>NC_132944.1:1243000-11243000 GCF_034638445.1 Ciconia boyciana
TTACAGAAGCCCAGAGAGGTGACTTCCCTAGCTCTTCCCTTGTCCACTGATGTACTCACTCCATCATAGAAGGCCACTAGGTTGGACAGGCAGCATATGCCCACCGTGTGCTCTCTCGAGGTTTCCTTTTGCATGTCAGAGAATTTCAGAGAATTTCTTTTCTGTTTTATTGATTGACTTTGCTCTTTGAGGACCCTGACAGAAAGTATTCCCTTACATTTCACATGAAGAAGAAGTGGAAAAGTAAAGGCTTCATCTTTCCCATAAAACAACAGTGACTCGGTAGCCCTGGGGTCCCCCAAGGCGCCAAACTGGGCTCCAGCCTGGAAGCTGCCTCCAGGAGGGCGTCTTGCACTTGCCTCGAGACTGAAATCACTCACTCTTCAGCCTCAGGAGCTGTTGCTAACAGCACAGAGGAGGTCAGAAATCCCTTGGCCGGGGTTTCCTGTTGTTCTGGGGGACTGTGAGCTCCTCGCTGCCCCTGTGACAGTGCCCGGAAAACAGGGCAGAGCTGTGGGCTCAGCCCCGGGTGGGACTGCGTCCCAGCCCTCGGACAGAGCCGCCCGACGGGACGTGCTCCCCTCCCCGGGAGGGCAGCTCCCCCGGCTGTGCTCCAGCGGCTCTCAACGAGCGCCCTGAGAGCTGTCCCCACACAGCCTCGGCCCGGCCGTGAGGTCACAGCGGGGCTCTGAGGTCACAGAGCCCCACAGTGCCGCACCGGCCATAAGCACCGACCGCTCAGCCCCCGGCCCCCACTGCAGCAGCAGCAGCAGCAGCAGCACGGTGCGAGCGCAGGGGGCCATGGCCCCCGCCCGCCGCCTCCTCCTCGTCCTCCTCCTCCTGGTGGCCCTGCATGCCAGGGCTGCCTGGGCTGCTCCGTGGCGAGCGCGGGGAGCAGGTAAGCAGGCGGCGCTGGTGCAGCCAGCCTTTCACGGGCCAGCGGGCTCTTCTTCCCGAGAAGCGTGGATGATGGGTTTTCCCCTCCCCGTGCTTTAGCGTGGGCTTCCTCTGTGTGCGTGAGAGCTCTCCCAGTAAGAAAGCCCCGAGGGGCCGTACGTTGGTCCATCCGCTCCGCGAGGGGCGTTGCACATGGCCTGGAAAGAGCGTGTGGAGAGCTGCAAGGAGCCAGCCAAGAGGACACCGGGCCCCTCTGCAGCTTTGGCAATCTCCACCTACGTCTGGCTCCCACGTTGTTCCCTGACCCCCTTCCAGTGCCTGCAGTTCACCAAGGCAGAAGTGGATCCCAGCGTGCAATGGAAACGTTTCTCACCTGTGCTTGCTTCTAGATGAGGGTGGTGCCAACGGTTCTCCAGCTTCTTGGCTGGATGTTGGTTTGGAGCCCTTGGGGCATCCTGCAGGTGAGTTCTCCGTGTCCCTCTTCTTGGAAGAACAGCCATTGACAATGAGGCAAGAGCTTATTCACGTGCCATTTTCCTTAAGATCCTCTCAAGGTCGACGGCTTCCCGACGTCTTGGCCTCTTCCTGTCCTTGAGCCTGAGAGCAATCCCACAGGTAAGTCAGTGGGAGGAAGGAGCATTTACCTTTTAATCTTCCTTCCATGTGAAAGGCAAGTTGCTCCTTCCGTGGCCGATGCGCAGACATGGAGGAGAGCAGAGAGGGAACGGGTCGGGCTCAGTGATGTGCCCCGGGGCGCTTTGCCTTGCAAAGCTGTCTTTGCCGGCCCCTCGGAGCCTGAGCTGCTGCCGGTGCCGGCTGCCAAGCCAGCGGCCTTGTTGGGGTTGAGTTTAGAGCCGGTGTGAGCTCCAGGGAGTCCTTTGTCCCGGCAGCTCCGCGCGTGGTGCGTTGCACCGCGCTCCGGAGTGGAAGGGAGACACGAGTGCCGTGGAGTAATCCCGTCTTTGAATTGCACTCAGTGAGTCAAATCAAATTCCGATCGGAAGAAGTATCTTGAACTGTGTCACGGGAGCTGTTCCGTCCTGTGCTTCTTCGCAGCCGTGCCCGTAGGCGAAGGTGCTCCAGCTTCCCGGCTGGGTTCCAGGACTGAGCCTCCGGGAGATGGCATGGGTACGTCGTGGCTTTTTCCTCCCTTGGAGAGCTGCCAGCTCACAGCCCGAGGGGCAGCCAGAAGCCGGCCGCTTCTACGTGTGCACCCTCTCCCTGCGCGATCCCCTCACCGCTTCTGCGCCTCAGTTCTGCCGATGTAGATCACAGTAGATGACGGAAGCTCCTCTGGGTGTTTAGTTACAGATGTGCCCGTAGGGAGGACTTTTGCAGCTCCTCGGCTGGATGCCGCGCCACAGCCCGGCTGGCGTCGCAGGGGTGAGTAGTCTGTCTCTGCTGACCTCACAGGCTGCGCGCTGGTTTTTCTCTAATTTATTCATGTGAAATTGAGCCAAATCCTTTCCGTTAAGGTCCTCCAAGAGCAAAGTACCAAGCTGAAGAAGGAAAAAAGTCCCCGGAGCCATTTGAATTCCCAAGACAAATGCTGGAGCAACTGGAGAGAGGACACGGTGGGTATATTTCACTCGGCCTTAGCCGTGAGACTCGGTACCCGGAGGTCGTACATACACGGCTGGACACGCTGTAGCCTGCGCAGCGGGAAGGGATCGATCAGAGCCTCGCAGCAGCGATGCCGGGTTTCACGCCCTGCAGGTGCTGGCGAGCCACAGAGATGGTGCAGAGCCTCCGCTGCCAGTTGTGGTTCAAGCCGAGTGCCAGGGGCAGCTGCGGCCCCGTTTTACCGGTACGGCTCAGAGGTGGCTTGTGCAGACGTCCGTAGGCACATTTGGGGGCCTGGCGTGTGCTGAACTCGTGTTCAGCTCACACGCAGCACTGCTTGCCCCGGGCCGGTTCCAGGCAGGAGCGAGGTCCCAGGCAACGCTGGCTGCCCTCTCCTAATGCTGGAAGCCGGTAATTGCTGTCCCGTGGTCAGCCGGTGTCACCCATCAGGATCGCTGCGCGTCAGCGGGCTCTTGCCCCAGCGCCCGCTCTTGCACGGCACGTCAGCAGCCAAAGCTGAAAGTGTTTTGGGGTCGAGGCACCTGGACCACGTTGCGCAGATGATGGGAAATGTGACTCTCGCACGAACGCACCTCCCGCTGTAGCGGCATCCCAGAGCTTGCCGTGAGTCCCTAGAGGCCCAAGGCACAAGAGCAGCACAGAGCGGGATCCCTCCCGTGAGCTGAGCTCCAGAGCGATGCCCTGACTCCCAGATTGGGCAGGGGCTTAGAGGGAACCTCCCCGTCCTCCTGCATCCTCTGTGCCTGAGCCGTGCTGAGGCTTTACCTGTCGTCTCTGCTTTTTGCCAGTGCGGTCAAAGCCCGGAGAAGAGAGCCACGGCCACGTATATGAATTTATTCGAACAGACTCAGGTACTGAGCAGTCTTGCTGGGGTCCCTAGGTGGCAGACACGTCCCGAACCCTGGGAGCACCTGCAAGCGGTGCCCATGCTGGAGAAAAGGCAGAAGGGGAGAGCAAGGCTCAGGTGTCTCTCGAGAAGGCCTGACTCCGTCCCCTCGGGGTGTGGGAGCTGGCCCGGGGGGAGGGAGAGTTGGGGGCGGCACTGCCTGCTGCAGGGATGGGTTTTGTCCATGTGCCTCGAAGGAGCGACTGGTCAAGCAGCTGCGCTCCCCCCCCGTGCTCTCCTTCTGGCCCTTCTGAGTTTTGTTTGGTGGGACAACCTGTCCCAAAGGAAGGGTGGGAGCGTGCCTCCAGGCACCAGCACGGGGGGGAAACAGAGAACTTCCTGGCCATAGCAAACGTGTGCTGCAAGCTTAGCTGTGGTGCACAGGACGGACTAACGTCCCGAATTGCTCCTCCAGATGTGGTCGGCAAGACAACCACGAGTGGTTACAAGCCCCAGAGCGTCACAAGTCTTTTCTGTCCCCAAGACGTGCGAAGGCGCTGTATGATAGGCACAGCAGCAACCGTGGTTTCCCTGCCACTTGCGATACTGTTGTGCTGTGTCGTGATCCAGCGGCGGAAGAGCAAACAGTGAGTCGTGGATTTTTGCCCCCACACTGCTCCCTTCGGTGGCTTGCTCGGAGCCACGAAGCATTTCTAGTCAGGCTGCTGTGGAGTGCCGAGTTTGTGGTTGGCCAAAGATCTCTGCTGAGCTTTCTGCTGCTGTCAGGTGCTTTAATTGGCCTCTTAACTCCTGGGCCGCCTTCTCGGGAGCCCGCTCTGACTGCAGGCAGTGTTAGCTCCAGCTGCCCCTGCCTGGACAAGAGCAGCCCCCAGGAGCGACAGGCATAGGCACAGCAAGGTCAGGAACAGAAGGAGCGGGGCCTGAGATTGCCCCAGAAAGCGAGACGCGCACTAGCGCCTGCTCCTGACCGCTGAACCTGCCCAGAGGAACGCCCCTGCTCGGTGGTGCCATGAGGGGCAGGTGCCCACCTCGGCCAGGGTGTGCCGGCAGCTCAGCCCGTGCTGGGGAGCCGTGCCAGCTCTGGGCCGTGCTGCGGAGGAGAGGCCCTGTGTCCCATCTGCAGCCGAGGGCCTCAGCAGCCTCCTCTCTCCACAGGCGCCTCTCTGCAGCTTCAGGAGCCCAGCCGGAAAGCGGCGTGTGGCCCTCGCGCCCGGACAGCCGGACCAGCCGCCCCGGCACCCCTGCGAGCCGGACCCAACGCCAGCAGCCGCCGCTCCTGCCTGAAAAACCGGAGCGCCCGCTGTCCCCACGGCCCCCGCGCCCCCCGAGCCCATCCCTGGAAGCCCTGCAGCGGCGGAACCAGCCCAGCACCCTCCAGCCTCAGCCGCAACTGAAACAGCCCCCGTGCCCCCTGACCCCGGCCACGGAAGCCCTGCTGCGGCGGAGCCAGCCTGGTGCCCTCCAGCCTCAGCCCCAAGCGAAACGGCCACCGCGCCCCCCGAGCCCGGCCACGGAAGCCCTGCTGCGGCGGAACCAGCCTGGCACCCACCAGCCTCAGCCCCAACCAAAACGGCCCCCGTGCCCGCCGAGCCCAGCTACGGAAGCCCTGCTGCGGCGGAACCAGCCCAGCGCCCTCCAGCCTCAGCCCCAGCCAAAACGGCCCCCGCGCCCCACAAGCCCGCTGGTCCGGAGCGCCAGCGAGGGCTGAAGGCGGCCCCGCCAGGGTAGGGGTTGGGGATGTGCTGACAGAACCCCCACCGACAGCTTCGGGGATCAGCCATTTCTCACCAAATAAAGAGGGAGCTTTATTAAAGAGAGCTGTCGCACAAGTGTCTGCGTGGGACCAACCCCAAGGCCGCTCATTGGTACCGATAAGGCAGGCTGGGGGGTACAACAGGAAGCACGTGGCTTTTGGGACTGAAGGGAGGCTGGGCCTGTTGTTAGTTCTCAGGCCTTGGCTTAGACGGCAGCCACTATCGCCAACAAGGTGTAAAAGTGTTGAGGGGGAGAGGGTTTTAACGCTGCTCCCCGAGGGGCGTGGATGATGGTGTTTCCCTCCAGCGCTTCAGCGAGGGCTTCCTCTGTGTGCCAGGGAGAGCTCTCCCGGTAAGAAAGCCCCGAGGGGCCGTACGCTGGTCCGTCCGCCCCGCGAGGGGTGTTGCACGTGGCCTGGAAAGAGCGTGTGGAGAGCTGCAAGGAGCCAGCCAAGAGGTCCCCAGGCCCCTCCGCTGCTCACAAAATCGGTGCTGTAGATCGCAGGGGCACGGGAGAGCACGCGGGGGAATTATCCCATGCTCGCCTTGCTCTTCCGTGCCATCTTGGGCTTCACCCACAGGCAAGGGACCCTAGGCTAGACCGACTTTGGGGTTGATGCCATCCTCCTGTTGAGAGAACAGCAGGACTGCAGTCTTTCTTCCCCGGGCTGTGCCCCAGACTGGTGGACAGCATGCAGGTGACCTAACTTTCCACACCTGAGCTACTGACTCCTGCTCCAGCCCCCTCATCATCTTTGTGGCCCTGCTCTGGACCCGCTCAAGCAGGTCCATGTCTGTCTTATGCTAGTTACCACTGCACAGCCCACGGGAGAAAACCAGGGAGAACCTCAGCTAAAGCCAACGCCAGCCTGTCTCTGCGCAAAAGACGAAAGCAGAAAGGGGAAACTGGGGAGCACCCTCAGTCACCACTGAGCAGGAGAGGTGATGGAAGACTTAGCGAGCAAATCGTTTCTCTTGTAGGTGGCAATGGCACGTCACTACCCCACCCTGCTCAGGGCTAAAGTAATTCTAGCTAATGGACGGACAGTCCGGCCTTACTTCTAGGTCCCCGTCATAGGTTAGGTATGGATGCGTTCAAGGGTCAGTCGTGGGTGGGGACTCGTGGGGAAAGTGGGAAATAGGGGCACCACGCGCTCTGCCCCACCGTTTACCTCGCATCAACGCATCCCTGACCGTGACCTGTTGCCAACAGGTCATCAGCACGAGGTCCAGGTCCTGCCCCTTTACCCTACAATACAAGTCGCCTTCCGATGCCATCCGGGCTGTTCCTGAACTGATAAAAGAGCTGGAAGAACGGGGAAGCGTGCTCAAGCCTCCTTCCCGCTACAGTTCTCCTGCGTGGCCGGTAGAGAAACCTCATGGCGAGTGGTGACTAGCCGTAGGTTACAGAGCCCTCAACACCGCCAATGAACTGCTCACTGCCACTGCTCCCCGTCTGATGGATGCAGTCCGTTGTCTGAACGAACAAGCCTTGCCATGAAGGATACGGTTTTTAGGCTCCCCGTATCAGGGACAGATAGGGAGAGATTTGCTTTCGGCTGGCAGGGACTGCCATTTACATGGACTGGCTTACCACAGGGTTTTAAACATAGTCCTACCATTGCTCATGCTCCACTGGCTACAGAGCTAGAAACATTCACATTACCACAAGAGGTTACTGCGATGCAGTAACCATGACAAAAGGTGTGAAGCCCAGCGTCGCTGCAGCGAGGCTCTGATCGATCCCTTCCCGCTGTGCAGGCTACAGCGTGTCCAGACGTGTATCTAAAACCTCCGGTTGCCGAGTCTCACGCCTAAGGCAGAGTGAAGTATAGAATCATGGAATCATAGAATGGGTTGGGCTGGAAGGGACCTTTAAAGGCCACCTAGTCCAGCCCCCCTGCAATGAGCAGGGCCCACCTTCAACTGGATCAGGTTGCTCAGAGCCCTGTCCAACCTGGCCTTGAATGTTTCCAGGGATGGGGCATCTCCCACCTCTCTGGGCAACCTGGGCCCACCACCCGCAGCATAAACCTCACCACCCGCAGCATAAAACACGTCTTCCTTCTATCTAGTCTGAATCTACCTCCTTTAGGTTAAATCCATTGCCCCTTGTCCTATCGCAACAGGGGCGATAACTAAAAACTCTGTCCCCATCTTTCTTGTAGGCCCCCTTTAAGGATCAAAGGCCGCAAGAAGGTCTCCCCGGAGCCCTCTCTTCTCCAGGCTGAACAACCCCAACTCTCCCAGCCTTTCTTCACAGGAGAGGTGTTCCATCCCTCTGATCATTTTTGTGGCTCTCCTCTGGACCCGCTCCCACAGGTCCATGTCTTTCCTGTGCTGAGGACTCCAGCGCTGGCCGCAGTACTCCAGGTGGGGTCTCACCAGAGCGGAGTAGAGGAGCAGGATCACCTCCCTCGACCTGCTGGTGACGCTGCTTTGGATGCAGCCCAGGGTACGGTTGGCTTTCTGGGCTGCGAGCGCACATTGCCGGCTCATGTCCAGCTTTTCATCCACCGGGACTCCCAAGTCCTTTGGCACAGGGCTGCTCTCAATCCCTTCATCCCCCAGCCTGTATTGATACCAGGGTGTCCTGGTTTCGGCTGGGATAGAGTTAATTTTCTTCCTAGTAGCTGGTATAGTGCTGTGCTTTGGATTTTAGTATGAGAATAATATTGATAACACGCTGATGTTTTGGCTGTCGCTAAGCAGTATTTACATTGGTCAAGGACTTTTTTTTTTTTCTTTCCCTTCAGCTCCCCATGCTCTGCCAGGTGCCCAAGAAATGGGAGGGGGCACAGCCAGGATAGTTGATCCGAACTGACCAAAGGGCTATTCCGTACCATAGGATGTCATGCCCAGTATATAAACTGGGGGAGTTGGCCGGGGGGTAGCGATCGCTGCTCGGGGACTGGCTGGGCGTCGGTCGGTGGGTGGTGAGCGGTTGTATAATTTTTTTTTTTTCCTTTTTTCCCTCCCTTGGGTTTTGTTCCTCTCTCTCTCCCGTTGTTTTCCTTCTCAGTATAATTCTTCATTATTATTATTATTATTATTATTATTATTGTTGTTGTTGTTGTTGTTATTTTGTTCCAATTATTAAACTGTTCTTATCTCAACCCACGAGTTTTCTTACTTTTGCTCTTCCGATTCTCTCCCCCATCCCACCGGGGGGGAAGTGAGCGAGCGGCTGCGTGGTGCTTAGCTGCCGGCTGGGGCTAAACCACGACACAGGGCTTGCCCCAACCCAGGTGCAGGACCTGGCACTTGGCCTTGCTGAACCTCACGAGGTTCACATGGGCCCACTTCTCGAGCTTGTCCAGGTCCCTCTGGGTGCCATCGCATCCCTCAGGCGTGTCAACCGCACCACTCAGCTTGGTGTCGTCTGCAAACTTGCTGAGGGTGCACGCGGTCGTGCTATGTCATTGACGAAGATATTGGGACAGTACTGGTCCCAGTACGGATCCCTGAGGGACCCCGCTCGTCACTGATCTCCATCTGGACATTGAGCCGTTGACCACTACCCACCGGAGGCGACCATCCAACCAACTCCTTATCTACCGAACAGTCCCTCCATCAGAGCCGTATCTCTCCAATTTAGAGAGAAGGATGTTGTGGGGGGACCGTGTCAAAGGCCTTACAGAAGCCCAGAGAGGTGACTTCCCTAGCTCTTCCCTTGTCCACTGATGTACTCACTCCATCATAGAAGGCCACTAGGTTGGACAGGCAGCATATGCCCACCGTGTGCTCTCTCGAGGTTTCCTTTTGCATGTCAGAGAATTTCAGAGAATTTCTTTTCTGTTTTATTGATTGACTTTGCTCTTTGAGGACCCTGACAGAAAGTATTCCCTTACATTTCACATGAAGAAGAAGTGGAAAAGTAAAGGCTTCATCTTTCCCATAAAACAACAGTGACTCGGTAGCCCTGGGGTCCCCCAAGGCGCCAAACTGGGCTCCAGCCTGGAAGCTGCCTCCAGAAGGGCGTCTTGCACTTGCCTCGAGACTGAAATCACTCACTCTTCAGCCTCAGGAGCTGTTGCTAACAGCACAGAGGAGGTCAGAAATCCCTTGGCCGGGGTTTCCTGTTGTTCTGGGGGACTGTGAGCTCCTCGCTGCCCCTGTGACAGTGCCCGGAAAACAGGGCAGAGCTGTGGGCTCAGCCCCGGGTGGGACTGCGTCCCAGCCCTCGGACAGAGCCGCCCGACGGGACGTGCTCCCCTCCCCGGGAGGGCAGCTCCCCCGGCTGTGCTCCAGCGGCTCTCAACGAGCGCCCTGAGAGCTGTCCCCACACAGCCTCGGCCCGGCCGTGAGGTCACAGCGGGGCTCTGAGGTCACAGAGCCCCACAGTGCCGCACCGGCCATAAGCACCGACCGCTCAGCCCCCGGCCCCCACTGCAGCAGCAGCAGCAGCAGCAGCACGGTGCGAGCGCAGGGGGCCATGGCCCCCGCCCGCCGCCTCCTCCTCGTCCTCCTCCTCCTGGTGGCCCTGCATGCCAGGGCTGCCTGGGCTGCTCCGTGGCGAGCGCGGGGAGCAGGTAAGCAGGCGGCGCTGGTGCAGCCAGCCTTTCACGGGCCAGCGGGCTCTTCTTCCCGAGAAGCGTGGATGATGGGTTTTCCCCTCCCCGTGCTTTAGCGTGGGCTTCCTCTGTGTGCGTGAGAGCTCTCCCGGTAAGAAAGCCCCGAGGGGCCGTACGTTGGTCCATCCGCTCCGCGAGGGGCGTTGCACATGGCCTGGAAAGAGCGTGTGGAGAGCTGCAAGGAGCCAGCCAAGAGGACACCGGGCCCCTCTGCAGCTTTGGCAATCTCCACCTACGTCTGGCTCCCACGTTGTTCGCTGACCCCCTTCCAGTGCCTGCAGTTCACCAAGGCAGAAGTGGATCCCAGCGTGCAACGGAAACGTTTCTCACCTGTGCTTGCTTCTAGATGAGGGTGGTGGCAACGGTTCTCCAGCTTCTTGGCTGGATGTTGGTTTGGAGCCCTTGGGGCATCCTGCAGGTGAGTTCTCCGTGTCCCTCTTCTTGGAAGAACAGCCATTGACAATGAGGCAAGAGCTTATTCACGTGCCATTTTCCTTAAGATCCTCTCAAGGTCGACGGCTTCCCGACGTCTTGGCCTCTTCCTGTCCTTGAGCCTGAGAGCAATCCCACAGGTAAGTCAGTGGGAGGAAGGAGCATTTACCTTTAATCTTCCTTCCATGTGAAAGGCAAGTTGCTCCTTCCGTGGCCGATGCGCAGACATGGAGGAGAGCAGAGAGGGAACGGGTCGGGCTCAGTGATGTGCCCCGGGCGCTTTGCCTTGCAAAGCTGTCTTTGCCGGCCCCTCGGAGCCTGAGCTGCTGCCGGTGCCGGCTGCCAAGCCAGCGGCCTTGTTGGGGTTGAGTTTAGAGCCGGTGTGAGCTCCAGGGAGTCCTTTGTCCCGGCAGCTCCGCGCGTGGTGCGTTGCACCGCGCTCCGGAGTGGAAGGGAGACACGAGTGCCGTGGAGTAATCCCGTCTTTGAATTGCACTCAGTGAGTCAAATCAAATTCCGATCGGAAGAAGTATCTTGAACTGTGTCACGGGAGCTGTTCCGTCCTGTGCTTCTTCGCAGCCGTGCCCGTAGGCGAAGGTGCTCCAGCTTCCCGGCTGGGTTCCAGGACTGAGCCTCCGGGAGATGGCATGGGTACGTCGTGGCTTTTTCCTCCCTTGGAGAGCTGCCAGCTCACAGCCCGAGGGGCAGCCAGAAGCCGGCCGCTTCTACGTGTGCACCCTCTCCCTGCGCGATCCCCTCACCGCTTCTGCGCCTCAGTTCTGCCGATGTAGATCACAGTAGATGACGGAAGCTCCTCTGGGTGTTTAGTTACAGATGTGCCCGTAGGGAGGACTTTTGCAGCTCCTCGGCTGGATGCCGCGCCACAGCCCGGCTGGCGTCGCAGGGGTGAGTAGTCTGTCTCTGCTGACCTCACAGGCTGCGCGCTGGTTTTTCTCTAATTTATTCATGTGAAATTGAGCCAAATCCTTTCCGTTAAGGTCCTCCAAGAGCAAAGTACCAAGCTGAAGAAGGAAAAAAGTCCCCGGAGCCATTTGAATTCCCAAGACAAATGCTGGAGCAACTGGAGAGAGGACACGGTGGGTATATTTCACTCGGCCTTAGCCGTGAGACTCGGTACCCGGAGGTCGTACATACACGGCTGGACACGCTGTAGCCTGCGCAGCGGGAAGGGATCGATCAGAGCCTCGCAGCAGCGATGCCGGGTTTCACGCCCTGCAGGTGCTGGCGAGCCACAGAGATGGTGCAGAGCCTCCGCTGCCAGTTGTGGTTCAAGCCGAGTGCCAGGGGCAGCTGCGGCCCCCGTTTTACCGGTACGGCTCAGAGGTGGCTTGTGCAGACGTCCGTAGGCACATTTGGGGGCCTGGCGTGTGCTGAACTCGTGTTCAGCTCACACGCAGCACTGCTTGCCCCGGGCCGGTTCCAGGCAGGAGCGAGGTCCCAGGCAACGCTGGCTGCCCTCTCCTAATGCTGGAAGCCGGTAATTGCTGTCCCGTGGTCAGCCGGTGTCACCCATCAGGATCGCTGCGCGTCAGCAGGCTCTTGCCCCAGCGCCCGCTCTTGCACGGCACGTCAGCAGCCAAAGCTGAAAGTGTTTTGGGGTCGAGGCACCTGGACCACGTTGCGCAGATGATGGGAAATGTGACTCTCGCACGAACGCACCTCCCGCTGTAGCGGCATCCCAGAGCTTGCCGTGAGTCCCTAGAGGCCCAAGGCACAAGAGCAGCACAGAGCGGGATCCCTCCCGTGAGCTGAGCTCCAGAGCGATGCCCTGACTCCCAGATTGGGCAGGGGCTTAGAGGGAACCTCCCCGTCCTCCTGCATCCTCTGTGCCTGAGCCGTGCTGAGGCTTTACCTGTCGTCTCTGCTTTTTGCCAGTGCGGTCAAAGCCCGGAGAAGAGAGCCACGGCCACGTATATGAATTTATTCAAACAGACTCAGGTACTGAGCAGTCTTGCTGGGGTCCCTAGGTGGCAGACACGTCCCGAACCCTGGGAGCACCTGCAAGCGGTGCCCATGCTGGAGAAAAGGCAGAAGGGGAGAGCAAGGCTCAGGTGTCTCTCGAGAAGGCCTGACTCCGTCCCCTCGGGGTGTGGGAGCTGGCCCGGGGGGAGGGAGAGTTGGGGGCAGCACTGCCTGCTGCAGGGATGGGTTTTGTCCGTGTGCCTCGAAGGAGCGACTGGTCAAGCAGCTGCGCTCCGCCCCCGTGCTCTCCTTCTGGCCCTTCTGAGTTTTGTTTGGTGGGACAACCTGTCCCAAAGGGTGGGAGCGTGCCTCCAGGCACCAGCACGGGGGGGAAACAGAGAACTTCCTGGCCATAGCAAACGTGTGCTGCAAGCTTAGCTGTGGTGCACAGGACGGACTAACGTCCCGAATTGCTCCTCCAGATGTGGTCGGCAAGACAACCACGAGTGGTTACAAGCCCCAGAGCGTCACAAGTCTTTTCTGTCCCCAAGACGTGCGAAGGCGCTGTATGATAGGCACAGCAGCAACCGTGGTTTCCCTGCCACTTGCGATACTGTTGTGCTGTGTCGTGATCCAGCGGCGGAAGAGCAAACAGTGAGTCGTGGATTTTTGCCCCCACACTGCTCCCTTCGGTGGCTTGCTCGGAGCCACGAAGCATTTCTAGTCAGGCTGCTGTGGAGTGCCGAGTTTGTGGTTGGCCAAAGATCTCTGCTGAGCTTTCTGCTGCTGTCAGGTGCTTTAATTGGCCTCTTAACTCCTGGGCCGCCTTCTCGGGAGCCCGCTCTGACTGCAGGCAGTGTTAGCTCCAGCTGCCCCTGCCTGGACAAGAGCAGCCCCCAGGAGCGACAGGCATAGGCACAGCAAGGTCAGGAACAGAAGGAGCGGGGCCTGAGATTGCCCCAGAAAGCGAGACGCGCACTAGCGCCTGCTCCTGACCGCTGAACCTGCCCAGAGGAACGCCCCTGCTCGGTGGTGCCATGAGGGGCAGGTGCCCACCTCGGCCAGGGTGTGCCGGCAGCTCAGCCCGTGCTGGGGAGCCGTGCCAGCTCTGGGCCGTGCTGCGGAGGAGAGGCCCTGTGTCCCATCTGCAGCCGAGGGCCTCAGCAGCCTCCTCTCTCCACAGGCGCCTCTCTGCAGCTTCAGGAGCCCAGCCGGAAAGCGGCGTGTGGCCCTCGCGCCCGGACAGCCGGACCAGCCGCCCCGGCACCCCTGCGAGCCGGACCCAACGCCAGCAGCCGCCGCTCCTGCCTGTAAAACCGGCGCGCCCGCTGTCCCCACGGCCCCCGCGCCCCCCGAGCCCATCCCTGGAAGCCCTGCAGCGGCGGAACCAGCCCAGCACCCTCCAGCCTCAGCCGCAACTGAAACAGCCCCCGTGCCCCCTGACCCCGGCCACGGAAGCCCTGCTGCGGCGGAGCCAGCCTGGTGCCCTCCAGCCTCAGCCCCAAGCGAAACGGCCACCGCGCCCCCCGAGCCCGGCCACGGAAGCCCTGCTGCGGCGGAACCAGCCCGGCTCCCTCCAGCCTCAGCCCCAGACAAAACGGCCCCCGTGCCCGCCGAGCCCAGCTACGGAAGCCCTGCTGCGGCGGAACCAGCCCAGCGCCCTCCAGCCTCAGCCCCAGCCAAAACGACCCCCGCGCCCCACAAGCCCGCTGGTCCGGAGCGCCAGCGAGGGCTGAAGGCGGCCCCGCCAGGGTAGGGGTTGGGGATGTGCTGACAGAACCCCCACCGACAGCTTCGGGGATCAGCCATTTCTCGCCAAATAAAGAGGGAGCTTTATTAAAGAGAGCTGTCGCACAAGTGTCTGCGTGGGACCAACCCCAAGGCCGCTCATTGGTACCGATAAGGCAGGCTGGGGGGTACAACAGGAAGCACGTGGCTTTTGGGACTGAAGGGAGGCTGGGCCTGTTGTTAGTTCTCAGGCCTTGGCTTAGATGGCAGCCACTATTGCCAACAAGGTGTAAAAGTGTTGAGGGGGAGAGGGTTTTAACGCTGCTCCCCGAGGGGCGTGGATGATGGTGTTTCCCGCCGGCGCTTCAGCGAGGGCTTCCTCTGTGTGCCAGGGAGAGCTCTCCCGGTAAGAAAGCCCCGAGGGGCCGTACACTGGTCCGTCCGCCCCGCGAGGGGCGTTGCACGTGGCCTGGAAAGAGCGTGTGGAGAGCTGCAAGGAGCCAGCCAAGAGGTCCCCAGGCCCCTCCGCTGCTCACAAAATCGGTGCTGTAGATCGCAGGGGCACGGGAGAGCACGCGGGGGAATTATCCCATGCTCGCCTTGCTCTTCCGTGCCATCTTGGGCTTCACCCACAGGCAAGGGACCCTAGGCTAGACCGACTTTGGGGTTGATGCCATCCTCCTGTTGAGAGAACAGCAGGACTGCAGTCTTTCTTCCCCCGCTTTTGTCACAGACTGGTTGACAGCATGCAGGTGACCTAACTTTCCACACCTGAGCTACTGACTCCTGCTCCAGCCCCCTCATCATCTTTGTGGCCCTGCTCTGGACCCGCTCAAGCAGGTCCATGTCTGTCTTATGCTAGTTACCACTGCACAGCCCACGGGAGAAAACCAGGGGAGAACCTCAGCTAAAGCCAACGCCAGCCTGTCTCTGCGCAAAAGACGAAAGCAGAAAGGGGAAACTGGGGAGCACCCTCAGTCACCACTGAGCAGGAGAGGTGATGGAAGACTTAGCGAGCAAATCGTTTCTCTTGTAGGTGGCAATGGCACGTCACTACCCCACCCTGCTCAGGGCTAAAGTAATTCTAGCTAATGGACGGACAGTCCGGCCTTACTTCTAGGTCCCCGTCATAGGTTAGGTATGGATGCGTTCAAGGGTCAGTCGTGGGTGGGGACTCGTGGGGAAAGTGGGAAATAGGGGCACCACGCGCTCTGCCCCACCGTTTACCTCGCATCAACGCATCCCTGACCGTGACCTGTTGCCAACAGGTCATCAGCACGAGGTCCAGGTCCTGCCCCTTTACCCTACAATACAAGTCGCCTTCCGATGCCATCCGGGCTGTTCCTGAACTGATAAAAGAGCTGGAAGAACGGGGAAGCGTGCTCAAGCCTCCTTCCCGCTACAGTTCTCCTGCGTGGCCGGTAGAGAAACCTCATGGCGAGTGGTGACTAGCCGTAGGTTACAGAGCCCTCAACACCGCCAATGAACTGCTCACTGCCACTGCTCCCCGTCTGATGGATGCAGTCCGTTGTCTGAACGAACAAGCCTTGCCATGAAGGATACGGTTTTTAGGCTCCCCGTATCAGGGACAGATAGGGAGAGATTTGCTTTCGGCTGGCAGGGACTGCCATTTACATGGACTGGCTTACCACAGGGTTTTAAACATAGTCCTACCATTGCTCATGCTCCACTGGCTACAGAGCTAGAAACATTCACATTACCACAAGAGGTTACTGCGATGCAGTAACCATGACAAAAGGTGTGAAGCCCAGCGTCGCTGCAGCGAGGCTCTGATCGATCCCTTCCCGCTGTGCAGGCTACAGCGTGTCCAGACGTGTATCTAAAACCTCCGGTTGCCGAGTCTCACGCCTAAGGCAGAGTGAAGTATAGAATCATGGAATCATAGAATGGGTTGGGCTGGAAGGGACCTTTAAAGGCCACCTAGTCCAGCCCCCCTGCAATGAGCAGGGCCCACCTTCAACTGGATCAGGTTGCTCAGAGCCCTGTCCAACCTGGCCTTGAATGTTTCCAGGGATGGGGCATCTCCCACCTCTCTGGGCAACCTGGGCCCACCACCCGCAGCATAAACCTCACCACCCGCAGCATAAAACACGTCTTCCTTCTATCTAGTCTGAATCTACCTCCTTTAGGTTAAATCCATTGCCCCTTGTCCTATCGCAACAGGCCCTTAGAAGGCCCTAGGTTTACAGGGTGCTGTCGAGGCTTAGAAAAGCAGGACAGCAACACGGGCTACAGTGAGCTGAGGAGGTATGCGGAGGTGCCTCCCCGTCAGCTACAGCAGCGAGGGGACCTCTCTCGCTGTTGAACTCTGCAGCTGAGCAGCAGCTTTTCCTGTGTAGCCAAGCAAGAACAAAGGCTTTTCCTACCAAGAGAAAACAAGAAATCAAGACCGCCCAATCTCAGCCTACATGGCATGGGAGGGCAGAGCAGCCTTGTACCTTCTCTCAGCACGTTTGTGTTCGGCCGAGGTCCCCGTCACTGATGGATTGCTTTCTCCACTACCAACACCACACCACATCCAAAGGTTAACAGACACTTCACGGTTAGCTTATGGGGACCTGTTTTTCAGGATAGATGGAGGTCCACATCCTCTTCTCTATAATGTTCTCCTACAGGAGTTTATGATCATTTGTTGTCCCTAAGACCCTAAAGTCTACAGCAGCCTGCCGGCCAGCCCACAAGTGCCCACAGCGCAGCTGCCGCAGGACAGCCCAGGTCCCAGGAGTAACACTGGGAGCACAAAACTCTGTGAAACAAGTTTTCCTAACCCAGCCCGGGAAGCAGAGCGAGACAGCCCCTGCAGAGCTCCTGGCCACCAAACCAGGTCACTCCCAGCTTCTGCGTCAGGGCACTTTAATTTCTCTTGGGCAGCCAGACACTGCAGCACAGGCTGCAACAGAGGAGGGTCCCCAGCAGCCCTCCGTATTCCATGCAAAATGAAGTGAGCGAAGAACAAAACCCTCTCGCTGCCCTTGCCTGCAGCCTCGCTCCGTGCATTGCTTGCAGTACCACGACTATATTCATTGAAGAATATCAGGTAAGTGCATTTATTTGCCTTGCTGTGCCACCCATCCCCTTTCCGGGAGCACACAAGAGGAGGGGCACATGCTGGCAGACAGCAGCCCAGGTTATTTGTATTGCAGAGCAAAGCCAACTGTGCACTTAGCCATTAGCTGAAAAGGAAATATTCAGGTCTTTTTTCTTTAGTAACCATTTGTCCATGGAAGTCTGTCTTTAACGCAACACCTTTTTCTCTTCTAACAAGTAGTGAGAGAAATCTTCTTCTGTATGTAGTTTTACATCTGTATTGACGGGGGTAAATGAAAAACAAACCACCCAGCGAGAGCACGGGCGAGTGCCTGCCAGTGTTTGCCCCGCCGTGGGCTGTTACCCGCCCTTGACATTCCGGGAGTCACACCCCAACACTAGAATTCGCTCTCCCTTTCACACTTCATGTCCTGGCTCCAGCCAGGCCCCTCATACCCTGCACAGCTGCTTTCAGGACACCATCCCTATCACAACTCCGTAGCTTTTAATCAAATTATTGGCGGGGAGGGGGGGGTGGGGGGTGAAACTTCACTAACAGTAACACATTCCAAGATCATTTACATCTTAAGAAACATGTTCCTGAGTTGTTTTGTTTTTTTTAAAAAACAACCTATCCGTGAAAAAAAAATCCCCCCGAAAAAAACCAACCTTTAACTAGATAGGTTTCGCTACTATCTTTGTTTTTCAAAGAAATGACAACATAAAAAAATATTTTTCATAGGAAGGAAAACCAAATCGTTGTCCCCCTTTTCCCCACCAATTCAGTGTTTAATTGTCAAACTATTTTCACAATTCTGGGAAACCAAGAATATTCTGACATTTCTGCAGGAAAAAATAAATAATATTTAATCCTTAATCTTTACTCTAGGAAGCTCTAAGATACCCTAGTGAGAACCAGCCTGCTGGAGAGGATCTTTTCCGATTGGAGATTTGTTCCTAATCACAACCAAATAACCCACAACCTTGGCAATTCCAGTCCTTTTCAAAGATATTTTTGAGGATTTTTGTTCTTTTGTGTGTTTGCAAAAGCACTGCACATATAGGGCATTTCTGACCAGGTAACCTGTTAGTCTCTAGAGACGGGCTTCAAGCACAGCAGGCTCCGGGAAGCTCTCGAAGACACCATCTTGGTTTGCTCCTGGAAGAACTCACTCTCCCTTCTCAAGCAGGGGAATTGCTTTCGGCTTTCTGCAGCTCCGCTGCACTTCAAGGCTGTCCCTGTGGAGCGGTCCCCGCTCCTCTGGCTGGAGATGCAGCGCCAATGCGGTTCCCGGCTCGCTTTCCCATGGAACTGATTTTAGTGCTGTAAAAGACATTACCTCTGCAAAAACAGCTCAGCAGGATTTGAGAAGCTTTATATCCTTGTTTACATTAGCTTGTTGGATTCTCTGAACAAGAGTTCAGCTTTTGTTGAATGATATATTTCACCTGGCAGAAGAACTGATGCTTCGTTTCTTACGGAGGCTAAACTCCCATTGACTTTAATAGCTGTCTGGCCAGCAAAAGACCTGGAAAACCATTTAATGGAGCCATTTAGTACTGAAAATGGCCCAATATATGTATGAAAAGAAGCTTGTTTAAATGTTGGATCTGATTAGAGCATCCCTTAAATTAGTCAACGGCAAATCTTTCTCCCTCCCTCCCCTCCATCACTTGCAAGCAGCGTGTTTGACACAGTTCTTTTCCCCAGCAACTAAACTGCCCGTTTTTATTCTGGAAAAAAGGTAAATGTGTTTTATGTTCCCATCATCATCAGAATGAGCTGCTTAATAAAAATACGTTAACTCAGACTGCAGAGTTATTTCCTCAGACTGCAACACTGTAAAGGATTTCTGTAAACGATTATAGAACAGGTTGTATCGTCCCTTGAAAGTGTAAAGTGCTATAATCTTTAAAATTAGTTTGACGCAACACTACAGCCTGCAGACCTAAGTCTGGAGTCAACCACAGCAATATGAAAGCTTTAGTGATTAGGCCTCAACTGATACTGATGTCTGTCTCGCATCTGGAGTAACCTGCGCCAAAACATTTCATACCTGAACAGAAAAACAGCACGTGGAAAAGTGCAGGCTGAAGGGGGGCTCTGCCTGCAGGTAACCCATCGCTCTCAGGACTATCATCCTGCATTAGGATTGTGCTTGGATGGAGACCAGAAATAATACCTGGCAAAAGGAAAACAAGGCAACTGAAGTCCCTGGAGTCCCCTGGCAGGCGCCTCCCCGCACGCAAGCGGGTCAGGACGCAGCCGAAAGAGTCGCCACAGAAGGGCTGCCCCGATCAGAGCTCTTCTGAGCCCACCACCCTGGGAGCCACTCAGGGTCTGAATGAATCCAGAGCTCAAGCTTTCTTCTGAAACTGCAGCGGTCAACACAAAATAAAGCAAATACTGTTCGACTATCAGGAACAAGTCTCAAACTGAATGAGCTTGGAGCCTTGCTGCTCTGGTCACTGTCCTGCTTACTCCCAGCTGCACCCTGCTGTGCTCTAAATTTAGAGTAAACTGCTCTTATTTTCTGTTGTATGTGTTAGGGTCATGACACTGAAACCCTCGGAAAGTGAATCAGTGTGAGCAGCCAGCGGTAGCCTGGCTCCAAAGAGAGACCTGTGCCAGGAAGATAACCTTCAGATATTTTGAGAGTACAGACTTGCAGCCCCGAGGGGGGAAATAAAAGTCCAGGGACACACTGTCTCTCATTTTTTCAGAATGCTTTGGATGGGGATGAGGAAGCCACATTCCTTATAGCTAAAGCTCCTCTGCCCTGTGAGGACAGGAGCTTTCTCTTTGTTTTTTCCAACACTTGCTTTACACTGGAAAAGACAAGAGGGATCAAATGTATTAGGCATCTCCAGTAACTGAGCTGTGAGCCAGCTGCTGTATCTCTAATTAACAACAGTTCTTCGAAAACTCACCTCAGCTGCTTCCCTGTACTGCAGAGTATCAACAGTTGGCAGCACCAACCCAGCTCCAGCACTTCCCCCAGCCGCTATCCAGAATGAGAAAGAACAAACACTTTAGGGATACAAATGTGCAATTTCTGCTCTTGGGCCGAGAGTACAGAATAAGGCATGAACCCTGCAAATGACTGAAAATGAAGATGCCTACTGCAAATTAAGAGACACTTACGCTGCTATTCACATCTTTGCAGCTGGCAGGGTGCTGGTTAGTTACAGATGGCCCTTCATATATTTTTACAGATGACTCAGTCTTTTCACTCTTACTTGTTCCTTTGTTTTATTTTTCTCTTCCAAAAAGACAGAGCAATACAGGTTGGAGGCCCCAGGATCACATTTTCAGAAGTTGTGTCAGGGGTACAGAAAAATCTCAGCTGTACCCTCACCAACTCGCCTGCACAGATCCGGGTTAGCTTACCTGATCAAAAGAGGCTGTGTGCTTTAGGAAACTGCATTATTGCCCATAAATACAGCTTTTCTTTTTTTAAAATAAACTTTTAGCACTGCTAAAAGGGGAATTCATAGTTTAAAAGTTACAATCTTCTCTGACTGTCCCAGAGATCAGAAAAACTCCCCCTACATGTACAAAACTAAAAGCGAAGAATTGTAAATATCAAGAAACAACTGAAATGCCAAGATGACAAGTATTTTCTGCGGAAAATGTTTTCCCCTCCTTGTTTACTAAAAGCTTGGTGATTTTCCTAAAACACAGAAAACCAAAGCAAACCCCACAACCTTCTCTCACAGAAGTGGGACCTGTCGAGTTCAGAGACCCCTATTCTTCATCCTTCAGAGCATCCCCCGCCCCACGATCTCTCCCTGCTTTGCATCTCCGACTCCCAATGGATTTGGGGTTCCTGGGCAAGTCAGAAAAAAACCCAGGTGTCTGCAACACTTTCCCCGATGTGAGAATGCAGGTGGCACAGCGATAATTACTGAAGACGGGAGTCAAGGTATGTGTGCACTCTCACCCTTACAGATGCTGCACCCTTGGCCTCTCCTCCAAAGCATCCTCACTTCCCGAAAGCAGCCCAAGTCCTACACTCAGCTCTGGTGTTTCAGAGAAAGAAATACAGCTAATGCGATGTGGCATGAAAGGGGAAACAGAGGTCAGCTTTTCAGTACCGCATACCTCTGTCTCAAAATTCTTACGTATTACTTTTGCTTAAAAACCCTTCAAAGTTCACATATTTTTCCACTTGGGTGTAAAAGAAGAGAACTACATGCGATACCTTTGATGGGAAAGGGAAAAGTCCCAACGCAACCACGTTGTCCCTACAAAGAACAAAACGCTTTTGCCGATGAACTTGGTACGTGAAGTACCGCAAGGTTCAGATTTCCTGCCAGAGTTTCATGTCACCCATCCAGACAAAGTCTAAGTACTTCTTTAATAAAAAACAAACCCAGGAACTCTGATAAAAACCCGGGTTTAGTTGTGACCAAGGTAAATGGAGACGTAGAACAGAAAACAGTGTTGTAGTTGGACTCGGCTGTATGGCCAAATCACCTGAAAGCAAATCCCTTGCAGTTATTGTGGGCACTTTAAAATGTGTTTGTTAACTTTGAAATGAATAATGAAAAATGTCTCTTTTCCTAAAAAGACAGCTATGTTGTTGTGTAATGAAGAGCAGATGTCAAAAAGTATTTCGAAGACTTGAAAAAAAGACTTAGAAAAATAGCACAAAGGCTACACTCGCTAACTTTGCCGGAGCTGCTCCAGTCTCCCTTACAAACGTTGACCCTACCTGTGCTGTCACTTTGCTTTAGTTTGAGAGCACAGTCCCTGGGAGCTCCAGCACGTGCGGATGTGCGCACCCGCCCCTTCCGCCGCACAGGCACGGCACGAGCCGGGAACCTCTTCCCAGCAGCGGGAAATTTCCCTCAGTGCAACTGGCAGCACAGAGCCCATCCTTCTGAGGGGAAATTGCAAGCCAGATGTGAAGGGAAACTCATCTCAAAGAATAAAGCGTGAGGCACAACCAAGGCCAGGAGATGCATAGCAGGGATGCACACCGTGCTCCGGGGACGGGTGTCCTCCCGGCCGCGCCGCCAGCCCCACGTGTGGGCTTCGGGCAGCCTCCCCGGCAGCACTCATCTTCGTCCTCCCTCCTCTGCAAGCACAGCGGGGCCAGGGCAGGAGCCAGGGCTCTCCCACCAAGAGAAAAGGGCTGGATCCTCATCGGATGTATCACAGCAGACTTGCTTTGACTTCAGGCAGCATCGCCGGTTCACACCGCTAAGGAACCAGCTCATTTTTTAAGAGTGTTTAGACCGCAAAACTGAGTTCAAGTTTCATGTACAATTTTATTAGAGGCCAGAATTGCGGCCAACTGTTTATCTGGTGTCTGGCCCAAGTGCTGATAAAGACTTGGCTGAAATTTATATAATCTGCCATTAATAAAGGCAATTTATGATAGTCTCAAGGAAAGACATGACCACTGCTGGCTCCGTTAATGGTACACTCAGCAGAGGCCAGGGATTTAGTCAGTACAAAGACAAGACTTAATTCATTTCTTGTCCCTAAATGCTGGTGATTTAGGTCAGGCTCAAGACAAAAGACTACGTAAATCTAAAGGCTCCACGTCAGAACTGCCAGGCTTTGCTAATATGAGCTCAGTTGCTTTAATACAACCCAATACCCTACTTTATAATTCCAGCGACCCATTTAAAGCAAGTATTGGCTCCAATAACAACACTCCAGTTAAAGTGATAAGCCCTGAACCTGACATGATAGATGTATGAGCTTAATTTTACACACTAGAAGTAGTTCTGTTGAAGTGCAGCGGGATAGAGCACAGCCCATAAACACCTTACCAGAACTGGAGGCATCGAGATCAGAGACAGAGAAAACCTATTGCATTGTGTAGTCCAGGACCCCTCTCTGCTCTCCCCCCCACCTTTTTGGGGTTTTTTGCTGCACTTTGGTAATTTGTGAGCTGGCGCAGACTGTCTGTGCTGCACCTTTGCCCAACACTTCACCCAAATGCCAGGATCCCAGCTCCAGGCGGGGTCCGCTCAATGCTCTCTGCAGGGAGCCACTGAACACCCCAGTGCAAAACACCGTAAGGAGAAACAGCACATGCAAGCTGACAAAAAGCTGAATATACAGGAATGACTTCGGTTTCCATTCATGATGCCTCATCAGAACAGAATTAATTCAAGGAAATAAATTTATTTGGCAAATGCTGTCATATTTAAACCCAGCTTAATATAAAAGTCCATATTCCACTGCCTACAATACATTTACAATTTACACTTACCATTAATGGAACATATACAAATCTGATCTTTACGTAAGCTCTGCATATTTAAGGAACCTATACTTAAATGTACATACACTTTATAGTTCAAATTCATTCTTTGAAGAATTCCGTGGCCCTATCTGAAAGCCAAAATACATTTTTCAAGATCTGTGATGAATGAGATCCAGACACAGGACCGTTTCACAAAGTATCACAGTGCCAAAATCTTCAGCCAAAGAAAAATTCCAAGAACAATTATGAGGATCTAAATATCAAAGACCTCGTTCTGCTGTATTCCAAGGAAAAGAGAAATTTATAAATGCATGGATAAATCACTTTAAAAGTACATGTCAGAAGACATTAAAAGGCAGGCACCTAAAATAATTTCTAAAATATTACTAAATGAGTAATTTTTGGACTGTCTTTTCAGGGTCTAATATAACATCACTGTGATTTAGTGCTAAAGGATCCCAATATGCTTACTCATTTTAACATGGAATTTAATCATCAGAGTTTAATTCCTCTAATCTGACTGCAACAGGGTGAAATTCAAAGGACACAATGCAAATAACAGCAAACGCTGCAGAATTTCACTGAAAGACATTTTAAAGCTCATCTAGGCTCTCTTCTCTATCTCTGCCTACCTTGAATTACTCCAATACTCCCAACCAGACAGGACGAAAATTCTTGGCATCAAAGGTTACACCACTGCTAAAATTTGGCTCCAGGTATGAAGTCCAGCACAAATTGTCTCTGACAGCTCTTGCCAAAAGACCCAGTTCACAAGTCCTCTTCCCGGTCTGTCCGCCCGGCTCCCCACCTCTGTCTCCTAAACACCTTCAGACGGCGGGATCCCTACAGCCACTGTCTACGGGTCGCAATTCAAGTCCAAACATTTCCAACATGCAGTCCTACCACTGCTGATCTCCAAAGGAAAGGGACTTTAGCACAGGCAGAAAGCTGAGCTCTGCTAGACAGCGTCTGAAAACACCAACAACAGACGAACTGCTGAGCATTTAGGAGCTTGGGCAACCTTCTGCTGTCAATTGCATCTAATCCATGGCAGTGCAAATGAAGCAGTGATGGAGATGAACCCCGTTTACAGCCACCAACGAGAGAAGCATTTGGCCTTTTTTGAATCCAAGACAAAACCTGACCATGCTGGGGGTGAAAGAGTGCACAGTGTATCTGCTGCTTTCCAAGGAACAGTGCTGCTGCCACGGAGCTTTCTGCCAGACACCTCGACCCCGACACTGCTCAGCCATCCCTCGCCACAGCGATGCAGACGAAACGTCCAGTGGAAAGACTGGATAGACCAGAGCCCTGAAGACCCTCCTCGATTTGGCTCTCGTACATGAGGGTCCCTCAGGTATTGAGGTGTGTCCGAGATTACTTTCTTTGGCATCACAAGCAGAACGGCCCAACTAGGGGGTATTTCTGTGCTAAAAAACTGCACAACTGAACTTTGACGTACCTACGCCCATTTTTGTTAACATTGATGAGAAGAGATCTTGATTAAAAGACAGCAAACATGGCAGTGCTTAGGCCATCAACCAATGAGTTAGTGATGGCGTCTGTTTAAAGAACAGAAACATATGATAAGACTTAGGTGAACCACAATACTCATATCAAATCATTGAAATGCTTTATAATAGCACTAAGCTTGAAAAAACATTCCACAACTTCAGTAGTGAACAACTTTTTAAAAATGCTGCTTGTAAACAACAAGATTATTAAATTTGCTTTGTAAGTTTTTGTCATACATGGTATAGGTGGCTTTCATTCACACGCTGCATCCACACGGTTTGTTCGGCTGCAGCAGGCGGGCATCCCTTGGCAAAATGCAAAATATATAAACCAGGAGCATGGTTAAAAGAATTACACATTTCCTTGACTCAAAGAGGGACCACGAACATGTTTGGTTACACAGAAAATAGATCACCATGAGGAAATGAACTCGCTTTGACAGAGAGCATAAAGGGAAAGAGCCTCCTAAACCAGGCAAGCAGCCCTCCCCAGGACCCCCCCGGGGGGCTGTGCTGCTGGATCCGTGCCGGGGGGCTCCCTCCAGCTCTGCGGACCCCCAGTTCAGGGCTGGCCAGAGCTGGCGCTCCCCGAGCAGCCCAGCTGCTGCACCGCGGCGCGGCCAAGGGCGTCCCCCGTATCGTCTCCTCTGCTCCAGGGGTGGCACGTCGGCTCACCTGTGAAACTGCGGTGACCTGGGCGACTCGCCCATTTGTGTTTGTGGGGCGATTTTATTGTTTTTCTTTTAATTTTGTGAACATATGCAGAACCTATTGAACAAACCCATTTAAGGCTGTTTTCATCACAGATTTAACTCGAGTTTGCTGCACTCACGTTAACTCCCCTTGCATTAGCTGCACTTAAAGGAGAGCAGATACAGCACTAAATATCACTCAAACTGCACAGAGATTGCATTAGCAGCTGGGGAGCTGCGCTAGCTCAGGCTGTAAGCAACATCCCCAGAGAGAGGAGCCAGCTCAAGTTCAGAAACACAAATAACTGTTTGCGTGCGCAGACAGGCCCAAGAGGTATAACTAGAGGTAAACCTGCAGTGAATGCTAGCCTCAGCAAAAATCACCTATTATCTGGTTTGACACAGAAAAGAGTTTGATGCATTCCTATAGCACATTTTAAAGACAAACTCAAATGCTCTCCTAATAAAATGAACACAAAATAATTTACATTTATCATTGCTTATGTAATTGATTTGGGCCAGGAGCTGTATAAAAGTGATCAAGCTCAATATATTTCCATACACAGACAATTATTAGCTGCCCATTCTTGACATTCCCTTTTTCCAAGCAGCATTGTGTTCTGAGCTCCCCCTGTTTTTACCAGAAGCTGTAGGGCTACAAATCTCAGGCATCTGTCAGTCAAAAATATGTTTCCCATCTGGCTGTCTTTCAGTGAAACTCAAGCCTCAAGAGACCTTTGCGCTAAAACTGTTCTCAAAACAACAGAAAAGCTTTTCAACGTACAAGAAGAGAATTCACCGCAATTATAACAACGGAAATTAATAAAGCTATCGTGCATTTGTAAGTGAAATAGTGCTTACTGGCAGCATTCAGCAAGGAAATCTGCACAGATACTTTCTGACTAAAGCACAGAAATGCTTCCTAGGAAGTGAAAAATGTGCCAGTTTACCTTCCAGATACAGACCCTGCTGGTGGTGTTTACTGGGCTTCATACGTCTGGACTGCAACATTTATCTACCTTTAGACAATTCTAGTATTTTTTCTCTTTTTTAAGCTCCACGAGGTTCTTTGCATCTCCATTATTAATATAATAATACCAGATTTTGCACATAAAAAGGGGTATTTGGGATAGCTTGTATTTATGGGGAGCAGACACTAGTATGAATATTCATCACGGAGGGAGCTGCTGAAAACCAGCGAGATGTGTTGCAGATAAAAGCAGTTTTTATACAGCGCACATGGGTACACCAGTATTGACCCTGCACAGGAACTGACTGATGAATACTTCCAGGCTATCCTATCTCCTCATGGTTATTAACACCACTTTATCAAAGCTGAATTCACTCTTAGACACCTCAGTGATTCACAGCAACATAGCAGAGCCAGTTCCATAACTTAACCCAGCAAATTACCTCTCTCCAATCTGCAGGGTATGTGATGCACAATGTACAAGAAAATAAGCAGCTCTTGGAGGAGATGCCTTTATCTGATTCACGAGGGACGACTTCCCAACTCAGTAAGTTCATGATGTAATGGAAATGAGTTGTGGGATTTAACACAAGAATATCTACTGCTATCTTCAGGCGTTCCTCGTGGTTATAGCAGCTCTGTGAATGTAATCACGATACTTAATCTAGATACATTCCTGCTACCACCATGGGACTAGGTTACAATTAAATACTGTGATCAGCGAAAGCAGCAGCAAATTCTATCAATTCACCCTGAAGTATCTCTATATTCTCCTGTTTGGATCCAAATACAGGAAAAAATGCTTTTTGATGGACAGCCTACTTTTGAAGCTCTTCTGAGATGAAGACAGAAAAAAGAATTGTACCTTCTTCCTCTCCTTCCCAGAGGAAGCGAAGCTCTGACCCTGACGCCTTCACATGCCAGCCCTGCACACAAGCCCGGAGCACCATTCCCTTGCTGGCCTCCTGCTTCTGCCACAGCCAGAGCACGAGAGCATCATGGGCTAGTAAAGCATGAGATCATCACACCAACTCTGCCATCACCAGTCTGCCCTTTGGGGAAAACCCCAAAGAGGGAGATGGGCACACGTCTTCCAGGCTCCCTCTCAGCCAGCTGCCCTCTGCCTCCCTGTGGAGCTGCTCACAGGATAGGTGCGGGATCTACCTTCTCAGACAGCCCTTTGTCAGTGTGCTTCACAGCAAGGGCCAAAGCTTACCAAGTCTGAAAGAGGCTGCAACAATAAGCGTGAGCATGACTGATCACTCACAGATGAGCTTGCCCAACCAATGCACGGCTCTTAATATTGCAGGGTCTTCTAGTGTTGCTCTGCTTTCTTCAAGGCACTGAGCAATAAGATCAGGTATTCACTTTCACCTGGGGAAGGGCAGCATAGCCATCTTTCTTTGGGCACCCATTCAGCTCAAAGTAGAATCTGAGTATATGGCAGCACTGTGCATAGTTACAGTGCAAAATTAAAAAAAAAAAAAATCTTAAGTTAAGCCAACAGGAAGACAACCCCTGTAATTTCGCATTTTAAACCTGTAATGATTAATTTCCCTAACAATAATGAGGCAGTGTCCTCTAGTGGCTAAAGCACTGGACACGGAGTTAGGAGCCCAGCAGTTCACTCTTCACTCTGCAGGTAACTACTGCGTCGCCTTTGGCAGCTCACGTCCGATGAGTTCCATAAAGCCACTGAGGTGCCTAACATGCTTTTATTCAACAGGAATTAGGAACTAAATGAGCCAAGGGTGCCCAAATATTTTCAGAAACTTGGGTCCCAGCCAACACTTGCCAATGCCCTACTTGCAACACTTTGGACTTTTTAGCACCTTTTTTTCCTTTAAGAAGTCATGAAGACAGAGACACCTCCCAATGCTAGCACAGCGCTTCTACAAGGACAGAATAGGCAGGACACTGAAAAGGGCATGGACAACCCTTCACCGCACGGGGCCACATGGAAAAGCTGCTGAGGCCCCCATTGCAGAATATGCTAGCTCCACTTCCCAAATTTCTCATTAAAAAGAAGGACATCAAGCCACTCAGTGTGAAGACTCATGAAATCAGCTTGAAACATGCACATCCTAGAATAAGGGGGTCTAGGGGATCCAGCACATCATAGGATCAAAAATATTGCATACACTGGAACTCGATGGAACATTAGTGCCCCACTTTACTCTAAACTTACTGTATTAGCAATGATATCTTTAGACTGGAGTGGTAACAAAGGAAGAGGGTTTTGGTTCTGTATGCAAATCACACTGTTCCTTCAGCTGAAAATGATTCATGAAATAATTTGTTAGACTACCTCTTAACAACTTGCTCAAAAACACCATGCCAAAGCCAAGACAGGCCTGTGAGATTTCAATTACGCTGGCGGCCCACTTTAGACCAGAGAACAGGTGCACTACAAATCTTAACTTTGATTAAGTGAAGCTTTCTGTATTTTCACCTAGAAAAGTGATATTCCATAAAAAGACCAGCTAGATACAGTTCTTACAAAGTTTTAAAGATTATGATAATGGCTCACTTCAGTATATCTAGAGTTCCCAGTTAGTTTGGTTATAACAAGATAACCAGCTCAGAGATTTTTAACATCTCCTGTATGTAGTGTTTTGAATTATGCCAAGTACACTTCTGAAAGTATAGCTAATTTCTGCTTTAGCCCACATTTAAGTGACTGATCCTGAACATATTATACCAGGTTAGGTTGATTAAAAATATCGTAATTAATAGAATTAGACTAGATAAATACTCATGTAACTAAATTAATGTCATCCAAAGCATATAACATACAGTAAGACAACTGCATGTAACACAAATGCAGTCTGAAACCAGAAGGGATAGAAATTCTTTTCATCAGACCTCTCTAAGATAATGCTATCCAGCACATATAATAAATACTCTCAGCTCATTGCAAAGTTGGTGGATTTCCAAGCAATAATGATTGTGATACATGGAGATATGTTACTAGGGAACTTGATGAAATGCTATAGTTGAGAGAAAATTTTTTGACCTAGTGGGAGTCCTGGAATTTCTCAGAGCATTGCATATTTCTATCTACATTTCAGCCAAAACCAGCAGGCCAGCCTTCAACATTAAATGTTTCTCCAGAGCACTTACAGCCTCTACAATGGAGACAGAAAGCCTAATCACATTTTAATTGAGCCAAATCAGACTTCCAAATTCAACACACATTCAAGAGATATTTCCTCCAGTTAAAATATAAAACCTCTAAGCCCTTCTGCAAAGCAAGTAACTTAGAAAAGACAGGTTGGAGGGTTTAAATATGACCACGTGCACAGATGAAAACACATCTTCTAATAGTGTTACCATAAAGAGAATAATTGGTATTGCCTTCTCTTCGAGGCACTGGATTTTCCTCTCCGAGATCATGCAACCTATCAAAACAGCTGGGTTTCCCATTAGCTTATTGTAAACACTGCTCATCTTTCCCATTACCATGTTTTTTCAGACTCTTCCCTGTGGAGAGAGGCTGAATAAGGGATGGTGGTGAGATTGCCACGGGGCCAGAAAGGCAATTTACTGGAAGCAAGCCGGGCCACAGAATTACATTACATAATGAGATGGACCAAGAAACGGCTCATGAAGAGATTTCCACAGTAGCTCAACACTTGTTAAACTGAGCACTTTTGGTTTTTTAATTGCAGAGCACTTAATTTGTTGTAAATGCAATAAAAGTTTAAATAACTTAATTTTAATAATACACCCCTTATGTTATTCTACCTGTTCAATAGGCCTGCAACGTCCCTGTTATGAAGTGATGCTAATCCAAGACCGCATGCTTCTGACAGGCTCCATCCGATGGACTCCTGACTGCTCCTGCCATAACACACACAAAGACATTTTTGACTCTCAACACACAGATCATCCCACTGAGCTGAGGAACAAGGAACACTTTCGTGGGAGCGGGTTTTAAATGGGTCACTGGAAAGAGCACATTTGCTTCAACGTGATGTAACTAAGTCTTCCAAATTCAAAATCAAACTGGACTGAACCTTCCCTTGTACAATGCCAGGAGGGAAACCTGCCTAAAGCCAGTCACGTTAACTCCCGGCAGAGTCACTGTGAGCATGAATCTTGCTTGTATGCTCAAAGAAATAGCTGTTTCCATCTTAAGAGGACACCAGTGTAGATGCCGCTCCTGAGTGGAACACCAAGACTCAGCAATCTCCAACACTGAGCAGCTTAGTGGCCTACAAACTCACTTAGCATCCCCCCCCAAATTTTTAACACCCCATGCAGCACCAAAGGATCCTTTTTCCTCAGGCTTAAGTAGTAAAAGTGACAAGAGGTAAAGGCAGCAATGCTCACTATTGATGTTTAGCTGTACATATTCTAAATCCCTATTACACCTAGCTATGATTCTGCACTATTCTCCATGACATATCAAAAGCTCTTCCCAGTTATATCCATTTTTAATGCTACACAGAAAACTCAAGATGCATTTTATAGTAACAGAAGTACCAAGATGTAGTGTAGACTTTTTCCTGCCACACTTCTGTACAAGATGCAGTTGGAAAGGTGTATTACATGCTGAAGAACATACATTTCAAAAACCATACGCTGTCAAAGAGCTCAAATGGAGAAACACTGATAATACAGCACTGCCCCCCAATTATCTCTAATTTTTTTTGGTTTTGTCTGGTTTTGTCCGAAAATAAGTAATGTTTACAATTGGTCTGACAGTGCAGTGACCACAAACCCAATTCAGATTCTGATAAACACTTCTATTTTTCTAGGGCTGTTATAAAACGTCTTTAACAGGAGGAAAAATGCAATCCTCTGCTCGTTGACTACTATAACCACGTCCTTGTAGATAGCAGGTTACTTTAAGACACCTAACTTTTTCCTCAACTGCTTTGACATAAGTTTGGAGGGAATTTATTTCCCTAATCATCATATGACTAAGTTTAAAGGAAATTTATAATTTGGTTCAAGCAAAGCATTGCTATTTCCTCTATGGAAATGGAAACACTAAATCATACATTTTTCTCACATACCATATTTTGAAAGGTCTGCATTCTTTCACGTTTCAGGCTCAAATGTTCCCACAACTAAAGCTTATTATAAAAGCATTCAACTCTTAAAACACTCCCACCTCCAGTAACCAGTCAACCCAAAACACACCCCAGTTTTACATGTAGCCTCGTTCATCCAAACTAAATAACTTGGTCTGTTCACTGGAGATTTATTATCTTAATGTGCTCATTTTGTTGTTGGCCTTGGCAGAGATGTCCAAATATAGAATGAAAGACAGCAAAAATTGACAAACCTTAAATCCCAGTGTTACAAAATTCTATTAGGTAACAGATGGAAAAGATAATTAGCCTACAACTCAACCATCACATGCTTAATTAGAAGCCCTACTCCTATCAGACACATTCTGTCAGAGATTTTATCTTCATGACAATAATGGCTATTGTTTTCCACCACAGGTCCTTGAACTGGCAAAAAACAAGGCAAGCTCTTGAAATCTGGAGAAGAAAAAAGCCTATATTCTTCTCTAAATTCAGTGGTTTGCTCACACATTAGCAATTTACAGCCGTAAAGTGGCCCTGGGATTGCTGTGTAGGAGGTTATCTTGGTGACAAAAAGGCCAGCTCCAGAGTTTCCTAGCCAGCCTCTCTTTGCAAGGGAGAAGGAGTTACACAATCCTTGGTGGCAGCAGAAACTTGTTAAACAGCCATCATGCAGTGCAAAATAAATATATGTACGCATACATATACCAACAGCAGCAATAGTTTCCTCTAACTTCCATGCAGTCAAAATTTAACCAGTCTTGCTACCCCTGCTTACGTTCATAAAGAAATACTGAAAGAGACTTGTGCATCTTGGTAATCTGCTACACAGCTCTACACTTAATGAGAAAATATTAAAAGTGTAAATAGATGAAATATCTTTTAACACTTAAATGGCTTGTTGAAATTTGTATATAATTTATACAGGTCAGTCCAATTTTCCTCTGGAAAGACCTTTGACAAAAAAAATTAATTTCTAGGATTTGTGGCCTCACTCTCCCTCGATGAGTTATTTATTGATAGGACAAAACCTCGCCAGCTGTCAGACTCGAACTCCTCAGCCCCTGCAATGTCTATGTCTTTTCTATCATTTTTGTGATACTCTATATTACTAGTCATATTTTCACTCCATTTATAACCAGTTAAAGATTAATAATGACATCTTTTGAAAGAATTGTGTGCTGATTTATTCATGTAACATACCGATTATGCGCAGCAAAGGAACCCAATTAAAGTAGGGAAGAATACCACATATCTGGTAACACACAGGAACTTTCAAAGGGAAAACTTCCACACACAGTATGCTTCCATTTACGTATTAAGTCACCAAAAATGACCTGACTTCTGGTTGATGACACAGAGATTGCATCCTCCCCTCTTCCACTGAAGAACAGCTTGAAAACCACCCATATAGAGTGCAAAAGAAAAGCAAGCCATTTCCATAGAAGCAGGGGAAATTATGAAAGCATTATGAAAGCAGCATATTTTTTTCAGATCTACAATTTTATTCTCAATGGAATACTTCCAAATAGTCAAAGGAAGAAGAACTGAGCCAGCCCTTTGATTTGCAAAATCTTTTCCACCCCCTTTTAAGTAGATGAACTGCAAAACAGCTACAGCAAAGGAAGAATGAGATGAAAGAGCCCCATGCATTGTGTTACCAGAGCCCTAAGTATTAGATACACCAGGAGTCCAGTTTGGTAAACCTGAGATGCTGCCAACAATGGAAGGGAAAGATTAGAAACAAACAAAAAAATAGAACATTTCTGAGAACGTTTCTCTGGGTCTTCCCTCTGTGGAGGATTGTTGACTTTCCACCTCTAGACAGCACTGATCAGCAGTCGCAGGTCAAGGGTGAGCAACGGGATTCTTCTTCTCCCAGAGGTGAACGACCATCAAAATACACCTGCAAGGATATTACTCCTGCTTCAAACCTTGAACTGTTCCTGATGACTGAAATAACCCCATGATTCCCTGTACATTCATTTAAAACGCTGCTGAGCATTATAAAAAAAGTCTACTTCCACATTTCCAAATGTCCCTCAAAGAGCCATACTGCATGTCCCCAGCAGGATGCCATCCACCTCCCAAACGCCGTAGGCTACTCTCTTCACATGATGCAAGCCCAGCGTAAGGAGGTGTACGTGCATTTTGTAAGGACAGCAACATCACCCAGTGTGGAAGCAGTGTGCATCTCAAAGACAGTATTTTACATTTTAACATGCTAAAAGACTAAATTTCCCACACTCTGTACAATTTCAAGGTCTTTGAGCATGCCTCAAAAAAAGAAACAAGAAGTGTATCTGTGTTGTGTGACCAGTACTGATTTAATCACATCCACAGCACAGTAATTCGTTGAGTTGTAGGGTTTTTTTCCCCTAGCAATACCTCAGTGCTGAAAACTAAATCAAATCTAACCCTCTAAACTGTCCTTGTTCTAGGAACGCACAATAAATCAGTCCCAACTTCGTTAGCACTGACCTTGACAATTCTTTATAGGGTTATATTGTCCACATCTAAGCTGACATATTCCTTGTGGAATATGTCAAAGCTGGGAAAGGACTTTATGTGAACTAAGGCTTACAAACTGCATTTCTTAACAACAAACATCATCTCTTGCCCCACCCCAGCTTTTTTTTTTTTTAATAAAATTGACCTTAGTAACAAATTCTTCAGATAGCAGTGCACCACATGTGGTTATTTGTTTTAGACTACATTAGGTGGGGCCTAAGTAAGGATTGGTCACCTCTATGGAAAAATAAAAGGTTAGTCTTTGGTTTTACCTGTACCCTGAAAATGCGTCATTTAAATTTCCTCAAATTATTTGCTTAAGCGTATGAAGGGGAGACAACACGTAGAATTCTCTAGTTGTGAACAACACAAAAATGGCCATGCTACAACACAGGAATGCCTGATCTTCATTGCAGCATTTGGGAAAAATCAGCCTTCCAGTTTTAATGAGGAGGAATATAAAAAAACCAGATGGCAATTGTTTTGAATGCAGTTTATTGCATTCTTCATTTGGTGACTCAGCTTTATTTCTCAAGCTGTGTAGACCCATTACATCAAGAGCCTCAGGTATTTAAAAATAAGATAGAATTACTGTAACTACACCATGAAGAACAGATCTCTACTATAGCTTATTAACTTTCAGACACACATATTTACGTTTCTGAGGTCAAAACACGGTAAACTTTTTGAATTCTTAATATCGTTCTCAAGTGAACGCAGTCAGCTCTAAAAAACCACGTCTGCAGTTCATCAGCACTACTGCTGCCACACTTCATGAAACCCTTTAATTCAATCAGTGTGCTGGCATGGAAGGCTACACATTTGTACTGCAACTCTCACCTTTCACGTTCCTGCTTTGCATATGCTGTTGGTCTGTGCAAACATCATCATGAGCAGACAATGAACAACAATTTGCAGATATTAAACAAGCAGCACTGAAATGAAAAGGTTAACAATGATTATTTGTGCTACCTCTTCCTCTACAAACCAAGAATTTCTATAAAATGAGGCTACCTAGCCTTTCTTTTTGAAAATCCAATAAAACATCTTAATTACTAGTTCAGACAGCTCACTATTTCTTAAAGTACTGTTACTGTTGTTAATAACCATCATTCTTTTCATATTGCAGCGTACTCAATTTTCAGTTTACATTAACATATGAGCTTACAGCCCTAAAGTACATTCACTACACTCAACATTATTCAATGAACTGTAGCATTCAGAGTGATTGCTACACTGCTTGCTGGCCTGTAAGACAATGTCTGCCTAGAAATACTGTATAGAAACAGATTAATTCACAAAATAACTACTGAGGTGGTCTGATGTATCTGTACAGTAGGAGACTCACCTTTACAGCTACTGTTCCATTCTGACCATTATCTAAGATATCACAGAACTCAAATTCCATGGGTGGCATAGCATGTGCGCAGATGGATCCAGGAAACACTGACCTATATGAAATAGCCTGCTTTTGTGACTAAGTCACACAGATTCTTTGCATATGGAGTGGAGAAGCGGGCCTTACGCTGCTTGCCATGTAAAATTTAGCAGAAATTATCTCCTGCTGTAACACTTCAGGAAATGTACTGTAACTTCATTAATGATCAAGTCCTTTTCGTACAGCCATGCACGGATCCTCAACACCTACATATAGCATGCTATAATTGCTACTGACACATAGCTTCTGTGAGAAAGCAAGAATTCTGGAAAGAGTTTTTAAATAGCATTAAATCAAGCTTTGCTTTTCATCCTTGTCTTATGGCTTAGCAAACTATACATTCAGAAAAATGTCATCTTTCTTTAGACAGCTTTTTTTTTCCCACAGCATATCTTTCTTTGAACTAGTTTTTCTAGTTAACCAGCATAGAAATACAGTTCATATTTTTATTAACCAAACGAAACCAGACTAGAGACCATTTAGTAACTTTCTGGATTTTTATGACAATATAGAGAAAATTATCCCTAGCAGCAGATCTAGCTGATGAAGCATTAGGAGTTATATGGAGTTGTGTTCATAGTCAGTTAGATACAGTTTTCGAATTAATTTATCAGCATATGGTCTTGTATCTAATCACAAAAAACAGTGTGAAATCTTAATGGACCATGGAACCTCTACAGCTCTATCACTCACCGGTTTTGTTTCAATATCCTGCTCCCTAAAGAGTAAATGAGTGCAGGCTAGAGAAAATACAAAAGACTTCTCTTGCCTTTTAATGTAGCCACTGCACATTGTACTTATTTTTCTGTCACAACACAGTTTTTACTGGGTTATTTTTAAAACTTGTGCTTAATTAAGGACTGGGTAAAACATGCATCTATTCCACAGATCAGTGAAAGAGCTAAGTCTGAAACACTCCAGGTGTTTCCAACTTGCTAATAGCACTAAAAACCTAACTCTTAACTAGGAACTCTTAAAGCTTTCTAACACTATTAGCAGTAAATAGAAGAAATCAAGGAAAAAAGGAAGGAATCTTGAATCCTTTCTATCGAAGGAATCAATAGAAAAAACAAGGAAAGTTGGCTTGAGATACATTGGTTGGTTTGTCTATTATTTATTTGAGTTGCAGTGAAGAGTTACTTTATTGTCTTACAACTTGATGTGTTTATAAGTCAGTATGTATAAGATAAGGAGGAATTGGAGGAAATCACCTGGGAAGCAAATCTGGGGTGATTTTCCCTCCAGAAATTAGAACACAGCTGTTTTACCATGGCTTGGACTCCCAAGCTGCATCTTTGTGACACCATGTTTACATCTAGAAACAGTAACAAAGAAGAGAAACAAAAGATTAGCATCATTTACAGAGCTGATGATACTGCATACTAGAAAGAATGAAAGCCCAAGTTTGGCTTTTCTCCTTCTCAGACTTCTTTGTTTTTATACAGTCTCATCTATGTCTACCATCTAAAATAATTCTTTGATTTTCAGTACTTACTGGTTGCCAATTCTGTTCAATAGTATGATATCAAGCTCTAGTCTGGCTTTCTAATCTCATCACAGGATATTTCTTTGAGCTGTGAGTACATCTAATTTCTGTTCCTAGCATTTTGTTCTCTGATCTTAACGTGGTATCAACAGCTTTAAGTGTATTACTTAATTGCATGCCTAAGTAAAAATCCTTAAAGGATTTTCTCATAGTTCCTGTGATACATTTAGCACTGCTAATACAAAGTTGCCCAGAAGTCTGGGGTTTGGTTTTTGGTTTGGTTTTTTTTTTTTTTTAATTAACAAAAGGAGACTTTGAGAAACAGTGGCCAAGATAAAGCCAATTAACCTCAGAATCAATTTCAGAGACAGCATAGCATGAAGCTGAGACAATTCATCCAGAAAAGGCCAATTTCATCAATATTTCTGTTTGCAACTTCCAATAGTCTAAGCACTTCCTCCTATTAGAGGAAATTTTAGGAAATTCTTCCTATTTTAGGAAATTCTTATAAACTCAATTAAAAGATACGGATGGCAATAAGTAGTGTATTGTGCAATCTCACAGGGCTACCTGAAAACGCCCACAAGATATTACCGAGCTCAGAGCTGGATGCCTGGTGTTCAGAGGTGTCAGCACCCAACCTGTCTCACGGGCCGGAGCTGGAGCTGCCTCCGGCAGCCAGGCGCAGCTCGCGATGCTCCTTGGCACGCCTGAGCTACAGCCTGTGCTCCAGCTCTCCGTTAGACTGTAGCTGAGCTGCGGCCATTGCTTACGATGCCATTTTTAAAACTCTTCTTATAGAATCTGTAAGAATCAACTTTTTTTCTTTTTAAAAGAGCACTCGAATCTCACAATGTTCAAATTTTAACTGTGTAACATTTTAACTGGTCTAGAAAAAGTAAATAAACAGGATTTAGAATCTTCAGAACCACTTACCTGCTTCAGAACTTCACCCTCTTGCTTACGTCCACAGAGCAACAAGCAGGGCTGCATCTTATTACGCCGTTACTTCCTCTGCTAAGCCACAACAGTGCTATCATGAAACTGAGAAAGATTACAGCAGTTGCATCGCGTCACCTGCAGCTATGCCTTTCCCCTCTGCTTTCCATTAATCTGCACTTCTCTGATTATCCCAGGATGTAGTCTTGGCAAAGACTAACTCATCTAATTTACAATAATACTCCAAGACAATCATAATACCTTGAAATTAAGAACCATCAGACACACTAGTTTTTGGACATCCCACACAAAAAAAAAATCCCGTCTACTTGTGATATTTGTCAACTTGTTTTGATTTGTAAAGGAATGGAATTAAAATCTGATTCTGTTTCCATTCTTGAACAAGCTATTATGAATTACTTCTACTCAGGCAGCAATCAAACATCTCTTTCTGATCTGGGACCCTATTGAGCTGCTTATCCTAAAACACAAACAATTGCCAGCAGAAGTTGCTGTGTATACCTGCCACTTACTCAGAGCCTCAGGTGCACATGCAGAGCCTGCCTTGACACATCCATTTCTGAAAGTCTCATACACTAAACAAGATCCAAACTCTAACGTAGCCGTGGACCAAAACAAGTAAGCCCAAATTCCACTAAGCCCTTACACTGAGAATTTCTAAGTAGCTGGAGGCCTCTATAAAGTGACAATCAGTCAGCGGGAAGCTGCACTGCAGCTGGAGAACAGTGCCCACACAGAGAAAGTCCTGGTCACCAGCACAAAAACGCAGAATGTTCTTGGTGACACTTTTGGTGGATGGTTGTCACAGGAAAGATTAGCAAAGAGTGAAAAGAGATAGAAGCTAGCATACAATGTATGGAAGCAGCAAATAAATACACTGATACCTACATATACCAGGAAAGATTCTACTTGATTCATGCAAAAAGCCACGAGGCTCTTGCTGGCTGCAGCTCCAATGTCCCATGCAAGGAAAGTAGAGAGCAGGCTGCAGCTTTTTGTTTAGGAAATTTTCAGTTTCCTTGTCTCATCTCTGCTATAGACCTAAACAGACCTTCAGTCTATTTTGTCCTCTTCTGTACCTGTAGCAAATACAAAGGGCGGGGGGGATCACAGAACAAATGACAAGCTTTTGGCTAACAGGATTAATTACAATCATTCTTAGGCATCAAAAGTGAAAGAAAGGAGACATCTCTTTGCTCTTACAAAGCATTGCAATCTGTTATAACTCTACTAAGGACTAAATGTAACACACTATGAAGACAAGATGCATTTTAGGTCAACCTTGAATACTTTTTTTTTTCCTTTTCTCTCTCTTTTTTAAACACAAATCAGACATGCATTTCCAGAAAAAAGATAATCAGTTCCAGCCAGGCTCAAAGGATGTCTACTCTCAACTGCAAAATAAAACAAGAGTTTGGATCTTATTAGTGAAATATATAACTAGCCCTATATCTGACAACAAATAGTTTAACTCATTATCTGTAATGTCACTCTTGAAGGAAGAAGTGATTTATGGAAGCGTGCCACGGCTCCACAGACCATTGCACTGGCAAAATGTAATACTGCAGGACTGGTAACACGAGATGTGCCTAACATTACTGGCAGTCTTTCCATCATTTTTGTACTCAGTTCACCTCCAACCAGAAGTTTAATCTCAGGTAAGCTGTAGGGAAGGAGGTCAGAACTGCACCAGGCTGCTAAGTCAGAACCACAGCCCCACCACAATAACTTCCTATGCCTATTCAATCTTTTCAATCAAAATGGCATTTTTGTCTTACCACAATATTCTGAATTTAGTTTCAAGAAGTCAGTGCTATGTGCAGCACAGCATTCTTGCACATTCAAAAGGCTTAGGAACATAGGGCAGGAGTTACTTGCTTTGTCCTAAGGATCGTCTACAGGCCGGTACTGCACTTGCACTGACTCAGGCGCTGAGGAGAACAAACCTCCTGTTCACACTGCCTTGATAAGCCTAGGAATCAGGCCTAGTAATAGGAATTAGTCCTTCATACAGCTTACCAAGACACCATCTCTTTTTAGAATAAATTAATTCTATTGACCTGTGGTAAAAAGTGACTGGCTGTAGCAAAATGGCCTGCATAAAGGATAAGATAAAGAAGGGAAAATTAAATGAGCACTGGATGGGAAATCTAAGAGATTAACAAAACTGTCAGGATCAAGGAAAGACTAAAAACCTGAAAAATCACAACTATTTAAAGTCTAAGCTAAAGGCTGGCACATACTGAACAATATGCAAGCTTGCGTCTAGAACGGCTGGAGAATACAGATCCCGTGCTAAATTCAAGGCAAGTTCAGGACACAGCATCACTTGGGATTAGGCCCTTTATTGTTGCTTCTGATATGCTCTGCATTTCAGAATCAACCGGGGAGTATAAGGAAGATCATCTTCCACTGGGCAAAGATAGCAAGTGCATTTTCTTCTTCACCAAGGGATTGTAGTTTTCTTGAAAGAAGACTGTTTTCAATTATTCAAAAACTGGCATAGCACACAGCACCAAGATCCTAGACCCTGCCGCTTTCTGAGCTCAGCAAGCTCCTCCAGCTCCTGGCAGCACAGTGTGAGCAGAGTCTACATCCAAGATTACTAACTTCATAACTTCTGGATTTGTCAGAGAGTGTTCTCCCCAAAGTGGCTATGTTGCATGTAGGACACAATTGTATAGTACAATTTGTGAAGTACAAGAAATTCTGAAGTGTCACTTCAGAGACCACAAAACACATATGCGGCCAGCACTGAAAAGAACTGTGTGCCTTGTACGTAGCAAGGGGAGGCAGAAACACCGCTGAGCAACTTGACTCTGGTAGCAGGACCAGAAGGTACCAGGGAACAGTTTCAGGGTCGTTCAGTTCCTCAAGCTGTGAGGAGCAGCAAGGAGTAGGGAACCCGGGAGCATGGACATTTATTATTCACCAAACGTAAGTACTACCTGCCCCCATACAATCGGCTGTCCACCAATTAATTTTCATAATCTTTTTTTTTTTTTTTAATCACAGCTGTCTGACTACATCATTTCTCAAATTCTTCCTTGTATTCATGATACAAGTCTGGGACTTCACAATGCAGGGTGTTAAAAAAAGCCATCAAAGTCAAACAAGCAAACAAGTCACACCTTCAGTGTGAAAGAGATTGATATTATCATCTAAAGCTAAAATTTTGTCAGTGTAAGACTACGACCACAACACTCAGTGTTTTTAATGCCAAGTTCTATACTGTGTGCCGACTGTCAGAGAGGCAAGGGAGGCTGGAGCTCGACACGCCAACTGTCAAATCAAATAGACGAAAACACCAACTCTTCAGTTTATTTTTTAAATAAATTTCATGCATGGATGACTAGCAAGAAATGCATGTTAACTATAAATGCATGGCATGTTAACTACAAGCTATTGGACAAACCTCGCTATTTCTTTCTTAAGTAATTTGAGTCAAAACTAATGTCTTATTATGAAAGACAAGACCTACTAGGTCTTTCTTCAAGATAGTTTTTTGGTTGTAGGTTAGGGCATCAGTTCTGAAACACTCCTTCCTATTATGGGAGGATTTTATAGTTACAACTGCAATTAAAAAAACCCAAAAAGTCCACACTTTTTCCCCATAAAATTTGTGACTACATGGCATTCTCCTAGCAGACTTACATAGGTCTTTGCATTCCACAAAAGTTTTTGTCAAAGCTAAAAATTTTGATAGAGGTAGGTCAAGGCAAGGTTTCCATCACGAAATTTTCAGTGAACTTTGCCTAATGATAACAATATATTAATTATGAATCATATAGTATCTGCGGTCTAAATTCAACTTAGAAACAGTTTCACCACTTCTTTTTGAAAAACAGTACACGTTTATCTTGGACTAGTTTCTTAATGTGTAGAAATTAATCTTTTGGTTTTAACAACCAAGTAAAATATTACACTAAACTACAATTTTTGAAAAATATGAAGAAGGAGTTATCTGTTTACCAATTCTAACTTTACAATGAACACTGAAAATGCAGTCAATATGTCTTAACAATCGCAAATTTTACAGATGAGCCTGAAAGGTAGCAGGCTCTTCTGCAAACATTTAGTTCTCTCTGAAAAGATACCGATTTATAAAAGACCTCTAACAAACTATTGCAGCCTTAACAGAAGCTTGGTTTACAGTTTAATACTTGTAACAATAGAATACTTAAAATAGGAGTTACAATATAGATAATGGAACATAACTTGGAACTATAAAGTGACTTTAACCCCTTGCGATGACATCTTAAAAAGTATTTGGATACAAAACTTCCAAGCCCACTTTAAGAGGTCAATACATTAACTCTCAGAGAAGTCATCTGCTGTTGACAAACCTTGTACTATTCACCCTTAAGACTCACTGCAGTTTCAGTTACATCTTAAGTATGAAAAACACATCTTCTTTTCTTTTCAATAAACCGTTCCATTCAAAGTTTTTGACAGCCTAGATAGATGTGAAGTGAAAAGAAAAGTCAGTCAGCATTGTTCAACATCTTTTTAATCTCCACCAAGGAAAAATAATATAAACATGTTAACACAAACAGAAAATGCTTTGGAAAAGACCGTGTGGCACTATGACAGGGGTTTAGTTTATAGAAATGTAATTTATAATTTTATAAAAATTATATGAAAGAATAACATCTTCCAGTAACATCAGACAGTATAGAAAAAATAAATCTCAATGTTAGTTGTACTCCGATGGTCCTTCTAGTAAGAAATTTAAAAGTGCTTTTTAATAAGAGTGTTGCAACTCAAGATTAGTGCAATATGTCAAATCTATTTTAAAGCAGATATTTATAGCAATTGCACAAGTTCTTACAATTAACAAACCCCATCAATCTAAAAATTAACACTAAGTGAGGTAAGTATTCTAATTAGAATTAAACATTCCTTAAATAGCTTACACACCAATTCTACTACAAGGAAAATACTGGTGTTCCTTCATAGAAAGGCTCAAACCTAAACATGATGTGAAACTTGTACTACAAATCAGTGAATACTTGAAAGTTAAAAAAAGCTCTTGCAAAATATACAGTTTAGTACGTTTATGACTCAATGCTACAAACAGTACCTAATGCAAAATATACCAACTTAAATAAAACCAAACTTTACAGTTAGTGTACTGAATTTGCCTTTGAATACACTATTTTGTTCCAAAATCCTCCTAGAAGCTCCCATATAAAGTTAGAGCATTAACTTAATGTAGAAATTTCACTGCATTTTTATCTGTAAATATGAACAATTTGTTTAGCAACTATGACTGCAACTATAAGTACCATTACTCTTCAAGCAAGTGAAAAACACAGCAGGGTAAGGAATAAAAATTTATCAAAATTTACTCTTCACTGTTTTATACATGACAAGCTGGCAATAATAGAAGATACTCTATATTTCTACATAATATTTTCTCCAAGAATTCTCAGAACTCTAAGATTAGTTTTCATTTTATTGTAGTCTCTACTCTGTGATCTACGATGCATAGTAACTATTGCCTTTTATATGCAGGCCTCATTTTAAGAGAGGCAAAAACTAGGCTGTTAATGCTAAGCCCTTATGGCTCATTTGCATATGGAGCCAGAGGCATTTCATATTTTATTTCTCAAGGTGTTTATAAGTAGGATTTAAGTCACTATCAACAACAGGAATAAAATATAAATTAATGAACTTTCATTCTAATAGGCTATGGCTTAAAAGCCTACCAACTGAACTGGTTTTTATAGTATTGCACTTAACTTTAGTATTAAACTGACAGTTGAAGCCTGCACAGAACTCGTTTTAACAACATTTCAATAAAAAAGCAATAAATAAAATGCAGTATCTAAACCAAAAAATGCCAGTAGGTTTAGTCCATATTTCTCCCACCACAGTCTGAACTGCATCATGTGAAATAGGTTTGGGACAGTCTTTGGATACCAACTGCATAGTTCTTTCAGCATAACAGACTACCCATAACAATAAAAGAAGCAATTAAAGCTTTCTACAGTAATATTAAACTGAAAGACAGTACCCTTGAGTATATGCCTCAATCAGCTTAAAAGGATTTGTTGCCTTTGCTCAAGATAGCTTCAGAAGTTAGACACAGTTATTCTGTGACTGCGTATTATCTCTACTGTGTTATTTTACAGGCAAGTTGAGTCTTTTTAAAATATATTAACCCTGATAATGACGTGGAGACTTCCTGCTCCTAAACCACGAAGTTGTTTCCTAAAATTTAGTAACTTGTCATTGCAGTGACAAGTTGGCCAAGTCTTTAGCAGTGTCTCTAATCATCTGTTCTACCTTGGGATTTTCAGCTCCAATGGTTGCTAGCTCCTTGTCAATAAGCCCCAGGTTGTGCAAATTGAGGATGGAATCTGCAATAATCCGCGCTGTCCTCTTCTGGTAGCCTCCAGACGTCACCATCAGGATTGGGATTCTGCGCCTTCTGGCAGCCTTGAACACGACTTCATCCCTCTTCACAATTCCCTGCAAGTTTACAACAGTTACCAAAAAACCAAAAAAAAGTTATATAAATACGGTATTTTAGTTCTAGCCTATGGCTTATGGATCTATAGTATTGGATGCTTGATAAGTGATTAAGCCCTACATTTTACAATACAAATAAAAAATTCATTTAAAACTTTTAGCAGGTTTACATGCATAATAATCTAAAAAAAAAAAAAAAGAGGAAAACATCAAATCAAAAATCCTTGACTCTGCTTTAGAGGACACAACAGATAAGTCTTCAGCATAAATTCCTCAAAGAATTCCTCCTCAAAGGTCATAAAGTCTAAACTGACTACAAAGTTTAGAAATGTTCACCCTATTTTACAGGTGAGGAATTGCGATTACGAAAGATTGTCTGAATTCAAAGTGCTTTAGTTTGTGTTCAACTTGCATAGCACCCTCTGACAAAAAGTTTAGCAACTTGATCACGATTTCACAAAACTACAGAAGAACCAAAAATTCAAATCAGATTTTCAATTAGGTTTCAAAAAAGTACATGGGGGGGGGGGGGGGAGGGGTAGGGGGAAAAGAGAATTCAGAAATAAGTGAAAACAGAATTAAAAGCTACTTTTTGGAAAAAGTAAAAGCAGAGAGTTCCAGAGATACATGGGAGGCACAAATAATCCATTACAACTCCTCAAAAAAAAAAGATAGATAAAAGATAAAAAAAGATAATAGACAACAGCTTACAATGGACAGCTCAAAATTTAAATAATGGCAAAAGCTGGAGAAGGGGAAAGGGATTAAAATGCAATCAAATACAAAAAATTAAGGAAGCAGAAGCAAAAGTGTTACAACAAAATGAATAGACTGGTTAAGAAGACTGTAAATACATCAAGAAATATTACATTTAAAAAATTAGACCACAAACAAATGGTAAGGGGAAAGAATAAAATTCAAATGTAGCTGAAAAAATATTTTGTAAAACCATAAAACAGTACAGTTTGACACAGCCCTGTAAAAGAACAATGGGAGTAAGGAATAATAATAAGACAAAGGAAACTGAAGAATTATATTAGGAACAGATCCGTAAAGGAAGAAACAGAATTACAGAATGAGCTGTACATCCCTTGGGAACCATCGCTGGACGCGGCGAGCGTTACCCCCCCAAGCCCTGGAAGCAGTCACTACTCAGGAGCCTAACCGCCTCATCCCTGCTCCAGCATCTCTAGCGGCAGAGCCTGGAAGAACTGAGGAGAAAACGCACGGCTTATTCCAGCATTTGTGTGTTACCAAGAAAGAAAATACATCAAATGGGAATGACAGCCTGATACAGTTCCCACTTACACACAAGGATAAGAGGGACTTTACACCTCAAGTTTTCTGGCTATAGCCTCCAGCACCAAGAAGCTATCACTCATAGCACTCTGAGAAGGCATAATGGACTAGAATTAACACTGCAGCAAGATTATTTTAAAATATGAATGACATCTCCAACTGGAGGACTGAAGACTGGACTAATGAACCTTGAAGAGATGAATTATCCAGGTTCAGTGCCTTCAGTTTCAGCATTTCCAGTAGCCTGGGATTTCAAGCTTGGTGAAACATGCCATTCACACCTAAGCCAACAAGATCAGAGAGACAAGAAACCCTGCCCTCAATTGAGAAAACAATGGCTTGAGCTACAGAAACCTCTTCTCCATCAGGCAGCTGAGCCACTGCTTGCACAGAGAAATGGCACTCTGCCTTTCACCTCTACTTGTGACCAGAAGAATCATTTCACCTTTCTTTCCCCATCTCTACATCTTGTCTCTTTCCCTACACAGCTCCCAACAAGCTACAGCAACTCATTTTTCTTGGCAATTAACACTGCTCCTTCTCAAATGGCAGAAAAAATTCTGAAAAGCCACATCTTAAAGTATCCTCTGTCTGTCACTAGCTTCCATTTCTCTTGGTGGCCACCGCTTTCCAAAAAGCTCTGCTCCACCAAATGAGATCTTACACCTCAGGTCATATCCCCTCCAAGGTCAAAACCAAACAAGTCCAAGCCCCTCAGCTCTTCCTCTCTCCTTAGACACTTTTACATAGCCATGGAAACAAAATCTGGAGATTCAGGCTCGAGGACTGAATCTCCAGGGTCCATCAAGGACTTTACAGGCAGTTAGAAAGCAACAAAGCGGCTGCGCGGTGATAGAGACGATAAGAATGAGCAAATACATAAGGAAGCCAATAAAACCCAGCAAGGAACTAGAGCTCTGTGCAAAAGGAAGCATTTGAGAACTGAAGTACTGCAGAACATAATGAAAACTGAACAGATCGAGCGATGGCTCGATTAGAAGGGAATCCGAGAGCTCACAAATCAAGAAAGCACTTTTCTATATTGAACTGGTGGACACTAAAAGAGAACCAAATGTGAAAACATGAGACCCAGAACCAAGGATCTGTCAGAGAAGGAATCATTAAAAAAAGGGAGGGAATACAAGATCTGAAAATTTTTGTTTATTTTGAGAAAAGCAGACTTGTCGTATTCAGAAGGTGAGGACTTCTATGAAGCTATATAGAATACATCAAAGTTTAAATCTGGTACCAAAGTGGGGAGAGAGAAGGTAAACTGAACTGAAAAAGGGTAATGATATTTGTATAGAAAAGAATGAAGAAAGGGAAAAAAATCTGTTCATTTGCTAAGAATGCACAGACAGGCTGCACAAAATTGCTAGAACTGGAAGATAACAGAAGAGCAGTTTAAAATACCTGGGAGTGCTACAGAGGAAATTAAGTGTAAGATACATACTGAGGCCAGGTGACAAAAGAAATACATCGCAAAATGGGTTATGTGAGGGTAAAAGAAACAAAGAAAGAAAGAACCAAACAGGAAACATAGGAGTCAGGTGAAGTGTGAAATTATACGCGCCTCTGGTTACTGTCTGGATGTTCAAAATCAGTATATTTTGGAAAGAAGACAAATTATATTGGAACAGGCACCTGAAGAACAAAAATATTTAGTCAGGAAGAGACAACAAAAAACATATGGTGAAGGAGCAAGGGATATCTATCTATACGTATCTACAACGGGAAAATGCTCTGGTTTAGTGTAAAGTATGCCCCTTACCTCCAGCTAACAAACGGCCACAAGTCCCTCCCAGGCCTGCCCTCAGTATCTAGGGAGGAGTGAAAGTCTGTAGGTGTTTTAGTGTTATACAAACCTGAGGCGAAATAGCAAGTCCTCCCAACGGATCACCATCCAGAATATCAGTCCCAGCGTTATAAATAATGATGTCAGGTTTTAATTCATTTAATGCTCCTTCCACGTGAGTATGTACCTTCTGAAGATACTCTGTGTCCTCTGTACCCCACTCTAATTCCACTTTGCGTTTTATGGCACCTAAAAAAAAGTTCTGATGTTACTCAATAAACAAAGCACGGCTTTGAAAGAAAATGCAGGATTTAGGTAAGCAAGAGAAAAAGATAACATTTCTGGAAATTTTGTAAATACATTGTATTTTCACAGAACCTTGAATTAAAGAAAATTATTCAACTACTTGTTTTCCCAGCAAATGTAAGCACAGTGACCTTGAAAAAATTCCACTGAAGAGAGAAAATTAGATGCAGGGGGGGGGGGAGGAGGGAAGATCTGAGACACAAGTGGAAAATGTTATTGAAAAGCAGCTGATCTACATGGCCATTTACCAATCAGCAAAGAAATCATAAAGAAAATTATTAACTTAAAAGCAACCTAAATAAAGCATAAGGGAAAGAAAACACTGAATTGCTATTGCAGAGGAAACAGTTGGGGGAAAACACAAGATAAATATCACTGAGAGATTATTAAGATGTTTTATTTTTATCACAACACTCAAAACTTAACAGCAAGGGATCATGAATTTATGTGAAGTGCTTTATGACTGTATAACAAGATTCAGCTTTGCCCCAAGCATTTTCAATTTAATATTCTTACTCTGTAATCCTACCAGAAGAGCAAATATCTATTCTTAATTTAAATCAAATTATTTCTAATGCTTCTAATAAAGCATTAGAAGTAGAAGAGGAGAGTTGAGAAGGTAGAGGAAAGAAACCCAAGGTTACACAGCCTAGCTTTGGGTGCTTTTACAGAGTTATGTGTAACTCTAAATCTGAATTAATCAAATCTATGTCAGAGGTGTTTCAAGGTATGACTTCTACCTCACCATACCCTATGCCTTGAATTAAATGACTTGGAGTCTTAAATCTTAAGTGTGGATTCAGCATCCACCAAGTGTGCATTAATGTATTCAATGTGCATGAATGATACTTATTTATTCTCATGATTGCTGGGCAGGTTTTTTTCTGCTTTCCATCCTTGTCCAATATTAGTGAAACATTCTTTTTCTTTCCTTTATTTTATTACATCAACATTAGTTTCAAAGATATTTGTTTCTTTATGATACTTTTCCTGAATTCTTTTCTTATTGTTAGATAAATGTTCATGTAAGTCTGCACAGCTGTGCTCTTCTGAACAGCACTTAGAGCCTCTTCAGGCTAAAGAATCCGCTAGCTGGATAGAGCTTTAGAGGAGGAGGTAAACACGTCAGCATGGGGAACAAGTAAGTATTGTTCTGATGAAACCCGATGAAATGAAAAATCAGAAAATTTCTGATGAAATTAAGAAGTTGAGATGATTGTGAATAAGATTCTATGCCTCTGCAGGTCTCTTGTCTTCATCTCCACCACAAAACGCAGAATTAGTGTTTAGTTATTACCCAGATCAGGGACTATTGATGGACACAGTGATGGATCTGTAGGTTAGAATGAACACAGCTTTCGCATTTGACAGCCTTTTGTCCATCTCTTGCTAATTAGTGAACATACTTCTACAGCTTTGAAAACTGTAAAATGACACTCAGACCAACAGCATTCTTCTTCTAAGGCCTGAACTTTGAGTTTCAGCTGTCAACTCTTTATGGTCACCCTTCAGTGAACTAGTCCTTTTCCCCATCCATCTTCCCCTTTCTCTTCCTAAACTTCTGTGTAATTCCAAACTACTTTCCCTTAGGGACTCAATATGTTTACAGCTAAGCATTTGGCAATGTTAGCTAGTCTTTTTTTTTTCCCTAAAGAAGTGCATGGGGCAAAAAAATGTACAGAAGACACTCCTGTAATAAAACATGGAGAAAATGAGTAGGAAGTCCAGGGAGACAGTGATCAGTTAGAGTTTACCCTAAGGATTCAAACTCTCAGGTTCAAGCCTCTACCTCCCTTCAAAAAGATGCCCTCTCTGATCTCATCTTTGGTCACCTAGCAGGAGGCAGTTTAAAGGATTTAGCCACTGAACTCCTAACTTAGACACCCTTATGCAAGCTACAAGGAACTACATGTGCACATGCCTTTGGCCGCAGCCTTCTGCGCCTCACGCTTTGTCTGTAGAAAGGGAATGCCAGTATTCCCAGCTTCACAGGACAGGGGCGAGTTTGGCATATCAGATTTGCTAACAAGGGCTTACTCCGTTTTGGTCTTAATCCATCTGTTCAAAATGTTGCCATTTGATATATGAATAAAGGGATGCTTTTCTTAGAAAGAAATAATCTTCATCTGGTTGCAATTTGTCTGCTTACAGACATGATGTGCTTTAAATGGTCATTTTTTAGTTTAATACCTTGAAATGCATATCCTACAATTTTCAAAATCTTTACCAGTTAAAAAACAGAAGTATAATGCACTTCACCTAATTCTCACCAAGAATCCAAATTAAGTAGGCTTTTCAGAATGACAGCATCATTGAAGACACTCCACAGAAGAACATCTCCCCCAATAAACTATGATTCAGTTAACAAATTAAGCCTGTAATAAATGACAGTGTAACAGAATCAAAGATCAAATAAAGTTTGGGCTTTTGCATTCTGATTTAACCATTATCAAAACCCCACCAATTAATTGTGACAGGTCACCAGACACAACAGGCACATCACAATAGGGATAAACAAACAACAACAAAAATCAAGTGCCAGCTCTTAACGTTTGTATCACTTCCTTTTGCTTCCCAACTTGTTTCACATTGAGATGCATCTTGTTTTCTAGATGCTTATAAAACAAGTTCTACTGGAAAGACAACACCTAAATATGTTGTAATTTATAACTTTCAAAAGAACACAAAACCTTTTTATATAGTATTAGCTAATCCATGCTTCGTGAATTCTTTTATAAGTTTAGTGTAAGGGAAAGATTAAGTTCTAACAGTTATCTTCAAATCAAAAGGATTATTTAATTCACTGTTCTAAGTGTGGCATGAGCTTTTGAATGGACTGCTAACAAAGTCCACATAATACCCACACCATGCATTCCAGAAATTCAGTCCAGAAGTGAGGGGAAACACTACCACGTTAACACTATTGTGATGTATCACAGTGATCACTGAAAATCGTATGTTCAATGTGAAATTAAAAAAAAAAAAATCTAGTTAACACTGTTGCAAGGAAGCTTATCAGTAAACGAAGAAGTCATTGAACAACACAGTAGGTCTTTTACATTTTGGAATATGAATATCCATTATACTTACGTTTAGCAAATCCATCCCCTGGATAAATGTATCTATTGTATGCATCCATAATATATACCCGATGATCATCCATAAAGTCCCTCTCATGGCCATTTCCCTGAAGGAAATTTACAGTTAGCTATTCCTAGCATACTAACACAGAATGAAATAATCTGCAAATTCTAGAGTAATTAAGACTACAAAGATCTAATATTTAAAACTCCTGTGTCATTCTCTTATTTATAGTCTTGAAGGTTATTTTGAGGTGTAGAGTTTTGGGGGCTTTAACAGAATCAGTCTGAAGACTGCAGGTATTATCAAAATCAACACCCTTATATCTCTGTGAAGGTAACTATCATAGATCTCATTGCCCATATAAGAAAAATAAATGAAAATTAGAAGCTAATTGTCTTCAGAAGCATCACAAAAGCAACCGTGACCACCAAATACATCTCTCATCTTCCAACTGTGCAAAAAAAGTCACTTTCAGCTGCTGCAGGGATACTCATTCTTATACAAGGATTAATAAACAACTAAAGCAGACTACAGCTCTTCTGGTAATTCAAGCCTTGGTGAGATAAGTAATCCCTGGGAAAATTACAAACACTAGAGACCCAACAGTTTAACATGTTGTTTAACACCAGGAATTCCCTACAAAAAGACAGTATTTGGTGTAAAGACGGATGCTCAAGAGAAAATTCAGATTCTGAATATTTCCCCCTTCCCCATTTCTGAATTTAAATAGTATTCTTTTGGCTCTCATTTAGACTTTTTTCCACTAGTATAAAAATCATCTTTTCACAACAATCGCTAAAATAATTTTCTTGAAATCAGTGTATCATATAGGACCCCAGCTCCTACCACCAGTAGAATTTCATGTAAACTATACAAACAGACATTTCCACAGACATATCTTCTGTAATTCAGTTACATAATTTCTGTCCCTGGACAGTTAAGCTATATTTCTGCTACAACTGCAGAAACAAACAAACAAACCAAAACAAACAAAAAAAACCCCAACAAAACACCACACAAAGAATCACTGACCTAAAGCTAGTCAATGTGTGTGAAAAAGGGAATGGGAAGCACCACAATTGCATTTCTTTATGCTAAAAAATGGCACCTCCTACTTATTTCTTCAGCACCTTTGGTCCACAAATAAATAGTCCATGAACAGAAATCTAGGAATATGAGAACCTCCGGGTGAACCATTTTCTTATGAAAGGTGAAACTCGCCAATGCACCAAGAACTGGAACACTTACAAGATGAGAGTATCTGCATACTTAAAAAGGCTCTGCTGAGCTACTACTTCACACACCTCATTCCCCAAAGAAAGGAAACAAAGGGGTGATTTAGCATGCAGGCTGAGACTACCAGCATGATACCTGAAAATCAAAATACATTCCAAGAAGTTTTTAAAAAACAAACACAAAAAAGCACAAAAAAAATCCATACCCTGACAGAGATGGCTGAAGAGAATCATGAACACAAAACATCCTTCTATTGCATAACCTATGTCCTTATTTCATGGTAATTTTAGGATGCCTTAACTTGCAGATAAGAGAAATGATAGAAGATGGAAAAAACTTGCAGCCATTAGGCTGCAACTTCCTCACTGCCGTGGAGCTACTTAAAAATGGTTTAGTTACACATAATAAATTCTCTTCAGTGCTTCAGATTGGACATAATTTTGGTGCACTAACTGCTTTTCTAAAAAACAAAAACTATTTCCCTCCTTTCAGGATTTATTTTGGAAATCCTACCAAAGATGAGATTTGCTCTCAGTACCCACAGTAAATCACTTTAGCAGGTGAACAGTGATGTATTCTTTACTTCATCAGCCTGAAGCCAGGCTTTCCAATAAAACACTGAAGGTCAAATCCATCCCCTGCAAATGTTGCTGCAATGATCACGCATGCTGAACTAACTGTAATTCTGTTTTAAGAGATTCTTGTTTCTTCTGGGATACTGATCTACTCTGGAGACTGTTATGCCTCAGATCAGCATGCAACTCAAAAATATTTTTACATCTAGCCACATGATGGAGCTACAACTCAGTTTAATTTTATTAAACTGGCTTAACAGCCTTTTGGACCACAAAATAATTAAACAACTGAACTGCTCACAGTTTCCATCATCTATGATTAACTTTGTATTCTGTGAGTTGACAGTTTATACCACTATTAGAAAAAATGGTATTTATCACACACTTGTATTTTGAGCAAAACATCTGTTGCACTGAATACAGGTAAGCTACTCACCTGATGAGCATCCAGATCAATAATTGTGGCTTTAGACACCCCTTGTACTCTTTCAAATAAGAACTGGACATATAAGCAAAGAAAAAGATGGAGAAAGTTATTAAGTTAGGTGACAGATTAAACTGGAAGCTTGAAGCTTGCACAGTATATTACTGTTCTGATTTGATGTAGTGCATACCTATTCATTTCATTCACCAAATAAACAGCTAAATGATTCTAATATATTTAATTAGAAAAGCTCTAGTTATTTCACATAAAAAGGTAATTTTTGTGGTTCTACAATTAAAAAACCTATACATTTCCACCAGTTGAAATGCATGAAACATGCATTTCACAATCATCTGTGCAGGTATCTGCCTATCTGCAGAGAAAGTTGATGGAGAAAGGGAAGAAAGATTTCCACTCCTCTCCTCTTTCTCCCACAAAGGACCAGACACAACATAGGATCAAGGACATGTCTTTCTACAGCATCCCACACTAACTTGTAAAGCGGACTCCGCAAATGAGGCATAAGCCCAATGGCACTGAATAACACAACGGAGTCCAGGGTAATAAACCCTGCCGCAGTAATACTGGCTCTACACTGGTGTAGCTGGTACATCTCTGCATCCTGCACCAGCCCGACAGAAAAGGCCAGGTTCAACATCGGTGCTGTCAGAGGCTGGAGCGGAGCCAGCGACTGCATGGAGAAAGCAAGAGCAACAACTGTGGGTTGGGACAGGGTGAAGGAAGAGCTGCACAGGCCCCAAAACATCAAGGAGCTAACTGCATGAGACACAAACGATAGCACAAGTGAGGCTTATCAGCAGAAAGGGAGAAACAGTCCACTGTGATGGCATCCAACTGTATAAGCATAAAATCCACCATTTAGGAAAAGCTGCTGTAGGGACTGTATGCATTAAAGCCACTTTTAGTAACAGAATTAATTTCTTATTCCACACCTGTGAAGAAAAAAAAAATTTTTTTTTAATTCTTTGAGTCTTAACTTTGACAAGTTATATCATATACACATGGTAAAACCCAAAGATTTTGTACAAACCATCGCACACTATAATTTCTTAATCTGTATTTTAATGATAGGGAAAATTAGAACGCTGGATTACTTTTCTGCAAATTACCATTACAGAAATTAGGATGTTATGTCATATAGTGTGCTGCAATCATTAGAGCTTTTTTATGTTTGATTATTACTAATACTTTATAAATATTCTAGTATACAAATATACCATAGTACATTTGATAAAAATAAGCCCTAATTGCAGAAGGCTCTTGCTTTAGCCTTTCAACAGCTAAATACCAAATGTATTCATTCACATTCAGTGATTATTTTGGAGACATTCGCATTTTTTTTCATGAATTTGAACCACTCTGAGCGCTGTATAGCGCAGCTTGATTCAGAGAGAGGATTTCTGTCTCTGCATTCGTCTTGATTGTAACCACTGAAACCAACGTGGAATTTTCAGGTTCAACTGCAAGGCTAGGATAATTATCACTGAAGATATTAAAAGTCAATCTGATTTGATTTTGAGTGGGGGTTTTTTTGCGGGAAGACGTTATTAATGCAATTGTAGTGGTTCCTATTTATGTTCATAATTCTGACTGCTGCAACTCTTCCCTTCCACTGCATATGCATTGTTCTGCAGCATCAAGTACCACACCATTATCCTATTCCTACCCATCTATAGATGCCTTTATTTTCTCTTATTAAGATGTAAATTAGTTCTTATGAATTTATGTGGACTTTTTTTCCATGTGCACAAATAGTAGAAAAATACTGGTTTAAGAGTACTTCTTACCTTTATAGCCAGTGTGATATCAGCATACGCACAAAATCCTCCACCTTTGTCACTTGAACAGTGATGAAAACCACCCCCTAAACATAAAAATGTTGCAGAGGTGAAAAGCTAGATACTAAGGAACATAGACGGTCTTTGCAAAGAGACAGAGATCACTTACATGTCCGGCACTTTTTTTCTTTAGCAAATACAGCGCCTAGAGCTGTTAAACCCTTAGCTAGCAACACAAAATATCTCACCGGGTTTCCGTACACACCTTATGTGTGGCCTACCAGACCATCAGGCAAAGAATCTGCAGATGCCCAGATTAAAAGGAACTGTCCCTTTCATCTAGCAACCACCCGAGGGGCTGAGGAACGTACATATGTAACACACGGTGCCTCCATGACAAAGCATTCCGCTTTGAGTTCAGCTCCCCCAGGTGCGTTGGAGATGCATAATTAAAATTATGGGGCAGGTGGAAAGGGCATGTGGAAAGTTCTTTCCTATGCTGAACACCCGGTCAAAAAAAAGACCAAACTAAGAACTATGGCGTTGTTATTCTTTGCACATGCCATTGTCTTTTGCAAACGCTCAGACCAGAAGAAACTTTAGGAACTCCTCTTTAACACACACACACACACTCTTTAAATGAAAAAAGTACTTGGACCTCCCCCTCCAAAAACATATTTTTTTCTATAATAAACCAGAACTTTTTACTGAGAAACCCACTACAAATATCTAAGCAAGAAACTTAACAAGCTCACTTTATATATCAGTAAATATGACAGGCTTTGGGGTTTGTTTTTAATGTCTATTTAATTTTTAATATTGGATATTCACTTTGTAGAAGATGTGCGTAAGAAATAATGGAAAAATGCCAGAACTGATGAACTCTATGAAAACGACGAGCTACGTCTTACATGACACAAAATATTGCTTCAATAGTTTACTGGTTTTGCATTGCTATTTGCTATGAGCAGGAGAGCAGATTTATATTCACTATATTCTTCATAATTCGTTCATTCAAGTCTTTTTCAGGAAAAACTGGCCAGCCAAAAATAGCAAAAATACACACTAACTGGTACAGCCCTGCTCTCCAGCATGTCAACCAGTCCCCTGATCTGGTATAACATATAAATTAGCTGATTATAAGATCTATGAAGATTATTTTATAATTTACTGAAAACAAAGATTTTATTGAAATATTTACATTTACTCCAAACATTTTTCCTTAATTTTTTTCACACTACTTCAATCCAAACACCTTTCCTTACACATATTATCATATGTTTATCCAGTTATCTTTTTTATTTCCAAAAAAATTTTTATTTAATTATAAAACTGCAATACAGGTGATAGTGGATGAGAAAACAAATCCAGTACTTTTTCCATTTTTTCTCCTTCAGAGTTGATGTTAGTTAAACACAATCCAGTCACCTCCTGTTATTATAAACAGAATACACACCATGTTAAATGAAAATAATATGATTTTAAACACACTGTTTCAAGTATCATTTAATGCACTACATTTGTACTTACCCACATTGATCGCCCAGCCTCTATCAACAGCAAGTTTTCCTGCCTTAAGAAAATTACAGTGAGAACTTCAAGAATGAACCAGGCAGCCATTTCACACTGCCTGCTTCCACCCCAAATGCAGCTCTTGGCATTCGGACATGCCCATTGAATTTTCAGATGTTTTACTGCTGCAGGTCATTCTGAACCAGATCTCTGAATATGAACCATACAAAACTATCCTCAGCATAAGCACTTGAAAAAATATTTGATCCCTCATCTGTATTTCATTCTCTGGCAGTTGAACAGACCTAAAACTAACTGCTCTTTGCAGAGATGAACACCGACTCCTAGCAGACGAATGAAAAAGGGAAAGTACAAGTGTTGGTAAGAGTAAAAAATGAGCAAGAATTTCCTAATACCCTTCCTGTTCATGTAAATAGGGGGAATGTAAGCTCAAAACCCTGAAAATACAGATTAACATAGTTTCAGCTGGGGGTGGGGACAGAAAAATGCTACAGTATGAAGTGCCCTGTGACTTCTTTTATTTTTTAAATGGTATAACATGCATAGTATAGAATATTACCAATCTTTTTCCCACCAATACAGAAAAACTGTGCCTGTATCTCTCCTTTGAACTCAAATGACATTCAGGGAAGGTCAAGTACTGACAGAAAAGAGATGCACAGGGCTTAAATGATGAAATTTTAATGGAAAAACCTGACTTATTTTGGCCAGGAAGAATCATGCAAGTGTTTAACTGCAGTATTCCTGAAGTGTCATGTTAAAAAAAAAGATATTACTAGCTATAATTAAAAAAAAAAAAGAGAGAGAGAGAAAAGGTAAAAACAGATTATTCTTTTCCATAATCACGGAACATATTACAAATCATATATGAAAGGAAGTCTGGACAGTTGAGAATTCTTCATCACCAATATTTATATTTGAACAGTTCTAATTTAGTATTAAGAAAACTACTCGGAAGGTAAACATCATCCTGTTATGAACGTGCTAACTTACACAAATTAGATCTTGAGAAAAGACTGCAGTTTCTGAACTATAAAACCCATTAAGTCACAAGGAAAGCACATTATCTGTGATTTAGCATACTTCCGAGGGACTCCTCACCAAAAACCAATCTTCCCGTATTGCTAAAAAATCATTAAAAAGTACAGAAACTCAACAGGAATTTTCACGATAAACAGGACCATCAGGAATGACTGTGCTTCTGACTTGTACAAATTTTATTGTCTGACGAATCAAAACTGCTTTTAAAGTACATACCTATTTCCCCATAAGGAAAAACAAAAAAGGTAAAAATAACAGCATATGGCATCAAGAGCAATCCAAAAGTGACCAGTGATGTCATCTGTATTTCAGGAGGCATGATACAAAGACATCAGAGACAACTAGTGGCTCTCTCTTCTACCTGACCTCATTTATAACTAGTGCATTAAAGATAACACAAGCACAATGAAAAACATCACAAAACTATGTAAAAGTATTGACTAGTTGGAACCACGTTGAAATAGATTTCACACACGTGTACTGACAAGGCCCTCAAGAAATATCAAAGGTAGAATATCAGGAAACTCTAGGCTCTTCCCAATTATTTTTCTCTTCCACCATTTCCTTCATTCCTCATAACTATTGTACAGAAGGACAGCGTGGCTATAAGAAGAGGACTCTGCATGTTGCTATTCAGACAGGACTTTGCAGACCAAAAACCCTCATCTCAATAACCACTACAGACTGCAGTCAGAAATACAGCACAGAAGAGAGAACCGACCAGGAGCCTGAAGTGATGCTGAAGGACTAAAAGGAGACAGAATGGAGCTACTTCTTTGTCTGTGAGTGACAGCCGAAAAATTTCTAAGCACCTTGAACTCTATGAACCACAAGAAACCAGAATTCTTCCTCTCTACTACTACCCCACTCCACAACATCAGGTTTTAAAAAGGAAAAAAAAAAATTAAAAAAAAAAAGAAAAAAGTCAAACTACCCCCAAACTTCCCAGCAGTCCGTTAGAAGCAAGATGACTACACAGACATCAGCAAAACCAGCCTGGTGCTATCTCCAGCTCCTGCTGGTAAATTGCCAGGAGAAAGTGTCCCAGGCGGTTTCTGCATCAGGGAGAGGCACTGTGTTCCACTTCTATCATCTCTGCTTTTGCCAGTTAACACCTACTAAAGGAGGTAGCACTTTTTGTTATCTAGCCTATTACCGTAATCCAGTAAGTCTTCAAAATTTATCCAGAACCAAGCATGTTCTTTCCAAACTCATATACTTAAATTGTCCTTAAAGGCTGGTTTAACATTTTCAGTAGTTTATCTGGTTTTCTCATGCTTATGCAGACTTTTAGGCTTCAACAAAAGCATCGGACATCGCTACACTGTACAAGCACTTTCACATATTTCCTTACCTCACTATTCTTTGACTTTAAGTAACAAGTATGGCCAAGAAGACAGAGGAACACAAGAGAATTAAAGTAGAATTAGGAAACAGGATTTAAGAGGTGAGAACAACAACAGTTAGAGAAACAGAGTCCAAGGTGGGCAAGACAGATACAACTTTTATTTTATAAAAGAAAGCCATTTTCCACTCACAAGCCTGAATTAAAACCAGACCCAGCAACCTGCAAGGATACTTAAACATGGCAAATGTTACAAGACTTGCTATTGTCCTAATGATTTAGGAAGAAACCACTGGCCACTTTTATTTAACAGCTCAGAGCAATAAGCAGCAGTCAACTCACTTCACAGAGACAATTTCAGCATCAAGGAGGTGACTTTTTGATCTTTCCCTCTACTGTCCCCAAGTTAAAAAACTTACTGGAAATCTTCCTTTGCTACTTCTCTGCTATGATTACAACTCTCACCTTTTCCTCCAACCATAAACAAGATTTTTCTGAACACGTGCACATGTATGTCGATACATTTTTCAACTACTCTGATGTACTTCACAGTATCATGAAGAGCTACATAACGGAAACACTAGATTCCCCATTATAAACGGTAAAATGCACCAGTTTGCAACACAGCTCAAACATGATGATATACTCAGACTTTTTGAAGAGCCCCAGATTTTTAAATATCTATGACCAGTGTTTTGGACATTACAAAGGAGTTAACATGACATGCTTAAAACAATTAAATCGCACTGTTAGAAGGTGTTTCTGAATCTTAACAGTAGATATTTAAGCCCAGTCACAAGTTGCCCAGTCCATTCTATTCCTTTCTCTACCACCTTTTGGTAACAAAATCCAACAACTGGCAGTTACTTTTACATACACACTTGCAAATCCAGCAGCTGGATGGGACACATTTAACAACAGAGTACTGAATTACTGAAAGAAATTGCCTTCCCCCCCCCCCCGATAAAGAATCAGGCATTGAGTAGTTCTACCATTAAAAAAGTAAATACAACAGAAAAGCAGCATATTTCACCTTATCTTAAAATCTGATAACAACTGGCTCTCTACTTTCATTTCACATAGTAACACCCAAGAGGGCTGAAACTTAGTAGTACCCAGATCCACTTATACACACAAATGATAGTAGCAACAGGTAATCTCACATCAGCCCCACAAAATTAGAGAAAACTTGGAGAACTGTTTCACCAAACTTTTGGGCTCACTCACATCATTCTCATAGGTCTGACTCAAACAGATTCGACCTTTTTCATTGTTTCTGAAAACCATACTGCACTGCCTTTTATGCACTAGTCATCGAAGAGCTCTTCATATCATTTATGTCTTTAATGAATTCTTGATACATTCACAAAGGTAAGCATTTAAAAATAAGAAACCTTGATTCTGGTGCAGATTACTAAGTACCCACATTTCTGTTGACAGAAATGGGAAGCTACCTATTAGCCTATTTCTGAAAATAATGCCATTACTTTATCATTCATTTATGGCTTCCCAGTCTCACTCACCTTTAATATCTAGTAGTTGCAATAAATCATATTCTCATATCTGGTACAGACGTACTCTGAAAGGTTTGCCAACCCACAGAACAGTGTTCTTCAATAACTGGCTTCTAATAGATATAGCAAAAGCAATATGGGCTTCTATCCTTTTCACATGCACCCACTGTAACAGCTACCTTCAGGAAGAGTAGTTAAAATGCAGCAAAGATCTATTTGTACCATAATATTAACAATTTCAGATAGGATTATTTGTCTTCCATTTACGTAACTGTTACAACTCAGTGCCCGCGAAGAGAGATCGGGACTGTTACCATCGTCTCCCAGCACCACGCTGTATAGTTTCTGAACTCTAGCTCTAATATGACAAGGAATGATAAAAAGGGCAGAAAAGGTTCCATTAGTTACCGGTTTACAATTATGAAGGCATCTTTTCCTCAATACATGGTTTAAATAACCCATTCTTGGCTCCAGCTATTAACCATTTTCTTTCCTCCTACTTCCTCAACATCACTAATGGCAATTCTCAGGCAAAACTAGATGTCTGGCAACACACAGCTCTTCTGACCAGAGCACTCATTTAACTAATTAGAAAACAATTCCGTTAAGGTGAAACAGGTTACATCTCACTTGAGTTCAGCTGAGCTGCTTATGTAGTATTTACAATAGAAAAAGTAGATAAACTAACTTTAAACATTAAAATGAGCAAGGTGATATGATTTTTAAATTTAAACACTTAGCTAGTCTCAAGAGCAACCAAACCATGTATCTCTTCCCATACAGTAACAAGGCCATTTGGTAAATATGTGCTTTAAAAATAGCTTCTATATTAACAGTTTTGAAAACTCCCATTCCTAGAATTTGCCTGTATTTGAACACTGTTCAAAACTAATTCAGTTTCTGCATTTGCCATAAGTCCTGCCATACCTATCATTGCTTGCCCCGGCTGCCCTTACTGTCTTTTCCGCTTCTGCAAATTACGGACCATAAAATCAGGTATGTCCTTCACCTTGGTAGTTGCTAACAAGCGGCAAACTTTGCTCATGTTTAGGACTGTACACTAACTCACTTCCCTCTACAGGCCTCCAGGGCTCAAGCCTTTGAGTTATAGAAAATATCACAACTCACAGGTTTATAGAGTTTTGATCAACAAGTTTAAATACTATAAAAGTGAATCAAGAGCACCTTACCATTATTGTTCCTCCTGTCTGGGTTCGTAGAGGTTTCAAAACTTTTCTCTGAACAACGAAATTGGGAAGAAAGGCAACTGGTGGAATTTCTGTGATTGTAGCCACAACAAATGACCACTATAAAGGGGAGGGAAAAAAAGTTCCAATTAATGTATCCTGTCTTAATGATGACATTTAGATCTCTCATCAGTTGCTATTTATTGAAAAGGAGCTCACAGGTTCTTAGCAAGATTTTTAATATTTTTAGATGGAGGTGACCACAACAGTCCTTATTAGTAACCTCCAAATAGTTAACAACTTGAGGACGAACCTATGAGAATCATCACTTTCAATCACCATCACTAGGTTTTTCAGATTTTAGTATCAAACGGTAATACATCAGCAATTTTTCAGCAAGCTAGTACTTCAGAAAATCCAATATCCCTGGGATTGGGAAGAAGAATTGTAAAATATCCTTCAGCAGTATTAATAGTAAGCTACACTTGATATATCCTTCAAACCTAAAACATCTTTTCCCGTATCAAGTCAAAAGGATATACCAAGGAGAAAGAAAAAACAAACAAACAGACAACTCAACTAAGAAGTTCAAATACTTAAGTGAACACACAGTGCAAATTTTAGCATGGAAAACTGATTAAAATTTATTTAGCATATTAAACACTTCTGGAAAATGTTTCAAGGAAACGTTTTGTTAGGAAGTCATATCATCAAGAATACAATTTGAAGGTTAGAACACAAAATATTTGCAATATGCAAATGCTTTTTTTGCAAACACATATAGATTACTTCAAAGAACTTCTACTAACACTGCTGGCAGCGATAACACTTCTAAATATATTTCAAAGTGTAAGTCACAAGCAAGACTATACCTCTTAATCCAATACTGAAACATTCAGGTACCAAGAACTACAAATTTGATACCCTGTACAAAGATTCAGAATAGACCCTATTTTCTTCAGCATCAGGCCATTTAACTAGATGCAGTGCATTCGCTGCCCGGGTACCGTCAGCTGTCTGTTTACAAATGACAGGGTGTACCAGTGGCCAATTTTAACGGAAGACAACGGCATGCCAATTGCAGGGTCCTCTGATATTCCAAAAACCTCAAGCTGCTTTGGCTTCCCAGTTACCAATGTTTCAGCTACGAAGTACTATTGGGTGGGGTGGAGGGGTGGCATTATTCATAAAGTTCTTAAGTACTTAACTATATTTTGTCAACAGTTCATTTTAAGCTCTTACTACTTTTATATTTGTAAGACATTATTCTGTTACCATACTATCAGCTCTCCATCATTAACAAAGTGCTTTAATTATTTTGTAATACAGTCAATCTTGATAAAGTCCTTTCGCAAGATATTTTAGCTTTTAAACAAGCATAATGTAAAAAACTAGATTCAACCCTGCTGTTCTAAAATGGAACTGAAAGGTCACATTTGGATAAAATAAATTTTGATCTCAAATGTGAACGATGATCACAAAATTTCAGCAAGTTTTAACACAGTTTAAAAAAATTTTAATCTCAATGGGAAGCAATAAAGACTCAAACCAACACGTACGCTGCTGCAGGTTAAGTGAATGCAAGAAATTCAGACATGGTACAAGTAAAGAGTAAGGAAAGCTTTCTATTCACAGCTGAGGACACCTACAGAACAGTGCCAAGCCCAAAGACATTCACTGCTTCAGACTTAGTCCATTACTGTATTTATGTAATTCCTAACATACAGTGAAAAAGTCATTTGACTGTGAGGAAAGTCTTGGGGTTCAGGAACACAGCTATAGACCAATGAAAATGCTTCTCAAAAAACACCACTATAATAATTGAGAAATATATTGCCTCAAACTGTGGACAGTTTTGCACTTTTTTCTTCAATGTGCTAATTTTCCAGCATTTCCTGCAATAAGTTCTCAGAACAGTTATGTATATACTTAAAAAAGAAATCAAAAGGAATTGGGTTTATAGAATTGTATACTTTTTCATGTTGTAAAAACAAAAAGATTATTTTTAATAGATGAGGACTACATTAATAACGTTTTCCAGGCTGTCAGTTGGCTTCCATAACAGAAGCCTTCACACATATTAGTTTCCTTTCGTAGAGAACAAACCCTTCAAAAAAAAAAAATTTTTTTTAAATCACTATTTTTTGCATTCAAATTGCATATATCAGAATAATATAAGTTACTATTTCTTTTGGTAGATACTTGCTCTCACTCAGCCATCATCAAATTACTGATTCTCTAGTAAAGTTTTGTAGACATGCAATTATGTAACTTAACAGAAATTAAACTTGGTCTGGATTCAGGAAAGAGTAATAATCATATATAAACACTATTCAATAACATGCCTTCACTTATTCTTTTTAGTTATCAACTCCATTTAACTCTTTCTTTATTTCTATTGCTAATATCATAAGATTTTTAAAATTACTTTCCTGCCTGTGTTTTGGGTAAATAATTCAATGTATGAATTTAAATTTTTTATTTTTTTAAAAATTTCACTCCCTGTTTTCTTAAAAGGCGTAAAGAAGTCAGGTTAACCCTGAACCAGGTATATTTTCCTTTAATACATGCCTCCTACCAAACTAACTACTAGGCAGTAGCATTAAATGTGGCTAAGTGTATACCATGATGTTACATCAAAAAAAAAACCCAAACCAAAGCAAAACAACAACAACAAAAAAAACACCCAACTTCAAGAGTTCTTAATTTTCCTTGCTTAAGCCCAAACTCTATAACAACATATACATTTAATGAGGATATTCTTGCAGAGCTTCACTTATGAAGTATTATTACTATTAACTTTAATTCCTTAAACTCTTCTTAGTAAGGTTAAATGACTTCACAAATTATTTCAAATTATTAGTGTTCAAGGTTGTAAAAGTTAAACTGAAAAACTAACATTAGGAAGATAAAGCTAAAGTAGTTGCTTTTAAGCTGATACATCCTGGATTAATACAAAGAGCATGTTAATGATCAAAACTAACCTCTGATGTACTGCCTTTTATGTTATGCATTCATTCCATTCCAGCATTTTAAAATAGCCAACAACACGTCAAATTTTTAAAAATATGCAATTTTGTTCTTTAATATCTAAATTTAAACTGTGTTTAAATCTTTGATAAGTTCCTGGAGCTAGTCCCAGCTTCAAGGGAAAATTCATGGACTCACAAATCCAACACCAAGCAACTAACGTCATTTTATATTTAGAAGCTTGCCTAGGACAAAGCTATTTGGGCCCACCTTCAATAGATAAAGAAAGTATGTTTTTAGCTTGAATTAACGTAAGATAAAATCATAAAGGAGAGTAGGAAGCTTGTAATTTTCAGAAAAGTTTCTAGGTCAAGTTATAACCACACTATTATCATTAGGAATAAGATACTGCACTGGTAGAAACTGATGATAACCAGGTGCTACTCCCAACAAGCCAAAAAACAATTTTGGTGCATCAGTCTCCCAACCAACGAGTTGGAAATACTAAAAGGAAAGAAACAAATCACTGTTAACCAAATGCTACCTTATCCTTTTCTTTAAGTGGTCTAGTAGTTACTTTAGCTGCAAAGAATGCCCTACGGCATTTGCACAGTAGTGTCCATACCGAAACCTGTCAGGCCTTGTTCCCAGAAACTGAGTATTCTTGTTCAGTGTTCTCTCCAAGCATATTCAAATATCATTACCTTTAAAAGGACATTTTTGTACATTCCTACAGACCTTTACCTAACACATTAACATTTACATGAAAATTTAGGTGAAGAGGATCAAATTCATTTATCTGCTCTCGAGTTTTCACATGAACATTTTACAGCAAACCACCACTAGCCTTCATAAATTTTTCACCAATGAAGTTTGAAAAAACTGAGGAAGGAAAAAGCACAATGTAGAAAGCAAACAGAGACAACAGATGACAACACAAGAACTGCATGAACCGAGGAACTGGACAGGCAAATTTTAAGCACTTCTGAAGGTACCCACTTTATCCAAACCAAAACCACACGTTTTCAGCTGCCGAGTCACCTATGGTCACTAACACAACGCACACAGCCCAAGGTGCGCCCTGTGCTGTTTTATCTGAACACCTCAAACAGCCAGAATTATCACAGGCTGAACCGATTGTTTTCTGAGCCTGCTTCTGCTGCCTTCATTCCCGAGAGTTCCAGCTCCTTTGCCAGGCGCACTGCCGATACCCCCACGCGGCAAAGAGGCAGGTACCTCTGGTCTCTTGGCAGATGCGCTCACACGACCAGGCAAGAGTCAGAGCACACAAGCACTTGAGCACCAGAAAACTTCCCCTATAATCAAACCAATCCACTTCTCACTAGGCATAAAAATTTACATTTCTAATAAAATTGTTAACTTTTTATTTTTAAACCTCCATAATTTGCAAATATATAAAACAGATTAAAATGTATAAGTTCAACTGACTGATCGCCTGTTTCAGATCACTTTCAGAAGAGCACATCTTGCATTCCACTGATGCACAAGCATTATCCTCGTCATTTGCATTTCAGTATTCACTCACATATGTTATCATAGAACCTCTCATAGATAAAAATGGTTTGAGTGAAAGACTTACATGGTCTGAAACTATCTTTAACCTCATTGCCTATCTCCTTCCAAAATTTCAGAATGCTGATATGCAGGCAATGCATGATTTTACATAACACTAGAAAAAGGCAGTAAGTGGAAAAGCACTGCAAGCAAATTATCCAAAGTCCAGTCATTACCTTAGAGACCTGAATTCTTCAAAGCAATAACTAAGGGGGAATCACCTCAATCCTAAAGGCCAAATTTTTTCATAAGGACTAGTCATGTTACCTAAAGCAGGGAAACAGGGAGACCCTTCCCTCCAACACAGAACTCATTTCCAGTACTGTTTGATCTACTTGGTGCATACCATTTTGTTTCTCTTCAACCAACCTCCAGCCAGCTTCTTCAGCTGCTGCTAAGACACCAACCACCACCTCTTCTTGCAAGCGTATGGAATTTCCTACCAAATTCATGCCCAAATTTTAAATGAATCACAAAATCGTATAGCTTGGAAAAGACCTTTAAGATCATCGAGTCCAACCATAAACCTAACACTACCAAGCCCACCACTACACCATGTCCCTAAGCACCTCATCCAAACATCTTTTAAATACTTCCAGGGATGGCGATGCAGCCACTTCCCTGGGCAGCCTGGTCCAATGCTTGATAACCCTTTCAGTGAAGACATTTTTCCTAATATCCAGTCTAAACCTCCCCTGGCGCAACTTGAGGCCATTTCCTCTTGTCCTCTTGCTTGTTACCTGGGAGAAGAGACCGACCCCCACCTCTCTACACCCTCCTTTCAGGTAGCTGTAGAGAGCAATAAGGTCTCCCCTCAGCCTCCTCTTCTCCAGGCTGAACAACCCCAGGTCCCTCAGCCGCTCCCCATCAGCCTTGTGCTCCAGACCCTTCCCCAGCTCCGTTGCCCTTCTCTGGACACGCTCCAGCCCCTCAAGGTCTCTCTGGGAGTGAGGGGCCCAACACTGAACACAGCATTTGAGGTGCGGCCTCACCAGTGCTGACTACAGGGGCACGATCACTGCCCTAGTCCTGCTGGCCACGCTATTTTTGATACAAGCCAGGATGCCATTGGCTTTCTTGGCCACCTGGGCACACTGCTGGCTCATATTCAGCCGGCTGTCAACCAGCACCCCCAGGTCCTTCTCTGCTGGGCAGCTTTCCAGCCACTCTTCCCCAAGCCTGTAGCGTTGCATGGGGTTGCTGTGGCCCAAGGGCAGGGCCCAGCACTGAGCCTTGTTGAAGAATACTCAAGTGACCCGTTATTTTAAGAGACCTAGGCATTCCCAGAAATGCAAGCTCCTTTGGAAGTCTTCAGAGCTGATCTAACATAAAACTGTGCCATTTATTGGCAGACTTTGGATAAGGCGATACAGAGGATACCCAGGGCCTTTCATGTCTAGCCACGTTATTTTTCATTTACAGCTAAGCACTTTTATCTTCGCTGCTTGGCAGGAATTTGCTGGCATGACCAATATAACATCTTCCAGTTTCTACAGTTGCAGGAAATATTCTCTCAAGAAAAGAGGAATGAGAGATACACAGTTAATCACATCTGAATGCACACGACAGTACTGGTTTTGAACACCAAGACACAAGTTATACAGATAATTCCCGGTGAAGCCATCCTGTAGGTACTAAAAATGTTATTATGGTGTTCCAAACTGAGCTATGCACATTACACCCTGCTTCAAAGAAGTGATTCAGTAAAAAGAGGTGGGTGGTTCTATGGAATTAAAAACTCAATATCAAGAATAACTGCAATAAGATCAAATCTAATGATGTATGAAATTGCATGTAACTTTATAGCACAGAATGAAGAAGTGTAAGAGAACTCAGAAAAGGAGTAAGAGTAAAAAAAGTTCACACAAATAATAGATCCTTTACACAGAAAAATAAAACATTCCAGAAATAGCAATACAAGGACTCTTTCACGGTGGAAGGGCAAAGAGGACTCAAAATAACTTCTTTTGAATTATGAAATGGAAGGTTATTTCTAATACAAATTCCTTCTCTGCCCTCCAAGTAAAGAGGTGCAAAATAAAAGCAATGTCACCTGCTCTCATAAAGCAATCATTGCGTTAAAAAACATCCAATAAAACACTCCATTTTAGTGCTCTCCAATGCATTTTCAATTTCAGAACCATATTTTACTAGAGTAAATCAAAACTTACACTTTTGAAGACTAAAACCCTGGTACTAAAGAGAGTATCATTTGCATCTCAAACATTAAAATTTTCCTTGTGTTCATTTAACATTGCTGAAATATCATTTCAGGTCACCTATATAACATGGTAGACCCTCCTTCCGCTCCACCCTCTATAGTGTGAATTGCCTACTATTTCCATGTTTTTCTTTCAGTATCCTCAATGACAATGCTGAATTAAAAATATACCATTCTATAATCTATAAAAGTCAATTCTATAACAGATCCAGTAGGATATCTGTTGTCCTTGACACTAATTCTAGATAGTTTGCTTGAAAAACACAATAAGTACTGCACCTTTAATTTATTAAGGTAGCGCCTTGTGTGAACAACCAAGAGATCTTCATCAGTAGCTTCCCGTGCCTGTACAATCAAGTCATCTGCAATTAGTTTTTCTTCTGAAACAGGAGAGAAATAACAATTGGCATTGTATACCATCGCTTAACTTCTCATATTCCCCCCTGCCAAAAAAGCTACTTTGACCTTGATGTAATAACTTCATCTGTAACGTAAATCACTGAAACAACTTTCGTTTACTCAGTGTTTACAAATTTTCCAAACACATACCCTCTATACATGTAAGCTATTAAGTTAGTGTGTATATAATAAATATTGTTTACAGAAACTTTTCAGGGTGTAATCAGGGTAACTTCTTGTTTATACTAAAAGAAAAGACAGGTAGTGACAGAGGATGGACAGACACAAAAGAATCCTTACAGTCTAAGGCTTGACACTGGGGAAGCCGTGGTGCTCAAACATCAAATATTCACCACTCTTTAACAGGCTTTAAGAAATTCTACATGTGATACTAGTATTTATTTCCCTAAATCAGAGGAGAATTAAAAAAAGCCTCAAAATTCTAAACAAAATAATTGCTTGGATGTTCATGGAAGTGAACGCTTACACTTAATTAGGATATTTCTGTCACACCCCTACTTCCATTTAATTTCAAGAAATACCAATAACCACCTATTAATTCTTCCCCTTAGAGACCAAAAGATAGTTTATTTAAAAACCTAGTTTTATAAGAGCGAGCTACAAAATATCACTCCAAGATTTAAGAATGTGATCAAAGATATTACATTTGAATGCATATATCTGAATATACTTGCCAGAAAGTTCAAGTTAGGGTCAACTAAAAAAGCCAAGCAGTGCAGAAAAACAACATTGCTTTGCATATGATCACTACAAACAACAAATATAAGGCACCATGGTGATCTTCCCAGCCAAATTTTGATATTTAATTGCTGCACGGCTGCAGCCTTCTAAGACTGTAACTTTTCTCCAATTTTATACTTGGAGGAGGAAGAAAACAACTCACAAATGTGAGAGATTTTGTTCTGAAGTGTTATACAAGAACAGCACCTGCAACAATACTTGTTTTGGCAAGCTTATGTTTCTCCTGACTGAGGCTTGAAAAACATTTCATTCATTCACTGGTGTCAGACAGAAAGCCAAACTGGTAACAGTTTCATTCTTGAGGAAGGAGAAGGTAAGTGCAGAAAGATTTTCACTAGTGATTTTCTAGAAGATGACAGGGAACAGCGCAGGTCAGCTGTTGCCAGGAGTTGCTACAGAGCCAGAGAAAACCAGGAGCGCCCTGGCGTGTCCTGTGGCTTCTTTCTGCTTTACAAAGCAAGGAGAGTAAAACGATCGGGAAATCTTATTTTCTGTGAAAGACTGAGAGTAAAGAGTGGATACTTCACAGAAAAGGGCTAGAGGAAAAGACTTTACACAGAGAAGGAGCAGAAAGGCAAAGGTTTTAATTAATTAAGAAAACACTCATGGAACCCAAGACAATTATTTAAGGTTGTTAGAGGGAAGATCCAAAACTCGGCTACTAAACGGAGTGTTAGAATTTGTTTAACCTTGGTTAAATGAATACAAGGCAGCCTAAAGTCAGAAGGGCAATACTTAACTGCAAAAGATCATCAGTTGAAGGAGTCATTAGGACCACATAACTGGAAGAGGCCTGGCTCTCAGACTACCTGTCTTGGCAAGCGAAAAAGCCTTTTTCCTTTTTTTTTTTTTTTTAAACTTGATGAGCAAGCTTAAGCCTTAGATGAAGAGATGCCAAGATTTTATAAGCCCTGATCCTAACCTTGGTTCTTCCATTTGTATTTCTTTAATGTATTTCTGCCTAAATCTTCCAATTTGTTTAAACAGCAATAACGAGCACCATCACAAAAAGTTCTGCCTGTCACCAGAGGTGTCTCAAAGCTCTTCCCAAACAGTATCAGAATAATATCATGAAGTCGATAAAGAATGGATTTATACAAGCTGCACTTATCTTTCAGCCTGAAAAGTGCCATTTGCCAGTAGACTATCTGCAGTCTAAGTTGAATAACTAAGTTACACGCCGCAGCAAGCCAGTGATTAACACCTGTAGTTTCACAAGCCACAAGGAATGCCCCAGTTCTTGTTACACCAGGTGTAAAGCAATGGAAGCACAAGGCTATAGGAAGTATTCCCAAACTGCAATTCAGGTCTTGCAAGCCAAACCATTTGTAAGCTTGCAGCTAACGTAGGAAGGATTTTCCATTCGCTGGTACAAAACTGAAGTCTGTGTTCTGTTTCAGATCCACGCTTGGTCCTCAAAGGAAAGAAGAAACTGGAACTGCAAACGGCACCTATCCTCAAGAGGAAGCTTAAAGGAAATCTTGTTCTCATACATTAATCTAGAACTGAAAGAAAGTGTTTGAATCATTAAAAAATCTGTTGAGTATCAAAACACAGCATGCTGAGCTACGCTCACAAGGCTCCAGCATTCTGCACCTAACTTGGGCTAGGCTGAAAGTCAAGATCCTGGTGCTCATAGTTCTCAAATATCCCACATGAACATTTGTTGTAAAGGCCAAGCAATGAATTTCTGCTCACTTCATACTTTCATTCAAATTGCAAAGACCAGAAATATTTTAAGATGGTCTAAGGCATTGCTATGCTCATGTTTCTCCTTACTCCTTTTTACTCAGTCTTGTAATGCTCTGGGCCAGACTGAAATGAACCAAACTAGTTACTCTGACTAGTATTATTCATGCCTCTGGGGAGAGCAAATCATTTAATGAGCTTGAATTTTCAATCACATTTCACGAGTTTCACTCTGCACAGACACCATGAATGAGCTGAAACCAAAACTGTGGGTTTATTTAGTGGAGCAGGCTAGAACATACATTTTCAAAGCCTGTGAAACAAACCTTTGTATTGAAAAGCCCTAGTGTAAGATGTTTGCTCTAACATTACAATTTCATCTTTTAAATATTTCATAGGCAAGATCTTCAACAATGCGTAACACATGACATCCAACTCACCTCAGAAATCCTACAATCAATTTAACTTGCTAAGATTTACGTCTGCAAATATATAAAAATACTACAATACTCCAAATATGATTAAAGAGGGTAGCTTAAATCTACACAATGAGCAATGACAATGTACAGTCACTATTATATTGGCAATTATTAACACAAGTCTGCAGTAACTACGTAATTTCTATTAGCTTCTGTGCAAATGTTGGTCTAAGAGGTACCTCCTGTTATTTTACCTTTCAAGAAATTGATTACTTTTCCCCATTTCCCTGCATCGAATGGATGCAGTTTCTCAAGTCCCATGAATGTGATGTTGTAGTCTGGAGAATAGACGATAGGCCAGCATGCTGATGGAGTGTCCTCATACAACTCAGTTCTGTGAGGCCTTGAAAAGCAGAAAACAAACTAGTCACCATTTTAGCAACTATTTACAAAGTCAAATGTTTTTCACTAAATTTCCAAATTACAAATTAAAGTCCCTATTAATACCAACTTTATATTAGGAACGATTCCTGAAGATGCTATTTCCCATTATTACTGAAGGAAACACTTGGTTGTTTAACTGCTCTTCAATGGCAGGGTCAGGGAGAGTAACATCTCTCACTTCCAACCGGTACAGATAAACTCTTGAACTAACCAGGGGTGGGGAAAGAAAGAATAACGGAAGACTGAAGAATGCACAGTAATGAATTATGCATATGAAGTTCATTGCAGACATTAATTAATGGAACCATTTGCTTCTCTCCCCTTGTCTCTCCAAGCTCATCAAGCAGCACCTCTACCTTAGAAGGTGCATCTGGTTTTACAGACAACATAACCTTCAACAAATACATTACTAGACTCACATTGTAAAGTCTGTATCAAACCACAATTGAAAAAACCAAACCACACTGCTCCTACACATGATGCTTCTAACAACACAAGGTTGACAAGATTTCTAGGATCCTTTCCTAGGAGGAACAGGTTATTTTGTGACCAGCTCAGCAAAAGTGAAGAGGCTTGGTTTTGTATCTGCATAGCATACAACCACAGGACATACTCTCAACTCTAGATCTCATGCCTGTAACCCTTAACCAATACTTCCTTCACTCCCCCTCCCAATTCTTGTATTCTCCAAATCTCAATGGCACAGCCAGCTCAGAGCCCTCTTTCACAACCCGCTCACAGAACAGGCAAGCAACGCTGTGCTCTGCATTTCCAAGCGCATACACCGAGTATCTGGTGAACCCCTGTGTGCACACACGGGTCAACAGGCAGGCCAAACCCCAGGGGACTCTGCTCACACGCGGCCGATGCCACCAGCTGCGGCCTCGCGCCTCTGCCCCAGACCCTGCGTTACTGAGTTACGGCGAGGCATCGCTTGCTCCTCGAAATTTAGCTGAAGTTCGCAAAAGGCTTCGCAAGTTACTGAGCAAGACAGAAGGGTCTTTTGTCAGGTGAACAATACGAACAGAAAACCCCTTATTTCCAGCCCAAATATGCTCAAAAAACCCCTTTTAAAATCCAGTTAAAAACAAAACAAAACAAAACAAAACAAACACGAAGACAATGGAGGTTTTTCACCAGAGTCTGCAGTCCCGATCCCCACACACCACCCACAAACAGAGCCAGGGCTCCCTGGATCCCTCCCTCGTCCCACCCCGCGATAACAGGCAGCTTTTGTGAATCTGATGTGCCACCCCGGCCCCCGCTCCTCTCCCTGCCTGCCAGCAGGGCCTCGGCACTGCGGGGGCTGAGGGAAGGGGACGCTTCCCGGGGCCTCTCCCGGCGGTACAGCGGGACACCTCACTCCCCAGGCCGGACGGGGACGAGGCCGGCCCCGCCGGGAGCGGAGCAGGTGGCCCCAGCGCCCGCCCGGGGCTGGCTCGGACGTCGCTTTCAGGCGGCCGAAACCGCCCACCTGCCGGCGGCCGGGGCGCGGGCGGGGCGGGCAGGGGCGGGCAGGCCCGGGGAGGCGAAGCGGCGCTGCCGCAGGCCCCGGCCGCCGCCCCTCGCGGCTCCCCGGGCCCACCTTGCGGCCCTGCCCCCGGGCAGGGGCGGACCGCGGGCCCTGAAGCCGGGCGGGCCTCCGCCGAGCCCGGGCGCCGGCCGGGCCCTCCCGCCGCCCCGAGAGCCGCCTCCGCCGGCGGAGCCCCCGCCTGCCCCGGCAGGGCCAGGGCCGCGCCCGCCCCCGTGCCGGCACCGCCCGGCGCGGTACTCACATCCCCCCGCCTTCCGCGGGCGCGCTGGCCAGGCCGCGCAGGGTACAGGGCGCCCCGCGGCCCGGCACCGCCAGCCGCAACGGCCCCGCCCCGCCGCGGGCGGAGACACGGAGGGGCCGGGCTGGGCGCGGCGCTGCCCGCCGCCGCCCCCGGGGCCCGGGAGCGCCGGGGCGGGGCGGGGCGGCGGCCCCAGCGCGGGGCCCCGCGGAGCTGAAGCGCTGCCGCCGCAGCGGCGCAGGGGGAGCGGGGCGGGCGGCGCTGGGGCCTTGGCCGGGCCGCGGGGCTCCTCAGGAGGAGAGACGGAAAGGGCACTTGCAGCGAGCTGGTGGAGGGAGAGCTGGCACGCGTGGAAGAACCGGGGGCAGTGCTGTCACGGCTCTGGGGAAAATGTTTTTCACGCCATCTTACGTCTGGGAAGCTACGTGATCTTCATGATGGGCGGGATGGTACAAGATCAAAGGCAGAAGGCATTTGCTAAAGGGAACTGCGAGGCCACAGGAAAAGCAGTTGGTCTAATGTTGTGGGAGTTAGAAAAACTCAACCCCAATACTCAGATTTTTACATCAGCTGCTGCCGTGATTTTATATCGAGGGCCTCAAAGCGATTCCAGGCAAACCGTGTCTTTGGATAGGAAAATATGATGCTCATTATAAAATAACAAGGTACCAGTAGGTGAAGAGACATAGCAGGTCAGCAGCAGGAGGAGGAAAACAAAGGTGAAACAGTGGTATTACCTAACTGAGCAGCAGAACTGCCACTGATTTTGTCAGGTCAAGATTGACCCCAGGAACACCATCCCTAAATTCAGGCATGCAAGAAAACTAAGCTAGTTTGAAGCCAAAAGCCAATTTCTCAGTGTACTTTACTAATGCTGCTTGAATATATACAAAAAGCATTTCTTATGCAGTTGTACAGCTAAATCAACAATACCATCATGAAAAATGGTCCATCAATAGCAGCAATATCTATCAAACCAAGGATAAATGTACAGAAGCACTCTTTTCCCATGAGGAGTAATGTCTCTTTTATGAGACTTCCAGATAAATGTCTTTCTTCTTAAAATATGCTGGCTTTGGCTTGGCATTCAGTTTTGATGGATGCCTGGACTTCACCTTGGTATTTATTTAGCAGCAGGAGACTGTTATCCCAAGAAAACATTCTATCCCTTTGACATTATCTTTTAATTAACATTTCTTTTTGTTCTGGCCCTTTGTGCACTTGCCTCAGTATTAGTTCAGCATATCTACCTTTTATTCCATGTTACTGACTACTTAATGCTTGGTGCTTAATTAGAGTTTGAGTGTTGTTTGGTTAACTAGATACAAATATAACGTCGTTATTTCATTTTCATTTAAATTCACTTTTAAATTAAAAATAAACTTGCAGGTTAGTTTCCATATTTGTCGGATGTTGTGAATTGTTTTTTGTATGCGTTCCCATTAATCATTCACATCTAAACTATGGCACCCACACTTCTCCAAATGGAAAGTTTGCTTGGTCATTCCTTTTTTCACCACCAAAAATCAAATGAAAATATCTACCCCTCTGTTCTGGCTAGCCATGACTTTTGTTGCTTTCATTTTCCTCCTCTTGTGCCACAGAAAGTTGGATTCTTACCTGCAGGCTGATTCCCACCAAGCCCCCCAAAAATACCTTTTCCGTTCTGCGTCAGTGGCAGAGACTGAGGCAGAAAGGAAAGGGTGCTCTCTTGGAGGCCCCCTGAGGAAGTGATGCGCGTATTCAGACTAACGCCTGTGCGCTCTTGCTGGGCTACAGTTCTTTTTGTCTCCGGCAGAAAAAGAAATACGATCAATGTGTACCTATTTCCCTGTAGGACACACTAGTTAAGATGATATAAATTAGAAAATATTGTTTATAGTATGTATTTACCATTTGGGCATTCTGTGATCATTTTTCTTGATCCTGCCACGGTTCCAAGGAACTGTAGTTGCAGACACCGAACGCGCGACAAGCCGTCTGCACGTGGGCAGTCCTCGCCCCGGAGGAGGTACAGCCCTACTGCGGAAACCTTTACCGTTAGTTTCATTACCGCAATGAGTTTTTAACAGTTTTTAAACAAACCATATGGGCCGTAACATTGTTGTTCAGTCTTACTTTTTGTGTAGGAAGGTAATTATTTCTTCATTAATTAGGCCCAGGATACGCAAGAGAATGACCCGTGCTGGATTTTGGACATTCTCCGAGCTCCAGTTTTCTGCCAGCAGACTTTTCAAGGCAAATGGATTAGGAAACCTCGCAGCATGGTAGAAGAAACAGAGCTGAGTAAATAACGACACTTTTGGTTCACTAGTCACTCTGAAAAAAAATTTTTTGAAGAAAATCTGGGGTTCGCATGATCTTTTTACAACATTGCAATATTTAAAACAAAGTGAAATTTCAGAAAAAGTGGGTCTGTACTGAAATTTTGTTTTAAATAGGTATAAGTGAGATATTTAGATTTAAAAAAATAAAAATCAGACTCAAATAATAAACTTTTAAATTAATATACATTCACAAAATGTACTGGAATAGCTGAATCCATACTTCTGGCTGAAATATATTTCCCTTAAAAGTTCTGCTGAGTTCTAATCTCCTCTTTACAAATCTGAAAAGCAGGGCAACAAGCATAAGTCAGCAGCAAATATGAGAAGATGACCTAAGCCTCTTAGAATAAAAGCACGACTCATAACAAGCAGAAAAGAGTTACAGACCATACAGAACCCAGCCTTCTCTAAATTTCTTGGAATCCTTCAAATTAGGCCCCAAATACACCATAAAAGTGAGAAAATAGAGGAATTACAACCCAGCTGGTGCAGTGTACTGATGTTACTTCTCAAACGATAGCTCTCTTTTCCCAAGGAAAAGGAAATGTTTTCTCCTTACAGCATTTTGCTTCTGTTGAGACAAAGTGCAACTTGAATGGTTTTGACAATATTATGGATAACGCTGGGGTCCTGTGGTAAGGGAGTTTATTAATTGCTGCATACTTGAAAGCACAGGCATATCATTGTTATAATAAATAACCAGCAACCTATTAACTCTCAAGGTTTGGCCTGTTTAACGTGCTCTTCGTCATCCAGGAGATCATTCATCTCATGTTGAAAATCATAAAAAGCACCTCTGGGAGGACAGACTATCTTCCAAAGAGAAATACTTTTTTATAATGGAGCTCCAGTTTGAAATTGATTCAGATAATGGCCCTGTCCTTCCGGGGAACTCTTTTCAGGCTGTTCATGTGACTGGTCTCTTTAAAGTTCAGGGATCCACTTGTACGAACCCATTTGAAGATGGGTCCCAGAGTCTGAAATGCTAGCCAAACCAACTTTTAGCAAACAGAAAAACAAGCCTCACTAATGTCCCATGTGAAAGAAACTGGCCCCTCAGGCCCGCCAGTAACGGAACAGATTTAATAAACTGGCACAAGTAATTTGTTGCACATTTATTCTTTAGTAGAACAAGGGAATTGGGCAAAAGCCCTTCATCAGCTTCTCAACCTCCCATAGAATAGAAAATGACTTCTTAGTTCTGATGTTCCATGATGGTGAAATTACTTAAACTTGATGAACAGTGAAACATGATAAGGGTTTTTCCATATCAAGAAACAGGGAAGTTAGAGACAAAAGTCAGTGGTAGCAAATTCATGATACTATGAAGATTGGGACTATGGATCCAGTCATCCATAATCTATATCAGTGATGTAACCTTTGGGTCGCCTGCCTCACAGGCGAAGCAGTCCGATGCCAAATTAAGAGTTGATGCAACTTACAGTATCATTTTAACCTCCTAGAAACTTTCCAGTTACTGCCTGGAGCTGGAATAATGCAAGCGTTGGAATAATCCCAGTAGGTCTGTCAGGCCTGACGTGTGCAGCTATACGGAGGCAGCTTATACGGAGGCAGCTTAGCTACCTCCAAAGTCTCACCCCCATCTCTTGTCACGACAGCCTGTCCTCTGTCGTAAAAAAAAGCAGTGTGCAAATCAGCTCATTTTGTTTCAGTTGTGACATGTAAAATATCCTTCCTTAAAGGGCGAGACACCCTCAGGACTGAAGTAAGAGCCACATCACAAATAGTTTGCTTTCAAACTACTTTGAGTTGAGGCTTTTGAAACGGGTAACATGAAGAAATGTGCTACAGATAAAATCAGGGATGAAATGCTTTTAAAGGAACATAGAGAAAAGGTATTTTTTATTTACATTGGGACTGACTTTTCCTGTAAAAAAATTTAACAGTAACTCATTACATGAATTTCTACAGGAATTTTAATTAGTGTTTTTCAATCAGAAAATAATATTTTGAGAGCCTGTGCTACTTTAATCTCTTTGATCCTGAGGGCTTTGATCTGCCATGTGGTGACATGACTGAGAGCAGGCATTTACTTCCGTGGTGTGTAGAAAATGTGAAATTATTGATTCCTGTAATCCGGCCGAGCAGAAAAAGGTCTGCGCTTTTTATAGCTCAGAAACTGATACAGTTTTCTTCCCTTGCTGTTGCTCAGAGCAGCTGGAAATGCAAGGCCTGAATATTCCTTGAAGATATCATTATTCTCCTCACAGTCTTATCTTCACTCTTATTAGCCTAAGTCCTTCTCCCTCACTGAATTACATCTAACTGAAATCCTCAGTTTTTAAAACAATAGAGCGTGATACCACTAACCACCACTTTGTGCCTTCAGTGTCATGCAGTTTTCAAAATGAGAGATGTAGGCTATCACAACAGAATTCAGATGATACAAATCCCAGCAAGGGTTTATCCAAAATAGACTTTGAATTGCCTTTTCAAACTCACTAGAGGGACTTAGGTTAATGCCTTGAGCTGACGACCAGTGAAGGAAGCCATAAGACTTGATTTACTCTCATACACCGTAAACATCTGCAAGTCAATATCAAAATGGAGAAAATTGTATTTAGTACAATGAGGTGCTTTCTGAAGCAAGAAAAGTTTTCAAACAAGTGATTCATTTGCAGGTCCCTTCAGAGGTGCAGCAAGCTACTTAACTGGGTGAACATGAGCACAGGAGAGAAACACAATTAAGTTAATTAATAACACATTCTCTATTACCTCAGGTTTGTCTCCAAATTAATTTGTATCCATTCTCCCAGAGCATATTTATAAATATATGTAAGGTATATAATTCTGTAATTCCATTGCCAATTACAGAGACAACCTGAAGTCTAGTACTCTGTTATCTATCAAAATAAACAGGGTTGTGTATAACATGTACAGTTTTCATAATATTCAGTCCGAAGAACAACCAGATACACAAAAACTGTTTTCATCTAATAATTGGCATGTTCAACTGAGCACATTTAGTTGATATTTGCTCTGTTCTGACTTTAAGTGCTTTGATAATATGAGTGATATTTAGTCTGTTTATAATAGGCAAGAAAGCAGTGAAGTAAACCACAAATTTCTGTCCTGCATTTTCCAAGTATGTTCAATAGAAATACATTCAGACATCTGATACTCAGCTGGCGGTAAAAGTGTAATGAACATTGGCAAAATGTTTAAAAGTATACTGTTCCTTATACTACCAGGAAAAGATTAAATTTCAGATTTGGGAACATCTTTTTGTTTCTGATGGCCTCATGCACCTTTCCCATTAACAAGGTAACAGTTGCTACAATTTTCAATGTAACAATTGTAACAATGTCCTCATAATTAGTATTGGTACTTAATCAAATTGGGGGTGGGGAAGGAAATGCAATTTTACAGAACATTTCTAAAGATATCAGTAAGTAGAAAAGAGACTTCCCACTGGAATAAAGTCTAGGAAGGGACTAAAATGTCCAGTCCAACAGTCTCATGAGAAAAGATTAATCAGAATCACTGATATGTCCTTTATATACACATTACACATTTCTTGGCACTACAACATTCTTTAGAAAAGGTACTGTACAATAAGTAAGGACGTTCAACCTTATGCTGGAAAACAAATACATGTGAAAGTTCAAGTTCCCTTGAAAGAATCTTCTCTAAAAAGGTAAGTTAATACAGAAATCTGGTTTAAATATATAGGACAATTATATTTGACTATTACTTTGTTACAGGTTAAAGCCAAGCACATAAAGCATAACCAGGAGCATGAATTTTCTGCTACCAGCAGCACAATTAGCATTTGCAACAACTAGGAACACTTCTACTGTCCCAAGAGAAGTCAGGGGTTCAGCAAAGGAAGTGAGGTATAGCCTGTGGGAAAAATCATCATGATACAAAACATACTTGAAACATTTCCAAATCCATTGTCCCTTTTCAATATTTTCATATTTCTGTACTAGTTTGAGATTCAGAAATTGCAATGTAACAATGCCTCAAGGGATATCCTGAAGGAATCGCAATATCAACATTCACCTGAGCACAGTCAAGGAAAGCAAAGGAACTACAACAATATGAACCATTACTAAACAACCTGGCTTTATTCCAGGCTTTGTAGGTTTGATAAGCTCAGAACTATTCTGAAACTCTCCTTCAGAGTCAAAAGCCTTCAGACAAAATTCCTCACCGGCACCATGAGATGTTTACACGTCTAGATAGCGATGTCTTGCAATAACTAGATTGGACATTTTATTTGTTCTCAAATATCATGGCACAACTTAGAGGTGAATTATCAGATAATTGGCACTCAAACTATATTAGGCATCATTAATTAATACCAACATTCTGAATCGCTTGTTTTAGCAAACAGGCAACTAGTACAATCCAGCTCCTTATGTCTGGCATTACTAAACAGATGCTTCAGTTGCTGAATAACGGTGATGTAATGATCACAAGAAGACGGACATGGTAAAACATAATTGAATTCGTAATTGAACTCGGAACACGCAGCTTCCGAGATAATCGCCCTACACCACTGCATTCAGCCAGACTGTGGTTATTGCAGGAAAGAACTAAACTATTACATGAAGCATTTCAAAAGAAAAGTGGCATACGTGGGGGGATGTTAGGGATAGTTAGTGTTTATTTTTAAAGGGTGAAGAACACTCCTTCAAGTCATGGTGATCAAATTCCCTAAGGAACCTCCCAATGGTATTTTAAAATCCATTTTTCCGTCACCTTAAGCAGCATTTTTAAAAATGGACTTAATTACTATCGATCCAGAATTGGATATACTGCTCACAGAAATGAGGGGGATTAGACAGGACTCTGCAACAGTGCTTGTTCTGCTTTGTACCCAGGAAACTCTTAAGGAAGCCAGAAATCTGTGAAGCGAAGATAAACCCTACCAGCAAGAGACTTAAGTGCCAAAGGAGAGCCTGCATTGGCTCTGTGTAGCTACAGCATGACTCTGGGATGCTCTGGTGGGTGGCCAGAGGAGCTGTCAGCCAGAATCTACCCAAAATCTAGTTGTGACAAATATTGCCGCATCACACTCCCACATCTGGGATGTGATCTGTATTTATTTTCCTTAGAACAAAATAACATTTCTTAGTTGTATTGCAATAAAAATTCCTAGTGGTGAAGAACTGTAAGAGATATATATGCATGTATTTATATATAAAAAGATAGTAGAAGTAATGTGGGAACAAAGATACACTCAGTGCAGCGTGATGCAATCCCAGTTTAAGAAATACTTGCTTTTTAGAAAGTATCAAAACCAGGGATCCTTCATAATGTCCACACAGAGAAGAGAATTTCAGAAAAAGATGACCCTTTCTGTTTTCCTCACCATCTTCCATATGACTAACACAATCAGAGCAAAACATATTCTTCAACTGTCTCAGCAAAACTCCTCTTAATGTGTAAGGAGCAGCTCATTTCTTACTTTTATTCCACAGAAGTTATTTTGACAAAGACGTGCTGATCACACAACGTGATAGTAATAAACCTCCCTCATTTCTAAGGCTAATAGGCAGCTCACCAGTTGAAGTATGTCAACGACCAGCAATTAGCACCCTTCTCATTTAGCTACTGTGATTACACCAATTCTTGTATTAGTGGTGCATTAATTGCAGCTTATATCATCTTGATTCGGGGTGTGTGGTGATTTAAAGCAGCAGCAGGGGGCAAAGACTTTTCTTACTTCTCTCAATGCTAGAAAAGCTGGAAAAAACCACCAAAACAACAGGTAAGGCAATTCATCTTCTTACCTGCTGTGTGTCACAGGCTTCCATTTCTTCTTCCCACTCAGTCCTTCTCTCTTATCAGTGAAACTCCTGAGAGTATTTGCTGCTCTCTCAAGTTTAACTATTACTTTTTTTTCTTATGAAATAAGGGATTAACTTCAAGGTAAGTTCTGCTGGGTCACCCTGGTCTTTTCCAGTGCTTCAGTTAAAATTATTTACCTTTGTAAGATCATACATCCTTAGGTTATATGGCTACTATGAGGGAGACAAAATCTCCTGTTTGGGACTTGGCAGAGCCCCCAGGAGTTTGCAACTTCACATCTATATAAAACACTGTTACGGATGAGTATGGTGAACCAAAATATGCACTGAAGTTTATTCTTTCTGGGCTCTTCCCATTTGAGAGCAGTATCAACCTTGCCTCTGAAACTGAGTTCTTAATAATTAGGTCCAAAGCTTTTAATCAAATGCTCACTAACAATGTGCTGTTTAGGGGGTGCCCAAGGTTGGCACTCTGTGGTTGACATTACAGTATTGTTTATACATAAAATTAACAAAAATAAAATCTAAATGTGTCAATGTCAGAAATCCTTGAGCATGCCCCTAAACCAGGGTGTTTTGAATGAGTACTTGTGAATTGTGCATCTGTGGCTCAGTTGTCCACCAGTGTATTTAGTATTATTAATACCACTACTCCTATAATTATGACTAACACCATTTTTCTGGCTTGTAGAAACGTTGAGGAGATCTGTTCACTAGTGGTGGCTCTTGGATGGGTGGATGTGACAGAAAAGGAAACTAATTATTCTTCTCCAGAGAATGGTTTGAATCATGTGCAGTAGATAGGGTTTCAGGGCACATGCTTGAATAATGAGGAGAAAATAAAATAGCTAAGTATCATCCTTTCTGTGCCCTTGAGTAGAGCAGGGATTCTTCTGAAAGGTCCCCGTCCATATACCAGCACTGTTTGAACAGGTAATTAAAGATTACAAAATTTTACATGGGAAAAAAGAGGCATATTAAGTTTGCCCAAGTAATCTTATTCTGATATTTCCTAACTTTTCAGTGTTCTTTTTTTTTCTTATAATTTTTAGCATATTTTTATCTGAACTTGTCTGTATGTTTTGTAACAGCCTGTCTTCTGGCAAGCTATTATTGGTTTATTTGAATATTTGCATGACTAAACAGTGGCATTTGGTGAAAAAGAAAGCAGACTAAATAGTGGGGTTTTTTTCCCTGAATGCATTACCCTCCTTATAAAACCCAATATTCCCCTCTCCACAGTGCAAAACTAACCCAAATTGGAAGCCACCTTCCATATAAGCCCAGCTGAACAGTTGCAGTACTTTTCATTCATTTAAATTGTCGAGACAACGAAGCCTTTGGGCAGGCACCTTCTTCATACTTTCAAATGTGTTTAAGCTGAAGGCCAGAGGCATGAGATCAGTCATCACAAATTACTGTTATTCCACTGTAAACACTCCATTCATTTGGTATGATGCCAGTGTCCTACTGAGAAGACCACAAAACCTCCTAGCATATTTTGGACTCGAGGTGAGTTGACAGATATGTCAAGTTACAAATAATTAGAAACAAACTCCCTAGTAAATATGTAGCTCCAGAAACAGGAGATTGTGAGTTACTCTGGCTGGGTTTGAAATAAGCTACACATAATATTTACACAGATTGATGCTGTCTCCTGGCAGTGCAATATGCTTTGGGTTTCCCTACGCTTCATCTTTCCCTCTTCCTGGAGTACTTGCACAGAGCTGACTGACTAGCAGTGATGTAGTCAAGGATAGGTACTGTTTATCCCTTTCTAATTTTGGCAACATACACACTAATTTGACCTCTCTAGAGAATGTTCCTTCTTCCTGGTGTCCGCCTTGGAACACTGAGCAGTTTACCCACTTTGTTAATTATTAGACAATCGCATTTGTCTGCTCTTTCTATAAACCAGGACGCAAGGGATAGTTGGGAGAAAGGGATGGAGGAAAAGGGGTGAAGGACAGTTCTGTGTACACACAAAACTTTAGGCACCTTCTGTTTTTCAGTATTGGATAGATAAGCTGTTGGTTCATTAATCAAAAAGTAAATCCTTACACTTTACAAAAAGCTAAATTTCAGCGGTTTGCAAAGTATATCTGTTTATTTCAACTGCATTACTAAGCCAAGTATGTAATACCCATTTGTAATACCATAGCTAAAATGTAATTAACATTATTCATTCATTATCAATGTAGGCTAGCGCGCTGGGGATTTGCTCTGTTGTCAGGCAAAAAGGCAACACAGATGAAGCATAAATGAACTGCAGCAAAGTGCAAACACGTAATGTATGTAAGTACATAATCAGATATAATCAATAGCCAGGTATAAATTCAGGTCACCAGCCTGGACTAGAAGTCCTGGCTTGCAGGGCAGATAAGCTCTGTTTTGGGAATGATGTGTTGTCTCCAATTGTCTCTAATGTGCTAAAAGACAGACTTTTAAAAAAATTTTTAGTTTAAGTAGAGAAAACATTAAAACATCTATTTTCTGCTTGTCAATTCATTACAGTCCCCTCTGAAAGAAAAGTAGATTTATCTGGTTCAAAAGATCTTGCTTGGCCTTCTAAGGCATCAAAGTTTTTCTTTGGTCTTTACCCACACCAACCCAGCGCCAGTGGAAAGGAATGTAGCGCCTATAGCAGGATTCAGGACAATATTTCCCAAATGTCAACATTTTGCTCTTGCAAAATGCAAGCAAATGTGAACTCCAGGCCATGTGTCCACTTCAGATACACCCGTCTCACAAACCTGGATCAATTTATAGCAAAGATGCGAGTTAAATATAACAATTCAGAGGGCATGCAGTGTACAAGGATAAGTACATGCATAAATCTCCTGAGGGGCAGAGCACCTGTAATCATAACGATGCATTTTTTAAAGAATTTGGAAAGTCAATAAAATATTTAGATCCTTTACAGATAGTTTTTGCACTGAAGGAGTATCTTGCGCTCTACTGAATTACTTTTAATTAAATTACGTCCTTTACAAGAAGATCTAGGATTAAGAAAAGAGCATAGATAAGCGACTGAGATACTGCTTAATATTTGAATTCTGAAGCAAACGTTGCTTTTTTGCAAATATAGTACTTGCACATAGTCCTGCAATATAACTAATCTGTTTAGTTCATTGCAAGATGAAAATCAGGCAATGAAAATTGGAAGGAAAAAATCTTTATGGAGCTTTCAGCGTAATTTTTTTAGTGGAATAGAATTGCAGTCCCTAAAGCTAAGCAGATGCAAGATCAGATTTGAAAGGAAACTCCGTGACGGTCAAACAGAATGAGTTCTGCACTCATGAAAACAAAGTACATCTTATTACAAAGCTATAGAATAGATAGCATGGGGCTTTTTTTTTTTTTTAAATTTGGGTTTTAAATTTAAAAATTAGGGCTATTCATTTTTTATACAGAAAAATCTCATTTGTCTTCTGCTTTTCACCAAGTGCTTTTCAATTTGAAAGGGTCATTTGATTGTAATTAAGCCAAATGTTAGTGAATAATTCACTACCTTTTTCCTTCATCCTGTCCTATTAATTAGTTAAAGCCAAAAGGCTCAAACATTCAAATAATAACAAACCTTTATTCAAATAAGAGGTAATAATTGAAGACTCAAAGCTGTTACAGCAGTCAGTTACAAACAAAGAAGATTCTGTTTGTGAAATGAGAACTAGTAAGTGAAAAATTAATTTTTCATCAACTTAAATATTTCCAGAAACATAGGCCTTCATACAGTGTACTATTGGGAATCTCTGTGTAATTTCATTTGATAAACAGAGAGCTAAAATTGGCATCCTTGTAATTAATTTACACTTGCATAAAAATATGGGGAGAATAATTCACAAAGAGAAACTACATGCTGCAGAGTTGCTTTAAATCTTTCTTCCTCTTTCTATGAATTATGTCAGATATCTAGTTATATAAAACAGCATGGCACTTCTGGGGGCTCTTATAATCTGGAATGCTTAAAGAATGTCTCAAATTTTAAGTAGAACCTGTGACTGTAAAATAAGCCAATATTGGGCTATATGGAGATTCTTCTAATTTTATTTGTGTTTCACGCAACTTGTTGCAAACCTCTTACATGAGAAAAGTAAGAAAAAATGTTGCTCCACGGTTACTAAAATGAGTGGAAATTTAAGAAATTGCATGAAAACCTGTTGACAAACACCCTTTGGTGGTTTCAGTTCTGGGTTACCACCACAACTACAAAGGACTGTTTGGCAATTCCACTGGAGAAAAAGATAAAAATTGCAATTTCACACTGGAGCAGAGTTCAGCTAACAAAAATATTTAGTCTTGTAGGATTACTGTTGCTTACAGTGTAACTAACGTTGGCTCTAACCTCAGCAGGTGTAATGCTAATGAACTTGTAAGTTGATCTTCCTGTCTCTTTATCCCCTGATTAGTATGCTTGTTATGCAGAGAACTGACCTGAGATAGTGAGAACTTACTCAAAAGTAACCAAAAACAATAAGAAAAGCAAATGGGGAAAAAAGGAGAATACAAATGTGTCTCCAGGATCCCAAGAGGAAATATTTATAAAGAACATAAAAAACGGTGTCATCAAGCTGCCAGCTAGTTAGGAGAAATAAAATGGAAGATTGATGTTGATGTGCTCGGGGTGATCATAAACGAATAAAAGTAGACTGATGACATCTTGTAGAGAGCAGATATTCTCTTGATAAATCGACAGAAGTACATTCAAGAGAACATCACCAAATGGCACTGAACTTGATAATGAAAAGCAAAGGGAGGCAAACTATCTTCACAGATTCCTACACAACCCAGCATGTGTTATAACAATGGGCTTCCAGCTTCTTGCGTCGGAAACAAAATAGACTTGAAGATGGATTTAGAAATTATTAGAGACACGGTGCTGTCCTATCATATCTGATGTGAGATGGAATGACCCTAGCTTATTGTAAAGGTAAAGTAAAACTGAAACTAACACTTTTCCACTGTATTGTGGGTCTTTTCTATGCTATTTTTTTGTATTACAACACCTTATTTAGATTTTGACTGCTGCTGGCCATTGAGAAGAGTTTTTAATTGTGCTGGGTGCTCTTTTTCCCTTAGCAGTTAGTGGTAAGTTAGAACAGGGCCATGTGTACAAGCAGTTCAGATTTTTCATTCTAATGTGCTCTACCCTGCATTTGTCAATGTCTGAATTTCATCAACCATTATGCTGCCAATTTGTCTAGTTCTGTTTCCATGAAGTTCATCACAGCCTTCTCTTACAAAGACTTACACTAAATAATTTTGTCATCTGCAAATTCTGCTGACCTCATTTTTTTTGTTCTACCCCTCACTTCTGCCTTTCTGGATAATTAATGAATGAATTAAATACTAACTGCAGTACAGATCCTTGGGACATACTAATATTAACCTCCTACTGAATTGAAAACTGACAGCCTAATGAATTAAATTCTCTGCATAACAACAACAGCGTTGACAGTGAAAATCAGGATGACTTGTGATTTATCCCTAATCTGGGGGGGAAAAAAAACCAAAACCCAAAACCAGAAAAACCCACAACCACCCAAAACTCTGCAAGGACAGGACAAGCAACTGCAATTTCCAGTGACTTTTATGTAACTTGTGAAAAAACAGGCTACTTAAGGAAAAACCCAATTAAAAAAAAGAGGAAATATCTCCTCTGTATACCCATTTCACTTGCTGTTTACAGAATCACTGAGCTATCAAACAGTACCTTAAGCATTTTTTCCCCTATGAAATTGTTAAAAGTGCCTTGGCTAGAATATCCTTGGAACGTCAAGACTTGTTTAGGTACTTGATCCAGAGAGGACAAGGTACAGAATTTATAGCTAATCAAGCCTAAAGTAAAAGATGAACAAAATGACCTAAACTGATGACTACTGTAGCTATAATCATGTTGGCAGGACATGCTTCCTTGTCAAAGTAATTTAGTTTTTTCTAGATATCAGAAAATTTCTCACATTTCTCTGACACTTTGATACAGTATCTGTAGCAGACATTTCTGTAAGCAAAAAATATATTTGGAACAAACATCACCAAGCCACACAAAAAAGGGCAGTTTTAGTGTTTTGCCGCTGTTATAAAAACTAATGTATTAAAACTTAGATGTGTTATGAACATCAGCAGAACGTCTAGAGTTATTTCTGAAACTATTATACTTCAGCATGTAAAAAAGTGTGTAATTTATACAGCAGCTTTAAAATACTCTGATTAGTGTCTTCCAAGTACAAATCCTGTTGTTTGATCTTTATATGAAAGAAGAGATAGAATAATAAAAAATACTAATGAATATTCACATGGTCTTGAAATAAACCTCCTTCATTCATGAACATTTTGAGAGATCAAATTTTATTAGGACAAATGTTCACAAAAAGTATACAGGTGTAATAATGGACTTAAATTATCAACATTTTAATAACCTGTACTACTGAGCTAATAGGCCTTTTCATAGGAAGCCATAAAGTTCTTTGGGAAATGTGCCTTGTCTTACTACAGTTTTCAATATAAGTTCTAGTCAAAGCAGATTCCTTTACTTAGGTTAGAAGAAGATTTTACAAAATGCCTGAAGGCAGATACAGGTTCCTAACGTGTGATGCTGAGAAAATTCTGCTAAAGTTTTAAAAAAACATTGAACATTCTGCCTTTTAAGTCCTATTGGATGCTATCTGCATCATTAGGTACACACACATTTAATCACCTGGATCACCAACTTTAGAAACTAAGACCCAATCTCAAAGATAAATTAGGGGCCAGAACCTCAGTCAAGATCGTTGTAACCGGACTAGACTATACTTTCAGCGGTCATGCCAGAGTAGAGCAGCATTCAGTGTGTCCTATTTCTTCTCCATATATCCACTACAGCAATTTAGATGTTTGTTGTTCAGTGGAAAATTGGGCCAGATGGTACAGTCAGATTTACTGTACTCAGACCTGTACAGGAGATTTTAGCATGCACAGTGGCTGTGTGCAAGATTTTCAGGTGCCCAGCAAGAGCTAATGTTACTGTCATGTCTGAAGAAAGTCCTAGTCAGCCTCCATATTTCACCCAAATCACATTCCCAGGTGGCCTATATCATGTCTGGAAAACCCAAACATACAGTAGACTGGGAAGGTGGTTGGTATGTTAAGACAGGGATACTGAATGTTAAGAATGGAATTTCTAGCATAATCTCAGCTTTCTTTCATGGGTTTTAGTTGCACAGCTGCAAAATGGGGATAATGAACAGCTGTGAAAACACATTAATTAAATACCTGTGAAGCACGCTGTACCAGTGGTAAAGTGGCAGTGTAAGATGCAGGACAGAAAGGGCAAAAGTGAAAATGAGGCTTGCATGTAACTAGGATGAGTCAGAGTCAACACAGAAACAAAAAATCAAAAAAGGAAAAAGATGTATGCATGTAGAGATGGCCACAAGCAGCCAAATTCAGACCTCACTTTCAAAGGCCGCGGAGTTTAGCTTGCTGTGCCATACTTTGCTAGCCTGGGAACAATTTTACTCATGCAAGCTGTGTCTGTGTTGCTGGGACTAGACCTTGATTTGCCAAGATTCTGAAGGTATTTTTAAAAAACAAGAGACCTTTAAAATCTCTGTCCAGTGCCTCCCTAGTTGCAGTGAATTTGTCTGAGTGACACTGTATTTAACTTTTTTGGTCACAAATCTGCAGTTGCAAATTCATATTGAAGATAACTTTTGCTTCATGAATGATATCTTTTTTCAATGTTGAATATTCCATTCCCCAAGGTAACTTGATGGGTAGGTGGCGTACCTGGAAAAGTGACCCTGAAAGGAATTAAGGAGACAAAATAGAAATCAGTTCACTTCAGTGCAATGCGTACATGATATGTTTATATTCTGTTGTATATTGCAGCACCTCCTGCTTTTCTCCTATCATTCTAATGCGGTAAGTGAAATCTCCTTTGGAAGGACTCATTATACACATAACAATTTGTGTTTGGTTTCTTCAAGGTCAGCAAGAGGTGCTGAATTTGTTGTACTTATGTATACATTAGAATGGAAAAAATACAATTTTTTAATTCAAAATAAATTCTAATTTTACAGTTGAAATGCATACTATATACTGCCAGTATATACAGAGAAACACAGAGAAAGTCTGACTGTCTCGCTGTGTAGGTACAGAAGCCCTCTAGATCACTGCCGGTGCTGAGGTTAGTGAGGTCAGAAGACTACTGCAGGAAGAGAATGGGAAAAAATAGAAAAGATGGTGGAATTTTATAAATTGTCCCATGTTGGTGTTTAAAGCATAGAAAATAACAAACCAATTCAGGACAGTGTTAACGTTTAAAAAGCCTCAGAATTATTGTACTTGATTGCCCACTTAAAATTTCTGAGGTGTACATACCATAATTTGCAACCAAGTAACCTTGAAAAGATCACAATTCACTTTCCTTAGTACTATCAACTAAGTCATTAAACATATTAACATGCCTATTTATAAATTGTATTAATTATTTTCAAGATTTAAGACTATTGTGTTTTTCTAAATTTCCCTGATGTATTTAAAGCAGAAACAAAGGTTGGGATTTTTGTTTGTTTGTTACTCGTCTCGTCTTGTGAATTCTCATCACTCATGCATTCATTCCGTTGTTCAGTGAATAGCTCATTAATATGATTTCTATCTGTGTATAAAGGCACATGGCAAAAGCACTGTTATGTAACAGTTTGAAAAGACAGCTATAAATAACCTACTTTAATAACTATAAATTTACATTAGAAAGGTAGATAAACTCTGAAGTGAAAAACGTTTATTTTTATCTGATGTTACTGTTTCGTAATCTGAGCGTTATCAGACTCATCCTGAATAATTTGGTAAGGTCTTGGGGTTTTATACCATCTGGGAAAGTCTTGCATATCAAATGGATTTATATGATAGGAACAGAGATTTTAAAAGAGCTACATTTCTCTCTTGGGACTCCATCTTACTTACCTGGTACACATTCAAAAACTCCCAGTGACATCCCTAACAGATTAGGCTATGCAAAGAATGGCAGGTTTGGCCCTTATTTTACTGATTTTTCTAAACACAAGTGCTCCTTTCTGAATAATCTGAAGGAAATCAACCTTGATGGCATTTGAAATTTTCCTTCCTTATTACCATTAACTGGCTGCCTTAATTTTGGAAATTTACTGAATTTATGCCTTCCTTTGGCCAAGCATCTTCTCTTGGAAGGAAAATACTGGCAGGCATAACCAGAGTGTTCAGTTTTACAGTTGCTATCAATCCATCATTATCTCTGTAGAGATCCATTGTAAGGCTGAGAGGATGTTCTCATAAAATCTTCAACAGGCGTATAAAGATACAGCAAGTCTAATACAGTAAATTGAACATAAGTCTACTAGTAGAGAAAGTGATAAAGAAATAACTGAAAAAGGAATGTTGTTTTATGTACTCTGTAAGTCTACAATACCTATTTTAAAGTAATGAAGTGTAATGCCTCCTGTTACAATTTGATTGCTGTAGGTAGGCAGGAGCAGCTGAACATAATGCAGAAGCAGGAACCTATCCCGTGCACTCCTGGCAGCAGGATCAATGCCTCTTTAATGAGTTTTGCCAGTCAAGCTTAACAGCTGTGTACATTTGTATGTATGTAAGATCTTCCATTTAATTTTTAAATAATGGATAGTTATAACCACATGCTGAAATACAATTGTAACCAGATGTAACCAAAATTATTAGTTCGTTCCTTTGTAACTAAGCAACATAGAGATAGGAGCAGGTTAGACAATGCTTTAATATTGTGTTTGTACACCTACGGCTATGGATATGCTACTATGCCCAAAGACAATTGGACAAGGAGTAGTATGGACATGCTGCTATGTTCCCAGTACAGCCCCAGCCCATCTTGACAAAGAGTCGAGGGTGGTTAGAATAATTGGTTTGTGTTAAGGGTGCCTAATCATTGTTAGGGACCATGCACCATGAAGAAGGGGAGCAAGTTACATAAGCAAGGTGGGATTGCGCAGGTCCAGAAGAAGGGGTCAACTAAAGGACACACCTGTACGACCACCAAGGACCACCAGAGACCCCCACGGAAGCCCCTCGGAGCTCAAGGACGCATGCGTAATGACCACGCAAATATGATAATTAGTTCCAGGAAATAGAATGAATATGCATTATCATTCCAGGAAATTTGATGCATATGTATGTAACTGGACAATATGAGTTTCAGCTGATGTAACCTGCGGTATGCACGCTAGGTGGAACGATCCCCTGTGCATCCGGCACCGTAATAAAGAATGCCTGCTTCTTAATACTACATTGGTGTTAAGGAGTTTGATTCCCAATTTTGGTGACACAATGATCTGTGAACTACTAATTCCCTTTTGAGGGGAAATGAGCCTTTTGCCAAATGAGCCTTTTGCCAGTAACTAAGGGACACCAGTTGTAATCTTGTTCCTCTGTTGACTTTAAGTACCTTTTCATATACTGGACTGCTCTAAATACTTCTTTGACTGATGTTTCTTTGGTGGTGTCCTGGTTTCAGCTGGGATAGAGTTAATTTTCTTCCTAGTAGCTGATATAGTGCTGCGTTTTGGATTTAGGATGAGAAGAAAGTTGATACCACACTGATGTTTTAGTTGTTCCTAAGTAGTGCTTACACTAGGCAAGGACTTTTCAGCTTCCCATGCTCTGCTGGGTGCACAAGAAGCTGGGAGGGGGCACAGCCAAAGTGGCCCAGGGGCTATTCCATACCATATGACATCATGCTGAGTATATAAACTGGGGGGAGTTGGCCAGGGGGCAGTGATCACTGCTCAGGGACGGGCTGGGTGTCGGTCAGTGGGTGGTGAGCAGTTGCATCACTTGTTCTTCCTGGGTTTTGTTCCTCTCTCTCTTTTTTGTTGTTGTTGTTTTCCTTTTAATTACTATATATTATTATTTTATTTTGGTTATTAAACTGTTCTCATCTCAACCCACGAGTTTTCTTACTTTTGCCCTGCCGATTCTCTCCCCCATCCCACTGGGGGAAGGGTGAGCAAGCGGCTGGGTGGGGCTTGGTTGCCGACTGGGGTTAAACTGTGACAGGTGGAGATATTTTCAAAGGCTCTGCAGCTATGAGGATGGAACCAGACAGCAAACTAAGCAGGAAAAAAGCACAGCAATGAAAGCCATAGAGCTGGTCAGCCTTGAAATACATGTAAAGCACTGTACTTTGAGATCAACGATGCGCAAGACAGACACAAAGGGGGCAGCTGAAGTGTTGCAAGATGCAGCCTGATAAGGAGGAAGGAAACTGACCATCCTTCCCAGCGATTTCTGCAGGATACTGTTTTATTCTTCAGCTTAAACACAGACAACATCAGACAAAAAAAGGCCCATCACTGTTATTCTCACCTTAAGTTACTATTCTCAGACCACTTTCTTTCTCCAAGTCTATTAACCTGCCCTTTTTATCTCCTACTGAGCCTGGTGTAGGCAACTCCCCATCTCTTCTCATCCCTAGAGGAACAGTCTTTTCATTAAATGTGTTACTCTTATTTGTCAGTCACTCTTTAGCCTTTAAATCAGATATTATTTTATTTGAGAGGTTCATGAGTGTGATATTGCAGAATATTTTTCATCATTCTACTATGTGAGCCCTGGTTCTTCCAGTTTAATGAAACTGTTCTTACAATTAAATTGTACACAATGCATTTAGCTGCTGATACTACACAAAGCTGGCCCTATACTGTTAACACATGAGTATAGACATATCTGCAACAGTTATGGTTGGAACTATTTTGAGTTAGCTTGACCCAGTACACTGTAAAATAATCTTCCACACCTCATTGTCTTATCATTTTGCTGGAATTTCACCTTCTGAGTTGCAATTATTCAGAGTTGGGTTTTTTGGGGAGGTTGGTTTGGTTTGTGTTTCATTGGTGTGGGGTGGGTTTTTTGTGGGGTTTTTTTTTTTTTTGGTAGAGAAGTGTTTTTAAAGACTTTTAATTATTCAGGCACTTTAAAATATGAAATGCCTGAAAATAAAGTCAGGTGTTCCTTGGCCAGATGGTTTTTTAGTAACCTTTTTTTTCCTGAATGAACTCCAGAACCTGAGATTTTCTTCATTCAAAATTTGTCAGAGACTCAGGCCTCAATGCAGGAAAGCATGTATGCATAACCCTAATATTAGATACATGCTTAGTACTCCTATCAAGTTGGTTTAGCCTTCCTGAACATGATGAGCCCTGCAAGTCCTCGTACTGCCAAAAGACATGAGACATACATATTGTATACCCTTGAGATCTGAGGGCTGGGAAAGCATTGAGGCAATTCAAAGGAAGACAGGCAAACAGGCACCATTGTCTTGTGCCATTCAAATACTTTCTTGTTTTGAACAAGGATTTAAAATTATTTCACTGCAAACAGAAGATCACCTCGTGATACACTGCTATAGGTATTTTCTAGCTTTTTAGAAAATACCTTTCCACCAGAAATTGATTAATTTAAAAGATTTAATCCAAGTATATGTCTCCTTGCTTCCTGGGGAGTGTTTTCAGATCTTCAGACCAACCAAGTGAGTTTGTAAAATCTTCCAGTAGTTGTCCCACTTTTATTTCCATATTTCAGTAGAAACATTATCAGCACCTGGTGTTTTGTTATTTACTGCTTGTATTTTGATTGCCTCTTAAATCTCTTTAAAACGTAATTCTTCCACAAATGGCTCAGCTGCTTGGAGAATAACCATTTATTGTTTGCCTTTATCCCTCTCACAATTAAGCAGCTCATTAAAGTACTCCCTCTATCATTCTGTAACTGCATTCTTTGTGACTAAAATTTCCATTTTTGTTCTTTATCAGACTTACTCAGGTGTACATTGATATGCACATAAAATTATCTCATATTCCTAATATGTCTATCCTGTTCCAAGTCTCCGCCATGCCAGCTAACCACCCTGCCGACTGGAGGTATTTTTACGTTCTTTGCGCTGTCATTTTAGTGCAAGAAGGATGTGCTGACTCCATACTGGTCTCATCACTGCAGTATGGAAAAAGAAAGTAGTGCACTGCAGCAACTATGCTAAGTCAACCCATGATTTTAGTAACTTCTCTCAGAGCATGCAGCTACACTGTCTGCCTCCTAGCCTACTCTTCTCTATCCAAAATAGTCTCTAATGCTAACGCAGTGCTGCAATGCATGACTTTCAATTTAAGCAAGCAGGAACTTCGCTTCATAATTTTACTGTGTAACAGAAACTGCAGAGCTGCTCATCAACGTCTCCTGCCTTATTCTACTCCTACAATTTCTTAGCATGCTTTTGAGTATGCACTGAAAGGTATGTCAGACATTTAATTGCTGTACTTAACTGTCATGTTTCATCAAAAAGCTTTAAGGTACTAAGTGCACTTTGCTGTTCCTCATGAAAATCACTCAAGTCTAAGAAGTATTTGAGAACAACAATAATTTTCCAGTAACACACTGAATACTCCTCACCATACACTGCTGATGAAAGACATACTGAGATTGCCAAACCTACTTTTAAAAGCTAGGAAGTACTGGGATACAGACATTTTCTCACCTCATTCACAGCACAGGATGCAAGGTACTCACTATCTACTTATCTACTCAGTTGTAATTATACTAACTGTAAACACATTGTATTGATTTAATCATGGGCGATTTTATCACATCCCTCCCTAACATCTGAGTCTTTACTGAACTTATCTTCATAACATGCCTGTGAAGGAAGGTTATGGATTGATTGACTGAAAGAGTAAAGAAAAAAAAAAACCCTCTCTATTTTGGGGAGCAATGTAAGGTGTAGTGGCTTGACTTGCCAAAGCTTTTAATACCATATATCTTTCTGGGCCCAGCTCCCAGTGACTTAAATTGCAGCTGTAAAGTTCAGCTCTTCTCTAAGTCAGACCATACAATTTCAAGATGTGCATTCAGAAAATGAGTAATATACAAACAGAAGCTGCAGTGAGAAGTGAACTGTCCAGCAACAAGCAGTCAGTCCTCTGGGATAGAAAATGGAATAGCCTTGCTGAGGTACTGATAAATAAAACATTAGGTGAATAAATATTGGAAAAAAAATACTCCTAGGTAAATAAAAAGTCCTGTATAGGTTTACTTGCTTAGAATAGATGAGAATCGGTTAACTTCTGTACTACCTAAGTTAGAACTGGTTAAATTCTCAGGTGGTGTCCCTGGACAGCATTTGATCTTCCTGGGCAGAATTCAAATAGCTTAATTCAAAGATGATTCTCCCCTTCTTAAAAATCTTTTCTCTCACTGAATATATACTATCTCTCTGTCGTAGGTAATGACAGACAGATCCTCCACACAATAACTTCATTCACTAAATAGCTTTGATTAATTCCAGGAGCGTGACCTTTCCCATGCACCATGAATGGTGAAGACATCCTACCATTAAATGTATGTTGAAATGATGATACATATGAATGCATACTGACAAGAAGGACAAATTAAGATTGCAATACCTGCCTGACTTCTGACTTATAAAATATAATGCTCTTTCAGAGTACTTTCAAGTGTCTTCAAAGTTTCTAAAAAAGCAAATTATTAAATACACAGAAAATCCATCATACAGAATCATGTTTATGCCTACATAAATCACCAGTTCATTTAAGTCTTCAGCAAAAACATCTGTAACAAAGTGAACTGAGTAGTACAATGTCATCCACTACCATGTCCAATCACAACCAGGAGGTAAAATATACATTTTGCAATATGTTTACAAAATATAGTGTTTAAAAAAAAATCAAATTGAGACTTGTGATTCCTGAATTCCATTCCAGGCTCTGAACACACTTAAATGATTACAGGTCTGTCAGTCCTGGTTAAAACTTCCCTCCTTTTTCTTCTTCCTCCTACATTATCCTACTTCCCATGCTGTTCCACCATGCTTTTGAGCAATACACAGGAAAAGGTCAAGCTCGCATTAGGCTGGCTGACAAAATCTCGCTACTTACTGTGCTCCTTGGAGGAGCTCCATGCGGCTCAGACCAAGACCGCTTGTAGTATTCACCTGGTTTGCAGAGTTCACATACCACCAAGTTCCTTGTCTTGACTTCTTCACCTTTTCCTGCATTTTAGTCTGCCTGCCATTTTTTTCCTCTAGGACACAAAGAGTACAGGAAAATAAGTCTTCTTACTTGAAGGATATAAGGATACAGAAAATTGGTATTTTTACAATAAAACAACTGTTGTTTAGCTTAGCTGTAAGCATCACTGTAAGTACTGTAACATAGATACTGAAAGAGTATAACATGCAATGTAATGCCCATATCCTTGATGGATTTTTTAGGGTTTTCTAATCCATAGGATTTAATCCATTTAGGGTTTTTTTAATCCATAGGTCCTATTTTTAAAAAACACTTCAGCCCACTCTGCCTTCAGCAGGGCTTGTGGAAGATGCTGTCTGGGGCAAGGTGAAGGCAGCATTACACGCCACAATCTTCACCCCACATCCCCAGTCGGGTGAAAACAGCACATGCTCCGCTCGTAAACGACTCGAGGCGAGCTGCTGAGGTGGCTTCGGTCGGTGACAAGCACCATCTAGGCCGCAACCATCAGGCTTATCCCTTCAGCTGGCGCCGGCCACGCTGCCTGAAGAAAACCCGCCTCCTTCCCCAGCTGCTCAAGCCGTTTCCAACGTGATGTACCCCGATAGGAGCCTTTTTAGCCGCCCAAATCTGCGGTAGTTTGACTCGGCGGACGTCCCTCGCCTCGACCGCTGCGATCGCTCCCCACTGTTGGCGCCACTAGAAATTACCTCAGGGAAGGCGGTGCCGGGGTAGCACGGCCCCGGGGGGCGGAGGGCGAGGAGAGGGCCGGGCCTGCCCGAACGGGGCAGGCCCGGCCCTCTCCTCGCCCCTCCGCCCCCCGGGGCGCCCTGCCCCGGCGCTGACGTCCCTCCGCCCGCGGCGCATAACCGCCCTTTCCCGCCCCCACCGGCGGCGGTTGCCCGTCGCGGAGCATGGCTCCCCCCGCGCCTCAGGCGCTGTCTCTTCTTCTCCTCCTCCTCCTTTCCCTCCACCTCACCGCCTCCTCCAAGCTCAACATCCCTAAGGTGCTGCTACCTTTCACCCGCGGCACCCGCGTCAACTTCACGCTGGAGGCCAGCGAGGGTTGCTACCGATGGTGAGTTGCAGGTGCCGCCGCCTTTTGTCCGCCGCTTCTCCCCCCCTCTCCCCTGCCGCCGCCGCCGCCCGGATGCACCTGCGGCGTTTTCTCAGTCCGCGGCGGGAAAACGAGATCTAGTGGGGCCTGATCGCTCCCCGCTGGAGCCGTTTCCCTGAGGGAGCCAGTAGCACCAGGCCTCCCCTTGCCGGTTTCACGTTACTTCGGGCGTTTTTTGGGGTGGCCCAGCAGTGTGGGGGCAGAAATGGAGATAATCCCTGAGGGGAAAGGCTGGGCTTTACAAACCATCGCTGGTTTTTTTCTGTAGTGGGGGTTAAACCTGCTGGAGAGGGGCTCTGTCTGGAGGCCAGGGCTGAGAAGGCCCTGAGGGGAAGGTCCCTGCTGTGGGGGAGCTTCCTGTCACGGCTGGGCACCCCGCATGTGCCTCGCACCCCACGTGCATCCACCCCACATACCCCACTCATGCCCACCCTGCTTCTCCACGTACCCCATGCAGGCCCTACACATGCCCTATGTGCTCACTCTGCTGCCCCACATACCCACAGTACCACCTCACACATGCTTGCCCTGCAGCCTCAAGTGTGTGGGAACAGCACCCAGGACTCAAGCTTGTGCTGCTGGTGTAGAAATACCCCTTCTCTCGCTGTGGTCAGTAATGAAGGTCTGACAGCTTTGAGTTCGGGCTGTGGGCATAAAAGAGTTGTAGCACATAGCTGAGAGCATCTCAGTGCTGCTGTTAGCATAGGCAACACCCTGGACACATCACCTAGGGACAACGAAGTCAAGTTTTAAAAGATTAAAGCTTTCCTGGTTTTCTTTTGGAGGCCTTGATGCTGAGCGCGTGGGATATACTCAGGGGACTTCTAGCTGGGAGCCCCTGTCCTGCCTCGCACAAGGGGGAGGCCTGTGAGCTGGGCTCATGGGAGGCAGGTCTGGGCTGTGTGGAGCACCAGGGGCTAAAGGCAAATACCACAGTGTATGCAGATTTAGAAACTGTGTCACAGTCTTCACGTTAAACAAGTGTTACCAACTCCTTGTCCTTCCTTTAGCATACCACAATTGTAATTTGGATCAGTAATGAGCAGGAGGTACCCACCTGGAAAAAAAGTGTCAGTCAAGATATGTTTAGGATGATATTTCCATATGTGCCAGATGGATGTGTGTAGCAGTTTTCAGTTATTATTTTGTGGCTCACAGTTACTGAAATACATCTTGTAGGGCTATGTTTTCCCTCTATATCAGTTTATTTGCCTGGTGGTCCTACACTTTGCATCCCTGGGCTGGTTACAAGCCTTTGATCTGTGACGACTTACACATTTGAGGGTGTTTGCACACAAGAGCAGTAATAAGAGTTTCTCCAAAAGTTGACTGAAAGGAGGTTACTAGATGAGCTGCTTGTGGTCATGTAATTTAATTTTTTATGGACCATTTTAGTGAAAATCTTACAAGTATGTGTTTTTTCTTTTTCCGTACTCTTATGTTTAAAGGCATGTTAGTCTTTAAAAGGATTTGGTTTATGTGGTAAAGTACATTGTATGAAGCTAAAAACCAAATTCATTAAAGCGCTAGTAAAATCTAGGAGGTGTAGACTGTCTTTCCTATTTTGCCAGCGAACTGCTAAGTGATGCTGGGCTGGCTACAGCCATTCCTGCATGTGCCAGGTGCTATCCACCTGTCAGAAGTATATAGACCTTTGCAAATCTCACTGAAATCTACAGATGAAAAGATATAAGATTGTACTCTAGGGAAATACCAGATTTGGTCCACATATGTATCTCTAATGAGGGTGATTTGTAGGCACTTCAGAGCATGTTATATTGGTACCAGTTGCCAGCAATGAGTTGTATCCCTCATGCAGATAGGCTTTAGCATGCTTTTCCATCCTCTCCCTCTGCCTGCCCTTCAGAGATTAATTTTGATTGAGAATTAGGGAAACTATACCAACTTTATACGGAGTGTGTTGTCTTTTTCTGTACCAGGGTTGTAAATGTGTATTTGTTCACTTCTGCTTTGCAGGGACTGGCAGGATGTGGGTGGTAAAACTCACCGTGTGCTTACAAAACCATCAGAAGGAAGCAGTAGCTGAGCAGACGCAGTCATGCTTGTCACAGTGCTCAGAGCATGTTTGCTAGATTGCATCTGCAGCTCTCTTTCCCTCTACCTCCTTGCCCCTGCAGGCCTTGAACTGTAGGGAATTTGAAAGAAGTGTACTTTGGAGGGGCAGGCAACTCCACAGCTACTTGCTGACAAGTTTCCTGTACTTTCCGGTTAAAGCCATCAGTAATAGCTATTACTGGAAGGAGGCCGTTAAACTGAAGAGGTTAGGAGGTACCGAATGTAATGACTTCAGAAGTAGTGACTGTTCCTCACCCAGGATTTGTAAAATGACAGGTGGGTTTGCATGCATGAAAGCAGGCATTTGGAATGGAAATGGTAGGATTCAGGGCCTTTGTGTCTGGAGGGGGGACCGAGGTTGTGAAATATGGGTGATTGCGAGGTTAGAGGTAGTGTATGAAAGCTGTTCTCGTCTTATAGCAGCATTTGTCTTTAAAGGACATCCTTTGAGTATTTGAAGGGCTGCATTACTCATCTCAAACATTCAGAATTCATACCTGAGTGTCCAATTTTGTGAAAAATCAGTCTGTGGCATGTTGTGACCTTATTTCTTTCCAGTTTCCCTTTGGGGCTTCAAGTTTACCTCTGAAAGCAGGAGATTTTCAAAGTAATTGTAGTGGTGTCTCAATATTCCAGTGATTCAAAGGGAAAAGGTCAAATTTTATCATCATCCCAGCAGATTGGGGGCAATGATAAAGCTACAAGCATGGCTTTAAAGTATTTTCTGATTTTCAAGATGTTCATGCCTTCTGGAGTTTGGGTTTCCTTTATGTTAATATTATTTTTTGGTAAAAACTTTGTTTTCAAAGCATACGGTGTTCCCATCTGTAAATATTGTACATGGTACTATCTTCAAGGATAAAACACAGTCTGTGTGGATATATTTAGCATTTAAATTACATCTGTATTTATCTTTTAATTACCTTAATCCAGAAATTACACCTGGAAGAATGAAAGCACTCAGAAGCTGAATTCTCTCCTTGAAATCTGCCTCACCATAATAACATTTTGGGGGGCAGGGGGAAACACACAGAACAAAAAACCCCCACATTTTCCCACAAGGTGTACAGCATGGCGCAGGGTATTTAGAGCAGAAATTATCTGTAGCATATAAATATGCTTACATGTCTGTAACATTATTCCATATCTTGTAGAATGGAGATAAATGGTGAGAACTGGTGGAAAGTTTAAGCTTCAGGAGTTAGCTTTGAGAAATACAACTGATCGAATTTGAACTATTGACCATTGAAGTCAGAGGTTTTGCTATGGAAAGGTAACAGCTGTAGGAAACTGTTCAAAGGTGATAATGGCCCTGTACGATGTTGTTTGTTGCAAATATGATGAAGGAGAGTTTATTGCCACCTTAAAAGGGTTTGTGTGTGCTACTGAAGCCCTCACTGTCAAGGTTACATAAAGCTGATTGCCATTGCGAGAGGAGCAGGTGGTAGAGTGGTGTTTGAGCTGTGTAATGCACAGCAGAGAACCCAAACTGGGTTCCAGAGAACCCAAAACCTATATACAGCGTAGCTGTTGCAGTAGTTGGCTGGCAAAGCTCATTTTCTAGCTCCTTATCTTGTCATGTTTCTGATACTGGGTTGTAGATTGGTCTTATTGCTCCATGGGATGTATGTGGTGGCTTATGTGTTTTAAATATGTATATTAAATAGCATGTTGCTGATGGAGGTCTGTTACTAATGCTATAAGAATTACAATCTCATCTCTGGTAATCGGGGGGGGGGGGGGGGTTGTGGTTGTTGTTGTTTTGTGGATTACCTGTTTTACCACGGGTCTAAAAAACCCTGTCTTTGACTCTCACTGAAAAATGTTTTGTGTGAGATACTGTTAATTTCCATATTACAGAATTACATCTTAAATAATTATTGTTATCCCCTGCCAGCCTTACCCCTTCTTTGGTTCTCACCTGCTCTGCATTTCCTACTTATAAGGCCATTATAGCAGGCAGCAAAATGTTCTCCCTCTCTCTGGGAAGTGCCTATGCTGCTGGTAGGGTGGCTGCACTACCTGGTAGTGGTAGTTTCTATACCGGGTGGGCTGGCTGCACTGCAGTGTGTGCTTTCCCAGCATGGCTTCAAGCTCTTGTAGATATCAGAACGAGCTCAGAATTGGGTTGAGATATCCTTGTTGGTAAAGTGAGATGGGCTGTGCTGCTGTGGCTCAGGTCTGTGTTACCTGAGTATGTTGGCTCAAAACCAGAGAGGGTAGCATGAGTCTTCTGCATAGATGTTCTGCCAGAGTTGAAAAGGAAGAAGAAATAATTGTGCTTTTTCTCTTAGCTGATGTGTCAACCTGCAGTGCAGGTATACTGTTGAAAAAACTTTTTCTGAATCTGAGCATAACCTGCCTGGGAAGGAGGACAGAAAGAGTAGGGACTGTTGATTTTGGGCAGCTTTCATTGCTGAACACCCATGAAATGTTTTAAGACTTTTGTTCTCTTTGGGTGGGGTCTCACCTTAGTAATTGAAGCTTAGTAATTGAAGTGTCTACACGGGAGAAGGTTTAACAGAGTAGATAATTTGAAATAATGCAAAATGTGACATTTGTGTTCTGGAAGTAACCTGCCATTTTTTAGTTTTGTTTTCTAATTTGAAATCAGGCTAAGCTAATTTCAGAACAACTTGTGTAGACCAACCTTTATTTATTGCATTCTCTTAGTTGGAAGGTGACTACCACTAGCTGCCATTTTCCTTCATGCAGCTAGAAAAGGTACGAAGATAAGCACTTATGGTAAAATGCATTTGGCCACCAGTTGATTTGACAAAATATCCAAGTTACAGTTCGGCATCTGGGTTGGATTTTGAGAACAATCATCACTGGCTTAGCTCTGCTTCCTTTGAAGTTAATGGGCATGCCAGCTGATCACCGTTATAAAATCCCATAAGCAAAAGCTTCATCCTTGGCTCATTCTGTGGTGTGTGATGTTTCCATTTGCTTTTAAAGCAGACTGGATGGGGGATTTTTTTTTGCTGCTTTTTGTTTTCCCAGTACAATAAGAAACATCCTAGGAGAGGATTGAGTGAACAATAGAGAGATAATCTGCCACTATGTTGTTAAAAATCCTTAAGACTTGAGGGAACTCTGCCAGGCTCCCTCTGTGTTTTCTTTGGAATGGGTTCAGTTCCCGTATTCTTGGTTCTCTGGGAATCTATTTTTTATCATACAACTACCGTGGCATGGACACTGTCTGGCTTTTGTGTCTCTCTTCATTTTTGTATGCCAACAGTGTTAGTCCCAAGAGTGACTAGAAATAAGGTACCTAAGGTATCAGTCAATCCAATCTTACCAAACTCTTGAAAACGTTTACTGTCCCCTTTCCCTCTGGCTATGTATCTGCCCACATGCCTGGTACAAATTCTAGAAGATTAGATCAACTGACAGTCATGGTGCATCTCCACAAAGGTAGATTTTTGCTAATTTAGTCAATTGAGTTTAGTCTGAAGAGCTGAAAAGACAATATAAAATGCTGAAGCAATAAGAATCAACAGAGTATTGCTGGAGTGAGGGAAAGAGTAATATTTGCCTGATCTTTAATCCAGCTGATATAAATTAGGTAGAATCCTTGAAGTATTCATGTGTGATATTACAGAACAGTTGATTAAAAAAAATGCAGGCATAGGTTTGTAGATCTGTAGATACAATCTTGGCACACGGTTCTGTGTCCGGGGGGTGTGTGTGAAAATTGGGAATGAAATGGAAATCAGCAAGAGGACTGGCGGTTTTTATTGCAGGTGTCATTAATTCCTCAGCAAGTAGGGTTTTATTCTGAGGGAATTAAATATTGGGACTTTTGTTAGCTTCTTTTTTCCTCACCCCCTCACTCTTTTTTTCTAGTGCTTCCTCCCCTGCCTTGCTCTTTCTTATAGACGCTGGCGTGGTATCGCGAGCTAGTGCCAGAAATGCTTCCCATTGCTTGCTTCTCAGGATCTAATTTTGACCTCTGACAAGCCTGCCTCTCGATATCACACACTGACATGCTGCTGAAGATCTGCTGTAATTGGAAGATGATATAACTTGCAGTCTTTGATGTCATTTTAAAGCAAAAGTTTCTTTTTTCTTGTCCGTCTAGGACACAGTAGTGATCCCTGTGTGTATTACAGCAGAGTAATGCCACTGTAATACAGAGCCTGTTTGATTAGTGCCTTATCCTTTCTGTACTTGACCCTGAATCTGATGTAGCTGTAAACAGAATGTGCTTTTGATATTGCCGAATGATGTTGAGGGGTCATCAAATATTTCATATGTTATGGTTTAAAAAACAATAGTCATGCAGATTGTTTTTTAATATAAATCAACAGTAAACCAAGCCTCAGAAAGGCCCTACTTCACCTGCCCAGTTCAGGTAATTGCTTGAAATAGCAGCATCCTATTGTTAATAAAACTAAAAATGTATTTGTATTTAAAAAAGTAAAAAATTCAGCTGATAGTCTACCTCCTATTTTAAACTACTGTTAGAGGCCAAACAGTATCAAATCTCAGGTTCCCTACCCCAGTGACAATGAAGAGTTAACCAGCATTCAGCTGTAAAAGCTTAAAAGTTCCTTTATAATTGTGGAGTGTTTGTAAGTTTACAGCTAAAATTTAATGCAAACTTTTAGTTTATCTTTGTTCCTTCCTCTTTCTAGTCTGAAAAATATCCTGTAATTAGATTTAGTTTTACAACACTGCTATTAGTGCAAACTGTAGTGGTTATGTATTACAATACATAGCCATATATTAAAAGGACAAATACAAAACACAGTGGAGACCCCTGTTGTGTTGTAAACACAATCAATTTCAAGACTGTAAGAATGCAAAAACCTCAAATTAATACAAAAAAACCAAACAACTAATGGCAGAGAATATTAAGCAATGTAAAGAACTAAATAATAAAAGTAAAAGTCAATTCCATACATATAATGCTTATTTAAAAATGCCTGCAAGCATATTAAGTCAGATCCTCATGCTCAGCTTAAAAAGCCTACCAGCCAAGTACAGAAAAAGCCTTACTGGTTGTGAATACTAACGTCATTTAAAGAAACTAGCTAAATGTTGGAAAACTGTCTTGTGGTTGCCTAAGAAGCTGCAGAATAACAGGAAAAGAACTAATTGTTCACTCTTAAATTAATCACTGTATAGTGAAGTTAAATGTACTACAATATAGAAAATAGATCATATTATTTTAGAAACTGTGTAAACTCTAGTATAAAAAAATATGCTCATATTTGTGTACATTGCTTAGGTATGTAGAATATAACAAACAATTTTCAGGTTTAAGCTTCTAATTGGTGTTTAAATTGTCCATTTCATACTGATGTGGGTTATTTTTCCCTTGATTAGATAAAATACTTCAAAATTTCTGGGTTAGCAGTTGCTACTGTTGTTTCAAAATCCTTTAAAACTAGTCTTTGTGTAAGCAAAATATTGTTGGGAGCACACCAATATTATGAATTAATAATTCATTGAATTAATGAATTTTGCCCAAGACAAAAATATTATATGACTATGCAGTGTCTAATGAACCTATACACTGCCATTAGCAGGCACAATTAAAAATGTTCTGCCTGGGGTTTTGCGCCCTCAGATTGCAAGCTTTTGGGGCCTCATTGTTTGGACAGTATAGTATGATAAAATCCAGACCCAGATGTAGGGAACCAGAGAGCTGACACAAATGTATTTTTGTTTCATGTGAAGTTTCTGTGAGAAATGCTGTGTTCGCTGGCCTACTGACTGTTTCGAACCAAAGGGATCTTGGTGTGGTGTCTTGCATGATTGGATTTGTCTTCAGAATTGTGCTTTTCATTGCTTAAAGTTGAAAACAGGATTTGCAATTTTACTCCAGTGACTACAACCAGATAAGTCCACATTCACCTGGACTGCAACTGTTAACTCTAAGATAACTGAACATAACTGTGATGTTATTTTTTGAAATGGATACAGTTTTAGTTAACAGGAAATTTTTTTCTTCACTGTTTTGGATTGGTTGGTTCTGCCAGTAATAAAAGTAGCTAAAAGCTATGTCTGGGGAGAAGAGCATGTATGGTATTGCTGTTTGAAACTCCCCTCCAGCTCCTTGCTGAGTTAGAAGATTTTTCCAATAGATCACAGGTAGGCATTTTTGAACATCCTCCAGAAGAAAAGTCTAAATCAATCCAGCTTCATTTTCTTTACCAGGTGGGGATCTAGTGCCCGGTTTAGTTTCTATTTACCAGATAACGCAGTGTTTTCAACAGAACTGCTGTCCTCATCTGGGAGAAGCAATTCCTGAATAGCTTTGTCATCAGCACTTTCTGTCATTGTTTTAATCCTTCAAAGGACCCTTGTGAAAGAGCTTTGACTCAGGATCCCTGAGCAAACCGTGATGGCTGTTTCAGGCGCTTAATTCATTAGCGGCTTAAGCAGGGTGCTGGGCTCTGAGCTGGAGTCCAAGCAGGCTGCCTTTCTGCTTACTCCGCAGTAACTCCTGGAGGTGTAGTGAAAGGGTTAAATCCCTGACTAAGACGCAGACTTGCATTTTTTTAGTTTCACTCGCATCCTTGTTCTCTTTTGTTCTCTTCCCCTGCAAAGATAGTTTTGGTTACCTGCTGAGCAGAGTTGATGGTGGGACATTTCCTGTGACTTCTTACCTGATAGGACTAAGCAGGCCTTGAACAAGCCCGTTAGGCTTCCTAATTAAATCACTGATAACAGGAACTCAGGACGATTGTGCCAAAGATAAGCACCAAAGAACTAGCTTAAATCGACCCCCTTGTAACATTCCAAGGTTGAAGGACTGATGAGCTAACTCAATGACTATATATGGACAAAGGAAGCCCAAAATTCAACTAGTGGACAGCGTGAGGAAGACTATGGAAGACCACCGGGAGGGTGAAAAGACCCTAACCCTAATTTTACTGCGCATGCTTGGACTATGTAAATGAATTCTGAGAACTCATCACCATAAAACTGCCCTTTTCAGGAAATCTGATGAATATGTATGATTTTTCTGTAGATGAACTGATGTGTTGTGCTAACCTGGCGGAGCACTTGTGGCGGAGCGATCCCCAGTGCTGCCCAGCGCTGCAATAAAGAATACCTGCTTAATAGTCATCCCCACTATTGAGTTCTGATTTTGGCTTTTCACGGCAACAGTAGCATGAGCGAGGAGTTGTGTAGAGCAGCGGCAACCCAGTTCTCCAAAATGGTTAGTCAGCAGCTCATCCCAGTTCGGAAGGGTGACACTCTTTAACTATTTGCAAGAGGTATGGCCTGCTTGAATATTTTAATTGCTTTGAGCACTCTACATTCAGGCCTCAGATGTATATTGCTGCTGTCTCAAATGGAATTTCAGGAGGCTTGTTTTTTAATAACTTTTAAACTTTTTCATCCTCACATTTTTGGCACACAGGAAATGAGAACTGGGGTCCATGTCCACAAGCTTCCCACAAGCTTGTTCCTGGAGCAGTTGTCTTTAGAAAAGCCATACAACTCAGTGCAGGAAGTAACATGCATCAATTTTAGGTCAAAATTCCATGTAGGCTTACATTTCACCAAAGATGGCTATACAACTTTGCATGTTTTACACAGTGTTATATACTATAGCTAAACAGACTAAATCCATTTTTTTTAATTTCTTCATTAAAAAATGTTGTTTCTTACTTGTTCAGAGCTTCTGCCATAGCAAACATACATAATTGAGATGTTCTGTCATCAGGGAAAACTTCACATTTTTTTCAGAACTTTGTTTCAAACTTGTTTTGAAAATGCAATTAGAAGTGGCAAATGGAGCTTTAGCTAAAATTATTTTACATTCTACTTCAGTATTCTGTGTGTGTTTTTTTGCTTGTTCCGTGCCTCTAAGCTAATAAATAGTCAGGCCAGAGGCTTTGTAACTTTGTTAAGTAGCTGGGTATAGCTCTGAACTGACAGAATTGCATTCAGCAGTGAACATGCCATGGTAGAGAGAATGCTGTGTTTGTCTGCCTGGGCTCTGGTGGGCTTCTGGTTTGTGCTTTCCCCCTTCCTCAGCCGGCACTCGCTTTTGCTGAAGTCCTGGAGGAGCTGTTGCAATCCAGCTCTTAGGAAAGTCGGGACCTGACCATGTAGCATGTCTCATGTAAATTACTTTGGTGGTTTTTAAACCAGACCTTTGATTTCTGTCTAACAGTAACTTAAATCCTGCTAACACGACCAAATAATCTTGTAGGTCCTCCACCAGGCCAGAGGTTGCAAGCATAGAGCTGGCAGATCAGGATGAGCGCCAGTGTTCACAGAAAGCTGTTGTCCAGGCACGGTCCTCACAGCCCACACGTCTGACCAGTATTATCTTTGCTGAAGATATAAGTAAGTTTTAACTTTTGTAAGCACACCGGTATTTGTTTATGGGCATCCTGGCATCCTCCAGAAACAGAGTAGAGATTTAAAAGTGCACAAACCAAGAAATTTCCATTCATATGCATAGTCATTTTAGACTTTCCATGGGCATGGTTTTTAAGTTCTGTTTGTTGAAGGCCTCAAATAAGTGTTAATGATACATCCAGGAAAACGGGTAAATCTTTAAAAAACAAAAAGGGAGGGGGTGGCTGAAAATAATTTTCAGTACATACTTTTTATGTAATGCAAAGTCAGATGTTTTGCATTTAGAAAGCTGGAAATTGCCTTTGTGTCTGTCATATAATATACCTGGTTAGTTTTTATAATGACAGATAGGCAAAAACAGATGGTCAATTAAATGTCTTGCAGTCACTAAATGAGGTATATAGGGGTTTATCGTCCATGGGTAAAAGTCATTAAGTTCTCTAGGACATGAGCCATATCTGACAGTTGCAGTGTAGAAACTCTTTAACATGTACTCAGAGAAAATGTCTGTAACTGTTAGTGTAGATGGAAATCACAGGTTTTTTTAAGATTTATTCTAAAGTTCAGTGAGGAGCTGCTTTTCTTGCTTGCTTAGCCACAATCACCATTTGACCAAGAGTTTCTTAGTCAAGGTCATGACCTAGTTTCAGTTCCGTCAGTGTCTTGTGTCATTGGCTAAATTTGAGGTGCATTTTGTCTTGTTGGTGCTCTTGATGAGTACATACAGTGTTGCTGATTTCCTGTGCTCTTTCTGATGTCTCTTCAAGTGACTGGACAAGTGCTTCGTTGTGATGCTATAGTTGATATAATTCATGGCATCCAAATTGTGTCCACAACAAGAGAACTGTATCTTGAAGATTCACCACTGGAGCTAAAAATTCAGGCTTTGGATTCTGAAGGTAAGAGATTTACTAGTAGGAGATAAAATATATATTGAAATTCTTAATTGTCTGATATGTGCATTGGTTTTATTTGTGACACAATTAAATGTTAGAAGCCAAGCTGCGTAATTTGAAGGGAGTTCTCTGGATAATACAATCAGTAACCTATTGTTTTTGTTTAAGTGTAAAATCGACATACCACCTGAATAGGAAAATCAAACACTGCTTGATTTCCAACAACTTTTGCTTGCCTTTTTTTCCTTATTTTCCAGGAAACTTAACTCTAGTGCTAAGGGTATTTTTAAAAATCAGAATTTAAAATAATTAAAATAAAGGTGTCAGCTCTTAGCAATTCTACCTCCAGCTGTCAGCTCTTAGCAATTCTACCTCCAGGTCAGGAGTAAGAAAGTAATGGAAAAAGTCCCAACACTTATCCTGTTGAAATGTCCCATCAGGATTTAACTAAGCTGAGCAAGGCTGCACAGGAATGTGAAGTAGGCTGGTTTTTTTTTTTTCCTTTTTTCTTTTTTTTTCTTTTGAGCTGAGATAGTCTAAAGAATTTTGCAAAAGGAAATTTTATCTGAGTCCAATCAAGCATCCAACAGGATGTTCAGAGATGATGTTGAAGACCAATCACCCACCTATTCCTTGGATTAATATCCCTTAATTATTATAGAAACACTCACTTTTGGGAGGTACCATTTAGGCTCATAAAAGTCAGTGCATTTGGACTGGATGCATAATTATTTAATAGGAGCAGAAAACTTCTGCTTTTCATACTGTCTGTAGCATCAGAAAAAGAACCATGATACTCATAAGAATATTATGCTTTGGTTTCAACAATTGATTTTTATGCATACATCAACACTCACACAAACCAAGTGATTTTTTAGGACAACTACTGGGCTGAAAGGAACTGATATGTAAAGCAGCTATAAAAGGTTGAATTGTTTGTTTTGGGTAGTTAATGAGCCCATCCTACATTTGTTTGTAAACCATGAATGCCAGGTTATGTATGGCAATATGTTGTTAATGAAATTTCATTTTCTTATACTATGCTTAATACTGGATTCTTGGTTTGCATTTCTGCAAACTCTCAAGCATGCTCAATGGACGAATTTGCCTTGGAAGCCACCCAAGTTAGAGTCTGAACAGGAGCAGTAGTTCAAAACCCACAAAGAACATTTAATCTGCATGACTGAAACAAGGTGTTGGTTAGAAGCCGTAGGACTAAACTTCCCAATCTAAGTTTAGGGGATCAGGATACACTCAAAAGCTTTGAAAATCAGTTCCTTTTGACCCAACTAACCTTGGGATCCATCCTTGGGAGACCTTTGGACATATTGGACTCTCAGTGGTCTTTCTTGGCACACTTTAAAAAACAAACAAACAAAAAAACCCCCACAAAACCAAAACAAACAAAAAACCCACAAGAGCAGTGGCAAGTTTATGGAAGGACATAATTGTTCAGGAGAAGTCAGAGAATTGAATAAGGGACTTCTGAACACTTTTTTTTTAATATTCAGAAGGTGAAAAAATAAATATAAAATAATTATCCAGTTCAATGAATATTGGGAAAAATCTGCTTAGGTTTGCTGAAAAATTGCACAAAGAACAGGTTGTCAAATCTGCTACCGCAGCCTGTGTGAGAGGGAGAGTAGATGCTTTGTATCAGCCATTGTAGCTTTTTCCCTGGTGTGTAAGTTGTTAAGTAGACCCTAGGGACGTACCAAGCACGGTGTGTTTTGGGCTGGTGGTGATTATTGCATCTTACATTGCCAGATTATTGCAGCTGGTATGGGTCCGACCATTCATTAATACTGATGATTATTGATGATCCTGTGAGTATCGAGGTATCCTTAGGAATAGCTTCTTTCCTTATTCTCTTCCATATAGTCCAGTTATTTTTTTTCATAAGCTGTATTTTTTAATCAGTTACATTAATGCAGATTCCTTTTTGCACATGTTTTTAATAAGCCACTCCAAATATAAACTTGCTCCCCAAATACTACGTTTCAAAGATTACTAATGCAAGAGAGGAAGAAGATCATGGAGATCTTTGGCCAAATTAAGTATAGAATGTGGAGGGGAAAAAAAAGTCATACTATATATTGTTTTCTTTTATCTGTTGAACTTTGCTCAAGTTATTCTACTATGACTTAACTAGACGTGAGTTAAGTAAGAGAAAGACTTAAAGATGTGAGTTTGCATTTCTTTGGCTATGAGTGTGCAAGGAACACTGGCTTCCTGGCCCACTGATGGAGCACAGCACATCAAGACAGCTCTCCTTGTTTGCTGGGGTTTGCTCCAGCCTTGCCAGTGAGAGCTGCTTTTCTGCTGAAGCATCACAGAGGAGCAGCTCTGGGCAGGGTTACGGCTGTGGAGCAGGAGGCTGTGGAGCAGGAGCACAAGTCACTGCCTACATTGACATCCGAGGAGCCTGTGAGGGTAATGTTACAGCTGTGTGATCCTGCAGGGAAGGACAGAGACACAATACAGTTCATGGCAAGCGCTGTATTACCTGTCTGCTGCCCTGGGTGCTGCCTCTGATAGGCTTAACTGGGAGACAGCTGCTGCCCTCTGTGCTGCGGAGGTAGCTGATCCTCTATGAATGAGTGAGACCCTGCATCATCTGAGGAATCCCCGTGATAGCTTGTCTTTGATAACCTGACTTTGCCTTCGTAGTGAGGGACTCCAACAGGAGCCAGGACATCCAGGCCCCATGGTGGTTCAGAGGCTGTAAGGATGCTTTCGTGTTTTCGCTACCCATTCGCTGTGGCACTGGCTGTGTCCAGGCATAGCCTCTCCATAGTGCCACGATGTGCGTTTCTCCACTGGCCCTGTTATTTTCAATTGGAGCAAAACAAAAGAGTGTAGTATAGCTTTGCAAAGCTAAAGCATGCATCATTAAATAAAGTTAGATTTGAAGGCATGTTAAATAACCCAGTCTCAATCAATTTTATTTATATTGCCTTGTATGTTTAGAGTTTTGTGTTTAAAATCCTATTTATTTGGGATTTGGAACTAACTGCAGTAAGCTGTATAGAAATGGGAGAAACAACGTAGGCTGTGAGTTGCATTATCTTGTCTTAAATATTTTTGTAGCTTAAAAATGTCATAAACCTTTAAGGATAAGAATTTGAGAATAAATCTGCTTTGATTCTTACTTTATTAATGTATATATGAATGTCAAAGGGAAGAACACAAATGAAAATGTATTTTAAAATATAGTAAATACTGGGATTTCAGTTCCATATTTATTTGTCCCAGTGGACATTGCAATTCAGAGCAAGACTCATCTTGAAGATTGTAAGATGTTTCAGAGTAGCAGACCATTACACTTAAATGTAATCATGATAAATCGTTGCTTTCAGTCCGTTTGTTTAAAAATCCGTCTTTTAGGGATAAGATAAATAAATTTCCTAGAGGAAAAAGTCACAGTTTGTGTTCCAGGAAGACTCTATGCTTGTTACTTGTTTTTGTTTTAACCTGATTGTTTGATTTATAGGAAACACTTTCAGTACGTTGGCAGGGTTAGTCTTTGACTGGACAATAGTAAAAGACACAGAGGCTGATGGCTTCTCAGATTCTCACAATGCATTACGGTAAGTTCATTTACTTTGTTCTCAAAAGTCTTGTGTCCACTAAGATTGATGTGTATAAATAGTTCCCTGCATCTAGGCAGTTTACTGAACTGATGCCTAAAATAATGCTTATGGGTCAATTGTTTTTAGGGTTTTTTTTTAAGTGCCTACTCAACAGCTTGGGCACTCTCATCCCTGTTTAATTGAGCAGCTGGCAGTGTTAATGAGCAGCCCAGGTAGTTCTCATCCAGCAACTAGAAATAAATAGATGCAATTGTTGATCTTCCTGAAACATCTTGTGCAAAGGAAAGGTTTATCAGTAAGATTGTTATTTTGAGATTTCAGCAGGGGTATTTCCCCCCGCCCATATTTGTCACCAGACCATCTTTGGCCTCTGTTTTGGTGGTTTGTTTGGTTTGTTGTTTTTTTTTATTAAGCATGTGCACTGTGTAGTTTTACAGTGGTGACTTCCTTGTTCTATTCTTCAGTGGCTTCAAACAGAAATTTGAGTTTCCATCCTTATTAAACTAACCAGAATTGAAGGCTACTTAGCAGTACCTTGTATGGGATATTTTTCAAGTTGGACTACAGGAGTTTTATCTTTGCACTGACACCAACTTGTGCCAACACACCAGGATCCTGTTATCTAGCAGGATTATGCTAGTATTCATCATTTTGTATGCCATGGTGAATCTTGACTTTGCTCAACATGAATGTTGGTAGAAAAAATACCTCTCTGATATACGTGAATTTGACCAGCGTGCAAACACATGAAACATGGGTTTTTCTCACAAAGCAGTTCACAGGCACTCCTTGAGTACAGCTTTAGTCAAAGCTTCCCTAACATATAGTAAGCTTGTAAGATGAAATAGATTCAAACTCATGCACCAGAGGCTTCAGTTGCTTCAGAAAACAGGTTCCAGCAAAATGTAGGTGGATTGCAGGACACAAAATAATGTAGGAAACTATATCTTCCTTTAAAAAACCTGGCTTTATTCATATGATGGTTCTATGACTAGAATGTGGGGAAACAAGTTCTCTTAGCAGAATGGTTAACAGTTAACTTCCATCCTCAAACCTATATTCCAAATACATTGGAAATGGGGTGGGAGTAGCAAATGACTCCTTCCTACTGAGTAAACACATACTCCGATTTTGCAACCTTAGAGAAACAAACATGCAGCATTACCTGAGGCAAGCCTGTTAAGCCCATAATATGCTTGAAGCTGCAGGTATGAGTGTATGGCCCCTATCTAAAGTGATAGCAAGACAGTATGCTAATTGTTCACTGGGACTTGTGATCCAAGTCCTAGTCCATACAGAGCTTTTTGTTTCCGTATAAGTATTTGCTAGACATGTGATTTTAACCAAAGTAATGTTGATATATCCTCTACTGTTAGCACAGGTATGATAACATAAAAATGTTTTAATGGTGCTACAGCTTTGCAAAATAAATTAAACCATCATAAATATATTAATATTCATAACTGTTCTCAGTATGGCTTTAGTGATTTTGCTGTGAAAGTGCACATAAAGCCAAACAGATCATGTGCATACAGAAGCTGGCAACCTTTAAAACATGGTCCTCTTTCAATTTCTGTCCTGTTGTTTACCCATTCATGGCAAATTCCTTTCCTCTCTGTTGTCACACCTCATTGAAATTTCTAACAGTTACTACAAGTATTCTGCTTGTAGATTTTTTTCATAGTCATTTATTAAATGCATGCTAGCTTCTTCATGTAGGTCAAAGTTATGTTCTGGTTTGTTAAGCTGTTGCTTTTATAAACATAAGCTTTGGGTCTTTCACATCAGTTGTTCCACAATAATATAGAGAGTTTTTGCGGCCTAGACCTACTGTAAAAACTGGAGGCATCATTATAGACAACATGTGCAGTCTTCTGATATCTATTTAAAGCCCACAAACAAGCTTCAAACAAACTTTTATCAGTCACAGAAATTAGCTGCGGATATCTTCAAGCATGAGTAAAATTTGGATATCTGGTCCTAGGCAGACATCTTAAGTTTGCTTGAAACATGGAAATAGCTGGGAATAAATAGCGGTGGTGTTTCTCTGTTGCAAAGATTGGTTAACAATTTTCTATTCACTTTGCGGTTCACCTTTCAGTATACTCAAGTTCTTAGAATCCACTTATATTCCACCTTCCTATATATCAGAGATGGAAAAAGTTGCCAAGCAAGGAGATACCATTTTGGTGTCTGGAATGAAAACGGGGAGTTCTAAATTAAAAGCAAGAATACAGGAAAGCGTCTATAAGGTAAGAAACTTGTGTTCTTTTTTTTTTTTAAAAAAAAATAATTTAGTCTTATAGTTTGGTGTTACGGGAGTACTGTAAGTTTGCCCTGCCATATTGTTCCCATTGTGGGTAACAGTGCTGCATCTCTGTCTTACTGGATTGACTCTGTAGCCCATATCAGAAAAGATGACAGTGCTGCTCTTGATCACCCTGAAGGGTTGGAATTTAGTGCAGTTACCTGACCCAGGATGGTGCATGTGCCAGAGATAATTTCTAAACCGAACTCTCTGACAAAAGGCCTTGCGGCAGATGAATACACTTCAAATACTTCTGTGTGATTTTATTATTCCTGATATTAAATCATATCATATATATAACTAGAATCACGCTGGATAGGGCATCGGCCCTTTAGCTCTTTTTAAAAATAACCAGCTAGAACACTTCAGGTATTTTTTTTTTTTTCCAATAAATAAATAGCTAGAACAAGGATTGTTATATTGGATATACCTTTATTTCCTGTTGTGCTTGAAATGAGCATCATATGAATACTTTGTTAGTATCTAATTCTACCTCATTAGATTCTGGTCTCCAAGGAAGGGCTTTGGGATCAGAATGTCAATGCTACAAGGGTGTTAAACCGCAGTATTGGCCGTCTTCCCAGCTGTTAGGTAGATCCATGCTGTTTCTGTCTTTGTAACTTGTGGTGACTGAGTTTTTCATTTAACTCTGGTAACAGAGTTGTTTTTTCTCTTAATAGAATTTACAAGCACCTGAGAGAGTTTTTATGGGTTATCGCTTAAGGAATGCTTGGCATTGTGCTAGTGTCAACTTAATACTGCATCTTAAAAAAAATCCTTGTATAAAATGATGGGGTTCTTCCAAAGTTCATCTCATATCTGCAGTCTGGTTTTGCAGATTTGTGTTACTACGTGTTGTACTTAATGTTTTTGCTTAAAGCAGAATTGCCTTGGACTATCTAACCCATGCCTGTAAAAAGTGTTCTACGAAAATATTATCTAAATGTATGTAATACTAGTAACGTGGCACAAATAATAGTGCATGTTAAGAATTCTATTTTTGTTAGAATTCTGCCTTTGACAATTGCGCTGAATGTAGTTACTCTACGTGATATCAGTCTGACTTTTTTTTTTTTCTTGAATGCTTGTAGCTTGTTTAGTTTTCTGGTTTAATATTTATTTTTCTGAATTATTTTTGAGCTGATACTGTAAGTGAAATTGAAATAAGATTGTTCTATTTGCAGTCTTTTACGGCTTTCTGGTTAGTAGTTCCTTTAAATCTTTCAATGCTGCCAGACTGCACATTTTCAGTGAATATCCCTCAGACAACTGTAATAGAATTTATACAATTATCTGTTGTATTCCTCATTTAATAGACCTATGAGTTTAATACAGATTCCTCAGTGAAGTTATAAAGGATATGTTGTATGGACGTACCATGCTTTAGAGCAGGGAAAATAAATTTCTAGATGTCTGAATAGTCACTGTACATCTGTCTCAAGTTTTTCTGTATTCTCCAGAAAACTGAACCAAAATGATGTCCATACAGACTTGATTTTTTTTTCTTCGGCTTTGCACAGTATGCGCAGAGCAGATCTCTATACCGTTCACTGACCTTTGCATTTTTCTGTTGTGACAAAATTTGGGGTGATAATAAAGAGCCAATTACAGCAAGTAATATTTTTCACTTATAGATTATAAGTTATTGCTGCATGGTCTGTTTCAAACAAATGAACTGCTTTAAATGTGGTTGCTTTTTCTTTTTTTTTTTTTTCCCCTCAATCAATAGCATGTGCATCCTGCAGAAGTCAGATTGCTTATTTTGGAAAACATCCTTTTAAATCCAGCATATGACATTTACCTTCTGGTAGGAACATCAATTCAGTACAGAGTTCAGAAAATAAGGCAAGGGAAGATTACAGGTTTGTCCTGTTTTTTTGGGTTTTGGTGGTTCCCCTCCCCCCTTTTAACTGCTGAGAAATTTTTAATTGTGTTTAAACTGCATTGTTAATATTTAATACGGTTTTCCTAAACTACATGATGATACAGCTGTTCAGTTTTTTCTCTCAAAAAAAATTGTGTCTATAAAGGATATACTCTTGCAGATTTGTCACGGACATGAAGGTAAGGGTAACAGAATAGGAGCTAACACTGTCATTTCAGATGTACTCATTTATTTCACATTGACTAAGAAACTGTGTCTGACTTTCTTAGTTAAATCAAATTTAGATTAGCAATTTTTCTAACAGAAAATGTTTCTTGACAAATGAATTTGCTCCACTCCTACAAGTGTGGCTTTATGTCCATTTAAAGGTGTGGAAATTTGTAACAGCATCTGTTGCTCACAAAGAGCCTGTGCTGGTAATGAGACTCTCTCTCTCTCTCTGAAACTAGATAAGAAATGTTTTACTGGGCTAGTAAACTAGGCTCACTACATCAGCTAGTAGTGCAGAATGGAGCATCAGAAATTGTCAGTAACTCGTAGAAAGTAATTTGACAACCTTTGAAGCTGGGAATTAATTGGATGTTAGGTCTAAACAGTGGGATTATAGTAGTTGGAAATTGCAGCTTCGAAGAAATTAAAGTTAGGCAAGAAGCTAATTTTGTGTGTCTATTGATATAATCTTAGAAATGCTATTTCTACAAGATGTTTAAAATACTAATTTAATGTGTGCACTAGGCATCAATAAAAACTAATCAGCAATAATTAGCATCCAAACACTGACACATTTGCTTTTATTATTTCATATGTTGTCTTGTTTTATGTACAGAATTAATGATGCCGTCTGATCAGTATGAACTGCAGCTACAGAACAACGTACTTGGTCCTGAGGGAGATCTGTCTTGGGCAGTTGCCAAGTTGGACCAGGCAACATCAGTTGTAACTGCATTGCAGCAGGGACAAACTAACCTCATACTTGGGCACAAGAGTATCCTTCCTAGGTGATGCTTTTCCATCCAAATCTTCATGGCAGGAGACAAACTTTCCATCCTTTGCAGCACAAAAAGATAAAATTGTCCATATTTGTACCAGTAGTCTTGAAAATCAGGAGCACCTGATGGAGCCATAGAAAGCAGCACTGCTGTGAACTCAGTCTCAACAGAGCTGCCCAATGCCTTGAAATGTTCTAAGAAATTAGGTTGGCAAAAGATCAATTAAATCATGTCTGTTCCCCTCAGTCAATGTGGAAATGTGATGGGGCTTTATTTAATTTTTATATTTAGAGCATTATATTCTCTAGTGGGATCTCTCTGAAATGCTCACTGTCTTTCAGGATAGTGGCGATTACATTTATTTTCAGTGTACAGTTAGCTTTAAATATCCAAAGAGGCACAATGAGCCCCAGGAACAAGCTGATCTTTATTTGACTTTTGACAAAACTTTTCTGTTCCTTTACTGAGACTTCAGGTATTCGCATGCAAGGGGCTTCCAGACTACCAAACAGCACTATCTATGTTGTAAATCCTGGGTATTTAGGTTGGTATTGGCTGCAATTTTCCTGATTGCTTAATATGATTTCTTGCCTTGTTTTTGTGTTGGTGTTCTTCTGTGTGTATATACACGCTTCTGCTTCTCTTATTACTTTTCATAGAAAAGTAATTTTGTTCATAAAAGTACCTCAATGTGAAATAGGTTTATTAGTAAATATTTATTTATTTTCTTTCATGTCTGTATTCAGCAACAATGAAGGTGCATCTTCAGAGTGTGGGCACCAGAAGCAAAATGCTTATGTCCATTACGTAAAGAGGCCGTTGATTTGTGCTGTTCAATATTTCCTGTTTTGTAGGATTTACAGTTCATCCAGGTGACAGATGGGTCCTAGAAACAGGCAGACTTTATGAAATTACAATTGAAGTGTATGATAAATCGAGCAATAAGGTGTATTTATCTGATGTAAGTGAAATGTCGATATACTCCTGAGTGTCTGTCTCCTAGATCCTGGCTTTCTTTGAAATTAGTTGAGCAGTTTCTTATTTACACAGAGTTAGGACACTTCAAAGGATGTTGTTTCTTGCCTTTTCCTTTTTTCCCTTTATTTTGTTGTTTTGGTTTTTTTTAAATAAAGCCCTCTGGGTAATTCATGTGAAAGTGCCCATTGGAGTCTAAGTGCTGTAGAAAAAAATGGAAGAAGTTGGACAATGTACTTCAAACATGTAGCATAGGCATTGCACTGGAAATTGCAAACCGGTGTAACTGCTGGAGAGCAGTGCTAAGTACTTCAGTACTTCATCTCATCAATCCCCCTCAAATATAATATCGTCACGTCTAGAGGCAATCTTTCCTATTAAAGAATGAGGTGTAAGGTAGGCTTACAACACTCCTGGGGAGCTACCGGTTTCCTTTCCCTTGATTATGGGAAAAGCTTAGATGATTAGCTAGCATTAAAACACTTCACTGGTAGTTAAATTAGATGAATTCTAGGTACGAGGTACCAAATATACGTTGCTCTTAAAAAAAAAAAAAAAGAAAACAAGATTTAAATAGTTCATTTGCAAGCAGAAAAATGTTATTAAATTATTGCTTTTCAGAATATTGAGTTTCTGTGAGTGTTACTTTATTTGCACTTATTTGCTTCCTGAGATACAAATCTGAGTTTCAGCTAGATCTCACAAGAAATGTGCTATTGGGGCAGTATATTTTCATGTTCTTCCCCTTTTCAGTTTAAGAGTGACAAAATTAACAAATTATTGTGAAATATGAATTATTTCGTGGTATAAATATTGGTACTTTTCATGTTAAATTACATGTTGCTGCTAATTTAAAAAAGTAAATATTTTCTGTGGAGTTAATGCTGTGTCTAAAAGATATAATCTTGTTGAAAGACTGAAACTTTCATAGTTTAAAAGTTCTTATTCAGTTTCAGATAAGTTTCTTTGAACAATTGCTTTCTCATTGTTTTGTTGCTAATATGTTTATGGCTGTCTGTACAGGATTAATGTCAGTTACCTGTGGCAATATCTATTTAATGTTCTGATTTTAGAATATCAGAATTAATACAAAGCTGTCCAAAGAATATTTTGAGGTGCTGAAGTCATCTCTGAATGGATCATATCATTATGTGAAAGCAATAAAGAAGGGTCAGACCATTATTGATGCTGCGCTGACATCAGTAGTAGATCAGGTATGTTTTTATAATAACTCTTCTGCTTTACTAGTAGGCCTGAAAATGATTTACTTGTGTAGTAGTGACTTAATAGTGACATAGTAAAAGGAAACCAAAGAATTACATGGGTCTAAGCTGTCTTTGTTTAAACAGATTAAGAACCAAATTCTAAAATCCTTACTTCAGGAAAACTGTCAATTAAGTCAGGAGAGGATTTGCTTAAATAAAGACTGTGGGATTTTGCTACTGAGAGTGTGGCAAACACCTGTTAAACTAGTGGTGCACAGCACTGATTTTTTTTTTCATGGCAGATACTTATGTGGGCACATATTGTATCCTTGTGCTGGTGCAAAGGTCCTCTCACATTCTCTGAGTGAATTTTACAATTTATTGTGGTAGGATCATCAGTGTCATACCCTGGCCTTGTTCTGCATTCAGTTACATTTGGAAAGGTTTCTGTCATTTGGTAAGTGATGTTAAATGCTGGAATGAAAATCTGCCAAATGTATCAGCCTGCAAATTTCTTCAAATTAATATTCATTAACTTTCTGCTAGTTGGGCAGGCTGCTGAATGTATGGCTAACTAGGGCACGTGGTGTGAAAGTGATTTGCTTTTGCTTGAAACTTGGAAAAATTCAACACTTCAACGCATTTGCTGTGAAATCGTTTTAGTGATTCCTTGAGTAGAATTTAGTAGATCCTTGTATATGATAAGCCAAGCTCATTCTCTGTGTCAGAGAGGTACTCTTGGATGAAACATCAACTGAGAGCTGTTAAAGTTTTCTTTCAGAACTCCAGTAAGAAACAGTATGTTGTGCCAGAGGGTTATGGCATTATGATTACAGCAAAGTTGTAAAGGCCAGTATTTCGGGATGGGTTGAGGAATGGGTCTTTTAGGCTGAGTTTTGTCTTCACCTGCTGCAGAGTAGAATGAGCAACGAGTAGATGCAGGTGTGGAGTTCTCAGGATAAGGTCTCAAAAACTAGGAGGGGGTAGTGAAAGAGTGTATTTCTTATTGCTGTTTGCCTTTTAAATTAATGTGGGCACCTGTATCTCCATAGTAATATTACTCATTTAATGCAATAGCACACTTTGCTGCGATGAGCTGAGTATTTGCTCACAAGTAACACTGTTCATAGGTGACCCTAAGTAGTTGCTTTCTTTTCTCTCTGAGACGTTCTCAACAACTTGTCTATATGTAAGGACTAAACATCATTCCTAGGAAGTACTATGCTGTCATTATAATACTGTGCTGTTGCTTTTTGTAGGATGGAGGTGTTCATACATTACCAGTTCCAGTGCGAAACCAGCAAGATGTTGAAATATATGTTCCCATAGTTCTTTCACCCAGCATCTTGACGTTTCCTTGGCAGCCAAAAGCAGGGGTCTACCAGTACACCATACAGGTATGCCAAAGAAGTATCTAAAGGCAGGAAGTATTGCTCAAGCAGGCACAGTAAGGCCTCTAACCACTTATATAGAGTTGACCTTGGATACACAGTTGACCTTGGCACAGTGATATCCAAAATTTTATTTGGAGGAATTTTGTTGGATATTAGTTGCAGGAATTAATGTGTAGTTAGTTTAAAAAAAAGTACACAAAAACCCAACAAACATAAAAACCCCACCGACTTTTACCTCTTGTCTTTCATTCACTTCCTCTCTCCCTCACATATGCACCATACACATACACACAGAGTGGTTTGAAATTACAGAAAACATCCTAGATCAAAGCTTAATAGTAATAATTTGAGGCTGCGATTTACTGTAAAGAGGTGGAAGTATGGGAGTATGAATCGGAGTGTGAGGTGACTGCAAAAAGGGCATGACAAGATCAATGAGCAGCGCCCTATCAACCTTCAACATCAGTATCCTTCACTCCCCCCACATCTCATGCTTCTAATAAAAAGTTATAGGGAGGCAAAGGCCACAGTTTCATTTACAGTATGCCCTCCTAAAGGGACTTTTTTCTTGGATTTCTTATGTGTGTCTTTGCTCCCGTGCTGCCAATCCTTCCATACATTTCAAGAAGCAAATGGCTTGTGTTCCAGCATCCGGAGTATAGTCTAATGGGAGAAAATAACATTGTGCTTCCGCAGCCTGGACTCTCACCCCAGTACAGTGACACCTAGATCCTGCACTCTAGTGTTTCATACACAGTTCCTACCTCTCCCTTTTAGCATGAAGTAGTGCTGAGTTTTGGGTCTGTCTTCAGGTAAACAGTATACAAAAAGAGGCAGCGGGACACATGGCGTCTGAAGTAAACAAATCAATCTCATAGGGATAAAATTGCATTCTCTACTGTAAATCTGAAGTTAACACCATTGAGTTTAGCACTGTCATCTGTACTTTTGATTTCTGTGGGATTAGTTTGGTTTAGTTCATGCTATACCCAACCACACCAGCAGAGTGTGGTAAAAATTCTTAGTACAAACATGCATTTTCAGTACTTCATTGTAACTTCTGCTAGACTTTTCCCAGTAAGGGAAAGTGAATGTGGTTTTCTGTTTCCCACCTCTTTTACAGTTCTATTCTTGTCTTGCCTTATCTTGCATATATCATGAAATACCTCACTAGACAACATTCCTTCGTGTTACTCCAATAATCTGCATCAGTATTCTTACTTTACTGTGATTTTTTTTCATTAAAAACATAAAAACTTTTATTCTCCCAACATTTAAATTTGCATTTACTGAAATCGAGAACATTTTTCCAATCTGCCCATTCAACAATACTAGTGGTTGTTTACAATAGCACTCAGCTTGACTGTTGTTCCTGCCTGTAGATTAGTGTTTACCTCCTACTCGATAGTTTTTGAGTCAAGCTATTTTAAATTGGTGAATACACTTTTTCTGAAAATAAGTTGAAAGGGATTTTTGGATCTGACCAAATTCTGTTTATAGCTAAAGTAACTCCTTCCAGATGGTATTGGAATGACTTTTAAGTTTTACTTCATCAGCTGTCTGGTTTTTTGTTGGTTGTTTTGTTCATATTTGTGCTAATAAGATGGCTTCTGTTGCAAGTAAAAAAGGGAAGAAAAAAAAAGGATGTTTCCTTCCTTCCTTCTTTCCTTCATGCATTAGAGAAGTGAAGTGCCATCTTTGTGAAGTTAAGTATGTGGAGGTTACTTTTTTCCTCCTAGTGAGGGCATCACCGTCCCTGGTAGCAGTTTGTGGAGTGAAGTTCAGGTAACAGGCTGTGGATAATGATTAGACTGAAATAGAAGCTGGTTTACCCTTCCTCTCCTCAGTGGAAACTGACTGCTAAAGAGAAAAATGTAGTCGTGCATCTGCTTTCTATGGCAATGGGATGTGACTCCATAGAATTATTAAGAATTGGGTATTTCTATTTTATGTTTTCTGTTCATTTCCCTGTTTTAATTGAAAATATCTTTACAAAACATTCTGGACTTTTACATTCTTTAAACGTTTCTCGCCACATCCCATGCATCTCTTTCTGTCACACACCATTACCTATTTATCCATTTGTCTTTGTCCAGTGCTCTTTCTGTAATCAGGTAGTGCACATGCTCATAAGAGGGGAAAAAGGGAAATGACTGTCCTTTTGGTTGTTTTTTTTATTTCCCCTGGTAAAAGTTATTAGCTAAGCTCCTACATAATTTAGATTTGTTTATTTTCCACACTGTCCTTCTAGACAAGACTTATCATCTTGTTAATTTGCACTTTAATTATGAAACAGGTTAGAGCAAATGCTGAGGAAGTTAAAGAAATTAAAACAATACACATAAACAAAGAATTGCTCTGATGTTCACCATTGTTTTACTCCGATGGAACTTTGAAATTTATTTTGGAGTGTGAAAGTTGGTTTGTTTTTGTTTTTTTTTTTTAAAACTTGCTTTAAAAATGTATTATTCTCAGTATACCTTTCTGCATGGTATTTGTCTCAACAGAGACAAATAATAGCTTCCGGTAGCTCACAATAATGATGTTTAAAACCTATACATTTTACAGCATTGTAATGAATATGTTTCTTCAGTAACTTGTATTACACATCTAGGAGGACAATACTCTGCTTGTGTTGGCAAAATGTTTTTTTGGCCCTTCACTTTATAAAATATGAACCTGCAGCAGATATTACCCTGTCCTGGCTGCCAAGTGCTCATACAGTGGGTATAATAGTTTGTCTCTATTGCTGTGGACCATAATATCAAGTAACTAGTTCTCACCCTACTGTAGAATAATTCCACTCACTTAAGCTCTTCTAATAGTGAAACAACCCTTCAAGAGCTGGGAGCTCTAGGAAAAGGGTGGGTTTTTCTTTTTCGTTGATTTGGGGTTTTTTATGGGCATCTGCATGATAAACCTGAGCTTGTAAGCTTGGCAGTTACTGACTCCTTCCTGAAAAGCCATTGTGGGCGTGTAGCCTGTACATTTCGCAGACCCTCACAGTGCTTGTGGCAAGAGCGGGCGGTTTCCATGTGTGCCTATTGCTTACTCCATGATTCATCAATTGCTGGAGCAGCATGTTTGTGGAATGGCTGCAGGTAGACGTGCTGATTTTCAGCATAAAAATAAAGAAGTAATGCCAAGAAGAGAGTGACTTCTTTTTCTTTTTCTTTTTTCCCCTCTTGCCTCATTCCCTTCCTGCCTCCCACCTTCTTTTCTCTTCCCTTTAGATCCCTTAACATTTCCCACTGAAAGAAACTAGTAGCTACAGAGTGTCAGGTTAGCAGCTCTGAGACCCAAAATCAGCACTTTGGCTGTCAGCAACAGAGAAACAGTGGGAGTTTTTAGAAGTACGATAATCCCACGTGCTAGGCTCTGGTGTGCCGATTTGTGAAATGCTCTGCTGACTCTAAGCACTCTCAATCACTGGGAGTTGTGAGCATCAGACTTCTGCAGCTGGGAGAGAGATATTTGGGTTAGCAGCACTGGTGGGCATGTAGGATATGTGCATGAAGAAAGCTGAAATTAAAATGAATGAAGGGTAGTAATCGTCTCATCTCTTACTTCACCTTGCTTATTTGAAAGTTCTGAGGTGTTATTTTATTTGTATTTCCTCAATAACATTGTCATTGCTCAGTGTGTCCCTGGTTTTCATGCAAGGTATTCAAAGGCTTGACAGCTAAGAAACGTGAGAACAATATACTTATATTTGAAAGATTTTCTCTCTGTATTCTAGGCTCATGGTGGAAGTGGAAATTTCAGCTGGTCCTCTTCTAACCAGGCAGTTGCTACAGTGACAGTCAAAGGAGTAATGACAACCGGAAGTGATATTGGCGTCAGTGTTATTCAGGCAATTGATGTTCAAAATCCGTTGCATTATGGAGAAATGAAGGTAAAACTCTTATTTTCCCTGGTCACTCTTGAATATGGCTTTTGGAAATAGTGAAGCAGCTGAGAATGCCATAGGCATTCCCCTTTCCAAAATGTTCCCAAGAGGTTTCCCTGCCTACCCTGTGGCAGGTTAAGTGATCAGTTTCAGAGTTTGTGCTTCTGGGGATTCAAGCTCTCTCTACGGCATTAACTTCACTCCCATTTTTGCCCCTTCCTAATTTCCTTGGCAAGTCTCTTTCCTTGTTGGAAGTTTTGAGTCTGTCGTGGTTTAACCCCAGCCGGCAACTAAGCACCGCACAGCTGCTTGCTCGCTCCCTCCCGGTGGGATGGGGGAGAGAATCAGAAGAGTAGAAGTGAGAAAACTCATGGGTTGAGATAAAGACAGTTTCACAGGGAAAGCAAAAGCCCCGCACACAAGCAGAGCAAAACAAGGAATTCATTCACTCCTTGCCACGGGCAGGCAGGTGTTCAGCCATCTCCAGGACAGCAGGGCTCCATCACGCGTAACTGTGACTTGGGAAGACAAACGCCATCACTCCGAACATCCCCCCCTTCCTTCTTCTTCCCCAGCTTTATATGCTGAGCATGACATCATATGGTATGGAATAGCCCTTTGCTCAGTTTGGATCAACTGTCCTGGCTGTGCCCCCTCCCAGCTTCTTCTGCACCTGGCAGAGCATGGGAAGCTGAAAAGTCCTTCACTAGTGCAGCAACAACTAAAAAATCTCTGTGTCATCAACACTGTTTTCAGCACAAATCCAAAACATAGCCTCATGCTAGCCACTATAAAGAAAATTAACTCTATCTCAGCTGAAACCAGGACAGAGTCCAAGGAGGAAATAGTAATTTACTACTGGCCTAGCCATCTAAGCAGACTAAGCCAAATTAAAAATGCATTCTGCAGGGTAAGAGTGGTGGGTATTTTCTCTCAATATAAAAGGATGACAGATACCATCAAGACGTGCAAGGAAATTCCTGCCTGGTGGAGGCTGAAATGAATACAGAGCCACATAACGAATCTAGATACCAAAGCTGGCCAAGAAAAAAATAATCTTTTAGGAAAATTAGGAGAAAATGGGAATGAAAAATATACCTCCCAAGAGGGATTTAGCAGTCTCTGTGCAAATCATATCCTGTTCTTAGGATTTGGTCAGGGTGATCACTGGGTGGTATGGAGTGAAGAAAATACAGGAACAGTATGTATGTAATGGCCCCACAGGACAGAGTGTGCAAAGATAGATGAAGAAGCTGCTCTGGTTAACACTGTAAATCTACATTCTTAAATATTTTTCTCTAGAATGTTATTGATTTGGAAATACCTCCTTGTGTCCTTTAGACACAAATAATTTTCCTTAATAAAACTGTGTCAGTGCTTGCTCTCTTTGTCAAGCTGTTAAGAACTGCCAGACCTGTAACATGATAGAATCGAAACTAAAAGTAAACACTACTCTGGTGTATATTCGCTACTGTGAAGTAGTACTACTCTAGTACCTTCACAAATTCAGGCATTTTAATCTATGCTTTAACTCTGTGCCTTTTGCAAAGAGCTAAGCATTGGAATGGAAACTTGACAGAAGAGGAAACTTGCTCCTGACCTCAGAAAAACTAAGAGATAGTGTACTGAGCACGTGTGACTAATCTGGGATCCAGAGGCTGTGTTTGTCTAACTGCATGGTCATAAATGAAATAGGTTTGTTTATGCCAAGCGGATGCTATTGAGACTGGCAAACAACCTCCATCTGGCTATGGCTTTTTAAAGGTGATGGTCTTTGTTTCTGAGGGAGCATAGAAGTTGATTTAGGAAGCACGTCTTGCAAGCTCTGGGGCAGTGCACCTTCCTTCCAGGATACATGCCTGTCATTTAGCAACTGGTGGGGAAAAAGCTGATTGCATCAAATATACGCACATTAGCGATACAAAATACCTCATAATTTTTAAGTATTCCCATGTGCAGCACTGCTGTAATTGTTGCACTGCACTTCTGTTATACCAAAGTCCCGTTTGACAAAAGTGTTAAAAAATGTGTTTGGTCAAGACTGCCAAGTCGGTGGTTTTTTTGGTTTGGTTTGGTTTGTTTTTCTTTCCAGTATCTGTGTTTTGGGAAAGATATTTCTAACCAAATTTTACTTGGAACAACTGCATCTACTAATGCTGGGTTTTTTGAGGGGCAAATTAGCTTGGGTTTTGTGCTCAGATTATTGATGTATATTCTACAAAATGGATTTGAGATATGAAACTTCATGCTTAAAATAACAACTTCAGTGCTTAAAATAATGACACAATACAGACTTGCTCTGAAATTATTTTCTGGACAAACCAGGATGCTGCTTTTTAGCAGTGTGACAGTTTACCAGCAGGAGATACAGGAATGAAGATTTTTCAGTTAAAACTTCTTATCCTCAAACATAAGGCAAAGCCTGAAGACAAGAAAAAATACTTATCTCCATGTGAGCTTTCAGAGCAGTGTATTGCACAATCTGAATAGGTTATTTTTGAATGCCTTTGTTCTTGTGTTAGGAGTTGCATTCTTTGTAGAGTAACTCTTCAGAGTTCTATTTCCTGACCTCAGTGAGCAAATTTTAGGAATAGTTAACTATGTTCCACAAGGATTACAGTTTTAACTCTGTACCATATGGTTCAATATTCTATCCTGAAGCCATTTGCAGATGGTTAGGAAGTTCAGATATCACAAATGAAAAGCTTTGATTATAGCGATTGTTAAGAAATACACAGTCAGTCTGTGATGGATTCTTTAATAGAAAAAGTAGCAAATCAGAATAACAAATAATACAGTTAAGGCTTGTTCATCAACAGCTATAATAGCATGGAAGATCTATTTCTGCCGGTCTTATTTCTGAAGTAATCCTTTTGATTTCAAAAGTATCTCTCGCATAAAGATTACTTGTTGAAGCAGAAGGTTTTTAGGTTAGGCAGTAGATATTTGTTCATTTATTTTAGATTACTGACATATTACTGGGGGGAAATGTTGAGGCCTTGATATCTTTAAAATGTTTTGCCAACAGAAATGCAAGAAAGAAAGAAAGAAAGAAAAAAAAAGCTATTGAGGAAATGTTTGGGTTATTAGTTCCCTTAACTTCTACATACCTGCTGCTGTGAGTGATGGAGGCTGGGGAGCCTACTATGGCGCTGACTGTGCCAGGTCTAGCTCAAATATTTATGCTGTGAAAGTCAAGGTTGGGTACTAAATCTGTCCCAGTTGGTGACAGTACCTCCGGGAGATACCACACAACTTAGTCCACACTTTAAAATCAACAAAGCAGAAGAGAGAATTATAGAAGTAGCAGTGAAAGGATCACCAAGCTAATGTGAACTTGGACTGTTATGGGAAGAGAGCACTAAAATAGTAGCAAGCTTTTCCTGGGCCTTTCTGATACCTTTCTGCAGCAGGTAAACACAAAAGCAGTGTTGAATCTGAGAAGAATTGTTTCCAGCCATCAGAGGGAAGTCAGCAGCTGGGAGGAGTATACGAGAGGGCTAATTAAAATAAGGAGAGCATATTGAAGTCTATTTTTCTTTTTTCTTTTTTCCTGGTACCTTTTTGTGGGATTGTGTTCATACACCTCTGTCCTGTGTTTCTTTCCTCCTTCAGGTGTACGTGACTGAACCTAGTGGGATGGAGTTCACACCATGTCAAGTTGAAGCACGTGTTGGCCAAATATTGGAGCTGCCCCTGAGAATTAATGGCCTAACAAATGTTGAAACAGGCGAGACAGTCCCACTGAGCGACTGCTCACACTTTGATCTAGTTGTGGAAGTAGAAAACCGTGGTGTGTTCAGGCCACTTCAAGGTGATTTGACCCCCTCCCTGTTTTGAAAGTTAGATTAAGATGTTACCAAGTCACATGTCTCTCTTAAATCACTGTTTCAATTGCTGTGTACAGTATTCCCACAGAGGTGCTTAACTTCAGAGGTGGGGATCAAAGTAGTTTTATTTTGAGGATGTATTTACTTTTTTAGGCAGAACTTCCCTTTGATATTTTTGATGTTTCGGTGGACTCTGAAAGCATTTTGGCAACTATTTTATTGGATAACATGTAGTCTCCCGTATGTGTGTCTACTGATTTAGTATTTTTAACATGGTTCTGTAACAAAGCTGATGGGTTTTCTCATAAGAGGGGCAAGTATATTGTCTTTTGAGGTAGCATTGGAAGACTTACAAGAACACTAAGATTAATAACTGCTTTGCCCAAATTATCCGGCAGTACTTTCAGTTCTGTAAAGACACTGTTCATTGATTGCTCACAAGGAACTAAGACAATCAGCTGCTTAAATTTTGCCAAAGCTCTGTCATCGTTAAGCTCATTGCTTTAAGAAATGCCTCGTCAGGTTTATTAAGAGTATGGAGCATGCATGTTATTTTTAAAGATTGCCATTAATGTAGCTGGGCTAAGTGGATGCTGAGCAGCGTGCTTGTTCCTGTGTCTACTGAATTCAGTATGTTATTCAGATGTACCATTCATTTTTTCCAAGTGTCTCTTGTATGGAAGCTCTTTCCTGTGCTGTTGAGCCAGTAAAACCAGTCTGCATTGTACCATCTGTTTGCCTGAGAGGCAGCTATTTTAAATGTCACTATGTAGTATGCTGTTGTACTGTTTGTTTCAAAAAAAGAAAAAATAGACCCCTCCCAAACCCCAGAATGTCCTCTAAGCAAGCAGAGAAATTTCATGAAAATACCTTACTTTCAGCTAGATAAATGATGTATTGCCTACAGTTCAAGTTGTTCGGTGCAGGAAAGCTTGTCTAAGCAGTGTGACTTACTTGTGCTTAATTATGAGCCAGTTTCATTTTAGAACAGCAAGATGAAAATATTCAGTAAGAGGTAGAAGTTATATTAGTTTGTACCAGAGTAAAGACTTATGTCCTGTTTAGGACAGTGTGAAAATAAAGAAGTGTTAGAGACTTGGATACTTTGGTAAGTGTTGGGTTTGAGACGAAAGACAGTAGTGAACATTTTTACCCATTTGGTTGAAGACATGTCTACTTTATTCTGGTGGAAATGCTTTTGTTGAGAAAAGCTGTGTTGAACTTGCATTAAGATGCCTGGGCATTTCTCTCCAAATATGTATTCATATATTTTTAATTTATCTGACAGGAAGGCTTAAACCAACTGCTGATTTTTGTAGTGGAGTCAGAGTGAAAGCTGAAACTCAAGGATACACAACACTTGTTGTTAGTTACACCCATGGTCATGTCCACCTCAGTGCTAGCATCACCATTGCTGCTTATCTACCATTAAAAGTAAGTCTGTTTTTGCTGTTCCTAAAGCAATCCATCACTTAAAATGCCTTTAAATGACAAATAGCAAGTTGATATTATGTAATGGGTATGTTTAAAAGAAATGAGGTGGGTGTTTGATTCACAGGAAAAATTTTACGGAGTGTTTTGGGGAATTGTGTTTTAACCCTTTCTCTGTACAGTGTATATATAGTAGAGTTTGCCTACATGGACATTGCAAGCCAACTATAGAGGAGTGAGTAGTGTGATAGCAAACTAACAGATTGTTGCAACTTCTGAAGTGGAAAGTGAATTTGATATCCTTGCCCATTCTTCAGACTTTTGGCAAAGGAGTCACAATTGCTGTCATCTGAAGAAATATGCAGGACAGTAATAGGAGTCAACCCTCATCCAAGTGAGGATGTATATCTTATTTTGCACAGCACACCTGAATTAGTAAATTACTTTTTGGATGGGTGGAAAATTATGTGAGACTCAAATTGTTTGTTTCTTGACTGTTCATTTTAACTGATTAACAATTGGCTTAATAAGGTAATAAGGGGGCAGTCACAATTCTGTGTCCATAATGGGAAATGGAAGTAGACCTAGCTTATGATTCCTGCTTTCATAGTATATAAACTGATTTTTGCAAGAAGGCAAAGCTGGCTTGCCTATATGGCAGTGAAAATACCTGCTTTTTCCCTACAAATGGGAGAAACATATTTCACTGTTGGACAGTTCACTAAAGAAAACAGGAAGAACAAACCTGAGTACAGGTCAATATATGGAAATATGAAACAGTATGCTTATGTTACCCTCATCTTCAGAGACTTAGCACTGAATCTGCAAAGGCGAAGTCTAATAAATTTGACCATAGCTTTTTTCCCCCAAAATCTGGAACAAAAGTTTGTGCAAATAGTACAAATTTATGACTGTAATGATGATTTTACTTTTTAAATCTGCTTTTCTGTCAAAGATCTTAAATAGCTGAGTATAGTTATTTGAAGATGCTGAGACATCCTAAGCAGAGTATGTAGACTTTCTATTATTGGCAGCAATGTGAGAGAGAGGCATAGTCCCTTTAATTAGGAATTTTTCATATGGATGGTATCATTCACATTTATTAGCAAAGCCCCTTGAGGTGTTGTAACACTGCTTTTCATATATAAAGATTCTAGGGTACTTAACAGAGCCAATACATGGTGATAAGGAGGGTAGATTAAGTGCACTTTAAAAAAAAAAAAACAACAAACCAGTGATTTCCACATTCTTTTCCCTCCTTTCTGTAGAATGAAATATTTATGATGCCCAGAAATGGAAGGCAGCATCTTTCTGTCAGACATCTATTTAAAAAACAAAAAAAATTTACAACATAAAAAGTGGGAGCAAGATAAGCAGGAGTCAAAGGGCAGGCAGACAGCAGACACTTGAGACTAAATACCATAGTCTTCCAATGGGTTTTTACCTTTGTATTACAAATATAACCAGGGAGTAAATGGGAGGAAAGAGGAACGTTTATGCCAGCCCTTGCCTTCTCTCTCTTCCTACCAAAATGCACCTATGGAAAGAATTGAACCATCCTTTATGTTAGCTGCTATTTCTTTCCTACTAAACACCCAAGTAATATGATGATGTGGAACATAAGCTAAAAATGGTTATTGTGTATTAAAATGTCAGGTTAATTTCTGTGATGATAAACAGTACAGGCTGTCCCAGTGATCCTCATCAATGTAGAATTTGTTGTAGAGGTTTGAATTAAAACTTGTGTAGGAGAATAATTACATGAGAGAGCACTGTCAAGTGAAAGTAAAATCTGACATTATTTCATTCATTTAAAGTACTGTCTATTTAAAAAATATAGTAGAATGCTATCTTGCTGAATGTGCTCAGAAGAGTACATTCAGAGAGACTCAGAAGGGTCTTTCTCTCGCTGTAATTCTTCATGAAAGAGATGCGATTAGAATGGAGTTAAAACTTTTCTTTGGATCCGTGGGTTCCATTGAATATAATCCAACTGGACAGAATTCTTGTAGGTGATGCTAATTATTTTTGTACAACTCTGTTCTTAAATAACCATGCTTACAAACCACTGTGTGGAAAAAATCGTAGCCTAATCAAAGTAACAAAGATAGCTCTTCCGTTAAGAAGGAAGTTTATTTTGCAAAGTACAACCAAACTATGTGTAAATAGAATCATTAATTTGTAATTAATTTATTCATTACAGACTATTGATCCTCCGTCTGTTGCTTTAGTGACTTTGGGTTCCTCTAAAGATATGTTATTTGAAGGAGGACCTAGACCATGGGTACAAGAACCGTCAAAGTTCTTCAGGAACATCACTGCTGAGGATGCAGAAAGTATTGGTCTGTCTTTATTTGGACCTCCTACATCTCGAAATAACATCCAGCATTGGGTTAGAGTGTCTTGCAAAAGCCTGGGAGAGCAAGTAAGTGCCAGAAGGTATTTGTATTGCCCTCTGTCAAACACTGTGCTAAGGCAACTGAGAACAGGCTTCAGACAGATTTATTATACCATATACCTTTTATATAACAAGTAGTTTTCATAATAAGCCAGTAAAGCACTTGGGTAAGTACATTGTTTATGCATTGTGATGCTGGTACAGGTTTTAGTGAGCATTTCATAACGTTATGTTATAAAGTGGTTTACGATGGTTTTATTGCAGTATAAAGCCAAGTCACAGAAACCTTATGTTGTAGAATGCGTTCAACAGATCCTAATAAGTGCAGCTTCAGTTTGCATAAATAGGATCATAGCAGAAGGTTACTGCAGTAAACTGACTCTTCTGTCTGATATGCTCCTCTTGACCAAATTACCTTCCAGTGTAATTCTGTTTATTCAAACAAGCGACAGCCATATGAATTTACTGCTCTGATATTTGTGCAGTCTTTGTGATAGTGGCTGTAGTCATTTTCCACCTGGTCTTGTTTTCTCCAACATACAGAAGTGATTTATCCTGCTTTACTCACCCTGGCCAGTCTGTAAAGCAGTTAGGTTTGATTTAATGTTTTTCTCCTGTAATTCTGCAAGACCTAAGCACTTTGGTGTGGCTGCCAAATTGTTTTAACTAATTTCCTCAGTGGACACTGTACAAAGTGTAGCTATTTCTGTAAGTGCAAATTCAGAAAGGAAAAACATTTTTTGTTGTGGTTGTTGTCTATGACTGTGCATGCATTGGCTGTTTGTCCTCAGTGTGGTCCAGAACAAATCACATCTGCATGGCTCTGGCTAGCATCAGTGCATGGGTGGATAAGGCAGGTAACCAGAGCTACCTCAGCCTGCTGGGATAGCCTTCTCTGTGTTAACATCCACTTTGTTTTGTTGAGGGCTAAAAAAGGAATGTAAAATAAAATGTAAGATGTTTTTAAACACACTGAAGTGACTCTAAATATTGTCTTTGGGCTGTTCTGTTCTCACTTTGCAAGGAAAACACCTGCCCCTTAGCTTTTTAAGTTACAAAAGGTTCGTTGTTTGAATCAAGTTTGATAGTAATAAACATGAATACCTAGGAAAAGTTCCCAAGAATACTACTTTGATAATGGTAGAGAACTGTTCTTGACATATGCACCTCCTTTTACATCTTCCTGTGTCTGAATGGTGCTTTAAATCCCCAAGAATCATATATTTGCTTGTTTACTCTGACATCAGAGTGTAACTGAGATTTGTGAAATAGAATAGGCTTGAACTCAGTAGTCCTTTTCTCTTTCCTCACTTGCCTGTTTCCATATTTGTGCAGGTTATTGCCTTAACAGTTGGAAACCATCCCACAATCACCAACCCTTTTCCAGCGGTTGAGCCTGCTGTTGTGAAGTTCATCTGTGCTGTCCCTTCACGACTCACTTTGACTCCTGTTTATGGAAGTCCTCAGCTTGATCTCTCCTGCCCTTTGCTGCAACAAAACAAGCAAGTAGTAAGTCTGGGAAAAGTGACAGGAAAAGAACATGTTCTTATAACTTAAAAATCAGTGTTTGGACCTCCACATATGAAAAAAAGCATCTGACTTGCTGCAAGAGTAGCAGTAACTCTAGTGTTGTGGGCCACACTGGTATCATTGTCTACTTCTGCATAGAGCAGTCTGAATGGGAGTTTCCTACAGCGATCATTCGAACAGGTTTATAAAGGGACCTACCAGAAAATAGGAGTATATGTAAAAGCATTTGGATTGTGGCTTCTCACAAAAGTGTCACTGTGAGGAAACCTTTCTGACTTGTCTTGAGATTTAAAAAAAAAAAAGGGGGGGGGGAAGAAGGGGAATAAATGTTTCCAGCAGCTGTTTCTAAGTAAGGTACTTTTTCCCTATACCACTTCATTCTAATCTAACTATTCCATTGAGTATATAGAGACATATTTTACCATATACATATTATTACGTGAGTGTACATTTTTGTGCGTCTTATTAGTAAAGGCACAAACTGCTGACGTGGAGATACCTATGTAAGCATATACGGTGAGTATTGTTCAGTGACATCAGATGTATTCAGCTTTGCAAATCTGAGTCACAATAAATGGACAATGCATATTTGTAGATTATCAAGCACAAACTCTTTCTTCTATATCCTAATGAGTGCCATCACATGTTGTCTGCTGAGTAAACTCTGTTTTGTTGTGTTAATATTAGGCAGATATAAAAGTCATCCTACTTTCATAAAATTGCAATGAGTATTGAGTTGATGAATCATTTTAAGTAACTTCTATTTAATAACAAGATGAGAAGGTGATTTTTGTGTATAAGTCACATCAGAGTTCACCTATTTTTCTAGCTCCGTTATGGGTCAGTTAGACTACATCAGTACACTGCTACCGCTAATGCATTTCACAAGGTGAACACTAGAATTTTGAGCTATGCCTTCTGACAAATAGCAGTATTTTTCATTATTTGTTTGAATTCCAAAGATGACGTAGTTGAGCTGTGTGGTTCGATTTTTGTTTTAAGGTAATTCACTGGCTAAAGAAACCCCTATCCTCCTACCCCACAAAAAAACCCCTTGCAGTTGAAGTACAGCTTAATGACTTTGTATTGATGGCTCATTTTAATGAATGTTACTCATGTAATGAGTGTTATAATAAATCTCATGGAGCTCAGCACACTCTTTTTTTTTTATTCTAGTGACTAAAAAATCCTCTTGCATCTGTTCAATTCAAAGTGTTTATTCTTTTTCAGGTTCCTGTTTCAAATTATCGTAATCCAGTATTGGATTTGGCTGCATATGACCAACAGGGCAGTAAATTTGATAACTTCAGTTCTCTTACTGTTATCTGGGAATCAACGAAAATGTCCTTAGCTAATATTGAGCCTGATATGCCAATGGAGCTGACTCTGAAAGAAGATGGAAGTGGTCAAAAGAAAATGCACGGTACGAATTAGTTTAAATGAGCATTTCATTCTTTGAAGAAGGTAAGGGTTAAATCTATTTGGTAATGTCTGAGCTTGGTTAGAGAAGTTACTGTAATCTGCAGTCATATTTCAGCTTATCCTCAGCATGCATTTTAAGTGTGCGTTTTTAAAAAACAAAACAAAACACCAAATCCCATGCCTAGAACCTGTCTTGAGAGAGAAAATCCTTGTCTGTTTAGAGTGATAATGGAAGAGATTAGCAGTGTACATTTCATCTTTTTCTTCCCCATAATCAGATTTATTTTACTTTTTATTTGATTCTAGGCTTACAAACTGTTCTAGTTCATCATGAGTCTGGAACAACTGCCATCTCTGCAACTGCAACAGGATACCAGCAATCCTATCTCAAGGCAGCTAAAGTAAAAATACCGGTACTCAGAACTCTTGTTGCCATTTTTCTATGATGCTTAATGTATAGTATTCCTATGTATTTATTTCCTTGGTGCATAGTAATGTAAAAATAAGGCAGCTCCGTAGCTGATTCTGAGGACAGATTCATACCACAATGAGCGGTATGAATGCATTTGATAATGTTCACGGCTTTTCCTACTTTCCACTGCACTATGTGCTGCTATCCATATCAAATATATGCAATTCCACCTCCCTCCCCCCCCTCCTTTTTTTTTTAAAACCATCTGGGCAAGGGGATTACAAAGAATTGTTTCAGTTGGTTTTGTTTCGATTTAGGTTTTTTAATGAATTGGTGAATCTCTGCTGCTTGTCCTTCACTAAAGCAACCATGTGCTTAGTACAGCTGTCTCTGGGGAAAGCAAATGTATTATTTCCACTGCAAAACTGGGTAGAAAGGTTCTGCATGAGGAAAGCAAAAGCTGGCTCATCTCCTCATACGGACCATATGTAAAATCTGGGCTTACTCCCCCCCCCTCCCTCCCCTCCCCTCGGCCTTTGGTCTCACATTGGCCTTACGGAAGGGAGAGTCTACTCATTTGTACAGTGCCAGCCATAAGCCTAGGCTCTAATTTTACAAGTCATTAGCCACTCCCTGAAATACTTTATTTTGTAGATACTCAACGTAGGGAAGAACAACAGCAAAAAATAGCGATAATGAACAAAGAAAGCAGATGTAAACAGATGGCAATTTTCTGTTTGTCACCTTTTTTTTTTTTTTTACTGAATATAAAGGCAGGTTTCAGCCTGTGGAACAACCTGACATGCATAGTAACTAACTCTTAAAATATCCTGCTTTGCTAAATTGAAATTCTGCTTAATTTTGTTAGGCAAGATTTAAGTGGGTTTTGACTATATACAGTTCTGAATCATATACTATGAATATAGAGTTGAGACAGAGTAAAATATGGAGCAGCGAGGTTGCAGTGGTTGCAGTGTTTTTCATTCAAAGCAGGTGACAGATGGGCACTAGTAATGTGAAATATCCTATGGCCCAGATTTCTGTCAGTATGTCCAATGTTTGGCATCTGGATAGTAAATTTCTTTGGAAGATGATCTGTATTGCCAGTTGGGTCTTGTGTTCTCAGTGAGGTTTCCAGTCTGCTCTTGTTGGGAAGCATGGTGTAGATGCATTTCCACTGAAGAATTTGACTGTAACTTAGTCGAAATTACTAGATTAGAGACAGAGTTACTTTGCCACCTAAGATACTTGGTTCTGTATCTTTTTTTTCTCTTAAGCAAATTGAGTTGTAATAAGAACACTTGGTGTTCTGTGATCATTTTGTAATTGGTGCTCTGCTTTATTAACCCAATATTCAATATTCTTTCTTGCACTTAAAGATAACTAGAAAAGTGAATTCTCTAAACTTTGCCTTGAGTTCAGAGAAGTTTATTGTATTTCAGTGTGGGATACATACATGTAAAACGGCACTGGAGTTCTCCTAAGTTCTAGTCTCTGTGTTTAAGTTTGGGAGGAATCTTTTTGATAGTTGAAGAGTAGTTGTAGATACCACTTCTGCTACAGTTACATAGGCTCATGTGTTATTTCTTTAAATTAGGTAATTTGCCTGCTTTTTTCAAATATAGTAGAAATGGACTGCTAGATTCTGCTTTCAAACCTGTCCATACTTCTACCTCTTTCTTACAGACAAAAACTCAAATATAGATGGTATATTGAGATGTCTTGGTCATTGTTCCATGTTTAAGCGGAGCATCCTATTATGTCATTAGGGAAAGATGACATCCTTTCTACATCAAGGAAATAATTCTACTAATTAGGTGAAATGGGTACATAATACTAACTTCCTCTAAAAAAAAAAAACAAACCAAAAAAACAACCAACCAAACATTTTCCCCTATCTAAGCTAACGTTATTATGAGTGAATGATTAAACTTGCATCTGGTCCAGTGTTTATGTACTTACATTTAAGGAAGAATTTATTTTGGTGGCGTGGTAGGAAGAATCCTAAAAAGATGATCTTGAAGTAGAAGAAAACATTCTGTCTCTATGCTTTATCATTTTGCATGAACTTATAACATGTCCCTGAGTTAATATCCTATCTGTGTATGTCAGACTTGGTTAACTGATCCTGCTACATCTTTAATGCGTAGGCCTTTGTTCTTTGTCTTGGTCAGAGATGCAGGATACAACAGCATGTCCTGTATATGACCTTACCTGTAGAAGAGAGCTAGCAGCTGAGCCAATTACTCGATCTTGTGGACTTTCTATTAACCTAAACTTCTCCAGCTCTGACTCTTTGTTCATCTGCTTTAAGCATCCTTCCCTGCATATACAAGAGACTTGCACTCCTTTCTGACTCCTAGTGTTTGCTGTAACAGCTAGAATTGTTTCTTGCAGTATGAACCTCTTCTACCGGTGTCTGCCACTATTGAACTGATACTAGTGGAAGATGTAAAAGTGAACCCTACTGATGTCTCCATTTACAATCACCCTGACATACAGGTAAAGAATTATTCTACTACTTTCTAACTGCAGGGAGGAAAACATAAAAAATTATATGATATGTTTGAGGATACCAGTATTAGCAATGTACTAGGAAGATACAGGCTAATTTTGGATGCTTTTCTTGTTTTGCAGGCAGAACTTTTCATCAAAGAAGGTTCTGGATATTTTTTCATTAATACCAGTGTTGCAAATGTTGTAAGAGTGGTTCATGAGGAAACTCAAGGTATTGCTTTGGTGAGTAAAGTATTTTGTTATTTTATGTCTTTTTGGCAATCTGAATATCATTGTGCAGTTTCATCGCTATTGGTCGTTTTCTAGTACACGTGGATAGAGAGACAGTAAGTGAATCTTGGCTATGTCTGCCTGTCACAGTCAAGCTTCAGGCAGGGGATCTTTGCACTAGCAATTTCAGGAATAGTTTTACGTCTAGGAAATTGTTTCACTACAGTTGTGATGCATACGTATAATCTGTACAAGATAAAAGCCAGTACCAAGTTGTTCTTTACCCATTACAATACTGCAGTAAAATGCTCCTGATTTCATAAACACAAAATGAAAAATAATGTGACAGAATTATTCAGGAGTATTATACAAAAGATTAATTAGTTTCTAGAATAATATTGGAATATTTGTGGTAGGCCAGTACTTCTGCAACCTTCAAATTCTTCTTCCAGTGCTGTTTCAGGATATTTGCTAACACAGTTTTTCATCCTGATTTTGTGAATAAATATCTAGTAAATCGTTTATTTCTTATCTCCCTATTAAGTTTTTAATGCACTCTTCCACTAGAAGATGCCACTAGTAAGCTACAGTTATGCTTGACTTCATCCAGGCTCAGGATATGAGATGCATTCTACAGTGAACAACAATAAACTATATATTTGCATTGTAGCTTTCATTAGACAAGAATTGGAAGTGACACAAGTTGTTTTAAAGAGTAGTCTTTACAAATTTATAATTTACAGATTTATCTTGTAATAAATAATGTTGATAAAGTTGTGAAATAATGATGACAAAGGTGGATTTTTTTTTTTCATTGTTGAGAATATGGAAAGCACTGGTGAAATATTTGGATTGTCTCTAACTGTTGAAAGTGTAAGGTGGGAATATTTTTCCAACCGAGTCAGTGTTGTGGTTTAACCCCAGCTGGCAACTCAGCCCCACACAGCTGCTTGCTCGCTCACTCCCCCCCCCGGTAGGATGGGGGAGAGAATCAGAAGAGTAAAAGTGAGAAAACTCGTGGGTTGAGATAAAGACAGTTTAATAGGGAAAGCAAAAGCTGCACTCGCAAGCAAAGCAAAACAAGAATTCATTCACTCCTTGCCATAGGCAGGCAGGTGTTCAGCCATCTCCAGGAAAGCAGGGCTCCATCACACATAACGGTGACTTGGGAAGACAAACGCCATCACTCCAAACGTCCCCCCCTTCCTTCTTCTTCCCCAGCTTTATATACTGAGCATGACGCCATACGGTGTGGGATGTCCCTTTGGGCAGTTGGGGTCAGCTGTCCCAGCTGTGTCCCCTCCCAGCTTCTTCTGCACCTGGCAGAGCATGGGAAGCTGAAGAGTCCTTGATTTAGTATAAGCACTACTTAGCAACAACTGAAACTGAATCCCTGTATTATCAACACTGTTTTCAGCACAAATCCAAAACATAGCCCCATACCAGCCACTATGAAGAAAATTAACTCTATCCCAGCCAAAATCAGCACAGTCAGCTAGGCACAGAGGTGGGGGAAAAAATAGAAGATGAGCTTATTTTTGTACATTGTACACTGTTTCAACTCTTAATAGTCTTTCAGTCAGATCTCCCTCATGGGTTTAGCAGTGCTTTAACTGATGTATACAAGATAATTTCAGAATAGAGCAGTGAACTCAAGTAGTGGAACAGTGCCAGCAAGGTAGGCTCTGTCAAGTATAAAGAGATTTATTTTAACTACCTGTCAGATTAAAGGAGAGAAAACTCCACTTTTTAACACATTTTAAAACCTTTTAAAGAACAAAACGCCACCTCCCCCCCATTTTAAAAGTTGCTAGTCCTGTGCGCTGTGCTTGAGTTAAATCCCAGTATTGCCTATGGATTTTTCTTTCTATGGAAGCCAGCAGAATGGTCTGTGTAGAGAATCAGCAAATTCCAGTCTGTGGAGGATGATACTGTGGCAGGTATCAGTGGAGCCAAGTTGATACAGGATGGTTTGATAGTAAACTGTTCTGAGAAACTCAATTCAAGTTATCTAGAGCAGTGATTCTCAGACTTTTTACTGGGACTGCCAAGGATAAATTCTATACTTCTTGCCCTCTTTTTTGACATGGCAGCTTTTCTGGATGTGAGTGGTAGCATGGGAGAAGAATGAATAATGGTAAACAGTGAAATACACTGTACACTAGGGAGCTACTGGACACCTAATAGGAGATGAGAACAGAAGAGGTAGCTGAGACAGGAACAATTTTTGTAAGTTGTAGTAGCCGTGCTGTCCCTTTTGACCCTCTGTTCTGGTAGCTTCTTTTCTCTGGTCTCCCAGCCCACACTGAGCTCTATTACATCTTTCTTCCCGTGGCTGTGCTGGCTACCTTCTCCTGGCCCCATCCCCTTCTCTGCTTTCCATGGCTGTGTGTTAATAAGTGCCCCCAGTGCCGTATTACCTGCCCACTTTGGGAACTGCTGCTGTTCTGAAAGCTGACATTTATTAAAACTTTATATTCCTTTCTATTTGGAGGCAAAAGTAAGAGTGGTGCCCTCAAAGAACAAAATGTCAGCTCTTTCCACTGCTGTTACTGCTAACTCCTGTAGTGCTGCCAAGTAATGCTATGAATTATATTAAATTCCTTTGAACTGGGGGCTTGGCTGTCCATCACCCCTTGTTTCAAAGAGTTCATAGGCCAGATGAGTGAACAGAATAGGACACCAAATGTCTGTGCTGTCTCTGGCCAAAGTGAAGGCCCCTGTGAAGGTGAAGAGAATAGTTGGGATCATCCCTGAGGTGTGTGACAAGGTCAGGCAAATTGCAGGAGAACTGCAGAGATGATGTGAGCAAGGTATGGATGCATGGCCTTGAGAAAGTGTGTGGGGACAACTTTGGGATTGGTGCCTAGTTCTGAGGGCTTGTATTTGTGAGCAGCGGTCTCTTTTTTTTCTTCATTATTTGATTCTCACTGTATTCTGAGAAGTGTAATGTGTATGTTCTTTGTAGAAAAAAATTAATAAAATAGTAATACTTGTATCAAAGAAATACCTGATTTGGCAATCGTGTTCTTACTTGGAAAGACCTGCCACCAGATTTTGGCTATTCATTCAGACTGAAAGCAATAACTGTAAAGTATGAATCTTGTGGGAAGCAATACCAATACTTTATAAGCCGAGTCTCTGTTGACTTTTGTTTTTTCCCCTTATTGTTTTGTTTTTCACTCCATTAAGAAAAGTCTCATTGCTCTCAATGTTTTGTTGTGGGTTTTTTGTCCTTCTGATGGCAGAAGGAGAATAACAGGATGCCAGACTGTTTCTAGATTAAGGTACGTTAATTCAGTTGCTGCCCAGAAGCCGTCTGCAGTAGCTCAATAGCATGGTACCTTTTACATACATTTTACAGCTTTACTTTTACTTCGGTGGAACAATTATCTGTGTCTACGGCTTGGAGACTTCTGCATCCAACTACGTCTGCCCGGAAAGTGATACAAATTTTATCCTGTGAATGACAGACAAGTGAAAATAAGAAGTGCTATAATAGAATTTTCTTTTGGCATTGTAGGTGCATCCTCTGCTTCCAGGATCAGTGACTGTAATGATTCATGACTTGTGTTTGGCTTTCCCTGCACCAGCTAAAGCTGAAATTTATGTATCTGATATACAGGAACTGTATGTCCGAGTTGTTGACAAGGTTAGTGGCTTTGAAACCAGAGTTATTAGCTGACCCAGATTGCCCTCATTCCTGGTGCTCATCATGAACATAACGATGAGACATGTACAAGATGATACGATGTAGTGGTTAGGGCCCTCTGCTGCAGCTCTGTGACCTTAGAGAAATAGTTTGATCTCCCTGTGTTCCTGTTTCTCTCTCCCAAATTTATCCTTTTAGGTTATAAGTCTTTCAGAGTATCACGTATCTCTTACTTCATATTCTGTGTGGCAGCAATCTCAACTTTTGCATTTACACAGCAATGTTAATTCATAATTTATGTGAACACACCAATTTACATTTCCTGTTGTTTAAAGTCCATGAGAGCAATTCTTTTAGGAGTAGGTTTTGCCCCAAGGTCATTTTCCATATGTCATGTTTTAAAAATGAACAAAAAAAGAAAAAGTCCAACTCATTTTACTTGCCAGCTTGGGTGCGTCTTATACAAAATAAGTGTTGATATTTCTGGATGTTTTAACTATGCCCTTGCCAGCTGAAAGACCTGAATGAATTTATTTAATTTGATGCTAACCACAGCTGGCAGGGATTATCCTTTAAAATCAGTGCTAATCTAACCTTAGGGCTTTATCTCTAATACCCTACTAAAAGTGTAATACAAAATAAAATGAAAACATTTATGCTAATAAATAAGAATAGTTTAAATGAAAAATGACTGGATGTGACTGTGTTTCAGGTGGAGATTGGAAAAACAGTTAAAGCTTACGTCAGAGTTCTGGATGACTCTAAGAAACCTTTTCTGGCTAAATACTTTGCTGTCATGGATCTAAAACTAAGAGCAGCATCTCAGATTGTTTCACTTGTGTAAGTTAATGGATTTTTTAATTAATCTGCGAATATGTTTATGGGCAGAATGAGCAAAAAATGAGTAAAGATATTGGCTTGGAGGCATGGTAGTATAAAATGACCGAGTATTTATTTTTATAAAGCTTTAATTACCTTTTAGATGTCTTTTAAAATAGTTACTTGTCAGGAAAATTGCCTAAGCTAACCATCTAAATCTTGTTGACTGATGAATGAGACTGTATTCATACGCTATAATATTTCATAGAGCCTTATGCATCTTGGAAGCAGAGACTTGGCAATCAATGTCAGGTGAAGAACTATGTGAAATATCTGATGTTATCAAACTCATTCTGTCTGTTACTTAACCTTTTAGAAACAGGTAGGCTAAATCACCCTATTGCCTCGAAGCTCCTTATTTTCCAAGCTCTAAAGACAATGATTAAAATCACAGAAAAAAAGTTTTTTGGACTGTTGATTTTTAGTGTTGAGATAATCAGTAGGAATAATTCGGCTTTGTATGGGGAAGTGCGTGTGCGTATTTGCATACACCATGCAGTACTGCTTAGCTGTATCTATCCCTCTCTGTTAAATAGTGTCAAGGTATGTAATCAAGGCTTGTGCCACTGTTGTCCATACTGGTCAAATTGCTAGTGGGCTTTCTGGCAGAGTTTTGGTCTGTACCAACTAACACTCTGCTTTCATTTTCATTTCAGGTATTTCATTTTAAGATAAAACACAGGCTACAAAGAGTCATTTCATGATGTTACATGTAGAAATGTGATGGTTACCTTAATTTTGCTTAAGACAGTTAGTCGTCCTTATGATAAAACTGCTATGCACTAAGTAAGTCCTTTGCATTTGTTATTCATGTAATTTATTCAATGAACTTTTCTATTTGAATGTGTTTCTTTGCCACAGCCCACTCAGTGAAGCTCTTGATGACCATACTGCCGCTTTTGTAGTGCATGGGATGGCCATTGGTCAGACTACTCTTATGGCAACTGTTGCTGACAAAAGAGGACAAAGAATCAACTCTGCTCCACAACAAATTGAAGTAAATTGTTTCAGATAAAATATATGCATAAACAAAATATATGTTGTTATAACACAGGAACAGTATATTACAGTTAATTTATAGTATAGTAATTCATTTGCCAGAATGATCTGTTTACATTTTCTGTCCAGAAGTTACCCAAATGCTAGTCTGTTTCAGATTAAAAACCAGATTTCTGTTTTTTAATTGCAAGTGATGAGTTAAGTTTCTGCATGCTCAATTTACTGTAATTAAGCAAGTGAAGACCCGGTTTTACACTTGTGTGTTCTGTTTTGTGACATAAGTTATCTGATTGAAATAGTGTGAACACAAGTATTCGTATTTCTATTTTTAGGTCTTTCCCCCATTCAGACTGCTGCCAAGGAAAGTGACCCTAATTATTGGAGCCATGATTCAGGTAAGGCATCTTCTTACATATTTTCTTTCTTTTGCAATTTCTATTTTAAAATAAATGTATATAACTTACTTTTCAGGAGTAGATATTCATCTTGGCAATTTAGCTGCATTCACAGTGAATACTCTTCCTAACAAGAATAGTTTCATTCTTGAGCCACCTTCCGTTTTATTGTATTGCCGGATCAAAGGTTTTGTATTTATTTGTGTCAAGGGAGTGTCAGCTTTTCCAGTGTTAAACACCAGCACAGCATTAATAAACATGTCACCTCCATGAAATTAAGCATAGTGGGCAAGTTCAACAAACTGAAACACAGAGCAGAGCTGTACCGTGTGTGGTGAAGAGAAAGTGAGGTAAATTTTTATGAAACTTTCTGGACTGGATGTAGCATCAGCCTCTCACATTCTACAAAGCACACGGTCCACTTTTGTGCTTAGCTCACATATTTCCCAGTCCATCATCATGCAGTGTGCAGGAGAAATATGCTCTGAGATGCCCTGGGAAGGTTCAGACAGCCTTTTCTTACTGAAGACATTGTGGTGCTGAGCAGGGAAGGGGTGTACCCTGTAACATTAACCAGAACAAATATCTGATGGGTTAATTATAGTTGTTCTGTGTGCTATTAATTATAGATCACTTCAGAAGGAGGCCCTCAACCTCAATCCAACATAATTTTCTCCATCAGCGATGAGAAGATTGCATCAGTAAACAGCACTGGACTTGTCAGAGGAGTGGCAATTGGGAATGGAACAGTAACAGGAGTGGTGCAGGCTGTTGATGCAGAGACAGGGAAGCTTGTCGTGGTGTCTCAGGTAATGTTTTATGATACTCTTTGGGGCTGAAAGAGGCTCTCTAACTCATGGGTTTGGCTCAAAAGAGGCAAATAGTCTTTTTTGCATTAGTAGTGTTATCTTGTGCACTTTCCTGGTTTCCTTAAGGAGATGAAAAATCAGTGTTTCTTACTCCCTGGCCTGTGAACTTATGCATTTGCTGACAGAGGTGATAAGTTCAACAGATAGCTAAATCTTGCTATACCTTAAAACAAAGTTCTACTGATAACCCAGGGAGACTTTATGAACAGTCTGTTTGATATCTTTACAATTGATTAGTAAATCTAGAAAAGCTGATCTAAAGAAGCCTTTCTAAAACAGCAGAAGGTTGTCCTTGCCTGCATCACCTTACAGTTTAGCAGCATCTTATGTCACTAGAAGTCAGAAGGTAACTGTTGCCTAAGAAACCCTTTGTCTCTTAAGCTATAGGCAGGCTGTATAGAAAGGTATCATCCTGTGCTGTGGTCTGAATCCCATCTATGAAGTTCAGGCAACGAACCCCAGAATTCCATCAGAATCTGTGTCTGTATAATTTCCTACTAGCTGAGTGTGAGGGAGCTGTTGAGCAGGCCTGTAAGGGAGCACAAGTCCTTAGGACTTGCATGAGACTCAGAACGACAGAACTTGGGCCAAATCTTATGGCTCTTCATTTGAGGTCAAGGCAGGACAGCTGCTGCATACCACAAAGCTCTGCTGCTTGAAAGATGTCACCACAGGCCAAGAGGAGACAAAGTCATTTAAAAAAATAAAATAAAATAAAAAAATATATATATATCTGCGCTTTGTAATGCAGGGGCAGCAGTCAGCCCTGATGCTGTGGCAGGAAGCAGAATGAACTTGAAACCTAAATCTCCTGCCCAATGAGGTCCAGGTCTCACCTTTCCTCCCCAGTATACGGTAGGAATAAAATCTATCAGGAATGTCAGGATATGTGAAGAGGAGACATCAGAGTATCACACACATCATCCTTTTATTCTTGATCGTCCTGTTTGCTGCTTACCATTCTCATTTCCTTCTAATTTTCTCAATGTCTTCCTTTACCTTCTGGGATTATTCATCCCTCTTCTCCTAGGGACCCCTATGATCTAGTCCCTTGCTGTCAGTCACGTCTCAGCTCCATCATTCATGTCGTCAGTAATTTTCAGTAATCTTGAGCAGAGCTTTTTTTTTATTTTTAATTTAGGTAGCATTTTTAAATGCCTGTCAAATTACAAAGTTAATACTTTTGTAGTTTTTTACAGTCCTACTGAATTACATGCATCTGTATTTTCTTTAATAAGTCACATGCAAATCACATGGCAGTAGTGATTAGATAATGGCAAGATAGCAGATAGATCCTGAAGTGAAATCTAGTTCACATTTGACAAGTGCTCACAATGTCTTCCCTTCCTCCTTTTTAGGACAAAGTGGAAATTGAAGTAGTACAGCTGACAGCTGTTAGAATTCGTGCACCAATTACACGAATGAAAACTGGTACACAGGTTAGTTGATTTGTGATTAGCTTTTATTGCCTTAAAATTTTGATGTGCAAGCTGTGACCATTCTGATTAGGTGATCTGATAATACCACTCCAGCTCTGAGTGGTCGCCGGCTCTGAGGGGTACCACTGCTACTGCAGGAATGAATGTGCTGTCAGTGGAGAAGCTCCAGAGCTGAACATATTAAAACAGAAATCAGGACAAGTTTACCTTGTACACCAGACTGTTTTTCAGAAATTCAGGCTCTGCTGAAGAAGGATCATTTAATATGGAGAAGAGTTCTCTCATCTTCATTCAATTGCAGTGGAGACTTTCTTCCTTTGTACATTAAAAATCTACAGTATGTCTGCTATATCCAGAACAACAGATACTGTTCAAATTGTCTTTTAATAAGTCTATGTTTTAACAGTCTATATTTCCTCTATTAGTTACTCATTCCAAAATGGCTAGTGATTCTAGCTCGTTGGTCCCAAGTGAATGAATTGCTTTGAAGATTAAAAAAAAACCTCGAAAGTCCCTGTTTTGTGTTTATATGTTATGTTGTCTTGATTTGGAGAGTTGGGAGGGGAAGGTTGATGTCCAGAGCAGAGTTAATCAGGGAGAGCATCTAGACAAAGACACAGAAAACTTAAGAGTTTATGACTTATCAAATCACTTCATCTTAGTTAAGATGAAGTGATTTGATGCTACAAATGGGACAAATGAATTATCGAACTCATATTTTCTGATGGAAAACTGGTACTTGTTTTTCGTAGAGCATGTAGCAAATGAGAATAAATCAAAATTTACTTTTTACAAGTTGGTGGTTGAGTCTTCTGCCTGATACATCCTTGCAACATATACAGCAGCCAAACCGTTTTCTTAAGAAATACCATCTCTTGACCAATGAATTTTAAGTTTAATTATATTTGCTCTGCGCAGGTTTGGTTAGTGTTGTAGAATTACCTAAGAAAGTTGGTTTCTCTATTTCTAGATGCCAGTTTATGTAATGGGCATCACCAGTAGTCAGACTCCTTTTTCATTTGGCAATGCAGTTCCGGGGTTAACGTTCCACTGGTCTGTCACAAAGAGGGATACTCTGGATATCAAGACAAGACACAGTGAGGTAAATTGTGTGTGTGTATGTGTACTTGCATGTGTGTGTATCTTGGGAAAAGGAAACTGCCCCATAATGGGAATTGAGAAAATATTGTTGCTTCCACTTACTCAAAATCAAAGAGTGATTGTCGGCATTGGGTGTGGTCTTTCCACTGTATCAATGTCATTTCTTTCCATGAGTAAAATTTTAATCACTTTCTCCTGTCCAAGGCTTCTTTTCAGCTTCCTGCAAAATACAACTTTGCAATGGATGTTTATGGCAGAGTAAAGGGAAGAACAGGCCTGAAAGTTGTTGTGAAGGTCCTTGATCCCACAGCCAACCAGTTTTACAGCATGGCAAGAGAACTGTCCGATGAAATCCAAATTCAAGTACGATGATGTTTCTCACAGTTAATGTTTTAATATCTGTTTCAGAGGTGAATTAAAGTCTTGTATTTGAAGTCAGGAATTTGAAATGCAAGGGAGTAGTTCCAGGTTTGGTTTAACTTTGAGCCCTTACTCTTGTTTGTATAATGTTCCACTGTTTGGAAACCTCCAAGTTCCCCAAGTGTTGGTAAGGTTTACACTGAACCATCACACACTGGTGTGATGCCTGAATGAAATTCAGGAGTTAGTTTATGTTGTAGACCACCTGAAATTGAGTCTTGTGGATAAGCAGTGTTAGAGCTGTAACAGAACCTTGCTGGTGTAGTTCCCCTCTGCACAGTAATACTTCTTGTTTAAAGTGCTTATCATATGTCTATGCAAGCATGTTAATTTGGATCAGGAATTAGCTTCTGAAATGAATCTCCTGGTTGTTCCCACTTACCATGCTTTGGGGGGCAGTTTCAAGTTATGCGAACTGGATTCTTTAGATGGAACAAAGCTGCAAAATGTGCTTGAGGAGTGCACCTCGTGGGCATTCAGTTCATGGGCTCAGACTTGGGGTAGTCTCAAGTAACTTGGGTGAATGTGGGGTCTTCAACACCATTTCACTTGACAAATCTGCTGCTGCTTTCATACTGCTTCATAGTATAGCTATAGCCATAGCCATAGAAATGAATGCTCTTCAGAATAATTTGTAGAAGATACTGCCTATGCCATTCTCAAATATTCATGTTAATTTTCATTTTTTTACCGTATAAAGTATGCAAGGGAAAAAAAAAGTGTGGTATAGTTTTACTTGGGTTTTTTTGTTTTGAAGGTGAAATAAATGGAAATAAATTACTTGCTGCACACAACAGGAGGCTAAAATGCCTTTCATTTTCCAGGTGTTTGAAAAACTTCATCTAGTCACTCCAGAAGTAGAAGCAGAGCAGATCTTAATGTCACCAAATTCCTTTATTAAACTTCAGACAAACAGGTTAGTGATCAGTTTTCATACTGTGATTTGTGTCAACAGTTTATCAAAACCATAAAGCAATTCCGTTTGAAGTAAGCTGTTTCAGTCTTTTAAAAAGAATATCACAGTACATCTGTATAATACACAACTTATCTGGTGATTAATAGTATCTTATCTGTACTCTTGGGCTCTGTCAAATCTTGTATTAATTAGATTGTAGCTAGAAAAGTAATTCAATATTTGGAACTTTTAGATCCTTATTTTAAAAGATGCTGAGCCAGTTAAAGCAGTAGCCTGCTTCCACTAGAGTTTTTTATGGGCGATCAAGGCTTTATGGAATATACTTCTCTGTATTTCTTACGCAGAGGCTATGACTAGATTTTGAGATTAAAATGTCCTTTCCAAATGAGAAGTCCTTTTTACATGATCTGTTTTCGAAGGCTGACATTTCAGACTCATTTCAGGCTTGAAATTTGGTTTTCCTAGCTTAAGAATGTGCAAGTATAGACAATAGGACATATGCTGAGGGTGAGGCTTTAGATGCATTTACTCTTTTAAGGGGAAGGAACTATTAGTTTCACTGGAACTCCGGTGACCATGGTAATTCAGCATCTGCTTTTGAAACGGTTATATAGGAGTCCTCTTATTTGTCGTCACTTGCTAATGTTGTTTTGCTATCTCTTCTGAGCAGTTCTTCTGATTAATTAGACAGTAAGTTGCTAGATATCAGTTTGTACGTTTCTTTGTCCCATTATCTTCACTATCCAATGTTGGAGCCCCTATGTCTGAACTCTGCCACCAGAGACAGTTACACTATTGCCAAGAAAAGGGCAACTAAAATCCAGCTTTAATGCTTTTTTCCTAGGATGAAGTGGAGTATTTCTGTCTCAATGGAGGAGCTTGGGAGGAAAAAAAATCATTTACAGATCTTTTAGAAGATGTGATAAGTGATACTTAAAAGTAGCTAATGTCTCAGAATGCCCACTAATTACAGTTTATGTATTTGCTCACTTTATTAATATGTAAATACCATGGTGAGAGTTATTCCAAAAATTAACCTTGTCTACAAAACCATTTCCAAGAAACCGATGAGATCCACTTAATCAAGTCCCTGACGTTATCTCTAATACCAGCATTGGCCCTGGCAGACTAATTTCCCTCTAAATATTGTTTACAGAAAATCATGGCAGAAACTGCATGTTGTAGCCTTAGCCATTATTATTTGGAATCAAGTTTACATCAGTGAATGATGACACTGCAGCGCAGTGGATGAAAACTAGATTTCGATATATGCCTAAACCCAGATAAGACTTCTTCCAAGTGAGCTTGAATCAGAACGTAAACCTTTCTTAGACTAGAGCACAGGCTTTTCAGCTTTTATTGCAGACACGTGGAAAAAACACATACCAAATCACAATCTTTTAGATTTGCATAATATACTGGTGTAAATACGGTTTTACTCATTTAAGGGGGTCCCCCGTATTTTTATTTTTCTGGTTTGTTCGTTTTCTTAAGGGACCGAGTGGCTTCACTGAGTTACCGTGTCCTGGATGGACCAGATAAAGTTCCCGTTGTAAAAATCGATGAGAGGGGCTTCCTTACCTCTGGGTCTTTGATAGGATCATCAACAATTGAAGTGATTTCACAAGAATCATTTGGGATCAACCAGACCATTGTAGCTGCTGTTAAGGTAGTATCATCTCTCTTTCTTTGCAGTTTCTGGTAGAAGTATATTGTTACTACTGCAACAGGGATGGTTAACTGCACATTTTGAACTTCACTTCTGAAAAATGTGAAGTATAGTAATTAATAGTGAGTTCTGAGCTTTGGAAAAAAGGTTTAGTTCACTAAATTAGATGGATAAACGTTAAATCCCAGCAAATTCTTAAATTTGGTACATTTTACAAAAAGGCCTTTGTGTGCATGTGCCTTAAAGAGTTTAAAAAAAAAAGTTTGTCCTAAAAATCTCTTAGAAGGATGGTAATTACAGAAGTTCAAATAAAAAAAGATGTTAATGTCATAAACATGCATTTTACAATGTGTGAAAAAGGTAAATGTCATCTGGAGTAATGAATATAAATGCAGCATCTGTTGTGAGGTACCCAAGTGATACCTAGATTTTCAAGATATTAGGGATGTAACTGTACAGTGCCCAAAAACTTCATTTTCTCTGCTGTTTCCCAGCAGTTCAGTTTTTACATATAATGAGACTCTCTGCATGAGAAAGCCTGTCTTATCAAATGCAATAATTTAGCTGCTGTTGCCTGTATTTGGCGAGCTGGCAAGGAGCATATCCAAGGCTGCCCTATGTGCCTAAGCCACACTGAAATGTGGATGCTTCAGGGAAGGACAAATCTGTAGTAAAACTCAGCAGTTTGTTTGCAGGCTAATGAAACACCTTTCTTTCTCAAAACTTCATCTGATTGAATGCTGTTACGTGAAGTCTAATGATGTTACTGGTTGGGCACTTAGGACATAAGGGAATGCACGTCCTTCCTTTCTGTTCAAAAGTCCTTGTGCCAAGAATTTTCTACATCCAGTAACATGAGCCTTGAGATACCCTCTGCTCCACTTCCTCTTATCCCTTTTTACTCTGTCAGCATCTTTCCTATGTCCCAGCTAAAGGAGGAAGACATATAATTGAGTGCCAACTTTAAATTATTTGTAAGTTTTATTATTATAATAATTGTGAAGTGGCTTGATGGGGTTTTTTAATTTGAATTTTGTTTTTTACCATAATGTTCAGCTTTGTCCGTAGGACAGCATGTAGGTCTGTCCTCCTGGGTGGAGAATGAAAAAAAGAAATGGTGGCTTAGTTTCACTAATGCCACTCCTGCTGCTAGGTGGTGGCAGTGAATTTCTACAGCTCTGTTATAGATGACCTTGTTTCTTCCCTTCACTGCTGGATCCGGCGAGTGAAACACATCTAATGAGTTTGGGGTTGGCTCAAATGACATTTAGTCAGCATATAGTGGTACTGAAGTTAAATTCTCCCTTCGTGCATCCTTTCTGTACACAGTTAGGATATCGCAGAACTGTGGAGTCAGTGCACTATGATATTAAGATTGTGAGCTCTTTGTAGTAGCAACCATCTCAGTTCAGCATCTCGTACAGCTGATTTGTTTTCCTGTACTTATTAGGACTATCCTACTTCTATGGAAATAACTTTTAACCTCACAGTAACTCTGTGAGGTAATACAGTGCCGCTGCCTTCATTTTATGGATGAAGAACTGAGAGTTTGAGTGGTATTGCTGAAGGTCATGTAGAAAAACTTGTGACAGAGCAGGAGATGAGCTTGGATCTATTGTGTCATTCTAAGGCAGAGTTCTCTGCTTCACGCCGTCCTTCATTTCATAAGTTCTTGTTTTGTGTGTTTACAACTGTACACAATTAAGAACCAAACTGCTGCAGCAGCATCATTTAACACTTAGACCTTCAACTTTGCTCAAAAAAGGACTATCTTGTGTAAGCCAAGGAGGACAGTGGAAGTAAGGAGTGACAGTGTGCTTAGCATGGAAGCAAGCTAAGCACTTCCCTGTACCAGCTGTACTCAACAGAATTATTTTTTTTTAATAAAAAATACTTTAAAAACGGAGATGCTTTAACAGTAAATAGCTGTTTTCATCAATATTAAATTTAGCAGTTGTCCCTTGTGGGACAATTTCTGAGATTTTTAAATTGAAGCAAGCTTGAAAATCTGTCAGGGAAATGGCATTTTTGTTGGCTTATAACCTCAGCTTGTTGGGCAGATGACTATATGCACTGATATTTTAACGGATTATATCAGCCTGTGGAGTAGACAGTTGTATATACTGGTATTCTAGCTGCCTTTTTTTTTTTTTCAGACTCACCAAAGATGCTATTTGCTTAAGGCCAAATTTGTCCTTTCCTTTCTAAGTTTTGACATGTACATTTTCAGATTGCAGAGTTTTACATTTTAGTTGAGCTTCTTAGGTCAGAAAAAAGGGATTTTCCTACAAGATAAGCTTGAGGGCTTCTTTTAAAATAGTTTTCTCTATATATTTGAGGGGTTTTGCGTTCTCTGTCCTTCCATTATTTATTTTCCAATAGCTGTAACAGAAAGAGCAGCTATAGTTGTTCTTGTTGGGTAATTTTGCTAGTTAACCTAGATAAGTTAATCGAGAACAGTAATATGTTATTTAAAAAAAAAACCAAAAGGTTGTGAAGTCTTTTTCTTCAGACAAACTTCCTTCATTGGAGTGTTAGTGTGCACATATGGATAATCTAGCAGACTTTTCTAAAGTATTTGGAGCAGAAGTCCCTAACTTCTATCTTGGTTGAGGAGAGGCACTGAGGCAACAAAATGGAGCCTGCTGACGAGTTAGGATTTGTCAGATGCCAGTTCTGACTGCTTTTGTCTGTTGCACTTAACTTCTACCAGCCCATGCCTCAGAGCACGGCCTGGCTGCAGCATCACACAGCCAGCAGTCACAAGGCGAGCGTGCCCAGTGATGGGTTAGAAAAACCACACAACTCCAGCGGAAAGATTGTGGGTGGTGTTCCTTCCCACCTCTGGGACCCCTGTTGTCAGATCACTGTGAGCCTGTTTGAGGGGCAGCAGTTTGTAGCGTCTATGATGTTACTTGACAAGAATCACTAGCGAACAGCTTTGCAGCTATTGCTCATGTTTCCTTTGCTCAAACAGAGCCAAGGCTGTTAGAAACTGCCTGTATCATCTTGGCTTTCTCACCTGGTGTAAGGGAACTGGGGAAAGAGTGAGGCTTTCATCCCCTTACTCACACATACATTGCAAGTTACTCCTGTTCTAGTTAACTGGGGAACGAATTACACTTTTTATTTCAAGAATTACTGGGAGGGAAGTCTAGGAGCAACTTGTTCTCTTGTATATCCAGAGAGTCTTAGCAGTTTTAATTTATAGGATAATAATGTAGTTTCTGAAGTCTGTGATGTGTGTTTCTACATCATTATTGCTTGCTTCAATTCCCAGTGCTATTAGAGAAAAATACTAAGAAATATCTGATGGGAGAGAAAAGAGCCAGAGCTTTTCTCAGCGGTGCTCAATGACAGGGCAAGAGGGAACGCACACGGACTGAAACACATGAAATTCTGTCTGAACATAGGGAAGCACTTTTTTACTGCGATGGCTGTTGAACACTGGCACAGATTGCACAGAGAGATTGTGGAGTCTCCATCCTAGGAGATGCTCAAGACCTGACTGCATGTGATCCTGGGCAACTGGCTCTAGCCTAGCTTGAGCAGCAGGGGTTGGAGTAGACTATCTCCAGAGGCCCCTTTTAACCTCAGCTATTCTGTGATTCTGTGAAATATATGTACTGATAATAAAAGCACCATGTCTCAGTACTGTCATATGGCTAAACATATAGCAAGTGGTTCATAAAGGAAGCTTTCTGTATTTGCATAATAAGAACCATTTTAGATTACTATTTTTATAGAGGCACCAAAAAAAGCAATTTGATTATGCTTTTCACTGCTGATGTTTTTACAGGTGTACCCCATCTCATACCTAAGAATCTCCATGAGTCCTATTCTGCACACGCAAAACAAAGAGGCATTATTGGCTCTCCCCCTGGGTGTGACACTGACATTTACAGTCCATTTTCACGATAACTCTGGAGATACTTTTCATTCGCATAATTCTGTGCTCAACTTTGCAACAAACAGGTAGGTATCTATCATGGGTGTTAATTACAGAGAACAAAAAAGGCCAAATACACGTAGCCCAGCCACAGCAAGGAACAAAGATTGTTCTAAAGATATCAAGTGAAGATATAGTTTGGACTGGGATTAGCAAAGAAAGGATTTTGTCTCTGCGGTCTTCAGAGGCACTGTAGCAGAAAGAAGAGTTTCAGTTAGCAATCGATATTCTCTAGCAAATGGAAAGTTGCCCAGATAAGCATGATCCCTAGCAGGGCCTGCTGGGGTACATTTCTGCTTTAAGTGACTCTGAATCATCAGACTGCATACATCAGTGGCCTATATAAACAATTGATCTTATTAGCATTTGCCTCATCTTGCCTCTTTTCTCCTCGTGCTTTGTTACACTGACTCACTGAAGTCTTACATAAGATGGTGAACATTCTGGATCAGGGGCTGTCTCTTCAGATATGCTTGTACAGCCTTTGCCCAGCAGAGCCAAGCCTCAAAAGGCCTTTTGGTCTCTGCCTCAAAGAATAATAAATATTATAAAACAGCCTTCTTTGGTCATTAGTGAACAATCACTAATTCCATTCCTATAACGTAGCTTGTTTTCTGCAGAGCACCTTGCAGTTAAAACACAGTGATCATGATTAAAAGGGAAAAGAAGGGGGGTTGAATGCAAGATTTTCTCTTTCTCCTAAGTAAATGATCTGCAGAAATTTCTATAGCATATAGAGGTCCCTGAGATAATACTGCCCTAGCTTCCAAAATAGATGTGCCAGAGCTGCTTCAGCATAGGGCTGATTATTACCCCTAGAGAGAGAAGCACTGCTCATTAGCCTCAGGTGCAGCACTGTGGTCACCCAGCTCTACTGCTATCAAGACCTTCACTATCTCTGTGGGATTCTCTGTGCTGGGTACACTTACAAGTGCTCTGTGTGTCAGTGCATTTGGGAATGCTGAATTTTGGTAAATATCAGAACTCAGAATCAAGTGTGATTTAGCTTTGTAGAGTTATGGCTGGAAAGCTGCATATTGGTGTTCAAATTTCTTTGCTTCTTAACTGCCTGAGAAAAGAGACAGATTACCTCATTCTAAAATTCTACAATTCTTAAAATTAGGAAGTAGTTCTCATACATAATTATGACCTCAGTATTTCCTCAGCATAACGATGTGAGAACTGAAATTTGCCTCAGAAGCACCTAAATCATTTTTGTATTTTCCTTATTTTGTCAGACTTCATTAGAAGATAACCATTGCTGAAAACAAGAAGTCAACCATCTAAAAAGAGTTCAATACCTACTGTTTATTGTAGAGATAATGACGTTAGCAAACTTACCTTAACATGAAAGCATTTCTTTTTCTCTCTAGAGATGACTTTGTACAGATTGGGAAAGGAGCCACAAACAACACATTTGTAATCCGGACTGTAAATGTAGGTTTGACCTTGCTTAAAGTCTGGGATGCAGAACACAGTGGAATTGCAGACTACATCCCACTTCCTGTGCAACATGCCATTTTTCCTGAACTTATCGATGTGGTGGTAGGTGATGTCCTCTGTTTGAGTACTTCACTGATAAACCAAGAAGGTAAGCGGCACTTCAGTCACTGTGTTTTTGCAGCTATATAATTTGACATCAGTGTGACTCTTTCTCATTCTCAGGAAAACTAAATGCATAATTTATGATGTTTGTTCAGAATCAAATGTCACTGTTCTTGTTAATGATAAAAATAGGTTTGATCAACTCCTCTAATTTTAATTGTACCATGCAGTATGTCGCTTGTATTGAATTCTTGAGTATCAGCTTTCAGACATTTCCATTCTGTTAGCTTGAAAGGCTTGTTTTTTGTGGGAATCATGCAGTCAGGACTGTCTAACTTTACTCACTGTAGTTGATTCTTAGTATTAACAGGCTTTTGTCAGAGTAACTGCAAGTCAGTGTGGTGGTGGGCCACCAGCCTTCCACCACATGAGACCCTAGAATCTAGAGTCTGTGAAGTGGGAAGTGTACCCATGCTGCCAGCGCAGTGGGTACATACATACAGACACCAGTGGGATAATGAAATGCTTCAGTTAGTGTAATTTGTTGAACAGTGTCCAAATGGTGTGTCTTCTCAGGCCTGCCAGGCGTATGGAGCTCCTCATTAAGTAGTGTTCTTCAAGTCGACTCCAAGACTGGCGTAGCAGTGGCAAGGGATGCTGGTGTTGTCACTGTCTATTATGAGATTCCTGGATTACTTAAAACATACAGAGAGGTGAGGCACTGTTAAATCCTACCAGAACTGCTGAAGTTTGTTTGCTTCAGGTGCTTTTTCACCAAAACCATATTCTGTGGGGTGGGGTGGGTTTTTTGTTTTGTTATAAATCTTTAGAAACATTCTTTTTAAAGGACAAAATATTAGAAATGCAAATGGTTGTAAAGTATTTGACATGTTCCAAACACGTCATGGTTTTTTTAATCATCTGTCTCAAGGAGGATAATTTAGCATAATAGTTTCTATTTTTAGCCTATACTGTTCTTATATTGTACATTTTGGTTCCTTTGCTTGACTAAGTTGTTTCTAGATGCTAAACAATTTTTCGATATGGCTGCTTTTATGAATGAAGTTTCACTGCAGGATGAGATGCCAACAAGAAGTTTCTAAAGTATTGTACCATAATACTATGCATCACTGATAGCACTACTCAGTTAAATTATTTTGTTTATCTACAGTGCAATCGTACTGTTGACACAATTCACTGTATCAGCTAACATAAGCACAAGATACTCTTTTTAAGTTAAATGTAGACATAGGGCTTTATGCCTGTTAACTTATGGGGGTTGGGTAGAAAGAAAAAAAATGTTTTTACTAGCTTAAGTTGTCTTGAAAGGCAGTTTCTAAAATTAGAGAAATGTAGGATTTCTTAGAAACATGACCTCTTGGAGTCTTCTCTTTTGTTATACAAGGATATGTGCGTTTCACAATCAACCTAGTCTGGTTTTGCCTTAATTTTTATTTATTAAAACAGGTTTTGGTAACAATGTACTTCATCCTTTTTTCAGATATTGATTAATATACCTCAGAGGACTACAGCAATGCATGTAAGTGGAGTGAAAACAAGCTTACAAGGAGTTGCAGCCTCAAAAGTGATAGTTTCAGTTGGGGAAAGAAATAAAAATTTGAAAGGTATGATGAGAAAAAAATCTTTATGCTAATTGTTTATTGCATGTTTGTATATTCATGATAGGTGGTTTTGGTTTGTGTTTTGGGTTTTTTTGTTTGTGAAGCTGGTGTAGCAAGATCTCTATGAACCTCTAGTGCCTTTCCGGAATCCCAGGAGCTCCAGAAGAATCTTAGGGCCGTGTTACACAATTTGGAAGGTGTTCTGGGGCGCTGTTAAGATTTCACAACTGATAACATTGGTAGATAATGGAAGTGTCATTTTTGATCATATCAAAAACAGTTAATAGGCAATCAGCTGATTGTTTGCTTATATGTTTAATTCCAATTGCCTTCTTGAAGTTACTGTTTTTTCTTACTGAGCATGTTTAAAGTAACTGTCCTTAAATCGTTTACAGAAATTATCAGCAATTAGAATCAGTACAAAGATTAAGCATCATATTTTCTCCTCTATTTAATAAGCTGTATTTTGTTTGATTATGGTTCCTTTTAGGTTTAACACTTAGCACTTGTTCAAATAGTATTTTCTTGTGCCTTATGTAAATTATTAGCCTACCAAAAAACCATCTTGCTAGATACTAAAATATAAATTGAGACTCCCAGGATCATATAAGTTATTCAACAGACACATCTGAGCTGAAAATTCTCTCTAGTTCATTCTTGCCTGTAAATAAATTATTCCTGTCAAAAAAACCCCACAACATATAAAATTTTCATTTGCTGTCTCTTTGGGATTAGACTTGAGATAGGACAGCTGTCTATGATTTCCAGCTATTTTAGGATCATCATAACCTTGTGAAACTGTTTCAGAAGGTGGCAGAATAACCTGATATTTCAAGGTTTTTCTTTAAATTAATTAAAAATTACTTAGTTAGAATTTTCTTGTCTAATTAGAGATTAATTACCTTTTTTATTCCCCTTAGGGGAGTGCTTGCCTGCTCAGATTGAAGCCATTGCTGAATTACAACCACAGTCTATTATCAATTGCCATCTAGATTTTAACAATGATGTGTTTGACTTCCCAGCACGTGATATTTTTATAGTAGAACCTGGATTTGATGCAGTTTCAGGTAAGATGAGAGAAGATGCCACACTCCAGGCAGACACTTAGAATTCTGCTGTGGTTTAGTCCAAATGCCCTTTGACGCAGCAGATTTCCTTCCGAAGCCTCTGAGCTTTGCTGTGTAGGATCTCAGGCTTCAATGAGTTGTTAACATGTACTCTCCTTGTTTAACTCTAGCGTTTTCTGCATGTGACAAAAGACACTTATTTGTTTTCAGAGAAAGCCAGAAATCAGTGGGAGCCCATTTCATATGTTTTTCAGAGTTGTAGTAGTAAGTCAGGAAGAAACTCAGAAGCATTATTTTACTGGGGGCGGGGAGTGGGGACGGGACACAAACTTTGCTATCTTTTTTTGTCCACAAATTTAGGTTCTAATTTTGCAAATTACTACTCATATATTTGTAGGTATGTAGACAGTCCAATGGTACCTTGAGACAGAAGTGATGGTATTGCAGAATGTAGATGTAATACGTTATGGGGTCACGTATATCTGGGGTCACAGACTTTATAGAGCTAGCAGCTGCCATCTTTTACTCCAGCTGAGCTGTACAAAAAATAGATTGCCTTGGGTATAACTTAATTTAGAAAAGAATATCAGGCCCTGTATTTGTTAAACTACAGAAGCAAAACACTTCCTTCTTCAGCTGCTACAAATGAGCACTCAAATGACAAATACTCCAGAATGGGGTATCTCTGCAGCTGTAAATACCCAGTGGCTCTCTTAGGTGTTTACTTGCAATACGTCTGTGCCTTTACTGTATACTTAAATGCAGTGGAAGTTCAGACTAGGGAGAAGAGAAGCAATCATGAGTTTTAATGTCTGTGTACTAAGGATCTTTAGATTTCACCAAATTATGCTCTACCGAGTCAAATATTCATTGTGTTTGATGTTGGCCTTTTAAAAGCCCTGCCATTGTAGTTATTGCAGTATGACTAACCTCAGTGATTAAAATGAGGGAAATAGCGTAAATGTGAAAATCTGGTGAAAGTAATACATTTTGTATTCTTTGTATTCTGCAATTTAGACATTTCTGGAATTTATAATGCTTTCAAACTTTTCTCCGCAACCTGAGTGCTGTAATTTCTTATGAAAGGTAGAATTCGTATGTATCCCCAAAACAACATGAACTGGGACTTAAAAGGAGGGGAAATTAGCAGATACTGCGGAAATGGAAATAAAATTGTGAAAGTGTACAACATGTGTTAGTGTTTCATAACTATAACATGATTTTAAAAAGAACCAAAACACCATGGACTGCATGGAAATAACATTAATTATCTGTTAGCTTAGTCCCTGTACCCATTGTGTTAAACACGATTATACCTTGCATAATAGTGGCTGCCTCTGTTACTTCGTTAGGGAAGGAAAATAAGGGGAAAACATATACCTAGCAAGTTCTGCTTGTTACTTATGCTTTGTATCTTCCACACTGGGAATATTTTACTATCTTTATCGCTAATAATAGACAAATAGGTCCCGTAAGAGACTAGAAACATGGTGAATATCTAACCTTTAAAGAACTTTTATAAATAATAAACCATATCTCCACAGAATTGATGGTGATGGTTAACTGACTAAAACTTTAACATCAGGTGAAGAGAATATGAAATAGAATGTTAAATTTTGTTTTCAGTAAAGCCTTTCTATCAATATTGGCATAAATGTTATATTCAAAGTGGTATTGAGTCTCACTGGCATATTAAAATAAAATGTGACTGGAAGCTGCCATTTTAGTGTTTTTTATCATGATGTTTAGCTTGGTACAAGAAATATCTCCTGTTGTTTTAGTACTGGGATTGTGATGCTTGAACCAGCAGACACACTGTCCCATTCACTTACGCACTCCTGATCTTGCTGTTTGTTGAATTTTACCACCTTTTTAAGTTCTTCTCTAAAGATGTCACAGAAATATCACTCTGCATGGAGAAAAAAACATAAAGATGGGCATTTAACAGTCAAACTGCTTTTGTTTCTATAGGACATTACACCTGTTCCATCACAATGCACAGGCTTACTGACAAGCAGCTGAAGCATCTCAGCATGAGTAAGACTGCGCTCAGAGTTGCAGCTTCAGTCCAAGGCAGCCACTTCTCTGGGGAGCAGATCAGCACTGAGGTGCCATTCAATCCTGGCTTTTATGCTGACCAAACGGAAATGCTTTTAAGTAACCATTACACAAGCTCTGATGTGAAAATATTTGGTGCCACTGAAATTCTTGATACCCTGGAGGTGAGTCTGTTGCTGGAAAGTGTCACAACACAGTTGAAAGCATTTTGAACTGTTACATCCAGCTTTCTAACCAAAGGCACTTTGTGCCACCTTTGCCATGTCAAGATTGTCCCTGACATGATTTAGAAATACTCATCTTGGAATGTATTCCTCCTCGGTTTTCACTTTTGTTTTAGGATAGTAGAAATGTGGCAGGCTCACCTGTGTGCTAGCTAGGATGTGTTAACCAGCTCACAGGTGGGGAAGCAGAAAATCTGTCTGATCTCTAGTGGCAGGGGTAGGTTCTTGCCCACTTACTTGTTTGACTGCCCATGGTTTACGTAGCCCAGTAAGCGATGCTTTGATTTTTGCCTGTATGGGCAAAACCGACCCACAGAAACAGCACCACAGAACAACACCCAGACCCACAGAAACAGCAGTTAATAGGGCAACCTTAACAATAAACAGGGGTGAAGTGCTGCAGGTGTCACTGTAAAGTCACAACCAAGTCCGACTCCCGCTGAGGAGTGAGTTGCTCTATGTTTCTGTGGAATAACATATTTCTGACATGTGGCCTGGAAGATGGATATGCACTGTGCATTCTATTTCAGGTTGTTTTTTTTCCTCGGCAGGTGAAATGTGGGTCACCAACAGTGAAGGCTTTTGAGAAAGAGAAATACTACGGGCTGCCTAGTTACGCAGTCTACACCGTTAGTCTGTCTGATCCAAGAGTTTCAAGCCAGGGATCCTTATCAACCACTCTAACTGTCTCCAGTCCTATGACTGACCAGTCTATCACTATCCCAGTGACGGTGATTTACTTGACTGACAGAACCAATGCACCAGTGAGACGTAAGTTTATCTCTAGACTTCATATGCCAGAATAAACCTCTAACTTCCATTAATGTTCATGAGGTTATAAAATTCGGTGTGTTAAAATCTGAGCTGGCAGCTAATGTTATTGTTGACATGTAAGCTGCTTACTGTGACCAGAAGACTAGAATACAATTGCTCATTATGACGGAAGCTGAACATATTTTCCTTTTGGGTCAGCCCAAAATACTCTTCTGAAGTTGGCATAAATATCCCAGTGCTAAAGTGTCTGAAAGTAATTTTTTTTGCTCTGCTTTTATTTATTCTCAAGCATGCCTTGTTATTTTGAAAACAGATTAGCATTTTGGGGCTGAGAAAAGAAAGAACATGCTTAAGAGATTGTATATCAATGTCTTAAGCTGTTATTGGCAAATTTTGAAGACTGCATTGGAAATAGTCACTACAATCGAAGTTGTATTATCTAAGTTGATTACACTTACTTGCTGTAAATAAAAACCTTTTGGCTATTTCAGTTGGAGTTAAGAACTATTAACTCTTAAAGCAGATTGGAGAAGATGCTCTTTTAACTCAATATTGTCTCCTCTTAATCAATTCTACAGATGGAGCCAGTCTATTCCAGCACTTTCTCGATTCTTATCAAGTAATGTTCTTCACACTTTTTGCACTATTAGCAGGGACAGCTGTTATGATTATAGGTAAGAGAATGAAAGATTGCAGAAGTATTTTTTTCCATAACTTCTTACAACGCGTTAGCTGTAAGATATAAAGGAATAATTTCCATGTGAAATGATTTTGTTGTTTTGTTGTTTGTTTTTGTTTGTTTGTTTACAATGTCTTGCAGCCTATCATGCAGTTTTCTCACCGAAAGAACAGCACAGTCATCCAGCATTTACACCAAGGACAACTCCTCAACACAGCCATAACAGTAAGCAGCTGTTACCCAGTTATAAATGAATTAATTGATTAGTCTAGCTAGAATCATAGAATCATAGAATACCAGGTTGGAAGGGACCTCAAGGATCATCTGGTCCAACCTTTCTTGGCCAAAGCACAGTTTAGACAAGATGGCCCAGAACCCTGTCCAGCCAAATCTTAAAAGTGTCCAGTGTTGGGGAATCCACCACTTCCCTGGGGAGATTATTCCAATGGCTGATTATTCCCATTGTGGAACACTTTCCTCTTGTGTCCAGCTGGAATGTCCCCAGGAGTAACTTGCACCGTTACCCCTCGTCTTTTCCATGTGACTCCTTGTAAAAAGGGAGTCTCCGTCTTCTTTGTAGCCACTCTTTAAATATGGGAACATGGTGATAAGGTCTCTCCTAAGCCTTCTTTTCTCAAGGCTGAACAACCCAGTTCTCTCAGCCTTTCCTCATATGGCAGGCTTTCTAGTCCTTGGATCATCTTTGTGGCGCTTCTCTGGACCCTCTCCAGCCTGTCCACATCTTTTTTTGTATAGTGGGGATCAAAACTGAACACAGTATTCCAGGTGTGGCCTGACAAGCGCTGAGTAGAGTGGGATAATGACTTTGTCTCTGCTGGTAATGCCCTTGTTGATGCAACCCAGCATCCTGTTGGCTTTCTTTGCCACAGCAGCACACTGCTTGCTCGTATTGAGCTTGTTGTCCACCAGGACTGCCGGGTCCCTTTCCACAGAGCTGCTCCCCAGCTGGGTAGATCACAGCCTGTGCTGCGCTCCTGGATTATGTTTTCTCAGGTGCAAGACCTTACATTTGTCTCGGTTGAACTTCATAAGGTTCTTGTTAGCCCACTCTTCCAGCCGATCCAGGTCTTCCTGCAGGGCGCCTCTCCCTTCCGAAGTATCCGCTTCCCCACTCAGTTTGGTATCATGAGCAAACTTCATCAGGGTACACTTGATCCCATCATCCAGATCACTTATGAAGATATTCAACAGTGTTGGGCCCAATATCAATCCCTGGGGGACCCCACTTGTGACAGGTTGCCAGTTTGAAAAGGAGCTATTTACCACCACCCTCTGAGTGTGGCCTCTCTAGCCAGTTCCCCACCCACCTCACAGACCACTTGTCTAGACCCTAACGCATCAGTTTCTCTAGGAGGAGGCTGTGGGAAACCGTATCGAAAGCCTTGGAGAAATCCAGGTAGACAATGTCCACAGCTTGCCCCACATCAGCCGAGCAGGTTACTGTGTTGTAGAAGGTGATCAGGTTTGTCAAGTAGGATTTGCCTTTGGCGAATCCATGCTGGCTTTTCCCAATCACGTGCTTCATTTGATTTGTGATAACCCCCAGGAGGATTTGTTGCATAACTTTCCCAGGGACTGAAGTAAGACTGATGGGCCTGTAATCTCCTGGATCCTCCTTTAAGCCCTTCTTGTAGATTGGGGTGACATTAGCCTTCTTCCAGTCTTCTGGGATGTCCCCCGATCTCCATGACTTCTCAAAGATTATGGAGAGCAGCCTCGCAATGACGTCAGCCAGCTCTCTTAACACCCTTGGGTGGATACTGTCAGGGCCCATCAATTTGTAGGGGTCAGGCTTCTGTAATAGTTCACATACCAACTCTTCCTTCACTGATGGTTGATCTGTGTTTGCATCAACCTGGATTTTTGTTCCCAAGGCCAGGGGCCCAACAGTGCTGGTAAAGACAGAAGTGAAGAAAGTGTTGAGAACCTCTGCCTTTTCAGCATTGTTGGCGACTAATTCACCTCTCCCGTTTAACAGCGGGCCAAGTATTTTCCTTCTGTTTCTGCTTGTTGTTTACGTACCTGAAGAACCCTTTCTTGTAGTTTTTGACATCTGTGGCCAATTTCAATTTGAGCTGAGCTTTTGCTTTTCTAACTGCATCTCCGCATGCCCTGGCAATGCCCTTGTAGTTCTCAATGGGTATTTGTCTGCTTTTCCATCTCTGGTACGCTTCTTTCTTGGTTTTGAGCAGACTCAGAAGCTCGCAGTTAAGCCAAGGGGGTCTCTTGCTCTGCCTACTTCCCTTACCTTTAAAGGGGATGAACTGTTTTTGCGCTTCCAGGAGAGCATTCTTGAAAAACTCCCAGCACTCGCTAGCTCCTTTGTCCTCCGTGGAAGCTTCCCATGGAATCCCTCCCAACTGAGCTCTGAGCGAGCTGAGTTTGCTCTTCCAGAGTCTAAAACCTTTGTCTTAGTACTAATCTTCAGCATGCTCAGCAGGATCCCAAACTCCAGAATATTGTGATCACTGCAGCCAAAGCTATCACTAACCAAGATATTATAAAGCATGTTTTCTTGCGTTTGAATTGAATGTAGGGAGGTATGACTATGAGAAAGTCCATGTACTGAATTATATTACAACAAGCACTGTGCCAGTTCCTAGGAAATCTGTTGCCCATCCTCTTGCTCCGTCCCCTAACCTCCCCTTTACCCATTGCTAATTCTTTTGAAACTCTTGGCCAGCTTCAGCCACATTGGAAGTAGGGAATGGGTTAAAAGTGTAAGAATTCATGCAAATCACCAGATGGGTAGAGGAGAGAGATGCACAATTTTGCTCCTGCTGAGGGAAAGTACAGCAGAGCTCAGCTGCTGGTACAATTGTGCTTGGCAGCAGCCGGCTGGTTAGTCGGTTTGTGCAACATCAGATTAGCTGCAGCATGTGCTGCATCTCTTGTGCTGTCCGCATGCTGTGAGGTGCCGTGAGCTGGGGCTATTGTAAGAGACAGGGAAACACAACTGTTAGGGGGCAAAGGACACAAGTCTATAGAAGACTTAGTTGTGTTGTGCAGGGAACAGTTTGTTCCTTCACTGCTTTTGATCTTGCAGTCATGTTTTATCTGTATTTTTGACATCATATTTATTCCCTATTTTACCTATTTGCAGTGTTGCAGAATCAAACTCTTTCAGAAATATGAAAAAAATACCCATTCACTTGAAAGGTCTGTAATCAACAGACCTATAAAGCAAACTTCACGTTATTATAGATGTATTCAAGTTACGGTGAGCTTAGTCCTGGTTGTAAAAACACATGCCTGACATTTCAGATAAAATAAGGCAAATTCAAACTGGAAGTTATTTGCTGAGGTGGAATGTGTGACTTAATCAGTTCTTTAATTAAAGTCCTTAATAGGAAGACCTGCAAAATTTTGATACTTGTGTCTTTTCAACAGGCAATAAGCTAAAGGAGTTATTTAACTTTGAATGGATCATTAGACTCACTTGCCAGGTGTTCCAGTAGATGATCAACAGCAGTTATTTGTTTCTTTCTTCTTCCACCATTCCTGAGTATGACTGGGGTTTTTGTCTCCTTTTCTCCTGTGTTTTAGGTTTCTCTGTGTCACCTGCGCTTTCCTTCAGTCCTCAGTCCTCAAGCAGGAAAACAAGCCCATCATCCACACTCTGGAGCACTGATTATGGCTCACGTTAGAGGCAGCAGGACTCATCTTCATGCACTAGGGTTGGGGGGGGGGGGGAAATCAGTGCCTTTAACAATAGCAAATTTAAGAACTTTCACAGTTTCAGTATAATTCATCTCTTGAATGTAACTAGCTTCATCTTTTTTTTTTTATATTTAGAGCTCTTTGAAAATTTTTTTTATGTCAGTACTTCAGTTCTCTTAAACTTGTTTTATCTGCTCTTTTATGCTCAGTTGACAAGGATGACTGGACAAAAAGCAGTGTTCATGCTAAGCTAGCTTTCTTGCACTCTTCAAGCAACTCTTCAAGCAAGTAGAAGTTATGTCTAAGTGATAGTGATAAAAGTTTTTTATTTACTTTTTGTAAAAATTAACTTTCTTTTTAATGAACTTTTTAAAAAAGGGAAATAGAAAAACAGGTCAAATATGAGCCAAAAATATGAAGGATTGTATATTTCAAAGAACTAGTTTTTTATTTTAAGTTCCAAAGACTCAGGAATGTACTGCACTGATAAGTGTTCTTATGTTTAGCCTTACAATGTGATTCATCACCATAATTTGCTGTTTTAACATTAGGAATGCTGGAACAACTGTGAATAATTTGGAGGAGTTTTACAACAACAAAAAAAACCAGAAAAACAAAACTATCTTCGTGCAGCTTCCTTTGGGTACAACTGCAGTATTCCTTTCTTGTTACTGTAAGCACCTTTTTTGGACTGGGAATGTGAAAGCATGTGCCTTCTAAGAGGACCTTTCTTCTGGTAGTAAATATTTTTAATTGAAGGCAATTATCTTACCTGTGTTCTGATATAAATATAATACATTTATATAGGTCATTTCACATATAGAAGTACCTCAATAGAAACTGAGCCTCCTTATAATTACCACTAGTCACCTGGTGCACTGGAAAGTGGCTTATTTCACACTTACAATTAGTGACCTTTTCAGTTGGTTCAATCTGCTTCTCTCTGGTGTGTTCGTGTACAAACTGATACAGGCACACCCAGAATCTTCATTTAAACTCTACAGTAAGATACTACTGGTATGACCAGACTTTGGAAGATTTGTACCATAATATCCTACTAATAAGTGCTTATTTGTAAGTCTGTAAAATAAATGTAGCATTTAATTGTGTAAGTATTTAATGTGTGGGTTTTTTGGTTGACATTTTTGTTTTTTCTCTTGACTGGCAGACACACAGATACAGAATGCACAATTCCAGGTACATCAGAAAGTAGTCTGCTAAACCAGGCAGTTGATCACTGTGTGCTCAGATGTATTTTGCTTTCTAAGCAAGATGGCAGTGAGGTATGCTGACGTTAACTTTGTTCCAAATTAATTTTAAACAGATGAGAAGGAAAACTTGGTTCCAATTCTTAGTCCTAAAATACTTTCCTGAGAATACAAACAAAAAGTATCTCAGTTGGAATCCTTTATTTTGAAGATTATAATAATAATCACAGTAACTTTTAATCCATAAGCGGTATTTTGCAGCTATCGGATAAGGGCTTTGTTTATGTATAACAAGTATCACAGTTTTAATTGTGAATAATATTCTGGCTGTCTGAACTCTCCTAAGGACCATAATGAAAGTGGTCACAATCATTCTATTTCAAAGAACAAAATATTTAATGCAAACTATATCGTTGCAGAACTATGCAGGCAAATAGTCAGCAGAATGGCGTGCAGACACAGTTTATGGCATACAGTTTTGGTTTCACACAATATTACAAAAAAACAACATTGTTACATGTTATTATATTGAGTCTTGCATAACTTATTGGCTAGTTTTGGAGAAGTTGTGCCTTACATGCTAGTACTACTTAAAATTGACAATTTGGATGTAAATAATAATCATTTGTATCTGTATTATTTAATAAAGCTTTGTAAGATTCCTTTAGTACGCTGTTGATGAACTTTCTTGTGTTTTGGCTGTTCAGCACTAGACTATATTATCTGTACTTCACCTCCTACAGCCCCTCAGTATTTGCAATCATGATTTTACATTCTTAATTTTCACTTTTGTTGACAATGTAATGTTTTTAAATACTTTGACAATTTTTCATCTAGTATTTGTTGTCAGGGGCTTTTCCCAGTTATCGCTAGGCATCTTCAATTCCTGACTGAAGAAGCAGCTCTTAATTTTCCAGGTTTGTTCAAGCTTCCCACTTTGTTCATTTGGGTTTTTAAGGAAAGACGTCATCTTCCTCCACTTCCTTTCAGAGAGAAATGAAAGGGCTATGAATGTCTCAGTGCTACTGTGATAAACATTTCAGAAATGCATACAGGAAAGGTTTTACTATTCTATTCCTTCTCTTTCCCGTTCAGCCTAGCAGTCTGGCACTGAATGTCCTGAAAAATGAACTGCTCCAAGTGGTGGGAGTACTTTGGCAAATGCCCACTGTTTATTTCACCTCTTTAGGCAAGTAGTTGCAGTCTCCTGGCATGCATCTTCATGAACTGTGATTTGCCACAAGCTAGAGCTAGACGGGAGTTAAAGAAAAAAAAAATTATGAAATAGGCGGCTGGTATGGTTCAGGAACCAACCCGCTGTGAGCAGTAACGAGGCTTTTGCCTTTAGGAGCTTGAGTGGTCTGTTGGGTGACTGCTGTGTGGGTGGGATTTGGGGATACAAATTTTTCTGAGCATGTTGCTGCCAATGTAAAGATCTAGTTAGTTAGTTATTTTAAACTGACTAAAATGAGGTTTGGGTTTTTTTGCATTTAATGCTGACTTTTTCCTCTCTTCACTTACTGCTTGTTCCTGAGCATTTGCTCCCGAGTGGGAGAAGGGCTGCTGGGAATGTGTATATTCTAACTTATGTGTCTTATGTGAGTTGAATTGTCTTTTTATCGGGTAACAAAACAATCAGTGCTGCACTCACACTCAAACCTTGGTCCCTTCACATTCAGCAGGAGCTTTGGCTTTGCTCCTTGGTAGAAGCAGGATTTTAGCGCATGCCAGCAATGGCAAGTTCATCACATCATGTTCGTTCTTGGACAAAAAGTTTTTAACAGGCTGACTGGAGCTTTGTAAACTATGAAAAAAGCAAGCCCAATCTGTGAGTAGTGAAATCACTGAGGTGGGATTTGGCTGAAATCAAATGACTTGGGCTGTCCTTGCAGCCTTGGGTTTCCTGTCTCTGAATACCTGACCAGGAGAGTTCTGTGGCAAAACTGTGTGGTTAATGAAAGCGTCTGTGTTGGATAGATACCATGGGATCTGCTCAGGGAACAGGCTTCCCTTTCACAATTACAAATACTTATGTTGAAAACCCAATTCTAAGACTTCCCCCCCCCCCCCCGAAAATGGAAGCAAACACTGAAAATGAGGTGGTCACTCGGTATAGCCACTTCCACTGCAGAGAGGGTGGGAGCTCGGTGGGCCCTGGGGACGGCTGTGATGATGAGAGCTTTACTCCCAAACAGAACTGCATTGCTTTGCTTTAGTTTATCAAGTAAGCACCACTGTAATTTATAACAAAGTTCACACTTTATACAGAGGTACATAAAATATGAAGCAAATGTGTTTTCTGTAATATAAGCGTTCATATGTTGCTTGCACTGGGCCACTGCTGGGGCAAGAGGAGGGCTGGGCTGGGGCGCAGTGTGGCAGTCCAGCCCGCCCTCTGCGGCGGTCCCCCAGCCCGCCTGGCTCCAGCCGCTCAGCCCTGCGTCCTCTGATCCTCCTCCTCCTGAGCAGCTCATGAGCGCGCTGCAAGTTACCTTTATCCAGTGAAGCACTTAAGAAGCCGCCGAGAGCCTTTTCGCAGCCGGGTCTGCGCCTCGGCCCGTCCCCAGTGGAGCCCGGCAGCGCCTTCCCGCCAAAGCGCGGCTCTGGGCCAGGCGCAGCAGGTCACAACCGGTCGCAGCCTGCCGGGGCGTGGCCTGTGCTGAGGAGAGGTGGCCGCAGAGCCGGCGGTGGCCACAGCTCTGCCAGGGCAAAATAATATTAGTTGTGTAGAACCTTCTCCCACCTCATTTTAACTTTTTTTTTTTTCTTCTTTTTAAAAAGGCTCTAGTGGGGGGCAGAATCTTACCATGTACTTTTTTTAATCCATGCGAATTTGGAGTGTTGCAGACTTGAACCTCATCTAAAAGGTACAGTTGTGTTTAGTAGTTAGCATCCCCGAGGATTAGGAAAGAAGAGGAATTTTTATCTTTAAAAGAAATTCTCGTGAAATCCCAGTCAAGTTATGGCATCTACATGGAGGGAGAGAATCCATCGCTGAAGGAAGGAGATGTCATGCTAACAAAACAGGCAGTGTTGGCTGAATTATGGTTGGCAGATGTTCAGGTACTTGGAGGGAAGCAGTAGGGAAACATTTAATAATAATATTATACTGAATCATAGAAATACTGAATAATAATGTTATCATACTGAAATGTAACAAGAAATGAGTAGTCATTAGAGTTACAGAGTACTATTACAATTTCTGAAATAGCTTTCTCTGCTAATTAAAGTTAGCCCCAGGTCTCCTGTGTGCCTCTGAGGCAGAACTATTGAATCAAAACCTATGTCAATCTCATGCTTTTTGGTGAAGTGGCCTAGATTGCTCTCCTAGTTACTGTCACCAGATCACAGTTAATGGGAGGATGCTTACTTGTGGCAGCAGGCATAAAGTCCTCGTGAAAATGGTATTGGTTATAACGTGCATAGTTCCCTTGTGTGGTTCCTGTGAACTGCTGGGGGAGCAAGGGGGAAAGTGGTCTCTTCCGTGAGTGCAAACAGAAGTTTTGTGGAAACAGTCTCCAGAAACAGCAGGGTGTGCATGTGTGCATCCACGCACAACAGCTGAGTGCTGCAACAACACAAGGCACAGATGGTACCTCCGCTGGGTAAGAGATAAAGAGCCTGTTTTCTGTTCTAGGTTGTCTTGCTACATCCAGAAAATTCCTGCCCATCAACAGTTGTTTAACAGCCACGTTGCAAGGACTTATCTGATTAGATTAGCCAGACTAGGTTAATATTAGTCTTCAAGCCAATCTACTTGAATATAACATCCCCAACACAGCATAATCATTATCCCCATCTCCTGCCTTAAAAAGCAAGGCAGATAATGAATAAAACACTGAGCCAACCTTTTCAGTTAAGAGTTCTTTCTGATTAGGAGCCAGGATTATTGTGTGGTGCTTGAGGAGGTTTTCCTAGCAGCATGTTTGCTGACTTTTGTTCTTTATATAAAGAATTTAAGTTTTACAAGGTGTTAATCTAGCCTCTTTGCTAGTTGCTCTATTTACTTAAAGGCGTTATTCTTTTCCCTATTTGGTTGCTCATATATGCATTCATAAGGTACCTACATGTCAGTCATTCGTAAACGTCCTCTGAGGACTTCTTAGTACAGGACTCTCTAAGAAGCATGGGGGCCTCCTCCTCCCAGTTTCCTCAGTTAGAGACAGCTGGAGGAGAGCAAGGTCCAGCCAAGGCATGTTGCTCTAGCTCTCGTCTCAGACGGGGGGTCTCCTAAGAGAAAGCAGCCAGGTAGTATCCATTGAAATCTTCTTTAATGCTGTAGGCAGAATCGGGGTGTGCAGGTAAGTTTTGGCAATTTCGTTAGCCAGTTTTTTTAATATATATGCATGTTTTTCAGAAAACTGGCCTACCATTGTGTTTGTAACAAGCCGAGCACAAATGGGGTTCATGAATGAACACCAGGGGAAGAGTCTTTAGGAAAAAAATAATTTAAAAAAAGTAAATCTTGAAGGTAAAGTCTTGCTTCGTATTGTTTGGAGGAAGCAGTAACAGCACAGGGGCACAGGGTGCCTTCTACTATACCAGTGCAACAGCCAGGTGTTAGTAGCTATCCATAGGTACTTACAACCCCTAGAAGCTTAATTGGTAGCTGTAACATTAAGTACCCAGGTTGCATAAATAAACATTGATATAGTGTATGGAGAATTATGTCTTTGAGTGAATAAGTTGTTGCTATGTACTTGCTTGTAAACCACTGCCCCCTGGGTCTAGGCTGCTGGCTTAGGTCTGCACAACACTAGCACATACATACAGTCTGCAGCTTGCACTGCCAGGGGGCACCAGACCGTTCACTTCTACAGAAGCAGGAAGAGGTGTGTAGCAGCGCATGGGTACCTCTGTTTTTCCTAAACATCTTGGCCTTTCCTTGCAGGACATCTCCAGAGATCCTCTGCCAGCAGTATACCTTCTGTGTATAGCTACCTGTTCAAGAGACTTTGAAACTTTGTTGTGCAACAGCACCTTTCCTGGCTGTTTCTGTGACGCTGCTTGCACCTACATTATGCTGTGTCTCATCATTTCCCTGTAACTGCAATGAAACACCCTGCTGTAGAACTGTACTTGGAGAAGCCCTGGAGATAGTGTTTGGTTGACAGGCAAGGTATGTGCTCTCAAATGAATTCCTCTTCTTTAAATGTTTTTCCTGATAAGGCAACTATAAGTTTTATTCATGTATTTAGCTTTGTGTACCTATGTTAGTCTGTATAGTATTGGTGATATGATTAAAACCATTCCTTTCCAGCTCTTTCTTTCTTGTCTCAGTTACAAGTTTAAGGTCATAGCTGGACTTAAAGTCCAGTCTGATCTTCTCCGCAACACAGGCCCTCTACTTTCCTCTCATAAGAAATGCATCAACTTTTAGGCTGGAAAAAAAGGCATTTAATAAGTAATGGTTATCTGACTTAAGGTCTTCAGGTGACCTTAAATATTCCATATGTTATTTGTTTTATTGGCAAAATTCAAAAACGTATGCTTTATTTTTAGTTTGAATGAATCTGGGTTCACTTTTCAGCCGTTAACTTCAATGAGACAACTTCTCTGTGTAAATTAGGCACAAGATTTGGTTATAACAGTTTCTCAGGTTCTCTTGAAGCTTGAAAAATTAAAACAAGAATGGGAAACTAATTTTTTCTCCTTGATTCATATTTATCGTCATTGTATTTGAGCTGTGAATTTACCAACAGTAAGCCATTTTCCATATTTTCCCTCATACCACTTGTTCTTTCTATCTTCAGAGCTATTTTTATCACAGGTACTGTGTTTACCACTGCAGATGGCCTGCTCCAGAGCATTTGGTATTAATAAACTATTTCCTGCAATTTATACTGTCTTCACAATTCAGCACAGCATCTTGTTTCTCTGTTTAGTGTGCTAACTGTCTCCATTTCAATGCTTTGGGGTCTGTTTTGCCATAATTACTAAACAGATTGCAAGGTGCAGTTGCTATTTTCCATTTAGCAGACATTGTATACATGTTTATAATTCACCCCATCATTCATTTTTTCTGAGTTCTCTCTTCTTAGTTGCCATGTTATATTTTAAAGCACTGTTTCCATTCTGCTTAGTCCAAAGGACTATCTTATGCCTCTTACTTTTGCACTTAGCATAAATAAATTTATGTTCAAGCTGTTGTGCCGATGGATACGTCAGTGTCAGTGTTGTGACCTTTTATTAATTTTTTTTAATTCTGTTTTTCACAAGGGAGTGGTTTCTTACTGAGCAAATATGAGGCAATGTGAAGCTGTAGTCCCAAACATTCACCTTTTGTGTTAGAACTCTCTTACTTCCAGGAGTTATTCTCATTGCTGCAACCATCTTCAAGTGCAGAGAGTGGAAAAAAAAAAATCTTAAGCATATTAATCTTACATAGCTTTATTTCTAAGTGTAGACTGCACCTATCCAGATGTTCCAGTGGGTACAGTAGTTGCACAGTACCTGTATGTATCTCTGCATTCAGAACACTGTAATGGCAAACTTTGATATTGAATGAGAGAGAGGCTGATTTACTTTTGCTGGTTTTCCTGGCAAGCCTCCTAGTAAGTGGCTGCTTTGCACATACCAGATATCTTGATATCATCCCAAAGAAAGGCCCGGGATTTTAAGAGGCATTTCTTCTGCACCATCCTTCACAAAGGAAAAGAGAGAGAGTTCAACAGATCCAGTGTAAATTTTTTTTTTTTTTCATTTGTGCTACGGGGCTCACCTAACCCTTGTAGTTCAGCTGGTGTTCAGCTTCTGCTACTGTGTCATCAGACTGAGTCTGTTTTGAAACCTGACCTGGAATATCCAAATGTGGAATGGGATTATCGACAGCACTATGACTTTTAATGTCATTGATACTGTACAGTGCTTTGGATTTTCTAGGTAAAGAGGCAGAAGGAATAAAGGACATATCAAATGGGTTGAAAGTAGCAGAAACAGAATATAGACAAGAAATCTGTAAAGAAAAATTAGCATAGCTGCTTGAATTCTAAGTTATTTCTATTTCCATCAAGGCTGAATTTTGACCTATGAAGGGGAGGAGAGGAGAGCTAAGAAATATTAAAACACATTAAGAGGAAGTGTAATGAACAATGAAATGAAGGAATTGACTCTATTCTCTATGAATGTAAGAATAGATCAGAGGCAGTAAGTTTGATGGATTTAAAAGGCTTTAAAGCAAGGATTATGATGGGTATGGCAGGAAGAATAATAGTTCTCTGAATGTTGCTTTTGGCAGAGAATCCATGTGAGAAAAGACAGCATGTGGCCTAGACCTAGAGTTCAGTGATGAGGTCTGAACTGCAGCAATTTCAAAAGGAACATCCCAATGTGGAAGATATTTCAGCCAAGGAGCGGTTAATTTGCTTTCTGAAGCCCCTTATCAATGTCTGGATGGCAATGCAGGGTCAACTGACAATGCCTAGAAAACACATGCCAAAGAGTCCTAGTAGGATCTATCTTTCGCCTTTACCCAGGAAAGATCAGGATCACTCCATCTGCATTTCTGAAGATCAGAGAATAAAGCTGAATGATGCTGACTTGCATCTTTTCCTCCCTCAGAAGAGATATGCCTCTCCTAGGGAATGACAGCTGTTCATTTGTAAGAGATATGTATGGAGTCAGAATTTTCTAGGAACAGGAAGTGTTAACCTGAGTTGCAAACACTCTTCTCTAGTAGGCATCTTCTGGATCTTGTGGTCATGGATGTTCTTACAGATAAGGACAAGGTTACAAAAGAAAGAGCTTCCAGAGAGGTTGGGGTTTTTGGTGGGTTTTTTTTGTTTGTTTTTGGTGCGGTTTTTTTGTTTGGTTGGTTTTTTTGTGGTGGTGGTGGTGTTTCCAACTGTAACCACTCTTAACAGCAGATAAGTAGTGAGGATGTCTTCCACAGTGATCCACTAGGGGGGAGGGGAGGAGGCAAAAGGGAGATAGAGTAGAATAGAATTTCGCAGCAGGGGGAACTACCATTTAATAAAAGGATGCTCCAGTGATGATCTCGTCACTGACATGAAATGGGCACCAGCCAGACAATACTGGGCCTCGTGTGGGACAGTAATCAGAGGAAATCATCAGGATGCAACAGCTTCCTCACATGAAAGCAAGTCAGCTGGGCTTTCAGGAGCTGTACTTTCAGGGCTTCTAGAATCACTAGGCATATCTGCAATAACAAAACAATGAAACACTACAGTATGTACAGTAGTACAGAAATTTAGATCCTTTTGTGTGTGGAATGTTCTGCTTTCATCATGGAAAAAAGCGGGGGGGGGGGGGGGGGGAAGGCCAGAGAGACTGTCTAAGCTATCAGGAAACACAAAGCTTCACAGTGTTCTCTGACCCAGGAAATATTCCATTCCCAGTTGTGCAAGCTGATTCCCACCTAGGGACATCCTTTCCTGGTTTGTGTGTGAAAGCACCACATAACCTTACTGGAGAGCCAGACCAGAAATCGCTGCAAACAGAGGACTTGAGTCTTTGGCTTTAACAACAGTATCCCTAGGAATTAATTTTAGGCCAACACATGTTAATAGCCTAGAGTGACCACCTTTAAAAAACAAATAAGCAGATTTGTTTAGATAAAATCTGATGACTGAAACACAATTTACTGATAAACAACCTCTGAAGTCCTGGAACTAGTTTTAAATAATTGTTGTGTATCCAATGTATTCATCTTTGAAAGAGACAAGAGGTGGGAGATGCTTTTGTCTTTTGTGGCATATGCTTTACTTAGAAAATAGAATTCTGAGAACTGGTTAAGTAGGAAGAAACTGCCCTTAGTAACAAAATAATGAAAATTGTCATATTTTACCCAAAAGGAAGGGAAAAAACTCATTTTCTAAAGTAATAACTTGTAATTTGACAGCATGAGTCACTTGTGTTATTACGAGTGAGTCATAAATACAAGAGGCACTAAAAGAGTTATTTTTCAAAATGTATTAAGGTAACAAAGAAACTACCTCTCACAAAATGTTGCTAATAAGGTACCAATCCATTGAACAGTCTGAAGCAAAGCTTATTTGAAATATTTAACAAATTTACTCATTAAAAGTGCTATTTTTATGAACTTCTTTTACTGTTTTAAAAATCGGTGGTAAAGGCTGTTTTCCATTATTTTTTCTGCAAAAGCCAATTAGCCTGCCTTTAATGGACATTGGATCAAACCTATAATTAGAAAAATACTAAGAAGCCTTGAGTTTCAGTATTATGATCCAGCTTCTACCAACAGAGATCTGCACTTGAACTCTTCCACCACGTAGAGTTTGATTCCAGTCACCATGAGCACAAACATAGCTATTAAAGATAATTCGGTCTCATTACTTCATGATTGTTCCTACACGTATTTGATCTTTACCCTGATGTGGGGATAAACTGAATCTGGGGGGAACTTCAGAGTAATAGCAGTGGTATTTCTAGCCTGGTTCTCTAAAGAAAGGAGGCATTTTCAGCCACGCTATCCCTGTGTCTGCTTGCACTTACTGCTTTAATTTTGAGCCTGTTCCCAACCAATTTAGATAGTAGAATGGGTATCTAAAGGATAATTAAGTTGACATGAGTTTTGCAGAACTTAATCCCTCTGTAAAGAACACTTTATAGTTCTATTTTTAGTGTTGTGTAAGCTCATCCTTTGTTAGCTTCTAGATAACCCACAAAGACACAGGCCTTTTTGAATGCCCGATTTGTATGAAAATCTTTGTGAGTGTTTGCAGTGAGAGTTTGCAGTCCTCCATGAGGATCAAATCAGGTACCAATAGAGTCTCTCTTCATCCCAAATAGAGAAGATAGGATTTGATTATAATGTAGTTTGTGAACAGAAAAAGACAGTGGAAGAAAGTAGCAATATTCAGTGTGATAGCTACCATGCAACATATAAATAGAATCAGTTGTGGAAAACTGGAGATATAATGAGACAAAGCTTCATGAATGGTACAAGTTAAACCAGTAAAGAATAAAGTCAGTAATTTACATCTTACAATTGTTCTGCATCACTGAATGGATTTCATTGTTACTTGGAGTGTTTACTTATTATTAACAATAAAATCTGCAACAATGGCAGGCACAAAACCAATATCAAGTGGAAAAGAATGAACTTGAACAAAAGAAATAGGAGAACAAAAAGGAATGAAGTAAATTGAAAGCAAGTTTGAGCTAGAGGAAAAAAGAGCAATTCTTTGTGGAAGCGGGCATCATGTTACACAGGAAAAAAAATAATTTTAATTGGTCTTGCTACTTAGCAATGAATAATGCAAGATAGCACTTATCCTGCATTTCTGAACTTGTGAGCTTTGAGCGCCATAGTTTTTCCTATATTCTCTCAGACATATAAATTTGTTAAATGAAATTCCCTTGGTTTTCTATGACTAAAACAGTAAGCCAATATACTCCCCTCGTGCTGCACTTGGAGAACAGGCATTTGTGAACTTCTCTTTCCTAAGGATCTGGCAAGGTAGAAGCAGCATGGCTGTAATCAATGAACTTGTTAAGGAACCAAGAGATTGGAGTACTATATCAAACTTTATTACAGATTTCCAGGCTGAAGCATGTGCTGCCACTCAGTTGCTTGCTATTCTTTTAGTCCAGCACTTGCCTGATGCGTTTCGCATTTCTGTGTTTGCACACTACCTAGCAACACAGAAGGAAGGAGGAGGAATGGGCTGGTCTCTGACAAGCTCTGTGTTTGCTCTTATGATACCGGTAGCCTTAAAACTTCACTCGTTGCTTCTGATATTCTCAGTGTCCTTCAAAATTCACACACAGGCTCATCTAACTTCCATTTGATTGTAAACATTGGGTTTGTATTCTCTTCTGAAGAATGTTTTGAAATAATTAAGTTGGATTATATTTTGGTTCTTTATTCAGTGGCTCTTTGTATTGCATGTATGTAGAAAAATTGTCAAAGACATCAGGGAAATGGTACAGTTTTGTTAGTTTTCTTTTGTTGTCATACACTGTGCAGCACCAGCGGGTTGACCTTAATGTGTAAATTATCTATCAGCTACATGACTAAAGACGCATTCTAAAGAGCTTTAGATCTAGCTCTTTTGGGTGAACCAGGGGAATTATCATAGGCAAGGTGTAATTTTTCTATTCTTTGCGTTCTGGAGGACAGCAGAAAACTTGGAAAATGCTATCAGCCCTCATAAACAAAGGAGCTAGGGTGTGAATCTCACCACAGTGAGGTGAAAGTCAATAGTTTAAGCTGTGACTGACTAGGTAAGTTCCCTGAGAAGTACTGACTATTGTAGCTGTAGATGGGTATGTATACAAACCTCCTTACCTTTCAGCTGCAAAGATGGCTGCAGTCTATGTATAGTAATAGAATTCAAAATGTAATGTGAAGGACTGAATGTATGTTATTCCCTCCACATAATTTTATCTTCTCTACTCTGTCTTTTATTGTGACTCACTGGTCATCGTTGGATTTGAAGCTCATGGCCAGGTCCTGGTGGTAATTTGGGGTTTTGTTCATTTGCTAGATTAATATTTAATTTTATGCTGGTCTAAGATTGGCCAATAGAAATAAATAGCCTTCAATTCCAGCACAGTAAGAATCTCTTAGGGAGCAAAAAGAAATCTGTTGTCCTGAGCATCTGACCCCAGCTGGTTCATTCTTACTGCCAACTGTTTCTTGCATGAGAGGAAAATGAATAAAATTACCAAACAAAGAAATATTTTCAGCAAGTACCCAAACATTTAAGGCTAAATATCCTCCTTGGAATGCCAGGATTTGATTCCAAATAAGCAGCTGAATAGAAGGATTATTTTGATAGCATTGTAGAAATATTGGTCTACTGGAGATGTTTAAAGGTCAACTACAGTGTTTTGGCGGGGGGAGGGGGGGTTGTTGGTTTTGGTTTGGGTTGGGTTTTTTTTTCAGTGGCTGACGACTTAGTCCTGGGCATGCTGCCTTCATAGAGCATGCACTATAACATGCTGGGACACTCATAACCTGTATGTTACACCAGTTATTACTATTGCTATAGTTTCCGTATTCCTCCCCTACTACAAAATGTGAGTATGTGTGATTTTTCTTTGCCTCTCTGATAGGAGATTCCACCTCCTTCAGCAGGAAGAGATCAATGAGTTGAGATATTGAAGAGGTAGATAGTAGTTGCTACCACCCTAAAATTATTTAATTAAATTATTAATAATTTACCCAAAGCTATCTTGGGGGGACGGGGGTGGGAATGTAGTTTAGGCATAAAACATGATACAGCAATTTCGTTTTTCTTCCAGCATTACTGAGTGTGCTTTTAAAAGCAGCCAGCTATAGATCACGCTTTTGTTTGATTTTTGAATTTAGGATTGCAGTAACATAGTACAAAATGCCAGCATTAAGAACAAGGTAAAGGTAGCATCATGCATGGTGCTGAGTTTTAAGGTCGCAGAACACTGTAATGCACACTCCAGATTAAACCAAATAGTCTTTGTGACCTCCACTGTGCAAAACAATGCCTCGGATATCAAAACTTTTTCCTCACATTCTTCAACTGAAAATGTGGCAGTTACAGATACTATTCAAAGGGAAGATAGTCATGCAAAACCTAGGATTTTTTTCTGCTATGCTCTTATATTCCCTCTGTATCACAAACCACAAAGATCTATATGTGAATGCAGATTTTTTTTTTTTCCCCTCCGAGAATGTACTGTAGGTCTGTGGACATTAAGCTCACTTTTTTTTTTGTCTTAGTAATGGTTCCATTGCTGAGTGCAGGAAGCCCATCACCTAAGCCACTGGTTGCTTGTGCCTCTGCAAATTGCAGCATTTGGCTTTGCCAGTCGTGCAGAATTGGTGGGGATTTTTTTAATGTTGACAATTGAAAAGTGTTAAGATTTATTTCCATTTTCAAAAAGAAATTTTTTTAAATCTGAACTTGCATTTATTGATGTCTTTGTTTAGTAGCTGGTCTATTTCTGGACAACTTAACGTGGAGAGAATCTTCTCAATAGCAAATTAGTAATATACCTAGAGGGGTCAACCTAGTATCCATTCATGGGAGCACTGGCAAAGGGACTACACTTAGCCTCTGGGATAATGCTGCTCACAGTTGCACCTGCAAATATCAGGAAGTGCAAAACTATATAAAAATCAAGTTCTTCCTCTGCCTTTTCATTTTGGTTTGGAGAATGGTAATAAATAAATGTGGTACACAAATCTCAAAGTTCAGAGTCCATAAAAGAGCCTATGTCCTCCTAGTGCTGATTCTGTTGAGAGTACTACATTGCCTCTTGGGTAGAGAACTGACAGTTTACTGATATTTTTACCTCTAGTTTTTGTTTAAACTAATATGAGGCAAGTATTTTAAGTAGATTTTGGTATAGCATCAGCCCTTCCCTATTACCAGCATGCCTCATTCAACCTGACTAAGCAATTTGTACAGAATGGATTGAATGTCATCAACTTACAGCGTACAAAGAACTTTTGATTGCTTCCCCTTCCGAAGTGCCATTCATTACACATGTACAGCATACTCTGCAATAGAAATTATTTCACTTGGTTGTAGCCAGATCAGTGTGTGTTGGTGTTGCCCTGATCAAATTCCATGATTTCTCACCAAAATAAATTGTTGTTCTGCATGGTGGCTTCTGAATACTTTTCGTAGTAACACTTAGCAATCCTACTTAGATCACAAAAATAGGAAAACTGGCCTGTGCAACTTGCTTGATCTTCTTGGGACTTTTTTGTAATGTGTAGATGGAATGATAAATCAAATGTTTGTCAAAAGAAGAACAAAACAAAACCAGCTTCCCCAAACTGTTTCCCAGTTGGGTGCCTTACAGGATGTATACATGTTGTTTAAGGACAAAGACTAGAGAATGATATAACATCAGAAAAGGATAATTCAACCTTTCTGTTTTGCTCAAGCCTAATGTGCCAAATCTACCGAAATGTGTGTAAATGAGGCTTCTATTCCTTCTTATGTTTTCTGTTCCATATATCTAGTAAGTTCCATGTCTTTTAAAAAAAAACAAAACAAAGAGAAACCAAACAAAAACATAATGGAAGTAAAGCTGAAAGATTAGTGAGGTTTCCACTTAAAAGGTGTGAATTTGCTTTTTTAGAAAGTAGCACTACTAATAATCCTAAATCCTCATATGCCATCAACACTATAGCAAATGTGTTAAGCTTACATAAGAAAATATATATCATAGACTTGACCTGGAATCTGAAAGTCAAACCGTTCTCTTTTCAGCTGGTGGATTCTTTCCAGCTTTAATGAGTAACCATATTTTTAATGTGCTTATTTCATAGTCCATCTATTTTTAAAGGACCTGTGGTTACTTGATGCTTAAAAATCATGTTTACGTATTGTGTAATTCAAATGTAGTTAACAATTCTGTTGATATGCAGGAAGTGGAATCTAATACCACCCATTTCACTGCATCTGTGTAGGCTCCAGAAGTTAGTGGTGGTGGTAATAATAATAAGTATTAAATTACAATATCCTCTATATTAAAATGAACAGAAATGCCAGTTCAGTATGAAAACGATTGACTTACATTTACTGACTATTTAAAAAGTGGTATCTTCCCTACTTGGAATTGTGTGTTTTAATTTTTTTTTTTTAACTCAGATTTTTTTGTAATTTTAGGAAAATGATCTCCATCTTAAGGTTTTTGCTTCCAATATTATCTGTCTGGAATTCTTTTCAGCACTTAATTTTTTTAGTTGAACATATGTGTGCAAGTAATATTCCTGTGAAAAGCATAACAGCATTTTCAGTCCTCCTTAACACAATACATTTTGCACCTAGGAAGAGGTTCTAATAAACAGACAGGCATTTCATTTCTTATGCCTGCTGAGGTAATTAAGCACAACTAAATCATGTTAAGAGTAAGAGCCATTTTGAGATGGGAGGGAAATGGAAGGCTTAGAGATTTACCATCCAAGGCAGCTGTGTTATTTATACAGTTGAGGTGCATGATGAAAACATCAGAAGGTACTTTATAGTTGGATCATTGTGATTAAAACAGTGAAGGAAACAACACTGAAATGTATGTGAAAACACATGGAGTACTCCTCAGAGTAGCAATCTACTCTGAAGTAACTTGGCATATCTTCTGCCTGTTCCTATTGAAGGTCGTGTTTCCCATGGTATTCTGTGTCAGTCAATCTGTTCTGAAACATAACATTAGACAAGGAAGATTTTTTTTCTGGTCCTTACTTGGAATTAAAAGTGTTTCTCTACAATTTGTCTTTCCTCTTGCCATTCCACAGTTAGCCTCTCTGAAAGAACTCTTCTCTCCCACGCTAACAGTGATGGCAGTGAGCTTTGCTGCTGGGTTTTTATTTTTTAATATCAAATAATTTCTATTATATGTCATTAGTAATAGAGATTTAATCCTTTCCTGCAAATCAGTCCTTCAATTTTAGTGTGAAAGTTGTGCATTGTAAACAGAAACTTTTTTTTTTTTTTAAGGTCGTATAATGCTGAATGTTTCTTGGAACAATTGTTAATAATATACATACTTAAAATCAATGCTGAGGCTCATGGCTTATATGTAACTATAGCTCATATGAGCCATAATTAGGTACCTAATAGATGAGATGAGGTTATAGCACATAACTTGAAGTACAACATTTTCCTTAATTTCTTAAATTTTATTTACAACATTGTTAAAATAACTATCCTAGGCATTAAGATGAATTTCATATTCTGTGCCATCTAATCTTATTTCATGCATCAGGCAAGAGAAGACCCTACCATAAACTTATTTTACTTTGTCATAAAATTATCCAAGCTTGGCATAATTTTGAGGTGATTATTTCTATGCAGTGAAGTCTGTGATAATGTTTCTGTCCTGGGTTCAAGGGAAAGACCATGTGCCAAGAAGGAATATACTCTCCCTTAATAAGGTCAGATGAGATTAAACAAGCTACTTCCTGTTATTAAAATAAGTTCACATCTTAATTCTGAAATCAGTTAAAAAGTCCGTATTCTCATTTACATTGTTAAATACATCTTGTCTATTACATTGCTCTTATCTCAAATATTATTTGAAACTACTTCCTACTTATACCTGCCAGCTACGTAGAATAAAATCCTGTATGTTGCCTTCATTTCCTCTCCAAGTAATGTTAATAGTGTAACGCCTGTACAAATCGGTCTTTATCTCCCTGCCACGAAGCTGGTTAGTCCCCCGTCAGTCTGTCGCCTCTGCCCTCACTCAGCTGGTACTGCTGTCATCACCGTTCCAGACTGTATCCACGCTGGGTGATGGTCACTGTGAATCATGGTGCAAGTATTGTGTAGCTGTTCCTTTTTTTTTTTTTTTCATGATCTGACTTAGCAAATCATGGTTTCGTTTTCTAGGTCGTGATGGAGTAAATCACTCCCTCCGGTTCATAATATTCTTCCCTTTTAGCTGAACTCTTTTCAGTTGCTATTTAGGAACAGGTCTTACTTAACTTATTTGTGTCCTTGAATCAGTGAATTACCCAGCATATAAAGTTAGGTATGTGCTGGTAACAGCCATCCTTAGAGCGATCCATTTTCCTGAGCTGGGAGAAAGTATAAATATACCTGCAATGCAATGACTTATCGAGTAATAGGGTTGATGTAAGAGAAATTATTGTTCCTCAACAGTTATTGTTCTTTCACCCTAAAAGTAGGGTGAAAATACAGCAGGTGTTTTTCCAATTAGTATTTCCCAAGAGGCTTTAGAAGTAGAAGAATTCCAGTTCCAGCAGTGAGTCACAGAAGTAAGTATGTGTAGAAAGCACCGGACAGGTAAGTTTTCCTCCTAAATGGGGGGCGTGGGGGATGGAGGGGCAGGGAGAGGCAGTGTGTTTGGGTATTTGGAAAATACACTAAGCCATAGTTTTGAATGTAACTTTGGAATATCAGGTATTTGGAATCTGTGAACTTTAGATACATAACTTAGATAAAAAGTGTGCTATTTCAGGAAACCATTAAAGTGAAGTATTTTCCTTCAAAACTAAACTGTGCAGGTTTTTTGTATCTGTATACTTATGTCTGGCCTCCTACCTGAAGTCAACCTCTTTGTATATGCAAATATGCATCTTTTTGTGCATTGCTCTTAATATGTCTGTCAGCAGCACTCTTCCCTCTAACTTAGCCTGTGGGCTGATCTAATGATATATGAGCACTTGATTCCCGACCCTGTAAGTTCAGGGCTTCCTGGAAAATAATATTTAATTTGTGTAATAATACTCTTACAGACCAAGAATGATGGCTTCACATTCTTCAGACTTATTCAAATATCTCTGCAACCTTGTTCAACAACTACATCTTGTCATTTAGACACCAATAAATGAGCTCAACATTTTGCCAAAGGAAACTTTCTGTATGATTCGGCTGTTGACTTTCTGCTGATTCACCCAGTATGTGTAAGTGTAGTTATTTTGATATAGTTGGACTGTGTACTGTGATGTACACATATTTTCATTAAATCTGTCAAATGTCATTTTAAAGTCATTAAATGTGCTCTGCAACAAAGCAGGCAGAATTATAGAGCAGTATGCCTTTTGAGAACACTGTTGTAAATGTGTCAGCATTCATTCTGGCTTTTGCATGTAGGCTTATCTTTGAATAGCATCCCACTGTTAGGATTAGCGATTGCTATCGTGAATAAAATCTCTTTGGTTTCAGCAATAAAATAAACCAGTTTATATATAGAACCCACTGTTGAATAGCACCTTAAATATTTATTTCCCGCTCTTCTTGCCAAATAATCTTCAAGGTGAAGCCTTTCTTGTAATGAAACAATTCCAGCAGTAAAAGCCAGGTCTTCAGGCAGTCATGGTTTTAGAAATGAAAGTCAGCAGCAGAAAGCAAGCTATTAATGTTACTCATGTAAATAAAACATCGTTGAAGTTCTGTGAGCTTGAAATTATGTAATTGTGTCTTACTACGATGAGCTTTGTGGTGATCCCAGTGGCGATCAGCATCAACCACTGTTTCAGGCTACTGGGAAACTCCATAGTAAATAGCTTGACTTCATGTGTTACTGATGTACCACCCTGCTGTGTGTTCCCATAAGTTTCAGTCTTGGCATTTTTAAAAACAGTAGTCTCGACTTTGAAGTTTTGGTATTGGTGGACCACACACAAAAAACAGTTTCTTCGTAGGATTTAGTAAACCATTATATAAAACATGGATGTCTAGTTGTACAGTTCACATTTTTACAAATGAAATTCAGCAAGAGAAGGCAAAGCGTTTTGTCTCGTAGGCTTACTATGTGAAGACTTGTAGGCTTCTGAAGAATTGGAATAGTTCCGGTTCAAGACTAACAAGCCAAAATTTAGAAATATTTGGAATTCATCTTTGGTGAGAGGGAGAAGACACATTCTCTTAAAGAGAGTTCTTAAAGAATTGTTGTTTAGGTAAAAGTAGTATATAAGAAAGAAAAACCTTTGAAAGTAAAATAAATTCACAGCTTCTCAGAAATAGCCTCATAAGCACAGTAGAGAAGGTGTTGGGCAATGCATTAAAATGAAATATAGAGAAGTAGGAGAAAGCTTTTACTTCATAGGTACGTTTGCATAACATTGTGAGATTAGCAAAGGAAATAATGTTAACAGTCTTCATCTCCCATTTTTATGAGAGCCTGGATGTGTGGAATCAAACTCGGGGAGGAGAGAGTAAGGAGGAAGAGGAAGGTTTCCACTAAGTAGTTTAACTTTAAAATTGGAAGTTGTCTTAAATTCTAGGTCATCTTCCTTTCAGGTTAATATATCTTTGGTATACCTTTGTGTGAGTCAAGAACATTTCTTTTGCTGCTGGAATTTGGCCATAAAGTTTCTTTGACGCCAAGTTTCGTGTATTGCACTGTTCAGTTGTGCTTCAGGAGTTCTCTTAAGTTATCATTATGAATTTCTCTCATTCCATCTGCATTAATAGATAGGACTGTACTAAGTCTGCTCTTAATTTTTTAGGTTGTTTCATTCCAGATAAATAAAGTATTTAAAGTGACTATTTTTTCCAGCACCTGCAGCTGCTCAGAAACACAGCACAGTATATGCAGCTGAATTCAAGCAATAAGAAGAACTGCTAACTTAAAATATTTTCAGTGTCAATGAGCTTTAGGAATTTTGTTGTTCTCTGAGAACAGGTAATTTCGAAGACACTGTTCTTTGAATACTTCAGCTTCTGTATATATTGTAAAGGTGTACTTGTACCTCTTATGAGTGACTAAGTAATCACCTATTTATATGAATTTGTTTGTCATCTTGATTTGCCTGTTGCTCAGGCTTCTAATTCAGCACACCTTTCAGTTGTCTTAATGTCTGTACTTTCAGATAAGCTCTTAGCATGTATTGCTTGGTCACTACTTGCTATTCAAAACTTTTAGCAGCAATTTTCCAGTATTTTGGGGTGGTGGTTTCTTTTGCATTTTGGAGCTCAAATGTTACAGTCCAGAACTAAGAAAGCACATCTAGAAAGCTGTATGGGAAGTGTCATATCTAGAGTAGCTGATAAACTTGTGGCTCCAACAGAAGGAGTGCACCCCTCCCACAGAGACTGGATCCTGTAATTTTGTGACTCTACAACTGCTTATATACAAAAGGTTGTGAATAACAGTTTTAGTCTTTTTTATCAGCATGTCTTGATTAGTATGACTATGCAAATCTGTGGATACATTTGGTGACTAAGTTTCATTGTATGGATATACATGTGCAAAAAGACAAGTTCATTCCTGGCATAGCAGTGCCTTGATTGCCTGCAGCTGCTGAATTTGCATGTGCCTTGGATCGTGGTTACTTGTAAAAATGCAGAAGCATTTATTCAAAGTTCATAAATAGCTTCTGATTTTCCATTTAATGGAAAATTATTTGAACATGAAACCATGAGAACTTATTTAACAAGTGTCCAAAGCGAGCTAAGACCCATGGCTTAGGCATTAAAGCATGTTTCATTTGCCTCCGTTACAACATGGCTCTTGACATCCCTTCACTTTGCTTACCAAGCTTGTAAAACAGTGTGTGTTGTAGTACTCCGTTTGATTAAGTTTGCAGAAAGGTGTTCCCAAGAAGGAGAAGAACTAGATTTAACTCATGATTCATCATGGAACAGGTTGTTTCTCCCTCCTTTATCACTATGTTACACTTTACAGACCATCATTTCACTACTGTTTTATACTATTATTTGCCCTCCCCATAATGTAAACTTTAACATTTTTATATTCTGTCTCATTGCATGAAACATTAAAACCTATAAAACTTTTCAACTGAGGACTATTTGTTTGGATTTTTGTGTGGAGAAGAAAGTAGAAGAACAGAGGGAAAGAGTGGTGGTTTCTGGAGCTCACAGCACTATTTCAGTGCTTGATATAGAACTGTAAAGTACTTTGAACTCTGTTGTTGAGAATCCATGTGTGATGTAAATCAGAATTGTTAACTTCATCTCATTGTTGGGAAGGTTGAAGTACACAGAGAAATGATTTGCCCAAGGACCCCCTCAGACTAGTGGCAGAGCTGAACATAAAACCTGTGTTTGGGCTGAGTTCATTGCTCAGTCTATGACACTGTGATTAACTGAAGAGAAAGAGTGTAAATGGAAAATACTAACCCACAGTTAGTAGTCATACAGTGATATAGTCTGTGATACACAGTTCTTTTCCACTCCCAGAGATACGTTGCTAGCTTTCCATAGAAAATAATTTGCCTACAACGTTAAAAGACTAAAGCTATTGAGGAAACTTGTTGCAAGTCAATGGTCAATAAACCAGCATCTGTTTTAAACTTTAATAAGACTAATTCTACTTTCTAGGACATCTCAACATTTACGTACACTTCCAAGAATCAGTCAAAATTCCCGTCTCCTAATGATTAGTTGTGCATGAAAAGAGCAATGTAGGGCTCAGAAAGAGAAGAAACGTGCTGGTTTTTGACAATCTGCACTGACAAGCATGTGAGCACATCACTGCTAAGAATCTTGCAGAGCAAGAATTATGTACTGCAGCTCAGCGAGGCACACTTAGTAGGGCAATGCCGTTAAGTCCAATGCTGGTGTTTCTGAAGCTGACTTTCTGGAGTTGAATGTGGAAATTGGTGTTTTATACAAGAGAGATGTTCTCCTTTGCATCGGATTTAGAAGTATTTTCCTGTTAATACAATATAGTTCATTACCCATGTAAATGGGAATCTGATTCCACTGTGTACATTGCATCAGCAGCATTATGTATTTCAAATGAAAATATGTTTCTTTATCTGATGTATGACAGTCTTGCCCAATGATATTTAAGTATTGAGCTATTTAAGTATCAAAACTTGTTATTTGGGATAAACTCCTGGTACCTGTGTTTACTTTCTGCTTTCTTCTTCCCCATTGATTTAGATTTTTCCAGTGGAAAAAAAAATAAAATCTTGTGCCTGATTAATCAAAGAACTTAAATATGTATCTAAAATTATGCCTAGTTAATTAGTTCCATTTAAAGTGTTTCTACTCAAATGCATAAACTTTATAGGATACTGCTGTTATATACTAGATCAGGGCTTTGAGAAGAGAGATCCATATGGAAATTATTTAACTGCATAAAATTTCAGTCTGTAATTCAAAAGCCTCCTGCTATGTTCAAAGCCCAAACAACAAAGCTTTTTTTCAAATAATTAGTTGGTATGTACATATTCCTGAAGGATTTTGAGATGTTTAATCCAGCAGAAAATTGCTATCTGGTGGTCAACAGGGAAAAGGCATGACAAAATTTTACTATTATTATTTTTTAAAATGTAGGCAATTATAACTGGACAAGAATAAAGCAATCTAGTTAAGTAATGAGAGGAACAGAGCTACTCAAAGCTTAGTGTGTAGCTAGTACTAATGTCATTATCGAAAACATAGTATTTCTCCTGTTAGATTTAGGCAGGAAAATTATTTAAATGGTAAGTCTTTTTATCATTTTATTCTTACTGTATTCTTACTGTACGTAGTCAATGAAGTAGCATTGTTTGGTTATGAGGTCGTGAGCAAGTTCCTAAAGTTGGCAGTGATCTGCAAAGCGGGTCTGTAGCAGTTTCCTGGACTTGCACAATGTATGCAAGATGTCGCTGCTAGTGCTGTCTCTCTAAGGGTCCTGGAAGGTGCCATCTAGACAGTAAATATCCTAGTGCAGACTCTGCAAGAGTATTCCCTCCCCATTTAATGTTATTGTTCGTACCACAGTGCATTCAGGTTGTGCGTGTGTGTGTGTCTGTGTATACACATGCATCAGGAGAGTGAGGAAGCCTTCCAGATGGAGATTACTTCAGGCCACTGTATGGCCCAGAAAATCAAAACAAGCACTACGGTTACATAACAGTTCTTCGACCTAACATTATTTCATTGTTGCAGTGATCTAGAAAGGATGAGGTGTATGGATTTCTGTGTTTTGTCTGTGGATTTTTTTTTTTTCCCATTTGGGTGAAAGGACAACACTAGAGCAGTAAAAAAAACAGAGAAAAATCTAGGAGTGGTAACAACATAAAGATTTCAGCAGCATTGCCTGCAGAATAGTGTCTGCCTAGAGGGGAGAAAAAGAATCAAAATGAATTCAAAGTGTCTGGTGGGTTAGGTTTAATGCTATTAATAAATCTAATGAGGATGTAATTGGAGTGGTTTTGCTGATTTGGTTTATTAAAAAAAGGAGATATGGGTAAACTATTTACAGATATTTAAAATTTAGTAGTCAAGATGACTGTATGTACAGCCTGTTTCACAGGTTAAGTGCACAGGCTGATGCTGGAAGTGCACAGCTTTCCCATCAGAATGGAGGTGACAGTGGGAAGGAGTAGGAGGATGAGTTACGGAAGTTTGGCTCTGAATTTACTGCTGAGAGAAACAGTGTTTGCTATCGGATAACAATCCCATGTTAGCTATCCTTCAGTAAAATTCTTGTGGGGGTTAATCTGAATGGAAATGCAAAATTCTTCCTGGAATAGGGCAAACACGTGTAGCATTATTCAGTTGGTTATTGACATTCCACCTGAACTAGCTGCCAAAAGATAAGTAAGAGCTGCTTGATTAGATGTCCCTCTTACAAAGAGCAGTGTCCTCTCCACATACTGCTGTCGCAGATGTGATGTTGTGGAAAGGTATATCTGTGTTGTGCTACACTCGCCCGTGTGAATTTATCAACAACTTGGATGTCAGCATTATGTTACAATGACTGGTACATATGTGTCTGTGGGATGCCTGGATCTGACCCAACGTGATATAAAATTATATCCTTGGAACTCTTGTAATTCTTGCTGACAAATCCCTAACAGAAACCTGGATGTCTGATTGTGCAGCACACATGCATCAAGTGTGACACAGTGTGACACTTTAGACTTCTTATTATCCTCCTCACATATAAACCTGTGTCACATAAAGCAATTTGCAGGCAGCAGAGGACTTTGTGGAAACATATGAGCAAAGCTATGAGGTCTAAAGCAGGACTTTCCCCTGCAGACACTGTGAACAGTTCTAACCTGGAATCGTTATCAGTGTTAACCTTGAAAATAATTCTGATAGTGGGAAGAGCTGCTGAAAAAGACCCTGACAGAAATTATTTGCTTCCCACATGGGCGTTGTAAATACACGTGCACAGATAAAGTAACCTTAAATGAAGGGTAAAATTCTGGCTCACTGTAAGTCAGTGATAAAACTTTCAGGTTGGAATCTCACAAAATAAGCCTTTAGAGTATTGTATACAAATGATAATAAGAAGAAAATGTTAAAAAATATTTTTAAAATTCTGGAGCAGTTGATGGAAAGTATTGCAAAATAAATGCTGTGACCTTGAGATATGAAATAGTTAAATATCCCATTTCTAGAAGTGTTTTTGGAAGTCAGTCTTAGACTGTAGGAATATAGGTCATGTCCTCTATTCTAGAAGGCACGGCATTATGGTATATTGGATTTGCCAAATTGGTGAGATGTAAGACTACACCATAGCAAGTAAAGACTTGAATCCATGTACATGTCGATGTAGGTATTGCAACACAATCTTAGGCAGTAACGCAGAGATGTCTCATGAGTCTACCCTGTTCCCCCATATGGTGATAGGGTAGCTGGGGTCCTCACTGGAAAGAGGGAAGAACTGGTGTTAACCAGCTTTATTCACAGGCATCATTTGAATAATGGCTAGAGATAACTTTTCTTCAGGTGGCACAACTTTTTGACAACCTACAAGAAAATATTCCTCCCCCCCCCCCCCCCTTTCAGTTAGGTTAGCAAGATAGTAAACAAATTAACAGTTTGTAAGCAATATTACCTGTGGAGCTGTTGATCTGCAATTTAACTTTGTGCTTTTTTGCTTTGCTGGCAAATTTACAGGCCCTCTAGGGATAACTTACTTTAGCTTTTGATAAGTTATTTGTAATGAGGACATTTCCCTGCATGCCATTCAAAAACACAGTGACAATCACCAGTGTAAGCAAGTGTTAATTGTTGCTATGGTATGGCCCATACCAATAAAATCTGGCGCTTGTGTTAATCAGCCTCACATTGCGCAGAAAGTATCCCCTGCCTCTCCCTGATTAGTGTTCAGATCAGCTGTATAAACATGCAAGGGACAAATCCTAATTACAAGGTATTTAGAAAGCTAGTAAGACGGATTGGTATTTGTTGTTCTTTGAACTTTAGAATTATTCTGATAATCAGTATATTGTGTCTTTTTTAAGGTTAGAGAAAGTTCAGACTCTGCAGATGCATCTGGAGTGTGATACCTAGCCCACATAGTGCCAGCACCCTTAGTGAGACTTGATGTACTCCACTAAATGCTTTGAAACCTGGTGAAGAGCACTATAAAAGAACCAGGTGGTGTTTATTACACGAGTGCTCTATTTATATGATATCTTTTCATTACATTTGAGGAAGGATTTGTGTCCTTTTCAGAATGTTAAAGGAAAGTATGTGTCAGCAGTCCCTGATCTCCACAGTGCTGCTACATCAAGTTCTTATTTTGAATGGCCTTTCCTCAACTTATTTAGGATTAATGTAATACAACCTTCATTATTTTTCCTTGTTGATTTGCATTTATCTTCCTTTTCATGAACCATGAATTTCTGCTAGGGATTCCAGAATCATAATTTTAGATAATCAGGGTTAGGCTATATATAAATACTAGGACTACAGGGACCATGAATGATCATTTAGTCCACCTTGCCATGCAAATGAGGATAAGGTAAACCTAGACTGTTCTTGAAAGATATTTTATTTAAACCCATTCTTAAAATCTCCAGAGAAGGAGTGTCTGCAGTCTCCTTTGCTTACCCATTCACTGGAGAACTCCAAAGGCAGCCTTTCTGAATGCTGCAGTTACTAACATCTTAAATCATAGCCTTTAGTTTGAAGGGTGACTCCCAGATGTTGCTTCACAAGTGGTGCGCTTGCTTGCTCACGTATAGGACCCTGTGTAATGCAGGCAGTGAGTCAGAATTCAGTGGGCATGCTGTGAGCACAAGTAGGCAGCAGCACACATGATGTCCCAGATTTCCTTGAATCTTAGAGTACCCCTAGCTCTGCTTATGGCATGGTTAGACAGGTGGGGAAGAGCGGTGGGTTTTTCTGGTTTTGGGGGGTAGGGGGGTTGCCCTGTTCTGCTTTCTTCTAGCATAAACAAACCTATTTCCTTTGGTTAAGATTCTAAGAAGTGCATGTTTTCTACCACATTTATCACTCCCTCTCTAATCTTTACTTACTTCCAAAGCATGCAGCCAAAAAAATATATATAGCACTCCAAATGATGTCTTAGCTCCACAAAGTAAACATGGAATAATTACTTCCTATTTCTTGTGTACGGATCTTCTCTTAACACAGTCCACCATCAGATACTTTACTCTGAGCTGCCAGAAACTCCAGATATATTTTTCCCCACAGTATTCTGTGAACACTTACTCACAATTTGGTATTTCCCATTTGCAATATTTTTCGTTCTGCTGTGGAGAGTTTTATTTCATTAATATTAAAACATCTATAATAGATGAAATAAAATGTAGTTATCTCATTAATATCTCAGTAAAGGGCTAGAAAGCAAAGTAATGAGAGTAGTTGACTAGAAATCAAGGGGTTTCTCAGACAGGAAGAGCAGATTTATTTCAGACATCAGTGAAGGAATTCCTCAGCAATGTGGAACTGCCAATCCCTGAGCTTTGTTCCTGTGCTCTGTCCTACCACTATGCTCACACATGCATAGAGCTGTTTTTTCTTTCTGTGTAGCACCCTCATTCTTTGCTCTAAATTTGTTAATTAAATGGCAGTACATTTATTAACCTGGAACTGGTACCTGCTCTGATTAGAAAACAGAATTCTGGTTTTGTTTCAGTGAGGTTGTTCTTTCCCCGCAGACTGCAGTTCGAAGTGCTACACTGATGATAAACCTTCCACACGTTCTAATTCTTGCAGAATGTGTCCCCTGCTATCTTAGTAAAAAGAGTGAAGAAAATAAATGTATTTAGCTGACAGCCAGTCTTACTAACAGTTTATTCTTATCTGTCCCTGTAGTCTCCCTTTTGTTCTAACCATTTAAAACAGCCACAGGTTGGTTTATTAGCCAAAGCTAATAAATAGAGCTGGAGAGGCTTGCTTTATAACACTCTGCTGTTGTTTCAGCAGCCTATTTCTCCAGCGTGACCTGGAAGCACAGAGTAATTTGCTTCCTTTATAGTACTATAACTGGAGTTACAGCTCTGAGATACAAGGCCTGAACCCAGGAATTCTTTTCTGCTTTGTGTTAGGAAACATAGTCAAAATAAAATTAAGCAAAAACCAACCAACCAACCAAATAAAACCTTAATAGCACACAGAAAGAGCTAAGGGCCTCTTTAGAAAATCTGCAGGAAGATGGGGGACAAAGGGAAGAAAAACTGCAAACCTGGCCCAAAACTCTGACACACAAGTTTTCCATGTCTGTTTTGCAATATTAAGAGACAATATACTTGTAGGATCTGACTGTGTATATACGCATATATATTTATATGTATAAATGTATATATGTTTGTCACATCTTTTGTGGTCTAGGACTAGAAGGTACTTCTGGGGTCACTGCACCAACACTGTTTCATATAATCCCTTTTCAGAAGGGAACATAAAGCAAATGTAAGGACTGTAAGAAAGGAATTGCTAGTTATCATAACAAATAGGTATTATTCCAGTAACTTAATTAACTATAAAATACTGCTGCTTAGGATTTGAGTATTTCTTTATATCAAGACAATCAAAAGTCATAGATATCAGTAATTATTCTTACTGCATGTATATACATATTTTTCTTCCTTCAAATTTCCCTAATAATGTAAGTCATGAAATCATAGCAAGTCTAGAAACAAAAGTGTTAATGCTAAGGGATCTTTTTGGGATAGAAAAACTCTAGAAGATAATACAGGGCTACAGACACTGTCTATTTCTTTTGATATCAAAAATAACAATAGCTAAGTGACATTGCTTGGGTGCTTAAAGTCATCAGCAGTCTATTGGATGACTTTTGTTTCCACAGGCTAAAGAACAACATGTTTTATAATATATAATCTCTAAGGTAAAAAGGCCATCTGATTTTTTTTCTCTTATTTGAGGAAGAAAATGAAATTTATGGGGGGATCTAGAAGACGACAAGTTTACAATTAAATATGGAGCCAAGAGTCAAAACCTGGTTCTGCTCCTTTTTTCTATGGATTTCCAGAATGATATGTGGACAGCTGCAAAATGGTTAAGACTTTTGCCAGTATTTAGAATAGGAAATAAAGTTTCCAGTTGCATACTCCTTTTCTTTCTTCTCTTTTCCCTTTTCTTTTCTTTTCCCTTCACTTTTCTTCTTTGTTTCTGAAATTGGGTAAAGGTAAAAGGAATCGTCTTAACAGTAAGAAAACGAAGGAGAGCTGAGACCTGAATTGCTTCTTTTAATGTCTAGTTATTAATGGTGTTGCCTTCTCAGAATTTCCATTGTGTTGGATTTCTTTTTTTTTTTCTCTCGCTGTGCATCCCTACTGTTTTCAGTTGCCACTGAAGCGTTTTGTTCACAGTTCTAACTTCCATCCTTCAGAAAAATCCCTTCACATTATAATTTTATTGTAGTTAATAACAGCACATCACTGACATTTCCTTAACAGCAATGCCTTGACTTGTCACATAAAAAAACCAGTGACTGTGAAAATCCTAGATGCCTCCTTTCGGGTACAATAAGCATAAACACTGGTCATACACGGAGACATTTCATATAAATTATTAAACTTGCATGGCTCTTAACTTCCTGTTTTTAGAGCTTTGGAACCAAGGGCCTGGAATTTGTTTTTACAGTTGAGATTTAGAAAATGAAAGAGCCACACTTTCTTGCTCACTGTGCTCTCTAGAAGTAGAATAAAATGGTTTTTCTGAGCTGGAAATGGGTTTCATGTTCTGATATGCACTCTGATATTGAATATATAATATATAATAATATATATTGCATATATGTATGATTATTTTTGTAATACGTAATTCTATATGCTTCAGTAAAGAACATTAACCAATCGGCCTGAATTATCTGTAGTCCTGTCCAAAGTTGCTGGAGTTCCAATTCAATTCTCACTGAAATCAATGGAAATGTTTTCATTGATTCAGATTTAGTTATTTTAAATGAAAGTATAATCCTGTCCATGCTCATTTGCAGTTGTTTACCCAGACATTTCCTTGACATAGTTTTGTGGAGTCTTATATTTCCTATGTTTTCATTTTGGGTGTAAATGTTGTGTTCTTTGGGTTTGATTAATTTTGTGTGTGTGTCAGAATTGTGGAAGTTTCTTACTAATCTCACCTTCCTAATGATAAACATTGGAAGGAGATCAAAACAGCACTGTATCTTTTGAAATGTATGGCTTGCCTTGATAGCAGCATATCAGAGAATGTCAAGAATATAAAAAATTACAACACTGTTCTTTTGCACGTCAAGCAACTTACTATGAAATAAATAGCCAAAAGGAATTTAAATAAAATTCTTCAATGCAGTGGTTAAGACGGAAAGTATTGAGAGGAAGGGAAATCCATTCTGACTGGTAGAATCCTCCTTAATGAAAATTGCTGATTCACATTCAGTGAGCAGACAGCTGCGAAGGTTTAAGCATTAAATCTCACCAGCTGTTAATCACTCTTCAGCTGGCACTCACTGCCTGCGGAGTAGATAAAGCTGGCAAAATGTACTATATGCCTAGGCTTCAGAGACTCACAGGCTGACTTTTTCAAGCAAATCCACCGTTGTCAGTGGTTTGAATGAATATTCAGTACATAGATGAGTATACCTTCTAATCTGTTGGGAGAAATCAGCACTAGCAAAAGAGCAGGGCAGATAAGCAGGGCTCAGTAGTATCTTGAAGTACTGCAGCAACATCAGTTAAAACTTATTTGGGATTGGCTTTTTAAAAATGAAAATGACTACATCTAAACTGGAGAGCCTGGGGCTGCAATCCCAAGTCTGGCGGTGTTCTCCAGCCATCCCCACTCCCATGTTGGGGATGCCACCCAAGTACACATTATTTTTCACTTCAATTCTTGCTATAAATAGGTCGAAAATCAGTGCTGGATGCCAGAAGGGAATTTGTGTGTTCTTTGGCTATTTAGTTTATTTTGGGCTTAAAATTCCACACAAACACTCCATGGAGACTTTTACTTACTACTTTTTTATTTGATTCCATAATTCTTACTTTTCTTTAGAAGCAGAAGTAAAGAGATAGGGCACCCCCCCAAAAAAAAAAGGGGGGGGGGGCATTTTGAGTATTGGGTCTCAAATGAGACTCAGTCATACACTGAAGAAAAGGTAAGAAGATGGTCAAGTAGTATTTCAAAAACAAGGGCCAAAATCCACAGCTGTTGCAAACTTGTAGTCCATTCAAACTCTTTCAATGAAGCTGTGCCTCTTGCTAGCTGGTAATCTGTTTCCTTTCACAGCACACTGACTTCACTTACAGAGTGAGCTTAATGTTCATGCTAATTAACAAACTGTACTAGGAAATGCCCATAATATTTGTTTTGCATCCTTCCTAAATTCAGTGAGGCTTTTAATGTAGCCCTAGAGTGTAGAAGAATAGAAGATACACTTTCCAAAAGCACCAAACAGGATCTTGAGCCGAAGGTCATTTTTTTTCAAATGACTTACTTGTATCAGAAATATCCAATCCCAAAGAGCAGGAATCAGCGAGTGTAGGGTCATGACAGTGGAATCAAGGTAGCAAGCAGGATTCTTTCAGACTACTGTAAGCAGAAATAGAATAACTAAGAAAGGTGTTAAATTGTTCTGCCTTCACATGGGAGTTTTGGTAGAAGTTTTAATAAAACAAGTTTACCGTGAGACGCTCAAGTTCTTTAGGCACTGAGTCTTCAAGAGCAAATTGAAGAAAAGATTCCTGTTACAAAGGAGAATATACAGAGGAGGCTATATTAGAGGGAAATAGAGCATATAGCCTTTCTGACCTGCTCTGCAGTCCTGCTAACATCAGAAGGTCCAAGGATACTTGAAAATGATGGTATAAGCTATAAATATTCTACCTGCTTCACTGAGTGTTCTAAAACTATAGTTCCTGTCTTGGGCTGCTCATTTGCTAGTTGCTTCAGAAGATAGGAGTCGGTAGCAAACACCAGTCACTTGCCAAAAAACATCTTGAATGGGGTAGGAACAAATTGTAAAAATGAGGGCAAAACAGGGACCTAAATTTTAACAACCATAGCCTCTGGTTTTTTGTGTCTGTGACTATGACACCTGATTTGCAGTTTGGGAACTTTGCTGTGATGCAAAAGTCTGCCCGTAATGAGGAAGAGTTCAGAGGTTTTCATATGTTGTTCTCTGCTGAGAGAACTGGCAGCTGGCCATGCTGCTCTCCTACTGTAAAGAGCCAAGACAGAAAACTGAAATTATGCCAGTTCCTGTTTTTGTTTTGTGTTGGTTTTTTTTCCCCCTGAAAGTGCTGTGCTAAGCTCATTTTAAGCTATATTTTGTACTGTATTAAAAATATGCTGGAGTTATGGAGATTATTCTAAACACCTGCTTCTGAGCACTAGATTTCAGTGTAGTCATGTTTTGTGTAGAAAAGATCCAAAGCATTTTGCAAACTGGAAAGCTGGCCCCAAATCCTCAATCACATGAGCATTCAGTGTGGAACCTGCTCTTTTCTCCATTCCTTGAGACTTGCTGTGTTGCATGCTTGCTAGGGCAAGTCTTCCTTCAAAGGAACCCCTTCACTCATGCCTACCAAAAGCTACCTACAGTGCAGACAAAAGCCAGCTGCGCTGCAGGCTAGTTCATGAGACCGTAGATAGGACAGAGAAAGGAGATTAAGTTGGTCTGAGGTTCCTGTTTGTACTGAATGAGAAGAAACATATGTTCACGTAGGATGCACTTGTACACTATGAGAAAATGAAATTGTATTTAAAATTTGCCACCTTTATGCTCTTTGGCTTGCTTCAGAGTGAGATTTTCAACCAGGGAATGATTCAGTACCTTCCTATTATTGTGGGCCAAGTAGAAAACTCTCAGTTTCACAGGGTTTGCCCCTGGTTTTTTTATGCTGCTTCTCTGAAAATATCACTGCTCTGCTTTCAAAGAGCTGTATATGCTGATACTGGTTCAGATTTGAGGTAAATATTGAAGGACTGTAGAGGAAAATATACATTCTATATATATGCTATATATTGGCTCTTTGTGGAAGTTGTGGCAATGTAGACAGAGACTTAGTATTTTGGGGGTCGAATTGCAGGAACAGGTTTTCAGAGCTTTATTGAGAATTACTTCTCCAACCACTATTGCCTTGAGAATCTTTTAGAAGTGTTTATACTTTTGATACAGTACTCTATCAAGGGATTGTAGAAGTGGAAGGTATGAAATAGGGATTTCAAACCATGTCGCTTCATCTTTCAAATCTAGTTTTTGCAGAGGTTACAATGCCTATAACCAGTCTGCACTGCACTGATGTGATTGCTAGCTTTGAAAGAGAGGTGTCAGGGGAGAATTAAAAAAAAAATAAAAATACTGTAAATAATAACTGGAGCTACAAATGGATCCAGGCATTGTGATACTCAGTGTTGCACTGTCAAATTCCTATTTGGCTCCACAAACCATAATGTTAGCAGTTCTGTTTCTGGTATGGGGACAGCTATGCCTTGCAGTAAATAGTATGGTGAGTGGGAGATGTCTCAGCTAAAGAACAGGACATGGCAATGATGTCAAATCTTTCCTGTTACTAGGATTTGGTGTCAAAATTTTCTGTGTCCATCCAGGTTTCACAGGCCTGCCTTCTCAAAAAGAAAGAGGCCTGATTATAACACAATAGGCAGTAGACAGCTAGGAAATAGGAAAATTCAGACTGAAAGGGGCCTCAGCAGGCCATCTAGTCAAAGACAGAGAAAGCATAACCTTTCTGGACAATCTCATCCAATCCTTGACTGCCCCTGTGGTGAGAAAGTTTTTTCTTATGTCCAGTCTGAGCCTCACTTGCTTTAGCTTATGCCCATCGCCTCTTATCTTCCCACTGAGCATTGCTGTGAAGAGTCTGGCTCCATCTTCTCGATAACCTCCTCACAGGTATTGGAAAGCTGCTCTTAAGTTCCCCAAATCCTATCTCCTTCAGGCTGACCAACTCCAATTCCCTCACCTCTCATTACAGGGGGAAGTGCTTCAGCTCCCAACCATCTTAGCTGGCCCCCTGCTTAACTCCCATTTTGAATGTCTTTCCTGTATTGCGAAGCCCCAAACTGGAAGCATTATTCTCGGTGTGGTCTAATGAATGGTGAGTAGAGGTGAATAATTACTTCCTTCAGTCTACAGGCTCTGCTCCTGCCAGTACAGCCCAGGATGCTGTCCTCCTCTGCTGCTGGGGCATGCTGCTGGCCCCGTTCAGCTTGCTGTTCAACTGAACATCTAAGGCCTTTTCTGCAGAGCTGCTCCCCAGCCAGTTGGTCCCCAGCCTGTATGTTTCAGGGGGTTCTTCCTTCCCTGACGCAGGACTTCACATTTTTAATTAATGAATTTTGTAAAGTTCCTAAAGCTCATTCTTTCAGCCTATCTAGATTCCTACAAATGATAATCCCCCCCTTGACCATATCAACAGGTTTTCCCCTATTCAGTGACATCTGCAAACCTGATGAGAGTGCACCCCATCACCTCTCTTGTATCTTGATAAAAATGTTCAACGGGACAGATGTTAACACAGACCCCTGAGGAACTCCACTTGTAATAGGTCTCCAGGTAGAATATGACCTGTTAACCACTATCTTAGCCTGATCATCCAAACAGTTTTTTATTCATCTAGTCGTCTGCCCATCCAGTCCTTATCATCCCAACTTGGAAACAAGAATATTGAGGGTGACAGTGTTGAAAGCCTTGCTAAAGTCAAGGTAAATGACATCTAGTGTTCTTCTCTTGTCCATTAAATACTTATTAAGTAAAAAAAAAAATTGTAGTGATTTTACAGAATTACAATTTTATTGTCTGTAATTACAAATATTTTAATGAATCACTGACAGCCTCTGACAGGCAGGTTTTGGCTACACTTGTCAGTGGGCACTAACCAAAGAAAGGGAGAAAGTGCTCAATAAAAAAAAAAAAAGGTAGTAATTTCATAGATGATCATTTAGAATATTATGAACCATAGCATGAGTAATACTGGCACAAAGCTCATACTTAGGACTTGATTCAAGAGAGTCTAAGAGGCAGGAAGGTCTCTTTTGCGACAAACTTAGTTGTGTTTTGCTCTGTCATCTGTTCATAGAAATGCCACTCTTCGGTAGAGGAATTCAAGTTCAATGAGCTGAAGAAGAGGATAATGTTGAATCACTGGTGTAAAGATCAGGCCAGTGACTTGGATTCTGGTCTGTGCTTCAAGGACCGATTTAAACAGCTGTTGAATATAATGCAATACTCAGTTTTTGTGAGTTGTGCAATAGACGTTTGAGTTGTAGAGTACTGTCAAAGTAGGATCTTTCTGGGTCTGTAGTGGAGACAGAATTTTGGCAGAATGTTACTGTCAAAAAGCAAAAGAATAGTTGCCTGGGTGAGACAAAGTTTGAGGATCATATTCTTGGAATTATGCATTTAAATTAAAAAAACTAAACTTTTTTTTTGTCTAGACCAAAGGCTTTTTGGTCTAGAGCCAAAGTTAATTCCTGAAGCTGTCACTTGGACTTTTCCCAGGGATAGGAAAAACCAGAACCTTGACAAGAAGTTACGATGAGGAATCTGGATCTACAGGAGCTGTGTAATTGCCTTGTGGAGCCTACAGAAGGTTAAGCTGTATAAAGAGAATATGGGCAGAAACTGTTGTCGTGTTGTGACTCATTATGGAAAAAGAAAGACAGCAGGATGGAAATGAGAGACCAAAAAGCCTTGCCTAACACTCATGTTGGATTTCCAACATTTTCTAGTGTTGACTTGAAGGACACCTTTGAGCACTGCTATCTGTTCTCTTTTTCCACACTGAGTTTTGATCGGATAGCAGCTCTGCTTGCATCGTCTGACACAATATATTACCAATGAAAAACAAGCTACCTTGTCATGTGGCCTTATGGCTACTTGTTAATGTTCAATTCTAATTAGTGAATTTCTAATTTTTACCTAGCTTTAATACAACCTTCACACTAACGTGTAAAGCGCTCTGCCTATTATTTTCTCTAGTAACTACTTTACAGTTCTTAAATATGCAACTATGGAACAGAGAACCCTTGTGAGTCCTATCAGCAATTAATCAACTTATACACAACAACAAGCCATAGCTGTTGCAATTCCATAGCAAAATACCTTCAAAATCTTTATTTTAATAAGAGTATAGGAATCAGTTTGTGTTCAGGATGTATAAGCATAAATTCATTTAGTGTCATTGGTTATATAGGAAATGGAGGATAGCTTAACTTTTAAAATTCAGGATGTTGTTAAATAGAGGGAAAGGAGAGTTCCCTCCTCTCTTTGGAGTTTTTATTTTATGAGGTGGGAGGACAACAGCGTAAATACAGATTTGATTTTACACAAACTTTATAGTCCAGTGCTTTACGTTAAACTGAATTGCATTTAAAAACTTCAGATATATAAAGGAATTTTAAATTTTAATTAGAAATTAATTTAACAGGCTTTTGCTACCAGAGGCCATAAAAAGTGCAAAGGTTAATGGCATGAGAAACAAAGGTCTTCACATCCTGATTAAACGAAAGCCTCTCCCAGTCTGTTTCCTGTTCTCCATGGGGCATCATCACTTTTACTGTGATCTGCCAAGGTTACTTTCTTTGTTCTTTATTACCCTTTGTGATAAACATATTATACTATTCTTGCATATGCAAAGCTTCTGACAACTGCTCTGTGATTGTTTGGTGCACAAGGAATGGAGAATTAAGGCTTCAGTCCTAAAAGTTGCAGATAATGACACCTGGCATTTTTACCAAAGGAAATTGGCTGATGTGCTACTATTACCTTTAGTATGGATCATGCATGTTAATGTCATAATCTGTTACAAAAATCTTTAGAGAGGTGTGGTGAATCATTTTACCACTGTAAATCTCAACATACGAAGACTTGCTCTGCACTTCCCAGTCCCAGTTTGAGTGGGATTATTTTTTTGCTCTGCATCCAGTTTGATGACAAACTGTAACCAGTGTATAATAATAGCAGGTTTTACCCCATACTCTCCTCATCTTATTGCAATACAGTGATAATATGATCTACTTCTACTTCTTCCACTGTTGCTTATTTTCAAGTCCTAATTTAGTTGTTCACTGTATTCTTTTAGAAAGGAATTAAAATCCAAAATATTTGAAGCAAACTATAGTGGACTCATACCACAAGTGGTCAGGAATCATGAATAAAAAAACATAATAGAATTGGTAACAGCAGGATAATTCAAACTTTCTTTTTAAATCAACATGTTCTTGAGGAGGTTCTGCTTGACTGCAAAAACAGGGAGATTACCCTACGTGGTAAGAGAAGGACTTACTCGACTATGTGAATTTCTTTATTGGCATTCTTACATGAATGAAGACTGGATAACATAAGTAACTGGTGGTAAAAATGTATTCTGAGCCAGCTGCTTCTTGCTTTTCTGCTGTAATTCATTAAATAATGTAATAAATAAATGTAAAAATCTGAAGGCATCTGCTTTATGTTTTAAGAACAAGAAGTTTCCAAAGTCTATTCAGAAAGTGGTGGAAACTAAGGGTACTTTTATGAAGTAATAGTTAGCTTTGGTAGAGCACCTTCTGTCAAAGAATATACAGTTTCCCAGAAGAAATTGAGTCAGGGAAATGAAGCATGTCAGAATTCTCCATCACTGAATGACAAATTCAAAGCACCCATTAGCATGTAATAGATGAGAGTAGGACTGGAGATTATTGTCAGTACATTGATAAGTGTGTTAAAATGATCTTTTAACTATTACACTTGACTATTCAAGCATATTTTATTAATCCTTTATAAACCAGGAATGAAATGGATCCTTCTTTAGTACTTCTTCAAGGTATCCCAGTTCTTTAAAGTATCCCTGGATTTCTGAAGTGCCTATCACTGCTATTGGTAATCCTTTCATCTGCCTGAGAGAAGATCTGAATGCTGATAAGTGTTCATGTGCTAGAGAGCCACATGTATTGGGAGATAGCTCAAAATAGAGGGTTCTGTGTACTTTTGAAAGCCTTTCCAAATTAGTTTCTGAAGCAGTGATGAATGAACACATTCTCAGTGTTTTCCTGCATTAAAAAAATCAGTTGTCAGTTTTTCATGATCTTATGTACGAAGCATATAGAGACAGGTACAAAACACAGTGTATTAAGTGTTTGCACAAGATGACAGTGAGAGAAATAGAAAGAGGATTACTTTTCTTATTGGATCAAAGCATCCTCAGTGTCTGCAGCTACTTGACCCAAAAGAAAGGATTTGAAATTACTTTCCTACCCACCCTCCCCTCCAAGGTTTGCATACTCTTTAACTGTGTTTTTTTGATGTTGCAACAGTGTTCTCTGCCAGATTTCTTTCTAGAGGGCATCACTCTGTCTCTTTAGATTTATTTGAGCTTATAGCAATTCTCCAGGACAGAAAGTCTTCAGTTTGTACAGCATGTTGCACAGTGGCATCTGGTCTGCAAGGAGGATTCCTAGGCACGTGGTAAGATGACTAAGGAAAAATAACTGGGAGTAATGCTGTCCGAATTGAATAAAGATAGCTGCCACTGCCCAGTTGCTGTTGTCTTTGCCACTACCCTGCGATAAGACCTAAGGACTCATGCCTAGCAAACAGGTGATACAAGGCACCAGGCATTAGTCCACAAAGGCGTGAAGTCACTAGCACATACAACTAGGAAGATGTCTATGAAATGCTACTCATAATTGCAAACAGATCTTTGAAAGGTTATTTCAAGGCTTTCAGAATAGGAAGAAGATATACTGGAATGACAGGTGTAACAGATGTTTGTTGCAAGTACAAACTGGGGCAGCACTGGATGTGTGTAGGAAAGCTCCACCGGCATAAATCATTTCCCACCATACCTCTGTATTAATTCACCTTTCTTATACTGCTCTGTTCTTTCACGCAACATATTACTGCATCTAAGTCAGAACAAGTCAGGAGAGAGAAGTACCTTTGCTCCAGAATGGAAAAGACAGATTTGTTCTACAAGCTTTGACACCTGGAAAAATTTGCAGTTTTCTTTGATAACAAATAATACATAGAGCAACAGAAAATCTGCCAACCGTGGCAGAGACTGTAAGTTATTACTAACATGGGCAGTTTATCAGTGACAAGTTATGAAGAGAATGAAACACAACTACTGTGGCCCACCGCATATGAACTCAAAACTTGATAGACATCTAAAATCCACCTAATTCATAAAGATTGAAAGTGATGTATTAAAAACAGCAAAATAAAAAATTATTCATTCCAGGCATTATTCTAATGCAGGGCACAAGACAGAATGAACCACAATGGACCAGGTGCAAACAACTCAGGGGTATAACTTCTGTATTTTGTATAAATATTTCACAGTGCTTGTCAATACATCATTTTATGTCATTAGAGCTATGCTTTCTTTGCATATAATGAAGAGTAATGGATACCAGATAACATGTTTGTGGGAAGGAAGCTTATGAAATGAGAAGAGCAAAAGACATTTTTCATTAAGAACTCCATTCCAAGAGCATACTTAACTCAGGGGATGGGAATGGCTAAATGGCTAAATGCAGGGAAACAGTTCTGTTGATAGAGTGCTGTTTAGACAAAAACCTTTATTTCACAAAACACTTGCTTGTGAAAGTGAAGTACAGCTTTGCTAGGAGTGCTAGGAAACCTGCACCAGGATTAAGGTAGAACATCCAAAATCTTGACCCATAGCATCAATAACAAAAATGTAAATGTATACATATGTTGAATATGAGTTGTGCTTCACAGAGAACATGCACTGAATGCTATTTGGTGTTGCAAATTCTTTTTTAGTTGTAACTGTTCCATAACAGTTATGACTGGAACAGAGAGTACTGGGAAATGTAGGTCATGACCATAAGGGATATCTCATCAAACACGAAAGGGAGGCCCCAAGCTTAGAGGGAGTGGGAGTAAAGCAGTAAAGGTGTCACAATGAAAGAATTTTAGAAGAACGCATTGGGCACATGGATCCCTATTTCCATTTGTCCTTGCTGATCCTCCCTACAGGTAGTAGGAGCCTAATTTGCCTTTACCCATTGCCATCTATCCAACCAGCTTGAAGCCTGTAATTGTTGTTTCAGTGTACACATATTTGCACATACTGTTCTACTGATCTGTTATTGCTACTGAATATGATTATACTGAATTTTAATAACATTTCAGTAAGGGGGTGCCTGTAATTGCTTGCTGCGGAAGAAGGAGCCTCTGATACAGAGGAAGACAAATAATGTGTGTACTGGGATGAAAAGCTGCAGCAGCATCACTTTTTGGTGCTTTGGTCAGTAAGGTTATTTAAAGTCCTAGGAAGAAAGTTCTTAAACCTAAAGTCCAGCATTGGCAAGGGTACCACTGTGAATTTCTTGACTCTGCCTTGCAGCCAGTAGAAGAGTTGTCTGATTATTGGTGTTTAAAACATAGCATTGATATCATTATGTAGATGCTGCATTAGACCCATTTATAGTGAGTCACTAGACAGTTCTTTAAGTTTGAAAGAACTTGAAATTAATACTTACTTTGGCTTTATCCGGAAGTGTAATGTATTTCATTCTTTCCCAATACCTGACCATGCGGTCAGTAATTACACTAATAGTGTTATCTCCATTATTAAAGAATGTCTAATCTAACTAATATTATTAATTTGTACACATCTGGTATAACTTGTGCTTTCAGGACTTTTAATGATCATATATATGGTTTTGTCTTTCCTTGGATTCTTTCTGACTCCTTAGACATAATGTCTTTCTTGGTAGGCAAAATGCCATTTTTATCTCTAGGCTTAAATTGTTTCACTGTTTTTTAGCAACAATGGCAAGTTATAATTCTAACCAACAATGCGAGTCTGTCCTCTCCTGAACCTCCCACTGCCCTCTGATAGCAAAAGTGAGGCTGTTCTAGCTGTAAAATATCACAGTGCGTTACACAGTGCTCCCAATAGTCCACTTCAGGCATATAAGCAAGCAGTGGTTTTCCTATAATCTATTCCAAGGTTTCTTGGAATCTTCATATTTTTGAGATTTTTTTTAATAAAGGAACTGTTATGATAGACAGCTTGTTATTAAACTATTATTGAACTATTAAACTACCTATAAAAAACTATTTCCCTTTCACTTGAGTCTTCATGGATTTTCTTGTCTTGCTGATTTGTGATACATTTGGGTTTAATGATGATACTTATCATGAACTTGTCACCTTTTGTCCCAGAGTTTTTCCTTTGTAGCTATCCAAGCTTTTTGAGAGCATTTGCTGAAATGTGAGATTGAAATTCAAATTACTTCAATGCCTTTTATAGCCCCTATAAGTATTAATTATGTTTCTTAATTGTCTTTTTCAGTATTTAGGTATTTCATAGATAAGCAAATAGATATTTCAAAAAGTATGTCTTGTTTATACCATACAGTTTGTTGAGAGATAGAAAAGTTTCTTTCTTCATAGGAATTTAATTTTTATTGAAGTCATTAAAAACATGAATTTTTGATTTAAAAAGCTACACCTAGACATTTCTGTCCTGAAATACTATCACCATGTCTCATGGGAATTATAGATCACACCTCTCGTTTGCCTATTCTCCCATAGGGGCTGGCCACACTTTGGGTACCAGGAGACACTGCCACACTGTAATCCCAATGCCCTTTCTTTTAATCTGATTACTATAAACAATGCTCGTATTCATTAAAAATTCCTCTTATTCTAGCCTGTTTCTCTACATGACTGAAGCTATGTAGTCAAAATGCTATGAGATATCTCCATTTCCATGGCAGCCAGCATGCTCTCTGTCTTGACTATTATTTATGTATTACTTTTCTAAAAGTGTTACAGCTGTGCAAATACTTTCCAAGTTCAACTTCTACGATCAGACTAGTAACATTTTCTTCTTGCAGGCTGTGGTTTGAGTGCATTCAACATCGTCCTACAAACTGACTGTATTTATTCCAAGTAGAAATTGTTTCTTCTAGTAAATCTCGTGTTTTCCAACTGAAAGAATGCACAAACATTTTGGTCTCAACAGTGGAATTCTCTTGCTTTCTGGGCTTTCATTTCTGTGAAGATTTGTGCTAGTAAATAAGAAAGGTCATTCAGATTCAACTAGTCCTTTTCAGAGGTCTCGGTAGAAGATGGTGTCAAGTGCCATCAGTGACTCCTCTAAGTTGTAGTAGACTTAGATAATGCCACAGGAGCAAACATTAAGGAATCAGGGTTATGCTTCCCAGAGACCAAAGAGCTAGATCAGGATTTTATGGAATACAGTTACCTAACTCAGTCTTCAGTAGAGCAGGCATCTTCTCAAATATCATCCCAGGAAGGAAGTAAAAACAAAAATCAGGAAAAATGAAATATCAAAATATGGAACACTAAAAACAATAGGGAACAGGAAGAATCCAAGATCTTATTAAAGTTTCTGATTCTGAATTAAACAATTTTAGGATTATATATCTAACTGTTGAACAATGAGGTAGGGTTTTGGTGACATGCACATTTATTTATTGCATGCATATTCTATGCATAATAAGGCACCTTGACTTAAGCAATATATGTAGATATTGGCTGCTTCTTTTGTTGCAAGTGTTCATCTTCTGAATATTCAAGTTTCCTATCCCATTCCTGGCAAATGTAAGTTTACGCATCTGGCAACAAATAATATTTATATGGTGGGAACGTCTGAGTATATAATACTCCCTACCCTCAATATTCTGCTAGTTTTAGATCCATGAAAATGAACAAAAGTACTTCTAAATAAAAAGCTTTTACAGATGAACACAACTTTTCATACTGCTGTATGAAAGAAATATATTTTTCAAGGCAGTACGCCTGCTTGTCATCTTTTCTGTGCTCTTGAATGGACCTAAAGGACCAAATCACAAATCTTGTGGCATGTACCAATGTTGATCTGAGAACAGTGTGTTATACCTGTTAGGATATTTTCTTATTATTTTTTCATACTAGTAGCATGATTTCAAAGATCCTGCTGTTATTTGGGTGTTCTACATGATAAAGTAGCAAATCTAATCTTTATTGAAAACAAATGATAGCAAGGGAGTGAAAATACCACTAGCGGGAAGTTTTGGATTTGTTTGTTCCAAAACTAAATATGTCAAATGAAATCTGCTGGATTGTGAAGAAATAGTTAGAGCTTTAAATTCAATATCTCAGAAACTCCTGGTAGTAGGAAAGAATACTACCTGTAGCACTAATATTAATCTGACAAGAGCAATGTTATGCAGTGTGTATTTATATTCACAGCTGAAGAGAATTCAGACTTTAAAATAGCGTTACTGTAATTACTCCTTTTTTCACCCTTTGTGTTCCCCATCCTTTTTCAATTCTGATGTCTCTCACTGCCTACTTTCTCTTTGAGCTGTAGCTGAAAAAGGGTGGTAGATACTATTTGAGGCATTTCAGAATATTGGTTCTCATAGGCTTTGAAAATATTCTGTCCTGAATTCAGGAGGGCTGAGCACTAGAACCTTCATTTATACTTCTTGGGAGAAGCAGGTGTTTAGAAAAAATTGGTGCCTTGTGAGAACTCGTCAGCTAAATTCCTGGGCAACAAGAAGAGAAAGAAAAGTGAGATGTCATTAAGAATCAGAATATGGAGACTTTCATCTGCAATGATTTGTGATAGAAAAGACCCGACTTATGTCTGTGAATTCACACCAGAGACTTAAACACAATGTGCTCACGTCCCATGTAAGCACTCTAACATCATACCTGCACTTCTCAAGTTATTATCTCTCTTTCACTCTGAGAAGTTAGATAAACGTTCATTGTGTAATGAAATATCCACAATTTTCACTGGAGCAGAGGGACTACATTTAGACATAAATACGCTATACTTATGGCCATGTGCAAGATCCTGATTCAACTCAGAGTGTAAATTAAAGTTGAATCTTTTTTCTTTAAAAAGAATGACCCGAATTCCATGACATTCCTTGGGAATGCCCCCTTCCTCTCCCACCCCATTCACCATGAAAAATATTAAAGTCTCAGCTTCATCCTGTTGTGAAAAAGGAAAATGTTTAGGATCAGGGGAAAAGTAATGGATTTGGAGCCCACTACTTTGGAAAAAGTAGCGGGCTCATTTGCCATCAGCTTTACATGAAATTCAGACAGGAATTGCTTAGGTAAAAAGTTTAAGTGACCTTTGGGGAAAGCCAAGACCAGCAATCAGTGAACAGGGCAGCAAGTATAGTACCATAGATCTGGTATGTTTTCAGAATTTCTAATCATGCCTTTGTCCAATTTCATAAAAAGAAAAACATTTATGTGGAGCCCCCCAGAGACAGCTATCCAGGAACTGCATTCTTGTGCATCAGGGAGCATGACACAGTTTGGCATTAAAGCAGCCATGGAGACATCATGAAGACTTGACCCTACCAGATGATCCCTATTTAGCTATAACTTGCATGTCTCCAAGTGCCCCACTCCAGAAAGGAAATAACAATTTTGTTCATTTACTCATCATTCAGGAAGCTGTGGGGACTTGAACCCAGGCACTCTGAGTCTCAGAACATCCTTCCTCTCCAGATACTGTAGTTCAAATGTGGTGCCAAAGACAGGGAAGAAAGCAAAATTCCATCTTCTTCTTTTAAAAACAGGAAAAGTGGGCTTCCCTATGTCATACTGTGTGTTTCTTGTCTTGCTGGAGAGTGAATTAGCTTTTCTGTGTTGGTTTTACTTTGCCTCTTCATATTACAACTGGAAATCCTGGAAAGGCTGACCTAAATCTATAAAGAACTGATAAACACGTGGTTTTACTTTTAACAGATATGAGTAGTTTCACTATTTCATGGGATGCTGATAGCCTGTCAGTGGAAAATGTATGCTTTGACAGTCTGGATATGATTTATCTTCATATGAAACCTGGCATGAATTCCCAAAACACTTGCAGTTTATGATAACATTTTTTATTTTACTTCCTTCCATTGTTATATAGAAAACATCACCTGATGAGTGGCTACAAAACACAGCATTAAAAGTTCTCAAAAATAACTTTTACTATGCACAAATAAAATAACAAGTTTTACGAGTTGCCATGTGTTGGAAATAATCATTTTACATATGTTCATCAAATAAATTGCAGTGAAACCACAAACTATGCACTGTTCACTTCAGCCATGAAGTGTATGTTTATTAGTAGTGTTTAGGATCGGAAATCACCAAGAGTTCTTTCAGTTTCTTGCTTTGATAGCTGAAGCATTTTAAACAAGAGAATAATAAAAGTTGAAGAATTAATTTATTCAGTTTTAATTAATTCAGAGAACACTACTATATTTAAAAAACCCCAAACAACCAAGTATCTGAATTCTTAGCATTTTAATTGCACAGGGATGATTATGATGACCCAGAAGCTTTAAACTTCTGAGGACAGAGCAGTAGGGTATTCTTAAAATACACTTCCCATTTGCTGTGTGGTGGTAGGTGCTTCAGAACTGCAGAAAAAAGTCCTCAGAAAACAAACAAACAAACAAACAAAGAGTATAAATGAATATATATAAATTGCTTTCTAATGAAAAGAAATTAAGTAATGCCTCATCCATCCCTAGTTCTTGGGTGTAACAGAAAACTTTTCCCACATTTGCAGTGCTTAAAACTTTTAAAATTTATCTTACTTTTTTTCAGCCAAGCCTAAAAAAGTTGGGATGACACAAGAAAATAAAGTGTACAAGCAACCTGGAAGCCAGGCATTCTCTACGCTAACAGTTTTGACATTTTGACTGACATGGACTGCAGAACCAGTATATGTCACTATCTTAGCAAAGGAAGTTGGTTTTGGCAGCAGCCTTTTAACTATGGGGAGGCTGATGAGGATATTCTGCTCTTGAATAGGAGAAAACATACAGAATCAATAGGTCAAATGTGGCCACAGTAGGCCACATTTCTGTTAAAAGGAAGGTTATAGAAATATTCCTGTTACAGCATTTCCACTGGACACCTCTGTAATAAGGAAACAAAGCTATCTTTACAGTTAATAGATAAAAAGAGCTGAGAAAACAATAGTGGCTCTAGCATCCGACTGTGATAAATTAAAAGAAATATAAAGTCCAATCACTGAGTCCTATCTCAAGCAAAGTTCTTTTTGAAGCCATGGGCATTGCTGTTTGGTAAAAACGGATAATTGTAATGCCAGGTCCAATAGTACTTGTTATATTATCTACTACATTAAATCCCTGACAAATATTTAATGGGATTAAATCTGTCTTCTGCTCTAGATTTATATAGCACTGCAAGGGCATAAACTTTATTAAAGCTCCATGTAATAGATATTTGAATCCTGACTAGAAAATCTCATTTTAAAACATCACATCAGTTTTACATTCTCTATTTTATTCTTATTCGATCATCACTTCCCAAAATATGTTTCCATTAATTTAATATTTTTGTTCGCTTCCCTTAGCTTCAGCAGCTTCTAACGTACTCATTTCAGCAACTCTACACTCACATTCAAATCACATGCTTTATACAGATTTTTACAGAAATTATTCTATGCCTAGCGAGGAGCTGTACTACCTCAAGAATTGTCAAAATCAATGAGACTTGACATATTCAGTGCAAAAGGGGGACTCTGTTTCTTACAGGCTTATAGTCATGTAACAACTCCTCTCTCTGGGTATGAGTTTATGTATGGGTAAGTATACATAGAGATTTCCTGTAAAAATCAGAAATAGGAAGGAAAACTTATCTCCACTTATTTTCTGCTTTAGTCAGCAAGATACAGTACGCATTTATGAAAAGACACATATTTCCCTTCTCTTTATTTTGTTCTACAAAATTAATAGGTGCATCTGTTATGATTGTTGTCTAATTGCAACCAAGCAAGGCATCTTCTCTCCCTTAGGCCACTCTGTAACCAAGTGTACTTCGCAGGGTACAGTATGATTGCATGGCCTTTTGCAAACAGATGTTAATTTCTCTGCCCATGCTTCAAGCCAAAAAGAAACAAATTAGCTTGGATATAAATATTCAACAGATGCTTTAGAACTTGGGGGCCAAATTCACAGTTGTGCACTATTTGAGCAAACATGCATGGTAAAATCAATGTATAATTAATTGATTCGCTGACTCAAAACTTAAGAGCTGATTTGAACAGCCCACAGTTACGTAGATTTTTTGCTACCAGCTGTGGCCATAAATGAAATTAGTTTGGCACATATTAATATACGTTATTTATAATCAGGTCAGGTGCTGTACTGTGCACTTATCTTCTGTAAAGCATTAACAGCCTTTGCACTGTTTTCACTTCTGAACTAAAAGAGAGGGTAAGTTTTTCTTTCTTTCACACAGCCCTCTCTCAGCTCCTTCTAAGTATCTTCTAATTGTCATACTTACCTGTAGATAAATTCTTGCGGGTACTCTGTCAGTGGATGGAACTTATACCATCCTTTGTAGATAGTATAAGCATAGTAGAAACTTCAATGATTACACTGAAATACGTCCATATAGGATACCACTATATAACTACTATATAATTGCTGTAGCTACATATACCAACAGATGAATATGACATTGCCATCTTTTTCCATGGTTCACAGCATCTTTTTTTAATTTAAATGCAGAGCATAAGCTTCAAACGCACCGGGCTTCACAACATTTGTAATAATGCTGTCAAACCACCCTCTAAACTATTTTATGAACCATGAGAACATTTTAATCTGTTGGCATTTCCTTAACTAAGACAGTAGTACTGCTGCCTGAAACATAGGTGTTACATTAGCTGACTATCTTTGCGATGTATAAATTATGGCATCTGTCTTGTAAATAGAAGTTTGCATTATGCATTGATGAATGAACTTGTGTGAATTTAATTTAAATGGATGATCAGAATTTTTTGAAAATTAATATCTAACTTTATAGGAAATTTCCATTATGTTAAATTACATTTTAAAAAGCATATTACATGAGTAATGTTAGTGTGTATTGATTCATAAAATTAGCATTTCCTGTCATAATGGAGCCCTTGAAAACATCAACTGAAAAAACATAGATTGTTTAAGATTTACTGCTTTGTTGAAATTCTAAGAAAGGCTGTTTAGGCAAAAATATTTTTTACCTTACTGTATCAAACTGCACAATGCAACAAATTCTTTTGCTGTGATTGTATATGCCAGTGGTGAGACAGATCCAATTACTCATACATATCACCCATACAAAATGTAATGACTTTCAGAATCTTGCATTTTTTCCCTACTAACACACATAAACAATACATATTCCCACCCTAAGACTTTTACTGCTTACAGCAGGTAGAGGAACTATTCTGCAGAAAGTCACGGTTTTATGCTTTTAAAAAGGTGTAAGAGCTCTGACATAGATGATTTTAAAATAAGCATTAAGAGCTAATTTAAAATACACTTGCAATTGCTATGGACAGAGCAATTCATCCATACAGCACATATTGAGGGTGGAGGGTAAGGTCAGCTTTTAAACTATTTATAGCAGCACTGAGAAATTATACTTTGGCCTATTAGTTGAAAGGCAGTTTATGAAGGCAGTTGCTGCTTACAGAGCAACAATTGCAGCCTGAAGTTAAGCGAAAAGACTGATAGTATATTATTTTAATACTGATATAAGTGTATATATGTCTTGAAGCAACTACTGCATGACAAGATCACTGACTCTTTTTGGGATCAACAGCTTCAGGGTCTGAAGTTACAATACCACAACATCATATTAAAAAAAAGCTCTGTTTCATTACAGTAAAGATCAGTGTTGTTTTGTGAGGGTTTGAAGATTTTAAGATACTGAAGATAAACAGAGGCAGCAGAAGGGAAAGTAACTTAGATCCTTAGGATTTAATCAGTCTTAAATGTGCTCTGGAGGTACCTAAACAGATGTGGTTGTTAAGCTCTGTGTATCAACAGTTCTGCTCAGTAGCTAAAATACTCCCAGGGAACTACTTCAGAGTTAATTGATGTGGTGTCCCTCCTAATAGTAGACGAGAGCTGGAAAACAATAGCAAATTCTTTACTCAGGTGCTGGAAGGAGACAGCTCCTTAGTTCCTTGCTCTCAGGCATCAGGAATGGGTTTAGGCTGCCCATGCCTCCATGCCAGGTTTGCTCAAGTTCTAACCCGGGCTCTGTGGCACATGTAGCCTTGGGCTCTTGGCGTGGTCACCAAAGACCTTCCCAAGTGCTTCAGTGGTTACTGCTAAAGAAATGCAGCGGCAGTTATTTGCCTATAAGAAGTACAGTGTATAGACACAAGAATCCTAATTGTGTGCTTGTGTCTGAATGGGAAATGAACAAAGATGGTGCAGCCAGGGAACCCTCTTTCCAGAAGGATAGGTTCGTGCCTGTCGTGGTTTAGCCCCAGCCGGCAACTAAGCACCGCACAGCCGCTCGCTCACTCCCCCCCCGTGGGATGGGGGAGAGAATCAGAAGAGCAAAGTAAGAAAACTCATGGGTTGAGATAAGAACAGTTTAATAATTGGAACAAAATAATAGTAATAATGATAATGAATTGTAATGAGAAGGAAAACAACAAGAGAGAGAGAGGAACAAAACCCAAGGGAGGAAAAAAAAACTCTACAACCGCTCACCACCTGCCGACCGACACCCAGTCAGGCCCTGAGCAGTGACCGCTACCCCCCGGCCAACTCCCCCCAGTTTCTATACTGGGCATGACATCATATGGTATGGAATAGCCCTTTGGTCAGTTTGGATCAACTGTCCTGGCTGTGCCCCCTCCATTTTCTCGTGCACCTGGCAGAGCGTGGGGAGCTGAAAAAGTCCTTGACCAGTGTAAACACCGCTTAGCAACAGCCAAAACATCAGTGTGTTATCACTATTATTCTCATACTAAAATCCAAAGCACAGCACTATACCAGCCACTAGGAAGAAAATTAACTCTATCCCAGCCGAAACCAGGACAGTGCCTCAGTGATCTGGCAGGTTTGTGCCTTGTGCCTCAGGATTTCAGATCTGAAGCTCCTGATTCTCATCTGGGGAAAACTTTCAACTTTCTGGAGAAAACCTCAGTGGACTGTGCTGGAATTTCCTTGTGTTGTCCTAATACTTGTATCTTATTATTTTCTCTGGCATGGGGATTTCACCCCTTCCTGCTCTCTATCCCTCAATATTATTGCTGTTGCTTATTGTTTGTAGGCATTCTCATTAGTACAGCGCAAATACTGTATTTCCTGTTTGCACTGCAGCTTTTTGACTTTCTTAGCTGTAATGCTTAGAAAATCAGTACAATATTGCAAATAAACTATTGCCTTACCTCTTGATTACATAACTAGAAAACCAAAATGTTGGAGAAATGGGAGAACTAGATGGATTGATTGTTCCCTCCAGTTTTTTTTTCCTTTTTTTCTTTTATTCTTAATTTAATTTTTGAATCTAAACTTGGGTTCATTTTGTAAAGTATTTTGCTAAATGCTACTGACTGTGGTTTTATTTTATTGGTATCCTGCATGGAAAACAAGTTTGTTACTTTGACTGCCAGGGAGACATTTTTGCAGCTATGCCATTAAAAGCTCTGTGTCAGCTTCCTGTTCCGTGATACTGTTTTCCTCTCACAGCGCAACAGACTTTTCTACTCAGGCCCATATCATAGAAATACGGACAGTGATGGGAGTCTCTGTGGTTGTTTCCTCATCCTAGCAAAGTAATTAGTGCGACAGTGCTTTTCCACCTTTTTAATGCTTCCCTTTCAAATCCTTGCCACTTCTCTCTTGAATCATTTTCTTCAGTGGCCAAGTGGAAAAGCTAGCACAGCTAGCCAGTCGAGGGAGGTGGTTGTCCCGCTCTACACTGCACTGGTGCGGCCCCACCTCAAGTCCTGTGTGCAGTTTTGGGCGCCTCAACATAAGAAGGACATCAAACTATTCGAGTGCGTCCAGAGGAGGGAGACCGAGATGGTGAGAGGCCTCGAGGGCAAGACTTGCGAGGGGCGGCTGAGGTCACCTGGCTTGTTCAGCCTGGAGAAGAGAAGGCTGAGAGGTGCCCTCATCGCAGGCTACACCTTCCTCAAGGGGGGCAGCTGATCACCTCTCTCTGGTGACCAGCAACAGGACACGAGGAAATGGAATGAAGCTGCGTCCGGGGAAGTGCAGGTTGGACATGAGGAAAAGGTTCTTCACTGAGAGGGTGGTCACTGACTGGAACAGGCTCCCCAGGGAAGCGGTCACGGCCCCAAGCCTGTCAGAGTTAAGGAGTGTCTGGACGACGCTCTTAGTCATATGGTTTAGTGTTAGGTAGTCCTGCAAGGAGCAGGGAGTTGGACTCGATGATCCTTATGGGTCCCTTCCAACTCGTGATATTCTATGATTCTATGAAAAGGCTGTGTGTGCCACTGGTGGCTCCTGGATCACGTTTTCAGAACCATGGTTGCACACAGCCAATTTTACCATGCCCAAACCTGCTTCCACGCCATTCTCCTTAGCCTCAACCCCCACATGAGTGATTACACATGGTAAAGTTAGATAGCTGTAGAAATGATGGCATTAGGATTTGAGTTGGTGAAGCTGCAACCAGACACCAAGACTGTTAAAGCTTCATAGGTGCAGCAGTTAGAGTGTGGTGGATTACAGTGCCACATGTCACCTCTCCACGCCCTCCCTGACTCAGACTGCATTTTTAGCAGGTGGATGGTAGCGTCTGAGCAGATTGTTTGCCAGCCTGACTGCCCTCTAATGGTTTGCCCTGTTTGACTAAGTTAGTGGTGCCAAGTGACAGTGAGTTGAGCTGAGAGGGCTGCTGGATATTTTCTGTGTTGGGTATTCTACAAGAAGACCCTCCTCAAAAACAGCGCTGCTATATGGTTGACTTGTTCTTTTTGCTTGACAGTACCTGTTGACACTTACATATGTGAATGATTCAACTAAACACGCTCTCCTCCCTCTCACTTACCACTGCATTGAAATTGGAGATTCTGCATATGAAAATTACAGGTTGCTGTGAGCTGTGTTCAAAAGGGTGATTCACAGAACAGCACAACAGGCAATTGTTGCTGGCATCTAGTGATGACTTCATCCCTTGCTGTTGTTTCAGCAACAGAAAGAAGCTTTATCTAGGATGGGTTTCTGACCCTTCACATAGATTTTTTTTTTATCCTTTACTTCATACTTGTTCACGATCAATCCTTTTTTCATTGTTTTGAATCCTTAAAAGCATGAGAGTAAGAAATAGTTTGCACCCTCAGTTTTGCACCAAATGCTGGAGGTCACTTTTCTCTTATTTCCTTTGATGTCCTTGGGCCAGACATCAGTGTACTGAGCCACTTTTGCAGACAGCTTTGTATCATGCTGTGGAAAGTGAGGAGATAATATCACCTAGGAATGGCTCAGCCACACAGCTGAAAGACAGTGTATACAAGCTGCACATTGTCTTAAGCAGTCAGCAACCAGAGAGAGGTGAATGGCATTGACAAATCGATGGGGTGGGATGATTCTCTCTGTTATGGCACAACAGCAGAAAAAGTTGCACATGTTTAGTCAGCACTGGAAACACGGATGGTTTAAGAGGACCAACCACTTGGCTTTCACCCATATTCAATCCAGGAATAGAAACATGGTAGATATACACAGCTAGGTGTGACCATCAGCATCCACTTTTCCTGAAAAAATCTGCTCGATGAAACATGCTTAATGGTGATTCTTAAGACTGAAATGTTTCCAGCTAGAATACGAGTTTTTAAATTGAAAATCAGGTTATCTTCTTAGTGGGGCATTAATTAGTGACCTGAAGTTACATACTTTGCAGGGATTATTTGTATGGGTGTTTAGAATAGAATAGAATAGAATAGAATAGAATAGAATAGAATAGAATAGAATAGAATAGAATAGAATAGTTCAGTTGGAAGGGACCTACAATGATCATCTAGTCCAGCTGCCTGACCACTTCAGGGCTGACCAAAAGCTAAAGCATGTTATTAAAGGCATTGTCCAAATGCCTCTTGACAGTCTTGGGAGATCGACCACCTCTCAAGAAAGCCTGTTCCAGTGTTTGACCACCCTCTGGGTAAAGGAATGCTTCCTCATGTCCAGTCTAAACCTCCCTTGGCGCAGCTTTGAACCATTCCCACGTTTCCTGTCCCTGGATCCCAGGGAGAAGAGATCAGCGCCGTCCTCTCCACGTCCCCTCTTCAGAAAGCTGTAGAGAGCGATGAGGTCACCCCTCAGCCTCCTTTTCTCCAAACTAGACAAGCCCAAAGTCCACTTCTCACAGGACATGCGTTCCAGCCCTGTCACCAGCTTTGTTGCCCTCCTCTGGATACATTCAAGGACCTTCACATCCTTCTCAAATGGTGGGGCCCAGAACTGCACACAGTCCTCAAGGTGAGGCCGCACCAACGCTCAGTACATTGGGATAATCGCCTCTTTTGACCGGCCGGTTATATTGTGTTTAATGCACCCCAGGATGCGGTTTGCACGTGTATATATCAGCTGAGTTTTTCATAGGCATTCAAGCAGCTCTTTTTGAGATCTGTAACCCAACACCAAACACTGTTTCTTAGTCAGCAAGTCTGCTTCCAGAACCGACATCTAGAGACAAGGATAGAAAGCAAATCCACCTTATTATTCAGTTCTCTCTTCTCAAAAGGATTTTGTAACAGATGTAACACTGCCACACAGCATATGTCTTCTCAAGTCTGAACACTTCCTTGCATACTAAGAAAAGAACATGGAACCTGTGTTTAAGATCCATATGGGTGATACTGGCCAAAACATACATCACTGCAGAAAACTGTATTTCCAGATATGCATATACTTATGACAGAGGCCAAAATACTGCAAGGAAACCTTCCCACAAAAAGAAGTCCCTAAATTTACCTTGAGAGGATGAATCTCAATTAGTTCTCCCAAAGGATTTTTCACCTTTTCATAAATGTCATAGTAATAATAGTTCAAGCATGAAATCTATTAAAGTCTTGGCTACAAAACCTAAAGGTTTGGGGTATCTGTAGTAAGTTATGTATACCAAAATAGACTGTATACAGAAGTGAACAGTTGCAATGCAGTAGTGTGTATTTTCCCTTTAGGAAGGAAAAAATGTTTCTCCCTGAAAGAAGGCATTGGGTAGTCCAGTAGCGAAAATTCCTGAATGGGGACAGCTTAGGTGCATGGACAGGAAGTGAAGCAAGTTTAATCTTTTTTTTTCCTTTTTTTTTTTTTTTTGAGATGAAATCAGGAATTATTACACTCTAATATCTGTACTAAGATGACATTTATCTTGGTATGACAATCAGTCATGGACCAGGTTATATTTTCACTCCAAGTTGTCCTGTCTTTGTGGGAATTTTTCAAACCTAGAGTGACCCATGTGTTATAACACAGACTCAGTAGCACATATCTCCTCATGAGAATTGCATGGTTAAATCCCTTTGTATTCTGCTGGAAATTTACCCCTTAATAATTCCGTAAAATATTTTGTGCAGATTTCATTTACTTCTGCCACCAGATGGCACTTGCAGTGGGTTTATGTTGAGAAAATAAGTGTATAAGCTCTCTAAGGCAAAGCATTAAAATCAATTTAAAGGCAGAACACTGTTTACAAACAAGGATTTTGCATAACAAGGGACTGCTTTCTTTGCCAGTTGGATTCTGTAAGAACTGATATGCAGGGTTTCATCAAGCAGCATATTTACTTTCTTTTTTTTAGAAGGAATGATATGTATGTGCAGACCTTGTCAAGAATTCTTCATAATTTTGCACTGAAACAGCGTAAGATGAAGAGTAGAGTTTCTGAATTACAGTTTTGCTGACCTTGAGTTCACAATGTGATGCTGTAACTGCTCTGAAGTGGAATCTGGTTGATGAATAATGTCACCAGCACCTTTCTGATGAAAAATAAAAAGGAAAATGAGAAATTAAAAAGGGGAAGGGGAAGGGGAAGGAGGGGAAGAGGGGAAAAAAGGAAGGAAAAAGAAAAAAAAGGAAGAAAAAAGTCCCTTGTCACATTACATCTGTGGTTGCAGCAAGCATAACAAGGGCTTTGCCTACTTCGCTTTTTGAGTTTGAGTATTATAGAGATAAATCCCTTTTTGTCAGGCATTCTCGGAAATGATAACAAACAACAACGCGAAGGCCTGCATGATTTCGTAAGCTGTGCTTTTGCTTTTGGTGGGACCTAGCTTCAAGGAGAATGTTTACATTGGGTAAATGCTCCATGCTTTCTCTTTTAGCATATATGGCAGATGCAGTGGCAGAGATTCTGGGAGTTTAAAGGGGAAAAAAACCTAACAGACAATAACAGAACAGAAGCCAAAAAGGAATGGGTTGAAACCTGCTCGCAGTTGTAGCTACACCTTTTTGAAAGCCCTTTTTGTTCCCAAGGACTGAATTTATTTCATCCTACCTCAGAAATTCCTGGGGATCTATTTTAAATGTCAATTTATAGCTAGCATCAAACAAAGAAATGACACAACAATTACTTTTTGACAACCAGTTTTTGAAAAACCTTAGCTGGAAAGTGAATTTTTCGCAATGTGAAAGAGAAAGGCAGAGTCTTCCCAGGCCATACGTTAAAGCAATGGAAGAACTATGTTCCTCAACAGATCTGAGCAACACAAATACAACTATGAGATATTTTCTTTACATTGCTTTTTGGAGAATATCTTCTTCAGGTGAAAGGTAGACCCAAACATTAATAATGCATCTTTTTCCTGTAGTAATTCAGCAACTAAATGCAGTAAACTTTTAAATGCCTGGATCACTGACAGACAAAACAAAGCTCACAGTTAACAGTCCTGTCATAGTATTCCTCAAAGACAGGGTTCAAGATCACTCACCCCAAAGTATTTGATTAGTGCCACTTCTGCACTTCAGTAAAGAGCTACTCACACAAATTAATTCAAGATACAGAGAGTAGTTCTTGATTACATGGGGCTATGAAATATAAAGCTCAGTACAATAAAAAGCTTTATATGGAGATCAGGATTAGCTTTTCCATGTGGGAACCATGGATTAGATTTATCACAGAATTTAAACTGCACCTTCTCTGCTAAGAAGGTAGCAGCATTTCCAAAGGTAGAAATTCACTTAGTTGTCAATACAGGGAAGAAGTCTCCTGAACAGGCTGAGGATCAAAACATGTAGGAAGAAAACTGAATTCATTCCTATGCCCATTCCAGAAGAGTGGGGGAAGAGGTTTAAAAAGCTAACACGCTTCTTCAGTCTAAGTTCTTCCTTTGTGATTGAGCCCTGAAGTGTGCACAAACACTGAGGCCCCCAAAGATGAAGGAAGAATCTACCACGTGTCAGATCCTACAGATTGTGCTGGGTTTTGGACCTGGCTACATACATAGATTAGATACCATTTTCTTCTTTCCTGGTATTTGGGTCTTTCTTTATAAACCTTTGCAACTATATTAGCTGTCTTGGATTTTGTAAACAAACATTTTCATTTGTTCATAGCTTTTGCCTGACTTGAATGAAGGACAATTCCAAGGACACTCACTAACACCCAGGCACTGCATTTCTGTGTATTCTTCTCACTGTGTGTGGCGTGTCAGTAAATCTCTCCAGCACTGCCGAAGCATAAAAAGAGGGCCCGTGCACTGTCCACACAAGCCTCACAGAACCTGGTAGCTGAGGAGCCTGAGCATAGCAATTTATCTTTGTGTGATTGCTATTAAGAAATCTCATGCAGCAAGTTACTTCAGAGAGTTCCTGAGTTCAGAAGAACCCACAGCAGTTTGTCACAAGCTCCCAATTAGTCCATTCCATATTTTTAAAAGTCTAAGATCTCGATTCCTGTTGAGGGACTGGGAATAAACTAAATTTGTCATTTGTACTAAGAACTTCTTTTGATATGGTGTTTCTCCTTGCGTTCTAAGAGCCTAGCCAAGGGGGAACCTCTAAACATCTGATTAACACTTTGTTGGAGATCTCAAAGATGATTTGGATCATTATTCTCCTCTGGATAAATGACACAGTTTAATTTTGACAAAGTAAGATGCACAAAGCAGACATGAAAAAAACATAGCTAGTTCTTTTTATATTGCATTTCCAGAATTGACATCTCCATCTCTTCTTTGTAGAAGCAGCACATTCCTTTTTTACTTTTTCTTTCAAGTAGAATTCCAATTCATCTTTAGAGTGAATCAAGTTACTTTTGCCTTCAGATAGTTATTGACAGGGTCAGTTCTGGAAGTTCCTTTGTCTTAGAAAAAACTGTTCCCTCTGCCAGTCTGTAATCCCCCACATAAGGGCTCACTGAATATTTTGCTGCCACAATATTTTGTCATTCCATATGACAGATTTTCAGTCTGTGATAGAGCCTCCTCTTGAGAGATGGTTCAGCATTGGGGGGGAGAGGGGGGGAAATCCCTTCCAAAAGCAAGTACACCTCTTTTTTAAAAAAATCCAACTGGAAAGGAACAAGCTGGAAAAGCTTCCAGAAATTACTGCATTTTTCTCAGATCTCTAAAAAGAGAGCAGGATCAATGCTTTTTAGGAGTACTGATCCAAGTGAAGCGTTTACTCTGATCGTTCATACTCACCAGCACATGAAGAGCCCTGTTTGTATGACCAATTACTAAGAGACTGGGGATGCACTATGTTCATGTGAAGCATTTGAATTGTGAGTTTTTAATAATAACAGTAAATGTGCAACAAAAGCCACATACTCCATAAGGACAACATACCCTTGAGACTAGAGTGCCCCAAGTATTCACAGTGTTTCGTAGCCCTTGCTTATGCAAGACTAGGTTCCGTTTGCAAGACTAGAAAAAAAGAAATAACAAATAAAAATGCTTTTTTTGCCAGTATTTGGCAATTATGAAGCAGCAAATACATTTTTTCATGTTAGCTTTGACAGAAATAACTCCCTTATCTTTAAACCTCCATAGAGTTCAATAGAGCTTAACTACATTGCTCTAGGGCTTCTCAATGCAGTTGCAGTACAAACGCTCATAAAATGGAGAGGGGCTGACGAGTTAACAAATACTAGTTTGAAGATCAAGTGATAAAGTACTTTCCAAGGTTTCTAGGCTGAAATTGTAAATAACAGACTGTTACTAATGATACAGTCCAGCGTCAACGCATTTCATCCCCTCCTATATACTTCTCAACAGTATGAAAGAGAAGGGATAAGAAAAGGTTGATCCTGTCTGACCTTAGCATTTTATTGTTCAGTTTTTCATTTCCTGATTTTGAATCTTTACTTAAGACATCTTGAGGTTTAGCACTGTTTATTTGGACAAGAAGCAATTGAAATGGATGTGTCCATATTGTGATGTATTTTCTTTTTTGGAAAAGGACAGAAGAGTTTCCAGTCTGAATTTGCAAATCTATTTTTAAGTATTGCTGCAAATAAAATGAAAGAACTTAAATTTCCCTCAGCTGTTGTCAGTGATAAAGCTGGGGTATGATTTATACTCCTTGTTTACAAATGAAAGGTTATTTCTCCTTCTCTTCACATATATATACACACACTGTCTTGGACAGCAATATATTACTAGTTTCTCCCTGGAAAAAAGTAAATGGTACAAAAATCTGACCAGACCAAAAACTGCAGACCAATAAGAGTGAAAATATGGTGAGTCACAGCAAACATAGACTCTACTAATTGCATTAGTACAAATATATCTTAATGATCACAGGATCAAAAATTTACTAATTTTCTCATAGCATAAAAACAACTGTCAGGCAGATACAGAGCTTCCCATTTTCCCCTTTTTACATGTTTCTTCACCAATCTCTAGGTCACCTTTTCATTCAGGGTGGGGACAAAGAGTAATGTACACTGTAAATAAACATACTGTAGTCAAAGTAAGTAATTCTCATGGTTTAACCCCAGCAACTCAGCCCCACCCAGGCACTCACTCACTCCCTCCAGTGGGAAGGGGGAGAGAATCAGAAGGGTAAAAGTGAGAAAACTCGTGGGTCAAGATAAAGACAGTTTCACAGGTAAAGCAAAAGCCGTGCATGCAAGCAAAGCAAAACAAGGAATTCATTCACTCCTTGCCACGGGCAGGCAGGTGTTCAGCCATCTCCAGGACAGCAGGGCTCCATCTCACGTAACGGTGACTTGGGAAGACAAACGCCATCACTCCGAACGTCCCCCCTTCCTTCTTCTTCCTCCAGCTTTACATGCTGAGCATGACATCATGGGATGTCCCTTTGGGCAGTTGGGGTCAGCTGTCCCAGCCGTGTCCCCTCCCAGCTCCTTGTGCCCCCCTGCCCACTCGCTGGTGGGGTGGGGTGAGAGGCAGCAAAGGCCTTGACCCTGTGTAAGCCCTGCTCAGCAATAGCACTGTTTGCAGCACAAATCCAAACCACAGCCCCATACTAGCTACTATGAAGAAAATTAACTCTACCCCAGCCAAAGCCAGCACAGTAATATACCCTTCCACCCTTCAGGTAAAATTGCCACGTCTCTTGCCTCCATTAATATTTAATGATGAAAAGCTATCCTATGTTTGCTATAGGTCCAGATTTTAAAGGGACCTTTTTTCCCTAGCATGTACACAGCTAATTTTTGTCATGGAAGCTCATGTTAAATCTCACTATACAGGACAACATCGAGATCTGTGAACTAACTGTGCTTTAGGTTGCTCCAGAGTTGCAGGTACTGCAGTTGTCAGCACAGTGCTGTACCTGAGCTAGTTAGCAGTACTGACCACTGGGCTCTAGCTTGAGCAAAGTACACTGATGCTGATCCCTCACTGCTGGGTCTGGAGCCAGTTCTCCACAGAACATTTCACTGTCTAAACATAACGGCGTTCTTTGGGATCTTTGTCTTGTGCCATTTTGTTAGTGGAAGAGCATTTGTAACCTGAAGATACACTTCAGAGACATATGCATTACAGCATCCATTTTGCAGATACGAAGATGGAAAGTTGTTGTCTGTTATGACAGAATTTGGAGATGGACTTGAGATTAGTGGTTCTCAGTAGCAACCTATATTTGCTAGTGACCTGTTTTAGTTAATGACTGCCTCAATTAACATTGCCCATTTCTAGCTGCTAACATACATTAAAGAGTAAAATGTTATATTTATGTATGTTAATCTTGACAGCAGATAGCGTAGCTGTCCTAGGGATGCTGTACAATTGGAAAAAGCAGGTGAAATGGTCCACATCACCGTTGAAACCAGGAAGATGTATGTAACAGTATACTCAATTAAAAGGTGGTCTGGACTGTATGAAAGGATCGGGAACCCAAGCCGTCATGATTTATATGTTGTTGCAATTCATATGAAATGAGTAAATAGGTTTTTTCCTTCCAAATTTTGTTGATGACAAGGATTCACTAAACCATCCAAACACACAAACAAAAAAACACTATAGGTGGCAAGAACAGATTAAGCCTCTATCATAATCTTCATTTTCAGTCACATAAGTGCTTCCTGAGTGGTCTGTAGATCTTACTTTGAATACTAGCTGTTTTAAACCATTTATAGGGATACAAGATATCAAATGAGTTTGAACATATAACGGCTAGGAGGTATGGAGATGTATGCTACCTAAAAGGATAGGCAAGGCTGAATTTTCGAGCATTCAGAAGTTACTAAGTGCTATAATTAGGATTACCCATGCAACAAATTCTTCTCTTTCATCATATACATTATGGTATGCCCTGCTTTCAAATTATTTGCAATTTTATCCATTGGATTCAGACGGAATGGACAGAATACATATTGGAAATACCATTTGATACTGACTTTTCAGGATGTTTCCCCATTTTTAGATTTTTCTTACTATTTCAGCTTCTCTTTGAAGGCAGAATTATTTTCCTAATGTAAAAAGATATTACTATGCCATCTAAGTGAGTTTCTGTTCATAGCATCCGAGTAAGCAACATGCCGATTACAGATGTGAAATGAGAACAAGAAATTAATGATAAAAATCATTAGTTTTCATCAATTTAGGGGTCCAATTTAAAACACCAGTGGCAAAAGAAATACATATTTCTGAGGACTTCATATTTTAGCATAGCTGCTTCTTCTGACTTTTCCCTAATTTCTGTTTCCATGGATGTTTAAAAAAGAAAAGAATATTATCTGATTTTCATGTTTTCTCATAATCTTATTCTGAAAAGCAGTGTTTGCTGAAATTCGTCAAAATAATTCAGTCTAAAGAATATGGTAAGCACAAAAAAACTGACTCCAACCAATTAAAGTACAGAAAAATATTAGACTGCAAACGTATGGCATCAAAATGGAATACAATATCTTAAAATGAAAGAGAGTGGGCAAATTTAACTCTGGCAGCATAGGTAATTATTCCTTTAAGTAATGCTTTTTAAAAAACTGCACACAAAAACCTCCAGCACTTTTATATAAGCAAGTTTGCTTATTAAGTTTTTATCCAGAAGAGACTTCAAGAAAACTCTGGTTTGGGTTTTTTTATATTGAAATGCTGGTATTTGATATTGTAGATGATGTTTTATGGCTTTATAAGCTTGAAAAAGACACATGTTGCAATGAAATCATGTAATCACAAGAAATTATGATGAAACATTGAAATGGGTATTTTAGCATTTGATATTTTGCCTTGCTTTCAGTGAACTCATGAAGTTATAATTTGGGAGGGTTTTATTTGTTTACTTTCCTCTTTTAGTATTCAGCTTCCTAGTCTGATGTCCAAGTTTTTTTGTCCCTGCCAATAAGCCTGTGCTGTTCATCTCTATTTAATGTGAAGTATTTTCTTTCAGCACTTACCTGCTCTTGACACTAGGTATTTGGTATTGTAGCATGTATTTTTCTCCTTCAGTCACAGTTTATCCTACAACTTAAAATATTATGTTTTAATGAAAGGTGTCCTTCATTCCAACTCCAATTTGGCTTGAATCTCAGCTTAAGTACCAAGAAATGATTTTCTGCACCTTTTGTAAAATAACTTGTTTAATGAACAGAGGAACAATTACAGTTGTACCGAAAATTTCATTATATTTATTACTAAATTAGAGTTATAAATTTATTTTAGTCCCCTTTTTAAAATTACTTACCACTTTCACAGCAAAATTCTTTCTGGATTGAAATTGTCTTGTTTGGTTTCACTCTGAAAGATTAATTTGAGTAGAAAAGAAGAGTCACAAAACTGTTCCAAAGCTGTTCTTAAGCCCCATTCTCAATATGAACTATCATAAACTGAATTTTAAACAATTTTCTTTTGAGCTTGTTTGTTCTTATAACTGGTCATGAAAATCCCTGTGATCACCATAACCAGGAAGCTTAAGTAGCTCAAGGTAAATTTATAGTATAAGGTTTATAGATTAAGATTTATAAATTTATAGTATAAGACTCTCAGGAAATTTAACACAATTAGAAATCATGTTTGTCTGACCACATATCAGAAGTAAATCTATATGTGTAAGTTCCTATCTCTCCCCGGCTTAACTGATAAGCACTCATCCATTGCCACAGTGCAGTGGAAGATAACGACGTATACTTTCACAGACGTTTAGCAGAAGCGTGCATGATTTTTTTCTTGCGGTGATCCTCCGCTACAGTATTCCCAAGGCCCTTGCACTGCTTATATCCGAGGGCTTATGAAGTGGTTTGCAGCTCCTCTACAGATCACACCGGGTGCTGCATTCACAAGTGCTCCACATGATTTTATTCCCCTTCCTCCCACTGTGCTAGAATGCAGCATCTGTCCCACAACCCAGAGTATGAGCACATGTGTCCCCCAGCACACAGTAAGCCTTGCAGTCAGTGCCACTGCCACATTGCCACATCACAGTCCCCAAGAAAAACTGTGAACCACCTCTTTAAACAGCATACTCTTTCCTTTATAAGCCCGTCACTGATTTTTCCTCTTTCCCCAAAGCAGCAAAATATTCCTTGCTAATTTATCCCACACTTTATATTAGTTGCTTGATACCCTACATTAACAGTGCTTTTTATTTTACAGAACGCAAAGACAGACATAGTCCTTTCCCAAGGAGTTTGCTCAAGAGAGCACAACTTTTTTTTGCCTGCCTGCTAACATTGCCTGATATTGCTTACCAAAACAAGATATATAGAGAGAATTCACAGAAACTAACAAAAATACAAAGGAAATAAATACTTTTATGAAAGGCTCAGTAGACTTAAAGACTTGGTTAAAGTTAGGTACTCAGATGGATTAGCTCTGGACCAAACTCTGCAGGCAAACTTCCAGACTAAGCTACATATCCTGGAAGAGCCAGTTTATCATTTTGTAAATCAAAAGGCAATTCATACAAACAGTAACGACTGGTACACTCAGAACTCATAAAATTAAAAGTGAACTTTCTGCTGCCTTGTGTACGTGCCTTAAAATATGGTCTGTAATTTTGTCATGCTTAGCTTGTGATATTTCAAACAGTTTATAAGCTGGTCAGGGTAAAAGCACAGCCTAGTTGTTCAAGTGCCATAAAAGCTATACAGGGACCATGTGGTGATGCAAGCAGTAGTCTAGAATAAAGTGCAGAAAAGTCCAGGGTTGACCTTATAGCTGGTCAAGTATTCTCCCTTTTTAGAAGAGGGGTTGAGGTGCATAAAGCGAGTCTCAATACATTCCATTTATCTAAGAAAAAGTTAAATGGTATTATGATCATATTTTACAAGAGATTATCACAAAAAAGATCTGTGGTAGGAAAAGGCATAAGGAAGTTTCATGCTTGTAAGTAGAAATCTGATATACTGGTAAGAGAAATAAGATGTCAGGTTTTAAAAGTGGGTTATATCTAACCAGGAGAGGGGAAAGAACAAGCCGGAAACACCACAGTTTCTAAAAGACTTCAGGTCTTCAAGGTTGTGCCACCTTTTTTTTTTTTTAAATACCTCGGAGTCAGGTATCAGTTTCATGGCAGTCTATGGCCTACTGGGGCAGCTGTCCAGGTCAGCAGTGTGATTTCTGTTGCCTTCTTTCTCCAGGGAATCTCAAAAGTGTGCAGCAAACGGGCTACAAAGAATGTTGACTTTTCTGGTATTACTCAGCTGATTCCCCACCATCAGCCTACTGGAGATGAACAAGCACTTCTGGCTGCATGGTGAGTACACAGTTACGAGATAAGGACCATGTATGTCGCACTAGGACACATGAAAGAGGGTACATATATGTTAGGCACATTGTGTGAAACAGGTTGGTACCTACATATAAACTCTAACAGGATAAACTCTATTAGGATAAAATTACTTAATGTCTAAACACAATGCAGCAAAACCAAGGAGAGAGGGAGAGAATTAAAGGGAGGGAGAGAGTAAGAGAGAGAAGTGGAAGCAAGAAAGAAGTGTCTTCCAATAGAATTTTTTAAGAGAGAGATGGAGAGCAGAGTTAAGATTGAGCACAAATCACTGCATGACTTCTGGGTCCTTGTTTTTTATATTACACTGACCTAATTAATTTTGCATGGAAAATATGTGTCAGAGGCTTTTCCCTGGACTTATCTTACTTTGAAAAAATTACTTCAGCTGTTTGCTCACTCATGGCGCTATTAACCACACCAAGCCACTTTTGAAATTGAAACATTATATGCTTAGTTTTTATGCAATACAACTTAAAACTGACAAAACATCCAAGTTAGACAGGCATGTAGCAAGAATAAGAGCCAGGTTTTCAAAACCGGACAGGCAAACATGAGTGATCTCTATTGGGCATCTAACAGCATACAGAGTCCCGCAAGTAAGAGAGATGTCTCTTTGAACCCTGCTCAGAATTTGGACCAGATGTCGGAACTACTACCCCTACACTCACAAATGGTATTCTGCAGGGTATCGATTTGCCAGAAAATTCCAAGACTTGAGACAGTCTAAAATTAAGGCCATCCTAAGGTTTCTCCAAAGTGTGATGGGATATTTATGTATTGCTAATAATAAATTAGTAAGAGAATCCTACTTACTGAATGAGCAACATTTCCTTTCGTATTTAAATCTTCCTTGGCACTTTCCCAGGCAAGAATTAACCATGTGCTGCTTAGCTTATAAAAATGGACAGTCTGAGGTAAGACGTTAGCAAGTAATAAGAATGCTATTTTGGTAATTTTCATATTTTAAAAGGTTAGGCTTGATGTCACTTAATTTTCTAACTGAGCAAATCTGAACAAGCTGGATCTGCTTTTACAATCTGTCTTACACACAGATAGAGATTGAATATATTATTGATTTCATGAATATGCTTATCTTCTATGTTTACCTCTTCCTGTTAATTTACAGAGCACGATGAAGCATACAGGCCTTTTGAGGCTCACAGAAACAATCCCCTCAGACACAGAGTACTCCTTCCCGTTTCTAAGTGCTGAGTGCCAGCAACATACAAAACACACCAGTAACATGGTCCAGGAAGCCACGTGCCAACCTGAGGGCATTTCTGAGGGTTTACTGTATTTTTCAGTCTAATTTATGGTTTCCTGGGAAAAGCGTTTCCAGTAGGTTTGATTTTCCCTATGTCATCTATGGGAAAGCACAAGCAGCCGAGCTTCTGACTGGCAGGTCAAGTTCATTATCTTGTTACTGGTATCCTCTCAAAAAAACCCCTCCAAAACCAACCAGACAAAAAAGACCAGCCAGCCCCTTCACAAGATATTATTCCTCTGTTAGCTTATCTAACAAGACTGTAAGCCACTGAACGAGATACAACCTTGCCATTTAGGAACTGAGGCATTTTCCTGTGATCTAGAAAGAAAGAAGGAAAGTAGTGACACTTAAAATGGCTCATGCCTCTTTAGCAGCATTGCGTGGGTCCCATGAACTCAGTAATTTCTACCTAAAAAGATGTCTTTCAAACAGATCCTAGTTGTACTAACTGCTGCTGCTCCATTTCAGCTGTCCTTTCTATGAAATGCTTAATAAGCTTTTATAGTCTGCAGATACATTAATGAGTTTTGAGTATCTTACTTTGCATTTTATTTTGCATATAAGAAGCAAGTTCACTTGCTTTATTTATCGATTTAACCCCTGACAAATATTCTGGCTGCCTCAAATACTACTATGCAGGTTGCCTCAGTGAGATACTGTGATACGCATTTCTTTCCACAAAGAGCAGAGTAAACTGATCTTCAGCAAATACATGCTGACCAAATAGTATTTTGAAAAAAAAAAATTTTTCAACAATTCTAATGAAAAATACTGATCAAGTTATTGGAAAAGAAGCTTGGCCTCTTCAAAGAGCAGCTGAGGACTTCTCTGTGAATTCATGATCCCCACTAGGACTGGAAATTAGTCTTTCATGCTTCAGTCACTTCGATAGTCACAACGGCCCTTTGTTGCACGTATGTCCACAGGAAAAGTAACAGTTTTGCCGATAACTTATTTCTACCTAAAATCAGCATGCATGTGAAAATGGCCAGACAAACCTCTTGTTTCTAGGCTTTATCCTCCCTTCATGCCCCTTTTCTCCATATTGACAAGAAGCAGCAAGAGGCAGAGGGGGAGAAGTTGGGACATACAACCTCCGCTTTGGAGCGCCATTCCAAAAGCTTCAGCCCCTCAGGCCAAGGACAGATAGGGAGAGCCCAGCGACTCCAACCCCTCCAGTAGCCATGGCTGCTATTAGTCCCCCACTTCCTCACTCTGCTGAATCAGCCATACTCCAAAAGCAACACATCCTGGCAAATGCTCGTAAGAGCTGACTCCACAAGAAAGGGTTTGTGCTTTAGTGACAGCAGAAACAACTGCTGTAAGAAAATTTTACTAACTGAAAACTTGCAAAGTTTAAAGGTGGAGAGAAGAGGTAGAAAAATGAGGAAAAAAATGAAGGAGACATTGAGAGGAAGGGAGGAGAAAAGCACGTCTTCACCTTCCTATCTCCTTCCTGCAGTATCTCCCTCTGTTTCCCTTTCCTATTCCTGGTTTTCACAAGCATTCCCAGCACGCGTTCACTTGGGATGAACCAGGACCCAAATCTCAGCAACTTTTCTTGGCTTGATGCAACCTTAACAGGAAGCAGTGTTGCACCAACAGGGTTTTTAAATGTCAAGGCTGCTGATGGAGAAGGCAGAGGCTACCAGCAGTTAGCCCGAGTCTGACTTCGGGCGTACTGCTAGAGCTCCCACCTCCGAGGGAGCCAACACCCCGGTGCTATTGAAACAATAAACAATCGTTCCCCAGATGTGCCAGGGAGAAGCTTTGCTCTTCTGTCAGGTCCCACAGATCGGGTTCCCTGCATGGCTGCCCTTCCCCGCCTGCCTCCGCGCACAACCCGCTTCTCCCCGGGCCCTCTCCGGCACGCCCGGGGGACCGGAGCCGCCCCGCACCGCCGGGCAGAAGCGCTCCAGAGCCGAGGCCTTCCCGGTCCCCGAGACTGCACCCCGCACCTCTCCCGGGGCTCTCCCCCGCCGGGCGCCGGCCGCGGGGACGGGCTGGCGGCGCCCACCGCGCCCGCGGAAGGGCCCGCGCCGCTCCGCCGAGCCCCCTCAGCCGCCAGCCCCCCGGAGGAGGCAGCGGCGGCTACTTAAGGCGCATCCCCAGCGGCGGCAGCCCCCCGTGGCCGAGGCAGGGGAGCGGCGGGCAGCGGGCGCAGAGCGGCCAGGGCCGGCGGGCAGCCGCAGCGCCGGGCGGGCTGCGGGCTCCCATGCCCGGCTGCGAGCTCCGCGGGGGCGCGGGCGCTGCCAGGCGACGGGCTAACCCGGCTGCGGCTCTGGCAGGGCGGGACAGCGCCCGTGCGCCAGCGGCGGCGCGGCGGCGGCGGCGGCGGCAGGGCTCCGAGCAGCACCGGCGGCGGCTCCGGCCGGCGGCTCGGCGCCCGCAGTGCCCACCGGCTCTGCCCTCGCTCGGCAGCGGGAAGCCGAGCGCCAGCAATGGCGGCTCGGACTAGGAGCCGCTGCGCGCCGCTCCTACGCTCGCCTGGGCAGCCGCTGCTCTAGGAGGGGAAGAGCGGAGCTCGCAGGGGGGCTGGTTTCCGGCGGGTTATTTATTTCTTCCCTCTCGCTTAAGTTCCCAGCGGAGCGGGCTGGCCGGCACCTGCGCCCCCCACCTGCTTCTCGGAGGGTGAAAGGTGCGGGGAGGCCATGGAGAGCCCAGCGGAGAACCCCAGCAAGGCGGCGGAGTACCTGAAGGAGCTGAACAAGATTATTGAGACGCAGCAGGAGCTGCTGGAGAAGCAGAAGCGGAGGATAGATGAGCTGGAGCAGCAAGTGGCCAAGTTGTACCACGAAAATGCCTGCCTCCAGGACGAGCATCACCGGCACCTGGCCACATGCAGGCTCCAGCAGGGCGTCCCCCCCGCGTACCCAGGGGTGCTGAGCGCCATCCAGGAGAACGCAAAGCACGAGAAGTAAGCGCTGCCCGGGTTTGTTTACCCTTTTTCGAGGAGGGTGTTTCTGTAGCGGGGCTTTCCTTCCCTCTCGGCTCCTGCCTTCGCTTTCCTAAAGCCGCCCCGCGTACAAGCGCTGGGAAGCAGCGGAACTCTGCAGCGTGTGCCCGGGAGCGAGCTCCGGTCTGCTCGGTGGGCAGCTCGCCGCGAAGGAGGGGGCCCTCGCTGAGTAGCGGTGGAGGGGGTGGCCTCCGCCTCTACGCCCCTAGCCCGCCTGGGTGCCGGTGCCGCACCGGTTCTCCAGCCGGGATCCCGCGGAGAGCGGGCCCTGGGGGGGTCCGAGACGCGGCAGCACGGCCGGGGGCTCCCCCGGGCAGGCTTCCCCGTGCTCCGTGCCCGCGGCTTTCCCTGCGGCCGCCTCTGCTCTCCGCCACCGAGGCCCTGGCAGCCCTCTGCGCTCGGGGGGCCGCCCCGGGCACGCCGCCCTCCCGGCAGAGCAATAACGGGGCGCCGGGAGGAGCGGGGCGAGCTCTGCCCTTCGCCCCGTGGCCTGAGCCCTGCCGGTCTGAGTGCCGCGGGTACCCCGGGAAGCCGCTCGCCCCTCGGGGGGCGCGGGGGGGAGGCCCCAGGGGAGCTGCCCCGCGCCTGGAGAGCCGCCGCGCTCCGGAGGAGCCCCGGCAGCGCGGGGAGCCCGCGCTCCCGCCGCTAACGAAAGTGACCCGAGGAGGGGTCAGTAAACATTGGCAGCTCGCCACCGCGCAGGCTGGCTCGTGCCGACGTGAGCTCGCCCGTTTCGGAGACGCGTTCGCTCCCGGCCTTTGCCTCTATTTCCAGCCCCTGTAATCTGTAATTAATCGTGCGCTGCTTTACAGCGTCCGGAAAGCTGCTTAATTGCGCGCGATTCTTAAGTAACAGGAATTCAAGAATAGCAATAACTAAAGTCGCGGCGCTTACCCGGCGTGTTTCTACTTATGGAAAAGTATTTAAGACTTAGTTTTACTTGAGTGGAGTGGGAAAAGCATGCATCGTATTAAGAGCCCACTTCGCTGCTCTGATACGACACAATGGGCTATTTGTAATCCGGTGCACTCGAGCTCCTTATATTTCTAAATAAACACCCGGCTCTCGGCGGCAGTTCTCTCCTGCCACCGAGCCGGCGCAGCCCTCCCGCCGCCGCCAGCCCCGCGGAGAGCCCTGCGCGCCCGGGTGCGCAAGGGGCCGCCCGCCGGCAGAACCGCCTCTCGCCGCGCCGGGCGAGCGGGCAGCGAGCGCTCCTCGCCAGCCGGGGGCGAGGAGCGAGCGGGCAGCGAGCGCTCCTCGCCAGCCGGGGGCGAGGGCGGCGGGTGCTGCCGGGGCTGCCCTCGCGGAGCTGGGACGCCCCTGCCCTGGGTGCAGCCGCCGTGGGAGGCGCCCCCGGTGCGGGGTCTTCCGTCTGGTTCCCGCCGCGGCGCTGCCGTCGGCAGTCCGTGCTGGGCGGCGCGGGCTGGCCCGTGTCGAGGCGCAGCGCCGGGGCTCCCTCCCGGCTCGGCTGTTTGCCTGCGGTCTTGGCCGCATCTTGCTTCTCAAGGCCCTGACGGCAGCGGGGACGAGGACCCGCGGGGGCGATGCCTCCGAGTGAGCCCGGAGGAACTGCCTCACATCCTCGCGTCTCTTGCTGACCACGCGTGTGCCCTCAGCGGGGCGGTTATGGTAGGGTAGGAAGTGCTGCTGCTTACGGAGTCCTGAAATTGTGGTGCTCTGGAATAGGGTTTTCTTAGCGTACCTTTGTGGAGGTTGAAGGAGACGTGGAAAGGGTCCTTGGTCGCTCACTGCCCCTCTGCCTGCTCCTATTTCCAAATGCCTTGCACCTGGCCGGTGCGGGAAGGGAAGCACCTCTTCCTCCCCGGCTCCCTTCTTGCTGTCAGAGTGGTAACACTTGGGGGGGGGGGGGGGGTTTGGCGATGCTGGGGTAATCATTTTAGGCTTTTTTGTAAACAGAGATGTCTCTATGAAAACTAAGCAAATAGCTCCTTAAACAGACTGGAGAGCATATGCTGTCATTTAACAATCAATCCCATAAGGAGAAAGAGCTATTTCCAGAAAGTGTGGAATATTTACACAAGTCCTACCCATGCACCCGTGTCCAGTACCCGAGGATTTTTTGTGGCTGTGCTTCTAGTACACGATGTCAACTCAGCTATCTTGTCCCATTTGTCTCTTGCAAACGACATTACTAAAAATTGTACAAATGGCTTGCCTTGTTTGATAATATTTCTCTTCTCCAGCCCAAGACTCATTTGCAGAGCCCTCTTTGGGCAGGCAGCTCTGGGGACTCGGAGGCTTTTAAGTCTCTTAAGTGGATTTGATGCTGGGATCAGAATTAATCTGGGATATTTATGGCAGAGTTGTATCGCTTTGAGGCATAGCCTGCGGGGCTTAGTGGGGAGGCTGAGAGACAGCTCTCTCGCTGAGTCTGGTCCTGGCCTGGGCCCTTTGCCCACGTGCATGTCTGTGGGGAGTCAGATTTTCAGGGCCACCTTCATCTGAGGAATACTGCTCCCCTGAATCATCCCATATCTGTCCGTGTCATCCCCCTCCCTTTGCAGGGAGCAAGCCTGCTCTCTTCTCCAGGAGACCCTGCCTCACTGCGTGGGTGGATCCCGCTTGCAGGCTCCCCAGCTGCACGGGGTGGGGGCTGTGGCAGTGCCTGCTGAGGCTCCAGCTGCCGAGGAGCTGGGGCAACAAGACAGCCGCAGGGTCAGTTTACTCTCTGGCTGGATACAAAAGATGGAGGAAGTCTCCAAGTTGGAAAATAGAAAATACCCTTGTTTTAAAGTCTTTGCCCAGTCCCACAGTTATCTCGGCTTTCTGAAAACCTAACCTGCAAATTCTGGGTATCTGTAGCTTCCCATACAGAAGCTCAGTCTCGGTTTCCCCTGAATTAAATGTCACATGCACCTTGCATATGTTTGGGTGGGGAATAAGGATCCCTTGTTTGCTGAAGCTCAGTATTGGATGTCAATGACGCTTGCTTTGGGGATCTCTGGTGTTAGGAGAGAGGCAGCGTGTGAGGTGGCGTGTCCAGCTCGTTCCTCCTGCCCCCAGTGCACAGACCTCGCCCTGGCTTCCTCCTTCCAGAGGCAGCAGAATGCTTTGTGCCCAAGTACCAGCAGTGATCACTGCTCTTCCTTACCCTTCAGTACTTCAAAGCTAAAATGACTGGAATCCTTTTTAAAGGAAACTTGGCTTCTCTCAGTCAAATACATCCAGAACTCAGTACTTTTAGGAAGTCATCTATAGCACTTGTACCTTGAGACCTGAATAGTTTTTTTTCCTAAACCGCTTGGACTCCTGTCTCTGCAGCAGTTCAACCTGTGTAAAGTGGATGTGGATCACTGGCACTGTAGTGTCAAGGCAGCTGTATCATCTTACCAGATGGTGGTTAACTTGTATGATACAAAAGGAAGCATGGAAATGTTATACAAGATAATATGCTTATGATTAGTTCTTATAATTAATACAAGATACTTAAAAAAAACCCCAAACAACAAAAACCCCACGAGTCCTGAAACTTTTCAGTTCTTACAGTGGGAAGAATACACAGCTGAAGACTGCTTACATAGTTTGGAAAAGCTGGCATACTTGTAGAAATTCTTGAGCTTGATCTCTTGTGGGGTGGGGAACTGTTAATGAGCCCTGTAATAGACTTCTGGAAGAAAAAAAACACCAGTCCAGTAAGGTAAAAATATTCTGGTTTGTGCCTTTCCAAAAAAGGACCAGAGTAGAAAGAAAGTTTCTTTTGTGTAGGTTGCTATCTGAGGGTGGGAAGAGCAGAAGGATGGATTAGCAGGTGCAGATATGCTCATTATCTGGCAAGGAGGATATACCAAAAAAGGTTTGGGTGCTGTTTCACTTAATTTTGTAGTAATTTGCCAAGTGCAAACCAGCCTTAAAATCTGCAAGTGGAATTGAGGATAATTAGTTGATTACAAGGCTTTGTTAGATGTAATGAATAAGCATGTTAAAGATAACAATAGGTATTTAACTCATTAAGTTGCACAAGACTAATTTTCAGTTAATCCATTTCATTTAACATTTGGGAAAACAGCAAGAACTTCTAAAACTCAGATCCTCAGTGTAAGGAAGACGTGTTCCAAAGGTAACACACTTTTTAGTGTAAATACGTAAAAACAAAAGCACTGGATCTTCTCAAATCTATACAAGTACAATTTTTCCAGCTCAGAAAATTCAACACTGGCTTGTTACCAGCTTAGGGAGTGATATTTGTACTTAACCTAATCAAGTTAAAAACTGTGCTGCTTTTCCACTGAGAAAATGCCTGGTAAGAGTTTGAGCAGGAGGTAGAGAATAATTGTCTGCTAAGACAGAACAATCTTAGAGGGCTGTTATTTGCAACTCAGTCTAAATTCTGCACCTGGCCTGACTAATTTATTTTTAAATGAATCTAGGACTGGCTTTGTTCTTGGGGGAAAAATAGTCACAATTTGGAGCTTTAAGAAATCCTCGCTGTGTTCAGAAGATACTCTGTCTCAGCTGAGGTGTACTTAGTGCAGTGTAGTAAGTGGAAGTTGTTGCTCTGGTGACAGGCACAGGTGAAGGCTGCTTTATGGCCCACATAAACGAGCTTGTGGCTTTGCATGTCGCTATTGGCACTGAATGCTACCCTTGCACAGTCTCAGGAGGAAGGCAAAGATTGCATTAGTGTAGAGACCAGCCTGACTTTTTTTCCCTCCAGAGATGTCCTTTACTGAGACAGACTGTTCATATGACGTAAATCCGATTTCATTGCCTGTGCTGCACTTCAACAGCAGCTTATTTTTGTTTGCTTTGGTGAAGTGGAGGTATCCAGCATCTGTTAAAGCATGCTCATGTTGGGGCAAGATTTTGCTTTCACTGCCTTCTTGTCAACAAGGATGTAGATGGAGTGCTTTTGTTTGGTGCTCTCTCGAGCAGCTGTGTAGGAAAGTGTGATTTGTGACTGATGGTGTTGCTGGAAGAAGTCTGCAGTAGAAGTGCAGTTATTGCTAAAAGGTGCAGCTCTACCTATTTAGCTTATTTTGCTCATGAAGAATACATTAACGTGGAAAGCATAATTTGTGTCCAAAATGAACACTATATAATATACTACCATGGTATACTATATATTCTGTCAATCCTATAGCATATAGGGATGGTGTAATTCTGAGGTTGGGGAGAACGTAAACTTGCATCTTCAAGTAACTTAAAACAATTCTGCTCATTTTATTTTCAATATGTAACTGGAACACTGTGACTACTGAGCTATGAGAATAAGGCTTTGACACTGAAGGGAGTGCTTTTGAAGCACTCATTTCAGCATCATTAGTGTGATTTGTACATCAGCAGATGAGTGAGCATCTCTTAGAGCAGGCATTTGTTGTTCTGGCAGACTGTAGGAAATCAATAGTGGGAAGATGTATAAGATGACCTGAACTTGCTAACTAAACTCAACTAAATTATTTTGGATCTCTGTTGAAATATTGGCAAATTCTTGTACTTAACATCTGCTAAATGATAACACGTAAAGACAAATTAATTTGAAAATTCATGTGTACTGTATAACTAATAAAACAAGTATTAAAAAAAAAAAGGGGTGTATGTGCAAAAACCACAACAATGACAAGATAGTATACTGGTATCAGGAAAGGTCCTGGAAATCAGAGGAGGGAGACAAAATACGGTCCGTAAAGAAAACAGTAAAAGTACATGCTATTTTGGGAGAGGAAAACAAATGCAGCAGAAAGCAACCCATCCTATAACATAATGAGTTTAAAGATGGTTTCAAAACTTGAAATGAAGTAAACCTGTCCCATTTAAAGCAGACCACACCTAAAGAATTATAAGTACTCAGTGGATCTGAAATCCCTCTCTAATGAAGCCTTTTATTCTGCTGACACAGAACACAACTTTTGAGCTTCCTAACTTTGGAGTTCTTGTGTTCTGAACTTTAAGAACAAAGTACATTTTCATGCTAGTTAGTGCTTTGATGTTCTTCCTTATGAATTTAACTGTCAAGGAAATTGAAATGCACTTCCAAAGATCTGCTTGTAGAAAATATTTGGCAATGTTCGTGGATCCTAGGTCCTCAGTGAGCAAATGAGAGCTGCTGTAATTACTGTGAGTCAAGTGTATGTCTGAAGATCCCCTCCCCTCTCCTCCAGAAAACCTCACTCCAAAACAGGCCTGTATATGATGCTCTGTGTGCATATATGCATGTAGTTCACCACCAGCATACTGATTACTCTCCATTTCTCATGTGAGGCTTGTAATGGAAGACCCAAGTCTTAAGTCTGCTAGTTATTACCAGAAAACATAGCTGTGAGTTCAGTATGATGGCCTGCATGAAGTAGAGGCACTCAAACTTGAGCAACTGTGTCCTTAACTTCTGCTGAAAACTCGGTAGGTTTGGCACAGTGTACTGTTGTCGTAAGGCAATGGCTCTTGGGTCAATCCTAAAAATTGTGTAATCTCCAATGTAGTAATTCCCACTTGCCAACAAAGTACATTTTTACGTTTTAAAATTATATGAGAGGGATGGCACTGAACAGCTACATAGAAATATGGGGTTGGGGGAGCAGGAGCAGACCTGTTCTTCACAAACATGCCAAGCACAGTGCTTTTGAAGAACTTAGCTTGTTGAGTGAGGGATGCTGAACTTTGTCCATATCCACTTAAAGTCATGAACTTTTGGGAGAACGTGAAGTATAGGCATATGCATTTCTGAATCTGACTTGCAGTCTTGTTGGCCTGGTGGTTTGCGTAGGAAGACAAATCTCCATCAGTCCTTAGGGAAGGTGTCTTCTGGCAAAAAATAAGTTGCAGCTTTTTTGAAAATCTGAAGCAAAATACATCACCTTCAAAGGAGTATCTGTAGGAAGAGCTTGTTCAATGGCAGATCACAGAGGCGATGAGGGGAAAAAAACCCAAGGTATTTAAGGTGTTTTCTTGCAGCATACTGATAGGGGGAGTAAATTATTAAAATAGTAAATTATTAAATGCTTCTTGCAAGTAGCATCTCAGAAAGCTTAATTTCGTTTGTTACACCCAGTAGAGCTAGGTGGCTTTTATTCTTGTGCTGGTCAGTGATGCTAAACTGGAACTGCTGTGCTGGATTCAGTGTTGCATGCCAGACCATGGCCTTTAGATGCTGAGTTTCTGCACAGAGCGGTTGCAGAAGTACGTGGGTTCCTCCAGGACCTTAAGGGTATGAGGCTGGTTAGGAACAGCCACAGTTGCTTCCTCTGCACTTCCAGTTTTGACACTACTTAATTTTGTGGGCCTCTATGTACAGCTGCGCAGACCTGCCAAGCATCGCAGTACGCTGAATTTCCCCTGAGTTTCTGGCTCATTTGGGGTTACAATCTCTAATATGGGAAGAGTTGCTTATGAAGGAGGCAGCCTATACCCAGATGAGTTAAGTCTTTGTTATTTAGAGCCTTTTTCTGTCTGAGGGCTCCTGCCTTCTGCATGCAGGTGGCAAGGAGGTCATCTCATGCTATTCACTGAGGGGGTGTGTGGGAAGCTTCTTAGGTAAGTGGATTTTGCAGGCCAGAAGTACTTCCTGATATGCAGCCTGCACTTGCATTATTCTAATTTGATCCTATCATTCCTACTCATACCCTCTCTATTATGTTAATTCTACCTTTTTTGTGTTTTGCAGCCTGCAGATACGTTTAGGCTATTCTTGCCAGCGCGCCTGTCTTTCATCTTAGCTCAGTGAGCCTGTGAATGAGGTTGTCATAATTTCATTCTGCCTGTATCCTTGCCTAATTGTACTACTTTTCTCAGCAGAATTGTTGAATTAGACATTTGCACAATCTGAGCAGGCTTTGGTACAGTAGAGCAGTGTGATTCAAAGAGATAGTATATGATTGTGCTTTCTGCTGGATTTTAGGTCTTTGGTAGCTGTCCCTGATGTGGGCTGCTTTTTTTTCCACCCCCTTTGCTAGGGGGCTGCTCTGCAGATTCTTCACGTATTTCTTTGAAATACTAGAATCCTTAGTTGCTGTAGCTTACTGCGTTACGGGGGCAGAAATGCTGGTTTGTGCTAGCTGGAAATCTGGCGAAGAATTCTTACCCTTTTATGGCCATTACCATGGTGTTGTGATTAAGGGCAGCAGCAGAAGAAAGAGGTGTTTCTTTAGTCCCAGCTGGTGACCTGTCGTTTGCCCTTGGCAAAACTAAGCACTGATCAAGATTGCTATCCTACAGATGGGCAGGTCAATGTTAAAGTTAACGATCATCTCTTAATAGGTCGTTCAGAGGTTTAGATGAAAAATGCTTGCATCAAATATCACACTTGAGACGCACAAGCTTTTTTAAATCCTGGGTTCCTTTATGGCTACCCACCAGCTTAATGAGGATGCTCGTATGGCTAGCGTAGGGAAAAACTAATAACGCTGCTGCAAAGCGGCCAAAATATTTCAGCGGGGTGAGGCCGTAAAACAGAACATCTTTCACAGCAGAACCGAAGACCCGGGTCGCAGGCTCTTCCCGCCGCCAGGTACGGGAGCTGTGCCCTCGCCGAGCGCCGTCGCTCCGGCTGGAGGCGGCCCCGCCCGCTGCCGCAGCCGCCGCCGCCGCCGCCCGGCCTCGGGGACGTCGCTCCCTCTGCTGGCTTGTTCGTACACCGCTCCGCTGCCTGCCAGGGCGCGCGTACGCAGCCGTGCATGCGGAGACAGCGGGTGCAGCATCTGCTCTCGAGGGGCAGCATCCGTACTGCTTTTGCGTCTCTTCAAAGCGTGAGGAAGACTGCTGTGAGTGGGGCCGAAGACTTCTCATGAGTTTTTTCTTCTAGGGTCTTGAAGTGCGGAGGTAAACTTTCAAGTAGTACCGTTTTAAAATATACACAGAAAAGAAATTACTCTGCTGTAAGGCATCTGTGTAGACTGAATGGGTCTTACTGCTGTGCTAGATAAGAAAAAGACTGCTACTGAGTAGCTCTCTATAACAATTAATTGGAACATAATATACATTATTTGCATGTTAATAAGATTTCTAGTCAGACTTCCCTGACAAACATGAGTAGAGACAAAGACATACATAAAATACATCTTTTACCGCACCACAGTAATTCAGATTTGCTAAGTGTAAATAGGCCTTTATTCTGAATCACAGGGCAAATAAAGCAGAGGAAGGAAGGTGGGGAAACAATCCTCCTGTCCTTTTTCAAAATTAGAGATGCAGCTGGGAGTTGATGTTTGTCAGGGTTTCTCCATCTCTGCTGGATTTCTACTAGCTGAAAATAACTGCAGGTGGTGTGGACCACTCATAGTTAGGAGCTTTCCATTACTCTTCTTGGGCATTGGAGCACGTGGCCATAGGGTGACCAGACTCAAGTTTTGTTAGCAAGCCAAGCTTGCCAAACTGTAAGCACTTTTCCCAGGCTGTGGGAACTGGTTGTGCCCATCTCTGCAAACTGATTTCTGCCCTAAAAGTTTTTTAACTGACAAGTTGGACTGTCTTGATAGTCTTGGTACTTGATAACAATTGGTACTTGGTACATAATAATGGTACTTGACAAATCACACTAGAAGGGACAGGCTCTGAGTTGTGGAGGGTCTTGGCCTGGAAGGCCTATGAAAAACTTTAGGCCAATGAAGCCCCTCCCCTTCCCTACGGAATGGAAACCACTGTCTTGTGGACACAGTTTCACAAGTGTGTTTTCAAGGAAGAGAAGAACTTGAGCATTCAATGTGTCTTTTTGTTTTTCCTAGCCACCTCTACCAGTTTTCTGTCCAGTTGAACAACAGTTTTCTCTGCTGTGAAGATGGCTTATTAGTTCTGCAACTTAGTTTCTACAGCTGTGCCTCTTTTTGCGTTCTTTTTATTGGGTATATCTAACATTTGATTGTAAACTTGAGTAGCATAACGTCTGTGTGTCTTCAAATGACCATTGATCAAGGTGAGGTGACCCACTTCTTGAACTTTGTACTAACATGCACTTGCACTAGCACTTAAAACAATCCTTTCAGGATCGTATTTGGAGTCTCTAAAATATCATATTTTGATGTTGGCAGCCTCTGTTTGGAATTTGACGTACTTTTTTTGCTGAGTGGATGGGGTTTGTGTAGCACTTCTAACAATCATCAACCAGTTCTCCTAGAGTAATGCTGCCATAGTAAACTTGCCTACCAAATTTCCAGGCTGCCAGTGTTGAACCAGTATGCACCAAGCTCTATATTTGAAAAAGTTTGAATTACTGGCAAACTGAATTGTTTTTAATATCATTTCTGTTTATTGAGAATGATGCTAAAACTACTATTTGTGCCACCCTCTGGTAATTTCTCCCACTTCTAATTTTCAAGCAGTTTGAGTTCTGTGAAATAGATCCTTCATTTTGCTGCATTCAGACCTCTGCTACCTTATGATCAAATTCCGACTCCTGGGAGGACTTCAGTTTTCTCCTGTATTTTTCCGTCTTGGAGTAGTGAACAGACAGATCTGAACAGCGAGGGGGTATTTCGTCTGTACCATTCTGCAGTGTGCCTGCCAAAAGAGGAGCGTAAGGGGCACAATCTGAACTGCTCTGTGTACAGTTGGGTGTGTCAGAGTGCTGTGGAGATCATTATAGGGTCCAGGGTGCGTGAAAGCTGTTTCATGAAGTTAATTACAGATGACACTTAGTTTGGCAGTTGCTCGATTGGTTCAAAGTTGAATTAGAGCATTGAACAGTGTCTACTGCTTTTGCCTAATCAGCTGATGACTTGAGGGGCCCAACATGCTGCCTTTCCTCAAAGGCTTGAATGGCTCTTGTGTGCTCTCTAAAAGCTGGGAAAGCAGGACGAATCCAGCTTGGGTCTCCTACATAGTATAGAAGATTTTTTTTTAGTCCTTAAGATTATTGCCTCAGTCAACTTACTGTTGAAATAGTCTTTAAAACTGACAGCAAGCAAATTTCATCAGCCTTCAGTGAATCCTATAAGGATTCCTGTATAACACCACCGAGTTGTTTTGGAGCTTGGCTTCTGCTACAGTGAAAATGGAGTTTCTCCAGGTTAGAGTTACTCAGAGGTGATTATTTGTCATGCCTAGGAAACACTATTGTAACCAAAGAAGAATCTCTTTGAAGTTCTGGCTGCATTTAAATTAGGAGAGCAGTGATTGATTATTGAGTTGTTATTGAAATAATAACACAAAGCATACTGGAATGGTAACTTCGTTGTGAAGGTGTAAAGGGAGAGTATCAGCCTGAATGTCTGCAATTCCTCCGTCACAGTGGTCCCCAGAAGTCACAGGGAGAAGCTGAAGGGGAATCCTTGCCCACTGCCAGGTGTGACCCTCCTGCTTGGGAGGAGGAGTGGGATAGTTTTTAGCAGTGGACTGCACTGCACGCTCTTGGATCAGTAGACCTCAATATCTAGTTGAGACTGGTTACAGATAAGAGATGGGATATTTTAATAAGATGAGGTGAGCATGACCTCTGTTCACCTGACTAGTCAAAGTTGCCTCCATTTCAGAGGTTCACTGCAGCAACGTTTTGTTTTTCATTGTCTTTCTATGTATGTAATAGTTCTCTGCTTGTGCTTGGGGAATATAAAATCTTCTGTTTGGTTGTCTTCTGCGCACTATTAATGATCCTGGAAATACAGCAAATGTCAAGGATGTGCGTGAGAGATTCTAGATAAATGATTGTCTTCCAGTTTAGGTTCAAGCATGTCACATCATTGTGCAATTTTGATCTCTTAGTATGGCTTTTCTGAATTTAGAAACTTGTATTTCACAAGAATGAAGAATTTTTGACAAACCAGAAGCAAGTAAAATAACTTCTAATGTATTGTAATATATAACAGTATTCTTTTAACATGGTTTCTTGGTAGGGTAGACACAGATAGCATTGAACCTTAAGGGCTTCTAGGAATTTAATGTGCACTCAAGCCTGTTGGAGGTAACTATTATGTCTATTCTGTGAACGCACTCTTTGATGTAGTGTTAACAGCTAAACTGTGTAGGTGCCACTTGTGCATATGAATGCATATACCCTGAAGTAAAAGGTCCGAGTCTGGTGCTTGTGACTGCTCCAGGTCGTGCACAGTTGCCATGCATCGTGCGTCCAGGGGAGGCTGCAAACAGGCATTAGTCTCCCACCCTGCAATGCAGCTGGGATGTTGTAATTGTGCTAAATTCAGAGGGACGACTTAGCAATTCTGGTCATGATGGCTGCAGTGGAGGGATTGCAGAGAGCTGAGCTATCATTCTTCTTCATTCTTGCTGCTTACCTTGCTACATTCACTTCATCTTCCTTTCACCAATGACTTCAAAGTAGAAACTGTTTCAGACTACATTCTGCTTGATCGTCTTTTGTTCCCTTATTAGTTTCCTTAGCGAGGCAGACTTGTATTCCTCTAGAAATTTAAGCATTGTTATTCAAATCCAAAACATCTTGATATATTGTAATTTTAAATTTTTGGCCTGAGTGTCAGGATCCACTGGCACCACAGACCCCAAGGTGCATGTGTGGTGTACTGTATGTAGGCACTGCATTTTAGACTGGCTTTCTTTATCTTCAGATTATGCAGTGGTGTCCTTTGTTCATGAGTGGATAGGGCTATTTATGTTAAAGGTCCTCACGGTGACAGTAAAGCAAGAATTCACAGTAGTAGGAATATCCCTTTGAGTTTTTACTCGCTACTAGGAGTTATGATTAATGGTACCTTGTTGTGGAGAATTTTGACTTTTTTTTTTTCTTGTATTCCATCTTTATATATAGACCCATAGCAGAAGCATTTGATTAATCTTGTTTTCAAGTTGGGGAAAGTGTGTACACTTCAAAGAACATGTGCTTTAATCTGTTGTTCTTTCTACTTAGCTTTTTGCTTGACCTAGGCAGGACTCTGGATGGTGATTCTTAAATGGTAAGTGTAACTTTGTTAGTAAAATTTACTGCTAAACACAAATATTTTTTGATGTTTGTCTTGATGTTTAAGATGACAAAAATGGCCTATATCATCTTGTGTCTTAATTCATGCACATAACTTAGCTGTATAGTGCCATAGAAGTTACCAGGCTCTAGTTACAGGAAAGTAAAATGGCTATGTCTGACCCTCCCTGTTGCTGGCATATTTACCTTTATGAAGTAAATAGTTGGGAGGGTTTCCCTCTTCATATTGTGTAGCCTTTTCTTGTGTTGATCTCCCCTATTTAGAGACCTGAACAGTGAGGAATTTATATGCAGGGGGCAGGGCTGTGATCTAATGCAAATGAACTAGCTAGATTTGAATAAGGTAAAATCTATATTCAGCTTTCAGGCTTGATTCTATTTTAAGCTTTTAATTGAGTCCACCACTTCGTGAGTGCTTGAGGTTTTCACGTGTTGAGAGAATGACTTGGTCTTGCAGAAGAGGAGAAAGCTAACCTTTTTTCTAGTTTGAGTAAGGTCGTAACACTAGTGCCAGTACAGTGTTAACGCTGACATGGAACACGCACACTGCCTTGTGCGCTTGTATCTGTGGGATTAGTGGCTGTGCTAATCAAGTATTTGGAGATGTAAGTACCAGTGGGGGAAGGGAGGAGAGTTACTACCACAGAATGATAATCCAAGTGCAAGGAGTTATCTGTGAACTCTTTCCCAAACAGCTTGGGAAGAAAACTTTCAAGGCAGTGATCTGAGACTCTTCTGAGACTGCAGGGGTAATTCAACAGCTACTCCTGGCTTGCATTTCAAAGAAAACTCTAAAAGGGTAGTAAAATCTACCTCACATTAGGTATGTGAGACTTTTTAAATGTGAGCAATAACTAGCAACCTTTGATTTAATTCTAGTAACGTGAAACTTGATGGGCCGGTGCTAGGCTCCTGTAAAAATCTCATCCACTGTACCTTTAGATGGAGTACACCTCAGTGTGCTTGCTCAATATTTAGTCAGAAGGTTATGTGCAGGCAACTGTAAACTCTGATACCTGAAAGGGGAGGCAGGAAAATAATTGCTGCTCCTGCTTTCCCCAGTTGCTGCTGTTATGCCCTGTAAGTTTCCTGGTCTTTGCTGCTTAAAAAAAGGAATAGTTGGACTTGAATCTGGGTTCTCTGTTCAGCAGCACAAGCTGCTTTTAATCCTGAAAAGGTGATTTCGATGTTGAAATCTCTTCATAGCAGTATGATTAAAGGGAGTTTCGATTGTGCACAAGCGTTCAAGCAGTAGTCTTCCGTCTGGTATTAACTTGGGTAATAGATGAAATCCCATGCGAACATGAAACAATTCATAATTATAAGCTGTACTCTACAATGAAGTGCCATAGTACTCTGCATTTTCCTCTTCGACCTATGCACGTGCCTAGGGCAGAAATATTGTCCTCTGATAGCTGAGACTTAGGTTGTATATATGAAGTCAGATAGCAGTCCAAATGTGTGTGAACACATAATTTTCTTACTTGGATTTGTTGTGTTGAAATCTGATCTAGGCAGTAGACTAAGAGGCTAAATGATAGGTAAGTATCTTCAGTGCTTCAGTTGGACCTCACACCTTAAAGGAAACTAAGAATCCTTATAAAAGCGGAAAAAATTTCACGTCTCTTTTCCACCCTCTCTGCTCTCTTTTGCAATACAGTGACAACTTTGAGATGGTAGAAACTTGCCTGTCTCAGAACTTGCCAGTGAGAAACTGGTGCTGATATTGGTGCCCAAAAATAGGTATCAGGCTTTCATCTCACAGGGTTTTACGTGCTGGGTAGTGACTTTCCCAACCTGCATTTTTTCAACCATCTTATGACTTCCTACAGCAATCTTGCCTTTATCCAAATGTATGTGATCAGAGTAGCTCCTAATCAGGAGACTGAGGGTTGTCTATCCTCTTGCCTACTCCCTCTGAAAGCAAGAAAGTATGGTTTTTTAAAACACATTGGAGAGTTCAGTAACTTTTCTTCAGGAAAGTGCTTACTAGCACTGAGCTCTACTTACTATGTAAGTGAGATATCTCCAGAACTTACTGACATAAGCCATGATCTTCACTTCTAGTTGCTCACCAAAACCCTATTATTTCCTTGACCTTACTTACCTCTAAGGGCTATGTGCAGTGTTAGAAACTTGTTTGAGTATTTTACTCTAAAGTAAGGGAAACTGCTAGTAAATCAGGTGCCAGTCTGGTTTGTCTACTGAGTAGTGCATAGTCTGAGTCTCCCATCTTTATGCCTGAGAGACTGTCATTGTTGTAAGCAACTCTTTGCTATGTGAACATCTTTAAAAAGGAGGTGCTTCCCAGATTTTTAAGGAATGATCAGAAGTGATTTTTTTGTAAATGTGGCATTGCATGACCCTCTTAAGCTGTTTCATGTGTCATCTTGCTGTGAGTGAAGGAAATCATTAAACCTCTTTAAACTAGATGAAGAGTCCCTTTTAAATAATGTTATTTAATTGACAATATACTTTACTTAGATAAACTATGCAACAAACCTTAATATTACCAACACAGTTAACTAACTTTACAAAGGTAACTGACTTTGACAAAGGTCACTGGAGCTCTGTTTAATATTATAGCTTGTCCAGGTTTGTAACTTCATCAGTCTTCATGCATTATGTTTATACATGCTCTTGTATTCCAGCTAAATGAATACATGGTGTAGAAGTGACTGTTTAGCAGCCTGCTACTGTAATAATAAATCTTAACTAAAACTGGTCTGATATGCTTTGTAATTTTGGGGGTGAATCTAGGATCCATAGGAGACTGGCCAGTAATCACAGCTGAAGGGCAGGTTCTCTTGTCTGGTTCCTCTGAGGAACGGTTATGAACTGTGACCAGCTTAATACTAAATACTTTTTGAACCAAGCCCTAGAATTATACTTCTGGATTGTTGGGTTTATAATTTAGTTTAGAATCCAGAAAACTTTATGAAATGTTCAGTCCTGTTTTGATAGATCTGGTTGCCGTGCTGTGTGCAAAATGTGAAAGTTAGTGGCTTTCCTTTTAAAAAGTGTTTTACGACAGGAACTAAAAAGACCATTTAGAGACAAATAGACAATTTGTAAGTCATCATGCTCCTTGGTAGCTGAAATGCCAACAAAATATCTCAAATCTGTGTCACCTGCTCAACTAAGCACAGGATTTTCACTTTATTCCTTGTGCTCAGCTGAATCGATCTTTCTACTGGTGGAGAGCTAACTGGGCAAAATTCTCTTTCAGCCAGAAATGATGGCTAGTAGTGATCACTTCAGTATTACAGATCTGCTCCTTTTCCAAATAATGGGATTCTTTCAAGAAGTCTGTCTTAATAATTGCTGTCCAATATATTATGTTATATTCGCCAATTAAAATCCTTTCTTTATTTTAAGAAAGGGAAAGTAACAGAAAAGGCTCAAGTGGGCTGCCTATGGCTTTCCACCAGCTTATCAGGTAGTGTTTTTAGTTGAATACGAATTCTTTGTCAGCAACAAAGATTTCTTTTTTTTTTCTTCACTTGAGCAGGTTGCTTCTGTTTCCAAAGAGTAATGACCATGTAGGGTAGCTTGATCTCCATGTATTAGGTAGATTCCTGGGAGATGGAAAAATTGAAATCTCTAATTAGAAGTCTGACTTAGTTGAAATAGAAAGCTAAGTTGTAGTAAGTAGTAATGCCTGGGATGTGGTGATAATAGCCAAAACAAATTGCAGTGCTTTGAGATTGTGAAGCTTGTGGTGCTGTCAAAGCAGATAAGTTGTTCTCTTCTCTCTTGGCTAATTTTGTGTTTATGATGTTAAGAGGTACTATCGCTCTCCCCAGTACGCTTGAGAAAATGTAGTGAATGAAGAATGGTTGAACACATTAGCTCCAGCTTTGCAGTTTGAGACCTCCTATATGACAGTTATTCTTTGAATTGAAAATCTTCTTTTAAAGTTGATAAATTCTATTGTTACTTTCCAGTCACAGATGAGTGAATTGAGCTCAAGTATCTTTGCAAGGACGTGTTTAATGTCAGAGATCCTGGTTCCTAGTCCAGACTAAGTGTATCTGAAAAACACATCCTTTTCTCAAACTGAGAAACGTGGCAGCAGGATGACCTCTTGTCAGTGTGGGCTGAGATCCTGGTTAGCGTACAGCAGGTGGGCAGGGAGGCTTCACAGAGTGGGTTTGAAACCAACAGAAGAGAAGGAGATGAAATACAAGAGGATTAAAACTAGAAGAATCACTCTGATGTACCTTTGACAGAAATTCTCATCCCAGTACAGGAGTGTCAAAGTAGATGCATTAAAGAGTTTCACTGACTCTACTAAAATAAATAGCTCTTGTTGACTTCCTTGAGCATGCAGACTAAGGGATAGCAACTCCAAGGTCACTCCAAATGCATATCTGTTTTGTTCTTATGCTACTTGCGTGCTAGCAAAGGGAAGCTAAATAGAGGTCAGGGCTTCTACTGGAGATAGTTGTGTTTTGTCACATTATCTAGCACTGTCTTTGCCTGACGTCCCCCGTATGGATTCAGTCCATATGAAGCATGTGAATACCCTTGCGCACCAGGTAGGATGTCTTATACTTGACGACCTAGTGGGTGCTAGCTTGTTGTCCTGGTGACTGTAAGAAGGAAGAAGAATGTCCCCCTTTCCAGATCAGCATGTGCTCAGTTTTTGGGGTTTGCTGCTTGATCTTTCCTAGGTCTCCTACTGAGGCTGTTCTTTAGCATGTTAGCGAGGAGGATATCCTCCATGTTTGATGCAATTCTAGTAAACATTTGACTGCTAAACAAGTCCTATAATTTTGTTTATAATATGCTTGTAGGAATGGGATGGAGTGGGCAAGCAAGCTGGCTTTTGTGGTGCTGATGCCCTGCCACGTGTGTATCTGTATCTGTACCTGCCACGTATCTGTATTTTGACAAGAGGGAGGGGTTAGGTACTTGCTTATATAGTGCAATTGAGCATCCTTGGCATATGTATATCTGAACAACATACTTTTGCTACATATTCCTTGGGGGGGGAACAAACCCAAACCAAACAACAAAAACAAACAACACTCCCCCCCCCCCCCAACAAACAAACAAACCAAAAAACCCCACCCCACGACCCCCCCAACTATCTCAAAATATCATGTCCCCAAACAGTGCAGGTAGAAGACTAATTTATCAGCTTAATTTATGATCTCTCCTGTGACTGCTATATTTAGACAGCAAGTGACTTTATTCTTGTTTTGCATTTTTCTACTAGCTAATCTCTTTCTCTGTTTGAAAGGCAAATGCTCTGTGTGTAAATCCTAGTGCTTTTCTGAGGCATGTTTCCTCATTCAAGAGGAGAGCTTGTTTTTCATGTCTTGTTGTAGTTGGAAAGCAGTGCTTCTAGGAAGCTTGCTTCTGTGCTTACTCTGCTTAGCTCTTCTAAAATCACTCCAGATATCCCCTCTCAAATGTAACTTTCTGCATTTGCTTAGCTTTCCTAAACTGCCAGGAGTTTGGGATCCATCTGTTATCTTGGCCTCACATGACAGTTTCATATGGGCTTGTTTCTTCTTGCTTCCTTCATGTGGATGTGAGTTGTTTGGATTTATTTTCAAACTTAACACCAATATCTAATCTTTTGATGTTGTACTACCCACAGAGCTACAGACATTTTATTTGGATGTGACCAGTAATCCACTGTTAAGCATCAAAGTCAGTGTTGAAGACTTCCTGTTGGTAAAACAGGATTATAAACATCAAAAGGTAGCTACACAGCACAAACTTATTAACTATTAATTATGTTATTTCTGTGTACAGTAGTTGCTTTTGGATTTGCTCCTTGAGTAGCTCTGGGAAAAGGGCTGTTACTGAGGTGGCTGGGTTATCTTCTGCACTTTTGACAATGTGATTCTTCATAGTGGAGACTTTGAGCTGAATTAATACGTCACTGCAGTAAGAAGGCAAACTGAAAAACCTAGCCCTGCTCACTAACTTGCTTTGATAGCAAGAAAAAAAAAATCACATCTCCCTCCATAAAAGTAATGTGAACAATAACTTATACTTTAGAAAACTTCCTTCTCATTTACTTGCTAGTTTTTCTTTAAAAAAACCCAAACAACACAAAACCCCAAAATCTCTGATTCCAATAGATTTCATATGTGCTTTATTTTACCTTAGTCAGGAAAACATAGCAAAACAGCCACTGATATCCTTCTGTCCTTGCTCATCCAACAAAATATTTGGTGGTTGTCGCACAGCTGGAGTGAGTACTAAATATAGCACAGATAGTAGTGAAGGCAAACATAAGGTATCTCTGCGTTAAACACCTCTCTCTCCTCCCTGTTTTCAGATAGCATTACTTTTTCCCATCTCACCACTCTGTGCACTCACTGCTAATATAACCTATCTGCTTGCTGAGGAAGAAGCTCATTCAAGGCAACTTGGGTGGCTAAGCAGATGTTGAGAAATGAGTCTTAGTCTTTTTACTGCATCTTAGAATGAGCCTAGAATGCATCGTTATTCTAATTCTTGATTTTTTTTCTCACTATGCAGAAGAAAAAGATGTCATTTCTATCCTGCCTTCATGTGCTATGAAATGTAGCCTGACTTGATAAGCAGTGATCGTGTAGCTGTTGCTAAGTATAGCAACCATGGGGGGTGGAGAGAGACTGACTTTCCTGGCTGCTATTTGAAATGGCAGTAATTTTTCCCTCCTTGAAAATATATTTTTAGAGCTTTACAAATAAGAGTGATATGGCACAACTTATAACTGGAGGCAGTGAAAATGAGGCTCAGTGAGATTTTTATGCTGAGATCTGTATTTTTATTAAAAATCCTTTAATGTAATATATACAGTGTATTTGACTAAGCAATCCATAGTACCTTGTTTTTTTCAGCGGTTATGTTACTAACACATGAAACATCCAAATACAGTTTCACTTCAGAAAGCCCTTAAATGGTCCTCTTGTATAGTAGCCAGATCCTCTTTATAAGTTGGATTTTCTTCTGGTTTTGGACTTTAAAGTATTTAAAGTTGAAGGCAGCTTTTTTTGCTGCTTTCTTGGAGAACACTTTTTCTACAACTGGTATTTATAATGATTGCAGGTACACTGGCATTCCAGTATGCATTCTTAGAATCGGGTTTTCTTGATTTTTTTTTTTGGTAATTTTTTTTTTTAATCTGGTAAAGAAATAACAAGTGGGCAGACTTTCTTGAGTTCAAGGTACTTGCAGTTGTGGGTAACCATGAAACAATGTCCTAGTTCAGAAGTGTTTTGCTACTGTACAACACTTTAAGCACATGATGAACTTAATGAAAATTCACAACTAGATTATGCTAAAGAAGAAATCCTAGCACTGCAGTAGAAAAGGGCAGAAGAAATCATGGCATTCAGTAGGAAAGGGGCATAGTAAGAAGTTTGCTGTTACTTGGACTTAATCATTAAAAAATAAAAGCATCAACTGCCCCCCAACACAAAACAAAGCCCTACTTCCAAAGCAAAATGAAGTGCTGTCTGATCTTTTGTTTATAATTAAGTAAATAGATCAACCAGAAGTGCTAATAAGTGTGGCAGTTTTACCCTAGGACTCTCAGTAGCTTGTACTGCTGACAAAGCAACAGTGTATTTATTAAAATTGTTGAGTCTATATTTTGTTTATTGCTTGAGCTGCCAATAGAAGTGGATTACTGAGTAGCCAAAATGGCATCTGACAACAGGCTGATATGACTTACTGCTTTCTATGCTGTATGCTCTTTACCACCATTTTTAAGTGTGTGTGTTGGAGATCCAAGCATGAGGTGATAAGGGATTAAATCATGAATGCATGTAATACAGCTAGTAGGGTCTTCGACACAGTTTCAGATGGAGATTTGCCGTTCACATGTCAAGAGTGTTGGCAAAATCCAAGTTTCATGAAAGTAGGTGTAGAAAACCTAGTTATAGTGCTAGTGCTTTTTACTGAAACCATCTGGTGTTGGATCTGGCATTGATGAAAAACTTGTTCTTTCTGTAAGAAAGGAAAGAAAATCCTTCTAGAACAGTCAACCTAGAAAATGTAAGACATCCCCCTGTTTCCTTGCCTCCCTCTGTCCAGAAAAGAAATTCAGAGAACCGAACCACAAATACTACATGAAATGCAGTTAAAAGGTGTCTGTGACTCAATGTCTCATCTTGCTTAGGAAACATTCACTGATATTTTTAATCCAAAGTCAGAAATTACTACTGGGTTCCTGTTGTCAGTACTGAAAAGTGTGTTTCAGGACGAGGATCTGAAGATCAGATGGTCTGTCTACAGTTATTTAAGGAGCAGGCTCCCAGCCTTTACAGATTCTGAGGGCTGCAGATCTTTCTTGTTTTGTATCCACCTCAGTAGATGCTGAGGGTGTTGAAAAACTTGCTGCATTTCAGCAGGGATGGGGTCAGCTTGTCTAAAAAATGCTTTTATTTTTCTGGCCAGCTGTATAGCAAGCTCACCCTTACTGGTAATCTTATGTTGGTATAATGTGTAACTGAAGAGTCTTGAGATTAATACTTACAATTAAAAAAAGAGTTTAGTACTTATAAATTGAAAGGATAGGCTTGGTAAATAAGAGAATTTAAGACTTCTTTCCCAAATGAATTAAGATCACATGCTTAAGTATTGGGAGGGAAGTTCAGGCTAGAGATCATGATAAAATAACAAGAGACAGTAGACCTTGAAGAGCAAGGAGCAGCCTGCGTAAGAATGTGTTTGTATCTCCATTATCATGGAAACCTTCAGCGATGGAAAATGGGTACAGCAGAATTGAGCAATCATAAACATTGGGTCTCAAAACTTTGAAGTACGTGTAGTTCTTGTTTGGAACTCCGATCTCCCAAAGGCGTGAGTGAGAGAATTTAAACCTGCTGCAGATGATGTAGCTTCTCAACTAAAAGGTTTCTTTAACAGTAGGCTGAATTCACCTGTTCGTGTAGCATGACCTTTTCTTGGTGGAAGTATAAGGGGAAATGCTAGCTAAAAGATAAAGGAATAACTTGCAATTTAGTCAGCTTTAATGGCTTTCCGAATGCAATTACGTTATTTTGATAATTTCATGCTGAGTTTGGAGCTAGGTGGTAGTTATCTGAAGCTTTTCAGAATCCCTAAGTATATTTTTTTTTGTTATTTTTTTTTTCCTTTCTGCTCATATGAGGGCTGGGAAACTGAACATACTTTAAAACAAGTAGTGTGAGTACTAGAGCAGTTGTCTGGTATATTAATCCATGCTTTACAACTTCCAAAGCTCTGTTTTCTGAGGATAGGTCATGTGTAAGTGTCTGCCTCCCAAGCACATTGCCTGGTGTTTTTAATCACACATTTATTGTGATTTTTCTTCTCCAGGGGGTAACTCTTTTCCCAACACTTCCCGTTTACCTGTCTCTAAACTATCTCTGCTCATTTGTTACTTCTACTGATTGCAATCAAATTAACAGTATTTAGCCAAGTATGATTTCAGGCAAAAAGGAAATTGTGTACATACACACATGTATAGAAGAATTAAATGGTTATTAACAGTGACAAGCTGGCAAGTGTGAATTTTAAACTTCTTTGCCTCAGTGGATAGAGCAAGTGCAAGTTCCATCTTCCTGCCCCTTACCACTCTAAGTCTAGAGCCCTCTTGTATTTGGTTTCATTTTACATTAAGAGCAAATAAAATAAGCTACCTGTCTACATGCTTTTGATATAACGAGGGATGAAGCTGTAAAGGTATTAGGCAACTCTGTCTTCAGCTAACTGATGGCTTTAAGTGTCAATAATTAACCAATGTTCTTCCCCTTTTGTTTTCTTTGATATGCCTTCACTCAAAACCTTGGGGCATGCAAGCAGGTGTTGTTATTTCTAGCTGCTATGAAGTAATCACCTTTCCATTGGATTTTTGGGCTTGTTTTATAGGCTCTCTGGTACTCTGATACAAGTACTGGGCCAGGTAACATCTGTTTGTCAAACCAAATAGTGAGGGCATTTTGGTCCATTTTTAATTTTTTCTGGCAATATTGGATGCGAAGTGATGACTTGGTTTTAAAAGGTTACTATCATGTTCTTTGTATAATTTTTCCTTAATCTTTTTGAGATTATCATACACTGATGCATTCTGTTGGTCTGTTGGGTTTGGTTGTGCTCTTAAAAGTATACTATATTATAAAAACCAGGTATAGTAGATTATCACTGTGTAGAAATTGGATATAGTGGAATAGCTGTAGTGTCCTTGTTCATGTTTTTACTCATCTCTTTAATTATTCATTATATGGGTGACTTAGTCTGATATTTTGCAGTCATTTTGATGCATGTGTTAGCATAATTTTGCTGGATTTTTACAATTACTAATAAAAATGATAATCTGTAACACCTCTATTGGTAATTGTAGAATAAATGTAGTAGCTTATACTTGTGTAGATGTTGACTGAGTTTTATTTGGAAGAGATTACAGTTAGTTTACCCCAGTAAACTTGAAGTACAGTTTTTATATTGAACTAATGATTCTTTTGTCATCTTCCGTGTATTCCAGTAGACTATGAACTCATGCTTTTACGTGCCTTTTTATAGATGAGCTTCCTGTTTCCAGATCATGTGTTGCAGGGCCATGCAGTGTAACCTGTCTTGGTAAATCAGCTTAACTGTAGTCTAGCTTGCACAACACGGAATGATAATAGATTTCAAACTTAATAATACTAAATGACATAAAGTCCTGGCAAGCTTCTAACCATCACCCCTTGCAAATAGTTTTATTTGACTTGTAATTGATGTTTGAGGTAATTAGTGCATGCTGTAGGGTACTGCATTATTTGAATTTTCTGGGTAGATCAACAGACAATGTTAGCAGCATAAAAGTAGTTATTTGAGGGTCCAGAGGCATGCTAAGGATATCTTGGAGCTCGGCAGTAATGTGTTCTTAATACAAACCAGCAATGCATATTTTTGCTTGCAGGGGAATTTTAGGAGTAGTGTCATGATTTACTTTTGTCATTTATAGCAAGAACTGCAGATGGGGAACTGGAGAGCTGTTTGTTAATAGTACAGCAGGCATTTATCTTTGATGTAGAAGTACATGTAGCTGTGCTAGAATCTTGCAACAGATGCTTAAGAATAATCCAGTATTAACACTTGCATATGAAATGTATTTAGGAACCCACCTTGTCTTTGAAATTGGGGTGGTGTTTGAATAATTTAATACACAGTGAGATGGATAATTGAGGGCTATTCTACTCTACTGGAGATGGTTTCACGTGGAGTAAGATGCTCAAAAGGCGGGAATGACCTTACAACTCTTCTGTATTTACTTTAAAACTGTGAGTAAAACTTCTTTTGCCTTTAAAGGAGCAGAGACTTAATGAATTACAGGCTGTAAGTTCAAGTGTGGGTTGTTAGGAATAAATGCTTCTGTGCAGTTACTTCAACAGTTTGATTCTTAAGGGCGTTCAGTTTCTCTCTTACCAAATTCAGTTGAAGCTTAGCATCGAGCAGGATTAAGCTTTGCTAATCCTTCAAAAATGCATTAACTTGAAGCACACAAGTAGTTAATGAAGTCAGTGGGACTACTGGTAGCGATGCATTTAAGGATTCTGCTGAGTTAGGATGTCTATTTTCTGGGGATAAGCAAGAAATGCTAGTACTGCCACTGTTCATCTGTGTGCCTGAAGGTCTATATGAAGACTCCTCTGCACCATTATTTTCCTTCCTATGTAGAGCATTCAGCATACATGAAGCATGCTGCTGTCACCCAAAAGCATGCACTCTAGGACTGAAGGGGAAAAAAAAGTCATTGTAAAGAGCTTCAACTATCTCCATTCTGTTCCAAATGAATTTCTCTCCAGCCTCTGGCTGAAACTTCGTAGCTGTGGAGAGAAGCCAGTCTGTGGCCAGGAGGGAAGCCAAAGCCAGCTGTCAAGAGGAGAAGCTGGCAGCTGAGAGAAGTGTTTTAAAATAATTGTGTGGGGAGCGCATTCAGTAAAAGCTCTCACAGATTTTCCTAGCCGTTCTTGTCATTTCAGTACATCACTGATTTAAAGAAAAGAGGAAAAAAAAAATCTGCAATATAGTCATATAGGAAGCTGGGGAATTCAGTCACCTTCCAAAGTCCAGGTTAAGGACTGAGGCTGAGTATGGTGTAAAAAGAGGGCAAAGAAGTGCTATTATGTAGAGGGGGTAATCTTTGTCACACCTCACAGTATTTAGTATTTGAACTCCCACCTGCCACAGTCATGTTTTAGAATTCCAGTTTTTATTTAAAGAGATGATGATATTTTAAAGATAAATATGTTTTTATAAATAAATTACATATTTATATACATTTAAAATATTTTTAAGCTGTCTCTTGGATATATTTTGCTATGGCACATGCTCTATGGGGAAAATGTTTGGCTTGCAGCAAAATGCTAGAAGTGATAGACTGGCCCATGTTTTTATTTGCAAAGGAGAATATTTTGCTGAAGTCTTTGCCAAAAACCTGACACTTTAAGGGCAGGAGTGTGAGAAAAAGGGCTCAGTATAACCAATTTGTAGAGAAGCTACTGATTTCCTGACTGCAAACTTCAGGCTTAAGCAGATAGTGCTTTTTAAATTTAGGCACAGTAAATATGTTCTGCAGAAGCCTTGTGGTTAGTGCAGTTTTAAAATATCAGTAAATCTTTATGGGCAGCACAAGCAACAACAGCATTTACAACTGATATATAAGTAAGTCCTTAATGTTACAGCCTTGAATTTTCACTTTTATTTGCTGTGATGGAATTTTATTAAATAATCAGCTACTGTTCTTTATCAGATGCAGATGTTTAGTTTGTAGCCTCTTTGCCTCCTGTCTCTTTCCTCAACACCCCTTTCCCCCCTCCCCTGGGATATAAAGCACACATTAAAACTTTAGTAAGCTTTGGAGCAGACCTGGAGTGCCCTGGTGTTCAAGGATCTCCAAGCAGTTTATAAACTAAGCATTATCCAGGTTACATCAATCAGTGTTTCTCAGCACTCCCAGATGCAATTTAGCGATGAGCTACTTCTGTTATGTCACCAGCGTGACCCATTTCTAATGTTCTCCATTTAGCTTACCAGCAAGACTCAGGGCACCAAGTGTAAAGTTATTTAAAATCATTTTATTTAAACTTGTGCAAAACTCTGAGTAAATGCTTTTCATCAGGTGAGAATAATTAAATTGTGTTCTCATTTAACCCCAGCCGGCAGCTAAGCCTGACACAGCCACTCACTCACTCCCCCCCATGGGATGGGGGAGAGAATGAGAAGAGTAAAAGTGAGAAAACTCGTGGGTCAAGATAAAGACAGTTTCACAGGTAAAGCAAAAGCCCCGCACACAAGCAGAGCAAAACAAGGAATTCATTCACTCCTTGCCACGGGCAGGCAGGTGTTCAGCCATCTCCAGGACAGCAGGGCTCCATCTCGCGTAACGGTGACTTGGGAAGACAAACGCCATCACTTCAAACGTCCCCCCCTTCCTTCTTCTTCCCCAGCTTTATATACTGAGCATGACGCCATACGGTGTGGGATGTCCCTTTGGGCAGTTGGGGTCAGCTGTCCCAGCCGTGTCCCCTCCCAGCTCCTTGTGCCCCCCTGCCCACTCGCTGGTGGGGTGGGGTGAGAGGCAGCAAAGGCCTTGACCCTGTGTAAGCCCTGCTCCGCAGGAACGAAACCATCCCTGTGTCATCAACGCTGTTTGCAGCACAAATCCAAACCACAGCCCTATGCTAGCAACTGTGAAGAAAATGAACTCTACCCCAGCCAAAACCAGCACAAGTTGATATAACTTAGATTCAAGTAAAACCAGGGCAATTTAAATGGATACAATTGCTGTTAACAGTGAACTTAATGTGATGCTTTGGGAATTAATATTGTAATTACACTTTGAAGCATATGTGTGTTTGCGTACATATATATATATTACTTTGTCACAGAGTTATGTCTATAAAGTGTGACTGATCTGGTTTGTTCCAGATGGGGCTCCATGTCTGAAGGCTGCTTCCTTTGCTTCACCAAGCAGCTCACCTGTATTTGTACGTTCGTGTGTGTAGAATGTGAGGGTTAAGCCAGTAAAGTACTTCATAGATGCTTAAGTCTTTGACAGATGAACACTAATGGAGTCTTGAAAGCATGGGACAGTTAGGAGCCCTCCCAGTAGCTGATCTACTGGGTGCCATATTTACCCTCTTTTTCCAAGAACTTGAGGGGTATTTTTTGTTTTGTTTTTGTGGGAGTGGGAGAATAGAGAGACTGCAGAGGGAAAACTAAAAGCAACGTTGGCAAACTTTCAGAAGAAATTGCTTTCTTGGATTAAACTTGGTTCTCTTTTCTAAGCTTGCTGATGAGCTGTGTCAGCTTTTCAGTTGTCCTCATGAAAACAGTGGCTTTGGGTGTGTTTGTAATCTTAACCTGTCCAAAGTCTAGGAAATATTAGGAAGAGCCTTGTGAGTTGAAGATTACATGAACTGTGGCCCTGGGACTCGTGCAGTACTGTGGGACACTTGGCCTTGCCTCTGGAGTGGAGCTATGTTTCAGTTGTGTGCTGCATCCTATTTTTTGTTTTTACCCCACTTACTAAAATAATGAATAAATAACCCCCATAACCCAGAGCACTCTCAATGTAAAGTTCTGTTTAATCTTTAAACCCATACATAAATTGTTTTTATTTGTAAGCAATCCTTGTTAATACCAAGTTAGCAGTGCTGTCTTCTTACATAGTTTATTCAACTGTTTCATAATAAATACCGGGATTTCCAACGTATGCAAGCCTTTTGTTAAACCAAGCAAAATTAACTTCACAATATGGATTCTTAAGCTGATGTGGGGGAGGTAGGAAGAAATTATTTTTGTACTTTAAATCACTGTTATTTTTCTATTTCTATTATATTTTCTATTGTATTTCTACTCCTTGTATAATTCTAGCCTAACTTACTGTATAAACTAGGATTTGATTTTTAAACTTAAAATTGGATGCATTTGGAAGCAATTTAAATTTTCGTAATGTAATCCAATTATATTAATACAGGTATAGTTTAAATGGCTAGTGGAGACAAAATGGCACTTGAAATAACAGTAGGTGCTGCAACTCCTTTAGACCTTCATAGCAGGAACAAATGTCCTCACTAAGGCATCATATATGAACAAATGGAAAAGCTCTGGATCCCAAATGGGCTTATATCCCTTTCAGTCTTAATCCTGTGTGTTATTCTCTTAGGCAGTGGTTTTCCTCATCTAGGTAGGACCCCATCACCATAGGAACAGAGTGCTTTCGGAATATTTTTCTGAAAGGAAGAGACATTTTACAGCAATTTCTTTTCTGCCTTAGAAAACCTTGTGGGAGAAATACCTTGACTTGTTTGTGCTTCATTGTATGTGAATAAATGTCTGTGTGGCAGGAGGCATGGAAAAAATAATTCAGAAGCCTGCTAGAGAGAGTTTAGTGTTAATTTCTAAAAGCTCCTGGTTCTGTGGCTCGTTTTTATTCTTCTCAAGTGAATTTGGCATCTCAGTTCAGTTGGTTTGAAAACCGTCTAGTGGTCGCTGGGCGCAGTTCTTTGGATGACAGCTCAATGGCCGCGATGCGGCTGTTGTGTGTGAGCACGTTCCTGCAGAACAGGGAGGGGTTTAATGTGCCCGTCGTGCTGTGAGGATCCTTCTCTAGCTCTGGCTTCAGTTTCCTGTAAGAACAGAAGTTACACTGGAAAACTCCTGAACTTGTCTGAGAGGAATGAGCATACCTACACAAATCAACCTGCGTGTTTTGGGTAAAACTAAGTATTTTGTTCACTTTTATCAATAAAAGCAGGTGTGCCCCCGCTCCCCCACTTGCTGGTACTAGGTGGCTCAGGAAACCCCAGTCTGCAAAATGAATTTAGTGCTTGCACAGTACTTTTAAGAATACAAGCTGTTTGGAACAATCCCTACTAGTTCTTCATTTAGGTGCTGCTTCTGAGCCGTGGGAAGAGGTGGGCAGCATTGCTACCTCTTCAGCGTACGGATCTAAAACTGCAGCTTCATGTCAGTTTTGACTAGTCCGTTGGGTTTATAAGCCAGGGCTCTGATCATGGATGAGTTTTGCATGCCTGAGTTTTCAGTTTTGATGTCCTAGATGGGTAAGGACAGCTGTATCTAATGATGATGTATGTGTCTTGAATGATGTGCAAAGTTAGATTCCTTCTCCTTCAGCAGTACTACCAAAAGTTCTGTTTCCTTCTGAAGTAGCAAGTGAAATGCATGTAGGATATGGTTATGAAACGCATGGAAAGTCAATGTGTGTACTTGTTTGGCACAAAAAAGAGTATGTTAGCATCCTGTTCTAACTTAAGTTTAGACACTGACTCAGGGTTCACCTTCCCTCTCCTTCATGCCTTTCCTCTTGTGCTCATGGGATGAAAAGAACACGATATGGCAGTGAACTAGCTGTCTCAGAATAGGCTTTTACTTAAAAATCCAATTCTAAAAATCCTACCTTTTTATGTTGTACTTGAGGCTATCTGTTGAAGCGTGTACTTTGTATCTTTATTCTCCTTAAAACCAGAGGAATATTTACCTTGCTTCATCCCTTCTTTGAGGAATCTACATTTGCCAGCTTGGTGCCAGCTTACTGCTATGCCAGGTCACTTTGCAAATTCTCTGTAGATGAGGCATGAAACAATCCACTCCCTTTACCATAGTCTTTTTTGAAAGGCTCGCCTTTATCTTTGGCAGTATACACTGTCTTTGTGCCTTTGGCTAACCCCTTGTACTACTTGTCCAGATAGTTTTGTTTGGTGCGAAAATTTTGGTGTCAAACTGAAGGATATGTGGCTTTAAAACAGTGCTCTTTATTGAGAGTGGAATTTAGGTGAGAAAAATTGCAAGACTTGTAATACACGAGATGTCCACCTTGAATTGAAAACTCTTTCCTGGGGAGAGTAGTATACTCCTGGTGAAGAGGCACTTGTCTACGTTAATACCTGGGTAGGAACATAAGCAATTAAGCAGTCTCACTTGTTAAAAATGTTAGTTTGATTTTCTTAATACCTAGATAGAATTTTTGCTACAGCAGACTGGTCAGAATGCCTGTGCTGAGGCTGAGAGGATATATCACTGCTAGAGCAGCTCAGAGCTGGATTAACTTCAAACTTCTAAAAATAGCTTGCAAGCCATCAAAAGCAAAACCGCTTTTTCCTCTAGTGAATCATGTATTCCGAAGGGAGGGCATATGAAAATTAATCTGTATTGCCTTCTCTGTGGAGTCTTGCAGAGAACTGGCTAAACAATAGAGCACAATGCTACTGTACACTTTGAATAGGTGGAATTTCTGCAGCAGCATTACAGCATAATACACAGCAAATGAGGTTTTAAATCTGATTATATTAAAATGAAATACTACAAGAAAGTCTTCTGCTTCTAAATACTTTTTTCCCCAGGCTTCTAAGGTTGCATTTGAGACAGTTATGTCCTAATATTTCATCATTTGGATGATTATGAATAGCTTAAATTCATCTTTTTTCTGTGATCCTTCTGTTACACATCAGCACCTGTAAGAACACCTTTTGTACAGCTGGTCATTACTGATCTCTGGTATTGATCAGGTGAAGTTCAATAGCTTCTGGAGCTGAGCAGGCTGTTCCAGGTCTGGTCTTACTGACATGTAGTAGGAAGGGCTATTAACTTTCTCAAATGCAGCTTGGTGGCTCTTTCTCTGGGTATTCCGAAGTGATAAAGCAAGACTAACTTGGCTTTTTTGGACGGCTTTTCAGCAGTCCTTCTCCTGTTGATGATTTTTTGTGGAAATACAAGCTTGAGCTCTTTCTAACACTTTGTGCATCTGCCAGAAGAGTAGTAACGGTGTATAAGTGGTTTGCATAGGTAGAATCTTATGGGCAGCATTAAACTGGATATTCCCACCTATATGTAATTTATAATGTCCTGATCTGTAGAAATGCAGTTTGTAACAGTTCAGGCACTACCCTTCTCAGCAATGGTGTGAAAGTATGTGTTGGCTACACGTTTAAAAATAAAACAAATGTTACTGTTAGTGGGTTGGAAAGTCCTCGTTCTTTCTGTGCTGGTTAAGAACCTAATTACTCTAGAGCAGGTCCTTTTACAGCTGCTAGCAGTGAGCAAATAGGAGTACCATAATGAAGAAGGAACTACTCCTAAACATATATTTTCAGTTAATGGGGCTTGGAGTAGCTATTGACTCATTGAGACAAGTGCTATTAAAACACCCTGATGTCTGCTGGAAGAAATAGTTGCTGTAAGTCACTGCAAATTTGAGCTGCTCTTTCAGTTATGTATTTGGTGGATGGAGTGACTATGGAAAAAAATAAAAGGCTTCTATTGCAGAAGGTGTCTGTTCTGAAATGTCTTTTAGATGTGGACAGTGTTTTGCCATGCTTATTTTTTACTTTTTATATCTATGAGGAAGCAAAAATTCTAATAATAAAAATCAATTTTTAAGAATTGTTACTGCAACTTCCTTAAGCGAAGAACTTCTTTAAGCATTGGTCAGAACTAGTGTGTGCGGTACCACCTGAATTTTAGCTTAAAGCACTTCAAGTACTTGCACGTCCCATCTTTAGCACCAAGTTTGGTTGTCAGTACCAAGTGAATTGAACCTCTCCTTTGTGCTGTCAGGAGTGATGGGAATGGAAGAGGAATTCTCTTCTATCTTAACATAAATGGATAGATATGTTAAGCCAGCAATCTTATTCGTGTTGAATTTAATCCAATAAAACCTTCCGTTATAGTCATGGAGTTTTTCTGGTTAGTTTTTTCTAAGGGTTTGTATTTCTGTCTTCCTTATGCATTGTTCTCTACTTACATGAAGCTTTCATTTTCTTTCTTCTGTGCTCTTGCAACAGAAGTGGTTGCTACTGTATTTTCTACCTGTCCAAAGTTGGAAAGCTTCATGACTTAAAACAAAGCAAGGTTAAAGGATACTTAAATTTTTCAGCCCTACTTGGTGGTTGAAATTCACTGGATCTGTTTTTAATAAAAGAATACATGTCATGCATTGACAGTACTGTGAAGAAACTTAAACTGTTCTTCCCATTCTTTTAAAGAAGGTATTTAACTTGTAGCAAGTGGTTAAGCGCTGTAGGTGGTTGTGTGAATAACGACATGCAGGGAAATGTTGTCTATATAGTGTGTGGAAAGATGGACCATTGGTCTTGAGTAAAACGCAAACAATTGTAAAGCTAAATATACAACATTTGTGCACGTGTGGCTTTTAAACCTTCCGTTGATAAGCTTTGAGGACCACTTAGTGCTGTGTCTCCTTTTGGAGGATGTTAATCAACTTGCTATGTTTTGTGGTCTTCCTCCTATAAGCTTTCAACGCTTGAGTGTTGACTATTTAAAAATAGATAGATTTCTCTCCTTTGACTTTCAAAATTTCAGCTTCTTAGAACTTAATTTAAAAGTCCATTTTTTAAAAGCCATGAAGAAATTGGTTCTCAGATGAAGCTGTGTTTTATGTACTAGTCTTTAGCAAAAGAGCAGCAGATGTTGTTCACTCTTTCATTTCCAAGCTTTATTTTCCAAATAGCTATCTTTTAGCAAATGCTGCTGCTTGTTAGTGTAAGAGCAGTTACTTTCTGTAGGGGGAACTTACTCCCTTATAGCTATTCTCATCCCACTTATCTATTGCCTCTGTTCCCCTAACCCTTTATCTGACCTTGTCCATCTTTGAGAAATGTGTCAACTGAAGTGACATTGGTAACCGAAACTCAGTGACACTGTCATGTGAGAAGCAAGAGAACATCAATTCATTGTTAATATTGAACTAACTGTTAGCTCCTGGCCTGTTTTAACTTCTTGGTGTACACGTTGTTGTACACAAGTTACAATAGGAACTTGTAGCCTTTGAAATGGTTTATTCAATTACACCTTTATGGTAATTGCACTGTATCTTAAACAGAGAACGCAAGACATTTGTTCACTTGAGGCTGAGCTCTCAGATATTGCAAATGTCAGTTTTAGCCAGTTTGAATGTATAAGGCTAGAGAAAAGTAAACAAGTTCTGCAGTTTATCTGGATCCTACAGGATCCTACACACATCTTCAACCTTTTGGATTCTCAACTGAGTGGTTGTTCCTGGTTCTTAACCTACCCTTTTCTTGCTAAACCAGGGAAGGTCTTACAGGAGGCATTCTCAAGGCACCTGCATGGTTCATCAGTCAGTTGAAGTAGAGCAACTGCAGACACTTCCAGGTTTGGCACCACATTTGGAGCTGCTCTGTCTTCATGAGGAGGATAGATGTTACGTACTACGTAGGCAGAGGGTGTATAATGGAAGACCTGCCATCTCGGTTTGACTGGATAAGCTTGCATTTTGTATTTTTGAAGTGTCTGCTGAGCTGCTGGCAAATGTTCCCAGGGTACCTTTCTGTGGAGCATTTTTGCTTCTGATGGTGTGTGTTCTTTGTGTGTATGTATTCAGTTAACAAGAAAGCAACTCTTGTTCATCGGTCTTTATTGATAAAACTTTGGAGGAAGGGGAACAGGAAGGGAACATAAGTGCAGAGCTATCAATGGGACTATTAAAGAGCATGTAAAAACCGCCAGAGGTAGGAGGAAAATAGGTCTGTGTTTTAACCATAATTGCTAACTTGTGAGACTTAATTTAACCATTGGTAAAACTGAAATAGCAAGTCTTAAAGAGTTTCTTCCTGAATCATCCATCTGGGGGCAGCAACCTGATGTCAATGACATATGGAGATAAATACTACTTTATATAATTGGTACAATTTATACTATAGTAGTAAATTATATTATATAATTTATATAATAATTTGTATAATTAGTAACAATTTGTCTAATTAATATAAATGTTAATATGGAATTCAGAGGGTAAAAATTACATGCTTAATAACACACTGATAATAAACACTGTAAATATAATTCCACAGAATTATCCTTTAGGATTTGGTAGAAGATGTCTGAAGTCTGACTGTGTAAATGCACCACAGACGTGCGAGAACTTGGGATTGCCAGCTTTTTTGGAAAGTCTTGTTCCTTTAGCCTCACTTGTTTACCTACCTAAACGTCAACAGTTTGAGGTATTTGTATTTGACCTCTGAATTAATTATTTGTTCTTGTTTTAATTGTGAGGAATAAAGATGTGTCAAATTAAAACCAAATCAAACAAAAAACCCTTCCACCTTGGAGGGATATTAAATTAATGCATGCATATTCCATCACTATGCTATAACAGGATCTCTGTAGTAATTTAGCAAATATCCATAAAATGTCTCAAACTCAGCAAAAATTTTAGATGTTTATGATTGCAGCATCAAACTGTTAATACTGTATGTACCATTTAATCTATGTGAGTTTGCTCGAGTAATAGTCTGAAGAATTTTTGAAAAGTGAATTGAACAATGACACCAAGAATCACTATTAAACTGTTCTGTAAAAGTTGAGAGCACTGAATGAAATAGTCTTTGACATAATTGCAGTTCACATTCACAGACAGGCAGTCAAGAATACGAAAAACAATTTAATGGAAATTCAAGTTATTGTTTGACAAATTGTGAAAGAAATAATGAAACAACAGTCTTCCCAAGGTATTTTAAGAAGGACTTTAAAAATAAGACTTAGTTGAATGCTATACATAACTCTTAGTTGGCACAGTAAAAATTAAGTTAATGAATGAATCAAAAATATCTTATTTGTTTGTACCTTTTCAAGATACTTCAATAAAACAGGCTGACGTATGAGTTCTTGCCAGTAAGAAAGGCCATGATGTTCCATGAATCCTGAATAAGTTGAGAGGGGAAGGCTCAAACCAATGGACTGGGCAATTGGGTAGTAAAAACTATGCATTATGATATTGAATAGCAGAACTAAATTTTAGCCTTGAACTGCTTTCAGTCTCGGAACTAGCAGATTAAGTCCAATTACCATGCATAAACATGAATAAGATTATCCCTTTTAAATGTGGGATTGTTTCTGTAGGAATCCTAGGATTCCCTCCTACCCCAAGGTAATGAAGTCCTAGAGAAGAGTGTTCCAGCAAGAAAAGTAGCCTTCTAGATTGCCAGTAAATGAAAATATTTCATAAAAAAGTCATCTTCCTTCAGAGAATCTCAGTGTTCCTAACAGCTCCCTTGAGCCTCAGTCACCTCCTGCAAGCTTTGATTACAATGAAGAAGCGGGATGTAGGGAACTGCAGCAGCTTGTCCAGGAGAGCAGTACGCCAGTGGTAGATCAGGGAACGTCTTTTGTTCTGTCCTGTGCTTTCTCCACTTTGCAGTTAGTCCTTCTACCTGATACTTTCATGGCCTTTAATGGGACTATGCCAGACTGGTACAGAGGGGAGTTCCCTTGGCAAGCATGTGCACTGGAATGGCTTTTTGAGTGTTTTCTTTGATTCACTGTTGAGTTGACCAGTATCTTACTATATAGTAGGAGTTCTGTCATACATACTTTGTTACATAGATGAGATATTAAGTCTGACTTGAGAAGTCTCTTCCTTTGTAGGCTTTTAGGGAGCATAATGCTTTACAGGTCACAGCAAAATCCCTCTCTTTGTAGTTTATAATCTAAATATGTCCCAAGTTTTGAAACCAAGCAGTTGAGCATTTAGTGGTGTCAGCCACTCATAAAATTCTGCCAAACCACATCTAGAATATGCTTCAGAGACCCAAACCCTAGGTTTTCATGACATGAAAATTGGACTGTTAGAGCTTTTTGTAGCTAGCTTGTGGTCCTTAAAGGAATTTACCTAATGCTGTTTGTTGCTAGAAGTAAAGGATGTGGTTTGGGGGTTTTACGGTATTTTAGTACTTAAAGTAGACTATTTGGGCTCTGTGATGGGGTTTCACTGATGCCTTATGGCTAGCTAAATCTCTATTTAACTATGATCTGCTGGAGTTCTCCCATAGGACAGATACCTGTGTGTTGACAGTGATTGTGCTGGTTGTGGTCAGGATTTTTTCATTGAAAATTCTAGCTAAAAACATGCACTGGGTGTTACAGAACTTCTGATACTTTCATGTATGAATATAATGCAACTATTGCAAGAAAGATTAAAAGGGGAGAGAAAATGGTATTAGCAGTGCAAGAGAAGAGGACACTGGAAAGTTGTTTGTTTGTTTGTTTTTTCCTGAGAAACCTTTTTTCAGATATTCAGTGCCTGTGCCTTTGGTTTGTCACTGCTGGGTAAATATTAATCTCTTTCAGTGCAGCATCTTCTATGCTGCATGTGCAGGGTCTGAGGAATCTCAGTGCTGATAGTCTTCTATAGTTGAATAAGCTCGGTCAACCTGTTAATGATTAGCGTCACTTGGAAACATGAAGGTGGTGTTATCTGGGAGAGGAATAGGCTTCCTGGCCCCATGGCTGAAATGTCATGTTCAATATTGTGTGGAAAACTTTTCTTAATCTATTCTATAACTTTTTAGCAATAAAAAGTCCACGTGCCATATTCTCTGAAAATAATTTCATACCTGGAACAGATTTTTGTTAAATCATTCCTGAAATACATTTCTCTTGAGTTTTTGCTAGGAGGAGATGGCACATTTGGAATAGACAGATGTTAATTCAATATTCTGGTTTTTATATCTCATACATGACTATTTGTTGCATGTCTGTTTTGGATGGAACAATTTACGAGCACGCGTATTGGATCGCTAACTAAATCACAAAAAGGCCATTCGGTGGCACTTCTGATGTGACAGGGGAACGGTTTTAGTTCTTGTACTTGATGTTAAGTTACCTCATTGCCTCTACAAATTACTGTTATTCATAGGGCTGCATCCTTGGCAAAGGACTGGGGGATATGGTGATCATTCTTCTCCACACGATCAGAGACTACGTTCTGTCTAGAAATACCAATTTAGCTGTTGTGCCCTGATCTATTTTCTCACAGGTATACTTTTTTCCTGGGTTTTAAAAAGTAGATGAAAGCATGGATCACGGATTTTGAAATTAGCTATCATAGTAATCATTGTCTACTCAAAAAATTAATTTACTGCTCACTTAAAATATTTATTTATCAGGTTAATTCACTGTATTGATGAGGAAATAATGAAGTAATGGTTTTTTCCACCTTTCTCAAGCAGAGAGAAAGGCAGCTTTGTTGCACAATTTTCCAAGCAAAACAGGTTCCTGATAAAATAACAGAATAATTATTTGAAACCCTGCTTTGGACTGTAGAGGAATATTTGGCTTTTTCACTTGATCCTGTTTTAAAATGGACAATGGAGACTTGGAGTAATTACAATATATTTTGAAAAAATCTGGGAATTCAAAAGAGAATTTTTTGAATTTTTTGTTTTGCTGGGAAAGGAAAACACTCATTATGTACAGAAACTCAAAACCTAAAATGGTACTGCATCTTTCTTTCACTTCTGAAATACAGATTTGTCCCCTTAATGACGTGCCAAGCAGTCTAGTATTATTCAGGAGCCAAGGGCTCCTGAGACTGTTAAGGACTGGAAGCTGGATCAGGCCCTGTTCTGCATCTTTCTAAAAGCTTCAATTTAGCTTCCATCTTTCTGTCGTACCAGTTGTTGTTGCCTTCCCCCTGATAAATCACTGCTGCAGTGACTAAGGTGTGGGAAGCTGCTTACTATTTATAGCTGTTCTTGTTTAATCCAGTGTTTTCACAGCACACAGGGTAATGTCTCCAGGTTTTCTGCTTGTGTTGTGATCGATATTGCTCCTCATTAACTTTGCCATCTCATTCTCTGCTTCTTGAGAGTGCCTGCCAGCTGTGGATATCCATCTGGATTGGGCACCTGTTCATATTTTTCCTTCTAGTGCTACTACCGAAAGGCTTAGCAACTTACTGTCTCTGCAATACTTACCAGACATACCTTCAAGTACTGAAAAACTGTTCAGGAAAAAAAATGTTGATTCGATTTGCCACTTTCAGAAGAAAACTGCTCTCTTGCTTACCCTTTTGGGATTGTTTATTCTATTTGAGGGATACTGGATCAGAGCTAATGGATTTTCTTGTAACGCAATACAGCGTAATAAACCATATGGACTCTTGTGAGACTTATGGAACAAAATCTCTGTAGCAGATGACTGAGAGATGCTCTTGTGGGGTGCCGTTTCTGCGCTCATTGACAGTATACCAGACAGTGGCCTGGCCAGGAGGAAAAAATTTGGATTCCCAGTTGCTTGCTTGCATGAGATGAATTCATAATGCTGATAGGCAGGGAGAGCTGCCACAGAAGCCTCCGTTTGAAGAGCCAGGCAGAGCAAGGTGACCCCTTTGAATTAGGTGGTGCTCCCACAGAGCCAGGATCGTTGGCCGCCTGGGGCTGGTTAGGCTCTGGCATCCAGTTCAGACCTGTGTTTAGCTGAGAAGTAACTTGAAGCTAAATGGGGAGATTATAATATTTATTTATTTATTCCTCCTGAAAATTTATTATGCAGTCAGCATGCTATTCTGAATGCCCTGTGGTTATCTGCTTGTTCTTTGCGTAAGTTACTGTTAATTTGAAGGTATGTCGTAGCCAGTGCATCTCGTGAAGAAAGGCTTAGTCTTTCCTTTTTGCCCTAGGAATATATTAGAAAGATGGGTAACAGGAGTATGAGAGCTTGGATGTCTTTACTGTTGCTGTACAAAGATATGAGGTATAATTTTTAGTGTTTCATAGAAAACATTCTGTAGAAACAATGATTAGTGATAACCCAATCAGACTCCATAACTGGGATGCAAATCAGAATATACCTTTATAGTAATAAGTACTAATTATGTAGATTAGCAATACAAGGCTGATTTACTGCCCATATTGTGTTAAATCTGCTTGATAGAAAGCTAATCTCTTTAACAGATCAGAATGATTAATACTTGATCATAGGAAAAGTGCTGCTTTTGTAATCTGAAGTGTTTGAAAAACAAAATGAGAAGTCTTGCTGGGGTCAACGGTTACCATAAGCCTGTGCCTTATATGTAGTGATCATTTTCTGTGATAGTAATTAATGAACTGTTTAAGTTATGGAGGATATTAATATTATTGACACTGATTGTATGTATGAGCTAAATTTTTAATTGAGTAGATGTGCTGACTGTGGTAATACCGTTGGATAAATCAGACTTTAATTTTATGCATTCAGTTTGTACTTAGAACTATATAGGTATTTTTAGAAACATAAGGTGATTTACGTACTCATTTTTAAATGTCCATTTCAGTACTAACAAGTGGTCCTTGTATACACATATTGCACTTACCAGCTTCCCCGTTCACTACAGGCACACAAATACTGTCTTCCCATCAAATGTTTGAAAGAACGTGGGGCGGGGAAAAGGCAAAACAGTAGCCAGGCGCTGGGGATGCGGTGCTCAGAAGTACCTTGGCAAAAGATACTGAAGTGCTCTTGCAGCTTGCTTTGATATTGTGGTCCTGTGCAGATCCTCTGTCAGGTGAGCAGAACGTGCAGCATGTTTTGGCTATTGGTCCATCTCCTCTGTTACTCACCATCCAGAGATTCCCCCTTTCTCTGGTGTACTCTGGTGAGAAAACGTGTTTTACAGTTCTCTGCTGCTGGAAAAGCATGAAAAAATAATAAAACTGAATAATCTCTCTCAAAAAAAACCCAACCCCTTTTGGCATTTCAAATGAAAATTGTTTAAACTTTGACTGTAAATCTAAACTGATGTTTTATTTGAAGTGTTCTGTGCTGTGATAAATCATTTCTGTAGTACTTCTTTATTGCTGGGTTTAGTTATGATATTGAGATAAAACAGAAAATTGGTCTGCTGTTGAGAGAACACTACTCGTAGTTGTAGCAAAACTCTCCTAAGTACTTATCTGAAATAGCCACCAACCTTGAATTGTTCTGAATCTAGACCACTGGAAATGTTGAGTGAATTATGCAGACAGGACACACAGATTACAGGTGAAAAATCATATGCAAAGATGCTAATGCCTTGGAAATAACGTGCGCAGTCTGTTTCAGTAAGAAATGAATCAGTCTGAAGGTGCTGTATTTTATTTCTTAATCACATCAAATGATAGAGGATTAAAAGACAAAATGGCCAGTGAAAGACTTCTTTTTTTTTTTTTTTTTCCCATCTCCCCAACAGATGGATTTGGTTTACTTACTATGCTACATAGCGACTTTATTCTAAGGCCTTTTTTGCAGTTAATATCGGTTGGTGATTAAATTAGAGGTTTGAGCAGTCAGATGTGGAAATGCTTTGCTTGCAACTTCAGGTAGAAGTGTGCTGTTTGACTTTTTGGTATGATTTTGTGTCTAGATAGGAGAAATTGCTCTCTGGGTGTATATGCATATACCTACCATATGTGATGATATATCATTGATCATCTTTGTGTGGAGTAATAGCACATGTGCATCGTCAGATTGTATTTTTTAAGGTACAGCCACCTATTGAAAGTTTTGGGTGTGAGTGGTCAAATTTGTGATTAAATTCATCTGGACCTCATACTAAATGGATACAGAAGCATTTAGCCCTTTGAGCAGGAACAAGAGAGTATCCCTGTTACAGGCTAATGGAAATTGGTAGCTATAAGACCCTACTACGAACAGAACAATTTCTGTAAAGATTTGGTAATAGACTTGCTCCATGAAATGCGTTTTTGAAATGTAGAATAGAAAGAAATAGGATGTAAAATAGAAATGGAGAGAAGTTATCAAGAAGGTTCACCTCATTAGTGTAACTCTAGCTCTAGACACGCTAGTCTAGAACTGAAATGAACTCTTAGTATAAACTTCATTGTTACCCACTGTGTCTGGTATTCTTTCAATGAATCAAACATGCTTGAAGGTTGTATTGGATGATACCAGCAAGTAAATCTAGGAGTTTCCACTTGAAATGTGAATTTCTGTAGCTTAAGCTAAATCTGACTTTCAAGCTGAGTGTCCTAACAACTTCTTACTGTTTGTGGGTCAGGTGAGAAGTTAACCTGTTCTTATCAATAACTTTATTTGAAAGGAGTAACTTAACATCTGTACCAGTTTGAGTCATCTTTCAGTTGACTGATATAGCCCAACCTTGAGAAAATTGAAAGTTATCTTTTGTTCAGCTCCTCCACAGAAGGTGGTATGTGCATCCCCTCCGTATTTCCTTTCTGGAACTGCCTCTGGTCTGTCATCAGCTATATGCCCAGAACTGGAGCAGAAAAAAACCCAACAAGACAAACCAATATTTCCATAACAGTATCTCTGGCTTATGTTAGGTGATGCCATTGATTAGAGAGTAAAACCAAAATGGCCTGATAGGCTTCAGTCTGTGCCAATTCAACTATAACACACCAAATGGCTGTGCTAAACTGTGCAGAGTGAAAAGCTTTTCTGTTTGTGCATGTGAGGCCCATTACTGGGTCAGATGGATGCTAGGAGCTCATAAGATCTTTGGAACATTAATGTCAATCATTTCTAATGAAAGACATCATGAAGTAGTAAAAATATTGTTCTAGCATATGTGGAACACCACTCTTGCTTCCTATTTGGAAGAGGAAACAATGCTTCCCTTGTTTTAACTTTGCATGAAACTAGGAATGCTTCTTGTTTGCATTTAGTATCTGGACTGAACTCCAGTATCAATAAAAATAACTGTTCTTGTTCATGCTTTGAAAATACAAAAGTCTTACAGTGGCAGATGTGTGTGGCTGTTTGGAAAGAGTTTACTTTTAACCATGTTAGTTTTGTGACCTAATTGGAAGGTTTTTCTCCTGCGTTTTGCCAGTCAGACTAAGACTTGACTTTGAAACGGACCTTTTTTGTGGGTGTGAAGGAAGCTATTGTAACTGAACGCTTTATCAGTTACTTCTGGCTGGTGAACCAGATGGGGGCATGGTAGTGCCATGTTCCTACCACTTCACCTTCTAGGTCTGTAAAATGGAACAGGCCTGGAGTACTTTATATTCAAAGAGAACTTTTTGAATTTTATGCCACCCAGAACGCTGTTGTGCACGGTTCTTCTACACTGTTTTGGAGAGAAACACTTCATTCATATGTAAAGTTCCCAGCAGAAAATGTTTTAACAATAGTTTTGGAGAATGAGTCTAAAGGGAGCATCTGGCTTGGTTCAGCTTGTAAGACATCAAGATTAACTATGTGGGTTGACTTGTCTTTTTTTCTGTCCATCTAAGCAAGCATCCTTGATGTATTTTATATTAAAACATGTTTTTAATAAAAGCAGTAAAAAACCCAACCCCAGCCCTTTTCTGTGCACAGAATAAGAATGATTCATGGAACTTTTTCAGACTTGACATCTTGCTGTTGCTTCAGTTGACATCTTGGCTAAAGGGATGTGATGGAAGACATGGTTATTTTCTTGGTGCTGCTATACAATCTGTCTCCTGGCTCTGGACAACTTCCTGCACCTCCTTTCCCCAAGAAGCCCAGCTGCATAAGGGACAATAACTCTGCTTGCTGTAGGGGATGGGAAGAACTTTGATTTATAGATGATGAATTCTTGATCACATAACTGACTAACAGTCTTCATCAACAATGTCGCTACTGACTGGTTTAAGTATTAACGTGAGGTGAAGGAGGATTTTATGCTGCGCAGAATACAGTACAGTCAGCGCTGAAGTGTAAGACGCAGGCTACTTCTCATTTGATGCCATTGCCATATATGTGGGCTATGAACCCTGGGTTTTCCACTGATTGTGAAATTATTAACAAATATACTGAACACTTAATGTCCATTACTACAAGCTGCCCAACCTAGCTCTTATTAATCTTTCTTAGTTGTCCCTATCTACTCTATTTTAAATTGAATTATTTTTCTCACATAAATAAAATCACTAAGCATGAACTATTGTGGAAGGATATGTTGTGTGTAGTTTGGTTATCACATTCGGAAAGTATTGGTTTGTGTCTTAGAATTCATTCGATAGACCAATTGCAATAACTTACCCAAAGTGCTACATAACACCGTTCTGGGAACTGACGCCGACAAAGGTGCATCCCTTGTATAAGGTCCGTGTTTGGACTCCCTGGTTCCCTACTCCCTACTAGAGCTTCTTGTTAGTTCTGTTTGGTATTTGAGTGAAGAACATAAACAGGCTGTCCACCAAAGCTGCAATACTGGAGGAGCTGGGCAGCATGCAAGGTGCAGCCCTCACCCTTCCCTGAACCTTTATCACGACGCTGAAAGTCTCCTCTTCCTTCAGTTTATCTGTTCTCCTACGTCAGTTACTTAGTTCAAGAGCGTACCTTTCTGCTGTTGAGCAGCTGCAATGCAATTTTCATTTAGCATAGAAGGCAGTTGTGGGCATAGTGCTGCTGGAAGAGGTGCTGCGCCTGCTGAAGAGCTCTTTTCAAATACAAATACATACACTTTGTTTTCAAATATCACAAGGTTTTAGCCCATCATGAAGACTAGTTAGTTCTAAAAACACCAATGCAATGGCATTTTGTGTGAAACCTGTCATAAACGTCCAAAAATAAGGCAATTTTCCTGATGTATAACTTACACAATGCAAATGGAAAATTTGGCTATTGCAGTTCACTCTGACTCATCTTGGGAAATGTTAAGACCTGTAATAAATCCTACTGCAATAAATTGTTCTCATTAGCTTTCTCGGCGTTGGAATTTCCATAGTCTTTGCTAGTAGGTAAATGTCTTTTGCTGATGGGAGAAAAATGTGTAGGATCTGATTCAGTGAGGTACTTAAGCATCTGTCTTCAACTTCAATCATGTAAGACATTCAGCTTGAAGGAATGCCACTCTAGTTAGATCTGTGCAGCACTGAATCTCAGCTCCATGCAGTGGCCCAGAGGGTAAATTGCTCTTCAGACAAGGAGGACTGTAGGGGGGAATAATACTCTGCTTTGCTCCGCTTGAATATCAGATCGATGATTAAGATAGAATTACTTTGGGCAGTGAGTTTTGTTTTCTTCTCTGCAAATTTGCAAAATCATGCCTCCGTTCTTTCACTTAGTGAAAGTTTATTATGAAACAGAAACAGTTTGAAACAGTTATGAAACAGTTTATTATTATTGTGTATTCGACATAAACTGATGAAGTTCTGGCAGTGCTGTCACTGAAATTACTGCTTAAACTTTTGTGTACCATTTTTCATCCCATAGACCTAAACAAAGGTCCCAGTAAGCCATGTAAGTGGGGGGGGGAGGCAGTTCAGAACCCCTTTTTGCAGAGGACACCACTTGTAACAAACTTCAGATCTTCAACTTCACTTCTCTTCTTTCCCTACCACAATAGTAAAACTGAATAGCTAGTGAGCTGAGCTGTACTAACCTTTGGTAAAAATCCTCTAATTTGAAATGAACCTTGAAAAGTATTTATACAAATACTCAACAGAAAATAATCTGTGATTCTAGGTGATCTTGATTGCATTTAAAATCCCTTGTATTCAGCAGCAGCATTGGCCTTCTGTAATGGCTCCAATATGTAATATGGTCTGTAGTGGTGGTACCTAGCATCATCTTCAAAATATCCAGAGATAATTGCTTCTTACTTGCCTGCTCTTCTGTGCTCTTGGCTGATTACAACAGTAGTTAGTCACCTGAACCGTGCATTTTCAACTCAGCCACCAATTACTGTACAGAAAATCTGCAATCTGGTACTTTCTGTTAGCAACCAGCTAAAGAAATGCTGAATCCTGCGCTCACCATTACTCTAACAGAGATGGTTTTGATTATAATGGTTATCTTTCTCCATCAGCACACTACTTTGACATAGGTCCTCTGCTTAATACAACTGTAGTTAAGGAAGCACACTTGAACGTGTTTCATTGGGTTTAAAAAACCCCAAACCAAAAGCTGAGCACATGCAGTGTGCTTGTCGCCATGGCTTTCAAAGCACTTAATGCTGTAGATGAGGCACCAAGGTAAGGACACGCTGCTGGTGATGAAAGTCATACCACGGCTAAGCAACTGGCCTTGCAACATATTTTGCCAGCTTTGCATTATTGATAAGCAGAGACTTATCACAGAAGATACAGGCACCCCATGCTAGCAACTGTCATGAACTGATCCAGTTCCTGCCGAGACAAAAAAGTTTCTGGCAGCTTGAATGAGAGAGAATCCAAGGAGGAAAGCTGTCAAGGGCTGATGTCTGCACTTTCGGGGGAAACATAATGACAGGAGCACAAAGAAGGAAAAGATAAAACTGCATTATGGGAAATTTCTATAGTGTTCTTAATTTCTCTTTCAGCAGGGGAATTTTTAATAACTTACTTTCTGGCAAGGACTGTGGCTGGCTGCTTTAGGAAGCCTGTTCATGTGGAACATTCTTGTCAGGCTTGCATAGTAGTGGGTTCAATTGACTTCCTTAAATTTCTTAATGTGGAAAAACAAAACACACCATGGTACTCAAACAGTCTGTTTTCCATTTGTGCTACCTGAAGGTCAAAGCACGAGAAGGTATTCTTAAATGTCTTAGTCTTTTAGGCGGTAGCTGTTAAGTTAAGGGCCTGGAGGGCTCCCTTTCCTGGGAGAAGTGGCCTTTTTCTTTTAAAGATCTCTTGTTTGGCAGAGCTCTGAAGCTTCCTGTGCTGTGTTTGGGGGTTTTTTTGGTGGTTTTTGTTTGTTTGTTTTTTTGAGGAATAGCATGTCTTAGGATTTAGCAGCTTGAGCACTCCACCTTCCAGTTAGAGAGATATATTCACCCTTACATAATTTGAGTGTTATGGAATTGACTGTCTGTAAGTCGGTCAGAAACAACCTGTGAGGTGCATGCTGCTGACCATTATTTCATTGCCTTTAATACTCAGTTTGGGGCTTCAGAAAAAGCTCTAAAAAAAAATTAATATAATCTTTGGAGAGATAGTGCTTTTTCTGACCACAAACCTGTGTGCAAAAGAGGGCTAGTGTTCTCTTTTTTGTTGTTGTTTTTCCCTCCCCCAATCCTGAGTCTATGCAAACTGTTGCAATTTTTTAAGCTACAGAGGAACACAGACCAAGATATGAGCCCCTAGAAAAAGCTAAAGAAACTGAAGATTGATCTAACACTGAAGAGAGGGGCTCATAGCTTTCCAAGGAGAGCTGCTGCAAACAGATCTACCTTTATACTGTGGACATCGCAGTAGAAGTATTAGGTTTAGGCTGAAGCAGAGGAACTTAGTTTAAACAACTTGTGGAGTGCAGTGGTTAAGCCCTGCAGCAGTGTTACTCCCTTCTTACTCCCTTCTTAGAGACCTATTTCAGTAGTGCATAGTGTCTTTTTAACCTATTCAAATAAAATATAAAATTAGCACCCCTGATGTTGGAAGTATGTGTGTGTGTATATATATTCTGTCTTTTACTCCAGTCCTGAACTAAATTGTCTAAAAGACTCAGAATATTCTAAACACAAACATTAAATTTTACTTCTCCAGCATGCAGCCTATTCAAATTGTTTTCCCTGTAAGAGTTCTGTAGTCTTCAAATTGGCAGCTAAGTCAATATGAAGTGTATACGCTATATGTTATTCAGCTGATGTATTAATTTTGCTAATCTTTAAAAGCTTCATCCTCTCAAGGCTTCAATTCAATGTTCTCACTAATTGGCACCCAAAAAAAGACAGTTACTCTAGTTGGCACGTCTACAGAAGCAGGGAGTATTAATGTTCTTTTTTAATCCTGTGTAATCAAACTATGAGTTAATTGATGCAATGCAATGACTGTGTAATGTAAGACAGTTTCTTTTCCGCAACTAGAAGTCTCTGGTACTTCTCAACTTCTATAGATCCAGTCGTCTTTCCTCCCTATGAAGAGTAAATAGGCCAGTGAGAGGCCCCTGTGAAACAGATGCCTATTAAAATCATTGCGAGATTTTTTCTAATACACCTTTCCTGTGCTGGACATATGGAAGTGTCTTTAAGTCTCCTTTCCTCATCAGTTTCTTACTCTGATCTACTTCTGTTATATCTCTTCCATTAATTAGACACTGACCAGGTAGGCAGTGTTATATGTATTTCAGGTATTAACTATATGCAGCAACAATTTTGTAAACTACACAGCTCAATTTTTCTGATGTTAAACTAGGCATTATTTGACATCAGTAGGTAACAGAAGATGAGGCTTTACATATGAATTTGATAAGAATATTCCTGAAAAACAAAAACTCTGCCTCTTGCACCCCAATGGCCACAACACTTATTGCTCTAGTTGTTGCATAGACTCTTTCCAACTGTTAGAGACTGTAGAATCTCTCATGGCCGGGAACATTTGCTATATAAGTGATGCATGAAACTGTTAGACCAAAGTATACAAAAGCTCTCTTGTCACAGACAACACTTAAGGTTATATATCCCAGCATGGTTGTTAAAAGTTATAGGTTTGGATATATATTAAAAACGTATAGGGTATTGGAAATACTTTTTTTCCAGTACACTGGGAATTCTTCAGGAAACGGGCACTAAAGAAAAATTTATCTTGCAGTTCAAATTGCCTGAAGATTTGCTACATAAAAATTTATTCTAGGTAGGGTAATCTTCTTTACATACCTAACTTTCTGCAAGTTAATTATCTTAAAACATCTACCTTCTGAATATAGAATATATTTTGACTGATACCTGCATTGTACAGCTCCAGGTCGTGAAGAACTGTCTATGCATTGCCTGACTCTTAAAAATTTTTTAGGTACTGTGTGAAAAAAATACAATAAACTTATATATACACACAGTATTTTTGACAGAATTGAGGTGCCCCAAGAGTTGATTTGCCTTGTGGAAATGCAGGGACCAATACAATCTACTGAACACAAAATATAGAAAGGTTTATTTGCGTACTTCTCAGGTGGCAGCTCTCAGAAGGCTCTTGGGTTGCAAATAGAAAGAAATATTTTAAGGAGTTACTGAGGGCAAGAAATGGAACAGTTTCCTCTTGATTTCTATTTAATTTAAGTACTAGTAGACAATGAGGGGGAAAACAATGGATTGCTTTGGAAAAATAATAAATTCAAGGATAGCTTGTGACCGATTGCAAAGCTCACTGTTAAAAATTCTTCTGGATTCTCTGAAATACTTCTAACAACTCTTATTAAATCATATTCCTGATAGGGAACCTACTTTCTTGGCCATAAAGCAAAGCTGTGGTGGTGTGGTCGGATACAAACCCAGTAGACGGGCAATCTAAGTAGCTAGTCTGTTCACTCTAGGCTTAGGCTGGAGTCCAGCAAAGCTTGTTTTAAACATGGCACTAACTGGAGTGCAAAACTAATCATATGAAAATTTCTACTTCTTTTGGGAAACCTGTAAGTACTGAGCTGCTTCAGCCTGCTGCATTATGAACTTGCTGTACTGCTCAGTGGCACGTGCTTGGGAGCTTTTTTGCCTGTTCAATTCCAGCATCTTGCCTGTGATGTGTTTGGTGTTCGGCTACAGGATCCTCTGAGCACTCACCTTCACATGCTGATGCATCTGCCGTAGGTCTGGGTTCTTCGTATCAGTAGTGCCAGCCCCTGGCTGGTGTAAACATAGTATTTCTCAGTTTAATTTCAGTAGAGATAACTTATAACCCACACTAGCTAAGGATTTTGACTGTCTGGATTGGCTTTTTCATTAGGACAATTCTTTAACTGTAAACTGAGTTTCTGCTAATTAGACAAACCAGTCTAGAATCTCTCCGTATGTTGTTTATCATGATTAGCTCTGGTCGTGCGTTCTTTAGGCAATGTGCAATTGTTTAAAATCAGCAACTTCAATGTTTAAGGCAGTAGCAGCTGCAAAGGAGGCCAGTTCACAACCAAATGTGATGCCAAGCCCTGGCAGCTGGCGCACCTCCCTGTAGCTGGGCTGCGTCGGAACCACGGCTACCCACGGCTCAGTATCCGAGGCACAAAAGCCAGTTTGCGTGTGGAGATGAATCTTACATGTTCCTAAGGTTCCGAAAACCTTCTCAAAGCAAACTTTGTTTAAACCTTGGTTAACCTGAATACTTGGGGAAGCTTCTACTTACACTTACCGGTGAACTGAACTAAAGAGTACTTTGTAAACAAGTTTTAGGCTGTGGAATCTGAAAATCCAGTAATCTGAAAAAGTTCACTACAGTTTAAGAAGCTGCTTTGCAGTTAGCACCAGTGTATGAATGGCTTTTAATTCCAGATTAATATTTGTTGAAATGTTATGAATGCAAAGCAACCAAGAAATTAAATCTTACACTTGCTCCCTTTGTTTATAATTAAGGTAATGATAATTTTATTAGCAACTTTTCTGTTGGCTGTCCTTAATACTGTATGTTGTACAGGCATAAATGTAACCTTCATAAATTTATATTTAGGCAAATGAAAGTTGTTCTTCCTGCCTGCTAGTATCACCACTGTGTAGGTATTCCGGTTTATTAAATTGTCCTAACTTCTTAATTTCAGTTGCATTTGGCCAACTTGGCCCAGCAGGGCACCTGTGGATTCAGTGCGCTTAGGTGTTAGGTAAAATGTCATTAACATTTGGGAAATGAGATACTAATATTTTCCTTAACTTGGCATCGGTATAGCGCATTGGATCTTTAATGGCGTTTCTGTATATTCACTTCTGTTATCAAGATAACTTTTTTGTCCTTTAGTTCCAACTCCCTTCAATTTAAAATTAAATGTTTTAAAATGAGTATATTTAAATATTAAGAGCTGGTAGAATAAACAAGGGCTTATACTACCTTGTCGTTATTTTACTACTTCTGCTGCTTACTAGCTTTTATCTGTCTCTGCTGCTCTTGGCACTTGCTTAGGAAATAAGCTGTGGAACAGAGTGCACTTGTCACAAAGTGGCAAGACTATCACACTGAAATATCAAACCTTTATATAAACTCCCTGTATGTTGATGAATTGAAAAAGGAAATGAATGTCTGTACTCAAGAAAAAGGACTCCTGTGTGACTCAGGGATTGACAACTGATCATTTCCAATCCATGGATTTGAAGTTAACCCAACTATGAAGTTGATGGTTGGAAGTGATGGGTTGCTAGCTAACGTCGTCTCATAACCAGGTAGCCGTAGCAGCACACTGCCCTTGCTGGAATGATGCTCGGCGAGCGTTCTGCAAGCTTGTGAGCACACAATGAACTGTAGTAGGAAAGCATGCTAGAGAAGTGCTGTATGAAGCAAAGACCTTTGAATTTGTAATAGCTCTTATGCACAGCTGCAACTGTGAATTCTCATTGTACCTGCCTATGCTTCCATAGTGGTGGTGGTAACGTAGTGAAAGACCTCTGTTATTTCAAACCTGGTGCTGCTTAATTATAGCAATATATTCTAGGCCAGTACAGAAGTGGAGTGAGAAGCATTTTGTATACTTGGTACCATTCTGAGTCAACTTTGTCAGAGGTACTGAGGCCCCAGGCAGCTGCTGACCCCTTTAGAATTTAGGTTGTTTTGTATATATGAAATCAGACTTGGTTACGCTTCTGAAAATGCAGGCATTCACCAGTGTTTCTGAAAACCTTACCCTAAATTTTTCTTTGGCATTACTGCAGAAGAGTCAAGTATGCTGTTTCAGTGAAAGCAATCCCAGAGTGACGTAAGTGGGTTTTTATGAGGGTTATTCTAAATCCTTTTAACTAAGATTCGAGCTAGAGGTGGACTTGGAATAAATGCAGCCTCTGACCTTTCCTGAACTTGAAAAATTGAGTCTGAATGCTTGGTTTTGCTGTGCTTTTGGCTTATATACGAGAATGACAGTCGAATGCAAGTACTGGTTTATTTCAGTGTAGTTATGACAATGAATATTGGAATACTGGGAAACTTGTCTGAAACTATCAAATTAAGGTTATGATCTGAGATGTCCTCTCTAAAATAAGCTTCCTTGAGGAAGCTGATGGTAATATATTCAAATACATGCTAAGTTCTTTTTCAAGTGGTGACTTTAGCTATAAGTGCCTAGAAGAACAGGTTTCCTTTCTTCGTGAAGGAAAAGGCTTTCATTAACGCTATGCTGGCAGAAGTGACAGTCCTGTTACACAGAAATTCCTTAACTTTTCAGCTGGATGTGTTTTGCTCTGTAGAGTAATACTTGATTGAAATCTAAAATTATTTTATTTCCCTATTATTTACTCAAATGATCTAGCTCAGTAAAATAACTCTTTCCATAAAAAGAACAATGTCAATCCAATTTAAACATGCGTTTTTGGCAGAGATGAGCAGTATGTATGTCTCGCAGAGCACAGCTGAAGCATACGTATACCATGAAGGTGTACAACATATCTGGGTAGCATAAGATGCACTTTTTTCTGTTAACTGTTTTCAGAACATAGTTCTTCACAGACTACACAGAAAACTTGCAGAAGAGTTTATAGATGTGACACTTGCCATGTTATCCTTTAGGCAATTGACTTGGGGCATATGTTGAGCAGGAAATCTTTTGCAGTATTTCTCAAGCCTTTTGTGTCAGATTTCTAGTGAACAGTTTGTAGATTTTTTTTTCTCTGGTTTGCTGCCCTGGTCTGCTGCCATTCGAACAGGTGCGGGAGCGAAAATACATACGATGAAACGGTTGTGATAGTTTGTCAACAGTGCAGAGATTAGTCTCAAACTAGCATTTAAAGAATGAGATTTAACTGGCTGGCTTCCAAATGTGTTTCAAAATTGCACAGTAGATCATGTATCTGCAATTCCTGTGAGTGGAAGAAGTAAACCTGGAGAGAAAGGAGCAGAAATGAGTTTATGAGATAGTATTTGCTATAGTGTTTGAGGATGTCATTTCTGTAACATACAGGCTAATGAGAATGAACAGCTTTTTGCTGTCCTTTGGCCTACGTTGCTCTTATTAAAGCAGCTGAACTGTGTGTATAAGTTGTAATGTATTGCATGAGAGAAAGCTTTTTCAATTGGTGAATAAAAAAGTGGTGCTTCAGTGTAACTTATGTAACTCATATAAAATCACTGCTATTGCATGAAAAGTTCAAAAGCAGATTTATTCTAATGTCTGCAAATAGCCTATATACAAAAATGCAAAAGCACAGTAAATATAGTGGAGCCAAACAACGTGAAAGTGGGGGGTTAGTTCCTGGGTAGGTGACTCATTTGCATGATTGAAGGAAATAGTTCATGTAGAGAAAAACAGTTATAGTAAGATTTCTGCACGGCAAAAATTCAAGTATTGAAAATAAGCAACGGCTTTAGAGACTAACCTGCTGTGGCTTCACTGTGCATATGTGTAGGTTAAAAATGCTCTTACATTTCACATACTTTCTGGTCATTGTTACTAACACTTTACAGTTGAAAAGACTAATACTTTGATTTTTAATTGCCTCTACCTGTCCACAGAGAAGTCACAGTAGTGCTGTGACATAGAAACATGTAACAGAACACCTGCTTCATGGAACCGCTCTCAAAACTAATTTTTTTGTGGGGAAAAAGATTTTGTCCCAAATTACCTCTGGATTTGTTCAGGTTTTTATCATGCCAATTACAAAATACATGGCCAGTGGAAGCCGTGGCTGATGCATGAGTAGCCAAATTAAATGTGAACCTGAAGAACTGAGGAATATTACAGATTCCTTCTAGTTCCCTTTCGAAAAAGGCAACTGGGTGTATAAACTTCTGTTTCCACATTTCAAAGGCACTGCTCTTACCCTCCCAGCAATCAGTGCTGCTTTCATGCAGTATAATTCTGAGAGCATGAAAATATATTTCTGAGCAGATGTGTGCTAGAGATTGTGGTTGTCTAGAGTACTTCCATAATGAGGTAATATGAAAGTGCTACCCATAATTGTGGACTTAAACACTCAGCTTATTTTTAATCAGCCTGTAACTATTATTAATTGGTATTTATGTAATATTACAAATTCATCCATGGATTAACATATTGCAAATGATAAAATAGAAATCAGTCTGCCACAGAAGTAAAATTAGGCATTTTTTGCTCTCGTACATCTTTTTGGGGCACAGGATTGACAAAATTTTATCCCAGGCTATTAAGAACTTGTTTGGGTAGAAAAGCGTCCAGACAGAAATTTAGGGGTGTTTTGCAGAGCTGTAAATGATGATTTTTCCATTGTGACTATATTCACTTTCTAATTTTTTTGAAAACACTTCAGTAGCATGCTTTAGAGCTGGGATATCTCTGTATGGAGAAGCTATTTTAGTACTGAGATTTGTATGGGTCCTTCTGAGCATTGCATGGGTCCTTCATTGCAAGTGCATTTGCACTTGCAATAATGGTATTGCAAAGCCAGTCAAAATAAATGTTTTGAAACTCCTAACACTAGTCAGAAAATGCCTTTTTCTGGAACTTGTTGAGCCATCCAGAACACACAACGCTTGGAATAAAGACTTGCTGGCCAGATCAAAAGATGTATGAGAGAAGGAATAGCTTTGGGATTTTAGCCAAAAAATAACCCTTAGTCACCAGAAGAACAGTCTTGATCAAGTTCATTTTACTCCTGTCTGCAATCGTGAATGCACTGACCTCAAAAGGCATACGCTAGAACTCTGAAGCACTTCAGGTCTTTCATTTAGTCTTCAAAACAAGAATTAAGGATCAGCTAAGTGTAGCTGGACTGGAAGTTTGCTTTATAGGGGCAGGCATATGGGTTCTCATATGACTTGTGGACTTTAGCAACAGCTGGGATGGCCGTGTTTGAGATTTGTTTTCACTGAACCAAGTGATGTTTTTTGTTCTTATTCCTAGTGTTATGAATATACCATGTTTCCAGAAACTGTTTACATTTTTCCATTAGAATATGCTGCAGTAGCAATTAGGTGAAAAAATCAGAAGTGGAGTGTTAGGAATTAGATATTGAAAGTATTTCCCTTACGAAGTGATGGATTTTTATGCAAGTTCCTTTACTAATGCTGTCTTTTACCTAATGCCATAATTCAAGTTATCCTGCAAGTATTAACTTGTCGTCTTCAGGCTTTTCACTTTTGCAGATATATCTGTACAAAAGCACTATTGACTGAGTTATCTCTGGAAACATCTGGAACAACAATCTTGTTTCTGGTATGTCTTGGAAGTATCTTAGCTGAAAAAGTATGATTGAATCTTTCTGTCTTGTCTGTGCAAACTGATGGGATCCTGAGTTGGGATCCAGATCCAGCCAGCTTGTACTGGCTTTGTCTTGACAACACCCATCTTACACTAATTTTCACAGAGAAAATACATTCAAGCTCAGTCAGATGTTTTCAGAATACAAATAGAATTTGTGACTTTTTGTTTAGAATTTGGAGATCAGAAAGGCAGAAATATGACTTAACCCCTTCGACATGCACTCCTAGCCTAGTTTTGGACTTGTAGTCACAGAGAAATCTACAGGCTCCTCTGTCTCTAGGATATTCAGATGAGCAGTCTGTAGGTTGGTTTTGTGTGTGTTTTTTTTTTTTAATATGGTAGCAGGACAGCGAATAGAAGATAAACACAAGAAGGTGCGTAAGAGGGATGTAATCTACTAGCTAGGTATTAATTTGTTCGTATTGCTGTTTGCATGAATGCAAAAATGAATCTTTAAATACTGTGAATTCAAGATCAACACTTAAGACAATATCTTGTCTCTCTTTTTAAAATGAATTCTATAGTATTATGACTACATGACAAATTGTGATGAATGCAATCCTCTTACTGCTTTCTCTTTAGGGTAAAAGCAATTAAACACTATTATAAATGTTAGCATTTAAGAAGGCATTGGTATATGTTGAGATTCATTTATGCACATTTAATTGAAAGCAGAAATGATCAGCAAACATCAATGTAATGACCTGTACTAACCTTGACATGGTTGACTAATGAAATTATGCCTTGTCACTAGTGGTATGTGTTAATTTCATTGAGTTATTTGCCAATGAATAATCTTATTCGTAAGATCTGAAAGCAGTACCATGCAGTCATCTTTTCATATATTCTTAGGCGTTGCATGCAACTCTGTGAATTAACTTACTAGAAACAAACAAAAGTGCTTCTAGTCTTTTATAAGCAGGAATTTTTAAATGTCAGGAATGAAATCATCAAACTTAATAATACTGTAGGTGTGTATCACAAGACTATCTTTCATAAAGAGTACAGAAAATAAGCACTCAAACTATTATATTCACATTCTGTAGAAGTGACAAAAAGTATACATCATGTTTTTTCATCTGCCTGCAGGAATCTACCACATCCTTTCCTTTCTATTTGCTGTGAATACTTGTAACAAGTGTGGAAGCAGGTGAAAAAAATCATGCTGTAGATTCTTGGAACTGAATTTGAGTTGGAATTGCTTTCTAAGTGCTATATGGTAAAATTTTGTAAAGAGGGGCAAGTTAAAGAATGGAATATATATACTGAAGTCGTTGAGACGTATTTGAAAATTAAACAGTATCTGTTCATAAACATCTATTCAAATGTTCTCATTTCTTCATATGAATCTGAAGAGCTTCACTAAACATAACCCAGACTCGGTAACCACTTTCTCGAGGCTCTATCAGTCCAACTGAGAGAGTCCAACTGGTTTTAAAAAACCCAGTTCTAATAAATGCTTGCTAGTTTCTTCTGCTACTACTCCCAAAGACTGGATCAGGTAGCTGCATATGCTAGGCTGGTAAACCTGACATGGAGAATGGTGCAGACCTTAACTTTTTTCGGTAATGAGAACTTACCCTAGTATTTGCTCAAGTGAAGGCAGCAATAAGCAAAAGAACAAGGCTCCCTTAGATGGTTTCTCTCAGATAAGCAAATGGCCAATTAAAACAAAAAAAATACACAGTAATAGATGCTTTCAGTTGGGGTTATTGGTACTACTTGTTTTCAGTGCTATAGCTGCTGCTTCTGTAGCCTTCCATAGGTGATCTAGAACAAGAGAAGGCAAGTGACTTGTTTGCTTGTTTTATTTTTCTTGGCTTTTCAAGTTGTGGTCATCATTTGAGAAACAGGATCAAAATTTTATAGTGCTTCAGCAGTTGTGTAATTTTTTTCAAGCAGTTAATGTTTGTGTAATTTTCCCAGTTTATAGTTACATTAAGTAAAATATAAAACCAACCTTGTTTTTGAATGTTTGGTTGTGAGCATACTTACATTATCTGACAGTGTCTTCTGCATTATATATACCCTTTCTCAAAGGCTGTTACCACAGAGCTGAGCAATGCTTACAGGGGAGCTCACACTTTCCAAAAGTCTGTGGTGATCTGCTGAATAACCACAATACGTGAATGGCATTATGCAGGTATTTTTCTTTTCTTTAGATGTCTCCTTCTGTAAGACATAACTAATATGATAAGAAGCAAAGATTTGCCATGTAGGAAAATGCACTTGACTCTTCAACTTTTCCTGGACATGCTTTTCTTTACCTATGTTGGCTGGCTTGAATATCTCACTTGCTGTACTGTCCCATATGTTCACTTAATTTTTCAAAATATATTTAGGACAGATCAAGATAAGTTGCCTGTATTGTTTCAGTTCATCTACAAGCAAAAGTAGTTGCATACCCGCTGGTGCAGACAACTGGTCTAACTGCTCTGATCTCTGCTAGAGTACTCTTCATATTCATTGCGCCTTACTTGAGAATACTGAATGCTTTCACGCTGTCAGTTCTCAAGTGACTGTTAAAAAGGGGAGACATCTTCCCACTTTGTCTATGGACTCTTGACACTTTTATACCATATTCCTTCTTCAGGCATGAAATCCTTGCTGAAGTCTCCTCTTTGTGTCTTGGTCTTGTGCCATTATCTAAAATGGTGTATGATTTGAGAAATGGAATTTATCTGTAATGATGTCTAATACATTGCTGTTTAAAGATTCTCTGTGAAGTGAGTATTCTCTTAGAACCTGGAACTGAGACTAATTATGTCCAGTAATTGCCTTTTAACCTTCCAGTAATTACTAAGAGATAAGGTGAACAGGTTCAACACTTCCACATGGAAACTTCTATGCATAATGTCCCAGAAAGTAAACAATCCCTAGTAAGTGATACAAGTAGTATGTGGTACCACTTTCAAAATTTGTGGTATTAACTTGTTTTAACTGAACCAGTTAATTGTTGGATTTTTAATGGTAACGTTCTTGATCTTTGTGTTTCTAATACATCTGTCCTATTGAAATGAGAGAAAATGAGTGAATGCATGAAAACTGCTCTCTACCCTAGACATGACTTAAATCTGTAGTGCTCTCTGTGAAAGGACAGAGACCAGTTAGAGCTGGTCTGTGGACAGAAAAAAACAAATTAACTGAGCTATCGAAGATAGATAAATGTAAGCTATGCCTGACAGTGGAAAAAATAATTTGGGTCAAAATTAGTATCTATCATTTAATTAAATTTTGTCAAACCTTAATTACGTTTTCTAAATAAAATTCATCATGTTCAAAGTCTGCATGCTTGAAGTTTATGGCATAAGCCCCCCTCAGCTCTTTCCAGGGCTTTCTATGTACAGTGAAATATTAAGTAATGACAGGAACCTTATTTGCTGTCTGAAGTGTTTGACCCTGCTGAAGTAAACCAGAGCACTAGTGTAAGTAGGAAGGCTTCCATCTTGCTGGGAAAAGCCCTAAATTTACTACGGCCTCTCAACATCAAGAAGTCTGAAAAACATATTGTGTTGCAGATAAGAGAGATGGAAAATGAGTTAGTTGGGACTGATAGGTAGCATGCATTTTGAGGTACTAAAATAAGGCTTTTTATAGGAATTTACCTTCAGAGTTAACTTTGGTATTACTGCCAAAGATTTAACTTTCTCACTTAAAATTTTAGGGTTGATTAGACTTCTTCCAGGAGTGTCTTTGAATGATGTGGTTAACAAAGTAGGACAGTGTTTTAGGGCCTGGGCCGTCCACATTTTCACATTCTGAAAACTTGTGTGGTATTGTGAACAAGTAGAGAAATTAGTATTTCTTGCTATAGTGTAGTGGCGGAGCTAAACTTGTCTGATAAAACAAGCAATTGGTCTGGTTCACATAATCCAATAACAGAGCTCCTGTAGTAGTCAAGCTTTCATAATGAAGTTTACTTGAGAAGGACTCCTAAACCTTGATGCTTTACCGATGTTCAGAGCAACAGAATTCAGAAGACTTTGTTCCTGCAGTAATAACTGCTCACTTTGGGGGGTTTTCTTGGAGAATTCAAAGAATAAGAAGTTTTGGTGACAACAGTGTGGAATAGGATGATTTGTAGTTATGTTGCATTAATACTGTCTTTGGGCAACCTTAATGCTGAATTTGCAAGTGCATTGTTACGTTAGCTGTGCAGTTCACCCTGAGGATATTGAAACCAAAATTGTAGGCTGGATAAAAGTACCATATGGCTAACGGGGGGAGCGGGGGGGTGTCAATGTACTTAATAGTCACATGAGCACAACGCATAGGACATTCAGCCCTGTGAAGTTTGGTGCAAAGAGCTGAAACAAAAATAGCCCAGTGACAAATCGTATGGATTTTGCTTATTTTTTCTCAGGCAGGATGACTTGACTGCTGGCTCACAGCTGCAGCCCAGCTCCTTCTACAGAGGAATTGCTGTGTGGCAGAATAAATATTGCAGTGAAGATATCTCTATCCCTTTTGCCTTCCCAGGGAGTGTGTTACGACAAATGCTGAAGGGATGTTAGCAGGAAGGGAAAACTATCTCTGCAGTTCAAGGCACATTCACAGAAAATATTGGCTTGTAGACTTGATGCAGCATACACAGCCAACTCTGTGTCAGATTCCACAAGCTGCTGCTTTTGAACTAGAGGTTAGGAATACAATTTCCCTATCTGCAGCCTTCTCACCAGAAGTAAACAGTGTTAACAAGATGAAAGATGGTCCTAGTAAGGTGTAAATCTGTACAGTGTATACCTTTCTGTACAGAAGTAACAAGGACCAGATGTCCTTGAAATCCTATGTTACGGGATTTATGATGATACTAAGTTTAATTGTATTTGGATATTTGTAATTCTTTTGAAGAAACTTACATACTTCTCTGTTTTGAGTTTAAAAAAAAAAATTCACCACTAAAGGGCATACCTCCTAACTTTCTTCTCATTATAGTTCAGATAATTGTAACGAGGAAGATGCAGCAGAAAGGCTTCAGTTGCCCAAGGAAAGCCCGAGCGTTTTTAGTAGAATTGGTACATTTTGTGCTGATGTTGCCATGGGAATCACCATGTCCTTGCTGCTATCATCTCTTACACTGGTTAGATTAAAGTTAATGTTGCTGTAGTTGTGTAGGAATTACACCTCTTGATAGTGGCCTAACATATATCTATATAATGAGCAGGACAGACTTGCAATACACAATGTCCTGTCTCCTGCCATCTCCCCACCTCTCTGCTTCTGCGGACAAATTTGCTGCCATACAAATGCGTGGATGCCTAATCTTTGCTAAAACCTGAAAAGCTGGTGATTATCTAAAAAAGGAATCATCCTGGAAATATTTTAGTTGCATGACACTTGAGTTGATGTGGAATTGTAAAGGTCTCTCTAAACAACCATTTGTGGAGCAGAAACTTTGTACAGCTTGCAAAGGTACAGATGTGTTTTCAAGCAAAATGTGCTTGCCCTCTTGTATCTCTGCTGTCCTTGGCCTCTGTTCAGCAGTGATTGAATACCACATCTGCAGTAACCATAAATGGAGACTAGGCTAGGACTCTGGAATCATTATCCAGAAGAACTGCCTTTTATGAGGCGAGATTGGTTTGGGAACTCATTGTGCCAGGTAGCAGTGATCCATCAAAATCATTTCATAAACTGAAGTGACTATTCAAATGGGTACAGTTGATTTATTATAAAAGAAAAGGAATCTTAAATTTCAATATGTATGTAAAGAAGCCTCTAGAGTATCATCAATGTTTGATCTTTAAGCTTAGCTATTTCCATGAGTGGAATGTTATTGCTTTTTTAATGTCAGAGTACTATAAAAACGGGCTGTTGATGGATGAGCATCTGAAAGGATGCTCTTCCCCCAGTTCTACACCTATTGCATATAAACTTGTGTTGGTTTACAAAGTTGAAGATACTAAATTTCATGCGTGTTTTGAGCGTTGACCCCCTAGAAGGTAAAGCCTGGTTAAGTGATTAATGTATTGAGTGCCAGACAAATATTATCATCATTTTATTTGCTTGTGCCAGTACCACTCATTGGGTGTTATTTCAATTTTGCTAGCAGCTCAAGCACTGCTAAAAATAAACTCATTTGTTTATAGGCTGCTTTGACAACAGCCAAATAAAACCACATTACCATATTTTGAACAGAAGGCACAAAGCCAAATAAGAGCTGTCTTTGAATTTGGCTAAAACTTGCTGTTTTACGGCCAAGATTGGTTATACACCTGCTCTTTTTCACCTCCCACCCCCATTTTGTTTCCTTTGAAAACTTTTTCATACCAGTGTGCTCTTACCTAAATATAGTATGTTCGTTTGCCAAGTAAACAGCAGGTCCTGTTTGGCACTAATGGTGCACACTACAGAGCCAAAAGAGACTAAAAAGTGGCAGCAAAGGAACTGTTAAAGACAATACTTGGGGCTGGAAATACAGGGCAGAGGCCTTGAATGCAAGTCTATAAATCAAAAGAAAGGAGGCTGAGCATGCTGGATTGCAGGCCCGGTCAGGCTTTGTTGCAGTGAACTTTGAAAAGTTGTCATGGTCTAGAGGTCGCCTGGACTTTCCGGCAGTAGGGGAGCAGTGAGAATCTTCACGTTATTTCAGCACAGCAAGCAAGGGCAAAAGGAGGTGAAGAAAGGTAGCGAGGAGGACAAATGATGTCCGTGGTGATATCTTCAGTTGTGCGATACTAAGGTTTAAACGTCCTGGAGCTGCAGAGCTCTGGAATGAATGCTGCTTTTAAGAAGTGAAAATGCTGAGATGAAATGTATTGGCAGTAAAAATAATACTGAGAATGTCACTGTGGGAACAGTCTTACTTGCCGTATAAGCTGGGCTGCCGTATCTCTCTATAAGGAATATATAGAAAAGATGCAAAGTTATTGCACAAGCTAGCAGCCAACTCTGCGTTTACTTCTCAATCCTGCCCTCCGCTCGCTATGCCAAAGGAGCAAACAAGAATGCAAGTCACGGTCCTACTGGGAGCTAGGGCTTGGATCCTCTGGGCTCAATGGTTGCAGCTGTAGTGGGGCAGATGGACCCATATCCATGTGCATCAACTTGATAAGATAATGCTTAATGAAGTCCTGGTGTCCCCCTGTTCTTGAAAGGATTTTCTTTTTCTTTTTTGGGAGTGTAAAAGGTTATAAAGTGTTTTTTAGCAGGAAGAACTAACCTCAAAGGTACAGAACCATGAATGGGCTCTTGCTACGAGCAAATGGATATATACATGATCTGCTTTCACTGAAGGCAGTATGCTACCAAAAATCAGGACTGAAATATATTGCTGTGAACAATGACACAAAATGTGATTTAGTTTTGTAATGCTGTGAGGATTTAAAAACAAGAACAACCAAAAAAACCTCCAAACCCCCAACCACAACAAAACCTGTAAAGACTCATTGGTTGTGTCTAGGTCAGCAGGAGCTGTTGGAGAGTGCTTTCATCTAAAGAAAAAAAAAAAGAATGTATCAATGTCAAGAGGCAATTGAAAATATCAAACAGTGAACTGAGAGAAAACCAGGTAAAGCTGATAGTACAGGGATCTCTCAGGGACTGTTTGAGTAACACTTACAGAGGATAAAGAAGGTATTTGAAATAACGCTTCTAAAAGCTGAATGGATTAGTTGTTAAAACTCTCCCTGAAAGTTGCAATTGTACTGAAGCTTGCATTTGGGGGACTGATTTTAAGAAAGAAAAAAAAAAACAAACCCACAAACCATGCCAAACACTGTTGTCGTTCCCCCCCCCAAAAAACCCCCAACAATCTCCCCCCAAATAAAACAAAACAAAAACCCCAAAACCCCAAAATCAATCAAGCAAACAAAAAAACCACCACCAAAATACTTAAGTCATTTTTCAGAAGATAAGAACTAGGCTATGTTGCTCCATCCAGTGCCAAAATAATTTCAAGAAATTGTAACCTCAAGATTATCTCAGGAAGGGGGTGGTGCAGTCAATAACCACTGCAGGTTTTAGGACAGATGGAATCTGACTAATAACAAGAAAACCATTAGCTGTAAGTACAGCCGTTATAATTGAAACTGAGGCCTCCAGGCGTCTAAAAGAATCCTGTCTGTGGGATTTTCTTTTATAGTAGGACATTTTTAAAATTTCTGCATGCAAAGACTTAATAGTTTTTGCACAATTAGAAGCACAAATTACAGCGCTTCTAAAGATTTAACTGAGTAGATGAGATCAAATGAGTTTAAGACTTAAATTCCATTCTTTATGCCTTCTGTGTAATGATTTATAGTACTAGAATATACACTTGTTTTTGGCTTCATCTTTTCAGGTTTTCTAATTTAGTCTTAATTGGAGAAAAGGGTTATATCAATGGCAACAAAACTCATGTTGCAATTGGTATACCCATGTGGCCACTGAAATCAGTTTGAATTCAGGGGCACACTAACATGGTTAGTTAGTCAAGCATGATTGGGACTTAAACATCTACCAAAAATGATCTGGAAAGTCAAACAGTTCCTGTCTTGAGTGGGGACATGTCTTTTCCCCATGAAAGCCATATTGAGTCCACTGGGAGCAAGTTTTATGTCTCCAGTGTTGCAGGTTGTCTTCGTATTTGGCATCATCCCAAGTACTGCCAGTGTAGGCTGCGAGGTTAATCCAGAGGTTAAGTGTGTTAAGGCTTTAATACTTTTCTTGCATCTTAGTGTGAAATGTAGTTTGTGCTCCAAAAGCACCATTTTATTTTTCTCAAAGATAACTTTGCCATTTTAATGGCAAATCACTCAGACTTCTAATAACGTGTGTGTGGAATTTAATGTGCAGGTGTCTCTTTTGAACTAAGACTTCAGTGTAGTTTACACTGAAAATTTTATCCATAAAGTACTTTGGTTTAAATTGCATAGGGAGGTTTCAGGTGCTGGATTTTCATTTGTAATTATTGTTGGATGAATGACTGAATGAATTCCTGGGATGGGAGGTTGACACCAACTATGTCCCCGTAAGTTTTATTGTTTGTTCTTTCTCCTTATAGAATAAACACAGTGAGATCTTGTCTTATATGAAAGGTAAGTGTACCAAAGCCTGAGGATTAAAGACATAAAGTCTGTGTGTAGAAAATTGCTCATTCTTGTTGAAGGCTTCTTGGCTGCTCGCTCTAACTAATCCACATGTATATCTAAAATACATTTTGACAACAACTCTCTGCAGACAGATAATTTTATTAAGGAAGATACAAATACTTGATAAAAATGAAAGATGAAACTTGGTTTGATCACTTTCTAAATGTTTATGGCTGCTGATTGCATGTTTAGAGGCTAAATTGATGATAAAGTGTTCCGCTATAGATATCTTCATATTCTGAAAAGCATTTAGCTGCTGTTAGAAGCAAGGACCTCTATAAGGGAGTATTTTAATTGGAGCCATGACTGTTGAAAAGCCATACTTGCATCTTAACTGTTATTTTAAATGTAAGATAACAGGATGCACTCTTTAAACTCCAGTTTTAAAGAGATTTTTCTTTCTTCGTAAGGCCTTACCTGTAAGTGGAAAGGCAACCAGAAATAAGGCTGTCTAGTGGCTTGCCACTTATGATCACTCTTAATTCAAGCTAGAATAGTGCCTTCTGTAGATATATTCAATACATAGGAACACCATATGCTAATGCTTCTTAATACTTCTTTGTACTTCTGCAGAAAAGTGTCTTCCACTTGCTCGTAAAGCAAAGGTGGTCACAATATTGTTGAACTTGCTTAGAGATTTCTGATGTGCACTTATATATTAAAAATTTACTATGCAGTTTTTCATTACTTCTGAGGTTAAGTTGCATTCTCACTTCCTCAGCTTTGGGGAAAAAAAAAAATCTCACTCAACTGAGCTGTAAAGAAACATCTGAATGAGTTTTGTGAAGTTACTGGTTCCTGAGCTGTGGTAGGGATAGACGGGTCTGCGGGTCAGAGGTGAAATAGTAAGTGGGTTGAAAAGTTTCAGCTGCAGGGGAAAAAAAAAAAGGAATTACCTCATTTGTAAAATGACTGACGTGATAAGAATGAGATGTTTTTCAAACAGAATTGAAGCAGATGTAACAGTTCAATGTTTGTAATATTAAGTGTTTTCTTATAAGCAATTACAAATTACAAACAACTGAACAGTAAGGGGGGAAGAAAATGAAAGCAGGTAAAATGGTTTTGAGCAATCATATACCCAAGATATTTTAATTAGTTATCTCTTCAGATTCAAGTCTTTATTCTGATGCTGATGTTAAGAGCACCCCTCGCTTATCAAAGCAAAATATTTACTTCCCTTCCGTATGGCTCTTTGGCAGTATTCTCACTTAGATCATAAATTGGCTTCGCTGCGGATTCTAATTGCTTAATCTCATGCGATAGGTATTGGTGCTGGACTTCATGTAAAGCAAGCGGAAAGTGCAGAGCCTTTTTAGCACAGTGATGCGTTGCTCTGGAGGCATTAATTTCACGAAACCCTTACTGCTACCTGCTGTAGGGAAGGATAATAGAAAACTTTTGTAAACAAAGCTTTATTCCTCTGTGTTTGCTTGGCTGTATCTTCTATTCATTTTCTGCCCTACTCTAGTACATAAAGGGATTGCGTTCTGAATGAGCCTGTCTGCGAGGAGTGTAACTGGCTAGAAACGGTGGCACTCTTGTGACACGTGCCAGGGGGTGCTTTTTAACTTATCCTCCAGCTTAACTGCTTCCCTTCCAGAGATGGACAGCAAACACTTTGGACAGAAACATAAAAATATTTCAGTGGCTTTGTGTTTTAGAGCACTGCTACTTCAGTCTGCACGCAGCTGTATTAATGTGTTCCCCGAAAAGAAGGAATTGTACCTCCCTTCCTTTCCCCCAGGTAACATGGACAGTTGTGTGCGGAGGATAACAATATTTCTCCAGTTAGCGAGAATTACCCTGAGGTAGTTGCATCTCTATGCTGAGTTTTATGTGTATTTAACTGTTTTTGTTAAATATTCAGGTATGGACGGCTGTTCCAGGCTATCCAGGTGGTGGTATGAGGTAGCAGTGTGGGTCTTTATTTGCATGCTGGAGGAAGCATGTTCCTCAGCCTCTCACTGAGCGGACAGATGGTACCTATAACCTTGATGTAAAGCACAGCACAGACTGTGGAGGGGTTGCTTTTTGTGAAAACATGTGGGGCTTTGTATCCTCTCCTTGCTTCAAACTATTTTCGGATGTTAAGAGCAAAGAGAACCTAGGTTACTAAAAAATGCATCCTAGATGAACAAAGTGAGTGCGGAGGATACGTTCAGCCCAACTGCTAGCTAGCCTGAAACTCGGTAGCATATGCAACAGAGTGATGGCTGGGCAATGAAATCAAGTGGATCTTTTTACGAATCTCTCATCAGAGATTGCTGAGAATTTGGAATAGACATTTTTTCTTGGACAGCAGTGGCTGTAGACAGTCCAGGAATAGATATAAGAAGCTCTTTATGGAGACCATATGCCAGTAGCTGCACTTCCATGGTATTTATCATAGAATATAGTAAGTTATCTCTGAGACACAAATATTTGCTGCTTCTCACGGATTGAGACACATGTCTGCTTGGGTTTAACGGTTTAGCTTTAAAAGACAAAAATGGCATCTACTATCTAAGGAAGTGGCTGTTTTCAATGTTCCTGTCCAGGCTCGCACTTAAAACTGATTTTCTTACAGAATCACAGAATCGTAGAGGTTGGAAAAGACCTTTAAGATCATCAAGTCCAACCGTAAACCTAACACTACCAAGCCCACCACTACACCATGTCCCTAAGCACCTCACCCAAATGGCTTTTAAATACCTGCAGGGATGGCGACTCAACCACTTCCCTGGGCAGCCTGTTCCAATGCTTGACAACCCTTTCAGTGAAGTAAAATTTCCTAATATCCAATCTAAACCTCCCCTGGCGCAACTTGAGGCCATTTCTTCTCGTCCTATCACTTGTTACCTGGGAGAAGAGACCGACCCCCACCTCTCTACACCCTCCTTTCAGGCAGGTGTAGAGAGCAATGAGGTCTCCCCTCAGCCTCCTCTTCTCCAGGCTGAACAACCCCAGGTCCCTCAGCCGCTCCCCATCAGCCTTGTGCTCCAGACCCTTCCCCAGCTCCGTTGCCCTTCCCTGGACACGCTCCAGCCCCTCAATGTCTCTCTGGGAGTGAGGGGCCCAACACTGAATAAAACTTAACATGGTTACTAGAAGTGTCTGCGTGTGCGTAACACCTTTGTAAGGACTAAAGAGGTTTTGGTAGTCACTGCCACATGAACAATGCATTCCAAGAGCTGGAATGGCAGGATGCTTCTTAGGATGGAGGTCTTCTCCACAAGTATGAATGCATGCAGGCAGACACTTGAAGACTGCATATAGTAGAGCTGTATTAAAAAAAAAAAAGGGGGCATCTGCAATATTATAGTCTGACTTACTTAAGACAGCTAAAAAATTACTTTCTTTAATAGGAGTTAGAGAAAATGTAGGACAAAAAGAATGTGATTGGTTATGTTCTTTGTGAAATAGTGTGCTGTTTCAGTGAATGTTGTTAATTGGCGGTTGTAGGTCTAATACCCAGTCAATTTGGTAAACTTATCAAATGGGTCCTTTTTAAGCAGTCAGTCGTATGTTGTGCTCTTTCTCGTTGTACCTCCTTCCTCCCTAGCACAGTAGAATTCATTGCACTGTTTTATGTCAGTGTACTTGGGGAGAATTGCCATAACCCAGTAATTCTCTGTTTACAAGTAAGTACCACAGGTTGGTCATAGAGGAACAGCTCCAGTAGCATAACTGACTTAAATTATAATTATCTGCTTCGTTGCTATGGTATACAATGGGAATTGGGCACCTGCTGTCATTTTTTTTACTTTCAAAATAGTGCCTGAAAATGCTTCTTATATAACTTACATTGGATCTTGCAGCTAGTGATTCATATGTTTACCCTTGTATTAACTTATCTTCATGATGCCATTTCATGTGGGAGATGGTGTACTTTCATGCATGATCTGCAATGAGATCCATAAGTCTAAGTACCAGCCCAAATTTAGTTTGTATATAGTTCTGATATGAGTTTTAAGCTTTATACTGTTTGGGACTTCAATTGAAACTCCTTTTTCACTTTTGGTAATGGAAAATCATATCTAAACTCTTCCTGCTTTTCTGTAGTCAAATTGTTTTTATGGTTTTTTTGAGGGTATGAATATAGAGCATGTATGAGCAGTGGAATGGTGCACAGTGAACTGAAGTGTATGAAGCATTAAGAATAATGAAACAGAAAGCTTTCTATACATTCATCATAACATGAAACCAGTACTTAAAAACATGGAATACCATCAAAGAATACTTTTTTCCCCTGTGTCTTGAAGTGACCAAGAGTCCTGAGGCCTTAGCATGAGGTTGGTACCATTATAACTCATGTGGAATTTCTTGGAAGGTTATGCATCCTGTGATGGGTTTGGTGTAACTATGTTGATGAAAAGATGTCTCCTCACTTTGATAGTAGAAGCACTGTAATAATATAAGAAACTTATGCACAGTATCAGAAAAGAGCTACTCACTTGCTAGAGACAATACAAAGCTGTACATCTAGTAAGAATATCGTGAGTAAAATATAAACTGTCACTACTGAAAGTGCCAATATAAATGCATTTATAAACTGAGCTACAGTTCCATCAAACAATATGGGGGTGTCAGCTTTTACTGATACCTCTGTTTTGTTTCTCTTCTGTAAGAGAATAAACTATCCTGCTATAAGTACTGGACTGGTATAACTATAAGCCAGTGCAACTCATGTTTAGTAACTAGAGGTACAGTTCTGCATTATTTGCCCACTGCTGCTAGCACAGAGGAATTCCAGATTTGTATCTGACATGAAGTAAGAGGAGAATTCATCCTTCCTAGAAACTGTTTGTTTATTATAATACAGATGATATGGTACAAATTATAGATTCCCGGTACTAGAAATTTGAGAGGGCATTTTGGCAAATTGCTTCTACCAAGTATTGAGGTTTTGGTTAAGAGCAAGAATAGAAAAGTGAAACAACTAATCTGATTTTAAAATATAGTTTTGCTGCAGAATATGTGAGAAGTGCACTCACTTTTATTTTTGATTATATACCATGAAACCTGTATGTTTAAAAAAAAAAAAAAAAAGCTTCAGGATTACACATATTTCTGGAACACTCACACTCATCTTTAAGGGAGAGCATCCTCTGGCTTAGGGGCAAAGGCTTTTCCTAAGACTTTCACTGAACCTAGCCGTGAGGTGTGCCTCTTCTGGGCGGTTCCGTGATGACATTTTTCACTCACTGCATTGGGAAGACACACACACACACACACAGTTTTTAAACTTTCCAGAGGAAGAACTGGAGGTGGACCTAAGCGACTGCTGGTCCTTGTACAGCATACCAGGAGTGTTCCCTGCCTTGTAGGCTGTGTGATCCCACTGTCAAAAAATGGAGGGAGCCAGACTTCAAACCTACCCACTATGTGAATGACTTCCATTTTATTGCAGTGCAATTTCATTCCATCACCCATTTTATTTTCACTTAAAAGGATTTATCAGACATGCTTGTTAATGGGGTAGCAGTATTAGTTGGAAGGATTTTGAGCAGCAATTGTAAAGACTATCTAACATGCTCGAGGCAAAGCGCTACAGCTCTCCGTCCTCCCATAATTGAAAACAGCAAAATATCTCATAAATGTTGGCCCTGTGCTATCTTTCAGACTGACTTGGCGGGCTGGGCTGTGGGAGTCTCTTAATTACAGACCCCATCCAAACTGATTGAGGTAATAGTTTCCTTGCCAGTCAGGTGTGATCCAGGCTGGTTAGTACGCAGCCTCCCTAGAACTTCCAGAGAGCACGAGCTGTCCGGGAGCTGGCATGGCTGGGGGCTGATAGCCTCTTGTGAACAGGACGTGCATCCAAAATAGTATCTCCTTTCACTCAGGCTACAGGGCAGAGATGAATAAATGCTGATTCCTGTCATTACAGGTCTTTTTGACTATGTATGACATTACATAGTCAGCTTTGAATCGGTGACTTCGGCTGCTTCTTTGGCATGACCAGCTTGGGTTTGTTGGCTCAGGGACATTGGAGCGTGCAAGAATTGCTGGGTTATCTTTATGTATTCTCCTATCTGAACTCCCCAAGGGACATGGGCGTATTTGTAAGAGGTACAACTCTCCCTTTCCCTGCCTGTAAGCTCTCTATGTGCTTCAAAGAGTTACTGTAATAGCCGGAGACTTCTGAGACTTATTTCAGAGTAAATATTTTCAGGATGCTGCACACTAGGAATCTACTGCTGTTGAGATATAGTGTTGTATTTCCCAATGTATACAATAAAAACATCACCACCAGGATTACTGGGCCCGTCATTTCTGTGGTATTGAAGCAGCTGTGATATTAGTTAGCTGCTGTGCCTTTGCGGTACCAGGTTTTGCTGTCTTTTCTCACCTATGTCCATGGGTTAGTGTTACATGTGTATTTCAGCAGCAAGCAGGAGAGGTTTGGTTGTAAGCTGATCACTCCATAGTTTCCTTTGGAGTAAACTGCTGGATCAAAGCAAAACTGGGATGATGCACGTACAGAGGGAGAGAGGTACCAGTAAGGTGAGCAGTTCCTATCTTCGAGCTGAACTGCACCTTCTCTGGGGTGAAGCCTTTGAGCCAGGTGCTGCCTTTCTGCTCAGGTGAGCCCAGCGTGGGAAAGTAGTGGAGAGGAAAGACTTCACCAGCCGCCGCTGGAGTCCTGCTAGTGTGTTCAGTGGTTTCAGAGCACTGCTGCTCACGATGGTATTGCAGTTCTACTTTTAGTGCTGGTTTTTGGAGAGTGCTAATTACTGCTATCCATCTCCTGTTCGATTCCTATAGGCTTTAGGGTGGAAGAGATGGAGGCGGAGATGCTATAACAACTTCTGTTGTCTTGTATTAAGAGATTCCCCTGCAATATGTCTAGTCATTATTTGGGAGGTGAAGTAATGATGGCAGATAAAGATATGGTGCCAGGTTTGAAGGCTCTTTGTTATATGCCAGTCCCTAAGCTTGCTGAATGTGACTAGGGCAAATGCTTTACGTTCACTGAAATCAAACTTCACGTCTTTCTATTCTATTAGTAAATACTTGTTCTGGTTTGTGACATTGGAACACTTCTAGCAGTTTAAGTTTTTTAAAAAAGTAAAAAGTCACATCAGTGACATGTGGGTCTCTTTCTGTTACCATTCTTCTCAAGGAAAAAACTTCTGTATGCTTTTTCCTGTTTTCAGTATGCAGGTGACTTGGTTTAATAAGCATAGCTCTGAAGAGTGACGTAGTGAAAAAACCTTGATTGGCATTGCAGTAGGGAAGCTCAGTTTACACGGTTTTTTCTTTTGACGTCTTTGAGCTTACCTTTATTCTGATTTCACACATCTCCTTCCAAAGATTGCTTGTTACCAGCAGCATCTTATCTGTTCCTAACCCTGATGTGCATCATGTGTGACTTGTCAGATGTGACCTTCTGAAAGAAACCTTTTGTTCTGTAGAAACGATCCTCTCCCGTAGTGTGCTGAATCGAATGGAAGTGCTATATTTGAGGTGGCTGTTAGACTTTCTCATATTATTTGGAAAAGTGCAAAAAGACTATTAGGATAATACTGGTCTCAAATAATCCATGAAAATAGCAGTTTAGCTACTGTGTGAGATAGGGTTGGGTTTTTTTATCTCGGTATGCAATCAAAATGCAATGCAGTAATCGTACTGCTGTAATTGATTTATTCTTTCTGTTACTACTGTGATGGGCAAGCCCAAGAGCATGTTTTTGCACTGAGTGCTTATTCCTTCATACTGTTATGCATAATAACAGAATCTTGCTGAAAGGGCTATAATTAGTGGTGAAACGAATAATTTTTCTCATCCCAAAACTTACCTTGTTAAAATGCTGCTGACTGGACAGGTCTTACTATACATAGTATTAAGCCTAATATACAGAGCCTGATATACAAAGTCTTGCAAACGAACCCATTTTTTGGAAAGGAAAATCTCCATTCCATATGTCTGCGTTACTGGACATATTGTTTTGTACACTGCTGGCAACGCGCTGATGCTGATCTAGGCCTACTTCGCAGGAGGGCAAGGGCACGACAGCAAGCGTGCTTGCCTCTCAGCTCAGGGAGGCTTTAGATACCTGATACGACTATATGTGCAGCAAGCAAGGCCACCCTTTTCAGACTCCTGGAAGAAGAGTGTTCTTTACTTAACAGAGTATTGCACATCTGTTGTGATCCATAGGAGCATGTAACATCATTCAGACACAGGAGACTAAAATAAAACTCCTAGAAAGCTCTAATAGCCTTTAGATGGGGCTGGAAGTTTCCTGGCAACATCTACCTTGTTTTAAATTGCTGCTCAGAACATATACCCGTAGAAACGTTATACTGAAACATGCTAACGCCTACTTGTGATATAAGTAGTATTGTTTATATAACCATTAATGAATTCTCCCTGAAGCTTTTTTCCTTGAAAGTAATCTGTTCATCTGCATTACAAATGCTGAAAGACTTAATATACTACAAAAGAACAACCTGTAACAGGTGTAGTTTTCTTTCTTGAGGCAAGTTCTGTGCTCAAAGCAAGGCTTAATCAAATACATTGATTGTAGTATCTCTCTGTAAAGATTTGGTTCAGTCTTTTCCTTTTGTAAAAAATGAAATTTGAATGCTCTTTAATATGTGGTTAGTGTATACTCATACCTGTAGTAGGTCTCCTATAATAAAAGTAGTTCTTGTGGCTTGCAAGAAGATGTATTTCAGATGGAGTATGACCACTTAGCATGGAATTTTGACATGCTGTTATAAACCTTGGCTTTTACCCAGTTCCTTTTATTCTGGTGGTAGTGACAACTCTAAATAGGTGAGGAGATACGACTTGGCTTACTACCACATGGGTGAGTGTGGGGCTGTGAAACCATATTCAAGTCCTGTCCGCTTGTGGGGTTTTCCAGTAAGATTTCAGTTCTGCTTTTGGCTGTCTTTCTACCTTGCCATGTAAAGCAAAATTTTGCATCCTGAACATGAATCTTAGACGAACAGTTTTAAAACTGTTGTTTCTACTTTCTATGTATAATCTGTTTTTACAGAACATTGCTATAACTCTACTCACTGCCCAAATAAAGTATCTGCTAAGCTTGAAATTATTGCAGGGGTAGTTGTGTACATCAGTTTATATAATGTGCCTTAATGGTTATGAACAATATTTTATTTTGAACATGATTACTTTCATGAGTCAGACTGAAAGCCGGTCCTGAGGCCGCTTTTGGAAGCGGCTTGACGTTGTGCTGTTTCACTTCTCAGTATGGCTTGGAGTGTAAACAACCAATCAGATGACATAAGGCTTTCAGCTGGTTTATTATTACTTTAAGAGGGGGGAATAATGGAGAGAATTGAACATTTCCTGCTGGGGTGAGCCAAAGACTTGCTAAAATCTTTTGGGTGAGGAAAAGCCATTGAATGAGCTCTGCCTCTGAAGCTGTGCTGCTTCTGGGATTTTAGACCCTGCTCTCACCTAAATGAACAAGAGACCTGCTGCTTGGGAATGGGAACCTCTCACATTCCCAACTGGAGCGGATTTTCTGTCTCGTGCTTTTCTCAAAGATTTCTTCAAAATTGTGATATTCCTGTAAATGGCTTTCAATTTTTATGAGCTGACAACGTCCCACCAAGAATATTTTGGTGAAAAATTGCCAACCAACTCAGCAACTGAAAGCCAAGATACTTTGTCATTTTCCTGCTTGGTGTATTTATAGGAGGATAGTGGTGACTGTCTCCTGGGTATGCAAAGCAAAGACAGTAAGTCATGTCGGTAAACATGAATGGAGATGTTGTCTGAAACCTCCAGTTTTCACACATGTGGACTGACAGATGGAGGGTGATGGCAGTACTTCATTTAAGCTTAAACAAAAATCATTCAGGATTTTAATAGTGCCTTTGGTTTGCTGTCCCCTGTAAGTCTTAAGTACTGGGTTTTTTGTTTTTCTTTGCCTTTGGTTTTTGGTTCAAGGTTTGTTATGGCGGTACCTGTTCCTCCTGGCCTCTGCTTGCAATGGAATTACAGTAAATACTGCTGTTAGCAAAGTTGTTTCTGCTTCTATTGACTATAACAATCTTAAAAGAGGATGTGTTTTGCCTTATTTCCTACTGAGAATGCAGTTCCTGGGGTTAGGAAGAAGACAAACTTGTAGTTCAGTGGGGTGTGCAGGTTAATATTTAGTTCTACTCCAAATGAAATATTGAAACCAGCCAGAGATAGGAGAAATCTTGGAGGAAGCTGCATGACATTTATCACATCACTGATATAACTTAGATACATAAATGGAATATATTCTGTTTAAAATAAAGTACTGTGGCATAGAAGATCCGATATATATTGTAGCCTTTTCTTTCTTTAAGGTCTACCATAAAAGAAATAATACAATATATTGCCAGAAATTTTTTTCACCTTTCTCCTTGTTTCAGCAGTGACAGTATCACTTCTTTTGGCTGGGTCAAAAGGGAAAAAAATAATGCAGATCCTAGCATGTGGTTACAGCGTAAGCAGAAACATTAAATATTGATCCAAAATCCTGGCTTTTAAAGAATGCTTAAAGAAAATCTAATGCTTTACTTCAAACTACAAGTCGTAGGGTTTTTTTCAGCAGTGTGTTCATTCAGCCCTGCAAACCAATTACTCATTCCCTGAGTAAAATTGACTATCTCTGAATAATTACTCTTTGAAATCTACTCGAGTAAATCTTAGCCTTGAAAATGCAAATTTAGCAGTTGCAAAATTTAGCAGCTTTTTTACCTTTGGGGATCCTAAAAATAAAGAAGAGATGATGGTCCATCTTCCCCCACCGTGAGCTGTGCTGAGTTGGAAGGCATTCAGCTTGGGAGCAGCTGCTTCCAGCCTTGGTGCAGCTGGGCGTCACTCAGCAAAGAACACCTTGCAGAGGCCCGGCCTCTACCGTGCAACTTTTCCTTGCCGTATTGAAAATAATTCTTGAGTTTTAGTGAGAGGAATAGTGAGTTGATGGAAAGGCGGTCTAGGATGGCTGGTTGCTGCTTCTAGTGACCCCAGAATGCCTTGGGCACTCAAAGACATTTTCCCTGTTTAGGTGGTTCAGATGGTTTTGTTATTCTAGTCAAGAGGAAAGGCAGAAAATTAAGGCATTAAAAATCCAGTTGTTTCAGCTATAGTTGAAAACTTGGTAGTACAAGCAATTACATATAACATCTTTTTCAATTGTAAGGCTCATGTTCTGCAAGATGTAATTTGGTGAAAACAGTGGGAAGGTGTCAGTTAAACACTTCATACATTAATTTCTTCATTACTCCTGGGGATACATAGGTGAGTTCCTGTCTCTTCCTTCCCTTGCGTTCACGTAACTTTCAGGGATAAGGTAATCATGTAGAAAAAGCTGCTTTCAGGTTACCTTTTGTCTCTCAGAATATGTAAGTGTGTCTCAAGACCTAACAACTTAAAGTGACCAGACAGGCTTTAGAAAATGAGAAGGAAGCACAAGAGACTCTTGCATTAACACTGTGTCAGCTCTGAATTTGTGAAGCTCCACCCTGATGCTAGAATTTAGCCCTGTGCCAGTCCTTTCCTCACCTCTGTTCTGGTCCGTCCTGTATGTGTTAAAAGGTATGTACGAAGACGGATGTCAGACTGCTTGAGTTATTAGGGCAGGGTGCCAGGATGGAAATGCAGACCACTGCTGAAGTCTTGTGCATGTTTATATGTTAAAATGTTTTGAATAAAATAAAGTAACACAGCTGGAAGTAAAGCCACTTGATATCAGATCCTGTCTTCATTAACAAGAACTGACAAAGTGTTATCCCTTAAATATTTATTTAAGAGCTCTTCTGGGTGTGAATTTGCAGGATTGTTTCTCCATTCTATGTTGTTTTATAAAATCTTTTTAATATGCAGTAAAATAAATCTTGTGACAACAGGTAATGATGCCAGTAACACCCAAATTCTCAGAGCTCTTACAAAGGGCGAGTCTTCTTTGTATGGGTAGGTACCGTGTTGGGTACACAAAGTGCTACAGGAAGCTTTTATAGTGGTGCGAGATACTGTTAAATGAAAATCGTCATTCTTCCTTAAATGAAGGGCAGTGATGATTCTTCGTGACCTCAAGTTAAAAAGACAATTGTAACAATTTCAAAAAAGTGTTTTTTGAAACACAGTTAAGCTCTACAGCAGACCTTGAGAGTGCTCGCATCTGCTGGGTGTTCCAGACTGAGAGACTGTGCAGTACAGCCACTTACTGCACTCTTCTTTCCAGGCAGAAGTTGATTCACTTTGCTCTGGGCAACAGAACTGTCCACTGTGCTAATTTCTCTTCTGTTTTGAAGTATTCTGTGATAGCTGTTAGGAACGTCAATGGATATTCCTGCTTGTAGGTACACCTGGCCACCTTTCTGTAACCTACACTCAGTCTGCTGAATTACAGCACTCTTCCCGCTGCCCGACTATCTCGTGGGACAAGAGACTAACTGCATTTTTCCTTCTTTCCTCTCAGCTTGTGCTTTTAAAATCACCCAGACTTCTTTGAGCTTGAAGAAAATACAGATAATGTTGGAGCATGTAATGAAGAGGGGTGAAAAAAATGTCAATTTTTGGTACCTATTTCTACAATAGATTCTGAAAATTAGATATTAGTACTGTTTGCTTTCTGGCATTAGACTTATGAAACTTTTACTAGCCATAACTCTTCCTACTGCCTTTAGCATAATATGCAAGTTGTCATTGGAAGTCATTCTAATAAGAAATTGGTCTTCCCCCCCCCCCGCAGTCAAACTAGGGAAGATTCTTTAGTTCCTAAAGAAATATCCTTGTCATTGATTTTCAGGAGGCAACTTTGGTGCGAGCTTATTGTCACTTAAGTGCTAGAGTTTGCAAGTTTGTGTTGATCACCTTTTTATTTGGGTCCCTGGTAAGACTATGACATGGAAAGGGTGTGTTGAGGCTTCGTTTTGCTCTGGAATCTCCTGCCTTGCTGTGTGTGCTTGGTTCCTGTTTTTGCAGAGCCCAGTGATGTATTTAAGGTTTCTGTGGCACTGAGGCTGGATTGTTTGGGAGTGAGGAAGGAAAAGAATTGGGCAAAGGGGGTTGTATGTTTTCTTCTGGATTTTGTGTTTTTTCATGACATGCTGGGAGGACTATGTTTCTGTTCCTCTTTGGAGGAGGAAACCTTGTCAGTAGGAATGACATTAAATTAAATTTGTTTACTTAAAAAAATTGGGGGGGGAGGGGGGAGAGAGGCTTTGTTCCAGTTTTGATTGATAAAATTATCTCACCTTGAGAAAAATATGCCTTTTAAGAGCTTCTGCAACTTAGTATATCTTATCCCTCATTTTTTATGAAATTCAGACAAGTGTGGTTTTTAAGTATTTTAAATTACTTTTATTTGCAAACCTTAGCCCTTTCTGAGTAGTGCCTAATAAGCCTGGGGATTAGATTCCTAAACCTATTTGCCTGTGACCTCTTCAACTAAAGAGTGAAGAAAGGCTAAAAAAACCCCCCAACCAACCAAAAACCAAAAAACAAGCTAATTGCTTCTAGAATAATGTCAGAGGCCCGTGCTTTTCACTTGCAAACATGGAAGATAAATCTTTGTTATTGCATGTTTACAGAAGGTCTTTACTGAGGGTTCAGAGCATGTCAGCATATATTTTAATATTGCAATTATTAACTTCAAGTGCTAACTGTTTTTTAACTCCTAGTAGACTTATTCTAAACCTAAGTAGACTGGTTTCTTTTTAAAATGTCTCATTAGTGGGGAAAGTACAAAAAGCCTTAGAAAAACTAACTGAAATAAAAGGGAGAGAATGCATGAGAAGGTTGACCATTTTTAGACTGGCTTATAAATGCTAACAGCAATTCTGTCCTAACTATTTGTCTATTACTTTACAGGTCCGAAGGTGAAAGTTCAAGAAGCATCAGGTATGTGTACATTGTATTCTTTCTGTCTTGATGTCTTTGTTCTAAGAAAATACTTCATTTAAAAAGCATAACTTTATTTAAAAGCATTAAATAGAAACAGATTTTTTTAAAAATGCTGGTTTTATTGGTTCTACTTAGCATGCCATTTGTATTTTAAATAAAAGATCTTCTACCTTGGATAAGTTCGGTAATAGATAACATGACATTTCCTGAATGCTTCTATCTCCAATATGGTTTAAGACTCATGTCTTAGTTTTGAGAATTGCAAAAAATTATTTATAGAAGGTTTCCAGTGTTTTCAATCAAAATGCATACTGAATGGTCATTTGTATTGGCAAAGCTGTGAGCCAGCCGCCTGTCAGGTTTTGGGGGCAACATCTGTGTTGGGGAGAGGTCCATATACTTGTTCAGGCTTGCTTAGTAGTCTCCTCTTCTTTGCTTGACAGTGAGACCCTTCATTGACTCGATGTTACAATACTCATTATGCACTTGGAAGATTCAGATAATTTAGAGAATTTAACGTAATTGTCAGATACTTTACTTTTAACTTATTAATTTAGTATTTTATACTTGTTACCTCAAGGGTATTTTTTTAAATCTACCTCTTTGAAAATGTGGCTGTGTGAGTCAAACTTGTAGAGCTTGTAAAAGTGCTCTAAACAGGGCTGAAACTTAAAATTACGTACTCGAATCTGAAGGTGTTCCACATTCATTAGACCATTACAATTAAGCAGATGCCTTGATTCTCAAGGAGTGTGACCGCTGATCAATGATAACAAGGTCCAAAATATTGGCTGTGGGTTCACCATAATGCCCTGTAGTTTGTTTTGTGGATTGTCAGGACTTTGCATCTAAAGACATTGTATTTTATTTGTTTAAAAAAACAAAACACCGCCCCCCCCCCCAAAAAAAAACCCAACAAAAAAAACCCACCACACACAAAAAAACCACCAAAACCCACAAAAAAAACCCCCAAACCAAACCCAGGACATTCACTGGCAGAATTAAAAATCCAATTCTTACCCACAGGTATGCAGACTATCCACAAAAACAGGTGAATTGCAGAATAATCAATCTGATGTCTGAAAAAGAAGTCTGTAGGAAGTGATCAAAGATCCTCTGAAATGCGTTTTTCTTACAACAGAAATCACAATCAGTATGGTATTGGTCTGAGTTCAAGGCTGTGCAGGGGAAGTTGGTAGCATATTTTACTGTACAGCAACTGAACTGAACAAAATCACAAGCTGCTATGGTTCAAGACTGTAGTAAGATGCCTGTACTTTATTCCTTGGGGTTTTTTAACTCCCCGTAGGGTTGCCAGTGTGCTGGCAAGCTGCGGAAGGACTAATGCCGATCAGCTATTGCAAACCAAAAATAAGTCCACTGGCATGTGAATTTACAGAACTGTAATCGAGGTCACATTTCAGCCTGTAATAGTCATTCTTGTTTTGACCTGCTGAGTCTCCTGTGGGATTTGGGTGCTCGAGATGGGGGTGTGTGGCATCACTGCTGCCGGTGCGCTCTGGTAAGAGTCGAGTTCATCTCTTAGAGACCACATTTTGAGGCATTTGAGTAGTGTATAGGCTAGCTGAAAGCTAGTTATTTCAGATCGGGTTTGGGTACTGCCTAAAAACTAAATGTTAATAGAACTCTAACCCTTGCTTCTAGGACGCATCTTAATGAGCTAAGATTATTTCATTGCGGGGAGGGGGGGAGGGTTATCTGACTGATAGGCTAAGGGACTGGGCTGCAAGACTGATGGAATAACGTTAGTATGTCTTGCCAGATAAATTCCACACCTTAAAGGAAGGGTCTGCTCAGACTTGGTGCATCTATAGAAAGTGGCAATACTGCATGGGGCATATTTCTCCTGTATATAGTCTTCAGGGTTGTGATGGTGAAAATCAACCCCATGTGCCTGCAGGTTTCTGTAGAGGACAATCAGCATGAGTCTTGGAGCACTGATATAATCTTCTGTTTTGAGGCTGTTCACTGAATTAATTCTGTTATTCAGCATGCACTTGAGTTACTCCAAGACAGTTCCAGACTCTTACGATAGCCTAAAATTAGGCTAACAGATGCATGCAGTAGCAGGCAACTCAAGCAGAAGGCAGAGCTGTACTCCTCCGGAAATGCTCTTTCGGTCCAGCCCTTCCATCCTCCTTCTCCAACTGTGTTTCTTCAGAGCGGAGGTGAAATGTCACTGAGGATGTGCTTTTATGTTTCTGCCTGCCTAAAATCCTGGTCAGCTTTTGTCTTGTCCTGGCAAAGCTCACTTAGCTTTTTAAGTCTAGGTAGCTTCGTTACATTGTGGTTAATTTACTGTTTTCCTTTATTTCTGGCAAATGAAGATGAAATGTAATAATCTCAAATGAAATGCAAAGGTCAGTCTAGGGGATAGTGCTTAAACTCTGAAGAGAAGAAATCAGCATTCCTGCTCACAAAGATATCCGCAAAATGCCAGCGAATCAGTATGCCGACCGTACTATGCCAGTGTCTTCTGCCAAATTGTTCAGCTGAATTCATGAAATAAAGTCTAGCAAGGAGCTGCAGGCAGGTGAGAAGCCAGGAATAAAATGTACTGGTCTCAGCACTAACTGGACAGATATCATATTGAGTGAAAGTAGTTCAGGGCTTATGTTTGCAGTTAATAAGCAAAAGTATCAGTTAGGATTGTAGTGTTTGACTCTCACTAGCATTAGTACTTAAGATAAAATGATTACTCTAAATAAATTCTGAGATGCAACCATTTATTTTTTTACCTCCTTTCTCCCAGAAGATTGTGTTGAGATCAGCTGGATAGTCTGGCATGTATTTCTCGGTCACTAGAAGCCTGTATTCCATGACGGTTTAGTGGCTTGTTACACAGAAGCAAGATCTTTCTCTCATGTTCAATGCTACATGGGTATGAGATGAACCAGTGCAGTAATTAACTTTTATCTTTGCATTTCTAGCAGGTGCAGAGAGAAACAGGTCAGTGTATTGAACTCAGTGTGGGTCAGAGCTGATACACTGGAGTGACGTGGGCATTGCCTTGCCGAGTAGGTCTACTCTGAACCAGACTCATCCTTCTCTCTTCCCTCCTTACGTCCTGTCAAACCTGCACCACTGACATCCTCATTAAACTTTTTAATTCTTCTAGGGAGGGTCAGTTGTCTCTGAGCAGGAAAGAGAATTAGGATTCAAAAGGGCAGGCAAATACATGTAACTTGTGGGTTTTTTGCTTGTTTTGTCCCCGTCTTTTCCCCCACCCCTCCCCACCCCAAAGCCGTGATGTGCAGCTGGGTCTGGCAGCCCCCAGAAGCCTGGTGCCAAACGTGCCTGTAGGCATGGGATGGGGAACACTTGGGTTCCGTTTAGTCTCTTGCAGTTGAGTCAGTGTAATCAGACTCTTGACCAAGACTTGTTTTGCAATAGCTGGCTTTTTTCATACTGGAATGGAATATCCAATACAAGTGATGCCCTAGAATTTTATACTGTTGCTCAGTTGCAAAAGTTGTTGCCTTGGTGGATTTGTTTTCAGTAGCTTTATAGCTTGTTATAAGAATGAAAATTTATCCAAAAGATGTTTTGAAGTGCTCTGAAATGCAGTAAACACTGAATCTGACTGTGCAAAGACAAGGTTGATGCAGAAAAGCAATATGATTCTAGACAACACACTCAAACAATTAAAAATCATCTCTTTTTCCTTGCCTTTCTCATTGTGACAAAAAATAATAAATGATTCCATTGTTTGTGCAAGCCCTTAAAATTCTTTCTGCTTATAATATTGTTGTATTGTAATAAACTTGCATTGGTTTCCTTTTGGTGAATGCCATGTAATTTTCAGGCCTAGGTATTTGTTAAATTGATAAATTGTTTTGAACATTTTGCATTCTCAGATGTAATGAACACATACACAGTGAGCTATGAAATTGTCAGTGTGATGGTCCTTTTTAATTAGCTGTCTTTGTTCACATGTTTTCAGTAGAAAATGCAATTTATTTTACAAACAGTTTTAATATTTAGTAGTATGACCTGACTGTTACAGATAAGAATGTATATAGGTAGTATAATCTAGTATATCAAAGTTTGCAAGAATGGTATGTCTCAAGGTTTAGTAACTAGAAGATGTTCCTCTTACCTCTACTATGGACCTTGTGTGTTTAATGAACACAAGGCAACAGAATAGAGGATTCATGTAGTGTATAAGGTGCAGAGGGACTCGGAAGCTCAGTAAGCATCTCTGACTCGTAAGCCTCTAAATCTGCCCGGAAACAATACCTCTGTTCTGGCTTTCCTTCTTTTTCTGTCTTTATTCGTATAAGAGAGTAATAGTAGTATGAATGGCTTAAAGAGATAAGATTTAATTAACCATTTCCCTAGGTATTCCTTTGCTGCTTTTCTGCCAGTAAAATAGGCACGATGAAATACATTTGAGTTGAGCTACTCATCACAACTGCTCTGTGATAGTCCTGGTGTAACGCTTCCACTGCAGCTGGTCCTTTGGGCAGCAGCAGCACAGAGCACCTCTCAGACCTTGTCCCAGCAGCCGTCCTATGCAGAGCAAGTCTTCAATCAGACCGCTGGAGTTGACCTGTCCTCTTTAGGTTTTTTTTTTTTTGTTCCTTCCCAGCTGTGTGTTTTTGAAAGGAGAAATGAAGTACAAAATGGGGGCAAGCTCTGAGTAACAATACTGCATGAAAGTAGGAGGCTCTCATGGCTCCTGAACTGAAAGGTGCCAAGGCTATTGCCAAAAAAGCGTGGTGTTCTGTGAATACCCACATAACTTAAGAAATAGGCAAAGAAAGAGGGGAGAGCTTGGAAGATAGTTAAAAAAAAGAAAAAAAAAAAGGGCAGTTGAAGTACTAGCTACGGAGAAAACATCAGCTAAATGATTTAGCTGAACCAAAAGACAAGCCCGAGACTGTAATTCTTCTCAGTATGGAAATAGATGGAGGACATCGAAAGTTTTGTGTCTGTCAAGCATCATGCAAAAAGAATAATTTCTTGTAAAAATGTACATTAGATTAAGTGGAAAAGTAATTGTCTAGTTTACTTTAGAGCAGGAAGGAATTGTAGACTCTCAACTTGATTCTCTGCTGCGTGGAGAGTGGGAGGACTGGCTGTTAAACACACCTTGACAAACTTCAGTAATTGAGCTAGAGAGAACGTCTAACAGGAAGCAAAGTTTTGTTGGGGTAAAACAAACCAAAGAAAACCAGTAAAATCTGTTTTAATTGTGTGACTCAGCCTCCTCTCTGATAACCTGCAAAGTACAGGTGTGGGGGAATTAAAGACAGACTTGTACAACTAATTTTCAAGTTCAAATGTATTGCTTTGCAATCTGAATGACTTGGTGACTACGTGTAAAGAGGGCCTTTTCTGGCTGGTGTTAATCATTCCATACAGACTTTGCTACAACTCTTAACTAGTCCTTAAAATGTGTAAAATCACCATTTGATATTAATTTAAAAAAAGTCCCCCAATAGCTTTCTACATAAATGTCAGGCGGACCCTCTACAGCAGAGTGGAATATGATGAGTTTCTTGATGTTAATTTCAATCAGTTTTATTACTGCTATCAGAAATAAAATATATGGAAACAGCTTCTAGTAGCTGAGATGGCTTGTGGAGTTGCCAACGGCTTTAAAATTACGTAACTTTAGTCTGAATTTCAGAATGAAAGGACAGCAATACATTCATCAGGTTGTCCAAACTGTATCTGTGTCATCTTTAATAGTTAACTCTACACTTGTGATGTTAAAAAAAAAAAACAACTCCTAAAAATAGTACAAAACATCTACTTTTACAGAATAAATGAGTGAAAACTAAAAAAAAAAAAAAGTTAAATAAGATGGGGAGTATGTACTCATATATCTTAATCTATCATCCTGTGCAATTTAGAATCACGTGAAAAGTGTGCTGTAACATACATGATTTTCCAGGAGTAGGAGGTGGTATTGATATAAAAGTCTTAGTATAGAGTGCTCAAATCAGCGCTCCACTTGTGGTTTTGGTTCTTGGTCATCTCCCTGAATAATATGGGCAATTTGTCCTCTTTGGATGAATTGTAGATACACAGAGAGCACACACCATATGCTTTCTGTGTATATACATTTAACAAATATTTTGGAATTGACTGACTTCGTTGGGATAACTACTTCCGTTCATCCCCTCATGCTTCAGTTTTGGGCTGTGAGTTATTAGATTGAGTACTAGAGCAGATACTTGTCCATGTAATCCAAGGCTACTAAGGAAGGAAATCTGCCACAGCAATCTTCTTGAAGAAAAAGTGGTTGTGAATAGCGTAACACAGCATTGCCAGCTCGTTTTGGTGATTCGGGCCCAAGCCCCAGGAATACTGTACAGGCAGAAGAGCTTCATGCTGAGATGCAACTGATGGAGGAGGACAACAGTGGGGTGAGGCACCTGAACCACAGGGTCGGTGACACAGCAGTGAGCCGACTTTCTGATCTCAGTCCCAATGTCTTGCCCATGAGACTTAAGCTGCGTTCCTGCATTTAATTGTGCACTTTAACCACACTTTGGGAACTTGGTGATATTTAAAAGAACAGAATGTCAAATTCTAGCTTAAGTTAAAATTACAAAAGTACTGAAGGCTAGAGATGCAAGGACTAGTGTACGAGCATTCTTAAAAGGTGAGTAATACTTTCTGAGTAGATCTTCTCTTTAGCAACACACATCTCTTGCTAACATCTTAGAATTAGATTAAACTGCTATTAATAAACAACTGTAATTGTTTTTTCTAGATATTCTTGGAGCTGATGAAAACAAACTAGCCCTATATTGTCTGTTTCTGAAATCCTGTTTGTATGCAAGTAGAATGTCTGTTCTGCCCTTTTGACTGCTAGAGGAATACACGCTTATCTGTAAGAATTAATACCAGACTGGATTTATCTTTCCCTCAGACTTTGTATTAGGGTTGTACCTTAGAAATTGTTTTATGAGATGATATGTGAAGGATTAGCAAGGCTTACTAAAATCAATAACTGGTAGAATCCAAAGTGCTCAGCAGGTTTCTCGTAACTTGTTTCTGCTAAGCTCTAGTGTTGCTTAGAACTTCTCTGTAAAAGGCTCTTCAGGCCTGTTAATCATTTAACTTTTTGACTACTTATAAATCTGGCAGGTAATTGAAAGACCTTTCTCAGACCCATAGGAACATCAGTGTTGTCTTGTACTGTTACGCTTTTGCCCACTCAGAACTTAATTTGCAATTGGGAGAGGAACTGGAAGGAACAAAATTTTCAAACAAAGCTGGTAAAAACAATGTAGTCCACTGTCAAAGACTGTGGTAGATGTTTGGATGATAGTAAAAATAGGTAAATTTATGCATACTAAACACCATTCACCATTTCGCCATTGGTGAAAGTTCTATTGAAGTTAATTGATAGCACTCCACAATACACATTTAATTTTACGATGTGACAGGTATGGGATATGAATGCCTTTACAATACAAAGTGAATGTAAATTATATTAATGGTGAAAGGGTTCATGATTAAACAGGAATTTTTGCGCTCTTCTCTGTTGCTTCAGTAAGGCTTGTCTCTGTAAGACACGGTAAGAAGGCAACAACTTGTATGTCAAGCAGAGTAATTTTCTTAGCTGTTGCTCTTCTCTGCACAACCACTTTAACTTCAGTGACACGGGCTGCTGGTTGATGGCAGACTTTCCCCATCAGCCTTCTGAGGAAAGTCACAAGTTTCTTTGGCAAGGGAAATGGACAAATGGAGGTTTGGATGGTGTTTGCAAGACGCTTGCCAAGTCGGAAGAGAAGGTGATACTGCTTCATGCAGCCAGGCTAGCTAGAGTTTTTCATCACTGTTTTTAGTGCACTAATATATCTGAAACCACCATGTGGCCTACTCCCTCTACCCTGCTCCTCTTGGTATACTGATTTCATTGGAGCTGATTTCACTGGAGATTTTGAATGGTTACAGAGAGCAGAACATGACCATATGTATGCTTCAGTTGACAAGGAGTTGTTATTTGAGCTCTGTAATATAGCTTTCACAAATTTTTCACTTCATGTTCTTTTTACTCTTAAGTGGAATGAATTCACAGTAGCAAAGCTTTTTCCTCAATTGTAATTGCATTCAGTATAACAAAATAACTTGGCAGTGTCAGTAATGGCATTTTAGGCACTTGATTTTCGGGAAAGGGATTATGGCAATTGATTGTAAACTGCAGCTAGACCTTCAAGATTTCCTGGCGATACTGAGTGCCTTAATTTTTTTTATGTACCCAATTTGAGGTGTGTTAAAACTTTCTGATTTTCAAAAAAGGTTGAGTGTATACCTCAACAATTGGTCTAAGTGTTTCAAATTACATATCTGATTTGCCAAGCAGAATTACTAATACATTTCAAAACAACCTTGCTAGTCCAGTATTGATGGTTAATCAGAGTGACATTTTAGCATTGAGCAGCTACAATAGTAGATGTTTTACTTAGTAAAATTTCAGAAAGTTAACAGTGTTAATGTAAGTGAGAAGCATACACCTTATTTCATAAACTTTCTATTGGTTTTACACATCCTCTGTTGGAAGAAGAAAAACAAGAGAGTAATACTGTGGTTTTTCGAGGCAGTTTAGTCAAGAAGCGGGTTAACTGAGTTCTAGTTCTCAGGCAATACAGCCACAATCATATTATAGCCTCAAAGTATGTGTAACTGCATGATAGTGCTAGCTAGTAGGAAGAAGATGGTTGAGGGGACCTCTTTAACCTGACAGTCTTCAAAAGTCCATGATCCTGTGCTTCACGTAGTCAGCTTTTTATTTTTCTGGATTGCTTTTCAACATGTTGAGAAATCTGTAGGCGTATCATGACGTTTCATGACTCAAAAGCTTCAGGTACTGCAAATGATTCTAAGCATCACAGCCATGACATCATCTATGTTTTGTAAACAAAATGTTCTGCATGAACCAAGCTAACTGTGTCGTGTCCCCCCCCCCCCCCCCCCAAATACTGTTTCTGTAGACTCAGTTAGCAAGGAAATACAATAGCATTGTACTGATAGGTGAATTAAAGGGAAAAGGGCTGAATCTTTTTTGCAATAGTTGTGTAAACACGGGTAGGTGTGTGTTTGCAATTTAATGAAATTTTTGCTTCAGGTAATGTACTATACTAATATTTTGACTTCTGAATTACTGAGATTCTGATTTTTCTACTGAAAAGTAGAATCAAGTCTTGCTAAAAATCTGATACCATCCAGGTGGATAAACTAGCATATGCAAGCATTTTGTCTAAAATTATTTCCACTGGAAATAGACAGCTGTAATTTATGTAAGTTTTGAAGTGCTGATTGTGCTCAATAGAATTCTCTTGACAGGCTGGGAGTTGTTGAATTTGCAGTCTTGAAAAGACAAAGCTTTGTAAGTGGTTTCACATTAATTCAATGCAGCTAATTTTTATACCCAATTCTTGAAGGAGTTGTTCTTGTTCACCAGCAGTCCCATTGGTTACCATGTGAGATAAGGCTTGCTTAATGAGCAACATGTGTGCACAACTTAATTCAGTACGTTGTGTGCTTGTAGTGCCATAGGATTTCTCTTTTGTGTAGATAAAGTAGTTTAAATTTCCTTCATGATTTTGCCATTCCATGGTAAATTGGGAGCTGCTTTTGTTCTTTTCTATTAGAATTCACATGAAAAGCTGGCTAAATCTAGGGGATAGAATATGAGTATGAAGAAGAAAAAAAGGTCGAATATCTTATACTTCCTGTGTGCTTCTTAATGTTCTTCGAGGGCTTTGGTTAAAGTTGTTTCTGTAGCATGTGCTGAAGAGCTTATAGTTACCTGGTTGAATTCTTGTTTCTGTGCCCCCACTCTAGTCAAGACAAGCAGGAGTGGTGTGCATTTTGAGTAGAATTTAGCACATTTGTTAGCTGTTTGGTGGGACACTGAGAATCACCTCTAAATGAACTAGTGTTTTTAGCAAGATCCTGCTATGCGGCTTATACTAAATGAAGTTGCTTTCTGGCTTCTCTTTATATGTGCTTTTCAGAAGAATGTAGACTGTGATGTACCCTTGCGACACAAAGCTCTCCCTGGTCTGCATTGTAAGGTGAGAGAGATGTGCACTTACTCAGTTGCACATACAACTAGCTCTGAGGGATTTCATTTGTAGAAAACAGAATTGTGGCCCAGTGAGGCCAACAGAACCTCACTTCTACTGCAGCTGTGGCAGGAGTTCCAGGGGAGGACAGGGTATGATCTGAAGTTGGCTTATGTTATGAATTTAAACTGGTTTCGGTTGGTTGGCTTTTTAATGGAGATGTGATTATATTCAGATATCCCTGTGAGGACAGGAACAAAATCTGATTTTAGGAACAGAATTAACTGGCATACTTTTCTGTCCAGAACACTGAAAATAGTCTACACTAACTACTGGAAATCCATGTGCATGTGCAAACTGATAGGATCATGAGTGGGAAGCAATGCATTCCGTTAATGATTTGCCTCTCTGCACTGGTGAAAAAAATATCTGCTTCCTTGCACGTAATCTGTTTCTTTCAAAAGAATTCATACGGCAGCCACTTTCAGATAGGATTTTAAGCCAAAGGTACCTTTGGTTCAGATGCAATGCAGCAGTATGCACATTGGCAACTTAAAATCAAATAAAAGAGAGAACTTTCATAGTTCTTCTTTCTGATCTCATTGCTTTACGCAAGTAGTCATGGTTAGACTAATTCTATGCAACAGGAAAATATGCAGCAAAAAATAGCTGTGTAAAAAATCTATTGATAACTTCAAAGGCCCTTTTCTCCTTTTTGCCTTTTTAGTCTGTATTCTAGGTAGTTTTATGCCTCAATGTAATTCAAGAATGATCCTTGGAATAGGACTTAACCATGATTTAGATATCTGGTTCCTCATCTGAGCTGTTTTAATGACTCTTTTGGAAGTATTGTAGTAAGTGCAATTGTAAGTAAATGGAAGATGGAGTAAGCAAACTATGTATTGGGGAAACTGAGAACAGAATAGTATGTTAATAAAAACATAAAGATAAAAAGAACATTTTAGGTTATCACAGTAAAGAAGAAAAACAAATATCCGAAAATATGCATTATAAATAATTGGAATCAAGACTAAAGGACTAAAGCTTCATTTGTGATGTAACTGTTTCCTAGGAACTATTCTAGGTAAGTTGGAGTGGTTGACAATGTGTGTTTATGGCCTAGGTGGTGATTGTTGGTTGTTTTTCCTGCAGTTCTTGCTCTTGTTTCTGAAGAAAAAGTCAGTTTTTGTCACGATTTTATGGGGCTCTCAATAGCTTTCTCCTTATTCAGAGAATTCTCAGAGGCTCCTAACTTGTGGTGGCAGTGCACTCCCATTTAGATGCATGGAAAATATACGACTAACAGTTCCTTGGTAAAAACCTGATGTGGATGTTGTTGCACTAATACTGCTCATGCAACGTAAATAGGGGACACTTCTGTGAAGCATTTGCTTGTGTTACATAGATGGAGGAGTGAAAGGTGAACGGGAGGAATAGACGTGAGTAGAAACTGGGAAGCGCCACTTGTGTGGTTAGTGCCATGTTCAAGCCCTTAAGCCTTCCACACAGGGACTCCTGCTTGCTTTTAAAAGCAGGAAACCATTTCCTACAGTTTAATATAAACTGCTCAAAACTGCTGGACAGAAGACTTGGGCTCTGTAAGTACGTGGCATCTTTGGGTTAGTTACAATTCAGACTACTTGAATGACTGGTCGCTAACATCACCGGTAACTTAATTTGTATTTTACTGAAATATAACCACCTTTACCATTCTGAAATCTATTTTCCCTGGTGTAGGAGTGTCAACAGTTCTAACCTGTGTATTGTGTATATTAAGCTACCACGTCAGCCAATTGGCTACCTTTGGAAAGTACTTTCAGAGTTGATACATGGGACACACACGATGAATCTGAAGATATATTGTCCATTGTCTGACATGGACAATAATAATGAGAAAGGATTAGGGGTCTAGTTCATTGTGTGACAATACAGTCCTAATAATGAAGGTCTGTGTGAATTTGACAGTGCCACCTTTTGGGCAGCTAAACGTTGTTAAGGGAAGCAAGTTATAGGGAGTGGGTATTTCCAGCATGTCTTGTAGAGGAAAAACTTACTGATTGAATAAATATTAATATTTAGTTAATAAATATGTGAAAATCTACTTAGAATTTTTCAATATTATTTGGCTTTAACAGTGAAAGGAAAGTTTAAGCAAGATCAGGACTGATTTTTATTTACTAAAGGTTTTTTTTCTCTACAAACACAGCAATATGGCTACCTGCACAAGGCTGTAGTGAGAGACCAAGAAAGGTCATCATTGTATCAGTATCTTTTGGAATCAGTAGGGTAAAGAGACAAGGACATCCTTTTCTAAGTTTGGGGGGTTGGGGTTTGGTTTTTGGGTCTTTTGGTGACTTTCATTTTCCTTTTTTGTACTTTGATAAATCTTCAAATTGCCTCACAGTATGTTGTTGCATGAACGTTCCCCATTTGGTGGGGTGGATGGGAGAGCTTTCTGCAGTGGGATAGGGGAATTTCAGGTTGGTGTTAGAGGTTTCTGAGATGTTACCAGATATGTGTTGTCTAGTATTAGGAAAGAGAATCCATGTAGCTATCGGGCATATAAACAGATTGTGCCTCTGGCCATAGGTTTCCCAGTCCAAGTTGCAGTAGCTGTGAAGAAGAGATGTCTTATACTAATGTGCTCGTACAGGGGAGTGTAAGAATTTTAACTCGAAGAGAAAAGGAAAAGATCATTTAAATGTATAATTGATGATATCAACCTATTATGCCCAGCATAACAGGATATAAAGTATCTTGGAAACAGTTGACTTAATTACTATGTCTTTAATGTTGCAGCTCAATTTTAAGTCTGTCTGTGTCTCTCCTGGAGTATATTCTTGTACTGTTTGAAATCAAGATCACAAAGAAGTAGAATTTTTATGTAGTCAATGGGATTCTAATTAGCCAGGTGTTAGTGATGGGAGATTTTTATGGTTTTTAAATAAGCTGTGAACAAACTTGGAGGGAAAAAAAAAAAGAAAAATTCCATAGGCATCTTATAGTGAAGGGCAGAAAGGACAAATGTTTCTATGGTCTAAGTAATAAGACAATAGACACAAACCTCTGCATTGCTGAATAGCAAAGAAAAAACAGAGTAATTTAAAAAAAAAATGTAGAATGTATTGAACTTAAGTGTCAGTGAAGAATTCCTTTCCTATCGCAACTGTGGACTGCATGTGAAATGGTGTCCTCCTTGTAATTTCCTCCAAATAATGAGTTTCCTGGGGGAAAGAAGAGCAGAAAAGAACAAAGAGCCTTAGTAGTGATGCACCCGCTCTGTCATTTTTAATCTATTGTACATGTGGTGTGCACTTGAAGGCAGACTTGTGAACTGATGAGCAAAAACTTTTTTAGAAAAGTGTAACTATGCTGAACTTGGATGAATGGTGGAGTGTACGTGTAGACATCCTCGTATTCTACAATATGGAAGTAGAGGCCAAGGAGCTCTTTGAGTTTTGTGATGTATTAACTTGTTTCTTTAGTTTCATCTTCAGGTTGCAGTGGCCACCAAATCATACAGAGGCAGGAGCATGAGAACAAGATACATCACTAGATTTGATAATTTGATAATAGCAACCAAAAATTGTATCAAACTATTTTTAATTATACTTATGTTGTTCTAACTTCTTTTGTAAATGGCTGTAGATTTTGCCTTCAATTCCAAGATGAACTAAATGCAGTAAGAAAGCCTTTCATGCATACTCTTTATAATTCGGGCATAGTGAAGGCTATAAAGGTTTCTGTGACTTCTTCAGTAAAAATTACTAACTGAAAGCTTTAACCTTTTGTGCCTCTCTGCTTTGCCTTATCATTAGCTGTCTTCTGTTGAGGTTAAGAGGAGAGAGTAATGCACTTTAACTTGTCTCCATAACGGATGCCCTCACTTGCTGAAATCCCATATTGATTCCACAGTCTTATCTGCTGAACATATCTGTAAATACCTGTCAGCTAGTCTTGCCTAATTTCTGCCATCAATTTGGCCTCATTAACTTCTTTTGATTAAATCAAGCACATTACTTGGGGTAACCCTGTAATTTATATATAATAGTTAACTTTATCAGGGGAATAAGATTCCTCCTCTGAATTTTAATGCAAGAAACAGTATCTGTATACAAAATTAGAGATTGGAGCCAAAATTTATAGAGCCACACTAAATACTAGTTACACTTAAGGTATGACAAGTAGAAAAAGTCTTTTGAAGACACACGTTAACTGACTTGCTCCTCATTTTAGTCTCGTTTTATTCTAACCTGTGTTGTGGATGGTGCAAAAGTGATGAGTCATATACTCAAGAACTATGTTTTGAAGTGTTGTAAGGGTACAGTTAGAGAATGTTCTCTGGATATCTTCAGTCTTTCAGTTTCTTCATGTGCTTTTGTTTATTATACAGTCAAACTTAATTTGATCTTCAAAACTTTTAGAAGTGTAAAGACTGGAGCATATCACTCATGTTAAAATGAACCTTGAACTCAAATCAGTCAAATCCTTCCTTTCTAAATACTGTAAACATATGCATGAATTAAGATGAACTACCGTTATTCAGTTTTGGGAAAAAGTCGCTTTGTGCTCAAGCAAATATCAAAAATCCAGTAAGAAGTCATTTAAATCACTAGCTTTCTAATAACCCCCTCAGCTCTGATGCATAAATTGAGGAAGGTTGCCACTCTGCAATGAAGATGAGGCTTTCAGCTCACACATTGTCATTTAATATGTGCTCAGAATATACTAAGATAAACTTGGCTTGCCTGAGATGTCACAGCTCTTTATTTTTTTCATAACCTTTTTCTGCTGCCTTTGGTTTTGAAATGAACTGCTTTGAAAAGCACTGCTGCAAGTAACTTCCTGACCAATGCGTGTCTGCAAAGATGACAATAGAGTTTTCAGAAACACAGCTACAGAGGACTAAATGCTACCAAGATAACAGTAGCAAGATATTTGAGCATTACTTTGATTGTGCACTTTATCTATTGTAAACGAGTATTTGACTTTCAAGAACTGGGTCTGCTGTGACTATGAACTGCTATGTTATTTGTAATCCTGTGGCACTAAAATGTGCTGCACTTCCTGAAGTAATTGTGAATTAATTGGCATTGCTCCTCTGCATACAGCAGATGTAATCTGGTTCCTTAGAGAATGCTTTCCACAACATCCTTCACAGTTCAGGTATGCGGATCGTTTAACAGCCTTATAGAATCATAGAATTGTTTAGGTTGGAAAAGACCTTTAAGATCATCAAGTCCAACCGTAAACCTAACGCTACCAAGCCCACCGCTAAACCATGTCCCTAAGCACCACATCTACACATCTTTTAAATACCTGCAGGGATGGTGACTCTGCCACTTCCCTGGGCAGCCTGGTCCAATGCTTGACAACCCTTTCACTGAAGACATTTTTCCTAATATCCAGTCTAAACCTCCCCTGGCGCAACTGGAGGCCATTTCCTCTTGTCCTCTTGCTTGTTACTTGGGAGAAGAGACTGACCCCCACCTCTTTACAACCTCCTTTCAGGTAGCTGTAGAGACCGATAAGGTCTCTGTAGAGACCTCAGCCTCCTTTTCTCCAGGCTGAACAACCCCAGGTCCCTCAGCCGCTCCCCATCAGCCTTGTGCTCCAGACCCTTCCCCAGCTCCGTTGCCCTTCTCTGGACACGCTCCAGCCCCTCCATGTCTCTCTTGTAGTGAGGGGCCCAACACTGAACACAGCATTTGAGGTGCGGCCTCACCAGTGCTGACTACAGGGGCACGATCACTGTCCTAGTCCTGCTGGCCACGCTATTTTTGATACAAGCCAGGATGCCATTGGCTTTCTTGGCCACCTGGGCACACTGCTGGCTCATATTCAGGCGGCTGTCAACCAGCACCCCCAGGTCCTTTTCTGCCTGGCAGCTTTCCAGCCCCTCTTCCCCAAGCCTGCAGCGTTGCATGGGGTTGCTGTGGCCCAAGTGCAGGACCCAACACTGAGCCTTGTTGAACCCCGTACAATTGGCCCCAGCCCATCGATCCAGCCTGTCCAGGTCCCTCTGCAGAGCCTTCCTACCCTCAAGCAGATCAACACTCCTGCCCAACTTGGTGTCATCTGCAAACTTACTGAGGGTGCACTCGATCCCCTCATCCTGATCATTGATAAAGAAATTAAACAGAACTGGCCCCAGGACAGAGCCCTGGGGAACACCGCTTGTGACCGGCCGCCAACTGGAGTAAACTCCATTCCCCACCACTCTTTGGGCCCGGCCATCCAGCCAGATGTTTACCCAGCGAAGAGTACACCCATCCAAGCCACGAGCAGGCAGTTTCTCCAGGAGAATGCTGTGGGAAACCGTGTCAAAGGCTTTACTGAAGTCGAGGGAGACAACATCCACAGCCTTTCCCTCATCCACTAGGCAGGTCACCTTGTCATAGAAGGAGATCAGGTTGGTCAAGCAGGACCTGCCTTTCCTAAACCCATGCTGACTGGGCCTGATCACCTGGTTGTCCCATACATGCTGCGTGATGGCACTCAAGATGATCTGCTCCATGACCTTCCCCAGCACTGAGGTCAGGCTGACAGGCCTGTAGTTTCTGGCCCTTCTTGTAGATGGGTGTCACATTTGCTAACCTCCAGTCACCTGGGACCTCCCCAGTTAGCCAGGACTGCTGGTAAAGGATTGAAAGTGGCTTGGTGAGCACTTCTGCCAGCTCCCTTAGTACCCGTAGACTTGTGTGTGTCTAAGGGGTGTAGCAGGTCGCTAACCATTTCCCCTTGGATTATGGGGGCTTCATTCTGCTCCCCATCCCTGTCTGCCAGCTCAGGGGGCTGCGTACCCAGAGAACAACGGGTCTTACTTACAGACCTTAAAATCATAGAATTGTTTAGGTTGGAAAAGACCTTTAAGATCATCAAGTCCAACCGTTAACCTAGCACCACCAACTCCACCACTAAACCATGTCCCTAAGTGCCATATCTACATGTCTTTTGAATATCTCCTTGGAGAAATGCATAAGAATGTCTGAAAAAGGTGTCATCATTGAGTAACGTGCATGCTGTAGGGGAAAGAAATACAGTGTGTATTGCTTTGGGATGCTAAAGAGAAACTAGTCAAACACCACTCACTTAAAAATTACAGCATAAATAGGCCTACCTTTTAAACTCTAAACCAATCTATACCTGCTTTTTGAGATTTGTCTGTCTTTGAAACTCAAAGCAAAAGTCACTTTTCCAAATCTAAATTCTTAAGAAATAGTTGACTTCTGGTAGTGTTTCTGGACCCTCTTAGGAAGAGGTGGTATCGCTCTCCTCTAAGGCTCGGCGTGGTGGGCAGGTCACGTAAGAAAACTTATTCAGACCAGAAGCAGAGCTACTCAATGAACCAACAGTTGGTAGCTACTTGGTCTGTCATTGTAGCTAACTAATTTTTTTTTAAGAAAAAAGAAGTCTGAGGAAGCTGAACAAACAAACCAAGGATGCTCATGGTTAATTGATGGAATTTGTAAATATGACTGAGGAGTCCAGGAACCGGTTGCCAGCTTTTTTCATTATTCTTGCATTCTGTTTGGAAAAACAAGGAGTGGTCTGTCTAAGTATTTTGGCTGAATCCAAAGAGGACTGACTTCAAAACTTCAAGGCTAAATGATACGCAGACTGGAACATTTCAGTAATTTCTGGCTTCACTACTTTGCTAAATTGCTTTATAATCCCTGTTCCATGGAGCTGGAGGAATTTTTCTTGGATATGCTCATGAACTGATTAAAATGGAGGGGGTCTGAAGGGGTTATGCTGCTGCCATAATTTCAGAGTACAGAACTTCTGCTGGATTCTAGTGTAAAAGAAAAAAGTAGAGAGATCATTTAAGGGAGACCAAAGGTAATAACCTGCTTCCTGATTTGCTATTGCGTTGCTACTGAAACCTCTGGTGTCTGCCAGATTCTGACAAGAAGGTTTTATCAGAGCAAGACTGATTCTCTGAAGTAGCTCTGTCACTGGAAGTGCTTGCTCTTTGTGTGCCGTATGGTGATGACAAAATGGTCTACAGGGAGGGAGTTGCTCTTTGCTCAGTCCATTATTTAAACAGCTGATTCTGTCTTGGATGCAGCTCCAGCCCTAACGTGATCAGAATCACTTCTGTCTCTTTCTGCCCTTGCTGTATAAGACCTTATTTGATGGGAATCCATTTGCTTTCTGTAAAGACTGAGCATGTGGGACATAGTTCTTTCAAGTCTTTGCTTCAGCAGATGAGTCATTTCTCAATGCTTCAGGGTAGCAAATGTACCTGCTTTCTTGTGATATAATCCTTGCAATTCCTAAACATTATTAATGTAATGCGTGTGCCATTTAAATCTATTTCTCTAACTGCAGTCTTGTTGAGAAGAAATGATGGACAAGTTTTTGGAAGCCTGGGTTTTCATAAGAAGAAATACACTATTTTGATAGCATAAAACAGGAAGGCTACATGTTCTCAGGATCTACGCTCTGTCTCTGTAGTGCTGCTCATTATTTTAAGGGGTTTGCATAATCATGGCTTATGTCCTTGTTCTCTCCTAGGATATGCTTGATAATAACTACAAGTTGTCCTTAAAAATCGTGAAGTAAATCACAGTAACATTAAGTTTTCCTCTATAGAATATATGGTTTCTTCTCCTTGGAGACCAAACCCTTCTTTGGTCTTGTGGAACTACATTCCAATAATGTAGATGTTCTGAGACAACATAGTAGACTATGTTGGTCTGAATGTTAAAAATTCAGGATTTAAACTGACTTGAAAAAAAAAATAATGAATTTGTGTAGGTATATATGAATGCAGATTCAAAATAGCCTGTGAGAAGCAGTCCTATTCTATAACAATGTTATATATATATGTAATGACTTAAGTATTTAAAGGACTCCAAGAAGTCTTTGAGAGTGCCTAAGGCGTTTAAGTACGTTTTACTCCGTGTATCTTAATCACACTGAAAAGAATAATCTTTTAATTTCCTGTTTCAGCTCCACAGTAGGTGCTAACATACATATGTGTTTATGTTGGTGGAATTGTGTAGGCAAAAAGAGTGGGGGCTTAACATACTTTCCTTTTTATTTGAATTAATTTTGTAGTAAAAGCAGTGTGAACACATGCTAAGCAAGGAAGCTGAAGAAGCCAGAGGTAAACTTCAAGGATAACTCCTCACTTCAACCCACTGTATCTACATTTTAGGGAGATCTGGTAGGTTATTGAACAGACTGACTTACAGACTTAATGCGAGAGGACGCCGTTCTCAGACCATGCTTAGTGAGTAGGTCTTTAATTTATGCTTTGCTAAGAGTGACCCCACTTCTAAATTACATTAGACCATTGAAACTATAGCATAAAAAAACCAAACCCAAAAACCAAAAAACCCCACCCCATTGTGTAACGTTGAGTGGTATGAACTTCCTCATTTATAAAAATAAAGAGGGAAATGCTTCCACACCTACTCTGCAGAGATGCATAGCAGCTGGCCCTTCACTCCTCTGCTAACAGCGTACATCTTTCACCATTCATGCCCAACCGAAGTCATGACCAGTCTGAGGCTTTTATGGAGGTCGTCTAAGGTGGTTCAGTAACGAGCATTTTAATTATCACTTTGAGGATGAAGATCCTGCTGCTGTTTCTCAGCCAAAATAGGGCAATACTAAAGGTTTAGGATTAGAAGAGAATCATAAAAGGTGATTTTTCGAAGTTCTTTTTGTGCTTAGCTAGTGGCAAAATTGATATCTACTCCCTGAATTTCTGTTCTGACTTCCACAAGTTAAAACCTAGGCTATTGTTTTGTCCTACTTTCTCCTAACAGTAGTGAGCAGTAACGTATGATGAGCAGGGAATTTCCTTTTAAATTTAAGAACAAAGCAAATGAACACTCTGCGCTGATCTCCATGGGCTATTTCTAAGTAACCTCATTCTTCTTTCTATAAATTCTCCAAGTGATGTTAGATCTCTGCCTCGAGCATCTTCCTGTTTGGCTGTATCGTTGAAGTAGCAAATGAACTATCCTGCCTATATGATGGAGGATACAGACAAACATCTGTTAAAGCTGCATGAATTTTGTGCAGCTGTAAATAACTCTCATTACAAAACGTAAGCTTGTCATTTATGCTCATTTTGGGGGGAACTTAAGGTACTAGTTTTCAAAATTAAAAAACTGAGTTGTAGCTATTACCTTTCAATTGCTTTGCAGCAGACGGAGCTGACACGCAATGCCTTTCTACATTAAAACTTAACGTGCACTTAACTGATTCTTAAATGAACTCTTGGTAAAAATCCAGATTAAAATCAGTATTTTGAAAGATGGTGTAGTGTGACTTTGCTTTTTGGAAAACCAAGAAATGAAAGCAGGAGTGTTTGAATGGTTAAGCTTTTTATAGGGGAAAGATATATGTAGGTTTCCAGGTTTAGACTATTTCTTTAAAGTGTTGTTGTACCACTTTATTCATTACTTTCTATTATAAACAGTGGCTTTTCTCTTGGACTTTGTTCACTTTGTTGTCTTGCATGCAAACCCTTCTAAATGTGCTTATTGTGAATCAGAGGAAAAAGAACTGGCAGTAACCGTAAGCCAAACGTTCAAAAATACTCTTACAGTGAAACAACTTATATGCAGATACAACTGAATTCTTAGGAGGCTTTTAGCAGCTATGTTTTCCTTGAGAGAAAATGTTTATAATAAAAGTTGTAGAAATGGAAAGAAAAAACCTAAATTAATATCCTGTATCTGTATTGTTGCAAAAAGCTTAGGGAAGAACTTGGAATACCGGTAACGGAGTTGGAATTCATTGGCTTGGTATAGCAGGGATTGTCGGGATGATTCATGTAGCTAGGTCTTTGATTAAAAATGGCTTGCACCACCTTGAGGTAAGACAAGAAGGAAAAAAAAATGGGGAGAAGTATTATCTTGCATATCAGGGAAGTATGCACTTCTAAAGTTCAGAATATAGAATCAGGCGGGTACTGGAAGTCTCCAGACAAAGGCAGAAAAGCAGCAATATTGCCCAGTGAGTGCTTAATAGGTTTCAAAACTGGAGATACCAGTTACTGGGTTTCCCTTGGTCTGGCAGCTACCAGGAGCTGAGAGCAGCGTGTCCGGGGAAGGCTTTCTTTCCCTGGAGATGTCTGCATGGCTCTGGGTTAGGGCACGAGTGTGCTTTGTGTTGGTTGGGTTTTTTAATTAAACAAAGCTCTAACAATGTAGTTGGGATAATCTCTTGCTATCAAAACCAAAGTATCTTGAAGATGCTTAACTTGCTTTTGGCAATCAGGGATGAACTGACTGTGTGTGAAGGTTGGAGGTGATTTTTAGGACAGTGATTTTGAAACAATAGGTGTGGGGAGCACTCCCTCCTCCCCCCCCCCAAGTGTAATTGCTTCAAAGCAACAGAATTGCATATAGCCTGAAAACATTTGTCCGTATCCTCTGGGGTTTGGTGGGTAAAACAGTGCGGTGATGCGAATCTAGGACAAAAAAGAGGTGGCAAAGCAGTGTTAAGGACAGGGATATGAGCTGTTCCACACCTTCCCTAGAACAGGAAGCGGAGCAAGAATTCCAATATTCTTTCCACTTTATTTCTTTGTCCCTGAACTCGTAGGTGAATCCAAACAGGAAGCTATTAATAAATTACTTGAAGATTTGTTCCGCCATGGAGTACGAGGACTATCCTGTTCTAGGGTCCTGCGCTGTGAAATGCCTATGATTCAGCTGAGATTTGATTGATCACTTAATTTAACCAAGTGATTAAATTAAGGCCATAGTAAGCAGAAAAGCTGATTGGAGAAAATGGAAAATACTGTGAATTACAAAGAAAAGGTGAACACTGACTTTTGTGTGTGTGTGCGCGCACGAAATGAATACAAATTTTAAAATATGTATCCAGATTGGGTATTTTACTGTAGGAATATTTGGAAAGAAGATAACACAGGATATTAACATTCTGTTACCTTGATATCTGTAATAGTGAAAGATACCTGTACTTGGAATAAGAGCATGAAATAGTATAAGGTGTCTGTGGTGAGAAGTTAGAAAAGAGTTTGAAAAAAAGCAAACTTACAGCAAATTACAAACTTGGTACTGATAGATCTTAGCCAGCCAGATGACATCGAGTAACTTCCACATCAACTTGATCACACTGAATACCACAGAATAAATTTTGGTGAGCTAGTTTTAACTAGGGATTTTTTTACTAGGATTCCTGAAAACTTTCCCTGTGCTTACAAGGCTGCTAGTCCAAATGCACCACAAGCGTGAACTGGGAATGAGTGCACTTCCTTGCTTATTTGCACGAGGTAAGGAGGACGGCGTTCCTGAAGCAGCGTGGCTCAGCGCAGCCTGCAGTTGCGCGTCCCCGTTGCAGCGCAGCGGACTCCCGTGCAGACTAACCCCCGCCACTCCTGCCCATCACCCGTTTGCCACAGCTTTCCCTCCCCGGTTTCTCACGGCTGCTCTTCCACCCATCCGCAGAGGTGGCTTTTGGCACCTCGGAAGCTGCGGCTCCGGGCAGAGGCCCTGCGGAGGAGCAGCGAGGTCCTGTGACCCGGTTCTGGGGATGTAAATGGCCGTAAGGCTGCGTCAGGGAGGAGGCGTTGGAGGCTAACCGAGTGCGAGGAGGCGGAGGGAGAAAGTGGGACTAAACCTATTAGTCTTTTGGGGGAGACCTGTGACGCGATGAAGCAGTAGTTCAACTACAGTCTCCTCTTTGATTTTTCTCCCACAGAACTTGAGTAGGAGGCAATCAGTTGCAAACAGTAATTAAAAAGACATGACAGTGACTTCAAATAGCTTCCTAAGTGCCATTTTCTGTACGAAATAATGACCAATACCTTGAGATAAGAGAAGGCTTAGTGCATTTTAATATCTTTATAATGAATAAATCATCTCCTTTGTAAGGTTAATGAAAGCAGATATGACGTGAAGGATGAAAATGTGGTTGCTATTTAGGAATTCCTTTCTAAAGTGTGTCCCTCTACAGTCTTGACCAAATAGTTTCAGAGAAAGTGTGCTGTGAATTTATGATGTTTAATGCGTCGAGCAATCTCACTACCTAATGAAACCAGTCTGTCTCCAAATATTTACTAAACTGCATCTTGTCACATTTGCATATCTAGCCTTTCTTCTCATTACATGATTGTTGGTCTGCAGTGTCATAAGTACTGAAAAATACCATGTAATTAAGAATCTTTTTCTATTAGTAAGACTTGTCATTGAAATAAGGGCAAGTATTCCAAACACAGAGCAAAATTCTGCTTTTGTAGACACTTTTGTCTGTTATGCTGACACTAAGTGGGTATTTTGATATGTCAAGTGACAAGATAAACACAGCACAGTTTGCTATTGCTGCTTTTTATAGTTTCGTAATGGATGTTCTTCACTCTTAAAAAGACACTATGCAGCAAAAATTCATTCATTGCGACTTCTTCATTTAGTTTAAACTGGCATATAAACAACTTCAAAAATTGGCTAACCTATTTAGAGGTTAAAAAAACCCAGCTAGAATTTATTTCTTGAAGTACCTTATTTCTTTCCATTCTTCCTTTTCCCGATTGCTTCTTAGATGTAAACATAAGTAAAAAGGAAGCATCTTCAAAATGTCTGCAGTCCCCAGCTCAGATGGCCATTGCTACACGCGCAAGCAACAGGCAGCGCTGGCCGTCTGCGTTTGCATTACAGCCAAAAGGGACGTGGTATTGGCCTGCAGAACGGAGGGAATGGCTGTGACTTTCTTAGGGACCCTAAAAAACCAAACCCTAGGATCATGGTCTAAATACCTAGAAGTCTGCAGTTTTAGCTGGGAAAATGGTTCAACGTGTATATGTTGTTGTCTCACAGAATTGTAATAGCTTTTTATAACACTCTTCATCCAACCCCTTCTTAGCTAGAAGCTTATTGTCCCTTTTCAGTTTGAGCAGGCTGCTGTTCCGGTGATTAGTTGCAAGATATCGTGTGGGTGTACAGGCTGAAAACCTTTCTTGACGGGTTCTCTCTGCATTCGAAATGGTCTCTGATTTTTCTGATGGTTTTGTTATTAACAAAAAAACACCCCACCACCCGAGTTGTGTCAAAAGTCCAGCCTGTTCGTGGGAGAGAGCTTTGTTAATTGGCTTTTGTTATTTTTTGCTCTCTAAGACTCTTCACTTTACAGTAAGCAGCCAAAAGTATTTTTAAATTCTCCTTGAATATACATGACTGTAGTTACCTTGGATTGTTTGTTATGAAACATAGCAATGCTTTTGAGGTATAGCAGAATGATTTATCGGGAGTATTCTAAGCATTTTTTTTGTTTTGAGAAATAAGCTGGAGTACAATGTAAGCCCACTTTCTTCTGAGACTTGGCTTAAGTTAATGTGTTAATATCGCTTTAAGGATTTTAGAAACCTGTCTCAGAGGTCTGTAAGTTGAGTGCTGCTGACGGACGAAAGATCTTTCCTGTCCACTGCCTGATTTACTTCTGTTCTTAACACTGGAGATGCTCCTTTGCTATCTCTTTCCCACGCCTTCAGTGTCGCCTTTAAGGGAGCCATTTGTCTTGCGTGTCTTCAGTGCCTGATCGCTAATTGCCATTTCAGAGTGCTGTCGTAAGACATGTAACGGCAACTCAGATCGACTTTCCTAATTATATTAAAATACCTGCAAAAATTAATGCAGTCTCTTCTAGTGTGCCAATTAACATTTTCAAAACGCTACTTGAAAAGAGGTTCCTCCTAGATTATAAAGTGGCTGTATCAAACTCCTGAGAGGTAATCGTGGCTTTAAGAGTTTATTCTGCTTTTGAACTAATGTCCTATATTGGTTATCTCCTTTTGCTGTGGATGGGCCTTCCAGGGCTGGATAAACTACGGCAAGGGAGAATTTTAGCAAGTTTTGTGATGGGCAGGGCAGGGAATGTCACTTTTCTTTTTCTAGGGGGTATGTTGTTTGAATGAAGGGTTTTTTTCCCTGTTTAATGTTGTGGGATTTCTGCAACTTAGATGAATGAAATATGATTGCTCTAAGCTTTTTATTATTTGTTGGCATATTTATGACACTAGCTGATTGATTGTGTTGCAGCTTGCCACGCAATTGGTTTATGCAAAGAAAAAAATAGAAACAAGTTCCCAATAAATAGAACTGAAAATATTTTTAGAAAACCTACTGCTTGCAGACCCTGATCAAATAACACGCACCATGTTCTGTCAACACCTTCTGATGAATAATGAAACAACACTGGCTCTCCATATCGTGGAAAGAGGGGGCTTATCCAAACACTTGAATCTGTGCCTGTTTCTGCATACTTTATTTTATGTAATAGTTGCTAATTAATAATAACAAATTATGAACCTGGCAGTCATGAGAGACTGGAGATTTAGAACAAAGATTAACCACTTAATGTTCAGGAATGGTAAATTATACGTTGCTTGCTGATGAACTATTTCCTGAAGCACAAAGCTGCATTTAAGATGTTTATAAATCATTTTTACCAAAGAGAGCTCATCTGTTCGGATTTTTCACTGACTGAGAAATCCTTGTTGTGGAAGGGCTTTTGCAGACTCTGCGGGGTCCGTTTTTGGAAAACCTGCATAAATGTGGTTACTGCCAGGAACTGGAGCCACGGGGCGGTTTGGCCCTAGAAGCAGCGGGCTCTAGGAGCTGAGGTATCCCGGAGTAAATTTCTATTTGTATTGCTTATGCCGCTTATTAAATCACAGTTCTCTAGTGTGAGCATGTAGCAATGGTTTTAGTTAACAAGGACTTGTTTGTGAATAATTTCCCCTCATCTCAAAATCCCTGTATTAAGTCAGCAAGACTGCTGCTAGTTGGTGTCCTGTTACATAACTGGCTTTGGGAGGGGAAAACGTATTTATTCCTGCCTTGATAAAATACCAAGTTAAACACAGCATGTGTGCAAGCCACTGCTTGTAAAAATAGTGGTCTGTTGCTTTGAAAAATGCATTCTAAAAATGTCGAAACCGAATGTTTCCTACTTTGAAATGCTGAATAGATGGTGGAAGGCACCAATACCAATGTTGAAACACGTTAAATGGATTTTTAAGTGTCATTTTGTACCAGTGCTGTACTAGGCATTACCCATTACTTTGTTCCGTTTTCTGAAAAGTGGGTGAACGGCTCCTGTAGCCACGAGGGTGGGCTAAACCCGGCGGCCCCGTCACAAGATGTCGGGGAGCTGATGCGCAGGTGGCAGCCTTTAGAAATGCTCTTGGTGTCCTGTCCGGCACAGCTCAGAGGGTCGCGTGGTTTGGGGGCTTTAGGGAGCTGCTGAACGTACTAAGGTACTTACAGAACTGTGGTGTATAATATGAGGGGTTTATGTCAACTCATGTAAATCACCTAATTTGTCTCAAGTTCTTTTTTCTTTAACATTCAACTGATGGGAATATTAGTGATTTTTTTTTTTTGAGCAACATTTATTGTATTTTTCTTCCCAAGAATCATGTTCATGATACTGAAGCTGAGTAACTTGCCTGAAATGCACAAAAGTTAACTGTGCTTTATGTAGAAAATACAATAGAAAGCTAAAAGTAATGCGGAACAGCTCGTAAATAGTAGAATGAAAATCCAGCATCTTGATGTTATCAGTTTCATTATTAATAAATTAATACTATTAATGGTGTTTTAAATTACCCCTGGAGATCCTATTTTTAAGTGAAGGAGCAGCTATAATTCCATAAGAAAAGCTGCTATCTGAAATATTTTTACTGTAGTTTTAATAAATTAGATTAAGAAAATGTAAGTATGCTAGAAATTATGCAAGAAAACTAATATGTAACAGTCAAATGTCTTGAATGACCTTTCGGTTTTCTGTTTAGCTTTTGCTCAAATCATATTTTTAAGCAATAGAAACTGCTCTCCAGTGTAAACACTTCTGACGTGGTTTGCATGAATCTTTCCACAGTGTATAACAGTACAAAATGTGGCCAACACATGAATCTTCAATATATTTAAGAAATAACCTTAGAAGTCATTTTCTTTGTAACATGGATGCAACTTCCAGTTGTCCTGCCTGGAGCTATAGTCACAGGCTGCCATCAGTTGAAATTTCCTTCCCTCCAGGAAATACGAGAAAATCAGTCTTGCCCTTAGTGAGGGGGCTCCTTTGTTCGCTTTCTCTTTACCTGTTTAGGTGACTTCAGGTGGTCCTTAGATGGCGGCTACCTGGCTTTTGGGGAAAGGATTGTGTTTACAGTGAACAGCAAATGCATTTGGATGCCAAAATGTCAACTGTGGAGGGGTAGGCATGGGGACTCTGCATAGCTGAGCTTTCAGGAGGGTGTATGGGGATCAAGAAAAAGGCAAATGCAATGGAGATGAGGCAGGAGAAGTAGTGGAAAGAGTAAGAAACAAAGAAGGAAAGGGAAGATAGCTTTTAGTAATGATGTTCATATTTGGTTTTGTTAGACTCAGCTGTGAAGGTGACTGACTACATGAAGACTTAAGATGGCTCTTGTCCCTCAAAGCTCCAAAACAACCAATACTGAGAATTTATTTTGTTTGGGTTCTTTATCTCAGTTTTACATCGGTCAGATTATACCTGGGGTTTAGAGTTCATTCTTTCTGAAGGATTGACCAGACATACTGCTTTTGGGGTTGTGTTGGTTTCCATTGCAAGAGTCATTCCTTGATAAATCCTGAAAGTTTTTTTCTAAAAACAAACAAACAAACAAAAAACACAAAAAAACCCCCCCAAAACCAAAAAAAACACCCCAAAACAACAGACAAACCAACCAACCAAAAAACCCAACCAAACTAACAAAACCAAACAACAACAAAAACCCAGCAAAAGCAAACCAGGCACCCAGAGGGCCCTCAGACAACCCTTAGGCATGACAGCCCTAAGAGTCCTGGTGCGCCAGCTGTGGAGCTTGGTCTTTCATGGCTTGCTTTAGGAAGATTTGGTTTCTCTGAGAAGCATAAACTGTTTGGTTGGTTCGAGACCGCTCTGAGCTGTGATTCTGAAGTTGGGGGAGTGTGTGTGTGGGGGTAAATGCTTATACATGCTGATTTGCTAGGTATGGCTTACATTCGCCAAGCAAGAAATTAGTAAGGTCTTTACAAACATATTGACTTGACATCATCATCCAAAAAAGGGTGCATGCAGTGTCTTAAAATGAGGAAGGGATCCTAGTGATGCAAAATGCCTGCAACCTTGAAATTAAACCACCGAACCTGAACTGCCGTCTCTTACGCTGCACCTACAATGTGTATCGTTAGTGGCCAGTAACTGCAGTGCCGTGACTTGGAATTTATCATAGGTCGTAGCTGGGAGGCCAGGAAGCCTGTTCAAGTCTGTCCCCAGTTGCCTCACTGGCCACTTCTGAACTGATTTTCCTCATAAGAAGAGACACCATGAAGGTGGAAGAACCAGCAGCTACTGCGCTGGCTGTGCTCGAGCCGCGGGGAGGGTGGCGGGGAGTAAAAGGAGCGTTGACCAGGTAACTTACCTGGTACGTACAAAGAAAGTGGTGGAATTTGCTGCTACCTTCAAACAAGAGACAAACAAGGCAGGAAATGAAAAGCTTGGTTAATCCTGGCTGAGCGCAGGTCCTAAAAGTAGTTCTTCCTGGTGTTAAATGATGCAGGAGAAAGGGATGCGATATATAAAAATGCGTATAAATTAGGAGGCTAATATAGCTGATCCCAGTGGACAACCTCTTTACTAAAGCATAGCCTTTTTAAGAGTCTGAATTTCTGGCACAGGCACTACTCTACCTCCTGCCTTTTACAGAACTGTACAGAACGTGTGCAGTGACCTTGTTAAGAATTTACAGCAAGATATTAAGTACTTCACATGTACTCTTCATGTAGGCATGCTGCGCACAAATTGGGCTGCAGATTATTGCCCAAAGTCCTTGCAGAGAGATGGTAGGAGACCATTTGCAAGGGTTTCTTTTCAGTACGGAGAAGCTCATCTGGCTTGGAAGAGCTGACTTCAACTGCTTTAAAATATTAGGCATCTAACAGTCCTGGCTGTGATAAGGTGTCTCCTACAATAAGGCAGCTGTAATCTGCACACTGGAGGAATCTTTCTGAGAGCGCAGAGATACGAGCCTGATGTATGGTTCAATTTTTTGAATGCAGTGTGAAAGAGCCTCATAACACTGATGTGCTTGAAATGCATTTATATTTAAAAACACTGTATCATCATAAAAGTGAGCTAGATGCGATATCTATGCCTGTAGTTGGATTTGTGAGGCTAAAATACTTTATGCAAACGCTGAGAGATGGTGGGAAAGACTTGTTGCTCATTTTGGAAGCAAGCATATAGTTAATTGATAGCATAGCATAAGACTTCATATGCTTTCAGTCAAAGCCTGTAAATGCCATGAGGCAAAAAGGGTTTAGTTTTCCACTTTAGTACACAAATTAATATGTTAAATACTGCATACTTATTTGTTGGGATTTTTAAAGCACTGCTGAGAACTTGCACAAATGAGATGTGGGATAGAAAGATATAAAAGGTGGAATTAGGCCAAGCGTCTCCTCCTGCTTCCCAAGGTGTATGCTGAAGGAGGGCAGCTGAAGTGTCAGGGTAGGATGTGATTTCCTTAGACTTCTGAGAAATCCAAATCCAAGAACGTATTGAAATATTTGAGGGATCTGGGGGCTGATTTGCTCAAGCAAATGGCGGATTCCCACTGAGATTACTCCACAGACAGATCTGAGATGGCCCTTTTTATAGAAGTCCCACCATGACCGTTGTTCTCAAAAGCAAGTATCTGAAGAGTCTCTGCAAGTGAAACAGGGCTGGTGTACCCCATCAAGAATAAGGACAAGTGGCCTAAGTTTTTCTCCTTTTTGAGCCTCTAAAAATATGTTATCAGAGCTGTCAGCTCTGCAGGAAGTCTGGTCTGTAAAATCGGCTGGATCCTGGCAGACATTAGAGTTCAAGCTGCAGATCTGAAAGGCAAGCGGCCGTGCTGAGTGCCTGGGCAGTGCAGCGGGCGAAGAGAGTAGCTCTTGGCAGAAAATACCCGCTTCAAAGTTTTCCTGCACTAGCTTAAAAGAAAAGGGAGAGCGAACTTAAAGTTAACTGCTGACTAAAATGTTTAAAAAGCATTATTTAATTTTGTAACATATGTTTGTAATGGCAGGAGAGCGCACTGCGGTAAAAACATGAAGGAATTTATGATTAAGATTCATGGAACAGAAAGCAGAAAAACCGTTAGCCCTACCTGAACTAGAAAGCTTCATGCCCTAAGTTGCTGGGTTTTGGGAAATTCCTTATTTATACCATATTCCCCACACTGTGTTATTAGTAGCTGATAGCCACAAATCTGGGAACTTTCAGCTATAGAAACTTCACGCTGATTTACACACCGTCAGAATTTATCTTTTAATGTGAGACACCATGCTTAGCTGCTAGTAACTGGGAATGTCGTCTGTGCGAGTGTCAAACTGGAGTAAGCCCCTGACCGTGACAAAACACTATACGCAAGATAGCATGCTTTTTTAAGCTTCATAAAGACAGTTTGTGCCCAATTTTCTAATATTTTTAGTTGTTTAGACTCTATTCAGGGTCTTGGCATCTCACAGAAGGGTGTATGGCCTTGACTGCACAGTACAGCAGGCGCTTCAAATATGTGCCAAGAAATGGCTCTGCTCTCTCCCTCCTCCTCCTGGAAATTAATACTGTAACTGTGGCAAAAAAGCTTCTGACTTTGGTTTTCCTTTTGCTGATTTTTTTTTTAATTCCCTAATTAGAAAAAGCAACCAAAAACCTGATGGCTAAGTGTGTATTTGATGTGATCTGGGTGGCATAAACATCTTTGCCTTTTTGCCAGGTTCCCTGGAGAAGCTGTCAGTCCTGCGCTGAGCAGCAGCCCTGCCTTGAGCACCTCCGCCCAGCCCTACCAAACTTCCCCAGCCCCTCCAGAAGTCGTGCTGTGTCTTACAAAATGTCATATGAAGCCCCTCAGAGGCTTGAAACATGAAGCTATAGTCCTTTGAAGTGATTTTTCTGTTTACTCTATAGAACGCTTGGGTTTACTTTTGCTTTCCTACTTTTGCTTTAAATTCATATTTTATTTTATTTGAGTGAAGAGCAAAAATGGAGGAAAAACAAGTAGCTCAGCTTACTTTGCAAAGTTCATCTTGTACAAAGCACTGACGTAAGAGCCAGGAATTGTGCAGTTCAGTCCCTGTGGCACAATTCAGTTGACATTAAGGTTGTAGGAGATTTTTCATTGACTTGGTGGAAACGAGATAAGGCTCTTAAATTATGCATAAGCAGTCTGCCGACTGCCTTGGTATGAGTGATTTTTTTCACCTAGTGAAGATAGAAGGAATGTTTTTAAGACTATTATTGCAGTTTGTAGCTAGGCACAAATCGCTCTTGCTTTTGTTAGACTGCATGCTTTCTTCGGTACATTAAAGTTTGATATACATAAAGTGCAGCACTGATTGGAGATTTACGCAAGACTAAGGGTTGGGCAGTCAATTACCATGGCTGTGGTGAGAATGGTTTCTGACAGGACCCTAGTAAAGACCTCTGTAGAAGTGGAAATTATACTTCAGCTATACAGTTCTTTATTCGCGTCTCGTAACGACTGGAAGTTGTAAAGGCAGCAACACTCCTGCTGTAATACCTGAAGGTAAATAAGGAAAATGACTGAGCTTTAGGGAGGTAGTTGGTGTTGCGTTACAAAAATGTAGCAGTCTCGCACAGTCTGCATCCGAGGCAGGCCCGTCTCGGAGGATGTGAGCGAGCTCTCCCTGTGCCCGGCGGTGCTGGGAGCAGAGAGCCGCTGCAGGGGGTCGGAGGGAAAGCTAGGGTCTCCCTTCGCACCCTGCTCTCTTGCAGCAAACCGGCACTAGCGGACGTTCTCCCTCCCGCTCGGGGTTGTCTCGCCTATTTCTGAGGGTGCCAAATAGATCTCATAACGCATTTTGGATTTCCCCTGGGATTGGTCCGTTGAGGGTGGTCGCTGGCGGTTGTGGTACCCCCACAGGAAACGTTCCCCAGATGAAAGCCATAGGGTGGCGACTGCTGACCTGCAGCTCCAGCACTGTGGCGGTATTTCCTCGCGGTAGGGTATGCCTCTGAGAAGAAGCGGGGGGGTGAGAGTGTTCTGACACCGTACTGAGATCTAGGAGTAACAGTCCCCATTAACGCAGTGCGTCTCAGAGGTGGGCTGTACTAAGCCCAGCTAACTAGCAGCAAATGGGTGCAGGTACTAGGAGCTGAATAGCAGTGTTGCATATGTGGCTAGAGAGGCAGCAGTAGAGGCTGTAATAAAATATGGATTTTTTTCAAATAGGCAGGATGATTTAAAAATATGTCAGCTATATGAAGTTACAGAATCTCTGTGAAGAAACAGAAGTTGATTGCAGCAACTGTTGGGTTTGTACCCCCGCTGCTTGTGGCACTGTTTCCTACTCTGCTCAAAATGATGATTATAAAGTACAGCTCTTGAAATTACACAGTTCTTTTCTGTTAGTCATCACTTTTCGTACTGAATACCATTCAAATATTTGCTCTCTTCAGCTGATACTTTCGTCTGAAAAATTCAGTTGCCTAGAAAACAACCTAAGTACATATTTAAGGAAAACAGTCTCTATTTATGCATTAACATTTAAGCTGCTGCAGCACTATTTCTTACATGTAGACATGTTAGGAGGAAAATACTTCTGTATATTTAAAGCACGAAGAACAAAATTCCACTGAAGATTAACATAGTGATGTTGGATGGTGGTACCGGTGCAATCTCTTTCTTAAAGGAACCCCTGTATACGGAGATCTTTCCACGTACAATTTGTGTGGTAGACACTTGAAAAGCTGTTTCAAACATACTGTGAGGGCTTCAGGCTTTTCTTGTTACCACAGGGCTAAGCGGTGGTGAAATGTATTATGTGGTCTGCTGTGTATGGACTGTACCACATTCTTATGGCATTATAATGAGGTTTAACCTTTATTATAATATAGATTTTAATAGTATAATGTTGAAACTGTTCTAAGTTCCAAGTAGCTCTTCAGAAAATGTGTTCTCTGGCAAGTCGTGTCACTTCTGCCATGCTGCTGTAATATGCTTGAGAGCTCCAGGAAGAGAGAGACTTTGCAACCAGATTATTTTCCAGTATCCCCTCCAGCCACAGGGAGAGTGCAGAACTGGTGGTGCAGTGTAGCGCGCTGAGGAGCCTCGCGTTGCCTTTAAAGTTGTCGCAAGATAAAGAACAACCCTGGAAGCTGCTGCTGTACAGCTAAGAATGTAAAAGATGTTACTGAAATAAGTTGTTTGTAAAAGCAACTGTGCACTAGATGAAAATCGAGTTGAGGTTTTATTCAGGTGGTATTTATATGTGGACAGGGCAAAGCCACATTTAGGGTTCAGTAAGACATGAGTTTTGTTGCTTCTCCTGTGCAAAAGTAGATTTTATTTCTGGGTACCTGAATGTTGATGCAAATGTTCCTATAATGTCCAAAAATAATGTTCCTATAACTACATAAAATGGGTAACACTTGGGATTGTATGTAGAAATTATGAAAAAACATCTTTTTGTCTCCTACATTTAAATATAACTATTCCTAGTCTTTGAAAATGCCATGTTCTTCACAGAAGATGAGATGCAAAATTCACTATTGGTTTTTTGCCATTGTGCCTTCTCAACTGCCTGGATAGTTCTTCAATTAAATACAGAAATTGTCTTTAATTCTCTTAAATTGTTCTGTGCTGCTACTGTCAGGTGTTAAGTAGCTCCTAGATTTCTTATTACGGTGAATAAATGGCCTTGATATTGAGGAGCTAAGCATTATAAATCCCACTGTCATAAGTCTTCCAGCTTAATAGAATAGGAGCTGCAGTGCTCGATGTTGTTAAGAGTTGAGCTCAGTGATTCTAAAGTATTTTGAGTACCTCTGGCACTGGGAGTACATCGTTTTAAGATTACAGGGGTTTGGAGCGATGTAGTGCTTTTGTATTACTGGCTTTCTTTAGTTCTCTGTGCACTATTGCCCAAACTTAATACACTGAAATACTAGTTTTCAAGCTGAAAAACAGGGCAGACAAAAAAACCTAGCAATCTAAACTGACGACTACTTATATCACACTATACAAAAAAACCTTACTATTGGATAGGGTTATTTTAGGATGAAGAAAAACATTTAGATATCAAACTCCTGCAAGATGGGAGAAGGATTTTTGACTCAGTTCTTGGCTGGATGCAGATATATTGGAGATGCTTCATTTCTATATGGATTTTTCTGCAGGGCATGTCTAGCTCTCGTCCAGCAGCACGTAGGCTTATCTACCTACTTCTTACGATGGGGATTAGCTTGCAGTAAACCGAAATGTTGCTGGGGGGACTCCCTCTCTCCCCCATTCCTTCCCAAAGGCAAAACAAAGAAAAAAATTAATCCTTTAAAGTTTCTTGCTGTTGTGACATATGGATTAAAAAATTAATAATATATATAATGTATTGAAAATGAAATTTTCAATGAAAATGAAATTTTCAATCAATGAAAGTTTTTTTGATTGATTTTCAATCAATGAAAGTTTCCCAAGCATGTGTTTTGTTACATATTCACACACACTCGAAATATCAGAAAAGAGAAAGTTCAAGTGTTGCTCGTAGGAAATGTTGTAGGTGGTGTTGGGGAAAACTGCGTGTTTCTCATGCCTGTTGTATCTTCCTATTTTTCCTCACAGCCACCTGATCACTGTGAACCTGTTTTTGTAGATAGTCTATCGCTACGCTAAAAAACATTCCTCCCTCTCAATTCAGCATGCTGTAGTGCTGTGAAGTTTAAGCCTTCCAAGGAAGAAACGGTCCTGTAACAAGCCAGGATATTTTTCTTTGTGAAAGGGGATTGTTTTGTCAGTCACTGTACCCCAGAAGGACTATATTAAATTAGATTATGTTAATTTGTAATTTTGTCGCTCTGTTAGGTAGGGGTGGATTCGGTGAACTTCCATGCGTGTTGCCATATGTATGTAAATAAGTATGTGTTGGACTTGAACGACATTGCTGAATTGGACAGTTCTGCTGCTTTCATTGAAACAATTCCTGAGCCACTAGGAACGGAATATGGCCAACTATGCTAAAGCAACCATGCAGCTTTATTCCAGCAGTTTTATAGTCCTTTGCCCAAATCTGATTTTGAGATTGTTGCCAACTGAGTGAGATCTGTTCAGGTGTTGTGATACTGTTGGAAGCCAGAGGATTCACCTGGATATGTTTGGCCCTGTCTGAGTAGTATTAATAGATAACATTAGTCATGGTCCAGATCAAGCCTGAGCCTCAGAACTTCTCTCAGCTTGCCTGTCTGTGAAGCAGCAGTAGAGCTGCCATTCTGAGTAAATTGTGCTTTTCCTAGTATGCTCCGAAAGGAGAACACACGTGATGTTATGAAATCAGTGGTGAGCCTTGACTCTGTGTATCAACTTAAAATGATTTTGTAAATGATGATAAGGGCTTATGTTCAAGGACGAGTGAGCCCTGCTTATGTCTAAACTGTTTATGAAAGGCTGCTGTGAAAAACCTTAATGAAGTTTCTGGAACAAAAAATTTGCCGCTCTGGCACATAAATGAACCACTCGTGGGAAACAGAATGAATAACAGCAATCTTATTTCAAATGAATGCTTCCTCTGCGCTAGCCTGCGTCTACCCAGCCGAGGGGATGTGCCGAAGAGAGCCTGGCGTCCCGCTCCCTGGCAGGGGAGCGCTGCTCTCTGCAATGGCGATGAAAGACGCAGCATTGCTATCGGATGAAAAGGGAATTCAATCGGTAGTGCTCTGTGGAACTGAATATCGCCAGGGAGAGGGCAGAAATACCGCAGCACTGGCAGGCTGCTGTGTAGCTGGTGATTTTGGGGGGGTCTGCAGCCATTTTCTGTCCTGCGTCGAGATCAGATGCGGCTAGGTGCGGGCACCGGGGCGCGTGTCGCTGCAGCTGGCTGAAGCTCAGAAGCTGCTGCCTTCTCAGTTCAAAGAGACTTTGTACTTTCCCTCTCTGTTTTTCTGTAAGAGATGTACCTCTTTCACATTTTGACTGGATTAAAAACAGAAGACGCTGCCCCCTTTCACAGACGTGTTTTGTGTGCGTGTGTGTCTCATTAGCACTTTCTGCTTGTGAATAAACGGTCAGTTACTGGAAATGCATTGAAGTTTTAATTGCCTTTGCTTTGTTGGCAGAGAACTAGTGAACGTCTTGACAGCCGGTATTCTTCCACCTCCTGCTGAAAGCCCTTTGCTGAGAGACCTCTTCAGTGCTGGCGCTCGCAAAGAAAGGCTGCGAGCCTTTCCACGAGTTGTCGTCCTTGCGGCTTGGCTTTCTGTTTCCAGTCTTCTCTCGAGATCAGAATGCCTTGCCTTCTGGTGGGGGAAGGACGGCTGCTTTCTTCTTAAAGCCTGTTAGGAATGAGCTTGAACAGCTCGGTCCAGCTTGGCGGAGCTGGCTGTTCGAAACCAGCGCAGCGCGGCATTGCTCGCGTTTGGCCTGGCGGCCTGTCTTGTCCTCCTTCCTCTTCGTTCAAGCCTTTGGTGGTTTTTTTCCAAGCCCCGCTCTCAAACCGGTTGAACTGGGAATTTAGGGAATCCTAAATTTGTTGGCAACACTTGCCAGATTCTCTAGTTTAGAACATTCAAAATTCTGCGCTTACAACTGGTTCAGTGTTTTAAAAAATAGTTCCATATTTTTTTAAAATCTATATAGCTGTATTTCATTTCAGTATTATTACACTTTATTCAAGTATTAAGTAGTTTTTTCTCAAAGCACAGCCTTCTGTGGTAATATCTTCAAACGTTCACTAAATTTCAGTCTTCACTAAGCAGTTTCAGAATTAGATTTTTCATATTTAAGACAAAATACTATTTTTGGGGGGTTAAAAATAGGTATTTTCTGTAAAGCTGTTTTCAAAGGATTTTACAAAAATGTTAGGAACCACTTGAATAGACAAGAAGTATTCATTGAAATCCTTGGAGGAAGTTTCTCTTCCCTCTTTCCACCACAGGCAGAGACAAAGATGTGAAGAGCAGGAAGAGAAGGAATGAAGCGAACCTACCGTGTGATACAGTTTGATTTCAGCTAATACATTGCTAAACACATCTTGCTTTGAAAGACCCAGGACGGAGTTTCTCTATTATTACACTGTTGCTGGATACAATTTTTTCTAACACAGTACTATGTTCATGAAAGACTGTTTCCATTTTTCTGTAAGACTTTTCTTGTGTTCTTCCTGTTCTTTGGTCAAAAGCTAGGTGTGCATCATGTACCATTTCTATGATTCAGCCAAGACTTGATTAGAAGCTTAATGTGAACCATAAATATGTACGTAGTATTCCTCAAGAGTTATTTTGGGGGTAGGGAGGGGAAATACTAAATTTAGGTAGACATTTGTAAATTTATCAAAGGGTTGTAAAGTTAGTTAATCTTAAATAACCAAACTCTGAGAACTTGGTAAAGTATTTTAGCAATTTTTATCCCAAAGTTGAACTTTTGAAACTGGATTATGACTTGGTTTGAAATTTTACCACGCTTTTTCTTTATGGCTCTAAAATCTTGGAAAAACTTTTGTTACAGCACTTCCCCCCCCCCCCCCCATGGTGTGGAAGATTTCAAGAGTTAAAAATTTGGCCGACTCCTGGCATTGATTTACTTACAGAACCAGGCAGCGTAATGTGTTAAACCTCCTTGAATCTTTCTGTGGGCCTGAGCCCTGGCTGTCACTGTCAACCAGAGCCCGTGGGCTTGCTCTGTGCCGCTTTAGGAATGGGTTTGTGTTACTTCCTTAGTGACACTATGTGCAAACAAAATTTGAAATAATATAGTGAATTACCCTACTCTGCTCACTGCGTGGAATGGTGGAATGAGTGAGTTAGGGTTTTGTGTGTTAGCAGCTATTCATTCTGGGAAGAGCCAACAGAAGCAAGCATGCTTGTTATCAGGTTGGGAAAGGATTGGGGAGAAGGGACACAACCGTCACTTTAACCTGTATTTGCTGCTTTTAAAGGAGAAATTCATGGAGTTTTATGAATAAAAGAGAAGTTAGTCTGATTTAGTGCCTGGAATTCACTTACTGGAATAGCTTCTAGTACTTACAGGCTGAAGGAGTCCTGGTGTAGAGGTTCCTGCTATATGATGTTTTAAAGCCTTAGTTTAAAAATGAAGGGTGCATACCAACTGCAAAACTGGGATTCAGTCTTCAAAAATACCAAAGCATTTTTAACTCTTTCCTTACTCTGGAGTGTTTAAATCCCAAGAGGCCACTTGAAGACGTAGCGAGTAGGCTAAATGGGCAGCGGGCTGAGCAGCGTTGTTTCTCCGACTGATGCACAGCTGCCAAATCAGCATGGTGGTTCCTTCACCAAAGCCAAATGCCTTTGAGTCCTCTCTGCTGTAAACAAGTACATGCTTTTAAAGACTGGAGATGAGATCAAGGATCAAGCTTTATAATCAGCTTGTCCTTGCTAAATGGAAGAGGGAGACACTCCCTTTCTGCTGTGAACGTAGCTGATAGTTGTAAAGCAGAAAGCCATATCAAACTCCTATTTCTACTGCTGCTCCTTAAAAATGAGTGAGCCAATTGCAACAGCAAGACTGCTGTGTATTGATTCCCCCCCCAGCTTTGTTTAATGAAAAAAAAAAAAAAGGGCAGTTGAAGAAAATTAAATGGTGGTACTGACTCCTTGTGTAATTCTTGATTAAGGAAACACTTCTGCTGCACTTTATGCAAAGGGTCAATTAAATCACCTGGGCTTAAAGCTTCCAGGCCATGGCACTTCCTAAAATGATGGGCAGGTGTTTCAGAGGAATGTTATTCCATGATATTTGTAGTAGGAGGGCCCTGCAATGTCAGTTTTCCCTGGTTATGCATTGCATGTTCCCTGAGAAGTGTTGTCATCTTCTGGAGTGGCGCTTTTAACGACTGAAGATAAAATAGCATGCTGAATTCATAAGTGGAGAAGGTGGAAAAAGCAGTCCCCCACCAAACCAGCCTGTTGCTGCAGAGGTGGAATGTGGACCAAACCCCTGCAGCTTCAGAGGAGGTGGAGGACTTCTGTAAGCGGTGGGAGAAGGCATGCAGGAAAAACCTGCCATGTAACGTTACTGCGTTGCTTGGTAGGCTTCTGTGCAGATATGCTTCTAACCATCTTTCTCCATAGCTTCTGTACAAGTAATTTCATTTTTTAAAAATAGAATATATCAATCAGTAAGTGTTGTTCAGATGGTTTACATTAACTCTTGTCAAGCTGCAAATTTTATGCAGGCTGCTCTTGAATTAAGTCAGCATTGATATAAGTAAAATCTCTAGCCAGAAAATACTGTTGGTCTGTTCTCAAACAACAAAATTAAAGAGCAGCTCTGCATTTACCCTTAGACTTTCTATGGGGGTGTGAAATAGCCATGTCCTCATGAGAGTAGTGGTCAAGTTTCAATTACTTTGTTGAATTCCTGGACCTGCTGAAGAAAGGAGGACTCCAGTGCAGAAGGGAGGAGGAAGGAGGTGTTTCAGGTATTTCAGGAGGTGTTTCAGGTGTTTCAGGTATTTCAGGAGGTGTTTCAGGTGTTTCAGGTATTTTCAGGAGGTGTTTCAGGTGTTTCATCTTGCACTTTAGTAAAAGTTAAGAAGTTTTTTGTAATGTTAATTATTTGCCACCTTTGTCTGTGTTGGCGTATACTTCAGATTCTCATTGAAATTATAATTTTCCTTCATGAAAGCAAAAAAAATGAATGCAAGCTCTGGCATGTAGCGTGATGAAATGCCTGTAGTATGTTTTACTGATGTCTTGAGCACCTGAAGAGAATGCCATATACAATTTCATAGCTTTCCTGACTTCATGAACATTTTCTTTCTTCAGATTGGACTAAAATGTAGGTCTGGGATATTGTGAACTTGTTTAATTTATAGTGTTTACCACCACTTCCCACTTTTTATCAGTGTTTCCTCTCATAGTCTAAAGAACCCCAGCCTTCCTACCTTTGGCGAGAGTGCCCGTGTCAGGTCCTGAAGCGTGCACCCAAGAGGTGAGGCTGGGTCACAAACCCTTCAAGCTGTTTCCCAATCCATAAAACAGGGTAGTACTTACCTGCTAGATACTTATCTGCCTCACACCAAAAATTAATTTGCTAATGTTTTAAAGTGCTTTGAAAAGTAGTATTAAGTACTAGGTGTTATTTGTCTAACTGAAACACTGGCAAACGTGTGCTTTATGCCGGGAGGAATGATTAAGACCATCTTGTGTGTGTCCTACGGACTGTCAAACAAAACCTTACAGAATGTTTACCCTTCCATACGGCATTATAAGATGCTCGAAAAAATCCAGAATGCCCCCTGAATTCTTTGCTTTAACATAACTTTTATAAAAATATTAACAATGAAATAAAATCTATTTTATAAACTTGTATTTTACTTTGCCAAGACCTAAATGCGAAGGTACAAAGAGAGAAAGCCAAGTAAAATTCATCACCAGATTTGGTGTCGAGAAATTAGTCTTTTTTCAACTGCTTCTTTCAGATTAGTCTTTCTTCACCTGCTTTTTCCAAGTGCTTCTTGGTCCTTAAGAAATTACTGCTGCTCTTGACGCTGGTGCTGGCTGCTCTTCCTCATCCATGGGAGGAGCATTCCTAGTGCACTACTGTTTCCTTCCTTCCTACCCGCCGGGAAAGCACAGCCGCAGAAGTAGGGCACTGAAGCATGCTACAGAAGTCTCCTGTTTGTCAGTTTTCTGAATACGCTGCCGGTGGTTTGTGTGCCTGGGATGCGCTCCTTAATGCGAACTACGCTGTACTGGTGGCAGAGGTTTCTGTTCATTAATTTCCAGCTTTAGTAATGAAAGAGACAAGATCAAGAAAAGTCATTAGCCTCAAAGCACGTATTCACGGGATGCTTAACGGATTGAGCGTGCACAGAAGGAAGAGCTCGGCAAACTGAATACAAAAAGGAAATGAGAAATAGCACCATGGAGCTTGGGACCCGTGGGTGCCTCTCACTCCTCTGTTCAGCTCAGTTCTCTGCCTGGTCCCAGGGCTCAGCAGCGCTGGGAGCCCGGGCTGGGTGGCACTCTGAGTCAGTAGCAGCCTGTTACTAGTGACCGTGCCTTTCTGGTGTGCTGAGTCCTACTATAATTTTGATGTCAAACTATGGTGGACGCTTGCTGAAATTCTTCACTGTTGATAATTCTTCACTGGACATCATATATATAGTATGTTCCTTTGCTAATGGGATAAAATTCCATCGAGATGCTGATAGCTAAGAAACAGCCCCAAGCCGTTTCTACCTCTGTTTTGGTGGTGGTGGCACTGCCATCCTGTCCGTGGCAGTCGGGACCTGCTGTCAGGACCTGCACGCCCGCCAGGCGTGGCATCGCAATGGTTTCTCTGAATTCCGTTTTAAAATAAATAAATAAAAAAACCTGGGGGCTGAAGTGGAGGATTTTATGTTGGAAGATTTGTTTCATTTCAGCCCTGTCATGCATACACTAATCATTGCTAGCAGCATATTTAACTCTATATTCTTTTTTCATGTATAACTTCTTCCCCTTGCAGTTTGTGGCAGGGCTTCTTATGAGCAAATACTAATGGTCTCTAATGACCACGGGAGGATTCTCACTCATCATTTTGCTTTTGATAGGTATCATAGAAGCCAGGTATTATATTTTGTCTGTACCCCTAAAAACTCCCTCCTACTTGGGCAGTACTGAATGTAGCTGAAGAATCATTCTTTGAGGTGAGCTAGGTGATCTGTATAAGACAGAAAAGACTACAGAAAGATTGGGGGGGTGAAGAAAGGTGGGGCGGTATTTGTATTGTATATGTGGTGAAAGGTATTTACAGCCTACAGGGTCAGAGCTACGCTTGATACAAACCAATGGAAATTTTCTCTTGATTTTGAAGGAGTTGAACTGAATTCCTTTGCAGATCTGTCCCCAGTGTTTTTCACACTGCAGCTTAAGCTCCTTGGCTTAGGAACCTCCTATTTCTGCAAGTCAAATGACCTTGGTGTGATCTAGCACAAATGATCATTTTTTAACTCCTGGGTTTTCAGTTTCTGGCGTTACTCAACATGGAAAGAGAAGTATATCAATGCTGTATCGTGGCACGGGATTATCTTGGTTTATGTGACTGTGCAACAGTGGGCACTTTGTCAGAGTTGAAAAGCAAAACCCAAACAATAGGTAAGCAACAAGGTGGGGAGTAAACTTAAGATGGCTTATGTGTCTTCATCTAACAAATTGCTTGCTGTTCTCGGGGCCCAGTTTGGTGGTGACCACCGTGGTTTCTCCTGAAGCTTCTGTACTGTTACGCTGGGTAACTTAAAGCGGTATGCTGTGAGGTTAATCATGTTGTGGACTCTCTGGGCTCTGCAGTGGCCTGTGATGGGAGGACTGGGCTTGCTGATCCTTTTGAAGCCTGCCTTCCTGATACCTGCTTTAGCTCTGCCATTGCACTAATGGCCACTTGTTACTCTGCAATCAGTGGTATCTTTCAGCCTACGCTCCCTCCTGTCTTTCGGGTATTTTTTTAACAGGGTCACTCTGTTTCTTTGCTGCGGGATATGTCTGCACATGTTTTTGCCTCTTTGCCAAGCAGTTTTAGCGTTAAAGGTCTGTAAATGGGTCAGCTCACAGTTGTGATGAGAAGTATCTAAAGCCTGTAGTATTACTTACAATATGGTCACAGTATTTACTTTTCAGCAATGCTGGCAAAAATACTAATATTTTCTTCAAAATTAAGTGCATGAAGATTTCTGGCAAACATGTAATGTCTGTGCGTGTTCAGATAGCTTGGGGAGCTGGGATCCTCACCCCAGCTTCCTCCTGCCCGCTGTGGCGTGGTTCGGCTGCTGGGGCGATACGCTGCTCCGGGGGAACGCCACAGTCCAAACTGCATCAGCTATTTTCCAGACTAGGACGGATTTAGTACAGTAGAATAAGACATTCCTTGTCCACATGCTCTACTGCATAAACCAAGCCTTACAGAAGGCTCAACTAAGACCCAGATCCACTGGACTGAAGTAGTCGGAGAATTTCCATCCAGAGAACAGTGAATATTTGTAAAAATGGTTTCTTTAAGATAATACAGGCATACCTGCCATGATCACTCTGCTGTCAAGTTCTTTGATAATAGCACTGTGGGACCTCTTTACATGCGTTGTACGTGGCATTATAAACGCTGTATCAGCTGAGTGAGTTTTCCCCCATCTTAACAGGGAAGAGGAATCTCTCGGGGACTGCCCTCGTGATCTCTGTATGGCATATAGCGAAGCAGAGATTGAGCTGTTCAGGATGCCTGAGTTACAATCTAGGAAAAATGGGCTTGGCGTTTTCTTCTTCTGTGAACTCTCTTGCTCCATGAGTCTTCCTGACTAGTTTTCTTTGCTAAAACCATATTTAATCTCAAAATCACAGCATTTTTTTTTTTTTGCGAGAACTGTGCCAGATTGACAGAAAGTCTCCTCCTCCAGGTAATGATTAGGAGTGCAGGTTATACTACATATTGCAATTTATACTACATATTTTAGTTTTAGCTAAAAAGCAGCATAAATTGAAATGTTTACCTCAATTTACACTTTTGAAATTGTGGCCCAGCATCTCATTCTCCCCCTTTTGACTTGCAAAAGTAAGACTGGAAAGAAGGAGAATTTGAGCATTGCTGGATAAATTTTGTCTGAAACAGACTACTTCAAATAAAGCTGTTGTCACTGTTCAGAAGGGTCAGATCTCTTTTGATAGAGCCAAAAACATGCCTCTGATTTATTTTATGATGTGTCATCCATGTCTTTATTAACCCTGGTCACCTCCATCTCTCTCATGGCAAGAAATGCTGTTAGTTCTTAGAAAAGATGTATGAGGGATTGAATTCTCTTCAGTTTACAAGAAGCTGCAAACAGGTTCAAAGACAATGCCTTGCCTGGTGTTCCGAGAGGAAGGGTTTTAATCCAATAAATAGCTAAAGCAGAGAGAGGATGTTTCCGTGGTGGCAGTTTGGAGATGAAGGTTCAATTTCCACTTTAATGAGGCCTGCCTGGGTAACCTCCCTGAAGTGGAAAGCTTGTAATATCTCAGCATACAGTGATTTAAAAGCATATTAATTAAAGCATATATTAATTTACAGAAGTTTCAATTTTGATTATACTTTTGAAACAAAAAAAAGCAGAATTTTCTTTAAAATACTAAAGGCAATGTTTTCCTTATGCTGATACAAGAATACAGCATGTGTGAATTTGCCTGTGTATCTGCCTGTATAAAGAAGAAAGATAATCAATTTTTCTAGGTAGAATTCAGCAAGTTTACATGTTTGAGTCTTACAAATCATACATTAAAGCACAAATAGTTGAGGCAAAGAAAATTAAGGCATTCTTCAGCTGGCTGAGAAACAGAAGTATGTAAACGGCAACTTAATTTTGAAAGTAGAAGAAAGCAACAAAAATCTGAGCTTTAAAATGGAAGTGACAGAGTAAAAGTATATGTATTGAGTTAAAAAAAAAAACAACTTTTTGTAGGCTATAAAAGGCAGAAAAGCCTTTTAGGAATATTTCTGTAGCAGTCTTAGTGTTCGAGTATCAATGATGGAAGTTAAGTATCTTTCTTAAGCTATTTCTCTTTATACATTCAGTAAGTAGCTTTGGTCTTAGAGGATATATTCTTATAAATATTCTTATTTCTTATATATGCTTAAATTGTGTTATGATAATGAGCTAAGTATTAAAGTTTTATGTATCATTCCTTCTTAAAAAATGTGTAATAATTTTAAAGGGGCAGGGTAGCATGCTCTGTAGTGAAATACAGGCTCTGTGGGACTATTTCTTTGTGTTTGGGTAAGCATTTCAGCGGGTTTTCTGTGGCAGTATTAAAAAAAAAGGGTAAAATAAATCAGCCTCTGAAAAACATGTGGCTATTTTGACCTCTACTTTTGAAACGTTCTCAATACATCATGGTTGGCTTGTATTAAATAAATAGCTTGGTCTTTAGAGTGGGTTTTCTTTAGAAGCTAAATGAAATAGTTTCCTATCAGAAAATCAATTATTATCTGCACCTGTAAACACTTCAAGATAGTTTCAGCCAAAATTGCAGCCAGATAAGCTTATAGCCTATTGCAGCATGATGGCTCGGCCTCAGGAGTTTCTGCAACGTGGCAGAACTGCAGCGCCTCTAAAGCCTCAGTGGGACTCAGGTAATGGCATAGGTTAACATCAACACAGAACGATGGTTTTTTGGAGTTGAAATTTGTTGCTGCCTTTCAGCGATCAAAATCTTACTCTTCTGACTGTTCAAATCCAAAGTGGAATGCAAACAATGGTCAAAACACTAGGATTTCCAGTGGAGTCCAGTATTTTCCAGTAATCCAGTATTAATTCTGTTGTTAATAACATATTTCTGAGATTACTCAGATCTAAAATCATCTGTTCTGGGTGGAGTGGAAAAATGTGACGCTTCAGGAACATCCACCCTAAATCCTGCTTGTATGGAAAAGTTCTGAAGATATTCCTTGAAATGGTATGTGTACTGTGTCTGTTGTGAGCGAGCCAGTAAATGCTTTTCGTAGTAGTGGTTGTAAACCCAAAGCAAACCCCACCCCCCAATGTTTACTAGCACTTTAGATTAATAATAGAGCTATTGATTAAAAAGGTAAATGGGAACAAACTGGTTAAAAATAAGTCGTTAATATTCCAATACACAGGGTGGAAGTAGAAGAATATCGTTGTGTTTCAATATAACAGTGTGTATGCGTTGGTTATAATACTGCAGCTAATTTAAAGCATAAGCAGCCTCAGAACGTGCTTTGCTCCCACATCTAACTTCTTCTGTGCTACTCTTTGGATAGGTAACTCAGCTATAAAGGATTTTCATTGCCTTTTTCTTTTTTTTTCTACAGCTCTTTTGTAACTATTGTAGTTAGTTAAAAAAAGGAGGAACAGGAGAATGAACTTCTAGTCGTAATAATGAATGAAAACTTACTGAAAGCAGTTCATATTTTACCCCAAAATATCTGATTTTATTTTATTTTATTTTTTTTAGTTTCTGTCATCCTATGTGACTAATTTCTTTGTTTGAATCAATACAGAAGGCAGTGGACGAAGACGTACTGACAGTTTATTTTTCATGGCTGGTTCCTTGCCGTATTTGGAGGACTGAGCTGTGAGGGTATTCCTCCCTTGGTTGGACAGTTGTCAGTTTTTGCTGTTTTCATTTCTACTTGAGAAGTAACTGCCCAATCTGTATTGCACTGGCTCTAGATGAGTACCCGTTCTGTAAACAGAATGGGATGGCTGACTGTATGCTCATAACCCAGTGAATGTGGATTGAAATGTGAGTGATGGAAGGAGGGACAGGGAATATCCTCAGCTCTGCATTTCGGTTCTGTTTGAAAGTAGAATTTAATCAGTGGCAATCACTGAATGGCCAAGGGTAGTGAAAATGGGCTGCTGCAAGGAGAGCTGGTAGCAGCCCCTGGGCTAAATTACTTAACATTTTACATTAGAAAGACTTCTGCAGTTCTCATTGAAGACATGGTCTACTTCTGTTGTTGGAGATGATCCCATGAATAGTAGCGTCAGGTATTTTGGGTTTTCACTTGCCATTATAGCTATTAAATGTGTTCAGCCTCATCTAAGTAAGCTTTTCTCTAAATAGAATATCTCTGAGTATTTGTCACTGGTTTGGAATATCATAGTAAGCTACAGAATATACATCGGAGAGAGAGAATCCTCAGTGGGATTAATCAAAATTCTCTTTACAGTGTAGTGACTGTTAGATTGGAAATGTTTGTAAGTGGGACAAGTATCGTGACTAAGACTGTCTTAAGTGTTTAATACAATTACACTTTCACTGTGCTCTGTATTATTTGTCAGGCTCCTTTGCTTCTAAGATGCTAAATACGATCCTTCCCCTGTCCTGGAGAAACGCAGGACCCAGAGGAGCAGATGCAGCCGGGGTCCTCCTGCCCTCCCTGAGAGGGGGGAGCACTGAGCTGCGCAGCCGTCGGGCCCGCGAGGCGTAGCAAGGGCTCTGTGTGTTAAGCAGGCTGTTCTCCCTCTTCCCCCGTGCAGTTAGACCCCAGTTATTTATTGTCTTGTATCCCAAGTCAGTGGAAGTCTTCTCTGCTTGACTGTAATTTGAAGGTGCCTGAGGATACGAAACTTAGCATAGTGCTGAAACCACGTCGTGTTGGTCTGACACCAGCTGTAGCACTTAATTTCCTCGGTAATAAACACGAGTAAAAGCACTGCCTACCACGAAAGCAGCAGGTAACAGCTATCACCACAGAAGGATTCAGAGAAAGACATAGTTTTAAATACGTAGATCTGTTACTTGAATTAAATAAAATTCATATTTTTGGCAGCTCCTTGAAATACATTTAGTTCATAAAATATCTGAGGAATAGTTGGACAGCAGCCTTGAGACTAATAAAAACATCTTTCTGTAGCTAATTATATTTAAAAGGCTCACTAAAAGTGCAAAGAAAGGGTGGTTTGGTTTTTTTTTTTCTTTTAGAATTAAAATTTTGTCTCAGTATAAAAGCTATATAAGGGGAAAGTAAAGGATTTTCAGAGAATGTGGTTTTGATGCCAAATTGCCATTTCTAGTAGCTGATCCCTTGGAAGAACTTCAGCATGTTTTAATGACAAATAGATCATGCTTTTTTCTGCAAAGAAAGCCATTTCCATACCAAATGGCACCACTATGCTATATTGTCTGCAATTCCAGGAATGATATTGCTGTTAGAATTACCATCCCATGGGCTTTACTTGACCCTAAAGCAGACGTATATTTTTTTCATATGCCAAACATACTGAGGTTACTGACAAACAGAGTAGGTACAGAAATGGTTTTAAAATGCCACGTTCTGTAATGCTGAACATATCCCAGTTCTGGATTACAAAGCAACATGGATTTATTGGTGGTCAAAAAGAGGTGGAACTAAAATTAGAGTTAATTAACATGGATGCTGTTCAATACTGAGCTTTGGCGTCAGAGCGCTGGAGAAGCTACTAGGAGAGACGTGCTGCTGATGTTAACTGGACGCGTACCTCCTTTGACTCTGAAACATGGTCAAAGTCCAGTCATACATCGATTGCCGAGCGAAGAAAGTGACCCGTTGCATTCATTTATGAAACCAGTTTCATAAAAGTGAGGAAGGAAATAAGTAAGCAAATAGCATGTAAAAAATAAATAAAAGTAAAAGCCGCTGTTCTAGTTATGTGATGGAGCTTCCCTGAAAAAAATAAGCCATCTCAAGAAGCCTGAATTTAGGCTTCCAAATCCAGACCATTTCAGCCCATCTTCTTTCCTAGCAACATTGCTCTAACTAAAACTGTTTTCCTGCCATTAGACTAACTTTCAGTTTCTGGTTAGCCTGTGTTTTATCCCAGTCAGAGAGTAACGGGCTCCTATTACTTAAATTCCAGCACTGAGGTGTAGACCTGTCCAAGACAAATCTTGTTTGGGAACCTACTCGTTATCTGTTACCTTCTAGTAGTGAGACGAGCTAGAGGAGTAGGAGGCATGAATGTGTTGCACCTCATATTTCTAATATAAAAGCAATACTCAGAGAGAAGCATCAGACCGATCTGTGGGTGCATATAGTCATCTGTGCTTCAAGGTCTGTGCTGTATGTGAAGAACATTGCCCTGTGTTGACACGGTCACCATGTACACAGGCTAAGTGGTCGTGCCATCAGCGCATCTCAGAAAAACATATACCTGTAGTTAATTTTGCCAGACATTTGCGAAAATATGTATATTAATATCTGAGAAATTATTTTTATCACCAGCGTTATAGCTTGATGATCCAATGCTTTCAGAGCTTTCTCCTGATGGGAGGAGAGATTGCAGTCTGCACAAATAACAGGAATTGTAATAACCGAACATTCCCTTTTGTGCTGCCAAGAATCACAATGTGGTGAACAGAGCTGTATCTGAAACTATAATATGAAATGCTGTAGAGCAAATTTCAGTTTAGATCTTTGTGTTCTTTCTTGTTACCCGTACAGGTTGACAGTCCCTGCTGTAGTTCCTTATTACTGCTGCAGTCTTTAAAGGCATGTGCACAAGTAGCACTTTGAAGCGAGAAAGGAAGCTGTTTCACTTACTGCATCCTGAGAAAACTAACCCAAATATAAAAGCTGCTCAGATAGAGCAACGTTAGCGTGTCTGTGACGTTCCAGTCTTGAACGACAAAAATCTAGCAAATACAAATCTGACCGTGTTCTGGATCTGAACCACTTCTCTGAGTTTTAGACTTGAGGCTTGGCCCGTTCTGCTGTTACGTTCTGGTGGATTACTCTCACTTTCATTCATGCTTCAAGAGGGTAGCATTGGATTGAATTCTGCTCTTTTGTGATGAATCATCACTGCTTCCCCTTCCTAATATCTGTTTGAGAATTGGGTGCTTCACCTTAAAAGATCATCCTTATCTTTTTTTTTGTTTCTTGTACCAACTGTTCCTCAGACCGCCCGCCTCCGAGGCTTGTGCCAGCACTGCTGCATAACATCCAGTGATGCTTTCCAGAAGGTACCTCAGATCTTTGCCCTGCAAAACCAAGGGATCGAAGCCATCGGTGTTGGTTTTTTTTTTCCTTCAGTTTTTCAGTATCTAACAAAGAATTGCGTTAGCATAGTCTGATTTCCACACGGTGGCAGTGTTGGTGAAGGTGCATTTGAAAGGTCAGATGTTGCAAGGAGGAAAAGGTACATGCTATGAAGAAAGAAAACCCAAAGAGCTGTCATGGGGATTTGGAGACACCCTGAAGGTTACACCGTAGGTGAGATTGTGATCATTTGTAGCTGTGAAGATTGAAAAACATCTTTCCATTTACCAGCAAAGCAAAAATCAACAGTAGTCTGCAGTGGGTGTGGCATAGCCTGCACCTTAACTGCGTGGCTGGGGGTGCTACGGTAGGTATGCGTACCGACAGCGCGGCCAGAGGATTTAGCAGAGCTGGCATCTTTTTGGTGTTGGGACAGATTACTTCGATACAGCATTGGGAACAGGCATCCCAAAGATCTGTGATACCTCTGGGGAGGAATTCTGCTCTGAGGAGCACGCGCAAGCTGGACTTGTGGCTGAGGGTTCCTCTTGGCGTGATCCTCAAAAGAGCGTCCAAAGGGTTTGTAGCTGCACGGGAGCGACGTCGGTCTGTGCGTGGCGGGTGAATGCCGCGCTGCGTCCCCGCAGGAAGGACGCACGAGCTCTCACTGCCATCTCTCGGCAGGCGACACAGGAGCGAGCCTCCCTCGCTGCTCACTGCAGCCGCTGCCGTTGCAGTTTGGTGACGCGGGTATCGGTGCCAACACGTCGCCGATACGTAGTCAACATAATGCTGCTGACTACGAGCCCGGTACAGTCCCCGCCTAGTGTGGCGGCTTTCGGTTGTGTCGGGCTGGCTTTCTTGTGAGCAGCACTTGCTGCTGAAGCGGACTGGCTTCCATGAGAGGGGGAACTCACTTGCAGGGGCTGTTTCGGTCCTTCATGGGGTTACCGAGGTTCGTGTATTCTGCTACTGATGTGTTCCTAGAAAGGCCTAGTTTAAAGTAGCCTGCTACACTGATACATAACTGAACATTTCCTTTGGACACAAAATTACTTCCCCCTCATTCATAGAAGCTTATTTTCCAGAGAGTATTTTTATTGATCTTTTTTCTCTTCCTCTTCTGAAGGCTGCTGTAGTCAGTGATTTTATTCCAAAGCTTAGATTACTGCTGAGAGTAGCTCAGTAACATAGTGTGATTCATCATATTAGAATATAAAAAGGCTAGAAGCCTCTACTACACTGTATAATATGACAAATACAAGTTTTAGAAACTGAAAGGATCTGGTAAACTATGAACTTTGCTTTAGTGTTATCAGTTGAATGTTTTAAACATGCAGTATGTTTTTTTGCATTCCTATTCACGCGATGGTGAATGTAGAGCTGCCAAAGGCAATGGGCTGTTTATAGCGATGGAGGAGCAACACACAATACTGATCACAATCTGCATCGCTGGTAGGGAGTCTCAAGCTGCCTACCAGGCAGACTGGCTTTAGTTTGTACCCTGCTGGAGGGCAGCATGGAGACCCCATTTGTCTCAATAGTGGCATAAGACTAAGCCAGTGGCGTAGCAGTGACCTGACTTTCCTCTCCAACCTGCTGTGCCTGCCCTAGATTTGGCAAAACAGACAAACCAAAGGTTCCAAATCAGCTAGGTAATCCCTTGCTGGCACCAGTGATTGTATCAGTTGCATCTTGTGAATGTAACTCTGTGTGACAAAACGGGGATGGCAGCTGATACCCATCCCCCGTGTCAACTATCCTGAGCAAATCTCTGCTTCCTCTCAGCGCTCTCCTGCAACGCTTCATCAGCGCAAACATTGGGTTATGCTGCTTTCTGGGGGAGACACAGGTCTTGACCACTTCGTCCTCCTAAAGATCCAAGGGCACTACCTGAAAAGTAAATGGCCAGTTTTGGTACTGTGTTTAAGATGCGGTTGATGAACAAGGAAAACATGAATTAGAGGAAAAACTTACTTTAGAACTGGCGTGGTTTTGCCTCTCAGATGCTTGAACATAAGAGCAAACTTCGTTTTCCTGGAATACTCTAAAATACATTTTGTATGTGTAAAAATAGTATTTGGGAAAAAATTGTGGGTTTTAACTTTACAAAAAGACAGGAAAAACTCAATCCATTTTGACCTGTACCACCACTTTAAAATTCCCTTGACTATTTCCAGATTTCTGAAAGTGTCTATTAGTCTCTGAAGCCTTCCGGTGACTCAGACTCCTGCTTTCTCCTTTCTTCCTTGTTATCTCTTTGACTAAGATGATGTGCTTTTAATTTCTTGTCTGCTATTGGAACAAGCACCTCTGACTTTTTTTTTCCCCCCTCCTTAGAAATACATGGTTCTGTTTTTCTTCTCTCTAATACGTGTACAGACACGCAGACAGTATTTTTATCTTGCTAGGCTGTTCTCACCATGGCTTTCCCCTGTTCGGGGCTTTCCTTTCTCTCTTATCTCCAGGCTACATTCTTGTCTATTCTGAAGACAGAATAAGCATAAAGTATTGCTCATCACTTCACTCTTTTCCTCCCCTTTTCTGTCCTGACTGTCATCTTACTATTTCACTGACTCTGCATGAAGTTTAGGCAAAGATGACTCGAGTTAAACTTGCCTTGCATCTGGAGATCACTGTAACCTTATGATGTGTATGTTTGAGTGCAGATCGGTGAATAAGTAAAGTCAGACCATTGTTACCCATATTTTTTTCTACTTTCCTCAAGAATACGGCTTTTTGAGACATGCAGTTAATACTTTAGATGAGGAATAAAACTCATGTTAATAGCTTATGCAAATTGTGCATCTATTCGATAAATAAGGGTGCAATCAAAAGGATCTAAAACTTGTCATTGCTTGTAAGATTGCCATGCCATTTTCTGAAAAGCACTCAACATTAAAAATTGTTCTAAACTGGAAATGGGTGGCTACTGGTGGAGAGGGGATGTTTGGATATTTTTATCCTTAACTGTTCTAAGACTCTCTAGCAGTGGGAGATACGTTTGGGAAAACACCACCTTGGTCTTGTTCACCTGGCTTCATTTGTCAGTATCAACAAGGCATAGCTAACGACAAATGATTGAACTTCTAGTGGCTTTGCATCGATTACTTCAAGTCTTCCTGCTCCATTAATTTCTTCAGTTAATTTTCAGTATAACTCCAAGATAAACATCAACATAGTTGTTTCACCTGTACTGTTTCCAAGAATTTCTAAGGCTGTTGGAAGATCAATTTATGGAGGAAAAAAAATTGACTGGAGGAAGCTATAGATCCCCTTAAGGGAGAGCTGATAACATTGATAAAAAGCAAACAGCTTGGGCACTGTTAGGGAGGTAGGAAAGAGTTATGGTCTCTCTTCATAGAGGTGATGGGGGCAGTGAGATTTATGTTCACAAAAGGTACTTTGTACACTTCAGGGACAGTTTATTAAAGTTAAACTATTCAATTACAAGAGAGTTGATTGAATAAACTGATTTTTAAAGTGCAAATAACACCTTTGTTCTACATGGAGTATAACATCAACAGCATCAATATTTTTACAATGAATCTTTTAGTCTGAACGGAAGTGGTTTAAAGTACCACTGGTTGACTTTTTCAAAATTAAAAAGAACCAATTCACCAGCACCCTTTGAGAAGGGAAAAAAAAATATAGGTATCTGTGCAAACAGCGGAACCTAGCTTAGGGCCAATGCTCTGTGGCTGGAAACAGTGCCTTCTGTTTCGGGGTGGGGGTAATGCTGGCTAGGTAGTACTGTTGCTGAAGCTAATGGAGAGGCTTGTTCTTGACACTGATCGGTAACTGAATGTGGTAGCTGAGCATAGGAATAAGTTTTTATTATAAATTATTGGAGTGGGATCATTTAGAGTAAATACATGATAATAATAGGGAAGTCTTGATCAACATCCAACAAGTCACAAACAGTGAGTGGGGTTTTCTTGTGTTGGTTACAAGAGGTATTTGGAAATTAAGAATCTTCTTAGAAGTTGAGTTACCCTTGCTTGGCTTTCAGTTGTTTTTGTATTTACAACAGGAATTTTAATCTATATGCTACAATTGTCTGTTATTAATTAATGTCAGAGGTATTTAGCTAAATAAGTTCTTTCTGAACAGAAGTGTACAGTGCTTAGGGTGCTGACTCGGTAATGTCAGTTTTAATGTGTCTGTATTGTCATGGTGTGGAAAACTCTAGAGAAGTTCAAGCATTTCAGGCTAGTCACCAAGGAATTGTTCCTGTCCCTCCACGGTGGAACTCTTCCTACTGCTTTCCAGCCACCCTGGCCAGCCTTATGCGCTCAACCTTCTTACAGCTCCGAGTCTCCCTTTCTTCTGAGCGCCTGACTGCTTTCTATTGAACAAAGAAAACTGCCTTCCAGTCCTCAGCTGTGGTGGCTGCTTTCAGATTTTTATAATTTGCTTTTGCTTTTAAAATAGCATGATGTATTTTGTACAGCACCTAGGATTTTTGCCTAGCAATTTTGTTTTCAGTTTTGACGTGTAAATTCCCAGGGTATTCGCAGCCAGAGTGTAAAATGAGAGCCTTTTTGGTTGGCTCTAGCTAAGTGCAAAGTTGATACAGTTTTAGGAGGTTTTGGAGCAGTTGCAAAGCAAGGAAGATGTGTGCAACTTGTTGTTGTTATAGTGCTGGAGATAAAGCTAACAAACCAAACCAGCCCCTTCCAGGACCTTAGGCATTAGTGCAAAGGCATTTATGAAATATTAGGTTTGCATACCATGTAAAATTGACCAGTGAAAAGGAATGTCCTTTTCGGGTCCATTTCTAGGCAATGGTCCCAAATACTGACAGCGTAAGGGCCCAAGCGTTTCCTTCAAGCCCGGCATCGGCTAAGTTTGCTTAGCTAACGTGTGGTCAATTTTATGTTTAATTTCCTGCAGAGCTACCCATTCCAACGGCTGCCGTGTCTTTCCCATGGACACTTCCCTCTGCTATATACCAGGGTAGGATTAAGAGCTAAAGAAGCATGCTAATTACTTAGTGGGATCAGCATCTGCTAATGAGATGGGGTACTACAGTCAAACACTGTTCTGTAACGAATCTGCCTTCAGATAATTTGCTCAGAGCAGATTTTTGTCTCAGTGAACTGGATACGTTTCCCTTGAAACAGTCACGTTATTAATAGCATTAACAGGGAGGGGCTTCTGTTACAGCAGACAAAACCCCTCAGGCACATGCTCTTGTTCCAAGGAAATACGACAGTGAACTGCACCCGTGTCTTGTACAAGTCTGGCAAAGGTGTTTGTTTCACTTGGAGAGAAGCAAATAAAGAGGTGGTGATGTGAAGGTGATCTTGCAAGTATTTTTGTTCTTACCTTGTCTCACTGACTTCAGGTGGAGTAGGGGTCAACAAGTTACGGTTCCAGACCTTGATCACGCCAATATTGATCAAAGAATGAATCTGGAAAGATGTTTATCTCGAGCTGATTTTGAAAAATGGCTTGTAACTCTGAAGCATAAGTATAAGCTTCTCGATGGCATGACAGAAGACAGATGGGAGGGTCATGTCCTCCATGCTTCCAAAAGATTGCTAGATTCCCAGTATACTTGGATTACGGAAACTGAGCTAAAAGAAAAGTAGGAGGCCCACATGCTGTTGAAGTATTATGAAAGCTGCTATCCAACTAGCTCATTAACATGCAATTCCAGAGAGAAGGCAGTAAAAATCCTATTTATAAGCAACATTTCTGTAGAAAAGTGTAGTTTGTAACACTACATGAGATAATTACAGTCATTGAAAATCCCGACAATACAGGAACACTTAGCTGAAGAAAAGAAGCATTAAGTAGCTTAACACTTTCAAGCTGTCAGGAGAATATTGACCTAGGCTTGTGTAGAGTACAGAAGACAGACTATTTGGATTTGGTACATATGGGTAGTGAGTCATATACCACGAAAAGGTGCTGCGTTAGCGATCTGCAGATAATGTAGATTTCTGTCCCATTAAGAAAAATACAGATACCAAAGGAACACATCACTAAACTCATGGCTCTTTCGTGAGTTGAAATTATGTCGATGCTTTCTGAAATGGGGGGGGTCAGAGGGAGAAATCACCAGGCCTATAATTTTGTTGTAATGTGGCTAATAATGCCTTTGGGTTTCACACTTTGGAGTGCAAAAATGCTATCGTGATGGGGGGCAATGGAAGTCTCAGTATAAAACAGATATGAGAGTTGTCAATGTTTATGTGATTGCTTAGTAATTTTAGTATAAAAAACAGCTACAGCAGAAGTTTCCTTTCCAAACACCTGCTTTTTCAGGATTGATACCATCTTTGTTTAAATTCATTTACATGTGGAAGCGTTAAAAAACCCGCACATAACGTACACTTTGCTTTTAGAGCTTCCTTCCGGCTTTATGGTAGCTGTAGGACTTCAGATTTTGCAGAGGGCTTTGTTCTCAGCTGTCAGATGATTTATTTTTGTGGCAGGGACCAACATTCTCGACAAAGGAATGGGTAACATCAGCTAAGTTAAGAAAACAGTAGTGTTTTCTAGTGGGGTGGTCTCCCACAGGAATCACTGTGTCTTTGCATTGTGTCGATGAGCCAGAAGAGAAGCCAGTCCAGACAAAACAGTGGCTTCTCCTTTACTGCATACAGACAAGCAAACGTGGGTGTTGAGGGAACTAGCCATACAGAGAGAGGAGAAATGCAAACTTGTGCAGCTGTAACAGGAGTAGGGAGCAAAATGAGCAGAGAATGTGATTTAGCAAGCAGGAGGTGTAGGGTTGGAAACAAAATATGAAGGCAGGTCAGCAAGGATTAAAGAACTCCAGTGTTAATGAAGATTGAGGGGTAATTGCTGCCAAGAGTACAATTTCTGCTACACTGAGGAGGAGAGAAGTACCTGATGAATGGTAAACCTGCAAAGTGGTATTTGTTGGGTGTATTAAAGATGGTGCTTGGAAGGAAAGATAATCATCCAAATGTAGAATGGCAGCTTCCGTCAAGCATGGGTGGGGGGAAATAATAACAAGGTGTGGGCCATTTATTTGGTGGAATTGGCCTTTTAATTATCATATTTTTGTACCCCAATATAGAAGAGTATCAAGGCTTTGATACACTAATGCATGAAGCTTACAGTAGAGGATGTAGAAAGCTAGTAGCAAAATCACTAGTCATTATGTCAGTGCATGTGTTTTCAAGTTATGTTAATGCTTCAAAACGGAATCTTTCAGTAAACCAGTATGGAAAATCTATAGATGACAGAACAGTCTCCTCCCATCCTCCGAAATTCTTGCTGAATTGTAGGTGGGTAAGATAACCAAGGACTGCGAGTTACTGCTATGCAGTACTGTGAATGGCTGTTACTGTCCCCCCCCAGCAATGACTTTTCAGCATTTATTTGACTTCTTAAACGTAACAAAGCTCTGTATCCATCGGGAAGAGGATCAATAGGTAACTGTTCTCAACACAAAGTGAATTAAGCCAGCTAAACCTACCTATTAGCCTAGACAGTCCAGCTACTGAGATTCAGGAATGGGTTATATTTATCCACGACTGAAAGTTTTGTATGGTTCATTTAAGTCCTTGTTAATGTTGGAAACTCATAGTATGATCATTCATTCCACATAGAAAAGACTCTTCTTGGGTTTTGGTTGGGTTTTTTGTAGGCTTCCACAGGGAGCATACTTTTCTTTGTGTATACACATGTGTTTATCTATGTACATAAAGAGATGTTTACAGTTATTTATTGGAATTATGGTGTATTTTTCCATGTAGAACTGCACACTCTGGTCTGAACAGCAGGGAACCCTAAAAGCTAATGTACTTGAGCCCTCTACATGCTGTAGTGATAGTTGTGGTGTCCTGATGACTATTGCACCGCTGCAGAAAATGGGAGCTGAGCGTGTTGATACACGATTTGGGTATGAGATGAGTCTCATGTTACGCCTGAAAAGCTTTTCCTTGGTCTGTGTTTATAATCAGCCCAAATGTGCTTGTAAAACGTCCAGTGGGGGCTAGCTGGCTTAGCGATTGCATGGAGCTAAGCTGCCCAATGCTGCTCAAAAAAGTTACTGCTTCCTTTTGTTCTTCTAGAAGTCCAGTCCTATATTAAAGCAGCACTGTTCTGCCGCCTCTTCTCTCTCTTTCCTGAAATGTGTACCTTTATCAAAACAGGAGTTCTGCATTTATTGCAATAGACTATTTAAATTTCTTGGATATGCTGGAGCTGAAAAGATAACAGGTTAATTGTGCACAAGAGAATGCGTCATACTCTCCTTGAAGTCTCCCTGAAGTTTAAAAATACACGTGTTTATAAAAGTCTCCTTGAAGTTTAAAAATACACGTGTTTATAGGTACAGATTAACTACAGGTGTTTATCATATTCCCTCATTGAATATGTGAGAGTATTTCTGCAAGTATGTCTCTGGATCTCATGTGCAGACTCTTCATGAAGATGACCTATTTGTTTTTAAAGTTTGTGAAATTGAGATGTAAATCTTCTAAGTGTTTGATAACTGGGAATGTGGAACTTTCACATACTAGAAAAAAATTGCAGCTCCGTGGCTGTGCTTTGAGGCTCTGCCCTTCGTTGTCCGCATCAGCACACCTTTTTTGAAATTAGCACATCCAGGGTTTGATGCTTTGGTCTTCTAGTAACAATTTTCTGGTAGTTATTTTCCATATGCAAGGATGTAATAGGCAGTCAGAATGTCGGGAGAATTATAAAACACTTGTGTTTATCTTTATAAAATAATTCTGGTGGATTCATGGGTATATTTGTATGACTAAGATTAAGTCTGTTCATAAGAATTTAGTTCCTGCCTTGCTAGATCTGAAGAAGGGTTCCTGGGTGATAGAAAAGTAAGAGGAGGTAGGAAAGGGAATTCAATTCAAAAGGAATTCAGTTTGCCTTCCCCACTCCCCGCCTTCCCTTCCCTGGCTCTGTCGGTATGTTTGGTTATTTCGAAACGTGAAGTGGAAAGTTTTTTTCATCAAGTTTTTTTCCCTGAGTAAAGTTTTTTTTTCCCCTCATCAAGTTTTTTCCCTCAGTAAAGATGGTTGCCTGGGGAAAAGTCACTTTATTTCTGTTTCCGCATCTCTTTTTTAGAGATTGTTGGGTTACTTTCAGGATGGATAAAAATGGCAACATTGGTTGGCTGACTGTGTATGCTGCCTTACCTAGTACAGTACCAAGGCTGCCTGGTTCTCTCAGTGCTCTGTGCCCTAGGTTTTTTACGCTTTGTGGGAATATGTATGTGCTAAGCTGGAGGGGTGACCAGGAGGGGGGCATATACCTTTGAAGTGATCTTCTCTAAACTGCAGCTGTGATCTTAGTCTTAGTTGGGTTTAAAACCTTGCAGACGTCCATGGCACTGTCATTTGTGTCTTTACTTTAACCATTAGACAGGGAGTAAATAAGAGCTGTCTTTTGAAAGTCAAAAATACTATGCTAGCACTATCAGACTTGGTCTGATTTTACACAGACATGAAGTTCTCAAATTTCCAAAGATTTTTGTTTTCTTATCCTTAAGGAGGAAAAAAGCCTAACGCTTTCCCTTCGCTCTGTATGTGTATTTTCTCCATTTCCTGCTCTGCTGTACACCTATCTCCCCCCCACCCCCCCCAGCTTTGCTCTTGGTGGGTTTATTTCACTTTTCTTCATTCAGCTATTTTTAAGTCATAAAGCCAAATGGATTTTCCTTGATTCCTGATGCTTTCTTTTATGCTTCTTAAGAAGCATTGTGCTGTGGCAAACGCAACAGTTGATTGCACATTTTCCACATCTGTAATTTTTATGCCAATTGCCTATATAAAGAAGATGTCATGCAGACTTCAAAGATAAAAGTTAAATTGAGAAGATGTTTGGATCTTAGTTTGATTGCTATAACAAATGTAGAACCCAATGCAAACACTTGTGCAGCTAGCAAAAAATTAGCACCCATGAAAAGAATGTAATGTAAATAATTGTAACATAAAATGAAACATCCCTGATGCTTTTTAATTTTCTGTCTCATTAGGGTGAGCTTGTCATAACCTCTAAGAAGGCTTTAGATTTCTAACGCTGTGTGGTTGCTTGCCAAGTATTTGTACAACCATTATATCTAAGATGGTGGCATTTATACGTAGTAGATGCAGAGTTCATTGTTCTAGCAACTAGTGTAACAAATTCAAAGTACAAGAGGTGAGTAAGTAAAGGCTCAGGTGTATACTTTTCTTACTCATGGAAATTTATGCTAGAGGCAGCGTTAGTATTTCAAGTCAATCACCAGTCCCAGTAGCATGTCTGGGGAGCTGAGAATGCACTGAGTTGTGCTCTTCCGTTTTTTAGTACAGAGGTGGCCATACTCTAAAGGAACTGGCAGGAAAGAAGCAGAACAAGAGAGCTTTTGCCTACATTTAGTTTTTTATTTTTCTGCTCTGTGGGCCATACCCAGCATAGTTTGGAAAAAACTTAAAATTGGAGAAAAACATTGCAGTATCAACCATACTTTTCACACTGCTTTATAGTGCATGGTATAAAAACACGGAGGTCAGCACTCCCATACCTCTAAAATATTTTCCAAGCAATTTGTAATCACATGTATAAAGCATATCTATGTATAGGAAGAAACACGTCTTGCTTATTGGAGGCTTCACGCTCCTTTTGAAAGGGTCTGTAGAAACAATGATTGTATCTTGCTTACACTCTGCTATTTCTTTTTTCCCTTGTGTATCAGCCTGTGAGATGAAATTCTGAGTTACCAGAGATGAGTAAAACCACTGCACCCAGTGGACTACTAATAGGGTTGTAAGTGGCTTTGAGGAACTGTAATGCAGCATTGGTGCTTTTGTTAAAAGGTGATATCAAGTATTTTTCTTTCTGAGGTTAACATGTTCTTTGGTTTTCGGTGTCTAGTTATGATGGATGTTGAGCTAGGTCGAAAGTCCAAAATTCCAACAACTGTACCCAACAGAGTGGTGAAAATACCTATTAAATGAAATTCCTTGTTCCTTACCTTTCCTTATAGCTCTTGTAAATGACATTCCAGGAAGCTCCAAATATTCGAGGCACGTCCAAAACACGAGATATGTTTGCATTCACACATACACACCATAGGTCAGTTCTTGTTCAGTTTGCCCTCAACCTTCTATCTTCATGCACAGAAACCCTGCTAAAGGAATATTCGTATTATCTAACTTTGCATTTAAGTAAACACTTTAGCTCCATTACTTTCATTCAGTTGATTTAAATACTTGAAGATATGTTCAGTTATATGGAAGCAGTAAGCTTAACTACTGAAATGTTGTAAACTGGAGTTTAAGATGATGGCACTAACTGAAATGATTTATTGTTATTAAAGAAATGGTGTCTTATGCAAGACATAGATGTAACAAGGAACTCGTATCTTTTAGATGACCTGGCAGCTTTGGCTGATTGCCCTGAGTTGCTGTGCATATAGTAAAAGGAGTAATCTTCTTTGTGTTTTAGCTGACAGTCTGGGTCTCGAGCATGAGCAGGACAAAGGGGACGTAGGATTTTCTGTGCTGACAGAGGTGCTTTCCGGGATGCTTGGCAATCCAATGTTCAGACCTCAAACCCAGACATAAAGACATCTTGAGCAACGTATGGTCTGGTTGCCCTTTGCACTCGGTTTCATGTCTTTTAATCTGAGAGATAATCTCTTCAGATGTGCAAATATTAGCGAAGTGAACTGTGCTGCTGCCTGTTTTCTTGACTACGAGGGCTGTGGCACTTCATCCAGCGGCCTTTCTGGTCAGTAGCCCTGTCCATGCTCTGCCCTTCTCCCCTGTGAGCCCCGCCGATGAACGCTGCCACTGGCAGGCAACCTCCTTTCACCTTTACGTGCCTCACCTTGGAAATGCATCTGGCTGATCTTGGAGCGATGGGGGGATAAGGAGTTGCTGCAAGGGTTTGCTTGAAATGTGATTAGTTTCTGTCCACGGTCACGAAGAAGCTTATTCGACTCGTTGAATTGTAGACCTTTACATCCTAGTATATGTTAGTGTTGGTGAAGTGAAATAACACATACCTGCATATATGCAATAATCCTGTTGAAGCTCAATATCTCAAGTCAATAAGGTACATAGATCTGCGTAAGTCAACTGAAAAAAAACCCAAAAAACCCCCAAACAAATCCCAACGCAAACCCCAAATGCAGAGATATGATCTCAATAGTCTCACTTAGTTTAGGTAGCCTGAAAGTGGCACCTTCAGTCCTGTTGTCGGAATTGGCCGCAGTAGAACAACGCGGGTGTTCTCGGGGGCGTGCTGCCCGGAGGGCTTTCTGTGGCGCGGCAGGGCAGGGCGCCAGGCCACAGCCCTGGGGCTACCGCCTGAGCTGGCCCCTGGCCCCTGGGTGGGACCCGCACGCAGTATCCCGAGCCATCGGTCCGTGATCTTCCGTGGCCTCTTAGAACACCTACGCAGGCATACGTGTGCACTTGTATTTGTGAACGCCAAATCCAATTGTGATGTTACTGTTCTGCTTTTCAGAAGTTGTAGAGAGTTAGGAAAATATTAGCTTTGTGAAGCTTTAAGTTACGTAAACTTACATAAAAGGAAAGCCATCCCCAGCATGCTGCTGCTGTAGTTCTGATCCAGCATGGGATCTGTATGTTAACCAGCACTTCACAGGCTGTGGAGCAGATAGCCTTTTGTGTGCTGGGTAGGAGAAAATGAGTGCGAGCTGCCGTCTGTCAGTCTGCCTGCGTGTAGTACCTTTATCTCAGAGTTCTGCACTTTGAATCTTTAACAGAATAGTTGTACACGCTTTGCCGAAGCCAGCATTTGAGATAGGATCAGATTTCCCCTAGACTCAATCGCTGCAGTCAGCAGAGCAATTACAAGCGGATATTTATGGAAGAGGAGCTATGGCTTCCTAGTAGTATTAGGAGGCAGCACGCAGCTTAATAGGGACTTTTAATTGTAGGAAAACCAGCACTTTGTTTTCCTCTACATGAGTAGAAACGCCGATCAGTACAGGCACAATAAAATGCTAAGAACCCAATAAAATAACAGTAAACTTCTAAAACCTGAATTGTGATACCCATACTAATGTGGCAGAAACCTAGGAGGTCCTACTGCCTGAACTTCAGCGAATGCTCATTGTAAATTCCAGTGAATAAATATTTTCTGCTGGCATGTCAGAGACTGCTGCTTACCACAGCTGCAGCATGTCTTTGGGCAATTTTGAGACTGGTACTGGATTAACGGTCCTTTTCCAAAGCAAGGAAACAAGGTATTGCTCGTAACCATGAAGTCAGCCTAAGGATTAGCTGTTAAGTTCTTTTCCCTGCTCTGCTTAGAAGTTGTTGTGTAAACTCTTTTATAAGCCTGGCTAGAGAGCTCACTAGGCATCTTGCCTATGCCAAGACTATCTTAGAACTTCAAACTTTCCCATTTCCATTCAGTCCTTATTTACCTTTGCCAATTCATACCTATTTCTCCTAAAACTGATGGTGCTTTTCAACTACGACAGCTTTTTCTCTGTCCTGGGAAACAAATATTTGGAATAACAGTGACATATTTTATACTATTGTGAGTGAGTGAGTGATGATGAAGATGGATACTTCATACATGTGTAGTTTACACATTTGAAACATGAAGTTTTGCTGCATTTTAGGATATAGTAGCTTTATTCAACAAGTTATTACCTCCAGGAATTGAAGTTTATCACTCTTTACAACACTTTTCAGCCTTTGAAATGCACCAAAGGCACCGCTGTGGTGGTTTATTGTGCTGTGAAAAGTGATCGATTTTTATAATGCAGTTACAGCAATCGTGATGTCTCAAGGCAGCTTTCAGCACTCTATTGCAGTCACACATTTGAGAATTTTGGTTTCTGATGCTTTAAAAAAAAAAAAGCCAAACAAAAAACCAAACAAAGCCCACACACACCAAAAATACCTCCAAAACAAACAAACAAAAAACCCCCACCCCACATCCCACCATCTGGTACTCTCAATGTCTAGACTGTTCTGCCCGTAAGAAAAAGAGAGCGTGAAGATTTGCAGAGCTTAATCATGAATTGGACCAATACTACAGCTATTATCCATCGGTTGCTTCAGGTCAAAACTGGGGTCTGCTGCACTAATTTCTTTTACTAAAAGTTTAGACAGTTTCCTTTGGATCTCACGCTGCTGGTTCTGATTTAAAGGAGGAGGGGTTTTGTTGTTTTTTGGTTTTCTTCATTTCAATCTGAAGCTTAGATTTATGGATGGAATTCTGTAGTTGTATGAATTTAGAAAATATTTTTGTCTTGAAACCTCAACAAAAGACTATATTTCTAAATGTCTTCGTAAAATACTTGAGTAGTTTTCCTTAATTGCCTCAGTGTTTTTCTCATAGCATTTTCAAGTCGAAGTTCCCAAATTGACTTAAGTTTCCCAATCGAAGTTGTTAAAAAAGCATCAGTCAGATCTTACTGTTTCTAAAACAAGCGTTTTCCCTTACCCGCTTCTGCCACGCTACGGAAGTTCCTGGGTGTCTGAGAAGGCCCAACTGGTCCTGAAAAGTGATGAGAGACAATGACTGTGCTGAATTCCACTGGTACTTCTGGGTTGACTTTCTGGGCCCATTGCACCAGACCATGAGGAGCTTATAGGACTTCTTGCTCTGCTTGAAAAAGATTTGAGCTTTAAAGCAGATGCCATTGACCATTCCCTGTTAGTCTCTCACGAAAAGGAAGATCACTTTCCTTGTGTTTCTCTGTGCGTTAGGGAGAGCCTCAGACTACCAGAAGGGCACAATGAGATGCTGGGGTAATGCCGGTCCTGACCTGGGATAACAGCACTTCCAGAATGTTTTGCATCAAGTTAACATTTGGATTTGGAAACTCTTGGTAGATGGTCTTCTGGTCGTCTGATCAGAAGAAATGATGAAGTGCTTCCTTGCTGGGTGAATTTTGTTAGTTTAGCTCTTGTAGCGGGAAGTTAAAATGTCATTATTCTGGACGGCTCGAATACTGGCTGGAAATGAGCAAAATTAAACTGAATCATACTCTCTTAGCTTCCTTTCAGAATATTTGCTTGTAATTTTCCTAATAGCGCTACTATTTATTTCTGCTTGCAGGCAGTTTGTTTTTCTGTGTGTCTGAGCAAAGGGAATTGCGTATGAAATCTTTCCCAAAGCAAGACATTGCCCTCTTCTGGATCCCGCATGAATAATATGTTGTCAGAAGCCCCCAGCCCCCACCCTGAAGTAAAAATGCGGTCCCCTGGCACGGGGACTGTCAGCCTGAGTAAATCTCAGCCCGTTCCCTGACGTGACTTAGTCACTTTTAAGCTTTGCTGAAATAGAAAAACTTAATGGAACGTGTAGAGTAAGAGAATAACAGTTTGGGTGACAAAATAATTTCCTTCCAAGTGTTGTCCTATCAAAACTTCTACAAACGAGGGGCTCATCTGCTGACTCATCAAAAGGGCTATTTATAATGTAGTGGTGCTTCAAGTAACATTGTTTTTAGCATAAAACAATCTGTTCAGCTGCCTCCTTTCAGCAGATGCTTCATGTAAGAGAATAGTCAACTTATAAAAAGTTTAATGAGATACTTTGGATCGTGAAACATATGTACACTATAAATAACCTTCAGTTAATCAGACTGGTTTTTAAATCTTCAGATTTACATGTTTTGCTGAATATCTAGTTTTCCTTTTTAGAATGACCTTTATCTAGTGGACTAAAATATTTGATATAGACCATGTTAAGATGATCTATTTCTGTAGGGAAAAAAAAAGTTGCTTTGCTTAATAGTAGTGCTTAAAAGATGACAGAAAAATTTCTCTGAAACATCTATTATTGAAACCTGCCAGGTTGTTTAACTTCTGAAGAGCATGGGCTTGATTGAATAGCCTTCAACAGTCAGCTGAAAGAAATAACTGCTTTAACATAATCTTTTTATACTGAAAAGAAGAAAAAAGAACACTTCAGTAGTTCCGTGACTCTCCTGAGCAGCTGCATCTGTTTTATTCAATATCTCCGGTACCAGTTATAGAAGTGTCTTCTGATATAATGTGACTTCACTGTTTTGCTTCATTTTGGTTTGAAAATATCTGGCATTTTCATACTTCCTGTTAAGTAGCGAAAAGTAAGTACTTGTAAAAACCTCCAAAGGCCCTTTGATACATGAATTGGTTCTGTTAGAAGAAAATGCTTCCACATCTGATCCTATCAAAAGCAGAAGGAGAAAGGAGGGTGGGAGTCAAGTGGAAGAAACAAATACCCCTTCATAACCACACTTCTAAATCCGTGACCACCAAAAATAACCACATTTTTCTTTTCTACTGGAAGCAGGCAGCACTGAAGGTGTCGTGAGACAGTCTTTGTAATGGACATCTCTAAGCATATTTAAGAAAAAAAAGAAACACAAAACCAAAAAAAAAACCCCAAACTAAACTCCAACACCTTCTTGTGCTTCAGTTTTATACATTGAGTGGGTCAGTATCTGCGTAGAACATTCTGGTGCTGTGAGTATTACACTTGGTACATGGTTTTCTTTCCACAGATTAGCAGGAAAAGGTATGCTTAACTTTGCATCCAGACAGTATTAAGTAATACGGTAGGAAAGCTTTTATGTGTATTTTATTTGTAGCAAAATCTCTCTCCTTGCAAAGTGCATCTGCAGGGACTGCACTTTCTAAAGGCAGTATTTTTGTAATTGGCCAACCAGTTGCGGTATTCATCCTACTAAATTTCTCTGTATCTAGACAATTAATTCACCTCTTATTCTATTTTGTTTCACAGTATTCTTTTATTTATAGCAACTGTTTCTACCAATGCAATCATAGGCTTTCATGAACCTCTTCTAATGAGGATCACATCAGAAATGAATGCCCCCTTCATTTTAGGAGTTGAGTAAGTTATTGCCACTGAAAACTTTGAAACCTTGCCCTCCAGTCTTGTCTCCAGCCCGATATATTAAAATTATCTAATAAATTAGATCAAAGCTTAAGATGCAGACAGATGAGCATGTTAAGCGAATAATTTTTATTTGGAAGCAATTTTTAAAACTGCATTTGTTGTTTTGCAACTTACAGGTGTTATTTTAATCTAAAAGTGATCCTAAGCAAGTATTGCAAGTTCCACTTTTTTATTTGTTTAGCAAAATGCTTTGTAACACCATGCAGGGAAATACTGTGTTACTGTCAGTTCTATAAATCAGCCTGGGCTGTGATATTTCAGGGTAGAAAGCATTGAAGAAAGTATGAGCTCATGTCTAAGATTCACTTCTCATTCTTTTATCTCTGTTTATAAATTCTGATTTTGTTCGTACCTATGCATCTTTCCTGCCTCCAAGAAGTTAGGATAGAGGTTGATCCGAAAACAGGTATGGTGCTAATAGATTATATTCCCATAATAACGCTTCTACGCGACAGCTGGGTATCTGTGTGGTTGAAGAGTAATGAACACCATGAAAACTCTTAAGTTTTATCTAAAGTCACATATCAAAAGTCATCTAAATATGCATCAAGGGATGTGGCCTTGAGGAAGGAAAACTACATACTCATCAATAAAAGTGCTGAATAAGCTTTATATCGTGAGTGTGGATTCCGATGCGACTAGTGAAATCCTCAGTGTGTCTCTGGTGTACGTCTGAGCTAGAATTTTGTGCACCGACTTCTTAACACGTTTCATTTCAAAAAGGCGGCTCTCATTAGTCAGTGACTCAAGCTTCTATAAATATGCCTTAAATAAGGCAGACTAGTGCCATATTGTATCAGTGTCTGAATAACAAGAGCAAGTGAGAACTGAGTCATTTTAGTGACTCATCGCACGTTAGAGAGACCTGGTGTTACGCTCTACAGTATAAAATCTACCTATAATTGTGTTTCGGAAGACAACTTGTAGGAGATGCATTGCACTGATCAGAGAAGCCAAAGATACTTGGCTTGTGTATGGCAGAGATCATGTCTAAGCTAACTCTCTTCAGTGGTGAGGAGCCGGTATTTCATGGCCATCTGGCCTTCCCCGAGGCAGCTAGCTTATTCCCTTCACCTGCTACGGAAAAAATTAACATTGAAATGGATCTTCGCAAGAGGTGAAACTTGTGCTTCATTTGGCTGCTGCAGTGCCTGCAGTGCCACGATGTGTTGCCTGACGCACAATATGACAAGAGCCGATTCACATGAAGGAGCCACTAGCGGTTGTGGTTTTCCACCTAGGTAGTTTGCGTTGTTATAGCAACAAGGTAATTCATATATTGATTGTGTACAAAGCGAAGCTATTTCACTTTGAATCATTTCGCGATTTTGTGCAGACCTGCTCACTCAACATGTATTGAATGCACCTTAATATATATTGTATTGCAACACGTCAGTTATTGGAACGCCTGTTGCCCTGGCTAAGAAAAGCAGCCTTCTGGTTTTTTCACTTTATTGGCATGGAATAACAATAGCACTTCAGAGAGTTCTAAGCTTATTTTTTTACATACAGTAACCTTCAGTTTAAATTAAAGACTAAAGTCTGAACCGCCTACATTAATAACTTGTCATCCTTCTTTTTTTATTTTTAAAAGCCTCTCTTACATGCAGGCCTCTAGCTAATTATACCTCCTAGAGAAGCTACACAGAGTTGTAACAAAGTGTTCACCGTACATTGAGAACGCAGAGATCAGCTCGGAGCTGCTGGCGAGTCTATGTTGTACTCTTCTTACTACGGATGACTCGCTCTTGGCATTTAACTTTCTTCATTTGCCAAAAGCATTCTTGTCTGAACTAAGGTAGGTTGAACACTCGCTAGCTATGTCATGTTTGATATCTGCCATCTTTATTTGTCCCTTTGCCTTTCTTCCCCAAACTAACCAGGTTGCCCCCTCTCCCAAAGCAGAACGGCTGTGCTTCGCTGAAACATTCAACTTGCCTTTTGGATCTCACAGGGGAAAACTTGGTGTGACTTAGCGAGGAGAAATGGATGGATTGTGGGGTCTGTGCGTGTGTGTAAACTTAGTCCCAACCCCAGAGAGACTTTTTCTATGAAAGCTGGTACTAAAGTAGTATGGCTAGAGCATTAAGAAAATCTTTATACCAAGATAGGATTTGAGAAGTGAGGCATTGGACTATACACCAAACATTCAAGAGAGCTTTTCTTGCCTACAACAGAATAGTATTGGCTTGGTTTTAAGTATATAGGTGTAGATATTCAGCTGTTTGCTTAAAAAATAGAAAATACCCTTGTTACCCATGTCTATCAAACTTCAAATTGGGCTGAGAAGTTTTTCAGATTTAAAAGCATTTGTCCTGCCTAAACTGACCGCATTAGCCTTGTGTGATGAAACTTTCTTTCTACATTTACTTTTTATTTTACGTTTGTGTTACAGCGCATGCAGACACCTCAGAGGAAGAATATGCAGTGCTGATTTAAAAGAAAAAACCCCACCTCTCATTCTTTGCCATTCCCTCTCAAGGCATGACCTTCATTCCGCTCACCCTCTGCTGTAACGCACTAAGCAGGGCTTTTTGTAGGATTTCTCAAGCTTGCTGAGCTACCTCAGGAGCCTGCTGGGTTTGTTCTTTCCATGGATTTCTTTCAGCAGTCTTAGCAAGTGTTGATTTTGTCCTATATAAGCAATCCACATATATCTTTGGAATATTCTTCAAGACTGAAAGATTGAGACTGTCTTGCAGATGTTAAAGTTCTTTTAGTTGAACATTCACATACTGAACTGTATCAGTTCTCAGTTTGTGCCCGTACAAAGGCAGAAGAATATGCTTCTGTGAAAAAGCATGCAATATGGTATGCCACAGCTCCACATTATTCTCTGAAATATAATCCTAAATATCAGGAATTCCTCCCCCCCCCCCCCTTAATTTTTAGGGGGCATCAGATGTAGCATAAAGAAAAAATATTGCTTAGATATAGTCCTTTAGTAAGGTTGAGTGGTCAGATGTCTAGCAGCTAGCTGCATAGTTTATCATAATAATATGAGCATTGTCAGAAAACTAGTGGTTTTCTGATATATTTGCAGTTAGTTCTAGATTTGAATTTTTGGTTGCATTTTAAGTTAGCCTAAAATTAGTATTTTTCTGGAGCAAATGTTACAAGAAATGCCCAGTTTACCATTTAAGTAAAATGGAAGCCAATTAACTTTGTTTCCAGCAAGAAAAATAGTCTGATTTATTTACACTGGAAACATTTTTGAATGTTTTTTTGAAAAGAACAAAAATAAGCTATACTACTGAGGTTTGCAAAACCTGAATTAATAGGCATGCTTTTTTGAAATTCATCTAGCAAATTTAGCAGCCTCCCCAATTATGAAAACAGAACAGATTTACCTACTGTAACTTTGATTGCTGCCTCCAGTACCATCTGTCTTCCTTTTGACTAGCGAAGGTGGCATATTGCCCTAGTCCTCATCGCTGTTCTGTGGCCAGAGGAGCAATGAGAACCTCCAAAGACAGTTATATCTGGAGGTTGCAACCTAATAATCTGCTTGGTAAAGTTCCTTCCATCATTTTTATTAATAGGCCTTCAATGATCCCGCTCCTATAAGGAAGTAAAAAGTTGAGCCTGCCATAAAAAACAATTTTTTTTTTTCTTTTTCTTGCCAGAAGAGAAAGTGTATGGGGCAAGACAGCTGCTCTTGCTATTTGCTGAGAATTTTCTTTCCTTCGTTTCTTACAAAAAAGCGATCTTGATCCGTAGATGTTATACTGCAGTGGAGACAAGGAGAACGGAGTCAGAAACGATCCAAGGAGTAGCTTCTGTACGAAGAACGATTAACTCCACTGCCCTTCAGCCTGCAGAGCGGTGGCTGGTGGGATGGGCGAGGGGAACGCAAAAGGTCAATAGGACTGCGAGTTTTATAGAGAGAGTGAGTAAGAGTAACCATTCAACCTCTCCTGTAATCGTAGCTACTGAGCAGGAAATGAAGGCTGATTAAGCAAATGGAAGGGGTTGTTTTCTGTAAAGCATAATAAAAACTTTGCAATGCTCTGGCACAGAACATAGTTGATATTGAGTTCATACAGATTCAAAAGACGGTCATGGGGGAGAAATTTACCTGGGCTTATTAACCTCTAAGATGCTCCTGTGGTTAGGGAGTCACTGACCTGGAAGTTCTTGGAAACTGGGGGAGTATCAGAACATGATTGAATCACAGAATTGTTCAAGTTTAAGTGACCTTGGAGGTCATGTCCTCCAACCTCCTGCTCAAAGCAGGATCAACACTGAAATCAGGCCAGTTTGTTTGGGGTTTGTCCAGTCAGGTCTTGAAAAGCTCCAAAGTTGAAGGTTTCGTAACCGCTCTGGGGCTCTGTTCGAGTGCTTAGTTATCCTCACAGGGAAAAAATTTGCCTTGCTTAGTCAGGACCTCCCCTGTTTCAGTTTGACAGCTGTCTCGTTCCCCAGTGAAGAGCTTCCCTCATCCTCAGTAACCTCCTCTCAGGCACGGGAGAGCTGGTGTTAGCGCCCAGGTGCTCTTGCCTCCAGGCTGAACAAACCCCATTTCCTTTCTTTGTGCACCCGTCTCCGCACATCGGTCGGTGGTCTGCGATAGGTGTGGGCCCCTGGGCAAAACGGGCCTTGCCAAGCGTGGTGGTGGTAAGGCACACCTGGGATCTCCTCGAGAACCCCTCCTTTGTCAAGACCTTTATTCTCATAGCCCATGTCAGAAACAAAGTTCAAGAATGCCGTATTTTAATTATTCATTTTTTCATTTTTGAAGTTGTTTGGGGTTTGTTTTTTTTAAACAACATTAGAGCGTAAAGTTAAACGCTGTTACGATATTTTGTGCTTGGATTTTCAAAACATCAAACTGAAACTTGTCTCAGTGGTGCGGTTACTTTTAAGGGTGTTTACTAGCAATCCGCAATGGTTGCACGAATATACGACAGATTTATTTTGTAACGTGCTGTTCTATTTTCAGACATTTGCATAGGAAAGAGACTAATCGTTTTAGACAAACTTATGTTCAAGAGGCTTATGGTTAGAATTCATTATAATATTTCTGTGGTTCATACTCCCATAGAATTGCATACCATATATATATAAAACTGATTTGAAAGTGTTCTTATTTTGAATTTCAAGAAGAGCTGAAAAGACATCTTCATAGTAATATATTCTAATTGTGTTATTAATTATGCCCTAAAAACTGTGAAAAAAAACTTAAGGAAAATATGCAGTTATGGTGTGTATGCTAAACTCAAAATATGTATATTTCTTTTCAGAAATCATTTAATGTGGCATCGATAAAACCTTTTTAAAATTGCCTTTCTTTTCTTGTGGGATAGATACTGATTGCATGTCTCTGGCTATACTTCTGGTTCAGTGCCTAGCTCTCTTGAAAACATCGGCACAAACTTAGACTTAAAATGGATGGAGTTCAGCCGTATGTCTGTATGGTAGGGCTGATTTTGGCTCAAGGATTAAAGGCAGGTGCTGCTTCAGAGTATTAAAGTCTCATTCTTTTTTACTTTAAAGAACGTGCAGTCTGCAAGCATGTATAATCATAGCTCCCAGTATCTTTAAAAGCTGAAGGTGAGTTGAGGTGTGTGGTTGTTGGGTTTTGTTTTGTTTTATTCTTCCTGTAATGAGTAAAGTTAGCATTAAAGATAAACTTGTTCTCTGGTTATGCTGTATTTGTGTCCGTTCGAAGAGACCTGTATCACAGTGATGCTTCCTTCTCTGTCAGACTGCTTTGTGAACTCCATTTAAGTGTGAATTCATCTAGTCGGGGAGCACACCTTAATTCCCAGGCTAAAGCATCAGCGTAAGCACTTCCAGTTAACATGTCTACCAGAGCTGGCTGAAGCTCAGGCCTCAACAAATGAAACTCATGTGATGGTATAGAATGCCATCACATCATCTATCTAGAGTCTAACTAAAACGTTACTGTTGAAATATTGACCTATTGCTGTAAAGACACCTTTTTTGAAATATACTGAAATACAGAGGGGAAAATGTGGCTTCGTAGATGTAACTTAGTGTGGCTAATGTTTTACCTATAATGAAAAAGAAAATAAAAATGGGGAGAAAAAAGTAATTCTTTGAATATTTTCTATCTGGTCTAGCTAATTAGAAACTACAAGGAGTGCAGCATCTCATTCCTTGTTCTTATATTGTTTATACTAATCAGAACAAGTTGGTAGCTGCTATATGTGGAGGAGAATTGAAATGGGGTAAACATACAGGATTTCTTCTGTAGTCATCATTCTGAATGGTAGTATCAGAATTTCTGAAATTGTTTCAAACCATTTCTGCATATAAACTAATAATTAAAAAAGTTCCATGACTCGACTCTGTTCCTTCACACTGTCAAAGATGTTGCCCTAGGTTGAACTGCTCAATATATCAAATTTCCACTTGAAATGTAAAAGTCTGCTGAAGCTGTCCTGTGAAAATGACCCATTGCTGTGGATTTAACAACAGGCACTTGCTAGGAGCTGTCTTATTTGTTTGTGTTGGTCTGAAAGGTCATTTAAATTACTTAAATACCTGCTTTTAATATTTATAACTGAAGAAAGCTATGCAGATTGAAGTAGGAATAAAAAAGATGCAATAAACTAAGTCTTAAAAAAATTGTGTAGAGGTTTTTAGGATTCTTCTAGCGGAGCTCAACTCCAATGACACATATTCCCAAGGTCGTTGGTATGCAGTACAGCTGCTCTCAAACAGGCGCGCTTAGGTGGTGGCTGGCTTCCAGAAGCCCCTTGGAGGAGAAGCTAGCCAGCGGCTCCTGCTCCGGCTGCCTGCGCGAGCAGCTGTTTCACCAGCCTGATGCCTCTGCTGCATTGAGGAACGCCGGCCAAGTCCACGATGTCTGCTGCCAGAAAAAAGAACTGGCAAATGGTACTCAAGGGGGATTTTTTGTGTCTACAAGTACGTATTCTGTAGTCCTTGTGAGCAAATGAATTTTCTGTGTGCAAGCTTGAATACAGTTATCTTTTATACTCTGAACTCCACATGTGCAAGTATTTTATTTGTTAAGGCTATTGCAGAAGAACCTTGAGAGGATGGATACTTGATTTTTCATTTACTCTTAATTCACCAGAGAAAGTCCTGTATCTAATCCCTGCCTGTAGACATATTAGAAGCACCAGAGAACCAACGCACACAAAAAAGTGTGAGGGGGGGGAATTCCAGTTTGGGATTTTTTTTTCTTCTGAGTGTGTTTTGGGCACTACTGTGCACTTCTGAGAGCTGCATGCACTTTTTGGAACTAAGCTTATTATAAACTGAAGAGTTGTGGTGGAAAACCAAACCATGTTTCAAGGTAGTGCTGGGAGTTGTGGTTTACCTAGTTACTTTGTCCAAATCGTAATTTGCATTATAAAAATGAACAAAACTTGGAAGACCAAGAAGGGTAGCAAAAGGAATCCTATACCAGAGTGAGGAAAAAACAGAATATTGACAGAGTTACCACTGTCCACAGCTCTCTCTAATTTGACCTGACTTGCAGCCAAAAAGGTATGAGTGAATTTTAAAAAAAATAATATATATATTAGTGTGTACTTGTGAAATGGTTGTGGAAAGAAACTTTTGAGATCTGATGGCCTTTTGATTTGAGCTCCTGCATTAAGTCTTAGCTTTAGTTGTCTCTCCACTCCCTTTAGAAGTACTAAATTAGTTCTCTGCCATGCAAAGTTTAGGCGTATATTAAACAGAAGAGCAAATGCGGAGTGGGGTGGAAAAGGGGGAAGCATTGTTTGTTGGATGTTGCTGGGATGTGGGATTGCCTCTTGGGCAAAAGGTGTGTTGGTTGATATTTCAAACCAGAGTACTGCGGGTTTATTATTCAAGCCTCTGAACAGAGCATACTGTGAAGCATGTTATTCGTAGTCTTGTGTTAACCTTGACTTATCTCAAATCAGCTAGGCTCAGGAGAATGTAAGGAACAATAACGTACTCTGAATATCGGTGCTTTTGAATATTTAGGGCAATACATGAAGCTCTGGAGTCGATTTTTTAAAAATTCTGTTGTCTTAAAACTGCCACAAAGTTCCTATCCTAAATTTGCCTTAATTTGGCAGATACAGCTGTGAAGCTGTGCACATTTGAAATATCTGACCCTCTTGCTTTTTCTGCAGACAGCAGATGTGAGTATTATGGATGCTTTTTCATGTGCAGTTTCTCTAGAAGTTTTATGGCCTGTTGCATTTGTTCTATATGCATGCTGTGTATTGATTGACAGGGCTTTTTCTCCCAAGAAATCCCCTTTGGATAATGCATTGCTCTCCTTCTGTAAGTTATAACTTCAAGTGTAGGCTTGCCGTGAACTGTTCTCTTTCTCCATTTCTTCAGCATTGGTCGCTTCACTGAAACGTTCTTATTTGAAGTCATTGAGTTGATGGACCCTACATCACCACAGAGCATCAAACTGGTGTTCACTTTCACATTCTCAAAACTATTGAATGTTTTAAAAAATCCCTTTGTTGACCTTCCTCTAAGCCGAAAATCAGTTTTAAAAACTAATAAATAAAATGCATGACTTAGAGATGTCAAGGATAATGCATCACTTCTGGCATAGGAACCCAGGTATCGGAGTTTGACACAGACTGCTTTATAGCCTGAAAAGATCGACGTTCGCCCTTGACGCCACGCCAGGGCAGGGCTCCTTTGCAGTTCCCGTGGTTTTAGCCATGGGCTGTTACCCGCTTATGTGGCCTGTCAGGAGCAGTGCCACGAACTGCTGCAGCTCACCGACGTGTAAATGCAGACGATGAGCGGGCAGGTTGGCAATCTTTCTTGCCCCTGAATAGGCTGGCGCGGTCTGCGACTCGTGGATATTCAGGTGGTTCAATACAGCCAGCTCATCCTGTTCTTGACACTGTGAGTGTTCCACACACCCTTATCCTCCTTGGTCACGTTGGGATCATCTATGTAGTAGTAGTATAGTAGTACTAAAGTTGATTAAAAAGGGGAGGGTAAAAAACCCAAGCAGACCTCATGGTACAGCTCTGTATGTTCTTGCTTTGCAGATCCCCCCCGTCATTTCCCAAATGCAGCTAGATGGCAATCGTTTTGCAGCCAGGTGCTCCCTAGCGTTTCCAGGGAGTGGGATTACCACAGCCATAAATACCCAGGACTCAGGAACACAGCTGTGATTTCTTTATTATCTCCTCAGGTTCTCCTATAAGCTTGTAGAGAATGTAAATTATATGCTTGTTGTTGTAACTGTGGTAACTTACAGCTTCAGTCAGCAATGCAGCCATGAAATATCCAACTAGAATTTTGTTTATATTTACCCTGGGGAGAGAGGTGGCATTGGTGTCTTTATTAACATATTGACGTATTTATTGACAACAGTTGTCTTCCGTCTTGTCTGTTTAATTAATATAATTGATCCCCTGAACATCTAGCTAATAATTCTGGGGCAAATACTCTAACTAGTCTTGTTACTAAAATTGAGTCTAAGCCCATTATTGTGAAATCTGCCATGGTCAAGTTGCCAAAATAATTAAATGACCATTAATTTGCAATGTTTCGTCCCTCTAAAATACTTATTAAGTTGGACTTTTATTAAAACAAGTAAGGACAAATTATTTAAAATGCCTTCACAGTTAATGAATGCGAAGAAATAATAATGAAATACCAGCTTATATTTATGTAGAAAAGATGAAACAAATGATGGTAATGTCTGTGTTATATAAGAGCCGTTGAATAGCAGCTGAAGTCAACAGAGGTTAAAGCTAGGAATAACAGTGCATGATTAATATGAACAAAGGATGTAGGAAATACTTCTGAACTTTTAATATTTATTTATAGGCCAGTTGAATGCTTTTCTGAGAAGATGCCCTGGATTAGTTAATTCTTGGGTAAATGACTTTGTAATTCTGGGTCAGGTCAGAAATGTGTATTAAAGAATAAAAACATCTGCAGTATCTAGTGAATTGTGATATCCTGAGCTACACACAGGCATTTCTTTCTTTTATCTCTTCTCAAATGATGTATTACATTGCCCATTAGTTTGCTAATGTTTGTAAAACATCTTGTGGGACGGATATGGCTTTACTTAGAGACCAGAAGATCTGCAGGCATTAATTACATTCTGCTCGTTAGTATTCATTCTTCTGCTGATACTTATTTGCTATTGTATATGTATCATCCCCACATACTCAAAGGTGCATGCAGCAGAATTTTTCCTGGCTTTTGCATTTTCAGCTCCATTGCCCAAAGGAAGAAGGAAAGAATCTGAACAAATATGTTGTACTTATATTAGGTAATTAACAAGGGAAGAAATATATGTCAAATTAAAACTAGCAGTTAAAAATGTATCCCAATCTTGAAGAAACATAACTGCTTTCCAAATACCTATTCTAGTGTGATTCATTAACAGTGTATTATTTTATTAAAGAGGACAGCAGCTGTGACCTGGTATCGGGAAGCCCGGAAGAGTGACTCAGGCCAAAATACTGTACTTAGTCCTTGTCCGCAACTGTTTCTAGGCTGTGTTCCAGGTATTCCTGCTGCTGCAGCATGGATTTTGTGCCTCTGAAATAGTTCAGTCTTGGGTTTTTCCTATGTGTTTTGATCTGTTGTTCAATCGTGCTTAAGCCTGTACCTTTATAGACTTTCTTCTATATTTGTTCTCCATTCACAGCATATTTGAGGTCTTTTAAGTTTAGGACAATTTGGGTATTGTCCAGTGAAGTGTCTGGGGTAAATATTTCCACAGTTATAGGGGACTTTTCCAAGCATTTTGTAGGCTCTGAAGTTTTCTTCTTAATAATGAAGAGAGGAGACAAAATCAGAAATTTAATCTCAAGTAAAATCTTGAAGTTTGCAATTTTTGCAAAAATTGCTTGAGAATGCTTTGTTTCATTTTGAAAGCAATAATTTTAGCTGGGATGCATAGCTGTTAAAGGACTGGGGATGTCTAGTATGTCTGTAAGTTGCTTCTCATTCTGAGAATTCTCATTTGGGGTAATAATTCTGTCTAATTATGGGCAATCGAGTAGAGTTTAAGTCTGATATTTGGAAGAGAATCTGTTCTTGATGAAAAATCAGACAAGCCCTCAGCTGAAATAGTGCTTCTTGCAACACGTTTCAAGAATATATATAACATAAAAATATGGATGGGGGAAGCAGAAGAGAGCTAGCAACATGTGACTGAAGTTGTGGGATGATACGATCAGGTTTTTTAAAAAAGTCACCAAGTCATTCTAATTCTTCACAGTTCAAAATGTATTTTCAGCACTGAAAATAATAGCCATCTATTATGTTATCTAAGTGCTGTTCTGGTCATGTGGTCCAAAGACTATGGAGTAGTTTCGAGCTGTTCAAATAATTTTGCATTTAAAATTGAGTAAACCTAACTTTAATCTCATATTCTATGTTCTGGGAGTAATCAAGTCTGTAGGATGGTACAAAATTCTGCTTAATGGAATTTTAGTGTTTAATTTTGCAGAATAATTTTTCTTCACTAATTTGTCACATATTTACTATGGGATAGTCTTTAGCTATTAAAAATTATTACTCGAAAGTTGATTTTTTCTGCCGGAGACCATGGAGTTTCTGATAATTAAATGCATAATGATGTTAAAAGATATGTTAAACTTAAGATATCAAAACCAACCAAACAAAAAAACCACACCACAAAACCAACAGTGCTACTTAGTGGCTTAAATGTGTATCACTTAGAGGGCTGTGCTGAAACGGTACGTGCTGGTTGTGAATTTGTATTTTGTGGTACATGTGGATATTTGAAAGCAGTTCTCTTCAGCTGTTGGAAGAGGATAACTGATAATGATTTAAAATAGCAATGTTACCTGAATAAACTGACTTCAGAATCTCATATGAAGAGTAAGGAAATTTGTACCTTGTGTTCAGAGTACATACATCTCTTATTTGGATATAAAAGCAATAGCTGGTAACAGATTTGAGTACAGCATACCTACACAAGAATTTCTTCATCACAGATTTTTGCTAAGGCAGTTGGATTACATGAAAACTTGGAAGGCAATTTTCAAATTGATTGGATCTGTTGTCAACAGCACCATAGTAACATTTCTACAGATTTCACTTCTACAATGAAAAATGAAATGTTCTAATGAAAAATATGTAGATGAAGAGTTATTTTAGTGGGGCAGGTAGTCATTGAGATCTTTTAAGCTTTTGTAGGGTTTTTTTATACATCTTTTGCTTTGTAGTTCAAGCATCACTGTGTTTGTTACCAGTGGATAGAAGCAGCACAGATGCTGTTAACTGCAGGCCTTCTGAAATGTTTCTGGCTAATTAGTATTTTGCAGATCCTCTTGCTCTTTAGCAGATATCATTCTATGTCACGAACAACCTTGAGCTGGAAATACAGGTACTAGACTAGCTTATAGAGTGAATAAAGTTAAGCTTTCTTACCTTGTCAAGAATTGTGCCTTGCCCTAGATATTTCAGGTTAAATAGTTACTGTAACAAGTCACAGACACATCCTGATTGATAAAGCAATGCTACCAGTAGGGTCTGCTGAGCCTATTGTAAAGCAAGTGCTTTAAGTGGGGTCTTCAGCAGGCACGAAAGAGTATGGCCCACTCTGCCGGCTAGTGTGCACTAGCTGGTGTGCGCTGGTGACGGAGCAGACGGGATCCTGCGGTCTGCATGGGGGCACATGATCCCATGGGGGCACGTGCCCTCTCAACCTGAAAACTGCGTTGCTGCCAACCTTTAGCAGCTATTCTTAGCGTGGTCAAGTGTCATGAGAAAAATAACGTTTCTGCTGTGTTTTGTGCAAAGAAAAGTTCTACTCTGCCAATGTTGTGTCTGAGGGGAGGGTGTTACTGATTCACCGGGCTTTTTCCACAGTACGCTAGTTCTCTTGCACTTAATTGTTTGCTACAGTGAAAGAAATGGAATCACATAATTGAAATGCAAATGTATCAAATGTATGTATGTGCACAGGAAAAAATGGGTATTGAGCATATTCACATACCTCTGCTTTTCTTTATGAGCAAACAAGTAAAATCCTTGGAAAAGTAAGCAGAAAAACAGGAGTGCAGCGAATGACAGATATAACGTTGTTTGTAATCCTTTGTGGGCATACTAAGTGCCTAGAGAACTTGATGTTTTAATACTTAAAATATGCCAATTTGTTAACTGAGAGTTCAGATAACTATAAAGGGAGGATGATCCTTTTTCCAGAGTCACATGCAGTGCATGGGAGTCTGAATGGTTTGCACATCAAGGAACAGGGCAAAACTGGCACAAAACAGATCTTCCAAAAAGGGGCCAGAGAATAAGGGTGGGGAGAGCTACTTACCATGTGTATGTGTGTCTGTAGTCAAATGAGGCAGTCTTAATAAAGAGTTTTGTTAAGGTGATCAGTATAATACAAAGCATTTTAAGTGGAAGCATGTGTTAGGACTGACTGAAGGCTTGCAAAATTAATTTAATTTGAGTGGGATAGATGTTTTTTCTTTGGTCGGCTTCCTTCTTTTAAAAGAAGTTGTTTTGCATAGTGGGAGGAGGTATAAATAGTTATTTAGAGGCTTGTTTTAGTAGAGTTCTTAAGCGTAACTTAAAAGGAAGCAGTTTCTTGACTTGGGGCTCAGGTTGCTTAGCAGAAAGCAAAGGACGCTTTTAATAGTAATATCGGTGTACAAATAGAAAAAGAATTTGTGAGTGATAATATACAGATTTTTCCACAACTCTGTTCTGCTGCCAGTAACAGTTAATACTTGCAGGTTTTTTGTGATGAGAGCCAGTAAACTAATTCAACAGCTACTGAACTGATGTTTAGCTGAGGCTTCATTTTGGTGAAGAGCAAGGTCTTTCCAGAAAAGCTGATGACGGAAGAGAACCTGCTGGGATTTAGTGCATGTTAATTTCTGAGAGAGGGAGAGGGGGTTGGGGGCAGAAGGGAGTAGTTTCAGTGAAACGATAGAAACAAGTTTAACTTCTGTAAGAAATGGACAAGCTTGGAGAACTTAAGTAAACTAGTTATTGAAATGAACCACACATAGAGCGGAAGAGGCACACACGGGTGCAGTGGGGAGGAGGGGGCCGCTTGGTTTTGCTCTTTAACGTGGAAATCGTTTTGGCTGTTTGGCATAAAGTACCTTTTACTCGCTTCTGAAGCAGAGTGGCAAACACTAGCAGAGAAAAGAATTAGATTAAATACTTCAAACGATATTAAGGGTAAATGGAGAGTATATAAGATAAAATAGGTAAATGCGTCAGCATCTGTATATAAAGCTCAGAACATAGAGGGATAAAATTAGTATTGCAAAGGAAATTCAATACAAGCAAATGTATATCAACTAATCGGTAACAACCAAGCTAAAAATTAGAAGTAGCTTCCTATGAAAGCTTTGGGGCATCTTACTGAAATAAATAGTAGAAAAAGAATTCAGAGGCTTCAGGATAGAGCTACATACAGTCATGAAAAATATTTCAAAATGTGATTGAAAATGAAAATACTGTGCTCTGGCCTGAGAAATTTTTGGCAGTCCTTTTAAAAATGTTTATTTTTGCTTTAAGCTTGCATCTTTGATCACTGCGATAATAGTCAGCCAATGTTTCATGGAGGGGCAGCACGTGCCTGCAGGAAAACAAAACGCAGTGTTTTATCCTTTCCTTAATATCCCGAGAACCACGGCACCTCTGTCACAGCTAGCGGTTTTTCCACTGTCACTGTGAGAACACATTTTGTATAATAAAAGTACAAGCACATAGCGAAATAAGCAATATATAATTACATTCTTGTGGTGGGCCGGCCTTGGCCAGCTGCCGGAGGTGCTGCCAGCCTCCCTGAGGTGGGGCTGCTGCAGAGGTGGCCGGAACCGGCTGGAACCGGCTGGAACCAGCCGTGTCCGGGACGGGGCAGCCCCGGGCTCCCCTCAGAGAACCCTGCCGCCTGTGGGAGCGTCGGAAGAGACGCGGGACGCGGGCAGGGGCTGCGGCGGCTGACCCGGGCCGGCAGCCCAACACCCGCCTGCCGCTCGCTCGCTCTCCTCCTCCCTCGCGGGTCGATGGTATGGCCCCCTCGACCTCCAGCCCAGTGTTTGGTTTTGGCTGTTGGGTGATTACTGTGGTTGGGGGCTGGGCGCCTGTCTCATCCGTGGCATCCTCAGACGTGGTTTGGGCCCCTGTCTCAGCCACAGTCCTCTGGTGCTGAACGGAGGCTCGATAGGCGCAGGCCAAGCCCCAGATCTTCAGACGTAGTTCAGTCTCAGGTGGTAGGGGGAATATGTGTGAGTTTTCTGCCAGTAATGGATATTTTTCCTATAAAAATAATCTTTACGATCTCTCAGATGACCAGTTGCTTATATAAACAGCACGGTTGTTAGCTTTGCCCCTCACCCCCATAAGTGGGGGTAACTCTGTTGTCAAGCCGCTTAGTACTTAAATTTTTAAAGACAGACATAGAAAGTAACACTTTTTCTTCTTAAGTTCATAGTAACAAACTTTAACTAAGTATGTCATGAGGCACATGTCAGGACCAGGTAGGTTAAACTTTCTTTTCAATACCAATGAAACAGGAGTAGGACAGGAAGAGATGAGCGGTTGTGCTGGTTTTGGCTGGGGTAGAGTTAATTTTCTTCATAGTAGCTAGTTCAGGGCTGTGGTTTGGATTTGTGCTGCAAACAGCGTTGATGACACAGGGATGGTTTCATTCCTGCTGAGCAGGGCTTACACAGGGTCAAGGCCTTTGCTGCCTCTCACCCCACCCCACCAGCGAGTGGGCTGGGGGGCACAAGGAGCTGGGAGGGGACACGGCTGGGACAGCTGACCCCAACTGCCCAAAGGGACATCCCACACCGTATGGCGTCATGCTCAGCATATAGAGCTGGGGGAAGAAGGAGGAAGGGAGGGATGTTTGGAGTGATGGCGTTCGTCTTCCCAAGTCACCGTTACGCGTGATGGAGCCCTGCTGTCCTGGAGATGGCTGAACACCTGCCTGCCCGTGGCAAGGAGTGAATGAATTCCTTGTTTTGCTCTGCTTGTGTGCGGGGCTTTTGCTTTACCTGTGAAACTGTCTTTATCTTGACCCACGAGTTTTCTCACTTTTACTCTTCTCATTCTCTCCCTCTTCCCATGGGGGGGAGTGAGTGAGTAGCTGTGTCAGGCTTAGCTGCCGGCTGGGGTTAAACCACGACAGCAGTTCATATCTTGCTGTCAATGATCAGCTGGTACGTAATGCTGTTAACTATTCCCAAGTGCATAGTGGACTGTAGCACTCACCCCAGTAGTTAATAATGTGAGAGTAAAGTGGTCAATTCCATACCAGTGCTGGCGCTCGACCCATCCTACAGAGCAGAGTGATTTGGCATGCAGATAAAATTGTGCCTGCTGCCCCCTCCTGCTGCTGGGGGTTCCGTCACAACCCCCCATTTTAGCATTTCCAAGAATGTTGATGCTTTAATGGAATAAGGGCACTGAACTTTGTCCAGATCAGAACATGTGTAGTCTGTAAGTATTATTCTGAAGCCATAGAAATATTTCTTGACAGTGATGGTTAGAGAATGACCCAGATGTCCAAAAATACTAATTAGTCTTAAAATTGTAAACTAACTTTTTGGGCAGTGAGGCAAGTAGAAAAATGTCTCAAACTGTTTAATCCGTTGAGAAAAAATTTTTGGAAAAAAATTGGGGATCTTTGAAACAAAGGGTCAGAGTTTGATATTAAATACAATTGTAAAGCAAAGCAAGCCGATCATGATAATAGCACACAACACAGCTGCTCCTAATCACACTAGTGAGATCAAAATGAGGTTTTAAAGGCTTTGTTCTGATAGTTATTCTTCTCATATTTGGAGTACGCTTGTTTGGTTATGTATTTGAGTAGATGGGTTCAGACCTCATGGGGGCAGGGTGAAGGATGTGTGCTTTATTCCTTGTGACTTCACTTGTAACTTCAACCACAAGCCTGGTTTGCTCGGGTTTTCTAGAATGAATAAATAGCTAAGCATCTTAATCATGCAGAGACCAAGATGTTAATAATAAACATGAGAATACAATAAATGGTAACAAATGGCTTTGTGTAGTAGTATATCCCAAAACATTCAAGATAAATTCAGGTCTTCATTTAAAACAAACAGGCCAGCAAGTAGTAGAGGGTGATTTTGGTTTGTAAATGTCGTCTGGTGTATGAATTGCAACTCATGCGGTACGTAAGTTGCAGTGATCCTGCAGAAGCTATCCTAAAAGATATTGTTCGATATTGTTCAGGTGATCTGTTTATTCCTTGCAGTAATGGAAGGAGCAGAAATCTCAGCAGAGAAAAATGGTTTTTGGAAACAGAAAGTTCACTGGCTGTGCAGGTTATTGATGTTGGCAGGTTATTAATGTTGGTAGGACTTAGTAGAATTGAATGCTTATTGTGACAAGCTGCCCCTGATGAAGCCCATGGGAGTTCTTCCCAATCATTTCAGTGGGATCAGAGTCTTTGTATTTAATACTTTTAGATTGCGGACTCATTAGGATAATAATTTGGGCATCTTATGTCTAGGTCTTTTCACATAGTGGCATCAAGTAACATACTGTACAAGTATCTTGCTGAGCAGGCTTTGTAATGCTAGGGAAAAGTGCAACCCTGGTGTTCCCAATTCTGTCCTACTTAGTATATTTTTCTTATAAAGGAAAGCCTTTCTTCTAAGTTAAAAGCTAAGGCTAAAGAGCTGTGCAGTTACTGACTCCTCACTTTGGTAGTATTCAATCAATTGTAAAACATTGTAATTCTTTCTGCTAAGATACAAATGTGGGCAGACTTTATCCTATGCTTACTCATCAGGCCAACTTCGTATTGTTTTAGGGGCGAGCTGAGGAAGACAGTGAACTAAAGATATGTTGGCTCAAACAGCAGCTTGAGCACATGCTCAACATAAGCTATGCAAATTATTCTGTTGTCTTGAATAAAACAGTAAGAGCTCAGATGAGTTTAGAGCCAGATAGTTGTTTTTTCAGTTATTGTGTTATCTGGACACATCAAAACAAAAACTAGAACCAAACTGAAAACTTGTATGAAACACATGAAAAAAATGCTATGCACTATAAAAGCTTAATGACTATTATCCTGTCTAAAATTCAAGTTTCAATGTCATTCATTACAGAATAGGGAGGAATAGCTTCTCAATTACAAATGCATCTTTCATATATGAAGAAACTACTGCAGGCTGAGTTACTGCTTCTGGATATGCTTCATACTAGAACTCTTGTAGGAGACCTGAGTGAACAAGCAGGGGGCATCAGCTCTGAACCTGTGTGGTTACAGAATGCATGCAGCAGCTGAGAGCCTTCCTGTAGCATTAGCGTTGCTAGAATCCAGATAATACATCTTGTGCAATTTGCTTTTGATAGTTGATTTGACTTTTAAGTCTTGTTTTCGTGTCCCTCAAAACTGGGCTTTTGAAGAAAATAGCTTAAATGATTAACTGTTTCACAGGTCTAATAGATTGTTACCTGACCAGAGTGTTTCCTCCTTGATCTGGAGTGATTATCATCCAGAGAGCACCTTTCTGAATACCTGTATAACTTCACTTTTCATTCAACTTGTGCACTGCACTGCCAGGCATCTGCAGAAACTGGATTTAAAAACAGCAGGATCGGACCAAGCTGACCAGTCTGCATACTCTCTGCCTCCTACACCAGTGGTGGTTGAGCTGCTTGACTTCAGTAGGTTGGAAAGCTGTTGTATGGGACTCTTTATGGAACGGTTTTATTTTCTTAGCAAGCATTTATCTCTGTGATGTATTGATGGCTATTAGAGGGTTTTGGCTGTGATGTGCAATTTCACAATACACAAGCACCTTTTAGAATTGTACTGTTTCTTCAGTTCTTTGTATTTGGTATCTGCTAAAAATGAGGCAGTATTTGAATCATGAAAAAGCTTCTCTGGAACAAGGGAAGATACCTTTAGGCTGTCTTCAGTGCAATAGAAAAACCACTTGTCTTAAGTCTGTATTTCTCTGAATTATCTTAATTTGTGGAAAAGATATTTAACTTGCAAAGTTAGCAGATACCAAGTAATCATGTTAATGTCTTGCAGTGTTGTATATGTGTGTTTCGAGGTATGGATGCTTCAAATCAGGTGTTCATTGTGGAATGGGGTTATTTTGCTAAGGTGCTTGATCCATGCCATGAGCCCACCTGAGTTGGAGTTATAGGGTCAAGATCACAGTGAAGGTTTGGTGAACTATATAAACAAAGGTATTTAGGAATTGCCACATTAGGCCAGGTTCTGTGTAGTTCTCTCTCTTGCTGCTGCATGGGGCAAGCGTATGTTTAGAAAGATATAGCTTTCTTAAAATGAGTAGTGGTTGGGTACCTGTTGATGCAGTATCCAAGCATTACAGGCCGATTATGTGAGGGAATGGAGAATTTAGGGGCTTTTCTCTCCCCATTAGTTATGGTTTCCTATTGCACTGCTATAGCACTAACATTCGGTGATGTGACTCCAGGGCTGTGGCTACCCTGACAATTCTACAAATTATCATCAATTTTACTGTTGTTGGGATGGAAGGTTAAGCTGAATAGGTAAACCTGAGTGCATGTCTGCTAGATCAAATTCTTATATTGGTTTCCAGTGTAGCAGGAATTTGTGTGGCAGATTAGTGGGGGTGAACAGGAGGTTGTAAAGTTAACTGTTCAGCTTTCGGCAGATGACTGACCAAAAGGGAGTACCTTAGGGTATTTTGACACAAAAGATAGTTGTTTGCAAATCAGTTTGGACCAAGGATCATCAGAATAACTCCTGCCTTACCTTTTTTGTTTTGCAAAGTTACATAATTTAGCAGCATCTTTGACAGTTCATGCTTCTCTTTAGCCTGGGGAACTTTATAGGTAATGCTGTGATAAGTAGCATTTGGCTGACCACCTGCTCTCTCTTCTTCTGGAAATATTACAACTGGCCATGAAACAGCAATGAACTGATCACTTGACCATGGCAGATGAGCTGCCCTCATCAGTGTGTTCTGGTACATATTTAACTTAATAATGTGAGCAGATGGTCATTATGTTGATCCATGAAGCAAGGGAGGAAGCTTGGCTGTCTTGATAACATAAGGCCTGAGTGCTGAGCATTGGAATGGGGCAAGAAGCGGGGAAGGGGAGGAAAAAGGAAAATTTTATGGTGTGGGTTTTGGGGGTTTTTTTGTTTGTTTTGGTTTGTGGGGGGTTTTTTTTTGGTTGGTTTGTTTTGGGTTTGGTTTGTTTTGTGTGGGGTTTTCTTGTTTGTGTTTTTGTTTTTTTACAAAGGACCACTGTGGACAGGAATAAAAGCAAGTTTAGGTGTACATCTGGTAATTTCCCTAGAGATAGATACTGTTAGTGCACAAGCATGATGCTGCTGAAATATTTGCACCACCAATGGTGCTGAAAAGGGGGGGGGGGGGTAGATGGGAGGGCAGTAGTTTGTAGAGTTGTGAAACTTCTCACTCTGCTGTTGCTATTAATGATGACAAGTCTTTTGAGAAAACTTTGAAGGGAAAAGGTAATATTAAAGTAACAGTTCTTCAGTAATTTTTTTGCAAAGAACAACTTTGTCTTATTGTCTCCCTACTTAATAGGGTATAACTGGAGATTTAAACAAGAAGCTAATTCTGTAAAATATTCAGCAACTATCCTTGTTAGCTAAACTGGGAAGTTCACAAATTCCCAACCTGGATCAGCTCAAAGGAACAGCTTGATTTGGTTATTCATTTTGTAATTTTCACATGGGAAATATACAGAAGAACATTCTCTTGAGCAAGAGCTTAATCTCGTACTTTGGTTCCTGTTTCTCCTAGCTGCTGATTAGCTTTGCTGTCTTATCAGTTTATGTCATAGTATGTGACTATAAATTGACTTTGCAGTGAAGAGGGAATACGGTTCGTCTTCACAGATGCTGCTGTTACCATGGAGATAAAAGGACCAATGGCCTTTTCTTGGTTTGGACTGTACTACAGTGTTCGTACAGAGATGGTGCATTCGAAAATGCAACATTTGGTGCTTTTATATTTCAGTCTAAATATCAAGTGAGAAAGCATGTTGTTTTTTCTTGGTGATGAAGTTTGATAATAAATACAGATTTGGGACTTTTTCTGGAAGCAGAAAGCAAACCCACCAGGAATGTGAAAACAGCGTGGCTGGTTTATGCTTGCTAAACCTCCTCTCTGGGAAAAACCTTTTGGCTTTGCAAAATATAACCCTGTAGAGCCTTTGGGTTTATCTGATGCAGTGTTTGATGCTGGTTACATCACCAGCTTACTTATCTGTGATGTTCCACAGTGGCTGATCTTGAATGAGCATGCAAAAGCTGTGAATGTGATTTTTTTTCTTTTTCTTAAGAAAGAGCTTTTCTACCTCAGATTGCGTGAAAGAAAATATAAATACCAAATCCACAACACATTCAAGGATGGCTTGCAGAAGGTGTTATTTGTGAGTACCTTTTCCTTCTTCATCTGTCATCACGTCTCTGATATCTGTGTTGAGGATTCCAGAAGTGGGAGTAGTGATCAGTTTATTGTTTGGTAGGTTTCTTTCCATGAACCATTTTTAGGGTGTTACCTTTTTGGCAGATGAATGATCTGTATATTAGAAATGTATGGATGATGGCTGTGTTTATGCATATGGGTATTTAAAAATTTAACCTAATAAAGTGAATAAGCCTATGTTTAGCAGTGGAAAAAAAACCCAAACAAACAACAGAAACCCCCCCACTTCGCATACAAGAAGCAATGCAGGATGCTAGGAATTCGGTCTATGATGAGTCAAGAATCTCTCTTCCATTTTGTTTGAATGCTTTGTCGTATTAAAGTGTAATCTGTCTTTTAAATACGTAAATACTAATACAGGGATATGGACTGCAGTCTCGAGCAATATAATATTAATAAAGCAAAATATCACTGTGGTTTTGTTGTCATCGTATATATGCTTGATCAAAACCTAAAGAAGCATTACATGCTTATTATTTACTTGAACAGTTTCTCAAACATTATAGTCAGCACAGCAGGAGTTTCGTATTTCATTCATTTAATACAGTGCAGCAGCTCTTCACGTGAGTTGTCACATTTGGCAGAAGAGCTAAGTGCTTATCCACTTGTAGCCAGAGGAAGGACAACGCTAAAGTTTGCATACTGTTTGTGGTGTCAGCATCAGGGTATATATGGAAACCGCACAGAGTGGTTTTATTCAGCTGAATTCTAGTGGTTCCACATGACCCTTACTGTGAGCTTTCTCTTAAACTATACTGCAATGTTGTTACACTTCAGGGAAAAATCAGAACAAAATAGACATGAGTGTGCACTTAAGTTGTCCTCTACCACCCACCCTCGCTGCCATCAGTCGTTCACTTCTAATCCAGTGTTTTGAAATGGCCGTACCTGCTATTTGCGTCTCTGAACTCTGGTTAAAGATCCTCTCCCTTTAGGGTTAAATTTAGATTTGCCAGAGGATCATATATTAAGCAGATGCAATTTTTCAGTTATTTTAATAGTGCCTATGAGGGTCCTAATTTGAGTAAAACTGCTTCATGTTCAGTAGCACTGTCCACACGCAGGCATAGTAAGTTCAACCATTCAAGAATAAACTACTGGAAATGAATGTTGACATAGTATTGAAATCTGCTCTTAAGTTTTTTTTAGCCTTTTGTTTTACAGTGAATGGTTAAGTTGAAATGTTTTAAAATCAAAATAAACTTGGAACTGTACCTAAGAAGTTGAAATAAGAAAAGTGAACTTGGAAAACAGGTTGTAGCCTTCCAGGTATACGTGGATCAGCTTTAAATATAATGCCATATGTTTATACAAGGGAGAAGTAGTAATGTTTGTGTTAGCCTCCATTTTAATTTGAGTTCTGGGATTTGGGGATTTTGTAACTCTCAGCAAGGGACAGAATTTCTTATAGTGCTTATCATGTGGTGTTAAGGAATATTTAATCTCTGTAGGTTACTTTCATTAACAGTGATGTTGCAGTCTTATTTTTAGAACCATCTTGTACAGTATTTTCCTCTATTACTGCTTACATGTTTGATATCTTTTACCTACCTCAGCATATCGCTGTAGAAAACAAGATATGAGCTCTGACTTCTGCTACAATTCTGTATTTTAACTCCTATTTAAGAAAGTTGATGCTGATAGTTGAAAAGAAGGAAAATGTAAGCCTGAGGCCTTTTTAGAACTAATTCTTTAGGACATATATCTGTAAAATCTTCATGTTCTTTAAAACTGATCTGTTTTGAATACTGAAAACATATGTTAAACAGTTAAATACACCAGCTTTTTAATGCATGAGTAGGTTTTGAGATGAAAACTTAAATACTATAAATCTGTCAATGTTCTAATAATATATGTGCTAAGGACTTTTGCCTTTTAAAAAATAAAATATATGTTTTACATCTTAAAATGTAAAAAGCTAGATTATTGCTGTTCTAAAAAAAGCTAAACAATGTCAAACTACTAGGATTAGCAAAAGCATCTTTTTCAGATGCTGCGCTGAATAGAACATGTCATTGTCCCATTGTTTTAAGTAATAGGATTTGCCTTGCTGTAAATCTCTTATGCTATATCTGTGTAATTTCATTCTTTGTACGTTACTGTTTTTCCTCTTCCATGAGCTTCAAATCCAATATGTATAGACATTGCTATTTAGATTTGGTTTTACTATGATTATTGCTTTGTGAAATTATAAATGTGGCTGTATTTTGTAATGTGAATTGTAGTTTATTGAGAAATTCTGGGACCGAATTTAGTGACATGGGAAATACAGAAAAGATGCAGTGAATCTATCAATTTTCTGATTTAATCTAAAAGATTTTTTCCTTCTATCATACGCAGCTTCATGTCTCTTTGCTCTTCTTTATTTCCGGTTTTGGACTGTGTGGGGTTTTTTCTACAGATTTTGAAAGTGACTAGTAAGCACAAATGATACAAGTGCATTTTCTGTGCACTGTAAATTCTTGTACATCACCCTTCAGAATAGATGGTTTTGTAGTAAGACTTAATTAAAAGGGAAATAAATGTTCCTAATTATAAGTGCCTACATATTAACAATCTTAATTAAATTCACCCTAGTTACAGCTAACCCAGTATTAGAGGCTGCCTACAAACTGTGCGTTGGCTAGGATGCAAAAGAATCACTTCTTGCCTGTTTATATATGCTAGTACTTCATTTTCATGAAACCAAGAAAGTTTATAATAATTATTTTTAAAATAATTATCCATAATGTTAATAAGCATTGTGTTCTAGGATGGGACAAAAATACCTGATGTTTCTGGTTAAGTATACTGTGACGGTACTGGTTTTATTCTCCCAAGAGATGATCATTATTTTAAGGCCCTTTTGATGGAGGAGAGGTCAGTGAAAGCGTACCTAATCATTCTTTTGAAAAATCCAGCTGTGGATGCTTGAGTTGGAAATACATAAAGGGTAGTATTATTCAAAACAAGAACCTGTCAGTTTGCATTTATATTGCAACATGTACAAATGCTGATATTTAATCATTTTGATGACAACCAAATCTTATGTACTCTTGAGCGAAATTCAGCGGTCTGTACTCTAGCCTACATGTGCCGATCTTAGAACTGCAGATTTTACTGAGCATCCTTGACAGCTAGTGAAATTATCTCTAATTTTTATTAAGAAAAAAAATCCTATCCTCTAATGCTTTTAACTAGGTTATATGACTACTGGATGGGATGGGGGACAGAGGTGGAAGGAGAGAGGTGCCAACATAGCAGGTCTAGAACACATGGTTGTGCTACTTTATGATATCTGGGTGGTTTTCTTTACTCTCAGACTACAGTGAAAGGTAATTATATTGATGTTTACTTGCCACGAATTGTCTTGTTACCTTCCCGTGATTTGGCGTCCAAGAAGCTGTGTACAGAAAGCCATCTTGTCAAAAGGTAATGATAGGAATAAAGGTATTAGCTGTAGTCTTCTATAGTGTGTGATGATCTCTGCCAAGTACATGTGAACTGTAAGGTTTTTTACACATGCAACCATAAGAGCAATAACAGCATTTAATTTTGTATAGTTGCCATTCAAAAAAGTGTGTAGGGAAAAGACTGTAATTAGTAAGAACACTGTGAAAAAACATAATATTTGCTATATGCCACCACAGCCTCTCCTTGAGATACTTGGCTATAGACTGCTGGACATAGTGGGATGAAACAAATAAAAAAAAAAGAAAAGTTTTTTCAGTGCTGCTTCAAAAGCCACAATCATACTGTCCTGTGTATATTGGGTGAAGATCTGAGTAGTGAAAGGAATATCTTTGATGTCAGAACAGTACGAATTTGTCCTTGCAAATGTGAATGGATCATCTGCTACATCACCTGTTAGTGGCCATGTCCACAGACAACTACAATCAAGCTTGGATTATGAGGACGTTATATGAGTTGCCGTATAAAACTATCTGCTCTTTTCTCTGCTGGGGTGAGTTTCCAAAAAGCAAGTTGTCTTGTGGACTCAGTCAGTGCGTTGATTCTGAAAGCCTTTCTAGCATGTTAATAAGCAAACTTTTAGCTGGAGTCGATAACGAGTCTGTATTATTGTGACTTTTATTGTTCGTCACCTATTTAGAGGTCAGTTTGATTATATTTCAAATTTTCTTTCTCATTACAGAAATGGTTAGATTTATTAAAAGAGAACAGGTCAGACTTTACTAGGTTTTAACTTTAGTCTTTTCTAATCTCAGCTGTAGCTGTAACTCTGGATTGAAGAGAGAAAGAAAATTTTCAACTTGTAAAATAATGTTGTTATTCATCAGGATAAAATACTGAGAAATGGAAGTATTTCTTTTATTAGCTTGTAGGCATGAATCCAGTCAAACAAATCATTGTTAGGTACCTCAGATGACACTGAAGTGAATGGGCTTATATAGGGAATGAACTTGTCTACCACTTCTGCTATTTACAAGCTAATTTTAAAAAGGGTATGTGTTAACTAGCACCAGGTATACAGAGTGTCTGAGGCAGTATAGGAGGCTGTGCTGGTCTAAATTTTTCATAGTGCTTGCACATACTTATTGGAACACAGCACCTCATGGAAAAATGTACCAGAAGAGGAAGAATACTGGCAGATGGAGGTGAACAGATTGTTATTTCATACAAAGAGGAGGAATAGTGTATGAAGTAATATGGCTGTAGGAAAATGCAGCAGTTAAGATGAACAAACGTACCTAGTAGACTCCTGTCATCAGCCACATCATTAACTTTATATATAGTTATATATATAACTATATAACTTTATATATAGTTATATATATAACTATATAAAAAGACAACATTTCTTCCAGCTGTGGTGCTATACCAATACACTTTTACTAAGTATCCGTGAGACAACAGTCTCTCAGTCTCTTCTGTTTGAAAGCTGATCATCTTGTTGGGAAGAAGTCCTAAGACAGTCATGATTTAATAATGCTGTCAACCTACTTACAGGTTTACACATGCTTAAAATTAAACAGTAGCAAAATAAAAAAGTGTTGGATATCGTATCCTGTACGAAATACCGTGTGCTATTCAGAATTAGGAGGACAAGCTTTTTCCAGGCTTTCAACATTTTGCTGGGTGGATGTGGTGCTTGCTACGACCGGTAGCACAGCAGCACGGCCCTGTTGCCAGGAGCAGGAGGATGGTTAACCAGCCTACTAAGAGGACATCTGGAAAACAGTAAGAGGATAGCCTGTTAAAGCAAAAGTAATTCCAAGTTAATAGCCTGGTACTCTCTTCTCCCAGGTTGTTTTAGAGCCAATATTGAGAAAATTGTCTACTGAGTTTGGAAGGCTTGTTGGTCACTGTAAGAGAAAATAAAAAAAAAAAAAAAACAAAAAAACAAAAAAAGAAAAGAAAAGTAGTTGTAGCGATGATCAGTAATCTGTTTCTTTTTATTTGTACATCAAAGCAAGACTCTAGTACTGAAAGAACAAAAAGTGATCATTTCTGTTCTCTGATGGATATGGAAGTGTTAAAATGAGTGGTTTCTAATGGCAAACATAATGGAATTTATACAGAAGCGACAGGAACAGTTAAACCTACTTTGGGTCTGCATACTTACTTCATAGCTGGATTTTTCTCGTTATGTTGGTATTCTGAGGGAGATGTGATTAAATTTGGTTCTGTTCTTACAGTTTGATTACTCTGTTCTCAAAAGAACTTTCTTTAAAAAATTGATAAGTGGTTACCTGTCCATGAGTACTTGGGGCGAGCTGGAAGAAACCTGGCCTGGAAGCAGGGAAATTGCAAAGCTTCCATGTCCACTGGGACATTGCGGTAGTGTTTCAGAAACTGAGATTACCGGAAGAAGCATTCATCAATTTAGTCATTTGTCTTGTGTCAGTGCTGAAGTAGCTGTGCTCTATTTATAATCTTAAATCAGCACTTGAAGACCACAGATTAGAGATGTAGAAACTAAACTTAATGGGGCCAAGTATCTATGATACTGTGAACAGGGGAAGTGATTACTTCTCCTCCGAATTATTTAAATATATTTCTTCCTACATCTTTAGGTGTTACAGCTTAGCAAATCAGTTCTGTTTTGAATGCAAACTTGTGTTGAAGGCTGGTTGAAAGTCCAGCTATATAGTTTAAAAAACAAACAAAAAAAGGCATTTGAATCTTGAACTTTTATTGATATGTTCCAGAGGAGTAAATGAATGGAACTACTGTTTTATCAGGTGACTGGAGGCACAAAATACCATGTATGGATCTTAGATTGCGCCAGCAGAAGGTGTATTTGCTTTTGGTAAAATTAGTATTCTGTGACAGAGGCTGTAAAGCCTGAGCCTCATCTTTGCTCAGGCTGGTTGGGCATCAGTCAGTGGAATCTAGAGGAACCAAAACACAGAGCCAAGATATCCCTGAATTTTATAGTTTGGAGCAGAGTCCAAACCTCGTGTTTGCTTCTGTAACTAGTTGGACAAAAGAGCCTGTCTTTGAACACCCTAAGAAATGGCTGAAACCTAACCTTATGTATTGAACGTATGTCTTTGACATCTGAGATGTTCTTGTTGGAACACGGCAATGATATGTGGTATCTTAATTACAAGCCTGCAGTTGAACATTGTCATCTGTTTTACCTACTCCATACCTTCACCTGTGACACATAGCGTGCCAGTGTAGTTACTACTTGACAAACTTTTGGCACTTCTTATTTGCTATCAAGGTGACTGGACTTTTGCGTTTCTACTGCACCTTCGAAAAGAAACTTAAAGCAGTTGAGCTCCTAACCAGTCTTGTGCCGTAGGTGAGTATTAACCTTAATTGCAGATGAGCAAGCTGAGATTATAGGGAGAACTTTCTTCTTTATTGTTTTGATTTTTTTGGAACCTAGGAAAGTCGGAGTAGGACAGATTTATGGAGCCTCGTGGGCAGATTCCTTTTGGAATAGCCAGGAGCAAGCTCTGTTCAAAATGCTTTGTTGAGCAGAACTGAATCCAGACAGATTCTTTCATATCTTTACTGGTTTATTCTCTGAGGAAAGAGGTACTATTGAGGAGAAGAGAGATTTGTATGGAAAAAAAGGGTGGTGGGAAGGGAATCTGGAACATCCTCATGCTAATTTCCTCCTTTTGCTTCTACCGAAAAAAATTAGGTATTCACAAAGCAGGAAGCGGCGATTTCGTCAGGGTGATCAGTTTCCCTACCCAATGTGAGACTGTCGTGCAACGCACGCTTATAACGTACTACCCTGGTTCTGTGAATTGTGTGGAGCAACTTGTGTGAATATCGTTATGTTTTTCTTGTCAGAAAATGCAGCTTTTGCGTGTTCTAACTGCTTTTATCGTGGTCCATCAACGTTTTCAGTAACATTGTCCATCTTTCTTTAGAATTGTTCTGGTCATCTTTCTGAGTGGTTTGAAGGTGCCACCAATTAGTAACTGTGAACTACAAGGCGTTAGCAGGGTATGTCCCATGATGGCAGTCTGCCTCGTGACCGAATTGTGTTGCACTTCTGTTTCCAAAAGCTCATGTACTTTATAGGAGTTACCATCAGTTGCTATCTTTAAAGAGGAAATCCAACTCATCATCTTGGCCATGCCATTGCTGACACTGTTGGCAACAGAAATCAGAACAGGCTGACCTTGGTTTTTTGGGTTTTTTTTGTTTGGTTGTTTTGTTTTTCTGTTTTGATGGCTTTGGTGGTTTGGTTTTTTTTGTTTGGTTTTTTTAAAGGATTAGTAACTGACTCCTTTCTCAACCAAGACTGACTTTTTTTGCTTAACCACTCTGTTTGATCTTATAAGAAGGTGACCTCACAGGATTCACTTTAAGCCTCAGGGATGCAGAAGAATCAAAATCAATCTTCTGAAACATTTGTCAAGATGCCAAGCAAAAGACGAGGGGGGAAAATAGGTGCATGTATGTACACATACACGCATTCTCTATTAATAGCCAGTTTGGATGCCTACAAGTTAAATGAGGATTTTCAATTTAAGGGATACTTCTTCCGTGTGTGCACACTCTAAGAGCTAGCAAATATTGATTAATTTTTTTATGATTTCCTAGAAGAATGCTGTGTCTTAAGAAATATGATTAGGTGGTTTTATCATGGAGGACTTACTGTGCTAAACCTTGTTTAATGTTTCCTGGCACAAACATCAAAAATGTTGAGAAGTGTACTGTGTATTGCTTAAAGGCTTTCTAAGCTTTACTTCAGATGCAATACCTTGTCTTGTTTTGCAACTCTTCTGTGTTTTTAATGAAAAAACACAAACATAATGATCTGGGGTGCAGAATATCTTTTTGTGTTGTAAAGCTTTTTTATTTTTCCGGGCTTTGAAGAAATGACAGCAATTAAATTAGTATTGCACATTTCAGAATATTGTTTAAAACTTGGGTGAAACTTAGATTCTTTCAAATTTATAAGTGGCATATTGCAATATGTTTATAATTGCTGGGCCTGAAGAAAGCTTATGTCCATATTCATCACGTTGTTCCTCCTCATGTTTAAGCACTGTGTTTGTAATTCCATTAACAAAGAAACAGCTTGACTGGTGCAGAGTAACGTGCAAGTCTGAAGCTTCATTACCATAGGAATTTTAATCCTCAATGTTTAGCTTTTGCCTCTGTTCCTCATGGCAAGGCAAAAACAAAGTCTTAAATTGGCATTTTATCTTAATCTTGCAACAAAACTTTGATTCTTCATTGCAACAGTTCATCACTGTCATTCTTGATGTGTATATTTAAACCATGGGACCATGTCCCTCTATTTCCTGGGATTCAGAATTGACAGCTGTACATCAAATTTCATTCAAAGTTATAATGAGTTTTCAAATATACCTATTAGCACCTGCTTTTCCCTAAAAAGCCCCTTTCTAAACACTTGGTGGTTTGACTTTGTGTTTTTCCTTGTGTCGTAGGTCTTTAAATACTCTGCACCAGTTTTGCTGTCCAGCTCCATTGTACCATACCCAGCTAGCTGTCCCTGCCACACACTCAGAGTACAGGTAAGAGTAGATATGGTCCACCCACTTTTTATTTTTTAAGAGAGATCTAATGTTACGATTTGACATAAGAAGAGGCATAGTAGTTTAAGTTTTAAAAGAGAAAAAAAAAAGGAGTATTAGAAAAACATATCAAACATTTTTAACATCTCATAGGATAGTTCTATTCACTCTGCTCAGGCACTCTTGAATTACTCAGTAAAATGAGTTTCATGTTCTTTGAGGCACATCCCCCTAGACTCTGAAAGGTAGGAGGAAGCTAGTTGTAGGTTTAGTTCTCACATAACAAATACATTGAAATGTTTATATAATTTATGTAGGATATTGATGTTGTTCTGAGCAACACTTTTTTTTAACCCCTGAATATTTCATGACAGTATGTGAGGTAAGCCATGTATTGTATTGTGGCACTCTCAAGGTTATAGGCATGGACCTGCAAAAGGCTCAGCGCTGCCTTTTGATTTGAATGGAAGGAAGGGGTTTTTAAACAGATGCAGGCCCTTGATGCTAAGCAGAGTCTGCCCTGAATATATCCAAAATATATGTTGTCCAGCTAATAATGCTTTATTTAACATAGATTTCTTTACTATGTGTTTTCCAAGTTCTCTTTGATCAAATATGGAGAGCAGTAATTACGCATCTTAGTACAACTCATTGTCAGTGCCAGTGTTTACTTTAACAGTCGTCTTAGGGAAGCATCACAGGACAGCTAACCTAAGTAATTAGAAATGTGAAAACTGTTAAGAAATTGTGCATGTCATGAAAAAATTGTCTTTAATTTTTACTTTTACTATTAGTGATTAACTTAGTGGTAATTGCCAGCTCATGAATAATATTAATATCAAAATATTGGAAGTCTGGTGCTGAAAAATCAAATCACTTTGCACTGGTAATAAGGAAAGAGAAAAACAAACAATGAATCCTAAATCTGTAAATGCATAAACATATTTCTGATTTGAATCTTTCATCTCTTAGTTGTCTCTAACCATGCATGTTTGGATTCATCCTGTTGTTTTACGTTGCAGCATCTGTTTGTATGTATGGGGGTTTTTTTCTCCCATCAGAGCTCTCAGTTTTATTTGGTGGTAGTGAATCCATAGTTGGGTTGTAAGACACCTTAGTACTCCTTCAGTGAGGAGCAGGGCCTGAACACTATTAGATTCCCCACTTGCTTTTTAATGAGACTTTTATTTTTCCTTTGTCCTTAGTTTATAATGCTTTAATTTTAAGGACTTGTTAGAGATCTTCCTATAGGGACGTTAATGGGAAGCCAGTTTTTCTCGAATGTTTCAATATCTTGCTCCACATAAGTCGTTATTTTTATCAGTAGTATTTCTTCTGGAATTAAAATTTATAGCAGCGTAACTTTGTGCTTAAAAAATCCTAAACTTCTCTAGCTTTTTTGTCTTTCTGTCTTTGTGCAGTAAAAAAATAAATGCCCTAAGTGTGGCTAGGATCTGTAAAGCATGTACAATTTTTAGAGTGCTAATGCATAAGACTACATATAGATTTGGATAATGCTCAAAAATATGCCGTAAGACCTTCAGCTTTTGTTTAAGGATTGAGGTGTGTGAAGGCACTCATCATTGACCTTGTTCACTCTCAAGGAAGTTTAGGTCTCAAACTCTCTAACCGTGTGTACGTATATAGCCATAACTCAACTAGAATCAGTGGAGATATGGGAACTGCCACAATTCATAGTACAGTAGTGTTGCCCATATTCACCCAACGGTAATGGTGCAATCAATGGGTCGCTCGCTGGCCACCAGGAAACTTAATGTGCTCTACATCTCCCTCACCCCCTTTCCTGGCTAACCAGGCTAGGTCTACCAGCAGCACGTGATCTGTGCTAATGTCCTTTTTTGTTATGAGTGACTAGATAAGGGAGTTCAGGGATTAGATATGGCCTTGTGCTCCTCTTACCTTTTCCCCCAGCACAATGCACAAGCTACCTGGGTGTAAGATGAGCTTTTGGAAAAGATGTTAATGAGCCAGCAGAGTGTGTGTGTGGTAAAGGCAGCCAACCACATACGGGGCTGTATGAGCAAGAGTGGCCAGCGGGCTGAGGGAGGCATTTCCTCCCTTCTGTCACCACTTGGGAAACCTCCTCTGGAGTGTCTGGCTTTTTGAAAGACATCAGGATACTGGAGCAAGTCCAGCAAAGGGCCACCAAGGTGTCTGGGGGCCAGAGCACATGACAAGTGAGGAGAGGCTGAGAGAATGTAGGCTGTTCAGCCTGGAGAAGAGAAGTCTTAGGGCTGCTGCTGTCTTCAGCTCCCTAATAGGAGAGTATGGAAAAGGTGCAGCCAGCCTCTTCTAGCAGAGGATAGAACAAGAGGCAACAAAAGCAGACTACAGTAAGGAAAATTCCAATTAGATACAAGGCGGGGGGGAGAGGGGAATTTCACCATGAGCATGGTTAAACACTGGAACAGAGGCCAGGAGAGGAGGTGGTATCTCTGTCTTCAGCAATACTCAGCTCAACTGGACACAGCCCTGAGCAACTTGATGTAGTTAGCCCTGCTTTGAGCAGGGGACTGGACTATAGAGACCTCCAGAAGTCCCTTCTAACGCAAATAACCCTGTGATCCTGAAGCACTCTGTTCTTGGGAAGGAAAAAAGAGCTGCAAGTTTGTTCTGTACAATTTAGTTTCAAATGATACAGTGATGTTAATGCCGTCCCAGGTAGCATCCTACACACAAATGTGGTGGCATGTTAGAACCAGATTGTTATAGTCTTCCTCATGTCAGGAATTTGTTCAGTTTACCCATGAGTTAAATTTCTGAAGCTGTTGTATCCAAACTGATTGTTACAACTTGACATCGCAATGTCTGTAATCTCTTAGTCAAGTACAAATTATGCACCTGTTCTTGTAAATGACCTGTATATGGGAATCCTATTGCTGTGAATGAAAATCAGCTACTAGAACACTAACAGGATTGAGCTTTAAATTTCCATATACATTTAATAGCATTAAATTTAGCTTTCAGTCTTCTGATTTATCAATTTATAAATAGAAGTCATTAGAAACAAAACTAACAGAAATGGATGCTTCATTCTAACTTCAGGTTTGAGGCTTTATTTAGAAAATACGCAGAGGGATTGATTTTTTTAGCCCAGAATTAAAAATTAAATTTGCTCTGAAAGAAGCAATTAATGAATGCACTACAGTGAAATCTGGAGCATCTCTGATTTGCTGTTAGCTAATTGCTGGATGTTTTATTCACTCCAGCAGTTTTATTTCTAGTCAAGATGATCTTTGGCATCTGTTTGGAATTGTTAACAGGGAAATAATGCATTTTTAATAACTGCAGCTATTGCAGTAATCCCTTGCTTGCTCATTTTACAGTGTTCAAAATAGACAGAAATAATACAAGTTATCTTGCATTCTCCTATTATAAGAAACGTCTTAGGAAGCCTAAGCATGTAGTGTACTTCCAGATAGTTATTCGTCTGTTTGTGTTACAGTTAGTCCATATGCCTCCTGTGTTTGCTCTTTTTGATTTAGTTTTGTTTGGAAATTAAAAAAATACAAAAATACAAAAGATACCAGTAATGTCTGTAGCTTGGCTTCTTTTGACTCCCTTTCCCTTCCTGCCTCCCAAAGTAGAGCCTTAAAACCAACATTACTCTAGTTTGAAGCTGCATATTCCAGGAGGTGCTCTGTCTTTGTTAGTGACCATTTGAATACAGGTTTTATGTCTGGTGTGAAGGGTAAAGTAAAGGAGATGGTGGTACACCCTGGAGAGGCTTCCAGAAGGGCCTGGATCCATGCAGTCTTGTACTCCAGCTGCTGAGCCTCTTGCTTGGTATGGGCTTCGTTATCTCAAGTGGCCTTGCAGCTAGAACGTGTGCAAAGCAAAGCCCAGAGATATAATGGCATTCAGAGAAGGTAAATTTCATCATCTCTGTTTCTTGTTTGAAGAACAGTCTGTTCCCAGCATTTTCTAAACACATCTTCTGTGTAAACAAACCCCACTTAGTACTGCAGCCTATCTGTATAGGTGCTAGATACCTTATAACATACACACACTTTTGTGCACCTGATAGTTGTTGACTTGGAGTGTATCACTTGAACCTTCAGGTTACTGAGCTGTTTACACCACTCTGAACATGCAGGGTTCATTTACAGTCTGAGGATAGTTCACCAGCCGCCCCTTGGAGAAGGCTTCCTACTCTGCTGAAATTAGGGGGGGGGTTGGTTTGTTTTCATTTTGTTTTTAATGCTCCGGAGCCCTAATGCTGCTGTAGCTGTCAGCCATTCAGACTTTCGTGTGATGAGCGTTACAGCAGAAATGGCTGTAGGAATGGCTCCACACAGGAAGATATAATGTAGAAGAGTGCCTGTGCTTGGGAATGTAGAGTCTTATTCACATCTGTATTCTTTGCATGGATATGTAATAGGCTGATACATGCAACTACAACTGTGGACAGATTTGCTTACCACTAATATCTAAGCATCTTTTCATCTGATGTGTTTTTTCATAATTATGATTTCCTTGTTCTGATTTGCATGCAGTGTTGGCTGTCAGTCATTCCTTTCTCTATCCACTTTACCTTTCATCCTTCTAATATTAAATTAGATGCCCTTATCATGTCCAAAGACCATTTTCAAAATCTTGAAGCTAGAGATTTTTCTTTTCTTTTTTTTTTTCCCCAGTGATACCCGTGAAAACAAAAAGATAATGCAAAGGATGTTATAGTACCAAAGAAATCCCATCATTTTCTTGCAGTCTCTACCTGCTTAATGTTTAATCAGCACCTCTGGGAGGTAAAAACATTATTCTGAAAATACTGTACTTATGTGAAATTTTAATGTGGAATCTTTGTTTCACCAGGTAATGTTGGCTTACATGCAACAAACCACTGTATGGAAGATGATAGGAGGATTGATTGTGCTATTTCTTTTTGTCTGAGCCACTGGTAGGCATTGTAGCTATTTTGTTACCATAACTGGTTAACACAGAAGCTTAACATACATGATGTCTAGCTGACAGATGCTTCTATATTGTATTAGAGTGGTCTGATTTTTCATAAGTTTTTTCAAGAGCACGGTGGGAATTCTTGCACACTAGGCACAGTCAGGGAAAATTGGGAACTTTTTGCTTAGATTCCTGAAAGTGAAAAATATCTATTTAGAGATAAATTTGGTTCTCTGCAACTCTTGCTTTACTTTTTCCACTGATGAGCACTATACTGTTTCCCAGGGTTAGACACACGTAGCAGATATTTCACATGTCCTTCGTACAAGCATCTATAAAGACACCCCTCACTACACAGCAGATGCCTCAATCTGGTGGTAGTTTCCCAGTCAAAGATTAGTCACAGGTGAAGCTGTAGCTGCAGGAGCTGTACTTCAGAATCCTTTGTACTATTGATATGACTATTTATTGAAATTTTCTACCAAAAGAAATGTTGAATAGGAATCTTAATTCTAACTGACTAGCAATTGCCTAGCTATGTAACATAGCACATGTAAGGACTGTAGCCTCTCTTTATAATACGCAGAGATTTAGAAGCTTGACAATATTTTTTCAAGTTGAGCAAAGGAGTGAAAGCAACATAGCTCAGACCAGCCAGCATATTGCAACAAAGATGCAATATGCAGATGAACAAAGCAAAACAGATCCAAATTCTGACCAAAGCATATACTCTGTGCTAAGTCAGTGTGAGGTTCAGATGATTATATAAGGCATCTGTGTTCAAACCCTATGGCAAAGGGAAACTGGCATAATTATAGTAATACTTGTAATTTTCCACTCAATGCCTACGTGATCTAGCAATGCAAAAATGGTGAATTGTGTTCATACACAGCAAGCTGTTTGAAAACAATCAGGAGTTGGCAGAATATCACGAAATTTACTATTTGTTTTTGGATTTTCTTGTTTTTCTTCCTTCATTGTGTTCCTTTCCATCCTCCTTTAGCTTGTTATTTAGTTTAAAGGAAATGACCACTCGTGGTTGTGTTAGTGATAAAGAAGTGACCTCGTACAAGCTTCCTGCTAAGCCGGCATCCCTTCCTCCACCCACCATAAAGCACATTATAGCATTACAGATGTAGGTATTCCAAACTGCTTCTTTAATAGCCTTTGTGCCTTCTGGTTTGTAGCACCATTCATGATGCTGGCAACTCTGTATGGAAACAGAGTTCTTCCTTCTACTTTAAAAGAAGGTGGGGGGAGGAGTAAAGTGCAGGTATGTTAATCATCAATATTTCTGTATGTAAATCACCAGCAGAAGGGAAATGCATCTGTTCTGCATTTTCAGTGGAATATGGGCAGTGAAAATACCTGTGGAAAGTTTTTTAAACACGTTAAAAATAAAGGAGCCATGGCCACAATAGGCTGGGTATGTATATGACTACTTAATGTAATTTTTCTTATGGGAAAAACAGAAACTGCCCTTTCAAAACAGCTTTTGCCTCAGAGTTTAAGTGTTGGCCTAGGCTCATTTGGTTGTTCTTCATTGTGTTGAAAGTCCTGTCTCTGAGACTGAAATGGGTTAATCAGATGGTACTTACAAACAAGTTACACTATTTGTGGATTTAAAAACAAAACCAAAAAAATCTCAAACTTAATTTTCCTAATGCTGTTCCCTATGATTCTGTTCCTCTGTCTTTTTTCCTTCTTGCCCTCCTCTTCCTTGGCAGGGAAGATAATGTTCTGCACCAGTTCTGCTGTCCACCTTCGGGGTCTAGTAGTCCATCTTCAAGATAACAGAGAAGCTCGGGGTCGCTAAGTGTGCAGTCAGTGCTACATCTGTATAGTCCATCTCTCCTCTCCTCTCTTACTGGTGTGTATGGGACTGACACTTGCATGGATACCATAGGATTCTGATTCATGTCAAGTTTGAGTTACTCAGAATGGCACAGCCGTAATTTTTGCCATCGATGCTTGGTAACCTCCTCTCCATGCTTTTCTACAGCTCTCTTCAGTGTGTCCAGTATTTAAAACACATGCAAACTGTAAACAAATACGTAAAATGCACAGTTTATTTTGAACTAAAATAAACAGTACCATAAGTCTTTAAGTGTACCGTGAGTTTTGTTACTGTATGTACATGGTCATGTGGTATGAAGGGTACAAAGTAATGTGATTTCTTCTCCCCAAAATGTTGAGGATATGGAGTGGGAGGGGAGCTGTTTCTTCTCATCTGTATTAGGTTGTTTTTACTGCTAACAGTCCTAGAAATTTGTTTCAAGGTTGGACAAACACCACCTGACATTTTATGAACCTTACTTATATAGAGATTAACCATTCTTTCTTTGCTTTTTGATTATTCTGAGGAACCAGCACATTTATGTTGTTACAGCAGATACTCTAGCTATGAGTGATTACATTTCTCAGCTTCTTTGAGGTCTGTCTTCTGATTTTGTTTGCCTGTGTTTGTGAAAGTCTTGTGTTAAGCATTAGCAAAAGTACAAGATCATTACTTATGTACTTCTGTTACCTAATTGATGAAAATATTTTCCTCTAAGCTGTGCACAAGATTGTGGTCAAAGGAATTAACTTGTAATTGAATGGCCCTGTAACTGCAACCAGATAAATGTGAACGTGCCCATGGGTGTCTAAGAATAGAGTCCAAGCTACCATTGCCCAAAAGGCACTTTGATTACATCTTTCCAGACTCATCTTGTGGCTCTAAAAGAACTGGAGGATTTCTACTGTTTGGATCTTCCAAACTTAAACAACCCAAGCAGATATACTAGGAAACAGAATTTCTATGCAGTGGCATTTACCAGCCTGAAGCTAGCAAGAAAGAAAAACTGACTGGGGGGGAAAAAAAGGCTCTTAAGTTTGTTGTTGCTATTGTAAGTTAAAATATTACTCCAAACTGCCTGAAGCTCATGTAAAGGCAGAAGTGGTTGGGCGTAGGGTGAAAATTTATTTGTAGTTATATGTGGCTTTGAGGATGGGATAAAAGGAGAATCATCAGGATCAAGAAAGGAAGAACTGCAAAGGTAGCATAAGGCTCATTCGCATCCAGTATAATGTGCTTTTTTTATGACCCTGAAGGAGTCCATATTAAAAAGAGAATACAGGTTATTTGCTTTTCAGTTAGATTTGATCTACTGTTTCTTAGCATTGTACCAATATTATCCTTCCTGTTAAATGTTTTCTTGTAGGTTATGATTGTGAAGTGTCCAAGGCCTAAGCAAGAATTTGCTTGCAGAAGGCTAATCTGCCTTCGTGATTTTGTAACCGTTTGTCTATGTTGTTTTTTCTGACTGCAGACTGTAAACAATATATGGCTGCTTCTGTTATTTGGTATTGAATGTTCCTTAGTTTCACGTGTTTCTTAATCACTTGGCATTACAATATATACGAAGTACTTTCATTCCCACTGTAAAATTTGAAAATTATGTATGCAAAAACTGTGTAGTAGATTACTGCAGTTTAATGTATCCCTGGAACTGCTCTGATATTTACTGGGCAGGGTAAAACACAGGAATGTTTGAAAGTTGCTGACAGTTTTGGTCTTTTACTGCTATAATTAAGTTTCTCAGAGTTGCTTCCCAAAGATAGAAACAGTAGGAATTTCTGATATTTTGACTTGCTTATCTCCCTCCCAAATGTAAACAGTAATTAACTCTCTCTACTCAGTGTACTGAACTGGAGCACTGTAATTATTCTCTTCCATAGGGTAGGATTTGTCCAATCTTTCAATAAGTATCTTTTATATATTTGTGTAAAGGAAAACAAAGAAGACAGACTACTGTTTAAATATGAAAATTAAAGCCGCCAAGTCTAGGTGCCAGCCCTTTTGCCTTGAAGAGATGGTAGTTGATTGTCCTGAATGTGGTTATAGCTAATGATGTGTCTCGGGAGAAAATGAAGTCAAAGACTGATCAGTGTTATTAGCTGTAACAGGACACCATCATTGGTTGTTTTCTATCCAGTAGTTTTCCAATTAAGGGAAAATAGTGTCATTGTAAGTTGCTGGCATTTGAAACAATTTGAGTGGGTATCCATCATATCATCAAACCATGGCATTTACTCTTCGTGGAGCAAATAGAGAAGCTGACCTTCTCTGATGCAGTGAAAGTCAGAACTGCAGAAGTAAACATTTACCTATTTAAATAAATCATGGCTGGCTAAATAAAACATGCTGTGAGTCTCGGGATTTAGCACTAGAGCCTGGTAGGGGTTCTCTTTTAGTTAACTGGAGTTTAAAAGTAGATGACCTAAATGCTGCACATTATTATAAAACAGAGAAAGGTATCAGTGGAAAAATCTCCTTTTTCTCCTGATGCCTAGATGAATTTGCACTATTTTTGTGAAGAGTGAAGACTGCCTTACTGTGCATTCTAGTATGGAAGGTGGAGTAGAAATGGCATTTTTCTTATTTTTATAGACCAAATTTCTTCATTCAGGAACTGAACGGACTGAAGAAAAGCTGCTGCTTTGGGGGAATTCAGTTAGGGAATTTCTCCTTTGGCACCTATTAGGATCAGGCTATTTTGTTTTTCTTCTGCAATGTGGAGTTCTCCTCTGCAAACATATTCAGCTCTTACGTTCTTTGGGGTGGTTTTGCCTAAAATAGGTGGGTGAGACTTCAGTTTTGCAGAGCAGCTACTGACTTGCTGTTATTTTCTGCACATGTATTATTTTCTCTCCGTAGCGGATTGTGGGAAGTCATTAAAGCGGCTCAGAGCGGCGTGTGCAGACACTTTGTGCTTGAATAGTACGGTTTTCTGTGCACCGCTAGATGGAGCAAAAAAAGCCCATCCAACTGTGATAAATGAGAGACTCATCTCCCAAAGCAGGCGTAGAATAACTCTAACTAGCTGAAGCAAAACATTGTATAACATGAGAAGAAATAATGCCCTGAAACATGTAGTAGCGTGTAGATCTTAAGCATGACTGAAAGCAAGCTTTTAAAGTTTTCCCTTCGTCATTCCACCGGCTGTGTAATTGAATATGGATTGCCACAATTTCAAGCAACTCAAGATTCTTAAGGAGTTTGAATTATGTATGTGCCTGATGGCGGAGGAAGGCCCTTACTCGAGCAGGTGCCTGGGGATGGCAGAACGTCAGCCGCCGGTCAGAATGCAGCAGCATTAAAGCAGCGTTTGAGGGGATGCACGGAGGTCACTGTCAAGAGGCAGGGCCTGGCACGCTCAGAAGACAGGGCCTGCCTGGAAGGGCTCAGTCCCCGCTGAAGCCTCCTGACGCACGGGTTTGGAAGGGTGACGCTGCCGTGCGTCACGGTGATTCGCCGAACCGGCCGTTTCGCAGCGCGGCGCGAAGCCCTTTTTCACCTCAGATACTGAAACGGAGCAGGAAGCTCTCGGAAAACGTAAACCCGAGAATATCTACACAAGCATCTTCCTGTCTTTGCGTTGTTGCCAGGCCCGTGAGTGGTGGCGGCGGTTTTGGCGGGACGGGCGAGTCCCTGCAGCGGCGCTAGGGGGAGCGCCGGGGCCGGCTGCTGCGCTGCCGCAGGACGCCCTGGGGCAGCCGCCGCCTGTCTCCTGCACGGAGCTGGAGGTGAAAACAGGAGGAAGGCGCTGGTCGTACTGCTGCGTGCGATTAGCGCTGGAGCTGGGGAAGTGTTTGGTCACGCGGAATGACAAAATGGGTCCATATGCCAGCATGCCCTACAATGTTGTTTATATAGTTTATTATCATAAATACGTGGTTTGCTTGTGTAGCTTGGCCTGCCTCTACCTGGCTCAAGTTGTGATGCAGAATGTGTTCCAGGGAAGGTGCACGTGTTTAACAATATATGACGAGCCGTATGGGGTATTATGTATCCTACTGCCAGATGTCTGATGGTTACGTAGAAAGGAGTACAAGAACAAAACATACAGTGATACTTCTCCTAGGCTGCAGTAGATTTGGCAAGAAACTAATCCATAGGTGATATCTAGTAGGTTTTCAAATAAAGAAATTGATAATTGCTATTTTTAAAGAAAGGCAAGAAACAATTCCAAAACTACTAGGTAGATGTTTCTGCTGTCAAAGCAGCAGAAATTCTAGTTTTAGTGTTGTACCTCTACTGAATTAACTGTAATAATTCAGGTGGGGGTCCCACACCTGTATTTACAGGGCATTGGGCTTCATGAACAACTTCTCTCATGTGCAGGCATGTTTCACGTTTTCTCTTAACTTCACGAAGCGTGCACAGCAGTTGCTCAGTACTGGGTGGGGAATCTGTAAGCACAAGCACAGCTGCGCAGAAAGTTTGAATCATCTGCAACAGTAATAGCTCAATGTGACTCAGCTGAACAGAAGCTTGATTTTTATTCCCTCCTTCCCCTCCTCTGCTGCTTGGTGAAGGACACTTTGCCTTCCTTCCTGAAAGGAGGCTGTGGTACCGGCCAGGAGTGCCTGATGTGCCAGGTAGTGAACTCAGTGCTTGTAGGGGCCGGTTCCTAGCTGTGATCAGGGGGTCACTCGTTCTGATGAGCTGACAAAAATGGATAGATGAAGAGGAGACAAACCTAATTGAGTCAATCCACAAGGAGACACAACATCTAATGAGCTCCTTGAGAGTTTTTCCTGGCTATGGCTGGATCAAATTCAGCCTCCTGCTCTCTGCTACTCGTTGACCTTTTATGACTCAGTCCTGCTGCCATTCAGTTTCCACCCTGTAACGCAGAGATCTTCATTTACTGATCCTTAAAAGAGACTTCGGAGACCTTCTTGGGGATGGGAGGGACTCACTCAGAGTGAGTTATTTTTGTTTTTCACAGCAGAATGCTTACAGGGTCAGAAGGAAAGAGTAGCTATACAGCTAACATTTTGGTTTGCATAGTAAGTGTGTAGCAAACATTTGGGTACTCATTAAAGATGGCTTCTATTAAATAAAGATGCTAAGAAGGGTGGGAGGTTTCAAGATCCTGCTTGGTATGGCTTCCTTCTTTGTGCTCAGCTAACATCTTTATCTGCAGTTAATGTTTTACCTTGGTCTTTTCTGTAAAATATGGGTGTTGCTGTTTTCCCTTTAGAGTTGGGGATGAGACTTTAGAAAATTTGAAAATAACTACCTGTATTTACTAACCAAGCTGAGAAGCTGAAATTTCAAATAACCAAACACCATTTCTTCCTACAGTTCTGTTTAATTTCCGTATTCAAGTGAAAATTTGCACAAGGTATTTTTCATGAAAAATATGTCCCTTTCTAATTTCTAGTGTTTCAAGCAAGTGCTGTTGTTTCCACACTCATTAGAGTTCTTTGGTTTTATTTTTTTTATGTTACTTGTATGCTCTTTGGCCTTTAGTGATTTTTGGCTGATGCATTAATAGAACAAATCCATAAAATCAACCCAATTTATGACCCATTAACGTAAGCATTTTTTCCTAAAGAAATTGTGTCACATTTCATTCACCTCTGAATTTTTTTCCTAGCCAATCACTGGAGCATTGCACACCTGAAAATGAGATAGTATTGAAATCTATCTTGCTCTCTTCCTCAATTAAATTCACCTTTATGGAGAATTCAATTAGTTGTAATTGATATTTTATGACAAGATTTTGCCAGAGGCTGGTGTAGTACAGATAATTAATCTCAGTCAGGAAATGTTATTTAAATAATTTTATTTTGTGATCCTACAAGCAGTATTTTTAATCAGGTGACATGTATTCTGCCACTGGAGAGAATGGGCAGCTAGCCCACTGCTCAGTCTCTTAGATGTAGCAGATGTTCCTGACAAACAAGTTTGTTTGCTTGTTGGTCACGAGGTGTCTGATTAAAGCAATTTTGCTCAGCTTTGTTCTTTGTTAGCGGTGAGCTCTCAGCTGTGCCTGCTGCTATCAGCTGGCCGTGGAAGCCACGAGATTGCTGTTGGTGCCTCTAGGATTCAGCATGAAATTGAGGTGCTCTCCACATGTGTTTAGCTCTTCTGAAGCCCACAAAGACATGTCTTCTGCTTTATAATCAGACTTTATTATTGAAGGCTCTTTTTTAGATGGTGGGTTTTTTTCTTTTTGATTTTGGGGAGCTCAATGAAAATATTTTTAATTTGGTGCTGCCAGTGCATACTGGATTCCAAGTAAGACACGAACAGTAGTAGTTCTTCCCACAAACTATTTGGTTAGATTACTTCAGTGTTTCAAGGCAACAAAATAGCCAGTGCTTTTTAAAATAAAACTGAAAACAACTGAGTAATAGGCATTGTCAACTCATTTAACATTTCTCATCAAAGACTTAAGGATGATCAAAGAGCCAACCAGGGAGGCAAAGGTTTAGGTGTGTAAGTGGAACAGCAGGAAGCCTGTCACTTTATTACAGATGAGGCTAAATGAATCCTGAGCTTTGCTTTCATGTTTCATTAGGCACTTGTCTCAGCCACAAAACCTAGTCCAGCTTGCGGTAGTCCACAGTGAGCTTAGCCACGAATAGGAGAATTTGGGAGGCCATTTTTGTTAGTCTACAAGTAGGATGCTTTATCTGTCAAAACTTGGAGTGGCAAAATATGTAGCTGTGGAGGCTAGAACTGAAGATGAAGCGGTGCCTGCTCTAGCCAGATGCGCAAGTTTTGGCCAGTTGTTTGTTTCACCTAATTCTGTGGTACTGAAGAGTTAAATGGTATAATAGTCTTTGGGTAATAAGTATGAAATTGAAGAATGGGGAAGATTCATTTAAAGCTTACTCTCTTTAGGTACTTTGACATTTTCCTTCCATGTTCTTTGTGTTTTGAGGGCTTTTCCAAAACAATTTCACAATATTGTGTGTGTATATATACATATATATACACATATATACACACACACATATATAGAAGTTTCTCATGGTTGTTCTCCAAGCATGTACAGCTGGATCCAGATGGCAGTCCGAACCTGTGGCCCTATCAGACGTGTCTGGGACTGCATAGTCTGATTTCTTGGTTTACACTGAAGCTGTACTAGTTCCCATGGGTACAAAGGCACCCTGAACTGTTCTACTGTGAAAACTAACTGGAACTTAGAATGAATATGGCAATCACTTCTGAACTCTGAGGTTATGTAAAGCATGTAGTCATCTTATTGTAGTTTCAACTGGCTCCTTGTATTATGAAAAGTCAGGGTAGTGAAAATTATTAGTATAGTAAATTCAGTTTTCATATATACTATCGTATATAAATGTATGTGTACATATACACACACACAAATATATAAAGATATATATTTTAAATCTGGTACTTGTACACTCTGGTATTTGATAACTTCCTAAAGCTGGGGTTTCTAAATGTTGGACAAGAGCCACTACGCAGTGGGCCTGTGCAGAACCCCTGACCTGTGGTCCTGCGGCTGCCCTTGGCGAAACCCAGCACCAGTGCAGAAGAGGCTGTAGCCTACGGGGTGCGTTTGGTACTGCCAGGGAAGTGCTTGTCTCAACTTCTCAGGCATGTTTAAAAGTCAATGTGCCTCTGTAAATTCGCTCAGCACACTTGATAAATGTAAACCGCCAGTTAGCTGAAAAATCATGTTTCCTTTCTATGGATGAGGCTGCTCTGTAGCTTCCCCATCCAGCTTCCAGCATGCACACTACTAACCCCTCGTTTTATTGTTTTGCCACAGACATGCTGATGTAGCTCCAGTGGTGCTTGTTTTCAGATTCTGTAGTAGTTTGCTAGTTGCGTGTTATTTAACTTACATTTGTAAGCCTTTTCTTCCAGAAAACAATGATGGTTTTAAAGAAATCTAACTCCATTTTCAATTCAGCAGGTTCGTAGCCTACAGAAGGAGCAGAATTACTAAAACACTTACTGTGCATGTGTAGTGACAAAAAGGTTGGTTTCCGTGTTTAAAAGAAGCGTCGTAACCTCTGACAGACTGATATAGAGCACTGCAATTTAAACGATTGAATCTGCTTATGTGAATATCTCTGTCAATTTTCTTTTTCAGAAATGATGAAATTAATGTAATAGATGCAGCTTTACTGAGCAATAGGAAAACAGCACATTGATCGAGGTCTTTGAATCCACTTAACAGCTTGTGTAATTCTGTTACGTTTCCTGGGAAACAAAAGGGTCATGCACGTTGATCTATAGTATCTTTCTTGTCACTTGCTCCTTCTTGTTAAATGCTAGCTAATCAAAGAAGAGTATCACTGACATGCAGAGAAATAATCATTGATTGCAAGTGAATGTATTGAAATAGCTTGAAAGTCTCACATGAATTCTAAAATTGTAATACTGATGTTTCTGGACAGCTAGAGGAATGAATAGCTTTGTCGTGGTACATGACTTGCTTCTGGCAGCATAGACTGTGGCTCATGCTGCCAGCAGATCTGTGCAAGGGAATAAGGCTCCTCTTTAAGCCTTTTGTTTTTCTGTGCATATGTAAGCATTTGCTGTATGCCAACTACAGGGAGGTGCCTGCAGCATATGGTAATGCATGGGAAATACTTAAGCTGCAAACTTCTCTCAGAGCACTCATTCTGAACTGGGGATTTAAAATCTGCTGATGTGAGGAGGAGAAACACATTATTATTTCGTACATAACCAGTACGAAAAGTGGAGTAAAGTCTGTCACTGAACCACTCCTCTGATGCAGCCATGTACTGCTCCATGCCAACAGACCTTTTAGGCTTTGAACTGTCTGCAATCGTAATATTCTTAAGTTCGCGTGAAGGAGATATACCCAACAGAAACGGTCTCCATATTTTAAAGGATGAAGTCGTAAGTCTCTGCTCTTAGGATAAAATGTAATGGGGCCAATTTGGTGTGTTCATTTTCATATTCAATTTGATGTGTTTTTTTTACTTTGCTGCATCACTCTTGTACAGAGCTGTTGCTTGCTGGTTTAGGAGGACAAAGGGACACATGATATTCAAACACGTTTTAAATTATACATCCATTTTAGGTTTACTCAACAGCCTTTGTTTTCTGTTATTTTTCAGTCAAGTGGTCTCAAATGCCTTGCAAGGATACTTGTAGAATTTAGATCTTTGTGGTACATGGGTAGATGCTGGTATGGGGACTTGTGCAGAGAGTGCCCTCCTGTCTATACTGAAGCTTCTGTGCTTTTTCCCTGTAAGTGATATGATTTTGCTTACGCTGTGGGGAAGGAGTCACACAAAAGATAGCAGTTAGCCTAACTTGGTTACTGTAAGCGCTTAATTCACAGTGTAATCAAGAAACCTTACACATAACGTTAAAGTGTTTTCAGATTTATGACTTTCATAAACAGCACTTTCTTTGCAGATGATACACAAACAAAAAAACCGAAAGGTAGCTGCTTCTGGCCACAGTAGACACAAATGAGAACTTATAATGGAGAGTAAGTTTGTCCAGCCATATTGTTGAACAAGATGTTTTCAAACACTTCAGTTCTCAGATTACATTAGCATGCTGGACCTTTGCCTCACAGAGGATTAAACATAGATCTGGAAACTTTAATGTCTTCAAACTGAATTATATACAATTGGCTGCTGCTATCAGCAACGCACTTTCTCTTCCTTCTTTGGAAAACCTCAATTCCCATGTTGCATGTATGGGTTGGTTTTGTTTTCATGGCTCTAAATTTGAGCTGCAAATAGTAGTGAAGCTTGTTAATAAACATCTGATCTTCATGTAACCCTGGGAATAAGTGTAATTTAAATAATGGGCTTTACTTCTAACAAACCCGAAACCACATCAGTGCAATATTTTAATATGAGCTCAGTTCCTCTGGCAAGATATCACCTTGAAAAACAATGCTGATTAGCTGTTCAGCGGATAATAAGTTCTAAACCATTTTTTGTCATGAGGGTAGTTCCTTGATAAAGATATTTTTTTTTCAGGGTTCAGAGCTGGGGGACTTGGCGCTCCTTTGGAAAACCTGGTAGAAGGCTGGGGTGCCTAAATACAAGGCATACGTGATTGGTGTGAACTCTGTATCGTAAGACATAGTGAAGAGTCTTAAGCGGCAGAGCCATTAACCTTTAGATGTTATTGCTGGAGTTAATCTAGCTGGTGGGAATTTTTAAAAAATTAATTCTTCAAATAACCTCTTTCACTGTACAATGTGTTACTACAAAACTGAAATTAGAGCATTTCTTGAAAAGGAAGCTTCTCTAAGTCCCCCTGTTGCTACTCTTGCAGATTGCTCTAGGAATGCAGGCCCCAACTTTGGGTTTTATTTAGTATAATTCTGTTGTCCTTTGTACAGAAATTCAGTTTTACTTTTGCACAATCTTCTCAAATTAATAAAGCCATCTGAGCTTCCTAGTCTGGCTATTTTCTCATGGCTTTTAGGTTCATGTTGGGATGGATTTGTTTCCTAAATATTGCTTTTCTTATAGATGTAAAATCTCTTTGAGGTACTGTGATTACATTTTGATTTAGAAAGCATGCTATAAAAATGAGTGTTTGGGCATGCTTCTGTGCTGAACACTCCCGAAATTATGACAGAACCCTGTGATGCAAAGGGGAGCCTCCTGAAGGAGGAAGAGCGACAGAGAGCTTGTGCACATAGCTTGCACACAGCCCAAACCAAATTCAGTTACATTTCAAGCATGCCAAGTAGAAAAGTGTTCAGAGTTTTCCTAAAGCTCTTGTTTTTCTCTGATCTGTTGCTGTCTTTGAAGCAAATCTTTGGGTCCCTTAGCCGTGTGGTGTCTGGAAGAGATCCAACAGAGAACTCTTATCAGTCAGTGGGTTTTCTGAACAGTCAGTTGCCTGCTTAGATTTGTGATCCAGCTTTAACTGTTAGAGACCTGGGAACATGAGCTGCGCTCTGAGGACAGGCAATACGGGCTTTCCAACTCAGGGCTGCGCAAAACCTGTAGACCCAGCAGAACTCTACTTGGGAATCCAAGTCATTCAAGCCCCAAGTGAGGAAAGCTTTTTATTTCTAAGAGCAGCATTAAACATGTATTTAAGTACTTTCTTGTCTAAATGGTTCATTAAAATATTTGGAGCACAATGTACAAGGAGGAAATTAGAAGCAAGAATTTCAATAGTATTCTTTAAAGTTCCTGGTCCTTCCTTCTGAATGCTGCCTTTTCATAGGTGAACGGTGCCCGTTATGTCAGTAAAGCTATTAAATTGTATCTCCAAAAGAAAGGTTTAATCTGAACTGTATTTTCAGCTTGTGTAAGTTTTCATTCCAATGACTAATATCAATTGAGTGATGTTTAGTTCTGGCCTACTTACCCACGCAATTCTGCAGAAACCTCTGGCTTTGGGCTGTTCTACTTTTAGATGTACGGTTCAGACAGGCTACCGTGAGACAGGTTTTCTGAATTGAATCCGCGTGTGAATGTAGCTGCCAGAAGCATTACAGGTTCCCTGAGAGCTCCTGCCTTTGTAACGTACCTGTTTTAAGATTGCAGCCTGCCCCCCACAGAACTGAATGACAACACAGTAATGAGTTGGTGGAAACGGTGGGTCAGAATAGCCATGCCACATCAGGGCAAACATCCGTCTGGGCCAGTACTCCATCTCTGACAGTGGTCCATAGGAGTGCCAAGGCAGATGTATAGGAGTAAGACAAGCATGCTGTTATACTAGTCTGCCTTCAGTTCTTGAAGATATCTTGATTCACTTGTATTGCACTAATTAATGCAGGACACAGCTGCATGTCTGATAAATGATGCTCCAGCCGGAAAAGACATTATGGCAGAGCTTCTAGCTATATATGCATCAGATTCCTCCTAATTTCTGGGAGGAGCCCAATCTCTTCATTAGTTTCTGGTCCGTGATATTCAAATTAGAGTTTCCCACAGCTTGTTTCTTCAGGGCCATTTGTCTGGGACGTCAGGCGAAGGGCTGTGTAACAAAAGCGAATGCTGAACTGCTAGCCACTGGGTCCCTTTAGCTCAGGGCGCTTCGGAGTTTTCTTCAGGAATGTGTCCTCCGTGATGGCTTGGGAGGTCTCTGGGCAAAGCCAGGCTCCACTAATGAGGGGGAACTGAGCAGAATTTAGGGGTGGGATGCTAAAATTAACACAAATGTTACCTTGTTACTTTTTTGTGTTAGGTCTGTGTTAAGTAACTTCACGGTGTTGCGGGCATACACTGAGGTAACTAATTAAAGGGGAGCAGGCTGAAGATGGTACCTCTTTCTGTATGCTGTTGCACTACAGCGTTACGAAGAATGCACGATACTGTGCAGTGCTTGATACCGTGGTGATTATGGCTTTCACTTGTAGCTACAGCATGTTGGGTGTCAAGCTAGACATCCCGGAATCCTGTCAGTGCTGAAAGAAGTGACTTACAGCAAGTTCACACAGAATATGAAGGGTTGATTTTGTTTGCCTAATGTAATGGCTGGAATATCATTTCCAGTTTTGTTTCTGTGGCAGGGTGGTGTTCTGGCTGACTATGATCCTTCTGTTACCTTCTTTTTGCCTGTAACGATGAGATGCTTTGGCCTTACCTACCAAATGCAGTACTAAGACTGGGATCCAAAGTGTTCAGCAGTGCTGCATTTCAGACCGTCCTCAAGCAAGGGTAAATATTTCCATTTAAGGAAGCTGCACTTTGGAATATAAAGAAATAATTTGGTCCTTCTTTGTAACTGAACGTGTGGAGTATCGCAGCAGCAGCCTGTGATGAACAGGAATCCCTTTCTTCTATGCACTGCCAGTTCATACGAAGAACCTGTGACAAGCAGCAATTATTCACTGAGCAATATCTAGCACAGTGTCTTAAATATTTAATATATTACTCTGCGTTCCTTTCCTCAGCATTACAAAGATGCAATACCATGCTGCTTCTAGCACCAGAGGTTTGATAGAGCTCAGAACTGTCTTTTCGCCTCACACGTGCACTCCGAGTTGTCATTGCAGACAGCATATCTTTGTACTGTGATGCTCCAAGTAAATTTCACTTCTTAGCCAAAAGATGATATATTTAAACAATCTTTATTTGGAATCAAGCTGTGGATTTGCTTCAACTACAATTATTTAATCTGCCACCATTGTGCATTTTCATGCCAGAAGAACATCTTGGCTTTTCTCAAATTGGAAATTTTTCTTGCTGTCTGCAGAATGTCTGCTTGTGATATGTAGTTATTTGTAGCCTCTGTCCGCAATTAGATAGGTAGTACTGTGATCTCATTTATCCTCTGGTTAACAGATAATGAAGCAGTTGCAGCCATCTGCACGGATGGAAATGGACTCCTCCTATCCCAGCTCAGCATTATTCAGTAGAATTGAGCCTGTGGGGCTGGAAGCTGCCCATGGGACCCTGAGAAGGGGAGGCAGCCGTACTGAGCTATCGCAGTGTGGGGACTCTCACAAGATTATCCGCTCAGCATAGTAAGAACCTCCATATAACTTTGCACTCCGTCAAGAGAGGTAACAAATAGTCTGTAAAAGGCTTATAGCACAGACACAGTGCTGGACTGCTCTGTTTATCCAGTCAGCAAGAGCATAGTTCCTATGTGGTTCTGTTACACCGGTGCTTACTGCAATCACATTGACATCTTTCTTAGAAATGTCTGAATGATTTACATTGTCACTGTTCCATACTGAGAGAACAGTTTAAGGTCTCTGTCTGTAATGCTGTCTCCTAGATCAATAACATTCCCTGTCTATTATCACAGCTGAGGAAAGCAAGATTTCAGATTGTCAGCTCTTCAAAGTATTCATTCTCTGCCTTCTCTATGTCCCTATGGTATAAGGAACTCCATCTTATGCAGTTTCAGAAGTAAGCTTCAATAAGACTGATTTTTTGTATTTATGAAAAAGTTTGTTTCATCACAAAAAAGCAAAGTGAAACAGAACTGGTATCATTACTCAAGGTACCAAGAAGCTAATTGTGTGCGTCTCTCAAATCTGCTAAAACATTTTGGAATATGATCTTTTAAATACCCAATTGCTAGGAATCCTGTACCCTCAGGTTTGCTCACTACACAACTTCCAGGAGCCACACGGATACACGGTGTGAATAACAGGTGTTACAGCCCGTGGCCTTGGTTTTGCGTCAGGACAGAGCTCTCAACTAGAATTGTATTTACTCTCTTTGTCTATGGATACCTAAAGCCTACTGAATAAGACAGCAACTGGCTGAATTTTAGACCAATGATTTCTTGGTAATATTTTTAATTTTTCCTGCCTAATACGCTGCAGAAGTGGGCTATTTAGGATTTCTGTGTTAGTTGATGAAAATATATGCAAGCTCTAAGCAAGTTTGTAATTCAGGAGTTGCGCGTATCCGTATTTCGTATAATTCTTTTAGCCTTGAAAGAGGTTGTTATTACCAACAATTACACCCATTCTTCAAGTTTCATGCTGACCATGTTAGCGCCAAATAATCCAACTGCGTGTAGCCCGGTGTGCCAGGTTTAGTTCCAGTTCGTTCAATGATTCCTCTGCATTTTCTCTAGAATTTGCATGAAGAAGAGGTGTCATTCAACTGACTCATTGGTGAAATTGGTGCAGATTTCCTCAACTCCCTCCCTAGAAGGCCCTTGCAAACTCCATGGAAACAAACTCGCACAGCCTGCAGGGTGGTTGAGAGCGTTTCCCTGATAATGCAGGGTTGTTCTGCAGTTTGTTTTCATCTGTTTAATCTTTTAGCTCCATTTTCAACCAATTCCTTGGGCATAGTTCTACAGTTAACAGTAGTTATTTTTTTCATTCTTGTGTAAGTACAAAATGGCAATTGTACATATATAGACAAGTCTAGTATATTTTTAATAGCTTTATCATTAGACAGCGTATGGATTTCTTTCTGGACTACGAATGTACTGAGTCAGTGCCCATTAGGAGTAAACAAATAGGATTGTTAGACCTTCCTGCTTGCTTGCTTTAGAGCAGTGCAATATGTTTTTTCCTGTCCAGTTGATTTGTTAAAAAACCAAAACAAACAAAACTTGTTTTGAAGTAACCCAAAATAGATATATTTTTATTTTTTCTGAAACAGACATGCCTGAAATTACTTTATGTAGAATGAGATATTTTGTTTGCTGTAGCTTAATGATACTGTGTTCAGGATTTGGGTTATTGTTATGTTTTAAATTAACTTTCCATCTTTGAGCAGTGTTTGGAAAGAAACCAAAAGATTTAAATGGGATTTAGATGTAAAGAAACAGGGGCAGTGATTATGTGATTGTACTAAAATCATTCTGCAAATTCAATAAGAATTAACTAACTTTCTGCACCCCAAATCCAGATCTTTCAGTAGATTTTAAACTTTATTTCTCCTGTCTCTACTGGCTTTTTTTCTTGGCCATTAAACTTTGTTTTTCATGTTGTCAGTCTACTTCTGAGATTTTCCACAACGGCAAGTTGAATCTGTGGGTGGGTGACCAGGTTAAAAAGCTGGGCTTTAGCTTTTTCTGGGCACGTCACCCTCCTTAGTGTATGTCCTGGCTTCCATCTTGCTCCCCGGTAGTGATCTGTGTGTGGCTCTCATGCAGGGAGATTTCTTCAGTTCAGCTCATGTAGCTTTTCCTGCATTTGACACTGTTTTCATATCTGATCTTCACATAAGAAAAGCAGTAATAAGCCTTTCTCCATAGGGCTGCTTTGATTCTGTATTTGATTGAAGATGTTAATTGTACAAGGATGGGAAGTTTCTAACAGAGAGACTTTACCAGAAGAGACTCCGTCGTCTGCCTCTGTGCCCCTGGCAGAAGGGCTCGCCGGCGATGCGACGCGGGGGCCGAAGCCGCAGCGGGGTGTCTCCGTGACGTAGGCTGCCCACCACGTACGCAGCTTCTCTTGACGCCCTTCCACCACCACGGTGCCTGTGGGACTCGGTGGGCACCGAGCACGTTGGCAGCTCTTGCGGCTCTGTGTTGCCAGCTACCAAACTGATTAGATCGGTGGCTTTCTGTGTTTTGGGCTTTTTAACTGCAGTTACCAAGCACATAAACACTGTTACTAATAGCACTGCTACTAGCAGCAGCAGGGAAATTTCTAGAAAACTATCTCAGTAAAAACAGAACCTTTTAGCCATGTTTCAGGACAGCTCCAAAATGGGTGTTTTTGCTGTGGGAACTGTGCTTTTTCCTATATATTTGAAAATATACGCATCTCCTGACTGAAGCTTTTGGGCATTGGGGAGCCTGCCTCAGGTGTCTGTCTTCAGAAAGAAAACGAGGTATTTTTAATGAAGCTGTAATCCTGCTATTTGTGATTATATGAGGAGTCCCTGAGGTCACAACGTGCTCAATGTCATTCGGCACCACAATCAAGGTTGCGCTGGGGTGGAGGCTAATCAGCGCTGCCTTGAGTCTCATTACCATCTCTTCTTTATGCACAACATATTGTCACTGCACAAAGACCGAGTCTGTTAAATATTTATTTATAGTAAGAAGGGCCAAAACTGCTAAGAGAAGATTTTAAAATCTGTGTTAAAAGCAAGGTAAAAAGTCATGCTCAGTGAGCAGGTTGGCACTCCCATGGCATGCTGTGTTAAGCAGTAAACTTAATTATAAGTAAATTAAGTTCACCCTTTTCAATTGTTAAACTAACAACGAGCCACAAAGCCAACATATGTAAGCCACCCCCTCAATATTCGTCACTATTCACAAGTCCTGAGCTCTGAAAGCAAACAAATTACAGGGTGGAATAAGCTCCTAAAAGCTATTTTAAAGCTTTAGTGCTTTAGTTAAAAGCTATTTAGACAATACGGTTTGTTTCCATTCCTGTACAGCTAATTCTTGCATAAGCTGTGTTTATGGCCTCTTCCCTTCACACAAACCTGTTTATTTTTGCAAACATACCAGTAATCTTGGGATTAAAAGTAAAGATTTGCAATTAATTTACAAATACCCACTGTAAATATAATTAATGTGATTCTAATGCTAATTTTATGAACCTCCATAGACCATACACATTTATGACTATATGAGCAAAGTTTGATCTGTGGCAGTTTGTGTAAGGGATATAAATGGATAAGTACAAATAACCATTTAAAAAGTTCTAACATGATGATGGAGTGTTCATTATGAGGCTTTGGCTAATGTTTTGTTACAGCCTGTGGAAAAACTGTTTTCATCCTAAAAATTGACCTCTATATTATATATATGTTTATATTAAACCTGATGCCATTCACAATGAGAGCAAGTCTAATTAGTAATACTACACTACATGTTAAAACATTGCTATTTGAACATAAACATAGCTGTAATCACCTCTGTACTTTCAGTATCTTAACTAAACTTGCTGCTGCAGGAATTCTTCAGAAAGACTCCGTAGTTGCCTTTTTGGGTAGAGAACACAAAGCCGCAGAATGTAAGGATGACTGTTCTGTTAGTGAATAAATTAAGTCATTTGATGCCCAGCGTGAGAAAAGCCAGCAAGAGGGTAGAATATAAGGACAGAACTTAACGAGGCTCTCACAGAATTTTGCTCAGCTCCCTGTTGTACGCAGCTGTGCTGTTTTTGCTTAGTGGATATACTGAGATGAAAGCAATATGGCTAGGAATATGGTCTTGTAAGCTGCACAATGCCATTCTTCTGTGATCGTGATTTGGTTTACGTACACTGCCCTATCCTGGTGCTGCTCTTTGCCAGTAAGCTGTCTGGTGAGGACGCTTTTTGCATTTTGAAATTACATACACACCGAAATTAAGCATCAACTTTAACTTCACAATTTGCTGAAAGGTGGTTTATGCTCAGGGACAAATTCCAGCAAATATGATCAGAGAGTAATGCAGATGTGTCTGCCGTGGAGCAAGCTAGCACCTCCAAGAAGGATGTTTGCGCTGCCTGAAGTTTTCAAGGATCTACAGTGTAAAGGTTTCTGATGCTTCCTCAAACAGGCTGTAATACTCGCCTATGCTGGTGTAACCCGAAGTTCTGCACTGATACAGGTGAACTGAGCTGAGATTTTACAGCTAAGTGCACCCAGTGCAAGACTGAAAGTAGAAGACTGTTTCTGGAAATGCTTAATATAATGGTGCATACAGTAGAACTTGCGTCAGTCATTCATAGGACAAAGTGTTGTCATTCGTGTATAACAAATATGGAAGGGTAGAGTGCTTTCAGAATATTGAAAATTGATCACGTTTTGACTAGTTCAGAAAAATGTTTCTGTAATTCCCCTTTCTCTAGTGTATAGGAAATGGCTGTTGGGTTTTTTGTTTGGGGTTATGTGGGGTTTTTTTTTTAACATCCATGTTTAATGGCATGCTAAGTATTATAAAATGTCAATAAAAAGGAAGAAAATATAAAGTCATTAGCATATGACGTTTAAGGATGTAGTATTTTTGAGTAGTTTTAATACTTCATAATTTTATTCTTTTGCTATCATCTCAGGACCTCACTGGAAACACGAAGCAGCATCTCAACTGATCCACTCAGGTACTGTAGTAATACAGATGTTAATTTTAGGTTAGAAATAATAGAAATTACCTCTTCTGTATCAGCTGTACATCACATAACTTTATCTTACAATGCATAGCCAGTAAAGGCATTGACCAAATAGCTGGATTTTTCTGTTTGAGAGGAGATAGTTCACTCTCTTCCAGAATGTCCAACTTGAAATTCAGTTCTAGCTTCAAACACTGCGTTCGTTCTCAGAGGAGCACGAAGGGGAGGGAGGGAAGGTGTGTTTGTGCACGCACATGGGCAAACCTTCTCTCTCTCGGATTTTTCTAACCTTAGATTGTGCTGAAAACATTTGACCTTCCCTGGCAGTTTTATACTGCTTTGAGTGAACAATACTGATTGTGTCGAAATGTCATTCATGTTTTCCATTGCTCAGCGTTTTGATAAAAGCACATGTATAAACTTCAGAGAGTACTGTCATATGAGTCATTGCAGTAACTGAGATTTTACTTTGATCACTCAATTTAGAAAAAAATGCTTAGCACTGTTAACACTGCATATCAAATGGGCACCTTGCATCTTTTATTCTCATAGTTGCACATTAAAGAGTGCATCAAAGTCACAGACTTCCTTTGATTAAGTTGGGGCAGAGTCCCTTCCTCTCAAATTGACAGTTGTTTTGATAAAAGTCTTCCTTTGGAGATGTTATGGATTGAGGATGTGACTTTTTCCCACGTTATGTAGTTTTAACCTTGCTTGAACAAAACATCAGTGGGAACTGTTCTGTTTAACCTTATTCAAATTAAAGGCCCTCTCTATTATTAATCTTCCATTATTTTGCAGTGCATGGTCTTCTGAAAGTAGAGCATATGCCTTATTATCATTTCCTAAAAACACACGCACCTGCACCCCCTATGTTGTAATATTATCTTTGTCTTCAGCTCAGCATAGCAACACTGGACAACGTTCAGTCATGACTGTAGTTTTGTTCCCATCTCCTGGTTTGACTGGAACACTATTTCTTTGTGTGGTAGGACAACGCAGGAAACAATGTCAACTTCCCCCCGCCCTGCTTTTCTGCAACCTTATTTTAGCAAGAACATCACATAGCTGGTTTGTCATTTACCATTCTCTGGGATAAGGTTCCCAGGTCCAGGTATGGCTGCCATCTTTCTTCCAGGCTAGACAAATCTTTGTGAAAATAGCAGATGTTATACAATGTTTTTCCTTCTGGTGGAATTTTTTTCATGGGAGGATGTCGGTGAGAAAGATGAGGAAGAATTAGATAGATGTAAGAAGAGGCTGAGTTTTAACATTTGGTGGGAAAAGGAATAGGGAATATTCTTTGAATAGGTTTAGTGGCACTGAATAGACATGTTTTCTAGAAACTGCAGTGGTTGAATCATTTGAAGTTGCTATGGGATCATAAAAGCATATAAATATTTCCTTGTTTTGAACCATTCTCAGTAAAATGAGACCATGTGATTTAATATCCACCAGTATGGCCACTGCCATTGCTGCATGGCCTAGGTTCATGCAAAAGAACCATAAAGCTTAATACAGACAGTATACGTGTTAAGTTCTGTGGCATTGGCTCTCATGAGTATGCATTCATGGGTAACGCTTTCTTAAGCCTGCAACAGAGAGATGCAGGCTGGTATGGAATCCTTGATTGTGCTGCTTTAGATTTCAAACAATAGTTTTATAATAGCTTATATTCTACCTTCTTTGACAAAATTTTTTGTTTAAGCTCTAAGTTATCAGAGATTTTGAGACTTTCTTCTGTATCCCATTCACTTCTATAAAACCTCTGTGCTCAGACATTTCCTAAACTAATTCAAACAGATAATCTTGAGAATACTTGTAATTTTTTTTAGAGAACTGTCTTCATAAAAAGGTATTTGGAAATAAATGCACTTGCATGCTGTAAGTCCTTTTGAATTTTGAGAATTGGGGTGAAATAATATGTGGGAGTTACTAGATGCGCATGTAAAAATGCTACTCTTTAACTACAAATGACATAATTTTATGATGTGTAAAAACTCTACAGTAAAACAATCACAGAGGAGACATTAAAGACATTTCCAGATTATATCGGCTAAACGAGTGAATTTTTCACAGGGTTAAATAATTATTGAAGAAACAGCACATAAAATCTAGTTGACTTCAGTAGGTCAAGTAAGCCTGTTCTGGAGCTGTAATTAAACAGAATTAAGGCTGTTATTTTTAAGTGAAATGAAAGATAGTAGAAGGCTTCTTGTCACAGAATGTGTTCTCATGAACCTGTTGAGCAAATTTGCCTTTGAACGGCCCATAAAATGGAATGGCCCAATTAATATGAACCCATCCAGTGTCCTGTCAAGCAGTTAGTATTTTCTAGTCAGGCTACTTTTCTTGCATTTTGCTCACTAAGTTCCTGTCTCCATCAACAAGGTAAGTTTGCCCTCGAAGAACCACCCTTTTAGTTCTCACCTGCTCTGGAACACTGTAATCCAGACTTCTGATTTTGTTAAATTTCAGTGGTGTGTAGATTCCCCACCAGACAGATCCATTTGTTTCCCCTGGATTTATTTAGACGGCACTTGGATTCTGTAGGTTCAATTTGAAAGTCACACAGTTGTGAGATCAGAGAAAAGCCCAGTGCTGTAAAGAGTAAGGGCTGAGGTGAAAAATTTGCTTATGTCCATTATAAAGAGAAAAATCTGTACAAATTGTCATGTTATGTATATATGTATGTATATTTTGTTTTGCACAATTTCTTTCATAGTCAGCACAGTATTTGTTCTGGATATTTTGAGTTGGACTCTGTCAGCTTTCAGCTGGTATCTGAAAATATGTTGTTTCCTAATATCTAAATCTTAATGTGGGCCTTCTGGAGTGTTGTATTAGCGGACCTGTTTCAAATGATCCAGAAAACTAAATATTTAAGCTTTGCAGATATTCGTGGCATATTTGTCGTCTTCTGTAACAAATTGATCAACTAGTGTTTGTCGGAGTTTAGAGAACAGACATGCAGAAAAGGTACTGAGCATGAAGAGAACAGCAAATTTCTTACTATTCTACTTCATGAAATTTTGGCAGCTTAGAGGCTTACAATAAAGAGGCTTAATAATAAAAAATGAAGGATAGTATCAAATGACGATTAATATTTATTGGGGGAGTGCATAAATCTGGGAGCTGTTTGAAGCAAAACAACTTTGTTTTGAGTTACTGGAGCATTTCTAGGTAGCAGATCTTCCCTTCAAGAAAAGGGGGAGGGACGAGAGCGAGCTTGATTTTATGTCCCTGGTTCTCTAGGCATCTCTGTAGAGCATGTCACCAGCGTGCCCGGGTGTCCCAACAGCGCAGCAGAGCCCGAGAGCTCTGTATGAGCGCAGCTCTTCATTTCCCCGACTGGGAAGGGATACTTGCTGAAGTGGTACCCAGAAATGCGTAAGAGGGCCAGGAAGAGAGATCTGGTTTGCCAGGGCCTTTAACGTGAAAGTCTTCCTTATTTGTATGAGCAACCTAGGAAATCTTCCCACCAACTTGCATGTGGAGACTCTTCAATTTCCAGTATGAAGGAAGGGACCCAATGTACAGGAGCTTTGTGTGCGGTTGTATTCTGTGAGCAGTGAGGCCTTTAAGCCTCCCAGCAACTAGTTCAGCATCTGTTCGGTTGCACAAAATCTTGTTTTGTACACCTTATATGTATTCCTTGTACGATCCCCATTTTGTAATGTGGTGTGCACAGAGAGTATCACGGAGTAGTATGGGAACCACACTGTCTTGGTCTCACAATATTCTTGAGCTCCACAATGTACGAATCGCTAGCATGAGGTTTGTGTGTGGCTGTTGAAGTATTTCACGCTGGAATCATGAAAGATTAATGGAAAACAGTTTTCTTACTGCAGGCTTACAATTTCTGTACTCCATGTAAGTAGGCGGATACACTGTTTTTCTGGGCAAGTGAAATATTTTTCAGGAATGTTCCTAGCATATCACTATAAGGGTGTAAGTAAGTAAACAACAGTTTAATTTATGTATTTTATGAAGGGTTAAAGACGTAGCTAGACAAGTCAATTTTCCTGATTTCCCCAACCCCGACTTTTGAAGTCAGTATATTGGTAACGCTAGCAGGCACTGACTTCATGCTGGGGTTATTTTATACAACGCTCTCCCTCAGCAGTGGATTGTTTTACTTCAGCCTCAGGGCTTCATGGATTGACAAGACAGCCATCCCTAAAAAAGGAGGCGTTGTACTATATGATTTTCACTTTGCCCTTTTTCTAGTGGCTGTATTTGAAAGGCTTGTCAGAGGCTTCAGTATATTGCTGCCAGAGCTGCCTCTGCGTAGCAAAACTCTAAATGACTATAGAAATTTTCAGTGAACTGCTCACGGTACCGGTGCTGAAGCTGCAGCACATCCAAGAATTCCTACTCTTATTAGGCCTGGGAATTCTAAGTCAAAGGTTTCAGTAAATGCCTTTCTGAAAGAACTAGTTTTATATCCAGGGTGAGCGTGAGATGAAGCTTAATTTTCTTTGTTGTTTTCCTCTGGAAGACAAGTAAAAATGAAGACCATGTTGAGAGCATGGTGCTTTTCATTTGCAAAAGTCCTAATTAGCATTTTCTCTGCATGCCGTGCAGTATAATCAGGTTTGGTTGCTGTCAGAAAATTCATGGGTACATAGCTTCTACTCACCGCAAGTCCAGTATTTCGAAGTAAGTAATTAAGGTGACAAATAGCTTTTTTTTTCTGGAAAGGGTATGATGGAGAGAAAGAAATTGCTTTGCAAGGTGAACAGTCAAAGGATAAGTTTTCAGAAAAGTCTCATTTTGCGACCAGATCTTTGGATGGTGTCTCTTGAGCTTCATTGTCTCAGTGTGGCTTTCCCATTCTCCTTCCTTGATCCTGAGAATAGCTGCTCGTGGTTACAGGGCGAGGCATTCCTTGCTGCTGCTTCCTTTTTTCTTTCTTTTTTTCTTCTTTTTTTTTTTTTTTTAAAGGAATCTCAAGAAATTCAGGCAGAAGAATGTTCCAATAGGGAAAACTCAGGCATAAATTTGTTTTGCTGTCTGTTTGTCTTTGGAAACACAGGGAAAATGGTTTCCGTGTTATTCTCTTGGCAGTGTACCGTAGCCTTTGGACTGGGCCAGCCCCAGCCAAGAGGCAGCACCGGGAAGGCTGGGGCTTGCCAGGAGGCACTGGCTCTCAAGGGCCTTTCCTTTCGTTCAGTTCCTCTTTAGGTAAAACTGTCCCTGGGAAACAGGGGCTGATAGTAGGGGTGAAAAGCTGGGATGGAAGATTTTGATATGAAAATCGAAATATCCTTAGCATGATGGCATCGCTGTCTTGAAAATTGCCAAGCTAATGAAGCGCAAGGGAGTAGGAGTTCAGGAAGAAAACTAGGCTGGAACTTTCACAGTATTTAATGTTGTTAGGGGACTTGCTTCTCAAAAGCAAGCAATAGTGTTTTCTTAGGAACCACTGCTACGCTACCAGCTCTGATGCTGCGCTGGAAGAAATCCCAGTGAGTAAACGCAGGCATCGCAGGCAATTGATTATTTTAAAGAGAATCTTTAAAAGAAATTGTTTTAAAAGGCCCAAATCAAACGCACATCACGTTTGTGCTTTTTCATGCAGGTTGCTTTTCTCATCTCTTCGTTTCCACCGCTCACCCTAGGCTGTACAACGTATTTTTAGGGAAGTACCAGACAAAGTGTGACATGAACATTTTTGAATGTTGTCTAGGCGTAATTTACCTGTTTCTTTACTTCACTAAAGAAACTTCCAATTCTTACTCAAATGTATTTATAACTTCAAGTAAACTTACACAAACCAGTTTTCTAAGAAGTTGCAAGGCACTTACGTAACTGAACGGTGACAATGAGTAAAACCAGAAACCAAAAGGATCCCTAAATATAGCTTATTATCCAGGCACTTGGGGAACTAGATAGGTCTCCACGGAAAAGGGCCAAACCACTACAGCTTAACTTCAGGCTTTCTTTTCATATTTTTTGAAAAGCAGTGGTGTGTTTTGGTTTTGTTTTGGTTTTGTTTTTTTTTAAAAAACCTGCCTGTCCAAGGGCCAGAATCTTTACTTTTAAGTATTTCTTCAGATTCTCATTTTGGTTTGGTGGTTGTATCTGTTGAACTCTCAAGTTCCTATACCTTTTTTATGCTACGGCAAGCTATATCCCCAATGTTCGCTATTAGTGATTTCCAAAAACTCGGCATAATGAGAAATACCCAAATGGCAGTTTCTGGAAAAGTAAACTTAACAGCAAACTGGATGTAAGAGTTGGTCAGTCTCCGCTGGGACGCTTGTCGTGACTCTTGCTCGAGACTGGGGGAACTCCTTAAAAGTAGATGTGCACCTTGGTGTGGAGAGGAAAGAGTAAGAGGGGGGGAAAAAAGGTGGTGGGACTGGGCCGGCGTCTTTCATAAGAGACAGAAATGAAATGTGGGCTCCCGTCTTTTCGGAATAAAAGCAATCCGCTTTTCTCATACCTGGCCAGAGGCCCTGGGGAGCGAGCGCTGCTAACGTCGAGCTTTCCTTTGGGGCAGCTCCCGGCGCGTTCCTCCGCGCTGCCCGCGGGCCCGGCGGCTCGGGCAGGCGCCGCGGCTCGGGGCGGCCCCGCTCGCCAGCCAGCCCCGCTCGCCAGCCAGCCCCGAAGCCGCCCGGCCGCAGGGCCGCCCTTTCCGCAGGCGGATGGCGGCGGCCGCTCCCCGCGGGCCGCGAGCGGCGCGTCCCCGCTGCCCCGGCAACGCCGGCTGCCGGCCGCGGCCTTCGCGCCGGGCTGCGGCGGGCGGGCGGGCGGGCGGCCCGAGCAGCTCCCCTGCGGGCAGCGCGGCCTGCCGTGTGCGGGGCCGTGTGCGGGGCCGGGGCCGGGGCCGTGTGCGGGGCCGGGGCCGGGGCGGCGCGGGGAGGGTCTGCTGCTGCCGCTCCTCGTCTGGGCGGCTTTCCCTCCCCTGTCGCGAGGAGCCCACAGCTTTCATAGGTGCCGGCAGACAATGGAGCTGATGTGATTTACACAGGAGGAGCCGATTAACAGTTGTGTGCTGCTCTGTTTTAAAAAAAAAAAAAAGAAAAAGGAGAACAGCCTGCAGTTCCCATGTGATGGGATCATAGCGCTGCTGTGACTGTAGGGCAGTTGTTGTCAGATCTGGTTGAGATAATTGCTTGCATTTTCCGAAGTTCTGGGAGCTTTAAGGATGCTTTCCAAAGGTCCTTCAGAAACCTTAACTGGAATATATACACGTTGTCTGAGCAGAGAGCTTTTAGAACGGCCTAAAATAGCCAAAAGGAGAAGTGGGATTTCTGTGTAATAACAATTATCTCGGTAGCATTGGGGACTTTTGGAAAGATAAACTGCAGTCGGGATCAAAGAGCGACACGAAGAATTTGTATCCTTTGTGCGACTGCCTCTTTGTATTAAAGTAGGGTACTGTAAGCGTGCAGGTGCTGTGCCATGTGCGTGACTAGCTGCGTGTGTTGGTAGCAATTAGGAACACTTATGCTGTAGCAATAAGGAGAGGAGTGTGTTGGACTGGATTGGAGTCAGTCAAATCATAACAAAAAGAAGTCTTGTGTTGTTAAAACCTAGCTGCAGACTACAGTTGCTGCAGTAGAAGTATTTGAAAATGCTGAAGCTAAAGGCCTTCTGCTTGGATTACTGGCAGTTTTTGTGTCTCCAGCCTCTTCACGGTTTCTATAAAAGGTAAGAAAACATTAACTCTGAAATGCTTTTCAGAACCGGGTGGCTGCACATGATGCCACCAGTGCTTTTACTTGCTATTCTCCTCTATTGCTGAAAGGCAGATATGCAGGGGAAAAGGGAGCGGTAGAGAATTAATGAGAACTTGTGACAAAGATTGTAAAGCTGCTTTTTTATTGCGTTAATTATCAGCCACTTTTTGTCTCTGTGCATGCAGATGTGAAAGGTGATGATGCTGTTTGGTTTTAACATTTACTTTAAGTCACATCATCTCAGCTAAGACTCAATTAGTACTTTTTCTGCTCTGATATTTTATCCTTAGGCACAGTAGCTTGTGTTGTGTAGTGTACAGACTGTAAATAGCACGAGGAGATTAATTGAAATGTCACGGAAATTTATGTAATGCAGAGAAGATCCTTTTTTCCCAGAGATATTTAGTAATATAACAGTTCATCTTTCATCTCCCTCCCAGCACAAAGTGCACATCACAGTCATTCAGAGCAACGGGCACTTCACTTAGGCAGGTCTGACATACAGCTTAAATGATTGATGGTGAATAGTGATCATAAAGAATAGGACTGGGTGTCAGATGCATTGAGCTTGCCTATTTAATGGAACAGCAAAATAAGCAATTCCATTTAACATGTCCCTGAACTTACCCTCATGCTTTTTAATCTAAACTTCTGTTTTCTTGCTCTTGGTTTACGCTATCAAGCAGAGGGAATTACATGTATTTGAATTTTCTGGGGAAAAAGTGGGGATCACTTCATTGTTAACAAAACCCATGCAATTCTTTAAAATAGGATTCTGTTCTTGTTATGTACACTTTCTGGTCTGACTACCTATTGTCAGCCTACAGAAAGCGCTTTGTACTAAATGCTAATTGCGGTTGAATTTTTCATGCAGTGACTGAAGGCTGGAAAAGGGAACTGTTCCAATCTTTTTCAAGGTTTAAGGGGTGCCCCGCACTTTCTGGCATTGAGTAATAGGACCCTCATCTGTGACCGTTGGCTTGTGAAGTTTCAAAAGATAGCTTTATTCTTCTCCTCTCGCAGCTTTTCACAGATTTCATTTCTAAGCCAAAAAATTTCCAACCTATTCCCAGCCCATTGTAGTGTCTTCCTTGCTGAGAAACCATATAAAATCATAGAAATGTAGCCAGTCTGTTTTGACACAAATAAATACAACTAAACTAAAGCTTTATGTCTTGGATTCCTGGGGAAATCCCAGCTTTGTGGCAAATGAATTACTGTAGAGTTATTCTACATCTCCTAATGGAAACCTCTGCAATAGCTAAGGACTGTCCGTTTATTTCCTTCCAGATAGTTAATTTATTTGTCATCAAAACCTAGATGTACTTGAGCCCTCCTCCTGGAGTGTGTTTGCATGGACAGAAGTAAAAAGAGGACTTCAGCACTTAAATATCAGACAGAAGCACATTGCTCTCGTCATTTTGAGAAAAGGAAAATTGAAGGAAGGTTGCAACTTTCTCACGTTTTAAACAAAATAATTTCTTGATTAAAGCATGGTGACAAACAAGCGTGAAAAGCAAATGTTCCAGAATAACAAACCTAAATGCAAGGAAGTTCATATTAAAAAGAAAAAAAACCCCAAAACTTTCTTGAGACTTACTTTGAATTACTTTTCATTAGTAATTGTAGATGTTTAAAATGCTCTTGGAAAAGAGCCAAGGGGCTGTAGGGAAGAGTCTTGTGTGTGCCTGGGTGTATAGCTGTCTCATTTTTATGTATAAAATGAGATAACCACAACAGGACTTGAGTAACATTGCCGTTACAGGGGTCTTACTACATGAATTTTTAGTATTGACATTAGGGTTATTGCCTGCCCTCTCTTATCCTTTGATGGTGTGGGGGAAGATGTGTCAGAGAATGTAGGCAGGAGCAAACTTCAGACATCCCTGTATGACATTCCCTCATGCCACCACTATTACCTGGTGACCAGCCATGGCTTCAGGTGAAGAGGTGCAGTAACAAGTCGTGGGGGAAGCGTACCAAACCCCTAAGCCTTCCCCACGTACAGGTAGTGCTATGAATGTACAGGTAGTGCTACGACAGCCGATGACTTTTCAGAGCAGACACAGGGATGCTGTGGAATAGCTGCTCACCTCCCACTTAAGCCATGTGTTCCTGATCCTGTGGGGTGACTCAGAGACTCATTGCTTGGCCATGAGAGCTCTGCTCATCACTCCTCATGCACTCACCCTCCCCAGCGATGCTTAGCAAGCCATACATGACAGGCAGTGTGACTCTTCTCTTTCCTTTTGTGGACTGTCTGAGCAGAGCATGACTTTTATTTTCAGTTGCAGTCAGTGCCCAAAACTCTGGTAGATGTTTCTTGTTGCTTCAGAAGCTCTGTGGCTTGCTGCTCTATGTTCAGAAACCAAGCTGCTTTTTTCAGCTTTTGTTACTCAGGGAAATCTTGTGGGATTTGGAAATCTTGTCTGTTGCCTGACTTGGACAATTCTGATTTATGGTATAACTTTGTCTTGCACTGGGAGCCGCTTGCATGGAACTGTGCATCTGTATTGAAATCCACGGACTTCAAGAGGAGTCCATGCAGGGTGTGTTTAGGTCTTGCAACTTTCTCGCATAGCAGTGTTCACTGCTTGTGTGGTTGTGCGATAGAGCGCACACACAACGCGTACACCCTGAACCTAGGGAGCTGAGTGGCTGGATAGGGCCAGCACACGATGTTGCTGTTTGGGAAGCGTGCTGCTTCCTCAAGCCCTTGAGAGCAAGATTCCAGCAAGAGGCTCAGGCAGACTGTGGTGGTGGCCTGTCCCTGCTGCCCGGAGCTGTGGGCCTGGGAGCAGGATTGGAGGACGAGGCAAATGAGCCAGTCCCCCTCCCTGCCTGTAGTTGTAGTGCCAGGTGGGGCACTGCAAGAAAATAGTGGTTCTGGATGATGGGACAGAGTAAAACTAGGACAATTTTTGCCTTCTGAGGTGCTAGTTTGCAAAATGTATTCAGGTATACAAGGTAAAAATCCAATTCCAAAACTTTGTGCTGTGCATGTGACGTTCGTACCGAGAAGCCCAGCTAAGGGCAGACACCTGACCTAGAGCAGAGGGTTTCTGTGGAGTTTGCAGTCCTTTGTGAGAACTGATTCAGTGAGTTGTATTTTCTCAACACAGCAAGGGAAAAGGGGAAATAGGACAAAATAAACCAACGGCACTTTTAGTCCGTTTCTGAAATTTGGCGGTGGCTTTGGTAGTCAGGACTTTGCCCATCACATATTCACAAAACAAAGTTACTGCAAGGTAATGATGCTGATGCCTCCAATAATGTGTATATAAACTAATAGCCTGCTTGTATCCAAGTTGTAGCAGATTGTATACAGCAAACTGGGAGGACTGGGGTAGAAACCTGGTCCAAAAAAATGTTTGGTAACTCACTCATTTATGAAAATCAAATTTCAACTCTGTTGCCATTAATACTGAGTGCATTTTGGTCAGCACTATATAACCCTCACTTAAGTGCTGGTTTTCGGTATCCTTTGAATACGAATAGAGATGTTGTGTTCAAAAGTGTAGAGATGTATTTCTAGAACAGATTAAAGAGTAAGATGAGCAAATCACTGTAGGGTTTCTGTGGGATTTTGAGGATGAATGTCTCATGCTTTACTCAATGGATCATTATAAAATCATGTGACTTCAGGTTTAGCATGTGAAAGTGAAGATTTTCTTTAGCCAGTGGCTGCATCGTGCTGTGCTTCTGCCAGCTGGTGAGTAATAGCCCAAGCGAGAAATTGTTACAATTAGCATTGCATTAAAGATAAAGCATAAGGTGAGAAAATTTGTGACTGGCAGTGAAAGAGACTATAATCTATAGTTTGGGGGGGATTTTTCCTCCCAGAATGTCTTCTCTCTTCTTGCTAAGATAAGAGTATTTTAAAAAACATAAAGAAAATGCCAAGTTTGTAAAGGCCACTTTACTGCAATCCAGTTGCCTGATGAACAAAACAGGTTTTAAATTATTTCTTCTCACTTTTCATTTTTCTTTCATCAGTTTTGTTTCTCTAAAGGAGGCATGAGTCTCTTACAGAACAATTAGGGCCATTTCTTACAAGCATCTGATGCCAGCCACCCCGATGGAATAAGATAAGTGAGAGAGAACTGGTTTTTTGAAGCAGGGATTAGTTGAAATTGTTTCTGCTAGTCTTCAGTTGGGATTAGCAATTCCAACGTTGTGATTCAGGATAGGTTGAATCGTGCTCAAGCCCATCTCTGGGCAAGAACAGATCTATATTTTGGTATATGATTCAGTCCCATTAGGATGTTTCAGTGATGATTATAAATGAAAATGCTTTCATGAATTGGCTTGATAGGAGCAGCTTATTGGTGCCATACTAGACTATCACAAAATAACTGAGTGTCAGAAGCTACTTAAAGCCACTGTAATATTGCAGTCTGCAGGGCACCTGCAGCTCTCTGCTCATCCTCTTTCCCTCTCTGTTATCCAAGACAAATTTGTAGCATTTGAAGCCATTAAAGGAATTCCCAGCCTTAATTTAGATGCTGTTTCAAAGATGGCACATGTGCTTTAAATGATCTATGTCAGGATTGTCCTCTAGGTTAACTCTTTGTTAAAAACGATGTGCTTTGATAGTCTTTGTTCCTCATTTCTGGTGTTAACAGCATGGACTCTGCTTCCAGGATTATGTGAGGTGGGTTCAGATGTGCCAGATAACATGCTTGTTAACAGGCACAGAGCAATACTGCTGTTTCCTTTAAGTAGAATGCAGCATAAAAAAAGATCCAAAGAACTCAATGGTCATGTGTAACTACACAGTTAAAGGGAATGCTATTGTTAAATTCATTATTTAAAAGCAGATTTAATAAAGGAAAAAAAGTTATAGGTAGTGTGTTATATACAATACTATAATCCTGTATTCCTGGAAACAATAGCTGTATACTAGTTACAAATCTCAGTAACAGTGAGCAGAGGGGAAAAAATCCTTAGGTTTTAGTTCATGAGAGCAGGGAACTTCTTTTGCGCACTTGTAGACAGCGATGTCAGTTGGTTTGCTTTTCTTCTTGCTGTCGTTTAAATTGTGAGCTCCTTTGCAATATCTTGAGCAAAACAATAGCAAAGTGGGTGGGAAAAGTTACCGAAGCTTTGTCTTGAACTTGCATTTGGAGTTCACCGTATATGTTGTTAGAAACAAATAGTTTGCTTTCACTTGACGCTGACTTCATCCAGAGCAGGGCTGAGTCATATGCCTATAGTACAGCTCTCTCTCCGGAGGCTCATGTTGGCAATGTTTATGCAATTGCAGAGCAGCTGAGAGCATAAAATTCTCTCCTCCTCCTTATCCCCCAAAATCCACCATCCTCTTGAAGTACAGCGTGCAAACAGTGCAGATTGCAGTATTCCCACATTCAGCTTAAAAATGATTAAGAGGAAACCCTCTAATAAATATACGAAGTATCAAAATGCCTTAAAAGCAATCAGAGGGCTTGTCTACACTCAGGGAAGTAAAGTGATTTCAAGTTGAGAAGTTGAAATTAAAATACCCGAAATACATGTTAATCTGGCTGAAGCCTTCATTGTAATGTAATTAATGCTACTTTGTATCTAAAAGAGACTCTTTGTGCAAGTGTTCAAAATGCATTGTTCATATGCCTTAAATTCATACTTCTGGTTGTCTTAACTTTCCAGGGTGCTCGTCCTTCCTGCCTGGTGGACACACACCTTACAGGATCGCTTAACCTTCCATCCCCTGATTTCACCTGTAGGACTTAGGCATTGCTGAGCAAAAATCCTGCACAAATATATAGGGCTGTGTGGTGTCTCTCCCCTTGCCACTGCTGTAACTGATAAACTGGGTTTCAGACCGGAGACAGTTCTTTGTGTATATGCCTTTCTTTTTTCTGCCTCTCTGCAGTCTTCAGTAAGTCAAGCCTCTAGGCTTTCTGAAACCTTCCTTTTCTTCACCCCCTTCCCTCTCACCCAGGAGCCATCTGTGAGTCCTCAGGTTCTCCGCTCTTCACACTTGTACAGATTTTAACCTTCCACAAACAGAGCTTCAAAGATTCACGTTAGGATTTTGAAGAACTGTGGTATCTGTGCTGGGGCTCTCGTGGATGCGTAGCTGGTGGTGCCTGCCCTTTAGCTGCGCCCCTAGAGAGCACGTTGTTTGCCAGGCTTTTCTTTCCCTATCTGGTCTCTACTGTATTTAGATGCAACTGATGGGCAGACCCTAGAGCAGTCACATTTTAATTGTGCATTTGGCTATGTGCCCTGCAGAGGGGGATTGGAAGCTTTCTGAGTTTCCTTTGATAGTCTTCCAAAATTAAGTCACAGAAAAGGGAGTCTGGGAGCACGGTGGAGGCCTGGAGACATACGAGGAGTCTGTCAGAAGCTGCAGCTGGAAGGGTGCTGGAGGGGCCTCCTCTTCGAAGCGACACAAACTTGCCAGCTTGTTGGGGTTGAGAGGGGATGCCCTTTATCAAAATGCCAAAATCACGCTGACTTTGTTTGCAGAAGGACTGGTATGTGGATGTCAACTGCTATAAACTCCCAGGAAACACTGTGTTTTGCATACTCTTAGGAATGTTTGTGAAAAATCAGAAGAGGAAGTTTAAAAGGGAAGGAAAGAAAATACAGTGAAGGCTAAGGAAAAAATGTGTGGTGAAAATATTTAATTTAAACCCCTTCTCCTATCTACTAAAAATGGTGACTTGTTACAAGTTGAAGGTTTAAAGATACCCAAATTGTCGAAAAAGCCACAATGCTTTTCAATCTAAAAAATTAAAACCCATCTATTTGTAAGACTCCTTTCAATACTTAATTGGTAAAGCTGTTGTATAAAGGGAATAATACCTAAGTTAAAAATAGGTCTGGAACTGTCCTGACAACCAAAAACATGCTAGCTCTAACATTCACATTTTCCTTTTGTCAAATGGCCTATAAATATAATCTCCATAATAATAGAAATGCTGTTAAATTCTGTTTTGTGATCATTTTGTCCTGGTAGAAACTTCAGGAAAATAAGCAAATTGCTGCCTTTACTCTTGAAGGCTGCAGTATATTAGTTTCCCTCTTCATAGGAATGTTATACTAACCTAATTTAGGATGAGCCTATGCACGGTTAAAGTAGTAAGATTATCTTAGCTGCAAACATGTCGTGTAAAGTGATGCATGCATCCGGAGCACGACTTTATCAAAAAGCAAATCAGATAAGGTGTCCTGGGTGCTCAGTTTCTCTGAGCCACTTCATAGTCACTTCCGTGACAGGGGCTTGACACTCAGCTCCTCTCCCTGGCTGTGCCAGGGAGCACTCCGCTTATCGTGCAGGCTTTTGTGCAAAGTATGAATGAATCTCAGGAGGGGGGAGAATAATAGAAGGTGAGACTCCAAATTAAGTGCTGCCTTTCTATTAATATCATTTAAAAGTAATACGCCACCTACAACTTGTAAAGGAACCGTAGCTCTAGCATTTTTAAATACTTAGAATGATTTATGTCCCCTGTAATATCTTTGCCTGCAGCAGCTTTGTTTCCAGTGTAAAAAATAGACAATAGATTAAAATCCTCCAGTTCTTTTCTGTCCATTACGTCCCTACCCTCCTGTCCAACTTTTTTGTTTGTTTGTTTTTAAAAGAATCCTTAAGTACTCTCGGTCACATAGTGGGCTAGTAGTTGCTCTGGGTTCTCTTACCAATCAAAAACATTGGGAGAATCCTATTATTGTTACTAAAATGTGTGGTATGTGCTTGGAAGTGGCCACTTGGGAGTGGCTCTGGCAAACAGCTTCTGGTGAATTTTGTTCCAGTGCTTTTGAGATACTGATTCTTCCAATTGTTTTTACTCCCGTGAAACAGCTCACCGCTTCTGTGTACAGTCAGCAAAACAAAAAATGCGTGTCCGTCTCGGCTGTTCCAGGTCGTCTTGGTGCAAACTCACCTGCATCAGCAGTTTCGGCCAGTGCTCCAGACTGCAGATCAGAGCAGCTGAGCAGCAGACAGTCCTTTTTGCTGACTTTGCAATAGGCAACAATAACCGGTCAGCGAGGCAGGGCTAGCTCAGAGTGGCTGCATCGTCGGTTGCCTCAACTATTTGCTCAGTTCTTGTAAGCCACTTGAGAGTGCTGGTATCATAGCATCATCTTTGAATTAGTGATTGCAGCTGTTTTGAATTGAAGCTTTCTTCCTAAAAAAGATGCAAAATGTTTTACAAAGTTGACAATTGCTTTCCCTGTTTTACAGACAGTGAAATGCAGCTCGAAGAGACCTGGTCTGTCCACTCAATGTAGAAATGTGGAAATAAACTGGGGGAAAACCTGAGAACAATGTGAACTTCTGATGCAGGGGGCAGCCCTTCATGATTGTGCCTATTAATACATCCACTGAAAATAAAACAGTCACTCAGTGTCCTAGGGAGGCCTAATGATGCTGGGTTTGGAAAAGCCAGTGTACTGCAGTGGGAAGAAATTTTGGAAGGAGGCAGAACTTCTCCTTACGCCTTCCTCTTGCAAGCTGGCAGGACGAAGAGAGCTTGTAGTACATGAACTGTTGGCAGGACACTGTTGTGGGTCCAGACGCAGCGGTGCTGACATGGCTACTGAGAATGAGAGTTGTGCTGTAGATCCTTGCAAGCAGGGCGTATCTAATAAAGACTTCCAGGGAGTATAATAGGAGGAAAAAAAGTCAGCAAACTCAGTGTATCTGTTTGGGGAGTTCTGCCTCATACAGAGCGTGGTTCCACGCACAGTGTGACTGGGTGGATACAATGATGTCCTGTGAATGGAATCTATGTTGTTTTATTTCAAGGGGAAGAGATAACTGAAGTTTTCATTGCCACACCCAAAGACGAATAATAAACCAGCCAGGCAGCAACTGTCTCCAAACAGCCCTTGTTACCAACCCACAGTCTCTGCATTGGCTGGGATTTCTTGGCCACATGTGTGAGTGTGGAAGAAGATTGTCACTGGAATCATTACAATAGATTATGATTGATGGATAAATGGAAAATCCATGTCAAAGACAGACACGATGCCAAATGGCCTCTGCAGTGCTGGGGCTCATCTTGACTTGTCATACAGTGAAAGCAAACAAGGCTTCAAAAAAGTGAAATGATTTGATATGCTAATCTGTGCCTTGTTTCAGGCATAGTAATGTCATTGTGAACAAAGGAGAAGAAAGTAAACAGCTAAGACAAAAGGGACTTACTGTCTTATTGCTGCTGGAAAAGTTCCTCTATTCCTGAATAAGATTTTTCTTAATAGTAGAAATAGTTGATCAGTCAGTTTCCTCTTTGATATCCGTTCTGTTACCTCCTTGGTAATCATATTACGAAGGAGCTGTTTTTAGAAAAGGCAGCCCATCGTGAGAGACAGAATTAGCCGTAGGTTTTGATTAATCGCCGGTTCTTCACATCTGTGTATGTACAGAAATCATGAGCTATTAGCTGATGCTATTAGAACCCACACTTGGTCAAATCTAGCATTGTTCTCCCTGCCCTCCTGAAGCTTTACAGGATGCTGTTAGGTTTAAGCATACCGCTCCAGTATCGTTTCAAGGAGCATATTACAGCAATCTGTTCTTCGTATGTACATCAGAATAAGCAGCATTTATTTACATCTGAGGTTTAATCATAGAACTGAAATACTAGAGTCATATTAACTCATTATGTGATTTGCATAGTATTCAGCATTTTCCCGGATGTATTATTTTGTCTTTGCAGGTTGTCTGTCAGTTCTATATTCCAAATTTGGGCCTGCCGTTCCCTGCGGAATTAATGCTTGCTTAGTGGAGGGCTACCTTGATTTTTCCCAGGTCTCACTGGGAATTAGTGGACAAACTCAGCTCATCAGGACAGGAGCTGAAATACTCTCTACACTATTTCATAGCCTCCTTACCATGGGAAATGCTGCAGCAATGATTTAAAAAACAAAACAAAAAACAACTGCCCACACACAAACCACCCCACAGCATCTCACTTCTGTCCTATGATGCTATCACATGTTATTTTAATCCATTTGGTCACTGGTTGTGCACAAATTTTAGAAACATGGATGAAGAAGGTGATTAAAATACTGTTCTCTTGTAGATCTCATCCACCTTAATCTATCCTTAGAGACAGATAAAAATACTATTCCTGCAGATGCTGGTAATATCAAAATATTGCAGCTGAAGGTGAATCAAGGAATGTATAATCTAAATACATCAATTACATTGAAGCCTCAAGTATGAGCTCAAAGAGATGTAGTTGACACAACTGAGCATGCTGTTTGATACCTTTGCACTACACAGAAAATAAACTACTAGTTTTATACTCTGTATACAATGAGCTTATTTATGGTAAATGAAATATTTCACATGTACACTATACAAAAATAAGAAAATCTATCTTGTAGGCACTTCACCTCTCAAATTTGCAAGTTAAGGTAATGGACAGGGTTCAGTTGGTCTGTCTGAACTTTTGTGGCTTTTTCCATCATTGAAATGTATTTCAATGATTACGTTAAGAACAGATGTATAAGTTTTCTAATGTAATTTTTCTTAATTAAGCCTACTGATTTAAAATGTACAACATGCTACGGAACTTGTTCTGACTTTTTTTATGAGCCATCAATAGCTTGCTCCAGGAACAGTTGTCAAAAACCCCCCGAAACAGGCTGTATTTCAGAATAGCAGTAACGGTCATGAGATCCTAGATAAAACAGTCTTGTACAAAATGGAGTTGTGCAACAGAAAACAGACATTTAATCATGAAAGTGTACTGTTCAATGAAGAAGTAGCATGAACTTAGTTTCTTGCTTAATTAAGTTTTGTAAGATAAACATGTGTCTAATGCCTTTGATCCCGAAGAGCCCCTGATAATCGTGCTGTTGACCTCTGTGTAGAGAAGAGAGTTTGGTCTAGTGGACTGAGCGAAGGCTTAGGAAGTTTTAATCTGTCATAGCAACAACTCTAACTTTCAGGGTGGTCTTGGAGAAACCAGGGCAGAATTTAAAGGGCTTGTCCTTCAGCGGAAAAGATTAACAATAATTACAACAACAATAATACTTTTCTCTAAGGCTGATTCCATGTGAGTGTGTGTCGAGGCTTAAATTCTATTCAAACTTTTGGCAATAAATGCTGTGTATTTAAACTTACTCAGCACAGTAAGAGAATTCCATATGCATAATGAATAAGTTGAGGTTTGGTTTGTTGTGGGTTGTTTTGTTGTTGTTTTTTTAATCAAATCTTGCCATTTTATTTTTGATATAATTTACAGGCTAAGTGTCATAGCTGATACTCACTATTGAAAGTCATAACTTCATTATGTGTGCAAATACGGCTTTGGAAAATGACTCATTACTTCTTTTGGCACTAAAAAGTTTATTACAGTACACAAGAAATTTTGCACACAGTTGAGAGTTTATTCAGCCTAAAGCATTTGATTTAGTGTATATTTGGTAAGCATTTACAGTTCTTGTGATTTTCTAGGGCTGTCTTACTGGACTGGTTTTTTGAAGTGAAATAAATTAGAGTAACTTTTCGTGTGTGCTGCATAGATAGGTTTTTCTTACTTGACAACTTGGAGCAATATTGTATGTAGCTTTCTGAACAGCCTCTAATAATCTCTTCTGGCTTGCAAATAATGTAAACAATGAGTCTTGTAAATCATGAAGAAAGAAGTAACCCGAGACTTCAGATGAGAAAGCTTCTCTCTGAGTTCATTTGAGTGGAGGTCGGAGGAATCACTTGGAAATCATGAATCAGTACTTGGCTGCTGCGTGAACCTTGGACTAACTTTGTCGTGCGCTGCTAAACTTACTTGTTCCTTGAGTTACTTGGAATCTTTTTGACTTTGCAAACGCTTCAGAGAAGGTCATGAAGGGAGATGGCAGTGCAATGTGGAATCTGATGTGGAAATACTGCATTTCTGTCAGGACAATCAGGTACGGTAAGAACATATAAAACTTTATTTTGTGGTAAGTCTAAAAACTGCATGCGTTAAAGATCGTCTGTCCTACTACTTGTATTCTTTCACCCTGCATAGTTAACTCTAAGTAGTCCAAGATGATTATTAGGCTACTTGTCCTTATACTAAAGCTGTGAAAAGAAAAATACAGGGTTATTGCAAAATATCTTCAAGAAAGGAGGAGTTTTCATGATTTCAGTGTCTTGGAAATACCTCTGTCTCATTTACAAGCAGGCAAAAGTTGGAATATGAAAGAAACCTTATTTTCATGAATACAAGAATCTTCTATTTATTGTATCTCCCAAATCCAGAGATACAGCGTGTGTTCTTAGCTTACCACAAGCATCATTTGCTTCAGACAAAGGGGAAGGGAGGAGAAAAGAAGGTGGCTTTTATGGCAGAACAAAACTCTAAAAATGGCTCTAAGCTAGCGTAGTGCTACAATCTTACCTGTGTGCCTTACGTGAAAACGCAGCCGACTTAAATAAGGTGACAGGCTGTGGCTGCTGTGCATCGCTGGGCACATTCTTTGAGTGGTTCGTGTTTGACATGCTGCGTGCTCCCTGCCAAGAGCAGTTGCTGTGGATTCCAGTAGAGTTTATTCCAGGAATGGAGCTATTAAGCGAGACGCTTGGTGATTGTGCGTTCTCACAGCAATTTTATATATTTAAAAATAGCTAGCCGTTTTCATCCTATAGTTTCTTCATGTTACACAGTTATATGATTTGAATGGTACGTTTTCTCATGCAAGCTTCCCTTGAGATATCACATAATCTAAGTAATTACTGCATTTCACACTGCATAATTATTCTGTGCTGAGGAAATAGTTGAGAGTGCCTGAATTCCTGCATGAACTTTCATTACAACCGGAATGAGACTGTGGAGAGCTTTTTATCATCAGGATACCAAAATAAAGCTAAAAAGTCCCTTAGTTCCCAGCAGACAGTGAGTCAACGTAATAGAAACTGAAAATAATCCCTGAGAGAGGATTCGATTAAGATAGAAGTAATTTTATTTATGATCTGGGTTTAGAACCAGAAGCAGAGGAAAAGCCTGAAACAAACCGGATCAGTGCTTAAATCCAGAGAACCAGTCTTTACAGCACAGATGTTCATCCTGACCTCAGTACGTCTGAGAAGAGTCCTGTGCAAAACTCCTAAGTTATAAAGGTGTATGTTCCTACTAAGACTAAGCTTCAGAGGTTCCTCGGAGCACTTGGGTGTGGCTATTTTTCTGAAGTTTAACATGCATGTTGTGCTCGCCTGTAAACAGCCACTTCTTTCTTTTATCAGTGACCTTACTCCTGTTCAGAGTATATAGGTTGAATATTAGCTTAATTGCCTACAGCAGGGCTTCTTTATAGAGCAGCTTGCTGGCTCTCACAGCTAGCGTAACGCAAAGTAACATTCCTCTTTGTTACAGCACTGTGAGTATTTTCAATTAATGTTTTTGGTTGTTTTAGCAGATCCTATTTTCTTTGGCAGCAACACCAATGAGTTTGAGAGCATTAAAGAAAGAGTTTTTCCTTTGTGGAAAAAGCTCTCTACCACCTTAATTTGCTTTTCTGATATCCTTCAGAAATCCTGAAACTCTCCCGGCATTTTGGAAGGTTTCAGTAACCATTCTGGCTCGTGTTCTTATCCATCCAGTATGAGGCTATACCAGTCTTTCTCCCTCTCCGCTTCCTCCCCTTTCTAGAAAACTGTGAAGCCCGTGCAGCCCGTGCTGGAGATGGCAGTCAGCCTCCATCTCTTTATACCAGTAGAGCGAGTCTGGGTTTTCCCTCTGTGTGTGAGCTGCCCCAGTAAAAGCATTTCTCCACGCCCTTAGCGCCGCTGCGCCGAGCAGCAGTGTTTGCATTGACTACACTGGGCCAGTTGTACTACAGCTCCTTACGTATGCCCAGGGCCTGAATGAGGGGTTTCATGCCTCACTGAGAAAACAGTCCCACTCCAAAATGAAAATTATTATTAACTGGGTTTTAGGGTTGGTCTTGTTTCCACTGGACTCCAACAGCTTTAAAAAAAATAGTTGACTGAGTCTTTGTTGCCTGTTTTAATTAGACTGTGTGGCTTGGGGGCAGCGAGATTGTCTGCATCCGTGTACATGTGTTTACATGACTAGACCTTAAAAATCATAGGGTCATGCCTGTTAGCAAGGTGAAATACATGTGTAGTACTGGAAGAAAAGGCAGTGGTTTGCTTTTTGCATAGGGGAGCTTTAGGTAATGCTGGAATAAGCTTAGGAGAGAGCAGGACGGTGTAATGTGGAAATATACTGCACTGTCTAAATTATGTCTTTTTTTTTCTGCTGTGGGGTGTTGGCCTAGTCCTAGAGCAAAATTGCAAAAATTATAAAGATGAAAGGATTTCTTCACTAAGGTACCAAAGCTGAGCTTGCGGCACTGAACAGGAAACTTCTGTCCTTGGAAAGAGCTCAGTTCTCTGAGCCCATGCGTGGCCTACGATATTACCAGGTTATTTCCCGAGGCACACTAGGAGAGGCAGGGTCTGGCTACAGCCCCAAAACATAGAACAAGCAGTGGGGTGATCCCCGAGCCCCGGGATGGTGCTCACCTGGAGCTGGTGTTCCCAGGTATCTGGGGGAGAGTTGTTGCTCCTGTCCACTTTGCACTGCGTTTCCACCGTATGGGGTACAGGATCGTTATCCTCTTCCCTTGGCCAGGCCGGTCTCCCCCAAGGCCAGCAGCCACTCCTGCCACACTGTGGTATTTTTGACTCTGCTTGGCGACAGCAGTCACTACCTGCATAAGAGGTGTTAAGTGTTCCTGCCCAGGGCACTGCAAGTTGTCTCCGATATTTCTGAAAAGGGGAGTAATGGTGTTTGTCACCGGCACTATTCCTGAGCGAGGGGCAGAGCAGTATCGCTCTGTGCTGTCACAGCAGCCGCTGCTTGAGTCGCGTGCCCTTCTCGCTGAACCCGCTCCTGTCCCAGCATGTGTGCGGAGGACAAACAGTGCCCTTCCCGCTCCTCTGAAGTTCACTGTGAGGGAATATTGCATGAAATAACAGTGCTTTCCTCTGATGGTGAATCTCCACTTGGGATGATATTTGCAGGTGGAAAACTCTCCCAGAATCAGCGAGTTGGCAAAGCATGAAAGCAGAAGTGGGGTTAAAGCATCAGTAGTCATTTACTTCTGTTAAAGTTACATTTTAGTGACCCACCATAGATGGGGGATAGGCAAATATATAATGAGGAAATTGTTTGTCAACATAGTCGGATTAGCCATTGTATTTAGAGGGTCACGTCAGTATTAAAACAGAGGAACACGTGTTATATAAGGACGGGGAGCAGATCAGCTGCATGCGGAATTACTCGTTTCCTCAGTAATGTGCTATATGCCAGCCAGCCTGTAAGGTTGGGGTTAGTGGTTAGAGGAGCAGACTGGAGCCATCTGAATCAGCAGATCCACAGCCCACAGAGAATAAATTAAGGGGTTTATAATAATGTAACACATAGTTTTCGGCTTGCATCTTAAAGTTCCATTTGCAAGTAATGGAGGAAAACAGTCAATAGTTAGTTCTTAGTGCTCTACACATCTGGAAAAAAGTAAGAATTAGTCTTCAGTATGAGTTGTCATGGAGTTTCTTCACTTATTTTCCTTCTCCTACAAACATTTTCCATCTTGGTTCAGTCATACTTTATTTTTAGTTGTCTGCTTTGGGTTTTTTTCTGAAGACTGACAGAACAGCGCTGTGTTTTCATCGAGGAAAAATAACACCCTGGCAAGTGAAAGGGTCTCAGTTGGGCTTTAATTGCATTTTGGGCAGCACGAGCTACTGTAGCTGTGTAGGGGAGGGGCAATGGTGGGAGTCTGGAGCACATAAAGGCAGCTTGGTGTATCTGGTGTAGGGGCTTATTTCGTAAATGTTGTGAGCATCCGCACTGCCTCATGAAAGCTCAAACTACTCTAAATAATAACGTGTTAAACGGGTCAATGTAAAGGAATAATACAATGACTATGTTAGTCCACAGTTCATGTTCAGTGATGGTTCGGCCCCCAGACATCGCTGCAGCTCCTTGCTCCTGCTTCCAGAGTGCCGGTGCAGGGTGCCAGCACGGGCGTCGTACAGCCGCGCAGGACGGTCAGCGGGAGAAAAGGGGTGGTTTTCCAGCCCGGCGGGTGCAGCGGTAGGGTCACCACAAGGCCCCACAAAAAAGCTTGTGTTCGTATTGGGCGAGGGAGTGTAACAAGCAGTGGTGGGAGAGAGGGGAACGCAGTGCTGACACAGCTGAAGTGTGACTTTACCTTACGGGAGATGGTATGGCCTGAAGAGAGAGGACTGAGCGCCAAGGCTCGAGATCGTTTGCTCTGTAGTTCATGGGCAAATAGCAGCAGCGTTCTCTTCTTAGGGCTATTTATCTGTCACATGTAACCAGTGATAACGCGGTATATAATCAGCTATTTAATTTATGCATTTCAGTTTTCATCTGAAATGGAAACGAGAATACCCACCTCAGATATTCCTCCTCACACCTACAGGGTTAATGTTTGTGAAACTTATCTCAGAAAAGGAGAATATATGTTATGTATTGTTACAGTAGTAAGCAATAGAGTTGGCACCTTTCGTTAAGATCAGACATTAACAAAGTGATTTTCCTATAGCTATTTTATGGCTTAAACACTAACCAGAATTTCTAAAAATTCACATGTAAGATTTAAAAAACAAACAAACAAACAAAACTCCAACAACGACAAAAAAACCCCAAACCCCTTCCATGTTGACTCCTGTTATCTCCAGAATGTTTGGGTTTTTTTTTAATTCAGTTTCTATGTGGGTTTCTTTGTCATCTGCTAAATGCTGTGCTTGAGAAGCTACAAGACAAAGCTGCATGCACGTCATCATCAGTAGTCTGGATGCTTTAATCTTCATATAGTGCATGGCTTTCTATAGCCATCAGTCTTGTATTTTAATATAGCACAACTGTAATTATCCTAGTGCAAACCTTCCTTTGGGGTAAAAGATCTCTTCAGCATGACAGTGCCAATAGCCACACAACACTTAATGAATTTTTAATAAGCTCTTGAGTATAACAAATCATTGTGAGGTTGGGATGAAGTTGGTATCTTTAGAATTGTGTGTTAGGAGTGTGTGAATGTGTCCTGTGCATTTTGCATACTAAAATACATTATTTGGGTAAAGGGTACCGTTTTTCTCCTACTGTCTCTGGTCTATGCATAGGAATCTGGAGAGGAAATCATTATGGCATTAATTCCTCTGAGCTCAGTTGCTCTACCTACAGCAGACTTGTTCAAGGGGTGAATTAGACGTTGCTTTGGTTTTGTGTTGGATTGGTATTTTTAACTCATTTAACTGTCTTTAGACGTTGCTTCTGTTCAACTAGGGCGTATCTGTGTTTACATGGCTGGATTGTTTCAGTCTGATTGTTAATGTAAATTAGTGGTTTGTGATTTAAGTTCAGGAAGGGCGCAGTGAGCTTAAACAGGTTACAGGTTACAGATCTGTTAGAGCAGAGGACCAGAACCTCATCAGCTCCTTTGGCTTTTTTTTTTTTTTTTTTTTGCTATGAGCACTCATTAAAATGCTCCTACTTAGGATTTTCATGTACTCTTTGTCTTGTACGATGCTCTCTTTGTCTTTGTGCATCACTTGCTATATCATTGCTAAAAGCTAAAAATGTATAGGCGGGGCTGTTAGTTGGTGATTTCAGTTTAATCCTTGCTTGAGTTTCAGTGTAAAAACTACCACTGAAGTTGCAATAATTGCATGTAGTTAAGACTTTCTTCACATACAAAACTCGCAGGTGAGGGTCCACTGCCTTGGAAGTACACAGAAACTGTCCATCCAGCAGCAGTGCTTCTTGTTTGTGTGTTTTCCTGTTCAAAAGTCAAGGTACCTTATGAACTTAAAGACTGTGTTTTTTAAGAAGGATCAAATAATTGCAGGATGTGGAAGTGATGGACCAGTGTGAGATCTGAAGGCTGTTTTTAGTCACTGCCCCCATCAGTTTTATTCCAAAAGTTTTGTTCTTTCATTTTAAGGCTGAGTCTACTGAGCTGTTCTGGTATAAAAGGACCTGAAGCCAGCTTAGCTAATTAGCTAAAACTGGAATCAACTTCTAGCCCTCTTCTGAGTTTTCATGTCTTTGCATTAAAATAGTTGCATCAATGTTTAGCTCAAACCTTTAGTTTGGGCTGAGAGCAGCCCTGGGTTTAAACTATGCCGAAGCTCTGTCCTTTTACAACGCGGGGTATAATGACGTGCATTGAAACCCTAGAAGTCAGAAACCTAATCCAAGGCAGTCTAGCGAAGTTAACAGACTGTTTTATTATTTATTTACACAGACCTTTCGAAAGAGCTTGTTGATGCAGAACCATAGGTTATTGAGCTGGTAAAATTGTTTGTCTACTGATGGGGGAGTTCAATTATATTTAAGGTAGCTTTTTGTATTTAAATGCTTGCTGTAGGTGATTGCATATGGTGAAAGCGTATGTGGCAACTTTTATAAACCTCGAACAGTAGTTCTGGTCTAATACTTCCACTGCTAGTCCTATTGCTCGATGTCTTCTCAGATCTACCTAGAAATTGGCATTTAGGATTTGTTTTGAAAGGATACCGCTTCTGTTGTTGCTCTTAGATTACCCAGTTGTTTGGTTTGTATTTTTTATGTTTTAAGAACTCCTGAAGCAGCCTTTCAGCTTGTGTCTTTCTGCTCTGAACATATAGACAAGAAACAAATCATATGGAAGTGTTACCTGCTCTTCGGTTTGAACAGGATCATCTTCTAGTGGACTGTAAAGCAAATTAGGTAGCGAGAAAACAAAGCTCTCAGCTTATCTGGTTTTAAGAAGATCATGCATTTTCCGGGAGGAGTCAGATGACGTTTTAGTAATTGGTGAGTACTGACCGATCAATTTAATACTTATGATTCATGTGATTAACATCAGTGAATACTGTGAATTGATCATAGTATGAAAAGCATGGGATGTGAAATTATTTTAATGAAAAAGACTTCTGCTTAAATGCCTGGTAAAGGTTTTATTCCTTTTCTAATAGGAATTCATTTTGCTATACAAGTGTAATTTTTAATTCTGGATGTGTTTTTTGAATACTCTGTAAATACTCTTTTGCTGTTCTCCATGCAGTATCTGCCCGTTAATCATTTTCTTTGACAATAATCATAAAACCAACAAGAATTTATACAGTAAGCAAAGTGTCATCTTTTAGCAGGAGACAATAAATTCATTCATATAATTAACTGCCTGGCAGGTATCAGTGACAGAAGTGTTGGAAGTGTTATTAGACTGTTGGGGTTTTTCCTGTCTTCACCACTGGGGGGGGGATGGCAGAACTGCTTAATTAGGAGAGTTTAGGGTCTCATGACAACTGCAGTAACAGGCAAATAAAAAAAATCAAAGCTCATCACCTACGTATTTACTTCAGACCCTCTGAGTGGTTAATGAAACTTAAGCAAAACTTGAGGTAGGCAAGGCACGATTGCCTGACCTGCTACGCTCGTGGAACATTTCCATGCTGAGTGTACTGAGGTGTAAACCTGCATGCTGCAAACTGATCAATTAAAAATTAAATATGCTCTTGAGTTAGTCACATCTGCATTGATCTTCTGGAAAAGTCTCAGCAGCATGCATGGCATTTTGCATTTAATGAATTCTCATTAGTTTGTGATATCAGAGTAATGAATAGTATTTTTTCATATCATCAGGGGGCCACTTTCATGCTCTAATGGGGCCTGTTTTGTACAGGAAGCAGCACCATGGCTGTAAATTACACAGGAGGAATTGCCACCCTGACACGAAGCATTCTGGTTCAGCTCTCCTCAAAGTTACTTATTTTCACATAAGTTGTTTTTCTAATGTGGAAGTCGTCTTGGACACAATTGTTTACCATATCATCTTGAGGAGTAGGTTATGTTCACAGCCACAGTTCTGTCACCATTTGCTTTCCTGAGTATAACTTCACATTATTTGGGTATCAAGAAATGCGATCTTTCAGAGGAGATCCTTGATAAAAGCGTCTGAACACTTGTGCTGCTGAATTAAGGTGGCGTGAGCTACTGTGACCGTGTAGTACCTGTGATATCTGTTCTGTGTTACCTGCTGGCTGGCTGAATATCGTACATAAAGCAAAACTAGTGTGACAGCTCAGTTGTTTGAGAAACTGCGCCACTGTCTGTGCTCCATCACGCAGTTAGCGTTAGCTGCGTACGCTGCCGCTTCCTTGACAAGAAGCCTTTCGCTATGGCCTTTGGCAGAGGCCTGATGGTACTATGCCGCCTGCAGCCTGTATGGTTTTTGCGTTAAAGCGAGAGAGACTTCAAAAAAGCTGAGCAGGTTGTGATAGCTCTGTCAAAAAGGCAGAATACAAAGCCAGTGCAGGCTGGTGCAAAGGGAAATATGACCTTTCTGTTGCTTGGGAGCCTTCAGAATATACGAGTCTTATGGATAATACATTTTTCTATTAAAAGGTCAGCGGGGTTGCAGTCTCAGCCATGAATTACTGTCCTTATATACACTGTAATTTGTCTGTTGCCCACAAGCCTTGGAAGAGGATCTCTTTGGCTCAAGTTTTCTGAACGTTTGTTCCACCTCTGACTTTTAAGTGACTCTGGCTATTTCTGCTCTCCCAGAAGCTGGCGGGGGGAGGCGTGTGCCTGCGGTCAGCCCTTCCGCAGCAAGCAGGTGTTTATTGACCACCTTTCAGCAGTCCCGCTGGGAAGCGCAGCCGGTCCCCGGCCGCTGCAGCTATGGGTAGAGCGTCTGGGCAATTTCAGAGACAGCTGCAGGAAGGAGATGCTGAGCTTCTGATGCCTCCTGGAAGATAAAAGGCACGTTTGTACCTTTGCCTTGGATTCTCTTATCTAAGAGAGAGCCTTGCTTGGAAGAAGTGGATAGAAATAATATCTATTATTGGCAGATATAAAAAAGCTTTCTAAAAACCATAAAAAACAGCTTCAACGCTGCTGCTGTTGTTGTTTATTATGTTCCTAAGGAAATGGAAGCTGATTTAACAGAAGTTTGAGAACCAAATTAGCAGTTACCATTTGTTAAATTGCATATTTGTAATCTTAGGCATTCAGCCTAGATTTAAAGCTCAGTTGCAATTTACCGGGAATTGTCGGATGTCCGCAAAATGCCTGCAGGCCTGTATACTGCTAAATATGAATTCTGCATAGGTAGATGTGTTTGTATCAGCAGATGTCTGTATGGCCTAATTCCCTTTCATGTTTAAATCAGGAAGAATGAACTGTTCCACCAAGTCAATGAAATAGGGGCAGATTGATCTTTTCAATAGCTGAAATTATCTTGTGATATTTCAAAATAAGTGAAAACAAGGCATTATGAAAAGCATACTTTTTAATCTGACTGTTTAGGAGAGCTTAATCTGAACTGCTATAGGCACACAGCTCTGAATTTAAGCACTTTTCCACAAATAGCAATACTCAAGACTTCTGTCCAGCAGTGTGCTCAGCTGTGTGATTTTTCTGGCCACGTATACAGAGACCTGATGATAGAATTTCACTGTCTGTATATTTTCAAGTTAATGTAACAAACACTTGTGGAGGAAAGGAGCCAGTGAGATGGAGATAAATACTTGAATTCTTTCCAAATGGCCAGTGTTAATTCTTTAAAAACAAGCACATGGAAAAGAACCCGAACGTTAAAGGCAATCTCTTGAAAAATTTCTCCCAGGTTGTTTATCCTCTTGCAGGCTCTGAAACGACTGCATTTTACTGGTTATTCCACCTGCATATTCTAAGTACTTGAGCAGATTTGTTACTCAGATTATTGAGCCTTGCACAGTAGCTCATATCCACGCCTTGTGAGACTATTCCACTTCATGCCTGTCTTGCAGGGACAGGCATAGCCTTGATGTTTCTTGGAATAAGAATGGGGTGGAGAGTGAGAAATTATGCTGGAAGCGGTGTAAGTGATAGTTCATACGTACTTTTTGTGCCTATGCTGTGCTAGCCTGCTTCCTCTCATCTGATTGTCGTGGCACATTGATTTTGTCGGTATAACAATCCGTTACGCTACGTGGTGATAGGTAAGGAAAAGAATCCACGGTAAAAATAGGCTGCCAAAAAAACGGGTCAGGGTTAATGGGTTAGCATCATCAGGGCTTCTTACGCCGTTGTCACTTCTGGAGGAAATGCTCAGCAAACAAAAGCATAACCACACTGGCAGGGCCATTTCCTCCAAAAGAGTGAAACAAAGAAGCTTTTAAAGAAATTGGGAGTGGACTCCCTTAAAGTGTATGTGCCATATGTGCCATTTCAAAGCAAAGATGGAGATGGCTGTTCATGCAAAGATACCCAAAATGAAAATCATACAGTCGCTGAAAGACACACAGATCTCTTATTAATACAAGTCCCAGTACTGTTAAGAGAGGACTCAAGCATTAAACAGCAGCAGTAGCAGGCGTGTGGCTATTCAGCTGCTTCGTAAAACAAAACCAAAACCAAGCAAACAAAACACACGCACACAAAAAATCTTCTGCAAGTTATTTCTCTATCTGGTACTCTATATTTCATAGTATGTATTCAACTGTTAAATAAGCTTACTGGCTTAGTAGTGTTTTGTATCAATATTTGATGATTTCCTCAGACTTTGAAGAAAAGACAGTATACTTGAGCTCTTAGGAGCCTTGTGGGAAAGTTCTGGGCGCACTGGGAAAGCTACATGAGTGGTCAATATTGTAAAGCTGTTTTGAGGAGGGGAAAGGTGCTTGGTTCGTATTTGTAAATATACTGAAGGCTTGCTGGTTTGGTGGTGGCTTTTGTTAATTGAGTAGTTTAGATAGTCATGTTAGGAAGCCCTAGAGATGAGGACTAAGAAAGCTGTCAGAACAGGGAGTCCTGAAGCCTTAACACAACTCACTGTTTTATAGAAATTTTCATCTAATTGTTGGTGGCTGTAAATGATCTGAATTCACGGTCTGAAGGTATGTAGTACTCTGGACTATCTAGTTTTCAAGTAGTAATTTTGGGGTTGCCTAAAGCTGAATTTTCTAAAATGAAAATAAATACGTTCAGGAGGGGAGAAGAAAACCTCTCATGACTTTCTTATACTTTTAGGGAATGAAAAAGGACTGCTGACACACTTCCCTCCCTTATGTCTAACCTTTCAAGAGACATTTTTTTGCGAGGTGATGACCTGTTATCTATTGGTGCCTGCTCAGAACCATTAGCTCACTGGAGCTCTTCTGTCTTTCATTTTCTAAGTGGTGAGGTCAGGTACGTGGTCTTTCCCTCCTCCATACCAGTGGCTAATGATGCTATTAATAAGAGGACCTCTGTACCTAATTTTCCATCAAAGAAATAGAAAAAATATATCTCTGTCCTTAGGGTACTGATATTCATGTGTGCCTAAAACAGATGAGGCTGGTAAGAAAACAAGAGACCTGTGATGGTAGTCTCAGCCTTTTCCGTATCTGTCTCTAATTTTTCATGTCTATCAAAGCACAAAAGATGGATTTCACTATGTCTAAATATGCGGAGAGGGAAGGGAGGGAAACATTTTGTCCAAGTAGTCAGTGTTCATTAAAAAGGAAGATGAACTTTGCACAATGCTTTAAAAAATTGCTTTAAAGTCTGGCCCCGATGTGTGCTATTCATTCATTCTTCATAACTTTCCTTTCAAAAAGCTTTTAAAACTCCTAAGCACAGGGCTGGGATGCACTTTGGGTTGTGAAATTATCTTTGCAGACCTTGGAATTTTTTTCCAATGGTAATTTCAGAGCTCATATGTCAACAAATCAATGTATGGTATTATCATTTCCCTCTGGACTTTTAAAATCTATACCTCCAAGGGAAATCTAGGGACCATATGATGTCAGGTCTGAATATGTTAATACGAATGAAATGTAACATTTGTTAAAGCCCTTTCATCAGAGAAACATTCTATTCTTCTGATTAAGTGGTGTGTCAATTTTACATCACATTGACTAGAAGTTTCTGGGTATCAGCTAGACTGACAAGCTCTAACCAGCTTTAAAAAATACCTGGAATCCTCCTCTTGGCATTAAAATACACAAACATTTGCTAAAGTAATTACTTTTGTTGAACAAATCAGTGCTGTGTCTTGGGAATTAGCTGCTGATGAAGACTTTTTTATTTTCCCTCAACCTATGTGTCACAAAGTAATTCCTCACAAAGGCTGCAAAAGGCGTAATATAATCAATCCACATGCGAATAAATATAACTGCGTAAGTTCTTGAATAGAAGGAAGACACTGGAAAAATCTCAGACTAAGGCATATTGTTCTTTGGCAAATATTTTTCAAGTGTTTCCTCCTCTTCAAGCTGGAGATCCTTCTAATTAAACAGCTATGGCAACAAATGCTGTCCAGCCAAGGGTCAGGTATAAAGTTCAAATCCCAGATGGTCGATATCTGCACATGACCCATCTAGCAGATGGGTTCAAATGTTCCACTGGATTTTTTTATTCTTTTCTCTCACCCTTCCAGTATTAAGGCAATTTGTTATATTCCTATCAAATATTTATATTGTTTTTCTATTGACTTTTGCTAAGAATTATTTAGCTAGGAGGAAAAGTTTCCCCAGAGCATATGTTCTACTGCTTGAGAGGTACTTTGTTCAGCATTCTCTTGCTATCAGTTTCTACAGTCAGAGTTTTCAAGGGTGCCCTAAAAAAAGGACAGGAATAAAAGGCACACGATCATGGGGGTGAGGAGAAGAAGGGGTAACATTGTTAGTATTTACTGTTTCTGTGGATAGTTAAAGCCTGTATGCTTTTGTATGATAACCAATAGAAATTTAAAACCATTTTGATGATTACCACTGATGAAGCAGAGGCTGACTGTAAAGCTTATAATCACTGGTAGCTATATAAAAATACAGCAATATAGTGTCTGTCTTTGGGTTTATTTTTTATTATATGCTACTATTAAACAGCCTAGGTAATGCAACTGGTGACAGGTTGATTTAATTGTGTATTTTTTAAATAGATCTTAAATATTGTAGCATGAGCTTTCTAATGGAGATGAGGACTTAGATTTCTGTTCCTGGTGTTTCTAGCCTTTTTGAGTTTTGGAAGACTGCACAGTAGGAGGTTACACTTTCTTTTGGTTCAAACTCCAAAAAGATAGTGGTTCAGGAGTTTACATATCAGCAATAAGCAAGACGGAAACAGATTCTGAACTCTGGAAAATATGGCAAGAAGGCTTTAACAGAACAGAAGCTGAGTATTGCATTCATTACTTTTCTGTAATCTATTTTACATTGCATTAGGTACAAAGGTCAAACTGGTGGTATTCCTAAACTCTGGTTAGTGTTCAAAATGCCTTCAAAATTTCAGATGCAAAATCTAAGTTAGATTAGAATCTGAATTAAATGTTTTAGAGAAATGCTGGTTTAGATCTGTTGTGGTTTTGTGTTTGAAAGATACAGTATTCTTGCTTTTGTCACTAGAAAAACTATATCAGACATGAAAAGAAAAAAAAACCCAACCCCCCGCCCCCCCACTTTTAAAGTGTAAGCTTCCATACATCTGGAAGACGGATTTGCCTGAATTTACCCAGGTTGAATGTTTATCCCAAGGTTGGTGGGTTTGGGCAGTACATTTGCAGATGCTCTGTGATAATCTGTCCATGCTATTCGTATGCTGCACTTGGAATTAGGAGTAAGGATGAATTTTCATTCTGACAGGTACTGTGATCACTCTTTTGTTGAATCCATCTCTAAATAGATCTGTTGTTTAAATGTGGTTCAAATGAATGACAAATGCAATACATAAGGGACTGTTTTGATGCCATTGAAATTCAGTGGGAGAACTCCCGCAAACTTCAACAAGGATTTCACTTTTGCCCTCAGGGGGGAAGCAATGAACTGGGAAAATGATATGAAGTGTGCCTGATCTCAGTATCCTTAAAGCGATGGGGTTTGAAATAATTCTGCTGTCTTACAGTTTTCACTTATATTTATCCTTCCTTTGTTTTTAAAAATAATGCAAACTTTGGAACTCTTGCTACAATAGCAATAAAATATTTCTTATAGGAACTAGTTTGTGAGCTAGTCTGTTCTGACTGTACAGAACTGGAAAGATATCATTAGAAATACGCTGCTGTCTGAAGTTGAAGGAATTGATTTGTTAACAGGATGTGTAGAAGAGCCTCTTTCTTCTCTATAGTTAACAATTTCTACTCCTTTGGCCAATTTTTTGTTGTCGCTTTTCTGCTAATTTTACCATGTCTTTTTTAGCTTTAGATACTATAGGTGTAAATTCAATTAAATGTGTACAACAACATGATAGTAACCCAGAGAAACATTCCTTTCAGTGATCTTTACAAGGGAAGACCTTTTCATCTTTTCTTCTGTGCCTTCTTATTGTGTCTTTATTGCTCAGGTGTAGAAATACAGTGATTGCAGTAGACATGTTCTCACAGAAAGCTACTTAAGCAATTGGGTTTGTGATGTGCTGAATGCCACAGCACACCTCAAAGCTAAATGCTTTAATGAAGAGACAAACCTCATTTTGTGCAATATTGCTTAGTTTCTTTAAGTAGATTTAGGAACTTGAAGCAGACCATGTCAGGCAAGGCAGCAAAAACATCAGTCACTGAAACCATCCTGCTCTAGAACTCTCTCAACAAACCGTCATCTGGGCTTATAGTATCAAGATATTTCTTAGTGAACACATTAGCATGTCATAAAAAGAATGCGCTTAAAGGCATAATAAATCCAAACTTGGGATTAAAATAGTATATATAGTACAAAATACTATATAAGGCAGGCCACAAAAATAGATGTTTCGTTATATCTTTAAGTTCTTTTTCTATATATAGGTGTTCAGCAGTAAACCGAAGTTTGACATATGATGTATATAGGTAACGAACACTGCTGCCGCATTCTTCCTTCCAGGTATGAACACGCTGTACACAATGTCAGTGTACTTTGTAGATCAGCTCTGCTGTGCATTTCCGAATGCTGCCAGTCGAGTTTCCTCTCCGTCCACAAGCTTTCTGTGGATGTGGGCTAACTCCAATATCTATTCTAATGTAACTCGTGCCATGGCCAAGCACCTTGCTAGAGCTATAAGCACAGGTGGCTGATAATCTGTTTTAATTATAGTTAACATGCTTAATTTCAAAAGTGATGTGAAGGCTGACAGGCAGTTCCAAAGAGCTTTCCATCCCGCCTTCCAAGCCTTTCTGTAGTCATACAGCCTCCAGCTCACAAGCTTTTAAATTATTTACCTAAAATTGTCTTTGAAGGAAGAATTAAAAAAAAAAAAAAATAGGCTAAGCCTGGGTGTATTAAGACTTGATAGAGGAATGGAACATAAATAGGAGCTCTTGTAGGAGCACTTTGGCTTCTGCTGATCTGCAAGGAACTCTTAACGGGTAAGCTTTGGAAGTCTTGGTGGGTTTTGGTTTGGTGCCGCCCCCGTTTCTCCCTGTCCCTCCATTCCTGTTTTCCTTTTTTAAAACTAAGCAACTCCATTTATTTCGCATTTTTAGTTGTTTTTACAGTGATCAACCCTGTATCAGGTGAACGGATCTATGTGCTTTGTTAATATCCTTTCCAAATGGCCGTCATACTGAATGTGATCAGCTGGCTGGTCTACAGATGATGCCTCCTGTTTTGGGGGGGTTTGTTGGTTGGTTGTTTTTTGTTTTGTGTTGTTTTTTTTTTAACTTGGCTGTAAAAACAAAAGCCCTGCATGTGTTTAACATTCTGATTGCTTGTAGTACCAGAGGGGACTGACAAGCTGCCTGGGCAGCTGGTAGGCCCTCTTCGTCATTTTAATATAAGCTAAACCCTGCTCCCACTCAGTGGTCCACATACAGCAATCTGTCTTCACAGGCTAAATTAAAAGCAGTTTTAGCATATGATTAGCTGTATAATAAGACAGGGCAAGGGGTGTGGAGAACAAAGAGTGTAGGAAGGCAAAAGGACATGCATCCTATCATTTTGTGTTCTGTGATTCAGAAAGGAACAATCATTTTCGAAAAATTACACCCGTTCAATAGAAAGTGTTCTAAACCAAGATAATTTTTGAGCAACAAAAGATGCTAAACATTAGCCTTTAAGCTCTAGTGTTGCATAGGATTTAAGCTTACGCTGTGGCTCCTTCATCCAGTGCCTCACGTGGCTGTGTTGGCTGCATGAAGGGCTGTAAATTCAGAGTGCAGTGAGATAATGCTGCAAGATAAGCTTCTTCCTTGCATTTGTTTTATTTTTTCTGCTATTTACAAGCGTTACTTTTTAACCTACACAATGCCTAAATATGCTTTCGCACTGAGAAAAGGCTTCTAGTACTTTGGAACTGAGACATAGAGATAATTACTTTTTCCAGCACTTGCATAGCTTTTGTATCTGTTTCCCTCTTCAAAGTATCCCTCCTTCCTCCTTCAGTATTCCCAAGCACATCTTGAGTGTCCAAATAATTGTTTGGAAATTCTATCAAGGCAGTATTTAAATGTCAGATACTGTAACCATGTAGCACGTAAGTACATTCCTTAGTTCTCACAGCTACAGATGTTATAAGTATATAACGTGTGTTGAAAATTATCATCTTATTTGCACAAACCTCATCTAGAGACTGTAGAACCTATAAATTCATGTTTATAGTTTAACAATAAAGCAATTATTGTTTGTCTTATGTGATTTTTGTGGCTATTAAATTATTTATATTATGGTGAGCAAGCTTTCAAAATCCTCATGTAATGAAGTTGCAGATGTTTTGTCGGCAGCGGAAACTTGGGATTCTGATACTTCCTCATCAACTACTGGTCTCTGTTGGGTTTTGGGGGTTGTGTGGTTTTTAACAGTTTTGGGCTGAAATAAAACAAAAATATTTGAAAGAGAAATATACTAGGTGGGGCATTGTGGGGCTGAATCCTCCCAATGTGCCAGGGAAGGAAAGCTCTGCTGCTGAGCAGGTTGGTGGGAAATTTAGACCTTTGCCTTCGTACAAGTCTTTAGGAACAGCTACAGGTGCTATCGGTCCTCATAGGAATAGGTACAGTAAACTCAAAGTTCCTGTGTGTTGTGCCAAGTTTCACTCGAGAGGTTCAGAGGAGTTTTGTATGATACCAAAGGGCATAAAATACGGTGTAATATGGTCCAGCTGGGATTCTGCCAAAACTTTTCCCCACCTCCAGGTGTATTCCTGAGGGAAACGCAGGGTAGGGTATGTTAGGTCAATCTTGCACGTGTTGAGGAGCACAGAGAAATACGGCCATTTCTTTATTCCGTGTCTCTCCTTTCTCTCTAAACAGATTATCTAAAAGAATTACAACATTTTCAGGTGGAACTAAACCAAATCAAGGAGATAACCAAAAATCTGGGTGGTCAGATTGTGTTTTCAGCCATGTGATTCAGGCCATTATTCCTCCACTATGATTTAATACTGAATCAAAAGGGTGAAAAAGAAAACAAACCCCATCTGGGAGATGCGAGCTCAGAACAGGAAAGAAATGGGAAAGGAGGAGCTTGAGCCAGAATGAGGGGCGGGTTTGGGGAGATCTCAAATCTCTTGAGGAACTGAAGTGAATCATATTAAGTCCTCAGTCTTTGTAACTGAGTCAAAATGCCCTCCCTTGCCATATACTGCTTTGCAAAATGTAATCTTTCCGCTATGCTACCTTGCAGTGAAACATAATGTGGATATTTTGGTGCTTTGAAGTTAAATAGTATGTTTTCAGATGGCAAATCGTTGCATCTGTGTAACAGAAGCCACAAGCATTTATACTGCTTGACAGAGGTCAAAATTATTAGTTATAGGCATTTAGTAAATTGCATATCTGTCTAGTGAAATTTAGTCTGGAAATACAAAAAATGTATGAAGATCTGAAAGATGTTTGCAGTTTAAATATTGCACACAGCCTGTAGCGTAACAACTTAACTGCTCCAGATAAGGGAGAACAGTCTGTGTGTTTACATGCACACGTGCGTCTGTGTGGTTATATGTATGTATCAATATGTGTGTGTGTGTTTACACATAAGACAATATATAAAGGACTCCAAAAGAAAGTCTGTCTTACTGTTTCAAGGTGAGATCAAATTCATTCAGTTCAATGCTTCTATTACCTCCACAGCTAATGAAGTGCAAAGTCTGCTTGTCATGCCTGCTCTCAAAGCTGGGTATTTGATGTTTACCCTCATATGTGACTTAGGCTGAAATTCTTGAGATAAAGCAGTATCTTTTACAGCCTTTCTAGGTTAGCTCAAGGGTCAAAAGTGACGCCCATGTGTGAACTTTGATAGGTTTGAGGAGGGCTGAGTTTTGGTTCAGGCCTGTTTGTAGTTAAAAATGTAATGAGTGGGTCAGCTGTTAAAGGAAGATGCTGTAGCATCTGAAGAGAAAATTCTTTATTTAGCAGGAATATTAAATGTAAAATGCCACAGCATGAAAGATAATTTAAAGAGACAGCACTACTGCTGACAGTACAGCATCCTAAGTGTCCCTTGCCGTGGGAATTACTCCTGCTTTTAAACTACCGTTTAAGTGCTCTGCTAGCTTGATGTAAAATCCTCTGTTCCATGCTCATTTCCACTCAGGAGGCCTTGAGAACTTGAAGATTTAGTCCTACAAAATAATTTTAATTCTCAAAGTAGGCTGTATTCTAATGCAGATACATATGTCAAATTAGAAAACTTAAAATTGTACTGCTCTATCAGGAGGTCGCATGCAAGGCAAATACACTCTTTTGAACATACATGCAAAAAATTTGCAGGTAACTTCTTCCAGTAAAATACCTGTCATGACATGAACGGTGCATATGTTCCCAGTTTGCTAGTGAAAAAGCGAATTTTTATTCCCGTGGGAATAAATGCAGTCAAATAAATTATGCTTACAGAAGGGATGTTTATGGGAACAGAAATTGCTGTCGGGCAGGACCCCTCAGAGCCCTGGGCGCAATCTGCCGCAGGCCGTACTGGCCCGGCGGCCAGCGCTGGCCACCAGGCTGAGGGAGGTGGTGGTGGCCCGGGAAACCCCTCGGAAACGCCCAGGCTGGCAAAGGGTGCCCGCTGATTTCCTCAGTTCTCAACAAGTGATGAAGTTCAGGATGAATGCATTTATCAAACTTAAATGATAACGGACTTTGCCATTTTTATTTTGTAAACTTGCTCAAAATTTAAAAGTAGACACTTCATTCTTGTTTCATTTGATCTAAACATGTCTTGATTTGTCAGGGGTAAGGAGCATTTCATTTCCTCTGACAAAAATGAATAAAAGCTGTGCTTATGTCTAAAAATCAGTCCTGTAGTCTCGATTAATCTGAATAGTAATGTGTTAAGATGCTTAAAGTTATAGTCACATGGTTTATAATCTATATTACTTTGTTTAGGAATATAAACTAGGGGTTGTGAATAGTAATTATTAATTTCTGAGCAGCAGTTACTATGTTCTGATTAAGTAAGAGTCTATGCTGTTCACAGGGCCTTTTTGTTATCTGAGTAGCTCAGAGTGATGCAAGTACCTATAAAAATCTGAGTGTATACAAATGGAAGAGAGGAAGGTGACTCTGAATATATTATCCAAGTAAAAACCTGTCCTAAATGGTAAGTGAAGCAAAGGAGTGCAAACTTATGCCACCACAGTTAGGGGCAACATTTTAAATATTAAAACAAAAAGAATTCTAATGATATTAAGTGCAGTTGGTGGATCTGTCAATAAGGGCAGAAAACATGAATTCAACTTATTTATTGTGGTTTGGAAACAAAATTAATTCTTACGAAGTACTATTTTCTGGTCTGTGTTTCCAGAAGATAAAGAGCACCTGTCAAAGCAGCACATCTGGATAAATTGTATCCAAATGCTTTTAGAAGAGTTGGCCAACGAATTCTCTCCAACATGTAATATTTAATTATTTTATGGGGATGGGGAAAACAGAAGCCATAACAGTGCAAGGTAATGTGATATCCATGTTTGAGAAGAAAGGAATGATTTAGACAATTGATAATGTGTGTGAGCCTGCTGCTGATTTTTGACGGAATTGTAGAACAGCCAGTATGCAACTTAATTATGTTATCCTTTGTCTTTAATTGATATGGCATTTATTGACATAAATTGAAACAGACTTGACTTCTGTTTCTAACAGACATTGTTTCTGTATGCAAGGTAGCATTGCTTTTTGTGGATTTGTACAGTGTGAGTTGTCCAAGCTGGCAGCCTTCCAAACTTTTTTGATTGAGCACCCCTATCGGTAAAAAAATGTTGGAGCACGCACTCCCAATGTATGTATATATATTTGTAAATTATATACATCTGCGACTGAAGTGCTAAGATCATCTTCCCACACCCCAGTGGATCATGATGCAAACCCCTTGGAGTGTGTGCACCCCACTTTGGAAACCTACTAGAATCAACAAATCCTCTTGGTAGATGTAATTCTGATAGTTCTCAAAACATAGCTGTAAATTAGAATTATTGCAGAGCAGGTGAGTCTAAGTGGAGTCATAGGGGTATCACACTAGATAAATTTTAATATTCTAGTAAGAAAATAATTGTAATATCTGTAGATGACACAAATACAGGACCAAAGAGGACAGCTATAGGATAGTTTGGTCAGTAGAGCACAAGCGAACAATATGTGTCTTTTAATACATTTGAATGTAAAGCTGAATGTCTGACAACTAGGGTTGAAGCCCACACTTAGAAGAATGGGGACTCTGTCCCAAGAAATTGGTTCTGTAAAGGTCCAGGGAGTCATGTTGAGTAATCGACAAACTGATGAGAGGCAAACTAAGCTTTGGTAGAGACAATGTGAACTGATTTGCTGTGAATGTTTTCAGCATTTAGGAAGGCTGAAATAATTTTGGTAGCTTCTAACTTTGGAAACTGCTGGGTCTGGGATATGTTTTCAGATATCAGGACAAATTGCTGACGAGATTCCTATTTTCTGTTCTCTCTAGACAGTTTCATTAATAACTCACTGCACATATGGTGACATTTTTTAGGGGCAATTACAGATATGACATGCCGTACACATCGTTTTAGAGCACCGTGTCATCAGTTGATACTTGAAACAAATGACTTCATGGCCTGGTGGTACTCTTAGAACTGAAATCTTAAACTGCACGATAAGCCCTGGTTGAGGCTTTGGGGATAATTTTTCTATTTTCTGATAATTTCCTCTAGTGACAAATCAAAGTATCCCTTATTACTGCTTAAGACCAGGTTTTACTAGCTGCCAAGCTAAAAGAAATCTGTCTAATTAGAATGAATAAAGCATTTCTAGCTGTAATGAAGATTTGCAAATGCCTCAAGAATTCTAACTTAACTTTTAGTGAAGAGCCTTGTTGGGTACCAAGGCCGTGATCCCCTGTGCAATGGAAGTTTTTACATTCGAACAGGACTGTGTTGCTTCAATCTGTCTGAGCATAGACCTGCACATCACATTTTTGCTTTGGAAGGATGACGTGCTGGTCAGACCCTGCAAGGATTTGACCTCAGTGTGTTCTAGATTTTTGTGTAAATTAATGTTGTGCTCCATCAAGTGCCAGATTTGACTGTCGCCTTATATATGCACACAGAAAGGACTTGGTGCAAAGGACTATGCCCGTTAGGCACCTGAGATGCAAAGTGCCAGTTGCGCTATGGATATCAGTTTCTGGCGACTCACTGTCTCCACTGTTGTTTTTGTGGTATCTTTGTGTACATGGCTGTGATTTGTGCAGAGTTTGCACCTGCTTTGCAGAAGCACAAACTAATACCATTTTCTGATAAAGTAAGAACAGTCTATGGGCAAGGTGCTGGTTTAGAGCCTCCCGTTTCATTGCCATGCTCCACAATGGGCTTTCTCTGTCATTGTCTGAGCTTTCAGTGCGATAGGTCTCCATCACTGAAGGGGGGGTAGTATCTTCCTCATACCTTGTAATGAATTCTGAACACCCTAACCCAAATTGTTTTACTTTAACACCAAGCTTAAGCATTGCTAACTTTTATCGTTTACATCAGTATGTCATCATAAAAAGAAAAGAAAAATTAATCTTGGAGGTCCTGAGAAGTTTGATACCTCCATAAAGATGCTAACACTGGAAGCGCTAAGCACAGTTATTGGCGGTCGTGGCACCAGGTGTTAAAACTATGCACCTACGTGTGCTGCATCCTTTGTGTAAATTCAGTTTTCTCCTAACCTTACAAAGAAGTTAAAGCTTATTGCCTTTCCCGGTATATACAACAGAATAGGTTTCTTATTGTGAAAACATTGGCAAGTCGCTGGTTTTGCTGATTTGTACACCAGTGAAAAAGCTTTCTGAAGAGCATGAAGGGGAGATTAATGCTATTCATTCGCTGAAGGTAGGGAGAGGCTGCAGATTTTACAAACTTGTCACAGAACCATTGTCAATAATATTATTTTAGTGCAGCCATTTCACTTTTCTCTATAGATCCTGCAATGCTACTCTTAGTCTGTTTTCTACTGACACATTTGATACCTTCTGTAAGAAAGCTCGTGAAATGAAGTTACAGGTCATGCAGAGTTAATTGGGAACTGAGTTATTTCCATAGGCTACATAAAGATCACCATTTGGAAACAAAAATAGAAAAGCTGCCCTAATGTTCATTTCAGTCCTGGACTTTTTGAAGAGCTTTTGACTTCTGTCCTTTGAAGGCTACAGGAGGCTGAAGGATGGCTGGTTGAAGTGATCCCTGATCCCTTGTGGGATTTTGAAAATACATCCATGGCAAAGTGCAGTGAGATGACGTAATGAGATGACACCAGACCAATCTTACCTTTATCTTGTTAACCTTTTTATAAATACCCTTTTAAAAATACATATATTTTTAGGAACTGTGAATTAGCATCATTCTTCCTGTATTTCTATTCTTCAGCTGACTATTTGGCATGTTAATAGGAGGGGTTTTTAAAGCTGACCTGATTCCAAAACAAAGAATAAATTCCCATTTGCTGTGTATCTCAAGCAGTTGTCACGATCCAGCTCTCTTACTTGATTCAGCAAAGCTCTAAGCATGTGCATACAGCCAAATATACATAAATGAGTAGTACAGACAAAGGAAAGTGAGGTTCTTTCTTTAGCAGCTTACTGAATTCGTGTATAACTCCAAGTTTCTTCAAAGCAATTTTAGGAAGAAAGGGCTGGTAAAACAATAAAACATTTTTTTTCTAACATCAGTCTAAAGAATTTATCTTTTTAATCAGTATAACAACAGGGAAGAGCTATATATATGCTGGATTGACGGATTATACAGCGCACTCGTCAAGAGGGAAATGGAAAAGATGTTGTTCTTCCTGTCCCGTTTGTCATACTTGCTGGTATTTATTTCCAAAGAGCATTTACTCCTTTGGAAAGAGTGCAACACCTGAAAGTCATCAACGTCTACATTTTCTTTTCAAAATACATTGAATATTTTTTAGCAACAGCTCCATCTCTGTCCTCTGTCAAAGTTCATGCCGTGTCTTTCCTGGTGCACAGATATGCCCTGTGAAGTCCCTTCATGTAGGCAAAGCATGATGCTATGATACAGCATTTATGGCAAAATGGGTGTATGGGTGGTGCAGGAAGGGGGACCCATATGCATGAATATGCTAAACTCATGAGACCTGGGAGTTTTAATAGACCCTGAGTCTGATGTTCAGCCCTTCCATCCATTGATAGAAGGAGGCTGAAAGAACGATGCTTGCTGAGGCCAAACCTATGCCTGACACTCGTAAGAAGTAAACTATAGCAAAAGATACTGCTGGGTGATTGATAAACATTGAAAGCAGCAGCAATTATGGGAAGGCAAGACTGAAATGGGAGTTTCTGGGCTATCAACACTAATCCCTTCAGGCAAGCATGTTGTATGTTTTCTTCTCATAATCCTGTCATTTTCCACAGTTTTGCTGCTCACAGAGCTAGAAATCTTTTTATTTCTATCTTCATTCAGTTCCAACTTGTGCACTTTTCTTCTTTTGCCAATACTATTTTTTCATTTCTAGCCCATATGCTCACCCCACCAGTAAGTACTGAAAAAGCAGTTCTTACCCTTTTTCAGGGCTCTGTCAGACTCAATGAGCCACTCTTGTGCAGTCCAGAGATGCCAGAGAAGCTTTCCATTTCTTCAGTCATCCAAAGAGGCCTTCTTTGCACCCAGTGCAAAGTTTGATTTACTTTTCCTTAAATTTGGAAGACCAATGCAGTTATTCTAGCTGACATCTCACCTTTGTTTTAAAAGCGTACTGCCGAGGAACAGTCATGGCAATTAACTTTAAATAAGCAGCAAGAGCAGCCAGCGTTCCCAGGGGGAAGCAACTTGGTGCAAGTATCTTGCTGGAGAACTGGAGGCAGCTGACGCACGAGGTGACTGGCCACACTGTTTTCTGTGGCTTCCAGTAGAATGGTTTCTTGCCAGCCTGCCTTTTGGCAGTCTGACATTAATATATTTAGGTTTTTTTAATGCCTAACTTGCAGGCTTTTCCTTATATCCCTGCATCTTGGATTGACGGTTATGCTGAAAAAAAGAAACAAATCCTTCCCTACAGCACATAATTTTTACAACTACTAGTTTGATGCTTCCAGTAAAGGTACCAAGTAATACACCTTAAAATCCCCATAGTAATATTATCCTGCCTTATCTGTTTCTCTCAGTTTTTTAGTGCTGTGGGATATCTGCCAGGGAAGCACAATAAACACATAATAAACTGTAGGAACTGCAGGAACTGTATATATGTACGTGTACATACACACTTACTTAGAAACACAATCTTTCTATTTCTTCACTTCACATATATTTTTAAGAAGTGAAGTCTTGAAGGACTTTTGAAATAAATTTGATCTTTTGCTCCAGAACATCTCCTTTTATCTAAGGAGATGGTGAATACCGTTAGCACAGAACATACATGACAACTGTGTTGCTGCAGCCTGCTCTTTCAAGAGTTTCTGCTGATGTACTTGACCCTTGCGAGGTTTTCTAATGGAGAGGAATGCTTTAAAGAGATGCCGACATTATCATTAGCGAGCAAGTGAAAGGGAAAACTATGGTCAGAAAACAGAGGCTGCTGCTTAACTTTCCTATAGCATAGGCAGATAACAGAGTAATTCTGCGACTGGTTTTGGTGACTTCTAATACCAAAAAGTCAAACACTGATTGTGTTTGAATGCCAAACCAGTCATACCTGTTAAATTAGCCATGCTTCCCAAGTTCCATCAAGTACATAGAGATACGACTGACTGGACCGCAAGGCTGTCTTTCTGTGAGAGAGCTAAAGGAACCAGAGGGTTGGTTCGCTAGGTGTGCTGGGAAATAATGTGAATGGCATAAAATGCCATTTTGAGTTGTTTAATAAGAACATGAAGCACCTTTTGTAATTTCTAGAGCCCATGTTTAACTTGCATGTATATACCAGTAATTTCATTGTACTTGGAAATGCATTTAGGTACAATTTGCGGCTGCTGTAGTTTCTATAAGAATTCATAGAACTGCTATGTGTTCGTAGATGTGTAACACGCTATTTTGCTTTCTTACACTTCAAATAGATTAAAAAGAAAGGCTAACAGGTAAATGGCCTGTAGTCTAGATGCCAAGTCATTGCTTAATTTGTCTAACCATGCCACCATGTAGTCTTTGTGGCAAAATACAGTGCTTTTTGATTACTCTTCTCTACAAGGTACAGCTGAACTGATTTTGGAAGGAAATGGCTCTTTTTATGCTTTACTGTCAGCTCTACATTTGTAAACATAGATTCTGTTGCCAGACCCATGTGATTTCATTTGCTATGTGATCTCTGATTTCACAGATCAAGTCCTTTAACATATTGTTGTACGTTGTATGTCATGTAACTATTGAAAAATTAAACAAGTTCTTGTCTTAAGGTTTTGGCAGGGAAGGGGAAGAGGAGGCTACAGTTAAAAGCCCGTCAGCTAGAGAACACAAAGGGTTCTGGTGAAGTAAGGAACTACCTGCTTCGTCTGTCCTTTAGGCAATGTTGGTATTGAAGGAAATATTACTTTTTTGGTGATTTTTCTAGTAGTTTTTAATTATAATGCTCTGAAACTCATAGGTTTCTCAAAATAACATACATCATAAGTTGTACATGTTATTAGGCATGTGAAGGTCTGTTCCTGAAAGAAGGGGGAATACAGCTTAGTGAGCAGTCTGTATGCAGTTTTGGGAGATAGGAAGTAGCGCTCTAAATACTGTTCAAATATTCATACTTTTTATGGACTTCTTTAATTCTATTTCCCTAGCTTTTCCTTTTTGTAAAGATGGAAAGAGACCATCTCTTCTTTACTTAGTAGGAGGAGAAAAAGGGTTATTTGAAGTTATTTAAAGTGAATAAAAATTAATTATGATACCAAGGATTGAAAGTCAAGAGACACGAGTTCTATTTCTAGCTTTGCGGCTGGCTCATAATTGCTCTTTGGCAAGCAATGTCATAGCGTGACGCACATTTAAATGGGCTCTGCTTCCCTAAAGCAAGCAGTTCTTGGTCCTGTGCTGCACGAGCAGTAGTGCTAGTGTGTGAGGCAGAGCCATGAACCAGATGGGGGAACTGATCCAGCTGAAAAAAAACCCAGGACACACACACCGCCTGCATCCCCCCCAAATTAAAAAAAAAAAAAAAAAAAAAGGTGGTGATGGAGAAGGAAGGGGTATTTCTTCAGCCAGAACAGCTGCCTGATCAATGTCATTGTGCAACAGCTCAAACGTGCCAGCGGGAGACATGTTAAAATGTTATCCTTCCTGCAGCTCATATGCCTCTTCTGGAAAAAGGGGAAGAAAATATCTGAAAATATTTTCTTCAAAAAATTTGTCTTTTAGATAATGTGGCTTCCTTGAACTACACAAGACTGTGGTCAAGTCAGACAACCCAAATAATTGTCCAGCAAAGCAAAAGCTGTCTACGAGGTTTTGACCTTGAGTAGACGTAAGGACTGCGCTTCTCCATCAATCACTTGGTGGGATAAAACTAATGTTACTTTAAAACTACCCTGTAGTAGATGAAAACGTCCTGCTTTTAATATACTCGTAATAAAAGAACACCCAAGATAAAGTCGTCATCACACAACATTTAATTCTTCCTAGGTGGCTAGACTATTGTCTTCCAAATCATAATGAGGTATAACTAATTTTGTTGCAATCTATTGGACTTTGCCAGTCTTCTGCCTGCTGGGCCTTCTGTTGAAATAAGTCAAGCCCAGAATACATAAGTGCTCCAACTGTTTACAGAGGTAATGCTGTTTGTAAGAAAATATAAGAATTTCTGTTGAACTTCTTTTATTGTAGGGCAGTGTTTTTTCTTGCACCTTTTTTCTTTGGGCTGTTCATCTGAGCCTCCTTTTTCTAAACAAATTAGTGGTTTTTTTAAAAAAAAAAGACTGAAAATCTCAACGACAGCAAAAAAGCAAATCTGAATGATTCAGATTCAAAAACTTTTTTTCAAGTCAGACTGATATTCCCTGTGTGAAAGAGATGAGCTGGTTTTTGCAAATTGGACCTTGGATAATGAATTTTATTATGAGCCTCATTCTTTGTAATATGCTTATCTTCTTTAGTCACAGTTGACTATTAAAATTTTATATCAACCGTGACTGTATATTCATGGGATACAGGTTTACAGATGATTTTCTGTAACTTGGATTTTGGACCAGTTCTAAGGAGATACAAATGAACAATCTGTGCTGGGAAACCTCAACAAGCTGTAGTTACATATGTAGACATCTTGAAAATTAAATCTAGATTTTGCTCTTTTGTTGCCATAGGTGTAGAAGAAAAAAAAATAAAAAAGATGAAATAACTGGAAACGGGGGAAAAGGATCAAATTCACCTTGTTTTCTTGAGTGACTAGTCATATTGAAGTGGCATATTTCTGTAAGCAAGACACCAAGGGAGTTAGCCTAACATTATCTTGTACTAGAAGCACCTCATAATGCAGCTAAAATAGAGCCCCTTCTTTACTTCGTAAATAAAGCATAGCAATAATCAGTCTCTTCCAAATGTCGTTACAAAGAGGATTAGTTCAAGTGAAGGGAAAAATCAAAGGAAATCAGCAGCAGCAGCAGTAATGTTAATTCTTGGGGAGCGCTTAAGGTGTGGTACCTGTAAGAAACGTTGATGAGAATCTTCCAAAAACCCCGAGGAGAAGAGACAAGGAGCCAGGAGCAAATGAAACGTGACAGGGAAGCGCCCCGTGAGAAGACAAAAGCAGCAAGAATGGAAAAGGCACCGGTGTGAAGCGACAGTGAAAAATCCCCGGGGGTTTTAGCGTAAATGAGCTCTGTAGCACAATAAGGTGAAACCTGGGGAGCTAAGATCTGCAAAAGCTAAGCATCGGATCAGGGACTGTAAAACATACAATGCTGCCAGAGGTGGAAAGAGAGAATTCATGGAACGACCCTTCTTCGGGGAGATACTGGAGCATGGATAAGTGAGGAAGGAAGAATGGTTTACTGAGGATGATCAGCCTCGATAAGAAAGACCTAAGTAGAAATCAGCCAAATAACAGAGGTTAAATCCTTGCAAAAGACTTGGGTATTTAGAAACATGGTCTACTTGCATTAAGTCAGATGTAAGTACCTAATTGTTAGATCCCAATTTAAACTATACTGCGTTGAAAATGCTATCAGATAACTATTGGATGCCTTTCTTTAAATATATTTGTGTCTATATCTAAATCCACTTTATCTTTCAAATTATATTTTTTCTACAGTTATGACAGGTTTTTCTATTAATCTCAGGCGGTTTTGTTTTATTTATGATTACTCTGATCATACTGTGTAATGACTGGAGTCAGGCTTGTCTTCATTGTCTCTTATCCTCCCCTAAATGTATACCCTGCCAGCAATTAAGCTTCCAATTGGGAAATAAGGAGAATGTGGCTGAGACTGCATCGCTAAAGGAATGAACATATATCAAATAAACTACAGCAAGATGACAAAAAGTGTCTCTCCAAAGCCAGCAGTGATAATGTTACAAGTGACTGTGACAGCCTCCAACTAAAAGAAGCCAATGGCTTTACCCGTAAATGGACAAATTGATCTCTTTCTCTGGGAAGGGAATATCGTTCCGAACAACGGGGGTAAGGATCATTCTCATACATGAGAAATGCCCCGCATCACCCTACCATACACTGCAGGTAACAAAGTGTCTTTAAAACTGTATTTATTAATGTGCATAAGGAGAGCAGGGTACAAACTCCAACGGCATCAGGATTATTCTGCTGTCAAACTGTTAAGGCTATTTAGCATTTGAAGACATACTACTTGTTGGTATTTTAATTTCAATGAAAGAATGGGATGTGCAGCAATTCTCCATTTTTAACCAAAATTCTTGCCACTAACTGGGCTTTTTTTTGCCTCAGTTTCCCCACCTTTGAAATATAGACAATGATGAAAGCTATTGCCTCCTTCAGTCAGCTGTTGTAATGGTCAGCAGCTTGTTCTTTGAAGTGTAAGACGTTTTACACCATTTCAGATGTAATGGCACCACAAGAGCCCTTGTCTGCAGAACAGGTTTTACTGAAGTACAACCTCAAACCTCAGGAGGGGAAAGCAAGGTACAGAGGTATCTTCAGCAGCCTGGCAGCCTTTGCAGCTTCCATGGAGCCGATTGCTACACCCCCACAGTACACGTGGTTTAAGTCGCGCCTCCAGTCATTTACTATTTCTTCTGCAACTAAAATGGCCAGCACGGGGGGGGGGGGGAATATATATATATAAGGAACAGTATACATTTGTCTCTGTTTCCCCGAAGACCGTAGTTTACGTATGGCAAAGCAGTGATAGAGTTTTGTTTCATTTCCCAACAGTTTCTCCTCTTTGCAGACTAGCTGGGAAGGTGTCAGCATACAAGATTCATTACCGTTTTCACAGAAAGCAGCAATGAAATCATCTTATTTGATGTTCTTTTATATCTCCGTTGCTAGTGCTAAATTATTTCCAACAATATAGCTAAAACTGCTCTGTCTGTCCCCTAATTTCAAACCTTCTATGTAGTTATTTCTTACCACTTGACTGGGCATTATTCTAAAGGTAATGGAAATCACACTGTATGTGACAGCACGTACAGGTTACCTTCAGCTCTGTTTTGGCAGTCAGTAATCCAGAACAGAAAAGATTTGGTTTGAATTTATCTTAAAAATTAAGTCATGTGCGGTTCTGGTGAGATTATGGTAATCAAAATAAATGACTCTTTGAGAGTGAATTTGTTTCCCTCCTATAACTATTAGAGGCTATAATTGTTGCACTCAGCAGGTAACATTTGCATAGAGTTTCTCGGGTTTTATTAGTATGCTTATGTAATATATAGGGAAGATTTTGTGAATTCAGGAAGGTGCCAAGACCTTCTGCAGTTGTGTCTATGAGCTAGAGAAGCATTCTTGTGAGGTGCTAGAACCAGGAAGCCTTGCACTTTACCTCCAATCTATTAAATCCATCCCATTCATAGTAGCTTTTAGGCCAGACACTGCAGTGCTAAATTAGATAGACTAAGCTGGCGTATTTTGGCTCTGGAGTGCAATCAGTTGTACTGGAGGACTGTTGCATTAGGAGTTACTGTCGCGTTACAAATAGGAGTCTGAGCAGTGGCTGGGGGGGAACCCTCCCGTTGAGTCACGGGGTTCAGATAGGACCCCCTTGCTTTCTAAACTCCTCAGACAGGAGTCTAGGTGCAGCTAGGTCCAGTCTTAGTCTTAGGCTTGGTCAACGGTTTATTTTCTAAGGACTGTGTGTATAGCCACTTATCAGAACCAGAGCCCTCTCAGGGCTTTCGCTAAGGCGACAGCATTGGTTTACAACGTTATAAGTCCGGTCGTGTCCAGCGTACTGAACTTCACGATTATGGATTCACTAATAACGCGCTTACACCTCCAGTCTAGTCGTGTTGCATGAACTATCACGGCCACGCTTAAAGAGTCTGGTTGTGTTCAGTGAGAACTACCACGGCTAGATCAATGAGGAGTGCAGTTTATTAGAGGAACAGACACACAGATTCTTTGGATTACCGGTGATAAATTCACTGTCTGCAAAGCACGCGCAAACACCAAGAATATGAGTAACACTGCCGGCTACAAACACGTTAAAAGATAATAAAGCGACTCTATAGAGATTTCTAAGTTTCCCAGGGAGGCACTTGGTATAACCAAGTGTTCGACTCTTACCCAAAGGCGTCCCAATAGGGGGAAGAGAGGCTCAGCTCGTCGACTGATCCCAGAGGTCAGAGTGGTACGCGATGGTGTCTTCCCTAACATTCTCTTTCCCTTAAGCCATTTTATACTATCTTTCACCTTTTGGGTGGAGCTTGAGTGACTCTAGTCATACATACCTTTGTTTAGGATTGCTGTAAAGTTTTCTCGCTTCGCTTTTAAAGGTATAAGCTAGAAAAATTCAGTGCGCAAGCTCAGTGAGGGGTAGTCACGCCTTGGAGGCGGGTAGCTTTTGGGATGGAGGTGTGTTTTGGTATTATAATGATGTTATAACGAGCAAAGTTCACCAAAAAGACAGCATTTTGTCAAAAACGTGGCAGGCTGTTGGCCCAGGGTAGTAAATATGCAGCTTATCAGTTCCATGACACCTTTAAGTTCCCATATAATTGCAGAGCCTGGCCGCGGCATCTCCACACCGCTCCACCCTCCGGGCAGCGCCTCTTAGAGTCCGCACACCAAGTTCCCCTGGCGTTACCAGCATCGAAGGTTGCAGGCCTAGGGAACTCCCATGGAATGGATTCCTTGCATGCCAGCCACATTCCACCTGGGGAGCTTCTTCAATGCTGTGCCTTACCTAACAGTGTGAATATAAGTTCTAAGTCACCTCAGCAATTATCCCACAAGGACCAAGGCAATGTTTAGCTATGATCCAATGTTCAAGACTAAGTTTTCCCAAGAAAACAAGAGTGCTTATTGGCTGTTGGAATGGGTTGGTCTTTGTAGTGCAGCACCGGCAGAGGTAGATTGCAGCAATGGTCCCTGGTAGCACAGCAGCTGTTGGCTCACATGGTTGCAAGACTACATGTAGACAAGGCAGAGCTTTTATAAGGTGTGTACTCGTTGGGGAAGAACTTGGAATAGTTGCCTTAGCATATGTTAAAATATAAAATAACACACACTGTGTGTTTTGCATATGTGCGTGCCTGAGGCAGTGTCAAGAGGGCTTGTATATGGATTTTGTTCAGTGGCTAAACAGAACCAAAACTGTCCATCTGGCACCTTTCACAATCCCGGAGGTGGCAGGCATGCGAAGTGTAAACTATACAGATGACTTGTTCTAGTCCAAATGGAGAAAGGAAGCATAATGCATTTGAGATTAATGCCCTTTTAGCTGCAAATTGCAATCTGCATCCATTCAAGGCAAAACTTCCTGGCACTTCGTCTTGTCTAAGGGCCTGGTTTAGGACAAGGATAACTCTGATAAATGCAAATGAGTATTTCCCTGACTTTACAGAGGTAAATAAAAGTAGGATCAGAATTATGTGAGGCTGAGTTTTTTCTGCTTTGACTTTCAGGGAGACTTACCTGAGAAGGTGCTAGACTTTTAGTTCATGTAAGAGAGGCGAGTGATGCTATGTAAAAGCAAACCAGCCACTTCAGGGTCATTCACAAAACTTTTGTCAGTATTTCTGCTAACACGCCTTGTTTTCCTGGGACCACAGAGTCCTTTTGGCTTCCTCATGCTCTGACCGCTTTTCTCATGCATCTGTGCCTCATCACAGGTGTCTGAGCTCCGCAGTACAATGTTTTCTGTCTCTGAAGGTCAACATCCTCACAGTGACATCACAACTGATTTGCTTTAAAACAGGCTGAGGTCACTGAACTATTAGGAGGTTTCAAGTAGAAAACATGAGGAAAAGTATATCGCCTCTTCTGAAACGATGACCTCCTGCATCCCCCAAAACAACTTCAGCAGTGCAGTAAAAATAACACAAGGAAACTAAGCTGATCCCAGAGCGTAAAACTGGTCGGACTTGCAGCTCATGGGGTCTAACAGAGTAGAAGGATTAATGCCTTCCCCCAGTCAACCTCCAGCCAGCTAATTAGGCAGCCTCACACCAGAAGACTTCTTCCCCGCTCCAGCTGGTCCTGAAGCATGCAGGCTTGACAGTCTTCGTGATTTTACCATTGTGGGAGTAATATGAACTGTTCTTACCAATGTGGATTTCAATAATATTTTGCACTTATTCAGCATCTTTGCATTGAAAATCTCAGAAGTGCTTAACAGAAGGGAGTGAAAATTATCTCCAATTTTTCCATAGGGAAAGCTGAAGCAAGCTTTTAAGGACTTCTGATGTGGGTTTTGGAGAGGCAGCACACTCGGGTTTTGAATTTAGGCTTTTTTTCCTGTTCTTTTTTTACCTCTGTACTGGAAAGAAATTCCAGAGGCAGTGGTGCAAGGCCTGGGTGCAGGAGGGTGCTTAGCCTGCATGATCCTCCATTCACTGGGAAGCTCTGCATAAGATTCTGGTTTCTGTATGTTTTGACCTTGCACCCCGGAAGAGAGCTTTCTGTTATTTGATGACGAATTACATGACAAAGATGATGAAGGAATTGTACGGCAGGGAAGCTGGCACAGATCACTTTTATGCAGAAATGTGCTGAGAAGTGTCTCTCTGGACACTGTCTTCTAACAGGAAGATCTCAGGTAGGGAGGCAGTAAAGAGATTCTGGTTGCGCTGGAGATCCTGGACTTATACCAAAGGCATGCGTGGGAATGATGGAGAAAGCGAGATAGGAGCCCAACACACAGGCGTGCTTGTATATCCTTTTAGTCCTTCTGTATTTCCTGTCCTGGTTGAATTATCTTCTTAATGTTTTTGTGTGGCCATGTTTACAAGTTGGAGACACACCGACTGCTCGCAGCCATCGCTCTACACTGAGCTCACTTGGCTGCATAAGGAATTTGTCTGAAAATGCGTGTCAGCACTCTAGCCCTTTGAACATGCTATTTCTGTCTCATAAAAAGTATCCGCTTCATGCGTCCCTGCGGAGGTGAACCAAACGGCTGGACTGATGCAAGGGAGCGTGTGGGGAGGAGCAAGTCCCTGTGACAGCAAACCATAAAGATCTCCCATCAGTGAGGAGGTACCATCAGAGAGTGAGTGCACAAAATGGGGAAGGAGGGTGAGCAGCCTACAGACGATGCCATGGTTTGATATAGAGGGTTTGAAACGTGGCAGCCCGATATGACAGTCTGCTTTTCAGATACCTTGCGGTTTACTGTATGGTACGGGTTGTCAAAAGGGGAAAACCCTGTCTGTCTACCCTGAATTACACTTAACTTCTGTCATACTTCCCAGTTCTTGAAAGAGCTTCCAGTCCTCCTCTGTTGACAGACTCTTTGAAAGAAACCATTAGTAATACTTTCCCAGAAAACTAATAGAGCTGAATGAAATAAAGTAATGTTATGATCAGAGGAATCTGGTAAGTAAGTGAAGCAGTACACAGTAACTCTCTCGGATTGGGAAAAGGATTGTAAAAAACCTTGGGCTCCAAGCTCAGTCCAGCTGAACTCACAGCGTTTCCATCCCAAACAGGGACACTTCCTTATCTCTCAGGCTAAGTACAGTCAGCAGCATTGCAGAGTCAGGTACTATCATAACATGTGCTATACAGATATCTGACAGGTAGGAGAAGCTGGGTGTAGTACTTCATCTATTATTTCTATTTATTATGCTGCTAGTATAAAGCCCCTAATCTACCACTACATCTGTACGCAAAACTCCAGAAAAGTAGTTGAGAAATGTTTGTTCAAAAATTTACCTTGTCAAGGGATATCAAAGCCTCTGCCAAAGTAGTGGAAAAGATCTGCATTTGGTTGAACAGGTCCTGGTTACTTTTTTTCATTATGTGTCTGTGATTTGCTGCTGTTTGAACCGTGGCAACTAGTGAGCATTAGTTAGGCTTGGCTTGGCAGTATTTGTCTGTGCTGAGACTATTCTAGAGAGCACATGAACTTGAGTAAAAGCTTAGCTCAAGTTCCATGGGTTAGATGGAAACAGTGGAAACAGTGTTGCTTTTTAATGTAATTTATGGCTTTAAAACCTAAACTATTTTGGGCTGCCCTACACAAAGAAGTATCAGCCATCTAGCCCATGCTTTGGGTTTTATTTCAAGATGCATTGAAAATGCCGCAGTAACAGCAAACACAGAATATGCCTTTCAGTGTTAAAGGAGATACTTCTGCAGGAAAGAAGAGATGGGGAAAATTTTTCCTCTGAAGGCTGGAGAAGCCTGAGCAATAAATTTTTCAATGAAAGGTGCTGAGCGCCCGTCCATGTTGATAGAGTCGGGAAGAGCTGCACTTCAGCGCTTCCAGTGACACGCGAAAGTCTGACAGAGGCAATGGGCAGAGTTCAAGAAATACCGTGGGAGCTCTGAGAGGCTGATATACATATTCTGTCTGGTTCGGTGACGTTTAAGAGGACAATCCAGGGGAAAAAAAAATAACAAAAAAAGTTATGATTAGAAGATAAAATAATTTCTTCTTAGGCATAAAAGTTGTGCTCCAGCATTTTGTATCACTGGTATTGTTCCAAATTTTGAGCTGTAAGTCAGTAATGTACCTCATTTGGGGCTGAACAGTACAGGAGTTGAATATTACCTGAGAACGAGTATCAATTCAGAAAGTGATTTAGTTCTGGGAAAGCACACGTAGCATCATCATTTTTATACAGCCTAGCATCTGCTGCTTAAGCTGTCTGATACATCTTGTAAGGCTGAGAAGGGCACTGACCTTGCAGTGAGATTGCTTACTAGCCAGAATTGCCGTAGAGCTGTGGTATCTCAGGGTACGTTCGGGTATGAAAGCTGCTGAGCAGAAGCTACAAGGTCCGGCCCATCCCAGCGACGTTAGGTAAATTTGCTGATCAGTACAGTACATCAGTCAGCTAAGAGCCCTGCTCTTGCCTGCTCATAACGAGGCACTGACCCAGCTTCATCCTCCTGTAGGACCAGCTAGCTCTTTTTATATTATTGCTGCACATCTGCCGCAAAGGGAAACTGTGACAGCTCCACCTGGATGTTTGATTTTATTTATTCATGGCCCGTGGAACAATGAAGTCAGAGGTAGGTGAATGATGCAGTGCAGGAAGTTGCTGCAGCAGTAGCTTTGCTACAGAGACGATGATTTAATGTATCGGGCTAACGGCGGAGGGAAATATTAATAAATTCTGTTCGTGCATGTATTGGGCAGGGGGTGAGGCAAAACAAGGCTTTCTAGGTGCAGCAGATGACATTTTCTAATTATATAGCTTTCTGTTATGCCTGAAGTAGTCATGTACAAAGGGTTTGCTTTCCTTAAAATGATAGAAAACCAGTCTTTTCAAGGCAAAGCTATCCATTTAACTTGCCAGAATTAACGGAATGTCGTGTTTCATTCTTATGAATGCATATCAAGTTCTCAGCAAAAAAATAAGCATGTTAATCATCACAGCTGATGTACTGTGTTATGTAGATTGCTAGCATTGATTCCAGGCTGGAGGTTCAGGCTTCTTATTTGCGTTTAGTCAAACAAGCCTGTGCCCACCCCGAATCCCTTCTGGTGAATTTCTGTTAATTTTGTTGCTGGATGTATTTATTCTTCTTTGTGTATCTGCTTTTAAATAAATCATCAGAACAATAAACAATCCTACAGCAGAGGGAGCAGAATGTTTCAGGAAGTGAAATCCTTCTGTTGAATCGCATGCATTCGATGCAGTTGTTAAAGGAGGGGTTTTCATGCAAACCATGAGTATGTTTCGGGTTTTTAAAAAACCAGTCTCATGTCTGTCTTGTACGTAGGAACGTGTGGATTCCTAGGACAGGCATGGAAACAGGTTCTTAACAGAGTTGCCAAAGCACAGCTCTTGGACTGGCCTGTGTGTATAGGGGTGCTGTGATTATATAATGGAGAGCGAGAGCGTGTGGGTGAAGTGGCTGAGAGTTGGGGGGGGTTAGTTGATTTTTTTTATATCTCTTAGTATATGTAATACAGTTCTTGTGCTTAATATTTTTTTTTTTAAATTGTTAATTCCTGTCAGTAGCATTGGATTTAGAAGATATTAAATAAATGATAGTAGATTAATATCTTTTTCTTTTAATGGGGTATTAATCGTTGCTATTTTTACAAGTACCAGTTACTTTAAACTGCTTTGGATTTGGTTTGACTCTGTTCTGTCAAAGCTGATGAACGGTTAGAACAAGCGAAGCAGAAAGCAGAGCTGCCACCAGCACCCGGGGCAGGAAGTTGCGAGATCCCCATTTAAAAACCAAAGCTCTCGGATGTGCTGCTTGTCAAAAAGTCAGCGCTTTCAGTCTTTACACAGTAGTTTGATTTGGAGATGGTGGTCTTATGGATCTTTAATGGCTACATATAGTTGGAAGTAAAGGAATGAAAAATACCCTTAAGTCATAAGCCTAGTTAAAGTTAAAATTCATAGCCAGATTGCTGGTTTATGGGAATTGCTATAAACAGAATTAAAAATACCCTGACTTATATGCTCATTGATGTAAGTGTCAGCAATGTTTCTTTGCTATAGGATAGCTAGGGAAGATATGAAACCAGTAAATTTGGACCTAAGTTTTGTACACTGTGAAGGTCCACTGGTCAACAGATTTGGGGGGGTCGAATGAGGCTGACACCTAAATACGGAATTTCTTTAAGCAGCCTGAGAGGCATCAGTAGCGTTGCATCCGTGGGTTAAAGGGTATCTGGGGCCTTTGTCACTTCGAGAAGGTCACAGGCAGAGAAATTCAGCCTGGCTTCCCGTAAGCCCAAACTCTGCTGTTCCTCCCGGAGCGGTGCCATGCCTCGTGCGTAGCCCAGCGCAGGCAGAGGAGCGCGGGGCACGTCTCTCTTCACCAGGCAGCTCGGTGCTTTGGAAGGCGTCTGCCAGTGTATCTGCTGGGCTCCCGAGCAATGTGCCACACAACGTCTGGGAGCAAGGCAGTGTGCGGTGTCTGTGGGTCCAGCCACCAAAGGAGAAACTCTGTTTCACGCTTTTTTTTAAGTGCTTGAGGAAGAGAAAAATACTACTAAAAACTACTAAAAATGACTTTGTCTTTCACTAAATTATCCTTTAGTTTTAAACGTGGTACCATTTAAAAGCAATAACCTAGGGGTTTTTTCCTAATTCTTTTTTCTGAAATAAATAACTTAAAACATTTTTTTTCTCAATTAAATGAGCATAAAAGATACTGTTTTGTAGCTTAAGAAAAACATAGAGGTCTTGAATTTATAAATGCATAGCTTCATTACAAAGGAAGTATTTGTGCTTGTAGTTATATACATGATTACATGCTTGAAGATCCAGAGCCTTTCACATGCGTGTTTTGGTTTTACTGTAATCTGGAAAGTAAGGATTGTGCACGTTGGATGTAAAAGTTTCGTATTCAGTACACAAATTGAGGGGGGGCCTTGGGGGACTTTAGTCCTTCTTGATGAAACCATTATTTTTATAGAGGGTAGCGAGGCAAGGCATGTCTCATTACTAGTCAAGTCATGCTCTTTATGCCAAAGGAACTCTAGTAAAAAGTGAATGGCCCCCATGCTGAACAGCGGTACAGCAATAAAACCTTTAATTTGCATATACACAGTTGCCAGTTTGAAACAGTGTTCATGAAGGGCAAACAGTGCATCAGCAACTGCATGAAGTTGGAGCATTTTTTCATTACTCTATCAACAAATTTAGATTTTTTAAAATGTGAATAATATTAGTTTTGCTTTAATGTGCAGGCAGGGCGTTGCTAGTTTGCTGCAGTACTGAGTGGTGTATTAGGCTGTTCAGCATCGCTTATGTTCTCCTACACTCGCTCGTGTGCCGCTCGGGAACAAAGGAGGCTCATGCTGGGGGCAACGCTGGGAATGAGGCGGTTGCAATGAAGCAAGGGCAAGGGTATTTTCTAGCGTACACCAGTGGTTAGCTGGGGGGTGCTGTGTGGACAGCCATAGTTTTTTGAAGACTCTTTCCTGTAAATGGCAACGCTGTCACAATAAGAAATGCATCCTAAGCGAGGACAACCAGGAGTTTCAGGGTACATGGAGGGAAATAGGTAAATTATGCAACTGTAATGTTCATCTCCCAATACTTTGACATTACTGCTTCCCTGATGCTTAGTCTTTAGAGTACCTGAAAGCTTCTGAACGAAATTCACATTTTCCAGGAGAGAATTTTTATTAAGGAAAAAAACAATTGCAGGCAAGTTGGATCTTGTTTTGAGACTTCTCCCAGGCAGAAGCCACTGCATTTGTTAGAGGGGACTCCTTCAGAAGCAGAAACTTGAGATTTGTCAACGTGTAGAAGGTTATCAGGCTGCTGTGCTGTGCCTATTGAAAAATGAAATCACCTCCAGAAGCATGAGAAGGGAGATGAAAGGGAAAAAAAAAAAAAACGTTTTAAAAATACTTATTTTTCAGCAAAACAAAACTATACGTCTGTGCCTCTTACAAGAAACAGCATAGCTGGCTATTTCCTCCAACAGCTACATTTGCCAAAGTGAAAAATACTGACAAAATTCAGTTTAATCCAGGCTCCTCATTCTTTTAGGTCTCTGAAAAAAAATCACAGGCCTTATACATGTGAAAACTGAGTAGCCTGGAGTTTAGTAAATGTCTTAGCCACTTTGTTAGAAAGCTTAGTTTTTGGATGTGAACAGTGTGAACATGTACCAAGATGATGCTATCCAAGGGTTTTTCGAAGCTAGTGTGTAGTAGCGTTCTGTAATAGGAAGTGCTAATGTGGGTGCTGGCAGTTGTTACGCAGTGTAGTAGCATTCAGAGGTACACGACTAGGATGTGGTTTGGAGAAGGGGGAGGAGAGCTGAGTCTGCTGCCTTTTGTTACAAGTTTTTCTATTGTGATAGCTGGTAGATGTTCATCTTGAGTTGCAATGAGAACTCCTTCATATTTAATATCAGGCTTGAGGTGCCTGTGCCATTACCTTAAGGAAACTGAGTTTCATGGACTCTGGATCAGATCCTTAATGCAGCTAGGTTTGCGTGGTTTGTTGGTTTTTGTTTTGTTCCACAAAAATATAAATAAATACATTAAATCAGAAATGCGTAACTTTTCATCTTCAAATCATTTTTATAAACATCTAGTGATTTATATGCACAGCACAGGCACCCACAGTACAGATGCAAATGTCTTCATTTTTCCAGATGGAAAGACTGAGGGAGAGGAAGGGAGAGAACGGTTTGTTCAGCTGCAGAGGAAAGTTGCTATTAGAGGCAGAGTTAGATTCTAGAAATCGTCGTTCCCAGTGCTGTGCTCTCACAGCTGCCTAGGAGCATTAGACAGCATCTATTTCATATGCTTGAACAATGAGATGGAGAAATAAATTTTTTTAAAGTGTGATTGTGTGTGTACGTGCTGTGTACGGGACATCTGCAGAATATGGTGTTTGGCAAACATTTTTAGCTCTGTCAAGTGAAACCAGATCTCTCAGTGAGTTACACTCAATGTCTTGCAGGCAATGCTGAATTGACAGTATTATTTAAATGGGTGTGATCACATGTTATACATTACAGCATAACTTACTGCATCCCACTTTTTACTTCTGTCTGTTATTAAAATGCAAGGGAAGCAGCTGGACTGCCTTGAACTTTCAGTAATGAGCACAGCAATCAAAACAGCGAAAACAACTAATATTTGCAGATAAACAGAAAAAGGAAACTCGTCAAAATGTATTTCCCAGTCTTTCCAATTTTCCCAAGCGTTAGTGCAATGCTGAAGTCCACTTTGCAGATACAGAAAGCATCAGCTGAGCAACAGCCATGCAGCACAATTATAATGCAATTATATTGGAGGACAAAGGGGAGAAACCCCAACTTCTTGGGAGGCAGGGGGCTGATTATGATGACCTGTTCAGGCTTGAGGCAGATAGTTTAATACTGATGTTGTGCACTCCAACAGTATTTTCCTAAGATTTAAGCCAAGAATAGAATCAGAGACCATCTTCAAGGCAGCAATCATCAGAGGAGAATGTAGGGATCAAACAATGTAGCTTGAGAAATGGCCTGTTTTGTTGCTGTGCATTTATTATGTTACTCAGAGTGTGCAATAAAGGGTGTTGGTTCAGCTGTGTGCCCCTTCCACCGGGCTTCATCCGGAGAATATTCTTGGATTCTGTTCCAAAAGGGGGGGGGGAAATATATTGCCTTTTAGACACTACTCTCTTTTTCCTTGTTTGATAACTGCTGCCAAAGCAGACTGGCCTCAGATGTGTTTCTTTCCACTGAAGGGCCATAGGAAAATATTTCCTGGTAATAAGACCTTACTAGTTGGATACTATCTGTAGGACAGGTTAGTATAACCATGATGTTTTGTATTTCTCGATTAACATGATGAATAGACTAATGGAAAAATTAAACGCCATTGCGTTATCAGTAACAGAACTGATGAGATGGGAAATGGGGAGGGGAGAGCAACACCCTCTTTTAAGTGGCTGAGCGTAAGGCATTTGTATCCCACAGAATAGCTTATCTGTGCCATTATGCTCTTAAATCAGTGTCACGCATTAATTTCAAAAGTATTGCTTGGGGATTGGAATGATAGTAACATTAGCCTGCTAACAGAAGTATGGAAGGCTGGGTGGAAAGGAAATAAGCCAAAGAAAATAATTGCACCCGGCTATCCTTTCCTCCTTCCTTCCCTTCCTGTTTGTGTGTTACTTTGAGTCCTGTTGTCATGGGACTCTTCTGTAGTACCATTTGTTTTGCCACTTCATCCCATTCCAGTGCTTGCCCTGAACTTTATAGCTTACCAGTACCACTTGCTTGGCTGCTCTGTTAATCTCTTCACACTGCACCACACTTCAGAAATTCTTACTCTCTTCGCCCAGCAAAACATACAACTGCAATCCAGTGTGCAAGTTGACCCTCCCTAAACAGCTCAACTGCGGATCTCGATCCAGGTACCAGCGCAACATTTGCACCACCTGGCAGCCTTGCTGCCTCGCAAGCTCAGCACAGGGACCCAGAAAAAACGCCTCGTGAGGAACGGCTTACCTTTCAAGTGAGGACAAGGAAGGCTTTGTGTAGTCGGGAGAGGAGCCCTAGAGCAGATGTGTGCTGCAGGCTCCCCGTTTGGAGCCAGCTCTTCAGGTGGGACCAGCTGCTGCGAAGTGTGGAGCTGCAGAGCGTGGGGCTCACCAGGGTGACTTTTCGTGCTATTGACCACGTCATGTTCAACTGTCAGCCCATCAACCTGTATTAGCACAAAACTCACATTCCGAAGATTTCTGAAGTAGATAGCAGGACAGAAAAGGAACAGAAATGCGGGGGACTTTGTTTCTTCACAAATGCTTGCTTATGCATTCGGCAGTCTGCATTAAGGCTGGCGTTGATGTATTCTCCCAGCTTCCACAGTGGACGGGTGCGCTCAAGCCAGGCAATTACACTACACTTCTAACTAGAAGTGGGCCCAGACCAGATGCCTACACCCTACTGCCTCAAGCCTTTACAGAAGCTAGAGCTTTTATTGTGTTCTTGTCCTCATTTCTGCAGGGGACTGAAGAAAAGCCCAACTCTAGGTTTCCGGTTTAGCCTTTGCACCCGCTCTTTTTTTTTTTTTTTTTTTTTTTTAAAGACAAGGAAACCCGCAGAGGAGATTCATATGCAACTTTTGCTTCGCTCCAGAGCTCAGACATCACTGGAAGTGAATGAAGTAGCTGTCAGCTGTAAGAGAATACAAAGTATTAGTATGCAAAAGGAGCAAAAACCAAGCAATTCACATTGCTACTGAGGTTCTTGCATCCTAGTACAAGCTGTTTGCTACACTAGTGTCAGATGTAGGAAGTCTGACATAAAGCAAGATGCCTGGTGTACATGTTTGCATATCAATACCAGAAGTGTTTTCTAGCTTGCATCTGACGCATAACATAACTGGTGCTTGAGGTCAGGAGCAATATCAGAGTTTGAAACGCTTGTGCATGCAGTTAGTCCTTATGTTTGCTTTGCAAGCTTTCTTCTCTTGCAAACTCCAGTTATTTGTCTGAATGCTGGAACTTCCATAGAATCTTCTGGGTACTGTTACACCATCCTTTTGCATATTCTTCTGCTCAGAATATCTGATCTGAATAGCTTTGCCCACTGCAAAAAATTTCAGCACCTAGCAAAATGTCCCAGCTGCTTCTGCCTAGATAAAGAGGTTCCAGAAAGCCAAACAGGACTTCTTGAAGAACTCCAGTTTTTGAACCAAACCAGCGAATGAGTGGACTTTTTTTGGTTATGTTATTTTAATCAGATCGCGAACAACCAAGTTTGTCTCTTTATCCCCTAGTCTCCCTAGTGCATTTGTGTCCATGTTTTCAATACTGTCATTATTAACTGTTTTAGAAGCTTGGGCAAAGAGCCTGTCTCATCACTCCTGACAGTATAAACTGGAGGGTGCGGTGGAAGTATGATAGTGGAGATATGTAGAAAGTTGACTTTTGTTTATTTATTTCTGTTTGAAAACTATTTGTCTATGAAAGGGAAAGCAGCATTCAAAAGCAAGATTAACACAATATTGATATATACATTTCTGAAGGATATTCATTAGCGAATATCATAAGATCCTCCAGGTCTCAAGTTTGGTATTAGAGTAGGACAAACTATGATGAAAAGAGTTTCATCCACTGAATGAAAGCTGGAGAAGCGTGTACCTTGATTTATCATTACGGTGCTGCTCTGTCTCCCTTATCTGTTGCTCAGACTTCAATAGATAAAACTGTATATAATGTTTACTGCCTGGATTGACTAATATCTTGGCTGAACCACAGAAGATTGGCGCTCTGATCAAAACAGGGCTAAATCACACTTTCAGCTGACTGATGTTTTGAAGAACACAAAGCAGTCAGTAGGTGCTACACATGCCACGGAAGAACGTGGTCACAGGAAAAGGAAAGGAAACACTGGTGAAAAAAGAGAGTATCTGCTGGTAGCCAGATGTGATCTGACCAAATTGCATCTTGGACAGAGGCTGTATTCTTTTGTTTGCTTGTGATCACAGTAGATTTGTGCCATTGAATAGATCTGATTCTCAGTTGGTTTTCTTATGGGGAAAAAAAAAAAGTGTGGGTATTTGAACAATCTAGGAAAAGTGAGCCACCCTCTTAGGGTATGTTTACCCAATCTTTTAAAATGTTCACTTCCTCTGACATTTTCATTTATCTTGGCACATAAATACTAAGTCAAGCTGTTTCCCCTTTCCTGAGCTCAGTGCTTTTAAAGGAAGCTAATGTTCAGTCTTGCTAAAGAATTTCAGACGACTTGATAGAAGGACTGTGGATAAGTATGATGCCGTCTTGCATGGGTGTCCTCGCAGATTTTCTGGTTATCATAACAAACTAAAAAAAATCTCAGCTCAGAAAGACCATGTGATACCAATGCTGCAAGTCTTATCCAATTCTGGATAATATGATTACAGAAATAGTTTAAAGGTTAGCCTATGTGCTGTAAATATATGATTTTATATGAATTTTCTTGTCCTAAACCCATCTAGAATGGATGAAACAGCATTTCTAAGCTCTTCACGAGGCCTGTCATTTCACTGGAGGTTTCTTAGCAGCCTTTAAAGCGTTTGAATTACTGTATAATGATATTCTGTCATCTCTTAGCAAGGCTCACACTCTAAACACTTTTATACACAATAGAAATTAAAATGGAATTGAGTAAATTCTCTCTCTCAAATTCATGAACTGTCTAGTGATTGTCTGGGTGCTTTATATTAAATATGGGTTCGTATCTAATAGAGCTTGGTTACTTGGAGCAACAAATTGTAAAATGTAAAATAGTAGGTCAGATGTGGTAAATCAAATATTAACTCTTTCTGTAAACTTCTTTTTTAAAGTATATGCATCTAACATCTATATGCATTATAGGCACAGTTTTGGTTTTATTCTTTTTCCATGCTCTACAATATTGAAAAAGTAAGCTTTTTTACTGTAAATACATAGTTTATTGGGTGCAAAAATATTTGGCATGCAACAGAATTTTCCTAAAAGCTTCTAAAAAACTTATGAATATAGTAGATACGATGATTTTGGGGTCATCTGCACATGTGCCATTTTCGTGGTCTCTGAAGATCCTTTGTTGGTCTCGGTTCTTCAGCAGTAGGTTAGCTTTCTAGGGAACTGTGTGGTCTGCTCTCGCCATCGTTGCACCCGAGTAAAATTCATTGTGATTATACCAGCAAATGCAAGCAAAAACTATCATGTGCAGTTACCCTTTTTTTAGGGGGCAACGATGAGGTTACTGAGGGACATCAGAGAAAAAATACAATCCTGGTATGTAGCTCATACGTAGCATGTGTTTTCTATGTAGTTGCCCACATGGAGACCCCAGTGAGATGGTCTCAAGCTTATGTCTGTCAATTTCTGGGCTGAAAGATGTTTTCTCCTCCCCAGGCTTGAGCTGTTACTTCATACCGCTTCATGACTCCTCTCACCTTAGACTTTTAGAATCGAGTTCGATGTGCCTGATTCTTCCCTTGAAGATGTTGCCTGTCTTTTTTTGGTATTAAGGATAGGCTTAAGCAACCACAGGTGGCAATGTGAGGGAAAAGCAGAAAGTTGAGAAAAGTGATAAGTAGTTCATCGCTAGCACTGGTTCGAACTTCATCCCTCCTGCTGTGTTAAGGTAGTTGCAGAGCAGTAGGTGAAGGCGTATCCTTCCATGTCTCAGCATAAGCATCGTTGGTTCCTGGGTACACCCAGAGGTAGCTACAGCATCCATATAGGTGGGTGAAAGTTTCTGCTGACCTCTCCATTTAGAACAGTAGCTGAATGCACATTTGTTTCTCACGCAACCCGTGTTGAATTTGAGGTGCGGGAGATGAAAAACGAGGCTGCTGCATGAACTTTACAGCTCCAAGCAGTACAGAAAACAAGGAAGTGTATCAAAGTGGAGAAATGTTCATACTTTTAAAGTGTATGAAGATATAGCAGGATTTTCTTTTATGATCTTTGTTAGCCAGCCAGCCTGCAACCTTGGTTCATTGCTTTGTACAAGCAGCTGATCAGTGGGTACAATCTTCAGGCTAGCGGTGGTGGTGGTTACTGAAACTTGCTGCAAGAAGTCCTGTATACCAAGGATGGCACCAGCCAGGGTGTGAGGCAACTACGGTGTCTGAAAGAAGTTTCGGTCTGCTTACTATGTACAGAGAATCGCTGCTTCTGGGGCACACCTGTGGTACCTTCTTGGCAAAAGCGTGCTGTTAGGAGGAGAAACTGTGGGTGTGTTCGATCTAGAAGAGTAGGTAATGCTAAAAACAGAAATCTGTAGAGGTCAATTGGTGAAATAAGAAGCTAATCTAATGTTCTAAAGCCATCAGATACAATCTATCAGGAAATGCAAAAGTTACCATTCCTGCAGGAAGGGGAATTTAGACTTGCTGTGTGATATTTTGTGGTTTGTACCTCTGAATATATTTTGTGAGCAGTCTAAATATTAACAATACTGAAGTTCTGAGGTAGTGTTGTGGACGTCTCCTCCCACACTTACCTAGATCTCTTAAATGTGCATGCGTGATCTTTCAACTAAGATGATTTTCAAGCTAAAATTTGGTGTGGCTTAATTCCTTCAGTTCCTAGAGGAAAAAATGCCTGCCTGTTTTCATGCATCTGGAACACTTAATGAGAGGGCTTGCCTTGCCTGATTGTACTTGTCAAAGCACTATTTCACTAACGATAGAGACACTAATTTATGACTCTGTCCTGACAGCACAGAGCAGAGACTGCCTCTTATTGGTAATGTAAAAGAAGTAAAGGCTTGTGAGCGTGAAGTGAAATGAAAATATTTGGGAGACTTAATAGCAAGTTATTCAGCACTTCCTGAGCATTGTGCTACCTTTGGTTTGGTTCGGACGGGTACTCTATCTGGAAGTATTCTAGAGAATCAGAGCTAATGGAAATTAATATTTTAATTGATCTATTCAGTTGTGCAGAAATAACTAGATGGCCTCTGTTCCCTAAATAAGAATAGAAAAATCTGTGACCAAAGCTGGTCATACAGCAGTCCTTTTCAAAATGATTGGATCACTGCAAAGAGCTTTCTTTCTTTAAATAGCCATCCTATTAGCTGAAGAATGGTAGAACAGCTCTGGAAGGCATTTCTGTGACATTAAATTATGTCTGTGCAGTATCTAACTCCCTTCTCTGAATTTGACCTTCATCTGCCAAATTCTGACAATCCCAGCTTGAGAAACCCTTGCCTAACCCTGAGTGAGATCGAGTCTGTCCAGCTGAGATGCTTTATATAATGGCTTCGGGGACCGGGCCTTTCTGATCTAGAAAGAGAGAGCAGGTTTCCTCTGCCCAGGTAGCTGGTGGGACTGTGCTTAGCTACGTCATGAAGCAGTATAGCTACAGCAGTGCGGCTTTAGAATAAGGGTACATTTTTATGGCTGTGTGGCCAGAGAGTTGTGTGAAGTCCTTATGGGCCAGAAACCGCAAAGGCTGCTTTCTGTTGAGTAGGCGCTTTAATTGTACGAACGTGTTTATCTTTCAAATCGGAATACTTTAGTGATGGTCTTGCAAAGCACAGCAGCTATCATGCTAAACCATACTAGCTCTGAGACCATCTCAGAGAGGGCATGGTCAGCGAGGGTTGCCCAGACCTTGCCAAGGGAGATGGAACTGCTAATTGTCAGCAGAGACTTCATATGATGTTCTACACGAGGGCAAATCATCTCACTTCATTTGCAGAGCTGACTCCTACACTAAACAATTAATTTTAAACCAGAGTTTACCTTCCACCCCCAAATGACATAGTTGCATTGTCAGCATGGAGGAGCCACCAGGCAGTTTCTCTTAAGTGTAATATAAATTTTAGCTTCTGATGTATGCTTTGCTATGGATGCTTGCCAAGACTCTTTCTATAACAATTAAGAAGGGTTTCTTTGAGTAAAAACATCCATGTTGTTTGGCTGCCAGAGCACCGCACGTTTCTGGGCCTTTAAATTAAGAGGAAGGAACTTTTGGTTAGAATAACATATATGTGTATCTTAATCTGGAGTTCTTCTGAGGCAAGACTTTACAAAAGCAGGTTTGATCCCTCTCAGTAAGGTTCCAGAAACTGTCGCCAAACCCTGTAACATCCTTCGAGGGCCTGGAATGCATTTTTCTAATAACTGAAGGTCTTTTTCTTTTCATTGTTATCAGAAAAAGGAGAAATACTTAACTGGCGTATGAGGAAATATATTTTAAATATTCATAAAGTGCTCCAAACAGCTGCTTATTTTTATTTGCCAAAACAGGGTGGAGTAGTGAGTTTTGTGGTTGAGATCACCACCACCAAGAGATATGACCTGTTGGCTGTATGTTCAGTGGTGATGTAATCCTAATTTAGTGTTCATCATTTTTTTAATTCTATAAATTTAGAACAGAATTCTCAGAGTATTTTTTCTTGCAGTCTCAGCACACAGATTCCTTATTAGCTTGTGCAAAACGCCTGCAATTACAATTCCCTCATGAGTATGAACAATTTTGTCCTGGCCTGGTTGCATCTCTAAGCTTCTGAACCTCTCCCAGCCATTCTGATGATGAATACAAATTATTTCATGCTTTTATTTTTCAGCACAGTAAAGGGCAGAAACAAGAGAGGGAGTTTAAATTGGAATATAATTGGCTTTTTTGTGGGTCTACAATAATGAAATGTGCATATATGGACAGGCAGTCAAGACAACACCCTTCTTACTCACTGAAAGCTTAACCATTGCTTTACTTCAGAGAAAACTGGTACTAAAATTTGCGGCAGAGCCCTTTTTACTGCTAGCACTGTGAAATTCTCCTCTATGCAGTTTACTTCAGCTGTGGCCAGCTACTGACCCTGAACTGTCATTTGCAATACGACTAAAATGCCACCTTACGTGTTTTTCGTAGAGCGAGCTGGCGTTTCATGACAACTGAATGTGAAGTTGCCTGATGTAATTACTATGAGGAGTAATAGAGAATAGACATTTTGAGTGTCTAAGGAAATGCTGTATTCTGAAAGCTTACATATTTGGTTGACTTCTGGCAGCAGATTCTTCCTGTCAGCAAATCTGAGGAGTGCCTTTACCACACTCTGTTGCTTGGCGAGGATTAAGCACAAAGTGTCCAGCTGAACAAGACTAATCCTCAGGACTGCGCTGAATGAACTGTTTGTAGGCCTGTTGCATAACAAGTTCAGGAAGACTGCCTGGCTTGGAGGAGTCCTTTCAAAATACCTTTGAAAAGCTGCTCTAACAGCCCAGCGTCGTAGGCAGCCTCTTTGGCCAGGTTAAATGAAGTGATTCATAAGCACTCACATGCTAGACTTGGAGTGTGCCACAGTGGATTTAGTATGTGTTTGGGTTTGCTTTGGACACCCAGGCACCAGAGCTCTACATCTTCCAGTTCATGTGAATCTGATTGTTTGGGTCATGACTTCGAGGCAGAAGGGGTTCAAGTTTTTGTTCCCGATTCCTAAAATTACTGCAGGCTCTGCTGGGTGGAGATAAACTTCTGCAGCTGCTTTACCCGTGGAGGAGCCTGAATTCTTGCAGCTATGCAAACGTGGAGCCGCTGTCCCAAGCTGCCGAGGCACTGTCGCTGCTCTTGAGAGGGAAGTGCTGCATCAGTACGCGAATGAAATGGCCAGCATCTTTCACAGGCTGATACCTTAGCTCATGACAGGTGGCTGAATTATCTCTCTTCTCCCTTTCTTGGCATAGTAGAATACAGAGCAGGTACGGTGAAGAGAGGAGGCCCAAGAAAGGCTTTTGAAGCAGAGATGTAACCTTTCTTTCCCTACATCATGAGCTGGCTCCCACAGAGTTTATTTCATGGAGGAGGGATGGAGGGTAAGGGCAAAGAATAGAAGAGATTTCAGTTTTACTTGAATTGGCTCTTTTCTGAATGGTTGACATGTGGCAATGCCCATATCCAAAACCATCTGGTCCTTACTATGCTGGACTGTAAAAACAGGAGTACATCCTGGGCAGAATATCACCAAGAAAAGTAAGTAGCATCATGCAGGAGACTGGGCAGTTTTATTGTTCCTTCCAGAAAGCAAGTGAGAGAGAACTTGCCCAGTTTTTATTTCAGTCTATATAGCCACACTGTGTAAATAAATTTGAAGTGAGGGCTTTTAAATGCATTTTTACCGCTGGTTTTGGAGGTAATGGAAGCAGATTACCAATATAAAACTGCTACGGAAAGTAGGATGTACTTATTACCGTAGGAAACTTGACCTGAAAATAAACATGACCTGGAGTAATGACAGCCTTATAGCCTATGGAAGAAGAACAATTGATACAGGTGAAGAGCTGTTGAGAGCTGGAAGATACTTGTGTGTATACACATGGGGTAAAATAGAATGTGTTAGTGTAAGTACCTTTCTAAAAATAGCCAAATAGTCCCCTGCAGTGTGTGGCCTTAAACAGGAAGGTATACAACACAAATTGTGGAGCTTGGTTATCGCGTAAATTATTTCTCTCTCTATTATCATTCATAGGACATAACTGTTTAGAGTGTGCACAGCAGCATTTTGGGCACCTGCTTAAGTGAAAATTCAGAAGTAAATGTTTTTCCTTTGGAATTCATTAAAGAAGACCTTTCAGCTGTCGTAAGGATGCTATTTCACATGCTGCTCTCAAGCCAATTGTAGCATAATTTAAAAATACTGTTGCATCCCACCCTCCGCTACTGTCTCACTTGCCTCACCCTTGGGGTTTGAGAGCAAGAGGAAAAAAAAAAAAGCATATTATGCATGTCTGCAAAATTATATGTGTACACACAAAATTGAGGGACAAAAATACTATTTTTAAAAGGAATTTAATCAATAAAAGGTTATTTACTCTCTAAAGATTTAGGCATAATGCCATGGGCGATTCAGGGCCAAGAAGACTCCACGTAGCTCCAGCAGTTTCTAGACGCCAGAGTAAACGCTACGGCATTTTGTGCTGTGATGAAATGACTAGAGCAAAATAGCCAGCTGGATTCTGGGGCATGAATAATGCATCATCTCTTGAATACAGTCTTAACAAATATATTCATTGTAGAATATTAAAACACCATTCCCACCTATTTCAGTTCTTCTGTTTATGAAATAAGAAGTCTAAGCTGCCTTTTGGAGTTGAAAAAGGACTGCAAGGCCTCTCTGATGTTAGTTTGTGATTACAATGGCACACCAACATTTAATGAGAAGCAGAAGACATAAGGCTTTCACTCCCTGTAACTCTTGGCCTGCAGCAAAGATAAATACAAAAACTGAACACTTCTGCTGAGCTGCCATTGTTCAGTGTAATGCTTGAGATTCTCGTTAGCCTCCGATCCCAGTTTGAGTAAGCAATTAAAGCTTGGGGAAGCTAGCATGGAGCTGGTTGGGGGGGACTTTTTTTTCCTCACTGTGAAAGGCAATTAACTGTAAATTGTACTTAAAGAGTTTAATAGCACAATATGCAGTTCATATTCCATTTGCCTGCATGTTTATACCTGAGAATTAGGTTCTTATGTTGTTGTTTATTTACTGGTTTGGAAAATACCTGAAGAGAATTTGTTGATGAAGGGGATATGACAGTATGATTATCTGTCAAATCAGCAGGTATTTACTGCTGATGATGTAGGAGTCAGCCTAGGCAGAGAATGGCAGGTTGATTATATGGCAGGATTTTTTTTAGTCCCGTTTCATCTTAAATGCTTTGCTTTGTGTCACATCCTCTATTGACTCTTCCTTTTATGCTGCGTTCATCTTTCCATGCTGTTATTTCTTAACTTATATGTTAAGTAACAGATGCAAGGGGAAAAAAAAAAAAACCATACCTCATGCTAGTTAGAATGAAGAAATAAATAGTCCTTGTAAGGGGATTATAAATTACTTCAGTTACCCCTGCAGTGCTGGAAGTAGTCTTCTTAAGGAGTTACATTTTTAGTACTTTATGGCATATCTTTACATTTAGCCATTTAAAATGTTGACTTTGAGTGACCACTAACCTGACAATCAGCCTCACCTGTACCTGTTCATCACCAAAGGGATGTTTCTCCCAATCCCTCATTGCTTCACTGATGCTGCTCTGCATTGGCCTGTGGCAGGATAGTGCAGAATTACGTTTTGTACAACGTACAGACAGGGAAATTCTGTTCATAACTGACAGATTCTTTATTCCTCTTAAGTTAATACCTTTGGTTGGATCTTAGAAGTGAAAATGGGACTAACAATATATTACTATGAGTTAGTTTTCTTGATTTATTCTGTGTGGGGCAGCCCTTCTATGGTTAGTGCTGTTCGAGCTGCAGTGAGCACGAAGGCAAAACTGTTATGGCTCATTCTGAACGTTTAGGGTCCTATGTCTTTGTATATGAATCTGGTAGTATAGATGTGTAGTTTGGGGACTTGGGTGCTGTATATGTAAACAAAATAACCCAACAGAAAAACATGTACATGCTTCTCAAATTTGAATGCATAATTACAGTAACTGTGTGCGGGAGGAAGAGTGCTCCAGGTGAGTTTGTGAGATATTTAGAAATCTGATCCTTGGGAGTTTTCTCATTTTCCGTTTGTCTTTTTTTCCCAAATGTTTTGGTGATCTTAGAAGTGAGAAATCAAACTAGTCAGGTTATTTCCAGATCAGCACCTCAGGAGAGAGTTGTGACCTTGGCCTTGAAGGAACAGGAGAGCTCAAGTTTCTAGTTCAGGGATGGCAAAACGCAAGCGCCCCTGTAATGCTTTAGTTTCACCTGCTACTCTAGCCAGGGAGGCTCTAGAGTGGAAAGGTTGTAAAAATGATAACGTTTTGTTTCATCTATGGGAAAAGTTCAACTGTTGCAACTATTTGCCAAAAAAAAAGTCATCCAGACTTAGGCACCATGGCTGAGATTTTCAAAAGGAAAGCCCTGTATTGTCAGCATTATAGGCACATATTTTCAAGGGCACAAATAGAAGTTGGGCTTTCAGCACCCTTTGGTGTCCGTGAGAAGCAGGCACTGCCAATGTGCCTTTGAAATCCCTGCCCTCAGTCCTGGAACTAGATTTCAGTCTTTTCCCAGAAGCTCTGAACCCTGACTTGGTTTCTAAGGTAACTGCTCAGTTTAAAAGAAAAAAAAAAAAAAAGGCAGAAGCCTAATTTGTGGTTTTAAACTAATTTCTGAAGATGGTGGTCCATTGCTTGTGTACAAAGCAATGAGTACCATGACCCTTCATCCAGACTGGTTATTGAAGGAGGACCTTGTAAACTGTTCATTGTCTGTTTGTGAAAGGTGTTTTATAAAGCCTAGCACTTAGTATTAGCAGTAATATTGACAAACTCTGCCAGGGAAGGGATAATAAAACTAATATTATCATTTGGGCTTCCACTTCGCAGATTCCTACCAATACCAAACAGATATTTTGGACCTAAAAGTCATATATTGAACTGAGTCTAGAAAGGATAGGAGAAGAGACTTTGAATCACCTCAGATCAATACTGGTTTGTTCTGTTATTTTAACACTTTGGACATAAGTATTATTTTAATATAGCTTATGACTTGCATGAATATGAAAATGTTATTCCCATTCCCTCGGAATTAAACATTTATAGCAGCAAATGGTGTCCTTTGCATTTGTAATTTTTATCTTGTTAATATTTATAAATTCTTCTACAAAATGCACTTGCATTTAAGGCATTAATGTAGATTTTATATTTTCTTACAGGGTACCTTAATATAATGACAGTAAAATCTGAGTTAGAGCATGCGGTAAAAAATATATATTAGCTTTTACTACACATGCAAGAAACAAAATAATTAAAATGCGATGTGTTTATTAACCTTCTTCAATTTACTCTCTTATTTCTGTGGCTTAGAAAATATGAACAAAATAACACGGTTCTTCTATATCTCATCAGTTGGGATACTCAGCTGGTGTTTGGTAACAGCCATTTCAGTTTCAATGGAGCTATGAAGTTTTATGCAAGTGTTGGACATTGCTGAATACATTTACTGTATTTTTGTCTCATTCACCAATGTTTCTCCCTTCATTTCATATGCTTTTGCTTCAGTAAGATGCACGGCTGTTTCATTATTCATCTGTAAATCAAGAGCAACTCTGAAACAAGACATGTTGGGAAAACACAGATAAATAATACTGCTAATAATAATCTTCTTGGTATTTCATGCCCTAAAAGATCCCTGTCTTGTTTATCCATATGTACATTTGTACATCCAGAATACTCTCTTCGTCTTAGGATAAGGCAAAGTACCTAAAGATGCTTAAACCTTTTGTTCAGGGAAGGCTTTATGCAAAGCTGCTGTGCCATTTCCCCACCCTGCAGCAGGATGATTTCAATGCAAATTTGTCTGTGAAAGAGAAGGTACCTTACTCCATCATTCTGACAGTGATTACCCAGTGCTCTCTTGCCAGCCGGGAGTACGTTTTAGCAAGATACATCTGAGAGATTTGAAGGAAAACATTTTCCAAAGTACCAAATATTGGTAGACTTTTACTTTTCTACAACAATACAACTTAAGCAAAACGCATAGTGTGTCACCTGGTCTTAAATTCTGTCATATGGGCAAAGGACAGCTTAATCAGAGAGGAGCAGGAGAAGCCGTTCAAAGGCAGCCAGAGTGCCAAAAAGCTGACATCAGGAAAGCTCTCACTCTTTATGCAGACTGACCTAAATGCTCTTTAGCAGTGTCAGGTAAAATAATACCGAGTCTACTTGGCTGAAGAATTTTCATCTAAAATGCCAGATTTACATGAGCAGAAAGAAGCAGAGATAGACGTGTTTCTCAAAGCAAAATTTGTTTCTGCTTTCATCTAGCAAAGGTAGTTAAGTTTTATCTCTTAGAGTATTCTTATAGGAGTTGGGTATAAATACTGAGCTATTTCAGTAGAGGCTTTGTTCCAGCTTTTTTCAGCACCTGTCTCAAGCCTCTAAGGTTATTCTGCTTACTGTCAACTATGTGTTATTATTATCCTACTCGAGGAATTATGACATTGTGTTGCTTGGTTCAACCTGAGAGGCTGCTCAGATTATTTCTATACCAGCCTTTCCGTACTAGAAAACAAAAATGTACATTCATATTGAGCCTTTTATCGGAAATCATAAGCTTTATCTATTTTAATATAATTAATTGGAAAATCCATATTATTTGTACCATTTAAATAGAATCAGAGGACTAAGTGAAGAGGGTGTTTCCCCCAGCAAACTTTCACTTTCATGAGGTTGCTTGCTACTTATAGAGCTTTAGATTCACAACTTTTTAGGAACAGTTACCAAGAGCTGTATATAGATTTCAGAGTGTATACCTGGTATGTTATACTTTAACATTATGCCTATATTTACAGCTAAACGTAGGCATTTTCACTCATTTGAGCTGAACTGCTTATCAGTAGCGATGTAGCTATCTCAGTGAAGAGCTCAGTACAGATGTTGCTGCTTGGGTGGGTGTCTCAGTCCTGTCCTGGTTTCTGTGCTGTGGAGGCAGCTCCAGAGCCTGAGCCAGGCAGCGTGAGCCTGCAGTGATTGCTGAGCGGGCCAGCGCTGCTGAAGCTGGTGCTTTTCCTGCTGATGAGGAGGAGCTTGCATCTGTTATGAATGGCAACGCTGATGTGCCTGTTAGTTGAGCCCATGGAATATTAACATTATTTCAAAACTGTCTGCAGTAGGAAGATCAGCTAACAGCCTCCTGGTTTTTGAACACAACAAATGAAATGCAAGCAGGTTTATATAACTGTTGTATTGACAGCATGGCAGAGAGAGTCTGGGTGACTTAATTCTAATAAGCCCACTGAGGTCCAAAAAGAGAGAATGGTGCAGAGGAAGCTGTCAAAACATGGCTACATGCACCAACTAGCAGTGTATACATAAAATAAAAACCTCATCTTAAATTCTCGTACTAGAGCAGCAAGGGAAGCTTAATTCCAGCATCAGGCTCATTTTGTCTGGCCTCTTGATTAGAGTATGTCTGACCACACTTTATAGAAATGAGCCAAGATGAGATGCTTTCTTATGCCTTTGCCTTTCACCTGGAGGGGAACGTTCTAATGGCTTTGGTAAATTGATTAAATTATGTTTTGAATGATAAAGACTTTGAACATTCAGTGTATTTCCAGATGCTTCCTGTAGCAGAAGCTAACTTGCTTCAGGCATTTGTCCCCCATCTGGGATTTTGCCAAACTATTCTCTGCTAGCAGAGCTATTCAAAACACTAACTGTGGTTACCAGACATCCAGTAAGCCTTGTTAGCTAGCGTTTATATCTGAATTCTGCAGCTTTTGCTTTCGTGTGAAGTCAGGTCTTCTCTACTTCCTCCACAAACACAGAGGGAATTGCCACCTATAAAAGAGATGCTGTTCTGTCAACCACAACTGTATGCGTGAGTCAGCATGTTCTGAAAAGCATAAATGCAGAAAAATATTCTCCAAAGAAAAACTATCTGTCATTTTTTTTGAAAGCTTATTGCCTCCCTCTTTATGTTGATATCACATACTTGTAGATGCACTCATGTAATGCTTTATGGAGAATTCACGTGTGTGAGGGCATGGGCATGCAGAGCCCTCTAAATACAGAGCTGAGTATTCTAAGGAAAAATGTATTGTGGATAAAGAAAATCTGACACACAGTTAGAATTAGTCTGAGTAAAGAATGAATCCCTGAGATTTTTATATGGTGATTTACTTGGTATAATAAGATCCATAACATACTAGGAGTTATTTTTATTTGAAAACTTTACAGAAGTGTCTGGACTTCTTTATTTACAGGTTTAAAATAATTAATCCTTCATTTTTAGAAATGAATTAACTGAAGAATATATGTGCCATTATAATTCCCTACAGGACCACTGTAGCATTATGTAAAGCCATGCACAGCATATGCAGAAATTTTCACCAGATGCCTGCTCAAGAGTGTATCTTTGACTTACAAGGAGATAGTAATTTGTGACAGACTGTTTGACTTGTGTTTGGGTGGTGGAGGAAAAGGAGGAGAGAACAAACTTGAATGGTATATTGCACTGCACAGTAAAATAACGTCTGCAAATTTAGCAGAAACAATGAATGACGTTTTTCTTATTAGCATGTATGTTCTGTGGCTCTGTCTGGGAGCAGGATTGAAAGTTGTAGCGTCATTACCATTTGAAAGAGAAATCTTATTTCTGAGCATCCAGACAGAAGCAGCAGCAATTGCCCTAACTGCCAGTTTCTGCGTGTAACACTGTTGCAGCGAGTGCTTGTGAGGCTAGAATTCAGTGCCTTTTATTTTAAACATTTGGGGTTGTTTTGCTTTACATATAGTTGTTTGCATTGTAGGGAGGGTAAATCTAGGTCTGTGAAATGGGCAGTTTTTTGTCAGAGCTCTTATGGTTATGTTTTAGGCAAGTTGTAGCTGATTGAAGGCCAGCCTGGAGGGGACAGAGTAGCACTGAATATTCTGTCACAGTGTGGAAAGCTCACCTTTCTTTGATGTTAACGTTGCTTCTTCCTTTCAACTATTCTAAGCTGCAACCTCCTTTCAGCAATCCTGATGCTACAAAGTACAGGGAATAATATATGCAAATACTGGCAGTATATGTCACCATTTGAACGCTTTCTTCAGGCTTCACAAACAAACAAAGAAACCCAACCTTTCAACTCTGTGTCATTGAAAGATAATGGCAGGAGCTTTGAAAAATGGATGCCCAAGAACCATTTATGTTTCCTTTCAGTTTTTATGTAGATGTGGTTGGGGAGTCTTGTCTGTCTGTGGTTTCATCCCATGGCTCAAGTTAGTACTAAGCAGGTGTTTGTGCAGAAATGAGCGATTTGTTGTCTTCTCAGGTTACTCAGTCTGTCTTGGGAAAGGCTTGATAGGTGCCATTGGGCACTTACACAATATCCATTCTAGGGAACAAAAAAAGAGTTTTAGATTGTCCGTCATACTTAGATGATCTTTCTGCATCCTTCAAAATGTACTTTTTTCCTGTGGATTTCAAAAAGAATCCATTTGAAGTAAATCCAGCTTGGATTGTTTGATTATTTCATTCCTTTGGCTCATGGGAGAGGTTTCAGGACAGAACAAAAAGGGATTCTTTGAGTATTTCACCATTAGTGAAAGCTAATTTGATCAATAAAAACCCCAAACCATAACAAACACCTTCCTCTCTCAATACTGAAAGTAAAACTTTCATCCTTAATAGCTAGATTATGCTTCTAAGTAGACATTTAATATAAAATAAATCTAAGGAAACATCACCAACTAAAAAATATCTGGATAGGCTCTGCTGGCTTTATAAGCAAGGTCAAAGCAAAACGAATGATCTCATTTATGTTTAGCCCAGGTAAATACTTTGTCTACAATATGCAGAAGGAGAACCATGTAAATACGGTGCATCTTTGCTGCCAGTTTTCAGTTAAAGATCTGTTGCGCATCTGAAGATAGTTACTTGTTGAAACTCATTGTGATGGCTAACAAAAGACTGTGAAGTGATATAGAAGAAAAATTACTGAAATAATTGTAAAGCAAGAAACTGATCCAGTTTGGACCCATTAAACTATTTTTGCAATTATTTTTGTAAAGTTTTTTGTAATCATCTACCTCTAAAAAAAACTAGAGGATTTTGTTGTGAGCTGGGAGTATCTGAAAGTTATTCTGAAAACAATACAGAGTAACAAGATTAAAAATTCTTAATTTCTCTGATTTTTTGTTTCGTAGGAAGAAAAATAACATTACCTTAAATCAAGTGTGGCTGAATTTCTTGAGATTAAATTTTAAACTGATTGAGCAATACTTCATACTTCAATTACTTTGCAGTTCATAATTTAAACGAAAGATGGCATAATATCCAAGCTGGTGATCCAATCAAGTAAATGTAAAAGGTTTCTAACACTTCTTTTTGAGCTAGTTATTTTCATTTTTCTTCTGTCTCTAGGAAGACAAGTCTCTTCCCAGACTTAAATACAATTTTTTTTAGTTGATAACTAAATATATAAGTGCTTACCCTGTGCTTTTTTCCTTCTTTTTAGGAAATAACCATTTCCTAACAGGAATAACCATTCCATTACACATCTACAGGAATAACCTGGGGTTATCAGAATAACCATAGGTTTAAGTGCACGCTTGCATTGTGGTACACTTGTGTACTCCTCAGGTCATACAGCGAGTATGGCAGCAGTCAGACTGCTAGCTCAATAGGTTATTTTTGTGTTACAGACTTCAGGCCCAAAGCAATAGTCTGCTCACGGTGAATGTAATGGGGTGTTTTGATAGTATAAGGTCTTGTAAATGTCTCTCTGGGATTATAGACATGGATTTCAGAGGCCTGGTCCCTGTACGTCGCTGCTAGGTGATGTTCTCAAACGCTGCTGAAGGATTAGGAGCGGTTAGGCTATTTTGCACGTAGGCCATAGTAGCTGACACTTCACTCAGTCTCGGGTTTCCACCAAAAGTAAAATTTATCCTCGTGTTTGTTTAAGAACAAAGTATCTGCAATATCTGAAAACAGATTTGCCAACAAATTGTTAGATTGTGCCACCTCTTTGGTTTCACCCATTTTGGTTCCCCTGAGAGTGTGCTGTGGTCTCCTGTGAATATGCGTAGTGGGGTTTGCACCTTAAGCTTAGCTTTAAATTTGATTTAGCGTAGGAGTTCAAATCTGCAGTCCGTAAAATATTGTTCATACTAGAAACCTTCTGAGGACTTTAGATGACTTCCAGTCTATGAAATAGCCTATTTCATCTTCATCTGTACTTTCAGTACCAGTCAAGCTCATCAGATTGGAAAGCCATGGTCAGGTTTCCGTGGGATAACACTGGCTGGAGCTGCGTTGCATCCATCTTCTCTTACCGCCTATGTCTATTGTAGCTGATACCAGCTGCATGTAACTGGCTGTGCTCTGCCCTCAGTTACCACAGTGCAATCCCGTCAACAAAATAAGGTGTTTCTTGTAATTTAGTTTTCCGTATTCTTGACAAACAAAGCTTTGAGCATGCCAAGATAAATTCTACCCTAGAGAAGGAAGAAATCTCTCTAGTCAGTTAACATGAAAGGATACAAATTGATTAAATTGCTAGTGCTCTTGCAGTCTTATGTGTGTTGAGCCGAGGAGGAGGAGAAATTGGAGTCCCTTTGAGTCCAGAGTATGTTTCCTCCATATTAATGAAGATAAGTAACATTGACATAAACTAGTTCACTGAATAGTCTTCTGGTGGGTGCCAAAGATCACCCATTTACAGTGTGTTCTTCGTCTCTTTTATTGCCTCAGGGTCATTTTTATTTGTTAAAGTTACTGCAATTTGTAGCATGGTAACCTGGATTAGAGGGGGGAAAAGGAGATTTATGGCGGTTAAGAAAATGAATTTACATTTGAAATTAGTTCCTGTTTCTAATCTCCAGATTGGTTAGCAGCTTTCCCTAAAACACCTGGGGGTGGTTCTTACTGTAAATGAACTGTTTGCATTTGAAAGGGTACCCACCCTTAACTATACCATGTAATTAATTAGCATAATGGATTTCCATTTTCTTTTTGTCTAAGATTTAGATGAGACTTAAGTTATTAAATGTTTTGTGTGACAGGGCAATAAGTCAATCGGAAGTTAACAGTGCCTTTAGTAATGTAGTTTATTGCAAAGTAACCTTTTTGTTATGGGTGACAAAAATGTGATTTCTTTTGCCATTTTTGCCTTTTGAAGGCAGTGATTTAAAATATGCTTTGGTTTATGGTATAGGTCCCTTATTTACTCACCTTATGGGACAAGCGGTCGTTGGTGTTCTGTGGAAATTTTCCTTCAGAGAGGTAGAGGGCTGCTAAAAGGAAGGTGGGCTGTGGGCGGACTGCCCTGTCCGGCACGCAGTGCTGTGTGCCGTTCAATGGAACGATTCTGTTCTCCCCTGAGCAACTACTGGTTTATTTCGTGCTAAGCGAGGGGGGCCGTCGTCTTTCTTCTTTTTTATCTAGATTCAAAACAAGGACTACAGTAAGTAATAATTGTAAAAGATGAAACTTAGCACCCTGATATCTTCCCACTATCTCTTTAGTCCGTGTGCAGTTGTGCCCAAATATAACCCTTGTGCAAGACATAAGCTTTGGGAGTTATGCATTTCCAAAAGGAAACAAAATATCTCCTGTTCATCTGTGAACAAATATGTACTCTGCATACTCATACGCAAATTGTTTCTTCTGTTGGTATTTTGCTAATGGTGCCTTACAGAGGTTTAAGGCAAATCTTACATAAGCTTTTTAAATAGAGGCCTGTGTCACAGGGGCTGCTTTCTGGGCGTTCCCTGGGGATCTAACCATGGGGACACGGGTTTCTTCTTTCACTTAACGTATTAGCAAATGTAATTAGTTTTCTGCACTGGAGAGTTTCAAAGAGGAATTTTCCTGGTCCTTTTTACCTTAACATACCTGTATAGGTCAGTATTATAAAGAAGGTAATTTGAAGGTATGCTTTCATCCATATGCGGGTAGCTACATGCCTGTGTTCTATACTGGCATGGTCAGCATGACAGGCGAAGGGACAGTATTAGGGAGAAATCTGTGAATGAGCATAATGGAAGAAATATTTAAGTCTCCTTATGCTTGAATTTATCACTCTGTAGTAATAAATAACCGGCCTCTAAATCCCCAATGCATTGCATGTAAAATCCAGTACTATCATTTAGATTTGGTATTTTCTGATCATTTCTTCTCTCTTGTTTAACAATGCCTAGAAAGGTAATGTAATGTTATCCTACCCTTTCACATCTTGCCTCTTTGTTTTCAAGTTTAGAGAGAGGTGTACAGTAGATGTATTTTCAGGTGTATGAATGCGGGGCTGGCTGGAGCCGCAGGGCAGCAGTCAGCAGGACAGTGAGCACCAGCTACCATGCCTTGTCTCAGCTCTGCTCTGCTCGGAGCTTGGGCAGGGCTGGCATGTTTGCACTCAGAGGCCAGGCAGAGGTGTCCCGTCCCCCTGTGAAAGTGGCCAGGGCTGCCCAGCCTTTTTTCTGAGAGTTCATCATATTCCATAGAGAGGACACCGCAACGTGCTGTGCTGCCCTCCAGGCTCCAGTGCAGGAGAAACTGCGGAACAAAAATATTCCTTTTTCTAACGCTCTTCATTCTGTGTTAGTGTGGAGCATTTCTCCAAGGTGCGTGTTTATTGGTTCCTCTCCTATTTTTGTTTACTTTATATCTGGCTCAAAACACCATTCAAAGTTTCTATTAGCTGTAAAGGTTACCATGGAAAAAGTCAATATTTGTTTGCGTAATTTACGCTAGGATTGAGTTTTTATGGTTACTGAATCTAGTCCACGGACTTAAGTCAATTAGTGGAGGCTCAGACTTTGTTACTACACACAGTGGTATTGTCAATGCCACAGCTGTTTCCTACATTATGTATATATATAGGGTGGCCTTCGTACTATAACTCATTTTGCTGTATGATCATTGCTGGGGAATGTGGTTTTGTTGTTTTGTTTTTCCTTGGTGATCACCCTTTGCATTATACATAAAACTGTAAGCATGTGGCCCTCACTGAGTTTTGTGGAAAGGGGCTTTACAGTGCCGGCACAGTCGCTTGCAGTAGCAGCCTGAGGATGTGCAGCTGCCAAAAAGAAGTGCCGTGTCTGTAAATATTTCTGCATTTGAATCAAGTCTTCTATCTGATTGATACAGTGCATCTCCATGCTGACACATTTGACAAAATGTGAATGTAGATAAATATCCTTCCTGAATTAAAAATTGTTGTATTGCACAGTCATGCACTAATACAGAAGCTGTGAAAATATTTTCATAAAATACCTTTAAATCTAACTTTATTAGGTCAATAATAAGACCTTCGTTATAACCTTCTTCCTACTCATTTGTTTAAATATGCAGTCAGTGAAAAAGTGATTTCTTTACCTTAAAATTGGATTTCGGTCATTTTTTTTATTTATATAAGGGACATTTCAGTGATGCTTGTCATTTTAGTAACAGCTTCAACTTAGTGGTTGCTATCAAAATAAACAACTCTAACACAATCTGAGCTTCAAGTACAAAAATTTCTGCATTTAGAATGGTGCTTGCAGAAAGACAAGTCATGGAAAATAGGTACTTCTACATGGTGTGCACTGTACACGTGATTTCTCAGTGTAGCACATTATACTGAGCCAGATGTCACAAATGCTGATAGAAAGACAGTTCTATCCAGAACATAAATTAGCGACATTCAGATACTTACTTTAATACTGACTAGTAATTACTTTCATAAGCTTTCAGTCACTATTTGTGGGGTTTGTAATTCTTTCACATTTGTTCGAAGAAACACAGTGCTGTATTTTCCAGAATTAGAAAATATTTAGAAAATATTAGTATATCAGTCATGCATTTTTCTGCTTGACTTTAGTGCGTGCGCAAAACCCAATGTGCACACACAAGCTCACTTGTCTTACTAAATTTGTGAATCATTCAAACAGGGAAAAAACCTTTAAATACCAAGCAAACCAAACTATGCTTTTCTTGGGGATTGAGAGCTTTTGAGATGTTGATGACGTGAATCATAACTAAGCATTGTTAATCTCGCTTGTCCGTTAATCCCGAAGAGATGCTTTTTGCAGAAAGCATGTTATTACTGCCATAAAATGAAAGCAGAAAAAGAGAGGAAGCTGTGGGGAACCTTGTGGTATAGCATATTTTTAAAGGACGGTTCAATTTCAGTTGGTTTACACAGGGTGTTTCAAGAGCGTTAATATACTGTGTATTAGCTACCTGCGTTATATGTATCATCTCAGTGTTCGTGTTCTGTCCAACTTCATTTAAAGATATTTTATTCAGTGACGAGTTTGCTAACTACTGCATAGAGGGGTTACGGAGCTTCGTGCCATCTAGTGTCAGTGGATTTTTCTTACGGCTTTTTAACAGTGGTACTTTGTAATATTAAAAAGTTCCAAGTCCTAATAATCTTTCCGTTCTAGTCCCATTTGGAGACAATACCTAGAGGTAAAGAACTAAAGTGAACATCTGCATTGCTTTTCTTTTGTGCCTTAAGTACATACTCAGCGGGTCTTACTGATACTGGTTGCTACTCAGTGTGCAACTTTGACAAATGTCTCTGCCCTGTATAAGGTGAAACATCCCAAACTGACCTGCCAAAACCCACCTTGTTTTAAATCTATTCATGCCCATGCACATTGACATGAGCACATGCACCTGCAAGGGGGGTGGGGAAGGTGCAGAGGTGAGGGGAAGGTAAGGCCACTTCTTTCTGTGGCAGTGCTAGCTTAATCTGACCCCAAAACCGCACCGTTTCTCTAGTAAAGGAGAATTACTTTACTTTTTCAGTCCTTTATTATAACTAAGAGTCTGGAAGGGGGAGCTTATGGCTTCAGGTTTCTCTCTGTGAGGTCTGCTGTTTTGGAGCACCAGGATATACTCCTTACATCCTGAGTTTCTCAGTCTTGAGCCACATGGACTCAGTGCCCACCAACCTTGCTCAGTAGTGGCGCCCAACGCGCAGCCAGCGAAATCCGGGAACCCAGTGACTTGGTGTGGCAAGTGCTTAGGTGTGCCCTGAGCTGTGGGAACTCGGGATTCGTCAGAGAACGTGGCACTCCAAGTGAGGAAAATGAAGGAGCCACTCTTGTACATATTTCACTCTTAAGAGACAAAGGACTATTATATGCGTAACGGTATCAGCAAACTTGTAATTGCAGTCACCTTGTGTTCGCAGTGCAGACTCCTGCCTTGACTGCCCCCGAGAATGCAGATTAAAGGTTTCTCTTTCCCTTTTAGTCTATTTTGATCTACAATTTCTGGCAATAATAGAGTGGCCTTCCTGGCTTACAGATGAACTTCTTTCTAGAGGGGGTCTCTGGCTCCTTGTCAGCCTCTGTACTTTCTTTGGGGGATTTCCAAGCATCCACTATCCTTCTGTCCAAGGTTTTGTGAGAAGAAAGTGCTTTCTCTTGAAGAACCACTGCGCAGTGCTGGTTGACCTAGATTGCAGCTTCTGCTTCTCAGGTATAGTTTCACTGCTGGGGTGAGTCATGGCAACATTGATGACTGCTGAAAGCGTCCTGCTAAATTTTTTTTGAAGGGGAGGTTGCATGGTATTTGCAGAAAACCAGAAAAACCATGAAAACCATGGTATTTGCAGAAAAAATTGTTCCACATGCCTATGGCTCTGTCAAGAGAAATTTTAAATATCTTGGTAGTCTTACAATAAAACGTAGTTATGTAGTAACTGATGAATTTTGTGGAAAATCAGAACTGTCTTGCTCTGAGCGGCACTATGGGGAGCAGAGGGAGAACCAGAGAGGATGAAAACATCAGCTCAGAAGCAGTGTGACCAATGTTCCAGCATTCTCTGGGAGAAATACCTAAATACTGTACTAAATAAAAGCTCTGCTAATGTTATTTTTTCCAGTGTTGTTCCTGTGGATGTAAATAGTCAATCAGTGTTGCAGTGCACCTAATAATATAGTTTACAATAGCTCTCCGCACAGGTGAGGGTTTGTAGGATCAACTACTGACTTTGGGGGACAAAACCAGGTCAGAGTATTGACAGCAGACAACTTTGAGTCAGGAATCCTGGCGTGGGTCTCATGGTTTGACTGCAATCTAATCCTCCTTATGCCTTGTTTTTCTCATTGCTGAGATTTTGTATATGTGTTTTACAACTTGCGGTAGTTTACAGGGTTGTCTGGTTTGCACTGGGTAAATCAGTGTATCTTAGCATTTTGAAATATTGTTTATCATTGTGGAATTTTCTTTTTTGTTCCAAAATCAGGCCCCTTGCCCAAATCTTCTAGCCGGGGCTAAGGATAGAATTTGCTGCAGAGCGCAGCCTTTCACTGGCAGGGTTTCTTTTGAGGGGCTAATGACAGGCCCTTTTCTCCCCCTCTAGAGCTAAGAATCTTGTTTTCTGGGAGGGGGTAAAGAAGCAGAATGTATAGGTCTATTTCATTTTTAGTTCTCCCACTCATCTGCAAGGTGACTGTGAAAAGTTATTCTGATTTTCCTCTGCTATGGTTTATACTCTTTGTGCTTTGATATTCCCATCCTTCACATGGGGATAATGCTATTTTATATTTTGTAAAGGGGGGAGGGGGTTGACATAGGTAGTTGAAAAGTACAGTTTTGAGTATACAAACCCTTGAAGTCAGTGAAGGTTTCCTTTGCCTTAAATAGGCTTTGGATCTGTTCTTAGAAGAGCAAAATGACTACAAAGATTCATTGTTTTCCCTACTCCATAGCAACCGACAACATAAAGCCTTTTCCCAGATGTGTTTATTTAAAGGCTTTATAAGTTCAGTTTAAAAAATGAACTGAAGTTGTAGCTATCATTTTAGTGCCGATTTTTGTACATCGGCATTAAAAAAATAAGTGAACTAGTATGCAGCCATAGGAAATGAAGAAATGTATATGAGAAAAGATGATAAATCTATTTTGGGGGGACGCAGAATGGGGATAAGTGCAGTAACATGTTGGCTTTTAAGGAATTATCTGGCATATTTGAGAATTCCTTTGTAATTCCAGGTCATGTGGGAAAATTATCACAATATACTGTGTTTTATAGAGTTAGAGAATCAATTACTGTCTATTGATCATTCTTATCATGTGCCAAAAGAGAATATTGTGAAAGAGCATTGTACTGTATATCCTTGAAACTGATATATCCCAAGATTTTTTTAAAGAACACTTAGTTTTTGTTCGGTGTACAGGTAAGCATGGGTGGAGGGAGAGCATGAGAAGCAGAGAATTCATGGGAGGGAGGAGGTGGAGTATCCATGCATGTGAGCTAGCATTTTTTTTCAAGGGATGAATTGAATCAATATACCCCCAAAGCCCACTGTGAGAGGAGTAACATGTATTTTGACCATGTATGCATTTGATTGTACAGTGCTGCATGGCTGTATTTATACTCTGCAGGAAGAAAACTACTCCCTAGTAGTTCCTTTTTTTTTTTTTTTTTTTTTTTTTTCTGGGAAACCCTTTGCTTTTATTCAAGCAAAATGCAAGATAAATGCCCGTTTCAGCCTTTTAGATCTTGGAAATAATGGTGTATTAAATGTGATTAAGTTGGGAATTACCCTTAAGCAGGGTCATAATTACTGTAGATTTAGATGGCATGTTACACAAATTGCTGTGTGCTCATAATTACAAATTGAGTTTGTTGCACTCTGGGGGTTTATAAACTTTATCTTAGCTATTAACACATTAAATAACAGTGATTTATGTCAATTACTGGATAAACCAAAATTTCAGTGTTGTGCTTAATCTAAGGTTTAATTATATTTCTGTATTGGAAATAAAATACAGTTAGCTTTAGCAAGGAAGATTGAATAGTCTAAGTATAACATTCACTACTGAGATATTGTTAAACATGATAATGGTAACAAAATTGGAGCTGCCTTTGTAAGTTTGTCAGTAGTATTTACTGGCCACACTGACTGAAAACTATAGTGGTACCGAAGTGAATGAACTAGCAGCTACAGTGAACGAGCCGCTTGTCAACAGTAAGCTCTTCCCATGGTCAGCTAGCCTGCTTGCTCCAGAGTTATTTACCTCAAACTTCTGGACTGATTTAGTGAGCGTAAGTTTACAGTTTGAAATCTTTGTTTACTTTCTCTTGCACAGAGATTTCCTAATTCCTTAATTTTTTCTTAAGTCAAGTTGATCTTTTTTTTTTAATGGAGCAAAGATAAATTTGTGTTGTACTATTAGTTGTGCTCCAAGAAATTGCCAGGAATAAGGACACTGAGATATGAAAAATTACTTTCCTAGCTCCTTACCCTGCGCTACATATTTCTACAATATTCTGGTGGCAGCTCTAATGTTAGCTAGATGTCAAAATAGCAGTGGGAGAACAACAGAGTATATAGCCTCTATATGTCCTAGTGGTTCTGCCAGAGCTTCCTATACAAAGTGCAGATAAATAAAGTGGCATAGAAGCCCATGTTGGCTCTGTGTTGTTAGAAGAGCCTTCTTCTAAGGCCTGGAACCACCTCTGTATGTTTGGCACAGAGCAGAAGCACTGCACTTACGTAGTCAGGGCCATGAAAAAGTTGTCCTAAAAAGTCAAGCCTAGATGTCTATGAAAAAATCACCACCGGTTACTTGAGTGAGACTGGATTGTGCACTATGGGTTATGGTTCAACAAAGATGGTTTTGGAATGTTGAAACATAAATAAAAAATCCCTCCAAAAATAATTGCGTCAGGCTGCCTTGACTCAGAAACCACAATGCCATCTGTGTAGCACAGCATGAATTTGTTTTTCTGTGTTTAATTTCCCCATTGGAGTACATACGAGATTTTAAATATGTAGATGATTTTGGCACTTAATCTCTACTTTAGGTTTTGAAGACTCTTACTAAAACAAGAAGTGATTTAACAAAAACTTTGTAGCAGAATGGTCAAAACAAAATTGAGAGTTTGGGATTCTTGATGCTGAGGAGGGGGGAAAACTGTAACAATTATCCAGGTAGTGTTTGAAACAGGCCGTGTTAGTATTGCTTGGTTGTTTGCTTATCTAGTGTGTTCGTTTGTATCTGTCGAAGGAAGATTCTGTTTGAAGCGGGTTCAGAAAAACACATTCTTCAGAAAATTCTGTGACTGCTTTGGAGGTCAGAGCTTCTCGGCCGCCCTTGCCAGTACATATCCTCCTTCACAGCCCATGCTAAAACTGCCTGCACTTGGTTTCTCCTTTGGAAACCAGTTTCCATTTAGGAGTTGACTTTTGTGGACTGCTAATGTCTGCTTTGGATTTGTCTCTGTTTACAAGTAGAGATGAAGCTTGGTGCAGGAGGGCATTGAGTCAGGACCAGAAATATGTGGGATTGTTGTCACGTCTGTCTATCCCAGAACGTCAAAGACTTCTGTAGGGAAGAGACTGTCTGGAAAACCATTAGATGTTGGAAGCAGGCATTGCAGTGTAAATAGTCTCTGGTTATAGACTTGCAGTGACATTATTATCAAAACAGTCAGTGTAGGTGTGTCCTTCCTTAACATATTTGAGTTTCACTGAAAGCTAGTTAAACTTAGGCTTGCTGGAATCCATGCCTAATGCTTCCTTAGGAAACTATGCAAAATGGACACTCGATCCAAATGTTTAACTGGGTTTAAGTAAAGCTGCTTTGATTCTTTTTATCATCCAGAAAGGTGTGATCTGCTCTCATGGTATGTATTGTAAATAAGAGGTATGTTGTATATACAGCATGAGGGCACAGTTGGCCCTTTCATTGTGCTCTTTCTTGTACCTGATTTGTTTGAGCAACATTTTTAGTTTCTGACTAAGCTTCCGACTTTCCCCAATCTACAGAGATCGGCCAGTGCTTCTTTTATGTGCTGGAATATTTCCATTCCTAAAAAGTATAGTGCAAATTGCTCTGTCCCTACACAAAAATGCAATAAATATTGTGCGAACAATTATGAATGAAACCTTTAGTGGTAAACTTACCAACTGCCCCCCCCAACTCACCCTCCAAGAATGGCTCTTGTTTTCTTAATTAGTTTCTCCTTCTCCAGTACTGTGGCACCTAATTGAAGACAAGGAGTGTCTGTGGTTAGACAGTTTGCCCAGCTTACATAGACGTGATGCTTATTTTGATGAAGGGAAACTTAATTTGGAAAGCAAGTTGTTTTGATGGTTCCATGAAACAGGAAACCCCAAAGTTAAAACTTGTCTTGCTTTCTTGCATTAGTACAGGATGTTAATCATATGGGCTTTACTACTTTTTGAAACACTAATTTCTTTGTACCTATAGGTAGCACTATTTATCTACTGGTTTTATGGTGCAGTTTCAGCTGTTCTTTTGACCTGTAAAGCTAAAAGTGCTGTAGGGGTAGTCTACCAAAGAAACTATGACTTAGCAAGTACTCTTCAAAATTGTTTGTGGTTCAGACCAGCTGAGGAACTCAGACTGCATTTTGAACAGGAGCAGGCAGTTGATAAGGTGATGTTGCCTGGGGACAAGTTCTGGAACTGGCTGACTCCTTAGTTCTTCAGCACTCGGATTAACGTTCCAGATACGCTGCAAACCCTTCTCTTTTCTACGCTTTGGGGGAGGAAGGCTAGGGAAGCATCATGAAGCATAAGGATTTTTGTTAAAATATGTGTGTAGAATGTTATTGTGTGTGAGAAAATTATATAATTTCAGTGTTCTCATTTGCAGGTGTGTGGTTTCTACATAAGAGGCGTCTATATACATTAAAGCACCTTTTACGGTATTCTAGGAGATGAGATGGTTTTCATTTATGAATTACTAAGTTACAATTAACTCTGTTTAGACTTGATTTCTTGCAATACTTTAATCACTGCATAGTGAATCTGCTTGAGAAAAATTAGGAAGGATGGTTATTCAAGTGTCAAATACTGTGATGATGAAATTCAGTTGGTGGTGTTTTTTTAAAATTCTAGTGAGGAATTCTTGCTTGCCAGAACTAGCTTTACTATTGAGCTACCATGTGTTTGGAGGGGGTGGAGGTTTCTTTCCATTCCCATTTACAAATGCTGTGAGAACACTGAGGACATGATACAGCAAAATCCACAAGCTTTCTAGGTCGCGTTTCAGTGGAGCAACAAAGGATAATAATTAAAATCTTTTTTTAATTACTCATTTTTATCGAGAATTCTGATAGGTATTTTTTTAATAATCAATCAACCACTCTTTCCAAAATTGTTCTCCTGTCACCAGGCCTCCACAGCACTTAATGTATTACTACGTTGTGTGCGTTTGCTTTCTGTACGTTTTGCAGCATCAGTTCACATTCTGCCTTGCAATCGCGAACCTCAAGCCATCTCATAGTAGTGTAATGCATACAAAAACAATGTGCTATGGAAAGTAAACAGGATTTGGATTATTGTGCTAATGTTCAGAACAACAACAGGGAAGTTCAGATGCCGTTGTTCTGCATGTGTGTGATGTTGACAGAAGTGCTCAATTTCCTCACCTGGTTGTGTGCCTGGGAATAAGTGCAGGGAGAAGGAGTTGGAATATTTGCTGCCAGCACAGCTGCTGCCGTTGCCTCCAGTCAGGGTTTTTTTAACAAGCTAAATTCTTTCTTCACATTCTTATTCTGGTGCATCTGAAATATTTTTAGCTTTGCTATTTCATGTTGCTCTTTCCATGGACATCTCTGGGAGTTTCCGTGTGGCTGCCAGAAGCCTTCGACAAAATGCGGCCACACCCTTCGTCAGAGGGAGTTCTTCCTCAGATGCCTCCAGTGTCTACGTATACTTTTTCAATTAAAATAATTTAAAAGATAATTGGAATTTTTTTTTTAAGCAGAACCAAAACCAGTTGGACACTCCTTGACCTATACAAAAATAAATTCTGAATCTTGACCAGCACCTTTGCTCTGAAGGCGTCTTGTTTTAAAAGTCCCCAGCGCCTATTTTAAAACTTCACCCTCGCTGCCGAGGAGTTCTGCGGGTGAGGTCTGTTGCGGGTCCTGGAGCCAGGCACTTTACGTGTAATTAATAGGGTTCTGGTTTTAATTAGGCACGCGCAGCGCTCTAGGTTTTTTAATCTCTGGAAGGGCCCCCGGCACGGTGCGGGCCGTGAGGCGGCTGCCGTGGGGAGAGCGGTCGGCGCGCGCGCCGCGGCCGTTGGCGCCTCGCGTTCCCCGGGAAACCGTCCCCCGCGCGTGCGCGCGGGCGGGCACGCGCTCTTCTCCCCCCGCGGCACCGAGCTGTGCGCGGCCGCTGAGGGGAGCGGGCGCGGGGGCGGGGCGGCCTGAGGGGCGGCTATGGTGGCGGCGCGGAGCTCCCCGCCTGCGACTTCGGCCCAGCCATGTGGTGCCTGCACTGCAGTTCGGAGAGGACCCAGTCGTTGCTGGAGCTGGAGCTTGACAGCTGGTAAGCCCTGCCGGGGGTTGGGAAGGGGGGTCCCCGGGCGCCCTTGCCGGCTCTGCTCGGCGGGAGCCCCGTCCTGTCACACAAAGGGCTCCGCTCCCTCGCTGCCCGGCCTCGCCGATCGCCGTTGCGGGAAGCTGTAACTGGGGGAAGCCGGGTGGAGCGGCAGCCCAGAGCCGCTGCCAGCTGAGAGGGGGCCCGGCTTGCCGCTGGGGTCACCCCCCTTTGTCTCTGAGGTGCTGCGAAGTTCGCAGTGATCGTGAACGCACGGCGGTCGCAGCCGGCGGCGGCTTTGTGGCGATCGTGTTGCTCGGGAGCTTATGTCCTGGGTCGGGGAGCGGGGAAGAACTGCAGTGCCGTCTGTCTTATGGGGACGTAACTTTGAAATCATAGTCGTTTAAATGTGCTATCAAAAGTGGACCTGTACATCTATTGTTGCTAGTCGGTGGCAGGCAAAGTAGAAAACCGTCCGAAGCTTTTTGAGAAGGGTGCTGTTAGGATGTGATCCGACTTAGCGTGTGCATTGCCGCTGTGATACGCGCATGTGTGTACACAAGCATGAAAACACTTCTTTTCGTTGAGTTTGATATAGTGCAAGAAATCACATGACTGGCGTCAAACAAGCGGCGAGTTCTGCTTCAGAGCTCGGTACATGCTGTTCCCGGTGTCCGAGAGCGACCGGGGAGACCAGGAGAGCTGGTGGTGTACCTGTCAGCGTGGGCAGGTGCGGTAAGTTCAGTGATACTGCTTAGCGTAAATTGTCATTTGCGACTCATGCCCTCAGCCAAAAAAAAAAAGAAAAGAAAAAAAGTTTACTTCAAAGGCCTTTAAAGTAGGGATACAGAATAACTGATGCAAGAAAAACAGAAAAACGGGGTTTATCATGTTAATGTGTCAGTCTCTCTTGTTATGATGTCGTTGTTAATTACTAAAATAACGTGTGTCAAAATTACAAAAGGACACTACTCTGTTATATGAGCCACTTGAAAACTAGGTGTAGAAACTAGTTTTTCTTGTGCAATGTTGTATGTAGATTATGATAGACTAAAATAGTTATCCCGGCAAGTGCACTTGCAAAATAAAATTATCTCCGATGCATCATGAAAGTTTATTCCACCAAATAATTTGGTGAAATTCTGAGCTGATCGACTGTTAAAGAAATATTCGATTTAAATAAAGATAGGCAACACCTTAAATTGGGTGTGTGCATGTGTGGCAAAATATAAAAGGAGGAAGTGACTAGATTCAGTGTAACTACATATGAATGCAACAGTGTCTTTTCTGGAAAAGAAAGGAAAAATGTTTTTTGATAAAAATGTTTTATAGTACAGTTTAGTCACACATTTAATAATCCTTAAGCCCATTTTTACACTTACGGAAAATAATAAAGTTGAGCTTGTAAGTTTACTGTATGGCGTTGGTAATGTTTGCATAAGTGATACTATGTTTGCATGGCTTGCTGCAAAACATAATTTGTAAATGTTGCTTTAGTGACAGATTTGCCTGTGTTCACACAGTTACATTTTGCTATTCGGTCATTGTTTCAGACTGTTTTCCTCCATTTGCACATTGCTATGCACTTCCTTTCAGTTAAACTTGATTATTCTGCCTGATGTGTTAAAAGAGGAATTGCTGAGTATTTAGTTTGGGTGGTTGTATTTAACTGTGTCTATTCTTGTAGTAGATATCCTTTATATAAACACAGAATTCATTACATCTATCTAGTGCTGTGAGAGAACTTAGGCTGTGCTGAATAAAATGACCCATTTCACTTCTACTTTTGTACCAGATTTGTTTTGTTGTTGTGATGTCCTGTTCTAGTTCTTGAAGTTGCAGATACTGAGAGTGCTGTTACATGTTAGTCAGCTGGGTTTTTTTCGTCTTAGTTAAATAGGTGCTCAGTGTTGAGGTTTCATGTGTGAAGTCAGCTATTGTCCATTTTTTCCCTATTTCTACTAATCTGAAATAATTCATCATCATCAAAGATACTAACTGTAGTACGAGATCTGGAGCTAACCAGTGAAAATTATAGCGCTCAGCATATCAACAGCGTTTAGTTGTTTCTTTGCCCCTTTAGAAGCTCTCTGGGAATCCTGGTACAGTTAATAAACAATTTGCAGTTCAGTTTCATTGAATAATTTGCAACTTTCAGGTAAGGAAACCCAAGGATTCAGTTTTTCATCTGAAAACGACAAATACCATGTTGAACAGTAACTGATTTGTTGTTCTTGTTACAAATCTATATCAGAAGGTTGCTAGGGGTTGGCACAGTGAGTGACTGCTGGGCAAGCAGTCCTTTTCTGCCAGAGAAGGTATCTTCACTAGCAGTTGGTAGGGTGTTCCTCTTGAGAACTGGGAAGTGATTTCTTAGGGTAGACAGCCCCGTGGCCTTACGTGGTTTTTCTCATCCTGTGACCGTTTCATATTTGCAAAATGAAAATTCTCTCAAGAGAATTGCATTTCTATTCATATGGCTGTAGAAAGTATTCCTCCAAATATTTAGTCTTCGTGAGAATACTCTTCCATCACTTGGAGGCTGGGATTGTTTCATGCCATTTAGGATCTAGAGGTTAGGTGCTAGGACTTCAGGTGGAACAACTACTTTGAAACAACAGTTTACCTTTATACTGATCATGTTTTCTCTGAAGTACAAAGATGGCAATTCAAGGATCAAACTTTCTGAAGAGGAAGATCTCATAATTGTGTAGCTGATTAGCACACTTATGTGATTATTCTAATTATGCTTGTAAACTGTATTTGCCCTGAACACCAATAAGAAGTAGCTGTGAATTATAAAAGCTGGCCTAAAAGTAGCCAGTTGGTGGATGCAAGATGTCATCCTGAACCAAATTCAACACTTGTGGAGATGCTACCTGTAAGTATTTAACATCTCCTCACATATTTCAGTTGTGCTTCTTGATGTTTAACACCACTGATGCTCAGACTTCAGGCATCTCTAGCAGAACACTGGGAAACAAGAGTGCCAGAAGTGAGATACTGCTTTCCTAGTAAAACCTGTCCTTTTGCCTACTGTGTGGTGTTCCAATTGAAATTCACTGCATTGCCTTAACTTTATAGCCTGAGCTGTGTGACTCTCAATGAGTAAAATTGGATTTAGCCTGCTATCAGGCCAGCTTTATTTTGGAAATATTAATGCCATAAAGATGTCCTGGAAATTATCCACTAGGGTATTATCCACATAGATTCTCAAGATCGAGACTAATGCACCCTCTTTGTTGTAAACCTATGCAGCTTCCAGTTCCTGCCTGATTCTGACAGGTGCAAAGGAGTGGTTCAAGCTGTTGTATTTTTGAATATTGTATTTTTTGAAAAAACTATGAAGGACCACAATTTGAGGAGAAAAACCTCACTTTGTTGCTTTGAGCATTGCAAGGATTTACCATAATTTATGAAGGACATTAAGGATGCAATTTTCTTGCTCTTTCAGCATTTATGTAGTTCTTTTTCTGTCAGAATCGATAGCAATTTTATCACTAATTTCAGAACCAGGCATATTTTAATCACAGTAGCTGTCAATCAATTATTGCTTTTTATGTTTTATTTAATAACGGAACTGTGGGAGACCTCAGAAACTGTAATCAAGATGAAGCCCTGATTGCTCTATTTGTTACATTAAATATATGAGGATGTGCCCTTAACCCAGACACTGTCTGATCAGCAGAGTAACTGGAATTATGAAGAGGTGAATCATGGGTTTGGGGAGAAAGTGTCTTGGTGCGTTGTTGTTAACTGTGCTTTGTTTAGATTTCATTTATGTTTGAACAGAGCATGGGCCACAGGCCAAATTCATATTCCCAATTTTGCTGCTTCATTTCTGTTGTCTAACAAGACTGTGTAGTTATAAGAGCAGAATCAGGCCCTGGATGTGGAAGTTCATTTTTAGCATCCTGTATATTGTTGTTTTATGTCAAAACTTATGTCAATACAGGTTTTGTTTAATTCATACATCTTTGTTGTGCAGAAATAGTTACTGATCATGGGCTTTTAGCAAGACTTCTTAACCAAAAATATTTTAGTTACATGGCCCTTCTTGTGTCTTTCAGGAATTCATCTGAATTTTATTATTTTATTTGGAGGAAGGACGATTCTAGTTAGGGTGCAGGCAGAGATGGCGAGTTTACTGCACTGCTGTGATTTGACTTCAGGTTTCCAGAGAACAGATGCTGCTTTAATCCACTGTAGCACAAAGCCCTAGTATTACGTTAAAGGGGACTGCAAATTCAGCTAAATAAATCTTCTTTTGCTTCCTTACAATAGACAAAAGACTAGAAACATTTTCATAAAATTATTGTAAAGATGTCTTTAATAAAAATAAAGTAAAAAAGCCAAGCTTTGGTATGATAAAAAAATCAAACCCTTTTGTCCCTGTGGGAGAAGCAGAAAAGTAGAATGATGGCTTTGATAGCCTTTAATACAGGAAATTGATGTAGTATATCTGTTAATCAGATTCTTTCAGTAGTTCAGTGTCATCCGAGTTAAAGTTGTGCTTAAAAACAAAGGACCCAATTCCCTGTTGCCTTATGTTGTGCGAGCATAAACAAAATGCAACAGTTATGATTTGGCTTTGTTTTACATAAGTGGCTATATACAGGGCAGGGCAATAGAAAAAGAACCCTAAGTTTGTTTTGAGGGGTACTTGCATTGTTTAATCCAAAAAATTTCAGTCGCCTCTAAAATTCACCACATTAACAAGGATGGATGTATTGTGAGTTTAAATGTTTTGGTAAGAACAGAGAGAAAGAAAACTAACTTCCTTCTGTTTGTTGATATATACGTGACCTTTCCGGTCATCTTTATGCAGCATAAGGGAAGCAAGGATGCAAACCTGATGGATTTTCTGTTGCAGGGTATGTTTACAGCCAGTCCTAAAGCTGCATTACAGGAAAGTTCACCATTTTACTTTAATTTAGTTTTCACTCCCCACCTTTATAATAGAACGGACCAAACTCAATCTCAGTTGGCATGGAGAGTTAAATGCAGCAGTGGCTATGGGCGTTGTAGCTTAGACAGCTGTACGTTGGACTGTATTTAACTTGAGTTTAGTGTATTCTTTTTAGTGTAGCCTACAGCTGTAACGATTATAGTTGTGATCCTTTCAGTTTTCACGAGTCAAGGTGAGGTAGGCCATGTCAGTACTTGCACAGAACTCCAAGGAAAAATCTTCAGGAAGGAATGGATGATTTAGTTGGAAGCGCTCCTGCCTTTAAATTTAATACCAAAGACAGGGTTTCCCTCATTGTTTGGGGAGGTTGTGCTGAGGAAATCATCATTCAAATGAGATGGACAGCAGTGTTCCTGATCCAGCTGCAGTTCCTAGGGGCCTAATAGTACACAGAACAGAACAGGCCTGTATCAACCCCTGACTTTCTCGTCATGTGTCAGCTGAATAACAGCTTTTCTCTCAATCTAACTTCCCTCTGCACTTTCAATTGGGAATAAAACTTATCTTTATTTTTCTTTCTTAGGTGGTTCTGCTTTATTGCAATGTGCTGTGAAACAGCTGTTGAATTTCCATTCTAGAGGTGTCTGGGGTGATTCTCATGCTTTGAAGTTAACGCCATTTCACAGGGTGTTGAATGTTAGAGAATATTTTCAGCTGTTCTTAGATTCTTGAAAGACAGACAGTTCATTATTGTTGCTTATATATTATTTTCTTATATTTTATTCTGTGAGCCTGGTTTAGAAGATACCAGTGATGTGGAGCATTTAGTAGAAACTAGTTTCAAGAAGAGGCTGATTCTAACGCTTCTTTTGGGAGAATGGGACTTTACAGCTAATAGTTTCCTATTAATACTAGTAGTTAATGCTTTGGGAAATTGAGAGAGAACAGAGGATTGCCCAGCTTTTATTGGAAATTGTCCCAAATGGTGACAACTTGTTGACAATCTTGGATTCTTTTTTCTTATTAAAATGTGATTGAGATGTTTTTGATTAGGTTAGCCTAGAAGAAAAGAAGTATTTCAGGTTTTCCTGTGCTGCCACAGTGCAGCATGTTACACAAGACCATTTCTGACTGTCTTTGGTTGACATTTTCAAAATCTATCTTTGCACAATATTTCATTTTCAGTTCACAGAATGGTGACTCCTGTTTTCAGGAATTGGACTTCTACTCTTGCCCCAAAAGACCATTTTCCATTACGGAAAGATCTATGAATTAAGTCGTGGTAAAGAGTCTATAAATTCTAAGAATGATGCGAGTTCTGTATTTTAGACCTGACGTTCTTTTGCAGTTGATCAGCCTCACATGCAGCTGCCAGCTAAGGCAAGCTGTATCAGCAGAAATCAGTGCAGATTGTCGATGCTTCTGGGAGCAAGGGTTGCAGAGCCATACTGGCCATCTGTGTGCTGCATCGAAATGAAACTGCTACACGCTGCAGTACAACATAATGTTTACTCTCATTCTGTGTATGTGCAGTAAATCCTCTATTTTTAGGTACTGATTGGAAGGAGCTAATAAATTATTTAGAACATAGAGCAGGTCTTAAAATTTGATAATAGATAAGCTTTGTAAGGAGAAAGTTCTTGGCTTATAGTAAGCTCTGAAATAGCATCTATAGGTTTCCAAGACAGGAATTGCTACCTGTGTTACTTTTTTGTTGTGATCAGTGAGGTGAGTCAGAAGTCCTACTGAAAGCCTACATTTAATTCCTCACTAACAGAGAAAGAACTATAAAATATATAGACTCAGCGTAATGGAGAGGAAATGTAAAAGGAAGGAAGTTTGTGAATGAGAAAAAGCATCTGTCAGCTCTTTAACTGATTTAGAGGTTGTAAGCAATCTTCTGAGATCTCATTTGTCCTAAGAGTGCAGATTTACACATGGTAAGACATGGAATATCTTTCTGAGTATGTCTGCAAATCTCTTCTGCATTTGAACACATTGCCTTGAATTTAAGTAACATTTAAAACATTTTCTTTTCCACCAAACTCCATACTTCCAACAAAAGATCTCTTACCGTTTTGTTTCCTTAAACATTATGTTCTGTACACTTTGATATAAACCTTTGGTGTGTGTTGCAGAGGATAAAAATCTCATTTTTATGAGGATGCCTGTGATTAAAGACTGGTTAGCAGCTATTCTGTTCCGGTAAGTTACAACACAGACCTCTCTCAGTGCGTGCAGGATGCTCAAGGCCAGTTCCCATTCTCACTAACTCGGTAGCAATGCTCTGAACTTCACAGAAAGCAGAAACAAGGGTTCTGTGTTCTCATCCATTTTCTTTCCTACCTGGTGAGAGTTTCCCCGTGCCTGTTTGCGTTTATGCATATCGAAATTACATTGTTCTCCCTTAGAAGAAAACTAGAAGGATTTCTTTGTCTTTTGGGTGGTTTTTTTTAGACTTGGCACGACGTAGTTGGCAGTCAAAATGCAGGGTTTGTGCAGTGTTTAAGACTGAGTGATACTTTTATATCATATATACTTCTAGATTCAGTTAGATCAGTAAAAGGCCTTTCTCTGATCAGACTTTTAACAGTCCATCCTCCTTTAAGATTGGCTTTATTAAGTACGTTACTGTATAACCTTATGAAGTTTATCTGTAACTTCAGAGAAGTCAAGCAACCACTAAAAGTTGAACAATCCCTTTCTTTCTGGTTCTAAAAGTGGGAGAACTTTAGCCAACTACTTAAATCCAAGTGAGAGAACAAAGTATTTCATGTTTATCAGTGACATTATTTTAAAGCACACCTCATTATGTAATAAAAATATATTATTAACTAATTGAAATAGAATCCCTTGGTTGTTTTAGATAGGTCTTTTTGTATAACGTTCATTTGCTGCTTAAGTGAAAATATGGCCTAAATGAATACAGTTGTGATGTGATCTGTGACTTTACCCGATACAGTGTCCAATACAAAAGGATGGTTTTGTTGTCATTTCTGCTGCATGGACCATCTGCATGCTCTTTGGTTTATGATGATTCTTAATTTCCCTCTGCCCAGGCACACAGACATACCTGAAGGGAAAGGCTGGCCTGCTCAAAAATTGTTCCCAGTTCTCTATACTGCATCTTATTTGTAATTATTTTGAATAGTAAAGGGGCAAAACCTTAAAATGAGTCAAATGATAGGCTTTATCAAGTATATTTGATCTAAGAGGAGAATATAGTTTTGTTCTAGGTATGAAATTTCAATGCCTGAAACATTTTATTTACTCAGTAAACAGGATTTCGTTAAGGATCTTTAAACTAATTCATGTTTATATGATATACAGTATATAAGAGAGGAAAGAAGAGTATTACCCACCAAGGACTGAATAGGGAGAGGAAACTAGTATTTAGTCTCTTACAGAACCTAATTGCCAGCAAGCTGGTTTCTCAGCAGTGCCATTCTGTATCACCTCTTCCTCTGGTGGGCTTGACACAACAGCTGAAGCCACAACAGAGGTGAAATACAAGGATGACTGGTATAGGACACCAAGGATTTTTGCATTGTACCAAATGCTGCTTCAGCTGTGCATGCAAATCAGTTTTTTCTCAGCTGCAGAAACTATATCTTCCTTTTTAAAATTAGCATTGTATAAAGGTCATGTCATGCTATAAATGGTAGAATGTGTATTAATATCTTACTATCTTAAATACATGTCGTATGTGGTGTAGATATGCTAAATAAGAGGATTCCAGCTGCTGAATGATATCTCTGAATAAATAATAAATAGTTGAGGTCAAATTCTGCCACAGCTGAATTAAGAAACTCCACAGAAGCTTATCCTATTCTGTAAGAGTTTACGTAGGAGGAACAGGACAAAGTCTGCAGTGGTAGGTAGACCTTCACAGATTTTGTTAAATGGTCAGATACCACAGTTACACTTTAAAATTTTTAGCTTTAGTCCCTATAAGAAGGTAAGCATCCTTTTGAAGCATCCGTGACATTTTCTGATGTTAGTATGTTGTATGCTGACACACCAAGAGGATGAGCTGGCCATAAAAAACCCTCTAAAAATTCTAAAAATTGGGCTGATAAATTTGAGAACTCTTCCTCCAGCTACAAGCCTCAAATTATGACCATAGTCATCTTTTAATAATATTTTATCCATTTTTTAAAGAGTTTGAAGTATGGTATATGGTCATTGCTGAATAAACATCTGCTGGGTGATGATTAATGCAGATTAGCAGAGAATATTGTTCTGTCTTTACCTGAGATAGAAACTAACATTTGTGGGCTGTACTCAAGTTCTGTTGATGCTGTCAGTCTCCTTTGTTACTTTCCAGCTGCTAAATAATGAAAATAAAATACAGCTTTGCCTTTAGCAGATAGGCTTCATCAGGCATTAAATGGGTGAGGGTTGGTTGGTGGATTTATTCGATCTTTCTGTAATAAATACTTACGTCTGCTAGGCAATATGCTGCCACTGTTTGACTTAGACAAAGGTGATGTGTGAGGTGTTTAACCTTCCTTCTCCTCCTTGGAAGCTGAAGATAATCTCAAGTAAGCTCTTTTCAAATGGATATTCTTAGTTCTTATATCTATTATAAAGGTTGTTCCCTAAAATGGAGAAGTTGGGTCGATTTTTGTTTGGTTCTCTCTTCATCTTGCTCGTGTGCATCTCCATTTCAGTAGAGACAGTTCAATAATTCCTACATTCTGTTTCGGCACGGAGAAAATAATCTCTCATCTTTCTTCCCCTGCTCTCCGTTACTACTAATGGCATATAAGAGTGTGGGTCAAAATGCCCTTTTTAAAAAAAACATTTTTGTTAACTTTTATGTTAACAAAGAACACTGCCTTTTATGGCTTGGTAGTGTCCAAGTGAGTAGATGTTGGGGTTTTTCTGTAATTTTGAATCCAGGACTTGGACCAGAGAGCAAATGAAGGTTTGCAGTGTACATAGTGGTACTTGTCTGTGGAACTCTGGTCGCTCTGTCAACGGTCATCAGACTGTGTTTTAACTGAAGCTGGCTGTTATTGGCAGTCTATTACACAGAGCATTACAGAATGAAGCGGTTGCTTTGTTAGTGTTTGCTTCTGAGACACATGCAAATTTTGTCTGGATTTTTCTTGCAATGATATTTAACTTCAGTAAGATGAATTACCTGGGACATTACTTTGATGTGCATTCAAAGGTTTAATTTGTTTTTAACAGAAACAGCTGAATTCAGAGTGCATTCTAAGTAAAACAAGTTGGTCAATATTTCTTTTGTGGATCAAAGCTTTTGTCAGTGCCTGTGAATACTGTTGTCCATCGTAATGGCTTTGAACTTTTGACAGGGTATATTTGAAAGTAGATTGGTTTGTTAATGTTATTGCATTTATTGAATTTGGGGATTTGTATAAGTTCTTAATATAATTGACTTTTGTCTGCTATACAGTACAAAACAGACATGGCAGTAAGAACTAGATTCTATTCTGTTGCAAATTGTACTAATAATATACTTCTGCTCACATGTTCTCACTCCATTGGGGAATATTGGGAGGGGGGAGGATGGGGAGAAAAATGCTAAAAAACCTAGCTTATATGAACTATGTATGGCTAGTTTTGCATTTTAAGAACTTACTTTAAGAACTTTTTGTGGAGAGTAATTTGAGATGATACAATGCATACATCAGAGCTTTAATTAAAGACACCTCCTAGTTAATAGCAGAAAGCACCACAGGTACTGAAATGTAAGCCAACTTTGAAGCAGTGGGGTGTACCCTTGTGTCAAATGAATGCTTATGTTCAGATTAAGTTGTGTGTGGGGAGCTATAGTTTTAGTTAGCAGTGTTATGTTTGTAATTGCCATTTAAAATTTCACATTCAAATTAGGACTTCACTGCACTTGTAAAGACAAAGTTATATGCAAGAAATTAGCTTTTGTAGAGGTTTGTTCCTATGTGGAATGCCTAGATTTGACCTAAACATTTTTGACATTTAAATGGGTTTTTTTCAGGCTTCATGTTGGAAGTATCTGACCGTATCAGCTGCTCTAGCAGCTGCCATCGTGCTTTTCTCTGTTACTCAGAGTTAGTTCCATGGGCGACTTCTGGTCTGCATTCTTTGAGCTAGGTAGAGAATTTGGATCCATTTCAAGCGGGTATCTATAATTAGGAGTTATGATCAGAGTTTGACTTTTTTAACCTCCAAATTTTAAAAAGAGATCGTTGGTGTAAGACAGATGCATAGCACTTCCTTCCTTCCTGGGCATTGGGGCCTATTTATATAGGATATTTATTCTTGAGTGAGGCAGAAGTTTTACTGGGAATCATGTATACGAAATGAGGTTTTAATGCAAAAAGTTTAACTCTTTGGTTTGCATTTAAATCCATCTCATAAATCATAGGGCAGAGTCCCTAGGTATCTAGATACCTCAGCTGTAGGTATCATGTTAATGTTTATGGATGGAAAAGTTTCTGGGACAAAGGAAGAAAGTCAGCTTGCTGAATTGTTCTATCAGTAGATATGACTTAAAGGGAACCAGGTTTACATGCATTTTTCCTGAAGAGGGGAATAAATGACATGGATTCAGGGAAAACTAGGCAAGTTAGAGAAGGGATGGATTTGATTGAGGAATTTCATGAAGAACTACTCATGCAAATGTTTAATTGTTGCAACAAATAAAATAAACATATAAATACTTCATTAAGTTCAATTTTAATTCGGACTGCCTGGAGTCTTGACTGCTGTCTCTGGCAAGTGATACTCTACCACAGTCATGCTTTCAAAACTGCCTGCTTCCTAAAGAACAGAGCACTTGTAGTGTCATGGCGAAGCTGAGTGGTTTTATCATCTCGTGCTGACTAGAACTTTAAGTTGGATGTGTTTTTCTTACTGTATTAATATACTTGTGCATACTTTCCACAATTTAGAAGAAAAGGAATTTATTCTGTGTACCTTTGAACTTCTATTCATACCTTTAAGGATCTAAAATGCTGTGGAAAAATCTTTTAAGATGTAGCAGCACAAACTTATTATATTGTCATACTTTTCTTTCTGTCCAAAACAAATTTTTTACAGGATGAATATAATGCTGATTGGTTCTCATGCGTGTACCGTCCAGTTGTTAGGGCCTGTTTTCAATTTCATGCCTTTATATTACACTGTTGAAAGTCCATTGTAAATGAATGATGAAAATAACTAGTGATTTCAGGGAATGTTAGTTGGTAAAATAATTTCTCAAGTATTTACTCTGTTTTGCTGGGAGGCTCTTTTGGTTCTATTTTAAAATGTTGCATGCAGTTTTGGTTTGGCATTTACATTATTTAGAAGCATGTTGAATTTCTTTGTTGCTTTTAGTTCCAAACTAAATCTGCAACATACTGGTTTGAACATTTGGATGATTTCTGTAAGCATATGCTCTCATTATCTTTGTATTTTAGTCCTACAAATGCACCAGCACACTTCACTACTTGTAAACAGTGAGGTTTCTGGAGTGAGCGGGAATACTGAATAATTCCTTGCATCTGATGTTATTGTTATATACTTCCTCTTTACATGCACGTAGTTTTAAAGATAAAGTACTAGGCCTCAGTAAAAAGGGAATTTATGCTTTTCTGGTTATCATCTCTCTTTCTTTCAAAGTATAGTTGCTCTGAGAGGTAAATGCTTGTGCCTATGGATCCAAACCTGCAGCTTCTCTGATAATTTTGCCATTATTGTCAGTGGAATGAGTAAGTCTGTACTCATGGAAAAGCTTGGGGTTTGTTCTTTACTGAAATTTAGGTCTTGAGAACTCTTTCCAGTTTCCGTTTTAAGCTCAAATGTTGAAGTTGTGTTGTTTTTCAAAATTTTGTCTTTATTGTGCTTATTTTTGGTTTTGCTGAGATAATAGTTTGGCAAGATTTGAAGGAAAAGGGAGGTGTGAATATAAAAATGAAAAATAAATTGAAGAACAGTAGATATTCAAACATCCTGAGTAATATGTTGTTTTAAAATATGATAGTGGTTTTAGTATACTGGTTACTAATTACAGCCTTTGTGATCAGAAGTAATGACTGAAGGTATAAAATGAGAGACAGGGAAGAAAAGACCTGCCAGGTTTATGCTGCTAAAATGCCTGGAGAGAGGAAATGTTTTGTTTTGGTCATGGCTAACCACACAACTACATTTGGCGATTGGACAGAGGGAAGGAGGAGACAGAGCTTTTTCTTATTAGGTAATTCTTGAAATGAACTTACCACCTGAATAGTGGGAAATAACTGTAAAAAACACGACCTTTTTCTAGCTAGCAGCAAAGTCTGCTTCACATGTTGTCAGCTTGGAGCTATTGTATGCTACTTTAGTCCAAAGATACAGCCATGCACCATGTTACTCAGCTTTGACGTCTAAGCAAATTAGTTAGAAAAGCAGCTTTTGGCAGCCCTGGCCTGCACATTGGTATTAGTCTTTGATTCAGACAGAGCAGTGAGCTTTGATTCTGTCGCTGTTAGAGCACAGTGTGCATCATGGGTAAATACAGTGTTAGCTGCACTGCGGGATGACCCTTATCTCACGGCCCTGCTGACGAAGCCAACAGATCCTACTTGCATGCACATATGTCACTTCAGCTGATGTATTTTAATTTAAAAGTGTTTGCAGCGTGTGTGCCTTAGCTCTTGCAAGGAAGTCTAGAACCATATGTACACAAAGAAAAGAAAATGCCTGAATCTATCTATGTTTGGTATTTAGTACTGGTTTATAGTCATTAGAAAAAGTAAAATTGATCTGCTTTTCACCAATAGTTTTACATATCCATTGAGATATGTTAAAAATACAGTATTCAGTCTGCTTCCATGTTTCTGTAAGCCTTCTTCCCTATTGTTTCTTGATACAGTGGTATTTTGGGTTTGGGGTTTTTTTAACAGTATTACAAGCTGAGCTTTATGCAGGAAGGAACTTCCAGTGTCAATTTCTGATAAAATACTGATTCAGTCAGTGCTGGCTACTCTTTCAAAAAAGTAATTTAGATGTACAAAGAAACAAAGTTTTTCCATGGTTCTGTTTTAAAGTTTTGTTCATGCAAAGTCATATTAATAGTACTAATCATTTTTAAATATTTAATTTCCATTTTCACTCTTTAGCTGCTCCATTCTCTGCTTCTTTGTAAAATGCTGGCAAGCAACCTTTCTCTTTTTCTGGCTTGGCAGATAACGGACGTTTAGTTTCTGCTGAAACAAGAGTGTGATAAGACAATTGAAGTTCTAAAAATGAAAGGTTAATTTCAACTGTTTTCCATTCTCCTGGTTTTACACAGTTGGAATACCCAACATATTGCCAGTCTCCTTAGTAATATGCCATTGCACATTGCAGAGAGATGAACCAAATTCGTCCACTAGATTTTTTTAAGCACTGAAATTATCAGTAATTCTACTGGGCACGTATAGTAGGTGGCAAATGCCTCAAAACAGGAGACCTTTACTAATAAGTTCTTTCCAATTCCAGTTGGGACTGGGTCAAGTGTTATACTGTCCATTTTTTGCAGTGTGCTTAATGTACTTAATTTCTCACCCATCTGAGAAAGACAGTGTGTGCAGGGTGGCTACTGGAAGTGAAGTAGTGCTAGAGAGGTGTCTGACTACTCCCCTAGTCATAGGGGGACTTACTCTAATTCTTGTTGCAAGCCTGGGGCAGAATCCCTGACATTTTTTTTGTGTTGGCATTTTTAAGAAGTGGATAGATAAAAATCGCCCTTGTAACCCTGCAGTGACTGGCTCGTGTTCTGAGTCTGTTTTGAAGCAAAGGTACCCTTTTTAGCATACAGTCCTTCAAAATAGACATGGGCAGGATGATTCTCAATTCCACACTCCTGTTCCATGACGCTGTGTGTGCACTTCCTCCATAGTGGAGCAATACTTCTTGTCATCCCTAAAGCTTCACACAAGTCCTATTTGTTGAAATATTTTTTTTTTTTCCAAACATATGTAAAGTAGTAAGGAGGAAGCAAGCTGCTTTTCTTTGTTAGTGGAGTTTCATTTTTGTGAAATAACTCGTATGAAGCTTCAGCTGCTCTTAACGGACAAGGAAGAGCTGAATGGGAGAAAGCCTTCAAATACGCAGTGTTGGCTGTGCACGCTTGTTTGCTTAAAGGGCTATCATACTGTTGTGCAGGAGGCTGCCTGTTGTAAAAGATAATTACTTCCCTGCTTCAAAGGTCAGATGTGATGGCAGGAAATAGGCCTATGAGCAAAATGAGATCAAGCACTTCAGTCAGTCAAGGATCATATTTGTGTCTGGAAAAAGTATGAAAGACAAACTAAAAATAAAGAAGAAACCTCTAACTTTAACCAGAGCCTCGGGCAGACCCCTTTCCACTTTTTCTGATTAGGGCAGTACCCTTTTTGTTGATGAAAAGGTTAAGTGATCCATTGAAGGTATCATTATTAAAATGTCAACATGAGATTATAATCAATGTGGAAGGGTTATGAAATAGTTCACAATTTAAGGGCGAGGAAGGCAAAAAAAGTCACAGAACCTAAGAAGGGGGTAATACTGATAACTCCTGACTTCCTGTGAAAAACAAATTTCCCATACTTGTATGAAAAGCACTTTACAAATAAGCTTGTAATTAGGAACCTGTGATGTACAAAATAGTGCAGCCTCACAGTTAGCAGAACAGATAGATGTATTTTACTATTTAAAGACAGAATGTGAAGCAGTTCAGTATTGTAGTAATTTCTTTAATGGATACTTTAGAGAGAATGATTTGTTTGTTTTTAATGGGTGGTTACACAGTTTCAATGTCACTAGCAAAACTCCGGATAATTTATCATTTTTAAGTTGAAAGCCAGCTGTATCACAGAGGGAAAGGGATTAGTTTCCTGTCAACTTCCTTTTTGGAAAAAGTGATGTGTGCACACTGAAAATATTTCCAGCTTGGGTAAAGTATGTTTGAAAATACCTTTTGGGTAGAGTCATATTTGATGGGCAAAGAAAGAGGACTTGCTTTCAGTTTTACATGTTTATAGAAACATTTTGAGAAATCTGAGGGTCTTTTTTCTCCTTTGCTTTAAAAAGTACATGCCGTTCAAGCTAGGAGAGTTTTGCCAGCGTTAACCTTGATCTTTTCTGGCACTGTGGTCTGGTGGAGAGAGTTCTTTCAGAAATCGCTCTGTACTTTGAACCATTGAAGGGATTGCTGTGGTATGTGTGTGCAGCAAGGGTCACAGCATTTCATTTCTGAGAGACGCCAGGAGAGCTTTATTTTTTATGTTCGTATACATGTGAATGAAAGCAAAATAAGAAATAAAAGGCGTGGTGGGAACGTGGAATTTTACTGCTTTAGAGTTTGGATGTACCTGTTCCTAAAACAAAAGGTAGGGGAAGTACTGCAAATGCTTATATTCATGCATGCATGGAGTGTTTACTAAGTCTTTTGAGTGATTAAAAAAAAAGTAACATTTTGTTATTCTGTCAATGCTCTGTGTACACAGGATGAGGCACATAGTAAGTATTTATGTGAAACATATGAAAAAGACATACTGTGGAAGAGTGAAAGTGCATACACAATTGCAATATGAGAATGCCCTACTGTAAATTAGTACTAGTCATCAGTCCTTCAGGATAAACCTTGACCAGGACTCAGTTTTAAAATGCTTCCTATTGTGTCCAACTCCTTTAATATAAAGTTTGTTTTCTTTCCTTTATTCCTTAGCAATAACAGCATTCATGTGAAAACAAAGTGCTTTATTTGTCAGATAGGTCCTATTGTGTTTTCCCTACCTGTAACTGTTTTGCTTTCATTAGCTAGAAACACCATCCCTTGGGATGCTTTACTACAAAGCATGCCAAAAGTATCCCATGGGAGCAATCTTTCACTAACAGAGAAATAAATGAGATTTCTCCTGTAGGTACTTTTTCCCAACTTCAGTTTCTAGAAACACAGTAGCTCACAAGATCCCAACTCTCATTTGAGTAATGTGAAAGTAATCCTTTTATGTCAAACTGTAATGTAACAGTAAGAAAGTATTGCTTTTATTTGTCAAAGCAAGGCAAGACACAAATAAGCATCTGTCATTTTGAAGTAGAACAACTTGGAAACGAGCAGTCTTATAAGAAATTAAAAGTTTTCATTTATTTTACACAGTAGTTGCTGAGTGACTTACTTAGGATGTTATTAGTAATTACTGTATAAAGTTGAATAATGCTTGAAATCTCCATTCTCCTGCTTGACTTACGCTCTAAAGATGACCTCTGCAACATCAATAGAGACTTGCTTAGATTACAGTGAAAACTACAGTGCTTGACATGAAAGCCACATTACCCTGTACTAACTGCATCTGAATTTGAACAAAATGTGCTGGATGTCTACATAAAATGATACTAAGCAAAACTATGCTATTTGTTGCTGAGAATTTTGGTATACAATGCTCACCTGAGGATTTTCCTGTCTTTTCATTCTGTCTAGTGTTGAGGGTGAAGCTCCAAGCAGTGAAACTGGCACGTCTTTGGATAGCCCATCTACTTACCATCAAGGACCTGTAACGCACAGTTCAGCTCTAAGTCCAGACCATTACGATCATTCTGCTTACGGGCTGTATTCTGTCTCCCCTGGGCAACAAAGATCTCGGAGGCCGAAACTTCAGCACTCAACATCCATACTGCGAAAACAAGCGGAGGAAGAAGCTATTAAAAGGTCAAGATCACTTTCTGAGAGCTATGAACTCTCTTCAGACCTACAAGATAAGCAGGTATTTGAGCTTTGTTACCTAATTTATGACAACGGCAACATGTCTGTAAGCTGGGAAAAATCTTTTCCAGCATCACTTCAGTTGTGATGCTCAAAACACCTTTTTTTCCTGCAACCAACTTAGTTCAAAATAGTCATACAACAGCATTTCTGAGGTTTGTTACTCTTTTTTTTTTTTTCTCCTGTGTTGGTTGTCCTTGTGTCCCATACACCTTCCCCCATTCCTGAAGAAACGTATAAAAGATATGTTAATAGTGTTAAAAGTAAAAACAGTTCTACTAGGAATTGTGATTTCGTGCTTTGGACAAGTACTAGAATGTAATAATGCAAAATACTTTTCTAAGAAAATGAGTAATTTTGAAACCTGGAGATCTTTGTTGTTGCAGAAAGAAAGGAAGAACTTACTGTAAGTTATATTCTCTCATATCTGTGGGGTGAATTCAAGGCCTTGATTGGTTTTACTCAACTAGGCAAAACTCCCATATGCTTTACAAAGAACTAATGGAAGCTATGTAGATGTTCAAAGCCTTTGTCCCTAAAAAGGCACTTCTGTAAGACAGTCAGCCTCAGCCATTCCTTTTAAGCTTTATTGTGAATGTAGTTCGATTTGAAAGATGTTTATTGCCATATGAGTTCATATTTATCATTTGAAAATGATGCTGTAATAGCTTAAGGTAAGCAAATATGCAGAATGTGCTGAATTTCACTGATAGATGAACAGTAGCCAATACATCAATGATTTTTGGGTTGTTTGTTTTGGGTTTGTTGGGGTTTTTTTGTTAGAGATCTTTCTTGCCAGAGAATATTTTGTTTACTGTGAGTCATTGTGGTATATTGCATAGTCACTCCAACTTGTATGGTACATGGCGAAAGTGGAAGCAGGCAAAATTCCGCAGACAGGAAGCAAACTACTTCTGATTTTGGACCACACATTGATAGTCGGTGAAATTTATAGGGGCTAAGTCTCATTTGCCATCTGTTTGTTGTTCTAAAATTTCAGGTTGGAGAATCATATAATGTTGTTCCAGAGAGACCTGGAAGAACAGAGCTTGGCCTCTGACTTAAAGTTGAAGCCAGTATTTGGGATAGCAAGTGTGAGTTTAGTTTATGCTCACCAAATTCTATATTGGAGTGGGGACATATCAAGTTCCTGATTCTTGATCTAGATTATGCCAGCTCTGCTATTAAATTGGACCTCCTTGTGAGATCTAAAATGTTACTTCCTTTTCTGCCTTTGGCAGTCATTTTTGCTAGATGTCTCATAAGGGATTGATATAGAGTGTTAAGCTTACTAAAGAGGTCTCTTGCACTGCAGATATTCCACAGAGCCTCATTCCATCTGTCCTTTTTTGCCGGTTTGATAGAGAATGAGGTCTGCAGATGTTATTTTGCATTTGTTCAGGGAGTCCTACACAATAAAAAGTGACAATGATACATAAAGGAAGCTTGATACTGAAGAGTTGCTTACTGCTCTTGAAAAGCTCTCATTGAAATCTCAGAAGATACTTAAAAACTGTTTAGGAGAATGTCCAAGGCTTTACCTAAAGGCAATGTGCATTAAATATGCATTAAAAAGGTGCATTAAATATGCATTAAAATTTATTAGAAATATCAGTCACAAGTCTAGTAAATCATCTAGGCAAATTCCAAAATACTCTCAATTAAAATTCCCACCAAAACCCCCTAATTTATGATAATCAATGGTGATGTCATTTTCTGTGTAAACCTGAAGGACAACAGCCTGTTTGCAAGAATAAAGTCCAGATAGTTTATTTTATAGAATATTAGTTTTTGTTTTATCCTTTCACACCAGCTATGCCAGTTTTATTTTCTTTAGGTTTGACATTTAATTTTGAGAGGACAACTAAATTAACAATTCATCATTTGTTTTGAGATTAGTCCAGCAAAATAATCTCTTACAATTTATTTAAACACACAGAACCTAACGTATACTACAGATAGAAATAGTAGGAAATGTGTGGTGGCAGGGTTGTGATAGAAGTTCTTAATAATTTTTTTAATCTTCAGAATGCCTTACAAGTAACCTCATAGCTGCTTTGACAAGTGCAAATGTGGGGGTAATACAACCCCCATTTGAGGGGGTGAAAGGCTAAACAATTTTTTTTTTAAAGACAAACTATAGAAAATTATGCAGAGATTTACAGACTCCCAGCTCAGAGATCAGTTGCAGCTTTTTGAGCTTAGTTAAAAGAAGTTTCAAGATACAGTCAAAAAGAACAATTCCTTAGCAGTAATCCTGATGTGAGCCCTTCTGAGAAGTTGGCATCCTCAGTTATGCCAATAGCTGTGGCATAAAATATTGTTATTTTTTTGCATCTAGAATAAAAAAAAAATTTAAATAAAAATTAGTGCTTCACATTTAAAAACACTGAGCCAAAAAGGAGATCATCTTTAATGTGGAAGGGGAATGGGAGCTGCTGAACCAGGCAATAGCACTGAAAGAAATACGCCAACTACTCCCAGATGGTAGACATAATGGACTAGAAAACATTTTTTAGTTCCTTCCATAGAAGGGGGATGAAGCCCCTCTGCACATCAATATCTGAACTTAACAATTACTCGGAGAGATCTCCAAAGTATGAGGAGGAGAGGTTGTGTGTGCACGTGCATGTAACGTAAGTAATGAAAACATGGTGTGTAATGAAAAATGGTACCTGGATTTGCAAGCAAGGAGAAGTGACTTATGAATCATTAGAGTATTATGCAAATTGCATATACAAATGCTGCCAGAAAAATGGTGGTTTTAATTGTAGTACTAAACATATTGATTTGTGATGTGTGGTTTGTGTTTGTGAATGATATGGATCCAGCAAAGACTGATCAGAACAGAAATTAAATACTGGGAAAAAAATTGAAATGAAACTAGTTATTCATCTTGTTCAGTGTTTTTTAAATAAGCAATGCTTTTCATGATTTGGAAGGAAAGGTTTGAAAAATCTAAAGAGTATTCCAAAAGTATTGACATGTCATTTTCACTAGGTTAAACTGAGAGCATTTATAATGTATTTATTTTGCATATTCATTCTGTTAATTGGAAACACTGGCAATGTTGAGTGTAATCACAAGAATGAAAATAGATTTGAATTTGTATTTAGAAAGTCTGAAATATGTTCTTGGTTTGAGGAAGACTGTGTATGTGGATATTCTATCAGAGAAACCTCTCTGGAAGCATAGGGTCTGGGAGACTCAGTTTTGCTTTGGTACCAGGCCTGGGTGAAACGATGCTACCTGGTTTTTATTCATGTAGAAAGTGATGCATGCCTGGAAAGGTGATGGCCACTTTCAGAATTTACTCCCAAAATATGGCAATTTGGATTATAGTTGGATTTCACTTCTCTACAGTTGTCCCTACAGAGAAAGAATGGCTGCATTATGCTGTGTTAGAGCGTTGTCTTGTCTACTTTGAAATGGGCACACCAATGCTGATGTGTGAAAACCAACGTTTAAACACACACACACAAATTGCCAACACTGTAATTTTGTATGGCAGTATTCACATAGTCATATTTTTGTCTGTATTTTTATGGTGGAACTTGCAAATGACTATTTGGTTCACTATTTGTGCAGTTGCTAGTCTGGGGCTTTGAGTTTTTACTTTCAAAAACAGTATACGCTTTGAAAGATTTCTGAAAATTAAAGTTGTAAAGAAATTTTTTTTGGTTATACTTTAACCTTGTTCTAACCTGCATCAAGTTACAAAGTAATTGTGTTCACCCTTTCACAGGTGGAAATGCTAGAACGGAAATATGGAGGCCGTCTCATAACTAGACATGCTGCTCGTACTATACAAACAGCTTTTCGCCAGTATCAGATGAACAAAAATTTTGAGCGTCTTAGAAGTTCTATGTCTGAAAATCGTATGTCAAGACGCATTGTACTGTCCAATATGAGAATGCAGTTTTCCTTTGAAGGACCTGAGAAAGTCCACAGCTCTTACTTTGAAGGAAAACAAGTTTCTGTTACAAATGATGGGTCAAAGCTGGGTTCCTTGGTACAGTCTGAATGTGGTGACCTTGGAGAGTCAGCTACAATGAAGTCTCCAGCAGCATCTACTGATTTTGCTGATGCTATAACAGAACTGGAGGATGCTTTTTCCAGGCAAGTGAAATCCCTTGCAGAGTCCATTGATGATGCACTGAATTGCCGTAGTCTACATTCTGATGAAGTCCAGACTCCGGATCAAGTCAGAAGTCGTGAAATGGAAAGGGATAGTTGTGCTCAAACTAAACCAGCAATTCACAATGTGGATCACAGGAAGCTTGATGAGATGACAGCGTCATACAGTGATGTTACGTTATATATTGATGAGGAAGAGTTATCTCCACCCCTTCCACTTTCCCAGTCAGTAGACAGACCATCCAGCACAGAATCTGATTTGAGGCTTCGGTCCGTGAACTCTTCTCAAGAGTACTGGTCCATGACCCACAAAGATGATAAGATAGACACTGATACGAGCTGTAGGAGTACCCCGTCACTGGAATGTCAGGAACAGAGGATGAGAATGGATCATCTACCATTGCTAACTATAGAGCCACCCAGTGACAGTTCAGTGGATTTGAGTGATCGCTCAGAGAGAGGTTCATTAAAGAGACAAAATGCATATGACCGAGGGATCACTAGTCAACAAGGAAGCCCAAAACACATCCCTCACAGTATTCCTGCCAAGATTATATCCCGAGAGGAACAGGAGGCAAGGCATAGGGCTAGGCCTATAGATAGTCATTTAGCTATCAATGGCACAGCAAACAGGCAAAGCAAATCAGAGTCTGATTATTCTGATGGAGACAATGACAGCATCAACAGCACTTCCAACTCTAATGATACAATAAATTGCAGCTCAGAATCTTCTTCTAGAGACAGCCTAAGGGAGCAAACCTTGAGCAAACAAACATACCACAAAGAAACTCGCAACAGCTGGGATTCCCCTGCCTTCAGTAATGATGTTATCAGGAAACGCCATTATAGGATTGGACTGAACCTTTTTAACAAGTAAGTACAGCATTTCCTCCTTTGCTCTCTGTGTTTGGTAGAAACATAGCCACTGAACCAGGAATATTTTCTAGTATCAGATAAGTAAGACTGGTGTCTGATACTGACTTTTCAGTGAAAAAATAAGGTGCTCGTGGTGACTGTTCATGTTAGAGTATGTACAAGTTGACATCTTTACAGTTAAACAGCTTCAGAGGAAAAGGAAAGACATAATTATCTGTATATATATGGTAGTAAACTATTGAAGAGGCTGGATCGGATTCCTTTCTTGTTGAAAAATATGGTGGCTTATTCCTGATGCATTTCTGGTGTTATAACAAATTCAAATTTCTTCCTGCCCTAATCATATAGGTATTGTAAAACTTGTCATATGGGAATTAGAAATAACAAGCAGTCTAAGAGGAGTTTCCTGTTTAACACGGGCAAGGCCTGAAAATTGTTCAGTAGATCTCATCAAAACTTTGATAGTAAAAAGCAATGCGCTGAATATTTTTACGCTAAATGAATATTTATTATTTATCTTAAAGTTATTGTAAAATTTGTATTTCTGCCTATGACTTAATTTTCCCACGTATGGAGTTGTTTAAGACTTCTATAAAGTAACTTTCTCAAGTTTCTTTGTTTTATTGAAATACTTTCTTCTTTGGATACTCCCAGGTGGCTGTAGAAAACCAAGAATATTATGATAGAGGGTAACAAATAATATACGGCTTAAACTCTGTATTCACATTACTGAAGTTACACAGATTTCATTAGAACTGTCATAATTGGAAGATAAGAACAGCTAGGTGACTGGCATTAGAATTCCTAGCTTTTCTTCACCCCTCAGTTGATGTCTCGTGTGCCAATTTCCCTGCCCTAGAATGGGTATCATTTACTTAAACCTTTTCTGGTACTAGTGCCTAAAAAGCTCCTCAGAACACTTAGATGAAAGACGCTAAGTGCCAGAATATGTTCCTATTTTTCTTTAAAACACTGTTGGCAGCTCACAGTGTTTGTATAAGTTTTTGAAATTTTCTATAGAGTACTTCAGGATTTCTCTATGAAAATTTTGTAGCTTCTGAAGAGCTAATAGATATTTCAGCGTGCTGCCATAGACCTTGCTTCACAGTCTCCTACAGCTTGAATGAGTTTAGCCCTCCTTTTCAGCTAGCAGTGTTGTGATCGATTTTGTTTGGATTAATAGGTCAGTGGTTCATCATATTATAATATGTTGTAACATTGCAGCTAATTAAAGCTTTTTGATGCCATCACGTGAGGCTGTGCATTACTATAATAAGTATGGATCGGACAGGTTTGGCTGTAAAAACTTTCAGGTTTGTTTTTTTATCTTTGCAAAAAGCTAATAGGCCTTTACAGAGCTTTTAACCAATTGGAAGTATGAGAGTCATAGGATCTCCACAGCTTTTACTGCTCATGAAGTAGACTGGGTAGGAAGATATATCAATTTGCTCTTTTTAGAAGATTTGAAAACATTAACATCCTTGGTGCAGGGGGTGGGGAGGAAGGTGCTGGTGCTGTTTGGCTGACATTTAAAAGACTTGGTGTTTACTCAGTTTTTTGCACAGTAATTAAGCCTTAAGCAGTTAATGATCAGTGAACTTCAGGCTTGATAATACAGTCTTTTGAGTCAATTGCAGAAGGCTGTAAGAAAAAACGTGAATGGCAAAAGTGCTCAAACAGCATGCAGAGATGAATGAGAGCACTGGAAATTGTCAGATGCTTCTAGTCACGTGCCATATCAGTAGGAGGCTGAAAGTGAAAAATAAACATCAGGAATAGAGAAGAATAGAGACTTGTTATTTGAAACACATCTAAATGATCTTGCTGCATGGACTTGAATAGAGATAACCCTTTTATATATATTGGCTGGTTGTAAGATGACTTGCAGTTTCTTAGCAGTGAGTTCTAAAAGACAGCACTGCGCAGAACTCCAGGCAGCGCCTCTGTGCGTGATCGTTTGTTGTGCGTGATTGTTTCATTCCCCCACCGCATTTTATCTCCAGTATTGATACAGAACTGAAAATTCTCATTACCTTCTGCCGATTCACTCTGATTCTATTAATAGCTCAGACAGTTCCCAAGTATCCCATGTATCTTGGTTTTGACTATGGCTCTTCAAGTCCGCAGATTGTGACATTTCATTAATAGCCTTATTTCCCCTCTGTGCAATGTCAGGTATTGAACCATCATAGAATGTGATGGTGTATGAATCTGTAAACTCTTTTGAAAGGGAGCTGGGAAACTTCCAAAGCTTTATTCTTTAAAAAGTTCAGGAGGAGACTCTTAAGGGTGTATCAGTGAGATTGCAAACTGCATTTTGTGAGGTAAGTGAAGGGATAGAGATTGTGTTCAGGCACTTGCCAGGATTTGCAGATGACAATTTCTTCAAGATGAAGAATCCTTTTTCCTTTTATGTGTGTGCTGTAGAGGTGCATTAGTTTCAGTTAACTTCTGAGCATCACACTAATTGTTCTCAGCACATGAAGTATGTCATAGCATCGTGTGTGTCCAAATGTTTTTTGAAAAGCAAGCCATGTCCTAGATGTCAGTTTCCTTGGCGAAGGCTGCTGTTTCACCTGCAGAACAGCATAAAGGTGGATTGCCCAGCCTGGTTAGACATGGGCCAGTAAGGGGGTCTGCAGGTCAGACGGACTTTCTGCAAATCAGTCCCGTCTTCACAGTTTCTCTCTCATGACATGGCAAAAATACAACTGCTCAGCCTCTCATATGAGTAAGGGTCTGCCTACGCGTTCAGTCCCATGTCGCAAACTGCTTGTGCTTCCTATCGTGTGACCAGATGTACACCCACGGTGTGATGGGATACATTTTTTTTTTAGTCTACTCTCTGCTGCATTGACTTGAACACTGGAATCATGTAGATGTCTCTTGATCGCATGATCTTTCATGACACGTTTATGATCATGAAAGGGAGGGAGTAGTACAAGTCTTGGCAGCAAGCTCCTGAGAGGATGTGTGCTCCACCCATGCGGAAGGACTGTGTGCAGAATTGAAGAAGTGGCTTTGAAGTTACCTATTACAAGAAGTCAAGTTTTTTTCCAAATGTCTGCATCTACCAGAGGAAATTTTAGGGATGTCTTTTACAAGAAGTTCATGTTAATTTCATTGCATCTTTGAAATCTTTCTTGCAAATTAAGATTCCAAACCTTAATTAAGAAATAATCATATCATTTCTTTCAGGTACATGAAACTTGGCTGAAATGCAAAGAGTTTAGAACCTTAAAGAAGTGCATTAATTGTAGTAGAGTAAATACTTCTGCTTCGTTCACTAGGAGTATTGAAAGAATGAAGTTTTAAAAAGCATGGAAAGTCACTATCCTCACAGTTGAAATTTCAACAGATGCTTTATAATTTTTCTGACTGTCCTATTACAATAATAATTTTCAGAAGCCAAAGTGACGTTTTCTTACCAGAGGCCCTTTATTAGAATAGCCAGTTATGTGTGGAGTAGAAGTTGCGCACAACTGGTGGTCTAGTTCACTTAATCACCATTATGTGCAAAACATTAGTAGCACAAAGTTCCTTGCAGAATGAAGAACACAGGACAGTAGACAGAAAACTGTAGGTAATTGAAAACCATTTTTCTAGGAGTTTTATCACTTGATCATATCATTTGTTTCAAACTATAACTTGGCACTCAATTTGGAACCTTGGTGTTGATTAAAGTAGTATACTTTTTAAAAGATGCTTTGTGGTATCCACTATACTAGAAAATAAAGTATCACCCCAATGGAATGATTTCTGGATTCTGATTTTCTGAAATTGCAACTAAGTTAGAGCTTCTGTACATTCTCCTATTTTTGTATGGCAGTAGTGATTTCACCCTGTCAATAGGCTGTCAGATTGTGTGTTACCATTCATTGCCTTTGTAAAGGAAGGATTGCAGGTGCATGCCCAGAGTGCAGAGGCTCCCAGGGAAGCTTGGTGAAGCCAGCTGTGTTGAATTAGGCATTTTCTTCAGTGTAGTTTGAAAGGGTTGTAGTCTGGGAGAAATTACACTAGAAACCATTCCTCCCTTATAGGCAGAAGGAAAACACTACCTAGAAAGGTTTATTTTGCAGGCTCCAAACCCTGCCAATGCAAATCCAGCCTTTGAGACTGGTTTGCTTATAAACAAGGCTTCAAGAGGGCTTTTGACTGCTGCTTTTAAAAAAAAAAAAAAAAAGAGGAGGGGAAAAAAAGAAGTAAAAAGGGCTGTGATTTTATTCTCATGTTTGTTTTGACTGCAGGCTGGAAATACCAGGTTTACCAGTTATTGCAGCCCAATCTGGTAGGATTTTCAGGTTCCATTCTGCCACCGGTGCACTGATGGCTCTAACAGATTAAAGAGGACCAAATAGTTTAACCTCTGTAGTCTGAGGAAACATGTCCTGCCCTTGGGTCAACTTTGCAGTCGGTAGTAGCAGACTGTAATGCTGTGCGTGTGTAGGAAGAAGTATATTGCCAGATTCCCTTCTCTTGTGCCACCATGATGGTGGCAGTAACTCTGGCTCCTTGCCAAGTATTTGTGGCTACCAGGTATGTTTGTTGATAACACTACCCTCAATTACTGTCTCCTCAAACTGCTGTGACACACCCACCTGGGCCATGTCGAATAGGCTGTGATGTGGTGATTATTCAGCGTTCTCTTGGGCAGGGAATACCAATGCTTTCTGTATTAATAAAGTATTTTCAACAAAACTCGGACAACATTAGAGCAGTTTGAAAATTTGATGCGACTGTACCTGGTATTATACAACACGGGAGATAAAAGTTCGTGTTTCTCAGACTCATTTGTTAATCTAGCAGAGATGAGTCATATTTACTATCTCCTTTGGGATATCAGATATTGGAGGACCCCGTTAAATGGCCTCTCATCTGGCAGTGTTCCTGTTGCATTGTGATTTCTTGCCCCACGAGCCAGTCTTGCTGGTGTCAATTGCTGGTGAAGAGAGGCTGTAAAGTACAGCTCGTGGGCCACTTGCACCATACTGCTCTGGTTTTTTTGCTGTCACATCATTTTGTTGAGGGCTCTTTTTGTGTAGTGTTTTGTTGCAGGTTTTACAGCCCCATCTTGCATGTACATCTTGGAGGCAAATGAATGTAACACCACTTTGCATTGCTAGAACAGAGGCTAGGCTATAAATATTTTTACAATAAGTTTTCCCAGATGCCTTTCAACCCCCACCCTCCCCTTTTTTGTCCTCTTTTGCTTTCTGGAAAGCGTAGTGGCAGATGGAAAAGTTCCTCATGTGTCCGCAGTCCATTACAGCGTACTGTTTTGAAGAGTTTTCTGTAGCTTCCTTTATAATGGGCTATTATCAAGGTTCTCACTATTCCAAAGTTCTCAAAGATTTTACTGACAGAGCTAAAAAGGCATGAGTATCTGTTTTCATTATGCAGTGATGTATCATCTTCTGACCTGTAAGCCCTGAAAGGCCTACCAGCTTCATTTATTGCATGATGAGGATGATTTTATTCAAAATTTAAAAATCACTATTGATATGAATTGAATACTAATTCCAGGAGCAGACTTTTTTTAAACATGTCTAGATTCCTTGGAATGTTAATTTAAGTATTTCTTTATTTTACTAAGCAGATATGAGAGGAATTTGCTGAGTGCTGGTGGGATTATACCAAATACAAAATTGCAGATTACAATTTCTAGAGAAATTATTGTTGGAAATCTGAGGCACACAATAATGATATTTGTGAGAAGGCACATTTTTAATTTTCCATGAAAGCAGCTTTAACTGTTCAACAGAGGTTTCCATCATGTACATGTAGGTAGAGGTTGAAGGTGATTTGGATTCCTAAGTACTATTACATTCAGAAAGCACTGCAAACTTTTTATCTATTTGAAATCCTTAAAAGTTGCCAGATGTTATTAATTTATTTTAAAAAAGATGTTTTGCGAGTAGCCTTTAGTTTAAGTATTGTAAGAAGTGTACTAATCTGATATTCCTCCATTTACACCAATCACATGCCTAATGAATTCCACTTAAGATGCTGAACATATTTTCTGTATTGCTTTTAGTTGGGTCTCATGGCGCATCCATTCAGCATTCTAATATCTGGTCTGAAAACATGTCTCTTTAGACTGTCCCTTAGAATTTTAAGTTGAGAGCTTATTGGAAACGTTTCTAATTATTTTAGACTTTGTAAGTGCAGATTGAGTAGGAGGGAGAAGGTGTAAATCCAACTAAGTTGGTTCTCTTTACCTTTGAACTAACAATTTTATTTTGTCAGCTGATCTCTAGTATCTTTGCAAATTGTGTATCTTCTCTGATTTTTTTGAATGATTCAATAGAAAGAGGAAAGGGGAGACAAGAGGCTTATTCAGGATTTCACAACAGAGCCATTTGCCATCCTCCTGTATATGCCGAGAGGGACTTTATTGTTGTTACAACATCTGGACTGCAGATTATTCAGCCACAGACAGTTCCAACAAAAATTAAAATCAAAGCACTCCATGTAGCTTGTCCTCTAACATGCCGAGGAGTCAGTAAAAAGAGAAGAATGTTCTTAGTATGACTCTCATTATTTCTAAAAACGTTTAGCCCTAAGTGAGAACACCCGAAGGAAAAAAAAAAGCTCTGTGTTTTGCTTTGTTCTGTGCATGGTTTATCTTTTCTCCCTGAGGACCCGTTTTTCCTCCTTTTTTTCCAAAATGGGTGCTTTGATTAGCATACGTTATGTCCTGCCCGTAAGAAACAGCTGAAATGTATAACTGTGAGAATTCAGCCAATAGTATATTTAAGCACCGGTTTCAAATATGGGCACAAGGATTCCCTTTATTGCCATTAAAAGGGAGTATAAACTTTACCAAATGTTGAAAGCAAATCTAGCTTTCGAAAGGCTGCGCTATGACCAGCAGTAACTGTGTGCAAGCGTCCCTGGAACCGTGAAAGAGCCATTACCTCATCCTCTGCCGCCAGCTCCGCCTGCCCTTAAACATTCTGGGCACACATCTCCCTCCCACTGCTACGTGCCAGGAATCTGTAACTGCTTTGCTCTGACAATGCCTGGGTGCGTGCTCAGGATACAGTCGGTTATTAGAAAATGACCCTAGGAATGGAGGAATTTGACTGGGTGAGCAGCTCCCAGGCAAGCATCAGATATGACCCAAATCTGAAGTGGCCAAATTTTGAGGGTGAAAAATGTGACCAGCTGCCTTTGCAGGCATAGAGGACAGTTTGAAGAGGGAGTTGGGAAGGCTGCATGGGAAGCCTTGGAAGAGAGTTAAGGAAAAGATGAGGGGGCACTGACTCTTTCCTCCTGTTTAACAGTTCACATCTATCTACTGAATCGGGGTTTGGTGGATCTGTAAATGAAAAATCTGGAGATCTTTAAACAGTATTTTTGCATTGCCAATTTAAAAGGTATCCCTTTTGAAGTAAATGTGATTGTCAGTGTTTCCCATTTGCAGTCAGCAGAGTTGCAGAAATTGAAGCTGAAGTGCTTCTGTTACATGTAACTGGGTGTGGAAAGAGAATTTAGGGCAGGGACACTAGAAGCCTTAAGACAGGGACTGTTCCTCAGTTTCAAGGACATCGTCATCTTAATGTCTCATTTCTGACTACAGTTGCACAAACATGAAAGCAATACTCAGCCCTGGCAAATAGGTCTGAGAGAGCTGGCAGGTTTTTCATGTATCTTGTCTCAAAGTGGAGTATGTTTTGCTCTCCTGGCAGCTACAAAGTCTTTTCCCTACTCTTTGAGAAATGCAGGGATGCAGTGGGGTCAGAGGAGGTGAGAAAAACCTCATAGAGTGTTTTGGTCCATTTATTTAACGAAAATATTTCCTTCTTTCTTGTGAGGAAGGAAGGAGCGGGTGGGGGGAGAAGCAGGCTGTCCACTGCCAAGAGGGGGAATAATGAGGAGCTACAAAATCTGCTATAGCATGATGACTCAGGATTGTTTTCACTAGCCAGGACATGTCCAGCTACTGCATTGCAACTGCTTGGGGTGTGCTGTATGATTCTCTTCACTGTGCTGACTGCTTTGTTCCTCAGGGCTGATGCTTCTCATACGGAAAAATCCTATTTCTGAAATAGCTTTAAACTCTGTTTTTCCTCCTTTATTAGAATAACCCAGACTTTCTGCTTGGACCCTTTAGCTGCCTTTAATACACTTTTTACAGTTTTATAATCAGCTCTGATTCAGGCAATAATTTTCAGACAAGCCTCAGCATTCAGTAGCAGTAATGTTTGATGCATAATTTCCTAGCACTTCACTAGGAAATGGTGACATAAAGAAACCAATTGATCAAACAGAAAGTAATGGTAGAACTGTTCAGGTCAGTTACCCAATTTTGTGAAAACAGATGTCTACAGAGTTTCCTCTCTTTATTTTACTCCCCCACCAAATAGAACTGGGCACTGAGATCACTTCCTAGTAAATTCTTTTGTTAGTGACATGAGTATAAATTAACTTTCACTGAATGGAGATTGCTCCAGGTAATTTGGTGTAATTGCAAGTAAGCTGTGACCTTCGCATCTGTGGCAGTAGTTTTTTGGTTTGGTCTTGAATGAACCTGAGCAGTTCATTCAAAACTGAGAAGATTAACGTATCATAATTTAGTGGAGAGAAGTCTTCCCCACAGTGGGGGAAACTCTGGGACTCCTGCCCAAACAACATGAATAACTATCTCCCTGTTTCCATGAGATGCAGAGAAGCTGTGAGAAACGTGCTGTTTCTTGGCTTATTTTCCTGACCCAGAGACTCTTTCTTGTAATTACCAGAAGGTGCAATTTACATCTAGTTTTTCTTTCTCTTCATTAAACAGTTGTGTAACATGAGGAAGACACAGATTAGGCTGCCCAGTCAGTTTCTCTTAATTTTTTTCCTTGCAGTCCCTTTCTTGTGTTGCTGCATAGTTGAGTGACCTCTGACAAGTTGGCACTAGTTTGGTAGTATTTTAAGGATATTGGGTTTTTTCTTCTTTCCCAGAAGGTTTAAAATAGGCATAGTGATTCTCTTAACTTCGTTGCTGCAGCAGTAGGATATTCAGCAAAAGGGAAGGAAGAAGGACAAACATAGAAGCAAAACTTAGCTGACTGCCAAACTAAGGAGAATGTTTAACTAGCTTGTTATTGCCAACTTGGCTATTTAAAAATATTTAACTTCTTAAATTATTCTAAGAAAAGTCTTAGATTCTTGCTATTAAAAAAGCCATCCCTGGATTTTAATGTTAAACTAATGCTTAGTTTTGTGACAACTGTAAATATTTTCAAAATGGGATCTCTAGTATCAAAGGCAAGGAAGATAATTTTCTTTTAACAGAGGGCTGGCATCATAGCTGCATTAAATTCTCCACCCCCAACATGAAAAGATTTCTTTGGCAGCAGCACGTTTGTGAACTGTTTGTTTGCAGTGTTGACAGCCTCTAAGAAATGTTTGTAGTTCTGGTTTGCTTGTTTTCTAGATTCTCTCAGCTTATGGTCCTTTCAGTCTAGCACACGTATGTGTGCCCAGACGTAGACAAGAAACCAAAAAGCATAGATGCGCCTTCAGAAATACTGAAATTCTTTCTAGATGTTTCACCAAGCTTCTCATTTTCAGTCAGGCTAGCTTTATCCCCCTTGTCTCAAACAGCTGTAAGAACAGTACGTTTGCGGTTATTTACATTGTGTGAATAAATCCCTAGTTTACCCCAGAAGATACTTTTGGCATTGCTGGGTATTGGAAATCTAGACTTGGGCAAGCTGCTCTCTGTGCTCATTTGTTTATTAATGCTTCCATTTTACAGCTCTGTTACTGGCTGAGCATCTAAAAGGAAATAACAGAGATTTAATGTGGTTTTGGATGCTTGTAAGCTTTACATGTTTAGCAGGTCAGAAATAGGGAAGGCTTTATACACCTTTGTACTGTGGTTTTGTTGAATGTTTCTTTTTGAGGTAGTGCTTGCTGTTCTCTTCTGTTGGCCAGTGTGGACATAGGCACTTTATCCACACTGTGGCTTGGTTAGTACAACTGATTGTGCAGCTACGGGGGGAGCTTGACTGGATTTAAAAAACCAAACCAAACCCAAACCAAACCACCACAACAAACGCCCGCTAAAAAACTCTACAAACACAGAACAACAAAACCCCTTTTTCTCCTAGTTCAGTTTGTCAGGAAATCCTAAACCAGCAATAGGAATGAGAGAGGAGACTGATGCCAGTGCTGGCACTGCCACTGAAGTGCTCACCTAACTACAGCACTTAGGTTTAATGTGTTTGTTTTGCAGTAAGACTGGCTGTACCAGTAAGTCTAGTAGATAACAGTAAATGCTAAGTTTGTCTCGATCTCTTTCTTAGCATCTAGAATCTTACTAAAAGCTTTTCCTCTGCCAAATTCACTTTTCAAATTCACGGCAGTGTTTTTGCAAAAATAGTATTTCCTATAATTTTAAAGATAACATTTTGAATATCTAGATAATACAAAGCCTTATTTCCCAAGTACCACTAACGTTTGGAATCCTTTTGTGATTTAAACAGCAATCTGCGTGTCTGTCCCTGCTCCTACCCTGCCTGTTGGGTTGTGTGAGCACAGTTGTTGACAGCTTTGACGTGAACTGACTTGGGAAGTCAGTCAGCAGATGCTGTTACCCTTCCCCTCTTCAAAGGAGGAGCTGTTTCTGACCGTGGCTTTCCTGCTTTCTCAAACTCTGGCAGGTCTCGAGAACCTCTGAAAACAGAATTCAAGCAGGGGAAATGTCAAACCAGGGACTGGAATTATGTGATTTTGACAGTCCATATTTAGTGATTCATGGAGATTTAGGGCTGTTTTTTATCATTGGCAATCCAAATTTTCTGCACCAGCTAGCTGGCAATTATCTTTGCATGTTGACGATATTCTCACATGGTGTAAATGATTGTAATAACATGTATCCTAAAGTTGTCTCAGTGGTTTCTCTGACCAGGTGAAAGTTAATTGAGACAAATAATGACACATTCAGAATTACAGATGTCTGGATGACTGCTCTCCTTACTAATTTGCTCATGACAATAGAAATATTAGGAATGCAGTGTTTTTCTAAAGATGCTGTGCTGCTTATATACATGAAGATTTTACCTTTTTTCTTTTTTTTTTTTTTTTTTTTTTTTTTCCTTTCTATACATTCCTAACTTGGATAAGGGACACTTCTCTCAGGAATGTACCAGCTTTGATATTATTACCCTATTTATTGTTCTTCTTTTCTCTTCTACCTCATACTCCAAAGGAGAGTTCATTCTTAGGAGAGCCTTGCACCTCACTTTATTAGCAAAACTCCGGAACATACAGACCTTTTTGTGATTTTTCCAGATTCAGCCTGCATAGCTGTTAAAGGAGAAAAAAACCAAACAACTCCTTCTCAGCTTCACAAGCTATAAACCCCCAACAAACCACTACTCTAATGAGATCTACACAAATGTCAGCAAGTTATATGAACTTCCATTGAATTTATGCTTTCGGTACTGCACGTAGAACTTGCTGAGTAAATAAGCCATCTCCTTCTAGTTAGCATTAACGCCTAGGAAGGAAAGGCAGGATACTGACTAGAGGAAACAGCAGTCATGTGCAGGGATTTACCGTTGTCTTGGCTTTTGAGGGAATGGGTTTTTAGGGGGGCTGGGGTTTGGGGTTTTTTGCTCTTTGTTTTTTTAACTGTTGTCTGTGTGTGAGTTTGCACTCTTCATTCCTGGAATTTGCTTCCTCTTAAAGATGTCAGTTTCCAAAAATTGCTGCAGGATCCAACAGGTCTTCAGAAATACACAAAGACAACATTTGTACTGGATATGACCAGTGCTCTCTAAGAAGCATGTTTATTAAATACACTGTTTTGATCTGCTATTTTGAAGTTTGCATTACTTTCTCCATCGATGTTTTTCCCCTAAAAGTCACTTTAAACCATCCTAAAGGTCTTGTTATTAATCAGTTTCTGGCAAATTCCTTAGCCCTTTATGCAACATCTGAGAATCTTATGTAAATATGTTTTTGCACATCTTTTTGTGTGAGTTGATTTCTTTTTTTTTCCTTCCTTTGAGTAGATTCCTTTTGATTTGTTTTGGTTGGGGTTGGTTGGGTTTTTTTGGAGATAGAAGGCATTTTTAAGCTTTATTTTAGAAGCAATCCTGTAAATCTCAAAAGTTCTCTAAATATGTATATCATCAGCTATGTGAGGTGCTAGCTATAGAGGGTGTATTTTGGTATTAGTTAATGTATTCAAATCAGAAAATAAATGCTCTGCTTATGCAGCTTCCACAATTGCTATTTATAGACTTCTCATCTTCCCTGTTATTGGTAGGTGTAATTAACAAGCCATCACTGGGAATTTTCCTAATCGCAAAAGACTCTTAGTTGTAAGTACAAAACAGTCTACACTCAATTCTGAGTAGGCAGAAATGAGGATGACTTATGTCATATATCCTGTCTCATGTTAAATCCATGACCCTTTCGTGTCCCACTCCCTTCTGCATCCAGTCATACACCTTAGGAAAATTAGGGTTTGGTGAAAAAGAAAGTTTGTCCAATTTAAAACAGCTGGTTTTGCCAGCAGTAGAATCCCTGTTTGCTTGTGTTGTCTTTTAAAACCTGCCCTCCCAGAAACCCTGTCAGCTACCTGATATTTTTTGCCTTTCATTGGGAAGGAGCAAATGAGTTTCCGGTAGTTTGCTGATAGTCAACACCACAACCTACATGTCTGTCCTCTTGGTGCAGTTAAGAGGCAATTCCTTCATGCTTAGTAATATTTGAAGTTTGTGATGTTGGGAATGACTTAAATTTCCATGAACCTGTTTAGTTCTTCAACTTCCCTGAATTTGAAAAGAGAGAAAATATTGCTTGTGTTTAAAGACAGAGAGGGAAGGCACCCTTGTGTACATTTTTCTCTTAACCTATTGTTAGCTTCCCTTTTTAAGTCAAATTTCATTGGAAGTACAGCACTTCAGAACACTCTTACAAAGTCACCATTTTCTATTAAGTACTTTTCTTGTTGAATAAGATAATTTCACACCTGGTGTGGGGGTGGGAGGGAGCCTACAACAGCAATAAAACCCCCGAACCTCCCTAGCTTGCAAGGTGATTAAAATTTTTAAAAAGGAGATTGTTCTTCTAATAAGCTGTTTGATAAAATTTAGTTCATATTAAATTCAGTTTCTTGGTCAGGAGTATTGAATGAATTCAAGGTTTCAGATCATCAAAAATAGAAATATGAAGAAAATTTTGTCAGCAAGCTAGACTTCCAGAACAGAAACCAAAATTAGCATTTATGAGCTGAATGGGAAGCTAGGAAGATACCCATTGGACAAGAAAATTTTTCTTCCTCTGATATTTAATACCCACATTTAGCCACAGAAACTTACTTTATTTAGAACTGTATTTGTGCACATTCCCATATAACCCTTAACCTTCAGGGTTCAGGTCACATTTTGGTAACAGGAAAACTGAAAACACTGGAGGCTGCCTTGCTCAAGGAGTGATACCCTAACAACTACAGAGTGGTACCAGCTGTCTCTGGCTACTTGTCCCTTATGCCATCCTTTAGAATATACTCTATTGTAGACTGTCATTACTTGGGGTGAGGTACCAAAAGACCACCTGAAGCTATACGTTCTGTCATTAAGAACAATTATCCTGCTAATGCTTGCTCTAAGAAAGCCTTTACCCCCCCCCCCCCCCCGTTGTAGTGATGACTATCGGAACCTTCAAAGAAAGATCAAAGTAACATTATGGAAAGTTACAGTTCTCATCTCAACAGGTAGTAGAAATTCTCTAGAGAAGCCCTTTAATTCTTGAGTTCTTTATTTTTAGGAGTAGCTCTGTACCGGCTTAGTCTTTGGGTGCTTGGCTGTTGGCTGGGGTCAACCCACAGGTAGCTCTACAGTTGAGGTCAGTCATATTCTCTAGGTTTACAGTTGTTTTTCTAGAACAGAACAACAAAGTTAACAGTTTTTAGAGGATAGATTTCAAAATAATATGAGACAATTTTATTGATCTCTAGTTGGCAAATTCAGTGGGTAGGGCCATGAATTAGAAGAATTAAAGTTTCTTCACTCTGGAAATGACTCTTAGAGGTTTGTTACTCTGAAGTTTATATCGCTGCTACTACAGTTTGACTTATCAAATAGGGAAAGAGTAGTCTTCGTTCTTACAGTTCAGAGTTTAAATTTCTTCCACGTTACAACTTTTGTAACAAATTGGACTACTTTCAAATAATCCTAGACTGCAAAACTTCCTGATGCTTCACTTCAGCATGAAGAAAGTATCGATGGAAAAAGAGCTTTTGGCTGCCAGTGTATTGCTAAATGGATTTTTAAGTCTGTTTTGGAGATTTACATAGCCTGGTTTGAAGTTTATTTGAATAAAGCGTTTTCATATTGCTGAACCAGAAGCAGAGCTACTTATGTGAAAAAGCAGACCCTGACTTGTAGAATTATACAACTACATAGGAACTGATGCAAAATAAATCATGTGTCACCCTTGTGATGATTTTAAATGTTCAGGCTTATGGGAGTGGTAAGAATTCATGTTGTGTTTTAGTACAATAAGTAATGATCCGGCATTTTCTATATCTCAAGTAAAGGTGATCTTTGGATCAAGTTGTGCTTTTTGATAGTGTTCTTTGTTTTCAGTTTTGACAGTTGCTGGAGAGGAACTCTCCTAGATTTGTACCGCTCTGAATTTTATGGACAAATGTAGCTCACTACAAGGGGGATGGAGAAAACTATTCCTGTTTATATTGGATGCTGTGAATTTAAATTCAGAAAGATTAAGAATTCTGAAATACAACTCAAAAGCATATGAACGTAGCAGTTACATTACTTGAAAGAAAAAGGATGCTTTTTGAGTAGGAAGGAGATTCATTTTACAAGATTGTATTTAGAAGATGACCGTATGTGTAATCTTATTTCAGATGAAGAGAGCCACAAAGCCTGATGGAAGAAATTGAGATTTGAGAACTCCCTTTTGATTAAATTAGATATATTCCTCTGATCTATCTGACTCTTAATAGGGTATTAAGTGTATAATAGTGTAATGTAAAAGAGTAGGAGAACTGAATGGTGATGTATTTAGTAATGTTATTTGCAATTAAAAACCCTGAGGAAGGGTTATGGTTGTATGATCAACCTTGTGTAAAAATAGTACGGTCACCTTGTCCTTTGAAATTGATTTTGCTTGCCTTAAAGGAAATATCTTTCGGGTCATCCAGCATGCTGCAAATAATTCACTCTTACAGGTGGACATTATAATTCCTTACAAAATAAAGATGATGATGGAATTACTGGTTCTGTAAAGATATCCCTTTAATATCTTTAAAAGAAATTATGGTTGTCTGTTGTGTCACACCGCTGGAAGATGCAGTGCACAATATGTTCTGTCAGGGGAATTTTCCATCACTTTAAAATATAAGCAGCATTTGCCTTTATAAGCAGTAGATTTATTGCCAGAAACCCATTCCATCCCCAACCCTCCTCCCCAGCACACACTTCTTAATATGTTAAAATGAGTAGCTTTGGCTTGCTTTGTTTTGACATCTGAAAATGGTTACAGCTAAATCTGGAGGTGATGTATAAAGATATGTAAAATACTGCAGAAATTATGAAGGTGGTTGTCTGAGGGAGGGAAATCTGGGGCAGTGGGTGTGTTAAAGGACACGAAAAAAAAAATCTAAATTAGATGGGAGTTCCACTGTTTTTAATAGCTTCTTTTTGCATGACTGACTATATTTTTCCCTTATTTTTTGCATTCTCAGCTTGCAAGTTATACCTCTTCAGATGCTTTTGTTCAATGAGTTTAACTTTTGACAGCAGGGGAGTAGGAGGTCAGGGGTGTTCTTTGTTTCTTCTTTCTCATCGGCAGCTTTTTAGTTCAGTTTCTGGAAGGTACATCTCTCCCAGCAACAGGAGTGTTTAGTAGCTGATGTTGGGCTTGTCTTTTGCATTGACAAGTGTTTTGACTTTCATGGCTGAAGCTCCTTGCATATAAAGCTTCTCTTTGGAAGGGTTATGGAGCAGGGAAATGTGTAATAACATGCAAAGATGCGTTTCAAAGGTAGTAAGCTATTAACAGTGAACAGATGTTCTACGTGATGGTTACATTTATCCTGAAACTATACTAGCCCATGCTAGTAGTATGTTAGTCAAAAGTGGTTGGCAAAATTGTAAAATTTTGATCAGATGCCTTCAGGTCCAATGGAAGAAAATTAATAGTTTTGCATTCTCATTTCTCCTCAGAAAACCTGAAAAAGGAGTCCAGTACCTAATTGAGCGAGGTTTTGTGCCCGACACTCCAGTTGGTGTTGCCCACTTTCTCCTGCAAAGGAAAGGTCTCAGCAGGCAGATGATTGGAGAATTTCTGGGAAATCGACAAAAACAGTTCAACCGGGATGTATTAGAGTGAGTATTGGGGGCGGGGGAGGAGGTAAGCATGTTGTAATGTTCAAGTAAGATGTTTTGTCAAGCTACAGGTAGTAATGGTCTCTGAATGTTTTGTGCTTGTCTCTAGATCTAGTTCTGACGGAGGGGGAAACCAGACTCTAAGAGTTAAGAAAGAAAACATGCACATGAGCAGATATTTATTTCTTTGCTTTCCAGCTAAGTTACTGTTTCTGTTATTGATTCAGCAAGATAATTATAAGGATTTATATTCCCTGTAGTCGTGTACATTTACTCTAAATTTATGTTTTAATTTCATTGGCGTTAGAGTATGTTATTTCGAAGTCTTTTTCCTTCCTCAGGCTCTCTAATAATTTACTGAATGAAACAAAATAATATTTTATGCAACATAAGGCTTCATCAGTAACAGAACATGAAAATAATTATTACAGCCAAATGGCTCAGATGTTAGATAAACAGGGATTTCAGTGTGTTCAGGCATATGCTGACAAGATCTATACAAACTGTTCTTTTCCAAAAGATTAGATAAACAAAAGATGTTTTAAAAACCAAAGAAATTCAAAGCAGAAAATTAGACTTTTAGCAGCTTAGTCATAAATTTCTAAACCTTATATACAGAGTTGACCAAAAAAGAAGTTGCTTTATTTTAAGAAGGTCTTCATTTAAAACACATATTCTTTGGGGGCTTTTTTTTTTTTTTTTTTAATCTGATATACTGACCTGTAAACATGAACACATCTTAGTCCAGTTTTGTTCAAGGAATTGTATAAAAATTTAGTTAGCCGTTTAACAAAACTGCTGAGAATAAAAGCAAAAAAACGCCACATTTTGCCCATTAAGGAAGACTAGGAAAAATTCTGACCACAAGTTCTAACCAGAGTACAATGAAAGCTGTACTGAAATTTGCATTGGTCTATAGATGCAGTCTTTCTTGAGGACTGAATGTTGATACATAATATTGATACCATAATATAGATACATCGCACAAGTTTTAAGGTTATGGTATCACGATACAAAGTGTCTGCCAACACCTTATATTTTCTTTGCATATTTCTTACAGACTGCTCTCACTGGCTTCATACTGCAAAGATGTTGGTCACATTCTCTGTAGTCGTCCTGATCTTACTATTATGCTGTCAGAACTTATGTATCTCAAATTGCAGGCTTGAACGCTGTATTAATACAGCTAATGGCATGTGTACAGATGCCATAGACCTTTTTTTCGAGGTTTTCTCTTTCTTTCCTGTGCCTTGTTAAAGGCTTCCTTCTTATAGTACAGTACCCAGCAGAAAGCAACACAAGAGCCTCTGTAGCAAAGCATGCAGCCAGCCTTACAATACAGAGTAATAGAATATAGCTTGATTTTGGTGCAGTCCCTATTCAGCATGAGTCATTATTAGCTATCTGTAACGATCATCTGGATTTTGCAATTATGAGTCAGACTAGGGTGAAAACTTTCCAAAGAGTGTATATTTTCTAATTTTTTAAAAGAAAACAGTACAGGTCCAGGACAAGATGGTTTATAATCTTAGATCATGCATTTTGTGATCTTGAACAAATCGTTTGCCCTCACCGTCTCAAACAGACTAGCAGAACATGGGTAAGTAGAAGTGTGTCTCTGCTAAGCCAGGTGCTGTACCTGTGATGAGGTAAATTGTTAGGAGTAAGGTCATAATCACCTACCTACAACCCCACAACAGTCCTTTTGTTGAAATTAATCTATTCTTAAATAAGCTGTTTCAGCTATGCTTTGGGGCTAGCAACACCCTGTAAGTGGTGAAGTTCTCTTGATAGTGTTCTGAACCTTGCCTGCAAATAGGAACAAGCTATTTTTTCTTAAAAAGAGACAATAGAACAGCATTTCATCTTAAATATTGCATTTACAGATTGGAGGTAGATTTTGTCGAACTGATAATAACTCCAGGTTGTTACATAGAAAAGATATTTTAACAGATGATCCTTTTTCTGTTACACAATTTAATGTCAAGTGACTTGATTTGTGTTTAAGTTTCCCAGCTCCTGTAAATTAGGGTGTTTCAACTGTTTGAAATCTTCTTTTCACTGGAGCTTAGGAAATACTCAAGAGTAGCTTAAATTTTTGACCAAGAGCTGCATTCTGGGCCTATTGTAGTTGCTACCTGGTGGTAGCTCAAGTGTAAAGGCATTGTTTGGGTGGCGTGGGGCCGGCATTGATGTGTTGTCGTGGCCAACATTTGGGGCATATCAGACACGCTTCCTGAAGCTCTGCTGTTCTGCAGTGAGCGTCAGCTTTCTTTCTCTGCCTGACCAAGGAGTGCTCTATGTAATAGAGAAGTAGCTGACCTTCTACTGTGTCTTGACTTTGCATTAGAAAACACAAGTACAGTCACTGAAAGAAAGAATAAAATAAAACCATCATAAAGGAACACTGTTAAAAGCGAGAGGGAAAGCATGGCATTCTGTTGCTCTGTACGGGACTCCATCATTTCAGTCCATTACACTGCACAGATATGTGCAAGAGTACAGGCAAGTGGTACAGTAGAGAACCTAGGCAGTTGTAGCTGCGCTGACCCAGAAAATGGTATGTTCCACTCTTCTTGCCTAAATTTTGTGGAGAGGTGGTAAGCAGGGGATAGTTCCCAGGAAGAAGTTTCAATTATCTGCCCGCCTAAAGTGCTGAAGCCTAGCTGCTTCTTGCCTTTACCTGCCTGGGACATGTAACTGTAATAGTGAAGATGTGGTCGTTCAGCACAGGCTCATTCACCCAGAGTACATATGTACTCAAGTTCTCCTGCAGTGACTAAAGTCCATTTAATCATGTTCTCTTTATCATTATGATCATGAAGTTATTATCAAGGATTATCATTTTGTTAACTATTGTTAACAAAAACTAAACAAGTGTGTCTGATCTTACTTACTTTCATGTTTTCATTTGCTGTAATGACCTAGCTAAAATAACTTTTTCCCTTTTTTGTCATTATATAGCCACTAGAAAAGTTTTGTTTACTATTTTGAAATATTTGCAGAAAAGTACGGGTTCCAGTTAAGAACATTGACTATGGTGGTGTATCTGCTCTCTCCATAGTTCATATAAAAGATTAAGACCCCTCCCCATTATGTTGCTGGCCAGCATGTTTCTGGAGGTACTTAATTGCTCTAATTACTTCATTTTGACTCCAGCTTGTCTGCACATGTGCTTTACACCTTTGAAGGAGAAAAGAGCTTTTGAAAGTGTTACAGAACTTACAATAGGTGGGAAGACTGTGCACATTATTGCAGAACTGATAACAGGTTTTTAGGTGTGGATTGGAAAGGGTGTGAGAAATGCCAAGCCTGTTTGTTTCCTTGAGCTTCTGCATAAAGGGAAAAATATTCAAGGCAAAGTGAATGAATTGCTTCGGTATTAATCTATGTTAGCTACAATGTTACTAGGAGAAAAATGGAAGCTACTCTAATTTATCATCGTATAAGCTATACATGTAAGAAAAGGCTTTTAAAACTGCATTGTGCTTTCTTTCTGTGGTTTCTGCATTACAGTGCTGTTACTTGCAGTGATTCATGTCTGGTTATTTAAAAACTAAAAGCTAAGTTTAAAGAAAGGAAATTTATAAGCTTCTGATCTTAAAGTAGTCTTTAAACAAAGTATTAGAATGACATTGTTGATTATATTAAACTGGTTCCTTTTTTATTTTTTGTCAGCACTGTGTTTTCAGAGCAAGAAAGTAATTATTTCTCCATAAATGTTAACTGAAAGACATGGCAGATGATGGGGAGATGAGAATTACAGTAATAGTAAGAGAGTATCCAAACAAGATAATTATTTTTTTTTCTCCGTATGTAAGAACATTCCTAGACACAGAAGCCATTTGGTACAGATTACTGTGCTTGCTGCAGGCTGTTCGAGATATGATATTTTGAGCAGTATAAACTATTTATTATTATTATAGGCATTGTAATATTTGATTGGCCTGGAAGCACAAACCCAATAATTATTCTTGGCAATGGGATGTCACTTACCTTGGTCAGACATTTGTCATTCCAGCAGCTTTTCTGTTAAAAAAAAACCAAGGGCCTGCTTACATGTACACATTCACCTTGATCCATTATGTGCAATCCTTCCTTCACAGCTTACCTACAATTATTGCAATTGCTGCTGAATGTTTCAAAAAACTCCATGAGTCCTCTACAAGAGATGGAAAATTTGAAGGTTTTTTGGTCTCGAAATCTTACCTTTGGTACTGTGGTGTTAGAAATTAAAACACACAATGGCAATATGTTTTTATCCTAGCTGTGTTGTGGATGAGATGGACTTCTCAACAATGGAACTGGATGAAGCACTCAGGAAATTTCAGGCTCATATCCGTGTTCAAGGAGAAGCCCAGAAAGTAGAACGGCTCATTGAAGCTTTTAGGTATGATGCTGAAATAAATTACTCAGTCACCAGAAACCTGCTGTTGTCTAACAGTCATACTGGAGAACTGGGGAAGTTGAGTATATCTGAGTTACTTCCCTGCTTATTTGCAGTGTCCTTATGAGCTACACACGGTTTCAAATACAGCATGTCGTTTGTGGTGGTTTTGCTAACCACACAGGTTAGCAAAAAACTTCCTTATGGAACAGGAAGTTTTATTTGCTGGTGCTGTTCATGTATGTCACTTGTATTAATGTAGCGAGGTTTCTCAATTAAAAGTTCTTTCTGGCATCAGTTGAAAAGATATTCAAGGATTTTTGAATGTCTCTAACAATGTATTTGGATATAATAGTTTATATGAGTGGAATTATAAGACCATTTACATTTTAGAGTATATATGTTCTCAACCTTTCATTAAACATTTCAACAATAGTGGAATAAAGAGCATTAACTTATTAATACTAACACAAGCATACTTTATCCAGGGCAGGATGGGATGTGGCATCGTGTGGCAGTAAGCTAAAATCGATGCTGTATTCTCACCTGGTGTCAATGGGTATTACTCACTGAAAAAAATTAAATACTGAAGTTAAAAGCTCAGAATCTGTACAAAGAAGTGAAGTTACAGTGGTAGTAGAAAACAAAAGCCTTCCATATTCTAGGATAGGCTTATGAAAATATGTGGATGGAAAGCTAAATATGTGTATGGAACGCAAATAATAGCTTGCTCAGCCTCTGGAATGTAGCAGTTGGTTTATTTGGTGGAATTAGAATAGTAATTCATAGCTCTGACAGCTTCCTCTCTTTGCTTTTTTACAGCCAACGATACTGTATCTGCAATCCAGGTGTTGTGAGACAGTTTAGAAATCCTGATACCATCTTCATTCTAGCTTTTGCCATCATACTGTTAAACACAGATATGTACAGCCCAAATGTGAAACCAGAACGCAAAATGAAGCTAGAAGATTTTGTCAAGAATCTAAGGGGTAAGCAAACTCTAACGATGAAGGTCATGAAAGCTTTCCCCTGTAACTGTCACTGGAGGGACACCGTGTATCTTCTGGGAAAAAGACAAAATACAGGACACTTGATTGTGTTTTCACCTGACTTAAAACTACTGTCATTTTTCCAGGCTTTAGTTATTTCTAGAATAGCGAAAACAGGATTAAGCATATAGTATTTTGTCATTTTTATCTTGTCTGTCTTGAGTGGATGTATTGTCAGGTCCTTTTATTGCCATATATGTGTATATATATATATAAAGGAACAGAAATCACTATGCCATGATGAGAACTTTTGGAAATAAACTAAAGATGTAAATTCTTGATGAGGAGAAAAAAAAATCCCAACTCCAAAACCTTCCTGAAAGGTATACAGTAAGTAGCACTGATTTGATTTCTTCATTGGTATATTTTCTGATCAAGAAACTATTTGCCAGGCTATGGCACACCTAAGCTTGCAATTAGATTGCGAAAAAAATACGGATGTTTTTTCAAATTTGTATCTCAGATCTTTCTATCCTGGTTCTTTCTGGTGAAAAAGAACAGATTTTTCTGAAGTATCAGCTCAGCCAGTGCTCAGCTCTGCCTAACAGGAAGTAGTCACTGTAGAGCTGAGGAGGACGATCGCGCATGAGGAGATGATACTGCCTGTTGTTCCTGGGCCCTCAAGGCAGAATGGATCAGACAGCATTTACCTTTTATCACAGAAGAGCACTCAGATGTTAGAGAAATAAAATGAGGCTGAAGGTCCCCATCCCTTTTTTTCCCTTACGATAGTTTGTGCCCATAGGGGAAAAAGCAGCTTTTACTATAGTTCCATTACTATGTGTTTGTACAAAGGCCAGGAAAATTGCCTGCTCAGTCATTGCAACCCTCTCCTCCTCCTCCTCCTCCCCCTGCTTTTAAGCACAGAATAAGCACAACTTAGTGCACAGTCTCTCTTCTTTTGGCAACAACGGATGTAGCAGAATAGGCCTGTTACTGCAGGCACCAGCCAGTACTGACGTATTGTTTAACAGCCATTTTCTCAGTGATATCTAGAAGTGGGCTGAATGGCAGAAAGACAGAATCAAGTTGCTTAATATATAAAAATATATTGGCGCATCTCGGATGCATGGCAGTTTGTATTCATGTGTGCGTGTGGTACTTCCATTTTAGTACTAGTAAAAACAAAATACTTGTGGTGTTCTGGAATTTCAGATCTTGAAAGTGAAAGTCCTGTTTGGTGATTTTATTCCCTTAGATCTATATAAGACAGCAATGAACGATCTATGCTTAGCAGATGTTTTAGCTTAGCAAAATTTAAGTTAGTGTTGAGATTTTATCATAAAGTCCACAAAGATTAAAAAAGGCCTGATACTCATTTCTTAGCATACTGTTACAGTTATATTTGTTGTATTAAATACAGTACATTCTCGCTGAGCTCCAGCCCAAATGCCAGCAATTTTTTTTTTATTGTAGGCATTTTTGTAACAGGCTACCTTGCCTGTAACTTTAAATGACTGGATCATAAAGGGTAGTCTGTGGAAGACTTGCTGGTGCGGAGCAGAACAGAGGCAGTTTTGCTTGCTTCTAGTTGCAAAGAAACTGTATTTTATCACAGTATTTTTTATGTGAGCAGTTGTTCTACTGGGTGACAAAATATTCTATTTTGGCTTCTGAATGGGAGATAAGAGTTTATTGCTTTAAAACCTGTTTAAAAAATAGACGTGCATCTCCCCGTCCCCAGGAAATCCAGCTTTAAGTCACTTATTGAAATCGGACTCCTTCCACTGCTACTAAAAATTCAGGATCAAGCATTCAAGACACTGCGGCATTTGTTAGAATACCAACATGCCAATGATAATCACACAGTGCTAAACAATAATACTGTAACTAGGCTGTTTTGTTGGGGTTTTTTTTTCCAGAGTACATTAATTGCTCTTTAAATCAAAAGGAAATATTGGTTAAATTAATTTTACTGGATGTTCATAAGAGTCTCTTGTAGGAAATTATTTTATGAACAGTGTTGAGTAATATTGGGACAGAGGCAAAACAGAATGGTGGTTCTGCTTCCTCCCAGTGGTATACTCCTAGGAGGAGGTCATATGGAGATTTTAGTGTCTATAGGGTTATTTAACTCCTTGGAGCTTTGATACCAAACAGAGGAAACTTAAAAGAAAAAAAAAAAAAGAATTTACATAGGAAATTAGCCTTTTTATGGCTTAGTTTTAGATTAGAGTTTTAAAACAAAAAACTAAACCTGTGTAATTTCCATCAATGTCTTGGCATATTGCGGGCAGCAAGCTTTCGGACAAAAATCAGTGCTTTGGTAATGAGTAACATAACTTCTGCTGCTTTGGTAAGGTAAGCACAAGACCTGCATAGGAGATGTTAGCTGACAGAGTACCGGCAGCTATAAAACAAAATAGCATAAGCAAGTACATCAGCAGTCTTAGGCAGCATTGGCATTACTGTTAGCAGAGGAAGAAAAGATTGCCCATGTCTTTATCCTCTCCTTGCTGATAATCCTACATTGCTGAGAAATAACAGTGTGTGTTAGAGCATTCAGAGCCAGACTGATAACAGAAACTGTTGGCTTCTGCAGGTGTGGATGATGGTGAGGATATCCCACGAGAAATGCTGATTGGGATTTATGAGCGAATCCGCAAACGGGAACTGAAGACGAATGAGGATCATGTATCCCAAGTCCAAAAGGTTGAAAAACTCATAGTAGGAAAGAAACCGGTAAGTTCACTTTGCACTGCCTGTCAGTTACTGAGGAGATGTAGGGCAATGTACAGTATAGAACAATACAGAAGTGTGTTGCTTAGAAGTGTAAATTGGTTGATAAATGGCAAAAGGCAGAAACTGTCAAAATAATAATTTGCTATAAGGTTGGTTTTGATTTTGGAGTATTCACAGTGCAGATGAACTTTGTTGCAGTCTGGTATTCATGAGTGATGATGTTATGAGTCTTAAACTCTTTTCTCTATGTGAAGCTTTACAATTCTGAAATTACACTGAAATATCTGCATTTTAGGCAGTTCTCGTGTTTGTTTCAAGAGAATTGAAGTGTTATAGAGAATCGTATTTCAATATTTACGCTATCAGTTATGGCTCCATAATTTACAAGAGTAATAGAGAACTTCCGTTCACGTCAGCGTCTTTCTCAGCTTCGCAGCTAGCTCTATGAACTGGTATTTGTAAGGGGAGATTTTGTCATTTTATTTCAGAACTTACCTGGAAATCAGGTCCCAGAGATTGTAGTATTGGGTTTGGGCATCCAAAGATACCTCTTGCTTTGTTGTGGGAAAAATCCTGAAATACTTTGCTATATAAATTAATCTTCAAAGCATCTGTTGGAAAAGGAGAGGGAAAAGGAAGGCCACAGTATTTTCCCCTTTGTTTTAGGAGCTGAGTGAACACAGAGATATTAAGACCAATATTTTACATGCTAACAATGGTATCTAATGTGGAGAGGGACAATGGATACTCAGCCTTCCTGAATTCAAGTCCTAGAGTCATCTGAAAATCTTCATGTTAGTAGTCACAAAGGCAGCCCAGAACAAAGCCAAAAAAAGACTAGAATTGCATGTTTTTGAAGTCCTGCATCAGTTTTTTATCAGCTCTGGGGAACTTTACTTCAGCAAGCACTGATGGGTTGGGGTACTTTTTATTAAGAAAAAGAGCATGGATCTCAAGATTCTCCCTATTACTTTTAAAGAGCTTTGAATTGTAATCTCTTCTCAGACAAGCCTCAATGCGGGGAGGAGGGGAAGGTAATGAGGGACCGCCACAAAAAAAAACCAAACTAATTTACTTCTGTTTCCCAGTAAGGAAATATTATGGAGATCTCTTGGAAGAAGCAGAGGAGAGAGAAAGCAAAATTTCCTTAATAAAAGCTTTTACAGATTTTTGAGGAGAAGGGAAATAAATATTCTAAAGTCAGTAGTTGACAGTCACTTATGCTTTCATATGAAACTTATTTTCCGTAATTGTTTGGGGATTTAGGTTTATATATAGGCTTCTGTGGGAAATGTTTTTTTTAATGGTTCTTTTTTTATTCAGGCATGTGGCAATTCAAATCCTAAAACTAATCCTGACCTTGTAAATTAAATGGGATTAAGAAAACAATGCCCTCAATGGAGTCCTAGGTTCAAGGATTCTTCTGTTGAGAGACTTGTAACTGTGTGAAAGAAAATTTAGGAAACAGCCAACAGTCTTTATTGATAGAAATATTTGTTTTTACTTTATAGGCATTTAGTCATAGTAAGACCGTGACGTATTTACTTGCTATGATACAGTACTGTGTTTCTCTGAAGTTTAACGAACTTGTATATGTCTTTCTACTGTAGATTGGATCTCTGCATCATGGACTTGGTTGTGTAGGTATTTCTCTCATACTCCTTCAAAATATATAGTAACTTTAACTGGCAGCATTTTCTTAAACCAGCAATAATACGTTCTATTACATTTTAACTTTTTAAAAAATTTGGCTTCTTTCAAGCAAAATGTTCCTGTTGTTATAATAATAACTCTCCAAAGTATAAAGATTTTCTTAAAAATATATTTCCCAGAGACAGCTTAATTTATTGCCAAGAGTTTTTTAGACCTTTTTTAGCATGTTTTTTATGCATTTCAAATGCTGTTATCACTGTAGAAATTAGCCAGTAAAGAATAAACAAATAAGTAAAATTACAGTTGCACCTCACCTTTCCACCTGGGCCCTGGTGTGTTTATTCTTTCTGGTCCGTTTCAGTATTGAATGATACTCTAGAGAGATACTGCTAGTTAATTTAACAGTCCTCTTCTGAAAGGTAGATGAACGCAGAAAATATTGCTTCCAAATTTAAGTAATAGGCATATTCAATAATAATCCTAGAACTGTTCTTCTAATGCAGCGTTCCACTTTAATTTCATGATAACATTATTGCTAGTAGTTTTGAACAAAGAAACCACCTCATAGCAGAGGAGTGCATGTAGTGCTCTGAAATCTGATTACCTTACACAAATTTGATCCTAATGATTTTTTTTCTCAATTATAACTGCTAATGTGCATTAGCATCTTCACTCAGGACAATCCAGAGAAGAAACTCTAAACTTTCATCTGTTTTTTCAGTCTTCTATTTCTTGCTTTTTCTATGTAAACCATTAAAATCATGCAAAGCTAGCTTCATATTCCTAAGTGAAGTACCTGTTGTTTCACGGATGCATGTCTAGCAGTACCACTGGACTGTAAAAACAAACTGAAAGATGTGACCTTTATACTATAAAGTGGAAGAAAATCTTACCAGATCATCTATTGCTATGAGTGAAAGTATTGTCTATAGCTAAATTTCAATACCAGAGATTGCAGTAGTTGTTTGCAAGTTCATAGGCTCAGTGACTGCCCTTGGGTTTTGTTATCTCGCTGTAGCAAATCTCAGACTGCCATGTGCTGGGGAAACTAAGTCTGGAGGTAGGAGAGAATGAGAACATGTAACATTTATTCCTGCCACTTTTCACTGAGAATCCATGTAAGCTGTTCAGTTACCAGAATAGCCTGAAAATAGAAACCATTGATTTCTCCAGCATTCTTCACCACACTGGCTCCTTTAAACATGTCAGATTTTTTCTTAAATACCTTCTCCTTTAAAGTTCAGGAAGGGTAATTACGCTAATGCCATAGATAATTTAAATGCTAATAGCATTTTATCTCTTATTAGTATAGTTATCATTGGATTTGGGGGAAAAACTGAAATCTCACCAAAGAACTTAATAACCAATCAGGAACAAGGTCAGATAGTGAATCCTAATCTCCTTTTCCCCTCTTCCCCGCCCCATGTAGAGGAAGAAGCAGCATTAACAGCCTTTGACTGTTTCTCTTTACCTAGTAAATCTCGTAATTCCCATGCAGAATCAGGAATTATAAAGAAATATAATATATAAATGAAATATATGTCTAGTTACCAAAGAATATTCTCTACTTCAAATTTTTAAAGTTTAAAGGATTTCTTTTAATATTGTTGACACGATATCATCATTTGCATTTGAAGGAAATGAAGTCTCACTAGGTTGAAAACAGCAGCTTCGGAAATAGCTTCAGCAGACATTTCAAATAAGAAAATGGAAAATTATTCTTGGTTTTTTTGCCGGCATGAGAAAATAAGCCATATGGAAAAAACATTTACTTTTCCCTGATGTCACCATTTCCTTGGTATTGGGGAATGAACAAATTGAATTAACTCAGTGGCTGACAAAACGTAATCTACAACATCAGTGTATTCATCTCACAAAAGCTAAAGTTGCTTTGCATCCTTTCTTCTAATAAGGATATGTAAAAATGCTCAGGAAAACAAACATCCTTTCCTTTGAGCTCCCACTTGCTTAATCTTAAGTTCTTTCAAGGTTTTATTGTTTCACAAAGTAAAACTCTATCCCCAGTAGAACTTTCATTGGCATCCATATACAGGAATGCAAGCTGTTAGAGAATATTTTATATAAGAATTTTGATGAAGTTTGAATGTCATGCAAGTTTGTGGCATATAAATCTTTATTTTTCTGTTGTTGGTCCTTTGATGAAAAAGTCTAATGGGCTTAGAGGAAAAAATACTTGAAGTATTCAAAAAAAGACTCTGGGTATGAAAGATGCTCTATCTTGGCTACATATTGCTATATTAACCATGAACTTTTGTATTATCCTAGGTCCTCTCTCTACCCCACCGGAGGCTTGTTTGCTACTGTAGGCTGTTTGAAGTTCCAGATCCAAATAAACCTCAGAAGCTTGGATTGCACCAGCGAGAAATATTTTTATTTAATGATCTTCTTGTGGTATGTACTTTCAGGTGGATAGACTTCTAGTGAGGTATTCAGAAATGCCTATCTCCATGAAATTAGTGGCAATTAAGTGCATGAGCATTCCTAAAAATAAGTATCTATTACCTGTTACTCTGTACTCCAACAGTCTTGGGATGATTAAGCTTTAAATTTTCTCTCTCTTCATTATATATAATTTGCTTTTAAACTGAAGCCTTTTATTGATTACTACACTCTATTGTAAGAAAGTACTTTGATGCACTAGCTTTTACTATAAAGGACAAAAATTACCTCCAGTTTATCCATTTCCCTAATGGATAAATGGAGACATTCTTTATTCTGTGAATAATGAATTCAAGTTACTTGTGGAAAAACAAAATTACATACTACTTTGTATTCCCCAGATGTTCTGTGAACCAGACATGTTTATTCAGTGAAATAGGAATAGGATATGTTGAAATAACATTTTACAGTTGACTTTACTTTTTAGTGTGCATTTAACTTGACCCAGTCTTTTGAAAAACAGACATACAAAACTAGTGACAGTTTGGAATTGTTTGGTTGATTTACCTATTTGAAAAATAGGAAAATTTGTTGCACTCTATTTGGAATGTATTTGGCTGTTACCTGAGAACTAAGAACGAAACTAAATATTTCATATTTTGTTACAAAAAAAGCATGCTTCAGATGCACAATTTTATTGTGTGTAATTTTTACATACCTTCAGACCTTAAAACCAGGAAGTAAATTTAAAAAAAAAAATCAATCCTTTTGGTTGTGAGTGTAAGCTCCTATTTGTAAGTGTGAGCTTGAGTACAAAATGATGGAATATTGTCGTCTTCAGGTTGCAAGTTTTCTGTCGTTTTTTATTGCATACTCAGATGTCGGTAGTTTTATCAAACTGTTTTGGGAGTAATATAGACTAAATTTGTCAGCTCTAGTAAAATGCCATCATCAAAAGTTAAAATTAGAAAGAACTAGTAAAAATAAACCTCTTGGTTGTAAAGAGAAAGAGTGGTTGCATTCACACTTCAGGAGAACCCCAAAATTGATGGTAAGCAGTAGTACGTTACTCCTATTATAGCAAAAATTTGTCAGCTCTAGTAAAATGCCATCATCAAAAGTTAAAATTAGAAAGAACTAGTAAAAATAAACCTCTTGGTTGTAAAGAGAAAGAGTGGTTGCATTCACACTTCAGGAGAACCCCAAAATTGATGGTAAGCAGTAGTACGTTACTCCTATTATAGCAAAAAGTAAAGGTTTCCACAGACTCAGAGCTTTTATTAAGATAGGTGCTGTACAAATCATAGGGAAAACAGGGTATCATTGGATGAGGTAGTGTAAGACAGTATTTGGAGGTGCACAGAAGTGAAGCAGGCTTGGAAGGTCACACAGCACATAAGAATAAGGACTAAGAATTAAACTTGTGTGGAGAGGTCCATAGGCACGTCCTGCCTGCAGTCAGCCTGTAAGAAAAAAGCATGAAGGAAAGTGTGGTAGCAGCTAAGTTTTTTAAAAAGGAAAATTTAAACATATTTACATTTTTGCTAGCATGTACAGTACACAATATGATCCAGGGTTTTTTTTCTTTCTGGAATTTCAAGAAGTAGGGTTCTGGAGAGTAGAGAACACAAAGGCTTTGTATCTGGATAAAATATTAAACCTTCTGGTTAAGAGATACCAGTGCTTCAAAGCTAGCTTTGTTTCTTCAGTAGTAGTAGATTAAATACATCAGTTGCACTAAAAAAAAAAAAAGGAAACAATTACAAGTTCATCTTTTCTGGCAGATTATACCTTTCTTTGGCATAAAATGTTTTCTTGTATGCTAATTCTTAAAAACAATAATTTTCCACAAACACATATGGTAAAAGGGATATTTAACTTCGTTTATTTGATAACTTTCAGGTGACCAAGATTTTTCAAAAGAAGAAGAACTCAGTCACATACAGTTTTCGACAGTCCTTTTCCCTCTATGGAATGCAAGTTCTTCTTTTTGAGAACCAGTGTAAGTTTTTCCTCTCTTTTTAGATGGCCGTTTTATTTATAAATAAAATAAAATAAAAACTTGTGTGTTTAAAACAAGATGGTGTTAGCATAAGGAACAGCAAGACTGCTGTTAGATTTTTTTGGTTGTAGTCAGAAGCCAAATCTAGTCAAATGTGTTGTAAAGAACAGAACGTTTGTAAAGAAACAAGTATGTTATATCTGTTGCTGAATCAATGGTACAGTTAGGTGGAACTGAATGTATGATAATAAATAATGACTATTATAATGATACGTGTAATTCAAGCCACTATTTAATTTATTTTCCTGATTTGTATCTTAACTTTGTGCTGAGGTAATATATATTCATTCAAATATAAATACAAAGCAGAGAGTCTGGATTAAAGTTTGTATTTTCTGACACCTTTTGTTTATGTCAATTGTAATCTGCATCAATCCAATATTCATTTTATCTTTAATGCTTGTCAAGCTTAGTCTTAGCAGACAACAACCCAACAAAAAGCAAATAGTTTGCTAACGCTCCTGTAGATTTTGAGCCCAGAGACTGCATCAGTAATAACGTAGCAGAGCATAGTTGTTTATGTGGTACATAGGGAGACAGTCTATTTGACGTGACTTAATGGTTTGTAAACCAAACCTTGACCTTCATGATAAATTGGCTACAGTTCAGTGTGACATTCAGTGTTTTCTTTGCTTTTCTGTTGTGGAAAGCCCTTAGTTTTCGCTTGTCCTTGAGAATGTGCTCCAATGCTCATCTCACTCAAAAGAAGTCACTGTTATTGAGTGAAAGCATCCGGAGATTTCAAAAGGGAAGATTTTGTAGTGCTTATAGCAGCGATGTGTAGCCTGCAGATTATTTATATGCATACATATTCATTCTCTCTCTCTTGTGCACACATTTATGATATAAAATCCATTTTTAGAGAGGAAGGCCAAATAGTTCTATCCTGGATTCTACTGAAAATAGAAGAATATGTAATTCCTCTGATGTCAATTAAATAGATTTTTTAAAAAAATCACATAAGCATGCTAAGTAGAAACACTTTATTCAAGTAAACTTAAAAATATCTGTAGTGGAACTAGGAGTAAAAGGTTGGATTACTCCCAGTGAACTGGAGGCATTTTAACTGAGACACTTAAGTAGGCATAGTTGGGCTCCTAAGGTGAATTCACTACGGTGAATCAGTGAGCTGATTGTACTTCTAGTATTGGTGCCTGTCAGGTGGAATGCAGTATTTTCCAATTGGGAAAGAGAATTATTCTTCCCCTCTGGTTTGTGAAATTCATATTCTTGGTTTCCCCTATCCCCAGCAAGCTCTGGGGTATTTTGGCCAGAGCCATCATGCCTTGCAGTAAATCTGTGTGTCACAGCTGTCAGAATCAGCTGGTTTCAAGTGAATAAAATTTAGTGTCACTAAAGCAGAAGCAAAAAAAATATTGATATGGCTACTGGTGTGGTTGAACAAAATGGTTGGCGTTGATGATAGAAGAATTGACTTCTAATGATAGAAGTCAATTACGCTGAGGGATGGATGAGCTCCAAAAGGGAAAATAATGTCATGTCTCTTTAGTAAATAAATAGGCCATAAGGGAAGTATATTTTACATTTTCAGTCAAAATCACTGAAAATGTGAAAGGCAAGCAGATCACTTTAGAGAGAGTATATCTGAAACCAATAAACACTTACGTCAGTGTTTCCTGATGCTTAATCAATACGGTGTAGAGAAGTATCTCTGGTAATAAAATATTTTTGTTTGTTTAGTATGTGGAGTTTTGTTGTTCTTTGTTCATATGTGAAGGTAGCCCATGTGACTTTGGGCTTAACAAGTTTCCTTGTTTGGTTTCATAACTTTTTTTTCCCCAAGTGGTGCACTTTCTAGAGCTGTTTGCTGCATATCCAGTTTCAGTGTTCCAAGCAGTATGTGCTGTTACACCATGCTCTCCGCCTGTTAGCTTGCCTAGCACCAGACTCCTCTGCACTTTTGGCCATTTGGCTGTATTCTGAACGACAGCAGCTGCAGACAACTTGAGGCGGCTGTCTTATTTGACTGAAGGTAGATGCAATTGTCACGTGGTCAGGAGAAGCAGATCGGCTATACATTGCTTCTGTGCAAGGTGTTGATATCAGACCCCAGCAGAAGCCCCAAATTCTTGCTCCCTCCTTCCTCTCTGTACCCTTTGAAGCTTGCGGTAGTTGGCACTTTTTCACCTGAGAATGGTAAATGGGTTTGCTTCACTTTTAGTTGCAAATCTGGTTTGGAATTTTAAGGTATCCTTTGAAAAAAGCATAGCATTTGCACTTGTTTCTCAAAATTTAAGTCTCTGTATTGTTAAAACCTGATGACTTTGAGGAAAAGACTACCTTACATCATCTGCTGGTTCTTGAGGGAATGAATTTTTAGTACATGGGAGCACTTGAACTTCAGGTTGAATACTTAAGTAAATATTTAAGAGCTTTTGCAAACCAATAAGGTCAGGCAGTTGAGTAAAAGAAAACATTGTGAATTAGAACGCACATTTTGAGTTTTTCTGACACCCTGTTTCTACAGGTCTATGCTTCAAACAAAGGCTGATTCTGTTTTCTACAGCAGCACGTATCTTCATTATAAGCTATCTTTCTGTAAATGAACCTTTTATCTCAACCAGGAGATATTTTTGACCAGCTGTTAAAATTTGCATTCTCAGATGTGCAGCTAGAAAAGAAGCAAAGACAGTTTGCTGAAAAATCTGCCTTTTATTGTGACGATGTCCATAATATGGGCCAAAAGAGGAAAAAAAACCAACCCACCCCTTTTACTTCCTCAGTATGTAATTTCACAGATAATTTAAACTTTTTTTATAGAGAAAAAAAATGAAAGTAGGATGTCCAGGGAACACAACTTAATAGGAAATACTAAAAGCTGTACATGCTAGCATTTGTCTTCCTGCAAACATTAAGTTAAAAGTGTAAGACAGTTTCTAGTACTTGAGATGTGTTCAAGTAGTCTTTACTCAACAAAACTTTGGTCACAATTGAATACGGTAGGTAATGGGATCTGCTCCATAAAAATTATCCCCTTAATTTTTTGGGGTTTTTTCTGGGATTTTTCTTTTATATTGGAGGTTGTACCTTAAGGGTGACAGCTGCATAAAGACTATCTTTCAATATTTTATTTGGTATCTTGACAGTTAAGCAGTTCCAATGTAGCTTAGGGATTTTCATTCTAATTCTGTGCCTTTAGACTTTTATTTCTCGGACTTCGTTCCCTATATGGTAATACTAGTAAAAAGCCTTCAGTTGTGGCAGGGGGTTTTTTTTGTTTGTTTTGGTTTTTTTTGTTTTGGTTTTTAATTAAAAAGAAAAGTAATTGGAATAATCAGAGCTTAGTTTTTCATGACTCTTTCTTCTAGATTATCCCAACGGTATTCGGCTCACGTCAGCTGTTCCAGGAGCAGATATCAAAGTACTAATAAATTTCAATGCACCAAATCCTCAGGACAGGAAGAAGTTTACAGATGATTTGAGGGAGTCAATTGCAGAGGTTCAAGAAATGGAAAAGCACAGAATAGAGTGTAAGTACAAAGGTACATATAATAGAGCATTTTCAAGCTAATCAAAATAAGAAAATCTTGAATGTGTGTATAACCCATTAGAACTGTTTAAAAGTTCAAAATAATGTAGGGTTTTTCCATGGCTCTGATTCTACAAAGAGGAAAAACCCAATGGTATCTTAAGCCCCAGCTGAGTTCATTGACTGTTATTTACTGCAGTGTAGCTGCAGTGGAAATTTAGCCTGGACAAACTGCAAATAGCAATGGACAGAGGAGAGATGGATTTGTAATTTGTAGTATAAATTACAGTAAGAATTTTAGGGATAATTTACATCACTCTGAAATTCTCAGTGATGGCCCTTCAAATAAGTTTCACTGAATTTTTCTTCATTTCCATGTTGATATTCCTGTATTCTCTCAATTAGGTAGCCATAGTACAAACTGAAATATTTTGCTGGAAGTTACACGAGTGTCTAAACACAGAATTTTATCTTCTGTTTTTCCAAAAGAGGAATAGCCTTTCATCCTGTATGTTGTAATATAAAGCTGGTAGTACAGGGCTGAAGTTCCTCTCTGGCATTTAACAGTGCCAAAATCAACTCTTATCCATTATTCACAGTAATAGGTGATCATATACAGAAATTGCGATGTTGCCATGTCCTCCATTATAGTCAATAAACATGAATTGCAAAATTATTCTCTTTGTTTCAGCTGAGCTAGAAAAACAGAAGGGTGTGGTGCGTCCAAGCATGTCTCAATGCTCCAGTCTGAAAAAAGATTCTGGCAATGGGACGCTGAACAGAGCTTGCCTGGATGACAGCTATGCTACTGGGGAGGGGCTGAAAAGAAGTGCACTGAGCAGCTCCCTTAGAGACCTGTCTGAAGCAGGTAAGCACTGCCTTTATTTCCTTGCTCTGACTAGTGCATGCAAAGATGCGTGAATGATGCATATAAAGCCCAGCTCACAGTGGGCTTTCATAACTAGTAATACTGAAACTTCAAACATTTTAAATAGCGCCTCTTTCATAGTTCGTGTTTAATTTCTGTTTGTTTTTTACCCTTGTTCTATTAAGCAACCACTATTTGAAAGCATTTAAACCGTTGTAGATTGCTATATATACTTTTAAAGGAGAGTGAAGACAGAGGAAAAATTGTAAGTGTTTTATAAAAAAATGGTTGACTTGTGCTAGGAGTAACCCACTTAGTTTTCCTTTCTTTTTTTCTTCCCCTTTGCTTCTTCCCCTTCATACAATAGGCTTAGAAAGAAAAGAAAAGAAACTGGTCTCTGTGTAATGACCGCTTTCTGTGCGTTTTGTGCTCAAGTGTACCTGTGTTACCACATTGATGAATGAAATTGAGTGAAGCCCTACTAAATTCTGCCTAGAGCTATGTAATTCAGCTACAGTGTGTCCCTGATGCTCTTTTATTGTTTCATAACTCAAGGTATAGTTCCCAGTTCTTGCAGAAGAGGTTGTTGTGAAATTCTATTGCCTATATAATAAAGGAAGCCATAGTGGACAAGAACACTGATATCCCACAAAACCACTGATGTGTCTTAAGATTTATTAACTGATTAATATAGCTAAAGACTGGAAAGGAGTGGTGGTGTGATTTTTTGGCCAAAGAAAAGCCAGGGGAAGTTTGGTATGTTTTTATTTTATGGTTTGCCTCAGTAATACACAACTGGCATACCCATGTAATACTGGCTACCATGGGTAGTAACCTTGTCTTTCAGTGTTAAACGTGATTCCTATCATTTACAAGAAGTCATATCCGAACACCATGCCCACTATTCAGAAAGTACTTCTGGGGATAGTAGCAACTATATATATATATATTTATTTTTTTTCCCGCTCATAGTCTGTGTTACTCGGATTTGTTCTTTTAATTGCAGTGATGATTAACAGTATAGTCATAATTTCAATATTATGTATAACTTTGGTAGTAGACACTAATCTTTTTCCTTTTTTTAACCAAAGAAGAGATTTTAGCTATGCTGCAATAAATAAAATTGTTGCAAACTGAAATTATAGCCTGTGTTTTGTGGGTATATGTATGTGCATACAAATATGTAGAGAGTGAGCTCTTTCAATTATTTTATTCTCTGTTTAGGCTTTCATACTCGTATGTCCATTTGCTTCGTTAAAAAGACCTAGGACCTTGATCCAAAATCAGGCTGAAGTTGAATATTGGTGCCTGATTGGCTTCAATGGATTTTGGATCAAGCCACTAGTCTTCACCACTATTATCTCTCAGATTTGAGGATACTTCCATCATCCTTTTTTGTTGTTTTGTTTGTATTTCATTAGAATGAGAACTGCCATATTGAACTGCCAATATGTGAGTTCAGTGGGTATCTGCACCCATAAATGTGATTTCTGATTAATTTTTTTCATCCCGTAGGAATTTTTCATCCCTGTCTTTCAAACATTGCCATGTATTTCAATTCATGTTATGGGTTTTATGCAATAAACAAGTATTTGTAATCATGAAAACATTTCACGTTTCAACAGGGCATGCCTACAATTGGCATGCTTATTACTGAAAATAACTTTTTTCCATAATAAAAAGTAGAAATCACTCACAGACTGCAGGGTTTATCAATGAGTTTGTTAAACCCAACTAAACTTAATTTTAACTTTAACGAGTTGAGAATTATGGAGAGTTTCTGTTTGGTCTTGTGCAGTGCAACTGACTTGAGAAATTACGTACCTGTTGTTTGCTTTGTTATTTGGTGTAATTTTAATGAGATTATACATGTCTTTTCTGCCTTTTCTCAGTGAATAGCTTGCGTGTGAGGCTGATTTTGTTTTAATATGGGACAGATGATCCACAGAAAAACAAAGAAATCTCTTTCAGTTAGCAAGATACTGCGTCCCAGTGATTATACCATACTAAATTGCTTCTGTAAAAGAGTACTGAGTTAGGTTGCCTCAGTTCTTCTTTTTGTGGATGAAATACAGGATCAAAAAGGAGGAACAAGAGTAGTGGGACTGTGTGTGGATGTGTGTCTTTCTGTAGGAAAAGGCATGATGAAACTGGATTTTTAGAGAGTTCCTTTCTACATTTAAACAGAAATAAATCTAATAAACATGAGAAAATTGCCTGGTTGCATATTTATGCAGTAAGGCAGATAATTGTCCAATGAACATTCCAAAAACAAATTGAAAACTTTTAAATATTTATTCAATGAAGGGGAAATCTGATTGAACAGCATTTTGGTTGCACAGGTATATGACAAAACTATTTAAGAAAACAGTCCATTACTCTCTACCAGGTATCACAGTAGTAAGTGGTGGCTGTGGGAAGTGACTTTAAATTTCTCTGTTGGAAAAGAGTGACGATTCATAAGCTTCTTAGATCTAGTCAGCATTGATACCCTGAATGATTCTGACTCCTAAGCTGTAAACCGTAACGAAAGGCAAGATTTCTCTGTCAGGAAACAATGTCAGGAATCATTTCCTGATGGTTGTTCTTCCATGCATTTGCCATGATAGCGTAAATCGTAATTGCAAAAAGGATGCGAATGAGGGTCTCTTGATTTTAAAGGTAGTACTGTTCATTGTGGATTGATAGTTCTTTCCATGGAATAAAAAGCAGAATGTGGCAACCAACTGTTCCAAGATGTGAATACGCCAAAAGTATTTAGTGCTTTATTTTTCTCAAAAGAAAAATACATCATTTTTATTACACATTCTTGAGCTATAGTCAACAAAGAACTGAATTTATTTGTCCCAGACTCTGAAATTCTTAATTTACATAAAAATATTAGAACACAGACAAATTTTAATGCAGTTAAAGCTCAGTTTTATGGGTTCTGATAGAATTTTGGACATTTTACCACTTACTCCATATATAATTACATGTAAGTAGGTTTACAGAAAGATGTGAAAGGTGTGAAGTCCCATCATGGCCATTAGTACGTGGCAAGAATGATTTGGTCGCTGAAGGAGAGCATGGAGGATTAGACAGGTTGTGTTGCTGATTCTGTCTCACAGGTTTCTTGACTGATTTTAGGTGAGTCTGAATTCCAGTGACTTTGAGTTGCTGGAGGACCCAGTGCTTTCACATTGAGTTTACAGTGGTGAGCACCTGTGGAAATCAAGCTTTATTCCCCCCATCCCTAACCTGTAAGGTGGAAATAATATTTACACACTGCACTGGTTTAAAAATTGTAATTTTATGGTTTGTCCCAGTAATACACAACTGGCATACCCATGTAATATTGGAATCTGCACAGAAGTGCAGGATGGTATAATGGTTACTATTAATATAAGTTGTGCTTGTCTCATAATCTCCTGAGCTATCTCAAAACAATCACAGACCAGTAGAGACTACTTAAAAAAAAATAAAACAACCCAAAAAAACCCAAAAACCACAAACCCAAAACAAAAACATAAAGTAGTTCCCAAATTAAAATAATTCTATTTGTATATTGCATATAATCTCAGTCGTCAACCTTTAAATTTTTAAATGTTTCTTTCTACCTTCCAAAACAAGCTGCTGCTTCTTCTTTTTTTTTTTTTTTTTTTTAACATTTTTGTCATGTATTTTTGAAAATTTCCTATATCCCAAAATGTAATGAACAAGACTGTGGAACTTCTCAGCATTGTAATCCCCTTAAAAAACCTCTGACTTCATGCTATTACAGAATCCTTTAATCTGTTGAATCAGTCTGTGATGGGATGGAACAGTCCCTTGGCTCCTCCCTCATCTGATGCAGGCAGGGTTACTAGGTTATTTTCTCCTTCCTCTCCTGTGGATTTTGCTGCACTATATAGGACAGAGGATACAAGCTGGTTTTTTTTCTCCCTTATTAGAAGAGCTTTCCAAGTAGGGAGAGATTTTTCCTGTCTCTTCCCTTGTCACTGTTACTATATTTCCTATTCTTCAATGAAATAGCAACAGTAATGGGCATGATAGAATTTACTGGGTTTTTTAAAATAAAACAGATTTGTATGAATCAAGTCTTTTGTGATATACGTGTGTTAATACCAAACCATTTTACAAGTATGTTGTACAGACGCCCCACACTGTATATAAACACCTTTGTATCAACAACTTTTCTGTCTTATGGAAGAGACACTTTGCTTTTCCAGTGAAGGAGGAGTTCAGCAAGGCGAGGTGTGGTTATGCTGTTTTCTCTTCTCCTGGGGCTTAATCAGTATTTTGAGAATTTTGGAGATGCGAAGAAACTATTTTCACAGTCGGTGTGTGATCTTAAGACTCTACCTGTTTCACCCAGAAAACAAGATGAAAATATGATGGTTACAAAGAGTCTTTTCACCCTGGAAAGTGGTCTCTCTAAATTAATGATTAGAGCATATTTTTTAGATAATTTTGAGCAAGTCAGCTTGGGTAGTACCTGTAAGCTCAGTAGCTAGATGGTTACAGATTCTGCTGCTGCTGGGAATATCAATTTCACAGCCTTTGGAGGCTAGTATAATGACTCATTGTTATAAGAGCTGCTACATTCGTTTGCTTTACGAAAACCTTAATTTAGCACTTTTTTCCAAACTTTTTTTCCCAAGACATACAAAGCCAGATCATAATACATTGTTAGGTATCAATGTATCTCACTAGCATAGAACAGAGTTTCAAGAAATACAGGGTAGCAGTGAGAAATATTTACATTTACTGTAATGATCTGCATATCTGTGAGATCAATTTCTGAAGGTAGAATGGATTTTTATTAATGAAACTCTGAATTTTCTTTTGGAATGTTTAAGTTCGAGAAAATATTTTAATCACTTAATATTACTACTATAAATTTGAAATATTCTTAGTCCCATATAATGCATGTACATATATGGGACATATTATACTTATGTAAGTTAAAGATATTTCTTACAAAGAGTACTCATATCTAACGTCAATGAATTGTTGGAATGAATCAGAAAAGATTAACTGAAATTTAATTTTATAAAAATAAAATAAAAATCACTCTAAGTAACATCCTTAAAAATTTCAAGTAGATCAGTAGTATATTAAGCAAAACTGGTCTTCAGATTTGATAAATACCACCTTGCTTTATACCACAGCTGTTGATTATTATGCAAGTACAGAGTTATGCTTACATACAGTTCTAGTCGAGAGTCACCATTTTCTTGAAATGCATTTGAACGCTGCAGCTCTAGGGAAACATTTTTGAGATGGGATGCCATCTCAAAGACCAGAGAACAGTCTTGTATAAACACATTTGCAGGGGGAATACTCTAGAGGATTTACTTAATAGTTTTCGTATCACACTGCAGGTCAATACAGAATTGGGTTCAATTTGTTTTTCAGAAAATAAACAAAGCGCTTTTTATAGTGATAGTGCCTATCTGAGGAAAATTACAGGCATCTTAAGTAGGATTTTTCTATTTGTTCTTGGCTTTGCTAGTACTACTTTGCCCTGAAGTTTTTCTAAGCAAAAATCCCATCTGTCTCTTTCTGTCCGTGTATACTGTGTATATACCGTGTTCATGGTTATTTTATTAGAGACTTTGAATCCTGCCATATGCAAAAGGCATTAGATTTTCCTGTTTTCCTTCATTTTTGGCCATGTTTAATGACTTGTGGCAGCTGTCAGTCTTATTTGCAATATTGACTGCTAAATTAAGAGATGGCTCTCTTCCTCAGTGTTTTTGTATCAGCAAGCAAGAGTGATTTGCGTGTTAATCAGTACTAATCCCGTTAGCAGAGCAGAACAATATGAAAGCCTGACTAGAATTAAAAATAAGAGATTATCAAAACCAGTTTTTCTTGGGGGGTTCATAAGATAGTACAGTTATGGTTTTGATGAGGCTAAAACTGCAGCAAGAGATGAAGCGCCAAGCTTTTGACAAACAGCCTGTCTAGGGTAATTGTTCAAAATTCCAACAGATTTAACAAGTCAAACAAAACACCTTGACCACAAACGCCTTCCCCTCATTTTAATGTCAATGTAGAGGGATTTGTACTGGGGAGTAACTCCCGGGGACAATAAGAGAGGGGGAAATGTTACAGTAGTCTAAAGAGAACTGTAGCTCTTAAGAGAAACTTGTGTTGCAGGGCAGCATCCTGTGACCAGCCAGGTCAAAGTTATGCTTATGGATCCCATCCGTGGTATTTTTAGATCATACTCATCTTATAAGACTTACGGGTAGTCTAAATTGGTCTATGAAAGGGTACGTCAAGAAGTAAGGGTGAACCTCCCAGGAATCACTGTTGTGTCCCACTTACAAAGCAGTCCCAAAGTTCTTCTCTTCAGCTCTGATACCATGTGGCTTTTGGGCTTCTAAAGATGAGGGTATGTGGCTCATAGGTTCAGTGGTGCTGAAATCTTCACATTCCTCCCCAAAACCACCTGTTAGAGTAGAAGATTCTGAAGGCAGCAATGTACCAATGAAGGGTGGAGATAGTCTTTGATGTTTGGCCTCGCCAAGAAAGCAAGGAGAAAGCATTGAGAAAACTTAGGTTTCTAAAAACATGCAGAGTTTAGAGAAGCTTTGAGAACCTGACCGCTCTTCAAAGGTTAGCTTTGTTTATACAACCTGACAGTAAAGTACTTTGAAACTTTGCAAAGCAATGCTCAACAAGCTATCTTTTAAAAAATATCTATATCTATTTATCTGCAGCCATATGCTATTTTCTCTCCTGTGAAATGAGAGAGAAAATCTGGGATCCTGTGTCCTGTATATAGCCACTGAGGTATTCTGGCTCTTTAGGCAAACAGTCTGGTGTTTCATGTGTAGTCTTAGGCAAATGTCTTTGGCAATTTGAGAATGTTGGAGAACAAATCCATCATACTTAAAGATAAAGCACTGCACAGCTAAACAAACAAAATCTAGCCATAATGTCAAGACAGATTGCAGATTTATTGATCAAAAATTAAGTTTAGTTTTTTTTAAACCTCATGAAAGAAGATTATATGAAATCCACTGAGGTTCAGAACTGAAAATGAAATTATGAAACCAATGCCCCTTACCATCCCCCACACTGAAGTTCAGAATATACCAATATTAAATTTTGTATTTGGATTAATACCACCCCACAAGTATATATCAATGCTATACTAATCTTCAAAGAAAGAAACCTCAAGACAATTAGATTCCAGGAAAGCAAACAATTTAAAATTGTTGCTGGTCAACATCATAACCATACTATTAAATATAGATGCTAGAATTACGTATTTTAAGAGCTGTACAAATTAAAAAAAAAAAAATCACACCCCGCTAGTGATAGTTGATTCACAACAACAATGCCTCTTAAAAACTAGTCAGGTACAGAAACTTAATATAACTAATGGCCTTAAAAATCTAAGTTTCTGCCTTAGTAGCTGCTGTACCAGTCCAGTGCAATGTTAACCCCCGTGCAGCCCCTGTAGTTGCATTTAGAGACTCCTCTAGTGATTCAGGGAAAGCAGCTGTTTTTCACCCGGGTCTTGTCTCAGTCTCTAATCTATGGTGTTGCATGTCCTGGGCAGGCAAGCGTGGGCGACGCAGCAGTGCAGGATCGCTAGACAGCAATATGGAAGTAAGTAGGAAGTTACTGATGTCTAGCTGGATGTGATGATGTGCATTTCAAACCTTTCTTTTATATACATATTTTTTTGCTCTTTTTTCTTCTAACATATAACCTGCCTGCCTCAAATAAAATGCATGCCTAGGCTACTCACTCCGTATTCTTCCAGCTTAAAAAGCACTGACAGCTTGTTTTAGACCAATGCCATTTTTGGTTTGAGCTAACCTTGTTCCCTTTGTTCCTGTAAGCATGGTTAAATGAATATGATGTGTCCTTTTGCCACCATTTCAGTCTGGTCCCAGCTTAAAAGCCCACTTGCTCTTTGTTACAAAGTACACTGTTCCTGCTGTTTGATATTTAGCTACAACTATTGACTTTCATGCTCAACCATTCCCATTGCTTATTTTCGAGTTAAATTGCTAAATGTATGCAGTCATGACACCATGGAATTGCACAGATAGGGCATGGGAGGAAAAATTATTAAGATAGGTGAATTCAATGTGGATTTCATGAGATTTCATTCATCTTCAAACCATTTATATATATACTGTTCATGTCTCTGAATTCAGCTTGCAGATTTTTTCTTTTTTTTTTCTTTTTTTTTCTTTTTTTTTTTTTTTTGTGTTTGCTTTAGGTAGATTGCAGTTTAAATCTAGCACACTTTGCCTAAGTATTGTTGTGTCCCATAACTCTTTTTAAAAAATACAAACCCAAAACTTCCAGAAACTAAATACACCTTCCAGGCTAAATAATAGAGAATGTTGGACCACAGGTCAGAAGAACACGATCACATAGAAACCTTAGTGGCAAAAATGGTATGGTTCCATTAAAAACATAATTCAGAGGTAGGCTTGAGAAGCAGCACTGTGGCATATAGTAGTGGAGAACTACTATAAAAAAAAAAAAGTTTAAAATACTGTTTTGAAATCTGAATTGTAACTGTAATATTTGCTGCTGTGTGTTTAACTATTTAGGTTGAATTTAATGTAGTTTTATTTTTTGTTGTAAACAAGCAAGTATGGTATTATTACAGTATTTTAAAATGTATTTTTCCTTTAAAAACACACTCCTAGGTCTTATGTCATGTTACTCTTCCGTGACATTTTCCTTATTTAAAGTCATAGCTTTTGATATTAAAGTACTGAGAGAAAAACATTTAATGCTTCAGGTATCCCAAGAAGGGCATGAATGCCTCATTGGCAACTTAGAGAAGGTGGAAATAAAATTTTTCCTAGAACTCTTAACGTAGTCCACCCATGTGAACACTGAAGGAGGAGTTTGTGGGTCAGTGTGAACTTTTTCTTTTAAACATTTTAAGATTTTTTTAATTTTTATTTCTATTAATTTCTTTTTAGGGGTCCATCATTAGCAGTCCTCACATGCGCCGAAGAGCTACATCAACCCGAGAGTGTCCATCTCGCCCTCACCAGGCTATGCCTAACTCCTCCTCACTCCTAGGTTCCTTATTTGGTAGTAAAAGGGGAAAGCCACCTTCCCAAGGCCATCCACCATCTGGCTCATCACAGCAACCTCCGCACCCTCCAGTAATCCCACATCAGCAACACTCACAGCATCCTTCTGCCATGCACCATGCAGGGCCAGCTGAGGGGCAGACACAGGCACAAGTGCACTCTCACCATTCGCAGTACTGTCACATGCAGCAGAACCCGCCACCCTACCACCACCACCACCACTATCACCCTCCCCAGCATATCCAGCACCCACACCAGTATCACCAACACGTGCCCCATTCCCAGCATGCGGCACACTCCCAGCACACTCCTTACATGCAGCACCCCCACGCGCAGCACACCCACTCTCCTCATCCGCCACTGCCCCCTCCGCACCCAGGGCACTCTTCTCATCCCCAACACTCTCAGCATCACCATGGACCGCCACCACCTCCCTCCACTTCAGCCAGCACCAAGCCCAAACACAGTGGCATCAGCACAATAGTCTAGAACATATTGACCCTCCTAATAACTATAGTTTTAAACAAAGTTACAAAGGCACTTACAGGAACAAATAATATTGTCAGTTTTTACCTAGACAACTTAATTGAGTTGTGTGAGCTTAAAGGCTTGCTGTTACTAAATAAAATAATTCAAGTTAGCGCAATCGATAGCGCAAGTGGTTTTACTTATCTACTCGATAGACGCTTACCATCTGGTTAGTTCTTATTTCCAAACTGCCTTGAAAACATGCTGCTTGCTGAATATGAGTAAAGCTACCTTTTACACCGAATCCCTTGACAATTTTACATGCATAATAAAAACTTAGTCTATGAAAAAAGGAAAAAAGTGATACAGAACCAAGTGTTGCATTCTTGCTCTTTTATTGTCAATGGGCAAAAAAAATAAGTAGACCTGATATGGTTGATGAAAGTACGTAAGTAAACTTTATATAATATAAATATATACATATAAATATATATATATATATACTGTATAGTTAACATTTGTGCTTGGAAAGAAATTTTTTCAGTCCACAAAACTAGCAATATAGTCTTTACAAGGAATTCCACTTACTTGATAGGACAGTATAATAGATGAATAGCATATGAAAGAGTAGACCAAAAACATTAAACGTTAGAAACAAATTTCAGACATTTCAGTATTTTCATTGAGAGTCCTCTGGACTCGCTAAGATTTCTAAGCAATCATTACTAAATGTGCCAAGTAACATAGCATTTAAATGTTGTAGTCAAATACCGCTTTGTATAAATCCTTATTTTATTAACACGATAATATCATACGTAATCAGTATTATAACTGCTCTGCTATTTCAGGTAAGCAAACTCGTTAAGATGCAGTAATTATACCGTAGCAATGTCAGATGACCATTTACCAGTGGTCATCTTCAAGCATTGGTCACACAAATTCTTGGACACTTTAAAGGCTGTGATAACTGTGAATTTACATGATCCACATTTCTTTTGTACACATATGATTTAATGAACACACATGAAGAGTTATGACAGGTGCATGTATACACTGCAAAAACATTCATCTCAAACATGAAAATGGCAAACTTCCATCTTTCTCAGCTACTTTGTTTCCTGTTTACCATAATTTCTCATTTTTACCCCCAATGAAGCTGAATTCCAGTTAGAGTGTTTCCAGGTGGAAGTGCTCTAAAACTTGAAGGTTTGTTTTAGAATTTAGTATAGGGTTTTTATATATAAATATTAAAAAGATATGTAATTCCATGTAGCCATGTGCTAGCAACAAAGTGGCTTCACCATTTTTACTCATCACGTTTGTTAGTTTGAAAGTACCCAGCACTCAGCGGGCTGAGTTTATGCTCAAACCCTCACTTTCATAGTCCAGTTAGTTGCAAGACATCACATAAAAACAGGCTGTGCTGTTGTTGCTTATGTGTTGTAATCAAACCATTTGCAAATTTATATACAATTTTTATCCCAAAATCCTGTACAAAGTTATATACATGGCGCCTACTTTGTAGTTTCAGCATTTTGAGCCACTGCAAGGACTTTACACCTAAACAGTAGAGACAAAGGAATCACAACTGCAAAACTGTACCAGCCTAAAAGCAAACCTTGAAGAGGATGAGCAAAAAGTTCCAGTGTGAGATGGGTAAAAGTAATAATAATAACAACCAGTCAATTTTCTATTTAACAGTAATAAAACTGTCAGGAATAATGAGGACATGAGAACAAGAGAATGACTTTTCATATTGGCTTGCTCATGGCATCTCTAATATTTGGGGGGAGGGGGGAGAGGCTGAGTAATTTTTTCCCTTTCATACCATTGATATCACAATACCAGCAAAACTGCAAACTGAGCACTTTGTTAACCTCCACAGAGAGCAAATACAGCAATCTAGAGTTTAGCCTTTTGTTTAAAGCTGTCCACGTTTGTTTCACACATGTGCAATATGTTTTCCCCTTCTGCTCCTTCTCCTCTAAATTATCTTCATGAAAAGGAGTAATTACATTATTATTTTTAAGTATCACTCATACTATTCTAAATTCTGCGGCTTACCTTAAGAGGGCTCGTACGGGTCCCCTGAGGCTCTGTTCCTTGCAGTTTAAAAAAATATATACTGTTCTGATAAGGGAAAGTAGAACTGTCTGCATGTCATCTAATGTTATTAGTGTGAGGCTACACTCTACATATTGTATATTTGCAAAATCTATCAGTGTTACTGTTGATAATTAGTTGAAGTAAAGTGGTAACATTTCAATATGTAGACTTTTCTTCATACATCTGTACCAATAGTAGAGTCTAACTGTAATTTATAGGTTGTTCCAGAAAAGATAAGGAACCATTCAGGTACAAACATCTTTCAGAAACTGCATCTTTTAATTAAAAGAGAGGTAAGAATGCTCCTCTTCACTGAGCGACGGAGTCTGTACTTGTTTCAGATGCAGAGTTATAATGTAAGTAAAACTGCCTGTGTATGGGATAAATGCAGAATATGCGGTAGCAGTGGAGAGGAAAATCTGACTCCAGCTGTGTTAATTAACAATGAAGATGTTAAATCTCCCAGATCTGCATTTGCTTTATGTTTAAAAACCCCTTTCATTCATTTAAATTAGAGTTACATATAAATATTCTAAACTTACACAGTAAGCCACATTTTAATGCTTGACCACTGGTTTTCCATGTGCAATCAATTAAATATTCAGGAGATGTCACAAATGTGCGTGCAAAAAAACACTTACACATTATTTCATGTACACGTGGGGAAAGAGCTTGTGCCTACCCTCTAGGTGCATTAAGTTGCATGTGTAAAACCACAGATCATATTGAGGCTAGTTTAAAAAACAAAACTGGTTGTGTAAGAGCACAGTGTTTGTAAACTATTATTTCAAGTCAATGAGGAGAAACAGTGGACTTGATTTTTTTTTTTTTCCTATTTTCTTTTTGCCTATGTGTTTGTATGTACTTCAAACAAACAGATGTGTCTTGGTGTCAGCATAAGTCTTAAGAACTTTGCTGCTTGTTTAGGGTTGTAATATAACCTCTCTGACTCCGTCCTTGATTAACAATTGCTTAGAGCAGTGTGGATCATGCCTAGAATAGGAAAATGATAGTATAGTACTTTAACACTGCGTGTGGTTAAGAAAATTAATTTTTTTTCAGCCTGCAGGCAGGAGTAGAATTGAGAGGGTTTTTTCTCAAATGCCATTGCCAATTAAGAACTGGTACAGAACTGCATAGAGTGACCATGTTTCTCTTTTCCCATAAATGATGTGGCAAAGTAGTAATGCTGATTTGAAAAAATGAAAGGGAAACGTAAAGAATGAAGGTGTGGCAACAAAAATCTTTTCTGGGACAACAATCAAATATATATTTGGGGTTTTTATTTTTTTAAGTTAAGAATGAAATGTAAAACAATGTAAAAACAAAAAACAAAGTTCATCCTAATATAATGTACGTCTTGTATTGCTAAAAAAAACAAGTCTAACATACAGTGTGGAATGATTTTCCCATCATGTACTGCATGCAGCAGAAGCCTCTTGTTTCTTGATAAAATGAGCTGAAAGACAGTCAGCAGATATTTAAACAATGAATCTCTAGATGTTGACTTGCTGTTCCATATGAAGCTGTGTGTTTTCTGCAGTTAAGCATGCATTTTGCTGTTCCGTTGTAAAATACCATCGCACTTCTTGCCTACAAAATGGATTATTGTGTATATATTTAAAAGAAAAGTGGAACCAATAAAAAGATTAAATTTGGAAAAGAGAAAAGGGGGTGGTGAAAATGGGACCAGTAGGGGGAATAGATAATTCTCTAAATTGTACATAGTGTGTAAATTAGTATTACTATAAGTCTGCAGTCACTTTGAGGTTGCCTATCTCCTGCTAGGAACTTAAATCAGCTTTGAGTTGTATTAAACTGTTAGAATTAGGTCTTGAATGCAGACTGTTAAAGACTTCAAAAAACATTATGCTTACAAGAAGCTTCTGTTCTGGGGAGGCTTGAGACCCCTTTTGTAACTATGGGGAAGAAAGGAGTGCTTTCATTTTAATATGCATTCTGTTTGTAAGTAGTAACAGACCCTATTGATGTAAAACTATAACTGTGATCATGTGGAGAAATCAAATAAATCATTTAAAACTCTTTGTTTCTCATTTTGTGTAATCCAAGAACTTCAACTCTTCAGGCTTGAAATGAAGGAAATTCCTTCCACAATGGTGTCCTGGCCCTGCTGAGTCAAAGGGATTTCTGCTACTCACTTCAAAGGGGCCAAGATTTCAGTCTTCATCTTAAATTAAAGATAAGTTGGTGGAAGTGGTGGTCAGTACTGTGGAGACTGTGATCCCTTCTCAACAGGTTTCGATTTGTTTGGTGGTGCTGTAAGTATATTTAGTTCCGAAGTACGATAAGGAGCAATAAATACAACACCTAGACCTGCAAATAATGCAAGGTAACACTGAAGAGGTTTTTTGGTGTACTATTTGTCAAAACATTCTAATGTCGAAAAGCAGTAACCAGATTTTGAATCTTCTTAAACACGAGCTGCCCAGCATGTTCAGCTGATCCCATTAATCTTTTGGCTATCACATTGCCTTAGGAGCTCATGTTTAGATGACTGACTGCCCTTGACTCTTAAGTGTTCTAAGTTTGTCCTTCCCAGGGATGCAGTCCTTCATTTCCTAAGTGTAACCTACGCCCTTTGGATCGAGCTTTGAGAGTATTCATTGCTTCTGTGCACCCATTGGCAGGGAACCATCATACTTCAGTAAGTGATGTAACTGAATAAGTATTATCCCCTTACTACTTGTACCTGTATTTATTTGTTGTGTGTCTTAATTTATACCGCAGAAGGATCGCTACACAGGCATATTTGCCACACGTGGCCTTCAAAATATTTCATGTTACACTCCTGCAATTACTTTAGATAATAGCCTGTGGCATACTCAACTGTGTTCTTATTTTTGTGCATTTCCTAGATTTCAAGGGGATTATAGCATGTCTGTAAAGCCTGTTAAAACTAATGCTCAGCTATCAATTTAAACTAAATATTGTGTTTGCTTGTTTTGTCTGTGAATTTTAGGAGATTCTTGAATTATTTTGTGGGAATAGTCGACTCTGACCTATTTCTGAATGGCCCTGATTTCAGGATGTACATCTTGATCAATGATTTTTTTGATAGGTAAGTACCCATTTATCACTAGGTACGTCCAGTGTGCCATCCCTCTGAGCTGTGCGACCCACTAGAAGATAAGCAATGCCTCATAGAAACGTTCTGTTAGTGGAAACAGAAGAAGTTGCAGTGATGTTCTCTACTGGTACTTCTATTCCTGTTTCAGAAGCTATGATTTTAAGAATTTTGATACATCTACAGTTCGAGAAGGCAAAGAGTCTGTCTTCTCTAATTTACCTCTAAAAGCATGTAAATATTATTATAAATCTGGGTTTTTTTCCTGATCCATTTTAAAAGTAGGATCTAAGTAATATGTCTAAATGCTGCTACTTCCTACCTAAACTAAGACTAGGTTGAAAGCATTTATGATCTGGCACTACTGAAGAAAAATAAATAGCCAAAGGAACCTCAGCAGCCATTGTGGTTTGTGTGATAATTTGCACTGGTCACAGCAATGCCAAGTAACTTAATTAAAAAAATTCAATGTAGGTTAAGCATGTGATAGTCTAATAGCTCACAGTTGTTCATGGGCTTTTTAAAATGTTAATATCCTTATTTGTTTGAGATTCTCATCTTAATGGAGTTGCATTCCTTAAGTCTCTGATAAAACTTGTATGTACGTATCTAGTGAAAAATGCCTTCATTTAAGAAGTTATATTGCCTTCTTGCTGAGGATAGGCATTCGTACCCTAATACTAAGACAAAGGTTTTCTGTCATAAATTGTAACTGAAAGTCACATATTTTGCAAGTCAGGAGTCAAATGTTTGAAAACTTTTCCTAAACTCAGTCCTATGTTTGTGTATTTTAGGTGTTTGTGTGCATGATTCAGTACACATAATAATTGCATGAATGAATTGTCATGCAATAACAAGTTACTTCATAGTCTTCTAGATAGCATCTTTTTAAGAGGGGGTTACTTTCCAGGTATTTTCTGTATTATTTTGGTTGAAATAAAGAAATGCAATATTGAAATGACAGGAAAATGACCAAAGAACTTCATATGTTTTACTTCTGAAATATGTTTTATCTGTATCTCTCTTCAGGTTTTTGTTGACTTAAAAATCTCATGAATTCTATTTAACTTTTTCTTCCAGTTGGCCTTAATGATTGATTTTGATTCAGGAGTTTCATAAAAACAGGTGTAGTAGCATTTTACCATATATTTATTTGGAGTATATAGAATAGTTGTGTGATGTTTTATTCATCAGCTACAACCTGTGCACAGGTGAGATTTAGGAGCCCCAATTATTTTTAAATTTCTTGCACGGTATCACAGGCCCTGGTCACACCGAGTCCAGAATATCTTCCATACACTGTTGCTTATCCCTCAGCTTTTTAGATTGAGTGCAAAACATGAAGCCAAATTCCAGGGTTTTTTCCTGCAGTCATTCAAATTGTGACAAGATACCAGAATTATTATGTTGTTAGGATTGTGTGATAAATCATATTTCAGCATGCATATCTACTGACAAACATATTTGCATAAGATGAACAATGTCCTTACAGTAACATGCCATAATAAATCTTCACTGGTATAGCTGTATTATATACACCTTTTTCAAAAGGAAGCATACTGGACTTTTAGCCTATTTACTAGCCTCTTGGTGATTTTTGCTGCTATATTTTGTTGATATAAAATTCCTAGAGGAGAACATAGCATAGCTAACTTGATAGAAATATCTGAAACACACAAATGAGGGAAAAATGCTTCATTTTAAGTGTATTTTTTAGTAGACTTCCTTTTTGTTTCCTATTATTTCAAGCATTAAAGCCAAATCCTGCATTACTTGGCAAAACTAAATCAACTGCAGGATGAGGCTGATCATGAATGTTAGGAAATGCTTAAATTAAGACCTCTGCTTGAAGTACTTCCTAAGCTAAGTAAGACTTAAATGAAAGTTGTGTGGGTGATGCTGACTTGAAACCATCACTTTGTTCAACCAGGAGCAAAAGTGGAAATACCAGTTCCTGCTCTCACCTTTCCCAAGATTTAATTTGTCAGCCAACTTTTTTCCAAATACTCAGAGACAGGAAAGATGATGCTATAAGCACATCATCACATGCCCACGGGGAAGACAATTAATGAATTTCAAGTGCAAAACTTTCCTACCATCTGTCTGATTGAAAAGGAGAAAACAACAATTGTATAAAGCGAGGAGAGGCTACTAAAGGAATTGTATGTATTTTCCTGGAAGTGCTGCAAAGACTGGTGAATAGTTTTATAAAGTAATTTAGACCTACAGTGGCACTTTTTCAGTAAGTAAAATATCCGTGTCTCAAGGAGCTAAATATTATCAGCTGTTTATATTATTGAATACCAGTTTTTAAGCAGCTACTGAAAAATATGGTAGAGTAAAAAGGAATGGAAAATGGTAGGGTACTTTCATGATACTCATTTACTGATCTATATCTCTCTTGTATTAATTCCTTCTCAAGAAAGCAATTCTATGTGGAATAGACTGAAATGGATATCACTGTGGCAGTCACGGTTGATCACAAAATGTGAGTTATGAAGAGCTCTGTAACAGCTGAGGGATTAGCTGGTCCAGGAAGGTAGTGACGAGTGGTCTAACAATTTCAAAGGAAGCTGAAATTATATCAACATGTAGATGAATAGCTGAGTGGCAGAGACAGCAGAGATGAGTTGTAAATAAAAGCGGGGAAAGAAAAAGGTCGGGCACGTTGCTGAAGCAGAAGGCAAAAAAGATACTTTTTTTTTTTTAGCAGCATATTGTGCAGTTCTGTGCAATGCAGCTTGAAGATGTTTATAGGCCAGAATGGTGGAATTAAGTGTTATGGAGAGTTGCAGTGAACTGCAGCTGCCAGGAGGGTGCTTTCAACTGTAGTTAAATACAACATTAGGAAGAGTTGCATGTATGGGACAAAATAAATGGTGTATTACCATTTGTGTCAGTGCAGAAACAAAGGGGATTCTCTATGTGCAAGTAATAGTCTGCTTGTAGTTTCATGCTGTGGATATGTTATCATCCACTGTGATTTGTTCTGCAATTGGAAAAAAAATCAGGTATTTCTTTAGGATATGCTCACAATAACCATTCTCATACTTAGTGAATGAATGCACAGGGTGGAGCGTGCTGGCTGCTCTTTCAGTTCTTTTGAACTTCCTGATGAGGCATCTTTTTCCTGCTGTTTCCCAGCTGCCTAGCCTTGTTTTCACTGTTTGGATCATTTTCTTCAAGCAGTCTTTTCCTATGCTCTTTGTTTATCCTTTCTTTAAAGTTGCCAGATCACTCCCGTTTGTACTGACCAGAACCAGTCTGACTTGTCTTAGTAGAAGGTGGCCTCAGCTTTAGCACTTGCGTCCTTAGCATATTTAGTCCGGGGAGGATGTCACTGGACCCAGAGCTCTTCTCCTGACCCCATGGAGGATGTGTTAGCTACCACCACCTCTGTCCGGAACTGCGATGTGGCATTGGTGTGCCATCACCCTCTCTTCTACACTCCACCATTTCACCACAGTGCCAGACAGGTTCCCTCTCAGTGACATCATGTGGGAAAGCCTTCTGCTCAATTAACCTGATGTGTCATCAGGCTGAGCAGCAGAGCAGGCTTTTTACTCTTACTATCCATGCCATCAACCAGCTATCGATATAAGCACTCTATAGAGGCAGTAACATGTTACCACTCCACCCCAAAGATTGCAAAGCCATCTCAGTGTTCCCCACCCCCTTTTTTTTTTTCCTGATAGGACTAGACATCACCTCTTGCTTTTCCACCTTCCAAAGCTAAAAAGTTGGACAACTTTAACCAGAACTGAACATGTGGAAATAAGAAGCTCAGGATCAGTTTTGGTAGTCAGTACTCCTGTATTCCTGTAACCACGAAACTGTGAAGGTATTGTAATGTTATGGAGGAGCAGGGTCCTGCAGGTAGCCTTTCCTACCTATTGCCTTTATCAGAGGGCTACCAAAGAGGGCTGGCTTTTCTCTCATAAATAAGGTATCCATGTTTCATACAAAGACAAGTAGTTCATACAGATCATCAAAAACTCACCCTTCAAGAGGCTGTCAAAAAATGAGCACTCAGCAGTTGCATCTTGTCCCCAACTAAGAGTTACAATTAATGGGATCAAGGAGTCTGTGAAAAGGAAAACCTTTCTGGTTGAGATGGGTTTGTTTCCTCAGAGTTCTGCATGTGTTTGGACTCGACACTGTCTGGCTGACGTACCAACCAATGAGTGAAATATTTCTCGCCTCCTCCCAGATGTACAGCATTACATACTCATGTGATACCTTTGGCTTCAGTCAGCCTGGTCAGCGTGTGCAGGGCTCTGACAGATACCTGTCTGCTTGCAAAAGCTTAGGATTTGAGGATTCACACAAAAAACCCCAGTAAGCAATACAGTGCCTGAGAGGGAATCGAAATGGCAATTTATCTGGACTACAGGATTATAGGATTTACATTTTGCAAGTCTTAAGTAAGCAAAGTAAATCAGTTCATTAGGCTGTGTTTACCTTTAGTACTTGTTCTTTTGTGAAATGCCATTTTATTAAATCCCTAGCATTCTGAAAGTCTCCTCACAGAACAAATCGAATGAGGGCAGCTGAAGAATGAAGGGCAGCAGGCCATGGTGATCCTTAAAATGAGAGAGTAAAGACAGCCTTTAAAGGACTTGAAAGAAATATTTCAATCAAATTAATACTACCCTTGTGTAATTGAAGTTCAGTATTCATCAAGTACTTACGTGTCAGTGAGCACTCTTACCCACCTGCAGATGAGAACAGTAGGTGCTGGGTGGTGAGACAACTCACTTGACTAGTGACCTCTTGTACAGAAATGGAGCAGCGTGTATTTCCTAACCAGATTTCAATATTTAGGAAACCAGCTCGGTAATCTGGCACGGTTTTGCTACTTGGTTTTTTAAAAAAACCAAAAGCTGCTGTCAGAGGCATGGCAGATGAAAGCAAAGGAGAAATATAAATCTGAGGATCCTCAGCATAGCGCAGTATTTACCTCAGGTCACAGGAGTGGTGTTTTGTCTTTGGCATTTAGTTACCTACGGAAATGGCTACACAGGCAGTTCGGGTGAGGGCTGTCAACTTCTGACATAATCCTCCTCCTAATCCCAGAGACACAGAGATTAGGAGGAGTTAGGTTTTGATGGAGATTTGTGGTGATTTCCATCAACTCGGGGTGCAGGTCAGCACGTCCATCAGATCTAAAAGGGGGGTGAAGTGATCGCCCCTTGTCTCTGGCAGGTGGTCCTGTGCCCTCTCCCGGCCTGTGCTGATGCTCTTGAGCTGGTTCAGGAAGACCATTCGAAGACATCCTGCGTGCTCCAGGAGGCGCGGGTTCTGTCAGGCTAGCCAGTTATCGGGCTCCTTTCCTGTGCCTGCTGTTAGGTGATCGCTAGGCCCGAAGTGGGTGGAGGATGGAGAGGGGCTCTGGCAGCGCGGGTGGTGCGCGGGACGTACGGGTCTGTGCGTGTGTCCCTGACCCGCCGCTGCGGAGGGATCAGAGGACGGGCTCTGGCATTACTGAAGCAGCGGGAGCTCCTTGCGGCCCGCTCCGGCCGCCGCCTCCGTGCCTGCACCAGGATGCGACCGGGAGCGTTTCTGTCGCTGCCCTTCGTGCTGGGGCGGAGGCGGGTGGCGGCGCTCGCCGGGGGGGGCGGGGGGGGGCTGCAGACGGGGCCCCCTCCGGCCGCCGCGGCCCGGGCCGGGCGCCTCGCGGGCGCTGCCTGACGGCGGGGAGGGGCGGGCGGGCGTCACGCGGTCACGTGCCCCGGCGTGCGCGCGGCCGTCAGCGTCGCGCGCGCCGGGCAGGCGAGGTGGCGGCCATGAGCGGCCTCCTGCTGCGCGCCCTGCGCGCCGCTCTCCCGGTCCCCGCCGCCCTCCCCGCCGTCCGCCGCCTGCGCACCGCCGCGCCGCGCCCCGCCTTCGCCAAGGAGCTCTTCCTGGGGACGCTGCGGAAGGTGAGGGGCCCGCCCCGCCGCTCCGGCTGGGGCCCGCCGCGGCGGCGGCGCCTCAGGGGCGGGCGCGGGCCGCGGCCGCGGGGGCACCCGAGCGGGGTCCCCGGGCGCTGCAGGCGGCACCGGACAGCGGCGGGGCTGTTCCTCCCGCCGCGCTGTCCCGCAGAGGAGCGGGCGGTGCGGCGGAAGCCGGCTGGCCGTGGTTCCGCCGTCCCAGGCGGCACTTAGCAGCGCCGCGGGCCCGGGAAGCGGGTGAGGGGAAGTGCCCCTTACGGCCTGGGGGAGCGGGGAGAGGAGAGCTGTCCTCGTTTCCCCGCCAGCAGCGGAGCGCTGAGCCGTGCTTCGGCCTCGCACCTGCTGCCCGTTACCGGCTGCAGCGAATAGAGAACGTGAGGCATGGCGGCGCAGTCCGCTGAAGGCGATTCTAGTAACAGCTGCTGCTCCCTGTTGCAGTCCAGGCCTGCTCGCTCTCAGGTGTTTCAGTGGGCCTCTCAGCTGAAGCTGGGGTAAATAAATCGACCTGTTTGCACCTGTGCACACGAAATGCATGATGTCATTCTGAACGCTGGAAACAACCAGCGTCTGAAGGACTACTTTAAACCGCAGTCGCCTGTTCTTGCAAGCCTAGCACATTCCCTACAGAAACACACTTGTCTGTTTACATTGGGCTCTGGGCATTGAACAACTGCATTCCACCAAACTTACGTCAGTTTATTGTCTGTTTACTTCAAGGAACAAGATTTTACGTAAACATTTGCTTACAGTTTTTTATAGGAAAGATTGACATTCTTGTTGTGTTTTGAGATGCCACTGGACAAAGAAGTTACGAATTTGAGATACAACACTGTATTAAAACAGTACTTGTTAATCCAAGGTTTGGAGAGATTTATCAGCGGTTACAGGGTTAAATAGATTGAAAGAAGGAATGACTCAAATCCACTGAAATGAGTTGAACAATAAAGTTTCCCAAAACAGACCATGTCAAGTGAAGTGTTATGACAGTGAGCAGACTCCATCACATTAAACCCCTGTTCATATATGCCTTTTTTTTCCCTCTCAAACTTCAACAGTTTTCTGAAAAACTGTAGCATTTACTAGCTCCTGAATTTTTGGAGCTGACATGATTCTTCAGACTATCGTGAGCAGTTTTATTTGGGCAGAAGTAGACTTCTATTTAAAAGGGGAAAGATGATAAAAATTAGAAGCATGCTTCTCATGTAGTCTTTCACTTCTTGTGCTAGTTGCTTGGATTTTTTTATTTATTCAAGCCTGTCAGGTTATACAGCTTCCAGTTTATGGCCAAAATACCAGGTTGATGATAAGGAGCAGTATGGAACTCACTAACCTTTGTACTTGTGACACTAAACAGGTGGAATGTGCTGTGTGTTTCCAAGGGACAGCATTTAGGGGCTAAGCTTTGGAAACATTATAGCAGTAAATTGATTCTGATACAAATTAAAATTAACTAATTTTTTTAAATCCCAAAATGGGATTACATTGAAAAATTCATGGTTGATGAAGGATTTTTGCATCCTCCTAGTTCTTAAAATCTCTTTATTTCTCCCTAATGTTTCTGTTTTTCAGGTAATACCTTCTCATTTGGTTTTTTGTGTGTAGTAAAGTTGAGTCCTGTGGATTTCATCAGAAAGGCTGTTTGTTTCTGAACATTTTCCACAATTCTTAATTTTCACAGTTTTTTTAGAGTCTAGTGTTTGAACGGTATATGTTAATGAATTTTTATTTCAGTTGCATGATTCATGCTTTAAAAAAAAAATAATAAAAAATTGCCTCTTATATTAGGAAGAAGTTTTCCCTTATCCAGAAGTTAGCAATGAAGAACTAGAAGAGATCAACCAGTTTGTAGGACCTGTAGAAAAATTCTTCAGTGAAGAAGGTATAGTTATTAGTTTCTTATTCATACAAGTAATTTAGTGATTACAAAATGATTTAACTATAGCAGTTGAATAAGATTGTTACACTTAAAATATTTAAGTAATTTTATGCATTTATTGCTAGTCATATAGTGCTGATGGTTCTATAGGCATGTTAATTTATGGCCTTTTTGTATGGAGTGTTTGGATGCTGGTGAGAAGACATAAATCTTCAAAACAAAAATATAAATAGAGAAAACAGGAAGTAAAAGAAATCTGCGATAGAGGTAGGATTTGAAATTGTTTTTAGCTTGGTTGAGTAGTACTATTTACCACTTCATACATAGTGAATTTTTTCTGAAACTTTTTAACTGTCTTACTGTACTAAAAGTGGTTTTAACAAAATTAAGCAGAGATACTCATAAATGATGACTCATTGAGAAGCTGTGAAAAATCAAAAGCATTTATGTTTTAGAGTAGTGATTCTGTTTGGGTAAAGTCGTATTAGCCATACGCGTTCCAGATAGGGTTGCAGGGTGTTTCTTCTATTACTGGTGCGATAGATAAGCCAAGTCTAGAACAATTGTAGAAAATTGGTTTTTACAGACAGCAATTTCTGAGACAGTGAAACAGTATTGTCTCAGAATTCCCACTGACAAAGATACTAGGTCTAGACTGCCAAGCACTGCAGGAGTTTGAAGAAGCCTTTGATTATCGCAGATCACAGTTTATGAGATCCGGGTAGTTTTAACGATAAAGTTGTAACGTTGATCACTGACAGTAAATTAAGAATTTATGCAGATTACATCTTTTAATTCTTTGCTCTGTTGGGGAACATCATTTATTGAGTAAAAAAGTTAGTATTTAAGGGAGGAATAAAAAAGTCAAATTATAGAGTCTTAACCGAAGGTGGAAATTGCTCGTCTTTGTTTGAATTCACAGCTATTTCTGTTTAGTTATTCAGGGTAATTTCTGAGTGTGGTAAAAATAGGTTAGGAGAGCAGTCTTAAACAGTTAGAAACTTGATATGATTGGCACTGGGTAAGGAAATTCATCCCAGCAGAGTCATTATGAAGTGTGACAGTGTCTAGACACCACAGATAGGTCTGCATGGGCATGATGGAGGAAGAGGTAAAAAACCACCTTTCTCTCCCCAGAACAGCTGATGGCATACCACAGATAAATATCTCATACTGTGTAGCTAAAAAATTACTGTGGGGAACAAAAAGTCTTTTTAAAATGAGTTTTCATTCTGAATAACTTCTCTTAGAAGAGCATCAGAATATTTAATTGCCTCCCATTATTGTATGTCATAGAGAAGTTACAGCGTCATTTATGTTTCTTTAGGAAAGCACTGTTGCAGAGTTACTTCTTTTTGTGTACTTTTTGGAAGGATGGCTTCTGTTCCTTTTGCTGCAGCTCACAGGCTTCCTGAGCTGCTTAATATGATTCTTGTTTATTTTCAATGTCACAGTACAGAACAGCTCTTATAATCCCCCAAGAATTTGAATTACTCATAAGAACAAGATTTTTTTAATGAACTCATTTGTGTACTTTGTTGTTGTTGTTGTTGTTTTGTTTTTAAATCATGACCTAAACATAGTTCAGATAGAAAATCTTGGAAATACTTCACTTATTCCAGTCAGGGAATCTGCTAACACGCACAAGCACAATCTGTACACATAGAAATGTTTGAGAAAATGAAATAAAATCCAGATTTTTCCCACTCCCGAGTCCTTTTCTTGTATATGTCGTGACTTTACAGCCATAATCAGTATTCTTGGGACCTTCCAGTCGGTTCTATATTTTGACTTTGATGGTGTAATAAGGTGGGCTACTTAAGTGGAGCGTTGTTCTCCAGAAACAGAAATGGGAATTACCCCTGCAATGTGTAGGACTTACCTGTGTGACCATCATCAAAAGGCTAGAAAATCATGGTTTTTCACTTTGCAGGGAGGAGAACTCGTTGGGTGGCAGGCTGCGGCAAACAGCCCCCAACCAACCCAGGGCGTTATTAATCTTACAGAAGCCAGCTTAGGGTTTGAGGCTTCGGCAGCTGCGCAGGGAAGAGAGCAAACAGGACAGTCAGTAAGATCAGACTGAAGCTAGAAAGAGTAATTCATGTGAAGTTTGGGATGAGAAGTATGTCTGTATCTGGTGCAACAAGCACTATGTCTTTTCTCTAGTCTTCTGAAGCATCTTTAGGGCAATTACAGCAGAGAGGGATGTGAAGCTTCAGCAGCCCCTTTTTCTGTAAGTTATTTCAGTTCTTCAGGTCTGGGCTCTCAGACTGATGGCTAGGTTAGAGATCATACTGCTGCTAACTCCTAGCACACAGTGACCTTGGCTCTGATTTGAGAACGCTGCAGTCTCAGAGATTTTCACTTTTCAGTTATAAAACTGTCTGTATTTGTAGTGGACTCTAAGAAGATTGATCAAGATGCAAAAATCCCACCTGAAACTTTAAATGGACTGAAGGACCTGGGTCTCTTTGGCATGCAGATTCCAGAGGAATACGGTGAGTAAATAATCACAAAAGGATAGCCCAGTAGTCTGTATTAAGTAATGCATTTTTGGGTCTTGCAAAATGTGCCTGTACTGTTCTATGTGTAGTCCTTTGACTTGGATGTCTAAATTAGGAGCTGAGGCTTCCTGCCCAGTTAATAAAGAGATGTGGGCACCATGAATGTCTGTTGGCTATGTAGGGAGCTCTGCACACTCTTACCTTGGGCGCCTAAGTTAGATAACTAATTTTAGCTGGTGTAAATTCCTTTTGGCATAGCGTTTTCCTTTTTGTTCTTTTTTTGGATGCAGTAGAGTAGCTTGACATTCTGTGGGACTTGCAGTTCTTGCTGGTGGTTCCTAAAATACTGGGTCCAAACTACGGTGTCGCGTGGAACTGATCTATCAAAGCTGTCACCTGTCATTAGCAGATAGGAATGTGTTTGACCTTACAGAAGTGTAAAAGTACAATGTCTATTTATTAAAAGTATAGCTTTTGTATAAAATCCTTCCTATGCAATACTGAACAAAAAGTTTGTCTTAAAGGACATTATAGTGCCAGTTGAGACCAGAGACATTAGTTCCTCAGTGGATTAACCCTTAAACTTGCAAAGGAGTTTTCAAGAAAATGTTAATCTTATTCTTATGCATAAAATAAAAATTGGGATTGAAACTAATACTTTACATGAAATTTATAAAGAAATGAGATCATTGCATTGTCTATTTTCTATTATAAAAGAAGGAGACTTCAAAGAGAACAACTCAGAGGAAGACAAACTGTGTTTGACCATCTGCAGAAGATAGTTTCAGGGGGGAAGATACCTAATTTTTGAAGAGAATAGTGTGAAAGTATTTTTTTTCAGTGATTACAATAATACTATTTAAAGCTCGAGACATACCTCAGTATTTACTTCGTGTTAAAGTAATACCCTATTTTTCGTAGCATTTTTTGTTACACCTTTTTTCTTTATTGCATTAGGCAACGTAACTAGTGTTGCTGTGCTGCACTAATTTCAATTCTTTAAGTAAAGTGTTTCTATACAAAGCCATTAAAGTATATTGGACAATTTGCGTGTACTGTAACATGATGTGATCTCTTGATTAATTAATCGTTAATTAATGCTTTTGAAATGCATTAGAAATGGTATTAAATGTTTTTCATGGGTATTCAGAAGTAGGCAGGGTGATGTGAGAGTAAGATAGAAAAGAGGTTTGCAAGCTCTTTCAAGTTTTTCTCTTCAGGATAGTGTCTGGGGAGGAGAAAGATCTGGACAGAGCTTAACCCAGATGGGGAGAGAGAGGCATTGAGGAGTTAAGAAATGCATTGGAAGAAGACGGGAGGTTAGTGTCCACTGAAAGGATGTGCTGGAAGCAGAGAGCAAAGGACAGAACTCAAAGCAGAGCATTAGGAAGCATCATGACATTGGAAGTATAACTTACTATTGATTAAATAGAAAAGAGTCTGAAAGGCAATGACTTAGAAATCATACTTTAATAAAATTTTGTTGTTGTTTTGATCTTGTATTGTTTTGAAGTTTGTGAAATAATGCTCTCTCAGCTTCCAGTTTGTAAAAGGTTGCAATCCATTCAGCATACTTGTAGAAAATCATAGTCCTGTTGTCTCGTAAACATGTGTGCTAGATAAAATCCAAAAGATGGAAAGCAATCACCTTACTATAAGCAAGCTACCTTTTCTGCACCATAAATAATATGCTTCTAACGAGGTTATTTCCCGTTTTCTGTAGTTTAGAACTGCTGTATTTTTGTTGGTGGTGCTTGTCATATTTTAAAATTCTTCAGTCACATGCATTCAGTGCTTTGTTCATTGCATGATATTTTTCATAATGATTTGTAATAGTGGCATATTTGCCAGAAGCATTAAAAAGCAGAACATGAATGGGAAAAATGAAGCTCATGTAAATCATGGAATGATGGCACTCTTTAACACTGGCATCCCTGGAATTACTGTGCACATCATCAGTAGTCTCCAAGCTGAATCCTGAGCCCAGCACCTCTCAGAAAGGGGAAAAGAAGTCAGAGTGTGTATAGATAGGTGTGAGAGTTTTAATTCGCGTAAGCATGCTCTGAAGGAGAAGGGTGTAAGAGGCAGTGATGTGAATTAATGGTGTTGGGGAGACTTGTTCTTGCGTTTATTTGGTATACGTAAAATAGTAGGACTGTTGAGACATCTGCTGAAATAAGGTGTTCATTATCCTGACTTACACCACTGTCTCAGAAAATTATTAACCTGGACGAAAGATTATCTTGATTAGATAGAAGTTGTTTATTCAGCAGTAATGTATAAAATACTCTAAATTACGGGGAGCAGGACTTCTAGTCCTGGCGACGTAAAATTCTTCAACTTTAGACTCATAAAGATGCAGCTTTGATTTATCCCACTTCTGTTCTTTTCAAGCTCCTTACAAGTAGTCTCTGTATTTGCAGCAACGGATCACAAAATTCCTCCAAAAAGGATGTGCTGGTGTCAAGTTTGTTTATTAATATATTCACATTTTTTGAACTGTTATATTTTATCCTTCTTTAGTACCAGTTTGGAAGTCTGCTCGGGAACTATTTTGTGTCAGTTTTGTTGTCTAGGTCGTTTTCTGCCCTGCTGCCAGTGAAGCTGGGGACAGCCTGGCTGTCTTTGTGTATCGGTACCAGCCCAGCTCTGTCCTGAGGCTTGTCCAGTGCTGCTCCTTCTGCGGCTTGGTCTGCAGCTGGTCAGCCCTAAAGCTGTATATGGTTAATTGTCTGGCTTTGTAACGTAGCGTGGAAACTTCAGCAAAAAAATTCGTTTTATCCTGTAAGCACAGAAATTCAGACTAGAGCGATTTTTATACCAAATCTTTTACCATTTTCACATACACAGTGTTTTAAACAAGCTCGTTTTCTACCATTTGATGGATTATGCTGTATTTGCTATGTGTGCATGGATGCTTGAACACGAACACATTTGCTTTCTGAATAGAACTAAATTCAGCACAACTCATGCTTATTAAAAATGACTGTTTTCAAAATGCATTCTTCTGGCACAACTGCAACAATGTGGTGCTTATTTGTGGACATATTATATCCAGTCTATACTAAGACACTCTCCAGTTAACGGTGTTATATTCTTGATGTTTCTGTACTTGAAAGGGATTTTTTTGGGGAAGGGGCAAGTTAAATTGTAAGCTCTCTACTTTGAGTAAAATGTAGTGTTTGTTCCAGGTGGTCTGGGTCTGTCAAATACTATGTATGCACGTTTGGGAGAAATAATTTCTTTAGATGGATCTATCGCAGTTACTCTGGCAGCTCATCAAGCTATTGGGCTTAAGGTAATGCTTTTCTTTTACGTCAAGTAGTTATACACAACTTGCATAGAAAAGGTGAGGTGAAGTTTTTTTAAATGTGGAGTGTGAGTGTAACAGATAAGAATTACCGGTGAAGCATAAATCAGGTGGAACATTCTGACGTCAGGTTGGTGGTTCTTGTTCCCAGCACCCTCTGCCAGTGGCTCAGCGTAAGACTCATGCAGCGTGAAGACTGAATATGAAGTACACGAGAAAATTATTAGTCCAGGAAACACTGAGATAATAATTCTTAGAAAAAAATACCTTAAATGATCCCAAGTTTTTTAAATCGAGCAAACTTGATAGAAGTAGCTAGAATAAATATTGAAATAAATAAAATATTAGGGGGGCTAAAATTATGGGGAGGTGGGACAGCCATGCAGAGAATTCAGAAGGGTGCAACTTTCTCTAGCTGAATGAGGCTGCATATTGGGGAGCTTAGAGAAGAAAACTTACCCAAGATCAATGTGCTATAGCAAGCACATGGATTTTAAACTCGTTTTCTGTTTAATACAGCTTTTAGGTATCTACCTTTTAGTGTGTTTTATGGTGGGTGGATGGTAGTAGTCTGAAGCTTGAAATAGCAATAAGTTCGTTATAATGAGAAAAAATTCTTCATGGAATTGAGCAGACAATGCTAATTAAAAATATGGATGTATTCGTCACCTTACTTAAAATTTCACTGTCTGTAGAACAGGGATAGTGAGCTGAGCTGATTGTAAAGCAGTCAGATGAGAAGTGTAGTGCAAGACACAGCTACTGTCACTCTCCTGCTGTGGCCAGTTTGGGTCAATTGGGTTAATCCTAATTTGGTTGAGTAACTGTATGTTAGCTATTTAACCACTGATTACTTAGTTTTATCATGTATTTTTGTATTTTGTTTGTCCTTCATAAGAAACCTGCTGTAAAAAAAAAATACAACAGAGATAATTAAAATAAGTGCACTCCCACAAAAAGTTGCTGAATGCCTATGTAATGAAATAATGTGGAACCTAAGTAAATCATACGTTCTGTTCTCTAGGAGCTTTGAAAATTGCTGCTTTTTGGGTTATTAAAATAAAATTATAGTGATGATCATGAAGATACGACAAATTATAAAGGAAGGACTATCTCAGCCCCTTTCAGAGCAACAATTAAGTGTTCACTTCAGCATAAATACAGTGAAACCTTACCCTAGAAGGCAGTCTTAACAATAAGCCATTTCCTGTGGGCATTTCAACAACTGTGTGATGATAACTGATGTATTTTAATGTCTGATAATGTCCATTGTTTATTAAACTGTCTCTTGATATGCCATAAAATCTGCAAATTAAGCTTCCTGAACTTGGCGAAGCTTGTCAGCTTTATTTCTTTTTACACAAGGTTGATGCTGAAAAGTTTTCTATTAATTCTTTATTTAGGGAATCCTCATTGCTGGCACTGATGAACAGAAAGCAAAGTACCTGCCTAGGCTGGCATCTGGGGAGCACATTGCAGCTTTTTGTCTCACTGAACCCGGAAGGTACTGGTTTTGTAATCATAAAAGCTTCAGAAAGCACCAGAACACCTAAATGACTTTTTTATTATTTTCATCTTCATTGCAGAGGTTGTTTGGTTTATATATCTTTATTATTTGGTGCCTATGGCTTCAGTATATAGGTGGGTTTTGGTTTGTTTTTTTTTTTTTTAAAGGTACATTTCAAATCATGTAATTCATCTTTCCCCAATGTGCTGCTTATGGCAGTTTCCATGAAATCACTAACGGTTGTTGTTCCCATCCCAGGAATTCATCCACTTAATTTCTGGCATTACTGAATATGAATTGAAAGGATACTTTGTGCCGTGTTGGAAATAATGTGCTGTGTCTGTGCTAGGATGCTTTCAGTTCTTCTGCAAAATTATAAAAGCCTGTATTGCAGGAGCTACCAAAAATAATAGGAAGAAATTTTGGTCTTTCCTTCGAGTTTAGAAAAGGCATCTTTGTAGCAGCAACTTCATTTCAAAGATAATGTTATATTTATTATGTTTATTCATTGACTATTGCTAATGTTGCAAATTCTGTTAATGCAGAATAGGTACAGTTTTCTTAAAAACATAGGCTGATGGTTTACTATGTGATTGTAAGGGAAGCTGAAGGACTGAGACTGTTTGAATGTTTGAAGTTTCATCTTGCTTGTCCATACAAAACTATAGTTTGAAACTGTCTTTTCTGAATTCTTGTCTGCTAGAATGACTTGCAATGAGCGTTTGATTTACCTGCTAATTTTCATGTTGCTGTGACATAGATACCTCCCAACCATCAGTGATGGTTTTTATTCAAGAGTCCTAAGCCAGTTTTTGACCTCTAAAAGCTATCCCACTTGCAGGTAGATTTTAAACTAGCACAGATATTTTAACAAAGTGGTTCGTGGAGGGGCCTTGGAAGTAACACACAGGAAAAAAACAGGGGCTGACCGTGCTCTGAAATTCTTCTAACATCTTTATTTAGCCCAGTATTATTTAAAAAGATTGCTAGTCTTAGTAACTTTAACTTCAGTCTTCTTAGAGACCTTAATTCTAGTGCACAGAAGCCATTGTTTTTAGAACTGAATTTTAGAAATCTAACCCTATTAAAATACCAGCTGAGAACTGGCCTTTCCAAGAACTTAACAACTGTCTTCAGCTGAAGGCTGAAGTGAGCTGTTGTGGCATTTTAATTTGTGGAAGAGGAAACTTCTTTCAAGGGGGAGATTATGTGCTTCCTGTTAAATTAGGTAATAAGGTGGTCATTCAAGAGAGGGCATGAACTTTTAATCACAGAACAGAAACTTTTGATTGCTTTGTTGGAATTCACCTGCTGATTTTGCTCCTGTAGAAGGTATTTGATGTGCCCAAGTGCTCATTGATAGAGACTGTCACATATTTATTTTTCATTTGTGTTGAGCCTTTTTTAACTTAGGATATAAAACCGTGAATTTTTGAGGAACAACTTAGACATTTTCAACTTGATTGTGTTTTAGGATGACATATTCATTGTACATTCACATAGCTCAACGTGTAGCTCAAACAGTTGCTTATGTGGCATTCTGAACATTCTGGTCAGGTCATAAGATTGATAACATATAAGTTAACCAGCAGAAGTGTCCCCTCGGGTAACTGAAGTAGAAGTAGATTTCTTTAGAGCTGTTGAATCTACTAAGTTTCCTTGTTAGTTAAGAATTAAAATTTATATACTACTATTTAATACAACTATAAACATTCTTTTTTAAAGGATGGGAAGAAGAAAAAAGATTTGTTTTTTAAAGCATGTTTATTTCTTTAAACATGAATAACTTGCTTGGCTTTTAGTGGAAGTGATGCTGCGTCCATCCAGACAAGAGCAACCCTCAGTGAAGATGGGAAATACTTCTTGCTAAATGGCTCCAAGGTAATCCACTCACAGACTGGAAATACGATGGGTTTTTGTTACAAGTTTGCAGAAAGCATCTTTGTCTTTTGCAGCATTGCGGTCAGTCAGGTTTGCTAAGAGGCTAGCTTGGCAGCTGCGTCAGAATTTTGAGGTTTCCAAGCGAGTGAAGAATGACCATGTCAAAGACAACCCATGTTGTTTTAGGGTCAGAGAGAATAGAAAAGCACACTGTTCGGGGAATAACCTTCACTAAACTCTTGGTAAGAAAGACAGGAGAAGGCACTCTTAAGTTCCTTCTCTGTGTCACCAGCTCATGGTGTTCAGCTTCAGGGAGGGTCGGTTAGTTAGCCCCCTCTGTGACAGCATAGGTAAAAAGAAACCTAAACCCGTGTTTTCCCCTCTCATCATTCTTCATGCCAGATTTTGTAGGTGTATTTGAAAGAAAACTTAAGCAAATTGGAAATAGGGCTGCTTGGAATATTTCTGCTAAAAGAAACAGTGGCAGAATACAATCTTGAAGAAATGTAGAGAGGTACTGGATTCAGCAATATTTGACACGTTGCAGACTCGATCTGTGGTTGTTGATACATTTGTCTGTGACGTGAAGAGACCCAGCCTGTGGAAGAGGCCGTATGTATGTGGCCTGAGGCAGAGAATTTCTCGTCAGAGTTGAAGTTACTTTGGGCAAAGTGGGTCTAGAGTCTGTATTACCCTTGTATCCCTCACGTGCCGTAAGTAGCAGGATGTTCAAGCTTTTGTGAAAATGCACCATGGGTTTTACTTTAATTCAAATCTATATTGCAATCTATTTTATAGTTGGTCTAAGCTTACTATTATGTGGTCAACTTTCCTTGGAAATGTGTTCACAAGAGGCAAAGCTAGTAGCAGGACACTCATTAGAATTTAAAGGGAGGAAGAAACAATTTTTCACCACTCTGTTCTTTGCTGATCCATTATGAAACTCTTACGAACAGTGCTCCCAAAAGCAGAACAAATACATTTCTTATACATCTTTCCTCTCTCCAAACAGGTTTGGATATCAAACGGTGGCCTTGCTAATATTTTCACAGTATTTGCTAGGACAGAGGTTGTTGACAAAGATGGACAACTAAAAGACAAAATTACTGCTTTCATCGTAGAGCGGGATTTTGGTGGAGTCACCCATGGGAAACCTGAGGATAAGTTAGGCATTCGAGGATCCAATAGTAAGAATCACTTAAAATAGTTAACAGAAATTGTTTTAGTATTTTAATGTTTTAATTTGTTTAGATCATCTGAATTCAGAGGCAAATCAGTATCTATTCCATATAACAGTACAACTTTCATGTTTCTTTACCTAGATTTTCCTATGAGTCCTTCCTAATGCAGGGTCTGAAATAAGAAATCCATACTGTGTAATTCTTCTCTGCACATGTGAAGCTTCCCTAACTCTGCAATGAAAGAAATTACTCGGAAGATTCAGTAACCGAGTAGCTTTAATCTAGAAATAAGTTTTCATAGGCTCTTCTTAAGTGTACTGATGATTATATTTTTTTCACCATCTATCATTTGGGCTTCACTGCTCTATCAGTTCCTTAAAATAGAGACAAAACTACAGTTCTCTGTTCATTCGGTGTACATTAATTATATTTTGAATATTTTACACCAGTAATTGATGTCAACTACAGTCTTTTCCCAAATTCTAACTTCTTTGGCAAAGCAATATGTAATTCTGTCATAAACGGTGCATTAGGAAAACTTTACTTCTTGTTACAAAAAGTGTCAATTATGTTCTTGAATGGCTTTTAAATATTTCTACATAATCATTCAACAGCTATTAACTCTGTGTTTCAGCTTGTGAAGTACATTTTGAAAACACAAAAGTGCCTATAGAGAATGTAATTGGAGAAGTAGGAGGAGGATTTAAGGTAAGCAGTAAAAATAACTACTGATGATTTTTAAAAGCCTGAAGGAGACTTTTGTGGGGTTTTTTTCTGTACTGAAGTTTCCTTATTGGTAATACGAACATTGCCAAACTGAATACTGGAGGACAGACTTCTCTTATGTGTACCTTATGTGCTTTGCACTAATTGGTTTCACCGGCACAGTGCTCGAGCCTGCCATAATCTTGGATTTGTGTGTATTTCTTCTCAATACAGTTATAGAGCTGGTGCTGCTATTTGTTTGGCTTTTAAATGTTTTTCATGGGATACTGTTCTCTTCAGAAAAGGGAGCAACTTTTTCAACAGAACTTCTGAATTGAATCAGGGAAATGTCTTCTGCTGTTTTCTCCAGCCAGAATTGTGGACTATGTAGAAAAAGGGAGGGAAAGAAATGAGTGTAACAGGAAATGGTTCGAGGAAAGTCCAGACGCTATCTAAGGTCCCATGGTTGTCGGATGATTTTCCAGGGTTAGATTATAGCACAGAACAATGGCGGGAGGAGTACACTGAAAGGCTGCCTCCGGCATTGGCTTCTCTTTGTCGCATCAGAGAAGTGTGACACCAGTAAAGAGAACCCTTCTCAGTTTTCTTACTCCTGCTGTAGCAGCCAAGTCCAGACCTAAATGCTAAACAAAACAATTTTCTTTAATGTAGTAAACAGATCAAAAGATTATCTTTATGATTTCTTCTTCAGCTAATTATCACAAATTAAAATGTAGGAACAAGGACTTCTTGCTGAATTTCTTAACAGTCTTTGAACTGAGTCACCCATGTTTCTCTTGTTAAGAAATAATACTAGATTTCAGAATCTATTTTTGCACATTATTGATCTGTATTTCATTTCTACACCTTTCATTCTCATTCCCTTTTCTTGTATGTTGCTGAAAGGTATCTGAAGCAGGAAAGCATCCATTGCAGGTCTGCTGCAGAGAAGATTTTTATATTTGGCTGTTGTGTACACACATTAAGCAATACTCCGTTTTTCTTCTTTGTCTGTTTGATAAACTTCAGCAATGCTGTCTAGTTTGAATGTTGTTTGTCTAGTTGCAGATAAATACATCTTTATCTACATTTTACCTTAATGTAGTTTGAATAGAGGATTACTTCCAGCTCACTGGATCGTCAGTGTCTGAAAACTGTATCAAATATGAAATTGGATGTAGTAGGTCACCTTAAAAGCCTATTTTTGAAGAATTATTGCTGGGATGCTGAATGCTGTATTGACCAATATGAGGGCAGGTGTCACAAGACAGGAGGTGTTTTCCAGTGACGAATGAAATCCAGGAAAGCACTGAAACGTGAAGTGAGATAGCAGTAACCGTCGCAGCCTAAGGACAAGTTTTGTGGCAACTACATCTGTGCCTAAAAAACATTCATTTTCTTCACAGGTTGCCATGAATATCCTAAACAGTGGAAGATTTAGCATGGGCAGTGCATCTGCTGGAATGATTAAAAAATTGATAGGTGGGTGAATTAGGTGTTCTGGATTGCTGGGTGCCATGCAAAAAAACCCTGATCTGCATAAGGTATATAATGCAGTTAATTCAAAATAGTAACAACGTGAGTCTTGATCATAACAACATCATTATATTGTCAGTCATAACATGCTTTGACTTCTTTAAAACACTAAAATAATTTTTATTTAAAATTTTTATTAAAAGCCTGTAAAACACTGAAGTTTTTTCATTTCATATAGTGGAAAATTATTGCCTCAGTCAAATTTTTCTCTCAGTAAGAATATTTTACCTCAGAATAACCTATATACTATTGCTTTTGGAAGGTATAATCTCCCTTAAAACTTCCAACTTGACTAACTGGCTCAAGGCTTACACACAGTAGTAAGTAATAAAATTGCTTTCTACCAGTAGTTACCCAAAATAGTAACAGAAATCCCTCTAAAGTAATTAATTAGCACTAAAATGTGCCCTCTCTAAGAGTACAGGTTCACGCCTCAGATTCTTGTTTAAAAGCCTTGGCACACTGTTCCCAGACTGGATCCACACCATCATTTTGAGTGTGTTCTTCACACACTACTGCTTCTGAAGCAGCGAGGGCTTTACTATGTATAGGTTGCGGTGTCAGAATCAGGCGATAGAAAGACACTATCAGCAGGGATAGTCTTGTCACAGTTACAGTTCTGCTGTTTTGATTTTTTTTTTTTTTTTTAAAGAAATGACAGCAGAGTATGCTTGTACCAGGAAACAATTCAATAAGAGACTGAGCGAATTTGGATTAATTCAGGTAATAAAAACCGAAAAACCTAAATCTCTGTGCTTTGTATTGACTAAGTGCAAGGACATAGATTATGTTGGGGTTTTTTTGGCTGTACTGGTGTGAAGAAATTGCTAGAGGTATTAAATTTGTGTAAACTTAGTGCAGACTTCTGTACACTGGTTTTTTTAAATGTCTAGAATGATAAATGTAATTAATAAAGACTTTTAAAAAAATTTTCATTATTGTTTTGCAGCAGTACTTTTTATTAATTAGTATTTGATAACATGTTAAACATACGAAAATGCAGTTGTGGTCTTAAGTTTCAGGCTTGACGGTGGGATTTTGCATCTGAATTACTGTATGATTCCTCGCATTGCTGTTTGACAGGAGAAGTTTTGTTTTATGGCTGTGAAAGCGTATGTAATGGAGAGTATGGCTTACCTCACTGCAGGAATGATGGACAGGCCAGGCTTTCCAGACTGCTCTGTGGAGGCAGCCATGGTCAAGGTAATGAATTTTATTGAAACACTTGCCTACAGCTTTAAGCTAATGAAGGCTAACACCTCTCCTGTTTTGCAGTCTACATTCCAGATTGCTGAGAGGCTCAGGTATTACATTTAGACACATGATACAAAAACCTCAGCTAGATGGAAAAAATAGACATTCCTGTTTTCTCTGATTTACCACGTGCTATTGGTTCCCTCAGATTCAGGCTTTTGTCACCATATGAAATAAAAACAACATACAACAGGTTTGGAATATCATGGTCCTCTTGAATTGTGTTTCATGTGGCCTCACGTGGTAGCAAGAGTAAAAAGACACTCAGTCATAATCCCAGCTGCAGGCTTGGCTCAGGCGCTTCTGTCCTGGCTGTAACTCAGAAGTGGTTGCAAAATACATCTGGAGAAAGAGTCAGGCCCCCTCTGCTGGAGTGTGGCTGTTGAAGGCGTGTCTGCAGTCGGGCTGGCTGCTGCTGGCTGGCAGGCACCCTTGAGGAGGACTCACAGATGTCCAGCCCGTTGATGGTCCCTTATGGTGTGGTCACTTCAAAAGAACTCGTGTTCGGGGGAATCTGGGCAGACGTGAAGGGCTCCAGCCAACCAGTTACGGCTGTCCGTTCAGTTTGCGGCTGTCACTCTCCCAGGAATATTTCCTTACCGAGAAGTTTTTGTGGATTGCAAGGAAACCATTTCAATTTGACCAAAGTATACACCCTGAGCCATAAGGGTACTATTTCAGGCAGCCTTTAAACAGGGCTATTGTAACAGCAGTACAAAATATTACAGCAATGTCATGTAGATATAATAACGGAGCAATGTTTCTGCATTTACTCTGTAGCATGGTGATTAAAATACTTTTCAATGGCAGGTGTTCAGTTCTGAAGGTGCATGGGCTTGCGTAAGCGAAGCACTGCAAATTCTTGGAGGCCTTGGCTATATGAAAGATTACCCCTATGAGCGCTATCTCAGAGATGCTAGGATACTTCTGATTTTTGAGGCAAGTATGAATATACTGTTTTTACTGTAAACTGAAATTCACACTCTCACATTCTGTAAACCGGAGCTGAAAGCCGAGTATTCAGTTGAGCAGGCCTTCACTCACTCAGTTGCAAAGTCTGTAATAGAGGAAGGCTGAAGAACTAATCTTGTTTTCTTTGGAGATACGGATAGTACTTTCCTATAATAAAATAAGATGTGATGGCTTTTATAGACTAACCACAAAGTGTGAGTTACAGTAGGAAGCTTTGCCTCTGGAAGGAACAAACTGGTCACGTATATACATGGTAGTATATGTACTGTTATAGATATATATACCGGTAGTGAATATACAGTTTCTTCTTTAAATATTTAGAAACTTTCTGGATGTTTTTAACAAAATACGCCTCTGTTTTAAATACACCGTCATGAGAAAAAGCAGTCCCAGTTCATGGGGGTTTGTTGTTGTTTTGAACAGACTAAAGGATTCTAAATTAGCATAAAAGCCTTAAACTCTTTCAGTTGACAAAAGTAACTCCTCGGTTCATGCGCAGTAAGTAGTTGTAATTGCACATGCTGACTCATGATGAAATCAGAGTACTATGTCTGCCTAAGCAAGAGCCTTATGAAAGTGAAGTTGGCCATCTTGCTTTGTATCAAGCATATTTTGAAACCTTTTTGCTGCTTTTAGTCTCATGTATCTGTACTAATATAAGGGATAGGATTTGGTAAGAAGTATGGGCAAAATTTTAATTTTTAAACAGATTTCTCCAATAGGATTTTCTTTTTTTTTTTTTTGTGGCTAAGCTGCTCTGTTGTATCTAGACTTGAGTAACCTTTCCTCTTGTGTGCTTCTCACAAGTGAAGTAGGGAAACTCACAAAAGATAAGTTTAGAAGTTTAATTAACTTACTGATGTGCATTTATTTTAAAACAAAAATGTTGGCTGTGAAATGTATTCTGTTTCCAAGCCGGATTATCAATGACTATTCATCTGTACATCTGAGTGAGACTTCCAGACTTGATTTTTCTTGGTGGGCCATTTAGAAGTGATCGTTTACCTCCTGCTGTCAGGACAGCAAAGATCTCAACTGCAAATTAATGCAAGCAAGAATTTTCAAACTGCAGTTCAGTGCATAGCAGTCACGTAGCTGCTCTTGCAAATACACGTGTGTTTATCTTGTGTAAGTAGGAAGAGTCAATTCCAATGTTGATTGAAAAGCAAAACCAGCCAACCTATAAGGTCATCCTCCTACATCCTGTGGAGTTTGATGTTTATGAATCTCACAGACAGTCTGAACAGTAAAAGCAAAACCAGATGTAAGGAGCACTTCCTAGACTGGTTGAAGCAGAGATGACCGTTCATATCGGACAGGTTATAGGAAGTCTTGTTTAAAAAAACCAAAACACCACACCACTGGAATTCCTGTAATCCAGCTCATTTTTCTCACTGATCCCAACGGCCGTAAAAGTTACTCTTCTGCTAGAACAAGGAGGTTGCGCTTACCTCGCTGTTTATCTTAGCCTGCTTTGAAGGGACCTGCAAGCAGATCAGATACACGCAGTTTGCTGCAGCCAAGGACAGAATTCTAAAGACTGTTCCTTGTTGTCCAGGATCTGTTTCTGTTGGCCAGCACCAACAGTAGGTAGGCTGTGCTGTGCATGTGCCCCTCCAAAACTTCCTGCTTAGTCTTAGTAACCGGTGAATACCACTTCTTCTTTGAACTGTAGCCTCTTCGTCACTTGGCCTGTCACCGGGTCGTTACAGTTTTGAGACTGATCTAATACTCAGGGTGCTTTTCATTTGTGACCAGCCTTCTATGTTTTGATCTTTATTCTTCAGCCATCTATATTAAAACAATCATATAATGGATTCCCAGACATCAATTGTATACTATCATCTTAATTTCTCAGTCTGCATTTGCTTTCCAAACAGGCACGTTGAGCGGTTTTACAACTATTTAAATGTTCCTTTACCGGAACAATGCAGAACTTATTTTTTACTCAAAATGCATTTAGTCTGGTTTCTTTTTCATTGTGATACACGTGTATGTTTAATAACGAGAGGCTCACCTTCTTCACAGCTAAATGAAATCAGACTTTATAATTGAGATAAAGCAAAAGATAGCAAACATTTATGGATGGATGAAGAGTAACCTTTTAACACCAGAACAATAGAAAGGGAAGACTGGCAAAGCAGACCTGCTTGGAAAACATTCATTTGTAAACTTTATAGTTAACTGTAAACTTTATAGTTAACTGAAGAACCTGTCTTCAAAATTATACATATACTTTAAGAAAACGTAATTAAGAGAGTGTTTAGTCTTCGTTGCTTGCTTCCAGCATCCCTGACCCTCTGCAGCCATATGTCCTCTGCCTCCCCAGCTTCTGTTCCCGCTTCAGGCAAACTCACCGGGGCGTGCAGTTTCTGCATACGTGTGTTTTCCTTACAAGCAGTGATCATCTTTTGTCTTACAGAGAGCTCTCAGAAGAATTTTATCTTACGAGTCCAAATGCGTTTTAGAACATTTCAAGGAAAGGCACAGCACATAAGTTATTTAGACATTCAAAGCAGTTTTAGGAAAAAAATGTATATAAAATAGGGGCACAGCATATCTAGATTTTTGAAATACTAAAAAATACTTTGTACTTGATAGTGACTTCACTTTGTTATGTTTTTTACAGGGAACAAATGAAATTCTGCGACTGTATATTGCTTTGACGGGTATGCAATACGCAGGCAAAATCTTAACTGACAAAATTAAGTATGTTCTTATTTATTTTTAATAGTTTTTAATAAAGTAAACAGAATCTGATAACTGTTTAACTATATATAGATAAGCGGGGAAACTGTAGGAAAAAAAATGCAGTATTTCTGAATGTATTATCTTGTCTAAAAGGCAGTTCAATGTTATAGGAGTCTTTTTTTTTTTTTTTAATTGGATGTTTTATGTATTTAGGAATCTTGGACTTATTTTATCTTATCATATAATTCCAGCTTGTGTAAAATTCTTCCTTAAAAGACCAGTAATTAAAATCTTATAACGTAAGATTTTATAACAAAGTTTTATTGGTAAGATAGCTGTATCACACATACTGAGTGTGTATACTGGTCTCTGGAATTTATTGTATTTTTGAGCGGAACTGAGTAGGAACCATGTTGTATACTTTTAAGGCCATGTAATTGTTCTCCAGACTTCATAGTAAAATGGATCAAAAGACTTGATGATTCGTAGACAAACTGCAGGTGTTTCGGTAATGCATTTACAATTTCAACGGGTTTATCTGAACCTCCTGAAACTTCCCTTGCAAACCAGGAAATGGCCTTTAACAGCTGTTGTTTGCCCAACATTTTAGAGAAATCAAGAAAGGAAATGTGGGCGTGGCACTGGGGGAGTTTCTAAGCAAATTACGGGACACGATGGGCAGAAAAGTGGATTATGGGCTAGTTGGTGATCATGGAGTGGTGCATCCCAGCCTGCAGGTAAGGGGAAGGGGGACACAGTGCTCTTTGATCGGATCCAGAGACTGGTCTTTTGTATTTGATCCCCTTCACTGCTCGTCACAACTTTATATCCCGTTTATGCGAAACAAAGTTTGTGCTTAGGAACAGTGAGATTTACAAACTTAAACACGTGTTTATACCATTTCAGGGGTAAGGACTTAGTTATGGATACCATATGGGTACACATCAAGGTAAAATGAAGACTGCTCTAAGTATGTATTTATACCAAATCCAGGTTTATATCCATTTTAGTAATTTATATAAATTGAGCCTTCACAGTACTAAAGTCTTCATTTGTAACGGTCTGTTGCTGCCCTTCATAATAAGCTCAGTTACAAAACACTATTTTTTCCCATTGAATAGTAACATGGTTTTAGGTAGGAATTTCTGTGAAGTATATATATATATACAGACTTGCTTAATCCCTTAGTAGATCATTTTTATGACCAAAGATGAATGTTCTGTTCATAGAAAAAAGGTAAGGTATGGTTTTCCTATGATGTTTCGTTAGCAATCTGAAAAACCGTAACAAAATGATTTTCACTGTTCTGTCAGTATCCCTGTCCTCCAGGTCGGGTATTTCAGGCACACAGGTAAGAGGATTTGTGAGGATTTGCTACTACTGTTCGGTTCGCAGAAGGAAGCTTAACAATGTGGCACCTCCTCTGGGTAAATAGGCTGTGTTCTGTGGTGCCCCAGAGCACATGGGTGGATTGTTTTAACTACAGCAGTTCTGACCTAGCTGACACGCTAGATTCAAATTTGCTGTAAATAGCTTCGAACCCACTCACTTGCATTCACAGTACAAGAATCAGCATCATGAATTAGTTGCATTTATGAATTAATAAAAGCCAAATATGACACTGGAAGTTTTCTTCCTACTTAGTACCAGAATTTGAGCCTGTTGGTGAATTCACACAGTAGGAGCAGATAATCTTGATTTTCAGGGTTTTCATAACCTGCAGCACTTAGAATAAGAATTAGGCTTGCTGTGCAGACCTAAACATTGCATAAGAATTTTTGAAACTATTGCTTGCATAAGCATAAAGACTACACTGAAAAGTTACCAGAAGTAAAATGTAGAAAATTTTAATGCATATTTTATTGAGAAGGAATAGTGCCTATCTGGCTTTCAGCAGCAAACCGGATGAATGTTAAAAAAACAGTTCTCGCCGAGAGAAAAATCTAGTAGTAGTTGGGCTTCAGGATACCAGGGCTGTATCTCGGCAGTGATTTTCCCCTTGGAAAAGAATCAACATTTTATAATCCCATTCTTTTTAGGTAAATAAGCAAACTCTCTCTCCTTTTTAGTTGGTAAGAAAAAGATATAAAATGGTGAAAGGTCATCTTAACAGGGAAGTCTGGTCAGTAACTAGAAGTTGATAATAAGCACTGTATTTAGCAGAAACTTGAACTGCCGTTTTTTTAGAGAGGGAAAGTTTGTTCTTGGGGAGCGGCACGCATCTTGGGGCTTACATCGTTATTTTCTTCAATAGAATTGCGTGTTGGTTGTTCAGCTTGAGTGTACATTGTTCCTTCATTTTGATCACTCAGAACTGATTCTAGACCTCTTAATAGTGCTCTGCTAAACTTCAGTCTTGGCTAATTAAAAAAGGAAAACTACTTTTGTGCTCTAGTTCAGAATTCTAATTTGTGTCTTGGCTACTAAACCCATCAGAAATCCTGGCCTCATGCAGCCAGACCACGGAAGCCCAGGACTGCGCGGGCAGAGCGACTACTTTCTCATGCAGAAGGTCGTGGCGCCCAGGACTCTGGTTTAGTGGCTGGGCAGCACGGGAGTAGCTCATAGTTCCCCATAGGTGCTTCCCTATAATGTCCTTGTTGTTTAGCTACGGGTCCTGTTTTAAGGGAGCGGGGGTGTGCTTGTTTTTTCCCTTAGAAGACTACTCAAATTGTTGTATTTTGTGTTTTATTTTATAGGAAAGTGGCCAGAAACTTGAAGAAAACATCTATTATTTTGGAACTACAGTGAGAGGCCTGCTAAGTAGGTTTGGCAAGGTAACTATTATTTTTTGTGTTATCTTAATTATTGAAGAGTTTATCCTCAACCAAATGGGCCTCGCTAGAATCTGGAATGGACTGTGTGTGTGGCAAGAGCCAGGACTTCCTTTACACAAGACATTTGCATTGAATATAAGAAAATACACTGAAATTCTATACTTCAGGTAATGGACAACTTTTGTTTAAAAAAAACCCAAAAACACAACAACAACAAAAAAACCCAGCCAGCTCGGTGATTTAGTTGTTTTCTTCTACCTCTGTAAGAACAAATCCTGCCTGCTCCAGTGACTACTTTAAGTACTTGCTGTGAGTAGGCACCGGAACCCATTTCCCTGTTCCCCAACGAAGAGCTGTACCAGCAGTTTTGGAAGGAATGCTAGTCATCCATCTTGTACAGCAAATGGGTCCATAATTATGCCATGCAAAGTGGTGTAGTTAAAATAGGAGAGACTGAAGTTAGAATACCCTGGCTTTACAATTTTGTGCCAGTTAATCTGCTGTGTTCTGAGAATGCTTATCAGCCAAGGCCCTGCCACATTCCACCTTAACTAATACATCTTTTGAACAGGCTTACTGTAGTTGGTACTTTAATTTCAGCATTTTGGCATTTACTGACGTGATTTCAAGACGCAGCAATTTTAATGTTGGCTGCAGCCAGAACGACTGTTAAAAGGTCAAACATAGTTAATCCAAAACTGTTAAAAGGCGGAGCATAGTTTATCCAAAACTTATCCCAAACTGACTTAGGGTAGAAATTCTATGTAACAACTTACCTGTCTGTGCTAAATAAGTATGAACCTAAAAACACAGTATGAAAAAAATGTTTGGTTGAAGTTTTAAATGGATGAGCTACAAGCTAATAATCATTTTTACTCTTCTAGACAATAGTGGATGAGCAGTTGGTTCTGAAGAGAGTGGCAGATATAGTTATTAATTTATATGCAATGACAGCAGCTGTTTCCAGAGCTAGCCGCTCTATCAGTATCGGTCTGAGAAACCACGACCATGAAGTAAGTGTACTCTAATACCAGTCATAGCCATTTAATGTCTGTGCTCCCTGGATCAGGTAGTTTCACAACCAGTATTTATTACCATTCTGCCTCACTGTTTTGTAATAAAGAGGCACTATCCAGCCTCAGACTTCTCCTTGAAATGTTACAGCCTACGTACATTTTACAAGGCTCTAACCAGATGCTTTTGTCTCGACGAGCTGACTTTGCCCCTCAGCTCCGAAATGTGCACGAGCATGATGCTGACCTAAGAGAGTGCTCTAAACCAGCAGGCATTGCATGCTAATGTCTCAGACTTTGCAAAACCTCAATGACAAATAGCTTTCATTACACTTAAAAGTACACTCTACATTTGTTAAGAATTTGTATCGATCACAGCAGACTCTCCCGTAAAACCGACAGCGCACTGGAATGTTTCTAAACGGATTGGTGCAAGAGTGCAGTAACCACACCAATTGCCTCTCCAGTGCTCTGAACACACGAGTTGCATGCTATCAAAGTATTTACAATATTTTAACACATACATACACGTTTATGAATGAATTACAAATGTGCATGTTCTCTTACACCTGCTAATACCATGCAGTTCTTCCCAAACTCTTTCCATGTAATCATTAATAAATAGTAACGTGTAGTAACAACAGTATTTTATCAATAAATTTATTGACAGTAAAGTGAGTGTTTGACACCCGGGTGATTGTATAGGAGCTCATACGAAGTTTCATGGTAATGGTTGTGCTACAGGACAAGTAAATTTGCTACAGTTCAGTGCTAGACAAATCCAGACTGATTAACCTTTGTCTTCACTGGCCCCGAGGCTTCAGATTTGGTGTGTGTAAGCCCCCTCTGGGTTTATTACCAAAAACGTCTTCTAGTCAGTTCTGAGTGAAGGGGTCATCCCCCCTCTGCCGCTCAGTAGCTGTGGGGAAAAAATAACAACTAAGCTTGCAACATACATGACTAGCTTGCAGGGCTCCATTTTATCAAGAGACAAAACTAGACCTTCAGAAATTTAAATTACTGTATTTTTACTACATTGGTTTGTTTATGAAATTCTTTTACTGGTTTTTAACTGAGTTTTACTATTTTCTCAGGTGCTTCTTACAAATATCTTCTGCACAGAAGCATATTTCAAGAATAATTATGCCATAGCTCAATTACAAAAATGTAAGTTTGATAAAATAAAAGGATTTTTTGTACTCTTACAGCTTTCACAGACTCCAGACAAAAGTAGGTGTTTGACCAACAGAATAGTTTTGCTCTGCCTTTAATTAGGATGAGGAACAGAACTGGTACCAGGTGACTATAAAGAGTCTCTTCAGTTAAGAGAGAAAACAAACTACAGTGATTCTTTTTTTCCAGCTGTGGGGAGGAACATGAAATCTGTCAGAAGCAAATACTCCTGTCAAGAAAATACGAGATAACCAGACAGGTCAAATACCTAATCGTTAAGTACTGACCAGTTAGGCATTTGGTCTGTGAAACTCAGTCTCGAATAATCAGTCTTTTTTAGAAGAAATGTTAAATTATTTCCTGGCACTGGAGTTTAGATACTTGCATTTGTATCCTAAAATCCTTTTCAAAAGAAATTTAGAAAGCTCTTTACAGTACTTCAGCTAACTTTCCTGCTGTTTCTCCACAGATGCAGATGAAAATCTGGATGACTGTATTAAAAAAGCTGCAAAGCAGGTACTGGAAAAGAGAGCCTATATCTGTTCTCATCCACTGGACAGGACATTCTAATTACTTCCCTGACAGCAAATACTGGTGAATGTAAAACAGTGACTAATTTTCTGCAGTTCAAGTATTTGACACCTTAAAAACAATTTCATGAGTTTACCAAATGTAATTAGCTGTAACTGTGTAAAATAAAACTTCTAAACACAACTTCATATAAAAAGGAGAAATAAAGAAATTCTACTTGTATCTCAAGTTTTCTCTTACTCGATGTTTGTCTGTCTGTTTCCCTTGGAGCTAAATACAGACCGTTGAGGTTCGGACAGAGATGTGTTTTCCCAGGGAAGGGATTGGGTGTGTCTGGTAAGTACCTTTAAACTCAAATCAGCTACGTACCTACCTGTAGAGAAGCACGGAAAGACTTGTAGAATCAGAACAATGTCGTTTGGAAGGCACCTCTGGAGGTCATCTTGTCCAACACACTGCAGACAGCAGTGCCAGCTACAGTCATCATTGCCTTGTCCAGGCCAGTTTTGAGTATCTCCACAGATGGGCTTTCTCTCTGAGCTCCCATTTACAAGTTTTCCCTTGTATTTAATCAGAACTTCTCCATGCTCTGTTCTTGGCCTTGGTCTTAAGCCTCACACTGGCTTTGGTTTGTTCTGGTTTTTAACAACAATAAATGGGGGGTTTTATTTAAATATAAGTAATTTCTGTTAAAAAAACTCACAAGACAATAGATTCTTCCTGAGCATTATTCAGACTTGATGACAGTTTACACATTTCCCCCCCACACACCCTCTTGCTAACCCCCAAACGTAATTTAGCTACCCCTTAACTATCCCTGCAAGGTCAGTTCTATCCAGGACACATTTCAACAGCGTCCCCGTACTTGCCTTTGGGAGTTGTTTGCTGGCCAGATTAGGAAGGTATACGTTACCAATTATCTGCCCTTCATGGAGTGCTTTCTGTTACCAAGTTACCTGTCCGCAGAATAACTTTGCTCTAGCGTATCGTTCTGGAGAGAGTCTTCCTGTTGTGTGAGGATGGTGGTGTGTCCTCCTGCTCTTGCAGATTGTTCTCTCTTGTGAGCAAATCAATGTTTATAGCAAAGTAACCTGGAATGAAAAAGATCAAGCTGTACCTTTGTCTACCAATTCCTAATAAATAAGGGTTGCAATTTTTCCATTAAACAAAGGTGTTTACTAAACACCACTGAATACTAATTTACTGTAATAGCCAATGAGCTCACCCCTTTCATCAGTTACTGTGGCCATGTTACCTCATTCGTATTGCTCAACCACTCTTGGGAGAAGTGTGATTTGAACAAGGAATTGTGATCATCGGGTGCTGTAGCATTTAAAGAGCAGTGTGGGCTCTGGCAAAATTTGCTAACAGGTCTGAATCAGCTAACACAGTAATTTCGTTAGCTAACACCCTGTTGCCTTAGATGCAGCTCTACCTTGCCTTTGGAAGATAGAGGCCAGCCATGAAATGACAAATTTAGTGTTCACCCTAGTAAGATACCAGGTTCAACACGGGAGCTAATGAATCGTCATTTCACAAGCTGACACTCAAAAGGCTAAAGTCTGACCTTGTTAAGCATGATTTATATCTAGCGTGGGATTCTGAAAGATTACATTTCTGCAAGAGCTGAATAATTAAATGAAGCGAAGCAGTATCTTGGACTATGCAATGGCATGACAGCGAAATAAAGGCCAGAACTCATCTCCCACAATAAAGAACAAAATAGCAATTAAACCACGTTACCTTGCTCCATATGTAATTGAGATAGATAGTAACTACAAGTTTCCTGTTAATGCAAGACTTGCTGCCTGACACAGTTTAATTTAGAAAGTTTGAGTAACATGAAACTTCTTCAAATTTCTAGCAGTTAGACCGGAAAGGTAAACATTGCTCTTGAAGAACTTAGATTTGTGTTTCTTGGATGAGAAATGCTGCGGCCTACGTTCTCCAGTGTAAGGACAGGCATACGGCTGAAGCGTCAGTGTCTGTGCCAGCTCTGTGGAAAGCTCCATCTGTGAACATGTAGGTAACACACAGTGACACCCAGGGCCAGTGTTCACCAGTGACAAACCCAATTCCTTAATTCTGGAGTTTGGACTTGAAAGGGAGACCTCCCAAGAACGCCAGGTTGTCCTGTATAATTGGTTTGTTTCTTGAGAATTTAATTTATTGACCCTGAGAATTTAATTTATTGACCTAGTGATTTAGTATTACAATGTCTGTATACTGTAACGCTTTGACACGCACCATACAAAATGATGTGGGCCCACTTGTGCTAGTTCTAGCAATTAGGTTGTCTTACCTGAAATCTGCGCCTTGGAGTTTTTCAAACATCTCCTGCTTGCTGTTGGGCCGGGGGATAACATTCTTGCTCCACGTCAAGCTGTGCTGGTCATCAGGGCGTGGTACAAAGCCACTGGCGATGCTCTTCCTCCTTTCTGGGAGGGCATCTGAACCGGTGTGACAGGGCTGGGTAGGCTAGGACAGGAAAATAGTAGATGTTCAGGTGCTCAGCCAGCTAGGCTTTGAAGGGAGGAATGTCTGCCTACACAGGAAGTTTTGGGTGCCTTTGAGCGCCAAGGTGAGGCAATTTTTAAATGCATAGATTCCCCAAAACATTGACAAGACAATGAAAGCTGTTGCACCCTCATATACTGTTACATAAATAAGCCCCAGAGCATTTACCTTACAGGCGAACTACAAGGTTGCAAATGTACACAGCTAAAGCACGCGTTACTCAAACTCCTACAGGACGGTATTTGAGATCATGCTTTTTTATTATTATTTTTTTTAAAAGCCATGATGTGCAATCTTTGTGCTTCAAAAACCTTTAAGATACAAATCATAAGCTGATTCCTAGTGTTAAAAACCAACAAAAACAATAACAAAAAAACCAACCAAACGAACAAAAAACCCCCACCCAAAACCCCCACCTGCCAGGTTAGTCGGTAAAGGTTAAGCTCCAGCTTGGAGGTGTGCACAGCAATGGTCATACAGCCCTCAGGTGGTTTGCTTGCCGAACAAGTGAGTAGAAATATTGAGCAGAAAATGTCCCAGTAATCAAATAGCTGCGCCAGACAAGGTCTGAGAGAGTAGACATACTCAGAAGCACGATTTGAACGTGAGAAGTAACACACGGTCAGATTACACTCACAGGAGGCTACAGAAAGCACATGGTTTGAGAGACAGTCCAGCATGTGAATCAGGTACAGGAAGCCTGCATGGATTAAAATTTTAAAAAGTCCACATTTGCTTTTATAGCAAAAATTAAGTCCTGTTAGGGATACAAAGCCTGCCCCTAGGAATAGGCTGTTTCCCACTATGCACAAACGCAAAGACCACATGGGGAGCGGGAGGTGCACGGCTGCACCCCAGTGCCCCGGGATGAGCGATGAGACCTGGGAAGGGCGGTCGGAGCACCTGAGCCGTAGGGCGAGCAACCCCTCTGCGTGCCAGCACCCCCAGACCTGTACGGCCGGTATGCCCTTCTGTCAGAGCGCCAGGAAGACAGGGAAGACAGGAAGACTTGCACAGCTTCTACAGGATGGAGGAAAAGCCACAACACTTAGCCACCAGCCCTAAGCTGCTACAGCAAAGAAGATTTTTAAAAACAAAACAAACAAAAGAAATCAGGTGAAGGAAGAGGTGATCACAGAGAGAGAAAGCAGCAGAAAACACAATAGCATAAGAATGAGCAGATAATAGAAGGCAATGGCACTAATCTAGCTCGTGGAGCTGAGATACTGTGTTCACCATTCTGAAAACACGCTTACATAAAAATAAGCAGAAAATAAATGATGCTGTGGTAATGTAACTCTGCACGGTTAGCTTTAATGGATCCATCTTGTTTAAATTCTGTTTCTTCAGCCAGACATGTCATCCGGCAAGGACATTTTCTTTCTTTCTCTGTCAGAGGAAAAACACTGTACTGGAAAAGGAGGCTAGTTTGGAAATTTATTAGAAACAACAAAAAAAAAGACATATTTTCTTTATTTTTTCCTTTTTTTTTTTTTTTTTTTTTTTTTTAATCTTCCAAAGCAGACCCTTGGAAGTTAATGCACATAACCTCTCCTTTTTAAAGGGATGTCTTTGCAAAGGAGTAGCCAGTTTTGTGAGGCAAGACAGAAATGTCTTCCTGTGGGCTACAGTTGGAAGCCTTGAAAAATGTGTTCGTGAAACTTGGGATGTAAGAGAGTCAAGTCTGAGGGCCGTAAGTAGAATGTCATGAAGTGCAAGCTGTACATTATCTAATAAACTAATAAGAGTATTTATATGCAATCTAACAAAAAAAGGCTGTGTATTGGAATTACAGGAAACAGGCAGAGTCCAAGATGGACAAGTTTCATAGCTTGAACAGCCACAGCCAAATCAAAACAGAAGGCCAAGCACAGAGAGCACGAAGGGATACTCCATCCTAAGCCTGACGCTATAAACTAGGAGGCCAGGCAGCTTGCTGCTGAGTGTCCATTTAATGCAAGGACTGACACTCACAATATCAAAAAATAAAAAAAAAAGGGGGGGGGGAGTGGGAGTGAGTTGGCCTCAAAGGTTTAACTCTGCTTTTGTTACCAACATTCTCATAGTTCCTGTGTTTGTTTTGCTAGAGCATTTGTAGCCCACAGCGAGCTTCAGTCCCTTTGATCAAAATCAGCTTTAAAAGCACGCCCAGGGTTTGGGTCAGTCATTTAGATGCAAGCACCGACTACGATTCAGGCAACAAAAGAACAGCTAGGTGCAGGCCACCCATGCAGCTTTCCATATTAATGAGCGCAAATCCTTTAGTCTTGCAAACTGGGGTGTCTGTGTGGGATTTTTGCACCAACAGGCTGAAATGCAACGCTCAGGAAGTCTATACAGCACTATGGTAATCAAGAGAACACATGGTGCGACATTTGGCATCTAGTCTATAGAAGTGCCTCAACCCCTACGTTTCATTAGGGGACATTACAATTTCTTTTAGAGCTGCTAAGCCAGCTGGCCAAAAATTGTTCTTCTTTTCTCATCCACTGCACGCTGACAGGGAAGTTAGTTAATTTAACAGAAATTCTCCCCATTATCTCTGAGCATCAAAGCAAAGAAAAAAAAATTTAAAAATCATTTTGTGCCCTGGCTGATTGATATGTTTTTCTATGAGCTTTGTAAGATTGAGTCAACCAGTGCTATCACCATCGATTTTAACAAATATTTTTACTTCCAAAAGTATTATGCTAGATTTAGCGTGTCATACGTTATCTGCCTTCCACAACGTGCAGGACAGCTGCTGCTGCACAAAGGCAGGTGCCAGGGTCAGTACCCAAAGACAGTCTTTACCTTCAAAGTTGGTCCTGCCTTCCTGAGAGAGAATTTCAGGGGCTTATCTTTCAGAAGTCCTTGGAGCTTCTGTAGCTGAAACCTGGCTCTTGGCCCACGTGTGGGTAACTCACTCAGCTGCTGTGGAGTGCCAGTGAGCTTTCAGCTTGGTATCATCAAACGTAGTCTGCAGAATCTGCTTAGCATCTTCACAAGGCCAACAACAGAAAAATCAGGCAATAGAAACCAGTTAGATGGAAAAGGTAAGTTTTGGCTGTTTGAACTAAGAAAAAAGTAGGCTAAAAGCCTCTATTGCAACCAAACAACCATTCACACAAGGACTCAACTAGAACAAATGATACAGGTATTAGAATAATGGCTAGTGCCCCCAAAGACAATCCACTGTCCTGTCGGCTCCATAAAACACACATGAAAGCAGAATCGATCCTGACCGCTTCCAAAAGCATTTCTCTGTAAGAAGAACTGCACTAAGCAAGTGTTTGCAAGTTACAGGGCAATGTGCAGCCAAAAAGTTTTAAAAGATGAAAGGTCCTAGCAACCACAATAAATCTATTATTTCCAGCTTGCAAACGTTCCAGTGAATTTCAGATGGTTCTGGGGAAAAAGAAACATATGGCAAACCTTTCAAAATACCCTTTCATAATGAAATACAGCTTTGTCTTTTACTATTTGTGTGAGAACATGATGTTCTACGCTGACCACCGCACCAAGGCACACTACAGGCTGCTGTGACAGCGTGCAGATTTAACCGGCTCATCTCAGCCCCCTCTGGACCAATTATCTGGTATTGCTTACAGTCTGTGAGGTAGCTTTTTGTCTGACCTTGGTAACAACAAAAGCTGATGGTCATCAATCTGTATAAAGGAAGATCAGGCAGCCAACAGAGCTAGCTTTACAGAAGAATAAGCCGAGAAGGATCTCTACCTCCCTGTCGTATTTTACTAGAGACAAAGGAACTACGGCTAAGAAGTTAGGTAAACGGAGAGGTAAAATTGGAGTATGGCCAAGGTCTTACATGCTAAGGTGCCTCATTTGCTAGAGTACAAATAGTTTTGCTGTACGCAGATCTCCTTGCTAAACCTCTTCGCATTCAAACTCCCTTCCTTGATGGCAGAACTGAACAAGCTTCGGGTGTCAGAGCTTGAAGTTAAAAGCTTTTTGATTAGTTAATTTTAACAGATCCATTGCCAGCCTGTGGGGCTGTTGTCACGAAGAGCTCAGGTGGCTTCTTGTAAAGACCAGAATCAATGTGCCATTTGTCCCAGCTCCAGCTGTCTCGTGACAGCACTGGCTCCATGTCAGCATGCAGAGCATTCTCCTGCCATTTCTAAATGAAAAAATCACCAGGGAGGAGTCACAAAAAAATAAGTTAGCCCGATCATTGGGTAGCGATCTAACAACTACCATAATAGGATCTCACCAAAGTCCAAGCTCCACTACACAAGACTACTTCTCTCTGTCAGTAGTCTTTCAATTTGTTATGTTTGATACACATGAATAAGAACAAAAATCCATTTTGTGAGCAAGCTGCTGACACTCTAGTACTGGGCTGTTATCTAACATACAGGCACTTACAGTATACTTGAGAAATACCTGGCAGGGGATTCAATTTCATATTTATGTCACATTCCTCTGCAGTGGTATAAGGGGTCTGAGGCACTTTCCTGTATTTCATAGACAGCTGCTAAACTCACAGGCGAAGGTGGACCATCCCTCTTGTCCATGTGACTCGGTGTCAATATCCTTCGCTGCACAAGGAGGCTGTGAGAGGACAGACCCAGTCCAACACCTAACTAGTTATTTATCTTATCCCAGTGGTAAGAAGTGGACTAGCTGTACAGAATTGCCGGAACAGTGAGAGCTACAGATCATCTCAAGGACAATCTTAAAGCATAGTGCTTTTAGAAAGCAGACGCTGTCCGAGTGCTTCTAAAAATACAATCATCAGTACTGGGGCCAAGAGCCCAGGTGTCCCGAGGAAGCAGGTGAGAGAAGCAGCATGTGCACTGGCAGGAATATTCATCATCACGATTGCGAAACAGAGTTCAACTTTTTGCGGTCCTCTGACTACCCACTGCTGAAATACCAGTTATATTTTTTCCAGACAAAACTATCCTTCCTAAGCTACAAAGTAACTCCCGCGGTCTGTTGTTAGCCCTGTAACTGCACAGTTTTAGGTAAAACAGTGACAGTAAAGGATAGCTGAGTCAGTGCAGAAACTGTGTGGAAATACTTTAGGAAACCGGAAGAACTCCAAGAACTCTTTTGCCTCCCAAGGGACAGTGTTACAAAAGATAGTCAAATCCAGTGTTTGAGAAGAAAACCAGAAATGGTTAAAGCAGCAATGTTATCAAAACCAGACTGCTTCAGAATGGGATCCTAATAGTTTTCTGCTTTTGTTCCATCTTTAAGGTGACACGAATGCTAAGTTCAGAATCAACCTCCATTATCCAGCATAATGCTGGTCATGCCCATGAGGTCCCTGCTTCTGCAGGAGGAGCCTCCTTCCTCTTTTGTCACAGCTCCATGGATGCTACCCAGGTATTGGTACTGCCAGGTTACACTTAGTGCCATTCAGGGTAAGATGTCAGCTCTCTTCCCCCTTCTCATCCCATCAGTAGGCGCCAATGGTCAACACAACATACTAGTCAACCGCTACTCCCACGCCGAATGTCACTGTCCCCCATTTATTTAAGTTCAGTAACCCTGGTGTCAGTCATCAGCTGCTGCACTGTAAGCCTGCTGACCCTTTTTCAGCTTGTCAGTTTTGATCCTGTACTGCCTAGTTCCCCTCCTCTTTTTTATCTCTTCGGCAAAAGGCACCAGCAATTACACTGTACTGGTTGGCTTCTGTTACTCTCGGTCAGTGAATCCTCTCTGCTCCTTCATGAGAAGATACATTCTCTAGCATCATGGATCAGAAAAAAGCACTTTGTTTTCACTAACCATTTCACTTCAGCTATACTCTAACCTTTCTGAGAAACTACTTTAATTTGTATGGAAAAAAATAAATAAATAAAGCCTGAAAATTAAATGAACATGTGTACATTCTTGCAAGATACGATAGCAAGCCTCCAAGCATTCAGCTTGTTCCATGCTGTGCTGTGACTGTGGTCAACTAATTTGGTAGAATTTACTGATCCTGCACAAAAAAAACCTGTTCTATTCCCTTTATTTCCTCATCTTGCCAATTCTAATAACATCCAAATTTCTTCCTAACAGCAGACCACATGTGCTTGAGTGTACCCAATGCCGAAGACTGTTCAGAACAGGGAACTGTAAACTAGTCAGGTTGATGATCCAGTAAAATGGCAGAAAACTAGAAGCTAAATAGTAAAGAACAAGAGAAGGGAGAGAGGACACACGGCAGGAAGAAACTGATAGAGAACACAGTGGTGGAGGACAAACACCCCATAAAACTGTAACCACAAACCATAAAGAAAAGATGGAGGAAAAATAAGCAGTGAGAGAATTTGGAAACACAAAGGAAGGCTGCAATTAGATTGGCAACTCATGAAGAACAGCCTGGAACCCATTCATCATGGAATGCAATATTACGATTTTCTCTGACACTAAACCCCACCTGTAAATGTAAAACAAAGCACACTATAGTCCATTAATACCTATTAATATCCAATTAATACTGGCAAATGGGTTTTCTGTATGTGTTCAGGGTAGAATTTGTGTATCCAAACAAAGTATCACCTGAGTGAGCTAGATGCTGATGTACCCAAACTGCAAATATCGCCCTCACCCTCAAAAAAGCTGCCTAGGCTGTACCCCTCAAAAGAGACTTCCACATGCTAAAGCAGGCTGCCTCTTTCAAGGCTCCCAAAATGCTTGAGTTCACTTTGGACTGTTGATGTAAGTTTTCTGTTACCTCACTTAACTCCTCCAGACGTGCCTCATCAGGCATCCGAGGGTGCAGGTTGCTTTCAATGCTGCTCTTGAGCCCAGGAAATACAAATCCATCCGGTGACAGCCACATACTCCTGGAGTTTGCAAAGGGTTCCTTACAGGCAGCAACCACATCCACTGGGTCAAATGTGGCTGACAGATAACCCACGACAATAAGTGAATCTGTTCTTTGGTTCCTACAAAAAAAAAGATTTTTTTGTTGTTGTTAATGTGAATTCCCCTTTGCTGGGAGAGGAGCCCACAAGGTACAGAACCAGTATAATTTCTCTCCTTAAAACTGCAATCATAGATCAAAATTATACAAAATATATATATCATTACATATTTTAAAATGGTTTTAACTCTCATTCTATTACGATCCAACGATGGATTTAATGGCAAGTGGTATAATGGGATCTGTGACAAATAATTACAGAAAGAAGTATCTTTAATATTATTTGTGCAACAAGAGAACTGCAGTTCCTCTCATGAACAGTTTTCACAGAGCTATAGTAATTTCCACTAGCTGATAGCAAAATAGCATTTGTTATTAAGATTCAAGCCAGCCATGCAGACAAAAGCAGATAAATGTGATTCTTCAAATGTGTTCTTAAACGTGTTCTTCAAATCACTTCATACTGCATACGCCAACACTGCGATTACTTGAATTCTCCCACTTATAAATGTGTGGGACTCAGAACTGGAAGTGACCACCTAGATTATCAAAGTCCACAGTCAAAACGACAGCCCAAGTCATGGAGACAAGACGACTCGACTGTAATGAACGGCATTAAGAGCAGGCTTTTACACCAGAGTACCTCTCAGACTGAGACCTTTTTGGATACCAACTTCCCTTCCTACGCACTACATGGGAGTACTAGTGTAAACCTATTTAATTCCTCTCTCTCTTTTCAGCACTACATACAGCAAGCAAAGGTCTTCCAGTTACGTGTCTCAATTCACCTTTTCCATTTCCTGGCGAAGATGCTTCTTTGCAAGTTCTGCAGAATTCAGGCTCTGAGAGCTGTAATTAAAGACAGCTTTACCATCAACAGGAGAAATCCTGAAAGCTTCAAACTTTGGCTTTTTCATCTGTCCTTTCAGTTGGCATACAGCACCAATGTTAGCCTGCAGAGATTACATCTGAGTTCTGTCTGAATTGGTAATTCACAGTGTTACGAAAAAAATTATGAACAAGCAAATGATTCTGTAAACATTTAAAAAATCTTTAACAAAACAAAAACCCTAAAAAAACCCTATATATAGATTTATTACACAACAGCTCTTTGTTAAGAAAATACTCCACAGAAGACACTCTCAAAAAAAATAGCACCATTCCACCCTTGCATATGACATTGCAAGAGCAATGGCAGCAGACTGGCGGCAAGCACTCTCCAGAGGATGACCTCTACTTACAGATCTAGAGGTGCTGATTGTCTTCAAACAAAATAAGATTCGTTCTTTCATTTCTATGATTCCATTAACACCCCAGCGAATACAGTGACATGGGAAACACCATTCATCAGGGCTCTTTAAATTTCTCTACTGACACAGTACAATTAAACCCTCATACCCTTTCTTCATTGACTTAAGAACATCATTCTACTGCGTTTATGGTAATTACGGCTTTGAATTCAGACTCTGTCATAACAGGTAATTACAGCAAGAGAGTAAAATTGCATTTTGGATGTCACTTCCCTGTGACATCCACTTCCCTTTTTTTTTTTCTTTTTTTTTTTTTTTAATTAAAAAGCCTGAAAGTTTACTTTACCTGCTATTAAAAAAGAATTTCATATTTTCTTTTCTACAGAGGACTTCCCATTCCTCTATTATCCTCTTGATTAAAAAGCACGTATAAAATGAAAACTGGTTAAAACACATACACTGGGAAGACTGCTAACTTTATACAAATAACAAAATAACTCTACACTGAATCTATACAGAATGATTAGGCCTAAGAGCTCTGCTGCGCTCATCCTCCCGTGAGGTTACAAATGCAAGCACTGGGAACAATTACTTAAGACAGTCTTCTTTTGTAGCCTCACGTAATACTCCTTTATCAACAGACTGACTAAAAAAGGAAATACTTACAAGTTAAATTTCTTTCAATATCTCCAAGACAGTACCCTTATACAGGAACACAGATCAGGCAAAACCTCTTTGTACTAAAATATATACAGGAAAAAACATTCAGAACTATTCTTCACAAACCATGGGATGGCTAGAGTCCTCAACTGAGCAAGATACTCCAAAAAACAATTCAGACTCCCAGGAAACATGTGGGATACCTCCTCTTTGATGTCTATGCTAACAGGAAAGGGTTTAGTTTCAATGTGTTTTCCCTGAGGCAACAGAAGTGGTAGATGGATGCTGGTAACAAGCCAGAAGAAGTTCTAAAATTCTTCACCATTTCCTTAAAGCTCAGCTCAGCTCTGTCTGCAACTGCTGGTTTTATTTAGTCAAGAACAAATGCCATTCTGGTTGCCCAAAGGCAAGCAGGTCTTTCACACGGTAAGAGAAGAAAGCACTATTTTCACATGAGCTAAGTTGGCTCAGTCCCCGCGAGCACCTGAAGCCTGGATGACATCCTGAAGCACAATGGGGGAGCTATGGAGAAGAAAGAGACAAAGAAAAATAGGAACCAAACCCCAAAAGAAATTACAAGTCCTTTAAATAATCAGTTTCCTCACCACTCACACTGCGTCTCCTCTGTTTACCTGTAAGCACTAGAATTGCTTTCCCCTTTGAGAAGCAATTACATTTGCAATTCAACTTCTGCAAAATAAAATTACCCTGCACTTTTGTATAATGTTTGCATAACACCTACAAATACCTTACCAAAAGTTTTTAAGTCTAATGAGTCATTGTTTCAGGAGAAGAAGGAGGTCTTGATTAAGGATATGAAGTTTTGCAACTATTAGGCTTGCTTCTCACATACCGCAAACTACTCACCCCAGTATGGTTTCTCTCAAAAGACATTTTGGCTGCTATTTCTTTCTTCTGCTGCACACACGTTTCATTGTAGTTATGTAACGAAGAATACACTGCCTGTTTCACTCTGCTAACTTTTCCTGGTACTGTGTAATCATCAGAGGAAAGTGAGAGTAAAGGAGGTTTTTGAATGAAGAGATCCTCATCAGTTAGGGGAACGCCATAGTTGTGACTCAAGACTGCGATCACCTCTGCTGCGGGCAGCAGATCCCCCAGAATTACATCCCTCAACCTCTCACTGTGACAGAGGTAACTGAGCCTACAAATAGACATCAACATTTTATTAGCTTACAAAAACTTTACTGTCATCAAATCATTACAGTTAGTATTACTGTGGAAAAACTATACAACCTTCTTGAAACCTCTGTTTATTAAGAAGTTCAGGTCAGTTCATGTATGCTGGTATTCCGCAGCAATAGAGAAGGTTAGCAATATACCTACTAGGAATATTCTAGGAATGCTGCCGGCACTAGATTTAGCTGCAAGTTAATGATTAGTTGCTGAATTTCTCTAGCCCCTGGCTGGAAATGCAATAAAGCAAAGTCCCTTCACACACACTGGTTCCAGCGTATGACCCATATTTCTGTTGAATACCCACTAAAATCCATCCTGCCTTACCTCTATTTTACGTCTCGTTCTCATCAAATTTAATTCTGTGTGCTATTCATGGCAACGCTTACCTCATCTGATTTCATTCACTAAATTTGGCCTGCAAAGCCTAGTGTTAACACAAAAGCGGTTCTAAGTATATGACAGCTACTGAACACCATACACACACCCTGTGTACGTGCCCTTAAATTCAGTTCTCAGCCTCTCTGGCTCAGGCCATAGCAGAGGCCACGAAATAAAGTGACTAACAGCCAAACAGAGCATGATGATTCCTTGCTCAAACTGGAAATTTGTTAACTCACTTATCACATACCTGTTCTTTATTTGGGGAGAGTAACTTTACAAAGTACGGTAAAAGAATTCAATTGTAAAATCACTGCAACAACATTATTTTCTTACCATTACTTCTGAACAATACATACAACTGATAAATGACATTAATTTCAAAGTTGCATCAGCATTAATGACACAAATTGAGTTTATATCGGTATGTTAAAAATTCAATTGGCCATTGTGCACATGGATCACATGCATTAGTTTTTCTACATTAAAATTAATTTTCTGGCTAATTCTAGCAGAAAGAAGTATATTGGGAAGCAGCAGTTTCTGTTGTGCACCCATTAAACCAGTGACTGACTACAGCAAACCAAAAGCCAGTAAAACAGGAGCTGTACAAGTTAGAGACTGCTCTTGAACACAGTCCACAGCCCGTATACTCCAGTGAAGAATTTCTTTGTATTTCTCTGAATAGTTACAGATGCAGCAGAATGAGGGTATGGCAAAAAGGACGAACGCCCAATGCCCGGCAGACGTGATTCGCTCACCTGTTGATGGTGGGGTGCTGAAAAGAGCTGGTGTCGAGAAGGGCATCGTCTCAGCCACTGAAGATGCTTTTACTGAGGTTCTCTCTGATTTTATAGCAATGAGTACTATGAAGTACAGTAATCGTTCCTGCAGCTTCCTTTCTCTCTAGTGGAAAAATAACCCCCTGCATTTAAAATTCTTCCAGCCATCCCGAAACCTTCACTTTCACTGCAGGGACCTGAGCTGCAGCTATCTAGCAAGTTGTGCACAGCAGCCAACCTGCTGATTTAATTTTCCTTTTTTTTAGACAGGAGATACTGCAATAAAATTTCACAAGAAAATTAACTACCAAGTATCTAAACTATGCAGTATTACATTTTTCTCTACCTCAAATATTGTCAGCACATAGCTAAAGGAAGAAAAGTATTTACCAACCATTGTTGAAGGAAAAAAATAAAAAGAAACAAAGGACTTTTAAGGACATCACAGTGATGGCCACCAGTCACTTCCATAGTGTATTCTTTTCCTCACCATCTCACAGCATAAACATGAAACGAATTACAGGTACGTGAAGAGGTACCCAAGTTACATGCAGATCATTAGAATGAATATACTTCAGAACTTTAAGTGTAAAGGCACATTAACACCAATTTGTTATGAAATCAGATTGATGTCTAGGAGACATTCATTCTTTCTTGTCTCAGGACTAAATGTCCCCATTCATTTCAAATAAGCTTTGCAGGATTTCAGTTCAGAAGTTAATCTAAACAAGCCAGTCTACTTCTAGCAAGAAAGCAAGCAATCACAGCTCATCTCTGCCTTCTAAACCCAAGTTGCTCATATCAACGATGGACGGTACCTTTATCCACCTCTCAATAGATATGTCTTAATTTACAAATAAACAAACAAAAAACCAAACATGCATAGAAATTGTCTCATAGATTAGTAAAATATATAGATAGAGATGTATGCACATAAGACTTCACCCACTTTCTTTTTCTTCAATCCATTTCATGAGGTGCAATGTCAGAGACGCTGTAAGGCAAATGGCTGAGAATACGTGTGCTGACATGAGCAACCTGGCAGAGATCCAGCAATAGATCATGCAACAAAACCCCCAAACAAAAAGCCAGGAACAGGAAAAATATTCTCCCAACTCTCACAAAACTCTTCCTTTCTCTAGTTATCTTAGGAAAACTGTTTTTAGAATTCCCCACTTAGTTCAAGTGACTTTCTGGATCTATCAAGTCCTATTTGGCCTCCTCCTTTACTCCATCTCTATGAGAACTGAGCAGAGAAGTAAATCCTTCCCAGCTGATGCTTCTGACACTGGAATCTTCTCTTTCTTCAATTTGTATTATATTCAGATATTTTCTGATATACTATCCTACTGATACACCTGTCTCCTCTTCTTTACAAAGTATAAATTCCTGCCCAAACTGAAAGTGGGCTCACCAATATCCAGTTATGACTACATCAGCAGTTAGAAAACCATGTTCTTCCATCTTACCGCACCCGATCCAAAATCTGAGTTACCCATCAGGCCCACAGACTGCTTTCATCACAGAAAAGATAGCCAAGAGTATTATTTTTTGTATCATGTATTGACTCTACTTTCCTAACATTTCATGTCTTCATTTCTTGACTATGAATCTGGACAAGGCTTGGAAACATGCCCAAGGAACCATACCTCTGACATAAAGCAGAGGCTGTTTTGTTACAGTGAAGAGGGGCTTACAGAGGCGGAAATGATAAAAGATAGCTTCCAGGTCTGTATACAGGCGTTGAGGGAAAGACAGTTGTGAGTTATATAGTATTTCCAGTTGTCCATCTTCATGTCTGTAAGTCCTGTAACGAAGTACCCCAGTGACAAGGTTAAAACAATCAGCCTGTATCGCAGGTTTCCTCAGTTCTGCAGTACAATTACTCTCTAATGAAACTGCTTTGCTTTTGTCCTTCAGATGGAACCTCTCACTCTACAGCCTTCACTTCACATGAACTGTTCTAAAAAATTATTTTGGACAAAATTACAAAGAAAATATCAAAACTCTCATGACATAACTGAGTTGCACATGCTTTCTTTTTAAGTCGCATGGAAAACATTTGAAAGGAAGCTCATCTCAGTTTCATCAGTGTTGTGCCCCTTACCAGCTTTATTACAGCTACAAAAGTAAGTATTTCTACTACAAATACCAAAATCCATACTGCAGCAGTAAAACAAAGCTTCAATTTAGGTTACAGGTGAGCACTGACAAGAGACAACTTTTCATGCAATAAATAATTTCAGTAACTGCAATGAAGTGACTTGCATTTAAAAAAAAAAAAATCAAACAAAAATGAAGTGACTTGCATTAAAAAAAAAAAAATCAAACAAAACAACAAACTACCACAGGGAAAGCTTGAACAACATGCTACAGTGCTGGAAAAAAATATCAATTATTTTTAAGCATGAAATTTGAGGAAGACATTCACCTTGAATTTGTCACATTTTCCCCTAAACTCAAAGGAAGAAACAGGTTGAAATCCACTTCCTCATGGTGACTGTTTTTGGTTTAGATCCCATTGAGTATTTTTTGTTATTATTTAGAATGGGCAGATTATAGTATTGTTCCCATAAACCAAGTAGCAGCTTAACAAACAAAAGTATATGTTGCCATCCTTCTCATTTTAACTTCACATGGATGATCCATGGTGTAACGTGATAAAGATGAGAAGATTATGCCTCAAGTGAAGCACCCATTGGGACTCATATCCACTAAAACCACATAGAAAGCATCAGCTATGTACTTGCCCATATATCTTTGCGTAGAAAGGGATGGGGGAGGTATAAATCAAATTAAAATCTCTTAATCTCAGGAAATAACTGATGAAAAACCTCAAACTCTCTTACCTTTCAAAGTGTTTATCCCACAGTTTCTTGATTGCTTTGTCTTTTAATCCCTCCAAGACAAAGAGATGAGTTGCTCCATCCAATAAATGAAAACCAGTAACAATATCCAACTCAGAAACTTTCTCAAGTGTGGTTTTCAGTTTTAATGCAGCAAGAGCCATTCCAATTAAGTGTACAGGACAGCAGTCCAGCTGGAGGGCTTTAGCATTGATTTCTGTAATCTCTGCCACCAAATGATGTAATAATGATGAATTATTGTAGTCAAAAGTGTAGATTATACAACCATATGGGCAATTTATGACTTGAGCATCAGCAATTTCTGCATGCATTCCCAATGGCACAGCTATTTCAAGTCTTACTTTCAAAAGTGAGTCTGATTCTAGATAATGTCCCATAGGTAGCAGGGACGAACTACTCAATGATTCTATTATTTTCTCATTTTTATCCTCCTCCCTGAAAGCAGCTGTATGTGGAGCTGAACAGTTATGGATGGGAGCACTGATAGTCAAGTACTTTTTACCCAACAATAAATCAGCTAGATGACTTTAGCTACCCCATGCCACACTTTGTTCTTCTTAAAAGAATTATAGATTGTGGCTTTGCAAGCAAGGAAGCTCACCCTACCCACTCTTTCATCAGCTTCATCCTCCCCAAACAAACATGGCTTCTTTGTGTTGTTTTACGTGTTTCTATCCCGGTCATGAACTTCAATCTCCAAAGGTGGACCTCTAAGACACCTCTGTAATTCCCCAGGTTTCCGTGTCCCTGCTAGAAGTACATTAACATCCTTAAAGTAGACATGAGTTCCATGGATTTGTCCATGAGTTTGATGAGGTGGGAAGTTGTGAAATTTGTATTTGCAGTAGGTGGGAACACGCAATCTCTAAAGAACAAAAACTGGGGAGAAACAGATATTTGTAGCATTAACCTTTTTCCTTTTTATTTTTTCCTCACAGAACAATCAGCTTTTCTAGTAGATAAGGTACGGGGGATGTACTTCACGGCACAAATTATGGTCTTCAAAGGCAGCAAAGAGGCCATTCTACATGCCTGGTTTGGGCATGTAGGTCTGGTCTGGATCCTGGGTTTGGGGAATATACTGTCCCCTTTGTTTGCCTGTCCTCAACTTTGTTGACTTTCCAAATATGTCAGAAAAACTCTCCTTGTTTCTAGATCATTATAGGAACATGCTAGGGACTGCAACAGCTCCTAGACCTTTTCTGTTTCTCCCTATACATTCATCTGTAGGATTTGAGGCCCAAAATAAATGCCTATAGCTAGAAGTTAGGAAATTCAACAAGTATCCAGAGATACTGTATGGAATGGACTGTATGACCTCCAACATTAGCCATTTGTTTACAAATCTGGGGAAGCACGTGGGGGATTCATTCCACAATACTGGTTGCAGTTCCTCCATGTAAGTGTCCATCAGCATTACAGCAGCCTGCATGGAGAGGCTACTTGCCAAGGACTATCCTGACAATTGCAAATTTGAAACAGTTCATTATTTCTTACAGTACCCTACTTGGCAAGGGAAACAAAGTCAAAACTTCTGTGGTCACTCTGCAGATTGCATTAGAAACTACAGAGTCTTTTTGTCTCCGTTATTTATTATGTTGCACAGTTACTGACATTTTTCCCCGTTTCTCTTCATAAAATGCTAAGCCAATTCACCTAGTCTGTCATAAGCCCTGCACTGTAAAACTCCACCTCAGAACTATATGCACCATTATAAAGTTCCTAACATAATATTATTAAACTATTTTCACAAAAACAGCAAAACATCCTACTAATGTTACGGTTCAGGCTGATGCAACTTGGATCAGATCTTTCATATGCTATTCCCTTATAATTCCACCTCAGCCGAGGATCAAGAAAATAGCTCCTGAAATCAAAGGTCTTTGACCTCAATTTCATTTTCACATCGACCATGTATCGTACTGAGAAAAGAGGCATTTTAAAATAGCATTTCTTTAAGCCTAAAAATGCAACCATTTGACATGGGAAGATATCTTCTAAGTCATCTCTCCAAATTTACAAACGTAAGACTAAAAACTTTAAACTATATTCTCACCAATATAGAACTTTTTTTGCGAACAGTATTTTTTAAGATGTGAAACATTCGCTATTTTTTTAAGTTAAAGAATATTTTTAACACAGGAATAGAAGTTGTTCTAATGAGCAAGTCAACACGTACTGACTTGTCAGCAAATTGTTGCAAACAATATAGCGCTGTGACTGAACTAGATCTTCTCTGGCTTACTCAAGATCCACTGCTCAGAAATCAAAATGGGATGACTATATATAAATTACTGCCCTTGGAAAACACAAGGATTGCTGTTCTGGCGCCAGTGCCTACGATAACATAGGCACTAATCTGCCCACATGTTTTTCAGGAAATATGTTAGTCATATTCTCCAATTTTGCTACTCATAAGGAAAGTTATCTTTAAAACTATGCCCGTATTTCAAGCAAAGCTACTTGAGGGTAACAAGGAAATTCTTTCAGAAAGAAGCAACGGTATGTGTTACCTGCAGCACTTCTATTGGTACAGGTGTGTTTGGGAGGCAGGTAGCTGAATTAATCCTCATCATCAGTGGATTCAATTAATGTCTTTGTCTTTCAGACAGAAGAGGTGTTTCCACAGTGAAAGTCACATAAGCATCTAAAACTTCAGGATTGTTTTCTGCCAGATGACTGATCACTGATTTTTCTCCTTTTTAAACATACAAGATTAAATACTGTTATAGAAGCAATCCCATCAAGGCACCCATATTTGATGCAATTAATTACAAATCTCCACTGAATTTGTATTAAAATAAAACAAAAGTATTGCTTTAGCTGCTTCAAATATTATTTATCTTTTACAGTAAGGAAGAAAATAGTCCCCAAAGCAGTGTCAGAACCCCTGCTTGGGCTAACTGCTGAAAGCACACAGAAGTTTATTTCTATTTGAAGCTGTAAATATACAGTTCGCATAAGCACAAAAATTAAAGCAGTTCAGAGACTTTTCATCATAATTAAACTCTTCGTTAAAGGTAAACAAGCACCTTTAAACAAACTGGCTTCTCTGCAAGCAGCTTTGCCACGTCCATACACTCAGCAGCTGAGTTCCATGCTCCATGACATACTGCTATTTCTGTCTGCGTGCACTGAACAAAGGGGAGTTTAATTCACTACACACAAAAATAGGACAACATATATTAATAATGAATGTTAATCTCATTACAGTCAGAAAACCACAGAAATAACCCACTCTACTCTGACCAATATCCCACTTTCAACACATTCTGAATCAAAGAACTTAGATGTCCATGCTGATGGAGAGCTACAATGCAGAGTTATTTTTGACATCCTGCCCTTCAGAGCACACAGACTTCTGAACATATGTCAGCCTCCCCCAGATCAAAACCAAATCCTAAACCTTTTATAACCAGACAGCTTTTATCCACAACATGAAATTCCCTCAGGATCTTTCAAGACAGTTTCCACCTGGCAGAGGCACCAGCACAGGTGCTTCAGAGGAGACACGGAGTGCACCCAGCAGGTCGCTCTTACCCTGCCCCTTCCTAACAGAATAATACCGCAGAGGAGAGGCATGAGATCTAACCGCAGTGAAGCAATGCCATACTTCCTTGCCACAGCAGCAGCAATGTTTCTTTTAGGACCAGAACCTCTTCTACCTGTTGATGGAAGCCAGGGTTGGACTGAGTAGGAAGGAGGAAACATTTTGTTGCAAATAATCAAAGAAGTAATTTAAAATTTACTGCAGTAGGTGGCATAATTCAGTATCATCCTTAGAAAAAGATGTCAATTATACACTTTAACACCAACTTAGGCTATAGGTATTTCAATAAGCTCAAACTTCCATTGCACAGTCCACTATACTGTATATAGAATCCCTACTTTACAAGGAAGTTAAATTTGCAACAGCAAGCATTAGAAGTTCATGGAATTACCAAAATAAAATTTATCTTTGCCACCTTACTATTCTTCCCTTGCGTATATGCATTATGACACATGTATGGTACTCTCTGTGATATGTATTCTGTTGCTTACAGAAACCTGTATTTTATAACTTCACATCTCCGAAACAGCAATGTTGTCATTTCTTTACCTCACAAGGATACCACAAAGATAAACTCCTTAATATTTGTCATTTTCTTAGAGACTGAGTAATTATTCCCAAAATTCTTTTTGCTCAGATCCAGTCTTTACCCAGCCAGTAAAAGCACAGTCAGTCCCAGCCTCGAGTATTTAAATCCTAGCTTCAGATGCTTTGTCCAATCAGTTAATTAAGCGAGTACAGAATTTCAGCACAAAGTAGTTTAAGTTTGACAAAAAAATGTAGCAAGCAAACACAGCAACTTAAAAGAAGAATTGTAGAAATATCACTGCTGCTGCTCCTGGTTTATTGTTATTCCTACAATAAAAGGAATGGCAGAATGTTTTAAGGACAAATTTAACACTCAAATGGAAGAAGAGAGAGGCATGCAACGTATTACTAAAGTTTTATCTTTTAATAACAATAGTAATGTGCCTAGAAATATTAGCAGTACCAAAACGACACTGAGGAAAAAACAGTCCACTCTGAACTGAAGCAAAATGATAACCCACATAGAAAACTCCCTACAAAGTGCGTAACTTTATCAAAAGCTTGGAAATGAAAAGTTCTAACTGCCTTAATTTTGAAAGAGACAGGGTGTGGAAGTTTGAGAGATAACTGTGTAGAACTGATCGCATAAGTCAGGGGTCTCCAGAGTCACGGGAAAGAAAGAGCAAACCAGCACCCCAGGTGAACAGAGCAGATGTGGTTTGGGGTTAAAGCTCTTCAAACGTAGCCCTGTGCTGCAGCCTGAGCTGCCCACCACCATCTGCGTGCACACAGAGGGCTCCAAAATGCCTGCCTGTTCCTCTGCACGCCCTGTTTTGCACTAGTGTTACTGCTCTTCAAAAGCTCTGTCCATAAAAGCAGGCACACCAAACTCGGCCACAGTGGACAGCAACAGAAAACAGTTGGCAAGCAAAGATCTGGCTGACGCTATCGGTGCATTCGCTTACTTTGACAGAACGATGCTACAACTGAATGTTAGCATTCATGCCTGGTGACGCTTATTGATAAGCAAATGTATTTTTCATCATGTGTGCCAGGAGCCATGTGCACTGCAACCCTGTGATGCTGTGCTAGTTTTTGGTCAGACAAGCACGCTGTTTAACAGAGGTCAGTTAATATATGCTTTAGCGTCCATTGTCGCAGGGGCTATCATCTCCTCCCACCTTTCATACGGCCTTAGTCAATTGTAAGCTACAGATGAGAGAGCAACATATCACTCAATGGGGCTGTGGGTTTTCATTTAACATAATGAACAAGCACTGGAAATAAAAATGGACTGTAAACCACAGATCGAAACCTGGTCTCTAGCGGAAAAAGCAATGCAAGTGATACAAAACAACAGCTTGATAATTTCGCAGTTGGAATAGCTGTTTTAGCTCCAACATTACTCTTTAACTGTTTTACACCATTGTTCACCCAAGTCCCTTGCAAAGATCCATCACTTCACCGTGGAACACTCCAAGTAGTATAAAAGAACCATCATCATCCCTGCTTCACACTACTAGCTAAGGAAACTGAAAAAGAAAGTTTTATTAGCAGCTGAAGAAACACAGAAAGCTCATGGCAGAGCCGGGACTAAAGCACAGGTCCCGTAACTCTTACTTCTTTGTTTCAACCTTGAATTCTTTAAAATAATAATAAAATAAATTTTTTTTAAAAAGAAGATAACCAGAATTCCCTATTGACCTTTTCAAATCTAGTCCATAAGTCCATCCAGAACTTACCATTCGTGGTGGCTGTTTTGTCTGCTTCATATGTCAGAATTCCCACATTATCATTTGTTTTCTCAGTTTCTTTTGAAGCTGAATTAACTGGGGGACCAGCAACTGCTTTCTGCTTCAGAAGATGGGCCTTATCCAGAAATCTGGTTTTTGCAAATATCATACTTCTGAAAACAGTAAAAAGACTTGAAGTTATTTAAGAAGTATGGAAAATAAAAAAACAAATCCCTGCCATGCTAATGATTCCATCCAAACAATTGGTTTTTTAAATTTCAAGTCTAAAAGAGCTCAACTGCCAGAATATAAATGTAAAGGAGATCAAAAAAGGATATCAACAGGATACATGGTCCTTCTCTTTTAAGTAAGTAAGAAAGAGACCAAGTACGTACCTGAAGAGATGCACAAAGTAAAACATCATATAGTACATACTACCTTACTTAGAGATTTTTCTGTACATCTGCTTTGCTTTTTGAGGAAAGAGAAAGATGTCTGTTCTAGTACTGTTCACATTTGGTATATACTGTAACACAATTACAGATAGACCAGAAATCTAGAATAAATACAGTTTTGCTCTATTATAGGAGCAACTGCCTTCTGAGGGAGAAAATGCAGCTAGGAATGCTGTCACTTAGTTTCAGCATTAACAAGCTTCCCAGACTTTGTAATATCAGCCACTGCTGTAAATGGTTCTTCACAAGCCATCACACATTTCATTCCCTAAAGTACACACATTCCTTACAAATTTGACATATTACTGCTGCTGAAAAATGAGTATTAATCAGAAACAATAGAAAAGGCTGTTTAACAGAGACGAATCTCACTGCATTTTAAATCTCCTGAATAAACAATTTTGTTGGCCCTGTCTTCAGATCCCTGTAATATATTGTACCCGGAGGGCAGCAGTACAAGATATACCACAGCAAAATTGTTTTATCTGTGAAGAACGCATTCAGCCCTAAAGATTCCTCACAATGGCGCGACAGAATCAGTGGTAGAATCTTACCTGCAGTTCAAGGAAATACAATGTCTGTCCAAGAAATGTTGACATCAGTGTTCACAAAAACTGGTCCCTGTTCTAATTAGCTTTATAGGCATGATTTAGGATAATAGCAGTTTGAAAATAAAGGCATTTGATGATGTTTTGAGAGGTACAATGTTTAGTAATGAAATAACTATAGTTCAATATATGTAGACAGATACATGCAATCTACTCTTTTACACACGTATTATGACATTAATTTATTTTTTTAAGGCTTTAATCTAACAAACATTTTATTGCTAATAGCATAGACTGCAAGAACTCTGTGTCATCTAGTCATCTCTGAGTGTGACCAGTATTATACGCCTGGGACACAAAGTACAACTCTCCCTGCCTACTGCCCCCATAGCTTCTCACAATGATAACTTTAAGGATTTCTGGTGCTGAATATTGTCTCCAGATTATCATATTCAATCTACAGCATCTTCTCTCAGATTTATTAGTATGTGCAACATCTTCCCTTTATCCTTGGCATTAAGTCTTTCAAACATCCTTTCTTCCTCCTCCTCCCAGGAATCTTAATCTTCAGCTGCTTCACAAACATTATTTTAATTCAGACAGGCATCCATGCAGTGAGCAATGAATCAAGACTGTGGCTGTGAAGCTTGAAGCAATGTATGTTTACAGCACTAAAAATAATAGTTCATTACACAGATTAAGCCAAGCATTTCCCAAATAACTCTACCTATCCTCAGAGATGTTTCAAAAAGGATCGTAGTAATAGCTGGGAGTGGGGAGAGAGAAGGTTGGTTGTGTGGTTTTGCAGCACTAAAAGTGATCAACATTAAAAACACAGCTTTCCGAGATCTTTGTATTCCTATAAAAACACACAGTCAAAATTGTTAATATACGGTTAACTAAGTAGTGAATGACAGACTCAAAATAATTGCTTGGAGAACAAAAAAATCTAAATAAAAAAAGTTTGCATGCGGTTTTATAAGTAAACCATCATTCTAAGAAAAAAATAGACCTGCTAAAACTAAAACCAACCAGGCTGTTTCATTTGCCTCAATAAAAAAAGAAAAATCGCTGCAAAGAGTCAGAGGCCCTAGAGACCACCACTATATATAGGAACCTCCCGGTGGTGGGAATAAATGAAGGAAACGGAACTGTGGAGTCCACGGAGGTAACACGGAATTCATTGCTGGATTTGTTGGAAACCTCCCCACTGCAGACTGAGAAGGCATAGAGGATATCAGACCATATGTGGGCATTTACAGCAGTATTAAGAATTTTTCTGGAACCAATTTGAGAGAAGAAATGCACGTACAACTATCATGACTATCATACTTTCTGGCTGTAGACTTTTGACATAAAATGAGGGAAGAAGAAACCTGATTCTTTAGAAAAAAAAAATTATTTTCCAGGTGCACAAAGGAGCAGCAAAACTTTGCCAATAATAAAATTGGTAAAATATAACTTCCTGAGTCTCAGATTTGCTTTTAGAGTAAACATGTAGGCTGCTTGTCAGGTAACTCACTAGTCCTCCACAAAGAATGATCATTACAATAATAATAATTCTTTGAACATGAAGCTAGAAAAAACCATCACCACAGTCACAATACAGGTAGAGTGAGAATGTTCAGAGATATGATAAAGCAACAGTGATGTACGTACAGGTATAATATTAATTCATTTTATCTGTTTGAGCATCACTTTGAAGAGGTAAATTTTTCCAGAAGAATTAATATCCTGATAAATATTCTTACATAGCTCTTGTGTCATTAGATTGTAATACCTCTAAATACGTTTCCAGTAATGATTTTGGGGGTTTTTTAAAAACTATTACAATATTTCTACCTAAAAAGGATTTCTATTCCAGTTAATCTGTACTGAAAGTTATGTTTGCATGAAGACTAAACACATGCTCCTAATTTTGCAAAATACTGATCTCATTTGTTCATGTTTCACCAGAATTTTGTTCCTGGCATGACAGAGAGTATAAATGCATGCGAGGGAACAGCAACAGCATAAGGAACTACACTTTCAGACTTAAACTGAACAAATATCCTTCAAATATCCTTATACTTCAGCAATAAAGATGCTTATGAAATGCAGAGCAAGTCCAAAGTAAGGTTATGCCCTGGAGTTCTACATTAGATCTTACACAACATGGACACCCGTCTTTGAGCAGAAAGGACGTGCTCATGGCACACAGAGTAGCAACAATTCACAGTCTGAGTTGCAGAGCAAGATTTCACCAGCGCTATTTTTGCAGTAAAAACACTACTTAATTTCAACAACCCCAACTCACATTTGCACCAGGTATTTCCTCCCATAAGCCGTTAACAAATAAAATTCCATTCCAAAGGTTGTTTTTTCCATTTCTATTATCGCAAACAGATACGCAAGATATAAACGCACTAGCCCAACTGCTTCTAGCAGTTATGAAGCTGAGGGCCCCATTTTATTTCATCATGCAATCACACGGTATTTACTTTCATAGGAAATAGCTCAATTAGCAAAGGCTATATATGGTGGACATGAACAGAAGAGTCTATTTAGTCTACAAGCCAGAAACTGAGAACTGTTAAAAACAGAACAGGCAGCAAACCAAGAATTATGCAAGACGATATAACAAGACATTGATTAAAAATCAACATTCTCCCAAATCTTACAGTACAGCACCTTTGTTAAAGAAGCATCCATAGCAGCTCAAAAGAATACAAGCTAGGAGCCTAAAGCAAGATGGCTGGATTTTCTAAATGCTGGGAGAATGGGTTTCTTTGAAGATGGATTTTGCACTTAAATGAAAGCTATCTGAAATGAACTAAAGGTGTTGCTTCCATGTACAATGCAACATTCTTGCTGATTTTGTTCATCTCTACAAACGTATGTTTTCCTTCTGCCACACAAAACCCATACCATTTGAACTGCAAGATTCACTTACAGATGCACTTATCAGAAATGGCAGTGTTCTCACAACGTACAAAATACTCAGAAATGTCCATCTGTAAAGCTGAGTTCATATTTGTGCTGAAGGCATTAGGAGTCCTTTAATTGACTTCATTATCTTTTGAGCAGGGTAACAATCTGACTAAATCTTGTTCAGGAGAAATTCTCCAACTTGCACAACAGCATAAAACAAGAAAGCACATCTTGGAACACAGGAGTGGATTTGTTATCTTGTGCCATCAACACCAATTAATTTTTTAGAAACAAGATGGGAACCTTAAGAAAGTAATTTAAGAGTTGATATTTTTCTAAATGACATTCTGGATGATGTATTCGAGATACACCCTCTTCATGATTCATTTCTATTTCAAGTGCAAAGTTTTCCACTATGAATAATACCCAAGAAAATACGATTTATTTAAAATGTTATGGTTTCTCAAGTCTTGAACCCTCTAACCTTTTCTACAATTTTGGAGAGTTACATGCTAATTGTTAGAAATTTACCACTGAGAAAACAAATTACTCCTTAAATCAAAAGAGTGAAGAGCTGTTCCTAAAAGCAGAACAGAACAAATAGGCAACTACGCTACTACGGCAGTATAAACTCAGGATTACCTTAATTGCTTTAGAAAACTACCTCATGGTAATTTGACCCAATATAAATTCATAGTTATAGAGTTGATTCATTGAGCTCCCAAGCCAGCAAAGCCTGCTCTGCCAGCAACTGTTATCGCTGACGCTACCTTCAACCTTTTGGAAAGAATGAGGTACCCTGAACCGCAACACTCCTCACTTTTGCCACTTCCTAACCCTTTCAGCTGAGCAACTAGCAGCAGAATACCTCCTGTTCCTCCTCCATCGAGTCTTAATGACACTCTTATCTCACAAATCTGAAGTCACAGCATACAAGTGAACAGAAGAAAAAAACATGCACAAACAAGCAAGCTGAGCAAAATTTGTTATTTTATGTAATTTTTTCATAAACAGCTTCTTCACCCCAAATATACTATAACACGCTTGATGTATCAAAGAGGATCTTAATGCTTTTGTTCCTCTCCTACAATCAGTAGGCATGGTGCAAAAAGCAGTAGTTAACCACTTCTGAAACCACAGTATAATTATAAAATGTTAAAAAAAAAAAGATACTGAAAAACAATTACATATCTTCAACTACATTTTTAACACCTGAACATTTCCCAATGCAAGTGCCACATTCTCACCTCGCTGTACATCAGTCATCTGTCCTTGATGGATGTGGCAAACCACAATTAGATGTTGCTAGTCCATTCAGATCAGTTTCTTCTGCTGAATTAAAACAGGTTTTACGTTTGCTATTAAGTCTTGCTATGTTTTGATAACTCCCATAAGACTAACAAAATGCATCTGTAAAGCTCTAGGAAGATGTGGTGAGAAGTCTTATGCAAGCTGTATTTGTAACTCAAAACCACAATCCATTTAATTTTTGTCTCCGAGTCAAGGATGAGTTTGAATAAGCCTAAAATGTATAAAATAAAATATTTTTGAGGGACTTTGAGAGATCATGCAGAGAAACTAAAATATTATGAAGTCATACTTTATTTCCTAGAAAAATAAGTTTTGTGGTAATTATCATGCTGCAATTTAAAAAACCTAGGAATTAACAAGTAATTAAAATGAGGTGAGAATACCCAAATAATATTTTGTTAGCGGTGAATGTCCTATCTGTACTTAAGTAGGTACTGATGCCCATAACAGATCTTAATGCATGAAAGACTGCATACATAAGAAGTAATACATTACTTTTCCTTATTTATTTTAATCAACTGTTCCAATTGCTATTCTACTGAATACTCATCAAAAAAAAGTAATGTTAATAGTGTCCAGATCTCTTACACAATGTGTAGAAATGTCCAGATATTTAGTCAATGTTTCATATATGCCATAAGTATGACACAGGACACCTGTTTGAATGTCATTTAATTACAGAAAAACACTCTACAGTCACAGATTTCAGTATTAATTACTCAACATTTAGCCTCACAATGTATCAGCCTTACAATGAGATCTAGGTCTTAATTACAGTGAGATTAGAGCAAATCAACACTGTATGAATGGCAGGGAGAATTTGCACCTGAATGGCTGAATACGTTCCACACAATAAAGAACAAAATTTGCCATTATCTGGAAGTAAGCAAAGATGAAGCAATGCAATATTAGGTTTCTACCTGGCTGTAAGCAGGATACTGAGAAACTGTAACAACTTCCCAGTTTTACAGAGCACAAGTACTGGTACACCCAATAGTGCACATAGTTTTTCAAAGTCAATGAAAAGAAACATAAAGAGACCTTCAGGACATTCCTTTCTTCCTTAACAGAAGTACAGAATGGGTTAGCACGTAGGCAAAACGCTGGCATTTTTCCATTCATCTGAACTGGAAGCTGTGTTCCTGTCCTTCATCTCCTCGAACACACTTTCTACCTTTGCAGGCTTCAGTATTTGGTCCATCAATCCTCTCCGGGCCCATCACTAGATGGCACTACCACCAAAATACACATGCATTCTGCAGCCGAACGACACCAGGAACTCATCCACTCCTCCTTCCATGGCGCATGTCATTAACCATTAGAAAAAACCAAAAAAAAGTAAAAAGATAGCCAACCGACGCCAGTGACACGGTGCTCCTCAACGTAATGTAAGCAGCCCTGCATCGGACGCTAATATAGGAGGAAATCACATTATCTGCTGAATCCCCAGTTCCTTACTGCGCTAACAAGGTTTCCTTTTGGATAATTCTATCTGAGTATTTGGCAAGTCCATTTTTGTTTGTAGATCTAACAAAATCACAGACATAACACAGAGTGACAACCTAGCTGTTAGTTTTGTTTTCACCATAAAAATCTAAAATTAAGGGGAAAACAAACAAGCAAGCATTTTGTTTGCATTTTCACAAGATTACTGAAGTCAAGTATAGAGTTTCATAATAATTGCTTTCCAGTACTTTTTGGACATTTTTTGTTCTTAAAAACATTCTATGAAAACAACTATGAAATTGCAAGGCCAACTGCCTAAAAGCAGAAATTTTCAAAATAAAAGGTCTGTGCTGCTTGAATTCAGCCCTTTGGTAAATATATATGTATCCGAGACCTCAGACGAGGATTAAACACATTTTGCCACGGTCCTCTGCCCCAGGTCGCACACTACTGTTCATTGTGTTGCTCAATGAAAGCGCATTGCGAGAGTTAGCTTTCTTCTCACTGCACAATGCAGGGCTGGGGTCATTTCTTACAGGGTATCCAAGCAGTAACCCTGGTGTAGCAGAAGAATTACTGACGTCCTGAGAGTCTGTAACACTCATTGCTGAAGTATCTTTGTGCTTTCTTAACTTTTAACACTTTCTGTAACGTGTCAAATATTATCTCCATTGTGGAGACTGAAAATTGAAGTGCAAAAAAAAATAAGGCAAAAGGTTTCCACTAACCTTGGTGGCCCAGCTGGAAAGCCAAGGACCTAATTTTTTAAGAATTCTCAGCATCATATTTTTATTTCAATTTTCATTAATTAAGTTTTCATTCATCTGCTATTGACTTCAGTTGCTATCGTGAGCTCTCAGCCCCCATGATCTCCAGTCAGGCACTGCAACGTGGTACCATGTGCTTTCTGAGCTCGCAGCAGAGCACTCTGCATGGCTGCTCCGTTCAACAGTGCCCAGGTGCAGAGAAATCCCTGCTTTCCAGTGAACAGACCTGAGCGGGGCTCCAGAGGGGACAAGGAAAGCTAGCAGCAGGGTTTAAGAAGATGTGGCTACAAACACGCTGCCGCTAGACGGAGAACCTGACACAAGGCCAGATCGTGATGTTATTTGCGGCAGTATTGCAGCAGGTTCTCAAGAGGCACAAGGCAAGGCCAGATTACAAAACTGCATACAATCGGGATCCCGCCGATGTTGGGAACAAACTTTCGTACTTCTCCATGAACGAGTAATTCAAAGGAAATGTGACATTCTGCTACTGGACTCTGTCCAATTCTATTCCAAAGCTATTAAAAACTTGTTCTAACTATAATACCTCAGTCTTCCTGCAACACGTTGTTCCCTCAGTAGATTCCTCAGTCCCGTTCCTGCTCGCCCATTACTCAAGCTGCCATTGCACCCCCCTCCCTTTTCACCCATAAGCCAGTTCCAGTTTTCATACTGTTACACCTTCAACAGGAAGGGCTGAAGACTCCTCCTGTGCCTTGGATTCCTTTGCTGCTTTGATTTTTGTACAGCTGGGTGCTGGTTGACTCTCTTCCAAGAATTTTCTTTGCAATAGCACTGCGTATTTTACCCCATCTATAAAGGGAAAAGGGAAAAGGGAAAAGAAAAGAAAAGAAAAAGGGAAAAGGGGAAAGGGGAAAGGGGAAAGGGAAAAGGGAAAAGGGAAAAGGGAAAAGGGAAAAGGGAAAAGGGAAAAGGGAAAAGGGAAAAGGGAAAAGGGAAAAGGAAAGAAATTCCCTGGTTTAGCCTTCATTGCCTAGTCTGGCACCTCTTCCCCTTTTCCTACTATCTATAAGAAGCCACTCTTAGACTTCAATTTGGTTAATCTGGAGACAAAAATCACCAGAGTTACTGAGATTTACCTCAAAGGCCACAGAAGAATCTAGCATAAAACGTTCTCCCCGCGTACTCTACGACAATACATATTCAGAAGAAAACGCTGGGGCAGCTGAGGCTTGTGGGAACTCCCAGAACACGGAGCCTGCAGAGCAGGCAAACAGCCCTGGCAGCGCGCTGCGGGGGCTTCTCCACACAGACTCCTCTGGAAGTGTGCAGCTTCAGGAGGGACAGCTTTTAATCCTTTGTCCTGCCTTCCTCCTGGTGCTACAGTGTAAGGCTGCTCTTGAGAAAATACTGAACTCCAAACAAGTTTCCATTCCTCAACAACAGCCACTCAGGTGCTCAACCTATCTTAAAGAGCAAAACCACATGCTGTCAGAATTTCCACCAATTGCAAAGCCTATTTGCTGATAAACCCCCCCATATCTGAGCAAACATTTGATTTATTACTTTCAGTTCAATCGAAAGAAACCCAACCCTGTACTAACTAGCATTTGAAATCTTAGAACCTCACCAAATCTCTATCCACTCATAGACATGGGAAAGAGAGAACAATTACAGTATTTTACTAACAAATTATGCATATTTTAATAGTAAAATTAATTTTAACAGTAGTTTGAGGCCATCAGAACAAAGGATACCCCATTTCCTACAGGTTTCATCTCATGCTTAGTTCTCTCGTATTTATTAAGGATGAAGATGTCATTTCATATATGTCTGTAAGAGCCCTAATAAGGCCTCTCTCCTTTAATTAAATTAACTCCACTAGTAAAAATTAACTATAAATTATAAAATAACTGTCTTTGAAGCCACTGACCTTCAAGCTAGTGTGGTCAAAATGTAAGCATAGGTTCAAGTTATGGGGTTGTGGGAGACAACAAGGGGGAGAAGATGAAACGGAAAGATGCACAGCATAAAAATGTGGCTGTACAAGTTTTGCTTCTTCTCAGGACAACAAAAAGAAAAATCCATCTTTGAAAAATGGATACATTCGCTACTAACATTACTACCCAACATCCTCAAATAACTCACTAGTTTTCAAAGGTTCAGATTATAGACCTAATTATGTTTTCCTGCCATCCATATTTTCAGAAACTTACTCATGCATTCATTAAAACACAAGTAGGAATTGTTTTAGTGGGAATGACATACGAATGTCAAATAATTGCAACAATAGCTTATCAATAGGTGCAGTCACAATTTCAAGCTATGTTTTATAATGTACCTGTTTGCATTAGACTTACTAACAGCCTCTGCATCTCCTTCTAGTGAAGAAATAATGTTTGGTTTATTAAGCTTCACTTTTGAGGAAACTTTGTCCTTGGTATCCCAGATTTTTAAAATTATTTTGTGATCTCTTAGTTTTATTAGATATTCATTAGTGACACCGATAGCAACACTATGGTTCCATGATACCCACATCTTGTCATTTTCAAACCATGGTGTAATAGCCTATTAAGACAAAAGATTAAAATCTTTACAGGAGCTGACCAGTACTGAAGAACTTGTATTTACATGCTGACCACTATCACCACTGCTCTCAAACTGTACGTTTCTTATTTCTCCAGCTTGTGCTGGGTCTTACATGACCCCCCCCTTGCTGTGTCAGAGCAGCATATTTTGTTGGATTCAGACAAAGCAGTCTTATCAAGTCAAGGTCTGATACGAAGACCTGAGGTAAGGACAAACAGCAATTAAGCTGTTGCTCAGCATGAGATTGTGGACTGAAGACTTAACAGAATACTGTAAAAGCAAATATATACACTTTAAAATGCTGAATTGGTATTTACAAAATTAAAGCACCAGCACTAAACTTCACATGTACATGCTGGTAAATTGTAAGGCCAAAGCACTCATCAGAGTTGCCAATAAAACACATTTCAATCAGCAACTTTGCACGTGCATTTTGTTTAACAAAAATGTCAAGCCAATACTCAGAAGTGCAAAGCAATCAAAGAGGGCCATTAGAAAGATTGTTGTGCAAAGACAAAACCTGAGAGTATACAGGTTGCGTTAAAACCAACAGTCTCTCTCTCAAATTAAAAAAAAAATATTTTAGCATTGACTTTTTAGATATAATTTCTTAACAAACCAAGGTGTATTCAAAATAATATATCCAATTTTTAGGTTCCTGGATTTGAATGCACAGGATTCATTTAGACACGTGTCTAAACAAAACAAAATTTGCAAAATTTGTCAAGTACCTTAAAAATCTTTTTCTCCTCAACAAAGATCAGAGGCATAAATTTCAATTTTTTTATTCACTGTTAATAAAATGGATAGTTGCCTTCAAATTATTATATTATTATCTTAGTACTTGAAAGATAAAAGCTATAATCCCAAGTAAACTGATAATCTAGAGGAAAACAAAAGTAAAATACTCTGAAATCCACCAGCCTCCTACTACAAATGTAAGAAGTTACTGCTGATCTGGACTAGCAGAGTCAAGTTCTATCCTTGATATTCATTCTATATCTGTGTGTGCAGATAAGGCCTAAGCAGCTGCTAAAACAACATGCAACTACATCACTCCGTATCTGAAAACATTCTCCCACCTTCTATATACAAGATTTTGGATTACTTAATTATGTCTTTTACCTTGGAATCGGATTCTGTAAATAGCTTTGCAACCACCCCAAAAAACACCAAATCCAGTCTTCTAGGTACGAGGTCATCTGGTAGAAGGAAGTACTCAATGCGATAGCAATGTTGCATTCTTGGAATAGCTCCCGATCCATCAACTTGAATTCTATTTCCTTGCATATCAGAATTGGATTTCTTCTGCTTTTGTCCTAGAGAGAACGTTAAAATTATTTGGAAGAGTTAAATGTTATCAAAGATGATACTTTCGGGGGGAATTAATGCTCTCTGCAACGACCAAATGGTAACAGGCGTTCCAGTGTGACAACAGAAAAGCGACTGATCAAACACGGATGATTGCTGAACATGAAACTCTTATCCCAGTGCCTAACCCTGCAATTCTTACCCAGGTTTAACTACCGTAATGGTCCATAAAGTTCCTGGAACTCCCCCCTTCACCCTCTCTTCCTGCAGCCTGATGTCCAGCAATTGCAATTCCCAAGGTACATATGTCCTGTTACCAAGATAAGTTCCATAAAGCAGAGTTCCACACTGCTCAGGGGAATGTACCTGCTCCTGCTATACCCAAACACCTCTGTGCCACAGCAGAATCATACCTCATCTGTTGAACAGCTGCTGCCTTCTCCTAAAATGACAACACCACCTTTAAACTACCCAAAATCACACTTAGCCAAGTTGAGTATATACACCAAAAAACTACCTTTATTTTCATTATTAGGCAGTGACTGATCAGTAAGCACCAGCTACAGTCAGCAACTTGAATAACTGTGACTGCTGAGGAGTCAGCTGCCAGGAACGGTTTTCAGTCACTAGTGACAACCATCCAATGGTAAAAGGCTCCCATGTCCCACTGCCATTTTCTTGAGCAATCTACCCAGGACAACTCAAATCGACTAACACCTTTTCTAATGTTATCACCTTAAACCATCCAGGACTCTGCCACACAAACTTATGGAGTAATAAAAGAAGGGTTCTTAGGAAAGCCTGCGTCAGGTACTTACCTGTAGGCAGGCCAGGGACAGCTAGAGAGACTGCGAATGTGCAGGCCACAGTACGGGAGCCATCCAGTTCCACTCCACTTTTTTCAGACGGGAGGAGCCTGCTGCTTTCACCCTCTGGGGTCAGTTGTCCACCACCCCCAAGCACCTCTAGGTTTTCAGTTTCAGATGTGCTTTCAGAGCAGATTGTGTTCAAGTCTGTCATCTTGTCTTTATCACCTTCCTCCACCTCCTCTTCTTCCACTGCCTTTGAATTCTTATGCTTTTGCTTTGCCATCTTGATGTACAGTCAGACAACGGACTCAAGGCTACGGAACAAGACAAACAGCTTTATTTTAGTGCTGAAATAAAAATCCCTACTAGAACCAAAGCCAAAGAAAGGAAGGATAGCATGGGGAGGCCCGAAAATTCCCATTTCGAAAGATGCTTTCCAAGTACTTAACATATATACCCAACGGATTAATTTTTGGACGCAGGGACAATCCACACAAAAGCCTCCAAGCGACCAGCCGGGGTAACAGCGCGCCAACGCATTCCGCAAACAGCCACACCACGCTCAGAAAAGCGAAAAGGGCGGATGGCAGCTGAGGCTATGAACTACCGGTTCCTCGCCGAACCGCAGAGGGAAGCTGCGTTTTGCAAGGAGCCCATCCTCAGGAACCGGGGGAGCCCCTGCACCGAAGCGCGCCGAGGCAGCGGGCGAGCTGCGCCCCGGCCCCGCAGAGCCGCCCGGCCCCGCAGAGCTGCCCGGCTCGCCCGCGGCCGCCAGCCCCGCGGGGTTGCCATTGCCGGGGGCTGCCACTGCCCGGGGTTGCCACTGCCGGGGGTTGCCACTGCCGGGGGTTGCCACTGCCCGGGGTTGCCACTGCCCGGGGTTGTCAGGGCCCGGGGTTGCCACTGCCCGGGGTTGCCACTGCCCGGGGGTTGCCACTGCCCGGGGGTTGCCATTGCCGGGGGTTGCCACTGCCCGGGGTTGCCACTGCCGGGGGTTGCCACTGCCGGGGGTTGCCACTGCCCGGGGTTGCCACTGCCCGGGGCTGCCACTGCTCGGGGTTGCCACTGCCCGGGGTTGCCACTGCCCGGGGCTGCCACTGCTCGGGGTTGCCACTGCCCGGGGTTGCCACTGCCCGGGGGTTGCCACTGCCCGGGGTTGCCAGGGCCCGGGGTTGCCACTGCCCGGGGTTGCCCCGCCCGCGCACCGGTGCAGCCAGGCGCTCGGCGCGACTGCCGCTACGGCGGCGCTGGGCAGCGAGCTGGGCAGCGAGCCGCGGCTGCCCGGGCTGCTCCCGGCCGGCTTCTCGCACCGGGGAGCTGTTTTGTTACAAGGCCGCGCTCGGGCTGAACCAGCCGCAGTGCACGCGGATGTCCCGCAAGCTGGTGCGCGGCTGCTACGGGCAGCGGCATCCCACCGGGGCCGTTTGTCCTAGAAACCAGGGCAAACACCTCGCCAGAGCCCCCGCGCCGCTCGGCGCTGACTCTTCATGTTGCGTAGGCTTTCCTTGCCGGCGTGCTCACACCTTACTTTGATTTGAAAATGTTTTTCCCCATTTCTGTCGTTTCGGAGTAGACTGTACCGTAAAGAAGAGGGGGAGCTAGCGGCGAGCATTGGGGACGGTGGCCCGCAGGGATGGCGGCCTGCGGCACCGGCACGGAGCGCGGCCGGACGGTCTGTCTGAGGCCTCGGCAACCCCGTCCCAATCACGTCTGTAGCTTTATGAATCTGAAAATGTAGTAAGCACTACCACGTAAAGCTAGAATGAAAATCCCTCAAAATGTAATCACATTCGCTTTCAAATGTTTGCAGGTCTTTTTCCCACTGGATAAATTTGTGTTCGTTGTCTTGAACACGGATGGTATTTATGGTAGAGTGGGCAAAGGAATGAGAGAAGGATTGTCTGCAATCGGTAGTATGTAATTAATTGTGCGTGCAGCTAACAAATCAAGAAAATGTTTAAGCATGTTCACTTTTCAGGAGTTTGAAGAGCACGACCATCCAAATGACTCCGCAGAAATAAGGATAAACCGGACAGAAACAAATAGGGATGCATTTTTTGGAGACAGTGACACAGGATTATCTACACACCGAACCACTGAGCAGCAAACCACAGTGTGAATCCAGGCACATGAGTTATTCACCAATTCCCTTTACAGCGACTCAGATTGCCTAAACTGTAACGAACATTCCATATACTCACAACTTACCTATCAACTTCCTTCTTCCTTAGACAGCAGCAAAACCATTACAGGATTAGTTCGATGATTATAAGCCAAATAATGATTAAATATTTTGTCTTCTTGCACAAACCACACATCACATGAACAGCTCAGTATTTAAGCCCACTTTAGCCCTCAGCCACTTTAGCACTTTAGCCACTATAGTTTGACAATATTTCACACAAGGGGGGGTGAAAAAGGGTGGGGTGATTCATTTCACAGATTTTGGTTCTTTTTGTTTTCCCACGGGACTATGTCTCACAACCCATCATTAGGAACTCAGGCTGACATCTCAATTGTCTGCGAAAAAGCAGCTGAGTGGAAATTAAAATGCCAATGGAATAAAACTTGATTGTCGTTAAACACTTTCCTAATAAGAGCGTCAACATTTCAGGGAGTATTCTATGAACAAAAGAATACACAGATTCCTCTGTGCCATTCCCATATCTGCCACTGCCTTCATGCATGGGCTTTGGTAAATCTCTTTTAGACAAACCCAATGAGAGCCCCTGAATTTTTCATATGAAGCTGAAAAGCACATAAAGCCCAGAAGGATCCAAATCTTAAAATGATTCAACAGTTTGGTGCTCCTTTCACACCTACACTAGATCAAGACCCAAACCCTAGATGCCAGTCTTCCACTTCAGCCCTCAGCTCAGAAGTGCTGTAGATACACCTGCTGGGTACCTACCAGACTGGGCTACATCCAAACTACACCACTTCCTTTTTAAACACAGCTGTGAGGAAATAAAAGGCTGTGGACAGTGTGTCATACCTTCCTCAGCACCTTCCTCAGGACCACCCGTTCCACAGCCTGCACGCTTACCCTGCAGGCAGGAGACCCACGTCTACTTCTCTTCCTGAGGCCTTGCTGCACCTGCATCTTCTGACCACCAGGAGTGGGACCTAGCTAACCCTCAGGGCTGTACGTGAGGCAGAGCACGGGGGCATTTTCCGCTGTTTCTGCTGAAGCTGTACGACTGCAAAAGGAGTTCAAGATTTGCTGAGCTCAATAGGGAAAGAGAGCCTTAAGATCTACCGTGGTTTAGTGAAAGTGCATGAAGAGTCTCAGCAAGCAGTGAACAGGACACACACTCCCCACCTGCTGGCAGAGCCCAAACCATCAGGCCAGAAACTCATACTCACGACTCCCCTCAGGCAAAGGCTCGGGGCTGTGAATCCTCAGCAAAGTGCATAAAACCTCAGAATCACAAGGAATAGGGGACACCCACGTTCTTTGTGTTGTCTAACTCTACGCAGCGCTCTGTCCAGCGTGCCATTTTGGGGGACTGTATGCTACGATGTCCAACTTACCCATAAGGAAACTGATTCTGATTTTCCAGGAATTCCAGGTTCTAGATGACATGGGAATGGCCAGATGGACACAAAATGGGTCTCAACACCAAGGCTGAAGTTTCCATTGCTCTCCTTGCATCTGCTCCTTACAGTCACTGTACCTCCATTCCCTCGCCTGTACACGCAGGCTTAGTAATCTCTGGTACTTAGGAATATCCAGGAGAAAAGGGGCTCTAAAAAGGCTAAATCTAAATAATACACATTTATTCTGAGAATCTATAGTCTAATTTACAGCAGAAATCAATACGGCATCAATGTTTTAGAAAATACTTTTCTGGAGTAATTTAGATACACACTCTTAACAGGAGTCAAAACATTGTAGGAGAGGCTCAGATCAGGTCTGCTTCCTACAGCCTACTCGGGAACTGCTGGCACACTTACCAGCTGGAGAAACAGAAAGCCAGCAGCAATTCTGACTGAAGCACTACAAGCCAAATTCTGGTCTCACTTACACTATTGTGAATTTCCAATTTTCCCCCTCCATTTACTCCAAAAGTTGTTCATAAAAAAGAAACGTTTACCCCATGAGCACCACTAAATAAAAGTTGAAAGCAGTAGATTTCTCTTTTCTAATTACTGTAGAAGATCCTTAAAACTGTTCCAGATGCTGACTAGCTAAGAAATGTCAAATACAACACCTGGTTATTCAGAGAGCTGCAGCTGTTTCCTCTGCAGACTACATAACACGTCGTTTCTTCCCTTTAAATAGTTTACACCAAGAGAAAGACCACAATGTAATTAGTAATATCACTCAGGAGAGAAAACAAATTGCAGTTAGGTAAGGTCTTTTGTTAACCCCAGTGGCTTCCCATCAGCTCCACAGCAAGAGAGGCTCCAGACACCAGTTCTTGTCCATTTTTACCATAGACATTTTCCTTACGTTCAGAAGCTTACTAAGGTGCCCTATATTAGTTAGTGAAACTCTTCCCTGTATCCACCCAATATGCTCTCCGTGTCACTAAACATACAGAACAACTTTACAGCCTTCTGCACAGTTTATCAGAACTACCTACACGCTCACTGGATGTGCACATCTAAAATCTTGTCTGTGTAAGTATGAAATGAAAACATGCTGCAGGCAGGAACAGAACTACGTGACAGATAGTGACGTTCAATTACATTTTGCCTTCTTTGTTTTACTGCATACACAGAGCTGTCCCAACGCACGGGACCTAACAAACAAAAAGACAACACCCAACATTTTTGGAGTTGCAAGTAACTTCAAGAATATGCCAAGAACAACACTGCACCACTAATATTATTTTAACTCATCTCTGAAGTTCCTTGTGAAAGCAACTGTTTCCGAAACAACAGTTTTAAAAGGTTCAATAACATCACAGTATGATTTTGTTGGAAAGGGTTTGGAAAACAAATTTTAGGTACTTAGCACTAGATTGTCACTTCTCTCCTTGATAGTAGAAAGTCTGGAAGGAATAAATTCTATTATTTTTTTTACTGTAATGAAGTGATCTTTCGGCAAGATGAGCACCTTCCACAGCCCCGCAGTTCTGGCTGGCCCAGCATAGCACTACAAAACAACAACCCACCCCACGAATGAGACCAGACTACTGATATCCTGCAACGTCAGACATAAATGCAAACGGTGCTGATCCTTGGTCCTGCAACACATATGAACCGTGAAATAAAGTATAAGTATAGTTAACTTAAGCTCAAGCCATTTTTTTCTGTAAATGTAGTTTACGTGTCTTAACTAATCCCACTGCTACCTAATACAATTTAAAACATTATTCCATCAGTGATGTTGGCAAACAAGCTTAAGGCTGATCGTGGCACCTTTTAACCTCTTAAAATAAAGAAAAACAGTTCAGTAATTTCAAAAGCAGTATTTTAATTTCCTTCTAATTTCCAACTATTACCACCACACTGTAGAAACAGCCATTCCATTCAGATCCCGCTTTGCGTCAGCTCTTTCTACAGTTGGGACTCTTTCAAGATACTTTCACGCTGGAGTGCACTATCAGAACTGGGAACAACTTAGTAAAGAAAAAGTCCTTGAATACTTAAAAAAAAAGTTACCATCTCTCTGAGCAGGTTTAGAGAATAAGTCAAGGAATAGGCAAACCTCGTCTGGGTCAGGAGTAAGATCTTAGTCGTGCTGTAGTCGGGAGTTAATACAAGAGTCATTGTAATTACACTGTGACAGGCTTTTCTGTACCTCTGATATCAGAAGCACTGCACTGGAAAAAGGGTGAAGCGTGGAGCAATGCATGGTTTAGTTTCAAAGAAAAGCAGGCTGCAAGGAAAGTTTGCTTCTACCATACCCAACGCCCTTGCCACAGGGAGGCTACGGTGACATTTAAGATTTCTCTGGTCCAGCTGTTTTTGCAGTTGTCTAGTGTTTAAAAGTATTGGGTTAGGCGGTTGTTTTCTAAGAAAACACGATGCAAAACCCAACAGCCTGGCAGTTGGAGCTTTTCCTGAAAAATCAAACAAAATTCAACGGCCAAAGGTTTGGGGTATTTTGCTGGTATCAAGTATCTGCTTTCTTTCACAGATGAAACTTTGGTGAATATGAATTGACATCATACTGACATTCTCACTTCCCTGTTACAGTGATAATACAGAAAGCCAAAGATTTGACATGCCATTTATGTCTTTCACTCTTTCAAACCAGAAGCCCAGCAGATGGGCAATGAGGAATTCAGGAGAGGCCCAAACGCTCCCCAGTGCTGTTAAGGATGCCTCTCTTCTACCCAGAGACACCATCAAGAAACCCAACTGGAAACCACAGGTGCTAAAGTAAAATTTATGCTGACAGGTTTATAGCTTGGTAAAGATTCTGTCAGCCTTTAAATCAATTATTTCCACTTGATAAATATTTTTACAATTGAAACTAGCTAGACCAAAACACGTTCAGAGTGTTGCACTGTCTAACTGCAGGGCCTCCATGCTTTCGTTGGTGTTTGGGGTCAGTCGGTTTGGTGTGTGTGGATAACAGATGTGGATTTACATGGTATCTGCTGAAAACATTCAAGGTTTATGTTTTTGTCTTTGCTGTCTCTCTCTGGTGCTGCATTACAGTGATATTTTGACCCTAAGTCAATTTCTTGCGTTAATAACATTATCAGACTAAGAAAAGCTAAAGTTGTATAGGTATAGAGGGCTACGAGAGTGAATAAGGAATATATACATATGTGTTACCTATGGAAAAAAGACTCCTCAAGTCAATCAAAAATGTTACATGTTATGTATTAAACAAGAGGAAAATGGGAGAAACGCTCTTTAAAGGTACAAGAATATCTCAAAAAAACCAACAAAACCCAAACTAAACCAAACAAGTAAATCCATGAGCTGGACAGCAGGTTCCTAATGACTGCAAAATTACAAAACATGCTACTATTTTGGACAATAAATAAACAGAAGATCACTGGTGGATAAAACTCAGCCCTTGAGAACAGGAAGGCTGATCCTACAGAGCACTGAGTACCCTGGGGGAACCTGGATCTTTTAACATAAAAGCCAAAAGGAGATTCTATGTTGCCTTCTATGTTGCCAGCCTACCATAGAAATAATCAGAAATCTGTTTTTTAGCAAAGAGGAAGGGCAAAAGCCTTCCAAAGGACACTTTTTCTTGATGGTGCACAGCACCCAGAGGTCAGTCAACATTCCCGTTCAGCTGTGGGAAGTAAAAGCAGCATCCGGGCCCTGAGCATACCAGCAGACCTTACCTGCCCTGCACAACCTCTGGTGGGACCCCCACCCACACCCCCTGCCCAAGACCGCCATCTGCACCCAGCGCTGAGTCCCCTGTCCTTCCCTGAGTGATGCTGTGGGTGTACCTATCTGCTCCTTGCCCAGTCTACTGGATGGACCTTGGACCTGCCCTGTAGCCTTTCCACCAGCCCTGCCTCTGGCCCTATCTGCTGCTGCTCTTGACCAGGACTTCTTGGATGGACCCCAGGCCTGGTTCACCACCTTGCCTTGTCCGGGGCTGTTAACGGAGCCTGTAATCACCACCCCAACTTTGCCACCCTATTCGGACCTTGGGCACGGCTGGTGCCACGGTCACCTCTGGCTCATGGCGTGTCCTTGCGGGTGGAGCAGCCCTGCTCGTGCTACTCCCTGACTGCAGCTGCATTCAACAAATACCGGTCGGATGCTGCGCACGGCCTCTCTCTCAAATCGGTGGGCTGCTAAAGCAGAAAGGTAGCCGGTGTTCACAGGAAAGGTTTTTAAGCACTCGAGAACTGGTTAAGGCTGGGTACTCCTTCTGAATCACACCTAATTTTCAAAGAGGTGCTACTCCATAGCCAAAGAGTGACAAAAATCACTGCTTTGGAAAGCTCAGTCATTTGAACCAGTGTAACATTTCTTCATCTCTATCGCAGACAACAACTTAAGAAATACATACCGACACCATAAAGACACCACACCTACAGAAGTGACAAAGCCTGAGCGAACAGAAAGACGATCAACTTTTAAGCACATTAGGTTCATTAACCTAGCGGGACCACTCACTCGTTCACGAGCGTTACTCGTCAAACTGGATTCTGCCACGCTGTCGCTTCGCTCGTGTTAAAAAGGAACCAGACAGTAGTTCAGCAGTTGGAAACAAACTTCGAGCTCAGGCTTGGCCGAAGCCCTGCTCCCGGGAAACGCAGGGAGCGGGGTGGCACCTGCCCGCTTCGCCCGGCGAAGCCCGCAGGGCCGGCGCACGGCGCCTGGCCACCGCCGACAGCGGCCCCCGGTGAGGGGGAGCCTAAAACCCCGCGCCGGGAAAGGGCCGGTGGGAACAGAGGCCCCGCCGCCGGGGCTCCGTGGCGGCCCCCGGCGCCCCTCTCCGCCCCGGCACACGGCCCCGCCCCGCCCGCGGGCGCGGAGCCGAGCGGGGCGGGCGGCGAGGCGGGGCGGGGGCGCAGCCGGCGGGGCGGCCGGCCCGGGCGCAGGATGGTCGGGGAGCGCGGCCGGCGCGGCGCGGCGGGCGGGCGCGATGGAGCCGCCTGAGGGCTGGGACCCGTACGGGCGGCCGGCCCGGCGGACGCAGTGGCTGGTGAGCGCCCTGGCCTACCACTACGGGCTGGACCGCGGCGTGGAGAACGAGATCGTCGTCCTGGCCACCGGCCTGGACCAGTACCTGCAGGAGATCTTCCACCACCTGGACTGCGCCGGGGCGGGCAGGATCCCCGGCGAGGACTTCCGGACGCTCTGCCAGGTGCTGGGGCTGGAGGAGGCGGCGGAGGCGGCGGCCGACCCCGAGGAGTGCGCGGGGCTGTGGGAGGGCCTCTCGGCCGAGCTCACCTTCCGCCAGTTCCACGCCCGCCTCTGCGGCTACTTCAGCACCAAGGCGGGCAGCGCCCCTCGCCGCGCCGTGCCGCGCCTGCCGCTGGGCCGGGAGAGCGAGCACATCGAGACCCAGATCCGCCTGCGCAGCCCCCGCCGCCGCCGCAGGGACCCGGCCGGGCCCGGCGCGGCGGGGCGGCCCGGCGGCGGGGAGGCGGCGGGGCGGCGGCCGGCGGGGCCCTGCTCGCGGGAGTGCTACGAGGAGATCGTGGCGCTGGAGCAGGCCGAGGACCGCATCGCCAAGCTGGAGGAGGAGAACGGCAGCCTGCGGGAGCTGGTGGAGGACATGCGGGCCGCCCTGCAGAGCAGCGACGCGCGGTGCCTGGCGCTGCAGGTGAGTCTCCGACGCCCGGCCGGGGCGGGCACGGCCGCCCGGCTTCCCCCGGCTCTTCAAAGCCCCCTCGGGCCGTGGCTGCGGCCCAAGAGTCGCTTAGGAAGGACGCTGCCCCCGGAAAAGCCGGTGTTAATAACCGCTCCGGCCCCAGGCTGATTTGTAAAGGGAGGGCGGCATAGACCTGGGCTGCTCTTTCACCGTCGGCATTAACGGTTTAGCAAAGTTTGGTTACACGGAGACTTTGAGGAGAAATGTTGTGTTTTTCACCAGTGTGACATTATATACATTTAAGGGATGCACTGCAAACCACCCTGCTAAAATGGTCGATGTCAATTTAACAAACAGACCTGTAACGGCAGAGTAATGCTGCTTTTTCTATAGCACTTGCAGTCAGTTACATGCCAGTTATGCACCGTTGCATTTTTTTTCCAAAGAAAGAAAGAACTTTTGAGTTCTTACTTGCACACGCACATGCAATTACTCACTCATAAATGTAGAAACATTCTAACGTCAGAAACATTAGAAGTGTGTTTTCTGCAGAGGGTGGTCATGAGAGTTCAGAGTTGGAGCCAGTTCTGCAAACGGGCTGATGAACAGTCCCTGGCTCCTGATGAACAGTCCCTGGCTCCTGATGAACAGTCCCTGGCTCCTCTGCAGAGCCCCATTCGTTCTGGGGCTGGTTTCTGTTTCTGCTGTATTGGCTCAAGTGAAACGCATACATACATAACAGCAGTTAAATTATTCTGGCATGAAATAGCACAGAACAGGCAGAGCACCGAAGGGCTGAGTTCACCGGTTGTTCTGGCGGGTCTGGTCAGGTTGGATTTAATACTAACACAACACTCACAGAACTCTGCTCCACGCGTGACACTTCCATTTGGCGTTAGCTGGCTGGCCATCTTCACAACACCCAGCGTGGCAGGTGAAAGCCACCTTTCCCATTTTCATTTGAAAAGTGAAAGAAGTCAGAAGCAAACACGAAGTCACCAGTCAAAGGCCCCGGAAGGAATCAGAAGGACAAAGATGAGAGGTCCAGACCACCACCAGCTGCTCTCTGTTCACTTCTATAAAAAACATAACTGGGAATGTTTTTTTCAGAATACTACTTGCCTTTTGAGGACAGACCAAAGTAACGACATTAAAGCTATACAGAAACTTGTGCAATAACCTAATTTTCCACTTTAACGAGTAGTTTTAAAATTAAATTTATAGATACATATTTAAAAAATACTTTCCAGAGATTGTTTCCTTGTCTCTGTATTTCGCAAAGGTAAGCAGCTTATTAGCTGCTGATCAACTATATGTCATTAAAAACAAAAACCCAACAAAAAACAATCCAGCCATTTTCAGTCTTGATTAAAACGGCAGTTGCTTTAAAACACATTAATTTCTCTCTGCTTTCTACTCCTGTTCATTATAGGTAGGACTGCGGAAAAGCCATGCTAACCATAAGGAAGAGGGGACCTGTTTTATAGGGAGTAAGAGACAGTTAACGCAGAACCACTCCCAGACCAAGTGCCTTCAAAGTGTCCTGAAGGAAGTGGAACTCATCCGGAGCTCCAGGGATGGGCAAATTGAAGAAGCAATTAGGTTCAATCAAGAGCTGGAGAGAGAGCTGAAGAGCTCTCAGGAAGCTCTGGTCAATCTGGAAGACTGCAACCGTAACTTGAAGAGAGAACAAGCAGAAATGAGGAAGAAGGTTGAAGAGGCGAGACACGCCGTCCTCAACAGTCTTGGTAAAGTGAAGGAGCTGGAAGTGAAAGCTAACGAAGTGCCACATCTGCAAATGTACATTCAGCAGCTAGAATCGGAACTGCAGCACTATAGGTAAGTTTGAGTCCGTCAAAAAATGCCTATAAAATCACAGTATTTTGTGGTTGTCGCTTATTAAATGTGTCCAAATACATCTTCTAAACTGTAGCCAGAGGGAAATTAGAAGCTACTTAGCAATTTTCTTGGTAGGGATCCATAACAGAACCAGGCCCGTTCAGTGGGAGGTAGGCCAAAATAAGGATGCTTGATCTACAGAGAGCCGAAGTTACTCCTCAAACACAGCAACACGATGCAACGTAGTAATACTTCAAGAAAGCCTCAAAAGAAATTGCTGACAGTCCTTCAGAATCCATTTCCAACACACTTATTTTTTCACCTTAACTAATATCAGTTCAGACATTTTCTGCTAGGTCAGTCACACATACAAAGCCAGTCGTAATCAGGCGGCTGATCCTCCATTTCTTATGAAAGCTGTTCAACCTGTCATACGAATTGGAGAAAAACACACAAGGCCAACTTCTGGCCAGCACTTTTAAACTCTGCTGCAATTTTATCACTTCTTCACTGACAGAATATGTAATACTCCAGAAGAGAAAAGTTAAAACACTTTCCTAAAACCACACAATAATATAGTGGGAGTCTCAAACAAAAAATACATCATCCAACTAAACCCCACTTTTGTAATAGCATAAATAAATATGTTTCCAAAACTGAGACAGTTGGTCACAAATAGCTCACTGCCTTTGTTGCCTTTTACCTCAGACAAAACTTGGACTCATTGATGGTTACTCAGTGCCAGGCAATTCTGCCCAAGTTTCAAACTGACCTGTGGAATGAAATGTTGTTTTTACTGACCCAAAGTAAAGCTAATATCTAATATTTTTTCCTAGCTGCACCAAAACTAGTATTTTAATATATTGTCTATTCTGAACTCCTTGTCTCTTCCTAAACTTACACTTCCTCCGTTTGCTTATAAGAAGAATTCATAGGGAGTTATTTGTAGCATCATAGCTATTGTACTGGTTTATGAAGTGAGGAAATTCTAAAAATAATCATTTTATCCGGTGTCTTTCTGTAAGCATTGTGCACATTAATACCTGTGTGGTTGCAGAAGATAAAAGCATTTATGTAAACATCTATAGGATTTTAAAAACACTGTGAGGGCATGTGATGTCCAAGATGATTGTCATTTACAGGGATATCTGGATGAAGGATTTTAAAAACACTGTGAGGGCATGGGATGTCCAAGATGATTGTCATTTACAGGGATATCTGGATGAAGGATTTTAAAAACACTGTGAGGGCATGGGATGTCCAAGATGATTGTCATTTACAGGGATATCTGGATGAAGGATTTTAAAAACACTGTGAGGGCATGGGATGTCCAAGATGATTGTCATTTACAGGGATATCTGGATGAATGATACAACTCTTGGTGCTGAGACAGATCACGCTACTTGTCTAGTCTATCAAGTTCTCCCTGGCATGACCACCAAAGACTTAAGATGAGTTCTTGTCCTGCAGAATTGCTTTTCCAAAGTATGATGAAGCATAAAAAATCACCTTTAAGCAGGTAGAGATGAACTAGTTAAAGACAATAAGAAATGTCAACTGGGCCTTTCAGAGCAGGACCTTTTATGGGTTACATCAAAACAAATAGTGTGAGTTTATGTAATTGTAAAAAATGTTCTTTGTAAGATAATATTCATCTGTAATATTTATTTTAAAATTGCATGCTAATTTAAAGTGAGTGTAAAGCTCAGGAATGGTGCTAGACTGAGCATTTGGAAGCTACACCCCTTTTTTAGCCCCTCGGCACATTTAGCACAGGACCAGGCCAGCTTCCACATGCAAGACCCTTTAACAGGTCTTGATTCTATGTTAGCCATAAAGCACTTCCAACTCCCTGTCCATGTAATACTGCTCTTGGCTTAAACAGTTTAACAGCAGAGCTGCTTAATGATGATTGTGACTTGCATGCCTACGGTCATATTCCACAGTTCCGCAGTATATGGAATACCACGTAATTCCACGTAGTCCACAGTGTGGCACAGAGATGCCCAAACTGGCAGAAAATAGGTAAGTTAAGCTGTGCAGAGCTCTGTGTTACTGTGATGAAAGAGCTTAACGCTAGCATGGCTCTCTCTACCCTATGCAGCCATTGGCATCATAGCTTGTCCCACTCACTTGCTTACTTGTGCTACAGATGGCAGGAACTCCTTCTGCTCATAGAGAATCATCATCTCCTGTGGGTGCAGAAGTCCAAAACCCATGGGCATAGTTTGGGTGAGGTGCTAGGAAGTCCGCGTTGAGGGAAAGATGATGAGTTGGCCAAAGCGTAGAGATGGAGGGACAGCTGCTATATCCCCCAGGTTTCTCAGTCAATTGGCAAGTGTATTACTTGTACTGTTACTTAAGTCAGTATGTATTTAATTTAGTACTCCAGTGAGCAGTTTTCTCCATTTCCAATTACCACAAAAAGTTTGTAAGCATGTAAGCAGGATCTAGGTTTGGCAAGAATTAATGCTGCAAGGTAGCAGTGGAAGGAAATGGGTGGGGATTTGAGTATACTGCAGAAAGCATTTAAGGTTGCAGATTTGTCTCCTGAGAATTCACCTTAACTGGCTCGGTATGGCCACTATTTACTTCAGCCAAAGTCTAATTTCTTCCAGAGAGGATCATATTCAAGGATGAGACCGCTCTATGAGTTTTTCATGCTGCTCCTTTATACTTTTGCATTTCTAAAGAAGAAAATGCTTTCTTCTTTTAGGTTCAGATTTTCAAAGCTCTTTAAGCATCTAAGTCCCACTTCTAGACCTTCATCTTACACCAACTTGCCATCAGTTAGGCCTGGAATCACAACAATTACCTTAAATTATAATCCCTAACTCAGGAAACAACACAGTTTGCATCTATTCAGGAAAGCGTTTAAGCACCTGCAAGTGATTAGGTACCCCAATTCAGGAAAACCTTTAATTACAATTGCCTTTTCTGCCCACAGATTCATATTCCTGCAAATTTAATGCAAAATGTTGCTATCAACATCTCTGGTAAATGTTTGCTAACTGAAGTTTGTATGACTTAGCCATTCTCTGAGTACACAGGCTCCTGTATCAGGGTTTGAAATGTCCCTATCACATTACTAGGTTCCGAAGCCAACCTAGTTGACCCAATAGTTTGTCAATACTTCTTGTCTCAAGGTGCACACCCTATTCTTCCTACGCTGGATGCATGTGTCAGGTTTTGGTTCCCTATTTTCTCCACCATTAGATATTTGTACTATTCTTTTTTTTAAATCCCTGGCCATTTAATTAGTCAGCTCAGATACTTTAAAGGTAAATTTAAAGAAATTCCTTTCTGGAAAGCATGAATTCAATTCATTTCAGAGGAAAAATACATGTCACAAGAAATTGCATGCTTTATCATTGCTATTATATCACAAATGCATAATTCACAATGTCAGTAGATGGAAGAGTTTAGGAAGTTATGCAAGCCCCCTTTTTTATGCAGTACTGCCCAGAGAGTTATTCTCATTTTGTACCGGTGCACTTGATTTCATTTTCCCAGGTATAGGACTTCTCATTTGCTATTACTGAAGCTCAGCTTTTTGATTTTTGGACTACTCTTCCAGTTTCTCAAGATGATATTGGGACTAACCTCCAAATTGCTGTCATTCCCTCCCAGCTTGATGTCAACTGCACATTTGTAATTTCTCTTTCAAAAGTTGGAAGCCTAAATGAACATACTGGCTAGGTCCCAGGACAGATTCTGGTGACCTCCGCTTGATATGCTCTGTCCAAGAGCACATCATTAACAGCTATTCCCTAAACTAATTTTTTTCAGTAAGTTTTGCTCCAGCCCAAGGTGACACCGTCCATGTATTCTAATGTCGTCCTATGATTTATAAGTATTGTTTATAAGAATGCCACATAAAAAAATGTTACCTATAATAAAAATGTCACATCTACTGCTTCTCTTTATCCATTCAGCCATTTTCCCTGTCAGAGAAGGAAATTAGATTGGTTTGATGTGAATTGTTCTTGCCAAATAAAAGCTGGCTCTGTTTTCTATACTACATTGTAGGTGGCTTAGAAATTGATTACTTAATAAAGTTTACAGATTTTTTCCTCTTTAATAGCATTGGAGGGCATAACAGAATTTAACCTTTTTTTGATCCCACTGTAACAAACAAAAAGAAAGGTCATTTAGAATTGAAATAGACTTCCTAATGGAGATGTTCACAGAGGTTTTATGTTGCTGTGTTAGCCAGCAGCACAGTAATTACATAGGTCAGTGGAAGGGGTCATAAAATACCAAAAATGCTTCCCATATGCATGGTCTGTCTCCCAAATTACTTAATTATCCATCAGCATTTAGATGTGTTAATGAGTAGGAATCCTTTTTACATGGAATGCAGAGAGGCTTGTTTCATCCCCTCATATTCTCTTAAAAATATGAAGGTAGAGGCCTCTAGCATAATTTCCCCCATTTATTTCTTTCATAAAGTCACCAGTGTTAATTTTTCTAAAAAGTGATGCTTTAAGTTATCCTATATCAGAAGTAGTTCAATTTTTCTTTTCTTTTAGGAGGCAGTGTCCTGATCTTTTCAGTAATTTCTCAGGTTATCATTTACTCTGTAAAATATAACAAGATGGACCAAACAGATCCAAATCAATCATCCAAGAACAGGAGAGGAGTATGGAAATACTCCTAACTGCTACAGAGTCAGCGCTGTTAGGTGAAGAAACAAAAGCCCTAGGAAGGAAACACTAATCCCCAAAAGAAGGTGTATATAGTAGGTTATTTCCAGTCTGAATGATAATGCCTGTTTTATATTTAGGCATTCTAGAACTGTTCTTCTATTTAAAAAATTAGACATTAAATAAAGAAAATCCAGACAACTTTCTGCTTGTCTAGTGTCATCAATATCAACTACTTGCTGGCTGTAAGGTGAAGTGCATCTTGGCAATTTATTTCCGATGGCACAAAATTTGAACAGAGACTGTGGGTGTATATGTGCTGGACTACACAAAAGACTGGATAGAACTGCAGATGATAAGTACGTCCTTGGACGAGAGCAACAACAGGCAGGGAGCAGTGACTGATGGCAGTCAGTGAGAACAATGACAGTCAGGGAACCGAACTCATGGAGGGTAAAATAAAATGTTACTTTGCAGAGCCTCATCTGCAAGAGCACTCAAGCAGATTGTTCTGCATGAACTGATGTCATCTCATTTTATTTCTAATTCTGCTTGTACCTGATATTTTCTTCTACTTAAGACTGTAAGAAGTTATATATTACATAGAAGTCTGCCAAAAACCACAGAACTTTAAGTTTTTCAAGAAGTTAACAGTAACAGGTGAATATGTTCCCATCATATGAAGCTTAGACTACTTGCATGTCTCTAGTTATAGAAGAATCATGAGCTAAGCAAGCAAATCAGATTACTACTAATTTGAAACACTTTAAAGGAACATTTTGATTTCACAAAAAGGGATAATGGAAGGTATTGTTATATATGCTAGAGAGAACTGTACAGAGCAATTTAAATACATTAACTTGACATTGAAGAAAATGTACAGCATCTCCTTCTATGGAAGGACTAGTTTTATTTCAAATGCAAGAATATTCTTTCAATTCTTTTTAACATTAATAATACTTGCTTCCCATAATAATAGTAAAAGCTTTACTTCAAATCTGTTCAAATTAATGCAAGTGCATTTGTCCACAAGGAAGCTTGTACTTTGGTGCTAATTCTGACATTGGAAATGTAGCCAGTTCTCCGGCCTTTTTCAGTGCTGGGCTCTTAGTTACTCAGCATTTATTCTTGGGAGACTTTCCCTGGTTTCTCACTAAATCCTCCCTTTTCATCTGGCTTGCCTTATTTGCTGTGTTTGGAGTAAATCACTGTGAGCACACCAGCAATGCCACAGGTATGGACGCTGCCCATTCACTGGGGTGGGCATGCTTTCGCTGTGGCCCAGGCTTCCTCCCACATCTCTGTGGAGGCACCGTTTGTTGAACCCGCTGTAGGTGTCACTTAGCAGACCTCATTGCACATACCTTCCTGGGGACAGAGAGATTAAAGCGTACTACAAGCCCTGCCATAGTCATCAGTAATAAAAAGACAGTTCAAGCTAAAGGAGTTAGTTTTGTCCTCTCGTACACAGTATCTGACGCATGCAGCTGCCTTTCAAAGCTGTCTCCTGCCCTTCTGTGCATAATTTGAATCATGCTAACCCCTCCTATGCCAGAGAGATTATTTTTTCCCCAGAAGGTGTGCAGTCAGTGTTTCTGCAGCTACTCTCCCTCAAATCAGTGCCTGGAAATTCAGCCAGCAGCTTGGTGGCCCCCCCAGTGACAGCCGTGCACCTCCCTCCCTCCCTCCCTCATCTGCCTGCATCACACCTCTCCGGCTTTATAGTCTTTCCCCAAGGAAATGGACACCTTTTACTGCCCAAACTTTCTAGGTGATGCAACATGTTATCTATCTCATCTTATGCCAGCAAAAATCAAAGATTAATTTCATACACAAAGATAACTTTAAATTAAACACCTACTCCCCCCATGCCTTTCAAATAATTTCATAAGACTGGACTCCCTGTTAGAGGCTAGGCCACTTTGAAAGCACGCCTCCCAGAACAACGTCACTTCCTCGCTGTCATTGCAAGAACCAAAATCAAACAGAAGTGGTCCTAGCTCATAATTAGCTGTCAGTTGCAACCCTCTGGATTACTTGGGGGAGCTCCTGTATAGCACCTTTCTATCAAATACTTGCAGTATGTCACTTTCTGCCATAAAGGCTTCCTAGGTACCTTCTGCCTGGTGGGCCTAGCTGGCCAGTGGCAGGACATCACTGCTGTGTACTGCTGTTGCGCTCAATTTATAGACCTTAGAATTGCATTAACCTTGATATCATCCGTCTGACAGATCCTGACACTTCAGATCCCACTGCATGCAGATACAAGCACAGAAAACTCAATGCATTGGGGTTATTCTGGGAATGGAGTTACCAGCTTGACAAGACTGGGATCTATGCATCTCTCTTGACCTAAAAGCCAACTCACATCAGTGTAGGAGAGCTGCATGAAAAGAACAGTCATCTATTACCAAGAAGAACGCATCTGTAAACCAAGAGTTTGTAGCCTCCTGTCACAAAGTGTTACAGGTGATACGAACCTCTCTGGGGAGCCAGGAGGAGCGTGCCTACACAGTCACGCACTTGGCCTCTCGTTTGGTTCTTGAGCAAACCTGACAAGTTTGTAGCCGCTCCTATGCAAAAGAGCACCTGCAGGAAAGGATGCTTGCTGGAGCGCTCCAGTTTTCCCCACCTCACTGAAAGGTCCCTGTATGTCCCGGTCCTGCTGCGCTGCTCTCTGCTCATATGCTCGTGTGATCAGACCTGTTGAATTCATTAGCAGCACTCCTTTGCTTACAGGAGTAACGAGAACGTAACTGGCCAATAAACCTTTTACTGGATGGAAGTTTGCCAAACCTCCCTAACAGATGCTTTGAAGAGCCAGCAGTGTTTTAAAAACTTACTTTTCCTTCAGGTCAGTTTTGTAAGACAAAGTAGTAATACATAATCTCGAAGCGTAACCTGTGGCTTAAACTTGGGGCTTCTATGTTTACCTCCCTGGATGTCAAAGATATTGACAAAAATCTGAAGTAAAAACACCAGGGGCGAGACCCTGAGAGGACCAGAGCATTGACAAGTGCTTCAGTCAGGCACTTCAACACACAGTTAATATAAAGTACTCGATGACTCCACTGAGCCCCTCCAAGAATAAAATTAAAACAAATCAACCAACAAATTAAAACAAATCAACCAACCATATCTCAAGCAGGTTTAACGCATGTCATTTTTGCTGTCAATTCACATAAGTTACTTTGAAAATCAAACACTGCTGATCATCTACACTCACGCACAAGCAGAGAATTTTGCATTCTTTTAAGCTTGTTATTCTGCTGGAGGAATAAAAAGGGAAGAAATTTTATTTTTTCTTCATAAATTTACTTCGTGAAAATGAGGAGAGGAGGAGTTCTACTAAAGCAATAAGAAGCAATTATTTACTCTCTGCTCCTCATCTCACTTTCCTTCAGGATACAAAATAGACAAGGTAGTCTGTAAGATAGATGCTGATAACCCAAGTTTTCAAACAGATTAAACTAATTTGTTCTGCTAAAATAGTCTGCTCTCAGAATATGGAAGGATTAATGATCTGCAGGGGAGGAGGCCTTATCTCTTGAATACATCCCAAAACCGACAATGATGTGACAAGATGAGTGAAGTCACCCTAGAATAGTTCAAGGGAAATTTGCCTATGTTATGCTTAAAAAACAAAACAAAACTCAACAAAAAGCCTTTTTAATTTATGCACTAGGAAAAAAGCACGGAATCATGAAATCTGGAAATGCTAGAGGGACCAGCCCACTCAAACCCGTCCTTCAATTTGCAAGAAATATGTTCTGTTTCAGCAGCTTTCTTCAACCAGTTGTCTATTAGAGTTAGCCAGCCAGAGAAAGAAATTAATCTAGCCTTTAATAGATGCACAGGCAACCATTCTATTTCATCATTAACTCTCAAAAAGCTCCTCCATGTAATATAAATACTAAATTATCTGGAGACCTGGGGAAATATCTAGAAAGTCAAATTAGTTGACTCCGTGACTTCACCGGGAACTTGCCATAATGCAAACCCACAGCCAAACTGAGTTCTTCAAGCCCATCCTTAGGATAGTACAGGCAAAATCAAAAGATTTTAGATACCATCATGTTACTTAGGACACTGCCAGGGATACTTGCACACAGGTAGATAGTCAATCTGTATTTAAAACTGCCTAGAATCTAAGCAGGTTGGGGGATGAGCTAATAAATGTGACTGATGTTAGGAAATACAATATAGGCAATTTCTGAATTTTCAGAATAACTGACACGAGACAGTTATTTAGCAGTACTGCAAATATTTGCTGGAGTTTGTTCTGTTTACCCGTCTTCTCACCGCAGTCAGAATTCCTGCTGAATCACTGGCCATGTTTACTGTACTGTTCTCTTCCCTTCGTTCTCCAGTACATTTTTTCAACTTTATCAGCATCTCATCTGCCTGCTTAGCAGAATGATTAAAATCCAGACTCATATTTGCCTCTCTACTGCTTGGCTTAGGGTATTCTCTTTGTGATACTCAGCATATTTTCCTGTATTTGCTAGATTTGCCTTGCAATCTGAATGTCAACTATTCAGAACTGTAGCCACTGAAACAACCTAAGAAAAACTGCAGTCACAACCTAAGAAAAATGCTGCCCTCAAACTAGAAAAAAAACTAGAAAAGAATGCCCTGCATTATAAGTAAAATCTTGATTAAATGCATCTGATCTTAAAGCTTCACATTCTGAGATAATTGTAAACTGGAAACTCAGACTGAGATTTTGAGGGGGGAAGAGGGGAAGAAGAAGGGCAGGAGGATCAGCTGGTCAAAGTATTTGCTTCAGTCCCTTACAGAGAAGAGATATTTCCCCAATTCCAGATGTGGAACCTCCCTGTGTCCTCAAGTCAAGCAACCTGAAAGTTGTAATATATATCAAGAGGCTGGCTTTAGTTGTTATTTACAGAGATCATTCTTTATCTATGAAAAAAGGAATTTTTATACATTTTTATAGCTTTTCATAATGCCCATCTGAAAATCTGACAAATTCTGACAGAAATTAATAGATATATGTATCCGTAAAGGATCACAAGGTTGCAGCTCAACTTCAAATGTAAAGCATGGAATGAAGCTTGATCATTATGGCAGATATCTGTATCACAGACTGTATTCTGCTTGCTAATGCCATTTCACGTAGGAATGTACTTTATGAAAAGACGACGGTTGGACAATAAATGTCAAACGTAAGCTTTGAGCATGACACATCTTTAGAAATTTACTTCTGCATAACAAGTAACTTCAGCCTTCACGGCATCGTTCTTAAAACCACTTGAAAAATAAGGTGTAGAGGCTGTGATTGACTGTGTGTTGCAGTCCCTCCTTGTTTGTGGGAAAACATGTTATCTGAAGGGCGCCTGAGCTTCAAGTGCTAATTGCCATCACATCACACATCATCCATTTCAAGAAAAGAGGTGCCAAGTGTTAGGAATCAGGTTGCAGTGGAGAGACCCCAAACCTTTCAATAAATCTACAGAATAAAATCAGGCCCTGTGCTTTGTTTTGTCAAGTCTCTTTTCACAGCAGAGTGTTTCAGGGAAGGTTCATGATGTCACATTAATCATAACACTGAAAAAAATCTGGTATTCACAGCACATCTGCTCTGCTTTTATTCTCTGTACTTGACCCCATCACATGTCCTTGGCATTAGTTCACATAACATAAAAGTATCTGGAACTGCATATGTTGAGGTCAGCCAAGCTTAAAGCAGAACGTTGTCAGGTTTAAGCTGAGTTCCGAGTATGGTATTTTCACACTCCTGGAGCTGGTAGGTCTAAGTAGCACTCTGCTTAGCAGAAAATTACACAAACAGTATGAGCAGTCAAAGCAAGGCTGATGCTTATGAAAATTGCAGAAAAGTAGGTATCCTACCCATCTCTGTGTCAGCAAATATCCGAAGGTGGGATTTCCAACAGTATGTATGAAACTAGGGGTACACCTATATTTTGTGGTGCATCAATGTGTTGACTGCCAGCGAGCCCGCTCTGGAGCGGAGGGCAGGGTAGCTGCATCAGCACAACATCCTGAGCACCCCACGTCTGAGTGCTGCAGAGCTGCACAGCGCAAACACCAGCTCTTTGGAATTAATTCAAGTGATTTTACACTGCGCAACATAGACATACCCTTAAAAGCACGGGTCTCGTAGATGTTCTCTACTGCAGAACAAAAAGACATCAAGGTGGCTGTTTATAGTGGTTTAATTTGGTGGCCTGACGGATCTGACGTGAATGAGGTAAACAGATGGATGACTCCCAGTTACAGCAACTGCTCCAATTTAACTTAGACCCAGGCACAGTACTCAGGCTGAATAGTTCATTGTCCAAAAATATAGTTTGGAAACAGTTTAAACTAGTTGCATATTTAGGTTGCATCAGGCAAGATTTCACATAGACAAAAATAAAAGGAAAAGCAGCAGAATTGTGGTCTTTTATTTGGATGTTTTCTTGCTGGAGTGTTTTGATTTTTCCTTTCTGAATGACATTAAATCAGTGTAGCTAAATCGAATTTCAAAATACCATTTTAATACATAAAAGAGAAATTAAACCAAAATGAAATATTTCATTTCGTGTTGAAGAAGCAGTTTCTGTAGATGCAAAACATTTTTTCCTCAGATTCCTAATTCAACCAAACAACAACAACAAAAATTTGACCAGCTACAAGCAAAAGCTGGTCCTTTTCTGAAAGATCTATGTTTCCATTAATGCATGTGTACAGCTCTGCTCAATTTCCAACACTATCCCCAGTCCCCATGGACAATTCCTTTAGCAGAGGAAAAAGAGAAAACAAGAAAAGAGTGCTTTTAGCTTATATCGTCAGAAAGACTGTGTATCTCCATACTGCTGAAGCCCTGGCTGTGATGTGACTGGTTTTGCAGAAGAAGTCTTCTGGCTGTGAAATATGAACAGCACTGACAGGACATTCCCAGGTGAATGCACTAGCTTTGAATGAGAGACCTTTCAGCGTAGCCAGGGGGCTAGTATCTTTCAGAAATACAGCAGAATTATATACTGGGTCTACTTCTGTGCTGTCAGTCTTACGCTTGCTACTTTTCTCCCTCTCCTGTTGTTACCTACCTGCTTTGCTTTCTTTGGTTTGGGGTTTTTTGTTCATCATGATTTCCAGTTTCCGAATGATGCTTCAAATGCATTTAAAAATAGGAAACATTAAAAAGTAAATAAACCTTTTTAGGTAAATACTATGCAGTATATGAATGATCTAAGCTCCGAGTTCACATCAAATAGTCATGATTAAAGATCTAAAATCCTGAGAGTTTTGAGGTGTTTAGACCTGTACTTCATATAAATCAGAGAAACTGTCAGTCCCTAAGGCTTGGCACTTGTGAAGTACTAAAAGTCATTTATACTTAAATTGCAGTTCTCCAACCTTATCAGTTAAGGCTCTGCTTCTGCAAACAGCACTGTCTTGCATCGAACGAGTCTTTTCTTTGAGTTGGGATACAGGTTACTTATAGTCTAAATTACCTCTTTATTAAATTATGTTCTTTTTAGAACAGAAGATTATTAATGCCGGAAAGGTAGCAATTCTTTCTTCCTCTTCCAAGCAAAGTGAGCTTTTCTGTGGCAGGCTCCCATGGACTAGCTAAATTAACAGATGCCTGTTTCATGAATGAGCATGAGGCACGGTACAGAAGTCACCAGGAAGTAATTGATGCTTTGCTGCCTCGTGTACTCAAGTCGAAACTTTAATTCTATTAATCTGCATTTACCTGTCATTATATATAGGAAACAAACAGAAAATAACCCCTAAACAAAGCAATGACTCCATAGGCAGAGCCCACAAAAGACACGCAGCGCGCTCCAGTTTATCTAGTCAGTCCCTGGAAGGCAAAGCTGAACCAGCAATTTCTTCCCTTCATGTGGCTCTATAAAGAAAGAAAAGGCCATGCTGAACAGGAGTGGGGAAAGAAAGAGCAGTTCTGCTCATTACCGTGAAAAAGGAGCTGTCAAAGTGTCACCTTCTTTCATCCTTCCTCCCTTGCCAGCCTTTTTTTTGACCGAGGGAATGGAAGCTGAAATCAAACAGTCAGAATGAATGATGAAACTGCGTAGTTTGTACAAAACAAAACAAGAGGCTGTTGAGAGAGGTAAAAAGGGGGCCCATCCGAAGGCAGCAGACAACACTCAGCTGTTGGTTTCCTTGATTTCATTATGACAGAAGCTGGTGCTTGAACAGCCACGGTGGGAAGACAGACCCCCTTCCTTTTACATCTCTAAACACAGCCTGTAAGGTTCCTGCATGCATAAAATGAACTGTAATGCGTGGATATTTATCCTTCGTCAAAGGGAACAGGATTAGTAGGACGACCAGTGTAATGGCGATCTGAACCATCATCAGTCAGGCTTCAGAAAGGGTCAGAGTACTGGTTCAAAATAAAGTTTTAATACTGGCAACAAGGATGGCTAATTTTAATTAACTGCTATGTTGGAGGGAGAATGGTATAACAGCTCACAATAGGCAAGATGAATGTGAACTGGGAGAGCTGCTGAAATATGGAAAGAAAACCATGTACTGTATTGTTTCTAAAAGCAGGCTTATGAATTACCCATCGATTCAACATGCAGAGGCCCGAGGTCACTTTCAGGTGTTTATTATTTTCAGTGAAGTTAAGCAAACCAATGCTTTTGAATGTTTGGTTTGTGTTTTAACCAAGCTTAAAATAAAGCAACTTTTCAAAGACAAAAATCCTCCCAGCACCCTGGGAACACATGCTGCTTTGACCATGCTTATGAAAATGATAGTTTTTTTCCATTGCTTTATAAATGGAAGTGTAAAACCATGATCTGGTCCAGAATATAACATACAAAGTGCCAGGTCAGAGCTGAGTGCTATAAAACAGGTGTAGAAAAGTTTATGTGGCTTAGATTGTGTATCCTTACGTTTAAAGGGCTTCCCCTCCCCCCAATTAAACAAATGCATACTGCATACATCATTCATGTACTTAGTGGATGATATGCATTATAGATCTTCTATTTTAAAGAGGTTAATTTGTGTTAAAATAAAGGGTATGCTGTCATACATTAAAAAACATGATCTATCAAGATGTTTCTATCTCATTAAAAACACTCCAGAAGATACCATACTTCAGAGGTGAGTCTGGATTAATCTCTGGAATTACAAGCAGTAAAGTTCCACCTCAGTAATTTGATTCATGTCTCAACTAAAAATGCATTTGAATCACAAAGCTTAGATTCAGATTCAGATCAGAACATCCACTGTCTGAGGGGCGGCTGGATACGTAACTTCAGTTTTATCCTAATTCTAACCATGACTGGTAGTCTGCCTTGGTTAGTACTTGAAAACATGTTTTGTTTGGTCTGTATTTTAGTTAGAAAAATGTGCTTTATGTATCATGTGGTGAGGAAAGCCACTTTAATGTGATTATCATTTGATTTTTAGATAAAATAATAATGAAAATAAAAAATAAACAATGCCTCAATTATTCAACATGTTAAGAACAAGGACCAACTGAAGAATTGCAGAATGATCTTAGGATACTGAGTGACGGGATGATGGCAGGTAATACCTACCGTGTTAATGAAAACTGATGCACTTTGGGGAAAAAAAACCCAACGAAACAACAGTTCCAACTTCAGTGGAAGAGATAGAGTGATGGACTCTGAGCTTATTATAACTGCTCAGGAATTGTATCTTTGAGCTTTATAACTCTATGGATGTAGCTGTTCAGTTGCTGAGTTGCAGTAACAAAAGCAAATATAATATTAAAATTTATTAGGAAAGGAATAGAGAACAAAACAAAGAAAACAATTATGCACATTCATAGAACACCTGTATCAGAAAAAGGAAATTATGATCCTTCCACCTAAACCAGAATAAAACTGGAAAAGGCATAGAAAAGGCAACAAGCGTGAAAAAAAGGCATGGAAACTATTTTAGCCACTTGCAGATGTGGAAAAGAGATAGCTGAGGAAAGATGTGAAAAAGGTCTATGAAATTTTCATTGGGATCAAGAAGATGAATAGGGAAGAATTGTTCAGTCTCTTCCAATGCAAGAATTATGAGTCATCACATGAAAGCAGGAGGCAGGTTCAAGCAGACAAAAAAAAGTGGTTCTTACACAGCGGGTAAAGCGAGCTGTGGAGTACCTCCCTGCAAGATGCTTAGCTTGATGAAAGGTTACCTAGATTAAGAAAGCAACTAACATACTGATTTACAAAAAAACCACTCTTAGCGGGTATTAAATAGAAAGATGACATCTCTACCTGCATCACCAAGCAAATCTACACACATACTGCAGAGTGAAAGGCCAGGGAAGGACTAAGGATGCAATAGGGTATGTGAGTATCAGGGGAAATGTATATGTAAGTATTCTCTTTGAACTTTTAATATACATAAAATGACAAAATATAGTTTGATTTCAGGAGGTGTCATTGCCTTGTCTTCATCTGCAGGAATCCTAGGTTATTGGTCTGAGAATCAAGCTTACCTCATGCAACTACAATTTAGGAGGACCCATGCTCTAAGCTTAGCCCTGACTCAGACTTAAGACCATAGCTTTGGAAGAATCATTGATGTTTTTCCTTCACATCAGTTTCCCCATCTAAAAAGTTAAAATTATGACAACCACAGAAGTAGGCAGCTGTTACCCACATCAGTTAATGGTTCTACAATTACCTTTAAGATAGGAAAAGATTAACTACAAGCTTACAGATTCTGTTTAATTCTTTGTGTATCTAAATGAGAGGTTGTTGCTACAAAATATCACTGATACCTGGAGATTAGCAGGATTTAAAATGGATGAACTATTACTCTGGTAAGAAGAATTTCTGAGTTACTGTGATAAATATTAGCTAGCATTTTGGAAAATCTCTGAACCCTCTATTTCAGTGTGAGAGCCAAATTCTGACTCTCAGCTTTAGATGAAACTTTCCCATTAACAACCTATCACAGGATTTCTTGCACACTCCTCCTAAGCATCTGCTTGTGGGACATAATGAGTAGGATGCAGGATTAGATAGCTGAGGAGTCCAACCACAATCTAGTATGGCAAAACCCTGCACAAGTCCCTCCCTTTAGGTCATGCTTTCACATTCTAGACTCTGCTTGACGGATGCCTATTGTCCAGTCTCAAATCACTTAATTCATTTCCATTCAAATCACAGAAGTTCCCCGCGGAGCTGGAAACCAGCACACACTATTCAATGTAGATGTCAGGTTTTGTGTAAGAGACAGCCATACCAATATTGCAAAGATCCTTTTTATCCGTTCATGCCTACAGCAAAATTTAATCTGAAAAGCTAGGCTTAGAGTTTCTGACATGCTGGCACAGCAAATATTTTCCTACATAATTTAAAAAGATCATTTGTAAGAGTGTTGGCCCAGTGGTTATCAACACAGGCTGAGATCTGGGGGCAAGCAGAGCATTTTCAAAATACTGTATGTTTATCAGAAATAAAATATGTACTTTAACATTTACATTTATTTGGCCTTCATGCTGTTCGCAGCTGCCTGTCATGGACATATGCTGGTATTTCTCTGTTCACATTTTCTCACTTCACTCCAAGTTGCTTGGTATGTGCATATATGTGCAATATTAAAGATTCTGTTCAATAATTTAGAGGGCTAAATTATAAATTCAATAATTTAGTGTGATACCTTACATTCACCATGCATATGCAAGTGCCTCACCTATATCTGCCCATAAATGCACATCTAACTTGGTTTGTCATACTCTGTTGGGGCTGTCAGGGAGAGAAAATTATGTTCTATAACCCTGGAAAGAGGGATTTTTCTCATTTCTAGTCCAGGTAGCCCTGAGATAGAAACACAACATTATATCTCATTGAAAAAAGGAACAAAGAGGTTCTGAAATGTATTAATGGGGAATCCTCCCTTCCTTTAAAACCCCTACAAGGGTGTAAGAATAGCCTGACTATACAAATGGAAGAGAATCAGACTGGAATAGCTGTCCTGTAAAACACAAAGCTTAAGTAGATTACATGAAACAAATTATTAAATATACAGCACACATTCAGACCACTTGCATTACTCACTTAATATTCATGAGCAAAGCAGTCATTCCAAACTTAGACCAACAGCATCACTTAGGAATACAATGAGTTTGATTTTAAATAGTACTGCTGCTCCCATAGCAGTAGGCTTCTATTAATAAATACACTATGACGACTCAAACTGTACTTATTTCGACCATTGTAATAACTCATGTCGCCAGAATAATAACTATTCTGTTTTAAATGGTAAGATGAGCAGGTAATGTTGCGTAATAGATCTTGTTACTTTGTTCTGTGCAAATGTGGCCAAGGACTTATGTATATTTTGAACTCTGACATTAATGTTTGTTATGTCAGAAATCTATTATTATAGAGGTTACTGTGTACTTGCCAGAACCAAAGATATAAAATACAGGCCGTATCCTGAATATTTTAGTCCTAGATAAATGTATATGTCAAAGGAGCATGATGAAATTACCCATTTAGATTATTAAGAAAATTCTCATTTAAAATCTATTACACATCAATGTATGTCTTGGAGAAGTCTGCATGCTGTGTATTCTAGAGAACTCCATCATGAATATCAAATACAGACAATTGAAAAAGCAAACAATAATTTAGAAGAATTACACTTGGACTAGATGATAGCTTTAGGTTCTTTCCAACTGAATTATTCTATTCTACAAGGAGAATTCTTCAGTTTTGTAAACACTGCATTGTAGTTTTCCTCTTCAGGAAATTTAATTTTTAAAAATAAACCATGTTTTATCAGATCACAAAATTGCAGGTCTAATCCCAAAAAGTTTTCCTTTATGGATTGTTTTGTGCTTTTAAGTTAGGGAACTTTTTTCCATTGTTATAGGTGCTGTGCTGGCAAATAAGTATAAATACATAACAGCATATCCGGCTCTACTAAAACTTAGAGATGTTTGTTGTTTTATATATGATGCTAAAATCGATCTCTAGAGCACTTTTCAACTGGCCACAGACCCACAGGGAATGAAGAAGCATTTAATTAAAATAACCTAAATTTGGATTCCAGAGCCGTTGCTCAGGAAATGAGCCCATGCACTGGATGAGATTGGTCTGATGGCAGTCTGAGATCTTTGTCTGCTCAGATGCAATCTTTACAATTCAGTGGGACCACAGCAATAGACAGAGCTTGGAAATAGTAAACGTGATTTCTTTCTTAAATCCTCCACGAGACCTTTGGGGCCTTCCTATGCACTGTACATAAGCGTAGGCTGGTTTTTATTATACTGCAAGAAGTGGAGGTGTTCTGTCTACTCGGCATGAATTACTGTCAGCTGTTTGTCTACTGCTCCGGGGTCCCTTAAAGTAATAGGCTCTAACCCATGCCGGGCTCGTTTTTCAGTGTGCAAAGAGAGCCAACATTGAGAGAACATCGGCACTCTGCACAATTTAACCACAACACTATCATTCTCAATGGGGAGGAAAAATACTGTCAAAATTAATGATACAGTTCTGTGAAATTGTGAAACTATTTAAAAACTCAGATAAGTTTTTACATGTCTATAAGGATAAGCTTTTATATGTCCATTACAACACCACAGAAGTCCATATGCATGCTCTGTGTGTGGAAATTTCAAAATGCTGATTATTGGAACCCGGGAAAAGATTGCTCTAGACTTCCTCTGTGCCTGTATTTCTTTTTTGAAGCATCCACTATAGCTCCCTGTCAGAGACAGGACAGTGGACAGGATGAAATTCTAAGCATAGTGTGGTCATTCCTAAATTCTCATCTTCTTATATCCATTTAAAGATCAATACATTCTTGTAAGCCTTACATTTTGTTTGGATTTCTGTAACTTGTTACTATATGGAATGGTGATGTAACATCATGAATCATACTCAAATCAGGCTCTGAGTGGCTTAAATCGAGCCACTGATATCATTTTCACGATATCAAATTTGGGTTCTAGAGGATGAAGCTCCAACTTGTGGGCTTATCTCTGTTTAACAAGGTACGGACATTTGATTACCATTTTTATTACAGGAGCAACTGAAAATCCCAATAATAATTGGGTCCTCATTCAACTTCATAAACAACCTCTGCTTCAAGTCACTTCCAAAATTCAAATCAATCCTTCATAAAACTGTCTTTGCTATTTTAGAATGCAATAAAAACTGGACCAAGGTGAATGTCACATCACCCTGGGGTTCTCTGTAAACATTTGATCGCTCAATTTAACTTTCACACAAGCTTGTATCTGCTTAATGGATAGGACAGTGGGCAAACAAACAAGGACACGTTTGCTATGAATGTTTCACGAATGCTCTAAATGCACAAGTTTAGGAAGTGGTTACATCACATTACAGTCGTGTCTCTGGGTTTAGAATGTACAGGGAAATCCTCAGTCCTTCTCCAACTTAGGCTAACTTTTTTTTTTTTAAGATAGGTGATATGAAATACAGGAAAACAATACATTTCCTTGATGTAGTAGCACTAGCAGAATGGAGATAAAACCCTATTTGATCTCTCGAGTTTTGAGCCTAAAGAACATGACAGCAGCAGAATTCAATTACAATTTCCTAAGCACAGAGGTATCAGTTCCCCCTTTGAGTTATCCAGGAGGTCACACTGATGTTAGCATGAGTAAGTCACATAAATCCTGTCCACGCCAGTAGCACACATCCCTCAGACTGGGAGGTGCTGGCACAACCTATTTCATGAGCAACAGTGTCACTGCGGACTGACTCTCTTCCCTGGTTTTGAAAACAAATACAGTTAGTTGCAGAAGTAACAGACCCCAAAATTTCAAATGTGATGGGTATGGCTCTGCCGGGTTACCAGATATGTACTGGGAAGGTAAGATACACTGAATATTCCAGTTGTCTCCCTCTAAAAACATGGGTTAGTCACAATCAACACTGCGACGTGCACAAAGCAAGCATTAAACAAGCAGCTCTTGTTTTACCAGCCCAGCTATCAGAGTCCTACATCTAGGTATCATTTGCAACAGTGAAGTTATAATATACATTCAACTGAATAAAAGTAGATTGTCAATGTCAAATTGCACATGGCCAGAAAAAACTGTTTCCTAGAATCTTGTACCGTCTAGGTTGGAAAATACAGCAATTGAAACATTTCCACAGAATCGAATTGCCTGGACTTGATTAAAAGGCTGCATACAAGAAACTCTTTTGAAATAAAGGAAGGCATTGAAGTTCTGCCGTAGGTCAAGATTTTGCTAAGCCCTTTACTAAACAGTAATGATGGGGTACTCTGAAGTAACCTTTGATCCTGCATGGCCTTTCTAAGAACTGAAGTAAACAGTGGTCTTAAGGGATACTGGGATCTTGCATGCATGCCGTTGTGTCTCTCCTACGCTGCTATAGACCTAAGAGCCTAAATTCCCATTATTCTGATAAGTGTATTTAAATAACAATTTTTAAAGCCGCTGCCAGAAATCTCACCACAAGACATTCTCTGTCATCACCGGTATAGACACCTGAAGGCTGCTTGAGGCAGTTGCGCATGATGTGGTTTTATAGTCATCTGAAATACATCTGCATGTGATATATCCTTTCTTTCTGTTACTAATGATGTGTTTGGGTTTTAACTAGAGATCTGGGAATGATCTGACATTTTAAACAAATGCTTCCACTAGAAAATGAAATTTATGCACCAGTTGCGTTTTTTTACCAGCTTAGACCCTTCAGCAAATCTGGAGCCTGTCACTTCTCAAACAAGCATTAATAGTGGCCCTAACATCAGAAACTAAGGTCATTTCTATTCCCAGTAGGATGGGGACCTGAAAATAAGCAGTATTTATCCTAAATATCCCAGTTCTGGCCAGGATGAATGCAATTCAGTGAGCCTTTGCTAATGCAAACCAGACTTCTGCATGCTCATGGGATGCTGTCATTAATCCTTCGAGGACATAAATGTACAGCTGGCTTAGTTTACTGCCAGCATCTTTTTTTTAAATGACCCTCCAGATATATGATGTTTAATGTACTCATGCCCTGTTTCAAGGAATTTACAATCAAAAATGCAGGCAGAGCATGTTAAATCCTACCTTTTGCTGTTGTTGCCAGCCTAATCACTGTAGTGTATAAAAATTCACTCACAGAGGATTATTAGAGTCTCTCTCAGTTCCTGAACAACATGGCACACTACAGAGTGGCAACCAATCATGTAATGAAAGACTGTGGCCAGCAACAAGTACAATCAAGATAATTTCAAGAACCATAATTGATGGTTTGGAGGGGGAAGGGGTCTCTAGTGATAAATTTCAGGCTTAATGATACACCAGTGTTGCACTTTGCACAGATTATATTGACACCCCCCCCCCCCCTTTAGTTGTTTAAAGTATCTATGGAAAACAAAATCAAGAAAAATCTACATTCACTACAGAGACCTACTACTGGGTTTTTTAGTCTATCATCTCAGATAAAACGGTATCTTTAGATTCTGTGTGAGATACATAGACAAGCCCCATTCTGTTCAATAGTTTTAACTCAAGCAACAAACAAAACCCATCAGGCTTTATTGTGGGACTAAGCTGAAAGAAACCCAGAAGCACTGCAGCATATCAGTTCTCTTTCTGCTTTGATTTCAATGGGACTACTTCAGATCTACAAAGCCTTTTACACTCACTCTAATGGAAACTTTAAAAAGTAGAATGTGCCATGCCTGAAATGCTTCCATGAAATTCTGGTATGTAGCTAGTTCAGCTTTAAAAATTAAAATAGCAGTATTGCCAGCCAAGTGGTATGTTTGGTTTAGATGCTTTGGGATTGTGAGGATTTTGAATTTTTATTTCATATATCTCTTGAAACATAATGTTGCTAATTTCTAAAAACCTGGCAGTAAAACTCAGGAACATATTCTGCTTTCATTTTTTCCCTATTTCTGTATTAGAAATGAGCACAGAATATATTATCCCTAACATTCTCAAATACAAACAACATACTGTGAAGGCCAAATCCATCTTCTTCCTGACATCTGGCTTTATTAAATATAGAAAGTGATGGTAAAATTAGGCTCAAATTTCTTTTTAAGGATTTACAAATTTAAGGGTTTCTTCCTCAAAAATTGCCATCCCACATGCTATATCCCCATTTTCTAATGGGCTGCCTCCATCCACCTAAGCCTACATAGGCTAATGAGCTTCCTAATGCAGCCAGCAGTCAACTGGAACATTTTCCTAGTGTGAGTGTACTTGCCTTTAAGGTGGAGAGTTGCAAACTTCCCCACCCCTCTTCAGCACTTGCAGTAAAAGTTTGAACAACTTCTCCATGACATGTGGGACTTTATGGGAGTTTGAAGACGGATCAGAAAGGAACTTAAATGTGAAGTTTCTAGGGGGTTTTCATTAACAAGTATTTCTGCGTGTCAAATTTTATCCTAACCTGTCTTCCTTCTTCTAATACATAAATCTCAGGATTTGAAACTGCATTGTAGAATGCCAAAAAGCCAAGGGAAATTATTAAGTCTCATATTGGATGCAAGAGGAATGGATCAGCATTAGAAAGTTTGGGATCTCATCCAAGGCTGAGGCAGATGAGAAGTCTTCCAAAAGAGTTGCCCAGGGCAATAAAGTGGAAATAGAAAATATGGTGTAAAAACCTGGTTGCAGAAGTTTAAATATTAGTCACCTACTGTGAACTAAAATGAAAGGCTAAATATATTTTTATAAATACCTGAGGTTTTTAATTCTACTATAGCCCTATGATGTTAAATTTAATCATTGTTTTTACAGTAAGATAATACTACTGGTATCACCTACCGTTTCAAACAACTGCATTTATTTTAAGTCTTCCTCCTAGTGCTATGTTACAGAGAACTTCTGAGAACCGCTTCCTGTTTTTCATACAGATTTCCCTCTTTTCCTGTGGATATCTATTGAGGAAACTCTATGAAAACAAAAGGAAGTGTCTGTTCCTAAGTACCTGTAAGACTGCCCAAAAGAACCGTCTTTACCCACTGCTGTGTGTAGGGGCTGCCCGCGATGCGAGTAGCGCTGTGCCCTGCGGAGGTAACCGTGAGCCCTCCAACAAGCTGCGCCCAGCTCAGATGCAGCAGGACTGCTGCGTGGAGGGGAGTCCTTCGTTAGAGCAATTGAGAGTAATGTTGATTGGGAAAACATGAATCCCAGTTACCCAGCCTTCCTGTGTGGACTGTGCCTAGTAACAACTCCCATCTGCCCCCCTCTCCTTCACCTCATTTATTAGCTCTCCTACTTGAGAGGAACCATAGGGCTGCACCGGAGTCTGGGACGTCCACGTATGGCCAGCCATTAGTCAGGGAGTAATACACTAGCACTGAGCCATGTATCATTAAAGATCTTACCTACGTAATGTACCTTTTCTAATAACCTAATGTTAGTAAGTTCTCTAACACCTTAAATATACAGCAGCTGAAACAGAATCACTCTCAAAAGTGTTTTTTCAATCACCTTTAAGGTAGCTCTGATTTGCTTTAGACATCTAAGTTTCTAGACTGTGGAGCTAGAAGATCCAAAACAGAAGTAGAAAATGTACTTAATATATTTCAACATAATTTAGTGTCTGTTTCTGGTTTCTGACAGCCTGCTAGGCTCCACAGAATCTGGATGAAGTTTACTCCCCACGTACTGCAGTTCTGCTGCATGGCTGAGCATTTCTAAGTGAAACTGAGCCGCAGGCATTGTTAAAGGATGGAAGGTGGTTTTGTTTCATTTTTTCATACCCTTGTTAAATAATCTATATGCAATTTCCAAGGCAGTAACTACTTGCTCAATCAAGTTTTCTGCTTGTTGAGTTAAAATGTAGTTGAAAAAAAATAGTGGTGGGGCAGGGGGAGGAATGAGAGTGATTTTAAGTTACTAATAAAAAAGTATTGCTCCTTTGTCCTGCAGAAAGAAGTTCTATTATCACTTATATTATAGTTCTTTTCAAGGGCTACTGTCAGGATTTCATTGTGCCATTGTCCTAATTAATAGAGAACACGCCTCACCCTGGGCGGCTCCAAAGGCTCTATGTACGTGCAATTTTAGAACATTATCCCAGCCATACAATATCAGTGCTGGATAAATTACAGCAACACTAGGTTTTACTCTTCCTAATAGAGACCATTACTGATCTTGGTTTTATCCCAGTAATACCTACTAATTTCAAACAGGTTAGGTCATGATTTCCTTACACTGACACAATATACATTTATGGTAAGTTACATCATTTACATCCTACGCCAACAGTCCTGTGGTCTAAAAACATAGCCACATTTTATAAAAATACATGCATGTGAAGAGGGTATCAGAAAACTGGCCTTAATAGTGCAATAACTTTTCAAGAAATGAGAAGCCGTCAAGATCTGGTCAATAATCCATTAGAATTGAGCAACACTGTCCAGCTAATGCTAATATGACCATGATTACATTTTTAGTCTCTGTCTTTGCTGGCCTGCTGTGTGCCCAGGTTACACTTCTTACATGTCTTTTAATGTATGCTTATTCCCATAGTCCAGTTGCTTAACCATTTTAGCTTTTAGTACTGTGAAATACCAGATTTGGTCTACTGGAAGTCATCCGTAAAACCTGCAGGTTTTATATACATTCATACATTAACCTACATTTATGGCATTGAGTTTTTCAGAAAGAGACAGAAACAAGTTAGTCATACCTTTTTTCCTCCGCTAAATATTTGCGTTAATTTATGTTGACTTTCTACAAATATTCAATGAGGTTGTACATGGCCACCCTGCAAATTCCAGGCGATTCTAACTGATAGAAGAGAGGGGGAGTACTTCCCAGGGGAGGACTAAAGATTGCCTAAGCCCCAACTGAATCACAGTTTTATGCTACTGAACATCATGGAAATGAATACAGTATAATCATATCACAGAAACTGAAAAATGGCTTATAAAGCAAAAGCTTGAGGAAAGCTGTTAAATGAACATGTATAAGCCATAACCTGAACTTGGATCAAGGCAATTATTTGAAAATGGTTAATACTGAAATCTTTACTTAGTAAAATGTTTAAGGAGGTGTGTAACTTTATTTATATAGGGATTGCAACTGATACAATGAAACTAAAATGTAATTAAACTGCTTTTATGTCAATGAGACTACCTATTTGGTTAAAATGATGCACCTGCTTAAGTATTCTGCTGTAGTAGGAAAGATATTACGTAAAGTTTAAACTTAGATGAAGTTTAAGTAAATTCTGTGATAAATACAATGCAAAGCTGCTTGGACTGAGGTTCATCAGACAGAGAAACTGGAGGTACTGCTAAGGCAAGCAGAGTCCACCCATGGAGAAAGCAAATGAGCCAGAGTGCTAAACATACAGGGTTAGAAATCAGTTCTTACCTGCAGGGAGCAGCTACGTATGGTTGTGTTACATTTCTGGCATTGGCTTTTTGACCTCCAAATAAAGTTTCTTATTCAACCATATAACCAATAAAAGACTAAATAGAAGCTGCTATATTTGCTGTCAAAATATACCTAGGACCCCAATAAATGCAGGAATACTAGGCAATCTTTTCTGATCTCTGTGAACTGGCAAATAACTTATAAACATTTGGGAAGGAAAGTAATTCATTTGGGATTAGTATGAAGGCAGTGTTATTTTTCACAAGACACCTACCAGAACAATAAAGGCTTCAAGAAAGCAAAGGACAGGCTGCTTTCAGGAAACCTAAAACTATTTCAAAAAAGGATCGGCATAGCAGGCACAGAGCTTAAATATGAAGGAGCATGCATAATTGTACAGTAATCTAATAGAGAAATAGCACTCTCTAAAGATCTAAGGATTTTTTACAAACATCAGTGAAACAGAAAACACAACAGCATGAGGTAATTGTTATTCTGGTTTCCTGGTACAGGATCTGAGGAACATGGAAGCTGCGACTTCCCCACGTTCACAGCAGACAGTTGCAGGCAGTGACACGTCAGGCTCAGGGCTCGCAGTAACAACGTGTTCCCTTTGCACTCTGAGCTTCTGGGCTCAGCAATAACCGCAGGACAGCTCTCCTATGTGGAGCACTTGGGAACCTGCAGGGACCAGATGACTAGACAGGCCTTTATGCAATTGTCCTGTGAGAGCTTAAGAAATATCTGACTTAGGTGCAAAATCAATGGTTGCAGCCCCTCCTGTTAACAAACATTAATGTCATACTTCCCCAAATGCTTAGTAAGAGCTGGTCAGAAATAACTTGCAGCCAGCTTAAGGCACGACGTTGCTGTTAAGTGAGCCACCTTCCTTTTCTGTCACTCCAAATCCATGAGGCTCTAAGCCTGTGAAGTTCCGAGGTGAGTCCTGAAGGAATTTACATGCCAGTCAATAGGTACTTTCAGAGTGTATGCCACGTTCAGTGATACCTGCAGTTTTGCATACATCAAACAGAGAACTGAAAAACAGTGTTTTGTCAGCTGTTTTAAGCTTTAGGAGTTGAATTCAGTAGTATCTCCACCCTGCTGATAAGTGGTCCCTGACTCTGTTTGGGAAGAACACTTTTCTTTATCTAGGGGACATTAAAAGGATCACTGGACATTTGATCTTTACTGACATACACTCTAGCGTGCAGGAAATAACGGAAGGATTCCTTGGGATTAGATAGCACAGGTCTACGTGAAGGAATACAGGAGGGGTTTTGGTTGTTATACAGGCAATGACAGAAGGACATTATCTACAGGACCACAGCTCTGCTGCTCTTCTTTATCTGGCTTATATGCCTTATATCAACTATCTTGGTTATATGTGTCAGTGTTTTAGAATTTCATGGTATTAGCCTAAACCAAAAACTAATAAGTATTAGGTTTTGTAATTAGAATTTATAATTCTGTATTGTAATTGTAACATATAATTGCAATTAGAATATATAGAATTATATATATAGAATTATATAGAATATATATTCTAATTACAACTACATAAATATATAACTATATATATAGAATTCTAAATATGTATAATTCTATCTATATATAATTAGAATATATATATTCTATATAATTGTAATTAGAATTTACAAATAAGTATTTGTAATTCTAACCCTTTCAAGCACCTTTCTGTAAAATACAAGACAGGATACCAGGAGAGAGACAATTATAAAAATAAAAGTTTGGAGATCAGGAAGGACAAATAGACTTAGGAGAATACATACATACACACAACTCATGCATATGTAGTTGGGGTGGTGGCGGTGGTGTTTGTTTTCACCTGCCTCTGTTGCTTTTCCTTATGGGCTGGGCTGAAAGGAGATACCAAAAACTGTCTAGAGAGAGGTTTTGCCTATGGCAAAACCTGACTAGAAGCAAGGAGGGCTGCAAATCTTGAGTGGGAACTTATTCTCATATGAGCTTCAGCCTTATTTCAGACCCTCACTTCCTGATAAGCTGGAGAAGTAAATTTTTTGCACTGCTTTTCTGAAATAGACTTGTAACATATTGCTGATACAGAGTCTTCGGCAAACTCCAGGTAGAAGATCTACGTCCTTCTTAGAGTGGGGCTGGAGGATGTTGACCTGAGGAAGGGCACCCACAAGATGTGAAGGATCTTGTGGAAAGCAGCCTGGCTCAGACCCAAGTGCTGAAGTGGCAGCCAGCAGGCTGGATCCAGGCCACTGGCAACACCATCCGGTCCTCTCTTCTGTTGTAGCTGGGAAAGAGCCGTCACGGAAAACAGCTGAAATGGCTGTTATGGCATGGTGTGAGGACCAACAGCAGAAGCCTTCTTAACCCACCTGCACATAGCCAGGTACTCTGAATTACTGCTGCACCCACATGGCCTATTAGGAAAGTCCACCAAGGGGTACTGGGCTCTCTGGGCTGAAACAGTTTCGCCATATTGGTGTAAGAGGGAAATGCTGTTATTTAACCAACAGTTAGTTAGTGGGTCAGTACAATATTGAATAAAGCCCTTCCGGTCCTTTAGCTGTCCCTCAGTATTGTCTCTTAAGACACAGACCGCTGTGCTGCTTAGCGTCATTGTGGGGTCTAGCACCAGTCCCATGTCCACATACACTGCTGAGTCTTGTGGGCTTTTGGAATAATTCTGACATTGACGGCTTAACACAAACTTCAGTTATACTAAATTAAAATAATTGTTCCAATATGGAAGGAAGGGAAACTCAAGAGCAGAGCTGTGTAACAGATAAGATGAGGGAGTTAATGGACCTATGACTTCCATTTCCATGACTAGGAGGAAAGTTGAATCCAGGTTTTCAATTCAGACTTCCAAGAAATTTTGTGCAATCTTTAGCAAACAGTTTTTGTGCTAATAGTTCAAGAACAAGTGATATTTAAATTTTTCTAGCTTTATTTAGGTCTGCATTGTGTGCATCCAAACTCTAGATTTTCAGTGCAAATATCTGAATTTCTAGCTGGCAGGGTGTGGCAACAGAGTTCTTTATTCCAGTGGAACAACTTTCCTTTATTTTGTCACAAAAGAATTCATTAAGGGGCAAGAATATCTGAATGACATAATTCCAAAGTGACGTATGTTTCTCCTGGATAGTGCAGTGACTCTTAACCATAGAATACCTCACACAGAGCAAAATGCAGTCTGATTCATCAAGAATATACTCAAGAACTACTGCCATGCAATATAATCCCTTGCTAGGTACAGGATTTATAAAAGCAGTATAATTACCTCATCTGTTTAGCCTAATTATCAAATGTTATCTTCCATGGAGCAGCCCAAATGACTAATAGTTTACTAATAATGGTAAACTAAAGTTTCAAGGCCAAAAAAGGTTAAGGAAAACAAACAGCGAGACTCAGAGATCTTGAGCTGCATTTCAGAGCTGAAAGGAATGTATTCTGTAAGTCACAGAATGAAACGTGCCCATGCAGTTTTAATTCAGCTTCCTTATGCATTTATTTGTAATAAATTTATTATGTATGAGTGTGTATCCATGCATAAGAGCATCTATTTTGTACTTAGGTGGGTCTTGCTTAATGCACTGATATTTATCTTAACTGTAAGTGTGGCCTTACCTGTTACGTTGAAAATGAATGATGAGGTTTTTTAGTATACTCTTCATCACAGCATAATATACCAGACTAGAAAGATTACCAAACTTTTCTGCTAGTTTTAGGTGCCCACTCTGACTTATCTAAATGTTCACAGTGCCTAGTATTTCAGAGCAAACCACACAAATCATAACTTGCATGATCCCATGCTTCAGCTGCAATTCTCAGGCCCCATAGTCTCAAATTCCATGCCAAAAAAAAAAAATCAGGACCCAATTATTATCTGTACATGTGTAACATGGTAATTATGTGTAGAAAGCCTAACTAAAGTCATTTGCCTAGCATTATGCAGGGTCTCTGGCAGAGACAGGAGTAGAATCTATTTCCTCAAAGGAGGATTTAGCTGCTTTAACAAGGACACTATCCGTTCTGTTCCTGTGTCTCACCTGACTACTTATAGCTTCTGCGGTAGATGAGAAAGGAACCTCCTGGCAGAGGTTTCCTTCTCTCTGAAGTTGTTGTCCATCCACACAAATCATTCATCCCCTGCCTTGAATGAGGCAAAGGTCACATAGGAAAAACAGACTGCGATTTTACAAATAACAACTGTATTGTAACGCATGTGCTCCAGGGGTTAAGGCAACCTCCTGACATCTTGTAAGTTGAGAACCTTAAAAAACCAAATACACTTAAAACCAGAATTTGTATCAGGTAGCATCATCACGACATCTGTGTTTTCTACCAAGAGGGTCAGATTCTCTACATTCCCTGCATAGATTTCTGCTCTGAGTTAACTGAGCAACTGACAGCACAGTAAATTATCATCCTCCATGTGGACCTGCAGTGGGGGAGGGAGGAGAAACTCATTTGTGGATGGTTTTCCCAAACATTTACTGATAGAGAGTAATGACAAGACTTCAAGAACTTGGATAGCGTCCCAAATTTTGTCAGGGAGTGTGTTTGGCTCTTAAGAACTTTTTTCTGCATATTTCATCTTCTGTCCCTTTATCTCTACCCCAGTCCTGTCTCCTTCCTCCATGTTCAAGTCTGCTGTTGCTGTAATTCTCATTCTCACTTTAACCACTGTACCTATTCCGGGTGTAAGTCAATCGCATGCTTCCATCAGCAGTAAAACCTGATTGAAAGGTCTCTCCACCCACTCACTCCTGTCGCAGCCCTGCATTTTGCCATCCCCTGAAAGATGCAACTCTTAGGGCTATGTACTGATGCAAATTTTAAACTTCTCTCCAAAAATAAGAAAGTGATGAGATATTTTAAACACACTTCATCTCGTAAATCCAGTTCATAGCAGCAAAAGCACTTGCACAACTCAGAGTGTATAGGATCAGGTATGAGAAGATGCAGAATGGGAGCAAGGTGTTAAAGGCAAGAGATGGTAAGAAAGAGGGAGTTTTTCTTCCAAATTTATTTGGAACTACTCTTTCAGGCCTAAAAAGCTCCTCTGGTCCTTTCTATACGTCAAAGCCACCACTCCCTGCACTACTGTCCTTGCCGGAGAGAACACAGAGTGCAAAAGGGAAAATCTTCCTGACCCCATTCTTGGTTGTTAGTGCCAGCTTGCCTAGCATAAACAGAGATTCACAACTGTTGGCAAAGTTTTATGTATTTCTTCGTGGCCATGGATGGGAGCTTGTTCAGTACTTCAGAGCTCTTACAAACAGTCAGCGCTCCAGACAAAGGAGATACAAGGCCTTTTAGAAATGCATTTACTGTTGCATCTATTACATTTTAGAAATGCATTCTTGCTTGCCTGAAACCTAGATCAGCCTAAGAAACATTTGGATTGTTAGAAATTCAACCCAAATGGCATGGGAAAGCAATATGCAACGGAAGATCTTTGCATCTAAATCTTTGAGAATCAAAAATGTCAGGAACACCAATGTACCACCCAGGAAATAAGTTTTTCTAATCTGATCTCAGATTTTAAGGAGTGGAGTAACAAGAAAGCAGCTGACAAATGAACAATAAAGACGTGTACTAAGAGCAGCTAATTTCTGAAAATCAATTTCCCCCAAACAGTCTGAGCTTACAGAAGTTGCTCTTTGGAATGGGACAGTGTGGACAATAAAAGGCCCATTCCTGTTCTGTAATTTCACTATGTCTGCACAAAGGTTTGTGTTGTCTCAGAAATGCTTGAAATCATGATAGGAAGAGCACTGCATGACAGCAAGGCATAACTGCTACGTGTGACAGTACCATTGCAAGATTTGCCTGTTTATATACAATGTGCAGAAAGACGGAAAGATTCTGCAAGGAAACACATTGCCATCAGCAAAATGATTTTTTTTCTAGAGGATGGTGATTTTGGCAAGAAAATAAAAATCATCAGCCAATAACAGGAAACCTCCCAGAACTGTAACCAGTATTACAGAGGCTCTTCAGCTACAAACTTCTCCTTATTTCAGTATAAATCCAGGATATTTAGTCATCTTTATTACAGCTACTAAAAATTCATACTTTAAAAATTTATATTTAATGCTTTACAGATCAAGCAATTTAAAACCCGAGATAAAGCAATTTAAAATCTGAATTGATCATAGAAAGTTCAGTCATACAATTTCTGCTGGAGAAGGGTTCACAGCTTATAGCACCAACCAAAGAGAGATGTATTCAGAAAACCCACACAGACACTTAGCTCCAGTGTGAAAACATATTTGATCTGAAAGTTAAATGAAAAGTCGTAAATAAATCAAAAATATGCACACCTTCTAAAGTCTGTAATTCCTTGTAGGGGATAAGCCAAAACTGAGACCATTCTGAGTTCCCTGAACTCTGACAGTTGGGGTAAAATAGTACAAAAACAAAAGTCACACCTCATCTTGGTTAAAAAACACAAGTCATACACTTTTAAAATAAAGTGTAGCTTAGTTTGTATAACTATACTTAGGGCAATGTACATATCCACACGGCTGTTTGATCTGCTCCCAATACATCTCTAAAAGAGACTAGTTAAAGGTCTATGAATGCGAAGCCAAGTAATTCCTCAGAGTTATTTTATGATTAGTCAGGAATTATTTAAGTTAAAGATTTGTTTAGTGCCAGAAGCAGGTGGTTTTTGCTGCAGTTAGAAGTTTCCATAACAATAATAGGAGTGCCAATTAAAAGCCAATTAGTCATGGACATTACTTTAAGGTCCAATACTTCGCAAACTCTCCCCTCCTCAATTTTCTTCCTCTGGAGCTGCCCATTATCCTCAGTACAAAGACTTTAAAATGAATGTGGGCTGTTTCCCTGTCTCCATGGAAGCCTTGCCACACTGCACCGTACACAAACGCTTCCCAGGCATCTTCAGCACTACTTTCCCCTCTGATCTTTGCCCTAAACAAATGTGCTGTTTATTCACTCTTCTTCTCATTTATGAAGACCCATTTGATGCTGTATGAATACTAATGAGAAAAGAATTAAACCTATGTTTAAGAATGAGTGAAGATTCCTCCTTTTAGCATTTACCACGACAGCGAAAGCATACCTGTTGGCCTCTTTCCTTATGCTTGTCTTTAAACCCTGAAACCTCTGCCAGTTCATAATTAAGAGTGCAGATTTGGCATTAAAATCAATTAAAAGCTCTCCAGTAGGAAAAAATGACCTAGCGGTTAAGTCACATGATGAGAAATCAGGAGATCATGGTGCTTCATTGTTCTGCTACCAAAGAGCACCACCATGACTCCATTCATGCCTCCATCCCCTCACTTGAGAACGAGGATGAAATGCTGTGTACTCCAACAATGTGAACTAAGGAGCATGAAGCAGCCCTATGAATTAACACCTTCTGTACTGTCTGGTTGCATCTTCTTTAAAGTTCAAAAAACAGAGACAATCCAGTCAGAAATTTGAAATACTCTCCGAAGTCAATGTAGGATCCTGTATCGATGGCAAAATTAACAGAAGGAAACAGTCCCTTTCTTCCCATAGACAGCAAAGATTCATTAGTGTCCCTAGTGTTATTCTAGTTCTGTGCAATATTTCTGATGAGAACCTTCAACACGTTTAGTTTCTAGTTACAGTTTAAAGGAATGGTAAGTTTGCCCTTGCAGCTACATGAGCAGTATTAGCAGCCCCTTCCTGCCCCCCCCCTCCCCCCGTTTCTGTATAACCAAAAAGATCTCTAGCTCTGCCTCCTGATCTTTAGCACCAAACTTGGCAGATTATTGCCTTAAAGTGTTTTTGGATGACATGAATGAAAACCAACTGTGTTTATACATCCCTTCTTTGGAACTCTATTGGACAGGACATTCCCCTCCCTTTACCTCTGTCACTAGGCTGTTGGTCCTGTCCTTTCCTGTCACCTTCCCTGGTCACTACTGTGGATAAACCAATGCCCGGCATCACATTATACTGGACTCCTGGCAAGACCAAAACAACAAATTTCCAGGTTTGTTATTCCTAATGGATCCTTGACATTATATATTAGCTGATCAAATATAAAATCTCTTGGATGTTTTTTTAAACTTGTGTATCTACTCGTGCTGCTGTTTGCTTTTTTCCTTCATTTTTAACTGGCACGGACAAGCTCTGAAATTCCAGCTTGTCTGGCCACATGTTCCTTCACACACATTTAAAATCTGCCCCTTTCCTAAACACCTTGAAATAATTTCCATGCGTGGGTCTAGAAAAGAAGGCTGTATATTAATCTGTGCTGCCTTTTTATTTAGGATGTAAGGTACACTAACTTTGCCATATTTCCTCTGTTGGAGAAACTAAGGCACAATGTGATTTGATGCAAATGATAGAGCCTGTGCCAGAACCAAGATTTAAATTCTGGAGCACCTGGGTCTGAAAACCCTTGCTCAAACCTTACATTTCTTTCTAGTTTCCCAGATTAACATCTCCAGATAAGACAGACATGGCTGTCTTTAATCAATATATTGGGCAGAAAGACATAACAAAACATGCTGTCTGTATGGCTCCCTTAATTTCTCCACATTAAGAGAGAGCTGATGAAGTCCTCTCAAGAAAATTACTACAGAATAATCAGAGCTTGTACTTTGTCTTTCATCAACTAATTATAAGTTCCCTTACAAGTACTACAGATAAATGAAAGCTATTATTTAGGTCTGCCTTGAATCTCATGTAAGTGGAGGGAGTCTGCTATTCTAAGTCCTGAATTTCATGGGAAGGATTGTTTTTTTTCCACCAAACTTCTAAATGTTCCTTGGACTGCAAGGTAAATTGAAACCAGGCTGCCAGATGTAAGAAGTTAATACCACCAGCAGATCTCCCATTAAACATCACAGCATTTACCCACTTTTGCTAGAAAAGATTTTCATGATACTAGGATATTCTCAGTGTTTTACAGGTTAAAAATCTTAACCAACTTTGAGACTACAATGAATATTCACTGAAATGTCAACATCTCTGCATTATGTGAACTAACTCTAGAAGTCTCTGAAATCCAAACAGATCTAAATTATACTGCAGCTCAAAACTAAGAGAACAAGCTGCACAATACCAGCTACGGTCCTCAAGAGATTGTAAAGGATTCTTATTGAGTACCAGACCCCAAAATATTTTTGTCTTAAAATGGAGGAAATTAGACCATTTCAGAAAAACAAAACGTAACATTCTTGGCAAAGGGAATACTACTATATTCCACAGTAACTGTCCAGAACACCGAAGCTCTGTGATGCTTCCACGAGCCCCCATTTTGAATGCCCAAGCTTAATAGTGCTTGCTATTTGTGCACTACTTCATAATTATTTTTTCCAGAACTAATGAAGCCAAATGACTAGCCAGGCTCCATTCTGGAGACTGCTATTTCCCCTGACTTTACAGGAAATCCAATTGTTGCTAAGCTAAATAATACCATAAATTGTAAATGAAATACGTCATTAGTTTTTATGCAGTCAGCTCTACTTGAGGGGGTAAAAGAAGTGCTGGTTCCTAAGCACGGTTTATCCCAGCTTCTATCCCTACAGATATTTTGAAATACTGACTTTTGTTGTTGTTGTTAAATTCATGATCTTATTTACTTAGTATACTTTCACAAGCAACAAGGGAACTAATAGTGGTGTGGTTCTTCAGGAACTCACAGCAGCTGTGTTAGATTAAACAAAGGCTGTCTGCAATATTCATCTCTAACTTGGCATCAGCTTTTCTATTACTACATCTAAGGTCCTGTTTCTAACAGGAGTTCAATTTACAGGCAGGAAGTATTTAGAAGATTTGTACAAAAAGATCATGTTATACAACTTGTTTCAGTAGGACCAATTTGCTAAGTGTTTCAACTCTCACTTTTTGTTGATTAATATTTAATGTGTTAAGTACAAGGAATATTCAATATTCACCAGACCAAAAAAAATCTGAGAAAGAATTTGGAGGGAACTTAATTTACTGTAAAACTCCAGAATTTGGTTTGCCTTCTTCTGCATATAGATTCTTTGTGAACTACATGACAGCTCCTACTGGGAAAAGTATAACCACGTTATTATACGGTCTAAGTAGGAAAATATCCTGATGTAACTATTGGAAGTAAACTGTTTTCTAAATACTTAAAAAGGAAGCAATGGAAACGTACTCTATATGAAATGTATAATATTACATTACACAACATACACATGCAACATACACATGCTTGTAACGGACTGGACTTGGTGTTCATTTAGCTCCATACCTGAGAGGCAGCTTATTCCTACCTCAGAGAACGTTTGATATAAACCTTACATGTGCGGATGGATATGCCAAATTTCCATTTATGCAATGTAACTATGAGTTTCTTACTACATTATAAGAGTCCCCATGGTAAAAACGAAGCATCCTGTCAGTGGAGAAGGGAGAGTTTATGGTCAGAGTAGACTTTCTGTATATATTTTCTAGATGTCTTTGACCTGAACTAAGTGGTGTAAGTAACGTTTAGTTCTTATTACCTAAATCTAAGAATAGCTGAAATCCACCTTCCTTTGATTCTTAGTGAAGCAACCAAATGCAGCCCTCGGGGGTTCGATTTTACAGGCCCTGAAGGCAAATACCCCTGTTCTTCTATAGCAACTCTGAACAATTTCATTTGATCGTTCATGTACTACACTGTGTGCATTCACCTCGGTTTTTCACATTTCCTACAAGTCCACTTTATTTTGCCCTTCTTTTCCAGATCAAAAACTGTGAGATTTCAGCTTCCCTCAAGAAGCAGCTCAGAGCAGAAAGAGGGAGCAGCCTCACCAGATGGAAGATACTGCCTGTCGGTTGTGCAGCAAGATCGACGATCTCCCACTGGTGGAGCTGGGATTTCCGAGAATGGTATCAAACCCAGTACCCAACTATTTTATTTCCTCACTTGATTTGTAAGATCCTCAGCAGAAAAACTAATATAGATATTAAACCGTCAAAGCCACAAACCAATCCTAATGAATCTTGAAATCCTAGACCTAAATAAAAGGTAATATCTCAGCTTTCTATTTCTCACTCCCCACATAATTTTATGTTTAATGAAAGACTGAACATATCACTTAGAGCTATGATTTAAAACTGCTTTTTTCCATACAACTCACCTCACCAAAACCTTTTTCCTGGCTTAAAAGTATGAAGTTTTCATTTCTTTGCAAATAAAAACTCAGAACCTCAGCTAAAATCATTTCCAAGGAAACCATTTGCAGTTAATATTCTGTACAGTCACACTCTTTGGAAATATCCTGGCTGCTTCGGTAACCCTGAAAAGGTCCAACCTCTTTAGCACATGTAGCGCTAACTACTGCCATAACATTGCATACTTGCGATTTCTCATGGGACTGCATGAAGCGTTCTTTGAAAGTCCTCTAAAATCACTGGGTTTGCCAAGGCCGGCTCTCGCGATCAGTGACCTCGACTAGACAGTTTGTAGAGCAGACAGTGACAAGGGCTCTCAAAGAGATGGCGATTTGGAGGGGTGGGCATTTAGGAGCTGTAATGAGGAGACACATTTATGGTAGCCATTTCTCCCCCCCCCGGCTAGGGGTTTACCAAGTAGACAGCAAATGCAAAGTTCGGTAAGTTTGACTTGCCTTCAGGTTTTTTTGTTTGTTTGGTTGGTTGGTTTTTTTTTTGACACATCTAGTTCAAAGAAGACAAAAGCACTTATCTGACATTAACTGTAAGTAACGAGGCATCTTTACTGCAGACTGGAGAGCTGCACGTAGTGACAAAAAATTAGATTTTAGGTATGTACTGAATGGAGCTGGCAAACAGCTGCTCAGGAATGTGAAAAATAATGACATGTAAATACAATTAACATTGCAGTGTGTTCTCTATGTGGTTAGACTTATAAAATAAACCTGCTTTGACAAATATTTTTATCAAATCAGACACTTTGCCAGCTCACAGTTTCCATGTCTAACCTACACTACCCACATTTCAAGTAGAAACAGCTTTTTAGAAAAAGCTTTTCAAACAAATAAATTGTGGGTTTATAGATTTAAAAATGTGAAAAAGTGTTCCATCAAATAAAAGAGGATTAGTTGAACAAATAAAAAAATTATGTGAATATCTGGGATAAACCTAGATATACTAGATAAATAAATGTAGATGCAGAATTATTTATAATTTTTTCTATATACTTTAACAAATATTAATTTCTTAGAGCAGAAGAGCACTTGCATCAATGGAATTGGGTAAGTTATTCTACATTAGCTAGTTTACAAATTAGTGCCTAAAATCACAATAATAAAGTGCTCTATGATTCTACTGACAGAATATTTTTTTAAATATTAGCTTAGTAGAAGAATTTTAATAAAATACTGGCTTTATGTTAAGAGAGATGCATAAGAAGGTTTGCTTTCCCTCTCTGGTTTCCAGTCCTGCTAATCGTGACCTACAAGGGGGATGTGAAAGATAGTCTCCTTTGCATACACACTCGGTCAGAGCAGAGGACATTCCCAGGGAGGTGGGAAGCATTACAAGCATCTTAGATTTCTTAGCATGAAGACAGCTTGAGATTCACATGCCTTTTCCTCCATTTTTAAAAACCTAATCTGAGTTTCTCCTATGCCAGATACTGAAATTAATTTTCTAGATTAAACATACCAGTTTGAAGCTCTTCGAGGAATCCATAGTGTTGGATCAGTTCTCATGGCTGCCACAACAGTTCTAAACTCTGATTGTTATCCCTTTGAACTTCAACAGCAAGAAAATAAACGATGACAGAAAAAGTTCACTTGTAACATATCACAGATTGAAAATAGAAAGTCTTTTTGTTTTGTTTTGGCCATGCACAGCCTCACAGAAATAAAGCACTTCTAATAAATTAGTTTGTACAGCGTAAGGATTGCCATGAAAACGCAGACATGCATTCTCTAATTAAAGAGCAATACTGCATGCAACTAAGCTTTGTTGCTGCTTAGGCAATAAATTATTGAAGATGATAACCTATAAATTAGGCACACTGAACACTACTGGAATGAAAATTGCATTAACAAACATATGCCAAGTGTTAACCAAAAGAAAAAAAATACCAGGCCATTTTTCCTTTGTTGCTGAAAGTAGACCTGAGAGAGGACTGAACACGCCGTAGCGAGGACTCTGCCGAGGTGTAACGCCTGCCCTTGGAAGGGCAGCCTGCCAAACCACACGGGCACGAGCCACCACTCACTGCTGGCTGGCAAGGGGCTGGCAACTACGGCAGGAGCCCTTCTGATCCTGACAACTGAAACAGGATTTCAGCTTGAACTGCAGGTGCTTGTGTCCTTGAAATGAGACAGAAAATCATGTACCTGAGAGTCTCTGCTGGGTGACTCATCCCCTTGAACCCACCTTTCCTGTGCTGGATGAACTAAATATGCACAACACTTGCAATGCTCCCTAAGGTCAAATGTGTTTCAATATTTGATTTGATCACTCTGTTAGAATTCATCAAACCTCTTTAATTAACTGACAGTGATTAAGGTAAATAATTATAAAATTTAAAATCATGTTGACAGTGGCTTAACTGGATGTCAACTCAAAATAAATGTTCAGAATAAAGATGTGACCAGTGCTTTTCACATACTCAATGCTTCAGAAGACTCCCAATAAGTTACAAGCATCGTAATAATCCTCTAAGTCCCAGTAAATATCTTCTTGTGATAAAAAGGAGTTAAACGCAATAGCTTTTATAAGATACAGCTAAAAAAGTATTGAAATATTACTGTAATAGTACATGTATATTTACATGTATTGTAGACAGTTCATCTATAATTTATTTGGCGTGTGAGGAGACATTAGGTTTAGGTAAAAAAAGATATAGCTAAACATTAGATAGCTATGGGTCTAATATTACATTTATATATTAAAATCACTGTCCCTACAAAACACAGTAAGGGAATGAATTAGAGAACATTTATATCAAATTCCTGCACTCCAAATATGTGTTCGGCTGGTACAATGACTATGCAAAAAAAAATCTTACACAGTACGATGGTTTCTCATTCCTCTTGAAAAGTGTATATTCAATTGTATACAAGAACAATAATTGCCCCCCCCAATAACACACTGATCCTTCACACTTATCCTTACATTATAGGTACTTAAAGGAAAGAAGAGAATTGAAGTGAAATAGCTACAAGTTACCTGCTGAAATATTCAAGACTCTTTGCTGCATAATGATCTTTGCTGCAGCTCCCTTGCCTTAGCTTTAAAGCCCCCTTCCATGGATGCTGAAGGACCCTGCATTGTGTTTCACTGGGGTTTTTAAAATCTCACTTCTGTCTGACTCAGTCTCAGGAGTTTAAATTGCCACAGCTGCAGTGCATTGGGGTTGTTGTTTTGTTGCTAAGTGGTTGTTGGTTTCTCAAGCAGAGGATCAGCTGTTCCGCTCTGTGGAGGGCCAGGCTGCCTCTGACGAAGAGGAGGAGAAGTGGGCAGGAGACCAGCCATCCCACGTGGACCAAATGAAGAAAATACTGGCCAAGCTCCCTTGCTGTGGCAGCGGGTAGGTTTCTGAAATTAATGCTATTTGAGCGCTTTGCAAAGATTATTTCATGACCTGAAGGCACCATGGCTTCAGTAAGAAGCAGTAATCCTATACAGCAAAACCAGCAAGCCCCTTTGCCCGTTCTTTACAGCGCATGGGAAACAACACGCTGGATATTCCTACTGAACCCTAATCAGTGTCAGCTAGGATGCTAATTTGTGATCTGTGCTGCCAACAGTTTTGCAGGAAAACTGGCTTTTACAAACATAGACCTTCATCGTGAGGTTTCACTAACTTTTTTTTTTTAATGTATATATAGATGTGATGAAAAAATGTGGAAAAAGCTAATGTCTTACTTGGAGACCACCAATACCGATGGCTACGAAGCAGCCCCAGCGGAGCTCACGGAGAGAATCACACAGCTAACTGAACAGCTTGAGCTTAAAGGGCATGAAGTGAAAAAACTGGAAACAAACATGGAAGAGGTAATGGGTGCCAAGCAGAGCATGAAAGCGTTATTTATGTATCTTTAAGTAGCTGCATTTATATTCTATTCTGGCCATTCTGCTCTCTGTTGCTGATGTTTCTCACTGTGCCGTTAGTTTGTCAGCTCAAACATCTCATGCTTTCCTGTAACAGCCACATTTCTAGTCTGGTTCCTACCTGAAACTCCATTGGTTTGGAGGATGAGATGTACACCAACTACAGGCAGACACAGGCTCTTCACATACTATCCTTTATTGAAATGGTTTAAGACGTTCACTGATGCTATGTTTGGGACTGATACCAGTGCAGACCAAAGAGCTGCACATTAACCATAGGGTTACTGTAGGCAGCTTTCAGTGGTTCCTCAGCTGTGGATGAAACGCTCCTCACATCCTACGACATCCAGCTCCTCTGGGAGCACAATAACTCTTCAAGAAATCCCTCTAGCTGGCTGAGATGCAGGGGCTCACCGTTTTGGAATCCTTCGGAGGAAATAATCCAGTTTACTCTGGCTGGTTCTCATGCTTAGACCAATATATTTATAAATAAATAAAAAAAAGTAGTTCTCAGGCTTAGTGGCATGTTCAGCTTTCCTTCAGCAGAGCTTATAACAACAATAGTTAAAAGCCCCAGTGCAGTATCCTAGTAGTCCCATGTGATCTTACTATTTAAATCCTGCAAACTTCAGCCATTGATGGGCATAGATTTAAATGCTAGCAATCTTTCTGTGAAACAAAAATAGTGCATCAGATGCATTGCTTTGGTATGCTTTGTCTTAGGTTCAGTTAGTGCTTGTTCAGTATTTTATAACCCTTCTTTAAAAGCAGCATAAAGATTTTAGTAGTTCTGGAAGGATTATATTAATCAGTAAACTATTTAAAGTAAGAGTAAAATATTCAACTTCTTTACATGTTGCCATCCTTTGCTTTTTATCAGTATTTCATATCATTTTCCCCCTTGACTAAATTAAATGAAAGCGTTTACTTGTGAGGAAAAAAATTTAAAAACAGAATAAAATCATACTTGTGTCTTACACAATTTGCAGTATTCAATGACAATTTATTCCTCTAATACTCCTTAGAGCAACACAAAGCTTCCTTCTATACTGCTTAACAATAGCCCACATAAAAAACCTACATTTATTCTTTTACCTACAGGGAGGAACTACCTTCCTGTAGGTAGTGCCAGTTTTCTTCTTCTTTTTCCATTCAGAGGTGCTCATCATCTTCTGCACTATCATATTGCCTTCTTTTTAGTCTCTGCTGATGGATATTAGTTCTGTCCACGGTGTTCAGAAAAGTATCATTATTGATAGATTAATACAAAATTCCAGGACAAAAATGGAACCTGTTGCTCTTGATTTAAAGACAAGTGGGGAGGTGAATAAGACATAGTGCCAACTCACTGCAACATGAATTTAAAATCAGTAGGGTGAATCACTTTGAGCCTGTTAGAAATTTATTCTTAAACCCTTATTTAGCCAGCATTTATATCTTGTATGCAGTTACAGGGGTTTTTTTCTGATGCTACAAAACAGGCAAGTAATAAGTAATTCCTTTCAAAAAGGTGATTGTTCCTGTAATCAAGACAAAGCAAATTGGAAGACTGAGAAATGCTCTCTCTCATCTAACTTGCAAATAAATATATTGGCTTAATGAATAAACCGCCAGGAACACTTTCTCTGATGACCTGACAAAACTACCTTATGCATTGCCCTATATACTTCTGTTTGGACCTGCTCAATGCTGAAAATTAGACAAATAAAGCTAACAAGTAACAAACTCAGCAGGCAACTGAAGAGCAACACTCTCAAATACAAATTAATAATTGCTTCAGTCTAAGACTTGTAAAACCAGGGGATAAGAGTTCTGAAATCTGTCATGTCTAGAAAGTTGTGCGTTCCAATAAGCAAACACTTTAAAATAGCTTCTACTGAAGACAGGGCGATGAAGGTGTCAGGACATGGGGATAATAGATGGAGAAAACACGAGTGAATTCTAAAAATAAAGTGATATGCTGCCAAGTGTAGCGTTGCAAAGAATTGCCAATTATTTTCTATAAAAGCTTGCATACAAACTGGCAGCTTAATTAAAAAGACAATTAGTTTATGACCTGCCATACAGGGTCAAATGAAAAGTTCATCCTAATGTCATGCGCCTGATGGCAAGCAGCAGTTGCTTAGAGAAAAGCAATGAGAAACAGTACAAAGGATTTTCCTCTTGGTATTACTCACCTGGTTCCCAGTACACTAAGGACAGACACATCTTGAACTGGATGTTGCATGGAGTGTCACGTTTAATGGCCAGCATTGGAGCTATTTACCATGAATTTACCTCTCCTCGCTTTAAAGCTAGCGATGCTTTTGGTATCTCAGGGCAAGGACTCCTACGTACTAGTTAGAAAGGAACAGGTTTTGAGGATTTGTTTTTGTTAGCTTTAAATCTGCTGCCTGATCATCCGCTGTCACCTCGGTTTTGCGCTTGGGAATCAGCAAATGATCTTTCCCTCATAATTTTATAGACTTTTACTACCAGAAATACTGCCTCAGTTATCACCATTCCTAGTCTGCCTCAGCTCTCTTGGTAGAGAAGCCATTACTTCTGTTATTCTATTTTATTCTTCCATTACTTTTCAAGCTCTATTACCCTCTTTGAATGAGAAGAACTGAAAATGTGCTTAGTATTCAAATGCAAGCCCTTCATGGCATAATCATAGTTTCTGTTTTGTCCCTAGTTCCTTTCCTAATAGCTCCTAGCGTGTATCCTTTTGATCTCTGCTGACTGCTGAGCTATGTTCAGGAGATTATAGCTCTTCTAGATCTCCTTCTTGAGTGGCAGTCGTCATCACTGCATACGTATGACATTGTGTGCCTTCCCTACATGCCTTACTTTGCATTATTGACACTGAATTTCATCCGATCTTTTATTGCCCGTAGCTATTCAATATCATGAGCTCCTGCTGTAATTCTTCACAGGCAGCTTTAGTTTTGATTACCCCCAAAAAATTGTATTGAGAGGACACTTAAACACTTTGACATTCACCTTTTTAAAAAATTGCTTATGAATATGCTGAACAGCTCAGGTCTTAACCCGCTCCTTGTGAGACCCTAAGATTTATCTCCCTCTGTTGTGAAACCTTCAATCCTGGTCTGTCACTCTGTGCTCTACCCCCATCTTTTAACCTGCTGTAAGGCCATGGCAGGAGCTGCGCTACTGCCCTGTGGCAGTGACTTTTTTTTTTTGAGTCTTTGGTGATGAATCTTATCAAAAGCTTTTTGCAGATTCAAAATACACTCTATCAATCAACTGAATTAACATTATTCATATATATGTACAGACCCCTTCAAAGAAATCTAATAGATTCTTCACTGTGTTCATCTATGTATTCACCAAGTCCCTCCTCCATTACAGTTCCTATCAATTTGCCTGACAGAATTACTGATACTCTTGAGGTGATTTGCTGTTCCTCAGATCATCTCTGCGGCCTCTCTTAAAAAATGGTGCTCCATTTGCCACCCTCCAGTCTTTTGAAGGTGAAATGATCTAAAAGATAAATTGCACAGCACAGTTCAGCACTTTATTCTACTGTTCTGTTACTGTTTTATTCCCATTTTGAAAATGTTTTTCAGGTTCATTGGTTGTAAAAATGGCTCTAGTATGAGAGCCTCCTTAACTTCTGGGGAAAATACAATAGAATTATTTTCTCTTACATTCCTTAAGGGATTTTTGCATATTAATTATTCATTGTCCTAGATGTATTTGTAGACACTACTCCAGAGCTTAGATTTTCCCCATGGCATTCTCCCCCTTTTATAAGAGGGTCAGATATCAGCAGCTGACTTCTTCTCCAAACTGGTGTTTGGCAAGGTACTATTTCCATTTCACAAACAAGGCACAGATCCAAAATCAGGCTCTGCTGGGGGACTTTAACAGAGCCAAGAACAAACCCACTCCTCTGAGCCCTGTGACTTAACTACTGACCATCCCTCCTGAGTATCTAGATTTTAAAAACAGCTTATGCTTAACTATCATCATTATCTTATTGCAAATGTTAAGGTAACACGAGGTGCTAGATGTAACCTAACTAGGGAAAACAATTTGGGAGAATGTTTTAATGGTACACTGAGCCACTGTCTTAAAGCACAATAAGAAGACAAAAAATGCATACCCATGCATATAAATGAAACAAAGGTATCAGGAAGCTAGTATCCTCCTAGATGACAAGGTGGCTGTTAAGGTACAACTGCTGTGGAAGGCCGTTTACTAGCTATAGCATAGGAAGTACAAGAGAAAAGGGCTTTGTAGGAGCAGTCAAAATGAAGAGGAAAATGAGGCAGCAGTAGCAACGAATGCTATGTCCAAATATCACTAGCGGCACTCTCGGCTAAGCATATTGCCTGTGCTGTCTATACAAACTAAGCAGCTGGTCGTGACACTAGACAACTATGGAGAACTCAAGTGATGTGCATACTAAAGAGAAAAGTTTGTACTTCTCCTATTCATGTCTGCCTGGGAGACCCACTGCATGGCTACAGCCTTCCAGTTCCACCCAGCAGAGGACAGAGGAGTCCCTGGGCAGCTTCCCCAGAGCGGCTGTTCTGCCAGCATGACTAAAGCAGCAGCTAAAAGCAGCAGATAGTGATGTGAGGGGTGCGGGACCAGGATAGATGGGCACCTGCTATGAATTTCCATGAGCATCTGTCTAATTGCCTATTGGGGAAGTCTCTTTTACACTTAAAAACAATGACCTTTTTACCTCTCTGTTATCTGGTATGACACTGCTTCAGCTGTACAGGGGAACATAACTACTTCATGTGTTTAGTACATATCTATGCCAGGTGGTATTTACAATGCGGAGGCAATCTGCAATGTAATAAAGGAAACCACATGTTTAATTCATTGAAGACCTCCCACAGCCTCTAGAGTATTTGTTATGTCTCAGTTGGACTGCTGCCACATTGGTGGTAACAAAGTTGGCTCTCCATACAGGAAAATGTTAGTGTATTCATCTAAAAGGGGTGTTCAGACAGGGATGCTGAAATCATTGTTTGGCAGATGGACCAGATTAAGTGATCCAAACTTCTGTAGCTGTTGTACAGCTCAGAGGAGCTGGAGTGCCTCACAGGGCAAAGCTCACAGAGAGCTAATGGAACAGGCTGATTTCCATCTGATGGGGCGATGGGGGAATAAGCGCCAACTAATACATACTATTAGCACCGTCAGAAACTAAAATGACCTTCTAGAAGGCTTGGTGTGGATCAGGGATTGTTTTCACTCTGACACTTGTGGTTTAGGGAACTGAAGTTCCTTCCCATCTATTAAAATTCATTAGGATACAAATTTCCACCAAAAAAATCTATTAAATAGTATGCATATTAAGGCCTTCAGCTTTTTGAGTTCAACTCTCTCCTTAGTTATTTCTAAAACTGCAATAAAGATAAAAGATGACAGCAAAAAGGGATTAACAGAGACAGAAAATTTGGCATTTACCCCACATGATTTTGTTTCTCAGTGTAATACTTATAAATATATTTACAGTGTGTTTGCAACAAGAAATTGCAAAACATGGTAACATTCAGAATGCTGGGCACAGTAATGACTGAGAAATAAGTTTACTTTTATCAATAAACCTGAAATCTGTCAGTGCTCTCAAAGGTCCAAAATTAATATTAAAGTGACGTATTTTCCAGGGAATGCTTGCTTTTCAGGCTTTTTTTAGCAAATTGGCTATGTATCTGCAACAGGCCCGGGTCTGTGACAAAGAAAGATACTTACTTTTGCAAACGGTGTGGCAGCTTTGTAGTTCAAAATATGTCACTTAGATTTTTGCATTGAAAGAAAAGCAACATTTCAAATCCTGAACATTTTTTCACAGGGAGGTCTGAGAACTGACAGGTCAGCTCAGCTTTGGAAGGACCAGGTCTGAGGGACCCCTCCTGCCCAGGATTTCTGTAGCATTCAAAAGTCTTGTTGAATCTGGACTCTTCCGTCCTCAGGTGCAAACCAATGCTTCAGCAAGCACACATGCCAGTGTTTTGCAGAACCAGAACCTTAAATTTTTTTCCTTAAGAGACTTTTTTTTCTTAACCAAAATACTTACAAGAAATTAGCTAATTATCTTGTTTCACTGAATATACAGATGATTGATGTGTAGGAGTTGCAAGACAAAGATATGATTACATTGGTGAAGGCACACAAATTAGGTATGCTTTATAGAGGACGACAGGAATGCAAAAGATTAGAAAACTGAAATAGTAATGCTAGTATTTGAAATTTCTGAATGATCTGCTTGCATCCAGTGTTGAATGAACTGTCATTATGTGGTTCATCATGCGGAGCAAAGCATGCATTTCCTAGCAACTATCAATTCTTCACTTTATGTAGTACGTTAAAGAAATGTACTTCCTTTCAAGATAATCTTCTGGAGTGAACTGACATTTACCAGATAAGGGGGAAAACTTAGCTTTGCAATTATTGGGCAAGAAAGTGAAAAGCTCCAGTGCTTTTTATTTCCTGTGTCATTGTCCAGATGAAAGGCCCATTGCTAGGTGAACTGCAGCAAAAGGTGGAGGAGACCGAATTGTTGAAGATGGAGCTGCAGATGTTGGAGACTGAGAGAGTTAGGCTGTCATTGGTGGAAGAAAAGCTCATGGATGTTTTACAGCTTCTTCAACAACTTCGAGACTTGGTATGGCAAGAAAGCAGTCCAGAGACTTAAAAGTGGTTTTGACAGTGTCCTTTCCAAACTAAAAAGGATGTTCATACCTTCTATTAAATACAAAGTCCTTTATACCAGGACACATTCTTACATGTGTTTGCCCTGGGAACTGCCCGGTGATTGCAGAAAACTTTTAGACTCATATGGCTGACTTTCTGAAAGAAGCCTAGAGATCTCCTTGGATCTAGATCTCCAAGCTCTCATTATCCTCTAAACAAAAATATAGAGGAAACAAGAAAAACAAAAATGCTAGTAATCAGAAAGATTCTAGATTATTTTTCCTTCTAGAAAAGGGCCTTTGTTTAACTGCATCCTAACGTGACACTGAGTCAGTATTAAAGGAATAAAACCCATTCCTATATACCAATAAGGTATTTTTGGTAAGAAGTTTCTTACCCAATTAATAATCCAAACGTGGACTTACAAAAGCTGATGCAATAACATCCCAGAAGTACACGGCCAGTATAGCAGTTCAGTCCTTTAGAAAATAAGTTTAAATCTCCTGCGTGGGAATGATAATGGTAAGGGCTGGCCACAAGATGGGCAAATTGGATAATCTGCAGAACACAGAGTACATTGGGAGCCACACTGGACTGCTAAGAACTCATTTCTTTGATAATGACTGAGGGTTCTCTTCAATTTTCAGCAAAGCTCTGCCTAATCTGTGTGAGATGAGAATGCTTTCTCAGATGATCACTTTACTTTGTCTGAAGTACGCTCATGTTCCACTGATGACTCTAGGGAACAAGTGCAATAACTCATAATTTGGTAACTTCTTTTAGCACTTGACATGGAAGTTCTACTTTTCATATTGCAAGTCTGACACATGCATCAATTACAATCCAGTGAAGGATTAAACTAGTAAAGACTATGACTGGCAACAAGCATAATAACCTTTTGTGTCAAGACTTCAACATGTCATTCGCTGGTCAGTTGCATTATTGCAAACCATTAGGAGACAATCCATCACACAATGTGCCATATCTCAGTGATAATACCACTTAATGCTAATCATGGCTGGAAACACGCCACTGCGTGCTGCCAACTCCCATAGCACTAATACAGGCAATGATGCTGTCAACGAACAAGATAATTTACAGCATTCCCAGTAGAGTTTAGCAAGGATCCCCTAAATCCCTGATGGGATATACTTCAGACAAAAGAAAACTTATTCATCAGAAACTGTGGGTTTAGGTGTCACTTCCCCCGTGTATTCACATTCATGTTTTAAATACCCCAAGCATCTAATTTGCAACAGAATCTACTACAAAGCAATGACTGTCCAAAGGCAAGTGCACGCTCTGTTAGGACTATTAAAACCCCACACTGTGTTGCAGAAGTCATGTGTAATCACAGCCCACTGCAAACTGCTTTCCACTATGCCCCAGTCCCCACTGGGGCAGACAAGCAGAAGGTAGATGACCAGCATGAGCAAGCAAGGCCAGTATTGCCTGGGCTGCTGGAAGGTATAGCGTCTTTCTTCCAGAATAGCTTACATCTATTTTCACGTCTTGAAGTTTTAACAAGAACAGCCTGTCCCTGCAGATACGGGTGCTCTAAGTGCTAATTAAACTGATTGCAAGACCATCTCCCAGAAAGCATGCATTAGTGTCTCGACAGCAAATTAAGACAGTTTGTTTTTCCAGACACATTATGTAATGTCCCAACTGATTTCTAATATAAAACTACCACTGAAAAAGACCATCCAAATCCTAAGTAGTTTTTACAATACTCTCACTTTGGCTAATGTTTATTACATCTCAATAGATAACTAACAGTGGGCCTGCCACATGACACATACAATCTCTTCTAATTTGTTTATACCTAAAGTGGTTCCCAATGATTCCTAGAACAGCTGGGTCTGAGAAGCCTCTTTCTGAGATTACACCACAAAATCCGTTCATTCGCCTTTCAACACAGGCTAGCAGAGGACTGAACAAGCCTTTGTTGTGCATGCCCTGCTTACGCTCCTTGCCATCTAGATTTGTTTAGGCACACACTCTGGAAAATTCTGGGTTTTTCCACTGAATAACTGCTATTTGTCTTTCTACAGCCATATTAAAGAACTGGAGTCCTCCGCAAACTGCTATTATTTGAGCAGTATCTAAGATAAAATGCTTGAAAACAAAGCCAATATCAGGTCTTGTGTTATCAGGATTCAGTTTCATTTTGGTTTAATTTTCAAATGCAAATACACTGCGCATAGCTTTTGTTGCATACATTTAAACTGGTGAAGGACATATTTGTGCCATAATATTATTTTGTTTTTTAAAGAACATATCTAAGCGAGCCTTGGGGAAAATCTTGCTGAGCACTTTGGAATCCTGCCATGACCCCCAACCTGGTAAGAAAATAAATCACGTGTAAAGACTAAGAAGCACGGAAAGTGTCCTTTTGGGAAAAAACACTAGATAATGAACACAGGAGTAGGAGAAAAAATATTTCAAATACTGGGGGGCAGGCTAGGGAGAAAGAAGTACTATGCAAGAAGATTACCTATAGGAAGTGATGCTTTCTAGTCTGTGACACATCAGAAGCAGGAACACATCCAGGGCTTTTTTTTAGCCAAATTTTAGTTAGAATTTGGCCTTAGGGGAACAATTCAGTATCCCACTAATGTCTGTAGGGCTTCATTGATATGAGAAAGTGGAAAACATGACCAAGTATGTAAGGCACCTATTTATCAGGTTTGCTGTCCCACTGTGTGTTGTATTCCTCTGCTGCAACACAAACAAATATACAAAATAGAATGTTTCTGTAAAGAAACTGCATCAAACCTGCACTCCTCTAATAATAGCTTTTTGCATTCCTCTTACGAAAATTAACCTTGCAAACTCCTCTCCCTTGACAATGGTCTGGTGTGCCAGAGCTGCCTTTGTAGGAACCATACAGGGACCACAGCCTGGAGGTTTAGATTTGATTATTTTGTTCCTATTAGCAGAGCATTTGTACTTACCTTCAAGAAATGAACATCCTGTACCAAGCCTAAGAACATAGCTTGGAGGTGCTTTTAATAGGCAGACAGTAGTCAAAGACAAGATTATAAAAGACTAGATGTGGCCTGAGGGTTTAATTTTGGCAAATATTCTTAACAGTGATTTAGGGAGAATTACATACAAACCACTCGGGGTTTTGCAGTTTCAAAGCCTTGTTGTTACTAGTGTCCAGCAATTCGGGGTGCAGGCAGCCCAGAGCTAAGCTGTGCTGTTCCAGCATGGCTGCAGAGGCAGCAGAGAAAAGAAGGCAAAGACAGACCTTTGCTGGCTCCAGGACACCAACGCAGAGAGAAACTGTACCTGAGCCATAGGTCAGCTATTCTCCTGGTGAGAACAAGAAAAGAGGAGACTGTTGGTATCCGCAGCACCCAAGTGTCCAGAAGGTACTACTACTTATCCTGCACAGGAACACTGACTCCAAGTGGTGCTGCTGAAACAAAGTACCTCCCTCTGTAACGGCAGCACAGCTCAGCTTCCTAAAATGACACCAACAAGTGAAGTAACCTTGCAAAGCTCTGTCCATTCTGCATCACCATTGCCATAAACGGCTCATCTTCTCTGCTTTCCATTTGCTGGCTGTGCATTTGATATGACTTAAGCAGCTTTCCTAAGTCTTTGTAATCAAACATCATCTTCCTCTTTGACAAGACTAAGCGGATGGTTGGATTAGCAATTCTTTATTGTGATATGAAATAGTCTTTGTTCACACAAGTATGCAAGAACTCAGTGAATGGGCAATGAATGAAGCAAGAGAACCAGTAGAGAAAACAGTCCTTGAACCCAGTTCCACTCTCATTTTTATAGGGACAGGAATTCATTACTTGGTATCAAAATTTAGACATTTTATGTTAACTACCTGAAATGGCACCTATGAAGAAGAGAGCTTGCATTATGATTGTTAAACTGCAACTTTCTGTCTTTGTTCAAATTATAATGCTTGCAATTTTCTTTTCTAAGGAAAAGCCCACCTATTTGAAGTCCTAGATACTCTTTACCACGAGCTGACAGCCTGTGAACTCTTTCAAAGCCAGTCTCTGGAGAAGGCGCAGAGTCACCAGTCCTTGTCTAACCCACTGGTCATCTCGTGCTGAGCAGCAGCACCAACTACAACCCGCACGACCAGCCAAACAACAGCCCTCACTCATTCAAACACATGATGAATGAATAAGATTTGGCCAATTCAACGGAGCTCAGTAATGGAGAAGAGTAATAGAATAATTCAGCCATGAAATCAAAGGTATGCTGCTTCTGGGAGGAGCGCCATTTCCTCAGCTAACGTCAAAGCCCTCCCTTACGTGAATGAGCATTCACATGATGTGAGGATTACATAGCAATGTCTGTCTCTGATGGAAGCCTAACCATCCTTCTATGATGGCCCTGTAACTGTACTGGTTAACCAAATAAAAACTATTCCAAATACACTGACCTGACCTATTTAGATTTACAGCCCTGGCTGGGAATAGCTTCTAGCTTTTGTGACAGCTCAATTCAAAAGCAAAAGGCAGCCTATGTTATCACTGGCAAGTAAACCGCTTCCTTAACATACAAGTGACAAAATGACTGTATTATCAACATCCGCACGAGCGTATGCCAGTAGTGCAAGTTTTAAGGGCTCATGGATGAAATGTGTTTGTGTGTGTCTGATTCAGTTATTCACCTTATTTAACTCTGAAGTTAGATTTGTTATTGCTCTGCTGATTTGTATTTGCAATTATAGAGATGCCTTAGAAATCTGCAACAGCCTTTCCCAGCAATACTCTTAGATTTTACATTAAAAGTTACATTTAACTGCTTGAAAAAGGCACAAAGCAATCTTGTTCCCAGGCTCTCAGGGAAAGGAAAGGCCGAAAAATTCACTTTGCAACAGCTGCTGTTGTCACATTAGCAAACAACACGTGCAGTACACGACTTTGTTCTCTCATTTCATTCCCCTCAGTGCAACTGTAGAGACACAAAACTAGGCCCCACTTGCAGACAAATTAATGTAAAATGCTGGGCCTAATCATGGTGCCATGTAACATTTTAATCAGCAATAAAATAATTCCTGGGGGCAAAAGCAAAAAAAATAGGTTGCTTCCAAGATGCTTTTGCTGTTTCATTCAACTATCAAACACAGAAACAAAAGAAGCAGAGTTCTTAAATGATCCAATTGAATTTATGTTATTAAAAAATGCACTGCAGTTCCTTTAAGAATGTGAAATTATTTTCCTGAGATAATGCCTGCAATGAAATAAGACCGTTCAATTCAGAACTGTGCATATATGAATTTTTCCCATGAAAATGGTTTTCATACAGGAATAAGGTCCGTATCACAATGCAATCTGGGGAATAAGAAGATTTCTATTCCTTTCTATTCATAATACACTGTATAGCTTATGCAGACCTCCATCCAAAATTGTGATACATTACTTAGCATTTAGAGCCATGCTGGTAACAAAAATTTGCAATAGATATTTTCGTCTCATTTTAGAGGAGGAAAAAAAAGGTGTTTTGCAAACAATGGAACAAACTCTGTTCAATGGTGTTTTACACGGGATTTTTTTTCTGGTTTAACAGAGGAAGATTTTAAGAATAGATATATATTTTTAATGTAGATTTTTCACAAAGATAAATTAGACAGGACATACATACATAGTGCAATATTCACCCTGTAAGAATGAAAACTGTATACTAATACTAAATACAATACTAACGTAATACTAAGCATAATATACTTGGTATATACTAAACTATATGCTAGTACTATATGCTACAAAAACTATACACTAAATGTGCAACAGATAAAATTCAAAATGAGCAGAGGTTAATTCCCTGCCTGAGTTCATCTTCTGAAAGAACAAGCACAAGTATCAGCTTATGTTTTGTGCAGCTCTCTTAGACTTTCCCAGGAATACCGTACATGTATAAAGAGCGAAAATGCCAGCAAATCATTAAATAAGCATGATCTGTCTGTATAGTTAGCAGAAGAGACACTTCAGGAATAGGATTATAATGCAAGAACATACCTGACTGGGGATACCCTCATGCACTCCAGGATTCTTTTATCATTTGAATTAATATTATTTACTGTATCCACTCTCTATATATACACATATATATGTGTATTTGTGTTATATATACTTATGTATACCTTAAGATTGCTATGCTAATTGTATACTTTTAGTATCTTTTTCACCACTAAGTTTCTACTTCACTTTCTAAGTCTACTTCTAAGACTACTAAGTAAACTGATGTCCTAATGCCAAAATGGGGGAGGAGCAGTATAACCTGAGGGAGTACTGCACAGATTATCCAAGCTGCACTTGAACTGTAATCAGAAACTAGAAAATGTCACTGGAAACCTAAACTGGTGTTAAGGAAGATGCAAACTGTTGAGATAAAAGGAAGCTTTTGGGAACACATAAACAGCGTTTAACTGATAGAAGAAGCAGCAAAATCATATCTTGCTAAATTAGCTTCCAATACTGTAACGTTTTTATTTCTTCAAGAAATGCCTATATCAGAATAATTTTTGATACATCGTATATGCTGATTAATCTTAATTTCTGACACATCGGCATATGCTGATTAATCTTTTAATAATAAAAGCTGATTATTTTAACTCCAAAAAGCAATTAATATGGAGCAAGTCAGACTTGCAGTATTTCCATAAGAAGAATCTCTTCTTCAGGATGGCTCAAGAAACAGTCCTCAGTCAAATTCTTGCTGGAAATCAGAGGCAAAGCAAAGCACTGTACTTTGAGAGTCCTTCTTTGGTGACCTTAAAATTGATTTTTTTTCTTAAATATTTTTACCTTAATGTTTTACACTGAGCCTGTTGGCAGTGTTGCTGAGGCTGATAAATATTTCATGTGAACCTGTAAAAATACGTGGTTTTAAATCAATGTAAATGAGAAATTTCTAGCTCTGCCTCAAAAGCAAGGAGGCCTCCACAGTTTGATTTACTATGTGGAACATGTTCAAAAGAGTGCACAGTAATCCTGGGAGCAAACCCAAATCTCCAGGTTTTTTTAAAGACCTAGCTCCTTAAGTGAAGTGATTACTGCAGATTTCAGCTACCTTTTTTCTACGGGGAACATATACCAAGTTTAAACTGACTTTGTAAAAAAAAATTCCCTATGTGACAAAAACTGAAAAGATAACAAAGCACACTCAAAAGCCTTCCATTTAAAACATACAACCCCAAATCCAGCATCCCAAGTCTCTGCAAACACTTTATTTTGTTGTGTGTTCATCAAACGGTAATAAATGGCCATTTGCTTGCATGTTGACTTCTCACTAAAGAAAAAAATCCTGGAGAGAGTGCATGTGCTATAAACATAAGTGCAATTGCCCATCGAAAATTTTGCGTAAGTAGACAACGGCCAACAGAGTGTGCCTTCCCAGCATTTCTTTGTTCAGGAGGAAAACCAGTCTGGAGGAGTACATGTGACGCGTTACCGGGTGAGACCAGAGCCCTGCTGTACAGTTTCCAACCGGTAAGGGTTACTTAGGTCTTGTCTGTAGAAGGGACCTGCACTACTTTGCTTTTCAGTTAGAAAGCCAATGGGCATCTATAAAAGGGCTAAAGCAACCTAATTATGCTGGCTTTGAGGCACCCTGGTTGAACTCTGGCCTTACACCATCCTTGAGATTTTATTCCCTCCCCAGCATGCTCATTCCTCATTCTAGTAGATTTTTTTTTTTCTCGAGAATAATTCCATTCGTACAGAAAGGACAGTTTGTTTCCTCCCAGTTGTATCTGCTGGGGACTCCCTGAAGTAATTCACCCCAGCAAAAAAGTTATTCTTCATCACCTCTTCTGTATGTCCTTTCCTCCTTCATCACTAATTGCAGAGCAATAAATCCCTCAGGCTCCGAGATTTTGTACTTTAAGACTGGTGTCCAGTCTCTCCTCGAATGAGCTGCCTGGAGTGTTCTCAGCACTACTAACCCTCACTCCTACAAGTCTCAAGGAACGTGCCCTTTCTCCTGCTCATGTCCCCTAAACCTGGCAGTTTAGCTCTCACAGACTTTGCTCATATAATGTGTTTGCATTTCCTTAGCCTTAGCGGTTCAACATTAGATGTCCAAAAATTGTGATCAAGCTCGCTTTCTTAGCAGTCACCACCTTAATTTATTAATTTGCTATTAAAACTGCAAATTGGCCCTAACAAGGAAGCTGGGACATTTCCTCCACTGATCTCCACTGTGTTTCCACAAAACAAGCTTTCTGATTTGACTTCGCTCTCAAACTACTTTCTCCTCCCAGTGCCCTCCTCACTTATCGGTTGGCATATTTCTCGCTGAGGTAACTTGAGGATCTGCACACTTCTAGCACAAGTTACACTTTTCAAGAAGAGCTTCCTCCTCTCATTATTTTTTTCTTTATATAAGGTATTAACTATCAGTAAATTAAAGTCCACCTGATATATAAAGTTATTCAATAATTGTCCAATTTCTTTTCATTGAAGCTCTCTCTGAAGTATCTGGCAGTGACCACTCGTCACAGATGTTACACTGATTCACAAAACTTTTGCACCAAATCAGTGTGGCCGTCTCCAGCCAGAGCTACTCCAAGAGGCTGATGGCATTTGTCCACACTCTTGGAAGAAAAAATCTTTGGCACCGACATGTTTAGATTTGCTGAATTTGTTGGAATTAAATCTCCTCCCTTTCATGATACTGTCCATTAATCTACTACGTGGTATATTTCAATGATGAAAGGCTGTTTAGATTTCATTCCTTGTTTCCATCTTACTGTTAAGAAGAAGGGAACACTTTCAAACAGTGCTGCATAAAATAGAATTGCTTGGTATGAAAGAATGACAATAAAGCATCACAGCGTGTGTGTGACACATCGCATTATCACCCAAAGGGTTTCTCTTAGATTTATAATTTCATGGAGTTTAAGACACTGAATCCTTTAATATTTACATTCTCTTGTTTGCTTAATAATTTTACGTATAATTCCGCACAATACAAAAGCTATAGAATGTGTTTCTTTGTGTGAAATTCAGTTGAAAATTGAATCATCCTTACTTCCTGAATTATTTACTTTCAAGAGGCCAGGATTTTCAGAGTTCCGTTTCGTTTCTATTCTACTTTCCTGGCTCTTCCATAATACACGAGCAGAAACATCCTTACCCATTTCCCGTGGTACTGTCTGTTACACTCGTTTGGTGGCCCTACATTGTGGCTTTTGCAGGCAACTGGTCAGACTGGATATGCATTTCTTTGGGGATGCTGCCAGACCTTCCTGAGCCCAGCTTCCTCTCTGAAAAGACGGAAGACAGAATCAGCATTCCCCATCTTTACCTCAAGGCAGCAGAGGACACCACCAGAGCACTGCCCGTTTCAGCTACACGTGTATATATCCTCAGCAGCGTGTCCACGGGCTGCCCATGGGCAGCAACTCGCTGCTCTAGGCCGGTCTGCTCAACAGCTGTGGAAAGCCTGGGGAGATTGAGAGGCACTTTTCTGGCATTGCCTCAGCATCCCAAAATAGCTCAACTTCATTTTGTCTCCTTGACTTTTTTCAAATTAATATTTGTCCTTCAGGCTGAAAGTATTGGACACCACACCCAGACTGATGTACTCAGGTTCTTAGAAGAGCTCCCGCTTAGCAAACCTCTTTGCTTAATGCAGCTCGCTCACTTCTTCACTTAGGAGGGGTGTCTGCATTACAGCAAACCACCCAGAATTGAGACTCACGTCGTAAGTGACACTATTTCCTAAAATGCTTATATTTTTCTGAGCTGTAACCATTTCAGACTCTCTGGCTGAAGAACAGTCTGCTCCTAGACTTAATCCCCTACCCGTTTCCAGAGCATATTAACAGTAGAACAAAAGAAAAGAATGAAAAGGCTCAGAGGAAATTCCGGAGATCCTAGCTGGCATTTTAGAACAAGTTGCCAGTTAGACATCAAATTCAATTCATGACCAGTTTTCCTCCTGCCAATACAACTATATTTTTGTCTAATGAAACTCAGAAAAGGATAGCAAGGTGTCAGAATCCGTAGACAAAGGTCTGCTTAAACTTCTACATGTTTGCCAAAACTTGGAGCACAGAATACAGATAGCTGTTTATTTTTAAGTTAAATAACAGCCTAGGAAATAAAAAAGAATTAACTCAGCATGATACTAATGCATGCTTCAGATAATGCAGACTTTGTACCTTTGCCATTCAAATTTGTGAAGGAAATAGCCCTTCCTTAGTTTAGACTTCACTAGAAAGTTTTGGTAATGAAAGTTTAACTGCTTCCACACCAGCTGCTTGTGAGGGACAAGAACCTGGTACAACAGCTGGGTAGCGTGTCTTCCTTAGACAAAACAAACCCTTGGTTTTCATAAGGCCGCCAACATAACGTTGGCATAGATGCACTCCAGCATCCATAGGGTCCCCCAATAGTGATGCACAGGTACTTTGTAGGTTAGCTATTCGTGTTAGCTTTTCTGTGTTACACTGACTGAGTGCTGTGGATGCCGTGAAATGGAAACCTATGGTCCTGCAAGTCCATTCTTTCCATCCAGTACTACTTGGAAAATGCAGCTGAATTACAGGATTTGTCACAAACACAAGCTCACACCACACCACCGTGCCCGCTGCAACAGAGAGGTGCCGATTCTTCTGTCTGTGTTGGGGGGGGACACAAGTCCTGCTCTGTGGGGACTACAGAAATAGAGACATTTCTGAGGAAACAGCAGAGGGTAAGCAGCCCAGTATATAACAAGGCTGAAAGCAGTACAGGGCTGGTCCTGCCAAAAGACAGTCTGTGCCCACTAACCTTAAGCTGGCTACCATATTTTTCAGAACTCACACCTTACTCAGTGAGCTCAGCATATGTCAGGCTTATAAAACACTTAATACACTGTGTAGTAACACACCTTTACGTACTAATGAGATGAGGCCTATGAGCACTACTCCTAGGGAGGGTGTATCTTCACTACAGAGTTATTTCAGGTGACCAGCAGCACAACCTCTGCATGCCAGGCAGCTTTACTTAGGTGAGAGTGGGTAGGCTTCAAAACCCCATTGAGTCACTGTGTTCCCTGTGGTGTTCTGTATGAATAGTACTTTTGCGAGCACAACACAAATTACATTATAAATGAGTGTTTTATGATTCTGCCTCAAAGAATTATGAGATAACTTATCTTTGTCAAGGAGTAAACAAGGACTGTAGGATGACATTGAAAAATTATCAGTATTCAAGTGGTTTCATCCATGTCCTCACTGCAAAGCAAAAAGGTCGTAAGAGCTGAGTGTGCTATTATAGTTAGGGATAATTTCTGTACTTGAAGAAGGTTTTATTGTTTGAAAGTTCTGGTTTTGCTGATTATTTGTCATTGATTTTTTCACAACTACAAGTGGAAAAAAAGTTCTCTAATAAAGGCAAGGTCCAGTATTTTGTGAGGGATTTTCTACCTCTGAAAGCTGCCAAAAAAAGAGAAAAAAAGAGAAAACACATGGAGGTTGAGACATAAACATACCATTTAGATAAAAAATGTTATTTTTAAATAAAGAATATGCAATACCCATGGGAGGGCCTTTTTTGTTTTTAATCTAATCTTGGAAGTAAACTTCATTACACATTCACAGTGCTAGTCCAGCACATGCAGCAGTACTGCTTGCTTTCTTCTCAAGCGCTGCAGCTCTTACCAGCAGAGATCAGCTCTGGGGACGACAGGAGCAGTCAGCACGGCTGCTAATTGCTTATGAACAAACATCTGCCATGCCCAGGGCTGAGACACACCACTGACTCATCTACCAAAGGATTGACAGTCACCCAAAAATGTCACCAGGTTTTGAGAGTCATTTGAAAGTCGCTCTCGAATGCGCTCACATTTTAAACCTAATAGCCTTCTGGGGCCTCCTCTGAGCCCTGCCATCAATAGCATGTAGCACATCCTACTGCCATGGAAACCATTTCTAGGTCACCTTTACATAACAGTGCAGAGAAAACATCTTAGCACCAACTCCACCATTAAAGCACACTCCTTTTCAATGAAGATTACAGTAACCAACTTAACATTTTCTGTAATTACACATAATATGCCACAACTAAAAAGACATACTCTCTCCAGCATAAAGATGGGAATGTATATACCGTGCAGGAGGTCTTGGCTCAGACTCCACTGTTATACCTCTAGCGAGGGAAGCAAAATGATTGCCTGATCCCATGCATCCATTTTGTAATTCAAGCTGTATAACAGCTTGGGTTAAACTAATTCTGTAGAGAACATCATTAACACTGGAGAGACCCTACCAAGAGGGAAAACACAGCTGGAGCTGCTTTTACATATCAGGCTGGAGCTACGTATAAATAAAACTGACAGAACCAATAATTCGACTCACAAAATCAGATTTAAGGAGCTATTGAACTGAACAACAATATATTGAGTAGAGACAGAAAAGAGATGGGAAGCATTTCAAATCCTGAAATACAGAAATATTTCAGGACATAAGAAGTAAGAAATAATTACATAGCAGATTCTTTTCTGTTCAGGGAACACCAAAGAGTTACTGATCCAGGAGGAAGAAACTACATTTTCACAGCAACTGCTAGTGAACACTCTAACCTAATTATTTTAAATATGGAATCAAGATGTTCAGATCTGTGAAGGAAGTGTCTTTAGCAAGACAGAATTTGGGAAGGGAACCTAAGAAGAAAGATAAACAAAATTTTTATATTACATTGATAAATCTGGAAAAATTTACTTCTATGGTGATAATTTTAACAACAGTGAGTTGCTTTCAAGAACTTAAGTTTGAACTTATACTGTGGGACTTCTAGTTTCTGTGCAGGGCACAGTCCTCCATTCCAAAAGCCACAAATCCTCAAGAAAGACATGAATATTTATAGCTATCATTTGTTTTCTTTTTTGCAACTGTTGGTTTTGCTGTTGTTTTTTTTTCCGCTAACAGAGAAGCAGAATAGTGTATCTAGCAACCACTATTTCATAAAAGGAAATTGTTGCAAGTCATGGTAGACTGACCTCAACTTATACTATTATTTCATTGATTGTACAAGTCATTCCCAAGCTCTTGAGAGTTAGAGCATGACAGAGATCACAAGCAATTAAAAAGTACAGGAAGAGAGAAAAAAAAATATGGCCGAGAGTCTGAATAAAACATATTTGACAATGCTGAGACTATGGAAAAGGAGATTCTGCTGATAAGAATTGTACAATAAAATATTCTCTAGAATATATAGGAGGAGAAGGTGAAATTTCCTTGGTTTTATTTTATGTCCTGTAGGGACACAGACGTCAGCAAATGTGGAACTGAGACCATGTTGACAAGGTGGAACTGAGAAAAGCTGAAGGACAATTTTTCAAACAACTGAAAAGTCCAAGCTACTTCAATACTGCATACAAAAGCAGCACTATATTATTATCACTATTATTTGAAAAGCCTAGTATGTGAAGGATTTCATAATAGGTTAGGATAAAAACCTGCTTGCTCCTTTTCTGGGGAATGTTTCTGAAGGTACTTTACTAGAACTTGGATTAGCATTGGAAAAAGGCTGTGAAAATTCATCAAGGAGAATATACGTCAGTATAATTAAATATAAATTTAAATATAGATTACTGACTGATAAATTATATGAGGAATAACTAAATAGCATGCTTCTTTGTGCTATAAAACCATCCAGGGTTACAAGATCAAATATCTGAACAATCTGTTTAATTATAAATAATTAAATATTCAATAGGCCATTGAGAGACTGACTCATCGTCAGAGAGGCACACAGAGGCACACAAAGATACAGGTTTTTGCACTCAAACTGCAGGACTGTAATGGGAAGAGACCCACCTTCACACAGTCAGTCTGAAGAATCCAGTAGTCAGGGTACTCATCTGGGAAAGGTGGAGCTGACATTCAAGTTTGGGCTTTCAATCAAGAGGGACTTGAATCATGATCTCTTTCAACCTAGGTGAAGGCCAATGGCATCCCGGGCTGCGTTAGGCAGAGCATTGCCAGCAGGTTGAGGGAGTGATTCTTCCTCTCAGCTCGGCACTGGTGAGACATCTGGAGCGCTGGGTCCAGTGCTGGGCTCGCAGTACAAGAGGGTCTTCTCAGAATTGCTGAAGCAAGTCCAACGTGGGGCCACAAAGAGGTTTGAGGGACTGGAGCATCTGACATACAAGGGGTGGCTGGGAGCGCCGGGGTTGCTCAGCCTGGAGAAGAGAAGGCCCAGGTGGGAACCTTATCAATGTGTATAAATACCTGATGGGGGGAGTAATGAAGACGGAGTCAGACTCTTCTCAGATACACATTGACATGCAAGAGGCAACAGGCACAAACTGAAATACAAGAAATTCCATTTAAACATAAGAAGATTTTTGTTCTTTTTTTACTGTGAGGGTGGTCAAACACTGTAACAGGTTGCCCAGAGAGGCTGTGGAGTCTCCAGCGTTGGAGATATTCAAAGTACAACTGGGCATGGGAGCAACTCGCTCCAGCTGACCCTGCTTTGAGCATGATCGTTGGAGTAGACGATCTCCAGAGGTCCCCTCCAACCTCAACTATTCTGTGATTCTCAGAGTCTCTTACATATAGAGTTTGTGTTTTTCATTAGTAACATTATGAACAAGGAGAGTATTACAGAAAATATACAGCAAGAAAACAAAGTGACAGCAGAATAGTCCTTGACTATCCCAACATGGGAAATTTGTGTCCCTCACTTACCAGAAAGTCCACCCTTGACAAAACACCTGTTTATGTTCACTTGAACTGTTCCACTTCAACTGAATCTCATTTTGTGATGGAAAAAAACCAATGTCTTGAAGAATCCTAACCTGTTTTAGAATTTAGAGGCCTTTAAAACATTTGGCAATACGAAAACCTTGGTTTTCTTTATTCTTTTGCTCATGCAAGAAAACAGCAGCTCCAAGTTTACTACTCTGTTTATATTGTTTAAGGAAAAGGGAGCTTAGAACTAAAGAGTAGTAAGACTGTTTAAAGCCATTTCAAATCTTACAAGACATTTGACATTGCCTTATAAGCAGAAACAGATTCAATAACAAAAATCAGCATATAGGCCCATATACTACTGCTACTAAAAATGGAAAGAACTAACTCCAGCAATTTGTATGAAATCTTTGGAAATCCCTTGTTACAGACTCCAGATTCACTTCATTCCTGCACTGATGAATAAACTCTGTAAATAGTTTTAAAGCTGCATCCGCTGTTGAATGATAACATTATGGAGACCTGGTCATAACTTCTGCTGAAAATAAACAGTTGGAGATCTTTGAAGGATAGCGGAGTTGTAGTTTAGCCTTTGACTGGCTCATAAATTGTCACACAAGCAAATAGCAAATGTAAGTCACATTTTCCTTTCTTTCCTCCCTATCACTTCTTGTCCAGCCAATACCACATAAAAATTTCCATACAAATTATAGCAGGTATGGACACAGGAATGCTGACAAGTCACTTAATGGCCCTACTACAACTATGTTACAGTGCAAGAGTGCTAAATAGACCCCCAAAAAGGTCTTTGGAAAGTATGAGAAGAAAAATTAACCATAATAGACAAGTCATTCAGATTCAAGTTTAATTTTTCATAGTAATGAATGGCCACGAATGATTCAGAAAACATCCTTAGCAATTGGTATGCTGTGTTTACGCACACCCCCACCACAATTAAACACAAGGTAATTTTGCTATTCAAACAATTTGAGCATTGCATGTTCATATTTGTTCTGTTTAACCATCAATGCCAATGTAATGATAAATTCGGCCACATCTAGAGCACTTAGTCATTCACTTGACTCTACCATTTCTCAGTTCCAGGTCCTCCAGTATTCACTATTGCCTTTGACCTTAGCTTTTGCATTGGGAGAATAAATGGTTCTCTGCCTGGCAGAAGGCAGATAAGGGCTATTTCCCAATAAACAGTTTCTACATTGCCTGATCAAGGGCACCTGCCTGTGTCAGTGCTTTACATTCCCGGCTTGGTTCTAATAACTCTCATTTATCTTTGTGCTCTAAAGTGCATAGGGTATTATTATGAACCAACCCATAAAACTCCCACCATCTTCACAAGAAGCTACATGGGAAATAGGCTCCTCAGGAGTGAAATCTCCCTGTTTAATTGTGTTTTACCAGTCCATACTCACTTATTTCTCTGACTGAAGTAAACATTGGATATGCAAGAACAAGACAACATTTCTTTTCATACCATGTGCAGAAACAGTATTTGATAAACATAACAGCAAAGATACTTGCAGTTGAAAAGTCGATGCAAGATAAAGACAGCAAGCACATGCCTTTTCTTGGTAAACTGGTGGCACTGATGCACACATTTAAAATTAATAGAAATTTATCATCAGGTCAGTCACATTATGCCAATTGTCCTGGAGTTTTAAGAACACTGGTGAGAGGTACTAAGTGAACTGATGCCGTTGATAGCCTAAAAAGCCTTGTTGCAGTGAAGAACTATTCTTTATGCTACTCATCCGGAGCATGCTTTTACTATGCATAGATCAAACCCTCTGATTTGGCCTACTCTGAGCACTGCTGGACACACTGAAAAGTCCTATCCACGTTACAGGTGTGCACAGTACTAGTAAAAAATCCGTGGGGTGGGGTGGAATGGGTGCTCCTGCAGGGAGTTTTTTAGGGCACAGTAATCCTCCATGACTTCTTTTGGCTGAGGTGCTGGAGAGCTTGTTTATCCCTCTAAATATCTCAGGGGAAAACGGGAAAGAACTCAAGGATCATCAGTTCCCACCTGATCTAACTGGCATCCTCAGTGCCCAGGGGTTAGTCCCAACTACCTCAAAGCAGCAGTGAGGCTGTGAGTGTACATGCGCGTACATGGGGCAGGGGCTTTGGGGGCATCCGACTTCAGGGGCAGCAGGAAGTTAGGAGACCCTGAGAGATGTCTCAGCTTGGGTGAAAAGGATATCATTTGTTTGCAGTTTTAAAAAAATTTCTGGCTTGAATAATACGGAGGGGAAAATTTGATTTCTGTTCAGAAAGTTCCAACAAAAGAAAAAGAGGAAAAAAAGCAAAGTTACCAGACAATAGAGGAGAAAATAATGTAGTCATTTCAATAGACCTGACACTATAAAAAATCCAGTCTGGCAAGTGAGTGTGACCTACCTAGAATGTGAAATTAGTCCTGCACATGGTAACGATTGCTAAGCACATCACTATGGAAATTGAGAGCTCACAGCAGGCATAGGGAGTCTTAGAAATGTGGAAAAACAATGCACTGTATGCTGTGGCGAAGAACGATTCCAGCAGAGTGACCTTTAAACAACTTCATAGATCGTAAGGAAGCAGAAGAGAAGCGCAGGGGCACAAGCCGAGCGCAGGAGAGCACAGCCGTGCTGCAGCCCCTTGGCCAGCGGCAACGCCAGGCGTTCCCCAGCTACTCAGCCTGGCAGTGGTTCTGTGGGACGGGGGAACAACAGTGAAGATTATTTACCCATGTTTAAGGTAAAATGGGTAGCTATTTAACAGTAACGCTAGATAATAATTGGAGAGGAGAAACAGAAACTACCCCATGCTATGGATACTACATAGCATATTAAGATAAAAAGAATACCACTGATGAATTTGATCAGGACATCTATGTTAACAGCTCGGCTCTTCCTTCTGGAGAGTGACAAGGACCCAGTAAATGAAGTCCTCAAGGTGGCAGAGTAAGAGAAGATGATGTATCATGCCCTTCACACAGTTGGAGGAAGAACAAACAGCAAGCAGAACAGACCAGGAATTTTCCAGTGAAACACTTTGGTCAGAAAAAGTGGACTTCATTAAATTGAGTGTTATTTTGTTGACATAAATTGATTGCATCGAGAGTTCTGCACTATAACCAACAGTCCACGGATACGGTACTCACCCAGGAGGTGGAAGACTGAATATAATTGCATAGGGGCTCAATTTTGATCTCCCATATCATCACAAATTCTCTAACCATTGCACTACTGACCTGCTGGGTTTTCTCTTAATCTTTCCTATTGGAGCTGCTCCACTTTGCATAAATAATTGCAAGTTATGCAGAGCAAGGAATTAAACCCAGTTCTCCCATATCCTAGATGAAAGCCCTGACCAATGGGGTATCCACTTCAACTCTACGTACACCTCTGGGGTTAAACCAGTTTAAATCAGCTTTTTGAATAAGGTATAAAAGTTATCTAAATCAGACCAAACAACTCAAACAAATCTGAAATAAGCAATTTACAGTCTTCCCTTCTCGTTCCCAGAACAAGAAAAACTATTCACACAGCCTTTTGCATTGGTTTAATTACAGCAGTTCAAAATAAGACTTTCAATAAGAACAATGCAAACTGCTAGCACAGAAGAAACTTCATCTGAAATGAGCTGCTGCCCATCACAAAACCCACTGCTTGTTTCCTTGTGCCCATTGCACCAGGCAGGCGGGGTGCGGAAGGGTAAGGAAGAGTGTTACCCTTTCATCCTACAGCCTGGGGGCTCTTTCAGGGCAGAGCTGGGAAAGCTGAAGGGGAAGAATGGAAAACGCTGCTCTGCGGAGGCCTGTACTTCATCTGCTTTGTGTATGCAGCTCCTTCATTAGCATTACATTTACTTTTAGAAAATCCAGCCATGTTAGTTCAGAAAAAGCTTGAGCATAGTTGACCCATAGAACACTGGGAATGACATTCACTGGCATTCCTCAATTCTGAAGGATGTTTTATTTGCAATAAGCATTTTAATAACATACCAAAAAGAAATAATTCAAAACGTAAGGAAAATCTTTATATCTAGCAAAACCACATTGTGCAAGAGTGTCCATCCCTTTTTTCAGACTATACAATGGCTCTTTAAATCTCTAAAAATTATTGTAGACCTCAAGCATATTTTCTGCAAAAAGATAAGATTTTTTTTTCTCCCATACATTTTTCAATTATTCTGGTGATTCTTATTTCAGATACTTAAAATTCCCGTTCTATTGTTTCAAATATTTTAAATACTGTTACCTGTCACTCAATGACAGTCTGGTTTACATTTCCTCTCACCTATGGCTTACGTGGTATGCTTCAGGGTTAAGCCACAGTAAACATTCATAAAAACAGCTAGCCATATAGAAATGCAATTTATTTAGATAGTATTTTCCTTCTCATCAAGAACCAACTACATACAGAAACACAATAAATGTTACAATCATCAAAAAAAAAAGCAAGCTCTTTTTTTTAGTATTTTCCTTTTGCAAATCATAGTAATTTAAATGCAGTCTCCCTGTAAGAACATTCACCATCACCTCATTTAATGAATGTAAAACCTCGGTACTTAAGATCCAAGAAAGCTGTACATTTTCTTATGTACTACCATATATTAAAAAAAAAGTAGCAGACAAGCTGTAATTTAAAATCAACTCAAGAAATTTTTCACTGGCTTAATAAAAGAGCTAAGATCTTTAGTTTGTCTTTCTAACCAAAGGAAACACAATCAGTATGATATAGTAATTTGCATTAGCTACTTATCCAGAGAGAGCTTAAGAAGGCCTTGATTTCAAAGAGTGGTCAGTCAGCAGTTCCTGAAAGTTACGGCTGTTAGTAATTTCTCATTTTAGATATGAAACATGGTGACATGAAAGTAAGTATTTCCTTTTGAAAAAAGTGTTCTGAGTTATTTTTTGAGAAGGATGTCAGTCTATTAAACTCAATACAAGTGTCCCTATGCTGAAGCATTTTACCAGTGATAATCTAGAACTCCAACAGTAGCAGAAGAGAGTCAACACTCCCCTTTCCTTTGCCACTTTACTGAAAATGGCTTTGACAGTAGCAACGCTGTTTCAGCAGGGGTTGTTTGGGAATATAGTTCTTAAATACCGTAAGCCAAAAGTAAAATTCAAAAGTAAATAAACTCAGTCAGACAGAGTATGTAAAGTTTCAAGAAACAGTTAAGATAGTAAAAATCTTTGGTCACCAATGAAAGTAGTGGAGAAAAAAAAAAAAAAAGAGGTGTAGGGGGAAGAGCTTGTATTTTTTCACCCAGACAATCTGGTTTTGAATGAAAAACATAATGTAGAACTACAGATTAGTAAAAAGATCCCTGAGATACAGTAGTAGGTAATATACTTACATTTTATACCTGCTAGCACAATCTGATCAAACATAGTATTTCTTTACATATTGTCTCTGCTACAATGTTATTGTGTTACTGGTTTGATATTATCCTCCTCCAGTCGGAACAACAAAGAACATTTTCTTTAACTTTCTCCAGTTTTACCTCAGTATCTGGAAATTATTTTTATCCTTTTTTCCTTTTTTATCTGGCTCCTTATGCATAAAGAAAAATCATCTCTAGCCTGAAAACAACAGTATATCAAGAATTTAAAGAGTTGAAAGGAACTTGTTCAAGACTTGCAACACCGGCATCAATTGTTTAAACCTGTAAAAGGATTGAGCCCTTGCCACTGATTTTTGACTGAAGAGATGCATAATACACTCATGTTGGGTCTTTGTCAGAGGTATTGCCAGAGTCAAGGTGTGGGGGAGAATTTATTTTGTTTGCTTTTCAGACAGATGATATTATTCCCTCTCATATTCTATGCACGTATTTCAGCAGTCTGAGACCGTCTGGTGGGTGAAATATCAAAAGCCAAAAGATTTATACCTATTTCAACAGTGTAGTGCAAAACATACTCCTACTCAGAGAGCTGTGGTACGTGGACTCAGTAGTTAATGCCTAGTAGTTAACAGACTACCTCAATAATCCTCTGTTATTTTATTTTCCTGTAAGAAGCAGTTAGGACATTCTCACTTCTTCATGGCATTACAGCTTTCATGGCATTCAGGTTGTGCTACTGGCTAAGCCAATCAACCCTTTCCACACGAGGAAAGAAACTGCATGCAGGCTTTAAAATACTACAGAGAAGGTCTTTCATTTCTGCCTTTTTTCCTTAAAGTAAATTGTAAGCTTTGGAAGCATTACCATCAATATTATCATTATTAGCTAATCTGAAGATTAGCTCCCACATCTTCTTCAAAGTTGCCTCACTGAGCAACTTTGTCAGCAAGTGCCAACTCTTACTAAATATATTTAGAGTACAGATTCCAGCAGATCCAGTGACTTGCCATCCATCCACACAGCTATCTTTTGGTCCCTACCTTTCCCTTACTTTGCAAGGTGTACTGCCTCAGTTTAAGTTAGCTAAATCCAGCAAAAATAGGAAGATTTCAATCACAGGAGTCAATCCTTAGCTTCTATTCAAAAAGTTCTCAAACACAAATGTAGTTCATACTGTTGAAACTACATTAGCAAAAGCTCATTCAATGGCATGGGTTTTTTCCCACTTAACTCTAATGTGAAAAGAACAGCAGATAGATTTTTTGGCTTACATTCTGACCAAGCAGAAGCTTTTGAGGAAAACTACCACATACAAAATATCAAATCTCAAGCTGTGATATACTGGGGTTCATACATAGCAATAAGTTGAATGCATCTTTGTTGACTATGAATTAGATATATTTCAGAATATACCCCTAGCAATGGGCTTTAACAGGGCTCTAAACCACGGCTGAGTTTTCTGGACAACTTTTATACACACAATCTCACAAAATGAATGCTTAAAAGAATGGAACTACATAAAGACTGAACCAGGTTATTAATCAGTACAAACTATGCTTCCTCCCCCCAACAGGACAACACCTGCAGGATGCATTTGCATATTGATGTCTGCACTGGAAATAATGGAGTTGTAATAGGTAGAACAGATGGCAGGATGAAAGAGAAAAACTAAGGGGTGAAGAGCATACATCTATCTCTAGTAGCAGCAAAGTGCTGAAAGGAAGACCTAGAGTAGCCAGAAAGAAAGGCTTTTAGAGAAAACCACTTTAGAGATATAAGCCGTTCGACTTCCCTTTTCTCCCCTATTAAGTAAAGATAACTTGCTCTGATTTATAAGATGTAACTACTCCCGCATGTGGCTATTATTTTGGTATAAGATGTCTTTTTCTTGTTCAGCTTTGCTGAATGTTTTTGGCTTAAATAAAGGAAACAGACACTTATTGCAGCATGTGTCCACATACGGAATTTGTCCAGGTTAGCTGCTTCTGAGCAGCTTCAAGTGCAAACAAGACCTGCATATTACGTCTCTGCTCTGGTTTTCTAAAGGAAAAGAAATTATATTTACTATCAATATATCTGCAATACACTCAAGGCTGTAAATGGAGTGTGAGTGAGTGTTGTGGTTTAACCCCAGCCAGCAACTCAGCCCCACCCAGCCGCTCGCTCACTCCCCCCTGGTGGGGTGGGGGAGAGAATCAGAAGAGTAAAAGTGAGAAAACTCGTGGGTCAAGATAAAGACAGTTTCACAGGTAAAGCAAAAGCCGTGCATGCAAGCAAAGCAAAACAAGGAATTCATTCACTCCTTGCCACGGGCAGGCAGGTGTTCAGCCATCTCCAGGACAGCAGGGCTCCATCACGCGTAACGGTGACTTGGGAAGACAAACGCCATCACTCCAAACATCCCTCCCTTCCTCCTTCTTCCCCCAGCTCTATATGCTGAGCATGACGCCATACGGTGTGGGATGTCCCTTTGGGCAGTTGGGGTCAGCTGTCCCAGCCGTGTCCCCTCCCAGCTCCTTGTGCCCCCCAGCCCACTCGCTGGTGGGGTGGGGTGAGAGGCAGCAAAGGCCTTGACCCTGTGTAAGCCCTGCTCAGCAGGAACGAAACCATCCCTGTGTCATCAACGCTGTTTGCAGCACAAATCCAAACCACAGCCCCATGCTAGCAACTGTGAAGGAAATTAACTCTACCCCAGCCAAAACCAGCACAGTGATTCCTTGGCTTTTGGCATGTGATGATCATGGCTAGCTGTCTTTCAAAGTTGTGAAGAATGTGGTGTTAGCTATGCATGGGCCCTCCTCTTCCACATTGCTAAAGATTACCCCATAAGCCTTTGCCTCAGTCAGATCATGCCAGCGGTTTTACACACTCATCTGATTTTCTGCAGTGGTTGTGCAATGACATTGCTGTATGAAGTAGTGCCCAGACTTTTCATTGTATTTTAAGCATTCTGCCCTTGGGGCTTTTTCATGTAAATGAAAAATGCTGTTAGCAACTCTGTACTCATGAAAATTCACATCATACCAACATCCCAGTAAGACCTTTAAAACCTTTCAAAGATGAATCTCAAGAACATTTGTTCAGAGTCACAGATATCTTCACCCTCTTCAAGACACTATGTGCTGACTCTGAACAAAAAAGATAGGTACTGAATTTCAGTTTACAGACTTCCTTAGAAACAATAAAAGCCTAAAAATAAGGTGACATCTGCACTATTTATTAGTTGTATCCAATATCCTGAAGGCTGAGAAAATCTCAGTCTTCACTGAATTGAGAATTAGCGTCTGTGCTTCTTTCCTCAGATGTGCAATTTATATCCGCTAGGAACTTTGCCCTGAGTAAAATTGCTGACTGCTCTGTATGTTCTTTTATTCCACTATTAATCACAGTCAAAATAAGAAGCTTCTTGAACAAGTATTTTCAAACACAAGGGTTTGATGGCCCTGCTTGACACATCAGGAAAAAAAAAGTAATTTTGGAACTCTGGAAATTAATGGATTGACATTTTTCTCAACCCACAGGAAACATACCTTTTTTTCACCCATTCCCTAAAAATTATATGCCTGTTTACTGACTATATACATGGAGGTGATTCAGCAGTCCTGGCCACTCAAGCCCCAGGTCCAAGCCCTAGCAGTTAGTTTATTTTTCCCTTCCAGAAATCCCTCTTTCAGCCAGAGGTTAGCACATGACATTAAGCTCAAGGAAGTGCTGAGGTTACAGAGTTCTCACGGGCACTGCTTCCTGTAACCAAACCTTGGGGTGTTAGTTCACTAGCTTGAGTAGCTCTTTTTATTGTTTCTTTTTCCCTTTTTTTTTTTAATCATACTCCTGGCTGTAGACGGGTGGGATAACCTCCTCCCCACCTTTTCTTTCATATGGGATGTATAACTGTAATCTCAAATAGCACCTGCAAGTCCCACAAGTGAGGATCTGTCTCTGCCATACCTTCCTAGTTAAACCCTTCAGGCACAGCTTTATTCACAGAAGTGAAACACTCTTTTTCATCCTATTGACTTTCAGAGCAAGATTAAGAAAGAATTAAAAGAATTTTGATACATTTTTCCCAAATGCCAGACATGCAAACTGAGCAAAAGCTAAGATTTGTAATAAAGCTCTGTCCAGCTGCAGCAATCTAGCAATACTGATTAAACTGGAGGTAGTATATAGACATTTAACTTGCCATATATTCTGGAAAGGGGTCCTCACTACTATAAATTGTGTCTTATTCATAGAGATTTATCAGCAACGCCACAGAGTTTGGAGAAGAAGAAAAGGAAAAATAATTGGGTTCACTAGGAAACAAATTGAAACATCCAAAAGAATGTAGACGATGAGTAGAGGCAAAAAGCAAAGCACAGAAGCAAAATCTCAGGCAAAGCACTGTGATCTCACTAACACACCTAGAGCATAATGAAAGTCTCCCTTAAAACAGTGAAAAGGATAAAATACTTCTGAAGGGAGCCAGTGATAAAGACTTAATGGGAAGGGGAATCCCACAGATTTTTCTTTCTTCGTCTTTTTATCTGAAAGAACCTAATATTTCAGAATACTTCACGTGAGGACTCCTTATTTAAAAAAAAAAAAAGTAAAGTAGACAGATTTTCTGTAGTAATAAAACCTGAACAATGTTCTTTAGCTTGTGTAAATAAAGGTGCTGCAGCTAGACCTGCAGAAAGCAGCCAGCCAAGGTATGAGGCAAATGCTGATTGATTCCAGATGTGTACTCAGGGCGAGCTGTTGACTACAGAGGACAGAGAGCTTTCCTCTCATTCCAGGCTCTGGTTTTTCCTATTAGCGCCTGAGCTACTGCGGGTGTTCTGTGCCTGTCAGCGTGGAGAGAATGACACCATGAGTGCCATTGCAGGACAACATCAAACCACCAAGATTCATCAAAACTGATGTGGAAATAAATACAAATAACCTCCAGCTAGCTCCATTAAATGTAGGAAGTTTCACTGAAGTACAGTCATCAACACTCTGAGCTAGAGGGAGCAAATGAGGGCAAAGAAAGAATTAGATTATGCGGGAAGAGACTTGCAGCATCTTTTAATGAATTTACAATCCTCCTGAGAGGAACACTGCTTATTTATTCCCTGATATATGTGACCATATGATTAATTCATCTGCCAGCTTGATAAAACTGACTCTCCAAACTGTTTGTATATTAGGATTCAGTGATAGGAAATAATAGGATTAGCACAACAGCATTTTCAGCTTTTGTGATTTTATCATGGGTCACGCTATATAAAAGATTTCCTTCAGAACCTAACACTTGGAGGCACGTTATTAGAGGTGAATCTCAGTTTTTATTAGTAATATCTAGCCTTAATGACTATGAGCAGAACTTGGAAAAAGTGAACTTTAATGGCTCAAAACACCAAGCCCACTAAAAAAAAGTTTTTTAAAAAAATCAACATATATCGCTTCAAAATGCAAATATCATGGCTTTGGGGATGCAATGCAAGAACTGGAAAACTGGGATTGGCAATAATGTTATCTCACCTACTAAAGCAATTACTGTGTGGTAACACAGTTTTTGAGCATTGTTCCTGACCATCCTCCCAGCCACACAAAAACTCTGCAGCTTTGACAACATCTTCTAACTGGATTAAATGGGTCAGCTGGGATGTGCATTCCTAACAATCCATCTGCTTTGCAGTAGAAATTCAGCAGAACGGGATTAGATCTGTCTGCAGTGACTTTCTGTGGCTCTCCCTGTCTGATCGGAAGTCTGGGCAAAATCTTCTGCAGTTCACTGTGGCACAAAGACCGTAACTGGGCACATCTGCAAGTTTTAGCAACACAAATGGTGTGTAAATACAGCACTAGTATGGAAGGAGTAATGTGACTGTAGTTGCTCGCATCTGGAAAAATTAATTCATCATTGAAAACATATCCAGAGTTGACTGTTTTATTTCAAAAAAACTATGAAGTCATAGCTTTATAAAGGGCAATATAAAAATTAACCATCTTATCAATTATGAACAGTGAGTTAAATTCTACAATGAATTACCATGGTAAACTCATCACTTGGGCTTCTCCAATATAGTCTTTTACATCAGACACTAGTTAATTTCTAATTGATCTTTCCAAGCGCAACTGTTCAGTGTGACCATAAAGTTCAATGCCCTGCCTTCAACATTTCCAACTCTTCAAGCAGAAAATAGCAGGACGTTAGCTAATGGGGCTGAAGACTGATTTTGTTTATCACCAAACTCCTTAAACAAGGACAACACCACACCACCAGAGTGCTGCTTAATCTCATGCATTTTACAATCCTACTACAGCTATTATGCAGTAACCTGGTAAAGACACTTAAATATCTTTAGCAGGCTTGACTGCATAGTTACCAGCGTGCTCAAACAAGGTTCATTTATGGACAGTTCTTTGGCTGTCACACTGGCAATGTCTGTATCAACAAACAGAATGGCAGTGAAACAATCTGGAACTGAGGACACCACATCCAACCATATATACTAGGAGAGGAGGTGTTATTTTGGACTATCTTTAGTCTGGTCCCCAAGTATTGAACCTCTGTTAGCACCTGGAACAAATCAGATGTATTTCCAGAGTGAATATTGCAGTTTAGTTTCATCTAAAAGGCATGCATGGAAAATGGAGAAGATCAGGAGATTTGTTCTGAAAGCTCAATCCTGATCCTAAATAAAACATTCACATAAATGCAGTGTTGTGTTGGAATTGTTTGACTGAAACACGGTATTGTACTTTAAATAACAGTGACTGTGCATAAAGAGCTAGAAAACTCATTACTTTTCATTAGAGCAAAATATTTAATTCAGCAAAGCAAGCAAGGCAGAGAGGGGCATAGCTGATTCCATTTTACCAAGCCCAGCACTTCCCATCAAGGTGCCAGCACTGCATTCAGCTCATGAAACACACGACAGAAGCACTGGCTGCTTCAGCATGACTGGGTTCCCGGCTGCACGTTCAGAGCTAGCTGAACCGGGAGTGCAGGGAACTACCTAGGCACTACCTTGCGGTGGGAAACACTGCCTTGATGGTGGTCTTTTAACGATGCTTTCAGAGATTCTCTCTCTAGAAGCTTCCCCATGTGCACTCTATCAGTGTTACAACTTAGCATAAATGGTATTAATATTTTGCTGAGGACGGTTTCAATCCAAATTGTCTATGAATATTTATTTTCATTAGCAGACTCAAGACCCTAAGAGTTCCATAAAACACAAACATGTGATTAGCTGTCTGACTTAGACAGATCACTTAATATGCACATTTTGTACATCTGTTACATTTTTATCTTGGCGGCTATGGAAAAGGTAATATCCTAAAAGAATGTAATATTTCACTCTTTCAGACAATTATTTTGAATTGATAAATTATATCTAAAGGTTGATTCAGACAGTGTATGCTCAACATTTAACAAAAACATAACTTGAATGACACCTAGTGGAAAGATAAGCAATAGCTGATGATTGCACAGCAACTATGTACAGTTTTGAATAGTGAAAACAGCAAGGAGGGAGATTCTTTATGAGAATGGGTGGGAGAAGAAAGAATTATTTGATAAAATGGGTGGAGTATAATTTAAGAGAAGAATTTCCTAAATGACAAGAGTTTACCTGCTTGTGTAATAACCTTCCAAGGAAATGGGATATTTGATTTGACAGAGGCAAAATTAAATCAGGTAAAACCACAATAAATGTGCAGTGAGAAACAATACAATAAGCAGAATATCGACAGGATGAAATTCAGAGTCCTCCTATGTATAAATAAAAAAGCCTGCTTTAGCAGGCTAGCTCTCTAGGGTACAGTAGATAATAGGAATATTTTGGCCCTGGGGCGACAATAACTCCTGATGTGAGAGAAACCACAGATTTTCTTTAATTCATTTCTGCAGGCAATATTCCTTGATGTGTGAATGAATTTCATAATCAATCTTTTTTTTCCCCTTCTTTTTGCTTATTTGCTTATTTGTATAATTCATTAATTACCAGTGACTCACATCCAATTATAAAGAAATATTTCGGTTAGTCTGTTCTCACCAACCTATTTGAAAGCATGAAAGAACAGATTAATCAAGGTGATAGAACTTAAATGAGAAGCACTTTTGCCATCTATTGACAATGTGATGTGGCAAGTTTTTTCAGCATTGGAAATGGAAATAGTGCTTGAGAAAGACTTCTGTCTTTCTAGGTCAAGAACAGGTCATTGACAGCAGTAAATGACTATAACACCTTAAAACTGTCTATAAAAAATAATGGCATGTTCTGCCTGAATTTCCTCTTAGCAGGCCATGTGTTTGATCTGCACATTTATCCTTAACTTGCAGCTTTTATTCTTAACTGCAAGGAAACTAGTAATCTCCCTTCAACTCTTTTCTCTCCCTATATAAGCAATCAGATGCAGCACCCACATAACTGACTGGAAAAGTCAAGGCCTCAAAAGAAAACTAATCCAGAGAAGTGTGCTTTCAGGGAGTAAGGCAGCAGGAGAGGGTTTGTTGGGGAAACAAGAGTGCTCAGAAATACCTCTCTGCTGAGAGGAGAAAGAGCCTGTCTCGTTCACAAAAAGTTCAAACGGATTCACTCTGTGGAAAATATATTTTCAGACTATAACAAGATTATAGCAGATTATAACTTTTTTTTTTCAAATTGGCTCTTAATAAATCCTCTTAAACGCAGAATCCTCATTTGGCCTACAAAGAGCTATAGCCTTAAAACCGTAAACGCAAATGCCTTGTATTTCGATACAAGATGAACTATTCATTTCAACAAGGGAAGAATCACTTTCCTCATCTTATACAAAAGATGGACATTCAAACGTGGTTTTAAATATTTTTGTCTTCTCCTTCCAGCACTGTCTAAATTACCTTTTAATATACTAAAGAGCAGAGATACACATTAAGTCATTTTCTTAAGGAAGTTCCTAACAAACTTCAGGCCACTGGTAATTGATTAGACTTAATGAAGAAAAGTACTTTAAATATAAGTAAGAATTAAACAATAAGAATTGCTATCAGAATAATTTTACATGTCAGAAATTTCCCTTCCCCCCAAGAACAGCATGTTATAAAGAAACAACAGCTTAGAAGCAGGGCTCTACGGCACATCTGCAACATCTGAAACTCACCTGGGTTTCATGTCCAAATGCAGAGCACAGCTCAAAGCCTGTCCCCAAAACAACACACTAAACAAGAACTGGCCTGAATTAAACATCAGATCCACAACACACTGGGTTTCCAAATGTCCACTGCTATCTTAATTCTAGAGTGTTCATGTTTGGTAGCTAAAGCAAAGGAAAACTTATTTCAATTCTATTCCAAAATTTCATGTACCAAAAAAAAAACCAAAAGTGAAAACAAAATCCCATTTTTGTTTTTCTTTTACACAAACATGGCATTCTTTATTTAGATGAACAGATACGTGTATATTATAAACTTGTATCATCCTGAATTACTGGCTTTCCGGCCAAATGTACACAGAGCCTGTTATGTTCTAAGATGTCACATTGCTATTATTCCGTAGTTTATATTCTTCAGCAACTTGAGTGTGAGGAAATTCGCAGGATCATAGTGCTCCTTTGAGCTATACAGAGCTCTCGTGACTGAGAAGAAAGGCTATACATGTGCCCAAGGCCGTCCCTGTCCTCTAGGCTGTGCTGATTAAGGGGAGCCATGCTAACCTTGACAGTGAGCCTTTCCCAGTGCACCTTCCCTGACTATTCTGGCATTAATTTCTAAACTCCAAACCAAACTAGGACATTGCAAAGAAATTATATTCCACAAAATATGGAATATAATATTCCCTCTACAGAGGGACCTGGACAGGCTGGATCGATGGGCTGGGGCCAGTTGTATGAGGTTCAACAAGGCTCAGTGCCAGGTCCTGCACTTGGGCCACAGCAACCCCATGCAGCGCTACAGGCTTGGGGAAGAGGGGCTGGAAAGCTGCCCAGCAGAGAAGGACCTGGGGGTGTTGGTCAACAGCTGCCTGAATATGAGCCAGCAGTGTGCCCAGGTGGCCAAGAAAGCCAGTGGCATCCTGGCTTGTATCAAAAATAGCGTGGCCAGCAGGACTAGGGCAGCGATCGTGCCCCTGTACTCTGCACTGGTGAGGCCGCACCTCAAATGCTGTGTTCAGTGTTGGGCCCCTCACTCCCAGAGAGACATTGAGGGGCTGGAGCGTGTCCAGAGAAGGGCAACGGAGCTGGGGAAGGGTCTGGAGCACAAGGCTGATGGGGAGCGGCTGAGGGACCTGGGGTTGTTCAGCCTGGAGAAAAGGAGGCTGAGGGGAGACCTCATTGCTCTCTACAACTCCCTGAAAGGAGGTTGTAGCGAGGTGGGGGTCGGTCTCTTCTCCCAGGTAACAAGTGATAGGATGAGAGGAAATGGCCTCAAGTTGCGCCAGGGGAGGTTTAGATTGGATATTAGGAAAAATGTCTTCACTGAAAGGGTTATCAAGCATTGGAACAGGCTGCCCAGGGAAGTGGTGGAGTCACCATCCCTGGAGGTATTTAAAAGACGTTTGGATGAGGGACATGGTATAGTGGTGGGCTTGGTAGTGTTAGGTTTACGGTTGGACTCGATGATCTTAAAGGTCTTTTCCAACCTATATGATTCTGTGATTCCGTGAAAATATCACAAGAACCAAAATAGGAATTGATCCACTGATCCATACACATGTACCCTTCTTCACATCCAAGATTGTGTCAGGGGCACCCACCTACCTGAGTCGTTCCGGCTCAGGTGTTTCTGCATTGCTCCACATTGCAGGGTACAGGTCACTCTCAGCCTCCTCACATAAGATAGGTTCTCCAAATCCCTGATCATCACAGAAACCTTCCTTTCACTTGTTGGCTTAATCTTTTTTGAACATGGGCAACCAGAATTAAATACTGTATTTTGGGTGACTTTTCACCACTATTTCACCATAATGGCATTAATATTTCTCTATCCCTTAATGATCTCACCTGACTAATATAAGTTGACCTCATCTGACTAACATAAGTTATTTCGATGCTATGGTGTGTTTTTACAAATTTTACTTAATCAGTGGAAAGGCAGATATCAAACACACCTGGCTTTGACTAAAACAGAAGAACTCTATTTCATGGGCCAACTTGAGCTCCCTTGTATCTTGCTTGGGCTTGCATGTATCAGCAGCTGAAGCTCCAGCTAACTTTTATACCTGTAGATTATTACAGCTGAGGAAAAAACCCACTAGATTTCAAATGAGTCATTTTAGGTTTTCCAGACATTGTCAGGTTTAATGGGAAAAATATATTAGCAATTAAAAAAAATTCAAAAGCATTTCCTCTTGTCTGCAGAAAACACAAAAATGCCCCAAGCACTATATGCCGTGACACGTCAACCATATATGGCGTCTTCCAACGGGAGCGTTTCCTATTATGCATAGGAAAAGCTCATCTTCTTTAACACATTTCCTTACTGACTCTTTAAAAAGTCACCTCCAGTTGCTATATGTACTCCAACACTTTACCAAGCAGAGGGAAAGGAATCAAGAGGCAATAAATAAGGGTAAGTGTCAGTCAGGCATCTCACCAACTCTGCCTTTCTGCATTTTTGCCACAGTTCTTATTTCTATTTGATTTGGAATTTCTTGCTGTTTATATATTAAATCAGAAGAGATCATCTTTTCTATAGATATTGCTTAACTTTTTTTTAGTCAGATGACATAGTATCTCCTTTTAAGATGTCTACTTTGAAAAAAACAGCTCTAGTAGATTCCTTGAAAAATAGCAGATTAATATCTAGATTCAGACCAAAGATATTCAGACTAACTACTTGCTAACAAAGACATAGGAGATTATTAAGATTTATATTTCAGCTTCTCCGTGATGAAGTTTATAATTTTATGTAGCATTAATCCAATTTAAAATATAGGAATGTAGTATTTAGATCACGAATCTAAAGCGATCTAACTTCATTTTGAAAAGCTAATTACATAATCCTTGTAAGTAAATTGAAGAAAATTAATTTAAAACAAAATCAATCCATTTTTCCTACAATTTTGGTCTTTATTAAATGAATCTTCTAGAGGAAAAAAAATAGTCTCAACTTATTTTAAGTTTTTAACAGGAAAACCTTTTTTATGAGTTCTAAAATATCTCTACACTTGAAAACATTATTTTGAAGAATTTTTTTTCCAAATTCCATTCTACATTAGTATCATTTAAGCTCCTTATCACCTTAGTATGTAAAAACCTCTTTTACTCTGTATTTTTTGTTGTCAATAGGTCTGTTCTACCTGCTTGCTATTTCTCAGGCTTTGTCCAGTCCAATTTTAAAATCATACTCAATGTGCTTCTAATGCTTGCCTGCAAACAAAGTTATACAACTGTTTTCACCTTCTTCAGTTAACAAGGAATTTAATTTAAGTGGATAGTGTATAAAACCTCAACACCTTTTACAGTATCTGCCATTCTCCAAGTAGTATCCAAGGCAGTATACAGTCAGATACTTTTGCTTCAGTACTTAATGAAATGAATTGAAATGAATGTATTGAATGAATGCAAATGAATTGGGGAAAAAAAAAAAAAGAAAATACATTTTAATTATGGGATGTATTGAAATAATAAAGAAAGATGGTTTCAAGATTGGAAATTCCCTAAAGGAATTTCCAATTAGAAATTCCCCAAAGGTGCAAAGGAGTTTGTATTTCAAATTCCAATCCAGTCCCAAGGCTAGCTATGTATTTTTAAATGCAGAGAAGTAGTACGAAATACAGGAAGGGGATAGCTTTAGAGGTTTTAAACTGCCAAATAGAAGGGACTAAGACAGAAGTCTAGTGGGATCCACTCTGCAGAAGTGGGAATGACATAGCAAAAGGGATAATTACCTGCTAGCCCAAAGCATGGTTATTTAATCCCTAAAAGACAAGCAGTACCAGATAGGCAAAATTTCCAGTTCTCTATTCATCCAAATCTTAAACTGTACGTTCTCAGAAATGCATGAAGCTACAAGGCAGCAAAAAAGAACTTTTTGCCACATAAAAATACATACTTCCTGGTTAGAATCTTCATACTCTCGGAAAGAAGATTTTTAGACAATTATTCAATCTCTTAAGCTCAATTTTGAAAACTGACTTCAAAACACAATTTTAACACTAGACCTATGAAGATATAGAAACGGAATAAAAATCTTTGCCTAAAACGAACCTAGTTTTTACCATCATCTCCTGGTGACATTCTGTTCCAGAACTTTGAATAATAATATATTTCATACAATTATGAAGGAAAAGCAATGAACTAGAGACAAAATGGAAGCACTGTGCTCTCTCCCAATTGCATTTATGCTACTTAATGTCAGGAAGAATGGCTCTGCGGGAAATACAGAAATCTAAAGGTTTTCTTCCAAAAACCTAAACCTCACGAGTAACCCTGAGAAAGAAATAGCTATGTTGTAGTTCTGCATTTAGAAACATGCTAATGAATCATACTTATCAGATTATTATTCTTATTCTCTGGGTAGTTGAAGCATGAACAAGACAGAATTCATCACTGTTGTGGGATTTGCTGTATCGTTGCTGTTCCACATGACCCAAACTGAAGTCTGTCCTCCCTCCTGCAATTGTAAGTCACTGGGAGAAATGAAGGGTTTGCATATAGACTGCAGCTCAAGGAAGCTGTCGGAAGTGCCTGCCTTGCCCGTTAACACCAAGAGGCTTTATCTACAGAACAACAGCCTGACCTCGGTTCCTCCCGGTGCCCTGGACAGCTTGCACAGCCTGGAGGACGTGAAAATATTTGACAATCCTTGGAACTGTGACTGTCATATTCTGTATCTAAAACTCTGGTTAGAAGACATCTCTGCACCCTCTCTTGCAAACATCAGATGCGCAACCCCGGCTCCCATGAGGATGAAGCCCTTGATGCAGCTGACTGGGAATGAGCTGGGGATTTGCAAGAGGCTTCTCCCAATCAAGTGTCTTGAGTTCTTTTGGCGAGACCTCATTTTAATTGCCGGAGCAATAATTACACTACTTTTAGCAGCATGGGCTTTGAAATTCTCAAAAAAGCTGGTCTGCCAAATAAACCTAAGCCAGTATGACTCCAGGGGCTGACTGCTGGGGAGGCATACCTCCAAAAACCACAAGCTACAATGAGCTGTTCACTACCACTAGCTTGAATAGAAACATCAAACTATTCTACCACAAAAAAGCACATGCACTGGCAACACTAGTTTTAATGGTGAACATGCTACATGTTCACCTACATGCTACAGATCCCAGGGCTTCATGCTACAGATCCCAGGGCTCAAAGTCTGGGTCCTCAGGTCGGCAAGTTTAATTAATTTCCTTTCAAAAATAAGCTTGGTGATGTATTGACAGGCAAGTTTCATTCTGCTGCTGTCTACTCATATGAAAAGCAGTTTCTAAATTTTTTAAAATCATTTAACTTAGCATTTTTCCACTGAATTCTCAGCTCTTATAGCAAGAAGATTTGCATCCCCAAATCCTACACTTTTTAATATATTGAGATGAACACCAATTGTACTATTTTAGCAATCCTTTTCTCACTCGGAAGCTGTGTGAGTTTGCAACCCGCTACCCACTCACAGTGTCCCAATGGACTTGGTAGGACCATTCTTGTGTGCAAACAAATTCAACCACCTCTTCCTCAGGTTCTGGAGTTTCCTGCCAGCAAAACCGCTATGATTATATAGGCCAGCCACTGAATGTATCCCTTATTGAATAAGTTTAAAGATGGACTGGTAATGAGAATATAATCAGTAAAAATAATTTTAAATATTGTTGAATTTCCTAGAGAGTGAACAATAAAAAAGCATTCTATGTGAAATTGAAATAATGGATGCTTATTGATTCATACTCACCCAAGTTTGATCTCTTTCACAATACTACACATTTCTGATTAAAATCCTAAGAAATTTCCAGAGCTTGTCTTCCAGTTTTACTGCTGACATTTGATACACTGGATTTTATGCAACAGCTTTGAAGAGGATGTACTCTCTTCCCTTCTCTTCTTGTGCCCCCCATCCTCATAGAAAAATTGTTGTGGTGACTCAAGCATACTGTTTTCTCCCTAACCTGATTATTCACAAGACTCTAAGAACAGCAATTCATACTGTGACCCCATCAGGTCTGGTGAAGTTAGACTAGTTAGATGGCAGATCTCTGAAGGTCTTCTAAAATTAATACTGCTGTTGGCAGTTCAATTTAAGACACATTTTGCAAATGCTCCTCCTCGCCCCAAACCTGAGCGAGGTATTAGAGGATATCTGCTGAAGATGCTAAAGACTGCTTGGCTCTTTACCTAGCACCTTGTCACATGAGTGGGGTTCCTTGTTAAAGCATATAATATCCCTAGCAAAGCTGGTGGTTAGCTTTCTTCCGATAGGTGATTTTGCAATTACCATGTGCTGTCACTTCTATAAGACAAGACTCATTCCTACCCACAAACACTCAAATCAAAGACAGCAGAAGCTCAGAGATATTTCCAGGTCCCTCTTGCCCCTGCCAAAAAAATTCAGCAATATGGAGTCAAACTGTCAATGCTGACTGCTGGTGACATTCTCAGACAGCTTTAGAAGAGACATGTTACCGTCTGTAACACATCCTCGTTGTTGGTCCCCTCTCTCCTGCACTAGCAGGGAAAGGCCAATCTGAGACATCACCACTTGTCAACCTAAATTGACCGCAATTCAGGATGAGTCACTTGCCCCTCTCCATGACACAGGGAACGGCCACTGAGTACAGTGGAACTGCTGAAAGAACCTCTGAAGCACAGTTAGATTTGGGGAAAGGACAGGCACCATGGGTAGAGGGTTACACAACTTAGTAATAAAGTGTAGCGTGGGGCTTTAGATTGAGAAAAGGAAAGGAACAGAATCAGATGTTTTCCCTGTAAAATAATTAATGATCTGTGAGACAACATGCCCATTGCAATGTTAAAGTCTGCAAATGATACACCGTGGGGAACAAGAAGAGGGAAGTCATAAATGCAAAGAGCAGTGGGTTACCTGGAGTGCCAAGCAATCAAAAGCAAGATTGTACATCTAGAAACAAAAGATGGATTGAGGACTCAGTTCAGAAAAGGCAAATAATCTGGTAATTGTGATCTCCCATGTATGACATTGCAGCAAAGGGCTAATGTGATCTTTTCTTGTTAAAATAGGGAATATCATTTAGGGATAGAAAGATTTATTTATGTCCATGTTTAGATAAGCTACAATAATTCAGTATCGATGACTACAAATCAAGAAGAATCAGCTGCAGAAGAATCAGAAAAACAACTATAATGCAAACAAAGGATTGGAAAATATATCTTAAAAGGAGCTTAATCAATTTGATTTAATAAAGAGGAATTTAAGGAATGACAAGATCACAGCTTGTATGAATCTACATGAAGAGAAATTTGTTAACAAAGGGCTGGGAGTAGAAATTAGAACATTAGACTAGAAATAGGGCTTGAAATCTAACAGTGAAAATAATTAAACACTGAAACAGCTCGTCAAATGTCATGGTGAGTCCTATAGCTTAACCAACGTTGGGCAGTTTTTCAAGTTGGTAGGTGCTACCTGATATTAGAACGATTTTAACAGAATTGTATGAGACACCTAAAACATTACAGCTATTCTTAGTGCTTTGGCCACCTGCAAAATTTATGGCCATGAAGAGAGACACCACAATGGCAGTGCGTCACAGGGACATCCTTAGCGAGCACTGGCAACACCCCTGAGGAACTCAGTCTGTGCTGGCTGAGCCACCCTCCCACACGCCACAGCAGCAGTAATATTCCACTCTGCCTTCTCCAATTGCGTATTGCACTCTTCACTGAGAGTACTCAGAGTGCAGCAAAGAATTTGCTTTTTACAAAGTGTTGCATCCCTGCTGCAGGAAGTGAACCATATAACCTAGAAACAGCATGGCTTAGTAAGGCTGTATCACCCTCCGGTGCAGACCACAGTAAAATTGTGTCTTCGGATTCATGTGTACGTTTTGATCAGGTGAGCACAAACATTCAGAATTTCTCTAGCTTTATTAAATGTTATTCTACATAAATAACCTCTGCAGAAGAGAATTTCAAATAAACACAAGGGAACATAGTGGTGTAAGCACTTAGATAATTTTAGAATATTTTCTCTGCACTGAGCTTTTCAATTTTTTACAAGGCAACCACCATTTTGTATTAATGCAGAATATTACAGAAGAAATGCACTCTGCAATCTCTCATGGAGAGTTTCCTAAATTATATTTATTGTTTCCTCAAAATAAAATAAATCATTAACACTAAAAGCTTATCACTCTCTTGTGTGCCTATAAAGCTAGATATGCATAAAATAGTAAACTGCTTTACTGTATAGCCTTAATGGTACGAACATAAAAAAATGAGCAATTAGCAAACATTTCTGTTTATACCAACCAACACATTAAATAAGATGCTCAGAATACAGGAGGAAAAAAAAGTATTTGAGAGAACATGTTTTCTGACCTCATAAGAGGAAAGAAGAGGGAATCTCCTCCATGGCAGTATTTCACATTCCACTAAAAAAGCATTGTATTTATCACTTCTGATCCATTTGGCTTTTATCTGAAAAAAAAAACAACTCTGAAAAGGGGAAAGCTGGAACTGCTAACTGAAGGCTCAAGAGCAACATTCAACTGTTTATCTGGCAAGGCCACTATGTCATGCTTAAGCCACATACTCCATTGAATTGCACAAATAATGCTGCAGTTGCTAACAAAGTGCAAAGACAGGAAAATACGTCAGCTATCTAAATGAAACATGCAGACAGCATTCCCAAAGGAGTTTGTAAAGATCCCTGAAAGTGTTACTATATCATGCCTGCAAGAGTGCAAACTAGTGAATATATCTGTTTTCACATTCTTTGGTAACATAGGTATAACTGCTGGGATTAATTGCAACTAAGTAGTTATGAGTTTTGGTTCAATATCTAGCAAGACAAGTAATCATACTCAGAAATATTGAGCAAGAACAAAACAATATTTTTAAAGAGTTCACTGTAATACACTGAGTAGATTTGTGTAAACTGCAATTCTGTGTAAACTGCAATTCAGTTAATGTGGAAAATACTTGCAGGCTTCATTTATTAAATAGAATGGTAGGTGAATCACCTTTTTTCTTGAAATGCCCAAGATTTTCTTAACATAGCAAAAAGCATTGCTCAATCTGCAGAACTTCTGTTTAGCTGAATGCTTTCTTTCTGTTTAGGATCTACAGTTATAGTTTATTCCAGGTCCACTGTTTGAGTTCATGCATCAGAGAAATTTGCTGCCCCCCCCCCCCCCCATAATTTGACACTAATAAATGTACAGCATTGTTGAGAAAATAGCTACCAATGCTTATGTGTATAAACATAAAGGGAGGCTTAGAAACTAGGCACTTTGCTTTGACCTTACAATTCCATTCCACACTCAACCTACTTCAAATGCAACTGAAGGCAGTGGCAGACTCTTCCTGGTTTTGGAACATGTAATGCCCATTCACAGCTGAAACATGCAGGCATTTTATTCCAACAGGTCTTACTACATTTGACTTCCAAGCTTCCCAGTTCCCCTAAATTTGATGTCACAGTGTCTTGCATCTATGACAAGCATTGTCATGCGTTCACGTTTCATCTTTTGGCAGTTGGTTTCTAATGTATTTGGATTTTTTTTTCACTTTTCCATTAATTCAATAAATCAGCTGGGGAAAAATAAATCTTTAGAAGAGCAGGTTAACTCCCGCTAAAGCAAGTGCAATATACTTAAGCGACTAGTGCCTGAAATTTGAGTGTAATAAACGGTGGCTACAAACACACAGGATCCTTATTAAAGGGCACACAATGTAGAATGTCAGCATGAAACAGAGGTGAAAATCACCAGTTTTGCTTAAAAAAAAAAAAAAAAAATTAAAATTGTTCTCTATATACAGCAGGCTGCTCAGCTGTCTTCACAAAGGCATAAGCGTCTCGGCCCTCTGATGAAACGTGAAAGAAAAAAAGAACTTCTGCACATATGTGCAATTGAAGTAACATGAATATTGGATTCTCGTAACACTGGAGTACTGGACTGCTGGTAACATGGCCTGATCACACGGCATGTAACATTCAGTATTTGGTTGTATTAACAGGTATACTTAAACCACTTCCCTGGGTAATATTACCCCTTATGATGACTTACAGTCAATTCTGAAGAAACTAACCTTTATAGCCTCTAATGGTTGAAACTTTTCATACTCCCTTTTTGCCCTTACTGTTTATTTGTTATCACAAAGGCCATCATCAAAACAATGAGTCACAAATACTCTTGGACAGAGTAGATTATTAGCCTTCAGTGTCTGCCCCTACATCCACTCGAAAAAGGAGAAAGCGGTTTTCATTAGGTATATCATTCAGCTGTTTGCAGTTATTTTAGGTAAAGCTAGAAAAGAAAACCAGTCTGCATTGTAGTCTTATTCTAAATTCCCTACTGTTTCAAGATCTGTCAAAAAAAAAGCATCTCAGTGGAAAACTAATGTATTTTAGAATAAAACTTGGTTATTACATTGCATGGGTTTTGGCTGAGGATCCTTAATTCAGGTTCTGGAAATGGAATAGAACAACTTTTCTAATGGTATCACTGCTAGATGAGACAATTATTTCATTCTTAAACAAAAATAAAAATGTATCTAGTTCTTCTTTTTCCATTTTCATTTATTTATGAACATCTTTGAGCAGTAGATTTAATTGCAGGCTACCAGATTATCCATTGACACAACTCCTTTCTTGAAAGTTGCACAGATATTTACATGACATGTTCACTACAATAAACCAGTAAGGAAGAGGTCTTGGCATGTAGCAGAATAGTTTACATAGATCTGTGATGTAATAGACCAAAAATCCTCTAATCCATCACTCATGACTTGGATATAATTATATCCACTGCTGATTAATATCATTATGAGTGAATAAATGAACAATAAACGGTTACTGTTTCATATACAATAATGTGATTATTTTACTCCATCACACTATGAGTGTGATGGAGTAAAAACTCCATGACAAACCTCGGAACCATCCCCCTGCCTTAGGGCACTAACAGGTCATCATGATGGAGCAAAGGACAAGACAAGCCTTCCAGTCCATCATGGGGCACACATTTCACAGCTAGGCCGTGAATAAGTGTGTTATCCATCCTTTTGTTGAAGAGAGTGTCCAAGTCTAGCATTTTAGGTCTTTTAAAACCTCCTCTGGTTTTAATGTATTAATAGTTAGTACTTCATAGTCACTTGAATCTCTCTGACCTACCGATGATGGTATCACTCTGACTGGGGTGATCCTGAAAGCCCAATGGAATTACACTGGGGATAAATTCCCTCTGAAGTGTTTATAGGTTTCCTTTGGATTGTTGTGTACAACCTTCACATGGGGCTTACACACACCTCACACAATGCTATTCTCCATTGTGCTAAAGGGCCACAATGTTATTAATGGAAGGTAATTACTATGATGAATGTGCTAACAATCAGCTTTGGAGCTATATAAAACACAAAAAAAGCTCATTCCCTAAAAATTACCATGTATCAGCTCAGAGTAGGCTGAAAGGCATAACCGCTCTGTCAAATACAACTGCCTCTGTGCATTAGTGGAGTCAAACTGTAATATTATTATGCAGTTATTGAGATGCAGCAGTTTGGCTTTGCATCACTACTGTCATTCCTCTGAATGCAGCCACTCTAGATCTGTCTTCTGAAGTTGGCTACAAATACTGTTTTCTTCACCAGAGGTAGACCAGTACTTAATAATTAAAGCATTTTTGCTAATTTACAAGACTGCAAGCAACAAGGACAAAAACTCTAAAAGAATATGAGAAAAAAAACAACAGCACAATTTCCACTTGGGCAGCAGTAGCCTGGTCAGGTCACTGGTGCTCCTCAGAAGCCACAGCAAGAGCAGCAAAACCTGGGGAGGAATGGCACAAAGGACAGAGCACCCTGGATGTGAAGGGTGGAGGTAAGCAGGAAAGCAAGCGGAGAAAACAGTGGTATTTCCATGGACACTTGATATGCCTTCTTTTTTTCCTTTTTTAATGAAAAATACACACCTTTCTCCTGCACTCAGAGGACAGGTGGCTGGACAACTACCAGCAGCATTGCTACAAGCGACACGGACAGGAAGGGCTGATTATTTGGGGTGCAGCACCACGATAGTGTACGTAACTACACGGCTTTGAGAATTGAGCCAGCTCACGTCTTTCTGCCTTGGCATGAGTGTCTGCTTCCAAAAGAGAAGAGCAAGTGCATGTCTGTGATGTAAGATACTTTAGAAGTGATGCTTATTTACAGTAAAAATACATAGTTACAGTAAAAAATACATTCCACATGCTGTAGAGTCACTGAATTGGCTTGATTTTTCCCCCCATGTTCTAAGGATGTTCGTGTTTTCAGAATATACATTTCTCATGTGTTTCAAATCCCACATTCTGCAGATGAAGGTTAAATGAATGAGATCTAAGTGTATTCAATACCTTTTTTCCCCCACAAACCAAGGAGGAAGCAATCTGAAGAGAGTTTTCTCTTTCACCCTAGAGTAACTCACATGCTTTGAATATCAGTCCAGTCATCCCCAGCAGCTCTGGGTAGCGCTAGGAGATGGATACATGGTATTTTACTGTTCTGAGAGTCTTCTCTTAAATGTAAGTAATCGTCAGAAGTAGTTCTGAATTTGCAGTAACATATCTCCGTGGTCTCACATTCTCATCTAACCTGAGAGGATTTTGACTGTAAACCTTGCCTATCCTAAGAGCTGTTTGGCAACCTACATAAAATTAGTTCACACTAAATTCATGCTAAAGACTTAAGTACAGCTTTGTTCTTAGTAATAAAATGCATTGCAAAGTTAACAAGCTTGTATTGTATTTACCATTTTGCCAAGCAGCTATGCATAAAAGGATTCGGATTTAGTGTCCAGGCCTTAGCCCCAGTTCAAAGTATTTAAGTTCGTAGAAAATTAGTAATACAAAGTAAAATATTTTTTTCTGTTAAGTTAAACCCCAGCTATTTCATAAGATATACGTCACATAATTACAGCAATTTTCCACCTTAGCTGCACAGCTACTGCTTGCACTGACCAGATGTGGAACTGCATTAATAGCTGCTACAGTAACTCATCCAATAAAAAGTTTCAAACAGCAAAAGACCAAGAATATTCATAGCCTAACAGGACTAGTAACAAACAGGAACTCCCTCAGGTGAATAGGAAATTTCTTTTATTATTGAACTAGTAAGCATATACTGTAAGACCTAAATACTAATTGAACATACAAAATATGTGTAGAGTGGCAGTGAGACAAGCTTGTTAATTGGTCTAAGCTACCACGCTTGTATTCTTTAAGGTAAACTAATCAGCCAGTATACATACATTCTCATACTGGTTTTATGTGTAAATGCACTGTTCTGGGAATTATTAAAATAGAATTTGAGGCTTTAAAAAACTGCTGTTTTTCTTGGACTCTTAAGGTCCACACACTTGTATGTTATGATTTATACCTGAATTACACAATTTCACTTTCGCCTGCCAACAGGTGAAATGACTACACTGAAAAATTAACAATTCCTATCTAATGATTCCTTTGATAGTGCTAAGTTTATCATAATGCTTAGTAATGCTAAGTTTATCTTAGTAATGCTGTGTATCTTAACGCTTTTCCTTTTCAGAGCACTACACAAAACAATTTTCAAAAGTGCTTAGAGTCTGTTGCTAGAACCCATGTAAATATTTTGCTATTAGATCGACTCCACTTAAATTTAGATTACACTCAATAATGGGTGTGTGACAACAAATTGCTTTAGTTGCATAATGGCCACATGGCTGCTATTTGTACTGAACTCCTTCCCAGCGGCGATTTGCTCCCTGACGCACCCTCGCAGAATGCCTTCCCCAGCGGCATATTCTCAGTTTACCCAAATGATTGCCCATGGGCAGCAGCGGCACTGATGTCACTTTAGCAAGCACACAGCTACTGACTGACATGGCAAGTTCATTTTAGGCAAAATAAATCTGAGCTACCCGATAGCAGTTCGTTCAGATTTCATTTGGCTTTACTTACGACTTTCTGGTTTGACCATCAAGCATCAAGTCCTTTAACAACCTGTAGTTACTGAAGTGGAATGGCACTGTTTTACACAAGTACCTTCTCTGGGAAAAGTGGATCAAGACCTCTTGCCTCCAAAGAGTATTAAGAAATAGGGCTAAGGAAATCCAAAGCATTCATCTTAGTCCGGGGAAAAAACAATCACGCAAAGCCCTTTCTTAAATGGCCTTGATCTATAGGGAAGGAAGTGTCAGCAGGGATGGATTACAGGCTCCCTTTTCCTCCTTGAATAATTTTTTCTTGTCTCCTCTTTAGGGGTCAGAAGTTTTTTGTCTCTGATAGTAATAATTTATTTTTTGGCTAGGATTCATATATTGCCTCTTACAACCACAAAGAAGGACTATGGAACCTGACACATCTGCATAAAACCTGCCTTTGCAACCCATTCCTATCGGTAGCAGTACAAAGTAATTGAAGATCATGGCAATCGCCACATCATAAAAGGTTGCCTTCAAGACAGTAGAGCACTTAGAAGCAAGTGTATGTTTGACTTCTCTGAGTTTGCAAGGCAACTGCAAAAACTGAGAACTTAATTTGCAGATACACTTACCAAAAGCTGAATTATCGGAAAGACTAAAACTAAAATAGCAGCAATTACAACCTGAAGGAAAAGGGCAACTGCAGTCCATAAAAGAACACAAATTGTGCATAACAGAACCTCAGGGCCCCTGAAGTGATTCCTTTAACTTTAGTTTGTCAGACAGACAGCTCTGAAACTGGATCAACATTGTCACCTAGTGGCTGCTGAAAACTGCCAGTGAGAAAAATTCCTTGAAGTTTGTCACCCTTTCATACCAAGATCTCAGTAATGGGATGTGATAGAGTGATTTTCCAAACAAGCTACCAATTACTGTTAGCTCTTCCTAGAGTCTTAATACGGGTCTTCTATCACGCAGTGTCAGATGTCGCAAGACGTAAACTGTTTTCTATTGACAGAAACCTAAAGTTACTATACTTTTGGTCACTGGGCAATACAATCTCCATTTACTTTCTTCACTGTGATTAATCATTTTTAGAACTGCCTTAAGTTTCCTGCTACTACAACTCCCAAAGACACAGCTCAATCTTTATATTAAAACTTGACATAAGTTTTCTTTCTTCTGTTCTCCTAAAGTCATGATGAACTTTAATGTAAATTAAAATTTGACTAACCACTTTGGTACTGTAACTTCATCCTATCAAAGTGCAATAAAATAAAGAAGAAAAAATTTGTAAATTAAGTAACTACAACAAAATAATGAAATCAAAGCAAACAGCACTTTGTGGGGTTTTTTTCCTGCCATTCCTCCCCTGTTCCTGAAAGTGTAAGACAGATCTTTCTGAGATAGTTTCAAAAAAGAAGAATAAAACCTCAACAAAATCAATCCAAAAAGAAAACAAAACTAAAAAATCTGTGGCAATCTGTTAGCTATCTTCAATAAAGTAAGGGAAATGTTTTTAGATATATTTCAAATTTAGAAATTATGATCTGTTCTATTTTGCATAAAAATACACAGTATGGTTCTTCTCGAGCAGCTTCTGGGGGTAGAGATTCTTAACATTTTTTACTTAAGCAGTTAGCTAGCTTCAGGTCAATGCACTTTCAAGAACCTTGTGAGGGAAAACAATACCTTCATGTTACAGATAGCAATTTCACAGTTACAGCAACTTTCAGCCAAGGACCTTGAAGTTTTATGGAAGTGCTGGCTGACTGCACACTGCTGCAGAAGCCATGTCAAGACACATCAATTCTAAGGCCCGCCGCTTGCCTCCTGATTAACCCAAACAAATCCTTACAAATGGGACAAATAAGTCCCACCAGCCTAGTGAGATAGGCTCTTTTCAATAGGCAAAGAGCTACCCGTGAGACTGCAAGTGCAGGATCTTAGGCAAACCAACATGAATACCTGGAGAAAAGAAGTGAGAGTTGATTACTCTCCATTTTCCTGCTTGTGTTCAAAATAATTGGTTTATTTTCTTTGTTATTATCACGGGTGAAAAAGCCCACCTTTTTTGCACAACCTGAGTGAATTTTACGCTAGTCTGGGAAATTCTGGTTTCAACACTTTTTCAGTAAACGCCATGATTTTCTAAGGTGCTTAACTATGGGTTCAAGAGTATGGACTAGTTTACATGGCAATGGCAGCAGTAAGAGTGCTGTGGCCCTGGAAGACCCACTTCCTTGAAGCTGTAGCAGTGCTTCACCTCCCTTACATCCTGTAAAGGATACGGCCCTCAATTCTTAGTTTAAAAAGGCTCACAACTCGTGAAGCAGAGATTGGTGCAAATGCAACATTATTTTGTTTTCCCTTTCTTCGGGGTTATTTTCATTATTTTTGTTTGTCATTATTTATTCATAGAATGCAAATATGTCTTCCCAAGACAGATACAGGTACTTTGGTTTGTCCTGGTTACCATATTAAAACAGAAACTGTTTTGTTTTTTTCTGGGTTTTTTTGCAGCACTACTCAGCATGACCAAGTGGGTCTCAATATTTTGACAGTTTTATATATTGACAATAAAATATAAAAAAAAACCCCAAACCAGCCAAACATCCAGGAACCCATCTCTATTTTTTGAGCATTGGCTACTCCTCTTCATATCATAATAAAGGACCAAGCACATCCCACATGTACTTTTTTTTTTATTTGCACATTTGAGAAAGTCTACTGCTGTAGAGGTAACCTGAAGCTTACATATATCATAAATAGAACAAATTACTATAAAACAATAAACAAAAACTTAACTTATCCAGCAGAGGAGCAAGGTTTATGTTCTTTATGTACTTTACACAAGAGCTGACAACTTGCCAGTCTCATTACAAGCAACTGAACTGTATGATGTAGCTATATTCACGTATACATCTATCTTTCCAAGTTTGACACCGTACCACATACAAATCTGAACCTTCAAAGGTAGCAATAAAGCCACAAAGACTGAATTGCCACATCTGCATGGAAAATGATCTCTGCTACTAGTGACACTAAGAACTGCAACATCCAAAGAATGAGAGGGCTGACAGAAGAACCAAAGTTTCATATTAGCTGTATGAGGATGAATGTAATTGAGGAACACAATTATTAACCTTAATTAATATGTATATTTTTGTTCTTTTAATGTAAGTGAGGATTTCTTTATAATATAGCCTAAGTTTGGCAAATAAAGTACTTAAACTTCTATTTCCCAACACAGAGATACCACATGTAAACAGTCAGAGGAAGTACGAGACATCTCCCTACATCAGAGGCCACCAAATATGAGGTGGGGATTTGGTTTGTCAAAATTTTGTATACAGAATTTGGCAAAATCTGTAATATACTTAAATACCTTTGAAGTATAACAGTAATGTAACAACACTGGTCAAATTCAGATTTAATAATGTATCCCATGGAAATATACAAAAGGATTCACCAGCTTTTGGGGCCCAATTTAACCATGTGTTTGACTACATCTTAACTTCAAACTCACAAATTCATTCCATTGACTCTTTCCAGATCAAAACCTTTGAGAAGAGCAGAAATAAATATCAGGAAATACAGAAAGTAACAGTTGAGCAAAACGAGCATGCTATTTAAATCAGCAGAACACCGCCATGAGAGTTGGAAAGGCAGACATTTGCTTTAGTGCTGAGCTCTCATCAAAGAGTCAGAGAAAGCAGAAGTTAAACTAATGGAGGTCTGAAGCCAGGTCTCTGGCCTGTGTTCTCACAAACTGCATGCTTCTTTTGATAGGTACACAGCTGCCCTTCAGTTGTGCCCTTTTCCAAGTACGTTCAGGTATAAAAATCAATCCTCCATCTAGCTGCATGCACCGTGCAAATGATCATTTTAAGACCCTTGTTGGCATAGGCACAACGTAAACAAGAAGCCTTGCAGTCGCTTAAGGGGGAATTAAATTATGCCACTCTGATGGTGATGATGAATTTTGATAAGATACTGAAAAAAATTGTTAATTTTGGTAAGAATTTCAAAATCCTTAAAAGAAAATAAAATGCACAGGCTTGTATAATACACTTCTAGCAAACCAACCATTTTGATCTTTCACATTCTTGGTATGATAAATAAGATAAAGCAAAGACTTACTGTCCTGAGTGGGAAATCAGTTTCACTTCAGAAATTAAAACCTCCATCCAGTATTACTACCTGACGTTAGTCTTCTTTGAAGAACATAGCAGTAATGCCAACTGCTCAGCAGATTCACAGTATATTCCAAAACTGCAGAGATACCTTTTTCACACCAATCATGTGTAGACCTGAACTGCATATGTACCTCTATTTCAAATAATTTATACAGATCGATGGTGTATCTGACCATTAACAAGTTCACATTGCTATCAGTCTCAATTGAGTAATATAAAATTGCTCTTTATACTTACCATCCAGTGATTCAAAAATTATGTTATTCAAAAATTATGCTATGAAATTAAAACAAAAATACTATTCTACCCATAGGAAAAAAAAAAAAAAAGAATGAAAAAAAAAAGCATTTGCTTACCAGATTTTCTCCTTTTATGTATGCAAGATCTTCTTGCTCCTTTTTCATCTAAATCCTCCAGAGGCAGCATAACTAAAGCAAAGATCTGGACTGTACTCCATACTGGCAAAGTTATTTCACATGTTCTAATCCCTGCTGCACCTGTGCAGTTCAAAAGACAACAGTTGGCACAAATATTACTGCAGGTTGAATTTAGCCCCGGCTTTTTTATTACTGTTAATGGGGCAAAAGTAGTAATAAATCCAGCTTGTTCTCAGAACAAAAAATGGGGCTACAAGTCAGAAGAGGAAAAAGTATTTTTAATTTAGGCTGAAAACACATTGAGTCAATGACATCATATTTTCCTAACACCATTTGTACAGTCCATGCTTAGAATTAGTAGTTTTCTTAACTTAGCTTAATTAATCCAGCAACTAAATTTCTATGCCATAGACGAATCACCATTTTGCTTGAGGAGGATACAAGTTCCAGGGAAATTCGAAGCTGACAATTCTCAAGGCAATAAACTGCAGGAGGGTTTGGGGAGTACTGATAGAATCATGACATTGTGACAACTGCCACACTCATTGCCTCCTCCAGTGTAACGCAATAAAATTATGTCAAAAAGGATCTACTACCTGCAATTTTAAAAACTTATGTTTGGAATTGTGAAGAACATTGTAAACGCTAGGTATTCTTGTTATGACAGGATTTCATTAACTGCCAACTGCTCAATTAGCACACTCTAAAAGCACACCAAAAAGTTACATCTTTCAGTCCACCTGTTAATAAAGATGTAATAGAACAGGCAAAAGTTAAATCACACACTATTGTGATATTTGAAATAAGTTGCTTGTAGGTTGTTTATATTACATGAAATCATGTAATTGAAACTACAGAGGAAGTACTAGAATTTAACAGATAATTTTGATTCTATTTTTCTAACATGTTATATCAAAACTCTCATCTATATTTGGGAAAACTGGAATGGGCACTTGAACTGAAGCTTTGCTGGCTGCATCTCAGCTCCATCTCCTAGATATAGCAAAAAATTGTTTGTAGGATATATTCTAGATTCACTCAAGTCACAAGGCCAAAGCAACTGTTCTCAGGAAATAAGAAAGCTATGGTATGTAAGATTTCACATAGGAGAAGCAGCAGCAATTACAGCATAAATACCGACAGAAAATATGTTGAAAAAGAGAGAAAGTATTCACAGCCACTACTTAACCTATTTACACAATTCAGAAGGTAACAGAGATCAGTATGTTTCAAATGAAGACACTAAACATGAGCTCATATTGAGAAAAAATAAGCCTTTTAAAAACTGTAATAGAACATAAAATGTCTTGAAAATGAAATACACAGTTGTAGAGAAATGATAAAGCAAACTTTTTTAGTGAACAGAAACATCAACAGATAAAGAACTCTCAGAATAGAAGTGCTGCCACGAGATGGGATGCATTAGCTATAGGACTATGGATGCAGGAACGAGCTGTGCTTGAACTCACTGGAACCTCTGTTTTTATCATGGGTAATTTTTACAGTATCAAGAACAGGCTTGCTACTTTTTGGTAGATTTATAATACTTTTTTACCTTTACCATGTTTTTCAGGAAGAAAATGTGTTCATATATATATTCAAGCACATATGCGTGCGTATACATACCCACAAGTATATACATTCACACACAGACATATATATATTCAAGAAACACATTCAGATATCTTATATGCCCTTACTAAGATAAAGATATCCAGGCTGATATTGTCAAGTGTTTTACAATCTTTCTTTATTACATCAAAACTAAAACACCACTAAGCCAAAAAGAGAAACAATGAGATTGAGTTAACAAATGCAAAAAAAAACCAAAACCCAAAACCATAAGGACGACAATTTGCACTACATAAAACTGATTCCTAAACTAAATGCATCGGCTCTGAAAAGAAGACTTGGGCACTATGAAAAGCTTTACCTAATTGATATGCAGCATCATAATTTTTAAAGGCCCAAATATATTACAATAACCCCAGCTCCCTCAGCAATCTGTACCAGGGAAAAGAAAAGTTACCATCAAGAAATCCAGCTATCATGACAAGTATCAGGGGATGTCAAACAGACATGTGGAGACTGTGAAAACACAGATTTTAAGAAGTCTGATAAATTTACAGGTACTACATTAATCTCACTCAGAAGAATAAAAAGTCAACAAAATATGCAGATTTCCAGGTGGTTCTTTACTGCGTCTTTAGCACTTTAAGCAATATTTCATGAATGTGCAGTCACAGGTCAACTGGTAAATCCTCAGTCCACGTGCACACTGCTGCTCTATGGGATTCTGGTTGCACTTGAAATGCAAGAGAGGAACACTAATGAGCATACACACTGTTCAAAGGTATTTCACTCATCCCCCCCACCCTACATTCCTGAAGGTGCCTCTACAATCTACAGTGGGAAGATGACACAGGTCAACAAACAACTCAAGGAACCACACAGACAACCCGAAACTAGGGGACTGGCCTGTGATGATTTGCCAAATAAACATTACTGCAAAGAAACAAGGTTTTTAGTTTAATCAGCAACTCTTTGGTGTTTGAAACTGTGATTAACAGCTGTGTTTTAAGAAATCTGTGCTATTAATTGGCATGGTTTCTGAAGTGGCATGTCTCCTCTTACACTCTTTGATATAAAACCCATGCAATGACTGGCTTTCATTCTGTATAGAATACAGACAAGGAAAATGGATGGGTGGCTAAGATTGATAAAAGCCTTTAGAAACTAAGCAGAGGAGAATTTGCATTGCATTCATCCAGAAGATGATTAAGCTATGTATATGAATACAGTATTTCAAATGACAATGAAGCCAGTATTCACAACTGAGTCATCTGAAAGGAACTGGAAATAGCTTATGGCTTCTGATATTCAAAATACATAACTTGGAAAACTTCATGAACGCAATTAAAATTGTTTTATTACCAGCTTGTTCCGAAACTTGGCTGATAAGAAATTCAACACTCGTGCTGAGTAACAAACATGTCACACGTGACAAAGTCATACACTTGGCTGAACAACTGCGTAATAGAAGCTATTTCATTGCTAGGAATCACCCATGAAGGAGACACTAAAAATTTTCTCAGAGCAAGGCTAGGCTCTGCAAGCTTACAAGGAGAAGTACTCAATAAAAATCCTTGGTTGGAGAAGTTTCAGACCCCAAATTCATTCCTGTTTGTTGGTCAGCAACTTCCTTATAAATTGACAGTCTCACTGCCGCTTGTGCTAGTACAGTAAGAGACCATCACGGCAAAAGCAAACTTTCTGCTAGAACAGGCCACAAGCGATACAAGGTCTAAGCGGCATCATTTTTCAAGACTCCAGGAATCTTCCAAGTGCTGCAACCACTGCAGCTTTGAGGGACAAATGGCCGAGTGTGGAAAAAAAGAGCACCTAAGGCTCGCCAGGAAAAACCCATTGCAAAACTGTGGTGCTTCCCAATTAACCATGTTTCTTACCATTACCTTAAAGAGCACTGCTATCTTTATGCTGTTCCCCAATTACTTCTCACACAGAATACAGACATACAGACATGGAAAAGAGAGACTGTCATGTATGGCAAGAATATCTGTTGACTAGTGACAGTCCTCAAAATACCTATTCATTTGTCTCAGCCCTCTGCAAATGAGTTAAAAGGTCTACACCCCATCCACAGAGAGGACAAAATTTTGTCTCTCCTGTAAACATCAAACACTCGGGTAACTTTCCTAATTCTCTTTTTGCTCAAAAATGCTTTAGAACATTACCAGATTAAAAATAAACCTACTGATATTTTAACTGGCAAACATCAGACACTGCTAAACTTTAAAGTGCTGGACACAAATATGCTTAAATCAGCATGTCCTTCATTTTAGACTGAATTACTGAACAGTATATTATTACAAAATTCTTCTGGTTAAAATTCAGTGCAATCGATTTGTGTAAAAGAACACACCCCATAATACTGCAGGCTACATTGCTCAGCAGATTCAAACAGATAGCCTTACCTGTGGTAAATTGAAATCTAAGACCTCTTCAAGATAGCCTCACACTGTCTGGAAGTACAAAGCCAGAGCCCACATGATTACAAACATAGGTACATTTTTAAAGAGTAGAAGTATTTCATCTCAAACAATATTAAAAATATTATAAGATGGGAAGAAGAACAGTTTGCTCTCATAAACTCAAGAGTCACAAAATATGTATGATTTAATACACACAACCAAGAATTTATGCATCAAATACATGGGGCCACATCAGGTAATGGTGAGTATGGGAATATGATTTTATGATCTTTAAAACAAAACAAAACAACAAATAAGTAGGGTTGATTTTGTATATATTTATTATAAAAAGTAAACATTTAACTATTTCGATGATATATCTTTTAAAAAAGAAAGTACAATATATTACTACTTTTGTTGTCTTGAAGAAATCAATCCATTCAAACTGACTCAGCTGTAAAATTGGCAGGCTTATAAAGCCATCAAGAAATACAGATGCTTAAACATTCTTTTAACCAAAATCTAACCAAAGAAAGTTTGTACCACACAAAGAGCGTTAACGCATCAAATAATATGCCTGCATTGCAAATACAAGGAAGAAATGTTGAACTTTGTTGAAAAATTTACCTTGGAACACAGTATAAACAATGTACCAATGAAGATATAATTCAAGTCATCTTGGTTTCCATGAACAATCTGGCAATTGGTTATTAAGAATGAATGCTTGCTACTGCATAGAATTACAGTAATCTATAAACTTACTGAGTCATTGCATCGTTACAAAATTTACTTCGAACAGTTACCCTCTACTCCTTCCAATAGTGCTGCAGAAGAGTGGGTCATGTATTTTAGGACTCCCTCTTGTGTTTTTTCAGTGTTTCGTATGAGATCATCGTACATATGTTTATTTAGAAGGTCAGAACTTAATTAATTTGCTTTGTAACTCCAAAGCTCAAGCAGCTGCTCTGAAATATAATACAGTCTCACCACCCAAATTCCACTATCAAATGTGGAAATTGCAAGCAACCTTGCACCTGTAGCAAAGGTTTTGCAGCTCAAGCCCTTTGTTAGAGTTGAAATGTAACTTCTCTTGTTAAACTGAGTTAGCTGAGTGAAAAGGAAACTGTGACTAAGGCCAGTATGAGGGGTCTTCTACCATGCTTTGGTACTGTTTTCTAGTAACTACTAGAGTAGCATTGGTAGAGAGACTACTCTCTAATATAGTGTTTTCTAGTGCTCTCTACTCTTCTCTGATGAATGACTCAAATACAACCAGATACAAACTGGAATTGACTCAAACCCATTTTGGTTTTTCTGATCTTCGCATGGAAGAGGTGTTAACCCCAATGGAGTCTGGGGATTAATCAAAGACAAGCATTTTAACATTCAAACCACTATTTACAGCTTTCACAACTTGAGACAACTAATGAAAGATCCCTCACACAAGCATAACAACATAATGTGACAATTCATGGGGTTTTGGGGGGGAATTCTTTGTTTTAGAAGCAGTTAAAGGCTCGTGATGACAAGCAGCAACAATGACAGTTAATACAAAAAAGTTTGTAATGATCTATAGCAAGGATAATGGAATACCTGATTTATAATTATCTTCATGGAAGTAGTACCTTTATTTTTCCACTAAAATGAGGTCATACAATTAATTCTAAATATTAAAGACTGACATCTCTAGCAATGTTTCTTCCTAACTAATCTAAATTCCCTGAAGTGCTTTGCTCAAACCCTGAAAACATAAAAAGTGCTAATTAACATGAGAGCATATGCACAGTGATGTCTTATTTCCTCTTTAACACTTTTTCTGTCCTGGTTGATCAATATCCCAGAACTCAATGGCCTGCTTAATTCACAGTTGCAGGCTACCAGGAACAGAAAGCCTTTGTTCCAGCCTGACAGAGTACTTTTACCTCTGCTCTTGATGGAAGGTTACCATTGATCACCAAAAATATATATGGAGACCTGAAAAGGAATAATCATGAAGCCACCCAAAAATCCATTGATTCAGAGCAATTCAAGACAAGCTGGCCTGGCTGGTCTCTGCTGGCTCAGTCATAAATCAGGTTGTTCTCTTCCTGCACAACTACCTATGAGAAAATTCAACTCTCACTCTCTGCCAGTAAACAGTTTCATTTCACAATTTTGTAATTTGAAACTATGAGGATGGAATTCAGCAAATCTTTGTTACAAAGAACAGACTAACAAAATGTGCTGCGTCAAAGCATTTTATCAGTAAAGCTGATTTTTATTAGCATCTTGACTCACCACATAATCTAAACAACAGTAGCTATTAAAGAGCAGTTTGTTTTGTAGATAACCCAGGTAGCAGTTAAAACACAAATAATTCCAGATTGCTGAGATACACTTATCTCAATACACCTAACCAGTTCGTGATGCAATATATAATCACACATATACACATGCGTATGTAAGACACATAGCATGATGCTAACAGTTTTAAAGACGTGTCTGAGCAGTGCAGCACATTTCAAGGGTGAAAAACTGTAGCCCTGAGCCTTGGACTGTGACTCTGGAAACAAACCACACCCCAGCTCAGCCCTAAAAATGAGAAGCCAAGAAGGCAAATGAGCTGCACTTCCTGGATGACTTAATGGTGTAATTGCACCTGTTTATTTCTGTGTGTCGGTGACTGTAAGATCTCTCTGAAGGAATACACCACCAAAAGGTCACTCCAGCAAGAATGAGGACAAATACTCGCATGTGTAGGTCCTCCGCACGGGACTGGGGCAGCGGGAGCGATTAACGGCTCACCGGTGCCACTCACGACAGCTAACGCACTCGTTTGCCCACACACGATGGTTTATGTCGGACCGCGACCCGAGCAGGCCCCGCCGGCACCGGCCCACCGGGGGACCTGCCGGCGACCCCGCGGCCTACGGCGGTCCCGGGGGGCGGCGGGAGGCCGCAGGGAGCCGGGTGCCCCCCCACGACTCGGCCCGGGCAGCCGGCGAGGCGGGCGCGGCACCTCAGGCCGTAGCCCAACCTTCGCTCGACCCTCCCGCCGACCGGCCCGGCTGCGGGCGGGCATGCCCGGGAGGCGGCTTCCACGGCCGGGGCGGAGAGAGAGCGGGGGCGGGCGAGAGGCGGGCCCAGCGCTAGGCCCGGCGCGGCGGGGGGCAGCGGGCGCTGCGCAGAGCCCGGCTCCCCTCGGCGGCGGGCGGAAGGCCGGAGGGCGGCAGCGCCATGCCCGGCCCGGCAGCGCCGGGGGCGGCGGCGGGGCCCGGCCCCGACCCGGAGGAGAGCTACGACTTCCTCTTCAAGCTGGTGCTCATCGGGGACGCCAGCGTGGGCAAGACCTGCCTCGTGCAGCGCTTCAAAACCGGGGCCTTCGCCGAGCGCCAGGGCAGCACCATCGGCGTGGACTTCACCATGAAGAGCCTGGAGATCCAGGGCAAGCGGGTGAAGGTGAGCGGAGCGGCGGCCCTGAGGGAGCGGCCCGGCACCCCGCCGCTCCGGTTCCGGGGCTGGCGGAGCGGTCGGGGAGCCGTGCCTCACCCCCCCCCCGGCCCGCCTCCCCGGCGCCGCGGAGCTCCGGGCCGGCACAGCCGCCGAGATGCCGGCGGGGCCGCCCGGCCCCGGCCCGACTGCCGGAGGAGGAGGTGGCGAGACGGCGGCTGGCGGCGAGCGGTGCCGCCCGTCCCGGGTGCCCCGCCTCAGGGCAGCGCCCGCTGCCCGTGCCCGTGCCCCCGTCCCGCTGCCGAGCTGTCTGCGCGCTGCTGCCGTGCTCCGAGGACGGGAGCTCGGCGCCGGTGCCGCCCTCCCAGACGGCTCCTACGGGCGACGAGGGAGCGAGCGCACCGATTAACTTGTTTTGCTACGGCAGGATCAGCTGTGTAGCCGCAAGGCGGGCCGGCTCCTCGTTAACGCCACATGAACGCTGGTAAAAGCCCCGCTGCAAACCCGCAGCTCAAGACACGCTCTGCCTCCGCGGCACTGTAGCTGCAGCACCCCGCTTTTCAGGCAGGCTTCTGGCGATGGTTTATTTACAAGCCAGAAGGAACCTCAGCTGGACTGTCATGTTGCCAGAAAGGGATGTGGAACTGGCAGGTTAAGAGAGGCTGGGGGAGCGGTTGTTAAATTAGGCATATTTAACAGTTATCTTAAGACACTGTTTACAGGGTGTCTCAGAAAGTGCAACTTTTATAGTTCTTCTCAAACCAGAACAAATCAATCCTAAATCTGACCTCTGTTTTTCTTATGCTGGAGAAAATCAGCTTGTTGTTAGGGTTAGAAAGAGGAGAGGACATTCACCTGGTGGAATTATTCTCAGACTCTCAGTGGCAGAAATTCCCTACAACAGACTTGGCCTCTGAGCACAGAAACATGATCGAACAGCCGGAAAAAAGGCTTAAAGCACCTGCAGTTTGTGGGGGCTGCTGGAGTAAATCCCCTCATCAGCCCCCTCCGGAACGGAGTCGTACAACTATCCTTACTTATCCCCAGTGGAACTAAAAAGAACTTATTGCGGTCGCTGCCTGGGAAAGATCATGAAACTGTAAAGCTTTTGAGTTGAAAGGTGACGCAGAAGTATGGTAATTGCAGCTCAGTTTTGGTCTGTGTTTACCAAAGTAGGTGTTAAAGTCCTCTATTGTCTTCTTCTTATAAATTAACTTTGGTGAGCAGAGTATTGAGCAGAGAAAGTTGCAGAAAATGGAAGAAATGAAGGCTCACATTTTTCTAGGAAAGGAGGGGGATTGGAAGTTCCACGCCTAGCACAGGTGTTTACTTCCCTGGTGGTATTATAGCTTTTCCTGTCATGTATAGCTGTGGTTAGCAGTTGAAAAGGAGACTCAGATTTTCTGTTTGTGCTGTTAGTACCTCTTCTGTGCTTTCTAGCAAGTGAGCTGTTAGAAGTGGGACTTCTCCTTTAAGATTGAAACCTGGCTCCATTTAAATGCCAGGCACATAGAAAGTGACAAATGTGTCTGTTCCTGGTGCCAGGGGTCTCAGCCACAGACTTCAGGAGTAGGAGGGGACTAGCCCAGAAGATAACCCAAACTTCATAGGTGTGCTTTTCCGTATTGTCAGTACTTACACCTGAATATTCCTGTATTAGTAGTCAGTCTGTAACAAAACCTGTGGATTATTTCTAAGTATTTTACAAAAAGCAAGTAAGGAAATGTAAGTCTCTTGATACTTTTGCTTTGGATTGTTCTGTACTTCCACTGAGGAAAAAATCAGGGATGCACAGATTGAAGAAGGATATTTCAAGCATTATTTGAGGCAAATTAATCCAACATTGTTGCTGATTTACCTTACAGACATTTTTGTTAGCTGCTGAGTCAGGGACACAGCTAGAATATGAAAACATTTGCTTGGAGTTTTTTTGTTTAGTCTGTTAAGGGGGGGGTTGTATGTGAAGTTTAAATTCCAGTCAGGCCTGTGCAGTTGGATTGAGATTTCAGAGCAGTCCATCTAATCTGGGTAGGTTTCTTCAGCATGTTATAGGAAATGGAAAACAAGGAGGCATTTTATTATACTTTTGTGAGCTCCCTTATAAAGTAGGTAAATAAATTCTTACTATCAGGTGTCTGTATCTTGCACATTTTACAAATTTAGTTTTGGTGGTCGGTTATAGTGATTCTAGGAGGAGCACTTTAGCTATCTGACCCGTTAGTAAACAAGCCTGTACATGTGCTCTGCGGGAGATGCACTGTGCTTCTCATTGTTTCTGTCTCAGTTACGTGAGACAAACTTGTTTAAAAGAGTTTCAGATAAATCGTTGATTGGGATGCCTCAAATCAAGAGATGTTTAGGACATGTTTAAAATAAAGTTTGTTTGACCTTACAAAAAGATCCTTACAAAAGCATGCCAGGTGATTTTCTGTGCTACTCCAATTTAATTATGGGTTTATGCTACTCAAGACAATATCTTAATAAGGAATGCAAAGGCTTTTTTTTTTTTTTTTAGCAAATGGTGCAGGAATAAGAAAATTCCCATTTTTATAATGTTTTATAAGCTCATCTTTAGAAGTTCCTTCAGAACAACAGCGTGTACAAAAAAAGTCCCAAGGAGCTTTTGAACAGTACTTGCTCCGCATCCCCAGTGGCCTAAGCTTCGTTTTTTGTCAGGCTGAGGATAGTATAACAATGCAACTGAGTGAGTATGAATCAGGCACTTATTTTGAGATTGAAACAAACATTTTAAGGTTAATTGTGTTAGTGTCCCTTTCTGTTTAAAACTTCAAATGTTGTCATTACAGTTACATACTGTTTCTGAAACATTTGGAGCCCAAGGATTTTAAGTCTCGCTTCCTTTTGATGCATTTTTGTTGGCTAAGGGAAAAGAAGCATGTTCAGGTACTAAAGGTTAGGGTTCTGCAAATAACTTTTTTTTTTTAACTCATGGTTTTCCTTGCATCTTAAAGCTGTATCCTTTCAAGTGTCTCAAACAATATTTCATACACTACTGCTTCATCAGCTACTGAAGCTGACTAAACTTCATGTATAAAGAGACATTAGTGCTTGAGAAAGGAGCTATTCATGGGCAGTCCTGATAACTGAAGCTTTCTCTTTAGAAATAAAACAGTAAAGTGCTGGTATCGTAAGCTTCCCCAATATGTGCTAACCTTGATTTGCAGAGATTCACCACTTCCAGAGAGGAAGAATACGTAAGCTTGTCTGTGCCATCCAGTCTTCTGTTTCTCTGCTTGTTCTTTCTTCAGGATCTCCAACTGCAATTTGAGATATTGTCCAGTGGGATTATACAAGCCAGTTGCCTCTGGGACAGGCTGTTGTGAGCCATGGGCTCTTGGAGGCGTTGGGTCTAAAAGGCAGGCTGCATGGCACAGAACTGCAAAGTCAAAGCTACCTGTGATGCCACCTTGATTTTTATCACAAAGGCAAATTCTGACCAGCATATATCCAGAATTTCCCCCCCTCAGTTTTATGAAATGTCTGCAGTCTATCTTCATTTAAAAAAACAAATGCTCTAGTATATGCTGTTTAAAGGGTTGAAATTGTGGCATACCACTCTCTATAAAATACATCCTTCTTAGCTGGCTAAATCCTAGGGTACAGACTGTAGTTCCTAAAAGTTGTGGTTGTTGACTTAATGCATAGTGATTAAAGTCCTGTTGATAAAATAATTACTTGTTCTTTGAGTCATAGAAACAGTCTGGCAAACAGAACAAAAATGTTTTGTAACTGTTATGTCACTGTAAGAAAAGATATTAATAAAACGGTGGAACTAAGATTTTACATAATGATAGGCAAGGACATTCCTAAGTCCAAGTCCATGAATCGTAGTTAGTAATAACAAAATTGCTTTTCTTTTGATGAATTTCCTCCTGTGAACTGATAAATTAATTGGGTATCTTTAATGTCTACTTTATGCTGTCATTTCATAGTGCTTTACATATACTGAGTATTTTTTCCTTTATGCCATAGTTTTTCTCTCTCTTACTATGTCTTTCAGAAAGCAGCAGGAGAGAAGAACATTTGACAACCAACACATTCCTTTTATAACAAATACTTCTTTATGTATCATTGCACTTTTTAATTTACAAGCTTTTTCAGCCCATATGATATCAAGATTCTTGGCTTTTATTCAGGCCTCATGGCTGTAACTATATTCCTTTCAGAATGGCTCAAAATGTAATGTGTCATTATCTGGCCAAATTGCAAGTAATATAAAATTACAACTTGTTAACTGTCTTGTCTCCTGACTGTTGTATTTGTTTAGCAATGTTATTAAATACAAGTGAAGCTATTGGTTATTACATGGAAGCAATATTCTTTGATATCCAGAGGAAAGTGTAGCTCTCTTTTCTGTCAACTACTTTGACGCTCATAACGCTAGAGCAAACAGGAATGCTGCATTCCCAGCAAACAGAGATTCCTCACTCTCTGAAAATTTTGTAGGGAAACAATTGAATGGAGCAGTTTATCCTAACTGTTCTGTGTATGAATATCACTTTAAATTGAAATACATTGCCATACAGATGTTAGTTTTGTTGCTTTTAGCAAAAACTGTATAGATTAAGTTGCAAGATTGTTTCAGTAAGTATTTTTAGGAGCAAGTGTTGTGATTTGCCAGTGTACCGAAATGTATATTATTTTTTGCCATTTGAGATGACAGGATTTAGATGCAGTCAGTTGGTTAAGAATCATTTAGCACAGTCTTTGCATCCACCATTTCACTACCCGGAAATTTTATGGAAGTTGCTGTATTTTGAAGAATTAATAGCACAAAAGTGACATTTCTATCTTTGTAAAGGAAGGCATCAGCTATAGGATGTACTTAGTTATCATTAATGCTGCTTCATGAGCAAAAGTAAACCTGAACTCCCATGATTCTTTAGAAGAATCAGCAAAGTACTTAATAAATCATGCAGGAAGTAAGGGAGGGAGAAATTATTTAACGTGCCTTGAGGCCATTTGTTAAGCATTAACCTTTGATAAACAATATGTTTATCAATGCAAGAGGAATCCACATCAAACCATTTGATAATACTCGTTTACCATGCTCTTTGGTCAACCTGTCACTCACCATTTTCAACACTGTCTATTTCTGTAGTTGAAACTCTGCTTTCTTTAAGCCTAATCAGACATCCCAGAATGATCTTCCAGAGACTCACTGTAAATTCTACCACCTTCTGTTTTCCTCCTTACATCTCAAATCCCTCTCCCATGCTGAATAAGCCTGTTTCCCTCAGGCTCTTCTCACACCATATGTACTCCGATTACCTGAACATCTTGATGCCTCTCCACTGAACTTGCTCCAGTTCTTCAATGTCTTTCTTGTACAGGGGGCCCAAAACTGGGCACTGTATTTTAGTTGGAATCTAGTAAGTGCCAGATAAAGGGGAATAATTACCTCCCTTGATCTACTGGCTTCATTCCTGTCAATACAGCTCAGGATGCTGCCAGAACACACTGCTGGCTCCAGGGCTCAGCACAGCTGCTCCCCAGCCAGTCAGACCCCAGCCTACATCCTTGCAAGGGGTGAATGACATATGCTCCCTCCCAACAGGAAAAGATGAAAAAGCAAATATGAAAAGATGTTCAAGACTTTGTCTAATGTACTTATGGAAAGCTCCAATTCTACAGTAATATGGAGTAATGAAAAATCTTACAGGAGTTAATAGTTGGTTTAGTGCTTTGCTATTCAGTACCAGCTAGTGCTAAGGGCTCTGCTGTCCAAAAAATTCAAAGCTAAAAGCAGATCAAAATAACCAGCTTTTGTAAGTAAATGGGCATTCAATAGTGGAAACAATTAGCACAAGAAAGGTGGCTCCTTGTCTTTGTTCACTTAGGGTATTCTGTCATATTCCTTCTGAACAGTGGGTATTATTCTCTGTTCTTTATCCTGTGCTCATTTGTTACTAGAGATGGTCCCCCTAAAGGCCTGCTACCAATCTCTTATTTCATAGGTATTTTTTCTTCGTATCCTCAGATGAATTTAACACAGTTCTCCAGCAATCCCAACTTCTCTCTGTCTTTCTTACACCAAAATTGTTGCCAAAGTAATTACAAAATCAGGAATTGCTTAAAAAGGTTACTAAGTGACAGACATGGCTTCCATCACATTATTTGCAAATTGAGGAAATAAATAATTAAGAACTTTGTGTCATATACTGCACATGGGATATGCTTATACAATACAAAAGAATACATGATCGTACCTTTTTTTGTAACCTGTGGCTAGTACAGCTCATTTAGTATTTTGATTTTAATGTCTAACTTACATTGAGGGGCTTTTAAATGAGAAATACTAGGACTAATTTTTTTTCCGAATAATTTGCAATTGTTATTTCTTGTCAAGTTACATACATGTAAGTATAGTTTAACAGCGAGACTATATAAAATTTTTACTATAAAATGATGATTTTAAATTATAGTTATGATTGGTATTTTTATATAGTTGTCATGTTTATTTTTCAATAAAATTGTCTGAAATGTATCTCTGTACACCTACTGGAGAAAACAGTGTTTACTTAGGATCAGAACCGGTATTTTTTTCATGACTTAAACTATTTTTTTAATCATATCAGATTGATTCATGCTATACAGAAATATTTTTCTTAGAGTTTTCTAAAGATGCTGTCAAGCAAATCAGCTATATTTTGCCTTTAGGAATACATCTTGCTGTAAATTAGGTAATCTGGTTCATTATACTTGCATATTCTGTGTGTCTGTAGTGTGTGTTGTAAGTGATTTAAAATAAGACCGTTGTTAAAACTTCAAACAATGTGACAGGCAGATTGTAAGGACTGAGTTGTTCTTAGCCCCCCAAAAAGTACCTTTACACACTGAGTATGCTGCAAGGCAGACTGATTTCTACTAGCTGAAGCTCCCATCTCTGCATAGGTCTGCCAGAGGAGACTGAACAAGGACTCCTTACTCAGCTTCAGGTGAGGTTATTGGATTGGTTCACACCCACCTTCAGCAACAAGTTAAACTGAAGGGGCATATTCATGATTGGTTCAAGACAACTTTGCCTTTGCTCTAAAGGATCCTTTCACCTTCCTCCCTACGCAGTCTGCATGCTTTCAGTACCACGTGGCTGCGTAATTAGTGTCAACCCTTCAAACAAAAGGAAAACCCCTATTTTTCAGTTACATCAGCAAATTAAGCTATATAGTGAATCAGATTAACAGGTGCTAGTTTCAAGGCAGGGAGAGGGCAAGGATATGCAGCTGGGATGGCAATTCTTTGATGACAGTATGGTCTTAGTTTGGCTTAAGCAAGTCATTAAACTATGCCCTTATTTGACTGACTTTCCCTGAAACAAAGAGTGAGCACTCACCTGGCTCCTTCTGCCAGCAGAAGTGATGGGAACAGTGACAACCAGGTGTGTCAGTTGGTATATATGTTTGCAAAGAAAGTATCTGCTTATGGGTCTAATACATACTGTAGTCTCAGCAATGAAAGCAAAACCACAACAAACTGAAGATCATGTAAAAAGCTAAATGATTCAGAGCCGTTGCACAAAAGAGGAGTGACAAGTAGGGGAGCACAAACGTCAAATGCCTGAGGGAAAGAGCCTACCTGGAGGGCATGGGCTGGGAGGAAGAATGCTGTTTGAGCTCCTGAGAAGGTCAAACCTGTGGTCTGTGCTGTTCCCAGCAGGATACTCAGGGCTTCAGCAACTTTGTACGTTCAGTCCTGTGAACACACAGACATAACTGCTTGAGTAAAAAATGTGTAGGGGTGCTGTGAGATCTTGCTGATGACATTTTGAGGTTGCTCTATCACTACTGAAAGGCTGTGGAAATTGGGGAGGACCAGAGAAAGGCAAATATCATACTCATTCAGAAAGGGCAAGAAATCCTGGGAACTACAAGCTGGTCAGACTCATTTTGGTCCCTGGGAAAATCATGGAGCAATTCTTCCTGGAAGAATTAAGTTTTGACCCCACTTTGACCAGGCAGTTGGCTTTCTCACCTCCCCAAATCTGTCCTAGCCTCTGTGATTCTATGGAAAGTACTTACACAGAGGTTTTCAAAATCCAGTATACAGCACAAGGCCCAAGACTGGCTTGCTCAGTCACTCTGCAGGTAAATCACTTTATACTATGTGAAAAGTGTAAGCTAAAACAATTTTTTTTTTTTTTTAAATTTAAAGAGTTTATAATTCTTCTGCACAGAATCTCTCGGACCTCTCCCAAGAGTTGGGTAATCATCATTAGCCTTGTTGTGCACTTGACCTAATCATATATCGAGAAGTAAAACTACGTAAAAGACACAATGGTCTAGTGGGAGACTTGAGTACAGAGAACATCATACATAAACCTGCCATGAACTTCCTTGTCTCTAGCATTTGTCTGTTGATTGCTCTAAATCATTATCCGTTCCATTAATAATCATTGCTTTGTGGTTTTCTGAGCCTATTACAGTCCCTTCCCCTTCTCTGAGAAAACTCTTACCAGGACCGAGAAGTACATTTCTATTGGATTGATTCCTTTTAAGCTGTACATGTGTCATTTGGGATCTAAATGCTTGGTTAGCACAGGAGAGTGATCTGATCAGTACAGGCTTTTCCAAAGTGAAAGTTTCTGCTCAAACATGCAGCAGAGTCAGAAGATACAAACAAAATACTAATGTGGAAAAGAAATAAATGGAAAAATGATTCCATGTTATTTGATATAAAACATCACTGGTGCATTATGTTAAGTTGTTGTCAGCTCTTTAAAAGAAAGAGGTTCAGAGAGAGGGCAACTAATAAATAACAGGTCCACAATATGGGGAGATTAAAAAAACGAGGAGTATTTGCTTATGCCGTGTCTCAGTTAAAAGGAGATGCAGAATATAAGGAGTGACACAAAAAGACAAGCAGTGCTCTCTCATTTATCATTTGGGGATAGAGAAGCAACAGAAGGACAGAAAATACAGAATTTATAAAAGGAAAATCTTTGGTTTCATTGCTACTATATATTGAAGCCAAGAGCTTTGAAAGATTCAAAAAGGATTAGAGATTTATGTGGAGAATGAGAACATCCACAGTTACTTTAGTTAAAAGCTCCTGAAATATAAACCATCACGTTCCAGGACATTAGACAACCTATAAAACAAGAGGATTTAAAAATAAATTTTCCCTATGGGCAGGATATTGTGTTTGTCCACTCTGAGTTATTTGGCTTCTTCCTCTGGAACATCTAGTACTGGGAACTTAAACCCTGATACTAAACTCATAGTTCTTATACTGCTGGATTTAGGCAAAAGCATGTAAGCTAAGCATGCCTTCTTCCTGCCCAGGTGTAATGTCTGTTCTACCACCTAAAAAAGGACAGGTGACTAGACTGACTAGATCTTTGACTGACTTTATTGAAACCTAGAATAGCTGGCATTTCTTTTATACATTCTTTTATACGTTTTATGTATTCTATGTGTATTCTTTTAATTGTCTCATATTTCCTTATAAAACAGCTTCAGTGCTCTCTGATGATACTGCCACATCCTACTCCAGTTGTTACTGCCTCTGTAGCAGAACTGGCAAAACCATGTCAGTACCTCAGACAATACGCTAGCAAAAACCCACTTGTAGTTTCGGTGACGCACCTGATGATGAACTGGAGTGGCTTGGCTGTGGGCTAACATCCTGTTTTGCTAACTCCGCTAGAGAAGGTGACAAAGGGGTAGGGCTGGACACACAACAGTGATAATTTCATAATCTGCCACAGAACGATCCATCAGAGCTCACCTGCAGGAACCCAGAGTGTCTCAGTTGATATAGATATAAACTCTGAGCAGCCAAGGGCAAAAAGGTTCTCCAGTGTATGTTATTATCCTTAAATCATGAACAAAGAACTAGAAAAGCGTGATGCCAGAATGTATTACGTATAAGGGAGATTTATAACAAGGCTATTGAATCGAGTCCTTTCTTTTGATTCAGGAAAGCTTGCTAGCCAGTGTCTCACTGTATGCTTTGTTTTATTTAGTTGCAGATCTGGGACACGGCTGGCCAGGAGAGATTCCGAACTATCACACAGAGTTATTACCGCAGCGCCAATGGAGCAATCCTAGCCTATGATATCAGCAAGAGAGGCTCTTTCCTGTCCATTCCTCGCTGGATCGAGGATGTGAGAAAGTATGCCGGTTCCAACATAGTACAGTTACTGATTGGTGAGTTAAAAATATTAATACCAAGTGCTACAGGTTACTGTACAATGTAATTAGTTGCAATACTTGTTTAAGATAGTTAAAAGTTTTATTTTTGGTTGAAGTTAAGATGTATGTAATAGATCTGATGGGAAATTTTCCCAGTATTTTTTTTTTTATTAGAAAGTGCTGATTCATCAAAACAGAAATGTTTTGCTTTGATTAACTTCTGTTAAGAAGTAGCCAGCTTTGTATCAGAAGCCAGTTTTGAATCCTTTGCTTAACGGAGAACTGGGTACCCAAGATTTCCAGGTTCTGAGGCACAGCTGCTATGGAGGTGTTCTGATGATAAGGACCATAAGGTTTCAGGGCCCAAAGAAGCTCCATCATATCAAGCCGACATGCTTTGGTGAACTGGAACACCCACATACTTCAGCAGACAGGGTATTTCAGAAGGACTTTGGGGCAATCAGGGTTTGTCAGTTCTCTGCTAGAAGTTCTGCTTCCCAGTCCCAATGTTTCTGACTCAGACGTGGTTCTCGGGGCCTGTAGACCCGCTAATACAATGCGAGTAGTATTCTAGATTTCCCTTGGAACGAGCAGACTGCTGTTGTTTTCACAAAATGGTTTTAGCTTTCATTTCTAGCCCATTTTTCTTCTGTGAAGGTCTACAGCCACCACTATTCAGTTACCGACTTATTCTGTTCTCTATACAAGTCATATAGAAATACGGGTTGGAAAGGGCTTAGGAGATTATCTAGTCCAACTTCCTGCTCAAAGCGAGGCTAACGTCAGGTTGGTCAGGGCCTTTTCAGTCAAATTTTGAAAATCTCCAAGAATGGAAATTCTGCAGCTTCTCTGGGCAACCTGAGAACCTCCTGCTTACTCTGACATAAATAGTCATTATAAATTACTCTGTTGTTTCTTTTTCTTCCAGGAAACAAGTCTGACCTAAGTGACCTTCGAGAGGTTCAGCTGGAAGAAGCTCACAGTCTGGCTGAACACTATGATAATATCATCTGTGCCATAGAGACCTCTGCGAAAGACTCCAGCAATGTGGAGGAGGCTTTTGTGAAGATGGCTACAGAGCTCATGATGAGGCATGGAGGCCCTATGTTCAGTGAGAAGAATACTGACAGCATCAAGCTTGACAGCAAAGACGTTGTGGAAGGTTGGGGATGTGGTTGCTGATACGAGCTAGGTGATATCCCTAACTTTACTGGAATTTAGATGGTGCTTCACCCTAATGCTGAGTAGCACGGTAGCCATATTCTCCTCCTCCTGTGAAACCAGCAATTTTGTAGAAGTTAGACACAATCCTGTTTGCTTTGGTGTCTTGTTTTTAAAAAGGGACTCTTGAGAGGTAGTCCTAAAAGTCAAGCCCTCTGAAAAACTTACTCAACATTTGTCCCCACCATTTTAATTTCTGTAACCTTCATACAAGTTACAAAAGTGGAGGAAACAACTTTGAACTGGTGATGTGGAGTGGGGAGACAGACGGTTGGGGAAGAGACGGATGCACACCCAAAGTTCTGAAGCATTTAGCATGGGACTATTGGCAAAGGAGGTCGCTTTTGGAATAGGCAACCTTGACAGTGTCTCTTTAAATCCTCAGCACTCCACCAATGACCAGAAAGTGACAGTGTCTTTGATAAAGGTATTATTTCAAGTGTCAGAATACCCAACGTTTTGATTACAGGACCAAATAGCAGTCACCTGTCCTAGGGCATATGGATTGCTAGTTAGTATTGGAACAGGCCCAGGTGGGGAAGCCTTCTCTCAGGTTGAGTTATACTTTTTTTAAGTTATCATTTTAACAAAAAGCAAAGTCAGCCTGAGTGATATCACATCATTTGCTGTCAAGCAGGATTGGACCAGTGTAGTTATTTTAAATAGAGCCTTGAGGAGAGGGTAGATGCATTTCATTTGTTATTGTTTGCACAGTGCTAGCTCCCTTTTCCAAGGGGATATCATTGAGTTTTTGCCCTCAGGTCTCTTAATTTCATTCCATAACTCAAGACCTGCACCACTGGAAACAGGAACTGGAGAAACCTTGAACAGACTGGTAGCCATGATGTCCTGCCATGTGCCTAATGGTCATATACAGGGTTAATTCTGGTCATACATTTGACATTACGTTACCAGAGTGTTTATTGCTTAAGTGGCATAAGTGGATTTGGTTTTTGTTTTGGTTTTTTTTTTTAAACTATCTCTTTAAATACAATCTGCGCATATAACAGGAAAGAAGACCTCAGAATAGCTGAAAACTGCATGCATTGCACTTCTTGGTTGTAAGAAACCAGCGTCTTTTCAAGTGATTCCCTCCCAACTGTACTCAACTGCTTCACTCTCCCTATTACAAGTTAACAATTGCTTTTCATTTCCTGAAAACACTCAGCAGGAAAATCTTTCACTGTTGATCAAAAGTCTACATTGTTAAGTAAAATAGATTTCATAATTCAACTACATATAGTTGTCGTTCAGATTCAGCTGTGTATTATATGTTGTAGATGCAGTTGAAGTACTGATGGCAGCAGTCCTCTCTGGATTTACACTCTCAACTACCTTACAAAAATGGATTTGCAAAGGGAGCAGAAGCAGGATTATTTTTAACTCTGCAGTTAAAGCAAAGGTGTTCAGAGGTGACAAGTGATTTTTGCAATCCTGGAGCAATCCTCCTTTTTGCAAAAAGGAGGCTCATTTTCAGAAAGCACCCACTTAAAGTGTCACTTGTCCCTTTTGAAAATCTTGATCAAAAAGGACCTGGATTGGTTTGCTACTAGGGCTACACCAGTTTTTAGCCATTCAACATATCCAGTATCATGAAAATCAGGAAGATATAAGAAAGGGCTAATTGATCCGAACTTCAATACTATTCATCTTCCTACAGAAAATATTAAACCATTCTCTGGTCTTTCTGTTTTTTTAAACTATGAGGTAGATAATTGAGGAGTTACATATGCTTTGTAGCCTGTTTGCTTCTAATCTAAGGGGTTAGTTTTCAAGTTTTATAGTAGTAAGAGTGAAAGGGCCTTAAATTTTTCAATTAGTATAGTTTTCACAATTCTGATGTTTTATATGGAAGGGCAGGTTGAGCTGCAGTACTCAGTAGTATTTTTGGATAGTTCTCCAGGACATTCCCAGCTCTCCTACATCCAAAGATAACAGGCAGTAAGTGTCCAGCAGTAGCTAGACACTGAAAATGAGAATTGTCTGAACTCTGGATTTGTTAGCGATTAGCAAACCCTGTATTCCACTCTCGGGAGAAGCAATGAAGACAGTCCAAGCCAAAACTCAGTCCTGATGACTGCTTTTCCTCCTGGTTAGATGGTCCTTAAGATACAGAATACTAGCAAGCATTTGACTTTATGTCATGACATATTATAATTTACAACTGTAGGTCACAGTCCTGCAGTTCTGCATGCTTGAACGGGGACCCTCAGATAAGCTCAGCCTCCCACTATTTACAGGATTAGTGCCAAATTATTTAAGCCATCCTGATAAAAATTCACACGCATTTAAGAACAGTATTGCTACTACTCAGATTTAAATCAGTAGTTTACACAGTAACTCATCTTAAAAGCTGGAGCAAGGTGCAAAATGAACATAAATCCTGCATCCAATGCAGTCAGTGAACGATTGTGTTTTTACAATAGATGGAGAACTGAAGAATTATTGATCCATTTCCTTAGTTTTGAGGTTTGTTTAATAAACAAGTAGAATTAGACCAAGCACTATGCTTTCCTTACAATTTGCCCCCATGTATCTCTTAAGCTAGTCCTGAAGGTTGACACTCTGTCTGCAGGTTAGTCTGTTTCAGTCAGAAAACATGAAATGCAGCATCAGCGATTTGTTCGCTGTGTTTTCAAATGAAGGCACCAATTCAGATTAGTTTTCATTTTGCTGGAGAAAACTAAGACTATGGCTTTAAGTCAGCTTTGTCTTCTAACTCTTGGCTCTTCTATGTTGTAACAAGTGTAATACAAGTTTGCATGCCCTATCTAAGTGAACAAAAGGGAACAAAGAAATAGACTGAAGACCTGGTTTATTTTTTGAGGTTAGTAGCAGATATGAATGACAGTGCTTGGCCTGTCAGTAGTAAAAGGCTATTTCAATTACCAAACCCTTACTTGTCTATTAGTAATAGCACAGTACTCACTAGGCTGATACCTTCTTGACCAGAAATAAATTAAAGAGTAAATGTAACTTAGAGCTTTTCACTCCCCTTCTGAAGACTTTTATTAAATCTGTAATTCACACACATAGCGATGTAATCCAACTATTAGGAAGACAGTCCTGTTGGTTTAATTCCATTAATCCTATTGAAACCAAAAGGATACCTGGGTAAAGAGAGTGAGTAGCAATAAACCTGAGATTTACGGGTAAAAACCTCAGTTTCAAATCTTAGGTTACAAATGTGCACTGATGTATATCGAGTGAATAATTCAGTAGTGCACGATCAGAGTTCACAGCATAAACATTTGCCAAGAAACCTGTTTACTGGCAGTTGAACATTAACAAGACTATGGTGCAGTAATTGCTTTTAAGCAGATCTCCTTGGCTGACCATGTATTTGCATTAGTATTTATCATTTATTTTTGGCAGTACCCAAAGTGTGCAAAATATTACAAAAATACAGAAGGGGACATTGATCCCTGCCTTGTAACACTTAGGAGTGGAATGCAGAGGCAAATACTGAAATGAAATCATCAGCAGAATGTGGTTCCCAGGAGCATGGGCATTGTTATCCTTTGTATTGATTTTGATTTGAGCTAATTTTATCTCCAGTTACTCATCCAGTCCATCATCATGGATGGAACTTGTACAAATATTTATGGAAATATAATACCAAATAAATGTCAGCCCAGAAACCTGCTAACATTTGCCTTGCAAAACAAAATTTTTTAAAAATGAAAATACTTAAGAACAGAGGAAGAGTCCTAATGATTTTATCACTCTCACTATACTGGAAAGCAGGTCACGTTTGGGGGAGAAAACTACAAAACTAAATGAAGCCCAGCTAATACCACATAGATTTAAGAACTTCATGAAAAGTGGAGCTCTTGCTCAGTTTTTTCTTTGCCTTTAAAGAAGATCATATTTTGATCATCACGTGCAATATATACATGCGTTACTGCAGTAGTAAATTACAGTATGTATACACTCACACAGTAGCACCCTTAAATAACATTAAAGCCTTTCCTTGATTTGCCCCAGTATATATTGTCCCACTAAGATTTACACCTCTGATATTTAATCTCATAGTCCCAGCCAGCTGACCACTTGAATGTCTTTTGCCATCTCATGCCAATCCAGAAGGAACTGGGAGGTAATAACATCATTAGTTTCTCTTCATGGGATTGTTTTACTCAATGTTATAACAAGAGTCTCTTTACATCAAGACAAATTTATATGTTATTTCATTAATAGAAACTGTTTATTTTTACCTCTCCTTCTTCCAAAACATTTATATATTAACAGACTCTGAAGTTTACCCTATTGCATTATTTTGGGTAAACAGTGTGCTGGAGGAAAATGAAGTGAGAACAATACATGCTTTGTGAAACTGAAAATGAAGTTACTCTCTGTTTGGTATGTTGCAACCTTGGAGTGTGCTCAGTTTAACCCGTCAGTCATTCTCTGTGGAGACTTCACAGAAACAAACCAGGTTAGGGGCAGAGCGTGCAACCAATAAACAGGGAAAACCCAAGGAAATTGCAGCGAGTGCGTACTCTTTTGTGAGGAGGCAGTTCTCACATGACTCGCTTTGCCCTACGAGCTGATGATGACCACAGAGCTTGTATTCCCACCCTTGTGGTACAAGAAATGAGGCAATTAAAGAGCAACAGATCCAAGGACATGTGTAGTTCTTGGTGGAATTGAAAGGAAATGAATCCCAAAGTTTAGGCTAATCACCCTAACCACTTAATTATCCGTTCTCAAATAATACTAGGTTGTTTCATCAACTAAAAGGCATTCTAGATTTACAAATTTGGCAATAAAAGATGCCACATTGTTAATGGAGATTAATAATTACATTTTATTACAGTAGTGTGAAGTATAGTGACTTCAGACTCACAGAGCAGAGTACTTTATAATTGGGCTTTTCTCAGATTTGACAATTCTTTTCCATGCTCTAAGAAGAGATTCATATATTTGTGAAATCCTGTCTCAGTTTTATTTTTGTAGTACCTTTTGGTGCTGATCATCCCGCTGAGATTTCAGTTAGAGAACCAGCCTCCTGGGTATCTTAGCTTTTACTGGCCAGGTAATGTTAATTTTCTTTTAACTCTATTGAATTGGGTTATAGAGCTATTTGAAGCAGCAAAAAATCTCAGATGGAAGCATTTAATTGCAATCCCCACTGCTTACTTTGGAAAAAAACCCCAAACTATTCCACAACTAGATGTTCTGATTTCCAGCACAAGTTTAGCCCTCTGCATCTTTTTTATAATTTCATTTTAGTTTACTTGGAAAAGAGCAGGGTTACAAAATCAAAATAAACAAACCAACCCAAATGTATATTTGCTGTCCATGGAATTGTTGCCAGAGGTTAGATAAAAATAGCCACCATACTATCCTATCCTGATCTTAGATAGCATTTTTTTAATATGACTGAAAAATGTTAAAATGCACTTTAAAAATAATTCTTTGAAGCACAAAGGGTTACGATTTTTTTCACTGTGTCTTTTTAAACAAGGATTTCTATTACTTGAATACTGATGAAGGCAGTTACCTGTATTACATTCAGAACTTTAGGCGTCACTGAAGACAGACTGTGTCAACAATTGTCTTGTTTTTCCATATGAGTCAGCTGCCAGTGGAAAACAAGGGCACAGAATAACTTCACAAGAATGAGAAAAGTGAAGCCTGAGTAACAGTCAGGGAAGATTTTCTGTTTAGTCCGATTAAATGTGTCAGGTTTAACCAATGCTTACTCAGTTCAAAGAAAATACTTTCCTTCCCAAAGGTAAAATAATGCACTACACAAATAGTTACGGGTTTTCCTGTTGGCTTTTTGTACAACAGAAACTTGACTGCTGTCTGTACTGAAGTGGACTGCTAAACTGGTTAAGTGTATGGTAACAGCATAGTTTAACATTTGGAGAGCTGTTAAATTGGCTTAAAGCTGTATTTAGATCCTGTTCCTTCCATTATGAGGTAAAGAGTATGTCTCTTTCCCCCAAGACACCATTTAAAAACCTTTAGAAGATCCAAGATCATACCCTGATAAAAACTTATTGAGGCTGTCTTTATCATTAAAGAAGTCACTTTCCATGTTTCTTTTGCAAGATATTTTAGACTTCAGTTGAGTTATTTGCAATTTAATTATCCAACTGAACTGCTGACACTGATTTCTACTTTCTTTCAACCTCAAATTTAACAGAAAACTGAGGATTAAGGATTAATCTTCCTATCACAAAGCCCTGAAGGGCCACCAGATAGACTATAACCAACAGGTTTTTGCACATGTATAGCTATCGATCTCCTGCTCCTATGACAGTTACTTAATATCTGTAATGTGTGTATATAATACACTGTACTCTGAAATCAATCAAGTCCAGCTTTGCGATCATTCATCCAAGTAGGTAGCGTAGGTCAGGGTAAGGTATTAGGTAGGTATAGCAGCTTCACAAAGCTGCTTCTGTTTAAGCCACTTCTGTCTAAGGCTTACCTAGCCCATTCAAAATTTGCTTTTACAGCTAAATTACAACAAGTGAACTATTTTCTTTTCCTTTAGTCATAAACATAACATTAAAAAAATGCTACATTTATATATTTTAATTTTAAAATTAAAAGATATAAATAGGTGAGAATACTGCGAACAGTAGTCACCTATTTTAAGCTTTCATAAGAACTTACACCTTATCATTGACTACTCTGTAGGAGTTTAAACCTTAATTCCCCCATAAACTCACTCAGACATCTTAAAGTACACACTATTCAGATGTAATAGCTAGCTAAAAGGATCCAAGTTTCTGTAGATTTTAGCTTAAAGTACCTTACGTATGACCAAAATTGTGCCAAGCTAGCAGTTATGATTTCTAACTGTTCAATCAATACAAAACACCCTTATGACACAAAGATTATCTTCTCCAGATAAAAGCAGAGGAAAACATTAAATGGAAGACTATATTTCCTTAGAAATTGTCTTTTTAAGGCACCTGACCAACACAATCTGTATACTTCCAAAAGCCAGCCTCTTTTCAGTAACCGCTAAGTAACAGCCTATTACACTGCACTGTGCTGTAGAACATGCGATTATCAACACCCACTTTTTCTGCAATAAATTCTATGAGCAATATAGACTAATATGAAGGTGTGAGGAGTGATTTTGGGTATCTAAACTATTGTATGTGAAAACAAGGGTATGAAAGATTGTCCTCTGAACATGGCGTGCAAACTTGTCTTGGCAATTTGAAGGTACCTTTAAAAAGTGAGTTAAGAGCTGAATTTTCAGACAGTAAGCTCATAAAGCTGCAGACAGATGCCTACCAATGTCTTAAAAAGCATCTAGTTACCATTACAAAAAAAGCACAAAACTTGTATGGAACTGGTTTTGCACGAAAGGGAAATAGTTATCAGAAAAAAAAATACATTAATGTGAAAGGCAGAGCATCCTGATTATTTTGTATTTTTAATGTTCATTCCCTATTTCAATGCGTAAGTAAGCATTTTTTCCCTTTATAAATGGTATTAAAATAGATTATTCTAAGTGTGAAAAGTAGTTTGGTACTTGACAAAATAAAGTGCTATATACGTTTTCTTAAGAGAGTGAGAATATTGATGAGGAGAACAACTTTGCTAATACAGTTTGGTGGTGTAATATAAGGGATTCACCAGATAGAGTTAAGTGTTGGAATGGTGCTACATACGCATACCATTTCAAAACCAGGGGAAGGCAACGGATGAGACCAGACACTGTCCTGCTTGCCAGACATAGAGACGGACGTATACTGAACAGAAGGTGTATTTTGTTATTTGTAACAGTTCTTAAAGATTTCTGTTTTATAAGTCTGTAAGGAGAAGTGCTAAGATTTTTGATAGTCAGATATGCTCAGTGCTGTCAGACAGCTTTTCCCTCTTTTGTGCCGCACTCACTGATACCTGACAGATATAAACCCCACAACTCCAGAGACTAGATAACATTCAAGTGAGTCTGGCTCACACACCTGTTGGGGAGAAAATAAAAATCTCTAATTCATATTGAATTCATTCACTGCATTCCAAAATTATTTGAGGGGTTTGGATGATAACAGTGTTAAAATTATTCTGCATTTTCTAGGACAAATCTGTTGCTGTTTTTCAGGGTTTCTTCAAGGGATGCAGGCTGTACATTTCTAATCATCAGTAACTACTTTGCTTTTAAACTTTCTTACCACAATACTGACTAGATAATTTGGAATACGAGGAGACAAGGGAGCAAGCTTGCATACTACAGTAATTTTTTATACTTTTCCTTCATCTATTTATGAATTTATTATGAAAAATATTTTTAAACATATGAAACCTGCTTTTTGTTGTGAATTTTAGCAAAGTAGTGGATACATTGTACTGTGTATCATTAAAAAGGTTTAATTAAAGTAAACATTTGGCAATTAATATCTTTTGTTGTTATTTTGTGCACGTACCTTGCTGTGGTTTATGATGAGAAACAAAATCAAGTTTTAAGAAATTATGTATCCTATTCTACAGTGCGGTACGGTCTTCTACTTTTACACAAGATATGATCTAATGTACTCTTTATTAAACAAACAGTGCTTAACTCTCTTCCTCTTATCCTTACAACTGCCCATCACTTACATAAATGCATGCACGTTAAATTGTTTCAAATTAGTAAGCTCTCCAGCATAACTGGCCAGAAGATGAATAATGAAAACCAAAGTCGTCAGGGTTGGAGAAGTGCAAATAACTTTTTCAGTGCTTACAATTAAGTGTAAACAATGTAGTTACGACTGTACCTTCCCAAGGGAACATTTAGATCCTGGACTTTATTTAATTGCTGTAAATTAAACAAAGAGACACCCCTTTCTTTTTGCTTGGCTCTTTAATTCTAACATCAGTAGATAAGCTAAGCAGGCTTTTAAAACCTGCATTTTTGAGCCGCAGGAGCCAAATACTGAGTTACTTGGTTCTGCATTGTCTACTACTTCAGTAACAGCCTCAGATACCAAAACAGCAATCAGTAGTTTTCAATGAAATGGCCATGCTCTAAAAGTGGTTCCTTGGAGTGCTGGGAAGAGCTGAATTCGTTAGTTAATTCTCTTATAATGACACATTCTTTACTGCTGAAACATCCTGGATGTAACTATACATGTCACTGGTGTGCACAGTGCTGTAGAGAATCCGTGTAAGAGAGAAATAATGCAAGGGTCATGCTTAACATGTACCTACCCTTCGTAGGTATTGACTTTTATTTTTTGATGTACTTCACATGTGTTCTGCACATCCACAGTATAGTTTCTAAATCTGTGGGGAAAAAACCAACTTACCCAAAAAATACAAAGGGAAAAGCAGGTTGTGAATTCCAAGGCTGTAATACAAGACAAAATGAAACATTTTATACAAAGCTGGGTTTCATTTGTGTAAATAATACCATTATTATAATACAGACCTAGAATATAACACGTAGACTAGTTCTCTCTAAACCCTGTAAAACGCATGGCCTTCAAAAGCAAGCCTGTGCTTTCACAGCATACACCAATGATGAGCTAGTCATATGTCACCTTGTATTAACCTTGGAACCTGCCTGCCTTGCTGCTAATAAGCTCTCACAGTATTTCCGGAGCAGAAAGGACACACACCTGTGTCAATATAACTAGTTTCATAGCTGCTTCCCAGGTCATCTTCCAAAGAACTGTATGGCATGCAGACCACACAACTCTGACGGATGAGGGAGCAAGGTGGGTGGCCAGAATCTCCCCAGGACACCCTTGTGGACCCTTGAAAATGTGAACAGGCTAAACTAGTAATAAAAGGTTATGCAAAGGGAAAAAAACACACACTGAAAAAAAAACAAAACTCTGCTCCCCGATCATTTGTAAGTGTGTGTGGCAAATTAAAATACATATAATTAACAGGTCTCTTTCGGTAACTTGAATTTATTGTGGAAAACCACCATGACTATAAGCCAACTGTTTAGTTGGCTTATAATAAGTGCAATGACAAACACTTTAAAGGGACTTCTTAGTTGCATTTCTAGGAACTCTTCCTTGAATTCTCTAGGAATGTGGAATAGTTTGGATACAGGAGGAGATCTACACACATCACAACCATTTTTTCTTTTCTTGTTAGTGAGGTAAGCTGGCCTTCATTATGTAGCTTGCACCTGCAAAAAAATACCCTTTTTTTTTTATAGTCTAAGTTCACTGAATATTTTTTCTCCCCATCTATGGTCAGGAACTTAGCTGTTAAACTAGCAGAAAGCATATTCACAGATACACTTCCATAAAACAAGACATGAGACCCAATTCCTATTGAAAATCCATTTCTTATTCTGATAAATATTCTTACCTATACAACAGATGCTACTTTTGCTTCAGAAAGAGGTCAATAGGTAAATCTGCAGTAAACCTAGCTGGGTGTTAAACTGTAAGGCACCTTTAGCATGATCTTAGATTCTGACACTTGATTCTGAGCTTGGCATACAAGACCAACAAAATGCAAGGAGGAGAACTTTTAATTAAGACCAGCTGAGTCTCAGGTGGTCTTAATTACACAAAGTAAACCCATCTGTGCTATTTTGAATACATACTGATTTGTTTTATTCACAGAAGTGACCATGGAAACACTCTTTTCTGAAACTTTCAATGTGCAGGCTGTTTCAGTCAATGTTGAAAACAGGATGTCTTTCGTCACACAAGAATTCATCCTTGTATAGACAAAAGATTTTAATACAGACTGTGTAAGATATGCAGTGATACCATACAATAAAGACTGTTAGTACCCATTTCTGTCCAAGTTACAGAACATACAAGCACACCATTGTGTTTTAAAGAAACTCCTGTAACCCGGCTTCTTGCCTATGACACTGAAGGAGAGAGATTTCTACCTCTTTCAGCAACTGCCTTCTGTGTGTAGTGTTATTCAGGTCACTATTTCTATCTTCCTTTAATCCCTGGTGAGACTAGGTGGGGGGACAAAATAGCTACACTGCACTTGACATAACAACATGGCATTCTTGCTTTTAACCAGCGCACAGAAGACAGGGTATGTGGAAAGCTAAGTCCACCAGAGGTCTGGGCTAGTTCACATGCTTTCAGCTGCCTGTGCAATTAGTGTAATTTAAAGCAATATATACATGTACATTAATTTCAAATGTATTTGCACTTCATACAAAACTATATTCAATCATTACAAAGGTGGATGTCTTGGTGCCACTGCATGCAGATCTTGTGCTTGGAGCTGCACTCTGAACAATTAATTGACTCAACTGAGATTCAACCCTAGCTGTTGGGAACAAAAATAACTTACATTCAAAAAGTCAAAGTTTAGCACAATGTTTCTGTGAATCATTTTGTTAGTATTGCTCCTTCCCATCCATCACCTAGAAACACTTTTTGAACAAGAAAAAGCTCACAAAGAGCTGACATCGACGTCCTGAAAATCCAGAGCTGAGAAAGCGTGGCCATGGTACAATACCCATCTCTCTGCGAGTCCATCCATCCACTGATGGAACAAAACCCTAATGCTCCAGGGCCTTTCAACTGTGCATCCTTTCCACATTTTACAGAAACAACATTCACTGTGACACTTCCATGCCACAGTTGCTTATTTTCTTGCTGAAGAAAGCACAAACAATTGTCAGTTTTATAAAGCACACAAATCCTAAACATAGAACATAGCTCTTACTAAAACTGCGTATTTCTGATTCATCTGAAACCAGCTACAGCAAAACTGGGGGGTAGACATACCTTTCCCAGCAGCTGGGAGAAGTTTCAAGAGCACCAAACTCTGAGCTCATCTCTCAAACTCCTCGGGCACAAGTTCTCAGTTGCTGACAGGAAAAACTTACGAAGTGCTTTGCACTTGTTTGAAACCAAGAAAGGGTGTGAATAACAGGAAGCTAAAATTATGAATGAACACTCTCACCTGCTATTTTTTAAACATTTTGGCTTTTTGAGGGTCTGCCAAGCCCGTATTGCCACTTACCAAGCTGGAGTTCAGTCCATGGAGTTGGAGAACCTGAAATACTGAGCCTTGGAGAATGGCGTGGGGGCAATGGTTTTGCATTTTTCTACTTCTATGATTTGGGGGGAGGGGGGAAGAGACAGGAAAGGGTCGCAATACTCCTCCTCTTTTCCCTCCCGCGCCTAGCACCGCGCCTCAGCCCTGAGCGCGGCCGCGGGCAGCCGGGCTGAGGTAAAGCCAAGATGGCGGAGGGCGCCCCCCGCGGCGGCCGCTGGGGAGCTCAGAGGGCAATCCGCCAGCCCTCGCCTTCACCTGGAGAATCCCATACCAAAAACCATCGCAGCCTCCATCAGAGGAGGTATCTACCTTTTGCTTCTCAAATAAATTCAGTTCTTACTCAGATGCCCCACACTTGTGTGTTTAAGATAAGGGAGTCTCCAGTCCCCCAGCTACAGAGTTACTGGGGCAACTGCAGGAGCAGTCATCACACTGCAGGCAGGGAGTTTCCCAAGGCTGAAACAAGCTCCCACCTGGACATGGATCGCACCAGGACTTCACTGAACTAAATACCTTTGAGAAATGCTTGTGACTTGTACTCATGCTGATGAGGCCTTTGAAAGGCATGCGCTGCTTTGAAGAACAGGTTTTTTATGTGAAAACCAAAGCTAATTACCTATTAATATCTGCTCACATTCATGGGAGATGGGCCTGGACAACTACATTTTTGAAGCTTTTTAGGAGGCAAGCCACAGATATCTTCTCAGAGAACCAGACATCAATTTGGAGATTAATTAGAACTATCTTCTAGTTTAAGTATTTCAATGTCTTCTGCCAAAAGGAGAGGTTAATTCACTGGAACGGCAAACAATCCCCTTCAAGAACTACAGATGGTAGTGGGGAAGCGAACCCAGGCCACATGTGAAAGCAGACATCTTTGCACTCCCCAACAGCCCAGCCCAAACCCCAAGTACGTTCTTCTGTATTCTTCCAGAATTTAATAGATCCTGGACTTAAATACCTCAACTCTGCCAAAGTGTGTGCTCCTCTGTGGGTATGTCTGCATTGCTGTTTAGCTGGATCAAGGTGTCTTTTGATGTGAAGCTTCTGATCACCTCCACTTGCTCCGCAGAGCAGTCGCCAAGCACATCAGCCAGATTCCCCCTGGATGAAGCCTAATGCACTCCAACAGAGGTCTAAAAATTGTAAACCAGGTTTAAATACTACACTGACAGCCAGCAAGAATCTTTCGAGCTTAGAGAAAAGTTTCACTTTAGAAGATCTTTTTCAATATTCTTACTGATAGTCATCTGCCAATCCCCCCGCATTGCAGAGGCTGTGTTTCATCTCCTACTACTGCTGAAATATTTTTAAGTTTAATTTTTCTAGATGTGATTCGATTACACCATATCACCATATCATCACATTTGTGTTGCTGAAGAACGTAAGACACAGCAACATAAGGAGGGTTGTCCCAGAAAAAAAAATATTGAGTGGTTTATGGAAAGAAGTAAACTACTACAAAATAGTGCAACAGATTATTGTGAATTACTCACATCTTTAAGACAAGCTGCCTGGATATGATCTTCTACCAAAAAAAATCTGCAATTTGAAAAGATTATTCCATAACAAGTAGTATCAATAGGTGTAGTAGACTAATTTCAGAAATGTAAGATCGACTACAAAATAATTATTCTTTTCATTACATTTAAGATTATTCAAGTTTTGACATGATAAATTTAATTTTAAATGCAAGTATTTTTTTATATTGAAGAGGAGATATCTGTAAATTTGTTTTTCTTAAAACGTAAGTCTCATACATTCCTCTAACTTTAATTGAAAAATGCTTCTAAAGAAAAGCTTGTGATACTGAAGACAATACATGACTGGAGTTTAAAATATTGTCAATTTTGTATTAGCAAAAATAAGTACAGGATATATTTTTGAAAGGTTGGGTTTGAGTTTTGTTTTTTTAATAGAACAAAAGGTATCAAGAATAAAAACACTACTATGCAAACAAAGGGCAAGTTCTACTTAGAAGAAACTTCAGCAAGATCCTCAGCAGTATTTTTTAAAAGTGATTTCAGTGATCTGTTTCCGCACATCCTGGTCACTTGGGTGTTTCAACAGTACATTTTAAACTTGAAAGAAGTGTTGTAACATCCAATAGCTTACCTATGTCATGACTGAAATACACTGAACATAACGTGGGAAATGCCATCTATTTCGAAGAGGTAAATGTCAAAGCTGAAAACATATTAAAGAAGTGAAAATCCAGGTAAGAGGACATTCAAAGAAAGGGGAGCAAAAGCTAAGACAGGGTCTTAGCTTTTTCTTACCTAATATAATATTAATCCATCTCACTCTTAGCTGAATAATTAGAAAGAACATTTTACTAAACTCAGTTTTCCTTAAGAACTCTGAAAAAAGCACCTTTCCAGTACTAGAGATTTGGATTGCTTCTAAGGTTTTCCACATCTTAGCTTGTTACTAACAAAGAATCACTAAATTTCACCTTAAAGTGCCATAGCAGGAAACATTAAAAATTACCATGGTAACTCTGATGCAATGTTTTATGACACTTCTATTCAAAAAAATTCTCATCTGTACCACTTCCTGAGTGAATAGGAGGCACAAAATTCAAAGACTTAGAAGTCTGTCAGTGTAGTGTCTTCATTTGTAAAACATTAAATAATAATATAATGAACCATGTGTGCTTTTTGAGGGGTCACATTAATAAAAAGATAAAAGATGACAAGTCTTTTGGTGGAATTCGGTATTAATTCAGTAAAGCAGGTGGAATGGATGGTTTGCCTGAGTCACATACTAGCATCTAGGCACAAATATTTTCACCAGGAATTTAAGTAAAAGTGTGAACCGGACTGGGACTCCCTGAGGGAGGAACACACATGCTTTTCTACTCACTTTGCAAAGCGTAAGGACCTCTGTCAAGGAGCTTGCTATACAACTAACGCCAGTAATATTTCAAAATTCTAACTGCAGCGTAAGTGCTCAGTGCACATAAACATTGGAACATGTCCCTGAGGAAGCAGTTTGCTTTCAGACTCTAGAGCTAGATGCGTGCTGTGTGGTTGCAGTACTATTGTGTGGTTGGGAATACACAATCTAATTGCAATGTACCTAGCTTAGCACTGCAATGAAGTTGTGGGAGCATCTAGCAAGTGGATGCTGTGAGGTCCTTCACCTTTGGCAAGAGCTCCAGGTAAACATCCTCAATGGTAACTCACTATACTCCTTCAAATCCTTCCTTAAAAATTTATTTTTCATGATACATCACCAAAATATTTGCCTCGCTCACTGGTACACCACAACAAGTGTCTACTACACTAACATTTCTCTTTTGTGTTTTATAGTAATACCCATATATATTAATCATTGTCCACCATCTGTGGCAACAACTGCCTGTTTTTTGGTTTGTGCTGATACAGCTCCAAATCTAGTGGCACCCTAGTCCGCTATTGGCACTCAGTCATACGTTCATACGAAGAATCATATTAAAGATAGCTCAAGCAGACTCATCAGGCAACATTCACATCCCTGCAACGCGGACATAGCTTAAATGTTCTAAGAAGGATATAGACTAAAAGCCTGTCTGTCTTTCAGTTAAAAACCGGTAGCAGCCAAACAGTATTTTTTCCTACATATACATTATAAGTTAATGTTTCCACAAGGGATGAAGTTTAAAAAGTATATACACAGTTCCTTCATGAACCTTTTCAAATGTTCATGGATATTTTGGGGAAAAAAAAAAGAAACAAATCGAACATTTTCTGTTTTTCATCAACTTTCACATTTTTATTTCTTGCTTCACTAACAGCCTGAAACCGCTTCTGGTACTAGTTAAAGAGCTCTGCAACATGCTTCAGTATTGAAATAATGCAACTTCAGTCACCCTGACATTTTTACAAAACTACAATCTTCACTTAGAAAGATTTAGCATACTTTGCAAATAATTGGTGTATTACAGAAAAGTGCTAAAGAAATAGGTATATATCTGTTTATTATACCAATTTAAAAAAGGCAAGAATGTGCTGCTATAATACTTTCCCAGTGAAGAAGCAGGAAATACACTGTTTAGAGCAGTGTCCTTAAACTGGATCCAGCAAGATATTTTGAAAGCTACTTATGAAACATGAGTGAATGAATCGACAACCCTGATAGTAGAGAGAGGGATTACAGTGGTTTGCAAATGGAGAAAACACAACAAAAAACAAATCTGACTTCATAGCAGCAATGTTCTCTTCATGACATGAGTTTTCAGATTTTGACTTCAGGATAATAAGCAGTGAAGAAGTTGGCCGGGACATAATTTCACTTTATGCCACCATCTGCCTATCAATGCTTTTAAGCTAGCGTTCTGCTAGTTCTGCAAGAACTTGGGAACACTGAAGACCCACAGATTTTTGTTTGAACAATTTCTAATTGGAAAAAAAAAACCAAACACCAACCATAAAAACCTCAGTAGCCCCCAAGGTGATTTTAAGTGATAATTGTGTGTAAGTTGACTTTGTTTTTAAAACACAGTTAATTGGCTTATGTTTTCCAAGCTTATGTCCCAAGTACACCATATACTGTGTTATAACACATTAACACAAAAATATTTTCAAAGACATCTTTTGGATGAAAAGGTTTTAAAAGTATTTGACAAAAATAACATAAAATAAATTACTTTTTTTTTTAAATGAACAGCTATGAAATCCATGAACCCAACAACATATAACATTGACACAAGATGAAATATATTACACTAAAGGCCTGTTAATTACCTCAGTGGTATGAAGCTTCAAGTAAATTACTAGGCACTTTTTGCCCAAACAGTAGTCACTCATTCAGTGGAAAAGTCCAACTGACAGAAACACCTGAAACATAATTGCTAAAGCTTTCTAAGATTCTCAATTCCTCAAAAAAGTGCACATAAAAAGGCAAAGACAAAAAGGCCAGGTATTATGCCACACAGGACACCTAATGTTAGCCGCTTTCCTTACATGACTGCGTTCAGCTTGGTTGGAGTTCCAAAAATGGTGTTAACAAGTCAGCCTTCTCCATCTTACATGGGCATTTCTATTAAGGCTTTACATGTCAGAGTAGAGAGAAGCAATAGCAGCTCCAGACACATGGGAACACAGATAAAAAGAAAGGCTGCAGGGTTATACGTGAGCAAGTACAAAAGTAGCAGAACAGACTTGAACTTTGCTGTAATTTGAAAGAGCGCTCATTACTTGCAGAATACCAAGCCGTAGCACACATTGTGCTCTGTACCAGGCAGTTTGTAATTGTGTGAACGACCACGCACCACAGTCTGATATCCTTGATATCTCCAATACCTAGAAGCTGAATCTTCCAGCGAACAAAAGAATGTACTGTCCTGTGGGAATTTAAGTACCAGTAACATGCATAAGCTACTATGAAAAGTTGCTATTAGAATACCTAATGTAATGAAGAGGAGGACAATAAAGGGCAACTAACGCAAGAAATTACATATTTCAAAGTACTTAGAAAAAGCATTATTGATATTTAATATACTTAAATACCTAAGTATATTAATGTACTTCATATAAGATTGTATTAATTGAAAAGTTAAGAATTTTAGAAAGCAGCAGTTTGTGGCATGATTTTAAAGCACAGCTTGTTTTTTGGGAAGAAAAGCATAGCACTGAGTAGTCCTTCAGAAATCATGTCATCTCAATTAGGTGCAAAGTTCTCCAGCTGGAAGACCAGGTCTACAGCAGCATCAACATCTGGTACAATATGATCTGGTTCCACTAAACCAGGATCAAATCTAAAATCCCTGTGGCCATGGAACACCATTTCAGTTACGCTCTCCCTGGTATCCAGGGGTACCTCCGTGTGAGGGTTGTAAACCCCCGTACAAACAAGAACAGACCTACAGTGGGCAGCAGCTGCAGGCGCTAATTCATTCTCCCAACTGTTGTCTGTTTCATCATCCTGAGAGAGAGTGGCAGATCCTCTGCCACCAGCTACTTTGGCCTGAATCCGTGATTTTGAACCTTTTCTGGAGTTCTCTTCGAGATAGCGATTGTAAAGGTTAGCACCATAGACATCAGTCATGAGATTATCTCTGGAAATACAAGAAGAAAGTTTAGTCAGCAGTGCAATTTTAGTTGTCCAATTTCAATTGTATGAAAGACATTTTTAGGGTTTCGATTTAACAGCTTATTTTATACTTTACATAAAGTTATGTGGATTTATACTTTACATAACTTTATGCAGATAGGAAGAAATCCAATCCTATAGCTATTTTATTACACCCTTTTCATGAAGCATGACACATGATAAAAGTGAGTAACTCTCCATATTGAAACTGCAGACCAGGGCAGGGGGAGGGGAAATCAAGGATAGGTATTAACAGTCCATGAATGAGCTCATTATATTTCCAAACATCTTGGAGATTCTGGAACAGTCTTTAATACAATACAGCTTTATCTCTTTCTATGAAAAGGATTCTATGATGTGACAGCACGCGCAGTAGCATATGACCAAGCTTAACAACGTCACAAATAAATTCTAGCTCTACATTCCCTAATAACCATCATTTATTCAACGCTTGTTGGTGTTATACCAGTAAACCTAACAAAACAAAACACCCATGCAAATTCTTTTTGTTAGATTTACACAGCCTGTTACATAAATAATAATAATAATAAATTTTAAAAAAATCAGGAGAAATCTTAGTTGCATATAAACCACTTTTTGTGCTGCTACAGAAATTACACATAGAAAGGGCAATGTATTATTAATTTTGAAGATTAGAAATGGTGAGGCTTGAAAACATTACAAAAAGTACACCAGAGCACCAAGAACGTTAGGTGGTCCCAGTGGTATGAGAAACAAAGTAGTAAGAGTTGTGTATTTTTCATTGCTAGTATTTACATTGCGAGTAAGTTCCTGATGAACTCGTTAGACTTACGATATCTTACCCGACAGCATAAAGAGTTTGAATAGGCTGCTTCCATTGTCTTTCTGCTGCCTGCGCCCTGATGAGGTATTCCGCATACTGGTAGGTCAGTTTACTAGGTTTGCCCATTAAGGCCTCATACTTCAGATCTTTGCCAGTGATCTTCTTGTAAATGTTTTCCAAACAAACCATGAATGTTCCATGCCCAAACCTACACAGATATAAAGACAAATCAAATAATATTAAGTAGAGATAAAAAACCCAAGGCTTTTTTGTTTCATGATCTCTTAGGAATAAATCATGTCCTGTAACTATCAAATTTCCCTCAGTTTGCATGCAGCATTTCCACAGCTGTTTCACTGAAAATTAAGTGTTGATTAGCTGAACAATAAACACCACAATAAAAACACATTATTGGGACAGCACAACAGACTTATCTAGTTTTAAAATGTAGTAATAGTTTGCATTAGTGTTACTTGCATTTAAGTAGATACTCTAGTTAGAAAAGTGATGCTTCTTGAAATGATCTACTCTCTGCAGTGACCTAACAGAATCAGCTAAATTAACAAAGGGGAGAAACGGAAAAGGAAAGTTAGAATCAGTCAGAAGGAAAATTCACCTCTCCTTAAACACAAGAATATACCAAAACCCACTTGTAATATGGAAACAAAAAACCATGGGTTTCTCTAAAAAAATAGATGCAAAGGAGGATCAAGGAACAAACTATAATTTTACGGCATTCTTTCGATAACTCACTCAGTTATTTTGATCAAGGTGCAAACAGTGATGATGGGTCATCAACCAAGTCAGTAAATCAGTAATTTAGAAGATGTAATCTCATGATGAAAAAAGGCAGTTTTACTTCGTTACTGATGTCAGGGTGTGGGATTAGGGATGAACTAACACATAGCACTTGAGAATGTCGCATTACCAAAAACACCCTAAGAAGAATAAAAAGTTGCTATACAACAATTCTGTATACAATAAGTTACACATACTACTTAAGAAGAGCTGCTAGATAACTTCTAATGCACACAGATTGGTATATCTGCTCAAACCAGGTATCTACAGCCAAAAAAACCCCAAACCACCAATATAATGAGCATCAGAAGCCAGTAGAGATATATGAGGTGCACTAATAAAGAAATTAAGTCTCTAGTGGCCTAGAAATCAACATAGTATTTTAAGGAAAAAAGCTACAAAGAAGGAAGCAGCTGTAGCACTTTCAAATGTGGTACAGAATTAGCTTTTCTGAACTCCTGAATTCAGAAAACCCCTCACTCCCTCTCTCCACCCTGTTTGTTGCTTTGTATTATGAAATACCAATAAATAAGCATAAAATTATTTCCAGTAATTATTAGCAACATCTTAAAACAACTTAGTCACGGCATTATATTCCCATAGCGAAGGTAACAGCACTGACAGATGCAAGCGTGTCGTTCTGTCAAACTCAAAGGAAAAAACAAACTTTTTACTGGATCTTTCCCAAAGGACACAACAAACTACCTGCCTTATTCACTGTAGATATATTGGTTGCCTTACTCTAGCCTGAAACTACCACGCCTATGTCTTTTGCCAATGTGCTAATTAGAGATGGTCTTTGCATCCAAGTAAGGGTATCTGACAAGATCTTCCACCCCAGATCAAGCCAGCAATCAAGTCACAATAACAACAGTTTCTATTTCAGTGTATGTTGAGATTTTAGACTGGGGGGAAGGGAGGGGAAAAAAACCTATTAAAGAACTACCTTCGATTGAAAACAAAATCAAACAAAACCACTATCAGAGATCACGCCACCTTGTTCTGTGTGTTCTACTTGTTTTTTCATATGTTCCTTAAAGACGTCACTATATTGTCCTCAGCTCAAAACCACTCCCTGCTTCCAGCTAGCAGGGTCGATTCTTTACCCTACCAGAAACTGTAGGGTGGAAAAGAGAAATACCAAAGAAGAACCTAATGAAGTGAAACAATGGCCTTGATATTTTTTTCCTTTTTTCCTTTGAACTGAGACTCTGAGGCCCTCAGGCAGAAACCTATCTTTCCCCACTCTTCTGGGAGTGGGGAGACAAAAAGGTTTAGAGCTTAAAAGCAGTTTTTATCTCGAGTAACTGATTTCCTGAATGCAAAAATGTAGACAACAATAAGGCAGCATTTCTGCTGAAAGCGCATTGCTTTAGAGACGTCATATTCAAAGCTGAGACCTACTGTGAAGCTATAGCACACATTTTGTATAAAAGTATTGACTCTGAATTTTACTGAAGAAATGAGGAAACCCCAAATATATCACGATATCCACACGTGTTATAATGGCACTTACCTTGGAGACTGTGCTTCAGCTACCCACATCAAATCCATATTACAAGCAAGTACAGGAATGTGAGGGTAATTTGCATGGTGATACGGATTTCCAGGATAGCCACTTGTCAGCAAAACATCTATTATCAACTGAAGGTTGGTTTCCCATCTGACTGGCTCCCCAAACAAAACAACAGCTATGAGAACAAGAATTATAAAATAGAGTTACGGAATTAGTTAACAGGGCACCAAATCTCTGACACTAAAACTTGGTCTAAAGAGACTGAACAAGTAATTTGATTTAATCAGGAACTGATGAAATAGTCACAATAACTTTAACTTAGATTTTTAATATATTACATACCCATTCATTCACAGAAAATCTCAGAAGTAACAAGACCTCACTGCAAAATCTACAGGTTTAAGAAATATTTTTTTTATTGGCCAAGCTTCTCCACAGCACCACAAAATATTAACTTCTAAATTGTATTTCTAAGTCTTCTATACCTTTGTGAATTCTATGTTTACATACAGTGTTTAAATAATCCATCAGAGATGTTATTTTGTTCATCTTAAAACAAAATTTGAATGTTGCTTTTAGACATTCTTCTGGTCTCCAGCAATAATCTGACGTGGATTTTTGTAACTCCTAAAGTCCAGTTTCTACTTTCCTGTACTTCAGATGAGATGCGAGCGAATACAGTGTGCTGAAACAAGATGCTTCTCATACTACAACTCTGAAGTGACCATCCTGACAACTGTAAGAACAAGACCGATTATTTCTGAACACGTCACTTCATTCCTCATTTTTGAAAGGAAGGCAACAACAGCCTGTTAAAGGAAGATGAAGAGGAAAGCAGACCTTACCTACCTTCTGAAACCAAAACCACGTGGCTGAAAACTGCACACATTTAAAAAACAGCTTTATCACATGTGATACATTCCAAATTAATGACAGATGTCATTAACAAAGAAGTTTTAGAATTGTCTCAGCCAACTTTCTTGCCCAGCAATCTAAAAATAAATTCTAATTATAAAGTACAATAAAGATATTTCATCTATTAATGGATAGTTGCAAGTTAAATAAAGATAACTGACCCTCAATCTTGGGAAGCTCCACAGCAGAGGGGTACTGCAATAAGAAAAAAGTGAAAGTTTTCTACAAGATTAAACATCTACTACTGTTTTTAACAGAATAAATTCAAGTATAGGTCCCACAGTTGCCTTCTGCAACACTGACAGGAAATGCACTCTCTATTTTGGTAGATACCTGACGTCAGTTTACTTAGAAACTTGTCTTTCAATTCTGAAGTGTCAACTCGTGGCAAACGGTCAGCAGACAAGTTAGCGTGTTCTACATTTGCCAGTCTCCTACATCTACTTAACTTCCTCTGGCAAGCCATAAAGCTTCAGTTGTTTAATTAACTTGTGTATGAAAGTCTGGATGTTTGTTTTTCCACAGGAGTAAGAGGCCTCTAGTATTAACAAGACGTTTGAAAAATAGTTTTTGAAATGTATTTCTTTTATCACTGCTAAGAAAGAAAAATACATTGTATAACACATAATATATTTGCTAAACAAATAAGAGTTTGCACTTCATTATTTACTCCCTGTGGTGGCAAATACATTAACAGGTTCTGGAACTTCTACATCCGCATGGTTGAGAAGCAAGGCAAAAGGTGATATAACTTGAGTTATGGATTCTATGAACCACAAAGAATTTCTTGAGTTCACAGGGGAAAAATCCACTCTATATACTGACCCTGAATACGTACAATACACGCATGTGTTTACTGTGTATGTATTCACTTCTTTTTGAAATTCTGCACGATTCAGTTGAAACCATACCGTACACACTGTTAATATTTAAATATATTTAAATAATGGTATAAACAAGAAAGGGAGTCCTTTGGAGAAAAAATCAGTTAAAAAGCATTAATTTACAATCAAAGCAACCTCACAGCCTAGAAACAATACCAAGACAATTCTATACTGAAGGAAAAAGCTTTTTTTTAATCTTCTGCACACCTGAGGAAGCTAATAAGCTTTCCAAGACAGATTTAGAATTAGGTATCTGTACTAAATTATAAGTTTTCCCACAACACTAAGTTACAAAATCAAAGATTACATTAAAGAATTACCACTGATAGAAAAAAGTCTATACAGTTGTTCTTGAAAATGCTGTAATAAAACAAATAAAGAAGCAGAAAAGCAAAGTCAAAATACAATGCAAGAACAACAGCATTAGCTCAGTAGTTTAAATATTGACCCCTATTATAGAATATCACCTAATGAGCAAACAAAGAATTTTAAAACAAAAATACTCACTCACCAGAACATTAGGTCTTCTGTCATGGTCAACTACATCTAGCAAAGGGTGTTTCTCCCGCAATGTTTCAATGGTAATAGGTTGACAGAAACCAAGGCTAGGAAAATACCAGTTAAGGATACAGAATTGCTTATATTAAAAGATTTTAAAAGTCAGTAATTCCATTTTAACAATTTTAACATATGCTGTTTATCTGGTAAAGCAAATTATTTAGGAATGAAAGCAACATATCAAAGACTGACTTTTTTTGCTGTGAGAAAAGAAGATGATCACCCCATTATTTATAAACAGGAGACCTATGTGTCTGAAATCTCAAGAGAGAAATTATACGTAAATCTTTCTCAAAGTATGAGATGAAAAGCAAGAAGCCACTCTACACCTGCAATACTCCAAGATCATCTTTACATAAGCACAAGAAGAAGTTTATCTGGCAGCAAGACAACATTGTGTCTAATTATTACAGGAAAGAAATAAGAGCTAGTCGAGGAAATATTACTGTCTCCACAAACTATGCTTTCCTTAGGCCATTATCGCTGCAAAGGTATTGCTAGATAAACAAACACCGTAAAGCAAAGTCTTTTGCAAAATGGTGGAGTGACTAATCAGGGTTAATTATGCTCTACAGGTAGTTAAGATAAACACCAAAACACATCAAAAAAGGAAAGGACCAGAAAGGGAAAAATGAACCTCCTGATTTGCACAGTAGTGGTCTTAAAAGCTGATATACCCCGTTAATTTAAACTTAGTTAACAAGAGGTAATCAAACTAAAACTGCTTGTTTATGCAAAAAGCAGTTGTGATGCTACTCTCAATACTAAGACAACTTCTTACAATGCAAATGAAAATAAGAGCTATTTAAATATATCAGTTATACAAACTAAACCACCTGATTTTGTATTGGAATTAACACCACAGGCCATTTGTAAAGTTATTTTAAGACAAGATTATCCCATATGAAAATGCTATCTAACAGAAGTATGGTTTTTATATTTTGTATTCAGTCTTGTAATATACTTTTCTCCTAGCCATGCCTAACAAATTTTGACAGTTAACTGGAATATTCCTTCAGTAACTTTTTCTCATCTTTGTCTTTGAAATAAAGCTTATACTTAAAAGTTGCATATACATTTTTTACAACTTATGATTTACACCAACTTTAATTAAAATCCCAATAAAGGAAGAAGCACAGAAGGGAGTGACTAGAAGCATGAGTGAAGATTATGCAAAAGCTAAGGTCATTAAATTACAGTTTGAAGCTTCGATACCACAGTTATACCAACATAATTCAAGTTCTTTTTGGCAGTTAGTATAAAAGCGTCACAATATTTTCAAGTATAGTTCTACTCTAGATGTTGGTTACAAAAACAACGTGACCTGACCTGGCCGCACGCTTACAAGCGGATCTTGAGCTAAATAATAGCTGGAGTGCCACGTTCTCATCCTCCAGAGAGCACAAACCCTTTGTGCTAAAATGTCATTTACGTATGAATCAAAAAAAAGAATTTTCTTTCATTTATATATGAGTCAAAAAAAGAATTCTTTCTCTTTTTTCCTTCCTCATTAAAAACAGATAGAACAAAGTGAAGCAAATATCGACACAGCAACCACTTTCAATGCCTAAATTTGACATCATAGTAAGAACTACCATTGCGTATTATTGGATTTGTAATGTTGAAATATTTGGTCTTCGCTTGATCCACAGGATCCCCTGAACTTGATTAAAGAAAATACTTAAACAGAAAGTTGTTGGTTTTTTTTAAAAGATACTCCTGAGCAATATCAAGAAGTGGTCCTTGTCCAGATACAAGAACACATTTTTCATGATAACGTTTGAACATCCGCAGAGGACTGTGTGACATCATCACTTGCTCTTGTGAAATCTGTTTGGGATTTAAAAACAAAAGGAGTCTGTTGTTTTTCAGATAAGTTTTTATATGTAGATTTAATTAACAGGTGTGACAAATTCTATTAATTACAAAACAATCATACATATTTACCTAAAACCCGACCACATCATTTTCTCCTAAGTTTCACAGACAATGTATTGATAATGTGCCAGAAAAAAATACATTACTGACAAATTGTCCTATGCGCTCCTTCCAGCTTCCAGAATTACTCTATTCAACATGAAGACCAGGTTTTCTCTCCTAGTTTTACAGGATCACCGAATTTATTCAAAAAACAAACAGGGAAGAAGAATCAGAACTGCCCTAGTTCCAATTGTGGTCCCTTTGCTAGACTGCAGCATTGATTTAGTTGTACCAGAAGACCTCCTCCTTTTAGTTTACATATCCCCGTTCCTTCAATAGGTATAAAAACAGTAAAATTGTTATCCTGGAAGGATGCTATTATGAATCACTACATATCACCTTTACAGATCTAAAAAACCCCAAAATAGCCGAGATGTCATTGTACCCATGACACACAGGATTTTATTGATACAGATATGTCCATGTCTGCTGGCCCTTACCGAAACAAAAGGCACTGCAGAACTAACTTTATGGCTTTCTTACTAATGCTCAAACACAGTCTCCAACAACGGAGAAATCCTACTGCCTGCAGCGCCCACAAATCGGGGGGAATAAAGTTTTACCACTGCTATCAAAAAGAGGCAGGACATTCACATTGCCTTGCACATTATCACAGAAGACATTCAGCTTGCTAGAGCAGAGCTTCATGTTACTGGCACATACATTTTTTTATTCAGAAGGAGAAGGCAAGATTTATTCCCGCAATAATGATGTTGCAAAGAAATACCATTAGCTTCACCATTGGAAAAATCAGTACCTTTACCAATGGAAATGCCATTAGCTTTGGACAGCATTTTTTACTTTTATAATACCTCCAGCAAAGCATTTCAGGGGGCTTAAGGGAAAACCAAAACTGATTAACTGAGCAGCATTTAGTGGAAGAGAATACATTTGACACATTCACCATAAGTAAACAACTAAATAGGATTTAAGCTACTCACTGGAACTCCCAGTAGATGGGACAACTGATCGGCTTTTTTCTGGCGAAGGCAATTCCCTGCATTGGTGACAAATACTACGGGCACCCAGAATTGTCCCTGAGAATTAACTAGCTTTTGGAAGGCTGTTTTTGCAGCAGGAATTGGAGTCTTTCCTCGTACCAGTACACCATCAATGTCAAAAAGAAAACCAAAGGATGGCAGTACGTTGAGCTGCAAGAAGGAATTGAAAAGAAAGAGTACGTTAGTTACGCCCTTACTTAGGCCTGTTTGATAAAGCTTACAATAGCTAAAGCCCAATAAAAACAGATGCTTCCACAGAGAAGGAAGGGATCTTTAACTTTGCGCATTTTCATGTGCCTCACAGACATATTCATACACTACAACACCTACTGTGAACAAAGGAGCCCTACAGCTCCCTTTTCCTTATGCATGCAGCCCCCTGAGTTCTACCTTGCTCTGTGAGTAGTTCCAGGATGTTTCAGAAGATTGGGACAAATTGAGTTAAACTGATGAAAAGAGATAAAAAATACATGCTGCTGTGCCAGCGAGCCACACTTTTGATTGATTTAACCCCACTCTATTGCACAGGTCATTTCAATGCACAGAGCGCTAACAAAATAAGCTACTAACAAAATAAACAAAAGTAAATTTTTCAGCAGCAGGTAGGTCAAATGCAAATATTGTACTGGGCTCCTCCCTTACAAGATGTTTAGCTACTAAAAGTGTCCCTGCTGTCACCTGTACTCTTCTGTTCCACAACAGGTTCAACTACAGCTAGGTATCTGTTGCACCCCTTACACATCGCTTCAGTTGATTCTTAGTTTTGTTTGTGGCAGACTAATGCCTGTCGTTAAAGTTAGCACCTCCTTTAACAAAGATGCTGTTTGAGTTACTAAAATTTATCTCACTGCCTGCCTTTGAAGAACTGGACTTCACGAGCCCAGAAAAGAAGAGCGAGGCTAACTGGGGGTAAGAAAGATGAGCTGGATGATAAGCCTAAGCAGTGGAGATGGAGAGAGGACTGTCGAGCAATGAAACCATTACTGAATAAGGTTGGAAAAGGATGGACCAAAAAGGGTCTATAATCTAAACTTCACTCCTCTCCCAAGCCCAAAATGGAATCGAGGACTCTTGGGGTTTACAATCCCCTCTTTCATCATTTGATGAAAAAGGAGTGAGAGATGAAGCGCTGAGACCGAGCATGATGGGGAGAACAGGCGCAGAAATGACCCCAGCCAACGGAGGTGGGACAGCCCTTGCTATTCAGGCTGTCTCGGGGCACTTACTGACAGCAATCCAGCCCCTGCCTCTCCCATGCAGGGAGAAGGGCAGTTTGCCTGTTTAAGCAGCACTTCGTTCCTCATCAATTATTCACCTGCTACATTTTTCCTGCAGCTGGGTACAGCACAGAGACAGCCACTGCCACTGCCATGTGAAAGGTGACATAGCTACCGACACGCTCCTTGACACGCTGGCTCTCACGGCTGCCTTTGCTAAAACCGTGACACACAAACGACATTTGAAAACCCATGAGTTTGAGTACATACCCCGACAGAGCCCGATTTAATAAAGTCAACACTTCAAACGTATTGCAATATCACCGATTTTAATTCGGCAGTTGGTTTTTGTTCAGTTTTACATGCAGGTACTCCCCCTGAAGCCCTCTCCTTTCTCCCCTCTATAATCATCAGCCCTCTATTTAAAAACAAAAACCCCTGCAACCATTGTCTTCAAGCTGTCTGCGACCGCTTCAGGAATGCTACCTCGGAAATAACCCCACTGCTCCACTACAGACACTGCAGGCTCGCTGATGAACATGCAGTAGTCTCCTCAGGCTTTGTAAGCTGGTATGTGAAATTACTGAAACTACGTTGTAATAGTTTTGTAACAAACGCAGCTCTTCACGTCGATTTTGCTATCTGTAAATAACGTAGATTACAAATGTGAATTTTACAGCGAACAATCCTGTAGCAAAAAAAAAGAAAAAAAAAAAGTATTTTGCTAAGTATACGGAGAAAAAAAGAACTAAGAAGGGAATTCAGCGTATACCCAACCGGGAAACAACGAAACTAACAGCTATTTTTTTCCCCTTCTGACCGTAAAGGAATCCTCTCCTCGCGACAGGAGAGCTGCAGCGCTGCCAGAACAAAGGAGAGGGGACGAAGCCCCGCGCGCCACCGCAGCCCCTTTCGCTGTCCCTCTGCTGTAACCACCAGCGCGGCCGCAGGCCCTCGGAAGAGGCGGGCTCGCAGGCTCTGCCGAGGAAACCCCCGGTAACGGCCTCCCAGCTCCCGCTGGGACGGGAGAGAGACGACCCCGCCGGGCAGGGAAAGCCCCCCCGGGCGCGGGAACCGCCGCTCCGCCCGGGCAGCCCGGGCCCGCGCCCCCGCCTCCGCGGCCGCCCCTCAGAGCCCGCGGGCGGCCCGGCCGCGCCCCGCCGCGCCCTCGGCCGCCGGGAGGCCGCGCCCCGCCGAGGCCGGGTTTGGCCGCCGCCGCCGCCCGCCGCCGTTTCGGTTTCGCTCCGGCTCGCCGCGCGCGCCTTGCAAGCGACCGGCGCCGCCCACGCGGGCCCGCCCGCTCCCGGGACACAGCCGCCGGCCCGCGGGCTGCCCGCCCCGCCCCGGGCCCCTCGCTTACCTCGCTGCTGCCGCCGCCCCCCTCGGCCGCCGGGGGGCCGGCCGCCGCGCCGCAGAGCCCGCCGAGTGCCGGGACCCAGGGCGGCCGCCCCGCGGCGCCGCCCCTGAGGAGAGCGCGGAGCGGCGGCAGCGCCCGCCGCATAGCGGCCGCGGGGGGACGGGGGGGAGGAGGCGGGGAGCGGCGGCAGCGCCAAGAACCGGCCGTGCCCGCCGCTGCCGCCGCTTCAAACCGCGGCCCCGCCCACGCCCCCGGCGGAGGCCCCGCCCCGCGCCTTTTGCCGGGAAGGCAGGCCCCGCCCCCGCGCGGAGCGGCGCGCGCCAGCGCTGGGTCAGCGGCGGCCGCCAGGGGCCGCGAGGGCGCAGCGGGCGTGGCCGCCCCCGCGCAGCGGCCGCCCCCGCGCAGCGGGCAGGCGCCCCGCGCGGAACCCGGGGCCCGGCGCGGAACCCGGGGCCCGTCCCGCCCAGAGGCCCGCGCCTGGGCTTTGCGGCACCCTTGCACAGCGCGGGGCCCGGCGAAGGGCTGCGGAGCCGCCGGGCGCCGGCTCCGAGCCTGCTGCGCCAGGGCGCTGAGGAGGGGCAGCGAGCGCCGGAGCCAGCCGGAGAGCTCAGCCGCCTGCCCCTCCTCAGACTCAGCAGGAGGTGGTACCACCGGAGCAGCAAAGGAAGAGGGAGTAGCACGAAATTTCTGCCAAGGAAATAACCAGATTTTTCTTTAATAACCAACCAGATGTGCTTTCTGGCTCTTCAGGAATCAACGCTTTTTAGAAAAAAGCGCATCGTGTATATACACAAACCCTGCGGTATCTTAGATGTGGGATCTGTCTTGCAAAGGCATTTCCCAGCAACTAGACCTGAAAGTGAGAAAACGAGCACAAATCGTATCATTAGTTAATGGATATTCTGCAGAGCTATCTCTGTTTGTCTTGCTCATCTGCTCATACAGATTAGGTAAATCCACTTCTTTCCCGGTACTCCCAAAAAATATTCCTTGCCAAAAAATATTTCTCAGACTCCAGGGAGAAACTGATCCTCCAGTGATTGCACTGCACTCGCCAAGACAAAGATTAAGGAAGGTGTCTTTCAATCTGCACCGCTTCCATGGTTCGCATTAAATGAAGCAGAATTGAATGCATTTCTAAAACACAAATGCAAGCCAAAATTGATGCAGAGAGCAGAACAGTTAGCCTGACAACGCATACACGACTAAGTACAGCTGCACAAAGCAAGAGTTAATGCAGAGCCTATGCACCGTTTCATTCTCTAAGACAAACTACAAGATCAGTTTCCTGGCTTTGGCAGCAGAAGCTTCCCAGCCCTAACTCCACCAGCAATTTAACAGCCTGTACAGCAAGCAGAACACGGGCATTTTGCTGTAGGCCACTGCTGGCAAACAATTACTCTGCAATTTGTTGGCTCGGATGCAGCCAAAAAGAACATTCAGCTTAAAAATGCTTAGCACTCAGAGCTACAGAGTGAATATTACTAGTACAGCAGGTTCAAGCAGCAGCCACAGTTTGCATGGCACAGTTCCGTATTGCATTTTTGTACATTTATTCCACCTCTGTGTTGGTCAGCAGAGATCAGCACTGCCTTAAAGGTTTCTCCATTTACCTCATTATATTGGTCTTGCTCAGGGCTGGTAGCTACTCCTTTGAACATGAATGCAATTACTATCCCGTCTCCATTTTCTTTCATTCTTTCCGCCTTTTTTTTTAATGCCTTCTGTCATTATCACTCTGTCCCTGACCTGTCATTACCCTTCTGTTTTCTGTCTTCTATGTTATAGATTCATATAGTGACAGAAGGAATCAACCATTGGTACTATCAAACTCCCAGACTGTATCAGGCCATAAAAACTAGTTGGGTTTTTCCCCCCCCCTAAATCTAGTTTGGTTATCTCCAGCATATAGCTTAGCAAGTCTATAGCAAGACTGGCATTTTTCTTCCAAGCCCTGTTCCCCTAGAAGAAAAACAGTTGTTGTACTGAACAACAACAAAAAAAAAAGGAAATAAAAAAGAAAAAATGTACAGTCTAGCAGAAGCGTGGTTGGCAAAGGGCTGTTCACAACAGAGCTTGAACTCTAAATGCCTTTTTGGCAAGCCCCTTTGGCTGCGCTAGTTTTTTTGTTGGTGTCACATTCTCCCCTGCCCCAGTCATACTATGGTTTGGTGACCAACACTGCTGAAGCCTGAAAAGGACTTAATAGACTGCCTGCCAATTTATTAAGCTCCAGGAACTCAGTTAGTGGCTTAGTGCCAGGCAACAAAGCCTTTATCCTTCACATACTAATCTTTTTCCACAGGTGAAGTACACCAGTCTGAAGCAGTACTGCAAGACCATGAACCTGTTAGCACATCCAACATGAAAGGAGCCTGTTTTTTAATTCTTGGTGGCCAGGGGTTTCAGGGAAGGAACTCTGGGAAACAGCATTGTCTTTTACAGCAATACAAACAGCATGTGGATAAAAGCACATCACCTTCTCTAAACCCAAGAACAGAAAACACTCAAGGGGCAGCAGCAAAACCTAAAACCAGCTTTGGATAGGTGCTTCTAACTCAGAGAACACAAATTATTACGAGTCATAAACATACTCATTTGCTGCTTTATTACAAAGCAGAGAAAGCTATGCTGCTAACAGGAAGAGAGAATAATGTGTTTGTAATGTTAGTTGTCTGCTTGCTATCTGCTTACTTGAGGTTTTGATTTTTTTTTTTTTTAAGATTTGAATTTCACAGCTATGCTTCCCACTTTTTCAAGGCTTTTTTTGTTTAATCATTTACTTCAAGTAAGACAAAGCTTTCCTCTATAATTTAGAGCTTTGATTGTTCTAGAGTGGATTATTTACAATAGACAGAGCTGAATACTAAGAGCATCTACAAACTCTAAACAGTCCCAGACATGGTCACTTGGTTGTTAAATACTATATTCCTTAGATAGCACTTCTATTCCATGGCTGCAGATGTCCAATTTAAAGTTTCATTCATTCAGACCTGTATAACAATGTTAGTCACCCGTAAGATTCTAAACAGGCTCTGCTGTAATCTGCCTCTTGTCACAGGATACACAAGCCAAGAGCAGTAGGGGATGCAGAGCTTCAAATCCCTACATGGATGGCTGTTTATGATCCCGTTCTTCGGCTACGATTAGGGAAACAACACAATCCTTTGAGCTAGAATGAAACAAGACATCAGGTTGTAAATAAGTTTTACTAAAAATATTTAAACAAGGTATTGCAAAGTTGGAAGTATTTACAATAGTTGCTGAAATATCCAGCATTTAAGCAATTCACCCAGGCACTGTTACAAACCACAAAAAGGATAACGGTTTTTAGACATGTTGCATGTGTTGTATAAAGAACCAAATCAACTTCTAAGTCGCTCATAAGATCTGCCATCAAGGTATCTCTAAACAGATTTTAGGCTATTCTGGTAAACCAACCAGGCATAATAGAGTAAGTTAGTTCTGGACTCAGGCCAGCAAAAATCAACATGAGAAAAGATGTGCACACTTACAGTCAGGATACAGCAGACAGAACGGCAGTAACATCAGTCAGTTTTCCTTCAGGATTTAAGGAGTCACTGGGTTTGCGGTTCTATCTGTAAAAGGCACCACTGCACAGACCCTTTTACAAAGTGAAAGGACTGAAGACAGTTGGTGAAGATGTAGAGACAAGTTAACCTAGGTCTGATCTTTTTCAGCACTGAAGTGCAAGTCATCTCAGTGGATAAACCAAAATGATGGTTTTCCTTCTACAGAATACACTGTAACTTCATCAGTTTACTCTTACCATCCAAAGGGACTTTCGGAGCTAAGGGTGATTGCTACCAGATTAAACCTGTTGCTTTAAGATGGATTATATAAAACCCAACACATACTGGTGCACTGTTACAATCCTAAAAGTGTTTTTGCTTCTTCACTCTGTGCCATGAGGGTTTCACTGGCATACTTCTGAAGAAGCTCCATCTTCTTTCTCCGTACAAGAGCTTCCTCAATCTGCAAATATAAAAATAGGATGACATTCAGCTTAATTGAGATGCCAAAACCTAGCATGCTTAGCTATTAAGACAGGAGGAAGAAAAACACAGGACTGTGAAAGAGGCATGTACTAGTGCAAAAGTAGTTGAATTAAGATGAGTCAGGAGCATCTTTTTAATACTCAACTGAAGCTCACGGAATTCAAAAGCAGCAGTAAAACAGATGCCTCCATTCCAGACCTATGCTCCTACCCTTTTTAATTAGGACATTAGCTGCAATTTTATTTTACTCTCAGTACAATCACTGGAATTTTGTTTCAAACAATAGTCTCGGATACAGCTTTAACAAACGGAGAACAAGTGGGAGTTATGCCACCCTAGTCCACACCCCTGAAATAACAGTTTAGCAAGTGCGCCTTTTACATTAGCAATGGCTATGAACCTCTTACCTAAATTTTGTCTAGAAGTGCCAGCAATACATGATTCTTTAACAAGTGTGTACTTTAAAGATCTACTAATAGCAACCTGGCAAGACTTATGTTTTAACCTCAGTAATAATTTTATATTTGTCCAAATTGCACACTGGCACACAGCATCTCTTTAAAATAAGTGTTCTGAACCTTAGCTTTTTGTAATTTAGAATCTAGAAGGCATAATCCCATAGGCATAAAGTATGGAGTGATTTGCCACTAGAAGAGAAAAGATTACACTGACTACTGTCTAATTAGAAAAAACTGCTATGCAAATCAGTGGTTATGTATTAGAAAGCCAGTTTTGACTCTCAGTTATGCTCTCTTCATCAAGAGAATACCATCGGCCAGAGCACAATGTTTTTAATCATTATTTCTCCCCTACAGTTTTGATAAGCCATTACATGTATATTTTGTTGAATGTGCAGGATCATGACTTCACAGCAGAATACAGCATTGTCATCTGACAAGATGACAGCAGGGGACAAACCGCCACATGCTATCTGTGTGACGTAAAGGCCACAAGATCCATAAAGATCTACCAAGATCCACAAGACCTACCAAAAGATCCATAACTCCAGAACCTTCTTGCCTGAGTTATATTTCAAACAACCTGTCACTGTTAAGGTAATATATGCCCTAGAGCAGTTTCAAAATAAAATAGTCAATTCAAGGTCATGCCACCAGAATAATTTTAGAAAACTTATGAGAGCAAACCCTGCAATTCAGAAACCATCCCATTGAATTAAAAAAAACGTTAGACCGTCAGCAGAAAAGCACAGTAAAGATACAGAAGGCAATCAGGGTTATCTTGACCATACCACCATAACGCTTTCCAATTTATGTAATATTTATGAAGGTTTTGGAAATTCTCAGATGAAAAGGGTTACAGCAATGGTACCACAATTCTGTCCAGTTCCACAGCATTTGCAAGAGGATTAAACAACTGCAGTCAAGTCACAGAAATAACAAATCGAGGACATTTTTACTGATGACCTGACACAAGTTAAGATCTCCATCTTGCAATAGCCAGAGTGCATCTCTGCAACTTAGTTTTCTTATGTCTTACCTCCTGTTGAGATGGCACTGGAACATGTGCAATAAATTTCTGCTGGCCTTCTTCACCTTCTTTTTCCTTGCCACCTTCCTCATCAGACTAAAAAAAAAAAATAAAAATAAAGCCACATTGAGTTTACTTTCTGAAGGGGTCATCGAAACCACTTTTACTTGCTTTGCCAGAAGGAACCAGATAGAGCATGATCAATGCTACAAACACAAGAAGTCAGTGAACAGGACCAAACAACAAAGGAATATGACAAGCATCACATTCAAATCCTGCTCCTTGACATTTTCAGAATTACTGCTTTCATTCTTCATATGGCTTTTCCTCTGCTGTGGCATGGGCATGCACGTAAAGCTGTATTCCCTCCTCTTCCATATCTCTCTGGCTTCCATAGCAAAGCTATAAACAAAAGAGGAGCCAACTAACCAAGAAGAAAGCAAGTACTTTAAAAATATATGTACCACTTCCCTGTATAGCTCTGTACTGCTTTGTTCTCACACCTGAGAGCTGGGCTTATGAATCATGAGATTATACAAATAAAACAGGGTACTGATGGAACCGCCAGTTTTACCTTATGGACTATCTCCTTTTTATTCTTGTAATAAACCCACTTAGGTATGGCAAAATAAGAACTAGTTTCCAGTACCCCTTTTACAGATCTTGGAGAGCGGCGGCAACGTCCCTCGCTTCCTTTACTGCTATTGGGAGCAGGGAGAAGAAAGAGGCAAGAACTGTGTCACAGCAGTGACTATAGCATCAGCTATATTCATCTATAAACAAGACCCTGGCAACCCTTGGTTTTGCTATGCATTGACAGTATGAAGTTATACTGTACACAAAACTACTTGTGCTGTAACTGATGTAGACTGTTCTTAGAAGCAAGACCGATCAGTGTTCAGCTAACAACACGCTACCTTACAAGTACCAGCATTCCAGGCAGTGACAGTTAAATCACAACAAGGTCTCAGCTGTTAGTTGTTTCTCACTCGAGTGAAAAGTCTTCCCTAGCTGCCAGCTTTCATCCCTCTCTAAACTTGGACCAAGCATACTCATCTACTACTGATTTTTACACAACGGGGACAATTGTATAGTAAGTTAGGCAGAGAGAAGGGCAGAACGCAGCAGAAGACAGATTCTCAGCACAATAACTCTACTTCCAAGAAGGCAGCATAGAAGACACATTAAATGTTACATCACCTTAGCCATCACATACCTCATCATCGTTGACAGCATAGATATTTACTTCCTCCTCCTCCTCCTCCTCCCCTCTTGCAAGTCGTGCTTCTCTCTCCATTTTCCATTTCTCCACTGCTTCTGCTATAACTGGTTAGCAAAGGAAAATGGCAAGTGTATCTGAGAGCAAGTTAGAGCAGCATGGTCCAGCTGTAGCCCCAGTTCCGTGACAACTGAAGTTACAGCTCCCTTGATTTGCCTCCTATTTCCAAAGCTTTTCCAACAGACTTAAACTTCTTGCTTAAATCCTCTACATTGGTAACACACACCTACTGTAGAACCTTGATGTAGTATCTAATAAAATATATCAACCTAGTCTGAGCAAAACCCAATGCTAGCATTGTGAAAGTGTGGTACTTGCTAACGCCTTAATTTGGGTACATTTTAGACTCTAAATGTCACGGATAAATATCAACCTACTTTTGAACTGAGTAACGGGGGGTCACATGACCAGCCTAAGTGGCTCTTACAGCCCTGTAGCATGTCAACAGCTATAAGAATGTTGATCACCATGTAATTAAACATGATTACGCTCCTTAGAGTGACCACCCACATAAGTCTCTTTCTTTCCATCTCACAGTCTATTTCTCTTATTTTGTCGCACGATTCCAATTCTGTAACTCGCTGCTAGCTAGGAGCTGTTAGGCTGCTGTATCTCTACTACATAGCAGAGTGCTAGTAAGAGTGCTAAAACAAGTTTTAAGAAGCTTAATCAGTGACATCACCAGTATGTACAAAAATCCTAGGGAGCTGCAAGATTAATGCAACTAGGCAGTATGAAATGCCTACAAGTATGGAAGCCAGCAGTCATTCCCCCTAGCTCTCAAAGATTAAACATTGAAATACTCTCCCTGAGAAAGCAAAATCTAACTAACTAGTGGCACACAGCTGCATTTTTATGTGGTTTCATAACACAAAAGGTATCCCAAACAAAGTTTTTTCAATACTTTGCTTCACAACAATTTAACTCGTCTGATAACAAGGTAAAAACTACAAGAGCCTAGACAAGTGACACTAAGAGAATCTTAGCTATTGTGCATTAATAGTACATTAATTGTACGTTAATAGTATACTTACTGGTTCTGTTAGCATCTCTAGCCTTGTTATTTCAAGTGACACCAAAGATGATAATTTGCTTAAATGACCATATGAATCCAGATGAGCTACCTCTCCTGTCTGCAATTAGCAAGGTGTGCGAGATGAACGCAGAGTAGGATGCCTTTCTGGGAGTGCTGCACCACACAACTTCCTTTCTTACGCTATCAATTGTCTGCCAGCCAGCTTGGTTTAAGGCTCTAAGCTATGCTGCAGGGCACAGATAAGTGAAATATTTCCTTTATTCCCCTCTTCCTCCCTGGCCTATAACCGAACCGACAAGGCATGATCTCTAACACACAATACCATGAAGATCTCACACATGGAGAAGGGATAAATGTAAGAAGTGGGTGACCACACCAAGAGATCCTAAGTACTGATAACAGTTACAAGCTCAGCAACTTGTAATCATTTAACAAGTCACTTCCTGCAGTTTTGTTTAAAGTTCTCTCTCATTCCAGAGAGAATTGTAGACAAAAAGAAGCACCATTCAAGCAAAAACTGATTGTTTTATCTGCTGTGTTCTGTGGAAAAGCCTGCCAAAGGTTCCTATACCAGGACATTTCCTACAGAGCACTGAGGATCTGCCTGCAGTTGAAGCTTCAGAAGAAGAGATTATAAAACAAACACACAATGCAAACAGCAACAAATCGCCCGGACTCAAGGTTCACCAGAAGCACTGAAAGAACTATTTAGAAAACAGCTAAGCTCTTAAAGGTGGTGGGTGGCCTTTTGCTTAAAGCTACACAAATACCAGAAGATGGCACACAGTGCTGAATTTTAAAGAGGGTTTCAGGAATTAGACTCATAATCCTATTGTCTTTACCAGACAAGTCAGTAGAAACAAAACTAGAGAACTAAGTGAGCAGACACACGGATAAATATCATCTACTGAGAAAGTATGGGTTTCAAAGGAAAAAAGATTCACAAATGTGTTGAAGTTCCAAGATAGATGACGTGGATAAATTAACATAGGCCATCTAGACTTGAGGGTTTCCAGAAGGTCCCCTCTAATCTCCACAAAAACTAAACAGCTATGTGTATGGATAAATAATTAGGTGAGACAGGAAACAGATGGTCAGTATGGTCAGTTTTCACAAAGGAGGGAGATAACCACTTGAGTTCCATAGATCTCCCTGCTGCAACCTACTCTTACATTCTTAAGATGAAAAAGGTGGGGGGAAAAAGGGAGATTTTGCTTCAATAGCAAATCACTTGCTGACAATATTAAATCATTAACAGTAATAAAGATGAAAGTGAACTCTAAAGCACATTCCCTCACCCCTGAAATGCCTTACACAATAGTGATTTGGATACCTACATGACAGATGAAATCTGACAGCTAAGCACAAGAGAACACTCACAGGGAAAAAAAAAAAAGGTATCTTAACTTTAGAGTCCATCATCACCCCTTCCTGGACTGCTTTATGCGGGTTTTGAATCTCACATACCTTTCCTTTCATGTTCTTGTTCCAGTGGCTCTAGAATACCATCATCTTCATCCCTGTAGCCATAGTATTCTGCATCAATGGCTTTCATAAGCTCAGCTCGAGTTTTCCGAGGTGGTGGGAGGGCTGAAAGAACACACAACTGTCATTCATCCAGGTCAATCTTCACAGCTTGCTGTGCATTCCCAGTTCCTATCAACCTCACAGCAACTACAGCTACCTCGCTTAAGCTAATAACCAATGCATGATCTGAACTGCTGTTAGTATCAGGAGTACTGGTATTTTACTCTGGCCTGCACGAAACAGTTTGACTGCACGACCTGATGCTTCATACTGCACAGTTCCCACTCTGTGGCAGTTCTACACTGCCATGCATGGGATTGTTTTTCCCCCTGTACTGGAGTCCCAGTACTGAGCAAGACTACTATATGAAAGGAACTAAAAATCTGTCCCAAGCTCCCCCAGATCATGTAGTACTTCCCATAACTTTTCTTTGCAGACGGCAAGAAAGAAAGAGCTGATTCAGTAGGCCTGCCTCACTTCAGCAGGCCTCACCTCACTCAGGTCCAAGTAATTCCCACTTATTCTATGACAAATCAATATATAAAGTGTTATCCGCTTACATCTAGTTTTTCCTATTACGAAAGCTGATTCCTGCTTCCAAAATAGTGTTCAAGCCAACTTCCTTTTTTTTTTTTTTTTAAATTCCAAACTCAGAGTGCTATTTAGAACTTATCAATAGTTAACCTGTTATGCTGGAAAGTTTCTATAGAACATCAGTCCTTACCATTTGGAACTCCCAGCAGAAAACAGACTTTACTCTTTTCTACGTTTCTTTACTTGCAAACAGCCAAAGGGGTCCTTTGCCCAAAGAAACAGCATTTGAATAATTACTTGTGTTCAGCGTTTCATTTAGCTGATCTAAGACATAGGCCAGAATATGCTGTTACTAGCATTCGCCACACACTACAGCAGACATTTTACTCAAGATACGCTACTATGTAGATTCATGTCAGGGAGGAGTTGCTATTTACTTACGTTCCTTTTCAAAAAGTTCTCTAACTCCTGGTAAATCCTTTGCAGCTCCAAAATATTTGTACCCTCTGTTTCCTGGAACTTCTTTCCCTTCATGATCTAACATTTTTGGTCCAATCCGCTGGAAAATAAACAGAGTTCATGGTTTAAAATTTTATTCCTCTTGCATCTTTTATTTCCCATTTTCCTGGGCATCTTAATAGATTAAAGGATTGAGAAAGGAGATATGCCATATCAGCTCAAGCTACCCCACAAGTAAAACACCCTCATAGCTCATTTTTATACAGGTTCTCTACTTTTACTACAAATCACACATTTAAAATGACCGCGCAAACCATAGAGTGCCCATACCAGATTAACCTTCCCAAAATATCTAAACCTGTCTTATTCTCTGTACTAGTATATTCAGGTATCAGATAAACGAGCACTACTAAATCTGGCAACAAGCATACTTTTGATGTTTTGGCAAGTGAGAGCTAGTGTCATTATTTTATTTTCAGCAGTCAGTAGGTGAGTCAAGTGAAAACCTTTCTACAGACTGATAGAGTACAATATAGCAAAACAACACCTACTGATGGGTGAAATCAGACCATTGCTGCAAACTCGTAACAGGAAGGCAAGACCCCTTGAACCGGTGTTCTGAATGAAAAGTCTGATTTGCTCATCATGGAAGCAAATACTTCTAACACAACCTAACATTTCCAGGGGCTGAATTAAGTTCCTCTCTAATAAACGTTGGCCAAGTAATACGTGCTTAACTAAATGTTGCACAGATTTTTCTCATTTGTCACTGTACTTGTAAGCAGAACAACCATGTAGGACAAAATAATCTACACTTACAGCATAATCAGGACCTCCTAGCTCCTTTATTCTGAATTCCCAGTGTCCTTTCTCCCTCAGAAGTTTGTTTATTTCATCGTTGAGGTCCCGAATTCTGAATTCGCCTAATCCAGCTGTTAGAGGGGAAAAAGGCAATAAATTAGGCAACTTACTAGGAGCACCAGACTAATTTCAGAATTTATGCAATGGAAACAGTAGAGTTCACATGAAATGCGATTTTTACTGTAACTGCTTAGGACTGGAGATTAAAAAAAAACGTAATTAGAAAAATCTTACCATTTTGAATCTGTGCCACTTTCTTGGAAATCTCCCCAATGATCTAGTTAAATAAGAACACAGAAGTGAATTTCTCAAAAAAAAAAAAGCTAGAAAAGGCTAAAAACAACCCTAGAAAGATCCAACTTCTAAGCTGGCTTTTTGATCTAGAAAATGGACCTGAGCCTGTCAATTTCAAATATCAACATAGATTTTATTCAGACACAAATATAGTCCCTCAGAAGCTTAAAAACCAAGGGAACGTTTTTACAGCTGTACATGTGATGAGGGCAGGAGCACATGAAATACAGAGAAAGGCTGAGAAAGCACTGGGTTTGATCCACCTTAAGAGAAGGCGAAAAGGGAATAACCTATTGCTGTCTTCAACTACCTAGTGGAAGGTACAGAGGAGACAGAGCCCGACTGTTTGAGATGCATGACAATAGGACAAGTTGGAACGGGGGAAATTTGGATTAAATTCAAGGGGGGGGAAAAAAAATCATTAAGAAGGTAATCAAACACTGGAACAGGGGCCCCCAAAAGCTGTGGAATCCAAATCCCTGAAGGTATTCAAAACTCAGTTGGACATGGCCCTGAGCAACTTGATGTGGTAGGACCTACTTTGAACACCGTGGTGAACTATATGGTCTTCCAATCTAAATTATTCTGTGATTTAACTGTCAGCATACTGAAGAAGCCTGAAAAAAAATTGTAAGCAGGCTGTCTAAATAGGAAGTGCTGAAGTTCTACCTACTGTAGAATTGGAAAAAATCTATAGCTTGACATTACCTGTCGCCTCCATTTCTCAGCTTTAGGTAATTCATTACACTCTGATGCAAGGAAAGGTCTTCGTTCCTGTTTGACAGAAAGCCACAAACCATGAAGTTTTAACCTAGCACCAATATATTTACAGCATTTCATGCAAACTTTACTGCTTGATTAATCCCAAACTATGCTACTAAGGGTGGGTGCCTTCTGCTCCCACCGATTTTTATTAAGTGGAAAACAATGACGACTTACTGCCTTGCCAAATTAAACTATCACAGAATATAACAATCTACTTAAATCCACTTTATTCAAAACACCTCACAATCCTCTCCAATACAAATAATGTTCTAGTTAGGACAGATGAATTACAACATCATTTTCAATATACAGCATCTAAAAAAAAGCCATTGTTTTCCAAGTAGCTATTAAGTTTAGGCCTTACTTTCTCAATAGCTACTACCTAAATACTGTAATTTTTTTCCAACTTGATTTTGTTGTATACTCTCCCAACTACAGTTTATCCAAAACACCTTCTTCCCAACCTTCTTCACATTCTGTTGACTTGCTTACACAAACTAATACTTCATCTTACCTCTAGGACTCTGTGCGCAGTTATTTTGTCCCTTTCCCTACAGTACTTCCACAGCTCTACCTTTTATATATTTAAAAAACCTTCCTTCACATAATATACCAGAAACTCTATTCAATCTTATTCTCTGGCTGTTGTTCATGGAATCTTTTCCACTACAGTTTCCCCAAACTCTTAGTTTCCACTTTAGTGTTTCATATTGCTCACACTTGCGTGTAAAACATCATTTCTTAAGGTGCAAACGTAGGACATCTCAGATAGTTTCCAGAATTCCTTTGTCAGTTACCCAAAATTAAAAATCATAAACCTGTCCAAAAAACATTATTGAGAACACTCTGATCCCCACATAAATATTCTTGCAATTTGAGTTATGACTCAGTGAAAAATGTATAGGAATATCCAGAGATAGTTGAGAATCAGTCTCTAAGGTTCTGTGTGGGTTTAGGGGTGCTATTTCTTTCACTATAGTGGTGGGGGTTTTTTAAATTACGAAGTTGCTAAGTCCATTTTTTTGTCAAGCTTACACCAATCAAAAAAAAAAGCTGCATGACAGTGAAGACAATTATGAATAGATGCACAGCTATCATGTGTTGGGTTAATAACATGCCAATGTTATGCCTCACGCAAGCCTCGAGTTCACAACGATCCTGAAGGCCCTCTGTTTTGTGCTTATGGTTTTGTCAGAATATTACCAATGAAGAAGATTATGAGAAGGATTTCTCTATCTCTTCTGGGAAGAAATCCAAACAGACCTTCTGATTACTGCTAGTAAAAATAAGTGTATGTGCATCAATTTGTGTAAGTAATTGCAGGAGGAGGTAACTTCAGTTCATTTTCTGCCCAGCACACTGCCTCTATTTATAGCATTATTGTAGTTTGGGTTTTCTTTTAAACTACTACATATTCTACCTACATTACATAAAAAAATTAAGTGATGTTCAATTTTCACTTTCTTCTCGGCAGCCAAGCCAACATACCTCTGAAACATACGTCTACATAATTTTTTAAACAGGTTACTTAGAATTTTCTTAACTATTTCCCATTTCGGTTTTGTGTCACTGTGAAATACAGTCCCCACCTCAACTGCTTTCCAGATGACTAGTGTCACGCTCCTATAGGATACCTGTATCTGGCACGTGACCTTTCTGACAGCTCTCACGCAGCTCTGTACATGGCTTCCATTCCACTCTTGACTAGAGCTAACAAAGCTTCAGGTTTTTTACCTCATACCTTAACTTTTCCTTCCTCAAGCTGAGCTTGACGAAATCTTGCCAAGGCCGTCCTAAAGAAAAGAAAGGAAGCAGATTTACTTTTACAAATCTACATTCCAACAGGAACAAGTTTTGCTCTGGGTGTTTATTATGGACTTAATGACAAAAGGCTCGAACATATTCATTGACTAGCTCTTCCAGCTAGCGACTTCTTCAACCCTAGAAATCCTCAGTGGTTAAGTTCTTAGATAAATATAAATCCTGGTAAGCATCTAATTAGTTTTTATGTTTAGCATATGCCAGCATGTTAGACATTGCAGCAAAAGGATGTCAGTAAGTTATAAGCACAAGCATAAAGTTGACATATCTTAGCAGGGGACACATCAAAAAGCAAACTAATAACTCAAGAGAAAAAAAAGCTTCAGTAAGGAAAGCAGCAGTTAGTAATCAAGTTTATTAACATCACCAAAATATTTTGAGTCTCTCACAACTGAGCAGAGACTACACAGACTACAGCTTTTTAACACACAGTTTTATTTGCTGTACATTTAATAGTTACCTTAAAAAGCAGAAGACAATTGAGAGCATTTAACACCTTTTAACAGCATACCTATACCCCACGTCTAAGCCAATTATCTAGGCTCCATCTGCTGTTAAGAGGCACCTCCAGAATGAAAATCACACCACCCAATGCAGCACCCAAGATGCACCGGACGGGATTGCTGTATGAGAGCGCCTCACAAGGCATTAGACAGCTGCAGTCTCTTCAGCCTCGGAGTTACTATTACAAGCTCAGAAAGTATTTTAGGGAAAAGAACAAACATGAGGCAAATATATTAAAAAAGCCTCTGATCTAGTAGCTCTAAATACATGTCTGCAAACATTTTTGGAAAGTACTCCAGAAAGCCAATACGAAAATAAATACGTTAAAAAACACCGGTTTAGCCCAAGCCACTCCCAAGCAAGAAGAATTATGCTTAAACCAATGCTGACAGATCCCTATCTACCCTGGCATCTCTGTCCAAAAACGGGCGCTGCCTAAAAGCATAAAGGGCCCCGAGAAGGTGTTCCACTCCACTTCCCACCCAGCCCTTGCCGCAGTTTCTCTCCTGCGCTGCTTCGCCCCGCAGCACCCGGCGCAGCCACGCAGGCCCCACGCCGCCAGGCACCCCGTGTGCCCGTGCCTCCTGTGCCCCCTGCTCCCCGCGCCTCTAGACCGGCACGGCACGACACGAAGCGCATTACGAAACTCCCGGTGCTTTAGAACAGGCTGAACAGCAAGTCCCAGTGGGCAAGCGTGGCTCCGTGGGTGCGAGCCGCGGCACCCAGGGCACAGACGTCTCTGAAACCAAATACGGCCAGACAAAAATACGCGGGCCAAATACGTGCGGGACAGCGTAACTTACATGGCCTTCTCCGCGTTTCGAGCCTGAAAGAGAGAAAGCAGACGCGTCGTTACTGACGGCGCTCGGCCCCCCGCCTCGCTCCTCATCCTCGCCAGCCCGGCCGGCGCGGCGGGGGGGACACCCGGCCCGGCGCGGGAGCGACCCACGGGCGGGCGACGAGCACCAGCGGGGAGCAAGGGCCCACCGGCCGAGCCCCGCACTCACCATGGCGCCAACCGGCCCCCTCGGCCCCGCGCCGCCCCGGAGACCGCCGCCGACCGCGCCAGGGAGAGCCCGGAAGGAGACGCGCCGTCGCCCCGGAACTGGAACCGGCGCCCACTACGCACGCGCATCAACGGGCTGCTCGTCGCCTCGCCCTACTGCGGGTGCGCGATGCCCCTCCCGCGCGCCGCGAGGAAAGCCCGCCCCCTCCCCGGCCGCGCATGCGCGGGGCGCCCGGCACGCGGCGCTGGAGCCCCCGCGCGGCCCTTGAAACCCCTCAGCCGCCCCGGCAGCGGCGGGCGGGCAGCCAGGGCCACGGGCGCCGCACCTCTCGCCTGCCACGGTTTGATACGTACATTTACAGTAAAATTAACGGGGAAGACCACAGATTTCTCTACCTCGCTATTTTTAAAACGTAGGTTCTCCTGTTGCCCAGACTTCTTCAGCAGCCTACTTGTCGTCAGTCAGGAGCTGGTGGAAGGCCGGGACATACGTCAAGTTGATGAGGGGGATTCAGACCGGAATGTGGAACATCTAATTAAAACCGTTGTCCTTGGGAAGTGGAACGCATCCTGGAGAAGTACGTAAGCTGATCCAGATGTTGTGGGAACAATCTGAAGCTGCTAGCAAAAGTGTGGTAAGAAGCACCCTCATGCGAACTGTCCGCACTGTAACACCACAAGTCACCCCCTCAACTGGAGACCCCTCACCTTTGGGCATGCGCAGAATATTAAAGTAGCGCTGTAGCTTTAAGAATAAGACAAGAAAATGTAGACTAATAGAAAACTGCTTTACGTAATTACTGATGCACATGTACAACTAGACAGTATAAATACCACACCTGTGTGAACGAGGGGGTGCTAGCTTTGTGGAGCTACCACCACCTAGCACCCCGGCTTGCGCAAACTTGAAATAAACTGGTATCTCGGCTCTGTGTGCGTAAAGGGTGTTGCACACCGGGTAACAAACTCCGTTTGTGAAACAACACACTGGCCAAAGCCACCCGCATTTTACCGTGTACAGGCTGCGCATCTCATTGTCAGTGGAGCAGCTGCATTAATCCTTCGCAGTCAGTCTAAAAACCACACTGGGAAGACTGGTTTTCAGTGAGCATTTATTCAGTGACTGCCGGTAATTTTAATAAAATAAAATTTCCCTTTCCAGAAAATGCCAGCCCTTCAGAGAGCCCTGTGTGTGGAAAACGATCGATCACATATTTATCTCTTTGCCTTCCTGATCCATACAATCCACCAGATCTACGAAAACCACAAGTTTGTCAGGGCACTGGTCTTCAAAACAAATGAGGAGACGCTTCACTTAGTGAAAGAGATTAACATGGAACAAATGAAATAGTAGGTTTGATTTTTCCAAGTCCCCACAATTTCTGAAATCAGTATCTGCTCTTTCATCTCGTTGACTCTGGAACAACTGACACTTGAAGTAGCAGCATCAATATTCTCAACTGTTCTCTGCAGAAAGACGACTAGAAGAGATACCTCAGCTGGAATAATTGTCTCCTTTCTGAAGTTACGTCCTGGTTTGTATTTCTCAGCTTCCGTTTCGTTAAAAAAGTAATTCTCAGAGAACACCACTGCTTTTCAGACACACAAGAATTATTGAGTGATGACAAGGCAGTTAAGCACCAGAGTACTACGCAGCAGTAGCTGCAGGATCTTCATAACCAAGCTTAACTCCCAAGTTCTACAGGAATGGAAAAGCAGACTATAGACGTCACCCGCACTGCAGGTCTTTGACACAGCATTTTTTTAGCTACAGGTTAAGTCCCAGAGGCTTTCAGGTCTGTAATGACAGAGCTTCAAGCTTTATTACCATTTAACTGAGACAATTATATGTAAAGACTCGGTTAATCCATACTAACCTACCACAAGGCTGAACAAAGAATATGCTACGATTAGGCCATCCCTACTACCCCAAGACAACCCACTCATTTCAAGTGCAGATTTTACAAGTGTTTTGGCAACCATATTTAAGACTCAAGAGTACATTCATGCTCCAATAGCATCCATTAAAAAAACAAACCAAAACACAAACCCAAAGCAAACCCACACAACTCAGGCAGGAACCTCTTCCCCACCCCTTAGTTCCACAGGAGCCAAAAGGCTTTGTTCTTCAGCAAATGGGCTGGACAAAAGGCATCCTGCCAAAGAATCAACCAGCAGTCACCATCTCATTTCAGTTTTACGCTCTGTTGCACCTGCCTTCTGCATCTTTACCTCACGCTGACCAGGCAGAAGCAAGTACTTGGGAGTTTTTTCTGCTTAGGCAAAGCAGCACAACATGCCCTCTAAGTGCTTCAAGTAAAGAGACTTCTCCCACCACTCTCCTCCTATCTCTGCAGCAGTACCAACTCTGCCTTTCTAAAACCTGCTCAGGCTGGCTGCTGCCAGCCAAGTGATCTGGGCTCCAGCCACCTTAGTATTCTCACCAAGAATCTTCTTTTTCTCCCTCAACTATGGCTCAACGTTTTCCACAGGCTTTGAACATCAAACCCAGGCTGAAAACTTTAGTTCTTTATAAATCTTTATTTCATGAAGTGTTAAGGAACTCTAGATTGCTATGGCAGCCCACGGCAAAACAGCAACAATCTGATCAGAGATCACCTGATGTGACACAGCAGCTACGACCGTCACAATTTTCCTGGACGCACGCATTTTAGGTACCAGATTTCCTGAAACAACCCAAAGATTGCCAGGTAATATGCCTGCTTGTACAGTTTCAAACAGTCCCAGGTAAGACTCCTCACTGCGATCTTCTAGTTCATCAACTGAGGAGTTCTTCATGCTCTTCTGTAAGTCTCACCTATGCGCTATAGTCTGCTGAAAGCCACAGGCTTAAGTTGTTCCTGGGAGACCACAACCTTCAGGGGCATTATTGCATGACTGCATCACGTTTAACAGCCTTGCTTCCAAAATAACCAAAAACATTAATGTGACACTTAACTGGTTAATTGTAGATCTAGAAGACAAGCGATAGTGCCAATTCAGTTTTACTGTAGCATAGCTGTAGATGACCAGTCTGGCACCTCTCCTCTCTCTAAAGAGAGATCCACACACAACCATCCCAACATCACAGGCAGTTTTTTCAACACTATAGTATACATAGCCTACGAAAAACACTTTGGGACTTGAAAGTAGGGAAAGCCTTCAGTTCGTGTGTGGAGATGCAAACACAAACTGACCACAGCACACTATCCCTGACCATAACTGACAGCTTCCATACGCTCTGCTAGAGCTCCTGAAGAGGGCCAAGAGCTCAGGAGGTACTCCAGCTGAAGCTGCCATTAGTTGCCTTGAACACCAGCCACTGAAGACACACCTTCTACAGTTGTGCCCTACGGTGAGTCACTGACCAGTCAAGAACTCCTGCCCTTGTTTTTCCGGCACTGCAAGATGACTTTATTCACTTATTGAGTGGATGCACTCAAGCTGCCCAGATGAAAAGGGAGCTGACGCAGAGTGTAACTCTGTAACTGTTTACTAGCCCTCGTCAATCAACATAGTAGAGCAACGCAGGGCAATGGGAAGTGCCTGTAATACTAGGTGGTGTAGCTGATGGTTCCCAGTGCAGGGACAGCTGCAAAGGCTGAAGTACTGCTAACAGACCACTGACCTACTCCAGATTTGGAACCCGCTGTACCCTCAATGTTTGAGCCTCCTTCAATGATTTTTAAAGAAATGCTTCGACAGCATCAGCATAGATGAAACAAGCCCACTCTGAGACCACGCAATCCATTCACATGAACAGACACAGATACTCAGTAGTCTGGAAGAAGGACTGCATACTTAATGTATTTACAGTTCGATGCTACCGGATGGAAACTTAACAGAGGACAGTACAAAAGAAAAGTCCAAACTAAACTTTTTACACCTCCACATACCCCTTTTTAATACGTTATTTTGCACTGTGTACATGAAAACCAAAAATAAACAAAAGGAACTTTAGCCAAACTCCCCTTCCTCCTCCAGCTTTATTGATAGTTTAAAATTACATTTTCTATGTTCTAGGACTTCAATTGCTTTTACCATCTTACTTTAAAAACTGATTACAAGCAAATGAAACTCAGTTGTCTAAGTGATATAGTATACAAAAATAACATCTTGATTTCTGTGAAAATGCATTTATTTGCAACTCCTGAATAGCTCCAAATTGTATATGCTATGAGCACTGATGTCTGGGTTTCAGATTTACTTTGAAATATTTATTCAAAAGCTTCCCATTACGTTCTGTATCTCCAACATGAACATTCATTGACTGAATTACTGTTACTTTTAAGTTTATTCCTGATTTCTCTCTCTCTCTCATATGGCCATTAACAGGCATGTGCATCTTGTTTGTTTACTCCCACTCAGCTATATGCTCTAGGTAGGGCCTGATACAGATATTACTTGGTGTTAACAGCTACTGAGGTCAGACAATCCAAGGCCATTGTAATAAAATTAAAGTTATGAGGAAGTTTAGACACTTCCAGAATTTCTTTCCTCCTGCATAGGATCACTTCCATGTAACCCAGAGAGGGTTTGCTGGTCTGACTCAACTCTTCCCACTCATCAATCCCTATTCACCAGTGGCACGGAAAGGGGGTTCTTTAACAAAGCATTATACATAACACCTCTACCAAACTAAACATAAACATTTTTGTAGTTAAATGCAGAAAGTTGATTTTTCCACCCCTTTCCTCCTTTTACACGGCAAGTAAAGCTCACTGGCCTGGGAGTAGCCTCTATCTGCCAACCTTTGGCCAGTGAAGAGGATTCAGAGAAAAATAATACAACCATCAATCAGAAAAAGGAGGGGCGACAAAGGAAAATAATTAGGCTGTAGCTTCAATTGTGCATTCCCGTGCAAGGTGCCCTGACTCGCCGCAGCGATAGCAGTTGACTTCACTGGTCTTGCTGCAGTTGATGGCTACATGGCCAGTTTCACCACACCTGGAAAAAGCAAATGATTTCATCAAAACCATCCAGAACAGCAATCCTATTCTGTCAAGTACATAATCTACTTAAATTTTATGCAACACTAGTTCCGCATTCAAGACTTCTGCTTCAGTGTTCAAGAATTCTTTGACATGAGGCAAATTTGTCTTCACCAGAGCCAGGAACTGTTCCCCAACGGATCAACTCACATTAATCACTGTATACATCAAAACCATCATACATCAAATACAGAGAAGTTTTGGGGTTTTTTTTACTGTGTGTCAGGTTTTGCCTGCTCCAATGCTTCCGTCTGCAGTTTAGCCCTCTTTTGAGAGTAATTAGTTTTAACTCAAATGCACCATGTTCTCTCTCCTTCCTCCACAGAAAAGAACCTTGGTGGGGGTGAAGAATACTGCACTCAGGAACACGCTGTTTCGGGTATAGGCCTGCATTCAAAAACCAGACAGCATTCTGCAGCTGGCATTTCCAAGTGATTTAACATCCGCTTCTATGCGTGCTTCCTATAACCAAGACGTCTTAAGTATACTCCTGGTGTGGCTGGCTGTGCCAGTCAGCCGATTTGTACAGCTGGAGTTTGTTAGTTCCACCATAAGATACAGGGTACCCAACTCTACCTTAAGTTTGTGCTATAGGCAAGTACTTCCTGTTATCTTCTGCAAAAAGATACTGCCCTTTCTCCGGTACAGCTTAAGTGATTTAACATCTGCATTGTTCTGGCCACCTGGAGATGAGCATCACTGAATCTATTACTTGACTTTGCTAACAGGTGTTGAAGTCTTAGTTTTGAACAACAGTAGGTAACTGTTTAAAGAAACAAGCTACCTTGCCAAAGTTTAAGCCTCATTTCCTAACCAAAATTAGGTACAGAACGTATCTATCACTTAAGGTACATTTTGCAGTTGTGTCTTGACAGTTCTTACCTATAGCATTTCACTTTGGTGCAGTCTTTTTGAATGTGCCCAAACTCTCCACAAGAATAGCACTTCTGCTCATCTGCATGGTCACAGTCACGAGCCAGGTGGCCAGGTTTGCCACAGTTGTAGCAGCACTGCTCTCTCTCCCTCTTCGGCTCCTTGCAGTCCTTCGCAATATGGCCACCTCTACCGCAGTTATAGCAGGCTTCCACAATAAGAAAAACATACCAAACAAGACTATAAAACCTTGGTAGAGTGAGATGTAGCATGCCTCTAATGAAGAACAAGGACAGCTTGTTTCCAGTGAATTACGATCAGTGCACTGTATCCTTCTCTTCAACCACAGATCTCTGTGATTGAAGAGATAGAATCTTTAGTGATACTTACCATCCTCCTGAAGATCACAGTCCTTGGCAAGATGGCCAGACTCACCACAGCGGTAACAGATGTCCGGGAGAGATGAAGACATGAACTGGAAGCCTGCTTGAAATGGGTAACAGGAAAAAAAAGGCTTAAGGATTTAACTTTAAGAATATTCTTAAAGTTAATCAAGGACACTGCCAGCTGAACTGACAAGTGAACTTCACTCTCAGAGAACCCTGGCAAAATTCTTATGGAGAGGTAAGAACCAGCAAAATTTATTACCAATTTGTGTTCTAACTGCCTCAGACTAACAAAGCCAGTTTTACACACTATTCAGAACAGTCAGCTAAAGATCTTACTGTACAAATACTGAAAACCACAGTGATCAATCACCTCTGCCACGGCTTCTCATCCCACGACCACGGCCAATTCCAGTAGGGCACTCCCGAGCCCAGTGGCCAGTACGTCCACACTTGAAGCATTCGTTGCTGCTCATGGCTGCAGACTACCTGCCTGAGGAAGAAAGACATTTTTAGATCACCTTCCCCTCTCCCAACCAAAGACTACATTAAAGTAAGAGATTTAGAGGTTTCCCACTCTCCCAGCAAAGGCAAAGAAAACCAAACAGAACTTCTAGCTAACTCAAGACTTTCTTGTACAGTATCTGATCATGACTATTAAAACCACTGTAGGAGATAAGTTTGTCTCTGCTTTGCTTGGAGTAAGGCAGCTTTGAACAGCCAAAGAAACACTGTACTAGATATCTTTTCCTCTAGTTAGTTTTAGTAGCCAGTCTTTCTTTCAAAAACTTACAAAATGCTTAGGAGTGGGGGGAAAAAAGTAGACCCCTTTAACTATTGTCTTACCAGCCTTGCTGCTGTTCTCTTTTAGTAACACACATTCCTTATTCCTCAGAGTTAAACTCAAAATCCAGCTACTTATCTCTACAAGGTATTTCTTCCTTTGGTAGTTGTTACACTCTCTCATTAAGTGTCTGGCTGGCAGCTACTAAATTTGACTAACGAAGCTTCATTCTGGAAGCTACTCGTAAGAATAGGCAGTATTAAACCTAAAGCCTTTAAGAGCATATAAGCGTAACATTTGAAGACTTAAGTTCTTTTATGACCTAAATAGCAGTTAAACTCTGAGAAACAAGAATTACAACTTCAATATATTAACCTACAGCTCCGGATGCATGCTTCACTCCCAGGTTTACATGAAAGAAAATGTTTAAGACATCTGACTTCCCTACAAGATACCAGACACTTGCCAGATATCTAGAAGGCTAACTTGGAAAACATCCTTAGAATGCTAGGGAAACATCAGATAGGCATGCCTGTCAGAGACAATATAAACCACTTCTTTTGCCCATATTGGGGAATAGAGGTATGCGTTTCATTGAGCAGGGAAGTCAGTCTGCCAGAGGCCACTGAAGCCATGGTTAGGATGGGGCAGGTTAAACAGACCGCGGTCACAGTACCATAACTCCCCTAAGCTGCAAAAACAGTTACGCAAGAACTAACTCTAGAACTAGAAATAAAAGAACAAGGAAGTTAAACATTTAAGTTGGAGTCTTTTTTGAGGTGTGCTTGAAGACAAGTTTAAAGTACACTAGTTTAAAAATACACATGTCAAGCTTTGTTTTGATGAAGTCTCCTGAAGTTTAAATACTTCACATGCTCTCTCCCAACTCATTATTCTTAACCCAACAGAAGTAGAATCATTATCTGGTATGTTTGTTCAGTTTACCTGATCCTCCATCAAGATAATCCTCCTGTAACTCTACAATTTATTTGTGTTACAGAATGTTTCCCTCCCCTCCAAACCATCCAGCATTCCAGATTACCAGGAACGTTTGTGAGTTGTGTCTTGAAGAAAGCCACTACAGAGGCAGTAAGAACACATGACCTCAAGAAGGAACCAGAATTAGCATCTTGACATTTAGCTCTTAAATGGAGAGCATATATCTAAACATGAATTTTTATTTAGAGTTGTTTTTGAAGCACTCCAATGTTGAACAAATTTACTGTGGCTTTTTAGCCACTCCTCCCTCAAAACACCACTTCTCTCTCCAATCACCTTCAGCATAGAAGGGACCATCCATCCTTCCAACCACAGTAGAAGCCCGAGAATTCAAAGTACAAGAGATATAAACTTTAGTATGCTACTTCTGTAATCCCACATCTACCTCTCAGCTGGACCAGATGATGGTATTTGCTCTTAAAATGAAGTTCCACAATGAAAGGATGCAAGAAGATCTTAAACAGATGTTAAGTGCTCAGACAACCAGTTGTTTTATTCTTGTTAAGAGATATACTAGGATTTTACACATAACCCAGTCTTCTCTGTTTCATCTCAGTGTTCAAGATTTCAAACTATCTTATTAGGACACCCGAGGGCGGAGAGCTGTCTACTATGGTGGCAGCAGCTGGCACTCAGTGTGCTATTGTTTATGCCTGTTTTCATAGCAACCATGTTGACACTGCAGAACAGGAAAAACACGAGCAAAGCCAACTGCAGGAGCTGGGCTCAGGCACAATAGTTGATGCTGCTTTGAATTTCAAGAGGGACAAGGCGGGGTCTCCAAAGTATATACCAAGATACATTCTTCACTCAACTTGCAACTCTCTTTAAAAAAAGTCTTCACATTAAAACATTATAGAACAGCAACATAAGACCTGTTAAAAAGAGCAAAATAGTATGCCAAGAGCTGTAACAGAACTGCAATACATCTTTACAGATACTAACAACTACCAGACTTTCATTCCAAACCATGAACTTGAGACTACAGCATGAAGTGACAGGATTGAATGCTGCCGGCAGTTACCCATATGAAGAACCTAACATAACCAGTTAGGTTAACATATGGTAAAAGACAAATGTTTAACAGGTGAGCTAGACCTGCTTTAGATACACAGTGGAAAAGTTCTTATACTAAGAGTAATTTGTCAGCCTATATCTAGTCTGTCAACCTGCCAGTCAGTCAGGATCTGCATGATGGACAAAAGCGCACTACTCACTACCCCAAAGGAATCTGAAAAGAGAAGTTTTACATCTGATTCAAAGTTGCTTCCTTTTTAACTCCTCCTTCAAGAGGAAAACCCAAAGTTTCTTTACCTCTAGTATATAGCAAATTGGCAAAGTAAGATTACACAAACCGAGTTAAGAAATCTGAAGTCAAACAATGGTCTCTGCACAACTATCCTTCAAGACTATTTGAGAAATACATTTTAAAACCTTTGTCTTCAGAGGCCCCTTTTCTGCCTGAACTCAGAGATACTTGAAGGTTACGGCTGCCGTAGAAGTATGATTACAAAGCACACTGCTCCACCTTCAGATACCATAAGTATATGAAAGTACCAAACAGTTCACCTGGAATTTCTCTTCACCAGTATTTTAGTGTTTAACTTCTTCATTCTTCCTGTAAAGGATCTGAAACTGAACACAAGTTCACCAGCTAGAGGTAGACGCAGCTGACACTAGTTTTACTTGCCCCACATTCTAAGAAGCCTTACACAGGACAAAATTCCCCACTGGTGTAAACTGTTTTGAAAACCAATATAAGGATTTTGTTTTCAGATAAGGTCAACAGCCACCTTTAAGGAGCTATATCCAGAAAAGGTTGGTTCAGAAGACAAGTCCTTAAATGGATAGCCTCCAAGCAGTTTGGACACCATTACATTTTTCAGTTACTTCCAAGAGAAAAAAAAATGAGTACAGTAGAAACCACCCAAGTTCAAATTCTCCTCTACTGTGGAGTAGCCAATACTCCTCCATTCTGTCATCACAGACAAGTTTCCAGCAGTTCCTTTTATCTATCAAGGCCACCTTAAGTAAGCCTTCTGCAAGAAGGCTACTTGTTTAAGTCTTCTTGGAAAGTTTTCACTCAGTCATATCAGTGTTTTCCACAGCTCAAATGTGTTATACAAAGCAGCTTGTCCCTGCTGCCACCCCTCCCCACCCCCCTCTTACATCCCAGAACTAGGTATTTACCTCACCAGGACAGGAAAAGTAATAATGGGAAACAAATTACAACTGTGGCCTTGTCTAGCATTTCTGAGCCAGGCCAAATTCCGCAAGATACACTAAGCCACTGCCTCATAGACTAGACTCCAAAACTTGTGAAGAAACGCAAGTCTAGTTGCCTCAAACCTTACCTTTTACTCAAGAGAGATGGTAGTCATTTACCTGAACTCCTTCCACAGAGCTCTGTAACTGTAGTTTGAAGCTGAAGTAAAATCACCTTGCAGCTATTCAGCGAAACATTATTAAGAATGAATTTTAGACTTTGTTCTGTCTGATTGCCCTACTGCTAAAGATCATGGGCTGAGAACAGCTCAAAGATCCAAGTGAGAGGTGCCACCACAGTGGTTTCCTAGGTCAGATTTGAAGCTTTTGAGTGCAACTTTAGCACCAAACTTCAAAGTGGAAAATCATGTCTTTCTGTGGCTTTACAGTTAATACATACTCAAAACTTTTAAAACAGGAGAGGTGCTATTAATCTCCAGTCTTCATACACGAGATTCAACAATATTGAAGTCTGTTTTAGTAGCCCATCTAGACCTGATGATGGAAAGAACTACCACTAAGCTCCCTTGTAATGCTCCTTATTATATGGCTTTTAGCCTAGATGCCCTCTGAGAAAGAAGTTTCTTTTAACGGACAAAAGTAAAACTAACTTGGGCTCCTCATAGTAGAAAAGAAGCTGAACCTCACCTCTAAGACTATTCATGATTCTTCTGGATACTAACAGTTCCTCAGAATTCAACAGCCCAATACAAGAGGAGCAATTACCTTCATTATACTTACCAGGTGCTTCTTTTGATCTACAAGTATCACTCCCATTTGATAGTAATGGGACTTCACTCTTTCAATCAAAGGACAGACTAGATAAAAACCACTGCTAAAGCCAGCGTACTTAAGAAATCTTTGGCAAGTCAGCTATATCAAAGAGGCAAAATGTTGAGAATCAGCAGTTTCTTTCCAGGCTGTTGGTGACGAGCCTACAATACCACGCCTGAATTTGACAAGCCAGCCCAGAACCAGCCTGAACATGGTGAAACCCCTATGTAATAGGAAGCATAGTTTTGCTTTCCTATAAGATAAAGAAAGGGAAAGGCAGAAAGGACTAACAGAAGTGCTAGCATTTAGTTTCAAAAGAGAAGTCAAAATATTACTCATTTAAAGAGAAATGCTACCCAAGAAGAGTTTTTATTTCCCCAAGAAGCATGTTTTGAGAAGTCTTGAACACAGGACACACAACTGTCACCAAAGCTACTCAGTATTCAGCTGGTTGAATTTCCACATCTGTAATCTGAAAACATGCTACAGAGAAAGTTAGTGATGCTCCCATCTCTGGTTTTTGTCCTCACTAGAAAAGATACAAAATTAAGTATTCGGACCACCAGGTAACAATGCCCCAATTCTGAAAGGAAGTAGTTTGAAACTTCAAGAAAACCTGCAGAAGTGGAAAGCCAAGTCCTACGCTCTATTTGGGTCCCCTCAATACATTCCACAGCCAGGCTGATCCAAGAATGCTGAACATTAACTAAAACTCAAGAACTTGGATCCCTACTGAGGGGCCAGAAGCAAGGTCAAAAAGACATCATGACTTTGATGAGACTAATAATTCTTGGATACCTTTGTATACACAAATCCAAAGGAGAGCAAAAGTTCAGCAAAAAAGTGACTCTGTAGCACTTTCTGCCTATCCATACTAGTTAATATAGACTGGAAGAAACTATAGATTATCTACCAAATATGCACAATCTACCACCTTCCCCTTTTATTTTTTATTGCTATCAGTACAAAGTTTTAAATAGAAGTAAACAACATCAGCAACATGTGAACTTTTTAACATAAAATTCAGTCCAGACATTAACAAAGTCAGTAAAAAAAAAAAAGGTAGGTTAAGCCTGTAACTCGCAAGGTTGTTGCACAGCCCTGGTGAACTCATTCAACCTCTTCACTTTGAAGACAGCTGCAAGACTGCTTCTCTAGGCAAGTTTGCACTGAAGAAGAAAACATAGACTAGGCAACCCTAACGCTGGGTGGCAATGGAATCTTATTAAGTGCTGAAATGAAAATAAAACCCACTATTAAGTTTAATAATTCCTTATGACAATTCTGGATACTAAATGAGTAACGCGGTTACTTGAGAACTACGTCTGACAGGAACTTAAATAAAAGACTGCTCCACTAGTCCGTGATCTGTAGATGTCACAGGCTATTTTTCCTATCCATTTATAGGTCACATTTGGATTTGGAGCAGGCCACCATCCATGCCTGTGGTCGGAGACAAATAGTTGCAACACCTCGACCCTCTCGTCTCCGGCACAGCCTCCTCACACGTGGGGCAGCCACGTGGTGCGCCCAGGCCAAGGCCCCGCCACCACCGCGCCGCCAGCCTCCCCGCTCAGCCACAGCCAGGGGTTTAGCAGAGGTTTAAGAAAAAATTAGAAAGACAAAAAGAACAAACGGTTTTATTTCAGCCACCTTCCCCCCAGTCCCCAGTCTCATAGGATCCTCTCCTCCCCAAACTTGCCGCAGCCGCTCACCCACGGGGAAGTTAGTCACACACCCCAACCGCGCATTAAGGCCGGACCAGGCGGTTTCCCCCTCCCCGCACCGCCGGGCCGGCCACGTGAAGCGTTACCCCCGACTAACCACACCGCCCTCCGCCCCCGCGCTGCAGGCCTAGCCAGCAGGACACGTCGTCGCAGCCGCCGCCGGACCCCGGCCAACAGGCCGGGCAGCGCCGCCGCCGGCCCGCGGGCTCGGCAAGAGACCGCTCCCGGGTAGCGCTCGGCCTGGCCGAGCGGACCGCGATAACCTACCGCCGCCCCAGCGCCCGGGCCTCCCTTCCCCCAGAGCAGCGCAGACTCCCTCAGCGCCTCCCGGAACCCGCCAGAGCCTGACTCACCCGCCGCCACCGCCCGCCCTCGCAGGGCCTGCGGCGCCCCACTCCCCCCTCAGCGCTCCCCATCCACCTCCCTCCGCCCTCCCCCCGACACCCGGGCCAGGGAACCGCGCCCGAGCCCGGCCGGGCCGGTCGGCGACACTTTCCCGCGCACTAGGCCGGAGTGCGCCAGCGCCATCATCCCTCCGCGCTCTGCCCTCGCTCCTCACCCTCGGCCCCAGCAGCGCCCCTCGCCGCCGAGGCCGGCCCGGCAGTTACCTGCGGACTCTCGACCCCGCTGCGGCAGTACCCGCCCGGACGACAGAAGGCCCCGCTCGCTCCGGCTCTGCCCGCCTGCTCCCCGGTCCCTTCTGGCTGCGCCACACGCGGTTTGCACACGGCCCCACGCGCTCTCCCCCCCTAGATCACCCAGCCCCGCCCTACTACTCTGCGCACGGCTCACTGGAGTCCACCTCTCAGCCAATGAGCGTAAACCGCTTTTCCGGGTGGCCAATCGGAGTTGCAAACGGGGACACCCAACCAACGCAGTCGAAAGGTGGGAGGGGCCCGCCTGCCGGGCCTCTCCGCTGGCCCGGCTGCCTGCTCCAGGGTGGGCGGTGCGAGGGGGCGTCAGCGGCGCAGGCGCGCTCGCTGCGGGGGCTGGCTGGGGGCTGCTCCCAGGGCGCTGCAGAATGGAGCGGCGCCTGTCAGGCCCTGCGGCACCTCTCCGCCCTTCGCGCTGTGACTCGCCACCCCGGCAGCTCCGGCTTCCTCCCTGCGCCTCCCCCTCCCCCGTGCCGGGCGCTCCAGCGGAAGGCGCGGCGCGGAGAGCTCCGCCGCCGGCCTGACGCCTCACGCGAGCGTGGACGCCGGGCCTGCCCCGGTGATGCAGCAGAACGCGGCGGCAGGGGAGGACGGCGCCGCGAAACGGCGCGTCGGAGCTGCCCTCTTTCTGCCCCGCTTCCCCTCCGCTCCGCCATCCGGGTTACATCCCGCGGTGGCTACGACACGCGGGACGGTTGCTGCTGGGGGTTTGCCGCCTTGCGAAAAGCAGCTCAGCCGCACGCAAAATCAAACGGCACGGCGCGCTCCTCTACTGGCTGATGGGCGGGAGCTGCCCGCCCGCCTGCCCGCCCGCCTCTCCTCCCTGCCTTTCGTTGCCGTGCCTGCTCCCGCGCGGCCTCCTCCATGGCAGTCCGAGGAGAGGAGCTCTTCCCCGCACCCCCCTCCTCTGTCCAGCCGTTGCTGCCCACCCCGAAGCGGGCGACCCGCGTGCCCCTGGCCTCGGGTTTGCCCCTCGGTAACGCCGCAGCGAGCCTTGCAGCGGACTCGCCGCCACCTCCCGTCCCCGGGCACCCTTCTTCACCCGCCGACGCCGGGCCTTTCCCAGCCTCCTGCCCGCTCCCCACCCCGCCCTGCCGCGGACGCCGAAAGGCGCCTGTGCCGCCGGTACCGCGCTACGGCTCTCGGCACAGCGCGGCGGTGCTGTGTGGGCTGCCGGCAGCCGTGAGGCACTGAGGCGGCGGGCACCGGCAGGGGCTGGCAGCCCGCGCTAACCGCCCGCCTGCGCCCCGCCCGCGGCAGCCCGGAAAGCGGCAGCCATCTTGACGGGAGGGCTTGGCTCCCGTCCTGCCGGTAGCGCTAGGAAATGGTGGACACGGGGAACCGTCACGCCAGAGGTTGGTGGTGGCTGTCACGAAATAACCATCAATTTTTACCAAACTCTATAACTTCATTAGTGCTGATGAGGACACCAGTTAGCAAGGCTTCTGATATTTTCACATATTACAGCCAAAAGACTCAAGAAGGAAAATGTTTTTGAACTGAATTACTGAACAAAATTTACTCTTAGAATTTGTGTCTTACACAAACCTCATAAATAACATTACTACTTAGTGTAGTACTCCTCAGCTATGAGGATTTTTACGTAAACCCTCTTGCTTTTGCCTAGGAACTTTGTAAATTAATTAGCGACTAAGTATTGTGCCAAAACCACTTCTGTGTGAATGTCCTGGGAAGTACAATACACCGGCAATATCCACAATTACGCTGTTCATTTGATGATCGTAATTTTGTTTAAAATTCTGCCATTTCAACTTTATGTTGAAATGTCTTTCCCTTCCTGTCTGTCGGTTACAAGAGCAGGAAAGCCCCACCGGGCCCTGGGGCTCGGGAGTAAAATGTCGCTGCGAGGCTGATCATGGAGACACTTTGGATTGACCTTTCCTCAAGCTGTAAATCTAACAGCACTATAGTTAGGTTTCTTTTATTAGAATATGAGTAACAACATGTGTCTTTTCCTCCGTGTTGTTAAGTGCAGTTCATTTAAGATGGACTTTACTTGGTTTTATTTGTATTTTGTGTGCTGTATTTGCATGTCTGTGTTGTATGTTTTATAATATGCCGTATTTTCTACAGAACTAAACCAGGCTGGATTGCATCAGCATCGAGGTTCGAAAAGGGGACGAGCCTTTTAGGCCTATCTCTGCATGTTACACTGTAGTGTCTTACTAAAACTTTTGCCAACTCTTATTCTGGTATTTGTTTTACAGCAATGTAAAAACATCAACATTGCCAACAAGCTTTGAACTCATAATAACATTTCTTCCCATTAATTACTTTTTTAATCTCTACTGTCATAGTTCAGCATAATTTTCATGGGCTTTGGTTGCCTTGGATGCATTACAATCCTGTTCACAAATAGTCATACTTTTAGTTTTAATTACTACTGTTTTTAGGTGATAAAGGGAAGAAAAATAATGTGTTGCCAAGGAAGTGCTCAGAGCTTCTAAATCACAAGTATGCCTACACTGCATTAAAAAAAACAACCAAACAACAGATCCATGTGACTAAGAAAGAATGCAGAGAGCAAATCACATATCCTCAAAATTTTCCATCAAATCTTTACTTTTTTTAAAGTACTAGAACCAGGCTTCTGTATGAGTCTTTGTAACAGGACTCGGGAATTTCAGACTGACAAAACAATTGTAATACAACTTTTCAAACTTTTTCTTGTGTTTTGCTGGTCGTACTTCTGGTACTGTACTTACTGGCTGGGAAACTCCAGGCTTAATCTTGGTGGCAATCTGTAGACTTAACTATCATAGAAAGTTTTTGTGACTGACACAGCCACTAAATTCCCCTGAACAAGACTGTTTATTTGAAGGGACTTCAAATCATATCCTGGACTCTCCCTCAGTTGGAAGTAGGGTGCAACTGTGAGTGAAAAGCTGTTACTCAAGAAGTGTTACTGCTGGTGACAAATCAATTAATTATCCTCTCTAAGTGTACTGCCTCAAAGTGTACTGTTCCAGTGTTCTTATAATATAGGATATTTTTAGCTATGTTTCATTATAATGGATGAAATTTCCCCCCAGCAGATAATAAGAGAGTCTTCTAACAGCATTTGGTTGTGTACTTACCTTAAGAATTAATTTGGCTTGTATCTTAATAAAACTTGCAATTCTTGTTTTGCAGGTTTCTCCTTGATATTTAGGCAAAGGATAGTCTTGCAGTTAAAGAACAAAAGTGAGAGGCATGACATCTGTTCCTGGCTCAGTTAGTACTTCCTATAGAAAACAAAGTACACAGAAAACAAGGTAGAAGTACAAAGTCTTCAAATTTCTTATGTGCAAGGAAAAGACAATTTTACATCAGTTCCAGACTTCTCTGTTGTGTTAACTCTGTCCCAAAAATCCCAAGCCTCAAGAACAATTTATGAGTAACAGTGCTCAAAGGAGCTCAAGTATAGTAATAGTTGAAGGTAATCTATTGTTTCAGCAATATTATCTTTCCTAATGCAGACAGTTCTTAGAAGTGCTGGATGAAGAGCCAAATCATTTTAAGACCAAATAAAACAAATCGCATTTTGCAACCAATGTTCTTGCATTGTTTTCCTCTGGTTGGTTGGACATGTGGGTAGAAAACTGTTTCAGTTGCTGGGCAATTGTCATTGCTTCTCAGCCACATATTTTTATTGTGAAAGTAAATCTTACTTCATTTTGTATGTGGGATTTTTCAAAACCAAGGAGACCTAAAATAATCACTATGGATCGTAAGCATTCAAAAGAGAAACTGCTTTTGGAGTACGGTTTAGTTGAAAACAACTTGTCAGCAGCAGTTTCAGAACAAGTGGTAGCTGTCGCCCATTCCTTCCCCCATCCCCAACCATTCTTTTCCCCTGACAGGAGGCCATTGCAGAGCAGGAATATACACCCATCTTTGCACAGTTCTGCCCCTGAATGTGTTGCCATAGCCTCTGCAGTAAATTTAATTCCAATGGGATAGGAATAACAAAGGGGGAAAGTATTTGTTTTTAAAGATTGGCAAATGACGTTATCCCTCTAAGATCAGTAGATAGCTTGTGACATTCTGTATTACAGTGTCGCATAAGAGAAGCATATTTTACCTGGTTTAAGCCCAGTGGGTCAGCAACGTCCACCAAGATTACTTCTGCAAAAAGAGAATCATCTGTTGCTGAAAGAAACAGAGTGAGTCTTTAGTCAGCTCTGTATATTTATTTCTTTAAAAAAGTCATAGTCAACTGGCTGTTGAAAAGAGGCCTGATAAAACACCCAGTGAAATCAGTTGGTGGATTGCAAAAGGGAAGACTGCCTCTGGTTAATACTTGGCCATATAAATGACAGTTCAGGAAGCTTCAGTGGTGATCTTAAGAGACTTTTGAAATACAGAAGGCATAATCCCCTGGATGATGCAACAGATAACAGGAAAGATGTGCCTGTTTCTTTTATAAAACATTCATATTTATATACAAGCTTCATGGCTGAATTATTTCATAGGCTTATATATCCATTTTTTTTGAGAGTATGTCTATGCTAAATTAGCTACATACAGTCTTCTAGGGTAAAATTATTCTAGTTGAAGGGAAGCAATCATACTGACTGATTCCAGATGCTTAGTTCATTTTGATTTATTATAATTAGCTGATGAGATTACAAATAATTACTTATTTAATGTATATAATAATACAAGAATGATTAGTTAGCTTACGGCTGTTGCACAGATACCCACATTTAGAGTCAGGCAAAAAGAACTTCCTTTGCTAACTAAGAAGTCCAGCTACGCAACCATCCTTCTATTTCTCTAAAGAGAATGAAACCCTTAAATATGTCTGAAAAACTACTATACGCTCTCTAAATATTTTTTAAGATATATAAATATATGCAGCAATGCATATATTACTTGGCAGGGACCAGTGAGGGCCAGCTGCTCCCCAGGGGGCAATGAGCCAGGAACCCAACATGATACCAAGGTGGCAGGCCCCAGCCCCACAGCACCCAGGCAGGGCCCAGGGATGGCAGCTGGGGTCAACCAGGAGTCTGGATCGGCAGACAAGCTCAGAATGAGGAGGCAGGTCTGAAGTAATGCCAGGAAGTCAATTTGCAGATCAGGGTCAGGTCCAGCGGCAGTGAACAGAGTGAGGTACAGTCTGGGGATTGCCAGGCAAGTCCCTGGTGGCAAGGCAGGGCTGAGATCAAGCCAGGAAGACCGGGCTCACATCAAGGAGGTCCATGGCCAGGCATAGACATGGCTGTACCACAGCTGAGCATGGAGCTGGAGACCAGCACCCCCACGGCATAGCTCAGGCAGCGGCTGTGGGCCCATGGGCAGGCGTGTGGGTGGAAGCACCAGGAAAAGCTGGTCAAAGCAATTAAAGTCTATTAGTACACTCATGGCCCTGACATTTTTAAATGTGCTTAGTGACTCTGCCATGTCTTTAAGATTTAACGTATTTTAAGTGAGTGACTGGATTGATTTTTCACTGATGATACAAATTACTCCATTAGCCAGACAGGTTTTTTAAGTGTGCGAAGAAGTTTATAAATTACATGAAGTTGGTTATTCAGAATGTCCTGTGGAATAAAAAGTTAGAGCTTACATGGTATGAAGAAAGGCAGAAGTCTTCAGGACTCAGCTACGGCAAATGCCTGAAGCAGCAGGTTGGTGTCACATGAAAGTGGGAAGATACAAGCTGCATAGGAAGGCACCATGAGGTCATATCCAACATAACCAATGGCCAGTGTACCAGACTGGGAGAGATACAGTGTACCAGAGATACAGGGAGAAAATGTCTTAACAAAGTATTCTGTAAAGCATGTTCTTTGACATGAAAAAACCACCCAAACCTCTTTTTGCTGTTCTTCTCTTATTTTTAAAACAACCTATGGAATAATCTGTTGGGTCCAAGCTGCTCAGTATACTTTAATATTTTGTGCTATGTCCATCTTCAAGCTATCATTTCCTTTTATCACACCAGCAATTGTAGCATTGAGCCAACTGTTACGTCTGTTAAGCTGACTACAGTGTTAAAAATTACACTAATATTTGATGGTCTGTATGACACTTCAAAGAACTGTGTAGTACATGATGGAGCAGTCCTCGCTGAAGGATGTCTGTAAGACCACACACATAAAAAAGATTGAAGAATAACCTATATAACCTGAAGTGTAAAGTAGTGTAGGCACTATACCATGATAATAATAGTAGATGTTTACGTGTACACAGTCTTGATGGAGTTCTGGTATCCCTCTAAAATGGGATATTCAACTAAAGGGTCAGATTTTGTGGTGCTGCTGCTTCTATTTTTGTGCAGTGCCCTAAGGTTAAAATGTTACAATGTAAAACCAATGTCAAGAGGTACCCTTGATTGTACCAGGGAATGCACTGAAGCACCCGAAAATATATGATCAGCTGTCTGATCCTCAGGCATCTGCTGCAGTCAATCTGTAGCCCTTGCTTGCTTTCGTGCTTTCAAATGCTTTTCTCCCTTCTCCCAGTGATTTACACAAGTGATTCCAAAATTTAAGTTTTGCTGACTAGGAACCAGTGACAGAAGATCTCTATGTACCGTTTTATTCCAAATACAACTAAAAATATTAATTACTTATTTAACATGATTGGACTATATGAGCCCGAGTCTTCCCTGATGAATGCCAGTTGAATGCAATTCTGTTTACTTCAACAGGGTGCCTCCTGACCTGTGACTCCAGAGGAGTATCAGATCCAGTAGCTAAAACTTTTCTTTGCTGGGCAGTCGTACTGAACTGTGTAGAATGGATTACGAAGTCTACATTTGAGATTCATAATCGACCCATCTTGTATCAGCATATGTTTGCTGTCAAGCAACTGCAACTGGACACTAGAGATTTTACCTTGTTTAGAGGGCATCCCCACATGGCTATTGCAGTTAACTCTGGGGAAGAAAGAGATTCTTAGGAAAAAAAAAATACGTCAAGAGTGTAGCAGCAGCCCAGAGATATCCAGATGCTAGAACAGCTTTTTTAAGTTTTCAAGAGGCAACTGTAAGCAGAGAAAACAGACTGTTCTAACTGGACTTGACTGCAAGACAGCTAGAGCCTAGAAGAGAAGTACAAAAGCAAAGCTTCTTTGTCCTTTCACACTCCCACCTCTCCCCAGTATCAGGTTCCTAACCTAGTTTGGATGCAGCAGCACTCAGCTTGGATCCAAAAATGAAATGAGCTCTTTATCTGTACTTGACTACACTCCAAATGATTTCAGTAAGAGGAGGCTGAGTAAGGACTTGGCTGTAGGTGGATCAGAGACTTTGCAGTGTTTATTTATTAAATATATCACATCTGGTGTCCTGTTTGCAGCCTTCCAAAGCAAAAGGGATTAAAACTTTCCCCCCCCCCCTACGTCTCCTTACTGAAATAATGAGTAGAACTTTTTTTTTTCCCTCTACATTATTACTGGAATAATCTTTCAAGCAAGCAATTGAGTTGTTTCACCTCATCACAATCTTTGCCAAGAAAGATTCAGTAGCATGATAATTTAATGGAAAATATTATAGCCACATTCCTTTCAGACATAAATTCTATGTAGAAAGATAGACATCTAATGGGAAAAAAGTTTGTGTTAATATCACAGAGATTTATCTGCTTTATTGTTTTTTCCAGTATGGTGTTTTACCTGAAATAGTGTAAAGCATGTATGAGAGCGAGCTAAGTGAAGTTATCCCACCTCTTATTGAAATGTGGATATAAAAATGACAGCATCCTTTCAGCTTAATTAAATGTTAAGTAGAAGTACAAACATAATTATCACAAATACTCTTTTGATAACCAAAAGATGGTTAAAAAAGATGTTCACTTAAAGCTGTGCAAAGCAAGCTTAGGGGGTATGCCTGTCAGGAAGGAGCAGCGTGAACTCACAGTCAAGGCAGAAATTGTCTAAAAAATGTGAACATTATCAACAACAAAAAGATAACTGAATTCCATGGTAATTTCAACCAACTAACAAATGAAAACAATCAGGCTCTCCCAGCAGAGATGATAAACAGTTCTGTAGTTCCTAGAATATTTTTATGTGCTAAAAATAGGCATGTCTCACTTTAATTGCATGAGAAACTACAAGCTGAGGATGAGTAAAAGGTCATAAAAAGGTGCTTGGCTTGAAGGTAGAAAAAAGCATCAGAGCAGACATATCAGAATTAAAAGTTATGATAAAGATGTGTACGTTAGATACTTTGCAGGGCTGAGTTAATAGAGTTGCTTTAATTAATGTCATAAGCTAGAAGTTAGAGCAATTGATACAGGTGAGGCAATGTTAAAGGTTAAAAAAAGCCCAGATACTCTGGGGTTCACCAGCAGTGCAAACATGTGTTTGGAATTGTAAAGGTGAAGATTTACAGGTACAAACTCTTATAAGTCATCCTGACTTCCACTCTTTTCATGTCAATTCCATATGAATTAGATATAAATGAAACAATATGCTCCTCATAATTGTAAAATAATATAATCTTCCAGCTGCTTGTTACAACAAAGCTCAATTTACAGATCTAATTGTTTGCTTCAACCAAATAGGAAAAATTGTCAGCTTCAATGCACACTTTTAGTAAGTGACATCATCCTAAAAACATGAAGCATCTTTTTCTTCTTCTCAATGCATACGGCCAGGTTCTGCTCTTCTCCTGCTGGGATATTCTCAAGTTGTTTTAAAGATATCAGTCCTGGAAGTGCAAATGGACATTGCAAAAATGTATAGAGGTCCTGGGGTTTGCTCACTGTTAGAACGCAGGCAAATGGCCCTGCATCCCTAAATTCAGAGTGTAATGCTGACTTAAAGCCACCTTTGTAAGCCAGGCCCTGTGGAAGCTACTCATAAAGGCTCAGCTCAGGATGTGCTCTGCACTGTTGTCAGTGCTGTTTTCATTTCCTGTGAGTGCATTTCACTATTTTAAGCAAGACTTTTACTTAGGAAGGAACTATCTTCATTTCCTAGGCTTCTTCTCATTAACATGTAAAATTTAACTTAGTAGACAGCTACCTAAGTCTTGAGTTTCAGAAAAGGATTTACTTGTGAGCACATACGGTCTGCTATACATATTCATAGTCCATAATTCACAATAGGTGTGATCTGTATGAATAAATAATTTTCTTCTGTTTTCCAGCTTTTTGAATGGATTATTCATAAAATCTTGTGGTGCATTAGTCTTAGGGAATCTAGGAATAGCTCTCTCTGGAACTTACAGTTTACCATAATACTTTTATGTAAACTTGTCTCTGGTATGAATGCAGAAAGGGCTTCCATTTAACATTTGCCTTTTCAAAATATCTTTGCCAGTGCACTGTCTTCTTAAAAGACCTTCCTTCTCAGGCTAAATACATCCAGTTCTACTACTCAACTTGAAAACTGTTTGGAGTCATGGTTAGGTGTTGGATGTGTGTGTAGGGACACGGGTGCAGAAGGGTTGGTGGAGACGTACTAGTGTATAGCAAACAAAGTCTAGACGGGAGCCGTATGTTGCACAATACATGTTGCTCCTACATTGCCTGGGGAGAAGCAGGGGTCCTGTGGGATAAAATGAAACGTGATGATACAATTAAGAACTTCGGTTCCGTTTCTGTGATACACACAGGTTGAACGCACGCTACCGTCACTCTGGCCTTTCATAATCTCAGGGTGTTTGGACATCTCTTAAATGGGTGTCTGCACGTGTGAAAGCTAAGAGACTCTTAGTGCAGCCAGCATGGTGTTTTTCAGACCAGGGGCTGTGTCAGTATAACACATTAAGAAAGACAGTCCTGGATTTTCACAGGTTTATCTCAGCAGCCTCCATTATATGCACACCTAACACTGGAATTCCTTAAACCTGTATACAGCGGAAACAGGTAGGTTTCCAAGCATCAGGCCTTTAAAGAAGCTGGTTATTTCTATTTTGTAATGTTGTATGCAGTGAGATTTTGTTTCCCCGATGTTTTTTCTTCCCATGTGGTCTCTCTGGAGTGGCTGGAAAACCCGCTTACACATTTTGTATGACTTCAGAATTACACAGAGTGCAAAAGGTTCTTGTCCCAAGTATTGCACACAGGTTGTGATCTGTAACTCAACTCCTAGTTTGCTTTTGTCGATGCCACAACAGGACAATGTATCACTACTCCTGTACTTCAGAAACGTGGCTTACATGGCTTATAATGGAAAAACACTATTATTAAAATTACAGGCTGAAGCACTGTTATATCCCAAACTGTCAGAAACAAACAACTAAAAAGAAAGATATTCCTTCTTGTATGCTCTGTAGCTTGACCAAGCCGCATTATAAGGAACAGAAGTGAAGAGTCACTATCCAGTCTACTGCTCAAGGAGAGCTCATTCATAGCGAGGGAAAGAAAATAGTGCCCAATAAAAAGGGATACCCATTTGGAAAAGAGCAGCAACAAGTCTGCCTGAAGTATGGATTAAATACTAGCTGACTTTTTAATACAAAACAGTAAGTAATTTTTTGAAGATCTTAGTCTTAAGTTAAAACTGATGGAGGAGTCAGAATAAATCCAAGTCTTTCAGAATATGTAGAAATGCTGTTTGAATTTCTTACCCCACTACATGAGCAATGAGACTTCACACTTTTAAGGCATTTTTTTTCCCTAGTGGTTCACGACTATTAGCCCAACTTTAGAACTTCTTGGGAATGGAAGAAGATAAACAGGATCACTGCTGAAGTATCGTCTCTTGGGTAGAAAACAGGCTCTGCTTCAAAGCTCTGTTAATTCAATTTGGCCAGTATTTTGATTCTAGTTCTTTCAGGAAGAGTTTACAAGAATCGTAAAAAGCAGGAATACACCACCTATAATGTAATTTTTAAGAGAGCTGTCAGCAAAGTTTCTTTATCAATGTCAGATACAGATGGGTGGAAGGGGTTTATTTATACTCCAAAAGGGGATTTCCAATCAACTACGTGAGTGATTTAAGCATCACTGGTATATTTGGCAAATTATATCAAATTGTGCATATGGACTTCAGAACTGCAGATACTTGTTTTTCAAGATGTCTCTAATTCCAAGTTGATGGTACAACATATACTACATACGATGACTGTTTCATAATGTATATAACTGCTGTAAAAGTAGACAAGAGTCACCTAAGAGAATGATGCAGAAATGGTATTTGTTTACAGCATTCATTTTTCAATACAATGGAGTAAAAAGCCTGTCTTTGCTCAAAAGTATGGTTTGTTTTTCCTCACCGGCATCCTACTTGATAATAAATATTATAGTAATGAAATATGCAAGAACTCATCTTAGCCTCAGATTATTAATATTATCACCAGCTTTAATAGGTACACTTCATATTAAAGTTGTCTTTAAAAAAATTCTTCCTTTAAGATTCAGGCAACTGAAAGTCTAGTTATAATTATATTTTAAATATCCAGCTCCAAGGTTGGTCATACTAATAAAATGAGTCATCTAGAAGGATGTTTTATCCGTGTGAGCCTGAAAATGGCACAATACTGGTATTTAGCAAAAGATAGGAAAAAGGAGTGCAAGTAAGAGAAAAATCAGACACCCCTGAAAACGGAAGAATAAATAGAATTAACTGATTTCTGCCTTAGAAGTAAGAAGACATTATTTTTCAAAAATTATCACGTTTTTGTCTTTAGTGTGTACCAGGATGAAACACATTATCTGCTAGGGTCATGATAATTTTCCTGGAAGCAGCTCTCAGTCAGCTTCAAAGTGGGAAAAGTGATAAAAGCAATAGCAAATGGAAAGTACACCACAAATGTATTTTCATATTTTGAGTTGGGAATGACCTTGGGTGTTGCCTGATCCTGCTATTGTTACAAACATTCATACAGTGACTAACGTTGACACTGGAACATTCAGAAACAAATACGTTAATTAGTCAACTTGAGGAACAGGTTTGTGGTCATGAAACTCCTGCCAGCCTTACACGAGTAATTAAAAGCTCCATGTATTTGGTTTGAAATGCAGACCTGAAATGCAGGACCTCCATTGTATTGCCGACTGTAACATACTCTTTGTACATCTGCAAGTTGTGTTGCAGATGGTCCTGATGACTGAAATCTCTTAGCAATACCACGACTGATAGCCAGACTGTTTCTGCATGGAGTTGAGAATCTGTGCTCCCTAAAGGTGATGATTCCAGCAAGTCTGGACAGGTTTTCGATTTGAAGGAAGAACAGGGACATGTTAATCAGCAGCTCATCATTCCTCATCTGGTGGACACAGAAATCTCTTCCCCTTGTACATGTACAAAGGGAAGGTCTGAGTGGGCTCTTCCATTAAATTTTCATTTAATTAAATGAAACCTCCCTCTACTAAGACAGGAAAGTGCCTTTGGGCCAGTCCATTAGTATTGGCGAATATAATTGTTAATTCTTCAGGCCCACATGTCTGAGCATTGAGACTGCTAGAAACAGTAACTGCAGAACGTTGATGATGCATGCAAATTTCTAGGCAAAATTCATCCAGAAAACAAATGCAGTTATTAGAATAGATGCAAAAGGTTGCAGACCAGGCACTCCAAAATTGGGACATGCAAGAGTTAAGTTTGCTTATAAAACCTTAATTTAGGAATCTTGTGGACAGGATTACAATAGCCTTTAGTGAAATAATTCAATGCTATTTTTTCGCAGCCTCCTTGGAGTGAATCGGGGTTGCATGCTAATGGAACGTTTACCGTGTTGGAAAAGCTAGGAGATGCACAAGGAGACAGGAAGGGGAAAGGACAATTTCATGGCTCAGAGAACTGAGCATTGTCTTGAGTAACTGAATTCTATCCATGTTTGTGTCACAGATCACCTGTGTGATACCAGACAGGTCACATAAACTAAACTTTTCACAGGTGGTGACTAAGTGTATACGCTTCATTTTCAAAGGTTCTATATTTGAGACACTCAGAAGTGAGGAATGACCACAGTTGTAGGCAAGTCCTAACCCTGAAGCATGGGAGCATTGGAGTTATCAGAAAAGAGGTCACAGGAACTTCTTCCAAGCCAAGGGTCATCCTTGGAAATTGTTGAATCAGTTTTATTAAGTTGTCCCAATGTAAACTGAGTGTGTGTCTAACCAGCTGGGGGAAGACATTAATCTTGAAAAATGTATGAAAATTATTAAAATTTGGTAGAGTCACAAGGAACCCACCACATATTCTTCCAGAGGAAAACACTGGTAAATAATACATGGTACTCTATCCCTCTTCAGACTACCTCCAGATAGACAGGAGAGCCAGTGGGAGAGATAACAAAGTGAGGAAGACAGGGAAATTTCTGTCTTTCCAGTTTTAAAAAGTGTATCATTGATACACCATAGACTAAACAACAACGTTTTAAAGAGTGTAACAAACCGTTGACACAAGTGTCTCCATGCTAATCATTCATTTGAAATAGAGGTTGCTCAAGTACACTTTCTACTAATACAGATCCTGAAAAACATTCAGATGCATTGCCTGCATCTAAAGGCAATGTTAAGCTTTGTATCTGCTTCACATACTTCCCATCCGACTGTTATATCTAAGTCTACTGAGTCTTTAATCCTAAAAAGTCCTTTCTGAAATTTACCCCACCCCATAACTTAGAGAGGAGTTGTGCAAACCAATCGGCACATACTCAGCTCTAAGGTTATGACTTAATCCATTGCAGTCAGCCTTTCTGAGTCTTGGGTGTGATGCTGACCTCAGCAAGATCATGGTACCTCGTTATTGCCTGACGTGCTTGTTGATATTATTCTTACTTCTCCCCACCTCCACCTCTCTAAAAAATTCTAGGTCTTAGTACAGTCTTAGCTGACATCAGCAGCTACTTTCAGTTGCACTGGTAAGGTGATACAGCTGAGGAAACTCACCTGAGACTATGTAATAGAGATCAGTGTTCACAGAGTCATGATTCCTCTATAATCTTGTGACTGTTCACTGTTCTATGTAGATCTTATGTGGAGCTCACAGGTTTTGATGACAGCTTGCAAGACTCCTAAGTTTTGCTTTGTTTCACTTTCTTTTTAGAGAATAACTTGATAGAAAAATGACTCCCAAGTAATTATTCTAGAGTACTTGGAGACTGATAAAATGTAATGCAAGTCAATTATTTTCTGTCTATTTATTGCAGTACAACTGGAAAAACAGACTCCTTGGCAATACTAAACTTGTCAAAATCGAATCCGAAACTCTTGTTTTGTTTTCCTATTTGATGCCTCTCTTTCTGGGCTTTACACTAAAACTCAGGAAACAATACTTGTGAAAAATGGGGGAGTGAAAGCTGCTGCAAGTGGTTGAGCAGAGTCAGGGGAATCCCTCTGTACAAACCAGCCTACCTCCCTTTATGTCTCAGAGAACAAGATCACTGTTCCTATGTCATGCCCTTACGTTTGTGCTGCCCCTGAAAACAAGCGATTTATTTCTGAAAAACTAGAACAGAGGATACTGAGAGAAAGACTGTCTCTAGCTAGTCACTGGCTTCCCCATCTAGAGTAAGTTAAACAAACAAACTAAAATCACATCCAGTTAAAGAAGTAACTTTAAAGTGTTCTCCTAAAATACAGTCCAGCTTATTTTTATTACTATATCCTAGAAAGCTACTGGTTTAACCAGGTCAACATTTTGCACTTGCACTGGGGAGTGTGACTGGATCAGGGAAGTAATTCTATATTTGAATAATGACAAGGCAGAAGCCACACAGTACGTGATGTGACGGTGGTCCATGCAGGATGAAGTTCAGAAAGTGCAAGGGCCATTTCACCCTGTTCATACCATGTAGAACAAGATGTGTGAATTCCAACAGATCTAATTTCAAGTTAACTCCATATTTATACTCCTGGTGCTCATCTGTTGCACCAAGAAAAGATCATCTGAAAAATGTGATCCCTGTTAATAGTAGCTAAAAGGCTCATTCAGCTCATCAAGTAAAGCAAGCAAAATGCTTACTGGCAGGAACAACAGCTGTATGCTTGACCTTTACCCATTCTGTCTTTTCTCACTTCACATTCAGGACCAGGCTCAATGCATTCTTCAGAGGCATGTATTCCGAAAGAGAGGGCTATTTTTATTCACCATGTGGTTTCTCAGCATAGTGGGTCTTTAGGAATATTTCCTTTCACGTCAATCCCTTTAAGCATTTTACAGAGCATAGTCTGTTCTGGGAAGTCAGTAAATTTGAATTCATGTTTTGAAGTTTTATCATGACTTGGAATATAATGTGCAGAAGGCAGATAGCACAGTTGATGAATAAAGCAAACGCAGACTATGTAGTCCTGCTAAAGCTATTACCAGAATATTTTACATTTTCCATGCACCCAAATTAAACCCTTTATGCAAGCAAAGTAATCCAAAACCATCTGGCACTAGAATTTGGGATTTCATAATGCTTTAATGAAAACCATGTGAGCAGGATGTCCAAAATGTCTGTGTCAGTGGGTTGAATTAATACATGCAAATAAGATGAACTTTGCAATAGTTTTGTCCAGTTGTCATTATGTCCAGTTGATGAATACCTTATACCACTGCTGTTCAGCAAGGATAACTTCTGCACTTTTACCTTGCCTTGCCTGACACTTGTCACTTCACTGTTCCTGAGCACAGAGGAATAACCAAGTGAGGGAGGAGGAGCCCGAACTATGAAGCCAGATGTACAACTCCAGCATAAAGCTAAATAGCCACATTATTTTTTTCCATCTTGTTACTGAATGACAGTAAGAATTTGTAACTATGGTTCATCAAAGACCTATTTGGCCTTCAGTATGGAAGAGATGCTTCATCCTTTGCCTAGCTGTTCTCTTGAAGTGCTTTCCCACCCTACATTTCAATTTAATAAGCAATGGGAATAACTGTGACAAAGGGAACTCAGGATCACTTTGAATTCAGTGTCACTCTCTCCTCCTGTCAGGGCTGAATCCTACAATGAATCACCACTGGGTGACCGGGCAAATACTGGTTCTGCCTAATGGAAGCCCAGTGTTTTCAGAAACCTGAGTGGATTGCAGCCAAACTGACTCCTTACGTATTTAATAACTGTCTCTCTCCTGACCATGCCTCTCCCAAATATGCTACAAAAAGTTTTGCCAATACACACTTTATCTTTCCAGACTCCTTGGGGTCCCAGCCAGTTATCTTCCCCATGCGGATTCTTTATTCTTTGAGGGCATTGCCAGAAGTCACCTACACTCTTCACACTGGGTCTCAGGGCCCTGAGGACACTAACAGGCCTTGCTGGCCTTGACCAGCCTCACCTGGTTCCCCCACCCACAGTCCCTGCACGTGGACCCAGGAGCTCCAACTAAGTACAGCCCTGGGCCTTCAGTCCTGGCCCAAGCTATGTTGCAGTACTGCTCAGCCACAACTGTACCTGGCCATGGACCCCATGATCCTGACCTCTGGACTGACCTCCCAGCTTGACCTTGGATCTGTCTCTTAACTGTGGACCTGCCCAGCAACCACTGGACTATACTCTCAGGGGACCTGATCCTGGCCCTGACTTGCGGACTGACCTGTTGGCCCTGTCTCATCACTGTGAATTTGTGGGATGATCTGGACTCATGCTTGAACCTAGCTACTATCTTTGGGTCTGGCCTGCTTGCTCTGGTTGGTTACCTTGGGGCTGGACCTTGGCTGTGTTACTGCGCTCGGCTTCTGGCTCCCTGCCCCTTAGGGAGCGGGCTGGAGCTTGCTGCTCCCTGACAATGGGTACAGCCTTGTTTGTTAGACTGAAGTTGTTTACAGATCCCCCAAAGTTCAGAAAATCCAAAATTTGGTGACAACATAACTGAAAATAGACTTGGAATAAATCTTGAGTAATAATGATTTCAGAACTGATTATTCCAGCAACCCTGCTGCAAAACAGAAACAGTTTATCCTGTGTTGATTATTTCGCATTAACCCATGCAATGCCCAGCTTCATTGGTGCAGTGAATTCTGCTGACTGCTTGGGCTGCTGGAAGATGACTCTGCTCTACTCCTGACCTGTGCAGCACACTGTTCAACCTGATCTGGTGATGTTTCTAAAGAGCATCAATGTCCTTGAAAGTCCTTAATACTGGCCAGCTCTGGTTGGTCAGCATTTTGAGAACCAAGCAACTGAAGAAAGTCCAGGCTACTCTTCACTGAGTGTTCACTTCTAATTTACATCAGATTTTAGCAGCATAGGAAATAAACCACAGCTAATTGCTGACTTATTAGCATAGCTCATAATGTAGCCCCTCCCATTAATGCCCGTGTTGTCCCATGGTTGCTCATGGGTGTGGGATGTCTCCTTTTTCGGCACAGGATCTCCCAGCTACCCCAGGTGCCCTCCTAGTCAGTCACACAGCTTCTGCCTCTGCCACAAGCTGCCTCACTATTGAAGTAAGGCAAGGTAGGTGAGTCGCTAGCTTGTACAGCTGGCATATCAAAGGGGGGAATTTTATAGGTCAGTCCCATCCTCTCCTTGAGAACTGCTTCCTGTGCCACCACCTTTGTCTTTTCCCCAAATACATTTTTGTGGATGACCTGAGATGCTAACCCCAGACTTAGGGGCACAGGAGGACTTCTTCCTCGCTGCACAAGTGTTATGTGGTGCTTTTCCTCTTCACTTCCCGAGTCCTGAACCTCCCTGCCTCTAGATAAACTTTATTACATTCCTCAGTCCTAGTGCTCTCATAGGAGAGGTGGATCCTAACAAGATAGGATTGTTGCATCTCTAATGAGAAGAAATTGAGAGATGCCAGCTTTCAGCTTGCACTTCGAAATGCATACAACAGGCAAATGCTGTGCCTGAGTGTAAGAGACAGCTTTACCCTGGCAGGGTGGAGCAAGAGAAGAGGGGACTCATCTGGCACCAAGTCTTTTTAGGCAAAATTTCAAACGAGAAAACCTTATAATAGTGTTAGTAATCACAACAATTATATTAATCTGGGAATGCAGGACTGAGATCCTTATGGCAACTTCGAGCCTCCCATAAGCATGTAGAAAATCACCTAATGGTTGCTCAGTTATGTCAAGTAATCAATCAGGCAAGGACCAAATAAAGGCAGGAATCTATTTTACATAATTTAGCTATGCTTCTATTGAAGCCTCAGGCAGCTATTTCTTATTTGTGAGAAGCACAGCTTACCCCACCCACCAGTCACACTGGTTTGTATTTCCGTCTTCAGTATCTGAATGGGCAGAGCAGGTTAGGAAGGCCAGCATGGCCTGCCACTACGAAGGGGTGCCACACCGCTGCAGTGGGGCAAAGACGCAGATGCTCAGTATTTCCTTTGCATCCAGCTTTTCAGCCACTCGTCTACCGCCAGAGGATGCAAAGGGACGCTCAGTTTAGAAATGTAGTTTCCGGACCATCTCTCAAACCTGCAAGCCTTATTCCTCTGGGCTGTCCTCTGGAGCTTCTCTCCTTGTCCCTACCTCGAACAAGCCACCCCCAATTCCTGGTTATCCATCCTTGCCAGCCTTCCTGTTCTAGTACCCTCCCAGAGCACAAGCTATACTAGCATTAGTGGTATACTAATAGTAATATACTATATTAGGACACTATACTGGTAGTATAGTACATTACTACTAGTATAGTAATTTTAACAGAAATGTTTACTGATAATTTAGTAGTTACTTTATTCCAAAATAATTACAAATTCTGTTTTTCAACTTAACAACTTCAAGTATTTTGTTATTATCTTTTTATAAAGCTGTGGCTATATATCTTTGAATACCCAAATAACTGTCAGTTTACTGTCCCTGTTGCCAGGTCATGGCTAAGGACAGCCTAATCCGTTTTAAGGCTTTAATGCACGTTCCCCAACACTGTGAATCTTCATGTCAGCCACAAGAGGGAGGACGTGACATGCAGTACACTGAAGATTCCAGTTTACCGAAGGAGTTTCCAGTTTACAGGAAAGTTGCACTAGTTTACATTAAGATTCTATTTTAAATCAGTTTAGTCAAAATCGGTGCAAGACGTTGGCTGACATTTGTAGTCAAGTATAAGAATAGCTTATTTTGGGTTGCCATAAACAGATTCCAAATTGACATAAACTAAACTAAGAGTATTTACAGAAGTGTTTATACCAGTTTAACTGAGTTGGTTGAAACCTCCACGGAAGATTAACCAGTGGGACTTTTGTGTTTGGGTAAACACTAAGCCTGAAATACAGTAATTTAGCTTAGAATAGGAATGAAAAAGTCTGTTTTATCTTCAAAAGTAAACTGTGTACTATATTCATCAGCAGCTTCACAGAAAGTCCCTCTTGAAGAGACTACTCATCTGTGTTTGATTGTTTCGATTTGAATATTTTGCACTAATTTTTGTTGTTGATTCTGCTTCATACGAACAATCCCTTAACACTGGGGCATTCTGTGAATGCAGCGAGACAACTGAAGACAAGGGAGAAAAGATGTTCTAGCACTCGGCTATTTGGGACCTTTGCATTTAAAGCACAATTTGTAGCAGACTTTCTGGTAGCTCTCTAGAAAAAACTTGCTCAGAATTTGTTTTAAAGATGGTGCTGAAGTGTTGCTGGTTTGTTTGCTTGCTAGGATAGAGGGGGAATCAATGTTCGGAGTGATTCAATTTTGAAGGTCTTCGAAAGACCTGTAGCATATCTTCTGAATATTTTTTCCATCGCTTGCTTCTCTCAGTTAAGATTGCGTTGTTCCTCCCTTTCATACACTTCCTCCTAGGCTTTATAATCTGCATTGCCCCAAGGAAATGCAGCTGTCATGATAGTTCACAGATCAAAATTCAGCCTTTAATGTAGCTAAGGCTTGATCCATTAACTACTTTGAAGATTATGACCAAAGCCTTAAACTGGCATCTGAAATATGAAACTTCAGCATGAGTTAATGAGGCCCAGGAAAGCTGCACAGGAGGCAGCTATTGTATCCAATACGGTGTGATTATAAAGAGAGACAAAAGCAACTAGCACTGCAGCAGAAGTAGCAGGGCAAAGTAAAGCCTGAGACAGTCTGAAGCAAGATTAAAGATGAGTAATTTTAAAAGTAAGAAGGAAGTTTTGGCTACAATATTAAACAGACATAGAAACTAGCAAAGTCTGAGAACAAGAGTGACGTGACCTTGCTCAGATTCATAAGAAGTCAGGCAGCAGCATTCATCATGTTTAGGAGTAACTCTGAGCAATGCGAAACACAGAGAGAGGTTGCCCTGGAAGCGGAAGGATGGATAGTGGTATCCCCAGAATGCACAGGAGCCTCTTGACAGGGGGAGAATCTAGTGACGTAAGTGGTGATAATCCAATTTATACACCATGGGTCATGTCAGCTGACAGTAAATGGAAGAAAATAATCTAGACTGGGAAAGGATGTAGCAGTGACAACCACATGTTCATATCTGAAAGTTTCTTTTGAGTGAAAAAAGAACTTCAGTACTTGAAACTACTGTTAAAAAAAAGTTGCACCTACATGTTTACCAGCACAGCACTAGAGTGCCAAAGATGGACCTACAGTTTTACTGGGTCTGAGCTGAAGGAGAAAATGAGCAAGAAGGAATCATCCACAGAATCGATTAAGCAGGACATATTTCAACATCAGCATAAAGAGAGATGCTAAGATTAAGGATCGACCAGAAATAGCCCAATAAGTTTTCCCTGAATCAACATTTTCTGATGGAAAACTTTCCTGTCTGGAAAAGTTTCAGCAAGCTTAAATTGTTACATTGAAAGTACTAGTTATCACTTCTCCATTCTATAAATACCAAGTGCTCATGATTGCGGGCTTTTCAAGTTTATTATAATTCTGATTATGCTGTGTGACTCATTGGAACAGACCAAATGACAGAAAATGTAAATTGACAAAACTTAGAGATTTAGATATTAGAATTATTCCATTCAGCATATACTTCATGGAGGCTCCCATTACAAAAATATGTTAACATTTTGTTTTCAAATACTTACCACTACTTGTGCAATTCAAGGTCAAGTCACTACGACTTGGTTGTACTCTGCATATCACTATCTTCTCTTTTATACATCACCAGCTGAATGAATGTATTTCCATCTGAATATTAAAGAGGACAGCCTAAAAAGCAAAAAAATGAATGAGTCACATTTGATATTTTCAACTGGGTGATATTCATAAACAAACAAATCTTTTATCAGCTGACACAGTGAAAATGGTGATAGGCTTGTTCATACAACTAGCCCTAGGTTATCCTTCAGGATTTGCCACCGAGTCAGGCAGGATTCAAAAAAGAATTAATCTGAGATGGCAGGTCATCACCCAACTGATAATGAGCAATTTTTTTGTGATAGGCGGAGGACTGGACCTGAGGTCCAAGGAATTTCTTTCTAGTTCTATGCCCTAATTTGGACAACGCTATAGATTAACTCAGTAACTCAGTTATTGTGAAGGAAATAATCCCAGCAGAGTTAGTTCACAGCAGGTTGTTAGTGCCAGAAAAATTACATCATATACAGGCACACTGTAACCTTCTGTTGAGGGGACAGTTCACAGATGACTTCCAAGAAGTGAAGCTCGAATTTAGAATTAAATGTTAACTGCTTACTGGTAGTACTTTTGTTCTGACCAGGTATTTATTTTGTTTAGCTGTCTGGCAGCCAGGTGCTCTGTCAGGCTTGACTCCCTGCAGCTGAGAAGCAGAATATGAAATGCAGCTCAGTTTTTCATAGTGACTTTTTTTTTACTTCTTTACACTGGCTGAGGTATAGGTATAAAGGTATAAATCTTTGTGCTTGTTTCTCAGGCCTTGTCTCACAGTTCATTACAAATACACATACTTTGGGTCACGGACTCTACAGCTCAATACCCACAACTGTCAAAGACAATGTCTTTGAACAGCATCTATGCCCCTCAAAACAGCTCAGCCAGTTGTGCCATGGCAATGGCTCATGCATGATACAGTCACACAGGCTCCAAAACCATTTTAAATATAGAGTCCTCTATCTACATGTGCAGCTGTGCTCACTAATGAATTGCAGCGCTTCTCATCTGCACAAGCCCAGATACAGTTTGTGGTTTATGGATTGCGAGCATTTGGCTGCAGAAGCTTCCACATGTTCTTTATATCCTTGTAGTTGGAATTTTTAGTCCAGAGCCATGACATGCCAGCTCCAGCACTCCCATACTACCAGTGAACACGGCACTGAGACTCTAGTGTTAGTTTGCTTTTTTTTTTTTTAATGTTCTGAGAAAGACTTAAGCGTTAACGAACCTTTGTGATCCAGGATTTGAATAAAGTAATTGGAAAGAATGGCTTCAGCTATTCAACCCCTTAACCCCCTTTCTCCATCCAACACTGCCACAACCATTATTAACTTTACATATAGCCATCAGAAGAGATACTCGTTACTGCTTGATGCTAGCTGCAGAAGAGGTTTTCGGATGGCCTCATGCTCCTATACCTCCGTAGATATTTGTTTCTAGCTACCTGCAGATATTTTTCAGGAGAATTTGCTGCAGGGCAGCAGGGAAATTATTGTTAACTCTTTCCAGGCCAGTCTGTAATCTAAAAGTGAGCCAGAAATCTTGGATTAATACGAGAATGTCAGTGTTTTGTTTAGGAGCTCCTGACAACCAAAATCACATTGTTGGCCTATAGCATCAAAAAAGGCTCTTGGCATTCTGAATGTTCAATGTAAGAATACATGGGAAGTTGCCACTTGCTTTGAGTCACGAGGAGAGAGGGCAGGATTTACCCTCGCTGGTCCTCTTGTTGAGCTAAGCCTGAAACTATGCCCCTGGAAAAAATGTAAGTCTATGCAGAATGCAGATTTTAAGTCAGACAATTAATACAATCTCCAAGCTGATACAGCATATGCTCAGGATAGCATGTAGTCCCCATTCATGTGATCATCAGCCCCTGCTGCATCCCAGATCTGATGTGCTGGGACTGGGTTCCTCAGGTCGCACTGTTACTATAGCAGACTGCCTCAAGGGATCAAAGTCCAGTCAAACTCCTACGAGTCTGGATGTGCAATGCAGCTTTCCCCATACAAGCTGTGGACACTGTAACTAATATTTTCAAATTGCTACTGATGTGCATAGGAAAGGAAATATGGCAACAATGAGAATATGATGCAAGATCCCAGACTGACTTGTTCTGCCTTTGACAGAAATTAAAGCCTTGTTCAGACTTCCCAAGGGAGAAAAGCTTTAAGAGTCTGTTCCCCGGGGAGTCAGAGAAACGCCTATAAAAATAACCTTGGAAGAAATTTGAGTGTACTGGGTGGTACTGACATATCAGTACAGCATCTTATATCTTTTGTTGGACAAGAAAACAGGAACATTTGTATTTTAGCTTTATTATAGCTTTGCAATTAGTAGAAGGCAATCTATTATTAGCTGTACAGCCTCATTAAAGTCATCTGTGCTTACACAGATGTATGTTTCTCTGGCTCAGCACGACTCTCAAAAAATCTCAAGTTCATCCATATTGGATCCTTGTGATTGGAAGGTCTTTTTCAGTTACTATCTCTGATTTCTAATGGTTATTCTGAATATTAAAAGTACCCATTCCCTGCTAAGCACTTTACCATAGATAGGCTTCAAACCTTTATAAAACAACAAAGAATAATACAAAGCTGTTACCCCCAATTCTATGTAAATGCAAGTAAGCCAGTGTCCCCAAATGCATAATATATCTGTTAAAGACATTTGATTGTTTTATTACGGCTAACAGGCAAAGTAAGAAGGAAGCTGAAGAGAGTGTGGGTAGCGACCCGTATTACTGTCATTGAGTATATGACCCACAACCTATCTTAGAGAGGCTCCTTCTGTTTTCTTAGGATAGCCCATGAGTCACATCCGGCTGTGCAGTATTCTCATGCCTCATACGCTGTATTTGTAGGCTCACGCCATGCATCCTGTTTCATTAGGGAAAGCATGTTCAACAGAACTGCCATCATATGCCCAGGGTCCCTTGGTGGTGGTTAGGCACTGCACTGATTATTGCCCAGCAGTGGGAGTTTTGCAAGGGGGTAACTGGAGGTAAGTATGATGGGCTCAGCAGGCTTGTTTCGTTAGTGTTCTGGCCTCGCCACAAGCAATCATCTCCTCCATGATCTTCCTTGCAAAACTTTGGAAGAGCAGTGTTTTCAATGTTTTTCATTGTACTGCTTTGTCACAGTGATGCATACATGAATGATGCTTTGACTTAAAACTTAAGAAGCTGGATATCTGGGGCTCTGAGTTTGGCCATAGGTGAGGCTTCACAGTCAGGGAACTGGAAGCTCTTTCAAGACCAGATATCAAGTCCTTAGCCAAAAAATATTCCACGGAAATTCTAAGGCTAAACTAGTACAGCTTTACAAGTCAGACAGTTTAATTTTATCTCATTCTGTGCAGCACTGTCCTACACTTGGTGACTGTTTATGACGTTCTACATAACCATTAGGAATAAGGGGGACAGCAGACTGGATTTGGAGAATGGAGACTACAACTTCAGGGAGTCTGTTGTTTCAGGGAGTCTGTTACTGATTTTTCTGTCTCTCTGTACATTCAGACAGCGTGGGTGAAGGATATAAATCCCATTAGACCAGCCAATCAATAAAAAATGGACTAGTACCAAGACACCAGTTTCACATGGGACTGTAAAACTGAGCAACACAAAATCTCTCTGAACCCAATTCCTGCTGAGTACAGTACTGTGTACTGTGCTGCTCCGCATTCTCAGCAGGAAGACGGGAACGGCTGTGATGGTAGCACAGAAACTTCGACACGTTGTGCCAGACTGCTTCCAGCTGGTGGAGATGCTGCCTTTATGTACCATACCAGGAAAAGAATCCAAGTTCCTTGACCAGCTGGTGCAGACTGGCTCAAGTCTGCATTGCATAGCTCTGGGCCCTGTGTGGTTGTCCGAGATTACTGTGATTGTTGTTTCATTTGTTTCCTCAGCTGGAAATGCATGAAATAATAGTTGGCTGTGTTGCAGCCTACCACAGTTGGGTCTTTATAGGATGACGCCAAAGGTATACATCTCCTTCCTTTAGGCATCTGAAGACATAAGAACTACTAGAGTAGTATTAGAACAAACTTGGTACAGTTCATGTCCATCTCTCAAGGTTGAAAATGTCCCCAGCTTTCCTTTCAATCCTAGAAGGAAACCCAGAAGTAAATTAACCTGACTGGAGCCCTAGGATGAAACAGTGGTTGAGCCACATTGAATCTGTACATTCACATCACTGAATCTTCAGTGGAGTTTAATGATGTACGAATGATGATCTGCATATTTGTATCTCAAACTGTTCCCGTGAAGCTTTTCAGCATCCCCTTCTGTATAGGAACCCTTGTCTTCTGGGAAAGAGTTCAAAGACAACTAACACAATGCAGGGGCTGGAAGCTTCCTCAGTTTCAGACCTTGGCTGCCTACGTCCTAGGACACTTCTTAGCCAGCTACAGAACTCCCACAGCAAGGGGAGCAAAGAGGCTCAAAAGCTGTTAATAAATGAAAACAATTAGAATACCTAACTCTTGATTTTGGGAAGAACTGCACAGAAGAAATAGCTCCAATAAATACAATATTTTATACTTTATCCATAAGTTGAAGCTTTATACACAACCTTAGCAAACTCAGGCAGTAGCCTTTAAAAACACAGTGTTGGTAGTCAGTTTAACACCTTGCTTCTATTGTTTCTAGCTTTAATAAATACATTCCTCTTGGGTCAAAGCTCTCCATGCTTAGTTCTAGATCAAAGGCCAATGTTCATGTTTGAAAGATCAAGTGAAATGAGTTTTCAGCTGTGAAATATTCAAAAGTGCGAGTAGGAAGGAAAGAGACTTTAACGTTTTGATAAAAAAATGTTGCCCTCTGGTTACTAAAAATTTCTAATCAACTTCAGCCAGCTTTTCAAAAGTCTGTTTGGACTGAGGAGAACCAGCTCTCAGTGACTCTCAATTCGCCCTGACTGGTTAAGGTTGCTTTGGGAGACATTCTCTTTAGAGATTGCTGGGGTCGGTGCAAATGTGCCACAAAGAACTGGGGATCAGATTTCACGCAGTCAGCACTTCTGCACTAAGCTTATCTGCACAAAAGAGAATCCAGATATATAAACCAAATAGCTCCTTCCTCAAGATGGTGCAAAAGCTCTCCCATCTGAGTATCTCTTCAGTTGTGTGAAGAAGATGGTATGGGAGAAATATGAATGCCCACTAAACCAAACAGTCTGAGTATGCAAAAGTTGGTGAATTTCTAAAGCTCACGTTGCTCTCATGCTAACCTGGCTCTGCCTATACATTTCCCTTTGCAAGGTAAACCTCAGCTGTTACTGTTATTTGCTCTTTGCATATAGCATAAAGTATACAGGATATGAAACACGGAAGATTCAGAGATGCAGAAACACCTCTAAGTTAAAGAGTTTTCTGATTTAAGACTGAACTAAAGTTAAAATTTCACTTCTGGTTTGGTAGTTGCCCTCAGTACTTTGCAGTGCCTCTTTCACCAATTAACTACCCCATGTCTCTTCTGGATACTTGGCTGAAGACACAGAACTCCTACAAATTGTAAGAGATGCTGGGCCTGAGTCAGCAGCATGCCTTTGGCCTTGTTAGACAGACTGGCTGAAGAGCCGAAAAATATGCAAAGCAGACCAGCATGTTTTACCATATATGCAAGAGCCTAGTTACCTTTATATAAAAAGCCTTAGGGGTAGGTGTCATTTGGAATCTAGACCCAGTCTGAAATAGCCAAAACCGTTTAGGCAATATAATAAGTCATGGATAATGACTTTGAAAAAGACCTCGTGTAACCACATATGAAGGGCAGGCTCAATCTTCAATGCTCCAGGTACCTGTGCCTTTAAAGGAGCTGACATTCACTTAACCTCCCTGGTATGCAGTGTCAGATAACCAATGCTCTGCTGAACAATAGATAGAAAGCTGACAGACTTTCAGAGGAGCAAGCTAGGTTTACATTAGGCATTTTCCATAAGGTCTTTTGAAAAGGTACACCTAGATCTGAGAAAGAGAGCAAGCAATAATAACTGCACTTAGTAATGTGTACGGTAAACAGACTTGAGAGCAGGTGACAGGCTCAGCTAAAGTGCATTTCTAATCTTAAAAGTGACTCTAAAAGTGACATTGTGGAGGACTGCTTCAATCTGTCTGTCTTTTGTTCATTTTATAAACAAGTTTTTCCTTGAACTGCCAAGTCTGCCTGTTCCCCAGAGAGGCTAAAGTCAAGCAGAGTTCCTCCTGACTCATGCTTCATAGACAGCAATTGAGGATGTGTAAGTGAAACTCATTTAACCCTCCCGTGATGGAAACTATTAGCTCAGCGGTACTTTTCTTACTAAAAAGTAACTAGCATGGCTGAGCACACATGCAGCTGGTTCCTAGGTACTCTTCGTCTATCTGAAGAACTTCAGGAATGGTTTAAGAAGACTTAACTGAAATCCTGCGGAGAGATTCAAAGCGTCACAATTAGACCAGAAGACATGTTTTGCAATTACAGTCACCATTAGAAATATCAAGCTATCACTAGCATGAAATAATCTAAGCATTAAAAATAATCACAGGCTTTTCATATCACAAGTTGTTTTTCTGCTTTGTTCTTCTTGGAGCTTGGAGAAGCTCAGTCTAATTTGTATTTCTTCCATTATCTTCCAGGATCTTCTACTTCTTGTATGGTAAATAGCAAGGAATGACCAGAGGAAGTTCAGGCTCTTGCTCATCTGAACTCAAAAGCTGCAAAATGTTCCTTTTCTTGTCTGTATACTACTCTTGCAGTGGCTGTACAACCTACCCTCCCCACAACTTTTCATCACTGAAAGGCTTCACTTCCCACCTTCTGGTGTCTTTAAGGAAAGCACTGGGTGAGACACAGAACCTTGTTGAAGTCATGCTAAAAAAATAAAGGCTCTGTGGCTTTGCATCAAATTCTCTGGCTATGAATCTATGCAAGAAGCACCGTGCTGAGATGTCAGTGGTGGCCCTGATTGTCTCGTTATGCAAACAAGGGTCTGTCTGTTGTTGTATAGTTAGAATATATGATTCCGAATAATAAAGTTCTTATTGTTACTAAGTAGTTAAATGATTAGATCTGAAATTTAACTGCTATTTTACTTTGGACTAGTTTCCATAATCTCACTTTCTTTCTAGAGAGGGAAACTAGATCGATTAACAGAACTTGTTTCTACTGAGTTTCACTTACTAATACCTTTGCGCAGTTCTGTTTGGTTTGCAAAGAATGTAGGACATACATATATATGTATATATATATGTATATATACGCACAAAAAGCTGTTTTAATTGACTTGATTTTTATTGTTGTTTTTCCCTCTTCCTAAAATTAAGACACTGAATCCAAACTCCTTCACAAAGCAAACTTACTCAAGAAGCTTTTTTAGCTTTCTGTACAAATTAGAGAGAGCCCCATCAGGAGTCAGTCTCCACTAGGAGAGAAACTCAAGCACTTGCTCCCAGCTGATAACAGGAGAACATGGAGCCCAGGGACTCCTCCCACCCTACCACATAAAACAAGGCACTGAACATCAAGGATCCAGTTTCAACCACAAAGCAGTCGTTATCAGCACCAAGGAGTGTCTTTGTTCTCATCCTGGCTCTTGACCTGTATCATGAAGGTAAATATGTTTCATGGTTGCTTTTCCTATGTATGTGTATTGCATGGGATAAGCAAGAATGAACAGCCATGCAGTCTGAAGACCTTGTTCCAGCAATTTTAGTTGAAACCCTGGCCTGATCTAAGTATGTATGCCACTCTTTATGCAACATTGTCTTTAATGAAACTTCTGCTTACTTAAAAGGATCTATAAGGGTAATATTTTACATCTACCATACATACACAGCAAGTACACATTTTTCAAAATCCTATTTATCTATGCATCTTTAGCTGCTGCTCCATGCAGTTTGGATAGTGTGTTGACCATGTTGGTAGTATAACATCCAATACTATATTATTTGATTATGTTACTAATGGCATCACAGAGAATTCATCCATGGTGACAGGTCTGTGACTAAAAACCAGAATTCTGTCCCAGAAGTCCTTACCGTAACTCAGCTGTAACTGTTGACTTGGAGAACTAGCATCCTCTCCCTGGTTTTGTGCCTGCTGAGATGCTGAATTGCTATTAGGGCAGTTTATGAAGCCCAACAATTTAGTGCTTCCTGCTACACTCACGAATGAACTCATGACACCCTAGCTCACCCAGAATTATCAGAATCATCAGAATAATTCTGGTCATCAGTTTTATGAAGTAAACAAAACAAAAGAGTTCTTCCTTTCCAAAATGATATTACTTCTGCATTATCTTAGGCTATCATTTTTAGACTCAGCCCTGCCCCAGACATACAAAAAATCTAGTTTGCTATTTAGTAATATGGTGTGACTGTTCTCTTCTAAGAAAGAGAGAGCCTGGTGATACTTCTAAATTTTGTAATAGGCATATGGGAGTTCATTCCCCTGCTCAGATTTGGTTCCTGGTTTTCAGTGTCTCCATCTATAAAGCAATATATATTACATGGAGATTTCAAGGGCATTGAGAGCCTGGGTAAGAAAGGCAAACAAAATGTTAACTATGAGAATATCAAAGTGGCCAGGTACAGAAATTTCTCTAAGAAATCCAGGATTTTGTTAATGTTATTTTGGTTTTAATTTTGTTGAGTATTAACCCACAAGAATGAGGGCATAAGGCATATTTTAGTCAATAGGGAGAATTCACTTAGGTCTATCAGGAGATAAAAGTGATGTAAAAAGAGACCAGATAGGGTAGCCTACTTTGATTCTGGGAAAAAAATATCTTTAAGCACTGTAATAAATTGTATCATCTAAAAATTAATTTATTTGGAATAACATATTTGCTCATTTTAGTAGTGACATATTTAACTGTAGCCAGGATTCTTATTTGCTACAGACATTCAGTATCTGCTTGCCTGCCCTCCCCAAGTCTGTATACCTGTGATTTTGAAAGCACTTGCCTCCTTTGGGCTTGGGTTTCTGATCTGGATGAGCAACCATAAATCATACTCAAAAATAGTGAGAAAGAAACCAAGTAAAAATACAGTAACAACACTGAAGAAGCAAGTCCAAGTCAGTAACAGAATGGTATTGCTAGGAAACCGAGCTCCTTGAAAATATTCTTTGCATGTATAATGTTTTTTCATCACCAAACCTGTTACAGCTACTTCAGATAATTCCTCTGCACACAAACAATTACGTCAAAGGAAGTACAAAGTATACATTATAAATGAATGTTCAGTCTATTGATAAGTTCAGATCATGATATGTAAGAAATGAGGGGTATGCTTATTTCCCTATATGGAGGAAATACTTATGAAAGTAGATATTTCAGCTTTTTGGCTGATGGCATAAACAACAGGCACAGTCAGCTATGATTTGGAACTGCATTTAAAAAATGTGTCAATGAAAATCATGTATTAAGCAAAACAGCACTCTAGCTCAGAGATCTGAATCTGGTTAACATTTGACAGATGCGTAATTTTTCACTCCCAGTGAAACGAGAGAGATCACATCCTTCTCAGTCTAAAGCAAAATCCTCACATTGAAGGAATTAATCTAAAATTGTTTGGCTCTGCTAATCCTGGCACACTCTGTACCCAAAAGAGAGAGACAAGATCTTCCAGAAAGTAACTCAAATTAAAAAATGAGAGCCCACTTCTTTCCATAGAGACCCCAAATTTAGATACTGCAAGTTAGACTATGTGGATGCTCTCATCCCCCCACAAAAACATAATTAAGGCTGCTCTCTTTAAAGTTACAGGACTGAATAAAAACCTTCAGATTTGAACTTAAATTATCTATGCCTTCCACAATTATCTCCATACCATTAGTTTTAAAATCTGCCTTCTCCACAATACAAATTCCTAGATTAACGGTTTTTACCATGTTCAAACAAAGAATAAGTCAATGAAGTAAAGAGCAACGTGCCTCCAAGCAACATGTCAGGGTAGGTAGGAAGCGATCTTTCTTTAGAGATTAGTTGAAAAGAAACTGTTTATTAGTGGCAGCTACACAGCACACAGATTAGGGTTTGAATAAAATACACTTGCATTTGAGAATAAAACAGAAGAATTTATGTTTACCCTAATCCACAGGACTCACTATCTGCTTTACAAATATTTACATGCTAAGAGCTTAAGGCTTCTTGTGTGTCCTGCTCTCATGGACTCGCTCCTCTATATTTCTTGGTGACAGAAATGCAAAAAGTCGATGAATCATGACCAGTAGTGGTAATTCAGTCCTTACTGTTAAGTCATCTAAGCAGCACCCCATTTTCTTTTTATAACTGCTGTAGGCTACCACGTAGGCTTCCTAGAATATCCGGCTGCATTTCCTGCCCAGCACAAACATTTCTGCACCATCCATCATAGAAAAAGCACTGGCATGTACATTCAAAGCTGTATGCAAACACATACCCCACTTAAAATCACTTTAAGCGAGGTAACTTATTAAATAGGATGTAATATATAGCCCAAAATTATACTTTGGGTCTCAACATTATAAAGGCTTGTATTGCAGCCATCTATGCTTTCTCATGGAGGATTCTTCCAAAGCAGGGAAGAGCCCCAGTGACAGAGCCCAGTGTGGTGTCACACATTTTCTGTCCTGGTGGTCACACCTGCTTTTCAATGCTAATTACATCTTGGGTTGTGCTGACCTCAGAAGGCTCTGGGTGGTAGGTAGTCCATAGCTGCTTCCAGTTCCCCAGAGACCAGCCCACTCTCAGCATTCACTGGACTTGCTGCCTTGAGCGCCTTCTCCAAGCCCTGTGGACCAAGCAGAGAGCTTTCTGAGACAGTCTTAATACTTCTGAGCTCTCTGACAACTGCTGTGTCAGCTCACACTGTCTGACATTATCTGTGTACATCCTGAATGTTAGAAAACAGGAAAAAATAAATAGCAGATCAGAAAGTCCCTTAACAAATCAACATTACTGCTTTACCAATTAAAAAAAAAAAAAAGAGTAAGTCAACAGGCAAATTGCCAATGGGCGAATTGCAAGAATCTTCGACTTATCATTAAGCCATGATCTGAAGCACTTTCAAGTAGGTGTATCAGGCTGCTAGCCAGCAGCAGGAAGAGAAAGCTAAGGCTTTGGGTCATTTAAGGAAAAAACTTGATGAGAAGAACACCTCTACGAAAAAGTTGCATCAATATGGGAAACTAGCAAGTTTTCCACTTTAGCTGTGCTTGACATGACGAGACACTGAAGCATCACAGTGGCAACAGCAGTTCCTAAACTGTGATATTCAGTGTCGGGGGTAAGTAGTATCAGTTTTCTTGTGTTTCCTTTTAAGAGTTTGCTAATTGGGACAATGAGAATGAAGGGTTAACCATGAACCAGGAGGATCAAGGAGAACCAAGGGGAACTGTGATACAAAGAGTAACTGAAAAGTTAGAGGATGAGAATACAGCAGGAGATCACACAGGGCGTGTTATTACCATCTCTTCCCAGTTCATGCCACAGCAGACCACTGAAGGCAGAACACCTCCTGCGTGTATGTAAAGTGGCATCACTTACAGCTGGCAGAACTACTTCAGACTGGCTGTCCAAGTTTCAAATTAGTTGAGCAAATATGAACACTGAATACCATCTATGCCAAGGGAACATGCTAATATTACATAATTTGCCCAAACCAGTTTTAAATATGCCAGGAATAAAAAAAAAGATAGAACCTTCTTTATGCAATGGAGAAAACTGACAGATAATGTTACTTGCTCTGTTCAGGATCTCTGTTTTACAGTTCTTTTACTCTGCATTTGTTATTTACGAAGAGACAGAGAAGCTGCCTTGTCAAAAAATAATTTTCAAGCAATTTCAGTGTTACACACAATCTACATATTCAATGCATTGGCAGACCAGTGTTCTTGTTCTCTCTAAGTGGAGTTTTGTTGTTGCAGTGTCCTTTGTTCCATGGTAAGACCAATGCTTTTTCTGTTTTTCTTGATTTGCACTCTTTCTTGGCAGCAAACAATTAAGCCTGCCAAAACTGAGATAAATAACAAGGTGAAGTGCGAGGGCAGAAGTTGAGCATTTACCACCTAGCTAAATGAACTTTATTCCCTGGAGGCTGCAGGAGGAGCAGTGGTTTAGTGAGCTGCATATGGGATGGGCAGTCTGAACACTGTATTCTAATCTGGGCTCTGCTGCTGACTCATCATGTCACCTTTGGGAAATAAGTGCCTCGATACACTTGTTTTTTCTTCCGTGAAGCGGTCACACTCCGTTATAGACACTAGTTACCATAGTTACAGCTCCTAGAATAGTTAGGATGAACAATTTCTCAATCAGATAAACTGGCAATCCTTCATTTTGTTCTCTGCTACAGAAAGAAAGGGCCAGAAGTGATAGAAAATTAACAAGTAAGTTCAAGCGAGGTAATTCAGCTCCTTAGTATCAGAGACCAGATTTATTCCAGTTGCATACCATGAAAGAGTAAGGTAAAAACCTGACACCTACTCACCAAAGGCTGGGTGGACGATGGTGGCCCACATTAATCCTAAACAGAACTGGCAGTTGCAGTTACGTGTGTATCAAACGAGCCATCATAACTTGGAAAATCTGACCTGTGAGATTATTGTCAGCAGTGACCTGCTGCCAAGCAGCCTATTCTTATTTATTCCACTAAAGTCAACCTTGCTGACACAAGCCTTTTTTTAAAGGCAATCTGCTTTGTGCATGCCTGTCCTGTTACTAGGTTACTAGAGAATGAAATATCTCTGGTTTTTTGTAAATCCCTGTTCTTTATTTTGGAAGTCTGGTCACACAAATCTGTTGTAGAACAGACCTATTTGCATCTTTGATTTCTGTGTACTTAGCCCTAACCTTTCCCAGCTATTCTTTACATTTTGATGAACTCTTCTTGCCTCCTTTCCCAAGCCTTGCCATAAAATAAATAGAGGATTCAGACTATTTGGTTTTGACCAGTGCCAAGGTTTGCGCTCTCGGCAGCATGCTGATCATGGCTGCAATTCCTGGCTTGCAGGGACTTGGGATCCAGTTACATTTGCTGGCGTCAAGCAGACTCTACAGACCACTGTGAAATACTGAATCTAAAAATAAAAGAGTGAAAAAGTATGAAACCAAAGAGAGCGGGATATTAAAACTCCAGGAAAATTGCAGAAAAGTTTGGAAGACGCACATAAGCAGCCTCAGGGGAAAACGCTAACATATTGGGGGAGTTTAAATTAAGCCTGTGGGTTTGCCTTTTTTAGCTCTGTCACCCATGTGACACTCAAGAGTTCAGCCTGTGGGTCCAGGTATTTCTGCTAACACAAAGAATGCATTAGAGCCTTTTGGAAAGGCAAATCATTCTGACTGTCTCAGCTTCTTGCCTTTGCTCTCCCTAAGAACTGTTAACCCCAGGTGCACTTGGTTTCTGCTTGCACACATCCTCCCAGCCGGGGTCCCATCTCAGCCTTTGGATTTCTCCTTCGGATCAAAAACTACGGATGGTGCCAGCGGGCTAGCTGGGTGTGGGAAGAAGTTTCAGGCTCTGGTGAGTCTCAGGGGGGGCAGGGGGGGGGGAATAATATTTTCACAGCTTTTGCAGTGCTTTTAATTGTACAGTGACATATGGAAGATTAGTGAATCTGTGAATCCAGGCTAAAGGGTCAGGATTAAATACTTGCTGGACCTGCTTCACAAAGTTAAAGTAATTAGTCTGAGATCAGACAGAAAAGCCAAGTGCTATTTCTAAGGGGCATTTAATGAATCTCATATAAAGAATTTGGTGGGAATTTCCTCATTTTCTGAGGAAAAATCTAAAAATATTTGAAATTGGCTTTTCCTATTTAAATATTAAACCAGCACAAGAATTAAGTTTTACCAAGTACAAAGTTGCATTTTTAAGTGCAACATTTGTTGTGACTGTCCTTCCCTGACCAGCACGGTTCCACTTTAGGGTTTCAGACTGCCTGTGTTTGAATTGTTTGTAAAAATTCTTTCTAGATTTAATCGAGGTCTATTTGCAGGAGACTTTATTTCTGCCTCCTGTTTGATGCTTTGAAATTAAAACCACGATGACTGTGAAACTGAGGTTTAAAAGTAGATGTGTGTTTGCATAACAATGTATTATATATACACAATACTAGAGCTCCATGGCTACTGTAATTGCAGTGATAGTGTATCTGCAGTGGCAGCTCCTTGGAAGTTTGCATATAGGTCAGAAGTTTCCAAATGATGATTGAGATTATATGTATTACGGATTGCATTTTCCAAGTATGCCACAGTTTAGTCATGGGACTCATTAGCATTTGTGAGAGCTGTGAAGTTCTGCTCCTTCATGCTAAACTGAAAGTTCAGCTCTGTGTACCCGAACCAGCCCTGTTTCATGTTGCTGAGATATTGCAATGTCTTGTCTTACCTCTTACTTCAGTTTATTAACACATTGCTGCAACGGAGTCTATTGCAGTGGATGAAGCAACAGGACTCAATACCTTACTTCCTTGACCTTGCGTGTTACGCAATTTTTAGATTTGCTTTGGTTCTTGATCTTAAGTACAGTAGCTTACACTGTGCTTTCTAAAGAAAGCTAGAAGTGATCTCCTGCCAGTATTAAGTGGATGTTTAAAACTGCATGGGTATATTTCTTGTGGTTCCTTCTAATACTCGAAGACAAAACCTCTGTTGTCCCAACTGTGTAAAGTACTTCACATGCACCATTTTATGCAAATTAATTGTTTTTTAATAGTATAGCTAAAATGAAATGTTATAATAACATATAACAATTTAAAAGACACAATTCAAATATTTTAAAAACTACTGCTAATTTACAGTTCTTCATTTCCCTCATTAACTTTGTAGAAGAAATTTGGACCCATATATTTTAATTTACAGCAGAGGAAAAGCTAATGGAACCAACCATCAGGCGGGCATTTGAAGCTGTTTCACCGTGTCTCAGGCTGTGTGTGTTCTAAACAAAAACGACCTAAAAGTAAATGTGCAAAATGCCTGTTACTTCTGTATATAAACATGGCAGATTCCTTTATAGTTTTGCAACACATCAAGTTTGCAACTTCATAGCTGATTAAGCGCACCTTACAGTGAGAGATTCTGAGAGTACGGAGGAACTAAACACATTGCTCTATTATGCTACGCAACTCACCAAGTCGGTGAGTCTGATTTAGCGTAGCTCAAGGCAGAGTTTGTGTGAGGACTCACAGCCGTTATGAAAGAGCCAGAAGGCTAAGGCAGGATCCGAACCCCGTTGAGCCAGGCACTGTACCCGCAGAGCAGAGGTTCACCTTCTTGCTGTTCAGCCCTGCTGGGCTCCTGTGATACCTCATCTAACTATTGTTTCAGCTATAGAACAAATCCTTTGAAGCCTCTATTTAATAAAGATGAGTGAATAGGCTGAATTTCTCATTAGAACAGAAAACTGTCAAACTCACCCCCCGAAGATTTAGGTTTTACATTTTCTTCCTAGATAGTCTGAGGTTTAATAGATTTCAGCTATTTATTTGGAATTCATTTTAAGGAAATAACAGTCATTCATACCCTCTGATAGAAAAAAAATCCCAAGCTTTTTGATGACTGTCTACAGTTGGACAGTATCTGGCAGCAGGTCAGAAGTTGCAAGAAAAGCAATAATATCCTCCTTTATCATGAAAGCCTATGTCAGCCAGGACATTCAGCACACAGGAAGGTCTGGAGTTTCTGCCTGACTCTTAAATTCTTCAGCTGCCTCAGAATTGTAACTTCTCTTAACTCTCTGAGTCTTGTGTGTGTCCAGGTTCTCTCCCTCTGTGTGTCCACGTTCTTGTGAAATCCTTCCTCTCACCGCTCAGTAAAAATAAGTTATTACATGTGTTGTATGAAACCCTACCCTACCTTTTCTTATAACTGAAACAGACGTCAAGACAAAAGGTAGGGGACATGAAACACCAATTCCTCTTTTCCAAAATGGGGAACCGAGGCAGAGGCTAAGTAAATTGCTCAAGGACACACGGTTTCCACTAGTGGTGAGGGAACCTAAACAAACTCACTGAAGCTCACAGGAAGCTATGAGTAGCATAGAGCAAGGGACAAGCAGGCTTCTGTACCAGAAAGATCCAGTGGAACTGTACGACAGAATGATGTCAAAATAAACTGACATTTAGGAGTGGCAGAAAGATAAAGTTCTGAAGGAAGGTCAAGATCAGCAAAAAAGAATTGTAGAAGCCTGAAAGACACTTAGCACAGTCCCAGATCTGTTTCAATGTAGTGAGGAAACCAAGTGACAGCAATATTGTTTATCTTCTTTCTTCATCTTATCTTCTTTCTGGTGTACCTTCTAAGTAAAAAGTAAATGCATTAAAAGACTCATGCAAAGTCTGGGTGTTGTGTTCTGCCTTTATTGCATGTCCCTGAAAGCACAGTGATCATGGGGTATGCTCTGGGGAACATGCAAAAGTTTCTTCAGAGGTTTTAGTTTTCAGGGCTTCAACATTTAAACTCTCTCTCCCCCACAAGAAAGGATAATGGGCACAGTCTTGTCCCCTTGCAGCCCATGTAGAAGCCCATGCTGTTAATTATTTCAGTTTGCTAGGGACTGTAAATGAACAAGTGATTCAGCCTGTAAATAAAACCGGTAGATGTCCATCAAGGGGAATTTTATCAGTCTACAAGATGTCAATAGACACATCCTTAACCAAAGCAACTAACTCACCAAATTTGAAGCACTCGCTTGAAAGGCTGGGCACACTACAGCTTCAAAGAAATAGCTGGAAAATGCTTAATAGAGTAAAGTTTACTTTTTTCCTTCTTGAGCAATTGATTGTTGCTATTTTATCCATATGGCGACACACACACACACACAATATTACCTTAGTGCAGAGACCCAGCATGAAAATTTACAGTCCAAATAATCTGTTGGCAAACAAATAAGCAACAGAAATCAGGATTTTATGTTTGGAAATGTCAAGTGGGCACGGTTATCTATACCACTTGGATGTATAGTGTATATTATGCATCATGTTCTCAGCTTTAAAATCTAGCTTACTGTCTTTGGCAAAGCCAAAGGATGGACCAGCATCTGCAAGAAAATGAACTGTGTTCCCTTTGCCACTGAACTGATCCCTGCACAAAACCCTATTATATTTATGCAGTTCTCCCACAAAAGATGTGCTTGGTTTTATTTCATTTTTAATCATACTGCACTGGAAGTTTAATTGAATACCTGTTCATTTTGATACTCAGAAATGTATTAATGTTTACAATCAATTGAATACAAGCAGATTCAGTTTGATACTCAAATTTAATACTTGCTCATTTTGATTCCAGAAGGTGTACAGAAGTCCCTGCTTAAAGAACCTCATGTCTGAGGATCCTTAGCTTGTTCCCTCCTTTGACTATTTCCCACCAGGGATCACTCTTTTCCCCTGCCTCAAATTTGGTGAGAATCAGCTTTTGTTACCCTGGAATGTATCAGGTAGCAGTAAGTGTCAGGGGGTTAAGACAGAAACCTTCTTACTTTGGAGGCAGCAGAGAAAGATCCCAGAATTCGGTCACAAAGTTTTATTCTACTCTATCTTGTACCCGTATTCATTTGCAGTACAAGAAAACAGTAAGTAGTTCCCTAAAGAATGTGGACTTTAATTGAAATGGAAGAACACATCCTTCTGGTGCCCAAACATTCTGGTATGTGAAACGATTGTTTGGTTAGGAAAAGGAACAAAAAAAAAAAGAAAAATCAAAGTTTTGGCAAGCCCTGGTTTTGCATGCCCCAAACACCAGGTAGACACCTGCACAAATATTGTTTGCATACAAATAAAACTGTGTACACAGAAGTCTGGAGAAAAAATCTAAAAGCTGAACCACACTATAGAAGCCAAGCCCCAGATCTCCATCTTTTACAGTATGTCATTATTGCAACACTGATTAGTTTAAAGTAATTGCATTAAAGGAAAAAATAGAATAAATATTTTTGCTAAATGATGACAGATTCACACCCTCTGACACTGGGACTTTACTAGCATTTTTAACTAGTTGACTGAATTTTATGCAGAGGTATTTTTAGCTGCACCTGTAGGTTGTTTTTGCTTTTGTAAAATGTCTACACACATACCTACAATCTTTTAAACTTTCCCACTGTATCTACATGCTGATCAAAGCAGCACCATACACATAAAGAATCATCTCATAGAGATCCTTGCCAACAAGCCACTCAAAACAGATGATTCTGCTTTATAATATCCACAAGATTTACAATGTCCTTTTCTTTTTCTAAAAACAGGGAACCTGCAGGTGGGCAATGCAGGACTTAAGCTGTTCCTAAGCAGAGGCCCCAAACATGTCAACTGGTGTTGAAAGCTCTTCCAAGCCTGGCATGTTATGTCAGGGACTGTTACACAGCCTGCTTCCCACTGTTCACGCGTGGTGTATCATTTATAACCCAAGTGTGAACTGAAATGGAGAAAAATTGCTTGAACTAAAACCATGAATTTATGGATACCAGGACAATATTTTCTTACGCGGAACTGAAATTAAGTCTTCCCAATCACCAGCTTATTTTTTCTCAATTTTACTTGAGTTCCTTTACTTCTTAACACATACATGGGAATAATTTTACTATTTTTACTAGGAAACTAGAATTTAATGTTTGTCTACCAATTTACTGGTACCTAAAAAAGTGGGCTAAAACTGAGTATGTTTCCCCAACTTTCATACGGAAAATTATTCAACCTGTTTTGTTAGAAAATCTGTAGTGGGTTTGAAATGAACCTTGTAGTTATGAGAACTAAATGACATGAAACCGTTTTGGATACAGAAGCTTGAAACTTCAGGCAGAGAAAGCAGTGCTGCTATCTAGAGTAAAGGCTATCCCAGGCTTTCTATTATAAATCCTGTACCTTCTGTGCTTTCCAAAAGGCAAACTTCAAGTACTTGGGACTGATTACTTTTCTGGCAAGTGTCTAGCTCAGACTTTTTTTAAAAAAAATGCACTTAAAGATATAAGTAAAAGTCATTGATCTCTTGATGAGAATCATAATTAGGAAGGTGAATGTTTTACCAGAAATATAAAAGAAAAATTGCATTAAGTTTACCTGTGTGCTGAAATGGCTTTGTGTTTCAGAGAAAGGCAATGATACTGGCAGACATTGTCTTAGCATGTTTTGAAACATTCATTCTGCATTGTCTAGATTGTGCCTGTGATTTCTGAATCTAGTTTCTTCACTACAAGATTTTGCATTTGGCTTACATGCAATGTGTTATTTTTAATTTGAATCTGCATGGATATACACCTGCAGCGGTAAGTGGAGACTTGCTAGTAGTACAAAAAAAGGATTGTCCAGAAGCAGAACAATGCTATACCATGGCATACACAGGGCCTCTCTAACGACTGACTGCAAATACAAGGAAATGGTTTACTGGGGGAAGGCTGTGTATTTCTAGTGCGATATTATCTTGCCCAGTAGACCAGATGGGTAACATTTTAGGGAAACATTTCATCTCCCCACAAGAGAATTGATTTTCTTTCTACCCAAAGCTCATGTATATTCAGTGAAAAGCCTGGTTTGTCTTTGTCCTATACTATTCTCAGGATTCTTGTCTACTTTCCCACATGTGGAACAAGGCAGAGGCCACAATGAAAGAATGGGCATGATAATAAAAAAAGAAAGACAGCAACCTCTTTGCCTCCCCTCTATGCTCTTGCAGAAAGGACAAGTCCATGAAGTTGCTGCACTGCAGAACATAGATCTTCAACAGAGGAAACCACTGAAGAAAAAGTACTATATTGGTCACAGTGGCTCCACTCTTTGAGAAGCCGTGTGTTTACCCCCTAAGTGAGAGGGCAAACTTTTGTCCACTGACAGACAAGTAGGCCACCCAGCAGCCACTATCCTAATCTGGAGAAAAGAGGCAGCTGGTAAGGACAGTAAGTCTCTTATCTGCCACTCAGGATGCCAGCAGGAGGAAGAGGCTATAGGAACAGCTGAAGGAACAGAAGGCAGGACAAATTCAGTGCTTCTCCAAACAAGGAAAAGGGAAGAAGAGTTAGTATTTTAGTTCAAGCCCTTTTTTTTCTTTTTTTTGGCTGCCACAGACCCATTATCACTGCATGCTAATTTGCATTTAATACTGCAGCCTCCTCCCCACTTTTACATACGCATTGACTTTTAACAGCTAGACATATTAATAGCAGAATCTTTTCAAATTGTGACAGTGGAAGATACTTTATTGTAATGCATTTGCCTAAGTGCAAAGTGCCAAATGCAAAATAACAAGAATAACCCTGATTTTGCAAAATGGGGAAGAAAAAGTGGGTCAAGCTTAAGCGTACTCATTGCTGATCTGCTGAATTGCTAAGCACCTGAAGCTAGTGGGTAGCAGCAGCAATTGCAATTGCTCGTTGAGGTTCTTCTTGCCTTATTAAATCAAGTCAATACTTGCTCAATGATCAGAATCTCTCTCAGCTTCAGTCTTGTGTTGGAGCTCAGGGGAGGAGAGTTGCATGCAGGCTTGACTGTTCTTCTTATATGAACTAATAAACAGTATAAAAATGGAAGCATGAGCGATCTGTCTTGCCTGGGGATATTATTGAAACCTGGTTACATGTAGATTCATTCTTATTTGGTGATGGCAACTCCCAATCTGAAGTCACCTGTAGCAGATGAGGAATTCCTTGGGTGTATCAGATACTTCATTTACCTTTGGGCAGATACCAAGAAAAATTACAGGTTAGTTAGCTAGTTCAAAAGGGAAAAAAAAGCATTGCAATTAGAGAGCCCATTATAAGTGGGAGACTAATACCTGCCAAGCTGCATTCTGGGATGTTGGGATCTGTTCCCAATGCCATCAGATGACATGCAGAAGAAGATGCAGTAAGTACAAGGCTTTGATTTTGAAATTATGTATATAAATATATATACATTTTTTTTTTTATCTAAGGGAAGATTGTAATCAGTATTTAATCAAAGATAATGTCTGCAAGGTCCAGAAGCAGCTCTGGTCTTCAGATTATATATTAAAGTTGGCTATACATTTATAAGTCTTGTTTTGTCATGAGCAAGGGTTTCAAATTGTGGATATGGTTTTGCTTTGAACAGTATATCATATCTTGCTCACTAAGTACAAAACTATATGGTTACTATCCTGAGAGAGCTAAGCATTTAATGTATGACAAATTGGTACTATGTTAGTTGTGAAAAGCATTTAAATGCCATAGCTAATTTTACACATGGACTGGGGACAGCTCTAATTCTTTGTTTCCACAAGGTACACAGGAGAGCCTTGTACCAGTTGTGTGTCCCATTTGAATGTATTCAGCTCATACATTAAATAAATACTGTTTAGAAATATTTTATAAGTATGCAGATCTTGAAGCCTATGTGGCAACACTGACTAGAGCAACCAGAACTCAGGAATTTACACAATCCCTGCAGTTAGTTTACAAACTGGTGGATGCACAGCCTAACTGGCTATTTTATCTTCCTCTGCTCAGATTAACTCTTTCCTATCAAAGTTTCCACCCCTATACTGTGAATGGTAGGTGATGCTTTGGGATTGTATGGGCATGTAGAAGAGGAGATTCTTGTAGCAATTTTATTCCTGAGAAAATACTACTAGATTTCATTACAGAAGTCAATGATCCTATGTACTGAGATTAAAAACCAAACCAAAACAGATTTGATAATCATTCCTTTCTCCTAATGTAATTGAAGGAACCTGTATATGAAAGACTAGCAAGAATGCTGAAATTAATGATATGCTACTTTATTATTTTTTTTTTAGATTTACACAAGATTCAATTCTTTAAGAGGCGTTCAAATCTGTCTAGAACCCAGGTTAGTGCAGTTTTGTGTATGTGAGTGGATGCAAGGGAAATCACTTCCCTATCACTTTCCTATTCTATCAAAAATTCTTCTTTAAGCACATTCTAATATACAGATCTCTGAGATCACATTAGGATAGTTAAAAGTATCCTGCTCCTATGTTGTTTTTCACATTGCTGCTACTTTCTACTGTACAGAAGGAAATAGTAGCCAAGGGATGTAAGAGAGCAACTGAACCAGATGTGACTTGAACATCTATTGCAGAAAGTGGCTGCAATGTAAAGGAACCGTTTCCTCTGGCTACAAAAGTGAGGGATGATAATAGCTACCTTTTTGCAGATAGGCAGCCCTCAATTTCAAAATCAAGTTTATAGTATCCTGTCTTGCTGATTAATGACACATCCATTTGCCAGAATGAAGCTGTAAGAACTAGCTTAGTGTGGTGCTGTGAAAAACAAACCAAAACCTGATTCAATTCCACCTAACCCACCCACCTCAGTCTCCCTGCCAGCTTCCTGGATTTAATTGCTCTCTCCGATCTTGCAAGTGAGTGCCTCCCACAGTGTTTTCCAGCGCCTTTCTGAATCTGGTTTCTTTCACAGGCTTTGCATTTGGATTGCTTCACATATTGCCAAAAGCTCACAGTCCTTCCCTCAAAGTCTCAAACCCCAAAATAAATGCTTTGCCTACCTTTTTCTGGTTCTTTCTTTGACCCAATTCTCCTTACAGACACAAAGCTGAAAGAATGCCATGACAGGCTAATATCGTTCAGGAGTATGCAAGCAATTATTATTGTTTAAAGAGCTGATGAATCTGTGAATTTCTAACTTGCACGAGCATATGCTACTTCTATTCAAAGTTTATTTGCTAACAAGGGCTTGTGGAAAATTTATTATTTCACTGAAGAATTACTCAAATTCTTGAGTGCGGGCTAATGAAGAAGAACTGTTACATAAACCAGAGCCAAGTTTTACACATTTATGTCTTAATAAGAAACTTGTGCAATATTTTTTATATAATCGTCCACATTCAAATTTGGTTGTTATACCACTTTTCTTAAGTCTAAATAGATGCCATAATAAGCACTCATATTCCGATCAGGATCACTGTAAATGAAAGAGATTACTGACTAAAGTGTTTATTTATGGACAAAGATACTAGAGATGAACCATGGAGTCAGTAGGACCATCATTCTTTGATACAGAGTTTGGTGAAATGAATGCTTTGTCCTTGAAGTACCAGTGTAGCTTTCACACTAATACTTCTTATCCAGTGTTTGCCTCTCTTCCTATTTTCCACAGCCACCATGCCTTTATATTATTAACTATCAATTTATATGAAAAATGTCACTTATGCTATTGCACCCTGCCCCTTTGATTATGACAAACTGCACCAAGTCCCATCTTTCTGTATCTTGTATCTCCAAATATGAGTCAATGCATAGTCAATAGAGACATTTTGTCTTCAAAAGACAGTTTTTTTATTCTCCTGGTTTCAATTACACACTAAATTCTGAGATTATAAAAAGATATGATCTCATTGCTTAAGTGTCTCCAACTACCAACGGATTAAAATTCTTTTTCTTATTCAACAAGCAAAATGCAGTATTTCACAGCTCTTTTCAACAGAGTTGTGGAAATCTTAATGCAATATTGGTAGCTTTTACATCCATGTTGCGTTGTTTTTTAAAAAGGACAGATGGGGAACAAAAGACATAGTGGCCATGTTAGCAGAGCTTTGGTGGTCCCTCTTCTATACTGTAGGAGTAAGACATAGAATATTCTAAGTCGGTCATCCACTGGGGGAGGGAAAAATTCTTGAGAAACTGGGTATCTACAGTGATGCTTGTCTTGTTTACAGAAACTTTTGTGCAAATGGTGACCAGAGACTATGCAAGAAAAATGTATTTCATAAACTTTAGTGCCAGTAACTATGCCCAAAGATTGAAATATCCAATAAATTGTTAGCAGTAACTTCTTGAACAGTTCCTATATCATAAACATTGAACCTCTCCAAATGTTGCATTTGAGTTACCTACAGAGAGTGTATCAACACTCCCAGTGAAGGTTGTGTTAGAGGATTGGTGGGCATCTGTCTTTAATGTTGTCACATGTCTAAAGGTCAATAAAACTGACTGGAGTAATCTTTAGCATAAATACTTATAGTAGCCCCCAGGGAATATGTATATAAAAGTTGTTTTCTAGGTTGACATCCAACAAATTATCTTAACTGTTATTTTTACTTGTTCTACCTGTACTAAAACTGGCATGGATATATTGTAATCACATCTTCTCTTGCAATGTAGCATATATTATAAGTACTTGAATGAAAAAAGTACTGGAATGGCCTTAAGATTCTGCTTCTGTGGAATTTGTTGGGTAATATCAAAAGCAACTGAACAAGTTAAGAATGAAATACAGTTTCCAATCCTACTGTAGTGTTCAATACTGAATTGTCCACACAAATTGTAATTGCTTTCTAACGGGAAGCAAAAGATGTTTAATCTCTTTCAGAAGTAGAAATTAGTCATTCACAGATCAAAATCTATTCATATGCAAAGATTACTCATCTATAAAGAGCTGCTTTTGGATGCAGTGTTAGATTACTCACTATACCCTGAAAATAACTGCAAACCAGTTGAGAATGCTTATGTATATTTCTTTCAAGTTAATTACCTATGCAAAAATGCATCTGTTGGATGACACTGATGAAGCTCATGATTTTCAAATATTTCCTTGTCCTACACAGTGATTACTCAAAATATATCTGTTCAGAAAGAGAACTCATCAAGAATCTTTCAACAAAATGCTTTTCATTGGAAAATGAGATTCAAAGCCAAAAGTTCTGCAGGGAAATTAATTTATTTTGGTGAAGCTTTTGTCAGGAAAGGTTTCAGTGTTCCAAGACAAAGTTTCTAGTTTAGATGAGACATCCCTTCATTCCAAATTATCAAATAATGTAGGCCAATTGCTTGGGACAAAGTAAGTTCCAGGATTTTGCTCTTATTCGTGTGTATTTATACAAAGTAAACCAGTTGCATTAGGAGAGACTGAAAGACCTATTGAAAACCAGCCACCAGAGCTGGGTTTGGGTATCCAACTTGGCTACGGCAGAATGTGAGGACTTAGCATGTAGATAAGAGACTTTACCCCTAACGTTTGTTTTGTTTTATTGACAAGCTTCAAAAATGGTCTTTGCTTTATGCTCTAAAAGTTCTTAGGGGACTCTTCCCAAAACACTTCCACCCCATGATTAAGTCACTTCTAATCCAGAAAGAACTGTTTCACAGATTCCAGATACAGTTGCACTGTTATGGGATTCAAGCTAGGAAATAGGAGATGTGCAATCATTACAGCTTAAATAAGCCTGGATTCCTCCCTTCAGATTGAAGTAGTAAAAGAAGTAAACCTTAACTTTCTTTAAAGCAGAAGCATCCTACCTGAGCCTTTTGTATACAGCACCACAGCAATCCTCATTTTTCAAGGGTTTTCAACTAGCTCTTTCTCTCCTAGCACCACCCCCTTTCATACTTTTCCATTTCTTTCAAGTAGAATCTAAAAGACCAGATTCCTCCCTCTCTAGTATGCTTTGTGATGGGAAAACAAATGGATCATAATTCATTTTCTCTTTTCCCCTCATGGTCTAGTCTTGAAGACATCGCTAAAAAGGAGGGATTAAACCTTTTGGGGGGAGGGGGAAGAGAGAATGAAGAAAAACCAAACCCAACATACATATTGTTTCCTGCATTCTTTTCCTATATCTTAATGACTGAGTTCTATGTCTATGACTTCATGCTACTTTCTGTACTTCGATTACTTAATCTTCAGCTAGCACTCTTTATACTAGCTATGCATAGGCTCTCAGTGTTGAATAGCTGGAGAATATCTTCAACTATAAATTTCATGCTGGTATTGCAGAATTAACCTCAAAAAGCACAGGCTGGATCCCAAAATATCCCAAGGACAAAAACTTCCACAACAGCAAGAACAAAACCAAGAAAAGCATACGGAGAGTGTGTGTATCTATCTATTTGATTATCCCAAGCTCTCTGAACTTGAGTCTGTAATGTTGCCAGTTCTCCTAAATGTATAGAATGCAATTTGCCTTTGGGGTACAGGAACTTTTGAAACTGCCGGATAATAAAGGCTTCCAGTAACGCCTTGCATTCTGTTCCACCATCCTATCTGCTTACATCAGTTAGTGATCCACCTGATGACAGCATCCCTCATCAATACTAATGGTAGCCAGCTTTCATTTAATCATGGTTTTGATGCCCTTATTTACATGTTGCCCTTATTTATACTTCTGTTCCTTGTGGGTTGCAGTGTGCACCTCCTTTTACCAGAGGCTTGAGATGGCTTCTAGACTGGAGTCCCCTAGTCAAATAGAGGAAACCCCAAGTGTTCTTCAGTCCACCTCCATGCTGAGAGGGAGAGCAAAGCCCAACTGACCCACTGTTTACAGGAACAGTAGGGAGAAGAGATGAGGGCTGGCCTGGACTTCTGGACACTTTCTGCTTCTTTTCTTCCTGTGAGGGCTGCATTAATGATTCTGCTTCCCATTTAACCTCAGCTGAAAAAAAAATCATATTAGGTACTGAAGAAGAGAAAGAAAGGTCCATCTGCCTTGTGAAGTAATGACCTAGATGCTCTACCCCAGGAGACTGGAGTGGCAGATAGTCAGAGGAGATTTCCACAGACAGGGCTGAAAATGACGTGAGAGCTGGAGCTGCTGGATTTCCAAAAGAGTGGCTGGATCACAGGACAGAATCATTCTACTCTTGGTAGAATCATGAGAATTAACAACACTGTACTGTCAAAGTTCAAAGGAGTTGGTCAGGGACTATAGCCTGTTCCTCAAGCCAGACCAAGATTGTATCATGGATGAGCCATACCACTAACAATATGTGGAAGAATTTCCCTTTGCAGGATTAAACACTGAGTTGTTGTTATACGACTGGCTTCAGGAGATCAGAGCTTAATGCAAACAGAAACTTGTATATGGCCAGAGAATTCAAGATAAGTTGTTGCCACGTAACTTTTTATTTTAAACTTCCCACTGGAAGTCTTCATACATTTTAAAAAAAGATTTGTAAGCAATACTACTTGCTATTCTCCAGAACTCCTGGAATGTTTTATCTCAACAGTGTTTAAATGCCCTCCCCATTAAAGATTAGATGAGTCAAAGTAAGAGAAAACTGCATGTCACAGGACAGCATGGCAACAAAGTGGTCATCACCTTTATTCTTTAGGGAACTTGCTGATTTGTGACAGCATTTGCATTTGATACTTCTCAGACACTTACAATTTTGGACTAAATAGCCTCTATAAAATAATGTCAGAGGGGCAATTGAGGATCTCTGTAACTACTGCAACATGAGCTGAGTGTTAATTTTCTTCCTTCTTTTACAGGCCATGGGGAAAACAGAACTGCTAGCCAGAAAGTGCAATGTTCATAATATTATAATGTAATCTCAGTATGCTGAGAAGTGAATAACTCTTAATTTTGATTCTGTTTATGTTTTGGACAGCAAAAGCAGACTGTTTATGCTGCAAGCATGCTAGTGAAACTCTTCCTAGGTAGACATATGAGATTTTACAGATGTCTGGAACAAACGTATGAATGCTATGAGTGGTAAGAATGAAAAAAACCAAAAAATTTAAACTTAATCAGAACCAGTTTTTCCTAGTGGAAAAGGATATGCATGTATATGCCTTTGGAGAGCATGCCCTTCTATGAGTTTCTCTACTGGTTACTGAGAGTCTTTTTCCTTCTTCATTCCCCATGTGCTATAGCAAAGAAGGAAGGCAGGTGCTTCAGATGAAGAAGCAGCATGTTATTTGCAGGTGGAACTTTCTCTTACAGGTGTGAAGTTTACTGTGCATGGACACCTACATCTGCTTGGCCCAGGAACATCAGTGATGTTTACTCCTGCCTAGTTTCCATGGTACACTTTGCCTCTCATCTACCAGAAGTGGAATAATACTTATAGCTGATTCATGGCTGAAGTGGGAACTTTATGTAGTAAATAGTTCCACTTTCTATTCTGGTATGCTCTTTAATCCTTCTTCCTGTTCAAATTGTTAAAGGGTGTTTTTGTTGTTGTTTTCCAATGCCTCACTCTTCGTTAATACAGTTTGTTGGTTTGGTGGGGGTTTTTTTTGTAGCTTTCCAGTGTTAGTAGGCATTAGAAATTTTTTCTTGTCGCTATTTCAGTTACGTCCAATGCTAGCAGGAATTCTGGCTTAAGAATGAGTATGTCCCTCGTATAACCACTGTTGATGCCTCATAAACAGTTGAAAGTCTTGAAAGAACAAGGGAAGCATGCCTCTCTCCATTTCAACGATAGAAAATTGACACATCAGGAGGCTATGGACCCTTACTGAACAAAACATTTTCCAAATATGTTCCAAAATATTAGAACTGAGTCCTCATTACAGTAATACCCAAGAGTCTTGTGATATTTAGCTTATCTTTCCTTCATCCTTCCTCACTAAGGTATGGAAGTGTAAAGTAAGAACAAAGAGCAAGACTGAAAACTGGAGGCTAAAACTGTCTCTAATGTCTCACAGAGACAACCTCTGAGATTGCCTTTGCAGCATGACCTACCTTCTAGAGGCTTTGCACCTCTTGGTACTGCTTTGGGCATAGCTGGAGCATATTCTGGTAAACATGCAGTGGGCTGGCAGCCTGCAGGAACGCAGTAGGTATGGGTGCTCAGGTGGGTCATGCTTATAGCTGCTCTGGAGATGGCTCTTTCAGAGCCCTCTAGACATAGCCCAAGTACAGGGACATGTGCAAAACTCACAACAGCGCTGCCAATTTCACCTTAGTCTTTCTAGTTCAGTGTTGCCAAGTCCTGTGACTTCCTTGAATCATGCAAATGTGGTAAGGACTGATATCGGTCTTGTGAGGATATGAGAAGTTCCAGCCCCACTGTGGACTTCAGCCCTCCACAGGACAGAACTCTTCTGAAATGCTGCTTTCCTTCTTTCTGTACCGCTAGAAGCAGCGGCAACAGCAAGGCTAGGACAGGAAGCAGAACTAACCCCCTGTTAGGGAGAAGTGTGAAATGTGGGGGCGTGAAAGAGCTCTTGAATTTGAGGTAAAATAAACTTGAGAATGTTTCTACTCCCTCAGCTATCCCCCAAAGATAAGGGGATAGCATATGTCATACTATTACCACCAAAGAACCCTCTCCAAGGGACAGATCTAATCCTTAAACAGGATTTTTTTTTTCTTTTGGTGTAATCTCACAGTTTTGATTCAATGATTTTGAAGCTACACAGGTGTGGCTAACAATGGCTATTCCCTGTTACTGCCTTGCTACTTAACAATTTTCCCCAACTGATGCACTTTCACTAACAAAGTAATTTTGGCATTCTTGAAAATCTCTCTCATGTTTAACTTAGTATCAGAGCCAGTAAAGTATTTAACATCTGCTTAATCATATTTCAATTACTCACTTAAGTGACTTGACAAAGTAGTTTCTGGTAGAGCCACAATTTGAGCCCTTCACTACTTTAAATCCAATGCCTTTGTAGTTGTTGCTCATTATAATCCAAAATTGCTATAATATTATTGCATATATTTTTATTGTGCATTTTATCTTAAAACCACATTATTTCCTTACTAACACCTAGCTCTATGAAGAGAATTAAATGACATAAAGCATCACACTTGAATACCCAAGTACGCTACAAGAAAAGAAAACTGGAATTAATGGAGCTGGATAATAAGAGTAACTTCAACAACCAGGAGCCATGACAGGCTCCAAAGCCAAATGAGTCTGTTGCTGAACTCCTCAATGATGTTATGATGTGGTAGAAAGAGAAGAAAGCCCATAAATAGATTCTGTGTTAATTTAAATTCAAGACCAGTACTAAAAGATGGACCTGGCAAGTCATGTGCAGCTCCTGCAAGTCATGTGCAGCTCATAGCAGAGCCACTTTTTTGTTTTGTTTTTTCTTAAAGGAGATTCTAAAACTTTTTTTTCTTTTCTGGCCATATTCCATGCTGGAAGGAGCAAAGCTCCTCTCATGTGGTTTGAAATATCCAGCCACTTAGCCAATGATGTTGGCCATTCCATATGCACCAGGGCATGTGGAATGACGCTCTTTCCTTGCATTAGAGTATTAGCACACTGCATACAGCTATTAATTGTCTCTAGCCATTCACAGCTCAGCACTGTGGTGTGTGTTTTCCAATATATTCTAATGGAAATCTTGAAAGTTGTTTTATTTTCTCTTTCTGGCTTCCTTAGAAATGTTTTAGGATTACATTTTTAATAAGATCTCTTCAAAATACTTCAGACTCTGGAAAACCTCTTCCTGGAGCAGATTACTATAGGAGTGGGAGTGCAGGCTGGCAAAACTGAAATGCAATCCACTGCCCTCTGCTGCATCTCAGATATCCTGGGTACACTTATTTACAAGAACATATGGTAGAAAAGCAACAGACCAAAAATCCTTCATATTTGAGAAGTCATGAACTTCTTTCATGAGGACAGAACCTCATAATGGAGTTGCTTAACACTCCAATATCTATTTCTGTCCTTGAACAGAAGAAATTAAGTGGCTATATGATGATGCATTTAATGCAGAGTAACTTGTCCAGAAATGAAGGTCTTATCCGTTACTTCTGTACAGTGCTTTGCACTGTTATGCCAAGGTTAGTATAAGATTTTTTCTACCATGGAATACTGATGTAAGCATCAAATGCATACAGATGAATGCTGCCCTTGACCTGATTCAGTGCACTAGGGCTAACCTCTGTGTTGGTTTGTGTTTTTCCTAGAGTTTCACTGAATATAAATTTTACAGTTTAAAAAAAAAGCAAGGATTGATTCCACGTTCACATTACATCATTCCATGTGACTCCTTCTGTGGCTATTTTTGTAGCCTGTAGTCATATCACTTAGTTCCTAGAATCAGGATGATAAATTTTAACTGAACATTTATTTAGTTCGTAAGCTTCTGTATTTTTTGACTGCAGAGTTCCTCATTTTACTTCTCTTTTGAACCTGGCTTTGCTGTAAACTGTCTGTTTACTATGTTGGGTGGAGTCTGCTATACTTTCCAGAATACCTGCATGGGAAAATGTTATTTCTCTTTCCTCCTCCCCCCGCAGTGTTTTTGTTGGGATTTTTTTTGTGAGCAGTCTGGGATGACAATCCTGTGTGCTGTAAACTTGCTTTTTAAAAACACCTTGCACACTTTAATGCTGTTTTGTGTTGCCAAGAAAAGTGCTATGTATAAACAAAAACTCTGAGACCACCATCTTTTTATATACTCTGTGTATCTTTATACCAGAAGTTAACACCCCAGATGTTTCTTTAGAATACACCTGTCAAAGATTTTCAGGTTATTTGCAAAATTTTTGTAAATACAGAACAGCTTTTAACCCTCCAAATTAAACCTGATGGTATTTCTGCTTCACTGTAAAAGCTTTTCTAAGTATTTTTATGTCATATTGCTATTTTTTTTCTCCAGTTTCTGGGTGTTGGAGAAACAACTGTGTGTTTATCCTACTTAATTAAACAAAGGTCAAGCAAGGCAAAATACGCACTCTCCAGGATTTTGTGAAGGAACAAGAGCATCGCTAAATCTGAGCCATGTTTTTTCTAAAAAGCCTAGGTAGTCCCGGATTAGCAGATCAAGATTCTGACAACTATTGAGCATTCGGAGAATAGATCTGGATCTAAATCTTGTGTCCTAAATCCTTTTCAAATTAGGACATGTGCATGATTTAAACTATAAGTAATGTATATCAATAGATAGATTACTTATTCTTCTTGGTCAAACTGGGATTAGTCAGAACCCTGTACTTTAGGCACATTCTGGAGACAGAAAATCTGCCCATTTGGTATTTCAGTAATTGGACTAAGAGGAAAGTAATTGACTAGCCACTCAGGATGGAAATCAAGCAAAATCAGATCAGAAATAGGAAAGGGATGAAAATGTCTTGAAATTACTTAACTGAGGTGCTATCACTTAAGTGACAAACTGTGATAATATTTTTGTAATACTGGCTGCATTTTGTAAAAGCAGAAATTAATTTCAAAACAACTGTATATACACCGTCTTGGTGGGAATTTGCTGTGTAATTCTATCGTACTTCATGTACTTGCTACATATAGTAAAAACATTAAGATCTGTATTTTAATATTTCAGAGATGCATGTAAGTTGAAATCTGGTAATTTAGTTCACAGATGTCATCTCTAAATGTGGTAGTCAAATTGTGAGAAGTCCCATTACACAAATGGAAGGCACTTGCTTTGTAAATCAGTTGTAGCACTGTCCAGTTGTACCCTGTCAATAGGGTACATGTTCTGCTTTAATTGTGGTCTGTACTGAGATAATACAAAACCAAAATCTTGATGTGTAAGAATATTTCAGTATTGTTCAACTCCAGCATATCTCATGTAGCCGTGTTTGGCATAGTGAAACTGCAGGATAACTGCTTCCAAGAAGTGAAGATTACTTTTGTTATACAATAAGAAATATAGGGGGAAGTTGTATAGCTGGATATTGAAACAACAGATTGCCAGCCTTTGCCTCTCAATTTTGTTCCCAATCTCCCTCATTAATTCACCATGTGCCCTTAAGCAAATGAATCTCTGTTTTCATTTTGAAGTAACAGCGAAAAGGATAAAGTGCTTGCAAGTGGTTTAGAGTTTAAAGATGCTATTCTAGAGACTCAACATAATCTACAGTATTAGTAATAAAAAAAAAAAGAGCTGAAAGGATCTTTCCCTCCAAATCTAAGAAGGATAAACTGCAGAAGTTGTTTCTAAATGAAAATTTAAAAGCTCTTGGCTCTGGTATTTTAAATATAAAACCATAGTAAAGTGAACACAAAACCCAAAAGGCCACCTTACAGAAGGCACAAAACTATAAAAGACTTTCAAATGCATAGAAAATTGGCCTCTAATTCAGGAAAACTTTACATTGATTGCTGTAACATGGGAGGTCATAGTAGGGGAAAAACACTTTTTTGTTTGCTTACAGCACTCTTCCTCATCATCTATCACTGGATTCATTGTGGTTTGTGAAGTGCTGTGAGAACCTAGGAGAGGAAATGCCTACAAATATGCACCAGAGTACCTTCCTCCTGAGTTTGCCTAATTCTTATTCAAATCTATCTTTTTAGTCCCTACGAGATGACTATATAGGCATGTGAGAGGTACTTGTCTTAAAAAATAACTTTATTTTTCTCTGTCATCCTTTTATTTTCCCAGCTGAAGTGTCCTAATCTAGTTAGTTGCTTATCATGTAGAAGCTGTTTTATATCTCTAAAAATCCCCGCTGCCCTTTTCTGTTCCTCATTTTAGTAAACATATATTCTGGCACAGGAACAGATCTGCACACTGTATTCAAAATGTGGGTACATCCTTGATGTATACAATGCAGTAAGTATTCTCTTCTGTTTTGTTCTCAGCTCTCATCCTAAATTCCTAACATTGTTTCTCGTCTTAACCATTGCTGAACACTGAGCTGGCATTTTTAGGGAGCTATTCACAGTAAATCCCATATCTCTTTATCTGGTTGACAAGAGCTAAACCAGAACCCCTTACTGTTTACATATGATGTAGGCTGTCTCTTCCTAGACTGTTGCTTTGCATTCACTTGCATAAGACTTAATCTACTATTTCATAATGTAATATTGTGCTTTTTCAATGTATGTGTTTTAGTCTCAACTATCTTGAAAAACTGTGTTTATCATCAAACTTTCTTGCCTTCCTATTTACTCCTGTTGTTCTTTATAATAACCTTTTGAAGAAGTCATATGGGCTTTTCTCAAAGTAGACAACATAGTGTGAGAGGTAAATTAATTATAATGTGTGGAATTTATGAACAATAGACAAAAAACCTAATTTAGCAACTTCAGCTCTGATTGTAAATAGTAATATTGCTGCTTATGTCAATGTGATAAACAGGTGAGTGAGAAGGTATAGCCTTTGAGATATACTTTGCGTATGCAAAAAGATACTCTTTCTGGGATCACAGAGTTTCTAACTACTCAGGCTGCAGTTTCACAAACCAAATAATTGGATCTGTAGGCTGTTGCCAAATGGGGAGATTCCAGTCTCTGCACACCTCATCCACTAGTTGAGCCTCCCTGCTCCTTCCCTTGCATTGATCAAGAAGTGCTGGGACTGTGAGATTAGTCATGAAAACATAAAAATCTGACTCACCATGCAGTGTCATGATTTCTAGATCGAGTGTGACAGAAGGGGCAGAAATGTGCAGCTGGGGCTGAAAGGGGAAAAAGGGACTGTCCCTTTGGTAGCACTATATAATGAGTGTGTTACATGTATTGTGAAATTGCACCTAAGCCCTAAAGCACAGCAGTGCTCCTACTTTTTATTTACAGAAGAGAAACATGAGTTGCAGAGAACTTAACCAAATCCACACTTTTTCTCCATGTGACAGCCAGGAATGTAGCCCAAACGCTCTGATGCAGTGAGAAGCTTTAATCCTAGAAAAAAATAATGAACTGCTTGTCTGCATTATCAGACCTGTGACTTGCTTTGAGCACATAATTTGTGGCTGTTATGCAGGTTATTATTCATACTGTTTATGCTGAAAGTGAAAGCTTGTGTCAGGAAATTAAGCTGAAAAATGAAAAGTTCTCTAATGAAATATAAAGACTGACTCAGTTAAATCTGTCTGATAGTGTCTAATTCTAGTAAGAATAACTTGTAAAACTTTTTTAGCCTAATTCTGTAACTTCTATGAATTGAAAAGCCCTCTGCAGCCTCTTCATTATAAATAGATAAATGCAGTTGGCATTCTCAGTGGGAAAGCATACTGGGTGGCAGACACTAATGCAGTGCAGGTGATGCAACAACTTTGGAACTGATGGCAGTAGTGAAGGTGGGGGAAGAGAGAAAGGTATAAAGGCAGATAATGACTAAGGCTGCCTGATAACAGTAGCCTTTTTGCTGTTTGTTTACTCTTGTAATATCAATGGGAAATCAGAATAGCAAGTTCAGGTTAAGCTTAAAAATAAAGTAGTTTAGACTATTTGTAGATAGATGCTAATGTAACTGAAAGCAACTGTATAGCATATCAACAGCTGCTTCAATATGACATACTGACATTCATAATGACATATGTCATATGTCATAATGACATTCACTTATTCTAAAATGCTAATGAAGACCAAGGGTGTTTATGTCTTGTAGTAAATGGTTGTGGTAAGAAGAGTATTTATATGGCTTACTGCTTTGGAAGTTTTCTACTGCATTAAGTTATCATGAAAGAATGATTCTATATTCTCTCCTTCTACAACAAATGTTTTCTTGAAACTGCTATTCTTTCTTTTCCTTGAATGAGGAATGCAGTATTCAATGTGAAAACTACCTATTTTCATAAGAAAATAATTGTTATTTTTAATAACCTACATAAACTATTATAAATAATACTGCTCAACTTTGGCTACCTAGCATTTTATATCCTTGTCAAGTCTTAGTCTTTCATAAAACATTATTTTCAGTATGTTCTTATCTTTTTTTTTCTTTGAAAGACTGCTTATGTTTCTGGCCCAGCAGAACAATTGAATTTACTCAGGATTATCAAATTCTACAGTACTAGCTACTTCCAAGTAGCACTTTCTTACCAAGAACTCGAACTGCAAAGTAAAGGTAATTAGAACATATTGGCTGTTTGCCAAATTCCACGGTAGGCTTCCTTGCCAAGCACCATCTCAAATGTTTCATATAAGTTGTTCTACAGCAGTTCCACTTTCCTCTAGGAAAAGCTATTTTATAGAAAGGGAGTCTTAGTGATCCTTACTTCTTGACTATTTTATTGTTTATTGTTCCATATCAGTATGCAGCAGTAGCATATTTTTTTGTAAATTCTTTCCATTGCTCACAAAGCCACACAAACATCTTGGAGCTTTCCTCAGAGAATTCTTAACTTCCTACAAAAACAAGCAACAAAAAGCTACCAGGAAAAGTAATCAGAAGATTTTTAATCACTTGAGTCTACTTCCTACCCCTAAGAGAAACTGGGATTTTCTGCATATTTAAGTTAAATACTCAAGTGAATTACATGGTCTGTATTAAATGGAATAAATCTATGATCTATTATTTTATATGAACTATATTGTGTCAAATATGAGAACGGATCCTATTTCTTAGCCATACTCAAAGACTTCCTAGGATTGCTACAGAACTGGAAATTCTTCTTGAATAGGCCTGTTTTGGTCACTTAGATGTGAGATTTTATTGTGCTTTTCAAACGTAAGAACTAGCTGCCATCTCTCACTCCTTTTGATAAATGGAAGCTTCTTAAATCCTATGTTTTAAATAGAAAACACTAGCTAACACATGTATGCAATAACTCAGTGTCTTTAACTTAGAGTTTACTGTAGTAACACTCACTACTCTCCTCCAGATACCAGAGGAATTGGGATATATTGTAATATCAGATTTCACCACTTTGAATATTGCAAGGACAAATTGTTACACTTCTGGTAGTGCACGATGGTAAAGCTTTGCATTGATAATGTTTAAATACTCTAGACTGCTCTAAAGTGTGTTCAAATGAAAACATAATTGCACTAAGGCTTGGCATATATTGTTATATATTTGTGCATTTAAAAGGAATGGCCCACCTTGGAGAGAATCCGGAAGCAAAGTGGAATGCCAGGTGCATCTGGAAGAGATGATTTTTCTTTCTTATAGCCAACTTACTAATAGGGAGTTTACTAAATTTAGTAAAGCCTGTCCTCTGATACTGACAGGTAATGATATACCTTTTTTTTTTTTAATCCTTATGTTCTAAGGTTGTGTGTTGGTTTGCTTTTGGTTTTTTGTTGTGTGGTTTGGTTTTTTTATTCCCCATCTCAAAATTCTATGCTAAATCTTGCCTTCCTACATCTCTGAGCTATATGAAGATGAGTAGGAAAGCACAATTCTAGAAGTGAAAGGGTGAAGTGCAGTAATTATACATAAAGTTATAAAATTAAACAATCTCAGTAATATGCTTTACTATGATAGCACTAAAAATCTGAGGTTAGACCTTTGGTTTCAATGGAAATATCCTGAACTCTCCTAGATATAAACAAAGCAGGTGTGAAATATTAATTTATAATATGTTTAATTTATAGTAATATATATAAAGGTATCCTGTATTTAAAATATTCTGGAAACTTGCTTATAAAAAATATGCAATAATTATTTTGAACAAAACTGTGTCTATAATCACCAATACATATTTAAGAATAAGCTTAGCTGACTGCATGTTATCAAATGCCAAAGGAAGCCTGGGGGGCGGGGGGGGGGGGGAAGGCAAATCATTTTGCTTGCATTCTTGTCAGCTAAGAGCATGACCCTACTTGAAAACTTGATAAATCAAAATCCATTACTTGGGGAAATAACTTTGTTGCTTTGTACTGCATGTTTCACCCAAATATTTAGTTAAAACACTAATTTTAAATCTGTGATCCTGAAGCTACAATAAGTCAGATAATTTACCCAGAGAGTGCTGGGTCAAAGCATCTGAAGACTGCATACACCAACATAAGATATCTTTGGTCATACTGTTTCTTATTCACTGTATGGCCCTCACAAGAGGAGGAAAAAAATCCACCTTAGTTTATTTGTCAAAAGACAGTTTTAAAAGAGGTGTATCTGTCAAGTATGTCCTGGGGAGATGTCTCGGCAATTGATCCTCCTCAGATAGCAATAACGCTTTTGACTTTCACCCTACTTGCCTCAGGGAAAGATTTAACTTTACTTCAATTACAGAACCATCATAAAGCACCACTGACCCTATAATACAGCAAGTAATACTCTGCTTAGAATTAAGGTAATAAAGATGGCATATATAAAAGAATTAAAATGGTGGTATGTTGAAGTCATCAAACCCCAAGTTGGAACTATAATTAAATATATATTATATACTGGCAACAAGAATTTGCTATTCTTTTCCCTCTGTCAACTTTATATATATTAGGGGAAAAAATACACTTTTTTTCATTTCCTGTCTGAAAGTTGGTGTGTGAACATAGAATCGGGTTACTCCAACTCACAAAGATGTTAGCAACACTTACTTTATGAAAAACAGGGCTTTAGTCCCCAAAAAAGATTTTGCTTTTTTTTATTCAGCCTTACTATCAAATAAACTGATGTCTCAACAGTAATGTTTGAGCAGGTACTTAAGTTCTTATGTCACTGTTCTGTTTAGGTGAAATGCAGAAGAAAGGCTTACATAATTTGTTGCTAATAGAAAGCTTCTGTCTCCACCAGAAATAAGTTTGAAGTTAAGGAATGTCTGAATAAATTAATCTGAATACATCTGAGTATTAGATATACATCTTGAAAGTATTAAAAATACTCAGGTACAACCAGACATGTTGATACTCATTTCTCTGCAATTGCTGAAAGATTTAACAAATCTACTAACACAGCATACTAGAGTTTTGCAGTGAGGCATAGCAATAGACTTGTATGTTTGCATTCCTTTGACGTGATGTCTTTGCTAATTACTGTTCAAGTAATTTAGTTGTTTTGCTCATAGCATTGTTTTGGGTTTTTATTATCTTGCAAAAAGAAATTAAAAGTTCTTACAAAAGTAAGACCAAAGTGAATATCATCTTGTATTAGAAGCTTTAAACATAATTACATTGACTTTTCCATTGGAGGAAAAGCATATCCTGATGCATATAATCAATTCAATTACCACTGTCCAGTCTAAGAGAAATGAATTTGTAACAACAACAAAAAAGCCTTAACAAATTACAAACATCTGACAAAAACATCCCCCGCCTTTTTAATCAGAGACTAAATTAGCCATATATGTATACAATTTTTTAAAATAGCATACCTACACTGGTGTATCATCCTACAGAGCTTCACATGGTGAAATCCACTGATGCGTTCTGCTGCTGACAAGAATAAAGCTGATACCTGTAATAGAGATGTGGTCCATTAGCATACACTGAAATTTTCACCAATGCACCTTAGTCTAGCTCTGAAATACTATGTACCAGCATGCTTTATACAGATCTGTTATGAACTTGTACGGCTACCAAGCTTAAGCTAATTAATAATGAAAATATTCAACTGTTGTCATATTTCCCTTAGTATACTGTTTCTGAAGTTATGTGCTTACAACATAACTTTTAATTGTCATATGCTTCTAAGCACAATTTGCTATATATGACATTGAGGTACAAAGTATCAAAGGCTAGCTAAAACATGGGTATATTGCCAATGGTAATGTATGCCTTTGATCACCTATCTTTGTTTATCTGAATGTTTGAGATGAACTTGAAAGACAATGGATAAATAGGCTTGTGCTGAAAGCCAAATACTTTTTTTTCCTTATTTTGCATAGCTTTTTATAACAGAATCCAGTAAATGAGAATTCCATTTCTCTTAGTACATGAACGTACACACATGGCTAAAATGGACTTCTAATTTGTCTTCTTGCTAGATAGAACCTTTGAATGACACCAGGTATTTATAACCTTATATTCTAATTAGTCTGGCTTTATCTGGGAATAGCAGTGCTGGAGAGCAGCTTGGATAAATATGCTGGCTAGATTGCTTTTGACTCCCTTGTCTCTTAGAATCTACCGTTGATAAAAGCTGAGTATGATGTCAAAAAGAACACAAGTGAGTTTCTGTACCCAATACAAAAAGATGACAAAACTATTAAAAAAAATTCAGCTTTTTTAAAGAAGAATCACAACAAATAGGATTTATGAAAAGATAAAGGGAAGTTTATAATATTTTCTTTTGTTGCCTATCTTCCCTCCGTATGTTTTGAACATACATACACACGCACTCAGATAGTCAGATACATATGTGCATGTACACACATCTTCCTATTTTACCCTATTGCTACTGATTCAATACTCGTGATTCTTCATAGAAAATGGAAATTTTGCTATCATCCTAATGTACTTTATTACAACGGATAACTATTACAATGAGAAACTAAGTATTGAATGCAGTTCAGTTACCACACAGTAGAAAGTGTTCATGCACATGAAAAATAATGCATAGCTTGAGGTCATGCCAAATCAGATGATCAGTCTCTTTACGTAGCTCTGCATCAGGTATAACAAAAAATCTTTTGCAGCTGAGCAATTATATATTCAGGCTAGGCTCTAAAAATGTTTGTCAGGAAAGAGCTATTTATGCTTTGCTATTTTTAAACTGTAGTACCTAGCTCTGAATAGATTTTATTGTGGTTAGACTTTTTCAGAAAGTCAAAATAAACCCAATAAACCAGTTTGGTTAGGTTTCAAAAATAGAATACATGTATAAATCAGTGCTGTATTTATTGTCTATGAAGTAGGAATGACTGTTCAAATAGCAACAAATTAAAGCCTAGATTTTTTTTTCCCCCCCTGTTGGAGCTCCAATAATGCTTATTCAGACTGAGTATTTATTCACTGTGCAGGTGGCACCCATCAGTTCAGCATCTCCACATTAAATTTATAAAACATTATTCTACAATGATTTTCATGCTTTGATATTCGCGGTATATGGTGGTATACCAACTGACTTAGTACATTTGTCTTATGCTCCTCTTTGAAGCTTCCTAAGTTCTGTCTGTGACGAAAGGAACATTACCAAGATTCTTGATCCTTCTATTGGGAATCTAACTGCTATCCCTCCAATACACTTTCAACTACAGGGAAAAAACACAGCTATGGTTACCTAATAAAATACAACTATACTGTCCAGCACAGTTTAAGAGAGACCACTTTGAAACCGTGTGGCTTTAGTGATATTTTTATTTTATTTTTTTCAGTCAACTTGTACTGCATTTGCAAACAAACAGGTAGCCAAGGTCCATAACAGCACATGAGTCAATGGACGTGGGCTGAGTCATGCAGCAGGGACAATTGTCTGTAAGCAGGACCTGTGCTTTAAGTCTCAGGTTTCAAAGTTATGACCAGCATTCTTATGTGTCACAACTTCTTTTCACACTAGAAGAAAATTAAATCTTGGTAATAAGTCCTGCAAATGAGTATCTAAAATTCAGGAAAGCAACTTAACTCCTCCTGTCTGGAGAAGAGTCTGAGAGAACTGGACGGGGTAGTGCATTGCCTCTGAATTTTCCTAGAAGCAAATTGCATTGCACTGAAATTGGAGAAGCAGAAATTCTCTGCTGCACTGCATGTAACAAGCCCAGAGACACTGGATATCTATAATACCATAAATTACAGCAGGAGCATATGGAGGACTGAAAACTGGTAGAAAGTTTGTTGACAATTTTAAGAATGTTTCATGTAAGATTATCAGTGAAGAAAGGCTAATATAACTTTTTTTTTTCAGTAAGAGATTATTGCTTACTGTTTATAGAGGTGCTCTCAGAATAACTTATTTATACTGTAAGGCTTAATGAAAATCTTTCAATTTTACTCTAAAGTGTTCCCACACAAACTTGTATTGCAAATCTATTGCAACTGATGTTTTTCGTCAAAGATTTTCATTGTTAAGTTTATATAAGGACAACCCAAGAACCATATAAGTATGAATACCTAAGAGATGGATTATAGTATTAGAGATGGAATTGATTCTGGAAGAATATACAAATCTGTAGAGGATTATAGTCCTTGACATTACAAGGAATTGCATATGTTTTTTAGATAAACATGTTTCTTGAATGAAAGTGTTAAAGCAATAAAAAAGAAGAAAGGAAGGAAAAAATAAAGATGATAACTTAAATTTATAGTTTGACCAGAATGAAGTGGTCAACAGATAAGGCAAAACTTGCTTGCAGTATTGTGGAGGCAACTATGGCACAACATACTTACCTCAGGCAGTGTGTCTCATGGGGCGTGCATGCGTGTGTAAAATGTAACAAAAGAAACTTTGTATGACAGCTCTTGGTAACTGTCCTAAAGGACTTAAATTGGCTTGATGCTGCAAGTAAATAAACTGAAGTGAATTCAGAAATAGATACTGAAGCAGAAGTAATAACAGCATACATGAGGTTTGTATCAGACAGTCCATTCTGTATCATAAAGTACATGAATTGACTTTACACGGAGATGAAGATTTACTGAAGAAAATCCTTGGGGGTTAAGAACCCACAGATACACAAACCTATGCAACCCTGCCTTATAGCCTCACTGATTCCTCCTGAGTTCTCTGAGTGCAGGAAGTGGTTAGAGGGATCTGCTTCCAGAATCCAGCCTTTCCAGGGAAGTAATGAAGTCACTATATGCTTAATTTATGACTGATGATAAAGACTGAAGCTTTTGGAAGCAGGTGTCTTTTGTGCTGTGCCTATGGGATAAAATGGCAAAGTTTGTCTATAGCAATCCTTGGCTTGAGGAGTAAGGGAGTAAGATTTGATACCCAGAATTCCATAATAAAGTATGTATATACATTTCTTCTTTTTCCCAGCTGGCATTACACTCCTAATTGTTGCTACTCATTCTTCTGAGGCTTATAGGTATTTTATGTACTAAAGATACAATTAAGGTTATACAATACCACTTAAAACATTTTATACTTTTTGAGACTCCCCAAGTAATCACAGTTAAGTAGACTGTGAATACATGAATATTGCACATAGCAAACTGAACCACAATAAATAAAGAATAGGTTTAACTTTTACATGGTTCTTTTCAGCAGCCAATATTAAAACTCTTCTCAAAGATGGTCACTCAGTATCACCCATCCCATTTTTAACTCTGAGGAAACTGAAGTCTGTGAAGCTGAGATGGCTTTGCCTGTGTGACATACCCACTAGATGAAAGGGAGTTCCCAAGTCTACAACCGCTAGACAGATTTGCCCGATATCTCAAAATAATAGTTCCTGTCACTAGCCCACTCTAAACCCCAGTGCCACTGGTTCTTGTTCTTACTAATCACTCCTCAGGCTGCTTGTTATAGAGGTAGAAAACACTTCTGATGGTGAAAATGGAAGATTTGATTATATGCCTGGAGAAATGAAAGCCTAATACCTGGACACTGACATGCTAAATCTATTGTAAACCCAATCACTAAACACAAACATAAACCAGATCAACCTCAGGAAGAATGCTAATAATTTTCAGTTTATTTTGGAAAGTGTGTTCAATTTTTGTTTCCCTTCTACTTTAGTGCTGTAATGTTTGAGTGGTTTTTGTTTTGTTTCCTTGTTTGCTTTTATTTTTTTCTTGTAATTATTGTATTTCTTTGTATGTGCTACATTGTTTAACTATCTTGCTTTCCTCCATATCTGTGTTCATTTGTTCCGTGACTACAATCCTTGATCCTTCCACTCCTTTTAAAAGAAGTTTAAAACTTTATGAATGGTCTTCTGTCAAAACTACCTCTTCTGGAGGTAGTTATCCCTTTTTTCTTTCCCTTTTTCTTTTTAAGCTTCTCATGGCATGTTCTTATTCATATTTTACATTAGAGTATTTCAAGCTCCTTTTGCATACTTTGCCAAAATCTGTACTACTGTCTACCATATTATAGGGATAAGCTTAGTCTTAAGCCATATGAGTATTTATTGTACACACTGCTTTGAGTTTATTTGTTTCTCCTGGGCCAACTCCCACAGTGGGACACATGGATATGACTCCTGTTAAAGTCATGTAAACTGTGTAGGTGCATCAGAGGACTCCTTCAATTTAAATGTGACTCTTAAGAGAAAAGCTACTCTATAAGAATTTGAAAAGAATGATTCACATTCATAAATTTTGTCCTTGGTAGATACCACCTTGGTCTGGATTAGTTTTTTCTGGGTTTTTTTGGTAGGTCTGAGCCCATGGCAAAGGGGAAGAGAAAAGGAAGAGAATAAGTGCTTTTCCTAATAGAAGGGTTGAAATCTCCATGTGGTTTGTCTTATAAGAGTGCTACAAAAGTTTAGCTAAATCTTTTTGTTTTAGCAATATCCTCTAAATTGAAGGCATTATAACACTGGAATAAGCAGATAACTTCTAGAACATATGGGAATAACATACTGAATCACAGTATTCTAGAAACATGGAAATTTCTGTTTCAGCCTTCTAGAGCTCCCGGTTGTCATCCCCATTTCAATCTCCTCTTACTTGGCAACCACACCTCTTCCTGGAGGGCACCAGTAGCTAAAGACTTTGTATGTCTTATTTGGTGCTTAGGAGAGGCAAGCCCAACAGTGCTGCTTTTTTCTTGCCCTTGCTATGCCTCTATGAGGTTAATGTGACTTTGGCTGAACTCAAGCCTTGGTTTATATCAATAAACCTTCTTCTGTAGAGAAATCCCAAATAAGGCTGACAGAATTTTGCTGGAGGCTCTTTTTAGAGAAGTGCTTATTTAATTAACAATGAATGTAACTTACATGACTGTAAATGCAAACACAGACGGTCTTTAAAAACAGTTTGAGGAGAAATGTCTTACTTTGCAATGGCTATCCTTAGAAGTTTTGTTTTGGCATGATAAATTAACCATTTACTATTTAATGTGCAGTGCTGTACTTTTTCAAAGCCTGACCTAAAACAGGTTAGTGGTGCACTGGCAGCACCTTAACAGACAGCAGAGTCCTTCAGTATCTTTACTTTTACGTGGAGGCTGTGCCGAGTTACATACAGGGGATTGCTGTCTGACAGCTGTTCCCTGTCTCCTCCAGGAAAAGAGGTTGCACGCTACTTTTTTTTTTTCTTTTCCCCTTCTCCCCAGATACTTTCCCCAGCAGTTCACACCCCACCCCTCTCAGCACGTACCGCCCCTTGGGAATTTCTGCCTGTTCCCTTCAGAAACAGGGTTTGAACAGGTAAGACTTACGGGCTCTATTCTGGAGGCGCGGCTGAGGCAGGTGTCGGCCCGGGGAGGGGGCGGCCCTGCCCGCGGGGCCCCGCCGGTGCTAACTCACTGCCGATGCGCCCCGTTTAATTAATTGCCAAACACCCAAGAGATTTAGCCTAGGCAGGGCTGAGCGGGGGGCTACGGGAGGCGACCGTAACGCCAGGCTGGCGGCAGCGCTGCGGGCGCCTCTGAAGGACTGAGGGAAGGCGGGTCGGTCGCCCCGGCAGGGCCCGCTCCAGCTCCCCCGGCGCAGCGGCAGAGCTCATCCCCCACCGCCAGATCGGTTCCCGAGAAGGAGTGGGGGAGGAGAAAGGCGGCGGGAACGCTTCGCCCCCCTCCGCGGCCGGGCGAGGGCAGCCCGCGGCGCCCGGCCGCTGCCGCCGCTCCCAAATGGCGGCCACAGAGGGGGCGGGGGTGCTGGGAGGAGCGGGCTCTATCGACAGCTCGGCGCTCCGCGGTCAGGCCGAGAGGCGGGGAGGAGGAGGACGGGAAAAGAAGGAGAGACAGGCGAAAGGGAAGGAGCCGAGTGCCGGCAGGTCGATGGGCGGAGGATAAATGTCTCGCTGAGTGTGAGGCCGCCATTTTAGATGAGGAACGAAACGAACGGCGCGGAGCGGGACAAGAGCCTGGAGGGAGCCGCTGGGAGGGAGTGACATAGGTAGGAGCGGCGTTGGGCTGGTGAGCGGCAGACGACAAGGCAGGGAACGGGGGAGAGAAGGGCTCCCTCTCCTCCCCTTTCTCTTCGTCTCTCCCTTCCTCAGCGCTGGCGCCTGGAGCGGCGCCGGCTGCTCGCAGCGGCGGCTCAGCCCCGGGCGCACTGACCCGGCCGCCGCCTCGGCCGTGAGGGAAACTAGCCCGGGGAGGGCGGCCGCTCGCCCCCTGACAAGGACCGCGGGAGGAAGGAGGGGTAATCGGCCGTCTCCGTACCTGCGGGTCGCGGCTCATCGCGGAGCCCTTTGAGGTCGGATCGTCTAGTGCGCGCCGCCTCCCCTCCGCCGCCGGGGCCACCGTCCCTGCCGCGGGGCCGCCCTGTCCGCCGCGGGGCCCGGGCGGGGGCTCCCGCCTCGAGAGGAGAGGCTGCGCGGCGGCCCGGACCCGGGAGCGGGGCCAAAACGCCCGGGGGTGGGGGGTGTCTGAGGCCCGTCGCGGCTGCGGCGGGTCAGGTGGGAGGGGAGGTGTGTCGCGGCCGCCGCCTGTCAGTGCCAGCGCGGAGCCCCGGGGCCGGAGCCGCCCCCCGGGGGGCTGGCGGGGGGGATGCGCGGCCGAGGCGGGTGTGCCCCGGGGCTGGGGCCCCGCACCGCCCGGCCCGGCGCTGTGGCGGCCAGCGGGCGGGATGAGCAACGGGCATCCAGGAGCGAGCGCCTGGAACCGTGCCCTGGTCGGGGGGGGGATGCCCAGCGGTGGCTCGGCTTGCCCGGCCTCCTCGGGTCTGCGCTTCGCTGCTGGCAGCTTTGTCCCTCCTGTGCTTGCAGGGGGGACTCCCTAACCTTTCTGTCACTTTGATCTGCTGTCTCTTCAACCGAGAACGGAAAATGCGTTTGAGTTGGATTAGCATAACCGAATGCATTCTGCTTAGGCATTCTTCGGTTTGAGGTGCTTGCTTAATTTTTTTTCGACTTAGATTCAATTTTAAAAAAGGCATTTGGAAACTGGAGTAAGATTCTTTAGTTTCCCAGTTTCTTCTAAACTGTTACCACTTTGCCATGTATAAATGGTGTTACTCCAGAGGCCAGAGCTCAAGGATTGCGTTGTTTCTGGACGCGCAAATAACCTGCCTGTGCTAACACCAGCACATCTCTTGTCCATTGTTCGTCTTGCCTATGTCAGGCTAAATAATTTGTGTAGACTTTTTTTCCTTCTTAGCCTTTAAGTGACATCCATAAATACAGACACCTTACCTGGGACAATGAGATCTCAAAACCAGTTGTAGTGGAATTGCTACAGCACAGTGTGCATTCCAGATACAATTGTAGGTTGTTGTAGGTATGCAAAACAAGAAGGGTCTGTAATGGAGTAAAACTAAATTCTTCAAAAACTGAAGCCAACTTAAAATATCTGAAAATAGTTTTGTATAAAAGACTTTTAAAATGTCTTCCATTTTAATGGTTCTGAAAAACTCAGCTCCAAATATTCCCTATAGGATCACTGCATTGGGTAAAACTAGGATATAATTTGAGTGGACATACTTATCCTTTAGGACATGTCTACGCTGTTGGTGCAGAAGAAAAGATTGAATTGGTGAATGCGAGAGTTAATTTCAGGCCATTCGGTTAAATCTATTCTGTGGACACCCATTCAGAATGGAAGTGGCTTTAATTTAGTTTGTCTTAATGAATATTTTCTGTAGGTAAACCCTAAGGCTACAATTAATCATAAAAAAGGTATGGATCTGTATATATGTTCATGAAATGGATGACTGATTAATATGGTAAGCAATTTAATCTTAGATTATTAAATCAGATGTGAACTAGCTTACTTGGGTTGGAGCAGTGGTGCTTTCAGAAATCTGGAATGTGTTTTTCATATGGTTTGTTGCCATACTTAATATTTTCGGGACTGGACAACTTATTATGCAACACTGCTGACTAACCTGCTTTGAAAGAAAATCTGGAAGTAGCAGAAAAAATATCTATTTTTTTCCAAAGAAGAGATAAAACTTTATTTTTTTCAGTTGAATGCCTTTGGTGTGTACATCAAATTTTCCATTTTTTATTCTTTAATGACAAAAACGTCTATTCAAATTACATATGAAGTTATTGCTGTCTCAGGGCCTGAACTTACTACAACTTATTAAAATAACTCATATTTTATAAACCACAAACATGACCCACGGAAATAATTGGTCAGCACTTCTTGGTGTGCTAAATCAGCACTAGTTTCTTCTGGGACATATACTCTTCTCCTCCCCCCCGTTTATTTATTTGGCTCCTTCACTGTTGGGAAACTAGGAGTTGAGGAAAAAACAAGTTTTCCTTGTTTTCTGTCTTTGAAAACAAATTAAATTGAGATGGTGTGACCTGTTGGTTCTAAAACTTTTGTAGGGGATGGGAACCAAAAGCTGTTAGTTTGACTTACTATGTATAAATAAGTCTAAAAATCAGTTAGTTTCACATGCAGGAGTTGTGCTGATAAATTCACTTTTGTGTTATGGATACAGAATGTTTAAATTGTTTTTATATTCCTAATAAAGTTATGAGAGCAAATGGACTAACAGAGTCCAGTTCAATACGGATTTGCATTTGGGTCTCTGATCATCTCTGCTGCAAACATACTGTCTTTCTCCTCCATGACTCCTTCAGTCATTCCCTTTGCCACACTTTTGTAACACTTCTAGCACCCCTTGCTTCCCCATCTTCCATATTGCCCTACTTAAACACCCTCCAGATTTTTTTCTCCTCCTCTCCCTCTATTCTGATGTTGCTTGCCTACCTTCTTGGCTTGCCAGCTAGGCAAGAGGGAGGGTTTTTTTCTTGGTTTGGTTTTGTCACGTGGGGACGTGCTGCTGCAGCTGGCACGCCAAAGGTTTGTGCTGGGGTGCCCTGGCTGATGAAGCGGCCAGGAGAGTGAAGGATTCTTCTGTACTTTGGCTTACGATTTCCATAGCCTGTGGGAGTTTCGTATTCTTCATGCCTCTGCCTAACTGTTCAGCTGAAATAAGCTAATGTGTCCAAGAGTTGCTGGAGGAGAGGCAGAAGGACGGCGGGGTGGCATGATCACGTAAGACCAGTTGCCTAGGAAACAAGGGTAATGTGCAGTTGAATTTCCAAAACTTCCATGCAAATTCAGCTTGAAACAAATGAATAATTGAAAAGGATGATTGTTTTCTAAGAAATAGGTTCCTGGACCATCTTCTAACTTAGAAATGCAGAAATCTAAAGACTGTGTAACTGTGTGAAGAGAAATAGAAGTCAGCGTTCTATTTCTTGTAAAAACTTCAAATTGCATGTCAAAATTATCTTTATTTGCAGAAGTAACAGAAATAGTCAAAGCAAGATTAAGACTTGTGATTTAACTAAAATTTCAATTTTAGTAATTTAAGCATGATTTCAGTAAGTTTCATGTAAGTTTAATTTGTGAATGAGCAGACGTGTTTACATCTGCATTGTACCAGTTTTGATTGATTTTGTGTAATTGCTTACGCAAAGCCCTTCAGTATTTTCTGGTGTGAAATATATCCATTGTGTATTGAATAAGGTTGTGGAAACCTTTTGTCAGCTCTAGAAATTACTTGAAAGAGGAGTTGATACAACACTAGGAAATCAGCTAAAAATGCTACCTTTACCACAAATTAACAAGGTATTTTAGCAATGAGCATGCATTAGCTCTTGAGTTTTGAGACAGCATGAAGTAGGTACAACTTATTCTGTATGAGTAACCCAGATACGTATTTAGTGATGTTCCGAGTTTTTCTGAAAATAAAGTCTGTTTAGGACAAAATTCTGTGAATAATTCTCAGTGCTCTGTTGGCTCTTGCTGTGTACACTGTTTTTTTGTAAACAGTGATTTTGCTTTGAAAAGCAGCTGGTGCACGTTTATTCCTTTAGTGACTTGAATATTGTGTTTGTACTATAAATGTCATCTGCTTCACACAAAGTTGGTTTTATTGCAGCAGTGTGTACTGACCTTTTACAGTTTAATAGAATATGGTCATCTTGTGTACTGAAATGCTGCAATGCATACGGTAGATGAGGATAAACAAAATGCTGTTCTTGAGTAATTTGTAAATGAGTAAAGCATTTTCTTGGTAGGCTTCAGAGCTAAGAATTATAACTGATAATTAATAAATAGAAAGTTTACATAAGTGAGTATCCTTTTTTCAGGGTTTTAAGCGACATAGTCAATGTGGTTGAATTATATATTTTCCAGGGGTTTTGCTTGCTTATGGGGAATGACAAGGTTTTTAGAGCTAGGATTTTAACATAGAAAAACTCTGGATTCGTGTAGAACAATACAGTGGCAAATGCAGGTCATTGGATTTGTTTGCAGTTGCAGGTGTGTCTGTGTTCTGCCATTTCTCCTATGCGTGTTCCAAACGTATCCTGCACGCTTGCATAAATGAAGCAGAGCAGAAGCACAGTTAAATCAAATCTGATTGGTTTTAACTTCAGACAAAAGAGTTTTAGAATTGCCTTGCAAATAATCTGTGCATATGGTGAGTGTGTAAGTGACTCTGCTTTGTTTTCTTTGCACTATCTGAAAATCTGCAAGTGGGACCTGTAGCTCCAGCTCTTCTGATATAAGCCCCTTTTTATGTTGTTGTTGTTCTTAGTTTCATTGCTCTGTGGAATCATTTCACTTGCTGTGTTGTGGCTCTCTGCAGATGTTGAGTTGATTAAGGTAGTGCTGCCTGTGTTCTCTTACTACTGCATTACATTGCTTCATTTCAGATTGCAGTTTACCTTGCACACTTGCTGTTGGTTTGACCCTAAAATATTTCATTTCTGACAAACAGCTGACAAAAGGGTGTTAATTAATATTGCATTCCAATTGAAATACGTAGTATCGGTTAAGAGCAGTTGAGACATCTTGTATATTTTTAGTTCACAAGCTAGAGGGAGGTTGCTTCACTAACTTGCAGTTGGGTGTGGCATGGGGTTAACCAGATTAATTAAAGCTGGCTCAGAGGTTTAGGCATTAAAAAATGGCTCAGAGCCCCCATTATAGTCTTCTGTTACATAAATTTTTTCACTATAGACCAAGCTAGAGTTTTGAAAATGAGTGTTTTAGGAACAGCTAGCTGGAGGAGGAACTAGCAAGAGGGAGATGCAAGGTAGTGTGCAAATAGAAGAAAGATGTCTTTAATGTGTTTGTACCTTTGTAGGGCTAACATTGAGGTGTATATATTGAGAAACTTGAATATATGACTAATCTTCCTTTTTATTTTTGTAATGTATTTTCTTTTGCTAGTTGTTTGCTTCCAGTCTATGTCCCTGTCAACTCTATCAGCAATTTGAGCTAGTTTTTGCACATTCCACTTTCTTGTTCTATTCTCAATCATTTAACAGTGTTTGCTCAAAGTCTGCTTTCAATATTTTCTAGAGTGGTCTTTTAGGTCTGTTGGCATACCACAAAGGGCACTGCTCTGTCTTTACTCTCTCACTACCTGTGGAAGAGATGAAGTGTGTCTCCCCCACTGTGACTGCTTGTTGGACAAACAAATTATCATCCTTTTTGCTTTATTCTATAATTTTCCCTGTGTAGATGAAACTACGTGTGAGATTTTACATAACGGTTTCTTGGTGAAACTGAAGGAAACATAGTGAAACAAGTGAAGATACATGTGTATTCCCTTTCGTTTGCATGGAATTGTTACAGAAACGTAGCAGCACAGAGGGATAGTCCTGCAAAGTAACAGAGCAAATGTAGGGAGGACCATTAGAGTGGAAGCTTCAATGGTGGCAATGTTGCTGGGAAGAAAAAATACTAGTTAATAATATTTTAACAATTTTAAAAAATTCCTAATTTATTGCTACCCAAAAAAATGCTAGTGAAGTTATTCTCAATTATCATAGAAAATAAAATATTTTAATAAATTTCTTGTAAAAGAAAAAGCAAGGTAGATTTTAATTCCACTTAATGTGGAGACGAAAGAGCCTGTAATTACTTCCCTAGCTTCCAGTTGAAAAGGTGTATTTGATATATAGTAACAACTTGATTTTTTTTAAACTTTGTTTTAGAAACTTTGTTCAAAGTTTCACTGAAACTTGATCATATTTATGACATAGGAAATGAATCCAACTTCAGAGTCTATAAAACCTTTCTTTTTAGAATTCCAGAAGTTCAGAATTTACCTAGCAATTGTTAATGCCAAGATTAATGTCAGGTAAATATTTTCCTTGTTTTGATAATTTCTGATAGAATTTGAATTCCTTCAAGTCTAATCTATTTCATAAGCCCATTAAAATACCTTTTTTTTTAATCAGTACTTTATTTGGGCACACCTTTGTTGTAATTTTATGAGTTTTTGTAAAACCTGTATTGTAAATCTCATGCATTAAGCATGGCAAATGTGTCTAAACTCTTTCTGCCCTTGAATTTGCATGAGACCTATGTATATTTCTTCATATAGACACACAGTATTGGGGCCACTGTGTGCAAATAAGAAACATATTTTTGATTACATCAGCACTTAAGGAGAGTGAAATATGTTGATGATCATTCATTTTTTCTTAGACTAAGGGAAAAAATGTAATAGTAACTGTGCAAGCTAAGTAACGTCCTGCTTTTCTATAGCTTTCTTTTCCCTTCCTGTCTCCCTCTCCAATAACTTTTGAAAGCCGTGTCCGATCAATACCAATCCGTAGGCATGAGCAGGCAGAAACCTGTTTGTGGTGTTGAAGATGGGAGGATACTGGTTTCCCTTGTACCTAATTAGAAAGCTAAGCAATTTCAGTCATCTGTAAGTCAAGCTGCTGGCTAAGGAGCGTGAATTTCTTCTAGCAAAACAACATTTCTGTCTCCGTTTGATCACTAGTCTAACAGTTTTAAATGTTCATATTGTGACGGTTGTTATCTCTATGTGCAAACATGGGAAAAAAACCCCCATCTGGAGTTCAGGTGCTTAGGGAGCGGTTGTTCCAGGGTGGTTGGAGTTGAGGGGGTGCGTTTGCAGAAACGGGCCAAAACGGGTTCATCGGAGGACGGCACATGCGCGGCTGGGAGAGAATGTAGTAAGTTAAGTAGCTTCCAGAGTGTGTTGCAGCCAAAAGAAACAACAAAGGGTGCAAGCCTCTCATTTTATGCTGACATTTAACAAAAAATAAACCGTATTCTGAATTACATCATTCGTCTGTGTTAAATGCTTTAGAAGCAAGTAGAAAGCTTACGCAGGCAATAATAGCATGCTGAAACAAAGTGTTTGTGTCAGAGTGATACAGTGGATTGATTTCAGCTGAAAGTCAGTTCCAGAGCTTACTCTTAGATTTCTCAAACCTTTTAAGTTGACTGTGTAACTTGTTCACTGGCAATCAAGAGGTTATAAAAAGAGAGCCAGCTGATGTTGCAACCTAAGCACTGGCCATATAGTGGAAAGACTCTCCTTTGGCATGTTCACTAGTGCTATTTTTACCTATTCCAGTAAGATCTGCCCTTGTGATGTTAAATTACAGGACAGTACCTGGAATTATTTTGTTTTACAGAAGTGCTGTATGCTCTGAAGAAAATTTTCAATAAAATTATCAGGCAGATTGAGTCTAAAATTGGCTTGCATTTGAAAATATTTTTTCTTCCGTCACTACAAATAATACTGCCGCTGTAACTGTAAGGTATTCTTTCACTTTTGTTTGCATATTTTACGTCTGGCAGAGGGTTTTTAAATTTTGGTTTCCTTTGTGTATTGAGTGTTTTGTCTTTCTGAGTTTCTCATGTGGAGACTTTAAATAGGCAATGTAATCTTTAAAGTCAGGGAATTAACAGTGTAGCCCCAAGAATTAAGTGTAGTAGGAGGTTTTTGTCATAACTTCTAAAAAGCCTAGCTGGTTTTGATTAAATTTTAAGTTGATGGTTCCTTCACAGAATAGAAAATTAATTTAATATTTTTTTCTGGGAACAGATTTTCAGCGCTGCCAGTGACAGAGTGCTGTATCTACCAAACTGATTGTAGTGCAAACTGAAGGAAACAGCAAGAATGCCATAACAGTAAAACCCTGGGGTTTGGTTGTAGAAGTGTCACATATAGGATATCACATACGCAGATGTGTGACCATCTGAATCACAGTGCTGAAATGTCTAACGTTTGTGATTAGGTAATCTTAAATACAGTATTGTCCAGTTATATTTTCTAAAACGGTCAGCATCTAGTTCAAAAGTGGCTTGACAACACTGAAACACAAACCTAGCATTTTAAAACTCTGTTTCAAACTCTTGTTTTGGCTATTTGTGCAATTGGGTGTGTATTTGTAGCAGAATGGTTAATTTTTTAAAAGCAATGGTTTGACACTGAAGTATGATCGGTGATCAACTCGTGCGAGTTCCCCTTACAGAACACCTGCTTCCCTTGCTCCTTCTCTTGCACTGTGGAGTGTCTCAGGTGGAAATCCTGCAAGTAGGCAAACTTCCTCCAGTCATTTTCTTCTCCTTTGGCTTTGCCATTGTCTTAGGTGAACAATTCTACTTCTCAGGTTTAATTGAATCTCACATCTGCAATAACAGCTGGTATTTTTGTCAACTCACTTGCTTCTTAAACCCTCCTCGTTGCCAGTTTTGTTAGCAAATGTTCTTACTGATTTTTGTTTTTCGTGTATCTCTTATCTGTCAAGAAAAATACATGATTTTTACTCCCTTACAGCTTTGGTTGCAGGTAGAAATATTGTACCTGCTTCTTCTTTAACCCATCACACTTGTTTTACGCTATGCCTTCTCTTCTTGATTTGTATATGAGATTCCTTTTTCTTCTAGCTGATTTTACAATAAAAATGCTCTAGGTTTTCAGTCTATAAAACCTCTTCCCCTCCCCATCAGTTTTCTCTCTTCTCTTTTGTCTGACATTATCTGTCATACTGACTGGATTAGTTTTCTCCAAGTTTGTCCCAGACTCTTTTCAGCTCAGTTCTTAGCTCTTGTTTTCCTCAGGAACTGGTCTTTACAAACCTTTTGACCTCTTAGCTAAATGTGAGGATCATAACTGTATCCTTGTTTTTATCAGTTTGCTAATTGTCAACCCTAGCTACTTTTAAAAAACAAAAACCCAACACTTCACCCTTACGCCCCCATGCCTATATTGGCTCCTATGAGGATGTCTTTCTCTGGTCCTCTGCTTATTCTTATGGTTTTTATTATGTTTTTGATCTTCCCTTGTTTTCTCTGCTTCTGGCCCCCACATACTTTCTGGTCACATCACTTTCCACACCTTATTCCTCAGTAATGTAATCTATTAAAAAATAAACAAACACCGCTACCTCCACTTTGATTCAGTGTGGATTATTTCCTAAATATGTCGTTATTGCTGACTGGTTGTCTTCTGTTAGAATGAAAGATCTCAGCTTTTCCTCTGGTGTACAAAAGACAACATTCCTTTCTCCCTTCTACCTAGTGTCCCTGCTTATCTTTTTCCATGATGGAAACCATATTCACAATATTTTGTATGTCACATTCCTAAATGTTTGCTGTAGAGAGGTATGCAAGTTAGTAAGCAGGGTAAATATACGGTTCAGACTGTAAGTAGGTTTTAGTTTTAAAATTAGTCAGTGGCTCAAGGTGGAGATCCTAAAGCATTCTTCTGGTTTCTTGTTAGTCTTTGGGAGTTTGCTGTCTTGGGTAAAATCATGGCAGCTTTTTTTTTTTCCTTCCCCTACCTGCTCTATCCAGGAGAGAGGATACTTCTAACCAAAAGTGAGCGAGCAATGTAAGATTTCTTCCTGAATATTTTTATGTGTACTTTCTTGTATTTCATATAAACACAGAGACTAATTAAAGTCTCTGAACTAAACTAAATAAAGACTTGAGGAAGCTGGGACTGTTCAGCCTGGAGAAGAGAAAGCTTTGCGGGGAATCTTATCAGTGTGTATAAACACACTGATGGGAGGGAATGAAGAGGAGGACACCAGACTTCTCACTAGTGCCCAGTAACAGCACAAGGGGCCATGAGCACAAAGTAAAACACATGAATCTCCATCTGAACATGAGAAAACACTTTTACTGTGAGGGTGGTCAAACACTGGAAGAGGTTGCACAGAGAGGCTGTGGAGCGTGTATTTGTGGAGATGCTCAAAACCCCACTGATGTGGTCCTGGGCAGCCTGCTGTAGCTGACCCTGCTTGAGCAGGGGTTTGAACTAAACGGTCTCAAGAGGTCCCTTCCAGCCTCAATGACTCTGTGACTGTGTTACATCTCTGCTGCCTTTAATCATCTCTGCATGGGATTGTTTTAGGAATTGCTACTTAGGATGGGAACTTTGGGTGAGAAAGCATTTTACCATTTACTATCCAGTGAATATTTTTGTATATTTGACTTATACTTCTTTGTGTAACTAATTGGAGCTTCCAATTTTTTAATCAAGATTTCTTCAGCTTCCCTAGATATTCTTGCTCTTACAGTTAATGCTTATATGCAAGATTCAGATAGCCTTCGGAGGCTTAGCTTCTTATTACTTTCTTTTTTTTTGTTTTGGATCCAAGATTTGTCATAACATTTGAGAGTCAGCAAGGTGTTTCTGTGTGTAAGTAAGGAACTGATGCCTGAGAAGAAAGTATTCAACTCATACTTAATTTTTACTTTAGTGAGTTTTTAGCTCTAAGAGATTTTTGTGATGTTCTTGAATAACAATGAGATTATGTTGAGCTGGGGTAGCATTTGGGTGTCATGCAGTCTGGCCTTACACAGTGTCTCTCATTATGCTGAAATGTTGCATATAATAATGAAAGGCTAGAAGGCCCTGAAAACTAACAGTAGAAGGATGATAAGTTAACTCTGCTATTGTAGAGTTATTGTATAAGTTAGCTCTACTAACTCACAAAATAATTTTTTTTATTAATTTGCTATGTTGTACATGTGTATAAGTGTGTCTATTAAAATAGTAAATACCTTCTGTTTTTGTGTTACCTTCCACAGATGATGTACTTCATCCTTTTGTCATAGGACTTCATTTGCTTAAAGGAAAACTAAAGGTATAAATAACTTTCTCTGGTTATTTTTCCCTTCCTCCTTACCCTGCCCCATTCTTTCTTCCGAGGTCCCTGGGCCCTTCCTGGGGGAAGGGAAACTTACCACAACTGAGCTCTGTGCTTGTATTCCTTCACTGCTACTGAAATTGGCTTTTTGTTTTTTTGAGAAATTCCACAAAATTGATATGATGCCTACAGTTGTTTTAGTGTTTGCTTTATCAGAAGTGTATGTTTAATTTAAGCTCCTACTTTAGTCAGTCTGCGTGGATATTTACTTTGCAGGGGGAAAGCCCTTCCTCAGTTTAGAACTTTAGATCTTGATATTTGCCTTTCCACACCACTACAGACCTGTTGTGAATAGTCCAGACCTAATGTAAATCATGTCTGTGACATTATCTTACAACTAGTGGTTGTTTTTCTTTTCTGAGATTGTACCTCTGAAACAAAAAGTCTGTTATGCCACTTGGTTGAATAAATAAAAAGCCACCCAAACCAGAACTGTAATTTCATTGATGTATTTAATAAGATAATGTGAGATAGAGTTAAAATGGAGCATAACTTTTTTTGGAGGCACTCAAGACAGTAAATGTTTGACATAGTCTAAGTAATTTTGCTTGTATACAATCTGTAATTTCTAATTACATTCAGTTTTTATTTGCCATTTTATGCAGGCTTCTTTACAAATACTGGTGCATAAGAAACAATACAATAAAGTTAGTAGAGCTGACCAGGCAGTTTGTAACTAAAATACTCAAGTAGTACCGTGTTAGTTCATATTGCAGAAACTTATGTTCAACTATTCCCGGGTGTACTTTATTACAAAATATAAGGGAGAATCATTTGTTCTATCTTCTCACAGAAAAATATCTCAAGGCCCCTTCCAAATGTTTCTTGGTGCTATTGCCCCCGTTCCCTCCTGCCCGCCCGCCCCGATCTGTACATTGTTTCCTTGCCCAGGCTCTTAGAATTGCAGAATTGTCATCCTGGTGGCACTGCTGGTTTTGGCACAGAGCCCACATTTAATAAACTAAATTTATTAGTTTAAAGCTGCCCTGAGTGAATGCAGAGAACACCTAACTCCTGAATTAGCTGGATCACGCATCCTATTCTGTCTAACTGTACAGATAATCTAGCATTGTCTGGTATTTTGCAATGGTATTTTAACAGTAACTGTGGTATGTCTGAACTGTACAGTTAGCCTGCGTAACTAGCAGCTCCCAGCAGTTACTTGAATAACCTAATCTTAGGCTCTGTTCCTTTCCAGTGAAACTGAGGTTGGTTTAAAGACTGGTATGTTCTCAGTGGTGGTATCCTCAGTGTTACTTCATTTACTACGTGCAACTGAGGGAGGACAGAGCCAGTAATTCTTTGTACTGAGATTCTCAGGCACTTTTGTTTAATCCTTGAAAACTTGTGTGGGAAGGGCATTTAGTGGATTGCTGACATTTGAGTAACTTTTTTATCCTTGCTGTAAAGTGGATGAGTTCCAGGCAACTGTAAACACAGTTTGCGGCTTTCATCCATACTTGAAACAATTCAAGCATGAGCAAATTCAGAATGCAAATAGGCATGTGTCTGAGAATGTATGTACAGTTGATAGAAAGACTTGGGGAAACAAATGCTTGTCCAAAATGTCTTGCCTGTGTAATGTCAATACACATGTAAAGTCATAGCCCCACTTCTGCAATGCAAGGTCCACTTTAAAGATCTATCTTTCTAAATCTTTCTTTGGAGGATTCTGCTGTGAAGAATTTAACCTTATGGCGAAGAAACAAGAAGTCTAAGCGTGACAAGAGTGCCATATAATGTGATTCTGATTCAATCAGATATAAGAAAGCAGTGTTCAGTATGCTTTTTATTTCTAGCAATGCATTTGAATTTACCAAATTAAAAGATGAGGATGTCTTAAATAAAGACATCAGCTTCAGCTTTAATAGTCCTCATAATGTTAAGAGAACACATTTAAAACATTGAGTGACCACCTCTCAATATTTATCAATTTTGATTATAAGATTAAAATTATAAATTACTATACTTAAAAAAATGGAGGTTTTACTCCATGACAGAGTTCTGGTGCTTTGTTAGCAAAACTTGTACAAAATGTATGTGCAAAATTTGTGTACTTTCCTTGCTTGCCTTTTTCTTTCATAGCTGTTTTAATAGCAATTTCATAAACTTTTTTGTGAATCTATATAAATTCAGCAGCAGTACTTAACTAAAATTTAAAAAAAGTTCTGATTGAGTGCTTGGAAACACCTGCTGCATTTTTCTTTTTACGTGGGGTTGCTTTTTTGCTTTGGGAAAGGGAAGGATTTGGATTCTGTATCGCTTTGTGCTCTTTTAGGTACAAGTGGAGTGTTCAGTGGTTCTCTTTCTCTAAAGAAGGAATTCAGGTTTTGTAGGGAAACTTACAGAGCTCCGTGTTTGAACTTGATAGAAAATTAATGTGGAAGGAAATGGGTGACTGACATGGGAATGATCTCTGTGGAAAGGACAAACCAGAGATCTTTCTGAAAATTGGTGAGGAAAAGTAGCCTGGAGCCATTCTAATCAACAGAGGAGAGCAGGCACAGAGCAGCCAAAGGTGCAGATAGTTTCGGTGACAAGTACCTACTAACCAGAGCCCAAAGTACAGCCTAGTACAGCCAAGTAGTATGACTTGGTTTATGCTTACTAACCAAAGTTTTACTCTGAAAGTTACTCTTAAAAACAGAAAGGTATTAATCTTGCAAAGGATTAATCAATCTGAAAGTGTGTCAGCCTGAGAGTTGTATTCCTTGTGCCCTCCTCACTGTAGAGCCCAATTGTTGGAAAACCAATGTTATTTTTTTGCTTAAATACTTCAAAGTTACATTAGTAGCATAATGGCTGAAGCAGTAACTAAGGAATGAATGGTTCTGAGAAACAGAGAAAAAGGTGAGAAGATACTTCCAAGATCAGAACAACTGAGGCAGAAATTATATGTAATCTTTCAGTGTTGGTTTTTGTGTTTGTTTTTTCCCCCCTGAACAATAACATTTCCTCCTGTTAATTTTTAATATTTTTTTCCTCAGTTCTGTTAGGGGGGAGCTTGCTTTTTGGCATTGACCTCTTAAAATGAAAGACACTTGAAGGAAAAACCCCAACCTTGTAGATGTATGAGAAATCTGCTTGGGTTGTTAGACTGTTCCTAACTCATGCCCTGCATTTATGTTTACATTGATCACATCTTTATTTATTACTATAGGAGTGGGTCCATATTTATCTTCTACTGCTATGAAAAGCTACTTTTAAAAAGTACTGCTATATATCACAATAGATACTTGTTTGGTGTGGGTTTGTTTTTTTTTTCTCTCTAGACAACTGGTCACCCATGCAATATTAAATCAATTGAGAATTACTGTATGGGAGGGGAACTGAGAAAAGACCACAGTTAAATGTATTATTGATCTTTTTGTGTCAGAGACAAAAAAACTTTTCTTATAAGCAACTTTTAAAGCTTTGAAATGGATTCTGGGTTTTGTTCTGTGATGTTTTGCCTTTGTATATGTATTTCAGTAAACATGAATGTGACTATTAATTGTTCGTGTGTATAAAAATGGCAGCATGTGTGTTGGGAGAGGGAACTGAATTTACATTTTCTTTAAAAGCTTTCAGTGTTTGTTTCAGAAATAAAGGAAAGGAGAGGAGTTTAGCTTTGTATCCTGCGAACTTTCAGGCTTCGTCATTACCAGTTTCAGCATTCCTTAGGGGGGTAGACTGAAATTTTTAACAGTTCAGACTAAACGCTTTTTGCTAGTCGTGGAAAAAGTTAAAGTAACTTAAAGTATCTTTTGGATATGAATGAATGATATGAGTGTATGATCTGAGTGGACATGAGTGAATGATCTCTAGGAATTTGTTACTGTCAGGTGTGCACATTGCATAGCTATTTTTTGCATTTGGCTTTAATGCTTGTTCAAATGACTAACTATCAAAATCTGTAATCTAAGCAAAAAGTACTAGTTAGAAGTGCAATCTTGGTCACAATGTGCAGTATACTTGTGGGAGGTGGAGGAATAGGATGAGGTTTTTTCCTGCTCACATTGAATGTTTAGTATGAAACAAGTCAGTATCAGTTTCCTAGCAGTACTGGATCTACAAGAGGACTGATACGCTTGTACTTTAATATGTTAAAATATTCTTTGAATGCTGCTGTTGCAGTTTTTCAGTCACAGACGGGCCGTTTGAAGTAATTTTCATGAAAGTGAAGAGTTGCAGGAAGAAAAATTTTAGAAAGATGCATGAAAACGTTAAACTGGCAATGTATTAGTCGAGCATGGCATATAAACATAAATCTAATATCTGGTAATGATTATGTTTCAGAAACATGCTTGTAACTCATTTAAAGGAAGAAAAACTAGTTTTTCTGGAATAGACAAACTAAGAATTATATATTTATGAAGCCATCATTGTAAAATCTTTCCTCCTTTATATTAAATTAAATTTCTCTTTAGAGCATATCAGATGTCTTTTCACTGGAGGGAATTGGTGTGGATCTTGGGAGAGTTGGAGAAAATGAATTTAGTTTCAGTAAAAATGGCTTTCGTCAAATATTGGTTGGAGCAAAAGACCCAAAATGAATAAACAAATCAATGCTAGGGCACAGGTTACAGGGCACTGAAAGGTAAGCTATGCTGTGCACATCTTATCTGTTAAGGTGGCCAGAAATGCAGCTAACCTATGTCCTGTGAAATAATGTGTCTGTTGTCTTCTGCTGTTGTGCTTGCTTTTGTGTTCAATGTACCAACTAGAAATTGTGTGTGTATGTGCAATATTATGTTGTGTGATTACATATATATATATATATATATATAGGGATTTTGTCAGTTCAAAGCTGGTCAAGTAGTTGCCGTGCTAATTCTCTTACCTCATATCTATGTATGCAGTGAGCTGTTTGAGTTCAAAGTGCATATTTTTGTATGTATTAATATAATTTTTTTTAAGCTAGCTTTCTTTACACTAGAGGGCAGGTGAAAGGTGTAAATCATTCATAAATTACTTCTTAAGAAGCAGCTTCTATGACTGCCTCTATTCTTCAATGATAATAATTTGAAATAAGAACAGTGACTAGGTTTGAGAAGTGAACATATCCGGTGGCTGCCCATGTGGTATCAGAATCAAAGTGTTCTTGGCTAGTCTCTTGTTGGCCTGGGTGAACAGGTATTTCTGAGGAGCTGGAGCCTCCTATCATGCCACCTGAGGGTGGCCTCTGAACAGTTGCAAAAGTTAGCAGGACAATTGATTACTGCTGTTTCTTCAGCAAGCCTCACCTTACCAACTGCATGCCCTTGTACCATGGATGCCAGGAGCAGGTTTAGCAACTTTTCATCATGGATTCCCTGTCTCTCTCCAGGAGACTGCGAATACCTTTTCAATTTCTCTTTCTTCTCCCCTGCCCCTATACCCTCAGGCCACTTGCAGGTCTAAAGATACAGCTGACATTTGTATTGTATGGAAGGCTGATAGCAGTTACTGTCTTTATGTTTTTCTGACTGTGTGTACAGCAACCTCAAAATGTGTTTCTGTGATCTTCTCTGGTAGGCTGTTCATATTCGGTAGGCTGTTCATAGTATGCAGTAGGCCTTTCACATTTGGACGAGAGAACACCGTTAGAACAGGGAAACACCTTTTTTGTATGAAAGTTAGCTTTTGTCAAGGTGCAAGTTTGAAATTTTTGTCATTTCCTGTTTTCTGTTGAATTTTTCAGGAAATGTTGGCAGCATGTAAACTGCCAAATATTAACTATATTAACTGCTAAGTATTAACTATAAAGGCTGTAATGTTAGGGTGTTGTCAACATCAGCAGTGGCAACAGGGAGGTTTTGATGGTTGCCCCGCTATTCCTTGTCTCAACTTACTCAGTAGAGAAATCCAGTTGAGCTTCTCTTCTTGTTTGGTCTCGTGTTACCTGGAAGTGTGAAATAAAGTAGGGTTCCCCATAGTGAGTAAGTTTAGAGGAGGCAAGAGAATAAGCAGTCTGGGTTTCATCTTACCCCTCTTATCTAACAGTTTATCTCCACTCTGTTTTCATTGTTACCATCTAACTAGTTACTCTTTTAGCTGTCCATATGCATAATACGGTTGTTGCAACTGTACATAACTTTTTTCACCTTTCTGATTCCTGACAGTAGGGCAATGCATATGAATTTTGAGATTATTGTACTTGTAGTTGCTTGTGCATGCTGAACTCAGTTGTATTCCTCAACTTTATCTCCCCTCCTCCCTCCTTTTTTCAGAATGTCTCAGTGTCTTCCCATCCCTTGTCCCCTTTTTACATCAAATGTAAAGACTGTTGTCATTTAAGTGCCATAGATTTTAAAAAAAAAAAAAAATTCAAAGTATCTAAATCCTATTAGATTTCAATTGGGTATTGAGTTTTAAATCTTACTGACATTTAAATATTTTGAACCTTTGAACAACTGGACCTGCACAACTGATGGCATCGATGCGGGAATGACAACGATTGTCAGGAGGGAAGGAGAGGATATGTATGTTGTCATTGTATACGTTGCCAGTGAAAGAAATGCTCATGAACTGACCGAAAGATCCCTTTGTAGCAGGAAGTGTAAGAGGCCTAGAGTTCTGCTGCTGCAGGGTTTGCATGCGATGGTAGGTGCTTCATGTGAACCAAACCTTTTTCTTTAAGTCTGTTTTTACATGTTTCCTGTCTAGTTACTAGTGAGATCTGGGTTTAGGTCTGTAGCAATGTTAAATACTTAAAAATCTAGCTAAGACTTTTCTGAGTCGTGCTGTGAGTGAACACTCTGAGATTCAAAGTTTATCCTTCTGGGCATCCCAAAATGGACACTTAACACTAGTGGAGATCTTTTTTTCCACAAATTCCATTACTTTAGGTCTTCAACTGTAACAAACACCATCTTCTTTTCTCCGACATAAGCATGTGAATGTTTGGAAATTTAGCGAGGAGTACACTTCTCTGTTCAAAACTGTTTCAGACTTTGTTTTTGCTTAGTTTTGAATAAGGTGCATTTGGAGTATAATTTGGAGTTCAAGCTGTATTGAAGTTGTGATAACTGGGGAAAAAAATACACCAATACCTTTATCTTTGTCCCTGAGTGTGCAAAAATAGTACTGTGTGCTGATTTGAAAGTATGTGAGGGGTTGTTCATGTCCTTGCACTGGGAGAGGTTTATGCTGAAATGTAACTGAGCATAGTGTGTGTGGGGGGTTATAGAATTTTTTTTTGCTGTTTCATACTATGTAAATTGTGATACTATTAAAATGTTATGTATTTTGTTGTATCCCAACAGTATTAAACTTCCTACCCTTTTTAAAAAAAAAAACAACCACCCCACCCCCCAAACCTCAAACCAAAGCCCCCAAATCACTGATAAAAATAGAATTTCTTCAATGAATGCTTTTTATTATAATTCCTGTTGGGCCTCTTTTTCTTAACAGTACAGTCTGTGCTAATGCTTGCATGCCAGGTCTGGCTTACAGGATGACTCTTTTGGCCTGCAGCTAGCATCTAGCCACCTTTCTGAAGGCCCCTCAGGCACTGATTATGTAAATTAACATGATGGTAAACTGCTCCTGTGACACCAAAGATGCAGTGAGAGGAATTACGCTTATATTACTGATGATCTGTTTATGTGCAGAAAATCAAATGCTTTCAAGGCTCAGGCTAATTTTGCAGATGTGGGTGAACTGTACCATGTATGTGTGGGTTGATCACGTCACAAGGGAGAAGGCAGTGCAGTCTTCAAATGCTTTCAAAAGAGGCTGTGAGGTCTGTTGTCTCAGGAAGAGAAAGTACCACTTTGTAGCAAAGGATATTGTAATTTTCCCTGACTCTCAATTTTTGTTTGTTAGACTGCATCAATGGAGCACATTCAGGGAGCTTGGAAGACTATCAGTAATGGTTTTGGACTCAAGGATTCTGTCTTTGATGGCCCAAACTGTATTTCACCTACTATCGTCCAGCAGTTTGGTTATCAACGCCGAGCTTCTGATGACGGCAAAATATCAGATACTTCCAAAACTAGTAATACTATTCGTGTTTTCTTGCCCAACAAGCAGCGCACAGTGGTAAGTCTACGTTACCTTTATGTGAGAAATGTACTGTTCCCATTGCTAACGCTATGACGTGTATCTGGCAAGAGAAATGCCAAGCTTCGCAAAAGGTCTTACTGTGATTAAGTGTGTTGTCATCAGTTTGTTAATTCCAGAGGACATATTTTGAAAGCAGTGTATCTGTATTTCTCTACCTTAGTGCTGTATTTTTCCAATATACATGAGGAAGATACTTTGCTTACATATTTAACATTAAAAGACAGTAGCTGGCTGACCTAAACAATGATGCCTGTATGAAGTAAAACATGGAGTCATTTCTGTCACCATTTTCTTCACTTGGATGCCCACGGTGAAGTATGGTAGTTAAAGCTGAAGTGAAACTTCTTGAGGGAACACTTCTATTAGATTTCTTGGAGCTCAGTGTACTAATAATAGTCTTATGCAAAGTTCCCTGAAATCTAAATTAAGCCTTTTTCTATATTTAAGGTAACTCCATTTGCCTGCATTTCTATTACTTTTATAGGCTCCCTACTTCTATGAGTGCTGTTTAAAGTCCTGTTTCACAGAAACTTAGTGATTGTAAGAAATTGAAAAGTTATAAAATGGCTTCAAAACTTCCTTTGCATAAGTACACAATAGTTTCGTATATGGCAGAAAACGTGCCTGCCTGACAGGTCGGCTTAATGTGCAGCGAGTTAAATCAGAAGGCACAGCGGTCTGTTCTTACATCATACAAGTAATTTTTATTTATCTATTTATTAACTTCAAAAGTGAACAGGTGTGCAGTTTCACTGGAACATCTAAAGAAAAGGAGTAAAAAATGACTACCTCTTTTCTTCCCCCAAAAAAGCTTAAACAAATTCTGCAATCACTGACTGAGGTTTTTTTTCCTTTGGTCACAGGTAAATGTGCGAAATGGGATGACCTTACATGACTGTCTTATGAAGGCACTTAAAGTAAGAGGTCTGCAGCCAGAATGCTGTGCGGTTTTTCGACTTCTTACTGAACCAAAAGGGTAAGAGTCTGGAATGTTATATGTGAAACTTTCAACTAGAGAATGTAAAAAATCTTCGTTTTAGAAGAGCAGCAATAATGCTTTCTTCCTCTTTCTTGCTAGTCTCTTTTAAAGGCACAGTTTGGTTGTGAACGCTTCCATGTTGCTTTCTGTACCCTCCTCTAGGGCAACTCCTTCATCTTCCTGGGTATTAAAAATTGTATTTTTGTTTTAAAGCTAAGTATTAAAAATGTGCAAAATTGAGGGGTACACTCAAGTGCTTGTAGCATCTTACAGAGGCTTTTGTCATACTCTAGATGAAATGATGTGATATGCCTTCATGTTTGAGGTGCATTTCTCCTCTGCATTTGTAGTTAGTAAACTTCAGTGCTAATGATCCTTAGCCAACTTAAATGAACGTCTCTTCTGTGTGCTCAGTTCTAAGGCTCTACATTCCTCTACAACTTTTCAATGTTTGGATTTAAATCTCACTTCAGATATTCCTTATTTTTTGTAGGACCGGGGATGCTGCTATTAAATACCAAATGATTCTTTTACAAGCTGAGGGAGTGAAGGTATCTCATGGAGTTAATACATTTAACTTCACACCTCGTAAGGCTTGGGCTTAATGCTCTTTCAAGCCTCAATCATGAGGCAGTCATTTGTGGGTTTACATCTCTATGTGACTGAGTCCATTCTGGGGTCACCAGTAACTTCAGTGCTGAAGCACGTAATCCGGCTTTCATGTCACTAAGTCTGCCATTCATAATTTCTTATGTTTTGTTTATAAGGGTATTTCTGACTCCATTACAGCTTCTAGGTGTCTTATTTCAAATAACCTATATATCTAAATGACTTACATGTTAAAAAATAAACAGAAAAAGAGGTGAATCGCTATGTTTTCAAAGTTGCTTCTAATTTTTTAAGTGAAAGACACTGAAATATAGCTCACTATAAGAGGTTAGCCATGCTTTTTTGTATTTGTTTTCAGTTTACTCAAGAAAACTCACAAAACATAGATCATTGATTAGGCCAGACTTCTGATCTCCTAAGTAATTTTGTTGTCCCCGTTTTCTCTTTCTTTCAGGAAAAAAGTGCGTTTGGATTGGAATACAGATGCTGCCTCCTTGATTGGAGAGGAACTGCAAGTGGACTTTCTTGATCATGTTCCACTCACTACGCACAATTTTGTAAGCTTTTCCTCTTCTGTATTTTGATGTAAATTGTATCATTTGAACCACATACTCAGTGAAAGAATGTTTTAGGCGTTATGTACCTTTTGGCTTTCTAAGCCCAGGGCGGGATTTCAGAAGTGATGATTTGATTCCTTCACCCCTACTCCCCACAAATTAGATTGGCTAAATATCAATTTGCAATGAAATGCCAGAATTCTGTTTATGTTTAGTGATTCCTTAGTGTCAGAGACTTTAAAAGCTCACATTACGCATCTTCTTCAAAGGTTTGATGATTGCCATTTTTATTTTATATAAATATATATTTCTGTAACTGTCATATTAAGATATCATGTCTTTAAAGTCCAGAACTGGGAGATAACTTGCATTTTCAGTCTCTGGCTCATCAGTCAAAAAAGTCTGGATAACTTTGGCAGCTTCACTGGACTGTTGGTAATTGTACTGAATGTACAGGGTTGCTGTTAATTCTGCAAGGTCATAACGTTGTTTTGTGAGCTAATGCTGCCTTGTAATTTGACAGAGTGTTTTTTGGGGGGTGAAAGACTTTAGATTTGTAGTTCCTCCTCAGTACTGGAGTATTTGCTTAGTATAGAGCAAATGAATAGAGCTGTTTCTTTGTTTTCTTTTAACAAAGAGATAATGCCTAACTCTAACGGTTTTACCTTGCATTATTTTGTTCTTCCTGGGAAGGAACTCTACTCCTATATTCTAGCCTTTCTGTTGTTTTGTCCCAGAAATATATTGTGCCAAGTGGCAAAACCGAAGGGTTATCATTTACATCCATTAGAAAGGTTAGGACTGATTTACAAAAACTGAAAGTAGCTTCTACTTTACATTTTTAGAAAACTACAAATAAAATTGTCTGTAGTTCATCACCAGAAAACTAATATTTTTCTTCAGATCTGGAAGAAGCTTAAAGCTCGAGCCTTCCTCCACAGTATGCTCCGGAGGAAGAAACCCTTTGGTTCATTTTAATCTTTTTTCGTATTCAGAAGCTTTGAAAAAATGTTAGATGCCATTTAAAGAAGTAGAATTTCCTTAAACTATTTTATTTACTGAGGAATTTATTTCTTATGCAAGGGGTATTGGTTAGTCATAAACACACAACAAGCATTTTGACTAATAAAAATAATGAGGTGGTTCTTACGATCTGATTCTCCTTCACCTCCTTGGTGATACTAAAACAAAAAAAACAATTCTTGGCCCACCCAACTCTGTCACCTTACTGAGCACAAAATAGTGCTTTAGAATTTGACAGAACACTTTTCCTTTTTTTGCCTTTTTTTTTTTTTTTAAATAATCAGGCAAACAAAGCCCTAAATGTTTGTAAGGTTTCCAGCCAAACTGAAAATGTATGCAAGAATACTCAAGTGTGGCTTTAAGTTCAGTAGCACTTTGGGGGCACTGATAACATTTTAACGTGGTATGTTTTTATGTCAGGCTCTGAAGATGTTCATATCAGTTAATGAAGAGAAGCTTGGATTAATTATTTAATGTGTTTTCTAGGCTCGGAAGACATTTCTAAAGCTTGCTTTCTGTGACATCTGCCAGAAGTTCCTGCTAAATGGGTTTCGGTGTCAGACATGTGGTTATAAATTCCACGAACATTGCAGCACAAAAGTTCCAACTATGTGTGTCGACTGGAGCAATATCAGGCAACTCTTGTAAGGACTGTTCCTTTTCAATAGCAACAGTAATTCTCTGTGACAGACAAGGATTGTTTTTTTTAATCTCTTATCATAGAGATAAATTTGGATTGTTGGGAAGTTGTAGTCACTTTCATCACTATACAGAACTTGTGTATTGATTTCATAAAACAGCCAGCAATGATTGTCTATTCCCAGGTGAAGAAGGCCATTTACATTAACTGCATTTTGTTCTTGCTGTAAATGTTAATATACTGGGACAAGCAAACAAAGATCTTGAATGACCAGGCAGTTGCTATAATGCCCTCTGTTTCAACGGAGTAATAGTAATTCCTCTCGCATAACGCTTTTGTTAGAAGAAAAAAAGGTCATGATTCAGTTGTTTTTTAGCTGTTGGAAGCATGAGTGTTCAGAACTACCACAGCTTTTGACACCCTGTTGAAAATGCAGGGAATGGTGAGAAAACTGATGAAGGATAATACTTTCCTAATATTGATTAGAAAACGTTGAAAATCATTATGTTAGAAGAAGTTCTTTTATGCAAAAGTGTTAAAACCTATAATTGATTTTATGTGTCTTACTCAGTAATTTTTATGATTTTTTATAAAAATGTAATTTTAATAACTAAACTTGGTCATATAGTTATACATTTTCTTATACTGACTAGCCATTAGAGTGTAGGATGACTTGTACCACTTGGTGCTACCTGGGTTTAATAGAACTTAAAAAATTTGGTGTCGAATACCCCTTCAGAAAAATCTGAAGTCTGATGTAAAACGATGTGTATCTTAAGTTTAGAAAGAACACCTGGAAATTTTCTTTGGGAGTCTGAAGACACGGTTTTTAGTCATACCATACACAGAGGAAAAGTATTATGTAAAGCTAGGAATGTGTTCATGAAGTTAATTATGCTGGAAAGAAACAGCCCTTTAAATTTTCAGCTTTAAAGAACATTGTACAGGAGGTAGTGTAGCAGTTGAAATTGTAATTGTTTTTGTTGATATTTCAGATTGTTCCCAAATTCAAATATCAGTGACAGTGGTGTCCCTGCACTACCTCCCTTGACAATGAGACGGATGCGGGAGTCTGTCTCCCGGATACCTGTTAGGTAAGCTAGTATTACCTGTCATTTCTGTTTTGGAAAATACAGTTGTTTAAAAACAAAAAAACCAAAACACCCCCAACTCCTCAAAAATGGAACAATCTTATAGAAGGCTGGGATAAATGTGCAAGAAGGCAACACCACTTCATCATAGATAATATGTAGTGTCCTTTCTTGTTCTTAGATTCAGGCAAAACATTGATTTGGGATTTTATATTTTTAATTTTTAGTCTTAAGATTTTAAGGGAAGGTATTAAAGGTTTTCTGGAGACCTTTGTTTTCTTGCCTAAGAAAATCAAGGCTCCCTTTGGTATTTTTGTGAATGAATGTTATTTTATCTGATCAGGTAGTATACATGTAAGGATTTGTGACTCATTTTGCATGACTCGCATAAATAAACTAAAATAACATTCTAATGTTATGATGACAGATAAGAGTTTTAAAGAGAGAACAGTGGAAACTAAAAATATGTTCCTCTTAAAGAAAATTCTGAGACCTAAAGAGAATGTTCCTGTAGTTTTAAATGCTAGAATAACAATTGCTTTCCTTTCAAAGGGGCCTGTCTTCTGATCCTAATTTGTGCCTGTATTCTTTTCCTTGAAATTCTAGAGGCTGAAGAGGGCAGGCCATCTTTTGTTTTTTCTACATCCCTTTGAAAAATCTTGGCCTATTCAGGAATGAGGCACAGAGCACATAGCTGACTTGCAAATGGTTCTATGTATTTATTTATTTATTTATTTATTTTAGTGGGATCTGCATCAGGAATTGATCTTATGTTCTCTTTGCCATCTTATTCACTGTCCAGTGTTGTTGAACAATGACTCATTAACTTGATAGTTTTTTAAGCTTTTTGTGAAGGCTGGCTGATTTCAGTTAAGATACTTGTGTGATTTGGGATAAATAAGGTTTGAGTGACCTTAACTGTGATTTATAACTCTTTGTTGAACTGGATTTTAGTGTTGGCCTCCTTTTAACTGGTATTGGGTTTCATGACTTCCTTGCTGGCTGTTCTGTGTGAACCATTGAACAGTCTTGCAGACCTTTACAAATTCAGGGCTTAGCAGTAAAAGTAGCTCCTAAGCTATGTATTTAACAGGCTTGAATTGAGCAGTATGGTTAAATTTCACAGACCTGAATTAATCCAGCAGAGATAGTATTTTATCAGTATATTAAATGTGATTTGATGGGGATTGAGGTGAACTGTGGCAAAATTTATAATGGCAGAAACAGACTTATGTTAAACACACTAGATAAGTATGTGAGCTGACAAGACCTTCAAGTTTTTTCATTTATTTCCTAAGATAAACTGGGAATGATTCAGCTGACTGAATAGTTTAGTTAGCCTGTAAGTCCCAACTTTTTCTCTGTTTGGAATTCTGTGTATATTGCTTTTGGGCAGGTTACACAGAACAGTATTTTTCAATTGCTGGAGGGGAGAAAATAACCACAACTTTCCCTTTCTTTGTCTGTCTTTCTCAGTTCCCAGCACAGGTATTCTACACCTCATGCCTTCACATTCAACACATCAAATCCTTCCTCTGAGGGCTCCCTCTCCCAAAGACAGCGATCTACATCCACACCAAATGTCCATATGGTTAGCACTACAATGCCTGTAGACAGCCGGATAATTGAGGTAATATTGGTAGGGAGGGAATAGCATACAGTTAAACTAAAATTGTGACTGGCCATCTGATAGTCACTGGTTGGGTTTTCTTCTTTGCTTTCTGTCATTTGCTTACTGTTTGCCTTAGTTGGCTGAGTGATAAAAAATATAGGTGACACATTCGCATAGAAAGTTAATAGTTCATTCTTGCAGTCTTTATCAACTTTGCTGAAGTTCTAGGTAGATTTTGGTGTCTGTAAAGATGTGGGGGAGCTTAACAATCAAGTTTCACAGATCTGAAAAGAAAATAAGCTCAGTTTTGCTGCAGAAATACTTATTAGGCATGTCTAAAAATGTTCTTTCAAACTTACAAATCTGGATTTGTTGGGGGGCTGGTGTTTATTTTAAATCAGACTACACATACTGTAAGTCTGGATGTAGTTCTCAGAGTTAGAATACTCAAGTCAAAGCTTACTGGCAATATGTTTTGTGTTACACCTGTACGAAATTAACAGCAATTCTGGGCTTGTGTGCTAAAGCCATCTGTATCTGAGAATATTTCTGCTGTTAATATTTCCAAAAGGTGCTTTCAAGCACCTTTTTCTCTTCCCTGCTCCCCCCCCCCCGACCTTAGACTGCCAGTAGTGAGAGACAGTTCTTTGAAGTCAGGCCTAAAGTATTTGTTTTCTTTGGTTCTGTGATAACCTTAACAAAATAAGGGAGTGGTGTGCAGGAAAGGCTTGCAGAAAGAAAGGGCTGAACTGCAGAACTTCAGAGAGAGCACTGTTTGTTGGGTTTTTGCTCTGGAATAGTTTAAAAACTCTTTGGGCCAAGCAAAAGCTATTGACTACCAAGTTCACTTGCATCTTCAGCTGGTAGTTTATAGGCTTCTGTGAAGTGTGAAGACTCTCTGAAATGGGCCAGAGATGTCCTCTGGACCTTTGGTGGAACTGAAGAAAAGTGCACTGCAGCCCCATGAAGCTTTTTTGGTTAGAAGCTTTGTGTCAGCTGGGTTTTATGGGAAAAGGTACCTTCCCTTTCTCTTCGGTTTTCTTAGGCTTACAGCCTTTTTTACTGCTTCAGAAGCCTGGCTGACCATCTTTTATGGCACAAAAAATAATGAAGCACTCAAGAAAGAGTATATGAATTATGGAACTTTGTAGTGTGATGAGCCTTCAAGGAGACATTGCTTTCTTTATCCCTTATGCATAGCAGTAAAGACAGAAATGCTTTCTATTCTGGCTCTTCATAATATCATAGGGACGGAATTAAAATAGCTGTCATGTCTTAAAGGCAATAGCTGCTTTTCCAAAAGCCTTTAAAAAAAGAAAAATTAAAAAAAAAAAAACCAACACCACAAAAAAAGATATTAGAGACCTCCTAGTATGACATGAGAAAGACCACCTTAATAAACTGGTTTACCAAAGGAGGGATACTAGTGAACTTTTGGGTTTGAACAGGAATACTTAAAAGTTTTACTGTGCTTAATTATCATATATCAAACAAATTAGATTACTTTTTCTTTCACTTATCCTAACATTTAATTTTAAATTTTTTTTTTCTATACTTCCTCTGTTCTTTTCTTTTATCTCTTACCGTGTTGGCCTAGAATAACAGCCTGAATGCTTCTCCCAGTTCCTGGTGCAGACGATTTTGTTTGAGGGGAAGAGTAGGTATTTTCTTGGTGCCTTTTGTTTTCTTGTGATTAACAGGATTGCTATAACTTGTAAGCCATGGCAGTGTCCACATGAAATGTTTAATCTGGAGCTGATTTGATGAAAATCTTTATAGCATGTTTATACTTAAATATTGAGGATGCTAATTGGAAGAGGCAAATTGATAGAAGAGCTTAATTTTTAGCTTAGCTGGATGAATCCATACTACTATGAAATTTGGTGTGAATTTGAATAGGCTTGGACTAGAGATGCATTTGGTCACACAGTTTTTAAAGCAAACCCTTCTCAATCACATCTATTGTGTGGCTTTTTTTCTCTGGAAACTATTTTGTTGAATATAACTGTACAAAACCCTTAGATTAAGAACATGATGTACTATTTTTGTTTCGCGTCAAAGCAAAGGTGACAGACTACAGCACTGTGTATGGTATTATTTGTGTTGTAAGAACAACTCTAAAGAACACTGGTTTTGGTTCATTTGCTGTAGGATTCATAAGCAAAAAAGAAAATATTCACATCACATCAGGGTTGAAGCTCAAAAAAAACCTTTTTTCTTAAATAAGAATTATGTATACATAAGTATGAGAACAATTTTAAATTAGTTATCCTTTGCCAGGTTACTTGAAAGCAGTTCCATTCTCAGGCTGATGTACAAAAACCATCACTTGTTATTAATTTGGGTTCTTAAAGATTTTTACTGTCCTCAAAATGGACAAACGTAGTAACTTGCAAGAGTTCTTCATTGGTAGTTTATGCAGATTTTAATCCACTCGGGCGTAGACTAGAGGTACTCTGCAAGAATACTCTATATAGAGTCAAGCCTGGGAGAATGCAACTAACTAGCTAAAATGATGTATTTGATAAATGAATCTTTACTAAGGATAACCTGAGTTTAATTTGAAAACTGTATGGTGGAATGTAGGCTTGTTCTGTCCTCCTATGAAATCTTACATTTGTTATTCTACTAATTAGTTAGAAAGTTTGAATTGACTTCTATTAACTTTGACAGTGTTTAACATTTCTGTAGTGCATGTTCTTGCTTTGTACTTATACAGTACCTGGATATTTTACCTTTCCTGTATGTACTTTGGGATAATACATAGCAGGTGAGAAGTTGTAAAGTCATGTTTGTCAGAGCTTAGTTTATCTTGTGCATGGCTGTAGAATTGTGTTGTAAAGTGCCTGTGGCATGAGGTGAGAGTTGTCGCACTGTACCAACTAGTGAACTGTGTAAGAACATGCTTTTCAGATATCACCAAACTTTAATATGTGGAAAAATGTTTTGAAAGTTAGCTGTTTTTCTATTAGGGCACTAGACTTTTTTGGGTTGAAATAGTACAGCAGAGATATTTCAAATGTATATTGACTTGGAATATTTTAGGGGCTTTTAAAAGTTTTCCTACTTGTAACCCAAAACCTTTTTGAGAACTTGCCCTCTAGAGATACAGGACTATCACAGGAGCTATGTCCAGATCTGAAATACAAGCATGTACAAAAATCCAGTGGTGGGAATGCAGACACTATTTCTGGTGTTTCTTCTTGTTCTGTGTCTTCCGCGCCCCCGCCCCCGCCCCCCCCCGTCATAGTAATAACTGTTAATATGCTGTGAATATTTTTAATGTTTTGTAAGAATTCACAAATTGCATGTTTTTTAGCATATGGGATTCTTGTAACTAGAAAATAACCAAGCTGTCATCTTTTGGAGGGTGTTGGTCAATACTCTACCACACTTGACCAAAACTGTCAGGAATTATTTCAACGCTATTCCTGTTTGTCCTTTATATGTTCTCATATATTTATTAACTTTATCTCCTCTGTTTTAGGATGCAATTCGAAGCCATAGTGAATCAGGTATGGTTTCCAAAAAAAAAAAAAAAACCAAACCACCCAAACAAAAACAATCATATAATATTATTTTGTGTTTATTTTCTGGCTCATAAATTTTTTTGTGTTTCTTTTTATATTTAAGCTTCACCCTCTGCTCTGTCTGGAAGTCCTAACAATATGAGCCCCACTGGCTGGTCTCAGCCCAAAACCCCAGTCCCAGCCCAAAGAGAGAGAGCCCCTGGATCCAATACACAAGAAAAAAACAAAATTGTAAGTATGGTAATATTTGATTTTTAATTTTTTTTTCTAAAATATATTGAACTAGGCTGGGAGTAATCATGTGTTGGGATAAATTTCTGTACTTAAAAGGCTATACAAGCTGATGGTAATCTTGAATTGCTCTGCACTGTGTGTATATAATAGCAATATAATTTTGACTAACTTGGGAAAGATAGTACTATTGCCTTGTGTTATAAATACCCAGAACAAAGTGGTTTGGATTGAAATTTAATTTCAGACGGTATTGTGAAAATATTTTTCAGTACAGATTCAAGGATTACCTTTGTAAATCTTTAGAGGCTACATCTTTTTCATTCTTTTAAAATGTATTTAAAGTTAGCCTTGTTATCACTATTTGCACTGTATTGCCATAGCTTCCATAGAAAATGGATATTGATAATGCCATCATTTTCATAGTAAAGTTAGTCAAAATGTCTTGGGGGGGGTAGGGAATAGAATTAACAAAATGCAAGTTTTCCCTCAAAGGCTTGATTTAAACTTGGTGGTGGTGGTGGGGGAAAAGTTAGAGTAATAATGAATAATATCTCAAATTTTTTGAAGGCTTACAAGATTTAAAAATGAAAGTACAGTTGCTTAGTGGGACTCACAGTTGTTAATCACTTAAACATTTGAGAATTCTGCTCTCATCTTTTTGGTTTATTCCTTTTAAATATATAAATGAGTTCCTGAATTTTAGTATTGTAATTTTGAAAAAGTCAGTAAGTTTCTTAAGTATTTCAGATGTCTTTAAATAGTTGCTTATAAAGTATTTGTTCCTCTTAAGATCTAAGATCAGGGTTTAAGTTTCTAGGCAGAACTTAATGACAGCTTCTTAAGCAGTTAAAGCCATCCAAGAAAATGTTTTGTCTTTTGGGTTTTTTTTGTTTTGTTTTTGGTAAAAAACCCCACCACCCCTCACAAATTGAGGAGAAAAGCTGAGGAGAAAAACAAAAGTCCAAAACGCAGGACAAAACCCTCAGGGTTTCAGTGCATCTTAAACTTGTAGGAAGGAATTTATTTCATTCTTGGTGTGTATATATAATATATTTGATTAAATACTTAGAGGAAGGCTATGTCAATTTTTGTTCCAGAGGCCTCGTGGACAGAGAGATTCCAGTTATTACTGGGAAATAGAAGCAAGTGAAGTCATGCTTTCTACCAGAATAGGGTCAGGTTCTTTTGGAACTGTTTACAAAGGCAAATGGCATGGTAAGTTCTTGACAAGTGTTACTGTCTTCTCTAAATTTTGATAATGTAGGACAGCAGTCCAGAAAAAGGTAAAATTGTTTTAATGGTGCTGTGTGCTTATCTACCACTAAAGGTACTAGGTGAGAAATATTAATTTCCTAATATTAACAGTGGGGAAATTAAGGCAAAGAACAGACATCAAAATCTGAGTCTCACAACTACCATCTACATGTTTGCTGTATTGGAGCTAACATTGTTTTCTTTATTACCATGTTCTGCAACAGCTTGTTTTCTGAGCAGATTTCACTTTCCATTAGCAGGACTGAAATATCAGAATTAGCTGGGAAATTTCACAGCTTGATGTTAAATTTACCTTTTTTTTTTTTTAATACCTCAGTGGCTTAATTAGCATAGTTATATTCAAGGTGACAGGGAAAGGTTATAAGGATAAATTGCTTTTACTGTGGAGTTTTTCTAAAGAAAAAATGGTTGATGTGAGAGTTTATGATATAAAGTTAGCTGGAATACTTTGAAAAGAGGCACACTGCAGAACTACAGAATTAGGTTCCAAATTCAGGACTTGTGATTTAAAAAGAAACACACACAAAACCCCTCCAGGCCCTAATTTAAATAGCATTATTGTCATAAAATAAGCTGAAAAAAAAATATCTGGAAACTTATCATCCACCCTCTATTTTTAAAGCATACATACCTGTATGTCTTAAAGCCAAAATGTTGTCAACATCCATGGAAGGACTATTCTTATGCTAAAAGTAATATTCATGAACAGTTAAACTGATTTTCGTTATATAAGTGAAATAGAACACAGAAATTAAGAGGAAAGATAGGTTAAGTAAGATTTCCTAAACAAGGTAATAAATGTGAATTTCTTGTTAATATACTTAAATTTCATGTTAATAAATACTCTTCATGTATCAAGAACTCTGGTTCTTCCTATGTTAAACAGAAATACCTTGAGATACATATTTACAAAGAACTTTCAGTTGTGTGCACAAGATGGCTGTATAGCTGTCACCTAACTTGATATCGATAAGATTCAATATCTTATTTATGGTAACTGTTTATAGTTCTCCTGATTTCTCAGGAAAGTCGTAGTTAAATTACTAAAATATTTTTTTTGTAACCGTCATTTGCACTGTGGCCTTAAAGGATTTAAAGGGGTTTATATTTCTTGCAAGTCTTTTCTGGTTAGAATTGAAGAAACTGGGAGTTCACAGTGCACAAATTAGTGAAACTGCAGACTTTTTTGTAGTAACCTAGTCTAACAGTACAAATGCAGCAATAAAAATGTCTTGGTGAAGCTAAATGAAGTTAATTGAAGTGGGCAGATTGCTGCAACCTTAAGTAAAATTTCTATATTAAGTTAGAGGTATTGGGTTTCCTGACATGCCCAACTATGAAGGGCTGTTTGCAATGAACCTTTGGAGAGCACCAGCGGAAGATTGCATACAACTTATATGCAAACCGTATTAGGTTTCCAATAAGCTTCCCTCATTCAGTCTTCCAAAATAAAAATGTGTCAAGGACAGTCTTGCTGTGAGGAGTGCGTGTCTCATTGAACAGGTATCTTGCACTTCCATATTTTTCCAGATTGTTCTGATGGTTAAGTACTAATTTTCGTATTTGCACCACTTCTGTTACAGACCCCATTTGGATCCTGTAGTGTCCTGTAGCATGCTTCTAAATTTAAAAGGCGGAAAGAGAACCAAGGCAGTTTAAATGGGTTGGAAGACTACCTATCATAAACACTCACATTTCCCCTTTGACCCTGGTAATCAGTTCTAGGGTTTTGGTGGTTGGGGGGTGGCGGAAGCTGATTTGTCTTCAGATTGCTGCTAAACAAAACAAGTGCTATTGTGTATTTGTTTCTGTAGAGAAAACTGCTTGGGAGATGCCATCAAGCCTAAAAAAAGTGTGGCACCTGATTCAGTAAGAACAGTGTAAGGTTAAAAACATCTTTTCATCTGTGGAGCAAGGATCATAATGGAGAATATATTGAAAAATAATCTGAAAACATTTGGCCTGTAATCAGTGGATGCTGCATCCTTGCCTTGTCTTGGCATAGCTCATAGCAATATACTTGCAGGTATTGGTAGACCTTCTATTGGTCTTGCATTGTACATCAACAGGAGTTGTGGTAGGAATTGGCTACTTCAAAGCCTGTGATTTTGGTAGTCACATGAAAGTGTAATCTTTCTACCAGTTATGTTCTCCTGTTCTGGTCTGCAAGCAGAGAGATCTGTAAGTTATAGAACATTATGCGTGCTGCAAATGCGAGATGGTTCTCTTTATGAAGATGCTAGGGGATGAAATAGGGAGTATATTGCATTTACTGAAGAGAAAGGAAGATGATATAAATGTATAATAGCGTGTTCAATATTTGTGCATCCTTGTGACTTCTAATTATACAGCAAATTAAGCAACTGGTAACTACAGTGGAAGACACTGCAGTTCACTCAGGGTACTCTAAAACTTTCAAGTACCAGTTTGCATATCCTTCTCATACTTTGTTGGTAACGTTTTTTTAATTGAGTGGTTAGTATTCCTAATGTATTCAGTTGATCATTATATTCTAGAGACGTGCTACCATATTTTTCAAATATATCTTGGAAAAGAGACCATACTAAGAAGAAAATAATTAATGATTGTGGTAGCAGAGAAATCTGTCACTCTAGGGATTTTTTTAATGTAGGGGATGATTCTCTAATGCTAAGTGGCAGCAGCCTTTAAACCATGGGGTAAGCCTATGTCTCAAATCTTTTTACTGCATGTGGACTAAAATTGAAGTTTTAGTTTTCCTAGTTGCTTTTACCTTTCTGTGACAGTGTCAAGGCAAGTTTATCCCCCTCTTGAATTCTAAAATGCTGTCCACCCATAGTTAAAATGAACATGATGTTTACTACTTTTGCTGAGGAATTGGTGGGACTTGCTGTTAGTGCTTTTACTTTTGTTAGAACGGTCGGCTTCATTCTACTATTGTACCTTTTTTGAATCGGTTCAATTTTACTGTTTTCTGGATGTACACTGTAAAGGTTTTTACAACTTTATTCTCTGGAAACAGTCTCTAAACAGATAGCACTGAATCATCATATATTCCTTTCTGTATTACCCTTTAACAGATACTGAAATTTAAAGCAAGCAGTGGCACCGAAAGCAATTCAAATGAAGCTTTTAAGTAAATTTTATAATGTATCGGCTTAAAGAACAGTAAAATATTCTGCTTACTGTAGTCCCCAAATTTGTTATTGAAATATTAAAATCAGTTATCTCATTCATGATTTTTCTGCTGTTCCTGAATAGAAAATTTATCCCTCCCATTCCTGAAATTTAGCAGTATTTAAATCTAGGAAGTTTGGTTTTTAAATAAAGTTTATATTTAAAAAGAATGTGTGTGTATATATACATATATATGTATATATAAAAACTTTTAATATATCAACTTAATTATATAAAAATACAAAGGTGTAAATATATATGTGTGCTAAAGCTGGATAGAAAATGGAAAGTGATGAAACTTTGGATACTGTTTGGAAGCTGAGAGACTGATGTGACCGTGCTTGAAATAATGTGCTGAGAATGCACCTACACTAGAATACCTTCCTTCTCAACAACTGTTTGAGATTTTAGTAGCTTCGTATCCTGCAAAAAGCATACATGTAGTTCTAGCCAGTCACAGCTGTTAAAAAATAGAAGGGAAGCATGTGAACAATTAATGACTTTTTCCATTAAACTGAAATTCAGGTAAATGAATTGCTTGATACAACAGAAGTTATATGTCTGCAGGAAAATCTTAACCTAGAGGTGTACCGTGCACAGTACTGTGCACAAATAAGGAATTTTAAGTATACTGTATGTTAATGTTATTTTGGGGAAAAAAAAAAAAGCTGCATTTTTAGTTACTTTTATGGTAAATGTATTTTCAGGGGATGTAGCAGTGAAGATACTAAAGGTTGTAGATCCAACCCCAGAACAGTTCCAGGCTTTCAGAAATGAAGTGGCTGTATTAAGGTGAGTTGGTAGTTTCATTGCTAAATTCTGTTATTCCAAGGCACTGTATTTGACTACCTCTCCTTTAAGCTGTCTTGCCCAATATTCTATGTTTGATAGACACAAAAAGCAGATCTCCAGAGAAGACGAATAAAAAAGAGAGCATATAGTGATACTTCTGAATATTGTTGTGGAGCTGTGAGACAGCAATCATAATTCAGAGTATTTCAGTGGTTCTTTACTGTTTCTGAAAGTCATCTTTTCAGATAAATCATACTAACATCCGTAACTGTTCAGGTCACATTTGGCCTGCAGTAAAAGGTGAGGATTAATAAATTCTGCCATAATTCTCATCACTGGACAGCGTACTTGAACTGTACCTTTTAAAATTGCAGCATAATTACTTTTTTTTTAAAATGTATGCTCTGATCTACATAACTGTTTTCTGCTTTCAAATACTGTTTTTGTAGTGTCCAGTTAACTGTCTGTAATGTTAATCCTGGAACTGAACCAGTTAGAGTACATAAGAACTATCTTCTCATCTGTTAATTCCTTCACAGTTTATAATGACCCTTTAGTTTCCTGTTGGATTTAGTCTTCTATCTAAAGTTGTCACTTTTTCACAACTTTCAGGGTGATTTCTGTTATTCCAATAACTTCTTCTACTACCACTTGCAAGCATGAATGTTGGTTACTAATTTCAAAACCCTTGAATTTTCATGACATCTTTTTCTTAAAGGTTGATTTTAAATAACTTCCTTGGAACTAAAAGGAAGTATTTTAACTAAAAAGCAGAAAATAAGCTGATTTTATTTAAAATTTATAAATTGGCAACTGTAGCATATTTTTATTATTTTTAAAAACAAACTTTACACGCACATCCACTTAGCAAAAATTTTGCAGGAAGCTTATGTTTTTGGACTCAAAAGCTGAAATATGTTCCTCCAGCCAGGGATGCATTTTTAAAAGAACTTGAAAACGTTTTTCATAACGGTAATAATTTTTCTCTCTGCTACTTTCTATTAGGAAGACTCGGCATGTTAATATTTTGCTCTTTATGGGCTACATGACTAAAGATAACCTGGCCATTGTTACACAGTGGTGTGAAGGAAGCAGTCTGTATAAACACCTGCATGTTCAAGAGACCAAGTTCCAAATGTTCCAGCTCATCGATATTGCTCGGCAGACAGCACAGGGAATGGAGTGAGTAGGATAAACAGTGCTGGTTATTTTTGTTCTTGGAATGGTGTTTCCCTTCTCCTCCCCAAACCCTAATACGTGGAGTTACTGCGCTAAAATAGTAACGGGTCAAAATGGTATACCAAGTAAAGATTTTGCGCAGCCTTAATTCAGCACTGTTGTATGCATTCTTACTTTCATTTAGTATTTCTTTTCCCACAGATTCTTGCCTTAGTTCATGTTAGACCACTAGTCACTTAACAGTCAGCTTTTCTGTATTTTATCTTCTTTTGTAGCTTGAGGTCTTGCTGTAGTGCACTAGATGAGATCCTATTCTAAACACAGAATTAACTTTTTTGTTCTTCCCTGTGTTACTTACTATAACATTGCAGTGTTTAGCAAACACTAATTTATACTCATGGTACTCCTGTGAGATGAGAGGATGGCTGTTCCTATTCTACAGCTACAGGACTTGCACATGCAGATGTATTTTGGAAGCATTCTCCAGATGTTTGAGTGGATACAGTAACCACCTCACTTCTCTTTCAGAACATGTTATAATGTTCGTAGCATAGGAGATGCTGACATTGGCTGACGCTGTTAGTGCTCATCCATTTTGTAGATCAGGACCCAGGTTTCCAGTCAGACACCCAGAAAACTAGGGACATGTATTGTGACTGCAAATGAAAGCAGTTTGTAAAAAGTAAACCTTAGCATAGCATACAAATTTCATGCATATGAGGACAGCACCCAGTTTTCTAGGGCATTATACAGTTACATAACAATGGTGCCACGCTTCCTGAGATTTATTTACTGCATTGCTTCCACTTTAATGCATAAGGCAGTAGTCGTCAGCTAGCGCCTGCTACATTTCTCTTTTCCCAAAGTAGATCATCCTGTAAATTGACTAAAGCAAGAGGTCTGTGAAATGGTTGAGTATTTAATAAACTGTCACAGTGTCTAACAGTAAATTGAAAGGCTAAGTTTATGTGAGCAGCCTTCATAATGTCACTTTTCTGCTTTTTCTTTCACAGCTATTTACATGCAAAGAATATCATCCACAGAGACATGAAATCCAATAGTATCCTTTCCTAACTTAATCATGTTTCCTTTCATGTGAGAGTGATTTGTTGTTAATATGAAGCTTTTTGGGGGGTTGAATTAGCTCTTTCAAATGTATATAACTACTAATGAGTAAGAAGTTACTTTTTAGCAAGGACTTTCATAGAACATATGTACTTTCTTACCAAACTGTTGTGATAAAGATGAAAAAAGATGTGCAACAGTTGTGCTCCAAAAGTCTTATTTTACTTAAGTGGTGTTCATGCAATTCTCTGTTATCCAAATGCTGTATTGGAGAGAAGCTGCACTCTTTACTTGACGGGAGATATGTGTGTGTGTGCATGCTGGTGTATGTGTGCACATGTGGGTTTTGTTACTGTTTCCCATATATTTTTAATACATTTAAAATGCTTTCATATGACTGGCAGAAATGAAGCCAAAAGTCTTACTTTAAACTCAAGAAAAGGCAACCTTTTACCACTATATTTCTTGCAAAAATACAATTTTAGTAATGCATATGGAGTAAAAATGTTGTGAACTGATGTCTTTCGCCTTTGAAAATGCCTGCTTTTGAAATTGTCAAGAGGAGCAGCCATTGAGCTAGCAGCATAAATTGTAACTTCCTTTCATAAAATGTGAACAGAATGTTTGCAAATGTCATCACAAAAAATACACCAAGGTCCATAATGTAAGGGGATTCCCATTTTCAGTTAAGCTAGAAGAATAATCATTTTAGTATACAGGAGGTCAGGAGTTTGTGATTCCTGATAATGATGACCATATTTGGTGAAATAAATTAATTCTTCTCCTGACATGGAAATGAGAACTAGGAGTCTGTCATGTTTATATTTCTGAATCATCTTTTTCAACTTAAAACATTCTTCAATGAAATTGTAAAATGGTATCTTCTTAAAATAACCCCAACAAAGAAGGTGCTGGCTATCAATCTTAGCAGACAAATCTATTAAGTAGATAGATTACAAGTAGTACAGATGTGTGTATTTCCAGTTGAAATAGTTAAATCATAGTTATATCTCAGATCTGTCAGAGAGCTTTATGTAAATAGATTTGATTTTGATACTTGTTTCTACTTATAATTGTTTTTTCTTCGTTTTCTTTTTTGAGTTGTGATGACTTCTATGTTGCTTCCCTATGTGTCTCTTGACACCAGTTAAGTATCTGCAGTCATTGATGTTAATTAACACAGGTGATTTCTATCCTAACTCACCGTAAAGATAAATGTACAAATAATGCTGAAATATCTGGTCTTGTTTAGTCTTAAATGTTAACGCTGTAAATATGGATGCCATAACATTACTTTTCCTCTGTTTAAGATACAGCTTGTAGCAGGTTTAAAAAAAATAGTCATCAATATTCTTGGATAGTTGGCTTGCATTTGTGATAACCTAACCAGGCACTTTGTAATGATGTCAGAAAATTCAGAATTGTTTACTCAAGTTTTCTACAGAAATTCTTTAACAAATGTTTAGATATATTTCTTCATGAAGGCCTCACAGTGAAAATAGGAGACTTTGGTCTGGCAACTGTAAAGTCCAGGTGGAGTGGATCTCAACAGGTGGAACAGCCCACTGGTTCAATCTTGTGGATGGTGAGCAAAACATTTCACTGCTTTTAAATAGCTGGCTTTCATTCTGTTAATATATGTTTTCTCAGTTGAACACTATTTTAAAGCTTTACGTGTAAATGAATCAACATATGCTGCTAGTACTGTGTAGAGTTTTATTCCAGTTGTAGGACAAGTTAAAATTGAAGAATGAAGTGCTGGAGTGCTTAATTGTCCAAAGTAGACACCATTCACCCAAGGATCCTCCTTTTGATTTTTGGGGTTATTTCAAATATTTAGGGCAGAGACAGGGCTGTCAGTGGAACTGCAAGGAGCTGTTCTGAGGGAAGAGGGAGAGCCTTTCTCCTGCCGTAATCCTGCCTTTCCCCAAATGGGCTTGTCTTGCCTTTAATCTGCTTAGTGGTGGCTTTGTGGGATCAGTGAGACCCTGTCTTTCTCTACATTCTTCATTGCGGCTTCTACTTCCCCTGCTCTCTGCTTGGGACTTGGCAACATCCCTTCTCACACGCGCTTGCTGATCGCGCATTCGGCAGCTTTGGCAGGTGACTGGGAAAGGATAGGGAGTGCTTCTGGAAGTACAGGAACGAGTGCAATTCATCTTTGGTACTGTGGTAAGATGTTTCATATATACCAAGATATTGCTGTTAGGCCCACTACTGCTCCTTACCCTGCACCCGATAGTTGTGGTAGGTTTTGAGGCAGCTCAGGACTGTAGCAGATCAGTGTCAGTTTATATACTGAAGTTCTCAAGTTCTACTGGAAAGTTTATGGAGTTTCTTTTGGAAGCGTTACTGCAAAGTCCTTGTCCAAGAGGACGTTCCCAACAATTGCCTTTATGTTTAACTTCTGCCAGAACTTAAAAGGCAGTTCCACAATTTTCCTTCCAAAAATCATCTGGAGAAAGTCTATTTAGTAATTTTTGAAAGATGCGACTTCAATAAATAGAAAGAGTGGAACAGTGCCTGTTAGCAGGTTAAAAAGCATCATTAAAATTGTGCAAGAATGTCTTAAATTTAGCACTCATATTAAGTAAAGTATTTTGCTGAAGTTTCACTCGATCCATTTTTGTTGATGCAGTTTACTTAAATTCAGCATGTAGACTGATCTATTTTCTCGCTGCCAGGGTATGGCACCCAGCAACATCTGTGGCACATACTTCAGGGAAGTGTAACCAAATAAAAATGACTTGCTGAATGCTACATATTAGTACATCTTAAATCTTTCAATATTTAGCACTGAATAAGCTGCAGGTGTTACGTGAAACAGGTTTTCCTTCTAAAAAATTATTCTTTATTACTAGGCTTGCAGCCTTCATACCTGTAGGCTTGCTGCAGGTATTTGTATTTTGAGAAAAGTCAGGAAGCATTCATTAAGAATTGCAGGATGCTTGGCCAACATTTGTTTGTGACACATAAACTACACAAATCACCTGAAACAAAGTTACAAAACCAGAAAGTTTTTGCTTTAAAAAAAAAAAAAACAACAACCAACCAAACAAAACCCCCCAAAGCCAAAGCTTTTTACAGCTTTCCATAAAAGGTTTTAAAACTAACTCACCTAATAGTATGCCTATATACGTGAAACAGATCTTAGGAAAAAAACCTGCATTTTTGCTTTTTGCCTTTTTTTTTTTTTTTCATTTTAATCCTTTATAGACCATCTTTGCTGAGTTGTCATTACATAGAAGGCGAGGTTGATTCTGTTTCCTTGAAAGTTGATAAAATCTTACTGAGTTTTTGTTGTTCTACTGTTATACTTGAATTAGTGCTTTGCTCAGTAATTCCGAGGGACTTCAGGGGAAAAAAAATATCTTAGTCAACAGGAAAGATATTTTGATGGTTTATGTCTTGTTTTATTAAATCATTCAGCGTTGTTTCTTTTAAGTTCTTTAGCTTCGTAATTTTGCTTTTTTTTGCAAAGATTCAAGAATTCTCTTGCATTTCTTCCCCGATCTTCAATATATGCTATTTCATATTTGGCTTTCACATTTCATGTAAATGTTTTGGTATAAATTTTACAAGAGACTAAGTCTGTATTAGAATTTTATATTTTTCCCGTTTAACATCGATACCTGTTTAAGAACTGATGGTGAGAGACTCAGACTCAGTTGTATGTAAGATGTAACAAAAGTCTATATATATTGGAAACTGGAATAATAATAATAATTTTTCTAATGGTAAATGCTCGTTGAATTAAAGAGTTGCTTTTTTGTTTACTTGCAATTGTATTGATTTTTTAAAATAAGATGTAGAGTAGCACTGCCTGAACTTTTCCAGAGCCTTAGGTAAAACCCATCAAAGGTTTTGAGGTATCCTTTGTTCACTAATTTTTGGTTGAGCTCTCTCTCTCTGCTTTCCAAAGATTTTCCCCTTTTCTTGTCCTTTCCGTTTCTAAGTTCTATTAATATTGCTCATCATTTGTTTCTTTTTTCCTCCTTCTGCAGGCACCAGAAGTGATACGGATGCAGGATAGTAACCCGTTTAGTTTTCAGTCAGATGTCTACTCTTATGGAATAGTATTATATGAACTAATGACAGGAGAGTTGCCATATTCCCACATAAACAACCGAGATCAGGTACGAAACATTCTGTACAATACTGCATTTTATTTCGGGGCATAGTACATTTTGTTGTCCTCGAGGAACGTAAGATAAAGACAAATGCAAAACAAGAATTGAAATGTTGTTTACAATATGATTTGTTTCAGCAGTAAATCTGTGTAATTGAATCTTTACTTAAATATTGACAGTGACAGTTACTCAAAGGGAAAAAAAAATCTTTTTTATAAACATTTTAAGTGCCCTGTTAATTTATTCATATGTTAAAGCTTTTGCTACATCAGTAAAATCTTGGTTTACATATTTGCGGTTATGTGACATTTCCCTTTTGATGTCAAATGTGCTGTTCTTATATCAGCAAGATTGGATTCTGTGCTTTTTACTAAGTGGAAAAAAAATAGTGGCTATTGTCAAACCTGTTAGTATTGAATGTTAGTTCATGTGATTTAGTCTTTACCAAGTTGTAATCTTACCAAGCAGTTAATCAATAATTATAAAGAAGTGCATTAAGGACAGAAACCTCAACTGTTCTCTTGACATGAATGCTTTTTCTGGCTTAGCAAGCATAGAGCTAACTCATTCTGTAGGGCATGAACTTCAGACTGTTGTATCTTTGTTCTCTGTTTTGCTGATCCTCAGTTGTGGTTTGTGTTTTGTTGGTTTTTTTTTAAATTAAGATCTAATAATGAGCAGTGTGTGTGTATGGGGAGAAACTAGTAGATTTTTGCCCCTATTATAGTCTGTATTCCAAGTAGAAGAGGCCAGTTCTGTAAGTTAAGGAAGTTTTTTTTTCTTATTTTTAAGGTTGTCTACAAATTGGGATATTGGAATGTGTTTTAATTCATAATACTGAAATGATATGCAAGCTTTAATAATCATTACTGTCACAAAACATGCGACACTTGCCCCTCAAGTAAGTTTTCCAGGGAGGGGTAGAATATTTCCTGGAGAACAACACTGAGACCTTATTTTAGCAACATTATATTGACCTTTTTTTTTTTTCCTGAGACAACATTAGTTGAAAAAGAAACAATAGTACAGTTCGTACTGTTTACCCCTCCTCCCCCCCGTAAAACCCTCAAACAAACAAACTCCCCTCAACCAACCAAGCCTACCGCCATTTTACCAGATAATAGTCTTACCAATACTAAATGGTCAACTATTAATGTTACTGGAAGTCTGATGAAAATCCTAAACAATGACCATATTAACTTGAACTAAAACACTGATTTCCAACACTAATTACGTCTTTTATTGTTAGTCTCAAAACAAAACAAAGCCCATTTCCTTTTTTGCTGCATTAGTTATCATTAGGTATGATATCTCTTTCAACTTGCTAGCTGTACATCTCCTTTTGCAGCATGTTTTACAGCGATACCTGAAAGCACAGTTCTACTGATGGATTAAGCTGTTGTGCCAAATCGGCTGGCTGCTTCTAACTGCTCAAATTGAGGATCGTTTGTGTAGCCTTCAATTGAAGGAAACTGCCATGTCACGTCCATGCCATGTAGTATGTCCTGTTCCATTCTGAATGCAATAGTGCCTTCACTTGTTGAACTACAAACCGCAGTGTCACTCTGAATTAATCATGTCTTCCATTATACAAAAGCAGGGCCATTGTTTTGGTTAACTAATTTGGAAAAATCTACAAGTATCTGCCAGTGTGTGCGCCTTTGGTACTCGTGTTTAATCACTTTGGGATGCTAAAGCTATCAAGCAGTGAAATGACTTTTACAGCTTTGGTTTTCTGCTACTTGCTGCTTCTTTTTCAGATTATTTTCATGGTTGGCCGAGGGTATGCTTCTCCAGACCTCAGTAAATTGTACAAGAACTGCCCCAAAGCAATGAAGAGGCTTGTAGCGGACTGTTTGAAGAAAGTTAGGGAAGAACGACCTCTGTTTCCACAAGTAAGTGTGTTTTCTGCATATAACAGTTTCAGAGTATGTTATAAATAGCCATTAGCACACAAAACATTCTATGGGGATACAAGCTTTGGTTGAGAAACTGAAGGTAGATGTAGGAATAAAGTGCAGCCTGCTTCCTATTTTTGTCTTTATTCATATGTGCGTTTTTCATAACCCAGCTCCCTTAGGCAGTTCGTAATTCTGATTGTATGTAATTCCTGTAAAGGTCATTTTAAAAATATTAAGCATGCAGACTGAAGCAGCGTTAGACTAACGCTACAGCAATTTGCTTTCAACAGCTGACCCATTTTAGAGATAAGCAAAAAAACCCCAACCCCTAACCCCACAAAAATCAAATCTATCTTTGTATTTACGTTTTATTTTAGTGTAGGTTTGAGGGAAATGAGAGACCATTCCTCCTTTCCTTCCCCACAACTATGAACAAGCAAAAAAATGCCCTGGGGGATTTAAATTCATGTGGCAATTTTTGGTATTTTTACAAAGGATACTTTACCTTTTCCTGCCACTATGAGGATGATGAAGGTACTTTCTTATACTTGTTAAATAGCTGGAATTAAATAACAGCAGATTTTGGAAAAATACCTTCTTGCTATTACAATCAAGTTTGACTTTTGTTGTTTAAAAAGTTCTTTCTAAATGTTGTTTTCTAAACAGACTGTTAGGCAGAAGATGCAATTCTTTCCCTGTTACTCTGTTGGAGAACTGCATAGATGCTTGTTAATTGATCATAATGCCTGTGAACTAATGGAGAGCATCCTGCCAGCCTCTGAAACTCAGACTCCTCACAGCAATGGAACTGTATGGCATATTCCTAGCATGGTGTTTTCAGTGTCTCCACATAGTATATTGTTGCTCTTCAGGATATGCTTAAAGCCATAATAAATGAAGGTTTAAGACTTAAAAAGACAAGCAGCTCTAACAAGCCTTCTTTTCATTTTATGTGTGTTTCCCTCAGATACTGTCGTCCATTGAATTGTTGCAACATTCTTTACCCAAAATCAACCGGAGTGCTTCTGAACCGTCTCTGCATCGTGCCGCCCACACAGAGGACATAAATTCATGCACGTTAACATCCACAAGACTACCCGTGTTTTAGGATCATGCTCCCCTTCCCTGGTTCTCCCCAATGGTGGGAAAAGAACAGAAGTAACAGAAGTTGTGCTTTTAATGCCTCGGTTACAGGATCAGTGCCAGCAGGATTATCTGCGTCCCAGTTTTAAGAACAAGCTGCTAAGGATTTCTGCGGTTCTTATCCTGCAGGGACACAGCTCCACATTGCCTTTTTCTACAGTTTCTTTTACTGGGATACTTAACAGACTATAAATCAAGAGGTCTATTACTATTTTTTTAATAGATGCACTTGAGCCTTATTTTTCCCATAGCCAGAAGCGATGGATGTTTCTTTGGCAGCGTTTCTGGATTGATTCGAATCTGTTGATAAATTGGTATTTTTTACAGCAAGGAAGGCTTGCCTTGGCATTTGAGGAAAGATGACGCATTATGGTGCTCCTTGGTTGCCCCATGCCATGTGCCACTTCGAGTTGGGGGGGTTTTGCCTGAAATGGGTATCTGCAAACCAGACTGAGGGAAGAGGAAAAAACGTTCTGGAAATCAGCTCCTGCCTAAGAGCTTTCATCAAGCCAATGAAATAAGTTAAAATGCTAATTCAACACAAAATAGTTTTGCAATAGTTTTGCACATAGAAGAAAAACTCTTGCAAAAGAATGGAATATATTCTGAACTGTACTGCTCAGAGAAGGAAGCTAGCCAGTCTTGCTATGGTCATCTTCAGTAACTTAAGCAGCTTACTTGGTACTATTGACTTGTTTCTTGCAGCCCAATGAGGTGGTAAGTGTGGAAAGACAGGCTTTTGTGGCTGAGAAAAGGCTAATTAACATTATCCGTATACTTCTGCAAAATGAGCATAGTCTTCATCCCATCTGAAGCTGTCGTCCAAGAGATGCACTATCAAGAGGAAACTGAGCATATACAGTTTTTCTTGCTGATTTGGGTTTTAATTTTGTTTTTATTGCTCCTGAGAAAATGCATTTATTGTAAGCCAAGGTTCCTCTGATTATCTTATTTTAATAAAATAAATTAAATTTTAGGTTTAAGATTCAATGTCATCATTTAATGTAGTAATCCATAGTTCTGACATGTACATCTAGATTTAAAAAACTCAGAAAATGACATTCTGAATAATTTTTAAAAGTTACGAGGATAGGTAATAGCTGTTCAAGTAAAAAAAACACACTTGATATGACAACCTATGGGTTTCCAATCACAATCTTTACAAGATGTTTTTTATTCTACTGTAATAATCTTTCAGCAGCATCTACTTATTAAGACACCTACACTGAGGTACTAGCAAGCTATTTAACTGCACCATTTTTCCTCTGCATTTTATTTTCTGTGAACCTGTTTCTACTTAGGTAGAGGTGAGTGTTGTGCTGTCTTGGCTGAACTCTGCAGATGACAAAAAATAGATGGTTTAATCTAAGAATTTATTTTTCAAATAGCATCCTGTTTAAATATGTTAATTAGGGAAAGAATGGAAGCCAAGTTTCCACTCCTGGAGTGGAAGCTTGGGATTTTGTGTGTTTCTCTGTGCATACAGGTAAGTATGGGGCTCCTGTCAGAATACCTTGCTGAGGTCTAGCGAGTGAAGAGACAAGATGTCTGTCACCACTATTACCTCAATCTAAACCGCTGCCTAAAATTTGTTAGGCAAAATACTTCGGCTGTGAATTTTGACAGCTTACATGTGCAACTCATAGTGCCTGTAATGTCGAAATAGCCATTTCAGCTTCTTATCTGCAGCAAGCAAAAAACCCACAAAGCGCTTATGAAAGGGAAGGGAGGAACTTGAGGTACCTAAGCCAGACACATACGTAAAACCTAATATCTAGACTGTTTGTCCTCAGACATTGTAAGAAGGGTGGAATATTAATCCTTAGGTGATCAATTGAGCATGACCATAAAATTTGCTTGCTAAAAAGTAAATTGAGGGTTGACAGAAACTGTTCCATATAGTTCTGCATGATTTTTAATAATAATCTTGGTATTTTAACTGCAGCCCTCTGTAAACATAAATTATCTCTCATTTTACCTTCATTTTAATAAGAAAGAGTTTAAGAAGGGGGAAAAAAAAGGAGAAATGGTAAGCTGCTTTTACTTTAGCTCTAATTTCCAAAAAGAGACCATTAACTCCTAATTTTTAAAACAGGTTATGTATCTCTTGAAAAATTAAAATATTTTTGATAAATAGGCTTATTTTGAGCAGCACTTGATGTCAAATTAGATGAAAGCTGCTAAGTGAAGAATTGAAAAGGTCTGAGTTTCTAAGTCTTACTGCTCTTACATTAAAACATCTCTTCATGTTGTCCCTAGGTAGCTTTGAAAAAGAGGTTATCTTTTTCATTTCAGACTATTGTTACCTGGTTTGTGTCTTCTTAGGGCAAATTAAATCATGAATGTCTTGTTTAAGGTAAAGAACATCCTCTCCAGTGACTCTTTTTGGTCAATATTCTATTACTGGAAATATTTCTCTCTGGAAAAAACACACGTGTAAGACCAGCAGGGAGGCTAAGGGGTGTAAGTATTTTGGGTTAGAAACTATGTCTGGACAAGAGCTCCTGAACATTCATCTTGCAGTACTACATCTCTCTCAGTGATCCTTTCCTTTCCTTCGCCTTTGTAAGGAAGGATTACACTCATATGACTTACTCGAGTAAGACCTTCACTGGTGCCTTCATGTGCCGGTTTTAAAAAGCAGCTGACGAGTAAGTGGTTATAGGCACTGACAAGCTCAGGTCTGACTTGCAGTAAGCATTGTTAAACATTAACTTTAGAGTAGAACTAATTGTGGGAAAGTTACGGTTCCTAGGTCAGAACAGAGAGCAAAATGTGCATGTTTGATTTGAGGGAAATACTAGAAATGTATTACTAGAAATGCATATAGAAAATACTAGAAATGCAGTATTTTCATCCAGGATGTTTCTCGGCTTCGGTTTTGACCCAGAAATGCCAACCAGCAGATGAAGCAGATAATCCTGGAGTCACTAACTTGCCATTTAAATATGTTTGAATCCCAGATGAAGGTTCCTGCTGTCTGCTTTACGACAGTGACCCAGATCCTAGTTTTTAACCATCAAAGCAGTGCCCTAGTTGCTGTGCTGATGTTAAGGTTTTTTGCACCAGTGTCTCTAAACATACTTTGCTTCACAATACAAATAATTCCTGTTGTCTCAACAACCAAGCTTTCTGAAATGCTCAGATCTTTAGGCAGACAAGCAACCTTTCAAGGGCACACAGTCTTATCCTCAAGCCATTGGTCAAGTTGGCCCTCTACTTATTTTAAGATCATATGCTGAATGTGCTTGAGAAAACTGCTTGTACTCAAGTGTTACAACGCTGCATCACACAGCAGCTGTTTCAGTTGCGTCCAGACTGAATTCTCAGTTTAACTACAAAGTTAATACAAATGATTTGCAGAATTAACTTCTTGAATCAAATTTCACAATCAAATTGCATTTGCTCAAAGCTTTTGCAATGCAAACATGAATTAAATTTTTAACAAAAATACAATTCAGGAACAACTCCGTTAACTCAGAAGAGATGTGCCTTAATACCTCACACCTCCTGGGCCTTTAACATTGCTGTCCTTGATCTGAAAAAGGCAAATGGGCCTCTGGAGACAGAGCCCTCCTAAAGAACTGCTGCTGGTGAGGGAGCCACTGGCAGTACTGGGGCAGGGCTGTCGGGGAGCACTCGGGAGGCAGCCTCGGCAAAAGGCTGCAGTGCAGCCACCTCAGAGGTGACTTATGTGGGCAGGCTGTGAACTTCTGCCGGTGCTTTTAGTAACGCAACTGCAGCTGCAACTGGGGAGGGGAGGTGCATGGAAACGGGGCTCTTCTAAGACTGTACTGTACCTTCAGAAAGGTGTATCTCACTATGCTAGAGGTACGTGGAGATGGAAGAGCCTGAGCATCAGCCACACAGTTAAGAAAAGCAGCAGTTAAAACTAATAGTTTCTTTTGTAACTGAAATAATTTATGTTGTAGAGTTGCAAACCACAAGATCACTGACATAAGGAGATCAGGAAATTATTTAGTTACTTCATTTAATGTTGGCTACTTCATTTAACCTGAATCAAGGTTTCCCTTCCAGTTAAATACATTTGAACCAGTTAGATTGAAGAAAAATGTATTACTGTTGCAATGACTATTGAAAGCAACTACTTAGTGTCATTATACGGTTTCCAAAATCCATGTTGTGCTGTAAGTTTAATTTAGCTGTATGTTGTGACTCCTGTATTGCTCTGCCTGAATATATTAATCAGGACAGTTGTATTTGCTTTACGACAGGTGCTCTAAGAGACACTTCCTGCCACTCTACACTTTAATTATTTTGAAATGAGGGTGGGAACTTCACTTGCACAGTCATCGAGAGCCAGGCAGTGTCCCGGCCCCACTACTGAAACACTCACTGTAAGAATACAGTAAACTTGATTCTGAACTCTAAGTACTACTTTGAGGTATAGTGTATTAGTTCTTAAATCTCCTTTTTAAGGAAGAAAAAGCCACACTGACCATTATTCCCAGTGGGCTTTTGTAGATATACCTTTAGTTGATTTACTGAAGGGAAGAAAAAAAAAAAAGCAGCACCCAAAATAGATTTAGCAAGAGTTTTTAACAGCTTAAGCTTTAAATGGTAAGAGAGGAGCTGTATTTACACTATCACTCAGCTCACAAGACGGCGTATGTTAGGCCAAAGAGGGAGAAAACCCTCTTGGGATTAAGGGATTTTTTTCCATGCAATCAATTTAACTTTTCAAATATATTTTAGTATTTTTTTTGCCATACAAAAACTATCTGAAAACTTTACCAGGACTGCACAAGTAAACCACAGGGCACATTCATTCTAACTGTGCTGTAGAAAGTAAAAGCATTGCTAAATAAATAGCTAGATTGCTACACAAGACAGCACCTTTAGTTCTCTTTATTGAGAAGTAGCAGGGTCCTCATCAGCCCCAGAAAGGTGCATGAAAAGTTCTCCAAGTTCTGTTACATCATTGTCTGTGCTGGTCACAGTCCTACTTTCTCTGTCTTCAATAAAGTCCCACAGACGAACAGAATTGAAGAACTGGAATAGAAGAAAATCTGACTGAGCATGAACCAGTACATGTCACAGTTCCGTCAAAATATTTTCCATTATCAGTCTTATTTCTTTGTTAAAAAAAAAAGTCAGAAGCTGGGATTCAAAAGCTGGCTTTGTGCTAGGATTTACTAATGCTCTCGGCAGCATTTGCTGTTAAACTGGAAGTGACAACCGCTCTCTTGAGCGTGACAGTCTGAATACAGTGAGGTCAAACTAGCCAGTATTGCCGAGCTGTACCTATGTGAAACCAGCAGGCCTGTCCTGACTGGTCAGGGTGCTGGCCAAGCCATAACGAGTTTTTGAGAAGGCTTTAACCATTTTAGCTGGTCTTATTGCCAGCTCTATGCAGGTAAGTGAGGTGAGTTTGTAATACTGCAGGTGAAAGCTTTAAGGGCACAATTCCTTTGAAGAAAGGTTTGCCATGAGAAGGATTGGCTGAAAAAATAAACAGGAAGAAAGTTTTGCTATTAAATGACAAACCTGTGCCTCGAGGAAAGGTGAGGGATGCTTCCTTCACTTCTCCAAGGCCGTGCATGGTATGAAACATTTGAAGTAGTACACTTTACATTCAAAACGTGGTTTGAATTATACTTGACTGGAGCATTCCCTTACCCGCACAGTCCCCTCAGAGCTGAGCTGCTTCCGTGGTTTTTCAGGTTCAGCTCGTGTCCCATCTGGATAAGCATGAAGGTAAAGACACTTTCCTCCAAACGGGCAAGTTCCTTTCCCTTGTTCAAAGTACTTGCAGGGTTTTTTCCTGATTTAATTAGAAGAGAGAGAGTTATTGCCTTCAGCTAGTAGGAAATAGATACCGTTCGCTCTCCATGGCTGCTTATCTCATGCTTAGTCAGTGATGCAAAGTACTGCTCCTGTTAACACACCAAGAATTTTGGTCTCCCGTTCCCTAGCTGACAGCAGCCAAAATAGATGGGAAAGATTATTAAAAGCGAACAAAGGAACACATAAAAAACCAGCATCATAAGTCAAAAAAATTAAACTATCTTAAGCCATGGAAAGTGAGGGACATTCTTTGAATGTCATTGATCCTACACATGCATTTTCATCGTAATGAACAAATCCCTTGCTATTTCTCTAGCAGCATTCCTCTCCTGTATCTTCTACCACTACATTTTTATGAATCTGTTCCTCTCATCATCTCCTTTGGAAGTTCTATGATGATGCTTCATTAATTTAAGTTTCCATCAGCTTTGTTGTTCAACTAAGCTGTTCTAGCTGTGCAGCAAATGTTTATAACGGTGTTCCTTACAAAGGTCATACGCCAGTACTCGGGGCAGTGGGGAGGGGGTTGATGGATTGTTCTATAATGAAAAACATCTGAACAGGAAACTACAGAGAAAATGCAATTGAACTTGTAAACTTAATACGCAAATAGTGATGAAACTGGTTCCTAAGGCACAGATATGGTCTGTCAAATAGCAACTAAATGGAGAAGCAAGCACAGTAACAAAAAATCCCAAACAACCAAAACCCCCCAACCAGGCACTGCATTAAAAGCAGAATGGATTTGTCTTGGTTTGGAACTCAGGTGGTCTGTGACTTCCAGGTTTCCAGGTCTGACTTTTTCCCTCCTGCGCTGGCATATAAATCAGAGTGGATTTGTGCTGGCACGACCCTTGCTCTTAGCTTAGACTCCCCTTTATTAGCATTTTTTCATTCCGTGCAATATTAAATCCTCAAGTTAAACTGACTGCCAAGAGATATGCCCATAAAAACCTCTTTGGTACAGAAATTCTAGCTACAACACAATCTATTAGTCTTAGCTGAGCACTTTTTGTATTCTCTTCCATACAACAGGTTGACAAGAGCCAAAACCCCACTTCTAACACTGCCTGGCACCCCTATTCCAGTAACACAAAAGCTTACCTTACTGAGAATGTGGCCAGTTAAAAACTGACTAAGCTGAGGCTTTTGAGCACCACTTACTACCCTCAATTCAAAGTCCTTATGAATTAAAATGAAAAGCCATGACAGCAGTAGGGTGTTGAAAACAAACCGCATCTGAAGAACCTCAGTTTAAAGTGATTCATTCTATTCAAATATTTTGCCTGACTAGAAGATAAAACACGACAAGATGCTGGATTCATTTAAGGGAGCAGTACTGCTTTCAATAATTCTGCTGCTGTGTTACAACAGGACTTCAGAGACTTAAAGCTTCCCAAGCAGCTGAAAAGCTAGTAGCAACACCTACACACAGATTTAAGTTAGGCCTATTTTTTTTCTGTACTCCAAAGGGCATGTTTAAAGGTTGACACGCATTCGCAGAATAAAGCTGTGCAACCTTCAGCAAAATAGTCATCGCTCACTGGGGTCAAGCACAGCTCTGCTTGTTTACCCTTAACAAGGGTGAGCAAGGAGATCAGCAATGGTACCGTCCTGTTCTGCGAACTACACAACCCTTACCCGTGCCAGGCAGGCGCAGCTTTGCGACGCTGCTGTAGAACTATACCCGTCAGCAGATCTCTCCCAGTGCTCCAAGCACTGGGCAAATCGTTACTAGACAATAAAAGGAATGCAGTAGTATTTTCCATTTCCAGTAGACGTTACAAAAGCCCTGTGAATTTTTATCCCATACTTCAAGAGACTATTACGTTTTCCTTCCCTATGTGTTTTCCTCAGTAACTGACAACATTCCAGGCAATTACGTCTAAGGGATCAACAGAAAACGCATGAAGCCAATTTTGGCAAATGAACTGAAATAGCTTCAACATTTCCGAGCACAGCGAGTTTGAATAATTTCTGATCTAAAATTACATGACAGACCCTTTCATAGCAGTCACAAAGTTAAATAAAAGTGTTAACAGAGATTAAGAGTTCTCTGTAGAATGGTTTGTAATTACATAAAGTTTAAAAATAAGGCGCTTTGATTGGCTAAGCCTTAGCGTATCTATCTTAAGGACAATGTAAATAGTATTTGTGGTTACTGAACTTACGCCACTCCCTGCTTAAATGCTTCGATCAGCTCGTTTTTCTTCTCCTGGTCTTCTACCCAATACGCACTGGGAATGACAAACTCGGATATCACACGGCACTCCGGGCAAGACCTTAATGGATGGAGACAAAACAGCAATGCTCTGTTACTTTCCGCGAGCGATACTCCTCAATAAATTAGGCAGAACAGCAGCCTTCCAAGTGAAAGGGAGGTGGTTTGTCACGCTGAAGCAGCGGGCACCTCCTCACACGTTAGGACAGCACACGTGCACATCTGTTATTAGTTTCAATTGAAATAAGCCAATTCAGAGCAGTCAGGGTTTGCGCTACCTTCCGTTTGTTTCTAGCCCTGAACAAAAGTAACGGGTATTTCCTCAATACGCAGAAATTATCTGCTAATCCCAACGTGCAGAAATAAAGCATAACAGCTACACGAGTACTGCAGCTCCCATGCAACAGAAAGCCAAACCAGCCGAAAAAAAGAAAAAGGAAGGTCTCTAAGCCTTTTGAAACGTGATCTGACTTCTACCAGCAGTGACGAGTTGTTCACTTAGTGGTTTTATGAGATGGATTTCTACATGAGGAATTAAGTTCAAGAATCAAACATGCAACTTCAGGTACCTCAACAAGCCTAGGAAAGGCTTTATTACCCCCTCCCCATAAGTCCCATAAAACACCTTGTCTCCCAGCTGGCAGTGCTTTTAGAACTAAGCCAAGTCCCTCCTTTAGATTAACTTTGCAACGACCAGTATGGTCACCATTATGGAGAAATGTAAAAAAGATGTTTGAAGAATTTGTATTAGTATTTAATCCACAACTCAAAACGGATTCCAGGGCTCTGTTTCTGAAAAAATCCCTCACAGTCCCTACTGCAGGCAGACTATCTCAGTACCTCAACTCCCATACAGTTTATGTCCTAACGAGCTAAAGTTCACTTCAATGAAATTCATAATGAAAGTTGTGCAGGAAAGTCTATTTTGGCAGAAGACTGGAAAAATTGCCCACCTTTTCCTCAGTATGCTTGTAACTTGACAGAGTTTTCAAAGAGATGCTCAAGAAAGGAAATTGCCCTAATTGGATGCTTTAAATTCTCTCATCTAAGGAGGAGCATTTTTGCAATACATTTTTTATAGAGCCAGAAGATTAAGACATTTACTCAGATACAGATTAGTGGGACATGTCCCATTAGTGGGACATGCATGATTAGTGGGACATGTAGCTTGAGTAAGCTATAATTTAGAGAAAAATCCAGTAATTAAGCACATACATAGAAAAAAAGGAGTGACTGTTTTTGCACACAGGTCACTGTGAAGGGCACAGGTTAACAAGGTCTCAGCTGCTCCAGAGTCCACGTGTGCACTTTGCCCCACCGCCAACGCAATGAGAGGGGGCTAAGTTACAAAGGGCCAAGCTCTTCCCACACAGGACCACAGCGTGTAAGTAAACCGTCACCAAAGGATACCCGATGCGTCCTACTGGTCTTGAAGGCAGTTCTCATAGCCACACTGCAACGTCCTGGAATTTGCCAGCGCTTGGACCAGGATTTTCTGAGCTCAGATCTTATTAATGGCTATGTTAATATTTACAGCTATGGAATCCCCAGTTTTATTTCCATATCAAGTCAAAGCACACCGGAGAGCCCATCTCACTGACACAGGCCACACAGCAGAGACTCTGGTTAATATCAGCTTACTTTATGATTATATTCTCGAACTGCTTGGCACATCTCCACTGCCGGATGCAAGACAAGCAGTACGTGTGATTGCAGTTGGAAAGGATCCCAAACCTCCTCTCAGAGGCTGATGGTTTCTCATACACCACTTCCATGCAGATACTGCACACTTTGTCCTGGCTTGCCTGAAAGGCAAAGGCCTTCTCCATGTCATGCTCGAACGTCGCCATGCACATCTGCCAGAGGAGAGACGTCATTGGTTATTGCAGTCCACATATCAGCCTGTTCCTTGTAAAACATAAGTGTCTATGAAAGGGATCTATTACAGGAAAAATAAGGTACGCTGATTAAGAGCATCATTCCTACCCTTCGTCGTCATAATTTAATTTTAAGAACGTTAAATTCAATCACATATTTCAGCCCTGCAGTGTTCTCTGCAGCTTCAAGAGTATCAGAAGTAAAACTACCCAAACACTCTTCATTTACACCTTTCTGTATCTCTGTCATGGAACAGGTATTGCACAAGGAAATGCTTCAAATACCCCTAAAACCATCTAATTCAGGGTCCAGAATGGGTGCCACACTCAAGATGTTACTCTGCTCAGCATTAAGGCCACACTCACTCACCGGATATTCAGCTTTACCCTAGCTAAGGAATTAGTCTCTCGTTACAGGCTTTCCTACAGTGTTTCTCAGCACAGTATCCCAGAAGTGACAATCAATAACCAATTTACACTTTCACAGCACTACAAGGTGAGCTGGTGGTTATATCTGCATAGTTTTGCCTCCTGCTTTTCAAAGTTCTCAGGACTTGACAAGTAAAATAAAAGACTTTAAATTACAGTAATAAAAAAAAAAAAAGGACAAAAAATAATTCCACATTAATAGCAGCATTCCGACTACTGCACCTTCTCATCCAACACACACCTTTGCTTCCAGAGCTGAGCACCTGACAGCAGCGGTGACGGGATACCCTGCCAGATACCAACGAGCTCCCGGGAGAAGTGAGAAGCCCTACACCAGCACGTTTTGCACGTATACGCCGACTGCACAAAACCTGAGATTTTTAACCCCTTGGATTCTACGCCAGATTCTGGAGACACTTATGATTCAGTAACCACTAACGCTGCTGGTCTTCCTCCTCCTCAGCCTTGAGGACTCCTCCTGTTCCTGACCAGCCCTGACCTAAATCTGGTAGCCAGGCAGAGAAAAGAGCAGCCCCTTAATCCCATCTTTACCCAACCAATTCCTCATCCAGTCCCTCCAGCTGCCCTACTTCAAGTTCAGCTCCAAAATCTTTGTACTCCGTTCAGTCTGTCCCTACTTGACGCTGCCCTGAAATCAGCCACCATCAAGAAGAGACATCTGAAGAGGTGACTCAGCAGACTGGCAGGGCGATCCCTCAGAACGCACCAGCAGCCCACAGTTCCTCTCCCCCACTGTACATAACGTACCACTGAGACATCGCGTAAGCTACAAAAGACAGTTTCCTGGTAGAGTTTTAGGGTGTTCTGGGATAAGGCTGCAGGCAGGCTTCCCGTAAGGATGAAAAGGAAAAAAAAAGACGTTGCTGTAAAAGGCTATCTGCATCACCATTACCAATTGAGTCCTAGATGCTTGAACAGGCTTCTCTTAGGATCCCTTTATAGCTAGACAAACGATAAAACAAAAGCTCTTTGGAACAACAGGCTCTTCTGCAAAACACATCTTTGGATTTTAGAGCAAACAAACCAAATCTTGCACTGAGCAAAGCAAATCTCACACCGATTTCCTGTTAATATTACCATCTCGTGAGCCTTCCTCTGCTCTTGGTCGAAAGGGTGAAGTACTTGCAATCCACATATCTCACACATGTCTCCGTGGAGGTAAAGGCAGCGATCTCCGAAGTGGCACGCTCCTGCTGCAGTGTAAGGACACAGCTGCTCTCCGTCAGCACAGGAGCTTCCAGCTACCGGATCTTCCAGTCCACTGCAAATAGCTTCCAAATACGAATGGGGCTTCATTTCCAGATTATCATTTTGGTCACTGCAACACACCACATCGCCTGTGGCACTGGGCTTCTGCTTTTCTTCATTCAATCCACACAGATCTTAGGAAACAGAAACATAATATGAGCCATACAAGACACTGCACAAAACCCACACAAGAAGCTCCATATACTTTCTCTCCAATGATTACCAGGTTTTTTAAAAAAAAAGTTTTCTTCTCAATGAAATCCCACCTCTGAGCCCCTTTTGCTCACAAATCACAAGACTTTTCACAAACCACCTACTGAAAAGTTCGATTTCAAGATTTCTTCAGCTGTTTTCTCTTTACAAATAGGCTAAAAAATCCTCTCATTTCGCATGAGGGCAACTGGCCCATTCGGCGCGACAGTGAGAACAGGTGGGCACAGCGCGGGGGGGCTCGGCTCCTCTGCCCTGCCTGTCAGGCATGGACAGATGTCTCCGGGCTTGCGTTCCTAAGGGCTGGCACAATCCTCCACGGAACACAGGCCAGGTACCCTGGCACAAAGCAGCCAGGGTTCTCACCATTTCAAATGCCCTCACGCTGAGAACAAAATGCACAAAAAGATCTGAGGGGCAGAGATATTTTAACCAAAAAACCCAGATCAAAACAAAAAATGACCCCAAAAAATCCCCCCAAACAAGAACCATCCTTCAGGGAACACCAGGCTAAAAGCCAGTCAGCTAGACACGGTCATTAAAAGGTACTGACAGGCACAAGCGTTTCCAGGAAAGAGGCCTCATCGGGTAGGAAGTCTGACTGCACCTCTCCAGCTGTCCACGAAACTCAAGTAATAAAAGGAGGAAAAACTCCTAACTCCTGTCAAGCACCAAGGAGGACGAGCACAGCACCACTCCCACTCACTTCTGTCCCTGAGCACTAGCGTTTTCTTCTCCCGTTTGCCAGTCTCACGCAGTTTGCTCCTGATTATCGGCGCGCTGTGCTCGGGAGGATGGCGAGGGTTGTGCAGCGCTGCCGATGAGAGGGGAGGGGGCGCAGGGGCCGCTGCACCCCCCGACGCAGGCAGTCTGGTGTGATCATACCTATGAAAGGAAAAAGACAGAACAAGTGTTATAAAGGCTAAACTTGGCACAGTGGCCGGACAGCTCCCCTGATGAATATTTAAACAAAACAAAACTGAATAGCTACTTTTTTTTTAAAGGATTGTTCTGACAAGTCGACTGAACTGCTCAGTCTCTTTCAAAGCCAGACTAAAAGGTTTCTCAGTCTCAAAAAATGGATGCCTCTGCAAGCACACCTATATTTTCTTCTCCAGAGACACCCAGCACAGCTGAAAGAACATTATTCATGTGCATATTAAATTAGATCTTTGTCATCCCCTCACACAAACAGGTTTGCTGGCATTTCTCAGAGAAGCAACATCAAAACACTGTGCAGGAAGGAGTGACATTTCGTGATCTCGGTTTCTCCCTGCAAGCAGCAACACTTAGACTTTATGCTCCCACACCACAGGAGAAGATGCAGCATTTGCAAAGCAGATAGGAAAGGACTCGAAACATCCGGTAAAGCTATAGAAATAAACTCCAGCAGCAGAGCAGAAGCAATCAGTGCAGTAAAGAGGCTGGTCCAGTAAAGCCATGGACATACCCGAACGCTAGAATATTTTTGATAGGAACAAAAATATTCTCCGTCTCTGTTTCTGGTCCTGTACGTGCCCACAGACATGCCATACGCATGAATTGCTTATGTGAGAGTGCCCCAAACTCCAGCAAAACAGCTGGAGTAAAACAGCACCACACTTTGCAGCCACCATAACGGTGCAGTCAGCGTATGACGTGGTCCCTGCGAATAACTCGGCCACCAGCAACATTATACGTTACTAATTCAATGTGAGCAGCTAACGGAAGCTGCAGAAATCACTAACGTTCAATCTCCTGATCCAAGTTTGGTACCATGAACTAAGCAAAGGAAAGCAAATGTGATCACAGCAATGCCATGAGATCCCCTGTTCTTGTCAGGCGAAGGTACAAACACAAGCTTCTCATCCGTGACCAGAATTTTCCCAGGAAGAAGTCACGGGCTGCCCTGGGGCACATCCCTGATGGAACGTAAGAACACTAACTAAGGCACAGTATTTACTGGAGCATTTCCCAAGGAGTTTTAAGCAGAAGACGTCAGGAGAAGGTGTGGTACTGTTCAGCTTTCCCACCAAACCTATGGGAGCGTGAGAAAAACACTTTGCTCTAAGATAGAACTGAAAGTCCTCAAAATTGTGTGTTAGAATCTGCATGGAGGAGGCTACAAGCTGCACCAGGAGAACGGAGCGAAGCACTGCCGAAACATTGCCTGCGTCCAGCCGCTTCAGTCATATGGAAGGCAAACCATGCCACCAAATGCTATTTCATGTGAAGTTTTTTGCATTTAATAGGTCTTACTACAGTAAGAACCGGATGAAAAACCTATGTGAAACCTAAAGTTTATTTTCTACTGAGTAAAATAATTGCTGAAGCCAAGGCAGAGTAAAACCGTAACGCTGGATCCATAAGCTGGTTTTTGGTACTGGGAGAAAAAGCTCATATTTAATATATTATTTCATTCCCTTTGTCATCTTATCGTTTCTTGACCTTTGACTCCCTGGGGTTTAAAGCTGACTGCCTGTGATTATCACGCCCAGTTCTTCTGAACTCACTCTTCCAAAAAGTCAGGTCTTTACCTGCACCGGGCTCCATAGGCACACTGTCCCTTCTGGTAGTACTTGCAGATGGTAGAGGATTTGCTTGTAGACAAATCATGCGAGAACAGACACTTATTCCCCTCCCGACAGACTCCTTGCATGTAGTACCTGGGGGAGAAGCAGTTCTGGTCACAGGAGTCTGTTTCGTAAGGACGGCTTCGCTCCCCAGAGGCGCCTTCGACAAGCGTTTCCCTCCAAACCCGACCTCGCTTCTGCCTCAGGATACAGATCCCTATCCGGAGGCTGCACACCAGGGCCTGCGACAGCCCCCCGCACCCACCGCCCCGCCCGGGGACCGCTTCCCCGCCCCAGACAGCGGCGGGCACCGGACCGCACCGGCCCTCGCCTCCCGGGAGACGCGCCCGGCCAGGTCCCGCCTCAGCGGCGGCTGGGGCCGCCGGGCCCGGCCCTCCCAGGCGGAGGAAGCCGCGCTCCCGCAGCATGTGCCGGGGGACGGGGCCGCGCCAGCCCGAGAAGGCGCCGGGCCGGGAGCAGGGGCCGCCCGGAGGCCGGGGCGGGGGAGGCCTCCGCGACCTTGCCGCGCCGTGAGCAGGCCCCAAGCGGCTGCGCGGGCCGGGCAGAGGAAGGGCAGGCCCCGGGCCGGGCCGGGCCGCGCCGAGGCGGCGGCGCTCACCTGCAGGTCACCTGCTTCGTGCTCATCCTCGCCCCGCCGCCCGCCCCCGCCGGGGCCCCGCTCCGCCGCGGGAGGAAGGGCGGAGCCAGGCGCGGCCCCAGCGCCGCCCCCGCCGGCGGCCGCCCGGACGCTGTTCACCGGCGCGCCGCGCCGCAGAGGCGCGCCGCGGGGCAGGCTAGAGCGCCGCCCGCCCCGACCATAGAGAGGCGGGCGGCGGGGCGGAGCGCCGCCATGGCGGAGGCCGCCATCCTGCGGGTGCGGCACTGCGGCGCCGACGTCTTCTGCCGCCGGCCGCCGCCGCGCTGCCCCGCCTGCGGCCGGCCCCTGCGCGGCGCCGGGCTGCCCGCCGCCCCCGTCCGCCTCCCCAGCCCCTTCCGCCACGGCCACCGCCAGCCCCGCGCCTTCCTCCTCCGGCCCACCGCCGGCACCTTCCTCGGGTAGGGGCCGGCGGAGGGCGGGCGGGGGAGCCAGCGGCTGCTCCTGGGCGGCCGGGGCCAGGACAGGCGGCTCCCGGGGAGCCCGGCCTCCCGCCGCCGGCTGCGGGGCACTGGGGAGGCCCGCGGAGAAGGCAGCTTTCACCGGGCTTTCGCGAGCTTTCGGGTCGCTGGAGCGGTCCCCGCGGGGCCGTCAGCCAGCCCCGCGCCGGGGCGGCAGCGACTGACCGACCCGCGCCTGAGTCGCGATCAGCGCCCCGTGGAAATGGGAATGCCTTTTCCAGGTTTTGCCTCCCGGTCCGCAGCCTGGGGCCAAGCAGCGTGAGAAGGGGCACCTGTGCCCGAAGGAGCGAGCGTGAGGACCGTCCTCACGGGGACGAGCAAGGCTCGCATCCGTCGCCAACACCCCTGTTTTTCTTTCAGAGGCTACGACGGGAAATCCGACCTTCACGTTGGAATAACCAATAGTAACGGTAAAAAGTGCTCTGTAGTTGCCTTACAAGCTACTGCCCGTCTCCCGTTCCTTGTATTTACACTGTACGCCCGGTTTAGGCCTGCCCCCTCCGCCTGTGCTAGCCTGAATTGCGGGACAGTTATCTCAGAGCCCCCGCTGCTGTTGGGGCAGTGCCCGGTACCTGTTAAAAGCGCAGGCTGCAGCACCCAAATACCTGATGCTCTGCTCTTGAAGAATGCGTACTTCCTCAGCACGCTGCAGGGATCGGAACTGGGGGCTTAGCTGTTCACTACAAGGGAGTACCACATAAAGATCAAAAAATCCTGAGTCCAAGAATTTATCTCGCCTTGCAGCAGTGCGCACACTGAGCTTCAAATCAAAGCCGTTCACCTCTCCTCTCGTGCTGAGGAGCTGCACGGAACGGAATCGACAGGTGACTTCTATTCCTGACATGGGGAAATAAAAAGCTAGGCAGCCTCCTTTTAAAAAGTTTCACAAAATTTTCACTTAAACAGTTTTTGCTAATTCTAATTTTTGCTAATTCTAAAAATACCCCTAATTAAAATAAAAAATTTTAAAAATACCCACATTAAAAACCGTATCAGGTTCTCCTAGAATAGGCCCACCCTGCAAAATCACACTTGAGATGTTTATTTAATATAAAAGTGGTCTAATTTGTGGGTTTAAAAAAGAAGCCTGGTTGTCCTTAAGTTGCTTTCATTATCAAAAGACATCTGAAATTACATTGTAAAAATGAGAACAAGTTTTTGATAAAAGCAGGCACTGCATTTTCTACTCTGTAGCCACAGAAGGCCACTGATGGGAAGCCAGGGTGTAGCTAGTCTAAGAAAGAATGGCAGCATGGAAAACTAATAGTAGCTTTCATCACTTTAAAAAAAAGGATCCAGTTCTCCAGCGCCACCTGACAATCTTGCTCTTTATTTTCAGGTGTGGTGTATAATTACAACGAAGAGGGCATTCACAGAGCTGAAACTGGATGGGAACAGTGCATTAGTATCCCACTAGTACAGCCAGACGAGTTTGGGCTTCTTCAGCAGTGGGATAAGCTCCTAGAGGAATTTTCTGTGGGAGAGGCCTGGCTTCCTCACAGGTATGTAGTTTAAAAGCTGGATGCAAGAGGAGTTTTCAGTCTGGGATGATAAACTGGGCTATTCCATTTTGGATCCTGTGAGGCTTGTGGTTCATTCACAGCCTTGCTCCTTTAGAACGCGCACTTCTAACAAACCAGTCTAAACAATGCTGTCAGGCTGGCTTGAAACTTATGAAACTTGAAACGCTGTCTTGAAACTTAGTGGCCTTGCTAAAAGAGAAAAAGAGTATTTTTAAGTCATAAGTAACAAGCTCATCTGCTGGAATGTAAAAGCTCTAAAATAAGAGATCATTTTGGGAAGTTTTCTTCAGCAACAGAAGAATTTTGCATGAAAACAAACAGTTCAATGAAACATTAAGAGAAGTCCAAGCGCAATTCTATAGTTATTTCTTCTCGGTTTCAGCAGTTTTAGGTGTATTTGCATTTACAGGCTGACCACACTGATGGGATTCTTGCCCAGATCGTCCATCCAGATGACTTCTTTGTTGTCAGTGATCAGAAATGGGAAACAGTCAGGCCCATTTCCAGCTCTTCCAGCTGGTTTGTAACATTGCTTTGGAGAGTTAAATACAGAAAGACTTCCACATATTTTGAATTAAACCAGTACGTTCCAAAGAGAACGTTCAGTTCTTTGTAGCGTCCTTTGAAGTTAATGCCGGATGACGGTGTTACAAGTTACGCAGCCCAGCTAAAACATGCGCTGCCACATCAGCAGGCCTGCTGATGACAAAGCAGCCTGCTCTCCAAGAAAACACCAGTCCTTGAACTGCTCATCAGTAACAGTACACTTAACAAACAGCCCCTCTGAGCATAGTTCTGTGAAGTGTTTAAGACGTCATCTTATATGAAAGAACCACCCCCCCAACAAATCAAAAGCAGGTTTTAGCAATTCTGTATGTGCTTGACTATAAAATTTCAGAGATAATATGTTATCTCCCTAGTACCAGGAGATGAAAGAATTTGACCTAGAATAGAATTTTTAAATGTCTACAGAACTTGTAAAGCCAACAGGATTTGTGTCTCTGATGCTTTTACAGTTCCCAGTGCTTTAATGTTATTACTAAAATTAACTCCATGTCAAAAAAGGTGGATAGATGTGTGCATCTCTTCGACAAGCTTTTCTTTGCTTTTCCTCTGTCTGCCACCTCCTGACAAAGTGACCTACTTTTTCCACAAACAGACCAGTAACCACTAAACTGCTGAAAATTTAACATCTTAAAAAAGTTCAGTTAACTCCTCAGTTTATTTTTTCAAAGGACATGAACTGCACTAAACTAATCCTGTACTTCTTTGGGTTCAGGCCAAGCCCGATTCTAATTTTCTTGGCCCGATTCTAATTTTCTTGATTGCTTTTAATTTACTGGAAGGATGGTATATAACAGCAGTAAAGAACAGCGGCAACAGCCATGACCAACAATATATTAAATTCCTGAGAGATAGTGGGTTTGCTTGTGAGGATATAAAGACGTGCTTCCTAAAAATGAGATGCTAACTGCAAGACAGAAATGGTAATATGTGTATTACAGAATTTTGCATTATAAATACAAAATTGAAAAGTTACATGCTCTGCTTAATCGTGGAACAGATTCAGTAAAGCACTTGTGCACACAGAAGTTATCCAGACATGCTGCGGCGCTCTGCAAACTCGGCCCTGAGCTGGTGAACCCAACATTTTTTTCAGTGTCATTTGCAGATGTTTTGCATTGCACAGTGATGATGGCCACTCTTTGAAGTGACTCATAATTATTTTTCCTTAACAACTATTTTGGTAAAGCAAGTACACCGTAGCAAATCACTTGCTCACTAAATGGCAGCTCACAGGTCGCTCCAGATACCCTTAACAGGCCGGAAGAGCTTTGAAGAAAAGAGTGAGCTGTCCTGAGCTGGGCTCAGGGTCGCAGGGTTGCTTTTGATACCCAGAGTCTTCAGATCTTGCAAAAAGACATTGTAAATTCCCAGGGCTGCCAGGCAAGCCTCACAGAAGATTCGCTGTGGCAACACAGACCACGGAGCCACTGACAGTACAAGGCAAGGAACGAGTCTCAGGGCCAGGAAGAACAAGGGAAAAATGACACAGGATGAGGCAATTACAGAAGCAGCTTGAGGATTAGGCAGATGGCAAACAGGAGTCTGAGCAGGTCTGTATCAAATGCAGTTATACAGGGCCAGTGGAAAAAGCAGCGCTATGTGGTGAGGGAATGGAATAAATCACTGAAGTTGGTAGTGGCCATGAAACATTTGGGAGAATCTGAGAGACGCTCTGACAGTGAAAAGAACAGGTAGGTGCCATATGCTCCTAGGTTAGGGTAGTGGGGGAGGCAAAAGGAAAAAGGCAAGAACATTTGAAATGGCTACTCCTCCTGTTCAGTTAGTATTTCTGTCCTGGCACAAACTATGGCCAATGGGAGTTTGACTGGCACACCATATAGCAACTGTATCAACATATCAGTGATAGAATTTACTTGATTTTAAGTAAGCTTCCGAGTTAATGCCACACTGAAAGAAGTGCACATGGTGGCAAACAATTAACATTACTGCAGCAGGAAAAGGTTTTCAAGATAACAGAGTAACAATACATGGAAGAGCAAACGTTAACAAGGTAAAAGCCAAATAAGTATAAAAAATAAGAACTCATTATTCTACAGTCTGCAACCCTCTCTTTTTTTTTTTATGCTCACAGTTTCCAGTATCTTTGGCTGGAAAGTACAACTTGCGATGAATAGAATATATTTAAGCACCAGCGTTAAAGGAAAGTGACAATAGTTCTTGGAGAGCATGCGCTTCCTTATTTCACCTAGTAAAATATTCCTCCATGCGCAGTAATTAATGGATTAGTGCTAACTCTTACTAACGAGATATTTTTCCTAGGTATGAAGAACATGACCATAACTGCTACACATACGCACTGGCATTCATTAACAGTGTACTGACCGCCCAAGGGAAACGACAAATGAGTAAAAGTGAATTTACAGAGAAATTTGTGATCCCACAGACAAAGAAAGCTTCCAAATACATTACTCTGCATCAGGAGCTAACAGCTAATGATTTCTACATTGTACCCCTTCCTGATCAAGAAAAACAGTGCTGAAAATGACAAGTTGCTATATTAAAACATCTACAACATGCAATAGGAAAAGGAAGTCTTAAGACTCCAAATCTCAGGGTTTACGATGCATGATCTACTTAATGTATTTAAAAACACAATTAACTTTACATGTTAACCTGCACATCATGGAAGGATCAGGAAGCTGACCTTGTGCATTTGAATGAAATAACATAATACAATGTACACACTACAGAAAATTTCTATGGGAACTATTCACATGGAAAAATGTTTTCCTATTTACATTCACTATATGCTCTGTTCTGTGAAGACACTTAATACCAGAAATCATAACTGCTGTGTAATTAAGGGTTTTAACAAATGAACTGTGGTAACTTAAGCTGTAGCAAACCAAAATGTTTTTTTCCTGTCACATTTGTTTACTGAAGAGTGAAAAAAAAGGGAATTTGTGCTTGCGTGCTGCTGAAATCCAAAGTCCATGACTTAATGCAGATTCACTACATGCAAAGTTATCTTCTTTTACTTTAATTACTAATAAATATAACAACAAATAAATCCAGCCTCTTTGCTAGATACATTTCTTTCCAATTCCTCTTTACATTTTGCACATTTACTCCTTAAACCAAGACAGATGCTTAGTATTAAAAGATAATAATTTAGTGTCTGTGTCTGTTAGTATCTGTAATAAACAACAGACTCCTCAGGATTTATCTCGGAGTTAAAACTTCAGAACTTAACAAAAAGAAATTTAAGTTAAAAAAATTAAAAAGATCCTGCAGCAGCACTTTTACCTATTGTAAAATGGAAGCATATGCTCAGGTCAAAATTGTGCACTCCGTGATTTTGTGCAATTTCGCTATTTACTTACGTTCTAGTTTAAGAAAATAATTTCAGCTTTTTTTCCTTCTACTAATTTCTGCAAAGCAAGCTGGTTTTAGTCTAGATGTAAGTCCTATTTTCTCAAAGATAGAGAAGTAATCATAAATGATTGCGGTTTTGTCCACATCTAGTTTATACTTTTGTACACACAAACTGCATTAACCCTGTCCCCCCAATACTCTCTAGCTGCATACACCACACTTTACACACTTCCCCCCCTCCATGTTCTTCCACTCCTTGCTAAATTCTAAATTATAGCTCCTTTAAAAGCATATTCAAAAAAACACCGCAATAGAGACAACCAGCTGGAAATGTGCAATTCAGCTGCTGTGAGAGACCTCCCATCCACCCACTCCTACTGCAAGTCAGAATTCTTCAGCTAGGATTTGGCTTACAAAAAGAAATTATGGTATGCTATTTCTGAGTGAATCAGAATCCATACTTCATTTAAGTACTGTATTTTAATTGGTAAAATCTAAACACAATGGCAAGTATCAGTGCTATGGTACAAGTATCTAATACAAGTTATTTGATACAACAGTACTGAACCATGAAGTACAGTCATCTGCAGCTAGAAATAAAACACCTTGCCGCGTACAGTCAACACATACATACCTGTGCAGCTTGAAAAAGCTATTATGCAATTAACGTTTTCATTTTACATCTTTCCAGTAGAAGTCGTATTAAAGGAAAGCAAAGACTAGAAGATCTTCGACTTTGAGTTGTATGTAGTTTCCTGCATTCATCACCTGGCTTTACAGTCTAAGCTGCCTAAGTAAACAAGACTCTGGTTCTGTGTTTGGTGGGAACAGTCCGAGTTGACAGAATTTTTACCAGCCCTGGAAAATTTCCTGTGACCAGGAGGCAAACCCCCTTTTATGGCAAATGAAAACAGCACAAAGAAAATCCAAAACAGTGTCATTGTCACCTGCTATAACATATCCTTACTGTTGCAGCACATGTGTTCTCTCACAACACAGGGGGGGAATATTAACAGCACAGTGAAGCAAGGAAGCCTATTGCTCAAAAACTAAGATGGAATTCAAATGCCTGAATCTAAGGCAGCAATACTTAAAATGCAGTGTAGTTGATACTTAAACCTCCTGGCTCTACTTGAAAGACAGCTGAATACCTGCTGGGTTGGTTTGTTTTCCAAATGTGGCTTAGCAATAGCAAACATTGTCTTTAGGAACCTGCAATCTAGATGATTAAATCTTACAAAAAAGTTGGAAAATAGCAGGCACCTAGTGTAGCAAGGCAGAACCACTCAGCACTGTCCTACACCTCACTCTATACAAAACGCAGTGGTGTGTCTCAGTCTGTTTTACAACATATGATAGGCCAGGACAAAGAGAGCTACGAGTGCACTATGGGAAAAAAAAAAGGTATAGACTGTTGTAGTTGCTGGATAAAAGAGAAAAAAGCAGCGATGAAACTGAGACCTATACTTGCCAAGCTAGAGAGACTGACTTCCTCTCACTAGCTCAGCAAATCTTCATTCTTTTCTACACAGTAACCCATCTTCAACAAAAGTAAAGGGCATCAACCTGTGGTCAGGGCATCTTGCTGTCACAGGGCAGGATTAGGCCCTTACTTTCAACGAGGAATCTTATGCTGCATGTCCCAAGTGAAGCAAGACATCTTACCCAAATGGGGAAAGGAGCCCCAGCATTCCCTACTGCCTAACACCTACCATTGCTGTTAAGTGCTTAGACCCCAGAATTAATTAAAATCCTTGCACATTCTGGGAAGAGTTCCTCAATTCTGAGCAGTGCTTGTGAAAATAAGCACTTTTAGTTGGGACCACTGAATTCCAGGGTCTAGGCACCTAAGAGCAACATGTTACAATGCTCAATATTGCAACAACCAAATCTCCCCCCAAATCCAAGTTTGTGCAGCTTCATCAAGGCTACGAAGTCAGGTTTTGGTTGAAGAAGAATGGTACCATAGGTATCCCAAAAGGTTATTTGACTCGCTGTACTTACTGCTGGTTTTTAACTAGGTAAAACTAGTTAAAAACCTAGTTTTACCTAGTTAAAACCCAGCATTAAATTTGAGGACTACCAAGTTTAAGTCCTCATTTCTGAAGAAATGTAGGACTCTGTGCTGAGCTACAAAATGAAGTCAGCCTTACAATTCCCAAGTTCAACTCTGAAGAATCTGAGTTGAGCATTCCCAGAAAACTGTCTGATCCCTCATTGCTTCGGCCTTCAGGCAGACATTCAGGTTTTGGACTTCAGTGGCTCTGCAGGCCATAGTGCCTCTTCAGCACTAATGCCCAGATCTGTCAGAATATTAAAAATACCATTACTAATCACTGCAGTCTAGCCACCAAAGATAAATGTTTGTAAGTTTTAAGGAAACAAACAAGTGTTTTGAGTTGGGACACAGCTTTAATTTTTTCCCCTTCTTCTCCATTATTATAGCTGTTATGCTTTTCAATACAAAATTCTCTCCAGTAAACAGGATATACCTCATTTGAAATAGCATTGATACATACCAACTGAATATGTTGACAGAACCTGTTCTGAGACAATGGTTCATCATGAGAAGATCAGGTAAAAACCAACAAGATGTGGTTTTGAAAAAAGTAAGTTTTTCCTGTACAGTCGGTTAAAGTTCATCTTGCTCACTGCGCTCACGGGAAGAAACCCAACGACTTACAATCAGCTCCTGAAATAAAAACCAGCAATTATTATGGGGTGGGGGGGAGCTACAGATAACGAGTGAGGGATGGGGATTAAGCCTTTAGCAAACTGATGTATATTATGTAACCACTGAGGAATTTTAGTACATTACTACATTTGTTCCTGAAGCGAGCTGGTGTCTCACACATTTTTCTCCCTTCATTTTTAAACATACATTAACCTTACAGCATCCATAGGTATCCCTGTTTCCTCATGCAAATGCTTACATTCACAGTAACAGCAACATTAAAATTTAGATTAGAAGGTCTTAAGTCTTTTAAAGAGCCTGCAATGCACTTCTCATGCCTTGGGGCACAAAGGAATCTAGTTATTTTATTGCAGCTATGCGTGCAAAAACCAAAGCGTGCTAAAGAGCAGGCAACAGTTCAAGGGGGCTCTTACAGTTAGCTCTCCAGCTGCCCCAAGGCAAGGCTACACAGGCAAAGGAGAGAAGTAATTACTCACCTGAACCTTAATTCTCTTCATACATTCTGGTGTCGACATCTCTTTTTCAGTCATGTCAGATGGTCTAATCAAATAGCATAACATAAGTTCCTGTTGGTAAACAGAAAACATGAATACAGGAATTTCAACTGATTGCTATCTATACACTTTTTCAATTAATTAGAAATGCAGATACCAAGTGTCCTACAAGACGTCTTCTGCAAGCCAAGTTGGGGAGAGCTGTGTAATATGCATATCTCATTTTCCTTATCAAAGCATAATACTGCTATAAGATGAACTAGAATTATAACACAACACCTGGGCAGCATGGCTGTGAGTACAAGGCACTATGTATGAGGCTCCATCACAGAGAAAAGCTTTAGAAAACTTTCAGTTTCACTGTTCAAAAGGAAATCCTGGTAGATGGAGATGGCTTTAAAAACAGAAGTGGCAAGCAGGAAAGAAGTGTCCCTCGGGTCTTTCTTCTGTTCCTCACACAGCTTTTAACATTCCTACAGACGACAGAGCTTTAAGAAGCTTCTTCCAGAATTCATCTGGATATTGACAAAGGAAGCTCTTGTTTGCCTACTGGCAACTCAACATGTTCTTCAGGCGACTAGAAACAGAAGGATTCTCTTTCCAGCCTCTCTCCAACTCCGTTCTTTGGAACTAAACTGTACATTTATAATTTTAAAGCTATTTTATAACTAGCATCTTACACTTACCTTAGAAGCATTAACAGTTGTTCTGTTCAACCCAGACAAAGACATCCAACTGAGTGGTCTGCGAAGAGAACCTTCAAAATTATCATCAACTAATTCAGCAATGACAGAGTAACTGGAAAACAAAGCAGACAGGACAATTCACAGAAAGAAAATCACCGTTTTAGGAAGATCGTGAAACTTAAGAATTAGAGCCTAAAAATTGGTGTTAAACAATATGCCAGCACACAGTAAGCAAGTTGGGAAACTTAAGTCTCTTTCTACTAGGAAAAGAGGAGAAAAGATGAACTTGTGAATATGCTTACTGGCACTTTCCCTCCCCACCCTTCTGCTGACGCTTGTAGCATTCTCCTATGAATGCCAATCTGACATTTATAATCAATTTATTATCTAGGAGTTCAACCTGACTAGCTAACGAATAAAGACAATTATCATCCCTTAAAAGATTTTTCTCCCAAATTACATAAATTATCCATACCATATATTTTTAAAAGTCAGAATTACTAAATCAAATTACTTTCCTGAGTGCATTTGTCATATGACTGCTAAACATGCTCATTGCAACTTTCAATTTTTTAATGTCTTACTCCTGTTCTATGAATTCAATGAAATTGTGTTATTTAATACCTCTGCTAAAAGGACTTTTGCATTCCCAGTATGAATGTATCTGGCAAAGTATTTTGAGTGAAGAATACGTGCTTAGCCAGTGAAGATACTAAAACTGTGTGAGAGAAATTTACTAATTTGAAACTAAGAAATTAGACAGAAACACGAGCTTCAAACCTTGCATGATAGAAGGGGGGGCCTTTTCGATACAGCACTGAAATGAAAGAGAAACACCTTAGTTAAATAATCACAGAGTTTCCATCTGAGTTTAATACCTGGGTCCATAACTATTTTCAAATGTTTTGTAAGTTTTAATTACACAAGACAAAACTTCAACACTTTTGAATTCTGCTCAGAATTAAGTTGTCCCAGCAAGTGGGGAGAGAGGGAAGAGACAAAAAAAAGTGGGAGCAGCAGGGTGAGTCAGGGCAGGGGAGTGGCAGGTAAAAGATGAAGTAGAAGAGCCAAAGGACAGTTAGCAATTGCCATGGGAAAAAGTTTAGGATGGAATTTGTCTGCAACAGACTCATGCTTTTAACGCTGTATTTGCAACAGAAGTTGAGCCACTGGAGTATAAGTAAAAGATCACAAGAAGCCATTGAGTTTCTGTTCCAAGCAAGCACCTTCCACAAGTTTTAGGAGAGGCAAAGGGCACAGGTTCTTACATACTGCCCATCGGACCCACTAAAAGTTCCTTCTCTATCCAAGGGTACACAAGACTCATTGCAGCTGGACTGCTGTAACTGAGCTAAATGGTTACATTTCCTCTCTTCCCTTTGTCATGAGCTTGTAAGAGGGGACTTGCTTTAGCTAGCGCAGGTTTTCTTATACAGCTGGCTAGCATAGACCCTATCAGGAAAAGGACGAGCAGCACTTCATTCCAGCGACAACCATCATTGCAAATTATCCATTATAAGCAACTGTAGTAATATCAACTCTAAGAAGGTACTGCCAAAGAACAAGAAGCTAGAGGAGCTCAGGAGTAAGGCAGAACTCCTACTAGCCTTAAACTAATCCAATTCCTTTGTCTGGAACAAATCCAAAGGCAGTGATATGCTAAACAACAAATTCAAGCCAGAACACAAATGAACAGTGAACAAACTAATACCAATTTCACGTACACATCAGGTGACCAGTATGAAAACCCCATCTGCAGCCCAGGGTACTAAGAACAGTGATGCTGAATTCAGCCAAACCTACACACTGATCTACAGGACTAGCTCTGCACAACCTCGACAGGCTCAAATACGCAAACCCCAAAATTATATAACTGTGTCAGCAGTATTAAAACACCTGCTGGATTGCATGCATACATTAAAAATATCTCCCTTCATGCACGTTTTCGTGTAACAACAGGCATTACTGTACTGTTTATGTTGACGTGAGCTGAATGTAGTTCTTGAATTATTTAGCAAGGGATTATGGACACTACTAATTTTTTCTGTAAGATTAAAAACCCTACCATTAACAAACAAGCAAGTCCCTTCCCCCTCCTCCTCCACAAAAAAAATCCCAACCATATAGAGAAACAGTCTTAGCAGTAAGCTCAGCAGAAGTCCAGCTTCCATTAAACGGGATGAATAACTAGATGCATGGACTTTGATGTGAATTGGGATCTAGATGCAAACCTGCTATTCCAGAGACTGTCATGTTAATACTGCAGAAGATGTGTTTAGAAGGGGATAGAGAAACTTGGGAAGGGAACTTCAGTGCAATCCTGTATTAATTATTAACCTCACAAAGCAAAACAACAGGCCTTTTGAGCTATGTCCTCAGCTACTGGATATGTTACAGTCCACTCATCCTAACTTTATTGCTAACCCGTAGTCTAGCCAAAGATGTCTTGCCCACTGCAAATAGCAAAGCCTGCTCCAGTCACGCAGCTGCTCGTTACTGAATGAATCTTTGGCACTGGGGTCTTGCAGTGCCTGAAAAGAAGTCAGTTGCAAATGATTCAATCTTTTTAAGGAAGCTACTCACAGAGATCAGTTCCATACTTCAGTCCGACTTTGGGGACCCAACCCTTACTGCGGAAGTAGTGATACGCCATGTAAGTAGTTTTAAAATTGGGCTTCACTTCGCTGAAAACTTCCCATAGCTTCAAAATAGTTAGGGGCTCCTAAAAATCAAAAGCAAAGGCATTAATGTGACTATATTAATATTAAGCAGATATAGAATACTTTGTGCAGTAGAGCATAACAGCCAAATATCAAATACGTCTACTGCAAAGAGCATGAACTTCAGGCAATAAAATACAGAATCCCTAAATATAAGACAGAAACCTGCTGCTCCATTTAGTGGGTTTTTTTAGCATTTCACGATCAGTCCCATAATGCCTTGTTTAAAGGAAAATCTGATAAGTTTCAGTTATTTTGTCATTACATTAACAGTAGCTTGATATAGATTAATGCTTAAAACTCCAAGGAATTTTCCTGTTTCAGGGAAGAGAGACTATTTGCCATATTACTCCTCCCATACTTTCTTTCCCCATATTGCCTGCCTAAGTTACAACAAAAACCTTTCTCTACAGAAAGACTGTGCTTAACTATATTTGCCTTGGTAAACATAAAAATTTCAGACCAGTATTTCATAAACAGAAATATCATTACTTATAAGAAAAAATTCTCAAGTACTCTGTTTGGTATTTCCTCCTTCAGAATGAACAGCATAAAATACTGCCACAGTACGTAAAAATTTCAGACCAAAACATATCCAAACTAATGGTATCCCCAGCAATCCAAAATTAATCCAATCTCTTACCTCACCATAATAAATACTTAAACATCCCAGAGCATACACCAAGAAAAAAGCCTAAAAAAAATAAACAGAGTAAGTTTAACTGACAGCTAGACTCTTCCTGTAGTTTATATTCCATGCAAGAACAAAGGCTCAAATTAATTTTATACAAGAATCCTCATGTCATCACGACAAACAAGTTGCCTGAAAGTTTCCTTTGCGATTTGTCTTCACGACCTTTACATTTCAACAGACACAGCACAACAAAAAAAATCTATGCATGTGCTGTAGAGTCCTGAAGGCACTGTGTTAAAACTAACACACGTGAATATATTTAGAAGCAGCACAATCGAAGCAGGATTTATATAAATGTTATATTCCTGGTATTTCTATACTTAAGTCCTATCACTGGTCTCTTTGTCAGTGGGATTATTCATCTACAGTGAATGGGACTGGACCCTACATATTTTTTTTAACCATATCATGTAATTATTGCAGGTTATTAAAAACAAGTTTAATGACTAAGATAATCCAAATACTTAGGAGACGCAGGAGAACGCTGTACTTCAGAAACAGGTATTAAATTACATTGTAACATAGATTAATGTTTACTTTTCAGATTACAAGTAAAACAACTTGTACTGTACTTGAAACATACCTCTTCCAAGCTGAGTTGTAAATACTCAAAAATCCTAAATGGATTTCTTCTGCATACTAGTTTTTCCGTCTTGACCAGCTACAAGAAAAATTTACTGTATTACTAAAACTTTAAACTGGAAAAACTACCGAGTTCTGAAAATAGCACTGATGATATAATTTTTCTAAGAGATTAGGATACTCTTTATCCTTACATTTTCTTGCGCGTGAGCAGAGTCATCTTCAGGACATAAGCTACCTTCTTCTTCCTCTTGCACCAATACATATTCTGGAGCACATTCTTTTGACTTGATCATCTCACAAGATCTTTGCTCGGTGCTCTCCCTAGCCTTGCAGCCGCAATGCACGAGAAAACCATGATTCTGGCAAGACACTTCAGCTATCTCTTTTAAGTCACCTTGTTCCTGTTGTTTAGAGCCACATACAGCCACAGGATCAAACGCTGGATCTCCTTCCAAACAGGCTTTCTTGTAGCCTTCATTCTCAGGACTTAGGGCTACTACATTTCCAGTATCTGTAGAAGACTGTCTGGAAAGTTCTGTATTTTCTGTACTTGGGCCCATTCTGTCGCAACTATTACTGGTTTGTTCAGCTCTATCCTCTTCCAAAAATGGCAGCTCAAGAGGCTTAGTGTAATTTTCAAGAATTTTGGTAACTGAGCAGTCATCAAATCCTTGCTCTTGCAAAATACTTTTAGCCCACTGAACATGACACTGGTACCTAGTAAACAAGTAAAATAAATCAGAAGTTCTAGGGTATTACATCCTTTAATTAACATCTTAAAAACAAGCACCTTAAAGAAAAAAAAAAAAAAAGAAGATTCAGCACAGTTCACAAAACAAATCTGAACACACACCCCAACAACTGCTATGCAAAATACAAGCACGCACAATGTAATGGGACTCTAGTCTTCAGGAAGCTGCAGACGACATTACTGAACATCAAGATTCTGCTACCTTCTTTGGCTTTGTTTTGCCTTTTAAATTTCTGTGGCAACAAACACCGTTACCGAATGTTGCACAAGAACTACGCATTGAGGACTACTGCTATATAGTTTCAAGAAGCAAGAACTTCACCAGGCAAAAGCTCCCTTCTCCCATGGAAGCCTTAAGTCTGAATTCCCTGCAAAAACATCTTGGTATCAGAGCTTGCATCATTAAAACACGCAACAAGACTTTGCATATGGAGCTCTCACACACTTCATCTATTATGCAGCTAACTACTGAGAATAGTATCTTCAAACTCTGTTTTAACTACCTTTGAAACAGCAATGGCATAGCAAAAACACCAGTGTAAAAATCTTCAGCAGAAACTACCTTCAGCTTTAACCAACCCCCCCCCCCCAAGAAATAATAATAATCCTATCAGTGAGACAGTAGCTGAAAGCTGTAAATATTTCTAGTATTTTTCAATTATGATAGAGTTTTCAGTGTCCCTTCAGTTATTTATCCTTGGAAGATAACATTAATATCCAGTTGAAGACATTAATCTTCATTCTGTGGAAGTTACAGGTAGCTGAGTGCAGCTGTCCTTACTCAAACCTGGACAACTCTAGTACAATATTCTTTATTTCCCAAAACAAAATCCTAACACAGCAATTACAGACCAGGTAATGAAGAACTACAAAGACAATTAAATGCAAATTTCATGTGTCAACACAAAATCTAAGTCCCTCTGAAGTCTCAAAGCTATGTAATTCAGTGCTGTACTTTTTGTTACAAAAAAAGACTCCTCTTTGTCCTATGATTTAATTACCATATAATTTGCACTTAGAGATCTCTACTGAGACAGATCATGATGCATTTTCTGCACCAATGTAATTACACTTTCATTGATGCTCAGCTGTATTTGCTGGCACATAAAGCAGTTACAAAGTAGACTAATAAGAATGACAAGTGTTTCTGCAAGTAGTAGTAGCGGTAGTAGCAGTAGTAATATTGCTACTGTTTGTCTTACCTGAAGTTGAGGACTGAAGGAGCATAACTTTCAAATTTAAATAAAGTAAAATTTTTAGAGTTATCATAAGATTTAAGCAAACAGAGTAACTAACTTGCACACTCTTAACAGTTAGTTCATATACTATTTAAGTGGAATGAAGCAATTATGTGGTGCAATACTCTGTTTTGCTAAATGTACAAACTAGCAATGTTAATAGACTTTAAAAAAAAAAAAGGAAAACATTCATGTATTAATAAAAGTTCAAGAGCTGCTTCAGCCCACACTATAATAATTCAATAAGGAAATGGAAGAGTTATTTTAAATAGCCTGCCCCAGAAACTTCTCTTTCTCCTCCTCAGCTGAGAAAGGAGTTTATTACGCTTGATATTATTATGAATTAATTACCCATACTACTATGCATGCACTCAATCTTCTATCCAGCAATTAATGCCTGCAAGCTTACATGAAAATCCATGCTGAATATCACCTACTCTATTTCTAGCTTTTGTAATGTGATTTATAAACGAAATGAAAAGAAATAGAAGCAAGTAGTCATCATCATTTATACAGCTAACAGTCTGAAAACCAGTAAGATAAAATATAAAATAATCTGTTTCCTAAAAAACCCAAGAATAAATTAGTGTAAATTAACTTACTTTTTAGATGCAATTATAGGCATGTTTATGTTAGCACCTGTACAAAGAAAAATCATACGTTGTTTCATCAATATAAAAATGTTTCAATGTGATTTTGATCACTGAGGTAACCTGCAGGCTAGTAATTACCCCCATTTTCAATACTCTGTGCCATTTTGGTCCCACTTGTATTCAAGAAGGACACAGCAGAACTAGAAAAGGTACAGAGGTAACAGCTGGCACAAGAGGAACAACTAAATACACTATTTTTCTCCAGCCCGTAGAAAGACAGTTACAGAGGGATATGATAAAATCCAGTGCTGTCTACTGAGACTTAACTGTCATGGAAAAGATGAATAATGACAGTCTTTCTATAACCAGCCAAGAGCAGACTAGATGTAACTGGCTATCAGCAGATTAAAAATTTCACATATCCTTGCCTCATGATTTCATGGACACTAAAATCTACAGATTAAAACCAAGAAAAACTGGACAGTTATACAAAGAAAAGTCCAAGGATGATACCTTTACTTACAGACTTGCTAAGCAACAAACCAGTGAAGGCTAGGAGAATGCACTAAGGAGCTATCGACATACGTTTCCTGCTCTTGTATTTTTTCCTAGGAACCTTGTACTGGCCATCATCAGGTATGGGGAGAGAGAGATCCTTGATCTGACACAGCAGAGAGATTATTTTTCTGTGTGTAATTTATAAACATTTATCTTCAATGAGTGAAGAAAAGTGAAAAGAACAATTAGAATAGTGATGGAAGTACAAATGGGCACAATTTACCTTGCCACTTAGTAACCAGTAAAGGATCTGAAATGCTGTACACTGGTCGACTTCTGGAAAGGATACCTTTTCCAAAATAGCCCTTCAAAGAAAAAGAAAAATCCTTATTATATCATGACACAGAAATGAACTTCTTTCCAAATTAGAAAACCTTGACTGCCAAGATCAGCTGGAAAAAAGTAACTGAAATTCTGCAGCATTTAAGCTTTGCCTAAAGCTTGTTGCTTAGCTTCTGATAACTAGTTCAATATTAAACACCTGCACTCAAAGATTTAACCAGTGGAGGGTGCTGGGTCTTCTTCTGCAATTCTAAATATTTGTCAGTCGACATCTCCAAGCAGACTTTTGAAAGCAGATGCAGAAGAAAACACCTGTGTATCAACGCTGTGACACTGCGTAATAGAAAACAAAGAGATGGATAAAGCTACTGCATAAGAACGGTGGTGAAATGGTACTCGGACATAAAAGGCTTAATGTAGCTTATTTTACTCAGGAAGAAATCACTCTGAAGTTAAAAGAATTATACAAGCATTTACAAAACATTAATATTGCAACCTCCTGAGCTTTAAAATCAAGAAAATGCTTTTGCAAGGTTGCATAAAATGTTGAAAGGAGAAATAAACATAACAAACACAAAGTCTTTGCAGCTGTTCTTTAGCTCACAACGTCACTTCATTCCAAAATGTATTTGCTGGGCTAAGAACGAAATACTTTTCACATTTGATACAAAACATATGTTTTGTACTGGTTTCGGGAGAGGAGGGAGATACGGAGGATTACTGGAGGCTGAAGGGGAAGGAAAGCATAAAGGCAGGCAGATTTTAACACGTATTATGCTTTACCTACGTTTAAAACACTAAAAATACTGTGCAAACAGGGTACGGCACCTTGTTATAAAGCTGCTCGATATCTTCAGGGTTCCTCACAATAACATTGTTGTTAATTATTTCAGCCTGGCATATTCTGAAATCCTTCCCACCTACATCCACAGGAAAGGGAGCCTCAAATGACTCAAAAACTCTTCTTTTCCTTCTTGGGGGATGAAAAACTGCTTCTGCCATTTCCTAATATTAATGTTTCCTCCTAAAAAGCGGAAACGCAACATTTAACGTTCAGGAGTTAAAGCTCACCCATTTTTACATGTTTCAGCAGTATTCCCTTCCCAATAGCAAATTAGCAATAAATCCTACAGCATAATCCAAGTTTAATTCTCTAACTATTATGCCAGACAAACATAAGCAGCGATTTGCTAGTGTTATCTGTTCATCTGTTTCTCTCGGGCGCTGCAGTATCCCCTGAAGACCAGGCAGGGATAGCTCTCAGCCAAGAGTTTATAAAGGAAACTGAAGATGAAAGGCGAGTACATAAACTGCTGCAAACGCTTCAAGAATAGAACAGACGAACGAGGAGAACAGCAGAAACCGCAGCACGCAAGTGCCTAAATATAACCCGTTTTGAATAACTACGGGAATGAATCGTGAAGAGAGCGCAGTGGCTTGGCAGGCTTGTCGTCTTCAAAGAGGGAACCCCTTTCACGAGGGAAAGCGGGCGAGCCCGCGGCTCTCTGGAAGGGCAGGGACCGGGAACCTTCGCCGTCACACGCCCGCCGGGGGGTTCACCACCTGAGCGCCACGGCTGCAGCTCTGCCGCGCACCGGCGACCAGCGCAGAGGGGTGTAAGCCCCGCGGACGCCCAGGCGCGGGAACGGCCTTTACACAGGGCCGGGCCCGTCCCCGCCAGGATAACCGAAGCCCGCGGCTCCGCCCGCCCGCCGGGACCCCGGCGCGGCGCCGCCCGCCCGCCCGGGCGGCCACCCACGCAGCACCCAGCCCGCCCCGGCGCCGGCAGCCCCGCCTGGCGCGAGGCGCTGGGCAGCCGGGCGGGCAGCGGGGCACCCCGGCCCGCCACCGCGGCTACCGGGCGGCCACGGGCCGGGCGCCGCCGCTCGCCCGTCGCCACGGCGACCGCACGCGCCACGCACCCCTCACCGCCGCACGAGGAGGCCGCGCGCTGGCGGGCGCCGGCAGGCACGGCCGCGGGCGGGCGACCGCGCGTGCGCGCGCAACCGGCGCGCGGGCGCGTCTCGCGGGTGGCCCCGCCCCGCTGGCGGCGGCCGCGGGAGGACGGGGGAGGGCGGGGGGCGGCGGCCGGAAGCGGCGGGGGCGGCGCCGCGGTCCCTCATGGCTGCGGGGCCCGGCCCGCGGGCGGCGGCGGCTGTGGCGCAGGTCACTTCCAGGGGTGGCCGGACGCGGCGTCCTAGCCCCGGGCTGCGAGCGGCGGCAGCCGGGCAGCGGGGGGGGGGACGGGCCGTCCTGGGCTCCGCGGCGAGCCCCAGGGGAGAGACGCGGAGACGGCTTCCACGCGAGGGAGAGGAGGACCGGGTTCCCCGGCGACCTCTGCACCGCAGCGCTGCGTTTCTAGTTGCCGCCATCCTTGATGCTGCAGCAGTGTCCCCAGGCTGCAAACCAACTGCGCTGGCGATTTAATGAAGCGAGAGAAGAATGACATTTTGTGTGGAACACCCATCCTGAAATGAGTGATGAGCTCCATAATGAGGGGCATTTGAGATGCATGGGTGGATGAAATTTCGTAGCTGTGGGAGGTGCGGCAGACAGATAATTTTCCGCTTGAAGCGGTTGCTTTTGGCTCTGTAACAAACCCTTGACATGGCCACGACACTCACAACTGCCTGGGAGAATGCAGTGCTACCTACACGTCTTGTTAACGGAGGTAACGGTGATCCTGCACCTTATTGCCAGGGCTGGATGCAGGAGGACATGGTGGTGCATTTAAAAAAGAAATAAAGTACCTGAATAAAATGCAAAGCATTTTCACTAGTTAGTGAGGAGCAAACATGCCTTTTTCTCTTTTGAGACGCAGTGAACTTGTTACCAGTTTGAGCCTTGCTCATCACATTCATAATCATACATGCAACTACGATGCAAATACTTATTCTGAGGTTGTATTGTGAGCTACCACTATCAAAGAGGATGAAGGCGTCTTGGCTCCAGGGAGACAGGCTCTCAGTAGCGCGTTCTGTCTGATTTTCAACAGAAACATCAGTGAATTCACTGATGAAAAGTTGTAAAAACACATCGTTCTTAGGAGGTATTTTATCTCTTACTCCCATTTTACAAACAGACTTGTGAGGGACGGGCGGGACAGTGATGGTTATAAGGCCACACAGGAAATGTAGCACAAAACATGAGAATACAAAGCTAGTGTTCCTACAGTTATTTCCTACAGAGGTCCACCTTATATACCAGCTCATGAGTGTTAATTTATTTTGAATGTTGCTGCACGTACAAAGTGTTGAAGCTAAACCACAAAGGACCCTGTTGTATTCCCGTCACCAAAATACGCAGCAATGCTCTGATAACTTCAGGTTCATTCTTAGAGCTCTACCATTAAAACACCCGTGAGTTAAAGTATTCTAGGTAACAACACGAAAGTAAGCCAGTATCAAAGATGTCACTCTCTCTCAAAATGCCTTCTAAATTTGTCAAATCAAGTCTCATTTAAATGGAAAGGGAGTTTTATCTATGCTAGATATATCTATATTTTCTCATTGTGCAGACACATTACTACGAGATGTACATTACAGTGAGAAGTAGACAAAACATAAAAAAGCTGCAGGTCAGTTGCTTTCCTTCACATCTCATTATCTTCATACAGCCTTGGGAGGGAAACCACAGCATACGCCACTCGGTCAATTAACTGAATCACACTCCTCTTTCTTCAACCAAGTGTCTGCTCCCGCTTCTGATTATAAGCCCAGATTGTGCTTCAACCAGAAATTTTGCTATCTGAAGGACAAGCTTGCTTCACGATGAGTCATGCCCATTTTTTTTTAGAATATCAATAATTGTACAGACACTTTCACAAGTGTCTGGATTTCCCTTTTTATGATGAGACAGCGAATGACAAGGCGGCAGCTAAATGACTAGGCCGTAGCTCTGAAAAGGTTATAGTGAATCACAAACCGGGAATGAGTCAGAAATATCACACCGCTGTCAAAGGTCAAGAAGAGAGTGACAAGAGTGACCTGTGAGGAAAGGCTGAAATAGCTCAGTCCAGAAAAGGTAAAATGGGCAAAATAGACCATTGCAAAGAGGAGACATACATAGTTCTGCATGACCACTGGAAAATAATAGGAGGAGCGAAGAGATTATATTGCACAATAATATGGTACCTGTGAGGTGAGGACAACACTGTCAGTACCCGGGAGGATTGTATTACGTCCAACACTGGAAATTTTAAGAGCAGGTTAGACAAACGTCTTTCAGGAACCGTTCAAGTAAAGTTAGTCCTGCCTTGAGACAAGGGACTGCACTACAGGCACTGCACACCTCTTTCATGGGAGTTTTCAGGATTTATCCTTCCTGGAGCTTTTCTGATCTCCGCAGTGTGGCAGAAAATGCAATACTCTATGCTGCCCTACAGAGGCTGAAAGCCTGCAGCTTTTGTTAAATCATCTTTCAGATTTCCATTTCTGTTTTACAGTCTTTCGGTTCAGGAATGTCATTATGAGAACAGACTATTTCATGTTGTCTCTGGCTGATTCATTGCTTCTAAGGCAGAGTACTCGATTGCTTACTATTTCGTGATACTCAGCTGAATTATTCCATTGCTCTTTATTAAATTAAGGTCCAAACCAACGTCAGCTTTCTGAGAAGACTAGTATGACCCTCTTTTCCAAATCGTGATGCGAACAACTTGGTTGTAACCCTTCAGTTCTAGAAATGCATTGCCTCAAACTTTGACACGGTTGCCTTTGCTGCATAATTTTCAGTTGTCCATTGCCTGACTGTCAATGTCCTGATGTTTACATTGCCATACCCAGAATTTCCTACAGCATGGTCCCATTTGGGGACACCACTGCATGCATGGTAGTCCCTCTGAACTAGCAATGTGTCTTTCCAGGGAGAAGGTGCTAGCTTCTGCTCTGTGTTGTTACAGGATTTCTCAGTCAGTGGTAGAGCGGTAGAACTGAAATATAGTTACAATGGGAAGACATGCTCTCACCATCAGGCTTATTAAACTCTTTCTGTGACCACAAACGCGGTAATATCCTTTAAAATCTACATAAGCACTTGCAGTCATGTACTCTCAGCCTTTCTGTGGTTTATTGTGTCCTTCCACAATAACAGTCATATTACAAAGTTTGGAATCATTTAGATGAAGCATTCCATTTATGCAGTAAGAGCTCATGTAATATTCTATTAAGTAATATTTAACAGCTAATATTAACTAATTTTCATGCTATGAAGATTGTTCTGCCAGTACAATCAAGTTGCTGTATGCAGGAAAGTGCTAGGGAGTTTTGTTACCCAAGGTGGTTGTTTTCTGCATGTTTGGGGACTTTTACAGGGAGTTGGGAAGTTAATTCCCAGTCCTATCTCACCCAAAACATACAGGCCAGGGACTCTTTAAATACATATTTTACATTCTTAGGCTTATTACAAGAAAAAGAAATGTCAGCCTGTAAAACTATTGGCCAATGTAGCACTCTCAAGGAAGTTAATCATAAAATCGTAAAAGAATGACCTATTCTTGTAGTGTCTTTAGGTAATTTTGGATGGCATACCAAAAAAAAAAAAAAGTTTTGCATAGAATCCCATGAAATTCAAGTCATGATTCGTCATTAGGTTCAGTTCTGTCTCTGGTTACCACAGAATGTTCCTGTGAAGTTCTCTTATCCCGTACTGGCTGTAGTCCGCAAAAGAAGCGTTATGCCACTGTCTTTTCAGTAAAGCTCGTTCCTTTCTCACAAGGTGATTTGAACAGTGGTTGGAGGATGGGCTGTAGTTATTTACATTAGCCAGTTCCAGTTTCCCCAGACTGACAGAAATTCCCATGGAAATTCTGGTTACATTAACTTTGACAGAGATACAGGACTGTTTTTGGAAACTTTAAAAAAAACAACTAGGGAATAGTTTTCATTTTTATTAGTATGCAGTATCTTCATTTTGTTTATTAAAGAAATAAATCAAGGTTAGTTTCTGCTTAGTTTCAGATGGTTTTCACAGGAGACAAAAAAAGAGAAGTCAGACAAATATTGGCCAAGCATCAACCCAGTAAGAAATCCCATAATAGCAGAAGTGCGGAGCTGGGCAGCAATAAAGTGAATAGCATGAGAAAAGAGAACACGAAGAATGAGTATGTAGTTAGCGTACTTCAGACATGGAAAATGATTTTGTGTTCTTGGAGATTAAACACACTTTGATGAGGAATTCTTCTAGAACCATTTGATCCAGCTGACATCCCGTCCCATCAGTGTCTCTCTGCAGACATCGCAGTGCACAGTGGCACTTTTTTGTCCCCACAGCTAGCTCTCAGTTTGCGTTACAAATTATATGCGTTTGAAAATCTAAACATTCATTTTCGCTGCATCAAGGCTTTCAACAGCCCCAAAATTATCGCTTTCCTTCTCCCTATGGAAACGAATGCAAAAGGTCTGAGCTTGCAATTTCAGGGGAAATTAAGGGCACTTACAGCCTCTGATATTTGCCCATCCCTTGAGCTTCCGTATTGGATTTATTTACCTTTTGTTGAGGAAACATTTGTTCCTTCATGGGTCATTTGTTTTTCTGCTTCATCGATCACCTAGGTAAGTTGTTAAATGACGCACAGCTTCTGCTTTGCCAGATTCTGACTCTGTCACCTTCACATCATGCAAAGAAGCGATGGGCCAGGCAGTGAAAAGCAAGGACAAAACTCCAGGCTCCAGCAAGATAATCAGTAAAAGCCCATTTCATTTTTTTTGTATTTCTGTTGGGAAGAAAACTGTAATAATTAGATGTCTCCACTAGATGTCCATATTTCAGCAATTTTCAATTGCAAATTCAATGAAGGAAACTGCCCTGTGCAAAATGCATAAAAATGCTCTGCTCCATTGAAAGATGTAAATACAAGATAGATTTTCGTATTAGTGAAGTTGTGCACCTGGCTCTTTGTCTAAAAAGGCACTGAATTGAAACACTCAAAAAACTCAAAGCACTCAAAAACCACCTTTCGCTTTGTACAGCTTACACTCTCAGAAAAAGGTCCTTTAAGGCTGTCAGACTTTTCAGATATGGAGTATTATCTCTCTGGTTGTTTACAACCTTGCCTTTCTTTTTATTTTGAAGTTATTATGTGCTTTGTATTAACTTGTAGGAGTAACTATTTGGAAAAAGCTTTCAAGATTTTTAATGGTTGGTTTTTTTCAGTTTGGCTTCTAGTTTTTCTATGCACAGTTCTTTTTTGCATTCAGATGTGTGCAGATTCCAAAACCATTGGCTCAGATTTTTAGATATGCCTGCATAATTGTAAAATAATTGCTTTGCTCTTTACATTTCTCTTCAGATATTGATGTCTAGTACTTACCTACTTTTCTGGGTGTCTGATGGGTGTTGGAAAGCATAGTTATGGTCGTGTGCACGTAAGCACGGTAACTGAGCACACGTTCTTTTTTATGCTCACGATTTTAAACAAACTGTATGTAGACAGCCTTTTGGCCTTGGTATTCATTTACTGAAGATGCTTTTCACTGCTTTGGCTGGGCAAGGGAACCGTATGGCAACTGTGAAGAGCAAGGTTTGCTCTCCACTTTAAGCGCATGCTCATCCGCTGCCGAAGTGGCGAGTGTTGTGGCATGGAAGGCACCAGGCTGCGACTCCAACCATCTATTTGTACATGCTGGCAGAAGAGGATCTCTGTCATCCCTCTGCTCATTTGCCTCAGCAAATCTCGAGAGCCCTCTTTATCTTGCCACATTGGTGACATTCCTACTCACTTCCTTGATTACCTGTAATACTGCAAACAGAGATACCGGTTTATGTCCTCTGCAGGGCTTTTGTGATTTGCGTACCTATTCATTAATAACAGGGCAGAGACCAGCGATGTACTGCAAGTGCTAGGGAATTCCAAGGAGCTGAAATGAAGGCCTTATTTAAGATTACTGGATTCCGTTCTAGGAATAACCCAGAGGAGAGGCTTTTTTCACTATTTTGCTTCTGGTTTCCCAGGCATTTTCAGTTTTGTTAAATGTAAGGTTAGAACAGATTTTAGAGAATGCTATGTACCAGACCATTTTAAGGCAGCTTCCAGGACCAGATGCAAACTAGGCACTAGTGATTTATAATTCCCATAGATGTGAGTATAACATCTAAAACTGAATTTTTCTCCAACACTTCTACCTCATTTACAATACTAAGGAAACAGAACAGGTTATTTTTATTATATAACAACATTAAAATTTGGTGTCAGTCCGTTTAATCGAGACCATGCCTGATCCAGGAACGTGCTTTAACGTGGCTGTCTGCCTTTAAGCACATAAACAATCCTACTGGTTCAGATATTATCTGAAATGTGTCTCAAAGCTCATCCTCAGTGCTGTCTAGGTTCATGTGTCATAACTGACAAAAGGACAAAATAACAAGCAAATCGAGATAAATCCCTAAATCATCACATTCCAAGAACCGAAATAAACCAAATAAATCAATTTGTTGCCAAAAGTATATACATTTTTAAATACAAAAAAACCCCAGAACATCCTCTTATGGAATATATCCCAATCTTGAATATTTACTTTCCGTTTGTTTAATAACAGGAAAAGGTTTGTAGCTCTTTTGTTAAGTTTTACATGTCAGCATCTTAATATTCCTATGGTATTCTTAAAACTTTTACCAGGAAAAAAAACAGTGCCATGGCCTATACTAGGAAATGTTCTGTTTATTTTAAATGCATTTATGAGCACACAAAGGCAAACAATTACCTATCACAAACCAAGGGAGCAACTTGTAATGGCTTGGTGTCTCATTTGTACCTCTTTATATAGGTCCTTGGCTCATTTGTCCTTGCCCTTCCTGTGTTCTGTTCATTACCCCTCTCTGCACCTTTGGAACTCAAGTGTAGATTAAATCCCTTTTTTCATTTCCCCATTACCTGCTGGGCTCTGCTTCCTCTGGTGTCTCGGCCACCATGAACATTGGGCTAAAGGTTTATCATACGTCTGTTGCTGGATCCGTAGGACACGGCTTGTCACTAGCATGAAGAAGTGGATCCTAAAACTGAAGGGCTGCTTTTTAGGTACATAGCCTTTAGACTAGACTCTGAAAGAAAGTATGACTTTCAAAGTCATAGCTTTCAAAGATCGTTAGACTTCTTACGGAAGTCCTTTAACCTGTTTTGGCCTTGCCTGTTCTATTGTGGCAACTGCAGTAACTACAGCAAATTTGGGCCTAATCATGTTAAAAAAGTAGGATAATTCTGCCACTGTAGGATAGACCAAGCTATATCAAACAGGCTAGTTCTCTTCACATAGTTGTAACATGATGTGGGCTTGTTTAAACAGTGAGTAAGGTACAAACAGCTAGCAACTGGATTCCCTAGGATTATAACTGTGGGCACAGTAGTGTTTGAAATCCAGGCTTCAGATAAAAAAAAAGTAAATAACTCATAAAAGGAAGTGCAAACAGTAGGGAAATCTTGTTTCCATCTGTCAAGCTCTGTAAAGGACAGTCGTACTGGAAGGAACGGTTAGCCTCCATAAAGAGGCTACTGGGGCTTGGGCTTTGAGGACATCTTACGTACCGGGAGTAGCTGAGGGAGGATGTGTGATCTTCACCCAGTTGTTCTGCATCTTCACTAACGTAGCTACACAACAGACCTCTGGCACAGACACCAGAGTTTCAGAGGTAGACATCAGGCTCAGAGACCCAGGCTTCATTGGTCATATCTATCTCCTAATCGTTGTCATAAAAATGAGGTTCAGCAGAAAACTGGGATCATTACCACTCCTTTAAAAATGACTGGTCTCACATCCATTGAACAAAAACCCAGTGCTGTTGTTCTGAGATAGTTTACCAATAGTTAGTTTATCTAGGAAACACCTTTCATAACTCAGATGACTGTGACCAGTTATCGCTAGAATGGGTAGGTCAAGCATGGCCTTTTAAAACTGCGTGCTAATATGGGTGTGCTACTTCAGCTAAAGTAGTCTTTATAGGAAGGTACGAAGTCTATCAAATGGAATTTAAACATTATTTAGTAGTGAGGGCTCTGTAGGCAAGACATGATTCGGAAATCTGGGGGCAAAGAAGAAGGAGATGGCCCAGAAAGACTTTCTATATTAGCTAAGAATTGAAAAATGTAAGCATATTAACCCTGATCATGAGCATGGTCGCTGAATGAAGTGACCATGTTAGTATGAACATGTTAATAAGATATTAACAACATGAGCAAATTAAAGAGGTTGGCACAGGACAGAACCGGTTGGTCAGGACTTTTCTGAGCAGTACAACCAGTCAACAGTGCTTCAAATTTCAGAGGATGCGCTGTAGGTTGAAAATTACCTCTCTTAACCTGTTGAAAGAGTGGCATTTTATGTGGCACTTGACTTGGAAATGGATGAACTAATACAGAAGCTACCATATTACAGAAGGCTTTGTTTTCACTGCTCAAAAGGCAGGCTTTTACACCTCGGAATAAATAGCTGTTGGAACTATTCTGAAGTAAAAAGAGAAGACTAAGCACTTTATTTTTACCATGATGTAACTGTGCTATTGTCCAAGCCCACACTCGGAGCTGGCCTTGGTGTGTTTAACTCAAGACTAAACTGAAGTGCTTGGTCTTCGCTGTGCTTTTACCTCAGGATTGCTTCTGCAGGTTAGTTGCCACAAAGTAAAAAGCATAGCTTTTTCCAAGTTGAGCCCTTACTGTGTGTTTCTGCAAGGTTATTTTCACACATGATGGAATTTAGAACAAGCTGCAAGTCTTTTGCTCCTTATGTAAATCCAGAACGGAGGCATGTGGCCAAGCAATATGGGTGGCTGCATTTGAATACGTACAATCTTGTCATCGCATTGCAGCATGTTACGAAACCTACTGTGCAATTCGTGACATGATTGGATTTCAGATCACAGGGGAAGAAGCTGATTAACAGTCACATGGCTACAAGATATCGGTATTCAGATTTGTAAAACGATACATACAAACATGCAGATCGTACACATATACTTGAATGTCCCTGCAAAATTACGCATAAACACCCCATTTCTCATATCCTTTCCCTGACAATAGCAGATAAAAATTCCACACATCATTTACTGATCTAAAATGTATTTGCTTTCAACATTTATCATGTTTCATATAAGTGATTTCCATTCTGTTGTGTCCTGAAACATTAGAGAAAAATGAGGGATATTTGACTTGTTTAACACCTTCAGCCTGTCACAGATGGAAAACTCCATCTGTAGAGGAATATGTTCAGTTTGTTGTATTCTACCCACAAGGTCCCGTAGGAGAATCACAGTTCTGCTAAATGCCTTTAGGGCGCTGGATTATGTATTTGGATCTTGGCTTGGGAAAATCGCTTGTAACCAGAGAGCGCCCTGATGACTACACCTCTGAGAAGGGTCACATGTATGCTTTTTAAAGTGTTTAAGGTCTGGAACAGCTTACACGTACTCAATTTGTTCTAGATACAGTTGTATAGGTTTAATATATAGGCTGCCTAGAACAATGGGATAAAACTTCCTGGTTTGTCACATCATCGTCCACCCAGGGCGAACAGAGAATCATTGCGCGCTAATGCCTATAACTTAATCATTTGGAGAATTATAGTAGAATAAAATTGCGAACGGACAGTCTCCAAGACACATGTATTTCATATTTGCATTTTGCATCTGTTCATATTACGTGCAAGTTGCCGTCAAGGGGTAGCTGCAATTTTGGACCCTAATTCTGCAATCATATGAAGAGACATTCATTACATTTAACAGACCACAGTCATGTAATGACATCTGAACTTCCCTACCTATATTACTGATGGCTGAAAACATAATTCTCTTTAGCCTTCAGATATAAATTTCTGTGCTTACTTCTGAAGAATGTTGCGGTTTAAACCATGCATGCTTTCCTTGCTCTTTTACCAGATCCTAGAGGTCTGGGATACCTTTTTCCTGAAAACTGCTTCTTTAGCTTTCTTTTCACCTTGAAGTATAAATTTTCCAATTGCTGCTGCTTACTGATAGAAGCACTTTAGGTATATCTACCTTGGCAAAAAATGTTTTTCTGTAACTTTTGAATCATGGTATAAATAGCTATATATGTCTGTCTCAGCAATGTAAGGGTTCTCATTCTTAATGTTCTTCATTCACTTAGCTTATAATAGCTACTTGTGTCTTCCCTTAACCTTTTCTAGGGCAGGGACTGTTTTCAAATGCAGCCGTAGAGCAGCAAAGTAAAGGCTTGTTCCTGCTTGAATCCTTAACGCTGCTTTAATGCCAGTGCGTATAATTTTTTAAAGCTAAAGTTACTCAGTGGAAAGCCTCACAGGTCCCAAATTAGCAAAACCTTTGTAAAGTTCATATTACTAATCTATGGAATTTATAACAAAGGTGTTGAAATCACTTATGCTTTTGCTGACTCATTTCCCCCACGGGATAGCTGATGACCTCAGAAATACCCTCACAGCAGTTAAGGGCACATAGTTGCCATCTGTACCATAAAGAACATCCTGAACTCTCAACTCTAGTTCATCCTAAAATTTTTTTGCCTAATATACCTAGTATATTTTTTGCCTAATATACCTAAGTCTATTTCAAATGCCATTTTCTTTTATAATCTGTTCTGACTCAGATGCTAAGTTGGTACGGTATTTACAAAATATCTGTATCACCATGAATTTATCTTGCCAAGAGAAGTTAAATGGTTACATATTAAAAAGATTTTATAAGCATGATATGCCACAGTAAACATTAGTAAAAGCTGTTCTAAAACTATTTCTGTCTTTTGTTGGGAAACAAATTATTGAGGCTTGAAGGGGAAGACTGCTTAGTAAAAGGAAGGAGAATTAAACATACTGAGGTTTTAAAGGAACTCTGGTTTGCTGATTAAGTGCTTTCTACAGAAATGCAACTAATGTTTCCTTCTTTTCTAATTCTTAAATCAGGCCCAACTGCCAGTAAATGGCTTTCTTTACTGTGGGTGGAGGTTTATTTTTAGTCACAAGAACGGTATAGATGAAGGCAGCAGGCTGAAAATCAAGGCGTCTGCATGCTAAATAAACTGCCACACACTTGAACTCTTGGCGTCAGCTCATTCATCTTCCTGCGGCTCAGCTTAGCTTTCTGTTAGAAACAGCTTTTCAGGAGCCATCTGCCAGGGCTATAGAGCGGCCTTCCACCTGAGTCCCTCTTCTTATCTTTCTGAAAGCATCTTTCAGTTTTTAAGCTTCATGCCTTCGATTTTACTGGGGTTGAGTTTTGTGGTACTTTGAGACTCAGAGTGGAGCTGGAGTTTCATCTTCTTGTCTATAAACTTGCCTGTCAATCCAACAGCAGAACCGCTTGGCAGCTAGTAGTGTTCCTTTTGGAAGTCTGCTGAGTGGTGGGCACTATAACCACACTGCTCCTTTAAAACAAAAATATCAGTCTCAGTGTGTGATAGATGAAATTGTTCAAAACAAGTCTCTCACCAAATGTTTAGCATCATCAGACGACAACCTGGTAACCAGCTGGTAAAAGACAGAATTAGATTTTTTAGTTGCCTGCTGGGCTGTTTGTGCAGTTTTTCTGAGCAGGTTATTCTAAACTGAGAGACCTAAGAGATCCAGCTTTTAAATGAATGGTTTTCCTTTGCTCTTGGAGGTATTTGTGTCCACCAATGCTGTTTACCAAACTACAGTTTATGCTGAGCTACTACTTTTCCCTCCTGTTCCCATCTTGTTGAATCAACACATCAATAGAGAAAGTAATTCTGATATAGTCAGCATAAAGTGTTCATTACCTTATTAAAGAACAGAACATTCTCTATCATGTCATCTAGCTCTCAGAAGTGTTGAAAGACTGAATTGGTTAATGCTTGAGAAGTTCGCTGAGATCCATACATGATCTCTGGTAAATATGCTGTTTGGGTTAAATTAAGTGCCAGTCTACTCTGAAAACTAGAGTGCACACAGTGCTGCTTCTTCAGCAGGGTTGTACTTTGTTCGTATCAGCTGACCAGTTAAAAAACTTGGTTTTTTCACTCCTCCTCATACTGTGGCGTTAACACAACTCCAAGCGAGTGAACTGCTGATTACAGTTCATCTCCTGAAACTTCAAACAGGATTGTTTACTGAGTTTCAATCAATTACACCTATACAAAGTCATTGTAAGTGACAGGTGGGTCACCGAGGGCATGGTTTGCTGATATCAGGCATAGTCTGGATGAGTTTGAGGGCCTGAGCTGACCTCTAGAACTTTGTACTTTTGGACACATGCAAGGAACCTGAAAGACTCTTATCTTGTGTTCCAGAACCCAAGCTAAATTTGCCAGGCTTGTAGTGGGCAAAAAAATGTTTCTGCAATGTCTGTAGCCAGTATAACTTCTTATACACATAAATCCATGTGCCTGTTGTCCTCAAACACGTGATAAAGTCATGTGTGTGTATCGGGCCTTGTTGCTTGCTACAGAAATCATACAAAGTAAATACCCATAGATTCTTGCAAAAATCTTAGGATTTGGGTGTGCTGGATACTATCTCTGTTAATGGCATGGGTATCCAATGACAGCCGATGTCAGTAATGTATATTAATAGCAAGTCTTGGGACTACAAACTATTAACACAGCTCATTGCAAGACTGTAGCACGATTGCATCAATTCTTGCAATGGGTGTATGAATCCCTTGAGTGAACACTGTCTGATTAAAAAATGACTCGTGGTTGGATTTGAATACTTGGAATAAATGAAACAGCAACTGACTGTTATGCAAGGTCTATACACTTTCCCCATAGACTTTCACAAAAATGCCACATTTCTGACACCTTTCCAGCAGGCTATTTAGAGGCACCATGGCCTAGGCAGACAGGATGCTAGACTACAAATATTCATACCTATTCCCCATTCTGACATGCACTTGGCAAATAACACCTCAGTTACTCAGTATCCCCGTTTGCAAAATGGAATGAAGCCTCTTACATACTTACTTTGATATTAATAGAGAATGGTACTGTTATTTAAGACTTATTATTTCTTATAAATCCTTTTTAAAATCCTTTAAAAGTAATTATTTTACAAAAATTCATTTAAAAATGATTATGTATTCATAGGAATAGTAGCATCTGTCTAAATGCAAATTTACTCCTTCATCCTATTAAGTATCTATAATGCATATTTAAAATCTCCATAAATCTCCTTACTCCGTAAGGAATATTCTGGTCTCATGGGTAAGCAGCAGGAATTTGAAAAGGCTTGCTAATGCACACTCATGGTCTGTATGCAGGTTGCAGCAAATTGGAAAGACCCAGAAAATGTGGATTAAAGTAAAACTGCGCTTAAGGACAGAATTTAACTGTTCATTCACCTCTACAACTCTGAACCAGCAGTAATGGCAGAAGTTCAGATTCCGAACCATAGAAAAGCCCACTCCAGGACATCTGATAAAATGGGAGTCTTGTATTTGTTCATGTAACATCAATTCTAGAGGGTCTGAGGACCATCATTTGCTTACATCACTGAGAAATTATTCTGTCTATTAAAACATGACAGGTATTCACACAAAATTAATTCCTTGCTTCTGCCTTCTGTTGTTTCTGATTTTACATAGTCAAGTGACATTGAATCAGAACAGAGAGATGAAATAAACCCATGCTCTATTAATCAAAATCTTCCCATGTAAGCCCATACATATTTTTATGGACGGCAAATTTAGGTATAAGTATCCCCTAATGTGCCAGAAAAACAGTTCGGAACTGCTAAGCGGTATCAGAGCCCAGGCCTTTCTAAGCTGGTAGCAGGTATTCCAGAGTGACCTTTCCTCCTGCTTCAAAGGAAGGTGTGAAAAAAGAGTGTAAAATGTTGCATTTCTGCAAAAGCTACTCTTTGCTGGAACGATAACAATGGTTGTGGAAAAAACACGTGTGGTGTGCTGAGTGAAGCCCTAGACTTCATGGGTTTGAACTCAAGAGGTAGTCCCCTTCTCGGCACGCAACTGAAAGAGCCAGGTTACGTCAGGTTTCAGAGGACAGAAATCCTCCCCTTGATGTGAGGCATCTGCAGCCACGGGTGCAGCAGGACGGTGGCCCATCCGGCTGCGTCACACGAAGCGAGGTGGGGTCTGAGAGAGAAGGGGGAGTCAAAGTGAGAAGCGGTCTGCGTGCTCTGAGACCCCCAGCGCCAGCCCTGCTTCTCTGCTCCTTACACACGTGCAGTCTTTTCGGAGGCGAGCAAAATAACCACACGCATGACAACTGCTGAAAGGCTAAATGTTATTCAGGTTATTTCTACCTCTCATTTTTTAAATAAGAGGTTTAGGATTAGGAAGGATCTGCAGCTCATCATTGTAATGTAGACTTCTGCACAGAATACCCCTGTAGATAATCTGACCAGTGTTTCTTCGGCATATCAGAATTTCAAGGCAAACTCAACTGTTTAGTCTCTGACACGTTGCTGCAAAGTTAAATAATGTCAACATGCATAAATAACATAAATATATGTACTTTACTACCTATGATATAGTAGCTTCTATTTGCACCACAGGATACCTAAATTCAGGCTGCTAACTGCTATTTGAAGAGAAGAGTTAAGAGGTGTGATCTATATTATATTTCTGTGAGGCAGTATGTGTTCAGAATTCGCAGATTCTAACTATCAGTGAAGAAAGGAGGTAGTGGATATCAGCTTGTTTCATAAGAAAAACAGGAGCCTGCTACATCTTATCATTGTATAGCCAAAACAAAAAGGAGGTGCCAGAGTACCAGCTTGCTTCAGAGATACTCCACTGCTATCTGTCTAGTGTCATTGAACAAAAGGATCCAAGGTCATCTGGGTCTGACTGTGGCATACGATATTCTGGTGACATTATCAGGACACGTAACTCTGTGGAAGCCAAGCGGGTTCATCATTTACCACCTGTTTGCAGCCACTTTTGGGGGAAGAATTTTCAGTAGCAGTCAGCTCATACCAGCAATAAAACAAAGCAAGCCTTCTAGGAAGAAGGGAAGCTTCACTTCATCAACTGCAATGGAAAATAAAGGCAGACACAGTAGAATCAACATTTTAAAACTTGCTAGGAGCAATCTTAATGTCATTAATTCTATAATAGGAGTCATAAATAGGAGGCTTTTTTCACAGGAGTGGCCAGAATCTTCATTTTATGAAACCAGTACTACAATGTTCACAACCGTAAAAAGAAGTGAAAGGGGTAAAATGGACTGTTAGCCCACACAGAATGGTTTTCTACGGTAAAATTGCTAGCATTTTATTTAATCTATCTTTAGGTCTGTACTGATCATTAATATTAAGTATGTCCTCAACCTAAACTTTCTGATGATCCTAAAGTAAATTCCTCCATTCTGTTAAAATTGAGAGAATCATACAGGAGTTTGGGTTTGAAAGCAAACCCTATCTGAGCCATCTCCCAGTCTGCCTTCGTGCAATGTTTTAGAACTTGCAAGGCTAGAAAGTCCGCAGTAGCAACTGCATATTTCTTTGATCCAAATTGCTGAACTTCCCATAAAGCAACAACAATAACCTGTGAAATAAATCCTAGAAGAGCTCCTCGTCGTAAAGAGACAATCAACAATTCAGTGTTTCTCAAGCTTTTTAGAATTTGTTCCCTTCTTCCCTGTAACGACGTGAGCCAGGCAGCCAGACACGGCTATGCTGTGTACTGTCTGCGCTTGCAGCCTTTGGTCTCCTTTGCCCTTCCTGCCTCGGAGACGTTGATTCACTCTTCACATGGCTGCCAGAAAGGAGACACTTTTCAGAGGGAAGAGAAATGGGCAGAGAAAAAAGGGGGAAAGAAGAGGGACAAAAGTCAGGACTTCCCTGCAATGTGCCACATTCATACTCCTCCACTCCCTACTCCTCCACTAGGGTCTTCCCTAGTTTTGAGAAACTCTTATATATGTGAGAAAGAGGCATCTCCAGAAGATTGAGGTAACTTTAAGGTTGACCCTAAATACTAGGGTAGATTTGCTCTTAAGATCTCAAGAAATGGGACTTACCATGGAAAAAATATTCTTCCATTATGGTCTTTCAGTTTGCCTTAATTTTTTCCCCAAAGTTCTAGCTCTTAATTGTGTTCCGTTATTTCCAGTTGCATTTGCAAACACACTACCTTGTATCCCTCCCCATATGAATGCTCTCTGACAGCTTAACATAGAACATTTGGTCATCGTACTTCATTCCCATCTCTCTGAAGGCACGTGAAGGGCACCTAGGGCAAATATACAACAAACAGGTCTTCCCATTTTGGAGTTGCGCCAAATGGAGTCTGCTGTTCATGAACTTCATGTGGCTTTGTCTGGTACTGAGACGAGGTGGAACTTTCGTTGCCTTTTTTGAACATGGGCTTCTTGCAGCACTGCGAGGTCCTGTTGCATCAACATGAGGTTTCAAAATATAGTAGAACCAGCTTGGCCCCAGATTATTTATTTATTTCTTTATTTGGTACTGGTGTCTAAGAGAGTAGCAGCATTACTGACAGCAGGAGGATTCCAAGCATCTGTCCGTAGCTTTCCACTGACCCTAGGGAAGCAACCCATAATCCACATATTTTAATTGCCACAGGGGTTTGTGGGCTGTGGAGGGGTGGGAATGTGGGCAAGCATATTTCTGGAGCTATAATTAATCCTACTTGTTGTATGTGTGTGATTTATGTGGCAGCCTCATCATTGTGGGAATAAAAGAGTTGTTATAAAGAGATGGGGAGGTATATTATTTGAAGGAAGAGGAATATATAGCAATTTCACTGTCTTTAATAAACCACGCATATTGGAAAGGCTCTTTTAAAATATGTTCGCATGCTGCCAAGAATTATCCTTTAGCTTTCTGCAGCCTGAGGATTATTCCAAGAGTGTCCCCAGAGTTTTTTGGCTACTGAGATCAGGATTCACCAAGAATTTGAATTAAAGGCTGCAGCAGAAGTCAGAGCTTGCTCACTGACACAAACTGGGGCTTCCAGATGTGACATTAGATGTAGCAGAAGCACATGATCCCCCGCTCACCTCTGCTCCTTCCCAGAACACTCTGCCGTCAGTACTTGCCCCATTCTCCCAAAGGGGCACAGAAAGAAAGGAACGAACCATTCTGATACAACTTTTGTTCCACTTTGGCATAGGCAGATAAGATATAACCTGGGTATTATTTCATGCGCAATCTCTTCTGAAACTTATCTTTTACAGCAGCATTGGGTATTTTAAAATTTTCCTGCGCGAACTCTTCAGCTTCATCCAGGATGATTCTGCATTAATGCAGATTCTGTATCATATTTCAGAATAAATTATGGCACTGAAAAAAATGAGCATACCAGAAGCATTCTGTTGTCACGTTGTCACAAATGTTTATGCGCATGCTGAGCCACGCATGTTGTGTGACCAAAGGAAACGTTGCCACAGAAGTATGTCATCTGACATCTGTATCTCTTTTGCCCCCGTCGCTTCCTCTTTTTCCATGGTGATGCTATGAGGTGGTGCCATGCTGAGTCACCCATGTTGACAAGACACGGCATATTGTTAGTAAACGGGTTTGACTTACATAAGCGCTTGTAAAAGATTAATTTTAATTTCTAGGTACACTACTTGACATGGTCCAGTTGCAAAAGATAATCCCCTTCTATGGCTAGTCAGAATACAGCCGTTTCTTTGCCTGTATTGTTTAGAAGAATAGGACGACTTGACTTACCTTCTCTGTATTTAAAGTGCTGGGTAGAATGTAAAGGAAAGAGATTTGTCATTTTGTTCCCTCAGGTAGCATCCTGCCATCCCCTCACATGGCCTCATAGTTCAGGCTGCGTTCAAGTTACTAATCTGGATGCAAAGCTACCCTTAACATAGTCGCATACAAATAGATATCATTTGCTCAGACAAGAAATTATTCCATTTCTTCTCCTGTGAAAGCTTAAAAATTGCTATAGAAATTATCTGGCCAATATATAATTATCTATAATCAGCAGCAGCTCAGCTATGGTATTATCTGCAGCTTCTAGTATACAAAATTTCAGGGTCCAAATTCAGTGCTAGTGCAAATGTCTATGGTTCCCATGAGAGTCTGGTAAGCTGGTAAATGCAATACTGGCTGTGTTCATTTACAAAAAGACTTCAGAAATAGTACTGTGTAAAATCACAATAATTCCAGAAATGGAATTATTAAATCCTAATGTTAGAAAATATGCTATGAACCTTGCATCATGAAGCAGGCGTTATTTTTGCTTTATACACAATTGAAAAATATTTTGTATTGAACACAAACCAAAAGAACTTCCGTATGCACCAGCAAAACTATTGAACAGTGCAAAGGTAATGAAAGATGGACAGAAGCTGTACGTATTGCATAGCACTTTACAGGAAACGGTGGTTTTAGTCCTGTTCGTACAGAAGAGGACCCAGTCAATTGGTGAGCCCTGTTGTCAGTTATCTCAGCAGAGATAAGGAATGAATGGCTACAAACGCTGAATTAACATGCACCCCTGGAAGTGGCTTTCCAGGCTAGCATCGGTAGCCATGAGCGACTTCACAAACAGGTACTTACAGTCTTGCTGCCAGAATTGTACTCTTCTGTAGGTAAAGAGACTTAATTCTCCAGGGATTAATGATTTCATTGGCATCTGATCTATCTCATATGTATAAACAGAGGAGGAAATAAATGCATAAACCAAAACCCTAGTAGAATTCCATAAATCCAGCCATTCTTTTCAAATATTACCTTGGTGGAATGTGGCGGAAGAAGACGACGATACAGGCTGTTGATCCTACCTATTACATTTCATAGAGCTACTGCTTGTGAAAATAAAATAAAAATTCTTCCTATCTAATATCCCAAGCTACCGGGTGATGGTGAGGCAGAGTCCGGGTATTAAATCTGGTATGTTGGATGTCTAGAGTCTCTCTGTCAAAATGTGGCTGCCAGTCACAACAGGAAAACAAGCGAACTCTGCGTGTATGCTGTGGTGGTGCACGCGTAGCCGTTCCCAGGACTGGGCTGAAAATACACCCCGTGCCTCCCCTGTCATTTCACAACGCTTGCTTATCAGTGCTGGCTCAGGCTAAGGGCCAAAAGACAAATCCTTTAACACGAAAGACCCCGTACTGTCCAACCTGGGAGCACCGATGGCAGGAAAGGGTGCTGGCTCAGAAGCAGTATGGATGACACAAGAAGTTTAAAATGAGTCATGATTTCATTGAATTAGGAAAAATAGCAGATATTTCATGAAGTAAATGATACTGTTCTCATCTTCACGAACAGAACAGTGACGCGCAGCCATAAATTCAATGGTACTCACTTTTCAATAACTGGAGAGGCTTTTTTTGTCCAGAGGCAGCCATAAAACAAAGTGAAACTTAATGATCAGCCACCAAAACCTCACAGGCCTCCGAGACAAGGAGGCAGGAATAGAAGTCCAGGGGGCAGAACAGCTTAGCCCATGTAAGATATCTAGATGTCATCTAGCTGCTTGCTGAAACAACCAAGAGTGAAAACGAACAGGCAAAAGTCAAGACAGGTAGCTGCAGAGGTGGCCAGGAATGTGAGTCCAAACATGTGCTCGACCAGCATTTTTAAAGCCCGTTTATCCGAACACTGCTGAGATTTTAGAGGGATGGCAACAATTCTTCACACCGTGATTCTGCTTACAGATCTGCCTTGAGCCACTTTGGTGTGAGTGATTTCCAGCTCTTTCTCACTGGTGGCTGGCACCTGCCTCTCCTGTATGTCGGCTCAGGCTCTGCTATCCCGTCCTCCCACGTCAGGGCAGCCTTTGCTCTCGTGGTGAGCAGCCAGGCACGGCCACCGCCCCGTTAAAGTTCGCTGCCTAACGTGCGGGTAACGGAGGTGTGCAAATTGCCTCTCTGTACACAGAAAGCATCGAGGGAATTCTCGTGTTGCTGCGCTTGAGAGCTTTTTTCCCCACTCTGACTGGCTTACAGACTGAATATGCAATGTAGCCTCTCTTTCTGAGAAAATGACTCACGACGACTTCTGCTGTCGTCTGAGGATGTTCAGGCAGAACAAATCGCATGTGACCTGAGGCCAATTACAGCTGGGAGTTTGGATTAAAAATAAAAGAGGAATGAGAACATTTGTCACAGAATACTCCATCCTTCAAGGAGCAGAAAACTTTCTAACAGGAATAAAAGCAGCATTTGTTTTTATTAAAAGCGCTGCTGTTTCACTAGTGTTTTCTGACCCTAAGAACACTCATGTTTTGATGGAGAGCAATTCTCCGTCCTGAGTTTGGCAACCTGTGAAACAATACGATATACGTTCTTTCTCAGACTGGGAAGAGAGAAGGTTGTGCCTGTGAAAAGCTGCCTGCACCTTGCACTGCTGCACAAATCAAAACAAGCACTTGGGTTGAGATTCTTCACAGTAGATACGTGTGGGGTTGATGTCCTACTGCCGAACAGGGTCAGAACAAGGAGAAAAGTTTGCACCTTAGTCGTCTGGAACAAGTGTTTGGGGAGTGTCCGAGTTAGTTTTTATAAGGGGATTATGTACTTTGAGTTGATTGTCAGTCAGTTAACCAGAGGTGGAATGCTCATGTGTGGCTACAAGGTCCAAGCAGCATTTTGCTCTGAGCGTTCACCTCGTTTTCTGTAGAACGACGGATGAAGGAGGGTCTGGTGCCATGCGGGTGACAGGGGTGTGCACACAGGGGATCACCTATTGGAAACAACCATCGGGTTGGGGGGTTTGGGCTTCTTTGTTGTTGCTGTTGGGGGCGGGGGGGGGGTTGTTTGTTGTTTTGGGTTTTTTTTATAATGCCCATTTCTGCACTGCTTATTTCAGAATAGGCACGGGCCCATGACTGACCTTAGTAAATATAGAGCTGCACAGTGCAGTCAGAAACAGAGAGAGAGGCCATTCCATTCACTCTACGCTACCTGCTTTAGCACGGCGTTTGCTCTGCAGTTAATCAGTCACCGACTCCTTCCAGGTGCCCAGCTTCTCCAGGCTAGCACCAAGTGGTTTGGGTTGATTCTGCTGTAGTTACACATTTACCCAATTCTGTGTTCCCCAACTGGAGTAATAATCAGACATCAGTACAGTCTGTAAGTCACAAAGTTCTCTTGCTGATAATTTCGTCATTTCTCTATCATCTGGCAGGGAACCACTGCTATCAATTTGGCAGAAAGTGAAGCAGTGGTGTTCTGCGTACAGATTGTCACTCCAGTATTTTGTCTATATGCCCAATCCTACACAAGCAAGCCAAGGAATTTTGCTAACTCAGCTACAGCACTTATGCTTTGCAAAGCTCTGTAAACACAAGTTCCCAGAGAAGAAATCCAAGGCACATTGTGGCAGGGAAAAATATGTTTTAAATATATTTAGTGAGAATTACTTAAACAGTTCATCAATCAAGTGACAAACAAAAAGTAAGATCTTATTTATAATCCTTCTTTGCTTTGGGTATAGTAAAAGGTTAGTATATGGCAGGAAATTAAAATCTTATTTTATTTTTCCACCTGCTCCTTTCTATTATACCTTGGCCAACGGTGTGTAGTCATAGTACATTCCGTAACAGACCTCAGGGCAATGTGGGAGCAGTAATGAAACATCATTATATTTTCTGGGAGCAACTGCAAAAGCTGATGGTAAGATTGGAGGCTCACTTCAGCTGTAGGTTATTGCACACGTTTTTCAGAGAGCTGATAACAGGGAAAATAGCTATGCTGAAAAATAGATAAACACCGATTTCTTTGATTTGCTTCAGGAACAGACTTCGAGTCAGAAGAATGTTTTATTTCTTATAGTTGTGTTTTCTTTCTTAAGTGTTGAAATCTATCATCTAAATCAAAGCAAATCTGTGGTGATTAGTAGGCTGAAACCTTCAGTCTCTGCTGAACTAGTCCAGTGTGCGTTTTTGTCATATTTTCTGTTACTTTAAAACAGAAATTACGTAGAAAACTCAGTAAAATAAAGGATGTGAGGGCAAGGCTGACCTGAATATCACAGTTTGAAACAGAAATAGAAGAACAGTGCTAGAAGGGGCCGAGAGATCTAATCCTTTCTCCAGTTCCAGGGCAGGAGCTGAGAGTCTTGAACTATTCCTGATAGAGTGAAGGGAAAACATAGAAGCTGGTGGTAGAGGTATCTGGAGGAGTGACTGCTGTAGAGGAGCGTTGCTGTAGAGTTTCCCTTTTTCTGAATTAGGTTTATTCGAGGTCAAATGTACACAACCTCGTGTAGCAAGATGGTGTTGTACAATAGCAGGTGTAGCCTGTGCTCCTGCAAAACCTCTTGCTTTTATGAGCAGATCTGTGAATGGCACATTCACACACGTAGTTAAACGTACAGTTAGTCTGTTTGTTGTCTCAAAGGTGGGGTTTTGCAGGCTTTGTGGGCAGCTCCAGATCTGAAAATGCCGTTACCAGCGAAATGGAAAAAACCCAACACATTTAAGCTAAATAAAGGAAACACCTTGATGAAACACAGTTAACCTGCAGCTCCTGTTATCACAGGACATTGGTGAGGACACTTACGCAGTAAGCTGTTTCTTTCAGTGGATAAACCTTTGCTAATGAGAACAGTGTGGACATATGTATAGAATAAGCATTTCTGCCTTTGAAAGTAATAAATAACTAGCTCATTTATAGGGATAAGCATAGTAGCGCTAGTTACATTAGCAGCAGCAGCTGATCATGTGGTGTCTGTTGCTCAATTCAACCTGTTAAAGACGTTTTACACTTTCTGCTAAAGGAGCAGTTCCCCACATTGGAATACTTGGACCACACCTAAATGAAAAGTCCGCCTTGTAGACCCTTCTCCTTCTGTTCTTGGATGCACCCACTACAAATTTTCGCCTCGCCCACCCATAGTTTGCAAACGTTGCTGCTTCTTCCAGCCCTGATTGCATATTATCCCCATGGCAAGTACAATTGCCTAATAGAAACAAACATTAAGAAAGCTTCTAATGTATTGTTGCTTGTCCTCTAATAATAAATGCAACAGCTGAAAACAGAAAGGAGAACTGTCACCTGGAACAGCCAGTTCTAGGCACCCAACACTGTGGGAGGGGCTCCAGTAACATACGTGGTGCATTTTGAAACGGGCTCCCAGGCAAGACTGGACCATGTTTTTGGAAAGGCAAATTTGAACCTTTTTGCTTGAATATTAAGACAAATATCATCATCAGTCCACACCTGTATTACAAGCTCAATCTGATCCTCTTACAATGATTTCCAGGTGAATGGATTCATAACAAGAGCTCTAAGTTCAAACCTAGGATGGTCTTTGAGAACTTGATCCTGCAATTAATTTCTTTTTTTCCTGAAAATACTGAATGCCCTTTTACGTCTTCTTGTGCATATAGTGCAAATGAATGACATATATCCCCCTCAAAGAAGCTCAGCGCTGTGCAGGACTGAGCGTATATTCAGTAAAGCAAATCTCTCCGCTCTGTCAGCAAGGCTGTGTCCAGGTCCCCAGGAAAAGCCAGTGACCACTGTCTTCGGTGCAGTGAAATCACTGCCGCACTTGGGCACCCTAATGACTTGGAAACGATCGTGTCAACCACATCCCAGTATGGGGAGCAGTATATACAATCACATCAAGCGGAGGGGATGTGTAATAGAGTAAAATTTTCGATTTTTTCAGACAGACCCAAAATTTCTTGTGCCTCAGGTTTCCTTTGCCTGGCACAAAATAACTGTGTCCTGGTTATTTTACAAGTCTCACGAATGTGAAGTCGAGAAGGAAAAGAGGAGACCAGCAGAAGAAAAAGAGAAGAGTGAACTAATGACATCAGCTTCACTAGGTTCCATGGATATACGATATTGTTTAGTTATAGTACCAGATTCCTTTAAAATGTCATATATTATGTGAGAGAAAGAAGCCTTCTGTACATGACTGGAAAGAAGATATCGGCTGTCACATTATTGCGAACCATATTATAGGCTATGGCTTGTCTCATTTTCATTTAGTCATCTAAAATTCACATCTGTAGCCTGTAGAAGGAGCAGCGTCTGCAGAGTGCAAGCCATATCACAGCCTGCAACATCGATCTTGGCAGGAGACTAATGCCATGCTGAACTCCCCCTTTTGTAGAACGAGACTACTTGGATGCTTGGCTTTTAGACAGTCTTAATTTAAGTGATATGAAATCAAGCCACATGCACATTTTTGCCTTGTAAATAGTAAAATAGCTAGAGGAGAGGATCTAGAGGGAACCTGGAAATCCATGCAGAAACAGATGCTGACAAAAAAGAAATAAATCTGAGACTCTTTGGCGTAACTTACACATCCTTTCTTCCTACATAAACGAAGCCCTGATAATTAGCCAAGCTATCTTTCCCGTGTCTTGTGCCATAGTTTTTTCTGCAGTTTTTAGATCATTACTGTCTATTAACTCCTGAAATATCAGAGAGAATGTTAAAAAAAATCTATTACTTCTCTAAAAGGAAAAGAATGTTATGAAAACAAACTGCGGCTTTTTAGGACTTTTTGCAATTTCCTGAGGCTTTTTCTTGAACTGGGGAACATCAAGTCCTCACTCTCCAGCAATTCGTGGGAACAGTGGACTATGCACGAGAGACTGGTTAGTGTAAGTCTATTAGAGAGGGAGAGACAGATTAATACAATCGTCTGGTTTCAAAATGTCTTTCGAAAGAGTGCTGCTGTCTCTGAAGTATACCCTGGATTTGAAGCATGCGTTGTCAGCCAGTGTTGACATGGATATATTTGAAATGCCATCCAGAAAAGACTGCAGTGCATGTATTAAGGGCTGGTTTACTACTGGCTTTGGAGGATAGCTTTCCTCACCAAGAAATAGGGTCTGCCTATGGAAAGAAATTCACATCCTGCACGAGAGATGAAACAAGGTGCTTGGTTTTGTATTTCCCAGTTCTCCTTCCCTGTCTCCTTTTCAGGCATCTTAGGACTGTGCCATCAAACTCAAGGGAAGGACATAGCAGTCCTGGCTAGTGGTGGGGAGAGGCAGCTGTCAGCCAAGGAGAGGTTTTGGCTACCAAGTAGAGCCTGCCTTTTTTAGCAACAGCAACATAATTCTGTTGTGTATTGGAATCATGATCTGCTTTATCCAGATACTCATGTCATGCAGCAAGGTTACATGGCCAATTATTCCACAGTTTGTAATGGCGTATTAGAGTTTTTTCTCGTAGAGGTAAAGCTTCACATCTGTGTTTGCTGAGCCTTACTGTATTCATTCCAGACACTTACTCCAGTATCTCAAGATCAGGTTGAATTAAAAAATTTTGCTCCAGAATGCTTAAGTCTCTGTGATGTGATTTAGAAATGTTCTAAGTGCATTGTATATTTTGTTGTCCTAGCCATTAAGCAAAACTTCAAAGCAGATAGTACCCAGAAAAATGCTTGTGCATCCCAGCTGGTATGATTTCTCAGTTTGACAGCAAACTATCGAGAAACACTTTTTCAACCATTTTTGCACCCGTAATAGCTTCATCTTTCAATGCTTCACTAACTTGTTTATATGAATGTTAGATTCAATTGTGCGGCGTCATGTCATAGCATATCTACTGCTTCCCCCTTATTCACAAGGCCAATTATTCTGTCAAAAAAGGAAATTAAATTAACTTGGCGTGATTTTACTCTTGACAAAAATATGTGGATTGCTTATTATCTTGCTATTGGCTGGGTATTCTAAGACGGATAGTTACTTGAACAAATCAGTAACCAGTTGGGTATTTGAAGTTAGACAAATCCATAATTCTCCTGGTCCTTTCTTTTTCCTTTAAGAAGGGGGAAAAAAAAAAAGAAGAAAGAAATTTGTCCTTCTTAAGTCCTTTGAGACCTCACTTCTCCATGATCCATGAGTTCTTAAAGATAATCATGTAATGGTTCAGATTGTTTCAGCTATTTCCTTAAATACTCCAGGGTAAATTTCCTTACAGCTTGCTAATTTGAATATATCTAACCCAGCTGAACATCTTTAACCTATTCTTTTCCTACTCTCTATGCTCCAGTTTGTTGCTAATTTTAATTATTCTAAGCATCTGGTAGGAATTAACCTTTTACTGTGAAGACTTAAGCAAAGAAGACATTGCACAATTAATCTTTACTTTGTCTTCTGTTATTTCCTCATCTTCCCTTGGTAGTACTGGACCCCTGCAATTTCTATCTTGCTGTTATTTTTATTTTAATGTACAGAATCTTTTCTCATCTCCTTTAATGCCTCTTGCAAACTGTAGTTTTCTACTTTAATATTATAACACCAATGGATATTTCCCATCATGGGTGGCTTTAATAAGTCTGCACCAACAGAAAAGAAGCACTTGATTTTAGAGCCAGTGTATCGTAGGGAAAAAGCTGCCCTGTCAAAGTCAGCTCCAGTGGTACGCTCTAGCCCATTAACTGGAGGCGTGACCTTGGTTAGAGAATATATCATTAGATAGTTTCATTTTGGTTTACTGTTTATTAAACAGCTACACTGACCTGAGGTGATCTAGAGTAGTGCTTCTTCACGTTATCCAGGAACCCCTGCTCTGCTCTGAGACATGAGAAGTAGCACACAAAACCACTGGGAGGGGGGGAAAAAAAAAAGAGTTGCTCACTTGCAGGCAAACACACAGTTGGGGAAATCAAATTTTAAAGGAGCAGTCCTTGCTTAGCTTTCTTGTTCTTAAATTAAAATCCTTCTGGGGGTGTTTTATAAGATGGCCAGTGGATTCTTCCTCTGAAAAAGAAACATTTTTAGGAATACTGCAGAAGATACTGCAGCAGGGGGATTAAGAGTGAGGCTTAGTATGCAGCTGGCTTTCTGGATGATCTCAGGCTAATCGCTTACCTACAACCCCAGTGCTCCAGCTTCCCTCATCAGTAAAATGACTCTAGCTGGTACTGATTGTTATAAAGCATTTTGAGCTGTTTGTTGAAAGACCACTCCTGAACTAACCTTCTCCATGGGATTGGTCATGCATAGTGTTGTAAAACCAGAGAGCTGAGAATGGTCTGAGTAGAGCAACGTGTTTTCTTCCGTAAAGGTGCAGTTTGGAGGCTGAGATTTTATCTTTGAAACCACATTTGAAAGACATATTAAAATGCCCAATAAAACACATTGGATTCTTAATCCATTGAGCAATTACTCATTTCAAATTATAGCAGCAGCATTAAAACGCAGCTGGGGTAATTTCTAAGAAAATCAGAAGATATAATCGTATGACAACATTCTTGTGCCCTGCAGCCCTAACAAATGCAGAATGCCTACTGAGCTTCAGGAGGTCTTGTGTGTCTAAGCATAGTGGAATAGGCTTTGTTTTGAATAAGAAGTTCTTCACCATGCAGCTATCACAGTGAAATTTTGTTCCTCTGGATGTCAGGCAGAATGTACCCACTGTCTGTGATTTAAGACTTACCAGGCATGCCAAGAATATATTAGCTTACTCTTGGCAGTGGGAATTGCATTTGTGTAACAACAAGCTTTAAATCCCTGTTAAGAAACATTGTCTGATCTGTAGCATGGGACTCATTCATTTTGTTGTTGTTGTCATTTTACTGAAAAGAAAAAAAATGTGCACAAGACATTTTTCCAAAAAACGGCAGGGTACTTTGGAATGTCTTTTTTTAAAAAAAAAAAACCCACCACCACAACAGATTGGGTAATAGCTCCACCTACTACTTATTTAAGGCTTGTTTATAATGTAAAGGAGAATGTTTGTTGTAAGCGTCTCCTAGACACACTACTGTCCCTACGCTATCTCACAATGTGAATTGCACAAGAATTTCAAAACCAGTGCCTAAAGTTAGGCTCTTAAATCTATACATAAGTATTCAGAGTCCAGTTGCTTGTTGCTCAGCACTTCTGAATACCAGACCTCGTATTCATTTGCCTAAATGCAGGTCAGAGAAAGATCAAACAAGGGACAAGGAAAGGCCAATGAGTTAAAGCACTCCCCTGTAATGTGAGGGACAAAGGTTCCAAGTCCCTGCACTGCCCTCCAGATGAGTACTGTAACTTTCTGCGCCTATTTATTTATGCAAAGTAGAAGAGGTCCATCAGCAAAAAACTGGAAGAGAAACCGACTGCAACGGCTAAGATACCTGCCAGAGCTGAGGAGAACTACATTCCAGTACTGTGGCTCAAGAAGAGTAAGAGTCTGAACCTGGGTTTTCACACGGGCTTTTCTTGATAGAGCCATGGAAGTTTTGAACTGTCTCATTTTTGTCCCAGTGCAGACTAGAAGCTCATTTTGTGGATTGCATTTGTATTTGCTTTTGCAGAAGTGCACTCCTGTTTTCAGCCCCACTGCAATAATTTAAAAAAATCTTGATCATGCATTCACGCTCAGCAGGAAAAGTTCGTTCTCACTTAGTTCTCTCACAGTCATCAGAGCTGGTGGGGAGAAGGTTTGCTGCCTTATGGAATTGGCAAGATGCTCCTTCCCGAGGTGCCTTAAGGTTGCCATTGACCTCAGGATAGCTGCAGAAGGCAGGAACAGCGGGGTCTGCATAGCTCCCATCCCCTGGCACAATGGTTTCTGGGGAAGGAAATGCTATTATAATTTGTATCCTCAGCCCCTTGGCTGCTAACCAAACTATCATAACTCTGAGCAAGACAGACACTCACACCCAGCAAGGGCACAGGCCGGATGCAGGGAACAGGAACTGGGGACAATGGGAAGAATCTGGGGTGCAGCAGCAGCCACAAGCTGTCCTCTAGTTTGCCCTGAGAGTCAGCTCCTTGTGCAGCTACTTCTTTATGGAAAGATATGAACTAGGAAAACCAGTCAGACACACTCCTGTGTACGACAAAGCCTCCTCTCTCCCTGTCGTTTGAATAATGCCCACAACTGATTATTAATGTTCCTGCAAGTGGAAGTTAGAGGCTTCTTGCTGGTACAGAAGGAAATTTCTCAGCCACTGAAAATCAGCCGGGCTTCAGCCTAACCCAGAGATGGCAGAGAGCTGGCAAGAGATTCACATTGTGCTTATTCTTGAGCAGGGATGTATGGCTGCTAAGTGGGCGGTAATGGCACTGACAATCTCTTTTCACTATTTTTAATACCTAATTTCTTTTAAAAAATACTTGGCATTTACTGTTCTTTGCAAATGTCTTTTCTGCGTATTTGGGACAGGTATCCCCAGTCTTCCATTTGGGATCAAATCCTGTTCACTTTGGGTCCTGACAGCACCCAGACAGCACCCGAACTCCTCACTCTAACAGCAGAGCGGGGAGTACCATTTGTGAGCAGTCTGACGGCCTGCAACGGGCTGCGGTGCGGTTTGGGAGGCATTGCACACGATACCAAAAAGCAACATGGGTATTAAGGAATGCTTCTGACACAACTCGGGTTGAGATTTGCTCTCCAAACCTACTCTGTCCTGCTTGCACAGTAAGTATTTCTTTATACGTTACTGAAGAGTGAGTGGTAATGGGCAAGGGCCTGAAACTCATTACGTTTCATTCTCTGGAGGCCAATGCTACAGGTAGTCCTGGTCTGAAGGTGATATCACTGTGAACAGAAGCACAGTAGAACTGAGTAGAGACAGGAATACTTTAAGAAGTGTTATACCTGGACTTCTTTTGTCTTGTCTCTTCTCCTTTGCTAGCAGACCCTTTCCAATGCGCAGGAGAGCTGATCTGCATGGAAATGCAAAATGGGATGTGAGATAAGGGACTATCCAAATGAGACCGAAGAGGTGATTACGCCATGTGCCCAACACTTAAGCATTGAAGTCAACTGGCATAGAAGAGCCATGTCCATTCCACTGGTCTCAAAATCTTGTCTGACTGAGAGCTGCCAGAAGCCAAACCATGAGCACTTAGGTCATGTCAGATATAAAACAAATGTGATTTTTCTCTAAACACAAACAGCTACTATGTTGTAGGCTTGACGCAAATTTGGAGATTTTTCCTTGCATTCAGAAAGTTTTCAGTCAAACTCTATATAACTTGGTTAATTACATTCCAGGCTTGGTATTAGTTAATGTATATAGTTTTACTGTGTACAAATGGAAGTGCAGTGAAGAGCGAACATCTAGGAAAGATTACCTATGAGCATCGTAAGTGGATACTTTACAGCCCATTGTTTCCTCCCTCATAATATAAGTATTAAGTTGTATAATCTCCAGTAATGACAATTTATTGTGGTAGCACAAGGTAGGAATGCACTGCACTTGTACTGAACCTTGCAGGTAAGAACCTCACAATCTTCTACAAAGAGCAAATCAAAGGTTATGCTTATGGGGATCCAAAAATAGCTTACATCAGAAAAAACCCACTTTATGAGTACAGGAATTTTTATTGCCGGGTGCCAAAAGCACCCTCTGCAGAGCTTAGACTATCCAAATAACTCCTACATACCACCTTTGCAACTCTGTCGTGTTTTCAAAATCCTTTTTTTAGTATGATTTCATCCGCTATGATTTCATTTTGGTATAATGCCATTGCCTTTAACAACATTATACCAGATTTGAATTATGCTTGCAAGCAGACTCTGGACCTTTGCATTACAATGGTAAATGCAATGATCACTTCTTGTAGAGTTCACCCAGAAATGAAGGTAAAGAACTCCCAGTGACTTAATTTTCCATTATCTTTGTACATTTTCATTTTTCTCAATAACAGCTGCAAAATAAACAAGATATTAATTTACTACGCATTTAATATCTTTTATTTTTAATAACTTAGAAAACCCTATTTCTGATAGTCATTTGCAGTATCTTTTTCCACTGGACTGCAAGTGCAAGCTTAATAAGACGGCTCAAGGAATTTTATTCCATAAATTGATATTGCAAAGGCAAAGCACCTGGAAAGTCCAATTTTCCTTGAAGCTGGCTTTATTACCCTTGTTTACATTTTATTGTAAAAATGCATAGACTACAAATGCCTAATGTTTGTACCTCAAACTGCATATGCAGAGCCTGTTATGCAGAAGAGCCTGCATAGCATTGCATCTTGCCTGTAAGAGCACATCTATTACGTGTTTGATTGCCTAGCAGCCTAGAATTAACCTGGGAAAAACCCGCTCTTGTAAAATGCAGAAAAATGTGACAACTGAAGAAAGAGGAAGTATAAAAGATGTGTAGAAATGTTCCGCTAAAGAGCTACTAGATCTTTTGGTTGAAGTTCAGCTAAGAGATAGCGCGTATCACCTGGATTCAGACACACTGCAACGAAACTATTCTTTGCACATTGGGGTGGACTATTGGATTGGGCACATCAGAATCCACTTCTGATCGCATGACTCTAATCATTCCTTTCCTTTCGATTTATTCGGTTTTGAGGCTGAACTGTGAAGGAATTTTGTGAGACAATGCTCTTTCTAAAAGGACCTCCCTGTACAAATGGGCCACAATTGGAATTTCGAATTTGAACAGCTTTGAATTTCTGTGTGTGTCTGCACAAATGTTTGGAGCTCTGCATGCAGATTAGCCCCCATGGTTTCGGTTCTGGGTCATAGACATAAAAAGAAGGAAACCTAGTAACCAAAGGTTCACAAGAACAGCTGATTTGGAGAGATTTCATTGAACAGTTCGTGATACTATTCTGTTATCAAATAGAGACCCAAGTCTTTGTTTTTTGGTCTAGAACCCAAACCTTGTCCTTGCTATGAGAGCCATCTCCTTTGCTCTGCTGTGATTTTTTATTTAATCTAGCAGGAAGAAGAGAGATCTCCTTTGCCAGCAAGCAGATGTCCACCAAAAAGATTTTACTAACTGATCAATTGCAAAATCCCTCACTGCAATCCTTTAAAAAATAAGATGCCCTCTGTCCTTCCTCCCACCCCAAGCTTAGTTGCCAAAACTTACATACAAAATTATTACTGTAATGTTTTATAGTCACTGGGAAAAAATATCCATTTGGTCTTACAGAATGATGTGAAATGAATCTCTGGCCTCAAAAGAACAAAAAAGTCTATTAAAAGTAGCTCTTCTTCCTCCCTCCTCCCTCTCCCAGGCCCCTTCTGCTCCCCTCCCCCAACAATAAAGGATGTTTTGGAACAGCCTTTTCAGGAAACATTTCCACAGCAAAATGCAGCATCATTTATAATATTTAAAGCTACATTTTTGTTGAGATGGCTTGGCAGGCTTTACTTGCAAATCTGGCAGGATATGGCCAGCTGAGAGTTAGCACTAACAAACTGAGGATATGCTGACACAACAGAATGCTTTAATCATCATTGCAGCAAGCAGGACAAGATCTTCTCCTGCACTGCCAGCTCTTCCCAGTGTGAGAACCAATGGTGCTGCGTCTTTCTCCTTCCCTCCCCTGCCTCTAGAGAGTACCGTTTTCCCTTGTTGTTTTCACTGAACTAAAAAAACCTTGTTGGGTAACAGCATATAATATAATGAGCAATGGATATTCCTCTTGGCCAATGCTGTTATGAAAATGCTGCCCATTTCCAGCACAATAAGGAAGCTTAATAATTAAAAAGAAAGTCCTTAAACAGTATGTGTCTCAATAGAAGGGCTATTTTCATTTGCAGCCAAAGCTCTTTTTCTGCTTTACCATGCATGCCCTTTTCTAAAGCAGCGCAGAAAGTTATATTCAGTTAGCAAAATCGTAATTAGAAACTTGTCCCATTTGAGAGTTGAGAATGATTTTAGCCGTTTGCAAAAGTCTATTGAAGTAAATGAATTTCACATTTAAAAGAAGTCCCGAAGAATTTAACCCTGAAGATCTAAGAGTTACTGCCTTGAGTAAGGCTTGCCCAGAGAATTCCCACTATGTGATCTAGATAAGCTATGGTGTAGAGACTATATTCTTGCAATAATTTAGCACAGGATTTGATACATCAAACAATACAGACCTGTGTCATGAAAGAGACTGTGAATTGCACTAACCGCTGCTATTTTGGGAGTATTTGGGAGTATATTGGGAGTATAGATGCTCTTTACTGGCTTCGTTACACTAAAACTTCTTGCAAACACGGAGTCTTATAAGGCAGTTGGCTGTTGCAAAGGGTAAATGTAAAAACCTCTAAGAGGCAGCCTAAGCAATCGGGCTGGGTACTCAGCTGAGCGTTGTTTCTTGTCTGTGGATCCTGAATAGGACAGCATGAAGTTCGCTTACTGTCCCTCCCTTTGTCTGCCTTGTCTCGGTGTGTAAGTTAGTGGAACAGTGCTGGTGTCTATAAGGCCAAGTATAGCGGGGCTCTCTAATCTTGTTTAGGAACTTTAGGTGCCTTGCATACAAGTAAGTACGATTAGGATACGTTTCCAGGATTACGTACTGTGCATGTTGGGGAGAAGAGTTGATATCTTCACAAGTGCGCAGCTTTTATACAGAACGTGAAGGTCCAGAGACTAGGGTACCATAAACAGGGGTACTCTGCATAGTCCTTGACACAGCGGATGTATTTGCCAGTCTGCTGAACGAGCAGACGTAGTGAAACTACGCTATCTCCATACCCTGAGTTGCGGTTGCTCACACCCATCTCCACCTTAACACTGTGACTTGAGGAAATGTCTGTCAAACAGCAGCTCACGCACCAAGCAGAAATCCAGCTGAATTTACATGTCTTGGAAGTAGGGGTGCGGCAAAAGAGGACTGATGAAATGGAGGGCCAGGTGGCAACGCAGGTTGACAAGAAGCAAAAATACTTATATCTAAATATTCTTTTTACACTGGACAATGAGTGGTATGTATTTTGAGGCAACTCCCAGGATATATGAGCAAAAAGGTAACAAGTAGCAGTTATTTTGTACTGTCTGGAGTTATCCATGCACAGATTCCTAGTAATGCTTTCTGGTTAGGAGCTATACTATAAATGAATGTTATGTACGTCCTTGCTTATGTGCACACACACATATATAATATTGTAATGCACCTGAAGTTTTGGAATCTTTTCCTTACTTCCTTCGTTGTTGGGTCAGTCATTGCCCACTGATTGTTTTCTTAAAGCCAGCGAGCAATATTTAAGATGTGCTGCTTCGCCGCTCTAATTTCGTATCTATACCCTGCATATCAAAATGAAAAATCAGGAATTCAGAAATTGTTTTTCCTACAATTATCAATGTTTTCAGGGCTAGTTAGTGCTGATAAGTCTGAAAGTATATTGCTGTATTCATATAGCTGGAGACACACCTATGCAGCTGGTTTTTAATCACCGTAGGCAAGGCAGTTGGAATGGGATTTAAGATGAGACACGTAATTTTTTCCAATGCTTGAATGAAAACCTGAAACGTTTGACAGGTGTATAGTTGAGCTGCTGATCCAGGAGGCTAGTTTGTTCGGGTTTTTTTCTGCCCTCGTTTTTGTTTTCCTCCTCCTATAAATCTCTAGCTGCAGCTTTGTATTGCTTATGTTTACAAAGTTGATGTTACATCTGTTTAAGGGAGAGATATTGCCTCTTATTTAAAAGGAAAATGCCCCATTTAAATGTACTCAACTTCAAGACAGAGCTTACGATTGCAAATCAAATATTAAATCCCGATCCCCCAGGGCTTAACTGTACCAGTGGTGAGTGCAAAGCCAGAGTGTGCACGCTGAAGTAAGAGGGCAGGGCAGGGCAGGCCGGTGGCACTTCTAAAGCTCTGTAGCACAAGTTGGGACAACAATTATCAGGAAGTCCCATTTTCTAGGCTTCGGTATTTTAGACTACTGAAGGGCTGGCTATGTTAGGAAAAGATTATGTTAGGAACACACAACTCAACTGCTTCCTTTCATGCAGTGCTGAAAGGCAGTTGGTTGCCTGCACTATAGGATAAACAGTTTTTCATCGCTGTTGTGGAAACAGGGATTAAAATGGTCTCAGCGGCCTTTGCTATAATAATGGTGACGCTGGCAATATTTTTCTCTGATCTAAATTTTCATTTTAGGCCTCTCACAGCAATCTTTGCTATAGAAACGGTCACCAATGAACGTTGTCTGAAGAAGGTAATTTTTCCTGTTAAACGGAGACCTCTGAGCTTCTACAAGAAGCGTTTTGATGACTAGTTGGTGCTTGACATGGTGAGGGACATAGGCAGATAGCTGATCCCACTCAGCACATCATCTCTGAAGATGTTACGATGTAGCGAACAGATGACTAAGGAAGGACGGTAAAACACAAGCAAAATGAAGTTCTTCAAAGGAAGGCATATACCAGCTGACTGTTTCTATTTTTGAGTTGTTAAATGTTTTTAGTAGCACTGAAGATCAAAACCCAAATTGTTCATTTATGGCATAGCCCATTCTAACCAAAACTCTAGAGAGTCCGAAAATATTACGACCTACTTATAAGCTCCCATTAGCAAGGTTTTCTTGTTTTTAATAAATAAAGTCCCATAGAAACAGAAAGTATTTACAATTAGATCAAAATTCTGAATATGATTCACAAGAGAAAATGCTATTTTTTGAGAAAATGTTTTCATATCCTCATAGCAGTCATTTGTTCTAAATTAGTACATAGCAATTGTCCATTAAATGAACATTTTTCCCTTAAGACCTATTCTTGTAGAAAAGTATTTTAGGCAAAACTTCCTAACCATGATGTAACTGTTTAGAATCAGAACATTTCTGTGATTAGTAATTCACATAAAAATTAACATTTTCCATGGCTTGAGGAAAACATGATGAATAACTATCAAAATGTAAGAGAAGACAGGATGTAGGGAGAACAATATATTTTATTAGAGCAGCTGATACAGTTGAAAGAAAAGTGTAGGCTTTTGGGCATTCAGTCCCTTCATCCTAATAAAGGATAACACCTGTTCCCGCAAAACTGTCTTCTCTTTTTTCCTTAGACCATCACGACTACCATTATGCTACCACTCTCAAAATATGTGGATGGTATATGTCTGTATTGGACTGAATGGCTTAAACACCGTCACTGCTAAACTGCTACTTTCAAAAATATTACCACTTGCAATAAAGTAGAATTAAGCTCCTTGAGTTAATGTGCTTCTTGGTTACACAGAAGTTTTTCCTGTAACAAAGTCATGAACTTAATTTCATTGTCAGTGCATCTCTTCCACTGTCCTTTTCAAATAATGTTTAATATTACTTACGTAAGAACATGCCCTAGAATTCTTTATTTAAAACCACTTTTGAACTCTCATTTCTAGTGAAGGCAATGTAAAATTGGATTGTATAAGAAATGCAGGCTCAGAGTAATAGTTTTTGCTGTGTGTTACTATTATAGGAATTCAGTGTTGGAGCTGTGGTCCGTCTCAGTGCCAGTTCATCTTTGCTATGTCCTCCTACAGGAGGGGAACAACTCCGCAATTAAATAGAGGTTCTCCCACTAAGTGATAGATGGCAACAGTTCAGATGGCTAGTGTCCAGTGGAAAACAACTTAAAAGAAGGAGAGAGAACATTTTCTTTTGAACTGTAACACCCACAAACTAGTGTGTGTGCAATTCCTGTCAGAACCCGATGCTCAGCTAGCACAATGTGCCTATCTTGAAACGTGCGGGAAACAGGCAATCTGGAGCATTAACGTCCAATACTCCGTTTGCTTTAGGGCAGCCATTTCTAAGTTACCTGAAATGATCTCGTTGCGAACTTAGTGAAGATGAGAGCTGCTCACTTTAGCCTCATACTGACTTCATCTCAGTGCAATTTCATCTGTGGGTTTTAAACCTTGCGTCTCAGTGATCCAATTCTCCAAACTTCCTGGTGGGCATAATGCTTACTACTGACCATAGGCCCAGAGGTTATCGGAAATCAGTAGTGGGAAACATTTCCGGGTGTAGAAGGCATGAGCTTAAGGATTTATTTTAATATTTGCCTCTGTCAGCCTCTTTATTGCATAATTTGCACCAGCTTAGATTTTCAGGGGAGTAAGGCCAATTTATACTCCCTGAAAATCCAGTCTGCTCGCATATACACTTACATTACCTCGTGCTCCACTGAACTTGTCTCACTAAGTTTAAGGCACACTTTTTCCTGTATAAATAAAATGTGGACGTGGTGAGGAAACTAAGGATATTCAACTGAGGACCGCTCCTTACTTCACTATATATGTTACAATTAGTGGCTTTTTTTCCGACATTCCCTCTTCGGGTCCACCAGTGTGGATCACGCCTGCTTGACTGTGTCGGGGTCACATTCGGATACAGGAAACGTGGGCAGGCTAAATGTGAATCTAAGGGAATCTCACATCAGTACCGAGAATACCAAAAGAAGCTAGTGTAAGTAAATTTACCTTCTGTTACATTTATTCAGTCTCTTATGCTTTGCTCCCGGTGGAAATCTCAGGTGACATTATAGGGCAACATATATAAGAAAATTAACAATCTTAACAGCAGTGAACATCTCAAAGCAGTCTTGTTCCCAGAGATAAACAATGATAGCTCAAGCCAGACTAGCATAGTAGGGTTTCCATTACAGGTTTATGGTTTAAAGAATGAATTCAAACCTTGCTTTGTTTAGGAAGATTCACGCTATTCCCATTTTCCATGACATTTTTGACTGACTACGTTGTTCAATGATAGTTCATCAAATAATTTGGGAAGGTCTCAGGCCAAGAGGTTTGTACAAACCTATTCCAGCTACAGAGTCAGCAGAGTGACCGAACGCTGCACTGGCACTAGCTGCTGCGGCATGTGCCTTGGAGGCCGTGGGGGCAGCGGCACGGCCCCTCCACGCAAGCTGCTGCTCCACCTGCCCGGGACTTGCATGAGCAGAGTAATTGAAAAGACTGTGCTTCCTAAGAGTGATGAGCAGTGCATATTCCCTACTTGCTTAATTCTTGAAATGGCATCTGGTTTTTGGGTTTGCCCACAAACGATGGGCCCAATTCTTGGTTACACTAAGACCTCTTTACAGAGCTCTATCAGTGTAAAATTATATTACGGTAGGCACAAATATTGTCAGACCCGACATTTCTAACTTTTGCCTTTTAAGCTGTCATAGGAAGTTACACTGATCTGTGATTCAATTTTATTGTTATTTTGCTGCTGCCTTGGGAGCACAAAATCAAACATAATACTTAAAACGTTTCCCTAGAAATGTTTAAGGAGAAAGATTTTTATTTTTAAGTTGAAAATTTAACTGCATGCTTAACCAACTTCAGTGAAGCATCAATCATACTGGACAAGCAATTTTAAGAAATAAGAGTTTAAAAAATTAATTCTGAAAATACTGCCAACAATTTAATGATATAGATATTTTTAATATTAAAAGTAAATTGTAAATGTGTCTTTATAAACAATATGCATAAAATAGATCTACTATACTAAGCTCTCTCTTTTTAAATGCTGTTTCACAGTAATTTCTTAGGTATGCAAAGTTTTCCCTCAAAGAAATAGTGCAATCTGAAGAACATACATTATGTCAGCGGATTAGAACTACTATGGTCATTAATATAAGTCTTTATAGATTTCTTGTAGGAGTGGATGAAGACTCATATCTGTCTCCGTTTTCTTTATTATTTGCAACAGCTGCACATGTTCCGTTACAATCTGTCTGAGGTCCGTCATTTTCTGAAGCAACTTTGCAAACAGCTGTGATGATTCTGGATGATTCAGCTTCAGCTGGAGCTCCAAAGCTTGCAACAGATTGTCTTGTATATCTTCAATGGGTTTCACATTTAACAAACCTGGGCGATCTAGGAAAAAAAAAAAGGGAGTTGTAACTTTATGAAGAATACGGAAACATCGATCTCATGTGTTAATTCCTTAAAGATTTCTTAGTATAGTAACCATTTACATATGGGACTTCCTGAGAACTGTTTGACAATTTCTTAGTGTATTTATTTGTAAGATTTTACCAGAATTTGCTCAAAGAAGTTTTAGAACTAGTCTTAGAAACAGTGCAAGCATTTGTGTGGTGCAGATACAGAGACAGGTTTATAGAATACTACAATGCATTTTCCACAGTACAGTGGGAGTGTTTATGGAAAGGAAGAGTGAGATATAGCTGGGGGATAAACAGTCTGTATCAGGTGATGCACTTGTGGAAAATCAACATAGACTCAGATGGATTTGCAAGTAGTTGCTACCATTAAAAATGTTTCCTGCTAAGGTGGATGCTAACCTATCAAAATAAAAAAAGGCATAAATTCAACTTCTGCAGTCATACTAACCTGGGAGATTTAAAAGTTACAGGTTCAGTTCTTCTCCACACCCAAGCTCCAGTTGCTATTAAGAAGTCTCCCGATAGCTTTTAGCATCAGCCCATCCGCTTAGCCACAGATGCTTATGGCAGGGGCTGACTGGTAGATGTGGCTTGTACAGAAAACGCCTTTTCTGGGCTCAAGCCAACAGAGAGTTCGCCTCATATGGAGGAATCTGGGATGGATGTTTACAACCAAGTCAGCTACTTGCACTACCACAGCTGCGAGAGTCCAGGATTATCTTTGGCAAGAAGCAAAATCTTTCTTTTTTAACCATTATTATCTTTCATAATTATAGCTGTTCTGTTATGTCTGTCCCCAAATACCTTCTTAAGTGGTTTCAATTATTATTTAATACAATTTGTAATATTTGTTTTCTGACTTGAGGTAATAAATTATTTGATTCTATGGCCATGAAAGTTAATAAAGTTGCTTAACATTATTAAATCCTCACATATTACAATACCACCAGTAATTTGTTACTGCTAAACTACTTTATACAGGGTAATGCATCCCGATTATCAGCATACTCCATGAAAAATAACAGAGTCAATAATTTAAATAACGTTTGCTGTGTAGCTATGAAATTAATTTCATACGTTGATCAATAAAAAACAATGCCTATAGCTAGCCTTAAATTACTTCCTTAAGGCAGTATTTCCATCTCAGAAAGGACAAGAGGTTGAGCTATATTAAAAATTTTAAAAATAGGCTGTTATTTCCTATGATCTTAGTAACCTTTTTGTGCATCCAGTTCTACTAACTCAGCTTGGCTTGTGCTGTATGCTAGAAAAAAGGCTGAGAGAAAGCAAAGCTCTTTATAAATACATTGGGGTTTTACTTCACGGAGAAAAAATTGCAGTGTAAACTAAAAGGCAAAGCCGGCACGAAACAAATGAGTACGCACAAGCCATGAATACGTGTAGGTCACTGATTAGGAAAGGAAAGTTAACTCTCAAAGAGGTGAGGTGTGGGGATAGTTTTTCAGAAATAGGAATAACGGCAAGTTTGAATATGGAGCTTGATATTTGTTTGACGGTGGTTTTCTGAAGTGACTGCTTTCAGTTGTAGGTGACTGGACTCAGTGACCCATTTGGCCCTGCTTTCCGTTTGGTATTTCATGCTAATAAGCTGTGCTTGTCTCACAGAGATTACTTACTTCCACCATTCAACTGATAATATAAAATGTGGTTCAGAAAGTCTGTAAGTAAATATCTGCAAGCAGAAAATTGTCTCCAGACAAATGGCTCCTTTTCATTAATTTCCTTTGGCAATATTATCAAGTCATTTTTTAAAGATACTTAGAGAATTTTTGATAAATTGTAGATATTTATTTTTAGATTATCTAAATGCATTGCATGTGCTGCAAAATCTAGTTTCCTTTATATCTTTCAGAAACTTCCCAACTTTCAGTAGTTCAAAGCTGTTAATAATTTTAGCTTTGGGTTGCGATAGCTTTAAATTTTACTTCTGTGTTGCAGATGAACTCTGAACTAGCTGGGTATGACTCAGTGTACAGTGATATAAAAAATCAAGAAGCACAAAGACTGTGGCCTCGATTTCCTCTGAGATTAATCTCCATTTGCCCCCTGCTTCTTTTATGGTGGGAATTTTTAGGGTGTGAGCTTTTCGGAAGTGAAACCCAATTCAAACGTGCTCCCCAACCAACTTTAGAGTCCAGGAGGCAAACCCAGGAGATCAGTACTGGGACTGGACCTTCCAAGGAGCCCCCCGAATTTGGGTGCCCGAGGTCAGCTGAAGTTCAGTGAGACTTAAGCACCTAAAATCCTTAAGCTCCTTTGAAAAACCCAGTCTGATGGTTTTATAATGACCCAGTGGAACTAGAGTCAGAAAAGATGACTATGACAAAAGCCTAGGAGATCATCAGATGTTATTTTTAAATAAGCCAATTCAAGAGAAAAGAAAATTCCCATTGAAGGCAAGAGAGATTTTTCATGAATGAGAACTTCAGGATATGGACATTATTTTTTGGGTGTTGACAGTTTGCTATACTTTCTCAGTAAAAATTTCTTACAGAGGAAAATGCTGTTTCTGTTCCAAGAAACATATCTAAATCAGAAAAAAAAAGGAAATAGGAGGCAAAAGCTTTAACATACAGGTATTGTGGTATATTTCAAGTTGTTAAGATGCTCTTAAAGATATATGCTCCTAACTCATTGGGTTACTATAGCAAAAGGTGTATTTTGTGCAGTAAGGAGCTCCAGATGGATGTGGCTTGTAGAAAAAAATACAAAGGAAACGATTAACAGTAAGCCTTCAGAAAAATTTGGATAGAAAATAGGAAGAAACAGAAATGGGAGTAAACTAGATGTGATACCATGGTGGAGGCCTTCGAAGAGGATAAGTAAGACAGAATAGTGTCTGAAAGCTCACAGAGAAAACTGCAAAGGGAACTGATAAGGGAAGTAAAAGACAAAAACAAATGAGTTGTAGCAGGACATTCTTATGATACACTGAAATTAGGTTACAGAAGGCCAAAGGAAAGAGAGTTGAAATGATTAAGGTGAGAGAGAACTAAAAGTGAATTGGACACTGCTTTTAAACCTCTCTGATACAGAAGATTGTTTATTGAAGTTTAGATTTTTTTGTTATGTGCTGTTTGCGACCTGCCTTTTATCCAGTCAGACTATGCCAAGGAAGTGCCACATTTCTCTTTTTATTGTTATTTTTCTTTGTTCAGTTTTTGTTTAGGTTTTCATTCATTGTCATGCAGCTGTTTCATTTGGTTTGAAAATTCTGCAGGAAGCTGTTCTAAGTAAGAAAAAGTTCACAGTGATTGGGAAAGGCGCCTTAGTTTTGAGTGTCAACAGTATGACTTTGTGTAAATGGATGTTCTATACTATCTCAGGGAAAAAGATTTTGTTTGTTTATTTACTTACAGATTTGGATGCTTCTTTCCTGTTCCTAACAATAATCACAATTTTTTTCTGTTCCTCACATATGAAATTGCCATCTGCATGCCTTTACTCATACCTTTCTATTTTAATATCTTTGATTAGGTGCATTTTGCATTTAAATACACATTCTAAAATCTTAATGTGATAAAACAGGCAAAGATATGGCTGACTGAACAACTATGCTACTTCTTTTGCTGAGGCAGATATGACTCAGCAGTTTGAGGTTTTTATTCTGAGACTGTCACATGTATTGTAGCCACCAGGATTTTGGTTCAAAGCCCACAGTGATTATCTGCAGTTCTTGGTCTGATTAGGAAGCATTTCTTTGTTGTAACAGGTTTGCTAGAGCAGGATTTCTGTAGCAGTCAAATATGAACTATTTCTTCGTACTATTCAGTGATAAAGCTTCAAATTTTGCTGATCTCAGAGCGTAGCAAAATTATTGAAGATAGTGTTTAAACAAGCAGCAGTGATTCACGGCTCAAAATTTACTGTAAAGAACACACTCAGAAAACAGAAAAAGTGAATGTAACAACATTTCTGAATTCAAATACTAGTTTGGCTGCATGTTGACTAACAGAGTCTGGGTCTCTACAGGTACACCCTGCTACAATTCCCAAACACCACTATAGCCTAAACACCGCAGAAGATAATATACAAAAGTTCAAGTCCATCCATGACATGTAAACATGCTACAAAATTACCTTTTGAGCTTTTTCTTTATTTGACAACAACCTGCTTGAGTGAGTTTGCTCTGTTTACAAATGTGGATTATCCAGTAAGGCTTGGACTATTATCTTTCCTGCCCAAACACAGACATCCAACCTGTTATCCTTAAACCTTCTTCTTATGATAGACTTCAGTTTCAGCTCAGGTATATATAATATTTTTAAAGATGTTTCAAGTTCTTTAACACGTATACCATGGCACTCACTACTGGCTGAGCATATGCCTCAGTGGCACAGAGGAATACAACAGGGAGGAAGAATATCTCCTTGAAAAAAGTTTTCCAAATCTCATTTTACTGAAGCATATTTTTCAAAATTACCATAAGTAAAAGATGTTGTAATGAGAGTTTGGCATTGCTGTTAACGGCATAAAGCATTTCTTCTGTAAAAACAAGGTAATGTCCTACTGCTCACACACACAGTCTCTCTGTCTCATCAGCAGTGAATTCAGAATACTCGAATTCGTTGCCATTTACAGTATTATTTTAAAGTGCAATATACCAACATTAAGAACAACTCTTCAGCTTTGTAATAATGAGTTCAGAGTAACATTTGGGATCATTGAGACAGAGTGAGGCTGTACTGAGCAGCTCAGAAAGAATAAAATGATTGTGGAAATGGGAGTACTTTCATTTTGTTGCTATTACAGTTAATTTGTCAGCTTCTTATTACAGTTATATAGGCATTTTGCCTTTTTACATATAACGCAAAAGCAACTGTTTTGATATCAAAAAGCTGAACTGTTTTGTAGGATTTGTGGCAAATTCTAAACACTTAGTTCACATTGAAAAGCTTTCTACATGTAATGTTCCAGCTGGAATTATCTTTCTCTTTTCCTTCTCTCCTGTTCTTTTTAGAGCTGCGTAAGAGATAGCACCCGTGGAGCCAGCAGCACTAACATAATTTTGCTAGGCAATGACAGATTCACTTAGACTTAGAGCGTTGCCTGGGATCTTTTTTGTTTCACAGACTGGTTTTCTTTTAAGATATTTGTGCACAGGATTTCTTGAAGTGACTTAAACATTACAGTATTCCCGCAGGTAGTAAAGTCCTTGAGATAATATGAGCTGTTTTTGAAATCCTATTTTCAATGCAATCATCTTGGTTCAATAGGCATATAGTTCTTACAGAAATTAAGTTCTGTAAGACCATAGCTCTTACGGAAACAAGAGCATCTGAGACCTCTACAGAAACAGGGTTTCAGTTCCATACCACCCAAGATATTATAGTCCCACAGAATGCATACAGTTCAATGTATATCATATCTGACTCTAAATTCCATCATAAAAGCCACTTTCTAATTGGCAGCAAAGCTTAATTGTTTTCAAAATGTAAACTCAGTTTTTACAAATAACTATCATGCTTTTTTGAAAAAAAAAAAAAATTCTGAATAAAGATAGTGAGACATTGTTATAAAGAAATTAAAGGATTTTTCTAGAAAGGACTGATTTATATTTATATGGATGTGTATATTTATATGGATTTGCTTCAGAGTTATTTAAGAACTAACTACTAAAATTCAGGTAGTTCTTTATGGATCTCTGTTTACAAATTATTTTTAAATTATTTTACAAATTATTCTTACAAATTATTCTTAAAAGACAGACGTGTTGATAAATCTGGTTCAGCATAGTCAATTTTTTTGCTGTGGCATCACAGTACCACAGTCCTGATCATTGTCCTCCTGAGATCTAAAATGTAAGATTAGTTACATCATACCTCTTTCCTCTAATGTAAACCAAACATCACTGAAGCATAGCAGACCTAGCTTTGCAGATTGCAAGTTCCCTTTTTTCAATTAGGAGTGGATTTTCAGAGGCCTGTTTCTCATCTGTCAAATTTCATTATATTAGAAAATGCAAAATATTGGCATGTTTTGTGTAGTGCCCTAATAGGCTTGTATAATTTCTCCTCCCCCATCAAAGCCAACCAAAAATATACCAGTAATGTATTTTCCCTTCCTGAATTAATTCAGAGTCCTCAGGGATCATTGTGTTCAAAGATTTGCACAAGAAAATGTCTTCTGGGAACTGTACTTGTTTGAAGTGGATTTAGTGAGTCTAATAAACCATATTGTGATACCACATTTTTACTGAATGAAACACAATGCCAGAAGTAATTGTATGTGATTTTAAATGAAGCTATACGTAACAATGCACTCTCAACAGAATGTTTGTTTTTAGAACAATAGTATGTGGTTGTTGTGTTTGATTGCTTAAACATAATGTGATAACGAAATACTCTGCATTGCTCTGTGGAGGATCTGAATTCAGAACATTCAGCACATTCCTCCCATTGATATCTGCAGTACCATTCGAAGCCAAAATACACACAAATCAGTTGGGTAAAATTTTCTTTGTGCAACATCACTAACTTGATAGTATTGGCCAAGTAAAAGACCTTCACTCTGACCTGAAATGTGTATCTGATCTCAGATTCTCAGTGGAAAGGTTTCTAAGTGAACTAAATCTGGGTAGCACTCGCTAATGCACAAAATATAATAGCTACATCACCTCAGAATCAGATAGAACATACTGACTGACTTCAAAAAAAGCTGAAAATTCAGTGTCTTTTTTTAATGAAGTGTTAGAATGCATGTAGTCTGACACCTGGGCTTTCAGAGTCATGCTTTGCTCAAAGCATAATGCATAAACATTAATACAAACAGAGCAGCTTAGGAAATCTGAACAGAGCAGACACACGATGCCTGTTTTTCTCAGGCATTAGGAGACTGTCGTTTTCCTGGGAAATGCATTCTTTTTTTCCCCCCTTTTAAAGGCAAAGAAAACGTTGCATGAATGAAAAAACAACAACAATAAAAACCCCCACCATAAAATCCTGTGAGCCAAATGCCACATATATTTTGAAATTGTTATGGATTCAAAGCTATTTGTGTACAATTAGCAAGCCACACAATCTAATTGCAGGTTTAAAAAATCCTCATGCAGAATTTTAACTTTCAGAAGCTCTTGCCAGTGAAATTCCACCCTTCCTGTTTTCAGAAAGATAGCCCTGATTTTGTTTTCTAACTAAATGAACTGCTGATTCAGCAGGCATTTCCAGCTCCATCATTAATATCAGGTCATTTACATTTTCAGTTTCTGCCTGAAACTGAAAGAAAGGCAAACAACAACAAGAAAGCTGAAAACTAATAAAAAACTGTGTAAATAAACTCACTCCCATCCTGTAGTGCTGAGCACTTTCCTGTTTGGACAGGAATTTAAAGTGTCAATTCTATTATATAAAGTATCATCTTAAATAAGACAGCACTTACCTCCACTTAGTATAATGACAGCTATAAATATTGCCAGGTCACTGTCATCTAATTCCAGTGCATTAAACTTCACAGCAAACTCAAACTTGGGCTCCATAAAGTCACAAAAAGGTTTTCTCAGGCTCTTCAGAAACTCCCGCGTCATGAATCCTTGTCCATCAGATATAAGAACTCCATCTTTATTCATCAGAGAAGCCAGGAGAGTATATATGATCTCATGGACCCCATATTTCAGGAGAGTTACTTGATCATTCAGGTCGAGATTCACAAAACCTGGAATGTTCTTGGCAAATTCTGTGATCTCCTGCACTGCCTCCACAGAGCGGAACTGACATCGCTGGAAAATGCGAATTGCTACCTCTTTGTTCTCCTCCTGCAGCGGTGACACATGCTTGCACTTGATCTGATCTTCTCCCATCATTAAAGAGTTCATGTCATAAATAACAAATGGCTAAAAAGAAAAGGAAAAGACAATTTACTTTCAAATGTCCTTTCTATGAACATTTGACTCCTGAGAAACTGAAGTAGCGTATGGAGGTATAACTCATCAGAAAACACTGAGAAATTTATGAGGAATATATCAAGGGTAGTTGACCCACAAGGGTTAAATCTTCATAAACCTATTAAAGCAAATACCCTCACAATGTTAAAATGATTTACAGAAAGGGCAAGTAGTTCCTAAGGACTTCTCACGTGTTCTGTGAATCCACATTCTAAAAATAGGACTTCGGCTGATACTTTTTTTAATAATTAGGGAAGGGGAGTAAGGAACACTATTTTAAAGTATCCATGATTTTTGCCTTTTTGGTTTTGTTTTGTTTTGTTTTAAAGAAGTTCTGTAATACCAGAATTCCAAGTTTGGAATGCTTATTAACTAAAGATTAAAATATTACTCCTTTTACCTGAATTTTACTGGCTTCTATAAAACGGAATCTAGTAAGTGTGCAGTGACATGTTTGCAATTCTGATGATATAACTTCTTTTTTGTAGAAAGACAGAGTATATTCACATTTTGATTACTTCACATACTGTCATGTCCTTTTCAAGTTCTATCCTTCTAGAAAGTGCTGCAAGTAATATCAACTTTATGGTATTTATTATCTGATAAATTTAACCTTTTGCTGTTAATTCCTTGAAAAATAACAAAGTTAGGATATATTTAAACTCAACTTGTCAATGGGAAAGGGAACACAAGTAATATGATATAAACTACAGCAGCACAATTCAGAACACAAGAATGAGTCTGACTGTGAAATAAACTCAACTGGAATAAAGCAATTTTGAAAGCAGATTAGAAAAAGTAGAGCAAGTAAAACTTTTGTTAGGATCTGGAAACAATCTGTTTCAGAAAATGCAGAAGCAGCTCCTGGTTTTAAAGACGTGGTTAAGTGAGGATTTCTTGAATTTATCTGAAGAATCTTTTCCTTAGAGGATAAATGACTAAATAGTTCCTTGCTGCACTGAACAAATATCTATTGATATTAATAGGTTTGTTAACATACTTGAGTAATTAATTAAAATATAAGGAATTATACACCAACAATTGCACTAGCGAAATGCATTTTTTAATTTAAGATACTTTATGATTACAGATTCTACTGCATTATTCATATGGGTGCTCATTCTCGTGGTTTTGTATTCACTATAAGCTGCAGAACAGATTCAAAAATAACCCAAGCCTTCCTATACGTAGCCAGTGGTCCTCTCCCACAGAATCAGCCTCTGGAAACTCCTAAAATTCTATTTCTATTTGATTAAACCAGTTTTGAAGTCTATTCAGTGCTAATTATTATGGAATTTTTAAAACTGGAAATAGCTACTTTCTTTAGAGGCTGGTGTGCCTTCTGAAGAGGATATTGCCCACAGATGTTTGTCACTGCCCACCAGCTAGAGGGTACTACTCCCGTCTCCCGTGGTTCTGCAGGTGGAGACTGGGAAAGTGCTCGGTCATCTCTTTCAGGCTAAGTTGAACACAAAGCTCCGACCTGCTATCACTAGGGAGAGAGGGAGGGATGATAGCTGACCGTTTCGTCTTTAACTGCTACAGCTGCTTGGAAAGCAGAGGTCTATCTGTGAACTGAAATAATAGTATCCGCATGAGGATTTCAGCTTTCAAAATGGTTTCGTTAAATCCATATTCTGCTGCTTACAAGACCAATGAAACTAGTGCCGTCACTTTCACGGTAACCACAGGCAAACATAGCCCCAGACCATGCAATTCAGTTAAATAGAGTGTGAGGTATGACACTATTTTTCCACTTGTACTAGGATTTCAGTGTGAAACTGAAAAAATAAACACACCACGCTGAGAAAAGCCAGGAGGATAAGGTATTTCTCAAGATGTAATGCCATTTTGGCAGCAGAAAAAACATTTTGTACCTATCTGTACATATGTATATGCATGCATATGCAAAACAGTGGAATAACAAGATTGTAGAAGGGGCTTTTAAAATGCATGTTTTAGTACTCATAGGTCATTCCTTTCTTTGCTTTCTAGAAAATCTTAAGTGGGAGCACCAAGTACAAGAAAAACTCATCTATTCTGTGCTTTAGAAAGACTACACTATGCCACCAGCCTACTGACATTAGAAGATGAAAATAAAGAAAGAGTTCAAAATAGCTAAAGAAATTTTTAATATAAAGATTCAGATGAACTTTGTGAATAGAATCTCAAGTCAAATGAGCACTGTATATCCCAGAAGAGGATGAGTCAGTCATTTTAATTTTGACACACTCACTTAGCATATCCAATAATTTTCAGTTAATGCGGATGATATAGCAATTAAAAAATAACATAAATTTAAACTATGCCCATAGTAAACAGTTTGATGTTCCAGAGCACAAAGTCCATTACAGTTCAAATAACATAAAAGTTGTAACCATTAAATACTGAGTGTCACTCTTTCAGTGTTATTTTTTTAAAAAGACTTGAAAATTTGCAGCAATGAAAAGCTGAATGCTATGTCTATTGTTTTATTGCTATATTCTAATCCGGCAAAGTTTTAAAACTTCCAATGAAGAGGTAGGATGTCATTGATGGCATACTATATATTTACTGCATGAGTATTGCATTAGTGTAACTTTCAGACGTAACCAAGTTACGTGAGCCCAGACATTTGTTAAGTACCCAGCACAGCAGAGCAGCAAACCACACGCCAATTGGTTTCTGTGACAACTTCACAGAACCTTACAGAACAAAAGTAGGATTTGTGGATGCACTTGCAACCTCAGAAACAAACTTTGCAGATTTCTAAACACACATCTGGAAAAATGGAAGATGAGAGCACTGTAGGTAACCCTGCCCAAACTTCTGTTACATTCCAGAGCATGCACAGTGGGCAGCTGCAGAAAAAAGGAGCAGGCCTCCTGGTGACATTTTTAGGATAAAGAGGAGTAAACAAGATATATAATTACACACCTCACTTCTATCCTGTTTCCAAGTGCAGGTACATAGTTATTAAGAACACACTTACAAAAACCTAAATTGCTCTATTAATTCTTTCCCAGTAACCTATGTTTCTAGTGAGGAACCCTAGTGAGGGAACTGTGGAAAGACTTGGAAAAAGCAATGACCCTCAAGTGGACTTAGTGTATCAGCTTTCTGCAGAATAAATAAACTATGCTAGTTCAAACTTTATATACTCCCTGATGAAAAGTTACTCAAATTGTAAGTGTCCACCATATCTGAAGTTTTTATGTGAGGGGTACAACCAAAATTAGGGACAGTATTTAAATTATTATTTTAACTGCCTTTAAAGAAAGAAAGCCTTAAAAACCTCCAAATTCTTTCCTGTCTTCGAAATTATTAAAGAAAATAAAATACAGTCTCTGTCGTAATCCTGACAATAAAATTTCTGCCAATCATTCGAGCAAATATATCAAATTAAGAGTTATTAGTTTTGGAAAACTGTTTTGCTCTTTAGGTATTAAAATAGTGACAAAATTTAAAACCTACCATAATTATCAGATCTTATTTATCCTCCTTCTCACTGATACAGAAGATTATTATGTATTGCCAGCGGGGTTTCCAAAGCAACCCACAAATACACGTATCTCTATTCCTTACTTTTAAAATATTGTCTTGTATGTTCTCCTAAAATTCAGATTGCACCAACAGAGGATACTGATGTGATCCAAGATAACTCAGTTAAATGCAGGAAGTCATCAGAGCATGATAAGAATAAGCATCATAGTTAAGGCTAGCGATGGTGTTGGCACTGGGAATCATTTGACACTTACGAAAAAGAATATTCCTTTGGGTACAGGTAGTACTGATAATATGCTATGATAATGTGCTATGATGTGGATGCTTGAATAGTATAGCAACCAATTCCTGACAGCTGGATAGCCACCTTAAACAGATAGTGTGGAAGATAACCTTTGATGAAGGAGAAGGAAAACGGGAAGAGTGGATCAGAGAATACAAAAAGGTTAAGATGACCTTCAAATTCTTGTACTGGTTTCAAGTATTTTATTAGGTGAACTTGGAGTTTTTTCAAATAATGTTTACTTATCCTATCTAAAAACATTTCCTGTGTTTCAGACACAGCTTGAAATATGTAACTGCCAACAGCAAAGAAAGTTTTTTGTTTTTTTTTTTAAGATGTGTTGTCAATGTGGTAAATCATTTACTCAAAAGAAAGAAAAAAAAAAACAAAACAGAGGGAACTAACTGATTTGTCTGTCGTCTTTCCTGTCAAGATCGCCCTCGCCTTGGCTTTGGTCAGAGGGAAGGACTTTATGTATGAGTCATACAAATGCTTGGCAAGTGCTCGTAGATCAGCAGATTCAGGGTTTAACTGGTCGATGTCGCTGGAAATCTCTGCCAAGAGCTTCTCCTTCTCCGCTTGTGGCATTCGCCCAAACCTGATGGCTGAAGAAGATGACAAGCAATTACTATAGCTACAGTTGCATCTAAAAAAGCATATTTGAATAGCTTTGTTCTGAGCTCTTCAAATTTTTATTAAAACAGTGCTTCGGCAAGTAAGAGAAAGATGATTTTCTCCAGTAATACAGGCAAAACAGCTGAAGTGCTTTAAAGAAATGTAAACAAACAAATCTCAAAGAGGAAATAATTTATGTGCCCAAACAGTAAGATCACAGTATCTTGCTTGGAAATGCAAAACTATTGTCAGCTCACCTGACAGAGTTGGTGAAAACCACTGATTCTACCTCCAATCTAAATAAAATGTAAAGAATCTTTAAGATATTAAAATTCTCTTGGCTTAGGGTAGGAACCACCACGCAGCCTTGTATTGTTTTGGGCAAATCACCATATGGATCTCAGATTCTTCATTTGTTTAGAAACCAAACACTCGCATGCCTTGCAGGAATAAATTCCTAAATAGTTCAACAGAATGTAGCAATTGCTATAAAATGTTACCAAAAGAATTAAGGAATGAGAAAGAAGGTTGTGCAGGGAATTAAAAAGCCAGAAAAGGCCAAGTCCTTCATGGTAACTCTATGTGCATGCAGTATTGAAAGAAGAGGAAATGGTTCTACCTAGTCATCTGACCTCATAATTGCTCAATACCAACGTAAGGCAAGCTGTAAACCTCCTACTTCTACCCCTATGTACTTCCTATCCAAGACACTATTTATTCATATAGGGACTGACTTGGAAAATATTTCAAATGAGCCATCAAGATCAAGACTGATTTATCATATGGTATTTCAACAAACAGAATCTATTTCATTTTACGAAAACAAAATGGAACAAAAGAGCATCAAAATGAAAAAACAGAAGGAAGAAATAAAGGTTTGCATTTTGGCCTTAGGAGGAAATAGAAATATTATAAATATTTTTTCAGCAGTTAATGTCTTCCCTGGATAAAGTAAAAGTGCTGTTAAGATCATACATATGAATGATTATACTAGGGACATTTATTTTGGAAACGACCAGCCCCTTTCCCTTTATGAGGATGCTTGCAGCGTGCTGATGGACAAAAATGACACTTTTTTCCCAAGAATAAATAATTGTGTCAAAAAACATATTAAAAACATTTGTCATATATTATATTTATTGTTCCGTTCCCTTATTTCATGGCTGTAGAAACAACGTTGTTTATTTTTACAACTGTACTACATTTCTCTTTCAGCAAACTTAATCTTCGGATGATGCATGCTCTATATTTCATATTTACCTGGGTATTCTTAGAGTTGTCAGAATAAAATGTCAGAATAAAAATCATGATGAAAGGACACCTAGATCAATAGGTACAAATTAACAGATTCTTATTTTTTCCCCTGGAAATGTCTGTTGCTTATAACTTTTCATACAGGCAATTTTGAATAATTGCCAGCTGATATTTGTTTTGGATCATATACTATGCCATATATATTTTTTTCTCTCTCATGGGAAACACTAGTTTTCAGGGAGACATCACTGCCAGCCCTCCTTATTTCTGAGACCGAAACATTTAAAGAAAAATTAACTTCATATTAGTTTAGATGACATACTACAACGAACAGCTCAAAGAGACTGACACCATTCTGTAAAGAAGTAACGTGAATGGATGAACATATGGTAATGCTAGTGATGTATAAAAAATTGATAGCGAACAAAAGGAGAGTTCATATTTGTACTTAGTGTAACCTAAATAAAAAGATGAAAAAATTCAGCATCACTACAAAGGAATTAGTTCAGCTACATATTCTTCCATTAACACTGTGAATCAAGACCATTTTGGTATTTTCATTTTGCAGTTAAAATGGATTATCTCACTATTAAAAATTTTTATTTGTAGTTAACACAAATCCTTTGAGGTTTTTTAAAAATACATGCATGGATGTTGATAATTTAAACCATGATACGAATATCTGCATTTTAGACATTCTTGAAGATGTAAAATGAATGAAGTGTGAAGTATTTAATGAAGTAAATACAGTGCAAACTCACTGAGAATTTTGTAGCATTTACAGATTATTTTTTGGTGATACTTAAGGACTGATTCAATAAAAAGAATCAAACTGTCATCAATATAATAAAGCTAAAATATATTATTACATAGATATTGTAAGAAGTTCTAACAGGGACAGCAAGTATAACTAAAATGTGGGGTCAAGAAGGTGTTATAATAATATAGCTAATAAAAGTATTAAATGTTAATTAAAAGTCCATGTTGAACAGTGCGGCTAGACATTTGTTAAATTCGTATTTTTGTTAAAAGCTATTATATTCTTCACTAAACCTGGTTTCAGATGTAATGTTAATTTAATATTAAATCTGTGACATTCATAGGATTATGTTTTATGATTAATTTGTCCACTTTTCAAATGTGCATTTTGCAATAACTTCATCAATAGAAAAAATCTTGTGATACTTCGATGTTTCTGATTGGGTTCTTGCCAACACATTCAAGTCCTCCTCACCATATTTTTTTGAGGAAGAATTTGCAAACTGAAGACCTAAGTGAAGTCTAGCAAGACTTCTCAGACTATTACAGTGGGCCTTTTAATCTGGAAAGAAAGCAAGGCAAATATTAGCCTCATATAAAGGACTGTTAATAAAAAAGGATATCAGAGTTGCCCAGGTCTATAAAATGTTGATCACTTCCAGGAATGTACGGAGGGCAATTTATTATGACCTGAATACTTCTTAACACATGGTAAGAAATACTTGGGGAACTCTAAGGAGCATGTCCTTTGAGAGATTTCACAATCATATCGGGAACTAGGTGTTTTGGACCAGAAAAATATTTTGTTATTATAAACCCTACATGTAAACTATGTTGATATTTTACATGGAATACCTTTATAACATTATATATACTATCTTTATAATATGTTTACAATAAATTATGCATCCCTAACAGCCTGCTGTGAATTCTCTAAGCTCATTCTGTAAGCATACTAACTCTAAGTATTATGGAAACAGAGCTTGACTGAACTTGTATGAGACATGATTCTGTTGTGGGCCTATTCTTGAGAGCTGGGGTTTGCAGAAGCAAGTTTCTAATCTGGAATCTCACTGGCATAAGACTCCCTTTCATCAAGGTTATTTTTACAAACAAGGCATTAAAAAAAAAAAGGGACAGTATATTGCTTCCCCTTCCTATGTTTTAATATTCACTTAGCTCTAAAATAATTTATACACTTCCCCAAGGCATTAAAAACAACAGGAATTTATTTTCTTTTTTTCCACCTTTTTTTTTTCTTCTTCTCTCCCCCCCTAATCAGGTATCTACTGGAACATTCTTAAGGATATACCACAGTGTATACACCAGCTATGACGCTGATTACTGAAATAGAGTTGTTTAATGTAGAGATTTTATTGAAAAGATCAGGGATTTTCAAAACAGAGATTGTTTTGTCATTAGAGAATGACTGACTAAGCTGTATAATTGTATTCTTTTAAAGAACAGAAACCAGACTGGTAACAAACATCTTGCTAGAAATTCCTACCTGGGTAAATAGCCTACTGCCTGTTTTTTTCAAGTAAGTTTGCCAGAATTGAGGGGGGTAGTTTCTTTTTTAAAACTTATGGCAGTTTTCCACATAACTTCATCTATCTGCTGTTGCACTGATACTGTCAGTATAAAATAAGTTTCTTTTATTTTTGAGTATAAAATGAGAGCCTAGTATGTATACTATGTTTTCTAAATATGCCCCTTATCCTATACCCTGATTCCTGTGCATAGTCTCTTGTCTCCTGTCCAAGAGTCTCTTGGAAAGTAAATTACAGTGTTTGTACTAGCAATTTGGTATTGCTAAACAACATATTTTTGATAGTTCTCTGTTAAAAGTTTACAATAACACGGTGTAGAATTTATAATAAATGACAACTTACACTGTGTTCATTTTTTTAGTGGAAAATAAGATTGACTAAAGGGTGTTCCAGAATCACATTTCTGGTGTGCTTATCTATCCCCAAAAAGGATACCAAATTACCTTTGCAAAGTCGGCAGGTGTTATCAGCCTCTAATAATTTTATATTAGTGCTTCTAATACAAAATTATTTCCATTAATTTACAGATTGCATTGGAGTTCATCATACTGTGAATATTTAATTTACTGTTAATAGTTCTAGAGTAGATGCCTTCTTTAACTTATCATTTATTTTTATTTTGCTTGTGATGCTGATACTTATTTTCCTGAAAAGTGCTTTCAGACCTCTGCATGAAAATGCTATAAATACCAAATATTATTTATTACTTTGCTATTTGTTTCAGTACTCTTCCTTGTTGGAATCATATCTAATGTTTTGTTTCAACGTGTTTGAGAATTTGGATAATTTTTATATATACAGTCAAAAACCCCTGTGAACATTAATGTTAAATCAGAGCATTGTCTTCCCTGTGCTAAATTTTATGATTGCAAGCACCCTTATGTATAATCTATTTCGGAGTTAAAGCCCAAAGACATGGAGGAAGACGATATCAAATGATACATGATTAAAGCCGCATAGAAATTTGCTATATATTTTCAAGAAATATTTGGCATAGGTTTGGCATGGGGCCTCATGATGCTAACTTTTCTACGCAGATCAGATTCCTGGTTTCTTTTTAAAAAAAGACGATTTTAAATTCCTTTTGTGTAAATGAAAAAGGAAAAAAAAACCCCACAAACAACAAAAGAAATAAGTACTACTGCCTAAGGTAACATAGAATTATACAGCAGGTCTGTTAAAATGCTGAGGAGATGACTTTGAAAGCAAATTAGCACGTGTGTTGTTATATGGGAAACTAGGTTAGAAGCATTAACTTCTACTCTTCAATGCTTGCATGCTACATTCAGAATTGAGTTAGCTATAACAAACAAAGCTTACTCATAGCACAGAAAGCTATCACGTCAATGTCAAATCAGTCCAAACTACCCGTTGTTATCAAAGAATGCACCAGCTGATTAGCTCATCAAAGTGGTATAGCGGGGGTTGCCTTTTACTGGCCTAAACCACCCACCCTTGGTTTAACAACCCATTGAGCGGGATTGCCAGCTATCAGATCACGTGTCTATCAGTGCAGCAAAACAGGCACTAATATTAGCAGAGGTTGTATTTAGCAGATAGGATCAAGTCTTCTTCTAAATACATGAATGGATTTCACTAAGAATGGAAACGAGATCTTACTGTTTTCCATACTATATAAATCCTTAGGGTGTATCTTGTTGCCTGCCATCATAATATCAGACTTTTACATAAAAAAATTCAGCAATAATGAAATCCCTCAGGAATCTCATAATATTTTCTTGAGTTTAGTGTGTGAAAACTGTACTTGGAGTAAAGTTTGTTATGCATCTTTATTTTTGTATGGATTGTATGTTTATTAGCAATCTATTATTTCCACATGTGTTTGTTTCTTTCTAAATGTGTGTTTGCAGGATGGATTAATAGCAGTGGATCTTTCATGATCCACTTTTAAACACTGTCCCTATTTCATGAAAATATGTGTCTTGGAAGATTTCTGATGTAATTTACAAATTATGAGAATAAAGTTTCCTAAACAAAAGGTGATCAGGACCCAAAAGTATATTTTAAATATAGCAATTTGTTAACAACATAAAGTTAGAGGGTTGTGAATCAAATATTCCTATCTTATAATTTGATAGGCAAAAGGATAGTTTAAAAAGATTTTTTTTAATGTTTAGAATATATTTTATAAATATTATATTAGTCGCAGCAGATTCTGTTCAATGTTTATTAGCATTGCAGGCAAAATTTGGGGCAAAATTCAATTTTGTGGTACTAGCTTAGTAGTTTCCTTTTAGAGAAGTCATTGTCATTTTCAGGGGACTGAGACAAAAGTCAGGGAGAGGTCAGGCACCAGGAGGTTTAGCGAAGGAATTTGGAAAGTGGGATTTGGGGTGAGAGGAGAAGTAGGAGGGATTGACGATACTTACAGAGGCTAGGGTGGAAAAAGGAGAATTCACAGGGTGGATAAGAGTTCACAGCATTTTTGGTGGTTGAGGAAAATTTCAAGGATGGGTGGCATGATCTTCTCCCTTTTCTGCTTCTTTCTCCACCTCCCTCCTGTGACGCTGACCTCATCTTCTATTTGCCTGGACCACTTACCCTCCTTGCTACTCTATCTCCTCTCTCCTCCATCTACCCTCACAGCAGGCCCAGCTTCCTTATCTCCTGGGAGCCTGGGAAGTGGATCAAGGCAGGATCTATAGGGTCGGGAAGGGCAGGGACAAGCCAGCGAGCTGGTAAAGCGATCTGGAAATACGGCTCGCTGCTCAAGCTGCAAGGATGGAAGGGGTTCAGATGGCAATTTCTTTCACAGTAATAGAAGACTCTGCAAGTTTGGGCATGTGCCTGCAGCTGGAACGTATGATCTCTCTCTTTTGGCAGTTATTTCTTTTACTTGCATTTACAATATTCTCCAAATGTCAGTGACATAAACCCAATAGTGAATATAGTAAGACACTACAAGCTACGTGATATTCTTTGCCTTTCTGTGGAAAAACTAGAATATATATCCTTATGCCACATTTTATGGCTTGGAGAAGTCACTACGATTGCTTATAGACTATTGTGTATAGCAGTCTTCTGATTGTCTAGATTATTTTTGAGCATAAATGAGCCCCCAAATAGACTATAAACACAGTTTCTTACACTGGAAAACACAAGATAAAAGCCAGGGTGGATACCTGTCCAAGTTTACTGGAGGGATGTGCCCAGATTGAGCAGTTCACTGCTCCCAGAACTGATAATAAAGATGCACTGCCATGTGTCCTCTTTGTCCCATTACAGTAGTTGGTTTTATATAAATATTACTTTCAGTAGAAGAGAAAAAATTAATGAAATTTCTAAAATAAAAGAACCAAGCTTCTGCTTAGTGGTACTTCAGAATACAATCTGAGCAGTTAAGGGTTAAACACAGAGCAGCACTGTGGCTAGAGAAGGAAAGGAAAACAATATTCAAAGCATGAGAACACTACTGTCTTTTTTAACTTTCAGCCAAGTGGTATGTAGCATTTATACGTGAAAAAATGTGGCTGTAGCTGCTAAGTGTCTCCTTGCATTCCCCATTTTTGTAAGTGCCCTATTCATTTTGCAATAATATATCTATGCAAGGACAGTCATAGACTGGAACCCTCAGGCACAAATAATCCACATTCTGATTCCAAGCATTTAAAATGCAGATAATTTCACTACCCAAATGGACCAACTTTAATCTGTAGATGTAACATAAAAATGTGTCTCAGTGTCATTGACAACATCCACTGTTGCATTTCTGCGTGCTTCTTTATATAGGCCTGTGTCTTCAAAGGCAAAATTTAGTTCTTTTTATTGGATTTGTTTGTTTATAAATGATGGAGGACTAAGGGTGTTGTTTCATGAAAGGTAATGTAACCAGAGTGGGCAAAAAAGGCAAATGTAGAAGCCAATACTTGAATATAAACACTACTAATTCCCTGTCAGGTGAACTCACGGTGAGAGCAAATGAAAGTGTTCCTTCAAGCCCTGGGACAAATGGCTTTGCCCTTTCCCCCTCCTCTCTATGCCTCCCCCGGACTCCCATAACCATGGCTCCTGCTGGTGCCACAGCTTCTGCCTTGGCAGTGGCTGAACAGGAGAAGATGGCAGGTGAAATGTTAATTTTAAAAATATTTCTTGGGCCTTTTATGTTACTAAGCCAGAGAGAACGGTCTTGGCCTTCCTCTTCTTGATAGAACTGCACATGGTTCCCATTGACATAATTGGAAGCCGTGTTGCTAGGTTATGAGAGAATTTGGCATGCACCTTGAAAATAATAATAATAAAACCTCCTGAATTACTATAAAAATACTCACAGTAGCATTTCAAAATTAGATTTATTTTTAAGCGTTACTGTTGCATCCCAGGAACTTGAAAACCCTATTTTCTATTAGCAAAACATTTCCCATACCAATTTACATTCACTGCATGTATTAAGTTTGCAAACCACAGTTAAGTTTTCCTCTTGGGGACAGTACACTCATTTTTTATATTGAAAATAATGAAAGTTCTAAAAAAACCACAGAGAAATTATTTTCCCAGTCATGTTTGCAATTCTTTACCCTTAGAATTACATAAGTCTCTGTGTTATGACATTTAATTCCTGTTTTTACTCAACTTTGCCAAAGCAAGGCAGCAAAGAATCTTCATTATGTCTTTCTGTCCAAACATTCGTAAGTATTTCCACATGAATTGATATGTTAATTTTAAAGTTCAGAGGGACTTTCTTCTAAATTCTATGCGAGAGCAGTATCATGATATGCTTAACGCTATCTGCTTACCTACTATAAAGGCGGCAATCACAGAACCACACACAATTGCAAACACCATTGCAATCTAAGACTACGACACACTCAAAATGGAAACGCTGCTTACAGTTCACAGATGGGAGGGGATATTCACCTCTGGATGGTGGAGAGGTCAGACAGTGCATATTACACAGGAATCACAGCTATACACGCTATATGATGAGAGGCCGACAGCTGAATGGGCATGCTAAGAAACACTACACTCCTACTTACCACACATTGGAATCTATGCCCAGATGTGGGTATCCTAGGAAGAGGGAGGACAGTTTTTTTTAAAACAGTACAGGGTCTGGGCCATTCATTTAAAGTATGTTGTGTTCTAGTATGAGGAAGCGTTAACTTAATGATGCTCGATAGTGCATCGACAGTCCTCAGTAAGCGTCCTAGGCATCAAATTCAAGTTGTTATTATTCACAAAGTTTCAGTAAATTCTCTAGTCCATTTTTCATAATTAAGTTTTCTGCTTACAGGAAAGGGATATTGAGCTACAGTATGCAAAAGAGTCTTGTCAGAAAATAAGATGAACTGAAAAATAACAATTACACTAGGAAGGTTGTTCAGGAAGAACAACCAACAGTGTAACAAGCAAGAATGATGGAGAGTAAATAGAACTCATATGTTACATTATGTATTATATCGATAAGTGCAGATCTCTACCTATCTGATTTTTATGTTGAAAGTAATCTCCAATCATATACATAGTCTCCTAAACTCAGAGGCAGTCTCTCTGACACATATTTCTAAACTGCCTAGTGTAAAGAAACAGAAGACTCTAGATGTTAAAGCAGCACATTCAGTAATCATATTAATGTTTCATGTTATTTTTCAGATGAAACATTATTGTTTTAAAATATGCTATGTGCACTTACCATTATGTGACATTCCCACGGCAAGGCATTTCTGAAATCTGCAGTATTGACATTTATTTCTGCTTTTCTTATGGATGCGGCAATTAAGATCACACCTGTCATAAATTAGCTTTAATCTGATTGTTCTTCGAAAAAAGCCCTGGAGTAAACATAAAAGCATGTAAAAGGATGCAAGAAACTGCCAGTGTCATCGTCTCACTTCTCTATACACACAAAGCACCTTTCTGCATACACACTGAACTTAACTTTGTTTTAGACAGGTTGCCAAAGGAAGCAAGGCTCATGTGATCGTACTGTCTGCTTATCAGTGTGCTCCTGCTCTGATCTTGTTAGCTATTTTCAACCTAGTTTGATAGAGAGATAAAAATCTCAAATAGCTGGGGAAGCTTATGGGAATCAATGGGGTGTAAAGGATACTAGAGACGTAAGTTGAGAGCTCTACAGACGTGCTGAGCAGGAAGAACACTATGCCAAAGGAAGCAAAGCTCCATTTGTTCCACTGCTCAAGAGACAACTTGTTATAAAGTGAACATGAAATTTTCAAAATTTGAAGTTCACTACCAATGTAGAAATTTTTTTTACAAATCACAAGAAACCAAAAATTCTGCCAACAGCAGTTTAATCTCAAGTAAATAAAAAAGGTTGTGGGTTATCTGTTTGTTTAAATTTTCTTTCCCAACTAAGTATTTTTTCATTCTATTTCAAATATTTATTTTTCTTTTTGAGCCTGAGTACTTAAAGAGAATTTATATTCTTTCATCTATTTTATGTCTTTGTTTTTGCAAAGTGCTGAACTAATTTTGCAATATTTATTTCTGGGTTCTATTTTCTAGGTTGTTTTATTTTCTATTTTATCTCCATTGTTTGGATACTACAAGTTTGCAAAGTACATTGGCACATGAAAAATCCAAAAACTTGGTGCCAAACTCATGGAAATTATGCCACAGAAGTCTTATGAAGTCTTATCAAGAGAGAAATCATTACGGAAATTCACAATTCTGTCTTTTTACAGTTTAAAGATGCTTTCTCAGATAACTCATAATCAATTAATAAAGTTTATCCAAATTTATCATAATTCGTTCCTTGTAACAATTAATTTTTCCTCACAGCAAATAATAACAATAAAAGCATAATGACAACTCTTATTTCTAGAATTCACTGTAATTTAAGTAATCAACAGCATACTTATTGCTTTATGTGTGTTCCTAATTCAGTGCTACAAATTTTATTTGAGCTCTGCATTGGGTCTTTCCTATTAGTTATTTTCCTCAAGATATTGAAAATAGAGAAAATGGGAATTTCACATTAAACCCTGTAATATTTGTCTTTGAACTCAATGAATTATTATTAATTTCTTTCTCTGGCATTTCTTTTCTCATTCTTGGGAATGGTCAATTTTTACACCATTCATTTGTCCTCTATGTGTTATAAACACTAAATATCACTGACATAAAAAAGCCAGTGGAGTTTTAAAGCAGAAAGCGACATTCTTTAATACCATTAGACTTTTCTGTAGTAACCTAGAAATGTGTAAACTGGGTAAAGAAACTCTAATCAACCAGAATAACAGAGTGTGGATTTTAAATTGCTCAGAGTATTGAGCTTTGGAGTTGGGCACGAGTCTGCTCTTGCTGCGTTCTAAGAATCCAGATTCTGCAAGTGACCTCCAAGACAGCAGGAATGAAATATAACTGCATAATTGACAGAAGTAGAAGAAATGCACAAAAAATTTGAATAGATCAGTAACATAAATGATCAGTAATGTAAATAATAAAAAACCCCCAAATTATATTTTAAAAAACTTCCACTTGTTAAGTCACAAAGTATATCCAGTATATGTGGAACAATTTAGTTAAAGACCTAAACCTTTTTTTAAAAAGCACAGATCTCTGATTTTACCAAGTGATTATTCAGATGAAAATAGTATCAAACGTTACTTGAGAAAAAATACCTTTGTGACAACTTACCTTACAACCCTCACATGCATGCACACCATAATGAAATCCAGAGGCCTTGTCCCCACACACACGGCATTCAATAGCCATGAGGGAGTTGGAAGACTCCTCATGAGGTTTATTGTATAACTGAACTTTTTCTGAAAAATAGGGTGGGGACGGGGGCTCCATTTTGATTGCACCTGTGTATAGAGAAGATTTAAATGATAAACTCAAACTATAACTAAAGATCTAGAAGAAAAAGCAAGGAATAATCACAAGCAATCACAGTAAACACAGACAGATTCATAGGTCTGTTTCATAACACAAAAAAGAGTGGTAAACAAAGGATGTAAAGGGATGTAAACTGTAAGCAGCTATTTCACTGGCAGTATATAGGCTGGAAAACCTTGAAGAGGCAGATTGTGACGTAGGAAGTGTATTACAGATTCAGTTTTCAGCTCTGTAGTGTGGAATTATTTGAAGATAGGGATATTAAAAATTTACATATGGAGCTCTCCTACTTGAAAGGCCTTACATTTCTCAGTATCTAATCTGGTTCTATTACTTTAAGGTGTTCAGAACTACTGCAGGGAGATGGACTGGAGTTTCTCATCTAGTCTAAAAAAAAATTTAAGCATCTAATAGACCTATAAACTGAATAATATATTATTGGATAATATATATATATATTGGATAATATAATATTGGATATTTAAAGAAATTTAGCTCTCTCCTGGGGAACACTGTTCAACTTTGGATGCAGTTTAGAGATTCATTTTCTCTTCTGAAAGTTTCTCGTTAAGAGAGCAACCTGTAATATTGAAGAAGCTCAAACAACCAAATGTGATACCTTTAAATCAATCATTACTGGTCATAGAAGAAAGCTGTGACATTTGACACTATAACATTACGTCAGATCACGTCTCAGGAATGATGTAACAGACATAGTATTACAATAAGGTGAATGTTTTTCTTTTCCAGGCTGGCTACACTATACAAACGAGAAAGTTTTCTTTCCTATATAAACTAGGAAGAAAAAAGAAAAGTGGAAAATTATCTAAGTAAAGACAAAGAGGATTTATCCTACCTAAACTCTACTGCACTCTCTAGCTTGTTATTAAAGTGTTATGGACATTTCCAATTAAACAAAATAAATCAGCTGGAAAAATGTCTTTCAATTCATTTCATAAGTAACCCAGAGGTACGCAGCACCTGCTTCTCTGTACAACCAAAATTAAATACCATAATTTTCCTAGCAAGAATTCCTTGAAAGAATTCCTGTACAGATTACTACAAACAAAAGTGATGTCAGATCTAAGTAGGCTAAGTGGATCTTTAAAAAAGTTCCAGGCACAGCAACCTGACATTCCTACTTTGAGCAGGAATGCAGTAACAACTCATTTAAGAATAGGTCACTTCCTTTCTTAAAAGGAGAGTTCCGTGTACTTTTTTTTACTGTAACCTGTGAAAGAGGGGTGTTTTTCATAGTATATAAATAAAACTAGCCCACGAAGCTCCAAGGTTACACCTGCATTAGGAACACTGATAAAAGTTATACCAACATAGTGACTCAGATGTAGCCAATATTTCTACTCCATCAGTTTCTTAGGCCATTTGGAATGTAAAAGCTACACATATTAATACGCTCTGTATGCTGGGGCATTTTTTAACATCCAGGATATTTATTCTGCATTGTATGCATAGAACTTCAAAGGACAATTTACACACAAGGTACATGAATAGGAGACTGGAGGTTTCAGAAACAAATGGTAGGGTTCATGTGTCTAATAAAAAGTGTTTAATGTCATTTTAAGTAAAAAGTATTTAATGTCATAAAGTATCATTTTAGATACTTTATGATACCTTGCCTAATCTCCAGCTGCTGCTCTGGAAGGGTGAAGGTCTGCTATATGTATTCTATCTTCTCTATCTGCCTTGCAAGAATATCTTGCGGACATCTCTGATGACACAGGATACCAGCATTTAGGCATCTGAATACTTCTAAATCCTTTTGCTGATAGTACACTTTCCAGAGAATGAAGCAAATGTGAACATGAAGGAAATAATAAAAAATTAAAAGCATACTTTGGCAATCCTGGAGCTTGATATCATATTTATAATCAATGCTTGTCTGATCAGTTCTTGCAAGAGGAATATCTTCATAGTGCGGTGAAGAAATGCTTGAAAAATCAACAGTGGTAAATGGCTTTATGTCAAAGGAATGTGTATGATCATCCATCGCAGACAGATCCACTGGACTAATTCCAAAATTAATGGGCCAAAACGGCATTTCTGTGTCAACCATTGTAATCCCTGAAAACAAAAAAAGAAACAGACATTTTAAAAGAAGCTAGTTATCTCTGTAATGAGTTCGGGCCTGAGCTGAGGTCCTATTGTCTCATGTCCAAAGGGTTGAGGTGCAAACTCACAATCAGGTGTAGGTTTTAGGGGAATGTTTAGGCCCCATCTATCACTTGGCTTTAGTTTGTCACCATATAATGCATTAGGCTGTATAGTAACGTTGCATAGATAACACTGGGCAGTTAACCTAGTTTTGAGGTTCTTCTTAGGAAGGCTCTGATGTCTCATGTCATAAAAGCAAATGAGATTTGCTGGCATCCAAGGCTCAGGCTAACCTTAGAACAGAATGGCTGTCTTAAGTACGCTACTAGACTGAACTGATCTGATCTATACTTCAAAAGGCAGCAGAGGCAACTACTGCCCTCACAGAACAAAGGTTCAGTTAGATGAATAATTGACAAAAATATATATGGGAAAAATAACCATCGAAATAATTACTAATGGCCAGATGAAATACAATTGCATTTTAATAGTATGTTTTATAGAACAGTTATGTGCTTTAGTAAGCATGCAAGTCATTAAAAAAAAAAAAAGGAAAAAGATGTGAAATTAAAGCAGCATAACTGGAAAAACATTTTTCACTTTTTTTTTTTAAACAGACAGTTAACACTGACTTGAATTGCATCTCTCAATAGCATGCATATGAATAGAATTAGAAGTCTTCCACAATTAATGTTTCAGTTTTGCAAATTCTAATCATCATTCTTCCCAAGTGCCTGAAAATCTTAAGGTTTTTTATATTAAGAAAAAAAAAAAAAGTCATTGGTATTAAATAGTGGTGATTTTCCTCCAAATAACCAGCAATATCTGAAATCTTTAGTCATTCAAGTATGTCAAACGTTTTGTCCCAGAGTCTTAAACCCAAGGCACAAGGAAATGTAATTTATTACTTTCCAAACTCCATATGTATTTATGCAGATCTTGAAAGTAGTAAACAAATTAAAAGCTTCAGTCTGCAAAAATCTTCAGCAAATCAAGTGAATTTAGACTGAGATATAAAATGTTTTTCCAAGTCCTCTTCTGACAGTTAGCTGAACCAAAATCCTTGATTTAGACATATTTCAACTATGAAAAAGTTTGTAAGTAACAGCAAGTGTAAAACACTTACTGTTTTATAACTAGGGTCTGTCTTTAATTTTGCATGATTTATAAAAAGAACATTCTAATCTAAAAGTAGAATAGATGTTATGGAACTAAAATAACTTGGTCACTTTGGCTGTTTAATTTGGACTTTAGACCCAATCAAGTAAGTAGCCTTTAACTTCTAGATAACAGGAACTTTGGTTTGATCTACTTTGAATCAAAACTACTGTGTCACACTGTCAAAATTGTTGCAAAATTAATATAATGGAACTGACCTGCTCTATAATTTTGAGATCATCCTTTGTTTTGACAGGCCTACAGGTAAGTAAAACAGTGACTGTCCTCCCCATCAACTACGCTGAAGTGCTAAGGTAGTAATGGCTAGAAATGGTTACAGTTCTCTTAAGTTTCCTCAGGAAAGTCACCATCATTCTTCGGCCTTCTAGGACTCGCAGCACAACCCTTTAGTTCATCTACCTTGATAATTGACAACAAAGATTGTAAGATATCTTTCTTATTCTTAAATTTCAGGTAAGAAATTCTCACTGCGGTGGGAACAAAAGAGATGCTACTGTATCCCATGCTGCACAACATCCATGTTGCCTCTAGTAGAAGAAAAAGGGAACCTATAGGTCCTTCATACTGCCACTCCTGTTTCTACATGACTGATAAAGTCAAGTCCTGTAAAGCAAACAGTGTTTAAGGCTGAACTGTTGGCAAGGTTAGCCTAACGGTCAGCCAGCCATCTACCTTCCCAAAGGCTTCAGCCATTGGATGGAATATACAGTCTCATGTTATCCTTAATGAAAGTAAGATCTGCCTACAAGTAAACAACAGAATTTCTAACTGCCACGAGTGAAAAGTAGCTGGTGAAAGTACATTATAGGTTGTCAGAGTATCTTGGTGTTATATAGTATCTTCCAAATAGTCAATTTTTCTGTAAGCATGAAGTGCAAATCCCTGGCCATGAACACTGGGAACTGTCTTCCTTAAACAGATTTCCAAATAAAGCAATAAAATAGAATAGACACCTTCTTAAGAGTCCATTTTTGTAATTAACCAGACTTGTCTTTTAAAAAATAAATGAAAATCAAAGACATCTAAAATTTAAACATTGGCTTATATTCCTTTAAGCAAGTGACATTGAGAGTTATGTCCACTTTGTATCTGGAGGGCTGCCTCAAGGGTGAAGAAGAAGGATGCCTACAGGCATGGTCCTGGTTATAGCCCAAGTTCATCCTGTGCAGTCCACGGGACTCGATACGTGCAGGTGCACCCATGAGGTTACTGTGTGGCCAAGAAACAGCTGCAGGCAACCATGGCATGAGAAGGCAGGAGGACTCCTACTGACAGCTGCCCTTGCACAGACACCTCCCCTGCACTAGAGAAGCAGCTGAAGAGGCTTGAGTACATGCTTAAAGGCAAGTGCAAGCGTAAGTCGCTCACTGAATAGAGATATGCTTCATCACTTGCCACTGAGCTCAATTTTTGTATTCCACACAAAGCAGATGTTAAAATTAAACACTTTTCCAGCATCATCCATAAAACCTCTATAAAAATATTCTCACAATCTTTAGGTGTTATCGCTTTGTATTTTCAATTGAAAAGGCTTCAGTTTGCAAACCACTGTGAGCTAAACAGCAAGTTAAAGCTAGGCTGTATTTCACTTTATAACACAGTGAATGACTGTGATGTTTTGGAGAATTTGATTACGTATAACATGATTAATTCTGTAAAACTCCCGAATCATTATAACACAGTGTGTACAGGAAATTCACTATGTACAGATATACTACAGCTTAGAAAGACTCAGATAAGCATGTAAGTCCAGAGGTCTGGTTTGCTAGGTACAAACTCCAAAGGCTAAGAGGGTGTAGTAGTTCCTTAGCAGGAATTTTCTGTTTTCACAGTCAGCACAACTAACTTGTTTCAGCAAAGTCTATCAATAATGCCAGAGCAGTTTAATGGTAAGAGTATTTCTAGCCTAGAACTGTGATGTTTTAGATTTTTATTAAGTTTTAGAAGAAGCGAAATAAAAATAAACAAATAAAATGTAATCTGTCATTTTAACAATCACTTAATATGAAGGATTGTGTTTCATGCATGTTGTTTTTTCCTTACTAAATGTTTTTTTTTCTGTGCATCTGTTCACATCACACACATGCTCTGTATGCTGGGAATAGAGGAAATAAAAATGCCAAGGTTACACTGAAGAGAAAAACAGGGAATTGTGGGTGCACCTATCAGCTACTACAGGTCACAAAGTAATTCCATTTTATGCTACTCATATTTCTGTTCTAAGGTAATAAAATCTGGAATCAGCAGCCATTTACAATTCTTTGAGCAAAAGCCTATAAACTCCACCCCTTCCAGAGATTAACATCCCATGACTAGTAATATCAGTTCTTCTGACCTTCAGGCAACTAAACAGGCTTTGCTAAATCGTTCCACTACAAAAAATGTCTGCTTTTAGTTTTGAAAAATCGTTGTGTTGTCTATATTATAATTTCATCTAAGATGTCCACAAAAGTACCTAGCAATGATACTATACATATGCACGTAAGTGGGTAATCTGAAGTATTCTGTTAAAGTATAAGGTTCCAACATGGTAAAATGCCTTAAGCAGATAGGATTTACTCAACACAAAAAGAGGTTTGCGTGTACATTTTTAACTGCTTTCCTCCCATTGAAAACAGTCAACTTTGGCTACATTGTAAATCTAAATTGACAAGGCCTTAGCCCTGTACAATTTACATGAGTTTAATTTCCGCTCCCAGTCTAGCATGAACCTAGGAGGGCTCATGAACACAGAACTTTTAATCTAACCACAGCTGAGAAACATTTTGCCTCTCAGGCCTCACAGTTAAGGAAAGTACATCTCTTCGGAGGGATGTAACATTCTCCAACAACAGCACCACAAGACAGGACAAGATGGGTGTTTATACGCGTGTGTGTCTACGTGGGGAGAAATGGAGAACGTGTGGCTTCTACCCAATCTTGGCTTTCCTCATTGCTGTATAAAATAAAGCAAATCCTGTGCTTTCCCAGCTGTAGGGACTATATTTCTACTACTTACTATGACGTCTGTGCAAAGAGGTGGTAAAGGATTATTTTCTTACTATATTTCATGACAACAAAAGGACTAAAATATATGACTTTCTCTCATTATGCACATATTTCTGATTTGTTTGGTTAAAAAAAAAAAAAAGCAGCAATGCAACCTGGTATACAGATAGACCAAGCAATAGCTATTTTTCAAAGATGCCAGTAAATTCAAAGTTGCTAAAGGAACCTTGAAGATGTCAGTGCAATAGATTCTGTACTGTAAGAATATCTAAGGTCCAGCTAATCACAAGACAGCTGTTTTGTGCTTCTTTCTCTGTGTCTGGATAACAAGATGCATATTATAGCATTTCTTTATACAACAAAACAGCTAGGCGTCAATGATCCCAGTTTAATATTATTCATAAACATTTCTGAATTATGAGAATTTTCAGCTTTGCTCAGGTTTTGGATATAAAAATCAAGCATTTCATTACAGTTTTAAAGTCTGAATCTTCACATATGACTGCTAAATCTTAGTCAAATTATGGATATCCTGATCAATTTAATACAATTTGCTATTATACTGGGAAACAAAATTAATTTTACTGTTCAGACTAATTTATATTATAAATATTAGAAAGAAGAAAACCTTTTATGTGCTAGTTTTATTCTTGCATTATTGAAAACTAAAATGTGAAAACTCTTCCTATGTTTAATAGTTAGTTTACAAATATTTCTATTTTGCATTTTACTTGATTTCTGCTGTGTATTTTGTCTTTTTCCCTCCCCATAAAAGATGAATGCCAACATTTCCCTCCGGAAAAAAAAAAAAAAATAAAAATTGTAGTCTTCTCATGGCTTTTAAAAAAAAACACCCAAAGATCCGAAGCATAAGTCAAATCAACAGACTACTCTAGAATTCTTTCATAAAACTCACACATGCTTATGCGAGATCCAGGTAATAAAAACATAACTAACATTGGTTAAAGAGATTTTCATGTGCAAAAATCATTCCCAGCCAGCAAAAGACTACGCAGAAGTAGCAGAGGTGTTATTAACATAAAGTCAGATGAATACGCTTTAACATTAAATCGTTAAAAAGACCAGAAGTCAAAGAGAGAATGCTGTTGAGATAACATTAAATGCTGAGATATGAAATTAATTGTTATAACTCCCGTTACTTGCATTTAATCTCATGTAGCCAACTGCTAACTATTATCTACAAGGAAGCAAAAGAAGGCACATGAGCTCGTCTGATACACGTCTGTATTGACTATCAGCCATAGTGACAGCTTACAGTTAGTTAATCTGGTGCTGATTGTGAGAACTATCATATCATTAAGTTACTTCATTCAGTAGCAATTGCAAATTGAATTGATTTTCAATTCTGAAGAAAGTTATTCAGTGCATTTTTTATATTAGGAAAACATAAAAGAACATAAGAGATTACCATGGTATGAAAAACATCTTGGATCACAAGCTACTCTTTACCATAAACACTACCTGTGCTCAGTTAACCTGAAAGGCCTGTTGTACTACATTCTAGACACGCTCTTTCCAGACAAAACTACCAAAATATGACCCTAGAGGTATTTAATGAAGCAACCAGACATCTTAACCTCATACAAGTTACAGAAAATCAGAAGCAAAAAAATTAGTTAAAGCCTCTCAGCTTTGAAACATTACTAAAAATATTACGTCAGGTATAAATATGGACAAATATATACATGATGTAAAGATTGGGTTTTGTTGGTTTTTTTAAACTAAAACATATTTCATGGAATAGTTTGAATTTCATCTCATGTAGAAATGTGTCAGAGTCTGTCAAGTAAACTCATATGCAAGTGCTGCAGAACTGAATGGGACTTCTGCCAATTAATTTAATTAAAGCAGGCTCAAACCGTCTCTGAAATAATGTCATATATAAGTCGGTTAAGACCACACAACCATTCCTAGCTTTCAAAAAAATTTAGAGATGGTGAAGGGTCAGCTTGATATCCCCATATATTTAATTTATTTATCTACTTAAGAGGAACAATAAAATGTTTTATGTGTGCCTTGCAAAAACACACCTACCCTAAATGACGGCACCACATCCACTGAATTAAAGACCTTCATTGATCTTTTAGAAGAGAATGGTGCAAAAGGACTATAAGAAGAGAAAGGACAGTCTTGTGATAAAATAATTGCGTTCCCCTTTCAATAACTCAGTTCTTTCATTGCCTCTGACACAGAAATTCTATGTGGCAATAGACAAGTAGTTCAAGTCAACATTTTCATCAGTGCTGTTTTCAGGTCCTAAATGTGAGGCATAGGGTCTGGTGATACATTGTGTTCAGAAAGTGATTAACTGATGTCTCTGGAAGGTGGAGATGGTCATCAATTCTAGTAAGACTTGGAAAAATGGTATCACTTTGTCCTATTCATTGTTTTTCTGGTTATTTAGAGAAAATTGCATAATCTTACTGCATTTACTTTTTCCTGGAGAAAAAAAAAAAAAAAGCTACTATTTAGACTTTTGTCTCGGTTCTCCACTTGTCCAGTCAAAGAATATTATCTCCCCTCCCCCGTGTTATCATTAAAATGGCAATCTTCTTCAGCAGGGATGGCATTACTCTACAAATTTTTAATATTCCTGATTATGTCTGAGTACAATGAAGCTTTAAGCTTAGTTCAAGCCTTTATGAGATACCTTCTTCAATCATGAAAATGATATATTTTTGATTCATAGTATCTGTCATTATAATGGACTTTATCTAATGGACAACATTTGCATAAAATAAAGGTAATTTGGTTTTGGATAAACCAAAGTATGTGAATTTTTTCTATATTTCAAACAATGACTGAAAGCTCTTGGCCATAGTCCATTTAATACATTAAAACAACTACTGTATGGTCTGCAGGTTCTTAAATCTAACAGACTCCATAACGTAGGACCCGTACTACTTTGTGTTCTATTGCTGCAGAGTCAGCAGAGGGAGCACAACATAACTAAAAAAAACCTCTTTCCAAGAACTCTGCTGACACAATCAGTGATGATCTTAAACAAACAAACAAGCAAAAAAAGTACATAAAAAGAGCCTTGTTGGCTGGTACCCCCAATTCAGTGTTTGACAAAACCAGTAAGTGTCAAACTGCAGCAAGGAAAACAAAGTAACAGCAAAAAGCTATAAAGACTTGCTTTAAAAAGGCCATGACAGAATTTTGTATTGTTATCATTGCATTACCAAGAAGCAGAGATAAAAAGGATTTTTTATTTTCATCTGTGCACATATTCGAAACATTAGTATAATTCAGGGCAGAAATTGTTTCATTTATGTGACGATGCATGCACTGAACAGGAATATATTGGTAGGACTTAAAATAGTTATCCAAAGCAGTCTTTTTCCAAGCAAATTACACATTAGAAACCACTATGATTGTGGGAAAAGGACCCAGGCTTACTTAGGCAACTGATAGAATAAGTATTGACAAATTTTTATGTCGTAAATTCAAACATTTTTTGAAAACTCAGTATTGCCTTTCAGCATGCCTACCCTAGAACTGTGTGTTGTAGCAGGAACAAAAGTACTTCTGCGTGCACCTGGAGTCAAGCACACTCCTGCTTCTACCACTGTATCAGTAGACCTGTTATACTTTTCAAGTATGAATTTTTCAAAAATATTTACAGGAATGAAAATTGAGCTCACTGAAGAACAAAAGAACAAAACTTTTATGGATTTGTTTCAACTAGAGAACTCTAAAGTAAAGCTCCCCACCCCCCTTAATTTACCTGTAAAAACAAAGAAAATACCTAGTATCCTCTAGCAAATGAGTGTCAAAATCAGCTCCATAAGAACAAGTGACTTAGTGAAGAAGTAAGTTCATAGATGATTTGGTGCACTGCTTCTAACGTCAGCCCTGACTCCAAGCACGAGATCAAAACAATGGATGACATTTTCTTCTCTGTTCCTCAGATCCAACCCTCAAGCCATCTAAACATGGCCCAAAAATGAACACGTCCATTAGGAAAGATACTTGACAATACCAAAAAGATGCAACATAGACAATATACTTTTGAAAGAATGGGAACAAACATTCCATATAAAAACAAGCCTAGTGGTTCTAGACAAAATGGTTTTGTTGCATCTTTAAGCAGAGGAGGAGGGAGGTATCACCACTGTGGCAGGGTGCAGCCAACAAGGACACCTCAGGGGTTAATCATTGAGTGGGAGGGGTATGAGCTTATGAAAGTCTCCTTTTACAGTCTGCTGTACTAACCTGCAGAACCAGCACAGGACCAAAATTCTGATAGCAAAAAAAAAAAGCAATAAGCTGGGGCTGAGTGGAATGTTAAGGGTGTGACAACAAACCAGATACTCCCAGGAACATCTTGAAACACTGCCACCAGATGAAAGTTTGTGTCACATCTCCACAATGCAAACCATGGAGGAGTGTTGAAGACGGGATGGCTTAAGAACCAAGCTGAGAAATCCGAGTGATGCACTGTGCAAGGGCTGTAGAGAACAGTGACACCAAGATCCTTCAAAAAGCCAAATAAAAAGTCAACCCTTTCATCCTCTCAGCAAGGCTGCACAGTAAAACATCAGCAGAAACTTGAGAAATGGTGTAAATCCAAACACTTGAAAAGGCTAAAAGCAAGCAACTCATAAATCAGTAGGAAATGTATTTTATTCCTATAACTGAATTATAACTACAAGCTGTAATCACTAAAGGTACAGTCCCTAAAATTCACTACAATGTTTAGGAGGTAGCTGCTAATAGAAACAGAAAAAACCCCCACCCCATTCAGGGAATAACAGAGCTGTTTAATTTAAAATATATTTTCTATTCTGTGCCTATGGAATTCACACAAAACAGTAAATGGCCTGGGTTCTTGTTGGAAATAGACGTATTTTATACCCTTGCAGTGACATAAACCATTGTAAATCGAAATGCAAATGAGAAACAACCTCAAAAATGCCACAGGCTACTCAGATATGCTACAAATTCTACCATCCTATTTTAATTATTTAATGTAGGGTTTGTTGCATTGTGATACTGGATAGATATCGATGAAACTTTTAAGTTATTTCAGGATATAAAAGAAATCGATTGCCAGGCTGTGCTCAAATAACAGCTTAAATAGAAATTGAGAATATTGGACAGTGGAAGATAGCTGTATAAGAAATACTGATTTATATATCTGAAAAACTTTGTAGACAGATAGATAGCTCAGATTTAAGAGAAACAGCACTTCAAAATCATGGAGAACATAACCACAAAATTCTGGAAATGACACGGTGTTGGGCTCCCGGTGGTACAAGACTGACTACAATAGGAATGAAAGTGTTCTGCTACTGTCACAAGACTGACAGAACACTGAGCTGTAGAGATAATTTCTGCCTGTTAACTCAGATTCAAAGTTTGTGGGAAAGGACCCTCAAACTGTTCTTAGCAATACTTGAGCAGGAAAACTGCACAGTTTTCTAGTTACAGGCAGCTGCAAACCGTGCTTTGTGAGGCACCATGTATTGAAACTAAAATTAATCCTGATGAAAGACTTATCTTCCAATGCTTTTTGTTCAAAAATGTCTTAAAAATACCTCCCACTCTTCAAAATAGAAATGATTGTTATTTCGTTCTGTTGAACAAAGAAAAAAACAACCCAGAAGCACAAAAATCTGAAAAATAAGATACCATCGGATTGCTAATAGAAAAATCAGAGTAAACGTCTACAGACTTCTAATGGGCAAAGATCATATATTGGTATTTACAATATGCCTATTTGCATTAGTAGAGCTCAAATCTGGATCATTTTGGTTTTGAGGGATTTGAGGAAACCAGAAACAAACAACATGTCTCTAACTTGCACTGGCAATACTGTAAAACTATCTCATGACATAAAATGTAGGCGTTGCTCTCTATGAATCATTGTGATTTAAAAAAGGATACTGATAGATAGGCAATGAATCACAGTCAATTTTGTAATCAGAAAAAGCTGGCTTCTTAAGAGAGACCTTTGCCCCCTTTGGCAAAGCATAATAACTAAATGTGCCAAGCTACTAAGGAGTAGGCCGCCTCTTGTCATGTAAGTGGCCTCATAAGACTGAAGGAAGTAATTGATTTTAAAATATACAAAAACATGCTGTGTTGTAGACAAGATAGCAAAGCTTTATCAACTAGAAAGTCACAGCACAATTCAATTGACAAGAGCATTAACATTCTCAGAACTGTACTTGGCTCCGAGGCTCAATGTACCTTTTATAACTGGCATGTATTTCTACTGGGCAGACTTTGTATTACTCAGGCCTAGTGAAAGTTTTACTAACTACAGGAAATTCATGTAATTCAAAAACTTCATATTTATGCAGCTTAACCGACACTATTTTTTAAAAATTATTACTTTTTTTTTTTTTTTTTTTTTGGCCACTGGCTCAATATGAGAGAACAATCTGCTTCCAGATTCTTTGAAACTGGATTCTTGCTGTGCTACATAAGACAGTGTTCCAGAATTCTTTCCATATATCCCAAAGATGTACAATAAGATCATTTAATTTTTACTTAATTTAAAAATAAAATGTCATATCATATAATGGATATAAGCTCTTTTATTAACAGTAACAAAAATAGAAATTACCAAAGAGTTAAGAAACCTTTTCATTCTCCAAGTTTTCAGTCAGATTTATAAGTTCAGTGTATGCCATTAAAAGTATTTTAAGAGAAAATTCCACATTCAGAAGTTTCATATGCAGACTTATGCATAACCTGTGACTGTGCTTTCAGATGTCAAACTTGTTTTGAAGTCAATAGAAAGTTTTATAGCTTCAACAGAAACTCGGTGTTTAGGACACAGTTAAGCAAAACACTCATTTATATGCTGTATTTTGAATATTGTCTTACTGCTAATGGTATTTAAACACCTGCTTAAAGTAAAGCACTTTAAAAAACTCAGTCCCTGGCTAAGGAAGGACTTCTTTAGCTACGGTATATTATTAAATTACACATCATACACATGTATACACACAAATAAATCAATGTATGTTGTAATACAGATCCATAAGAAATTAGGTTCTCATAAAATGCCACATTTTCTATGTAAAATTGCTGTTTCTCACTAACCACAGTGACAACACTGTGCCCAGAGTTAATAAAATAAACTCACAGCTACCATGAAACACTAGTTGCAATGTTTAGCCAGATGCTTACTGTATGTTTAAATAGGAAACAGCACTGTTCCAAAATATTCAAGTACCGTAGAAATGCTATCTAGTAAAATTATACTGTGCTCACACATGATTCATTATATGAAAATTTGCAAATTCCTCTGTGACTTCATAAGCCTTTGCAAGATTATCAAAGATTTAAGCATGTAGTATGGCAAAATATACAAGAAGAGATGTGTAAGCACTGCAGCTATTGACAAGACAATCTTATGGTCCATTGTTTATTTGGTTTCATTAGGTCATTGTCACTGTGTCTTTTAATGTATTTTAATACCCTAATCATGGACGCTATTCTTTAAAAATGGTGCTTAGTCAATAATTATCAACTAAGGTACCAATTTAGCAATAAGTTTTAGAATAGATGTACTCCATTATGGGATACAAATCTGAACACAAAATTTGTCTTTCTTTTTGAAATGTTAATAACTTTAATAGTAAATGTTGTATATTATATACGCAACATCCAGTTAATTTTTTTCTTCTAAAGACATCTTAGGTGCAATAAATTTTATACTAACACTGAAGAATTTTAATAATATTAATACCTAAATAACCACATAGAGCTTTCTCAATCCACTTAGTAGTAGCAGAGAATTTATTGAGATCTTTTTACAGATGCATAATATTGTTGGTAAGAAGCCTGGGATTTTTTTCTTTCCTCAGACTCTGTCATGTCATTGCTTTTTAACGTTCACAAGACAGTAAACTTAAGTATTGTTTCCAAGAGATGAGCTAATAAGGCATACCCATAATAGGGTAAAATATACTCGTTAATATCCTAAATGCAGTTCTCTGCCATGGCAGAATACTGAATACTCCCACAGGAAGAGGAGGAGGAACAAATGCAACATGAGTTTAAACTCATTCCTTGAATTAAATCCCACTTTTAAAGTTTTTCCTGGCAATCAAATACATTGCAAATTATCCAGAAAAATGCTTCTCTCATATCAGGATGAGCCGTTTTCATCACAAAGCTGTCATCTTCTAAAATACTAAAAATATAAAATGTATTTTAATATGGTAAGACTATCTGTAGGGCCCATATAATTTGATTGAGCACTATTTTTTATTTAGTATCACTTAAAATATTTTAACCTGTTGGACAATCACTAAGTCCTAAAAGCTAAAAAGCACCCTGTTGCAAAACTCATTCATTAATGTAAACATGCTTAGTGCTATTTGTGCATTAAATACAGAAAATCTCTCAGCATGACAGGGAACACACTTTCCTGTAGATAATTTTTCTTATATATTATTACATATAATTTCTGATATAAGCCAAGTATAAGATAATACTCTCTGTATCTGTGTGTGTACAGCCACTAAACTCTGTGATGTCAAGCTAGTTCAAACACATCAAAGCCTGAGAAAGTAGATAAATGGTACCAAAGAGAGCTTAACATTTAGCATTCTCCTCTTCTAGATGCCTCCCAAATTAATGTAGCACAAAAATACGTTAGATTTTGTGTGGAATACAGTTATTTACAGACTGTTATTGAAGCGTATTTTCATTAGCTGCTGAAACTCTTCTATCAGACATTTCTAAGCTTGGCAGGGTACTACCAGTGATATACACACCACTTCGAAGTGCAACGCTGCCCAATGCAGAGCTGAAGGACCCTACTCTTTACTCCACCGTAATTGTTGCCATTACTCTGGCAAGATAAACACCAGGCGAAAGAAAACTGGCTACCCCACTTTGATTATATATAACAGCAGGCTTTGTACCAGCCTACAGTAAGAGTACTCAACTAAAATAATTTAATAATAAAGGCACATGAACTTTTGTACACCTATCATCTGTTGCACAAATGTATCTCTTTCATCTTTTAAATTAGCAAAAAAAAATTAACCTTCTTAACTGTACGAACTAAGAAGCATATAACCTGCTCAGCCACTTTTCAGCAATACAGCAATCTCTTGTCATCTGACTACTGTACTTTTGACCCTCCAATATATTCCCAACTAAAATATGTTGACATGTTTTTGCATGTGATTCAATAATTATTGTTCTCAATAGTGCAGGATACTTATCACATATTTAGATCAATGTTCTTTGCATCTCATGTACTCCATCTTTCTAATATTAATTTTTCCAGATAGCTTTAAAACTATCCCATCAAGGTGACTTCAGGCTGCCTACACAAGGAGTGTAGAATCAGGTCAGAAATAGGGTAAGCTTGGTTTTGTAACTGAAATTGCAACATTGTGCAACATTGTGAGAAGTATTTAATGAACACCAGTAAATTAATTATGAATTGCGCTCTAAATTTAAGTTACCTTGAACAGTTCCATTTCTGAACCTTCCATTAGAGTACAGGACAAGAGCATCCAGAGAATCTTCCCCGTTCTTGTTTTTTCGGGGTCATAAAATCCAACATAATATAACATTGTACTCTGTATTTTATTCCAGAAGAAAAATAGGTGGAAACTTTCTGAAGGAAATTTAGCACTGAAAACTGACTGAAAGCACTGAAAATCATAAGAGCTAGATATAAAATATTAATTTTAAAGCCTGCCTATGACTAAATAATAGCAATCTGAGAAAAAGAATACTGAAGTATCAACTATAAAAACTCAGCATTAAGTTAGCACCAACTTACCTCCTTTCATGTTATTGTGTTTCTTACTTTTAACAGAAATTAGAGGAATTTCGTGAGGAATTTTCTATTTGATATACTTCAGAAAGACTTCTTGCAGGCTGGAACTTAAAACTATAGTAACTACTGAACAGAGAAAAAAAAACCAACAAACCACCCAAAAAAACAGAGCCCAGCATCAGAGTTATTGTGATACACACGACACTGAGAAACCCTAGAAGAGAACTGTATTATCTTGACTTCTAAACTAAATAAAATGGGTTAAAATTATAAGTTTACAGGCGAACAATTTCCCTAGCAAACTCTAAGTAGTCCTGGATGTCAGTCTATACATCGGACAAATCAAACTATTTTCATTTATGTCATTTCTGTTCCTACCATCTAATACTAATAAACAAAACTCCCTTTACCACTCAAAAAGAAAATATCACAATACATGCATTCAGATAATGGATTATTAGGGCAACATTATAGGATAATTCAAAAAAGGGTACATGCTCAGTTGTTATACAAGGTTATTTAAGCCTTCTGTCACCCATCCCTCAGTAGTTTTCTGAGAAAAGGCCCGCGTCATAAATTTTTCTGAGAATTTGGCACAGAATTTGATGGAGTTATTTAACTCTTTTCCAAATGTAGTTTTGAAGGGAAAAAAAAACAAGATACCCTTTCTCTTAAGGATATAGAAGTAACTTATTAAAAATGTAATGGGTAAGTGCTGTTTGAACCTGAACGAAAAGATGAATACTCTCCCTGCAGCCCTTTGACAAGAAAAAGTAGACACAATATATGTGGGGAAAGAACACGATTTCATCTTTTATTTCATTTCAAAATCATTAATGCACTTCAAAAAGAACTTAAATATAACCTGGATAATGATACATTAATGCAAAATTCTACAAAGTCCTGACTTTGTTACTGATGCATAAACTTACTGTATTTTCTAATAAGAGATGTAGCAAGGTTTGGATTTTGCAACGTGCATGAAAACTAAAAGGAAAAAATTTCTTTGATCTTATTTTCTGTTGGGTTATTCTTTCTCTACGTTATTAATATCCTAAGAATATGTCTGCTATGACTTGGCCCTACTTTTGTCAACCTTTCTGTTTTGAAGTAAAAGTTTTTTCCAATTTGTCCATTGAAATTGCCTTGCTTTCCCCGTGAAGGAATAAACATTTTTATCTGCCAAGGTATGGAATATTATTTCACACAACTCACTTTTTCCTTCATGTGAACTGTATGCCACTCCTGCATTTCATGTAAGTGTCATTCATCCAGAAAGCAGGCTGTATTTATATTAATGTTTAAGCAAATGTATATGCCTGGCAATAAACAGCACTTGTTTAGCAGTTCCAGGGCTTTTGCTACTGTTCTTTGCCTCTGCCATAAACGAACATTTTAAAAATTGTGTTTGATGTTATTATTCAGTTATTAATATTGGTGATCCTTAACCCACAGTGTCCAGGCATAGCAAGTCTCACTCTTGTCACACACTTTGACACTCAAAGTCAGCAGAGTTTTGATCTGCACAGTGACTGTATAACTGTACAAATCATTCTGTTAAAGGAAGACGGAAACTTGTGCTGCTATTTTTGACAAGAAATTTTCAAGAGTTAAAATGACATCATTTTAGGACACCAAACAGAAAGTAGAGTATCCACAGCTAAGAACAATTTACTGTTAGGAAAAAGTTATTAATGTATACTTTCAGAATTTCGTTATTTTTAACAACTAATGCTAAACAAATGCTTTAACAACTAATGCTAAACAGTGATTTTTGTAAATTTCTTTGTTTTCAGCTATAAAGAATCTACCAACACTTGACTAAATCAGTAAAGACTCTGATTGCACTTTGTATTTTGCACATAAACATTGTGGAGAGCATGAAGTGTCTATTAGCTCTAGGCTAGGAAATCTCTGTGTGCCCCGGACACCTATGCTCATATGGATTTCAAATTCTATGAAGCTCTGTATGAGACTGAGAATTGCCTATAGAGATCCCAGTTCATGTAAACTTGCCTGCTTTCTTTAAAAAGATGAACTGCCATTCCATTTCTATCTTTGACAGCATTTGCTAGTTTCAATTGAGGAGAAAAGTGTATAATCAAGTTCTGACTCTGTGGCAGTAAGATTAATAATTATAGGGTTATGCAACATTAACAATAGTAGTACAAGCAAAGCAGCTATGTTAAATTTTAACAGCATTAAAAAGAGGGGAAGAAAGAGATTGAGAAAATTTCAGTTCCCTTCTCTGTCATGTGTTCTTGTCATCATCTTGTTTTTTCTATATTTAAAATACTTTAATAATTTCTTCTGCAAGTAATCTAAGAGGACAGCTAACAGCAAATCTTTCAGTTTCCTGTCATGATAAATAGATGTATACACCACAATTCAAGACAAAAATGTCTTAAATACTTATATTTATAGCTAACTGCTCGCATATTTTTCTAGAACATTTATTGAGATGGGGTTAGTATACTAAAAAAAAGTCATATTAATTAACTTTCTGGAAAGTGTTATTTTGAGTAATTACATGCAACTGTATTTCTTTAATCTAAATATGCATGTCATTTTCACATACAAACCACAAATTATACACTGGAATTTTGCCCATATACTCTGGGATACTTGATAACTCGATTGTTTTACTTTTAAATCATCTATTCATCTTTAATTTGGACAGAATACCAATAGTTAACCTTGCAATAAATTATATTGTCATACCCCATTATTCTTTTAAGGAGATTAATTTTCTAGGCAAGTAAGTTTAGTGTGAGGAACTAAAAGTTATTACTGTGACTTTTTGTAACCCCTCAAGCAGGCTTGTGAACAACTAAATATCATGTGGCTCTGATATATACTGAGGATAAGTTACTGTGACTTTTTACTGTTCTAATGTTTTCTAAATTGCTAAAGAGAATTCAATAGTTTGCAAATTTCTATATGCTGAATTTGAAGCATGATCACAAGACAGATGGTCAATCTCTTCAAAGATTCAGTTGTATTTAAAAGGAATCATATTAAAATACTATTGAGATTATCACAAAAAATAAATTCTTAAGGGACATCTGGATTACATCCAGTGCAATGTACCGTAGTGTAGAGCTGAATATCAGGATAAGACACTCCTTGCATTCACGGTGCATGCAAAACTCCCACTGAAACTTTTTGAACCACCTCTAATCCAAAAGATCAGAAGGGGTCTTCAATAGCAGACTGCTTCCCACACTCTGTACTTCCTGTCCTTTGTGTAACAAGGTGTGAACATCTGTTTTAAACCTTATTACTATACTCTGTACAAAATAAGAAATGATTCTGCAGCAGCTTAGGTGACCCTTGACCAACAGCGATGTACTTGGTTTAGAGGGATACAACAAGGATGAAAATAAGGACAAAGATAATCTAATTCCATTACACCCATCTAAACTGGGAGAGCTTGGGAATTTAGAACCTGGTTTTGATCTCTCACCTTCACTTTCTACTATAAATATCATCACAAAATATGTTAAACACCAAAGTATTTGCAAAGCAGAAACTGGTTTTCATTGTGTTAACAAGAAGACCGTATTCACCTCGTAGCTTTATGCAGGCACACCTTTTCAATGTAAAGGATGGGCATGTAAAATGTGTGTGACATACTAGGTAAAACTCATACAATTAGACAATGGTCTCCCCTGTATTTTGAGAATTTCTAAACTGTTTCAGATGTAAACCGGTACCAGACTTGGTTCATTGTTTGGAACTATGGAATATTTTGTACAACTCTACGTAATTATTTTGTAAAAATATTTTGTACATAAAAAAATATTTTGTACAACTCACTGAGTCAGACAAGATAATCTGGGGTCAAATACTGGCTCCTTTAAAACTGACTGTAAAATTTCTATCAGTTTAGTTAATTTACCTTGTGCGGGACGACGACATGTGTTTCTGAACAGTAATTCTGCACCTCTTGGTCAATATCTGAACACAACATATTGAAAATCTCTGCCAACACAAACATACATACCATACTAAGCAGGCTCTAAAAGTGAACCTCCTCTTTCCTCAGCCATTCTGAGGAAATCATTGGTCTATAATCCCAGGTTAGGGAAAAGAGTAGAAACTATTGATACTGAGATCACAGTAATACATAAACTGATCAATAAATAGCTTGCTCACAAGATTTACATCTCAATGAAAGCAGAAGAAGTTGCTGATTCCATTATGTTTGTCAGATACAAAGCCCCCCGATTATCAATGGGCTAGGTACTGTGAATCTCAGAGCTCAACTGGATCTTGTATCTTGCCAGTTGTATCTTTATTTTACTATTTGTTCTCGGATGTTAAAAACACTATTGGAAGCAGTCCAAAAATACATTGTTGGAAAATTGTTAATGCCCTAGTCATACAATGTCATTTTGAAGCTCCCTGGGAATTCAGATTTGCACAGCTTATTAGGATATGACCTTTCCCTTGATTTTTTATTTTAAGATCAAGTTAACATGAAATTTCCCCAGTGGGAGTTGCTGTGTTTCCTTCACAGATAAGGAAAAGAGCAATGGCAACTCCGTATAGAGACAACTTTCATACATTTCTACAGTACGGACAACTTTGTGGTCTTGACAGACATCCAATGCATTCCTAGAGGTTGAGAGGAAAGTCATGTGGTACGTTAACTAAAAAAAACCCAGGAACATAACAAAGGTATTTCCCTGAATCTTTCACCCTTTTTTTTTTTTTTCAATGTAATTTGAGATTAAGCTTTGAGGAATTTTAAGGCCTATGGACTCCTTGCATTTAGAGGATCAGGGTAGCACTGGCTGTGAGATAATGGCTTGTTTCTGGAACACATTCATATTCCTTTGGGTGAGCAATGACTACCTCTACAGCACTCTTTTCTTCACGATACAGATCTTGTCTCACAAATTCACACACTACAGCATTTCCATGCTTATTATATTAGCGTAATTTTGCCTGGGATCTCATGAAGCTGATCTAAAAGCAGGAGGCTGAAAAATCAGTTCTCAAAATGTTCTTATGTGGCAGGTATTCAAAACGGCCAACAAGAACAATATCTCCAGTTCCTCAGTGGTCAGTGAGAGAGGTTCCTCTAGAGGTAGATTCAGAACAGCTAAAGTAGTCTCTTGCTCTAAATCATTCTGTAGAGGAGAGATCCCTCTCTTTGTGACATGGGCTGATTACCAACTACCAATAACACTGTTTAAATACTTATATATAGTAAACATTTTTAAATAGTCTAAGACAGGTATATTCAACATCTCTCAGCCCTTATCTCCCTATGTCGATGCAGCCCATAGAGATAATTAGTTAAACAATTAGAAGCTGAATGATGCTGCCTATATTTGAAATTTTTCATATGGTCAAGATTGCAAAAACTAACAACTTTTAATAAGTTTTTGTTCAGGAGAGAATAATTTTCTCACTGAAAGTAAAATCAGTGGATCAATAAAAGAGATGGCTAAAAAGAATTAAATATTTTCCTTTTTGGATATTCAGGTTAAAAGCTTTACACATTAAACCTTTGCTATGCAAACAACATTTTTGCTCAACTACAGATACCACAAGAAGAAAAGAAACTGATGATGAAATAAAATAAATTACTTTTTTTTTAACTTTTCGTACTTTTCTGCTGACTTAGTACTTCGGGTAGGCATTGTGCATGTGATGTATTTATAAGTTGCCACATTATAATATAAAGTAATGCAGTATATCATAAATTCATCACAATCATATTTGAATGTCATAACAACAACACATTCAACAAAACAATACAAAGATTCAAACAATTCCTAAAACAACTTCAGCCAACTTTACAAGTTTCATTGGTCTGCAGTTCTTCTCATAGTAGTGATGCACATTGTCTGCTGTAATTTGGCCATGCAAACAAAATGTTGTCCTTCAAATTTTCCTGCAACAGCTGTTAACAGGGGGATGTCCCCATTAGTTAAATTTGCATTTCCAGAAACAGCCCTTCCTCTTTCAATGATTGACAAGAGATACAGGTTTACTACTCTAACAAGCAAGTAGCAGACAGCCTTTAAACCAATTTAGATTGTATGCAGGGGTAGGAGTTAATTTGCAATTGCTCCGAGGCTAACCTGTCTCTCTTGGGTAAGTACAAAGTCATATCTACATCACGAGTTAAAGACCTCTACGAAACTTATGTATCTAACAAAGGAGTAAACAAATCCAAACTGATATGACTTACTGCGTATCGTGGTAGAGTACACTGATGTCATATATACTTAACTTTTCTGCAAACAAATCTACCAAGATTCTAGAAAAACGCTAATAATATAGAAGGAAAAAATTACTAGCTGAATACTACAAACTTCCAGGAAGAAATCTGTTGGCTAGCGTCATCTCTAATAGAAAAGTGTATCAGCAGACATGCTTGAAAAGTGATTCAACAGAAATTGTGTGTCTTTTTCTGCTCTGGTGACATAGACTCTCAATGCAGATGCATAGTGCAAGCACTAAAAGTTTATTTACAGAGGGCAGGACTGAACATTACATGTGAACATATTCAGACCATGATAAAGAGCTTTGTCTCCCATTAGTAATTTAAAGAATTGTGATTTGGTACTCCTAACACACCTATAATTGAATTCCTCAGTCATAAAATCACTGGTGCCAAACAAGTTCCGATATCTTTTATCAAGCCTCTTTTTTCTTGTCATTTGTTAACATATTTCTTATGGAGCTTTTCTTCTTTTTATAGATACATTTGCTTTAGTTATAAATTAACCCTGGCATTTACTCTCCCAGAGGCCACAAACTGCTTTTTTATTCTCTTGAAAAAGTTTCAAGCTATATGAATTTATGATTTGGAACAATTTTGAATAACAGTTGGTAGTTCAAACATGGAGGAAAGGAAATTTCAGAAGATTGACAAAGTAATTAAGAATAAACTGAAAATGTTTAGATGCTTTTCTGTGCCTTCTGCTCTGGAAGCCGTGATTAATTTACCAGAAGGGAACATATTGGCCTGTGGGATTTCTGGTGCTTCTGCTTCCTTATAGTAATATTAACTAAGATACAGCCTCATTCTGAAAGGTCTTTCTAAGAAGTTCCATATTTCAGTGGCTCCTGAAGATGGCCAGCACATCCCAAAGGTATGCAGAATAAAATTTAGACTCAAGTGCAATTTGAACCATATTATAAAAACATTAATATTTGTTTAACAGATTGATTGAAATAATGACCATTAGAAGACTAATTTTTCATTTGATAAATGTAATCCTAAACTAACAAGGCTTATAACATTTGTTGTTTCCAATTGTGTGTCTTTGTTGGCCTCTCTCTCTTCACCCCCAATAGCTTTGGAAAATACTGGCTTGTTTCAGCCCGAACTGACTACAACGTAGAGGAGTTTTAAGAAAATACGCCTAAGTAGTGGTTAGTGTCACCACTGAAAGAGCAACAGTTTGAGCACACCCTGTAATAAATACTAGAAAATCCAAATGAATAATTCCTAGAGACATATCCATAGGAAACTAACTTAATTGGTTCTACTGTTCAAAGAGCAATTTGTATAAAGACAGAATAACACTTTTTAACAGCCAGGATAATACACACACTATTATTTGTCCTTCTGTGCTACCCTTACCTTCATTACAAATCATTAAAGTTTAAAAAATTAGGTTTGATATAAACACACCAGATATCCATTTTTTATGGTTTAATTCCTGTTTTAGCTAAGATTTTCCAAGGGGGAGCAATTTGAAAAAATATGCCTTCAAGATTCAGAAAACAGGAAGTGATCCCACAGAACTTTTCTTTTCTGGATTACCCTTCCTGATCCAGTTTAGATTGGCTGTGGTCGTGCTGCTGCGTACACTGCATGTAACAAGGTGGTGACTTAATCCAGTTTGGGGTGGGTTAAAAATGACACTGGTTTGTTTTTAAAATATTACTTTAAAAATTACTCTTTAATTAAGAACAACACAAAGGATTGAGGAGCCCTGGGGTATTTTTCCTGTAGAAATAACTTTCATGCAGTACTTTCCCCCATTTCTAGTTTTCCATATTTAGGACAATGCCCTTCTTGCAAAGGTAAACAGAACTTCCTTCTCTACATGCTGTTTCTGAGATTGCCAGTCAGTTATTTGAAGTTAAAATATTAAAATTTTCATCTTAAATTGTGCTTTGTGTCTCTGATTTGTCCTATTTTTATTAGTTAGTGCCTCATCCATTGAAAAATGTTATAACTTACTCCATATTTCTTCTTAAATGCTTCATCTCTTTAATTACATATAGTAGGTTCTTGCCATATCTTTGTTAAGTCTCAACAAAACATGGTATTTTCTGCTCCTTTAATTAAATCGATAGCAACATAGAGGAAAGGATTTTAACAGTAAAAATATTTATCAACTTTTCCAACAGAAATGAGGTTTAAAATAGTGGCCACATTGTCAAATATTTTAGCTCTCAAATCTTCAAGTCTTAAAATACATGTTCATCTGTTTAGATTTTACAATTCTGTGCTTTCTATTTCATTAAACAAATTTTAAAAATCCATGGCTCATTTGTTGACACTAGTTGGGGAAAATCAGTCAGTCTGATTTGGCCCTAATATTCATCTGTAATCCCAGTCAAATCAACGAGGTGGTGAGCATAAGGGTCAGATTGCATTGACTATCCTGAAGGATCAGAACCATAAAGTTATGGACAAATATAACCATCTACTCTCACACCTTGTGTACACATTTCATAACTTTGTTTGCACTGGGTACTTTCACTTGAGCCAGAAGGAATTTTCAGAGCAAACAAATTGTAATATATTCTTTAAAGATGAGTTACCATGTTAGTTATCTGTAGTTCTTGGAACAGACAGTAGGACAGTAAAAATGTCAAAATATTTTTCATCTTTTTCAGAGTAATGACTATGTCATATACAAGTATTTTACTAACATCTGCTCAGGACAGATGTATAAATAGAGAGAGGATTTTGCCATCATGCAACACCAGCTCTGATAACAACTTGATCCTTCACCAGGGGTTAGAAAAAAATTTTAGGAGTATTTTTTAAGATTTTGGGCTTTATGTTGTATGTCCTTTTATTTATTTATATGACAGCCAAATGGACAGACAACATAGACTAAAATGACTTATATAGATTTTTCTTTTCATAAAATGCCAACCATCTACAGCCTCTACTTTGCCAGATATACAACTTCCATTTCTTTCTTGTGTGCCATAAGCTTTCAGACTTACAAAGATCTCCAAGTTAATTTTTATCATTAATTTTTTAGAGCTAAAAATCTATGAATGGAACATTAAGCACAGCTCACCTTGGTCCATAGGCAGGAAGAAACTTAAAAGGAAATTATAACAAATCTGAGAGGCATTTAAACTAATTCAGTTTCAGCTATACTAATAAACTAAAGAGTACCAGGACTCTCGCTCTGGCCATATTTGTTCCACTCACATTATCAAACTCTCTTAGTTGTCAAAACTGGGTGGCAATACCTAAATGGCCTGTTGCAAATGCTCCATGGCCCATGCTAACTCCCAAAGTACTTCTGGAAAGTGTTTGAATGGCTGTTAGTTGGCTGAGCTAAAACTGGACCAGGGACAATTCTAAGAATTTAACAATCCAGTTCCTGAGCCTGTGCCCAAGTTACAGGACTTTTTAATTTACTAGTATGGATCTAGCCTTTGAGTTAAATTAGACTTCTCTGAGACTAGGGAATATAATTGCTTTGGGGTTTTGTTTTGTTTTCCCTCAAATTCACCGAGTTACTTAACTTTGTATCAGCTTTTTTTCCTAAATGTGGTCCCACTTTCTGCCTGCAAGCTGGCAATACGTGTAGTCGGTACTCTTAGCTTTCAGGAAGGGGAAGCATGCAACTCTGAAGATGTTCAGCATCAGTGTGAATGTCGATAAGACTCCAGAACTCTCATAAATCTCACTGAACATGCATTTCCTTTTATACACCGTTTTATTGAGCACTAACATAAAGCGTACTGAACTATTTTTCCCAAATTCGCACTTATTTCAGTGAAATATTATATCTGTGCAAAAAGAAACTGCAGAGATGGAAAACTCTAAGATACAAGTTACATTCTTGATACTCAGACAGACAAAGCAAGTAAAATTATCAAATTCCTGTAATTGACATCTAACAGAGGCATTTACCTATCTATCTTTGTGTCACATGAAAACAGAAGAAATATTTTGCTGCTTCAAAAGTCCACAATATAAAAATGGCAATACTGTAGCAAACTGGAAACTGCTTACTATTTATCTCATCTCCTGCTCTGAGAATAGCTAACAACATACTGGATACAATAGGCACCTTCAAAATCACCCCTAACTTCTATGAGCTGAAATAATCCATATGCCCCATGGTTGTAGAAGAAAACTGACTATTCTTCAGATGGACTGTACAGCATCAAAGGGCATAAGGGAACCTGTTATAAATAATGGCTCATAGAAGATGAAGGGAGGAAAATCCTATGGGGTCTGTCACTATCTCTTCCCAATGCAACACTCATCTCTGCAGTGGTTTTTCCAATTTTTTTTCTCCAATTTAATTTCAGAAATTCTTATTCAGAAGATGCTTTCTTTGAGGAGCTATACAACAGTTTATATGACTTACTGCAATCAGGAAACAGTGCTATTTAGTATTTAGCCTACATTGTCTTTATTTAATTTCCATATTCATAGCTAAATGAGCACTCTATCACTCTTACCGTTTTGAACTCCAAAGAATTCCTTTCTCCCACAGAGTAACTGCCAGGTATAATTACTGCATTCATTAGCCCTTCCTGGAGTAATTGTCAGGAAAGTGGCAACCATACCTGCATCAGTTTCTTCTTCCTCCTTGCTTTTTTTCTGCTTTCCTTCCAGGACAATTGGAGTTTCTCCCTACTTTGTCTCTCCCCCTTACACTGGATCTCTCACCTTATTCACCTCAACCCTTTTTCTCCCTTTATTCTTCCCTTCAAAATGCAGATTTGGGGAGGAAAGGCAGAGACAGTCCTACTGTCTCTCACTGTTTTCATGTCTACCAATTTGTTGTGGTTTTGTTTTTTCATTCTGACATTATAAGGAGTTTCATAGTACAATTATTTAATCAGTGACAACAAAAGAGTTACCCTCCTGTCTAAGGGTCAGGCTTCAGCAGAAATTTCAAATTGCCACATGCTGTCTAACATTGTGCTGTGCCTTCCTGTTAGTGGATGGGGGAGGAGACAGGAATCTGTTGCACAGCCTGCGTCAGAGAATGTAGTCACACTACAGTATATCAAATTTAGTGTATGTACAAGTTATTGTTATTCTAAACTTACCTCAGACTTCAGCAATATTCACTGCCTGTTCTCCTGTCCTTAGTGACAGGAAAGCTGTCACTTGTTGTTAGGATATCAGACAGTTCCTGTTCTCAAAGGAGTAATAAATAAGGCTAGATTTAAAAAACAGAACAAACTTGGGCAGAAAAAGAACAATGAGTAGGAATGCCAAAATACAGTGAAAGACCACGTTATGGCATTGTCAGCATATCTTAAACCAAGAAAAGCTGAAAATCTCATAAGAGACCAGAGAGAAGAATTCAAAATCAAGAAGGTTCCAACAATAAACTTTAAACTTTGAGAAAGAAATTCAAACATCTGTATTTTTAAAGAATTTCCCTGCTTTTTAATATCTTCTTTGGCAAACATAAAAAGGGCTAAATAAATAAAGAAAAACAACAGAGTCTTAGCCAATCTTCCCACTGCCTTCCTTCGAAATTTCCTTTAATTAATTAATTAATTAATTAATTTCCTTTCCTGATACTCATTATGGACAGCTTTTTCACTTTTTCCCAACTCTCTTCTCTGCTGGGCCTCCAAAGTCCCACGTTGGGACTTAGATCCCTGTCTTAATCCAACACTGCAACTAATCTAATCATACTGAACACCAGTAGCCTCTATTAAGATTGAAGATATTCTAGCTATTTCACAATATTTTAAAGCCAGAGCCTATCTTAAAGTTGCACATTACTCCACCTATTCTGCACAAATTTTGTTTTATGGATATTTTCATTTATAAAGAAGCAGAACACTGTTGATAATATTTTTATCTTTTGAAACCAGAATTGATAGAGAAAGCGGTTTTCTTTTGATCTCTCACCTACTCAAAATTGGCACCCTGGTGACCCGAAAAGGAATGGAAAGAAATGCACATGACTTTCATGTCCTCAGTATTACATCACAAAGGATGAAACAGCATATTATGTACAACTCAGAGGGCCACTGTACTGTATGTAACTCTTTCCTTGCATAAAAAAATGCCTTTCTTAACAAAACTGTGACTCATTAAAAATTTGACAGATACCATATCCAATGCATAGAACAATTAAAACAATGATAGACAATAAGACACAGGCTCATTTCATAATGGGATCAGTTACTGTGAAATATGACATTAGCATGATAAGTGTTTTTTAATATAAATTAAAACATGAAGGTATGTTTGCGGGAGAAACATATTTTTAATATTCTATTTTTGGATTAAGATTTTCATTGCCAAAAATTTTCAAGCAGACATGTCTACAAGAAAATATCTTTGTTGGAGGAAAAACGAGTTCTTGATACTGAAGGGTTTTCCAGTACTTCTTCAAGCACTGTCAAGAATTCCTGCCTACGCCAACTGTGCTGTAATAACTATTTCTTAATGAATTAATAATCTTGGTCTAAGAAAATAATTCCTCAAATGTCATTACCTATGTCAGAAAGTAACTTGCATAACCTGATGTTTTATCCTATCTAGCCCAAGTAAAACCTAAACCAGTGTGATGATTTCAAGTGTATATTTTATACAAGGTATTGGGGTGTTGGATTACTGTAAAAAACCCCAAACTAAACAAGATATTGTGAACATAATAAATATCCGCCGCACCCAATTTAACTGGGTAAAGTTAGCCAGCCTGATCACATGAGGCAGACCCAAAGAACAAGTCTTTGGGCAGTGCCCAAAGGAAACTGTGTAAGGAACCCTCTTGGGTCGCTTATTCATCATGCCATAATGTTCTTCTCTGCATCACAAAAACAATTAACCAGTTCAAGACAATTGGCAAGCTCACATCATAGCTAATACTCCAAGAAGCTTGCAAAACAGAACCAAGATCAATTGGCAAGCTAATCATGGAAAGCAAGCGTGGAATTTGCTTGCAATAGCATTTCTTGAGTGTGAACATCCAAATAATTAAAAAAAATTTAAAAAATAAAGTCAGAAAAAGCAAGCTAGGAACTACTAATTAAGCTTCCATAGGATTTTTGGAAATTATTTTGCATTGCCTTGGTAATGAAAAATACTTCACAACCATTGTTAGAAACCTGAACCTTCCAAAGTAATTATTCAATATTTGCTTATTTCCTATTTTAAATTCAAGACCTGTCATAATAAACTTTTGTAATACTAATTTTGAAACTTATTCTGTAGTTAATTGTAACAACTCATACTTAGCTGAGAACTTTACTAAATAACCTACTCTAGGCCAATTTAGCAATTCTGGCAATAGCTGTAGTGTAAATGTAAAAAAAAAAAAATCCAGGAAAATAAACCTTTTTAATGGTGTTTATTTCATTCAGAGGACTGATTTAATGCAAAATCCTTTTGTTCTAAATAAAGCTTAAAGTTTCATCTTGTTTATCATCTCAAACCATCTTCAGCAACAGCTGGAAATTCTGAAAGTGAAAGCATATTTTCAGAACTTTTGTTTCCACACTCTTTAATCATGTTCTAGGCAAAACTCAAAAAATCTACACCTTTATACAAGTGTCTTGCAATATGCAGTCATTTATCAAACTCTTTTTGTGTTGACAATTACTATGGGATATTTAAAATAAATAAAACACTCTCCTGCTTTTCTTAATATTTCTAATCATTTAAAAAATCAAATACGCTGACATGCCTTGATGTACAAATAAGGTGTCTCAGATATGCAGTTTAAGTGCAAATGATGGCATTCAGGAGTGATGATAGAGAAGGAATACAGTAAAAACCTCACAGAACTTTAGTGACTCAACGAAGTAAATCCATCCACTATCAGTGGTTAACTTCAGCAGAATCGGAGGAATAGCTACATCACTAGGTCAGTGCAAGAACTTTGTTTCAGACATACTACAAGCTAGAAAGCAAATAGCAGGTAAAATAATTTTTCATCATCCTGGAGGGAATGAGAACCTCAGCCTGTGGCCTCTTCAGAATTTCTCATGATTCAATTAAATATGGTCTGAATAAGGTTAGAGAATACAGATAAAATTCTGTGTAAGTAAAGCAACCTTTTGCTCTCACATACTTCTATACTTGCTTATCTATAGATTTCTCTGGGTGTAACTGAAAATAAAATTTGGCTTTATATTTTTTTACATTCTTAGGTAGGATTAAAAATCAATTTAGCAATATACCACATTATAACATGCTCCTACTAAGCTTAAAAACTGAGATTCAGCATAAAATTTTGTAGCTGAAATACCACTGTAGGGAACAGTGAACAGTAACTCCAAGTAAAACATATTCAAGATGAAAGGATAAACTCTTCAGTTTTATTTACTGTAGACATAAAAAGTCAGTACCTAAACCTACCATGAGGAAATATGTACATTATGAAAGGCAGTAAATAGAAGTGGCTGCATTTTTCCACAAGCCCCCATATTAGATAGCACCACAAAGCACCAGGTCTAGGTAGTAAAACCTGTTTTTCTGACCACCCCTACTAGAAGATCTTGGTGTGAGTGTTAAAGCCTGTAATTAACATTTTTCTTTTCATAGTTCCTTTTTTTGGCATAACAGAGTGACTCTTTTGGTAGTCTAACGTATGTTTCAAACCACCATGGTTGAGAACTTATTTCACAGCAATATTAAAATATTCCCCTGGCATAAATATTGAAAATGTACGTAATTCTATTTGTATATAGATAGCGACCTAAGTTCAAAGCCTCTCAAACTTCAAAATTGCTGCTACACAACCATGAATAGTTACAGCAGTTACACAACATCTCTGTTCAATAAATCTAAACAAACACACAAGTACTGTGGACTTATAATGCAATATTATAACATAAAATCCTATTTTATGCAATGCAATGTAATCACATATTGTGTAAAAAGTTTAAGACAAGATCATAATTCTGGCCAGGGCTACTCTGTGCAAATATGAAATTCTCTGAAAAGTAATTTGCTTAAACTCAGCGGAAAAACACAAGACGCAATAAGAAAACTTCCATCACTCTCACTTATTCTATGTGCCTATTCCATGACAGCTAAAAGTGTATGCAAATAACATATTTAGAATTGTATACATACATACAGGTAAGTTAGAGGAATTGTAGCTGAAGGTCTCCTATAAAAAAGTATAGAATTCTGGCAAAGGGGAATCTAAACTATGTCACAATCAGATTTGTGACAAAGAGGAAAGACATGAGTCCCCATGGAGCTCGTGAAATTCCAACAACCCGTAAAACAGCACAAAATATAATAGTTTCCTCCCATAATACCCGTTATAAGACCAAAACTAGAACTCATGTCTAATTTGAAGGTTTAGAATAAACTAATACCAACTACAATGTCTGTATCAAAATACTAGTATTTCATTTACAGTTAAAATACGTTAAGTAATCGATCATATAAATTCCAGAACAAAAGGCAGACGAATATACTACTCCTGTTACACTGGCATTTCTTAAATAATTTAAAGAAAATTATGTAGGACTTTTGCTATAATATATATTCACGGTTATCTAATTTCAGGCATTTAGTTCACTGAGCAAACAGCAATTCATTTAGAGTTGGACCCTATATTTTCAGTATACTAAAACCACAGACTGGCTTCAATAGTAATTGCATGGAAGCAAGCCGTACATAGGACAAAATTTCTAACACTGCACGTAGATTGCAAACCTGACCCTAACTGAAACAGCAGAACCGCCACTAACCTGGATGAAGCTGGGATTTTTTTTCTAGACTCTGTGCATCTTCCAATAAACCAACATCATCTTTTTTTGATACCGTGGAATGCTCTGTATATTTATCTGTTGGGATATTATCCAATATTTATTATACGGTGTTATCAGATGTTATATATAGCCTTTCAACGTTACTGAGATAAGTAGGAAGTCATTTTATAACATAGGGTTAATACATTACCTACAGACACCTATCCCCTACAAGTATGTACATAACCATACATATATGTTCATCTTAGCAGTCATCAAGCATACTGGTGCCTGAACATACATACACTAAGCTACGTAAGCTTTGTGTTTTTTAAATTGCTAATTATCAACCAGCAGAGTAGACTTTGGGATTCATAGACTTGAATTCATAGACTTTGTCCTGAATGTGCAGACTGCATGGCATGAAGGTGATCTGCTTAGTCATGAGGGAAGGGGGTGGCTTATGCAAGTCCACAAAGCATCATCTGCTAGTCAATTCCAGAAATTCACAACTTGGCTTTTGAGGTAGTTACTTATCTTACCCTTTCTAAGTAGGATATTTTTTCTATTTGCAGTGAAATCTAGTGAAACTGCAAAGTAAAAACAGCTGTATTTAGAGAATAGGGTGCCGCTTAGAAGTTGAGGGGTGTTTTTGCTGTAAATTTGGGGATTTGTTATCACACATATACCTAACTTCTTTGTATTTGTCATGATGCAGATTAGAATCTATTACCATTGTAAGAATCTATTACTGTTGTAAGTATAAATCAACACACCGAAATTTTAAATTAATTTTTTGGCATCAATCTCACTACTACATTGTGTCATAAAATTTGTAACTATTTTTATTCCTATGTCATAGATCATATAGTATTAAGGATAGGGACAATCTTTTCATTTGAGTGAGTAACAGGATGGTCCCAATCTTGACTAGGCTGCTAGGTACTAGTGCAACACAGGTAATTAAAAATATCTATATAGTTCATGTATCATGAATTTTAACTGGAAAATGATGTAATTGTTTAGTTCAATTCTATAGAGTGGTTTAGGAGAGGACAAACAGGCCAAATAATATAATGGAAGGTGTGGGTGGAGTGGGAGAAAAATGTGAACCTCATCAAATTGACTTAAGTTCTGCGAAAGTTTTCAGATATGAAGACTGCAGACTAGGCCTTGCTTTGTTTTTTTTTCTAAATTAAAAGAATAAAAGTCTACAAAAGGTTTAGTTGTATATATGCCTTGTGGTGTGAGAACAGCTGACATCTTTGTAGCAACAGGCAAAAGAGAAGTCCACGTTGCAGTAGAAGACCTGATGCTGAAGTAGAAACTTAGTCTTTCCTATGCGTTTTCTCCTTTGTATCTCATTATACCTGCAAGATCTGAAACTACCCCAAGCCCGACGCACCACAGGTGCTAGTACTAGGGTGACAATTTGCTTAGCACCTGTGTTTTCTACATACTTTGTCACTGGAACCTGAAAGAAAGCAAAACTGAAAAAAGATGGACTATCCTTCATTAAAAAAAAGCACAACTGAAAAAAGACAGACTACCCTTCATACAAAAAAAAGCAGGGGAGTGGGGGGGAACAGACCAAAGAAATGCAAGAGGTTTATCATTTAATGTAGGAATCAATTTACATTTCATATTCCTGGGAATCTAAGTATCTGAAGACAAATCTTATGGCTCTTTCATTTTTCATTCTGCCTTGGAAAGTCCTCCACAGGGAAAAAAAAAAAGAGGGTGAGGGGGAGATTTTTTTCCAAGTACTCTGTAACAGTTAAATGAAATCCTTAAGAACTGACCTGTTAATGGGAACCCCCAACTTCTGTTTGTGGCATGGGTATGTAGGACTTGAGTATAACAATGTTCTCTTGCTTTGGATTATTTCTAACTTTTTCTTTTGTTAGTTCACAAAAAGTTAACTGACACATAAAGAACATTTGGTATGAAGTACCTAAAAAATAGATCCCTGCTGTTAAAAAAAATATACATCATTATGGAAATACAGCATGGAATAATTAGCACGCATCATCTAATATCATGCTAAATCCAGTAAGTCTATCAGTGATTAAAAAATTAAACTAGTAGCAATAACTAATGGAAAGTATTGTATCCATGACTTCAAAAGAACCTAGCATGGAGAATTTATAATTGTATTTTAATTTCTCTTGAGTAACTGCACTGGAAACTGTTTTACTGCATGCCAGAGGAGAATACAGGAATAATCCTTGTGACAAAAGCTAGTAAAAGAAACGCAAATTCTGAATATCAAATATGCACAAGTAGCAATTCGCAATTAGGCTAAAAAAAAAAGGCTAGTAAATATATTCAACACCATTCTGAACAGATTATATGTTAAAAAGACCCAAAAGAGGGCCTCAGCAATCAAGGTGAAAAAAATCGTTAAGTATACTTTCCATTATTTAGTCCAGCTTTGTACAAGGCAGAGTTTTTGTTATACTCTTAAACTTTTCCTGGTTTTTACAATATAACTTTTTGCAAAATTCATTTTATTAGCCATTGCTATAAGCAGAAAATTATACTGACAGTAACTGAAGCTGGGCCCAAATTCATTTTATTGACTAAGAAATAGACTTACGGTTATTTAAAAAAAGTTCACAGAAGAGTCAGATTTAGAAGCAGTGTTGATAGTGGGTGTTTTTATCAGTATCCTAAGGAAGGTTAAAAGGCATAGCTTCAATATTGTTCAATTAAATTCTAATATTTTGCCACCTTCATTTTTTGTGATAACCTATTATATGAAATATAGATTTATATCAGGAGAAAAAGAAGTATTTGTATCATCTATATTGTAATGGAAGTTTCACTGAATGCTGATGTTTAATAAATTGTATTATCCAGGAATTTGACATTGAGGCATTTCGAAGAAACACGTACTATCTTAAGGCTGTTTACAGATATATAATCTCTGAACCACTAACAGTTAATGAGATATTTTACAAAACTGATGCATAAGAACATCCAAATTCAAAAGCTGCCTGTGTAAAAATACCTTTAAAGTATATTTCTGATTGGTTATCCTTCAAGGTCCATGCCAACTGTTTTTTCAACTCTCTCTCCCCTTGACAAGCCCATGCTTATATTGTACCACATGCCTTAACACACTGCTAGGAGTGATTTCTTATAATCTCATAATTAAATCTCTAAGCAATTTTTGCAGCTTTTTTTTTTTTTGTGACAGCCAAAGAGAATAATGATGTCAAACACACGACTTCATGCAAGAAATTCTGATATTAATGGGAGCACAAGATATGAAACTTCTTTTCAAAGGAGAGCATTGAGTATCGTATGTCATAGTTACTTGGTGTACACTGGGAATTTTTAGTTAACTAGTAACAAATCATAGTAACCTTTTAAAAGGTAAATTACTGATTACATTTTGGACTAATTGGTATCAGAAAAATATTTTTTTTGTTTTGAATACTCATTCTTAAATGGAACATTACAATCATGTTCCACAGCAAAAGCTTGTTCAGAGATGGGACAGCAAGTCACAAATACGAGGCTAGCCCACAACCCCAGTTATTTCAGGGATAACTGTAACTGATCCTTCTGATTTAAAGGAACCTAGACTCTGCAGCACATGAAGAAATTGATAATTTCCTGAGCTTTTCATCAGAAGAAATACCACTCTTACATCACTGATATTAATGAATACATCACTGTTAAGTCAGCATTGTATTGTCGTGTGTACACAGTGCCACAAAGTTACAACACCACAGGAACTTGCACTCTCCAGTTGTAGAATACCCTGGAGAGAAATGACACCGGGAAGATTACAAAATGCTCCTGCAAACCTGAGGCATGCCATCAAGACAGAATACATTTCAACATAGCATCTCAGTTGTTGCAGGCTCAGAAAGGCTCCCCGGCTTTCTGCGGTTGAGAAATTTTTTTTTTTTTTAAAAAGTCTGTTCATTCATTAAGTGAATTAGCCAGGTGAGCACCAACACTTCCCTGTCCGCTCCTTTCCCCTAACGTAGCACGAATGGGCATCCTGCGGTCTACCCCTTGCAACCACTGGATGCCTCTATCCCCATCGCCTCCACCTCCGTAGGGGAGGAGATCACCCCTTTACGCACGTTACACTCCCTTAGCATCCTCCTCTCAGAAGGACTGCAGCTAGCCCACATGAGTCACAGTTCCCCAGCCCTCCTCCCCAGCCCCTGCCCCGAGTGCAGCAGCACCATGGACACAGCGCCCACGCTCTCCGCCTGCCGGGAGGCTTCTGGGCACAGCCTGCCGCCTGCCCGGCGGCGCCGCGGGGCGCGCAGCGCACCTGGAGCCCTCACCGAGGGGTCCCCCCGGCTCCCCGCTCCCGCCCGCCTCTCCTCCCCGCCCGCCGCGGAGCAGCCTCAGCCCCTCTCCCCGCCCACACAGCCCCCCCCCCCGCCCCGCCGGGCACCGGCAGCCCGTCCCGGCAGACCTGCTCCCCTCAGGGCCGTGCCTCGTACTCCCTAAACACCCCGCTTCTCCCCTCCGCTCCAGGAAAAGCCCTCTAACCCCGCCCCCGCTCCCGCAGAGCCACCTTCCTTCCCCGCCACCCCAAGCATCCCCGGCACCACGGCCTCCTCTCCCGGCCCGGGGCTCAGCCCTCTCCCCACCCCGGGGCGCAGCTCCCGACCGAGCACGCTTCCCCTCAGCCCCAACAGCCCCTCCGAGCCCCCGAGCCCTCGCTGGCCGCTCTTCCGACAGAGGCGCCCCCCACGAGCCCCCCGCCCCGTGTCTCCCTCAGCCCGGAGCTCTCCTCACGCCTCCGCCGGCCCCCTCACCTCGGGGGAAGGTCCCCCGCCGTCCGCACTGACCTGGCGCTGTCAAGTCTCAGCGGGAGAAACTGTTCCCTTCTAGTGGGATAAACTCCCCCGCTCGGCCCGTCCTACCGACCAGGCACCGCCTCCCCCGGCCGGGCACCGCCTCCCCGCCGGCCCACACGGCCGGCGCTGAGGGGCGAGCCGCCGGCGGGAGCGGGGTCGGGCGCTGCGCGGCGCGGCGCGGCGCGGTGCGGGGCTCGCGCCGCCGCCGCTGGCGGGCTGTGGGGGCGGGGCGGGGGCGCAGCGGCGGGACCGGGGCTGAGGTACGGGGGCGGCGGCGGCCGCGGGGAGCGCGCCGAGAGGGACGGGGGAAGAGCCGGACGCGGAGAGGGAAGGGGTCAGCGGGGAGGAGGCGCTGCTTCTCCTTCCTTTCCCCTTCAGACCCCGTCCCTTCACCCGAGCCAGTTCCCTCCGGGTCCGGGCCCGTGCCCGTTGAGCGAGATGACAGGCGCGTACCTGAGGGCAGACCGCGGGCCCCGGAGTGGATCTGGAATTTGATCTCTGCTCTCTGCAATCTCCTGTAACTGAAAACTCAGTTTTTTCCGGCTGCTAACTGCTTTCTCTTTTGCGTTCCCATTCTCCAGCTAACTCCTCTCTGCGCTGCGCGTAGTTGGTTCGGTCACCTCACGTCAGTTTGTGTCCTGCTGTGACAGGGGTAAAGGCTTTTCTGAAAAGATTCTTAGCGGTAACAGAGGTAAATGACATTCTTTTTTCCCTCACTTTTTTAGCTACAGATTCTCTCTCCCCCTGTTCCCCCCTCCCGCCCCCCCAGGAATGCAGCGGGAAATGGTATAGACTCTGTTCGGTAAGTCTCAGGAGAGAGCAAGTTCAAACAAGCATGTCACCTCCTTCTATTTCACCCTCTGATTCTTTTAAAAAGAAGTTAGATGTGAAAAAAAAGTCATAAGATCAACAAACTTTAGAGAGTCGTCTTGTAAGTCAAGATGCCCCAGGATACAACAGTTTATCTTTAAAAACTCTTGATCTCTTGGACATCATTAGAAGATTCAGAGGATCCTAAATTTGCCTCAGTATGGTTCTTAGTCATCAAGCATTTGAAAGAGAGCCTACATTTGCTTTATTATTTGTATACTGAAGGCAATTTATAGATTAGAGTTGAATACGTCAAAATACCTGGTCTACTTATAGATACTAACATCGCCTACAGCTTTTTGTTTATGAGAACAATCTTTCTGTCTGTAGAGGCTTGAAGCCTTGTGTTAATTTTTATGAGAATTATCTGTCTATTTGTATAGGCTTGAAGTAAGTGTTACTTCTGCCTTGATGTATCAAGGAAGATGGTTTTTTCACTTCATGTTTTTCCCTCCATCTGAATTTTTTAGCCCTAGAAATGTGGAAATCTTTTGTTTGTAAGGTTTTTGTTTGTTTTCCTCTTTTTCTGTTTTTGTTTTTGTTTTTGTTTTTTTAAACATACTGCAGTAATATCTATTCAGTAATACCCTGACTCAGAATTAGGAGCCAGGTACTGAAAACAAGCAAAACAAAACCTCAGAATTAGCTCAAGATGCCATGGATTAATAAACGGGCAAATGTGGGTAAAATAATCTAACAATAACAGAGGCTTAAATACCTAAATTATTAATATTTCTAACCATCTTACAGCAATATCTCAGGTAAAGTTTCAATAGAAAGTTAAAAGAAGAAGGATCTTAGCTGGATACCTCCACAGAGTCCAGATTTAGCTCTGCTGAGAACACAAACAATGCTGTTCTCTGTGCAAACTGCTGGAGAATATACCCATTTAGTTTAAGTGTCTGAATAATAGAGGAGCCCTCCCAAAAATCTAGGCTCTAACATGCAAAATTTTTAAAACACCATGAAACTGGGAGCGTTCCAAAAATTGGCAGGTATTAATGAACATCTGATTGTGACTATAAACTCATGCTTTGAGCCTAGACTTTTAATAAGTTCATAAGTAAAGCAGAAATACAAAGCATAGTTTAGATTTTAATTGAATTGCATGCATGAAATAGGCATACCTAACTCAGTCTAGAGAAATCAGCCAAACAGAGCTTTTAGAGAAATATTACAAATACCATATCATTTTATTTCTGTTATAAGCATTATATTCTTTTAGCAAGTTCATCCTTTGAACAGAACTCATAAAATATAAAGCAGAAACAGTTGGTTTGACATGTACAAAACCTTTGACTTATGTACAAATTACTTAGGTTTTGTAAATATACATTTTAACAGATTGAGACAGGAAAGGAAAAAAATTACTTAATCTGATTTCCTGATTTAACATAGATTTTTAGGTAGTATTTGGTACCTCATTGAATGTTTCTTTTAGAAAGACAGCTAATCTTAATTTGAAGAATCAAGAGATGAAGAACGCATAAATTTTCTTTGGTAGTTAAAAATATGCCTTATTTATAATTTGAATTAATCTGGTTTTCTTTATCAACAAAGAGTGTTTTTTTTCACACATGGAACATAAAGCCAATCATTTTCATATTGGTAAAGAAATAAAAAGGCTACAAATACGGCATCTATTCTATAATTAATTCTAGAGTTTATACAGTAATGAAATGGTCATAATAAAGAAATTATCAATTTCTCATACAGCTTTTGTTTGCATTATTTGACTGCACAGATTTTGATTATGTGGACTTTCTCCCCTGCTTATCTGAGAGAATTCCTGAGTTTGGCTGGGGCCTTTAAGCGTTATGAAATAAGAATGAAACATCAGGCTCAGGCCTTCCTGAATCATGGGCAATTCTTCCCTAAGTTCAAAGAGAAGCAGAAAAGGGCCTCTCAGCATCAGTTCTAGTTTTAAAATTAGATGATAACTTGTCTTCGCAAAAGATCAATTACACTTTGTTTTTCTTATTGGATATAAAAGTTTTACTTAGTTCTTTTCATGTAAAAGAATTGCATTTTGTATTACTTTTAATCATTCAGTTTTTCATGGTAGGTCTTTTTGAAGAGTTTGATGAAAAAAAAATCTTATTTCTGTGTACACTTGTTACTGACTGTATATTATTAATTTTAATTATTAAGAAAATTTGAAGCCGATTAAATTGAATCATATGGCAAAAATAGTCCCACTGAAATGAGAAGGAGTACTTTGTGGTATGTCAAGATGGATAAGGGTATCAGTATGGACCAAATAACCTCCCTTAAACATTTTTATTTCTCTTTTCCACCTTAATGAGCGAATTTTTGTGCAACAGGTTCTAAGGTATGCCAGGTAGGATTTTACAGTTTGATCCGAGGTTAGAACAATGAATATATTAAAGAGACTCTGACTATGATACTGTGATTTTTACGATTGGCTTGAAAAGGGTAGAAATCTTACAAGGATATAGAGGTGAAAGATTTATACCTCTTCCTCTCTCTGCAAATATACTAGTTCCAACTTTTACTTAATTATTTTGATGTTTCCATTGTGTCTATGCTTTAAGTCTCTAGGTGCATTACAGAAGTTTAAAATCACAAATCACACAGTGTGTCCCATCTCAGTATTCTGGATAGAATGAAAAATTATCTAGCCAAATGTTTAACATCTAGAGGGCAATCTCATACACTAGCAGTGTGACTATAAATCTAGCAGTCAGAAGAACAGGTTCGGATTGTGGAAATTGCATTGGTTTAAAGTAATGGAGTTTAAGTAAGCTAAAAAACTATGGTATTGCTGCCTTTTTTAAAGTTACCCCGTGTACTTTCTCTTGGGTTATGTAATTTTTAAATGTATATATCTGGTGTTCTTTTATTGATAACAAGAACTTTGTCCTAGCATATCTTATTCTATCTTTATTGGCAGTTTTTGGTCTGGGAAGATATGTTTGTAAAAAGTATTTCATAATATTCCACCACGCTCCTATCTTCAATTTTCACATTCTGTATATAAACACTTTTTCTTGAAGGAAATCAGAAGTTTCAACTGCTATCAGTGGCGTTTTATAAGGATATATGGCAAAACCTGTAGTATAAACCGCATTTCTTTAAGTGATGGTAGAGGACTATCCCTTGGTATGATTCCAAACTCTTTGGAGATCGCACTCCAGTATTGTTATACTGCATTTAGCATGCTGTGCCTCAGATCCAGCAAAAGTGATAGGACTAGGCAGAATGCAGATTTTTCATAGATAACTGTAGAGCGGGTCAAAACAAGAACCCTTTAAACTAGAAATGATCCTCCTTTTCCTGAGCTTTGAGGCTTAGATAAAAAGAGAACAAAATCCAAATCTTGCCTGCTTTTAATTCAGTAAAGCCAAGATCACACCAGGCTGTCTACCTCTAATTATAATGTTTTTTTCATGATCTTTGGTCTCTCCCCAACTCTTGACTCCTCTGATTTCATTCTCTCTTGAAGAGAATAACTTTCTTTCTAGGATTGTCTGGTTCTCCTGTAATTGGATATTATCTTCATGTTCTAGTCCCATTCTGATCAAACGGGTCCAAATTGCATATCACACATAGATAGCAGGCAAAAGAATATATAGGAATAAAGAGCTCAAACATATACTGCTATCCATCAGATTTGTTAATCCATCAGAAATTTATTTCTGAAGGAATCATTTTAAAGCAACCAAAAGCTGATGGTCATTTTGAGTGTCATTTAAAAATAGTTTATCCTAATTTCTTGGGTGATTAAGTTAAGACAGATTTACGAATATAACTTATTCAACTTCCGAAATTCAGATTTCTACAATTGTACATGCTTAGACATCTTAAATTAGTAGCTGATGCAACCAAGACTTAGAGTTGTGCTAATATAAGATGGGAAGGAGGTGGCGAGTCTTGTGGTTAAAGCATGGGACTAGCTGCTGAGTGGTCTAGGTTCTATTCCTGGTTGTGTCACTGACTTCCTGTGGGTCACTCTCTAAGTCAGTTAGCTGTGCCTCATTTTACTTGTATATAAAATGGAAATAATACTTACATTGCTAAAGCACTGTGAGACTAAAGTCGTTAGTGTTTATATGATTATTTTATGGTCATAAAAGGACTTTGTGTATAACTGTATCAGCAGGTCAAAACCTATATTCCTAATGTAATTCCTTTCATGTAATTTGGTATGTCTTTCTCACACAGCAATTCATTGATTCCAGTAAAGAAGACTAAAAACTCTAAAGTGCAAATTTTAACTTAAAGCATCTGGAGAACTTTGCTTCCAGGTTCCAGTTCAACATTTGTTCATGGAGAGAATTGATTTTTCTTTGTAAGAGTGTGAGAAAGGTAGTTTTGTGGTATTTGCTCCCTCATAATTGTTAAAAAAGAATTAATTCCTCCCTTCCCATTGTTTCTTTTGGAGGATTGTGTGAAGATCTCTTGGTACTTCCATTTCCTATAACCTTTGTCCTGTTTTATAGTTTTTATACATTGTTGTGATGGAATTAATTTGAAATACTATTTTTAAAATCCCTGCTTTTTACATACTTTACCCGAATCTCCAGGGTGCTCCAGATAGATGTAGGAAATACTGTCGGTCAGCTAATGATGATTCTGTAGAAAAACAGTATACGCTGCAGCTACTAAATCCCAGTGAAAGTCATGGAATCAAGAGCATCTCCTGGTACACTGCCTAGCCTTAAGGATTAGTTTCTCAGCATTTCAGTCACAGTGGCATGGATCTCACGTTCATGTTACCACAACTTTTATTGCTGTTGCTGAGGGAAACTCTCGAGGGTTTTAAACCAAGGAGATTGGTATGCCTTTCAAATGTCTGGTAAATTAGGTTTATATACTTAGATGCTTACAAATGTTTTAAACATTTTGTAATTCTTTAGGACAGATATAGATAGTAAAGACTGAAAGAGAATCAGATGGCATTCAGACTATCCTATAGATTTAATTATGTTAACTGAAATACCTTCATTAGTCTTTACAGCAAATGCGTTGCATAGCTTTCAATATCAAGACCAAAGACTAAATAAAGCAGTTTCTTGTTTGTCTTTGTAATTAATATATATTATTATAAGGCTAAACATCCTAAAATTCTGTCATTTTAGTAATGTTATTTCTGAAAGAATCACCAGGAGGAGTGGCATAACAGGAAAATGGAAGCAGCCTTTTCTTACATCTCACAAATTGTATTGCAGAGGCTTCTTTTTCCATGGAAGTTGTGACCACCGAGGTATACTCCAACAAAATACACACAAAACTCTGACTTCTAACTCTTACACAAGGATTCGCAGGCAGTAGTGTGAGACTACTGACAGCAGCATAGTGAAAAAGTACATAAATATTTGTAGTGTTGGGGCATAATATTTTTCAAATGTTGTTTTGTGTAAATGTACACAGATGCTAAACGCAAAGGCCTCAGATGACAGTTTCTACTGTGTAAACAATATCTGCTTACTCTGTGATTAAATCTTCATCATAAAAATGTGCTGCCGACATGCATAGAGTTTTGCTGGGCAGAGAAGCAGTAACTTTAATCCTTACTGATCGCTGAATTTTGTTTTGCAGAAGTACAAGAAAATAAAATATGGTCAGGCAATACAGCTTGAAATAGCTATTATATTAAAGTGATCATGTTTCATTCATGCAAATAGTTCCATTGGTTTGTCAGCTGCTCTTCTGAACTGATTCTTGTTCGTCTTTTAAATAAATATTTTCATTTAAGATCTTAAGACTCTTAAAAAATAAAGTTAATAACTGGTTTTTAGTCTGTACTAACCATTAGAGGATGCCAGGTAACTTTAGCAGTGAATCAGGGGCTATTTTGGGAGAAAAATATTACAATAATTTGCAGGAAATAACCTTTTTGTTCCAAAACAGCTGTCATTGAACACTATTATATCTACAACAATTAAAATTATCTTTGGTAACTTTTAGTATTTGGCATTGCTCCATTATTGTTCAGTTAAATATTTTTCAAGTATGTTAGGACTTCTGCCCACTGTGTGCTTGAAACCCTTCATTATCAATACAGAAGCTCTCTCCCATTTTTGTCATATTGTAGTCTCTCGTGGCAGGACGTGTGAGAGCTTCTGTGAAGATTCTTCGCCGTTCTATAGAATGGCAACAGGACTTCTGCTAAGCACTGGTGACTCAACATTTACAGGATAGAATTTGATTTTTAATGTGAAGTGCTGAATGCAAAAAAAAAAAAAAAAGAATGTACTAGCTAACATATAAAGTGAATTAGGAAACATGTGCAAACATCCTGGTGAATTTAAATAGCTGGTTGGATCAGAAATGGAGGAAAAATAACATTGGGTCAGGAAAAAAACACAAAGCAGCCAGAAACCTTGTATTTCTAATTTAGGATATAAATACTCACTGCTAAAAAATTCTTTGTTACAAAATGTAATTGATTAAAAAAAGGCAGTTTTAGGGACTGTTGTTGGTTGATGGCTTTAATATGTTTCAAATACTAATTAAAAGTATTTCCACAGTGCTGAGACTTTTTATTCACTCAGATTGTAACTAGTTGATATGCATCTAACATTTTTTGTGAATTGTTTTTCAGAATGAAGTCTTTATTATTTGTATTGTAATAGCACTTGTGATTCCTATTTATGGCTTTGAGTCCTCAGTATTAGGAGAGCAGAACTGAAAGAGTATGCTCTTCAAAGAGTCTATCATACGTATGTAACATATGGTAATGTTTTATTAATAGCACATTTGCATACTATGGTCTGCTTACTTGTATTTGCATCAATATAAGTTAATATAGAAGTGTCCCTCCAATGTGGCATGTATCAGATGCCATCAAACTCATTTTTCTACATAAGATTTTACTCTGTGAACTTAATTATTGGTATTTTCTTAGCCTATGTATTGTTGTGTTAGCAAAAAAATGCAATCTTGGGAATATATAGAGGACATCGTGTTGATTTCTGGTATTTGAGTTTTATATATATTAATAAATAATAAAATGTAGCAGTTTAGTACACTGTGGACTATAACCTGGCGAGCCACTGTTGTTTCAGTGAACTAAAGCAAATTTAATCTGAACTCTCCTACTTTCATTTGAAAATTTCTGACATTTGGGCCAGATCATCCCTTTATGTGTTTATTTGTCTCTGCGGACCTTTCATTGTACTGTGTACAGTTCTTTGGTCCAGCAGATGAACCTGAAGTAGTACTAGGTTACTGAAGTATGAAAAATAGGGGTAGAATGGTAGGACAGAAAATTTGATTAAACTGGGAAATTATAATTGAAATTTATTTTGTATTTCATTTATTCCAGCTCAAATACACTTAGTTACAAAGTATCCACACATAAAAAGTAATTTGTGTTGTGTGGAGTTAGACCCTTTGCTATTTTTTTTCCTCTGAATAGGCATTATAAATAATTCAACTTATATTATGAATCACTGAAAAACTAAATTTTTTAAGGATAACATATAATAACTTACAGATAATAAAGTGTATCAGAAAGCAGAATTTTCTTATCATAGCCCCCCTTTTTAGAGTATAACAGTACAAACTGGGTCACAATTGAAGTTACATTTTCAGTAACAGCTGGTTTTCCGTAATTTGTTTTTTCAGTAATCATTTACACCTGCTTCAAATGAACACAGAGTGAGCAAAACATCATTTTAAATGTGAGTGAAAAAAATTTACAGCTACTTCTTCCAGACAGACCACAACAGTTTCAACTCACTGGGGAATAGCTCTGATAATTTCACTCCTAGAAATAGATGGATTACTACTGAGAGAACATGGAAGTTACAACAAAAAAGCTTTTTGGGAAAAAATGGCTTGTTTGTAGACTGTGACTTGGACAGCTTTGTTCTTCAAGGACATTTTTGTGGGCAGGATAGAACAACTTCTCATCTCAATTACAGTAGTGTATATGGAGTGAAAGCATAACAACAACAAATGCCCAAAACGTGAAAAGCAAAATTTCAAATTTAATATTCCATATTGTAATGCTAGATGCGGAGGAGGAGTACTGTAAGGTCTTAACTTTCATTGTGATTACTGGAGAAAAAAAGATAGCAAAATGACTTTTGCCTCTAGATGTATGTCCAGAAGATTACTAAAAATGGGAAAAGATGTTATTGGTTTTAAGAATTTAGCCTGTTCCTCTGAATTAAGTTATTAAAACTGCTAATCTTAGCTCAGAATAAAGAAGCGATTTAGGTAACTGCCCTCACATATGGCAGCAAACTCCTTCCATTCTATCTTGTCTGTCTCCAGTTTCCTGTTTACTCATCACGCAGCTCCGGTCTCTTTTTGTCTGCAGTTCTTTATTCACGAGTGTACCTTATTTCATTTATTTTATTTTTTTGGTTGGGAACCTCAGCACCATTTGTACACATTTTTACCTCAGCTTTTTTGTTATATAATGTTCCCATTTTTTAAATTGTGTGATGTGATCTCTTATGGTCTGATCCGTCTACTATCTCAGGTTTTTTAATGCTCTCAAACCTTTCTTTAAATTCATGTTTATTTTTGAGAAACAGTCCTTGTAAAAAATACAAGCATTTCTATTACTGGCAGTATTTTTTGAAACAGACAGTATTATCTCTTATTTCCCAGTTATGTTAATTTGCTTCTCTAACACTCTGAAACCACTTAAATTGGGAAAATAAATAATGGTTTCTAGTAGCCAGGTGAAACTAGGAGTGTGGAAAAGGAAATAAGCCAACCTGCTATGATCTGAGGGTATGACAGCAAACCCAAATCTTAAATTCACGTCTTTCTGATTGTGTTATCCTTCTGTCTTTTAAGAATGATTATCTGAATATTTCATATTCCTGTGTCTAGATGATCTGGTAGAGTTATTTATAAGACCATATTTCTGTATTCCTTCACACATCTAAAAACAGTTTTATAGATCTTTCTTCTCAATGTTTTGAGTAGTGTTGACTTCCAGCTACACTTTTACTTTACACTTTTACACTGTACTGCTTTTCCATATGCCTATTATCTATTACCCTTAAGCTTAAATCATAACAATTGAGCTGGTGCTGAAGCTCTTCCATATGGCCATTTGAATAAATTATAAAACTTCCCCATAACTAATTTCAAATTGAAATATGTCCCTCAACCCATATTAAAGTAGAGAGTTGCCCTGGATGCAAGCCAGTCTTTTAAAATCCCTTTTAAGTGAGAAAGGACTAAAATTGTTTTATTTATTGCATCTTTGGTTTGCTTAGCTGTCTTCTTTTAACCGTTGGGTTTCAGTTGGAGAAACATTATCAGTCTGCCTACGCCCCCAAGCTTTTAAAAATCATTTCTTTACACCTTCGTTTCTATTAAAAAGGCAGCCACACCACTCTTGCTGATGCATTAAGACCGAGCACAAGTGGGCATATCCTGCTGTCAGAAATGTGCACACATGTGACTTAACAACAGGAATTGTGTGGGTGTCCGAGATCAGAATTTGGTCCAATGCATGCTCTGCCTGAATTAGCATCCCCTTTTGCTGCGCAGTAGCAAAGAACTTCACCCAATGTCCAAAAAAGGAAAGAGTGCATCGTGATCTGCAGGCGTGCAGCTGGGGTCCCGGGGGGTCTGGCTGGAGCCCCCGGCGAGTTGGCTTCCTGAGGGGAGAGTGAGAAAAGGGAAAGGAGGGAAACTTTCTAATGTAGTTGATAAATTGTGTGTATGGTAGGGGTGGGGTCACAGACAAAAGGAAAAGAAGGCTTTCTGAGGTTTCTTATAACAAGGAGCAGATTTTCTGTGTTCCTCTGACCTCATTATTACATTAACTGAAACACTGTCTTGATTTTCTTTTTGTGCTTGGGGAAGCAAGGATCTAGGAGGGCTTTTTGATCTCTCCTGGGTACTTTGCAGCAATGATTCCAGGTATACGCTTCAAAACATCTTTTAGAAAAAAGGGCATTAACAAGAACCAGTTGTCTCTTTCCCCCGCTGATTCTCTCTGTTGTTTCAATTAGACACCTTTTCTGTTCTCAACCATTGCTAAATGCTACCAAAAGGGATTACAGACTAACACGAACTAGTTAAAAGAAATACTTTCTTAATCTAGAAATGTATGCTCACTATGTAGGGCACAACAATAACAACAACAGAAATCCCAAACATCAAACCAAAAGTAAAACAACTGTCAGAATCATGATTAAAAAGACTTTCCAGGGTCTTTAGATTGATTCACATAATAAAAAAACATTAAGCAAAACCAAAATTAAATTAAAGACGAGTTGACTTCCTAGGTCTCCATTCTACTGGTATTTAGGCACAGATCTCCTCTTAAGTTTCGAATGTCCCTTAGAAAAGCCTACACTTTCTGAGTCCTAGAGACGCAATAGAAAGACACCTATGTACATGCTGCAGGCTGCAGTTTGCCTGAGCCGAGGGAAATGAATCTTCTCGAGCCCTGGAACGTTCTTCCCTGCCCGAATGGTGCATCCTGTGACGTGTTCCCCAACATCCCATTTGTCCTAGTAAGAAACTGGCCAGTCTAGCAGTGGGAAATGAAAGTCGGAGGAATAATTCCCCTAAAAAGTTAGGACAGCAGTTGGTGGAAGAAGGATAGCTACAGTTTGATTAATCACCTTCTAGCCGGCGATGTTTCAGAAAAGACAGACTGCAGGTGGGGGAAACCGTTTTAGAGAGGACTTTTCCAAGACATGTATGTTTCTAGGTTTATTTCCTAATAATGTGTGCCTAAGACCATTCACATCAGACCTTTTGGAGAATAGTTTTTCCAGCTATAGAATCTCCAGTTCGTTTTTAAAGGGGTTTTTGTTTGCAATTTTGTTGTTGTTGTTGTTTTCTCTTTTGGTGCTAAAACTTTCAAGTCTGCTTTGAGCTTTCTAAAAAGGACTGCAGTTCTTTCACATGTGATGTTACCTATCCTGTGGTTAGAAAAACTGGCGTTAGCGAGACATGTTGAAGAGAAACATATTACCTATCGTGTCCCCTTAGGTGAATGTCTTTCACTGGTAGTTTATGGGCAGAAATGTTAAACATTAAAAATCTGCTCAATTGTGTACAAGATTCTTTGAGTAGATAAATGACCCTGTAAGAACTCAAACTCTTAAAGCAGATGTTAATTAGGCTGTGAGTAATTTTTAAAGCATTGCCATAGTGATAGTTTCCAGAATGTTCTCTGCTCAAAGTAGAATTTAGGAATTTCCTTTTACAAAGTGGCTTTAGTTATTCCTGGAATATAAGTGAATTAAAATGTTTCCATAAATTATTACTTCTTAATGTTATTTTAGCTGCTTAAACCAGTGGGGTGATTTGACCTGTTTATGGACTTCCTTAGAGGACAGAGCTGAAGGATAGGGCTGTATTTTGAATTACATAAAGGTGAGGAAGTTTTCTGTGTCACCAAAGATCTTGTGTATTCTCTGTCAATTTTAAAAGTAGCATTGTAGTACTAGCACTTGGACCACAATCCCACACAGGTTTACACATGTCTACTGTCACTACCATGGAACAACTTACGTTAATGTAGTTATTTGTATCTGTGTGTCAGTGACTGCAGGAATCAGGACTTCAACTGATGCCTGACAGGGAGATGAGCAGAATATAGTGTCTTGCGCCTTTCCTCATAACTATGGGTAGTCTCTGAGGGGGTGCTTTGCCCCAGCTCTTTGTTTTGGTTAGTGGTCTGCGGTCCATTATGGAAAAGAGACATTTGTGAACTGCAGAAAAAATTCCGTTATTGTCTGCAACTTTGTTTCCCAACTCTGAAAAGCTGTTTCAGACTCCTATGCAACTATAGTTGCATAGATGAAAGCTAGTAAGCAGACAGAAATACCCATTCCTACTAAAAACCAAAACATACCACTTGTACAGAAAAAAACACCTTCAAAAATGGAAGCTGTGAGTGACAGGTTTGCTTGGACTTCTAAGCACATGCTTCCTAACTGTGAGGGAGAGGAAGATGCTAGAAAGTGGCAAACTCATGAGGTGAGAGAAGCAGCTTCTATAAAGACACTAAGTTCTAAAAGATGTCCTGTACACACTTGCTTTGCTCAAGTGTTAATTTGTGCCTGAAAATGACCCTCAATCTGTCCTCCTTATGGACAACTTTTGCCTGAATCTTCTCCTTTTCTGTGGACACTGAGGTGCTCTTTTATCTTTTCTCCCTGGATAACTGCGTGCCAGGTATTTCTGCCTGGCTTCTTGGTTGGTGGCTCATGATAAAGTGTTGAGGCTGAGAAAGGGTCCTGACGTTTTTCTGCACAAAAACTTTGCATTATCAGAAAGTTTTTTATTGATGTAGGATTCTATTTTGGCTGTATGTGCCAGAATGGATTTACAGACACGGCAAGGAGCATCTTGATATTTGATTTAAAGAACACCAAAGAATCCATTTACCAATGAGATAAGAAGTGATGGAATATTAGTAAAAATAGGTAAAGTTTTCTGAATAACTTAACAGTTTAAATGGGCTTCTGCATTGCAAAGCCCATTGATACAACTTCAGTGTAATAGTGTGTGGGAGGCTGTACTAGAAGAAAGTAAGAGAGCTGCACTACACTTCACAGCATGGTTACGACTGGTAGACATCAGGGACTCGGCCCAACCTGCAGAAGGTAAAGGTCAATCGACTCAGTAACTACCTATGCAGGGAGGGTTCCTCTAGCAGTGGAAACTGGAGAAAGAGGTAAAAGATGTAATACTTCCGATTTCAACTACACAGATTCAGATTAAGAATATAATTGAAACAAGTCATCTAGAAAGTGACATATTACTACCCAGAGCCTACAAACCAAGTTTTAGTATATCTCGAGAAGATACAGTTGATCATCGAGAATTAAAGGCTTGCTAGAGCAATTTCTGGGGAGGTTTCTATGTCTTTGTGTTATGTGGGAGATCAAATCAGATAATCATCTTTTCTGTCTTAAACATCCGCAATATCTTTCTTTATGTGCCTGAATTTTGAAGATTGGTAGTATCGAGCAATTATTTGCCTTTGTCTGGAGTTGCTTTGATGCATTCTTTCCACTATGGTAAGTAACTTAATGAATAGTAAAATCCATGTAATCTTCCTCTTAACATCAGATTTATCTGGTGGGTTTTTTTCCCTGTACATATCCTTCATTTCTTCCACAATCTAAATGAACGAACATCAATGCCTCCCATAGCTGTTCACAGTATTTTATTCCCTATGCAATAGTCCTTCTGCCTTATAGTTTAATTCTGTGAAATTCTGTATTTAATCTTAGCTTCCTAAATGTTTAGATTTACCACTTTCTGGTTCTTCTCTAGTTTTATATAAATGTGAACCATTTGGCATGTCTGACATCACATATTCTGCCAAACAGCAGAGAAGTTAATTGAAATACTCTGAGTATTTCAATTTCAATCTGTGAGCCAAATTCTCAGTTGTCATCAACTCAGTTGTCGTAATCATGGAGCTCCACAAGAGTACGTGGAAATATGCCGATACAAATTGAGACTATAGCCTACTATCTGTAATTGAGATCCGTTGTTTAGTTGCCTGATGGAAAGGAAATATTTTTTACATCCTGATGGTGTTTTCTCCAGCAACATGGTTTCTCAGTAATTGCCACCTTTGTCCTCCTCATTACCGAATGTGCTATATCTAGCAGCTAAGATGAACTGTTGTACCATCCAGGATTGAATGGGGCAGCGGTCACATCCACTCTTGGCAAATAGTTTCAGCCTTGGATCCTGTTTCTTGTATCCTGATGCTGAGAGTTCTGTTTACTACAGTTTTCACAATAGCCTTTTGAGAACGAGTACTCTGAGAACACAATAGTGTACCTCCAAAAGAGTTGCCAAGAGAAAAAAAAATAGACTTCCTTCTCTGGCAGTGGTAGAATATAGGTAAGGCTAAGCAGCATTCTTAGCCAGCAAGAAGGGCATAACAATACATTTTGACTCTAATAGCTCAAATGAAGTTTCCTTTGAGAAAATGGATTTTTCTTAGGCAAGGGGAGTCTAGAATGACTTTTCTTGTTAAAGAAGATTGCCTATAGAGGATAGAGGAAAGGAGGATGGAGTTCAAACATTCAAGGAGAAAAGACACTGTGGACATCTCATAATTCTCAACCTGCTATAGACCATAGGTAGCAAGAAATGCAGTTTAAAATCGAGGATGCCGTGAGTGCCTATGAAAAATATTAGGACATCTTGTTTTTAGGCAGCGTATCACAACTGCTTATTTAATATCATTACGAGAAATTCTAACATGAAAAATAGACTGTGATATTATGAGTACCCATGAGCTGTTTCTGGAGGTACAGGAACAGTCAGAGAATGAACCAGAATGTACAGGACTACTACTCCTCAGCAGGTAGGCTGCTGCTTGATCTGGTTCCCAAGAATCTTTTTCTTGTACGAGAGAAGGACAGAGGGGTTGAGGTAAGAAGGAAGGAGGATATCCATGCTACTTTTTTCTCATCTTCCCTGGAGAGTGGAGAAAGAATGGTATACCTGCCACTGAGGCTGGGCCTGGAGACCAGCCATAGCTCCTAGAAGCAGCAGAGGGAATGGTGCTAAAGGACTATGAATGCTCTTTGGTTTATACTATAAGGGAGTGTATCAGTAAAGGGCTGGAAGGATAAAATCTAAATGAGAATACTTTATTGGGAAAGGAAAACAGAAGAGACAGACATATAATAAAGGAAGAAATAGGAAGGGAAAATAGATGAGTAGAGAAACTTCAGCTTCTGGATTCCCAGTTGTTAAGATTTCCTTATAGGCTGTTACAGATTTTAGCAGTGGGTACTGATTTTGAGTCGGCTAACAAAAATGAGAGCTGTAGTCTCATAATTTGGGCACTCGCCTGATTTTGGCTGTTGTGTATGCATGAGGCTTTTTTTTTTTTTTTTTTTTCAATTATAGTGTTAGTTTTGTTCATCTTCAGCAGCATTTACAATGGAATTAGTCAGACTTCCACTCAACTCAAAAGACATGTTTTTTAAATTAAGCTTCAACCAAAGAACAAATGGATTTAAATTACAGGAAAAAATGTTTCATAAAACTTTGAAAAGTTCAGTAAAGCCCCAAACTTATAAATTCTAGAGGTCAGATGAAACCCCCCATACTATAGCCTCCTTTTTCCCTCATCTCAGCTACCCTGTGAAGGACTTCAGTGCCACTGCTTTAATTCCCAATGCCTCTGAAATAAAATACGACTTGTGCCTTAAACACATCTAAATCTTTCCATAATATCACCTTCTTTATTAAGAACTTCTAATGGCTGTGTAATTACATTGAGGGTGCTGGAAATTGCGACAACATCAATAGAGTATAGGTGAGATGTACACGGGTCACCCATAGGGCAGGTGTACCCTGGTAAGGCACATTGGAAACTTTTTCACGTTATGCTGGCCAGATGCAGCGATTGCTCTGGGGAAGGGGAGGATGAGAGAATGAGCGTGGGCGGAACACGGGAATTCACTCTGGTTGGCTGAAGGCTCCGCTCTAAGTAGAAATATGCTGACTTTTGTATGTATGTGATAAATGTGTTTTAAGAATAGCAGTGATTTCTTAATCCAGTTTTGCAAGTACAAACAATTACAATGCCTTGTAAAATAGTTGCTTAGATTCCATAGTCCCAATGTAACAAAGATCAAACTGCTTTTCAGCTTCTGATGATCACTTTTACTCCTGTTTGAAGGAGGAGGGGAAGGAATACCAGAGTTTGAAGTCAAATATTTATATCTTAATTTCTTTATATGAACTTTAGGGGAAAAATACTAGAAATGGATCCTACTATTTTATTCTTCATTCATGGATGGCAGTAAGCATTGGTGGCTTTAAACACAGTTGCTGTTTTCTGGTATAAATGCAATATGAGTTTTCTGACAACCCAGTCTATACTGAAGTACAGAAGAAAAGCATTTTAGTTCTTCAGGACAGAGCAAAACCGTTTTTTCTTAACACTTTCTACATCAGTGGTGGGATTTGCTAGATTATGCTGTTCTTTTGAGGACACACGGGAGATGAAAATATTTTATTGCTATATGTATGCAGCTATATTTCAGTTCCCCAGGGAGAGGAAAGCATATAACGACATTTAAGTTCTATATGCCCCAAAGAATCCAAATGTGGATCTCCATTTAAAATAAGAAATGTGCATTACTGAGGTATTCTCTTTTTAAGCCCAGTCCCTAATGAACAGTGCTGCAGTGGCATTTGAAAACACACAGAAAATAAATCAGCACAATGTGACACTGTTGGCAGGAATATTTTTTTCTGTGTATAAGATAATCGCAGGACTGATCTGGCACATGCTGTCTGAATTGTCTTGCATCCCAAGGGTGAGTTATACTTCCAACACAAGGCTCAACGTTGAAGGTGTTTGCCCTTTTCAAGTAGGGATTACAGAATCTATGTACAAAACGACAGGGTGAAAAATTATGAAAATATGTTTTGTTTTTTTAACTGGGATGCTATAATGTTATGAGTTTAATTGCAATTGTATCTTTCCTATAGGTAGTGTAGCCAAGATCTGTTTCAGAGCCCATGGGTGGAAAAAAACCAAGCCCTGTTTCTCTTCTTTTTCTGTTCCCTCATTTCCCTCCCATCTCCCTATTGTCAACTGGGGGAAATTGGCAATGAGGTTGTGTGTGCGTGCACTTGGGTTGGGGCCAGAGGAACAACCCCAAAAGCCTCCTTCCTGCAGCTGCAATAAACAAGAAAGTGAAATGTAGTGTGTGCATATGCTCAGCCAAAGAACTTGACATGAAAATTGTAATTGTAGGGGTATTTTTTTTCTTTTTTGGGGTTTTTAGAGCGCTATCTAAGGTTTTTCCTCTACAGCAGGCTTTTAAAATCATGCATTAATTTTCGAAAGGATTTTGCTATCATAGGTAAAATATAGGACATGATTTGGCTATATTTTTGTAGGTCATTCAGTTATTTGTAGCCCACTGTCTCTCTGTTACTCATATTATTTCCTCTTTTTGCAAACCCTTTTCATATGATTTCTTATTGTCTGGAGGCGGAAGTTTCCAAGCTAATGCTGCCCAAGCTGAGTTTAACAAAAGAGTAAAAATGAGGAAATGATTACATGTATTTGAATTTTATCATGCTTTCAGTTTTAGTAGCACTGCGACTCTTAAGTGCCATATGAGTAGTTTGGAACAAAAACGAATACAAGTTTGTTGCTGTACCACATTCAGTAATAACCTCAGACTCCCTTAGGGCTATGGGCAGCAGAATTTGTCCGGTCGAAAAGCGTACGCTTCCACTACTCGATTCGGAGTGACTCCCCTATCTGCTGCGAAGTGCAGGGTTCATGGCATGTGATTCAGCAGTTACATATGCCATTGCCCCCTGCTGGAAAGCACGTGAAATACTTATTTCTAGGGGAACCACACAGAGGGACAGGCTTTTTTTTTCTTAGTTATTCAGGAATTAATGTCATGGTAGACATGTTCCTCCTTCCAAACTGATGAACGGCTTCAGTTTTCAATATTGAAACTGAACTTAAATAAATTTAATAGCAGTGTCTCAAAATGTTTTGTGGTATTAAGACAGAGGAAGCTCGATTTTAAAACTAAAAGAGAACCGAAAGCTGTCTTACCGAGATTTGTTTCATGTATCCACAGTGTTGATCTTCTAAAAAGCATTTATTTGGTCTTTTCTTTATTATTTTACATTTTGGCACAATAATAAGCAGTCACTCTATCAGACAATATAAGTTCAAATTCAAAGGTGTAAAGGTGTAAAACTCTTATGAATAGGTACAAACGAACTGCGATTAGTTAGTAGCCATCTCATAAAATCCGTAAGATTGATCTGCTAAGTGTTTGCATCAGACAGAAATTGTATCACATGTTTGTCTGACGTTGGTGGAACGGGGTGTGGTAGCAGTTGTGGAACTGGTGTAATGCCTTAGCTTTTAGTGATTAATGTAAAAGCAAGAACTTATAACAAGTGAACAGCAGCTCAGCCAACAGCGTAATGACCGAAACAGTCATTGAATGACAAACCATTGATTCAGTACATAAGCAGTACTACTTCCAGGATCTCTGTGCATTGCAGAAAGGATAAGATAGCAGAAAACTTAAGTTAATTAATGTAACCTACTAATTTTCCCTCTTTTTGCTTTTGTTTTGATAATATTGTAAGTGACTCAGTATCTTTACAGAAATTTTCACTGTGAGGTTTTTTCTTCCAAAATATATGGTGATTATATTAATATCAGGAAGCCAACAGCCGAAGAACAGCTACAGAGTATCTCTAGTGAGAGGATGGCAATAGACTTGGAAAACCCATTCTAACCGGATCTGCTGAAGAGAAGAGAGAGGCTAGGCTTTTTGTGTTGAAGTGAGTTTTTGGCATACATTTTCTGTACACTGTTACAAAAGCTTATGTGCTTAGAGTAAGAAATAATACAGGCCACTGAGTGCAATCACATATGAATTACATATATTGTGTGCCTTGTGAAGCAAGAAGCTGAGGTGAACTGTCTTTTCTCTTGGTGATTGAAAAGCAAGTCTTTGGAGTAAGATGCACATAAATAGTAAACATATATACATACACAAGTTTGAAAAATATTTCATTGTTGAGAGCACCTCATACTGATTTTCTTTTTTTTATTTTTAAGTTTACTCTACTTTTGGGAAAATCCTCTTCCTCGCCCAGAGGCATGAAAGACTTGCTAAGCCTTGGGGCCCAGTGCTGTTCTCCTAGGTGGAAGATGGTACACAGGGATCCAGTGCAAGTGCACTCGCATGGCCACCTGGGCTTCTGTCACCGCAGATGGCACGCAGTACCTGCAGTGCTTAAGGGCTCTGCCATGAAACAGCTCACCCATTGCTCCTCAGTGTTTTTCTTGGAAGGGTCTATAGCCTCTTGATCTCTGTTGACCAACGTTTGGTCCCTGTGGTTTGGCTTTCACAATGAAACAAGTATATTAGTATTCTGGTATGCCGATCATTTCATTGCCACTTTTCTTGTAAGGCAACATAATTGGTCATAGCTGGCAGCTACCTGCTTTTCAGGATTTTTTGGTAAAATAACTCTTCAAGGAGATGACTGATGCTTTGGGCAGAAAGGAGGCTTCTGATTTTTTTAAGCAGCATGTTTCTACCCCTCTTTAGCCCTGAAATTTGTATTGGTATCTTGAAAATTATGGAACGCAGTATTTGCATTCGGAAAACAAGCATTTCCTCCATTAAGAATATACCTTGTGAAATACTGATGTGCATACTAACCCACACTTCCATTTGTTTAAAATGTAAATGATCCTTGTGCTGGGTAGCCATCAATTTTTCAATGTTACGGCCTTTTCTGGCTTGAACCCTCCTTATAGTACACACCTGATTTTTAGCCTTCATTGATATCAAATTAAGTGTAATTGGCTTGTAAACGCATTGGACTCCTTTTGGTGTGGGTCTCATGAATAGAGTATCCTCACCGTAGCAGCAGATTGGGTGCCAATATGTCACATAGAAAGCCAGTCTCCTCAAAGCCCAGTCTGTTCCAAGAAAGTGACCGACTCCTACAGAAATGACATAAATTCCTTTAATTAGTGTAAAACAACGTTCAACGCTGTTGCAGCAAGATCAGCCAAATAAGCAGAAAATCACTTAGCCTTTTTTGTGTGTGTCAGAAGCTAAGTAATGGGGGTTTTGATCAGTTGTGCTGTTACATCACTTTCGATGCCGATTCAAAAGGGCATGTTGCTGAAAACCACAGCTGGCATTGAGGTACTTTTCTAGATTAGATGATGGATTGTGTTTTAGAACTGTATCGTGCAAATTGGGCACCAAAGTTAGTCTTGACTTCATCATTATTTCATCGCCTATTTCAGACTTATTGAACTTGATGCAAAGGAAATGGCAGACTTCAAAAATTGTCTTTAAAGTTCCTTTCAAACTTCATGAATATAACCTAGAATATGCAAGTTCTTATTTCAGGAGAATGAACAGACTTTCTGGAACACGCTATAATATTTGACAATGATTGATTGATTTAAATTAATAAAACATTTTCTTGTCTGTGTCAATTTTATCCCCATATGTTTGTAATTGTTAGGGATCTTTTCAGAGTCCTTTTCCAAGAACAAGGCTAACTGGAAATGTAGCTTTTAGATTTTTCCAGTCCTTGAAGACCACTTTTTAAACGTAGCAGAGCCCAAAGGAAATGTTTGGTCTGTCATTGCCTGATGATGAAATTTAGTCAGTTAGGCTCTTGTGGTATCTTGTTAAAGCACGCACAGATTGTAATTGCTTCCCATCAGTGGTCAAGGAAGCGATTTAAATATTAGGCAGCAGGGACAGAATGGAAAGTGAGGTGTGATGGTCTGAGTTTTAGTCAGAGGGTGCTGTAGTTTGAGAGCAGAGGTGCCAACCTCAGCTGATGCTGAGTGGTGAGGCAGAAGTGTAGATAAAAGGCCAGATACAAGTATAAACTGCCTGCAGTTGGATGTTAACTCTAGTATTCAATGACAGGCCAAGCAAACAGCAGAAGTCTCCGGGAACAGGTATAAATTTTGCTGATTCTACTATTTCTAACGCAAACTGACTGATTCCATGCAGACTAAATTCAAATATCCAGGTAGATTGACCCAGTTTTCACAAGTCTTTCTTGTGAGGAAAGGAACATAAGCATGCACCTTTCACAAGTAACTTGCACAGTTACAATCCTCTTTCAGAAGAAATTTTGGCAATCCTGCCAAATTAACTTTAACTTGGGCTGGCTTGATGTAATGGGTGCAAACTCGTTACTTAGAGGGAAGAAGAGAAAGACCACAAGAACTGTCCTGCTGGGTCAAACCAATGGTCAATATAATTCAGTATTCCATCTCTGACTAATGGCAATATGAGAGGATAATAAGAAAAAGGTATTCTATATAGTTAATTTTTATAATCATGGTACTTTGGTGTAGTACCCAAAATATAGACTACTGATTAATGAGAATTTCCTGAGATGTTCTAATTTCTTCTTTGAACTTCTACAGAATGGACAAAATTCTGGTTTGAGAGGGCCAAAATCATAGAAAAAAAGGACTAATTAATCACCAGAATTACCAGGAATGTTTGCTCTCACAATTAAATTTTAATTCCAAATTAGAATTTCCTGTGCTATGTGTTGTACTGACTTGCAGAAATGAGCTGGTAACTCACTAGGGAACAGCTGCTGAGCTGTTGAAACAAATTTCCTGCTACTGCTGCGAAGAAAGCATGTGCTAGAATGGTCTCAGTGAACTTTGTGTGGCTCTTATACTGCTCTGAATAAAGGCTGTCAAGCTATTTCTGAGTAATCGAACCTCCCCATTTTGCCCGTTTCATGGCATTTTAAGAGAAAGTATTAGTGAAGGCTCACCATCTTCCAACCGGAAAGAAAATGGAAACACATTCTTCTGAATTGCTGAGTCACTCTGACACTCTGAGCCAAAAGCTGATGCAATTCTTCTTTTATCACCGGAAGATCTCTTTGGTAATCACAGACACACCTTCTTATTTCAATAGCTTCGGCAAAGGACTGTTGATTCCTCAGACCTAACCCAGAGTGTACAAATCACATTTTTGTTTTCTAGTCCCAATCTCTAAGAATAAAGGTTTAAAACTTGAGAGGCTGCAAGGGGCAGATATCTAAGGAAATTTCAGTCTTTTGCCATGGAATTGCAAGGTGGCTTATGCACAGAAATCCAGAGGAGAAGCACTTCTAAAATAGGGAACACTATTCTAATGTTTTGGTGTGTATTTATTTCATTCTTAACACTAGGTAAAAGTCTTCATTTTGTGCTGTTTGCTACAATAATCTGTTTTTAATTGTAGCAGAAATTATTTGAGCTTTAACTGAGTGTAAACACAAGTACTATAAAATAACAAATTCTCCATTGTCAGTCACTTCTATAATGCTGTTCATAATACCAGGTTGTATCATTAGAACTAAGCAATTTCTGTCTGTAACTAAGTTAATAATGTTTTGTTACCAATGGAACGAGGACCAGCAGTGCTGTTTCATTTACTTTCTGTGATCAGCTTGATTAAGGAGAGATGATACTGTCCTAAGAATGTTAAGCTTGACCTGGTAAGAATTGTAATAAAAATTTTACTGACTTCTGCGTCAAAGGAATAAGCCCAATGTTAGCAAAAAGTTAACCTGGCATTTAAGTCGTCTATAACATTAAGTATAAGTGAAAAATTACAGGCATTTTCAAGAGAGTTGAGAGAAATGAGAGATCAATGTATTGCTTGTTTTACTGTTAGATCATCTCCAGTTTAAAAAATAATTGATATTCCTTCTTCCACACCCTTCTACCATAATTATGTAAAGAATCTGGATTATGCTTCCGACTTGATTTAACTGTTTTATAATAAGTCACAAGCATACCTTGCCTACTTGATGATAGTCCTTTAAGGTTGTGCCAGTCTTTCCATTATTAAATCATGTTTAGTGTTATATACTGGTTGCTTAAAAAAAATTCACTTCAAGCTTGAACTTGCTACGCATTCTCAGCTAGCCATATGTGTAAGGGAGCACAGAAAACATCAGTACTATTTAGCAACTTAAAACATTAGTTTTCAATTTATTGGAAATTTTGGCTTTTCTTTAAAAAATGTGAAAAAAATGTTTATCATAATGAGGGCTTGAGTTTGTTAGTGGGGAGAATAAGCATGAAAATAATTAAGAGCTGCATTTTGTGTATATGGTCTGTGTGCTGCCCCTAAGTATTCTTCCCTTCCCACCCCCCATCATAATTCTGACCCATTTGTAGAAAATTTGACTTTTGGTTTGAACAGGAAGCAAGCAACTAAAAAGGAAGACTTGTGTGTAGAGAGTAGGAAAGACTGTAAGTTTTAAACACAGCAGTTCAGATACACAGATAGGTACAGGAGTCCTAGTTCATAGAATCATAGAATGGTTTGGGTTGGAAGAGACCTTAAAGATCACCTACTTCCAAACCCCTGCCATGGGCAGGGACACCTTCCACTAGGCCAGGTTGCTCAAAGCCCCATCCAGCCTGGGCTTGAACACTGCCAGGGATGGGGCATCCCCAGCTTCTCTGGACAACCTGGTCCAGTGCCTCACCACCCTCACAGTGAAGAATTTCTGCCTTATATCTAATCTCAATCTACCCTCTTCCAGTTACCCGCTTTGCTACTATTCTGGCTTGTTAGTTTTTCTGAAGTTCAGAATTTGATGAGAATTGAAAACAATGGTGGGTCCTGTAACCTTTTTAGTTACGGATTTTCCCCGCACCCCCCCATCCCCCACCCCCATATCCCAGAGAAACATGGAGACTTTGCAACTCAGTATGGCTGACCAGTCTAAAGAAATTTTTAGTATGGAATGCTATATGTTTTGTAGAACAGGGTAGAGATTTTTAATAGCTGAATTGGTGTTTTGTGAGCGTTCAAAATGAAACACTAGGTCCCTTATGGGTCACTTTGTGGAGTTCATAGCTGGTCAGCGTACTTGCTCCCCTCCTGAGCGTTGTGCATGACCTACTGAAGGTCAGAAAGAAACGTTGACTTGAAATACTTACACCTCAAGAAGATGGACTAAAACATATCTGAAAGAGTTACTGTAAGGATAGGAAAATCTCCTCTTCCTGGCTTTGTCCTGAAGAACAAGTGTCCACGTAACTTTATCCAGCAGCTCCATTTCCTAATATGCTTCTGCTGACTCCAGTAACACACTGACTCTAGTAACATACATTTTTATGCCTTCAGCCTAAAAAGTGACCTGGTCTGTAGTCTTTCTTGGGCATAATTATATTTTATTCCCCATTTTTCAGAACAGATGATTGAATTCAGTATTTTCATTCATTCAGTTTTTATTATCTACTATTTGATAAGAGAACTCAGGCCATGTAAGATAAGCCTTCAGTTTGTTTTTTTCGGTTTTGGGGGGCTTTTGTTTGTTTTTTGGTTTTTTAAAACCTATTTTAGGCTTTCGCTGTAGTCAGAGAGAGGTAGGCTAATAAACTCATCCTAATACCTCTTTGGAAGGTACATTTACCATATCCGTAAGTCTGATGTTGTGAACACACCTCAGATCCAAGCTCTCAACTATGAATGCATCCTGTGCTAACGTCTAGAGCTATGTGGAATTGCCAAGTGGTCTCGTATCCAAGTACTTACTAGGCTGGGGACTGCTTAATCTCTGAGATCAGGGAGACTTATTCTGATGTGGCTGTAGACTCTAGACAGTTAAATTTGCAGAAATCCACTGAAGGCAGTTTGCTTTTCAGAAGTTGCTGAGGGCATAATTTGGCTTTTTGCAGTTTGAGGGTGGGCTGTTTAACCTGAACAAGTTCCAGCTTGTTCAATTATAATTTAACAATATATTTTCCCCATACTTGCTGTGTTCCTCCCAAGAGATGCTTGCATCTCCTTGATGCATGAAAGGATACCTGTATTTAATGTACATATTAAATAAGTCTGTAAAGTAAATTCTCACATAATTTTACATTTAAAAGTACTATTTGAGGTGTGTGTGTATATATAATTTTGTTAGATGCATGTATAGAAATAAAACAGTCTTTGCTCTTCCCTTTTGTACCTCCTCAAGACATGTAATCTACAAAGCAGGAGGATTGCATGATAAAATGTGCCAGAGTGGAATGCATAATTATTCCAGAGGAGGGTAAGTCAGTTCAGAACTTGTACTAACATTCTTAAGGGCAGCAGGAGTCTTCTTGCCATGAAATTACATCAGCTCGCTATGGCCCAGAGTCAATGCACATGCTTTCCCTTTCTAGTAAAAAAAAGGTGTGAAAAATGCTAATGTCTTCAAAAATGTGCTGTAGAACAAAGCTGAGTAAACGAATATATATTATAGTGTGGTGTTCACCTGTAAGTGAACTTGAGTTTAAGTGGAGAAGAGATTGAGACATTGTACTTTTAAAACAACCATTTCACTTTCTTAATAGATTAAGTCATGACTTGCAAACAGACAAAAAAACATCTAAATAAGAAAAAGAATGCTTCCTTGATCCTAGTTCAGAGACATTCCCATAACAGGTGGGGCAGAGGCCTTTAAATTACAGGTCTCCATATACCCAAATTTGTTACAATTCCATCAAGCAATGAGAAGAGACATTTTTACAGTAAATAGCCGTGGATGCGGCTAGCAACACCCGTTTTCAAGATTGTTAAAAGATGAATGTTTGGTTGGCATTGTGTAGTAACAACATCAGAGGTAGAATCTGTTCTATGTGGAAACACTACCCAGTTTCCTAGGAGTCTTAAGATGAAGCATACAGCCCTTGCTGCTAACTAATATACTTCAATTGTCACCAAGACAAACAGTTCACTAATGCAGCTCAGCACCGTTCTGATTTACTAGGCCTGGTTCAGATACTGGATAGGGAGTGACTACTTTCCATTTCCCCACGAGGAGAGGGGAGGAAAGGAGCATTTTCTTTTTCTTAAGCTAGAATATCTGGCACTTACAGCTCTTTGGTGGATCTGTTGTGCAAGACAAATCGTAGAGACTGCAGGCTGATATGGCACCTTGGCAGCAGAATTTGCTCACTAAATTCTAGTGGCAGTCTCTTTAGTAGCACACCGTGTTTCTTACTGCATGAGGCCAGTGGACTATGCGGTCTCAAGCGATGCATGGCTGAAGAAAAAAAAACGTGTATGTGGGGAAAACGTGCCTAAAGATATATCCATGCTCATGACACGGTTGTTAACGCGGGTTGCAAAGAAAGAAAAATGTGCAAAAAGCAGAGAGTACAGGAGTTTGGCTTGAACCAGCCAAAACTATGAAGTATTCAGTGAGGGTAGATACGGTCAGGATAGTAATCTACTGTTTAAAGGGCCCATCTGGGAGATTTACATGATCATCAGTTGGAAAGACCTGTACAGTGATCTCCAGTTACAGCACACTTCGCAAGCGAAGTGTTAGCTTATGGCATTCTGCGCTTCGTGAAAGGATGCTTTGCCCCTCTTCTTTTTTTGTATGTGAAAACTCCTCCTAACTTTAGCGGAAGAGGCATATTATGAGTGAAGCTGCGAGATGCTCACCTTTTATTTCAGTGGGTGGGAATGAAATAAATATATCCTTCTCTCACATTGACATCTTCTGATTATCTGAAAAATTTTTGCCCAATAGCTCCAGTTCCCACAAACGACATTTCAGGAGACTTAAATGGCAGAATTTCATGTGAAATACCTGAGGGGTAGGGGAAAAGAAGCACCAGCTTATCCTGTTTTTCCTTAACAGCAGAACTACTAAAACTCTAACACCCATGGACCACGTTACTTCTTTCGGTGATCACTTCACTGTTCTGAGTTACAATAAAATCAAAACCACACTTTAGGTTTTGCTACAGCCTCAGAAGGGCACATGGCATGCTAATGAAGCACAGCTCTTGTTAATTTTAGTTTCATGCATCTAAAGTACTGTCTAGCATTTCTTCAGTGCTGCAGTAATTCTGTAACTGATGGAGCAGATCTAGCTGTATAACTTTAAGTCCCTGTACTAGATCATCTCTTAAAAATGGTTGTCACTCAACCACTTGTACCAGACGCTTGAGAAGTAGCTCCCAAATTAAAAAATGGTTAAGTACCAGCCCATACACACTACTTCTTTCTTTTCTTTTTGTTCCTCATCTGGTGAGACATAAGTTCTTTTGTATTGCCTGTCTAGGTGCTTTTAAAAGCTACATAATCTTTTACTAAAATGTCATTCTTAGTTAAGAAAGCAAGAGAAGAACATCAACAGTCAGCTTTCATTTTTTACTACGTACTCTAGCTATCTTCATGGTGTTAGGAAGCACAAATCAGTGCAAGGTGATAATAACAATTCAAAATCTTGCCTTTAAACAAAAATTCAGCTACTCCTCAGAGCTTATACAACATTAAAGTAGAATTTGGCTCATTGGGCTTGGTCAGAAAAACAGGCACATGTGAGTAAAGTAGAAATTGTTAGGAGGAGAGACAAATGCTAACAAAAACCGTGTGTAAAGAGTTAAGCTCCCAATTAATCCATTCTTGGTCTTGTCAGGTTAGCTTACATTTTACCCCGTTTCTGTTACCATCCATCACTTTTATAGAACAAAGATTTAGCCATAAAGCCAGGTACCTTCTCCTCCGTAATATATATCCTGTATTTGGAAGCTTAAATGTCAAGTAATGTGAACTGGATCAGTTTTTAAACACCACATCCACCCTTGGAAGTTCTGAGCAATGCCACTGCTAAGAGAAGTCAAAACTCCAGTCCCAGTAAAAAACACAAAATCTGCCTTTTTTTTTTTCTTTAAATTGATCCTCTTTCTAATTCTTTGTAACATAATCTGTGGGGAAAAAACCATATCTCTTTTACTCCTGGGCTATCTTAAAGTGAAACAGGGGGATAGTCTTTCTGTTGTTGTTCTTGGCTTCTTTTAAATGTAAAGCACTCACTTGATACTCTACACAGTATTTGAACTCTTTCTTTTTTAAAACAAGTTAAATTTTATTTACATTCTTTCTTGAATTAATTTTTGAACTGCAAGAATCTAACTACAGATGAGCAAATCAATGTTTCATGAAACTTAATGCAAACTATCATCTTGAGGTGGACTATTCTTCCTTAGAAAATGAGGAGGAATTAGAGGAAATGAGTAAAACAGGATTTTGCAAATTTGGCTGCTTATTTACATGACTAAATATGCATTTGGAGAACTAATTACTAATTTTAGGTGCCTATTTTGAAAATTCTGATACGAGATTCTAAAAACATCTTAAAAAAAGAAAAAAAATTGCTTGTTTAGAAATGTATGTCTAATAAAAAGCATTTACATATTGGAGACATGTATTGTCATTCAGAACTTAAATTCACTTGTGCTGGCATATGTGACAGTTTAGATCATCTTTCTTAAATTACTCCGAGTCAATAATCACTTCTAGTTATTTTTGGTATGAAAAATAAACTCTACTAGTAATCAAAATTTGCAAATGCTTCTTTGTTTGCAGCACTGTTTCGCTAGACAGCTTTATTTTGCCAGGAGAAAAAGAAAGGCAGAGCTCAGTTAAGTTGCCTCTTACTCCATGCCTGAATGGTTACAAAGGCTAAGATAGCTGAGTGTCCGGACACGAGAGGAAACTCAGTCCCAAACGTGGCAAGTAGTGCCATTTTAGATTGCCTTTGTATACCCTGCCTAGCCTCCAACTGCCATTTTAGCGTAGCCCAGGTCTCCCACAGATCCTGTCTCATACCTGCCAACCCCTGGGTGGCTGTCTTGATTACCAAGATAGGCATCAGGATACGAGATCTAAAAAGGCACTAGATAGCTGTGTTGGACTTAGTCAGCCACCTGCATCCTACCCAGCCTCACTGGAAGCTGCTCTTGATGGACAACTTGCTAGGAAATGTATTTGTAGTATTCACCCAAATACTGGCAACGACCACGGCAATGCACAGATAATATGCACTGACTTTTTCAATTTTGTAAATAGGAGCTTTATTGTATGTGATCTGTTCATTGAGACAACATTGGCTCAGAGAAGTGACTTTGTTCTTGTGGAGCAGGAAGTATACAAAGTACACACAATGTTTACAAAGTACCTTAGTACTATTTTGACTAATTTTTACTGGAGAGTTAGTGGTTGTTTCAAAGCTAGATTAGTCACTTTGTCCATAATTATAATCTCTTGAAATCTGCTTCAGTGTTCTGAATTGGCTTCAGGCCTAATGGTCAGAAAATGGCTCCATCTCAGTCTTAAGACTCAACTTGATTAGTAGCTCTGTAGATTTCATATTATCCTGATTTATAAGTGAAAGATGAAAAAAAGATGGAGTGCTGTACATAGGAACCTGTGGCATCATAAGCTGCATCTCCATGGAAAAGGTGCCAATGACGTACAGACCTTATGTTCCTAGGCTAACGTTCACAAAGATGAACAACCACAGACACTCAGAATATTTCTGTATTACCATTTATGCAATCCTAGATAGCATTATATTGGATAACGGGGTATTTAGAGCTTGCACGTGAATTCAAAGCACAATCTATTTAATGAAGTACGACAAAATGGACAATAAATGTTTGAATAGACTTTTTATAAAACCTCATTTTTTCTGATTAGTATTTCAGAGATGTGTTATAGATTGCTTAAAAATGCCTTAACCATGAAACACTGCATAAGGAACATAAGCATGCATCAGCTTGCATGTGACACGCTTTAGCACGCTTGGAGGTATAAAGAAGTTTTGGCATTGTGGAGAGGCAATGTGTTATGTACATTGTGTGGGAGGATACACCATGCAGATTTGATTGCATCATCTTGCTCTCTTTTTTCTTTCCTTTTCTTTTCTTTCTTTTTTTTGTTCCAGATGGTAAAACAAAGACTGTAGTGAAACCCGTTTTCTCCCAGGAAGAGGTGGGAGGGAATTTTATATGAGCAAGAAACTTTGCCTCAAGTCGAAATCTGGGGCCTGGACTAATGAACTACCTGTAATTCACATTGTACTAAATATTGCTGAAACTAGGCATGTACTAATCATGAACCATGCCAAACTATGCATAATTACTATGCTTTCTCTGTAGCAGTAATTAATTTGCGTTAGCAACTTTGATTAATCTTTCTAATCTAAAAGTAAAGTGCTTCTCAGACATGAAAGGCTCTATAACTGCTCAAGGTTGTTATTGCAGCCCAGCGAAGGGTGTTTCAATCCAGTGGGGGGCAGGAGGGGGACGAAACTTAAAAAAATCAAAGTAGAGCTGATATTTATGAGCTAATAAAGACTATTAACAGTTAAAACACTCTGTTTTGCCACAGAATTCATCAGCTAAACTACAGGCTTCTGTAGACAGGGCATTCCTGCTGAAAGAAAAGAGAATTGTTATTAATTCAGTAAGAGGGCTTTCTCTGAGGGCTGTTCCACAAAGATGAGGGTTATATGCCGGAGAGAGGGACTGAGATTCCATCCTATAGAGGGCAATGCTATGTATTTAATGTTTGTAATGTTGCAGTGCAAACTTACCCATGAATTCATTTTAGTCTTAACCTGGAGGAAAGCATTGTTCCAGGCATGATTGTTCAACTACGGTATTGAGTCAGTCCTCACTGTCAGTCCAGAAAGGTGTCAGTTGTGTTGCCTGTGAGTGAGTTGGACGTGTCTGCTTTTCAGGAAATACATATGCTAAGATCATCAACTTAGACTATGTTGACAAACAGAGAGCTATCAGATGCTAATGTACAAACTATAATCTCCAGTGATGCCAGAATTTAGTTTGTACATTCTCCAGTGATGCCAGAATTAAGTTTCCATACTTCATTGCCAACCTCCTGGCCCAAGCCAGGCTCTTCATCCAAAGGAATCCAAAGCCGCTGAAAGGACTTATCTCATCAAATGGTGATTGTGATTTCCCTCGACTTCATAAACTATCAGATCTACAAGAAGGAAAATTTCTGAGGCAAATAGATGTGTCTCTACAAACCAATTGCAAATCCCATAGGGTTTTTAAGTTAACGTTGCGTTGCTCGTTTTCTCCCTCAGACATGCTAATATTACAGCTATTTTTCCTTGTTTCCCCTGCTAGCACTGTTTCCTGGCAAGGAATACTGCCGCATGTAATTCATGATAGGCAGAATGACATGATAATAATTTGGAAATGGATAGCCTAGAGATTACTAATGAACTTCACTTTGATTTAGATAATTAAAAAGAAATGCTGCTGTTACCTCAAAGTCCAGGATCAATTCTGTTTTCGCCAGTTGGAGAAATATTTTTTAAATACATAACTTATTAGAAAATGTAGATGTGATTCCTAGAATTTATAATTTTTTATGATACTAATTCAAAAAGAGAATTATTTGTGATAGTTTATTTTCTTACAGTTGTGGTTTGTGTCCAAATAGTTTATAATCAGAAAGCTACCCTTTTGATATCAGTCAAAATAGAAAATATATATTGATGTTGAAACAAGCTTTGTAGAAGACATTTTTTTAAATCAGGCATGGGACTTTACATTTATTAGAAGGTGCTCACAAAAATAAGGGTAACATCATGCATATTCTTTGCAACTAAACCCAGTTATGGTTACAATTTGGAAATAAATTTAAATAGACATATGGAGATACAGTAGTACATATACACTCTATTTATGACATTAAGTTAGTGTACTGATTACTCTCAGCGATACATCAGAAGTCTACAACCAGCTGACAGAAAGATTGTATAAGGAGGAAGAAACTGCTTCAATTTCTCACATTATTTCTGTGGCTTGACAAGAATGTCAGTGTGAATTGCCTCCTAAATTTGGGAGGCAAGAACAAGTCAAGACTATACTTTTGCAGTACAAAACATTTACACACAAAATACACATGCATTGCAATGCATTGGAAATGGGTAAAGCAAGGAGAAACCCATCACTCAATGCTTTATTAACACAATTCTACAAAGGAGTCTCAAATAGGATTATATAGTTCAGTCACAGTAAGGCCACAATATTACAATGGATAAGGACCTTAGAATTCGGCATTCTGTGTTAGTAATAGAACCCTTCCTTCTTTATAGACTTCTATACATGTTCCTGAATGGTATCTCATCAAAGTCCTTCTTCTATTTTTTTTTTTTGTAAGTTTAACATATTGCTTAATACAACAGTTAGCACAGTAGAGAAGGGTACTGTCACAGGGAAAACAAAACCTATGTAACATTCACGTAGTTTTTAGACTATACGCTAGGTGCACTTAGATGAAGCTGGCTAATCAGAAAAAAGACTAGCAAAGGATTTCCTCAAGTTTCGAATAGTTTCAGCTTTTGCTTCATCTTCGTTCACAGATGATCGGAAGAAGGATGATTCTGTGAAACTGAAGGCATTTGTCAAAGACTGCGACTTGCTGCAAGACAAAAATGCAACATGTTTTGTATGGTCATATTGTCTACCAGCTTCCATCCCCATATAACTTGAATAAATTACTTGAAAAGGCAAAATGTCCACGAGATGCAGACAGTTTGCATGTGAACAAAGTGGACATTCAACACAAGCAATATAGTTACATGTAGCATACAGAGCTGCCACAATACAGCACATTCCTTCTGTACTTTGATTTCAGAAGTAGGATAACCTTTTTCTTTAGAGAACACACTGCTTTTTTTACAGATATGAAACATTGTATTCCAGTAAATTGGATGACATAAATTAGAACTTGAGGAAAAAGTAGGCCTGCCTGCTAAATCCAAATCACCGCCCAACACAGGATGATTAATAACTGTGTTCCTTAAGGCTGCAGTTACGCACAAAGAAAAAATAGGTATTTCGGCAAGAGTTTGAAGAATGAATCCTAAAGTTGTAATGTGCTCTCTCTCTCCATTTATATATATATAGGACATTTGATCCTTAGTGGAGGCTTAATGACACTTTACGTCTTTAAAGAAAAATCCCCAAATCAGCTATAATTTTTCTTGTCTATAAGCAGTTGGTTTAGCAATGCTATTCTGGTTTTAGTGCTATCATGTAACTATGGTATAAGTCTCTGTAAGCATGAATAAAATAACATACAAGAAGGAAACTGTCTGAAGTTTAAAACTTTAACTCGTGACTTGTCAGATAAAATAATATTCAAAAAGTAGGCTTGAATTTAAACGGAAAACATTAATGAGTTACAATCTTTTCACAAAGATATCCATGCATTAGTAAAACTAGTTAACTGATTTCGTTTGTATCTCAGTACAATAACAGGATTTCATTTTTGGGTATGGTAAAACTGAAACACTTTTCTTATTCAGATTGTCTTATGCTCTTCATGGTTTGCAACTTCTCTACCTCTAAACTAATAATGTACAGCAAACAGTGCTACAGGCGTTTTAGGTTTTTCATAAATTATAGTTGTGTTAATGAGAATAGACTGATAAACGTTTGTTTGTACTCACTGAAAGAGGGAGGGTGGGAAGCAGCACTTGACTTGATTAGTAACACAATAAGTAGCCTAATTAAATATTTATTCACAGATTAATAACATGTACATACAGGTTGGGCAACAGCATGTGGGTGAATACAAAGCATACGCATGCAAATAGATAGAGTTAATCCTACAGGCAGGAGATCTGAGTCTTGGTGTGGACCTAAAACTGCTTCTTGAAAGTTAGAAAAACGACTCTTATTACAGCTTGCATCTTGAAAACGAGCATCTTAATTTCTCCTTTTTTATTTTATTTTGAATAGAGACTGTTCTCTTCCATCTGAAGAAGAGAAAAATGAATCTAGATTTGAACAAGGAACTAAAGGAAAGGGAGAAAGCTAGGCAACAGTATGTGGTACAGTTCTTCTGTACCTGTTCTGAACTGTTTTTCTTAAACGTCCAAAGTTCACAAGTTAAGTTTGAAACTCTAATCTGGTTTCCATCTTGCTTAAGAAAATCAACCTCCTTATTTTCTACATATACTTAAATAATGGATGAACTAATTTGAGTTTTATGATTGTAAAACAGAATGAAGAAATACACTGTCCTAGGAAGGCCAGGGAAACATCTTTGCATTTTGTCACCTCACACCTCTTTTCCACCGAGTTGTGCGCAGGTGAGGACTCAGAATTGGTTCACACTAGTATCAGCACATGAGGGGGTGGAAAAAGGGGATCTGTCTGTCTTGGCTAAAACAAAGACTACATGCCAGTCTTTGTACTTACCAAAATAAGAATGTGTCTGTGACTACTGGCAATAGCGTGTGTCAGGATCGCTAGGTTGAAAACCAGCGAAATCATGAAAATCATTGCTAATACCTTCCCCGTGTTTTCTGTTCACTGGGTTTAAGCTGTGAGAGGGGCTGTAGCTACAGATCCTTTTCATGTTCTTTACTGGAGCACGTGGCTGGCTAGATAGAGCAACAACAGCATGCTGTGCATTAAGGAATCTTCCAGGAGTGAGAGAACTACAGGCAGTTCTCTGCGAGTCCTGCCGTCTCCTCCGGAAAGGGCCTGTGTGAGTTGCTCCTGCTCGACACTCAGGAGCAGCGTATAACCGTGAACAAAGTGCGACCGTAAAGAAAACAGTTTGGCAGCCACTGTCTCGCATGTTCGCTTGGATTGTTTCTGAGATAGGCCTTTTGAAACTGGAATCTGTTGTCTGAGTGACTGCAAGGTTAAAAGTTGAAATAGATAAGACTTCCTCTTTTCTGTGCAGCCGTACAGCACACCCAGATCATGAGTCAGTGACATAAAAAGGAGAAAACAAATACGAGAAAGATGATGAGTTTTCAAACCTACTTGGGGCAGAAATTGCACAACTAATAAATGAAATTTTGTGTAGTGCTTTGGATATAACTAACGATGCTGTCTTACTAACCATAAACAGCGAATAAGCTTTTTGAAACGTTTTAACCTCAGTTTAGACTTGGGAACATACGTACATTTTTTTCTGACTATTAGGCAACTCCCGGATTACAGTTACAACAAAACCTGCGTTACGAGGAGTAAAGAAAATGGATAAAGCCAATCTTACTTAAGTTGTGGATGAGACTGAGGCTTCTGTTGTGGAGCAGGCTGTGGAGCAGGCTGTGGAGCTGGCTGGGGCTGGGGCTGGGGCTGCGGCTGCGGCTCCGCTTCCTTTGATAATCTGGTGCTGGAAGGACCTTGAGCCTGGGGACGTGGCTGCTGAGTTGTAGGTCCAGGCGGACGCTGTGGCTGGGAAGCTGAGGGCTTTGCTGACTGCCCAGGGGGGTACATGCGCTGTGGCTGCAATGGCTCCTGGCTTTGTGATTGCATTCCTTGGGGTTGCACTGGGCCCCCTAGGTTCAGTACAAGAAAAACTTCATAATGTTATAGTTTCAAAGAATTCTTACTAGATTTCATATCCAACACTTTAAAATAATCCTTGAATGTGTTTAATTCTACTTTTGAGGCAAAATTCTATTAATATGGACTGCAGTTTCATGTCGTCAATGCTACTAATCACAGTTGGTACATTATAACTTGCTGGAGCCCCTACGATTCATCCTGAAAATTGCTAAGAAGTATGAAATTTATCCCAGCAGTAGCGGTACTGACTTCAAATCAAATCAATGGAGCTACACCCAGTATCATTTTGGCCCAGCTCAAGGAGAGGCTGCGAGATAATTGAATATACCAGTAATAGCTATTTCAGCAATACAGCTACTATTTTCTGTGTAGTTATTGCACTTTTATTCCTCCAAAGGTTTAAAATTATTTCTGTAATATTCCTCTTAGATTCACTCTTATAGCAGTAAAACAACTTTATACTGAAATATCCCGGCTAATTTAAAGTCTTTTGATATCTTATTTAACCCTTTAGTGAAATATGTCAAGAACATTACAAAAACCACAAGAAAGTCATTACTAATCCTTTACCAAGGAGATCTTTCCACTGAGAAGGAAGTATACTGGCAAAATACTGTATCACGTGTGAAACTACAATGTGTAGTAGAGACTTAAGTTGTGAAATCCATGGCTGAAAGATGCTACATCATCATACAGGGGTTTTTTTCTGCTTTCTGACTGAAATAGTGCTGTGTCAGATATCAGTGCGCATGCTGCTTTTATCTCCTATCAGATGTCTGAATGTGGTTTTCTGGGCTGATAGTGGTTATAACTGAATCTTTATTCTTGCATGTGACAAGGCACACAGGACATCTGAGTTAAGGGGAAGAAAGGACAGGATGACATTCTGAGCGATTTGTTTGTACAATGTTTCAGTCAGGGTAAGAGCTTTGCCAAACAGTAAATATTATAGAAGACAACTGATCTAGATGTTCTGAACATTTGGGAATTTTTAGTCTTACACAGATATTTAGTGCAAGTAAAAGACTTAATCTACTCAGGTCTCTAAAAGAAAACCTTCATATCTGGCAGTACTGTTGCAATACAGGATTATTTTTTTTTAAATTGCTATTATAGTTAGCTTTCCACTTACTATAGGAGATTCCAGTGTACGTCTCTGAGAACAGCATGTACTAATGCTTCAATACGTTTTAATACAGTTGTAGCAGTGTGTTGTGGTGTGGAAAGATAAATAGCACGTACTGTATGTTAAGGAATGTGCCTTCATTGTTTATTAATTTGAACCACTTCTGTAGGAAATATTTGAAGGTGATAACATGGTCTTGCAACATCTTAATAAGGATCACTTTCTTATTAGTCTCCTTTCACTCAATATTGAAAAACAGAAAGGTTTCTTTCCCCCACTTGTACATACAGGCTTGAATGCCAGAAACTTTACACTGAAGACAGATATAACTTTCTTTTATTGCACATTAAGCTGTACAAGATATTTCACATAAAAGATATACTGCTGTCACACTTCCAGCATTTGCTCACTTTCTTGCAGCTGGGTTGTACAAAAGGCAACAATCATGAAAGAAACTTTTACCAAAAATAACTCAACAAAACTGAACATTAAGCCTACACTGTAAAACATCTGTTCCCTGTTACCCACAATATTGCACCTAAGCATGCTTACATGCAGAGAGACATTTGGGCTTGCTTCTTGTCTGTGGTATGTAGTAATAGTGTGTGCCCTTGTAAATCCTTTACAGTCAACAAGCTGAAATCCTATCTGAAACACCCATCTCTTCTTTGCACACACAACTCACAAATGTCGTGCGAAAAGCACTTGTGAATACTTGTACTACTACATGCAAAAAAATACCAACTGCTTTAAATAACATCAATCATCAGATTCATTTCTCCACCCCAGGGCAGTACGGTTTATTCACTTTATGGTGTCTGGAGGTAAGGATTTGTGAACCTGATTCTAAGTGGAATTTTCTTAATATAGAAGAAAATAGCCAATGCCATCGTTGGAATGATCACTGACCCAGACAAATGCTGATCACTAAAGCAAAATATTCATGTAATTTACTGATAGGTAGTAAACAGTAGCACTTACCACAAACATTTAAATAGCTAATAATGCATACCTTAATTCTCATCTTACCAGCCAGCTTGTACAAATAAAAGAAACACTAAGAATGATGATTCTCACTGATAATTTTTTCCAGTGTTTGTAGGGAAAACAGAAGTAGAACATAAGACTGTTTTCCCTTTAAACAAAATTGTTTGCACTAAACTAATGGCCACTACTCATCTTTGTACATATTCAAGATTAAAATTATAGTTTTGTGGCTCACTTGCAACTAAGCTTTATGGTATGCTAGCAGCGTGTAGCTTGTGATTCTAGGCTAGATTTCTCACAACAGATTAACTGCCTGCCTGTGTATTTCTCATAATATTACATTATAAATTGGTTATGCAAAAATCACAAATAATTTACCTACAGAAAATCTAGCAGTTGTCAGGCATCTCAAGTCTTTTTGCAAGTTTGATTTCAAGCAATTATAAACCCTATTTATGTGGATAACGCTGGGACCGAGTTTTCTTTATAGCTGTCTGGATACTTCCAAGTTTAAAATAGTAGACCCGAGCCGGCAAAGAAAACCGCTGACGTTTTTGTCTCCCATTCTAATCAAAGGGCAAGATCCCTAGCTGATTAAAGGTACCTTGGTCTACCATCTCCTAACATCGCAGTATTTGAAAAAAATGAGCTCTTACAGGAAGTTTAACAGTCCTTGAGGTACTTCTCACCAAATAACCTGGGATTTAACTCTTAGGTAAGTATAAGATTTTTTGAAAGTATTTGCATTAGTTTTCATTAAAAATCTCCATAGATTACTAATTCAGAATGACAACAAAAGATACTACTTAATTGAAATAGGATACCTTAAATACTCACACTTTCACTGAGATATTGCACATAGGTGGCCCATTTACATAGCTTTGTAGCTAATAATTTAATGAAGGATTACTAAAAATATGAATACCAGTATGTAAAATAGAAGATATTTTAAATATTCCTTGGGAAGAACTGTATCTTATGGAGTCACTGAAATATTAGACTTCCACTTGCGTATAAGTAAAACTCAAATGTTAACAAACTTTATAAAATTATAAATAAAAAGCCTCACTAGCAAATTCGAATCTAGACTTTTAAAAATATATCTGGATCACCTGCCTATTAGTCATGCACACGCACAAAAAAATAAAGGCTATGAGTACAGTGTGCACACACTCACAGAGTAAGCAAAAGTATTTAGACTTGAACCTTGGTGGTATTTTACTTAACCATATATAATACTCAAAAAATACTGTCTAACCAGCCATAATGTACAGTTGCACTGGGCTCTAAAGAGGCACATTCTTTGTACACTGTTGACAACAGCCCTGAAATCACAAATTTTACAGAGAAAGGTAGGTAAGCATTACACGCACAGACATGAACAAGTAAACAACCAGACGGTATAGTTGACACTGCATAGAAAAAACACAGTCCAGGTCAGCACTGAAACAATGCAAAAATTGAACAGAACTGGGATGTTTGCTTTTAAAATTGTGTGTTTGTTTCTTTTCTTTTTTCGTTTTTGCTTTAACCCTTGCTTTTAGTCTCAATTATCTAAGTAGCCTGGACTTGTTTTGGTCCTACTGCAACGCCATTACAGTCGAGAATGTACTGTAAACAACCTTGAGGTGGTGGTCGCTGAGGTGGGATTTTGTTTGGCTCTGGCTCCTTTAGTGATCCACTCTGGAAAATACATTTGAAAACAGAAGAGAAAAAAAATTAGAGTAGCTTACTTCCAATTTTCCACTACTTTGTCTTTATTTTCATTAGAAACCTCTTTATTGGTTGGGGCTGAACTTACACTTTTAATTTATTCCAGATAACATTTTCTAATTTAGTTGCTGTCTGACATGGTACATGAATCCCGGACTAATCTGAAGCCGAGTTCCTAAAAAAAAGTGTTTTCCCTTTGCAGCCTGTGATCATGATATAAGGAGCGCCTTCTCAGATCTCACCTCTCTTTGTGTACGCTCTTTCTCCTTCAGTTCCTAGCACCTTGAACGACTTTGCTGTATCGCATTGCTGCTGCTCTCTTTTTTAGGATAGACTGAACAGAAAATGGACTTCAACAGATACCTTTGTGTAATTTAAGAAATCATTTCTTTTTAATTACATTCACTTGGATCTGGAAGCACTGGCACAGCAGGATTTTTTGCTAGTGGTAGTTTCACTTCGATTCGCTGACTGTAAACTGGGAAGGGAGATGGACTACTCTAGGTTAGCTGTTTTGCTAAGCAAAATGAAAGAAGGAAGCAAATCCCACAGACAAATAATAAAAATAATTGAAATTACTTCATGCTACTCCATCTGACATGTTATTAGAAACACATGTAATACTTAACTTTTCAAAACAGGAGATTTATTTGGCAGTATCCTTTTCAAATGTATACTTGTCGAGAGGAAAAGATGGGCCTGAACCAAAACCTTGGAGCAGAAGACCCTCTGGGAACATTAGTATTTGAATCCAAACTTTGTCTTAGGCCCATCGCTAATATTTTGAAAAGTGAAATATGTTAAAACATTGGACATAATAACTTGGGGTTTTTTTAAAGGATCCAGAAATTAAATTGCCGTCTGTCGAGAGGGAAAAACTCCAGAACGTATTAAATAGTAAATGTAAAATTAATTAAACATGTTTCTTGCAAAGCTTACTGTTTTTTTCTGATAGATTTGTATTTGATCTTAGAACTGTAGAAATAAATCACTATAGAAATAAATCTTACTCATAGTGATGTGAATTCCTGCACAGCAATCTAGAAGTTACACTTTTTAAATGTTACAACAAGACTCTGTCGTATGCAGCTGTTGCAAATTGCTCTGTCTGCTTTAGCTACATAAATAAAAGGACATAGGGCTGGTCCGAAACTCTAATTATTCAGAGTTACCAACCTTCAGAAGACCAAATGAGGAATAAAAATGACACGTACAAAATTAGAATGGGGCAAAATCTGATCCTGATATTAACTGACCAGTTACATAGCTCTCGGTAAGCATCATTGTAAGGATGAGGATACGTAGAAAAGAAGAGAATTCCCTAAGGAAAGACACAGCCACCAGACAATTTTGAAGTGCTTTAGTGTGGGTTAAAGTCTTCTCTGTTTTGTTTCTCTCCTTCCTCTAATTTTCGGAACCACATGTAAAAGTTGACATTCTATCCTATGCATGTTTCAGTAACGTTAAGTATTTGTGGTATCCACTCTGTAGAATGCGTTGGAGCTCCCTGAAACAATATGCATTTACATCAGTAACTCCTTGGGTACTGGGGAAATGAGCCCGGAGTGGAAACCTGGAAAAGTTGCCCTAGAGGAGCTAACTCCTTTCATATTCTAGTACCGTTGTGCTGATGCACCTGGCACCCTCCTCCGTACGCCTTTAGGGCACTTGGGTGCTCTGTATTACAGAGAGCCCTGCGTTTCCTCTGGTGGCGTAGTGCGACAGATGGAGCGTGCCCTCAAAGGGAAAGTGTAAGTACTGGGCTTAAGGACCTCCAAGAGTTTCCTTCCGGAGGACCAAACCGATCATGTGACTTTTGTTAGAAAGCATGCATAATATTTCATAAGGAACATTACTACGATTACCACGCGACAGACTTCCTAGCCTTAGAGGGCCATGAACCAATCTATACGGTTCTCTGCAGTGGCAGAAGATGACTAGGGAGGATATGAGTGTTGCTACTTTTCTGCTAAAACAAAAGTAGAAGATTATGTAGGTAAAACTCATCTTTTATTTAGAAACTGAAAACACAGGCTGGCAATTTAATTTCCCATCTACTTTAATGTAAAACAACATCTGCGGGGCCTCTGTCTCCTTCATGCCCTGAGGCTGAAGCAAGCCTGCCATTTGTTCTTGCACTGAAATGGTCTTGGGTTTTATTGCACGCACCGCCTAACTGACATGACATGACAACATCAGTACTTATGCAATCTGCATATCTCTCCATCTTACTGAGAAATTATTTTATCCTAAATTAAGCTTTCAATAAACCTTATAGGAGCTTGCTAATCCTTACCTCAACTGTTCTGAAAGTTTAGAGCCTTTGCGCATTTTCTCTTGAAGATGTATTTCCCCCTCTCTAGTCACTGACTGCAGCTGTCCTGATTTTACCACCCACACATCCTTTTTTTCACCAGATATCACCTGGTGCTTCCAGGAACCTCGCCCACACTCCAGGCCAATCACATGGGTATATTACTTTTGCTAATTAGCCAACCCACCCAGGCTGACCCAAAAAGAGTAATTAGCATTACATTCCTAATTGAGAAATCTTACTCATGGGTTTTCAATGGTCTGTAGTAATCCAGTCCTTTTCAAGAATCTTTCTTTCAGACAGTCAGAAACCTTGATACTTGATATTAAAGACAGGCTTTGAACCAGTCTTGTTTGCTGTCCCGAGCCAAGGCCTTTAATAAAATCCAGGCTTCTTCTAAAGCACCAGTTGTTGGCAAATCAACTCCAGACTGTTACTTCTCACCTCTCCAAGGTGGTGTGCCAATGTAATTGTAAGAGCTGCTAACTCCTTATAGGCAACACAATCTCTCTGAACAGAGATGCTGGACTAGACCTGTCCTGCAGATGTATTCACCCCTCTTGTTTTTCTTTTTTCCTTTGTTGCCCAGCCTAGAAGCTCACCCTCCTACCACTTTCTTTTAGTACAAACATGTTTTCCGGCACTGCAGTTCTGATCTACAAACTTGCCTATTGCTTAGTTCAAACACCGTAGGATTCAAGGATTACAATGCAGAATACATCCCGGAAAATGACCCTGAACAGATTCTTATTTGGATACTCAGGGCTAAAGAGCAAAATTAGCAGCACAGAAGCTAGAAACTACAGTGTTTAGTATGGTTTGGCATTACCTAAGTGAGGTGTGGCAACTGCTGTTGTAAGGAGCCCTTCTGGTTTTCATTTTATGGACACAACTTTCATATCACATCCAAATTCCCCAAAGAGAAGGGATTGCTGATGTTGATAGTAACATTCTATAGAACTGCTTATAGAATCTCTCCTGTTCAAAGGGGATTTACTGTTTATATAACTACTCTAAAAAAATACAACTTTACTTGTGGAAACCTCTAAGCCACATGAATGCTGCAAGTATACTATAGTGATTTCTCAACTCTGGGTATAACAATTGATGCGTTGGTTGCATAATGGTCTTTAAGACTATTGGCTAAGTTAATGCTAGCCAGAGCAGAAAGCCCACTGCTTGTCTAGAAGACAGATGTCTCTAGATGTCTCTGTAGCACTTCCTTCCTTTCCACACTTACCTGAAACAGGCTCCTTAGAATTTTAGGGGTAGAACTGGAAGAAAGAACTGTTTGTTCTTCGAAGCATGCTGTATTAGAATTTGATCAGTGGTATTACTTCTTTTTCTACCTTGTGTACTTATATCAATGCAGATTGGGTTCATATATACTTGAATTTTGAATAGTCTGAAGAATGTTGAAATGGGTGGGAGCAAAAGCAGCAACTTGGCAGGGAAATAGCCCTTGGGCAAAAGAGATGCTAAACTGAGTCCCAGCAAAAATTGATTTTGATTTGGCTGAGTTTGAAGATTTTGGGAACTATAGTTGGAGCACGTATAGTTGTTTTTGGGTTTCGTTTGGTTTTCTTTGTAATGCAACGATAGAAGCTTTTCATAGGTATTTCAATATTTGAAGGGAAAGCCATGTTTTTCACGTCAAGGAGTAGAGGGATCAATTGAGAATTGCCAAAATACGAGCTGAGTTAGATCTCATAAAGGAAACAAGAATAAGTTGTAAAACAATTCAGTAACAGGAGAACTAAGACTTGCTAAGCACGAGGTAATTTAGATAATTTAAGTAGGGTGTCAATAGTAAATGAATGTTTGAAGTATCCTAGATTATGATAAATACAGGAGCAAGGGCAAGACGGCAGGTGGGATAAAAGCTAAAAATGAGATGGAGGTAAAAATCAAAGATCTTCCTGGGCTCATATTGGTTCGACCAGACAGTCTTCATCTCGGAAATCAAAACCAGCTGACTCATGAAATACAGAATTCCGTACCAGATATCTGTAACAATTGGAAATGTACGAGTTACAGTGGAGAAGGTTAAGCACTAATACTACGGGAATTACATTGCGGGCAGGGAAGTGGCTACTGAGGAGATAGGCAGTTATTGAAGAAAAACTAACAGGAAGGCTATAACTGGGATGTGGAACTCTAGTAAAATTTTCATTAAGTTGACACAAAAAAGTAGGTGTGTGCTACTAAAACCTGTAGATGATACAGAGCTGGAAGACTACAGGACCAAAATATCCTAAAGAATGAATGAAATTGATGAGTGGAGTAAAAAAAAAACCAAAAAAACCCCAGCAACTTAAATGCAATGTCCAAAGTAATTTATTTATGGACTACTAACATGCATCTGTCAGAAATGCAGAGCTCACTAGCTGAAATCTAATGGGAAAGATTTGTGCAGTGAAAAAAACCAAAATCCTATCACACTTTCAGGGAAGTATTTCCTGTAGGTGTTAGGCATGATCCTGTGTATCATTTACATCTCCCCTGCTCAAGAAAGATGAATGTAAGCTGATCAGGCGCAGAAAAGTGCTATTAAACTGAGCAGGCAGATGGAAGAGTCTATACCTACGGCATTTGGAAGAACGTATCTTGCTTAGTTTAGCAAAATGAAGGCCTGAGTGCAGTACGGTTGCTTTTTAGAAATACATGGTACTGGTAAAGAACCAGGCGGGAAACAAGCTAGACTAAAGGACAATGCGAACCAAGAAGAAACGGGTATAAACTGAATAAAACTGGGCTGGAAATAAGCACATATTGTGTAGTTTAGCAAAGCAGTAAGATCTCAAAGTGGCTTTCTGATATGGAGCATCCAAAAATAAGAAACTCCTTAGCACCTTGTTGCTTACTGCTTTATACATTTAATGCGTAGTAAGTATGGCAGGGATGCTTCGCGGTTGCTGGTTCAGACCTTACCCTATTTCGGGTGAATCTGGCATAGGCGATGTACCTGCTTCACTGTGTTGCCAGTAGCGCTGAACAGGACTGCGAAGGTTTTGCTATTTATTGTATTATATATTCCCTGTGGGCTGAGAAAGGCAGCGAAACAGGCCTAGTTACAGTTATAACGCAGAGATGCGGTAAGGCACGCTTTAACAAGAAGGCACCTTCACTTCGCCTAGCGCAAAGCGGGCAGCTAGAGAACTGGCTCCTGCTTTTCACAGTTTTTTGGTGTACCAGTGTTCAGTCTTGCCCTTCTCCACTGAGGAAATCTGTACGGAAAAGATACTCTCAGCAAAACTGATGCCAGCCTAGAGTTTCTTCATGTTGAAGTTGTGATACAGAAGTCAAAAATTTCGCCCAGCATTTCTCATTGCTTAACCAAACTTCTACACTGCCTGTGTAAAACCCTTTAAGATCTTCCTCTGAATGGGAAGGAAAATGACTGCTAAGAGGAGAAAACAAGCTGTACAGCTTAATTTTTACTTGGAATAGTATTTACAAAATACACTGAAAAAGGTTCTTTTTTTAGAAATCAACAAATATTCTAACTTAGATTTTACAGAATAATTGTTTTCCATTGCTAGATAACTAATTACTTCCTAGAGAACAGTTTCCTTCTTGAATATTTTTACACCCAATCGTAAAAATGAGTACCCTAGTATGGACTCACTGCTGTTAAAAGGTACACTCTAGTATTTTCCCTGGGACACTGAAACCGGTGACCTCCCACTGTCCATTCCAGCCCTATTTTCTATTATTCTGCTGAACAAAAATAATCCTCCCAACCCCCAAAGAGATGAGGTTTCTAGAGAAAAAGTAGCATGTTGATTTATAAGGGAAAAAGGTTCTTAAGTAGCGTCGCTTGTTGAAGCTAGATGGTCCCCTTCCAGAGCCAATCAGTAATTCTAATGGACAAGGATGCAGTCTTATTTTATTGCAGCTCTTGCTTAAAGAAGCCAGATTTCAGCTTCTGGTTTTGAAAAGGGAACATTAAAAGCCTACAGTTGCACAGCAGCTTTCAGGCAGTTCTTTCCAGTGAAAAAATTGCTCCCCATAGGCAAGGAAGGAATGTGGACTATGTGATAGGAGAGAGCTCCCCCTGTGTGCTAAAGCAGCTGAGACTAAAATGCGTACGCATGGCTGTTTGTAGCAGAGAAAGAGAGCTGTAAGAAACGCCAGGCGTGTGGAAGTGGTACAACATGTCCAGAAGACTGCCCAGTTACCGGAAAGTTAAACTTCCTTACACCTTTCTCAGCGTACATAGTATCCTTTCTCTGTATACATCGAGGATAAGGTACCCCTTGGGGCTTGATAGTGTCAAAATCCTATGCTGCTGTTTGAAGTTGTAAGGAAGGTTTTGACCCTTGAACCCAGGGACTTTGACCCTGGCTGATGCTACGCTGTATCTGCTCCTCCAGTCTTAAAAAAAAAAAAAGGCAGATTGTTTTTTAAATATGGGATGGCAAGTGATCCTCGCACGAACAGGAAGAAATCAAGATCTGCAGAATTTCATCTTGAGCCACAAAGATCCATCATTACTGGATCGATTCAGAATTGAAGTTTATGCTTCGAAACAAGAGAGTCTGGGAAAAAGATGGTGGAGCTAACTCAACTCCAGTCTTATAACCCATGTTTTATCCTAATATTATTGTAGCAGTGTTACAGAACAGTGGAGCGGGAGCAGGCGTGGAAAAGAGGTAGTGCACTGGGCTAAACACTTGAGCTCCCCCAAACAACAGCAAAGTTCGGAACTCTCGTATCTGAGCAGAGCATGAGACCTCTCCGTCAGTGGTCGCACGTGCTTCTCTTCTTGCCTCTCCCGGGGCAGCACAAGTACCCAGCCGCGCAGGGGAGGTATTGGTGGTTGGTCTGAACCCTGGCAAGCTTCCCGAGTCTCTCCGAGGAGCTGTGATATACTGGAGAACGATATATAAGCAGCTGAAGACAAGCTTGGTCTGCTGGCAGCTGGCCAGACGGAGCGCCGATTCTGCACTAGATTAGTGTCTGAAGCCATGGTGGGGGAAGGAGGTTGCTTCTTTCTTTCTATGGACAGCTCAAGAATATTTGAACATGAGCTGCTCTGTTTTGGATTTTTCCGTAATTTCTCTTGGTGCTTATCCTTGTTTAAAAATTTGAACACAGATTTAGCACATGGTCCTTATTCAAAATAAACCGTGGCAATGACTGCTGGGGAGAGGGACAGAATCCCTGCAAGTTAAACATGAAGTAAAGCCAAATAGCTTTGCTTAATAGGTTATGATTTAAAGGTCAGAGAAATCAAATAAAAAAGTCAAGTGGAGACAGAGAATGATAACAAAAAAGTAGATGGGAAACACCCACCACAGTGGGGAAAGGAAAGGAAACCAAGGAAAAGCCTCCAAAAAAAAGATATTTCTATTAGGTTCAGCTTAAATAAACAAAATCAGAGAGTAAAAATAGATTAAAAATAAGATTAAAAAAATCAAAAGGATGTTATATGATAGTAATTATAGCACTAAGACAGAGAGATCTAACAGAGAGATCTAACTTAGACTCTCCTTTTCTATTTGTGTATATGGCAGCTATTGCCTGTTCTGTAACGATGGGATTACTGTTTTCCTTGTTTTAATTTTGAAAAGGCTGCATTTTGCTCTCTAATGGATTGAGGACATTTTTTTAAGTGTCCCCAAAAATTCCAGTGGGACAAGCAAGCTATTTATTTCTCACAAAAGTCTACTAAGTACTTATAAAGGCTACTCTATAGCGGTGGGCTCATGACTACTTAAAAATTAAATGTCTTCTTTGCTCTTGAGGGCAGTCACCACGGAGTTTCAGAATTCTCAAAGATAGGGTCTGCTTCTGCCAGTACAACTGGCAGATTGTGAGATGATCAGATCACCTGGCAGAAGGTAATAAAAAAGTTAACAAAAGCATAATTTTGTTGTGTGACTGAAGACAAAAAGAGAACAGTTTTGTTATTATGCTTAAAATAATGGGGGAAAGTATCTATTAACTAGTAATACTTGTGTTTTTCAGGTTTAGCTAACATTTTGTTGCCTTCTGTATTATCAAATTATTAGCACTAAGGCTACAGCACTATATCCTACAGACAACAGAAGTCATCCTAATCCTCCTGGCCCTGAAGCTTGACTCTGTCAGGTTGCCGGGGGGGCTTTTTCCTTCGGGCTTCTCTTCTAACAAGCGCTTTTGTGAGTGACTCTTTCTCTTACAAAGCTTTGCTCGGCTTGTCTGCAGGGATCATGTGTTTTTCCAGGTACACTGCTGGTGATAAGCATTCAATATAGAGTATGCAGAAAAAAAAAAAATCAGGCCACATCCTGAAAGCTTTTATTTCATTTGGACAAATTTCTGTTGATGTCAGTAGAAATTTTGACCAAATCATCCTAAACCTTTAATGTATGCCCCTTAGTATATTCTCTCTTACAGTCTAAATGTTATCAGGTCCCATTAAAAAGGACATTGTAAAGGCACACTTGTTTAGTTCTTGGCACATTATTTCCAAATAAGCTCAGAAAGATAAGCACTTATTACTGTTTTGATTTAATCGTTCTCACTTAAATGGATACATTCACAGCTAGCAACCAAAAGCATTTATGTAGACATTTATCACTAGCAAATATCCAGCAGGCTGTTTACCTGTTACTTCTGTTCATGAGCGAGGCTAAATAAGCGACAGAATTGAGCAATCCATACGTACCTCCCTTAGTAATTACTCCATCTACTGGTACAGGACCTCAATAAGTATTTTAAAATAGGTTTTCTTAACTTTCATGATCCATTTGTTAGTAAAATCTCTGCTCAACATTTGTATGTTGCGTCCCATCGTTTTTTAATTACTGTCAATATTAAAAATCTTAGGATTTATTTTCCTGCATGAACTTTGTTTTTAGTATATTGCAACACCTGTATGTCAAGTTCAAATGCTCAAAATAAATCAAGCTTTGTGTAATGAAATAGCGAGTGTTTTAAATACATGGCCGTCCTTCATCCAGCCGGTAAAGTCTGAGTCTCTGCCTCTGCTTTTGGTCGCTGTCACTTATATGAAGAACACAGCATCCGCCCTGAAGAGGTGTCTCCTTCAAAGACGGACAAAACCTCCTCGGTGTACTAAAATATATGCTATCATTTTCTAGTTGTGATAAATAGACTTGACTGTTATAAATTTAGCTGGAGTGAAGTGTGCCTCAAATGGGGCCTTTTACCAGGATGTGGTGGGCTCAGGGTCCATACGTGCTTATTTTCTTCTGCTTTTCTTACTTCCGTACATTTATATTGGGATCTAAAAGGGTAACAGCTGCTTTTCTTACATTGTCACAAAGATAAAATAACCGAAAGGCTGAAAAAGCCTTTGATTAAACAAGCATCTGCTCTTCCAACCGTACCCAGCTGAACACCGTGTGTGTGCACGTACGCTCACACACGCGTACCGCTGGAAATGCGCTCGGCGATGCAGCCCAGCCCACAGCAATGCAAGAGCCGCGCCCCCGCGCCCACTCCGCGCCCGCCTCCGCGCCCCCGCCCCTGCGGGAGCACCCCGCGCCCGCCGCCGCCCCACGCACCCGCGCCGCGGGCAGGCGGGCTCTGCGCCGGCCGCGCCGCCAGGTGGCGCCGTGGGGCCGCGGCACGGCCGGCCGCGTCGGGAGCGAGCGGCCGCGTCGGGAGCGAGCGGCCGCGTCGGGAGCGAGCGGCCGCGTCGGGAGCGAGCGGCCGCGTCGGGAGCGAGCGGCCGCGTCGGGAGCGAGCGGCCGCGGCCGCGCCGGCCGTTTCCGGGCGGCTTCGGGCTTGGGTCGCCTTGGAAAGGGCGGCGGGGGAACACGGAGCTGTTCTCTCATGCCTCCGTGCCCAGCAGTATCTGCCGCTGCTCCCTGTGAGGTTGGATGGCGGTGCTTGCGATTCTCTGCCGGTATTTTGAGGAGGGCATCTTGCTGCCGCCTCACTTGCCCTGAAGTCACAACAATAACTCGACGGGCATTTTCGCGTGAAAAGTGACGTGCTTACTCGGGACTACGATTTCAAAGAACCGTAGGCAGAGGGACGCGGCAAGTGGTGACGCGTAACTACCTCGGTTTTGTTTGTAGTCACCGATGGCTGTCCACGCGCACGCAAACTTCCCGAGGTAACCACTGAACAGGAAAAACCTTATTGATTGCTAATGTAGCCTACAGAAGACGCTCAGTTAATGTCTACACCACTTGTTTATTGACAAGCCATCTTGCTCTGCTTATCTAGAGTAACCCGATGTAAGCGTTCAGAAGGGTGAACAACTCAGGAGCCGTATAGGAGAATACTGCCCAGCCCTTTCCCAGGGGCTCTGCGCTCCCTTGCCCTCAGCAGAGAGAAAGTCAGGCTAATCTCTTGAGTAGATTTGGGACCTGGGCTTCCATCAGATGGTATTCCACAAATCTGGGTACATTGGCTCTATGGTCATATGATGCCCTAGCTGCCATTTAGCCCCTATTTAAATGTCTTCCTAAGGGAAAGAAAGAGAGTGCGTATGGTTTTAGGGGTCATTGGATCATTTAATCTAATGATCTTCAGGCAAGCTGTTCTTAAATCACTCCTGCTGTCTGTTGGTATAGGTCTGATTACACCAGGGAGCCATTTGCTGTGCACCAGCTCAGCAGGATTCTCAGATACCGATACTGAAACTCTGGATTTACCCTCATTCATGCAGAATGATTTAGTGTAGTCTTTTAATTTGTTTATTTGTTAGGCAGTCTTTCCTTGCAGACATAAGGAAGAAAAATATGTTCCTGCAAGCAAGTGCCAAGGGCCTGTGACAGAAAGAAGATTCTTGGTAGTGATGTTAACTGGTAGTAGGAACATAGCCTGGCTAATGCAGGTAGATTTAGCGTTAGGGGACTGAAGGACGATACAAAGCTGTAGCAAACCTACAAGTCACGGTCATACTTCAGGTGAACTTCTACGAGACTGTGCAAAGCAGAAAGTCATTTAGAGATAAGGGCCACACCTCAAATTTAGTGCAGAGAAGTTTACTTCTCCTAATGAGCAGACTAATACTGAATTCTAGATTCCCACATAACTCCATGATGGCATCCCTCCCAATTATGTTCATTCCTCTTCAGCTAAGATCAAATCAAGTAACTGTATTGTCTGACCATCGTAAAAGCTTCAGTGATTTCAAAGAAATTGCTGCTCATCATAAGTAGTTCGCCTTAAAAAAAAAGCAAATACAACAGACGGAATGTAATAGAACTGTGACTACTCTTATGGAAGCCCAAGAACAGGTAATTGGATAATGGTTTGCTTTTCTCTCTGGAGGTAATACTTTTTGTTATAAATGTTCACATTTGGTTCCATTTGGTTCCATTTTCTATGTTCTATGTTCTATGTTCATTTTCTATCTTCCATTTCTATGTTCACATTTGGTTCCATTTTCTCTCTGAACATAGGAAAATAAAAGTGGAGAAAACTGCTTGGCTCTCGTCAAATCAGATAAGGGGTCAGGGAATGAAGAATGAGTAAGGTAAAGAGAAAAACAGGACCAATAGAAACAAATTATGCCAGATCCCTAAATAGCTGAAGATAGCTGGGTAAGGGCTCCTTGACCCCAGCCTCCACTGACCGTAGTGTAATTGTACTGAACTTCCCTGGGGGTGACGCGTGAAGAAGGGATTAAAACATTTTAGAAAAGAGTGTTAAGAAATGAAATACTTCAGGTTCTGCTATTCTAGTCCAAAAATAATTAAAGTACCGTCCTCTTTACTTCTACATCATTTATTGCTTCATTATTGATGTGCTACTCCTTTCTTTTAAATTGAACAGAACCAGGATATAGCTGGGAATGCTGTGCTCTTTGTGATGTTATGTTGTTACGGATATTGTGTCCCTGGTGCACAAATTCCTTCCTTCCATTAAGGATAATAAGTTCCTTGTTCTTTTGCAGATAATGCAACATGGTGTCAACAGAGCTGGACTGAAATAACATTTTCCTAATATGATTTTCCTTAGCTTCAACTGCTAACATGACCGTAATCATTTGCATTTTACAGTAATACTTGTGCACAATGTAATATTCTACACAGAATTTAGCTCATCACAATTCATATCATGACTTGAAATGCAGCTTTGAATAGATGTTTTACTATTATTGCTTTATGTGCAAATGCTGCTACAGAAACAAGCATAGAATAGCCTGCACCGAGCAACCACCTGCAGAGTTTTGCAAATCCAGACAGCAGAAATTCCGGCAGTGATCTTTCCTATCAACAGATGGAGGCAGAGATAAGTGATCCCACTGGCTAGAACACTTCACCGGGTAGATTAACCTGCTGGTTTATTTTTAGGAAAGATTTGAAAAAGGCTTCTCAAAAGATCTGTCAAAACTGTTGGAAGAGGTTACAAAAGGTGGAAATTTAGATTTCCATCATTTTATTGCCTGCAAGTAGAGCAGGTTTGTCTCATGGAAAACTTCTATTAAAATAATATTCCTCGATAAAGTTCTATTATATATTTTCACCATGGTTGTCAGTAAAACAAGCTGTCATGTTTTTAAATTAAATAGAAACAGCTTAATTTTTGGAAAGAGTTTTTTGACCATATGTGGTTTTATCAGATAGAACTTCCCTGAGTCCAGGGACTCTTGCTTTTCTTTGTCATGGGAAGACTTGTGAAGTAGCTGATAAGAGCAAAGCTTTGAATCCTGTAATTAAGAATACTTTCTGTCCCAATATGGTTCAATCATGCTGTCAAAGGTATGCAGTAAACGGTAGCCTGGGACCACAAGAGCAAAGCAGGAGACACAGTTTGCTGGCTGCAGCCAGAGTCAGGCGGCGCGAGGGGCGACGCACAGAGCTGCAAACTGCGGCTGTTCTCCTTCACGGATTCTCTGCCATTCTGTGTACCGGGAGAAGTTGTCGTAGGGCCTGTGCAAGTGTTTACAGATGAATAAATAAATACGTAATATACAAAATACATATTTAAAAATTCTCAGTATATCTGATATCTCAGATTACGGATTTAATGTGTTTAAGAACCACGGGACCTGCACCTCTGAGGTTTCAGCATAAGCAAGACAGTTGTTTGCGGTCCCTGCCTTTGGAATTTGCTCCTTCGGGCACTGACAGAGAGCACTTTGTCGGCCTTCAGAACATCTTGCAAGGCCAATCATTTCCATCAAGATTTGGCTGCATAGCTCTAAACAAAGACTTATTTTCCTAATCATTGATTTGTTTTCTGATGGATAGTTAATTGGAATAGTACTGACCATTGCGGGCACTTATAAGTTGAAGCATTCTTTTATGCGTGATGCACCCAATGCCACAGTAGTGGGTGGATTATAAATAATTTTTAAAAACCTGTGCAGATAATAAGGGAATTCAAAACATGGCACATCTATAGCTGTATTATTGACTGCAAACCGTTCATTTAAAAGCAGAAGTAGCAAAATACACAAATTACGCTCTGATATTTATATTACTTTGGTTTCTAAGACCACACATACATATGCACATAGTTGATTTGGGATAAATTACTGTCTTTGCATTTTATGTGGACCTGCAGAAATATGCAGTATCCCCCTGCCCCGCAAATGAATGGACTGTATTTCTCCAGATTAGGAAATAAGGTCTCAGATTAGAAAAGGAGAAGACTGTTCAAAGACGAAAGGGACGGCTTGTTTTAACAGACTGATTTTATTCTTAGGAAAACAACCTAGCTAAAAATTAACTACACATGAGGACATACCTGTTTTAAATACTATAGATCTGTTTCATGATTTTCCCTTAAAGATGGGAAGATTAATGGGTATTTGCAAATAGTATCTGCTGCAGAAATTCCGATCCCCTTTGTCTGTCCCAAACTGGATAATATGATAAGGTGGATAATATGGCGGATAATATGACAAGGCAAATTTTAAGGAAGCAGAGTCTGATTAACTGAGAGGAAAACTAGCAAATATTGCAAATATTCTGAAGGGATATCTCTGATTTTGCTCAACTGCATTCCATAATTTAAGGATAGGATAAGGAAAAGAAGATTAATGTTGAATAACATCCTGTTGCCATTAGCAAAGGCTGAATTCTTCAGTAACCTAAACTAAGTAGAAATCTAATAGAAGTTCAGCAGCTAGCCAGCAAATATTATCTTTGGATTCATCCAAAGCTTTTTTGTTTAAGAGGAAAAAAACCTTTTCATGGACATGATGAGTGATGGCAATGACTGAGGAATTTAGGAACTTTCTTAAAATGTTCCTTGTGTCCTGTTTTAATTCTGGACTTACGTACGCAGTTTTCTTTGGAAATGAGTAAAAACTTTATTTACAAACAACAGATAACCAGTTTTTGTGAATGACACCAGTAACCATAAACATTTCTCCTGCCTCGTCTTCTTTAAAATCCAGGGAAACATGCTTACCCAAGACCTTACATTTTTTCCCCCAAAATGTGAACTATCAAATGCTCTAAATGACTGTGAATCTATTAATGTTACAATAAGGTCTATTACTGTTTAAAATTTCAATTTATGTTGACTTGTATGCTCTGGGCAACTCTAAATTTGACTCTTTGCTTCACTTTAATATATGGCTAATTTACTAGTCCTAAAAGAAACTGTATTTTGGCATAAGGTGATTTATTTTTTTCCCCTCCTTGTCTTTCTTTTACAGTGCCCTTTACAATGGACTTGAGTCATGTTGGATGGAAACTTCTCCATTGTATGTGGTTCCGTGGTTGAAACAATTTTGTGCTTAGTTTCAAGTGGCTGTAATATAAATAGAAGCCACTCCACTTTTTTATGTGGGATGATGTATTTTTATAACTTAAAGGATGATGATATATTTGAAGAACAAATTAGTCATTCTGCCTCAAGAACTAGTCTGTCTGAGGTATGCCACAAAATTGTTTTCAAATTGTTTACCTGGTGTGGAGCCTACTGGGAGTAAAAATAGATTCTTGATTTAGCCTTGGTAATTCCTGTATTACAGTTTGGCTTATTCTGTTGCTTAACTGATTACCATGGAGCTGTGCTGGTACAGAGCAGCAATACAGTCCTTAATAGTTTATGTCAGAATGTATTCTCATGGTTTATTCCTTCAGTATATTAAAAGAAGTACATTAAAGTTGTAGCTGATAATACTGCTCCTGGTCAGACCTGCTGCCTAGCTATGAAGACATAAAAGATGCTATTTAGCATTTATATAGCACTTTTCAAAGAATCATAGGATTGTAGAATGGTTTGGGTTAGAACAGACCTTCTAAAGATCGTCGAGTCCGCCCCCTCCTGCCATGGGCAGGGACACCTTCCACTAGATCAGGTTGCTCAAAGTCCTGTCCAACCTGACCTGGAACACTTTGAGTGATGGGGCATCCACAGCTTCTCTGGACAACCTGTTCTAGTGTCTTACCTCCCTCATTGTAACAAATTTCTTCCTTGTATCCAAACTAAATCTACCCTCTTTCAGTTTAAAATTGCCCCTTCTCCTGTCACTACAGGCCTTGGTAAAAAGTCTTTCTTGATCTTTCTTATGAGCCCCTTTTAAGTATTGAAAGGCCACAAGAAGGTCTCCCCGGAGCCTTCTCTTCTCCAGGCTGAACAACGCCAACTCTCTCAGCCTTTCTTCATAGCAGAGGTGTTCCAACCCTCGGATCATTTTCATGGCCCTCCTCTGGACCTGCTCCAACAGGTCCATGTCTTTCTTGTACTGGGGACCCCAGAACTGGATGCAGTACTCTAGGTAAGGTCTCACCAGAGCAGAGTAGAGGGGGATAATCGCCTCTCTCGACCTGCTGGCCACACTTAATGCAGCCCAGGATATGACTGGCTTTCTGGGCTGCAAGTGCACGTTGCCAGCTCATGTCCAATTTTTCATCCGCTAGTATCCCCAAGTCCTCTCTGCAGGGCTGCTCTCAATCAATTCATCACCCAACCTGTACTGACACTGGGGGACTGCCGTGACCCAAGTGCAGGACCCTGACATCTGGGTCCCTCTGGATGGCATCCCTTCCCTCTAGCATATTGACTGCAGCACTCCGCTTGGTGGCATCTGCAAACTTGCTGAGGGTGCACTCGATCCCACTATCCATGCCATTGATGAAGACATGAAATAGTATTGGTCTCAGTACAGACCCTTGAGGGACACCACTTGTTACTGGTTTCCATTTGGACATTGAGCTGTTGACTGTAACTCTGGATGCAGCCATCTGGCCAATTCCTTATCCACCTGACATTCCACCCATCAAATCCATATCTCTCCAATTTAGAGGCAAAACTTCTATGTTCTTAGAGCCTTTTACAAAAATACCACACTCTCAGAAGTTATTTAAAGGATCAATAAAATAAACTTCACGTTTTGTAAGCATGGAAAGGGAAACACAAAGATGTTTTCCAAAGTCTGAAAGGTAGCAAGGCCAGGGGAAGAATTCTGCATCCCCACGCTTTAACTATCAGGCCATGTAAGATAAAATAAGCGAAACTCATCCATTTGCAACCGTTGACACAAGTTTTCTAGTATGCTAAACGTATTTCAGGAGTTTCCTAGATTTTAAAGATATTTTTGTGAATTGCAGCACATAAAAAAAGATTATCATGGAATTCATGTCTCACAAGAACAAGAACTATTTTCTTAGTATTCTTTCTGACATCCTCAGGGCAAAGATTGTCTATGCAGTGCTTCTTATTATTTCCATGACATTTTATACAGATGTAACTGAAAGGAACCAATACAAAGCCTGGTAAATCACTGAATCCACAGTTACTTGTTTACTGGTAGAACCACACCAGTAAACTGCTCGATTCTATCTGGAGATAACCTCATTTAAATATGAAAAACCTATAAAATGTGTTGGTAAGTTCTTGAATTCTTGTAGTTCAGGGTATGTCTGCATACTTTTCCAGCCAAATTCTTCAAGGAAAATTGTGAGCTTAAAATTATAGCATAAGATTCTCTATTTTACAAACAAAAGTTTCCTACCTGAGGCTGCTGAGTGGCAGTGGGTCTCTGAGGAGATGGTATAGGAGTTTTGGACAACATTTGGTTCATTTTGCTTACGACTAGATCAGTTATATGTTGCCTGTCTTCAGTCTGATGCTCACCAATCAGAGGCATTGCACAGTCCATCACCTGTAAAATAAAACAAGACATCAGCTCTTGATATGGCGCCAAAGTCAACTTATTCCACATCTGTGCAGAATGTCAGGTCATCTGTTTACTTAATTGCTTTTAACAAAAGTCAACCAAGATCTGTAGCAACGGTATATGCTATATCAAAAAAAGCCCGAGTGCAGGATATGGGTCAGCAGAGCAAGAGAACGGCAGCTTGACAATGTCTTCCCTTTCCAGTCTTCAAGCAATAGCCAGGGTCAGTACGACACTCGGGCATACGCCCTGGGGAACATGACTCCTGTGGGGTGCACGTAGCAGATACGCAAAATGAGGTTTCTTAGGCTATTCAGTGGTCTGCTGAAAATCTGAAGTAATTGTCTGCGCTTCTGTCTAAGCTACATTTCTGAAGATGTTCTCCTGTGTTTTTGTGGCTTATACCATGTTCATCAGCTGAATTAGACCATGGAAATGCAAACTAAAGCTTCAGCTTCCTAGCTGTTTGTTGGATTTCTGCTCAGGAAGGCTGGATCCTTATTGATTAATGAAAAATTTTAAATAAGGCCTTGCTATTATTGACATGCTTTTTTGAAAAGGAGTGTGGCTGCAGTGCAGCTGATGCAAAAAAAGAAGTAAGAATTTCTACAAAGAAAGCAGGATATCAGAGAGGCAAATAAAAATGTGCACATTCGCATTCTAAATGTGGCAGGTTAATAGTGTTCAGCAATTATTTAATTCAGCTATTCAGATGGATAAAACTAATAGGGAATTCAGTTCACTTCAGTGGGTTATAAGTACTTGTTATTTCTACACAATATTTGTTATTTCTACAGTGTATCTGCTTTTGGCACATCAGGGGAAATAAAAGCGTAACGTAATAACCCCAACCGTTATTCACAATGGCACTGGACATTCTTACTTCAGCAATAAAAGGATTGAATTCACTTTTGAGAAACTGCAATCCTTTTTCAATATGCATCAAGGCTATTCAGAAAAAGGTGAAGGCATGTCACCTGCAGCCCTGCGTTCGGGTGTTTCTCATAGGTATGGATCACAAGTGACTGAGGCCTACAATACAAACAATAGTATTAATAACTAATAAGAGGCTGTCAGGGATAAAGCAGTTAGACTACGTTAGCAGTAATATGCTGTATGGATGTCATTGTATCTGACCCAGTTAGAGCCTTTACAAACTGAGTCGTGTCCGTCTAACTTTCAGTCTGTGAAAGGCTGTCCAGCTGCCACATCTCCCACAGGATTTCTCACTACTGTAGGCAAATCCTGCACTAGACACAATAATAAGCTGTGCTGGTAAGAGGGGGTGGTGGTGGGTGAAGAAGGAAAGAATCGTTAGTCGGGGATCCTCCTGGGTTTTGCACAGCTGCAGAAGGACCGGTGAGCTTTCTGGGGGTGTGTTAGTACTTCCAGAGGTGCACCTTCCTGTATCTCTTTGGCTTCTGAGGTTCCTCCTCTATCGCAGGTAAATGGAACAAGACTGAAAAGGTTCAACAGAGTCAAGAGTGCTGGAGGACTCTTGCTGCCACAGGCAATTGTAAGTGCTGATGGTCAGAGAAGAACCTTAAACTTCCCTCACTCCTACCCAATCTCTAGCAAAAGGGCTGGAAAGAGAGCTCTGCTATTGGGAGATTGCAGAGGGCTAGTCTGGACTGCAGAGGGCTAGTCTGGATTGCAGAGGGCTAGTTTGGCTAGAGAGGTTGATTCCCAGCTCTTCAGGTGGGCATTCTGCTGTAGGTTATGGCCTTGAGCTATCTTTGTTAGTTACCCAGCTTGTGTACTTGAAGGGAAGGTACTGAAATTTTGTGATAAGACGTGATTCTGCAAATATTTCCAAGGTGGAAGAATTCTGTTATCTGTAGGGGCGACACAGGGATCAGACGGATGAGCATAAAGCTAGTGCATCTGCATTGCATGGATCCCTCCTGAGGTGGAAGGGATGTAGTGGGGAAAACAAACCTCTCCTCCATCCATCAGCCTACGCTGAACACTTTATCTCCTTTCTAGACAAAGAGCACAGTTTTATGTTCCTTCTTTTAGATATTCAAGTGCTTCTAGGAATTAGACACCCAAACTGGGTATTTAAAGAGACATTTGGATTTAAAAGAACATGCATGTTCATTCTGACACTGGAATGTAATCTTCTGTCTTGCACAGTAGTTGGGAATGAGCTGCATTGTAAATAACATTACCTAAGCTTGAGGATTTTCAAAATATAAGTGCTATAGAAATTTTTACTGAGGCTGGCTTTGTTCTAATAATGAGATTAGTCTGAAGCCTAAAAGCATTTACATTATTCTTCTCTTTGTTAATTTACAAGAGACACTGGCATTGTGTATTGGCAACCAAAATGTTGGCAACACTTGATCCGGGATTTTCAGATCTAGGATGTCTCCTCTAAGCTTCCTCACAGCTAAAACGATTTAAAATAACCCCGAAGTAAACAATGATATAATAACTGAAGTCCAGAGCAAATGTTCCCTAAGAAATGAATGAATGTTTTTCCACACTTGGGCCACATCAACAGTATTGCAGAAATGCTTAATAATTACACAGAAAGTTTCTTTAAAATTTACCATATTTTTAAATATACATATTTTGAAGTGGAACATAAACAATGTTTTTAATTCATTTGGAGAAAGGTATTGAACCAATATGAGTTGTTATTTCTGAATGGGTAAAATGTAGTCTTGCTGGTTGTGTGGCTCTTGAAATATGAAATTTTTGTGGATTTACTTTAGTATTAATGTCCACTGCATTATTGCTATTTCTTAAAATTGTTGTAATGCTTAAAGATCCACTTCATTTTATCATGAGCTTTTTCTTGCAAGAGTAATATGCATAATGCCTGGAGGGAGGAGGCAACCATATGTGCCAGATACTTTGGCCAGGACTTTAAAGTGTTAATAATGACTGAATGTTAGAATGCCTTGATGTCAGTGTGACGGACATCGGATGTTTGGCTCTCTGCTGCAAAACATCTGATTTTCAGAGGAGTTATGACTGCAGTCTAAAAATCTGCCCCCCCTTGAAGGCAGGCATCAATAACAGTTCTTTATTAAAATATTGCCCCTCTCACTATCAGGTGTGTGTTAACCTCCCTCTTACCCAACAACAGAAGCAACAGTTCTCTTTCACAAGTGTGCAAAGAAAACCTCACTTTGTTTATAATCCACTTACATTTAAAAAAGTACTTGGAATGGCTGTGAAACGAATTGCCTCAAATAAGGTCCTGCCAAAGGATTAGACAGAATTAAGATCTGGAGGACTGCGTTCTGACTGAATTTCTATTTTTAAATACTTCTCTAACTGCAAGTTTACATAGAAACTTTCTTTAGGAGATATTGCCATGTTGTTTACCAGAACATGTGGGAAAAGTGTCGTTCTATGGGTAAGGATAAAAAAAGAAGCCTTGAGGTGTTGCTGAAAACTTCATGTCCACTTCAGTAGAGCAGGTCTTACATTTCTTGAAGGCAGTACTTTCAAGCATAGCTGCCCTATTCGCATATTGAGGCAGGTTCCAACACATATGACATTGAAAACCGCAGCCATTTGCCCTTGACAGTCTTTTGTCACTTGGACAGGTTCTGATGTTGTTAAAACCCCTTTTGCTTGTTGCCCTACTTGAGCAAGTATTGTTGGCCAAAGATACGCCGAACCTAACCCTGAAGAAGTACCGAGTCAGGTGCCCAGTCTTGAATGATGCCATAGTGTGCTCCGGAGCTCTCCTGCAGTACAAAGATAGCAGCCAAAGTGGTAAAAAGAGAAAGTAAGGCATCAGATTATCAGGAAAACTACTGATCCCAAAGTGAAATGTCACTAAATAGCTGTGAGTAAAAGATTAGCAAGGCTTAAAGGCGGTTCGATTGCAGGACACTGTTCAGTTTCAAAACTGCTTGGACTTGAGAGGCAATGCGGGCGGGCAGCAGTCACAGGAGCAGGAGGCGGAGGGGGCTCGTACCAGGTGCACTGTTGAGGGGGAATGGCTCGTGTCCAGAGCGCAGCATTGACCCCAGCCCCGCGTGCGGCCGCTAAGGCGAGGCTTAGCTTCCCTCTCTCCTGGTATTGCTGCTGTGACTCCCGAGGATAAACGTTAACCTTAGTGAGAGAGCGCTTCTGCTACTCCTTGGCAAAGAAGCTAAGATCAAGGTGAATACTTTGCAGGGTGGGTCTTGTTGTCTTTTTTTTTTCTTTAAGAAAATGCAATCTATTTTCCTTCCTAGTAAGATAATTAATCAATCACAGTTATCAGAAATCAGTAATGTTTTATATAAATGTATCTTAAGAATTACAGATATTTTGGGTAACACTAACAGGTTTTAAAACCTGTGAACGGCTAACAGGAGTGTCATGCTGGCATTTCCCCCACTTTGGAGGACTTGACAGAGTTTGAACAGACACAAAGCATCCTGTTTATAAATAGTCTATTTACAGCCTGTACTAGTTTTAAAATATTTAAACACAGCCAGGGTTTTTATTTTTTTCAGTACCTAGTTCAGCTATTTAAAATATTGGAGTTTTCCACTACGAGGATTTCATAGAAAAAAAGAAATCTGTAATTTGTAAAGTCAAATACGTTACTTTTGCAGATGCCAGTAAAAACATGGGTCGCTAGGAATTACGGTCACTTAATTTGTTTCGCTTCTATCTTGAATTTATCTACATTTCAGTAACCAATTCTATGGGATGACTTCCTCTTGTCACCCAGAAACCATATTCTGAAATGCACTTAACACATCTTTATATTAAACTATAAGAGACTGAGTAATAAGAGAGAGCAGTAGTAACAGAAACTACAGCAGCGTGTTGAAGTCCAGACAAGACTGCGACAAAACAAAACACTGACCTCTCGGAGATATGACCGTTTAGTGAATATTGTGGTCTGTGCCCTCCGCTGCTAGCGTGGAGAACGCAAGTATTTGAAATTTGGGCTGCAAGACTGAGACTGGCAAGAAAGAGAAGAGAAATGCCGTTTACTCTGATGAATATGAAGGGAAACGGGATGGGATTAATAAAGGAGGCAGTGCAACTATAAGGTATCAGTCATTGCAAAGGGACCATCATGTCTGAAGGAGAAGCGACTCTGACTGCCGTTGTCCAGGCGTAGTTCTCCATCCCGTAGCATGTTTACCACCAGAGGATGAAGAGAGACCTCTTGCTTAGAGCTTTACGAAGACCCAGCCCAAATGTGCTGGGAAAGACAGAGCTGCGGAGGTTAAAGGAAGGGCAAAGGCAAAGAACTCTGTTGAGACGGTGGAAGAAAAAGGTGTTTGTCAGCATGCTGAAATACAAGAGGAATATGAAGGAACAGACAGAGGACTTGCAAGTCAGAACTGCCCAAGGAGTCTGACAGAATAACGATCCATGGATTTCACATGGAAAAAACCCTATGAATTACAGAGCAGATGTGATCAGTGGTAAGTGCAGAGGGAGGAGGAATTAATTTCACTGCGAATCAGGGTAATTTTGAAGGTCCATGCTTGAGAGTGTGAGGACTGAGAAAAAACATTTACTTTGGTCTGTGAGTAGGAGAAGCTGGGTTGTGTTGTTGCTATGTTTTGAATGTGTTATTCTTCTGTGTTGTTTTTGTGGGACCTGGATGTCTCCAACTGTGGTGAAAATTTTGACTGTAAAGGCAGAGGCTGATAGAGATTTTAAGAGTTCTAAGTATGGGGAAAGTAGCTGACATGATGACAAACTAATAGTTTGAGGAGGTCATTCAAGACTGAATGGGAGGCAAGAAGAGATGGTGTGATTTCTGAGAAGTAAGGGAGTGACTGGATATGAAGTAATCACGGGGCTTTCCCTGAGGTCTTTGTAGCAGACACAGGAATAATTTGTAATTGGAAATGTAACCACACCTGAGAAGTCGGTAGGGGATAGTACAGCAGAAAATCAGTGGTGACTGCTAGGAAACTTTTACAGTCCCTCCTGTAGTGGGTGAATAACAACATCTGCAGAAAAAGTAAGCCCAGCTGGGAAAGTGAATCAAGCGTTCCTAGATGAAGGATCCAGTGCCTAGAGACAAATTTATATGGTCTTGTTTTAACCTGGAATGAAAACAAACCAGGCAAATGATTTCTATGTCCAATCAAAATCGCTGGATGAAGCTGAATTTGTATGTTGCAAACTCATGCAAATGTAGTTGATTAAAAAAAAGTGTAAAAATATATACAAAATGCAGTTAATATATCAGAAATCTTCAAGCACTTTGAAGAGAATATGTGAAAGAGATTGGCTTAATCTATAAAATAACAATTAATTTAACATCGCAATGAATTTTACTTGTATTCACTTCCCTATTAATGAAGTACAGTTCATTATGAATAAAAGAAAACATTAAGACAGTCACATATAAGAAGTGCTATTGTTGCTAATTTAAAAAGTTACAGGTGTTTTGACATAGTTACAGGACATTTGACATAAATATTATGTGAAAAAAATACTAGTGAATAATGATTCTTAGGATGGAAACCAAAACATTAATGTTATTCACACAGGTCAATAATTATTGCTCCATTCAAATGAAAACTAGTGTCCTAGCAAAACAAATTTGCCCCCTTCATTAGTCACAAGATACACTTCATTTACTTTTCTGTCTGAAAGAACAGCTGATGTCATTATTTCTGGAATGGTGTCTGGAAAATTTCAGTGGATTAAACCTGTTACTTCCAAAATATAAAAAAAGGCCCAGAAGAGTTCATTGAATAAACTGCATTTGTTCTATTACATGAAGCCCACATATGAAGGAATATGTTAATGAATTGAGCACTAATGCATCAGAAACTTGGGAAAATTGTAATTGAAAAGGTTGGCTTTTTTCTAGAATTGTATCTTCTTAGCCATTTCTTATTAAGTTACATTAAGTCCTATTAGGAAATGGAGGAATGCTCCTTGTTTTGGAAATATGAATCTTCACTGACAGATGTGGTCTTAATTATAACTTAGTTATATCACCAGAAGAGTAATTTTGGACTCCTCAATGTTCAAAATTTCTTATAGTACCAGATCATAAATTATGAGAGACTTCTGACTTTATCAACTATTACAGCTGGATTTAGTTCCCTTACTAACCCGAACAGAGGATATTCTTTAATGGATGGAAAGCCACTTTAGTATGTAAAAAAATCATGGCCATTATTATTTGCCACTCCTGCACATATTTATATGCCAAATCACCTGATTTAGAGATAAAGTTATGTTTCTAGAGAAGTTTTAAAAGTCTGTTTATTATAGGAGACTTGTATCTACAATACTGGCAAACATGGTAGAAAGAAAACTGCTCCCTCCCTTTTTTCTTTTAGGGTAGGGTCTGAGCACCTTTGAAGGTAGCAGTGCTTTGAGCAGAAGGTTGGACTAGGTGACCTCCAGAGGTCCCTGCCAATCTAAACATGGCTATGAGTTGTGATCCGCCACTGACAAGTATATTACCAAATATTTCCAACAGAATATATTTTCATGTCTTTGTCCAGTCTTTGATGCTGAATTTTGGAACTGTGATCAGGATAGAAGAAGAAGTGAGCTTAGCTTCTGAGCACTTGGAAGTGCAGTATTAGAGGCTTGTGCTCATTAAATTGTGCCGTAGTCCGTGACATAGCTCTGTCTGAATTGTAAATTGCACGGCATAGCTAGCATTCCCTAGAAAGCCCAACTGTAAGTAAAACTGTGCACAAATACTGCATGAGGTACAGGTTTCTCCTGCCTTTGCTCCCTTCGGATGTGTTCCTTCATGTACTTTAGCCAGTATTATTCAGGACACTAACTATGGGAATACAGAAGTCTGTAGAAGACAGCATACTTAGTGCTGGTGCTCTGTCACTACACCTTATCCAGTGTAGGTACTCTGGAGTTGGTGGTATATTGCCTCGTAGTTTGCTAGACTGCAGCACCTTCAGAAATGGTGTCTACTACACCAAGACTTAAAAAAATAGATCCAATTCTGTTACTTAATTTCTTATCTAGGCTTACAGTGGCTGAAAATATTCTTTATGAAATCCAAATGGTTTGCATCTTTCTAGGTTATAAACGACTTGGAAGCTAATTTTAATATAGCTTAGGGTAAAAAGAAGCAAGTAGAAATAAGACACCTGCAGCAGCCACCCACCCATTCAATTTTGAGCAAAATTTGGGAGAGTGCCTGTGAGGCCACTTTGAAGGATTCTGTTTGTTCTCTTTTACTGCATTCATCATCATGATATGAGCTTTTGTTTAGTTTCCCAGAGGTTTGGTTTTCCAAGAATGAATCATGAAAGATAATATTCAGTGGAGTCAGAAACACGAACAAAGCTCAAGTATCTGTTCCTTCTAGTATTAAAACTACAGAAGTGTTAATTTAAAAAGGGAAAGATTAAAAGTCCTTCTATTTAAGAAGTTAAAGTTTAATGGACCTTAATTTGATGTCTTATTAGCAAGAATTGGTGAGACAGTTAAAAAGCTGTATGTTGCAATGTGTTAATAAAATCCTTGTTTCTACAGCTTGTCTCTGCCCTAATGATGCTTGGCAGCTGAGTATTCCGACTGAGGTGAGAGACCTACGGCCTTGGCCTTCCTTCTGATCAACCTGACAACCCTTCCTTCTAGCTAAGTGATTCTTTAATTAGTTCACTGCTCCCTAGTAGGAGTTTGGAGACAGGTCTTCAGAGTATAGCAGTAAAACACAAGAAGAACCACGAGGTTCTTCTAGAGAAGGTCATTTCTTCCAGGGAACAACTTTTAGAAAACCATGTTCTTTTAAAAGTCCAAGTTACTTCTTACAGCCCCCATCTAAGAAAACTGTAGAGAGCTTGTAGCTTCACAGCAAAACAGAGGTTGTCTTGTGCCTGAATAATATTGTGACTTCAATATTTTGTCCTTCCTGTCTTCAGACAGATTGGTCTGGATTTTTTTTTCCTGGGGGTGCATAAGATATCCCTCGACTGCATAGCAAGAAGGCACAAATGGATGGCCTTCAAAATTCCCCTGGGAGTAGCATTTATAGCAGTGTGGAAAGCTGAATGGTGCACTGAAAATGTATCCTTTTTATAATGTTTGGGCAATATCAGTAGTATTGGCTTCAGCTTGTTCAAATACTGGAAATCTCTAGGGTGGCTATAGAAATATGAAGATACTGATGCACAAACGAGCACTGAGGAACTGACCCAAATCTATAAAATGGACCCAAATCTAGCACCCAAAGCTATAAAATGTGAGAAGCTGTACTTACACTGCAATTTCTTGGGTTTTTATTACATTGAGACCTACTTGGTCAAAGGAACATGCACATCGCACAAAGGAGACATCTACAAGAAGCTAGCAGTAATAAAAATCTGTATATTTCTTTATTTCATAACCAGGTTTATGTATGCAGAAATTAAGTGTCTAGAACTGTACTTCAGTGTCACTAAACATCCGTAATTTTTTTCTTTCATTTTAGTTCCCTAATCCTTCCATATTATTCCTGAACAGTCATTACTCTACTTACACAGCAAGCACACTTTACATAACTTAAATGGCCACGAGGCTTTAAAATAAGAATAAGTTATTTAAAAACTCTCATCCTTTTAATCGAATATAAATAGAAGAGAAACTATTAGAGAAACTAAAACAGAAAAAAAATATGTTTACCCTTCTTGAAGAAGTGGGGCATGATGACTGGATCTAACATTAAGAACCAACACATTCTTACCTGCAATGTAAGTGTACCGTACTAAATCATAGATAAAGAATCACTTTATAGTGGTGTTTTTTAAGAATTGCGGCTAGAACATTAGATTCATGAGACACAATGCTGTACTGATTCTCTAATATCAGCCACTGGTACAATTTGTTGCTCCATGGTTTTGGGGAATAAAAGAAAGCAGAATGTTAAACCAAGGAATGACAAAATGACCATCACAAAGCAGTTGAATGGCTCCAACACTAAAATAATAAAATTACTGGTATAGGATAAAAAAGGAAAGGAAAGGACAATATGAAATTAATTAATAACCTTCCAGAAATAGTCATTAAAAACCTCATTTCCGTGTTACACTTTCTAACATTAGTTTAGAATGGATTTTTGTAAGCAGAGGAGTTGTTACATGTAATACTTAAACTCTGTGGGTATTTTAAAACTATTGTCTTGGATTATGCATGTCCTAAAGCTCTTGTTGAACACCTTTGTCAAAGCTTGTACTATGTACTAAGTACTTATTCCGGTAAAATGCTGCTCTCCCAGCCTTATCACAGGAAATCCCTCTGAAGTTAATTTCTGGCTAGAATGCTGAGTATATGAAGGATACTTTAGCAGAATTCTACCCTAATTCACATTCACTCGGAAGCTGGCTGAAATATATGTATGCTTTCCTGTCGGTGGTTACACTGCTGAATGTTCAAACTGAAAAATAGGAAGAACACATCTGCATACATTATTTCATACATTAGGAAGTTTCTATGTTTCTTGGCAGATCATCTCTGCAGAGTTAAAGTGTCAGTAATACAGAACATTCAGTTTTGTAGTAGGTGTGCCGGTCACCCTGAAAACACGAGAGCCTGGCTTTCCGCATGGGACTGCGACTGGAGTGTAAACCCGGTATTTACGGACTGATTGTCCTGCACAGCTACTGGTTCTTGATTGCAGCGTGTACGTGCTAGCTTTAATAACACGTTTATTTTCCCATGTTGAAAGTACACAAAAGGCAAAAATTTTTCCTATACTGCTGCAGACGGTCTTCTACTCTTCATTGTATCATAGAATTATAGTGCAGTAACTGTTAAAATTATAGTGTAATAACTGTTGATGTAAGCTGGCTTTTGAGTAGCAAATGATCGTAAGTTTTACAGATGTTCTCTTGGATGTGAACTTTGCAAACAATTCTACATTTCAATGTCTTATCCAGATTCTAAATATTCTTGCTGATGAGCATTACCATCTTCCAAACAATTCAGCTGATTCTGTAGAGCAGCAGGAATTATCACGCCTCCATCCACTCTTTCTTTTAATTGGAACATCTATTATGTACACTACTTAAAATGCTCTATAAACCCTGTTCCTGATGTATCCTGCCGTTCTCAGAATTCTGTTTGCTTAGAAGGATGACTGTATCTGCCATGGAAAATGAGGGGATTTGTTCAGAAGCAGGAACTGGGGTACTCTCTTGGTCCATGATATAATTTGCAGCGGCTATTTCAGTTTCAAAAACTGCTCCCTCTTCTTCTCCTACCCAACAGACCTCCCAGGCCTGATGCAGGAATTAGTTTTCGTCCCTGACTTCAGCGGAAGCTGATGATGCTTGCTGGCTTTGCTCAACATTTTGAAAAATTGTGCAATATCAAAAATGTGGGAAGAGGCGAGTTCAGTGAATGAAAGTGAAGTGCATTTAGTCTGACAGGAATTTGCTAACTGAGGAATGCCACAGAAGTGTCAACTGTTGAAATAAAGGAGACATCCTTCACTTCCATTGGAAGCAGAAAAGGTCCAACTATATTTGTACAGAAACAGCAGGATGAAAAGAAAGTAGAGAACAAAAGAGATTGGGAGTGTGGGTTGATGCCAATCATTTCTCAGACTAGCTTTAGCTACAGTGTATAAGAAACAACATTGTTTTATGTCTGAAACCTCTAGTTCTTACAAGAATATACTCGTTAGATGCAATCCCGCTCTAGTTTTCTATCTTTCTGCATGCAATCTTTCAGTTTGTAACTACTAGCTTATGAGGTAAGATAACTAAGATCTTGTGTCTTAAAATAATAATGACATTATTTTATCATTTAAATTGTGGGGTCAAAATTTATTGGATTAAAGCCAGACGAATCAGCATGAACCATCTCAAATGTAATGAATTTAGATAAACGGGTGTGTGTGGAAAATGCTGAGACCCATCCTCTGAGTACACAGTTAGGGGCTATGGGAACTGCAGAGCATCCTACAAAGCTTTAAATGGCGTATGGGAGGCGGCCACAGCCCAGCTGCCGGAGAGGAGCTTACTTGGGAGCAGAAATCAGTATCTTCCCAGTAAGCAGAAATGGCTGAGATATACCCGTGGCTACAGCCAAGCTGTGAAGTGGCACACGTGACAAATCTTACGTTCAGGAATTCCCTCTATATTGTATCACCACAAGTCAGAGTGGTCTGTTTTCAGAAAGAGGAAAATACTTTTTGTTCACTTTTTCAAATCTCAGCCAGATTTCACTGGGAGAAGCCTTACAGATTTAACAGGAACTTCGGGGTGCGGTGGAGGGGAGAGCCTGCACTATACGAAGCAGCAACCGGGGAGGCTTAGTGTGGAATCCTAAATTTTATGCCACGGTGAGTTTTGATACAGTAAGACACAATAAGTTGTGATTTGGCCAGGCAGACTAAGGAGACGGGATTTCTTGACATCTTCCTCAGCATCTCAGGAGGCAGTGATTAATTCTGTTTGTTTTGCTGAAGGTTTAATGCCGCAAGCTGCTCAGTCCTTTAAAGTGCTATTGATTGATTTGGAATTATTAGCAATTGCAATAGTGATAAATAAATTTGTGAAAAGTGAAGAGAAGAAAAAACATAGAGCTGTTTAACACCTTGACAAAACAAAGATTTTTACTTCTACAAAGCTTTTCTGTTATAAATGGATACAAGTAACTAGAGAGGGTCAATCCATAATGTCCAGAGTACTCTCACGGTCTAGAAAAAATACTCTTACTTTTGCTTTAGCAAATATCAACCTCTTTTGGAGTGGGGAGATTCTGAAGATCCTTGCCTATCTCCTGAATAAAATTCTAAGAACATGGAAGAGGCTGAAGAAATCCTGAATTGTGTGATAGGCAAGTGATGATATCTTGTTTTATGGCTTGACAAAGTTATATTTATCCGTAATAAACTTAAGGTAAGTGAGAAACTTAAACTTTTCAAAATTATCTACAGCAGAAACTTCTGATTCATGAGGAATCAGATCTTAAAGGTAACATTTAGGCTAGAAAAAAGTAAAGCTGTTTCCACTTCATTCTTAATTTCCCTTTCCATGTAAACGTATAATTTGGTTGGGGTTCCCTTGGGATAGTGCTATCTATAAACCTTCCAGGAAAAACTGGTAAGCCTGCTCAGGAAAGAAATCATAAGGGTTGGGAAAATGTGACATCCACATTTGGTTTTGTTTTGTACTTTGTGTACATTTCCTCAAACACTAAAAGACATTACCATATATATGGTTACATTTTCCAGCAAGTGTTGCCACTAACTTGGACATGTGGCTTTGTATTATGATTTAAAGGTTGCTCAAAAATACACAGCCTTTCCTGAAACACAAATAAGCCAATGCCCAACTATTACAAATGTTCCTTACTTGGGTGTTTGTAATATAGAAAAGCATATATCGAAAAGAGTAGGATTGCTTACCTCAAAAATATAATCTTTTCCATCCTTTCCATGTACGGCTTTAACAGCACAGATGTCCAAACCACCAAATATTTCAGAACAGGTGTCAACCCAAAGCTTGTACCTGTTTCATAAAGATAATTTTTTCTGTGAGTATCTCCTCAGGCTCTTGTTTTTCTATAGGCTTACCCTAATAATGTATTTTATATAACTTCTGCTCTAAATTCAGAATTTTCACCATATTGTCAGTTTTACTGACTTTGTATTTCTCAGAATAGTAGCTTAGAGATACTGGCCTGATTACCCTACCTTTCCCAGTAGAATCCAGGAAAGTTGTGGCTCTCTATCCTGACCTAGCGGTATGCTGGGTTCTGTCCCAGTTTATATTGGTCCAAACATGTGTCTGCTCTAAACTGTGAGTAACCTGAAGATAAGGTATGCTGAAACACAAATAGCATTTCGCCACACCCCAGCCTGCATTGCCAGTGCCCTCATGCTAGTACAGCTTGCTAGTTGTGGCTGTACTTTATGTGAGAACTCCGCAGAAGGAGGATTTATCATCTGACTGGTTTTTGTGGCTTCGGTGATGCCAAGAGGTTTTAGAAAGTAGGGAACAGGGCTTCTGTTTTCCTGTGAAATTCAAACCTGTGCATCTGTGCACAGATTCAAGTGTGACAATCCTCTTGCCTGTTATGCCTGGTAGGGTACGTAATTATGGATGGGTTTGATTCTTTTATCAGGAAAACTAGAATGAGAATCTCCGTCTTAAATTACGGGCCCAGCTGTATTCCAGAGTAGCAAGGATAGCTTTATATGTACATCGCTGAACAAGGCAAAATAAAAATCAAGGGAAAACAACCCTTAAGATGATGCAAGAGAAGCAGATGTATGACACTACGTACAAGCTATGTAGCGTGCACACAAGGATAATATCCTTCTTGTAGGGTTATAGACAACTACAGTAAAATTCAACAGAAATTTAAAGAATTCTGAGAAATCCTACAACTCCTAAAAAAGGCTAGTGTTTCATACAGTATTGAAGACAAGAACTCCTCCATTTCATTTCTAACCTCATGGTAAGAACTGCGGACCGAGGAATGGACAGTTTACCCCTTCTCCACGCAGTAATAGGATTTATTTTTCTTGCATGAAGAGCTTTATCCATCCTATGAATAGAGAGATTATCTGACTAACAAGGGAGTGAAGTGGGACTTACTAGAAAAGGAGTGAGGCAATTCCTGTGATCAAGTAGGGAACTGTTAGTGAAATCGCAGGGAGCCGTCGTGCTTTGCTGGGAGCGTTCGGAGGTGATGTAAGCTGGGGGTGTTTGCGCAGTGCAAGGACTGGCTCACAGGACACAAAACAGCATCGAGAGCTTTCCTTACCTAATAGCATAGCTGGGCACGGGCACCAGGAGGTGATGGTATGCTCTGGAAAGGTTCTATAGGCAGATATCACAGTTCCCCCAGTCGAAGGACATGTTTTGCTTAATCCCCCCTCGACCCCCAGTTTTAAAGCAGGCATTTATCGTAAACTTCTTTCTCCTTCATTGGCTAGTACTGGAGTATAAATGAGAGCAATTTCCTTTTACAGACCCTCTCCTGCTCTCTCCCGATCCAGCCTTTGAGCCCTGATGATAGATTGGCCACATCATAGTATTTTCCATTGCAAAAAAATTGATGTAATAAACATAGCATTTGACTTCACTGTAGGATCAAAGGAAACTCGTTGCTGGGCTGAGAGTCTTACTCATATATAAATATCTTCAGTAATAGCATCCTTTCCAAGTAAACTTATTAGGTCACATTCTTTATATTTTCTTGTATCAAGTCTGTTCCAGTGGAAAAAGTTTTTCTTTTAAGCAGAATACAAAGAAATTGATACAGCTCTTTGAAAAAAATCCTGATGGTAATATTTTAGCAATGAAAATAATTTTTTTCCTGCGAAAAACATGTTTTTTGTCCAAAATGAGAGGGTTTTTTGGATGCCTGACAATGTCAGCATCTGTAGATGCACTGACTGGACTGCTTGCATGCACTTGCTTATAAATAACTTTTTTTTTGGTGTAAAATACTAACGTGTATCTTAGAAAGTCATGAGGACAGCAAAACTTGTCTTTCACAGTAAATATCTGGCCTTTATATGAAAAAAAAAGACGACATTTTCTTTAAAATACCAAAACATCCATCAGCTCTATGAAAGCCTTTTTAATAGTCTATCTTCTGCCAACAAACACAGAGCTGGAAAAATACAGTTACATTTGGAAAGAGAGGTCTTGGACGGACTAGCCTGTAGCGTTTTAAACGCGAGGCTTGCACAGGGGGTTTGACAAGAGGTCACGGTTCTTCTTTTCCCAGAGCCACTACAGCGTGCAGCAGCCTTAGAACTGACAGCTGATAAAGGATTGTTCTTCAGGCGTCTGCGTGAAGCGGCGGGTGTGCCAGAGGAGGTGTGCCCAGCGGCCTCGGTGTCTGTTCTCCTGGTCCTATCTGGGCAGCAGCGCCTCTCGGAAACAGAGGGGTCAATCGCACGTGCGACACTGGCATGTCTTGCTCTCTGCCTTGTCATTGTCCCTCACTGTGCCACCTTCTTCTTTCTTCTCTAAATTTCTAGACTCAGATTTGTATTCAGCCAACAATGTCAACTCAGGCAGGGCTTTCAAACGCTTCTTCCTAAATCATGAGGCGTATTATAGATGACGTGCACATGCATCAGATTCGATTGCTTGTAGTATGCCGTTAAACTACTTCAACTCTTCAGAAAATTCCCATTTTCCCTTCTCTTCCTTGCTCTGCTTTGTGCTGTTCGGTGTGTAATCACACGAAAAGGGGGGCTATGTGATACACACCCCTTTCTGTTATGAGAAAACATCCACCTTTTCTCTGCCTTTGTCTTCATCAGCGTAAAAGAAGTTTTGTTTTCTTGGCTAGTGTTTTTTCATGGGAAAATACCTATTATCCTCTAATTATCTTGCATTCAAAAATGGAAGCAGAAGGAAAGCACACAGAGCATTTATAGTCAGGTAGCTAGGGAAGGTTAGCATTTCATACTCATTACCCATACTTGATAATTGTTTAGTTTTCCTTACGGCAAAACTGAAGTGCCTGTGTTTTTACAGAGGAATAGCTCATGGGCTGTAATTACCCACACTGAAGCACACTTTCTTTTCCCTCTCAGCGAAGGCATAACCTCACTTTCGAAAGGAAGGTGGGAGGGGAATGAGAAAGAGAAAATAATGTGGCTCCACTCCATCCCCAGCGGGGAGATCGGCGAGGACACAGTCTAGACAGGGGCTGGACAGCAGGGAGTTGTAATTCCCGGCTTATTTGTTTTCACCTTTCTCAGGGCAGGCAACGGTTCAGTTCCTGTGTCTCCCACAGCTCATAAGAGGGACCAAGTTGTAGGTTCCAGACTTTAAAAAGAAAAAAAAAAAAAAGACCAGAAAAAGACTACTGTTGAACTTTAAAACACCTTTTAAATTACACTTTTATTGTACAGAGTTTTTCAGCTTCCACTGGTAGCAGCCTTTGGAGAAGCTGAACAAAAGAAAATCCACAGCCATCAAAAAGCCTCACAGATTTCTTCTGCAGGGAAAAGAGGCCTCTATGTTGTGGAGGAACTTGGAGCAAATGGGCAGTATTGAGAGAAGGGTTCTGTCAACAGAAGACCTGAGCTTCAGAATGGCACTGCAAGGAGAATGGTCCTGACTGGATTGCAACAAGTACCCAGCATAAGGAGGGGAGAGAAAGAAAAGCACAGTAACCCCAAGTCCAGCGCTGGAGCAGTGACACGAGGGAAATAAGCTTCAGTGTATCCCAGCATCTGGTAAAAAGCCTCACAGTGCAGTTTAGTGGAAATTTCAAAAATGAAAAATAAGCAATTTAGCAGCATTGAAAGGAGAAAAGAGAAATACGATTTAAACAGGCAAAGTTAAGACCAGATTGCTTGGTTCTAATAGATGATGTAGGAGAAAAGTTTCAAACACTGTGGCATGGGCTAAGACTGTTAAGTAAAAGAGGGCAAATGAACCAGAGGAAATGATTGACAGGTTGAATCTGAAAAATGGAATTTTCCAAAGGGAATTCCAGTAGTTTTCTAGGTGCAGATATGGATGTAGGAACCCAAGGGTGCACAGAAGCACCTAAGGCTAGTATTTAGTTTGCGTAGTTAACTCTGAGAAAAGTCACATGCAAACTCTCGGCTCACGTTCTTTCACCTAATTCAAAGATTTTTTTCCAAAATGAGACATGCATTTACTGTGAATTGCATATCAACAATGTGATTTTTAAAAAATTAATTTAAAATAAAATTCCTTTTTTTTTTTTAATTACCTTTTACATGAGACTCAACTTACTTATCTGACATAGCAATTTGTTCCAACATTGCAGAGCCCGTGTTTGTCTTCCAGTTTCCGGATATGGAAGTTCTCCTGAAAGGGGGAAAATATTACAAAGACAGCCAGTGGTTTTATCTTTTCACTGTCTCTTAAATTACGCTGATTTTCACAGGAATACTATAGCAGTATTTACACCTTTTTCATATCTGGCAGCTTCTAACAGAACATCGAAAACGCAAAGAATTCTAACAGGCATCGCCATTGTCAGTAACACTCACTTCACCATAGGCATGTTATGAAGTATGACAGTGCTGTGAAACTTCTGTTCCCCATTTTCATTTAAGACTTTTTTTAAAAAACCCTACTACAATTAAGTGAAAGCGTGAGCAATAAGCTATTACCAGTTATAAATGGATTGAGTAGCCTGTAACATACTATTACTGCACGTCAAGAAACTGGAGCTTCGGCTCCTCGTTTCCAATCCATACCACTGCAGAGCTAGGTCCCAATACTTGAAAACCAAGATACCTATCTTTTTAACATCTCCAAAGTGATCTCAGATCTGGTTTAGAGCTGCATTTTGGTTTCTCCTCCAGTTTTCACTCTGTGCTAGTTTACTAATATGATCTAAACAGTTTATGTCAAGGCTTGAGTATACCATCTTTTATTTAATCTCTCAGGAAAAAAAATTTCATATAAAGTTTTTTTCTCCTCAGACCTTAGGACTGCTACCAGCGCTGAGAAGATTACTGTTTTCTGAAACCTAAATGCTGTACTGGGAATAGGCTAAGGATACAAATTATGAAGTGTTTCCAGTTAGTAAAATAATAGGAACATCTGTAATGTATTAAAAGTATATTAGGCAGCAGCTATAGTTTTCTCTCCATTTTTCTATTAACCTAATTACGAGGGTCAGTAGCAATTGTGGGGGAATGTTGACTTTTCTATGGGAGCCTCATAAAGTTAGCTGAATTTTAGACCATAAAGTTCTTCTAAGGTGCCATATTCTTTGTTGATGTGGGAGAAACGAGTGAGAGGGGAAGGTGCATGTTGAGTGCCACGTGTAAGGTAACTTTGCCCAGTAGTAAGGCTGTTTTGTAATTTCTGCTTCATTTTCAACTTCGTTACTACTCTACACACATATTCTGCATCAGAGAGAGAATACTTCTCACAAATCACAATTCAACTCTATTGCAGACTTCTCAAAGGCATTCATTAGCACGTACTATTTAAGGTGTCTTTTAGGAAGCAAGATGTGACCAAAACAGAAAAAAAAAAAAAGTCCTGAAGACTTTTAGGCAGTCTTTAGTTCAAGATCCTCAGCTGCACTGATAAAATCTCGGCACTACTGACTAGAGGAGAAAAGACGGTTTGCTTTAAGCCATGCTTTCACTCCACGCCGTGAAAGGTCCCCTGTTGAACCTGAAGCAGTCTCATGACTGGATGCTTGGCTGGCTGTAACGATGCTGTAGGGACCAGATGGGGACTGAGAGGAACGCTATGGGCACCCACCTAACCGGTGTAACCTCAATAGCTTGTGGGCTGGAGCCATCGATGCTAGGTCTGTCACACAGAAGAACTCCAAAACAACAGGGCTGTTCCGTTAGACCGTCTGATACAAAAGTACCCGACCAGACCACCTGGCACTTTAAACCTGAGATAGGATTTCTGTAATTCATATATGATTTCCTCTACTGAAATACGGAGGTTTCCCACCCTTCTTCGCTTCCGTTCTGATAATTGCTAAGGGTCTTTCACATCGTGACTTCCTCCCCTTTTACTAAATACTGAATAATAGAGAAAACAACTCCTAACACTTTAGAGTGCTTTACACTTAGGTTTAACATGTTTTCCCTTGATTTGGTTTTTGCAAAGAAGGAAGGACTGTTTTAAAATTGGGGGAAAAGGAATTATGACGAGTATAAACAATTCATAGTAACTTGAGCTTCCCCTTTTCAAACACCTTTCTGCTTTACGTAGTACCATTTAAAGGACGCAATCCAAATTGTCTGGACAGGGACTTGTCATCAGAAAAATCTGTAGAAATGTCTACCTACAATTCTTGTGTAGATAGCCTGCTTAGTGGTTTGGTCCTATCGCACTGTCTGTCTTTGGTTGATGTGCTCTACTTCGGTTTCGTTGACCTTTTGATCAAAGTACATTAAGTTATGGATTCAGAGTATTGCTTTTGGAGAGGAGATTTAGATGTAGTGTTTTTGTATTTCTGTTTTCCTTCATTGTGGGTGACCCTTTTAACTCTATTTCCTTGAAGTCAGATGAATTCTGTAATGGTATCAAGGGTAGTTAAGTATGCGTCACAAAACGTTTTGAGGAGCTGTGGTATTTAGAGGGATCCAGTGTTGCATTTTGGCTATAATCTCTACTGACAGATGATAAGCACCAGTGTTTGGTGAGTCATGGATCCACTTATACCACAATTTCCCACAGAATTATAAAACTGAAGCTCTTAATAACTCTCTTTAAACTACAAAAACAAATGTTCAGCTGGTATTTTTTGTGGTGGGTCTCTAAGTGCTCTGTTCCTGTGTCACAGAACAAAATGAGAACCAGCTGTAATATTCTACTGACATAACGTATATATATGCATATGAAGATTTTTTTCAGACATTGGGTAAATCTTCTCCTTTTCATGATGCTTTGTAACAATGGATCGGTATTTCATTTTCTTGTGCGATTTAACCGTATGAAAGAATCTAGAAAAAAAATGATTGCTAGGCTTTTAGCATTTGGATGAGCCCATAGTTTCTGCGTAGAAACTTAAAAATAAATAAAAGGTAGGAGGAACAGGCTGTCATTTTAACTTATTTTTGCTGTTCCTTAGGCCAACTTCTTCTGTGAAGAAGAAACATTTATGTTTGAAAATGATAAATTTACCATGGATGACTCCTCCAAAATTATTCTAGAGACTGAACAGCATTTAAATTTCACGTCAAAGAAAAAAAATGCAGGGCTCTCTCCTATGAAATGTAGTGGTCCAATTTCTACCCTAGGCAATGAACCATCACGTTACTAACACTGCATCTGACTGCCGGTATCTGTTGGTGTGTCGTAACCGTTAAGAGCTGGGCCTTATTCCTCAGGCTCTGCCACTGGGAGCTGTGAGACAGAGACAAATCAACTCCGTTTATTATAAACAACAGAGGAGGGGAGAGATGGGTAGCAGAACACAAGAAATCTGCCTGTCAAAGCACCAACAAGAGAGAAAAGTACTATCCTAGCCTCAAAGAGACAGAAGGAGTTGTATGAAGAGGTCTGAAAGAGAAAGAAGGCTGGCTGGCGACTGGACGTAGAGGGAGAACAAGGCTGTTGAATGGCACTGAGTAGAATAAAAGGGGCAAGGGAGAACCTGGGGCAATAAAAAAGGCTAGGCGTAAGGGGTAAGGACTAAGAGACAGAAAGGTAGAAGTGGTCTGGGGAAGTGGTGGGGCTGGACCAAGGTACGGTTTGGACAAATAGGAGAGAGGTGACCTTGGGGTGTAGGAGCATAGTGCTATTCGAAAAAGCAGGATGGATGTCTCCAGATATGGGGCTAAAGCCAGGAGAAGTCAACAGTCTGGAACACCCATGTAAGACGAACATGCAGAATTGGAATTAGCTTTCCTGGAGAAGCCAGGGGCTAAAAGCTGTATCATCCAGAAGCATTTGTTTATGATTCTTATTGCCTATAGGGAGAGGTGGGGTAGGCCCAACACACCTGAAATTCTGTAGGGAGCTTGAATTACAGATTTTCTCTCCTGCATCACTAAGAACACTGAAAATCACCAACAAAGGATTCCAGAAACCTCTCAGTCCTCGCAAGCTATTTGAGTGTTCTGCCTTGGTCACTGTGTACAACTCAAATTTCCAACACACTGTTTTTGCAAAATTTAGATAGTTCTGGGTTCAAAATAAAGCAGAAGGTTTGAGCGTCCATACTGCTGGATGGATCTCACCTATGGGAACCGTATTTCCACCCAGTTCTGTGTTGTGCTTTCTTGAGGCCCCTCAGATGTCCGGTGAGAGGCAGATGAACTACTGAGTTGTTCTTGAAAGGCCTAATCTTTGATGTTCTTTCTCAAATACCCCTTCAAGTCATATGTCAGGACAGGCCAGCAGTTCCTCATACAGTTTTGATCTTGTGACAGTAATGTCTTCGGGGAGAAGTCAAGAGCATGTGGCCTTCCAATACCAACCTAAGGAAATATATTTTGCCCCTTCCCCCGGCCCTGGGCAAAAGGTTTTACTTTCTCATAGAGCTTCTTGGCTGTTCCTAAACTACTTGATGCTTAATGCTAACTTTGCCTTTAATATTATAAAAGATTTTATGCATTTGTTTTAACCCAGCTCCAACTTTTTGCTTCTCTCAGTATTTATGGTATGCTTGGAGTTAAATTGTTTCTACTGATAAAGAACTTGACTTTACCTTACAAATGTCAACATACAAGAAATCTCTGATCCCTCCAATGTTACAGGAGTTCCTAGAGAAATATCTTTGCATGTGTATGTGGGTGTGCATATGTAAATGCATGTATGTATTTTTATCCATGTTTTGTTCTATTTTTCCTGTCTCAGAATTGTAAGCATGAGGGAACAAATATATGAGATGATCTAACTTGTCTTAAAAACATGAATGAAATGAGTGTATGTCAGATTACATTGCTTGAGAATTGAAATAGAGTAAAAATATGCATAAATACAGTTACCGTAGCTCAACTACTACATGATAACCTGTTTTGCTGCTCCAGCTTAACGTTGTCTCTGAAACTGAAACACTCTTTTAGCCTCTTGTATAGTCATGATCTTTAAACAAACACCTGGATTCTAAAATTAGAAGAGATTTTCATCCATATATGAGAAGGCTGTTGAAAGATTAGAATTTTTCTTACATGTGTTACCTTAGAAGGAGAATACTTTGTTCCACTAAAGTGTTACGGTTCAGGTTTGTGTGAATGAATGCCATCTAAATATCCTTAGAGGGAGAAAAAAAATTGACCCTAAGTTGGTGAAAAGATACAAAGGAATCTGATTTAACAAGTCCTCTACAAAAACAAACCCCCTTCCATTGCTCCTTTCTTTAAATGACAAAAGAAACAAAGGTTAGCAGGAAAACCACTCTGGCAGGCCCACCTGTTGTCTTATTCTCCTCCTCCCAGTCACAATCAACTTAAAAAAAAGTCTTGATAAATCTAGAAAGTTTGAAATGCTGTCCTTCCAGAGAGTATGACAATGGAGGCATGGAGTCACCACATCAGCTCAGAGACTCATCCAACAGTCTTAATCTTACTGGTGCTTATCAATTTTGAAACAAAAGGATGAAAGAAGATAAGTTTTTGGCTCACATGTATGCTTTGTAGTTACTGCCTATCTTTTGGATCCTGATGTCATATTTGGAGTCTATGAAGGGTTCGGTAGTGGCGTAGGTCTGAGTAAGTGCTACCACGCTGGCTATGTCCTGAAAATCGTAGTGGTTGTCTACCTTGATCTGCAGCCATCATACCACAAGTAAACAGCATATACAAAAGAAAAAAGAGCAATTAGGAATAAAATGTGCAATTCAGTTGCAAATGGCATTCATGGCATATGGTTTTTGACAGCATCAGGTTATACAAAAAAGTATTGGATGGTTTATCTGATTTCTAGATTCTGTAACATTCCTGCATTACAGTAGCTGTTTGTCTAGGCAAAACAGTACCTGTTCATCTGTAGAAAGCGGTTTGCAGACAGTGGAATTTTATTTTGCTTTTCAATTTTTTTTTTAAGTGGTGATTGTTCATTTTAGATCTGCAGGCTTTTGAATTTTTCAAGGTGTGATAATATGCAACACTCATTTACACAGAATTCTTGTTGATTCTGTAAATTGCTCGTGTAACTGAATGTATATGGAGCCCACCATGTACGATCACATCACGTATCTCCCGGGAGGGTGATACGATGAAGGGTCACGATATCCTGATGAGCGTGCATTCACATGGAGCACAGACAGTTAGCTCAAGACAGCAGAACCAGTTTTTCTCATTTTTCCCACTTCTCTGCAAGGAGTCAGGCTTTCTAGGAGTAGGATTTCCGAGTTGTGGAACACTGTGCTAAGACGGTGAATGGTACTACGCCCATCACCTCTAGCATCTTCAGATAAGAGGGAGATGGAAAAGTGGGGAATATTGATTTACGGGGAGAGGGAGAAGGAGACTTTAGAGGACAGATGGAGGACAGAGGCATTACTTTTGGACAGGGAGGGCACATCTCTATGGCTGACTTAAAGGAAGCTGGCTGACGTGGGGAGTAAAAGTGACTCAGAAGAGAAGTCTTAGGGCTAGTAGAAAATGGGAGGGAGAAACCGGAACTCAACACACTGACCCAAAGTACATTTCAGAATGGTGAGGAAAGGAGGCAGGGATTAGTATTTCTCATGTTATCTAACGTTAGGAGGGTTCGCAAGCCCAGCGTCTTGTTTGCTTCCACTGTCACCTGGCACTTAAAAGGGAACCTGTGGGTCAGGGTGCCCCAGCTGTGAGATGGGACTTGCACATTAAATGGGGTCTGGTGAAGCTAAAAGAAGTCATAAGGCCTAAGTATTTGCTCTCAACTCTCAGATGGAGAACAATACAGAGTAATTCGCCGTTTGAGAGCCACAAAACCAGACACAATGCCTGGTTTCAACTCGGTTTCTGAAAACTTAATAGCATATGCGAGTCTAATTAGGACCAATGGAAACACTACTCCTAGCCATGCCTTTAGGGCGGACTGGGGTGTGAGGAGAGCCTTTATGTGGATTCTGACAGTAAGCATTGCACTACAAAAGACTGGCATTTAATCTTTAAGGATTTAAAATATTTTATAGCTAAAAACCCCTAGATTTATTTCTAGACATTTGATGTGCTGAACATTTCTGTGCATTATTTCCCTTTTCAATAAACAAGAGGTAAATATTGAAAGTACAGTATAAACATTCTAATACTTCACATATGCAATCCACAGAAACTGCAGTTTAAGTAATTAGTGGTTAATTCTGCTCTCAATTACACTGGCTGCCAGATTTCCACTACCTTACTAAGTATGAAATAAAGCAAAACAGTCATAGGCAAAAGAACATAACATACAGTACAACTTGCATAATTACTGAATAAAATACAATTAAATCAATTTTCTATTTCTATTGCTAGTGGCAAATACTGTGTTCATGGCGCTTTTGTAGATTCAAGATGATAAATGTAACTATTCTCTGATGATTTGTTTTAAAATCTAAAGCACTTAAAGCACTGAAGTGTTTTCAGTGAGAGAAAGTGGTTAATCTGTAGTGACTAGAAATTTTCACTGGTATCAATGAAAGTGGGATTTAAATCATATCCCGTTGAACCGTCATTGTGAGATAAGTGATATCAAAACAACTGTACTCACCACTGAAATGCAATTACTTTGGAGAAAGAAAGCAGCAGTTACACGGTGGTACAAAACAATCACAGAGAATACATTAAGACAGGAAATGAAGAAAAGTTCAGGATCAAGCTGCAACTAATAAAGAACCAAGGCAAACCCTTCCTATATTCCCAGGTCCAAAAAGGTGGATTGTGCAAACAGACCTTGACTCTTAAATAGTTTCACTGCGGTCAACTAAATTAATAAATAAGGTTCTGCTTCAAGAAAGCACCTCGGCACGTTTCAAAGAATGTCCTCTATAAGGCAACGCATAAACGGAAAAGGCATCCATGTGAAAATATATTATGCCTTTTAATATTTTCCTAAAGAGAGGTGCTTTCTTGAATGATATACAGGCAGGAATTTGCAAGGGGAGGGATCTGAGACAGAATTTGGACAGTGAAAAGTAAAATATCCAGGAAACGAAAGAACATGCATATTATCTTAGACAAAGACCCGGCCTCCTAGCATGCAGTAAGTAGCATCTGCACCTTTCCCATGCCTGAATGAGCATGTCCGATCTTCACAACAACAGGGAATGTTGGCATTGTTAGCTAAGGGGAGAACAAAACAGACACGTTAGAGAGAGCAACCGGGAGTTAAATGATTAAGCTACATCGCTTATGAAATTTATTTGAACATGACCATAATGCAGCCAAAGCTGTTCTTGCCGTGTGGTTATTGGAACATGTTATTCATCTGTGTAAGACTCTGTGTTCTGATGACTTACCATGTATGCTTTCGGAGTGCTATGTTATTCCCAACACATACAAGTAGCGTACTTCCAGCTTAATTTTTTTGTTTGTCTTTCTTTTGACTGTACTTTTTAAACTGAATTTCTGCTATTTCCTATTTTATGTTTTGCTCCTGTGTTTTCTGACCCATAAACTCACACTCTCCAAGGCTATAATCATTAATGATGTCAAATTAATCACCTTTTTCCTTTTCCCCTTGATTTCCATTATTTGCAAGGCTGTAAATTCTTTTTGTAACCACTTATGAAAGCAGTGATGTCTAATTCACCAAAAAAACTTTCTTTAAAGGCAGATCCAAGTTCTCTAGGGAACGCTCCAGCTTCTGCATAGAATGCAAGTAATAATTCAGTCATTGATTAGGAAATTAAATATGCAAAGGCATATTAATACACTTTATTCAATCAAATGATAATGGTTCTGTCTCTCAGAAAGTTCTGTGAATAACCAGGTTTTTTTCCATCATTCATTTGAAGAAGTTTTAGATCTCCCAGTCATGGGTACAGCTGCCACTTCTTCCTGTTTTTCTTCCACCTAAAATGTACCTATATTGAACCTCTATCAACCAAGCGTAAATACGAATACTTAGTAGAACAGGATTATAACTAGAAATAAAAAACTGAACGCCCTCGACATGTAATTAAACCGGGCAGCAGTGGGCAGCAGCAGGACAGTAAGTGCTACGGGGTCTGAAGCCTTCATTTAGTACCAAATTTTAACAGAGTAAATAAAATCAAAGGCAAAGCTGATGCTTTAGAAAATAAACTAAGAGTTCTTAGAGATTTTGTGAGACATTTATTTTCCAGATACTTACAAAGGATTGTCAAGAGGTTAAATGGAGTTCACACATCTCCCTGGGCTTTGCACAACATTGCACAGAAACACACAAACACAAACAGATATGTACATGGAAAATGTCATGGGATTGTCAAGATTGACATTAAGATCAAGAGATAAAGAACAGGAAGGTCACTTGGCTTTTGGTAACATCCAAGCCTATTTGTAGGGTTATAGAGCTCATTAAAATTCACACACGCTTCTCCTATATGTTCAACATTTATTTTCAATATGCTTTTAAGGATGCCTGCTTTAAAAATACTTTAACTGAAAGCCAAGCCTGCAGAAGAACAAGGGGGCATTCACTGCAAGGTGCACATTCTGTACTATTTACTGTCAGATTCCCAGCACAATACATGAATCTCTTTCTTTTTTTTTTTAATGGACTTTCCTAAAACGCATACCGATGCAATATTGTTTTGTTCTGACTTCTTTTTTTAAAACATATAAAGGACATCTAAGCAAACAAAACCAAGTTGGTTGTTTTTTGACAGAATCTCCATTTCTGCTCTGCCTGATCAGAAGAAAAAGGAGTCGGCTTTGGATCTACTCCTTTAACATGACGGAGTTTTCAAAGCCTGATGAAGCTACAGGGTCCTACAGTTGCCATCTGTGCAACACAGGCCATGGCAGTTTTTCACTGATCTCTGCGTCAAACCCAAAGCTATGTCTTTTCAGGAGAAAACCAAATTTGATTTACAGACTTGCAGTTATGAAAAATTTACTGCAATCCTAGTTAAATTATTCCATTAGTCAAGTAAAGATGTCATAAAAGATGTCACAAATCCCAAACATAGCCCCATACCAGCCACTATAAAGAAAATTAACTCGATCTCAGCTGAAACCAGGACAATACGTATCTTCTGCCAGGGCATCCTCGAGATTTGCCATCAAGGATTAGGGCCACAGGCAAGCAGAGCATCCTGCAACCCACCTCGCAGTGCTTTGTGTTCTGCGCGTAACTGGGGCCGCCACATTTCAGTGCCTGTGTAAAGGCGACTTGTATTTTTTGCAGAACTTCTGGGTACTTGGACTAACATTGTAGGAATCGATAACGATGAATACTTTGAAAGTCTTTTATTTCACTCTTCTTTAGGAACCATTTCAAGAGTTGGTCTTTAAATCCAAAATACATTGAATTGCTTTTTACAGATCTGTTTCAAACTAACCAATTTAAGTTAAGCCACGTAAGCATGAAAAAAATGATTAGTTTCAAAATAGTCAAAAGCACTTGCAAAAGCATTATACAGTAAAGGTCACCTATACTGCAATTTAAAAATAAATTTCTTGCTAAACTGTAGGAATGCAAAGTCCTGTACAGTCAACATCTGGTCACTTATTTATTGCTTTCACATTTTAAAACCAGTTACTTTTTTTAAAAAAAATTTTTCTGGGGAGGAGGGGGAACAAATCATTGCCTGACTCAAGATTCAGAAGGGCAGCACCACGTTTTTACGATTGAACTATAAACCACTGAACTGGCGTTCGTAATGGAAATGCTGGCAGACCTCTAACTATAGCAATACAAATGGCACTCCTGTAATTAAGAGGAGCACGTCTCTTCCCATGATTCCAAAGCTGTGGAATCCTCTGCGGGCCGCAGGAACAAACACTAACTCAAATAAAAAAAAAACCAAACCCAGCTCTGCTTTCTCCCTCAGAAAAATGCACTAACATCATTTAAGGCAATAGAGTTCATTTTGCTCTGGAGTCCGATATCAAGATTTCATGTGGTATACCACATCCCAGCACAGCCAAAGAGAAGAGGTGGCTGCAGCGGAAAAAGGCGCTGAATACTGCATTTCAAACATCAGGCAGAAGAAACCAGGTAGCACAGAAGGCAGACAAATATTACGCTATCCCAGCACTTCCCTTGTCTGTATCTATCACTGTGACAGGCCCATGAATCCAGGGCTGACCAAGTTGTAGCTATTTGGGGTTTTGAACAGCATTTCCTTTATTCCTGCTCTTACTTTAATTACCAGACTTTTCCCTTCGTAGACGGGGACTAGACATGTGCCACCACGCAGTCACTTCCCTGCCTCTAACTGGTTTTCCGTTGTGCGCGGTATCGTTCTGTCAAGCCGTAACAAGACCTGAAACTGCTTACTGAAATGGCAGAAAACGTGATCTGAGTCCTCCCCCCACCTCTTCCCAGTCTGCTCTTCTATGTTACATTCTGTCTTAACAGAACAGGCAGTCTCAAGGCTTTTCATACGTTTGGGTAAACGTTATGTACGATACAACTGTGACAGTAATACCAAAAACTTACCCGCTCCATGGGCTTCCTTTTAATTTACGTTATAGTTACTCGGTAGAGAGATACCTTGAAGGAAGATCTAGCACGTATCAATGGATCCACTTTAAATAGAGCTGATACAACTAGGACTCATTGCATGGTTTCTTTGAAATGTATTGTTGGGTGGGGAAAGGCCATTTTACAAAAATATTGCTCATTTTTCAAAGGTTTTCTTAAATTCAGAAAAGTATAAATTCTACAGTGACAATTAAAAACTGAGGGGAAAAAAAATCAGAAAAGACCGACAACAGAAATTACATTACGAAATCTGGCAAGTTCATATGTATGAGAGATGGAAATGGACTACACTACATGAACCCTTGCACATACATATAATATACATGAAATACATCTGAATATTTAAAAAAAATAAATTAGGATAAACAGGGCTTCGAATATAACTTAAATAACAATGCAATAAACTATAATTATTAATTAGAGAGAAAACAATACATGTCCAGCATGCAATACAATTTTCCATGGTTATATATGAATATGGTTGGATTGGTAATAAATATTAGTAGCAGCTGGAAGAACTGTCACGGCTCTTTGTAGGAACTCGTATGCAAAACAGTTGAGATACTTTACTGATATTTGCTAACACGATACCATTAATAATGTCACTGAGTATTAAAATGTTTTACCAGCTCCTAAAAGCTACAAAGATGGATTCAGTCTACACACTTTCATTTCTGTGGTTTTAACTCCTTACACTGTTATTTTAAATAAATGTGAAGTCTCCGTTCAACGGAACCGTAACTTAGAATAAGTTGCACGGCTCACTTCCATGACTAGGACTAGGTACTACTAGTAGTAGGTACTACTTTGATCTGTGAACTTGAAGACGTGTTCCCTAGGAGAGCAAACAGGAGATTAGGTTTTGCAGATAAAAGGCAGCAGTAAAAAATCTTTTGAAGCAGAACCCTTTTAAAATCAGGGTAACAGAAGTCTAGATTCCTGAGTTTCAAACTCAGAAATATTTAGCATGGAAGCGGCTTTACTGAAATGACATGTTTTAATGGTTTCTGTTGTATGCTAATAGCATGAATTAAATTTACATCCTTAAAGACCAGACAAATCTAATGGTTGTTACCACAGGGCACCTTCAAACTGGGAGTTCATTCACGTTTGACGTGAGCCTTAACGAGTACAGCAGTAACGCCTGAACACCTCTTGGCAGACTGGGCACTTGTCTAAGCCTGAGAAGTCTAACCCTGTCTTGGTTAACTGCACTGCGGAAGGGTTCAAGGACAGAGGAGAACGAGGGGTTAAATATTAGAAGTTTTTAAATCTGTTATGGAAATACAACAGTATATATGGGTTTAAAATGTGACTGTAATATCCTGTCTGAAAAATCTTCATGTTTTTAATAACATGGCTATCTTTTCCCTACCCAAATCACTATATATTAGTATTTTTCATTCAAGAGATGATTTGCATGCCACTTAACTCTTTACAACCACTTTTTTTTTACATAACTACCATTTATTTTATTATTTTCAAGGCAGTCCAGTTGAAAATAATTCTTTTAACGGTGTTGTATGAATGTCACTAAATATGATTCTGTAACAGGCCTAATACGGTTTTTTAGATGAACACATTTGAAGTTAATTGGTCTAGTCCTCACAGGAGCGACTTTTCTAAAATGAGTGGATTTGATTTTTCAGCCATATACTTGCAACGGGAATACAGCAGCTGGCAAACTGGCTCAAACTTGAGCTTCACCGGTAGACCTTCTAAATGCCGTGAGATCTGGACTCTGCAATCTCCATAGGTAAACTGGAGGCCAATGTACCAGGCTCATACTTTCAAACCACCTGCAGCAACTGTAATATTCTTTAAGTCTTTTAAATTACTGATAATAATATAGACAGCAACCCCTCAATGTCTCCACAGTCGTGGATTTGCCATTCATTTGTCACCAGATCTGTTCATGTTAGTTCGATAAGAGCAGAGACAGTACAGTAGGAACTCATGACACACATTATTTCTCCAATTTTCCATTTGCTCTTTTTGTTTCCCATACTACTGACAGGCAACTAGCAAAGTAATTACAGTTGCAATGAAACTATTTCGATTTACGAATAGACAAGGGACTATCTCAGACAGGAGTTGTACTGATGGAATTACTCAATCCGGGGAGAAGTTTGACCCAATATTCTGAAGTTGCTGAATAAACACTAATTAAGGCAAGCGCGCATTCACAGCAAATCATTTTGGAATATAGCACCGAAGCATGCTTCTCATGTCACCAAGTCTCTCGGAATCCGGGCACGACGTCTGTTGGGTTAGCTAGCTTGAGAGCACAAAGCTTTTTGAAACTGCTGGTGTGGGGGGCAATAAGTTACCAAATCACCCTCATTAAGGCTTGAAATGCTTTGGATTTTTACTCTTCTGTTGCTGTAACTTCATCAAACTTTCCTTTTCCGTGTTGCTAGAATGATTTGCAAATTGGATTCAAACACAAATTAGGTTCGACGATTCATTAGTTACTGGTCAGAACCTATTTTAAATGCCTGAAATCTGCAAATTAATACTGTACTGCTCTTCTGAAATGTCAAGATATTTTCAATATGTTGCATATGTTGTTTTCATAAAAGAGTTAGGGATGGCCTAACTTCTGTTCTGATCCCACATATTAATAATTACACTGAATGAACAGGGAAATGTGGAAAATTCAATCAAAACCACTGCAATTACTGATCTTTGCTTTTCCTAGAAGGTAAGAAAAATTTGCCAAATTAAAACAGTTAAAAAAGACACTGATCAAATGATATAGGTGCTCAAAAAGAGCAAGCAAGTACTGTGAGAACTGCTGTTGACACCTCAGATAACCCCTCCAAACATGGGTTCCAGAAGCCTTCATGAACACAAAAAGGTTTGAAAGCTCCTGACCTCTGATCTGGAGATGCACAGTAGTAAATAGCTAAACTGGCTGTGCTCAGAACATATTTCAGTTTCAAAACTAAGCATGCCCTGTCAGCCAAAAATTAAGAAAAACCAGGTGAAGATAAAACATACAGTTTTCCCCTTCCTCTTCTCTTGAAAAGTGGTAGAGGATTTTTTTCTTGTTGAGAAAAGGAAGGAACCCATATTCTTCTGGAAGACTTCATTTGTTATCCAAATGTAGAGTGTTTGTAAAAGTATTCATTAGCATCATTCAAAGCACGCGGGTATATCCATTGAGGCTGCAATATATGGCAGGCCAACTGCGACCAAGCCTAGGATGGCCGTTGTGTTGAGATCACCATTTTGGAACTGCCACGTAGTATGTGCAGAAGAATGAAGAAGATACAGCTGGGCATGAATTTTTTTAAAAAAACCAAACCAACAAACACCCCAAACCAATGAACAATACAAAAACTGCTCTGTGGAAAGGAAGGTATTGAAATAGGTGCTACAACTCTGACCTCTGAGCCGGTAATGAACAAAATTATAAAGCTCATGAATACTTATCTGCTAACGTTGTGCTCCTGAAGAACCGCACTATTTTTACACTACGCTGCTACCTGTATTTTCAATGCACTTTAATGAAAAATAAAAAGTAGAAACAGCAGTCTGCCTTAGTATTTCTTACTAAGAAGTACTTAATACTTCTCTCCTTCCTGAATTCTTCGCTATGATTTCCTTCAAACTGAAACTTGTGTACTGTGCATGCAGTTCCAGTGCAGCAGCAGCAGGGAAAAAAAAAATCCTGTTACTTGAACATATCAGCAAGAGTCGCGTCCCATTGCCTTCCAGTGAACCTGACAAAATAAACTTAACTTGTGTTTTACAAAGAAACAAAACTCACATTGTAACTAGAGGCAGCTGGCAGCACCATGAGTCTGGTGAACGTAGGTTCACTCTGTAGGATTTGTGTAGCGTGCAGAGATTTGACATCCCCTTCTCACAGACATATTTCTGCCTTGTCAGTTTATTCTTTTCTAAACTTGAGCCAAACCTAAGGCTCTTGGTCAGAAGTCTTACTTAATTATTTTTTTCCCTGAATGGAGTCTAAGTGAGTTGCAGGATGTGACATAGTTTTACCACGATAATTTTTGAAGGAATTGTCTGATTAAACATCAACTTGGAAATCACAGAACTGTATACACCCGGTCCCGTTCGGTCCAGTGACTAAAATGCCCCCCGTCCCCGTTTAGATACGCCACGAAACCTGTTGGTTATTGGCACTGTAGGACATTTTTATAGATGGCAACACAGCCCAGAGATCTCCATATAAAAACACCATGAGTAGTCACTAAAAATACTTCCATTTTTTATTTTATCTAGCTATGAAGCCCATATACTCTTAACTAGGTTCAAGTTTGAAAATGAAATGCCGGTTGCTAAACCATTATAGGTATTTCAGTTGTTTAATTTCTGACCAGTGTACTCAAGAGACTATAATTTCATGCATGCAAGTTATCCGATAACAATAAAGCTGACTTACAACTAGAAACACTTCAAATTAGATGAGCATGAAAAGGTAAAAAGCCAGTTACTTTCATGATTCTCTTGTTGACGTCATAATAGCAAGGCTACTTAGTGTCATTGCTTGTAAACATTTCATCTCCATCAGTGTTTTAAATTGAAGATTCTTTGTACTATGGGCTTACACAGATAACTATCATTTTATTGTACTAACCTTTAGGATCTGGCCACCTAAGGATTTCATAAATCTGCTTATCATGCTTTTTACTGCAGAAAGAAGTATTCTAGTTTGATATACTTACCAATACCCGCAGGCACCATTATCACCTTCTGTCCTCTGAAGTGAAGGTTATTTAGTTAACCAGCAGAAGACTACATGGTTAACCAGCACATTCTTCATCTGTATCACTGTTTGTATTTTTCCAAAGGCAACGGAAATAATACCTATCCTTTCCTATTTCAGAAGTTTTCTGGACTTTATAAGTCTGGTTTACTAGAGTGTCATCCTGTGATTTCTTCACTGTAAGTCTATTAATGTGAAATAAATCCTTAAATTGCAGAAGAACTTAAAACCTTTCAGCTTTCAAACTTTAAACCTTTAAAACTTTAATGTATGAAGCTTAAAATTTAAGTATTTTTGAACAATGCTTAGAGTAATATAACATAAGCTATTTCACTTCCAAGAGATATAATTTGAATTCTTGTAAATTTACTTTGAATTCTTCTAACTAAGGTATAATGTAAAATATAATCAAAGCTGTATATAAAAGTAAAACTAGGCATAGATCATCTGCTAAAAAAAAAAAAGAAGAAAAAACCCAGTGTTCTGCTGGCAACAATGCAGAGAACAGAGTTTTCTGAAGGTGGTATTCACCCTGGCTTTCATGTCCTCGTGGTCGAGTTGACTAGAAAAGCCACAATGGGAAAAAAAAGAGGGGGGAAAAATAGTAGCCACAAAAACCCCCAGATGTTGCATAAACATGACTTACCTCAGGTCCAGTGTTTAAATATTTATCTTTCCAATAATCCCCAAGCAAAGTTCATTTAACCACTCTAGTTCCGTGTAATTTATTTGTGGAATATGCATCAGACTAAATCTAATTTTGCTCTGCTTACTTTGGAGAAAGGAAATTAAAAGTGAAATAACGAAGGTGGCCTTTTATTCATTTCTTCTTTCCCAGAAACAGGCAGGAAGAGTCCTAAATCAATAAACAAGCTGAAGATGTACTTTCTCTGCTCTGTTTGGTTTTAAGAAAACACAATCGCAAGATAAAGTCAGGGCTCGGCCTTGCAGAAGCTCTCGACACCAGCAGGGGTAGCTCAACATATTCCTCTCTTCATTCAGAAAAGCAGAAACATCTTGCTTAAAACAGCTCTTACTCTCAGCCACCAAAGAACAACTCAGAGATGCCGAGCCTGATTTTCCGCTGCCTTGTACCTTGACAGAAAAAACTAGGTGTAAAGTTCTATCTGTAAGGAGTAACGTTTTATAGCCCCTAGCACAAGTGGCAAGCCAAAGGAGAGTCTGGTATGCTTTCTATATCTTTTTCAAAAGAGGGGCATTAAAGAAATCTAAAAGCGCAAGTGGATGAAAAGAGTAGAGCTTTAATTTGATTAGTGTGCCAGGTAACCAAAGAGAGGCCAATGCGCCTTAATTGAGATTTCTTTATTCAAAACAGAGGGTTAAAAAGGCTTATAACTAAGGAAGTGCAATACAGATTGGTCCCAGGGAAACGCTGGGCCACCCCAACTCCCACTGAAAGTAATGGGAGTTGGTGCCAAAGGGGGTGCTCGCAGCACCCCTTGGAGGCAGTTCCTCCGCTCGCCATTACCGCCGCCTCATAAGATGGGATCTTAAACCAATTCTCCTGGTGCTCACTGAAATCAACACAAGTTTTGACATGATCTTAGCGTATACAGTGACACTACCACGTAAATCTGAACCAGGAAATCCATCTAAAATACCTTTGTCCCCACAACTGGTTTTCAGTGAAAAAAGAGTAGTTATCCAAATCAGGACAGAAGTGACCTGATGGTGGAAGAATCTTCTATTTTCACTACCTGTACGGCATGAAAACAGAAATTGTCATTAACAAGGAAAACATGAAGTATAACGGCAGCGAATCAAAAAGAGCAGTTCCCACAGATCTCTAGCAGAAATTCTGGAGAAGACAAAATCATTGCAGAGGCAAATTATATTTTGATTCTGGCATGCCAGCATTTCATTCCACTCCAATCATTCTACCAACTATTTAGCAAACTGCTGCCTCTAAAACCAAGTAACATTTTGTCACCTTATAAAAAAAATTACCCAAATTGCTGTGACTATAAACTGTATGGGGTTTTTCTACTGTGGTATTTAGGAAGTGACAGCTAAAAATACCCTCCCTTTTGAAGCAGGCTATAGTACATATGGAGGCACTGGGATTGAAAATCCGTGAAAGCTCATCTGTTTTGCTAAATACTATTCTAATTTTGCATTTGCTACATGATTGTACCGTTTTTGTACAGGATGTGTACTGCGACTATATCAGTTGAACTGAAAGTCGTTTTTAAGTGAAAATAAATGCAATGGCAAATGAGAACTAGGGAGAAAAGAGCTTGAGCAAAGCATCAAGAAGGCAACAAACTATTGCTGTGGAGAACCCTGCCTGCTATCAGTCAAAAATAAGATTCATTTGCCACAATGGAGAGAGAGTAAGATCGATGTAGATTAAAAATCAGACTCTGCAGACTGCCAGAAGCTAACGTACAGAGCAGGCAGCCCAACCAAAAGACACTGTGTAGATTCAAACTGCTTGACAGCTGGGAGGGACAGCAAGGTGTCCCCATTATAATTAAAATGCCTTTGAAAAAGCTGTATGGACAATCCCTATGCAACACAGTTCAGCGCTCCTTGCCATAGCCTGAAGTATCCCACTCAAGCCTGCTGCAGAAATACTCGTGATCAGTACCCAGGAATCTCCCAACTGAGTGCAGAGTGCTGCCTCTCATGAAAAATGAAATACAGAGGGGAGAGAGCAGCGCCAACACACCAGTACGGGTCAGGCAAAGGTGTAATCAGGCAGGATAATCCGCTCTTGGCGGATTATCCTGCAGACCTGCGATGCTGCGGAGGGCTGAGAGGTGAGAGGAGAGAGCAGACAGTGAGGAAGGGCGGGAGGAAGCGTGGAGCAGAGGTGCTGTGGCAGCGCTGCCTCTCCCCGGGGCAGCTCTGAGGGCGATGCCCTCGCTCATCGCCTTTCGCCCCCAGTAGCTCCCGGGGAAGAGACGAAAAAATCACACAGTCGGTGGGAGGTTGCTGTGGAGTTCAGGGGAAGCGGTTTTACTCCACGGGACTCCGCATGTATGGCATCCAACAAAAGGAGACCTAGTGTTTTTAATACGGGTCTTGGGGGGCTGTTAGAAGAGAAAGAAACAATGATGGCAACTAATGACCAGAATGCTGTTGATAGATGCTAATGCTTCATAGTAAAAATTAACAAGGATCATGACAACCCACGGCACAAAAAGCCCCTCCAGCATTAGAAGTCCTGTGCAGAATTAGAATTCCCATTGCGAAGAGATGAAGCTGATCATAAATGGGACTGCAGTCAGGTTCCCTGCCCTGTTTCTATATTGCACACATCAACTAATACAGTGGATTATCCCCAATCCTCTTTATTTTCTTGCATCTTACTAGACAACAGAAATCAGTTGTTCAGCACTGCCTTACTTAGCTAGACAGAAATGAGAAAGTGCCAAGTGTTTCTTCTACTGTGCCAATAATGAATTGAAGGAATATGTGACCATATCCCTTGATAAATGAACGTTTCTGTTTCTTATGAGCAAGTGTTAGCTGGATCAGAATATAACCAAGGAGAGGGCACTAGCTGGACTAGTATAATGACACGATTTGCTATGATATCATGGCTTACTTATCAAACTAAAGGAAAATTGACATCATAACATAGAGCGTAGTGAAAGAAGCCCTGTGCTGTTAGTCCATTTCTACAAATAGTAAAAAGACCAAGTGTTTCTTTTGCTTCAGTCTGCTTATATTTATAAAATGTTGGCTATAATTTCCCTACTGTTAGTTAAGATACAAGATTATTTTGCTTAAAAGTTAATCAAGGAATATTTCTATGTCTTTTGGGAATAATCTTTGTATTGTACAAGGTCAAGATCTAACTGTAATACAGAATGGGTGCTGAGCTTAGGGTTTCTTTTAAACTCTCTAAAAGTAATTTTCCTAATACAATGAAAAATGCTAACAATACACGATAAAAAAAAGGACAATGCAGCTTCAAGCTAAGACCTAATGCTTGCTGATGCTGTGCAGAGGTAACAGGTACTCAATCACTGTACTGGTATCAGTAGAAGCTACAGGTAATATTTGTCTCCTCTGATAAACAGACTAAAAATGCATTTTCTTGCATTTGTGAGAGCATGTTCCTGAGTATAGAGATTTCCAGACTTATTAAAATCCCTTTCAAATGCTATGATGCAAACAGGTCTTTGTCTAAACTCTGATAGTAATTTGACAAAACTTACTGCTTCAGAATGAAGAAAATAGGAGTTCCGCTGAGGTTTCAAAAATTGTTGGCCTCTTACATTTTAATGATAAGATTGTATCAATGTTGCCGTGAGGAGATGAGCGATTCACCTACCAAAGAAATGCTCATTAGACAGGCTTGCGTGGGAAGCAGAACAGCCAGTTTCAAGTCCCGGCTTTGGATGAGCCCCTGCACCCCCGGACTGACGGGCGTACCTATCTGCTGTTCCTGCTGTTGTTGTCACCAGTTGTTTCACGTTAGGGTTGAGAAACCTTCTAGCCACAAGTTTCACTCAAATCCACATTACCGCTGAAAGGTCTTGCTGCCTATAGCGTGCTCCGAGCCTATCCCGTCCAACGCTGACTGCGTCTAGGGAGACTTATGGGGAATATATTTCTTGAGTAAGAACCTCTCTTATAGCCATTTGCTTCTCTAAGCGCTTTAAATATTCCACCGATGTACAGATGGCTTTGAAAGACTCTTAAAAATTATTTCAAGGGTAGCTGCAGGCAATACTATGTAAGATAGTAATTAAAATGTGGTTTTATGGCATTTGTACAATTGCCATATGAGATTTCGTTTTAGCATGTTTACGTTTCTACACATTCAGTTGAATGTAAGTATTTAATTCTCAACTATGTCTACAAGACAGTTGTGAACTGATTTTTAACTTTTCACAAAATTATTTTTCAATTTTGTTAGGAGCATAATATTTTCAGTTTGATTGTACAATTAGTTTGATTGCACTAGATATAAAGGTCCTTAAGACATGCAGAGCATAGCAATCTGATGTGCTATTCTGGACAATCTTAGGCAAAACAGACCTTAGTTAACCATCGAATAGGTAGGCCTGCGTGCTCGATGTTAGAGAAGACACTTTATCCAGCATATTTCTTTATTATTTGCATTTTACTGAAGCAGTAATCAAATTGGTCTATTTAGCTCATCTATAGCAGCAGCCGTGCGATGTCACCTGGAAACCAATCAACGGCTCTCAGTTAATTCCTTCATCACTTTCCAACCCCACTGCCCTCAGTGAGACCTGGCAATCAGGAGTCCCACCGCTGCTGCCCACAGAGGCCACTAACACTCCTGCCGGGGGGTCTGCACCCTCTTGTAGTTCCAGCTTCATGTGGCAGGTTTCAGCCTCGCATCTTTTTTACCTTTTCACTCACATGAAAAGCTTCCTGAAAGAAGTAAGTTTCCTCCAGGTAAGAACGGAGATGTTAACAGGTCTAAATGATTTTCAGGTGTTAGTCCTGGACTTGGATCCAACCTTATGATTTGAAGGCAAAACTTCAGACAAAAAATAAAAATCAAAGTATGGCTGCTTCAACTAAATCAGGACATAGGGTACAACATTCCTGGCTCAGTTTTGAAGTAAATCTAAAATCTGAAAATGAGACCCAATTCTAATAATTCTGAATATTTGTGTGTTGGGTTTTTTTTAACAGACGGAGGTTTTTTTGGGGGGGGGGGGAGGGGGGGAGAAGAATACTAAGAGTTGTAAAACTGACCTCTTACCATTCAAAAATAAGATAAATCTGGTGCTGTGAAACATGTACACATCTATATAAAGATAACAAGCTACTTTGTGTACCTAAACCTCAAGAAAACACATCTTCACGAGTTTGGATTGAAATGGTTCAAATTATGTTAATGAATTTTCAATTCCTGTTCGATTTGTGAAGTGACAAAATATGCAATCCTTTAAGCAGTTCTGTCCTGCATGTCCACCTATAGATGTATGTTATTACTCTCTAATCAAACTTTCTGCTGCTCCCTTATGAAACAACTTCTTTATAAAGAGGGTGTATACCTGTTACACATATCCAGCTTGCTACAGCAACAAAAGCTCTGAAGTTGAGAAGGATTTCCGAACTCTTGTACTTATGTCTGGGCTCCACATATAGCATGAGCCAGAAAACAGAGATGCAGATCTGTGCTGATTAGGGCAGAGAAAGAGCCGTGCCTCCAACATGCACCATTCGTACATTTTTCCTTGTTATCTTACATTAAATCTGTGCTGAGATAATAAAAAATGCCTTTTATTGCAGCTTTTATTTTTAATTCTTTATTCCTTGTAACTACCAATTGTTCAAGGCTCACAAATAGAGCATTGAAACATTGCCTTTTCATGAATGAAGTTCTGTCCAGCCTGCAAACAGGGACGTCATTTCACGAAAATGCACAGAAGTGCAGGGGAAGATCAGGGGCTGCAAATGAAAGCAGGGCTGGAAAAAGGACAGCTTTGTTTACTCGACCAAAAGAGAGAAGGTAGCAGCGCTAGTCTTTAAATTCAAGCTGGAAGGAAATTTCCTAGCAAAAGATAAAACCTTTCTTCTGCTAAAGAGCATAAAATCAGCTTCAGCCACTTGTAAAAGACGTTTTTGTAAAGGCTTTTGATTATTAATAGTTCCACTGACTCACAACAGCAACATTGCAATGCTTGCTAAGGTAACCTCTCTCCTGGTACAATAACTTTCGCCAATGATGTGCTTTTTCCTTAAAGGAAGGCGGAGTTAGGAGTCAGAGTCCGGGCCATAAATAAGAGGGTCCCATGTCAGGGAAATCAGAAGGCAGTTAACATCAGGCTATACTCAGAGCGAGCATTAGAGGGCTTTCCTAAACCGTCCAAGCCTGCTGAAATCGAACTGCGCGCAGAGGAAATCAGAGAGCTAGTAGGAAGTTTAGACATAAAGCCAACAGTAAGAAAGCGTTTCCTCCTGGCTGACCGATTAGCTGTGCTAAGGCAACATGAGTCCTGCACTCAGTACCTTGCTGTTTTCAGCGCTTCTGCTTCTGACCCGCCGGACGCCGGAGCTGGCGGAGGCGTGCAGCTGTGCCCCCGCTCACCCGCAGCAGCTCATCTGCGACGCGGCTCTCGGTGAGTCCCAACGGCTACGCGCTGCCAGCGCCGAGGGTGGGGACCCACGGGAGCTCCTCCGTCGGCCAAGCGGGGCTCTGTGCGGCGGCAGAGGAGCGGGCTTCGCCAGGTGGCTTAGTCTCTCCAAGGACTTCGAAACAAAATGACTGCAGAGACCCCTTTCACAGAGAGGGCTCTGGAAAAAAAAACCCTAGCAGCTGTTCCGCTTTTCTCGGTTTTCCAGAATATTTTGTGGTTACAAATGGTTGAAATTGCTGTATTACTTAGTGCCTTTTTTTTTTTTTTAAATAGGAACAGCTTCTACATTAGGTCCTAACTTAGAGTAAGCAGGGAGGTATACCTGAACTTTCAAATGGCTGCTGTTAACAGCATCTGTAGTAGAATGTTCTATCTAAATATGCCTGCTGTGTGTAAACCATGCATACAGATATTTTTTATAGCATTTCAGGGGGGGGGGAAAGAAAAAATAAACCAAATTAAAAGTCCCCAGTGATAACACGTTGAAACACTTGATCTCTGTTCTGCTATGCTACAATTTCTTTAATTGGTTGTTGGGATTTTTTGTCATTTTCCAAAAATACTTGAGCAGGAAACTGACAGGCCCTTCCTTTTCTGCAGATGAACTGGCTACAGCAGTTCTGTATAAATACAGCTTCCCAGTCTTTAGGACAATTGTGTTTCATGATATTCAATCAGCACTGTGGTTGTCAAACCACTTCCAGAAAGAAACTAAAGATCTCAAAATTAGGCTGCATGGGGATAAGAAAATGTGACATTTTGCCGTCTTTTGATTTCATTAGCTCAAGCTAAGGCTGGTTAGCTTCCATCTAGTGTGAACAGTAAATGTAGAACATGAGTTTCCAAAGTGTCACCAAATTAGCATCTCTATGGGGCAGGCAATACCTTCTGCATACTGATTCATTGCTTTTATACCCTGACAGAAAATCTTTGTAGCCATGACAAACTCTAAGCTCTGTTTGTGGCCATCAGCTAAATTGGTTTTTAATCTGCTCGTGCTGCGCAATCTTTTTCATTAAGTTACCTACACCAGGCATTACAAACTTGGGGTTGTTTAAGGGGTGCAAGAAAAGAGAAGTTGTGCTACCAGGAGCTTGACAATATCGGTATACATTTAACTGTATTAGTCTGCTGCGTTCCTGTGCATAAGAAAGTGACAGTTTTTCAACAGGCTTAATGTAGAGATTTTCCGAAATGAACAATTTCACAGCATGGAGGAAACTCAAAATACTCATTATGAGCCATCCTCCTTAGGGAAACCATTCCGGCCATTCTTGTGATATGTATTAAGATTTATTCCGTTCCTAGATACATTTTACAAATGGTAGCTATATGCTACTTTTTATTTATATCTAAATACCGAAAATTGTAAAATAAAACTACTTTATATTTGGACTTGATGCTCAAGCTCTCACTCATAGAAATATTCCTATTTAAGTAAACTGTACCTTTTGACTAAAGAATGTTCACATCAAGGATCCCTTTGTTTAATATTTATCAGTTTAAAAGAGCATTTCTATATATTATAAAATGACAGAGATGTAGATATTAATTCATAATTATGTGGACACATATTTTTATATTTGCATTTGCATATAAGTACACATAAAACCTGGTCTAAGCATTTGCGGATGAATTATTTGATTTGCTTTGGCCAGAGTATCTTGCATAAGCAGAGCAAAATTACTGTAAAGGAGCTGTGGAAGACCAGCAGAGCCGTCTGCCCCGTGCAAGAGAAAACTCCACTCACCCGGCTGGCAAAGGCAGCTCCTCCAGCCCTGCAGCCCGCAGGCTGTTCTCTCACCCGCTGCCCGGCCACAGGCTGCGGGCCGGGCTGCCCCGGGGAAGGGGCCGCACGCTGGAGCCCTGGCCACGGCACCATCCCCCGGGAGCCCTGGCCACGGCATCATCCCCAGGGAGCCCTGGCCACGGCACCATCCCCCAGCAGCCCTGGCCACGGCACCATCCCCCGGGAGCCCTGGCCACGGCACCATCCCCCGGGAGCCCTGGCCACGGCACCATCCCCCGGGAGCCCTGGCCACGGCACCATCCCCCGGGAGCCCTGGCCACGGCACCATCCCCCGGGAGCCCTGGCCACGGCACCATCCCCCGGGAGCCCTGGCCACGGCATCATCCCCTGGGAGCCCTGGCCACAGCATCATCTCCAGGGAGCCCTGGCCACGGCACCATCCCCCGGGAGCCCTGGCCACGGCACCATCCCCCGGCAGCCCTGGCCACGGCATCATCTCCAGGGAGCCCTGGCCACGGCACCATCCCCCGGCAGCCCTGGCCACGGCACCATCCCCCGGCAGCCCTGGCCACGGCATCATCCCCCGGGAGCCCTGGCCACAGCACCATCCCCCGGGAGCCCTGGCCACAGCACCATCCCCCGGGAGCCCTGGCCACGGCATCATCCCCAGGGAGCCCTGGCCACGGCATCATCTCCAGGGAGCCCTGGCCACGGCACCATCCCCCGGCAGCCCTGGCCACGGCACCCCCCGGGCTGCGCCTCTGCAGCTCCACTCTGCTGGAAGCAAAGCGGGTCGGAAGCCACTCCTGTGTCCTGAGGGCCACCTTAGGGCCACCTTCGGAGGGGCTGGGAAACCCAGGCCACGCTCTTCGGCATCCCATGCAGTAGCATACCTCAAACCTCTCCTGTTAATATCACCATGCTTAAAGATTTATTTTTTTAAGATAAGAAGATTAAATTGAAGATCTGTACTTCAATTTCAACACTTTCACACTTCCAAAATACCGCTAAACAAAGAAAGGGACAGCTCTTCAGCTGCCAAGGTCTATGGGAGTAGAGTGCTAATCCAGCTATGTCCTGAGACCATTCAAAATTTTTCAGTTATTTTTAAGTTCACCCATCTCTGTGCCCACAAACACAGTCAAGTATCTCCTCGCAGAATAGAACCCTAGCACATCTTTTTTTAAAAAAGAAACCATGCCATGCCTCTAAATTCCACAGTAAAGTAAAAACTGAGACAAAGTCTCAGTCCTGCTCGTAGAGCTACCAACCACTATATGTACTTCAGTTACTGCATTATTGCTCAGTTTCACTGCATATCTGTAACATTTTTAATTTCCTTTAGGATCACTTGTGATTTGGGTGGAGTGAAAATGGAGGTGGAGGGGGTTGAATCAATAGACATTACCTGAGCCACTAACTGAATGTGTGAAGCCCCTCAGAAACCTTAGCGCTTACATGAGATACCCAAGAAAAAAACAAGCAGAGAAATTAATTAAGTCTGGGACAAGCTCTTTTCACTTTTACTTTTGTTCACATGATTAGTGCTCTGACACTTTGTCTTCTACTGTCAGGAGGCTTTTGTGGCTTTTTTTTTCTAAATACCCACAGCTACCACACAACCTGAGTAACATGATAGAAATAAGAGGCTTTCTGACAGACCTAGAGTAAGAGAGAGCTTCTGGTCCTGCAAGGTGCTGGCTAAAACTAAAATAAGGAATGAGTGAAGAGCCCTGCAGGTTACATGGTTGTACACCGCAGGAAGAACGGTAACGACGGGTAGCAAATCATGAGTGCCGTGCCATTTCTCTGACCTTGGGTTTGTCACTCTCCCCGCTTAGCCTTAAGAGAGTGTGATTTTGTACAACTTGGAGCAGTTTTCATGAACTTCTCAGTAGTCTTAAATTTCACGTCAAAGAGAGGTAAATCTTCATTTGTAGCAAGTGCCTAGCACCACGAAGAGACACACCTTTTATTAACCAAGGGAGAAACTTTCCTTTTGTGTTCTTCTAAATGGTGCTGAGGCCCTCCTCATGTGCTGAATGCCTTCCAACCCCAGCAGACAGCTGTACTTCTCGAGAGGACTTTCACAGAAACGGAGACGGGAGGTTTATTAACGAGCAGTTTCATGCACTGCACTGCTAGTTATCAGTGCTGGCCCCCCGCCCCGGAAGAATCCAGGAGAAACGCAATGTCATGAGGATGTGCTGTTTAACATTCCCGGTTCAGTAGCAAGGCACCATAGCTTCAAGCCAATACACAAAAATTCCTCCGATAATGGCTTTTTTGGAGGGAACCGTGGATGCAATTGAGTTTATCAGATAGCGTCAAGATAACAGATTTCCCTTTTGCCACTGACTTCAGTCTTCCTGGACTCAATCCTAAACCAATGTTCACATCAAATTAGACAACCTGCAGGGAGAAATGGTACATGTGGAGGGGACTGATTCCTTTCTGAAATCTTGTCACTTTTAATTTATGCTGGTTTTTCTCCCTGAGGCATAAGCAAGGTTATTTTTTGGACAGTAGGAGAAATATGTAAATACTTCGCATTTCTTAGCTATGTAACACCAGTACCCTACCTTTAAAGTTAGATGTATTCTTTCTGATTTAAACTGTCTTGTGGTTTTCCTTAAACATGTATCGAAAACGGTATTTTTAGTGAATATTGGGCACCACACTCCAACAGAAATGACTAACAGATCTTGAGTACAAATAAATATATAATATAGCTTCAGCGAATAGTTCTATAGCTTTGGAGAAGAGTGGCACAGTTCGAAATGTGATGGAAGCTTTACAGCTGGAGCTTGGCAGCATTGTCAGCCTGTTAAAATCTCATAAGATCACTGAGATCAGGCATTGTAAAGATGTGCCAGATGATATATTAAATTTTAATCACATTTAAAAATAACAGTAAACATTTTATTTAAATACACCAGAATTAAGTTTTCAAAGTCAGCTCCTCTGGGATAAAATTACAATACGCTATTTCTTTATTATTGAATTTCAAATTAAAACTTTCATGGCTCAGTGTCCCATGATTTTGCCTCTCTGCAATATAGTATCTAGTTTTGTACTGGAATGGATTAATTTGTACATTATTAGAGTGGGAAGCAACTTTGCCTGATGGGAAGAATCAGCATTGGAAAATGTATTAGAAATGTAGACGTACTTCTTCCAAGTTAGGGGAGAAAAGGTGAACAGTGAAATTAAAGTAGACTTTATATTTTATTCTTACTATTTTACGTTGTATGCATTCACCATATTCTTAATCTCACGGAGTCTACTTGCTGTGAGCAGCGTGATTATGCAGATAGTGGCTACCTGCATGTTCAGGTTGATGAGCACCTTGACACAGTTTGTGTGTGTTTGACAAATCGCAGTTTGACACACAACTAAGCAGCCGTGTAATTAATCTCCACGTGCTCGGCAGTACGGCGTTCATACAAACAGCAATAGCCGTACCACGTAACGAAAGACCATCAAAGACAGGGATGCAACAGACCTTGGTCTTCTGGGAGGGTTTCAACAGAGTCCCGTAAAAAATCCCAACTCCTGAAGCCGTTGCTCGAGGGAATGGGGAAGACGGCCTCACTGTAGAGGGCTGTTGGCAGACCCTGGCAGCACCCTGGGTCACCGCCCATGCCTGCAGACACCTCACTGCCAGACCTGGGGTCACACACCTTACGTCTTGGAGATGCCTACCCTCTTTTAGACTTCTCCTCCACAGCAGGGAAAGATTATAGTACTTGGCGTACGATCTGCATTTGTATTATTGGCCTGCCAGATGGAGGCAGATCTTACTGCTTCATAGCGACGTCCCTCCTCTAGAGTGGAAATCAGAGACAATATGCATAGGTATATTTCTAGAGTAACTTCTCACTGACTGGAAAGGATTATGCAGCTACCATTTCTCAGGGGTCCCACAGAGAAATGAAAGCTGAGTTTCTACTCCAAGAGTTGTGAGTTCAATTATAGAAATAATGTACTGGACTTTTGGTGTTCTAGTTTGCTCTCAAAGAACAGGAAAAGCACAGCACCTGAGCATGTTTCTTGCAAGAATTATTATGAAAAAGAAGTTGCGAGACTGTATTAGTGCCATTGAAAGAGCATGCTGCCAGAACAGTATTTTCAGAACCCTAATTATATTAACCAATGAATCATCTTAAAACCAGCTAGAAACTATACTAATCTCAAAAGTACTGTTATTCATGTTTGGTAGGTTTAATGCAGAGGTGCTGAAAATGAGGTAATTCTTTTACCCTCGTGTCCTCAGCAAGCGGCTGAGAAAAGCTGAGTTCCAGTCCTACGCTCAACAGAGCCCCACAGGTGTTCAGAAAACAATGTTGGCATGCAGGAATCATTAGCAGTCATACCCTTCCCCATATCCACTTTTTGTTATGTGACTAATACTGAGTTCATTAACAAAAATTATTGAGAAACAGACATTTTACCCTTAACTCACATTTCAAAAGACGCACAAATGATATAAATGCCAAAACCACCTTTCACCTATTTGGCTGTACGATGTCCTGCCGAAGCCAGTTATACAAAAGGGGACAGGTTTCTTTACTTCTGTAAGTACAAAAGAATTACACAGTGATTTTTCTTATGTGTCTGTTGTGCATACTTTTATACACATTAATAGTATTTTCAAATAAAATGTAAAAAACCCTAGACAACACAAATCCTAGGAAGTTACTTAATTTAAAGTAGCTACTGATGCACTTAGAGTGGAGCTCTTAACGCAGAAAAAATACATGCAACCCTGCAAAGGCCCATCTCTGGTACAAATGCCTGCGTATTACAATTAAGTTACAATTGCAGTACATACATTTCTTGGCATCGTAGCCTGAGACTTTTAAATGCTTTCAAAAATACAAAAAATGACTGCACTGACTGCAGAGATGCGGTGCTGTTAACGCCTACACGTATTTGAACCTGTCTTTGCTGAGTGCTCAATAAAGCACTTCCATATTCACGTTCAGTGAATTGTTGGGGTGCTGCTATGGGAACAGCAGTTTGAGTCCTTCCGTTTGCAGATAACATTTAACAAAATGTTAGTGAAACAGCTTCCTAGGATAAAGACTGAATTTCCTGTTTGGGGGTAGGAATTATTAACAGAATAAGATCTACAAATAACCCTACATCTACTTGAGGTTTTAAGACAGAAGCAAACATTTGAAGAACCTACTGCAAAATTCCACGTCTAGTTAGTTTCCTACCTTACTTTTCAGTTCTGAATTCAAGACTTCAGTTGCATTGCCAATATCATGCAACTCTCAGAAATAATTTCCGATCTTCTGTAAATTACTGTTCTTCAGAACCCTGCCATTTAAGCATGAAAATGGGGCTCAGTCTGGAAAAATGCAGTCACTCTCCTTTCCTTTGCTCGCTGAACTTTTTCATGGCAGCGTTCCCGACAGCTTAGAAGTTGTAGCTGTAAAATGAGGTGGCATCACGAAATGGAACAACAGGACAGCCTTTTAAGGAGCCAAATCCACCGAGCACAACGCTCCTGTCCATTAGAACGCAGCTGACAACTGTAAAATAATTTAGCTTTAGTGAAAAAACCAGAGCTGGGTATTGTGTAGTGAAATGAAATCTCAGAATTATGCTAGGTGCCTGATTTAGAAGTAACTCAGTAACATCGATTCATTGCTGAGTATGTTATAAATGCAGGATAAGAAAATTCAGGAACTGTGTTACTTTTATTTAAAAGCACGCATTACAGTGCTAAGAAACTAAAATGCCATGATTTCACAAACAACTTTCTACACAGACTGTGCGGAAAACAAAATGCAAGCTTAGAAACAAAGATTAAATAATATAAAACACAGCACATGAAAGGCTGCCAAACTCTTAATCCTATTAATCTACCAACTTTAATCCCTAACTTTCTCATTAAAAAGTATCTCAGTAACGTGGGGTTTCTTCCGCACGGAGGAAGGGGCACGCAGCTATGAATGGAAATCTACAATAACATTATGTATGTTGTTCTACAGACTTTAGAGTATAAAGAGAGTGTTATTCTTCAGCTGAAATTAGGCAGATGTTGATTACTAGTCAAATGATGTGGTATTTGAGGCTTGTGAAGTAGAGAGAAATATTTCTGGTAACATGAGTAGCAGCTGTGAAAACAGTGCAGAAAAATAAAACTGACCTTGAACAACATTAGGAAATCATGCTATTTTTTAGGTAATATTTAAGTTAAAAGAATACCACACGTCTGCTGAAAATACACTCACCTCTTCTATTTGAAAGTTTATAGAAACTAGATTTAAAACCTCACTCTCATAAATTGAATGTATTCTTCTAATTAAAAAAAAATAAAACCACATAATCTTCTGGTTTAACAAGGAAGCCAAACCCGATCGGGTCCTGCCTTCAACACAAGGAATTTTTGCATCCCGAGCCAAAAACACACAGAGATTCACAAAATCCTGACCTACCTGAGAGTCCTAATGAGCTTAAATCTAGGCCTCCTACATTTTGAAAGCCTCAAATGGAAATGCATTTTGGATGCAGACTAGCACAGTTTTGTGTTAACAAAACACAAAAGAGTAACCAAATTCTGCAAAGGATTTCTATTGAAAAATAATACAGTGCAAATTAATATCCACATGAAATGGTGATAAAATAATCCTGGGTATCTGCTTCATCGACTTCAGAAGTATTCATGGCTTTTTCAAGATGGTGAGTTTTTGGAATGCAGTGATTTTTCTGAATAAAAACACCATGAATAACAGTGAACAATGAAATATCCTAATTTATCATCTAGAAAAGAAAGGTGTTTCACCGCTGTCTGGTGTAACTAAAACATTTGCACAGTGGCTATATTAATTGGGTAGAGGGACCCATACTGAGTAACGTATTAAACCTTTTCAAATGTATTTGTGACCCTTCCCTTCAATGCGCAATACATAGGTCTATCCTTCTTTTTCTCCTTGTTTTCTGTTTAGTGTTGGGTTAGTAGAATTTAGGTCTGGCCTAATGCGTACTTTAAATTAATCCTCCCCTTCAAAAATTGCCGTGGAGTTCTTTTAGCCCAAGTGATAAAACTTTACCGTAAGGATTTGATTTGTCAGTTACAGATATGATTGTTATCTCACCACACGTACCTTCTCACGGAACGGGAAGCAGCGCCAAGACTAGGCAGTGCTCTTCCACACACTGCTTTCCATAGAGTAAAGGAAAAAAGCCTGCTATTGTTACGGTCACGTTCTCCAACAAGCTCTGTGGTTACAGATCCAAAACACTTGTGTCCAAATAGTCCCCTAAGTTCCACAATTTTTCTTTCTTGTGATTTCAGAAAGCGGTTCAGGTAATTACTGTGCCGCTGATTTAGTTATTTTACAGATGGCTATATGCATTCATCGATGGAATATCAGAAAACTAAAATACAAAGCAGGAAACATAAAATTGTCTTTATATCCTAACTAGCATAAACTTCTTTTGAACTAAAGATTCCTTGACTTTGGGTCTAGGAGTTGTGGAGGAAGAGTCAATAGTAACCATGTAGACTTACAGTTAAGAAATCCATCCTGCAAACACAGGGGAAAAGATTTTTTCAGATTCACTCAGTATTGGGCCAGATTTGCTGCTGCTGCATTCTGTTTATATCTAGAATTGAACTAGCACAACAGCTTCAAGCATGAGTTGCGTTACAGTTTGGAAATGAAACCGCTGTTTTCTGATCTGTCTTGTTGAAAGATAAATTGATAGATGAGCTGTTTGCTAAACATTTCTTCTTTTTCAGCTGCTTAAAGACCATTCAGTAGCACCTCGCTTGGTTCTTAAAAGAGAAAAGAAAGTATAGGGTTTAATGTTAGTCTTCCACTCCCAAAAGAATACGGATGATCTAGCATCTCAGCAGATATCCCGAAGTAACCATCTATCTCTCTACTGAAGTCTGGAACAATTAAAAGCTTGCATAGTAATTCAGAATTCAACACTGCAAAAGAATAGTTGCAGATTCCTTTACGTTGTAAGCATCAAAAGCAAAAGCTGTGTGGAACACCTGCACTGTATGGCTGTGACAACATCAGCCCTCGCAAAGATTTGCCAGATTTAGTCCCAAAGCAGCGTATTGTTCTATCTATCTCATCACCTAACTGGTGTTATCGTCAATAATTTGGCAGCACCCCTGGGGCAATCTAGGAGTCATCTCTGATCTCCCACGAACGCTACGCAAACCATTTTGACAAAATGCATCGGTTTTCATTCAGTACCTAGACTCAACTTCCAATCTCCTCCCCTGCCCCCTGCAAGACCTAGAGTCTTCTGTATAAGAAGAAAAAAAATATATGAATACTATGAAACTGTTTTTCAGAGGCGGCCAGCAAATTTTGATTAAAAAACCCCCACAACAAAACCAATTGATGGTAAAGCATTTGGACACCCATGGCAGAAGTGGTCTGTAGCTGACTGGAAGTGCTTGACATAGAAAGAATTATGGCCATTGTAAACCATAAAAATATATAGAGATAAAACATAGAAGAACAGAATGAAGCACAGATATTTTGCATTAAAAGTACGGAACCTAAACCACATGGATTCCAAATTCTTCTTTAAAGAAGTTAAAAATTAGTACAATAATGAACAGAAGATGAAGCCCTTTCAGTGTTCCAGTAAACTCGTACCAACCAGATTCTGAAAGATCACAGATACATTTGAGTCCGTTTCCAAAAGTGCAAGTTGCCTCTGAGTTCAACTCAGGTTACTCGTCGTACATAAAGATAAGGATCTACACCCCTCCAAGTTGAAAACCAAATAACTGAAGCAGTAAAAAGCAGCGTAGTTTTTGAAAACATGGAGTACAGACCTTTTTGCATGCAGTACAGATCATCTCAACTCAAAATCTGTGAAATGGAGTTACAGCACTAGCAGAGCCTTTTTTTGGACTCAGAGCAGAGACAAATGAAGAAAATTATAAATGGGAACAGGATAAAAAAAAATGACATTTTTATGAGACTATAGTTGGCAAATCCTTCAGCATGAACAGAGAAATGAGAATATTTGCTGTTAAGGGACTTGCTTTGAAAAGGCCTTAAACATTTCAGGTTAAGGGCAACTTATTAAGCCATAACATTATTCTCATGGTACTGGCGCTTGATAGGATTACTCATGACTTTGTTTCATTAAAACGCAGCAGACGTGATCCCTGCTCCAAGCGACATACGTAGCACACGCAAAGATTTCCACAACTACTTACCATATCAATGGATACCATTGATATAATACCACAATAATATCTTCCATTACTAAGTGCATAGCACGTGAATGCTCAAGTACCTGTATACAGTACAGACACATCTACTGTATTTCACACCTCTCTTTTTCAGGGATTTCAAATAACTGAGACGGCATTACTGCCAATTCTTTTGGAAGCTAACTCACGCACATCAAATACTGAAACGCAAATGTAAGAAAATAAAAATCTTCATTCTCCTAAAAATTATTTTTAAGTCTCTAAAATAACCTGCTTTAAAAATATCAGAGTGTATGTGAAGCTACACGTCAGGTATTTAATTACTCATTTTAAAGTATTATTTTAATGTCAATCAGTCAATAACTTTTGCCTTCTTTTGGACAAATTGCCTTCTTTTGGCAGCATTAGCAATACCTGTGAGTTTAAAAGTTACGATGCTCCTTTTGGATTGCTAATACTTCTTTCTTCCTTTCATACATATTTTGAGAAATTAATCTTTTCCATATACAGATATATGAATACATATTACATGCATATTTAAGCAAGTTAATTTGCTTTCTTAATTGGTGAAACTCAAAGCTTGACAATAAGCAAATGTGGCAAGTCAGTTATAAAACTGAACAATTCAGCATATTTAGTTAAAAATATGAGGCAGAGCTGCGTAGGGAAAGTGGTAATACTGTACAGACGGGACAGTTGCTCTAAAGTATGGAGTAAGACTTTTACAACCTCTCGTACATTTTGGAGGTTTTGTAAGCAATATAAATCAGTGGCCAATACACACTATTTTATTTAGAATTCTATCCAAGCTATCTGTTCTATCTTTTCTATCCTGTGCAGTATTGCTTTAAAGTGGGTTCATTAATTTTGTCTGTTGTGACATATTCTGTGCAGATTCCTCTTCCTTTTTGAGGTTAAGATTATTCTCCTTGCCTGCTGACTCTTTTCCCTCTCTGCAAGAAAAGTTAAGCATATCAAATTTCTAGTTTCCAATCTAAAGAATAATTTTTTTTTTAGTCATATCTCTGTACTCATGGAATCCAAGTATTCAAGACCGTGTTCTTGGGTTCCTCTGGCAGCTTTGATAGCATTGCCAGATAGCATTTGATAGCATTGCCAGCATTTGCTTGCCAGTATTCTTCTTCGAGAGACCAAGAGTTTGTAAGCCTGGACCGTAATATACTGGGTATAGTATCTATGGCATCTAGACACAAAGAAAGTAAAAGAAATAGTGTGTCTATACCCTATCTTTGGACTTTATCTTGGACTCCTAGCACTATTTTACCATAACTTGAGTTTAGGTGAATACGGTAGATGAGGCTAGTTCTGCTCGCAAACTTTTAGTTAGTTTGCTTTCTCGTCGTTCGCATTTAAATTCTCGGCCAGTTACAGATCGAGGCCTGACTTAAACTGGAGGCAAATCTGACCTGCAGTTGTGTATGCTGGGCAGACTACTCTGACCATAGACGTTCCACCTGGAGCAGCTTGTTGGTTATAAGGAGGAATGAGTTACAGTCCCTTCTGGGATTTCAAGCTTCCGCTCCTCCCCAGTCTCATACTGAATCCACTAAATTAACTCGCCCGCAAATCTGAAGACGGGCACTGCTGAAAATCTCATTACCAGATTTGCCCCCATTCTCCTGCTACAGAATACGAAGTGTTTTAGCCCTTGTATACTACAAGGAGGGGGTGGTCCTGGATTGTGCTGATCACTAATAGAGGAAGAGTGACAGGGTGTTAATAAAACACTTTCTTTCTTAATCCTATAGGTAAACACTGAAGATAATCACCTATCCTTTGGGTGCAAATGTTTGTTAACAGACAACTCTTGGCTTAGTTTTTTTCTGGCTGTAATGTAACCTGTGGGACTACCAACACTGTACTGCAGTCTCTAGTTATTTCAAAGTAGTTTATCCCAATATTCAGATGAAAGTCATCAGTATTATGTCATTGATTAGTTAATGCATCAATTCTGGAAGTTTCCTTTATGATACCGCAAAATAAATAAAGGCATATAAAATCAAGAAAGCCTGTTATAGTTAACTTAAACGAGGAGTCTACATTCTTAAAAACAGACAGGCATATCTTTATCAGATGGTGTAAAGTAGTATTAGCACCGGTAAGAATTACCACCAGGAAAACTGAGGATTTACTATGAATTTCTATTCCGATACAACCAACTAAGTAACCTATTTTGATAACCCCCATTTCATAGTGAGGGTTACAAAAAGATCATAAATACAAAAGAGTATACATATAGTTTTACAAATGTTTCATGAGAAGCCCTTCCCCTCTCCACTATTCAGAACGAAGAACGGAGATCTCAGAATGGAGGAAAAAGTACAGGCCTGGAAGTAACACGAGCATATCATCACAGGAAAGAAAAAGCCATTTTGCATAACAACCCTCTATGGCCTGCAAAGCCCAGATTCATTTTAGTTGTTTCCTGGTTTACTATGCAATTATTTTAGATAGCTGGACCTAGAAACTTGACCTTTACAGCTTCAAACAAACAACTTGGATTCTCTTCTCCTGAATGTTCTTTTGATGAAGGGTTTCAGTGAGCGTATAAACCCGAGACGCAGTAGAGCCACTGTCATATTCCAACCATGTTTTCAGTAGCCTATGATCAGAACAGCAGAACTGCTAATGCACAGAACAGAGGCAACTGAATAACTGCAGTTTCTGTCGTAGTGGTATTTACTTCCTTTGCATGTATAAAATAGCGTTGGATCTCACAAAAGTGTTTGCAATGAGGCAAAATCCAGAAGAGCAAATCCCTCTCATTAATCTCTTTTGTGAAAAAAGAGTCTATATATAGGCTTTTGATTTAAAAAAGATCACCCCCACCCCAGAAAAAAACCAACCAAACAAAACAACAAGACTTTTGGACAAGAAGAATTTTTGAATTGAAACATCAAATTTTGAATAAACTCAAGGTCCCTGGTTGGGGCTCCCGCAGTTCTCACTGTGGTGTTTCCCCTTGACCCATATGCGGGGCGTGATCCTCCAGGAACCGGAGACAGTCATGTAGCAAGTTTAAGCTACTGCACCCCAAAGAGGACAAAAAAGTTCTGATAGATAGATAGAAATTTTAAATAATTTTCTAGTAGAAGAGTGAGCAGAAACAGCTGCATGTTGTGTACGTGAATGTTTTCATTTTGGTGAAAGGACATATTTTTATATATAAAGGTTCATTTGAATATAGGGCCCTTGGAAATTATGTACATACGTATTATGTGTCCATAGTTCTGCTTTATTTCATACTCCATACTCTGACTGATACGTAATTTCAGAAAAACACTTTTGTTTTCTATTTTTGCACATTTGGATGCTTTCTTCTATCTGTTCCCACAAATATTTGGGATGCCATCCTCCACCCATCCACATAACAACAATACACTTTTATTTAGATCCCTCTCCTTGTGCCACTTACTCCGTGTCCTTACAAGAGCAATAGCATCTGGCAACAGCTTGATTGAAGCGTCAGACATTAAAGAGACAGGTAGAAATAATTGCTCAAAAATCACTCCTCATATTTTAGGTAATTACATGAAAGGGCTTAACTGAGGCAATAAAATATAAGAAGAAAAAGAGCTGCATGAGTCATTATCACAACCTTGTTTATAACTTTTTAGTAACTTACACCTTTCTTTTCCTGTCAACACAGTTTTTTAAGTCTCATTTCAAGTTTTTGTAGCAAAGCTGATCCTGATTATAAACTTGCATGATATGAAATAAAGTTTCCTGATTTCTTGAGAGAAAGGCTGCTTAAAAGTGATGAAGATTAAATTTCTATTCACATAGCTATGCCAGCGTCCGTAAACTTAGTCTGAAGTGAAGTGAACTGGAGGCTACAACTGAAACAGAGGTTATTCCTCAAGATGCCTATCTGAAGGATGTTGCTACTCCTAGTTCTGATCCCAAATCTTAAGAAGAGATCTAATGATCTGGACACGTCAGGACTCACTGCTCCTATTGTCTTAATGAGGGCTAACCTACCCCAAGCAGCAAGAACATTCAGCGGAAAGGATGGAGAAGAAATCAGAGACTTGGATTTGCAGTTTAGGTAGCTGCCTGGTTTTGGTGCAGTGTCAATGATGGAGACACCGTTTCTAAAATTTGCATAAAAGGAGATAAATCCCAGGGCAAACCAGGAACACAAATGGCTGGCACAGTCCCAGTAACACGGCTTCCTCTGCACGCAGAACCACACTTCTTTGTCCACAGACCTCAGAACCTATTGCATGGCTAAGGGACAGGATTCAGCCCTGATTTTTACAAAAAGCAGCTAAGGCATCCCAGTCGAGACAACCTCACCCTTCCATTGCTTAAGCTACCTATTGCTGAAGGGCTGGAGCTCATTAACTATGGAGTTTTGCTGTAAGCTGCAGCTCCCTAAGCAAAAATATATTCATGTAAGAATTGTAGGTATTACATCAGTTGATCACTGGTACAATGAAAACTCCAGTGCAGCTAATATTTCCAACTGGATGCATCCATCATGATAATAATCTATAACTCTCTTAATTCTAGAAGACAGTGAAATGTTTTTCTTCTGATAGAAATCATACCCCAGAAACAAAACTACTGAACTAAACGCAACTTAAGTAAAACAACAGTTTAATAGTAGTCTGTATTTCTCATAGTACTGTGATCTTAACACACTTGACAACTTTGTTAGGATGTAGCTTGAGTGTTTTTAGAGTCCAAACAGATGACAGAAAAGATTTTCAAAGCTCCAAGTGTCTGCCTCCCTATCTGTCCATCTTTAAAATTTCTACTCTTCTTATAAATAAAAATAGAAATATTGCTATTTTATTTGGCTTTAGGCTTCTATATTTAAAATAAGAATGCACATAAGCAATTATGATTTCTTGTTCTTATGTCCACTAGTATCTTAAATATTTTCCTATGAAAGTATTTTTCATTATATAGTCACTGATATTTAGCAGATTCTGGGGAAAAAGTTCTCATTTATTCATCTTGTTTTGTCTTCTCCCTTACCTCCGATTTCTTAGGATAATAAAGTTAATCTGGAGAGTAAACTCCAATTTGTTTTCCTGTTTGAAGGAGTAATAAAGTTGATTACTTTTATTGAGTAAAGTTGCCTGTCTTCAAATAACAGGACTGTGATCAACAGGTTAAGGAAAAAGGCTAAACAGCATCATCTCAAAACTTGTACAAGTACAATAATCCTATATAAAAGAGTATCATAAAGAATACATTATGTAATAATACTAACTTGTAACAATGAGAGTAATTCTTCACTAAACAGTTTTCCCTTTGTTAATGCCTTAGAATTAACTCAGAGTCTAAAGAGACACTACTTTTAGGGAACATGAATTTTAGTGGACAAAGCGCAAGGATTTACTTTATTCTGATTCCATCTATATCTCTGACTTGGTATGGGGCCTTCAGTACACTGCTCAATTCTTTGCGTCTCCTCTTCTGTAAAAAAGATGGTCATATTTCATTGCGTATGTCACCGTAGTGTGGCAAAATTAGTGTAATGGCAGTGAATGCCTTTAAAAAAAGCCCCTAGAATAAGTATTTGCTCATGATCATAAAAATCTCTCCTACACAAGGTGATGGTACAGTTTAGGAACAGGTAGATAATTACTGTAGTGGATTTCAGAGAGAAACCACACGGGTTTGGGAAAGATGCGGTTAATGCCTAACTTTCTACCCTTATTGTATACAAACACTTTTGTATTGTATAAAACCCAACACTTTTCTCCTTACTGTATAAACACAAATATATCTGATGTTATACTAAGTAAGTTCTGTCCTTTACCCGCTTTAAAATTACCTTTTGTTGACGGAGAAATGGTTGGGAGATGTTTGGTATTCAGGAAAGAAGGAATCAAAATATTAAGGCATTTCTAATAACGGACGCGCACTGGCCAGGCTCCTTGACCGAACAGAACGCTGTCCCCCTGCAACGGCAGCACGGGCTGGCACCAGTCACCCAAGCAGCAGCTGCTCAGCGCGGCCGCAGCTCGGCACCACGGACCCGGCGTAACCCTGGGAGCCAGCGGGCTTTCTGTTCGGGGGCTCCGCCTGACCCCCTGCCCGGCCTCCATCGCGTTCACTCCCTTTCGGTTCAGTCACCTGGACAACCTTCAGCTACAAAGTGGGGATAAAAGGTTAAATTTCATAAAAGCACCATGAGTTACAAAAGATGAGTTCCACAGAAATGTCACATTCTACTGTTGAAATATTAGAGAGAGCGTCTTTTGAAAAACATTGTGTATTCTAAAGCAGAATGAATTTGAGGCAGACTGAATTGTTGGCATTAGAATCTGAAGGCAACGCATATGTATTTCACATATGCAAATTCCCCATAAGGAACCAATAACTGTCTGACAGATAAAATGACATTATTACACTAAACAAGCAGAGGTTGTTCTCAGCCAAAGAGAGGAGAAGCCAAGCCAGCCATGGTATGCTTGAAACCATTTCTTGCAAAGAAGTGCAGAGTAGGAGGAATCCTAAGTTATAACCACCCTCTGAACCACGAGTGAAGAGGGAGATGGCTAGGCCCGGGAATGCTAAATCAGGAAGCGCTTGTGGTTAAAAACAGAAGCAACCACATGAATAAGAGGTTTCAGGAGACAGCTAGACGACACTGATTGAAAAAAAATATTAAAGCGCAGAAAAAAGAAAAACAAGAAGGATTAAAAGGCCCAAGAAGATCTGTGTGCATTTGAATCTGTTTTCAGGAGAATAGGAAGGTAAAAACCCAAGTAACTACAGACTTAGACATCCTGTAACAATAAAACTTTCTTGTCATTAAAAAAGAGATCTCAGTTTGCTCTTCTTTCGCCATCTGGAAGCTTTCTCTTAAACAAACAAATGAATGAAACACGCATGACATAAAAATAGTTTTCATTTTCATCTACACACCCAGAAAAAGATCTCCTAATGACAAACCCCAGCATGTTTTACTTTCAGCCTTACGTAACTCCATGGAGACCCTCTGAGCTACCATTGGTCATCTGTAATGTTCCTCTCAGATGCTAACAAGCAGAATTTAATAGAAATATGAAAATTAGTAAAACTTCAACATTAAACACAAGGGGAAAAGTAGTTTTAATTATCCTACAAATGTTTGCATTGAGTAGGCAGCAAAAGATTTCCTGCACATAAACCATGTTGTGGTATTAAGAAAATAACGGAGCTAGCTCCTAACTGTTGTCCGACCCCTTCCCTTCTGTACTGAACAAACTCTTTAATGAGAAAACCTTTTTTTAGGAAGTAATGATGCAAAGGAAAGCAACGCAAAACAAAACAACATGATTCTAATTCGACCTTTCCAGCAGTATAGTACACACAATCCACAACACTTTTAATCTGGAATTAGATCAAAGCACTTAAGAAGTACTGTTAATTTGTGGGAACATAACACATCTGCAGATGATTAAAGAGATGCTGCCACTTACCATTTGAAATGAGGAATTTGCTGTTCCTACTTAAAAGAACTCTTCCCTTCCAATCCAACCCAAAAGTCGAAAATGCTCCTTTAAAAGAGTTTAAATGGCATGGGAGGAGGGAACATTGTGCCAAAAGATAGAGGACTCAAGCTTTGAAGCTGGAGGCATCTGCAGCATGTTGATTATTACATCTAGTTTGCTCTGCTAATAAGTGAGGAAATGAGAATTGCCCGTTGTTAGATGGGACTGACCTCTATTTGGCTGTATGGAAAATTACAATCTGGGTTTCTTGTTCCTTTTCTCTAGATAGGACAGTTAGAGGTCAGTTTCTCAAATAAATCCTTTTTTGGGGGAAAAGCATGATTTTGATGCCAAAAGATTCTCCTCTGCATCAGCTTGATTTTTTTTTTTTTTAGTGACCAGGAAGTATGAGGATTTCACTGTAAGAGTGGTCAAACCCTGGAACAGGGGCTGAGGGAGGCTGCAGAATCTCCATCCTCAGAGATACTCCAAACTCAGCTGCCCACAGCCCTCAGCCTCCGGAGTCAAGTTCAGCAAGGGGTTGGACTAGACCTCCAGAGGCTCCTTCCAACCTAACTTATTCTGTGAAACATCATGCCTGTTTCATACTAATTTTGATAGAAAGGTTCCTTTCGTCATGAAAATTAAAAACAAAATAAAAAAGGTGTCTGAGAGTTGCCCTCATGCTGAAGAATACTTTCTAGTCTCTATCCTGCCTGCATCAAGCAGCATACCTGTGACAGAGAGACAAATCCCATCGTTCCCATCAAAAAATGCAGATGTCCTTGCACAGATCCGTCTCTGCCCAATTGCGAATCGGACGTACTCCAGCCTTTGCTCCCTCTCCATGCCGATACAGATTGTTTGTTCTAACAAGTGTTACATCTGCAGAGGAGCTGCAATAGTGGCCATCCAGAACCAAGCAAAACTAGGACTCTCAATACTTCTGGGGGGTAGAAGTCCCCAGAGAAATTTTGGCCATATACCGTATTCTTAGAAGCCTGTTATTCTCTGTGCCTAATAGTCCTGGTATATTTTAAACAGTCTACAGAAAAGAGATGCCTAAAACAAACAGATAGGAAAACAAACCGTTTCTTCTTTCATAAAAACTCATATTTTCCTTGTTTAAAGAATAGGAAATAAATAAAATGTGTCAAAAGAGGGAGTAATTAATTTACACAGGTTAACTGTTATGATGTGTTATGTTAAGAAAAATGCTAAAATCTCTAGTCTCAGAAAAGTGAATGAAGACCATGCTGTTCTTGTCTTCTGCTCTCATGCATAAAACGGGTGCTTTAATCCTGTCTGGCACGGTCTATCAGAGTGTGAACTTCAAGTCTACGTAATTGGTCAACAATTCTGTCATCAACAGAAGTGTCCCTTTCCTTTGCTCACTGATTATAACGATGGATGTTTTATAAAATTTTGTGAGATTCAAGTCTTTCAAAGATTTTGATAGACAGTTTTTGTCAAAACGGAGTGGTAACTTAATTCAGATTTCCAGATTCACAGAAATTTAGATTTATATCATAGGCAGCCCACTTATTTTTATTTTCAGGAGTTAACTCAATCTAGTGTTCTTTTAGTAACAAGCCTTAAAATCTACTTCTAGCTAAAGTGTAAAAACAATGCTAAAATCTATCAATATAATTTTTGCTATTGCTTCTAAAATTAGGCATATGCTTATTGGCATTTAAATATTTTTCTCTATTACAGTGATTCGAGCAAAAATATCCAGTGAAAAGGTGGTTCCTGCCAGTGATGATCCTCTTGATACCCACAAAATGATCCGGTATGAAATCAAACAAATAAAGGTACATGGAATCACTTAGCTATTTTGAAGTTCAATGCTGATAACCTATGTGTATGACTACAATTTAGCCCTAAATGCTGTAAGCTGGAACAGGCTCCAGTTGCCTCCACGGTTAGCCCTAGGTGAACTACACAGAATAAATCAAAGTAGGGATAAAAAAAAAAGGGAACAAAAAAGAAAGCTATTCTGACATTCATGAGTTACTTGCTAAACTATATTTTGATGTCAATTTTTGTTATTCACAATTGCTTTATGAAGACTATGAAAATGTACTCCGATCTACGAATGGTATTCAACACATTTGCTGTTTCTGGTGGATACTTGATCAGCTATGTTGCATGACGGTATTGCAACGCTCTGACTAGATGATGCAAACTTTATAAACAGAGGAAAGCATTTCCAGCTGAAATAGCAAGGAGCTTTGTTCATAAGTGAATAGGGATATTTGCAGAAACAGGAGTCCTCCCCTGATATTCATATAAACAAAACTCCATTTGTATGAATGTTGCTAGGAAAGCAAACGCAAAGTTGGAGCACCCAAAAATACAGCCATTCAGAATCAATCGCACAGGACTTTTACATTATTTGTTCAGCTCCAGTAAGGAGACATATTCATTGAAGTACTTTAAGAAGACATATCTTGATCCCATTCAAGTCATCATCAAACTCTGACTGATAAAAAAAAGATCATGATCTACCTGTTTCTGGAATACACAAAAAATAGGTAGTCTCTTTCAATTAAAATGTATTAGTGTGCGTTGGTGGGGTTTTTTTGTTTGGTTGATTTGTTTGGTTTGTTTGTTTTAAGTTTTCTAGGTGGTTTTATCACTCATTTTTTCAGATAATATTATTTTGTATTATTTGTATTAATTTGTATTATTACATTTACTGGGAACGCTTAAGTAGATTGTTGTGAACTGCTACATGCTTTAAAAAAAATTCAGTCCTTCAAATTGTATCAGTAGATCACCTCACAGGAGTTTTACTAAGAAAGATGTATGGTAAACAAGAATATCTCAAAATATGCACAAGCGTGGTTATCACACATGACTCCTGTTAAGGTTTTATAGCAATTTGAACAAGCCAATTCTTCTTACCTTGCTAAAACAAACCCCAAAACTCTTCACCATCTGCCACTTTCTGTCTTGTTAACTATTAAGGATATTTTCAAATGTTTCTTTACAGGAACAAGTATATAAATACCAGAGCAATTCTCTTTTCTTCCATTAGCACTTTAATTTTCTGTTGCTACCCTGCTACACTTGAGTAACCTTACAGAAATGCAAATCGTGAAGTATACTTCAGCACAAAAAAGAAGAATGACAAGTCTAGTCTGTGGTACTATTTTCAGTCTCTAATCCCATTCCTCAGTAACGGCACACTGAAATCTCTGAAATACCTTCATATATTGGAGCTGCTTTGGAGTTTCTCCCAAATTTTCCTAAGTGGAGGCCTATTCAAAACTCAGGCATCAGTAAGAGATCGTTATTTAATTGCACTAAGCTTCAGAAGGCAAGTCAGCTAGGACTGGACAAACTAGAGAGAGTTATTTTCTAATAAAAGATGCTCTACATCATTACATAAAAGTTAGACTAAAGAATAAATATGGGTCATAAGAGTCCCGCCCTTCAAATTCTTCCTTCTGGCCAGAACAGAGTTAAGAAGAGGTAGGAGCGGAGGCTCCCGCCCTGGCACGCAGGCTGCTCGGCTGCGTTGGGACCCGCTCCCTGCTCAGTGTCTCCAACAAACCCAATAAAAGGATTTTTGTTTGAAACCTCCACAATACAGAGTGGGCGAGCAAACAGGAGCTTCTGCAAACTGCAAATCTTTGGTGGGATCGCTAGTAAATTCAGTCTGGTGCTGAAATAAATCCATAAAGGCACCTTTGCCCGCGCCTGGTAAATCGTACGGGAACTGTCACAGCGTGATGTAACCTGTTGTATACTAAGCATATAATTCACAGCTGGTATACGAGTAAAAATTAAACAGGACTGGGTATACTGAAAAATTACTGAGAAATACTCTACTTTTAAGTTAACACAAGTTTAATAGAAAAGTGTTATGGATAACACTGTAAAGTCCGCATCAAGTTACAAAAGTAAAGAGAGCGAGGATTTTTAAACAGGTCACCATGTAAACATTTGGTAAGTGTAAAATAATCAATTAAAATAATATAATGCTGTATACAATCGGCCAGATTTGGCCACCTCATGGAGCGGGACAATTCACAGACTGGCTCCTAACATCACAGAAGTAGCTCGTCAGCGACCTGCAAACTGTGAGCCTCGCAGGTCAGTGACCTCATTTGTGTATCTCCGTTTCCTGAATAACTATCAACGTCATTGACCAGAGCAATAATTTCATAACACTATTTCTTACCTTTTCCCTCTGATTATAACATTTAAAAGAATCTAAATCAACAGCGTATGTCAAATGGTCGAATATTCCCTTTTCACTATGACAGTCTTTCTTCTCTTGAGTGCTTACAGACCGCTTTCTCGTATCGTAAATTTGATGACCTGCAGTTACGATGAACAGAACAGTCCTCCTAATGCCAGCCGGCACCGATCCCGTGCTCCTGGCTCAGCCTTTGCAAAGCCATTTACGGGACTGGGGGGATAGGCTAAGAATTCGCTTTACATAACATGAAAGTAAGAACAGACTCTCTAATCATCTCTTTTGAGCTGTAGGATCTATCAAGCTAAACATGATTATCAGTATTAGTTTTGGTGAATACTTTTTAAGCCACACACATATTCGCACTTCCCTCGGGAATTCTTCTCCCCTCTTGGAAAGGAAACACAGAACCTACAGAGGTCACATTTTACTGCAACTGTACCTTCAGCAAAATGCTGCTGTTTCTCTTCTATATTACTCTCTGGGCTGCTTGACATGTAACATTAATGTGACTGGTTTATGCTACTCCTCTCACAAAAATGATATTTCTGTTATTTTAAATCCAGTGCATTAGGCTTAGCATTAAAACATTGGTATTTTTGGATAGAACTATTAAATACGATTTTGCTATTCATTTTCAGAAATATAAAAAAGAATAATGATGGGCTTTTATTCATTTTATGTATATGGGTTGGCATGTTAAGAAGCCATACATTTTTTTTCAATTAGTGTTATTTTCTTTTATTGCCATATTTACAGCATTATACTAAAGAGAGAAGAAAATACGTGATTTATATGCAACTGAATATTTGTCTTCATAATATTGTTGTTATTGACTTGGTCATCATACTTATTCTGAGGAGCCACCTAAATATTAAAGCAGTGCCATTAGCTTTTGTGACACTTTGTCTTATATTAATAGAGCAGTAAAGTAAGGCCCAAGATATTACTGTCATACATGAAATCAACACATTTTACCAAATTAAACTAGTATAAGCAAAATTGCTAAGTACTTTCCACACAGGCTGCATGGATGGAAACCCACTGAAAGAATTAGACTTCTTTTGCAAGTGGGTGGGGTCCCCTCACCGTGGGTATAAGAGGAGGTATTTCAGCTAAACACAGCAATATCTACACTTTACAATGATGCATGCAGTTTTAAAGCTAGATATTAGTCACTACATAAAGGTAAGAAAATAAGCCATGATATAGTTGAAAAGGCTTAGAGAAAAAAAAGATAGAAGAATGTAATTATTATAACAGGAACATGCCTGAGACACTGAAAGTAATACAGGTAGTCTTAAAAAAAGTATTCTAAAATCTTAAAGCAATAGCCGTGTACTGGTCTCGGTTATATACCTCAGAAGGACAGGGACAGTATCAGTATAGACTTTAGTGTCAGGCTCACATCTCTCGACTCTCCCAGTCCCTCACCCTTTTTTCCTACCTCCATAAAGTCCTCCCAGAACCTCAAATGTAAACGGACCATACCACAGTGCGGCATCGAATCAAGCCACCTTATCCCTTTAGAGAGAAAGTCCACACTTTTAGGAGATGAGAGAATATGATTGAGAAGATCAAATATGATTTACTGAATTAAATGGAATGTTAAAATCTTAAGAAATGCTTTAACAAATATCTAGGTCAAAACCAGAGATAGGCCAGAGCTGTAATTTCAAAAAACGCCAACCAGCCAAACAAAAAAGCCCCAACAAAACAAACACATTTAAGTATTAACTAGATCTCCATTATAAGTTGCTATGGATATTTATCTCTTTTTTTATAGCTGAATCCATTTGTGTTGTCTGCATAATGCCTCTTAAGTTGATTTAGATCAAGTGATGAGGTATTAAAAGAAAAGTTGTACCCTCCTATACGTTGTAGCCCAGTCAAAGGTTTCTGAACGTGGAGAGCACTCAAATCAGGGGATAGCGGCATAGTTCACTTAGTTACTATGTACTAGACACCTGTGGCTACTACCCACACCCTGAATAAGGCAGATTTAAGGGTAGCAGAAGCTGGGGATTCAGTTTCCAACGTGGCAGGAACCAAACGGCTCCGACTGAAGCGCTGGGTTAGATTCTCAAGCAGGCAGATTCTCCGCAACACACCTGCAGCCTGCTCCTGCCGCCTCCTCTGGCCGTCCTTCTGAGAACTTTTCTAGGGGGCTGACGTACCAGGCCGCTTTTATCGAATGAAATGAGACACATTTTCGTCATCATTATATATGTTTTCTATTACTTTCACTGCTGCTTTGTACAGGATACTGGTTTGGTTTTTGTTTTGCTTTGGTTTGGTGCATTTGTTTTTTCTACCAAGTATTTCAAATTCACATCTAATATTTTCGGATCAGAAGCCCAACGACAACAACTTTGGCTTTTTGTTATTCCATAGAGAAGGCTTCAGAAAAATCAACATATTACAGTGCATTTTCTAGGGCCCTGTACTATTTAAATCTCCTGAGGGAACTTGAGTAACACGAGCGCATTTTCCAGTGATGCCAGCTGCAACGGGGAGAGCCTGCCCTCGGGAGCCGGGAGCCTTGCGATCGTCCACAGCTGTCAACACACAGCATGATGTCACCAAGCAGGGCCCCCGACGCGGTGGGGTCTCGGTTATGTCATATTAGGTGATGACAGGCATCCCGAGGTGGATTAGCATCTTATGGTTCCTTCTCACATTTGGACACAACTAAATTTTTTTCATCTTTTAACGGCTTACTTCAAGGATTATTTTCGTAGTTGGAAATGCGAGTTAAGGAGCAGCCCGTCTGAACACTGCCTAGGCTTTCATCCTGAACCTATCCATTTTGGTGCTGCAGCCTCTGAATTCCAAGCGCTGGATCCCATTTTCCAACAGCTATTTGAGAAGGTCGCATTGGGCAAAATTCTGGATGGGGAAAAGCAGCTTGCTTTAATGACCAAATACAACAACAGTGCTCCGTTTCTTAGCATATTGCATGTCCCTGAAGATACCATTACGCTGACCAAGATAAAATTTCCCATATTGATATATTGAGAAATTTTTGCATCTTACAACGCTGCAGCACCTTGTTTGAGATGAGTGCTGTCTGCATTAAAAGGAAGATGCTAGTAGAATATAAATTGAAGTGAAAGCTTTAAAGATCCATTAAAAACACTGAAAAAGCAGATTTAAAAACCTATAATTTAAAAAAATGAAGACCTAATTTCCTTCTAAAAAAAATGGTCACATTTCATTTAGTGTAGAGAAGGGGTCTAATTGTTGGTATTTTCTCATGTAAGTTCAGACTTTAGAGCCTTTTTTAAGGAGATGCACCACATATTTCTTTCAGCTGTTGTTTGCAACTGTATTTTCGTGTTTGTTTTGCACTACTGACTTTCTGTTTCCGATAATTTTCAGATGTTTAAAGGATTTGAAAAGCTCAAGGATGTCCAGTATGTCTATACCCCTTTTGATTCGTCACTCTGTGGAGTGAAACTAGAAGCTAACAACAAAAAACAGTATCTTTTGACAGGTAAAATATAACAAAACTAATGTACCTGTAAAACCAGAAGTAACTGCTTAGATTGACTTTGCAAAAATATGCCAGCCCTTGTTAAAAAAAGTAATATATTTATGTACTATCTAAATAATACAAGCACAATGAAATGTACCAGTTGTGTAAAGCTGTAATTATACTGTGATCTTACATGTTTTCTGTCCTTCATCTGAAGATCTTAAAGCGGTTTCAAAGTCAGTAACTATGCAATTAGTAAATAGGAAGTATGCCGTTTTTATTTGTTTGAAACCAACAGTACTGATTTTCCCAGGAATGCAAACATGTTTCATGAGACAACACATGCCTACGTCTATGCAGATTTGGGGTTCTAGGTAATTAGAGATTTTTCTGTAGAGCCCTGAAATCTAGTTTAACATACTACTGCATTTGCATCCATCCCTTGTTGCAGATTATCAGCATCTTTTGAAAAATATCCTTCTTAAATCTTTAACATTTACTCAGCTTGCAATCAGCAGAATAATTCTCTCAGTTATAATTACGTTAATTGAAAAAAATGTGAAGTATGACTAATCTGGTGCAATTTGTTAAAAACTTCAGATATTCTTGCAATATATTTCAGTATTTAGAAAACAGTTTTATTTGCTTGCCTTATTTTTCTTATTTTCCATGCTGTAGGCCAAATTTTAAGTGATGGTAAAGTCCTCATCCATTTATGCAACTACATTGAACCATGGGATGATTTATCCTTGTCTCAAAAGAAGAGCCTTAATCAGAGATATCAAATGGGCTGCGGCTGCAAAGTAAGTATAGAACGAAACACTAATGGTCTAGTGGTGGAGCCCACCTTACAGGCAGCAGCCGTTTTCACTGATGGGAACTGTTCTCTTTTACACCATACATTTTAGATTATTTGCGAATAGCTACCGTTTTAAAGAAACCTGCAATATACTGAATTAATGTACTATTTTGCATTTAGATTACTACCTGCTACATGGTGCCCTGTTCAATCACCACACCAAATGAGTGCCTCTGGACAGACTGGCTGATAGAAAGAAAGCTATACGGGCACCAGGCCAAGCATTATGCCTGTATCAAGAGAAGTGATGGCACTTGCAGCTGGTACCGAGGTGGTCCTCCCCCAGAGAAAGAGTTTATTGATATCAGCGAACCTTAAAATGATCACTTCCTAAAAAGCCTTGGAGTCTAATTCCATCAAACGTTGCACGCTCACAGCTTTGAACTGCCACCGTCTAATGTATCTGTTGCTTAGAAACAAAACCAAATTGTCCTGTACAGCTAAAGTCCGAGTCTGTGGAATTGGCACTCACGCAAGATGAGGAACAAATCTCCTGGAGGTAGCTACTCCGTAAAGTCATGCTTTGTACAGAGAGGCCCAAGCTGAGAAGGCTCCTCTGTGTCCTCTAAGGCATAACGAGTTTCCCTTTTACCAATACGAATGTACAAGAACAAAAGAATTGCCAGAATTTTGTCCCCTGTTTCTGTTAACCTACAGATTAAGAGAGCCCCTGTTTTATTCCAGATCTTTCTGATGAACTACAGAATGTTTTATAGAACTATTTTTTTCTGTATGAAAGTCTTCTGATACAAAAGAATTATTGTACAGTGTATATGTAAAGTATTATAACAATGTGCTATAAAAAAGATTCAAGAATCCCTTTTTATCCTTATCTGTTGAAACAAGTTGAACACTTCTGTGATTAAAACAATCAGTGCTCCATATTCTGTATGTTACTTATGTCATAGCTTTCTTTATCTACAGAGTTGTAACTTTCATTGATAATCAAAATGCTCTTACCCAATTCAATATTCCTATGGACTAGCTATACCTTGTGGAAGGAAAAGCCACATGTTCTAATGCTTCAGCATTTTATGGAACCGACGCAAATAATGACAGGCTAAAACTGCTTACATTTACAGAAACCATGTCCGTCATCACGGCAGCTGCAGTACTTGATAATGCCTCTCTAAATGTGTGACTAGGTCATTGTATTTCAGCACTGTTAAAAGCTTTGGCTTTAGAAACTCATGTAAAAATACATGCGAGAGATACTGAATAACTTGCACTGCAAGTGATTTCTAAAAAGCTCTCAAATATTTGACCGTATGTGATAGTTTAAATTTACACATTAATGATTTTTCATTCATTACATTTCATTCATTACGTTCATCTCATTGCATTCATTCAATACCCATCGTACTCTGTCATAAGGAATTTGGTAACCCATGAACTTAGACTAGAGAAGTGTTACAACGTATTTGCCTTTTAGTTTTTTAGTGTCTTAACTTTTAGGAATTGATACTGTAGTTAGTAACTAATCTCACACATATTTAAGTTTACTAAAGTAATTCAATTCACAGTGGTAAAACTTAAGAAATTGTTTCAGTAAATGCCAAAGTTTAGACAGTCGTCCAACTGCTTGCGTTCTAGAAACTGGATGAGAGCCGTCATGCAGGGTATGAATCTGTAATAGCTGCCATTTCTGACATATTTTACTCTCTCCAATTTTCTCCATTGGGTTTCTTTCACTTCATTCCAATTTTGGTTAGAAATTACTCTCATGTATTCCTCATGTGAGAATTTAGAACAGTTCTGTTCTCGTTTGGTTAGATCAGGTCTATTTAAAGGTTTAACACAAACACTTTACTCATTCCTGCTAACCACAGTGTGACATTTCCAGCCTCTGGGCTCATTAAGAATCAGAGCTGTTACTGTCTACTGCTTCAAGAGTCCAGTTTTCCAAATAGTTCCTGTAGCCTGTTTGCTATAGAGTCCTTATAAAACCATCGGGACTTAAACTTGCAAAGAAGATACGCACTTCTTTAAGTGTATAGGCATCTCTAATCCCATTCAATCCAACGAAGTCGTAGTTTGGACATAACATTCAGCGTGTCCCCTGTATCTTGTCACACCCTAAGATAGGTTGTATCGGATATGTAACGTATACTTGCAAAAAAACCTGTATAAATGATTTTTGTGATATATTCTGTTCCTGTTTCTAATGTTTATTTTGACAATTGCATGAATCCATATTTAAAGGACAGACAACGGCAGCTTTGAAAGCACTCTTGTGAGAATAAATATTCTTATTTACTTTTTTTGTGACTAAACTTACATAATTCCAATGAAGTGCAAATGGTGCAAGGCCAACCGGAAGGCACGCCATTATTCCTTTGAGGAATATATGTCCCTTAATACTCAATGTTTCACTTTCTATTTACTGTAGATCAGTTTTGCTGTTCTAATTTACAATCCTAAATTAAAACACCATATATTTGGGCTGCCAAATGTAAAGCTTAGCTCGTTTTCTGCTTTGCTAAAGACAAACAAAAAATTACCTAACACTAACTTGGACCATAGACTTATTATGGCTACTTGCATAAATGATATAAAAAAGCTACATTTCTTCCAAAAAGGAATTGAGATTGCAGAGGCAATATTGACAATGCTATTTACTGTCAGTGCTGTGCACTTATATTACGTTACAAAAAGACTTAAAAAACAGGCCTTATTTCCTCATGTCAAACCAAAACAACTCCTAGACAAGCCTGCAAGAGCTTAATAACCATACAAAGCCTGAATCAAGCGCATGGCTAATTAATATTCAATCCATGTACAGTGTAGCATTTGTGGCCAAATCCATTTGATGTAACGGTGTCTTTTGAATAGCACTCTGCAGCCAACAGGTATTTTCTGCTTTTTAACTCAACATAGTTGTGTTTCTGTTTTAGTTTTATAGTAATTAGACCTTAAACTCAACTAGCCCAACTCAGATTGCCTTCTTTATGTACCTTGTAAAAATAAATGTTTTCTTTGATATTTATGAACAAACTGTAATATGAATTGTATGCCATAATTAGTTTTTAAAACATTTTATATTTGACCTGCCATAAAATACCCCATACGAGGTGTTTCAAAATTAATGGCCGTCCACTTTGATTTCTGTCTGACCATAAATCTGGCCAAACTTCCCACAATGGGTGGTACAAAGATATTTTTTTTTCTCATCTCAATAAATATGGCAAGAAAAGCTTTACAAAAAACCCTCTCGGAATGAGTTTTTATTTTCCCTGAGATTCAGCACTCATAAAGATTATGAAAAGGATTAACTACAATGTGGCATTCCGAATATGTTATTTTCCTATCGAGATTTTTACTGTAGTGGCATTGATATATTATCAACAGCAGATTATTTTTACAACATTTTATTTTTACTTCTTGAAACTGTGTATGTGTTATATGAAAGGTTAGAGCAGAAATATAGCCTGGTACAACATTTGATTTTAATTTGAAAATTACTCACATGACTTATGACAAAAGTAGGGAAAAGAACAGAGAAGGGAGACTGTACAGGTGAATGGTGGAAAAAAAAGCACCTTGACTATTGCTGCCTTTTTCTCAATGTTCCAGTTAAGTTTTAATTAAATTGTCCGACAATGAAGTTGAAAAAGCCAGGTTTTTTATCATGACAGAGAACACAGGAGGTGGGAATGCAGTGAAATAAAGGGAACTAATTACTGAGGGAAAGGCTGTAGAGATGACTCAACTAGCAATGAGTTCAAAAAGCCTTACAGCGTTTTGTATAGTTTTAATCAGTCTGAGATGAATGTTTCTGTTTCAAAAAGTGTTTCATTAAAGCAGCTCCATTTTTACACAAAAGAATGGCATCTTTGTTTATTTACCTTTTATTGCCGTCTAAAGCCTCAGTACAAATGATCACCATAGCGTGAAAGAAGCAAAAGAAAGAGAAGCCCAACCGTACCTCTGGCACGCTCAGCTGAACACTCAGTGCAGAGATTTGGAGTTTGCCCCTGCTCCCCCCCCCAGCTGGTTTGCACTGGAGGGGAGGGAGAGAGCTCTAGGTTACCATTTGGAGAATAAGAAGGGAAGGAACAAACACAAGAGGAACTACCAAAAATGATTTTAAACTGTAAATACCAAATTCCGTAAAAGTCAGTGCAAATGAGGCCAGCTATTAATAAACAGTGTTTAAAAAACAACAAAATTTAAATAGCATGATATGATTTCAATTCATCGACCAGAAGACTCTGATATTCAGCTCATTTTACAACCCACTCCAGCAATTTGAATAAAATGCTATCTTGTACCATGTTGCCTGATTATTCTTCAAGCCACAAAGTCCCAAATAATGTCTTCAGAAGGAAGAAACAAACAAATGAGCTTCATCACAATCAGGTATTACAGCACCTCTAAACCACGTATGGCAGTGCAATCCCGAAAGGCATTCATTTTCTCTAGATTAACTTTCATTATGTAGAAATATGTAAAAAATTACTCAGGTGTGGAGAACATTAACATTCAAAAGTTCAAACAAAAGACAAATAACTTATCAGTTCAGACGTTAATGAGCAATGTAGAGGAATGAAGGGGGGAAAACCCACTCAAATATTTGTTATACTCTTAAGCAAAATATGCCTTATAAACACATACACATGTTGTCTTGTTTGTGTTCTCTTACTGAATTGGAACTCAATCAGTCGTTCAAGACAGCAGTTTGCAGTTGAACTGGCAGCTGAACTTCTACAGGGTCACACTATGTAAAAATTAAAAGCTAACACATTAACTCTTGTCCCAGAATTATAGGATATTTTCTTTGTTTCTATGTACTGCAATTCAGCAATGCATTAAAAAGCCCCGCTTTTTCAATAAAATCATAGAATATCTTGAGTTGGAAGAGACCCATAAGGATCACCGCGTCCAACTCCCTGCTCCTCGCAGGACCACATGAAACTAAACCATATGACTAAGAGCATCGTCCAGACGCTCCTTGAACCCTGACAGGCTTGGGGCCGTGACCACTTCCCCGGGGAGCCTGAATAATAGCTGATAAAATAATGAAGAAAGAACAATAAATTGTGCGCAGGAAATTATAAATCAGCTTTAATCTTGGCCATTCTCAGGAAAATAGAGAGATATAAAACTTATTACCATTTTAAAAAGCATATTGCGAAACATGAGATGTGGTTCTGCTTCTCCACCTGTTACGAATGAATCCCCAAGGCATAAACCACTTCCTTTGCATAAAAAAAAATAGAAATTTTATAAAGTTGTATACTTTCCTGACAAATCCATCAACAAAAACCCCTTCCATTCTGAAAAGATTTGACTGTCTGGGACAATATCTAGATCTGCTGCTCCGGATCAGTACCATTCTCCTTTGGCTCTACAAAACTTCTGTGTAGCAAATTTACTAAATACGTAACTGTGGTGAAAGCTCTCTTCAGAAGTGTCATATGTGACAAGAGAAGTGGAAACATCTGTGAGTTAGTAGTCCAAAGAAACCAGAGAGAACTGGGAAAGCAGGATGAAGAGCCGTCCCACCACTCTTGCAATGCATCAAAAAATACAGCAGGACTGCACCATACTGTGTTTATTACCAAAAGATGAGACAGACGTGGGAGAAAGAAGACTTCAGAAGAAATCTTAGTCCACTGCTGTCACTGAAGCTTATCTTAGATGCCACCTATGATAACGAAGCACTAGCCAGAGTCTCGAGACAAGACACACAGCAATTACAGCTTGGGGACCCTACATAAACAGCTAACTAACATACTTACCATGACCTTGCAACAGTACTTGAATCACAGCTGTGTGACACACGCTGAATGGATTATATTCTAAAAATAATGGATGCTTCTCTGCTAGTCTATTCAATCAGCAAATAGCCCCCCTCCAGTTTCTCTCAGTGCTGAAAGTACTTCCTCTAGAAAAATATACTCAGGAAAGAATTTCTGTTTAGAAACCACAAGAAAAGTAAGAAAAAATGTCTGCAGCATGACAGGTCATGAGCAATGGCTGTAAGTGTTATTTTTATGAATGCATTTATGTCTGTAAAGGACTGGGAATCAATGTCAGCTCAGGTACATGAAGATCAAAAGTCACAAACACCCTGATTTTAGATGAGTTCAAAGTCCTACACTGACAGGCACATAGCCTTGTGCATCACCCACAAAGATAATAAACACTTTGAACGTATCATAAAGGACTAGGTTGAAAACAAACCATAAAAGTAACTCTTGCACTTTAATAGTTGTTCTGTGTCTTTATAAGCATTTAATCTCTTCAAGATCTGAAGTTGGTTAGCTGAAAAATGACTACCTTCACATCTGAAAATATTCCAGTTAACCATCACAACGCTTTCAAGTGGTCACCCAGTCTCATCCCTCTGAAAGCTTCCAAAATGGCTTTTAAAATAGACCGTAAATGGGGGAAATGAATTGTGTGTTTACAGTTCCTGTTGTACAGAGACAGTAAGTAAATTTAGTATTGGTATTTGCACGTACCATTTCCTTGTGATTAGGATAGAACGTTTGCTCAATTAAAGGGAACTTCTCTGGACCCAAAGCTTTGTAGACAGACACCAGCTGGGCAAACTGTAAAATAAAGCAAAACAAGACAAAAAGCTTAGGAGAGAAACCGCATTCTACCAAAATGATCTCATACTGTCATTTTGCTTCTTGTCTTCTGTGTTTCATAAACTCAGCGAATACACATACACATTGTACACTCTCTCTCTCCTCCTCTCTCACATGCACACCTTTTTAATCCGTCCAAGCTATAACTTCACATGCAGATCAACAAAGAACACCACCTCTACGAGTTAAGCCTTCACATGTACAGAAGACGAAATACACTGGAATGCTGGCTTTCAGATACCTCATAGTCTCTAGATTTTAAGCAGACTTTGTGATAATAAAATAATTATAATTTTGCATTTTCTGCCATCTTTAATCAAAGATCAGACGTATTTCACATTAATTTAGCCTCTGGCACCTCACTGACATTGAAACAGAATTTTGCAAAACTGGAAAACAGAGCAAAGCGATAACTGTGTCATGTGTAACAAGTCAGGTGAAGAACAAACAAGAGAATTTTAATTTCCTAGGCTCTAGCCACGTGCCATAGCCACATGGCCATTCTTCCACAATCAACAAAGTTGTTGATAATTTAAACAGCTACATGTTATTGGCATTTCTATTAATGTTTTCTTTCTGGGCCCCTTCCCCGACATATCCAGTCTACCTATACACTGGACTGTAGTAACTTGACACAGAAAGCAAAACAACATTTAAACACAAGAGGACAAAGAATTCTTTATTAAATAGAAATGTATTTTGGGGTCGTTCTTTCTCTTTAGTGAACAGATCAACTCTTCTGTTGTAACAGTTCAAAAACTAAATCACTCTTGAGCTCACGGCTCAGCAAGTGAGGTTTCTAGGGAGCAAGATGACTTTGGCAGTCAGAAGACCACTATTGTTTCAAGACTGCAAAGCTCTGGCTTGTACATGCCTGTGATGTGTTTAATTGTCATTATGCCAACATGAGACATAAACAACTTAGCACAACAGTTTGAATAGTGGGATTTGCTGGTTACAAACAGGGAAAAAAGCAAAGAACAATAGAACTCTGTCCATAAGGCAGTTTGATCAAATACCTACTCTGTTAATGCAATTTAGGGTGCAGGGATAGTAAAAACTGTTTAAAGGGGAAAAAAATGATGAAAGCTTTGCATCGCATTTCCAGCTGGCATAGAGAATTTGTTTCATTTAGTGGTGTTTACTTAGGTTTGGTAAAACACATATTTCAATTTTGAAGTCCAGTGGAAAATACCTTAATGATGAGTAGTTTTCACCAAACCCTTATGAAATTCTAGTTGGATAGTGTGCTGAACAAAACAGACCTCAAGGAAAGGAAATATTATCACAGCTACCAAAATAAGGTGGTTTGCAAATAGGATTCCTGACAACTTACTATTTGTTTCTGTTCTTATCCAAGATCCAAATCCAAAATTTCATAAGCAAATACTGCATATTAAATACATGATTTTTGCCAAACAATTGTTATGTTAAAATAAATCTATTTACCTATCTTTAAGTAAAAACCTTTAAAAAAAGTCATATGACTATTTCCTGTGATTCTTTCCTTATTTTCTTTTCCATTTTCACGGAAAGCAAGCAAAACACAGTGAGAAACTGACACTATTTGTAGGGGTTGTGGCATTCACTCAAGAGGTAAGAAGGCTCTAATTCAGATTAATACTAGCAAATGTTTGTTTACTTAAAATCAAATAGTATCAACCACAGATAATACACACGTATCACTCTGAAGTACCCTCTAATCTAGTAATGAAGCTATGAAATAGCATGTAGGAAAAGTAGATTTAAATTTCCTGAGGCAGAGGAGAGAAATAACTCAGATTTCCCATAGCTGGGGGGAATGCTTTATCCTTTGCCCCTGCTGGGACACTGCGTCACCTGTGTGTCTACATCTCTTGTCAAACTTTTCTCCCCCAAAAAAGCAACTTGATAAATTCGACCCAAATTCACATAAGATTTTGGCATTGTAATTGTACATTCTTAAACGGCTAGAAATATATCTTATTTTTGCTGATTCCTACTGGGCAATTTATGAAAAAGAATGTCATTGATGTTTTAATGAACTTCTATCAATTTGTAAGTGTGATCTGGACTACACCTTTTTTATATTTGCCTTTTGAGCAGCTGAACCAAACAAACATCAGTTATACAGACTAAAGCAAAAGACCACTTCTGAAAGTCCTGTTGTGTCTGGACAGTTTGGAAGCTATACAGAGCTTACAAATAGGCTGGTTATAGAATACTATGTTGCCTGCTTTTTTACCCAAACCAGGTTTTAAAGGTCTGCGGGAAACTACACTAAGTTTGATTTGACATTTTTTAGACTTTATTAAAAAAATCAAACCAAACCAAAAGACCATATTAATGCTTTGCCTTGATTAGGGTTTTGAAAATATTTTGTTTTACTGGGCTAGCTAATATGACTGCAAATTACACATTTAAAGCACAGTAAAGTTTATCAAATTCTTCCCTAAGCAAGAGCATTGTCTTTTTAGATGATAAACTACTGAATTATTATCTAATCCAATGCTGAATGTTTTCAGATATGGGATGTTCATGAAATAGAGAATACTGGTAGAGCCACTCTATATGTAAATAAAGTATTTTATATGGATGCTGAAAACCCTGGGAGATTTTAACAATTATCTAAAAAAAGAGCTCACAGAGCTTAATATTTCAGCAGGAGTCTTTTCAACATCTTAAAAAAACCAAGAAAGTGGAAAAAAGTTCTTTTAGCTCTTATTTTAGCTAGCTGAATTTAATTCTCATTTCCAAATTTTGCATCTTATTTTCAGCTCAGAGAGAGATATTCTCAGGTATGTGTATTTATGGTTTTCAGATTATTTTTTTAACAGGAAAACAGTGGAATTCTGTAACATTCTTTGTAATGTCAGCTCTTCTCTTTTCTACCAGGGATTAAATGCTTTCACATTTAGGCTATAGATTGTTCCTCCATAAAGGAACAGAGCACCAGCTGTACTTTTTCTCCTCTCCAATGAAGTATGATACAGATAAGAAATACTTAGTCAAAAAAGACACTTACTCCCTTTGATTTCATGTAAAAGCTTTATGGGGTTTCATTACACTGAGAATGGAACACTATAAATTTGACTTCATAGACTGTACTGTAATCAAGCAGCGCACAGTTACAAAAAATCACTCTGCTAACTTAGAATCACAGAATCATAGAATCGTTTAGGTTGGAAAAGACCTTTAAGATCATCGAGTCCAACCATTAACCTAGCACAGCCAAGCCCACCACTAAACCATGTCCCTAAGTGCTGCATCCAAACGTCTTTTAAATACCTCCAGGGATGGTGACTCCACCACTTCCCTGGGCAGCCTGGTCCAATGCTTGACAACCCTTTCGGTGAAGACATTTTTCCAAATCTCCAGTCTAAACCTCCCCTGGCGCAACTTGAGGCCATTTCCTCTTGTCCTATCACTTGTTACCTGGGAGAAGAGACCGACCCCCACCTCTCTACAACCTCCTTTCAGGGAGTTGTAGAGGGCAATAAGGTCTCCCCTCAGCCTCCTTTTCTCCAGGCTGAACAACCCCAGGTCCCTCAGCCGCTCCCCATCAGCCTTGTGCTCCAGACCCTTCCCCAGCTCCGTTGCCCTTCTCTGGACACGCTCCAGCCCCTCAAGGTCTCTCTGGGAGTGAGGGGCCCAACACTGAACACAGCATTTGAGGTGCGGCCTCACCAGTGCAGAGTACAGGGGCACGATCGCTGCCCTAGTCTTGCTGGCCACGCTATTCCTGATACAAGCCAGGATGCCATTGGCCTTCTTGGCCACCTGGGCCCACTGCTGGCTCATATTCAGGCAGCTGTTGACCAACACCCCCAGGTCCTTCTCTGCTGGGCAGCTTTCCAGCCCCTCTTCCCCAAGCCTGTAGCGCTGCATGGGGTTGCTGTGGCCCAAGTGCAGGACCTGGCACTGAGCCTTGTTGAACCTCATACAACTGGCCCCAGCCCATCGATCCAGCCTGTCCAGGTCCCTCTGCAGAGCCTTCCTACCCTCAAGCAGATCAACACTCCCGCACAACTTGGTGTCATCTGCAAACTTACTGAGGGTGCACTCGATCCCCTCATCCAGATCATTGATAAAGATATTAAACAGAACTGGCCCCAGCACAGAGCCCTGGGGAACACTGCTTGTGACCGGCCGCCAACTGGAGTAAACTCCATTCACCACCACTCTTTGGGCCTGGCCACCCAGCCAGATGTTTACCCAGCGAAGAGTACACCCATCCAAGCCACGAGCAGGCAGTTTCTCCAGGAGAATGCTGTGGGAAACCGTGTCAAAGGCTTTACTGAAGTCGAGGGAGACAACATCCACAGCCTTTCCCTCATCCACTAGGCGGGTCACCTTGTCGTAGAAGGAGATCAGGTTGGTCAAGCAGGACCTGCCTTTCCTAAACCCATGCTGACTGGGCCTGATCACCTGGTTGTCCTGTACGTGCTGCGTGATGGCACTCAAGATGATCTGCTCCATAACCTTCCCCAGCACCAAGGTGAGGCTGACAGGCCTGTAGTTCCCCGGATCCTCCTTCTGGCCCTTCTTGTAGATGGGCGTCACATTAGCTAACCTCTGGTCACCTGGGACCTCCCCAGTGAGCCAGGACTGCTGGTAAAGGATGGAAAGGGGCTTGGTGAGCACTTCTGCCAGCTCCCTCAGTACCTGTAGACTTGTGTGTGTCTAAGGGGTGCAGCAGGTCACTAACCATTTCCCCTTGGATTATGGGGGCTTCATTCTGCTCCCCATCCCTGTCTGCCAGCTCAGGGGGCTGCGTACCCAGAGGACAACTGATCTTTCTATTAAAGACTGAATAATGACTTTACTTATCACTTTAGATGAGTTAAAATGTGGTTAATTACATGTATGTCATCCCTGAAATGCTCAGATTTTTCCCTGAACAAACTGCACAAACTTTTTCCTCAAAGATAATTAGATATGATATTTAAAATTAATTACTCCAGGTGGTGCTTTGTGTTACATTTAATCCCAGCAAGCTTCTAATCTCTCGCCACGCTGAAGGATATGTATCATTGTCCATGCCAGGGGAGAATTTCCTGGTAAGATTTTCATGCAACAAACTACTTCACATTTGCCTGTATAGTTGTTCGCTATCAGGGAAGTACCACTGAGCTGTGTATTATAAAACCTTTTCTGTCAGAGATTTTCCCTTTATTGTGAGTATTCATTATCTGTGCTCTTTACAAGTTAAGGCTTGCTTCTACTGACAGTGGAAGAACTCCAACCGGCCATCTAATACTTCATGGTAGCGACTAAAATGATCACAAAATTCTCTGCATAGTCTGTTTCACCAAACCAGACGAGCTGGCATTCTCTAGGACTAGAGAAAGAGGAAAACTTTGATGGGTGAACACTTTTTGAATCCCTCTGTCATAAAAAAATGGTGCTTTTAGCTGAGAATTAATTCATCTTTGACTGCTCTAAGGTGTGGGCACATCTACAGAGTGAAGAAATGTAATGCAATACCAGTTTACTTCTGGATTTCCATATATAAATTTGCCTTTTCCCAAATTTATTAAATGTGTATCAGTGTTTGTGGGTGAAATTACTAAAATAAAATTTCTAAGTTTCTAATATGATCTCAATATTCAGTGTTGCTGCCAGCTTTCTTTGAACATGTATTACTTAAAAGCAGATGATGCAAAACAGTTTAAAAATCGGGTTGTCATGCTGATCAAACATTTAGACAGAGTAAAACCTTCATCCTACTGTATACTTAAATCATTTCTTTGTAAGACTAAGAATTGATGAAAGACAGCTTTCCATGGAAATGCTGTAGAGGTTCCTAGTATTTCTCTGTGAAATGCACACTAGAGTAAAATTATGCCTGAATATGTGTCTCATTACACATGAGCGTGCACGGGGGCCGCAGCAACTGGATTTTCCCTTTCAATATACAAAGGGAAGCTCCCTTCTCCCCATAACGACCTGCAGAGGTCTCTTGGAGGGTCTGTAGGTTAGGAAGCTGAAAGATGAGCTGTTTTACATTATAGGCTGTTTTATGTTACATGTCTATTATAGGAAACTAATAAAGAAGACGACGCATTGACTTTTTTATCCTCTTCAGATAGGACTGTGAAAAATGTCCTGAAGTCCGTTTTTAGGCTGAAATGTCCATTTTTAGGCTGAGGCTCGGAAATGTGGCTGGTCATTCCAGAAAAACATGATTGCCTTGTAAGAGTAAGAGATGTTCAAAAGCACGGACTAAGTGTCATTCGCACAAACATACTGGGGTCCTTGGTGGCCAACAGGTTGAGAGGGTTAGACCCTTCAGAGGGAGAAGAAATTAAGCAGTTGTGTGGAAGGGGCTGGGAGGGTTCATTTGACACGTGTGCTCTGTGGGAGTCAATTTACTTTAATCAAGATTTTTCACTATGCCTGTATTTTAAACACAGTTTCTCTCTTTCTCTTTGTGGGTTTTGATTTTTTTTTTTAATTACTATTACCTAGGTAATAGTAATGGGAAGTATTTGTGTTACTCTTGTTATGCTCTTCATAATATTTGTTCTTTGTTGCGATTGGCCTACATTTCTTCTATTATGCTTTAGTAAACATTAAATACTTTTCCAGAAGGCTGAGTACATGCACTTTTGATTTGCTATTTGATACCTAATACAAGAATCAAGGGAAACAGACTGCTGACTGTAGCTTACGTACCTCTTTCTGTCAGCAGGAGCTGACAGACAACTTAATGAAAGTATTCAAACTTTCAAAGTCAATTCGAAGTTTGACATGGCAACTGAACAATGAAACATTGCCTACAAATCAGTTTGGGCACGTTAACAGAATACAGAAAAGATGGGAACTGACAAAAGAACTTGGTGTTCCTCCAGTAGTTTTCCATGATTACGATGCAAAGCCAAAGACAACACAGTTGGACTCTGAATGGAAAGATAACTTATATGGACCCTGCATCATAATTCAAGTGGTAGTTTTATAACACAGACGACTTGTTTCCTAACCCTTTGGCAGCCCAGCCTCACACGAGAACATGGTGATGATCTCTGCCTCACCAAGCTGAGCTGCAAACCCCCACTGCACCTTTTATTCAAGTCCTGCCGCTTGACCCATCACTCTGGGACGAGCAGCATCTCTTCCTTGCACCTTTGACTGCAGCTGGTATGCCCTCACCTTCTTTATCTCCAGCTCCCTCCTTACCCTCTGGGGTGCTTGTCTGCATCTACTGAGATGGAGCTACTAAGCCTGTGTGGATTGTGCTGACCTTTCCCAGAACCATCGGGTGACTCTGCTCCATGTTACCCAGAATTTCCAAAGGCGTTTATTTGGCTTCTGCACCTCTCCTGCAGCATGAGTACTGCAGCCTGTACTGCCTCCGAGAGGCACATCTCTCGAATTGCTAATCACTGCTGTAATTAACTGCTGGAATATTTTCACGTCAGAATTTTCACATCTGATGAGATATATAAACCATGAAGAATTTCTACAGGATGCAAAAAAAAGCCTTAAATAAAAACTTCATGCCATTGAAAGAACTGTATGCAGAGCTCTTGCTTACAAATTACCAGAGTGCATCCATGAAAGGGGAAAAAAAAAAGTTTTCTACAACAGCTAGAAAAGCAGGATTTAAAAAAAACCAAAAAACAAAACCCAAAAAACAAACAAACAAAAAACCAAACTAGAAGAGGATCACAGTCAGAGACATAAAAACATTTCATCTTGGCTTGCAAAGTTGGGTAGCAAGGCATCTGGGGATGAGAAACACCCTGGCTAATGAAAGAGGCAGTGACAAAATGTGTAAACAGTGAGGAAAGCGAGGTGTAAGGAAGACATGCAGATCAAAACGAAGGAAAAATAGCTATGAGCATAAAAGGTAGAAAACCGATCAAGACATGTTTGTTAGAAAAGAATTCGTGAAAATTAGTACCATGAGGCCGAGATCAAGAAGCCTTCTGGAACTTTTTATTTCAGAATGAAAAGTTACAGAGGAGAAAAAAGAAGTTTATGGAACTGAGTCATTCAAATAAAAGCTGTGAGGACTCCTTCTTGGGTGCACTTGGCAGCAATGAGAATGTGCAGTTTATTCCACTATTATGGGAACATCGAGTTCAGTGTCCTCTTCAAGGAAACATCTGTGCACCTGCTTATTTTAATGGGACTTGGGCATGTGCTCAAGCACTTCTCAAAAGGGTTTGGGGCTCACTACAATAAAAAGAGATTTTACTGTTTTGTGGGATTTTTTAGAGATACTAAGATCCTGAGACTTTCCAGTTAAAACAGTAAGTTTTTATAAAAATACTGGATTCAATGGAACTTCACAGTAGAGGAGGAAATCTATCTACCTTTTAATGCAAATCGGGTTTTTGCCAATACAGCCCTCCCATATTCATTGTTAAGGAGTCTTGTAGTTAATGAAATTTTGTGCAGGTGTTCAGATGGGTCTGTATGAAGTTATCTTCAGAAACAAAGCAGTACTTATGTACTTAACCATTGAAGTAACAAGTAAATCCCATTTTACAGCTAAACACGTGGTTAAAATACTTTTTTTTCCTCTTGAATTGTACATAGATGCGATCACATGCATCTACAACTTTGTTCACAGAATTCAAACTCAGTCAAACTGGGCTTCTTACCTACATGGACCTTTCTGTCGTCCCGAGATGCTTCCCTCATTTCAGCATGATAAGGAAATCTGAAAAACTTTTATTCAAATGATCCACTAGCAAAGCTCAATGGTAGAATGCTGTTCCCCAGACAAGACCAGCCAACACACTCTCTTTTAAGCCCAGCACAGGAAGCCAGAGGACTTCTCTGAGGTGGCCAGCATCCAAACAGTGCAATACTTTATAGCATTTTAAACTGCACCATAAACTAAAGAAGACACTTCACAGAAGAGGTATGCTAGTTACTGCACCTCATAAAAGAAACAAGGACAAGCACGCTTTGCATCCATTTCACATGTGAATGGGAGATAAGAATGGAAGCTAAATATAAAGGAACGAGAGCAAGGAAATCAGACGGCAACAGCAGCACTGGTGGGCGTTCTGAGGATCATGTGGGAGAACAGGACTCGTGTAGAGGGGGAGAGGGGACAGGACAGAGTGGGGATTGCGAGGGAGGGGCCAGCACAATGGGAGGGATTTTCCTGGACGGGCGACAATTCCTTTTTCAGGAAGGGGAGTCTAGCCCCCAGATTCTCCTCATCACTGAGGCACCATGGTCATATATAAAAGAAGCAGATAGAATCTCTACCTAGATTTTGGCTAGAAATAATTATCTTAAGTACTTTAATGGGGAATATAACACACAGGTTTCCTTTTTAATTAAATATTAAGATTGCACAAGAAATCAAGCTTAATTTTCATAATCTGGCCTTCAATTATGGATGTTTGACTTGAGCAAGCACAAAAGAGGGGTTTTGAATTTCAGTACTGTAGTAGGAACAGCAGATAATACAAAGGATATGAACCACAGCTTTACAGTCCTGTTTTTCAGATTAATCCTATAGCCTTTATTTAAATATAGTTTCTTTCCGTAGAAGCTAAGAAATGGTTAAAAGGCTGTTTCAGTTTTCTGCCACTAGAAATGTTGAATGCAGTGAAAGTCTGCAATGGATGTGAAGAGCTCCCACTGCTGCTCTTTAGTGTGGAGAGGAACAGGGCAAAGTGACAACAACCTAGTACAAAACTCAAGAATGCGGTAATAAAATCTGCGTCTACTTTTGCATTAAATTGGCCTCATGGCAGTAAATGCTGGTCAAAGCAAAAAAAAAAAAAAAAAAAATATATACACAGTCAGTTTATATATAAAGTACTTCATAGTTCAAGCAAAGATTGATGAATATAGAGCTGTAAAAATTACTTGCTGTATGGAACAGAAAACAAATCATCACCCCACTGAGGTATATTCATTTTTTAAGAGTCTCTGCTCTTTTCAGGAAATTTCTGTTGAGCTTACATATTTTAGGAAAGCAAAATCATTTAGCAAGACTTTAATATTCCCTTTCTATTGCAAGAATAGATTAACCTTAAAACAGCTCTATAAAGAGGTGCAAAGAGGAAAACACACTGCTAGGTTTAATGTATTTAGATTTCTTTGTTATGCATTTAAATGAATGTTTATGAACTTTGCTCCAATTTCATATTAAAACTTGCTAGTAAATTGTCTTTTGACCAAAAAGCTTAAAATGTTTTACCTTCCTTCTGACAGTTGTGTGAATTTACTTTCAGCTCTCGCACTACAAATCCATCATCGTGTTTTGCTTTAACTGGCAGACTGAGCAAAGAGGCCAAAATCTTCACTGGCTGACAGAGAATTAAACCACAGTTCTTTATGCTCAAGAAAGTTCTGCTCGGATCAGTGCTGGAAGAGCAGCACATGTGGACAGTTTGATCTCTGGCTGCCCTATAGATACACAGATGTCTGCCCTCACTGGGTCTGTAAATCCAATATCCTTCACATGAATATAAGCCACAAAACGGGTTTTAGAAAGACCTCTACCATTCACGTAAATATTTGCAAATAGGCAAATGGAATTTGTTATGGAGATTGCCACACATTATCACATGAAGCTGTTCAAACTTTACCACCCATGCGATTGTGTCCAGTGCCTAAGCAAGCAACTCTTCACTGCTTGAGAAAGAGACGGACAGCACCTGGCTTCCAGTCCCGAAGCGAAGGAAAGGAACCGCTCTTGCTACAGGAGCTTCCTGAAGTACAGGCGTAGGAAAAGGCCATTAAACAACCGGCTTGGGCAGACACTGGCTGCCCAGTGTCCCCGTCATTATCTAGCAAGTAGGTCAATCTTGCCAGAATGGTTGAAATGACAAGAAAGTTCAGTGCAGGCTCCAGGTTTCATCTAAAGAAATATATAAAACTATAGCCACTGACTAAAATACAGGTCTTAACATTTCTAAGATTTATAATGTTAACAGACATTAAATGTGAACGTCCCTAAATGTCTTCCCTACCTGAGTTGAAGCCAGATTGCAGGTATGCATTTTTTAGCCTTGACCTTCAGCAAGATCCCCTCTGGCACACAGAGAAGTGCAATAACCAGCCAAATTCTAGCCCATTGTTCAGCATTATTGTACGCATCTTATTTTTAGTAACAAGCACCGAATTTTCTTATAGTGCAATACATATTCGGTAAGAAATTTATAATTTCTCTAAACCAGGCATGGAATAGCATTGAAAGGTCTCACAGATTTACAGAAATAGGTTTTCAAAGGACTTTTCTTCTTGCACACATTCATTTTATTTGTTATTCATTCTCCAGAAGATACTTTGACACAATATTGAAACTCATCTGTGTGGTTGTGTCTGCCTATTAGCATAGCTTCAATAATGTGTGTCAACAGGAAGCTGGAATGAACAGAGCTCATTTCTTTTATATGCTCCTCCCTGCAGAGTGCCTACAAGATTCCTGCCAGTGCCCCAGTCTGTTGCTCAAGATTATTAAAGTATAGCTCAGAGGAGGAAAAACACAAGAGTGCAACTTCTAACAGCAACACATGAAGGAAGAGAAAACAAGGTGGGGAGAGTACGATAATACCATCAGAAAGCAAGAAAGGGCAGTTAAAACAGACCTTCTGAAGAAAGCAACATAAGAAAAGAGAAATGAAGTGTTCAGTAAGAGTGGAAGGATAAAGACAGGTAAGTAGAAAATCATCTGCAAAAGAAATGAGAAATGCAACGCAAAATACAACACATGAAGGCATAGAATTACCTAAGCTTGGCAAAAGGAGCAAAAAAGAAAGATCTCAACAAACTTGCAAAAAAAGTATTTGGCGCTCTGCTCACAAACTGTAGGAAAAGAAACAAACAAGAACTGTGAGATTTACAATACTACCAAGTTTGACAAAAGGAAAGGCCATAACCAGCCCTCCCTCAGAATGATTGCAGATGAGCAGGGAGATAAATTTTGGCATAACAAAGTGTTCTATGGCACTTCTCTTACATTTAAAACCCTCAATAACAATAAATTCCTACAATGAAGCAAAGTCCCAGTGATCTTTTGAAGATGTTTCAGTACAAGACGGGTTCACATCTGGAGCTCTACGTAAAAAATGCCAGGATCTTTCCGCTGTCTTTAAAATAACACAGATATGTCTGTCTGCTGGGTCTTAATTCCACTCTGCCAGCTTTTGACCAGAACACAGTTCCTATTTTTTTCCTTCATTGCCCACATTACTGAACTGATGTAGCAGTTTGTCGCTACGCCAACAAAGTTTACTTCACTTGAGGCCAAGCCTGCTCAGCACCCGGCTTTCCCATCCACGCAGCGGGAGATGTCTCTTCACCAGCTGTTACAGCTATGCAGCAGCCTGACACGCTACAGTGGGCTTTCCACATCCCCTCCGTGACCACATCATGCCAGTATTTCCAGCTAAATACAGACTCTTCCACCAGCACGGCAACAGCTAATTAAGGTCACAGTGCTCACAAATGTTTTTTGTAGACCCATTATTATGTTGTAGGTTGTGCCTTCTCCTTCACCAGAGTAAATGTGTAATTAATGTATCAGCAGATCCTTGAAGCCTTCTATACCAACCACTGTTACGTAGCCTCCCAAGGCACGCTAACAAGAGAACAGATTTGCAGCCAGCTACAGATGCTGCTATGTTTTTCCTCTGCATTAAAGGAACCAGAACTGCTATCATGGAATTGGAGTAATTTTACGGGAATTTTCTTTCTCTTCAATCATGTACACCCGGTCTATACAATTGCAGCAATTCTGTAAGTGTTGAATAGCTTATCGCTATCTGAACCTAGAAGCGGCAATCCAGCTACTCTAATGCATGTAATTAGTACATCACAGTCCAGGTTTAACTGACATAAAGTGTTCTATCTATAGCAGCCAGAGACATTGAACCTTGCGGTCCCTGCAAGTAAGTCAGAGTCTGCATGTTTAGTATACTCACCCGTTAGCTCTATCTCACCACATAATTCCACTCATTGGCAATCTGCTATACACAGTGTGGGTGAAGAGCTAATGCTCTGTGGTATTCCAAGACTGCACCCCTATCACCAATACTGGCAACTAAAGCTAAAATCAAGAGCAGGGTTCAACTGATGTGCAAATTTCACATAAATCTTAATAGGAAGTATGCAAAAGGATGCATGCAGGACAGAAGAAATTTTTTAAAAATTCAACCCAATACACTGGAAAATCGTGGGGTTTTTTTAAATATTATTTCCCCAGCCTGAATCGTAAGCATGAGATTTTACCTATTACCGCAAGCACTGTCATTATCATCACATTTTCCAGTTACTTCCAGCCTCCACAATTACTTACTTTGCTTACCTACATCGTATGCTATCGGAAAGATTACATACAATCTCATAAGCCTCAGTTAAGGCATGTCTCACTTATTTCTTGAATGACATTTTCTAAAGGAAAACAGATAATAAAATACCTAGATTGTTACTTTAAATAATATAAAATCATAACTTTGGGTAATTAATTATGCTCTTTTTTTTTTCCTTTTTACTATTATAAAACTTTCATAAATGCTTTACAACAGGTTCTGCACACCATTAGACATGAGTATAAGATGGATCATGAATCCAATGAGGAAAGTATACATTTTTGCCTCACCTTAACTCGATGTAACTGTAAATTAAACCAGGTAAAATTTTTATCTCATTTGAATGGGACAAGTCACGCACAAGACTTTGCAACATGACAACGCAATGAAACATCCAACGTGGAAAGAGAGGGTATGAACCTTAAAACGGTTCCTCCACAGCTCTGCATGCACTTACTAACAAAGAACTTAGTCTTTATCTATAAAACTCATGCTTTCCCCCCCTAGGTAAGTAGCTGTCTGACATTCTTACTAGCATTTAAGTGAAATCCATCTCACAAGCCAGGATCACAGATTTTTCATAGGGTAGGTGGTAAGTATTATCACAGAAGTGAAATAACAGTACTGTAATAATCCCAAATCATTAACATACTTCAGTATGCAAACATCTCACCACACACATTCATTTCAATATTTTCTTCACCATGGTTGCTAGCATCCTAACTTTTCAAAGGGTTATATGGTGCTTTGAACTTTTGACATGCATTCAAAGGAACTATGTATGTCCTCAGACCAGAAAACACAAGCTTTAAGACTTGTTTTCAGAAATGTTTTTAGTATGTTCCTGGCAACCTTCCCACCACACCCCCATCTTTCAGTAATATACCTCAGATTAAATACAAATTTGCTGACCACCTATTGGCAAAGACATAGAAACCCACGTGTGTCTGCAGAGGCAGTTCCACTGAAATATTAAAGGTGGGTGCTTCAGTTTATACCGCAGGGTGTGAACCTGTCCTCAGGGCTGAAAACAGATGCTGTGCCTCTGGAGCTGTATGTTCTTCAGAACATCAGATCAAGCAAAGACCTGATACTCTGAAAAAACAAAGCTCTTTTATGTTGGATTCTAACTCTCATTTTATTCGCTAGCCCTTTTAAAACTAGTCTAACTTTCCTGACTGCCCCTCCCAGCAATTCTATACTACTCCTGATTAAACACTGATGTAAGTAAGATCAATTGCCCATGACTAATTCAATAATTTTTCATCCCTTAAAGGCCCATTCCATTGGACACCCTTTTTTTTTTCTGCTGCTATAGAAATTGCAATTCACTTCTGCGACTCACATTTTACCTGTGGGAAAGTCAATCGATTTCTCATCAATTAATAAAGATTGTTACCTATGGCTTTATCTAGACTTCTGATTTTTAATTTTTCATAAGGCTTTTGAACTTTCAATTTTTATAGAAATAGTTTTCATAAAAGTATCAGGTCACCCGTGTTAACAAAGGAATTGTCCAGAAAGGCATCCTGTACAAGCTATGAAGAAAGGGGGCTCATCGATGGTAAGTCTAAGCACATGCTCGCTTACCTGCGCTACTGCAAAATTGACACGGGCAGTCATGACTGCTGAATATGCCTTCTGGAAGTCTTTCTGACAGGCAGATGTACTTTATGAAAAGATACATATGTGTATGAAGTGGAACCTACTTTTCTTTTTATATGAATGTTAAGACTACAAATAATATAGAATGTAATCAGAATTAGAGTGAATTCTAGCATTTAAGCCATGATGAAGAAATTAGAAAATAGAAATTTCTAGATAGAAATTTAGAAAAGAACAGAATATAGAAATAGAACAGAAATTTAAACTTAACTGCAAACGTACAATTTCAGTTTCACCAACTCATGAATTTTGGTATATAAGAGATGAGATTGGCAGGTGGTTCAATACCTTTAATCAGTGCTGTAAATGTTGAACTGGTTTCCGATCAAGGAACTTGCAAAGTAGTTCTGCTAGGTTTTTTCTAGTTACAGTTCAACTAAGTTTGTATCACTGCAGCTTAAATATGTGTCATTTTAACAGTCGGGAACACTGCTTTGATTCACTGGCCTAAAGTACATCTAGGAGCACAGTATGGGCGTCAATGGTTTTTACACTTAATGCTAGCACGCAGCAACAGATTGAGGAGTGCACCCTAAGGTGCCCAAAACTAGCCTACAGTTTGCAGCAGGGATTTCACACAGGCAGGGTAGCGCGTGTGAGTTAGGTGTAATCGAACAAGCCAGAAGATAATATTAGCAAAGCCAACAGTCCCTGGATTCTGTTGCATTATTTGAACATTCATGAAATTGGCTGATTCAAAGGATTAATGCATTTTTACCCTCAGAGTATTTATTCTGGGCTTGGCTGAAACAGGTTTGCATGACTTCTTGCAGTGTTTACCTTTCCTAAATCTGAGGAAGATTCCATGATGCTCTAGGATGAACATGGTTGTCTCTACATCTCCCACTACCACAAAGAACAGAAAGTCAGGATATTCCAAGTCAAATGCCCAAACAAGCCCCCTCGTGTTTGTACAGAAACTACTTTTGTGCTCAAATTAAAAGTCCACACTCCTAAGCAGGATCCAGCTAAAGTACAGTGCCACCACATATTCAGAGTGGGAACCAACCACACATTTGCAGGCTTCGCTTATGGTCACGGATAGTTAAAATGCCTTTGGTGGTGTTTTATGGAGGCCATTGGTGGAGCAAAGCATGGTCATGTTCACAACACGTGATCGTTGCCAACTCAGCCTCACTGTCCATGGACTTGCAGTGGGGGGCATACGCTCAGGCCCTGCTCTCTCTGTTATCCACCTTAATGAAGACCACTTCAGGGAACTGTAGAAGATAATTAAAACATGAAAGATGCCAGTTTGAAGCAGGTGACCTGTCTGACACTTTAAAATGTCTGTAGAATAGTTATTTCTGAGAGGAAATACCTAAGAGATGTGAAATGGACTCTTGCTGAGGCTGTGCAAAATTTGAGTATTTCAAACAAACCAGATTTTTACTGTCAGATGTAGATATGGCAAGGTGGAAAAATCTCAAAAGAAAAAAAAAAATCATTCTTCTCTATGTTCAAATAAAATAAGATCAGCTTAAAAATATTTTCATGTCATTCATATCTAGGCTGAGACAAACTACAGAAATTTCAGCCAAAAAGGGAATTTTTGCGAAAAGCAAAGATAGAGATATGGCAATTCAGAAGAGAGCCATTTCATCATGAACTGTTATGTCACACCTTTAAAAAGCTCTACCATAATTCCAGACTATTTTAAAAATATTATAACTCTAAATTCAAATAAGACCTTACAAGCATAGTACTTTATTATTTGTTTGTGAGGTGTACTGTATAGAAAAAGAAAAGATATGGAACACGACAGTTATTTTACAAATGTAACCTTGTGTTTGCTTTTGTCAGGTCTTCCAGTTATTATAGTAAATATTCCTACAACTCCTAGTTACCCCCAGTTATTACTATAATAGAGTGAAGAATCAGCAGAGAAATTTTATGTGCAACAAGACCAGTTGTAAGAGATATCTTTATTGGTTTGGTGGAAGAACAGCCATGACACTAATGCCACCAGAAGAATATTACAAGGAGGAATTATTCATTTACTTTTTTTGCATCATTATTGCATATAAATGCTACTGTTATTGCTTCATCACCCAGCTTTATTGCATGCAATGAATCAAAGCATTAAGAAATGCCACACAGCATAGCAAATGCAATGTATTAAAATAATGGAGTCAGCAATGTACCATATGTATTCTGAGAAGTCATAAATGCTCCATCAATTATTTATTCCCCACTGGAGTTTACTGCAACATAGAAGTATGATAAAATCAGCTGAAAGAGGTCTATGTTAAAATCTGCTGGCAATTTTTTGGAGGGATTTTCAGTTAGTGTGAAAAAATAAACATCTTCAAGGCAATAAAAAGTATTACGGTAAAACTTTCCTTCGGTGTGAAAAATACTGACAACTGTTCTTTTCTTACCCAGACATCAGAGGAAGAAAGTTATGAAGCTTTGGCTATTTATAACAAGTGGTATTCTTTAAAGTTTCATTAGCTCTTGGCAACTGAATACATCTATTAAAGGAACAGTGATTGCACCATTGATAGTCATCTTTCACAGCACCACATTTTAACTTGTCCCTACTAATGTTTAGTTCTCTATGAACCAAACAGATCACCAAATTCTACCTCCATCACTACAAAGCATGTAACGAAAAACTGAATTGGCTTCTACACTACCTGGCAAATATCAGCGATTCTGCAGTGTACCTCATTACTCTAGGTGTAACTGAAAAGACCAACTCCTACCCCATATGCACAAGATTATGAAAAGAGCTTTCAAATGAGGGAACTAATAGCTTCAGATCTCCTTGCTAAAGCATAGCCCCAAAAATTTCACAGGCATGAGGAAAACACTGGCTAAAAGTCTGTTTAAATTATGTTCAAAAACCACAAATATGAAAAATATTCTCAGCTTGCTTTTCCCAGACAAATTGTGAATAAACACACTTTCCTCACTTGAGGAAGTATGTTAGCAGTGGATAGGCTTTCCGTTAGTTTCCTCACCTATTTCATTATTTGTCCTACAAATACTTTTTTCTCTCTGTCTCCACACTGCCTACACTGGCTCTTTGAAAAAATGATTTAAGTATCTTAGTTTACTTTTTATTCCTTTCACTATTGCTTCACCGCTCTGCTAACTTTGCAGTTTGATACTCAGTATTCATGGAAGGGAACTAAACAAGCAAACAAAAAAAAAGTCACTAACTGTTTTTGCACCAGCAGAACTTTTTGGTGCATCACTTACCACCCACGGTTTGTCACAGAAGTTATAGATTGATTCCAGGGAGTTGACGCTAGGGATGCCTGCGTACTGCATTCCGATGATCAGGTTACGGAAATCTTCATTTTCTGCCATACTGAATGAATGTTGTCGAACAAGGACAAAATCAGGCCTGAAGGACCTAGCAAGAAAAAGATACATTGCTAATAGTCAACGATCAAATTGTTTTTCCTTCAGCAGCAAAATCTTAGAAGGGAAAAATGTCTAGCTGATGGATAGAGAAGTACTAAAAGAACACTCAAACCAAAGGTAAATGCTACAAGACAGAAAGAATTAATATGGCATTATGAAAATCTATACTGTATCATTTCTTAACCGCTGTTCAGAAAACATCAGCATCCAGTCAATAATGTGACTCCATTAAGGGGAGAGACAAATTATCATGGCTTTCCTGGTTGTTTCCCACTGAAAGATAAATCACATATATAAATTCTGAGTATGGTCTTAGTTTATGTACACCAGTTCCTGAGCAATGACAATCAAAAACAAAGCAGGAAAATGTCTCTGCCAGAAACTTAAGCTTCTTGGGAACATTTTTTTTTCCACAACTATTGTCGGACTGTTTTAAAGATAGTAAGAGATGAAGCAACCCCACTGCTCGCAAAAGGAATCATACCATAATTGGAGATAATCCCAATTCAACTTTTGATCAAGACACTTGTCAAAATGAATTTCTAAAATTACATCTGCACTTTTTTTTCTCTTCCTCTCTTGTATCTAATCAGGATTTCCCCTATTGCAGCCTCTGTGGCTTCTTGTCCTATCACCATGCACCTTTGAGAACAGTCTGACACCATCCTCACCTTACTCAACCCCTGACATTTAGTTACTGAAGAAGGTTATGGAAAACAGAAGACATAATGCACCAGGACAGAGCCACCAGTACAGGGGCAAGTCGTTCCTAAACGTGACTGCTTAAAGATTCTCCTCCTTATTCAAATTCCATAGGTGGAAAAAACACTGAGTAGCTTGAAGCTATCCACAACCTGAAAGAGGTTTAACTGCAGGGTAAATTAAATTAGCGTAGTAAATTAGTGTAATTATTTACATGTCTTGAATAAATATAAGCTGTATACTGAAGTGAAAAATTCCGAAGATTACAAAATGATTCAGAAATCTCACTCTAGTAAACCAAACCAAAACGATTAAAATGCATGTTAAAATTGCTTAAGCAGTTTTGAGATTCCAGCCTGAATGCAGTAGTCAAAGTATATTAGCTGCATTCTTAAGTTGGCTTTCAAATGTAACGCATGATTTGGCAAAAGCAACATTATAAAGATTTGCTGTCAAGAGTCATTAAAATGGCACTGTAGACCAATGACCAAAACTTGTAAAGAAATGCTTGCCTTTAACAAGTTTCAAAAAAATATTTGTAGCATAGTTCTGAGAATTTGTGATCTAGGTTTCATGGTGGTGTGCCAAGTGTTTGCAAAAAGGAAATTCAATTTACTGGCACAGCATGAGTATAATACTTAAAGGACTAATGATGCCTTAATCAAAATTGCAGACCACTCCGTGAAAGAGAGAGACCCCCTCTATCGTTTAAAATATTGCTAAGGGGATTACACATCATCTCAAACACAGCGCTGTGTTTTTAAATAAAAGTAAGGAACAGAAAGTGTCCTTTAAAATGCCAATTTAATGAAATAATTGGGGATCTGGGGGAAGGTACTGTAAAAAAAATATTATATATTTTGCTTTGCAAAAACTCCTCAAAGGGACATGATGCATTTACATAATTGTTCTCGTTCTGTAATTACTGCTGGACAGAATGACTGTGTATACAAAAGAAGGTCATGAGAAAAATTTTAATCCTGGCTCAAGCATTTGTCAGATCCAAAATCTCAGTGTTATGTAACATGAGATATCATTTTTCATGGTTTGATTTTCATTCACAAAAATGAAACAAGCAGGTGCCTGTTGCACAGTTTTTTCCTCATAAACTAAAGCAGCAAAATTTTGTCATTGAAATTTCTATCAGTTTACTAATTAATATTTTGCTCATAAATCTATGATACAAGGCCACTTTGGACCTCACATTAATAACACAAGACTTTTCATCTCAGTGTTCAGACCTTTTTAGTAATATGCTCACAGTCCATATTCAATATGAACTTTGATACCAGTGGGACCAGCAGTTTCTCCCATCTCTCTCGATACTTGAGACAGACAGAAACAAAGGAACATGCCAAGGTCAAACATGCTATTGTCTGACATATATTAAATGCTGCATTTCCAATGAATTTTCTTATCAACTGAAAATGTAAAGTAATATTCATCATTATCTCTGCACTCCTCAGTGACACAAGAAGCACATTCCAAGCTTCAGGCAATAAACTTCACAAACCGACTAGGCTTAAAGCAACGTAAAGACTTGCAGTTATCTGAAGATACAGACGCCTATGAAAAATACTTTTGCTTTTAAAAAATATTCTGTATCTCCAGATAAGTTATCAGAAACAGAGAACTGCTGCCCCATCATGTCTGCATATCCTTCTCACACATGCAGATGTCTCACACAGATTTGAGAGAAATTTATCGACTTCAGGTAGTTCTATACGGTTAAATAAATTACCCATAAAACTGCTAATATGATAAAATCCTTTGTCATTTCATTATCAGAGTTATCCGATGACACAACAAGATTTCTCTGTTTCTTAACATAAGCAGCAGTTTTACCAAGTTTTCTCATACACTGCAAATATACATCCTTGTAGCTGCTATGTTCTGGAGGTTCCCAACTCACATTAAATATTGACATGTTTTGATGCTAACTTGGCCTCAATATTTTTGTTCTGTTTGGAAAATTCTCTACAGAAAAGCCACTAAGGAGCACTGATCAAGATTTCCTGGCTCCAAAACTTCTATCGTTGGGAAAAAAAAAAACCCAAAAACTAAAAAAATCAAATCTCTTACTCTTCTAAGGAAATAATCTTGTGGATTTGGCATAAGTGGTTGTTGTATTAAGCTGCAGTATTTTTAGAACACACAAGAGACTAAACAGTTGTGAGTTTTAAAGCATAAAGTACACTTATTTTCAATATTTTTTTCACCCAATTTTTTTTACATGAATGAGTAGAAATTTTCAAATCCTTTATTTGGACAGATGTTGTGCAAAAACACAAAGATAGAAGACGTGCTGTATGCTGTCCAGCTCCCTGAACTCTTACTCCTGCCTAAGGTAAACATAAGCAGTAAACTCCCAGGTCAATGTTAGTGGCTTGAGCTACCTACCTGAACACACACGTTCAGCCAAACAACTGCTACACTTACCTCATCTGTAACTGCACTGGCCAAAATAGGAGCAATTCCCACAAATCAGATAAAATATAGGACTGCCTGAAATAATTTTGCTAATACTTGCTTAAGCTTTTACTTTGCCCAGACGTACCCCTTTTTTCTGCCCTTACATTTACAGGGCTGTTGATGTCCTCACTGAAAAAAAATGGTAAAATTACCCTGCCTTCCATTGGAATAATCCTTTTTGGACAAAACAACCTATTGGGAAATCTCAGGCTTCTAAATTGAAATCTTTCAAACAGACAGTGATATTCGAGTAACCATCCCAAGAGAAGTGCTATGACTTGGCCTGTTTCAATAGAAAATACTCAACATTGGATATAAATACTGCTCATCTGGAAAGCTCTGGCAAGTACAAAATCACCAAGACTGTCTTTATTTCCGAAGCAAAGATAAGACCCAAATCAATAACCCTAACTCCCAAGCATGTGTTCTTTATACCAGACTTCACTCCCATCTTAATCAAATCCACCTTTCCTGCGATCAAAGCGTAGAGAGGTTTCCCTCCTGTCACAAACAGGACTTCCTGCACTGATCAGATACTTCATTTCCTGCTCTTCGTGCCAGTGACCGAGGTGCATTGCATCCGTCAAAATCCCTACCGCACATATACAAAAAATCATTCCGTACCTTTTACATGCATGCATTATGCAATTTATTGCCTTTTGCTGTTATTCTATTTCATTTTTCTTACCTGACAACTTTAGTGCCATTTCGAAATACTTGGATATCTACTGCATAATTGCCATCAGCATGGGCTATCAAGTTGACTTCTGAAAATTCTGCCTATGAAAAGACGACTCACATTAGTCAGTCTGTTTATTTTTTTTACCTTTATTTTCCTAAATCCCTTCTTTTAAGTATTAGTATCTGAACTGCTGACAATATACTTTTGGAATATAACGAGCACTAAGAGGATATTAATCCAACAATATTTGCCACGTATGACACACCACATTTGAACAAATTCTAATACGAAGAAAGCAAAAAGTAAAAAAATTTATGAAAAAGGACTGTGGGGGCAGTAGCAAGTGTATTTCCTCATTCAAGTCTGCATAGAAGTGTAGAGATTATATTTTTGCTTTGTAAGGTGTTATCAAAGAGATTAATACAGACTCAACAAACATTTACATAAAGTTTTGAAGAAAACAGTACAAAAGCAATGTTAAAATAACTATGATAAATAGAATATTTTCTTACAGCATTTAGTGTCTCTTCATATGCTTTACCCCTTTCTATTTCCTTTATGTGCCTTTTCTTTTTAAAAGTCTGGTGCTAATAAACAATTGACTTGCAAAATTCACAAATAAAGACCTTTTTCTAACTATCTTCTCACACTAGAAATGTGGAATTTAAAAGGAATCACTTCCATACTCTGAATCTACAGTTATTTGAAAGGAAAGGACAGGATGTTTTTCATTTATCCACAGTCTTTCATCAGCTTAGACTCTCAAGGCGCTTTACAATAACATTACACAGCAGAATAATTGAAATGCAGCCAGCTGTCTTCTAGTGGATAAATAAAAGCGTCTTTGCTATCCCAGACGCTAATACAGAATAGAGAGTGTCAGAATTCTCATTAGTCTCCTCTTGAAAAATGGTATCACTGAAAGTCTTTCCGAGTAAAATCTGTGTGAGGCTTTCAGAATTTAGTGTTCAGTTAAGGCAAGCGTTGACTCCTCTAACCACCATTCCAACTCAATAGCTGAAGTATGGGCTTGATTTCAAGCATGGATGTCTCTTCATTAAATCCCGTACGCTTATATACTTTCTTGGATCAGTGTTACAATGTTCTGAACGCAAGGGGCAGTTTTAAGATTATTGTAAAAACAGTGCAAATGGTGAGAAAATGAAATATTTGTGTAAGTGCTGACAATGTTAAAGAATCACTTAAAATCTATTTAATCTGAGATTGACAACTGATCTCTCCAATTAATAAATCATATTAAACTATTACAAGGATTCACAATATAGATTTTGTAGTTTAAAAGCTTAGTACATGATAGAAAATATTTTATGTTATAGACAGGTTGCCGTAAGTAATATAAAAATAAAATAATGTTCTCTGGTAGCAAAAGAACACTAAAGTAGTTGTCAATAACTATTTGTATACGATTGTCACAGCGTTGACTTGTTACAAAGTGATTAGTAGGGTTCAGAAACTTTCAGTCTCTTACTGGTTGAAGGTGGTTCTGGTCCTACAAGAGACCATATGAAGGAAATTCTATGCTCACACAGAGCTTTTGTTAATATTAAAGAGACTGTGTGCGTGATGTCAACTGCATGGTCTGATCTAGGCGTAAGTGGTATTTTGGGACAAAACACCTTGTCGTCTTTTTTGCATCTCTCCCTCAATACTCTTGAAGATCCCTGGCAAAGCCTTCCATGTTTCCAAGCCAAGAACATCAGCAGATATTCAATGGTGTAAAGAATGGAGCAAAGCTAGATGCTGTACTGTTCCAGTGAATTTAGATAAGTTGAATCCACCCAGCTAGTGATAATTTTCCCTCGCTCTTTGCAATTCCAATGACAAAACAATTCCGTTTAAGTACTGAAGCTTCTTACAGTAGCATCTATTTATAGAATTCAAGGTTGAAAAGCAGTGAAAAGACTTATTTAATTCCGTAGTTTCAGATATCTAGCTCAAATAAAGTAGCCATAATTCTAGTGCACCCTGAATTATACCTCCATACTTATTCAGTGCTTTTTTAAAAAAACCCACATGCTAGCACTGCAACCAGAGTGTATCTATATTCTTAAGTGAAAGAATTAGTGATACAGAAATGCAACACGTAACTCATGGAGTGTCTGGGAAATTCACAGTCTCTAAGCAACAACTCTTGAATATAATATGTTTTTAATGTTGTGCAAATGACGGCCAGAATCCTCTAAAAAGAGCCACGTTAGAATGAAACATAATTAAATCTTTGAGTGTTCTATTTAACTCGTGAGGTTTTTTGAAGTACAAAGGACTATGTATCTATCTATACATATATGCATATAGAATCATAAAATCATAGAATCATTTAGGTTGGAAAAGACCCTTAAGATCATCGAGTCCAACCGTTAACCTAACACTGCCAAGTTCACCACTAAACCATGTCCCCTAAGCATCACATCTACACATCTTTTAAATACCTCCAGGGAGGTATGTATTTATACATATATATGTATTTGCATAAATACACAAATATAAAAATAACATTCAGATTAAGTCATTTAGTTACCTGTTCAACCTTTATGTCATATTCTCCATGGACCTTTTTTCCACGAAAAGCCTTGGCCCTGCAGGAAAAAAGGGAGAGAGAAAATCAAGGATATATGTATCTGTAATCAGTAGCTACATAAAAGTCTCCTGTTCGGCCTTCAGTGTCTTGAAAATACACATATATACTAATTGAATCTACCTACTACATATACACAATTCTCCTTCCTTTGACATCCTTGTATCCTTAACATCTCATCACACAGTATTTTGTGATAGAGAGCATCCATAATGTGATTTTCAACATTAAAGTGTACACTAAAGTAAATACATACTCGTGGAATACATAAATCGTGGAAATACATATTCCACGATTAGTTATTAATATAACATAAATACCACTAAAAAGATGCAATCCTGCTCTCATTAAAGTCAACAATGCCAGTGGAAATTCATTTCAATGTGAACAACATCCTAACAACCACTCATGTTAATCTTTATCCACTTAGCTTATTTAGAAGAAGTGGTTTATTGGAAACACTATGCTTAGAAACTCTATATTGTTTTTAAAGAACGTATCAGAGGTACTGCAGACTGTGGTCACCTGTGAGTACCTGATTTACTAATCAGTTTTGCTTTTTCTAGACTATAACTTGAGACAATGTAATTAATCTGAAGGAGAGTTTATGAGTAATTATTATGCATCAGTATTGCTGTGATAACACAGAACTGAATTCAATGATCCAGTCTCCCGGGCCTAACAAGCAGACATTCTTCTAGGAATCTGCCCGTTGTATGCCTTAGGCAGCATGTATCTGCTTTGGAGTAAATGGGAATTAAAAAAAAAAAATCTGTTGATAAAAGGGAACTACTCTAACCCTCTGAAGATGGAAAAGGGATATGGTATCGGTCTCTCTCCACACCTTCTTTGCTCAACCCAAAGCTTAGAGTATCTTTTCCACTTTTATTATATGCAAGGAAAAATCTGTTGCACAATCCGAAAACAGAACACCACAGAAGATCTTCTCAGGTGTTAAAAAGTAACTTTGTCCATTTTCAACATCTGACAAAATTATATTAAACTAAATCTACCTCATCAGTGAAAGTAATGTATACTATATATTAAAACAATTCATTATTGCCTTTGGAAAATCCTTTTCCCACTGAGGTCCAGGAGAGTTTCACCACTGGTTTCAATAGTGGAGGAATCAAACTTCATAATAATCAAGGGAAAACACTGCCTTTGGCAACATATTTCTTAAGGATATCTTAGGTGTTATGGGTAACGGATGGTAGAAAGCAAAGAAAGTGTTTATATGGAAGTGGCATACGAAAATATTGCCCAACAATTAATTCTGTACGAATACGCAATTGGTAAGAAGATAACAATGAAGAAAGCATTTGCATTACTGGTTCATACTGTTTTCTTGTAATAAATACACATGAAATATGAAGTTTGAAATTCATCATTTTATTATAGGAGGTGCATGCTCAGCATAATGTTATCAAATATTTTTGCCAATAACAAAAGAAGTTAAATACACTGTACCACAAGTGTAACTTAAAGAACTATTATTCATCACTTATTTTTCTTTCCAAGTTTGTTCTGAAATTCCATACGGGGAATATGAAAATTACCTCAACAACTTTGAAGATGTCTGGACATGGCTTAAGTTTTATAATGCTGTTTATACTGAAGCACCGGCTGAGCCATGTTAATCTAATAGGTGCAGGAAAACCAAGGACATCTGTATTACCCTGGGAGAAGTCCACAAAAGCCAGACCAGAAAGGAAGGTATCATGTTCAAAGATAACACCACATCTGCCTCAGGAGAAAAGCAACTAATTCATAACAGACAACTTAAATGTGTAGCTGAAAAACTAAGATTTACCACTTCGAAAAATATTTAAAACTCCAATTCTGATCCCCATAGGCACTAAGTCCATTGCACATATTGGAATGTGCTCAAAACATTAGTTAATTATTAATTAGTGAGATGCTATTCCTTTAACTTCAGTCTTTCTACTTAAACATCATTTAGATGAGGCAACCTTTAAACAACGAAACTCTGGCATGATTCACATTTCAACAAATGACTTCAGCTTTGAAAACAAACAGTAATAGTAAGTACTGAAGTTAAGCAATCTGGGGCTTGAAAACAAACGTGACATTTAAACATTTAAAGAGACTTAATTTCAGAGTAGCTTTAACCAACAACTTTTATAAAAATGTATAATATTCAATAATATTCCCCAAATGTTGAGCCACAAACTGCAAGAATTTATCTTGGTACCTCTAAAAAATAACTTACAGCAAGAAGCCATGACTCAGTCCTTTCAGAACAAACTCTAAGACATTCTTAGCATGAGTTTGCTGTGGAATAGAACCTAGCATTCATTTTATTTACTGTACTTAGGAAATACAGTCATGCCCTGCTTGAAATTATTTCCTATTTGCAATATGAGAAATGGGCAATCCTATCAGAAAGACATTTATCACATGCTTAAACTAGTATTTTTTTTACTGAGGGGAGACGGGGAACAAAATTCTTTGGTGTTATTGATTTACAGAATTTCACTGAACTGTAGTTTGAAATCCGTGTTACACCTTACTGCTCTTGGTACTGAGCACGGAATACCTGTGTATCGACCCTCAGAGCACCTCCGCAGAAAGGAAGTAAGGCTTTCAAGGTCAGGATCTCTAGCAAGGCATTTGGGAAGAGTGTGAGGTTAGCTGTCAGCATGAGTAAAGTTAACAGAACAAATACGCCCCGATTCAAGTAACATTTGGCTGCCCATTGTTGATGATTTCTTGCATTGTAGGTAGGGAAGAGAAGGAAAGAAAGTGATACCGTTATTCATCTGAAACTCACCGTGTAAAACAGTTGCTTTCCAAAGCCTAAATGTAGAGAAAACGGAGAGCTACTAATATGAATGCTGCCTACTGGAGTTATTAGCACGACCTCTTATAGTCAGAATCGCTTCAAAATATGTGAAATATTTATGCATTTCTTGCTTCACAATTCTTTTTCTGGATAAAAATCTTGCACATTTAAAATTAAACAACTATAGAATATACAGTTGCCACAAATGCAGCCTAATAGGAACTCATACTACTTACTGAACTTTGGCGAGGACAGTGAATGAAGTAGTAATCACTAAAAATGTTTCAAATGTATACAAAAGACCTGAAATATTTCCCTCAAACTACACAGCATCTACACACATCTCTGCAGTATCTTAGTATGCCATGAAACCAATGTGGTTTCACTTCATATAAATGAACAAAATACTAAAACTGGTCCTACTTTCAACCAGCAGCAAAATCAACAGGAAAATCATTTGCTAACATGCAAGAGGTTTATACTTCTTCCATTTGCATTCTTTAACTCCGCAATGCAGAGCTTATCAGCAACAGTCTTTATTAAAGTCCAAAGCACGCATCCAGCAAGTATGTGGGGTCCAGTCCCGCAAGCCACTGCTCCCGGGTGTAAGCCTCCCGTTCTCCCAGCACTGCCTACCCTGCAACGCGGCAACTTGCACTCGTCAATTTAGCGCAGCCCTTGCAGTCTGATTTCTGTACAAACAGCCTAGTGTGGACAGGAATCGGTTCCTTGTGAACACTGATTTCTGGGCATGTCTGAAGAGTGAATGTCTGAAGAGGGAACTAATTACTGATCCTACAAATAAGAAGATTATATGCTCAAAACTAATTATAGTGCCCATTTACTACAACGGGGCAAAAATTCATTCATAATTTAGAACAGTAGCACCCTCTAGAGTACACAAATTGCAGACTGTCAACATTTATAAACAGCTAGCATAATTCAAGCAAGGTAAAGTATGTGTATACATATATACACACACATGTACACAGTGGTCTCAAATAACTGGTTCACTGGAATTATCAGAACCATGTAAACATTTTGGCAGACTGCTGACACAGAACCAGCCAGACTGCCGTGAACTTAAAAAGTGTGGTACACTAGCCTCAGTGACAGAATAGAAAATGTTGAACAGAAAGCAAGCCCAATCTTCAAGTCCAAAGCTGTTTAGAAATAACTAATTATTTAATTCAATTTTAAAAAAAGAGAAAATTAAAAAAGAAAAAGAAGTAGATTTAGTCTCAAAGTTTTTGTATCAGAAAAACTATGGTTTATATATGCTGCTCTAATTTCATGCTGAATCAAGAATAGTCAATCTACCTCCAGCAGTCAGTATTTTCTACTAATTTAATGGAAATATGACTGTGTCTAAGATGTCATCAGCATCCCATTTGTACTGCTAGGTGATCCAGTAACACAGAGGGATAAAAAATATGGAACACTGGCGTAATCACAGAATACCTCGAGTTGGAAGGGACCCATAAGGATCACTGAGTCCAACTCCCTGCTCCTCGCAGGACCACATGAAACTAAACCATATGACTAAGAGCATTGTCCAGACGTTCCTTGAACCCTGACAGGCTTGGGGCCGTGACCACTTCCCTGGGGAGCCTGTTCCAGTGAGTGACCACCCTCTCAGTGAAGAACCTTTTCCTCATGTCCAGTCTTCACTTCCCCTGACACGGCTTCATTCCATTTCCTTGTGTCCTGTCGCTGGCCACCAGAGAGAGGTGATCAGCTGCCCCCCTTGAGGAAGGTGTAGCCTGTGATGAGGGCACCCCTCAGCCTTCTCTTCTCCAGGCTGAACAAGCCAGGTGACCTCAGCCGCCCCTTGTAGGTCTTGCCCTCGAGGCCTCTCACCATCTCGGTCTCCCTCCTCTGGACACACTCGAATAGTTTGATGTCCTTCTTATGTTGAGGCGCCCAAAACTGCACCCAGTAGTCGAGGTGGGGCTGCAGCAGTGTGGTGCCGAGTGGGACAACCACCTCCCTCGGCCGGCTAGCTGTGCTGTGCTGGATGCATCCCAGGACAGGGTTGGCCCTTTTGGCTGCCAGGGCACACTGTTGACTCACATTCAACGTGCCATCAACCCAAACCCCCAGATCTCTTTCCATGGGGCTCCTCTCCAGCCTCTCATCCCCCAGTTTGTATGTATAAGCAGGATTACCCCATCCCAGGTGGAGAATCGTGCACTTCCCCTTGTTAAATTTCATACGTAATACATTTGGTAACCTTGTCTACTGTCCCATGAAAAAGTATTGAACAACCTAATGAACTTATATATATTAGAATTAACATTTCAATGATATAATCTAGACACATTCTAAGTAGATGGTTTTTAAGACAGCAGTTTTGTAAATATATTTGTTTTCAATATGAAATCAAAAGAATCTGCCAAGGAAATAAAGGCTTAAAAACATGATCGCATACATATCATGAAGCTGCAATAAAGGATCATTTAAAGTAGTAAGAGTATTACTTCTTCCATATGCTGAGGACTTTTTAGACTGTTATGCACACTTTTGTAAATATATGAAAACCATAAGAAACTGTTATCAAAAGTAAGCATATGATAAAAATTTGCATGGTAATTTCATTTTATGTGACCTAATCCACAATCTACTGAAACCAGTGGGAATCTGTCAATATCGGTGGGCTCTGCAACAGTCCGATAGTATCAAAATTTGCTACACTGACTTCCAACCAACCAGCCTAGCTACTAAAAAGCATAATTTGGAACTGCTATGATGATGTTATCATGACTAAATCGAAAAATACTGTAAACACGCTGGTTTATGGACTTCCTTTTATTTACTTGTTCCACATTCCTGCAACAAGAGACTGATAAGAGATTGTTATAAAAAAAATAAAATATGCTATTTAAAACCTGACTCTTAAAGACCTTGATACTCTTAAATGTCTTACTCAGATTCTGAAAAGACCTATTTGGATTTAAAACATGTTCTTTTTTTCTTCTGCAAAGCTATACTTTTGGCACTTGACCCAACCAGTATTTCACTCTCACATAAACCAGTTATGTTTTCTCAAGATATTACTTCATACAGAAATTGTCTTAAAAGAAGCAGACCATCACCACAAAATAAGTGACAGAACATAGCAAATGCATGACTTTTAGTTTTAGTAGTGCTCCCTCTTGAGCTGCATTTCATTAGATTAATGATAATCTCCATTACCAGGAGCCTGTAAGTTTGAACAGCAGCACATTTTATCGGATCTGAAATAGCACGTCTTATTTTAACAGGTTCCATAGCTCACACTTGTATCAGGCCAGTTACATTTTGCTGTTAATCACTCGGTTTGAGGAAATGCCAAATTCAATGGAAGCACTGTAATGGCAAGGACACACGGATTGCTCTTTCCAGTTATTCACTGTGTGATCTGACAATCCACAGAAACCCTAACTGAAATTCATAAACAGATTTTTTTTCCCAGTATGACAGGCAGGACACAACTAATGCAGTTCTTCATTCTAAGTCACAGCCTAGCCTTTTGAAGGGGAAAATATACTGTTCTTATAAAAAAAAGAGCTAGCTTCTACCAGTAAGGTAAATTACAAACAATTGCATTTTAGCCTATTTTTTAATCTATCGAGGTCACAATAGATATGATTTCTGAACATTTTCTTCTGTGCCCAATGGCACAACATGGTCATATTTTTTTGGATATAATTTTGTTTCCACTGGTACAATTTGTCTCTGTCTTCACTGTATATCTTCACCTGAAACCACTGTCTCTACTACTACTACACCAATCCTGTCAATTGTAATATATGGAAAGAGAATGACTAGGAACAAAACCAAGCACTTATGGCCCTAGTGTATATTAGCATCTGATGGAGTCATCCCAGATGGCCTAATATTGGAACCTATCCCATGGTTAATTCTATCAAGCTAACAGGATTTCTTCATTGCTGATCTGCGCAGTTTTATTGAGGATCGTGAAAGCGCCCAAGTGGTTCAAACTTAGCAGGGCAATAGAAAACGTCTGGAGGAAACACTTCTCCTCTGGTACAGGGCTTTCCTTCCCTGGCTTCTGTAACTTGGAGCAAAGAACTTTGTTAAATATACGCTTAAAAAAACCAGAGCTCCTGCCTGCAGCCTTTCCTCTGCAGAGGCACTGAACTGTCCCACCCTTCCCCATTCCCTTTACTGGTGATGGCTAAACTCATGAAAAAGCAGAGAGTAAAGACTTTTCAGTGGAGGATTTTCCTGACCAGACAGTAGAGGAGTTGCCCAAAGAGATTCACCTCTAAAAGTGTATTAAAAAAGAAACCATAAACATTCTAGAAATAAAGAATGCAAGCTTATTAAGCAGCAATTATTCCATTTCCCTTTCTGTGCTGCACATCCCCCTTGTTAGAAAGGGGTTTTTTTCAGAATAGTTTTGTATGTGGCACCTTCAGAGGCTTCCACAATCTCTGACTCAATCCCAGGTTTTTTCTCCTGATTTATTACTAGCCTTTTTTTTTTTAAAGAAATTATCCTATCCCCTTGGCATATATCGAATGTTATCTCCTTTAGTCTGATTATTTAAACAAAACAGAGCCATTTTATTCTTTCTCAGCACAGATCTTCCAGCCCAAGAACCATCTTTGTTGTTTTAATCAGGAGCCCTTCTATTTGTCACTCTGTCCTGTGCCTGAATACAGTGTTTTCACTAGAGATCTAATCAAGATGAAAATGCCTCCTACTCTTGAATCTCTCATTTGAGCTTACATTTTCTGGGTCTTTGAACAGCACACTTTACTGAAAATGCCTAATTTTCTGCCCACTCAAGGTGAAACAAGTACTCTTTCATGACCAAACGCTATTCTGCCTTTCTGGTAATGTCTCAAAATCCCACAACTCCGATTATGTAATATTTACCATTAGCCCCTTGCTTCTGTGCAAGATTTATAGTCACGACGTAATTTCTGTGGGCTTTTGTTTCTTTTTTAAATTAGATGACAAATGAAAGTATTTTTAAATGTTCATTCCCTCATCACTAGAAGACTTCCTATGTGATGCAACATATTATAACCTTTTCCAAATCTGTTAGGCTCATTAGAATGACTACTACACTTTCCCATGGTTAGGTTCATAAAAATATTTTGTACTTATGAGATGAACAGAAAGTCCCAACTTTTACACAGGAAAACATCACTAGCCAAATTACAAAATCTTGCTGTTCTAAATAGTGATGAAGGTTTTAATGGTTCTTAGTGCTCTAAGACTCAAACTGCATGTTCTGCACCAGTTGCTCCAAGTTCCTTAATCTTATCTACTATAGCCAATGTAATAATATTGCAGGCTAAAGTAACAAAGTTAAATCTGTCATTTCCAAGTCTCCCTACCAACTAAGAAGTCCATTCTTTCCAACTCCTCATTCTGTTGACAACAAAGATAAAGTAGTACAAACTGTTAATGAGCAATTCTACTGTTTAGAAAGTAAGGCACTCTAAATTATCTTGAATAAGTGGCAAAAATGTCACACAATGCAGCCCCTGGTGATTGGTTTATGGCAGAAAAAAACAAACCATCTAGAAAGAGCATCTAGAGATATTTTAGTTTACTTTTTTCCTATTGAGGTAAAGAAAATAAAGTGAGCCTAAAAGACTTTACACTAACAGAAGGTAATTACTGACAACATCTGAAATGCCATGAAAACCAGCATGGAGTGAAAGAATCTTTGAGACTGAATCCACGTTATTGATAAACTCTTCAGCAGAAATTTATCTGCCTTTCAGTATAAATATACTAAATCATCTAAGGTGCTTTAAATGCCTCTAAGCAAGATGTGTGACTCTGAGGTGAGAAAAGCTGAATCATTTATGCCTGGAGACATTGCAAGGTGATACTTCATCTATAACATGTTGGGCTATCACACAGTTTGATTTTTCACCTTTGAGGATCCCACACTTAATATAGAAACTGTATCTTAAAAACCTCTCCAGCTAGTTCCCCTCTACGCTCATCCTATAGAAGAGATTCTGAACAAACTAGTCACCGTGAGGTAAGAAAGAGGGGGAAGCGTGCAAAAGTCCTGCATGTCTGGAAAGAAAGTGGGAGAGACAGTGCACCGTTTCAGCCACAGCTGGTCGTTAAAGCAGATTTAGTACAACATCAAACCTTCAGTCTTAATATCAAACCTTAAATCTTCAGCCCCACAAAGGGACAAGACCCAGGGGAAACATGGAGTAACAGGAGAAGAAAGAATCGCCACAAGTGCCAGAATATCTTATTACAGATATACACACATATATATATACACACACACAAAACCACACTCAATGAAAAGAGTGGCCTTTGCAGGGAATGGCAGTGATGGTATAGCCAAGTCTGAGAAATTTTTTTCCCAACTGGACCCCCACAAGCATTTCACACCCTTGCAGCAATACTTCTGTGGCCCTACCAATACTGAACTAGATTTAAATGAGCGAAGGATAAAAAGGTTTTTCACAGATGAGCAGTTGCTTTGATCTTTGGCTCAGAGATCCTTTCACCTCCATCACATAGATCTGGGGTCTCTTACAATTCTATTACTAGCTTCATGTTACAGGAATACTAGAGGCCCCATTTGAATCAAGATCCCAAATAATCAGCGTAAAACAGTCCTTGATGTTTCAGTTTCTTTTCATGTAACTGAAACTTATGCTTAGACTTAAGATAGTCATGTGCTGCTCTGTTTCTCCAACCAGATAAATTAGAAAACCTAGTCTTCATAGCTCTCCTTAAGTAACTTGCTTTAGCGTCTTCACAGATGCAGTGAAGACAGTAGATGGCTTTTGCTGCCCTCTTCTGCAGAAAGAAATGTATATCAAATTGGCTAAAAAATTGTTTCCAATCACAGATAAATACAGATCCATGGCCATCCTTCTGGCTTTAGTAGCTTGAAGGTAGCTGCACTGGTCTCAAACCCTCTTTGAAAGATCAGCAGCAGCCAGGTAGCAGTCACACACAGGAGCTGGTTGAAAACAGGGGAAATACTTCGTTATCATAAAGTTAGGTGTATGCTTGTGCTGAATGATGGACATTAGGCATGACATGTAGCATGAACCTAACTTGTAAATAGTTTTAGATCTACTAGAAAAGGCGTATTAATAGCAACAGTACAAACAGTCTCTATATATTGAACACAGTGTTAGCCAAAACCCACAAGGAAATGAATCACTGACGACAACATGGATTAAATGAATAGCAATTGCTAATGCTTTGTATACTCCTTTCCTATTTTATAGGAAATACGTATTTTATAGGAAACACAATGACATAGACAGCGAGACCAAGTGCACCCTCAGCAAGTTTGCAGATGACACCAAGCTGAGTGGTGCGGTTGACACGCCAGAAGGATGGGATGTCATCCAGAGGGACCTGCACAAGCTGGAGAAGTGGGCCCACGTGAACCTCAGGAGGTTCAACAAGGCCAAGTGCAGGGTCCTGCACCTGGGTCGGGGCAGTCCTTGGTTTCAATACAGGCTGGGGGATGATGTGATCGAGAGCAGCCCTGCGGAAAGGACCTGGGGGTACTGATGGATGAAAACCTGGACATGAGCGCACAATGTGCGCTCGCAGCCCAGAAGGCCAACCCTACCCTGGGCTGCATCACAAGCAGCGTGGCCAGCAGGTCGAGGGAGGGGATCCTGCCCCTCTGCTCCGCTCTGGTGAGAGCCCACCTGCAGTGCTGCATCCAGCTCTGGAGCCCTCAGCACAAGGAGGACATGGAGCTGCTGGAGCGGGTCCAGAGGAGGGACACGAAAATGATCCGAGGGCTGGAGCACCTCTCCTATGAGGACAGGCTGAGAGCTGGGGTTGTTCAGCCTGGAGAAGAGAAGGCTGCGGGGAGACCTCATAGCAGCCTTCCAGTACTTAAAGGGGGCCTATAGGAAAGACAGGGAGAGAGTTTTTAGCAAGGCCTGTTGTGACAGGACAAGGTGCAATGGTTTTAAACTAAGGGAGGGCAGATTTAGACTGCATTTAAGAAAGAAATTTTTTACAATGAGGGTGGTGAGGCACTGGCCCAGGTTGCCCAGAGAGGTAGTGGAGGCCCCATCCCCGGAAACATTCAAGGTCAGGTTGGACGGGGCTCTGAGCAACCTGATCCAGTTAAAGATGTCCCTGCTCTTGCAGGGGGTTGGACTAGATGACCTGTAAAGGTCCCTTCCAACCCAAACCATTCTATGATTCTATGATTTTAAATAGAATTAATCAGTGTTATTAAGGGTTTTTTTTCTCCCTCACACACATGCATGCACATGCACACACTCAAGTTTCCACTGGCTTCATGACAGTCTCCTCTGACTCTACATAAGATCCCCACTGTATCAGAAAGCTGGGTGGTACCTCCAATGCAATTCCCCCCAAGGAAAGAAGGATTTCATGCACTGTGCTCAGCAGAACAAAAATATTAATTTATCTGTTATTATGGAAGAATGAGCTTCAGAAACACGGATTTTATCTACCCACTAGCTTTGGAGGTAGGTCCAGAATGCTGCCATGAAAAACCAATTGCTTCGAGATACTCAAGTTACAATGGCCATCGGAAATGCAATATACTGATAATTCTCAGTACAAATGGACAGCAAGAAAATAGAAAATACTTTTGCCAGTAACACTTTTTCACTTTCTTTGTTTTCTTTTTAAACCACATTTTATGCCATGTTCTGCAGGGAAATGCATGGAATGGTGTAGCAGATTACCATTTTGCCACTTCCAGGGTACCTCCATATATTCCTTCCCTGGTCATACTTTCAGACATACTGGTACTTTTATCCTAACAAATCACCACTAGAAATTTGTTCAAACAGGATACTACGTTAGCAAAGACCTGAAAATGCAGTATTTGCTTAGTAACTCCTGCAAAACGTGCATGAATGGGGGTTTCTGAAAATATGGCAAGGAATATATTTTAGCAATACTCTAACCCTTTCACTAAAAGGAATAGTCTCTTCTGCTCAGAATTAAGCTTCCCAAGTTATTAAACTAAACTAAACTGTTATTAAACTGTTATAAAACTAAACTAACCACCCTGTATTTTAATATTATACTTAAAAGCATAATCACATACAATTTTGTCTGTACTTAAAATATTCGTGTTTGGTTTATTGAATTTGATATTCTCTAAAAAGCCAAATAACTAAGAGCCTGTGTTCCTGAGGATTTTCAGCTTCCCACTACGGGTTAGAGAATAATAGGATCTTCCGGTACTGCTGAAGTTAGTGACTGATATTTATCCCTACAGTAAACTGGCACCACAACTAATACACTAGCCTGGAAGCATCACCCACCCCTTCCCCAGGTGAGGCTGACCTTGGGAATACAGGCTTGAAAAATTCTTACACAGGAAGAGTCCATAAAACTAGAAGTCAGGTAAAGTCTATTGGGATCTGTAACACAAAACATACCACAGCTCTCAAGGATGTTGTGACAAAGGGGAAGCCATTAAAGATGAGAAACATGACCAGGATACATGACAATAACTTTCATGAAAGTAGTGTCTGACAGGTTTGGATTTTTGTAGGCAGCTGTGCGAACACTTCATCGGGTTATAGTGCATCTAATTAGAAGCTGAATTTAAAAAAAAACAAAAATCTCCATGAGTGATACATTCATTTTGGTCTAACTATGCATTACAAGAATACAAACCCCCACGATTGCTCACACCCTCCTCATTATTGGTAAAACAAAACTGATCTGAGTTTCTAGTGCTTAATGAACACTGGAATCAAGCAAGTCCCACACTGCTCCAAGAGTCTGCTGTACAGCTGCACAGGCTACTCCATGCAAGGCCTGCATTACACTCAGGTCACATTCAGCTCTGAAAGGGGAGCAATACGTAACAGTATACTGTACCTTAAATTTGGGATGCGGAAATCCAGCACTGTGCCAATCTTTTGAGCAGAAATCTCCTGATGGGCTGTGTTGCAAGCCCCGCAGCAGCCCCCAGCCCGAGCTGCCTGGCAGCACCTCACAGCTGTGAGGAGCAGAGGCTGAGCATGGGACTGTATTCCAACACCTCTTCCCCTTTCCAGCTGAGCGCTGTCTTTTCTTTTGCACAACTAAATGCTGTCAAATATGAGATTCACTGCCAAAAAAATGGTAGTGTAACAGACATGAAACAAGTAGATGCAAACAAGCATTCCCTTTTGACATATATTAAAGCATAGCAATAGTTGTAATAATTTCGTAATTGAACGATTCACATTTATGAGATTAATTCCCCCAGTGCCTATAGGGCTGAGAACAGGACCTGCTCTCTTTTGCACACAATAGCAAACCCTGTTCCAAAATCTCAGCGCTTTGAGCAGCTCTTCCCTCTAGGAACCGTACCATGGAAGGACTGCTTTAAATTTAGTTGGCGACACATAGCACATTAGTCAAGGATGCCCAAGAGATGAACTGAATCCAGCCCTACGTCATTTTGTGGGCTACACCCACCCACTTTGGTCCCTAATGGGAAGTGGCTAGCTTATGCTACTAGTCACCTCTCCACTAATGGATCCTTGGGCAACCGCAAGTCTGCAGTCCATGGCACTGATTCATTTGGATGGGAGTCGTTAGAGAAAAAGATGGGAGTACTTTTCCCATGAAGATGCTGCCATTTGGCAAAGATCAAAATAGCAGGCATGTGCAAGCCCTTGTTATGTAAGATCCAAAATCTGCAGCTAGTTACTGGTAAATATTTTTGCTAGTGAATTTATGACTCTGGGCAAGGATGATCATCCTGGTGAGTAAACAAAACATGAACAAATAACAGCATTCAGAGTAAGAATATTTTCTTGATTATTCTACAATAAGGCCTGTTGGGACAAAAATTCAGGATGTGTTGAAAACCTTTCAGACTCAGAGACCCAGGATATCCATACTGCAAGTTTAATTTGCTTAAGAAAGAAAGGCTGCTACCCTCATTCTAGCTTGCTACTGCACCAACACAAATTAGTCTGTAGTTGTATCAGTGATTGCTTTGACACAACTCTTGTATCAAACTCCCACGTAGTGGCAGACTGCCAGTTTTCTCTAAAATCCTTCTTTTTTTCAGTTGCGAACGAGGAAAAAAAACAGAACAAAACAAGCAAGTAATCCCTAAACTTCCAACAGCACAATCAAAAGAAATGTCACCAGGATTTGCAGACATGGCTATTTTTTTTTTAAAGCTAATCAGCAAAATATTTCTGACTGCTTTTGAAGTCAGTATTTTCTATCTTTGGTCCTGCGTACGCCACTTGAGAGGTTCATCCTTATCCCCAGTAGTTTTTATAACTTTATTTTCTGTAAAAACATCTCTTTTCTATAGCAATCAGCAAACAAACCTGATGAGCATTATGTTCAGTAACATCATTTTAAGCTCCTGTAGTCTGAGTTTCTCCACTCTCATGAACAGCTTGCCGCATTCCATTGCCCAGCAGGTAATTCAAAAGAAATTCACACAGTTGAGTTACAGATGGAATCATATGTACCTTTTTTTTTTTAAGATTTCTTATTAGTGGATCTCATTTTTTGATAATATAGTCATAACACGCATTAACAGTATGTAGTAAATAAGGACAGATTCCTTCATCAAGATTTAAAGGCAATCAAAACCAATCTTAGTGACTTTTCATAAAGACTGTCATGATTATGGATATTTCTTCTAAATGTATTTCAAATCCTATCCATTCAATCAGGCTTACTTAGGACAAAAATTCTCTTTATGTTATTTTGTATCTTCAGCAATTTCATCAAACTTCAGTAGGATGCCCACTTTCGCTACTTTGCTGGAAAAGGAAAGCAAAAAACCCCCGAGATTAATGTCTACAATGTCTGTGTTCATGTCATAACGAATGTCTAAGTGAATCAGAGCTTCTGCAGAACGGACGAGCTATTCGGACCCCCGCCGGAGCAGGTTTACAGCTACAGTTTGGTCAAGCACTGCCATCTGCTGGGCAGGCTTCTCTGCCAGCTGAAGCGCCCGAAAATCAAAACTTTAGAGGAAAAACAAATTGTTTGGTTTCGAGTACTTACCAATTTGTCAATCAAAAAGTATTAATTCAAAAGTAATGGTGGTTTAATTTTAAACTGAAATATTAATCGTTGTAAATAAAGTTGGAGCACCTAAAACCAATTTGAACAGTAATCTCTATCTATTTACTGTTGCTACCTGTTGTGCATTATAACTCTGCTTCTACAAAATTTCTGAGGGAAAAGAAACAGCTGAAGCATTTGCTCAGTTGTATCTTAGATTAAAATAAAACGAATGAACTTATCACAACCCGAGCTACAGTGCAGCTTTTCACAAATTAAAAAGATACACGAGTACATTGCTGGCAATGGACAAAAACCCCCACTGACTTTGCTTTCACATTTTATCTCAGTTCAGGAGACTGACAAATTTAAAAATTAAAAAAGATAATAAAATTATGGCATAATTATTTACTAAAAAGAATAACAGCTGAATTAGATTCCCTAAAGTTTTATTTCTCCCAGCACAGAAAATCTCAGGCATAAAGTTGTGTCCCATGTGGAAGAAGGGAAAATGGTGGGCTACCCCTACAGCTTGAGACCCTGTCAGCCTGTGGTCCCCCACTAGTGAATGTAACACCCCTGTGCCTCTCCTGGCTGGTACGCAGCGCTCGGATCAAGCCGACCATCTGACAGGCAGGGTTAGAGAGAAAGAAAAGTTGCAATCTTGTGCTCATAAGTGAATACAAGACAGGTCTAGGTGCCAAAAACTGTGAGACAAAGAAAACTGGGAAATTCTCAGTACCAGTTTATGACTTAATTTTTTTGCATCATTCAGCTGGAAGAAAGAACAGGACACATGGATACTGTTAGTCCAGTGTGTCGTTAGGTCTATATAAACAATAAAGAATTAAGCAAAACTACCCAATTTGCATAATCTGTAAGAGACTAAATCCTTCTTTCCCATCAAAGCGAGGATGGGCCTTGTGACTGCGCGTCCACATCTTGACAACAATCCTCAGTGACAGCAAGGACAGACAGAGGAAACCAACGTTGTTGATGGCTGAACCCTCTCCATCTTCCCTTTCTAACTTCCACTCAAACTATCACTTCATTCTTCGTATATGCTCCTTCTTGCAGGACAGTGAATCTAAAAGCAATTCAGAACACCGTATTTTCAATATATGTGCTCAGAAAGGCACAAATTGAGGTGAGCAACTCTTTCCAACGCAGTGTTACTTCCTTGGTGGACCCAATAGAAAACAGAAGATCATTCTTGTACATTCAAACATACACGATTCCCAGTTAGAAAAATACCTTGAAAACAATTCCACAGTCTTGTCACAAATTGGACTGCATTCAGCACTTTGCTGCTGAGGAAGCAGCTAATTGGTAGGGCTTAATATTGCCCTTTCTCTCAAAGATGTTCCATAGTCTTTAATGACACTTGCAACGTGCTCCAGCACATCCAGAAGTACCGAGCCTACTGCTACAGAATTAATCCTTCAGGCTGAGCCACGGTGTGCTCATCCCCCTTTCTCTCACAGAACACATTTGACATGCCCCTCATGACCAAATATAACCCCTGTTTACTAAAACACAAGCCAAAGAGCTGCTATTTCAATAACCAAAGTAGGCAAAAGAGCAGAAATACGGAATAGCAGAGCCTTCCTATGCATCTATTCTAAGGAATCTTAAAATCTTGAAAGAAAATGAATTACTGTATCATTCTCATCAGCAGAAAAAGGCAACAGACCAACACCATTCAAGATAACACAGCGAGACAGAGAAGACCACCTCCTGACGTCTACATCTTCACTTCCAAGTTGAAAATGAAAGACAAGCACAGAGTGCTTCACAGCAAATGAAGGGAAGGATTTATGAAGCAACAGAAACAGCAAATACGAATCTTTCTAAATTACTGCTTTTTTTAAAACACAGTTTTCAAAGGTAGTGGCCACGGCTTAAAACACTTCATCCTTTCGATACTTGTGCGAATTATCGTGTTTTGAGCATCTTTTCTGGATTTGACAGCTTGAAGAAAGTAGTTCTTTTAAGGGCTTAATTCAAAACCACAATATTATGATATTTGATTAATTCTCAGTTCTAATATGAGACAATATCAAATGCATCACTTGATTTAGATTTTACTGAGTCTTTTTTTTTGTACTATCCCCCTATAAAAGGTATTACAACTTTTTGTCTCATCCCTGGATTCACACTTTCTTACTCCTTTTCCCTTCTTCCCACCCACCCACCTACACATATTTAAGTCTTGAGAGCTCGAACACTTCTCAATCACAATGTTTATACAAAGTTTATACTTCATTACCACACATATCTTTTTTCTCTTTCTGTAGGCAGGCCATAGTTCTCAATCTTCTGCAAGAGGCTCTCAAATTTTTTATCCTATTTGCCTAGGATGGAGTAGTCCTGGCAACCAAGTTTAAGTAGACTCCAAGGACTAGTGGTTTCTTGAGGTAAAATTTCTCACTCAAATCCCGCAATATGCTCCCTTCTGAGCATAGGCAGAAAACCCATTACCCTGAACAGATGGGAGGTAGTCTGTGGGAAGACAAAATCTGTTGGAGCAAAAACTTAGAATACAATAAAATAATTAAAAAATCTGAGTCACAGGCCTGATAAAATCACAAGATTGGCTTAAGAGATCCCTAAATTTTAAGAGAAACATATATGTTAAGGAAAATAGTATACATGATCTTTTATTTGTTTTATGCTTTTGATTCCCTTCAAAGGAAGTGTAAGCTTATTTATTTAAAAGGAGAGCTGAGATTCTTACTTGATTCCAAAAGCTGTAACTTTAATTAAAAAAAAGATGCTCACAAGAAAATTCTGAATGCTCACAATATTAGGCCAGTTGGTAAACTGTGTTGCTTTCTCCGAAGGTGCAGAAAAGCAATTGTCAGGCGAACTTGGCTGTGACTTGCACAACTGCTATGCCATGACTGCTGCTCAGCTCTAATTAAATCTCAGTGTGATCTCATTTGAAAACAGTAAGGACACAAATCAGGCCCAAAGAACGTATCGTTATGTTCATTAACTGTTAAGCATCCTCTATGATACAGGAATGTTTGGTTTAGTCTTCAAACTTGCTGAAACATGTGGGTTTGATTGACAAAAACTTATCTGATTAATTTGAAATTAATAGTCACGGCTTGAAAAAGAAGAAAAAGACATGAAATTCACAAAACCAGCAAAAATTAAAAATCTGTCATTCTTCTTCTTTTAACTGGTATCTTCTTTTTCCCAGGGCAGTGTTGTAGGATCTTTTAGAATGATTTGCTGACACTGGTGCAAGAGGTGAGCCTCCCAATGACAAAATCAGCTACTTCATACAACAGTTGTACCCTTGTTCTTATACTTTCACCCCCTAGCTAGCTAGCAAAGCATTTTGTATCGTGAGATACAGACAGACTAAACCAGCATTCCTACGTGCTTTCTGCTCTCTTCCTGTCACTTAAAACAATGCTCCCCCCCCTTCTCCACATCACACTTTTTAACGGTATGTCAGTATAGTCACTACCAGCTACTTTTCCAGTTTTCCTTCCTTTCCCCTCTCAGGTTCTATTTCCTTTCTGCTGCTTTTTTCTTTTTTTCCCCCAAGCTCTTTCAAGGGTTTATCACTTTCATCCTCCTTGTATGGTTAGCAAAGTACTTTATATCAACTAAAAAATTGTGCTAATAATTTTGTAATAGTTTTGTGCAGTTTCAACTTTCCTTGCAGTACTTCTGTTTCATGTTAAATTAGCTATTTCGACAACAGAAGTCTAACCTAAAATTGAAGTGGTGGGTGTGTCTGTGGATGCCTATGTAATATATAGGTATATAGCGTGTATATATATTATATGCATATGTATACATACACATACGTGTGTTTAGAGGTCTGCAAAAAGACAGCATGTCACATTTCCTTTACTGACCCTATAAAACCCTGGCTTTCTTTTCAAGAGTGCAAGTACTGTATCAGAGTCAACACTCCCTAATTATGTGGTATTATGCGAGCCGTCACTGAGATGACAGACGGTAAACTAACACAGTGAAACCTCCCTTAACAGCCATTCCATCATCTGTTGCTTAACCTCCTAATAAAGGCATAGCAAAAGTACGCTCAATAACTAGGCTTTTTTTTTTTTAAACCCACTATGCCAACGATGTATAGCTTTCTGCACAAAGCTTAACTGTATTTTTCCTGGGCTCCACATTTCTAATGAAATTCATCCCAGAATGCACAGGCATGTGCTACCACGCAGTCAGTGAAAATCTGTTGCACTGTCCACACAAATACGATGCGGAAGCCCATGATGTTGAGAGTGACAGGCATGAAGATAAGGATGCAGGAGAAGGTAATCTACAGTAAACTGAGAAGGAGTGAGTTTGGAAGGAAAGTACCAGTATAGCAACAGGGACTGTTCCTCAAATCAGCCCACCAATGACTTGATATCAACCCTTCCTCAAAGAAAGGGGATGAAGAAGGGAGACAGTTCTGGAAAAGTAGACTTGGAAGAAGAGGAGAAAGAAGGCATGGAGGACCAGTCCAGAGAGAAGGAACAGTTTCACAATCACTCAAAGCTGACTTGAGCCCAGTACTGCCAAAGTCAATGATCCTCCTTGGCCCTCCCTGTGGCCACAGCTGCACTTTGCCACCCCAGACTAGCAGTCATGTAGCTGCACGGTAAACCAGATGCGGAGAATGACTGGGCTGGACGCTCGTGATTTTTCCTACTGTCCCAAGAACATTTGTGCTGTACGTGAAACAGCAGGAAGGCAGGGACAAGTGAGAATGGCCTCTTAACTTTAAATGACAGCAACTGTAGTTGACCTTAAAGAAGCACAGAAACGGATCCACAAAACCCAACTTTGTGCAATCTGTAATTCTCAACAAATAGCACAGTTCTATAGGGCTACACCTTGGTAGTAATTCCTTCTAATTTTAGATATATATATTTATACATTAAAAACCTTATTTTATATTTATATACAAATATATATTTTACACATACTATATATTAAAATTCCTTATATATATAAAATGTTACTCCAATAAATTATTTGATTTTTATATATGATATACCATATATTATATATATGATATACATTTATAATTTTTTGAAAAAAGAAACCAAGGGAAAATTATTTCATTAGCTTGTGGTATAAAAGATCACTATGGCAAATGGGTGTAATGGCTTTTAACAAGTGCCTTCTTTTAATAAGAATTTAATTATATTAACCAAACTTCAGAAAAACATTTCTTGGAGTAAAATTTATGCTAGGCCAGTAGAGTCCAAGACTCCCTGTGGAGTCTGACTCACCAACTCTCTTACAATCTTTATCACCTGAATTCATACAGGTTCTCAATGCCTAATCAGTTATTCCAATGTTGTGATATGAGACTAAAATGAAACTACAGAAAAGAAAAGCTCAATAGATTTCACTGGAAGAAGGGCAGAATAACAACACTGAATTTTTTTAATGCCATAGGGTAAGAAGGCTAAAGACTAATGCTGAATTATCAGTAGCATTATCACCATCTAAAGTTTGGCATTATGAAATCCCAAATACCACCATAAAGAGCCCTTTAAATATATCTCAGTTATCAGCTGAATACAGATGAGGACAATGGTTGTACTCCTCTTCATTTGCAGTGAGGTTAAGTCTGCCAGCACACATGATAAAATTTTCTAATAAAAGCTAAAAAAAGAAAAGAAAAAAGGAGGAGGAATAGCTTTAAGAAGCTCATGGAATCAACTGAGCTTGCTCTCTCTTCAAGAAATTTCCAAGCAAGTCAATCCTTAGGCCAGATAAAAGAACATGATTACATAACCTATCTTAAGATGATATATCATGTTCCTTACTCTGAAAAGTGTCAGACTACAAAAGACATATGCTAATGTTTTCTTATTTAATTTTAAGCATTTTAACATACTATAAATTCATAGATTAAAACTAGAAAGGGCAGGAGAATCATTGCAAAAAACACAGGTCAATTAATAGAACAAAGAAAAAAACCCTAAAATTACAGTTTTATAGGCACAGAGGAACAAGAAGATGACACCTGTAAGAAAATTATTTTCCTCTATATAAGTTTCTCTCTCTCTATTAAAAAAGAATGGCATTACTTCAAAAAGGATTTATCAGATGGGAAAAAAAAAATCAATGCACTGTTTTGATTATGTAAAACACTAAACCAAAATTATTCTCGTTTCAACCCATGACTCACTGCAAAAGTTAGTACCATGTGCCTGAGTCACTTGCACACTACTCGTGCCTCAAAGAAGGACGCATAACTCAACGATAACTGACTCATAATTTAACATAGTAATAGTAGCTCACTATTACCCTGTTCCAATAAGCATTTAAGTATACACATACAGAATAATTTATGGCAGCTCATGAATATGTCTTTTCTGACAAATGTTAATGTCCCATTCATTTGAATGGAACACATTTATGTATTATTCTGAATAACGAGACAGACAGATAGTTCCCATTACACCAAGAGTTCACATCACAAAACCTTTTTAGAGGGAAGGCAATTGTGTCTTGTGGACCAATCGCACAATTAGTTTCAGTACTGGTGACCTCAATTAGAGGAAGATTCTGTATTTCAGCTGAAGGCAAAAAGCTCTCAGGATAAGAGCTGTGAATATCCACATCTACATGAAAAACGCGTGAGCGCTGTAAGCATTACTCATTTTTGCCCGCTGTATCTTTTATCTGTGCAATTTGCTTAGCTAGTTTGGTAAGAGAAATGTATGAACACCTGCAATATCATGGGCCAGCTTGTGCCTGGCAGATTTAATATGCAAGAGAATTTCAACAACCGAAGAAAAATGTCTGCCCAGCAAAAAGACTGTTCTTTACCTCAAAACATTCTATGCAGCTTCCCAGTAACTGGAAAATCATTAACACAACTGATGTGTGTTCCATAAGAAAGATAAGCCTGATTGCTCCAGATGATTTGGGCAGAACGATCAATGAAAACCCAGCACCAAACGGGATAGAGATAGTTCATATATGGACCCATTAGTGCTCTTAACAGACTTCCCGGTTACTGACATGGGCTTTGAAAATATTAAATCTCAATAGCATATTTATTATTAACACCATAATTAGATGAGAATCTAATTTACAATAGATGAGAATGGGAAAGAGAAAAAGTATTATACTTGATAACATTTGGGAAAAAATAATTTTTCAAATAGGAATAAGAAAATGAAAAAATATTTGGCTTCATGTGCCTTCATTCTCATAACACATATTTTAAGTCTCATATGTTCCAATAAAGCAGTAGTTTTTCAGGGACTTTATTACTTCTGAATGCTTAGGACTGGCAATACTGCTGGTTTGCCAGCATTCTGGCATGCATAAACTGACCTAGACAAAAAGGAATACCTCTATTTTTCATTACTCTCATTACTCTTAGGAGACTGTTCTTATCTTCACAGGAATAGAGAAGAAGGAATTACCATAGCAAATAGGCCATTTCTTGCTACATGTTTTCCCCTACCAAAATGTATATTATGGCTTCAAAGACAGACTCATTTTAGAGATTCCACAGCTGAAGGCAAATCAGCAGATGTCTATCCCTCCCCCCCACAGTTACTAAAAATGTGCTGACTGCCTTATCTGCCTACATATGGCTTCCAGCATTTCAGTGAAAAAGAAAAACCCTGTCCCAAAGAGCACACATCCATTCGTATATTACTCTACCCTAAAAGAGTAGTAGACAGGGAGCTATTTATTGCTCCATCCCATCTAACTACAAATGCTATTCTTAACTGTCACTCTTATTTTATATTGTTCATATTGTGTGGGACAAGGCTGGTTCTTTTCTTAAAGCCATGCTCACTACAAAAAAAAATGCAACCATAATTTATTTCTTGCAAACTGCAAGCATACTTCAGATACCAATTGGCTTTAAAACTAGAATATTAAATGAGTATTTAGGTATCATTTATCATTCTTCTGTAATGCCAGCAGTGCAACACATCATCTTCTAAATTTCGTCATCCTTTGCCTTAATTTTAAATCTAAAAGTATGATTATTTCATCCTCTTTCACAAATACACAAATGTCTTTAGTGTGCTTGAGAGTATGAACAAATCCCTCAAATATGCTTGAAAGGAAAATTATCAGTAAAAAAATCTCCTCTGGTCTATAAAATGTACACAGTAAGACATTCATAACAATGTAAAAGCTTGCAAAATCCACTCAATTATGAGGGCCTCCTTGTTTTTAGAGAAGTCCTTTTGCATGTGACTTAATGCTTATGGCCATAGCTAAATTCGACAGTTTTAATTAGAAACAAGTCGGTACAGGTGGCACTGTAAGAAAGCCTGCAGAGAAAAAAGCTCAAAGAAATTAAAAATACAGAGAGAAGTGTGGGTTGAATGACAAAGTGCATTGTACTGAAAGGGGAGTTAAAAGGGACGCTAATGAAAGGAGTTCATGACAGCGCCAATTCATTCGGAATACAAACATAAAAGATTGCCAGTGATGCTGTGAAACGTGATGACTCATACCTTCTATCTGCCTCTCCTCTCCACTGTGATGCTTCTCAAACCTTCTTCGCTTTTATTATTGTCCCTACATTTTTACATTCCTTTTACTCTCACAATGAATATGGTACAAGTTGATTAAGGAACCTGATAAAAGCAAGGACATGCTGAAAGGTCTACTGCAATGAAACACACCCGATGCTTCAATAACCTGCTCACAACAGCATGAAAAACTAAGAGGACTTTTTCACAGTATCTTGCTGATGTATTTGAAATCATTAAATGTATTCCATCTGAAGAAAGAATAATTTTCTTCCCTCTGTGAGCATCAATGGATCCAAGTACATGTTACACCGATTTCCTTTCTTTTACAGACACACAATCTTAATAAACCTGAAATTTCACATATAGAATTACAAGAAAAAAACCCTACTCTTTAGAAAACTATATTTATGCCAAGTAATCTTGAAAACATCTTAAACTGTTCTTTCTAGCAAAAGAATTAACTTTCTAATCTGAAGAATTATTTCACGTATCACAAAAAATGTTTTAAATCGCTTTAAGATCAATATATAGAAAAAGTTTGCTGAATAATGGCCTTCCTAGTTTCCAAACAGGATCTACATTCATATTTTCTAATAGCTGTCATTTTTTAATTTATGCATTAGCAAGATGATAGATCTGTCAAAAAGCATGGCTAATGTGTAAGTAACACGCATGCAAACACATTACCTGGCATGCAGTATATGGTCATATATTCTAAGCTAACGATATTGCAGATCTCCTCTGTGGATGCTCTGTGACATTTTAGAAGTGGTACTTAAAAGGTAGAGTACTCGGAATTTATCAAAAAGGTGGTCTGAAGGTCATATCCCGAGACACTTGAAGTTATTAATCACACTAAAATTCTGGGTATACACATACATTTTTTGAAACTTATTAATATACTTTACCCTTTCTCTTCAAGCCTTTTTACCCACCGGTGTCTACAGTGGAGGGCAGCTGAAGGAATGAATTTTTTACTTTTAGGCATCCAGTGACATAGGGCTTTCCTCAAAAACAATAATAAAAAGCCACACACAGATCCAGAATCCATTAGTACCAGTAACTCTGTAACAAAAGGATCCATATTAGAAATGACAGAAGAATTAAACTGCTAAGAACTGATGTAATAAACTAACATCTGCTGGTACATGGGCTCACAATAATATTTTTATCTTGAATTTAGCAATACGTGAAATAATTGGTGATAACAAATGATGGATTATTCCATGTTGTTACATAACTGAATTACAAATGGGACTTTTGTTCCTGCGTTCTGTATCCTTCATCTTCCCTTCCTCTCCCTGTAGTGCTCTAGTAGGATTTTTTTATTGAGAATTTTGAAAAGAAGACATAATATTTAATTTCCAGGGGCAAGATTTTCCAAAATACTGTTCTTTTGCTTTTTGCATTCCTGACTTAGATATTTTGTAATACCACCAAGTCATTATTTGTATGAGTAGTCAGTTTTGTGAATCTGTAATTACACAAGAATGCTCACAAATATTACAATTGGAGATATATTGTAATTTAGAAATCTTCCATTTAAGAAAATGTTGCAGTTTCTTCAAAACCATTGTTCCATCAACATAAAACAATTACCATTTTTTAAAAAGCAGCATGAAAAAGGTAGGGAAAAATCTGCTGTATAGAACTCAAAAGAAAAAGGCATGCTTTTTTGACATCCTGAAACCTAGCACTTTCCAACACATGTGCTCATTAAAAAGCATACAATCCATACACATCCTTCCACATTGACTTCACAGAAATGACCGGCTATTTTCTATTATCTGTTACTTAGAGTACATTAAAATTAACATCATTCATCTAACGAGTAGAAACACGTTGCTTTCTTGTACTTTAAGAGGTACTGCAAGAGGCGACTTGTATCAGTAGTCAGTCTAAATACACACACAGATTCTAGAAATACATGGTCTTTCGCAAGCAGAAATGAATTCACTCTACACACACTCTGAGTCAACTGGAAGCCATCTAGCCACAGTTACGCAAGGTGACAAAACCAACTGAAGTCCTTATTTACATACATACTTACACAGCCGGCTTATACACACACACACACACTTTACAGGGAGATGCAAACAAAGGCGCAAAGCATTTTATTCCGCTTAGCCTTCTCCAAAAGTTCCTACGTGGTCAAGACAGGGAGCTCTACTGTAAGTTAGTTGTGCACAGATTGACCCACGAGTAGCTAGGCGATTAAATCCTCCCTGAAGGAACAGTCACACCTGCGCATTCTTACATCAAAAAGAAGGACCACAAGTGAAAAATAGAAATTAAAAAAATGTATTCAACCACTGATCATGAATTTATATTCAAAATATTCCCCTATAATTGGCATCATAAGACTCTGAGGTGAATTCAATATAAACTGTATGTTGACTTTATTACCTTACTCACTCGGACTTGTTTCCTAACAGATGGTAAAGTGACTAACTCCAACCACGGGATCTCCCTCTAGTAGCAGCTTACAGAAGAATGGACTTTCCTGGTGTCCAGCTGACTCACGAGGCTGCCACCTGATTAAAAGTCATTTTGCCCAAATGCCACATAAAAAGCAAAGATGTTATAACACTTTTTCTACAAACAGTTTATGTCTGAAACATAGAATCACAAGAATCTATCACCTACCTTGAAATGTACTTCTGAAAACTAATAACTGATCAAGGCAGAAGCACTTCTATACTTCTCACAACTGTCACGGTTTAACTACACATAAATATTGATGCCAAGGCCTGTGGCCATTCATTCATCCAAGCAAAACAAGTCACAAGGCCCATGCTGTCTACGGGCGTAGTAAGCAGAACACTAACACAACCGAGCAAAGAGCAATTGCGCACTCTCTCCTTCGTTGTGCCGTTACAGCAGGAGTAGAACTGCCGAGGAGAAGGCAAATGCCTCCACTGCTTCAGAGCATTATTTCGGCATGGTGCACCACTGCCCACTGTTATAATGTTATCACACGCACTGTAACTTTTTATCAAGTACATCTGAAAAAATGCTTACATAAGTTATTAGTGTATAGCTTCGCACACAAAAACATTGAGCCTGGTTGGTACAAAGTGAAGCAGTACCGACTGTTGCAAGACTACAGTTGATCAGTGGCACGTGCCAAGCATCCTGCAGAATATAAATCTCAGCTAGAAGAGAGACAGACACCTTGATCTTCACGATTCCACTTCTCCCATGAAGGATGAGGACATGTGGTCAGTGACATAAGCAGATTTAGTCAATTCATTGAACAGGTATATTGAATATGAATAGAGATACTGAGTACTATATTAAATACAGTATGAGCTATCACTAAAAGCTTATTACATGCACTTTCTTCTGTGCAACATATATTTAGTAAAGAGCTGCAGTGTTTCTGCTGTCTTCCCTGAAGCTGTGCTTCAGTCCTATAGCACGATTTCCACAGTAATCGTGCCTAAATTTCCATGATTTAGGCACTTAGGCATAGAGGTGCCTAAAAATAAAGCAAGTACTTTCATTAGCAGCAGCACTTAGCAGCTGAGAAAAATCAAGCTTCACATTTAAATTAGGCTTAGTAAAGCAGAATCAAATCTTTCTACCTGCTGAGTTGCAGCTTTACTTACCTCACTTCCATCTTTCTCCCAGCAGCAAGGATATAGCATTATTTGGGCACAAATATGTAATGGTGAATTTAATTAGTGGAAAATCATAAATATTGTAAAACCATAAACAGTTGATAAAAACAGACTCAACACAACAAATGAGAAATTATAAAAAGGAAATTAAGCCAAAATAATAAAATCTTATACCCAGGAACTAATTAAAATTCCACTTGGGAGAAGACAAGCCTATAGATTATAATTGATAGAATTCTGCTCCTGCATTTCTCCTGAGAACTGTGTAGCCACTGTGTTGGATCAAATATCCAGAATTAATCTTGATGCTTCTGGACACGTTGCGTGGTGCTTCACACAACAGCCGCCCACACCAAAAGCCAGCCCCAGCTGACGGGCTATGTTGAGAACACCTGCTTGGAATGGTGCTGCTGGCTGCTCCCTGCACCTCTCACCTGCTCACCTCTTCACAGAACACCATTTGCCTCTTAGCAGCTACCACTATTAAATGTAAGGAAAGCTATCCAAAGACACATAAGCAGCACTACTGAATGATATCCACCATAAGTAATCGAAAATAGCTTATGCATATGCTCACACTGACCAAAGTATGAAGAAATTATAGATAGTCATTTTAATAAAGTAAGGCGAAAGCCTTACTCATACAGTTCATCTGGTTCAGAAAATTAAAATTCTTGCATCACAAAATATGAAGCAATTAACACAAGATATTATATTTTATATCACACCCTGCTGCTGGATCTTCAGACCAATACAAATTCCAGTTTTAAAGGAGATAATTTCCCAGTATCACTAATTGCATCTGGCACCTAATGTATGGTAACAGCTACACAGTACTTGATATCCTGACGAATACCCCCCCAAAAAATTACTAGTTGTTTGCTTTTCTCACTGATATTAAAAAAAAAAATCATAATATGAGACAGAATGTGTAGTCTGATGAATCTCATGCAAATACATACACAGTTTTTACTGAAAAAGTTAGTTCAGTTTCCCATAAAAGCAAGGCTTGTGTCATCATCCTGCACTCCTAGTAATTTTTTGAACCTTCTGGGAAATTCCATTCAAATTTGAGGGAGAGGCAGAATCTTACAGTCCATTTAGCCTTGTGAAAATAAAAAAAGCAGTAGAAAAATACTTAAAACAGCATCTCTTCAAAGAGAAATAGCTAGACACATATTGATAATTTCATCCAATCATGTTAAGCATCTTCTATACGATTTTGGATACTCCTCTAAGTCCTTCGTTTCTTCTATGTTTATCTTGAAATTACTCCCTACAAAAGTGCTAAGAGATCTCTTCATAAAGCAGCACATTGTGTTGGGATAGGGAAATTCCCAGCTGGCTCTTCACTTCTTATTGAGCAATGATCACCAGTATCAGAAAGGGATAGTCAAACAAATATATCTTTGGTGCGGTGTGAACCTAAATTTGCTCTGCTATTTCCTTGCAAGCATCTCTGTACGCATATGGTACATCCTAAAATCCTGCTGCCAGTTCCATGCTGAGCCGCTCCCATCTTCCATCCAAGTGTTCAGCTGAGTGCACCTGCTGCCCTGCTCTCCCATTGCTGTTGGCACTGTTAGATACCACTACATCACATGCTATGTTGTTCACTGGAGAAAAGAAACATTTAACAGTTTACCCACTGGTTTAGGCAGAACGCCGCTGCGCAGCAATAGCCAGAGAAATACGCAGCGGCAGCTGGTGTGAGGAAAGGCTGTGTGTGTGGTGTATCCCTCTGGAAGGCAATTCTCCACCTCCTTAGAATTATTTCTGAATTCTCCATCCATTTAGAAATTTCACACATATGGACAGTGATGTAACTTACATGAATTTGTTTTTTTAAGTCACCTTCCGCAGACTCCTTTAAAATAATGCATGGGCTAAGAAGCCAGAGACACTGCCTCTTAAAGTGCTTCTCTGCTATAAACCTTAAAACTTTTGTTTTCTTCTTTGTGATATTCAAATTACTTTGCTCTCACAGACTACATTTCAGCTGGTATCTCACGTAATCTGCTTGGCAGAACTTGGGTAAAACACGCCTCGTTTCTGGCAACCAGGCCACCAAACTATTCCCTTCTCAGCTATTTGACTATGTTAGAGACAGGACTCCTTGAGCTCCCTCACCTATCTGCACTCATACAGAAAAAATTACAAGTACCAAAGCCCTTGCAGAAATTTTAGTGCCATCTGCCTCTTCCCAAAAGCCTTCTCCCCTGAAGATTTCATGCCTCAGTTCTCCAGTCATGACAAATTCCCTTAGTCTTTTTCCATTGACTGATAAATTCCAGCTACTTATTCCTTGGCCTCTGAAGAAAGGACAGCGTACTGCACCAATGATGGCCTCTCGATGATCCTTATGGGTCCCTTCCAACTCAGGATATTCTATGATTCTATGATTCTCTTTCTGTCAGCTTCAGATCAGAAAGTGAAATCACAGTACAGATCAGAAAAAAACCTGTATTAGACTAAGCATCACATACAGATATGTGAACACAGGCACTTTATGAACAGAATACAGTTTCAGAAATGCTGAGTAGCAGTTCTACAGAAGGTCGATATTGGTCACATGTGCAAACAGTAAACCGATTCCGGAATATTGAGTACCCTAAGTCAGTATCGGTAGGAACGATTAATATAGATGTGTCAGAAAGAGCAACAAAGTTAGCATTAAAAGGTAGAAAACAGTTATGTTTTATTTAAAAACATTCTAAGCAATAATTTTTTCTCCCATTTCCCATCAAATTTTCTCACATAAAAAATAAAAATCACAAAGTATTTCAAGCAAGATTTCTGGTTCTTAATTAAATGGAAGTTCGTTGGTTGATGGAAGAAAAGCTATTGCTTTACCTCAGTTTAATATCTTCCCTTTTTCTGGAAAAGGATTAGAAAGCAGAAAAAAAGTGTATGAATGTTTGAATTTTGACAGAAAAATTTCAATCAGTATGGTATTATACAGAACACATAAAAAGCCTGCAGAAACAAAAACTACAGTAGTAACTGGTAGATTACTGTTTCACAGTTTACAACATAATTTCAAATAAAATGATCAAAAATGTTCTAGAAAATATCTACCATATAAATTAGGCTAGAAGTAATAACACTACTAAGGATTAGGCTTTCTTCTTCTGACCCACTGGGAGCGCCAAAGCCAACCGACCATATGGAAGCATCAGACCAAGATGGCATGCACTGAAGATGATGCTACAAACTTACTTGTCCATAGCAAAAGGAGAAGCCCCTCCCGTTAAAAATAATCACTATTTCAAAGGGTTTGGTATATAAGGCGGGAGGAGAAGGTGACAGACGAGTATTCTGCATACATTTAGCAATAAAAAAGATGTTGGTGAGCATTAAAGAGAAGTCTCATATACCTGCCACATTGGCTGGAAATACTTAATAGAGGTAGGAGAGCAGCATTGCTTACTTCAGAAATGAGGTTAATAGAAGGTAAATTGAAATAAGTTACATAAAGTACTGATTGATTTAAATTACAGACAGGTGAAGAATCTTTCTTTCTTCCAAGCTTTCTTCCATAACAAAAGAACAAGGGTTTCTTTATTAACCCCAAATTAACCCCAATTAATTAATTCAAATTCCATTTGGAAGGAACATCTGAATCAGTAAAACATCATATGCTGGTTTTTGCTGGGGTAGAGTTAATTTTCTTCATAGTAGCTAGGACGGGGCTGTGGTTTGGATTTGTGCTGCAAACAGCGTTGATGACACAGGGATGGTTTCGTTCCTGCTGAGCAGGGCTTACACAGGGTCAAGGCCGTTTCTGCCTCCCACCCCACCCCACCAGCGAGTGGGCTGGGGGGCACAAGGAGCTGGGAGGGGACACGGCTGGGACAGCTGACCCCAACTGCCCAAAGGGACATCCCACACCATATGGCGTTATGCTCAGCATATAGAGCTGGGGGAAGAAGGAGGAAGGGGGGATGTGTGGAGTGATGGCGTTTGTCTTCCCAAGTCACCGTTACGCGAGATGGAGCCCTGCTGTCCTGGAGATGGCTGAACACCTGCCTGCCCGTGGCAAGGAGTGAATGAATTCCCTGTTTTGATTTTACTCTGTGCGGGGCTTTCGCTTTACCTGTTAAACTGTCTTTATCTCAGCCTACGAGTTTTCTCACTTTTACTCTTCCGATTCTCTCCCCCATCCCATGGGGGGAGTGAGCGAGCGGCTGGGTGGGGCTGAGTTGCTGGCTGGGGTTAAACCACGACACATTATTAAAGAGTGGCTATCATTGCCACAGAAAGTGCCAAGGTTTTAACAAAATTAAAAAGAGATTAAACATTCATATTAAAAACATCCAAACCTTCTATAATTTACAGCAAAGCATATTGCAAGAAATATTAAATTTTTAAATTCAGGACTCTAGTCAACCTTGCAAGGAGCATATATTACAGCTTATACAGAAAGGAAGAAGATGTATTACCCCTTTTATCTTTTGCATATAAGTTTCTGACAGGTTTTTTTCTACAGTATTTGGTGCCGCTTTTATTGAAATTATTGGACTAAATAATTGGTATGATCTAGTATGGAAAGTTAAAAGGTAAGCTTTCTTAGTGTTAATGGCAGCATTATGTCCAATAACAAGATGACAGAAATACAAACAGATGCCAAATAACTGCATACACAATGTTGATTTGATTAACTTGTATTACGGCTTGTAAAAAATTACATATAGCCACTTTGTTCAAATTCAAAACAGTAAGTACTTCCACACCCCAGGGAAAGCAACTGTTCATGCAATCAACAGATAACAAAGCACATAATAGAATCTAAAACAACCTCATCTACCAGCCATGAGTTTTCCTGAGGATCTAACTGCTTCAGTTAACATGTTTCACAGCTCCCTATCCAGATTTTTGTTTCCAGATAAAAATAAGTCTGTGCAGAAAATAACTTCTCCTCCCATCCCCTATTAAATTATCTGTAAATTAGAAATGCTCTCTCCACTTTCCTACTTTCTCAGCATATTAATGTATTAATTCTATATTAATTATTTTATTTCGGCTTCTGTTTTCCAGTTCAGGGGTATATGCCCTTCTCGGAAGGTCACCAGAAGTTTGTGACAACCCAAGGGTAAAAGGGAAAGATGGAAAAGCACAAGAGAGGATTAACTAAGGCTACATGATAGCAAAGTATGAATTAGGTCAGAAATGCAGAGATGAGATTCTAATATTCTTTCTTCACTTTTGTAAGCTTTGAACCAGTTCTGATTGTGATATCACAGGGGCATTACTAGAATTTGAACCCACAAATCAGAAAATTAAACAAAAAGGGTAGAAATCTTCCTTTTCCTTTGTAAACATCCCGGACATAATGAAGACACAGCTGAAGAGATAAAGGAAAACACCTGTTTTGCATAATACTGTCTGTACAGTTCTTTAACATTCGCAGTTAATTTGGCACGGAATGTCTTCATTTGGATCAAAATACAGGAGAGAACTTCAAATTGAATAAACTGTATCTGACTTTAAAAAAAAAAATTAAGTCCATAAAGAGAGTTTCTCTGACCTTCCTGTGTTTAGCTTTTGACTATTTAAAAAAAAAAAAAGACACACAGGCGTGTGTAAATAACTAAACAAGGCCTTTAATAGCATTGCTTTGTTATGATTATTAAAATACCAGGTATTGTATTTCATAAATCCTGATTGTGCGAGAGAAATTAAGAGTGGATATGTGGTACAGACAAAAGAAGGAACTTCTCAGAAAAATCTGCTAAAAAGAGATAGTACTGTTAGAAGATCTATTATTATAGCTACAAGATTTCTTCAAGAAAAAAAAAGTTGTGGGATTATGCTACAAATTCTGATATATACACACAGATTATCTCTGAAAATCACTTGAGCACAGAAAAGCACATTGTATTAACGATGTGTGTAAACTGCTCAATGTCCTCTGTTTGCACACATATCAGCATACTTACCACTCTTGTTAGGTATACAAATGTAGTAGCATTTTTAATCTCAAAGGGATACTTTAAACAGACAGTTTAAAAATCTGTAATTTTTCTTGTTCTGATTTTCTAATGATGAAACAATATTTTGGGGTAGTATTCATCTTCTGATGTAAAGACATAAAATATGCACTCTCTCATCCTTCTCTCCCCCCCACTTTGAATACTGTAGATTGCATAAGAGGCCTTCTTGTCAATCAATAGCTTTTTCTTTTGTTGTATCGCTATTTTGGTTTTTTGAAATTTAATATTGTTAATGCTGAACCCAGGGCCAAATTATTAAATGACTAAGCAAATATTTAAAATAATCTTGAAGCAATTTCTTAGACATAATAATAGAAAGAGGTAGGTTAAGAAATTATTTTTATTTCTGAAACAACCATTCCCTCCAACACAGACCTTACTTATTTTAGGTAGTGTTGTCATCCAATACTTATAATGTCTGTTGGAAGGATGGCATACTGATAGCCTTTGACAAAGTTTTAAAATATGACTGCAAGTCCACAGCATCATGTTTCTCAAGTACTTTTTGCAAATCAAACCCCAATTAGGACACTACTCCAGTTGTTAGGCTCTACTGATGCTTTGCAATAATCATCATAGGCACAAATACCCTAATTTAAAAGCAATTAGCAAGCCGCATCATTTGTAACAGAACATTCTGAATATATCGAAAAACTGGCTGTGCCTTGTAGTTTGTTTTTTAACACTTCAACTCCATTTTTAGCACTAACAAAAAGAAATTATTAGCCCAACCTGTAAAAATCTGCTGTTATATTCTTTCCAAAATCAAACATTCCTTTTCTATCACTGAAAGCTTGTTTGCTATTGGAAAAAACACTTTTGAAGAAAACCGAACAAGTACTCTGTACAAAATTTATTTAGGAAAAAAGACAAATGTGTATTTCCCAGCAAAACTCCTAAATTTTGGTAAGAGCTGTCATGTACAAACAGTATCTTTCTTTAAAAGAAGGATGTGACCATCATTAACCGCCATGAAAAATAACATAAAAGAAAGTGAAGCTTTGAGGGTGATCCTCCACAGCACACAGAACTTCAATAATCCAAAATTATAACTGAAAGCAACTGATCATTTTCAGCTCCCAAACTGTCAAAACAATACTGTTTACATTTACTCAACACTTGAGAATTTGATTTCTGTTCTGCAACCCACATCCATAGCACGCCTTGTCTCTTAAAAACAGATTTTACTTTTTATTTAACTTTCACTAGGTAAGCTAGCTATAGTTGTCAAATCAAAACTTCCAGTGCTTTATACACCACAAGGGTGATCCAGGTCCCTGTAAAATCAGTGGAATATAAAGTTCAGACTAGTGGAGGAAAAGCAAGTCAAACACTACTAAATGAGTCTAGTGAGCACTGTCTTTTAAGTCTGAAAATAGCATGTATTATTTTATGCAAAATTATGTTGATCTTGTATTTCAGCAGAATATATTACTTTCAGAGGAGATGACTGAAACAGATACAGACGCAGACATTAACATCATCAGTACTTTGGAACTCTTTTCACTGCCTTTATTGCTGACAAATTTTAGAACCTGAAAGTATCTGCAACATATAGCCACTAGTGGTTAACAAACATTTTATTATGGCATAAAGAAAGAATACAGAATTTCTTCAGATATTAAGCTATGACTTCGAGAAATGGGTAGCTTTTCAGTAAACAGACATGACAGATGGGATTTGCCCTGCTCACGGAGTTAATGTATCATCTGACATGGCATCCTGCTGGAAGAATCCTGAAGGGTATGCAGCCTTTGCTGTTCCTCTTAATATTTGCAAATTTCTATTAAAAAACAACGATGACAAACTTTTAGCAGGTACCTCTGACATTGCCAGATCTAAATAAATTAGCACAACTGCCAATCTGTTGTGCTATATTAAATCATGTCACGGATTAAAGCTACCCTGCCTCACATCTTGAGGCAGCTTCACCTTACGTGACACCAGGAAGACACCACTCACTGAAGCAGCTCCTGCTAGATGCAACAAGCTCTGTCAGGAGCCACTCCAAAGTACCAATATTAACAAAGAACCTAGCACAAGCAGAGTACAGACACACGTAGTCCACAGAAAAAGGTCCTGCAAAACCAGGAGAGGGGTTAAGGGTAAAAAGGAAAGGTGTGGAAGTATTCAAATTTTTCCAGTTTAACACCTCCCTAGAAAGCAGAGATTTCCAATAACAGACAACTGTGATATCAACATAAATTATTACACTTTGGACTGACCGCCACATATCTCAAAAGTGATCAAGTAGCAGCAGCATTTTTCATCCTTTCAGTTCTGGAGTTGTGCAAACCAGAAAAAGTAAAATTCCATGTAGCAGATTATTTATTTCATAACTTATCTCTTAGTCTGTATGCACAAATTAAAGTCGGTAATGCTTGAACAGTTTAAAAAAATAAGAAAGTAAAACCAGAAATCTGCAGAAACAACTGAAAAATGTCCTGGAACTTGTACGTGCCTTTATCAAGGAAGAACAGATTAACTGCACCAAATCTGAACCACCTCTGCTGCCAAGGTTTTACTTGCTCTTAAAGTACAGCACATTTACAAAAGCTCTGTTAAAAGCATTTGCTTCTAACTTTTTTTAATTAAGAAATGCACTAAAAATTAATCTTGAAGAAACAAGAAGTGCAAAGAAAATAAGCATCAGATACCTGATGTCCTTTTAGGAAGTCCTTTTAAGTCCACTTTACTGTGAATACTGTTATGATTATCATCAGATGTCAACATGTCATTTAATAATAAATGTTTAATATTAATTAGGTGTGAATTGCTGCTTGACAAGCAAAATGAATCCGAAAGATTTTGTTACTCATACTGCATGTAACTTTGCTTTAGTATGTTACATGCACAACTCAGGTCCTAACAGAATACTCTGTTTCCTCAAGAACTAGCAGAATTATTATATTAATTTAGAAGTTTATCTTTAATTCCTATGATTATTATCCTCTTATGGAAAATATAATTAATGTAAAAATACAGATATTAGCCAGGTTCATATCCATTTTCATAGGGACCTCAAAAACTGCCTGAATAAATTCCACCTTTGAAAAAAAAAAAAGGACTGGCAAACTGACATTATGTAAAGAACAATTAAAAAAAGAAGAAAAAAAAAGAAAAAATCAAACAGTGACAAAAATCAGGGAAGGAGTAAAGCACGTGAACACAGAAATCCCTGAGGAGTACCAGGGAAAATGAGAGTGCAAATTTAAACAACAGCAGCAAAAAGCTACAGAGAAATGAAGAATAAGGATACACAATGTGTTTATATATACTGTTCCTATACCGCACGCACAGAGTATCATACCTATTGGTGATACCAAATAATTGGCGGGTACAGTTCTGAAACATTCTTAGCAAGATACAAATACAGCTAAGACTAGAAAAAGAATTACAGGTGAAATTATTTCAATGTATATAAACTGGGAAAAAGAAAAAATGTTAATTCACAGCATATTAATATTAAATCATTTTGTTAAGGACAGGAAATGAAGAACAACTCAAATGTGTCGGTCTTTCTTTCAAACTATATACTTAGAAAAAGCCACTATGTTAACCATAACCTCCTATCCATGAAATTAAACCTATGCGAGAGGTTATTTAAGAATGCAGTACAGTGACCTGGAGCTGACCTACCGATTTAACCTTCCAACACAAGACTTATCCAGGATCTACGAGACTGCAGAATTTAGTTCCTCTTACAGAAACATACTCCAAGAACTGATGCTCTGAAGTGATGCCCTCACCTGTGAGACTCACACACTGTTTCCCCCCATAATACCTAGCACTGGTAACCTCTCTAGGTTTTAACTGCCTCATTTTTTTAGACCTTTTTTTTGTAGACATCTACAAAAGATAAGGCAGTTAGAATCAGAGGGGTAGGGTGGCTTATTGTTTGGTTTTTAGTTTTAAAATACTGTATCTCCTTTACCCAATAATTTTATAAGTTAATGTCCAGGCAAAGAGAAGTCCTTATATCAGTGTGATGGAAAGAAAGGAAATTTTATAAAAATCTTTTGACTCCCAATAAGAGTGTATTTCTCTAATACAGTTACCCGCAGTTCTCTTGGATAAGAGAGAAACATCATAAGTCAGAATGTGCATGATGTAGCTGTATCCAGTAAAGATTCATCCTCCATTGTGGCTGGCATCACAGAAAGATTCCTCCTAAGATTTTTTCCCTGCAAATTTGATACATTTGTCATTAAGACATTTGTTTCTCTTTTTATTCTCCCATATAATACATGATCGAAATGTGTACTGCTGTAATACACTAATAATGCACCCTTTTTTCCACCTAAGTACTTTGTTTCATATAGTCATTTCTTCTATTCCAGACCAAATACGCTGTTCTTATCTTCCACTGCAACCTTCTCTGCCGCTTTAGTTCTACAGGTCAACTCTTTTCCTGCTCTAACCCATGCTATCGTATTCTGTCTTACTCTGATCCGCCTACAAACTAACTTGGACACATGCTTGGATATCTCTTTATTTACCCATGGAACGCAGTCTCCTGCCTCATGTAAGGTATTGTCTGAGTAAAATAAACCAGGAACTGACTTTTGACGTGGCAAGAAAACTAAGGGTTGATGCATTCTTCTGATATTAGTATTCAAAATAAAATATCATGCTGCATTGAGTACTATTTTCTTTATATACCAGACATAATGGCTATATGAGTTATATGTATTTTATATATTTATAACCAATTACATACCTATCAATTATATGTTTATGTAGTTTTATACATTTTATGCATATAAATATAGCATTTACAGTGGTTGACATTTTAAAGATTACTAAGTTATTGACATATAAATTGAGTTCATTGCCATGGAATAGCCTCCTTTCTCTGTTACTTGCACACTACTTTCTTTCATTGCTGTGAACTTTCTGCACAGGACCATTACTTGTTTAGTTAATTGGTTTTCTGCAGACTGGGTAAGTGTTTATGTTACTGGATAAGTCTAAGAAGATTCTAATACTACCTTACCACAGGAAGCTGAAAATCTGCATTACCCTAATGATATGTGGCCATAATTTGCTCATAGTTAACTTATCCATACTATCTATATTTTCAAAAATATCCTGAGCTTCAGCATTGCTCTCCCTTGATAAAAAGCACATTCCAGAAAGCTGGCGAGCTGACTCATACACTCTACTTAAATCTAAACTGAATATTCCTCCTTTGAAGTTGGTAGCTCAGTGTTGACTCAGACTTTTTAAAATCCATAGACTACCATGCAAATTAATAAAAGATTTTATTAACATGACTGCAAAATTCTATTTTTATATACTACTCCATTTCTAGAAATGCAACAGAAGAATTGGAAATTATTTTACATTATTAAGGCAGCTCTCAAATTTTAAGTATTTAAGTATTGTGGAAACAAATGAAGTATAGCATATCAAAACCTCAAGTTTGCAAATAAAGGTATAGCATTGTTAAAGATACAAAACCAAACACTCGGTTAGGTTTAAAACAAACATCCTACCACTGCATCTCCATAATATAGCTTCACTTTAGCTATAGAGATACAATGCATTTTCCTTGTATTTTATTTCTGCCCCCTTTTTTTTTTTTTTTTAAAATATTTGGGCACTAACTGGAAGCAAAATGTTCAAGTGCAAATGACTCAACTCTCCATAACTGAAATGGGCAGGATTTTGAATAATGAATGTTGAGGCATGAAAAAAATGAAAACTTTCATAAAAGTGATCAGCACAGCAATCTATATTTGAGCTATACATAGAAATAAGTAACATAAGCTCCTAACACTTGGCTGTTGCAATCTGAATAATTGCCATATGCTGTGTGTGGAAAATATATGCAAATATATTATCTGCAGCATAAGTAGATCCTGCCATAAACTTGTCTGGGTTTTTTTTTTCCTTTTTCCTTTCATGGAAACGCCAGTAAAGCCAGAGGTCAATATTCACTGAATTACAGGCATATCTTTCAGTGCCACCAGATTTAGTTAGTATTAGTAGGTCCTTTTATTTATGTTTCTAAGGTGATTTTCTGTGCTTGAGGATCTCAACAAAGACACAAATTACTGGGAACTGGAACACTTCGTACCCCCTTCTCACTAACTGGTATTGTTGCACAAAACCCTCCACCCCTGTGGTTTAAACGCTTTGGTAACGTAGAACCTGAGCTTCTACACAGTGGGTGGAAAAACATCTTACAAGTTCCCTTGAGCACAACACACGGAAATTACAGCTGACCTAATTACACACTCCCAGTTGAAATAAATAAAGAGAGTTTTATTGGGTTAGTTAGTATAAGCAAAATTCTGCTCCAAGCAAAACCATAAGCTGTAGAAAAACAAATATCAATTGTCCTACTGGAAGGTATCTGTAGCACTCAATTGTTCATTACTGAAACTAGCTTGCCAGTCCATGGAATAAACGGTGCTACAGTCCAGGAAAGACATTTATTAAAAGACATTTAGAAGTTGTATCAAATGTAAACAAAACAATTATCTTCCTACATCACATCTAGATAATATCCGTGAATTTTGTTACATTTATCCTCAATAAAGTAAAAAAAAAAAAACAAACAAAAAACCCCAACCCTCAAATCAGAAAACCCCTGATTTTTAATCTGACCCTCTGCCTCGAGTTACAATGTAATCGCCCTTCATAAAAGCAAGCAGCGTAGTACAAGAGAGAAAGTATTTATTCACTATAATCAGATTATCAACATATATTAGGTTTAGAAAAGTATAATTCCTTTCTGCCAAAGGAAGCCCTATGATCACCGAGAGAACTAGGGCACTAACTTAAAACCTCTCCTTCATGATAATTTCCAGCCTATTTTAAGCCTCATGCTCCTTGGTCACAGCGATATGGAATATGTAGACTAACCAGAATTTTCTAACAACTGCAAAGGAATAGCCCATCTATCGGACAGGGCAGAATTGTATCCCCTCTAAATAAATACTGCAATTTTATCAGTTCATAAGCATTTGCAAAGACGTTCTACACAAACCAAAAAACTGAAGTAAATGGTATCCAATTTGTCCTTAACAAAACATACGGGAAGTTCTAGTCTTTGCTTCACCAGTAAAGTCAAATAGCATTTTGCTGGGATTTTTCTGCCTCTAACTGTTCCCCAGAACCACTAGCTCAACTAAATCATTGTCAGATGTGAATCGCCATGGTGAAAAGCCACCGATGTGAACTCTACATTGGTCCTACAGTGAGACCCCTCCCCAACAGGATAGCTCAGCTCTGCGTAGTTTTATTTGAGCTCCCTTCCTCATCTCTAAGCAGACTTTCTAGACTTTCCCCGGCTTACCATAAGTAATTATGAGACACTCAAAGATTACTATTTTGATGTTGTACTTTTGTAAGTAAAATGTAAGTATTGCTACTGTTTCTTCATAATAATCCCTATTATTTAAGCATTCTTCAGACTTGTAAATGAAAACAGTTGCTAATGAAACTTGAATATCTAAATAAAAACAAGGAAGTTCAGGAATTTTACAATGGAATACAAAACACACAAGAAAACATGTATGTAATAAAACTGTTGGTGTTTTGAGGATGTTTATGTACTGACATTTCATACAAGCATTCTAACTTTCAAAATATTTAAATAACTGATCATTACTCAGAAAAAAGGTACTTTAGATATACAATAGATTAAGCAAGATACTTTCAAAAACGTTTCTCAAAGGTTGAATCTTGATAATAGCCTTTTGTAAACTTGAGAAGATCATCACTTTTTGAAAAGAAAAAGTGTATCTGCATAAGCCAGCATTTTCTGTCATGTGGTCTTAGGAAAACAACATTTACTAAATTATTAACACATACCTGTTGGGTTATGTCCCTGTCACCTGTAAAAGTGATGTTTATCCTGTCATCACAACAGAGAAATTCAGAAGCTAAACTCTTCCACTGGGTAGAAAGAGAGAATACTTCTTTCCAAACTGTTTCATATGTTAAAAGCATATGACTCCAGTAATTTTCTTTACATACATAGCTTGTATGTAAATTTTGATACATAGCTTGTATGAAGCTGTTAGGTAAAATGTTTACTGATCTGTTCTCCTCCCTTTCCCTTATCTTTCCATTTCCTTTCCAAAACAGTTCCCCTCTCCCTTTTATTTTGTTACATTAAACAAACTCAGTATGAGCAATTCTTTTGCAACTTTTAATGCAATTATTATTTTTAAACTGTATGTTATATTGAAGAAAACTGTGTGCTTCTAAATTTTACGGTCTATAGAATCAAAACAGTTGCCTGGATAACTAATAACACTTAAACTCTTTTCCTGGAGTTGCCTCACTCTCAGTGGCAAATCAAATCAACAGGCAGTTTACATGCTCAGAAGCAGTAAAAATCAGTTCCATAAAACCAAAAATCCTAACTTTATTGCCAAAATCTGGGATGCTGTCCCATATCTTCAAAAGGTTGGGGCTTGTTCTTTAAATCCCAGTTTGGTGGATTATCATATAAGAATTTCAGTCCTGTAAGCAGATAAATAAATTTAAGCTCCATAGATTATAAAATATATGTAGTTTTATGATTAAGATCTCATGACTGTGCCCGAAAATTTGCTCTTACGATCCAATTGAACCTTAATGACTGCCAATTGCAAATACAAAACAAAATTAATTTTTAGTAGAACACATCATGTATATTAACAGAAAATCAAGGAATCCTCAAAAAACCACATCTCAGGACAAGCTTCACTACAATTTTTACAGCTGTCAACCTTTTTTGTTGCTGTTACAGAACCCAGGAATAATTTATTTGGAAGCAGGGGAAGGGAGAAAAGGAGGGTATGGACTTGCTGGAGCAAGTCCAACAAAGGGCCGGGAAGGTGACTAAGGGCCAAGAGCATCTGCCATACGAGTAGTCTCCCAGAGAGCCGGGACTGTTCAGCCCGGAGAAGAGAAGGCTCGTGGTGGGGGGGATCTTATCAATGTGTGTAAACGCCTGGTGGGAGGGAGTAAAGAAGATGGAGCCAGACTCTTCTCAATGCTGACCAGTAAAAGGACAAACAAATACAAGAAATTTCATTTAAGCGCATTTGATGCTGTTCTGCACAAGTTGGAACGACTATTTGGCTAGTAAGTAGTTAAAAATATTCTTTAAATCGTCTCTGTCTACTAAAGTGACAATGCATTTTGAAATCAAAGATCACTTTAAAAGGAAAAGCACCGTGTTTATTCTGTGCTTTTACAGCATCTAGCACATGCCATGTGTTTCTGGTTCAAAAATCAAGCTCCTACATATCACTATGATACAAGCCAGTCACAACAGGAAAAGCATATTGAGGGCAAAATATTATTATGATCTCCAACAAAAGGCCTCAGAGCAGTACGGAGTCTGACAGAGTGAATAAAGCACCTGAGTGTAAGCAGACCCCTTTCTATAGTGTCAAACACAGTTTTCAATTTCCTGTCAGTATCAGACCATTCTGACACATGCTTGGTATTATTTTAATAATTTCTCATTAATTAGACCAAGTAACTTATGCAGATACAGCATAGCTAAAAATATAAAATATATTTCAGTAGAATAATTATATGCTGGAGCCAATTCCCATTAATGACTTATTTAAATGAATGTATAAAATAAAGGCTTTTCCCCTTTTTAAAGAGAGGGCATTTTCAACACCATTTCTTTAAATTTCTTTTAAAATACAGTTATTTCAAGAAATAAGCTGCTGAGAGCATAGCTCACATTCTTCTTGCCATGAACCCATTTTTCAACTAGTGGAAGTGGAAATATACCAAGCATCTACTCAGCACAACTCTAAATACGATCTCCTGTCTATCAGAGAAAGCTCCATCCCCATTCTACTCAAACAGCTGCAACTGAGTAAGCAATTTGTATATGGGGGAGATTAAAAAAAAAAAAAAATCATTTAAGCAGGTGGACAGTTATTGGTATGGAGCATTTGTTTCCTTTCCTGACCTCAGTTCTTATCAACAGAATCGTAAACAGAAAAGACTGTATTTACTTTTTTCTGCATACACTTTGGGAGCTATAACCTGCCCTTTCATAAGAACAAGGAAATAATTTCCATTTCTCTCGCATTCCTGTTCTATATTTTAGCAGCAAGCCCTTTGTCGCTGCTATGGCTCATCTTTGCACTAGCTGGACTGATATTTCTTTCAGATTTTCCAATGGCAGATGTGACCATCAGTGTTTTAAGTTCTGCTCAAACAAGGCTTAGGTACCTTGAAATCGTCATTCAAACACTAGTTTCCTACTTTCCTGTTTATGCATGAATACAGCTTCTGTAACGTAAACAGAGCTTATGCTGAAATCATCCAAGTTTATTAGCAGGTCTGCTGTTTACTCATTTGATTTTTTTCCTGAACTGGAGAATAGCACATACTAAAAGGCAATTTATTTTTCTTTGCTCACTGCAACTTTAATGAATGTTGAGAAATTTATAAATGTATATGACTGATGGAAAGACTAATATAACAAACTGAATTTGGCTTGAGTCTTTTTTCCTAATAGGCAAAATAAACAAAATAAACATAAAACCATTCCTCAGCTTCACGGCCATTAGTAGCCCCTGTCCCTATCTGCAGTTGTGTTTTCTCTCAGTCCTATAGGTCCCTTCTTCCTTTTCTCCCCCACCAGTAACACCAACTTTTACAAATCCTTTTTTCCCCCTCTTGCTTCCATCTTGCTGTCCACTACTCCTGCAAAGAACTAATAGTTCTGCTGCAGAGGACTGCCTCAGACAGGACCAGTCCCTAGTACATAACAGTCCAAGATGAAAAGCACAGAGGTAGAAAACCAAAGATCTCACATATTTTCCTTTCATAACACATTCTACGATGCTTTAAAAATTGGTATCTAAATACTAATTTCTAAAAGCATTTATATCTACAGGCATGGCATAGTTTAGCAGCATAGTTACAGCTGTGTCTTGACTTTTGCAAAAGGATTTTGCAAATCCTCAGCTGAAGAGGTACGAGCCTATTATTGCCAAAACCCCATGACATAGCCTGCTGATGTGGAATGCTGAACGCCAAAGTTTCACCCTTGATGCTTCCCTGAGTCCAAGGAGTTGAGTAAGTGATGCCTAAAATCAACATCAGTTGATTCTGAGTAAGGTTTGTATAGCTTGAATTTCATGTCGCTTAAATGGCTTTCAAAGCTGTGAGACACAGGTGAAAGAACCTAAGTACATAAATAATACGTAAGTATCAAGTACACGATATAATGGTTATCCACATAGAACTGAACATTTATGCAGCTTTAGCGATTTTCAGATTGGATGTGCCTCACAGAGTATCAATGAAGTCATTAACACATAAATATATTTAAGTCTTGTTAAAAAATGAGCATATTTTAAAAGTGGAAAATTTAGTCCTCTTTGCAAAAGAATTTAATACATGATGACCTGATATTTCAACAGAGGCAATAACTCTAAAACCAATAAATATCCTCTGAGAGAATAATTCGAAATACTAGGACTGGAAAATCCTTAGCTCTGGATAAGCACACAGTAGCAATCTGGGTCAGCTAAAACAGCTCAAAATTCACAGTCTGTACTCTATTTTCATATGTACATATGACAGCAGGTATACTTCTCCATTACAAACTCTAGAAAAAAACATGCAATAGTTACTGTACGTCATGCTCCCAGCCCTCACAAAAGATACTTAACTGTGTATTTGTCCAGCATCATCATCAGAGAGATGATTTCTCTCTTAAAAATACAAAGCCTTGATTGTTTTTAAAGAAATTTATGTGTTACAGCAATGTCCTGAATGAAACTTCAAAGAGCCCATGCAAATCTCCTACTGAGATCTGTTATTTCCCAATTTCAGAATGATGACTAGTAAAAAAAAAAAAAAAAAATCTATGGGTACTTAGTAATCATTTAAGACATAATAGTCTTACTCTTGTATATTTACTAAACTACATTTGAATTTGCTATTTTCAAATCTAAACCTGTTTGTAGGTCACTGATATGAGACATGGAAAACAGTGTGGCAGAAGTGGTTATCAAAGTCATACTGTGTCAGTATCACAACACTGTGCAATACAAGAAAAAGAAATCATGTTACAGACTATTGGATAGGCTAGCATACAACTCACTCTTCAGAGGTGAATAATTTCTCCTATCTTATAATAATGCATAGAATTGAAAGTATCTGCAGTTTATAATTGCCTAAATTCTATCTTTTGCATCGTGCTGAATTAATCTTTATTTGTCAGTACTGAAGTCTGCTGTCCATGTCCCATTTTGTCACTTTAATAGGAAAGTAAGTGAACACAGTAAACATACTATAGTAAGACATAGAATAGATTTATTCATACCAGAGTAAATCCAACATAAAGCAAAAACTGCAGTGGGGTGGTTATATAGTAGCAAAGCAAAGCACAGCATTTGCAGAGAAGAAAGAGGATTTATCAACATTGACATAATTATCATAGCTGGAGATTCTTTTTTGGTTTGTCCAAGCCTGTTATCAAGCACAATCATTGACAAAGCACCTAACTTCCACCTATTACACACATTATTAAAATGACTCTGTGAGTGCCACAGCCATTAATTAAAGTAAATAGCAGGGGGAAAAAAAGAGTTGATCAGACGCCAATTTTTTCTTCTGAGGTACCTCCTTCCCTTTTGTAGAGATATGTAAAATCTTGCACATTTCTAAATTACTAGCTTATAAGGAGTCAGGCAATGTATGAAACTTCCTCTGACTTTGGACATATGAACAGTATGGCAGTACGTCTGGAAATACAGCAGTGTCAGCAAAGTACAAACAGGATTACATGTACGACTATGAGAACAGTGAAGACAAGAATTGTATGTAGCCTTATATGCATTCTTGCACTAACACACATTCCCCAAAACATGCTCAGTCAACTCATGATTTTAGCAGCAGTATACCAGGGATAAACCACCTAACAGTCTAATTCAAGAAATTCTCAACAAACATCCCTGAGTACCCTCAGTCCTCTATGGATTTTATTGGCAGAGGAACCAACTTCAACTACTCCAGCTAGGCACCTTTTAGTACATCATGTAAAGTCATTTCAGGTCACAGTAATGCTGTTTGATCTTAAATCTAAAGAAAACCTAGGACTGTTTTGCCAGCCACTGTAAGGAACATGATTCTGGAGGCACAGTTAGCACGGAGAACAGAGTTTCCATTTGCTTAGAGACCTGAGAATTAAAACAAACAAAAAAACCCACCCCATGTTGCAGGACTGGAGATCGACTTCCAGCCAGCTTGGAGTATGAAGGTTCCTACTCAGAGCACACCTTGCTCTGAGAACTGGAATCTGATCAATTGAAGATGACATACCGTACCAAGTTAGACCTGATAAATCACAACACCTGAAGAAACAGGCAGCATTCCGTGTTTTTGCTGGAAAGGCAACTTCTGGTAGGCATGTTCTCATGAAATGTTCTTGCAGCATAAACATTGTTGTTTTGTTACTTAGCACGAGAGCCTTCAGAACTTACGCTATCTCGTCACTTTTCTTAAAAGTACACACACAAACCTCACCAACAGAAATGTATTGAAATAGTGTGTTAGGGAGGAAAAAATTCCAAATAAACACACACAATAAAGCAATCATACTTACACCAAGCAGAACAAAGGAAGGGAAGAACCCCAACCTAAAACATTTACATTATTAAAATGACAAATGCACCATTTTTATTTCCTCTTTCAGTGGGAGTATAGGCAAGGATCTGGATGCAAAATACTAGAAATCATGTTGAATTAAATGCAGTTATTTCTTTCTTTATAAACATAGAGCACCGCTGATTTAATGTCTCTAAATGCAAAAGAGCCTTTTCCTGTCACTAAGCCATTTGAACATTAATAAGCTTTCAGTCAACCACTAGAACTATATTACAACATTACTAAAAGGAGATAAAAACATGCGGACATTCAAAAATGCACTAAAATATCCACAGAAGATTAAAAAAATAAAAAAATTAAGATCTGCAAATAAGGATGAATATTTAAAAGAACAAACACACTGGGTTATGCCAAGGGCCCACCTGGCCTTGATTTGGTCTCACTTGGTAACAGAAGTCAATCTTAACACACAGTCAAGCTACTACATACCTTGTTGAAGAACGACAACAATGTCCTAAACCCTTCACAGTATTGCTGGAAGCAAAGTATTCTGGCTTTGTGTTCCTACACGCTTGTCTTGTTCTAGCGCCCCAACTTATCACTGAACTCTACAGAATGAAACAACCCAGTAATAAGACAATAAGATGTCACTATCTGAAACCTACATCCATTGTAAAATGTTTCCATATATGTTCAGTCATTGCACATAGCTATCAAAAAATTCTTTATTAGAAATAATTTATTAGACAAATAGTATCTTCTGCTCTGAAAAATAGGTACTGGTTTTACCATCACCAACTTGTTGCACAAGTCTTAATTTTTAAGTGGTGATATTATTTCAGGCCTTATTCTTGTTGATAGTTTGTGAAACCACGTAACAATCTTTTTCATGAGAATATAGTGTTTATATGCTAAAAAACAAAGTTTTAAAGCTTCACTTTCCACTGTTGGGATATTCTGTTCTATTAACAGACGTCTCAATTTTTTCCCCTCACTGCAAAAAAAACTTATTTTCCCTCATGTAAACCTACCAGAGAAAATAGTAGCCCCATGAAGACAAAAATGAAAAAAGTTTGTAAAAAGTGAATAAAATACCTCATCTGAGTTTACAAGTGAGAGAATTTTTAGTTCTGCTAATCCCATCTATTTTAGATATTGGTATAATTATTAAAAACAAAATGTGCTAAAGACGTGATCAAATAATGCTGAGATACTAAACCAAACTCCAGATTAAAAATTACAAGCAGCTTCTCCTTCATAAATTTTGCTTTCACAGTTCTCTGTCATCTTGAGGCAGACAGCAAGATACTATCTTTCCAAACAATCCTTACAGTAGAAACATGAATTTTCTTTTTGAATGCTGAAGAAGAAAGATTTTGGTCTTGTCTTCTCCTTTGGTGCTCAACCTGTGACGTGTGTTTGCAAACTGTCCCATGGCATCGGTCACCTCTCCCTTTTTTCTCTCATGGCATTTGGGTGCTGCCCAGCTGATCAAGACAAAAGCATTTCTCGAGCTTTTTGAAAATCACATTCCGTAACAGTCGATGGTCCTCCAAGTTAGCAGCATCTCTATTCTTTTCAGGAAGAAGAGAGAGTGAGACTTCTTAGCATTCACTTTGCTGTCCTGGATAAACTGAGTCTGTGAGCAATCAAAGCAGTCAGCAGCTCCATACCCCACGTAAACAGCTTTAGCAAGCAATTACAGCCTGTTCTTCCAAGCACAGAGGAACTTAGATTTTGAAACCTATTTTAAGTTCTTTCACAATCCTAATTTCAAAAGCAACAATCTAAATTCAAGACTATGAAGACTCTTTCATGTACATTTGAAATTCACTTCTAAATCCCTTGTATCAAATGCCAGCTGTTTCTTCCAAATTTGTCTAGAACTGCAACCTACTGAAACATATTTACTGGTAGTAAGACATGTATTTGCTCAAGCTGAACATCACCGACCGTTCATAATGTGAGTAATCCTTTTTCAGTTAGTGGGTTTCGAGACCAAAATTGGGGGGAAGTAAATTTCTGCAATAATCCATGGGTATACATTAGAATTTACTTCTTTGCTAATAAAATATATTGACCATTCTTCTCTCTCAAGCACAGAATTTTTCTTAAAGCACTAAATATTTATCTCTCCTTTTCTACTTGTTGCCTGAAATACTCATCTCCCACTGTCTTTAGAGAAAATACACATTATTTCATGATTTTTTTTTTCAAGTACAGAATCAGCAGTAAAAAATACATTTGTTCGAGTAATGAAATAGTCACCTGATCTTTGCAATTTGGTCTTCAAAATCAATTACCATTTGCTTGAGGTGCGTTACAGATTAACCTGTCTGTTCTACTGGCTTCATCAGCAACTGCTCAGCTGACCTGTCTCTGTGCTTCGCTCCTCATTCCACATGTATGAGAACCTCTGTGGAGGCCTGTGTTGTAAAGCCCATTATCTGTTTGTATAAATAAATCTATATAAAAATAAAATAATAAAAGAACACAAGTAAAATACAAGTACATAGTATTTGTGTTATTAATTTATACATAATACTATACATAACAGTATTAGTACAAGTTCCCTCTGTATAATTTTCAGTGAGCTTTATTTCTTGAATCATTGCAAAAATATGAATTTTAACTTTTGTATACTTTTCCCCAAAGTTCTATCTAATTTTTCATGCAAAACCAATTTTTGTTCCAAGTGTATATACTTTTCCTCTAATGTATTAGAACACACATAGTAAACAGAGGCAGAAACTAATATTACATACAATTAAATGTGGTGTTAGCAGTAACAGACAAGCAATTTTGGAAACAATCACACCCATCTCATCGAAACCTGCCTTTGAGTATCCTGGACATTATTAAATACATTATCAACCAAATGCTGGCGTTAATTAGGAGAACAAGCTGTAAAGAAAGGCAAGAACAGCCTTCTGGCACTGCGAGCAAATTTTGCTGTCAAAAACTGTCTTCTGAAAAAATAATCTATGTAATTGTATCTTGGCTAGTGCAAAAACAAGCTAGTCTAGTAGAGCCGAGAAATAAAAGCAGTTAAGAGAATCACAAAATTCTATTTTTACTTTCTTGAATGCACTCATTTAATAAAGTAACAGATCACTATGGTTCCAGGGCTATTGCAAGTGTTGAGGGATATATTACATTTCACAGGTTTGTCACCAGAAGAACTACTAAACAAACAGTAAAGTTGTGACACTATCCCTTTAAATCACACACACAAGCACAGTAAGACACCAATGCACAATTAAACCTTTAGGATGACTTCTGTACCTATACAGACTATCTCTTTAAATGGAATGGTTAATTTCATCAATAAAAAGTAAATCAACTTAAATGTGTTGGTTTTAAGCCCAATATCAGATCAGCCTTTTTTTTTTTTTTAAGCCAATCATTTTTTCATGCATTTAGAGCCTTTGTGACAATCTACAGTAGCATCTGAAGCATAAACATATATTGCTTACATAAAGAAAAATACTGGATTAAAGGAAATATTCCAACATATATGTCACTACACAGGAAACTATATCATAAATTGTTTCAAAAGTGGATGAAATTTTGCCTCCTTGCTTTCTTTGCAAAATTATTCTGGAATAACATTACTATTATCAGGAGAAACTGTTGTCTGATTTTTAGACATAAAATCAAAGGTATTCATTGCTATTTGTTCTTATAACACTGTCCTTTACATAATAATCTCCTCTACACACCTTCGTACATTCTAACAGTGTAGGAAGCAATTTAAAATTAAGGATGTCAGTAAAAGCAGACAACCTAAGATTTGATCCAGACAGTAACTCCTAAACAAACTGCCTGGAAGGCTGGTGAGAGTCATGCATGTGTTATATAGGTCAATGCATGAAACTTGCTTATTTTAGATAACCTTTACATTGGCTTTTATAGAGCCCAAAGGGAATACGAGCTACTGAGACAAACCAAGACATCATCAGAGTGGGAGAGGTACATACAGACTGAAGATACTGTCTTAGAGTCTGAAGCAACACTTTTCTACACTACCCAACTTACAAATAGCGGGGAAAAAAGTTTTATTAAGTCAAGTTAACAGTATTTTAGTGCTTCTCAACAATGCTTAGTATTTTACTAACCTAACTTTGATCAACTACTCTATTGTCAAGAATGCTGCTTGTAAATGGTCTAAGAAAAATCTTTGTACTGTAAATCCACCTGAACACAAACGTTACTGGGAGCTTTTATTTTCAAGATAAAATTTGACATGTATTTTGCAAACCATCTTGTTAAGGTAAATGATTGTCAGTAGCAGGAAGAATCTGGAAAGAAGTTCTGAGATGAAAATTCAATTTTTAGCCTGTATTCATGTAGCAGTAGTTCGCTAGGAGAGACTAGAAATAACACCTCGCCAGACTTATGTTAAAGTACTGAAAAAAAGAACATATTTTCCTCTTGCACCAACAGCTTCTCAAGACAGAGCTTCTTGCAAATGAACTATGAACTCCCTCAGAAAAATAGTTTCAGTCTCTTCATGACACAACCTCCACCAATCAGCTGTGATTTCCTATGTACACACAAGTAAACAGTCTCCCTTTTGTCTATCTACTATTCCTTAAAGAATAAAACAAACAAAGCAAGCCATAATTATAATGTGCCTTCAGAAAACATCCACATCTATTTTGGCTATTTGATCACTGCTGTTCTTTAACAGAGGTGCAAAGGACCTATCTCAAAGTGCCTAACTACCACCAGGAAAATTAAAAATTACTCCGGGGGAGCACGCCACTTCAAGGGAAGGCAGCTGACATGCTGAAAGCAGAGCTATGGGTCATTTTTACTGAGCAGTGCTCTGACAAAACAACAAGGTTCTTTCTCATAGTATGAGCTAATAAAAAAGATTTTCCCATTTCCCCCACATGTGAGCTGTCTGAGTGGGCAAAGCTAAAACTTTTAAATCTAAATTGTTTTTTCTGGTTTTCTATAGATTCTTGTCCCAATCTCATGATTTAGTTTTGTTTCTAATATCAGTCTTACACAAAAGATACTCTATTCACAGAAGTTCCCTGTATGTACACAACAACTAATATTTTCTGTTTAAGATTGCAAAATCTAAAATTAAACAATTTAGTTTTTAGATGAGACTCTGAAGTCACTCAGAGTCAATGAAAGAAGTGACAGAAATAAGCAACAGTACCTTTAATTATGTATAAATTGCCTATTGATTTAGTCTTGTAATTGCTGCTATATCGACACATAAGCATATTATAATTCCAGTGTCTATTGTATCATCATCTCCTTCTTAAAAAGAGAAAAATGTACTCTTTGAAATAAAAATTTTATAAATAAAATTCCACATTTGCTATGGTTTTGAAGAGACTGATAGCCATTTACAACATACTTGTTCCAAAAGAGAAAAAATGTTACTACTTTCATTATACTTTTTAACCCAGGCAAAAATAAGCACTCTCCTATTTTTCCTCTTCTTCACCTATATAATTGCAGCCTGGGATTCTAGCTTTAGTGTTTTCCAGAGGATCACCTTCAGAACAACAGAAGCCCAAAAAGAGCACAGCTCCTGTGAGAAAGACAAAATGCCCATTAAAAAAAAAAATAAAAAAAAAAAATCCAATTTCTACTATTAACTAAGCATTAACAGTGAAGGGTGAAGTTGTCACTTATGCTATAGGAAACTGTTAACTGATCTGAGCTGACAGCGTTATCTGATTAGGATACTCTATGCCAAAAGTTCAGCCTGCCAATTCTTACTCTCCCATCTCTCCAAAAATTACAAGGAGGCTACAATGAGAAATACTGTACCTAGCCTTCTTATGTTTAAGTACCAAGAGAAAGAGGAATTTTCTACAAAAGAGGAAGAAGGTTACTTTAAATCTTATATCAGCACCATTCTAAAAGTTAATCAACATAAACTATAAACAAGCTGATGATTATTTGCTGATGTATGAAGTTGCAAAGATATTAATAACCATAATTCATGTAAGAAAATAGAATCAAAACACAAAATAGACACAACAGAAATTTATCAAAAGTTGGGAGAGAAGCAAAACACAAGTTACAGAGCCCTAACTGCTGAACTGGAGGATGAACCTCAATACACTCAGGTGGGGATTACAAAAGGGAATTATTGAAGAATTTGCGTGAACTCTGCAACCAGGACATAGCATTCATTTGCTGTTTAAAGCTATGCCTTTTTCAAAAATCCCACTAAATGTTGCACTTTTTGATACTTCAGAGAGGAAAACTGAGTTATCACCCTTAACTGTAGATGTTAACGATCTGACATGCAGCTCCCCTTACTGATGGCAAGACTGTTGCAGCCAATAGCACTGTGCTTTTACAAGCTATAATGTCCACTGAGTTATTGCTAGCAAATAATAGTTTCCATAGATGAGTTAAACACACTGCAGAAGGTACAGCTAAAAACGTTTTCACTGTAATCTACTCTCTATTAAATAATTTGTAAAATCATTTTACGTACTACCCAGTGGTACATTGGCCAAGTATAACCTAATAATGTTGGCTTTGGCAGTCCTTTCTGGCTCACTTCCTTTTGCAGATGAAGACTGAAATTATTTAGCAGCACTGCTGCCAGCACAGCCACAATTCAAGAGCCATTGTGGCGCTGCTGAAGAGCAACGCCTGTGGAAGCTATGGAGTATGTGTGACCAAGCAATGCTCGCGGACATCGCCATTTAACTGTGCACACCTGTGTCACATCTTGTGTCGCAAAAGTTATGGGCAAGGGGAGCAGGATACAAAACTGTCAAAATGTACAAACAATCAATCATATTATGTTATGTTAAATCATTCACATATATAAAAATATATTTTTAACAGAATAAAAATAATGAAAACCTCACTTCCTGACAGATATCACATTGTATTACTTGTAATATTAAAAAGCGTCACACTTTAGATAGCTCCACATGGTGAGTCATCAAATAGCGGTTGAAGTCTTAGTGCCGAGGTGGGGTACAGTTCTCCTAATGTTAATGGTATAAACTTCCATTTTTTTCTCTAACAAACATAATCTGAAATGTTGAAAGAAATGGTTCAGTTGAGGTAGAAGGCTTCTTTACAGGAACAGAGACGGATTAATCAGAACAGAACATTCAACAAGCTGTCTTCATTACTCACAGAATTTAAAGTGATTTCCACCACTAAATAAGATTTTGTCTAATTTATAGATGAGTACTTCTTCCTAGAGATTTTGAGAATGCTCCTGAGGTCACTATCTGGCACTATTAGATATATTATAGAATTACCCCAAAGGGCTTAATTCACAAATAAAATATATATCCAAAAGGCTATGTTTGCACTCTTTACCGGCAGAAATTTCCAAGGATTTTGCAGGATTTATGAGCAAACAGAATCTAAAGTAAAGTTTAAGTCCTTGATATCTTTGTTACTAAGTTTTTGTTCCTTTCTTTCTATAAAGCAATTTAGATATAAAAGTTACCTTACAGAAATAATTTTGACTCAGATAAAATAGCCTGTTATTCAACACTGTGGTACAAATTCTTTATTTTGCAAACAGTAAACATAGTTTAAATATAAACTTTTTTTTCAAAATGCTTTCCATTAATGACAATGCCCATAACATAGCTCGATTATATAAGAATAAGCTTTGAAATACTGTTACCAGATGCAGTGTAGTGGATGACACATCATGCAAAACTTCTCACTGCAGTTTGGAAAGAGTAAAACTAAATCCTGAAATTTTAAATATACATTTAAAATGTAAAGTTCTATGAAAAATTTAGCAGAAAAATTGGTTTACCCAGCAAGATAATCTTGCCAAAATAAAAACCTGGATGCCATTTAGAAAAGTAAAAAATCCATAAAATTACCAAATCTGAAGAAAATACAAAGAAAATACAAGTGCAAAGCTAAAAGATATGCTACAAGAATTGAAAGAAGACTAGAAGTTCGTGTCTCCAAGATTTTAAATCAGTAGACAACAGGGAATTTCTTAATACCTGCCTTTCTGAGCTAAAACTAAATAAATCTGTGATTATTCCATCCAAAATTACTCTCTGCAACCCATGCTGCTACTGACAAGAACTAAATCTAAAATACTGCTCTTTCAGGTTGCAATAAAACATTTGCTAAAACTATCTGTCTGCTGCCACTTGTTTATCTAAAATGGACCCAGAAATCAAAAGCATCATCTTACCAGTCAGCAGAACCTGTCTGAATAATTTCCCAGAGAAAATCTATCTGGAATCGAAGTTGCTTATAAGTATGCTGGCCAATTCTTTCATAGTTCAACATCTTACTGTACCAAAACATTTCCTAAGAGCAATCAACTGGGGAAAACTATTTTACAATCAGCTCAGATCCAACTGATTAATTACTTAAATTAGAAAAGGGTATGAAGCACGGGAAATTTTCTGTTTGTTTTGCCAAGGAAGCTTATAAAAAAGAGTGAGAACAATTTGTTAGATTTAAACACTTGTACAGAAAACAGACTAAAGCGGTAATCCTCTAAGTCTTTCAGGATCTCATTCTAACCTTCCCAAAACATCTTCCCAACTGACATTAAAAAAAAAAAAAAAAGCCTATCAGATTAGCATCATCTTGAAAATGAAGATCTTTGCTGCATGCCTGATTTCTACAAAACGTTGTTTAAAATGTCAACACCACCAAGGTATTCTCAAACCACTATAATTAGCCTCATAATTTACAAGAATTCAATGAAGAAACAAAGTTTTAAGAGTTAAAAAAAGCTGTCCAGTGAGTGTAGTGAGAAGGGGAACTTTTATAAAAGTAGCAACTGATCAGGTATTAGACAATCTGTAAATCAGGAAAGGTGGTCTCACTTTAATCTGCTGAGCGTGGATACAACTTCACACAGGAGTGTTAAGAAAAGCTGATCAACAGCTATCTGACATACTGCACAGATATAAAGCAGAAAATGGGGACTCTGGCTGTACGTCATTTTTCCAGAGGTTGTATTGAACTTGGCTAAAATATTCGGTCAGTGACATTTGACTTAGGCACTTGACTTCCAGATGGTCAATTCTACCTGATAAAATGCTAATATTGACTAGAAAAACCACAAGATTTGCAAGGTTAGACTCATATGGTAAAGTTGTAATACATGTACCATGGCAATAGATCCCCCAGAAGACTCTGAATGGATGAGAATGAGTGCACAAACACACAACCTCAATGATTTCCACACAGTGGGACACAAGTTCGTAAACAATTTCAATTTTTGTCATTCTATCTGTATATGGACTGTCATCTAATTAAGTTCTAAACTTAAAAAACCCCAAACATTAGAATAGAAAACCAAGAATTGGTTCAACGGGAACTAATAGCTGCCATGCTATGTAATAGCCATTTTTTCCCTTCATTTCATTTAGAATGACACAATGCAGAGCCTGGACAGTGTGCAACATTTGCTATGTCTTCCCAAAAACACAAGCAATCCTGATCTTTCTCAATTCTCCACTTTTCACCTCCTGAAGATTCTGTCAGTTACCCATCACCTTTGGCTTTTTAAAGAAAAATGGCTTCAGTAAAACGTCTGATAGCTTTTAAGATGTTGTAAGATATTTTAGCAGGAAAAAATAAGTTTGATTTTTGTTCTACCAATTTCTTCTGAATAATAAAAAAAAATCCCTGCTGAAAAATACCGATACACTTCACCCTGGAAATATGATAAATTCCTAGTGTTTACAGAGGATAGAGATGTCCCAGTGCTCACATTAAAGATTTAACTGTTTTGTTTATACATTTTTCCACCTTTCTGACTAAATCTGCTTTAGTCTACAAATGTGCTTTCTTTAAAACAATAAACTTCCATCTCTTGTACACATAGGGAAAAGAATCTCCTACATACATCTTCCTAGTGTCAAAAAGCAACTATTAATCTGCTGTATGGAACCAGAGAACATGTGTGGGTGTAAGAAAAATGTCTGTAGGCACTAGCAGAAGGGAAGGCTACAGAGATTACTGCAGCGTAACCACCCACATCCATTTTATCAGAAAAGAGCAGCAGCTGAGTCATGGTGCTGACTTCCACCCAGAAGAGGGATTTTCTCCAAGCTGAGATACATGTCTGTGACGATTAATTTTTCGTTTTCAGAGGACTGAATTTCCAGCATTTTGACATCTAATTTAGGAATTTATAAAAACACATCCTTATTCCCATTTGAATGGTTAATGCTACCCTCCCCTTTTTGTCCCAATACCTCTACTAAGACTTTTGCTGAAATCCAAGAATGAAATAAAATACATTTTCATAAAAAATTGGTGGAAACTTCCAGGTCCATTCATTTCATACAAACAATTATATTTATTTAAAATACAAAGTATTTGCCTTGTACTCATGTTGGTTTTTGATACAGTACAAATATGCACAATGTTATATTAATCACAAAATCTTTACCAGCCCAGGAAATTCAGAAGCGAGATCCAAACTCCGAACTTTTTATGATATAATTGCTTGCAATAGAAGCCTCTACTTTAGAAATGTAGCAAATCTGTTCCAATTGTTTGCTACAATGGAAAAAGTTTAGTCTTTGCTGTCCATCAACTGTCAGGAGGTCAATGCCACCTTTCCTGCAATGTTTTTCAAATGATAAGGAAAGCGAAAGAAAAAAACACTCCAACAGAATTGCAGTATTATATAATCAGTGTCAAAAAAAAAAAGGCAAAATTATTTTTTAAAAGTCAAATGATCAAAATATACTCTTTGCTACCTTTAATTTTTTCAAGATGGTTAACATATGGAATGCAAGACTGAAACCTCATTATAATTACTTAGCTGAAAATCCTATGTTAGTATTTACGCATTTAATTCTAAGTTTGCTAGACTCCCATGGGGATAAATATGTTTTGCTACTCGTTCTAGAAGTGTTTGAAAAGCAGCAAAGAAATAATGGTAAATAATAATTCAACGCAGAAACTGTTCTTTTTGTTTATTTTAAATTCCACGGCTTTGTACAATGTCTCTATATTCCACAAATACATAATCTACCAAAAAGAAGCTACTAAAAGTCAACTTTAGTGCATACACAGGAAATTAAAGACGCATTAAAAAATACTAGTTATTTTATTTTTACAATGTTCTTAATGGAATATAAAACATGCATACCTAGATCTTGGAATAAACAGAGTGCAGTTCAGAATTTTTAAATTACTTTAGATTACAAAATCTTCATTTTCCTACATTTCCCAGTATTACCCTGTTTTACAATAGCTTCTTTTTAAAATTATTTTATTACTATTACTGAAAGTTACCAGTCCTCCTTCCTTCAAACGAAGCTATTATGCACGCTCTGTGATACACTAGTATACAGAGATACAGCCACCGAACACACAAGCAGAAATAAAATGCCATCACAGCACAGGAAGTGTACACACACTGGCTTTTAGCTATCCGGGCAGGCCACAACTGAGCGGGATCCAGCACAGGTCTGCAACGCCTTAATTGCGCCCTGCGCTGCAGTTGGTAATTTCCAGTCCTGCTAATTTTCTACAGCTTCTACTCAAGTTAGCTAAACTAGCATACGTATGTTTATCTGAACTGTATTATTCCCTCTGTACGTGTATCTTCGGAAACGTGGCTCAATTATGCAGGCATCTCTGACTAGGATTTAAGTCCATATGCTTCATTTGATGGAATTTCTCACTCACAGGATAATTCTTTATTGTGAAATTTCAAAAATTCTGAAATTTCAGGGAGTGCCCTATATCTCATCACCAAGAGCATTCCTGACTTGTAAGAAAACTAAAAAAACAAAAGGAGAATATGGGTTTACCTGCAATTCCTGTATTTATTACAAATATGAAGTTGCGATGTTTCTAAGTAATTACCTGAGTCAACACCTGACCAACAGCCATAATTATGATCTGTATCAACTCTGCTCATCCTTGCAGAACTGAAGCCTTACCTCAAAGCTGTCCAACTCACAATTTCATCCTGCTCCTGAATTATTTTGTAATTTCTAACACTGTGCCCTATGAATCAAGCAAAACCCAGCAACAAGTAACTGGTTCAGAAAAGCCCTGCCATTTTTTAAAAGGTGAATAAGCTGTTCCTACATTCTCCAGCCTGCCATCAGGGTTTGCTTCTCTAATAATTGTTGGTCTTAATTGCAAAATATAATAAGCTGCTTATAAGTGTTATTACTTCTTGCATATGATCCTGTCCTGAATCACAATCAGGAGAAGGAAGAAAAATTAGAGATTATTAATGTACGTTCCTTCTCCATGAGTATCCTGCAATATACTTTAAAAATTTAGTACTTGCTCAATCTGTCTTCTCAAAAGCTGAACTGCTGAAATGCTAAAAACATGCAAAACAGAAGGGCATGAAAAATTGGAAGAAGTTGATGCAAATTTCAAACACTCCTATGAAAATATGGTTTCGATATTCTTCCGGTTGTACTCGTAAGTCACTAGATAACAGTTTAGAATGTTAGGCATTATAGTAATTTATTTTTCTATAGTGCTATTCAATTACAGGGAACAAACTATGACCAAATTGCTACCAAAGTCTGCTTTACTACTGAAACGACAAGATGCTTGTTAGTACATATGCACCAATGTCTCAATTTAAGTACTATACATGTATTTTCTTAATTTTATTCTTTTTAAACACTAAGAAGATCATAGGAAATCTGGCAAGTCATTTTGGCTTTAAGGAAGGAGTAGATATTGGGATAAAGGGGAACACGAATGTGAGTTAATTATAAAATAGAGCCTTACAAATAAATATTCTAATGAAATAGAAGTGCTAGTACTTTTAACTTTCTTTGATAAATTTTGTTAAAGAAGAAAAGCTAATTTCACACAGACAGCAAGAGCACAAGGAGAGAACTTTGAATTATGACAACCTAATGCACGTGATATTGTAGTTTAAATATATGGCAAAAAGATAATCTATTCAGGTTCTGAATTTATTTCAACATATCAGTGATGCATTGAGTATATCAATAACCAGTCATGAGAATTTTTAAATCCATTATTACAGCTTGACAAAGGACAACTTATTCTAGTTCATGAAGCAAATTAGCTATATGCCCTTTACAACAAGCCAAGTACTTCTAATCACTAAGAGCTGAACGACCAAAGGAAAAAACCACTATGTAAGACTGGGAGAGGGGAAAGGATGAGGAGAGGAAAGCAAAAACAAACCCTCGAGAAACGTGTATTAGGGAAAGCTTTGCTCTGCTGTAAATGTACATATCACAATGAATTGAGGGAGCAAAGTGAGCAGAGGAAACAGCTTATGGCTGTTCAAACAGAGTGCTCATTTCCATTTTCTTCTGGGTTTTGGGTCTAACCATCATTTGTATTTGTAACGCTATTCATAATAGGCTCTTGGAAGACTACAGAAATAAAAAAATATAATCCCCATTATTCCAATAGAAAGAATTTAGGGACATGGTGTAGTGGTGGCCTTGGTAGTGTTAGGTTTACAGTTGGACTTGATGATCTTAAAGGTCTTTTCCAACCTATACGATTCTGTGATTCTGTGAAATTCCTGCAAAGCGATCTATCAGTGGCTAAGTAACAAGCAAATTGCAAGTCTCAATCATTTGATGTATATATTTTTTTCCAATCAAGTGCTACACTACAATAAACAGAGATGTACAATTTCTCTAAGTGAAAAAGGCAGAAGTCAAACACGTATTTATCCCACCAAAATACTGGAGAGGGGAGCTGAAGTTTTTTTAAAAAAACAATACCTTCATTAGCTGCATGGATACTTTATTTAGAAGTCAGAAAGGTACTTCTGAGAAAATGTGTTTGAATAATGGCAAGTATTTTACTTGTTGGCAATCATTTTAAATGTATGCTAAGAATTATGTCACTTCATTCTATGATGAATTATTGATGTAAAAGTCTACACTAAATTTTCCATTAACTTCCAACTTTTCCATACTAGAACTCTAGAAAAAAAAGGAAGGCGAGCAGGAAAAGAATTTCCTAACTGAAAATTACCCATGGACTCTGACTTTCACATCCTTATGTGTATTGTTTTCAAAGGTAACAGACACCACAGCCGATTGTTAATGGCTTTGTAGGAAGTGAAACTGTACAAATGTCAGAATGATCATCTGAACGCAGCTCTCCCCAGCCACAGAGCTGTGCTGAATCTGCAACAACACTCCATTGACTTCTGTAGATTTTGTCTAGTCGATATTTTTATTTGCTTGAAAGAGCTTCAGAATTTTTTTGGTGGGCATTTACCTTTGTTTATAGCTTACGCTAGGCATTTATGACCAGCTTGTCATAAGTTTTTCCTATTTGAAATAAAAGATGACAAATTAAAGTCAGGAATAAGCTTTTCAGAAAAATCAACTAATCCCTAAGAAATGGTTTGAAATAGCTCTTTTAAGAAGCAGCAACTAGTAAAAATTTTATGACTAACTACACCACGCTATTTCTCCAAAACATCATTGCTAGCACATGCAGATACTTAACTGCTCACGTGGAAAAATTACAAGAGTAAACAAACACAGGTATTGTGACAGTACATGCCTTATTACTATTTTACATCTTTCATTGTCACTTGCAAGCCTCCACAGTAATTTCATGCTAAATGTTCAGTTTTGGTTTCAACATAAGGGTCAGATAAGAAGTGGTTAATAAAAAAAGACAATGACATGAAAAACACAGATACTTTGATTTTTCCTCCTCACCCTTTCTAAACAATTTCAGTAATGCTTGATTCAAACAAAAAGCAAGTTCTGACATATTCTTATTAAATAAAAATGTCAACTTTTAAATAGTTCTAGAAGTTTGCTGGGTTGTTTTAACATAGTTAAGCTAACTGACTGCACACTGACCTCAAAGTGTATTTAACAATATTAGTGGAGACAGCTGACAAAGAGAATTGTAAAAGACAGTAACTGTGCACCACTTTATCTCAGTTTAATTTGAGTTTGAACAGAAAAAAAGCTATTCCATTTGAATAGAATAAAAGGACCTACATAGGCAGGTCCTGTGTAGCGGCACCTAAAAAGAATTTTTTTTTAAAGTCTATGAAAGATGATTGCATATTCATAATTGTAACTATCTGATCTGTTTCTAATCAATTTATTTTCCATTTACATACTTAAAGAACTGCTACTAGCCTTACAGTCATGGATTTTTACCCTGTGTTTTTAGGCAATGTTTCAGACAAAACAGAAGAATTTGTACTCATTATGCAGAACAGTTTTATGCCTTGGACAGCTCTTCCAGGAAAATATCCCTGGTTTACTGCAGAGAGAGACATACACATCTACATACCTCTACACACATGCATATTAAGCCTTCTCGGTGCACAAAATGAAATTCGTTCTGTATGCTAACTATATTATCAGTTACAATACACTACTCAAACATAGATGCAGCAGAGATGTTGACTTCGATCAGCCATGCATTATAACAAGCTGCTTTTGCTGATTAACATAATTTACTTTGATGTATATATTACACATAATCCTATTTTCCACCATGAAAGTTATTTGCTAAAGTCCCCAGACTGAAAATATTTTAGGCGTAGGGTCTAAAGAGTAGGGTTTTTTAGAACTGAAAATATTTTAGGAGTAGGGTCTAGATCTAAAGAATTTCTAAATCATCTATCAAAAAACTATTCTAAAATACAGACTAATTTAAGAAATACAAAAGCATACTTTCTAGTCTTGTAATACTTCATCAAAATAGGAAGTCTTGAAGAATCCAATTAGTACATCAAAAATTCTGCAGTGTATACATTTCAGTGTATGGTAAGCATACTGACTTTAAAATTCTCTTTTGCTCACACAAATTTTCCTTTTTGCTTCTATTATTTTTTTTTAAATAACTTCCTCTATGATATATTCTAAAACTACTAGTTATGGTAATAGCATGACAATAATATCTAACTCACTACCTGTCCAAGCTACAGATTTTAAAAGACAACTGTATCTTTTCAATGACCCAGCATGAAAAGTTGATGTTTACTTGTTCTAAGACAAAACCATATATGGAAACTTTACTATTCTTTATTCTTCTCTTTTTTGTGCAACTTCAGTACTTGCAAAAGTGCTATGACAAACCTGCAAGCAAAATAATCCAGTGCAGAGCTCTTGCATACCACTGACTGTGGTTGAACTATCGGTCCTCAGTTCAGCACCTGGACAGACTGCCAAACAAGGTGACAGTGTCACCTCCTGAGATGTGGCTCTACACTTATTACAATCAGCAATAAAATCACTCATCTATCACTGTACAACTTCATACGCATGGACATAAATACACTGAGTATTATATAAACAATTACCTTGTGGTTAGAATTGGGTGTTGTAGATGATGTAAGATATGATGTTAGAAGAATATCTCAGCTATTCTAAGCAAAAATCCATGCACTGACAAATAAACTAAGCTTGAAATTCTTCAAATTCTTTGAATTCTTCATCAAATAATTGAAAAAAAGGCCAGTAAAAGCAGTTTTAAAAAATTATTTAACATTTATAAACATCATTGCCTTAGGTAGGAGCTCTAGGTACAAACAACCCTGACAACATATTTGAAAAGTTATGGAGCTCTCTTTCAGAATTACAGTTTGCCCCTCGAAAATAAATGTCTTCTCAATATCCGCTAGGTTTGCTTCCTTTCTAAGACTCACTTGAAAATTCACGAACTGGAAACGAGCATTTAAATGAAGTAACATGTGCTTTAAATCATACACTAGTGTTTGTTAAGCAGTTATACGCACAAAGTCTTCATACCATCTTGACTGACAGATAGCACTTTGCCATATGTTTTTTCAAAGGCTGAAACCAATACTGGAATTCTGTTCCACAGAAAGCATCATAAATTTGTTATGAAACCATTGAAAGCTTTGTTCTAAAAAGCATTGTTCTAAATATATGAAAGCATTGTTGTAAATCACCCAAATAAGAAATTACTAACAAACGCTCAGGAAAAAGCCTACGTTAGCCCAATAGCAAGCTACCTCAAGCATAGCAAACCAGAAAATACAGATTTAATCACGTTGTCACAACGTAAAATCCCACACAGCCTGGATTTCAGAATAATGGTACCTGGTGTGTTTATTCTACATCAAAAGCTTTCCAGAGTACTGTTCTTGAAATATATGGACATCACCACCAAGACACTTGGACAATTCACCTGCAAAAGCAGTCACACCATGACATCTCATTTTACTCTAAAGTAGCATTTTATTCTGAAGGCTACTTGGGACCTGACATGTCATCAATACACCACCTAGCAGCTGAAGATTTGGGGATCTCAAATGTATACTTAAAATGGGTCACCCTATCGAGAAAAAAAAAAAAAAAAACAGAAAAAAACAAATAACCCAAAAACTTCATCAGCTGCCTAACTTTTTGGAAAGGACTTCTAGCAAACAAAAGCCTAGACAACCCCTGCAAGACTTAAATTGAAAAGGACTGCCGTAAGATCCTCACCAACCTGAAAAGAACAGACCTGCAGTCTGCTTCTACCCACACATTTCATGAACAAAGACCAATCCAGTGGAAGTTACTTTAATAGAAATAACGTAAACCTTAATACACAGTAATTATACTTTATATTAGTGTCTCTCTTGACTCCTCTAAAGTATTACTACTGCCAAGAAAATTCTTCTTTCCCTCTTGTATGTTGAATTGCTGCTAGTTCATACCAGACATTTCCTCCTCAGTAAGAAAATGAATCAGCACAAAAATTCTAGAACATGGGTCCAACTAAAAGAATTTAGGTAGAGTACAACCTCATACAAAATACCGAATTCTCTAAATCCCATGCCTTCTATCATCACAACCCATACAAGAGATTCTCCATGTGACCTGGCTTCAAAACGGCTGAGTGGCTTTCCAGTGGCACAATGGAAGAGCCTCCTTTTATTCCAGTGCAACCCAATAGCACCAGAGCAAGAAAACTGCAACCACAGAAGTATTATCTATCTGGACAATGTCCATCAGTGAAAATCCCTACAAGTTCTTCTTTAAAAAAAGTATACATACAGATATATATGCACACGTACACACAAATAAACCCTTCATAATGCTAGCACACTACTACTAAAGCAACTTTTTTTTGTTGAATGCCTGCCTATTTAAACCTCATCCCAAATACCTGAAATATTATTTTATTCTAACATTTTAAAAGTGCCACTAAAAACACTGTTGTCATTTATTAATATCGATTGTATCCAACAATTATATAAGACTCAGGAAAATTAATTTTGGTTATTGCTTCAAAGACAGAGGCCTCATAAAAGAAATAATTTTTCCTAATTAAAAATAGTCCTGTGGTTTTTATTTACCTCGCACAGTAGATGGCTAAGACAACAACTACTAAGTAAAACAAGTTCTGTAGTCACAGCACACTATGTAATCATATTGCCACTCAGTGGAATCGGACTTAGTTATCATGTTTTATGATAAACCCTTTTTAATGTCCTTCCAGAATCCCAAATCTGAGATGATGGCTTTTCTAATATTAACCATTTTTTGGTCCTACAAAGGAAAGAAACTTTTGAAAATTTTTAAAGCTTTCTTAGTGATGAACCATTATAAAATGTGCATATACATAGAAAGCTTTCATTGGAAATTATCTTCAAAGCAAAATAAATCATTGAAACAAACTAAGACGTACTGAAATAGTGCTGAATCTTCCTTTTTGGAACCATCCTAGTTTCTTTAAGCAAAATGTGAGACTTAAGAGACTGTGACTGATCTCATATTGGAGTTTAAGCTACTAAATCTGTATTGTTTCAGTAGAATTATAATAAGTTTTTATTAGTAACAAATCAGAAGTAATAAACAAGAAACAAGGCTAAACAGAACAAAACTGAAGTTAGGCACAGAGATATGTATACAAATACAACAAGCAGGTCATGCTGCTACTTTGTTTTTAAGCTAGAAATCAGCACCAATTTTTTTCTCTTTTGGAATTCACTTTATATCATAAAACTAAAATAAGAGACATTTTAACTTCTGCTTTTTTTTCCCAGGCTTGTTTTTATCCCCCACATACACTCACACACTCACCCCTGGTTTCTCCTGCAAGAAGTCAATATTATCACAACAAAGGATCTTGGCATCTGCCGCAATGATCAACAGAAACTGATAAGAGCGTAGCTCAGCAGACTTCAGCCCCTACAAACCAGGCAATTCAGCAAAAAAAGTCAATGTTTCACAAAGAATATTAGATTTGCAAGGTCAAAATTAAGAGATAAAGGCACTTCTTGCACGAGACAACCACTTTATTTTCAGATATGCATGGAAAGAGTATCTACACTTGCACTCAGTTCTGGTATACGTACTCAGAAGGTTACGGGAATGCAGATACTTTTGACTCCTAAAGACGGGGACACATCCACACACAAATATAACATGGGGTTTATTATTAGGTGTGCCACAAGCTTTCTTTACGTCTTCTCCACACTCACCTTCTCAACAAACACCAAAGTAATTATCTGCAGGAGCTTTCCAATAAGCAGCATACATTGCTGATATTTTGTTTTACAACCGTTTGTATTCAACTTGAAATTACATAAAAGCATGCTCCCCTATTCTAATGCCTACTTAACAAAGAAACACGTGCTGCATACAAGATGAGACAAATTAGCTTAAATCAGAAATACAGAAGCCCAGCGGTTACTATTGCCATAAAGGAAGACTTATCAGTAGCCTGTCAGAGCGTGCCCAACTCTGAAAACAAAGCACAAATTGGCTCCAGAGGACATAACACTGCCATGCCTAACGAGATAAAACCAAGACTCCTGTCAGCCTTTGCTGTCTCCTTGTTCTGCTGCTGTCCACAATGCGTCAATTCACTTTTGAAAAAGGCATTACACATTATTTTGTTACTGTATTTCTTAATGAGTTTTATAACTTTTCTTCACTTTGAGCAGTGGAAACAACTTCCTATTAGAGTTTTAAATATTCATGGGGAAACTGTACCTATTACATCTTTAGAGAAAAATTTCTAGATTTTTACCTGTTGTGAGATTTCCTGATGTTTATTCACTCACAGTTTATTTCTGTAAAGGCAAGATTTTAAAAAATTGGGTTTAGGACAGGAAACTACAGCAAATCTTTTTCTTAAAAGTCATACCATTTTTGTTTAATCTATTTCTCTGTAATACATTTATAAAAATATTTTTAATATGGTATAATCTATAAATAGGAACAATTCATTAAATTGAAGAAATCTATTAGTTTATATTGAATGATTTTATGCGGGTGCTTTAGAACAGAATTAAGATATTTAAAAGATTTTATCTGAGGTTCTGATCATATTTTTAAAATTATTTTAATCCCCTGATAAAAATTCTAAGAAAGCATGTATTTTTAAATGTTTTTTAATAACTCCTACTAGCAATCAGTGGATATGATGCATTACAAACACCAATGTCCAACTGGGATATAAGACTATAGGGATCAAATGGTTAATCAAGCAAGGTCAAGCATGGCACAGTCATTACAAAAAGCCAAAAGATAGCACATTTAATGGTTGGACCAAAACTGCCTTTTGTAACAACTTCTAGCACTGGACTGCATGTGATGTTTTTGTTCTCCCCATCTACTTGGTTGCAGGGGGGGGAGACACACGGACAAAAGAGAGGTGCTCACACTTTATTAGACACCAAGCCTCCCAACAGCTGGTTGTTTGGGGGGGGGGGGGGTTAATGAAAACAGGGAAAGTACATTTATGCCTCTATCTGCACAAGCTGGGACTAAGTCTCTTATTTCCACAGAGGGAGGAAAGAACTTCTGTTCTCCTGCCCCTACCTTTCATATAAGGAGGTCCCAGTAACTTACAAAAAATGGGCTGAGACCAAGCAAACACAGGTGTTGAGATGTAAAAATAATTAAGAGAACACCGCTCACACTCCCTCCCAGCTGCACTTAAGCAACAACATTGTGATGTCCCATGTGTCTTCTACCTACTTCAATCACCAATACACAGGAAGAAGGATAAAGATACCTGCAGCATGCAGAAAAAAATAGAAAGGTTCTTCGAAACCTCAAGTTCCATGTTCTTCGGCAGCGTCTACTGGACCGATCCGTTAATTATATTAATCCCATTGACATTTGCAATTCAAGAAGGAGCAGAGTAAGCAGGTATACCCTGGCAGCCCTGATCAGCTACGTCACCCTGCCAGCTTGCTTACCGATAGGCAGCACAGCACAATCACAGCACAAGCCCTAGACATCCCACGCTATAGCCTGACACGGAGAAGCAAAAACCACCTAGCCTTAGCTACCGCTGAGGGCCAACCCTGTTCTGCTTTGGACACCCCAGGTCTGTAGGAAAATGAGAAAAACCAGAAACAGCCTCTTCACATTTCAAATTCAGCATCTTCTGAATTAAACATTTCTATCACTTTTGCTTGCAAATATATAAACAAGGATTTGACCTTAGTCACCAATTTTTTGTTAGGAATCAGTGTATTTGTCAACAAGAGTTTGTTAATATTTCTGTTTCAGCCAGGTAGGAACACACTTGTGGTGAAAGTAGGCATTGTAAACTTGAAAAAGCCTTTCCACTTTTTGCAAAAGCTTAAGCTAGTCTACAGTGCATGTTACCATCATACCCACCATTACTCTCCTCCAGCTGGCTGTCTGAAAGCACAGTAGCTTTCCTCTGAGAAGTTAAGTTTCACTCAGCTCAGATAAAGCTGTTTAATTAGCAAAAGCAGCAGTGCAGTCAAGCAAGTATTTTGCATTCTGGACCAAGGTATGACTCTGTCCTCCCACCCATGGCGTCTGTAAAGTCTTATCACCTCATTACACATTTTTTTCACTCCACAGGGTAAGTAGCCTCATTCTTGGAAGCACTATCATTATTCCAGGTAACGTTTACTTCACAATTTATTGCTTCACTTTTTGTCATCTACAACACAGCTTTCTTTGCCAATTTACTCTTTTCCATTCTTTGCAACTTTTCCACCTACTTGTAATTACCCTTTGCTGCTGTGTTCATCCAACCAGGTCTAGAATCCTTCTGTAGAGGTTCTACATCCAAATCTGACTTCCCGTATTTGTTGTTCACTTGTTCAGGTACAAGTTTATACTCAAACACATAGTTTCACTAAAGTCTTATCATATTTTTAATGCAGATTGCAGTGTATCTTATCTACAAATGTATAAAAATCAAAATCATCAGTCTATTTCAGTCATATGAAAAACAGATTTCTGTAGTTTAGAGCATTCACCGTGGGTAAGCTGGCTGAAGAGCTAAAGGTGATAAACTCATGTGATATTGCAGGTGAATACTTCTGTGGGTGACTATCACATGGTACTATTAAGAACTAGGTACTAAAAATGCATACAATGAAGTCACTACTTTAAGAATATATTGATACTGTCCGAATATTTAGCATCAATCTTTTGGAGAAATCTTCTGGAGAAACATGGTTTCAACAAAAATGTGTACAGCCTTGCAGTGACCTACAGCGTTTACAGAATGGCAAATAACATCCATTTAAAACAGACACAGCTCAAAATGCAGTAAGTCCTCTAGACACACTTTTTCAAGATGAACAATAAGAAGTCTATAGTTTTTAATAACCTTTTGTTTCATACTGTTCCTATTTCAACAGATTACAATTTGCTACTGGCAAATAATTACCGAATTCTGACTGGGCTGTAAGTAGAATTCCTTATTCCACTTAAGTCTAAAGTCTACAAAGCAATTTGTTATTCCCTTTATCTCTTGCTTCAGTCTTATTACTGTGAAATATACCTATCTAAAATTCATTAATTATTTCCTTGCCAATTTTTCCATTTCCTTTCCATTAAGGCAAACTTTAGAAGAAAACATTGGCAAACTTTTTTTTTTTTAATATTGCCTATTCAACTAAACATGTTACTATAGGTTTCATTAAGCTTCAGAGAAGTTTCTGTGGTCTCTTCAGAGATTAAGGAGGAAAAAAAGAAATTCACTCAGATTCTGAGCACAGAGGACAGGGATGGGACAGGGGATGACACGAGATACAATCTGTCCAAATTTGTAGTCAGCATCTCATATACACTAAGTTGCCTAAAATAACGTTAGAGCATGTTAAGAGCTTGTTTAGATAAAGCAGTACACAGAGTCTGGAGGACAAAGCGTTCTCCACGACAAGCGCTTTTTTTTTTTTTTCATATCTAGTCAAAAAGGCAATCTCTACCATGTACTGTGTTTACTGTGTTTTGCTATTTATACTAATATAGCCAAGTATTACACATGACAGAACTGTAGATAAACAGAAAAAAACTGCAATTTTTCTTAGATCATCTTAAAATACTAGCGCACACAGTCTGGTGCGGAACTGTTCAGCTGGCCATTTCAGAGAACAGACAGGAAATACAACTTGCATGAGACTGCTGCATGCTACAGATTTGTTAACACATTATGTTACATACTTCAGTTAGTTCAGCCGCATGTCCTTGTCTCAAGTTCTTCCCCAGCATGGACTTAACATTTTAAAAAATGGACCCAGACCAAGTAACCCGACTCAGTGAGCTATATTTCCACCCCTTCAGAAAAACACATTCAGTTGCTCACACTTGATGAGGAGACAGAGTTCAAAATAAACTTTACCTTACTTTGGAGAAACTCATACTGTTTCATCCGTGTGCCTGAGTGTATCCTCCCAGCCAGCAGAGAAATGTGCTGCTTGTGCTCATGGCAGCCCCTGCTTATGCCTGCATCTCTCCTTTAATTATGTTGCTATTTTGATTGCAAAAACGGAGAGCCCGTAATGCAGAGTTGAAAACTGCAGTGCGTGCTGGAAAGTAGTACTGATCTAATTACCTGGTTGTAAGAACCTGCCTAAGCATGTGTTGTCTTCATGTAAAATCTGGTTGCCAGCTCCTTTTTGGAGTACTAGGAACTCGGTCCAAAGGCCATAACTAGAATTAGACTGCAACATATCCAAGTTTTTTTAAGCTTCAGATGAAACTTCTCACAAAGATAATTTCAAAAATTTGAAGTTTTCACATGAAGCAAACGTTAAAGAGAAACCAAAGTAAAATCTTTATCACTCTTGCTCAGTTTCAGGGGTTTTAAGGAACCTGTTGCCTTCTTTGAAAGATTACAGTGTTACACCACAGGCAAGGTTGTTTTCCCTTTAATATTGGGAGGTTTTTGTTGCAAAAGGCAGAGCAGTTCTTAATTAGATTCAAAATTAATAAAAGTAACTTATTATCTGTCTTTTCTTCCTATATAAAATACATATATTGATAAGATTACCTTTTCTTTACACTCATTGCCTGAAGGCATAGATCTACATTTAGCCTTTGGTCAGTCTTAAGAGCTTAGACCTTTCTGAAAATCAGTTTCCTTATACCTCTGCAACACAGCTGCCCCTTGCCTTGACTTGCTTTCAAAAACTCCTCCCCTTCAGCCCCTAAATGAGTGCCAAGGGATCCTTTCAATCCCCCTCCCTCTGTGCAATCACTACTAGTTCCACGTTTGCCCATGCCCTGGGTTTCCCTCCCCATTTTATATTGTGGCTTTATGCTTTATACAAGTAGCAGTGTGCTCTGCAATGCCAGGAGGCTGGCAAGAACGCTGTCCTTCTAGACAGTGTCATCCCAGAGGACTAGAGAGTGCTCCGGCAAAGCAGTTGCCCTCATTTATGCATTACTAAAATCTAAGTGACACCGTCTAAAACTGGAAAACTTGCTAACCGAAGACTTACACTGAATGCAATAAATACCGCAGTTACTACATCGACATATTACTACCAAATAAGATAAACCAGAATTCTAGTTCAACTGGAGTTAGGAAATACTAATTAGTTATGCACAATTGAACCATCCCTACTGAACAGAAAAACTGCAATGAATTTTCATTGTAGTATGCGAGTTGTTTGGTAGTTACCACTACATAAAACAACCGCACACATATTTTTTATTGAAACTCTTTTCCATTAAACGCAAAAAAACCCAAGAAACCCATTCTGCTCACTTCAGTAAATTTTTGCATCATAAGCCAGCGTTCTTCTACACTATGGCAATAGTGTTCATATTAAAAACATTTATGATGAGCCATGTCTGCCCATAAATGAGTCAGTAATTTTAAACCAGAAAGTTTGCTCTTCATATAGCATTTGTCCCAGCCATTCGGAAATCCTCTCTTGGGCCTATCACAAGATGACTAACTACTAAGGCAGTAAACATTACAGGAAATGCACAATTCTCGGGGAAAAAAAGATACTGATACTTCCAATAAGATTTGTGCTTAAAAATACAAGAACAAAATTTTTCCACTTGATTCTTTTTATAGTTTTATCACTACTGCCAACAAGTCTTATATTCAAGCTTTAAAGCGCAAGACAGAGAAAGCAATAATTAGTTTTCAATATTGAAACAGCTTTCTAAATATTACACATAAGCTTTTGATAAAGATAATAATCTATATACACAGCATTTTGGCACCTTGCCACTGATGTATGGCCTCTAATCAATTGCTTGTTCAGCACTGAATATTCAGTACATTTTGTATACAGAACAAAATGGTTATTTTTGGAGGAAACTAAATACATTTTAAAATAAACTTATCTAGCTGAAAATTTTGGACCCTTAATGCAGACCAGTAGCTAGGAAAGGAGAATTAAAAGAAAAGGTTAAGCAAGCTGCCTAGGTTTTAATTTAGCTCTGTTATCAGCCTCTTGGATGACCTTGAACAAATTATTTTACTTCTTAGTTTCCTCCATTTGTAAAGATATCAACAAAGATACCTAAAGCTGTAAAACAATAATTGAAGTCTATTACATAAAATCTTTATTAAACCTAACAAGTAGTTCTTGAAGCTTTCCCCTCCCCAACAGATCCACAAAGCATCTGTGAATCAGACACTTTTCCACTACATCTTTAAATACTTTGTAAGGTTCTCAACCAGATGTGTTAACTCAGAAAAGGGTTCTGGACATCAGTGAAGATATTGAAAATGTCTGTTCAGTATGCAGCTGCAGATGAAAAGAACGTGACATTAAAATGCATAAAGAATAGTCCAGAAAATAATATTAGCTTTTCCAATGCCTTCATATAAATTAATTGTACTGTTCCATTTGAAGGAGTGTTTGCATTACAGGTCACCCCTTCCTTATGGTGATATTCTAGAACGACAGAAGGTTTCAAAGATAATTGGTGAAAATGATCGCTAGCTATTTGCTTTCACCTTTGGACTGAAGGATCATTTATTGTACAAAGGGACTAAGAGAAGGTATTCCACGAGAACTGGAAACAACGAAGACTGCTTGTCATGGATTTGTCTCTGGTAGTTGACTACAAGCTTTAGTCTGTCTTCATTTTTTCCCTACACTTGCCACTAAGGCATGTATAAAGCTACTAGCTGGTAGAAAGTCTTTGATACCAGCTTATCTTGTAGTCCTGCCTTTAGGGGTCTCTCTCATCTACGTAGCTGTAAGTTTCCAAATAACCTGTAGGAAAACAATTGTCTTGCACAGCTCTAATGCATCTTTGATTGAGACTGTTACTGGAGAAAGGAGGATGGTTTGACACGATGACTGCATTTGCTCTCTTTCCTTAAGAAGTCAGATCATACAACAGGCTAAGAATACACAGATTAGTACTGATAAGTTAATTCTCCCATTTTTCCCTATCCTATGCCATAAACGTAAAGAAACTGAAAAGGAGACTTTCAAAACTTGTAATAGGACAAATTTCTTAAGGCGAGAAAATGATAAAAGTCACTGAGATCAAGATTAAAAAATGCAAGCAACAACTGAGCATTTATTTATATGTAGAATATCCCGTATCATTCCATTAGCAACAATAATAACGTTGGGTTACTAAATCTCAGACTTCAAGTATGAGTCAATCTCTAATAGAAATAAAATATATTAGAAACAAAATGTCCTTTTGATGCTAGAGGTAAGAGGCAATATCCTTTGCTGGCAGCAGTAGGTGCTTAGTGCTTCCTCTGGCCCTGGCTAAAAAGAGGATACTGCATTAGCAGGATTTCAGTGTGATCCAGACTGAAATTCTTTCATTTCTATCGAAACTGCAATCCAAAAGCAATACATACATTTTCAATTTAAGACAAACACAATGCAGCTCAAAACATTACAGAAACACACGTCCAGCATATGATCTTCCTCTCAGGATTAACGTAAATCAACTGAAATTGTTTCTTAGGAGGCTCCAAGAGATTTATTTGGTACTGTTTCTCTTGTTATTGACAGGGTTTGTTTAGCGTGTCACATGACAGCAGCTCTACATACCCCATCTTGCTAAACTGTACGCCAGTGCATCATACCAGGCAGGGTGGCTAGTGTGGTGACCATCAGACCACTGAAATGCATCTATTGCCAGTTCCAATCTTTCAGTATTTTTTTTTTCAAATTCATATTCCATTTTAGCCCGTAGAGTAAAATTCTACAGCAGTTCAATACATGTCAATAAGGACAGCCATACTTCCAAAGGTAAGGAACAAACTTTTCTGCATGTATTATCAGAATACACACATATATATTTTTCAAAATTTATTTTAAAATCTTCAGTTACAAAATGATTAGCTTTTTGGAGGGGGAAGAGCCAGTATAACAACAAACTGTTCTTTCTAGAACTACTACATATCCATGTCACATACTATGAGAAATAAAAAAAAAAAAAAAACAAAAAAGAAAAAAGGAAAAAGCAAGCAGGCATGGTAACCTTGTGTATGTTGGTAACTGCATCTAGTCTCCCACCTGGAATGCTGTTGGTGGCATTCACCATGCAGAGGTTTAAAAGCTTTGCTGTTGCCGACAGATTGTGTTAATTTGGGGTGCATTTATCAAGTACGTAAACCATGCCACGTTTATAATACACAGGATAGCTTCGGTAAGTATAGAAAAATTCTACCAGAAACAAACTTTATGAATATATACAGTTATTTAATTTACCAAGCAAAAATATGTGCACCATAGAGTATTAAATAAATAGATGTATCTGCAAGGCAGTGAGCAGTGTCCATGGATGCATCTCCATGACGTAGGTACAGAGGCTTAGTCCAGCAGATACAACCACCTCTGTGGTTTGTTTTTTTTTAAAAAAAAAAAAGCCACAAAACCAAACACAGAAGACAAAACCCCAAAAAAGTAACAGGTAACATTATCTTAACATTAATAACATATTTGCTATAGACAAAGACTTACAGTTTTGTTTCAAGTATTTTATTAAAGTAGCATTTTAAAGCAAATTGTATCAAATCATAGAACTGTACAAGTCCATCCAAGACAGTAAGGCTATAAATTTGAGAAGCTGAGAATAAAATCACAAACCCACAATCCATTACTGAATGATGTCAGTATCATAAAAACATACTTGTTTTACTCCGTATTAAGGCACTATTAAGACCTTATATACTGTAATTAGCAACAGCGAATGAGACGATTCACAGCTTGATGCGTAAACACACATTACAGGGAAACAAGTTAGCGAATGATTAAGAGCTATACATCCTTCCTATAAAAGACAGCATCCGCCAGAGTCATACACGATAAACAGGTCTGAAAAAATGCTGTAACCTCTCCTACTGGCAGCAGCCAGGCACAGGAAGAAATGAGTTGACGTACAAGTTTTAGGTTTTGTAAATCCCACATTTTTATGATGATAGTGGAAGCAAAGCACCCACTCCAAACAAAACCTGCGAAGTTAATTAACCTAATCGCACAAATTCACAGGGCTAAGGCAGAACTGAGGGCTGGTCCTCAATATCCTGAAGGACCTTCACCCAAACACGCAGTTTAGACGCTGCAACAGAAGCAGCGGGATCTGCGTGAAAACAAGCCCGCTCATAAATATGAATTAACACACGTAACGCTACAACCACACGCAGTTCAGAACACAAATTCCTGCCTAAGACACCTAAATCGTACCCGCACCTATGCAGGAGTTCTTTATTTCACTAGAGAACACAGGATACGCTTTTTCAGAGCGGTAAATACGTTTTATTTAGTGTTTTGATGGAAAACGGCATTCATTCCTAGTCAGGCGCTCCAGGGTTTGCTGGGTTTTGCTCCATCTTCAGTCCGTAAAGCTTCGCTTCAGCCCCGCGGCTGCCGCCTCGGCGAGGCCGGCCGGCGGGGAGGCACTGCCCGGCGGGGAGGCACTGCCCAGCGGCCCTCCCGCCGCCTGCCCCGGCCCCGGCCCCGGCCCCGGCCCCAGCCCGCCGTGCCGGGGAGCCTCACCCCCCGGGGCCCGCGGGGCGCCTCGCCGCCCCCAGGTGAGCCCGCATCTGCCGGGAAGGGAGAGCGGCCGCCGAGCGGGGACGGGGCCCGCGGGGAAAGGGACCGCAGTGTGAGGGAGGGGAAGGTCGGGGGAAGGAGGAGGGCGCAGCGGGGCATGCAGAGGCGCGGGGCACCTACCAGTCCGTGTGCGGCTCGTCGATGACCAGGAGCAGCTTGAACTTTCTGCCGGCAGCCGAGGAGACGGCGGAGGAGGGATCCACCAGACCGGCCGAGGCCGCCGTCTGCTTCACGGCGTTGGAGAGGGAGCTGAAGAAGCTGCTGCCCGTTGACTGCTGCTGCGGCGGCGGCGGCGGCTGCTGCTGCTGGGGGGGCGCCGACTGCGGCGGCTGCCGGCGCTCCGCAGCCGGGGAGGCAGAGGCAGGGGCCGAGGAGGCTGAGGGAGGCGGCGGCGGCGGCTGCTGCGGCTCCGGCCGCTGCAGGTCGGTCATGTAGCCATTGGGCAGGTTGGCGATGAAGCTGCTGTCCGAGAGCCTGCGCCGCAGAAAGTTCATCATCTGGCCGGGCGAGAGAAAGGCGAGGCTCTGGCGAGGAGCGGGCGGCGGGCGCGGAGCCGGGCGGAGGGCGGCGGGCGCCGCGGCGGGCTCTGCGATCCGCAGGCGGGCTCGGTCGCAGCCCCTCTGCCGGCCGCGGCGGGCGGCGCTGCCTCCACCTCAGCAGCGCGGACAGCGGCGGCTCGCGCGCGCCTGCCGCTCCCGCCCGTCTCTAGGTGGCAGCCGCGCGCGGCGCCGCGCGAGGAGGACGGGAGCAGCGGCCGCGCACGCGGAGCCTCGCTCCCGCCCCGCCCGCCCGGCGGCGGTGGCCCGCGGCCGTGAGGGACGGAGAGGCCCCGGGGACGGTGCGGCCCCGGCCCGGCGCTCCCCCGGCGGTACGAGACAGGCCGAGGGGCAGCGGGCGCAGCCAGCCGGGCTCCAAACCGGCCCCGCCTGCGGCGCCCTCCTCCTCGGCGCCCGGCGCTGGCGGCTGACCCGCTGCTGGGGGCCGTCTGAGCCGGCGGCCCTCGGCAGCGTCCTCCTGAGCGAAACGCCCGCAGTAACGCATGGCCTGGGCCGCGACAGCGCGGGGCAACTGCTGGTTCAGTAGGGGTGCGCCGTAACCTCGGCGAGCAGCAGCGGATGGCACCTGGCACCGGCAGCACGGAGCCCCAAAAGTCGGGGGATGAGGCTGTGCCGTCCTTAGCGCCGGCTACAAGTATGAGTTAGGTTTTATTTATAGCCTAGATACTAAATGCCTTGATTTGTCAACAAGTAACACGGAGCATGGAACAGCAGCATAAGCAGCCCTCAAAGCGGAGCTATTTGTGGTTGTATTCAGTGCTAGTCAGCACAACAGTGGATGGCGTTGCCTTGAGGAAAAAACTGCTGGGAACAGCCCTGTACTGGCTCAAATCACTCTGCTAGGAACAGCAGCAGTTCAAAAAATACCTGTGACACGTTCCAGCCTGAGAATCGTTTGTTCCGGCAGCTGCCCTCGGCGTAACAACTGCAGTGTTGCAAGGGGAGCAACAGCAGATACCAGCTCAAAGCTGTGCTGCATCTGTAGAGGAGGCACAGGCATTGCCACGCTTCCATCCCCTAAAACATTAATGAAGCCTCTTACTAATAAATAGTGGTGGTGGTGGTTCTTTTTTTAATTAAAAAACCCAAAACAGTTTAATGAAGGTGAAGCCCTGTGCATCATCAGGCAACTTTACATTGTCAAGGAGAATTATGGGTGCATTTTCGTATCTTAAAAACTGTAGGCTTTCTTTAAGAGTAATCTGAATTCTCTCTCCCCTGAGTTTTGGGATAATCACTTTGTGTTTTAACATAAAATACATACTCAGCCTTTATGGTATGACGCACACATTTATCCAAGATACACAAAATCGCAAATCATTTTGCAATTCATCTCTCTGGGCCATACTGCATGGAACAGGTGCTCTAAGATTATACACAGTAGATTCATGCAGCAATTTCTTTTAAAGTTAGAGACTTGATAAAGCTTTCCTGATGCTAACACTTCGAAGTTTACATGTTCAAAGGTAGAACTGCATAGGGTTCTTTAATGAATCACTGAATTTAGAAACATTCATATAATGACAGAAAATTAAATAAAACACACAAGCTATTACAAGATGCTTACATTTTGAACACCATAGACAAACGGGGGGCAATCCTCACTCTGCCGAGCCATAATACAGGCCACACATAGACACAGCTTTTTGCATTAAGGGCACAGAAAATTTGAACAAGTGGAACAATCCTGGGCTACGACTGTGGATAGAATGTTCCTGTCATTTCACCAATCCGTGGCTTGTGCTGCCAGAGAAGTTGTGGAACTGCACTTACATCCAGATAAATTTAGGTCTAGTGGGATCTAGAGAGAATAATTTTCTCTCAGTACTGTTAAGATATCTTGGGGCTATTTGTATTTCTAAAAAGCTTGTGTATAAGCGCAACAACTCAAATTGTCTACAACACACGACATAGAAGCAAGTCGCTCGCAGACAGAGGGAGAATATTGCACTTTGCCATGGCAAGTGCACATGTACCATCTGCACTGGTACTACACGTGCAGAGATGATAAAACTCACAAGAGTGCAGAATTGTTTCATTCCTCCTCACCTGAATAGTTGTATCAACAACACCCCCCCTTCTCATCTAAACAGCAGGACACCAAAGTAAAGAGAAAGGGACTGCTTATACTTTTCAAAATACGAGGTTTTATACAATATAAACTGTTTCACTTCCCTGTAAAGAGATTACTGAAAAACACTCTTAACCAGTCTGATACTGAAAAATGGTATTTAGACAGTTTTTAAATTACTGTTCTAGACTAAAGGGTGATTGTATAAAAATGCCCCCCCGTCCTCCCTCCGACAGACTGCTTCCTGTACATCCTCAGAACCTGCTTATTTTACTGACAAAAATTAGTCAGTCTCACAGAGCCAAATTAAGCACAGCAGAACGAACCGTATTACATTGTGCTGTGCACATTAACAGAAGTATTAACCGGGCCCCTCTTCCAGGGCTGAAATCTATATTCCATGTCAGCTGTACTCTTTGTTACGAAGGCAAGATACATGTAGCAAATGGAAATGATAGGGAGTAATCTGAATGTCAGGATCCATTACTATAAAACGAAATAAAAAATGATTAAACAGAGTGCTTAGGCTGCTCAAATTTCAGTGATGCAACATCTATCCTTGTTAACATATTTGTGTGGAAAACTTTTGTTTTCTGATTGATGAAGTCCGATTCCTATCCGTAGTCCTTTCTTGTATATCCTCAGTGCAGCAGCCAAATAATTACTTTAAGATTATAGAGACTGATTCTAATTGTAATCATGGCCAACAGTCTCTCCGATACGGTTGCCCTTTATGGTTTCATGAACCGTGAGATGTTTGGCTAAGTAGCAGAAGCCTTGTTCACCTACCCTATGCACTCAGAAGACGTTATGGCTATAGAGAATGCTAGAATAGAAGATATTTCCTAGTTTATGAACTTTATTCACTTTGAATGCACTGTCTCTTCTCTATGAGCATCTTCTCAGAAATTTGTACTTGGTTTTTTTTGTGGGTTGTTTTTTACCTCTTTACCACTATGCTGACTAAAATTTTAAAAAATATCAATCAATCATCCTCAAATGCTAGGCTTCAGAGGTGTTTTAAAACATCCCATAGCGTACTGTAACAGCCTTATAAATGCAAAACTGCACTAAGGCAACTGGCAACTGAATTTGGTCAAAGCCTCAAAGAACTTGGTCCCTAGTGCAGAACAAAACAAACAGCAGAGTTCTTCATGTAGCATTTGTTGTTACTGTGAATGGAAAACTTTGTTCAAAGAGTATCAATAGAATATTACAGGGAGCTTGCTAAATTTAATGGTACATAAAACCGTGCCTGAAAAACAACTAACAGCACTTTTTGTCCAACATACTATTCATGATACATCAACACCTCACGACACATTTGTGAGACAACTCAACATGGTTATGTCTATTAGGAAGTGAGAATACTGAATCACTGGTATGTTAAATGACAAAGAGAGTCAATACCAAAGCAGAGAGTACAATAGCAATTTTAAATCTGGTCTTGTTTCCGAACATTGAAATCACAATGCTAAAAAAGATAAGTAGCTTTCAGATAACTGTATGTGGTGGAAATGAAAGAGTCAAGTCACACATGCTAGAAATTTGGGATACCTATCACTTGGGCAGATTGGATCTAATACATTTTAAATGAAAACTACTTAACATCTCATGTTATCAGCTATTCATCTACAAAAACATGCAAGTCTACAAAAATATAATTACATTTAATGGAGAAAAAATGACTAATCTTCTCAGCCGCTATGCTGTACATTATACTATGCATATAGTAATAGAGAACTGAAATGGGAAGAATCCAGGGAAGCATTTTCTTTGCCTTTTATGTGCTAATACATGTTCTAAGCCACATGGACTTCTACACATCACACCCTTAGAAAAAACGTTCCATTATTTGAGTCAATTGTGTTTCATGCATATCCATTCATGCCATGCTTTCAGTTAAATGTTATGTTCAGGTCTGCATATCCAGTTCAGTCCAAAAGAAGGAAGAAAGCGGCTGCCTGTACCAGAGGGCAGTGCAAGGCTGCTGTCCATGGTCACAACAGTTGCCTTAGAAAAGTAATTTGCACCTTTCCCAACCACTGACCTGCCGAAAATGGCAACAAGCCACAGCTGAGGGGAAAGAACATTGTTGGCAGATGACAGGCTAACCGAGTCTGGAATAGCAAGTGCTTAGGCCTATTTTCATTACAAATGCTAAACAGAATCTCTGTGCTGAAAATAAGTCCTATGCAGAAAGACTGTAGCGTATCACCTGGCAATCCTTACAGAGAGCAGCATTACAAGGCCTACTAAAAGCCTCATAATTTATTTAAACCCATGCTAGTAGGTCATCAAAAATTTTCTTACAAAGTCTATAGAAATATGACACTTGTTTGTCACAGAGATAAAGAAAATACATACCTATAAAGAAAATACAAGATAAATAGGGGCTGAAGTGGATGTTTGCTATATGCCGAGGATGTTATGCAGTGTATAAAGGTGACATGCAATATGTCACCCAACTTTAATGACATATCTGAGCCACTAAACATGTTGATAATACTACTGTACACCCTCTTCCATGTTTTATTAGCAGCTGATTTTTAAAATCTTTCTCTCCCTTGAAAGACAAGTACCAACAAGTAGCATAGCTACAGGAATCACATTAGTCTAAGACTTCACGAACACTAATGGAGTCACTTGCGTCAATGCTCTGGTAGCATGAGAGAAATGTTTGTATGGAAATGGATTTGCTGAATTCATGAAATGTCACTAATTTTTACATATCCACAATTTCAAATTCATATTTCACCTGTGATGCATTTCTTAAAAAGCTAGTCCATTTCTATATTCTAACATTTGTATTGTTTATATCAAACTTATATCCAATTTTCCAATTTGCAATTTTCCAAACACATCATAGCAGCTTCTCTCAGAGGTGTCTGACCACCTATTCCAGCAGTCCCACTCCTTCACTTAGTTTCATTAGACAGCTTCACTGAATTCTCCCAGAACTCCTGCTGTTACGATGTCCCTGAAGCAAAAACATGTCAGCTTTCTATTTCTGATCTTCCTTGCATTTTGTTGTCCAAGGTGGCAGAAGTACAGTTAAACCATATGAAGATGTGACAGAAATAGGCAGACCGGGGAGTAACCGCCTCAGTTACTGCTTTAGAAAGGACACAAAACCAGCTTGATCTTCCTTTCCCAAATCTAAGCTCTCACGTTTTGATTTACGAACATTAACAGAAAACACAAATTAACGAGAATTGTTTTTTGTCAGATGGTCATTTAAATGTCTAACTTTTTATTACCCTTTTTATTACCCAGACTGTTCCCTTGGTATTAATATAATTTTCTTCTGATATGCCTACCTACATATGTTTTGAATCATGTTGGGAAATCTGACTTTTAATTTACTAGCAGTTCACAAAAATCATAACAGGAACTTGAAATACTAACTGAAAATATTTGCAGGTGCTATGCAAAATTGTTAAGTAAATGTATTAAGACATAAGGGCTCTCTGTTTTATTTATGTCAGTTTAGTAAATATTTATTGGCCTTAAGTAATTCCACATTTTATAAGCATACCAATTCAAACAGTTCTGTATTGGCAAGAAATACACTGTACTAATTCTTCTAGCATTCACAGAGAGGACCTGATGGCTTTAACAGTATCTAAGGAGGGAATAAAAAGCAGCCGCCTCTGCTCCCGCTTCTGCCCCTGGAGAGCAGCTAAGAACCACTCAGCCTCTGTGCTCCCTAGAGAGCAGCTTCTCCCCTGCCCCAGCTACCCCAAAGGAAGGTTAGCAGCAGCATGGGAGGAAATGCTGTCATCTCTCAAGTGCTCACTGACTGAACTGAACTAACTTGTGCCAATGTCAAAAGGTGCACTTCATCTCCTTGTCAGGACAAAAGCCAAAGACCCTATGTCAGTATCTCCTTGAATTTGAAACCATTCCTGAAAAGAACAAAAAAAATTTATGTACTGTATTATACATCCTCTGTGCTCAGCAGTCCCTTAAATCTTATATAGAAAAACCATGACAATTTATTTAATAAATCATAATTTATTAGAGACTAGACTTTTACCTTTGCAAGCTTTGAACGTGGATGAATTTGTACTGCAGAAGAGGGCTTTGTAGTCTCATGAATAATGCTTGCTGAGATGTAAGAGGGAGATCAAAAAAAATTCCTATGTGACATGAGAACAACCTGTAATAGGAACAGATAGGCTACAGTCTATATGAGTGGTAACTATAGGTCAAACAAATTATTACAGGAGATAAAAGTCTGTTAAAGTACTTTGTCTCTATTCCAAACTCTGAAGTTATAATAGCAGTAACAGTTATCTTTCCATTTCCTACTAATACATATATCTGATTTTTTGGTCCACTATATCCTGTGTTTTAAGGATTTTTAATTTTTAAAAATTCTTTTTTTTAAATACATTGATACAAATACAAAGGAACTTCAAGTACTTTTTACCATGCAATTAAGGCTCAAATACTGCCAACCCTACTCAGACTAAACTTCTGTAAAAGCTGAAGGCAACCTTGCAAATATTTCAGAACTCAAGCCACAGAAGTCTAAATAATTAACTTTTAAATACAATTTATAGCAAAAAAATCAACCATTACACATATGGACTGACAAATTGAATATATAAAGAAGAGGCATGTTTAATACATATCTTAAATTTATGTGATAATATACATGTATTCAAGTATATATAAAATACTGTTTACTGGCATTGTATTTCTAGAGGAATGCAGCAATAAATGGGGTATGCCTATATGACCTGCTATATTTCTTGTGTTTTCTACTCTTTTGGTTTTGAAACCATAGCCTTTTTTATACTACTAACCTCAGAAACAGGTAGTTTATTTCTTTGCATCTCAGTGAGAAGTGTTTCCTCTTGCAATCCAGAAGATTGTCTCTACTATCAGTTCATTTGCTGGTTTTCTGTAATATAGAGCAGTCTCAACTGGTAAGACACATTTACTGTTTTGCAGATGAGTAAATACAGATTTTTCTAAACAAACTGTTTACAAACTACACATACTATCTAGGGATAATCCTATCAGCAAAACTTGGACATTTCGCAGCATGGAGAAGAGCCACCATTATGAAAAGGAACAAATAGTAGACGTTACGAGTAACAAAAATAAGACATATAAGTCACAGTGAATGTTACACCGGAATTTGACCAAGAATAAACATATTTCTAAAAACTAGAAAAATACAAATTCCTCATAGACTGTACTTAGGGTATTTCTCCCTACTGTATAATTTAGAACTTTACTTTGATATCTAAAGAATAACATTAACAAGGAATACTATACAAATGCTATAGAAAAAGTACAGAAGACAAAAAATGTTCATCTGTGAAGAACAATAAGAGCTGAAGGCTTGAGTTATACTAGATCCACATATGCATACACTCAGATGTCCTGTGCTTACACAGGAATGGGCTTTTTTGGCCTTTAAAACCTGAAGATTTTCCTAATCAGAGGAAACCCAACGATATATAAAGAAAATTTTCATCCTCCAAATAAGAAGCTAAACAGTATATGAACATCCTCCGAAGATCGAAAAGTCTGCCAGCTAAAGCATACATAAAGTCAATTTAATCAACACAGAAGTGTTTTGGTCTGTGTTTTAAGGTTTTTCTTCTGGAAAATTTTCTATTTATGTTATGAAATTTAGAGTGAAAATGTCCTACCATTCTGACTCATATTCTAATTGACTGAATAGATAAATGTGAGATCAACTGCAACACAGTTATGTAGTGAAGGATAAATCCAGGACTGGCTTCTAATGAAAAAGAATAAAACACTGTAAACCACAATTCTAGATGAAATGCAGCAAACAAAATATGGCATATACAAAATCTGGCCCTCAGAATAAAACTGTAATTTTCTTTTAAAATGACTTATCAAATGATTGAGATGGATGCATATTTACCTAATTAATTGGCTGCTTTAGTTACCACAAATTAATTTTGAATACCATGTATGTGAAAACCTGATAAGCCACTAATGTGCAACATGCAAGACAAGCAAAGAATTGAAAGGATGACAGCACGAGCTAAACAATACAATTATGTTTTGTTACTATTTTTTTCTCAAATTAATTAAAAGCCAATACTATGCACTATGTGTAGGATTCAAAAATTACCTTTCATCTCACCATTGTCAATGAATGCCAATCTATTTTATAAAATAAGATACTAAAAAATGTCAGCTGCAATATAAAGAATTAAAAAAACACCTTCTTTATAAGTAAAAGGTAAACTATACTATGTAAATCTTATACATTATTACACATATGTTTATACATACAGACACATGTAATATATTATACATATGTGCAGATATAATTACATGCATTCCCAATACTTTCTTCAAGATCATTAGCTAAACACATGGAAGGGGTACACAGACTGGGGTACACAATCTGCAATGTATCTGACATCCAATTTTTTTCCCCCAAGAGTTGTACAGTGTGTGTGATTTGCTGAAGGTATTATTGCATTGTTTATTCAATTGTAATAAGGCTGTAGAATATCTTTGTTTTCGCAGGAGCTGATTCCTTCGTACCAAAAGCTGAAATAGTTTCACTCCACAGAAGTGCTATGCTTGGAGCAGACTGCCAATTTTTCAAGGCCCTTGAGAAAACGATATGTGTCTTACAGCCCTCTTGTATACTTGCAGAAGTTAACAATTAAGCAACAGTTTGAAAATAAGCACATCTTCAAATATTTTAAAAGCAGAGTTCACTATTTTAGAGGTTTGAGTACACTGTATAGTTTTCTATATCACAGTATCAGAACCCCATACCTCAGTCCAGTAAGCAATAACATTAGGTGCAATAAAAAGGTGCAGAGTAATTACTCAAGTCATTGAGTTACATAAACCATGCCATCAGCCTGGCCTTTCTCAAACATTTCTTGGAGAACTATGAATACAACAGAATTTGATGCAGTTCTCTAATAAAGGCCAAGCGATGAAGCGAAAGTCATCACACGTTCCTATGTAAATGCATGCATACAGCATCCCTCAAATTGCCATATCCTAAAAGCTGAAAGATCAAAATATCCTCCAGATAATAACAGGAAAGAAAACTCAGAAAAATAAAAAAAGTTACTTCAAGATTACTTGGTTCACAAAGTAATGTGATTGGGAACCATTCACAAATGACTTTAGCTGTCACTGTATTTCCCACTTTCATAGCAAAACTGGAATTTATGATTAGCAATCAGCTGGCTATAATCTGCTGGCAAAATACTATCAGCCCTCCTCTGGCACAGTGGAAGCCTGCTCAAAGTGTAGAGCATCCTCTTTGACAAGACTGCAACTACCTCTTCCACTCTGCCAGCAGTTTAAAAGTCTTCAAGAGACTTTTAAAAGTCTTCAAGAGATTTTCTTTGGAAAATGTTTCTTAAAACACTCTCTTGCCTGCTTTGCATCATTTGCTGTAAGATTTCCATCAGAATAAGAAATAGTAAAAATCCTAGCATTGCAAAGCCAACCCATTCAGTATTCCTCTATCACTGAAATAAAATACTTTTGATAAATCTCATTCTGTTAGCTTTCTCCCATTTGGCTCCCTCTCTCAGTAATTATAATATTACAACTTCTTCTTGAGCAGAAGGCTGCAATAAAATGCTTCAGATGTGACATCTACCCAACATATTCACCCCTGTAATGCTAATACAAATGTAGTGAAAAACAGTTTCATCTGAAATAAAATATAGTTCTCAGGAAGCTTGAGGGAGGCACAATAATTGAGTGACTGTTAAATTTTAATAAATACAGGTCAGTTCCTGAAACATCAATTTGAAAAGTATACTAGCCTCACTTGGGAAAAAAAAAAGGGTATTTTAATACAACAGAATGCATAGATTTGGAAATCAAGGATGCACCTTGATCGGGTGAGGACTTGAGAAAAGGTAAAAGACACATAAACAAAGACTGTGTTTTAGAAATCAGTAACTCGGCCAAGGACTTACAGGGTTAGATGCATCATAAGACAAACACAAATCCCAACAGTTCCCAGAGGTACTGCGTTCATCATCAATGAGCCTGTTAATAACACAATTCGCCAATTCTGGTGTTGACATAGGAAAAAATTAAAAAGTAACAGTTTTTTAATTCTGAAATTTTGAGGAAAATTAATTATCTTCTATAAAGGAAATTGTATGATTCACTTTTCACCAACCTGCACTTGTGTATTGTAAAATTCACTTTTAAATATGAAGGCCCCATTTCTATGTAATACAAAAGAACACTATAATATATAATTTACTGACAAATACATGGTAATAGTAGGACTTTAATTCAGTTGCAAGGTTGAGAATCAGAGATTCTCAGGAAAAGTGTGGGAATATGCACCTATGAATCCTATTCTTATTAAAGAAAGAAACTGTAGAAACAACTGTATTCAGAGGATAATTCAAAACTTGTGGCAAGTCTAATGTAGGAAGACAAACTTCTGTCAGTCTTTATAGTTTAGGGCCTTAGTATAGAAGAAAATTTTAGTCATTTACTGCAGAATTGCATACTGACTTACCACCTTTGATACACTGTATACAAAATAGTGCAGGCCTCATAAAACTAACACAAGTACTCAGTTTTAAATTCTTTTTCAAATTATTACCACATGTCAACATTTCAGTCACAAATCTCCTAGAAGACACAGGTCACGAATATTGACTATGTTGTTGTTTATAAACCTAAAATGAATGAGTTGGGACAGCTAATTAAGGAAAGACACTATTAATTCCATGAACAAGATGACAAAAGTTCACATTAAACCTGTGGTTTGATTTCTGTCCCTCAAATGCAAATAAACTGCTTTTTAATCTGAAAGGTTGTGTCTCAGATACCCTTGTACTACAGCACTGAAGATAATAACCTTACTAAAATATTTTTAGACCCTTTTTTTATTTTAAGCAGTTAAGACTTATTAATTCCTAAAAATTACTTCTAAAACACAGAGACTGAATGTGTACCCATAAGCATTACAGAGACTCGCATAACTTCGGTCGTTCTCACTGCAATTAAAAGCAGCAAGCCCCACATTTAAAATTGTTAGGCCTCTTTTGTGTCACTTCTTGCAACGCTGCCAAATACATTATTATAATCTTCTTCAACATTTTACATAGGTTTTGTCACGTCTCTGTTCATGAGTTTCTTCAGAAAATTATTTCCATTTTGCTGCTTGTAGTGAGTTTAATATCATCCATTTGTTATGCAATGAAAATTCTGCCTAAGAATTTTTAGCCTAGCAAAAGAAGAAAAAATGAAGAGGGGCAAGTGATCTGAAGAATCCAAAGAATAAGTTTACTATAGTGTATTGGACTGTGAAACAGTTTGCCTTGTTGCTCATTAAAATCATGTGAACTGGACAAACTATTGTTCAACGAATAGCCAAAAAAGATCCCCTTCTCTTTTTACATAGAATTTACACAGATTCTCCTTTACAGAGATTTAAAAGCCTGAATGTCCTTATACATAACCACAGAGTAAGGCCAAGTGAGAAAGGAGGCTTCTCTTGCACTGAAGTTGACTGTGTATCTCCTGATAACCGTGCACTAAATTCTTGATTAAATCTGTCCAACAGAGTGCACAATAAATGGTAGTCCAACGTATTTGCTGTTACCAGGTAATTTTCATTTTGTGTTTAACCAGAGTAACTTTAGTGCTAGCTAAGGAATTTAATATTGTAAAAATCATTCTATAGTAAGTTCTGTATTGAGGGAAGCACTCTGTCATCATCTGTATAATGATCGTTTATGCCCTGAAATATTCTTATGGCCTACATCACTATAAAAACACGACCACCTAAAGAAGTGCAGCTGCTTTAGTTGCCCACTAATGAGAAAAGAATCTATTTCAGAGGTTCCTAATTTCACAAGACAATTGAGAAGGACCTCATACTTGCTGGCCTCATCATAAAGGCTAAGCAATATTGCAGCACAGTCTTAAGTGTATGTTCTACTCTACTCTTGGATGTACTAATAATCAGTTGGAAATAAAATACATGTCTGAATGCTTTCTAAAGCAAATCTTTATGAAGTTCCTAGTTAAAAATATCTGAAAACAGCTATACAAAATATGGATACCAATCTACCCAGTATATTTTTGTATAATCAAGAAGAATAGTGCATCACAGTGACATGTTTATATGATGTTGTGAATTGAACTCATAAAGTAATGGTTGTTAATGTGCTGTAACTACTCTTAAAACTGTCACATCAATTTTTAAATTTTATCTGTTTCATTAAGTGCTATACTCCTTTCAGAGACCATGAATGAATGAAAACTGAAAGAAATCTCCTTTCTAACGTGCTCTTTGAAATCAATACGACTAAAAGATGAAGGTGCAAGACAGAACAACAGGTTTAGGTCTTTATCAAGATTTGAATGTCTTAGCAAATCAGGAAGACTTTCTAACTTCTAATATGTTATAGCTATTTTATCCTGCAGTTGCATTACTCTAATCATATGTTTTAAATCTCTCTAAGGGTAATTGCGCTTTAAGCAGTTGATGTCTTAGAATCATTTTAGCGTTTTGAGATTAATTCTGCTTCTTCTACAGAACTGAAACAGAGCAAGAGGTCATCTCTGATGTTTGGCACTCAGAAATGCTACAAGACTTTTAAAAAGTTACGCAATAATCCCCTTTCCCATCCTTTACAAAACTGCTATGCTAAAATAATCTTATTCCTATTATTTTCAGTGTGAAATAACACTAATATAAAGTACATAAACTAAGTTACATTGTTCCTGCTTACACAATATTTCTTTGCTTATAGGGATTAACATTAGAGCTTTTTTAAAGTAATATAATAGATTATGGAACTCCCCAAACCTTATATATCTAGAAGTTATACAATCAGCCATTGACCTTTGCTTGGTTGTAGCTCCTTCTAAACTGTTCACTTTAATACCTTATATTTAGATTTGAACATAAAGCATTTTGCAATGGTCTGGGATGAAAAACCTAACCACCTGCCTCTTCGCAGAATAACTGTTACAGCTTGTGAGTGAAAATCAAACCAGAGCATGGAAGAAAGACATGTGAAACGTCATGAGATGGGAAATTAGAGCTGAGATAAGAACCTTAGAGAAGACTTTCTCTTAAAACAAGATATTAGGTCTTATTCAAAATGCATTTAGCTGACTTATTGCACCGATGTTAGCTCTGATCTAGAAATGTGGGCATCACTCCAAGGGCGTACCTCTTTCTCTGCCATCTGTTACAACAAGGAGAGACACCCAAGTTATACTCATTTCCCTCCCCCAGTAAATAAGTAAATAAGTAATTTTGACAGCTGGCAGGACATCTTCCAGGAGGACATCGCAGTATGAGAACTGCCTCCTGCCACAACAGCTGTTGTCTCTATAGCATACAGGGGAACTCATTGTGCAAACACAGGTGGGTTCCTCTATAGTAGGAATCCTGAAATGATAATTAGTTGTGAGGCAGCATCATTTTTGCCAACTATGAAAGCTATGGGGGAGACTTTTATTTGAATGCCTAAAATTTTATTTACAGAAAAATATTTATATTTAGTATTTGTCCTGTGTGCACAGCAATTTTAACCTTCTGTCAAGGACTCATGGCGCTTTCCATAAGCTGCTTCTTCACATACCAAAATCCATGCATAAATATTAATGTTAAATATAAGGCAATGAGAGAGACAGGAAAAGTCAGATGCTTACATTTTGCAAGAAATCTAGCTTTATAACAGAATTTGACAAAGTATGTGAATGGAATTACCTAGTTTTACATGTAATTAATATGAATTTTCTTTTGAGACTGCATATTTTTACAGAAAATCTATATACAGAGAAAAGATTCAAATTCAGGCAGAACAGTCAACAATTTAGATTAGCTGAGTCACTGTATTGTAGCAACAGCCTTCTCTCAGTAGGAAGCAAATAGATTAGCTAGCCTCATCCCAGAGGTGAAGACATCAACATCAAGGAATATGATTAAAAACAGAATCCAAAACTCCTGCATCTTTAGTACCGAGGACATTCGGTTATATCATTATAAGCATAAACAGCATCTGCATAATATAGAGTTGATTAACAGATGCGGATCAGTAAAGGTTCAGTCATAAAAATAGACTGGTTTGCTGCACGCTCTAAGAGTGTCAGTCAACGCTGTATTTATGCAGTAAATTAACCCTTAAATTTAATGTCTCTATCTCCAGGAATCCTTTACTGGGATATTCTTTACAGCCCTCAGTTCATTAATGAGGTAGCACAGCTTTGTCTTTTATCCAGGAGTGAGTCTGAAGGCTCACAAATAGCTCTGATTATAGCCCTTAAAAAATAAAAAAATAAAATAGGATGATGAATTTGGTCATCTGAGTTATCTGGTTGGAGTGAGAGCATCTTGCAGCATACAGTAAGCTTCTAAGATTTTATATATTATTATTACAGGAGCAGTCCTTCACTAGTAGTATTAAACAATATTTGTGTTCTTCAGCAGCTGCTTCTCCATGGTTTCTTCACATTATGTAACAGAGACCTGCATCTCTGACAATGTATTGTCTTTTCACATGCATTTATGATTTAGATGCTTGCATTACTGTAGTACTGCATCATTTTTAAGACTGAAATGATCTCGTGTGTCAGCTGCAACATGCAGGGAGTACTTTGAATGCACTTAAACACGCAATACCTGCACTACCTCCCAGTCAAGTAGCTCTCTATTATATTAGATAGATGACAAATTCACAAAAGGGCCTCTTAAACAGTGTTCAGGGTTCCATAATTTTAAAGAATTTACTTCTGGTAAAAGTAAATAGCTAGGAGAAACAGACCTTTGTGTCCTGACTCATACTACAGTGAAGTGTTTTTCCTTTACTCGCTCAGGCCACTAAAGCTGTGTTTCCCTAAATTCCCAATCCATTTCCAGGGCTACATAACAAACACCAGTGAAGAGAATACAAATCCTAAACAACTGTCTCACAGTGTTAAGAGGGTTAAGCTGTGTAGGGCCTTTGGGAAGAAAGGTACCTAGATAGAAGTGTACAGGCCAAGTCCCTCTTGTTTTTTTAATTGCTGTCTGCTGACAGACACACACAATGCGCATAGACCAGTCTGGGTTAGCACCATATTGGCATGCCACTGCACATGTGATTTCTAGTTGTACTTGAATCACAATTTTGCAAAGTTTTATTGTATTTTGTTGGTGGGAGGGGATGACAATTACAAGAGGACAGAGAAGTAATTTTAACATTACTCTCACTTGCAAAGGAAATCCAGTGGAGTGGAGTGATGAGAGAGGGGCGTGGTTCCATTGCCCACTCTATCACTGCTCCCCTGTTGATCATTTGGCTTTGTATCCACATACGTAAAATGCGAAAACTAGTGCTTACTATTTTTTGCAGTACAATCCAATACCCTTGGGAAAAAAGCAAGTAAAGACTTAAAAAATATCACTACCTTTACCACACAAAGTCATGTTTCGTCACTTGGCAAATCTTTATCAAGTCAAGAAACAAGTTTTTAGCAATGTTTTTGAATTCCAAGAGAATAAAAGTGTTGTTGAAAAACAGAAGACTAGGTTTCTTGTGAGTCTACTTCAGCTTGGTGATATGATGCAACCTAACACTTGGAAAGGCACCTACACTACAGTAGCAGCTTATATGAAAAGGCATAATGCCACATAGGTACAGAAGAGAGGAATACAGCATGATAGACAAACAAACAAATTACAAGTCTGCAAGTTGGGCATTCAGTCAGTAATTAACATAAAACTTAAACTACTAAATCTTTTCCTAAAATACTACAGTGATGAAAGCACAGTTCTTTAATTAATGTCAGAGAAGTTATTTTAAGATTTGTGACAAAGTATAATGACAGCATTCATTTTATAACATGAAGCTGATGAGTACAGATTGGACGGTTTTAGGTTATAAGACATGAGTGAAAAGCATTACCTGGGAGACAGAATACAGGTACACCTTAATTGTATTCCAGAGTCCAGGCTTTCTTTCATTCAGAGAAAGTCCTGCTACTTGTCAAGGCCATGAAGAACCCTGAAAGACATGAACACAATGAAAAAGATGTCAATAACTGTACTTGAGTTTTCAGAAAATCAGAATCAACTACTTATAAAGAGAAGTATTCCATCATTTCAGTAGACATTACTCAGATCAGCCATGATACCTTCCCTGTTAACATTACTAATAATTTATTTGTTTGCATCATGAAAATATGATCCATATCATGAAGATAGGATATATGGACATGTCTTTACCAGGTTACTACAGTTAATTGGGCTGAGCTTTCCACAGCTAGTAAATGCTGCATTCAATGTAACTGCATTAATGCCTAGATTTTCAGTCCTCTATTTTGTATATTTCTCAAGATTGCAATTCTGTTTTACTAAGCAACTAATCTACCATAGCCAAAACAGATGATATTTCCAGTACATCTACAAAAACATTAGTAGACTATCATTTGTAATATTATATTAATTGTGCTAGCTAGTAAACCAATTTAAAGCATCGGTCAGAAATATCCACTGAAATTCTTCACAACCAGATGGCTCGGTCATAGTGATGCTGCTTGTTAAAAAGATAGTTTTGTTCACACCAGTGTTCTGAGAATGGCTGGTTTTTTTCAAACATGGAAACAGGAGAATGATACTGAATTTTTGCATTTGGTGCTCAAGTACTTATAAATAGGAAAGAGAAAAGCAAACATCAGTCTTTTCATTAAAATTCACAAATGAGGAAAGAAACAAATTAGCAGTCAATAGAGTGCCTAGCTCCAACTGTGAGTTATTCCACATGGCTTTGTTTTCCAGTCTACCTTCACCACGTGCCACTCGCTCACAACCATCCTTATTTGTCTGATCCATAGCTATTGTATTTTTGGCACAGAGAGAAAGGGAATAGCAGAGAAAGCCAAAACAGTGTTCGAACAAGCAACTGTTGGCAGACGTTTGATAATAAACTGGAAGTGCAGTGAAAATTTATGATCAAACTGATAATCCAAAACCTCCATTGCAAAAATTTTAGGAAATTTAAACAAATACATTAAGGTAATTACAAATAATTCTTGTAATAGATTTTACAATTTTAAAACATCTCAAAGTTGACCTCCAGTAATTAGTTTCCCCAGTATACCTGTTTGCACAAGGGGCTAGAGGGAAAAACAAAAGCCACAAGCACACAAACAAGAACCTTTTCATTCAGAAGCTTACTGGCAGTTAAGGCAAAACTGATTTACTTAAAACTACCCTTACTTTAAGTGAATTTCTAATAAATTTTGTATCCAAAATGCACATTCAGAGAGAAAAAAATCCTCCAAATTAGAGAATTAAGGACAGGTAGGCTGGAAACTAGAAGATTCCATATTTTAACTCTATATTCTGATATAGCATTTCCTAGCTGGTGAGGTATGTTAAAGTTCAAGTTAGGCCTGTACTGTGAGCTCAACAAGGAAAGAGCAGCACTCCTGTGGATCTGTGAAATGGGGATAAAAGGAGAAACAGGAAAGAAGAGAGGACAAACAAGAACATAAGTGCAGAAATCCAAGGATATGCAAAAGAGCGAAAAACCCAGGGAGGTAGCATTGAGGGGCCTGCCAAAGAAAATGATGGAACAGTGATGCTGGTGCAGACTGCGGGGGTGGTTCATAAAGGTTTGGGAGTCACTGCTTTAGTGCATGTGTGCACACGTACATGCATATTCTCCTCCACTGGTTTCTGAGCAGACCTCTCACTCATTATAAAGTGATCACTAAAGTGTGACCTGTATACTACTTTGAAGCAAGAGATTAACTTCAGGCATCTTAGTTCTGTTTGAAAATTCAAAGTCTTAACAAAACCCAGGCAAAATTGTGACCTTCTTTCCAGAAGTACTCTAGTTCTTAGCTAGTAACAGACCATTTCTTAGTGACTGCCTGTCTGCCAGCCCTGTCAATCAGTTTGTGTCCAAAAAGTTGTGTTTAATTTCTAAATTTGTACCTCCATTCTTCAGCGCTGACAAGACTTGATTTCTCATTAACCAGGCTGATGCAAACATAGCCAAGACTGTCTTCCCACCACAGAGGAATTGTAGCCAGTTTTCAGTTTACTTCTACAGACAGACAACAGTACAAACAGAGGAACAGAGAAAATTAAAATAAGTGTAGAAAATAATAAAATTTTATAAAATTATAAAATTAATAAATTACAGCAGTTAAACTAAGTGAGATAGAGGAAACACTTCAGTCATTCAAGACAGAAAGTATACAGAGATACTCTAAGAAATGTATAAGAATACTGTTTATTAAGCTGCTTTAATAAAAAAAGCATTCAAAAACCTAACACAATAAAACTGTAATTAGTCAAGAATTTCTGAATTAAAAGGCTATTATAAAGGAGATGGAGACAGATGGAACAAAACCATTCTCCAACATTTGCTAAAGACAAAGGATACACAAATCCTACTTACTCCATACTCTCTAGACTTGTCCTGTACTTGCTTGGTGAACTAAAACTCTCCTTCAGTTTCAGTATACTTTCACAGCTGTTTCATGCCTAAAACAGAAGAAATATCGATAGGATTTAATGGGAACTTCCATTTAAACAATCATTTTACCTTGCTTCAAGTTAATTTCTTAAAAGTTAATGGACGTGGGAAAGCGATACATAGAAAAAAACCTGCAGCTTTATAATACATCCATTTTTGCCCTTCCTTCACAGTTAAATCAACCTAGTCACCTGCATATCTTGTGCATGAAGAGGCCATTTCCAAAAAGAGCAGAATATTTTGTTAAAAGTTTTGCCTGATTTTTTCTGACCATTTAATTGCTACTGACATGTTAAACAGGCTAACTTACTGCATTTAAACTAAAGTCTTCACAGGTTTCTCCAATCATACAGCTTATCTTATGGAAGAAACACATTAAAACCTTCTCCAATTTGCTTCATTAATATGAAAGCATGAGTGGGTCCTGCGACAATGGTTCCATATGTATTAAAGAGAATTTAAGAGATAATGAAATCAAACATGCTTGGTAGAAACATGCAGACTGACAGAATATTACTAGGTGAGTCACAGGGGTTTAGTGGCAGTTAATGAAAAAAGCAAAGCCTCAATGTTGCAGCAGAATCTTACTGTAATTAAGCTGCACATTATGAAAGCCAATCCCGGCAAAACAGTAGCATGTCCTGAGAGATGGATTTGACTTAACTGGATACTGATGAATGAATGTATTTGAAAGCAGAACATTTCTGAAATGTTGTAGAAACATGCTGGACATATTACTATCTGTGTGAACACATTACGAGATTTGCTACTGTGTCTGCTCTGCACCTTACTTGCTCCCATTTGCTGATCTTGCTCTCCTGTTCTGTGTTATCATTAAGAAAGCAAAGTATCTGGGAAAATGATTAGTTCTGAAATCCCTTTAATTACAGCCTGCAGATACTAGCATAATAAAAGTCATCAAATAGACTATTGTCTGTTGTTACAGTTAGAGTAACCTTGTCAAAAACAAGGACAAGCCGCTTTTTAAAAAGATATATTTTATAAGAAAATTAGTTTTTGTACTTTCAGTGATCAGAAGATTCCACAAGCTTAGTTTTCAAGCAAAAACAGAAACAAAGGAAGTTCAACTTAAATATAAAGCATGAATTTTACACAGAAAATCTAATCAAGATTTAAAAAGGCACTTTCTAGTTTCCCTAAGAAACTAACTATTACACTTGGTCCAAGTCTCCCAGCTTCTGTTCTTAACCTACCAGTCCTGCTGAAAACCTTTTTCTACTTCTGGCAATATATTCCATTAGCAAATCTCAGTCTGAAGGCAGACTGGAAAGTTCTACAAGGTTCCAGTGGTGTTTATCTTCTGATGTTGTAGAAGTGCCCCTTCAGATAAGATTTGGGATTGCAAACACATGCCCTGCCAGCTGTTACAAAAACAGCAGAACAAAAAAACGTATTATTAGAAATAACATCAATAAGAGAGCCAGGGGGATTTCATGGACATACTAAGCTGATTTAGGCTGAAGAGATTTGGTTCAAAGAAAAATTCTAATATTTCATAAATGAAGTACTCAGCGGAGTATTTTAACGTGCCAACAATTACTTTGCCCTGAATAATACGCTGATAGGTGATGCGAATGTGATGCTGCTAGTTGCACTGCAGTATGAGTCACTGGCTGAGATAAAGGAACAGAACCCCAGCAACACTGCTAAAAACTGTAACACACTTAAAGTATGCCTACTCCAGTGATGCAGCAAGAATGATACACTCCTCCTCGGCTGAATTTTCAGTGTACTGAATCTTCAACTGTGTAGTCAGTGCCTAGTCTGTTTTCTCTCTGAAAAGCCAAAGGAGCTAAACAGTAAAAATGCTACAAAATCTATATTGAATGCCTTTGTCTATCATTTTCAGACATGTTTATGGAATTTCACATGAGCTTTCATATGGGAAAACCTTTAGAAGACAGTGGGCTTGTACAGACATATGTAAATAATGCATAGGCATAATTATAAAACAGTGAGATAGGCGTGAGGCTTAAATTGCATTGCACAGCAGGTAAAAATGCACACTATGGGAAGAAGTCCCATTGAAAATGCAAGCACCAGACTGTCTTAAAACCTCATCCATTTAATTATAAGCTGTGGATATTGCATACATCTCAGGCAAACACAATCTCAAGATGGATGAGAAGGGGAAACCGGCTCCCCACCAATCTTCACAGCAAGTCAAAAGATGACAGGACCTTTCTCTGCCCCATCCCTTCAAGTCCTATGTGAGGGTATGCATATAACATAAGGTTTCACATGGACAGGGGTTTATACTTCCTAACTGCTGTGCAGTACAAAAAATTATCGATGGTTTCCCATACCTTGTGCATACAGTCAGGGAGGGCTGAGAGAAGCTGGAACAGAGTGGAAGATAAACAAATGGCCCCACTGAAGTAGCGACAGCAAAGGCAGCTCCATAATGCCAAATGGCCCATGTACAGAACATTTTTTCAGTAACTGTATTTGAAGGCACGATAATATTTGTTTATCAGATTGTCCCATATTTACGACAGACAGTTATGAGACTGCATACCAAGTTATGGCTATTCTGAATACCTAAGGATTTTTCAAGATGTAGATGCCTGAGTCAGTAAGACTCATAAGCGCATCCTTAAAATGAAAACGTCTTTAAAGGTTTTGCTCAATCAGTCATTCCTCTCACTATGTTCCACGATAGGTCCAAAATAACTAAATGGTCTTATTATTTCTGTTGGACGTATCTTATGCTAAAAGAAAAGTCACTGAAAGAAATGAGGCATTGAGACCTCAATTAAGGATACATATTGTAAATTAACATTCACTTTTGCTATGTAATCTTTGTGAAAAAAGTTCATGGAAATAGTTTTTAAATAGAGGTTTTTAATATCCTGAAATACTTTGCAGTTAATTTTCATTTTTTTGTTTGACCTTTCAGAAAGCATTGTTTTAATTATTTTCAGTTCCTGTATTCTTCCATGCCAAGTTAATTCTAGTCCTTCAGAGTTTTTTATTCTGATTTTTCTTTTCATAATCTTGTCCCAGTACAAAGAAGTAAAGCTTTGAAACATTAACAACTAACTTCGTAATAGCTACTCCGTTTATTTGTATCCCGTCTCCATTTTCAATATTTTATGGCTGTAGAAATGATCCTCCCCAGTCAAAAGAAAAAAAGCTCATAATTTTACTTGCAAGTATAATGAAAGCAATCCAAGCTCAAAGCTTAAACGCAGGTATTTCACCTGAGCCACTTAGCTGAGGATGGTTTAAGTTAATTTATTTTAAGCTACAGTAATATAAATGAAAAGTTTTGTAATCACAACCGAGTAAACCCGCACACTGTCTACAGCCATGTCCTTCTTTCCCTGCTGTCAAGACAAGCGAGACAAAATTACATATTTCTAAAAATGTTATAATTTTTTTTCAACTCTGCTACTATAAGAGGAAACTGTAGAGAATACAGAACTGAATTAAGCAAATCAGGTAACAACTTCATTTTAGACACAAGAAACTATTCAGGCTGACATTAACCTCTTATGTTCTTACAGTCAGCTTTTTTTTATGTTTGAGCTTTGATTCAAAATGAGCTTCAGTACTGACACTTATCTAAGAGCATCCTTCAATTCAGGATAGCCAGAAAGGGGTAAAAAAAAAAAAAAAAGGCACCACCCACAAAAGATCTCCAGTCCCTAGTATAACACATCTAACTTCTTGTCCAACCTGCCACCTTTCTAACCAACCTGGGATAATCGTCATGCTATCCATCAAAGCATAAAACATTTGTGACCTCAGTAGTCAGCCTTCCCACCCCCCATCAATCTACCCCCAAAAGCGATTAATTCTCTCTTTTCACAACTCCTTAGAACTCCCCTTGGAGAAATTATAGTCTGATTACATTATTATTTCACTTTCTTTTTATGCGTCTCCTGTTAGAACTCTAATGCAACTGCTTCATTAAACAAACATTTTAACACAGGTGGTCTAAAGCAAGTATAAAATATTTATCCAGGACTTAAGTGATGAAGAAAGGCTTTGTTCCATAGCAGATCTGTAGAACTAAAGCTACACTTAAAACAGTTTGGAAAGTTTTGTCAATAAGACATTTGCTTACTCCATCATCTGATAACACTGCCAGGGGAGAAAAACCTAGGGGAGTTACTGACACTCAGATTGTTCAATATTATGAATACACAAAAATAGGACATATTATGTAAGGGAAAAAAAAAAAAGACATTTGAACACGTTTTAAGTGTTTAAAAAAAACCCACATACGTTTCCTTAAGTTTCAAAAAAAAAAAGCAAACAAAAAAACCACACAAAAAAACCCCAAAACGAAAAAAACCCACCCCAAAATCCCAAACCACTCAACCCAAAAAACTGCACACATTCTCCCTCATCAGATTCTGCAGATAAAATATATAGTATACCAGAAATACTGCCTAGGAAATATATAGTGAAGGGCAGACTATATTTCTCTAAAAGAATTGTCTGAAATGCATTCTATATTCAGCCCAGAAGTAGGTGAGGCAAATATAACGTAAGCAGGTGCATTATCACTGGAATGTCATACGCTATTCCTCGTAATCATGTTGTAAAAATAAATACTCCAGATAGCTTTGAACAACTGAAACAGAAACAGCTTATTCTTGACAGAGTACCAACCACGAACCACCAAATGTCATCTTTAAGGCAAAAACATCCTGGATTGATTCCATTGGGGTTTTTCCTCCATATTAAGTAAAGGAAAACTTTATCTAAGTTTATCTTAGAAAACCAGAAACAGCCACTTACTGCCATGCATATGTTTACTCTCAGTAAGTGGATTTTATATTCATTTGTTATTTATCTTCAAGGTTTCATGACTGTAAATGCTATCCTTCTGTGAACTGCCTCATGATCTTATGCTATCTGAACCTTTTGTAACACACACTGATTTTCATACTCCTGGGTGGAGGTTTTTCGGTGTGTTTTGTTTTGGTTTTTTTAATCGAATCAACATTTTCAGCATTTCAATTAATTGTGTAAATTAATCACTCGTATTTTGGCCATTTGGTTGAAATAAAAATTTAATTTCATGATAGTTTTACTAAGGGTAATTATTTTGATCCAATTAGGCTTTAATAGAGAATGACTTAGTATTAATCAGTATTTTGAAATACTGAATTAGTCTTCACCAAAGGGGCTAAACAAAGAAATTCTATTTTAAAGTCACATCCAAGCACGGACAGAGGAGGAGTGGGTGATACAAACATACTTTATTCACATCCCACACCTTTTGTCTTGTAAGTAGAGTCATTTAAATAAAACAGCACATCTCAGAAATATTTTCCCCTTGAAGCAGATCTGTGAACTCAAGTAATTGAAAGGGACTCAGGTAAGCTTTTACATTTTGGATTTTTTTGTTTTTTTAATAAATCTGATCATCACTGAACAAAACAAAACTAGTTCACATTAGCCCAAAAGTAAATTTGCTTTTGTAAGTAATTTATTACAAATGGAACAGATTTAGTGGCTCTTAAGGATAGTTATTAAATATTTTTTTTTCTTAAATCAGCCTTCATTTCAATTTGTAGGTATTGATTGATACCTACAGATTGATACTGTCTCTTGCTGGTGTCATAATGTAAGGCAATGAACCAGTTAAGATCTGTATACCTACATAAAAATAAAAACTAAAAATGGAATTTAAATGAAAGCATAGTGTTTTCAAGGCTGAAGTCCAGCAAAGCACTTAAATACACATACATATTCTCAATTAACTCAGTGAAACTACCCCTGGGCCTTAAGCGCTTTGCTGGATCAAGGCCATCTACAAGATGATTTCTGCCCCTAGGATTGTTCAGAAAAGTCTGTATAGCTCTCAAGTCTCTGCTCTGTAAATATTTAATTTCCATTAAATCCTGTTCAGTATCTACCAGTTTCACTCCCAATCTATTTCATAACAGCTCTCAAGAAATGTTTAACGTGTAAAGTTCATTTATAGGAAGTGAATGCAAGAGGAAATACTATAAAATTCGTAATCGGCTGGTGTAACTCGGCACGGGTGCGTGGAGCCCCGAGCCAGCCTCTGTCCCGGGCAGCTGCGGAGCCCGGCCACTGAGAGGGCCGGAGGAGAAGCTGCACCCGGGAAAGTTACACGTTAAAAAATGGCCTGGGGAAGACTGGGAACAACTTTGGAGTACGAAAGCATCGGCAAATCAACATAGTCCTCTCCCTTATTTCTTTAGAGACAGTGAGAGAAGAAAAGCACCCCTTCAGCGGAGTTAGAAATACCATGTTTCTCCTTTGTCTACACAGGCAGCAGATATTCTCATCACAGACAGCTGGGCAACGAGCAGCTCACAGCCCTCTGTGGAAAAGCCATCAACAGCCGCGGGGCGGGGGGGCGAAACGGGAAGTCAGAGAGGGAAAGACAGACACTAAAATCTGATTACTCAATACTCGCAGAAAAGCCGGGAAACATCTCCGCGGTTCCGAAGGCGGATGACTCCCCTCCTCCCACTCCGACCCCTGAAGAACCCGGGGGGGCCGGAGGCCGGCACCACGGCGGGCTGGCCGCGCCCGCCGCCTCACGCGCTGCCCGCGGCGCTGCGCGCGGCCGCCTGCGATTGGCCGGAGCCGGCAGGGGCTGCCCCCGCGGTGCTCGCGCCCGGCGGAACCGGCCGCGGCCGGCGCGGGGCGGCTGAGGCGCGCGGGGCGGCTGAGGGGCCCTCGCCCGCCTGAGGGGCCCTCGCCCGCCGGGCGCTGCCGCAGCCCCGGGCCGGTTCTGCCCGACGCGGCCCCGTCAGATAAGTTAGACAAAGGATGATTCATTTGCAAGTGCTGTTCTGTCAGCGAAGGGCCTCTGGTGCATAGATCGCTACCTTAAGGATCACAGAAAATGTGGGGAGGTGGGGATTCCCAGGCGGTAAGTGCATGGCTGTGTAAAATAACATTTAGGAGTTGCTTCAGACTCCTTCAAATAATCTCGGGGGAGGCCAACAGTAACCTGTAACAAGGACGGCTGTTGGTATGGTAGCTTGTGAGGGCAGGTTAATAAATCACACAAGCAGTTTCAGCAGTTAGTGGGAATTATTTTGAGACAAGTTACAAAGTATTTGGGGTCCTTTAAAGATGACAGGTCAAAAGTAAATACAGGACATGAAAAACTGAGGTCTCTGTTGAGCTTGTAAAACATAATCACAAAAGCTTCAGAATATTTACACCACATGCTGCATTTAAAAGTAATTCCATAGTCTTAGAAAACACAAACTGTGTGAATGATCTCTCTGTGAGTGAAAGCCCTCAAAAATACTTAATTTCTGAGGGAGAAAGGGAAAATACTTGAGAACTGTGATAAAGGTCCTCATCAGTCCTTCCCTCACCATGCTATACATGGAATTCATGAAATACGGAGGGTTTGCCATAGGGAAACAACAAATATCATTGCCTGCCCTTTCTAAAATTCTCTTAAACCTGAGGACTATGAGTTGATGTCAAGCTACCAGAAAGAATGTTTTTCAGTTAGTCTCAGCAAAGCAATCAATTCCTTAGTGAAAAGCAAAGAAAGATCTTGAGTAGTTCTTCAGCTGCACGACATAAAAACAGAGCTTAACTAGGGCAATCAGTGCAGTCAGAGCGTAGTGAAAGGATGGTAAAAGAAAAATTTAGAAAAAAACATTAAAGTTCCAAGGGCAACATTAATAATAAATTCATACTTTTGTAATTGCATAACAAGCCTACCCAAATCACTTGGTGCTTCAGGTATTAATTAAGCAATACAGTATCCCTGGGAGGAGAAACTGATACCCATTTCACTGAGGCATGGAGAGGTTAAAGCATGATTATGCTCTGGATTTTCATTTTGCAGTCTTCCTGGTAGTCTGGGAAATTGTACTTTAATAACTTCTAATGGCCTTGCATGGACTCATTCACAACTGATAGAGACACTAATTTTAAAACACAGTGTGCTGCAAATTCAGTGGATTATTGATGCAGTAACGCAGCTGAATTTAACTGTTGGCTTTCATCATGAGTCAAGTTCAGTTTCTTACTATTTTTCCCAAGATTTTGAATTGTCATAATGCAGCGAGATTCTGCATTTCTTATCAAATCACAGGATGCAGTGAAAGTACTTTGGTAGGAACAGACCCACGTGTGTGTCACGTGACATATAAAAAGCACAAACTGAAACAAAACATTTGTAGAAGGAAGTTATAAACCACAAAACTATTCAATTCAATGAGAGAGCGTGGGCTAAGAGAGTTAACCTTTTTGTCTTCTACATTCAGCTCACCTTCTATTGTCCATCACCCTACTCCCATCCTCTGCTCTCAGACCTTGCTAATAGTGTCCCAGACGTTGGTGTCTTCACTGGGCTAAGCACTCCGCCCTCATTCCCTCCTGTTAACATTAGGCAGTGCAGCCCAACACAGCAATTGGTGCAGTCATGGCTAATTCAGTTAGGATCTCATCCTCCATACTACTTTTCCTGCAAATCCTATTTCTTTACTCCAACTTTGATGTTATTTTAATCCTGTCCAAGCATGCACGCATACTAAACATGAAGCACTCTCCCTCGGGTCTGCATACACAGCTCACCACTCAGTTGTGTTACTGCGATAGACCTCCTCCTGTCCCTTGTATTTAGTATCTTCCTCATTTGTCATTTATTCCACAACTTCTCTATTCCAGTCCCCCAGATACTGGGAAATGTGAACAACTCTCATTCCATACTGATGGTTACCTCTGCCTCCTGTTGCTTTATGCAATTTCTTCTTTCAGATCCTTTCCCTTTCTTCAGCTATTTACCAGTCTAGTCTTTGTTAAGCACATCCTCTCATTTTGTTTAGGTTTTTTTGTCATCCTCTCTTCCACTCTTAATATTGTTTAGTTTCTTTAGTGCTCATCGCCAGAACAATTAGTGTCTACTTATTTGACAACCTTCTCGCCATATCAAAATACAGAGCTTCTTTACCCTATCCTTTCAATATTCGCGTACAGCTGTATTTGCAACATCGAATTTCTCAGTCTATGATACTGGTAAACAGCCCACACCTGAAAGTGCATACTCGGAAGCAAAGGAGTGAACACACGGCCAAACTTTGCATCCATGCTCCTAATCCTCAGGGAAAACAAAGGCTACATCAAAATTCATCATGAGCTTGTTGACTTTCCATTCGGCCTGCCATCGCCTTCTGTGACCATACTTGTCCTCTTTCCTATTTAAACCTGGCATCCATATACCCCACCATACATTGCCTCATAAAGCATTCCACTTGTCTAGCTTCTCTAAGGAGATGGCACTTGACAAAGCTTCCTTCCACCTCTAATCTTCACTGTGTTATACAACGTATGTTATACAAAATTTTCCAAATATTACTAGGTAGAAGCTCTACTACATATATGGCTGTTGTACCAGTTTACTGTCTCCCACTATCACTAACAATGCTACAAGCAAGTGGGGTTATAAACGGGCTTTGAGGGCTTTTGACCCTAAATCTATCTTGCAGTTGAACTAAATAGATCCAAACCTGAAAATGAGCACTTTCTTCATTTTCTTTCAATTTTCAGCTGTCCCCTTACGCTTATTCCCACAATACCTGTAAAACAGATTTTTGTAACTGTTTTTCATATGAAGTACATGAACAGAAATTTAAAGGACTTAAAAATTAACTCGAAAAGTCTGCATTGGAATAATTCTGGAAAATTTTCATCCCCCACAGTTGATAGAGTCCCTTTCACCATTCATGGTCCCTAAAAAGCCTGTGGTTCAAAATCTGACCACAAAACTCTAACTTTTTTTTCCCCCAGTGGTATCTTTAAACTGCATTCCTTTATCATACACATCATACTTTGCTATGTAAGAAAGCATAATTATGTTTGTGTCTCCCAATATGCTATTTGCAACTAAGACTTGCTAAGTCATAACTGTGTTCTGTGTGTGGATAATCATATTAAGCTTCACCAGAGCTCTTGGCTTATTAAAAATCCCTGCCTGGAGATGATCCCAGCTCCAATCTGCAGAGGAGGGTTGGTGCTAGGCCCACACTCAGCTCCTGAAAGCAGGCTCAGGCCCTCATCACTGCAGAGTGGGAAAGGAGGAGCAAGTCACCACTCAACTATGGTAGTGCTGTACAATGCCTGGTGCTATGGGAGGCTCTGCAGTGGCCTGGCAGCATTAAAACCTCTGGTACATGCAGCCAGGGATGGGAATGGGACTGTTTCCCTCATCTTCTGCGTTCCTTACATGAGCCACGCCATCATTAATGCCCTGGAGAATGTTTTTTCCAAGTAGCTCCTGAAGCCTGAATACAATGTCCCAACCAGCAAAGCACTGCTGACACCACTCTGTAGGCTTGGCAGGCAGGTGCAAAGCCTGCATGGTCACCCAGAGATGTCTCAGTGAACCCCCCATAAAGCCACTGCTTAAACCCTCTTCACATTCATAGCAAGGGACTGAAGTGGGATGTAGAAAGGCTCTGGGTCAGCAGGAGCTGGATTCACCTCAGCAGTGAATGCACCAGGCAGGGAGGTCAGCAGCATAGCCCCCCAGCCCCAGTGTACAAGACTGTACATAGATGAGGGGATAAAGGTGATCACTACCTTAAGCAGCTTACAGTTTAGTTGAGGCATCAGCAGACCCTGGGCTAAAATTTCACATTAAGTTTTTAAATGCTAGCACTTGTATGTTATAGACAAGTCTGAATTAATGGAAAAAATTCTACTCAAACAGAAAGTGAAGTGCCTTGATCCTGTATTCTGATTTACACATGCAGATAAACATACCAAGACAGGGTCCTGGTGAAGACAACAGCGTTTAGTCGGAAGTCGTGTGGGTCAGAGTACAGAGCTGGACCCATAGCTTCTCTCTACAAAAAATGGGTTTCAAAAACATTTTGAGCATTACTAAAATAACATAATGAGAATGAGAAGGCTGAAAGGTACTTATTCACACTGAAACCGTCACTGTTTGATTCTTAAAAGTATTGGTGTTAGTATCCTAACTATTGGAAAGCAATTTGGTTCAGCACAAGAATGATTTTTGTTGCTTAGTTACCCTACTTTTTATTCTAAAAGAGAAAGCTCAGTGCATTGTTACATAAGCAGCAGTGTTACATCCATCCTGAGAAAAACAGGCTAAAAACCTGCCTTACTGGTAGGAGGGGCTCATTGAATAGATTTACATGAAGAGCATAGAGTTTGTTTCGATTTTTTCTTTTGCACACGGCTTTGCTCCAGATGGTCTGAAAATGCTCTAGATGTAAATCCTACAGCAAAATATGCTAGCAATAGAAAAGATGATGGAACCTCAGAAAATTCTTTGGTCTCTTCTGCAAACATAAGACAGATTAAAATGCAAAGAGTTAGATGTATTCTATCCCAAATGCTCCCTGCTCACCAGGAGCAACTTTCTTTCAGTCCCATTGTTGCCTGTTAAGAAAAATAATAGAACAAAACAACAACAACAAACCCAACAGTGAGTCAGTGTCATTAACAAGACAAGTCTTTCTCGCTTTGTCTTTTCTGGTAAGACAAACCACTCTTTGCAAATTAAATGGCTGCTTAATTATCATTTAGAAGTTCTGTACACAAAATGACATATAAAACAAGTTTTATGTCTTTATCATTAAATGCAGGGAATTAAATGCACATGAACTTTGAGGGAAGAAAAGAGAAGGACCAATGAACAGATTTGGAAGCATGGTATTCTTCCTGCGAGGTATCAGTATAGTTCTAGATCAATATAAAGCCTGTTATGCAATGCTATGGTAGTATAATCTCATTCACTTCTTAGCTTACTTTTACCTTTGGCATCATCTCTGTAAAATTCCTGACTTTGAAGAAGAAACAAAGAGTTAAAACAATACCAAGAAAGGTTGTTCTGGTATATCCATGTGCTGGTTTTGGCTGGGGTAGAGTTAATTTTCTTCATAGTAGCTAGGACGGGGCTGTGGTTTGGATTTGTGCTGCAAACAGCGTTGATGACACAGGGATGGTTTCGTTCCTGCTGAGCAGGGCTTACACAGGGTCAAGGCCTTTGCTGCCTCCCACCCCACCCCACCAGCGAGTGGGCTGGGGGGCACAAGGAGCTGGGAGGGGACACGGCTGGGACAGCTGACCCCAACTGCCCAAAGGGACATCCCACACCGTATGGCGTCATGCTCAGCATATAGAGCTGGGGGAAGAAGGAGGAAGGGGGGATGTGTGGAGTGATGGCGTTTGTCTTCCCAAGTCACCGTTACGCGTGATGGAGCCCTGCTGTCCTGGAGATGGCTGAACACCTGCCTGCCCATGGCAAGGAGTGAAGGAATTCCTTGTTTTGCTTTGCTTGCATGCACGGCTTTTGCTTTACCTGTTAAACTGTCTTTATCTCAGCCCACGAGTTTTCTCACTTTTACTCTTCCAATTCTCTCCCCGATCCCACTGGGGGGGAGTGAGCGAGCGTCTGGGTGGGGCTTAGTTGCTGGCTGGGGTTAAACCACGACAATCCAACGTGGTCATGAAGAAGTACCAGAAATACAGAAAGGAAACTGTTTTCATTCCAGTAGAGTCTTTGGATTTTAATAAAATGAAGGGAAGGGAATCCTGCTTTACCATGTGACCACTAGAGATCTATTACAGTCCTAATTTTGGAGATACTGCGTATTCGAAGTTGAATCTACATCCAGCCTGAATAGTGGCATAAAATGCAAGGGGGTATCAGATTTCAATAGTTACAGTTTTCTTCCTAAGTCTGAGAAGTTAATTGCCTGTATAAGACACATTTTACTTTATTTAGCTACAAGTAAAATAAAGTAACATCATAATGAAGTAAAATCCTGACTAATTTTAGGAGTGACAAGTGAAACCTGTAAAACACAAACACCACATTTTTCTATTGTATTATAGTCTTCTCTAAAATTGACTTGACTTCTTCAGATCATTAATGAAATCTTCAAAAATTAGCATCTTATCAATGAAATACCATAGCAGTCGTAATATTAAGAGTCAAAGACTAACACATCTAGTACAGTAGTTAGCTTACATCAACCTTCTGTTACAATCTTTCAAATATCCTGATTAAAAATCAGTTTACAGTAGATTAGACAAAAAACATCCTTTCTAAACTAGAGTGGGGTTTCTGTCTTGAAAGATTATGTGACAGCTGATAAAGTGAAAGTCCAGATACAGTGGGGTAGGGAAGGCTCAGAGTGGCAGAAATCATTTACGAATTGCTAAGGAAAGACTGTTAGTAAATCTTTATCACCATGTTGTCTTTTTTGTTACCTATGTAGGACACTTGTAAAACAACATGTGTCAGATATGATGGAATATATGATGAAACAGTTTTGCCAACTACTCTACAGAAAAGATCTTCTAACTCAGAAGATGTTGAATTATCACAAGTGAAACTTGATTTTGCTAGGAATCACCTCTCTACTTAGGTGTTCGGTTTGCTAATCTGTGCACATTATTTGCCAGATTTCCCTTTTACTGCTTTACAACCTGCTCTGTATTTATTGAGGGAACTTTAATTGCATCTTTTTCTTCACTACATTGAATATGGCATTATTAACGCAAATGGGATTTGTGTTGGTAGAAAAGCAAAGTAAGAAACTGGCATCTTAGTGCTAGCAGTGAAAGGGTAGCAACTCCCAAAGCAGTTGAGTTTTTTGTTTTTAACAGATGAGCTCTCTGCCTGTGACTTCTAATTTTAACCTATTCTTCAAAGGTTAGATGAACCTCAAAGACACACATATTTACCTAACTATAAATAAAAGCTGCAAGTACTATAAATTAGTGCTGCATAGTATCAGTATTATCAAAGGCTAACCACACAAGAATCACACTTCTGGTCAATCTATATTTTAAGAAGTGATTACTACTTAGTTTCCAGGAAGAAAACACAGATGTTCTGGCTGGCTGATTCTGCAGGCCTTTCACGTATGGCTTCCAAGGATGAAAACCAAGCACAGTGTAGTAAAGAAGGCAGGATAGTTAAGGTATCTGAATATTTACTCTTAGTTCTTAATATGTGTGTCAGACAGGAAGCAAATATTCTCAAAAGGAACAGCACATATACTGTTCTAGCATTCTTTTGAAGGCTAATAATGGTACTTTCATTTTTGCTAAGCCAGAGGCAATTTGACTTTAGTAAATGTTGCACTAAGCAAAAATCTGACTACTGCTATTCTGTTTTTCCTTGTAGGCATGTTCTGTGACCACTGCTCATTACCATTCGGTGTATGTCTCAGTCAGTTTAGCATTGCACTTTAAGAATCACAGCTTCCATTTATTATTTTGAACATTTCTCACATTCATCAGTAAAAGACAATCTAGAAGAATATTGTTTTGTATGGAATTAGAAAGACTGAGTCATGACAGGTTGATAAAGAACAGAAGGCCCTGATGGATAACAGTCATTTAAAAGTAGTATGGATCATGTTGTACAGGTGCACTTCTGCTCACAACAGGGAAAAGGACAAAAATATCTGGACAGTGAAATAAGAATAATAGCAATTATTCTTATTTGTGAAATAAAAAGTGAATAAAGTGAAATAAAGAATAATAACAATTAATAATGTTGGTACCTTGGTAGTTGGCACCTTGTACTCTGAAGGTGAAACAACAAAATAAGTTATGTCCAAAAGTTATTCATATATTTGATTGCAATAGTCATGTATGAAACGACTTCTTGTTGAGTGCTATCACATTCATTTTTTCACAGTGCTTAACACCCCATCATCCTGGGGTACCTACCTGAGTCAGATTATATTGCAACAATAAGTCTCTAAAAAGATGACGGTTATGCTAGCATATCAGTGCTGGGAGAGGAAAAGCAGTTTATCACTGTAGGAAACTCTAAACAATGATAGGAGTAGAGTTTGAGTAAGATACAGAATAAACATTGCTGTCAGTGCTACAAAAGTAGACGATAGATTCTGTTTTATGTATTACCAGTAATCAAGATTTATTCAGCCAAACCTTTCTGTCATTGAGGCAAATATATCCCTCATTGTTCTGCTCTATTTTCAATAGTTCAGTCAGGAAGGCAGTAAAATATATTTAAACACCCTCCACTGTTTGTATTAAATAGCATGACTAACCCTCGTCACACACAGTTTATTTCCTCTCTCATCCTCTGTCCACAATCACGTCATACACAGTACAGCATACTTAAAACTGGTGTCTGATAACACTGTTACGTGCTTATGCTAGTCAAGGAAACATGGAAGAGTTGCACCTCATACTTGGAGTAGAAGGTAACACTGTTTGTAATAATCCTTTTACTGGAATTCTTTCTGCTCTCAAAGTAGAAGATTTAAATAGTCATAAAAAAGAAAAGATACAGGGATGTGTAAGGAGAATGACTGTTAAGTTTTACTTGCTATAGATTGGTCCTACTGGTCATCCAAACACCTAAAATAAAATAGCATTCATTATGAAAACTACAGGCTAAGCATTTCAGACTGATTAGCTTAAGTATTCCACCTTTTCTGTTTCTAGAAATTCCTCATACATGCTGCTGACAATCTTACAGAGAGAAATACGTATTTGACTAAGTACGTTAAAGCTGTTCCTTTCGTTCTCCCATGTAATTTCAGAGTATCTCTGTAAAACATAAATGTTTCCTCATAATTCAGTAAAAAAAACAAATACCTGATAGGCAAAAGATACATTGGTTGATAAGAATGTTTCACATGATAAAAAATAGTGAAAGAGAAGTGACTCATTAATACCAGGACTTAAAACAGCATAATGTAGGTAATCTCAGAACATCTATTGTGCAGAACAGGGATAAACAAGACTTACAGAAAAACCTGAAAGCAAGGCAAAAGAAAGAGGCATATTACTTGCAGAAATACTTTTGGGTTTAGTTTATTTTAATAAGATCTGTTTAAAAATGAACCCACATAAAACATACATCAGAATGAGCAGATTTAAATTATCTATCAACAGATGTCTCTAAGACAAACAGCCGCAAAACTCCTCCAGAATGTTTCTGGACACCTGTAACTTGTGGCTGAACAATAATTAAGCCCAAATTAATGCAATATGCTGTCCTGTTCTCCCTGTCCCTGCCAGCCTCATAGTGTTTACAACTTTAGTCCATTGTTCAAATCCAGCAAAGAGAAGAGTCTCCAGGTCAGTATCGATATGTGTGTTCTAATGACAACTGCAAAAAGACTGGCTACCAACTCCTGTCTCAAAAACTGCCAATTGAATAAACAGGTCTTTTAAAATTGGTTGCTTGTACTGTATGTAGTGGCTTCAGCTGGTTCCAAATCTTCTATAGTGGGCACGGTCCAAAACATAAAATTAGGTCCTGACTTGCAATTAGAAGATTAAGAGCTAGAGGATGGAATTCTCTAGTATTTCCCTTTAGAAATGGAAAGCCAAACTATAAGCAGCAAATTAATTTTCCAAGGGCACAGTCATTATTCAATGGACATTCAGAATTCCAGACAGTCTTCAATAACAAGATTTCCTTCCCTCTCTGAGAAATTAGCAATTAAATGCATTTCAATTTTTAACTGATATGGAAAATCCTGTTAACCTGATCCATCACCACAAATGCCTTAACTGCAGAAAGCATCTCCTACTGATTCACAATAAATTAGTAGATTATTAAAATCAAATGCTACATAAGTAGCTTTCAAAACTGTTTCTAAACTTATAGCCTGTTTTGCAAGCAATGCTTTTAGCTGAAATATAGTATCTATACTGTAAAAATAGATTTGCTTTTTCCCTGAAACCCAAGCATAGAAACAACACCGGGGCGTAAGACTACATGCTTGCCACAGTCACTGCCAGATAGAAGCCTGCACTTCCCACCTCCCTGAGGTCTGGTTGTGCTTAGATGGGGTTCTCCATACACTCTGGGATACAGGCATAATACACATGTTGCATAAATATGTTGCAAGGAACTGACTAAAAGAGAGAGGACCTCTCTAAGTGTCCATCGCTTTCTTTTATCCTCTCTGCAGGACCCAGGTTCTATAAGCACCATTTTCAGCAATATCTTCAAAATTACCCTTGAAAATGCAATATATTAATGCTTAGATAAATTACTTGAGGAAACTGAGTGATCCTAAAAGCTTATGCTAATACAGAACAATTCTAATTTCTACATGAGTCAATGTGGCCTCCCAAGTAGGAGGCAAAACTGAAAAAAAAAAAAAATTGGTGCGGGTGTTGTGTAGTTTTTATCAGCATTCTTCTGTGAGTTTGCTCTGCTAACAAACCTCTTGTCCTTTTCAAGCTATAGCTTGCTGAATCACCTTTCTCTTGACTTTATATTTTCTTACAGTTTTGTGATGCTGCAAGCACAACTCCATGTGGAACTATACTTAAACCCCCCTGTGGAAAAATCAAGATATACTAGGGTATGATGTAAGGAAGCATAAAGCAATTCCTTAGTAAATACTAGGACTTAATACATATTAGCACTATAGTACATTTGAAACTGCCTTATACCATCAAATGCTGTGATACATTATTTTTCTGCTTATTTTCTTGTAATGGAAAATTAGGAGTGATAAAACCAGAAGGTCTGGTTTGTAAGCCCAGGTAGCCAAGCTAACTTGTTGCACACTCTTTTTGGGAACTGCCATCAAGACCTGAGGCAACTGTTCATGAATTCTGGGCATGGAATTAATAGTCTGTGTTTACATCTAAGCAACACTCAAGACAAACAAAGAATCATGGCACAGTGTGAACATCAACTGAAACTTCACAAACTGATGTGCAATCAAAAAAAGAAATTCAGAGGCCAGAGAGATCCCACAGGAAAGAGGATTTTGAAACAGTAGATAATACAATAATAAAGAACCTAAAGAAAAAAACAAAAACATATTTGGCAAAACATTTTGCATGTTTTCTGAAAATTTAAGGGAAATGTTTTGACTTTTCCTTTTAAAAGCATTATTTCTTAAAATTCAGAATTGACTGATAGTTTATTACATTGAAAAGGTTAAGTCCTTAGATCATGATTTGTAGCTCTTGCTGTCAGTGAAAATTGGAGAAAGATGACTGGAATGATGCATTTAGTAAGGAACCTTTTAGAAGGATTTTATTCTTACTTTATAGTTGAAGAAGTGGGACATAAACTGTTATTTACCAGAAACCATTTTACAATTTAACTTTTATTGCTGTTACTGATTATTAACTAAATCACATACTTTGTGAAGGACTGTGTAAAACAGCAAAAATGTGTCCGTGATGGCAATAAGGGAGATTAATCTACAAATCTTTCTAGAAATTTTAACTGATGAAGATAGTTGGGATAAGTAGGACAAAAACAAGCTAGCATACAGGTGTACAAGCCTTTATTTTTTGAGCTACCTCCCCCAACCTTTATCAGCTGGTGTGATAAATAATTTCACCTCTTTGCATAATTCTCAGCTCTTCTTATAAAAAAAAAAAAAAAAATCAGAAAAGTGACAGGTAGCTTTCTGGTCCTACTCATGTAAAAATAAAAGATAATTTTACTATTGGTATTATTAATAATTTTATTGCTAGAAATTTTCTAAACAAACTTATTTGGATTTTGGTTTTGTTTTGCTTAAAATGAGGGTCACTTGCAATTTTTGTTTAGTATGACCATATTATCTGAAAAGATCCATCTGAGGTCTGACTTGATATGAATCCCAAGCAGCATCAACGAACCACTGACTTCTCTTGGAATTTTCAGTTCTCCAACTGAAGCTCTCAAAAAAGAGCCCCCAAATCCAAATAACCCTGCTGATTTTATACAACCTTTGGAAGTGCTGCTTAACTTAAATACACTTTCTATATATTGCAGGCTATTATTAGCTACAAAGATAGAGATGTGCAGGTACCAGATATTCAGAAGCATGTCTTCCCTTTGCAGACTGCATGTTGCCTGCATGAATTTAAATCCTAAAATGGATTTAGTTAAAGCTGCTCACACTACTCTTCGGATCATATGCACACACAATTCTTTCAGGCATTCTTTCATTTTCCTGGTTTGAGTTTAACACCTAACTACTGAAGTATCTCCAACCTGCATTCAGGCTGTTGACGGAACTCTCATCTCCTTGGCAAAAAAAAAATCCAGCTGGCCCTAATTACTGCAGCAGCAATCATGGTTTTAGACCGGCCTTCTGTACCCAAGAAACAATAGGATAGAAGCAAATAAGTAGTTTTTTCCCCCTCTGACTCCAGTTCAAAGCCTCTTCCTGTGGGAAAGTACCTGAACACATGCACTCCTGAATTAGAAATTAACGGGCTTTTAAGATGGTGACAAAACCTGTGGATGCTGTATCATACTACACCAGGAAACAACAGTTATTAATAAGGAGGCATTTAAAAAAAAAAAGTGTGCAAGAATTCTGTCAAGTCAATATTAAATGCAAATATTTTTAATCCAGCTTCCTAGAAGTGAAGCTTGTGCAATCATATGGTGTATGTATAGGTATGCCTCCTCTTCCCCTCTTAGCTTTTGGGACTGTTGGCCAATTGCAGCCAAACCTGCCAGAGCTTCTGACAGTTCCATGAAAACACGTGGCTAGGCTGCAGTATGAATATTACAGTGCAGATGACTGTGGCAACCACAAACATTTTCAAACCAGAGCCACCCCATCCCTTAAAGATAACAAAGGCAATTCTATACTTCTGTGGAACACCAGACTTAAAACAAAATGAAAACATAAGGCAGGGAAACCCTGTCAGCTGCTCATGTGCCCCACATGCCCTAGGACTTTTCACATCTAGTTACTTATCTGTAAACCAGGTAGCAAAATGAGACTATTCGTACCAACAATGCCTCTAATTATCTCCACGTTCTTCTGCTGGCATCTCATTAGGTAGATGGCACATTTTCGTGGTTTATTTAACTATCCCATAGTTGCGGGACTGTCATTAAGGTGCCAAACTGCATACTAGCCAATTTAACACAGCACCCAGTCTATGAGATCTGGTAAATTGTGTAGAACACTTTCCCCAGCAAAATTCTAACAGAAATACATAGTTTGTTTTGGAAAATGCTTCTGCACTTTGCCAGAGCTACAGATCTCTTTTCCACCTACTCTGACACAATGTCACTGAAGACCAGCAGTGCTTAGAAAGGGATTTACAGAAATAGTAGGTATTTTCATTTCCTTTCATCATGTCAAAGATGACTTAATGGATGTCAAGAAGTTTGAAAGAGAAAGCAAATTTGGTTTTTACTTCTATCCTACTGAATTTCTGCAGAAGTCAGCATAAGAAACATTGAAAAATCAACATATCTGAAGGGGGAGAGAGAACACATTTCCTGTTTTACCTGATGATTCAAAACTCAGATAAAATTTAAGTGAGAGCAGGCTGCTTAACAAGTATTTGTCAACATTGCCATAGCCTTAATAAGCTTTCATGAATGAGTGAGAAAAACAAATATCTTTCCTTCTCAAGTATTTACATACTACCCATTGACTTGCCTATGGCTATTTGTATCCAAAAGCCTTAAATAATTAGCATTAGTTAGACATATCATACCAGGAATATTCAATGATCTCTTGATACAAATTGGATTGTACAATTCTGTTTCTCAGTCTTCTTATTTCTTCAGTTTCACTCCATTCATATTAATGAGATCAGTATACTACACAAGCTTTCCTCTCCCTATCCAAGTCCTACACAAGCTTTCTTCTCCCTATCTAAATTTTCTTATTAGAGAGAGAAAGTACATGTTTTCTTTTTAAAATAATTATTTAAATTGTATAACACAGGTCATCCTATCAGGACAAGCTATGACACTTACTTTTTTTAGTTACAAAACAAAACCACATGTAGCTGTTTACAAAATCCCATGATGTAAATAAAAACATATAGGAAAAAATCTAAATAGCTAACACATTTTTAAACAAAACCAGTTTTGAACAGTAATTAAGTCCACTTTTCAAGAAAAAGAAGGTGGATCTTACTAAAAATGAAGGTTGCTGATTTTTTTTTTTAAAGGAGAAATATATTCTTTCTTCTCAACAATTTCCCGATACCACTGTCATTTTACAGAAATTAGGCACATAGAAAGGTACAACAAAACTCAGAGACAGATTCAGTTCTTGTTAAAGAAAGCATCATGGAACCTCCACTATTCATTTTACATCTGAGCTATTTCTCAAAGTGCAATCTTGGAATTTCGTCTGGATCTTTAATTACAAAACAGAAATATTTTTCAACTGTCCTGGTTGAGCACAGTTCTAATGACAAGCCCTGCAGAATAGATGGTTAGATAGGGGAAGGCAGCAAACTGTGCTCATGTTTAAACTCTCATTATTCAATTCCTCAGACAAAAAAAAAAAAAAACATAGCAAGATCAGAAAGATAATATTTATAAGATTAAAGATCCATAATGAGAGCCAATTCACATGGCAAGGGCTGCGATTTCCTGACAAGAAATATAGAGGTATATGCAGACCTAATACCTTACATCAACAATAAACCTGATATGTCAAAGAAAAAAAAAAAGAAACGAAACGGCAGCACATACTGTGACAAGATGCACTGCACATAGACCAAAGCCAGTGTTTCCCGAATATGTTGAGCTGATTGTGTTCACGCTGTTCTGTCTGCCTGTGGGAAGGATTGTCACTGACTAATAACCCCTAAGCTACTAAGCTACTTAACAGCACTGTTTACATAGCCAGGTGTCCTGTAGTGCAGGAAAATGCCATCACCTGCACAATACATTTGCCTGTAAAACAGGGATTTGTACTAGAAATTCAGGCATTAGGTGGGCACAGTTACAGCACCTCCACAGGAGGAGAAACCAGTGGAGAGGAACCACAGGACAGGAGTGTGGAGGGGGGAGGAGATGGACAGAGAGACAGGGACAAAAACACTTCACATTTATGTTCCTTATCTTTCAGAGAAACTGCTCGGTCTTTAAAGAACAGGGGGTTTGGTTTGAGAAAAATTGGCATTCAACCCAAATCAGTATACTTTTGTATTAGTTTTGGGTATTTTCAGCAACAAGTTCTGAATCTTACCTAGCTGTGTCTAATATCTATCTCTCTATTCATTTAGTTTCAAAAAAATTAAAAATTCAAAGTCAACCTTAAATTCCTCTTAGACTTTCTGAATGGAAATTATATACCAACCTTCAAACAGATTTGTAGAATACATCTGAAGACTTTTATTATTAACACAAATTAAAGAATATATAACTGTTTTACTGAAGATAAATATGCACTAGAGAAAAATCAATTCTGTTTACCTTTTTCAGTGGAAGAGATTCACACAACCGCCAGTTATGTGTAAAAAAAAAAAAAGGAAAGAAAGCAATACAAGCAAAACATAGAAACTGCTGATTCTGTCTTACACTAAAAAGCAGAAGAATCCCCCCAAAAAAACCAAAACCAATGCCTCAGAAACAGCCAAACTCAAATCTTATCTTCGATTTATACGTGTCCTGTTATAAGCCCTGTTGCAACAAACCAAGTAATAGAAGATTGCTAGGGCGAGCTAACGCTACAATCTAAGAGCGTGCTGTTCTCAAAGAGGTGAAAGCAGTCAATCAGATGCTTGTCAATAAGATGTGTGGAGCTATGTCAGAAGTGCCACTGGAGGCAGGACACATTGCTCCCCCCTTATGGCTGCTTCTTTCTATTCACCTTTCTTCTATCTATTCACCTATCTATTCACTCTCCTTTCTCCTGGATGAAAAAAACCAGATATGTTCCAGCTCAACAGAAATGTTCTCTATAATTCAGCTCTACAGTCACTTTGGAATTTTTTTAAGTTTTGGGGTTTTTTAAAGCAATTACCATATATGGAAGGTAGCAGAAACTATGTCTGTGACAAAAACAGACCTCAATTTTTTATTTCATACTGCTGTTTTCCCTCAAAGCAGTCACCAATAGAGTCATTGTATTTGAGTTATCTGTTGAAAAGAACAGACTGCACCTACATAACAGTATTGTGTAGCTAACAATGGGAGATAGTCAAGCTTGTAGCTAGTTAAACTTTTAGATTAGACCATTTCTTTTAACTTCTGATAAAACATGAGCAAGTCCCATGTCTTCATGGGACAGTAAGCTGGAATCAAACTCTATAATGAGATTGCTGGTATTCAAAGAAAGGAACAGAACCTGAATTTTAAAACAATTAAAAGATGAATGACTATACAACGGTAGCAATGTAAAGAATCTGGGTCACTTAAACAGCTAAGGTATAAATTTTCTGGGGGAGGACTGGCAGGTAGGACCAAAGGGATGCTTACTTGAACCTGTGGGAAGAGCAGGTTAGCCAGAGGTTTTGGTGCATCTTATAATTAAAAGCTCTCCATGTTCCAATATAATGCACTCACTCATTACTTTATACTTCCTGCCTATTTTCCAAAGGTATCCTGTTGCCATGAAGACAGCCTTAGTTAACAGTGTTTTCATCGGTAAGCTTCTCTTAATAGGTATGAGTACTAGACTTTTTTTTTTTTTTTGTAATAGCTTAAAGACTAGAGCACAGCTCTACTGAAAAAGCTGAGAAACCTCGCAGAAGAAATCCTCAATCTATAGGGCTCCAGTGACACTTAACTTTTTTGGAATATTTTGCCATCAGTCACATTCTGATTCACATTACATTGCTAGCTTCCTTCCCACGCTGCATGCTACTTGAAGAGATGGTGATTTGTAAGAACAAAGCCTAGTAAAAACAATATTTAGGAGCCTTTCAGTTACAGAGATTATGCATTATAAACACCACCTATTTATAAATCAAGTTTCTGCTGCCTACATCTGGCAAATCTATCAGGGATTGCTAATTTAGAGGCTATTGATCCAAATCTGTCATTTAGTTAAAAAAAATTCACTTGAAATTAAAAATGGTTAGATGCTGTAATTGTGATTGTGCATAACCACTACACTCAGTGAAGAGGGGGTTTTTTATTGACTGGAATGTGCAGTCCTACTTTACAGCTGCTGGAGGTAAGTGTCTGCCACACAGAACAACAGCTTGCTTCCCTATATGTATAGGTTACCAGTGTGCGAGTTCTTTCTTGCCTTTTATATCCACAATTTATTAAACTTCCTCACAATTTCCTTGTTTTAACAGATACTTCCACTGCACAGTGTCTAAAATATTTGGAGAAAAATAAATTCAGGGATTATGCATGAAATTGAACACCGCAATAGGATTTTTCCATATTGGTCAGCAGTACTTTGACGATTGTAACTGATCATAAATAAAAGTTGGTGCTTTGCAAAAAATGCCATACCTCCAAGGCTGTGGTGACATCAAATGATCAGAAAAATGCTGGGTTTGCCATGGGAAACATGGTTCTTATCTCTCAGGTTTTGGAAGGAAAATATAGAGGTTAAAATTAGAAAAAATGCCCTTCCTTTTGTAGTTCCTGTTATCCTCTTTATGTGGGCATTTGTGTCACCGCTAAAGTCAGGGGCTTGGGTCTTTTCTCCAGACAGCAACTAAACAGAAGTATTTTCATTTTCACAGTTCCAGTAGTAGTCAACCTGCGTCACAGGTGTCACTCCAACAAATGGCAAGACTGTACCTTTGGGATGGGTGGCTCAGAAAACTTAGTTCACTTGAAGAAAGATCAGAAAATTCTCCACAGTGACTGGTCCTTTCATTGCTCTTGTGTGAAAATCCCGTCCTTATACAGTGACAAACTAAATGATGTACCAATACCTGTCTTCCAATAGTAAAAGCCTATCTAAGCAGTAGCAAGCAGCCACAAAAGATAGAATAGATGCAACTATGAAAAATCACCACGTCATCTGTAAGATTACGTATTTACAGTGTGTAGACATATCCAGAGAACATAATGCTTCTATTTAATCAGTCAGACCTAAAACAGACTTTCTGCCGCTTTCAGTTTCAGTCAGCTTCTATAATAATTTCACATCTTGTTTCGGGAGCTTATTTTATTAATTGGCTTCTCTTCAAAAACTACAATGACAGCTCTTCTGTTTCAACCATTTAACTCATCCTGTGCATTTCATATTTTCTTAAAATAATCTAAGCCATGTTGTTAGGTATACCGGACCCAAAGCAAGTGGAAAAAAACAAAAAAAAAAAAAAGAAGAAACAAAACCAGATGAGGACACATACTTCAGGAGAGCAGAAAATTCTCTGGAAAATGTTAGTTAAATGTAAGTTAAAGCAGAAAGCTCCTGAGTAATACAGTTGTTCAGGATGCAAAGAAATAGTTGCAATACTTACACAAGTATTAATGCAATTGGTTAAATTTAAACATGCTCACACTCCTTTTATTTACTCAGGGAAGATACAGCCATTAAAGAAAAGCTAAGTGAAATCTTCTGGAGTTCTTTAAAGAAGTCAGTCACTGTATTTGTTAAAATTATTTAAGTGTACCATAATGGGATTTTTTAAACCTCTGACATCTCACCAAAGTCTCTTAATGAAGATAAGTTCTCTTAGAATAAAAATAAAAAAGCCTTTGCATGGACTAATACTTGTAGTAAATAAAAGAGGTTAGGACTAAGTGGACAGTTTTCACAAAGGAGGAATATTAATAATGAGGTGACCAAGCACGTTTTGTGGGGTTGGTACTGGTACTGTTCAACACTTGCAGAAGTGCTCTGTAAGAAAAGGTGAAAAACACTGAGTTTTCCAGTGTACTAAAACATAAAGCAGACTTCAAGGATCTCACTGAGTGACGAGGATGAAATGAAAGACACAATGTCAAGAAGTGCAAAGCAATGCATAGTCAGGAAAAATTACTTTGCTTACCCAGTTACACCTTTAAAATTAGGTGTTGCCTCTCAGATAATATATGGAAGATATTCTGATAGTTCTCTAAGAACGTAAGATCAACATGAAAAGGCAGCAAAAATGTAAGAAAGTATTAGGAAAAGAATTGAGAAGAACTAGAAGATTAGAAGATGTTCTGCTACTTAATAACACTCTCATGATGAATACTTTGGGGAACTGTGACTTTCCACTGTCCCACCTCAAAAAACACAGATGGGTTGGAAATGATAAACAGAAGGGAAAAAAAACCAATAAGGAGTGCAGGAAAGTTTTCATGTGGGAAGGACTGAGACAGCCGGGATTCTTCAACCAGGAATAGCAATGATAAGAGATGGGAAATTTGAGAGAGTTCAGTAGTGTAACTGGGAAGCAGTTATATTCAAAACCAAAAGGAAATACTTGCTGTGGAAGACAAAGTAAAAATGCATTTTTTTTATTAGATGACTTAAGAGAAGACATGTCAGTTGGTGGCTGTGAAATACAATGATCCATCTGGCAAATAGCAGGCTACAGTGGCATCCGATGCAAGCTTGAAACTGTCTGTAGGGCAACTTAAAACACAATTGGCCAAAATCTGTAAGGTAGCAAAACAAGGGGCAGCAACCACAACTTCAAGATTGGGACCTTCATATTGGACATTAACAGAAATTTCTTCACTAGGTAGCGCAGCACTGGAACCGGTACCCAGAGAGACGGTGGGTTCTCTGTCCTTGGGTCGGCCACACAAAGTGATGGCTGACCTCACCTACGACCAGGAACAATCTTGCTTTGCACAGGAGCTTAGACTAGGCGATCTCCAGAGAACCTTTCCAGCCAGTGTTTCTGGGGGGACTCTCTCTACAAAAACTCTTTTCCTACTGGTCTTTGCCTAGGTGATCACTACAGGTCATTATCTGAAACAGTATTTTTTGATATGACTTATGTGTATGTTCTCATATTCTCTTCCAATTGGGAAAAATATCTCAAAGGAAGTTTGGTTTGAAATCCTTTGTGCCAGTCCCTTTCTCCAGCGAGCAGGCCTACTTTCATCATACAAGATTTCATGTGACTTGCTAGAGCTGCTTACGCTGCTTTTGGTTCTGGCACTATTTTGTTTAGCACTAGTTCAGGCTTCTGTACTCTCTGCTGTACCTGGACAAGCACAAAGTTCATACAAATAGAAGCAACACTCAGAGGAGAGACTGGGGGCATTTAATCTCATGAATTACAATTGCCAGATAGCAAAAGCATTGTAACAGGAACACCCAGGGGTCCCTTCCACTCGATGATTCTGTGAGTGAATGATAAACTGAAGTGATATGTAAATCATTTGAGAATATTAAAATATTTTCTTTCCATATAAAAATCTGGAACAAAACTGCAAAAATTAATTCCGTTTCAATTAGAAAGACTATCCACATGTCAAATTAGCCCACAAGAGAAAGATTCTGATTTTTTGCTCATCCAAAATACCACCATTACTAGAGAACATAAGAAATCTTTCATTGTTTACCCTGTCTCAGGATAAGAAGTAAACTGTGATATTTTTATGTCAAGATTCTCTCATTAAAAGATTTCTACCTCTACCAGATAGTTATGAAATAGATTCTGCTCACTAAGGTCTTGTGCAGGGAAAGTGGGAGAAGGTTCCAACTCACGAACTATCATAAATTTCATCATCCCTCCTTCTGGAAAACAGTCAGATAAGTGGGTTGTTTATCCTTTAATTAGAATGTAAAGGGCAGAATTGAGAAACTGTGGCACATTTATCGCTCCATATGCCAGTGTAAAAGAATGCCAAAGGGACTCAAGCATTTTAAAAGATAAATGTGTCATATAAGTGTTTAGGCTAAGCTAAACAAATATTTTCGTCCTGTTCTAAATCAAAACACCTATGATCCTAAAAAGGTGGTTTTCTCCCTGTCGTTTTTCACCATCATTTACTTCAACCACTATGTTTTAAAGCAATTTTAGCCTGATTTTTTTCTACCCACACAAAGGCAATTGTGTCTTAACAATATTTCCTTGATTTTTTTTTTTTTAAATTAATGGCCGGTATGAGTCACCATTTTTCTAATGTTTTTATCAGTCTGTCCAGGCAGTCTTTTTTTCTTTTAAGCTCTCAATGTTTGCCAGCAACTGGTCTATTATAGCAGGCTTAAGATCCTCTTGAAAACCACTTCTACAATTTCAAAAAGATGTCTGTTTAGACATAGGTGATATAACTTTTTTTAGCATAGGAAGGGGAAATTTAATAGTCTCTGTTTACTGAACAGCTCTGACTCATCTTGTCCAAGCTGTCAGTGCTCTCAGTGAGGTGGAGGCATTCTGGAGAGGGGGAGAAGAAAAAAAAAAAAAAAAAAGAGTGCGCGAGAGAGCAAGAGAAAACAAATGTGATCATGTCATTAGAGACTGTATGCCAAATTATATACAACAGGGAACTGAATTAAGATCTTAAATCCCAGTGTTAAGTGTTATATTTTCCATGTTCAAAGAGCAAAACCATGTGCTGACATCCTAATTGGTACTTTATAGAGGAAATATGCAAAGGAAAAATAGCATCGCTTAGATAGGAAGCAAAATACTCATTCTGCATCTTCTCACAGGCCTGTCCCCAAGCAGCATATTTATGTTTCAAAATATAGCATACAAAAATCATAGCTACTTATTTCACACTTTTTTTTGTTTTGCTTGAAATTTTGATAGAATTTAATTTGATTATATCTAGCAGGTAAAAATTTAAATGTATGCTTGATTCTATTGCTCTAAATGCCCTTAAATCCAAATATATAATTTCCTGTATACCTACCTCCTTCACAAAAGTCAGTACATCTACATAGGAACTTGGCTAAAAGTGATTTGTAATACCTTATGTCAGGAGTGTGGCTGGTCCCCTTCAAAAAATAACAGGGATTTGTCTTCTAAGGTTTAACTGTTATAAGCAATTCTGTAAAACTCTTGCAAACATCTCGGCCCTGCATCCAGTATTGGCTCAGTCTTCAGAACTAACTTCGTCAATCACAGAGCTTCTCAGATGAAAGTGAGAATATTGTTTCTACCCCACCTCATCCAGTTCATTGCAAAAGGCTGCCATTTAGCTCTCCTTTCAGTCCTGTAGATGATGGATGGATAGAAGATTATTCAGATCACGGAACAGATGAGTGCTGAATATACACTGTGGAGAAAGCCTTCCATATTTCATTTCAGGCAAGTCATTAACTTGGTGACGCCAGGTTAGTGACCCAGGTTCCAAGTAACAATCTTCCTAATTTCAGAAATACTAAGTCATTAAGTAGGGTTTCAATTTAGAAATCCCATCTTATTTTTTTACTGGAGGATGCTAACTTTGAGCCACAAACAAATTATGCTAATGAATTAATATTAGCACTTCATCAGTTAAAGAACCCTCTTAATTTCTAACTGCTGTGATAAGGATTTCTGGAAAAGGTCATACAGCCTTGTGATTTACTCTATTTATCCAGTACTTTTCAAAAACACCCCATGGGAATACTTTAGATTTTTTCACTCTTGCAGATTTAGAGAAATGCTGTAACTTAGCACAACACTCTTACTCCTATGCTACTCATGGGAAAGTTGGAGTAGCAAAGCCTGTATTCCTGACTCCAGTTTAATCTTTTGCCTAGATATCTTAGCATTATGGCTAAATGGTGATCTCTGCCTGCACTCAAGCTGGTGGAAGCTGTGAAGTTGCAGTTTGCGTAGTGCCAAGCCCAAGATAACTTCTCCAAAAGCAGGGTCTTGTCTTCTGCCAATGCAGACTGAGTAGCACAGCCACTGGGGGAATATCTCTTAGGCTTTACATGGTAAATATGTGCCAATGCGAGTCAGCCCAAACAGCAAAGTTTTTTTAAAGCCTGTACTTACATTTGGGCCAGGCAGCAGTGTCCTTCAGTCATTGTAAGAGACATTCCCTCCATCCAGGGGAGAATCAGCGTTTTTTAGAGAGTGTCCCTCTTGAAATGCATGTTTGTTTTCCTCGTTCTAGGTGGGAAAAATTTCAGTTTATGGATTAAGGTCTAGGCAAAACTGCTGCATTAAGTCATTATAAAGTGGATCTATTTGTTCGCCATCTAAGGTGCCCATATACTTTGCTAAAAAGAGTGTATTAGCTCTGACTCAGCATGGTGGTAGGCACCTTCTCAGTTCCTGCTCAAGGTGCTAGCAGTGTATAGGCTTGTCCTTAAATATCACTTCCAGAAGGACAAAAAGGCCAGCAGTAACTTGGAAAAGTAAGAATCAGACCCAACAGAACCAGTTCCAAGCTTGTTTGGAACTGGTTTTTAACAGTTTTCTCAGCTTACTTGCTGCTGTTCACTATCCCACTCCCTGAGGTAATAGACTAATTAACCCCAAGACAGGATGCCTAAATAATGCAAGTATATAAGAACTTTCAGTGAAGCAACTAAGGGAATGCTGGCTTAGCACTGCATCTTGCCTCTTTGCAAGAACCATCCCTGATAGCAACAACTACCTTCAGAGTTGTAACAAGATATCCATCTCACATAACTACATTTTCTCTCTAAGAATCTGTAATATGTTCTCAAAAACCTTGTATCTTATTAGAGCTAAGCAATAAATAAGTACCTAAGTGATCAACAAATCTAGGAAGACCATTTTAATCTGTATGAAGTTTCTCTGTTGTATCATCTTAGTGAAAAGAAACTCTTTCAGAAGTAATATAATGAAATTGTCAAAGCTGATTTGTTATAAATCCTGCTATATTAGCTGCACCAAGTTTTTTATTCTTTCCTCTTACGCACATATCCTCTTCTCTCCAAAATATATTTAGTTGTAGGAAAAGAAAATAAGTACTGTAGGACTGCTGGGAAAACCCCTGATGTTCAGCTACCAAATGACAAACAAAAGCTTTCCAAATATTTTTATAAATACATTATTATAAGTTAATTCCGCATCTAATGTCAGAATGAAACAGCAGGGTTTTAAAGTGCCCTGCAAAGGAGACTGATATTAAAGATCCAATACCTTGTTAGACCCATTTAGTTTTTCACAGAGCATCAGAAAGACCTAGAGTTCTGTATTTTCCTCCTTCTCTTGATGGGTCACTGCTTGTGACACCGAGACATTGTGCAGACTTAGTGTCTTTATGAAGATTAAGTAGTCTCATGAAATGCAATTAGAATTAATTTGTACTTGTCAATTTGTAATTACATTCAGAACAAACTTTACATTAACAGCAAAATTAGAATCTAGCAATAGAGAAATACAGCCTGCCAGGTTATATCTGTCCAGTTCATTTCCCTATAGCAGTGGGCAGAGATTCAGAATAGAGCATTCCTTTCTGATTTCAGCAGTAATCAATTTATGCCCTGAAGCAAAAAATGGTAGCATGCAGCCAGGTACTAGGGCTGTCTCCAAAAATACAGGGATATCTGGCTCGTACAGCTACGGCATCAGATGCATCTCACTGGCTCCATTGAAGAGTGTTTGTGGGTAATCCAGTAAGCAAGCAAAAGAGGTTTGAATAGCAGGAGTTCTGGGAAGAGCAAAACAACCTCCTGTTTACTGTTCATTAGATGAGAAAAGGAACATGTTAATAGAAGAGTTGAGGTTTGGGTACTAACTTACAGAATGCACTGCTCGGGCAAGGACAGACTTGCAGTCCACCCAGCCCTCCACCCGTAGCTTTCCTATAAATTGATTTTAAATAGCTAGACTAAGATTTATTGTTGCTATTTGATAGTATTTTTTGTACCTCAGTCAACTAACTCTTAGCATCCATCTTACGTAATTTTCTTTGGAAAGCATAGCTAAAAAGCATAACTATGTAGAGTCAGTATGAGGTACTGCTACTTTTATTGCCACTTCCTCTGCTTTTTGACTTGGTAAAGTCCACCACTTGGGCAAAAAAAATACACTGATTTCTTTAGACTTTCCTTCAAGGAAAAGTTCTCACCAGCAGGCTCTAGCTTGGCTGTTCTGCAGCATGCTGTATGTTTCTACAGGACACATTGCTACAGGATTGCAAATGCTTACAACCATGCCTCTAGCACAGATTAGACGTACGGGCAAAAGACAATACTTCTTCAGTTCTCCAAAATAGGTGACTCAATACTAAAAGAAGCATTCAAAACACTGTTTTGTCTGATAATTTGAACCATAGGGAAATAATGAATGCTAATTACTATGCCCAGCACACTGTGTTTTAAGGTAAACTATTTAATTACAAAATTTCCTCAGGAGCTCTGCATTACACCTTAATTCAACAGTGAAATGCAAATGTATGCAGTAAAATACAAGGCATTTTGCACATCAAAGTTTCAGTTATTTCACATATAGAGAAAAATATTCAATGTCTCCACATGGGTATGTTCACTATTACCACAAATTATATGTAAAAAGTGCATGTGAAATGAGCTACCTGTGCTGGGGATAGGCAAAACGGAAGTCGTGGCTGCACGCAGACAGCTCACTCGAGGACACAGGAACTCCGAGCAGCCTGTTTGAGAAGAAAATTTGGTGCTCTCACTCTTGAAGGTCAGCGACCCAGCAGATACTGCATTCATGATCTGAAACAAGAAGAGGGCAGTCAGTCACTTGGAAGTGCACAGGAGGAGACTTCTTAAACTATTTAATTTATATCAACAATGACGCTCAAAGAAAAGCAGTGGAAGAGAATTTCAGGACTGTTCAGAGAAAGTTTTAATTAGACATGGTCAGGAATTTGCCAAAACAAACTCATTAGTCTGTTGGCTGTGACAATTGGCTACAGTGTGAAAACCACTGCTGTAAGTCCTTGTTCTGTCATTCTCCCATAACCCAAGGTAGAGGACTAGCCAATGGCCCGCCCTGTGGCCAGCTCTTTCCTAGCGCATGTATTTCATCTTGAGCAAATATTCACGATTCAGAAAAACATTTTCTAAGCATGGATTTCAGGTACTTAGAATCTTGGCAATATAAATACTTACACATAGTTATACAGCTCCAAAAAGGACAGCTGTATGGAAACCTCTCCCAAAACTAGACAAGATCTCAGCCATAAAAGGCACTCATTTAGTATAATGGGAGACCACTGTTTCTGGAGAGAACACAGGTCTTAATAGTTCAGGTTATTTACTGTATTCATATTTTCTTACTCTTCTCAAAGATGTTTTTAAAAGTCTTAGTATTATCCCAATGAAGAAAATTGATTTTTTTTCTCCTAAAATTTTGTAGAATGAAAGAGTCTTTCCGTGACCAACTTTTAATATGCCAAATCTGTGGTTATGCACATGCAAGAGTCTTTTGTTGGCTCACACCCATATGTGGCAAGGAGAAAATTACAACTGCTAAAGGCTACAGACAGTATTAAATAAGAATTAAAGATACTCCTGAACTTATCTAAACAAAACTGATCATATTATATGAACTAATTATCTTCAATTGTAATGCCTCAAAATCTTTGGAATTAATCCAAGTTCTTTCCAACACAGACATTTCAACCATGCTTGACATATCTAGAAAGAGTTGACAGAGGTATCAGTCTCTTATTTCACTCAGAAAAAGCTACGGCAAACAGACCTTCATTTCCTTCATTATTTTGCAGTAGTTTGCAGTCTGTTCTGATCTTCCCCAAAGAAACTATGATATTTATCTAGAACTTGTACCAAGTATGCAAAACACCGTTTCTATTAAATTGTCTGTTTACTAACAGAAACTTACAGTGTGTTCATCTTCAAACACTCAGTTTTACCTTCATATCCATTACGTTGTAAGTGTCACTATACTCTGTTCCAACACCTTATGATTCAAGTTTACCAGGTACAGTCTTTATGGTCTTTTGCCTTGGATTTTATAGAGTGGCCAGAGTTCTGCTTGAATTTCTACAGCATTGGGTTTTGTTTCATGCTAGTTCTAAGCAGTTGAATATCACACGTATACCAGAATATTTCCTGTTGCCTACTGATCTGTGTCGTCTGGGATACAGGTTTGCAAACCTGTATAGGAATTCACAAAGCAAAATTCCTACAGAAAACAGGAGTGCAAGTTACTTGAAACATTTCAAGAGAGTGTTCTTTTTTCTGTTTTGCCTTACAGGACTCTCTTGTCACAGTATACTTGGAAAAATAATGAAAGCATTGCACAATGGAAAATACATTTACTCTAGCATGCAAGACATTTTTAATGCTTTTACTGTCTGACACATCAAATGAGATAAATTGAATATGTGCCAAGCGTGACCAGAAAAAAGCACAAGTGACAAACACTGAAGAGGAGGATCAAAAAAGCACTGGGGTTTCAAGGATGCGGTTGTGGGTTTTCAGACACAATGCTACTGTGTGAATTTATTAAGCCAAGAACTCTATTCACGCTAAGTTCCAAGTACCAATCCCTTTGCTGAACCCTGTACAAGGCAACTTGTCTTTGGCGAAACCTTTCAGTGCCACACCATGCAAAATACAGCACTGTTTACAGGCCAGTTCTGTTTACATCGAGTTAGAGAATGAATTCTCTAATGAAAGGGCATTTTATTGCAACACCTTGTTTGGAGTAATGACACAGGTAAGTCAAGCTATTAGTCCCACTGCCCCTCATATCTGGGGCAAACAAAAGCCAGGTGTTATGGACATTGCCCAACATTCCTGTTTGGAAACAGAAGAGCAACTTCTTGTTCAAGGTCATATATTAAGGATAGTTTTACAAACCAAGTTCTAGCAGTTACTCAGAACTAGGCACATCATCCTGCTGTATACAGCAGAACTCCTAGTAAGTAATGGCTGTGGGAGAACAGCTTTCTCCGAAAAAGCCATGCTCCTGCCTTATTTAAAACCCATTTACCCATTCTTAAAAGGAATAAATACTTTCAAATGATGGGCGAGTGCATTTAACCACATAGTATAACCAGCATGACTCTGCATGTTGGTACAGTATTTAATATTGTCTGAAGCTTATACACAGAAGTCAAGGAGAAAGCAAACTTTTGGTTTCTAATACACAGTAACATTTGTCCTAGTTAGAGAAACTTACAGGCTAGTAACTTAAATTAATATTGGAGATAGATAAATTATTCATAGTAAATTTGAAATTTCCTAACCCAAGTGATTTTCTAACCTAATCCTGAGATGTATCCTGGAACAGATACATGTTTCTAGTTGTTAAAAAAATTTAGGCTTTACAGTTTGGCTCTGTGTTTAGGCTTTTCTTTCCTGAAAACTTCTAGTGTGGACAGAGAAGTGTTTATATTTATATAAGCTGGATATGATACCAGGATGAATTACCAGAAAGCACTCTCCAAATATTTTTAAAAATAAATTATAGAACCTTACCTGTTAATAACAGAATTAGAATAAGATTAAAATACAAATAAAATAATGAAAATTTCATTTTTAATAGAAAATCCGCCTTCATTTTCACATTTTAAGGAGAAGAGAGACAGAAAAACAGAATTTATGGATTACCCAACAAGGGACAGATTATTTTCCCTGAATTTAAACACACAATTTTAAAGTTGCACTGTGATTTTTAAATTGCATTTTTTAAATTTTAAAATTCAAATTAAAATTAAGTGTTTTAAGACAAGGAGCACTACTTTTAATCTCAAAGTACTGAATTAGCTTAAACACAAAGTCCATTAAAACGCAGATGGTTGTCCCATTGGGGAAAGCGAGATACACAAGGTAATGGAAGTAAAATGGAGACAGAAGAAAAAGCTGCACTATAACAAATAGGATTTTATATTTCTATTATCCAAAGTACTCTACCCTCACCACTCATAAATGGTAAAGGGGAGTCAAAATAAAGTCTGTTTTAGCATTAACGTGTTATTCAGCTACTGCAGGTAGTCATAAATTATGGCCCTTATAAATGCTATACACAAGCAAAGAATTTAGCTGTCAGGACTACATTAAAAGCAGTCATGAACACATCTCAAACTCTGAGGAATTCTTCTGTATGACTTAAGACTATTAGAGAGCCATGCAAGAGCTCAAGAAAAACCTAGATTTTTATCTAGTTATACTAATTTATAAATTTTCTTTAAAAAGTTCTAAACAATAAATTATCTATACATTTATTTGTAAACATCAGCATCTTGATAAGATCAAGACTGTTATAGACAGAAATGAAACCTGAGACTGAGCTGTAATTCTCTTCTCCTAGAGTAAGCAAAAAACCTCCTTGCTGCCCTGAAGAGGAAGACACTGTTTTTCTCTCCCATCCCTGTTGCTTCCCTAGCTCCCAAACACATTCAGGTATTGCTTGCCTGAGGGCTGTCTGGTGCATGCGGCTGATGGAAGCAGTGGCAGCTGAATGCAGAGCGTGGTGGATGCCAGGTGGGAGAGCTGACTCAGCCTACCTTGCCTTCAGGCAACCCCAGGTCTGGAGAGGGGAAGAGAGGTGCGGGATCATGGGGAGGAACGAATGAGAACGAGCAAGTCACAAGACCTTCTTCCTTCAATAAGCAGAGAACTGCTAATCCAGTGCATCTCCGTCATCAAATGATAGCCCTGTTCAGTATTAAACTTCAGCTTTTTCTCTCGCATGTTGATGAAATTTGTATCCTATTATATATAATTTATATCATGTGTATGTATCAAACTGGAGATTAACAAATGGTAAAAACCTTGTCTTCTCTCAGTTTTTGAAAGGTTAACCATACATTATTTTTCTCATCTTGGACATATTGTACTGCTGGAGTTAATACAGACTTTCAACCCAAGGTATAATTTTGGCCACTGTGAATTGTACTGCAGCATTTATATTAAACTTTAGAAATGGTATTAATGCAAAAACATAATTCTTCATTTACCAGAGATGCCTGTGTTTCCACTTATTTCTATGTGAAGTTCTGGCTTCGTGCTCTTTTCAAGTAAGAGCCCTTCCAACCCTTTGCCTTTTGGCTTCATCAGGTTCATTCCCATTAATGTTGTTCTACAAAGGTGCACATGAGAAAGGACTGAGATTTTCCTTGCATGTTTTGTTGTATGAGACTGGCAGACACACAACTTTGCTCACCAGAAAAGCCTACTACTCATAAGCACTTTGAGTTCATCTTTCAACAAGGACTAGTTTCTTGTCTCAACTAAAAAAGCAGGAGTGTAAGAAGAAAACAAAGTGATCACCTTATTCTTCCTTTGGACTTCAAGGCTTGGTCTCCAAGAAATAAATGGAAAGAGTAAGTCTGACTTATCAGGGAGAAAAACAAACAAATGGTCTTTTTCTAATTCTCTACAAAAAAGCCTCTTGCCAACACCTCACTATTTAAATATACGGTTCATGCTGTAACCTCGCTGAGTCAGACACATTGCCACTGCCATAACCTCAAGCTGCTTGGCAAAGTCAGCAGTGAGGTCAGACAAGCTTTGAGATTCCAGAAACTTTTGCCAAGAAACAAGCAAGGGCACCTTAATAAAGGGCATTCTAATGCCTAACAGGAGGTAGGTCTCCTTATTCCTTATCTATGGGCTATCTCAGAACCCATATTCTTCACATCCATTCATTCATTTTTTTAAACTTACCTCTTGTTTTTAACTTGTGTTTGTTTGTAAGGATTCAATATAATCTATACACCATGGAAGCTCTTCCAGACTGTATATGTTGCTATAGGAAAAGGTTTTATCACTTACATGGCTCTCTTAAATGGTCAAACTGGGTAACTGCAGAAATCAACAACTGCAAAACTGAACTGATTACTCTTTTCAAGTTCATTTTGAGCATACCAAATTTTAAGAGAAATGAATCAGCCAGACATTTGGCAACTGAAGGCAAAAACCAGATCTGAAGACAACTTTAATGGGTGTCTTAAATAGTATCTTTAAACAAACTATATAACATATTAACTTGATACTGAAATCTGCTTGCTACTCAGTATATTATCATTTCTGGAGTGATTTCTCACTAGAACATAATCTTACAGGACAAGGTTATGTTTTGCACTTACTGAAGAAAAATTCACAGTATTTCAGTAACAATATACAATACATAAGCATGAGAATAAATAGTCTGTTTTCATGTCAGTCGAGACAGATAAAGTGAAGTGAATGCATGTATATATGCAAGTTGTGCGGAGAGGTCTTGCAGTGCAGGCACAGCAGCCCAAATCCCATTATTGGCTCATACTGAGCTCCAGGCCATAAAGCCACTGCCACATGCACGTGGGTTACACATATCAATGAAGAATATATTCTTAGGCAGTAAAAAGAAAGTTTTAATGAAGTTACACAATATCCTTTTGAATAAAAGGAAACAAATGAGATTCAGAATAATATCAGATTCTGAATTGAACAGTTTGGGGGGGGTTGTTATTTTATTTCTTAAAAACAAAGGATAGGACTGTTTGTATAAAGCCAAACTGAGAGAATATACATTTCTTGCAACTTCTTAGTGCTCAATATATTTGATTATCACCAATTTCCTGTTAAAATTAAGTGAGGAAAGGAAACTTCAGGAGAAGGAGAACCATTTTAATTATTAAATCATGTGCTGTAATAAGGGTAACATGGACTGACCACAAGGAAAGAGGCCAAAATGGTATTTCTGTTGTAGTTACAAAAACTTCAGGTAGTCATCATGTGATATTGTTCAAACATAGTAAATACAGTATTGACATTTAAACTGGGGCGGGGGGGAGGGAGAATTGCTGTCATTATTCCATGGCCAGAAAATTACAACAATCTGGAATTCCACAGAAAACTTCACAATCTACAACCAAATCACTTTTTGGAGTTTTGTGATGCTAAAGGTTATAGACATTGTTTCATGGTTAGTATCTGCAAATTCAGGATTAAAACCTGTAACTGAAAAATACTCACAAATAAAAAGGCTATGTTTCTCTAACATAACACACAGATGATAACCACCTTAACTGCCCCCACACATTTGAAATATTTTATGTTATCAATGATATATCTAGATAATACTGTGGTATATTTTTGTCTAAAAGAACTTTGGATCTCCGAGTATTTTTTCATCGTGCAAGTGTTATTCGTTATTCAGGAGCAGGTCACTAGGAACCTTGTGTAAAATGGCTTCCTACTGGCATTTACTAGCCTGATTCCTGACAACCATCCTGAGTGAAGGCACAAGAAACCTCAGGAATATTCCACCTGGACTTTGTATCTCACCTTTCTGAAAGTGTCCACAGCTACTAGAAAGAAGAGTGTAATATTTACTTCAGACCAAAGAGAAGGTGGAGAAGAGCCACTAATTGCTTTCATGCACAGAACTGCAGCTGACCATTTCTTTTGCCTTCCCTTCTATATTAGCAAACTGACCAGTGGGGATGGGGCCAACAGATGGAGTGGTGATGCTTCATCCTGGGGAATGCCAGACTCACCCCTAAGCACTCTGCATGGAGTCTCTGGGTTGCCTTGTGCAGTGCAGAAGGCCCTCAAGGCATCTGGAGCAGCTCAAGATGAACATCGCTAAAATCTCCAGTGCAAGATGTGGGAGTGGGAGGTCAGGCTGGATTTATCAGAGCTTGGAGAAAATGGAAGGCAAAAAAAAAGAGTGTTATATTCTGAAGGGGAAACTGAAGTTTGCAATAAACTAGAGAGATGAAGGGCTGGCGATGGTGCACTGAAGGAAGAGGATGAGAAAGAAAGGGGAAAAAAATAAAGGAAGGTGCTGAAATAAAACACTGGCAACCTGATGTAATAAAAAGTACCCCAAGAAAAATATGTACATGAACAATCTCGGACATTTTATTGAATTTGAGGCTGTCTTGGGCATAGCAATCATGAAATGATAGAGTTTTTGATTCCTGGAGAAGTGAGGAGGGGGTTCAGCAGAACTGCCACCTTCCCGAGGGCAGACTTTGGCCTGTTGAGGAGACTGGTCGACAGAGTCCCCTGGGAGGCAGCCCTAATGGGCAAAGGAGGCCAGGAAGGCTGGACATTCTTTAAGGAGGAAGTCCTAAAGGCACAAGAGCGGGCTGTCCCCAGGTGCCGAAAGACGAGCTGGCGGGGAAGAAGACCGGCCTGGCTGACTAGAGCGCTCTGGCTAGAACTCAGGAAAGAGGAGAGTCTATGACCTCTGGAAGAAGGGGCAGGCAACTCAGGATGACTACAAAGGTGTAGCAAGGCTGTGCAGGGAGAAAATTAGAAGGGCCAAAGCTGAGCTAGAGCTCAATCTGGCCACTGCCGTAAAAGACAACAAAAAATACTTATTCAAATACATTAGCAGCAAAAGGAGAGCTAAGGGGAATCTCCAGCCCCTCGTAGACGGGGGAGGGAACACAGTGACCAAGGATGAGGAAAAGGCTGAGGTACTTAATGCCTTCTTTGCCTCAGTCTTTAATAGCAGGGCCAATTGTTCTCTGGGTACCCAGCCCCCCGAGTCGGAAGATAGGGACGGGGACCAGAATGGAGCCCCCATAATCCAGGGGGAAATAGTTAGTGACCTGCTGCACCACTTAGACACTCACAAGTCTATGGGGCCTGATGAGATCCACCCGAAAGTACTGAGGGAACTGGCAGATGTGCTCACCAAGCCCCTTTCCATCCTTTACCAGCAGTCCTGGCTCACTGGGGAGGTCCCTGCTGACTGGAGATTAGCAAATGTGACGCCCATCTTCAAGAAGGGCCGGAAGGAGGACCCGGGGAACTACAGGCCTGTCAGCCTGACCTCGGTACCGGGAAAGCTGATGGAGCAGATCATCCTGAGTGCCGTCACACGGCCTGTAGAGGATAACCAAGGGATCAAGCCCAGCCAGCACGGGTTCAGGAAAGGCAGGTCCTGCTTGATCAACCTGATCTCCTTCTACGACAAGGTGACCCACCTAGTGGATGGGGGGAAGGCTGTGGATGTTGTCTATCCAGACTTCAGTAAAGCCTTTGACACGGTTTCCCACAGCATTCTCCTGGAGAAACTGGCTGCTCATGGCTTGGACGGGTGTACTCTTCGCTGGGTAAAGAACTGGCTGGATGGCCGGGCCCAAAGAGTGGTGGGGAATGGAGTTTACTCCAGTTGGCGGCCGGTCACAAGCAGTGTTCCCCAGGGCTCTGTGCTGGGGCCAGTTCTGTTTAATATCTTTATCAATGATCTGGATGAGGGGATCGAGTGCACCCTCAGTAAGTTTGCAGATGACACCAAGTTGGGCAGGAATGTTGATCTGCTTGAGGGTAGGAAGGCTCTGCAGAGGGACCTGGACAGGCTGGATCGATGGGCTGGGGCCAATTGTATGAGGTTCAACAAGGCTCAGTGCCAGGTCCTGCACTTGGGCCACAGCAACCCCATGCAGCGCTACAGGCTTGGGGAAGAGGGGCTGGAAAGCTGCCCAGCAGAGAAGGACCTGGGGGTGTTGGTCAACAGCTGCCTGAATATGAGCCAGCAGTGGGCCCAGGTGGCCAAGAAGGCCAATGGCATCCTGGCTTGTATCAAAAATAGCGTGGCCAGCAGGACTAGGGCAGTGATCGTGTCCCTGTACTCTGCACTGGTGAGGCCACACCTCGAATGCTGTGTTCAGTGTTGGGCCCCTCACTCCCAGAGAGACATTGAGGGGCTGGAGCGCATCCAAAGACCACCAACGAAGCTGGGGAAGGGTCTGGAGCACAAGTCTGATGGGGAGCAGCTGAGGGAACTGGGGTTGTTTAGCCTGGAGAAAAGGAGGCTGAGGGGAGACCTCATTGCCCTCTACAACTGCCTGAAAGGAGGGTGTAGAGAGGTGGGGGTTGGTCTCTTCTCCCAGGTAACAAGTGATAGGACAAGAGGAAATGGCCTCAAGTTGTGCCAGGGGAGGTTTAGACTGGAGATTAGGAAATTTTACTTCACTGAAAGGGTTGTCAAGCATTGGACCAGGCTGCCCAGGGAAGTGGTTGAGTCGCCATCGCTGGAAGTATTTAAAAGACATTTGGATGAGGTGCTTAGGGACATGGTGTAGTGGTGGGCTTGGTAGTGTTAGGTTAATGGTTGGACTTGATGATCTTAAAGGTCTTTTCCAACCTATACAAGTCTGTGATTCTGTGAATTACAGATGGACATTCCTCCATGAGTAAATTTTTTACAGGTATAGTGTTTATGTCTGTCTGAATCCAAAATCAGTTTTTGCTACCTGCAGAACATACAGGACTTGAATTTTTGATGCTTGAATAAAAAGTGAATCTGTGACTGCATTGTAAATTCTAGTTATGCTGCAGATGCTCAAGTTCTTCTGCAGCACTTTGAATAATTCACTTTCGCTTCAGTATAACAGAAGTATTATTTCTTAAACATTATTATTCTTCATCCTAGAGCTGCATTAAGGGCATGACTCACTTAATGAGCTTTTTCTCTCATTTTAGTAATTTTCTAGCAGGTTAGATTTTAACTATGTCCACAGGGTATGTCACAGGCAGAAAAAAAGTTTGTTTTGCACAACCAGAGGCAGTGTAAACACTTGAACTCTCACACCCTGCTCCTCAGCAGGTCTTATTATTGCAGGCAGGACAAGCTCTTAGCTATGTGGAACTGATGGCGCGCATCTGCTCAGATTAGACCTTGAGAGAAGCCATGCTGTAGGCCAGCAGAAATTTCCACAATACATTAAGAGTCTTCTGCTGAACAAGACCCTAATATATTTTCCTCTATTTGTCCTGCAGGAAACATCTTTTGGTATTTTGCGGCTCTGTTTTTCCCCAATGCTCTCTGTAAATTAAAAAAATCATTTGCTTCATGATTCATTTTTGTCTGAGAATCTCTGCACATGTCACCATGTAAAAAAAGCACTCAGTGCCAAGCTGTGAAGTACCCTGCATTGCCAATGTGCTTTTGTTATTTGGTTACTTAAGCTACATACTATTTTTTAAACCCCAAAATTAAATCTTTGCAAGTCATAGAGGGCTTTAAAATCCAACCCTAAGATAGTCATAAGTATCAGTCTGTTGCTATTAGGAGAGGAAACAGTATTTTTTTATAGTTTCCAGAAAGTCAACAGGAACACTTGACATTGATTCTAGCTCTGGAATGGAAGAGTCTTAAAGAAGTGAGATCTGAGCCAGCTTAATTGGCTTGAATTCGTTACAAATCTGGCTTCAAGTGGGTGAACTACTCAGTCAATACAGTATTTTGGGAGGCTGTGCATTTTACTCTGAAAACATGAGTTTTAAGCAATGACATTTCAATTCTCTTGGAAGACAGCAGAAAAATAGATCTGAGAATTAAGCCTCCTACATGGCCAGAGACCAGCAACAGAATGCACGAAGTAGCTGTACTAACTTATTCTGTACTTCTGCCAATGAACTGCAGTGTTCACCTTGAGAAATGCCTCCCAAGATGGCTTGTTATCAGACAATTTTAATTATTCAGACTGACAATAATAGTAAAAATGGACACATTTTATAGGAATAGTATTTCTGTGGATACATACAAACATCAAGAACTAGTTCTGAGCCAGACAGATTTCACGTAACCAAACTTGGTCACCTCCCATGTGAAATGTATTTGTCACTGGACAAACAGTTACGGCATCAGTTTCCTTTAATGATCCAGTATACATATAGGTACAGGATTCTCCTTGTTCTACTTTTTAAATCCAGGGTACCTGTAAAGGTGGAAGATGTATTTTACTTAATTAACACAGGAATCTTTTTCTCCTCAGTAATATGTAATTAAGTCTACCAAAAATAGCTACCCTATAGACTTGTTAGCAGCATATTGAAATACAAACCTTAAACAAAGCACTTACCCCTAAGCAGCCTAAAATAAGTCAAGTATAGAGAAAGGGATTTAGTCCTGAACAAATCTTTAAAAACTGCTCTCCAGAATTCAAGAAGAATATCAGAATATAACATCAAATTTGGGCATACATTGGCTATATAATCACTTATACTGAAAAAAGGGATAACAGCAACTTCCCATAGGTTGAATGCAAAACAAAGTATCAAAGGTTTGTGGCCCATGTATGCATAGAATAATCAGGTACCACAATGGCAATGAAGCCCCATACAATTGAATTCCGTGGTAAAGAGTTAGCAGAGCTGTACCTCCCTTCCCAAAGGCTACAGAAGAAGCCTCAGTTTCCTCAAAGATCAATACACATCTAAATCCTGACATCATTAGATCACAGAGTGACCCTTTCAAGAACTGCTGTCACAAATCTTTTTAGCTTTACAGAAGTTGACCTACATCATTAGGAGAACAGACTGTTTCTCACAGGGAAGTCAAATACATGCATTTTTCTATTAAGAAACATTTGCTATTCTCATTTACTACAAAGACAGGATAAACAGCTAGTCCAGGAATCATCTGAGTTTTAACTGTGTTTTTAGACATCCCTAAGTAGAACCTAAGAAAAGCACTAAAAATACCGAGACATGCAGCTGACATATCTCCCCGATTCAATGTGGGAACCTTCTGTGCTAACTTAGAAGCAGTGACTAACATAACTGCTTTCAATGTGTGCTCTTCCATGAACACCGTCACGTACAAGAACTATTTTTTCCTAAATACAATGGATAACTAAGATGAGTAGATTTTTTTTTTTTGTCCTGAAAACAAATAATTGCTAGGTCATTCAGGAATTCAGTGAACAGAGCAAACATCCAAAACTTAATATGTCCAGAAAGCAGTAGATGCAAGTTGCTGGGAAAACAACTCTTCTGATCTGTATTCTAGGTGCATCAAATGTAAATTATTTTTTAAGCAAAAGCTTTCTTGTGTTTCCAGGCTTCTGCTTCCAGCTTCCAATTTAGAGAAACTTCGACAGTTAGGAATTACTTTTCTCAGTTTTAGTACCTGAAAAAAAGATATATTTAATGTTGCTTTCTCCACAGCTGCATATTTGCATTCAGACAAGTTAACCTCAAGAAAACGGGACAGTGATTTACCCTCCCTAGTTATACACAAGGGCTATGCTATCAGGACAAATATCAAATCTTGTTGTAGAAGGCGTATTTCTCTCCCAATGAAACTCTGCTCCCTGCTGTACATCATCTACTGCCTTGTCTAAGATAATTCTAAATGTGCAAAGCAATGTTCCTTATACCATTTCCTTGAGGAAGCTAGTAAGCCTGTAATTAAATAAATTATCCTGAAATGCATATGCAACTCTTCCTTTTTTAATTTCAATTCATCATTGCTAAACTAAGCAATCACCTACTTTAATTAAAATCATATCTGTCCATACTGTTTTATACCATTTCCTTCATAAAACACTAACAAGCTTTTGTGAAACATTCCGATTTTAAAACATTGTACCAGATAACTTAGCACTCCCATCTAGAGCATCTCAAAGATGAGGGATGAACTCTTAAAATTAACATTCCTAGGGAATTATCATTTTTAATGTAATGGAAAGGTTTCTCCAGATTTAAGAATCTGTTATTACTATTACCTTGGCTATGACACTAACTAGAAGTCTAGAAGAAAGACTGGAAGAACTAATAATACCAGAAGAAAGATTTTACAGATTATACTATTCATTTCTTGCTTTAGCATTTCACATATGTGCAAGAGTTTAGTTTTATCTGCTAGGACACCCAGGTCCTTTGCAGCAGAGCTACACCTAGTCAGGCAGAACCCTGCCTGTGCTGCTGCCTTGGATTATTCTGTCCCAGTTGTAGGGCTTTATATTTATCTGTTGAACTTCAGATAATTCTTGTTGGACCTACCTTCCAATTAATGGAGATCTCTCTCAGTGATCAAATTTCCTTCTGGTCCATCTATCCATTGTCCAGTTTAGAGTCAATTGTAAACTGCATTACTATGCATTCAGTCCAGTCACCCAGATTGTTTATAAAGCTACTGAATGATATGGGACTCAGTTTTGCCCCCTGAAGAACTGCACTTGTGACCAGCTGCCAGTTCAACTTTGAGCCACTGACTACTACCCTTTGAGCTTGGCAGGTCAGACAGTTTTCCACCTCTGCTCCAGTGCATCTCTTACCAGTTTGTCAACAAGGATGTTGTGGCAGCCGAAGTGAATGCATCCCTTCATCACATATACGAAATATACAAAACATTTATGAATGACTAATTATGTTCATTCTATAGCATGCTTTTTATAAATCAAATTAGTTTGAAGTTTTGAACCTTTAAGTAAAAGGAAAGAGAAACACCTTTTAACAGAAATTAAAATTCAACTGTTTCTCGTTTCTATTTATCCAATTATGAGTGCACTGAAGTTTAAGATACTATGTTCTGCAATCTTCTTCAAAAATTTTCTAACTACAAGAGAGACCAAAAGACAAATATTCACCACAAAAAAGATCCAGCTTATAATTGCTACTCAGCAAAGTAGTTTATATCCTCTGAGGTTCTTCTAAATGAGGAAAACAAAGCCTTATGGAATTGAAAACAAAGCCTTATGAAAGAAATTAAACGTTAATCCTATAGGACTGACTAGCTACATGAAAATAACCTTTTAAATATTTTTCATTTCCACTACAGATATCAAAGTCCATGTGAAATGCAGATAAGCATGGTCATTTCTAATTAGTATACAAAACATTAAAAAATACACATTCTCAGTTTTCATGAACATGATACATTACTGCCATGACATTATAAACTATAGTCAATATTAAAAGCTCCAATTTTCACAGAATATGAATTCCATTGATTCCTGTCTCCCACTATAACAATTTCAAATAAATCAGCTTAAGTAATGGAAGAAAAGCTAGGATTCCACTGATAACAATATAATACAAGTAAATATTTTCATAAATGAGGAACTACAATGACAATTTGCCCTTTCATCTGTGGAATGAGGCTGTTTATAACATAAAGCCTCCACTTGGACTAGAACCTAGAAAGGATAAAGAGCATAAATTAAGACTTTTCGAGGGACAAAAAATTCCTCCTGATTACGATCAACCTTCTTATGAAAATGAAATAAGTTGTCTTAAAATGACATTTGGAAGACAAGGTCATTAACTGTGTGTCAGTCATTTTCTAGGTCAACACCTTCACTCATCTTTACCCCATTTTGCAGTCCTGACACCTTGTTCTCCTCCCTCTCTTGCTTCAGGACGTGAAGGGCCTTACCTAGCCTAGCCAGGTAAAGAAAAGCAGCAGTACAAACTACTTGTTTGGTAGCAGAATTGCAAAAAGGAGATTTGTAGGAGATTGTAGGAGATAAATTCTTTGTGCTTTCACACAGCCCACACAAGCATTAGCTTAAAATATCACTGTAATGTATTTTTCAGTGTCACTTGCTGTTTATTCTGCTTAATGATCCTTTTCAATATTTTTTTTGTGTGCACAGAATTTCAATAGTGCTTTAGGAATAGATGATGATGAGAATATGCAGTTTAGTGGCTACAATTATTAGGCTAATAAATAATGTACTGTACTGAAGTTAGAACTGCCTTGCTTATGAACAGATTCAAAGATATTAGTATATTAGTAATAATTTAGGCAGTTAAATACACTTGAATTCAAGCTGTTGTACAATAAAGTTCCTCCAACACACAAACTGTACAAGCAAACTACAAGATCTCGCTCACTTTCACAAACTGCTATGTAATGAAATGCGGCTAAGCTATAGTTAACAGTTGATCAACTAAAATACATAGAAATACCAAAGAACCACTCCAGAATACATGGTGAGCATTCAGAACCTCAACTCATCACACCTTTAGCCTAACACTTGACATGACTCATTACCATTGTCCTGGCTTTGGCTGGGATAGAGTTAATTTTCTTTCCAGTAGCTGGTATAGTGCTGTGTTTTGGATTTAGGATGAGAATTATGTTGATCACACACTGATGTTTTAGTTGCTGCTAAGTAATGTTTACACTGGTCAAGGACTTCTCAGCTTCCCATGCTCTGCCGGGCCCACAAGAAGCTGGGACAGAGCACAGCCAGGACAGTTGATCCAAACTGGCCCAAGGGCTATTCCATACCATATGACGTCACGCTCAGTATAGAAACTGGGGGAGTTGGCTGGGGGCCAGCGATCGCTGCTTGGGGACTGGCTGGGCATTGGTCAGCGGGTGGTGAGCAGTTGTATCACTTGCCTCTCCCTGACCCCCCCGGGTTTTGTTCCTCTATCTTGTTATTTTCCTTTTCATTACAATTTATGATTATTATTTTATTTCAATTATTAAACTGTTCTTCTCTCAACCCATGAGTTTTCTTACTTGTGCTTTTCCAGTTCTCTCCCCCATCCCGCTGGGAGGCAGGAGGGTGAGCGAGTGGCTGCGTGGTGCTTAGTTGCCGACTGGGGTTAAACCACAGCAACCATCTACGCATATCTTAGGAAAAAACAAGTCCTTAATAAATGGTGAATCACACAATTACAATTAGAAATACTCACAAAATGGAATTAAAAATGAGGATGGTAAGGAAACATTACAGTCATTGCCCCTGAAAGCATTATTACCATTGAAACGACTTGTTTCTGAAGTCACCCCTGGGTGGTGTTCCATCACGTGCCTCACTACCTCCAATGAATAGAGCCATTGGCAAGCCAGCATCTGGTACTGCTCTAGGTTAATGCCACTGGGAATACAGCTAGAGTTCCGTTACCTTTCCAGAGCCAGGGCTGTTAATAATTCAGGAGCCCAGAACTGAAATAGGAAGTAATGAACTGGGGTTAACCTACGACTCCTATTTGTTCCATCTAATAATGGCACAAGGGAACATCCTAATTTGTTGCTGTTTGATATCTCCACAGAGGGGAAAAAAAACCACTACCCATAAAATGTGGCTTTTTCTTCTCACTCCTATCCAAATACGGAAAATAAGGTGCAACTTCCCTAAAAGCTTTAAGGCAGGATACTAGTTTAAAGCATGCAGTAAGAATGATGACAGTGCTGTCGATCACTTCTGCAGAACAGTGGCTCCCAGCTCCCACAAGATTTCAGCTGGCAATATGCAATACTTGGTCTCATATACAGGTCAGTTCCCCATACCTCAGAAGTCACTGGCGACAAAATAACTACTTCACTGGGTGAAACAGCCTGCAGTACACCACCTGCAGGAACACATCACGATTCTCGTCTCACAATGTTTCACTGCATCCCACAGAATGATTAGTGTTGCTGTGTAAAAATATGTTCTCTCACACATTGCCAGTCTGTCACAGAAATCCCTTTCTGACTAGAAGGAGCAAGCAGACAGAACGAGGGTGAGAAGAAAAGCCAGAGATTTCAGTATTTAACCAACTTGTGTACTCATTTTTATTTCTATTATCTTGACTATTATTGTTGCCTGGTAAAAATCAACTTGTTGATTGATTGTAACTGTTGCCTGGTAATAATCTCTCAGCAAGAGAAGAGTAAACCTTTGCATGGTGATGACTGAGCTGATTTCAGCAACAGCTCTGGAGGAGACACCTAGAAATATCCAGCTATTTCTCTGTCCTTGTTGGAAAAAAACCCCTTGGATACTGATGAGTCACAGGGTCACAAATAAGCTTGTGGGGGTGGGGGGAAGCTTTACTAACAAAATGTAACAAATAGCACAAATTCCCTAAATACTTCCAAGTAGCTTCACACCTCAACCTCTTCAAAACTAAGCAAAAAGGTTTGTGTCCCCCCCACTTCCCCCTTGGTTTTTTTTAAATCAGTATTTTCAGTTAGAATCCACAGGAGGACCTCCAGGAGCCGATTCAGATGTGATACAGGAACAGAGGACACCTGGTGGTGTTTAGTTGTTAGCATATACAAACAGCAAGCCAATTCATATGTGTGTGCAGATGCACCAGCAACAATTAATGTAATCCAAGCTTTAAAAAAAAAAAAAAAAAAAAAAAAGTGGTAGAGTATTTAAAATAATGTAATCACAGAAATACATAGAAATTTGAAACAAACCATATCATATGAGTTTCTGGTTCCAGATGCTGCCACTGCTTTATGAAAATTAGTCTTTGTAGAGTTATAATGGTTACGCACACAAGAAGTAGTAACTCTATGATCATAGGAGGCTGCCACCTCCAATAGACACACACTATGGAAAAGTAGGACAGATTTCCCACTACTGAAAACCTAAAGGACACAAAGTTGTCAGTTTTGTTGGAGGAATATCCACAGAGGCACGAGCAGAGGAAGAACAGAATGAGCTTATTCTTGGGAAGCAGTATCACCACAGGTGAGGTACTTAAAAACCACCTAAACCACAGCATTTCTGACACTGTGGAGAAGAACCACTGCCCCATACCGAAGTGCACAGGGGAGCTGAGCCCAGTTCCAAACTGCCAGATCAACTCTTAAATTGACAGACCATAGGTATTCAGATTTCCATATTAAGTCAGTGAAAATTGTTGGTTTTAGCAAGATGCTGGTATTAAGATAAGTCTGTGAAGATCTAATACTGAAACCTTCTATAATATTATGCTTAGCATATGCGTTGAGCTCCATATACCACTTGGAATTCAGACACTGAACAAAGTCAACATCTGTGAGACTCCTGGACTCCAAGTAGCTACAGAACACAGTGGCAAGGTAGAAACAAAACCCACACCTGTAGATAAGCTTTCTAGTTATGTGGGGGCTATTCAAAGTATGCATTTTATTGCCAGTGGCAAAAACTGAAATAAAGGGTCAAGGTCAGACTTTTGTCATGCTCTCTCATGAGAAACATACCGTAGTAAGTATTAGAACTTGCTTGACTGAAAAAGAAGGAATAAAAGTGACAGACAACTGTGCGACATCCAGAATATCATACCCTTCCTTACACAACTTTAATGCATGGAATCAATCACAGCCAAGATTCTAAGTGAGGAAGTTTTATAAAAAACCAAGTACTTGTATCTTTTGAACCAGCCAAGATTCTAAGTGAAGACATTTCATAAAAAAACAAGTACTTGTATCTTTTGAACCAGCACTGTCAACAGAAGGAATCTTACAGTCTCTCTTGCTTCTACCAGCACAAACATGTGTGGTAAAGCACATTGGTGACCTGCTTAAAACTAGACTGGTTTAAAAAAAAAAAAAAAACAACAAAAAACTCAAACAGTTGGTTTTAACCCACATCAATTCCCCAATCTGTTCTGATATGCAGCCACACAAACACCTACACTGATACAAGCAGCTAGAAGAAAACTGCTCCCTTCAACAGCAGTGCTGGCTGAAAGTGTAAATGAAACTTAAGACCTTCTGGTGTTTGCAGATTTTCTTACCAAAGTTAGCAAAGCAGAAGTTAGACTGAAAAACAGACTAGAGGCCAAGTTCAAAATCAGTACAAGACATAAGATAACTTTATATAAACCTTCAGATAAGCTCTTTTAAGACTTTCAAAATTTTGTCCCAAATCACAAGCTATTAGTCTCAAAACTAACCGTGCTATTGGGAAACAAAACCAATTTAAAAGTCAGTAATAGATAAAGAAAAAAATTTTAGATTTTATTTAAAATACAGAAATGCCAATTAAGGAAATACAGCAAAGAACACAGTTGTAGGAAAGCTGGAAAACAAGGCCTTTAAGTTATATGAACAAAATCTGCCTTGGAGGCCTCGAGGAGAGGCTTTGAGCTGGTAAGATAAAGATTGAGATGAACAAGTCTGCAATACTGTAGCAACCTTGTTCTCCATATTTTCTCTAATACATGAATACTTAAGCAAAAAGGCTCCAGATATCTTATTCTTATTTGCTTTGTTACCTTAATTTTAAATATTAGCCAACAGTATAATAACTTCCTTCTGAAAGGTTACCAGTCTGTTCATTTTCAAACAAGCTTTCCCTTTTTTACTTAAATTATTAGAATAAGTGCTGGGTCAATACCATCCATTCATTTAAGTAAAAATGTATTTAATGACCTTTTCTTTTAGCTTGATTTCATGAAATTAGAGTTACCCTAAGATGATGGAATAGAAGTTACCTATTTTTCAGAGCATGTATTTAAGACTTCCAAACAAACGGGCATCATAAAGTCAACATAGTGACTTTACAGAAGCATAGCATTCTTTCCCTTAGCTCCGAGTTACTTCCAATTTAGTTAAGTTCCTGAATGCAGTTTAAAGGCAGGCTGGAATAGGGGTCTTTCTTATTAGCTAATAATTTTCATTCAGAACACCTTATCTCAATTAAACATTTTTATATCTTCTCCTTACTTATGCTTTCCTCCAGACAATTCTGACAGTGAGCCACTGTTGTCTTACTCTCCTCTGATCATCTTTGTGAAGAATTATGGATCTCTTCTTTTCTTGAGTTTGCAGGTAGCTATAAAGAAGGTGAATAGAGTTTAGAAAATAAACTTGACCAATAAGTGAGTGTAGATTTTTGAAAACTTTCTCATTAAGCTTTTTAAGTGGTGACAAGGAGAACTAGTTGAGGAATACCAGCTACTTATACCACCTTTCTTTGTCAGCTAATTTAAATTCTTAAGTAATCAAATTAGATTGTTTACTAACCAGACAGGAGTTACCATTTATAGCAGCATGCAACAAACACAGTCCCATGATTTAAAGATGACTCTTTTAAGTTTCGGCAAATATACTAAAAAATGAAACATTTAGTAAATTTATTCAAACTGGTGCTTGAGAATGTGCCAAGTTAGTACAACTAGTTAAAAAAATATAAAGCCAACACTTAAATGGGTGAACTATCATCTAATATAATTTGTACCCCAACATTTTAGTCAGGATGACAAATATCATATAGTCCCCCCAAAATGTTTCTTTGGATAATTCCATAGATTGTGCTTTGTAGAGTTAGATCCTCCTCTCAAAAGTAATGCAAAATCTTTTGCTAACCTAAGCAGTAGGAAAGAATTTTGAATGTGAGCTGAACAAATCTACTGCTTTTTATATTGTGTGCCATGAAGTATTTAAATCATAAATAATAATAATTAATATAGATTAATATAACAATATCAACACATTATTAATGCAATTAACGTTAAAATACTTTTACTAAGGAAAGAACAAGGTCCATGATCTGATTTATGACTAGTTAAATCAATGCAAAGGCGCTAACGGGTACTGAATCACAGTCTTTGTGGAAAATAAAAGTCTCCAAACCCCAGCCATAGCTGGACCGTTGGGACCTTTCTTATTGAGAATAGTAAAAAGTCAGTGTGATTACTTCTAACGTAAATGCACGTTCCTTTAGTATATGATGGTTTCTCCTCTGCAAGTGAGTACGTAGAGTGGAGATTTCAGAAGGAAGGGTCTGGCTGAGTCATTTGATGTAGAAAGGCTCAAAAGAGTGGAGGTCCACTGCAGTTTTATGATAGCACCCGCCTCACATAGTTAAAGTTTTATATTATTTGCCAACAGTAACAAGGCCTGTTCTCTTGCCTCAGGTGCTCCCTTTCAATATTCCTAATGGCCAGGTTCACACAGATGCTAACTTATCATATGCTAATTTATCATCACAAAAAGAATTGTATAGATAGTGACTTAACTGTGTGTATCAAACCATGTTTTCTGTAATAGAGAGTTACAGATCCTTTCATGTTTGTTTTAAGCAGACATTATGAGTCCAGTGATGCCTAAAGACCTAATCATGTTTGAAATTTAGTGCAAGCACAAAATTTCGCTTGGCAATGCCTCAGACTGGATGTGACCTGCCAGCGTTTCCTCAGAACAGGATACGACATAAATAGGATATTTTGAAAGCCATAAAAACATGGAAGATAAAATGTGATCTTTGGGAAGACGGATGCCGGGAAGCATAAAATCGTGAGGAAACAAGATACGCATCAATCTCGTGAGCCATTTTTATACATTTAGTACTCATTGAGTTCAGGTGAGTTTATTATGTAGGACTTGAAAATCAAAACCAAGCCAGGCTCAGCACGAGGAGAGTGTGAGACAATCGTGAGCACAAAGGCGGTGATTAAACGCTGTGGGCTGTTTTCGTAGCATGGGGGATGCGTGAAGGAGTGTAAAGCCGGCGACAATTCCTGAGGGAAGCCTTGAACCAATACAAAATATGGGGGGGGAATGAAAAATAATGGAAGGGGCACAGAACTGCGATGACCTAAAAAAATTAAACTGAAACGGGGATGGGGGGGAGACCGGAAAGTTAAACCCATCCGCTGAATATAACCTCGCTGCCGCCGCCGGAGCTGCTGGGCTTTAACGGGCCGTCCTGGCTCGGGCGGGACAGCGCAGCCTCGGGAAGAACTCAGCCTGAAATGCACCGGGGCCCGCTCCCTGGCACCTCAACGGGCCTTACCGGCAGTAACGCGCCGTCCTGGGGCTCCGGCACACTGAGGGAGGCCCCGGGCGCGGCTCGCCGCCGCCCGCCCTGAGGGGAGCTCCCTCGGCGCCGCCTCAGCGGCCGCACACCAACGCGGGGCCGCCCCGCCTGCGCTACAGGGAGCCGCCGCCCCGGGCGGGAACGCAACGCGCCGGGCGGCCGAGCGCCGCCATCCGCACGCCGGACGGCAGAGGGCGCTGAGCGCCGGCGCCGCCGCCCCCTCCCGGCTGCCGCCTCTCTTCCCCGCGCCGCCTCCGCCTCCTCAGGCGGTGGGCGGGGAGAGGCGGCGCGGCGGGAAGGCGGGCCGGGCCGGGCCGGGCCGGCGCCATGGCGCTGCCGGTGCTGTCGAGCTCGGGGGTGAAGTTCCGGCGGGTCCTGGCGCACTTCCCTCAGGAGCTCAGCCTGGCCTTCGCCTACGGGTCCGGAGTCTTCCGGCAGGCGGGGGCCTCGGCCGGGCACGGCGAGGTGAGCGCGGCGGCCTCCTCCGGGCCGGGCCGGCCCCTCGGCCTCTCCCCGAGCCGCCGCGGTGTGTGGCGGGGGCAGGCGGGAGGGCTGCCGTGGGTCTTGTGCGTTTCGGTTACCGGCGCGGAGGTGGCGCAGGGCGGCACCTGGAGCTGCCGCGGGCGCCCGGCTGCGGGTCGTGCACGGTCAGGGGCGAAAGCCCCGCGTCCCCGTAGCGAGCAGCGAGCTGGCGGGGCAGGTGTCCCGCTCCGTGCCGAGGGAGAGCCCAGGGTCTGCTGAGTGCCCGGGAGGCCTCCGGGGTGCTCCCTGCAGTGGTTTTATAGTGGTGTGCGGTTCAGGTGCCCCTTCAGCCCTGTGTCTGCGAACTGTCTGTCAGAGCTTCTTTACTGATGGCTTTAAAAAGGAGTTGCAGCTCGTCCAAACGGTCTGTTTGCTGTGCACCGCATGAGAGTAACTTAAGCGACATACATTGCCACCCTGAAGTGGCATTCTTGGCGCTTCCTCACTGTTTGGAGGTCAAGCTGCTTGGAAATAGTGATTTTTGTTGTTGTTGTTCTTGTGTATGTGTTTGACCTTTTAAAAATTGTTAATAGGCAGTATTGCTCATTAGGGCTTGCCTATTAAGCAGTGCCTACACATGTGGCTTTAAATGTTTCTCAATTTCCTTTCTGCAAAGAGAAAAACAGAGGATAATAAGGATTTCAGAGCTTTAACAGCATCTCATCCTCACACAAAAGAATGGGGAAAAAAGGTAGCTAACAGACTATCTTTTTAGTAGTATTAACTGATTAGCTGAGATGCAGCCCAGAATTAGTAAGCCACACAGAGAGGCTGGCATAATGAATTTGAAGCAAGTCACTCCAAGTACTAGTTTGTTGTAGGTATGAGTTGTAAACTGTCAGCTTGTCTGTCTGCAGGGAACATGTGGACGGATTTCTTCAGAAGAGCAGGGCCTGCGTTGTACACTACAAGTCTTTGGAGTTTGGATTGTTCTGTTGACAAAAGCAAGTGAATACCTAGAAGTGCAGGTCCTCACTGCCAACTCTAAGCTGACTTTGTCTGCCCACATCTCCCAATTCATGGCCTCGCGTATTAGCAAAAGTCCTGTTCGTTAGCAGTTTAAGCTGTTATGCTGAGCTGTGAACTAGGATGATGAAGATCTCATCACGTGCTCCCCTGTTTCAGAGGGTTGAAGGTTGGTCACTTAACCAGGAGGACAGGAAAATGTTGGACCATCTCTGCTAGACTAACTAGAAAACATAAAACTTCATCAGAACATTTAAACTATGTTTGACATTAATGCTTATGTTTTGGGTTTTGGTTTTTTTTTTTACTCGTGAAAAATGATCAGCTGGTAGTTCAATACTATGTATATCTTAGATTAATGTGATTAACATCACTTGCTTCCTGACATGTAAACCCCAATACTTTTCTCCTTATCCACAGGACAATATGCTGGACTTCGTGTTTGCTGTTGATGATTCTGTGACCTGGCATATGATGAACTTGTTAAAGAACAGGAGTCATTATTCCTTCCTAAAAGTTTTTGGGCCAAAGCAGATAAGTAGTATACAGAGCTGTGGAGCAGGGATTTACTACAACACTTTAGTGCCATGTAATGGTAGGGTAAGTACAAGTAGTTTGAGTAAATGAAGTCAAATGTTTGTGTGTGAAGTATTGAAATTATTAGCTTAAAGCGGATTTCTGTGCAGGAAGCAAATCTTGTAGATTGTAACTGGTCCTCAACTCGTGAAATTATATATATTTTTATATATAATATATTAAATATTTTATAATAAATAAAATAAATAGATATAATATATAAAAATATACTATAAATACATATATATTATATAAATAATATATTAAAATATATCAACATAAGTATATAATTATATTATAACTAATACAAAAACATGTTTATATATTTTATATAAATATAAAATATATTTATATTTTAATATAAATATAGAGATATATTTATACAATATATGTATTTTTATATATAAAATAAACATTGAAGAAATATCTTCAATATTTATGTCTCAAACTTTGTTTCACACACAGCACATTAATTAAAAAGCAAACAGAGGAGCTGCTCTTGCACTTTAAAAGTGTGAGCAATGTTTGGAATTTACAACTAAAGCACTTCAGAAACGGAATTTATATTCCTTATGACTTGCTGTCTGCCAGTTTTGGTGGTTGTAAAGTGTATCCTGTGGGGAAACAGGGCCTTAATTTCAGCAGTTGACCACATAGTAATAGCAAAGTGGATTCTTACTGTTTGTTTGACATAAAATGCAAATATTTAACATAGCAAGTTGGAATTGACATCTGTGTTGTTTAATGGCTAACATCCTGACCTGTGAAGCTTGAGTATGATTAAGAATTGTAGTTAAGTAGCACTTGTCCAGCAGGTGCTAGTCCTGCATCTGCGTGTAGACTGTGTTTGGTAAGGAGGAGTGCAGATAGAGTAGGGGAGAGAAACACTGCATCTCTCTGTCTTGGTGTTGATTTTGAGTAACTTTTGCCATGTGGTAACAAACTGTACATAGGGAAGGCAAGTTCTTTTAAGACAGATGGGAAATGAAATGAAGGATAGTCATGGAAAAATGTCATGTGAGCAATATATACCTAACTGAAGTTTCTCAGAGCACGCACGGTTGCAGTAATGTTGGGTATATGTCAATTCTTCACAGAAAGCTGGAAAGGTAGATAAAGTAGTCTATTACATACTTGCTCTTTTGTTTAAAGGCATCTGTATGAGGCAAGAATTTGGGATTTAAACCTTATTCACTTTATGTAAAAAGGGATTTTGGATTTTATTTTAAGGACCAATGATCTTTGCTATGAAATTCTGTTATTCTTGGCTCTTTATGCTCTTATCTCATGCTGTAATGACTCAGTCATATCAAGTCTATGGTCCTTTGTTATCCAGAAATTCTGGAGTTGGCTGCCTTGCCGCGGTGATAATCTTTGGAAACTCAGGAAGTGCAAATTGGTAACAAACTGTTGAAAGTTCATCTTTTTTCCAGTGACATAAAATGAACTACAAAATCACAATTTGTTTTCTAACATCAAAGAGCAAAAGAAAAAGCTCCCTGATACACACCCCACCCCTCCATAACACTACACATAAATGTCTAGGAGTGTTGTTTATTTTAGATCTCTGACAAACTATTTCTTGAGTATTCTCAATATCATAAAGGATACTGTGGATTATTCCAACTATTGTAATGTTTGGCTGGTACAAAACTGATCGTAACATTTCCAAAATATTTTCCAAAATCTCTGTTCATAAACACTTGTATTTTAATGTTCAGATCTCTTCAGTGTCAATGTCTGTCTAGACTAGGTTTCTTTGGGATTTAGAGTCTTTTGCTTTAGTGATTGATCCTGGGGTGACTTTATTGTAACTTTGATTCTAGAAAGGATCTTAAAGGGTTCTGCGCATCTTCCTCTTCCACTGGATTTTTGGGTTTTTTTGCAGAAGTTTGCATGTAAATAAGATTTTTTTTTTTCCTTACCTCTTGTGTATATTAAAACATTTTTTTGTTTTAATGAATTTGTTTAATAAAAAAAATACAGTTTTTTTTATTGGAGGTGTGTGTTCCTTAGAATTAATGACAGTTATAGTAAGTAAGTAGTAAGTTTCCTATAGCAAAAATGGTGCAGGTATATGGTTTTTCAAAAGCCTTTATTTTTCTTTTTTCCCAGATGATAAAGTATGGTGTAATTAGCACTGATACCCTGATTGATGATTTACTTCACTGGAAAACCCTCTATGTTGCTGGACGTCTACAAAAACCGGTAACTTAGTCTGTTCAGTTATCTGTCTTGAAATGCAGGAAATTACAGGGCTGGATAATTATCAGTTGTAGTTTTAACTTTAACTGTTAAGGATCTATACGTCAGTACTGAACAAATAATCTGCCCTGATGTAGCGGTCTAGTCCTAGAGGGATAGTCTCTCAGAAAGGAAGTGGAAATGTAGTCCTTAATGATATTCTCTGTTACGTGAAAAAAACCCTAAAGGTAAGTATATTAATCACAGTTTTCTGCCTGTAGTAAATCTTGAATAACTGGACTATATTAACTCAAAGTCCCTTTAAAGTTAAATGCAATATTTACCTTTTATAACAAATTATAGGAGTCACCAAGATTTAATCCAGTTAAATAATGGAAATCTTTAAAGATGAAAGCTGCTTTGCTGTGCAGTTACTGTCTAGTTCATTGTATTGTTAAAGTATCTATAATTGACCGAACCATGTGTTAAGCATGTTGATTCTTCTCCATGTTTGTGTCATAAAAAATATGAGGTCTTTGCTTTCGCATGAGTGCCTGATTCAGTGTGCTTGCAGCAGATGGCAGCAGTGCTAAGATAAATTTCTTAAGAGAGGAGGAGAGGAGAACTCTGTTCAAGTCTTAGAACAGAAGTTTTGCTTTTAACTAAAAATTTGGGGTGGAAGTTTGAATAGATTATCTCGGCACTACTGGCTTTTCTCTGTCTCCAGGGACATATTATAGCATGATAAAGGTTGGAACAGCTGTTATCTTTATACAGAACGAAACTTAATACATTGAGAAAAATAACTGAAGGAAGAATTCTGAATTTCACATTAACGATGAATACTGAATACTTATTTTCAGTGTAACTGCATTTGCTGCTGCTTTGATTTATTTTAGGATTTTTCATCTTAGTATATACAAATTGTGCTTCGTATCTTTTAGTTAAATTCAGTGGGAGTGCATACTGGCACAAGATGGCAGAATTTGGTATTTTGTTTGGTTGCTAACAAGGCAGTGGAGATATTGCATATGTGTTTAATAGATAAAAGAAGAAATCAGTCCAGATTATTTTCACAAAGCTCACAGGAATTTGCATTGAGTAAAGACTGCAGGACTTAAACTGGAATTGGAGCAAAAGATTACTTGGTGAATGTTTAAACGGTCTCTTCCTGTAGAATCTATAAAATCACTAACTAGGATTCTGAATGTTATACCGTGTTGACCAAAAATGACCGGATAACTAGATCTAGATCTGTTGCACGCGTTTCAAATGTCTGCTGGTTCTGGCTTCACAACTGATTTGATGTTTTGACACAGATGTTGTAAATGGTAGTGATAGAAAGCTTTTTCTACCTCCTTAAAAATGTACAATAAGCTTCTTTTGGAGGGGACACAGGGTTAGGTTTGTTTTCTTATGCACTATAATCTCTTGTATACCATTTGCCATTTGTGCTAGTTCTGGATGCAGTTGGCTGAAGCCAGATTAATATTGTTTAACAGTTTGTTTGGGAATTTCCTCCTCGCTCTCGTATAGAGGAGGAAGAGCCCAGTGCCTTTCTGGTGTTCCATTACAAAGCTGTCGCTCTATGAGTGAAAGCTATCCAAGCTATTCTAGCACATGAGCTAAAACATTTGTTCTGGCTTGAAAATCTTGGCTTAATTTTCACTGGAGGTTTTGTTTGTTATAAACTGGTTGCCTTGACCAAGTAATCTTTCCGGAATGTTTGGCAGAATAGATGGAGTTTGGAATTGCCACTTAGAAATGCTAACTTTTCTTCCCAGGCTTCTTTGTTTGTGTTAAAAGTTTATTGGCTTTTCATTCCACGTGAAGCTGATCAGCTAAGTTCCCATTTAACTGTATTGAAAAATTGAATAAACTTAGTTGTAATTTCTCCATAACTGACATGTTTCCTGGAAAAAAAAAAGCTGCAGTACCTAAAAAGTAAAATAATTAAATACAAGTGACACACAATTGTTTTTCAGAGGAAGAAGATTTTAGAAAGCATCTAAGGTATTACTGAATTTTTGTTAAACACAGAGTGTAAGTAATTGCTTTAGTCTAAGCAGCTGTATTTACTGTTGTCCTGGAGCAACTATTAAGAGAAGGAAGCATTTAATAAATTGAAGTGAGGTGAGAGAGAGGAGGATGAATAGTGTATAGAAATATCTTGTACTTTTTAGAGGGGTCTTGGAAGGTTTAATTTTTTAATATTATAATAATTCCCATGAAGGAGTGACAGAGCACATATTTGTTTACAGAATTTTTCCATTGTCCAAATCATTTTTTGAAAGAGAATGGAAAAATCCTCTTGTCGTGATATTTAGCAGAGTGTGGATGTGGCTAAATGGCAAACTGGAATAGTGCTTTTGACACCTTTCATTCTATAATGAGATTTTCTTTTGCATATTTTGTTTGTCTGTAAGTATCTTTGTGTACACATGCCTGCCGTTTCTTGTGTATGAATTTCCTAGCAGCAAAGGTAGTACATTTCCTACTTTAAACTCTTGTGATGACTGAGGGTCATGCTTATTTATAAAATTTAATATATCCCTCATTTAAAATACTTAATAGTTTTAAAGTCTCAAGTGTACTGTTATTTAACTGAATTATCTGTAAACTGTAAAACCAGAATAACTTGGCTTCTTCTTTCCCCCTTATGTGATATGGTACAGCGACTAGTTCTGATCGTAAGTTCTCTGTACTGTGAAAAGGCCTTCCTTAGCTTTGGTCGTCTTTCCAATTTACCCCAAGAATCAACATTCATCCTTGTCATACCTCGGTGATACTATTGCATTCTGTCTTCCTGGTAGACTTCTAGCTACCTGAACTGTTTAAAATTTGTTCATAAATGGCGTCACTACTGCAGTGTTTCATGCATTTAAATTTTGAAGCCTAGCATATTATTTCCCTTTGAAAAAAATCTGGTTTATGTTAGGGAGTATGTTTAGCAAAGGAGGAGGTTATTCCTTTTACTTCACTAAAGCAAGTCCGTGGTCTTCCATGTGAGGAGGAATAGCATCTCTGTGGAGTTTCATGTTTTAAAAAGCTGTAACTGTGGTGTTCTTAAAACATGTCCATAACTCGGTGTTATTTCCAGGGCTAGCCTAAGGTATAAGCAGTTTGCGTGACTGCTTGGGGTGCCACAGACGTCTCTCTTCTGTCTTTCCTTAGAGTTTCCCTGTAGCAGCAAGTTATGAAAGTACATATAAGTGAATTAGTTGATTAGATTTTAAATATTAGTTATCTTCATGACCAGCCTGTCTTGTTTATTGGATCTTATCTGAGCAAGTCTATATGCATTCAGTAAACTTCTCCTGTGGTTTTCAAGGAAATATAATTTACTCTGGGGCCCTGGCAGATGAATGTATTGCATTTTAATGTGTTTTATTATTGGCTTTCATTTTAATGCTAAAAAATATAAAGTAATTTGCAGGAGAAGTTAGGAGGAATTCTAAAATGTTCACTTGTATAGTGAACTCTTTATTTTTAAAATGAAAATCAAAGAAGGGAAAAAATCCTTCAAAAATCCACTCTGGGCCAATTCCAGACTATTGTATAGATGTGAAGTTAGGCAAACCCATGCTTTAGTGTGGAATGATTGAAACAGGCAGCTTGTATACTGTTGCATTCACCACCATATCAAAATGAGATATTGTTCTAGTTTTATCCCTCTTAAAGATTTCACCTTAATTAAAAACTACGTTCTGAATATAGTATTGGCCAGCCATGACATTGCTTTGTCGATGTCCTTTCTATAGGAAGAATTTTGTGTAGCAGATATGTCTGATTCTCTTACTTTCTTTACTGAATCCGAGTTCGGGGTTGGTTTTTTTAGTGTTTTTTTTTTTTCCTTCATTAATAGAGTATTTACATCCCTAAAGAAAATACTTACTTGAAAGTATTCCTTAGCTGTTTCAGGTTATATTTGGGGGCAGAATTTCAAGTAATACTGCAACTCATTGTGTGTGAACGGGCTTTCAGGGAGTAAAAGCAAGTCGGATACATTTGTTCGTAACTGCTAGTGGGTTTGCATTTTAAGGTATTCTAGAGTAAACAAGTATTAAGAAGCTACCCTCTATAAGCAAGACAGTATTGCTTAATGAGAACACTGGAAAAAGACAGAAACTCACAACAGGCAGGTATTCTTGGGAGAGTTGTTTCTGAAAGAGCATAGCTGGCCATCTTGTAAACCAGGCTGACTTAATCTATCTCATATTCTATAATAATATGTTTCTTTATTCCGTTCTTACTGAAGATCTGCTTTTTATTCCAGTATATTTCCATATCCTAGGTGACTGGATTCTGTAGTTGGTCTTGAACAGTTGGAATGTTTCCTAAAAAATAAACTTCTCTTTGTGGCATGTAGAAGCACTCGGCTTTAGTGATCTGTTCTTCATGTACATATGAAGTTCCTATTGAGTTCACATTCTGCTCACACAAAGTGCAAAATAAAGCCCTCCTTCTTCTAGGAGGACAACTAATGTCTAAGAAACTACTTGAAGCATATGATAGAGGAGTCTTCCATTAGAAAAAAATAGAATGAAGTTTAATAGGAAAACTTACCTCTTTTTCTGGTATTCCATTGTCTTTCAGTGTGACAGTGGTCTTTTTTTCTTATTGCATAATCACTTACGAAGTATTTCTGTTAATGCATTCATATTTACTGTTTTGATTAATCCTAAATTCATGAATATGAAAAAGTGAATAGCTCTTCAGAGATTAGTTAATGGCTGTTGCTTATAGCAATTCCGAACGTGTTTGTAAAAGCAGCCTGTTGTAGCAGGCTGTTAATTCTTAAAAAAGATGTTCCTCTCTCTCCCACTGTGTAAACAAAAGGGGACACTCTCATCTGTATTGTACCATAATAATAGGATCTAATCTTAAATAAATTCCTTATTTATTTTTCATGTTGGGTTGAGTAACTTTGCTAGCTCCATCTTCAGTAGCACTTTCCTGAAGTCTTGCTTCCAATGACTCTGCTTTTTCAGGTGAAAATACTGACCCAGAATGAGAATAGCAAGCTGCAAGCTGCTCTTGTTAGCAATCTGAAGAGTGCAGTCACAGCAGCCTTTCTCATGTTACCAGAAAGTTTCTCTGAAGAAGACCTCTATATGCAGATTGCAGGACTCTCCTATTCTGGTTAGTATGTGGTGTCTGAAGTCCTTGTGGAGAAAAGCTGTAGTTGGAGCTCTTGTACCACAGTAGGAAGTCTAATGTATAATAAGTCATCTGCTGTCTTGCTTTGGGCCTACGTTGTTGCATGCTCCAATAACTATATTTTACTGCTGTGTTTTATATAACAGCTTGGAAAGACCAATTGTGCTTATTCATAGGAAATTGGTATAGGTACATACGCAAAACTTCTTATACCTGCTTGATTTATGAACAACTAAGTATGGGTGATTGAATATGGTGAAATAATGTGGGGGTTTTTTTTCTGTTTGTATGGATTGTATTTTGGTTTTAATGGTTCAAAACCTTGGAAAAAAAATTTTCTTTTCACTCTCAGTGTAATGTTGATTCATCTGATAGTCTGACCCATGCTTTGTTATTTCTTACTTTTTGAATGTGCTGTGTTTAAGGTTCTTATTTAGTTAACTTAAAGATTCAGATTATGATTCTTCAATGTACATTTAACACTAACCTCCTGGTTGGTATGTGTTGACTTTTTTTTGGTAAGAGAATTTCCTCCTTTCTTTATTTATGAAATTGGTATGGAAAAAATTTTAAGAAATTATTCCAAATAACTCTTCAATACAAGTTTTAATTGTTACAATTTAATCCAGCATTGCTCTTTAAATGTTTATATCCTTAATGAAATCAGTACGAACAAGTTTGGTTGGAGTTGTACTTTACACAGCACTTTCTTTGCTCATGTAGAAATGCAAGTCTGGCTTTTAAAAAAAAAAAAAAGCACAGTTAGGCAGGTAGGGTTTATAAGCTGCAGCTTGGTTCTACTGAGGAGTGTTACTGTCCTTTACATAGTACTTCTCTGGTTGGTTTAGATTGCAATTTGTTCAGCTTTTCCTTAGCAGTTTTTTCTGAGTCGTTATCTGTTTGAAAGCAAAGGTAAGGTAAAGAGGCTACTGACAGTGGGATGGCTACGGGTTGCTAACCAGGGATGTTTGCTACAGGGCTGCATACCTGCCCACCTGAAACCTGTCCAGGAATGTCGTTAGATTCTTGGTGAGCACTAGTGACTAAGACACTTTTTTTTTTATATGTCCTTTGAAACACGGCAATTAACCGAAAAAGTGGGAGATAGTTACCGTGCTGCAAGATGTTGAAATTGGCTCCACTGTGTGAACAAAGCTAAAGCAATAAGACTTCCAGTTGAAAATGTTCAAGAAAGAAGCTGTCAGTGACATGTCTGTGGATATTTTATTTTGCTGCCATTTTGTTAAGTCTTACACTTTTCAGAAGGTATGCTAGTAGACAAAACTGATTCTATGTGTTACTCTAATCAGTCTCCTTGGAGACTGCTGAAAAGAGTTGTTCATGCTTAGTTTGGAAAATGTTTTATTTTTTTTAAAATGCATTTTTTTGAGACCAGTGAGTCAGTACCACTTATATGGGAAGTGTTCGTTTTGCAGTTTGGCATAAATTGAAATAAACGAAGTAATGGTAGCAAGTTGCCACCTTGCGACAACATTTATCTCCTGAATGTGGGAAGTGGGAAAATGAATTGATTCAGGATTTTGTTTGTTCATATGTGCTGCACTGAGCCTCTAACTCCTGGTTGGTAACCCTGGAAGTGACCACGGTAGTACCTAATAGAGGTAGATAAATGCTCTGTTACAGACTGACTGTCTTTTCACTTGCTCTCTTTGAACCTTTTCAGTTGTGTATCATAAAAGAAAGTGAAAAGGTCAGTAATGTAATAGTGGTGTTAAAAGGAGTTGCTTTTTGAAACTACTAACAGAATATGTGGCTAAGAGGAAAAGGTGAAACTGTGATCTTACCATGACTGCCATTAGCTATACGTCAGGTACTGCCCTTGAAGTGCAGAGACAATGCAAATTATTTTCTTTCAGTATTGGAAAATTGAAGGTTATTTGTTTCTGAATACAAAGTATTGGGGCTGGTCAATCTGTTTAGTAATCTGTTGAAACTGATGTATGGTTGCAAAGAATATAACTGTGTTATTGCACTTTTGAGGCTGAGCTTGACAGCTGGAATTTTTTTGTTGTCCGAGTGAAAATGTGGACACGTGGGTTGATAACATGACAGCATATCAGAGGCCACATAACAATTCTGAATCTTATTTTCTGTGCTTGAAAGTATTTGAGTAGTATTTTTTGACTATTAGAAGGTGAACCTTATTGTGGATTATATAGGTATTGGCAGAATTGGAGAATAAAGTTTTAGATGACAGCTTTGTACTATGTTGGTTTCTGTTATATTCTCCTTTGAGTTTTTAGTTTTTTTCTAATGAATGAACTGTTTCTTTTCTTCACTAGGTGATTTCAGAATGGTAATAGGAGAAGACAGATCGAAAGTGCAGAACATAGTGAAACCTAATGTTCCCCATTTTCAGAAGCTGTACAGTAACATATTACAGGACTGCCCTCAAGTGGTATATAAGCACCATCTGGGAAGGCTAGAGGCAAGTGTTGTTCTTCAAAACATTTTTAAAACAAGCAAGTGGAAGTGCTTTATCTCATTGACAGGAGGCAAGAATTATGCCATACACTAAGGCAAGCAGTTTTAGTCAGTGTACTTGCTATTTGTTACGTTTCTGCTGTTTAGTTAATTCTGCAACCAGAAGACTTGCCTTAAATACCAGTCTCTGCATATGTAATAACTACTGTTCATTTTCTTTGAGTATGGGCACAGAACTAGAGTCCTAGCAAGGGAACAAGAGAAGATAATTTTAAAACATGTGTTCTAATGACTACCATATGGAAACAACAGTCTAGGAAGTGATGAATAAACATATGGTTTGTGTTAAAAAGATTAGGCCATAACTTAGAGGTGCAACTTTCTGCGATCAAAAACTGCATCTCACAAAAAACCCCTAGAGTGCTAGTTTATGAAGATCAGTTGACTAAACCCAAATGAAATTCCGGCATTATCTTTAAATACCTATACTAAAACAAATTTTCCCTAGTATTTGGGAAATAGGTATCCAGAATGACCAATATCTTGAATTCCATCTTTCTGGCATAAGTGTAACCCTGCAATTAGGGGAGAAGTGCCACAGTCAGGGGTCCAATAGCAATTTTTCCTCTTGCAGTATGCATGTCCGTGTGTGCATATTCAAGTGTTATATACATTTCAGCATGAAGTTACAAATAGCATGGCTTGTTTCATGGACATGGGTATCTTTTTATCCTCAAATCACCTTGGTAATTATCTCACAAATGCCTCCTTTTAGGATGTGTCTTTGTTAGAAACTGAAGTACAGGTATAGGCAAGCTTGAGTACAGTAAACAATTTTACTGTAACAGTCTGGAGTACAGCGTAGGCGAATCTGTATTATACTGCAGCTGTCTCCATGTTTTCTTATTACTGTGCTTTTGAACAGTTTAGTGGAAGAAGTATTTAAATGAATTTTGAAAAGAATCAGTAATGCTTTCTCCAAGAAAATGGCTAGTTAGAGTAGTACTCCCTATTTTGTTACCTTTAAACAAATCCTGGTAGCATACTACAAATATGTTGTTGGATAATAAATCTGTCCGTAATTCCATAACAGTCATCGAGGCTGTTGATGAAATGCCATCATTTTACTGTTGATTTTGAGCAAAGTGCTTTAATAATGTATTCCTCACACCTCGGTCTGGTTATTGGCAGTTATTCCACAGATAGAAGAGGATAACTGCTATGAGGAGTGCTCTTTAATGCAGAATAGAAACTCCTTCTCCAAGTATACGTCTTCAGAGTTACAGAGAAAATTCTTTCTTCAAAAACAATTGAAGGCAGACACTAGTTCTTATAGTTCTGGTTCAGGCGTGGATTCCTCCCACATAATGTTAAGAGCCTTGCTCATTGTCGGCTCCCTCTGTAGTCAGTGGGTGACTCATCTGGATATCATTTTCTCCCCATTGACTAAAGGGAGTATATAGGGCAACTAGACTCCTGTCTGATGTCTCCATGAACTGTCTAAAAAGTTGTGTGGGAGGAATCGAGCTCTTCATATTTTCCTCCAGTTTTGGAGAGATCTGCTCCATTATACATTTTTCAGTATTTGTGCTTACATTTTGTATAAATGTGTACATTTGTATAAATGTGCACGTTGGTATCATTGTATTCAAAAAAGGGTCATTGAATTTCTGATGTAGATTGGAAAATGTGGAATGAATGTTTCCTTCAAATTATACAAACCAGATGTGGTTTGAGTTTAAAGCAGAGAAAATGTTTTTCTAACTGACTTGAAATGTATGTGTGTATAGTTTGATTATGTTCAGGCAGAAGAAACTGAGCTAAGTGGTCTTTTGGGAACTTTTTTTTTTTCATTGTAGTGTACTTATGTTTCCAAAGGAAATTGGATAGAGCAGAAATTATACAGTTTTGATGAAAAGTTGCTTGCAGAGGCAGCAAGATCATGTGTGTACATTAGTCTTCCCTTGGATAAGAATTAACATCCTTGCATTGAGTTACTCTTCAGGTTCAGAACTGAGATACTGCATTTCCCAGTGCTTGGGAAGTTTTCATTAGCATTGTCAATGACTTTTACAAGTGAAATGGATCGTGTTCTTTGAGATACTTATCAGAGGTCAAAGATAGCCAAAAGACTTTTCTGACTTCTTTGAAAAGAGAACTGACTTTATTAACACTGAATGTTTTTACTGTTTTATTTTTTATAACGTTCAGATCGATAAAAGTCCAGAAGGTCAATTTACACAACTAATGGCTTTGCCAAGGACTCTGCAACAAAAGATAACTTCTCTGGTAGACCCTCCTGGAAAAAACAGAGATGTGGAAGAAATTTTACTGCAAGTTGCCCATGATCCTGACTGCGGATTTGTGGTGCATCAAGGTAGGCCTAGATCAGTGTCTGTAATCTCCTTTAAACAAGATAGATAGACAGATTTATTGTACATGCTCTTCTAGTTTAGAAGGATGATTTGGAGAGAAGGAAGAAGAAAACAAGAGGTTAGTCTTGAGATACATTCCCAAAAGCATGGTTTTGGATTTGTTTGGTTGCAGCCAGCTTCTCTGAAATATTAGTAAATAGCATTCCTACTGATATAAAAACATATGTTTTGTTTTGGATTCTGAAAGAAGTAGTCTTTAGGAATTAGTGTGCCCTACTTAAACCATCTAACTCTGTTTGGGATTCTTACACCTTCAGGATTTCACTGGCTGGCTTAACTTCATCTAAATACTAAGCTATATATCTTACCAGTCATACATTGCAATGCTAAGTTAATTTTCTAGCTTGCTGGCATTACCTTTCCCAGTTTTTGTAGTTAGTATGGATACGTGAACTCTGGCAGAGAACTCAGGCTTTGAGGAAAAAGATTGAGGTGTTTCTGATCATCACAGATAGCTTCTCGAGGCAAGATAATGTTGTATGAGCAAGTTAAAGCTTATGCTGCAGACATCAATGTTTTATTATTCTGCAGAAAAATGAAAACATTTAGTACTTGAAGAGTCCTTTACATCTTAGTTCCGGGTGGCCAATTTTGCAAGCTCCTTGAGCACGGCAAAAACTCCCTAGATGCCTGAGAGCCACTAGACACTAGCCAACTGCTGAGGGAGCTCTTCCACTGATTTCTGTTTGGGGAAATAAAGTTCCTGAGAGTTGCAGTTCTCCATTGACAGTATAGGATGAATTGTACCTGGACATCAAGGTGTCCAGCTTCTTTCATGTCAGTCTATGACAGCTTCTATGCTACTGTGCCTGGACTGCAATGGTAATGTGATAATAGCTGAATCTGGGGAGCAGGAGTTGCAGTGGTTGTGAGCTGCGTATAGTTTTAGAGCTCCGAGTTGTCCATCCTGAGCTAACTATCCTTGTGGTTGTATTTATGTAGGGTATTGCAGGCATGGCTGTGACTGTGGACTGTGCACAGTGGTGCAGCAGTTCAGTATCAAAATATTGGATAGATCTAGTCTTCTCAAGCCAAGCAGTTTATAATCTTGGGAGAATAAATCAAAACCCCTCTTTCACTTTTGCAGCCAAAAGATTTTTTTCCTAATTCAAGAATCTGGGTAAAGGACAGGACAAGCCATTTAGTAATCCTACAAGACAAAGCTGATTACTCAAGTTGAATTGCATTGTCCCTAGGTATTATACTAGCTCAACATGATGTGTTCCCTTCCCCTCCCCTCCCCTACTCCCCCAAATTATTTTCCGATGGAATGTTGTTTTCCCTAAGCTTTGTTCTTCATTATACAAATGGCTTTCAAAGAAGGATTTAAAAATAGTATTTGAAATAATATTCTACATTCTGGTTAATGCAGAAGAATAACTTTCAGTTTGGAAGACTAACTCTGGGACTGCTGCACTTCTACATTTTTAAGTATTTAGTAATGTACGGTAGTTTTGTTCTGCACATATCAGTATGCTTTTATATATATATATATGTTAGAACAGATAAAACTTAATACTTTTTGAAAAAAGTTTTAATGTTTTATTTACTATTCCATTAATACCTAAGAACCACTGGACAATGAGAACTGAATGTGCCACAGTGCAAAGTGGTAAACAAGCCTTATCTCCAAAAGCTGATAACTTAAAGCCAGACAAACAGTGCACAATATAGGCATCTCTACTTGATCAGAGAAGTGCAAAATCCCAATTTCATATTGAAGTAAACAATGAGTATAATTTGTTCTGCTCTAGAAAGTTAATATGCCAGCACTTAAATGAAACAACTCTGAATCCTTTGTGACTAATCATCGTAGTAGAGAAATAATGGGAACACTAAATTAATTCATTTGATTAATTTCTACTGGTTGTTACCTGTTTTAATATTGATTTCGAGTTTTTTTTGTATGTTATATATGAAATAATTTAAAATAGCTTAGAGAATATTTTCAATTAGTATGACAAAGCAGAACAGAAACAAACTTTCTCAGCTCAAGTGTATGTTTTGCTTTCAGGCTGGCTTGATTGTATAACTGGAAAAATATTTAACTTTTTTGTGTATGTTGGAGGATAAAAAAAATTCCCACAAAACTGCTAAGATGGGTAACATCTGTGTGCTTTTCTATCTGCAGGCATTTCGGGAATTGTGAGATCTTCCAGTATAGTGCAGAGTGCTAAAACCATACTAACAGCTGGTAAGAATGTGTGCGATTTCTATCAACATAGGCCTTCTGATTTTACTCAGTAAAAATTACAGGGCCCCAAGAGTTTAAAGAATAAACTTTTTGGGTGTCTGATTGAAAATAAAAGTAATATTTAAAGCAGAAGCTTTATATAAGTATTGAGAAATTGTAAAATGCCAAAAGGAATTGGAGTCTATATGACTCTTTAAACAAACAAACAAAAACCCCCCAACAACCCAAAAGTAACAAAAAACCAACTTCTGACTTCAATTTAATTTTATATGTGGGCCAGATTTGGGTGATGTGCACTAGTTCTGCTCCCTTTGTATTAAAATGGAAAAAATTACTTCATAATTCACTCTGGCTTTCTACGTGTGAGTGGATCCCTAAATAATCAGTACATAGTATTGGTGTGTTATGTAGACTATAAGGTTATTTCATCATAAAATAAAGGAGGGGATGAGTTTTGAGGGAGAGAACTTTGACAGGATCTGATGTGGTTGTCAGGCTCGGAAGACAGTTGTGTATTTGAAGACATCGTGTATTCCAAACTGAGCCTATACTTGGTGACCATTGGATATTACTGTAACTCTCATACTTCAAAATTAATTACTTTAGAAAAAGAGTTGAGTATTACAAAGCCAGTGTGAGAGAAGGTGTAGAAGGGGAAAAAAAGGACTTGTGTAGAAACATGGGAAAACTAGGGATGCTTTTCAGCTACCAAAGTCTTCCTAACTGAATGAAAGTTACTGCCAGTTCCATAGCTGGAGCTTCATCCTGTTTTCTGAGTTCTGGAATAAATCTAATTTTAAGGTGGCCTGATTTTTACATTTTAAAAAGCTGAAAGCACTGCAGCTTGATTTAAAAGAAAGACTTAAGACCTGAGCCTTCATTTACTTAAAACTCTGTTCAGGTGATAGTCTTAATTCCTTCAAAGTGAAAAATCCTTGCTGCTTGCATGAAGTTGCTCAAATAATTTTCTGAACTCATTCATACCTATTCATAATTCTTCCACAAAAGCAATTGTATACAAATGATGCCATTACTGGTTTTAACAGCCGCTGTATAGTTTCCTACTGAGCAATCCCTGTCCAGACTTCTATGGCTGCTGTTCCCTTCCTGTTGAGTATTAAAGTTGGTGACTCCATGTTATACTTCCTACCTCCTTGTAAAGAAACACAGGTTGCAGTGTTCAGAACCGTTAGTGGTCTGCTGAGTAAAATAAGCAGAAACAGTTGTACTTTTTATATGCTTCTGTTAATAGTCTAGGTCTATTAACTGGAAGAAGTCTGACAAAACTATTGCCTAACTTTGTTTAGCAGCTGGAGGAGACTAAGGACTCCATCTGAGAAAAGCAAATTTTTGTTATATATGAGTTAGGCATATTGCAGGTATTAGTTTCTAATGTAAGGTTTCCAACCAAATAGGTGGCATTTTTCTTCTAGGGTTTGTTGTGAAAATTACCTGCTAGTGGTCAAGACTTCTTGTATTGTAACACGCCTCTTATAGAAATATCAGCTTGTAACCTACCTGTTTCTAAATCCACAGAGAGTAAATTTTGTAGAGCAAAATAACTGGAGGGGAAGGGTCAAAGACAGCGTTACCATGTTGAATTCAGTGCTTGTGAAAGTTAGCAGCCTGACTGATCCATGGAGCAAAGCTGTGTGTGTGTAACTGCAAGAGTATGAATAAAAATAGTTAAGCTTTGTCAGATTATTTATGCTCCCCTTCTGTCTGTTCTGATAGACAGAACATCACCTCTGGGAGTTGTTAGCTCCTTTTGTGTGCCATCCAGTAAATCACTTACAGCCTATATTGTTACTAGGACTTTTGGGGGGTCCTAATGCATCTTTTAGTAGGACTTGTAATTTTTACTGTGTTTTCTGCTTTGTGCAGCTGAAACTGGGTATTTGTGAAATGCCTTTTCTTTCCTTTGTCTTAACTGCTTTTTGGTTTATATATAGTGGCTTTTTTTTTTTTTCCTTTAAAGCAAACGCTAGTTGTGTTCTAACCAGCCAGCTACATAAAGTAACACTTATATCTAAAAACATGTCTTTTCTACTAGTGCTTTTAGTGTTGAAAATGCCTTTTTTTTTTTTTCTCCTGTTTGATTCAAGTAGAGCAAAGCAATTGTGATCCATTGCCTCAAACACAAGCCAAATTTGAGCAAGGAGGCTCGGGAGAGTTTAGTTTTCTTACTTTCAGCATAATTTAGTTTGTTTTATTTTAACTGTATTTATGCACTTCTGCCAGAATCCAACCAAAACCATTAGCAACAGAATTCAGGATTGATCTTTTGGGGTTACTTACAGATTATGTGCTGAGGGTAATGAGTTAGATTTGGAAAAAGACCGTTTCTGGCATTTCCGAACCTCTGAATGTTGTTTAATGAATGTAAAGCTTGCCTGTAGAGCTAACCTTCCTGAGCATTGCTGTGCAGGCCATCCTGGCTGGAGAGAGGGAGTCCTGCAGCTCCAGTTAGGATCAGGAGTGTATCTGTAACGCATGCCGCTGCACATACAATGAGTGTTGCCTCACTGGCTGATGCAGGCATAGCCCTGCTTCCCGGCGAGCCTGTGTGCGGGCCTTACCACTTTCGCTCACTGAAGGTGGACAGAAGCACAGAAATAGTATTTTTGTAATAAAAACCTACATTGTAGTGCACATAAAAGAAGAAATTAAATTTAACTGACCAGGGGTGTGACCTCAGTATTTTTCAGATGTGGTATTTGTATGATTTTCAGTGATCTTCCCTGGAATTTAGGAGGGATGGGTTTCCACGGGTTTAAGATTGAGTTAGTAGAAGCCTTTTGCCTGTTTGTTTAAATATTTTTCTCCAAACATTTATAACTGAATTTATGTGAAATCTTGCTGTATCTTCTAATGAAGATTTTCTCCCAATCAGTTTCTTAATTTAAAAAATTTGTTACTAGGGGGCAGGCATTAATGCTGTTGACCTTGCTTTGCCATTTCTTGGGGCTTCTATCAGCTAATATTCATATAGATACATTCTGTACACAGACAAAACATTGTGGCTCCTACATTGAAAGTATTTGCTTGACTCACGCAAGGAATGTGTATTGCAGGAAAGTGTTGAGCTTTTAAATTTAATCCATAAGGATGCTGTATTTCTTTCTTCATTCTTTAACCAAATATTGCCTAATGTTCTGTTCCCCAAAGACCTATTTTCACACTTTCTAGTAGAGACTTTAGGAAAAGTATTATGGCTCTGTCCTTCTGCAGTGCTTACATTAAGAATAGTAGCTAAAATAAGAGAATTATGAAAGAGATTCATGAAATCAGTGGCTCCATTAAATAAGCTGTGGCTATTTTTTCTTGCTGTTGCTGGTAACTATAGAAGTACTTTTGTCTTATGTCTGCTTGCAGAAGAATTAGTTTTCATTACGTGGCTATCATTCTTTTGAAATGTAATGGGGGACACAAAATTATTTCCTTAGCTGATTGTTCTATCTTAACAACAACAACAACAACAAAGTGAAATGCCTACCCTCTGGTCTGTAGCGTGGTAGTCCAATGTGCAGCATGTTTCTAAATTAAATGCTGAATAGGGACTAGTCGTTGCTGGGATGGCATGCTGTGTGTTAACGTTATTGGCAAGGAGCACAAGCAAAATAAAGAATTTCAACCCATTTAGGAGAACTTTTTTCATTTTTCTCTGCCAATGTGGTTTTGAAGTTAAGCTCAAGCTCTATGTTTTTGTTTGTTGTTAAATGCCCTATTTAGTTTTTGAAAATGTGCCTATGTATTTCTTCGAGTCTGTGGTGAGATTGCTTCTCTGTTTCCCATTAGAGATGGCACCATCATTTGATTTATTTTCCCACATAGCCAGAGTCTGCATGGTCTTGGGAACTAACTCTGAAGTTCTTATATTTAGCTCCTCTGAAGAAGGTGTTGATACTTCTTTAGCTTGGATTTCTTCTTTATATCTTACTAAAGGAATGCTGCAAGCCTTGAAAATTTCTTATAAATAAAATAACTATGAATTGAATCATCCCTTGAAGCAATCGTTCAAGATACTTTTAAGTTAGCACAAATGCTTGTAGCTGCTCTGAGTAACATTTGTTTTCTTAGAACTGGGATGTTAGTATAGTATGTCTTCAAGGACTTTTTTTTTAACTGTAAGGAACGGATTTACATGTAAAATATTCTGTAGATTTGTGATAACTGCTGTCTTCATCAGCTGCCTGAGCAGATACTGCATAGCACTGCACTTCACTGTAAATATATGTAAAAAGTTTGCATGTTTCTGTGCATGATACACTAACAATATATAACTATTTGCCTCCACCTGACAGCTTTTCAGCAGTATATGTATATTAGTCTTTCTTTTCAAAAGGAAATAAAGAATACTACAGCCAGGCATATCTACCAGGAAACTTTGGGGGACTTATAGCCAAATTACTATCTTACAACACTAACACTTCCAAAAAAACCGAACATGGATCGTTGAGTAAAACCAGATACAACTTATGTTTACACTGAAATTTTGTGGTCTTGATTCCATGTGCATTAGGTCTTTGTTCTGTATCATATAGTGGAAAAATCTAAAGGGGAGGTGGAACCACCAAGTCATAGATTCATAGCTAAAGTAGAAAGACATTTTCATGTGGTCCAACTGCTTCAGCTTCTAAGCCTGAGCCATAATTGCAACCATTAACTTTTACTACAGATGTGACTCATAACCCTGAGGGCTGCTTTAAGAAACCAGCTGTATGTATAAACCTGTATTTTGCTTTGTAGCATGATGCGCTAGGGCAGAAATGTAAGCATCTTATTACATAAGGCTCTAGTGGGTGGAGTGCAGTAGAGTGCTCCCTGCAGGGAGAAAATATGAAGGAGAAAAATCTCTTTATGTAGAGCTGCTGTAAGAGGCAGAGTAGGCTGGCAAGCTGATAGAACAAGCTGACTTGCAGTCTGCAGTGCCAGTGCAGTTAATTACAGTCCTGCAGGGCTGTATCAGCTGTGTTACTGTTGATTTGCCATATGCTATACTGCGCTTCCAGAAGTACCCTGACTTCATTGGAATGGCAGAACAACATTGATTCTGGCAGCGCAATTTCAGTATTTGAGGGGCTGTATCCTGGAAGTATAGCACCTAGGAGATTGGACAGTACTTTTCAAAGCCATACAGTTACGTAGTTTTAACTCTGGAGATTGGAACCACTTCTTTCATTTATGTGCTATGTCTGAGCTCAGTCTGGCCTTGTTCTGCAACTGGAATTCTTACACTGTGTGCAGTTTTAATGCAGATATGTGAGGCGCTTCAGAATTTACATGATTATTTACTTGTTATTTGAGATGCTGCAAATAAAAGCTCATCGTGACTTCATTAGTGTGCTTGCTTTTAGCAAAAAACTATTAAATATAGAAAAGTTTGAGCTTACATACGGGATGCACATGGTTTTGCAAGTTGAAAATATACATTTGGATGATTCCTTACAAAAGGTGAAGTTGAGTTTCTTTAAATTGCAATTAGAGACACAAGAAGTGCAAAACTCATTATATTCAGCGTATCTGTTATGATAGGCTTTTTTACTCTTTATCACATTCCTTCAGAAACAGAGCATGCACTTTTCCATATTACTGCATACTCATTTGACTTCTGGGGACTCTAGACTGCTAATACTGAATGCATCTTTCACTTACAGTTTATTATCTTAATTTGATTACTTTCTAAGGTCTTTTCAAAATCAAATCTTATCATACACTTTTTTCCCCAAAAAAAGTCCAATGCAGTAGTTGGCTAAACCTGCGTCTAAGTTGCTCATTTGTTCCAGAAGATCTTTCCTTGTGTTCTGGTGTGTCATAGTGTGTGACTTTTGGCTAAATTGCTTCTCTGTACTTCTAGTCGATCTTGTCAGGTAAACAGTGTTCTAGTAAATAAACATAAGAAAGATGGTAGTAAGTATAACGTTTCATGTAGTAAGTATAACATATAATACTTTTTAATCTGTGTGTGTAAGTGTCAAAATTAAAGCTTTTTGTGCAGCATTAAAAAATTGCCTTTTCAGTTTTGAATTTGTAAGGTGTGATTAGACTCGGTTGTAATCTGAAAAGTCACTTCGTGTTTTATGTTGGGGTTTTTTTGTTTGTTTTGGGGTGGCTTTTTAATCAAAAGCTGGAAGAAGGAAAAATAAGTAGCTCCACTGGCTAGGATCTCAGAACCCTGCTGAAATGCCAAGACTAACTATATTTTGTTTTTAAGTTTGCAAATACTAGATGACTAAACCCAGCAAAAGGCTGTGTCTTTTTTTAAGTTTTTAAACCCAGCAAAAGGCTAGGTCTGTAAGAGAAGGCTCATCTCTGGTAGAACTTTAGAAAGTGTTTAAGGGTACACTTTACAAATTGTGGGAGTCGTCCTCAATCCCTTTGTATCTAAAACTTGGAAAAGTTTGGAGGTCATGACTGCTGCAAAATCCTTCTGTATCTTTATGAAAATGGAGAAATGCCTTCCTTCATTGTAGGCATAGCATAATGGTGTGGTATTTACCAAAGTTTGCCATTTGTGGGCTACTGCAGGATGATGCTAGAGTATGACAGCTATTTGGGCTTCATGTGAGCTTCTGAGAGCTTTGGGCTGCTTCTTATAAACAAGTGACAGGCAGGTTACTCTGAAGCAAAATTGGTCCAGACAACATCCCTGTGACAGGGTATTCACACTGGTGTCCATGGTATACTTCTGATACTGGCAGTGTTGCCAGATTATAGTTGTTTGTCATCATCTTGTTATTTTTGCGTCTTTCAGTTCACCTGGGTATATGCCTTATTAATCTAGTTTTCCATACCCATCATTTCAGTATTACCTTTTTTCACCTAAGGACATGGATGTCATTTAATTATGCAAGTCGAGCAGTTTTATTCCCTTGCAGATGTGCTATTCTCTCAGTTATGAAATGGTAGCTGCCACTAGTTAGGATGAGGCAATAACAAAATATTCAAGGAGGTTATAATGTACTTTACAATTTGTTGAAACCCGAACAGATTTCCACCCCAACAATCAGCAGTACATTTCTTATGAAACAAACAGTTTTCTGTTTTCATTTTTAACTCACAAGCTTTTGAATAGCAATGCTCTGGGTTGGTTTGTCCTGGAAAGCTGCTGGTGGTGTGCAGTGTTTGAATACATTTAATCAAGATGGGCATCAGTGTGATGCTTCTCAATTATAACTGTGTCGAATTGGTCTACAACAAGGCAACCGAGTGCCTGAGGTACAGCATCAAGCAAGGCTAACTAATAATCTGATTAGCAGAAGAAATTGGTAAAGTAGGATTTGGAAGTATAAAGCTTGTTGTCTACCAGTCATGCAGGGTTTGCTTGTCTTGCTTGAGCAGATTGTTCTTTTGTTCTGGTTCACCCCTCTCTTCTTCCTCTTTATCCCTTCAGTAAAATTTGGCTGTGCAGCTTTGGGCATAGCTGTGGTTCTTGATGATTAGGCATAATCTTATCTACAGAATCTGGTGGTGGGCTCCTGTCTTAAAGAGAAGTTACGTAGAAATGCTTCTGCAACTAGATTCTTCTTGCAGATGTGGCCAGCTAATTAACCTGCATACCTAACACCTTGGATTTCTCTAGATAGTCCTGCCCAAGTGTCCTGCTGCAGAATATAGTCCGTCAGGTTGCTGGTGTCCGTTACCAGGCCAGAGTACAATCCTATTCAGCTGGACATGCTATCTAGCAATAGATCAGGAAGGGCTTGAAAAGCATAATGTATTGGCTTGGTGTGGGTCTGCAGTAGACACACGTGGTTTAAAAGCCATCCTATATTTAGCGTTTAGGAGTAAAGATGTAAATTAGAAGTTTCCCTCTGTACTGGTTAAGAGTTTTATCATGAATCTCTACATTTGCTATACCTTGGTCGTTGTCTATATGTGCTTGTATGCAACATAGTCAGGCCTTCAGAATAAACCTATCCTATTTTGCATGCTTTGATATTCTTAAAAGTATTTTTTTTGTGTCATTCTTTACTGTGTTATGAATGTGACAAGACTACTTGCATGGCTGCCTGACGGATTAGGTTGTCATTCTTCTAGGGAAATATTTGATTTAATGTAGTAAGAACCTAGTATGAGTTAGACTTTCTAAATGTTGATATTTTCTGGGTTTTGTGTGTGTTTTTTCTTTTTTAGGGGCAAAGAAATCTGTAACTTACAGTATGAAGAAATTATATAAAATGACAAAGGGATGGCTAAGGAAGACATCCTGAGTCTTGACATACTGTGTATGGGTAAATAAATGGTACTTTTTCTCTAAATATTTTGAAGGTGTTGCTTTGCCTGCTTGAGAAGATTAAAGTGCATTTAAGAAGTCTGTTCTAATAATTTAAATGTCCATTTTTACTACTAAAATAGAAACTTCTGTTAGTGGGGAAGGTTCGATGGTAATAGGGCAAAAGAATTGTACTGTGTAAATACTGAAATGAATTTTCCTGCATACTATAGCTTAGATTTTCAGAAACCCTGAGTAAAAAGGATTGATTGTGCATCTGAATTAAAAATCAAAGCCACTCATTTTCTATGTATTGCTAGCTTTATTTTCCAAAATACTCCCAGGCTCTTTTGAAATATTCACTATCACAATTTTAGTTTTGTCAGGGACTTATGGAACTGGAGAGTCCATTGAGTTTTAAGTAGATATGAAACTGTCCTTTCAAAATACATTATTTCTGCACTTACAAGTTCATCCTTAGAATTCTTCTGAAGATGCTTACTGGGTGCTTCTGCAGGGTAGACTTTATGAAAAGTAAGTTTTGTCTCTGATGTGTGACATTCTGAATCCAAAAATTGTGACAATGCCTTTCAGTCTGGGAAAGAATGTTTGAAATGAGAAGCTTGTCGGGTATCAGATCCTTTCATAAAAATTGTATGTGCCTTCCATGAGACTGAGATGACAACTGCCCATCTCATAGCTAAGCAGTCAAAAGTGTCATAGATGGAAGGAAAGTCATAATTTCACTGACCTTCAGGACCTGCTTGTGCAGATTTAGGAAGTGCGTGGTGTTTGGCAGAAGATTCTATCTAAGGGCTTTAAAGTTGGGAATTTTATGAACAAAACTACCTATTGTTTGATTCTTTGATTAGTATTTTATTTTCTGAAAATACTGTCAGTGAAGATAAAACTTGTTCTCCTTTGCTTAATTAAATTAGCTAAACTAGAGAAAATTGGACTTTTACCTAACATGTTACATTAATTATGCCGTTAAAGAATGGACATTTCTGACAGTATTCATGTGTGATGCAATAGATTTGGAGCATCTGTTGTAAATAGAATATTTTTCGCACTGAGTCAGGTGGGTTTGCTAATTTTGGATGTTTTTCTTAATAGAAATATAGAGAACGCATAATTTTATATGTGCGAGTGTCAATGATAAAAATAATTCAAAGGTAAAAAATGGAAATAAAATTTATCTTTCCTGATTAGCATGTATTTTTTTTCATGTGTATTATGTGATCAGTAGGGCCATCTCTCAAGCTACATTTGATTTAGTGATGTCACATTAAAAAAAAAATTATTGGAATGAAATTGGCTGCTAACTGTTTCCAGGGAGCGGTTCAAAGCATAAATTTAAGAAAGACCACAGATTGTATTGTTGTATGTAATATGACTCATTCAGGCTTACTTTAATCATGGGGGAACTTTAAAATATTGATTATTTTAAAATATTTGAGTTTAATGTGGCAAAATTTGAATCCAGTGTCAGGAAATAAATGTGTCCTTTTAATTTTTTTTAATTTGGAAAATTTTATCACTGTGAAACAGTAACTTTCTAAGGTCATAGGCAGATTCCTAACACTTTGCATTATCTGTTGTTGATAGATCTAGAATTTGTAAGACACATCCCCTTAAGTGTATCTCTTCTGAAATTAGGAGGCTGACTATCCATTTTACGGTAGCATATTCTGCAAAAGAAGTGAGTTAAGCTAGAGGATGTTTCTATGTATGGTACTAGCATTCTCTGTCCCTATTAGTAAGAGGCCAAAGTCCCTGATTTGAAAAGTTTGTATTATAAGAAACAGAGCTAAGGAATTTAAGCCACTGCTTAAATTAAATTAACCGTGGGGTTTGGCTGGATATTTTTGTTTGCATGAACAGGTTCCTTTCTGGATAATCTAGAAATCTTTTATACAAAATATACCCTTTCCACCTTAAAATTAACTTCATATGTACTGAAGACTTGTAAAAAATTGTATGGCTATTTCATTTCAGCATAAGCTCTAGTAAAAAGAGATCTGAAATCAGATGTTGACTTACTTAGGTGTGCTCGGTGGAAAATTCTTAAGAACAGAGAATACTGATCCCAGTGGTAGAAACAGACCCCGACAGATACAAGGCTTTTGGACAAATGAACAGCATGAGAAAAGATTCAGGATGGAGTCATGACCTTTTGAATGAAATAGTTACCAGGTAAGAAATGCAGTGCTGGCAGAAATGCCTGGTTTAGTCATCTAATGAGGTAACGGCTTTTATTTTTTGTCCCAAATGAAGTACGCTGTAGGGGAAACTGCATATGGGCAGGAGCATGGACAAAAGACTGGTTTTTACACCAGCAGTTTTGTGTTAGCAAACTTTTACTAGGGTCCGCTGTCTTATTTGGAGCGGGAGGGGGGAAAAAAAAAGTCCTCATCTGTGAAAGTCTTGGGATACAACGAAAATTTGGAAATGGAAATTGACAGTATGTAATCTATCAACTCCTTGTAGGAAACAGGACCATTTCAAAAATAACCCTCTGCATGAATAGTTAGCAGAATGACCGCTTGATTTACTGATTTCACTATTTATTTTTAATGTAACTGAATTTTATATGTTCTGGGCTTTCTTTTGTAGTTGTGTTTATTTTCTTTTAAGGCTGTGTGGGAAAGGGCCTAAGTGAGCCTTAACTCCTTCTAAAGGAGAAGATGCTCACCACTGGTGAGGATTTGTCCTCAACAAATTCAGCAAGATCACTCTTAGTGAAATTGTATATTTTTCTCTGTGTGTGTGTGTGTGAATTCTGTTCCTGTAGTCAACATTTGGAAAATGAATACTGTAAGCAGAAAAATAGAAAATGCCAATTGCTACACACTGGATTGTTAGAAAACTATTCCAGGTACTGAATACATTGCCAGATAATTAAGGCTAACAACTAAAACATTATTCCAAATTTTGCCTCATTTATCTCCTCTTTAAGTCTGTAAATGAAAATGTAACTCTTGCATTTTTGTAATTCCCTCAAGGATGCAGGCTTTCCTAGGTGCTGTATAGAAATGTACAAGCTGAAAGGGAAAAAAGAAAAGGGGGGATATCTGTGGTACACAGAGCAAAAACTTATCTACAGAATAAGCAATATGACCAAATTAAAAAAAAAAAACAAAACAAAAACCCCGCACCCAAAAAACCAAAACAAAAGTAGGTGGTGGCAAAACTAGACACTCCTACCTTTTAAGGAGCTCATTCCTTCCTCCTGTAATAGTGCAGTTAAGTGACCTTTTACATCATGAGCCATACTGGGAAGTAATATCATTGAACAAAACCATCCTGACCAACCTGTACTATATATTTTTAATTTATTTATTTATTTTACGAAAAGGCGAGGATGGGGCTTTTTAAACCTGGTTAAATAACAGCGCCACAGGATGTGAAACCACTGTCTCATAAATTATAACTGCTTCAAGGACTGGTTGAGAGAGATCATGTGTCATAAGATTGCTCAACATCTGGCTGAGAATTCTAACTAGCAGAGCATTTAATCACATGCTTGACTTAAAATGCATACGTTACTACCGTTGTTGAATAGGTATGTAATTCCTTTTTGCGAATAATGGCAACATATAGCTTGAGCTTGAATCTACAGAAGTAAAAAAATTTTTAAAAATCTATGTGATGTCTCAGATGTCTCAGTTGGACACTGCTGAACCCCTCCTGGGATATGGCTGCAGCGTAAGTGAAAGCTGGATTCTGACAGCTCATTCCCTTTGGTGGTTTTTATTTGTTACCTTGAGGTTGTGGCTGTTTTCCCTTTTATTGAGAGAGGGTACCTTGGAGATGTGTGTGTGCCAGAACTTTAAATAGAATATCCTCTGAGGATATCTTGCATCCTAAGAGGCCCAGTGTTTCTCTTTCTCTTCAGTTCCTCACTACTGTTAAGTTTGGGGATGAGCAGCAGTTAAATCTAGAATTTTTTAAATGATGAAATGCAGTTGTAACTCTAGGGAAGCATTTAAAAGAGCAGCTTTCTTTTAAAAGCCATTAGCAATATAGTTAAAGGTAATGTTCTGAATATTAGTCAGACACATTTAGAAGTGATTTTGGCGTTTCAGAGGGTGCTTGCTACTGAAATGGTGGTTCAAAGCATTAGAAGTCGACTACAAGTCAATCTGATGTGTGAGAATGAGTTGGCATCAGCTCCTGTAGTGAAAAGGCTATCTTCGTTCTGAACCTTGCTAGCTAAGCAAGGGCATTTATTCAAGAAATAATGTTCTCGTAGAAAAAATAGGAATGTACTGCTTGCTGTTTAGCAGCTAATTAAACATTTTTATGTGCAGCAGATGCTGTATGGCGTCAAACCCTCCCAACCTTTAAACTGTTTGTCATGCTGCCAGTGGATTGGTCTTTCACTTTACAGGTGTTACTTTACTGCAGAGTTTGCCTGTAATCTGAACTGGCCGTGTTTGTCTTACGTGGCTGAAATACCCGTTGCGTATCTTTGTTTGGCTTTATGAACTTTCTTTGTGTATAGCAATATAATGGGTCATTTCTTGCTCTTTGGAGAGAGTTTTGCAAATCCCAGTTTAATAGTTCCTAGTTTACTCCATCTGTTGATACATTGCCAGTATTCAAGTCTGTGCAGTAAATCTTTGTGAGACGTAAGAAAGTCCTTCCTCATCATCCATATAGGCTGAAATCTTAAACGGTATTCTGTTCTGTAAATCATTTATCTCTGTGCTTTTAAAAAAGTGGCCTACCTTTCCCCTTGAGGCCATTGGTCTTGAATGTATTTATTTTTTTGGCAGAGCACCATGAATGAATCATAGCCTAGAGCAGCTTACAGTCTGAACTCCTCTCTATTGTTAATACTTCATGCAGTTGTTACAACGTTTTGCTATGTAAAACTTTTAAGAGAAGAGAGATTGATTTCAGTCTTGTTAGTTGCTTTTGAAGTTCCTCAACAGTATGTGGAAATGATTTTTTTTAATGGTTGTACAGCTGTAATCCACTAAAATAACTAGTGATTGTTGCACGGGAAGTTAGTACATGGGAATATGTTACTAACTCTTTGTCATAATGAGGTGTGTTTGTTCTCTCACGAAAAATAGTCACTTTAGCTTTTCATTCCGTTTGTAACTTTCCTGTTTATACCTTCCTGCTCCACTTCCATGCTGCTTTATTGTTTCTCTTCTTGACTTAATTCTCAAGTCTTTCATTCTGTTCTTCAGACATCTATCTCTTCTGGTTTGGCTGTTCCACCATGGATATTGTTTCATGCTCCACCCCCTTTTTCCCTGTGTAACAGTGCTTTCATTAAAGGCAACCAGGCAGATGATTTATTTCCTGATGTCTTAAAAGGCTTCTTTGTAATGAAGAGCCTGGACCCAATCAAACTACTAAGGATTTCCGTAGGTGAGTCAGCAGCATGGGCCTAGCTGGCTCTGAGATCAACAGTGCCAGTGAAGTATGTAACTCTATCTCATGCTTCAGAGGGAATAAACTAGATGACACAGGATGAATGGGAAATCAAAATTTGACTGGATACATAACCACAGATTCTGGTTTCCATGTCTCTTCACAGTCTTTAAGCTCAGTATTATGTCCCTTTAACTTGCCTATCGTTGTGAGCAACCCATTTGGCTAGCATTATGATGTTTGGCTGCTCCTAAACTTAAGATTTGGGGAGTGCATAAAACTGTACCACACAGGATGCTGACTTCCTGCATCAACACGTGTAAGACGTGTTCTTTATCGCTTGCTCATTTCCCCTTTTTGCAAGAATTTGAGTAGTGAGTTCCTCCAGGTGGCTGGCTCTATGACCCTTCAAATACTGGCTATATTGAATGCACCTGACTCTTTCAGCTGCAGAGACTGTATTTCTCACCTGTGCTTCAGTGAGGTTTCTCTTTAGATTTGGTTGACCTTCAGTGCCAGTGAATTTGACTAACAGATGGAGAGTAACAGCTGCAGCCTTATCATAAAGAAGGTGCCTCTAGGTAGCATACAGCTGAACAGGCGTGGTTCCTTTCTGTCAGAGAGCTGGGCTTTATAGTGTCCCAGAGCTTCCTGTGTTTGCAACAAACATCTTTGCCAAATTGGGAAGATAGAGATGGATATAGAGGCCAGTATTCCTGGGTGGCTTAGGGACCTGAACTGTAAGGGCCGTGCTCTTTAAATTGATTGAGGAGGTAATGCTAGAGCCTGTTCCGACTTGGGAAACTTAGAATAAACATAGCGCTTGGTGAGTGTCCAGTAGAGGGGGATCCAAGCAGGGTTGTGACTCATGCCTTTTCCCAGCAATTAATTTAAAAATAGAATTGAAATTGAAATATGCTTTGAAGGCCGGAATGTCAGGTCAGTGTGTGTCTGATAGTTTTTCATGGATAAGGTGTTCACAGAGGACAAAGCATTCTTCATTTTCAAATTCACTTCTGCTGGCCATGTATTCTGAGTATGTAGAAAATGAATTTTCTTTGTATTATCTACTGCAAGAAGAAGAGACATTACCTTTGTATAGCTATGTATATTTTTTGTTTGAGTGAACAGCTGCTCTGGCACTTTTGATACTGTGGTTTCATAAATTTTGCACTGACCGTATTTACCTGTTTTTCTAGATAAAAATCTGCAGCACAGTTGCTAGCTGATCCTGAACATAATGACTGCTTTAGGGAGAGGCTGTAATCATTTTACTCTTGCATGTTTTAACCTCTTACTCAGACTTGTTAAATCAGAAACATTAAGAAATGGATCAAGTTTTAGTACATTAACAGGAAGCTTCAGACTATACATTCTGAAATTATTCATAAAAACTTCAAATATTTCAGTTACATCTTTAGTCTAAGAACTTACATGTCATTTTTGCCTTCAGAATCCAGTGTTCTGCCAAAACCTTTTCATTCATGGTGGATGGCTAGTTTGACAGTTATGCACATTTTTTTTTTCTGAGAAAATGAAGGTCATGCAGCTGCAAAGACCAATATTCTGATCTGAATGAAACTTCATGCAAGTGTAATGGCTGTAGAGGGTTCTTCCTGGCTTTAAATTTGAATAGAATTTGATTCTTAAGAGTTTGCAACCATAAGAGACTGTCTTTAAAAAAAAAAAAAGAAAAAATTAAAAAAGAAGGTCATAACACTCTATCTTTTGGTTCATTCACTTGCCTTTATTGTACCATGAGACCTTCTTTGGAAAGGCTTGAGCCTGATGTTTAAGATACCTCCCCTATTCAATTAAGCAAGCTAAGTAAATATATTTAGTTAAATACCTCATTTTGGCTTTATTGAATTGATTTGTATTACTTCTCTTACATAGACTCTATCTAGCTGTATGGTATACTTGGTAAATTTGAAAGGTTGTTTTCCCACACAGTGAATTATTTTTTTAATCTCTGCCTCCTGCCAAAGTTTCTCCAAACCTCCTATTTTAAAATTAGTAGTGAAGCATGAGAAGGGGGCATTCAGTGTTGGTTTGTTTTTTGGTTTTGGGGGGTTTTTTTGTGGTTTTGGTTTTTTCTTTTAATGTTGCCATCCCCAAGTTGTCTTGCTCTTATGCAGTGATGAAATGTCTGGCTCACTCCCTGTACAAGACAATAGTGAGAGCCAAGAAGTTAGTAGCTTCTTAGAATGCTTCAAGAAGTGGTGCAGGAAAGGGGGAAGAGCTGATATAAAGCAGCCTGCCAATGTCTGTCTCGTGATGCTGTTGCAGCGCTTTGGCATTACAGTCTGGGGCAAGGCTTTCTAAAATCTAGCCAGTACTTCTTTTTTTTCCATTGCCTCCCAAGTCTGGTATTGGGGCATACATCCTAGATGATTGCGCGCGTTCTGCACGCTCACGGCTAAATCTGACCCTGCATCCTTGGATTAGAAAATTGCAAAGTAGAAGACTGAGTCAGTAGCAATTTGACAGTTTGAAGGTGAGTTTGTACAGACAACAGTAGATGATGAAACTGCATCACTGTGCTTTAAATTCTTACGACATTTTTAAGTGGATTATATTTGAAGGGTGTACTTGCATAGGTGCTTTTAAAGTAAAGCATTTGTTTTCTTCTGCTTTACTTTTTGTTGTTTAAAGAATGTCTCCTCTGTTCTTTGTCTAGTTTATTTGACTAATTTTAGCAGGATTCTCTTTCCAATATAAAATTGAAAATGAGTGTGTTATTTGTATTAAAAACAACAGAAAAAAACCCAGAACCCCAAACCCTTCTACTCTCCTGAGTTCATGACTAAAATGATCTGATGGCTGTCCCATGTTCCACTTGTATTAGCACAGCTGCCCGAGTGGTGCCTTCCAGCCCTGCTCCTGTCCCTGAGAAACCCAGGGACTGCAGGCAGCAAGGCTCTGCTGGGGTTGCCTGCAGCCTTCTGCAAGCCATTCTGAAATCACAGTGGTAAGGGCACATCTGGAAACCTGAGGAGAAAGCCCACTTGTTCTGATGAGACAACTGCCCTTAGTCTAGAAATTGCTAGTCAGCAAGAATTTAAAGTCCTCAGTAATTGCCAAGATCAGACTGTAAGAGCTATAAAGGTGGCGCATAGAAACAGTATTAAAGTTGGTGTGGGTGTTCTTATCCAGTGAATGTGACTAAACTTGACTCTTCCAGTGTGATTCCCTGATGCATCTTGGAGCTGATAAGTGGGGATACTCAAGAGGGCTTTGGACAGTCTTCTGGTGTCCAGTTCCTTTAGGCAGGCACGTTACTTTTGTCCAGTGACCTACTGCTGGTGTCTTTGGTTTAGAAGGAATGCTGGTGACTAAATAACCCTTTCTCACAGCCTTGAAATGTATGTAAATTGTGTAGTTTACAATAAGTTAGTATGTAAACTCTTAAAATAATTTTGCATCTAATCGTGAACTGCAACCTGTTTATGATTTTAATGATCCCAGTTGCACTAAAGTTTCTCTTGTCCTATGTGAAAGTTAGGATACAAATTTAATAGGGAGTTAAATCTATTATATGTATGTGTTTACTGCACAAGAAGAGGGGCAGAATCAGAAAAAAGTGTATAATAAACAGATTACTGAGTATTTATGTACATCTGTGTATCACTGATTATACTGACCTTTCTTTTACACCGAGTTTGCCATTCAGAGTTTTGCTCTGAACCATTTTATTGGTCTTTAACAAAACTTTAACAAACTAAAACCAGTGGGTTATGCCCAAAGGGTGCTTTTAATTTGTTAATCTGACACTCCTTTTTTTTTTTTTTTTTTGCTCAGCTATCTGGTCTGTCTTCATCTTATGGGAACCTCCATAGGGTGGAATCTTCCTCTTCTCTAGAACAAAGCAAGCAAAAAGTACCTGTGGTTAAATGTTCTGAAAGAACAGAGTTAGTGGTGTTCATATTTGTTTGACTCTTGAAGTATCTCATTGTTTGCTTGAAGATTATGCTGCTGTTATGACCCTGCTCCAACTGAAATTATGCTGTCTCTTTTAATCTTCCTTTGGATGATGGGGCAGACAATTAAGAAGAGGGCAAGCTTTGTCTTGAAGCAGGTAATAAATAACCATCTCCATCAACTTACAGTTTGGATCAACTTGTCTGTCTGGAATTACTACAATTTAACACATTATGGTCTAATGAAATAATAAACTATCTTAAAAAAATGTAAAGTGTCTTTTTAAATTTTATGTGCTACAGTGTTTTGAATTTGGGTGTGTTTTTATATAAGGTAGCTTTGAGGTACGGTGCAAATGAATCTAGCTTTTTGCAGGGAAGAGTTTTAGATTCAGAGTTTAGCAGTGTTAACAGTGAAGAAAAGTTGTTTGCTTGTGAGGCTACGTATTTGTTTTTGATAAAATGTATTTTGAGATATGATTTGAAAAGCTGCTGTCATTTGGTGTAAAATTAACCTATTTTATTAAAAGAAGATGTGGATAGATGGAGATACTCATTGTAATTGTACTGACAGATATTGTGAAGCAATGACATACCTTATTAAGCATGTGACAAATAATGGTGTTTTGTGATAGCTTTGGAAGAAGTGTTTGCTTTTGGCACAGACTTAACCATCTTTGTGCAGTTTAGTATATCTTGGGCTTCTCAGACTTAAGGTAACTTAATGCGTTCCTGTCTGTATCAGAAGTACCTGTATTGCTGCTGTTTGAAAAACAAAAGTGAGATTTCAGTAAGAAATTGGAAGAACTCGGATAAATTCCTCTTTTACGTGCAGTGAATGCCAGCTGGCAAATCACTTCCTTAAATGGGCACCTAAAGTAAAAAGAACCATCTCTTTGTAGCTTTGCACTTGTATTGTTGATTGAAGCAACACACAACATGTGCCCCCTGCTGCTAGTCTTACAAGCTGAAATCACTTGAAAATAGTTTCACAAAACAGGTTTGAGCCCCTTTCCACATTGAGTATCCCTGTCTGGTTAACACTGAAGCTTTTCACAATAGCGAGGCATGTCACTGCTGTGGCCCACATGTAGGGAGGTAATTGCCCAAGGCATTTTTGACCAACTGTTATTATAGTGGAAATGTTTTATTTTCTTAGTTGGTCATGCAACAGATGTCAGGCTTAATTTCAATAATAATTACAAGATTAATCATTGAGTAGGGTCTGTAGATCTAGGCCGTGAGATCTCCCTATAGACTGCAACTGCACTTGATATAGTACTCCCCCCCCCCCCCGCTTTCAGGTCCTTTCCCTCCTCTATATTTAAAACAAAGAAACAAACCACTTAAAACAAGTTGTGAAACAGTAGTAACCGTTCAAAGAAATTTCTCAAAATGTACCCAGAAATGACTGAGCAGTTTTTGTTGCTCGTGAAATATTGGTGTCTTCCCGTGAAACTGCGCTAACACATTGTTCTGCAGCGTGTTCAGTGGGCCCGGGGGATGTGGGCTGTTACACAATTTCAGGGTCGCAAATCTTTCCTTGACAAGCATTCTCCACAGCAGAAAAGTTAGGAGGTGTTGCTGGTAGTGCTACAGCTGAGATGCACGGTCATCCGCAATCCTGGCTCCCTCACGCCGTGGCTAAATCTGCTGCTGCTGCATTGGCTATACTGTATGGAGAATGTCACTGATTTTTCAGTGATTAATATACATATGGAACAGGAGTGGCAACTGGAGTCTGTCCCAGGATTTGACTCTCACCTTAGGTGCTCTACCTGGGTGCCTGAGATTGGGCCGAAGCACTACTTTCGTTTTAGTACAAACCCTCAACTGTCTTGGTCAGTTTTTGTGTTTCAGCAAAGTGTGTTTTTGCTGGTTTCTGAGTCAGCAAAGAGCCTTTGATATCATTCGGTTATACAGTACATGCAAAATGAAAAACAAATTTTAACACCCAAGGAAACCAAAATATGGTTCATCAAACAAGATTGTTTTTGCTTTACTAATTTGTGAATTTGCCTTCTGAACAGCTTGGCTAAGCTTTAGCATGTGTTGAGTTCAGCAGCTTCAACAAGGTTTTCTTATGGTGTGTTAGCTGTTCAGATTTGTTTTCAGAGATTGCCAACGTTTGACAACTTGCACTTTTGTTGTTGTTGTAACAAACGTTGACACCTAACTTTAGTGAGGAAGCCTGTGCTAGCAGTGTTTGTACGGGAATGCACAGGGTCGCTGTTCCCAGAAAGCTGATGTTCCCTCAGACTCTTTAGATGTTTAATAAATATCCTGTTCGAAAACTTTTGCTGGGAGCTGTAATAGCGTATCCAAAGGATCAAAAGCTGGTTTGACCTCTCCTTTTTCAAGCTCCCTCATCCCATGAGCTCTGTCTCTTTAAACAAAAAAACCCCTTACCACCTCTTCCCCTCCAGCAGTTATAAACAGGAGTGGCATACTTTTTTCTTGAAGATACATATTAAAAAGGTTTGTAATTAGTCTGCAGCAATTCATTCTCATGATACGTACCAATGTCTATTTCAGATCTTTTCTCAGTGCCTAGGGTTTTGTTTTCCATATTTCATAGTATTTTTCTTGTCCGGTATTTTTATTTTTTTCTCAAATAATTTTTACATTACTATTTTGAATACCATTTTTCCAAATATTAGATCATCAAACTCCTGTTCTGCTTGCTGGTAATGAAAATATTTTTCAGTAGTTATTAATACAATATCAACTTTTAAAAAAACATAAATATTACCATATATTGTTATAAATGTCATAGATGAAGAGTTTAAGAAATGTATAAAATGCTGTTTATGGTTGTCATTAGACTATATGCCTTTCAGATTTTTAGCAACTGAAATCTTTCTATTAGATACACTAAGTGTGTTGAGTCTAAACCTGGATTTCATTTAGTGTGTGGAATGCATTTTTGGCTAGCTTTGGATGGCCCGAGATCTCATGACCTGTCCTTGTGAGGATATGAAAATACTTCAATATCGGTTATTCTTGCATGATTTTGATAGATTTTTTGAATTGGAACTGGACAGCACAGACCCTTCATGGACTCCGAATCTTTCACGGAATCAGAACGCAGGGCGTGTGGATGCATCCCCGACCCTTCCCTCCCACGCAGCCTCCCACACCGCTTGGCTGGGCTGCTGCTTTGGCTGCACCTCTGGGTAAACGTGGGAGCTGCGCTCCCTCCATTATTTCCTACATAAATCACAGTTTCAGGATCTAAAATAAACCTTGCTGTGTCTTGGTACTTTTCTTCTTGAGAGAAGACAGACAGTCGTGCTGCCATTTATATACTTGCACATTTACTAGCATATACGTCTGCCACATTGAGAGAAGGGAGGAGGACCTGAGTAGGAGAAATGTCATGAGCAGAATTGTACTGAGACACTTTGTATTTTGGTTGCCTTGTGCTCTTTTCAGGTTCTACCACAAATCTGCAACCCTGATGCTTCCTGTGGTGGGGCTCAGGTTGATTTGTTGTCCTTTTCTTTCCCTTTGCAATGGAGTCCAAGAGCTGTCTGAAGTGACCTCAGTTCCCAGTGGCCTTTAAAGGTAAGACCTAGCATTATGGGACCTAATTCTCTAGAAGATGACAGATGTTCACAGTGGACAACAGAACACGAGTACAGCGCTTTTCCATATCCTCCTGCTCTGTAACTTACTTATGCACCTAAAATGCCTGTTGCAGAAACCAGCACTACCAAGTTCTTCAGAGGACAGTGGTGAAGTCTTAGCTCAGCTTCCGAGAAGTGGTTCTTTGGTACGTACAAGCCATCTGACAGTTTAATTTCCTGAAATTACTCAAAACAGGCAAAGTATTTTAGCAAGACATGCTCCTAAATTGCTTGAGTCTTGAAAATGTCAAACTTGGAATGAACACGGCTGCAAAGCACAGGGAATGACCGAGGATGTGCTGGCATTCACGTGGCAGGGAGGTGCTGGGGTCGCAGTGCGACAGCAGGAGTGCTCGGTGCTTTTTGCAGTAATCCAGTTTTGAGGGACTGGATCGTTCTGGCTACTGGCAAACTTTCAGACTTTTTGTAATTGTAAATGGGAGCTCATACTCTGGAAATGGACGTGTAGGAGAGCTCGTTGTTGACCACCGTCATAGCTCAGCTTCAGTTTCACACGAGTCTCGGCAGTTTCCTCAGGTGGCTGAATGAGTCACGTCCAACGCAAGAAGGGATTCTCTAAAAATACGCTTCAGGAGTACTAGCGGTGAACGGGAGAGAAAAATGCTGGATCTGTTCAGACCTAATCTTCAAATCGTACTGAGGAGGTGGATGTCCTCCAGCCTAGTGCTAGTACGCTGCCATAGGATCTGAAACACTTGCTTTTTGCCTCTTGTGCATATTTGAATTGTGTGTGGCTGAATTCAGATGCCGAATGCTGGCGCATTTTAATTTGACATGCACGTGGTGCATGTCAAACTGCTTTGTTTTTAAGAGACTGTTTTTAAGAGACTAAAAAACTGCTTTATTTTTAAGAGAAACGTTGTTGTTGTTTGCCTTTAGTTCTAGAAAAGCTTTTTCAAGTATGGTCACGAGTCAGCCAGGCCCTTAGGACGGCGTTCTTCCTTGCTACCTGCTCTCCTGGCCCTCGGCAGCCAGCTGCAGGGGCAGTTTCTCCACGTCTTTTTCCCGCAGCGCTGCCGGCCTGTTCTCCCCCAGGCTTCCAGCAGCCGGCAGCGCCCTCCCCTCCCCTCCCCTCCCCTCGCCTCCCCCGGCCGCGGAGCAGCCCCGGCCCCGCTCCCGCCGTGCGCGCCGCGCCGCTTTGTGGGCGGGGCGGGGCCGCGCCGCTTTGCGGGCGGGGCCGCGCCTGGCGGGGGGGCGGGGCCCGGCGCGGCGCCCGCTTCCTCCTCGCGGCCTGCGCCGCGCGCTCCCTACCTGCGAGGATATGATGTCAGCGCCTCATTACCCTAATTATGCTGACCTCATAGCTGGGCCCGGCCAATGGGGCCGCTCCGCTCTCCCCACCTGCTAGGAGGAGAATTCCATCATTCCTGGGATTCCTCCCCGGGCCCGTGCAGCGAGCGGCGCCGGGGCCAGCGGCGCCGGGGCTCGCCGCGCCTGCTCCGCTCTGCTCCCGGCCTCGCCGCCCCGGCCGCGGCCGCGGCCCTGGCCCTGGCCCGGGCGCGGCAGTAAACGAGCAGCCCTCCGCCCCCCCGGCCCGCTCCCCTGCCCTCTCCTCCCTCGGCCGCCGCAGCCGCGCCGCCGCCGCCCGCGCGGGAGCACACTGGTGAGTGAGCCCGCGAGCGGGGCAGCGGCCCCGGGACCCGGCCGCGGAGCGGGAGCGCGGCCTCGGCCTCGGCCGGGGGGGACGTTCGAGGCGGGAGGAGGGGGGACAGGTGTCCCCGCGGGGGCGGCCGCGGGGCGCTGGGGGAGCGTCGGCGGGGCGGGGAGCATCGCCCCGCGGGCGCTGACAGGCGGGGCCCCGCCGCCCGGACGGGACGGGACGGGGCGGCCCCGTCTCGTCCTCCGCGCCGCGGGACTTTCCCTGGGCTGGGCACCGGGCTGGTCCCGGCAGCGGGCGGCGGAGCCGAGCCTCCCCGGCGGGGGCCGGGGGAAGGGGCCGGGCGGAGGTGGGGGGAGCCACCTCAGACCCGGCCGCGGGGCTGCTAGGAAGGGGAGGCACCGAGCCGCCCTGCTGCCGCGGGGCTTTCCGAGCTCCCCGGCGCCTTCCCGCCGGGGCCCGGGCCCGCTCTGCTGGCGAGGGGAGCGGGGGCAGCTCTGGCGGGCGGCGGCGCTTCCCGGGCGAGGGACCGCTGCCGCCGTCCGCGCCGCTGCCGCTCGGTGCCGCGCCCTCGGGCTGCTCCGGCCGGGGAGCCGCAGCGTGCGGCGGGCCGGAGGCTCTGCGGGCCGGGCCGCTGCGCGGGTTACAGCGAAAGACGCGAAAGTTTACTGTTAGGAAATATCCTGACGTAATTTCCCATCCGGAAAGTTATTTCAGGGCCATGGGACCGAGCGGGGAGTGTTTTGACTGCCACCTTAAATTCACACCTTGGCTTCGAGGGAGCGTGTTTTTCTGACAGAGAAAATCCCTGGAATTTCACCCGTAGCAGAGGGTCCTGCGGTGCAAATCTTCTAGAATGAGTCCGAAGGGCCCTGTTAAGGCTTTTGACTCTGCCTCTAGTAGATTCCATTTGCAGAGATTTTTTATTTGATCTTTAGCAGTGCAGTTTCAGTCTGTTCAGTCGAGCTGGCTTCATGTTTCCCAGATGTAATCAGAAGCAATTAATTTTCCGAGTCAAGCTGACTGCACGTGACACCGGTGCACCCCTTTTCCGAAAGTGCAGTGAATGGGAATTTCACACCCGTTTCCACTGATATTTGAGAAACCGTGAAGCTAGCACAGTCCCCTTTTACTCTGTTGGTGCTTCAGGATTATCAGGAACAAGAAATAATGGACATTTTTTAATTAAAACAAAGAGGACTAACTGAGTAAGAGCTCCAGCATTCCTGCAGGGAATGCTTGCTGATTAGATTTTCTCTAACTGCAGAATAGGGAGTTGTTTAAAGAGTATTCCTCATTGAGGAACAAACTGTAGGTTGTGAAACCTGAGTGAAATTCTTTTTGCGGGCAGTGATATTAAGAACCCTTAGATCCAAAACTGCATAAAATCTGGCAGTAATCTGCCTCTCCTGCCTCAAAAATACATAAACTTTTTTTTAAGGCTCTTCTCCAAACTTCTTGGCCTTTATTTGTATGTTCCCATCCGCCTACTTGTGAGGATATTTCTTACGTAGAGTGGGTTTTGCTTAAATCCCCTACATCTCTCTCTCTCCTGATACACCAGCTATAATCTCGGTATTTGGGATCAGTTACAAGAACTACTTTCAGTCATAATTAAAGCACAGGTCTGCTCCGTTAGGCTCGTGGTAGAATTTGGGTGTGTCTGCGCTGTACAGTGCGTTGTTTTTGAAGCAAACTACTGGGCTGAACCAGTTGTGGCTGAATCGCCAGCATCTCCAAGGCACGTTGTGGGGAATGGGGACGGGGAGTTTCGGTGCAGAGTGCTGTGTTGCCAGCCTTCCGTATCTCTGCTCAGTGACGACTCGGTGAGATGAATGCTACCACCACCTAGCTTTTACACCCACCTTAGAGCAGGAATTAGGCCAGTTCTGTAAGCGATGAGCTCCCAGCAGTGGTGCTGAAAGGGGTAGATCTGACAGTCTGGTACTGTAAAATATGGCTAGTAGCTAAAACAGGATAGAAAATCACTGATGCAGACCTTTGGGGCACGTTAGCTGAAGAAGCACATTCACGTTATAAAGCGTCAGGAGGTTCTTGTTTAAATACGTGTAGCTTTGATAACTAATACAGTTTGGGGACACCGAGAAGGTTAGTTTGTTTGTTTTCAGATATATCTGAAAGTTTTCTATGATAAAAGGTAGTTCCTGTTCAGTTCCTTTTACTAGGCTAGATGTTACATGATATGTTTGCAGCAGAATGTATAACATATAGGATGGACTGAGCAATCTTGTAGATACGAGACATGGTCAGGTTAGACTTTTCCACCTTTAATTTCTTATGTTTGTTAGCTTTTATTTCAAATACCATTGTTAATAGCTTTCTTTTTAGAATGTTACTTTGTTAAGGAGGATTTATGCAACGAGAAAACAAAAAGCACAAGGTAAAATGCCAAAGCTTTGCTTTAAGCTTAAAATTTTCTGTGTGATAAAGTTAAATCGTTAAGTTGATTCTGTTTGAAGATTTGCCTGTTCAAACACATTTTCCACATGCAAAATAAGCATGGTAAAAAACCCCCGAAGTACTGAATAAATACATTTTTTTAAAAAAGTGGTATTTCGATGATTCTTTTGGCCAAGTAGCCTGAACTCACTATGAAGACTGAGAGTTGTAAATGCAGAAGGATGATCAGGGCTAGACGGTAATCACAATCTAAACTGAGCACTTACAGTTAGCATTTTGCATGGGTATCTCAACACAGGATTTACGTATCCACAAGTAGGAGCTCTGATCTAGGTGCAGTTGAAGGAATTTAAACGTATTGTGGCTGTTGAGGACACGTATGGAATACAATGTGCTTATCGTTATTCTCATTCACAGTACAAATATTCTCATTCACAGTACAAATATGTTTTGCTCTCTCCTATCTTAAAAAATACAAGATGTTGACCTGTTTTGCATCAAAATGTTGCTTTACTTCCTTTCCCCTGTAGACTTATTGATTGTGCTGATAAGTTGTGTCTGGATTTCCTCTTCAGTTTAGCTTTCTTCCATTGAAATCCACTGCAGGCTCTTTCTCTAGGTGCTTCTGGTTATGAATTTGCCTGGGAAGTGCTGTGCCTGTGTCTTCCTAGATGTGAGCTGCTTTTGACCTATTCGACCATGCTCTTCAATTCATCTTCTTTTCCCTATACTTGTGTCTATCTGCACTTACTTCACTTCAGTCCTCACTCTTGATTGTTTCTCGAGCGTCTCGTCGTTCTTGTCTCACTTTTTCATTGTTACAATGGGCTTTGTTCATTAATCCACTTCTTCTCCCTCCAACTTTATCTCTGTAATTTCACCAGACATATGAATTCAAGTACCAGACTTTTCTCTACATCACCGAAAGGTTCAGCCTTTCTCTCTCCTTGGCATGGTGTAGGTGTCTATCTCTAGTTCACACTCAACAAGTTTAAGAGAGACCTCTTAGCAGTGTCCTCTTTCAGGTGTTTCTTATTAACGTGTTTGGAATGGCTGTTGGCCGTGCTGCTATTCTGTGTGTCAGTCAGACCTGTGATCCAAGTATCTTTATGACTGTGACCTCTCTTTAGATCTTCATCTCCAAACTATGTCTAAATTCTTCTGATTTTTCTTATCTGCACCGCATGTCTTTTGTACAGCCCTTTTGTTCTCATCACCCAGCTTTCTCCTTGTTTCTGTCACCTAACTTGTTACTTCGGTTACTAGTTAAGATCCGTTCTAGACAAAAGCCATCATATCTCCATAATGGAGATTACTGCCGCAAACATGTTTCATGTTTCTTTCTCCTTTCTGTCCCTTCACTGTTCCCCCCCTTTTTTTTAATTCAAATATAAAGTTCTTCTCTTTATTTCAAATCTTTCCTGACATACCCCACTGTGAATAATAACTTTCGTGGGATTGAATAAGTGTCTCATTGTTCTGTCTGCAGTGAGTCTCTGGTGCCGGTTTCTCTATTGCCTGTTTACTTAAGTTTCAAACAAGCAACTTCAGGGTTTTGCCCCACGTGCTTTCCTTGATGCTTGGAAGGTGCTGTATAAATCCATGAAATCGCTTAACTGTTAGTTTTCAAAAGCTTTAATTTATCTATAGTCTTCCAAAAAATGTGAACAGGCATTTGCAAAGCTGAGAGTACTCCATATGTGCATGGAATTTGCAAAAGCTTGAAAAGGAGAGAGAAAATAACGTGCTGTTCCGTTACACTAATGGGTGTTGTGTTCTTCAAGTGTCGCATGAAAAACTTACTACTGGATCAGTGTTTAGTAACTTACTTGTCTTTCAGACTTCATATCTTTATGATTTTACATTCATGTCTTTACTGTTTTTCAGAATGTTTCTTCGCTGCAGTGTAGGTGAGATGACAGACCAGGGGAAAGTTGAGTGGAAGCAGTAACTGATAAATAAAAGGACTGAGTAAGACATTAAACTAATATTTGAAATTACGGTAGACAAAAATATCTTGAAGGCTTGTAAAAGTCCTTTTGGCTTGTATCTCCCTAAATCTAACAGTTAAGATTTTGTAACAAGTAAGATGCTTATGAAACTGTTTCCGTAGTGTTTAAATCGTATCCATCCACAGGAAGTTAAGTATGTGTACTTGTATTTCGCCTGTCGCTTGTTTTCCCTTATGAGATCTGGGTATAGGGCAATGCTTGCACATAGGCTAGAGAGTTGGTTTTTGACGGGGATGCTTACAAAAATTCAACTTTGAGTCAGGTTAGTTTCTGCTGCATAGCTAGGCTTCTGTGTCACACAGAGAATTAGCTGGCTTTTATCAGAAGTCTGCTTTTTAACTGGCTTTTTTTGTCAGAACCCTGGACATTGAACTATTCTTTCATTTCTGAAACACGACTCCTTCTGAGGATGACCGGGCTGTTCGCTGAGGCTGCCTTGGAGTAGCTCTAGCAGTTGCTGTCCTTGCCGAGATGGAATTAGGCTTTTAAGCTTTGAACTGTCTAAGGGAAGATTCCTCCTCTCTCATTCTCATAGGCAACCTTTACTTCTTTCCTGAACTGTTATCCCTGACTTGTTAGTTTAATTTAGAGATAGAGGGATATTTCATATTATTTGAAAAATAATCTGGTAGTTTGTAGCTCCTTGAAGGTAATTTCCGTAACTGTAAATACGTTCAGCATGTTTAAAAATATTGCAGCATATGTGGCATTGCACCCTGGAATTTGCAGATCTCTGTATGAACAGCATCCCTTCAAAGGAGCTCTTGAGTGGACACAACATTCTTCACAAGACCTTAACTGTTACAGAAACACTTCTGCAGCTCTCTCATGATATGAACTTTAATAATATGCAAAGCTACAAAACTATATTGAGGCCGGTTTTAGTGAAGTTGTTTTTAAAGTGTCTAATTTCCTGAATAGAATTAAGACTTGGTTCCTGTTTCCTTCTCTCAATGTGGACTTCTGTCACCGGCTAATTCTCTTACTAGGAACATGTTCCGGAAAGGGATTGGGCATCTGCTGCTCCCATTATTTGAAAATTACTGAAAAACTTAAAGAAAACAGCAATTTGCTTTCAATAAAAGACATCTTAATATCCTTTGCATAGTTCTTTATCAAGAGGGTTTTCTCTAAAGAGTTGACCGAAAGGCTTTGTATTACTGTCTTTGAAATTTGGGACAAAGCTGCTTAGTAGTAAATCATGAGTTAGCCATCAGTTTGGTGTAGCTGCATCATCGGATCAGACATATTTTAATCTTTTTTCCAACTGAATTTTCACTCTGTTAGAGGAATTTGTGTGAGAGGGTGAGAAATCAAGTCTGGGGAGAAATAAAGTGGTGCTATTTTAAACTCCAAGAAAACAAGAAGCGGGAAAGAAACCAAGTATCAAGGTCTAAGGGATCAAAGTGGAATGATGCTGAAGGCTGCTTTAGTGAACACTCTCTTCCAAATCTTTGCTTTGATTTGGAAGAGAGTGTGGCCAAATGTGCTATAAAGAAATATTTAATGAAGACAGACTTAGTGGAATGAGAGTCTAAGATCTTGTTTTCTAAAACCTCTTGCCCACATGTACTGTCTTTAAATGAAGGAGTTAACTGATTTATAAGTTCACTTAAAATACTGTTCTTGAGCAAAAGCCGATTCTGACAGGGAGGGAGATGCATGTTTTTGTCCTCAAGCGCTATACTTGGTTCTTTCAAGTATGTCTCCTCTTGCACAGTTCTATGGAAACAAGACTGGATTTCATTCTTTATTGAAAATATATTTTTTAAAACTTAAAAATACTTTTAAAATCCTTTCTCTTATACTTTAAAATCTTTGATTAGTTTTAAAGTCTTTGACGTTATTTAGCAAGAGGGAGGGAGGATAGCAAGGTTTATTATTTGTAGTGCAAAGTCAAGGAAATTGCTTCCCAAACATATGCTTGTTGTTAAGTCTATATACATGTGTTTGAGATTTGTGTAGTTGCCACTACCTTTTTTTTTTTTCTTTTAAAGATCATACTGTAAAGTAAGTTACAGTAAACAGTTCTTATGACAGAATAGCATGCTAGTTTTGTGGGGAAAAAAAACAACAAAATTATTAGCAGTCCTGGGTTCTCTCTCTTTCTCCATTTGTTTTCTTAACAGTTCTGTCTGTGCTGTTGCCGCCTTATTTAAAAACACATATAAGTTGTTGGCCTTTTAACAAAAGCATCTTGACAATGTGTTATTCTCTTCCTTCCTTTCCCTTTCATATCTTTTGGAATTTCATATTGGAACTTCTTTTTTAGTTTTGAAGGCATTCATGTGAAACTTTGAGAGGCTTATGTAAGCTGTAACACATTTTTTTTTTAATTGTAGAGTCTGTTGCTTAGTATAGTGCTGAAATGTGCGTTTTTATGTGTTGGGGTTAACTTTTCATGTATGGGAATTATGTGTTGCAAGGGGAGAAAACCAGGGAAAAGCAGCTACTGAGGTGTGATTGTGATTATACAAGTTACAGTTTTCTGTCTGTGTCATTATATATACACATGCCCGGTGTTTGACTATATGCTCATGAGTAAGAAAATGTCGTAATGGCTTATAAGCTTTGCATGATTCTACTTTGGGCGTAGGAGAGTATGGAGTACAAGTTTATTGAATACTATGGATCTAAAGCAATCTGTGCTCTTGTAGGTAGTCAGGCCAGCTGTCATCTTCAGTTTAGATGAGTTGCGTCTTTGGATATTGTCTCAAGTAGCTATTTATTGGGATGGAAGGCTGGCATGTAGGAGGCAAAAATGCTTACGACATATAGCAGATAACCCTGTTGCAACGTACGTGAGCAGTGGTCGTCAGCTTCAGTCAAGTGCTTGAGAATTTGGTCTTCTGGTTTGTTTTGGATGAGTAGTTGGTGGGAAAGCTAATTCCAGAGTTCCCTTGTTTTCAGCAATGACTTGGTTTTAACAAATCCTGCGCTGGTGTAACATGAAAAGAGCAGCAGAAACCTGGATTTTTGATTCTTTCTGTGGTCATGCTGTTGTTCATTACTACCTCCTTCTGTAAAACCTGCTGTGTGTACACTATGAACAAGTGGCAGACCACCTAGTATGTTGTGGTAAGGACACTGTGAGTTTACTCTTTGAAACTTTGGCTCTGAATTTTCCAGGATCCAGAGAGGAATGGAGACTCCATTGGATGTTTTGTCGAGAGCAGCTTCTCTAGTACATGCTGATGATGAGAAACGTAAGTCTGAAATTTAGTTCTCTGCTTTGTTTGGATCCAGATGCTTTATGTTTGCACTATATATCAGCCCAGATGCTGGCGTTATCGATCTTTGCATTTTACTGAACCTAAGGCATGTAGAAAAATGTCTTCAGAAGCCCTTCAAAGGTCATCTTCCTCAGGTGCAAAACCAATAAGTTGCATTTAAATTGGTTAGTATGCAAGAGAGAATTGTTCCTGTTATTTTGAAAATGTACTTAACCATTCATATGAAGGTGCCCCTCTTTTCCCAATTGCATTTGCATTGTTAGTAGACGAAAAGTCGTACTGGAACTGCTGGCAAACTTAAGGACGATTTGAGAACTCATGAGAACTCACGCTCCCTAATAATATCAGTTAGACCTGTTCTCATTCAAGAACACGTAACTGGGTGGGCATGAGTGGGTTGCAAAGATTCCTTTTCAGCTCATGAAAACTAAGAGGTAGACTGTTATCATTAGTAATGAGCACTTCATTTTCTTTTCACTGCTGCTAAAAGGTGAGTGCAGGATTTTAACATAGTAAATGATGTCAGTTGCAGCTACAGAGGCTCATGTTGCCAATCATTTGGGTAATATTTTTGCTTTTAACATTCACGATAAGCGTTTAAGGTGGGTTAACTAATGTTAGAATATTTTCAATTCTGCCAAATTGCAGTGCTGCTTTGTAGATCAGGTTGTTACCTGCATGCTTCGTAATAAATGTCTTTGTGGGTTTTTTTCTGAGTAGTGTAAGCACTCAGGAAGTGTATGGATCTTGGGTATCAACCTCAATAGATGCTAACTAGAAAAGTGGTATTTTGGATTTCAGACTGCTTTTGTGTGTAGCTTCTGTGCATAAAAACACCTTTTAAGATTAATTTAGCTCTTCTTCTTTTGGTCTTTGTTCCTTTATTATGTATATATTTATTGAAAAATAATTGCCTTGAATGTTGAATAAAAGAACTGATTTACTGCTGTTGCTAATCAACTTACTGAAGTAATTGCAAAGTAAAGAAACACAGTGTATTTGACAACAAGTCCCAGAATTTTTGTGTATATTCCAATAGTCAAGATAACAGTAGCTCGCTCTTTCAGAAGTTTGTAAGAGGAAGGTTTCATTCCCTGATGAGCTCTTCTGTATTACTGGCTCTTAGCTTTATAATGAATATTGGTTTTGCTGTTCTTTCATGTTCACTTGCTACTGGATAAGTGCCAAGTTTTACTCATCCCACCGTAGTAGGATGATTTGGTTGATTGCTACAGTTATTGACTGTTACTGGTCAGTGGATGAACAGCAGTGGAAGTCCTTGAGGAAATAATTTCAACTGTGATTTTGGCCTGGGAGATTTCTCTTGTAAACTAACATACATTTGTAGAAAAGGCAAAAGCTTAACCTATTTTCTTTTGACTACATTTTAAAAAATATATTTTGAATATGCATTCTGAATTTTCTTAAGCTTAAATGCATTCTTTTTGGTTAACTGTTGCCTAAGACTAGCTTGATTTTTGAGTTCCACAGGGTAGGAATGTTGGGCTGGATTTAGAGAATCCAGAGGAAGTCTGATGCAGCGCAACTTGCATGTGAGGAAGCCGATATGTATCTGGTTCTAATTTACATTCCTTTAGTCTTACCGCTTAGACTTAATTAGATTTATGCCACTCCGCAGCTTCTAACTTATGCTGTCTCTGAGTTTGTCCTGTTGTTGTGCATACCGCACACCAAGAATGCGATAGTACGAAAAGCTGCTAAAAGGAAGAAATGGGTAGCCCAGACCAGTCACTGAACTTGCACTTTCTTATGTCAGCTTTTGTGGAAGCAGCACCAGCCAGACTTCGCTCTGTGTTACAGCGTGGATACTAACAGCTTGAAGTTAGTCTGAATCTTGAATTTAGCAATTATCCTTGAGCTTTCCAGTACAGTGCCTGGCACGCTGCTCCTGGAGTTCTAGCAGTGGTCCTGTCTGTATTTCTGCATCCCCTATTCACTTTGTCTAACACGTAGAATTCTACGTAGAGTTTCTAATACTCCAGTCATGACCAGGAGTCCAATAATTTTTTTTTCTTTTTTTTTTTCTTTCTTGAAATCAGATTACTTTCAGATACTTGGTATCTGAACAAACTATTGAATTTATTTCAGTGATGTTTCTTGTATTTAAGTAATATACAGGTAATTTTATTGTTGAGTCATTGGAGAAAATTCCAATGGGTTCTTTTTGGTATTTCTAATGATATAATGAAGTTTCCTGCTTCCAAAGTTTTGAATAAGGATTTGAGATTAATTTCGTTTCTGAAACATTTCTGTCTTAGCCCCAAGTCTTTTATTTTTGTGTGGAATAGAAATTTGTCTAACAGATAACTCCTGACGCCCTTTGCGCATTTCATGGTCGAAATTTTATCCTATTTTTTGAATGGAGAGCAAAGGAAGTGTACCTATATGCTATCCTGACTTGACAGTGCTACCAAATAACTAGTGGTTAGATTCCACTAGTAGATTTATTGTTTTACTTGTTAAGATGATTCAACTTACCTCAGATATTCTCATCTAAGCTATATGCCATGTAAGAGTTGAAAAATGCTAATTTGCCACTTTTTAAAGATCATTTTAAGCAATTAAGATACCCACTTTAACGATAATATCTCAAAATTATTCCTCTTCAAAGTAGTTTACTATTACAGTTTTTATAAGAAAAATAAAGGTAGTCTTAACACTTCTTCTCTGTCATCTAGTGTGAGAAGCATATGCATAATGCATGTAAAATATTTTTGAAGTTAGACTGTGTACGCTCCTACACAAGGTATAAAGCTAGCTGAAGTTGTTAGTGGTCTCTTATTCATACATATCGGTAATTTTCACTACTACTTTTCTTGAAAGTGTTAGTAGTATTTGTACACAACCCCTTGATCCTCTTGCAGACTTCTTAAATTGCAAATTTCACACCCTGATATGCTTTAATCCCATCTCAACCTCAACTTCAAACTAATTTATATAAATCAGCAGCCTTCAAGTGCATTTACTGAATCCAAGCAGCGCAAATACAGGTTCTTGTTAAAAAAGAAAGTTTATTTCCTGAAGCGGGTAGGTATTTAATTTTATTCTTGTTTGTCTGGGTGTATTCAGAGGAGGAATATTACCAGTATTTATGAATTTGATTCTTTCTAACATGAAGGATCCTCTTATCTCTGTGGGCACTCACCACAGTACCAAGTAATACAGAAGTGTCTTAGTGTTATACAAATCGCACTCTGTTTAAAACAAATATATTTAAACTTACCAGCACTTAAAGAGATGAATGACACATGTGCCTATGTAGATCTCCCAGAATGGTTATTGGTTTCTTAAACAAATATGGCCTTGAGTTTTTTTGGTGGTTTGGTTTTTTTGCAGCTGCACCTCTGCCAATAAGGTTGACCTTCAGTGGTACCTTAGCTCTGCCTGTTGCTTTCAGTCGCATCTCTGTTTTATTTCATCAACTATATATGCTATCTTTCAACAGCTCCCAGTTTAAATCATTCTGCACTAGTTAGCAAAGAAAATTTATGAAACACATTTGGGTAACTACTGTGTCATGGAAATGATTAATTATGAGAAGAAATGATTACTGTAATTTTGTATTTGTAACTATTACCACTGTGATGTAAGCAATTATTTAAGCTTATGGTATAGTGGATTTGTACTTAAAAACCAACAAGACAAAACAAACCAAGCTGAACAAAGAAGACAGAGACTCCTTTAGAGGTGGTAACAGCTGAAGGAGAGGATAAAGATATTTCCTAATGGAGTTCATTATTTACTTATTGTCCAGACTTGGTCTTCCATTTCAGTGGCAGGAAAGCATACCGTGAGGTAATTAGTAGCCAGTCATCTTGAAGCCTTGTCACTAATGGCTCACTTGTCAATAGGGAAGGGAAAGGGTATCGGAAGCCTGTGCTGGTCACGAGCAGCTGGCCAGTGCCAGGGCAGGTGATGTGCGGCGCTCTTCTCTGTACGTGCCAGCTGTAGGGTTTTGCGGGGGTTTCCCAGTGCTTTAGAAGTGGGCTTTATAAGAAGTGAACATCTGTGAGGCCTGTGTACGTATGCTGTCTTTTTAATGTTATCATGGCTGGAAACCTTATCGAATGGGGGTTATGGTACAATTGCGAAAATCAAGTTTACGACGAGATGCTTGATACTACCCATTACTCTCCTGTTCCTATACTGTTCTTACTGGGCTTGTACTGATTTCTCATATGTTCAGGATTCAAGCTGGCTATTTTTAGAAGACCACAGTATAAGCTGGTAGTATTTAAGTAAAGACAAAGAATTACTGAAAGTACAGTTTTTCTTCCCATAATTGTGTTGAACAGCAAGTGTTCAAACATTAAGGAGGACTATCATATTGTATTTATCTCATATAAAAATAAGGGGTTTGAGAACTGGTCTTTCAGTTATAAACAGTGTTTTAAAAGCCTAATCTTGTTATTGAGAAAATAGTGAAGGAAAATGCTAATACGGACTTGCACTTGCAGAATGTGTTGAAAGCACTGGGTACTCGGCCTGTGCTGAATTTATAGTAACGCTTTACTTGTACTTCCCTCCGATATGCAAGTCCAGTCTAAGAACATGGGAATGAATGAGAAAAAACATGTTGTTTCTCACTCTCTCAGGGTAATATAGTGAAAAGTCTGTTGCTGGCAAACAGAAGAAAATATACTTCCACAAGGAAATGAAAGGTTTGGAAACAGCTAATAAATGGCACAATAAAGTCCTGGGTAATAGCTTTGCATTCTAATGCATTGTACCAAATCCATACCTGTTGAGTCTTGATTTATGTTTTGAAAAACTGATACAGGGCTACATTTGAAAAAAAAAAGTTGATCTTTGATCAAGCCATGCTTCCTGCACATGTACCATCAGTCGCATGCGTCATCCTTGTATGCATGGAAGCCTGGAACTGCTATTCCACGCTTCTTGCCTGTGAACACTATTATTGTTTGGCAACGGTTTCTTTTATGTGGTTTCATTTAATCCACTTCAAATAATTAAGCTAGACCATACAGTTGATATTTCTAGTACAGAAGAATTATTGTGCTTTAAAATCCCTGCCCTAATCCACTTTGTAATAAAATCCTCCTGTAGACAAGACCTACAAATCAGTTTTTACTGTTCTTCATTCATATCAATCAGTTCAGTTAGGAGAATGAATTTTGTGCTGGCTACCATCTCATAATTAATAAATATGCAACGATTAGTTGTTTTGGATAGCTGATTCTAAAAAAGGTATTACTTTAAGGCTGAGTTGAGAACAATTTATTTTTTTTTAACACTCTTGAAGAGGATGATAACTCTGTAAGCTTATTGTCTTTAAATACAAAACAAGCAATATTTATAGTAGACTTAGACTTGGATGTTGCTATTTGTGTTGAAGATATTAATGATGAAATATTTCTAGCATCACCAGGACTCTTCACCTACACTACTGTTTGTTTTGTAAATTTATAGCAAACTGTGGGCAGTGAGCCTAAGGCAGGTTTTAATACCAATGTTTGCAGAAGTTTAAATAGCTTCCATCCTACTGTGTGAACACTTAAATCAGCACTGAAAATATTTAAGGTCCTGAATGGTTTTTGACTGACTAAAAGTGAGGAATTGAGTGGAACTTGCTATACGAATGCAATTACTACAAAGGCAGTCTCAAAGATTAGTTTCATTTGAAGTTTGCTTTTTGTGGGGGGGGTTGGGGTTTTCTTGGGGTTGTTGGTTTTTGGGTGGTGTGTTGTGTTTTTTTTTTTCCCTAGAGATTCATCTGCTTCAGAAAAATGGGAAAGCATGATATCATTTTTACAGAGAAGTGAAATAGCAGTATCATGTCACAGTCCTTGTTTATTTTCTATTCACAAATTCGTCCCGTTCCGGGTAGAACTGGGAGGAATAATGCATGCTTCTAGTAAGGATGATAAATATTATATAGCAAAGTATTACTTAAAGCAAGATGAAAAATTTCCAATAGAACATAATCTTGTCGTGTGACTTGCCCTTTCTATTTTCATTTGCAGGTATATGTCCAAAATAGCAAATGTTGTAACAAAGAAATAAACGGAAAAAGTCTTAGCTGCATGTTGTAGTTAAGAGATATTTCAGTATTACTTCTCATTTATGGAACGCTTGGTTTAGGGGTGGAAGGGAATCAAATTGGTTCAATAAGGGCAACCTGGAGCACGTTTAGAGTTCTTTCGAAATCTAAAATGTGCTTGCGTACTGAACCTTAATTCTCATATGGACTGTTTTGTGGTAAACTATTTTCCCTTCATGCTAAAATTCTTCATTTTGTGTCCCCAGGAATAGGTATAATACACTTAATAGTTTAGTACATCGCCACTTCTCTGTTTTGTGTTTATTGTTTTGCCATTAGTTCTGTAGTTTGTGATTATTTTTTTCACTGTAACAATGTTGAGAACGTTAATGTTATCTGTAGTACTTGGTGCTGTACGAATACGTGGGAAAAGGTAGTCCCTGTTCTCAAGACAGGCCGTCGAGGGCAGGAAGCAGAGCACCACTATCGTGATATGGGGCTGCTTCTGATGAGCCGGCGGGTCAGAAGCGGAGATGCAGACCCGCGTTTCCCGGTTCCTACTTGGAGCGCCTTGTTCACCACACTGCTAATGCCGTAGCTCCTCTTGAACCCTGAGCTCTCTCGCTCTGGAAAGCAACCTGGCAAAAACGTCCTAGCAGAGTTTGGTGCCGTGAATGCTGTTGCTACCGTGGAAGTGGAATTTAGTGGGTCGGCAGTACTTCTCCTTTTCTGCTTGTCGCTTTTGGAATATTCAGGAAATAAATTATTGTCTTTTACAGTAGCTCATAGCTGCACATAAAATTGCTCATAGGGAAACTATCCTTAAGAAATTCTTTGCTTTGAAAGAGTGTCATGCTAGTTTCTCTTCCTTTACCTGAGCAAGCTGGCAGCCGTTATACATAACCTTAAGATTGCCAGCAGGGCTGACTAAATCACTGTCTTGTTTTTTCCCAATTTAGGCTAGATAAAAGTCTCCCATGTAATGAAAGAGTTGTGTGTGACGCTTCTACTGAAAATCTTGCTCCCTTTGACTTTCAGGACTCCTCCAGTAAATGGAGGAGTCATTGTCGATCTTAACCTCCTACTTTTTGTTTTGTAGGACAATACTTGCTGAAATCCTACTTGGCTAGGTTGAGGGCAATGCAACCATGTTAAGCCAGATTTTTCTTTTGCATTCTGTAAATAAATCTAACAGTATTTTGTATGCATGTTGTTCTTCAGTGCTTTCAAAGTTTGGGGATTTTTAATCAGGGTTTTCAACTCTTGGATGTCTCTTATTAACCAACCCAGCGCAACCTTTCTTTTAGAGCTTGACTTCTTCTTCAGAAGACTTTTCCCTTACTGGGTTGAAAGGAGGGTAAGAAGTGCCTCGTGATTATTCCTCATATGAAAATAAGTGGACTCTCCATATGGATGTTTGTTTCTTCCTTTATGGTAAATTAAAATACTGATTTGGCTGTCTTTCTACCAGGTTGGTGATTGGATGAATATGTCTGTTGGTTCAGAGAAGAGGCAAATATATGATATAGACAAAGAGTTAGGTCTTGAAAATTAGAGGTATGGTTAGACTTTGGTGTTCTGCAACTCAGTTTAATATACTGAATTCTTTAGTTGCAGAAATTAATGTGCATTTAAGTAGTTGAATAGCTTTTATGAGTTAGCGACTGTGCTTGTGGTGGTCAGAGTTTATCTGTGATGTCTAGCAAAAGAGAAACTTAAATTTGCTGCAGGAAAAGCTGAATTCTAAGAAGCAGTATCAGCAAAAAATCTACGTTTGTAATGGCTCTAGAGCTACGAGAGGTGTTAAAAGTAGATTTGTCAGCTAGTCATTTACGTAATGTTTAATCAATGGTAAGAGGGGGAGTCCTGTTAGTTTTGGAGCGGAATTTGTGGCATGTATCATCTTTTTTTACTGAAAGGGGGAAAAGTATGGAAGTGTGATGTTTCAGTTTAGTAATAATGTGATGGAAAAACATATGTGGTTTGCTCATTGACATGCAGCCTGAATCATCTGTTGTTGCTGTATGAATACCAAAAGCTTTAAATAATAAAACTCTATGAGTAATAACACACATAGTGTTCTGCTTTTAAATTTATGAACCATACAGACCAGAAAATAGTAATATCTTCTCTGTTCTAAATAGCAGTTAATCTATTTTTTAGTAAAATACCCGAATGGCTGAATTCCTGACCTTCTGCTTTTTGTCTTTCAAAAGCCTTTAGCTGTGTGCATTACTCAGTTTTTCACAGGGTAGCTTCCTGTAAATGGTGTCAGGGCTATTTCATCAGTTTTAGGGTTTTCTTGAAAGTAGGAGTGTTAAATTGGATAACTGGTTGTTTGGGCTGTTTTGTTTAATTTTTTTTTTTAATTTATTCTTACCTCCAGAAAGCTTCAGCCTTTTTTTCTCAAAGTTTGTTGTAGCAAGGAAATAAAGAATGAGTTATGTTTTCAACTTGTTAAATAGGCTGGAAAATGGGGCAATTGTCTGCTTGGCGCCTCGATGTATTTTAATAGCAGTAGAGCACCATTAGCATAATCAGTGGAGTGATGGTAATGCCTTCAGGAACAAAATTGTCTAAACATTTTTTTCGAATTAATTTTAAAAAGCATTTGCAAGAAGTTCAGCTGCCTACGGTTTGTAAGCATGTTGTAGCATCCTTCAGCGTACCAGATGTTTCTACCCAAACTGCACCAGCTCCGGAAATAGGCTGCGCAGAGCTCCTGAGCAATGTCAGCCAGACAATATGTCTTTTCTTGCTGAATCCTTTTTAGCTAATTGGTGATAAAATATTTGCAGTGATTGGTGCCATTACCTCCAAGTAAATGATGTTTACAGAAACACTATCTCTTCAAATGTTGTTTGGCAAATGGAGGGGAAGGAATCTTCTTACTAGAATGGAATTTGTTATCAGATACTAACCATTGCTCTGAAAATTGCAGCTGACTGAATACCATATTGTTAAGCGTGATAGCACATATATAACCATATGGAACTTGTCAATGCACGTGCTTCTCAATGACTGTAGTTTCTGAAATGCTATACTTGGAACTTTGTGCTCGATTTGTATAGTTTACAATAATATATATTTGTTATATCCTGAATTTTGAAACAATGCAGGGAAATTATTCTGTCATTAGGTTTTGTCTGTTAAGTTTTCTGGCAGTGACTGAAACTACATACATGGATTTTTTTTTTCTTTTTTTACAGCTAGGCAGAATATACTAGCATGTGAAAATCTGGCCATTCTTCATGTGGTAAATTTGGCTTCTTTCATTTAAAAAAAAAAAAGAAGTTCTTCCTTAATTACAAATTCTGCAGGCTAACTTGTGAAATGCAGGGTGGTTTCCCAGGATGTTCTTTCCACATCTTTAAGAGCACAGAGGATCAGGACAAGCTTGGAAATTTCAGTGTCACACTGAAAAGCTTGTTTTCATTTGGGGCAGAATCGGTAAGAGGAAAGGAGCTAAAATATTTCAGAAATGCTTTGGATTCAGTATATTACTATTGTTTATCTACTTTTCCTTGTTTAATTGGTTTTGTAGGTACTTATTTCAACGTTTTATCCAGGTGCCTGGAAGGGTCAGAAATGGAGTGCTTTACAACTGCCTTGTTGCCTCTTGCCAATAGCCGTGCTGTCCCTCCCGCGGCTCGGGCTCTACCCGCCAGATGCCATACATTCTGGAGGGACTGTAATTCATTTTCCAGATGGCAAAGCAGGGCTTTTTGGGAAAGAGAATGTCTTTGGTGCAATGTAGCAATTCTTAGTTTTGTTTATGCAGGCAGGCAAATCTGGAGGTACCTTTCTCTGTAAACAAATGAAAAGATTGTATTTAAGAAAGGAGGACTGAGTAAACTTTGTGTTCAGTTAGGGTTTTAAGAACTCTATGCTGAAAAAAAGGTGATTTTAGTTAAATACATAGTTTCTATACACACACGGTATGCTAAAACAGTGTTAATATTGTAAAGTCAATTCTTTTAGAAGCAGTGCAGCGTTAAAATTGAGGTGGGCCTATGCAGTCTTTGCTCCTTTTTCAGTTAAACACTCTTTAGTGAAATGATCATAGAATATTTACAGTTCTGTTGTAAACAGAAATATGCAAGTTCTTAGTTAATGAGCATATGTTTGATATTTTCTTTTCCCTTGCTGGGAACCTAGACTTTATTTATGGTATGCCATTCAAATTCTGACCTGAAGGAGGAGGGATCTGAACATGGGTTTTCCAGTCCAAGATGAGTGTCCTAATTAATAGCTTATGAAATAAAAGGAGGATACAGTCAATTACCACACTCTGTTTTACTAACTCATGCCTTTTGTTCTGTTGTTTAAGAAAAAAAAGAAGCAGCAATAGTTTGTTTCAGGCTGAACAGAACATATTTCTCTCCAAGAAGCAAACACCAAAATTACTTGCGTTTAATTTTTCCCCGCTTTTGCTGCTGAACCAAAAATCACTTACTTGTGTAAGCATAATTCTGGCTACAAATCTGCTATGCAGCTATAAACAATGTCACTGCAGAAACTTCTGTCATCCATAAGCTTAAAAAGAGAAATGCTTCTTATTTAGCAAATTGAAGAGTGAAGAGTGATTTATGACTCTCCTCTGATTTTTTTTTTCCCCCTTCTGTTCTGATTTTAAACGTAATGATATATTCATTAAAAGGTCCCCCAAAACACTACACTGTATTACAAGAGTATTTTTGTCCATCCACTACAACAGCATTGTATTAGATGATAATACTTTCATAAGACTGGAGCTAAGTTTGCTTTAGATATATATTTATTGCTTTGTAAGAGAGAGAAATTATAAACAGTAGTTGGACAGAAATAGTCTTTTGTGTGTTCTTGTTTTAAATCAAATAATTTTAGTACATGCACTAGGCTTAATTTTCCTGATACTGTGGCAATAGCAGTAACCGCTTTATTTTCTGGGTCATGCCCATGTTGTCTGTTTGGTTCATGTGAAAACATATGTGTATTACAGTTGTAACTTTACTGCTATAAATCTCTGGCCTTTATTTGCTTTCTTTAGGGCCGGATATATCTGGCTCATAATAGCAAAAGAGTAACAGTTCATCTATGGCTCCATCTGTCTCCCTTGCCAGTTTCTGTATCTTAATGCACCTCTTGCTTAGCCTGACCTGGAAAGCATCTATAAACATGCAAAAATATTACTTTCCCCACTGAACCTCCAAATTATGAGATAAATTAAGGGCCTCTTTCGGTAGTTTTTATCCTCGGAGTTATCTCCTCAGTAGACAGTATAGTGGTTTTCAAATAGTGGTCTAGATTTCAAATACGTTAAAGTTCAGCAGTGTCGGCCTCTGACGGAAACCCATGATCTCACTGTGCAAGGGCCGCAGTCTTTGTGAGAATTTCAGAATATATTTATTGTATAACGCTGGCACTTACCATAATTATATTGTTTTATGTGTTGTCATAAAATATAACAATTTTATGCTATATTTACCTGACCAAACTATTCTTTTATTTCAAAATGATGAGCTCATTTTGTTGAATAGTTAATTAGCTTTAAATGTATTAACATTTATAGTCCTTAATAAAATTGTTATAAATCAATAATATTATTGTTCTCGTAAATAAAATATGTGAGAAATTTAGGCTTGAGAATGTCATTTTTCAATGTTTGAATATGAAGGGCTTTCCACTGTCTTTTTCTGCAGAAAGGAAAAGCAATTTGGAAATTCTCAGTCTGTCCTTTTTACAAAAATCTGGATAGGTGTTTGGGGTTTTTTTAATAGTAGAATAATAGTTGACTAATCTCAGTGGAAACCTCTGCGCTGTCTGACTCTTCTTGCCTGAAGTACTTGATGGACTTTATCTGAGTTAATAGCAGAGGCTGGTTCCATGAATATCTTGTGGTTCCAGGAGGCAGCGGGTCAGCTGCCTTAATCCGTTTGACTGAACTTCGCATGACTCTCAACAGATGTTTTGCCTTTAAAGGTCAGATTAACTTTCTGACCAGACTAGCTCCTTGCTTCCCAGAGCATGCCAACATAGTTAAGAATTGGAATGTAGTTTGACATCGGGGATGAAATTTCATGAATTTCTTTTTCACTTCCTTAGTTATTCAACCAAATCTCACGATACCCACTTGCATAACAACTGGCAGAGCGTATTTTAAAAGGATAATACAATGTCAGAAGAAAAAGATTATATGAAGAATTAGAACGTGTTGGTATTCGGAAAGTTTAAGGCAGAATCATGGAAGTTCCAAGTAGTGTATTTCAGTAATGTTTACTTGCATTACAATAGTATATAGAAGCATGGTTGTGCTAGGCATTGAAAAATATGCATAATTAAATTCTCGTCCAAAATGTATGGTATGCAGACCTGTGATGCTAAAAACAGCCACAGAAGATCGGTCAATTAATGGAATCAAACACCGTTCTTGAAAATGGAAGTGGCAGGAAAAATTTGCCCCTCGGAAGACCGGGGAAAGGCATGAAGCTTCAGCAAATGGTGAGCTCTCAGCAGGAAACTGTTAGCTCTTAAAGTTGGAACCATTTGTATCATAATGTATTTTCAGGGAGGGTCATAGTTTGCTTCTGTGTGGGAACACGGGAGCTGTTTGGCCGCAGCAGGATGGGGCCCCTCGCCAGCGGCCGAGCCTGCAGCAGGCACCGCGGGGGAAGGGGTTCTGCGCCCTGGGCAGCCGCTCCTTGGCTCGCGCCCCAGCACGCCGGGCCAGCCTGCCCAGCCGCAGCGTAGGGCCCGTGGCCAGTCTCCCCGGGGAGTCCCGCGAGTGCCCGTGACTGTGTTGCGTAGATTGACCGTGGATTAGGTGAAAGAACGTGTAGCGGGCTGGCTCGTGTGAATTACTGCTGTGCTTATTGCGGCGCTCCGTAATATGAGTATTTACGCCGTGATGCGATTTACAATGTCCTTTGGCATCTGTGTGTACGTTTTGTCGATCTGCTGTATCAAAATGTCAGTATTTTATCGCCACTAATAAAATGACTGTTGGTAATAATTGTGGTAAAAAAATGGTAAAAAAAGAATCCTGCACAGTATTGGTTTCTCAACCAGCAGCTTTGCTGAAGGGTTCAAGAACTCTATCGCATTCAGGAGAGGGAAAAATTACCATGTTTCTTCATTTAATTCTCCCTTCCAAACTTATTATCTCCATTTCTGTAGGTAGAGAAGGAGCAAACAAATTGGTATACCCACATGACAACTACAGTGTCATGCTGAAATAAAACTGAATCTTATTTAGGTGCCTTTATTCTTAGGTGCTTCCAGTATAGATCTCCCTAGCTAGACTATTTTTTTATGGTGATCTGTTCATATTTGCATGCATATGTCTATCTGATCTTTTGATAATCTGGCAGGTCTATTTTAAAGTTATTTTTCTTTTTACTTCTCAGAAATAGGGCATAGTGGTGTTAAGAGCTGTTCCACTGACCTTAATGCAATCACATGAATGCTACCGTCTTTCTGCTTTCAATCATACCCAAATATTACTTAGTAATGAGAGGAAGATTGTGACAATAGAAGAATGTAGGACTTCGCTACTACTTCTGGCTGCTCACTTCTAACAATCAGTGATCTGTTCAAACGTGCACTTCTGCTCCCCTTACCTATTTCAGTTACTAATAACAGCAGATTTGTATTTTCTTGTAGCACTGAAGTCATTTCAAGTCACTTTTAAAACAGGATAGACATATGCTTGCTGCCTTGCAGTATTGTACTCGAAAGAAAATTATGAGAGTAAGGGTCCAGCATGGGATGAATAAGACAAGCCTGAAGAATTTTTTCTGGAGTGGCAGAGGTGGGCTTTCTGGTAGAACAGAGTAGCGATCGCTCCGGTGGTCTCTAGCAGAGTGTAACGCTGGTGGGGCCTGCCTGGGGAAATTCGGGTGTGCTGCTCGCGAGTGGAGGTCCGGGTTAGCCCTTCTGGCTGCAGTGCGAGGCGCGATGTCCTGGGGGTTATGCTAGGCTTTACGATGGTTACAGAAGGCTGGAGGTGATGTGCCGGCAAGGTAGGAGGTAGCGGACAGTGGACTGCAGTGCAGTCTGCCGACCGCTTTAGTAGACTTTTTTTCCCCGGTGAGGTAGTATGGGATTCCGTGCATATTTTATGAATAAAATGAACATGTGTAAAGTACTAAAGAAAGATTTTAGTGGAAGACCTTTTATATATTCCTCGATTTGGATTCTAAATATATTTTTATGTACTCTTTATTTCCTTTTCCTCTTTGGATCCCTGTTCTCCATTAAGTTGGAAAGAGGTTATCATTTTCATTTTATGGCTGAAATTGCATGTTTGTTAAAGTAAGTGGAAAATACTTCTACAAATGATGCTACCCAGTGACTTCTTTTCCTTTAACAGTTATTACATAAAAAGATAATTAATTTCTCCCGTAGGTGTAGAATACCTGTTGTTTCCTATGAGAAATAGAAACTATGGTATAAATGAGAATCTTTTTTAGAAGTCTCTTTAATTTACTTACTGATTCTTATTACCTGTTGCAAGCTGCAGATACTGATTGTTAATGTTAACTGGGAGAATTCAGCAATACGTGGCCTTGATTTGTTATCTGTCTGTTACCCTCTGCCAAGTGCTATGGTTACCGACTCCTTATGAGCGGGATGTTTATTGTTGTTGTTGCCTATGCTTGAAGTGCTCGATGCAATGCCTTGATAACTGCTTGGAATTTCTACCAGAGTAGAAATAGCCATAAGTTCCTTTCTGCCAAAACGATAAATCCTTTTTATCTTTTTCTGAAAAAGTCTAGTAATCTCCTTTGTGTTTGTATCTATAGCTCACCGCATCACTCATTCTTGAATGTCCAAAAAAAGGATAAGCTTATGTCACTAACATGTGTCCTTTCCTTCTTGGTCACTTTTCTTATCGTTATGTGAGTTACTTCATGATGTGCCAAAACTCCAGTAGAGCTGTGTCTTCTTTTCAAGAAACTTTGGCTTCTCTTTGTCTCCCATATTGGAGAAAAAAACCTTAGTTGGCTTTTTACTGCACTCTTGTCAAACACAGCATCTCAACATTTAAAGGCAAATGTATCTAACTTGAATTTAGAATAGAAATAATATTTCATTGGAGAGCTCTCTCCCTTATGGATATGACAGTTTCCCCTTCATAATCTTACGGTTTTCCCCCTCTCTCTAACCCAGAACTGCAGTTTCTCTGAATCCTCTCGCAGTGCAGGTCACTGCTAGTAGACAGGCTGGGTACTTGCTAGTGTTGTACAGGTAATTCTGGCAAAACTCACCGTTTTCATGACACAATAAAAAAGAATGAATCTACACAATACACTTTGTTTTAAGCACAGTGACTGTTAAATGGTGATTCTAAGCACCTGTGTTAGGAAAAGAGGGAGGTGATTTTGAATTATTTTCTGCTATGGTTGTACAGAATGATTACAAACAATTTACAAGGGGGTTGAAAAAACACCCAAAAAGTGCAACCAAGAAGTATCTCTTTTGCAGATATGGAAGCTTCAGACAGAGTATATGCTCATCTCTATTTTGTAATGATTTCTTTTGGGTTTTTTTCTTAGATTGGTTATATCTAAGTATTGGTCTTGACAGATAGTTCAAAATTTAATGACCTTTCTGTATATATTCTATATTTATGCTTATGTTACTGAGAGTAGAATTTTGTTTTGAGGTGTGCTTTATTTCTTGGGCTTTTTCTTAAGCCAATGCTTAAATACAAACATATGAAGGAAAATATTTACACACCTGTGTTCATTAAAAAAAAAAAAAAAAGAAAAGAAGAAACAGAGCAAAAAGGATTTGTTATTTAGAGTGACCCAGGAACAGCTTTTAGAGGATTCCTATTTGTCTGTGTAAAACTGTGATAGTCAAATATGCCTGTGCGTTCAGACTGAGATTGTGAAATAAATAATGATCGAATTCTCATATTTAGGGGCCACTGCCAGCTGTTTCTAAACCAGAACTGTTGCAAATCTAGAAAAATGAGTGAATATTGATATGATAATATAATTGATATAATATAATGCTTTTAATCCTGAGAGGGACTGGGGACATGTGTAGTAGCGTATGTATATAATCACCAACAGGATATCTTAGGATCCCCAGCCGGACACCAGCTAAGCTGCTGATAACCCTGGGTCCTGGCAGCCGCAGAAGGCAGCCACATGTTAAAGGTTGCACGCATTTTGGTATTTTTTGCATAATTCTTCACGAGGTGTGCATGTGTGAGAGAGCTGCATTCATTCTAATCCCTATCACAATTGTCTTATGCCCTGCAGAACATGAAAATGAGTTCTGGTATTTGTGATAAGCATATCAGATCCTTTTTCAGAATTCATCCTCTGCATTCTCTGAGGTCTTTCTTTTAATTTTCTTTCTACTTGCCATTATGGAGACCGTATTGCGTGGTTATTCTTTTGTTCTTTGTGCACATGGGTAATAGATTGCAGGCTGAAAATGAATGTACAACTTATTGTTGGAATTAAGTTCCACGGGCTAACTATTTAAATGTTCAATGTGGATTGGTGTCCTTACATTTTTGGTGTTTGGATGTGTGCTGCTTTTGGCTGGGGTAGAGTTAATTTTTTTCGTAGTAGCTAGGACAGGGCTGTGGTTTGGATTTGTGCTGCAAACAGCGTTGATGACACAGGGATGGTTTCGTTCCTGCTGAGCAGGGCTTACACAGGGTCAAGGCCGTTTCTGCCTCCCACCCCACCCCACCAGCGAGTGGGCTGGGGGGCACAAGGAGCTGGGAGGGGACACGGCTGGGACAGCTGACCCCAACTGCCCAAAGGGACATCCCACACCGTATGGCGTCATGCTCAGCATATAGAGCTGGGGGAAGAAGGAGGAAGGGGGGATGTGTGGAGTGATGGCGTTTGTCTTCCCAAGTCACCGTTACGCGTGATGGAGCCCTGCTGTCCTGGAGATGGCTGAACACCTGCCTGCCCGTGGCAAGGAGTGAATGAATTCCTTGTTTTGCTCTGCTTGTGTGCGGGGCTTTTGCTTTACCTGTGAAACTGTCTTTGTCTTGACCCACGAGTTTTCTCACTTTTACTCTTCTCATTGTCTCCCCCATCCCATGGGGGGAGTGAGCGAGCGGCTGGGTGGGGCTGAGCTGCCAGCTGGGGTCAAACCATGACAGTATAGCTCTAAGGAAATCCACTTAATGTCATTTGTAAAGTAACTGAGATTATTTTAATTTCAAGAAATTGCACTGAAATTAATTGTATTAATGTAATGAAATATTTAAAATATTTAATTATTTTATCCAGTAATTAAGTAATATTGCTAGTCTTGATTTTTCTTTTTGTGTTTCTTCTGCGTTTTGCTGAAATAGCAAGAAATAATTTGAAGATACTTTGTTTCAGTTGAGAATATATTCCTGGAACAGTGGAACAGAGGTTTGTGTCACCAGCTTTAACTGAAACGCACCTCACTGCAATTTGGTAGTTGCTCTTTTAAAGGTATATTGCTAACAGTGAGTGAAAGATGGGCTGAGAAATGTAGTAAAATGGGGGTGGAGGAATTCTAAGATAGGCTGCCCTGTGTCGGTACATTCTTGCACATTTAGCACAATTTCTTTGCAGTGGTGTGAATTGTTGAGGGGCTATTTTAGCCTGTAATTCATAAGACTTTAGGTATATAAATGTTTTTATAAGGCATAATATCCAGGTCATTCTGAAGTAAATGTATGAGAAGAAAACTGGAAAAGCATAGGGAATTCTGCAGGGAATTAAGGTGGAGGTTGGGGGATGTGGGGAGAAAGGAACTGACGACTTAAAAGATCCTTTAAGAGCTGCCACATTATTTCCTAAAGTCTGTTACAGTCATATTTTAGCTGATAAGGATTTTTTCAGACTGTAGGGTTTGGTTTTGTCACTATATTGTGAAGTAGGTATTGAATCTATTACGATCTAAAGCAATGACAGCAGTCTCTACCTTTACTGGTGCAATGTTAGATAAGTATGAGGAATAAAATTAACACAATGCAGCATGGTGACTGTTCAGTTTCCGCTGAATTTGAGATATAGGCTGTGATTGCCTTGCTTGGGGTGGGCTGACCTTGGCTGGACGCCAGGTACCCACCAAGCCGCTCTGTCACTGCCCTCCTCAGCTGGACAGGGGAGAGGAAAGACAACGGAAGGCTCATGGGTCGAGATAAGGACAAGGAGATCGCTCAGCAATTACCATCACGGGCAAAACAGACTCGACTTGGGGAAATTAGTTTCATTCATTACCAACCAAATCAGAGTAGGATAAAGAGAAATAAAACCAAATCTTAAAACACCTTCCCTGCACCCCTCCCTTCTTCCCGGGCTCAACTTCACTCTCGATTTCTCTACCTCCTCTGCCCCAGCAGCGCAGGGGATGGGGAACGGGGGTTGCGGTCAGTTCATCACTCCTTGTCTCTGCTGCTCCTTCCTCCTCACACTCTTCCCCTGCTCCAGCGTGGGGTCCCACCCATGGGAGACAGTCCTCCATGAACTTCTCCAGCGTGGGTCCTTCCCATGGGGTGCAGTTCTTCGTGAGCTGCTCCAGCGTGGGTCCCTTCCACGGGGTGCAGTCCTTCAGGAACAGACTGCTCCAGCGTGGGTCTCCCGTGGGGTCACAAGCCCTGCCAGCAAACCTGCTCCAGCGTGGGCTCCTCTCTCCACGGGGCCACAAGTCTTGCCAGGAGCCTGCTCCAGCGCGGGCTCTCCATGGGGTCACAGCCTCCTTTGGGCATCCACCTGCTCCGGCATGGGGTCCTCCGTGGGCTGCAGTGGATATCTGCTCCACCGTGGACCTCTACGGGCTGCAGGGACAGCCTGCCTCACCATGGTCTGCACCAGGGGCTGCAGGGGAATCTCTGCTCCGGTGCCTGGAGCACCTCCTGCCCTCCTCCTTCACTGCCCTGGGTGTCTGCAGAGTTTCTCCGCCATATTCTCACTCCTCTCTCTCCAGCTGCAATTGCAGTTGTGCAGTTTTTTTCTCCCTCTTAAGTACGCTATCCCAGAGGCACTACCACCGTCGCTGATGGGCTCGGCCTTGTCTGAGCGGCGGGTCCGTCCTGGAGCCGGCTGGCACTGGCTCTGTTGGACGTGGGGGAAGCTTCTAGCAGCTTCTCACAGAAGCCACCGCTGTAGCTCCCCGCTACCAAAACCTTGCCATGCAAACCCAATACATTGCTTTATAGATTGCCAGACTACAGATAGTTTTGATCTGATAGTTCACTGTATTTAAGAATTATTGCTATTTTCTTGAAGCCATTTTATACTGTGTATGTAGTGCACGCATAACTAGAACGTCAAGCTTCATTGCTAACTTGGTTTACAACTGTGCAGAAAAACTTTAGCTAAAGTATAATCATGCTTTTAACAAGAATTGGCCAAGTGGCCACAGGCTTTAGGCTAAACTTCAAGCGAGTGGTAGTCACCTGTTGCATGGCAGATAAGCGTATTTGTTCTTTAAAAGATATTTCAGCAGGAAACTTGCCCCCCTTTTTCTAAAGAGGCTACGGGTGATGCTCAGTGCCGTGGCTATGGGTGACGCTCGGTGCCGTGCCCTTCTGTTCTCATGTAAGCAGTACCGAGCGGAGGGCTTTCCTGTGAGGCCCGGTTCCTGCTGAGCTCGGGGAGCCACGGGTGCCCGAGGGTGCGTCCCGTTGACGTGCCGGGTCTCACCTGGGTGGGAAGTGGGGAATGGCTGGGCCTCCCTACGCTCCCCAGTCGTCTGCTGCCGCAGGAATCCCGGCCGTGCGCAGGGATCGCTTAGGCTCTTTCCCAAGCGTGGGTCAGAGATGCTCGCCTCCCAAAAACGTTACTGCGTAGTTTTCTGCGATTCATTCCCTGAGGCCAAGTCGGCACTTCTGCTGAGGGTGTTGTTTTTTTCTGATTCCGTTCTACCGTGCACGTTGAGTAAAGCAGGATTCTCCACAACTGCAAAGGAATCAGAATTTATTTAAACAGTCAGCTATTCGTGTCACATCCCCTCCCAGTTTGTTCTCAGTTTTAGGGTGTGTACAGGTGTTTTACCAATTTTACTTGGAAACCAATAGAAAAAGGCAACTTTGTGGAACTGGTGCAGACCCTTATGATGACAAAGTAGCACCAGTTCAGAGTGTACTCGTATGATTGACACATGCTACCTCAATATACCACCATTTTAATTGATTCAAGTCTTCGTAGGGCTTACTGCAGTTGAATCAAATCAGATCGAGAATAAACTTTTTAATTGGAGTATTAGAGGGGTACGCATGTAAGTGTGTGAAGACAAGAACTCAATGTTTCTATTAGATTTTTTAATGTGCTTATTTCATTTGGGAGGCCTCACTGTCATCTGCTGACATTCTGCAGTTAGAGCCGTTCGTCTCGAATCACTGTCTTGCTGAGTTTATGGTAAACAATATTACACAAGTTCTTGCATGGGCATCCGAAGATACACAAATAATTTTGGATGTTTGTTATGCAACACAGTTAACTGAGTTGTAACACTTTAACAGTAATTTTTTTTCCTCAAAACTTTGAAAATTATTGGATATCTAAGAACCTCTGACAGTGCTCAGATAGAATTCTTGATATTTAATTGCAAGCCAACTGCTGTGCAGGCTGGTGTGGCTGATTGGTTTCTTTGGGATTGTCTTCATCGCACAGACATTCCTGACACAAATTCCGTCTTCGAGCAAGCAAAGGAAACCTAAATCAAGTGGGCTTTAACCTGAGTTGGTTGGCCTGTCTGGGAGTGTAGAATAAAGCCTAAATTAGCACAACTCCTGTAATACAGAAACCGTGTTGCTCAAATATTATTCTATAATGTGATGGCTGTCTCTTGTGTTAGTCTAACCGGAGAGAAGTTTAATCGGCACAGACAGTTTACCAACTCTTCTGAAGCCATAACAGCTTTGAGCGTTCAATATTTGTTAAGTATGTGGAAAACCTCAGGAGAAAGCGGTGTGTAAAAATGAAGCTGTTAGTCTGTTTTACACAGGCAGCTCAGCTGGTCTGCTATTTTACAGTGTTAATGACGTGAATTTACTTGTGGCATATCTGCTGCAGTCTGACAAAATATAAAGTGCTTATTGGCGTTTGAGTTAGGAGGATTATTCGTTTAGGAAAATAGACAGGCATGGCTTCGGCACCCTGTTTATGTTCCTCAGGCTGCCCCATGAAGGTACTTTTCCCTAAGGAAGCGATGCGTACACATGGAGAGCTACGTCGGTAAGGATATGCGATACAACTCTGACGGTACGTTTCCCTTTGTAGCTGAATCCTGCTGATGATAACTCTGTAAGGTGAACTTTGATCTTGGAATCATCTGTACTGCAGATTTTTTACCGAGGCTGCGATCTTGCCAATGCTTATTCCCATGAACAGTATTGTGAAATTCTAATTAATGTGATGTATGTGGATATGGAGTCTTCATTTTGACTAGCTGTCTTCTATTTGATCTTGGCGGAGTCAGACGTATCCCAATTTACATGCAAAGATGTGAAAGAATGTCTTTCTGAGACCAAAGTCAGACTGTGGTTTTTCTAGTTAAAGTTAAGAGCCAGATTGTGCTCACCGAGATGTGTAAAGGTTCACAAGAAGAATCAGAGATTGTCAGAAGATGTGCAATTCAACCAGCTTCCCAAGGGCTGTCCAGAGGAACATTTTAGTTGATGCAATGCTGGGCTTGCAGATCAGGACTTGGAGGCAAGAATTAGCTGCGTTCACCCACTTTTATGAATCTAGTTGACTTTGCAGAGGGTAAATGCGTGCTGCGCTTACTTGTGAGGAGATCAAATCTTCTTCCTTGTGGTCCCCGGAAGAATCTGAACTCCACCCATATTTTTTCTGAGTATTTCTACCACTTTGCGGTTTCTTTTTATACATTTCATTCTGCCTTGATCAGAGAAAGAGGAATACTATGGTCCTGTATGTATTTGTTTGTTTCCTGATGACTGAACTTCTTTGTCTTCTTGTAAGCAACGTTTAGAGAAGGCATTCCCTCCTTAGAACAAGAATCTGGCGCCATTTATATCCCCCATCATCCAAAACTAAAGAGAGTGGTATGCAGAATGAATACAGTCCGGAGTAAGGAAAAAGAGGTAGGTATTCTACAAGAAACATGTAGTTCCAGGATTCTTTTAAAAAAGGTTCTCCACTGGCTGGCTGTCTTGTGACTTTTTAAATACATTGTCAGTAAATTAACAGGTCAGACAGGTTCTGCCTGAAAAGGATATACAGACCAAGAATTCTTTTATTCTTAATTACTAGAGTGGATGAAAGCAAGGTGTGGTCTTTGGCCCAGCGCAGAGAGTCAGGAACTAACTAGCTTCTCTGCCTTCAGGTAAATCTCATCTTCCTGCCTTGGTTTCTCCAGCTGCGATATAGCTGTGATACTTGCCTCAGGAGGAAACTGAGTATATTCATGCTTGCAAGGTTTCTTGGAGATAGGAGTTCTATGCACGTAATATTTCTAATATGTTGTCTGTACTAGATATTAGAAAATTAACCTTTTTAATAAACATTTTAAAAGAAAAATACTGATCCCATGGCTTCAGTTCAGTTTAGTTGCATTCTTTCTTCCCTTTGTGGAAAGTAACTGGAAAATGCCCTCTTAGGACCTCTATCATAAACATTTCCATATAATTTCTTCAATTTTGTGTTATGGGTGTCTGAATATCGACTTCAGAGAAAGCTTAAGATAGCGAATTTGTCCTGAGACAGAAGATACCTAAATGACTGAGTGCATTTGATGAATGAGACACCTAAGAAGAAAATGTACTTTTACATTATTTATCCATCTACACTGTAAAGTTTTTGTGTTCTGCCAAATGTAACCATTTTAGCACTTCAAGACTGGCCTTCAAAATTGGTCAATTAAAAAGTTTTCACTGCTTTCTAGTTTCACGCTTTTGGACTCACTTTGAGGCATAATTTACATGATTGTTTATCTGTTAGGATTAAAAGCTTAAACAGTAAAAATAAATTGTGTGCAATGTCTTTGGATGCCCTTGGGAGAAATAGGGCTTTAAGAAAAACATCAGTATTGCAAAACTTTGCAGTATTACGGAGTTGCAACATAAAGAACATGGGGGAAAAAAGGGGCAAGGTCACTGCTAGGGTCTAGTTTTTCAGTAGCGGAGTCTCCTTATTTCACTTACTTTACATGGTCCGTTATCGTATTTGGAAATATGAAACTTAAATACTGTTCTGGGCACATCAGGATTGTGTTCTGTTGACCCCAGCACTGTCTTATCTCTGCCATACGTGATTTTTCTGAAGACATATGTATGAAATACTTGGAAATCTTCTTCAGTTCCAGTGCCCTGGGCTCACACTGTTAGTTATTCATCCACATATCTTGTGATTTGCATTTCATGTGACTGCAAGTGTGGACAGGAGCGTGTGATATCACTGCGGAGAAGGGTTGAGCTGCTTTCCCCGGCTGCAGAGGAGCGCGCTCGCCCTGCCCTAGAGCTGGTTTGGTAAGCGCACGCTGTCAGTTCGTTCTGGCAGAGCAACACAGAAGCCAAGGAAAACGTGTTGGGAGCTGAAGCTGGGGCTGGTCACGCAGCTCAGCAGAGGACAGCCGGAACGCAGTTCGTCTTGGCGTGCAGATCTCTTTTTTGGATTGCTTTTTTTCTGGAGATACAGCTTCGCTACTTAGACGTTTAAATCCACAACCAAAATGGCTAGCAGAGGAAGGACTGAAAGAGATAAAAGGCTGGGAAATGGAGACTGTTCACTGGTTTTGTTGCGTTTCTCTTTTAACTGCAAATAGTTGTCACTGTACTTCGTAGGCTACAACATGTGCGTAGGCATCACAGGGTTTTATTACGTGGTGTGACCAATACACTCCGACCTACAGGAGAGGCGGTGAATTGTTTCACTGATCCTCTTCCCTGTAGCCTGTAGGATTAGTTTTGGTGGCAATATTTGCTTTGCTTTCTTTGATACAGGATCCTAACATTGTTTCATGGAGGATTTGATTTATGCATATTTAGATCAAAAATTGGAGAAGAATACTAGTTTGAATTTTTCCTGTTTTAAACAGTTTTTACATTTCTCGTTCTTATTCCACCGAGTAGCATTGTCGAAAGTGTGTTTTAAAATACTTTTGAGAACATGAGATGATTTAGTAGGGTATCTACTTGAATAAAGTGTGTGATAAATAAAATGAAGCATTTCCAAAAAATGGAAAATAGGTCATCAACTCTCTTTACCTAAGCCATATATTGCTGAGATTTTATTTATTTGTTTGATTATTTTTAATTAAGCGAATAGCATGCATGGGGAAATGTATTTCGCATCAGTTCTGTTTTAATAAACTGGTATAGAGAAAAATGAGCCTGTTTTTTAGAAGTCATTACAGATACACACGTGTGTACATATACATGTATGTACGTAGGTACAAATACATAGTCACAATAGGTAGCACTGATTATTTTCAAGGGTTTTTTTTAGTGACTAGATGCTTTGTAAAATCCTACTCTCAATTAATTATATATTCAATGGACTTTAACAGCCTGGGATGTGATTTTTTTGTCCCCCATGCTAAAGGTCTAGAGTAAGGTGTTGTGGCTTTTTTTTAACCTCTTTTTTTTTTTATATATATATAAAACTCTTTTCCTGTAGCTTCATTCAGAATGAGTTACCTATTTCCAAAAATAAGATAGGAAATAATACAGGAGATAGCAGGAATAAAAGAGGAATTATTTTCCCCATATTTAAGAGCCATTACTTCTGGTGACCTTCTGTTCTGGAGGAGGGATCCGAAGTCTGACCTTTGAGTGCTTTCTACCGCCCGTGTAAAAATCTGCTTAAGTTAACCAGAAACTCGGAGCGTTAGCACCTAAATGTTGCCAGTTTCTGCCTCCGCTGGGGATGCTGCTCCTTGAGGGGCGTGGGCTGTCTGGGCGGCTGGTGCGGCCGGCGGGGGGAACGGCAGCGTCCATCCTGACCCAGGCCCCGGCCGGGCAGAAGAAGGAGCTGCCTGGCTTGGATGTCTCCAGTGCTGAGCTCCGCAGGAGCGAGACCAGAGGGGAGGCGTCCGGGGGGAGGGCGTGCTTGGGAGGGCAGGAGGGGATGTTGGCAGGAGGATATGGGAATCGGGACTGGTTGGGCAAGAGTCTGGGATGAGCAGGTGCTAGTAAAAGAGTATTGGAAACGAAGATGGGAGTCTGAGGCTCATGGGAGATGATAGGACTAGCTACGGGAGGGGAGCGGGGCTGGCGTCCGAGGTCAGGCACCAGGCAGAGAGGGCGGGAGGGTGAGCTGGAAAGGGGCTGGTACGCAGTCCGCCTGTTTGGCGGATAGAAGTACCTCAGCCTCGCTGTTAGTTCTTGTGGGTACTAGTTTTGTGGAGTAGCGGGGATGGTGCTGGAGGGTCGTTCTTTTCCTTTTAACGTGCTCTGTTAGGAAAATCATATATACCGAAATACCGTGTTGAAAAGAAATGTTGAAGATGGCAATGAAATCCAGCTTCTACATTAAAAACGCATGGTATAGAGCACTCCTTATCATAAGCTATTTTTTTGCATAAGGCCTTAGTCTCATCTAGTGAGAGGGACGGTGCCTACTGAAAGACCTCTTTGATATTTGGGTGGTTTTTTCCGCATTGCTTAGTGGAGCCTAAACTTTATTTTCTGCCCGCTGTTCAAACAAAGCTCAACAGGCAGGATTATTCAATTCCTTGTAGGTTTTTGTATGGCACTTATCACTGTACTGCCACAAAGCTTCATAAACCTTTGATTAACCTTTACAACACCTCTTTAATATGATTCAATTCAGTCATTATTCAGGACCAGAGCCAGGAAATCTTTCTTTACACAAAATGAGGTGAGGTCCTGTGGGAATATAGTCTCAAGGTAATCAAACGTGATTATGCAGTACAACTGTGTAAGGGTGGCAAATCAGCGTTACCCCGAAAAATCCTTTTTCTGGCATTTTTTAACTTGCAAGTGTTTGATTTTTACTATCATTGTGATACTCTTTAAACATTTTTGTGTGTTAAAAATGATATGTAACATTATTTATCCTGAAAACAGCTTTCTAAGACGTGTAATGGAAAGAGTAGAACACGATTTTTGGCTTTTTGATTTATTATATTTTGTAACCGTTTTGCTGCTACTTCTTTTAAAACAAAACCAAAGAGAACCAGCTTGGCTAAGAACACTAGCAAAACCAAACTTCTGGTATGTGCGTGTGCGTGTCGGTGCCCTGTAGCTCACGGAGCAGTTTAGTCGGGGCTGCTCACACACGTTGGAGTCTTGCTTCTAGACTGATTACCAAGACTGACATAAACTCAGTTATGCTGAATATTAAGGTTGTAAACTGAGAGCCTTTGATTTTGAGGATACAGTATCATACTTTCGTGCATGGTTTAAATGCTTGTTGGTGCATGTTGTGTCTATTTGTCTCTTCATTTATCATCGTCTCAACACATCAGCAATTCATACCATTGATATGACTCCTTATTTAATTGTCCTGACCCAGCTGGAGCAATCGTTTTCATATCACAGTTCAATTTCTCTAAATTCTGGAAACAGCAAGCCCAGAATTTTTGGCAATAATATGACTTATGTAATTAGGCTTTTGCCCTACCGTTTCCCTCCAAAAAAATGTACTTGTGAATGACTGAAAATGTAGTCTACCTTGAAACAGCAGTAACCATGCTGAAATGGGGTTCTCTGTCCTGTCTCATAAGAATCACGTCAAGAAAAGGCTCCCGTTACTCTCCTAAATGTAAAAATCACTTTTAATGGTTTTCTTGTTACTGTTTATGGTTAAGTAAATTACATTCCTAAGTTGGTTTGAGAATTATAATATTGGCAATCTTAAAACAAGAGTTGATCAAGAGTATATGTTTTCTGTTTCTAAGAATTGTCTGTAGGCAAGTAGTAACATTTTGTATAGCAAATTAGTTTGCATATTGTATTCTTAGGTATGTTTGCTGTGTTGAATGGTGTCATACTAACAGGATGTTTCTGCTGAAATAAGGTCTAGGAAAAGTTTAGCCTTATTGTAAAACTTAGTAATTCTCTACTGCCTTCTTTCACAATGGGATTGGATTGTTTTCGTTTCTAACCATGTCCCAAAATGGAATTTGATACAGTAAGTGTGAGCCATAATTTTATGTTGTGGGTGGAAGGCAAAACTGAAGAGTTAAGTACAATGTCTTTTCCGTCCTGCCAAGTTCTAGGTCTGTGAAAGGGCAGAGTGCAGTAAATTCTGTGCAGTGGATATCTGGACAATTTAATTCCAGTTCCACACTAGCCTATGGTCATTACCTAAGTCTTAATACAGTCATATTCTTAGATTTTGCTAATAGAGTTTGCAGTATAGCAGCGTCAGTGATATTAGGACCCTCATTTAGTGTTGGTGTGATATAATTAGAAAAAAAAAAAAATTGCTTTGTTTGTTATGGAAGTGAATCTTTTTCCAAAAAAAGGTGCTAACTGCAAATGTCTTTTTTTTTTTTTTTTTAAAGATTATTTTTCTTAAGTTTCTGAATGCAGGCCTGAGATAGATGGATATTCACTTTGTATAAATACAGCGAGCAGTAAGATAGTATTTTCATTCAAGATGGATACTGTTGTCTCTGTGCCCGCAGCTCATTGCTTTATGGAAAACAAGGGGACCACTGGGACCAGTCCTAATCACCACAGCCTTCCAGCATGCTACATTTGTATATAGCCTTCTGATTTACAAGCCATGTGTGGAAAATGTGTGGTTAATGTTCTTTGCTTATACAATTATTTCATTTTAAGGCACCCGGATGACCCTTGCACATATAAGATACCTTGCAACGTTAATAAATTTCATGTTCTGCGTCTCTGAAAGAAAATGTTTGTTTCAGTAATGCATCATCTTTCATATGCATAAAAGGAAAAGGAATTATAGCATTCAGGTATTACAAACTTCTCCAGCCGGGTGGGATTCAGTATTATATAATGAATGCTTTGTAGTATGCCCATCTAAAGTGTTATCAACCCAAACTGATGACCTGTATTATGGCAGTTGAGATGGATTTAGGCAGCATTTTAAAAGCAAATGAGATTTATGCAACATCTCATTATATTTTTGTAGGATAGTGAATTCTAGATGTTAGTTTCCATGAGACTAGTGCTTTTGAACCTTATGTTCACAAATATAGCTTTTTGCAAAGGTATAAGTGAAGAAGGTGTGTTCTCTGTCAACAGCACTGTGCATGCTGGAGTGATGCATTGTATTTTTGTATGCTGTTGACCTACAGCTGCCTGTTGTTGTTGTTGTTGTTGCTTTTATTTCCCCTGCCCTCGAGGTACATGTCCATGCAGATTTTTGATAAACGTGGTTTATGCCTATATTTTTGAAATCCCTAAGAGGGTGTCCTGGGCTTATTTGTGCAGGGATAAGCTATGTAAAGAGGACAGGTTTGGTTGACCACAACGGATTACAGGAGTGACCTACAGACTAGCAGCCTACTGGGTGAGACTTGAGGAGAGTGACTGGAATAGCAGCAGTAATTATAGCAAGTAACTGTTTGGGTTCTCTCATGATACCAAGACCAAAAATGTACATTGTGATACTCGTCAGTGTACTGAGCGAGAAATGTGCGAGTGCTAGATGGGCTTAGGCAGTGAGTCTCTGCTCCACTCAGCTCACCTGCTACCGCTGATTTTTTTCTTGCTTGGGAGCTAGGATCTGTCTATAGGGGAATTTTATCTCCAATGGAGTCTTTATCAGAAGGAGATGCTGGGTCCATTAGAACCCCTTCCTCTTTAGCCACCAGTCCTGTCACAGACTACTGCCTTTTTTACCCTCTCCTCTTGAAGACTCCATTACACCCAGGATTATACCCAGACTCCATTATACCTGTGTAGACTCCGTTATACCCAGGATGACTCTGCCTTTTTCCAGCACATTGGGAAGAAGATGGTATATTACCAGGTTAGTAGAAGCAACTGTTGCTTACCTTGAGTGCCTATTCCTGTAGCTGAGAGGACCTGTAGCTCAAGAGAAAGGAAATAAAAAGTCAAGAGGCAGGGGACCGAGACAGAGAGGGATAAGGTGGTCTAAAGCTGAAGGCGTGATCTGCCGTTTCATTTTTGGGATATCAGTGCCTCATGATTGTGTATCTTTTGGTCTTGTGTGTGCTTAGGCCTGTCGTGTTGCTACAGGATTGGTAGCAACCAGAACTAGAGAAGGCTAGTCGCTGCAGCTGGTAGAGGCGAAAAGTCAGAGTGAATTTTAAGGCCTGGAGTATGAAGTATTACGCTTTGATTAGGAAGGGCTGGGAAGTTGTGGTGCGAGAGAGGATGGGAGGCTCCGGGGTGATTGGTAAGTTGAGGTTGATGAGAAAAGTAGGTGCTTAGTGCAGGAGGAGAGGGATGGAATTCAGGGCAGTAGGAGAGCATATCTTGAGTAAGGGTGTTGAGATTGTTGGAAGGAGAGAGAGAAGCTTATCGATAAGTGAAAGGGGATGTTAAGATGGGAAACACTTTAAAAGGCTGAGGAAATTTTGGGGACATTGCAGAATATTTGTCTTGTTTGGGAAGCAGCAAATTTCAGGAATTGAAGGGGTGGTGGATATGAGTTTTGGGAAAAGACCTGACGTGCCCATATGTCTGCACGCCCAAGTCCTTTTTTGCCGTTAAAGATTTGGTAGTTCTGCTCCTTTCCTTTCCACCCCTGTTTTCCCTCCTCAGTAATCGGGGTTAGCCTGCTTGTTCCTGCTGCCCCTCCCCTGGCTGGGGCAGTGTCATCCACCAGCTGCCACCAGACAGAGTGGACATGCCCTCTACTTGAGTTCTTCTTGCTTGAGTTCTCTAGTTGAGTTGTTCTTGTTGAACTCTCTAGAGTTCAACTTGTTGAACTCTTGTTCAACAAGAACAACTTCTTGTTGAACTCTCTAGAGTTCAACTAGAACTCAACTAGAACTCTCTAGTTGAGTTCTTGCCTTTCCCCAAGTGGTGACATTAACTGTGGTCAGTCTTCTCTCCCTGCCAACTGTTTGCAGAGAAGGGACAGGAATGCAGTTATCTTTGAGGACTCTGGCTGCCTTTGAAGTATGATTGAAACTTGCCCACTATTTCAAAGTTTGGAGTAAGGAGAGTGACAGGGAGGTATGGTTGTATAACAAATGTTTTCCTTGAAAACTGGATTAAAAACAAGCAAGTGATAAAAAAATGACAAAGCTTTGTGCTCTGGTAGTGGTCACTCTCAAATTACTGCAGCGTTTGGCTGTGATTCCACAGAGCATTGAGTAAAATCTGTGGCATGGGCAGCATTCATCAAAGGGAAATTTTGACTTCTTTATGGTAAATCAAAAGCTAACGTTTGGTTTTAAAATGCCATTTTTAGCATTGTAGTTTGGAAGCCCCATGTTGCTGTTGCACTTTCCATGCTGTGCAATGGTCTCTTCTGTTAAAGATGGTGAGTGATCGTTGTGTCAGAAAGCTGGAAGTCAGTAACAATTAAAATAAGTGTCTTTTTAAATGTAAAACGTGAAAAAATGATTTAAACCTTCTTGTTTCCATTTTTTGGGGTGGAGAAAAGCAAAAGCACAGTAAGAAAAGCTAGTGCTGTTTCCATTGAAAAATAGTTTTGATGGATAATTTTCAGCAGTCTCTAGGTTTGATTTTGAGACTAAAAATGGCCTTTCTGGAAGGAAGAATGTCTCACCTTGTGTACCTGTGGAATTGGAAATGATAACTTGATCCATTGGAAAAAGTAGGGTTTCAGCTTCCTGGTAACGTCACAGCATTCACTGTCAGCACCTGTCAAGGCTTGAGAGCATGAACTTTTGAAGATTATGTTTGTATTTTGGAAGAGGGAGGGTTGACTACTTTTGAAAGGTTTTCCCTTGTAAAGGGGTTGATGGGGGTGTTATTTCTCTACTTCCGAGACCTGTAAATTTGTAGGTATGGGCAGCGAGGGCATTCTCTGTAGTAGCTAGTGGAATTAGTACGATTTTTAACATTCCACGTGTGTTACATCATACTACCCACATGCACAGGTATGTGTGTATATATATCACATATAGTTTAAAACATACTCTTTCTTGTATTACTACTTTCAACAATGCAAGGGCAACGCTTTAATAGCTGAATGTGGTGGTTCTTTTTTCTTGTTTTCTTCTACTGGATCCAGAGGACGATAGATCCATCAGCATGTCCTTGGAGCAAAGGCGTTGTTCTCTGGGTGGCTGGGCTTTTTGTGAGCTCTACAATTTGGGATAAGTGAGTGTGTGTTGAGGGCTTTTTTTTTTAGTGTGGTAAAAGAATTTATTAGGTCAAATACTTTTTAAATAGTAGAGAACAAGACCCTCAATTGGAAAAGTACAGTCTTAGAACTTGAATGAAATTTCATTTTAATTTAATGAAGCAGTAGGTTGCAAGTAGGTTATATAATTGGGGTTTGTAATAGGTACTTATTAACATTTTCATCCTAACATTTGGGATAAATAATAACTTTAATGTTTCAGCGCCAAAATTAATTTGTTTTGTAACAAAAGTTGTAATTGATTTTACTGCATGGTTCTTAGCAAGACAGGATTTGGATTCATGGTTTTATCTCATTCATACGGCTGCTACCCGTGTTGCCTGTCATATTCAGTCTTCGTGCGAGCAAGGTCAACTCCGCGCACTTAAGTAGATTTACGCATGTTGACATCGAAGTTGAATTAGGCCCTGTGAGTGTATCTTATGTCTCGCCAAGCCAGCTATAAAGGGGAAATCTTTTCAAAGACTTTAGCAATCTTAGAGCTTTTTGCTTTATTTCTAAACCCTGTAATTAGTGGTTTCTTGAAACTGGATTTGCTTCTTCCCAAAGCTGAGGGATATGCACAGTAATTTTGAAATTTAGCCTCTAAACATGGTCTGGCTCCTAACTTTTCTAAGTAAAAAGTGGTTTAGATGCCTGAGCATCAAGCTGACTTAGAATTGGCTTTTTTTATTTAATACACTTTTTTTTTAAATAATTTCTTATATTGGAAAAATGTAAAGTATTTTCTGTGCCCTGTTGACACAATACTAGGGCATGGCAAAGTTAACACTTCACTGTTTGCATCTGGAGGCTCTGATGGTGTTCGAGACTCTTTGTAGTTCAAGATAAATTATGTTTATGATTATCATCAACTCTTCAGAAATTTAAATTAGTATGCAAATAACAGGAAAGATTATCAAGATTTTAATTAGCAAATAACAATTTTTCAACCTAGATAAACTAGATTTATCTGTTATGTATTCTAGCTGCATTTTTAAAGTGTTCTCAGCCCAGCTTAAGAGAATAAAAAGAGAAAAACACCAGCGGATTGTGAATTGCAAGGTAGTACTGAGAGATGTAAAATATTCTTGGTAAACCTGATCTTCCTAGCCTGCTGTTCAGTTTGAGTAAGCAGTCAAAGAATGAGGTCAAGATAAATCAGGTGCTATTGAACACTTTCCTCATTAGTATTTCACCGTGTAGAACTTGGAAGAGATCGCCTGGTTCATTGCCTCCGCTGCCCTGCAGTCTTCGGCAATTGTGAAATAGTTACTTCGTTTTGGAAAGATCAGCAGAATGTGTGCTCCGCATGCTCCTGCTCACCATTCATTGTAAAGCTTTTAAAAACGCTTTAAGCTTGGAAACAACCAGGAGTTACAGCTTTTGTGCCACAGTAAGAGAACAGAAGGTAATCGAAGGGCGTAGCTCAAGTCCTGGGTCACCGTGATCCAACTGATGGAAGCGAAGTGGGCTGCTTCCCAAATTGCCAGCTGCTTCTTTCTGGAGACAAGAAGTACCTGCCGGAGCAGCACTTGCTGCCAGAGGCATCGTATACTGCCTTCTGCGCCCATTTTATGTTTTGACCCAGAGAGCTAAATGTGGCTATTGCCAAAAAAACCCCAAGCGACCACCAAAACCAAGGGAGGGTTGCCGTGAAGGCTTGGCTGTGCCCTGCCTTTGTCCCTGTCTTTTTTCTGTCCTCTTACCCTTTCCTCACTTCTTCGTGAAAATGGTCTGCAGTACAATAGAAGGGTGCGCTTAGTTTGGAGCAGGAGACAAATAGCTTTCTGGAGGTGATGGAGGGAAAACTAGAAAACAGAGGGAGGGGGCTCTTGCTGCTGAGGGCAGGCTTTGATTAACCAAAAGCTTTTTGAGTTGTTAAATGTCTTAGAGTTTTTTGATCTGATATGAAATGGCCGGTTCTAAATTGCTGAATATTTACAAATAAGTGATCTGAATTTTTTATTTACGTTTGCAGTGATATGCCTTTTAAAATCTCTATGTCTTCAAAAAAGTGAGTAATACAGAATAAGAACTGCAGTCCAGCTAAACATTTTTTAAAAATGTTAAAAAAATCCAGCTCCCTGTCCCAGCAAGCCATTACCATCCGTTCCTGGGTCCTAAAAGAGCTTGCAATTCTAGATGTTCTTGGGCATCACTGTATTTTTGGTTTCCCTGGCAGTTCTTTTCTCATTAGGCCAGTAGGGAACTGAAACCAGGACGTCTGCTGGCTTGGTCCCTCAGGGAACAGACAGCTTCGTAACTCGAGTTACCTGGCAGTTGTGCGTGCGGACGCCGTTAAGTACACACGCACACTCATAAACCGATTTCCTTACTAGGTACTACCGTGTTTGTTTTTTAAGCAGGATTGCATAAGTTAGCGTATGACAAGAATGAAAGAGAACAGACAAATTATTTTGCTACAACTTTAATATTGGGCGTAAGTCTAATATTTTAATCTCGAGGATCTCCACTGATAATAAAGAAAACATCTTTTGTGTTTATTGTTGAATCCTTTAGCTAGTAAAGGACAGATAAAACAAGAAGGCATGCACTAGCTTTAGTTCAGAGATGTTCTACCTGATGGGGCTTTTTTCTTTTTTTTTTAAGGCTGTGAAAGGGAGAAGGTAGTTTGATGTGATTAAAGTCTATTTGCAATGTACCTTTATGTTTAAAAAAAAAAAGTGATCTGGAAGAATGTGCGTTTTGGTATCTTCTGTTCACTGGTGCAATTGTCATTACTTAATGCTTCGTAAAAAGTATATAAAGTTGGTACGTTTTGTGGTATCTGACTCACTGAGCAAAGAGTTTAGTTATGTATTATTCTATGGGGATCTCAGAGACACAGCTGTTGAGGTAGTTGTTCGCAAGAAACTTTAAAAGTAATTTTCCTTATCGTGCGTCTCTGAACTTCCTGCATGTTTAATACATTTTAACTGTGTTTCCTTGTCATATCTGAATGTATTTCAAAGCAAACACTGCATCTTGCTTAAATGAGAATTTTTGTTTACTTTTTTGCTGTAAAATGTATTCTAACTGACATAATAAAAACCGAGGTGGTAAGTGCAGCAACTCTGCAGTTGAGTATGTGGAAAAGGAAAAGCAGTACTTTTCCTTCAGGCACATCGCCACCTAGCAGCTATTAACTAAAATTTGCTCACTTTTTACTTAAAGAAGAAAGGTAAAACCTGTATCTAAATACTCTTGCTTTATTGCTCCACCTCCTCCTTGGCGCGTATTGAGGTATCAGCTAACGGGTGGTATATCATAAATGCCTGTCTGACCTCAGGACCTGCAATGGATTTTTTTGTCCATTCAGAAGTGGAATTATACTGAGCAATACTGTATGGTATTTCACATCAGAGTGTGTCTCACCTCTATAAAGTCTGTATTTTTTCTCTCGGTTGCAAAATTGGTCACTGTAGAAATAGTTCCTCTTTGCTGATGATGATCAAGGGTGACATTCCAGTTGTGCCCAAGTGAACGGCTTGCACCTTGTTCTTCTACAGCGTTGATTCTCAGCCAGTGTTGCGCGTTTTCCCACCAAAAAACGTTGTGTGGCATGAGTGTAGACCAAGCTGGTAAAACTGCGCCAAAACCATTTTCTCGGGCTCTTCAGCGCTGCTGCCCGAGGCAGCGGCAAGCATGGGAGAAAAGGGAGTAAGGAGAGACGAGGGGAGGACGAGGGCGGCAGAGATGCAGAGGACTGGGCAGGGCTGAGACCGCAGAGAGAAGGCAGAAAGGAGTGCTCCGTTGTAGCTTGCTTGAAAGCATTTGTTCTAAGGCAGCTCAGTATAAGTGCCGTATAAACTCTTACTGTCAAATTTGATATTATGGACTTGATATATTAAGGAATTGCCATTTTTTTCCTGCAAAAATTCAGGTAAATAAATAATACACAATTGTAAGGATTTATTTTTATATTAGGTCCTATTATTGCTCAAATAAGCCAGGACTATATATTTTTATAGTGGAAAAGTTTTATCAGCGTTTAGGAACCAGTGACACAATAACGTACTACACTCATAACATGCACTGTAACTCTTTGAAAAGGTAAGTTTCTCAAGCTTTTTTTAAATCTGAAAAATGCTCCGTTCTTCTCATCAGCCATTGGCACATCCACATCAGTGCTTTAGTTGGGGCGGATGTTGGCTTTCAGAGTGAATCTCCCGATCGCTCTTCTTCGGTCCGCATCGCAGAGAGGTCTCGGCCGTATCCTAGATTCTGTTCAGGCAAAAGAAGCGCAGCAAGAGTGCCCTCAGCGCGCTCCCGCTGCCCAGGGACATTGGTCCATTCACTGGACATAAGCTAATCTGGAGAAAACACACGGAGTGTAGACGGTTGAGTCCACCGCACCAGTTGCTTCACACTGCTTTCGTAGAAATACCACTGTATTCTCCAAGAGGGAGAGTTTTGGTATTTTCTTATTGTGAGAATTGTAGAAGAGCAGCACAGAAATCTTGTCAAACTCCACCCTCGTGCAGGGACTAGCTGTCAAAATGCATATTTAGCCTCCTGGTTTTGACAGTGGTGGTCTACCTACTCATTACAACCGCCTTTTTTTTTTTTCCCCCGTCATTTGCTTTCCTTGCCTCACAATACTTCTGTGCTAAGACTGAATTTGCTTTCCGTATTAAAGTGAATCAGAAGATCACCGAGAGGTTGAACGATCTCCTCTGCTATGTGGGATAATTAGAATCCAATCTAATGTACTTCGATGTGAAGGCCAGAGTGATTCAGAAAGACACGTGGATTTTCAGTTACCTCTAGGGGATGCTGTTGTGTTAAAAGTGCCAGCTTTTTAAACATTTTATAGATAGATAGGGTATTGATCTGCCTTAGAGAAGAAAAGTGTAGGAAGTACTCTAGCTAATATGAAGCAGAGATAGTGCAGCACATAACTGTGCTTGCAACTAGCAATATGTAGAAGAACAGAATGAACTAGCAAAGGTCCTGGGGTGATGTTAATAGCTTGGTTTTCTGTGTATGTTCCATCTAAGGCGCTGATGCATTGATTATTGATTTCGGTTCAGTGGAAGGTATCTCAAAGTGGTGAAGTGTTTGATGAGCAGCAGTTTGAATCAAGCAGTTGGGAATTCTTTGCTGTCGAGAGCAGAGTACAGTGAGCCTGTCAGTATTTAAGGTTAATGTCTGCTGGACTTGAATTTGTTGAGCTGTTGTTTTCTTTCAAAGAAGGAGTTCATATTAATGGATTTTGGTTTTAGAATGCTTGAGATACATTTACATTGATGATTTTTCCCCCTATTCTTTCACTAGGCATTGCCTTACTTTCGGTATAGATATTTTAATTTAGAAATTCATAAAGCTCCCAATGTGTGGTACCAGTTTATTATTATTTAATGTGAAGCATCTAAGTTGTTCATTATGCAACATTTGACAAGTGTTAATCATCGTTTATACTGTACTGCTGAAAGCCATTCACATAAGAAAGTGATCATTACTGTCTTAAAAACCTGTAGACCAGTGACTACTGGTCCAATGAAGAAGACTTAACATCTTTATTAGTGTCTGGACAGAAATACTGAGCAGTCAGTGATTTGTAGACAATACCCAACCTTGTTTTTCCAAAGCAACATGTATCTTTGAATACAGAGGGGAATTTATATTGGTCTTTGAATTATAAGGCCTGCCCCATTATGTGCATACCCTGTCTTGTAGACCACTGCTCTAAATAAGTTTAGAATACTGCTTTCTTTTCTTCATCACCTGCACTTCCTGCAAAAAATTAAGTATTTTAAATTGGAAAAATTAAATACTTACCTCTTCTCATCCTTCCAAGCATCCATAAAATGTGCTGTATTCGTGTAAATTCAGGGATGCTCTCTAGATTAAAAACTGTACATATCAAATATTTTCCCCAAAAGCTGTGGCATACTTACATAAGAGACTTGCATTTCATGCTGAAGAGCCATGCCTCTCTTTTGTTCATGGTGTAGGTATGGATTTTTATTGCAGTTCATATCTTAAAGGACTAAGACTTCTCTTGATGCCTTTATTAAATGGCTGGTTCAATCTCAAGCATTGGTATAGAATGAATTTGAGTATGCACAACATGATCTGCTACGTAAAACTTCTAGTCCCCCTGCTTAAAAATCATAATGTTCTTCTCTATTAAAAACATTTCTCTGTCTAGAAAATACCACACATTACTTTGGTCTGGAGATGTGCGGTTGCAACTTTTGTGGTAACAAATGCTGTGAGGCAAAAAACCAGCTGCAACTTTTTTATTAGGTACCATCCAAGAAATGTACTGTTACCTCAGCGTTAAGTACCCGTAAGTTTTTACACCATGTTAAAATCTTAAAGATTAATAGCACTTCCAGTTAGAAGAGTGCCCTTTTTGCATATAAATAATCAATAAAAGGCTTCTTGACCTTCATCTTCCCAGCAATGCAGAATCCTTTTCAGGTAATTTGTTTCCTGCTGTATGGAATTCAGCACTGTTAGTGGACATTCTCCTTCAGTTGAAGCACATAGGTAGGTAATGCACAGGACTACTTTTTGTATCTGAAGTGAGGAGAAACCTTACTTGGGTTCTAGGGAATCTTCCTTGGAGATAAGTTTCTTCTTCCTATTTATCAGTAGTAACTTTAACTAAATCACCTAGTCTCACTGAAATATCCAGAACATGCAAGCAGTACTTTTCAAAATGCCTTGACAAAATGTCGCTCCATGAGTTGCCTCTGGAATGTAATATCTTCCCCTTCTCTAACAGAGGGGAGACATTCTCAAAGTGGGAATGAAAGTTTGTTATTAATTCTCCCCGACTGTATGCTCTTGTGTGTACCGTTAAAATTCTCCATCCCAGAAAGGCAGGGGTGAGTTATGTTTCAAGCCCCAGGGCAGAGGGAGGCAGAGGGAAGATTAGGCCTCCGTTAGCTTTTTTTGTTTGTCTTAGACCAAACTTCCCCAGTATTTATTTCTCTTTATCTATCAAATCAGACTTCAGGTGCTGGTCAGCCGCAGGAAATGCAAACTGATGCCCATTAGGTTAGCACATGCTTACACCCATGCAGATGTTCTGCCCTCTCATGATGAGTCATGCACATCTGTATAAGCAGCCAGAGTCTTTGTGATCAAGGCTCGGGCTGCAGAAGGGCAGACCACATCCTGAGATGAGAGCAACTGCTGTAAAAATCTCCATCATTTGTGTCATCGCAACTGGAGCTGTAACAGCTGTTAGAAATCCAGAACACAGAACGTTTAACTGCTAATAGCCCTGGAAAGGAATCAGATGTACTAGTGGACTGATTGAATTGTAGCAGTGTGTGCGTGCACAGTACCTGGCTATATGCATTCAGGTACACCCGCTGTACCTCGTTTCTTTAATTTTAATTGTCTTTATCATGCCAGAGCTCTGTTCTGTTCCATGACTGTAAAACAGCATTATTTTTCACTGCGACAGTACTGGGATACGTCTGAGGCCACGCTGGGAAATTAAGTAAAAGTCTAAGAGAAAGAATTGATTCTGAACAGGTTAATTTAGCTCAGTTCTCCTGCCCAGCAGGCCGACCAAAAAGCTGCTGCGGAGCGCTTGCACGGTGCCTCGGCCGGCTCCCGCCCCGTGTCCGGAGGAGGCCCCTCTGCTGCCGGGCAGCCCCTGCTTCCCCCCCCGCCGCCGCCGCCTCCCCCTCCTCCCCCTCCCCCTCCTCCTCCCCCTCCCCTCCCCTCCCCCGCTCCCCCCTTCCCCCTGGCAGCGGCAGCGCTGCTTCCTGTCAAGAGCGGCTCCGACATGGCCCCTTGTGCCCAGGCCCCTTCTGCAGAGGCTCGCCGCCGCCGCTCGCTTTCAAACACTCGGTGCATTTAGGGGCTGATCTTGTGCAGAAAATATCCCTGACATTTGAGGAGCTCCAGGGATTCACTGGGCATGCTCAGTGCTGCCCGCCGGGCCGCGGGAGGAAGCCGGTTTACATACGAGTCATACCAAGCATAGCCTGCATGTCAGCGCAGTGCGCTCGCAGCGGGCTGTGAGCGGAACGAGCGCGCCTTTGTCCTAGGAAATTTCCCTTGTGCCTGTTTTCTTTCTTTTTTTTTCCCCCCTCTGTGGTTTTTTTTGTTTAATTGGAAAAAGACCTGGGAAGTTTTTAGACGGTCGTCTTTGTACGGGAGGACACAGTACACTTTAGTTTTCAGAAGTTTGGAAGGGAGAGTGTGTGCGTCTTAATCCCTCCAACTTTCCTTTAATATACTTTGTTTTGATTAGCTGAAGGCTGGGCCTTGCGCTAGTGAAGTTTGGGAAGCCGGGAGCGAGCTCGGCACCATTTGCCTGGCTTCCTTCTCCCTGAACCTGGGCGAAAGCAAACAAGCTGGTCTTTTTTGCTAGCCCGATAAATGCTATTTATGAAGATGGACCTGTTGAACTACCAATACTTGGACAAGATGAACAACAATATCGGCATTCTGTGCTACGAAGGTAATGGTTTCCTTTCACCAAGCGACTTCTGTCGGGTGTGTTTTCTGTTGTTTGCAAGCGTGAAAGGGAATCTGCCCTGTGGGTTGTGAGACACCTCGCAGTCTGTATTGTTGCTAAGGCTTTGTTTAGGGGAGGGATTTTTTTTCTTTTCGTTTAACTTTTCTGTTCTTTTTCTACCGAGAGGATTTTTAGTGTTAATTTCATTTTTTCCTTCAAGGTAACGTTACTTAGATCAGTTTAAGGGACCGCGTTGCTTTTGCGGCGGGCAGAGGTTTTGTCCCTCATTTCTGTAGCTGCCAGAGAAACAGTTTGTGAGGGGGCGTGGGACTTGCGGCCCGTTCCTGCTGGTGACCCGGCCCCGCGAGCGGGCGCTGCCCCTCCGGCCCTGAGGCGGGGGGCAGCGGCCCTGAGGCGGGGGGCGGCGGCCGCGGCCCTGAGGCGGGGGGCCGGCAGCCCTGAGGCGGGGGGCCGGCAGCCCTGAGGCGGGGGGCCGCGGCCCTGAGGCGGGGGGCCGCAGCCCTGAGGCGGGGGCCGGCAGCCCTGAGGTGGGGTCCGCTGCCCAGCTCCCGCGCGGCCGGCGGCAGCGCAGGCGGCCCATTGTTCGCTTCCCCTGCCCGCGCCCCGGAGCCGCGGCGCCTGGTGCCTGCCCGGCTCCGGCCTGCACACCCCCTTCCCAGGAGCCGCCCCGCGCTCCCGGCCCCTGGGGAAAGAGCGAGGCGGCTAGCGGGAAAACGTCGGGCTTTTCTCTCTTTGCCGGACTCTGCGTTTTACTTCAGTTAGCGCAGGCTGGCGTTTGCTCGTCGTGTTGTGAGCATTCATGGTCCTCTCTGGAAGCTGCCTGAGGTAATAGGGTGAAATCGGTTTCTTAATTCTAATGGAGTTTTATCTACGTGCAGTTTGAAGAAGTGGTTATGGCTTGGCTTTGACTGGAAAGAAAGGCACCACTGAGCTAATTCAGCTTGGCAGTGGAACTGTTTTTGCTGTAGCCACACACAAGCATTGCAGAAATCTTTCTTCTGATTCAGCAGGAACATTTTCCATGTTCATTTGGAAAATAAACTTGCTGTAGTTGTCAGGGAAGAGACAATAAGGAGTATACATAGGGCTAGGAGCTATCTATTCATCCTCTTCAGAAAAAGACCAGGCCAGAAGACAGGGAGCTGAACCTCACTTTGGAAAATACCATCTTTTCTATCATTAAATCAGCGTGGGCACATTTCTTTCCTTCGGGAAGTGGAGGGGCTCCCTGTAGGACTGTTAATATCTCTGTTTCATTTTGGTTTTCTTCTTGTCTTTTTCTTTCCTGCACAAATATGTCTGTATTTGCTTGAATAAAGCTCTTTTACGGAAGATTGAGCTTGCCCATCAGTACTGAATAATATAGAGCTGGGATTCAATAGAGTTGAATTTTCAAGCTTTTTCGTATCCCATGCTTCCTTCATTACAAGAAAACTAGTTTAAAAAAAAAAAAGGAAGAACAACTTGCAGGATCCTTTAACTTTTTCATTGCTCTCTCTAGTAACCAGTGCATTCTTTGGAAGCAGTTGACAACTTCTGATGAAGACCATGAAGTTTTGCATAAAATTTTACTTATGTGGTACATGTTCCCTGAGTGTTTTGTTGACTAAGGCAGAAAAACTGTAGTTTTGGCTCATTAGTTCAATTCATTATAATTATGCCTAATATTTATGGAAGATTCTTTCCATCCCCTTTTTTCCCCACCCTCTTCTCCAATAATCATTATTTAACCAGATCTTAGCTTTAATAGTTCAAAAGCAAAAGAACAGCTTAAGGAATACAGTGTACTATAGCAGTCTTTGTTTAGTTTAAACATCTGTTGCTATTTCCCTTATTATGGAAGTTAATGTTTTTAACACTAAAATAAACACACACAAAATGAAGAAAAGAAAAGCAAAACTTCAGTGGTGTTTATAGTGAGGTGTTTATATCCCAGTGGTTTAAAAAGTATAAACACTGGCAACATCTGCAGTGAACTCAAAGGGTGTTTTAGGGATGCCTACAGATCTTCCATGCCTCTGCCATAGTATTTATTTTATAAGTGAGTTGTGTCAGCAGTGATGGATCTTGTCTTTTCAAAGACACTGCTGTGGTAGTAACTATATTGACAACAAAGTGCCCTTTCAAACTCAATTAATCAGGATTTATTGAAGGTCATACTTGAACTGCTTATAAATAGATGCCTTCCTGAAAAGTACTTTTGCAGATGTAGGATAAGATACAAATAGATTGTATGAGGTGAAAGTAGGTTTGTAATTTCAGAGGAAAGCATTATGGACCTATATGCCACAGGAAATAAATGAGATTAGTTCCTTATTCTTTTAGAATCTCTCTTAAAACACTTGCTTTTGCTTATTGAGATAATTGGTATGCTGGTGAAATGTGTCATTATCGTTTTATGAGGTTTACTAGTGGTTTTAATCTTTCACCCCTGGCACAAGCCACTGGAACTATGTGCCATTGATTTATAGCTGCAGCTTATGGATAAGAGATGTATTGGTACATAAGAAATAGGAAACGTTCTTTGGTCATGTGCATTTGGCAGCCCTTTAGTTCAACATGGAGTAGAAGAATATAATTTGCATCCCAAGACGAGTCCTGCTTTTTCTTGCCCAGCAAGAGTTACAGATAGCAATTTGTTACCTGCAAGCTTCAGGCTACTGAGTTAATGCCAGCACTTGGTTAGTCTTCCTTGACTGGTAGGTGCAGGAAACCTCAGCTATGTCTTACGCTCATTCTGCTCCTAAGTAGTGTCATTCATGATCCTGCTCCAGTGAGTATGGGAACATTATTGACAGAGTGCTGTTTAGTTCATAAACCATATTTCTGATTTTGGCTTACTCAGTGGAGATCTGGGGGAAGAAAGTAGAATTGTGACTAATATAGGTGGGATCTCCTTTACGGACAGAGAAGTTGTCCTTTTGTTGAGGTTGTGGGGGAAGTGGGAGATCTAGAAGTTCTCCCGTTAACCGTTAAGAAGTAATAGTGTGTTGCAGATTTGGCTGACTGCTTTGTAGTATGGAACCTTAACTGAAGTTGACTGTTTTCTCAAACATAAGAATTTACTTTTTTATTTTTTATTTTTAATAATTACCGTGAGGGTGGGCTAACACTGGCACAGGTTGCCCGGAGAGGTTGTGGAGTCTCCATCTTTGGAGATACTCAAAACCTGACTGGATGTGGCCCTGAGCAACCTGCCTGAGTTGAGCCTGTTTTTGAGCAGGAGGTTTGGACTAGGGGATCTCCAGAGGTGCCTTCTAGCCTCAACACTTCTGTGCTTCTGTGATTCTGTAATACGATGGAAAGTTCTGCATACTCATATAATTAAGACAGCCACAGCCAGCAAAAGGATTATAACCAGCGAGGAGGAAGTAAGAGGGTTTTTGAATGGGGGTCCGTAACTTTGAACCACAGAATAAAGCCATTTCCTTTCCTCAGGGTTGTGTGTTTTATACTGATAATTTGTGCCCTTTTGAGTGTTTTCTTAATACTATTACTAGCTTTGAGCTCCTCGTGATGCCCCATGGTAATCTCAACTCTGATTGATGTTTTTGGAGGAAAATCTTAATTTTAACAACTTGATGGTTTTTTAACAAGTTGCATAAAGAGAACATTTGAGTTTTGTCTCCCTCTCCCATGAAATAAATTTTTTAAATCATTCAAATGAGAATGTTTAGTCTTCGCCAGTGGGCAAGTGACAGTTATATTAGCAATGATCAACCATTTCAAGCAATTTGTTGTAATATATTTGGTGCAATAAGAAAGAAAAGAAGAAATAATTAGAGAATTGTTGACTCAGCATCTGGATGCTGATTGTTAGCATGAATACATCTGATACCCTCCTACCAAACATTTGCTGCCAGTGATCAACAATGGCCAGTTTAATGAGTAGTGCTTTCTTATCATTGTTTTCTTCCTAATGAGCTCAGAGACATCAGAAAACTCTTGGGAGACTGTTGTCCTCGCTGAGGTGCAAAGGCCATGAAGCAGAACCGTTCTGTACCAGCCTGGCATTCCCAGTGCTTCTTATCAAATGACAAGCACTTGTTCCGGGCACGTATTCAGAGGTAGAACGTCTGCATTTTGTTTTGCAATGGAAACTCACTTAACTTTAGCTGAATATTCTTTCTCCGAGAGCCTTGTGTGTGAGGTAATGGCAGGAGGGCTCAGAGTTGAACAAAACGAATCACAGGTGATCCTGCTCTTTGACTAGCGCAGGGGCAGTCTGGCAAGTCTCGGCTCTCGTTTCCAATAGAATATGTATGAGAAGGTGCAGTCTCCAAGCAGAAGATTTGTTTCATTTTGTTGTTTATCTGAGGGAGCGTACAGATGGTTGTGTGTTGGAAGGCAGATTTCTGCCTTCCTTCCTCTCCCCGTTTTCAAATGCTTTGTGTTATTACTGCATTCTCAAGGTTTGAACTGCTGTGCTGGGGAAGGTATAAAGAAATGCAATAGGATGCTAAGAAATCCCCCAGGCATGTTATGAGACTTGGAGCACTCAAAATAGTTATAGAGAGTTCTCTGGACAGTCCAGAAGACTGGGTTTTTTTAATGAAGAAAATTGGATCCAGATTTATAGAAGAACACCCCTTTTTGGTTTCAGGACAGCTTACATTAGTTAGTGGCATATTACATAATTATTTCACTGACTTCCTGTAACAATGAAGCGTTAGTTGGCTACAGCACTGAGCTTGCATAGCTATGTATCTTCTTAGGGCACTGCAAGGCATTTTGAATATATGTATACCTTCCCAAAAAGGCCAGTTTAGATGTTTGATATCAAACGAGGAGCCTGAAAAAGATTCTGCTAACTTCATTTGCTTTTTAATGAAATGTAATGTGTTTTCTTAAGTTCTAAAGAATAGTTTCCATCAGTTTTCTTTGCTGACCTTGCATTTTACTCTGGGTTTGTAACATCAGTTTCTCCTATTAACTCCAAAGTTTGGGTTAGTTTCTAAATATATAAAATGACTTTAACACTATTCTTCTATTAAGAATTAGTGGAATAATAAATGGGATAAAAATCTCCATGGTGAATTCAGTGTTCTTATTTGTAATGCAGTGTAGAATTTCTGTTAAAAGTTGTGTAAATTAAGGTGCACCTACAGAATGTTCCCCGTTTATAGAACATTCTGTGGGTTTTGCTTTTTCAGTGTCTTTTATCTTCAGGAAAAAACAAAGAGCTCCAACTTCACAGCTGGGCTTCTCTTACTCATTTCCTCCTAGCATGAAGTTGGGAATATCCTTTTCAGTACTGACATCAAAATTCAGTTTATTTTCCTCATTCATCAAAGGCAAGATGGATTTAGGTCATACTTAAGCATTTTTTTCCCTGGAGTTCTGTTGTTCTCCTCACCCTTGATGCTAGTTCAGCATTTGTGCTGAGAACTCAAACAAGGAAATTAAAAAACCAAATACAATAGTAGGTTATCCCACAACTTTCAATAGCTAAGATGGGCAGCACATTTTTTCTGAGATAAAAGGTAGCGAGGTTTGTAGCAGTAGTTGAATTCTGTGTTAATGAGCAATTTGCTTAAAGGCTGTAACTTGTTACTCGCAAGTCAAATTTGTTACAGTGCCAGGTCTCTTTGGATATAAATCCAGGGATTTTAGGAGACATTGAAAAAGCTTAAATTGCTCCACAGTTTGAACAATGCACTGTATTGTATGGAGAACTGTTAGAGAAAAAATAAAGCTTAAACAACAGTCTTCATTGTGTGGCATCTAAAATTATGAATGAAAAAGTTCATCCATATGTATTGGGTTTGCCTTTTCTAAATATCTGCTTTGCATGAAAACAGTTGTCTATTAATTTCTTCTTGAGGATTAATACAGATGGGCCTTTATATTTGATTTTGGCTGGATAGACTACAGAGTTTTAACATGCTGCATGCAGACAGTGTGCCAAGCAATTTAGCAAAGTTGTTTACACTAACAATAATCCAGCAGGACAGAGCCTATAATTTTTCACTGATAATAGTATGAGGTAGTGATGAATACAAGTTTCTGGAGGAGTGTTTACAAAAATGGTATTATACTTTTTCAGTGTTAAGGAATCATGAGTGGTTTTGGTTTTAATTTCTTTTTTAAAGCCAGCCAATTTTTTCTTCGTCATGAAGTCTGTATCATCTCCCTGAAAATTACTCTACAAATCAGCATGGCATGATTGCTGGACGCACAGAGTCATTGTTCCCTTTCCCTTTCAGTGAAAGCCATGCGCTTTGGAAGAGAACTGACCGTGTGATACAGCACGGCTAGATGTTGGTGTGTAAGCACTATGCCAAGACTGTGGGTGCAGTAACATATACACCATGAATGCCATGATGCACAGTTTTAATTTCCTGGAGGTAGATTTCCCTTGGTGCTTCATCTAACAGCTTTTTTTAAGAAAGAGCTGACATTCTCATGCCTATCTCTACAAACTGATGTAGTGGCGCATGTAGCTTGTTGTGTACTGGCAGGTGTCTTAGGAGTCTTGGTGGGACAGAAAGAGAAGCCATAGATCGTCTAGCACAAGTGCAATTTTGAACAGGCAGTTGAGCTCTTAAGAGTTACCCTAATCTCAATTAGAGAGTTAAATCTCAATTAAGAGTTAACCCTAATCTCAATTAGGATTATCTCTGTCAACTTGTAAACCTCGTGTTACAGATTGATGGAACTGGAAGAGTTTTATTCTTAACATGGGGTAGTAGTTTGGCACTGATTCTAAGGTAAGGCAAGCTTGGAGCATTTTAGTTAGGAAGGAGCTCCATACAGCTTTTTCTTGTTTAACCTTGGTGAAGTTGAAGTAACGGTGTTCCTGGGACCACCACAGCATTGGTTCTAGCCAAAGAAAAAGTCATCCAGAAAGTTGAGAAGAAGTCATGAGAAAGTTGAGTGAGGTGGTGAGCATTCATCAAAGATCTTTAGATATCTAGTTTTAATAGAAATGCAAGTCCTGAAAATCTCAGGTAAAAAGTAATACGAGTGTGGGGGACAAAAGTGTGAAACGGAGTTTAGAATGTTTCCTTTGCCTAAGTTTCATGGCACCATTTGGTGTCAGATTTTTTAAATTAACACTTCTCTTTTTTTCTTTGCTTTTTAACTTTGTTGTTGCTAGTGTTAAAAACAAGAACTTTTTAAACATAGTAGTGCATGGTGCAGTCCAGCTTTTCCCTCCAAAAATGTTATGTGACGCTTTGTGCCTCATTTTGGAGGAGAAGATCATCCACAATGTAGTGTACATGGATGGAAGTGGATAATCCGGATAAAGTGGAATGTTATAGCCTTTGTGGCATAGGAGGAGGAAAGAAAGTATGCCTTCAGCAGGTAGGCGCCAGCTCAGTTCCTTCACAAAAAATGTGGCTCCTGTCTTTTCATAATACACATTGTTACAAGAGTCTATCTTTGATTATTTTAAGACATGTTCTTTTTCACTCCTCATCATTTTGGAGTGTTCCTTGTCAACTATGAGAATCAAGCATTGTAGTGTATAACTTTCCTCCTGTTCTTCCAAACGTTGCTAGCAGGTTCCAGGAAATATATTTGCTCTCCCAGGAAAAGTTTGGAACCAGCTGTGTTTAAAAAGCAGTAGTTTTTCCTGGAAACCCATTTGACAGGGCAGGCATGGAAACCACTCAGCATTACACCTCCCTGGTTTGCAAGACTTAATATTTATTCCTCAGCATGCAGAAATAGGTTTTTTGCCTTTAAACATGGGTTGTAGTTAGAAGTAAGAGAGATTTAGTAGACGAGCCTATCTTTTTTGCCCAGGATAGGAATGGCACTGCTGTATGGGAATATAAGCCAATATTGAAATATTTATTGTTTTATTTTCACCAAACATCACAGAACAGCAGATTGGCAATAGCCTTTGTAGTTACCATCTACGAAGTGCCCAGCCCAGCAATCCTTTGTGTAAGAAGAGTGAAAACCAAAGCTGCGAAGTGGATCTTTTGGAATAGCTGTTGTCTTTTTGGGAATGAGTATTTACTTGTTTTAAAAATGGCATTAGCACACTCTGGTTGCACTTTAGAGATGGTGTTGTGACTTCCAATTCTGTTACTTGATTGTTAATGTTTAGTGTGTCTCACTTCTGAAAGTAAATTGAGATATTTATAAGATTAGCAGGTTTTGACACTTTCAGAGCAGAACGTTTCAGAAAATTACTGTTTCTTGGCTCCAAATTATGAAATTAGAGTTGTTTTCACTGTAATGCATTGCTAATTGTAATTAAATGGCTGTATGAAGAAAACCAAAGTTGTCCAGTCAAAAGGAAACTATTCCTATGAATCTAAATTATCTAGGAAGACCAATAAATGCCACACAAGAGGTAGCCAAGTAAAATAAGACTATTTAGTTGTTCTGTTTATATTCTTTGGAAAGTAATCTGTTCCAAAGCAGGAGCTCTACAAAAAGTACTCAGCATATAGAAAAAAAAAGTTGATATAACTATGGCACCTAATGGTGGTTTTATACTGAACACATTAAATGAAGATGGGGTGAGAGAAGTGCTGTGTGATTCATATAGGACAAGTTTGAACTCAGCCAGTTTCTTGGATTTAGTATAAATATTTATGGCATTGAAGGGGATTTTTTTTTTTAATAAGCTTCCTTGTGCTCTGGATCTTTTAGCTGTCCTCCTCAGACATCTGGTGTGCATTGCTGCTTGTTTAACCCCCACCCTTCAGTTTTCATGCTGTGGCATCTCGGAGAGCTATCGCAGTCACTCTGTGGTTGGCGTAAATTAAATCTCATAGAGCCAGCTGGGAGAGTGCTGACGTGCACACTTTTCCTGCTGAACACTCTAAAACCAGTGGCTACAGTTGAAGAGGTGAACACTTTGCTCTTGTCTTGCTGTAGGCATCATACTGAGCTATTTACCAAAGGTGTCAAAAATAGGAATTCCAGCATTAGCAATGATGTTTACAGCTTCTTGACTAGTTTTTCTCCTGTAGAAAAAGCTTCTCTTATCAATGTTTTGTAATAAATGTATCTAACTTAGCTCATCAGCAAAAAAAATTAAGTTCTCTTCCTTTAAAAATCCTTAAAAGTCCTAATTTCTAAGACTGGAGCTGCTTTGAGGTACATTATGCTAGCTTTAACAGCTAATCTGTGGATGTACTGAGTTTTTCTTTGTAGTACAGTAAATTGACCACCACCCTACTAGGTTTCAAGTGTTTCTCAATTAATCCATTTAGAAGCGAGTATGATAACAAACCGTTTAATACTCATTGCAATGTATTCGTGTATATATATATATATATATATATGTATTTAATCCTCTCAGCAGAATCCTAGTCCTCACAGAAGCCTAGTTAATTCAACCTTCAGCTGCTCCCGTGAAATAAGTAGTGAACGTTATCCTTATTTGCAGAGGGGGGAAAAAAAGCTGTAATTGGTTAAATTACAATGACAGCAACATTCAAAGTGCCTTGATGGTAATACTTTGCCATAGCTGTTAAGCCTTACTGTGATCTGTTAGTAAACCTCTTTGTTTTGAGATGTGCAAATAAAAATTGTAATTAATTAGCTAAGCAGATAAAACTCTGATCTTTGAAACTTGGACTGATGATATATGGACAAGATACTTGCTTTCTGGTCAGCAGTCATGGAGGGAACAGGAGCTTTTGGACTAAGATCTGTTGTGACTTTGGTTCGTCTATAGTGGACCCCTTCTAAACTGAGATTATGAAATCTGTTTCGGTGGAAGTAGTTGAGTCTTTTTAGCTGATACAAGGAATAAGCTCTTACAAAGAATAGTGGGATGGAAGAATTTTAAGTTCCCCTATTTGAGCCGCAGGACCTCTGCAGGTCTGTTCTTTTATATTTGAGGCCTATTGAGTTGCATAAAAGGAATGTGCCTGCTGATGCCGGCAGTTAATTTTATATTCTCTTCAGAAGATGAGTTGGGATAAGAAACTTCAATTAAATAGCAGTCCAACTGTGGTCATGCAATGCATGGCTCAGCAACAGGCAAGCTGATAACTCGTTTATGACCTAAAATAGTGCTTCCAAACCTTTTTAATTAATGCATTGTCTCACTGCCCTGAAGTGGCTCTTTGGTTCCATTAAAAACTTCACAATGGTATTTAATAGAGTGCCTGCTTAATTATGGGGTGGAACATCTTTAATGTGTGGTGGTGGGTAGAGATCTGCAGAAATGTTTAGGATGTACATCATTCAAGGAAAATGGGGATTTAACAGATAATTAACTAGGGAGTGATATCATAGTAATGTAGTGAGAGATTTAATTTCTGGATCCTGTGGAGCTAGTATCATGTGAATGGTGGGTCACAGGCATACAACTGACATTTTTTGTTGCCTTCGTTTTATCAACCCGTCTGCGCTTCCCTGTCTTTTCTGTCTTTTGTCAGGAATGAGTTGCTTCTGCAGCTTTGAAATACATGAACAAAGGGCCTGGAGTTAAGTTTAATAAAAGGGAGATTCAGCTAAAGACTAGTAGGCATAGGGGGAGGAAGACAAAGCCCTAATTAAAGGTCTTTGAGAAGTAGAGTGTGACTTTGGTACTGCTCACCCATTCCAATCCCATGACTCTCAAGATAACTTCAGAAATATTAATTTCTGCTTGTTCCTTGCTTTTCCAAGAGTTCTGGAAAACCTGCCCTCAGTGCCCAGAAAACTGTGAGAAAGGCTGTCCAGGCAGCATGTAATCTCTTGGTAGCAAACACAATCCTTCCCTCTATCTTGCCTGCCTTAGCTTCCCCTTGGAGGGAACATTTATTTTAAGTGACCCTACAACTTGGCCCCATAAACCACCCTCCTTCTTGTGAGATAAACAGTGCAGCTATGATTTAGACAGTGCTCCCATCTATCCGTTAGCACCATAGGGTTGTCTCCCTTTTATCTCTCTGAATCTGACAACCTCTAGCAATCTCAGCCACTGCATAGTAGTGCTGGCTATTGGAGTGGGTAGGAACGTTAATTCAGATCCATCATCTTCAGTCCTTTTGAGGAGGAATTCATAATGTACTCTGGTACCACGTTTTTCACAACTGAATCTTCTAGTGGAACAACGATTTTCAAGCTCTTGTACTCTGTGGTTACCTAAAATTTTTCTGTGGATCTCTTCATAGTGAGGGTTTTATTCCCCACTAAAATTACTTATCTTAGTTGCTTGTCATGAACCCAAGACTATAAACTGCTATGTCAGAGGAACAAAATTAATTTTATCTTTTCCTTAGTGCTGGTGTGTGCCTGTTTGTCTGTTTGTTTTAGAGAGAATCCTTTCAGGAACAATGGTAATGTTTTGGAGATTTTATGTATGTTTCTTTATACCAGCACCTGTAACCCTGGAGGAATTCTATGGCATCCTTTCCTCTCCATCTCATGAGCCACACTGTTCTCTGGGCTTTTCTAGAAGATGAAGCCTTCACAAGTTTTTGGTTATTAAAACACTACATGTGAGCAGCAGCTGAGGAAGACTATTGGGTTGTCTCTCAGAATACTACAAAGCCAGTGGGTTGAAGTATCTATATTATCCAGCCTTGTAGTGCTTATGATGAGCTTGAATTCATTCTCTTCTACTGGCTGAGGCACTGGCTGGGTCATATCTCAGCCTACTGCCATGAGTTGCAGTAAAACCCTGCACATAAGGAATTGGCAAGCTGACACGTCCTCCTCATTTTCTATGTAAATAGCATGATCAAAAGACTATCTTGTTTTCATCTGAATGGCTCATGTAGTTTGCTGTTGGATTCAGAGTGCTTGACTGCCCTACACAGTTGTCATTGCTCTCTTGCTTTCCCTCTGTAGAAGGGATTTTGGAACCCATTTTGAAGGACAAAGGGCTCTTGTTCTTTACAATGGATTCTTTGTGGGAGATGGGTTGGAATTGTTCTGACACTCTGTGGGTTAAAGTCTTCAATATTCTCTCCAGCTTGGTTGAAGGGACTCTGTGTTCCTTAAATACGTGAGTCCATTTCAGACAGGCTGCAATCAGGTAGCAGAAAACCAAAACTGAATGAAGGTTTTCCTGTGTTCATTAGGCCAAATGTAATTTGCTCGTTCATCTCAGTTTAGGAAGAGATTATTGTGTTGGTGACCATGAAGGTGGCAGCAGCTCCTAGTTGTGTCCGTGTCCACGCGATGATTAAGGCTTGCCTCCAATCCCCTCTCGTCCTGCCCTGTGGCGGCAGCTTCTGCTATTTGACTGTGTGGCCACATGCCATATGGGGAAAATGCAGTAGCAAAGACTCCTTTGCTTTGTATGATTGCCTTTTTTTTTTTTCTTTTTTTAACTTACCACTTTGAGGTCACTTGTATGCTACTAATAGGAATACAATCAGGGAACTCAGCACTAAGCTTTGCAGGACTTGCACACAGTACAGTGGTCTAAACAGTGACCCTACTTTTTTCCATATCCATTCCGAAGGGAGTCACCCATGCGTGCATATCTTTTACTAACATTTTGAATACATTTGCTTTTGTGTTTATATTTTAAAAATACAGCATTTATATCCTCTCTCGAGGGCCTTCTAGCTTCCAGGTAGGGAATTTGGGGAAAAATAAAATGAGAATAAAAGAAACATTGCTTGAGAGTGCAATATCAGATTTCGCGGCTCTTTTAGAAAGTTCATTTTATTGATGCTCTGAATTTTTCCACATGTAGCAAAGGAGAATAGTGTGAGAAAAGGTTTTCAGGGCATGTTTATAGTAAACTACAATAAAAGCTTGCAGTATATCTAAAAATAGGCTCCAGTTTAAATAAGTGGAATATTTTTTTTTTTACCTTTGCATAGCACCTTTTGCTTCAAATCCTTATGAAAGAAACAGTGCACAATTGGATTTAATTTGAGTATGACCCCATTATAAGTAAACATTTTGAAATTAATGTTTTAAGCATTGTTGTCTTAGAACATACTGACTGTGCTCGTATCCACAAGGGGCATTGATTACCCAGTGCAATAGTCTAGAGTTTAATTTATGTCACAGGATCATATCCATGAAATACCAGCTATTGGAGCAGAAGGTATCGTTTCAGACCTGAGTATCTACATTGCTGTCCACTAACAGAAACAGGATCTAAAAAAAACCAGAGGGAGCGCAGCAAATGTTGTCTGTCTGCTTAGGAGGTATTATTCAAATCTGAGCTTTCACAAACTGAGTTTCCTATTTGTCTCTCTTTGCCATTGCATGAAAATACATAGTCACAAGGTGGTATTTAGTATGCTGAAATACTGCTTAAGCACCCAATCTAACAATTTTTTCTGTTGTGACCTTGCTGTGACTTTGGTTTACTTTTGAAATAGATGGCAGGTCTTCTAGCTTTGATTGTTTCTGCTAAAAGACAGGCTAGTCTTTGATCAGTTCAGCTTTCCCGTCTTTTATGTCACACAGTAAGTCATTTAGCTGGGTGACAAAAGAAAGAACACCTAGATCTGGAAACCACCATTGTTTTGGAAAGCAACGTCTTCAACATGTTGACTTACAGTTGTATTTCATTCACAGTTTTTTATTGATAGCATTTTTACATTTTTAATAAAATCACATTATCACACTGATAAAAGAAAATGTTTTTATCTGACAGCTCTTAAAATCTGCTTACCAGAAATGTGAGAGAATGCTGTATAGTAGTTTTGCAAATAAATTAAAGGAAGCTGAATTCTGATGATATGTTTATTATTTAAACTTTGCATGGTGGTAGTTTTAATTCCATATTCTGGAATTATTTTCTGTATTATGAATTACCGTACCCATCAGCATGGTCTTCGTTTCCTGCTTTCTCAAGTGTATGTGTCCCATCACATTCCAGCCAGGTTACAAGGTGAAAATGACAGTGTCTTCTCTTGAGGCACCAAGACTGGTGGAACTTCACCTCTCTCCAAGGGTCTAGCCCACAGACACTCACCTACAATCTTTAGAGATTTCAGCTGCATGGAGGAGAAAACATTACCTAGCACTGAAGAAGCTTAAATGACTAAATTTCAGTATTACTATACATGGAGTATGGTGTCGGGATACACCAGAACTACTGGCAGTACTTACAATGCAGTATGTTTTGCCAGGGAATTAAATGGATCATACCTCTTTTGCTGACCAGTAAATACTAATGTCATGTTTTCTAAGCAAATAGAAGAACCTGAAATTTGCTGTTTTCTGCAGAAAATGTAAATGATGCTTCTCCCTTTGTCTTCCTTTCTCTTTTACCCACTCCTGTGCTCAGGATGTCCTTGGTGGGTCATGCTGTTCTGCACCAAATGAAAGTAACCTGTACCTTTCTATTTAGGATGTACAATTAGGCTGAGGAGTTTAGCGGTTGTACCTTCGTCGGCTTATTCAGCGAGGTATTATTGTCAGTTTTGAAATATCTAACACGGGGCTGTTTGTGCTCTTTTGACGGTTTCCTTTATGTACCACCATATTGACTGTCGTGGCTTTTACCTGAGCAGGGATTGTGCCTATCTGTCCACATACAGTCATGGGACAAGGCTAGCCAGAGAGGGATGATGTGTCTGTGTAGGACAGTCCACTGTTTTGTAATTACTTTAGATCTTGCTTGCGTACCAAACCCCGCGTTACTCGGCCGGGCTGGGTGCCCACGTACAGCGCCATATTAAGACAAGTGCTGCTTTCTGTACTTGGACGAACTCGGTAGCTCTGCTTAGCTCAGCAGCTTGCCTTTCTTCTAGATGAGCCTCTGTAATGCCTTGAGCAAACATAAAATGATAACTTGTGTTCATTTTTAGTCCCTCTTAACTGACTTTAAATGTTTGATACAGGTTTTTTCCTGGGAGAGCTGGCAAAAAGGCTCAGAAAGGAGTGTTCTTTGGGAGCAACCTTGCTTCCTGAGCAAAAAACCCGTCCTCAGTGTTGAACTGAGGGAAATCCTTTTTTGACATTGATGTGAACAAGTATTGTAGACATCCCTGGTGCTATTTATCTGGAGATTAGAGTAGTTTAGCATTGATTGCATTTAAATCTTGTCTGCCAGATAATTGGAATCTTTTTTTAGCCATAGTTTACGTGAGTACAGGTACTCTAAGGAGAAGAAAGGAACATTTTTTTAGACTTTCAGCTCAGACAGGTGCTGCAAGAGTTAGCTAAATGGGACATTATCTTAAAGGGAGATCTGCAAATTTACGAAGTAGTCTCATCCTCTACAGTTAGACCTAAGCCTGAGTTCATTGTTGGGTTGGAACTGAACACAGCCCCACAGTCACAACTGAGAGGTGTGAAAATTTAAATTTGTCAGAGGAAATATTAAGGAGCTCTGCCAGACTGGAGCATTAACATTTATTCCATCCTGCTTTCTTTGTGGCATACCTAGTGCCCTTCTTCTTTCCATGCCATCAATTTCTTGCCTCCTTACCAAGATCCCTTTTTCAGGGTGGGTTGGTTTTTTGGGTTTTGGTTATTTTTTTTGTTTTTTTTTTTTTAACTCAACACCAAAAATGTATTAAAAGGAGACTCTTTCAGTTGGTACCTGGTTAGCAAAGTGACAAGAATTTATTTCAGTCATAGCTTAAGTGGTCAGCAGAGACTTTTTAGTTCTCTTACGTTTATGAAGTAGTTTGTAGAACTGAAACAGTTATCCGTATAAGTCAATTTATATACAGAGAGTATGCATATGCTATTTTGTACAGCTATCCTTTACAGTATGATGAGAGAGAATAGAAGATGATGTCAGTTTTTCACAGTACATTTGAAGGAGCAAATACAGTTACAGTTAGGTTTGGGGAGGCAATTTTGCCATTTTCTGCCTGTCACTATTTGGTCTTTGTATATAATACCGTATTTTCAAGACCTGTTAAGTTGAAATCTGCTTTAGGCTGTGCTACTCAGCTCTGATTAACAATATGTGCTTTTGAAAGGAACGTCAAGCAAGCACGCTTGCACTCTGCAAGCAATATCACTGTACTTAAATTCTTTTCTTTGTGCAGTCTTTTGAACGAAAGAAGAGGAGAAAATGGGTGGAGATGATTGAATGCAGAGGTCACTATTTTATGTTCTTGCTTGCAATGTCGAGCATAATGTGTCCCTCATTGGCAGGCATGGTCAGATGGAGGAGCCAGAACAGAATAGTCAATTTAATCACTGTATTTTGTTTTTGGCCATGGGTTTTCTGGCATACATACCTCTGCACAGTGGTAGCCAGAGCTTGGTTCCAGGAGTAAGTGCTTTTCATATGTTTTGTAAATGGATGAGAGCAGCCTTTTGCCAATTTTTCTGTACATGTGTATGTGACTTTTTTGGTTTCTACTAAATTAGCTTTTTGTCATATTACGAGAAATTCAGTAAAATATGTGTCGGATAAGTGAATCAGTAAGCTGGCTGCTGAAAGAAATCTATCAATTATAGTAAAAAAATTTCCAAGATCTAATTTCATAGCAGCATTTTATGATTAGGCTGTTCTCATTAATACTTAATTTTTTGTTGTTCCTGTAGTTTGCTGTTTTATTATGCTCTCCAGGTAGGCCTGTTTTATATACTACAAAGGAAATACAGACTACTGTGACTTTGTTTACAGCATTTGGCATACTACTTCCCAGAATTACATCTTATTTAAGCACAGCTTAAATCATATCTTTTATAGAAACTGCAATCCAGAAATAAAGTCGTGGTACAAAATGATGTTTTTACATAAGGGATTTTTTTGTTTCTTTGAGTGGGGGTTATAGAAATACTTAGCGATTATATAAAGAAATATAATTTGTGACTGCTTCTTAGGATAGCTTTTTTCATGAACCAAAGATTTACTACTGAGGAGTCTGAATGGACTAATTCATTTTCTTTGGTCAAGTAAGTGAAGTAAATCTGCCTTAAATTACATACTTCTAAGATTGTAGTCTAACTGTTTCACAGGGATTTAATTTCTGGGGAATTTCACAATTTTAAGGATATCATTTGTCTTACAATGTATAGTATGCTGTGAAGTAATACCCAAACTAGGCAGCTGACAACATCTGCAGATTAATTCTGTGGTACTGTATTGTGATTCTTTTGTTTTGATGATTTGTTGAATTGGGTAATTTGCGGTGACTTTCCTGCTTGGTATTTGATATCTCAAATCATGTGATTTTTGTCCATGAATTGGAATTTTTATGCCATTTATCCCACTTCATGTTGGCACAGACTGACTTCTGTGTTTGAGATAGTGCAAGAAAACATGCAGTAGTTTATAAATTCATTCCAATCTATTTGCAGTTTAATCTCATGATTATTAGAATATAGGAATAGAAAATAAAACAAATTTCATTTTATAGTATCCTTTTCACATATCTGTAGCTTTTGTGAAAGTCTTGGCTTTTCAGCAGAAATGTTTCATCTGTCATGAGGGCTCAGTTTTGGTCTTGGATCAGCAGAGAAAACTGCCCTTGAAGATCTTCATGTACTATTGATTCCTGGGAATGTCTGGCCCTAAGAACACGAGGCAACTCCTTTTACTAATGAGAGTTTGTCTGCATGGAGCTATTGGAAAATGTAATTAAAGGTATAATGCACGTAATTAAAGTCTGTTAAACTCTTGTGCCAGTGATTTTATTAATTAACAGAGTGGCCTGAGGTCATGGTAATTGAATCCAAAACCTTAAAGGTGAGGACTGTGTTGACAGACACCACAACCGATGATTTTTGTTTTTCTTTTTTTTCCTCAAAGTTAATAAATATGTCAGGAATTTACTCTTGCAGACAAAGTCATTTGTCAGATGCAGAACGGAAAAAAGTAAAATGGGCAAGGGCAGTGCTGGAATTTTCTTTCAAGGAGTTTTATTTCAATCTGTCTTAAGGTCTGTATCAAGTCAATCTTCAGTTGGATTGTAATTAATGCTCAGATTTATGCATTAATAGTAGCCAGCGGGAGAGAGGAAATTGGGAGGGGGAATAGGATATGGTAGCCATGTCTCAGTGCAGCCCATACTGAGTTGCTAGGTCAGAGAGGAAGGAAGCTAGCTGCCAAAATAGTGTATATTTTTTTTTCCCGTCTTTGGTAACTCCTGGAGTTCTCAGACGTATTTTAAGACTTCTCTGGTGTCTTGCTATCAAATCCACACTTGTAAAAACATGACTTTTGCTGTTGTGATGTTTGTATTGCATGGACATTTCAGTAGGGACGCAGATACTGCTGACTGAACTGCAAGAGAAATGCAAACAGTGTTGAAGATCCAGTGTTTACAGAGAACTATCCTGGTGGTGTATATGTCTGAAAAGAGCCATGCTGGTTTTACAAACATCTAGTTTGCATGTGTTAATTTGAATCCCTTTCAGTTTAGGCTCGTAAGTGGTTAAAATGAAGAACGTTCTTGCTGACTGCATGGACTTCTGTCAACTGAGTGCACTACTGCAGTACTCCTATATAGGCAGACACTACGTCACGTTGTTATCTCTGTTCAGCTCGTCTGTGCTTTATCATGTTGCCTAACAGTTTTAATAAAAAAGAAAAAAGACTAGTGTGAATAGTTGTAAGTAGAACTATCTGAAAGCAGCAGATCTGGAGTGCCTTACACCAGCTGCTTACTGAAACAAAGAGAAGTATTATGAGAGGCATAATAAATGTGTTTGCTATCTCTGCTTTCAGTTGCAGTGCAGACACAAGCCGTCACAGTAATGAATTTTGAAGACTGGAGTTTGGACTTGGGGAATTTTATAAAACACAGTTGTTTTATCAGAGCGTTGTCTTGCCAGTTGTATGATGCTAGTCTGGTTACCATGGAGTGTGGTCAGTTGGGGGAGACAAATGTAGTCAGTAAAACAGCATTTTGTGTGGTAGACTCTGCTGTGGTTTCTCCCTCTCTGGTTTAAATTCAAGTTTGGTAAGGAGGAAAGTAGTGGGGAAAGAGGTCGCCTTTTTATTTAAATAAAAAGCAGTTTTAGCCCTAATCAAACTTACAGGCCACATGAGAACTCATGGTGGAGTCAAATACAGTTTATGAATATGCGATTTATACCCATAAACAATATAGGGTTATTTTTCCTCTTGATCTTGCTCTGTTATCCGGGCTCTTTTGTTTGGTGGTGTTTTCTGCTTGCCTTGCATCTGCAGGATGGGCTATGCAAGATGCTGAGCACTGGCCACTTGTATCTTCTCATGAGGAGGTGCTCAATGTCTTCCAACCTGTCCTGTAAGAGCTCTTGCTGCTCCTACCTGCTCACTGCTGCCACCTGTTTGAAGTTCTGTTAATTTGATTAATTTTGGCCAAATGGCTCTGTGGTGCTGCAGATAAACATACCAGAAGGTATGTGAAGGCGTTGGTGTCCCCTGCATAATTACCATGTTACTTTACGATCAGGAAAATGCATTACCACATTCGACAGGCTTTAATTAGAAGCCATTCCTTTCTTTGCTAAATTTCTTTAAAATGGGTTTCTTTAATTCCAACATACGACAGCAATAGCATTTTTACTAGATTTTCTACTCAGTCTGGATGTTAACATAGAAATGCTCTTGTTACCATACATATAATAAGATGAATTTTTATAGGTTTGGTTTTTTTTTTTTTTTTAAGAAAAAACCCCATTGGGGTAATTGTATCGCATCAGGCTCCTAGCCGCTGTTTGGGAAAAAGGAAGAGTTTCTAACTTACTAAATGGGACAATGTCTAGAGATTTTTTGTCTTTTGTGAACACCAGAGTTAGCTTTACATGGATATTTAAATTGCCTGTGTTCCTGTCAGGAGCTGCTCAGAAGTCAGTAGGAGTTCGGTGCCTACATGGAATTTGTAATTCCTGTAATGGAATTTTACGTTTGAGTCTTCAGAAGTGGTCTGAGATATTGCAGAGAGAAGAGTGATTGCATACGGATGGGATGAAAGTATCACAAACCTTAGTTGATTAAAGTTATCTTTTACCATTGGTATTAACTTATTTTTTTCAAAGATAGAAGTGAGGGAGATTCCTCACTGAGCGAAACTGGTATGATGTGGTTTACTTCTAAAGTTTAGAATATGAACACTATGTAGGTGGAGATTTCTACTGGCAAAATATAAAGGCTGAAGAAAAAATGCAGAAATTTTACTGATATGAAGATTATTTCATATGAGAGGTCTTTTTGATAAAAGCTTCTCTTGTGACATTAGAGTGGTTATGGGGGGCTTCCCAATTAACACTTTGGTTTTGAACAGGAGAGGGTCTGGATGTCTGTCTTAAAGCATCTGCAGTAGAGCACAGTTTTTACTATTTAGAGCTGAGATGGAAAGTTCCTATTTAGATTTGGTGCCAGAGTCTTTAATAGAAATCATGACTTGTGGTATATTATAGGTCAGTGTATATTTGCTAGTTTATATTATGCTGACTAAATTGGCAAAATGCTTATTTTTACTGGTAAACATTCAGGAGGTTTTCTCCTCACTCGTTCTTTTTCCAACAAAATAGTATTTGTCGTGTGTGGAATTAGGGCAACATTTTATAAATCATCTGCCTCGGCGATGATGTGAAAATGTCTGGTGGCATACAAAGATTTCCATTGTCAGGTACCTCAGGGCTGTAGATGGAGTTAACTTTATCCTAATTTTAGTTCTGGAAATTATGGCCATGTAGAAAACAAAATGCTTCTGGCAGTGTAGGAAAAATACAAATTTTAAACTCTAGCAAAAGTGGCTATTTCAGGGATATTACCAGAATAGGTAACCCTGGTTAATTTAGCTCCTCTCCAGCCCCTTATGAAGCCCCAAAAGTATTTTTAAACAGCTTCAAGTCCTTGTGAAGTCTAAATGTGACCTGTGGCTGTAAGGAGGTGAGTTCCAGTACAGTCCATAACTGCTGGTGAAATGCAGCACTGTGCTTTTAGGCTGTACATTGAGTGAGACATTTAATTGAAATGGTAGAAGTACTGTGGTCACCCTTTAACGCACCCGATAACACATTCACAATATGCGAATGTTTTTATGTGCAAACTAATTGTATCATTTCTGGAATTATTTATACACATCTCTGACATGCTGTGAATGGCGTTTTCTGATAAGTGTTAGATTATATAAAATTTATAATTACTCAGTACTCTACCGTCAGTCTGCCTAGTTGAAAATTAGCATTCTTAAAATTGAAATTCTGTGATTCTTGTGCTGAAGAAGTGTGCTCTTTTGTTCATTGCTCCAAACATGGTTTAAAAGTATAGGGGAGGACATTTAAGGACAAAGTTACATTTGCATCAGCAAGTTCCAATTTTTTCCCTAATTTTTACCTTGCATAGTTATATACCAGACAAGCTTGTTTTGGACAGCTTTTTATAAAAGGAATAATTTGAGAATTTGAACGTTTATTCAGTTTTAGATCTTGAATATTTGGCATAGACGTGAACTGTAGCCGTGGAATTTATAACCACAACCATAGAAAAGGAACAAAGCGTATTTCATTGCGAATAGTCATGCTTTGCAGAATGAGGTAATGAAAGTTCAGGGTTGGAATGGCAGCTTGTAAGAAGGAATGCTTCTGAATGAAAATGCTGTTGGAAAGATGTGTTAGCTCAACCTTTCAGATCATCTGGGGTGAGTTGACCCCTCATATTACCTTTTTTCAACTGTTTATTCCAGCACAAAGCACTAAAGTATGGTTTATGATGCCTTATTTATCTTAGAACCATGTTAAAGGTGCCTATGCAGACCTGACATCTGTTTGGGAAATTGTTCTGCAAGAATGTTTTCAAAAGCATGCTATTTTACCTCTCATTCTCACTTGTCTTCTTCCTGTAGGTGAAGCAGCTCTAAGAGGTGAGCCCAGAATGCAGTCTCTTCCAGTATCCTCTGCTCTAACCAACCATCGAACAGGCCCTCCTCCTATCAGTCCCAACAAGAGAAAGCTCAGCATGGACCAAGGGGATGATGAGCTCGACTGTGAAAATGACCATGTTTCTAAAATGAGTCGAATGTTCAATCCACATCTGTAAGTGTCTTGCTTTTATTACCTCTGGTTTATAGAATTTAATGCTATCCTCTTCATTTTTGTGTGTGCTAAAATCGTACTGTGTCTAAAACTTTGCGCTAGATTTTTCCTTTGTTCCGGTTTGTACAGAAGATCTGCACAAAGGCTGGTGTGATTAGATGGGCGACTTCTTGTTTTCTTTTGTTTTCGTACAGCATGAAGTAACAGGAATTAGCCCAACTTAACTGTTTATAGTAAAACATACGTATTCACCTTGCAATTTCTGAAGTACTGTTCATTTGTTCTTCGTAATCTGCTCCTTTCACTTCCCCTGATTCTGAGTGCTCTGTACTCTCTGCTGATGGGGGTGGGGAAGCAGAAGGAGGGGAAACAGACGTGCTTTGCATTTTTCTGAGGCCAGGAGATTGTGAGCCAGCTGCTCTGTAGTCTGCCTTGACAACTGGGCAAGCAGCAGTTGTTGCTAAACGTTACTTAAACGATTGCACCGCAGCTCTGACAGTCGGATGTGGAATTTTTCAGACAGGTAAGGTGTTGATGAGTTAGGTGCATGCGTTGGGTAATCATCAAATGCCATTATTGCTGTGTTCTCATTCTTGGGAATGCAAGCCTGGTTGGCATGAAGTACAGGCTTAGAGAATTCCTTTCGTTCTTGACTGGAGGAAGTGATCGGAGCGGTTCAGCAGTCCAGGGCAGCCTGATAGCTGTGCGCCTTTCCCTGCTGCCTCAGCTCCTGCAGCCTCTGCATTCCTCGCATTCCACGCTGCTGTGGACTGTTGTGTTCAGTCATAAGATGCGGACAGAGGTATTTATCCTCAAATAAATCAGCATAGTGTTAGTCAGAGGCTGGGCCTGTAGTCTGCAGTCTTGGAATTTGTTACAAATCAGGAATCCAGCACTGAAGTAATGCAAAACAATAAAAGCTCACAAGCAGAGAGAGACTTCTCATTTACAACATACCTTGTTCTTTCTCCTAAAAACTTAACTATTTATAGCCTTTCCTTGGAGCTGAGAATGCTGGTACTGGAAAGAAGCACATGCTGTATTTCTGTGGCATATGTACATGATGCAACTGAAGAAATTTATGGCATTTTTGAATTATTATGTAACTTTGTGGGAGCAGGTGTGATTTTTTTTTTTTTTTTAAAACTCATTTGCTAGGGATGAAATAAAACACAGCTGGCAGTTACGTACATTGTAACACTTTATACAGTGGAGGCCATAAAAATAATGAAGTCTGAACCAACAGACTCATGTGCAACCAAGGTTCAAAACTAAAAGATACAGGCAGTTATTCCATGTGAGCCCTTAGATATATTTTAAAGCTATCTGATCTTCCAGTATGGTACATTTTTACTCATCCAGTATGGTATGTTTTTACTCAATAGATTCTTTCTGTGATTTTGTATAGGAAATGTGCATCTTCTTATAATAAAAAGCACTGGTTGTCTGCCTAGCATTCACTGGATGGGACTTAATCTATTTCAGTTAAACCATCCACTGCAGACAAATCATAATCTAAAATAGCATACACGAAGCCATCTTTTTTCTACTTTATTTTCTAAGTTTGATCTTGTCAACAATGTGGGCATTGTTGACAAGCCGATATGTCAACATATGAAAATATGCTTTCAACTGAATATTAAAAAAACTCAAACTTTTGTGATACCTCTGAGATAGCTGAACATCTATATATTTCAGACATATCAGAAAAGTTCACAAACATTCTCTGAATTTTACTCCCATTTCCCTGCCACCACCAACCATGAAGTTATTTTTTCAAATGTTTCTCATATTTCCCCTCTTTTTCGGATTATGACATTCTGGTTTAATAGTAGAAATGGATTGCTTAAATTTTGTGGAACTGTCCTGAAAATTTTGTTTTGGAGATAGGAAGTGTGTTGTAGAAGCTTGACTTGTTCGCCCTAAAGAAAAGACGGTAGATTTGGGGAGAGATTTCATGGAACACAATAATGGCAGTCACATTGTAGTGACTTGGAGGTTCTAGAAGTCTAAGTTTGATGACATTCAGTTTAGAAAACCAAATCCATATGAGATGTGGAGCGTAATGTGGAGACTAGATGGCACGATGTCTTTGGTGATGGCAAAGACATTTTTGTGATTTGGACTATAAAGATGAGGTTTAGAGTCTGTGTATTTTCAACTTTTCAGGACAAAGTCCCCTGAAAGCATAGGACAAAAGAGTTGGTGACACAGAAACTGTTTCTGGGCATAGCTGCCCCCGTCAATATTAGGGCTACAGACTGCACATCTTTGCCACACAGCAGTGTTTAAATCCATACTCCTCTGGCTGAATGTCTTCAGTTATTCTCATGTCCAGATGGGCAGATCTTTTTCATCTGGAAGTCAGTGCTTGGAAGACAGCAGTCTTTATTAACGGCAAGCAGCTCTTGCTCAGACATTTGGGTCTTTGTGATTGCGTTGGTAGAACTGTGAAGCAGTTGTATATTCATCCTCCTAACACCAGCATATTGTGGTTAGAAATGTAATTAAATAGGACAAGAATTGTGTGCTGTGGTTCATTATAGATGGTAGAACCTTTTGTTAGCAGCTGGATGTTAACTCTTAGGTACCAGCACCCTAGCATCGCAGTCACTGTGCTTCAGTGACTTAAATGCTTTGGATGTTTTATTAGAAATCCAGTGATGCCAGCCTTTTCTTCTGAAATTGAATGCTTTGAGATATTCCCTGCTCAGGTGTAACTCCCTGATGTATCTTCTTTGGTTCTTTGAGTTGTACTCAGGTATGTTTACTTTTATCATGGAAAAACACAGCTACTGGAGTACAGTCGGCTCTGGCGTAGAGTGAATCAAATGCCGTGGCAATCCTGCTGTGTTTCTAAAATATGTAATGGAATTTCCTGTGCAAAGAACAATTTATCAAAAGCTCTGTTTTTCAGAGGAGATAATTCTCAGCTTTAGGATAAAAAATCAGTATGTGAAAGCACCTGCCTTACGGCAGTGTACTGGACTGTATACAGCTTCTGTATTTTTATGGTCATAGAAGTTACACCCATGAGCTCCTCACTTGCGAAAAACGAATACTTCCACCCCAAGTTAAAACCTAGGCATTGTAATATGAAATTCCTGTATTTGCATTTCACACTTTCTTGTATGTCCCTCATGTTTTACTTAAATGCATTTGCTAAAGTATATCTTGCTGAATTAAAATGGGCTTCTTGTAGCATACTTTATTTTCTGGTGCTTTGTAAAGGAGAAGCGAGTTTATTTTAAGCCTCAAGTTGGAACATGCCTTTGTTTTCATATGACTTCACTAAATTCACCTTGATTTACAGAAGAGTAATTAGGAACTTGATTTATATAAGAATTACAAGCGCTTGATGTATGGGTAAAGTGGCTGGAGAGCTATACCAGTCTTTCTTAACAAATGAAGCTGCTTTGTTATATTTCCAAGATGTATTTAGCATTTCATGGCAAGTCCTGTGTAAAATTAACTCACTCTGGGCATTGTGATGTAAGGGGAATGTGAATGAAGTGTGTTGTACCTTTAAGTGAAGGTCTCAGGCCTGACCTATGTTATGTGGGTTTCTTGTTTGTCAGGCTGGAGGCATTTTCTCATTTTCACAGTTCAGCTGAAAACAAAGGCCTCCTTATCCTTGCAGGGAGCTCTTAAGAGCTGACATCAGCCTTTTCCCAGCGGGCATCAGTTCTGCCGTAAGAGTCCTTGCAGGGAACGGAGGAGTCTGAGAGCAGTTTCTCCTCCTGGCATTTCGTTTGCCAAGTAGCAAAGAAAACGAGGAAATGAGTAAAAGAGCACAAAATCTTAATTTTTTCTTAAAAGAAATTACACTGGGCTGGTTTTGCTTCTCTGATTTTTACTAGGAACTAGGAAATATGTAACTCTTCACTGCTTTTGGGCAAGGGACAGTTGTGGCTAATACTTTATACTTGTGGTGTAGCAATTTTAAAAATAGTTTGTGTGCTACCCAATTGCGGGATCAAATAACTATATTTAAGGTTGAAGTGAATTGATGTCACTGACATCTTCAAAAAGATTCAGATTTTGTGTTACTGGTAAAAGTATATGTGAAACTGAGCATTTGAATTTGTGTTGGAAGGGGACTATTTTTTTGTTTGCTTGTTTGCTTGTAGAGTACATCAGGCTGAAAGTTAGCATTTTTGGTTTGGGACAAGCAGGCTTGTGAATGGAATATTTTCCTCTCAACCTCTTTGTCACAATTCCCATTTGGTTTGGTGGCATTAGGATCGCAATGAAAATTAATTTCTATATGAAAATCATCTGACGGCAAAAATTTGCAGCTGTTATGTAGATGTCTGAGGAATAAGCATCTCTTGATTTGTGTGATATGTAATTTGACTTTTTCTTGTAATAAAAGGAAGGTCTACACATGAGTAGGGTAGTTTAATGTGTATCGCAGAAGACGGTGTTTAGTTTTGGACATAACCATACAGACGCAGCCACTTCTGTTTCAAATTCTAGGTTGTGTCTTCACTTCTGTTACAGTGAAGAGTCATGGCAAATCTGATCCAGAAAGCCAGGCTAGATCCCTGGAGTTTGGAAGCTGCCGTATATCGTAACTTTCTTACTATGAATATCCAATGGCACTTGCTCACTTTAATGACAGTGTAATAGAAATTACCTTGGCACCCTTTTTCAAAAATCTGTCTTAAGCTGTCCTGAACATTACCTGGATTTGAAGATCATAGAATAATTCAGGTTAGAACAGGCTTTAGGAGGTCATTTCATCCAACCTCCTGCTCAAAGCAGGGTCAGCTGTGTCTTCTTCAAGCTTCTAGTAGCTGAAAGTAAGGAATTTTGAGTAAGATCTGAAGTACTCAATAAATGACACTCCTTATTAGAGGAGGACTCTGTCACCTTCCTCCTTACCATTCCCTGACCCCGGCTGAGAATGCAGGGTGGAAATGTTCTGCAGAAAATCAGGTCCCCGTTGTGGTGGAGGCTGGCTCCAGCTGCAAGCAGGGCTTGAAAAGATTTAGAGCTGGGTTGCAGAGGTAGCATGGGAGTTTTTGGAAAAGTTCTTTGCTGCGAACTACTGTTTTTTTGGTTCCAAACTCTATGTGGTATTAAGAAATATGTTTACACTGTCATTTTATTGTGACAAATTGGAATTGAAAAAAAAACCCAACACACAACTCAGAACACCCAAAATGTCTCTCATTTGCTTGCAGGCATCTTCACTCAGTTCTGTTGGCATGAATATGGCTTTGAAGTATTTTAGGATTAAACTGGTGTTTTCAAAGTCCTGTAGAAGCTGAAATCCTCTGTACTGCCAGTGGAACTGTTACAATGTGGCTCTTGTTTATTACAGTGGACAAAGGATTACAGAGCAGGTTTCAAACTGCTTTTCCTAATTTTTTTTTCTTATATGCATTGCTTGAATGATGGACCAAATCAATCAGTTGTATTTTCTTATTTATTAATGGAGATCACGCGCTACACAAAATTATTCTTAAAATGTTTCCAACAAATGTACATTAAATTGAACCTTCAGAGACGGACTTGAAAGAGCTAATATATCTGAGTTAATATTTAACACTGAGTTTTGCAGAAGTTCGTATCCAAGGGGAATTTCAGAAAGTACTCAAGTCCCTTTCAGTTCAGGAAGGGGTGTAGCCAAGCACATGTGAAATGCTTGTTATGAACAGTTTCAGGGCTAAAAATTGATTGATAGCTTGTCAGTCCTTCACAGAAAGACCTGATCTGTCCAAATTTGCGTATAAGTACTTGAAAAATCAGGCCATGTTAGTTCAGGTGTCTCCACTTGCGAACAGAAAGGTTTTCTTAGCTAGCTCCAGAATTCTTCTTTGATAAAATGTTTTCCACTTTCATTTTCCTTCTTTTGTAAAGGAGCATAAAACTTCCATAGGACATTAAAGCCCCAAGCTACCTTGTGAAGCAAAAAGCTGTGTCGTCATTGTGCAGAGGTACCAGCACCAATAGAAGGAATCGCCCGCTTACTGGAGGTGACAAGGAGGCCTGTGCACACAGGAACAGAACACGAATCCCTTGAGCCCCGGTGTTGGCTTTTTACCCATTCTTCATTTTCGTTAAAGGGAAATTTTACATCGCGTAAATTACCATCTATCTACACCAGGGTGAAATTCAATACCAATCCAAAAGTCTGATAGCTAAGCAAGAGGCAAGAAAAGAACCAGTAACGTTTACAAACGTATTCTAGATGTATATCCCAACCATATGGAAACAAAGGTTTAATCTCACTTCTTTTTATTGAAGCATTTTCCCAGATGTTTCCTGCAGTTTGACAGATGTACCATTTACTAGAAAGTTGCGCTCTTGAGAATTAGAATGTTATGGACACGGTTGCTATAGACAGTGACTCTGTAAGGGTAAGATTTGGAATAAAATGCTACATTAATTTCTAGTTGAAAAAGTAAATTTTTTTCCCCAGACTGAAAGTGCTGGGCTGGACAGTCTCCTTTCATTTTCTCTCATGCTGTAATGTGCTACAAAAACATGCGAACTGGCTTTAACTCATTCCTGCAGAATTGCTGAGTGCTGACTCTGAATAAATGGCATTATTTCTTAGTGCTGAAAGGTGGAAAGTATTCCTCTGGCTATGTCTAACCAGCCGTGGCCATCTTTACATTTCACGTGAGCGCTCTGATGGGTGGCCAGCGTTTCCCCCTCTCTCCCCAGGTTTGGTGCCTCGCCTGGAAGAGAGCGTGGAGGAGCGGAGGGGCAGGGGGCGTGCAGGTCCTAGCTCGTGGTACTGCGGCGCTGCTAGCTTCGTGCTAACGATTGCCGGAGGGCGACTCGGGGGAGGAGGCTGATCAGCCTCACCTCGCATCTCGCCACCTTTCAGCAGCCCGGGCCGGCTCCCCGCGCAACCGCCCTGGAAGCTGGGAGCCGGCCGCTCGGAGCCCGCCGGCGCGGGGGACTCTTATCGTGACGAGGCGGCGGGGGCCGCGCTCTGCGCCGCGGCCGCTCGCCAAGCCGGTGAGGCCCCGGGCGGGCCGGGGGGACGCGGCCGCCTTCCTGCGCCCGGGCCATGCTCGCCCCGAGGTTAGTACCGGCCTTGCGCGGCGGCCCCCGCGCCCGCCGCCTCCCGGCCCGGCGGCGGCCCCTGCGCTCGGCCGCGCCCGGCTCGGGCGCCGAGGCGGCGAGTGCGGGGCGGGAGCGCGGCCCCCGCAGCCCCCTGGGCCCGCCCGCCCCGGGCTGCGCGGGGAGGGTGCGGTTTTCCTTCAGGATTTATCCCGACGGAAAATGCAAGGGAAGTGAAAGGAGTTTGCCGCCGTCGAAGCCCGAAGGTTTTGACCTCAGTTATGCGACCGCTTCCCCCGGTGGAAAATGTTGCTGGAATCCGCTGCGCTTCCTAGCTGCCGGGACGCTGGCTGAATTAGATACCCGTGCCCGTATCGCTTGATGGAAATCGAGTCGTCCTTTAGGTTTCTTACGTAACTCCTCTAACACTGTCAACAAACTGCAGCTCAGCAGCTCTCCAAGACTGCTCACTCACAGTGCAAATACTGTCCCTAAAATACAGCGGAATGTGAACACAGAACGAGTATCTTTGTTGGCTTATTGTACCTGCGGGCCTGCATGTGCCTGGGAATGGGGCTTCACTCCTTTCACGGCACTGACTTGAGCGCAGAGTACCTGATCAGAAAGAAAAAGGGGGGTGGGATGAGTTGGGTAAGCCATGAGAAAAACTTTCCAAAACATCTGGGGAGAAGTCTCAGCACACTCTAATTACTGCTTCATGTAGCCTTTAATGTGGCACAGATGTGCAGTTACTGTACATAATGGAGGAGTCACACTGTACAGTCAAGTTAAGGTCGATCCGTACGTTCCTGTCAAAGTTCTGTCTTTAAAGTCCTTGTCTGTCAAAGCTATTTGTAGCGAATGCGGCTGGGCTGTGTGGGCATGGCTGACTTCCCGCTATGTGAATGATAAGGAATGATGTTTCGTGAATCTTTTTGTCACATCTTTAATCCGTAACTTTTAGTACTCATAAATCAGTCTTTTAAAAAGGGGGGAAATAAAAACCCCAAACATTTTTGCTTGTGATTTGCTTTTCTAACTAAAGTCTCCCTTGAACCAGAAGTTGCTGTGGGAGGACACTGTTGACAGTAGAATTTGATGGTTAACTTGGGTGCCTTACCTGCAGAAGTACCCTTTCAAACACTTAACTGCTACTGCTGTGGTTGGTTTGGTTATCAGCTTTTCAGAGGAATTATTTTACTATATTGGTATGAATAGCTGTGCAAACTATAATGAAGCTGTTACTGTATTTATAGTGCTTCTAGAGGTTTCTGTGATTTGGATTTTATTACCAATTACAAACAGTTTTGATAAACTTTTAATGAAATGTTTACTCCTTTTATAAAACAGCCCATGAAAAAATCTTTTCTTAAAAACAGTTATTTGAACACCGTTCTCAGTCTAAAGGTCTAAAGCCTGGGTTTTTTTAGAATTTTTGAAATTTCTGTCTGAAAGCAAATTAATGTACTTTCTCAGCTTTTCCTGCTTCACATCAGCTAATGTTACATTGTGTGTCTGATGGATGGAGACCGTAATTTGTAAGCTTGAATGATCCAGGCCCTTTTCCCTCTCTCTGTTAAGAACCATTGAAGTTGGAAAAGAAAGCTCTATAATCCCATCTCCTGACAATTTGACACAGTTAATTCCAGTACTGTGACCTTATTTTCAGAGACTGGCTTGTGGTGTTAAAGCTCTTATTAAATAAACTTGCCATGTTGTTCGTATCTTTTACTACCCACATCATCTAGTTGAACAAAATGATTAATCTGCCCCTCTACTGTAAGATTCTACCTGATGCAGTCTTTTTTGTGATTGAAGTAAATGAAGTCCCATAAACTTTTGAGATTTGGGGTTCACAGCTTGCCTTAAGCTGGTACCCACCTTTACAAAAACAGTTGCATGACAGGCATTGAGTGATGAATGAAAGTATTTTTTCCAAATAAAAAAGTAGAATGTATTGTAAGGAACAACCCAGAAAACATTATAAGAAACTGTAACTGCCATTTTTTATTTCCTCTAACAGTTCTGCACAGTTTCACCATTGAGTTTCAACACCACCGAGTTTTCCCAGAGCCTGCAGAACAGAGTGATGCACCCTGGCAATATTGAGCACACATGTATGTGGCTAATCTTGTTGCACGAGGCCATGACCCACTGCTGCGTGTATCTGATGTGCAAGCTTTCTCCTGACATTGGCCCATAGTTTTCTCTGTGTGATCATAAATAGTTTTTACAATATTTTCCAGTGACTCAGTATAAAAGGTTAGTTGCATGTGCCAAGTTTGACTTCAAAAGGATGTTAACATGGCTGAATTATAAAAGCTGCACGTGACCCAGCACATTAATTGGTAGAACTTAAGAGGAAATGTCTGCCAGAGGTGTTTGGGTGGGCATTGCAGTTGGGTACAAATCCATCGTTTTATAGCTGCCTCTGAATCTTTCCAGTAACCCTTCTGACCTTCTAGCTGTTTTCATGGAAGCCTCTTTGCTCTTTCCTTACACTGTCAGATTTTCCTTCCTGCTTGTTAGACGTTTTAGGGAAGGTTTGGAGTGTCCCTTTAACCTCATTTTTTGTCATTTGCTTTTCTGGATGTTTTTCCCCTCCAAGCAATTCAAAGTGCCTTACAGACTTGAAGCAGTTCAGACTTCACACGGATACTTTTAGTTTGCACTCCAGCGGTGACTTGTCTTTCTAGATCATGTTCTGTTCGTCCCAATATATGCAGTAGCCTGACTTGCTCTCCAGATGTGAACATTGGCAGGCTCCGCTCTGTTTCACCGGCTTCATTTGACTTTCTCAGAATGAGATTATTGTGCCTTCAGGCACCCAGATACTATGTTGACTTCTGTATAGTTTATTTTTGAGCTAGAAATGAAACCTTTGTTCTGGGTCCTGACTGACAGCCATAGGATTGAGTTTCTGGTGTGCATTGATATGTCTGAGTTGTGCAATTTTACTGAAACTATCTTCCAGAAAAAGTGCTCTCTGTAACTGTAGTAGCAGCGTCTTCTAAAGACAGACTGCATCCTCTGCAGAGCCTTTTTCAGCTTCTGAAACATTCACATCTTCTGTCTTTTGGTCGTCACAGTTGGCAGAATAGTCCTTCACTTAGGCGTTTTTCCTAGCGTGTTGTGCAGGTTTTTCAAAGGCAACTCGAACTACTGTCATTCTTTGAAGAGAGGGTTATGGGGAGGTGGTTGATTCAGAGAAATCGGAAAGGTTTGGTTACTTCTCCTCTCTCCGTTCCAAGAAATGTGCTGTTCCTCTGACAGGCTGTTAGACGGTACTTAGAACAGGGAAGGCAGTGATGCCGCGTTGCAGGTTAGAGGACCAGAAAGTTTCTCCTCTTTGGCTAATGCGATTGGCAGGAGGCTGAATATTTTTTGTCCTTGAAACTATTTTTGACTTGAAAACTAAGCCAGAGCTGATGGGAGTTGTACTCAGCTGTTGGTTTCCACCTAGATATAGTTAAACAAAACGTCGAAGAGATGAAATGGGCTTATGTTTATGCTCCAGAAATCATAGTGCATTTTAGGAAACTTTTTATAATTACTGCAATGTCCAGTTATACCTAGATACTTGTTATTGGGGTAACACTGAAATGATGGAACTTTCTGTTGTTCTAGCTCCACTTTTTGAGCTGTTAGTGATTTTTAAAAAATGTATTTAATTTTCCTAACAGGCTAATTCATATTTACGGTTACCTCAGCAGAATTAATGAGATGACTTACATTTCAGAATTTTTCCAGATATTTATTATACGTTAAAATTTTGTTGTTTACATCTCAGGTATGGCCTCACATAAAACCTCTTTAAAAAATTATGGTACTTTAAAATGAGCCATCAGGTGTACAACATAAAATGAGAACCTAAAAATAGGAGGTTTGGAGTTGAGCGAGCAGCAGTGGAAGTGCAGAACAGAGAAATTAGCAGGTGAGCTGAGGTTCTGGGGTAAATTTTTTTTTCTTTTGTTCCTTTTTTATTTTTACAGGTAACCTGCAGCCTGTACCTATTGCAGTAGGGTACCTTTGTCATCATTTCTGGATTGTATATGCATGCATGTATTCCAGCAGTGACATAATTTTTCATTTAATAAATCCCAGAGTTTTACTTATGGATGGAATGAGTGATTGCCATTATAAAGCAACTGGTGCTGCCTTTTAAAACAATCCTATGAGTGTTGGAGCAAAGATGGCCAAACATTAAAAAAAAATTCCTGTGAGAAAAATAAGTAGGATCTGAGATTGTGTTAATTGATTTTACTGTACATTAGATTTAGATTCCAGTTTTGTGGGTTTGGCTTTTGACTAAGGTCTTACATCATGCGGTTCTCTTGCATTCTTTCATACTTGTGAATGTTAAGCCTTCAGGAAGGGAAGCTCTTCTGTATCTCAGTATTTTTGCTTGGTGCAGGCAATAATGGGAAACTCCTTTATGCATTTCACAGCTTATTATTAATTTATTTATCTTCCTGTGAAATCTGTTCTCCTGGTTGATTGCATGTGCAAGTAACTATCTGGTCCAAGGTTTTATCTCTGAAAATCTTGTTTTGGTGAGGATAAATATAGACAGTCTGACCTATGTTTGTTTATATGTAAGATTATCCTATTTCTTGTTAGTATGTTTTCAACGGTTTTATTTGACTTCTTATCTCAAAGGTCTTTCCATTGGCTGTAGCGCTAAGCTGAAGAAAAATTTTTGTGAATTGAAATTTTTCAAGGGAAGGAACTGCAGAGTTCTGATTAGAGGGGAGTGGAGAGAGCAGGGAAAAATAGGTACAGTTGGTGCATGCGTACTTCCGACTCTGAAAGAACTTGTGTAAATATGATGCTTAATTCTCCAAACTGGGCCTGATGCTCAAGTTGAAAAATTCAAAAGAACAAAAGCTCTTTTCTGGAAAGAGTTAAGTTGAATTATTGGTGGCTGGGGAAGCTTTAAGGCAGTGCTTAAAATCCTGGGTGCCTTTGCTGCATTGTTTCTAGGCTGAGGCAGAAAGTGAAGACTTAGCCACCTGTTTCTTTCCTTGTTAACCACACTTGAATGGGGGAAGAAATGGAGGATTTGCCAGCTACAGACCTGGGTTAAAGAACCACTTTGTAGCCAGCTGGCTAGCAAACTGCTGTTCTGGAGTCCTCCGGAACCATAGCAGGAGGCATAGCTGCTGTAGTGCTGCTTCGAGAAAGGCGTTAATGGAAGATCAGTCATCCATTTTATCTGTGCGTTGGCTTGAACGCGATCTTTAGTTAGTCCAAAAGATTTCCTGCAAGGGGCAATATACTGTATGAATAATGTTTAAATAACAGCAATGGCGAAAAGGGAGGGCATTCTTTATCTTTCCCAGGAAGCCATATCAGATGTCCAGGTTCTACGGAGGAAGTGATTCTTGCAAAAACAATAATCTCTTGCAAGTTGCCTACTTGAAAGCTTTTTGGGACGGAGTGCTAAGCCGTAAAAGGAAAAGGCTACACCAAGTAACAGGGAAGCATAAAGCTAATAGAATGGGATGAAAAAGGGTTATGTGTTTAGGTGGCAGCCATTCAACGTAGATGTGGTTTAAACAGCGTATTGGGCTGTTTGGAGTATTTTTTCATGTTATGAATACTTCATATAATTGGCTGACACTCAAGAGAGCAAACTACTAATACTTTCATGTTTTGTTTGGGTTTTTTAGTGAATTTGGATTGCTTAAAAAATTCTGAGTAAGTGAAACTTAGGTTTTTTCCCTCTGGATAGGTATCACTGTATTTTCAAATATCACCTTAAATTCTTGTTTTCCCACCTCACAGTAACAGAATTAATGTATGCAAGTAGATACTTTTGCAGGAAAATGATCCCCATCATGTGGAGAAGATATATCAGTGGGTTATAAATCCTTAAGTAGTCTTTAACAAAAGCAGCTGTCCTCTTTCCGACTTAAGAGTTTGTGAATAAATACAGTAAAAGATGTTAGAAAATGAATATTATAAAGATGCTGAAAATAATAAAATCATATTTGAATTAGGTTGCACAAATGAAAGTTTACTATTAAGCAATATTATGCGTTGTGTTTGTATAAAGAAAAATATCTTACACGATAATTAAAAAGCACTGTAAGTGGATACTTGTTCTTTCTGCAAGTGAAACACACTCCTACAGTACAACCGTTTCGAGTTAGAGCTCTATTTCTGCCAAAGCGAGTGTGAAACGTCTGTGATTTCTGCACTTGGAGGTACAGTAATACTTTTGGCATCTGTTCCTTAAGGATCTGCAGGCTGGAAGTGAGTGCAAGCAAAACTGTCCCCTTCGGTGGGCCTCTTTTTTTTCCTTTTCCTTAAGCAGCTGGCAGAGTTAGCCTGTTCCTGTAGGACGAGTGTGAATTACCGCCACTCTGTGCCAGTGAACAGAACAGCCGCATTGAAAGGTTGTACAACAAAAAAAATATTAAGAATGATGCATTTTAGCTACCTTTGAACTGGTTCCTGAGGAGGACTGAAACATTGCTTCCAATTACCAAACATTATTTAGAACCAAACTGAAGCAGACTTTCAGCTAACAGTCAGGATGTGTGTGGTTTTGGTATGACATCCATCTGAGCACATGATGCTTGGTAAGTGCTGGAGCCTCGGTTATGATTCATTGGGGAGAAACATGGAAAACAATGTCTGTTTTTCAAGTGTTGGAGAAATGAATTTAAGGTTGGAATCCTGGATAATTTTGCTAAAAGAAACCTGCAAGTAGCTTGAATACCTCTGTTAGAAGGGAAGTAAGGGTGGTGGGTATGGCTGATGTAAGAGCGTCCCACTGCTGACGTTTGCTCAGGTTCTCACCGATATTAATGCTAGCTATTTTTCAAGCCAGTGGCAAGGCACTGGCATATTCGCCACTGAAGACGGAGTCCAGAGTTACATATGCTGATTTTTAAGTCAAAGTGGAGTCGGGGGATGGTAAAGCTGTTTGGACAGCTGGATTTATTTGTAGTATATATTTTTGAATTATTTTTGAAACACGGTCAGAAATCCTTCTTTGTAATTTTCTGCCCATACGTTTGAACTAAGAGATGTATCTCTGTACTGGTTCAGTGCGTGTAGGAATTTTTAAGCTAATTCACTTTAGTGAAATATAATTATCTTCAAACACGTGCAATTTTGATTGCCCCTTCAGACAAAGCATCTAATATCAAAACAAGAATTACTTAATAATAATAATAATAGTAGTCATAATAATAATAAATTGTAACAAACTTTCCGTTTCAAATAGAAAATTATTTTTAAAGTTACATTTTAAACTAAATTATTTAATAATATGAAATTGATGAACAGTCTATAAATAATTTTAGGTACAATTGTTTTACAAGTGGAGTCAGATGTCTGTAGGATTTGCTATTTATATTTAAATAGGAGGGACTCAGAAGTGCTGGTGTATTTTCCCAAGGGCAGAGCTATCATGTTACTGTTCTACATGGTGCTGTAAAATTTTCATCTGGGCTCAGAAAAAATAATGATGTGGAAGCAGAAGCTTCAGGTATTCTTCATTTTTTGCTAGGAATATATCGCTGAAGGTAGATGAGTTGAGGAGAGGATTTTTGAGGAGTGGAGTATAAACAATTCCCTGCCCGGATGAGGAGTTGTTCCAGTTTAGGAAGAGGGAATTATTTGCTGACAGAAGGGGCCGGGGTGTGGTCTGTTGAGATTACTGAGATAACTCAATAATTTTAGGTATCCTTAGGGAAGGTCTGCCTACTGTGCTGTGCTTCCTGCTGTCAGACTGATGCCATTTCCCAGTTTCTTGGTCCCTTCTTCCAAAAGTCTTTGCAGAAGAGTTTTGTGGTTTTTGTTTTTTGTTTTTTTTTTGTTTTTTGTTTTTTTTTTTTAAGCAAAACTACCAGTTCACCAATATTTAGGGCTGTGACTTTGTTTAAAGTGAGGATGAGTGAAATAGGTGCTATTGTGTAAAATGGAAAATTTCAATTTCTTTTGCTTGGGAATTTCAGTAGGTTTGGTCATCACTGGTCCCTTGAGAGCCCCCTCCCCCCCTCCCCCCCCCAATGCAGCACTAAGTTGTTGAAATCCCAGTTCTATGAAAAAAACCCCAAACAACTGGTGTAGCTACATTTTTTGTTTCATTTTACAAGTATTTTTGGTGGAGGAAACAAAGTTTTTCCTTTGAAAATCAGCTTGTGCTTATTAAAACAAAAAATAATCATTCTGAACAGGGATTATATTTTTCCTTCGAGGCAGTGAAAAGTAGGAATCTACTGGAGCTGTATGTGGTTTTGCAGCCTCCAAATGGTTCTTTAAATGGTAGTAGACCAGATAGTATTTAGTTGAAAAGTAAGATTTTGGCTTGCAGCCACCAAAGATACTGCATTGCAGCAAGAAAAACGAGCCGTCTCCACACAGCATTGCCTTTATCACTTGAAGAATGATTTTAGCGATGTCTTTTCATGTATTATTTCCCAGGGTATCTAATGGCTGTTGTCCAGGTACAAAAGCAGTCTGCAAAGGCGTAGTGTTTATGAAGTTCCATACTTGCTTCCTAAGGGGTGGGGAAGGATTAGTTTGTTGTGTTCAGTAGCTGTTTCAGTACTGTAATTCAAGATGAGGCTACTGTACTTTAAATATAGAGTCTGGTGTGCTGCCATTAAGTCACACATTTGCATCAGTCATTAGCTCAGAGCAATGCAATTCTAAACTTCTTTCTTCTGAATGCTGATACTGCAGAGTAGTCTTGTGAATTGAAATGGTACCAAAGCTGGCAAAAGATGGAAATGTAGCACTGTGAGAATCTATTTCCTGGTGGTTTGTGTGCTGCTTTATTGTGTCTAAATCTGGCCTCTGGAGAAGGATTCAAGAAACACATGATTTTCAGAGAACATCTTCAGCACCAGCTGTGAAACCTTAAAGGTTAGATTTTATGGTCGATGCTGCTGATCTGCAACTACTAATTTGTAATTAGTTAAAAGGGACAAGTGATAGGCTGGCGGGCAGAGCGGGGAGATCCGAATGGTTACAAGTTGTATTGTTATTCTGTTGGCTGTTCCCTTCTAAGCATGTCAGGGGAATTTGGCATAGAGAATAAGCTGTGTCCTGAGGTTCTCAAGTCACTGGTTGCCTGGTACATATTAACCCTAGCTTGTACCATGATAAGTGAGTTGAGTTTTGATTCAGGCAGCAATAGCAGATTTCTAATTCAGACAACTGAGTGACTCTCAAGCAGGCTGAAGTATAGCGCTGAAGACTTGTGATGAGTTAGCAAAGGTCCTGTTCCTGAACAGAACAGAGACCTGCACCCTCATCTCAAGAAAGATTAGTTTTTCTAGCTCTCACATGAGAGGGGCACAAGGATGACAAAGGTAGGGGAACAGTTTTTATTTCAAGAAAGTAGTACCTTGGAGAAAAAAGGTTGTTGAATGGAGAGATGAACTCAGGAGTGGCATGAAGATGATAAGCAGGGAGCGATGGCTTTCTCTCTCTCCTAATACAAGAGCCAGGGCAATAGCAGACCAAGCCATTTGATCTCAGGTTAAAAAGAAACAAAAAGAGCCCGTGAAGGAAAGGTACTTAGCAAAGCATGTAGTTTAAACTGTGGAATCCATTGCCACAGGATGCTGTTGAGGCTAAAAGTTTATATGGTCTCCAAAGGCACTTAAAGAAATGTGGTGCAACACAGCGACCACCCCTGACTCCCGGGGCAGGGTTACAGCAGAGCATTCCCACACCCTGTGTTGGGGTTTCAGGTGCTCCCCGAGGCTGCCCGCACGGCTGCACGGCCGCACACGGCCACGCCGGGTTAGGGGCACCGGGCAAACCTGCTGTGCCAAAATGATGCACGCACCTGTGTGTGTGTGAACAGCGGGAGGTAGTGGTGTGGTGTTGCAGGATGCCTGTGAACACCAGTGCTGTTCTGATTTTAGATGATAGGGAGAAATTAACTTCAAGACAGTGTGATATTATTGTCTGTTTTTAACTAACATAAAGCAACAAGTAACCATTAGATAAATCTAAATAATTATTTCATTTATGTAAACCTGCAAGGTTTTTCTGTAGCACTTTTGTTAATAAGCTTTGGGGTTCCTTATTTTCCTCTGTTGGCAGGGCTTTTTTTTTTTTCCCCCCTCAGCTGTTAGCATTCCTTCTTGAGAGACTTTCTCAGACGTTGAAATAGGCAGTAGCTTCTTGGAGTTGTAACTTATTTTAATATTGAGTACTATTTGTACATCTTAATTTCTAGTATTACAGAAAACATTTTTCTAGTCCTTTTCTGTCTCTGCCTAACATTCATCAGAGCATATTTAAAGATTGCTCCTGCATATCAATTTGCTATGATATGCTTAAAAAGTGGGGGGAAAACCCCTGTAGATGGATTTTACCCACTTATACACAGGACATATAGGACACTTCACTATTACTTCAAGAATCTTCTGAAGACAGAATGTAGTTTCCATAGAACCAGCTTTTTCCTCAGCTCACTCTTATGTGAAAGATAGACTGAGCTATTTCACACGGAGGCACTAGGTATTGTAGTGTGGTGACTCCTATCATACTGGTATGCTCCAGACTGCCAATCGCACCCGTGCTTACCTAGGTAAGTGGTTATGGGCGACTGCCTTCACCAGTACGAATGAAGTCTCTACCCTTTGATTCGCTGGTTTGCCTTCAATGACTATTATATTGCTGTATGGAGACTGAAATATCTCACCCTTAAGTACAAAATCAGTATTATTTTAATTGCAGTGAATGATAGGCTAATTATGTGAGTACAGCTACGGAGATTTACTGTTCAGTAGTAGTTTGAAATTACTCTTTTGAAGAACAGTTGTAATTAAATGGTTCTGAGATAAGTGCAATGTAGTTTGCTTTTCCTTCATTTTCTGCTCTGAAAATTTTGCTTCCTGCCTTGACTCACTGCGTTTTGCTGGTATCAACCCATGTCTTTTGAGTAAAATAAACTTTTCTTGGGCTTCAGCAATGCTTAGAGAATATTGCAGTGTTGGGAGACAGAGTGGGATTAATAGTATGTTAAATGAGGAGGTGTCCGATCTTAATGAAACATCAGTTGTTACTTCAACTCGGTGCATTTAGATAAGTATCTGAAGAAATTCTAGGCTGAAAAAAAATGTTGGTTGCCAGGGCTTGCAAATATAAGTCATTGGCTTATCTTTGCAGGGAGGTGGCTGGATAGACCAGGGATTACCTCGCTGAGGGATTCCGTACCCCTCCTCACAACCAAGCAAAATGCATTGCCTCATGTTTCTTCAAGGGATTTAATGTTGCATGTCTCATTATAGCTTGTAACAATAGCAAGTCCTTTGACTTTTTTCTCTCTTTCATGTATTAGAAACAAGACTGCCAATGGAGATTATCGGAAGGAGCACAGAGAGAGGAGTCGCAGCCCAATAGAGAGGGCTGCTGCCCCAACAATGAGCCTTCATGCCAATCACATGTATGCCTCAATCCCAAGCTTGACCATGGATCAACCTCTAGCACTGACCAAAAACAGCATGGATGCAACCCGAACAGTCGGTATCACGCCTACACTGACTTCTGTGGAACGGCAGCAGGTACTGGCTTCTAGGTTGACAAGAAACTCTGGGTGGTTGTAGGAATCCTTGCTGTAGACACAATGACGACTTCCCAGAAGTAAGCAGAACATATTGTGAGTTACAATAGGTAGGCGATACTATTCTTCAGGCAAAATGTATTGTAAAAATGCACAATGAATGTCACAGCTCATTGTGTTTAAAGTGAATAAATCGCTGATGTTTAAATGTATCTGTCACAGATTTCTTGGCCTTCCTGCTTTTTCTGATGCTTCGCTAAGCTTGTGAATACATGTGTGTTAATTGGGAGTGCAAAGTCTGTGGTTGAGCAAAGCTCCAATAGGTGGTAGGCAGTAACTGACGCAGTTCACAGGTGAAGAGGGTATTCATCTGTGCTCCTCTTGGCTGTCAGTGCGTGCTTCCCTCCCCTCTGTCCCAGCTCTCTCCTGCCGGGACTGCTGAGGAAGAGGTGCAAGACAGAAAGGGCATAAAGGAGAATTTTGGACTGAATTTCCAGGTGAAAGAAGGTGGAATGACCCTAGTTGTTTTAGGCAGCCAAAAGCATTCGTTGCGTTGTTCAGGGCAATGTTATATCACTATTTCATAATTACTTTTCCTGAAGCAAAGTAATGATTTTTTATTATTTTATAGTTTATTTCCATATGCTGGAGTGGTTTGTTTTGTTTTGTTTTTGCCTGGTTGTTTGGGTTTTGGCTTGTTGTCTTGTATTTGTTTTCCTTCAGAACTGCTGAAGATGAGCCATGCCTATCCAGTTTATACACTAAGTTTTCTTATATGTCAGACTCGCTTTTATCCCTCTCACAAGTGGAGAGACAAAGCAAGATAATTGAGTTGTGATGAGGTGTCGTGTTGAGAAATTAAACTGGCCCAGGTACCCAAGCTCATCCTTCCTTCCACCCATACTGTGATGCCCTGCAAAGGGCATCACTTTGAGTGGATGATCTTTCAGAGGTTGGGATTTTTCATAGGCAATTTATGAAAGCTTCTTTTCACTGGAGCCGTATACTTTACATCTACTGTGTAGCTTTTCACGGTGGCTGGCTATGTACGCTAGTCTTTTACGCTTTGCTATGCCAACATGCCTAGCTTTACACTAGTGTTGCTGATATCTTGCATCATTTGGCACGCAGATTGCAGAGTTATTGTTCTGTGCAGAACAGCTCTTCTTTGCTCTCGGCGTTCAGTGATGACAGAGGAGGAAGGGACAGGCTTCCACTGACGACACTGGTGCCCTTTGATAGCATTACCACTGCGTCTCAGCTCAGCACTAACACCACTGACACTCTTCTATTTTGGTGTGTTTGACTTGGGCTGATTCCTGTTGCCCATTACCAGATTCCTCTCTCTTGTTATCTTTGACATTTTGAGCTAGATTACAATCTATTTTCTTGGGAAAATAGGATGTTTAGGTAGGACCTTGCTAAGAGCACAGAGTAGAAATCATACAAAGAAAAAGCTGTACTGAAAATAAGAAGCCCTACTTTGATGATTTGTGGGTTGTTTTTTTTTTTGTTTTTTTTTTTTTTAACCTTAACATGTTGGATGGGATTGCATCTTACTTTGTTTCTAATAAAGAGGTGGAAAAAAAATACCTTCTTATTTTAGGCAGCGTAGGGTTGTTCAGCTGCTGTAGTCACTGTTACTAACTTTTCAGCTTATCTCAATATTTTAATAGAAATAAGTATAGTCTGCTCAGTGCAGCTGTACACACAGAACCGTACCAGGGGATTCTGTCAGACGCCTTATCCTGCCTCTCCAATCCTTTGTAGTGTTTGTACATGCATTCTTGAGACAAGCTCTTTTATTACCTGTCCTTCTCTACTTCCCACCTCTTGCATGTCTAAAATACTCTTCTGAAGCGATAAGCATGTATACACGTCTCAAAAACCAGTTCATAGATGCACAAAATCTCAGCCTCTATAAAGAAGAAAATAAATACTTCCACATGTGAACTGCTTACAGAAAAATCAAATAATTAACTTTTTTTTCCTAAACTGCACTGACAGCAAAGTAAAAAAAGTAAGAAAGATGTAAATAGCATCATTCCCGTTGTATCTAGACAAATAGTGTTAAACCTCCCCTTGAAAGCTCCCCTCTTTTACTTTGGCCTTGCTCTTACTCTGTCTAGACTAAAGTACCACTAAACAATGAAAACTCTTTCCTTCCTCATTGATTGTGTACGGTGGTAGGTAAAGTAGTGATTTTTGTGGGATTGCTGCACAGATTTGTAAAATGGACAAGAAATTAAAACTGTGTTAATTACATCAATTCTGTTAATCTTTTGGACACTTAACAATTAACTTGCATTGAGTATAGCAAAATGGACTCCTTGCATCATAAAATATACCAGAGATGCAAAGCAAAAATAGTTCAATACCTGTGTTATTTCCCTTCAGCCACCGGGAGAAACTGGGACATTTCTTTCCCTAAGGCCTTGTTTCAATGTACCATTTACATAGTAAACAACTATAAGAAGAGTGTTTTATGTTTATACTTTGTACAAAGTATACATTGCGTAATTAAGATTATGTGAAGAGACATTTGGGGGAATTTGCACGTGTTGAGTGAAAAAGGATGATGTTTATTCTGTAGTGCTGGAAAGGCAGATTAATTACAACAGGAAGGTACTTGCGGTCAAGACTCACTCAGGAGCTCTTCATATTTTACATCTTATGGGCTTATTGTTTTGTGGCTGAAGTACGGAATACAGAATTAGTTGGGCTAGGAAAACTTAACTTCTGAATGAAAAATGGTAACATTAAAACTTGATTAACACTAAGAAGACAAATACCTGTAAAATTTGTAAAGCCCTTCATGAGTCCTGGAATCAAAAGGAAGCGTGAACGTAGAATGAAACAAATATTTAATGTGTTGACATTTAGTTCTGCATATGTAATGCCTGTGAAGTTGAAACAGTCACTGTAAAATCACTTCAATGCCTTTAATGATTTGCTTTTATACTGCCCTTTTTCTGTATGGCTGCTTGACAGTTAAATAACTAAGAACCATTATGGAAATGCAATGTGGGGGTTTCTTTCAATCAGACAAAGAAATAATAGCTGAATATTTGGGGGTTTAATATGCTTTATTGAATTGGATAGTTTATGGGTTATTTCACTGCTGGGATTCAGTTCAGTGTACATCTCGAGTGTTTATGTGATGAACTGCTGCTAATGTGGCTTTGGCTGATTGCCTTAGTGAGTGACAGTTTTCTTTTTTTCTTCCCTATTAGAACCGTCCATCCGTAATCACGTGTGCTTCTGCGAACAACCGGAACTGCAACCTCTCTCACTGCCCCATTGCTCACAGTGGCTGCGGTTCAGCAATGCCTGCCTACAGAAGACCCTGTAGCAGTAAGTTACATGTCTGCACTCTTAACTGCCTGGCTAGAATTTGAGGAGAACAAAAATGTCTCGCTAACCGTACCTGTGTAGGCACTGAAGTATTAACAGGAATAAACGGAGGTGAAACAACAGACACCTCTTTGTAGCCTGTCTACCCAGAGACATGCTAGCACAGATCCCCTCTGCAGTCTTTCTAACCATCAATCCTATGCCACAGTAGAAAGTACCAATTCAAAATTAGGGGGAGAGAGGTGTTCTCTTTTCTTGTTTCGAAAAGTTTCTTTAAAAAAAACAAACACCCCACAAGGACAAATAAGTCGTCATGTTTATTTTAGTCTAACTGACAAGAGCAGACAGGGCCAGCAGATCCAACCATGCTCTTATTTTAGGAGCTGTAGTTTCCCCAGTCTTTCAGTAGTCAATAGACTTTTATGATTCAGCTGCAGTCACGAAAATCTTTTCCTGCAGATCCAAATACTCCTCCAAAGCACATACCCTCCACCTTTCTCTGCATGGACAACACAAAAAGCTTTGGAGGGCAGTTGCTATAGCAACCCAAGCAGCAAGCTTTAGCTTTCTACCTTCTGCGCAATTAGTACTTTTCATGAAATCTGTTCATGCAGTACTTGCTGGGGAACCTTGGGCTGCTTCTCTTCACTTTCTCTCACTGTGCGACTAGGGGAAAACACAGACTTTCTCATTTCAAGTCGTATCCCTGCTGATGCATAGCTTTAACACAGAGCCTTTCCAAAACTCCGTGGCAGTGAGGCTTCATCAACCAGAATGTGCCAGTGTAACAATACCAGTGTAACGTAGGTAGGAACCTAAAAGTCCATAGCAAGATGATGGTGATTACTATTATATATTTTTTTAAAAAAATAAATGTATTGTTGAAAACTGGAATTAGAAGCTGAAGCGAGACCCTGGAGCATATGTTACACTCTTAGAAAAGTCAGTAGTTAGAGGTCTAAGATGTTGGAAGTTTTCTAGAAAACTGCTGTTACTTGTCTAAGGAGAGCTTCTTCATTGAGACCCCAGCTGTATTTACAGTATTTACATGGGCTTTGGAACAGTTGTAAACGGTTTCAGAAAATATTTCTCTCTTGTCACTTGAAGAGGTCTTTGTGCGTGACACTCACATTTATTTTAGGATCAATCAAGCCTTTCTGTAGCATGAAGGACAATGGCATGGATCCTGACAGTTTTAAGTCTTTTTGAAAGATAAATCTCATTTAGACACACAGATTTTGTTTCTAAATTGTAAAACTGCAACTCTCATATTTAGTCTGAGGAATTGTTATTATTATCATCATTCAAAACCTGATTTTTAAGGTTCTTTGTTCCTCTTGTAATAGTATTACACCATTCTAACGCTCGTAGTACCTAATGCAGAGGTAGTGATTCATTTAGTTTTCTGACTGGCTCCTAGCACAAGTGTGTCAAGTGAGATGAACCCCTGCAATCAGCTTTTGGCATGCTGTAATTTAGAATGGGGTCTCCTCACATCTGACTGGTATCAGCAGGCTTGGGAGCTGATTTTAAAGAACTGTTTCTATCTTTAGTTTTATTTAAGCCTAAATATAAGTTCTAAGTTCTGGTGCAGGTCACAGAAATGCAAAAATATTTAACTCCATTTATTACCATTTTTTCATTTTAACTCCATCCATCTTCCTCCCCAGCCCATTCACTACCAGTTCTATAATGATGTAAAGAAGTCTTGCTTTATGCTGAGACGATAGGAAAATGGGAGAAAAGACAGGTTCTGAATGCAGTATTGGTGCCAGGATTCTGCGCTGAAATAATGCATCTTCTGCCTCCTTTCCCCATCCAGCTACCACTGCCTGTGACCCAGTGGTGGAAGAGCACTTCCGCCGAAGCCTTGGCAAGAATTACAAGGAGCCTGAGCCAGTGGCAAACTCTGTGTCCATCACAGGATCAGTTGATGACCACTTTGCCAAAGCACTTGGGGATACATGGCTTCAGATTAAAGCTGCGAAGGACGGAGTCTCTAGCAGTCCCGAGTCTGCTTCACGGCGGGGCCAGTCTTCCCCTTCCTCTCATATGGTCAATCATAATCACTCGCCCTCTGTAGTCTCATGAAGAGAGGACCGTTACGTTTGTGAATTTGCATGGTTTGACGGAGCTTTGAACAGTGCTTAAAATAGTGTTGGGGGAGGGGAGATTAGTTTTCAACACATGTTTTTGTGTACTCACTTTGTATTTGTAAAAGGGTGCCCTTAAAGATGATAGCAGGAACTATTTCATAAAGATTCATATGATGTAGCATCCTTTTTTCCTGCCTCAATTACCAAAGAAACCTCTGATGCAAATCTGCTGCCCCTTAAAAAAAAATAATGCACGCTAATCCACAAAAGCCATTACACTTAGTTGGTTCACCCAAATGCTTTTTGCTTTTATTAGCTTCTTGAGACTAGAATTTGTCTGGTTTGCTTACATTGCCTTTTTTTTTCCCTCTGTGAAGTAATTTTGTATGTATATACTTGAAAAGAACTGTCATGTATGATTTGCACTATTGGAGGAGGACTGAAGTTGCATAGCAACTTTCTGGAAGATGCTAATATTTTGAGGGCAAACTGCTGAAAAAAGGGTTCAAGGATGACATTTCTATCAGTTTGATTTTTCTCAAAGCAAAACAGCTTTGGAAGGGGAAGTCTCATACAGGTTATAGGTCTTTCTCTCTTTAGATTTCAGGTGCTTAGTGCTTGCAACTGGACTGCATAATTTACAGAACACGGGCATTTTTTCCTAAACACTGCAGTTTGTTAGAATAGAGCTGAGGTTGGAGGGTTCAATAGTGCTTAACGATGCATGTTTTATGAAAAATAGCTGGTATCTATTAATGTATAGACAGTAAGAATCATAATACTTATTAGCTTTTCTTCAGAATTAGTTTATTTTTGTCAGTAACAATCCTAGATATACTTACTGCTGGTACAGTTGTACTCTATGATATTTGTATTTGATATTCACTTTAGTAGCAGCCAGCAAAAGAGGACAGCCTCAGGACAGGCCTCAAATGACGCAGTTTAGAGATATATGATGCGTGGTACAGGATGCTATAGCTTTGCGCATGACTGAGTAATTGTTTCTGTCTGCAGCACTGTCTGCTTAACAGGAATTTGCTTCCTAAAACTAAGTCTGTGTAATCCACCTTTAACTAGCTGCAGAAACTGCTACCGTTACGTATCTTGGCTGGACAACAGATTGTTACAGTTTGTGAAATATGATCTTTAATTTTTTAAGCTTATTCATAAACCTATGCCAAGTTGCAGCATACATTCCTCCATTAGAAAACTTTATACAGGTATTACTGCATTTATTATCATTTGCTATATTAATAGCTACTAACTAGAAATTAGGCAATAGAGGCAGGCATAAAACCACAGCTGTGCTAGTACTAAGAGCTTCTCTTCTTCTTGTTAAGTGTAACTACTCTCCCCCATACATTCCATCTTCCCAGTACAGTTGCAGCTAGGGCTTTTTTTTATACTGGGTTACCTGAAATGATTGGTTCAGTGTAGAAAGTTAGAACTAGTTGGAAGATGAACTACACGTGATGTATTATGGACTATGTTACAGTATTGGGTCCATTGTGGCTTTTATTTTATGGGTTTTTTTAAAGTTAAGCTATTTAATTTGGAACAGGTGCAGGGTAGAAAGAGATCAGGAGATTGGCTCTTACTCTTGTTGAGAAGGTGGCTGCTCAATTTTCTTTAAAAAATTAAAAAAAAAAAATCCACCTAAGCCCCCAGTTTTACACATTTCACTACCATCTTACTGGGTAGTCAACGCTTACTTGCTTTGGCATTCAGTACCCTACTCTCTGTAGGAAGATTGTTAAAAGAACACTTTTTTATATAGGTAACTTTAAGACCATCGTTACGCTGTGCGTAAAGAATGTACAGAGAAATTTGTAGGTATTTTTTGAGGAACAATTAATTTGTTAATGATATGTAGCTATTTAATTTTTCCCTTTCCTTTATTGTAATCATTCATTTTTTTGTTTGGAGAAAAAAGTTGATCTTTTTTTTGTTGTAGATTTGTCTGTAATACAGTAAAAGTGCAGGAACACAGTTATTCTATGAGAACACTGCATTAGCATTAATAGCCACTAGTTTGTTATTGCTACAGGCTACTGAGCAGTATAACAGTAAAATACTAATACTGTAGATGGACTCTGTGGAAAATGTGACTCCTATATTTCTTTGTAAACACAAATAAGATAATGTTTTTAAAGCTAATATTTTCAATAATAGCTGTTTTACAAGGTTACATTTACTTATCTGAGATAGGTAAATGGATTTGAGGGCAATAAAGATTTAATGTGATTATGTCCAGTAAAACATATATTAGACACAATAATGTCATGAAAGCCAAAGGGTTGGGGGGAGGTGGAAGGAAACTAAACTGAACTCACCATCATGAGACATGGTGAAGTTTCTTCACAGAGCCAGGTTATCTACAGTTCAGTTTGAAAGATTCTCTCTGTGTTTGTAAATCTGTAATATACCATTCTTTTGTGGCCTTGTTTCACCTGGAAAAAAAAAAGGTTTGGCAGGCCATCTTTTTTTTTTTTGTACTTAAAAGTAGCCTTAAAGAACAATAAAGTGCTCTTAAATCACAGGTGTGTACATACTCTTCTGTATTGTTTGGTAAGAGAGGAAGTTGGCTTCTGTACTGCACGAGCTGGAAGCAGACACAAACTACTGTTCATGTCATGTTTTCCTTCCGAGGAAACCCCTCTCGTTTAGGACTGTTACCCCACCGAAGGGGCTGGCATAGCAGTAGAGTTTGTCAAGAAACGGTCTTTCCAACTACAAAGAGAACCTGTTGCTGCCACAGCAGAGGTGGGCAGAAATGCCCCTGGCTTTAGGACATCTCTGGCCCCTGAGCACACTGGCAGAAGTCCCACTGACCAGGTCTCCGAGTGGTTGCCCGGTATTGCTCTCCATGCGGGGCTGAAGCAGCTGCTCCTAACGTAGCTCGCCAGTAGCAGCTCCTGAACAGTTACTGTTTTGGAAAATATCAGCTAGTTGAGCATTTCTGTACTGTTTGTTTATGAAAAGACCAATATCTTAACTTTCCTTCATTTTGTTTTGTCCCTCAACTTCTTCAAGTTTTATCTAGAGAACAGAAATTATTCCCTAAAGAAGACAGCTGTATTTCAAATGTCACCATCCATGCTCTTGTGGTTTGGGTGAGCAGCATTTCAGTAGAAGATAGTTTGTTCATTTGACTGGAGACAGTTAATCCTTAAAAACAAGTGTTCCAATTACCTGATTTTGAGAAACTTCAGTGAACCAGGCAAGAGCCTTCAGAGGAATTTCAACTCTGAATGTAGTAGAGGTGTCTCCAAAATTAAAAAAGGAGTCCCTTAAAATAATGAGATACAAGTTACTATTGTATTTGAGATGCCTAAATCGTTTGAAAAACAAAGTAGGCGTGACATGCATGTACATTGTTAAAGTAAATGGCTATTTTGGGGTGTGGGAGATTCCATGAGAACACATCAAGAATGATTAGTTTAACACATCTGAAAAACATCCCTCTCTAAATACCCGTGGAAAGAAGCCTAAATACATGCTTTAAGAGCTTTTGGGAGGGAGGCCAACTACAACAAGCCTCACACGCCTCTCAGTCTGCTTTCTGAAGGGAGCTGGTTTCCTTTTAGGAAAAAGTCATCCCTACATCAACATTTTGGGGACTACATGAAACAGGACCAGCAGCATTGCTATCTTTCAGGTCAGTAACTTATAGAGGAGTGTTCTATTTTCTTCATGGTAAAAGGAAAAATACAGTAATTTTTTTTTCCTACCACATGATTTTTCTAATTAGCAGCAAGCAGTAATTTTGCACAAAAGGGTCGCGCCATGGCCTAGAAAAACTGGACTGTACACACATTTCCTATTATTATTAAGTACTATACTATTTGTAATGGCTTCTCTTTTTCTGTGAGCTAAATTAAAGGCAACGTCCAGCTATGCATTTCTAACCGCCCCTCCCCCCACCCCCCATTTTTGCTAATTTAATTCAAACCAGAATTTTAATTTTAGAAGACAGACCTGACATCACAAATATACTAGGGATTGAGTTTGGCTCTTTCTGCGTAGTTCAGTGAGTGGCCTCTCCTGAATACAGTTTCTAAGTATTTCAAGCTGCTTTAGTTGTGAAAATGAACTTTACGTACAACTATGCGTAGAGGCTAGGTTGGTAGACGGTGAGAGTTTGACACAATAGCGGTACAACAGGAGTGTGTAACTGTCTAGGTACACAGGCAGTATGTCTGCTTACTTGCTAAACCTGTACTAACAGTGTCACGGGTAAATAACCTGAAAGGAGGTGGTAGCGAGGTGGGGGTTGGTCTCTTCTCCCAGGTAACAAGTGATAGGACAAGAGGAAACGGCCTCAAGTTGTGCCAGGGGAGGTTTAGACTGGATATTAGGAAAAATGTCTTCACTGAAAGGGTTGTCAAGCATTGGACCAGGCTGCCCAGGGAAGTGGTGGAGTCACCATCCCTGGAGGTATTTAAAAGCCGTTTAGATGAGGTGCTTAGGGACATGGTGTCGTGGTGGGCTTGGTAGTGTTAGGTTTACAGTTGGACTCGATGATCTTAAAGGTCTTTTCCAACCTATACGATTCTGTGAACCTATCCAGCCGATTGTGCTTACCCAGTAGGGCTGAAGGGACCTAGTGCAACATTTAAAACTACAGACACACGAAGCAGCACAGGGAGTTTATGGACAGGACCGAGCTCAGTCTTGATCCTGCCAGGCTCTGCGCTGAATGCAGGCGTATTGGAGTCAGATGGCTCTAGAGGCTCCTGCCACTGCTGCAGAGAACTCAGCAGGGAACGACTGCAGCTGCTCAGAAAGCAGCTACACTACTACACAGTGTAACTGAACTGTTAGACTTTAAAACTGGCACATGCACAAAACTCGAAATTGTAACCAGTTCACCATGGTGGACTGGAGCTGTAAGTGCACCAGCTCAGGAGCTGCTTCACAAGCAGCAGCTGCACTGTCACTGCGGCTGGGCTCAACGCTCCCAGAGGGGTGCAGGGGACTGCTGGGGGTGGGAACAAATCCAGTCTTCTAGCAGGCCAAATCAGTCAACAGAGAAAAGATGTAAAACTGTCTTCCAGCCTTGTTCAGAAGCCTTTGTGCAACAGCAGAGTTAGGAGAACTCGCTGCTTACGCTGTCCTAACTACTTAGGCTACAAAAGAGGTGATCCCCAATGGCTATGTGAATGGAGACTTCTCCAGTACCCAAACACCGTGCCAGTATGCCATGGTGCTTAACGTGATACCCTGGCAAAACACAGCAGAAGTGTTCTAAATGGTATTTGTGTAAGAGCTCTACTCACCAGAGTTGGCACACTTATGCTTGGCTGAGGGGAGCATTCACCCCTATCTTTAGATCCTTCTTGAGGAACAGTGAAATAAGAAACCAGTCTGCATCTTCCTGATGCACAGGAGCCTCCATGTCCTCATCTGGCATGGATACAGATCCAAGTACGTTCCACACAGCATCTGCAGGGTGTCTCCAGCTCCCTCCCCTTAGCAGACAGTGACTACACAGCTGGATAACGTTGTGTGTTGAAGCACACTTTATCCCTGGAGGGCCCATCACAGAAAATATACCAATTTAATAACTAAATAATTTTTTAACCTTTAATGGGAACGTTCTGCCCCTCTCTGTGGAACAGCTATCTCAGGTGCATTTCTTGGGTATAAGACAGCCAAGATGATAGATAATTTAATTGCTTGTTTTTAAACTGCAGTTACATGTAGCTCCACAGCAGCTGCCCCGTGCTTCAGCCAAAGCTCTCCTATTTTCCCTTGGTGCTCTCCCGACGCAGCACGCAAGGCAACAGCCCTGCGTGTCTCCAGAGGTGCGTGGGGGAGAGCTCCTCGGTGCGCACGCTCTGTCTCGGGGGTATGTTATGTTCACCTCCTGTGGAAGAGAGGTTTTTAGATGGCTTTTACACCCAGGAGAGGTGCTGGGAGGCTCATGGAGGCAGCGCTTCTCACCAAGAGCGACATTTAATACACATAGGGTTTTTCTCTCCATCAGCGGGGCACAAGCCTTGAAAGAGACCAGCAGACCTGGGTGGATAGTACTCACCTCTGCATGTATGGCAAAACCAGGAATGCAACCGCTTCCGTTCATGGCCTTCTCACTGCTCGTCTACTGAAGGTGCTCAACCTTCAGTCTTAGAACCTTCTTGATTGTAGCAAAGTGCCCAAGTGCATTCAAGCCTAATCCTGCCCAACCATTCTCGCAGGGAGACGCTGTCACTAACCAGTCATTTCTGTAGAAAAAGTAAGGGGACAGCAAGTCATTTCATCCTTGATCTAAAGCCACAGACACCACAGACACCACTTCTTTCTCCAGTTCTCTAATTTCAGACTTTCTCCGAGACATTTAATAGTTTACAGCAAACTCAGTTGTCTTTACAGCACCCTCAGCACAGGCTGAAAGCAACCTGCAGAAGACGACTAAGTCCAGTGTAGAACAGCCGTTGCAAAAACAGTGGTTAAACTGCACGACAATAAACTCAACTTTATTTTTAATTAAAACCCCAAGGACAAATCTGGTCCTGGTACATTTTATCTGACATAAAAATGGTAGGAGGAGCACCTTGCAGCAGCTAGGAATCTTCCACAGAGCTCTGGAGCTTTTAGTTCAAAACTACAGTTTGAATTCATAAGTCTTCGGTCTTCCACAAAAAATTCTAATCAGGTGATGCGCTTCCTCTGTGTTTGTCCATGTTTACTCTAGACTAACTGGTGAGCTTGGCATCAGGTTTGATTTTTATTTGCAGAAAAGTTTCAAATTTTCCTGCTTAATTCTGCTCGGCAAATCCGAGCATCACATTTACAGAAACCCACAAGTACCCAAAGGCATGTTCCAGTGAGCAGAGCCCAAACTCCTCTGCTGGTGTGCGAGTGGGACCCCTCTGCAGGCCACTCTGCACGCACGGCCGGGGCTGAGACAGGGAAACCTCCCTGGCTCGGGCAAAGCACTCGGCCTCTTTGCTGACACGCTCAATATTCCTGAACTTCACCCACAGGATTTTCCCTCTCCTCGGGAACTTCCGCACCAGTAAATATGACTTAAAAGAGACCGCTCTCACTGGACCAGCATGGTAGCATTCATGAAGGGAACCAGATGCTCCACTGAGACTATCGATAAAGCCTCCATACGTGGTTTATGCTTAACACGGACAGCACTCATCTCGAAGAGCAACAAGGCCAGCAGCTCCCCAGATACACCCCCTTTGACTGAGACCAACGTGCATACCCTGAAGAGAGCCACAGTGGGACCGGTGCCAGAACGCCAGCCTATTCCCAGTACCAGCTCCTCTTACGCTGCTCCTTCCTCTGGTGCTAGAAGTGGACAACGTCACGCTGAAGGCAGCCTCCATCCTCATCTGATAACAGCATCCCTAAGGAACACTGAATAGGAAATTCTCATATTTTCCTTTGTGACACAATCACGCGCCCAATTCATCAGACAACAATGCACTAACTTACTTAGGGGGTTTTATAGCTGCTAATTGCTGTATCACTTAAGCATTTATACCCGATTGACATGCCTCTCTGTTAAGAATGGTTGGCACGGGATTAGTCATACATGGATATTCAGATTGACATGCATTTATATTTTAACAGAGTTGGAAAAAACAGAATTTCTCTTTCTATAGGCTACTTTTAAATAACGACAGAGCAGTTGCTGACTCCCAGTCAGAACACACTTCATTACATGGACGTGAGACTGTTTCAGTCTTCTTTTGCTTGTAGGCTAGCCAGTTACACTGTTCACTGTTGCACTGTTCATTCTAATTTTACATTTTATTTTGCGAAGCAGCAGCTTTCTTAAATGCCAAGGAGAACATCTGCCTTCTCTCCATCACAAAGACAGGCACAAAGGCATCTGTCACCATGAAGCTGCATCAGCCACATGCCTGCTATGTTTAATAGTCAAAAAGCCGCTTATCTTAAAACTGTTTACTCAGTTTGGGCAAATACTACGCACACAGAATACTTCTGATAGTGTCCTGCTATTCGTGATGGAATCAGCGTTACTTTTTTAATCCAGGAAAACACAAAGCTCAAATCTCCTGCTTCCTGAAATATTAAAATAATGTGGGTCTAGTTGTATGAACGACATGTAGCTTGTGTGTTAAAATACACACGATATACCACTGCAATTATATTAGTTCTAGTTAGTTAAAACAAAGTATAAAAAATACAGGATATTTTTGCTTTCAGAGAAAAAAAAAACGGTTCAACTAGTTTTAAAAAGAAGTTCTTAGCCTAAAACCAAACCTTTGCTCTCCACTGATCCCCTGTAGTATTCTAAACTTTTTTTTTTTTGGAGGGGGAAGTGGGGATGAAAATAATGGAAAGAACTAACAATACTTAGAGATTAAAGCAAGGGCCTTTCCTTTTCCTTTTCCTTCCAAGTGATAAGTCCTTGGGCTCCTGCTAAGGCTACAGAAAATCTCAGACTATTAACTTTTTCAGAAGAAAATGCATGTGTTCAAATAGTACCACAGGTAATACAGCGTTGTTACGGGGTTTACAGCAGCAGCAAAGTCCTTTTCTCTTACTTTCACTGACATACCTTTATTTAGCTCGATGTTACTTTTATTCATCAAACCTTTTCTCATGGCATTAATAGTTACTGACATTGTTCTGGCTGCTAGAGCCTGTTCTGTTTTACATACTGATACAAACACATCTATTTTGAAAACAAAACCAAAGTAACAGACTGCAGAGAGTTAAGAAAACTTTAAATTAGGCCTTACCTCTTGACACTCCTGACAGAGACGCAGTCATCGATATCACCTTGGCTTCCCGTCTCGCAGCCGGGACGCGGAGCCGCCACGGCTCCCATTGCTCTCCGGTCATTCCCTCGGGAGGCCGTGGCTGCCCGTGAAGAGGCCACCTCTGAGGACCACACATTGCATAAGTGCACGAGGGAACCCTCTGCTCCCCCCAGGATGACCGGAGGGTGCCAGCCGGCTTCACCAGTGATCTCTTCACAGCGTGAACAATCTCAAGTCAGCAAGCTGCTTTCAAAAACGATTACAAACTAGGACATGATTCAAATAGGCAAGAAGACGACCCCAGGTGAAAACCTCCTGCCACCGATCTGACTTCCCCTACCAATGAAAATGCTGGAAAGAAATTAACTGGAACAGATATCTAAATGAAGAAGATGATAATTTCTTCTAATTATTCAGAATTGCTAAAAATAAAGAGAAGTCATCCTCTGTTGTGAAGGTCTTTTTTATCTTAATGGTAACCTTTCATCACTTGTTTGTAAGTCTCTCCTTCCCAGTGGTTCTCATACCTCCCCATGGAATTTGAAAATCAAGATTAAAAGAAGTAATTTCTTAACCTGCAGGGCCAATTTAGTAAAGTAACAACTGAAACCAGTAAACCTATTTCTTCAAAAGTGAGTAATATTCTCATTTTGTCCCCTGAAACACAGGCATACATATGCACATAATTTGCCTTTTGCTTTGAGAAAGCCTTGATGAAATATCAGGAAAGCAGAATTAGCTAGTCCAGAGGAAAATAACATGTAAGAGCACACAAGACATTTTCTTTATTGCAATAAAGACGTGGCTGTCTGAATACAGGCTAAGAACAGGGTGCAGAATGATCAACCATAGAAATGTAAAATGCACTTCAACTTTTAAAGACTGCACTATAGATGTTGTCTAAAATGTGCTATTTCAGAGATCCTGGTTTTGAACCACTCCTCTGTCATTTCATGCATTTGCTAATTTAGCTTCCAGCTTCCCCAGTCTATACAGTGTAATGTCCTTAGCTCAAATGTTGAGTTTTCAGGTGGGGAAATGAAGAAAAACCCAAGTCCTGCAAAGCCACCACCACACAGAACATGGTGGGATTCTAGGGCTCTTGTTGTAAAGATTTTTCATGGCAAGAACAGGTTTCCTCACAACAAAAACCAATGCTTTTGTTGTTGCCAGGCTTCCAAATGCAGACTGTAACGTGAGTCAAGCTATGACCTTTCAGGATGATGCAAAATCAGCAGTAATAAATCAAATGGTGACTTTGCTGACATGTCTGTAACTTTAGTGATTAATCCAACAAATAAACAATTTCTGCTTGGAAATACAGGAAAGAGGAGTGTGGGATTCTCCTCCTGCTCTGCCCTGTTATAGCTGAACTCTGGATGCAGTTTTGGTCCTACCAGTTCTCACAGGAAATGTGAAAAATGCCTGGGCAAAGGCTGAGGATTAAAGTCAACAGCAGATCCACCCATAACCCGTCATTAAAGAAAGAGAAGCTAGCGAAGGCAAGAAGAAATATTCTCCTATTTATCTGAAAAGTTTGCTCCCTTTAACAGTTGCCCCGTGACAGATCCCATCTTCTCTCCATTCTGTCCTTCTGTGACATACTCCCAGAGCAAATTCTATGCACTTTCCCCCAAGAGAAGCATTAATTTTACCAGCACAGCTAAATCCAGCTCACACATCAATCCACTGCCTTGCTCCTTCCTATCTTCCACTGGCCCTTCCCTTTCCTCCCTCGGCACAAACCGTACAGCACTCAGGTGGAGCACCGGAGCCTCTTCACACAACCCTTGCGGCTGTGTGAAGCTGTAGTAACTTGGCAGAAAGTGCCTTGTGGCTGGCATAGAACTGGAGTAACTTGCCAGTGACTACAAAAGCAAAATCTGCCCAAGGCTCCCAAATCTGCAACTGTACAGACAGCTCTTTGAACTGACTTCTTCTAAATTATAAAATAAGTTCTTCCCTTGAGCTATTAATAGCATAGAAATCTATACTCAGAATGCTGATTTCCAGAGCTCAACAAAAAGAAAACTGTGAGTGTATCCAATTTGATAGGCTGCCCAGAACGTAGCGTCTAAAGCTGGTACACAGAGGAAATAAAGCATCATAGCTGCCAAATATGCGATCTCGCTACTAGCGAATGAACAGGATTGGACTTCAGGACTTCTTTATGCTACTCCATGGCCATTCAAAAATTGGTTTTCTGCATTTCTAATATTGAGGAAAGGATATAGACCATTGCTTTTATATTACTTGCACAAATCTCAACTGATTTGTCGGCTGTTTGTCCTGCACAGATACCAAGGCATAACGAACACAACACTACTGAAGTGTTTCAGTGACCAGAAAGTTTTCTTGCCATGCAGTTACTTTGGTTATAACTTACGTGAACAACTGTAAGGTAGTAAGGCAGTAACACTGATATCTCACCACGACTGTGTCATGTATTCATAGAACTCACTGAAATCACTGTATGAGAAAATATTTCTCTTGAATTTTTCAGTGAACAATTAAAAAATTAAAATTAAAAATTAAAATCAGGTTATTATAAATAATTACATTGGAATTAATTCTGTTCTTGAGCCATTTAGCTTCACATCTTCAAGTCTTTCTACACAGCTACAAAACAGATGTGTTCATTTTTAAATTAAAGAAAAAAGAAAACAGATTCTTGGGAATTGGAGGAACACAAAACAAAAAATCCCAGTGTTGGGAGACCAGGATCAACATTTTGAGAGATGAGAAAGCTGGGATCTACCCAACTAGTCAGACGGATGAAAAGTAACGATTCTCTCCTCAGGAAACCTCCATTGCTTAGCTTTGCAGCCCTGATGTGGGAATTAGCTACACTATAACCTCAAACCAAAACACTTCCAGAACTTCCACGTAGGATGGTGTTTAGGGAGCGTAGGGAACGTTCATGAAGGTACAGGATCACATCACGAAGCTTCCAGATTTTTTTTTTTTTTTTTTTTGCTTGTGGGTGAGAAGTCTGCTTAACCAAGTATATTGGTCTAATTCCTCTGTCGGTACAAATCAAGAATGTTCCTCTCCTTCCTGAGAGCGCTAGAAAAGTTGGGTGACAAAACAGAAGCAGCACTTAATTTCCGCAATAGAGTGGAAGGGAGAAGTAGAATGCTGGCTGGCTAATCGACACTCCCTGTGATGCTTTGAAACCTCACAGCTAGAGCAACCCAAGACGAAGCCCCAAAATAGAAGAAAATTGATGCTAAGCCTCAGGAGAACTTCCATAGACAGACAGGCCCTGACCAGAAAAAGGGATGTGCTGAGACCTGTCAATAGCCAAGGAAAGGAACTGAAGCTCTGAGGAGGAAGGTAAGCTACCCAAAGCCAACGACAATACCTCTGATGGGAAAGCTCCCAAACTGGGGCATCCTTGATCCGTTGCTCCCAAACCCTCAAAGAGGGAGCCAGTCTCTTTGTGGCTGTCTTTCCTGGCTCTCTTCCAGGTTCCTCTTCTTCTGGCACTTCTGCTTTTCTGCTGCCCCTTCATACCTCCCATCTAGAATGGAAACAGGGAAGGAAAAGAAAATATGAGCACGGTAGGACAAAAGAATTGCTGGAGCTTCATTACAACAGAGGTCTGGGGCAGTGGGCAATGATTTCAAAGGATTTCCGTTTATTTGCTCTTCTCTTAACTCAAGTTTTGTACTTTTTTGGTGAAAAGTTTAACTGGGGAAAACAGCCAGTGACTAGACTGTGACAGTTTAGTACAACACAAAAATGTCACTAACACCACTATATAGTCCAACAAATTGCAGGTCATGGCAACTTATTTACACCTTGTACTTGGTTCATGAACAGTTCTCTGTATTTCACTCAGGAAATGGACAAAAAAAGGTTTTCTCCTCTGGAGTACATTTATAATATATGGTCAGAACTAATCAAGAAATGTTTGTTAATGAAGAAAATTAAAATAAAACAAGTCCAATTCTTACTTGCTTCTTAATTCTTCTGTTCCATTACCAAAGTCAATGCACACCTTCCTTTTGCAAATGAATCCAAAACTTTAAATGGCAGTGCAGGCCTTGGAGAAGAGAACCGATGTTATTTCTAGCCTGGATGCCTAAGTTATATTACCCTGATTTCCAACTGCGCTAACAACCCAAGCTTAAGGTGGGTTTGAAACCCTTTGGGAGTAGCATGCATTTACTGTGAAACAGTTAAGCTTCTAGCAGTCAGACTGGTAACAAACAACACAAGCCTCAAAACCAGAAACTCATTTTTAAAAAGTGCACTCAACTAACTTTTTCCTTTTCTGTGTTTCTTTTCCACAAGAATAACAAAGCTCTTTTGTGACTCCTCACTGTTTCAGCTGATTTGTTACACAAAACCTAATGCCCATCCTGGTAAGCATATTTTCCAGTACATACATGCAAGAAAGAGCAAAACTGAAACAGCAAGCATTTAAAAGTTAACAACAGATTTATTTAATCCTCTTTTACACGCATAAAGTTTTTAAAATACATGCTTAATGTAAGATTGTCTTTACATTTGAAATCAGACTCCTTTCAGAATTCCAAAACTCAGTTAAGACATCATCAAAGTCTGGCTTAGAGCATCCAAAGTTGGGCATCCAAAAATTGAGGCAAATGAATTTCACTAAGCACTTCTGAACTCCTTGTCCCAACTGATTAAATTAAAAGGCATTAATAGACAGTGTTAGAGATGAGATATACCTGTATCATCTCCACTACGTATACTACTCTTGCCTAGCTGACTCCATCGACTGGTCTTGCTGCACTAGGCACTGACTCAGCAGAAGAGGCTCTACCAGACAAAGCTCAGACAAGGGGTGGGAGGCAGAGACGAGATGACTTTCTTTGGCTTCACTGCATGTCTGTGGTACAGCCCATGTGTTCTGCCTCAGTCCATCTTCCCATGTCTATGGCTATTATGGAGAGGACAAAGTTGCCTTAAATAAGCAGTGTTTTTAAAAATCACAATAATTAATTACATTACTCTCCAAACTGTGAAAGCTGGAACATAACATTTTGGCTTAGAAAATTTCTGAAGCCACAATCACCTATTACTATAGCCACAAAATAACTTACAAACAGTAATTTGGTCATATTCTGAAACAACGTTCTGCTGCATGTCCTCGTGGCATGAGTGTCAGCCCCCTCCTGACACTCAAGTGACATTTAAATCACATTCTTTTCCATTCTTTTCCAGTATCTCAGATCAACAGGTATGTTGTTATGCTCTGTTCCTAGCTGATTTTTAAGCATTGCATATATTGATGTTATCTGTCAGGATCCCTTAACGGCATTTCCAAATATTAACAACAGGAAGCTAAATTAAGAAACAGATACTATCATTGTTTAGAAATGAGGCTAGAATATCTCCAGCAACAGGCAAACGCTGTACACACACCAGCTGACTTGCTCCTTGTTTCTGCCTCGCAAATCAGAGCGTGGTGACAAAGAAGCCCGTCTTAGGTTTGTAATATTTGACTGCTAAACACTACCGAATTCCTATTCAACAAAATATAGTTAGCAAGTAATTGAAATTTCTTACCCCAGCATTTCTGAGGGCACTAGTCACATAAGCGTATCGGGCAGTTGGTGAGAATGACCGAGCTACGTACTATAGACGCCAGCTGCTGCCCTGCAGGGCTCACGGGGCAGAATATGTATAGCTCACTCATTCCGAACTGCTGCCCTAGAGACCAGCACAAATACTGCCTACCTGCATGCAAGGGACATACAAGAGTAAACATTTTAATTAGGGGGAAATTGTCTTTATATCTGTGGGACCAAATAACTGTAATGTTATTACATTTATACCATCTATCATCTCAAAGCATTCCCAACTTAGTACCTGTAACAATATACAACTATTGCTCTTATAGCCATTGGGTGGAACTTGAGTAAGAGTTTTTCATTAAAAGCATGCATGACCCCTGCACAAGGGCAGTTTAGAAAATGAAGGATCCAAAGGAAGCTGAACAGCAACTTTAGGAAGGTAGAATGAAAGAAATGAAATGAAATGAAAGACATGAAAGAAAGAAAGAAAGAAAATAAATTATTAGAAAGAAAACAAAACCAGATACAGAACCTTTTTTTAGGACTTTGCTTTAGTGTGTCATCTGAAAAATAACTTTAATTACATGGTTCTTAATAGTGCCAAAGTTTGACACGGATTGACATAATTGGAAGACCATTACCTGTGGTAGTCACCGATACCACCTCCCTGAATTTCTTTGAGTTTTCCTTTAAAGTGCAACCACAATGGCACTGCCTGCTCAGTGAGAACCCAGACAATCAAAGCACAACCAAAAGGACGCATCTGAAGTCTCTGCTGCACTGATGTCTAGAGTGTCCCAAAACTGCTGCTGTTTAAACAACAGGACACTGCTCCTTTGCTCATGACAATAATAAGTAAGTGCAATGCTGTCCGTGAACACTATGAATAGATGACCTAGACAGACATCCAACTTGTCACATTCCTTTGGCGACAAGAATTCCTGACATTGCTTTTAGCAGCAGTTCAACAGCCAGCTCCTGCACTGCCATCACTGGGGGTTCTGGCCACGAACGCGCTGCGGCTGCAGCAGCTGCCCGTCCCCCCGTACCGTGCCTACCTGCTGCAACCACTGCTCCTGCCGCCTTCTGACATGCTCTGCAAAGACGCAAACTTTACTCCGGCTCCTCCTATTTCAACCAGGTATTTATAGAGCATTATCATGGAAAAGTATCACTTGCAGGAAAGGAAGCACTGAAATCTACCAAGAATCTCCTGTGGTGCAAATACACGCTACTGAGAGCAGCAAGGGAGATCCATTAAAACTGCCCAGTAGTATGAAAACACATTTTCTTTTGTTTGCATTACTTCCAAAATAATAATGGAAAATTATGCAAAAACATTGCCCACTGCCCCTCCCAATCAGGAGTGAATTAAGAATGCTTTATAACAACAGAACCTCTGTAAGACCTAATTACAATTACTTCACTCATAAATAGCTTGGGTAGAAACGCGGATCTCCTGTTTTAAGTAAACTTCAATATTGGCGATGTCAACGATTCAAGAGGATAAAACACATGCAGTGTGCTTACTCATAATGGCAAGGCTGCCTTAGATAATTAAGACCCCTCATCCCCTCCCCTTCACAAAAAAAACCCAAAACAAAGCTGCAAGTATTAAAAGAAAAACCAACAGTCCCTATTTAGGAAACAAGCAATTCAAACAAGAGTTGCCGGTGATGTCATTTCATTTATACGTTGCCTGAGTCACAGGTTCCTGAGGAAGTGGTAACACCTACAGAATTACTGTATAAAAGTCAGACTTTGAAGCATGAAATGAAAATAAAGACACTTAAGACAAAGCAAAACCCCCAAGCAAAATCATACCTACTTTATAGATTATAGATTTACAGATACGCCTCTTACACCAATTTGAAAGAAGTCTGTCACTAGAAATTAATTTACTTGTTCATCCACATCCCTCCCTTACCAGTGAGGCACCGAGCACTGGGAGTGGGGAGGACATATTCATGGGGAGAGGAAAAAAAAAGGGGGGGGACACACGGACAGACGGACACGACACACCAATTTACTAGCTGTCAAAAACTAGAGTTCAAATGCATTCAGAGTGGGCCAGACTTGGAACCTCCACAGCCCTTACCTTTCCTCCAAGCCTACTGCCATGATGTGGAAACACTTTCAGCAGCATTTCTCCACACAGTTTTAGCCCATACTGGTTTTGATTTAGCAAGTAAAATCATTCCAGAAATGAGACGCCAGCTTGCGTTTCCAATGCGCGGGACTCCTGCAGCACTGCCTCGCAGGGATGCATCAACTGCAGTTTCTTACGAGGGTGCACGCATTAGACCGAAAGAGAAATTCAGGAAAACACTACTGACCTCCTCCATAAGAATGAAACCAGAATAATGTCTCCCTTTTCTTATTTAGGTAGTGCATAAGAGTATTTCACTAACAAATCGAACAATTGGTCATTCTGCTGAGATCTTACAAAAAAAAAAGTCCTGGTGACAAAAAGCAAACTGAAGTTACACACAAGCCTAAATTTCTGGATGCTCAAAGGCTACTGAAGCAGCAATCCACAGCCACAGCCTCTAAGAACAGAAAGTAACTGTATGGGAAAGGAGAGAAGTTACAAAGAATGAATTTTAAAAATTGTGCTTTTGATTTGCAGCAGTACAACACTATACGTATGCTTCTGTCTTTTCCTGTTAGCTTACTAAAATATTTTGTTAAGAAGTAATCTGAAATTTTTAGCATTTAAAATGAACTGCACGTGTGCATGTGACCTTCACTTCCAGAGGCAAAGTCCATTGTACTTTATATCAATGCCCTATATAAACATCTATTCAAACAAGAAGAGGAAACAGGCATTTAGACTGCTATAGTAGATGGAAAGACAGTGTGTACTCCATGCCAGCCAGGAAACAGAACATGTTTGTTTTTAGAACTCCTAACTGCCCCTTTTTATCCCCAAGCCCAAGGAAGCGCCTGCAAGAAGCTACAATGGCAAGGGAGTATTGGCCTGACTGAACAGAAAGAAATCACGCTATTTCTTTTGCAAAGTTCAGACAAAAGACGAAGTTCAGATGGGTTCTGAAAATCTTTTCAGAGAATGTCCTAAATAATTCCACCAGATTTGGAAAAAATGCAATGGTTAAGTTGCAACAGGCAGGTAATATTGTCAATTATTGAGGGCAACAATTAGAACTTGAAATTGTAGATGGTTGCAGTACTCATCTGCATCCTTATTCCAGCGTGAGATCATTTGCACTGGGAAATCAGGTGACAAAATTGCTGCCCTAAGATATAGGATACCTTAAGGTACTTAACATCATTGCTACTCAAGCTTATTGCTACTAATTCTTTTGGGAGTAGCTGCAGTTTCCCTTCCACAGTGCCAATTTCCTTGGCCAGGCTGAAATAATCCTCAAGTGACTCACTCAAAAGACTTCGCTACAACCTGGACAAAACACCAACCATCAGCTGGTGGAAGAATACAGATTGCTGAATTTCAGCTACTGTATTTAAGAGAAAAGTGGCTACAAATTAGCCCAAGCCACAGCCTATTTTGGTTAACACTACATGACTTCAAACAATAGTCAACAATACTTCAACAGAACAATGGGTTGGAGCAGCAGACCCGTTTCGTTGACCTGGGATAACTGAGATTGAAAACAATAGATATTCTTTGCCAAGTACATATATCCAATTTCCATACGTTTTACAGTTGAGGAATTAAACAAAAGTTTAAGAAAAAAAGCAGGGAGCATTAACCTCTTTGTGTCAACTAGGAGTAGCGCTCCCACGAAGCAAGGAGTCCTGCGGTCTGTCCTTTTGTCCATCACTGCTCACTATGAAGAGTTCACTACGGTCAGTGGTAGTGAACCAAAGGGTATCAATAAAAGTAAAACGAGACTGAAAACACTGTCAACAAATCATTAGGGTTTTTTATTTCAAAACCTGTCCAGTGCTGCACAAATAAGAAAATGAACTTTTTAAAAATGATGACACTGGATAGCTGAAGTGATGATAGACAGGGAAAGCCTGTATTAACTTCAAACCTAAGGCATTACCTGTGTGGTGCCACAGTATTTTTAAACACTGTTAGGGTTCTGGCGAAAGTCCAGGCAGCTGCAAGGGGAAGACAGCTGGAACTGAAATGGGACAGGTAAGTAGATTTTTCATAGGTTAGGAATTTACACATTGCCAGACGGGGACAGTCCAAGGTCCTTTCAGTGTGGTATTTCTGTCTTTTACAACAGTTAATCCAGGTGCTCTAAAAGAGAAAAGGTGCACAACACCCTCTCGAAGGAAAGCTTCATTTTGGCAGGATATGCATGAGCACAACATCTGCACTGAAAATTAAACAAAAAAAGAAGAAGAAAAGGAATTAATGAAGTAATGTCAAAAGATTCAGAAAAAAATGGTAACAGGCTTGGGACATCTTCCAGACTATGTTTCTTAGGAAGTCTGCTAAAGTTTAGCATGTTGCAAATATTTCTTTAATGGCTCTCTTTGGAGTATAAAGGCTTATTTGTTTCTAAGGAAAGTACTGCATTATTATTAAAAAAAAAAACAACCTAAAAAATTGGGTACAAAAATTTGGAAAAGTAGCAAGGAAAAATCCGACCATCTAGCTGTTCATGCTCTCTTCAGCTTTTGTGTATTCTCAATGCAAAGTTACAGCACAGCAAACACTGAATCCATGGGCAGCATGAGAATGGCTGTTTGCAGTGCTACAGCGCTGCAGAACAGCTGGCAGAATGACAAAAAAGGTTGACTATGTGTTAGCTTGCAACATATTTATTTTCGAAAGAATGTGAGCTATCCTTCCTATTCCCATAAGAATAGAGAGTTAGGACTCTCCTTGAACTCTTAAGATATGGTTATACTCCGAAGAGAAACTATCTAAAAATATCCTCATGGATTCTGTCATGGCTCTTAATGATTCTGGAAGAAACAGGCAGAGTTGTTCTTGATCAACAGCACAAAAGCTGGTATCAGAAGCTTAGCAATCTTTTCACACATTACTGGCATTACTGAGAATCCTGCATAGCAAAGTCTGTTCTCAGTCACATCTCGGCAATCTCAGTGCTTTTATGATTTGGCTTGAAAAAGAGGAAGAAAGCTCAAAGGAAAGTTTGGAGCTGGGTGAACTCTTCACGGCCCAACACTGTCCCCGAGTAGTGCAGTGATGAAGCAGCTATTAGCAATTCCAATTAGACTAGGCAACGTACGTTTAGAAGGAATTGGTTCAGAAAGAGGGAGAAACAAGTGCGATGATACGATTCTACAGTGCATACTGAAAAGTTCAGAAATACATAAAACCCATTTCAGTAAGAGTTTTCTGTGAGAGCACAAGCGAGAAATTAAAAGAAAATGCTTATATATGGAAAAATTATTCAATTTTGCTAATACTTCTGATGCATATATTTAAGGTGAGTAGCCAAATCTTATACAAAGAAAAAGAGTTAGAAAGAACGTTATACAGGAAGTGGAATATCAAAGATGACAAAAATGACATTTTAGTTTATGTCACTGGACTTCTCTGAGGACACAATGCCAAAGCCATACAGAACACCGGGAAGGGAAAAGTACTTTTCCAGGTTCAAGCTCAATGATTTTAAGGGCTGGAGCAATCACTACAGTTTCCTTTGATGTGCCGAAAGAACTATTGTGCTACTGACTTCTACTGAAGCAGAATCTCCCTTTAGTTCTTGGCAGTCATCAGCTTCATAGGAATAGAAATCCTATGGTTCTATTCCTTGGTGATTTTCTAGACCAACCTGTCTGGGCCATCGTGAATCTTTCTTCATGGATCTAAGTGTCATTTTCAAATTTGTGCCCTTTCTCCCTTGTAGAGCCCAATATTGAAGGCTTAAGACTCAAACTAGGTCCATGGAACAGATTTTCATGTGGGCTGAAGGCCGAACCACCTACTGGCTACGGTTCTGCTGGCTTTAATGGCGCTAAGACAATTTACACATGATATAAAGGTCATGCCCTAAGTGAAATTTATTCCTGATCGACAGACTACGACACAGGTACAGAGGATTTAACAGCAGATTGTGAAAGGAAGGATGAGAGCAAGTGAGGGCTTCAAAGAAGAAAACTCTCATACAGAATCTCAAGTTCCTCACTTTCATGAATGTGGTGGCACTCCGTAACAAATTCTAGACTTCAGCCAGCAAACACATTGAAGGGATGACACCAAAGAAAAATTCTAGTCTGTGGAAGCGTGAAAGCAAAACAGAGGCTATCATTCCATGCGTTTCCATAATGCTCAAGTACAAAAATGATGTCAACAGCTCTCCATTGAGATCTGTGGTCTTCTAACACTATTAGATGACTCCCCAGATGTGATATATAGCTGTCATAGTTGCTTTCTGTGAGATATGGTCCCACTCACACTGCCATATAATGCCATTACATTGCTGTGAGATAGTTGAGGAACATGAGTAGGTTCCTCTGAGGCTGTTCATTCCTCTTACCAACAAATTTGGTTTATCCCTGAAAAGCCATAGTAGCTGTCGGGTTCTACAACGAAAGCGTAAGTCTGGGCTCTTCACTGACGCCTAGGAGGTCACAGCAGCACAAATAAAATTTAAATCCTACCTCCTTAATGAAGAAAGGTCAAAGTTTAGCTTCTTCCATTAAACAGCAATAACTGGAGCTGAGGACTGTGCCAAAATCCTGCCATTAAGTGAATACAAGCCAGGAAATAAATGTGTTTATCTGTTAATAATATTTGAATGTGCATTCATTCATTTGAATGGATTCTCATGATTTCTCACTCAGTAAATGCAGAGAAATTGAGTAAAAGCAAAATAAGAACAATTCTGGTCTGCAAGGAGAAAGAAAACAACATTATAGTTAGACAACGGAAGTTATTCCAAGTCAAACTGAAGTGTTTCTGAACATCAGAGACATCTGGGAAGCATATGTACAGGAAACAGCTCAGCCTGAGAGAGTTGTATGTTACTGAAATTACAGAGGTAAGGAAACATTATATTAACCCTGAGTTTTGAACCTTTCGATCTTGTATACTTCTGCAGTTATATAGCTACTTCCAATGTAAAGCTACAAAGTAACTTTAACAGGATAAGCAGAGTTTCAGATATTTAAAATAATTCTTAATTTTTATCAGATTTCAGAAAGATGTCTAGTTTTCAAGTTTTAGATAACCAAAAACTGCAAAGATACATTTACACTCCACAGTCAGCAACTCCAAAAGATAAAAATACAGATCATTCCCTTTAAACTACCCCGGTACTGATTCATGATTCCGGATGGACTACAGGACGGCTAACAAAATGGAAGTCATTTGAGCTCGTAACTAATTATGTACATTAACAAACTGCTTTAAAATGGCATGGCATGTTATCAATCCTATTGTTCATTACCTGACCACCAAAAGATCAGTCTCCTAGGATTACTAGTCTTTCAAAAAATATATTTGATTCATATATATCTTTATATTACAATGGAGATAGGTAAACAAGACATTCCCTTAAGGCTACTTAAGAAATCACATAAATGTAATGAATATGATAGTTAAAATAAATAGAAATAATAGCTATTTTAGACACTCAGCATGTTTCAATAAATCTTCTTTTATGATGGTAATATGGGAGCTGCAGATATCCTTGTTTTTAGACAGAACAACTTCTGATGTGGCATAAGAGAGAAGCTGTGAAATTATCTACACCAAATATTCAGAGCTTACGTTAAGGAAGGAACTAAAATAATTGGATTGACCAGCTAATTTTCATAATATAGATGGGAAATAAAGACTGTTTGGCAGATAAAGTGATTTGCATTTTTTCTGAGTGAGTTAGTCCATAATCCCCACAATATAAAGCCATAAAAGGGATTTCAAATATACTTCTAAAACCTATTCCAAGATAAAAAACAATAGATTCACTTTAAATTTTGTAGTAATGTACAATATTTTACAAATCCATTTTTCTCAAGTTATCTTTTAAACTCAAGGATTCTCAAAGTGCTGTTTGTGCTCAGCCATAATCTCTGAAGCCATTCCTGATGCTGCAAAAACTGAAAAACCCAACCGAAATGAAAATCAGAGTTGCTCTTTTTTAACACCTGTTAAAGTACTGCATGACAGCATCCAAGAATAGCAAAGTTAGAGACCCAATTTCTTATTTCAGTTAAGCATTTCTCTACAAGTTTTGACTGAATCGGTGATCCTCCCCCAAAGGCAATTTTTACGACATAACAGAGCCTTCTCTAACCTTCAGGGGAGTCTAATGATGGTACCAACCCACTTGGGTCTTTCCTGTGTAAATATAAGTCAAACCACTTTTTTTCCATAGCATGAAATTATGAGATCTTTACAGAGAATAACACGTCCATTGACACAGGCAAGAACAATCATGCTATAACAAAGAAAAGGGAATCAGTTGTACTATAAATATGTAGTTTGAAACAGCAAGCAATGTGGTGTAGGCAGTAGGTGTAGGTTCTTACCTACTCCTGCTCTCCTTTAAAGATGCAGCTTAACTCCCAATAGCAGAATATTCTCAATCTTAACAATAAATTCCAACTAAAGGGGCACAAATCTGGGAAAGATGAAAGAAGACATTTAGACATGCTGCTTGGACATGTCCATCGACAAGCAAAATAAAAACTGGGACAAATAAAACACGAAAGTTTACTTAAGCAGCATCTTTCATATGTAAGCTATATTTAGAAACTAAAAAAAAAGAAAAAGAAAAAAAAAGAAGACAAGGTTTAAACATAACCACATTGCTTTAGTTATTTACATAATAAAAATGAAAATGTGGAGAGTTATATCCATAACAGACTGCTTTTAAGGTGAAGATAGTCAAAACGTGGATTATATTTGTTTGTATTTGTAGCAGTCAGAATGAGTAAGCAATCATTAACTTGTCACACAGCAGATAAAAGGCAGCACTGCAGTCCAAAGTAGGTCATCTTCCACCTTCGGCAGCTGATTTCAGACTGTTTCATCATCACTCATGTCCCAGATCTGCAACGAAAAAGGAAGTGTAATTTTAGTTTGTGGAGTTCAAATATGCTTTTAATATACCTTTGTAAAATTAGTATTACTATTTAAAAGGAAGAATAAATAACATTTATGGACTGGCACCAATGGAGCTTTACATAAAATTCAGTACTTTTCTCTTCTGTTAACAACATACACACCATTCATTATTTGTAATTTTGGGGGTATTTTCTAACGCATACTTTTCAGCATTAGTTCCTGAACTGGCAGTTTGGTTATTTGTTATTTATTATCATTTACAGTAAGCTGTAAACCAAAACCCAGACATTTTGTTTTGGTTTGCTGACTCCTTGGCACATACTTAATCTGGATAATAACTTATAATAAATAGCACACTTTACTAAACACTGCAAAAAATTTTCAGGACATTCATGAAGAACTAACTGTTCTCCAAGACTGCATTTTGCACTCAAATATTAGATCTCATAAATAGAAGCATACAGATGAAAAGTTATATGGAAATTTGTACTTTCCTATTGTTTAAAGAAATCTAAAAACTACACGGATTTTTTTCTGCAGTACAATATAATTGTCCTTTTACTTTGCTACTTGCCCATGTTCAGTAAGCATTTGTAGATTGGGGGAAAAAAGTGAGCACTTTCACAGAATGTCAAGGAATCTGGTATCCTTGTGAACATACTATGGTGAGTGTTAGAAATTCACAGCAGTTACCAGGGAGCAGAAGGCATGATCGGAGGAAAAATACAGGGACTTGCAAGCACAGCTCTGTAGTGGGGGGTGGGGGAGAACATATTCTGAATATACGCTACAAGCTGCTTCTTCCAGAGAAACCTGGGTGCTCTTAAAAGGCTTTTTATGATTTTTTGGAGGTTGAACTCATGGCAAATAGCCTCTTTGCACTTGGAAAGGCTTGCAGTAGCTTGGGATCAGGACTAACGTGGGTACTCAGCTTTGAGTTGGATTTAATAATATCATAATATCAATTTTATAATATAGAAAACTTCATCTCCGACTTAGGGCATTTCAAGCTTGCCTAAATTAGCAGCAACACTGCTGGAGTACCACGACAAGTCTTTTTGATGACAAGACCAAGAATGCCATTTCCATGGCGTACAGCACTCAACCTGTGAGCCCCTCACTGCAAGTGACCTAACAAAAAAGGAGGAGCATCAGTCCTTTGTCCCTGCGGAAAAGGGAATTCCGTTCATTTGTCCAAAACATAATTTGTGTGTTGGCATAAAGCGGCCCACTAAGTTATTCTCTCATTTTACATCCTGACCACTAAAATATATCCAAAGAAATACGGAACGCAAACAGTTATTTAGACTGTAAATTCTTCGGGGCACAAAGCAGTATTTTACATGTACGCTGTGTCTAGTGCAATGGGGCAGCGTTCACACTCGCATTGTCTCACACACATGCCTTGGCCTTAGACAAATAAAAAATAGAAACAACCCCAGTTCTAGACAGGCAACAATGAATACTGACCTATAGCTTTAATAAAGCCCTTCAAGACAAAACGTAGGATTTCTGGAATTTGAAAACATTCCGAAAAAAGCTCTTCAAATCCAATCTCAGAAAACTATTACTCATATAAAATCAAACATTTCTATGCAGTGCTACAAGCTGTGTAAAATGAGAACTCTGAATGGCAAGATTTTCTCAATTCCTAGAAGCGTTGCAAAATGGTGGTGTAAATCCTCATGGAAAATACTGAAGGAACAGTTTGTTTACGAAAGGAAAAAAGAGTTTTCATCCTGCCCTAGATGAGCAGCTTGGAGCTTGCCAAGGCAAACACAAATGTCCAGCTCGCCAGTCAGGGTCAAGGATGTGGAAAATAAATAAAAAACCCAAAATCTTTAAATAGAGTTTATGGTATGATTCAAGCTGGCAAAAAGCAAGAAATCCAAAGTTCAGACTGATAGCCCGTCTTTGTCGAGCCCACTCTAACTTTTGAAAACAAAGCCCATAGATTGCAACCCCCCCAAACAGACCTCTCTGTCAAAGCAGCACAATAAATACTTTTAAAAACACACGACGAGGTGATTCAAAGGCAAAAGTGAAAGGAGCCAACCGACAGCCCTAAAAAAAGTCTTCCTTATCTCCTAAACAGATATACCGGGAGCGTAGCCAGCTTCTCGGCTCTGTGCTTTCCCATCATCTGTTCTGATCTGAACAGGGTGAGCAGGCAAGTACACTCTCCTTCTTGTTTGGTTGGTTTTTACAGAGGAAGGCTGGTAAGGGTGCCAGTTACATTAGTAATTTTGTGATACGAAAATACTTCCATCCAGGAACTGGCTCGCTGTTCCATAATTCCTGCAAAGCTCGGAGAGCCTTTTTGCTTTACACGTCTCACGTGCAATGCTTGCGTTACTCTAACACCCCATACAATACAACCAGCAGCTCCCACGGCACCGTCATTTCTTTTTCTTGAAACTGAAGGGAAGAAACCAGTTCCCCGTATTTGGCCTTAACAGTCGAGGACAGGCAACCCATAGAGGGCCTCAAGTAACTTGAAGACTAACAGTGCAAGCACATCGCGCAGCCAGCAGCAGCGCCTACTAGGTAATTTAAGAAATACAGTATTGCTAACAGGAGGATGAAAGGGAAGCGAAGAGAATGACAATTAAATTTTCTCCTATCGAAAGCACACCTCTTTTCTAGGCCTTTTTAAGCATAAAAATATTTGCAAAAAGACTGAAACTGAGGTTCAGAGGTATTTAACCTCTATGCAAACATCCTGGATTGAGGAGAATTGTTTTTACACGTTTGGAAAGTATACTATTATTTTACTTCCAGAAGAACAGACAGTTTACGCTTCATCTAACTACCAGAGCAGTCACAACAGCAGCACTGTGTGTTGCATCTTACTAAGGTTTATAAAGAACAAAGTAGTAGCACCTTAATAAATGACCCGCAGAGGGGAGCGGAAAACATGAAACAAAAGGGGAAAATTCAATACAAAAGTTAACAATTGCATGTTAACCTAAAGAAAACAAGCTACACGATACTGTGCAAAATAAGGTGTGTTAATTGTCAATACTGATAGCTAAATTATAATACATCATAGGCTCTTAGTTAATAGCAGTACACCTTTTCATGAAAAGGCATTTCAAATACATAGACTATGACTACGCAAACTTTGGTTATTACTTGAATGGAACTTTTAAGAGCAGAAAGCATAAAATATAGAAAGCCACGAAAGACAATGTCTAAAATGACTGTCATGCCAGGAATCTGATATCTAAACCAAGCTGTGAATTTGGGGTTTGTTTTCACTTCTCTTCTGTCCTGCAGCACACCTGGGTGAGTCAAACCTAAACGCAGCTACAGGCAACGACACGAGAAGTCATAAAATAGGAAGATAATAAAGCAGCTGTCAAAACCAACCCGGTTTGTACAAATCTGGACAGATTATCTAATGCACCTGTTTCTTCAAATATGTGCTTTTATATTCAAACTGCTTTGTAGAGGTTCTTAAATTTCAGATGCAAATTATGTCTAGTCAGGATAAAAGAATTCCCGCGCTTGTTTTCTTGAAATGACAAGTATTATTTTCTGACATAATAGGAAGAATGGGAAAAAACCCCCCGTGTATTAACTGAACTGTTCCCAAGTTCCCAGTGACTGATTTTACACAGTTCCAGATTGCATGTTCAATAACTGCTGCTGAACAGAGAGTTTTGCATTTCCTTCATACAACAATAACACCTGGTACCTGAAATGCAACTTCCACGACAACGGTTCCACAATTGGTGCTCACCTACTGAATCAGGTAGGGGCTTTGCATCTTAGACTTAACATGTAATTCAAATAGATAACTACTGTTTATCTTATAAATAAACTTGCAAGAATATAAATGTGCCCTTAGGGGATTCTTAGAAGTTTTTCGCCAGCATGGATCTAGCAGGATTTGCCACAAAAACGGCTACCTCATTAAGAGAGACAAAACAAACAAACAAACAACCCCCACAAATACTATTTTCTACACACAACTGAGACAAATTTACATACACATGTACCAAAACACTCTGCTTAGAAAAACCTGGAATAGTTTTATTATGCAAACCACAGTGTCTACTATTTTATAAATGCTCCAAATACAGTGAAGAGTAAGTAAAGAGTAAAATTCTACAGGCAGAGGCAAGGGCTGAAAATTAGACATTACATATATTAAGCAGCACAGCTGAGTATCACATGAGAACATACAGCTTCCCAGATCAAATCAGGCTTATCATAGCTTAGTCTTTGATTTAGAAATGAACGCTTACTCAGGAAATCTAAACAAATGAAAAAAAGAATACATTCAAGCATATGTTTAGATTTGAAGCAACTAAATTATTTTATAGCTATAAAATGTAAGCTTTTTGATAGATAATAGGTTAAACGTGTTTTTGTTCCATGCTCTACCAGAGAGACAATACATTAGAACTTCTGGCAGCCTAAATCACTTCACAAAATCTGTGTGGTTGTGTGTCTAAATATACTTGTACTAGAAATGAACCAGACGCAGCAGGCTGCATGAACACTCCTTGTGTGACCTGTTCAGTATTCTTGGTCCACTGGCTGTATCTTTCAGGAATGGCAACAGAAACGAAATTGCAACTTGAAATTCATTAAACGCCTGCAAGTCCTAACATGCAACTTTTTCAGACTTCATGGTATAGACTGAGGGATAATTATAAAGTTCAGCACCCTCCTTTCATCTTGGATGCTTGACGCACAGTAAGCGCTACGCTTCATCTTACTGAAACCGAAAACACTTCAAGCATTTTGCATATTCAACAATTCCTTCCCATCCCCCTTTCCCACAGGAAAAAAAGCCGTAAACGAACAACCAACACGAACAGTATTCTACACTAACGTGAGCACTTAGCTTTGTTCAGAATGTATATCTAGATACATGTCAGAGCCTGCATAGTGCACTCTACGGTAACGTATTTTCTTTGCTCTCTAAGAAACCAGGGTAATGCACTCAAACAAGGATCCACCCTTGCTCCCAGTGGCAAGAGCTTATCCTACAACAATCGCAGTGGCTCCCCCACAACGACTGTTCATCCCGTCCACACCTAACCGTTCTACAACAGACTTCTATTTCTGCAGCAAGATATAGCTAATTCTTTTCAGAAGTGGCTGCTAACTTTCTGTAATTAAACTATAGCTAAAATCAGTTTTGGCTATAATCTGAAGAATTCACTACAGACTATCAGATACTTCTTTTTTCAGCTGACACAGAAATTACGAACTTAAACACACACAAAAATAAATTAACCTTAACAAAAAAAAAAAAAATCAAAGCCAAGGATTATAAAAACTGCATTTCTTTCTTCAAGCTGCTTTATTTAAATAGCAGGTGGAGAAAATTGTGGATAATTTTTCCAGATCCCTGTACACAATGGTCCTACCCTAGCTAGCTGACACAGCTGAGAAATTCCTGGCATCCCTAGTACCTACACAAGTTATTTTTTTCTGTCTCTGCCTTCACAGCCTTTCCTATCTGAATGGTTTACTATCTTGCAAGAAAATTCAAGTCCACCAACTTTGTACTTTTCTTCAATGATGGTGTCCCCGACTGATGCTTGTTTTCCCTTTATAGCCCTTCCAAAATTCTGTATTTTTAGCCCATGACCACAGCTTAAAATCTAGGTCAAGGTCATGAGGCATTCTCATTTTGATCTCAACCAACAGCAACCATTATTCTTCGAGCTCCTCTTGCATGAAATTCTCTTGAATATATATATATATATATATATATATATAATACCTCTCATGAGTGGCCTCACTTTTCATACAAACTGCAAACATTACCCCTCTCAAAATCACCCGACTGACTTCCATCTTGCCAGCTGCAGTATGTTTAAGATTCCTGCCATCACCTTTCAGGATATCTCTTCTTTTTTCCTCTGCTGCTCTCCATTCTATCAAGCTACAGGTGTCTTGAATTTGATTTTTCTGTCCCTTTTCTGTTTACTCAATTTTTGTATCCTTTTTATCCAGCACCTACTGTTCTAGGAGCTTGGGACAGAGGGATCACAGCCTTTTTCTGAAAATGTCCTCTTCCAAGATGGGCTTTATACTTGGTTTGACCTACCTACATTTGAGCTACTACTGCAACAGTTAGCCAATGCAGAAATTCAGCAAGCTCCTTAGCACATGGGCTTAGTTGGCTCATACACTTGAAACCAGAGCATTTTCTAAATATCTTGTAGAACTGGTATCTGAAGATTCCAAATACTTTGAAATATATATTTAAGAAATAAACAGAAAAAGGCAAGTAAACAGTACAGAAAGTATTTGTTTACAGTGTAAACTCTTAGCTAGAAAGCCTTTTTAACATCCCCTAATAAACGTTCCAAACATATAAAAATAGTAGCACTGGACAGTAATTAGTCCCTTTTGTTTTTATAGCAGTTTTCCTAGGTATTAATCAGATTATTATATGAAAACATTCATAAAAAGGATTGTTTTTTACATTACTAACAGTTAATGAAACAATACAATAAAAGAAACAAAAAAAATGCATGCTGGGGTTCTTTGGTATAAGACTGCCTCAGACACATTTCCTTCCGTTGTTTCTTGTTTTATGAGGAAAAAAAACAAAGCAGAGAAGCAAGCAAATACAGAACCAATTTCTCTTCCCCTCTAAAAGTGCTTTGGAGCTGAAAAGGCCATTTTTCAGGGCATAGCACTTGAGTTGTTGGAATGACGTATACCTAAGAGGATAATTTCTACTATTAAGATAGTTTCTACTATTATTTTCTTTTCCTTAGGCTCTTAAAAACTGAAAACAAACAAGTGTGAAAACAAACAACCACCCCCCCACCAAGCAGGTTTCATGATTGCCATTATCCTGTTTTGTGTGGGATTTTAAACTTCATTTTACCACCACTAAAAGGCAACTATCCAAACAAAATGTATGTTTGAATGAAGCCACATTAATGTAAACACTGTCATAGTAATGATTAGATCTGATATAAACCCTTTGACTGAAATGAAAAAGAAAACATTATAGTATATAAAAGTATGCATTCAAATTTTTCTATCATCTTCCTCCTTTGATGTGCCCAGACTTTACATTAAAAATAAAAATCCATTACATTTCTAAATCCTGCAAAAAATTCACAACGTAGATGTAAACACACACTTACTTTCAAGGGTTTCACAGGAAATCTAGATCACACACATAAGTGGATCTCTCAGAAAAATTAACACCATTTATACATCTGAGTCTATGCCATTCCAACTACACAGACTTTATTTGCTTGGCTGTAAATTAATAGCTTGTCATGTTCCACTACATCTTTTTAATTCACAGGCGATGCATAACTGCTATCTAAGACCTGTAAATTAGCTTTCAGGTCATACAGAATCAAACATTTGATAGTTACTGATCAAAAAGAGCAGCAGTTTAACTACACAAGCTATTCAACTGAATTTCAGAAACAAACAATTCAGAAACAATAAAAGAGATCATAAAACATGATTGTTAAGGTACAGTCAGCGTTCTAATACAGGGTCACAGAATCACAGACTGAGCTCGACTGGAGGATAACTCTGGAAATCATTTTGTCCATTCCTTCACTCAAAGCAGGACCAACTAGATCAGGTTGCTCAGGGCCTTGTCCAGCTGAGTTTTAAATATTTCTGAGATTTCACAGCGTCTCTAAGAATCCTGCTCCAGTGTTTTACTTTAGCTCCAAACATAAGATTAAATCATTTCTTGAAACAAGGATCATCTTTGTCAAATCAGCCCATACCCATCACGTATCCACAAATATGCCCTCTATCGTTACCACCCTCCCAATGCTTCTTTATAGCACCTGCGCATGGCTGACAGAGCAACACCTTCTTGATAGGAAGAGAAGACTCATCTACTTCCAATCTTTTCAACAGCTTAAAGATGCTAAGCTATAAAGGTACAGTTCTATTCACCTAATAAACCAGATAACCCTTATATTCAGAAGAAATTCAGACCATAACTAGAAGGCTGGTCAGACAGGGGGCACGTTCCTGGATGCGCGTTCTGACAGCCTGCGTGAAGAACCAATCGTCTCACCACTCTTCATGGAGAGAGACGTTTGGGGTGGAAGAAGGAACTAAGATCGGTATCTGCAAACCATGTCATATCACGAAGGGAGACCCTTCAGAGTTATGAAGACCCTTCAGAACTGGAAAAAAATCTCTCTTATTTTCAAAAAAACTCCCAACTTCTACAAGTAAAAAAAAGTCCACAGAAATCCTTGAAGTTGTATTGACTGATTAAAGTGCATAGACCATTTTCAGATGAGACAGAGAATCCCATAACAATAAAAGTATTATTGGAAGGTCACCTAACTCAGATATGAGTCACGTTTCAACCCTACGCCTAAGGTATTTTCTTGTTTAATCAACCATACTCCATCTCCACAAGTGTAGCTGGCAAAGACAAACAAAATATGTATTATTCTAAATAATTCTGAAATCAATAATATGGATTCTTTTTAGCTCAATTCCCATTATCAGAAAATATTTGGCAGAAAAAACTGACACAGATTTCCCACATGCAGTTATGTCATCTTACATGCGCATTTTGTACAGATCTTTAGTACAAACATATTTCCTCTAGTGCACTGCATATAACACGTAACTAACAGAAAACTTGAAAAGCAATCAAAATATTAATTCATTACAATTTTGATTTATCCAGTGACCTCACTGATCTCATAATTGCTTCCATGGAGATACATGTGGTGTATACACAACATTTCTATCTTGTGGAGGAGGCATCAAGAAGTTATGGAAAATGTTCTCCTCTTATGCAGAAAGAATGCTCTTCATATAGTTAGAAACTAAAATAATTTCTGAAGACACCAGCTGAAACTAAATGAGTAAAGGAAGATGGTTTCCAATATTAAATGCATAAATGATACTGCAATAATCAGATTCATTTCACGTTATACAGTTCAAAACCTTCGAGCAGATAAATGCATTTGTATTAAAATCTTGCATGCCAGTTTCCCGCATTATGATTATTAAAAGCCTACATGTCACTCTTCCCATTATCTTTATCAAATAGGATAAAAATAAATATTACACAGAAAATTGCAAGCGTTGGTATATAAGCAGTACTAGTAAAATATTTAGATATTAAAGGTAGAGATGCTCTAGAAATACAACAGGCAGATCAGGTTTATGGTTTAGTTCTACTAAACCCCTATTGTTTCAAATGGACAGAAAATTAACATGAAAAGCACGAGGTGCATCGGCAATAGCGGACCTCTACAAGCACATTGCCTCACTCTTAAAGTATTTGCTATGCCCATACATTACACATTTTCTAAATAATAGAGGCAGCCTCAAGTTCACTTAAAAATCTAGGTAGTGACTCAGGAAACGGTTCTGAAACTACATGCCCAACCCAGATTCAGCTGAAAACTTGTACAAGTGTCAGATTTATTTTTATGGTAACACTTCCATTAGTATGGAAACAACCGAACAAACAAGAATTTTGATGATACTGTGCAGAGGTTTTGTGTTAGGAGGGTCTTGCATGACTCTTAGGATTCTGTAACCCTTTTCAAAATCGCTTTCGATTTTCTGACCGCATAATTTCAACATCTGTTGGACGAACAGATCGTCTGCAAATACTTGTATGTCTCCTAGCTATCAACTCCCCTTATTTAATTCTCTCATTTTCCCTTTCTTTACCTGTCCTGCTAGACATGCTTTAACAAAGTGGAAACCCACTTGCTCTCCTGTTGGTCTTTTTCATTCCCCGAATGCAGTAAGAAAACAATGTTTTAACAAGCTCCTGACGGTAGGCGAACCTTATTTCAGCCTGATGGCACAAAACTGTTGGAAGATGGCATGACCATGCCACGGGATTCGTTTCTTTGAGTGCACCAAATTGGACACCGATTCAAAATCAAACCCACTCTGTTGCACTTCATTATTTGTAACCCAGTGCCCTGAAAAAGAGGAGAAAAACACAGCCCCTCCAGTGTAATCTATCTGGTACCAAACAATCTTTGTATGACATGTCTATTTAGTCTAGTCAAGCTTAGCAAAGCACTCTTACAGCGTTTCTATAGGATCGTAGTAAGATGAAGCACGCAGCGTGCCACGCTATGGAGCTCTGTAACGCAGAGTACATTGCAGCTGTGCTACAGCAAAGGCTTCCAATTGCTTACAAGCCAAGCAGCTTGTTTTGGCTCAGAATGCTCTTCCCCCCCCCCATATGGGATTACTTTGATCTTTTTGCCTACTTTATGACTGCAATTACACTGAGTTTATGGGATCAACAGGGACCGCAGAAAGAACATGTTAATCCAACTGTGAACGACAGAGTGAGAAGCTACTTTGAAAAGTTTGATTGCAGGGCAGCAAATATAGTTAGCATGTTTTCAAAATGGGAATGTAAACCAAGGCTGTTAAATTAATTTTCCATAAAATTCATCTTAAAACAAGCAACAGATCTCCTGCACTATGAAAAGATACTTTAGTCCTTTGTGGCACTAAATTTACATTATCTTAAATATCCCTTTTTTTTCACTTCACCACTTCCTCCTCCCCCCAAAGAACGAACTGGAATATATTTATGAGGTTGTTCTGCATAATTTTGAACAATCAAGTGTTTTAATTCAAACATAAAATTGTAAAATACGGCAAGGCCTACAGGGATATATCCTCTCACGCTGTGATTCCCGGCAGGTTGCACGAGCCAAGCGATGTCAGGCTACAATAGCATTCAACTGAGACATATCCCCAGAGCAACGAACTGCAGCAGAAAGCAGCGCTGCCATTTCAGCGGGCTGTGCTTTTCCTTTTGTGCCAAGAGGAGCAGGCTCAAGCAGCAATTTGACAATATGCTGTGAATGACACCTTTGCGGACAATATTCACAACTGAGGTCGTACTCATTTATAAACATTTAAGATCATACTACACTTCAAAAAATGGTTTTCTTTTCAGTAGTGAGTAAAATGATTCATTTTACTCAGTTTATAAAGCTCTTCAATTCCTTACAGAACTGATAATAAACAGAAATCAAAAGGAACAGGCAGTTATAGATATCGCATAGGGGAAAACTGAAGACTTGATATAAACCAAAACACAAAATGTACTCTATAAATAATCGAAACATTAAGCTATTGTTTGCAACTCCTCTTTTTAAACTGAAAACAAAAATCTGAGGAGCACTCTTATAACGTTAATTTAAATGTTTGGGTCTAAATTTGAGAAACATAAGATCGTCTTGAATAACTACAATGTGGGTCTCAGGCAGGCAAATGATTTTATCCAACATAAACACTTTACAAGAACTATGTTGATCATCTCTCTACTTTGGCAACGTGTGACCCTGCTCCCTAAATATGGATCTTGTCTTGTGTAAACTGGTCTACTTTTGCTTCACAGTGCTCACTAACAAGCTGCATTCCGGATTGCAACTCCGTGTATAATCATCTCATTCTTATCCGTTCTGACTTAACACTTAACAAACTTTTCTTAACCTTTTTTTGGCTCGATGGAATATTCCTACAAAATGCCAGTGCTGCGTTCACCTATTGTGTAACGGAGAAGACTTAAAAACCAAACCAAAACAAAACAAGCTCCCTGCCCCCCCGCATTAATACGAAGTCTGGTTTGCCCGGGAGTGCTATTCTTCCAAAGCATCCTCACTGAGAGCTCAGAAAAGTGATACCATTTTGTATTTTCTGTAAAGCTGACCACATCTCTTGGATTAACCTTTTGAACGCCTGCTACTTTATCACAAAATTCATTTAAAAGCTCGTATGTAATTCTAATATTTCTCTTCTAGTGTGATAAACAAATGAATTACAATTCTATTGAAACCGTTCTTTCTCCTCGTAACAGTATAAAAAAATTCTTTTGTAACCAAGAACTGAGGGTTTGATTTCCTCTGCATCAGAGATGGATGTTCTTCCCCATTTTGTTTTTTATTATGGGTAACAGGAAATATTTCTAAGGAGCTAAATTGGAATTAGAGTCATATCATACCCAGGTTGTGGTCTAAGACACTAGAAAAATAACAACATTAGAGACAAGGAGTTTCAAATGACATAAATGAAGTCTGGTTTCTTCACAACTGTAAGCGGGGAAGTATTAGCTGAGCACCAGTCATTTCTGCCTTTGAAATCCTCTCCTTTTTTCTCCTCTCAGTAATTCAAACCATCCTGGATATTAGAGTCTGCCTTCCTTTGAGCTACGCATCAAGACAATTTTAAACCATATCATAAACTTTTTTAACATTGTCCTATTTGTCCAGAGGTCCTTGTTAAAGCTCACATCACCTTATGCCTTAAATTCCCCCAATTTTCTCATTGTTCTGAGAGTTATGCTGATTGCATCAATCCCATTCAAAGCACAGATTTATCACCTAGGTCTGTTATTCCAACTACAAATCTGTTTGTGTCGGTGTGTGTGCTGGCAATACATTCTCCCACATCTCACAAACTCCTTGTCTTTCACGGTACATTATTTCACTGTATAGCCCCAGCCAGCTCCTCTCTTAAGTTACAGACAACATGTCATTCTGCCATTAAGGAAAGCTTCCATTGTCCACTCTAGATGAGTGGACGTGAGTGGCTTTCTCCTACACTGACCTATCCACAGGGGCTAAATTCTCAACCAAAACTGTACGATAACAAGTTGATAAGTTGTTCTTCCATATTCCTCAAAACTAAATTAATTGCATTCAGGAATCAAAGAAACAAGTGATGGGCTACAATAAAATTTTGCTGGTGAAGGAGAATTTGTGAGTATGGCTTCAAACTACTAAAGACAGCAATTTCATTTGGGGGGGAATTAAAACAGCATATTAAAATCAGGAACTATTCTCTCCATTTCCCCTCTGCACGACATTTAATGTAATGATCCACGGTCTAGTTTCATTATTTCCTTCGTCTTCAAAGTCATGAGCTGTTTCTTCCACTGATAAGACTATGTAGTCAACAAAACTTGGCACAGCTAACCTTTATAAATTATTCCAGATATACACAGCTATAAGTGAGAGAATAAGCTTGTTTAGAATTGTGTTTTTTATAAATCAGTGCTCTATCAGTGCCCTCTTCAGATAAGGCAAGCTTTGAAGAAATAGGAAGTCAGTGACTCCCTAGTCACATATATTTCACCTAAATGAATGGTTTTCTTTAAAAAAGCAATTCCTTCTTTCTCTAAGATAGAATATCGATTCAATAACTCCCTTTAGTTACTGTATCCAACAGTAAAATGCAGAAGAAAACCCTTTATGAAAATATATTTTTAAAATTTGTTTTGCTCAACTTTAATTTAAAATAGCTTTTAGCATTGAAAATAAAAGTTTACCAAGAAATTCAGGGAGTAAACAGCATATAAAGTTCACCAAGTTAGATACTTCTGTAACTCCTTAGTAAAGTACCTCCTTCTCTGTTCCAGCAAATAATCAACCATGGAATCAGATAACAGACTCCTTGGAGGAGCACGTACAGAAAGAAGAAAAGGCAATGGGCACAAGCTGCAACAACAGAAATTCTGTCTGGACATAAGGAAAAATTGTCAAGTGACGGTGGTTAAGCACTGGGACAAGCTGCCCACAGATTCAGCCCTGCACGGAGGAGGAGGCTGGACGTGATGGCCTCCAGAGCTCCCTTCCAGTCTCACTCTTCTATGATTCTGGAATATATTGAATAACTGGTAGTTAGGTGGTAATAATAATGTTGGTACAACTTAAATTATGTTACTCAGATGACTTAGTTATATTCGGCATGAACAATTAAATCCTCGAACGGGTTTAGCATCTTAACTGAATCTTATTTACTTTAAAGGCTTATTTGTTGCTGGGGTAGGGGGGATTGCCAAGGGAAAGAGGGGATGGCATTTCTTTTTCATGTGCTGCTCAGCGTGCACCATGGTGAAGTTCCGTTTCCAGCTAAAAAACCTAGGTAGCAACGTTTTAACCAAATACTGTCTAGTTATTTCAATGCAGAACAAATAATCTATACTTATTACAAATACATGATTTATAATTATTCTTTTGAAAGTCATGGAACTGTTTTCTAGTTCAAAAGGTTTCTGAAAGACTAAATGATTAGCTACTAGCTGATGTAGTCATTTCCTGCTACTCTGATATCTAAATATTGCTGCTCTGGGTGACTTTGGTGATGTAAGGGAGTAGCTGCTCATGGAAACTTTTGTATTCCTTTGTCTTTGTAGTAATACGACTCAATTAAAATTTCAACAACGAAAAAAGTTCCATAACGTTAACCAACAATACTGAGGGATTAAAACAACCCCAACCCATTAACAATCATATCTCAGGCTTGGATCTGTATGCTTCATTTTCTGTGGTGGTTTCTTTGAAGATCGTTCAATACTTTAAACTCACTAGCTTCAGAAAATTTCTCTAATTACCAAATAGACATGAGACAGATATGAGTGTAGGAAGCCTAAAGGAAACAGGTCTGCCTTGGAGAAAAGACCGTATGTATCCGGTTTGTCAGCCTACCTCAGCAGAAAAATGACTCTTCAGCCGTTCTCAGGACAGCAGCTTTCTCCCACTGGAAGCCACACCTTCAGAGACGGCAGATAGTCCAGTCACACACCTACGACAACTTATCACGCGGCCAATGCCCACAGTGATCACCCTGTTCAGCATGATAAACCTAATCTTACTTCTCTCAGAGCTTGTATGAGTGATTGCCCTGTTCCTTGTCTTGTTTAATTCAACAGCACAAAGTTCCCCCTGACATCAGTTACACAGCATCAGTCCTCAGTTCCATTTGCATCCTGTGGATATCACTTGAGAGCCTCCACATTAAAGCAAAATTCTGAGCAGAGATTCTCAGATTCTTTCTGAGTCATGATGACAGGAAAACTGTTGTGGTCATGAATAAACATCACTGGGTTTTCTTACTTTGTTTTCGTATAAAGCAAGGTTTGCTTTTTTGGCTACGTAAGTACTGCTTCCAGGGAATTCGAAAAACTAGAAAAATCCGAAGACTGGAAGTGTTTTTATTGGTGTAAAGAATAAGGTGTTCCTTGAAAAGTTAAAGTTCTTGAGTAAACCCTAAAATGAAGAGAACGTGAACAGCTAAAATATTTTTGCACAAATTGAAAAACTCCTCTACCAGTTGGGAACAAGCTGGAACTTGCATAGGGCCCTGCACACACTGGCAAACATCTTAATTGTTCAGAGCAGACAAAGTCTGTTTAGTCATGTCTGCTGAAGTGGGAAAGATATTACAACACATCTGTGCAGTCTGTTTCCACATAGGTCAATCAGTTCTTGAAGCTTGTTTTTAAACCACGTTCCTCCAGCCAGAACACCACACATACGGACACCATTACACAGGTTGCCCATACACCTGGCTAAGAGACAAGGGATCTTTTAATAGAAGCACACAAACGAGCAATTAAAGAAACCATCTCTGCGTCCTAGTAGACATGCAGTGCCAACACACTTACACTAATGTCTGGGAGGGATTTTGTAAGAGTCTAAGTATGCCGCAGTGAAATTTCAAAACAAGCGCGTTCAAAGTTTCAGTGCCCACTGAGGATAGCAATTTAAAACACACAGGGAACCACAGCATGGCAAATAGAACAGGCAGCAGCTGAACCTGGTAGATGCATTAAATTGGTTTCTTCATTTACACAGGATGGGGTGGGTAACACAGGATTCTTTCTAAGATATTCTAGCAAGTTTTTTAATCCATGGTCCAAAACAGCCAAAAGCTATTCACCTACAGAACATGTTGCATGACACAAAAACACGTTTAGAAACAGCACTGAGGTGGATCTCATGTAAATCAACTACGCAAGGAGTAAGTGCAGTTTGGTGCTCAACAAACACCCCAACTTTGTTTTCCTGCTTTGGCAGCGGTACCTCAGTTTTCAACACATACCCTCTCTTTTACCTACATTGCATTACTGGAAGGAAAAGAGTTTCAAGATGCGTCTCTACGCTGATTATGAAATGATAAGTGAAGTGCCAGCTCTGCAGAGAGCAGCTTCATGATGACCTTTTCAATGTGGGTCAATCTTGCTCCACAAGACTGTGTTAAGGTCAAGACAACCAGCACAATATTACACAAACCCATATACAGATTAGCATACAAATCTTACTGTGTTTGGACCTCTCCGCCTCATCTAGGGTATGGTACGGCTCACAGAGCCCAGCGTATATTGATTCTGCTGTGTACAGAGAAGGGCCAGTGCGGAACCGTGAGGAAATGTTATATTTGTATGGAAATATATACTCTTCCCTTCAGCTTCATTTTGCACTCTGGAGAATCTTCAGCCTTACAGCTGAGAAAGACACAATATCAGGAGGCAGCTTAAGTATTTATATTTATTTTAACAAATTATTAATAAATAAACATTAAAATAAATAAAATAAACGGTTTAAGCTTATTTTAAATCCCAGCCCTTCAGAACAGAAAACTATGTCTAGGCCTCATGTGCCATTAAATAACTGAGCAGGATTTGGTTTTCACAAGGAGAAAAAGCTAAAAGATCAGGTTGAATAACAGGAATGATATATCTCCATTGATGTCTCCAAGCTGCAGTCAAGTTCTAATTTGGGCAATGATAACGTCAGCTTAGAAACAACTGCTGTTTGCTTTATTTAGAGCAGCCAATCAACACAGGATTTATCTCTAGGCTGGTACTTTTCCCACACCAAGGAAAAATGAAATTCATATGGAGACCAAGCACAAAGCTGGGCAAGCACATCACATTTAAAATTACAGCATTGCTGCTAACAAGAAGAAAGAAGTCAAAAACCAACAAATCATTCAAAAGGCAGAACGAGTTCCAAGTTATTCCAATTATAAAAGTTCATGCACAAAGATTAGAAGTACCATAAAAACTTATGGAAAATTATGCAGTGAGTCAAGGTTTATTAAAAGACAATGGGGAATGGGATAATTATTGCATTTTTTCATGCTTGTGAACTGGACTCAAAGAGCATTAGATTAGCAGGAGAGTGTAGCAGAGGTGATACAGTTATGTTCCTTGACTTCTACAGTACGGTATGCTTACATTGATAAAGGTAATCTTTGTTACTTTGAGAAAATGGTGGTGTCACCTTGATTTATAATCCATACTAAAAAAGCAAATTAGACGCATCTCAAGAAAGGGCAGCACCTAAACTGATGAAATCAAGCAGCAATGGTACTGAAGAATAAACATATTTAGGTTGTCTGATTACTAGTGACAGCTCTATGAAAAATGAGTTAAGGAGATTTAGATAAGAAAAATGAAAAAAGGAGATTTATTAGAAGTGTTTCATAGAAACTGAGATGAAAAAGGTATTAACTGGGGTTCTAATATCACTACGGATTGGAAGCATTCTGCAATAAAAGAAAGGTGTCAGAAAGCTGATAGCAGTGGTGATGAGAGTTCAAAAGAAGATAGATATAAAGTAAAACGATTTTTAAGACAAGCTGAAAGTTAGGTCGCAAGATGCATGGATGGGTAGACGTCAACAAGCTTACGGTGACTGACAACATAAAGGACAAAGAAGGGCAAGAATAAAAAAATTCCTTAAGACAAAACATAGGTAAAACACTGGACAAAGCAGACAAGGTAAAACACTGGACAAGGCACAAGGACAGTGCCATATGGGACTTAATAAAAAAGAAAACCTTGGACATGAAAAGATAGCAGTGCCACACAAAGATACTCCCTGATAGAAAGTAGGCTTCAGCATTGATGTTACTTTTGCCTGAAGAATTAGGTTTTTCTTTGGAAGTGTTCAAACAATGATCCAGCCCAACTTCTTACAGAAATATGGAATAAAATTATTTTTGACGTTTAAGAACCAGATTAAACAATATAGGCGTCTCCTGACAGATCTGACCATAACAAATCATTTTTGTTTTTTAAGGATTGATGACAATGAGCTAGTTACCATCAAACAGTGTGGACCTCAGCTGACCAAGTATGGACAGACCAACAGTTGTCATCGTGATAAATAACTGCTTCAGAGCTGGCTACTGAAGTCATACTCCCAAGGGCTGTACAATGGGAATTCCCGCCTCCTTCTGAACCTAGTCCTTGAAAATTGCTTTGTCTGTTTTGGCCCTAGGCTGCATATTAGAAACGATAAAAGTAGTTCTTTCATACTCAAAGCAAGACAGTTCGATTGCCAGTGTCAACATGACAGAGTGCTCATGGCTATAGGAGCGGGGGGAGGGAGCAAAAATGGAGGGGGGCCATGAGAGAAAGCTCTGTAGTTAACACTAGGCAAGTAGGAACAGAATTTTGCTCTCCAGTGGAAGCCCAGACTTATCTCACCATATTTTTTACCTTCTATATGTTGACTAGACTCAGAATTGTTGGCCTGGCAGTAATTACAAATCAAATTCATTATAATTATTCTTACAACATAAAGATGAAGAAATATCCCTGGAAACACTTCTATGTCTTTGATATACATTCAATGCTTATTTAATCAGTGTTTCCTTTTTTCAGAAACAGTGAAAAGAAACAAGCAACAAGGAAATAAAGTAAGATAATTTCTTCAGACAAAACCAAAATGCTATGCTTTATGCTGACCTACACATATAAGGTAAGGAGATTTTTTTTCTCCCACAAAGAGTGAACAAATGTTCAGTTTCAGCAGTAGAATACTGGGTTTTTGACAGCATATAAATTTGAATTCAGGACAGACAGACATACAACCCCAACAGACTGTAGTGGCTTATCACAGTACCTAAGAATATCCAAATTATGCCCAAATAAGACTTTTCAAATACAATAATTAATATCATGACCAAGATGCACATAAGTGTTCACAAAGAGTGAGAATCAAAAGTCTAAATAGCAACTTACTTCATCTTGAAATTATTCCACTACCTAAGAAGAAATATTTATAATTGGAGACATTATAGGACCTGTAGAGACTGTGTTTCAGGAATTTGCAAAATTCAAAAGGAGTTCACAACACTGCAATGTCAATTTGAATTTTTAAATGTTTTGACTCATGCTGTCATTAATTTTTTATTAACAGAAAATGCTCTAATGAGTAGAGTCAAAATATCCTCAAGAAAAATCGAGGTAACATTCAGTTTAAAATTATATACCTTATATTTACATGATATGCGTACACCTATGGAACACCGCAAAAATTTTCTGTCACAGTACAAAGCCTGAAACAAGACTGCGAATGCAAAACCAGTAATTTAGCGTGATGATCCCTTTAAGATACGACATAGCATGCAGTAATCTTAAATTCGATTTTAGTTTATGTACAGTAAGCTTTCACATACTTTATTTAGAAACTGTTATTTGGCAATTTCTATTATTTTATTCCCTAGTGCTTCTCCTTTTTTGGACATCTGTGTCTTCACACATTTTGCCCCAAGGCAAATCAGCTGTCTTCACAGCTGAATGAAATTCTCTTCGCTGGCTCAAAGGAAAACTTTTTTGGTTTAACTAGAAAGAAGCCAGCCATCAAAAAGCAGAAATCCTTACCTATCATCTGGGTCTTCAGATGCTAAGAACATTCTCCCCACAAATATCTGTATACTCTGACTTTGGAATGAAAGAAAACAAGCTTGTCTACCACACGTTTTTAAGTCTGTCTGAACGATCTTTCCTAAAATTAGGCCTTCTCCTAATAGTTTTCAATTAACCGTACCGAGGTTTCTGAAAAAAACAGGCATGTTCTTACACCCTGACTGTCACTTACGACAGTGAGATGTTACCATCTGTTAGCTGAGACGCAGTAGCCAGCTCCGAGCGCAGCCTTCATTTGTACCTCGTAACGTCAAATGCAGGCTCAGCTTCATGTTACACGTTGCTGCAGATATTGGACTGGCTTCAAAAGACACTGTCCTACTCCCCTCTCCTGCACTACATCTAGCAATCAAATAACTACACATGAACTGTCAGCAGAAAGTAAAACCATTAAAATTGGCATTCCTTGTAACTATTTTTCTTCAGTGCTCATCGGTATGAAATAACCATGTTATAGTAGCACTCCAGGACTCCTGTCATGATGTCATCGTTTGCTAAGACATGTTCAAGCTAATCAGAAATCTGTTTCTGGAGTTCCCGCTGTAGTCTAAGGCCTGCGGACTGCCTATGGATGGAATCGGTGTACCTCGTCAGGCCTCGCTGTTGCTACCAGCGCTCCTTTTGGCTACCCATCTTCCTGCAAACAGAATATTCTGGCCTACTTATTGATACATCACTACATTCAAAGTATTTTGGGTAGAGTATCAACCAATAAAGTTGGCTGGTCAACTATCTGCGATTTTCTCTTCAAGCCGTGATTCTTAAATGGATAATTTCTTACAGATACCACATATTAGCTGAGTTGTGAACAGCAACATGAAGAAGCAAAAATAACGATCTTCTAAATCAGCGCAACTAAAAAAACCTGGTGCATGGCTTGGAATTATGCAGGAAAATTACGTTTAAACTAGAAAATTATAAATGGGTATAGCTGCCATCATTGATTCAGAAGAGAAAGCGAGACACAGGAAGGGATAAGAGATGCAGAGAATTTGGGAGGAAGAAGTTAATAGAGAGCTATATTTAGGCAGGGTTTTTTAATCTCAAATTTTCCAGAAAATTTATTACAGCCAATAGTCTTAAGACAAATGAAAGGCACTCAAAGCTGTCTGGAATATGATAAGCGTCCAGTTACCAACACCAAACCAGTTTTCATAAAATCATCCGTCTCCTTCCATCAAATCAAACCATCTCTCAGCTCACATTCCTCATTTAGGCCTGACCACTTAATTCTCTCCAATCATCTGATAAATTTAAACTCCGGCTGTAGCCTGGGTGAGATGTAGGCTTTGGCAGAGAAATCAGCCTAACAAGCTCTCTGCTTGCTCACTCTTGCCTACTGGTGCAGATTATCATACTTTTAGTGATGGCCAATATAACTGTTCATGAATTTGCCCTGCGAAATAACTTAGGAAAGTGTCCTACCTTTGAAGAACAAAAACCAAGCAGAATCTAAAACCAGTTCCTAACAGAAAAAAGGGGAAATGGGAATGACTGGATGACAGTGGGGCCAAGGAGAAACTCTACTATTCAATCAGCCTCACAGCAAGTGATTCAGCTTCAGCCAGCCTCAATTTTGCAGCTTTTCCTTTGCATGTAAATGTTGTATGTCAAAAGATTCTCTTGCTTTTCCAACTATGTCAGTATGTCTAATACAAGATATTATCTTCTCTACAAACCTTGCTGAGCTTATTCCTTAGGCTGCCACAGCTGTATCACCACTAGCTAACTGTTCCACATCACAAACGCGAGACTGAGAATCACCATAACGATTTAGATAGATAGATGTAATCGATAATTCGGACAACTGGAACACTGAAAGACGTTTGCTTGTTAAGTGCAAGCTGCTAGTAGATGATGGCTTAACAACATGTCTAATGAGAGACAGCATCTTTAACATTAGGCTGCCTTCCCCGAGCAAACTAATACATGCCTTCGGTGCTGATTCGAATGAAGAAAACTCACTTACCCAATTGCCACTTCCCTTCAGGTACTTGTTTCTGTCTTTCAAACAAACTATCATGCGTGACCCTCCTGTTTATGAGATAAAATCAGAATGTGTCTTTTGGTGACTAAGATCTTAATTCTGCTCTCTTTGAAGTCAATTGGAATTTTGGCATTTATTTAAACGATGAAGGATCAGATCCCGAAGTGTTTGTGCAGCAGTTTTGGAAGAATGCCAGTCTTAATAAAATCAATTAGAACACATTTTAAAGACATGGCCAATCAAAATATTTATTTTCGGACTCATAGACTCATCTCAATATTTGGCATATCTTTTCAGCTGAAATGCACAATGATGCTGCTTGGCAGAGGTAATACAGCGCTGCAACATGTTCTACAGATTTCATTATACAATATTCTTGTTAATGCAAGCATTTGAATCAGAAGCTTGTAAAGACTTAGCAGTACTGAAATACTATTCACATTTTCTTTCTCATCTTCACTAATGGAATAATGTCTTTGATAAATCTGGGACATCAAGATCTTAATCCTGCTCTTGGAAGAAGTTCATGAACTTACCAAGGTTTTCCCCTTGAGAAAAGAATCCTTTTCAAGATAAGCTATAATATTTATTTTTCAGAAATGAATTCTATTGCTTCAATGAAAAACAAGGAGACAAAAAAAAAATTGTTGAGGGTATTATTATCACTACTGTCTGAAAGTACTAAGGAATAATTACTGTGGAAAATAAGACTTCTTTCCACTGTTGCTTGTTATCACCACGTTCTTATATTTTCAGTACACAAGATACTATGATAACCTGCTATTTTCAAAGTTTTTTAGAATCACAGATAGAATTAGAAGTTGAGGTATAAGGATATCTGAAGGCTTCCAGGAAGAAGAGAAAAGGCAGCAACCATTTCTTACATATACACAATCTGATGCATTCGCAGAGTGCATAGGTGAAGAGATCAACTGAAAGCAGAACCCTAGCGCAACCATTTCACAGTTCTTAGAAGTCTTGCATGAACACGTTTTTAAAAGAATAATAAAAGTCCAGCATTCCTTGTAATCTTGTTTATATCTTGCTGGATTATTTACATGTAGGAATTCTCCAGAATTTCAATTTCTACAGTCTTTTGAAAGCTCAAAGTATTCTATAAATGTCTGTTTCCACATCTTCCTGTCTCCATTACAGGCACAAAGACCAGCACATATTCTCTACTCTTAACATTTAATTAATCTGCTTTCCATTATGACAAGGATTTTTATTTGAGAACTAACCAAAACTAGTTTTTTACTTAAAATGAAAAATTAAAAACAAGTTGTCAGAGGTGTAAACTGCTCTGGGGGAAAAAATAAAAAAAAAAAGACTTCCCATCTGTAAATTGATGGTTAGTAAGAAATCAGTGAATAATATTCAACATTCTGAAAAGCTGCAGGGATAGGTCTGTTAATAAGGAATTGCTAACTTAAAACAACAACTGTGTGCTTAGCCCATCCAAGAATACTTAGTGTTAACAGCCAGTCACACAGCAAGAAGAACCAAATATTCTATGTTGAGATATCAGCAACATAGGTATGTTAAAATCTATATATAATTTTTAAATGTATTTGTAAATGTGTCCACTTCTAACAATGCTATATATATATATATGAATATTTTAATTGGTTTTAAAATTTGAATATATATTATAAAAAGTATAATGCAGGTTTTGTGGGGAGCAAAAGAACTTCTGGTTTTAATTACTGTATCACAATTAAATTACCTAATGTACATAAGATCTGCAAAGTCTTGGAAACAATAGTGGGTGGTGTTTCCTGGAATAGGGCGATATGTCTTATGACTGGGAAGGAACACACACCACCTCATTTTCATGTGAAGTCACACAGTTCAATCCACACAGTCAGGCAAGAATTAAGAACAGGAAACAGAGGGACTTCTTGTCAGGGTAACAATTCAGAGAATGGAAAAGTTAATTTAGTAGCCCCAGGCAAATAGTTAGAAGCAGCTGAAGTCAACTACAGTTGTTTCTTCAAAATAGTGTATCTATTGCTAGGTTAAGCAAGACCACAGAAAACATAAATAACTGATTTTAACACTGGTTTTAAGATTTACATATTTCAAGAGTACACGGCACAATACTGCAACACATTCTGAAAATTAGTTCAGAAAATTAAGAATCTGTCACCATTTTACTTGATTATAAAAAAGTTACAGTACTTAAATTAATGTATGCATACATACTGCATTTAGATACACAAACTGAGTGTCAAATACAAGTCTTCCAAATAAACTGAAAGCCATTTCATAGTGAAAAACTGTGTTTTTTTCGCAAAAAACTAATGTGCTAGGACACATTATGCATGCTTTTTTTACTGTTTTGTGTGTGATTTAAAAAACTACAGCTTAAACAAGTCTTGCATAGTTTACACCCATTTGTATTTTTTAAAGCTTCATTCCCAGTTAATCTAGAAAAAGTAATCTAATTCATATTCTATTTCCAGCAGGTGTAGCTAGACCCAATTTTCAATTATTCATGTTGTGGGACTCTGAAAGGGAAACTCAAAAATGTTCCCAAAGCATTCATAAATTAAGTGGATTGTTCAATGCTGCATAACATCATACTAAACTTTAAAATACTGCTGTACATTAACCACTTAGAGGATAAATGTAAATGGTCACACTTTCAATCAGTGCCCCAATTAGTACTGTCGATTCAAAAGTGCGCAGCTTGACATTTACTCTACAAGAGACAGTGCATTAGAACAGGCCACTTTCACAAAATAAAGCAGAAGTGTATATTATAAAATGCTGAAGTTTTTACTGTAGCTGTAGACATTAAATTATGAACTTTTTATCCCTTTCTCGACACAGCTAATATTTATTCGTTTTGAAGTACGTGACTTCTCTTGCACGTGATTTGTATGAAAAACAGGTTATGTAGATCACAACGGAGCTTGTGAAATTAATGCAACTACTGAGTTCACCGAAATTGCGACCCATTCCGTCAAGATACTCTCCTCAGTTTATCTTAAAGATCACAAAAGAAGAGTCAGTTTTCAAAGTGATCAAGGAAGGCTTGAACCATATTACTCTATATGTAAGTCAATAGCAAAACTTCCTCTGGCTTCATTGTAAGATTTTCAACTTGTTCAAAACTGGTTTTGTATGTTTATTACTAAACATGGTTTCAACATAGTTTAGACTTGTTCAAAACAGTTATAAGCTACACTGTGTCTAAGGACAGAAAGCAGCAACATGTGAACAAGTTGTCTAAATCCAACAATAAACAATTATTTTTAAGGCAGATTTTTGCAAAACCTAGGTTTATGGTAGATAATTATTAACTGACATAAAAATTGACGACCAGCATGAACAGAATGGTTATGGTCAGCTCTACTTCCCGAGATTTAGGTGCTGGGCAGTCCTACCGTGCCCAAACAGAAGCCTCAGTATGATACATAATATATTTGATATTAATGAGTAAATGCAAGAATTGCAAAAATTCTTGGTCCCTTCCTAGCAGTAGAAACCACTAGAACTGTGAGCATAAATTACTTCTTCAAAAAGGAAAACAGAGATGGGAACAACGTCCAGTAGGACACTTTAAAAAAAAAAAAATAAAATTGGAACAGCAATTATTTTCCAAAACTGTTTGTCCTGACAAACAGAAACAGCAGTTTTGCTACAGGGGAAAACAGTAGGTCTGTCAGACCAGAGATAGCTCTAATAACTATCAAGCTGACGTTTAGCAAAAAGTAGCTTTTTTTTATTCCATGTGTCAACACAGTCCCCAGTTTCAGAAGCAGAATTCAGGAATAATTGATGTGAATAATACTTGTCTTTTAATATCATGTCCTATATTTAAAAACAACCAAGTTAGAAAGTTTCTGAATGTTTAGCCATCTGCAAAATTATCTCTTGTTTCTACTGTAGCAAAACCATTTACCCTTCCATGCCATCAACTCCATTCAAATCCATGAATTAAAAAGTTTTCAAATTATTTTTATAAAAATGATATTATAAAATTTAATTAAGCAATACAATCAGGGGCAACTCTTATTTCTGCTAACTAAAAAGCATGGCCAAATACTTAAGCTCAGTATGAGATTTCAGAGTAGTTCAAATGTTGTGATTAAAATTTTCAGAAGTGCAGGCTTAGCGAAATACAAGAACTGAGCACAATGGCAGATTTATGTATGATATACAACGCCTGTGTGTTGTTCTCCAAGGATTATTATACTTTTGCTTAGAATTATAGAAAAAATTAGGGTAGGGACACCTGGAGGTCATTTACTGCAACCCCCACACCAAAGAGGGCCAACAAAACCAGGCTCAGGCCCTCTCCAGTTGAATTCTGAGTATCTCTAAGAATGAAGATCTCACAACCTCTTTCTGTCCCTGGTCCAGTATTTGACCACCCTCATGATAAACCAACCAACCAACCAACCAACCCACCCACCCCAACCCACCCAAAAAAGCACACAACCTTTTTCCTTCTATCAAATCAGAACTTCCCATGCTACCACTGTCCTGTCACCATTTGCTTCCAGGACCAATCTGTCTCCGTTTGCTCCGTACCGTCCCCCGGGTACTTGAAGAGGGCAGGAAGATCCCGACCACTGCCCCCCGCCCCGGGGAGGAACAGCGCGCTGAGATGGAGGAAGCTGCTGAGATGGAGGAAGACATGGCTGCTGAAGCACTGCCATGTCTGATGGTAAGACGGGCAGATCTGCTGCAGTAGCAGAGCAGAGCAAACTGGCTCTCCTCTAGTCAACCCCAAACAGCTCTAAGGCTCCTATTGGTGTCTGCTGAAATATAAGATTCTCTCTTGGGGTCTCATTTACTCCAGTGTCGCAAAAATAGTTTGCACGCAACTGTAAAGGAAACCCATCCCATTTTAAACCTTCTCCTCAGCCCTGACTAATGTCACTGTCTTCGCTCTCTGGAGAATTACTCCCACTTATAAGGAACCAGTTGCAAGCTCTGCAACTTCTTTTGACACATCAAGAAACAAATCAAGGCTAAAGGCATTAACATTTACCTCTTGCATATAAGTATCCAGTACGTCCTAGATGTTAGCTGTAAAATCACACACCCTTGGTAGGCATGTCAGATGGACTACTTTATGACTGTGCAATTAAATACCGTATGTGTAAACCAACAGTAAGAAACTCATGACTTTGTGTCCCACTGCTTAAATTCACCCTTTTGCTTTCCCACATTTGACAGCATTGCATGCTTAGAAAAACAAAAATTTTGTGTTCCAAGTGCTGTGCCCTTATTAGGTTTGGGGGGTTATTTTTAAAAAACTTTTAAATTAGATACCAATGTGAAAGTGTGGAATGTAATCACTTTTAAAACCAAACCTACTCCTCAGGATTCTGCGAAAAAGTTCTCTCAGAAAGACGACTAAGACCTCTCTGTTTGCATCAGTAATTGAAAGTAAAAATCTTGACACTTCACCACATTCTTGTTGAACAGACAACAATCAAGCCTATTGCTTTGTAAAATTACAAATGTTTATGACTAAAGGTTTTTTCTTCACAACAGCAGAATTATTTGTGTTCAGCTTCATACAAATGAAGCCTGTATCAGTTAGAGTCAGAGCTGTTTTGCAAAGTGCCCCTTTTCTTTAAGTTAACCTCGATCTTAATTAGAAACCAGTTTTCAATACCTATTCAAAGATACGACTTCCCTATAAACAATACCATAACAAATACTATAGTAAATGAAACAATGGACAGGTATAATCTTACTTTTTTGACTACAAGGGAAAATTGAGTCAAAACAAACAGTTAAGAGGTTGTTTTATTTAGTTAAGACTAACAAGTCCAAACAAGCAAAGACACACTCTCCATTTAAGATTATTTTCCTCCAAGCAGGAAAAAGAATATCTTTAAAGTCAAATGACATTTGATTTTTTTGCTCCAAATATTAAAATATCCAACACATTTAAAGGTGCACCCAGTAAAGAAGTATTCCCTGATTGCTAAATATTTTTCTATTTAAGACAACTAAAACAAAGACAGCATGAAAGCATAAATACTTCCAAGATCCAGCACTTCCTGAGCCTTTTCAAAGAAGGTTTTACCTCCTAGTTTTCAAGACACCACATAAAATAGAGGCTTGAGTTTCCAGGTACAAATATATTCTAATAGGCTAGATTTTAGGCAGCATCTTATATAACTCAGAGGTTTGCATTTGCACGCAGCCAGAGAAGTATCTCTACAGCTGTCTGGATGCAAAATAAAAACAACCCCTCCAACAAAGAATTCCATCTTTATACCACATCCGCAAGGACCAAACTGCCACAGCTACAACTCTGATTCACAGGCAGTTAGCCAATTAACTAAAAAGCCAAAACAAACCCAAGCAAGCCTTGATCACGTCCTGGTAGTCTAGAATTGCACACCTAGAAACACACTGTGAAAAAGAAAGCAAAGGAGGCAGGGAGGCATTAGCTTCACGTGAGCTTGGATGCCTCTTCAACACCATGGCTTCTCTGGCAACACTAGCCAGGTACATCTGGAAATTTTTCATAACTCAATTGCAAGTCTTGCAAGTAAGTTTATTTTCCAGTTGTATGACCTTACTTGGTTGATTTTTTTAAATTGCTTTCTTCTGACTCTTATGCACCCATCGAAACAAAGACAAGCAAGGGCTACTGTTTTGTTGAAGAGCTGCAAGACATCTGTGAAGGCGAGCCAAATCCCTCCTCTTCTTTCTCTTATTCAAATATTTGATGAATAACAACATCAGCACTCAGAAAATGCTACGTCCCTTGTATCAACTAACCACTCAGAGGGCAAGATAACCTGCTTCTTTCAGGTTTAGTTTATTTGCCTAACATTTCTAAAGACTCACAATACGTTGTTTAAATCATGATACAACACTCTACAAACATGAAGCCCTATCAGTTTGGCTGAAGTATGAACAACAAAACCTCCCTTCAAAGAATAGCAGCAAAAAATGTCAGACGCAGCCCTACATGTTAGCGCAGTTGAGGAGCTAAGTGCATACAAAATCCACTGTCCAAATTTGCACTTAGTGTTATTTTTATCCCACAGTTCAAATATCTGAAGATGAGTATTTTAATATTGGAATGAAATAGAAAAGAGATTTAAGCCACTTCCAATACAACTTTTATATTTTGATCTTTTAAATCCCTTCCTTAGCAACAAAGTGCAACAAAGCATAAATACAAAGTTAATTTATTACCTACGTCTTCATTGCTTGAGTTTCTTCTTTTCTCTACTAGTCAGCTAAATGTGACAGAGCTCCATAAGAAACAGCATTAGTCAGCGGCCTAAAGCAGAAGTAGCAATATGGGGGTCCCATTTGCTGACGGTACCATTTTTTTAGTTATTTCTTCCTCTATCTGTGAAGAGGGGAATGTGAGAACACTGTGAAACCAATTACACGTGAGACATGATAACTGATGAAGTGCCAAGTGGAAGACAACGTAATTAGGAATCAAATTTTGTAATACCTGCATACTTCTTTATTAGGTTTTAATTTCTCTTATTTTCCCAAGAGAAGTTACGGAGGAGAGCTGGGAAAAGTCTGCTACATAAGCAGCACCTTTCAAGAACTGAATATGTGAATTTCTGTCAAAATTCAATTATGTTACTTATGAACTAATTTATAACCCGAAGATGTTGACTGGCATTGAGTAACTTCAAGGAGTTTAAGATCTCAGAGAAGATGACTGCATGTGAAAATTCTGATAGATATTGAGAAATACCCCAGAGGCTTCACTTCTCAAATTAATCCTTCATCTCCAAAAATACACAATAGTACTGTAAGCATCATATAAATACTTCAGATGTAATCTACTCTAATTCCCTTCCCATTTCAACAGAGCAAATCATACAGAGCTGTATTTCATAAAGATATCTGCAAAAAATTTATATTGTTTTAAATTATTAAAAACACAGCCTTTACAATGGGACAATAACTGCACAGTAACTACGCTAACTGTAACTTATGACATAAAAGAGGAATACCACTAAATACTGTTTAATTCTAATTTATGCATTTGAATGTTAATACAAACAGCTAAATTAAATACAAATAACAGGAACAGGGAAACCCAGTCTGCACTATGGAAAGAACTGCAGGAATAAATTAGCATTACAGTTACAATCATGAAAAGACCATGCCCAAAAACCTGACTTTATTATCAATGCACCACAATAGTAAAGCTTGAATGAACATTTGTCAGACAGCCGTAGTCCCTCAGTAATTCTCTGTAAGAGAAAGGGCTTGTGGTACAAGGCTTTGTGTGGAAGACTCTCCAAAACCACACAATATTTGCATGAGAGTGACCTTAACATAATTTGATTAGCAACAAGATCCTGTAAGTTAGTATGAAAACATTCCGGCTATTTGCTAAAATTATACATTGACATATACATTTCAGAACTAAAATGAACCAAAATATCATTTAACTCACCATGAATTTTTTGTTACGTTACTGTCAGAATGTAACTGCCCATGTCAAATCAAGTACGTATGCATTTATAATCAGGCACAGAAAGCAGGGCAATGCTGAACTACATCATAAATAAGCTCATTGGAAAAATACATCTCTTTTTGCTGGACTATAGAAATAAGTTGTGAAAGAATGCATGCCCAGCTAAGAATATGCAGTTTCAATGTCAGAAATTTTCTGTTTTGTAACTAGAACGATCACAGAGGAAATAAAAATCAGCATTCAGTTTTGCTTTGGTTTTTGTGGTGTTGTTTTTTTTTTTTTAACTAGGTTTTGCTTTCTTTCTAGCCTTCCCCTTCCCCCCCTGCAATTATCACGTTATCTGTTAACATTAGATATCTAAATCAACTTGACTATCTTAGTTATTCTGTGAAGCAGTCAGGCAAATACATGATTAAAATATCTTTAACTGTACCCTCTAGTTATAATAATTTAAAAAAAAAGGAATAGTTGATTTAAGCTTTGTAAGAGGACAGCGGTGTCCTAGGAAACCAGAGTACAGAATCAAGGGACGCTCTGCGTGGCAGCGAAGAATCCGCTAAACAACATGCCACCGGGCTGAAGGGCTTATTTGCTCTGTCACTTCAAACTGCCCTTCAAGTACGGCATAAGGCATCTGACAATTAGTAAGAACACAGGTTTGGTACCTGCTGTATTAAAATTACTTGTAATGCAAAAATCCACCCACAGACACGGCACAGAGAATACTGATGTAGCCTTAATGAAAATCAGCGCAGGAGAGCAATGGAGTTGCATTTAAACCAGTGGCAAGTATCCCGCTGCTGGTCAACAGTACATTATACCCGCACCTGCTATCATATATATCACCTGAGAATGTCTCTGGGTGTCAGGTAAATACTCTGGGGACACTTAAGATTTGATTCAGTTTGTATTCAATATGATAGGAAAATAATAATGAATTTTCAGATGTGGAGTCAAATTCTTAGCGAGGTTCAAAAAGGTAAAAACTCAGCACCTGAAATGAAGTTTACATGTATGCTCATCAATCACACGAGTTAATTAGGTGAGACAAGGAAAACATTTTCTTTTTCAAATCATCATCTGCTGAAGAAAAGCTGGGAAGTATAAAAAGACAGAAAACAAGAGTTTGAATAATATACAGTGAACACTGAAGAACAACCAGAATACATGCATATCAATGACATGAATCCATATACACTAAGAGCACAACATCCCACCAGCAAGGCAAATGATGAAATGAATCACCTTGTGGAAAATATTCTTCAAGGAAAAGCAAAGGCACTGATTTAAACCATTTCTTTTATGTTTGCTTTATTGCCTATAAGTAGTTCCTGTGTAATAATCTGTACACACAGAAAACAAGAAAAAATGAAAAGAATGTGAACTAAATTTAATTTTGGATATGATTCACAAAAATTATATAAATTAATAATGATATAAAATACATGTTAAAATTATTAAATATTATAAGTGGTTAAGCAACTATATATTAAGATGTGACAGCTGAGCTTCAGTGCCTTTATATTTATGAATAACATTCAATTGTATCTCACGAGCTATAAATAAAGGTCAGTAATCGATACAGCACTCAATAAGAACAGATATTTGGAGATAAACTAAAGTCAATTAAAGTAACGCTTGTTCAGCTGGGTACAAGAACTTGCCTCAACAAAACATTTTGGCCCAGATGACTGGCTGGATGGCTTGGGGAAGCATTAATACAGTTTTGCAGGCTAAAGATTTTGTTTCCAAATTAATTGCTTTTGTGTGACCTTGTCGATTCAGCAGCCAAGAGCGACTCCCCCCACCGCAGGTCTGTGGTGTTGGTACCAGCTGGTAAACTTGGGGGGTTTGTGTGCAGCTTTCAGGACACCTGGCTTTGCTACCCGCCCGTTAGGCAGAACTGATTACGTACGACTAGAATATTTGGAAAAATTCAGCATAACACTGTAAGGTGGCTCACTTGTTCCTAATGGCTTCTTCATCTTGCCATGGGAATTGCTGTTTTCCATTTTACTCCCAGTTGTGTTGTGTATCAGTTAAAATTTAAAAGCCATGGAAGCGTTAGGAAATGAATTTTCACTACCTATGCTGAGGTAGTCTGTCACTCTGATTTAATCAATACCTACCTCTTATAAACGGTGTATGCTTGAAACAAAGCACTCTCATTAAAGGCACTCCTCATAATGTGAGCTCAAGAGCAATCCCCATTTCGTGCAGACGTGTTTCCGAGTTGTGCTAGCTGAGGGTCCCATCAGAACCTGGTTTCTTTCCTCAACAACAGCCCTTTTAACGCACTTCTAGCGAGAGACTTCCCTGTCATTCTCTGAGATCTTTCTCTTCTTACAAGGTTTAACTCTGGGGAATATGTACTGAGAAGAAGTTTTGGATTTTTGTTTTTAATCAGTTTGGCTGCATCCTAAGTCTTGTTTCAGAAAGCCTAGAATCCCACTCTGTCTTGTACAGAACAATAATGAACTGAAATAGAACATCTGCTCAGATGTTCAGATGAACGAAGTTAATTAATTAACAAAGTTAATTTTCCCAGAGTCCTAGTACAGATTTAACTACTGGGCCCACTGCCTACACTCCTCTTCTTGGAAAAATTTTATTCACGTGTCTTTACTGTATATTTTAACTACTGCCTTAAACAAAAGGAATGTCCCTCTGTCTTCTACCCCTAATACCTCTTAAAAATACTGCTAAGTGAAGAGGGTTAGGAAAGAGGAGAGACAAAGTCGTGTCACCATTACTCTAAATACCAAAGGAGCACTATTTCTCAATTTACAAGAGTTAAAGAAGTCTTGCATGGGCCATAGTGAACCAAAGCCCTGCCAAACATTTACTGAAACAGAAATACTTCTAGCTAGTTTTTCTCACAGTTATAACGGGTAATGCTCTGGTTATTGACTATGTAGTCGTATAAGCAATTTTCTTTCTTCAAAAGTAAATCCTTTACGGGTCATACAGGAGTGCTCAGTCACTCTGTATGAAAGCCTGCTGTGAAGGTACACTGGAGTTCCAGTCAACAAACTTTAAATAAGAACCTTTCTGCTCTCTTCCATAAGAGGGAACTTGATAAACATCTGGTCTTTGGAAATTACTTTGTGATGTTTGGATTTTGTACCAGCAAACTACTCTCACACACTGTGGTATATCATCACATGATACTGTACTTTTCCAAGAAAAACCTAGTAAAATGAAAATACTTCATTACCATGAACTCTTGTTTCTCACAAGTTACATAATTACTGTGCAATCTCTTATAAGATCTTATTTATTTTAGCTTTAATTATTCACTTCAATGAAAGGATTATTTAATAAAATAAATCTTTTCACTTTAAAAAAATACAAGTCTTTTTTTCTTCACTGTATATATTTTGTTTACCACTTGCCAAACTGTTATTTCACATATGTGAAAAGAAAACTGGACTGAATACATATGAAATAAACTATTGGCAAAGGAAGCGCAAGGGCTTGCCATTGAGAAGATTAGATTCACAAGAAATGCCTTTTACTTTTTCCAAAATCAACAAACATATTAAAAAAAAAACCTCATAAAAAGGAAAAGAAAAGATTTGTATGAAAGGAGAAGGGATTTTTCAGGTAACTCTGAATTTCCAAGTTATTTAAATTATCCTCAAATGACTTACACATTTCAATTGTATGTCCACTAGAACACCAGGGTTCACTACACTGAGTAAAGACAGAAAATTATGAAGCACTGTTTTTATTCAAGTTCATATTCCTCACTTGTTTAGCAAGACTAAAAACTCCTGATTACACCATCAACAATTCCAATTAGATTTTGTGGAAAGAGCACTTAAAATTCTGCAGCTTTCATTACTTTTTCATCTTGCTTAGTCCATAGACTACATATAATCTATTTCAGTCAATAAGGAACATTGTATTTCCTTAATTTGAGAGCTCAAGAGAAAGAATATATTAAAAAGCAAAATTCTGACATACTGTATGTATGATTCACTGCAGACTAGTAGTTAGTTTCAAGATAGGAATTTGTTGCACGTACAGTGTTTGCATCTCTTTAGTTCTCAGCTGTGGTAGAAAATTGTTTTCAGCCAAATACATGCTTGTGAAATTTTAAATGAAAGTACTTAATTAAGCAGCCTCATCTCACCAAAATTCCACAGATTCAGTTCCCAGAAATTTTTCTGGATGCAGATTTTCTAAAAGGAATCTCGAAGATGGAGTATTAACAGATAAGGGAGACACCAGTTAGGGAAAAAAAGTATTGTAAAGCTGCTACATAACTTCACTGTTCTAAAGAAATATTTTCTAAAGTTTATTATATTTATCCTGTATATACTTTAGATTATCAGTAATGTACTGCTACGAATCAGGTTAAATTATGCCATCAACTATTCCGTGCTATTCCTTCTCCATAACAGTTCAGCTACGCAGCTAAGACTAGTTTACGTGTCTTTCAGCTCTGCAACAACCAAAATACAAAAGTAAATGACACACACACATATGAAATACTCGTTCTAAAAATAATTTTAAAGCTAGTAATTTTCTCACAATTTTTGACAACTTTACAGGTGGAAAAACAATGAAAGTGAGATTGAACTCCCTGACAAAAACCATGCAAGAGCAGAAACAAAACTTGGACTGGATTCAAGGATCCCCGATTGCTCCTTTTCTGCTAGAAACGCACATTCTTTTCTAAATCCAAAACAAAAATAAAAGATGTGAGAGAAGCTTTACAACAACTGAAACTGTCCTTTTATCCCTGTCACAACCACAAATTTTGGTTCAAGCTTAGTTGTTACGCAGCAAGTCACACAACACCACCGCACAAAATACTGTCAGATTAGAATGCTTAAACGTCTTATTAGCAGAAACGGTTGCCTTTCAAGTCTGTTTTTCCTCACCCTTAGTAGCTCTCAGAAGATCCTAGCAGGTATAAACATGCTCTCTTTTAATTACAGAACTGGATTAGTGTTGTAACCGATTCCCAGTTTCAGCAAATTATAATCAAGTACCTATTGTGCATAACAATCGTTTAATGGCCGAAAAACCATAATAAAGAAAGCTTTAATGAAGAAAGCTGGAAACTTGCCAGAATTTTATGGCAGTGCACTCAAAAATAAAGAGTTACAATCTGTATTTAAGATTAAGAGAACCTTTTAATCCAGATGGCCAGAATTAAGCAAGGCAGTGGAGGGAAATTTTGATCAAAAGCTAGTACAACATGAAAGTACCAAAATTCCCCCAGTAAACCACTGCTAATTATTTCAAACAGAGGTTGCACGTTCATTTTGTATTGTGAAGAACTTTGAGGAAAATACAATATGAATGTGTTGCTTTCTCTGTGATAATTCCCTTATCCACTAACTTTTTTGACAAAAGTGCGGACCGGTTTAGCAGCAAGAAATCTATTTGCCAGCATTTATTTGGGGAAATATTTGGATAGTTACAGAACAAAATGTTCAAGGAGTTTGCAAAATTTATTATTTCAGTGTATATAATTAATTATATACACTGAAGTGTATATAATACTGAAGTGTATATAGTTTTAAGATATAGCTGAGTAAACTACAGCTGTTGCAACAGGAACTTGTAAAGGTCCTTAGTTTCAGTATGGTATTATTAATACAGGTGACATCCAAGTTTCAATTTGCTCTCCTCTCCTTTAATTCACTTTGAACTGCTGACACGCTACTTCGTAATGTTAGCTTTCCCCGATTCATCTCCCCGTCAGCAGAGAGGATGTGAGATTTCTATTTCGCATAAGCCCCACTGAGAAGGGACTGCTCGTCACTACGGATCTGTCACTGGATGTGTGTGAACAGGCCGCTTACTGCACGGCTCCTGGCAGCAGTACGCTCCATGAGTCGGAATCGTATCAGCTGATATCGAGGGCATTTATAGCCAGTCAATTGTTGAGTATTTCTAAATCCCTAAAACTAAAATTATTCTTTAGCAACTAAAAGGTAAAAATACCATTTTTTTTAATAGAGCAATATAGCAGAAAGAGATTTTGGTTTTTAATGACACTCTTTCTGCTTCAATGAGTTCTACACAAACGCCAGAGTGGAGAAGTACACATAGAAGGTGATTTCTCAGCTCGTCTATAATAAAAATTCTTTTGCGAAGGTTTTTTACGTTGATGAAATAAAACCTCTGTAAAATTCGTTAATGAATTAGAAATCATGGAATCCAGTCAAGCCTGAACTTACATAAACCCAGCAACATTTTACCCTCCTAAAAACACCAAACAAGAACCCATTTTGTGCACGTACTTATTCTTATTCTGATGCTTACACCCATTTCTTTGATCTTCTTGCTGAGACCAAGCCAGTGCTGAACCATGACATAAATCACTCTGTCACAGTTACGAGTTAGGAATACTGATCCAGATAAAAAAATAAGGAATCCTTGCGAGGCTCTCTGTAACAGAGACAGTGGGCAAATGCCAGTGTCCCGAGAGGAGTGTTGCTTCACAGCACCTTGTTCCCTTCCTTAGCCCCGTGAACGCCAGAGCCTGATCTGTCCTTTCTGCATTCTATTGCTACGCCTGTGCTGTTCGGGAGAACCAAGAACGGCTCTGGTTTTTGACAGAGTGACTTTTTGCTCTTGCTTAAGACAGTTTTAGTTGGAAAGAGATCACGGTATCTTTGTTTGTATTTTTCCATTTTAGAATTTTCTGACAGCAGTAACCTTTGAAAGTCTGCCGGGCTCCCTTAAACGAATAAGAACTTGCAAAATCTGATCAGTCTATGCCTCTGTACCGATGTCCATATTTATGCTTTATACTTCTGTTATTCATGTGCAGATACAGAAGGCAGCTTTAGTGATCTCTGTTAACCCATCTCCTGCTCCCAGCCACAGAACAAGGTCTACTTGCATGCCCAGGGCAGCACAGCACTGCAACATTTTGTGGTTCCCAATTCTACCTAACAGATTAAAGGAGTTGAGAAAAACTTGCTGAGAACGTAAGTGATATACACAGGTTGGACAGAAGAGTGGAAGCTAAGGCTGAAACATCTGTCTGAAACCCCAGGCAACAGGTTCATACCAGCTGCACAACATTTTTCCATTTCTAAATGCTACAATTTTCCCTGTGAGCTCACTCAGGATTAATGAAATATTATTGACATGAATCAAAATCAGAAAAATTATTGCAGCAACTGAACGTGATCTGAATTAAAAGTTGTACTTTGGGTGATAACAAGATCTCCTGGATTATTTGCAGACTGAGCAGCAGAAAGTAAAACTTGTCCAAAAGCAACAATGAGAGCTTTTATGGGCATGCAACTGCTATCCCCTGGGGGCAATGAGCAATCCAATGATGTTAATTCCCTCTTACCCCCAATTTTTCAAACAAAACTCTTCTGCAATATCAACAACATTAGGGTTTCTGCTGTACTAAGAGCTGCTGCTGTCACATTAACGGTGCACTGGTTTATTGTGCCAGTAAAATATGAACTGTCACTTGCAATAGTTTACACACAGGGCAGGAAAAGCCAATACCAATGTAACTATTGTTATGGTCGACTATTCATCAAAAACAGCCCTGAAAGAAGCAAGAAAAACAAAACAAACAAAATCACATATGAAATCTATTAATGAAAAATACAGAAGGAAAAGCGAGCGGAGGAAAAAAAGATCAAAATTGCCAAAATAATTGCAAACTGCAAAAAGAAGTAGAAAGACAGCAGCTGGCCTATGTAACTGAACTATTCTGGCTCTTCTTCCAGAACGCATGGAAATCAATGAAATAATATCATACTTGGTCCTGTATCTGCACTTGCTAATCGGAACAGCATTGACTCATGCTCCAAAGCTCTACTCTCTCCGCTGCTACAAGAGAATTCTTAGTATAATTAAGTTAAAAATTACAAAATACCATCCTGAAATAAACACTGGAGAACAAATTATTATAAAATACTCGTAAAAATGTCCCCCCAAAATCAATGTATTGTTTATTTGTGGAATGCTTGCAATTGTTTTTAAGAGAGTCATAAAAATTCCTCACTCACCAGGAGTCCATTCATGAGGGCAATGAATTTCCAGAGGACCTGATTTTTTATATAACTCAAGAGAAATATTTTTGGACACAAATTTTAAAAAATGTTTTTAAACTAATAGTTTTATTCCTTAAAATGAGCAAAGACTTGCCTACAACATAAACAATGAAAATAAAAAAATAAAAATTACAAAAAGGAACACGAGTCTTGTAAACTAAATACAATACCCATTGTCTGGACTTCCCTATTTCCATGAAGAACATCTGATTTTCATTTTGGATTAGAACATTCTGCTAAAATTACTAATATACTGGGATTTAATTTAATTTAATTGCAAAATTTCAAGATGAGCAACTTCAGCTATGATGAGATCAGTGTTCCATAACTGAGAATTCACATTCTACCTCTGGAAACAACAATGCAACTCTAGTGTTGAATCCTAGTTGAAATAAGTTTTGATGATCTCAGAGCGAACAGTAGTTCTCATCAGAAAAAACACCACCTAGAACTCGGATCAGCTGGCAGCTTTTGTCACTACTTAGCCTGGGAAAATTTGGGTAGTGACTTGATATCTCTGTAATTCCAAGAACTTCCAGTATTTTTCTGTGAAGAGATACTCAATTGCCGGAGATAAAAACTAGACTTAAAATGTGCTTAAGTCAATGGTGAGAACAATGACGACAAACTTCTCTCTGGTATGGCACTTACGTGGCTATTCTTTTCCGTGTGTAAAGATGTAGAGAGATCCGAGTTGAACATGTGAACAGGCAGTAACAGAAGGGGCTCCTCCTTTTTGTGTGTGTGTGGGGGTGAAAACATATATGGGAATTGTTAGTAATGTCAACAAGCTCCGGCTTGTAACAAAAGAAGAAAACACGGGACCTAAGAGGCTGACAACACTTTTAATACAAAAGACTCCACAACTGCAATACCGCAGATGTAGTCCAGCTTTTTCATGTGCTCCACTCTTTTCACGGAATTCTGGTGAAATAATAGCATTATTTAGGAGACCCACACAAAATATAAAATTAAAAAAACTCCAATAAAAAGTACAGAAAGCCCTAATACAAAATCTCGACAGGAAATGTATGGGCCAGAAATAGATGGACTGACTCATGGCTGAACTCACCAGTATGTTTGACAACGCATAGATAACGTTTAAAAAAAAAAAGACAGAGGTTGCTCTGCATCTAAGGCAGTGAGTATGGTTATGTGGATACCCTTAATTTTCCTTACGAACCCATGAAATTACATTAGCTCAACTACTAGTCTCAGGTATGAAGAAATAAGGAAAAAAAGAAGAGAAAGAAAGCTTTTTCTATTGTAGCTGTATATTAGAATAATACTCTAGGCACAAACTGTCCCACAGGTGAGGAAGGTTGCTGCCAAGGGGCAATGGACTGCCAGAATATTTCCCCCAAATGACTGTTAAATCACACCTGATACTTAACAGTCAAGAAAAACAGGTACTGACAATTTCTCATTGCTCAACAGGAATACATCTATTGGAAGATGCATGTTTGTACAAGAAGAATGGGAAATCAACCAGACTACTAAATTGAATTTATAGGTTAAAAAGGGTAAACACTGAGGCAAGGCAATTGTGCTGTGAATCCAGAAAACAGCATACATGCCATCTCACACACAGAGCAACTACAGAAAACACATTAAATACCAATGCTATACGTGATCCTAATCTTAAGTACCGGTCTTTGTAAAGAACAAATTTCAATATTTAAATACAAACCAAAATAAATTTAAATATAAACCAGTTAACAGCTTCACAGTAACTACTAATGTAATTGATTTAAGTTGTCAAGTAGTTGTTGAAAATGAAAGCATCTGCATGCATAAATAGAATAAATGCCACATTACTTATTTACCCAGATTACTGTGAATGAAAAAAAGATGGAAGACAAATTCTGATTTTTTTTTAACATGACAATCTGCTCAGGAAAAGTGCAAGAAAGAACCATTTATGAACAGCATTTTTGTATGGTATTCTGATAGAAAACCAAGTCCATTATTGAAAAGTAAATTGTTTAGAAGCATTCCTGTCTCAACTTACTACTACTACTACTATAATAAAATAATACAAATATAATAGGAATCTAGAACTGTTTATTCAGAGAGTTTACCATTTCATAACATGGACTAAGTTTGTAAATCTGGAAGTTGAAAAGATTAACATTTTTATTTCAAAACATGTAGATGCACGCTTAAAACATACAGGTGATACAAAGTAGAGATTCAAAGCTAATGCAAACAAGTGTGAATCAAATAGAGAAATTATGGATGACATAGGACATGAGAGAAAAAGTGTTATGATACAGTTAAACACAAAGTAAACTACAGATCAGATTGAAATTAAGTGAATGAGACAGCAGAATTTCATCGCTAAAGTGACAGCGACGATACATCTTGGAAAACTAAAGCAATACTGAGAAAATTTTAAAAATAATGGGAACGGAAGGTTTAAACAAAACTCTATTGGAATAGGACTGGAGCATTTTATAGTAAACTGGAAAAACACAATAGAAGGATGAGACATTTTGAATACTGAAAAGAAAACACTTGTGGCCCATGAATGAAATAGTTCCATCTCCCAACAACAACGAAAAAATTGTCACAGCAAAAGGGAAACCAGGAAAGTATTTAAGAGAAAAAAAAAATAAGAGTGGTTTGCATAGTAACAACATCTGTGACTATGTCAATATAAGCACAAGGGAGAGAATAAGAGCTGTCTTCATCCAAACAGTTTTAAAAATACCTTTGGGTGGGATACAGCGAGGAAAATTAGCTGAAAGCTTGCATGACAAGATAAATTCCAGCTGCTGTTTTTGTGGACTAACCGATTTTTCCTAATTGCCGCTAACATATAATACTGGTAGGAGATCATTTCCATTCTTCCCTTCTGTCCTCCATCTCTGAAGACATACAGACAGAATGGACTGTTAGCATTTTAAGATTTTGATTCTGTGATGCCCTGTATAGCATGGAACAAGAAATTAAAAGTTGATCTATTCCAATGCAACTTGGAACATAGGTTTTGCAAGTCACCATGCAACACTTCAGACCAGAAAACACTTTCCACATGGTTGGCTCTGCAGACACTCCTTTACCCTCTAAATGATAAGGCATACGAATTTCCAACACAAAGCGTTCAGGCTGGTCAGGTGGGTTGGTTGGTTTTTTAAACAGCGCTCACGCAGTTCTGAATGATCTCCTCTATGCTTCTCTACCTGCTTACATTTACTGTGAGTATAAATACATGCACTGCACTGGTGTGTCTCAAATGTGCTACACCACATAAACGTATTAGACTTCTGAAAAAAACCAGCCATTGGGTAGGCTGTGACAGAAACCACACTTGACTTTTCATTACATAAAAAAATAACTCAAATAGCATACTGTTAACAGGAGTTAATACATCACTTTCAAATACTCTGGTGTACGTTAAGCATGTCACCCTAAGAAACCATACGATATGCACCTGGATTCTTTTTTACTCTCTCTCTTTGCTCTGTCTACCCAGGGATTCACTCCACAGCCGTAAGAGCTACACTTCAAAAGGTACAAAAGACAACATATATGAAAAATTATAGCTTTTATTCTGCAGGGGAAAGATTTATTAATGCTGAGAGCTTAATTTAGTAATCAGACACTATTTAAAGAGAAAAAAACCTGATCATGGAATAGTTAGATGAGGAACCTATTCCACCTTTTGATGTAGTTTTGTCCCAAATTCAAAGTAAAAAGACTGGGAAAGAACTTTTCCAATTTACTGAAATCCAATCTCATACTGGATTTCATCCAGGTCTATACCTCAAAGGCAGAAGGGACTTAGTCATATTTTTACATAACTAGATTCCTGAGTCACATTACAGAGGGAAAGTCAAATGAAACTCAAGAACAATTTCGGCCATTAAATATTTTCTTTTTATAGTATTGCTTGTAAGAAACAAATGTTGTAAGACTATTTCAAAACTTTAAAGCCTTTCATCATCAGTTATTGCTCATTTCTCATTCAGATTTACTAACACTCACATGAATACACATAACACTAATTCTGCATCATGGTAACAAGAGCAAATGATGACTGCTCAGCTAACTCTAACAACCCAATAAATAATTTGTAATTAACCAGCTGTTAAAATAATAATCCTTTTGAAACATCTTTGCAGTACTACAGACTTCATATAATGGAATGGAATGCAGCTGTCCAGAAAGTTACTGGATGTCACACTAGTCTCTGAGCTGGGTTAACAAAGCAATGTTAAAATGCAGCCAATTTTATACAGCTGAGATTAATGGAATGATCAAATTGATGTGATATGTGTTCACTGAAATCTTATTCACATAAAAAAAGAGACCTTGCAGCAGCCCAGCACACCACAGTGCTGTTACGAATTTATATTTCATCGTCCCTTCTAATTACACCAACCGTGACTAAATTTTGGAGATGCCGCAGAAAAAAGCCAAATTTAAGTCCTTTGTTTCTAAAGCCACATTCTCCCACTTCCTCTTTGCCTGAGGCTTGCAGTCTCTGTTCTTCTAAACTCCGCTATGCCCCTCTTAAACTCAAAACATTTAAAACTAACTCGCTCAGCCTACCTAGCATTTCAAGAAGCTCCAGACCCCTTTCCAACTACAGCAGTTATCAGCCCCTCTCTCTGTCCCTAGGACAGCACAGCTTAGATTTCTGACGGTACTCAATTCTCGCCTCGCTCAGACACACATGACCAGCGCATTGGCATTGCCCTCACTCATCTTCGTGCCTCCTCCTTACATCTCTGCAGATACTGACTGCTCTCATCGGTTTTTGTCTCCCAGATCCAGACCATAGACACCTCCTCCACAAACACAGTAGACCATTTCCTCTCTCACATGCATATGAACAGTAAGTCAGTTAAAGAAATATGCTTCAATTGATGTCTTGATCACGTCAATTCTGATGCATGTCACTCCAGTTACAGAGAATATTAGTTTCATTTCTCTGTGCAAATGCTCGATTTATTACTTTCTGCAAATTATCTAGTAATTTTGAGACTTAAAGTATACTACAATAAAAGTCATCATTCGCTCAGTGTCAGTTAAAAGCTGTCAAACCTGCTGATTCATTTCATCAGCATTTATTGTGCTTCATTAATTCTAGATCCAAACGTTTTCCACAAAATAATGAAGTTATATATAACTCAAAGCGGCAGCACCTATAAATCCTTCAAGCCTTTGGCAACTTCTTTAATCCAAAGTAATCATGTTTCCTTGTATAACAAGTCTTGTGATGTCTGTAACAGCATCTCACTATAGTAACAACAGTCTTAATGTTATAGCTCTCTTGCATGCCTGAAGTATTAATCAGATCCCATATTTAAATACGAAATTAGAGTACTCTTGATACTCTTCCTGAAACAGATATGCTAATCACAGTCCCCCACAAAATTAAAAAAAAAAAAGTACAATAAAGATCAAGACTGTGAAGTTGGTTTTGATACTGGAGTCAAACATTGCAGCTTTCTGGTTATTGCTTTACTCTATTACCTTATCCCTTCACATTCAAATAACGTTTCTAAATAGGCAGGCTATTCTACAAGCAATTTTCTCTGCCACAAGTTCTTTCCTTTTGCTTTTAAACAGAAGAGAGTAAAGAAAAATCCCACTTTACAATCAGAATGAAGGATAGCAGATTTTATGCTAGAGCTGGTGAACATGGTTCTCCTTTGAAAGCAAAAGGCTCAATGATCACAATATTCAGTCTTCAATTTAGAAATTTCTTTATGAAAACAAAACATTCCTCTTTCATAAGTGAGCTTAAATCCTAGCAGTTTTCCAAATACACTAACCTTTTTCTAGTATTCTCCTGAAAATTCTATTAGCATCCTCCACCAGCTATTACTGATAAGGATGTTACTAATGCTACATTATAGAAAGTGATCTTATTTATATTTTTTTAATGATCAACCTTGCTTGAATTTAACCTCACTTAGCGGAAAAATCATGTTTGTGACCTTTACACCTCAATTTAACTAAAAATATATTTAACAGCAAGTATTACCTCATTGTCCCAAATCTCCCATAACCATCTCTAATTTCCACTGTATAAAAAGAAAATTCACTGTCAGCTCCTTGAACTTTATCAACACGTTTCAGCTACAACCAAGATTTTACTTTGTTGAGTAATCAAAATACAATCTGCAAGCATAAATCTACATATTAAACACACATTAAACAATATTAAGTTACATATTGAATGCATTAAACAATTTGATCCAATTTCCAAACTGTAGATTAAATCCAGAAAGCAGCAATATCAAAAAAGTAGCCCCAACCAACACAAAATTCCAAGAAAGGCAGGGTTTAAAGTATTTCATTACCCATCTAAAAGCGTGCGCTTGTGTTTTACAGTTTGGACTCATTCCAAAGGCTGTCCCCAGTTAATCCACCCCTCTCTTTGGGGAACCGAAGACAGCTGGAAAGGATGATGACCATATCAATATCCATGCATGCTGCTGTCATGAATGCGTGCTAGCACAGTTGGACAAACTCACAGAGTATATATAATTCAGTATAGAATTCTCTCATAGGAGCTTGCCTGTTCCATTGTGCCATCAGAGAAAATGTGAAGTATTGTGAAAGCAGCAAGAAAGCCTACAACCGTGGCTGTTCTTTAGAATACTGCCACAACTGCCTATAATGATAAAGTTAAAATAGACTGCTCAGCAGTCATTCACATATGAAAGCTACAACAGATGCTCTTTAATTCTTTATCTGAATGAACCTCAGTCATTTAGCATCCATAATTCTTTTTAGTATTTCTTATAATGAGCCAAACTCATGCAAAGAGGCTTCTTTTGGAGGCTGGAAATAACATCTTATTCGGCATTTGCCCCTTCTTTGCCCATTATCTTCTTTAATTCTACTAAGAATTAAAATGAAGCCTCAATTTCATGACTGTCTGTCCCTGAAAACATGTACAAGGTATCAGAATTTATTAGATATATGACTATTGCCTGTGGAGAACAAGATTAAACTAGTTTCAGTGATTAATATACTCTACCAGCCAACTCTATTTTTTCAAAAATTCGAGCCCAGTAATCATAGGTACAGCACGGTACTACCACTATTTTGGTATGCACCATGTGTGGCAGAGGCAGATCCAGGGATTAGTACATATAAATCACTCACCCAGGAAGAAAAAAGTCTACACAATTGCCAACTAAGACAACTAACATGAAATGCATGTTTTTACAAGGGCTATTCAAAGAAATAGTATTTGTGGGAAGAATGAGTCATAGGATAGCAAACTTCACATACTACAGTTACTCAAAGTGAGAAGACAAAGGGAACTAGAACTTAGATGATGTTTTTTTTAAATAACCAAGAAACATTAGCAAAACCAGCTGTTGCACTGTAATAACTTTAAATAGCTTTGTTACGCCTTCAGTCTCTTCCAGTAGTAGTTTTCTCTTTTTCTTTTTAACTTGCACTTTGGGTTTGCTGTTGTTGGCACACTGTCTCAGTAGACACTAGATAAATAAACTTTTCAACAACATAAACCCTTTAAAAACTGTATCTCTTAACCCCTATCCCCTTGAGAGGTTGGAAAGTAGTTACTTAATTCTTTACAGGTTTACTTGTGCATCCCATCTGTATTTCTGTGATTTTTCTTTCTACTTTAGTTATAACAAAATAAATAAGCATCTTAGTAGTTATCTCCATCTAAACCACAGTTTGTATCTTTTCCTTAACTATGTCTTTTTTGTATTTATTGATTAACCCACATAATTTCACACAACTTGCAGGGGATCAAATTCATTGTCAGGTAGGCTTGAGTCAGTACTTTAAAATTACAGAAATTTATTTCATGTATAGTAAGTACTTAAACAGACCCATATTTTTAAGATGACAAAGTACTAATGTGCTTGCACATACAGACTATTTCTCCAAAATTATTTCTGTAATCTTACTGCTTTAAGTTCATTCCAAACAGACTAATTTTATTATGTTTACTTTTGTGTTTTAACTGGAATAGAGTCAATTCACTTCTTGTCTTAATTTGCTGTGAGAGAGTCATGTGCCATTAAATAATCATTTTGCAACATTTGACACCGCAATAGGAAGACGACATCTGCATGTATACCGTCATACCCAGAGATTTCAGCGCAACTGCTACGCACAGTCTTGCAGTCCCCTGAACCCACCGACGGACTGAAACGTACACTGGTACACAGTGCTCTGACTGAGGACAACGCCGACGTGTATACCCAAGATAATTCTGAAAAGGACTTTCATGGATAAGTTAAGGACTATTTTTAATAAATTTATTTGAGGAAAAGTATCTGAGTCCGATTTAGTTTTCTTTTCATGCATTATGGAATCATGGTTTTATTTCTTTTACCTTACAAGAATCTCTCAGAGCCTCCCACTTGTTCTCAGGCTTTCTTTAACTGGGCACATCCATACACACTGCTGGAAGAGACTTGTGTGTTCCCCTTCTCCTGTGGTTTGAGAAGTGATTTCTGCAGTCCCGTTTTTCAGAGTTAATAATAATCGTTCCTTCCAAATCTCTGGAACCTGGTATACCTGCTTATTTGGATTGCTGTATTTGTTTAACACCTGCCTCAAAGAGCAGACACTTGGCTCTGTGAGGCTAAAGACAGGCAACTCACTGAACCACAGGATGAGCGAGTCAGAAGGGACCTCTGGAGGTCATCTCGTCCAACCTCTCTGCTCCAGCAGCGTCACCCAGAGCACGCTGGACCATGCCCAGACAGCTTTTGAGTATCTCCAAGGACGGAGAGTTCACAGCCGCTCTGGGCAACCTGTTAATCCAAAGTCTCATACAGATAACCATTTTCTACTGAAAACCAATGACCGCATGCAAAATTTGATTTTCATTTTTCACGTTCTCAAAGAGTATCAAAATTACCAACAAGGTCTAAGGACTTGCATTTGACCTTCCTGCCTTCAGTGACAAAGTGCTAATGAGTTGAGAAAGTTAAAGACAAAACTAGTAATATTTGCTTCATATATATCCTTACTTATGTTTTAGCCATGATTTTCACTTCATACTAAGGCTTCCAGCTCAACCTAACTTTTTTAAGACTATGTTGTTAGATTTCAAGGTGTAGCATTTTCCTCTTATCAAAGCCATTCATATTTACCCAGTAAAACTGCATTCTTTTAAGGTTGCTGTATAGCAATTAAATGACCTTAAAAATCATCATCACACCTGTAGAATGACAAAAGTTTTCCTGTATATGAAAATAATATAACAAACTCAAGTAACTCACAAGCTGCTCGTGCTTCATGAAATATTGCATGTGAAGTAGTTTCAGTGTCCCAGACCCAATACCTAGAGAATGCAACAACTCATCGCTAATTAGAAGCACGTTAGTTAATTAATTAATATCTAGAGTGGGGTTTTTAAACCTTGAGAGACTAAGAAAACAGAAACTAATCCTAAAACTTTTTAAAAAGATGTTATGTTCTTCAAACTTAAAAATGAAACCTTTTTCTCTGGGCAAATTTTTTATTGTGTACATAACACTATAGACTTTTTTGATGTCTCTTCATGAGGACAGACAACTTTCATTTACAAGGAGATGACTTTCCATCAGTTCGCACTTAAATCACTAAGAGAAGACACTGCTAAGGAAAATTTATTACTGAAGTGATAAGACAAGCAATCCTTATCTTCTCAGGCACAAATAGACTAATCTTGGAAACAAGTCTGGGTTTTAACTATGGAATTGGTCATTAATTTTTATCACTCCTAAGCTATCAGGTGGGCTCTCCAGGACTCCAGCCAATTCCATAAAAAGTAGTATGTTGCATAGCAGATTTCAGCTAGAAGCCAAGTTATAATGTGTTCAAGAAAAAGATGTTGTAAAAAGGAAACTTCAGGAGAAGCTGAACTAGAATAAGGCAAAGGAAATACCAGCACTTTGTCGAGATGTTCATTAAAGCGTAAATATCAGGAAAATATTCAGAATCAAATAGAAAGAAAACTCAGGCCAGTAAGAGCTATGTTAGTACTAATTTTAAAGGCTATTCAAATTTGCCTGTTTTATAAGTCTCTGCAAAATTAGCATCAACTTTAGCCAACAACATTTGCATTATAGCAGCAATATGGATGTAAATCTTTAAACAATCATGCTGGTAAAATTATTCCGTACTTCATAAAGAAAGAAACCCTACGACACTGTGAAAATTTAAGTTGAGAAGTAGTTTACAAAGGGTTTTTCATATGAGATTTCCACATAAGAGTAGGTCTTAACGTTGACATTTTGTTATTAAAATTTGTGATGCTTAATTTCCTCTGATTGTCATGTGAATGTGAATTAGCAGTCATTGGCATTAAAGAGAAGTTGTGGTAAATCTGCATGATTTTTTTAACAACACTTCACATTGTAATCAACTTCATTTATTACCACTTACTAGTTCCACCTATATTTACAGGAAAAACAGTAGTTTACAAAGTTGGAAAACAAGCTACTACTGTTTGTACAGAAAGGTCTTGTAGTCAAATTTACATGTTGACAATAATAAAATACCAATGCACTTGGTATATGTGATAACTGACAGCACAAGTTCTCTTGCACAACTCTAACATGAATGCCGTAAGAGAGGTTTTAGAGACATTTCCAGGCAGAAATATAGATTGTCAGAAGAATGCAAACACAGTTAACAATTAAATACTCTTGCGGACAACATTTAATGGTCTACAAGATGAACAGAGTTCATTAAAAACCGGGGGGATGGAGTGTATTCATGCATAATACAGTAACTCAACTAACATTCAAACGTTCAACAGTTTAGTGTATGCAAAGGCAGACTTGCCTCAAGAAATTCACAGCACCTTTGGGTAAGGCTACAACAGTATGTGTTTATTGAAATCTGCATCTGGTAGTAATTTGTCCAGCAGCAAACTTTTTTCTTTTTTTACTCGAATGATCTACAGGGGCCCATATACTCTGCAACTGTTCGCTTGCACCAAGATGCACATTGTATAATTTATGTTCTTAATTATAAAACAAAGTTTATCAGCATGTTTGTCTGTCTTGTGTAATTTCTTATTCTTCACATGAGAATAATAGAATGCATCTTGAACAGCCTATTCATTCTTCGTTGTAATAAAATATATTGGAATGGCAGAGATTTAATCTCTAAATTATTTTACTTTTTCCTTCTTTACTGGAGACTTTTCCTTTAGAGAAAAAGGAGTCAACATAGTTTGAAAAAATCTTTCTAGAGGACACTTACTCCCCCCCCCCAAAAAAAAGAGAATGCAGGTTATAATCCTAATTTGCCAAATATTGTTTTAGTAATGATATACCTCATTCAAAATTGTGGCCTAGCCCAAAAGACAGGTTTGTCTTTATAAAGCATCCTCTGTAAAAACTAGCTAGATATTCCGGAAAATGCAACTCTTGTCCTCACCACCTGTCTAATCCCAAATCCCACAAGGAAGGAAAACTGCTTAGAGCAAGGACAAAGAAAAAGTCAGCATCCTGGGAAGGGAAAGAAAGGAGGCTGAAAGCCCTGCACCAAGAGGATCATGGTTTCATCTCCAGGTATGCACTTGCTCCCTCTCAGCAATTTAAGCATTAATTCATGAACTTCAGTTTCTTGCTTACTGACTATCCCGTCTTCGCTAGAATTCCAGTAACGGAACTGCATTCTTAAGACAGCTACAGTTTTCTGAGGTTACTTCGGGAATTATGCACATTGTTTTTCCTGTTATTACTCGAACTGATACAGTTCTTCTGGGCTTCCTTATAGCAAGACATCAAGAGTTAGGTCAGCAGAAAAAAAGAGTTCAAATACACAGTAACTTTTAAGAGCACGTAGTCATTGTAAGGTGTGATGCATCTAGATGTATCATTTGGCTGGGTCTCAAATGTGAAGACCACCGGGAAACTTTTTGATACACTTTGTGCAAAAGGGAACAGGGACAGCTGACAATTTCATAATCTCTATTCCCACAAAGGGGAAGTGCAAGAAGATTCAGAAGAATTTTTGGGGCAGAGAGGTTCACCATTAAGCGGCCTTAACCTTCCCTGCCCTCCCCTTTACACAACTTGAATTTTAAGAAGCTTATGTCTCATTGCTTTTTTATTTGTAGGTATAAATATGCCCTATTTCAGTAACACTAGTATTTGGAGCATCAGCCAAAGAAGCTGAGAGCAGAGGGACACATTAAGACATTCTTTCTACAGGAACAAGATCATAACCACTTGATAATTCTCCTTTTGTTTATCCCATACCAATAGGTAGTGCTGCAGTTACAGAGAAAATCAGAACCCAATCACAGTTACACAATTACTTTTTTATGATAGAACCATAAAATGAACCTCTAAACAGTGCGGATTACCAAAATGTTTGAAAGTTATTCCCCAAAAGTTTACTCCAGGGATTTTTAAACCCAATTACACAAGACGCAGAGTACTCTGACAAGATTTTTATTTTTATCTATAAGTTATTGTTACTGTCTTCACTAAACAGTGTGACTTCAGTGGCATTTAATTTCATTAAATCTTATCAGGATTACAGTCAGGTCTTGCTTATTCACCTTGCAAAACAGGCCCTGACAGGAATCAGGGGCTATCTGAATCTTTGCAAAGGACATGAAAGGAGTAGATCTAGTACCTTCTGTACACTTTTATCAGCTTGCTGTTGGCTAAACCCTTGGAGCCATGGAAATCCCAAATATATCGAAAATACCAAATATTATCACGGTATTCAAAAGAGAAATATATGGTATCTTGATTTAACGTAACAGGGATGGGAGGATTGGACAGCAGCACTGTTCAAAGGCCTTTTGAACCAGCTAAAATATTCTCTTTCAGCCAGATGCAGAGGGATAACCAAGGCAGGTGATGGGAAGACAGGTCTGAGTGAACATTTAAATATAACAGACCCAAAATATGTAAAGCGTTTTCTATGTCAAGGCAGCTGGACAGCTCAATACTAGGATAATATAAATACATACAAATACTGTAGAATAATGTTGACAAATTACAATATATATTATGACCTCTTCTTCTGCATATATCAGGGTACTCTCTTCTGTATACCCGTAGTAATGAAAGAGTGAGAGGTAGACTTTCACACTATTATTCTTACTGTTACTGTCTGTTACCACATTTTTGATACTTTTTTCCCCTACTATAAACTTTGATCCTGTATTAAATAAACGTCATGAGCAGCACTCATTTTAACTTCTTAGCAACAGACTACTGCAACCTGAGTGCTGAAGTGCATAGCTGAGAACATGGAGAAGTTATTTTACCAGTTTAAGCAATATAAGAAGCTTAAGTATTAAATTTAATACAGGTTTAAAGTTATCAGTGGCTTTCACTAGCCAGGTAACAAATATCTCTCTCAAACACATGGTTAGTGTTGTAAAGCACTAGTCCTCTTCTAGACAGAGAGAAGCTGAAATAGAGTACAAGGAGAGAACAGACTACAAGCCAAAAACATTTGCATCCAATTATAAAGAAAGATTTTAGGATCTCAGTGTGTAACTCCCCACAAACTTCAAGGTGTGAGACTCCTAGAAAATTAGAATTTATAGGAAATTCATGTTCGTAACTCTACTGTTTTGAAGTGATACACCACTTCAGTGATTTCATATCAGTTTTTAGGCACAACTGTTCAGCGCTGCTTTACCTTAAAACTCTGGATAACCACTAGGGAGATGTAGGAAAAGCACTTTGCAAAACTCTATCTCCACGGGCAACCTAGTTGATTTTTTAACTCCTTTGATCACCTTTCTTTACCTTTAGATCATATAGGATTACATTTTGTGCCTGCATTAGTAGATTTTTGTGTCTATTCCTGCTGATGCAGCAGCCAAAACACTCAAGATAGTATTTCCTTACCTATATACAGGGCAGGTGAAATGGAAATATGGAAAATTATACAATAACGTAATATATTATATTATTAATAATATAATAAAAATTACATTATGCAATAGATATGTGCAGCAGTTCTGTCTCAGTCAAGTATCAGAAGGGTGGGAATGTTCCTGGAGAAAAAGTTTTACCTTTGTTACACAGGGAAAAATGCACTTACTGTCCAAAGCAGGAAAAAAAAAAGGAGGGATAGGACATATTTAACATGGTGATCGAGTTGTGCTGCATTCGCACATGCTTCATGCCCCATCTCTCGTTAACCTCAAGAAACCACTCTTCTTTCAGTCCTCCCCTACCACATCTGACAGTTGGGTCCCCGCTGCTTTCTCATTAACTGCTTAATAATTGTTGTTAATAATTTTTATGAATCCTTCACAGGCTTCAAATCGCTGAAGTCCTCAGTGCCATAGGAGGGCACGCCTAGATTGTGGAGATGCTTTAGAAGTACCGAGTCCCTACTCGCTACATTAGCCATTTCAGTTAGAGAAGTCATTTGTAACAACTTCACCTTGTAATGTCACACACTGGCGAAGAAATTATGCCAGAATATTGAACCTCTTCAGTCACATTAATGCTAATTCATTGTGATGGATCATTACATGTGAAAACTGGGGGTATGTCTTCTGCCTTATGGAAGACAGTAGTAAAATATGTAAATAAGTGTACTAAGTTTCTTAGAGGCACGGTTAGTTTCTGAAGACATCAACAAATCAATTTTTCAGATTCTACAGCTTCAGTATAGCAGTTCACTTCAAAATTTTGGGTGCTATGCTCATCGTTAACTAAAAATATTCTAAAATCTTAAATAAAGTGCAATTTAATATAATTTACTATCATGGCACAAATTGAAGCATTACTTCATCAGTTCAAATACTCCTCATTTAGATACTGATCTAATGAGAGCAATTAAAATAATTGATAAAAAAGAAAACCAGTGTACCTTTGCAACTGTACTTGAGGTGCTGTTATTGTTAAAACAGGAAACATCAGAAAGCACAGACACTTTGAGTCCTCTTGATAGAGAACATCTGATATTGAACAGTACCAACCTGATCAATACTGCTTATAAAGAGGACAAGCAATCCGGAATTATTATCTACACAAGCCAGTACTCAAAAGCTGCACAGGCATTATGAAGAACATAGACTAAATATTAATGCTACAGCAGTTTCATAGCACCTGGAAAGGTGCTATATTACAAGGCTATTTTTTTTTATAGCTCATCTAAAATGAGGCACTGACTGGTATTTGTTGCATAGCTTTTTCCTTCACATAAAAACTGATGAGATTATAAGTCTATTCATAGCACTACTTTCCATTTTATAGCTATGCAAGATTTACTGTGAAATTTTATATAGAGATAGATTTAAACTCTATCAGTGTTTTGGCACTATGACAGCAATTCACAGTTTAATACATGAAAAAAAATATTACCATCTGTTGCTAACCCAAATGCCATTATTCCATTTCTTTCAGTGGTTGTAGTCTAACTTTTTTCCATATATTTGAAATTTCAAACAAAAAAAGACAGCTTGATATCAACAGCTTAAATAAAAAAAAATTCTTTACACTGAACAGTCATTGTTTCCTCTACCTCTGCCCGCAAGTATTAATTCTTACATTTGAATTTGCAGAGTTTCATTTAATTTGACTACTAACTACACAAGTTTAATAAATCTATCAATCTATGCAGCTGATCAGTAGCATCTTTTATTGAAGGATACCAGCATTTACGAGCCAAAATTTGCTAGTAAAAATATTTCAAGGTTGTTTCATGTTTCTGAGACAAGGTCACATAGGATGTTTATGACAATGTAGAAGTGATAAGGGTTGCATTTCTACAGCTGTCTTCACTTTTAAAATCTCTCTTTGGAATTCAAAAATTAACGAGGGTTGACTGATGAAAATGTGTTTGTAACTATAACACTCCAAGCTCTGGTCTTACAGGACTCTCAGCTCAGAAGACTGGCAGGTTCTCATCCTTGCGATCTTCCCTGAAGCATTCCTGTGGTATGGTACACTCGAAGAAGTCTTTCCATTCTGTACAACCCTACAATCAGCTGTCCTCCCCTCTTCTTTCCCTTGGCTTCAACTAAGTAAAACGACTGCACGTGACCCTCCCTGTCCTGAAGGGACAAATATATATTTACTCAAATAGATCATGAAACACGAGTATTTGTGCACATCAGTTGCTGATGGAAGTCCCAGGAAGAACATTTGAGTATTACTAGTAACAATAATTGAAGTTATCAGTAAAGTTATCAGGGGAAAGACAAAGAGGTCATGTTTTGCTAGGAAAGAGAGGAAACACTTCACAGGTACTTCTAAATTCTTCAAAGAGCAGCAGAAGGTATGGGCATAAAGACCATTCTTGGGCTTGTTCAAAGGCTATAAAACGCAGTTTGAACTGTTTTGTGTTGATGTAACAATTACCTTTCCTTGGCAAAATTTCAACAGCAGAAATACCATAGATTCAGCAGAACATTGCTGTGAACGGCAGACTTACTAAATCTATTTTAGGCATGTAATAGCAAAGCATAATAACCAGAATGCATTGGAAATTTACATACATTTTAAATCTACCGTAACCGAGACTCATTTTTCATTCAGACTGTGTTCAACAGGAATTTTTTTGCAGAAATATTTACCATTATTTGAAGATCTGGGAAATACTGCTTGATGAATGAAGAAAAATGATGACACTAATTGACATCATGAAAAAACTCAAAAAGAAAAAAAAACCTCACCTCTTGAAAGAAAACAGATTAATCTCTTAATCTCTTAAGAAAGAGATTCAAAGGCAGGCCTGAATCTGTCAAAGTGAATTTTTCCTGAAATGCAGCAGATTAAAAACATGAAGGAAAACAAAAACTCAGACACAGAAAAGTCTCAAATATTAATTTTGGGCTACCCATCAGTACTGTTTCTTGTAGGAAATTTTCATAACATCAAGTAAAATTCAATTCTGAATACGGCTTGGTTAGCAGAAAAAAAATTGTTAAGTTACAGAACTTACTATTATAATATGTTGAAGTTGGGTTTTTCTGTTTTGTTTGGGGGTTTTTTTTGGCTATTCATATGTTATTGTTTCAGCATCAAATACGTTGCATAATATAATGCAGAATCAGAAAAAAGCAGAATGTTTCTAATAGCAAAGCACATCAGAAATTCTGAATTTTCTTCCAAATTTGGATAAGCACAAAGTTCACTTTTAATACCAGCTGCCTATTATACAACTAAGCCCTGTTCCCCAAGAAAAAATGGTCAGGCACAAACTTCAAATAAATCCAGAATCAGGATTAAAAAAGGGTTTTCTATATTTTCTCCTATTCAAAGAGCTCCAAGTATTTTACTAGCGTGATTTTTTTTTAAATTAATCCCACCCTTCTAAAGGATAAGAGTTCTAGTCTGCATTGTTTGGGATACAGTAAAGCAGCACAGCAAGGGGATTTTGCAAATACCAAACAGGGTTCATTCACTGACCACAAGAACTTGTCATAGAAACTATAGATACTATGGATCACGTTGTAAGAGACAAAAAACCTCAAGTACAAAATTACTGAAGTAAAATAACATAGACATCATGACTTGCTGGAACCAATATCTGACCTTTATAATCACATTCAGAAATATGAACTCTGGTCTGGATTTGATTTCTTCCAAAATTCTTTATGATCCTCTTAGGTTGCCAGAGTTCTACCACTTCTTGCATTTTAATCGGTCGTAAAACAAAGTGAAAATTTTATTTCTTTTATGTATTTTATGATTAAATGCCCAACTTAAATGCCTCTATGCAAATGCACGTAGCATGGGAAATAAACAAGAGGAGTTAGAGACGTGTGCACACCTGCAGGGCTATGATCTTACTGGCATCGGTGAGACGTGGTAGGATGGCTCCTATGACTGGAGTGTTGGAATAGAAGGTTACAGGCTCTTCAGGAAGGACAGGCAAGGGAGACAAGGAGGGGGTGTCACCCTCTATGTCAGTGACCAGCTGGAGTGCATGGAGCTCTGCCTGGGGATGGGTGAGGAGCCAGCCGGGAGCTTATGGGTCAGGATTAAAGGGAGGGCAGGGACAGGTGACGTTATAGTGCGGGTCTGCTGCAGGCCACCCAACCAGGAAGACCGAGTGGTTAAGGCCCTCTATAGACAGATAGGAGCAGCCTCACGTTCACAAGCCCTGGCCCTCACGGAGGACTTCAACCACCCCGATATCTGTTGGAGGGACAACACAGGGGGGCATAAGCAATCCAGGAGGTTCCTGGAATGTGTTGATGATAACTTCCTTCTCCAAGTGATAGAGGAGCCAACGAGGAGAGGTGCTATGCTGGACCTTCTTCTCACCAACAAGGAGGGGCTGGTGGGGAATGTGAAGCTCAAGGGCAGCCTTGGCTGCAGTGACCATGAAATGGTGGAGTTCAAGATCCTTAGGGCACCGAGGAGAGCACGCAACAAGCTCACTACCCTGGACTTCAGGAGAGCAGACTTTGGCCTCTTCAGGGATCTGCTTGGTAGAGTATCATGGGATAAAGCCCTGGAGGGAAGAGGGGCCCAAGAAAGCTGGTTAATATTCAGTGATCACCTCCTCCAAGCTCGGGAGCGATGCATCCCAGCAAAGAGGAAGTCAGGCAAAAACTCCAGGAGGCCTGCATGGATGAACAAGGAGCTCCTGGACAAACTCAAACACGAAAAGGAAGCCTACAGAGGGTGGAAGCAAGGACAGGTAGCCTGGGAGGAATACAGAGAAATTGTCTGAGCAGTCAGGGATCAGGTTAGGAAAGCTAAAGCCCTGATAGAATTAAATCTCGCCAGGGACATCAAGGGCAACAAGAAAAGCTTCTATAGGTATGTTGGTGATGAAGGGAAGACTAGGGAAAATGTGGGCCCTCTCCAGAAGGAAACGGGAGACCTGGTTACCTGGGATATAGAGAAGGCTGAGGTACTCAATGACTTTTTTGCCTCAGTCTTCACCGGCAAGTGCTCAAGCCACACCGCCCAAGTCGCAGAAGGCAAAGGCAGGGACTGGGAGAATGCAGAACCGCCCACTGCAGGAGAAGGTCAGGTTCGAGACCATCTAAGGAACCTGAAGGTGCCCAAGTCCGTGGGATCTGATGAGATGCATCCATGGGTCCTGAGGGAACTGGCAGATGAAGTTGCTAAGCCACTATCCATGATATTTGAGAAGTTGTGGCAGTCTGGTGAAGTTCCCACTGACTGGAAAAGGGGAAACATAACCTCCATTTTTAAAAAGGGAAAAAAGGAAGACCCAGGGAACTACAGGGCCAGTCAGTCTCACCTCTGTGTCTGGCAGGATCACGGAGCAAATCCTCCTGGAAACTATGCTAAGGCACATGGAAAATAAGGAGGTGATTGGTGACAGACAACATGGCTTCACTAAAGGCAAACTGTGCCTAACAAATTTGGCGGCCTTCTACGATAGGGTTGCAGCATTGGTGGATAAGGGAAGAGCAACTGACATCATCTACCTAGACTTGTGCAAAGCATTTGACACTGTCCAGCATGACATCCTTGTCTCTAAATTGGAGAGACATGGATTTGACAGATGGACCACTCGGTGGATACAGAATTGGTTGCATGGTCGCACTCAAAGAGTTGCAGTCAACGGCTCGATGTCCAAGTGGAGACCAGTGACGAGTAGCGTTCCTCGGGGTCGGTATTGGGACCGGCGCTGTTTAACATCTTTGTTGGCAACATGGACAGTGGTATTGAATGCATCCTCAGCAAGTTTGCCAACGATACCAACCTGTGTGGTGCGGTTGACACGCTGGAGGAAAGGGATGCTATCCAGAGGGTCCATGGCAGGCTTGAGAGGTGGGCCCGTGCAAAACTCATGAAGTTCAACAAGGCCAAGTGCAAGGTCCTGCACATGGGTTCGGGGCAATCCCAAGCACAATACAGGCTGGGTGAAGAATGGATTGAGAGAAGCCCTGAGGAGAAGGACTTGCGGGTGTTGGCTGAATGATGAGAAGCTCAATATGACCCAGCAATGTGCACTCACAGGCGGCCAACCGTATCCTGGGCTGTATCAAAAGAAGCATGACCAGCAGGTCGAGGGAGGTGATTCTTGCCCTCTACTCTGCTCTCGTGAGACCCCACCTGGAGTACTGCGTTCAGCTCTGGGGCCCCCAACGTAAGAAGGACATGGACCTGTTGGAGTGCGTCCAGAGAAGGGCCATGAAGATGATCAGAGGGCTGGAGCACCTCTCCTATGAAGACAGGCCGAGAGAGTTGGGGTTGTTCAGCCTGGAGGAGAGAAGGCTCTGGGAGACCTTATAGCAGCCTGCCAGTACCTGAAGGGGGCCTACAAGAAAGCTGGAGAGGGGCTTTTTACAAGGGCACAGAGTGATCGGACAAGAGGTAGTGGCTTTAAACTGAAAGAGGGTAGGTTTGATTGGACATAAGGAAGACATTTTTTTACAATGAGAGTGGTGAGGCACTGGGCCAGGTTTCCCAGAGAAGCTGTGGATGCCCCATCCCTGGAAGTGTTCAAGGCCAGGTTGGATGGGGCTTTGAGCAACCTGGCCTAGTAGAAGGTGTCCCTGCCCATGGCAGGGGGGTTGGAACCAGATGATCTTTAAGGTCCCTTCCAGCCTAAACCATTCTATGATTCTATGATTTTCTTTCATCCTGATGAAAGCAGAAAGTATAGTAAAGTTTCCTAAAGCATCCAAGTAATTTAGGAATTGAAATCCAAAGTAAGAAAGTATATTTATACTTGGGTCTTATTAAGAACAGAGAGAAATTAAGTTTCTCTACTTCTGAAAATGGATATAGCTGAAAAAGTCTTGTATAGAAATTCAACTACACATACTACAGTGAATTCATGCAAAAATTTCACTTTACCACTATTATCGCTCCTTCTATCAATACATTTCAATAGATGCTTCACGCTCAATGATTTCAAGAGCACTTACATACATTCAAGTAAGGACAAGCCTGGTTACTTTGCTTAATTGGACCTTGAAGAACAGTGGCAGTTGTTTCTGAGAAAAAGGGCAACAATACAATGAGTCCCCTTAAAGAAATAAGTTTCTTAGAAAATCTTACAAAAGGGGATGGTTCTTCCACAACTATGGAATAATCCTGACTATGTGTTTTATTAATATGTCAGTTTTTACTTCCGGAAGTGTGGCACATCAGTAAAAATTAATCTTCAACACAGAGTAGTCGAGTGCAGAACAGGGAAACTATAATTTTAGACTACATTAAATACAAAGAGCTCTCCACACCAGCAAAACCCAATATACTTTGCAGGGTTAAGTCTGGCGTATGTGGCAAGCAAACCAGCTGGTTTTAGAGATGCACTGTGATACACAACCATCATTGGGCAGCCTAGCCAAGTTCTGAACTGGAAGTCATTCAGTTTGTTGGTTGATCTGTCTCCAAATCAATGCATCTAGTTTTTGATGAGTAATTCAAGAGATGCATAGGCTTTCCCTATTTTAAACCCAGCTATTAAAGTTGATTACACATTGAACAAGCATCACGTTAGAAAGTTCAGGTTAAGAGTAAGGAGACAGAGTGATCGGAAAACAGAAGTGCAATTTTTACGTGAGCCTGGGCAGCTCCCAAAGTGAACTGTATCCATTGGAAACAAGGTCTAAGTGCTGATGTAGGAGTTTCCCACAGCTTCTGTTGGCCTTCAAAGCCAAGCGTGTCATTAGAGTCTCTTGTTGAAGCTGCATGTAAATATCTAACTGGTATTAAAAACACAAAAAATGTTTCACAGAACCTAAATTAAAGCCAGATGTGGAAAAAGCAGATGCCTGAAATTTACTGTCATTTCAAAACAGAATAGAAACATTTGCGAATTGTATTATTTACTGAGTAAATTGTCATGCTAAGGAAGTCATGTAGAACATTTATAATTTCCTGATGCATCTCATGTTAAAGAAATAGGTGTTCTATTGACTAAAACCCCTGCAATTAGTATCAAATTTGAACCACTAACTAAATCTGTGTTATGATTCCTACTCTGGTTACACATTGAATTATGATTAAATTCTTATCAGTCATTTTAAAAAATATGTCAAGATGGTATTAATACTTAGGTCAACAGCACAGCACTGGAATAAGAAATTGAACAATGCAAGTTAAAAAGATATTTAGTAAAGTCTTCCGTATCTTACTGCAAACTTTATGGCTTTAATTCAGGCAAACTTTATGGCTTTAATTCAGGCACACGCAGTCTGTGCTAAGCATGTAGGGAGGTAAGGTTTTCATGGAAACTTAAGGCCATCCAAAAACGTTCTATTTAACCTAGTCGGCCACTCTTACAGAACATGCATGACTTATCCCGCATCTCTTTTAAGCAACTCAAAACTTAGAAGCATTTTTTAAAAAATTAGTTTAGTATTTAAATCATTAAAGCACTTATATACACACATCATGAAAGCAGCTAAGCATTTGTTACGTGAATTTAAAAAAAAAAGAAAAAGGTTAAGGGTGTGGTTTAACTTAAGATGCAATATGCTGAAGCATAAGACCAGCATGACAAAACCTCCAGTTCTTTGGGCCACAACAAAACACTCCAAGCACAACATTCAATTAAATGCTCTTAATGAATCAACATTTTAAGAGCGATCCGTTTAAAAAAAGAACAAGATTGAGTAGTTTCCCTATCAGATGCAAGTTTATTAGCCTAATATCAATGATTTTATATATGGAATTACAACACAATCATGACGTCACTGCAGTAAATTTAAGGTTGGATAACATGTAACTTTACAAGTCTATTTACATTACAGTGGAGCAATGGCACTGGTCAAACTTTACTAGATAGGAGGAAAGAAAAATGTTCAGTTACTAGAAGCCATTTTTATGGTCTCCAAACCCAACGATCATCTACAAAATCTCTTTGAAGAGTTTGAGCGCAGAAAGGCAAGTAACTTCTCAAGAGAACAATCAAATATTCTCATTACCAAAATAGGCCATACATGTCTTATGAAACCTCTCTCACTACTTTGGTGCAGTTTTTAGAATGCCATGTATCAAGAATATCTTAAATCAACCTAAAAAGCACTGATCTTAACAAATCTAATGCGTCCATTTTAGAGAATACATTCTGCCAACAGCAGCTCAAAAGTAGCCAGAAACCTGAAAAGCCATTTTGCGGTCTTCAAAATCAGCAATATAAATTGCACGAGCAATTTAAAATATAAATAATATAAATTTATAAATTTATAATATAAATATAAATTTATATTATATTTATAAAATATAAATTTATAAATTTATTAAATTTTTATAAATTTATAAAAATATAAATTTATAAATTTATAAATATAAATTTATAAATTGCACGAGCAAAAAACGAGCTCAAAATACAAGAATAATTAAACAGAAAATATACTAAAAAGCACTCTCTTTTGCGCCTAAAAATTTTTAAAACTGCCCCAGATTATGTACTAAGGGAGTAGTGGAGGACAGCAAAACCACCTCTATTTTTCTGAGTCAACAGCGGCAAAATGTAACAAAAGAATAGGTCCTTTAATCCAAAGAAAGCAAGCATGCTCCAGAGTCTGCAAATAATCTGCCTGTTGGACCTTACTGTTCATAAATACAAACTTTACCCAGACCATCAAAATAGTTAACCCTGATAAAACAGATGAGTTTTTACAAAAATACAGCGATGCTACAGGGAAACAATCAAGAAAAGTCGCTGGTTCTATGGTAGTTGGGCTCATTTGAATGCATTAGCTTTGCAAATATTTTGTACTTCAGTTTTTCCACCTATGAGCAATGCTTTCACTGCATAAACCTCACTGTTGAACCCAAAGTTTTTTGAAAGCACACTAATTCCATTTTTTATGTTAAACTTTGAACTTCAGTAAGTTGCAATAAACTCACACCAGACTCTCCACTTTGTAAAGAATATCTAAAACTTTATAAACACACACCTGTATACATTCTGAAGCTGCAAAAGAAATTTATTAATTAATATCTGCAAAATAATAGATTACTATCTGGGACAATTGTGGCTGTTTTTAATGCTGTCATTAGCAGACGACATTTCTTAGCAGCCTAAAAGTCATGTATGGCAATCAGACTACGACCACTCTTACTGCTAATCAGTAGCACCTGTTAAAGGGTATTTGTTTTCCTTTGTTGGATCCCTCTCGTATATATATTTAAATGTTTTCTAGGTATCACCAGACTGATTTAAGAATGCATCAGGTATTTCACGGTTTAATGTCTCCAGCATCTGCTCCAATTATTTTAAAAGGTTAAAACATGAAACAGAGAGCCAAGTCATCATTATCCCCACAAACCTTATAAAGCAACACTGTTGAGACACTTCCAGCTGAAAAAACAGCTATACCATTTACACAGGCTACAGTAACTGAATAATCACTTCTCAAAGCCAACTTTGGAAACATCCATGTGATACGACTACACCAAAATTAAATTATAGATGTAGAACAGTATAGACATTTGCAGACAGAGTAAGGATTACAAATCATTATTAAAATACAATACTAAGATACCTATTTCATTTTTTATGGGACAAACTCAATATCGCAACTTGTTTAGACAGGGTTATCTCCCATGAGAACAAAGCATACCCAAATTTCATTCCACATTACAACTTCTGTCACTAGACAAATAAATAGCATTGCTTTCCCCATACTATAATCCATCAAGCAGTATAATTGCATTTTAGATTGACCTAAAATTATAATTGATTTCCTTACACAAGTCACTTGTTTTCTTTAAAAGCAATACTTGAAAACTCAGATACAAAAAGTGACGATTAATTTAAGAGAATGCCTAACCTACCTAGGAACCGGTGTAAATACTGTGGTCGTTAGCCCATACTGGGCTCTGTGCTACCACGGCTACCCATTATCAGTAGTTGTATACAGGACTTGTAATGCTTGCACAAACTGCAGTTTACGCTGCCAGTGAAACGCACCCTAGAAGACAACAGACAGGAACTTTCCCGATGTAAATTCAGAACTGTCAAGCAACAACTGTCACTTAAAACATTTCTGTAATTTCACAAAATGTGACAACAATAAAATGAATAATAATAGGGCTACACATTTCTAACTGGCTGTCACCATGCATCCCATCATCTATTCTTAAAAAAGAATGATCTCTCACATCCAACAATATTTCTTATTCTATAACATTAAGAGGACACATCTTATCTCACTGGATGGAATATGCATGTGGCTTGTGTAAATCATCCTGTAAATCAAATACCACTGCTCGATTCTATCAGCGATTCATGTAATCACATGGTTATACAGCTGAACATAAAACCAAGCACCCTTTACTGCCACCTGTTTATTCTTAACATCCAACGTGTATTTGCTTACCTCTGCAGCCTGTGTCTCCTGGTGTAATAAAGTTAGACCTGTCAAGTCTTCTAAGAAGGAATGTGAAGAATTAAAAACTTTAGCTAGGAAATTAAACCCTTCTCGTTCATACTGGTCGAGGACCTGTCAAATAAACAAACAGAAAAGGATTTCAAATAAGATGCCCATAATGTGATTCATCATCATATTTTGCTCACAAAATAGAAGTACAATCTTTCTGAACACTCAGAAAATTACTGTATTTTGTAAACAGGTAAAAATTACAGAGACAAGAACAATCATTTCTCCCAACTCAATTTCTAAAGTGGGGAAAGGTGGAAGTAAGAGGGAAGAGAAGTGAGGTTTAAAATTTCCTGGTTTAAACATATTTTTAAGCTTATAACAAGACAGATGATATGGCAAGAAGAAAAACTTTGCTGCAAAGTCATGAAAGGAGCACTTAAGTTACACAAAACACAGTAAAAGACTGTTCCAATGTATCAGTTAAGGGAAAGAACCATGCTGGGACAGACTGAAAAACTCTCTGAGTCAGTGTCCAAGTCCAACATCCTCCTAATCTCCAGAGATTCATGGTTCTGAGACTATTGTATCTTAAGCACTCTCTATTTTTCCACTCTAATTTTCCCAGTTTATCTTTTATTTTGAGAATCTCATAGACTCCTACACGAATTGTGAGGAAGGTTTTAGCCTATGCTCCTCTCAAACCCCCGACCATGAAGAATTTTCAGGCAGCTTTAGCTTAAATAACTATTTGGCAGGCTGATTTCAATCAAGTATGATGGGGATTGAGGAAAGAAAAGATAAATGTCAAAGATGAACATGATTCTACAAGTTTTGTGAACGCAGGTAGCAAGAAAATGGAAGGAACTGATGACAGAGCAATCCCAGTATCCATTGTTTTCCTATTTCTGTTCTGAGTTCTATCACTGATCATTCAATACCCTGCTCTGCTGTCGTCAGTCTCACAGATGAAGCAGCTGAGCTTGACAAACTGCAAGGCAACTTTTCCTACAGAAATTCATGTAGCAGAGCAGGATGCATGCAGGGACTTCAGAAACACACAATATTTTAATACAAAGGAGCAGTATATATAACATCGATAGAGAGGCAGGGGAAGGACCATCAGTATCACCCCATATAGAGAAGATGCAAGCTTTTCAGAAGAGTCCATGGAATGGCTTAATCTGTGAAACTGAATGCCTGTCAAAAACCTTTTCCTGTGAAAGTTATCGTTGCCCTTCTCAACACTTACATCTTCATCTCAATCATCATCCTCAGATAAATCAGCATCAGTTCAAGAGTGAAGGACAGAAAGAATCATAGAATCGTTTAGGTTGGAAAAGACCTTTAAGATCATCAAGTCCAACCATTTACCTAGCACTGCTGCCAAGTCCACCACTACACCATGTCCCTAAGCCCCACATCTACACGTCTTTTAAATACCTCCAGGGATGGCAACTCAACCACTTCCCTGGGCAGCCTCTTCCAATGCTTGACAACCCTTTCAGTGAAGTAAAATTTCCTAATATCCCATCTAAACCTCCCCTGGCACAACTTGAGGCCAGTTCCTCTTGTCCTATCACTTGTTACCTGGGAGAAGAGACCAACCCCCACCTCTCTACACCCTCCTTTCAGGCAGCTGTAGAGGGCAATAAGGTCTCCCCTCAGCCTCCTTTTCTCCAGGCTGAACAACCCCAGTTCCCTCAGCTGCTCCTCATCAGCCTTGTGCTCCAGACCCTTCCCCAGCTCCGTTGCCCTTCTCTGGACACGCTCCAGACCCTCAATGTCTCTCTTGTAGCGATGGACCCAACACTGAACACAGCATTCGAGGTGCAGCCTCACCAGTGCCGAGTACAGGGGCACGATCGCTGCCCTAGTCCTGCTGGCCACGCTATTCCTGATACAAGCCAGGATGCCATTGGCCTTCTTGGCCACCTGGGCACACTACTGGCTTATATTCAGCTGGCTGTCGATCAACACCCCCAGGTCCTTTTCCACCAGGCAGCTTTCCAGCCACTCTTCCCCAAGCCTGTAGCACTGCATTTTTAACTGATCTCATTTTGGTATAGTTCTTGCAGAACAAGTGTAAGTAGAACACATAATGTTCTTTTATACAGAACATTGTTGCAGGGGCTGTGGACAAGCTTTCTTTCACTGTATATATTCTGCCCTTATTTTGGGAGAGAAGCAGGAAGAGAAATCTGTACAGCTTATGTACTCCTTAAACATATCCACTCTTACTGGACGGACAATTTCCCCATAACCAGTGGAATTAATTTCCTCTGGAAAAGAAGGAAAAAAACACCCTGGAAGGACTGTAGTTTGTTCTGTTGTGAAATAGGTGATTCAACAAAGTGAGCTTCATTCCAAGGTTTAAAAATGAACAGACAACCCCTGCTCGCCCTACCCCCAAAGAAGCCATTCACCCTTCTTTGGCCAATGCAGGGGGAAGGCGGGGGGGAACTGTTTCATTATGAATTTGTCTAACTCAACCAAAATCACAACTTACTCTCAACAATGTTAGTCTTTTCTAGTTTAACTGTTCCTAAAGGTCTCAAATAACCTTAAAACTGTGGGAACTTGCACAGCCCAACAGCATTCTTCAGCAAAACACGTCCAGTGAGCTTTTACATTGAGTCCTACAGGAATTCAAGCTCATTTTAAAATATATTTGTATTTAGCTGACAGACTGTAAGTTTACCAGTAAAAACAGACTGGGATCTGCACTGAGATCTTCATGCAAAATGTCCATTTAGCAGCAAAATTATCTACTGCATACTTAGGTTTCAAAAAAACACAAACAGAAACAACTGAAACACAATTATAGAAGAAGACAGACGTAGGTGACTATGACAAACATTTGGCACCTTCCTGACCACACTTTATACTTCTAAAATAAATAAATAAATACGGCACTTCATGTTCTCTTACTAAATCTGGATAACTTGTTCTTCATACTTTAAAGATTTATTTTGCCATACATGGGTTTTTGTGTATTTGTGCAATGACCCATAAACATAATTAGAAATTAAAAAAGAAAAAAGGAAAGAAAAAAAGAGATTAAAAAAATGCTTAGGAACATTTCTTTGGGTTTTTCTCGTTGTTTTTCATTCCTGAGATAAACACACAAAGACAAACTCATCTGACCCTTCAAAATGCAATGCAGAGAACTGGACAACTTCAGCATTCCATCTGAGATGTGTCCTCTTAATATTATCCATTATATCTATTGTGAAATTGCACTGTGGATATATACATACATTTAATGACTATTCTATGTTCCAAAATTCTAATAAACCAACCAGATGTACAGAAGTCTCTTGCACCTGGCTCTTTGTGAAACACTGTATACAGACATCAACTTATAAACTTGGATTATGTTCACAGCCCTGCCTATATATAATCCTCAAAGCTATCAGCATTATCAAATGTGTTGCTATTGCTTTAATTTGTTGGAACCACAATACAGAGCTTATGAGACATCCTTTTAGTGATGTAGGCCAGATTATAGTTCACGGTATGTTGAAGCAATATACAGCTTATACACAATGAAACCGTAACCTTATTCTAAAATATTACAGCATATCAAAGAAATGCAGGGACAACAACAATAAAATATTTTGGTCTCTTCCCAGAGGTAAAAATTGCTAAAAGATGTATACTACCTTGGGATATGCAAATATTATGAACAAAGCAGGGAACGAGCGCAGCCTTACTATAGACAAGAAGTCTATCAAATAGCCTTTAAATCTGGTTGATTTTGTTACTCAGCTAACTGTGCCTTGATCCTCATTTCCAAAGAACTGTGACTCAAGCCTGAAGTAAAAATTTCCAGGTATTGCTTCCTCAGTAAGTACATTACTTCAGTGTGCCAGGGTGCTCTGTATAAACTGCCCTGGTTTACTTCAGAGATGTGCTTAACCTTTCTATATTCCCTTCCATAGCTATAAATGAATTCTCATGCACTCACACAAAGCAGACTGCATGACTACACTGGCATCCACCATGTCTAGCATTAGTTGTGGATGAATCACCTGGAAGAAATTTTATTAAATCCAAGTGCCTTTTGTATTGTGATTAGCATGGAAGAGACTAGGAAGTCTCCCATTAAGTGTCTCTTAAAATACTAGGATTAATAAAACATTAATATTAATAAAATAAGATCACAGAACTATGAGTTGAAAGTATATTATTTTTGGATCTAGTGAACTATAGCTTTTTTTTTTTTTTTAAGTTGGGTAGAAAAGATTACTGTTAATATGACCAAATCTGCTATCGTTATGCAAAGATTTAAAAATTTATTTCCCCCCTGTAGAAGCTCCATCATGTCACACTGCTAGACTTGCCATGGCACTACAACAGCAAATTTAGGTTAAGGTAACAAATCTGGCTATAGAGACACAGTATCTTAAAAATCTAAACCTAAAGTACAACAATACAGAGCATTCTTTTTGTATTAGCACGTGTAGAAGCCTGAAAAACTTTATCAAGAAGTGTACTTGCTGATAATGACTTGATTTTTATAATGGGAACAGCCTGCTGAATAGAAGCATCTGGTGACTAGCTCTAAAATGGAAGTTCCAGCCGCATGGCCCGGAGAACAACATATCAGGGAGCCAAAGAAGGACCTGGCAGCATCCCTCAGTTGGCTACCTGAGCAGTGGTGGTACCCTTAAAGAAAGCATACTCTAAATGAAATCCTTTTAATATAGGCAGCAACTGAAAGAACATTTTGTCACCTTCAGGGACTTTATTTCCCAATTCAGACAATTAAAACTTTACAATAAATACCACAAAAGGGACAAACACCATTAACTTGCCCATGTCTAACCTTTACTACACAAATGCAGTAACAGCTGTCCTCTGATAAATGTAACTTTGCACACATTTGTTCAGTAGCCACTGAACATACCTCAAAAAGAAAAAAGCATGAGGCAAAATAAAACTCATCTCAAATTCCTATGGCAGACCACCACACAGGAATACTCTGCAGGTCATCAGGAATTAAGCCGGTCTAGACATCAAATAGGCACAAAATAATTCTCAAAAATGTTTCCAGATTTAATAAGTGCCCAATTTGTTGCTGTGTGGAAAGGAAATTTTCTCCTATTTAATCATGTCCAGCAGAGTCTAAAGGCCCACGGTTAGCATGAGTTTGCTTTTTCAGTTCTTAACAATTCCCTTTGCTGCTAACACCATACTTGGTATCAATGCGATCATCCTGAATAACAGCTTTACAGGAGGACAAATACTTGAGAGCTGTTATAATTTTTATTACTATTGATCTCAAATAGTTACTATCTGACCACAGATGTAAAAAATCCCACACGAACTTTTTCTGGGAACAAACATGTCACTATCCAGTCATTCCGTGACATGTCACTATGCAGCAATTAATTTTCTCAGGCAGAAAAAACTTCAAAGCAGCAACAAAAAGAGCCAGAAGGATATAATTCTTCCACCTAGCAAGACAAGCTGGAGCAATACAGATTTATTAAGGAACTCTTATCTTTTTCTCACTTGCAGGTCACTGTTCAGAGCTTAGGAGGAGAATTAGAAAGTAGCATGCCTTCTGTATTTCATGTCTGTTACAAATACTGTCAGGAGACCCCACATTTTAAAACCACACTCTTTTCCGACACATGTAAATCACCTCTCAGGTTGACGCTATAATCTCGGCTCAAGTCTCCATTTTACAGAGCCAGAGATACAACTGATTTTTCACATGATGGCATTTTAATAGAACAAATGACTCTGTGGATGCACATTATCACAACAGGGACAAATTAATGTATTGCCTTTTGTGTAAATGATACACAGTGTCACACTTTATTAGCAATCTTTTTATTCTTGTCTGTTTACAGAAGGAAAAAAAATGAATCTCATGGTAGGAAGAAAAAAAATAGAGGCTTGGAGTAGAAGAACTTGTTTTGAAACGAGAAACAGATGTGCAGCCTTGGTGTTATATTCTTTTTAATAGCATTCTTCACAAAGAAGTCTCAATTGCTGGGTAGAAAGACATTCAGAAAGATAATCTGGCTCCTGGATTGCTTTATAGCATAAAAGTTAATATATGGTTAAGTAAAAATACAAAAAACTAACTCCTAATCCCAACAACCCGGACACTGATGTAAAATTGGCTCACATTTTATGCCTCATTTAAAAATTATGTGACAGAAAATTTTTACCAGTATTTACACTTGTTTTGGCTTTTTTGTTTTCTAAGTAGTTAGCATCTGTAGAGCTTGAAACAGTGTTGTTTACTTTCCAGGAAAAATAAAATAAGACATCAATGCTACCAGATTTACTGTTTACACTGCGACATACGGGTAGCCGACCTCCAAAACACCACGGGTGGTGTGTTTCACGCTCTTCCTGGCTTTAAACGCTTTCCACTCAAAGAAGAGAGCACGCTTCCCCTCCCCGCCCTGCCTCCCCCCAAAGGGGACAGATACTTCACTAAACACTTCAGCGTCAGAAAAATGACAACATTCAATGTTCTATTTAGAAATTTTACACGGCTAGATATATTTTTGCACGCTGCTAACCATCCAGTTATCACAGGCAATGCAGAATGAATAGAAAACTACTGTGAGTGTTAGCATGCTGAAAAGAGACATTTCAGTTTCAACAGCTGCTCGGAAAATAAGGAAGACACGTAAAGGTCTTGCCAGTTAAACTCTTGAAAGCTCAATGTACCTGCTATTAAAACAGGAAGTTTAGTGAAACACTACAATGCTGGGAAGAATCCTCCTAAGTGAGAGGAGGATAAGATGAGGCACGTGAGCCATTGGGATCTTGGGTCTAGGCAGTTGCACAGGCAACACTGCCAATGTTCAAGATCTTAACATGAGACCCATAATTCTGGTTTCCTTAAAAAATCCTCAGCTCCTGGACTCTTGCCTTTCCAGGAAGTTCTCAATTTTTATCGCCATTTGGTCCTAAAAAGTTGTCAAGAAAAGCCTAATAAGGTGATCCTGTAATACATCTATGAAAAAGAACGCAGCAAAATTGAACTTTTCTGAAGATCACGTAATAATTTTTCAGGGACTCAGTTCACGATATTGGAACAGCAAAGTCTGACAATGTTACGTGAGCACAAAGATGACTCTTAAGACACTTCATCTTTTGATAATACTCCAAGTATTATCTTAATGCGTGTATGAATGGTCATACACACTTGTGCGTTACACACGATTAAGTTTTAAGAACAAGATTATAAAACAAAGTTCTGAAGAGGGCTGTATTCCAGGTGCAAGCTGAAGAAGGCTATTCTGAAAATACTGGAAGGTTATAAACCACAAGGCAAAAATGGCACCATTTTTGGCTCATGTCTAAATAATTAAAACACCCTCTGCATACACAATTTTCTCCCTACCTTCCATAATCAGTATTAAAAGTGAAAGCAAATCGATCAGTATAAAACCTTAACTAACCCAAGTACAATATGCTGAAAATTCATTTAAGAGATTGCTGTCTTAATTTAGAGTAAGAGTGTAGTGATACAAATGTGTTTTGTCTGTTGCTATTACCTACAGTGATTTCAAATTGCAATGGACAGAAAATGGAGTACTAACTTACTGAAGTAACAGGCCCTGAAAGGTCTCGACAAGATTTTTTTTTAGCTTAGGACGTTTCAGTTTCTTCTTTTGAATAATGAAAAGGAGGAAAGTAGAGTTCTTAGAAATTTAAGAGATGTCAGTTTAAGCATGGTCTTGTCTACATTAAGTTCTCGGGAACCGCATGCATTCTGAGCTTTTCCGAAATAACCCTGATGCGTTTTGTGTACAAGTAACCGTTTTTCCTGATATGAATTGATAGACTAATGATACAGACAAAACTGCACGATTTTTATTTTAGCTACTCTTTCCTTTCTAAAATATTTCTCACAAATTATTTGAAACATAACGGCACCTTCACATTACAATCAATATAAGGATCTTCTCCTGGACGGTGTACAAGTTTAAGGCACTCTCTGCCTGAAAGCATTAGTAAATAGAAGTGAAAAGAAAGAGATAAAGAGAAAGGGAGAGTAAAAGAAAATAGACATCTCCATTTTAGAGACTGAGAATAGAGGAACAAAAGAGTTTTCAAGTAGACAATATCATTACATCATCTGTCCTGACCTCTTTCAATACATGGGTATATCCTTCAGTCCCCTAATAGCCGTATCTTGCTCGCTCCACATTTTACACTTGACGGATATTTACAACTGTATTTATCCCCATTCTGCTTCCTGTCCAAAATTTATGCTGATTAGCTCATCAGCAGTTACAACATTTTTGGCTCCAGTTCATACTAGCATTAGTCACTACCTACCGTACAGCAACTGCAGAAAGCCCTTCTTTTTCCCCAGTCACATCTGAGGTTACTGACAATTTGTGCCTGGATAATCTGTTTGTTACCCGTATATAGGGACAGGCACCTATAGCACAATTCTCGTTTTTGCCTTGAAGAAACAGTCCAGAAACAGCATCCATTTTGCGCAGGGAATCCCTAACGCTGGGAGTGAAGCAAGGTCACTTCCCCAACATCTAAGAAAATTCTTCTTCTCACAGAAAAGCAACTCTCTTATGCTGAATACCATTTTGGCTGTCTATACAATTTGATTCTACAAAGATTGGAGTGGTCCATCTTTGATGGGTTGACTTAAGCAAGCAAAAAGCCAGTGCTGACTGGGTACTGCATATGAAGTCATTTATTCCATCTAGCTCTCCCCTGCCATCAGCAGTTCAACAATAAGGCATGATCTGCCGGACCCTAAGCACCCAAAACTATCGCTACCTTAAGCAGAAATTGCAGCTGCTCAGTAGTTCCTAAATCCAGATCTCTAGCTTAAAAAAGCCACATTTTTTAGACTATTTCAGAGGAGAAGATTTTATTATCTGGATGTGCTACAACACCTATGCAAAACAGCACTGGACAAACAACATTTTCACCAAAACCACACATATTTACTGTATTTCATCAGTTCCAGTTATTTTACCACTTTTAAAAATTCTATTTCCTTCACTTTTTTCCAATTTCAAAGAAAACAGAAGCACTTCTGCAAAGACACAGATATAGGCAACCCTATCAAAATGTGGAAAAATTGAGTAAAGATTAAGTTTAACTTAAACTTTTCAAAAATGCCTACATGGGCATTTGCAAACAAAAGAACAGTTGCCCAATAAAGTGAGGCTGATGATTTGTGAAGTTTAACAAAAGAAAATAGGTATAGATGTAGACAGACTCCTGTCAAAGACCGCAATGAGAAGAATGCAGAAAAGTGTAAAAGAAAAAACTACAATATTTAAAAATAGGAAAGTATTAAAACATTATCTGGAAAAAGATGTAGTATCCATCCCTTTAATCTCATAAGATTAAAAATATAATTGAAATACAAGTAAACTATACATCATTTAAATATTACAATCTAATATTTTAGCATAATTTAAATATGAGACTATAATAAAGCAAGTCCTATTCGCATAAAGATTAAGGGAAAAAAAAAAAATCAGTCTCTCACCCAATTCCATGAGACAAATGTTACAAGACCTGACAAGAGATGACAGAACCATGGATGTATTTCCATTCTTTCACTGCTGCATATTGGCATTGCTTTTTAATACGTGGAGGTAGAATTATGGCCGAAATTGTCCAATGCACACAGTGCTGCACTGTATAAATCTGAAGTACTTATCTATCAAAATTACCTATGCAAAAGAGTGCTTTGGATCACAACCTTACATGCCTGAAAATTTTCATTCATGTGATTTAGACTCGAACCTTTATGTAACCCTGCCAATTTGTCAAATTAGTTCAGTTTTTCTTATATACACTCTAACAATTGACAATTAGCACTCTTTGCACATAACTGATATGAACAAGTATTTTGTCTCACTTATTGCACTAAATATGTCAACATATTAAATGACTTTTTTAATACTCACTAATATTAAAGAATCGTATATGTTCCAGCCAGGAACATGTGGGCTTTTTTTTTTTTTTACTTGAAGTGATTCCTCAGCTTACAAATTAAAAATCTAGGCATAAATGGCAAACATGGAGCATACTGTGTCTATATTTTCTTTGATGAATATGCACTGAATCCTTGGAATAACTGAAGAATAAATAAAGGAATAGAAGGCATTAGGTTGCAAGTATGCAAAAACCTTATGGAAGTAAAAAGAACAATTACAAATCACTCCTCTCCAGCAAAATGAACAACTGACTTTTTGAGTTCCAGACGGAAACCTACAAAATTAGGTTTAAACTGTTTCTACATTCAGCAGTGGTAGGATGAACATCATCACCATAACATCACTACACATTGCATGTTCCTAGTTTTTATCCAGCTCAGTATTCTCCAACTTTGTTTGTGCAATTCTTATATAAGAGTCTGTCAGCAAGTATATATTTTACGTCAAAGTATTTTAGTTCAGTTTTGTTTTTACTGACACAAAAGGAACTCTGTAACAGCTTCACAGAGAGATGACAAGACAGCATTAAGTTGCCATTAGAATAAATAATTAAAAACGGTATTCTAGACAGTTAGATATTGAACATGTCAATACCAGAAAGTTGTGGTGATGCTATCTCTTTCCTACTGATTGCTAGTCCTTTACTTTGTACTAATTGTAGTTAAAATCTAATTGAATTGGAGGAAGAAGAACTATCGAAAAAACAAACCCCAAAAAACTCTAAGATGCATAGAATTTAATGTAAATGCACCAGAAATACAGCCTCTCAGAAATATGAATCAATTGTTTTTAACAATGGCAGGTTTCTTCATCCCCTTAAAAACAGTATTTTAAAGTTAGTTAAACTTAAAAATGGGAAAATTCACGTTATTCATGGTGCAGAAACTATATTATATGAGTGCAGTATTTTCACTTAAAGACTTCAATTAATTGTTTTTTCTTTTAGTTCAGATGATATAGATTTCTATTTAAGATGAACTTCATAAACCATTCTCTCTCCCACTTACAACGGCTTAGAATAATATCCTACATCCATTTAAGATCACTGAACAATTACTGGAATATATTTTTACTTCTTTTAATGTTATTTAACTTGGAGACAAGTAAACTAGTCAATACCATGGACCAGTCAGTCACACCAGCTGCTTCTTGGACCAAATTCTGGGATTCTCTGCAACATAGCTTTGATTCTGCTATCTAACATGGTATGCTGCCACATCAGCATAAATCAACATGCTATTTCACTTAAACATCAGGAAACACTTAACAAATTCACCAAATAAAAGAAACACAGAATAACAAAATCATTTGTTTTCTTCTCTGAAGGGCAAAAGCGTGTTACTTATTACTCGAAAGGGATTCTTAATCTAGCAACTTTACTATTCCGAAATCAGAAGTAGTAACAACAGAACTGCTGATTTTCTGGAGCAAAAGGAAGAGGGAATAAAACAAGTTTCAGAGCACTGTATGTTCTCTGTTCTTTTTTCTCCCTTCCTCCTTCTCTCTCCCTCTCAGGAAACCTTAATAATTTAATCAGCGGAGTTCAAAACTTCCATTGCAAAGAACACAATACTGAAGAATGGCTCCTAAAAACACTTTGCAGCAAACCTTAGCTATCTACTCCCTTGTGCCATGAAGACAAGACCCGAAACCATAATGATTTGGGGAGGAATGTTGTTTTACTTTGTTATTTAAACACATTTTCTATGCCAAGTTGTATTTAAACTCCCTAAGATATCTCATGGTTGCATCTGTCATCCAGGAAGAAGTCGTCTTACGCGATGAAGACAAATGGATTGGCTAGAATAAAGACAATTATCTTAGGATAGGGGGCTGGGTAATACAAACTGGTTTTGCTCAGCAAAACATGACAGGCGCAAACCTCCAGTTTTCAACATTTAAATAGAGTTGCAAACACCCACACTCAAAACAAACACTTTGACACTGCACATACAGCTGCTAGCTTCTGAGAGGCTAAGAGGTACTTATCCTGAAGTCAGAAGTTTTGAAAATGCATCCTCCCCTCAGAGCCACGAACGCAAAACAAATCCTCACCCATGTGAAAATATTTGGGTGGGTGGTTTAGTCTCACAAGACACAAACTGATCTTTAACTTTTTATAAACCATGTCAATTCTTAATACAGACAAATACATTAACAACAGAAGCTAAAATGGAATAATGTCTTACCGATATGTTCTGGAGAAGCACACTAGTTTCTTCTCCTTAAGAGAAATAGCAAGTAATAACAGGAAGAAATTAGTCCCTGCTGTAACTCCAACTAAATTACAACAGAGAATAACAGACAGTAGTCAAAAAGGAAAAAAAAAAGTCTCCTGAATTCTTTTATACTTGCTACATTTATCTTAGTTGAAGAAAACATAACAAAACAATAAATTGATTAAGAAGTGATTTCACAGATATGCTAAAAGTTGAAACGAAGACACAACAGAATGGCTAAGAGCAACTTGATGCAAGTTCATGAAAGATTTCTAGCATCCTCATGTCTGGGGGAGGGGAGCAGAGGACAAGTAAACCCTGACAGCAGCAGTACTGGTCACACTGTTTGAACTATCCTTCTTGGGATCCGACTGAGTTTTTAAACAACCTTACTTCTCTTCAGTACCATAAGATAAAGCATCAAGTTTTGTTTCTTTTTTTTAAATCCTCTCTTCTGTTGACTTCGGGAGGCTGTTTGGTGTCAACAACCTAAGTTATCTATTAAATGTCAGTAAACCTGCATCCCACAATTCTGAGTAACTGGTGCAAAACATTCATCATTTCTAACTCTTACAATCTAGCCATAAGAGTGCTAACCCATGGGAATGTCAGCCTGCTCTCTGAATTTCGGTAAATGGTATGATTTAAGACTGAATATATACGTGTTCTACCTTTCCTCATGTTCCTTCCATTTACAACCTTGGTTGTGGAGCTGTTAGGTGCAAGGCAGTTTATCTGGCACTACTGCCTTCACATAGGATTAGCTATGAAGTTTCCAGTCATCACGATGGACTAAGCAAGGAGTAACAAGACATCACTTCTCCACTGAACTACACATACTTCATTAACACCGTGTAATTTTTTTCAGATATAGGACAGAGATAATGAGCTCTCTCCCACCTTATTAGATTTCAGTGTTGATTTTTTAAGTTCCATTTTCCAATTATCATCCATCCTGTCTGTACAGACACCTCCCCACCTTCCCCAATGCATGAAACTGAATGCAACGCTCATTCCACACCCTCTTCTCTGTTCGCAAAATAGGATAATGTTTAAAGTTAATGTTACTTTTAAGATTTCTGGGGTTCTTGATCACATCTGCCCTCCTCTAAGGGAAAAAAATTCTATCCTAATGGCCACATTACCATGGTCATCATTTCCTAGTGTGTGATGTGGCGTTCTTAGTACAAATCACAGCTTCCTTCTGTTAGTATCCTTTTACTTGGGACAATCTACATTATATTTTGTTGACTTTATAATAAAAATTCAGTATTTCTGAAATAGTAAGACCAGGCATTATTTTCAAGAATGAGCATCAACCAGCAGTAAAACCATCCTCACCATGACTAATTTTGAAAATATATATTATTTCAATTCTCTCACTGAATTTAAAATTGATATCCAGAGAGCTGAAGACTGCCTGAGATTTCAAAAGTTATGGACAAGATAATCCTGCCTCCTGCTCCCCCCAGTTAAAATGACATCTTTTCAAAGAGGAAAAACAAAAGTGATAAATTTCTGTAAGTCACTTATCATAAAGCAATTTTCTATGCCACCTTAAGAGAAAGAAAAGTATTACATTTAACTCAGTGTGCTGAAAATATGCCTAGGTATATTAATGATGCATTCTTTAAGTCTGAATGAAATCTATCCAATATTAATACAGAGGCTGCACTGTACATAGAAGTGTCAAATGTTAACATATGTAAACTCAGGAAATAAGGAAAGTTATAAATGGACTCAGTTACATAGACTTAATGTTACAGTACAGCTACAGAAATAACTCTTTTTAAACATTCTTTTAAATTTTTGCAGTGTTCATTCCTGAAGGACAAACATTTCTCCCCATTTCCTCCATCATTTCTGCAAGCTATGCAAGAGTTAGCTTTTTTTAGTACAGGAAAGACCAAGGGTTTTTTTCCCCCATGACTTACACATCTCTATTTAACATCAACACAATACTTGAGTTGAGAAATGTATAATATAAAAAGATTTAAAACAATGTCACTGACAGATCTTACAATATGCTATTACTGGGAGAAAGCAAATGTGACAGTCTCTTCTCAATGCAGCTAGGGCAAATATGATGTCCCTGCTCTTGCAGGGGGTTGGACTAGATGACCTGTAAGGGTCCCTTCCAATCCAAAGCATTCTATGATTTTATGAAGGGTCTTGCTGGAATCAAAATTAAAATTATCTCAACTGAAAAACATCAGTTAGTTACTGAATAGCGCAGAGGTTACTGTCATAACTGATCGGAACCACTGAAAGTAAAAACGCATGCAAAGCAGTTAGCAGATGAGAACAATAAAAGCATTGTTATGTCTACACGATGGCAGATTTCAAAACTGAAACATGCATAAATAACTTGCGCAACAGAGGCACTTATAAATGTCACACCAAAAATGTTTAATGTATTCCTGGAACGTTAAAAAGGGAAAACATCTGCAAGGGTAGGGAAATATCTTGACTGAAAACAGAAACTGTAACATAATGCCTAGAATCCCATCCCTGATCCTGGTGTCTACCCCTTCATGGAATGCAATGAAATTGAAAAACATTTAAAGGTAAGTCAGTGAAATTACTCAGTGGTTAAAAAATTATGACTTAAGCAGCTCAATTTTTCAGCATACTGAATAGAAAGTTGAGAAAGAACTTGAACATTAGTAGAGATACTTATGCTACTTTTTTTTTTATTATTTTATAGTGGAGTTAATTACACATCAGAACAATTTTAGCAGGGGGAGGACAGAAATATCTTTAAGGAAAATAAGCTAGCTTTCAGCACATGGATGATAAATCAGAACTGTGGAGGAAATAAGATCTGTGAGCTACATGTAAATACCGAGGGGACATCTGTATATCCAAGTTGGTTAGTAGCAACAATCTTTTCAGATGTTAAACTCTGAATCTGTGAGGTCTCCTTGTTCATTCCATGACGCACAAGGAGGAAGGAGGAGCAGTAACAGGAAAATTTTCATTACCCTCATTAAAATATAAACACTGGCACTTTGCATTAAGAAAGAGATATATTTTAACATTCATGTTTCAAGGCTTTAGCCAGTTGCCTGCAAGGATCAAGTAATACAGGATCAGGACCGCTCTTTTTTTCTACAGGATTGTAATGCTTCTCACCGTAATATTATGAGAAAATATCCTCGTTTTGCTCCCAACAGGGTAAACAGACAGCTTAATTAGCACAGTAAGTAATAAGCTTAGCATTCTCATTCTGTAAGTAAAGCAGTTATTCCAAATACGTATCTATACGAAAGAACTCCGGACTCTCCCTTCTCAGTAACAGCCCCATTTGGCATGGAAGAGGAGGTGCCTCGGAAGAGCTTACGCTGCTCCCCAGACCTGCTACTCAACGGGCAGCGCAACACTGTTAGCTGTGAAAGAGGACACTTCCCGTTCTCGCACATGCTTGTGCAGAACCAGAATAAGACAGGGGGAAATCATACAAGGAAAATTTGGCCCGGAATAAAAATAGATTGGTTTCCTGCTGCGACCATCCCAAAATTCCTGAACAATTGCCTGTGGGAAGCTGCTCTGGCATGCAGCCTGTTTAGGACAATTCTGGGTAAGGAATAGCTGGCTGCTTGGACATCTCGGCTCTTCGGCTTCAAAAACAGAGAAATGAAGTCATGACTGTGAGTCAAAATGAAATGGAATCTAATCCCTAAACATGCAGATCATTAGCAGCTTCTCCTAAGTCATCCAGCTGTACTGGATGGTTTAAGGATGTACTGGAATTTATTTTTAAACTCCTAATTCATTAGTTTTATGTTTTAAGAGTTACAGAGTGACAAGAGCTCAAGAAAGAGAATGCAGATATAAGAAAGAAGAAAACTAATAAGGTACCAGCAAATTCCATTATATCTGAAAAGCCACTTCTCTCCTGTGCTAGAAGTTTAAACCTATAGTAAATCTGACAAAGATCAGGATGAAATTATGCTAAATCGCTGCATTAAAAAAAACCAAAACCAACATACAGACTACAATTAAATTGTAATTGGATTTGTCATTTCAAAGTATTAGCATCAGATTTCCAGATAAAACAGGGTGACATACTCTTATGCTAATAAACAGAAAGTTAGCAAAGTAAACAAATGCTGTGTTTCTACTGTAAGGAAATACGTGTGCCAATGAAGCAACCTTTTCAGCACAGAAGTAATTTAATACCCAAACCAGATGAAAAGTGATCTCTCTGGGAATAGCACAGCTGCTAAAATCCAAGTCAGTTTTTATTAAATCATCAAGTCTGTTTATGTAAAACAAGGCTCTCTTAAAATGACCTCCAAGAGGAAATGATTTGCTAACTAAAAAATTGATACCTGCATTTAATTTATCTACATCGATGTATGTTTTTAGTGTTTTTATATATCAATATGTCCTGGATCAGAGATAAAAAGAAGAAGAAAAAAACAAAACCAAAAAAGCTTATTCTAACAGTTTAATTTCCCAGACTCCACCATCATAAAGTTTTTCCCTTTTTTTTTTTCTTACATATAAGTATTTTTTTGAACCAAATTACTTTAGGTAATACACATAGAATTTCTGCAAACCATACTTTTGGAAAAGATTAGAAAATAATCACTTCTAGCTACTGCTCAGCTTTCAGCTATTCAAGAGGGTAGACATGTTTCTAAAAATAACAGCAGTTTTAAGTTTAGTGCTTCAACTTTTGAGGAGAAAATGGACATTAATAGTCCTTCAAAACTTGTCAAATGTGCCCAGATAGCCTAGAGAAATAACAGGAATACTGCAGAAGAAGAAATTGTGCAAGTCCTCAAAAAAATGATAGTGCCTCAAGAGGTTTTGATAGCTGTTTGAAAGAAGAAGGGCAAGTGCAGTGAAAAGAACGGAAAGAACTTCTTGCAGTAAGTCTCAAGGTATATAAAAGTGAACTAAATTAATGGCACTTCCAAGCAGGCCAAATCATGAGTCAAAACCTCTGAATCTTCATATTGAGATATCCCAGTCAAAACTTCTTCAACTCGCACTACATGGCCATAGAAAACTTGCCAGAAAATACTTTTCAAGGCCACAGTACAGGAACACAATCCAAGACTGCAGAGGAGGCCCCACACAGACACATGAGTGGGCTGCCCTAGTGTTCTGGCAAGACACAGCTCAGATCCAAGCAACAGCTGTAAATCCATTAGGTGACTCAGGACTGTCAACACTAGCATCAAAATGAAACAGTCTTCTCAATAAAGAAATGTTATGGAAGTCATTTTTTTCCTTAAGTGTTCTTTATAGGTTTGTTCTGTACCATAAAACAGAAATTTAGACAACTTCACATATTTGTAATGATACTAAGTTCAAGAAAGCTAAAAAGATATATTTATTAATCGGACATCAGAAATAATTTCTTAAACAACTAAAAACAATACCAATTTTATTCCTTCCTACAAAGCTAAAAGATATTGACAGTATTTACATGACAAAATGTTCAGAAATTTGTTGGTCCTAATCTCTACTTGGTTTCTTTAGCTATGACTAGAATGTTTATGTGGAGGTAGCATGCTAATAGGTGATGGCAAAGAAATTTGGAAAACAGCTAAAAAAGAAGGGTATGAGGGCAAAAGAACTTTAGCTGAAGTGAGAACACAGATTCCAAGCCCTAAGGAAGGAAGAGAACACGTCAAATACAAAGCAGTCCTCAGCACCCCAAGACTGACCTAGAGCAAGACCATTCTGTACATATAAATAAAGTACAGACAAACTCTGACTTACTTTTGTTGAACAGGCTGTGCACTTATCAAATGCCAGGCTGACTGGAAGAACATTATCAAATCTTGATAAAAATCCACGGATCTGGAAGATGAAAAAAATTACAATACTATTTTATGATTACAAAAAATATTTGCAAAATTCCACATGAACTGGACACATACATTCGATAAAAAGATAAAGAATGGCTATAACTAGGGTAATACTGTTCTAACACAGTGACCCCCAATAACACCTGTAGTAAATTTATACTCAATATATATACACTGGTTTTTTATATACAAATAATAGCACTACTATCTAAATGCAACACTATTTAAACATAAATAGAGGCACAGCACCACCTGGAGTTTGACTTTTCTGATTGCAAAGTTCAATCAAAAATAAAAAGTCATGGTATAACCAGTTAAACGCTTTTTTTTTTTCCCTCATCTCTATAACATATAATCTGAAAACTTAACTGTCGCGCATTCCTAAAGCGTTGTTAAAATGATACCACTGATAACACAATTTTAAAATTCCAGACCACTGTTTCTGGTAACAGAGCTAGCACTGAAAACACTATGGAGCAGGGTTTGATCATTTAGACCATGAACTCTTTTGGAGCATTGATCATCTTTTTTATTCTGTGCTTTTACAGGTCTATTACAATGAAGAGACGTCGCTAAGAACAAAACTTAAGTAGCTCTGCAACACAAATAATAATGCCTTAATTAATATTGAAGTCTATTATGGAAAATACTTCCAAGATGCACACCACACATTTAATGCAGTTGAATGGCATAAACCCCTGGAGTCAATAGCAATTTAAACAGTATTAAAACTAAGGTATTTTTGCAGAAACACCAAGACACACATAATGTTAGAATACAAAAATACAGTCATTTTTAAACAAAACCCACACCCAGGAAAAGAAAGGAAAACAACAAAAACCACATTGCTTTGTATTTCTGTTATCCTAGGAACTCCACAACAGTTCCTGGAAATAAATTCAGTTAATTTATGACAGACTAAGACTATGAATGTGCAATATTTATTATCCACAAAGGAATACCTTCTTAATAAAGAGGACTGCTGCATTCCAAATGAACAACGAACAGACACAAAAAACCACACCAGAAAGTAACAGTTAATTCCAGACCCCTGGAGAAAATATTGCACTCCCTGAGTTGATTAGATGGGTGACTGCTAAGAGAAACCAGCAGTTTGTAAAAGGATTAGATGTCACAATATTGGAAAAAAAATGGTCTATTTTCATTCTATACTGACTAAAGTTATATTTGTGTTAGAATGTCTAAAATAGAAGATATTCATGATAGTCACTAAATGTAAATGTGAAAACAGACATAGGGTTGACAGAAGTCATAATTCAATGAAAACTTTTCCAATTAAAATCCATATTTGATATGGATCATATCTGAAAGCATAGCCCAAACCAGAACAATAATGCAAGTAAAATCATATAGGGGTATAAAACAAAACAGACAGGACTGACTGGACAGTTAACATTCTCATCATCAGGAAATATATGAACTGTGAGATCATTATTTTTCCCGTAGAAACAGTACATTTTTTAAGTTTTACTCAAAAATATTCTAGAAAAATATTACTACATAACATAATATTTCTAGCTTTTTGTTGGGAAAAAGAAAAATCACTTCTTCGCTATCCCTTTTTAGATTTTAAGAGAAAGTTCCAATTACAGATCTGTTTTCCAGAGGTCTGGAGCATAGTCACCATTTTGAAACAAAGTCACCGTATATGTATAAGACTTAGAAAGATTCAACCGTCAAAATTACTTAAGTTATTTTTAAAAACAAACTGACCTAGCGTAAGTAAAATCTCTTTCATATTATCATCCCATATGATCACAGAAAACATTCAGATAAATCAGAAGGGAGTACCTGGATCATCAAATGAATGAGATTTAGATTTGGCTTTTTCTTCCTATTGAGATATGAGGTCAAAAAATCTCCCTCAGATATACTGCAGCAGTTGGCATAGGTTGGGCCCGGCTGACAACAGCATTAGCATATTAACTACAGATAACCCTATAGGATAAGGGAGTAACTTAGTTATAATGAAGTACCCTGACTGTAAACAACCTGTCAGTCACTGTGAAAGTCACAAACTTCTCAATTAGTGCCAAGGTTGGAAACTGTTGAGAACCTTCCAGACGAGCAGATTATGAATGCCAGGGAGGACAAAAGCCCCATAATGAGGCTATCTGAACAAGGCAATCGAGAATTGGATATTCCCTACCAATCCTGCAGCTGACACTGACCACGGTAACAAGCAGAAAAACTTCAGGGGTATGGGGGAGAGACTGCTGAGAAAGAACGAGAGACTCCAGAATTACTGGAGAGAGAGAAGCCAGGGAGAACCTCGGGGGACCCCACTGCATAAAATGACCCATGCGTAAACAATGGTTACTACATAAAATTAGAAACAAAATTAGACTGATTTTATATAGACCAGACCCTGTGCTTACCTGGATGTTGCAAAGAAAACATACTAATAGCTTTACCTTTTTCTGCATCAAGATTCATTCTTAGCGCAAAAAAAATTAGCATCAATAGAATCTAAAAATTCCACTTGGCAACAAATAAATGATTTATTTATACAATGGAAGCATACAAACAGAGTCACTCAGATAAGCAACATAAAGAAAGAGGCACAGAATACTTTTAATCCCAAGGAGGTTGTAGCAAGGTGGGGGTCGGTCTCTTCTCCCAAGTAACAAGCGATAGGACAAGAGGAAAAGGCCTCAAGTTGTGCCAGGGGAGGTTTAGATTGGATATTAGGAAAAATTTTTTCACCGAAAGGGTTGTCAAGCATTGGACCAGGCTGCCCAGGGAAGTGGTGGAGTCACCATCCCTGGAGGTACTTAAGAGACGTGTCGATGCAGCGCTTAGGGACATGGTTTAGTGGTGGGCTTGGCAGTGGTAGCTTAATGGTTGGACTCAATGATTTTAAAGGTCTTTTCCAACCTAAACGATTTTATTCTGATTCTATGATTATGGGGATAAGATTAGCAGGCAGTTTTTTGAAGGACTGTATCAATATAACAAATAAAGACGAGTCTATCCAGCAATCTGAAAAATGGTACCCTTAACACATTTGTAACTAGAGTTTGGGTTGAGTAGAAGAATAAAGACTGCTGTATTGCACCAGAAATACATTAATATTTTGGAGAACCATAATAATTGTGAGTTGGCTGGATTTGAATTTTTTTTTTTTTTCAAACTCAGAAGGAATTTAAAAAGTGAACAAAAGTAACTTTGAGATGCTCATATTGTCAGCTCTGATGGGGAATAATAATAATAATAATAATAATAATAATAATAATGTCATCAGAGGTTGCCTTATTCACATACTGTCCGCTCCAAATAAATTCCTGCTAAGTAGGTAGCAGGAATTGTGTCCCCACAAGTAGGACAGACGTAATGCCAGGAAGACAACTACCTTGGCCTGTGTGATGGATTTTTTTTTTTATTATTTTTTTTTTTTTTAAACAAACATAGGGAGTCAGTCCTTCAGGGAATGGAATCAGCATAGAGTATGTTTTTGTTAAGGAGGCAAAGTCTGTGATGCTTGCCTTCTATCAGTTCCCAGCTTTTAAACAAAAGCATTTACTCACAAATTATTTACCTGATGAGGAACAAGTCCAAGAGAAGTAGGTGGTTCATTCATTCTATCATCACTACTGCTGGCCACAGCATAACCACTGCCAAAAATCCAAGAAGGAAAACAAGAACAAGGCAACATACTGAACAGTCAAAATTTCCAGTAAGCTTCAAGACATTTTGTTACAGCTTACATTTTAGAATCTGGAAAGGAATCTATATGGAAAATCTGTTTCATAGTAACTAAGATTCAGCATGGGAATACAAAAACCCTTTTTCAGAATCAGGCTCAGAGATTTGTAACATATTCATGTCCAACTCCTAACTCACTTTTTTTTTTTTTCACAGATTTGGAAGACAGAAAACAAGCCTAAATGTCAGGTTACAGAATTTCAGAGTAATTTCTTTATCAACCCACTTAAGTTTAACTAAGATTTTGCAATATTTGGCTTATCTCGAAGCCCTTCATGTGACAAAAGTAGTTATGATAGCTCCTCATTACACTCAAACACTCTCCTGAGCAAAGGAATGCCAAGATCCACTAACGAATACTTTCTTCTTTTGAAATATTCTCACTACTTTTCTACTTTTAAACTCAGAAAGAGAGAAACTCCCAATTTCCAAGACAAAAACTTAAGATTTGATGAATCAGTTCTCTCTTAAACACTGTTAAATTACAGTAATATAGTAGATATGACCTATATATGACATTAATTTACAGGCAACATTACACCTTACAAAATTGTCCTACTTAATGTGTACTTCCTCCTCCTTCTCCCAAAAGATTATATTAAATAAATCTTATTTCTCAGAGAACACCTTCTGAACACCAATCCTTGTCTCAGAAATGACTCACCCTTCTGGATGCTGTAAAACAGAAACCATTAATTCCACTGCAAGAGCTCCAGCTATCATGGCTAATCCAGGTCGACTGACCGTGCACTGTTGATCCAATGTCCGATCCCTGGTGGACTACAAAGATAGACAATTCTAAAGGAAAGAAAAAAGTAACTCAAAAGTAACTAGCTGCCCTACTACAAAAAACATCTTTAGTTCTGTGCAATTCATTTCTTTGATCTTCCAAATAAAAGATGAGCTATTTCTTAATCCTGTGTACATCAAATCCCTTTATGAAAAACCATTTAAAGGAAATAAAAAATCAAGTCACAACAAAAGGGATACATAATCACCATTTGCATAAGGTTCTACTCACATCCCCTGGTGCCACAACATCATTGCAGAAGTAGCAACCCAGTTTATAGCCAGGGATATTTGAAAAGAGTGATGATCCCAAAAGATCAGAAGAACCAGAGGCATTGTTGAAACATGAATCACCAGATTCTTGCTGTTTTGGTTTCTTTAGTCCGTGTCTCATAACAACAAATGTGTCAAATCCCAGTGCAGCGTTGATGACCAACTGTGAACAATGAAGAGAAAACAACAGACTTTAAGTGAGCCAAAAGGGGAGGGGAAAAAAAAGGCCTCAAGGTTTCATTCACTGTAGATTTCAAAAAAACCCCACATGCTGTAGATGGATGAACAACCTATTAACTGCATATCTATCACCCTAGCCATAAACAACAGATTTTCTGATAGGTACAAAATTCCAGTTGTCAAGCATTTAGAAAAAACAAAACCAAAGTCTGTTTCAGAAATCCACAAACCATTACCTTTTTCTGTGTCTTCCAGGGAAATGTGATACAAATTAACGACTCCCTCTAATTGTTACACAAACCTACGCACACTTGCTGACAAAAAAAAAGGAACGGGAACTCCATAAATGTGTTGTGGTAGTTTACATCTGAAGCTAGGTTCACACCGACTAACATTCAATGTCTCACTAAAGTTACTGAAGCTGCTATGCACTGACATGAACTAACATACATATATCCAAATTTGGCCCAATATTTATACAATGATTAGTATTGTTATTGGAAAAACTTATTTTGGTTCCAGCTCAGAATTTATTTTCAAGTTTGCTGCACATTCTGTATACTCATATTCTCTAAGTACTAAAGTATTCCAAGTGCCATTTAAGTACAACAGTGGCTATCAATAATAAGTTTTCATGTCATCTGAAATTCTATATGTAGTCTTTTCAGTTCACTGTAGTCTGAAATATAACTCATTAAACACTCCTATGTGACAAAGCAATGAAACACAAGTCTGTTATCCAAAAAAATTTCTGCTCAGTGAGGAAAGCAATTAATGCTTACTTATGGTCTTCATATGCATCTGTTTAGGCACATGGGGAGCACGAGCAGCTGTGGTACACAATTACACTGTCATCATTTTCCCCTTTCTCTTCAGTTTGTGACAAGTCCTGAGAGTAATCTGAAGCTATATGCATTATGACCGAAATATCATAAAACCAACACTTAAACTAGCAGATTTTACTAAACTTACAGGCAATGATTTAGATATAGCAAAACGCAAAAACGATTATACAATAATGACTGTAGCCAGTAAAATATGAAGGAAGATATTATACTGCTTCATATGCAGATATTTTTAGATAGAAATTCTAGTACAGCAGTTTGTAATTTTTCATTCTTATAGCCAGGAATTATTTAAAAGAGGGACTTTGAGGGAAGCTGTCAAGAATTAGCCGTCTTAACTAATACGCTTGTGAGTTTCATCATCATTCTTGGTATTTCAAATAATTTCTGGATATTCACTTTCAACCTTGTTGTAGTTTATTCTTTCCTCAGAACTAAAGTAGAACCATGCTGTTGAATCTGTGGTAGCACAGCCAGTTGTACAGCAAACAATTAAAAGAATGCATCTTCTCACTACATCTACCTGTAAAACCTGAAGATGGTACTACTTTTTCAAAATATGAATAACATGGCATGGCTGGTATTACCAGAAATTAATAATATTGCTGAACACTTCCCACTGCAATAAAATGTTTCTCTCTCTTCAATTTACTGTCCAGCAACTATTTGAATCTAACTGATTGACCCTTAATCAATAAAAGAAAAAAATCATCTGTTTTTGATAAAGAGACTACGGAAAAGTGTATCATTTGGCATGTGTTTCAAAAAGCACGAGCAAAATTTTAAAAGTTCCAGTGCTCAGCAGGAACAGGTACTTAACATCTGACACATTTGAATTCTGTGTTTGTCTAAGATACTTGTTTTGGGAGGAAGGACTGCAGGAAGACTGAAGATCATCAAGGAAACTGAATGATTACAGGGGGAAACCAACTCTTATTTCTACCCCTTATAGAGAACTTTACACAGATTACCACTCACTATGTTCTTCATTTTCTGTGTGCCTGTTTTGAGACCCTGGGGTCCCAACTGCAGCAGTACTTCAGATCTGCAGCTGTCACACAAATTCACATTTGAAGTAGAGCTCCCATTAATATTTATCAACATGAAGAACACTGAAAAGCAGATACTGAGCATTTCAGTTTGGATACCTTGAGATTTCAGCGCTGCGCTTATTCAGTGACAGAGAATTCCATCTCCTCACATCAAAGTGATCTTATGAACACCAAGTAACTGTGATGCAGTCAGACACACTACGCCACTGAATATCAGAGAACTGTCACAAAGAAATTACAAAATTTGTCCTCAAGTACAAATTTGAACACTGTAAAACAAATATAGTGGGGGACTGCTAGCTAAGCAAACATGGGGGGAAAAGTTTTGGAGATCATGAAAACAACCTTATCCTGACTGAACCAGGCAGGGGGGCTACATACAGAACTGCACATATTGCTTACAACCAGCAACCATCGTACATACGAAATAGGAGGCTGGCACTTTCCAGTTTCAATACCCAGCTTTGCAAACTTATTTTTTTATGTCATTTCTGTGATGTTTTTAAACAGATAGGAGATTGCTGAAAGACCACAGGTGCAAACTGAAGAAAAGACAGTAGGATTAAGTAGGAACTGATTAAGTGATCAAGTTACATACACTCAGTTACACCTGAAGTGAAGTCCACACTGATCTTTTCACTGCAGTGTAGTTCACTGGCAAAGGGAAGTTCCTTTGAGCTACAAAGACATACAAGCCTATTTCTCAGGATCAGAAATCTATTTAAAATAAGAAAAAAAAAGAAAGAAAAGAAAATAATCTAAGACCTTGGCTTAAAAAAAAAATATGAGAGAACTGTTTGATCTGGAAAAAACCTGCTTGCAAAGCAGGTGCAGAGGAAATTTAGTTAAGTTCAGATGAACATAAACTTCAGGAGAAAGGGGAATATACCTTGAATTTATAAGATAAAACTAGTTTGCAAATACCACAAATCTGCACTCTCTCTCCTTTCTACTGTCCAGTTTTTTGGAAATAAATATAAACACAAACAAAAGAAACAACTAACAACTATTAGGAAACTAGAGTTGTCATAGCTGAAAAATCACAGAAGTCAGGAAATACAAAAATCAGAGACTGGATAAAACATTGACTCGGCTGTGTCACGTGTATGTTTTCTTTTACTCTTTTGTGTTACGTTCACAACTTAATATATTGCTATGGACATCATTATATTTATGCCACAAAATACACAGGATATGCACCGTGGTTAAACTGACATGTTAAAAGCTTAATACCTGCATTTTCTGATTTTGTGCTATTTTAACTGAGCAGACATGAAACTGCACAATTCTTAAATGAATTAAGAAATATCAAGATTACTTGAGACTGTTAGTAAGGTCTACATCATGATAGCAAGGGAAGTAAGCGTTCAGGATAATTTAGTTGGATTCTTCAGCAAAACCATATTCTCAACACTGCATTAATTTTCAGAAAGATGCTGCTTCCAGAATCCTGTGTGATTTAGAATATTCTTGCACAGGAAAAGTTTGGATGCCACACTGTCTTAAAGAATAAAATTCACACAAAAGTAAAGGCTCTATCATTCATATCTAATTCTCAGTAAGATTTGTAGGACAGGACAAAATGGCTCAAAATCTTCTCCCCATGTGCTTTCGTAACTCTCCTGGAAAAATTTTGTTAAGCTTACATTTTATTTGTCAATCTGGTTCATTTGATCAGATCTGTATACTGATGTTTTAACATTTTGACTACATAAGCATTTATGCATACAGTTTCACTCATCTCATATACAGAGTATAATCTATAAAGCTTCAGATACTGGGTTTTTTTAAATATATAAATTTAGAATCTTAATTTCATGTACTGCAGCCCTCTCCTTTCATTTTTCTTTGCCTGTAACATGAGGATATTACTTTTAAGCTACAGAAATAGCTGAAGCATTCAACACTACCTGAGTAAGTGTCACGGGCAGAGTTTGGATGCGCTGGCTCAGCACAACAGTATGTTTTCCAATAAGGCAATGAGAAAATCCCAAAGTTAACTTTTGACCAAAAAGTGCTGGCATACGTCTTAAGTTCAGAATTCACTTTCTGATTTGTCACTTTTGAGATATATTTTGAAAACGTGGTTTTGGACAAGTTTCTACAATTCACATCCCCTATCAGTCAATCATTACTGTAATGTCTTTCGTCCTCCTTACTATGATTCTCTTACTATGAAATTACTTCTCTTAGTATTACTATGCAATACTAAGTATTACAGTACTTAGTATTACTATGTACTTAGTATTACTATTATTTAGTATTCGTATTAGTATAGTACTTAGTATTACTATTATTTAGTACTTAGTACTATAAGTACTTAGTACTTAGTATTACTATTGCAGTACTTAGTATTACTATGCAATACTAATGCCCTTGGAGATGCTCAAAAGATACTGACTAGACAAGACCCTGAGCAACATGCTGTAAGTTGGCCCTATTTTGAACAGGGAGTTGGACCAGATCACCTCCAGAGGTCTCTTTCAACCTCTGTCATTCTGTGATACAAGTTTCTATTTCCCTGTTTCAACATTCTCTTTTCGTCTCATTCAGAATCTTTGCGGCTACAGAAAACAAGAAAACATTTCTGCAGAATCACAAAACATTGGACAAGTATTTCAATTTCCCATAAAGTTCTTTCAGGTATACATAGCTGGTTGATATGCAAGAGCTGAAATACAGTGACAAGGATATTAGCAAGGTATGGTACAATACCTTCCTCTTGCTGGCTGCAATTACAGCAGGAAGCCATCGGCTCTCTCTAGTGTCCATTAGTAGGAAAACAACATCATGAGCATCAATAAGCTCTTCAAGTTTAGCCACATCCTTCCGAGCCTGTGCCATTGTTACTTCAGAAAAATTCACTGGGTGGCCTGGCATAGGGATGCTCATGTTATAGCCTTCTGAACTCTAGATGGAGACAGACAGAAACCAACATATTAAAAAGATAACCTCGTGACTGAACAGAATGATTATAAAGTTCAATACAAAACTGTAGAGTACAAATTCAATTACCGTTTGGCAGAATGGCAACTTTATTCTTTACATCTCTCTGTATATCAGTGCTGCGCATTAAACACAGTGCTAAAGTTTCTGAGGGAACGGCAGTCTCAGCTGCTACATTTACGCAGAACAGAGCAGCTCAATGCAAACACCCTAGCCTGGGCCATGACAGCAAACCAACCATGTTCAGGTGGCTCTGTGCCTGAACTAACAAGCCCAGTCTCTCAGAAAGTCTTATTAGGTCTGGCAAACCTCTACAAGAAGATAGCTGAACTGCTCCTAATCCCAGAGGTAACAAACATCACTATCAAAGCAAGCAGACCGATCTTACATATGATTATGATCGTGCTGTTAAACTTTGATAAAATCTTTGTCCTGGATTATCTTCGCAGCCACTTCACACACAATGTTAATGGGATGCAGTTTATATTTCTGATATTGAATATTAACTCAACTACAGTAAGACAGATGTGAAGTATCACACATTCTCCTCTTTGTTTTAAATTCTTTACGAGAAGAACAATAGTCTCAAATGAGTTTCATGTAATTCGACCAGCCATATGTGAACTTGATATAGAAGAAAATCACTTCTGAGACTTGTTACTCCAGCACTTGGATGTCTGGAGGCTTGCACTATGCAGATGCTGAAAGAGCCCGTTCTTATTGCAGAAACATATGCCTCTTCCAACTCTGTATTTGGGCAAGGCATATTGAGCAGAAAATGGCTAAAGAGCCAAATAAGCATATACAATGCATATACAATGCAAACTCACTCATTTGGAAATATGTTAACACAATCTGCCAGCCATCTGCTCTAAGAGAATAATGGATCCTTCATATATGCTACAGAGGCATAGGCCTTGCCAAAGTCTCCTTGCTTGTCACTGTGCTGTAAGCAACTAACAATTTAAAAGCCAAAATGTAAAAGCTAGATGTACCAAACATAAAATTACATGGGAAGAGAGGAGAGGAACGTTGGTGGAATGTGCTTTTTTATAGAGCAATTACATGCACAACGCATAAATCCAGGTGAGCCAAATAACCAGAATGGTGAAGTATACATTCTATACATCATAAATATCCCTGAATATAAAAAGAAACAGACACATAGAGCAGCTTGGGGAAACAAATTTGGGTAATATCTGCATTAACAATAGCAAAGGATGCACCTTTTTTTTTGCCCCTTCTTCTTCCCCCCTCCCACCACCTCCAAGGGAAAAAATGTAGAGTCCACAGTGATCTAGTATGCTGTTAACAGGGCAGCTCCACTGTGTCCCAGAGAGGACAGCCTGGGTTCTGCACCACCAACACAGACAATTACCTTCACTGTTGTTATCTCCTCCAAAAAGCTGTGGCAGGAACACAAAACTTAATCCATGCTGTGTATGAGTAATATGTTTATGGATAATTTGTCAAGCCCCTGTACTGCATACAAGTGCTGATTTATTAGATAAGTATAACTGACACTGGTGGTGACTTAGGAGGTCAATTTTTGCTCAAAAAACTAAAACGAACGAGCAAACAAGTAAGTTGAACGCTAGCTGCATGGAAATATGGTAACAAGGTCTGTAAAATACTAAAATCTTATCAGAATTCAGAAAAACACTCTATCTAGTGACTGTAGCTGCAGGAATACATACAAGTCTAGCAGCTTCAATAGCTTCAATTTTATTTGAATAACTGTCCCTTGAAAAAAAGACGCCAGTCACTAATACAAGTGGCTGAGGTACACTTTTGCAGCCAAATGCTGGCAAAAAGAGCTAAAAGGGTACCTTGCGATAGTACATACTTATTATTTGAAGGAGGAGTAAGTGTGCATATATCCCGAAAGACAGATCTCATTCATTCCACAGAATCCCAAAATCTCAGGGAGTCTCTACATGAAAAAAGAATTTTGCTTGACTGCTCACAAAAAGGCTTACATCTTAAGACCAGAACCTTCATACTAACAAAAGCTTTAAAATGCCTCCAAATTATCCAAAACAAAATAATTACCATCCCATAAAGTATTAGAATCACAAACTTATTAAAAGAAAGGGACTGTGTGTTGACATGTGCAAAATCATAAAAGATAATGCACTCTCCAGCACTTTCATTGATAGCTTACCGAAGCTGTGCTTGAGGCTCCAGTGTTTTTGTTTTGGTTTTTTTAAAGCAGACAGACATCAAAATGTTGCAATTTGTGGTGCTACCATAACCTTCTCTCTCATTTTTATTCATATTTCTATTCACTTTCTGCATTCTTTCTTAAACCATGGCTCAGATCACTTAGAAGATATCTGTGCTCTATATATTAAACCTGAACAGAAGTGTGCCATGGGTAGGTACACAGAAAATTAAGAAATGTGATGCTGCCATCATTGAATTGTTCTATTGGAAATACCTACATAAAGTGGCTCCCCATGCAGAATAGTACAAAGGATGATAAAATACCGAATACACTGGAGTTCCATGACTGAATACTTCAGGAAATGATTGTATAAGAGAGTCAATAAGATGAAGTTCCACAGCAGCTATATGAATGACTCTGTGCATTACCTACTTGTAACAAAAGGCTGTGAATCCGTAAATTCTGCTATTTCCGAGTCCTCCCTTCTTTTTTATTATAAAATTCTAAGCTACAGTTAATGATAATCTTAGAAGTGGAATGAAACAAATCAAAGCTCCTTGCCAAAGCACTCCTCCTTGTTTCATTTGCAATGATGAGGTGGTTACTCTTCCAACTAGAAAGGATGTAAAATTAAAAAAATAAAAAAGAATTCACATAGGGCAGACAAGCATTTCAAAGTCAACCAGGAGAAACTGCATTTTGTGTGCAAAATATTACTCACATTGAAATCAAAGAAAGTAAATTAGACTGTAAGTGAATTGCACAGAGATGTAAAACGAAATTTTCAGAAATGCCTTCAGAACCAGCATCACTGCTCGGGTTCCCATGGGCTTGAAAGGACTGTGTGGGTTTCCAAACAGCAAGAGACAGCTTTGGCTGCTCCTTCAGTATGAGAGAAATGAGCAGGCTCAAAAACAACTAATCTTTCTATTCAAAGACATTTATACTGGTACATATGGGTTTTGGTAACAAGCAACAGTGCAGTCTGCAGTAACAGATGCAGCTCTATTTTGAGAAGTCTAGCAAAATCAGCTGGGTTATAAAAATCTCATATATAGTAGCTTCACTGTCCAAACCGTCCCAAAGCACCAAGACTTTACCCAGGCTAATTAAAGACTTACTGTTAGTCCACGTGCTTGGCCTGCTGCTTAAACCTAACCACTCTCACATGCTGTCAGCATGATATTAACTGAACCAGAGTTTTTACTGTTAAGCCCTGTTAATTCTTCTTAATGCTAGCATGTTGTTTCTCTTTATACGTACTGATGGTCAAACATAACAACACGAATTCTACTGCAGAAATGAGTTTGACAAAAAAATGTATTAGAAACATTCTGTTCTAAGGGTACTCACGATCTGTGCAATGGCTTTCTCCTCATTTGTGCGACAAAGCTATGAAACTAGGTTTGGGTCCCACTGAAGCCTGATCAGATGTGACTCACCCAGGGCACAAGGAAGCAATAGAGAATGCATAACACTGATGGGGATAACGTGCTAAGAAAAGAGTGGTAGATGCAGAACATTTGAGGCGTGTGGTAGAGGGAAAATTCCTTACATATAGTATGGATTGCACATTATGTATGCTACTACTGAACAGGAAAATTGGTTTTTTCCTATATGTACCAAACGTCCTAACACTTATTGATACAGGCTCAGTAAAGCATTGTTATTGGTTCCCTCTTATTACTGGAAGTTCCTCTCCAGGTTATATTTAACTTTTTTTTTTTTTTAAAAATCACTCATCACTATCTCAAGATTCCATAGTACAGCTGGTCTTTTGCTTTCTTGGTTATTTCTAACAAGAAAACTCATAACACTAACTTTTGGTCTTTATCTCCACATGCAAAACCGTATCAGTCAGGATTCCACAAATAGGTTTTATTTCTTCTAATTAAACTACTCATTCTTTCTCAATATTCCTGTTTTCATTTTCTCAAGTTTAAAAAGTGAGAAATCATGTGACACAAATCCTAGTTAGCATCATGTTGGTGCTCTGTGTGACACCGCACAGATGCTTTCTTTTCTGTACTTGTTCTACTATTTAATATCTCTATAACTCAATGAATATCATCAAGTAACAATAACACTATAGTGCAGCAAGGTTAAACAAAATTTTAGGAACTTTCAGAGAGTCTCTTCTGATTCACCTAGCAAAATTTCTGAAAGTGAAATATTTAGCATTTTTTCATACTGGGGATCATTATTTGATATTAAAATATTCACTGAATTAGTACTTAGTACCAATACTGATTTCATAAATAATGACAATAATAGGATTATTATTCTATCATATAGAATATATCATATCATAATTCTATCATATCATAATTCTATCATATCATAATTCTATCATATCATAATTCTATCATATATCATATTCGTATTATCATTCTATCATATCAACACAAATAAAAACAGAAGAAAAACAGAGCAATCCTTGGGTCAAATTAAATGAACGTAAAAATGTTTGGAAACAATCTTCTGTAAAGCTTGTTCACAACACTGATCATCAACAACGTAACTGATCTATATTCCACTGTTCATAACTTAATAATATTATGACTAGTAACACAATCAGTGGCATTCTAAATACCGAATTGCACAGTAAGTATACATAACTCATTTTTATTACACTAAGTGATTAAGATACTGTTTGCCAGCTGAGCTCTCGTAACTATAGCTACCAATTCTAAGACAGTCTGGATTCCAAAGCAAAAACTATAAACAGTCGAGTGACTTCTATCACATGCCAAATGAGTGTAAGAAAATTTTGTCCATGATAAAGCAAGCTGAGAGCGTGTCTATTTTGAAATTATAGGCCATACCAATTCTTCCGTGAAATGAACGATGAAACTAAGAGTACTGCAGATATTTTAAGCTGTTTTTTTTAAATCTACTTTTTTTCAGCATTGAAAATTAGGTGTGTTTGAACATGTGCACTGCGTAATGTTCATATGAGGCACATCTCTGGCGTCAAAGAGGATAAAGGCTGCCACTGGTGGGCCTTTCATCATAAAGCTTCTAAAACAACACAAAAATTCATTCCTGTCTTTTGTTCCCTTTCAACTACGTCATTCTGACAGTAAATGATTACCACCAGGCTCCCCAAAAGAGGAGTACTTTGGTCAAAGGCCAACACTGATATCTTCTCCAGGCTGCTACGAACTACGTCCCTTTTCTGGATCTGATTCAGTTTGCTTAGTTCTTGAAGAAAACAAAAGCAGACAAGAAAGTCCTCTTACATCATCTTAATACTCTGTATTACACTTCCATGCAAAGCAAGTTTCTAATCAATACTTGCTGCTATTAAGTTATTCTGGACAAAACCAACAGAAAACGAACTTTCACTTTTACAAGTAAAAATGTTTCTTTTACTTGTACTACATTACTGATCATTTGTAGAGCAAGATGTCCATGTACAGCAATCTTGAGAACATTAAGTCATTTCATTCCAACAGCAGCATAACCAGTTAAAGATTAAGTATTTGCCTCTTATGTATAAAGTCAACTTAAATAAGACTGCAGATTTTGGGTGTAAAACATAATAGAAAACATCAACAATACATTTATTACTGCCTTCAAGACTTTCTGCTCCCATAACAGACGACCAATGTGTCTAAACTCACATTTAAGAGCAGAGTGGGAAAACACAGTATTAACAGTAGCCATTACTGAAAGTTCCTTAGGACATACTAGACAGGAAAAAATTTTACTTCATCATCAATGAGCTACAACATGATTCAGATGATCCCCAATTATATTTCATTATTACAAATATTTAGTCTCAATAAAGTTTAAGAGGTATGGAGTACCTGAAGTAAGATGCTCATAGATTTGTCAGTAACCAGTGTAACACCTGTGTAGTATTTTTCCCACTCATAATAATGCACAATTAGAAGAACTTGGAATAGTTATTCAAAGTCACTGGTTCTCTTCCAAGGAATGTATTAACACATTTTAAATACTAATCTTACCACTCCTGGGAAGATTTTCTGCAGCCTGTCTGCTGCTGCAAGTGCCTTAGGCTTCCCACCGTTAAGACAGTCTTCAAACTCGTACAGTGGCTGTCGTACTGGGTTGGAGTAGGAGATCTTTGCATTGTCCACAAATGTAATCTTCCTGACTCCCCAACCCTAAACAAGAAAGTAATTTAAATAATGATAAGTACAATGGGCTTAGCCATATACTTTTGAGTAATGCCAGAAACTCAAGAGGAGTTTTGTCCGACTTTTCTAGAAAGATCAAGCTACAAAAGCTTTTGAAGCTATTCACACCAACCACCTTTACTTGCACTGAATTAAGAGAACAGAAAATTTGGTCTGTCCAAATACATCATTTAGCAGTAATCCCTCAAAACCCTACTGAATTCAGTGGGACGTGGTAAACATCCCTGAAAGTAAATATCAGCACAGTTACTTACTTCAAGTGCTTCACTGTGAATTTGATCATATTAGCTTGATCATTTGTTCCAGAATTTCTTGTTCAATCTTTTTTTTTATGTAAATTCAAAACAAATTACTATTCTGCTAAGGTTCTCTTACTACCTGCTATTCTACTGTTAGCACAACTTCAGGTTATTTCCATTGCCTACAGATCTTACTTCTTCCCCGTACTTTATAACATCAACTCATACGTATTATGTGTATTTTAATACAGAGGAATACAACCTTTCTCTTACGTGCCATGGCAGCTGCTCAAAATAAAAAATCATACAGAATTTATGAGAAAGAGCAGATTATTTTTAAGATTAACTCAGGACTTACCATCAAGGTCCTTGCAACACTACAACCCAGTGTACCAGCTCCTAGCAGCAGACACTTGGCAGACACAATTTTTTCCAAATCAAGAGTAGGCACCAACCGCCAGCACATCAATTTCAAATTAAGATCCACTGATGATTCTGCTAATCTATACCATGAAATAAATAGCAACACACTACTGAATGTCCTTATGTTTCTCCAACAAAGCAATTACTTTTATTTCAACTGAAGAAGTTCAATATTTTTGATCAGAAAAAACTTTTTTTTATGCTGCTTGTTCACTTGTGAGATGACACATGCAGTATGCTCTTAACCATAAGTTTTTTACCATTCTGCCATAAATTTTTAACCATTCTGCCAATCAGACACACAGGAAAAACATGGAAACAGAAGATGCCAAAAGTCATTCTATATAAATACATGCACACTTCCTGATACTCAGTTTCTTTGGAACCTCCTCTTGTAACCAATGTGTTGGTCAAGCACCGCTAATCAACATCCTTATAAAAGCTGTGACTGCACTGCTTAAACACCTAAGAGTAAATCACTACTGAAACAAGAACAGAAAGATAGCTAGTAAAGTAGAAGTTTTAAAAAAATGGTTTGTAGACATTTGACAAGATGGGTATTAACCACAAAATTCTGCTAGGAAAGTGTTCTCTTTCAAAAGCTAGCATATACAGAAAAGGTGTCAGCTAGCCACTCTGGACTTGCTGTAAAAATCTACTAAAGCCACATCCTTAGGAACTGGAACAAGTCTCTAAGGGCTTCTGAAAAAGGTAATAGTGCAAAACTAAAACTTTATAACAAAATTGATGCAAGCGTGAAAATAAAAATAGTGTCTCAGCCAAGATTCCTGTTAAGCTGAGTGGTAAGACACAGACCATTTGTCCATAAACTTTTGTTTCTTTTTTAAATTAAATGGTTTCCTGCATACAGTTACATCTGTTCTTAACACAAAATATTACGCTTGCCCCCTAAAGAACGTGGTCGGTTCTCTGTGGAAGTTTTGGAAGGAAAATGAGGTAGGAAATCCATGCTCAACGTAGTGTCAGATTTTTGTATTCATCGGAACACAGAGTGTTAAAACTCTCATCGTCAGGTCATCAGTTCTCAAATTCCTGACAGTTCCATTCCCTTATATATCATAAATGTAACTTTTGCAGTATCCAGTAAATTATTTGTTCAACAAGGATTCAAGATCACAATTGCCAAGGTTGGCATATTACCAACAGTCTTTGTGGGAATTAACAGAAGTGAGCACGCATACAAGTAAAGAAGGTCAACTTACATTTACTTACAGAATTAAGAGCCCTCAGATGAACCTTCTCTAATGTCTATGAACATACTCTGAATTGCCACAATTGCAGGACAAAAATGGCTTAGCTCGATAGGTAAAATGTTAACCTCAATCATTAGATCAGCACACTCCTACAGTGTTTCACAGTCAAGAACACACATGCAGTCAGTGGAAGCAGATGAGCCAACAGGCTGTGCAACTAGACTGTTTTCAATCCATTGCCCATACCTTATGTGCAGATTGATAAAAATTACTAGGGTCCTGTTTCCTGAGCTCTTTCCTGTCACACTCTAACAATTCCAAAAGGCTGAACTTTTCTCCATGCTTATTTTCATTATATTTAACAACCTGCAGATTACAGAATTCAATGAAAACCACAGGCCTGTAACACTATGACCTACATTCCACTCAGTTTTAAATATAATGCATTTGAAATTTTAAGCTAGAGTCAAAAATTGCAAACATTTCTGCTGCATGCAGTGCACTCTGCTCTATTAAGTTCCTCACCTCCAATAGGACTGTCCAAACAATATAGAACATATGTGTTGCTGTGTATTCTTACGTAACAGAGACAGATAGCCCTTGCATTTCACATTTCAACTTGTTATGGCTTAAGCTCAAGTAAAGAAAACTATAGAAATTTAAAATATAATAAACAAACCTTTTTGGGTCCATGCATTCACTGAGATTCACCATCCTTGGACCCATGCCTCCCTTTTGGTTTTTCTCCCATCCAACAGCTTTTGGACAATCTGTTTGACATTAAAAAAAGGAAGAGAGAAGGAAAGAAAGAATGAAAGCCTTAATATCAGAGGATAGAAAAAAGAAATTTTGTTGGATTTAACCTTGTTGGAAAAAAACAAACAAATTGTAAACCTGAAGTAAATAATCTGTACCTTAACAACCTAGTATACATTGCTATACAAATTTTGCTGGTTTACATCAACCAAAAGCACTGCTTCTTGGAGAAGTGCTTTACTCTCAAGTGTCCGACATGCTGCTTCTGCCTGTTCAGCTTACTTCAAACCTAGGACAGAGATGGCATCATTCCTCGTTATGCCTCCGGATCCTTAATGTCAAACAGAATGCTATGTTCAGAGCTCAGTAAATTCATAATTCAGAACTCAGTAAATTTTGCCAAGTTCAATCATCTCTTCATGTTCCCTAGACCCCATCTGTAAATTCAGTAGAGAATTATATGTCCTAATTATATAATAATTAAACAATTCACAACAATGATATGTAAAGTATTCAGAACTTCCTGGATGAAGTAGGGAAATTCTGTGATACTGTCCTGTACACAGAAATTAAGTTTATGTTCTAAAATTACAAGTTTATTGCTTTAAAACACACCTGCTCTCTGTACCTCACTATTGGATTGAAGAAACAATTCCACTCTGTAGCAGGCTTCTACCATTTTAGAAATATAAAGTTTGCATCACATGAATTCACTATCATATGCATTTTCTCCTGTCCAACCTAGTGGCTTTCTACAATGGAGTTACCACATCAGTGGACAAGGGAAAAGCAATGGATGTCATCTATCTGGACTTCTGTAAAGCCTTTGACACGTCCCCCACAACATCCTTCTCTCTAAATCGGAGGGATACAGATTTGATGGATGGACTATTCAGTAGATAAGGAATTGGTTGGATGTTCACATCCAGAGGGTAGCGGTCAACGGCTCAATGTCCAGATGGGGATCAGTGACGAGTGGTGTCCCTCAGGGGTCCATACTGGGACCAGTGCTGTTCAATATTTTCATTGACGACATTGACAGTGAGACTGAGTGCCTCCTCAGCAAGTTTGCAGATGACACCAAGCTGAGTGGTGCGGTTGACACGCCAGAAGGATGGGATGTCATCCAGAGGGACCTGCACAAGCTGGAGAAGTGGGCCTGTGTGAACCTCATGAGGTTCAACAAGGCCAAGTGCAGGGTCCTGCACCTGGGTCGGGGCAGTCCTTGGTTTCAATACAGGCTGGGGGATGATGTGATCGAGAGCAGCCCTGCGGAAAAGGACCTGGGGGTACTGATGGATGAAAACCTGGACATGAGCGCACAATGTGCGCTCGCAGCCCAGAAGGCCAACCCTACCCTGGGCTGCATCACAAGCAGCGTGGCCAGCAGGTCGAGGGAGGGGATCCTGCCCCTCTGCTCCGCTCTGGTGAGAGCCCACCTGCAGTGCTGCATCCAGCTCTGGAGCCCTCAGCACAAGGAGGACATGGAGCTGCTGGAGCGGGTCCAGAGGAGGGACACGAAAATGATCCGAGGGCTGGAGCACCTCTCCTCTGAGGACAGGCTGAGAGCTGGGGTTGTTCAGCCTGGAGAAGAGAAGGCTGCGGGGAGACCTCACAGCAGCCTTCCAGTACTTAAAGGGGGCCTATAGGAAAGACGGGGAGAGACTTTTTAGCAAGGCCTGTTGTGACAGGACAAAGTGCAATGGTTTTAAACTAAGGGAGGGCAGATTTAGACTGCATTTAAGAAAGAAATTTTTTACAATGAGGGTGGTGAGGCACTGGAACAGTTGCCCAGAGAGGTAGTGGAGGCCCCATCCCCGGAAACATTCAAGGTCAGGTTGGACGGGGCTCTGAGCAACCTGATCCAGTTAAAGATGTCCCTGCTCTTGCAGGGGGTTGGACTAGATGACCTGTAAAGGTCCCTTCCAACCCAAACCATTCTATGATTGTCTGGCTGAGGGACTGCGTACAAATTTAACAAGACAAAAAGAGACTAATTGCTAATTGCCTGGGTTTTGTATTTCATACGACACCAGGAGAACTACTCTTTTTTTTTAAATTAGAAACACTATTTAAGGAGGAAAAAATTAAAAGATAATATGGTCTCTTCTTTCTTTTTTGAAGGGGGAACCATATCCTTTATAGTCATTTAACAGAAATTCAAACAACTTAAAGTCCATTTGAAATAACTTTGCATAAGCAATGATTTAGTAGTATTAGTTTATTTTTTCCATCTTCACAGTGATTGAGGAGGGAAAAAAATTGGGAAAGATTTTTTTTTTTTTTAATGGATTACCTGGGCCAAGGACTCTCTCTGGAAGTTTTATTTCAAAGATAATGCTGTGTGTTATGTCTCTCACTCCTTGCATGGTCCTGTCTCTGAAGCAGAGCACTTCAACTGACTGGAGAATGCTGCCCCTGCCATTTAAAAAAAGATAAATAGAGAGAGATATGCAACTTCTTTAATAGGAAAGGGTCTTCTTTTAAACACTATTTCACACAGGTTCAGTCTCTTGCAGATTCTGAATAAGGCTTTTTCTGTTAGTACTGAAACACTGTTGTTCTGATCAGGTATGAACAAAAACAATTGCTTAGTATGTACAAATTACTAGTTTGTTATGAAACAGCTCTAAAGAAACGGCACTGTCAGCCTGTCCTCTGTCATTTATACAACACTGCTGGACAAACTGCATATTTAGAGGAATAAAAAGCAGGGAAGCAATAGAGCACACATCAGGTGACATGATGTACTTTGCCATGGCACAAGCAAGATCCTCTTAGTTCTTGATATAGTATTATTTTTCCTCCTTATGATTCAAATCCTCAAATCAAACAATTAGAACTTTAGTGCCTAAAACCCTCTGAATCTCAGAATGTGTAAAGCTTTCTGGGCACTTACGCATCCTTCTATGTCACAGTTCAGGTAGTAGCCCAGAAAACGCCATATGTAACTGAGCATTTATTCTCCCTGCTGTGTGCTTTGTAATAAAATGTAGAAGTCAAAACTATAAAAATGCAAGTTAATTACATTTTTGTTACAGCAATCCAATTTTATATGATACTTTAAATTATACTTTTTTCAAATACCACAGTGTAAAACTATTTCCTGTCTTCCCAACTTCTGCCCAACAAAAACATTCAAGAAGGCACACTACCAGAAAACCTAAGAGTATCTGATTTTCAAAATTTAGGTCTACTATTACTTGGCACTAATTAACTATATAAAATCATAGAATACTTTAAACAAGATTTGAAACAGCTAGAGGTATTGGCAGAGTCTGAAGCATATGTTTCCAGGTACATGCATGCATGTGAGGATTAGGAGTAACAGGAACTCCTGACTGACAGAAGTAAAAAACAGAATAATATGCAAAATCAGAATCATTGAAGGTGAGTCATGTCAAGGTTAAAAGTTAAAACTCAGATGGGTGATATGAGTAAAGTGCCATGGGGGAAAAATGCCTAATTTACTATCAACCAATAAATAATCTTTGTGGGAAAGAATAAAATAGATACCATTTGTGGGCTGCCAGGATCAGGAAATTTCTCAGTGGCCATCCTGGATAGTGGGATAAATTACATGGATCATAAACTCCAACTGTCACCTGCAAATAAAATTGCTCTAAATAAGAAGTCATCTATCCATACTGATATTCAGTTCACAGTAAAAGTTATCTGGCATTTTTAATGTAAAACTTCTGGACAGAGAGTGCCTACACACCCATTTTACGTATTTACAAACGTTTAACACATGGTCACCCTAGATTTCAGTCAAGTGTTTGCCACAGCTTTGAGATTTGTTCAGTTTAGCCTCTTTATGGAGATTCACTTTTTACTACAGTACGTGCACCTTCATTACCTTCCTTAAACGCACCATTATGGGAGAAGCCCAATAACTGAAGCCTTGTTCTCGAAACAAAATCCTGTATTGATTTTGGGATGATCAAAAAGTGAAAGGGGAGAGGCCAGCAAGATGTCAAGTCAAAGGAAAAGCAGAGTAAAAATAACTTGTAAAGCCAACCTTCAAGATGAGATCTGAATAAAGGAACTGGACATTCTGTCTCATGTTCAACCAATGTAATACCATGCTCGTAATGGATACATCTAAACTAGGAGCTCACTTCACACTCAATGCAGAACCAAAACACATCCAGAAATTAGAAAGATGCCACTGCCTACCTTTAGATATCCTGAAAATCTGAACTCAGCGCTCACTAGTGGTACCTGTGTCTCTCACATCTACAGAGCTCTTCCCTCCTGCTTCTTTGCCTAAAGATGGACTAAGAGTGACTGGTCTCAACTCTACCACATCAATGAGGTGTCCCTAGAACAGTCTGAAATGCAGATGAACCAATCTAACGGATGCAGACAGGAGAAACAGAGGCCCACTCTTCATCCCTCCTCCCAGCCATACACTGCTGCTGCTTTGCAACTGCTGACTCAAGCAGGCATAAGACCTGTTAGTAAGCTGATTCAATTTCATAAACTAGCAGAAAACTAACTCAGCAACAGCAAAAACATATTTTTCTTCCAGGGGAGCAAGTTCGTTCGGCTCGCTGAAATACACACAAACTCTACAGGCAGTATTGATGCAATAAATCTTATCTGACAGGTCTAAAATGTTGGCACTTCCCTCCAAAGTGAACGTTAATGGAGAAATATATTCCAGATTATTACAGATTTCTCTCCTATTGAGAATGTCCCTATCTAATTAAGTATACTCTTACCTGTGACCCATTATTGTAGTTATACTACCATTCATAATCTCAACCTTCACATTCTTATTTTACAAAGAACAATTGCAGACCTAGGTTTTAATTTCAGAAAAACAAGTTTGGAAAAGCAAAAAAATAATTGAAGATGAAGTATTACAAAACACAACTAAATTACTTTCAAAAGGTGTGACAAGACCTCCTTTAAAAAAAAAAGCCTTTTTTGCGTTTATTAGCTCTTCACCATAACTCAGAGTTTTGTTTCCTAGAACTTCAGTGACATGCAAAATAAAAAGTTTTAAGTTCACCAAAAATAAAGACAGTAAAGCATTCAGAAAGGCCTAGCAAAGTTCAGCAGCTCAGCCACACAATTCAAAACTGAATTCAATGTGCATGAACACAAGCCAACCAAGCCAGTCAACTCTTGCTGCAATGACATCTGCTTCATGTATCATTGTAACTCTTCCCTAACTGAAAGCAATGGACGGTACTCACTTTACGCTCAAAGGACATGCATGATCTCTGCATTTAACAAGAAGAAATATCCCAGCCTCTTCTAGTGCACAACCCATCTATCTTCCAAAATTACAAAGCATTTACCTTGAACATTCTTCAGATACAGATTCCCAGCAATTTTTATGCAAAGCTCTCACGTTAGAACATGTACATGTGGCAAAACACACACTGAAAGTTGAAAACTTAAAGTTGAAAACTCAAAGTTGAAAACTCCCATAACTCCGATTACTGTTACCACAACCAACAAATACATGAAGTACATGAGTACCAATTTTTAGTACACAAACAATAAAAGTGTTTCGCATTACTATAGCATTGCAGGTAGAGTGGCTGGCAAACTTGAATCGTTCACAAACTAACTCTTTCACAAACTTATGTTGTTTCTGTTTTGATAATGAGGGAGACAGAGCATGAAGAACTTTGTTTACAAGCTGACTGTTAATCTGATGTAACCGGGCTTTTGCCTAAGAACTAGAGGCACTTAACTCGACACAAAAAACCATCCAAGCTGCGGGTCTTCAGCTATTTATCCAGGCTATTCCTTGGCCAACCACTGTGCCCAGCTCAGTATTATAGACACTTTTCAAACCATTTGTAAATTAAACATTTGTACGTTATAAAAAGACATAAAATTCTCATTACCTTTCCCCCTCGGTCTTGGAAGAAACCATCCCATTTTTTCAGTAGAGATATCACAACAGAATTGTCATGATACTTGATTAAAAAATAGGGCAAGGCTGTAACCCCCTCTTTCTGGCAAAGTTCATCATACGCTTTCTGAAGTGCCTGAATCTAAAAGCAGAAAGACAACTATAACCAGTTTTAACAATCTTATACAGAACTAAGGAAAGTGTTTTAGCATCTGGGAAGGCTACCTCACTCAAATAACCTTAGAATATAGCATATTCAGAAGTTTTAAAGCCCGTTATGACCACAATAACTGAGATCAAATATTCAGTTGCTAAAACAGTATTTGTCAGCAGCAAATTTTAAACAGGGGCATTATTATCATTGCCACAAACTGATCTACCAGTAGATATTAAAACAAGGTAAAAATCTCATTTTGATAGTCACAGTAGCTTTATAAGAAAGTAAATCTGTCCATCTATTATAAGCAAAAGAACAGAGTCCCATTCAATTTATTTTGTTACATGTATTTTCAATGTTTAGTTGAAACTCTGTCTTTGGATCATGACAGGTATTTTTACACTATTTATTACTACAGAACTAATGAGGCTCTTTGAGAAGAAGGGAACTAAGCATTTTTCACTGAAAAAACCCAAACTGTTTCTTATTGATTATTATGCCATTAAAAAGCCATTCAAGGTTTTGCATTAACTTCTGTCAAAGCAAAAAGGCACATGTGGGCAAGTTGATTTTTTTGTCCTTTTGCATTGTAATATGAAAGAAACTACCAAAAAATTGTTAACTTTTCTCCTAAAAAAAAAAATATCTTCCCTATCCAGTTGTTGTTCTTGTCCAATCACGCATTTTATTAACAATTTTGTAATTGCTAATGACGTAGCTCTCCCAGGGGATGCCCCTTTAAAAAAGTTTCTTAAAAATATAATGAGTTTCAAAAATATTGCTATATACTCAATAAGCCGTATATAAAAATTAAAATGAACATAACCGCCTCTTCAAGAATTGTTTGCCACATCTGCATCTAAATGAATAAAGCTGAAGTGATGTTAAGCTGAGAGATTTTATACAATAACGAGAAAAGAGGTAAACAAAAAACCCACATGGAAATAAGAAAAGTGAAGATTTTAAAATACATTAGATTCTCAAATTAATTCAGTATGTGCTAACAAAAACCCTACATTTTACAGCCCACTAAACTGCTTAGTGATACAGACTTCATAACATTTAGTATTTTGAATACCTGATTTAATGGAAATCTGTCACCAAGACACACTGGTTTCTGAATTATATGTATTCCATCAGGGAAGCAAAGAGCAGGGTAGCAAAACCAGTAATAGAAATGATATCTTTTTAAATCCTAGAAAAAAAATTTTTCTAAAATTAGATAATAAACTTATAAATCAAAGTAAAATACGGTTTGGAATACTAACTAATCATAATTGATAGTTGATGGTACTAACCATACAAACCATAGTTCTCTTTACTTCACAAGGCACTGTGTCATGATTTTAGAAAATAATAAAAAAATACTAGACAACTTCCCTTCTCTGTATATGTTTTTATTTAAGATTTAAACAGACAGTGTGTGTACAATACTTCAGTTTTTGTTAGCTGGAGCATTATTTATTAAAACGTTCAATTTGTTAAACATGAAACAGTTGCTTTACTTTTACTAATACCTATAAGGCCATCAGATAATCTTACACATTTGTAGAAAAGAATATGAGATGGCACCAGCATTTTTTAAAAAATACATCCTAAAATATTTTATATCTGTACATGAGAATGGCTTGTTAGGTTTTTTTAAATGTTTTCAGACATTTTAAGATGTCTGAGAATGATCCTGATAACATTAATATGCTAATACTAATGCAGTATTTCTCCTAAAAAGGAGCTACTTCATCATTTCCACTACAATGCTCTAAGTACGAGACATATTGTCATTACTCACTGCGAACGTCAGCAGCAGGAACCTGTTCAAGAGCACAGGGTTTTCGAGAGCTGCTCCAGATTTTATTGATTCCCATATCTGTCATTGATTGTGGGGAAAATAAGGAAGAGAAAGGACAGAGAAACAAAATACCAAGGTAGCATGAGAACAGCTGCAGAAATCTTTAATTCTTCCAGCTACCTTTAAAATACTGAAATTAACACTCCCAGTCAGCCACTGTGATATTTTCCTAACTGATCTGATCCATGCTATTATCTATGCTAAAAGGATTCTAAAGGTAAGATATGCACTCTCTAACACAAAAAATTATGGAAGCTGGGGAACAAGAGGAGCATTAGTTCATGGATCAGGCTTGGAGCATCAAACGAAACAAAACAAACCTCATCAGCAACAGTCCCTCGTATATGAACCATTAACACTAGCACAATAGGGAACATACTGTGATATTAACATAGCCTTTTATTGCACTCTCATCTTTTTCATTCATGGGAACTACAGATACTAGATATGTGAATAAGCTACTAGGAAATCTGACCCAAAAAAATGGAGACATGCAAGAAGGCAGTACACTGCATGTTGGTGAGAAAAGAAGCTATAATACTTGTACGAGGCAGACCTGTTTGATCTTTGTCTTAAAAAGACAAACAAACAAACAAACAAAGAGCAAAAAGAGCAAATAAAGCATTCTGACATTCCCAGTTTCCCTGAAGACAGATATTGCATCATACCTACCACTGGCAGGGAAGCACTAGGCCACAGGAACACAAAAAATTCATAGCTTTGACTGAAGATATGCATGAAAACTTTGCTACTCAAGGCCAGCAGCAGACAATCAATCTAATTAAAGGAATCAAGGACTGGTCCAAGTCAAGTGTCTCAAAAAGAAAAAGGTTGCCTTAGTTTGATTTTCACTTCTCCCCAGGCCATGACATTTAATTTAGTTAGTTACAGTGCAAGCAGATTAGTCCCTTCCTTTGACAGCCATCTTCTTCTCACTTTATCTCAGTCTTCCGGCTGTCCTGGAGCTTCCCCATCACTTTGTCACACAGAAGTATTGCAATAATCTGAAGTTTAAACCAGGCACTTGCTGGTTTCTGGGTATCAAGACAAATTTTAAAAGTGTTGTCTACAGAACTCAAGTCACTGGCAGCTCCGATAGCACCGTTAAGCTTAAAACGTGGCCTAGTAGAACACCGAATGCAGTCCTCCAAGTATAAGTAGCTACTTTCTACTCTCTTGCAAAGAACAGTAAAAAGCAAAGATCAAACCTGTCAGTGTTTAAGCGGCATTTGGACCATGCCCTTAATAATATGCTTTAACTTTTGGTGAGCCCTGAAGTGGTCAGGCAGTTGGACTAGATGATCGTTGCAGGTCCCTCCCAACTGAAATATCCTATTCTATTCCTTCCAGAACAAGTTAAATCCTGAGGCTACTATATGGGTGAGTATGGACAGCATCTCCAGTATTTGGGGCAGAGACTATAAAGCACTTCACTGGCTACTTTGAAACCCTTTCTCTCTACCAGTTGATTTGATTTTTAATCTTACCTCATTTGCTTCTTTTTCCAGAAGTGATTTCTTATCACAGGACTTGAAAGTCTCAAAAGTGTTGGTATTATACAATGTTCCAAAAGCAGGACAGCAACGTGCTGGTATTGAAGCATTCCTGAATAAAAGAAAGAAACCTCTGGAAATTGGATACTGACGCCTTTAGCATGGTCAGCAGTAGTAGCTCTCCTATGGTATAAGGTTGCCCTGAAATTGTCAAATGATGAGGCACAGTAATAAAAGTTAACAACGGTTCCAATGAAAATGTTTTTATGATCATAATGCTTTATTGAAAATGGACTGGTATAAGAACCTGTGCAAATACACATCTACATTATTATTTCAAAGATACATCAGGCATCTGTATTATCTCTAGCAAGGTGGCATTACATCATAGATCAAAGATTTTAAAATTCTATTCAAATATAAACTATGCATGACAAATGTGATTTTCACTAAGAAAAAGCTAAGACTGAACTTTAGATGTCAATATTTCATTCACATAAAGAGTTACTCAGTTAAAATTTTATGTTTAAAAGACATCCCAAAGGAAGCCTAAACCAGACAAAAGATTGAGTAGCTTTTATAGTTTCTAAAATCATCAGCTGGAGAAGCTGCTGTTTGTAAACAACAGTATATATTTTCCCCCCTTTTTGAATGTAAATTAGGTAAAAAACTACAGTGGTCCCTGATTTATTTCACTGACTCCTTTAACATTGTTCTCTCAAATTGATATGCTTCTGACCACTGCTAAAAACCAAATACAGCAAATGTTTAAGTTACATAATAAATACACATGATGTAGTTTCCAAAAATTTTTAAAGCTAAAAGGAAATTGTTCAAGATCATCTAAACTGACTACCTACAGTACAGAAACAGAAGTACAGAAAATTAGTACAGTAGAAGGAATAATTAAGCACTGCATAAATGGACCTTTCATAAATTTATTTTTGTCATAACATTTGAGAGATCAAATACCTTGGTACCATCCATTTTTTCCTAATCTGAAATTCCTGTTCCCAATATCACAGCTTTCTTCCAAGTGCACTTTGCTGCATATGCTTTCAGTACCGTACCTAAAAGTTCTTACATAAGAATTAATGTAATAATATGTCTTATGAAATTATCTCAAAACGCACAAAGCCTCACTAGGCTCCTAACATTCTCACCAAGCAAGGCAGCGAAAGTCACTGCTGCGATTTACAACCTTGTAATCCACCAATTTAAAACATACAAGACACTAACTACGAAGACATCTGTTCCTATGTTAGTTATACTAACTTAGGCATTTGCTGGAAATGAAAACCATGTGGAAAATATATTTCCCCTCTCATCTCATTTTTGCTGTGTACACTGAGAAGCTTTGGTTTACCTTTCACTATGGGGGTGAAGGCAGAAGTACAAAATTCCAGTCATAAAAGTTAAATACTTTGGAAGATATTACAATGTAACAACTAGGGATTGTAAAAACTATTTTGAGATCCTAATTCTAACGATGAATCCTCAATAAAAAAAATCTAAGGAAAAATTTGACCAGAAGTCAGATGACTGAAATATCCTCCCTTACACAGAAGAGCTGAAGAAATGGAAAAAAATGGTATTTTATATAAACATATATAAAAACCGTGAGTGAATTTGAGACTTACCAGCGTATATTAAACTTGGCCCTTCAGATGAATATACTACTTCAGACACAGGGAGCTAATGTTTGTGACTCAAAGCAGTCTCTCCACTGTTATAAAGTTCATGAAAACGTGTATTTATTTTCATGTGGAATTTGTCCAAGTAATATTATACATCGAAGGCGTTACTGTTATGCAAGGAAAGTGTCTTCACATATGAATTAAGGTAAACCACAGTACGTACTTACATATCAAAGGCACTAAACTCCAATGTCAAGCGAGCTGGCAAACCCACAGGATCACCTGGACAAAAAGCAGCAACATGCTTCTTTTAAACTGCAATACATAGATTAATTTGCCTCTTTTTGTTAATGTCAGTTATAAATTACACACAGCCACACCAGAATTCACAGCCCACCCAGCCGTGTTTTCTAATGTTTCACCAAAATACCTAAAATATGTTACAAAAATATGCAGAGGAATGACAGGAGAAACCCAAACTACTAAGCAAGATGTTCAGTTTCTACCTACCATTGTAGTAGTACCCTTTGATAACTTTTGGGGTCTCATCCAACCGGTACTCATTGAGTTTCTTCTGGGTTAGTTCGTGCCAGAATCCTGCATCCAAGGCACTACTGAAGGGAGCAAACTGCAGCTTTGAGATCCCAGGATCTACAGGATGGTGCACCTCATTACTGGCAGTTGCCATGATTTTAGTTAATGATCGCTGTTAAACAGAATTCTGTAAAAGCAGATAGGCCTGATAAGTATATACTCAATCGACCGTATTACTCATGACTACTCAAAGCTTCTTTTTCCTACATTTTGTTGGGTTAAAGTGTAGAAAGCCCTACTGCTCTGAATGTCTAAGTAACTCCAGTTTTTAAAATCATTGATCAGAGGTCCTTTCAGTCCAAGCAAAGTCCTTCCAACTTCTTGTACGTAAAATTATGGAAGGCAAGTATATGTTCTGTTTGGCCAAGCTGCCTAGAAGGATCTAATTTCCTGACAGATATTCCATGATTTCTCCTATTACTTAGGATACGACATCTGAACTATGTACTTCTGAGTTGTATCTTGTATTGTGCTGGCCACAGATAAAAATAACAAAATGCTAAACCCTGTATCTGCATTCCTTCTGTTACCTAGATATCTGTCTAAAAGCCTATTAGTACTATTTAAGTTCTGATGTCATCTAAAATTCAAACTAACAGTTCATTTAGCTAAGTCTTCACTCTCAGCCTGCAATGAGAGTTGAACAATCATAAAGCATTCACAGATTAGCAAGTAAAGCTAGCAAAGGGAAACTAAAACCAAGGAAAAGTCTTATAAAAACCTGGAACTTCCTTAATAGTGGCACTGGCCGTTAGAAAGTCAATGTGATGTACAAGTCTACATTATTTCCTTACGGTTCTTCCCTCCTAAAGGTCTTTGTGTATGGGGAGCACTTATTCATCTATTTATTTATTTTTATAACCCAAATTACTACTCCACATTGGCTGAATGGTTTTCCTATAAGCACATAGTCTTCAATTCACAACACTTACAAATTTCAGAATTTTGGACACTACCCCAGAATGAGGAGTAAAACATCCAAACTGGGCTACCAAAAGCCTCTACTTCAACTAGGCATAACAGTCCCCTTGCTCACATTAGCAACAGCATTCGCTTCGGTATTCACTGTGAGGTGATTCAGCTCAATTTGCTTATTTTCTTGATAACTCATCAAATAAAGATGTTGCTCTCAAGAATCTCCTTTACTTACTGTTAGTATTCCTCTTCATGTCTATACCTACACATATTAAATGCAAGTTTCAGAGACATAGTCCATGACACAGAGTACTCAAATATACACCTAGGGGAAGGAAGGTCCTCCTATTAGGCATTCCATTCTGTCTTTGACTCTCCAGCTAAGGTAAGCATTAATGTTGCAAACCAAGGATTTGTTATCTATTAAAAATAAGTTCTTAAAATATTATTTTTAAACTCCTCACAAAGATATGAGCATGTACTATTTATCACAACACATCCATCTACCAAGCTAGTAACTTCTGTTTTCTAAGTCCAGAAGGGAGATCAACAGCTATCAATTTAGGCTTTGTTCACAATGCTTATCAAATCAACCATTTGAACTCAAACAATCTTGAAATGATTCCTTCAATTAACTAATTTTTAAAGACTAAATGTTTTAGTTTGCACAACATAATCCCATGTGATTGCCTTTTGTTACTGAGCCTTCACAATACCCGTTACTATTACACATGGATCAATGCTAGGATTTTACATACAGAAAAGTCAAAATAAGGTTCCCAGCATAGTTATGTTATCTGACACCAATCTAAATAGATGCACTACAGTTTTGCTGTACTGTAGCTTGGACTGAATTGAAGAATTCCAAGTTTGTCGTCCTGTGAAGTCACTTGTGCAACAGAAACAGAGCTTACATGCTTTTCTTTCATGCTTTTTGGAACAGGGGGAAGGGAACAAGAGGTGGTTTTGATTTCTTAATAACTGCCAAATAGCCAGCTCTTCTCTGAAAGAATTTCTCAAATGTGTCAAAGTTAATTTGAGAAAGACACAGTTATGCTTTTCCTTACACGATACTTCCTTAAACAAAGTCTTCAGTTAAACAAATCCAGCTATCCCTTCTACGTTCAGTTTACACAATTTATCTCCTTCTAGTGTAAATGCTTTCCTTACTTGCTGGTAAGTTGTGGAATGTGGTTTTCTGGGTATAAGTTTGAGGTTTTCCATATTTTTCATGGTGAAAGCTATGTTTCAGTTCTGTCATGATGTCTTGCTTTAACTGGCATATTGCAAATATGCCATTTTGATACCTGCATACCGCCCGTTGTTTTTTTTTTTTCCTTTTCTTAATTTTTAACAGCAGCTGGAATTTGTGGTAATGTGAATTTTGATAGCATACTTGAAAAACCTCTGAAATCTCTTTTCATTAGCATGAAAAAAAATCAGTCAGTGTCTTGAAACTTTGCAAGTACTACAACTATAAACAGAACTTATTGCATGGAATTTTCTGACCATTTTTATAAACTTCTTTTTCTGTATGTAAGTTGTAGAAGTAGTCACATAAATTAGCCAACATTTAGCTTTTACTACTACATAGGTCTTAAGCCTTACAAAATTTTTTGTTTTGCAACTCAATGTCATAGAAAGCTCATCATAAAGCAGGCAAACAACTTTGTCACATAGGTGTTAGCAATAACAGCCAGATTACATGGTACTTGATGCCGCGACTTCCATAATAAAACTTTTATTCAGTGGTTCAATAGCTGCCTAGTCAATATTAATACACTAAACCCTTCCTCCCCTTTTTTCAGAAGTTTGGGAAGGTATTACTTAACACTTTTTGTTTTTAATTAATAACAAAAAGCAACATAATGTTGTTACTTTCCTGGCCAGACAAGCTCTATTAAAACTAGAAGTTTACTCATTTTGAATTTTCTTTAAGTTAAACATTTCACCAGTGTAAAAACTATGTGGTAGGCAAGAAAAAATTCTCCTATACCCTGCAGAATTAACCATTAAAAAAAGCTGATGTTCAACTATTGGAACAGGTAAAGTTTTCATTTTGCTTTTTTTCGTTGTTGTTAAAATAAGTACCTGACACATCCAACACTAAAGTATACTGTCAAACATTTTAAATTATCAAGAAGCCAGCTGACAGTACCTAGCAGTACCTGAGTAATAAACACTGAAAATACCAGCCTAAAAGCATCCGCTGGGAATGAATTTTAACACCCTACTTATTTTCGTTATTACTGTACCTAAAGAGTTGTTGTTATTATAAAGCTGAAGGAACAGGGGGCCTCACTATACTATGCACATGCAAACAGAGAAGCATACACAATCACTTCTGATGTACCGACACTTTTGAAAATATTCTTTAATGTACTCTGATGTAAATATTCACTTACATGCTTTCTTAACACAAGACCAGTAAGCCAAGGTAAATCTCTGCAACAAATTTTAGAATACTGAAACAAAAGATGAACTGTATACATTTTGTAGAACTTGCATACAGAAATTCACATACAGTCTCTAATAGTAGTAATAGCCACTAGGGGAAAGAAGGAAAGAAGGAAAGAAGGAAAGAAGGAAAGAAGGAAAGAAGGAAAGAAGGAAAGAAGGAAAGAAGGAAAGAAGGAAAGAAGGAAAGAAGGAAAGAAGGAAAGAAGGAAAGAAGGAAAGAAGGAAAGAAGGAAAGAAGGAAAGAAGGAAAGAAGGAAAGAAGGAAAGACATCCAAAACTTTAAATGTAGAACAAACTCTCAGTTTCAAAAGAGCCCAGTTGAAAAAACGTGCTTGAAGTGAAAAGATTTACCAGTATGCTTTAGACACTCCTAAGTTCTGGGACTGGTAGGAAATTTAACAAGTGTAATCAGCAAGCATAACCCACAGTAAAGACACGCTATCACTAGTCTACATTCTAGCACTTGCTCTTAAATATGCAGGCATTTAAAATTGATCTAATGGAGGAATATATTAAGTGAAAAACACACCAAGACTTTTAATAATATTTGTCTTCCCCCAACAGACATAATTAAGCTGCTGTAAAAGTATGATTAGCAGTTTAACAGCATTTAAAACTATTGTGAAGTTACGGGTTTTAAACCAAATTCACACAACCCGCTAAAATCTACAGCTTTTTTAGAAAACTTCTTATGCTGTGGTCCAGAGTTGAGTATTTTGAAAACCTCCTTTATATCCAGGTGACAAAGGAAACTTCTATTTGCTACCACTACATAAGGGGCACCTTCAGAAAAGCTGGTTCTTGGCCGAGGGGCGTTAAGCTCATCTGGTGTCCGTTATCGAGCCCATTTTCTTCCCAAGTCTTCCCTGTTTCTAACAGCATTATTGACGCAAAAAGGCGGCCTTCGGCACCGGGAGCCAACCCGCTCCGCAAGCTCCCGCCTCCGAGCGCGGCAGCCGCCGCTCCCGGCGCACAGCCCTGCTGCGGGGCCCGCCGCCGCCTCTCGCTCCTCACGCCGGCACAGGACCGGCCGCGCCGCGGGAGGCGGCGGCCGCGCCGCAGGAGGCGGCTCCCCGCCCGCCTTTCGGGACTGGAGCCCCGGCTCCCGCCCGCCTTTCAGGACTGGAGCCCCGGCTCCCGCCCGCCCGCCCCGAGGCTCTCCCGCCCGGCGGCCCGAGGCCCCGGCACCCACCGACCTCGCGGGGCGCGGGGGCGGGGCGGGAACCCGAGGGCGGCGGGAGCTTGAGGGAGCGCGAGCCGCCCTCGGCGCCCCCCGAGCGCAACGGGCACGCGCACGGACCGCTCACCGGCTACACCGCTCTCTACTTCCTGCCTTGCCTGGTGGCTCGGCGAAGTGACGTCATCCTGCCTCGGCCACGTCACCGGGGGCCGGCGCGAGGCGGCGGCCGCTACGCACGCGCCGCGGGTCGGTCGGCTCCGCCTGAGGGGGGGCCGTCCCGTCCCGTCCCGTCCCGCCCTGGCAGCCGGCTGCGCCCGGCGGTCGGGCCAGCCCCGAGCCGGGGCCGGGGCCGGGGCCGGGGCAGGGGCAGGGCGGGCTGTGGTGCGTTGCGCGGGCGCCCGCCCGCGGAGAGTTCGCCTCCCGCGGGGGAACGGCTCGCAGGGCGCCGGGGCAAGCCCGCTGCCGCGGGCCGGCCTTGCCTCGGCGCCCCGCCTGCCCCCGCCGCGCTCTCCGCCCCTCGCACCCGCTGCCGCCCAGCCCGGCCCCGTCTCCGCAGGCTGTAGCTGCGCGGAGCAAGCGTGCGAACACACGAGCGAGTGCGAGGTACTCCCGCTTCGCCGCTCGAGGCACCAGCGGAAAATGAAGCGGTACGGCCTGAAACCAGCGTGTTCCTCCGCTGTGGTAATGAGTGCTGCGTGAATCTGCACCAGGATCCTCTGGTTGGAATACAGTCCTGATGTTCTAGTAAAAAAGTATTCGGGGATTCAGTGTGAGTGAGCAGCGCATCCCCGCAGCTGTGACAAATAACCGTGCTGGGGCTGAGTTGTGAAAACATAGCCAGCGGGTCAGGTGTGGCTATTCCCTCTACTCGGCAGTCCTGTGGCTGCATCTGGGGTTGTGTGGCCAGTTTTGTGTCCCCTCCAACTTCCCCAGTACGAGAGAGAGGTCACAGACTGACAGGAGGCCAGCAGAGTGTCACTAAAATGGTCTGGGGGCTGGAGCATATGACATGAGAGACTGGGAGAGCTGCGTTTGCTTCACGTGGAGAAAACAAGGCGATTTAATGGAAGTCTTACGTAACCTAAAGTGGAGAAGATGGAAGCAAATTCTTCTCGGAGGTGTGCAGCAAAAAGCAGAAAGGAAAAGGGCACATGTCAAAACAAGGAAAATTCTGAAAGAATATATAGAGAAAAATTTGCCTAATGTGGCTGGTTAACCACTGGAATAGGTTCCCAGAGAAGCTTTGTCATCTCCGTCCTTGGGGACTTGACTGCAAAAGCCTCTGAGCAACATGATCTAACTTTGATGTTAGCTCTGCTTTGAGCCAGAGGTTGGACTAGATGGCGTCCAGAAGTCCCTTCCAACCTAAATTTTTTAATGAGTCTATATTGATTTTTGCAGATCTAGAATACAAAGCAAAGTGTGTTTTGTACAAAACAAGCATTACCTCTTTAGATCATGTCATTTACCGATCAGGGAAAACAAATTTGCCAGAGCTGCCTTCTATTTTGGAGCACACAATACTGCAGTAACAACCATGTTGCAGAAACTGCCAGCAAAATTGGAAGTAAGCCTCAGAGGAAAAGCTCTCAGTCAGATAAGCGTGGGTAAAGTCACATAAAGACAATTGCTCAGGCTGCATTAGGGGAAATTTTTTGCTGCTGCTAATTATGCAAATTTGGACCTGATGTTTGGATAGAGGACCTTGCTGTGGAGCATGGGCCGAATAGACCTTCCGGGAATTTCACAAATAAAACAAATTGGAATAAACTTGGGAAGTTTGCTATAGATGCTATACCTTGAATCTAATTGCATTACGTCAGTAAAATTCTACAATTCCTCATTCTGCATGCCACTGGCTTTATTAGCATTGGTAATACCTTTACTCTGTTGGACACTTCATAACTCAGTGCTGCAGTTTATTTCCCCAAGGCTGGAAAAGATTTTATCACTTTTTGGTCTTTGTATTCTCTCTTTACATGAAATATAAAGGGAACATTGATGACATCCCATCAAAACAGCTGGAGTGTTGTTACCCAGTCTCTATAGAACTATAACCTAGCTTAGATTCATAGTCTTTGAACAGTTCCAGTTTCATAATGTGGTTTATGAAACAGCTGTCAGCACATAACGTAGGTCATGAGAAATAATGCCAATACAGGGCAGAGGGACACCCTTCTATGAGCGCACATCCCCATATTATCTCGACTAGACATGTCGTACTTGAAAAGAAATCAGACCCCAGGAGTTAGATTTCTGCACAACAGTTGTAGCTTCAGGGAAATGGGAGATGCATCTGGGCGGCTTGCAGTCTTGGACCATCATTTTTTATACAGACTAGCTGACCTGGGAAATAAACTTGAGATTTACACATGAAACTGCTGATGTATACGTACGAGCACACCGCAGTGAAGTCTTACAATGTAAGAGAAAGAGGCAGCTTCAGTCAAAGATCTCTCTGTGCCTGGGATCTTCAGGAAAGTGGCTATAACAAAGTTAATCTGAGATTTATGCTGTAGTTGACTGATTGTTGCAGGTATGGTTATGGTTTACCTTGTGAGATCCTCCTAGGAGCAAATAAAAGTGTCTGTAATAAACATGAGTAATAAACTTGTATGCATTGTAAACCTCAAAAATTTCAATTTCTCTAAGCAAAATCTTGCAGTGAGGGAAAATCATCCTGGAATTGAAGATGAGAATAAAATAGAAGCAGATTCAAACTCATCCATTCTTGGGGAATATGGACTCAACATGTTTTGGAGAAGATAACTTCTCAGAACTATTTAGTTCAGATTAGATTCTGTTATGAGTTTTAATAAAAATAATATTTACTTAGGTTTATATAGTGCTTTCCATTTAGGGATTTAAATGAATTTTAGACAACATTCTCAGTGAACAAGTTCACAAAATATAGGCAGAACCTGGCAGAACTATTCTATCAGTTTATTTACAAAAAACGCTGTCAGAAGTCATCTAGTCCTATGCTGTACACCTGTTACTGCTGCAAGGGGGGGACACTGCAAAATTAAAAGTCTGTTGTAGCAATGAATACTAGAATCGGCAGTGGAAGAAAGTAGGAGTGTGCTGAAAAAGGTATCATCTTGCAGTTGCCGTGCTGATAGTCTTCTGTGAGCGTCGTCGCTAATCTCTCAGGCACAGGCGAGTGCCTCCCCTCGGAACACTTTGGTATGATACAGAGAAGCAGTTGTTACCCCTCAAAGAACTGAGTTGAGGGATTATTCATATCTAGTAAGGAGGAAATTAGATTGCCAGGTAGGAGACCTGAGTTCAGGTCCCAGGCCTAACTGTGTTGGTTTTGAAGACTAAGTTATGCCTGATCAAAACAAAAGGCACTGGGTTTACTCAAGGCATTCCATTTAATTACCCAGTAGGCATTCATTTTAATTACACAGTGCCATGTATAGCAATGGGTGCTGTGTACTTCTTTTAAGGTATATTTTAGTTGAAACAGAGTTTAAACATAAGGTATATTGGTAGACAAAACAAAATTATAAGGGATACAAATATTGTTAAAAATGGAAACATCGTTAGACTTACCAGATGTCAATATGGTTTTAACCATTACCATACACAAATGTACGTCTCTTTCAGTGGGAATTCTTATACTTTTTAACTGGTGGAGATCTCAAACGACAATTTTGTAGTAACCTGGTATGTGTGCTCATGTGTCTGTGCATGTATAGAGTGTACATCTCACATTTGATTTTTTATATTTCTATCTTAGACTGTAAGATGACTGTGTGGAAATGATTTATTCCGGAGTCAGGTATGTATCATTTTTAAAGATAATTTGGAATTCGGTATCAGGAGTGTAAAACATTTTCATGAACTATTTCTCACACAGTGCTAACATTAATTGTTCTTTTTACCATCTAATTCTTCAATAGACAAATAATTTGATGAAAATTAATAATTTTGTCACTGTACTTAATGCATAAACAAAAGTGAATATGTATGTGTAGTATTTAAACTTAAGTTGGCATTTCCAGCTGAACTAATTCTCATTCTGGTGGAGGGAATGCATGCACTGAAACTTCCAAGTGTATTCTTACACCGCATCTTTAGGACTTTAAGCCACCCCAGCTAAGTTAGGAGGATAGTCCTCTAGCATCCCTGATAGCAGTGGAAGGATACGGCAATCTGCAGAATTTGGGACCTGCTCTTAGGACTATTCAAAGGTGTCTACGGTGCGTCTGTATTAATATCTTAGGATTAGAAATACATTTTTAAAGTGAATCTTTCAGTCATTTTCATTCATTGTGCTATCACAAAGTGCATCACAAAGTGGTCTCACAGAGAATGTAACGGAATCCTTTTAGATGATGGAATGAAGCCAAAATTTGCACCTACACTAATGTTTCCTTTATTGAGTGCCATATTTCCTGAAAATAATATGGGAAAATGTACTAGACATTTCCTGAAAATAATATGGGACATGTACTAGATGGCAGGATCCACTTGCTAATTGCACCCCCCTCCTTTAATAAACTTCCATGATACACAGTATTTGATGCAGAAGCCCGGAATTCTTCTCATTACCCACTAGATGTCACCATTGACACAGAAAAAATTGTGAGAATATATTTTTCTGCCTCTTAGAAGAGAGGTTGGTTGTTCTCACCACACCTTATTCAAAGTAGAACTCCAGTCCAAGAAATTCCAAGAAATTTGTTATGTTCTCTTAAAGCTATGAGTCCTCTGACCTTGTTTATTAACTGAAAAACATTGAAAATGTTTTGCAGGAAACCACTCCTGGAATATTCTCTTGAGGCTTGGCCTCATGTGGTAGTAGGCTTCTCCATTCCTTACCCTAATTTGCTTTCCTCTGCTTCTCTTACATCCAGAGCCATTTGAATTGCCTATTCAGTAAAATAAACTGATAAATCCTGTTAGGCACCTTGCTAATTGGAAGTTTAAAATAGGCAGTATCCTGTTTTCCTATTTTATTATTATCTATTATAGCTATCACATCAGAGAAGCCCACTATGACAACTTCCCCTGTCTTTATTATTAAAACAGTTACACTAAGATTATGGATAAAAATGAAAGGAGATAAAAAATATTCAGGCAGCTTTATTTGCCTAGGTTTAGCTGTTCTGTGTTTGAATGTTCTTTAATTGTACCAGAGGTATTCTTTATTATAATCATCATAATTTTTAGACCAATTTTCAGGGATTTTGTTTAGGTTGCTGTTTCACATATTAATACATTTTAAAGTCAGAAAAGGCAATTGTCATGATCAAGAGGACAGACTTCTTGATAACTCGAAGTAGCCCTTGGGTGAGCATGTTTCAGCAGTGTACACCAATAACTGTAGCTGACTTAATGTGCTGCTTTTTTATTTCCTCAGAGATCACCTCAATTACCATCCATTTTGGCTACAATTGCTGTTGCATATCACAACAGAAAAAGGATCATAATGGCTGTGAATCTGAGCAATTGTTTGTGAAAGGCCATTGGATTAGAGCATATGTTTCAAAAGATGCTGCTTTGCAGTCCAACAGAAGGCATATTTTGCTACTTGTGCAGATACGGCTCCTGCAGTGAAAAAGTTGTCTGAATTCTGGAATGAACTTTGCTGCTTCTATATTCTCTCTCTGTATTTTGCCTTTTTTTCTCCTAGGTTTGAGTTCTCCAATTGCAGTTTTTCCTGCATGCTACTTGAGACCAAAGTGAACTAATCTCTGAACCTTGTATGATACATTGAAATAGACTGAATTTAAGTTTATTCCTTTAACACGTTTTTCCAATTTATTAAAATGCAGAGATATTAGGGCTTCATTTAATATTGAATACTTTAAATACAACTATTGACATTCAAGTGTTTAATTCAGAGAAATAAAACTGACAGAGGATAATAATACTTTGCATTTAGTTAGTGTATTATATCCAAAATTTATGAGCATCATGCAAACATTATCTTAGGTGTTGCATTGTTACTTGTCATAATCACTTTACGAAATAGGCACATGTGGCACAGAGGGACTCCAAGTAGCTCAAGATCATTAATTAAGAGCATAGGATTCAGAATTTTTCCTCCAACCATTAAACTACCATTTTTTGCTTTTGATGTACTGAAGATATTACACAGAACATCCCTTCAACTCATCCCACCAAAGTCTTGACAGTACTCAGTTGAAGGAGTTCCAGTTCCATCAAAACTTTGTTGTTAAGCTAACTGAGCAATTTCAGAAGCAAGAAAACATTCAGGAAGTGGTAAATTCATCAGCACAACAAAATGAATGGGAGGACATGCTTTTTACATTGAACCTTCAGGATCCTCTCTAATCATCCTTCCCAAAATGTTAAATCAGTGGCTGAGCAAGTGAATGCTCAAAGCTGGCAGAGTGAACCTTAGCTGCAACCTTCTCTGCCAAGGCTGCCTCCCAGCTTTTCCAGATGAAGCTGTTTTTACAGATGCTTGTCATTCAACTTGTGGACGAGGCCCTGAGCAACATGATGTAATGTCAAAGCCAGCCCAGCTTTGAGTTGTAGGTTGTACTTGGATGTCTTCCTGAGATCTCTTCCAACCTAAAGTATTCTATTATTGTGTGTTTCTCCTGAAATATTTTACAGTATTTACAGCATGATTTATAAAATGCAGTTAAATATAAAGGACAGAAAAGGTAAACATACTTAATGTATTTTATTTTCTGTTTTGCAAGCTTGAGTTGTTGCTCATGAGTTTGCCTCATTATAGTAGGAAGAGTTTGCCTACTACAAGATAAGGATATATGGATTAGTATTGCCACTGCATGCTTGGGTTATTTGCCAACTTGTAGGAAGAAGAAAATATGTGTAGTCTGTAATCAACTATATTCTGTAAGTCTAGAAACAACAGCATACCCTTCTTGAATAGATAGTGATAGTATATTGAGTATGGAAAGTCTTAGCCAAATTTCTAGGACATAAAAATACTTTTTTTTTTCCAGTGAAGTTAACATGTACAGGTATAAATGAAGCAAGCGTGATATCAAAGAGATATGGTAGGTTACAGTATGACTTGACATTTCAAAAAGGTTTATGATTTGATGGAATCTATAAATAAATAGGGTAGATTTTTTTAAACAGTTGAAGCTTTTTTCTTTGACTATGCAAAGTACCTCCTCTTGCAGATCTCTCCTCACAAGCAATGTGTTCCCGTGTTTAATGGAGTAAGTTGAAAGAGAAAAATATATTTTGCCAATCACAGAAACCTTATTCTGTTTCTTCCTTTTCTGTAGCTGAACAATTTATAATCACTGAAGATCTCTATCTGTATCTCCAGTTTCTGTTCTACATGATGAAAGAGGTAATCTCAAATTGTAAAATGTGTACAACAGCGTAACAGTTCTGAGATTGCCCCTGAGTTTTTCAGATTCCTGATGTGAATTAGTTCTTCTTCAAATGTGTTAAAGCTGTTAATTACACGTTTCCCACTTTTACTAACACTTGTTTATAAATTACAGTTTTCCAAAGTCTTCTACTTTATCCATGGTGTTTGTCTTTGAAACTGGAACATTTTGTTTGGTTGAACTCTTGAGCTGCTTTTTAGCTCAAAAAAATCAGACCAGCATCAGTGAATGTGAAGGATCTTTTTGAATGTCTTCTTGAAATTCTGGTTACAAAGAGGATACAGGAATGGATTTAAGGTGGAGTTCACATAGCCAAGCCATACAGTGAACATGTGTAATTTCGAAAATTGTTTATGGCTATGGAAAGCTGTTACCATAAATAATATGAAATAGGGAATCCAGCACAGCATAAAGGCTGCCATTATGACCCCTAACTGCTTAGCTGCTTTCTTCTCCCTGTTCCCATGCAGTCCTTGAATATGCCGTCTGGAATGGGTGTGCAGACTTTGCCAGGTTTTCCTCACGTCAGTCAGTCCTCTGAAATCCCTGTTCTCAGTCTTTTCCTGAGGACTGCAGGCTCTTTCAGGGCTAGGACTGGAGTTCTCTTTACAGGGTACCTCCTCTGTGAAAGTATGGTTGTCTGATGCATCGCTTAAGTCACTGTCTTGTGAGCAAGGCTCCTCTTCATTTTCGTTGTCTTTCGTTACGCACACGCACTTCTTTCCTGCTTTATCCAGGCCTGGCTCAGACTGGTCAGCGGTGAGAGGAAAACAGCTCCATTTAAGGACTTTCCTATTACTCTTGCTAACTAATGCCTTTGAAGGCTTGTCAGGATTACTGAAATGAAGCTCTGCCTCCGTAGTTTTGGGCTGAGGGGAGGTTTGCTTGTCTTTGGGAGGGGTGTTCTCATCTAAGATTTGCTTCTGGAGGGAAATATTTTGCTCATCCTTCGTCTTACAATGATGTATGGGGGTTTTTTCTGAGAAAGACCGATATGATCCATCGATGAGCTCTCGGTGCTGACAGTGTTTTCGAACAGCTCTGAATATTTTATAGTAGAACCATAACATCATGATAGAGGGTAGGTAGAAATTGACAATGGCTGTCAACACTTTAAACCAGGGGACTTTAGAGAATTCAGTTTCACACTCATTTTCCTTTACTTCCCTTTGTCCATTGTTAGCAAAAACATGCCATCCTAGGATTGGAATGACCCATGTGAAAGAGAGCAACCAAACCCCCAAAATCATTAGCGATGCTCTCGTTTTTGTTCTGTATTTGAGATATTTCAGTGGTTGCTGAACTGAACGATAACGGTCAATGCACAGTATGAAGAGATTGAAAATGGATGCAGTACTGGCCACATAGTCCATTGACAGCCAGAACAAACAGGCTGGTAAGCCTAGAGTCCACGCAGAACTTAGGAGATAAACAATATTCAGGGGCATAACAGCTGCACCAACTATAAGATCTGCAATAGAGAGGCTGACAATGTGTAAATTGCCAACTGTTTGCAGCTTCTTTTCAGTTTTCACAGCACAGAGTACTAATATATTCATGACAATAGTGATCAGTGAAATGCTTCCCAGGAACAGACCTAGAAGAGCTGGGTGAGGGATAGTCGAGTTCTCTGTTGTGTTTTTTGACATCTTTTGCACAAGAACACAGAACGAAAATCAGAGATGATGTCCAGGCCTTGGAAATTCAGTCTTGGCTTGCATTCCAGGATGAAAACGTGTTGGATTGCTTTGTGATTTTTATTTCCAGAGCTACAGAAAAGAAATACGCCCAATCACTGTAGTACTAAAATAAAGTAATAACACTAATCTGTGCTTCAGCTTAGCACTGTCCCTTTAGGACTTTCCCAAATAATTCATTTTTACAACATTTTACACATGGGTAATTTAAGATGTGTTCTATGAAAAGTACTGGAGCAAGCTCCATGAACCAGTCCAAAATGGTTTGCAGAGGTGTTTCATGGGGCTTCATAGAATTCTGACCCCAGAACCTGGAGAAGAGATTTCAGTCCTCACTGTTTGAATTTCTTATATCTCATTAAATAGCCGATCATGAACCATAACATAAACTACATATTGGCAAACCAATTTAAAGTGTGTTAATAAAAAGCAAATTAACATGTTTTGTACTAAATAGTTTTAAACAAACCAGTGATTATTGTCAAACTACATCTTAATAGTTTGAGAATACAGCAGTTGGATTTAATTATCCACCAATAATAGGGTATCATAGGATGTCAAGTGACAAGGTGTTCCAAACAATAAAAAGACTCCAGCCAGCACAGACCTTTAGCTGATACAGAGTCTCAAATAACTCCCAAGGTTGCAGCCAGTGCCTATGTTTTCACTGGTAAGCAGTCGTTCAAAGTATAGGTGATGAGTAATCTCTTGCTACCCAGTTTAGGCTTACACAGATTTCAAACTTTTAAAAATGGCAGCCCTGTTTTATTTCAAATACAAACTAATAAAAGTTCAGGGAAAATAATAGGATTTTTCAGGATTAATAAGCATCTTGCAGACTCTCAAATGTATATAAATATAGGGTCTTTTAGGCTGAAGTTTACAAGTCGTTCAGGTGCCTGAGAATCATATGCAAGAACTGTTCTCCAATAACTTGGGGAAGCCACGTCACTCCTGCGTGCTTGCTGTTGCTGTTTGCTGCATTAAAGTGGAAAGTAAACTGGAAATAAGAGGAGTTGAGACTGAACACATAGCAAACCTTTCCTTTATGCCTAAGTTGTTTTTTTCTTTTATAATTAATCTTTTATCAAATGAGCTATCTTTATTTGCTTAGAACTTTGGCATGAGCCGTGTGTAGAGCCTTCAGAATGAAAATTCTTTAAAATATTCTATATCCCCATGATTAGAATGCCTAGGAATTCCAGTACATGCACTGCACTTAAAAAAACAAAAGGACAACCTACTAAACAGTCACCATGGCATATACAAAACCCATTTTTACAGTGGGCCACATTTGCCCAGTTAGGCTTGTTTTCTACTCACATTCATTTCTACATACTGTTTTGCAGGTGTTACTAAAGAGTGGCAGATTTCATTTGTACAGACACAGTGGTGTGTAGCTTTATGGTGACTTGACCTGCATTGGGAAACAACTATAGATGCATACTTCACTTGTGAACGTAGAGGTTCTATATTGAGATCATAGGCCTTAATTGTAAAATGTGTTATTTCTTCCATTTCCTAGCACAAGCATAGTAACTCAAATATTGGCAATAAAAGGGGCAAGGATAGAAGGGAGGGAATGTAGAGGTAAGAAAAGCACCTTTTCAAAGTTGAGTAGATATGCTATTCCATTATCTAGAAATTCTCTGTGCCTTTGGTATATCTTCTGCTTCCCAACTGCTAACTTCATGAGTTGATCTAAAGTCCAAAAAATGATTAAAATATTAAGTCTTGGAGCATATGATCAGTTGACCAATTCTGTCTCCAGGATATATAAGAAAAATGCTGTGAGAGTGATACATATTTCCTGCCATTTTTCTCTTATAGTGCTTGGCTGAGATTATGTTCTGATAAATCTCTTAAAGCAAGGAGGAAGGAAATTGTGACTGTAGACTCAAAGTATTTACACAACTAACATGGAGAGATACCGTGGGACTTCTCATCCTTGTTATTCTAAAAATGGTCAAAACAATACAATGCAATAGATTATTCAATGTTAATTTCATGCTAACTTTATCCCTTTCTTATTCCAGTAATCAGGGTTGAAGCTAAAATGGTTGTGTGCTTTCTTAGAAGTCAAAATTCTTTCTTCCTTAAGCTTTACTTACGAGTGCCTGGTATTATGAAAGACGCAAGCTTGGTAGCAGTGGCATCCACAGGCAGAGGAAATACATACACTGTGGAGTATGAGCTCAAGAGCTGTATTCTGTAATTCTGTATTCTGTACAGTCTTCAGGTTCTGCCATGTATAGTTCTTCAGCGACAGCTAGTCACAGATGTCAGAAGATCAGAGAGGCCTCAAGCACCTCCTATTTGAGAACAAGAACAGAAGTTACTCCACAGATCTTAAACCAACATGTCTGGGGACGGGAAATGGTTATATCCCGGTCTGTCATTGTCTTTCTTTCCATAGCTATACACTGTAACCTCTCTGCTGGAGTTAAGTATATGGGGCACAGTCAAGTCAAGAAGTTAATGTTAATTGCTTAAGAGACCTCATAAAGAAATTACTAATCTTCACCCCCCCATATTTTCATTTAAACTTTTGGCAAAATAAGGGGAGAGAAGGCAACTTTAACTGAGTCTTCAACAGAAAGAATAACAGCAAAGAAAGGTATCTGGTTAGACAGCACTCCTCGGTTATTTATGAACTGCATATGGAAGAAAGCATAGAGCAGGATACAGTAAATGGTGTTGACTGCTTCCCAGACTTTCTCTTTAGCACTGCTGTGGTGAGATAGGGTAGGATTTAGGAAGCAGCCTGCAGAGCTTGATCTGGATTTAGGAGTACTTTTGCTCCAAAGAACGCACAAAGGTCTAGTTTTTCTACTCATGCTCCATTTTTATTCAAGTGTCTTTTATTAAATGAAAAAGCTTGATTACTTTTCTGTTTTGGAAGAGCTTATACAGGCTATAAAAATCCAAGAATTTTGTCAGGAGATGCAAATCCTTTGAGAATGCCAAGAACAAGAAAAATTCAGGGTAATGCATTTGCTTTTTTAAAAATGCACATGCTAACCAGTACTCCATATTTATAATAATTCTGTCTTATAATGTAATTTTCATGACAATGTCATCTGAGCAGTTCATAGTCCCTGATGGATTTTATCTTCTCTGCTTTATAGAGAACTGGCCATGTACTATTAAGTTTTAAAGTGAAATTGAGGAACAGGTCAAAGTGATCTGCTAAACATCATACAGTAATGTTAGATCTAAAACCAGCCAAGGCTCCCTTGCTCTCCAAACAGTGTCCTGACTACTATACTGACTTTTTCTGTCTAGACTTCAGGTCTGTATTCATTCAGACACCCTAGACAAGCAATGTTGATTTAGAAATTAAATATTTTTAATAAACATTAATGCAGTGCAAGCAACTTAGTCTGGCTTTGACCTTCTGACGTCTTCCACTGCAATAAGTCTGCTTACACGATAGGGTCTAATGTGGCTGGAGTGGGACTATACCCAGTAACAAACGTCTACAGTATTAATCGCTGCAATGGGCTTGCAAGAACCATTTGCCTTAGTCTAGAGTGAGTAGATCTTGGGGCTGGATTAGGATATTGAAGCTTTACAGTAACTGCATTTTCCCTATTGAACAATTTGTGGTTTTCACGTATGATCTTTTACAACCCTGATGTTGTGAGTATTCTCCCACCAAAGACAGTATTGTAAAGCTCTGGGTAATTTATGTTTTGGAGTGTGTTGATGAGAAAAGAAGCCACTCTAAGAGGTAACTGGAAGAGGGTCTCCATACCTTCAGCATGAAAGTTGTGTACCCAGCACATACTTCCTACGTATCTAGTTTTATTTGAAGCCAAGTCGTACCTCTGAATCCATTAAAAAGATGTACCAAGGGATTGAGTTGGCCACAAAATGCTTAGAATAGAGCAGAAATGCAATGTTGCCTTTGTATGATCTAGTCCTCGCAACTGTTTCTTTGCATTCCCTAGCATGTGACACCATGTGCTGCTGCTGTTTCTGCCTGAGATCTTTCAGATCATGCAGAATTCTCCTTAACAATAAGTTATGATAGGCATTTAGCAGCATATCAGACATACTGCAATCCCACACTCATGTGTTTACAGGAAAGAATTTGGTGGCTTTCTTGAATCTTCTAAGGGCCTGAAGAAGGCTTCCAACACCGGAGTCTTTGTGCATCTTGCACGTGTCAGTGTCCAGGCTCTTTCGATAAGGGGTAAGTTGCAGAGGGCCTACATCTCCCTCTCCTACACAGGCCAACAGAATGGTACAAGAGAAAGCAGTAAGCTTCTCCTAAAAATTAAAGGTTACTGTACACAAAACAGCATAGAGAGAAGTTGCATTTAGTTGCAGAAATGTTATGTTACTGGTCAGTGCCCTCTAATACTGCTCTGTATTTGGAGCGCTGGCCCTTATATCACAGTCTTGCCCACTAAGCTTACATTGAACTGCTACACGATCACCACTCTTTGCCAGAATTAGCACATTTCGCCACACAACTTTGTCCAATGGAAGATAACTAGAAATAATAAGCCTTGCTCCATATTATGAAATTCACTGATCACCTCTTCTGTGCTCTAGGGAAGACTGTAATCTACAAAGTTTTTCCTTGAACTTCCTACCATCATCATTAGTAGTGATGGTACCAAATATCAGTAGCAGTTAGCGATCATGAGAGCACTGTGATTTGCAATAGCAGCTTCTTGCTCTTCATTGAGGCACACACCATTTTGTAGTGGCTGTAGACTGTTTGTGGTATATGTACCCCTGTTCAGGAGCTACTGGTTTAATTCTTTATCTGAACTCAGTTCCAAATAGAAGCACTGTAATAATACTGAATAAATGTGTTCTAATATTTGGACGGTTTAACTCTCATTACACCGAGCCAAAGCTCACTGATACAGAACAGATTTTAAAGAAAACAATCAGCCTAAGATCTTGGATAGCTCTTTGGAATTCCTAAACCCTGACCTCACCATGAAATGCCTTCTTTAGTTTTTAGTGTCTGTAAAGAGCTTTTTCCTCATGGAAAATTAGCAATTGTTATTTGTTTGTTATTGTATCACAGTGATAATTCCTCCAAGGAACAAGAATCTACTGGGAGATGCTAAGTGGATGCCTTACTGACTCATTAGTGCAGGTGCACCCTATTAAGTTCTGACTAAGTGGGAGTAAATTTCTAGAAACAGATGCTGGCATGTCTCTTACGATAGGTTTTAAAGAAACTACAGCTACAACAGGAAAAGGCCAGGCTAGAACAAAATTCTTGTTCATCAAACTAAGTTCAAGGCAGAAGGTACGATTTTATTTCATATGACCTGTGTTGACTATGTTGTACTTAAGAAACCTATTTGTTTCTAGTGATTTTTTTTTTAATTACTCTTCAGGTGTTGAAAGTATTAACACATTAGATGTTTGATTAATTGTCCTCTTAAAGACTTATTTATTTCTCTGTAAGAAAACAATCCCTAGGCAATGCCTGCCAATAATCAAGGAATATTTTTGATAAATAGTAAATGAAAAAACTTGATAACCTGCCTGCTGTTCCCATTCAAATGACCCAGTGTCTCAGTCCAGGAAGGACCAGCTTTTTTTTCAGAAAAGTGTCTACCACTATCAAAGGAAAGACTGGATTCTATCTATGCTTGAGTTGTCTCTTCTAGTTAGTCTGAAATGAAAAGACTACATAATCTGAAGCTTTAGTGTCTGACTAGTCAAGTTTTGTCAATCCTCCTAAATTGTCCTCTTCCCCTCATGTACTTATTTTAAGGGCAGTGAGGGTTATAAATGAATCTTTTACTATTGAAGAAACTCCTAGCCAACAGATTTGGATATCTGGCTGTCTAGTTTTGCATGCATTTGGTGGCAGAGAATTTTCAGTGGTTCTTGATGCAAATGCTGTCTTCGATGAAAAAAGAGGCCAGAACTAATATAGCAGATGGACACTATTGCAGATGTGCTGAAATCTACTTTACAGACTAGAATGCAGAGAGAAAATTGCAATCTGAGTTGCTGGATCGGTGATCTGCATACTGATTTCAGGAGCCGGACACCCTGGGAAATGGTGCAGGCCTTTAGTATGCCAGTGGTGACTGGCAAAGGTACGGTTCCTAGGGACAGTAATGGCAAGCAGGCTGTTTCTGAAGCCTTCTCCACACTTTCACTTCCAAAGAGAGTGGATGGTCCAACACTATAATTACTGCACTTCTTTTTCCCCTCCTGGTTCAGTTACTTGCCTAAACAATATAGTGAATAGGCCGTATAGTTTCAGAGCAAGAACAAAGCAGAACAGGAGTAATGAATCACAGAATCATATAGGTTGGAAAAGACCTTTAAGATCATCGAGTCCAACTGTAAACCTAACATTACCAAGCCCACCACGACACCATGTCCCTAAGCACCTCATCCAAACGGCTTTTAAATACCTCCAGGGATGGTGACTCCACCACTTCCCTGGGCAGCCTCTTCCAATGCTTGACAACCTTTTCAGTGAAGTAAAATTTCCTAATATCCCGTCTAAACCTCCCCTGGCACAACTTGAGGCCATTTCCTCTCGTCCTAGGTTACATCCACACTGAGGTTACATCTCGTCTGAGGTTACATCCACACTCCTAAGACATATTTATTCAATTATCCCTAGGAATGCACATGACAACTCATTTTAAACTACTTTAACTGAAGGCTCCTTGAATTCATTTATCCATTTGTTCTGAACATGCAGGACACTGTGAATGGTCCTCTCGTGCTTAGAGCAGTAAGTGGGGGACCACTTACTGTAGTACTGCAAAGGGACTAGAGCAAGGTCATCACTTCTGCCCTTTTATACAGGAGCTGTATTGCTCAGCTGTGGTCTGGTCCATGTCCATGACATCAAATTTATCCTTGTTACTCTAACTTGGATGGTGATGTCCTAAGGATAGCAACCAGACCTTATGAACAACAAAAAGACAGAATGCAGAGCCTTGAAAGAACCTTGAGGTTTTTAAGTAACTTAGTAAAGTCTTTCAAGGAGAAAAAACTATTTATGATTATAACTGTACAATATACTGAATTTACAACTTGCTTATGTAAGGATGTTTTCTTTTCAGTCCAGTGATTCTACTGTGCTATTGCTATTTTTTGTTTGTGTATCTGGATATTAGGGTACGAGCTGTGAGGATTGCAAATAAATACTTCTGCTTGTATTTAATTGAGGAAATATTACATCCAGTTTCCTTAAGTAAGGCATAATTCAAAGAGCAATAAAACGTTTAGGCAGGCTGAAAGATTTGAAAATATAAGTGAAAGTTCAGCTTGAGGCTTGTAGATGATGCTTGACTTCATTATACTTGATATTTTCAGGTTTTAGTTTTTCTAGAATCACAGCAGTTGCTTCTACAGCCACATGCATCAATCAAATTAGCAGGCTACATGCTGCTGTCAACACAGGTTTTTCTGATTGCTGATCTTTATGCTTTTATTTGGCTGGGGGTCCTGGCTTTATTAGGAATGAAATTATCTACAGTTTTAGCTATCTGCCAGCAAAAAGTTTAGACCTCCACAGCCTTCTGAAATAAAGTCGTAGCATGAATAACACAAATCATTATATACAGTCATTCTATCCTTCTTATTTGCATACATGCACCCTGAGTCCTTAGCTTTTTATAACAAGCACTGAACTTTGTGAGTGCTTGAATCTGAGTCACCACTGCACTGTCTGAGCTCAAATCTTGATTAAGATGCTGTACTGTGTCTGCCTGGGAAAAGACTTGTCTCTTTCAGAAATAACTGTCTCCTCTGATGTTCTGACCTCCCCCCCCCCCTTACTGGTGTGCTGTTCTCTTCATTGGATGAAGAATGCTGTACTGGATCCTATCTTTAATGTTCCTCTTGCTTTGCAGTCTGATATCCTTGGATAACTACTAAGTGTATGTGTTGCTGTTCGATTTCTGGTGGGCAGCAGGAAAGGAAAACTCAGCTTTTCATTTTGTGCAGTGAGAACAAACATGCTCGTTTTACCACTGACAAATTTCTCGGGGCCATTTAAAAGTACTGTTATATCATTAATATAAAACTTTGCCGTTAAAAAAAACCAAACACAAAACAACCCAAAAAACCTGTGTAGACAGTTCTGTTTGGGATACTATAGTAGTGTACCATTGCTGATCGTGTGCTCTTTCCACTTTAAAATAGCATGCTGTGCTGCTCATACATGGGAGGAATTCAGTTAGGCCTAGAGTTAACTAGCATACTTCTGTGGCATGGCAGGGTGGTCAGTCACTTTCCAACTTAATTGAGAAGTTAAATTATATGCTATTATGAATGCACATCACTGCAGGGGAAGTAGGCAAATTATTGTAACCTTTGAAAAGCAAATTATTTCTGTAAAATATGGAAGCTTATGACTTCATGGTATGAATGCAGCTTCACTCTCAAGCAATAGAAAGTTTAAGATGTTTATTACTTCAGTTGTGCCTACACAGGCACAACTGATACTGATTTGAAGCCATTTTGCATGAAAAGCATGATTTACTACTTGCTTATGACTTGTCTATATGAAGAAACACGTTGTAAAAGAAATATTCTGAAACAAATCTAATCCAACCCAGTTATTTAACTTAAGCTGATACTGACTTTGCATCCTTCCATCCAATCTTATGTTTCTGTTCTTGGACACTGCCAAACACAAGAGGATGGTTTTGGAACTTAGACTCACACCATAAGGGCCAGTTCTTGAGAGAAGACTGACCATAGAAATACTCCTGTGGCGGTTCTCACTGTCATTAGCATAACCAGAGCACCATAAAGCTCTTTTCCTTGAGACAGGAGTCTGTCCTGTGGAAAACTTCATTCTGGTTTTGATATTTTCTATGTGTTCCTGTGTTTCTGTTCTGCATTTTTTGTTTATAAAGTTGATTATTTGATCTCCCTAGATGACCACAATTACAACTTTTACATATGGTTCATATATGATGCTGAGAATATATGAACCCAGAAGTATATGCTAGGTATTGTTTACAGTATACAAAAAAACCCCACTAAACCTAAGAAAGTGATGATTGGAAGGCATATTCTTAGAGCAGTGGCAATCTCAAAAATGGAAATTGAATCCAAAATACAAACGTGTTAGTCTAAGGAAGTGTTCACATAACTAACAATATGCAATATACAGCAAAATATCAAATATTTGCTCAAAAAAGACAGTTACCTTTACTACGTAAGGTATATACCCAAGAAGTGAAGCTTAATGTGCATCTAAAATGCTTTCTGGTGTAGAGAAATCCTTGTGTGAACAGAAAATACTGGCAATAGTAGCATTTAATTGTATAAGCATAAAACTGATGCATGTCCTAATTAATTTCCATAGATGAGCATACAATTTAATGCTAAGTAATACTTTCAATATGAAGAGGCCATGCCAAGATAGGAAGCTAAACACCAAAACTGAATTCAGGCCTGTGAAGTTTGGTTTGGTATAGGGGGGTTAGGAGCTGAAACACTCTCCTAAAACGTATATAACTACTCAAAGGCTAGTGAGGAGTAGTGAAGGGGAAAGATTTTTAATGCTATTTTATTCTTTAAAGAATGGTTACCATTTGTGGCATGCAATCTTACTTTGGGTATGCTCTTATCTCTAAACAGTTTATCATTAATACTCTCAGATTTCACATACTCTTCATGCATAAGTCCCTTCAAAATTGTTTTTCCCTAGTGTATTTATGGTACTGATTTCACTGCTTGTCATCTCTTTTCTCTCTCCTCTCTTTAGAACTCACAAATAGTGTTGAAAGCCTAAGTGAATTACAGAGTTCTGCAGGCTTACACAGTATCTACTAATTCATGACATTGTTCGGGGTTCTTAACGTTATTTTTTTAGACTGAGAATTCAGTCTTTGAGAGCATTATTTTTCCATGCATAATTAAGGACAGAGCATCTATGTCTGATATCTCTACACTGGAGTTTGTATACACTAAATCACATTCTGCTTATTTGAATTTTCATTGTTCCAATACTGATGCATATTCAACCGTGTTTTGTAATCCTGGAGACATAAATCAACAGTTGAAAGCAGGCATGGAAAGCAAAGGAAGAATATAAGTGTATTTTCCCCATGCATTTCAATACATCCCGCTTTATGCCAAAGCCATGATGTTCTCCTTTTTCAGACCCCTACTTCAGCTTTCCTGAGCTTTACCAGGTCTTTCCTGATCTTCCCTCGGCCCTTTCTTCTGGAGGGAGGGGAACTTAATAGCTGGCCTGTATGATTAATGAGAGCGCTACAGGAATAGTAACAGGAAAAATTATTAAATATCCCCTAGCATTCAACTACTGACAGAACTTTGGCTAGGGAAACAGTGCTTATTATTTAAGAAGGAAAAAAAAAGTCTGGATGTGGCTCATAATCTAGAGAGACTCGATTTACAGGAATACAGTTGCAGGCGCGGTATTGTCGGCAGAACCAGTGAATGCAGTAGCTTCTGTGCTGTTTGTTTAGGAACATTCAGAAAACAATTTAGGAAAAGGAAAAACAAACAAATGGAAACTGTAGCTACTTAACTGAAAAGAAGGTAAGCCCACAAACACAATAGTGAATTCTAGGAATAGCATAAAAATTAAAGCGATCAAGTTACATTTAATGTTATAATCAACTTGAATTTCTTCTAGTACATGGATCATAGTAGATCCATGTCCTTTGACTCAGTGAATAAAGTACATGAACAAATATCCAACAAGCAGCCTAAAAATCTCATCTGATCTGGTAGCAGTCAATATCTGGCTATATACAGCTAGATTATTACTGGAATCTATTCATCCTAATAAAGCAGCTAACCTTTTTCTCTTTGATGTATTACAGTTTAAAATGAAGCCCATCTAGAGAATCCTCAGCAAAACTGTGTGGTCCTAGCCACTTGAAAGTTGATGGTTTTATTTTTTTTTTAGGTTTTTTTAAAGATTGCTGCTAATGAATGTGTGTCGTTGACAGCTCTAATCCATGCTGAGGAATACAGATCTGGAGCAGAGGGTGTTTTTATATTCCGTGTCCTTAGTAGAGTCAATATTAGTAGGCAGAGGTCTTAAATATGTTTTAACTTCCAATGGTGTCACCTAAACCAGGACAGTCTGAAAGTGTAGCTTCAGTATCGTTCAAGTGCTGGTTGCATGAAGTGGGGCTTGGAAACTTACTGGATGTCTGGGTGTTTCTATTTGATTCTAGTGTCCTGTCCTGCCCCACCCCTCCAGCTATATAACGCTGCTGTCTTCTGATCACTGACCTTCATTTTTATATACTAATACTGAACCTTCCTAAGTTTAAGTTGTTGTTGATGTATACATGTGTTCAGCTGTATAACTGACTACTTAATTAAACAATTTTCTGGATACTATGGTACTATGACATGTATTTACAATTATTTTTTTCCCTGAAGAAATATATTCTTTTTTAAATCTGTGTCTTAACCTGAAATTATCAGGAGATAGATATACCCTTTTTTTCCTCTGGCTGGCATTTTTAAAAAACTCTTTAACATTGGGCCTATATCTAATAAGCATTGAAACCAAAAGAGCAAAGAGAAAATGGACACATTCCAAAGAATGTTCTGGCCTTCAAAATGCCAGCCCAGACTTCTGTTTAACTTTTCTTCCAGTAACTCAACTTTCTGATTTAAGTCTTACTAAATATCAATCTTTCCAAGATTTTAAAAAAATAGTCATGTTCCTGTGGTAGTATTTCCCATATATGGATTATTTTTGCCCAGAGATTGGGGGAAAACACATCATGACTAGAATCCTAAAGCTTCCAGATATGGTATTAATTTTCCTTGCTAAACATCATCAGCATCATCTAGTTTATCACTGTCATCTCTTAATAAACCAGTATTTAAGTGCTATTGTCATTAAGGAGAAGTCATAATGGAGAAGTCTTCTCTTCTCTACTCCATTACCTATCTGTAAAAAGAGACTTTTGCTATAGAGGTGTTAGACCTATTAAATAACTGTTGTAATAGATGAAAGCTCCTTTGTGCTTTTATGTAGTAAAAAATCTCTTATAAATGAGGGGAATTTTCCAGTGTTGTGGTGCCTTTAAAGCTGAGTAGCCACAGTGGTGCCTTTTCACTGGGGATCTATTCTGTTATTGGAATCCATTAATCCAACTCACTAAACCAGGACATCTTTCATACAGGGGTGGCAAAAAGTCTTTAGAGTTTTTTGGATTCCACCTTGTGTTACTACTTACTCCAACCCTTGACGAACTGTAAAACTAGCTGGTTTTAATCCTTCTGCATCAGAAATGCAGTTAACTTTTTAAAATGTAACTCAACCAGTCTTTCAAGTATTGAGATCTGTCTGTTTCTTTCCAAGTGACTTGGTGAGTCACTACTGGAGAATCAGTAGCCAAAAAAATAATGTATGTAAACAAGAGTTGTTAGTCCTTTAAATGTTGAGGTTGCTGTGGTGGGTTGACCCTGGCTGGATGCCAGGTGCCTACCAAAGCTGCTCTATCACTCCCTTCCTCAGCAAGATGGGGCAGAGAAAATAAGATGGAAAAAACTTGTGGGTCAAGATAAAGGCAGTTTAATAAAGCAAAAGCAAAGGTTGCATGTGGAAGCAAAGGAAAACAAAAGATTTATTCTTTACTTCCCATCAGCAGGCGATGTCCAGCCACTTCCCGGGAAGTAGGGCTTCAGTATGCGTAGCGGTTGCTCTGGAAGACAAATGTTTTAATAAGGAATGCCCCTTCCTCTTCCTTTCCCCCAGCTTTCATTGCTGAGCAGATGCCATATGGTATGGAATCTCCCTTTGGTCAGTTTGAGTCAGCTGTCCTGGCTATGTCCCTTCCCAAGATCTTGCCCACCCCCAGCCTACTGGTGAGGGGGGAATGTTGGAGACAGCCTTGATGCTGTGGGAGCACTGCTCAGCAGCAGCCAACACACTGGTGTGTTACCAACAACTTTCTAGCTACCAATACAAAGCACAGCACTGCTATGGGGAAAATTAACTCCATCTCAGCCAGACCCAATACAGTTGCATACCCCAATACTATATCTGCTATTTGCTATGCAGGTTAATGGTTTCCAATAGAAAGAACTGGGATTGGATAAAGGAAGCTTCATTGTCTGACAGAGAATAAGTTAACCGCTTGTGAAGCCTGATTAACCCACCTATGAATAAATTCTCTGAATTCTGAGGAAATGCTATATGTGGAGTAAACTTATTGTTTCACAACAAAAGTCATTTAGCTTCAACAAAGATGGAATTCTCAAGTTCAGATTCACATCCCTCAAGATGTTCTCTCTTTTCTCTAGCTCTTAGTGTAGATAGTGAAGAATCCAATGTTGCTATTCTTCAAAAGAAGGAAAAATCTTAGAACTCCCCTTGCCCCAGAGTTAGTGTCTGGTCAGGATAAGCATGAACTTGTTCATGTTCATACTTATATTGCAAGTCATAATAGGAAATGTCTTCCCAGTACTTTATTAGGATCTATTTAAAAAAAAAAGAAAAGAAAAAAGACCACAAAGTAGTATTTTTAACATTTTGAGACAGATCGAACCCTTTAGGGTCAAAGAAAATCATATGAATATTGTGAATCTTCCTCCCCCGCAACCCCCAAAAGCTACTGAAGTGCTGATCAATATGAAATTTCTTCGAGGATTTACCAAAATGAACTTGAATTTCAACCCAAGTGAACTTTTGGTGCTTTTAAGCTATAAGAAGGACTTTATCACAAAAATGCACAAATTTAGAAATCCTAGTGGATGTGAGGACTTACTGTCTCCTTGTACTGTTGATAAAAGAAAACCCTGTTACTGAAAGGTTTGGTTTCAGCTCACGTAGATATGTTAACGTACAAAATTTTTTTGTCTCTAATTTGGAATATATGTTGAGTTATCAGTTTCTTTAAACATCTGGTAACCTTACTGTAGTAATGTGGTGAGCTCCTTCATAGTTTAGAATAACGCACTGAATGTCCAAAGTCTTCCCTTTTTTATATATATATCTGACTTAACCTCCTACCTTTCTTCAGGCAGTTTTAATGTTGCCTGTTGAATTAAACAGATGGCTAAGATGAACTGCTGGAGCACAAGGTCTCCTAGAGCTAGAGAGCCTGACACCTTGCAAGTAAACACTTTAGAAGCAACTTATCCAAGAGGCCCGATTCCTCCTCTCCATCATTCCCGTTCAGTGTCTGTAAGGGAAAAGCTGGGAAGGCTACATCAAGAATTGCCCAGGTTTAGAGCAGGTTATGTCCCTACTATAGCCCCCCACTTCCATTGTCCCCTCTCAGGACGTGGTGGACTTTCATGTATTTGAGAAATGCCGCAAGATCTGCGTGGAAACTAATGCATCTAGAATTCTTCCCCACCCGCAAAAGTGCGATGGTCTTCAGAAAGGGATGAGGGTTAACCTTCAGGCAAATCTTGCTCTTTCTTTAGCCAAGTCACTAGTTCTTCCTTAAAATAAGGAAACAACCCCTCCCTCCTTCCTTTTCTCAGCCATGTACTCCTTCATGGATACTCATCATTTGTCAAAAGAAAGGTGCTTAAAGTAAGGGCATAAATGTTTTGTGGGCAGAGAGAAACTCACCCTAACCTTCTTCATTCAAGTAGTCAGGGTGACCAGTAACTACAACGGCGACTCCGGGCTCGATCCGTCTCCCTTCCCTTCCTTCCCCCATCCGAACATGGTCCTCGTGCTCCGTGCCCCGCTGGCGCGCAGCGGCCCGGGCCCCCGCCTTCCCCGGTGCGGTGCGGTGCGGCCCGGCAGCAGCGGGCGGGCGGGCGGGCGCCCTGTGTCGCTGGCGGGTCTGCAACCAGCACTGCGTGCTCCGGGGAAGCGAGCTGGCTGGTCTCGTTATGCTGTATTGCCGCACCTTATTTCCTCCTCGGGAAAAGCATAATCAGCGCCGTGCGCCTTGTAATTAGGCCCTACGCATCCGTCTGCTCGTACGAGCGGCCCTCTCCTCCCCGCTGACCCCGCGGTCCCCTCTGCCGCTCTGGGCTGTGCTGAGGGCGAAGACAGCGCTGCCAGCTGTTAGCCAGGACGAGCCGGATAAGGAGCAGCCAACTTCTGCAAAGTGTTCTTAATTAATGCTGAGGAAGAGTTGTTAAAAACGAAGCGTGTAGGCGGGCTGGTCTGTTCGCGTTTTCTTCTCTTCGCCTCCGGTCCTCGTCCCGGTGCTCCGCGCTGTCACTGTCTGCCACGCTGGGGCGAGCGAGGGCGGAGGTGTCGCAGCCTGCCTGCCACCTTCCTGAGCGCTCCGCCGGGCCGCTGCCCTCCCGCCCCCGAGGCGGGGATGCCGCCGCTCTCCCCTCGGCCCAGCTCCCTCCTTTCCCCTGCCCCGCTCCCGCCCCGGGCGCCCCCGCTGCCGCGGGCCTCGTTCACTCACCGGCAAAGCGAGGAGCAGAGCGGGCACCGGCCGCGGGGAGCTCCGTCCGGCGCGGGAGGGGCGGGCGGAGCAGGAGGAGGAGCAGGAGCAGGAGGAGGAGCAGGGCTCCTCGCTGCTCCCCTTCTCCTTCCCCAGTCGGTATCCGCGTCCCTCGGCTGGGCAGGGCCGGGGGGGGTGGGGTGGGGTGGGGTGGGGTGCCGTGCCGTGCCGTGCCCCGCCCCGCCCCGCCCCGCCTCGCCCCGCCCGTGCGGAGCCGGCAGCGGCTCCTTGGCGCTGCACGCCGAATTTTGCCCTCGGCCGGCGGTGCGCTGGCGGGGGGAGAGCTCGGCTCCGCCTGCCGCCGCTCTCCGGGCTGAAGGGCCGGGACCCGGCGCTGCTGCTCCGCTGGCTACGGCTTTTCCCTCCTCGGGTCCAGTGCCGCCCGAGGGCGCCGGCGCCCCGTCCCCAGCCGAGAAGTCCCCCGCGCCGCCGTGGCGAGCGGCCCGGGAGGCAGGTCCGCCGGGCCGGGGAGAAGGCGAGGGGCCGCGGCCGGGGGCTCCGCCGTGGAGGGGCCGCGGCAGCCGCCGTCCCCCGGGCACGGCTGGCGTGTTGGCCGGAGCGGCCGGGGCCGCCTCTGCGCGCTGGTTTGAACGGCGGCGTGTTGAAAACCTGCGCCGGTACAGATGCCTGCAGCCGGGAGGCTGCCCGGAGGGGTGAGGGGGTTCATTTATCTGAGGTAACGCCAGGAGTCTGCGGAGGATCAGAAATCAAATCCTGGTTTGCGGTCGTCCCAGCGCTTGATCTAGCTGCAGGGCCACCGCTCTTGCTCTGAGAACGAGCGTGTGTTCTTTAGTAGCGTGGTATGTGGCAGTTCCTTTTAGTGGAGCCGCCTTACAAAACTAGTGTGAGACCTGGAAAACCTCAAATGTAGAACACATTGTCGTATATCTTAGGTAAATGGATTTTTTTTTTTTTGAGACTTCCGTATGACCAGTATGTCTTCTCTGTATTAAACATACACACAGGGGTTGGTTTTTTTGCCAAGGAAAGCAACTAACTTACGATTTTCACTCTTTTCTTTAAAATGGTGCTTATTTTCCCCTGTTTAGAATGTTTAGAAATGTGTCGCACAAAACCCCATGTGGATTCAAAAGGAGTATTTTGTTATGTAAGTCATAAAGAATTCATGCAATGATGTTTTTGCAAACAGCATTGTTGGGCACTTAGTAACCGTGTTGTCCGTAAAGCTGGTGAAGAGTACCATAAAATTTGCACAATTCCCCCCGTCCTCCATGGGCCAACAGGAAAATAGGAAGAAATACCTGTGTTCTTGCACTCAGTCTAGGAGAATAATATCCTTTGCCAAAAAGTGCACCTCTACCAGTGAAGAAGTGTCATAGTCATAAACTACTTTCTTGATGCTACTACGGCCATCTTTTTGCTCTTGAATAAAGTGTTAGCTGTCCCATTACAATTATGATAAAACCAATTTCTTCACAAATGTATGCTTGGGTCTTGTTTAAATCACCCTCTTATGTAGACATTTGGCCCTGCAGGTGGTCAGAGCAACCCTGTGCAAGAACTTTCTCTTTGTTGGTGTTTGGCAGTACCTGAATCGTGCTGAGAGGCTTTACCCTGGAAAATGGTTCTGCAGGAGACAAAGGCCCTTTCATCCTCATGCCTGTTACACCCTCATGCCTGTTACACCCTCATGCCTGTTACATACCTGAAGAACAACTTCTGTGCTACCCGCTTGTGCTTCTCCATTACCTACTCAATAATGTTCAGCTTCACTTCTGCAGCACGTTCATGCTCAGCCTCCTTTGCTGTTGTTTTGACCTGTTTGTTATGTGCAAATAGGTTTTATGTAGGGCCCTTTGCAAAAACACTGAAAGTCAGTCGGGTTTATAACTTTACCACCAAGTTGTAACTGCTCTGCGTGCTTATTCTCCTGTGGACCTCTTCCATCCAAACAAGGTTTTCTGCAAGCAAGGCCAGAGATGGACTGGAAGCCTTAAACCAGTACTGCAGCGTTGCTGTGAGATGTTCCTATCTCCCAGCAAACATGTTTGTTACAAACAGTATTTAAGTAACCTCCTTTAGAATGTCAGGGGCTTTGTACTGTTGAAGGTAGAATGTGGCATTTCCATTGAGATAGAAAGGACCCAAATAAATTATCCCTTGCTATGTGTAGTGCTGCAGATGAAAACTGAGACTAGGATGCTGTTGGGCTGTACGCCAAGACTGAAAGAGCTGGAATTCTTATTAGAAGGAGCTTGGGGGATGCACCTCTATTGTGTCATGCTATATATCTCTGTATTTCTTTTGAAATGATAACTCTTGTATTGCAAGGCAGACAAAGTTACAAAAGGTATCGTAAGATATGTCTACCAACAAGTTCACAGGGATAGAGGCTTATTTAAAAGAGTTTCATAAAATACTCATACCAAACTTGGCAGGCTTTTCAAGCCTCCTGTTAATATAAACTTCCAACTTGGATTACTTTTGTCAAAGAATTCTTAGAGATGGCCTTTCAAACAAACTGAATTCCAAACAAATGAAATGGATTATGGTTTGTGATATGGGGTGTTACTGATTTACACCACCATTAGTTTTAACTTGGGAAAACTGAGCAACAGGCTAATAATAGTACAAGTGTCTGTCGATGGTTGCTTTTAATTATATTTAAAGCTATACGTTAAATGGCTGCATGACCATTATTCTTGTTTTTAATTCTGCAAATTATTAGACTTCAGAGTACTGCAAGCAATTTGGAAGTTATGTTTTTAATGTAACTTACAACAGGGTCAGCTTTGTCAGAAATAATGACCAACTAAACTAATCTGCCCATGCATATGAGTAAATCTTTGCTAATTCTTGTGGTGCCTGGTAGGTCAAAAGTAGTAGTATGTGATAGATGGCTAAAACTTGAGCTGGGGTTGTTTGACAGTTATTTTTCTGTATTTTCTCACAATGTTTCTTCCATCGATTCTTTTGTCTGCAAGCAGTCTTCAGCTATCAGCAAGTATTTGAAATTACTGTAAGCTTCATGGTTTTAGTGATATACCATGACTCTTGCTACTTCCAATGCACATAGACTATTAAGATGCTTATATTCTGCATAACTTGACGTTTTGGAAGATCACTTAATGTCATTAAAGTCACTTAATAATTTTTTTCCTGACTGAAAAGTAGCCTATTGAAAGATGCGCTTCCAAATACTGAAAGCTTATTTCAATTGTCCTAGGTATCTAAGGGCAGAAGTGAATGCTCAGAACTGTTTGGATTAAGGTTCCTCTTGCCATGTTTATTTGCAAGGTAAGTAAAATTAGAAGCCTTTTTTTTTTTTTTTAATACAACTCGGCTCTTCAAAGTTTGGTTGGAAATATTTTCAGGTTTAATATTCAGCATGAAAATACAATGAATCCTGTTTCTTTTTACAGATAAATTTAGATTTCACTTTTCTTTCAAAGGTACCCATTTGAGTGCTCTGTATGAGTTACAAAGATTTAGCCTATTTAGCTTATGGTTTCAACATAACTTAAATTGATATCCATGGTATGAGCTTATAGATTGTTGACATGCATACTCCCATTTCCAGTGGAAATAAGAAGCTTTACTTAGAAGAGTATTAAGGAAAGTATAAACAGCATACGGAGACATTCTTCACAGTAAGACTTAAATGTCCTTAAATAATTACCTGTTTTTCTTATAATGTCACTGATACTGAAATTTAATGCAGCAACCGTCTTGTTGCATAAGCCTCCTTTGCCATTTCATCCCTGTCTCTCTTACGTGTCTACAGTTACCCCCTGGGCAAGAGGTAGAGAGAATAGCTTTCATCTACATACATGCTATTATCTCAATAATGCTCATGTTCATGCCAACCCAAACTAGACACTTCTGACCATATTCTGCAGTCTTTCCCTCAGTGAGGATGCTAATTTGAATATCTTCTCTAACCAGAGCCTACACTTCACTAAACTTGTAAGTAAGAGCTTAATATCTGTGAATTTTCATCTCTGACTGAAGTTAATCAACAAGCCCAAATTTATTAGAGAGGTACAGGCAGACACTGCAGCTGTATGAAAGTGCAGACACGAATAAGGGAAAACTCAAAGTGTGGCTTCTATAGACGTTAAAAATGGCATTAAGTACTAAGTAAATTAAACCAGTCCTTGTTATTATGATTCCAGAAATACTTGGCTTCTGAATGTGCTCACCTCCAGGTTTGGTGCTTTAACTCTTAATCTACTTGTCGGGGAAATTCAGGATGCTCTTGTTTTTCCACTGGCCTCATATATGCGAAGTATATCTGTATTTCATGTTTTTGGGAATCTCTGACCAAGGATAGTGTCTTAATACCCTTTCTTACAGCCAAAATGTCTTCTGCTGCTTGTATTTAAAAGTCATCTGGGAAAAAAAAAAGTGTAATGTGGCTCTATGCTTCCCTGGTAAGAATTAACACAATCTGCTAATGTGTGAAAATGTCTTTACTGGGATTTTACTTCACATAAATAAAGTTTGAGCTAACGAGTTAGTTAAACTGCTAAGAATGGGGATAGTGAGCTCTGTTAAGTAAGAAGTGTGTAATAGCTATTTCACTATAAAACTCTAACAGAACAGTTCCCTGGGTCATTTTCAAGGAAGTCAGGTATGTGAGATCAGTGCCATCCCACTTTTCCAGTACTGATCTCACCATGGTTGCCTCCCAGTGGAATCTTATTTGCTCCAGCAACAGCATAACATGCTTGGAACACTTGTTGTCACATGCCTTGACCCTAATGTGCATCTGTTCTTGGATTTTAGCTTTTTATCATTAACAAGAGAACAGTGATGCCACAAAGAACTGTGATTTTGTTGACTTTTGTTAACAAAACAAAAGACATTCAGAAGAACATTAGCAGTTTAACAAATAATATTAAAAGTAGTAATCTGTTCTCTGATTAAAAACTGTTGCTTCCTAGTAATGTTTATAGTGTATCTTTTCAGATGACAGTGTGTCCTGTAGCACTACAGATTTGAATATTATTCTGGAAAATCCAGTAATTTATCAAGGTGTGTTTTGAAGTTAAGCGTCATCTGTGTTGTAGGAATAACTCTTTTCTTCTGCAGAATTTCAGAAACTTTCTACTATGCCTTACACTTTTGCTGCTACTTATTTTATTGAAATCTCATTTTACACGTCTTGGGTACACATGCAGTATAAATGATCTTGTTACAATTCAGAAATCTTCTCTTGTTATGTTCTAAGTGCTATTACATCACAACACTTTTTACTAATAATTCTTATACTGAATTGCTACTGGAAGTACTTACAGTAATAGGGTTTCTTGTGTAATAACAAACATTATTCTGATAGTTAAAAAGCTGTCAGGTACGGATGGTCAAAATTTTGTCACTAACTCCTTGCTAGTCTGTCAGTATTACTGATTGGCACATGCAGCTTTCAGCAAGCTAATAATGTCCTAATAAAAATCTACTTTATGGCCAAGGAGTAAAATGTAAGACCTGTTATGCAGTTCAAGTTACTTATTCAGCTCTGGTTTAGACAACGTGAAGTTTACCTGTTTCTGAAATTCAACAACAGATGAGCTGACCAAATTTTACCTTGCCTATTGTGAAGTAAGGTAAAAAAGACTGGAGGAGATCCACTGTGTTCCATTCAAATTGGAATATCCTGGCAATAGCCAGGAGATGTGGCTTTTTATTCTCAGCTGTCCTCTGTATCGCCACTGTGTACAGAAAACTCAGTCAGCTGATTTGTGCCTAACTTTCTCCATATATGCAATGGAGGTAATTAAAAATAAAGGTCAGTGATGTTTCATATGCTACACTGGGCTTCAGTCTGGATTGTAACTGGATGAAATTAGTAAATATTTATACTACTCTTTAGGAGACAAAGTTCTACGATTTTTAGATAAATAAATTGACGATGCAAGGGCTCTGTCAACATTCTGTTGCAAAATACAGGGATCCAACTACTTTGAATACATTGGTGTTTTTCTGAATGCAAAATCCTGAAGGTTTTGACCATCTCTGATTAGATACATCACTGTAATAAAAATGATTCTTTTCTACAGTTAAGAAAAAATTGCTGTCAAAATGTATGTAATTACACTAATTAGAAACAAAACACTAGCTGTTCCCAAGAGCAGGGACTTGTCTTTTTAATTGATTTAAACGTTTCACTTTGTAACCCTTACAGTTGCAGTTCTGAAAGATGATTAAAGTAATGGATGAGCAGATGGATTTATGCAAAAGCAGATAGAAAGTGAAAATAACGTAGGTAACAACAGTTTAAGGAAGAGATGTTAGACTGAAGCCTTTTCCAGATGAGCGAATGTGATTATGGGAGACATTATGTGTGTAAACTAGGAACTTTTCCAGGTATTACAAATTTTCTTAACAGGTTTAAGAAGCCGTAAAGCATTCTCTGCAGCTCATTTGTAGCACCAGACAGTAGGTTCGTCCTGTCGTCTTGTGAATAAATTTGCTTGGGAACCATTGTCCTCTTGAACTAGTAATAAGCCAGATGGAGAGAATCTTCCCTCTTGGCTCTGCTGCAGAGCAGGTGTCGTCTTAGTCACCCTGTGATAGGTATGCATGGACTATGAACAGGGAAGCTGTAAAAAGCTGTCGCTATCAGTTTGGTGTTGAGAGGGATGCCAGGGTTCCTGCGTCAGGATCTACTTACGTACCTGTACAAACACCCACACCCACTAACCCCTATCCCCCACTCTCCAAATCTCCTTCTGCTTTTGGAAAACATTGTTAACAAAATCAGCTCTGCACCATGGTGGGGATATGTTCCCTTTGCAATATGTTTGCTTCCTGAACGGTATCAGCTCTAACATAACTTAGTCCTGAGATTAAGGACCTGGGTGTGACTCTCTTTTAAGGGTGGAAATGTTTCCGCTTGTTTTGTTGGGACAATATTTGTGTCTCATTGTTTGAAATGAAACATGGAGTAACACTTAAGTAGAGAGACGCAATTCTATTATTTAGGGAGAACTCCATTTTACTCTGTGTATTTTCGCATTTTGTCCTGGAATATAGCAATAGAGACAAAAACATTGAAGCCATAGCTAAAAGACATTGCTCGTTCTTTATATCTGTGTCGATGTGCTTTAGGTGTAAAGACACAAAGCATAACCTTGGCTTCAAAGGAATCTATTGATTCAAACTGTGGCTATTCCTGACTGAGCACAATAAACATGGAACTGTGTGCCTATAGAGTAAAAATACTGGGTTGCCATTCTGGGCCTGGACAATTAAGCCTGTGTTCCCTAGTCTCAAATCAAACATCTTCTGCATAGCAAAAGCTGAGCTGTAATCTGTCATCCTGAGAACATTCTAGGCATTCCCATAGCTGAAGCAGGAGACACATGAGTTTCAGCCACATTTGTGCAGCCTCTACTGAAGTTACGAATGCTTCTCCGTGAAGATCCCTGGCTCCATCCATATCCCCTTTCCCTCAGCACATGGCTAAGGGAAAATGAGACAGGCGTGTTAAGTCTTAACGTGCTGGGTAGACCAGGAGTTCTGTATTGAGGTTCAAAAGATATGGACTCTGACTCACATTTTCCCATTTGTCCTGGTCTTTGACTTTGGACAAATCACTGCTCCCTCTCATAGATTCTTCATCTTTTAAGTGTTACTTTTACCCTTAAGGAGGTTGCTTCGATATCAATGGAGCAATGAAATTGCCATATAAACGGGGAGTATTTAATACAGGGCAATTTTTCTGTTACTGCCTATGTGGCCAGCTAATATAGCTATAATGCATATTCTAGCTTGCTTTTATGTAAGGGGAACAACTGGCTTTGCCTGTTAAGGATCACTCTAGTTTTACAATACTGGGGGGGACAAGGAGTATGTACCATTATATTTATGGCTTGATTTTTGAATGGTGCAGTTGTGGCTATAGTATTCTCTTGAGTAACTGGGGAATAGAATAGAAAAGATAGCTAGAATTAAGACTGTTCTCTTTGCTAATCAGGCTATAATTACGATTTATTTATTTTTGGACAGTCTTAGAGTGCTAGGTTTTGAGAAGCAGTGCACTGGGATGGAAATACAGAATGCCCATTACAGTTTCAACATGCTAGGTACACCTGGGAAATGTTTCATTTAAGTGTAGGTCATTATCCTACCTGTCCATTTGGGTGGTCAGGTTTTTGGCTATAGGTCAAGCATATTCATACCAGAAAGTTAACTTGAAGTTCCTAAAAATATTGTGCGAATTTACACTTACAGTCTTAAAGGTCTGCAGTGTGCTAAAATTTCCCTGGAAATGTCAAAAATAGTTGTCTTCACAAAACACTTGAGAACTTGGCTGCTATGACTGTGAAATTTCCTGATTTTTGTCTCGTAGATTGTGACAGGCGCTTCTCAAGATAGAGGGAAATTAATTCCATTTTATAAATATGTCCAGTGTTCCTTTTTGCTTACAGTGGATGATTTATTCTGGAACAGGATAAAACAAAGTTGTTAGAGAAACTGAGTACTAAAGCTAAAACAATCTAGATAAGAAACAGGCTTCTAGTCCTAGAAAGGGCTATATTGTGTCACAAGGGTTGAATATGTGTCAGCTGTAGCCAGGAGGAAAAAAAAACAAAAAGATGGAAGGGAGAGGTGAAGTTTTAAAGCTCCTTGGGTTCCGGAATAGGGGTGGAAGCACTGTGCTGAAGGGCAAAGGTTATGTGTAATCATGCAGCAGGAAGACCTGCAGATATCCCGAGCCCACTAGAGGCAGAAGAGGCTGCCCATTGCCTGTACTCGGACATCCACCTCCCCATGGCTAGTAGATGGTAATTGAACTGAGATGTTACACCCTAGTCTCTCCATACCAGCTTTTGCAAGTCAGAATTGGAAATGTGTCATCTTGTTTGCTTTCTGGAAAGGAAACTCATAAAAATGTTGATTGGAAGGAACCTCTGGAAGTCAGCTAGTCCAGCCTCCTGTCAAAGTGGGACTAATGCCACTCCTGGATCTGGTCGGTCATGGCTTTGTTTAGCCAAGTCTTGAAAGCTTCCAAGGATAGAGATTCCACCACCTCTCTGGGTAGCTTGCTCTAGTGTTGCACTACTCTCCTAGTGTGAACTTTGTGAAGAAACCAAATGTTCAGGCACTTAATAAAAGAGATTATGGTGCAAGACATTAAAAAGGGTTATGATACATTCTATGAAGGCTATTTAATTAGTCTTTTAAGGGGTCATATGTGGAGGGGGAAGGAATGAAGTAGGTAGCCTGGAAATCTTTTACTTTGAACTTTTTTTTTTAATACCATCAAATAAATATATTATGGCAGTGTATATATTTAACAAAACTTGCACGTTTTAACCATATGAATAAGGCTAAGGGAGTGTCATTGCAAATGCCTCTTAAAATGGTATTAATACTATTAAGTTTAAAAGTGAAAAGATGAATTTTTACCATTGGAATAAAGTTATACTCATGTTAGTCTAATTCAGAGGCAGTGTTGCAGACCTTCGTTATAGTATGTCTTCATCACATTTGTGTGAGAAAAGTTGGACTCTCAGTTTTAAGTAAAAGCAAAGATATCGTAATATTATTATGACATTTGGAAACCGATCCCATTATATATGTTTAGGTCAAAACTTTGTAATATGAGCACTTCATAAATTTTCTTTGAAAGACTATAAGCTGAAGTCCACACATCAGCTGTAGTAGATTATGTTCAACAGGAAGTGGTGAATGTTCGGTGCAAATAAACAAATAAATAAAAAATCCTGAAATGCTGAATGGACCCCAGCAAAGATCACTACTTCTTAGATGTAAAAAGAAATACTGGAATCCATTGACAACAAAGAAGTTACTTAGGTGAAATAATAACTTTGTTAATACAGATATTTTTCCTGGTGAGGGGGCAATAAGTCCCTTCTACCTAGGAAAGCAAAGAAGTTTTAGTAAACCTGAATCGGATGGAGAGAAGGAAAAAGCTGAAAAACATTTAATTTGTGTGTGTGCAGTTGGTTGTCTTCTCTATGTGTTTAAGGATTAAAATATGACCAAACACATACTTTCATCATGAGCTCACCACTTCAAAGAGTGGTTTAAATCTCTCTGCGTAGTTTGGGGATAGCTCTGAGCCAGGAAACGCTGTTAGCTTACAAATCATGACAGTCTCTTGACATGTGATTGAGTCACAGAACAAGCCAGTTTGGGAAGGTTGAACAAAATTTCATCATCATTAATTTGTTTGGTGTCTTTCAACTCATTCTGAATTTTGCCACATGGAACACTTTGGGATATAAAGCTTAGGGACCTAATCTCTGCTGCAAAAGCAAATAACGTTGCTTCCAGACCCTTCATCTTTCCTGTTGTTAAGGAACATCATCCAAAACTAAAAGATCACATCTATGATTAATGACAAATAAATTAAGCAAAATTCAATTTTATAACATTATTAAAGTCATAGTTAAAGTCAACATTTCCTAATGAAAACATTTCCATTTTTCCATACATGTATGTATAGATGCACACACAGTTGATGTGTTCTGTTTTCTGCAATAGAGATGAGATTAATTTTTTTCAGACTGAATCAGAAGATACAAGAAAAATCAGTTTCCAAAACATGGAAGCATTGTGGAAGTTTCTGAAAGGAGAACACGAAAATTACCTCCAATTTTATTTTTTAAATCTGTGACTATTCAATGTCTTTCTTTTTGTAGTTTTTGTAAAGAATGTAAACAACTTGGGGAAGGGGGGATTTGTTTGGGGGGTTTTTGGATTGTTTGTGCTTGCTGGTGTTCAGCCACCCATATAAACAGATATTCTCTATAATGATTCTGGTAAGAACTGTTCCAGCATACTGGCAGGAAGGAATTTGCATCTCTGCTTTTGAGCTTCTAAAAGTTGGCTCTGCTGGAAACTGATTTCCAGAAATGCTGCAGTTGACTTCAGAATGCTGTTTCCCACTGTATATCTTTACTTCTGGTGCATGTCAACTGAATGTGGGCTTTACGTTAGTATAATTGGCAACATAAATATTATTTATTTTCTTGCCTCCACACTGTAACTCTTAATGTAGGTAATTCTCCATGAATTTTAACAATACTTGCTGATTGTTGCTGGCCCACTTACTTGTCTCTGTGGATGAATATAACCTAGCCAGTGAAAGGACCCTGCTTAGTCTAATTAGATCTGTCTGCAGGAGATAGATCTTTTTTTGGTTGGAGCTGAAAGGTGAGCATTGTTCCACAACAAGCACAGATACAGAAGTGCTTTTTCAGCGTGTGAAACACAGAGCTCCTGCTAGCCATTAAGCCACCAATAAGACCACATGAAAGTGCTCATTGGCCACCACCTGGTGCTTACGGGTTTTTTTAATTAATTTAGATCTGTTTCTTATTGATACTAGAAAATACCTCATGCACTAGAAAAGCAATCTGGAGGAATGTGTAAGCGTGTGAAAGGACTTTTGACAAGGAAAACTTAAGTAGGTTTTAGATATGTAGAGAAGTTTTTAAGGTTTGGTAACTGTGTTTTGCTAAGGAAAAAGGAAGATTTTTATCTTCAGCATAAGGAAAACTGAATCATTTTTTGCCTCTCTCTGTATTGAAGGAAGGTAGGGGAGAGAGGAAAATCCAATTGGTTTTCATTGGCAGGGTGCCAGTGGTAAGAGGAAAGGAAATTATTTTAGTTCCTGAAGGGACTTGGAGGAGGTGAAACTTGAATTCACTTTTGTTGACTGAATTCAGTAAAAGAAACGGAATTGTTTTCTCAAATGAGATTGAGTTTTAGGGATGAAAAGGATCATGCAGTTTCTTCCTCCCCCTCCCCACTTTTCTTCATGAAGAAGTTTCTGCAAAGCTTGTCATCTTGAATATTGCAAGATAGTCCTTACCTCAGGAAGTTCAGCATATAATGGATACGTGTGTGTACGTGTACAATATATATATGAATGTTATATTCAGAAATAAACATGTAATTAATTATATGGACCTGATTGGAGAGCTCACTTATTTGTGACGTGTGGCATACTATTCTAACAAGTCTTCGGTAGGAAGGAATGCTGGCTGATTGTATTTCCTGTCAAATATTGCCCACAAAGCCACAGAGACTTGCTCGTGGGATACTGGAGCTTAGTAGTCTAAGGGAAATAATATTCTGAAACTGTTTTACTTGTATGTGTTGAAGAGCCACTCTCCTAGTACCCACTTGAACGTGCTTTCCCTATTTAATATAGATGGTGTAATGAAGTTCTGTTTCTGCTATCAAAAATAATGGAGGGAAAGGTATAACATCATATACCTTGGTGTGTGGGGAATGAGAAGTAAAGAGATGGTGGGATGATGCCATGGGGCAAAGCTCTATCAGATGATGGCGGAGCCTTGACTCTTTCAGGCAAAACATTGCACTGGGCAATAAATGAGGTACGTGTTGCTTGATAACTTTCTGCAATGTCTGTGCTTGAGAGTGTAAATCCACTTCTTGCATATGGATTCCAGGAGGGACTACGTTTAAATCACCAGCTAACAGGTACCAAATTACCAACTTCACGGCAATGATGTGGTACCTACCAAAGGAATGCTGTCTCTGCTTTCATGTGCATTAAGAAGCCATCTAGAACAGGGACAGAGAATAGCTGCTGGAATACATGGGCTTTTGTGACTAGTGTTTATAGATGTTTCCTTAGAGAGGGAGCAGTATAGTGAAGACTTCAGAGTTTTTGTTTGTTTGCTTTGTTTTTTGCTTAGTTAAGATGATTCTCAGGAAGATGTTCCTTAACTGTACCCACAGTTTCTTACCCTAGCATCTGGAGAAATTGTACTGATATCAGTGGAAAGTTCTTCTGGTCTCTGTGAAGGAAAATAACTAGTGATGCTCATTTAAAATACATTTTGAAAAATGTAATTTTTATTGGAATGATAAATAATGCCCAGTGAAGGTGTATATTAATAAATGTTCTATTTAGTATGGAACATTAAGTCAGTGTTTATTCATATGTATGGCTTTGTATATATGTGATGTTAGAAGAATATAATCATGCTTTTATTTCCACATGCATATGTGGAAATGATGTAGTCATTCTTCCATTATTTTTTCCCCATGGTATCCTATTTTTCTTACTTAAATTTCTTTCTAAGCTCAGTATGCAGAATAAGAAGCAATGAATTTGTGATTGCAAGTTAGTAAACGTAGCTAACATTTCTGTACAGTGTATTTAATAATTTGCCTATACTGATTTATCTCACTTATTTTTCATGCTCTTGATTATTGATTCCTAATTGTATTTTCACTTTTGCCCCATTTTCGCACAGATACATAATATCTGCGAAAATGCGTAGTGGTTTCAACACATGCTTTACTGTGCTTTTGCAGAGGTGTAAGTTATGTGTCATTTATGGAGTGCTTTTATGTAATAGTATGCCAGGGAAAAAGTCTTAAAGTTGGAAACAAACTCCTGGTGGCAGAATCGCACTTGCAGTGAAGGTAGCAAAATGCGACTTTTCACAATAGATCAGTAATAATAGATTGTGAACTTTTTTTGTTTGGTTTTTTTTTACTAATTGTTGTTTACAGGCTATTTGTGTACCTGTGTCAATTCTTAGTAACATTTAGAGGCAAAAATAGTTGTTAGCATAGTTTGAGACCAAACTAACCTTTTTATCCTTTTACCAAAGTATTTCTAAGGTAACTATCGTTTGCATTTTTCATGTTTGTGCTTTGTAAAGTGTGTACGATACTTTTTATTGCCTTCTTATGCCTGCCCATGAGCACTTATAGATTTGAACCATAGAATAAGCTATGTTGGAAGAATCCTTTGGCAATCATCTTACTAAAGACAGTCCCAGTCAGTGCAGGACCAGGTTGCTCAGGGCCTTGAGGAGTTAAGTTTTAAGTCCAGGAATGGTGATTCCACAATTTCTTGGAGCCCCTGTTTCCAGTGTTATGTACTGAGTAATGACATTGTGATCCAATGTGGTCACCAGGCAAATTCAGTCGTAAATAGTGTTATGCAAGTCAGGTGTGTCACTGAATTACTCTGTCATTACTCATGGGAAAACAGTTTGTTCTGAGAGAATATGTTTTCCAGAAGTGTGCACTCCAGTTATATGAAACACAATACAATGAAGTAACCTAAGGGATATGTTCCAGAGAGTTAAAAACTTTTAAAACGAGATAATAGGGCTTTTAAAAACAATACAACCATATTAAAATCATGGGAAGAATGCACGAAAACATGCTTTTCCACTAAAAAGATAATTAAAGAATTCTTGGTTTTGTCCCTCACCTATCATCCCAAGAGACACTTCTGAACTGTAAACACCAGAGAAGGCTTGGATTTCAGACATCTCTCAGGATTTTCTGATTACTGGTTCTGTTTTTATCTTGGTTCAGGCACAGAATTCCAGTCAGGAATTTGGTGAATCTCTGGAGTTTGTTCTGCTTCTTGCTGCGTTTCTTACTCTGGTCTGAGGTTTGTATTCAGTGACAACTGGCTGATGGAGAGCTGCCTTTTATTAGACATCTTCTAGACCAGGCTGTTTTATTTCCTTCCTGTGTTTCTTGTTGACCAGGTTGTGGGCTGAAGTTTGTTTGTACCCACTGAAGTGAAAGAGAAATGTGGAGAGCGCGCACAACAGCAGAAGACTGACTGAGTTGCAGTGTGATTGTAAGTGTCTCCTTCCTGAAGCCAGCGGTGCTGATCAGCAGGAAGAAAAACTTACTGTGGGCTAGTACTCACCTTGCCTCTTTCTTTGGAAGACTAATGCTACCAGCTGCATTAGAGCAGAGTTCTGTAAAAGCGCTTCCGAAGGGCCTGCTAAAGTCGGTCTCACAATGGATGATATATGTTTTGAATCTCTGCATGCTTTCCAGGCTGGGAAATGATCAGCATCTTCTAGCTTCTTCCTTTGTACATCTCCCAGCCCGTGGCACCTCTAAGACTCCTACCCTGGAGGAGATGTTTGCTCTGCCAGTTCCAAGCTGATTGCCAACAAATTGCTCTGTGATTGCACAGCTCTTTCAGTAATTATGTTTGCTGTTTCCAGTGTGCTTTTTTGGCTCTTGTATCCCGTGTTTCTCCACAGCACTCAGAATCTAGCTTCCCATGGCAGGCCCTCGGGTTGGAAAGTGATGCGTGCAAGCTGAAACTCAGAAGGCCCGATTCTCAGTCTGTTGTTGGACATAGAAGAGGATGGAGAAACTTCTACCCATGCTTATTTTTCCCATATTCTGAAGCTGGGTAGAACTGCCTTGCCCTAAGTCACGTGCTATTTCACAGAGTATTTGTATACAGAAACAAATATTTGCAAAATACAGTGATCACCTGCTGTTATAGAATTGCTTAGAGAAGGATGTTGCTTTGCCATGGAAACCTTTTCTCAGGGTTCTTTCTTTTCCTTTTGCATGATGTGCTTTTCAACCTGGAGTTGCATCTTAAAGGACGAAATGGAAATAAAAGAACTATCTCTGTGTTCTCTTCTGCTTTGAACTGAGAGCTGTCACACCTACTGAGGAGCAGTTTGGAAGGAAGGCAAATCTTCTAGGGCTTAGATGTAGAAAATCAGGTATTGCAGCTGACCTTATTAAGCAACAGCAGCCCATGCCACTGAATTATTAAATCAAGGAGAGAACCACAAAGATATTTTCTTTATTTGAAATGTCCGATTTAATATGTCATTTCCCTTTGCTTGCTACCAATTCAGCATGCTTCTCTGGGTGTACTCTTTATAGAGTGCCAGGAGAGAGTTTCTTACACATCTGTGTGCTTTACTATTCCTCTAAACTGAAATTGTATTGAGTGAAACCAAGAGGGAGGAACTATATGGTCCTTAATGTCAGTTATTGTTAATTGTCATGGTCCTTACTGTTATTTTTATGGTCCTTAATTGCCAGTTATATGATTCAGAAGAGACTTTACTGATAACACTTCTTATGGAGAAGACCAGTTGTTACTAAATTAAGTGCCGTTAGTGATGCAGTGGGTGGGCTTTAGCATAAGCTAGCAGCTAGTGGGCAAGCTCTCCAAGGCCTCCATAGACAAGCAGTCACTAAGGCAATGCTGCCATATCTATGCTGCTGGCCTTACCCGTGCCTGCTAGATGAAGCTAGCGTAGCGGTACTTATGCAGAACACTCTTGAGTTTTCTTTTTGGTTCACTAGACCACTGTCCCTCTTTGGGTTTTCCTTCAGCCAAAGGGTACTTCGTTGTGGACGTAGGAGCTGGAAGACAATTCAAGTCCATGGCATTTTTTCTTTTTCTCCGAGTCACTGATGAACTCATGTTGCAGTCGATAGGTCCAGTGTTTGTCTAGGTCACATCTTGCAGAGGAGTTGTAAAAACTAAAGTCCTGGCCAGTAATTTCCCATCACTTTCTCTAACAACAGCCGGGGTGCTATATCAGCGTGATTATTTACATTCCACCTGCCTATAGATTACCCTGTGATTATCCTGCTTTTTTTGACTGGATTTGGTATTACTTGTTTTTTCTCCTGTGGTACTAGGTAATTTTTCTGTACTTTTTACTCTGCTGAATCATTGTAATACAACCTATTGACTGCGTACAAAAGCATTCGTATTGGGTTCCCAGGCTGTGAATATACGACAAGTTTTATTTATATGAAAGAGATGGCTTTTAAGTTTTCTTTTCTGTTTGAGGTAGAGATCCTGTCCTTCTTGCTCACCCCTCAACACACACATGCACATGTGTGCACACACATAGTGAATCCTACTGGTTCACTGCTCCAACCTAAGCTCTAGCAGAAGTAGAAATTTAGGAAGATGGGTTTCCTGGTTTTAAAGTCAGCTTTAGACTTCAGGATGACAAAAATATCTGCCTTTAAAATTTACATCTGGCTCTAAATTTCACAAAGATTGTGACAACACAGTTTTAAGAGTGATTTTGATATTGCTTCTGTCCATAGCATAAGGTAAAGAATGCTCTTGGAAGATGTCATTGTATGCAAATTAAGCTTCAAGACATGTCTCGACAATCCCTGTATTTTTAAGAGAAATCTAGCATTTGGAAAATGCTGTTGGGATATCCTTCCTTGAAGCTGCCTTTTGATGTGTAGAATAGTGTGTCAATACTGATTCTTCTAGATGTGCTCATCTTTTCTTTTAGGAAGTCAGAAAAATTGTAGTTATCGTTGTTGTATCTTGAAAATCATAGGTCTTAAGTTTTTTACTTTTTTTTTTTTCCTTTTGCATCTGTTCAACCTTTAGTTTACTAATATTCTGTAGGGACTGATGTGACAAACTAATAGGATCAAATATTTTAAGGGTAGCTGTGGTGGTGTTAGCTATATGTAGCAGCAATTTCTGTTGAGAGTATTATAAATTAGTATAATCTTATGACTGGTAGGTTTTAATTTGTTTCCTTACACTCCAAATGGCTAAGAATTAAATCTAAATAGCTTGACTACTCAAATGAGATGTAAACATAGCTTTAAATCTAACTTTTTAACTGAAGATGAGACGCTAACATTAGGCCCTGAAGTTTTGACAGCAATGCTCACTCATTGATATAGGTATATAGCTTCGTCTCTAAGACTGCATCTTTCCCACAAGTATTAGAACTGTAAACATCATAGGATTGTAACATCTTTTTGACTTGAGTCAGCATAGGTGAGGCAATGAAGATCTTAGAAGGCAACATTGGTACGATTTCATTACTACTGCTCTTTGTTTATAAAATAATAGAGGCATGAATCCTGTTTCCTTGATAATGAGAGGCCTTGAATAGGAAGCACTTGGCTACCAGCTCCAAGTCCCTATCTAGCCAGTGCCATGATTGAAAGCTCTTTCTATTTTTTTTCCCCCCAACTCAAACTTGTGCATTGTCTCTATATTTAAAAACATGTATGGGCTGTATGGGCACATGTATGGGCATAATCCTAATATGGTTTTATGGCCGATCCTATGAAATACTAAGGGTCTTGGGTTTGATGCCAAAGAACAGACTCCTGACACTTCCCAGAATTCAGCCTTCAAACAAATAAGGAGGAGCTACAGTGAGTTCTAGTTGCTGCTGGTTTTTAAGAGTAATTTTGTATCATTCATGTCTAAATATCTTTGGAGTCCTGAATTATACTGCTTTAATGAAAAAAATTGCAGGTTTTGGAAGGCAGAAAGAGAACTATAAACTGAGTGTAGTGTCAAACTACACACCTCTCATTTTCTGAACAAAAAGACTGTCTGTTCTTTTATACTAAAGCCAATCAGCGAATCTCTGCATACTGCAGCAGTATGTGCTAAGACTAGCTGTCTTCTAATCCTTTCAATACCTCTACTTGAGAGGGAGTAGTTCTGTAGGCTATCCTTTGGCTATTGTTAGTGATTTGTAGTCTTTCTAATACCCAGTAACATTGCATACTTTTTAGTGCTGTAGTCGGGGTTGCACAGATGTAATTGAGAGTAAAACTAAACCCAGTGCAATTAGCCACTAGATGGAGGGACCTCAAGTAGATGGGTGTATTTTGAGAATCGGTCTCTGGTTTGACTGTTGTGTCTCTAATGATATGAAAACCAGAGGTAGAAATTTTTTGAACTTGAGTAGAGAACTGCTTCATCTACAGTTCTGTATCTTGCAAAACAAGCTTTCATTGAAATTAGTGGATGTTGCAGAAAGAAACTACTGTGGGAATGTGGTACTTATCTGGTATCTTAATGAGCTTCAAAGTAACTAATTGCTATTAAGATCTACATTTGTGGTTTGAATGGTGGATCAATTTCAAAGTAGCAAATGTACTGAAATTCAATTCTTGCAAGTGAAGCAAACCTTAGCTTGTTTTAGTTTGTCTGAAAAGCAGAGAGAATATTATTCTAAGACTGAATGCAGCTTTCTTTTCTTGGTGAATGAGTGTTAGTATGACTGGTCTTCTAGTGCTGGGATTTTTATTTTTTTCTTGGTAGCAATTTATTTTCCATGAACCAGGCCTTAAAGATATGTGATCCAGATGACTTGGCTAAAATCAGGCTGGCTTTCTTGTAAATTATTCTATATGCTTCCAGTTCTTGTATCTGACAGGTGAAAGGGCAGGAGATCCTTGTCCCTGTAACACAGAAAATATTCAATAGGTTTGCAAATTGATGGGTATTTTGATTTGAAAAATATTTTTCAAATGTGACTTGACTCATCCTGATATCTTCCAAAATTGTTCAAATTCAAATTTGACTGGAGTTAACAACTCTAATTCTGCTTTTATACTGGATTTTGTTCAAAAAGCTTGCAGATATTTTCAGTGAAAAATTGAAATCTGTCAGCACTAAGAATTAAGGTTAAAGCCACGATGCCTTCCTAACAAAGCCAAAATTTTTTGTGAGGAAGATGATTTTTTTAATATAATCTCTGAATATGATCACTTGTGGAAAAAGATGCCATAGCTGCAACAGGACTTATTAAAAAGAAGCACTCTGAATTACATCAGATCAAACTTACTCTGTAGTTTCAGGAGTGTGATAAGTGCAGGGCCTAAACCCTGAACCACTTAAATTGTGATTTTCTTTTTTCCCTTGTTTCAGTTTTTGTTTGTTTTCCTCTGCTTTTAGTTGAGACACATCCAACCTTTTTTATGTTCAGATGGAAGAAAGACTATGTGCATGTTTTTGAGCACCTCCAAAGCGTATGCTGGAAAGTCACAAGAGAAAACTTTTGCCAGTTCGAATAACTTTCATTATTATCTAGTAGCTACTTTCTAAAGTAAAGTCTGGTTTCGGAAGGTTTGGGGATATGAGATTGTCATGGTTTGGTTTTGTTATTTGGGGTTTTTTGCACATCTTGTGATGTGCATCAGACACACCCTTTTCGAAATAGAAGTTACAGCATGGAGCTAGCCACACTTTCAAAAAATAAAGCCTGAGATTTAGCGGTCCTGTGCACTGTGGTGTAATGCTTGGTTTGCAACCCAATACTCATTTTCTGATTAGAATTTTACAGTAGCTTAATGACCCATCTCAAATATGAACAAGCTACTTGAAAAGAACTAATGGCTACATCTCTTCAGCTGGAGTTCTTTGAGATGGATCCAGCATATTTATGCTCCCACTCGAATTAATTTTTTTCTTAATAATTAACTTGACTCTGAAGAAGCAATAGGAGAAAGCCTGGCAGCCAGAACAAAATATCTGTCTTTTAATTTTCCATTATGCTATTTGTGACAGAGGAATAAATGTGTTTGTGTGATCACATACTTATGGCTTAGAAATGCTCAAAGGGGAGAGGAAAAAAACGAACTGCTGCTCCCATAGGCATGGTGTTTGAAATGTTTCATCATTAATGCTTCTTAAGGCTGATGATTGTGCAAAAAGCATCTCAAGGAACCTCAGTGGCAGGTTGGCATAAACTGCATCTGCACTATAGGGGCACACTTACGTAGTTGGCAAATACTTGAGTTTGCAGTTTGCGTATACTTTATAGAAGATGTATGACAGAATACAGAAACAAAAGCTGATAAAAATTCCAAATCCCTTTTCAACAGGATTAAATTACTTCAAAGAAAAGCATGAGTTTCAACTATTCTCATGACTAAGGTTATTTTGGAATTTTTGAACGGAGGGATTTTATCCTTTGTTTTTGAAACTGTCTTAGAGGGAATATGAATCACTTTAAGACTTGGTTTTGGCAAGCATTTTTCATATTTCTTTTAGAAGTATTGTCTTTGGTAATATTCTCTTAATGTCAATAACAAGCTCCTTTTAGCTGCTCCTCATAAGCTTTTCAGGGATGAAAGTTGATGAATGCTAAGATACCGTATGTGGTTCATATTCCAAACGATGTGAGTTCAGTTCTGTTTAGTGTGGCTGAAGATGATACTAAAATTCCGTTTGACAGGTTTCATTTAACATCCTTCCTGGTTCTTCCTTAATTTCTTGAAATGTGTGATGTAACTGCTGGGTAGAAAAATTTTCACAAATCCTTGTGCTACAGACACATATAAATCTACTTCTCAAGGTGATTTAGGACTCTTTCCAGTAAAAGAAATAAGTTAACTTTAGGATAATATAAGAAGGAGTAGGTAGCATCCATGTGTCTTGACTATATCTGGAAATTGTTCTCATCGTTAATCAGACTGATGATCAAATGGATTTTGTTTTTCTGTTTTTTGAAGCAAAGAGCAGCAATTAGGCCACCCAGGAGAATCTGTGGGAAACAACTTGAATTGTACTCGTGAGGAAAAAAGTACACTGACAAATGCATTATACCCTCGAAAAATGTAAAGAACAGCTCCAGAAATTGCTGAAGTGTTTTGATGCAGTTCTATACAAGGCTGTGGTGTTTGCAGAATTCATCACATTGCACTGTTTTTAAGAGTCTGCTTAAAAAAGATGTTGGCATGGGTATAAAACTTATGTAAAAATAAATATTTGTAAGTGATAAAAAGGGTCTTTAGTAAGTGTAAGAGGGATTCAAGGAGACAGTAGGCCTTTCAGTGGAAGTTTCGGTGACTCTCCAGAGGCTTTATCCATTTGTGTTCATCTTCTACTCATGTGGTGGTGTTTCGCTTCAGAGCCGAGGGGCCTACTGTGTTTTTCACACAAAGTTGCTCTCATCTGTGCACTTATTTGCTTTCATTGCTGCCAGCCCAGCTTGCAGCTCTGGGGTGGAACTAGAAGTATTTATGGATGCCGTGTGTTTCTGAGCACAGGCATGAAGGGAGTTCAAGGAGAATGCTTTTCTAGAGCACCTTTAGTTGAGCGGTGGTCTCAGAAAGCGATTGCTGGAACTAACTAGCACTGTGTTCATAACTTCTTTCCTCCCCTTCCTTTGCACCAGTCTATGCATTTCTCTGCAGTTTCTTCAGTATTTCTTTGTTCATACAGCTGAAGGGGAACTACCATAAACATTCTCCTCATGTAAGTTCCTTTTGAGGCAAAGTTTAGCAGGAGCTTTATAATAGAATGCATTCTGAGAACAGAGCTCTCTCAAGTGCAAGAAAATAAGTTAACATACATGAGCTTGGCCTGGAAACAAGTTTATTATATATAGTAAACTGAAACAAAGTAGGAAAAAATCCAAGGGGAAAAAGAAGCTACTAAATAAACTATGTTGTCCATTGCTCACAGGTGTGCACCTGGACGTTATTACATTTAATGTACATCATGGGCTACGTGCACCAAAATCTTAAATTCTTTCTTCAGCTCTTCTGTCTCCATGTGAAGCCTTATCCAACTGTCTTCTGCCAGCAGTATTAGTTTTGTATGTTTTGTGGTCAATGTTTTGTGTTGTAAAGGGGTGTTTGGATAGAAGGGGTAATCTAATGTTAACACGCCTATAAAAGGGAAAAGCTAAGGGCATTTTGTTTATGCATAAGTGGAGTGCCTTACTGGCTTTAAGTATCACGTGCATTTTCTCAAGAGCAGTCCATAAAGCGGAGGCAGGAACCTTTGTGCTGTTACTGGTAGTAGCCAAGCTAAGCAAGCGTGCCAAGAGCTTCTGTCACTGTAGTGACATTTGAAATAGATCTGAGGAATAATATGATATTGTTTTGTGCTCAGAGAGCTTGTTAAGAAGTGCTCAATAATGAAGGACAATACATACCCAAAGCTACTTTTCTCCAGATCATCATTCTACTTTCCACATATTGCTATAAATCCAGAATATTTATAAGCTCAGATGGTTTATAACAGTGTGATCCTTGCTTTCATTCAGTAAGTTAATGGGAATAAATCGCCTTATTTTTTGTGCCACTGTGCTTTGGGTTCCCCTATTAAGCACAGCTATTAGCTTCCTTATAGCATTCCAGTACCATTATCTTCCTGGGGACTGAGCATATGACTATGAATCAAAATGAGAACAGAAAACAAATGAACCCTGGGTTTGCTCCTAATGAAATCATCCTGATCCTTCGCTTTAATAAGAAGTAATCTATTTTATTAATTCTAGTGGGTCACGCAATGCAGCTAACAGGAAATGTGGAAACAATACTTCTCTGCATAAATTTAGATAACTAATCATTGAATATTTCAATTTATTTAGGAGTCTACTAGAAATGACTTTGAAAAATGGATCACTAATTCCATCATGCCTGGAATGGATCATTCCATCATCCAATTTAGTACCATTATGGTACAGCACTCTGCACCATAGTGTACTAGCCTCATTTCTTCTTTAAAAATGCATTATGACCCAGTTAATACAGCCACTGTAGTCATCACTGGAAAATATTAAGAACTTTGAAAGAAATACCACAGGTGAATCTTTTACAATGTAATTAAATTAGGCATATAATTTGCTTTTAACTGTTTTCTTGGAACTGAGGAAACATCCTGGTTTTAGAGGAGAAGGACTTTTCACTTTTTCCATGAAAAGAAATTATTTGGTAATGCTCTGTCCAGATTGAGATTGTGTAAGATTTACAGGAACAAATTACTCGTTTGAAAGACTTACACAATAAAGGTATAAATTATATCTGTGGAAGGTGATAGGTTCCAATGTACATCATGGAACTAATCGGGCAGAACATAATGAAAGTCATAATCCTGGTCAGGACTGCATAGAAACAGTTTTGCTGCTCTTGCCAGGCTTAGTGGGAACTATGTTCAGGGCAATGCAAAGCCACTGTCTCGGGGTTACCTCAGGATTGCTGCAGGTTCAGAACTTGTCCAGAGATGGTGACCATGGCTTACTTGAAGTCTTGTGTGTTCAAAAGACATAAAACACATAAAATTGGTCATTCTCAGCTACTTTGGATGCACAGATAAGCACAGGTCAGCCAACAAATTGGGAGTAGATTTTCAAGGTATTTAATGAAACCGTAGCAACTCTGTCGTCGTTTCCACGCTGCCCCCGCCCCGTTAGCACTGTTTAATAGAGTAATCCAGGCCACATCCTCCCAACAAACAGTTCAGCCAAGTCCTCTTTGCTTGTTCCACTTGTTCTTCAAGAACATATCCTAACTCCCAGTGTGCTGTTATCACACTGCTCTCCTTTATAGCACCTAAAATTTTGGCCAAAAGAACGATTGTTTGAACATGATCTTCTGCTCTATATCAACAAGAATAAATAATTTCAGAGAAATAAAATATCAAGCCAGTGATAGATATGAAAGACAGAAAAATAGAATGAGTTTTACTCTCGCTAATACTATTTTGTTTCTTTACTTTTTTCCCTGCTTGCTCTCTCTCTGAACAAAGTCTATACTTAATGTAACCATCCATGAAGGAAGGGGACTGACCATAACGTTCAGTGATGCTGAGATTTATCTTTAGCTTTGAGTACTGGAAAAGAAATTAAAAAATAAATGAAAGGAAAATGATTGTTTATGAGTTATGGCAAAGAAGGAGCTTTCTGCTTTTCTTTTTAATGGGCCTAATTTCTTTCTTTCTCCATTTGCCTTGCCATAATGACAATGAAGAAACTGGAGGAAGGAAGAATGATAGGAAAACAGAGGGAACTGAAAGAAAGGAAATGTGTTTTTAGAAGCAGAGAAAATGAAAACTACAGGAAGCATCAAGGTATAGAAATATAATAATGTATTTGTGTTGACTTATGTTTGAGGATTCATTAAACTTTTAGAGTTAGTTTACAAATTATAACTGTAGTTAACCAAAAAGTGACAAATGTGCCCTATTTAAAGAGTACAGAAAGAGAGAAAAGGGGATGAAAGAACAAAGAAAAAATACAGCTTTCTGATAATCTGAGACAATGGATATAAACTCATATTCTCATCACAGTTAGAAGATAAACATTAAACAGCATCTCTCTAATCTTCTCCTGACTACATGCCTCCTGCTTTCGCCCTTCTGATATGATGAAAAGATTAGATTCTGGCCAGGGCAATTATGGATAGTGATTCAGTGTCTGGCTGGAGCCGGCAGTGCTGTCATCTCCTCCGCACAGAGGCTTTCTAAGCGGAGAGACAAATGCAAAGGTGCGGGCTCGCTCTCTGATTTGATTCATCAGGGACTGGGGGGTGGGCAGGAAATCTTCTCTCAAGTGGCTTGTGAAGTGCAACTGTCTTGAACACAATATGACTAAGATTAAGGATCTGCGTGAATGCATAAATAGAACTAAATTGCTCTCCTGCTTTAGTGGTCTGTGGGAATTTTCAGTCCCTGTATGGCACAGTTCCGCAGTCACACGGTTGCTTGCAGGATATGTTTCTGTCTGGAGAATTCATATGGACTAGGTATTGTATTTTAATGTAACACAATTCCCCAGTTACCCGCTCTGTAGATTAGCCCTGTGTGCCTTGTCTGTATGTTCAGGATGGCAGGTACTCAGTTCAGGTGGAGCTGCTTTAACAAGTATTAACAAGTCGCATGGCTTGGATATTGCAAGCTCTGCCTCTTCTGCTCAGAAGCCAGATGTACGCTGCGGGGAGAAGGGGGCACTTACGCTCCTTGTGGCTCACATTTTGTGGCTCTTCTAATGTGAATTAGCTGCAGTGTACTCTGTAATTCAGGAAGAGAAGACTAGATTGGCTTACCTTGCTTTAGCTAGTGGAATTTATACAACCGAAGACAGAGTTTTAAATATTAATCTGGTCATTTTAGTCTCTGTAACTAACAGCTTTAATGAGGAAACAAATCCATAAGGAAGAGTGCCTGAAGACTTTATTTCAGCTTAAGAAGAAACTGCCCAGGGCTGTTTGTTTTTTAAAGCAAGCAAACAAAACATTTGGTAGTAAAAGGAAATAATGGGCTGTCAGCAATATAACAAAACCAGGCTGTACTCTTTGCAGAAATGTTGTATGGCACTGCTAATTTGAGTGAAACGAAGGGAATCTATAAAACCTGCAGAACCGATACACATCTAGTACTGTAACCTATAAGTGCACTTGGTCTTGGTGAAGGGCTGGAACTAGGAACCAGTGCGTGAGTACACCTTTCATTTGTTTGTTGCAAGGTCTGTTATATGCAGATTGGCAGTACGTGCGAGGCCAGCCCGTGTGCACAGCGAGGTAGCCGCACCGAATTTTGTTCCTACAAAAAGCTGATAATGAAAACCCGAGCATATGAAGTGTCATGGGCTAAAGCAGTAAGTAGGCACAGGAAGGCAAATGACGGAAAAGGTTGGCATGCTATCCAGAGACAGCAAGACACTTCATTGCAAAAATGACAGATGTTCACATGTTTTAGCCCTTTTTCTCCAAGTTTACACATAAATTCAACACTGGAGAAAAGCAGTTGAAGAAATAACTTTAAAGGTTTCCCTGCTGATATTCACAAAAAAGCAAAAGAGACAAAAACATGTTAGGGGATTCTCTTAATTGAAAATCTGGCTGAATACTTTAAAAAACTTTTTACACGCAGGGAGTATTTTCTTATTCATGTTTCAGTTAAAACAAAGAAAAGAAAAAAGATGTAGAAGTTCCTTCTACACATTCACTTTTTCTCCTCTGTTCCTGTTCGTCTTTTTGTCAAACTTAGCACAGTCTCACTGAAAGTGTCACCTCTCACTACCTCTTCAAAGAGCTGCTCGTCCTGTGGAGAGAGCAGTCTGCTGGCATGCTGACAGTGTGACAATTTATTAAGGGTAAACATATGAAATCCCACAGAATAAGGAGGAAATTGAACTCGAGCCACTGCCTTTTGGATAAGTGTATATTAGAAAAGGCTCATGCACAGCCTGGGATATTAATAGTGACTCATCTCCACTGCGTTCAGGGGAGCGCTAATCTCTTAGTGTGTGGTAGTTCCACTCCATCTGTTGGATCAGATCCTGCTAAGAGCCTGGAGGATCATTTACTTAATTGTGTCCTCACTGTGCTCTGCAGTCAGGTGATGAACTGCCCAGGAAAGGATGTCGGACGTGTCCACAAAAAGCTTTTAGCATTTGGGGAAGTAAAGTAGCAAAAGGAGAGGCATATACCAAGTTTAAGGCAAGCAAAAGGTAAAACAGATTTTCATGAACCAAACTTTTTAACCCAGAACTGAATTGCACCCAGCTTCAGAGCATACAGTCTAGTGGGTGACAATGGTGGTAACTTTGATGTTCACAATTTCCTAATGTTGTGGTTTAGCCCGGCAGGCAGCCACACAGCCATTCGCTCACTCCCCCTCAGTGGGATGGGGGAGAGAATCGGGGAAAAAAAAAGGTAAAACTTGTGGGTTGAGATAAAGACAATTTAATAGGACAGAAAAGAAAGGGAAAATAATAATAATGATAGAATAATATACAAAACAAGTGATGCACAATGCAATTGCTCACCACCCGCTGACTGATGCCCAGCCAGTCCCTGAGCAGCAGCCCCCCCCGCCAACCTTCCCCCAGCTCTATATGCTGAGCATGACGCCATATGGTGTGGGATGTCCCTTTGGGCAGTTGGGGTCAGCTGTCCCAGCCGTGTCCCCTCCCAGCTCCTTGTGCCCCCCAGCCCACTCGCTGGTGGGGTGGGGTGGGAGGCAGAAACGGCCTTGACCCTGTGTAAGCCCTGCTCAGCAGGAACGAAACCATCCCTGTGTCATCAACGCTGTTTGCAGCACAAATCCAAACCACAGCTCCGTCCTAGCTACTATGAAGAAAATTAACTCTACCCCAGCCGAAACCAGGACACCTAATAACTTGCAGTGGTAAAAAAGTGTATTGACTTTTTTTTTTATAATAGCAAGATCACAACCCCGGAGTTCAGGAGAGCAAACTTTGGCCTCTTCAAGGATCCGCTTAAAAGAGTCCCTTCTCTCTAAGACGGGAGAGCAGTAGATATTGTCTGCCTTGACTTCAGTAAGACTTTTGACACTGTCTCCCATAAGATCCTCACAGATAAAGCTGATGAAGTAGGGGCTGGATGAGCAGACAGGGAGGTGGGCTGAGAACTGGCTGAATGGCCAGGCCCAGGGCGTGGTGATAAGTGGGTTGACGGCAGTAACTAGCGGTGCACCCCAGGGGTCAATACTGGGTCCAATCCTGTTCAACATCTTCATTAATGGTCTGGATGATGGGGCAGAGCGTACCCTCATCAAGCGTGATGACAGGAAACTGGGAGGAGCGGCTGATATGCCAGAGGGTTGTGCTGCCGTCTGGAGGGACCTCCACAGGAGAAGTGGGCTGACAGGAACCTCAGGCAGCTCCACAAATGGAAGTGCAAAGTCCTGCACATGGGGAGGAATCACGCTGTGCATCCGTACCTGCTGGGAGCTGACCAGCTGGAAAGCAGCTTTGCAGAAAGGGACCGGGGGGAGCTTGTGGACTGGAAGTTGACCGTGATCCAGCAATGTACCTTCTGGCAAAGAAGGCTAACAGTATCCTGGGCTGAATGAGGAGCAGTGTTGCTAGCAGGTTGAGGGAAGTGATCTCTCCCCTCCACTCGGCACAGGTAAGGGCATATCTGGAGTACTGCATCCAGTTCTGGGCCCCCCAGTACAAGAGAGAGATGGAGAGCAACTGGAGAGTGTCCAGTGAAGGTCTGCTTAGATGGTTAATGGACTGGAGCATGTTTCCTGTGAGGAAAGGCTGAGAGAGCTGGGAGTGTTTAGTCTAAAGAAAAGGCTCAGGGGGAATCTCATTGATGTATGTAAATATCTGAAAGGAGGCTGTAAAGAAGATGGAGCCAGGCTCTAGTCAGTGGTGTCCAGGGACAGGAGCACTGGAACAGCTTGTCCAGAGAGGCTGTGGAATTTCCATACTTGGAGATGCCATTTGGACATGGTCCTGCACAAGCTGCTCTAGGTGACCCTGCTTGAGCAGGGAGTTGGACAAGATGACCTCCAGAGACCCCTTCCAACTTGACCCATCCTGTGATTGTGTGAATTATTCAACTTTGGGTTTTTACCAAAAAGCTGGTCAAGATAATAAATGGTACCGAGAGCTAAAATTCACATGCCTTTAAATTCTATTTAAGTCACCCTGTGATGTCTTAGATTCATTTGTTTATGACTGGTCAAAAACAAATCCAGCAAAGGTAACCAAATGTTAACTTGTCCCTATTTACTCCTGGGCTAAATATGATGGTGAATAGGAGATTCCTCATGGTCAGAATCCTGATAAGCTGTGGAAACTTGTGATTAAAGTATAGCTGTAGATTGGCAGAGGGAGAACCTGTTTCCTAGCAAAGAAATATGAACTGCTACATGGAGAAAGGTGTTTGGGAAGAAAGCGTGATTTTAGGGGGGATCTGTTATGGGCAAAAATCCCAGGCTCAAGAATTTACAAGAGGAGGTGAATGTGGGCTCCTATTGCAGCTCCGTAAAGGTATGCAGTGACTTCAGCTCTTGAGGTGAAGGAGGAAAGGACTGGTCAAGCTTGTCTGAGGCAGAATTCAAAGAGAACAACTGAGGCTGAAGCAGGATGGGTCCTTAAAGAAATAATTGGGCAGGGTATGATGAGTAACTTTTGGATGCTTTCTTTTGGAACTTGGGTGTTGGATAAGAAACACCATTTCTAGGTCCTGTAGAGAGATCAGTCACTTTTGGTGCTGGCCATGGGGAACAGCTGGAAGAACTGAGCAATGTAACCATCAGAGCTGGTTACGGTAGGCCCTTGTATTTCAGGGAATGTTTTGAGATCCGAACAATGTAATTTTAAAATGCATATTGACAAATTGGCTCCAATGCAGTTTTGAAATCCAGCTTTATAGCTTTTGTTTAAGGAGGGTAATATTCATCATAGAAACCCAAATAATCTGTTGGCCGGTATCTGAATAATGAGTTATCTGAAAGTATATTATCACAATGAGGGTTTTACTAAGCTACTCTTCAGGAGATGCCTACAATTTAAGATTGTGTTAGACATCTCTGCCGATAAATTAATTTGCTCAAATATTTGGGGGGAAAAAGAAGGTGTTAAAGCAGCAAAAGGAATTTTCTTTTAAAGTTCCAGCAAATGTTATTGAAGAACTTTGCAGTTCCCGAGTCTGTACAAGGTGATCCGTACTGGGCATGCACAAAGCAGGTTTCCGTTCTGTGTACTGTGATGCCAATTTGCTTGACGTAGGTCGGTTTTCTTCCTCTTGAGAGGCGCAGCACACTTGCAGGCATGCAGAGCGGCCGTTAGAGTTTCTGCATGCCTGAGAGCCCGCCTGGATGAATGTGCACAAAGTAATAGAGCAGGTAGATTTGTGGTGGTGTTTCTCACTGACGGTGGTAGAATTGGAAGATACATCCATGTCTATTTTTATACTAAAATATTTTTTCACTGATGCTATTGTGGGAAATATATTTTACTGTATAAAATCGATCCTTCCACTCTGCATTTTGAAGAATTTCTATAGGAATCCTGTGCTTCAGACAGAAAATACAAGATGATGATGATAACACCAGATGATGTTTTTGCTCTGATTCTCACCAGCATGGATGAGTACAGCTTTACAACTGGATTGCATCTTTGTATCTAGAGTTGCTTAGAATGAGATATATATAGAAGCAATTATACTGCTAGACTCAGGCTACCTCAGTTGCCTTGGAGGCCAACCTTTTGTAATACCAAAAGTATTCTAACAAAAATGATTAAAAAAAAAAACAAAACATTTTAACATTAATTGCAGGTACTTGTTTGATTTGTGACTTTACAAATATTTTCAGTTAATCTAAGTGGAATGAGAAAGAATTACAGAAGGAATAAAATTGGAGAAAATTTGGTTTCTGATTCATGAAAGCAAGGAATTTCTTTGTCCTGATAGGTGTTGATCTCCTTACTGATGACGTTAACTGGAAGTGCTTGTAGTCTATGCAACGCTGTTAATTCTGGTCAGGAAATAAAATCAGTGCATTTGGCTTCATGCCACATTGCCTTATTTTCAGGATGATTTCTGCAGTCTGGATGGGAAATGGCACTGAGTTGTAACGCTGAATGAAAATAGTGTGTTGGCTTTTGTGTAGGGGGGCGGTGGGGATGAGGAGGCATTGTTTAGCAAATAGTAGCTTTAGAAGAAAAGGCAAGAGTAAAACTGTTTTAGAAAAATGGTACAGTTGCCAGGAAACAGATATTTGTGGCTGTTCGTAGGAGGGGCACAGGGCATTGTAAAGAAGCTCTCTAAATAAGAGCTGAAGTCTAATTAGATTAGAATACCTTACAAGAGAAGCCAGGAGCTAAGCTTAATTCACCGAGCCTCTGTTTTTGGCTTTGGCTCATGAAGGTAATGAAGAAGAAGAGAACCTCAGCCTCAAGTAAATAGATATAAACGAGTCGGAAGTATGTGGAAAAAAATTGCCTATATCTAACATCGTAGAATATGAGGTATTGTCGTTTATTAGTCTTGTTCAGATTGCAAACCTTCCGTGGGACTAGCAGTGTGGGACAAGCACTGTCCAAGAGCAGACTGTCTCCCTTCTGAAAACTTCAGCCACCTCAGAGCTCTGTTGGTACCACCAGCACCATCCCATCCATCACAGTTGGGGGACTGGACAGAACAGAAATGTGAGCCAACTGTTCAGCTACTGTTTTTTCTCAAGCTGGGACAGAACCTCTTGAAGATGACACTTCGCTTACCCACTGAATAAATGCTTCCACCAAAAACCTAAACTCTTGTATTAGGGCTTGTTGAGTGTGGGAACATTTTGCTTCTGTCAGTCTGCAAAAAATGCCTGGGGTGACACCCTTCTTCCATGACCACAGATCCACTGGCATTCGCAGCATAAGGCTTACTTCTGTATGGTGATGTGCTGCAAATGAAGGTTTGTTTAGCATGGGGACTTCTCATGCCTGACTAAACTGTCACGCTGTTCTGCAGGCTTTAGTGGTTTGGGGAATGGGTTTGGGAGTGGTTTGATCCCGCCAATAGAGAAAATGGTGTTGCTTGCAGGTGCCATCAACTCAGACGGTCTGTCCATCTGTTCTCTAAATGTGATGCAAAGCACTCTCCCCTCTATTTATTATTTCTCATTTAGTGATTTATTATTTCTAATCTCAGCAAATAGATATTGATACCATGGAGAGTATGTGAAAGAGGCAAATAAGGAGCTCATAGTTAAGGCAAAGAATGAATAACACTCTTTTATGGTAAATATCAACTTGAAGATGAGCTAGGCTCTCAGGAGTACATTAAATAAGAATGATGCTGCAGAACCAGTGGCAGAGATGCCACTAGGACGTAACACATGATTTTTTTTAAACCTGCGAAATGCCTTAAATGTTATTTTGTTTTATGCACCATAGATCTTTATTAACTGATGTAGTGAAATATAGGAGTAGAATATAATGATGGATAGGACTCTAGTCCAGTAACCTCTAAGAAATGAGGATGAGTAGGATGTCATAATAAACTACAAGTCACTGATTCTGAGGCCGTGTGTTACAGATATCAGTTAGAGCATTTCTAAAGTGGATTGGAATTGGAGGTGGGCCAGAATTTAGATTTCTAATTTAGAATTCAATCTCCCTTCCACCCTGCTTTCTCTGGGAGGACACCTGCCTCGGCCCAGTGACCCCCCGGTCCCATCATCTACAGCCCTAGCTCTGGCAAATGTGTTGGATTTATAACTCCTTCTCTGGGCCTCTTCAGTTTTTCCCAAAACACAGACCTATTTTCTATCTTTTATCGTTACTCAGTTGTGTATGTTGTATTTCCTTTCAGACAGAATGACTTCACAGCAAAATGAAGAGATGATAATGGCACACATAGGCATATACAGGCTAGTTTAGCAGGATAAATTAATTTTGCAGGTAAAAAGCAGCAAAGACCAAGTCATTTTGGTTTTTGTATTGGCTTTTGACGGGAGCTCATATAGTAACTGTTCATGGAGGGCTTGTCTCTGACTTGCTGGCCTGTGCTGAATGCCATGCTTCTATATCTTTGCTAAATTAAATATAGCGTGGTTATCTGTACTTATGTTGCAATTGTATCTTCTTTTTGCTGTACAGATTTGCTCAAAGTTTGTAGACCAATATGCATCCAGGTGTTGTTTATCATGCAGTAAGTGCACCTTCAAGTTGGTTTCACAGCCGGGACAGTTATTGGCATGCCTAGACTACAGCATCAGAACCTTCGTTGTGCTAGATCTGTATTAACCTGGTGTTAGGTCACATTTTCAGAGGTGTCTTTCCCCAGTTAAAATCCTGTGAGTTACCCTGTGGCACTGGATTTCTTGACTTGCCCTGAAACTTTGCAAAATCTTTTAAAAATCTGTCTGCCTTTTAGTCATCTGAATATCTTTATGTGCTGTTTCCATGGCCTCATCAGAATTCAGTAACTGAAGTTCACACTTTTTTTTTTCTTTTTCCATTAATATCAGTAACTGTCAGGCTGTTGATTGTGTGGGCAGCCACCATTCACAGCAACTTGATGGGATTAAATTTTCAAACCTAGCTTCAGAAAATGTATCTGCAAATGAGGCAGCTGCAAGTGAGGTGTATGCAAAACAGCACGCGCACAGCCTTCCGTAGCACGTGCAGATGCTAGCTTGTGCCTTTCACGCACGGACCTGCCTGGCTGTCAGCCAAAAGCTTCCTTTCTGCTCATTGCATGAGTTCTTTCCCACTTTTGTAAAGTCCTATTTAACAAGTATGAAACTATAGCTCTGTGCTGAAAATCCAAGCAATTTTCATCAATGCGCTTAAGTTTTCTCTTAGCAGAAAGTTTTAGGTATTTCTCATGAACTATTGCATGTACATATTAGGCTGGCTACCAAATACAGAAGTGTTTGTAGTGGTGCATCCTAAAATGAGAGAACAAGCAGCGTGGCAATTGGAGATGAGTTAAGTAGCCCGGTGAAACCTACTTGACCAAAGGCACAGAGGGGGTGTTAAAGTCTCCGAGCTCCTCATTAGTTTGTACATACTGTGGTCTTTCTGGCATGTGCATTGAATGTGTGTTTTAAGGAGCACTGTCTGCTCTCCAGTTTAGAATCAGTTGCAGAATGTCCAAACAAAATAGCTTTGAAATAAGATTCCCTGATGTCTGGCATTCAGTGACCCTCAAAATTTCTCATTCCTTGCTTGTTATCAAGTTGCTTGCTGACTGTCCGTGAGGCCGTTCTGCAACATATTTGTTTGCGCTCTCTTGAGAACATCTTACTGTTGCCGTGAACAGCCAAAATCAGGACTCAATAGTCGGGATGACTATTAAGCAGGTATTCGTTATTGCAGCGCTGCGGATCACTCCGCCACAAGTGCTCCGCCAGGTTAGCACAACACATCAGGTCATATACAGAAAAATCATACATATTCATCAGATTTCCTGAAAAGGGCAGTTTTATGGTGATGAGTTCCCAGAATTCATTTACATAGTCCAAGCATGCGCAGTAAAATTAGGGTTAGGGTCTTTTCACCCTCCCGGTGGTCTTCCATAGTCTTCCTCACGCTGTCCACTAGTTGAACTTTGGGCTTCCTTTGTCCATAGATAGTCACTGAGTTAGCTCATCAGTCCTTCGGCCTCGGAATGTTACAAGGGGGTCGATTTAAGCTAGTTCTTTGGTGCTTATCTTCGGCACAAACCTCCTGAGTTCCTGTTGTCAGTGATTTAATTAGGAAGCCTAACGAGCTTGCTCAAGGCCTGTTTAGTCCTATCAGGTAAGAAGTCACAGGAAATGTCCCACCATCAACTCTGCTCAGCAGGTAACCAAAACTATTTTTGCAGGGGAAGAGAACAAAAGAGAACAAGGATGCAAGTGAAACTAAAAAAAATGCAAGTCTATGTATCACAGTAAGGTCTTAGTCAGGGATTGTCAGGGATTTAACCCTTTCATTACAGAGTTCTTTTATTTCATTTTCCATGTCTTATGAGAGTGATTTATATCAGACAACTACCTAGCTGTGTAGGGAACTTGTCTTTTAGCTAATTTATAGTATGTTGCAGCTAGGGTATAGTGTGTATTTGCCCTCATGCTACAACACTGATGTGTAAAAGTTTAGAACTATTCATCTATTTAGGGTATTTTTTTTGCACCCTGCTTGTGTAAATACAGCTGACTTCACAGAGACGGTAAGGTCAACCTTGATTTGTTCCCAGAGGGATTTCTGTAGTATCCTACTGACTTCCTCTTTCTCAAATTCTTTTGCACTTTCGCATAAATATTTTTGATGCTGATGGTAGGACAGAGTTGCGCAGGAGCATCTTTGGGGGCTGCTGACTCTGTCTTCGGTTGACTTATGTAAGTATCTAGACACGTGTTCTTCTGTCTCCTTCTGCTTACAGCTTCCATGGTGCTTGTTTACTCCATCCTGCTGATTAGATTGAGGGCTCTGTCAGGACATTGTCCTGAAGCTGCCGCAGTCATGTTGCATAGCTGACGCTATGCTCACTGTAAGTATGGGTGTATAGTTCTTTAGCACTTGTATTAAAAGTAAATGAAAGCTAAAAGAAAAAAATACAGAAGAAAACTATTTCAGCAGTGTTGGTTTCATTTCAATAAACTGCTGGTCTGTGGCTCTGGAGACACAAATGCTACTCTACCTAATGAATTTTAGGAAAAAAAAAAAAGAAGAGAAGCAATACAAGGAAACTTTTATAGAATATTCTGTATTTCAGTACACAAGTGAAATTGTTTGGGGGAGAGTTATAAACGGCAAAAGCAAAGAGGACTGATTTTTTAGAGTAATCAGCACAGTAGGGAGTAGTGGTTTGACAAAAAGTGGATATATTTTCTGCAAAACTGGCATCTCTTCCTCAGGCAGACGCTCCAGAAGATTACGCAGGTGGGTGTGTGGTGGCGGCTGTGGGGGGCGGGCAGGCAGGGTGCCGGCATAGGTGACATGTAGCGGTTTGGGGCCCTTTTGTACTTTCAGCAGGAGTAGATGGTTCAAGTCTCACTGTTTTGCAGTGGTAGAAATAAGGAAACTATTAAGTGCTGCTTCTTATCAGCAGGATCCCAGAGGCCTCCAAGCTCCCTTAGGAGACAATATGACTGGAAGAGTTCTGGCAGCAGCAGTGAGGCACTCTGTGCCAGCATGGTGCTAGTCATTCTTTTGTGTTTCATTTCCAGCTGACTGGGTAGCAACCTCTTTGGTTTTTAAAATACCAGAATACCTACAGAAAGGGAGATTGGATGAAGGATAGCTGGATCCTAAAACATTGCCCTTATGTGCTACTTTTGCCAGTAAGGGGTTAGGAAAGATTTAACTGCACCCCCAGACAGGATTAAATTGCAGGATGTGTTGCAGCTGGGGAGAAGTGCTACACGCAGAGGTGAAGGAGCCTTCCAGAGAGTGCCCTTTTGTAGAGCCTTCAAGACAATGGTCTCTACAACGAAGGAAGAGGAATGCAAGGGAAAGGGAAAGAAAGCAGAGCTCTGTAGAGAGGGGAGGTAAGAAAAAGCAATGAGGTCAAGAAAATTGGCATGGTTTGCTTTACACAACACTTGAGATGGGGGACTGGGTAAGGTTCATCTTTTGGTGTGCTCTGTTGGTGTCGTCTACAGCTCAGATCAGTAATTAGGAGTCTCCAAAAATTCACTAGAAAGATTTGATGAGCCAGCTTGAACAGAAAGCGTCTGTACAAGTTAGGAGCAGAAAATGTGAACAGAACTCGTGTTCAGCGGTGTGAGATGGTGCAGAAAGAGCAATCTGACTGTCCTGATACTGAATAACATCTGATACCACTTTTTATTAGGATTGTAGCTTGATTATAAAATAAGGATTTTTGTTCACTTTTTAAAGTCTTTTTGCTCCTCATCTGGGGGAAAGGAGTTGTCTCAAATTGAAAGAGAACTATTGCTGGGGTGGGTGGGAAGAGGCTTGTCATTGAAATGAAACATTAACAGCATTTCCCAAAGGAAACAACTTTAGGGTTATTCAGTCCTTTAAGCTTGGATGTGGAGAATCTGAGTAGGAAAAGTAATCATGCAGATCACTTGCTTGCACATTTGGAACTTTGGGGGATTGTCTTTTATAACCCCATTACAGGTACCTGCCTTTTGTGGGGTGGGGTGGGGTGTGGTGTGTAACTGTTGCATGTTGGCTTTTTAGGATAAAGAGAGGAAGTAGTTAAGTGTTCTAATAATTTTTACAAGTTCACAGAGAAACTGCTTGTCAGAAAAGGTCTTGTTGACAGAATTACATTAGCTAGTCATAGTTTTTGTAGACAAAAAGTTAAATGTTTAATGCTTGGGCTAATTACAGCCTTTGAGAACAGAACACAATACATTGTGAAGTTGCAAAGGATGGGTTTTAACTTATTTCTTTATAAACTAGAGCCTCATAACCAATTTGTTAGAGGAAATGGTTACTTTCTAAATCCAGACATAAGCACTACGCAGGTAGGAAGGAGAATTCTTTTTGTCACCCATATACTGTCTTTTTCAAAGTAGAGTTATGCTTTAAATACATATATACATACATATACAAGTATTTAAAGGACGGCTCTAGTTTGAAAATATGTATTAAAAATAAGTGTGAGAGAAAAAGAAGGATTTTTTAAAAATCCTCTTTAGATAAGACAGGCAGCTCAGGATTTAGACAAGGAGTTACATATTTGTTTCTTATTATTATTGTTGGGAAGTTAAGGGGGAAAAGCATATATACATGAATATAGCACATTTTCACCTTGCTGCTGTTTCCTTCCCCATCTGCTTTGCCCTAAACTGCTACAGAACGGATACCTTACTGGATGACAGACCTCCCCTTATGATGGGGTAGGAACAGGAAATCTGAACTTCCCCTACAGCCACCACTGGATCAAGAACAAAGGAAGTCGAAGTCATGAAGTTCGTTACTTCTGAAACTCCTGCCAGTATGTGAAATAATGAACCCAGGTCCTGCTGCTATGAATTTTGAATAGGTAGTTCAGCTGGGAGTGTTTACAGTTAAAAGCAATATTTTCATGATGTTGGATGATACTCAGCATGAGTAATGGTGGAAGAATCTGGCTCATGATGTGGAAAACCATGAAGAAGAGCTAGTGCTAATTGCTGGTACCTAAATGGTGGTTTCTAAAAATGAAGAACTCTATTTTCCTTCTGGTTTGTCCTAGGAAATATTTTTGGGAAAAATAGAATTGAGATCATGACCTTTGTTTAATGTAGCTACATACCCTCTTCTTCTTGTTTGACTGTGTTTTCCTGTGTCATGGTTACTCATAATTAAACAGGGCATTAGAGAAATCACTCTACCATCTGGTACTTGTTCACAATGGCATATTCTTCCTCTTGACAACTCTGTTCTTTCACGTTCAAGAAATAGTAACACCTTCTGGTGCAGTTTATAAAAAAAATTTGTTGATCTTATAGAGTCTTTTATGGAAAATTAGTTGTGACAACTCAGTAATTCACTTGTTTATGGAGTGATCCAAGAACTGCTTCGGAGGCTGATTTTGCCGAGTAATATGGTAAACATTTCTATTCATATGGCTTCTTTCAGAGGTTGTGTACACCTTTAATGACATCTTTAATGGCAAAATTCCACCATATCTCTGGCAACTTGTTCCAGTGTTTGAACACTCCCATTATGAGGAATATTTTCCCTTATGTGTAATTGAAATTTCCTTTGCTGCCCTTTGTTTTTGTTGCATCTTACCCTTTTGTAGAGCACCTCTGAGAAGGTGTGTACATTCTGTGCACATGAATCGCTGTCCCTCTCTGCACAGGCCAGTGGGCTCACCTCGCATATGCCACTCTAGTGAAAAGGAATACTCTTAACTTTTCTTCACTGAACACTAGCTGCTGTAGACTTAAGCCAGTACCACGTTACATTAAGTAGGAGGTGCTCTACGTGTTTGCTATAAAACATACAGGTAGACCCAACTTTCTTCCATTCAAAACAATTCATACTCCTAGTGAGCAGGTGAACAGTCCAATGTAAATGTTTCAAGAGAAAGTAAGAGTGGAGTTAATGGATGTCAGGGCTAATGAGAAGCAGGACCAGTCTGCAGAACATAACCAGATGTCCCCTCTGCAATAGAAGCAGTAATGGGTGTTCCTTGTGGGATGCTAATTTCATAGGCTGGAGGATATGATTATTTTGCTGCTGGTTTCCTCCACTGATGTGGAGGATCTGCTGTCGGTATGCGCATTGTAAAAGGTCTAATGGGAGTAGAGAAGACAGATCCTAGAAAGAAAGCAAGAAAAAACTAGTTGAAAGGTCTCATTCTGACAACTGTCACTCTCATTGCTTGTCATCTTATTGTGGTTCATTTCACTTATGTTTGCTGCTGACTTTAGCCTGTAGACTAACAGTCCTTTGCTGTGTGAATCTGTCAAGAGCTAAAAAGAGCAAATAAAGTTAATTGGATCTTTGAGGGGTTTGTTAAGGGAAGGAAGTTCTCTTAAAAGTATACTCATATGGATTCCAACTTAGCTTGGATGTTCTGGTATAGGGAAGGTAAAGGGTCCTTTCCCTGGTTAGCCTTCATGGTTTTTACCTAAAGACTATGTTAAAGCACTGAAAGCCTGTTAGGAATTCCTCTCTACAAAGGCTGTTTGTATTCTGTCATTAAAAGGAAAGAAGTGTAATGTGGGAAGTCGGGTTTTTCTGCTCTATAAACAATCCTAATATTTTAATTACATCTTGATCTGCTAGTTAGGACAAGCTGATATACCTTAAATGCTGTAGAAGTCTTAATTTCTTAAAAATCCACCCAAGATCAAAGGGGTTTCTAATGTTAGACTGACTAGCTGCTATTTAAATGAAAATGTTATAGGTCCGTGTTTTGGTTTGTCTAGGTAGAGTCTGTATTTTTGAAATCTGAACCACAGCTGATCAATTTCTAGGTTGGCAAATTTTAGCCCTGATCAAAAAATGAAAAGAAGGACGACTTCTTGGCATCAGTGGACTTTGGCTCAGCCAAACCATTGGGCTATAAGAAACCTGCAACCTGAAGTCTTAAGCTGCAGGAGGGCATCCTAGGCTACAATACTAAGGTGTATATATATGACTGTCAAGTATATTTGGCTATCGTGTAAAGTAGAATCATAGTAGAAAACATTGCCTTTATTTGCTCATTTCCTTCCTGTGCCTTATCCTTTTTGTTCTATTTATTACTGACCTTGTCATATTTCAAGATGATCATTTTTCCTGGTAACGCACATGTTTGTGCAGTACTTGGTTCAGTGTAATCTGTTACCTTTGGCGGGGACTTAAAGTGGCAGTAAGGTTTGCACTGTAATACAGTTCTTAAAGCTGGATTAGTCAGGCTGTTCAATGACTTACAACTTTTAAAAGCATGAGAGCTGCTGCAACAGGAAACAAAATATACCCATTCTTTAAACAGCACTGAGAAATACTTTAGGTCCCTAAACCTAAAATGGAGGACAAGTAGTAACCTTGTTAGGTCTGACTGAGGAAACTCTGGAGATCTGGAGATCTGGACATCCTCCCAGCCAAATGAGCTTTTCTGTGACCTTCCCCATCTGCAAAGATGCATAAGCATTCTTGCCATGGTGCGGAGCTGAGAAACTAAATCTCCTGTTCTCCTGAGGTGCATAAATATCTCAGCAATAAATATTGTAGAAAAGCTGATAAATATTACAGAAATGTAATATATTTGTTGAATGAGGTCCAGCTGTAGGCTTATTGTAACTTTCAAATTCTTTGACCTGAATGAAATAAACAGAAATGATGGCCTTTTGCTGAAAACATTTGAGGATGAATGTGGAGTGTAGGATTTAGAGTAAACTACTTGTTTGTTTGCTTAACTTCCAACTGTTACCGATTTCATTAGAACAAGCAATTTCCACAATACTTGATTCTCTCATATTGTTTATGCAACTCTTGCACGTGTTTTCTGAACTAAAAGGACATAGCAGCCTCTGCTGGCAAAAACCCCACACCCAAATCAAATCCAAAACTAACAAAACCCCCACCCAACATTCCAGAAAAAGTACTTTTAAGCTGTCTATACCAGCATATGTATTTAGTGGGTCTGAAAGTGTGAAAAAACAAATAAAATGTCTCATTGACTCTGTGATTTTTACATCATCTCTTAAATCACCTCATCTACTCGATTAAACGTACTCTACAAGTCTTCCAAATCTATCTGTAGGTTGTTCCAAAGCTTGACCCATCTGCTGGCCCTGCATCTGGCGCAGGGCACTGTTCAGTGTTAGAGGAACTGCCTAACTTGGCGAAACTCATGGAGATCTAGAGATTTTGAGGAAAGCAGTTGGCTGCCAGATGTGTTAAGTGGTTGCACTCTATACAGAGGCTGCTGGGAAAGAAAGGAAGCTTTTTAGAAGCACTCAGTAGAATGCATGTTCATCTGTTTCCCTTTCTTCCTTCCTTCTGCCCTCCCCAAAAGGAAAGTTATATTTCTGTCTTTTTTGTGTGTGTGTGTGTTAAATCAATTATCTCACTCAGGGTTCTGCATCATGTAAGCGTGAGCTTTACTAGGACAGCATCTACCTCTGCCAGCATTGTTCTAAGAAACGAATTTTCATTTTAATGTGTAAATCCACTTTTCACTGTGTTTGGTCCTTGAACATGTCCTTTTAGTCTTGTTATTTGGAGGTCATCTTTCTACATACATTTTGATAAATTGCTCTCAAGGGTTCCATGCTATGGCTGAAGACTACTAATAATACAGGAGAATATTTGCTACATCTGGATTCCAGTTCAATTTATGATAACTCTTTTTTTGTGAACTAAAATAACAACGAAGCAAAAATCACACAGGTTTAGGTGCAACGTATATAGAGGTTTCATGAAAAATGAAAACAAACAAACAAAAACCTTACTGCTTAAACTGCACTCTTAGTACCCTTTCTCTCGGCTATTTGTAAAATAGTTTCCTTCTAAGGAAAACCAACCACTGTTTATATTAGCAGTAAAATGCTCCAGTAAATTTATCGTGATATGGAAGGAATTTAATCTTATCCTACTTAAGAAATAAGTCCTCCATCTGCAGCTGATCAGCACTTTTTTCATATAAGGAAAATAATGAATAATTTTAATGCATATGTAATGAATAATTTTAAGATTCTAAACTGCATTCAGATTGTTGAACAAGAGGTTTATGCTAGGAAAGACGAGGTAGTCATGAAGCTTAAATTATTGGACTGAAACAGTGGCTCTCGCTACTCCAAAAGATCTGTAAAGAACCAAACCAGAATGAGAGATTTGATGTCTATAATAGTTTCTAGCTAGGCTATTTCTGAGAATGTTACTGAGTATGGTGTCATGATCTGGAGCCCTGCTGTGAGAGATTAGATGCAAATTCTTCCGTCCCTGTGCTCTTTTCTTAACAATGATAATGGGAATAATTAGAGGATTCTGGTAAAAGGTTAGCAACTCTTGCAGAACTTCTGGGAATTTTAAAGCTCATGGAATTTTTTTTTCCCAGTTTCTAATTAACAGTCTCATCTCATGCATCTTTTTCCTGAAAATGTACCAGCAAGACATGACTCTAAATGTTAAGGACAATGTATTCTCTGACATAGCTTCCCCCCCCCCCCCCCGTTTTTTTTAAAGAAGCTGTTCTAAGTCCCTCTAATCAGTGGCTGGTTAGGTGTTCCAAGGGAAGGCTTCCTGTAGGGGAAGAAGCTGAACTAGACTTGTTATTACAACCACAGTTGGAAAATGGGTAAACTGCAAGGTGGGCTGAGAAGCAGTTGAACTGTAGAACCTGACCTAGAAGAAAGAAATGTGAACAGGTTACAGGGTGGGGAAGGTGGGTAAAGTCCAGGACGTCCTATGGCTGTGATGGTGCTAAAAGCACCTAGGGTAAGGACTGTATGACCAGAGCTGATCATAGTGCATCATCAAGACCTTAGCAAGAGCTGAGCAGGCTGTTTCCTGTAGTCCTTTGTTTTCTCAGGGTGTGTACAATAGGAAAAGACAAATCCCAGGGGGAAGAAAAGGGCTAGTGTGCTTGGCAGAGAGTTCAGAATTCAATATAATTGTAAAAGTTTCAGAGCAGCCGAAATTTCAAGGGTTGTGCTTTCCAAGCCGTCAGGTTGAGCCTGATCTCTTCTGGAATGACTTGTGAATAGCTGAGGAGGATTTCTCAGTCTGCTTCTAGTGGTCAAGTGTTCATTTCATATTTTCAGCCTTGAGTGTAAGCTGGGACAGGCTCTAAGCTACCCTAAGTGTCAGACTAGTACCAGGAAAGTACTAGCTGAGCTTAAATGATGAAGAAAATTTAAAAAATGCCTTTCAACTCTCAACATTTACTCTGATGAGGTGCTTCTAGCTATGAGCTTTTATGCCTGCATAATCTTTCTGCTGTCTCATGTAAAATTAGAAGTGTATGTGGTAGCAGGAAACAAAATTAAGTTGTTAATTTGCCCGTGTCATTTTGAGGCCAGATGGTACTGGAAAGATGGACAGGATTTGTTAGTTGGCATTTACACCACCGTTCTTCCTGCCACTGGATGGCAATGTTTGACCAAAAAACCTAACCAAATATGAGGCAATAATAAAACAGGAAACGGATTCCCTCTTTTATTGGCAGAGGAGGTACACATCTTCCTTTGGGTATATGACTTTCTGGAATCTGAAGAGGAGGAAAATATTATATTGTATTAAACTGAACCAAATTTCTTTGCTCTAACTATTTATTATTATTGTTCCAATAGTGCTTAGAGACCTCTTGGGCTCTGAACTTCAGTCTGCTAGATGCTGTAGAAAACGTATGTAAATCACTTCATGCCTATGAGAATTCAATAACTTCCACTGTATCCAAGCTCATTTAAGAAGCACCTTCTTTTAAGATTACGAATGTTTGCCTCCAAAGCCAAGCAATTTTTTTTTTACAGTGAAGTCTGTATTTTAAAATGTACCAAGCTGTAAGAAAGAAGCAAAAGTTTGTAAATCATGTCGACTATCATATAAGTATATACCAGCACATTAATTGTAATTGTGAAGATGACATTGGTGAGGTTTTCTTACTGTTAGAATGAAAATCGAGATGAGACATTTGAAACACCTCTGGCCGCTCTGCTTAACTGCAAGCAGCTCTGTACATTGCACTTTGTAACCCAGGTAGTCCTTCAGCCAACTATGGGAACTGGAAATTAAATAATATTATAACTAGATCAGAGCATATTTCACAGCTTTTTGTTCAACTAATAAGCCTAGGAAAAGTAGTGATGTCTTCTTGAACGCAGTTATGCATTATGCTCTGTGTGTGTGAAAATAATATACTTGTTACACTTCGACCACAGTTGCTTTACTGAAGTGTTGGTTGTGGACAGTGCTCTGTGAACTTAGCAATATGGAAAGCACAAATTTCAGTGCCCACTTTACCATGCCTGACTTTTGCTATAACAAACAATTCAGTCGCTAACGTATATAAATTTTGCTACAATGAATATTTATGCTTCAAATCACATAGGTGCATTAAATCCTAAAACACTTTTATGTCATGCAAGGTTACAAGTGTTGCTTGTCAGGAAAGATTAATTTATTGAGTGAAACAAATATAGATTAATAGAACTATTCCTGCTTAAATTTTCAGTGTGCAATTTATGGCTAGAACTTAGAACATATTTCATTGGGTGAGACAAAGGGACTATTTAACTTAATGCTGTATCTCCAACAGGGGCCAGTGGCAAATAACTAGGAAAGAATGTAAGAATTAGGTAAACAAGATACAGAGGTCTCCTCTTTTAAAAGACTTATTTCACAAATTTGTTGGTTTGGCTTTTTAAAATTTTGAATCTCTTGCAGAAAGGAGTTCCACAGCTCTCTCACATTCTGTGTAAATACCTCATTTCATTTGGGTTTTGGACCTACCGCGGTATAGAAAAAGCATGTCAGAACCTTAGAAAAATCTCAGTCTTTGTAGTCCTGCTCTGCCATCAGCCAGAATTTCTATGATTTTTATTAGGCTTCGTGCCAAGTTAGTAGTTGCTTGGGAACCCATTTTGTTTGGTTTATTTGAAAATGGCCAGTGTGGAAAGAAAAAGTGGATTGCAGTGGAGATAGAATGTAAAGGTCTGTTATTCTGTCTGGACCAGTGCTCATTTGCATGATAAACTTGAGACTGGACATGAAGGAAGAGGTAAGAGTGAAGAAGGCATGTGACTAACTGGCTGACTAGATTTAAAGGTTAATTCATAGTTACTTTAACAGGCCATTTTTCTAAAGAGAGGACCTCTTTACCAATGCTCTAAGCAAAGACCTACTAATTAAAACCAGTAACTAGACATATTTGGTTTATTTCCAAAGCTGAACTGCAAGCCATCCAGCCTGGCTCACAAAGACGGAACACCTGGTGGCTGTCCTGCCTCAGGAAGTCACACTCTGGTTGTATACGAACCTGCTGTGGAAGTACCGGTCCTGGCAGTCACAGTGCGGTGGTGTACGCACAGCAGAATGCAAATCATGGAGTTGGTGATGCTTAGCTTCCAGATGAAGCACCAAGAGCCTTGTTCTGTGTTAAAATCATTATTGGCTAATTAATTTAAGGCTAATTTTGTCTTAGTCAAAGACAGCATTCCTTTTTCCCTTGAAGTAAACACCCAAAGGGATGTAGGATTTATACTGCAGCGTAAAAGCGTTGAAAGCTTTACTTTACCAAGATTCCTTTCTCCTCTTTTAACCATGTATAAACTCCAACTCTATAGTTACAAACTTTGAGTTATGGCAGACTTGTGAGGTGGGAGAGGTGCTGCAACAGGGAGTTTGGAAATGGTGTTTCAGAAATTCTGAGTTGTGGTCCTAAGCCATGCTGACCTACTGCAAAGATGGTTGCAAATGAGAAATATTGCTTCCCCTCTCTCTGTTTCTGCTGACTGCATTTACTTTTCTCAAATAATCGAGAATGTAATGGGTAGAAAGATGTGCCTTCTTTCTTTCTTTTTTTTCTTTCTTTTTCCTGCTGTCCTATAACAGATAGCTTCAGATTGTGACTGTAGTCACTGAAGAATGGACATTATCTCAATGAGAACGGAGATAATTTAAGAGTCCAAAAAAAGAAAGAGGCCATAGAGATTATAAACTAGAGGACTAGGCAGCAATAAGTACATGTGAGAAATCTGTAATTTATGAATCTTTAAAGTGTAATATACTTGCCATGGAGAAAGAGAGATACAAAAGATCTATGATCATTCTACAGCCATTGTTTTTATAAAAAAACTCCAGACAGTAAAACTTGCCAGGTTTTCCAGAACTGTCTGGAATGACTGTTTGAGCCTTTGTATGCACAAAATTACCAGTTACAGACATTTAAAAAAATTTTTTTAAATCCAGTCTAGCTCTCCAGGAGGCCAAAATATACTTCGCAAATAAACACTGGGCTCTTTCTTCCCTACTTGATGCTTTGAATCTTGTATTTTATTCCTGACTTCCACCTGCAAATTTAAGATTAATTTTCAGATGTATTTATCACTGAAAGCTTTCAAGTCTTGAGAGCTGGCAGACTGCACATCCTCTACCTAGTGCTTGACTGTGCAGAGCGTATTTGATACTTGATAATGCTGTGCTTCCTATCCTGTTTCTCAGAAGCCAAGCTTGCTCTACTTGAATTGGCCAACATCCAAACACTTCTGTCTAATGTTTATGCGCTATAAGAATATGTTTCATTGAATAAATTCTCACTTAGCTCATACTTTGGAAAGGGCCAGACCTGTAAGGCATTTGTAACAGCTTACAGACTGACTTCTGAGGTTGCGTTCCAACAGTGTTCAATGTTCTGTAATACAGTAGAGCATTGATACACTCTGATGCCCTCATTTAAAGCTCACTTGGGTATTCCTACCTTCTAGTGCCATTTACAGTGCAGTAGAGCCCAGAACAGCTACTGGCTCACAGCAAGAATTGATATAAGAATAGGGCACTGGAGCCATCGTGGGCAATCCCTTTCTTTCCCAAGCATGCTGTCTCTTCAGCACTTCTTAGCATTCCTCTGCGCCGTATTTTGCTTAAGAAGAGGTATCCAGAGCTGCTTTGGCAAACACGCACCACCACCAGCAAGTTAGATTTTTCTCTTTTGTCGATTGTTTTTCTCTTCTTTCTGCAAATTGCTGTTCTGACATTCTGTTTTCCTCAGTCCTGATGGTAACATAAATGTTTAGTAATATGTAACCTGATATACTCTGGCAAAGATGTCAGCCAGTTTAATAGAAGCATACTCAGTATCTGGAGTGTTTGGTTCCGATTTAGACGTCGTTTCTCTCTAAAATGGAAGTCTTTTTTCTCTTTCACTCAAACAAACAGCAGATTTATATCCCCCCCGTGTGTAGTAGAGTGTTGAAGACTGCTTTAGTAGAGAAAAAAACTTTCTGTCATTAAACCTGAACATGGAAGGAGAGCAAGCTGCCAAGAGTGGTTGTGATCCCTCAGCTGGCGTCTACAGCAGAGGTGATAGTGCAATTATAGAAACAGCAGTGGAGGTAGCACCATATAAAATTGATTCAAGTTGGTGGTGGAAATACAGAGGAATGAAACAAGTGCTAAATAAAACAGATCAATATGTTACCTGGCTGCTAAGACTAATACATAGTAGAAAATGCTCTCTATACTTTAGATGATTAAATGTTTTCCATTGCAAGTTAGTTGCCTAGAATTTGGCGGAAAAAAAGAAAAATTTGAGGCTGCAATTTCCTGTAGAATATAGACTCAAGTAAAATTGGGTAATTGACCCATTTGCAAGTCTGACTCCCATTGAGGGAAATATTTTGTTGACATAAAATAATTGTACCACTGTTTTCACAGAGAAGTTATAGCACCTTAATGCTTTGGTGCAAGGACTTGTAGTTCCTTAAAACGCTGCCTTAACGCCAGGGCCTTTTCACATCCTTGCAATAATCTGCTCAAATATGGCTGAATTATGAGTCTCAGTAGAGACAGGGAGGTTTGGACAGCTAAATTATCTTAAAACTCCATCTGTGCTGAGCATGATCCAATGTACGTGTGCCAGGGGCTGCTTTCATTTGCCTCTCCCAGCTCTTGCATAGGTACTGAGACATCGAGCAGGGAACTGAAAAAGCAAGGGCAAGCATTACAATTTTTATTTGCTACCTGCTGTAACACCAAGGTGACATTTGTGTTTGAAATCAGAGGTGTTTGGAACAGGAAAAGGTATAGCATGAAGGATAATAACACTGAATTTGTGTTTTGTCTTTTTTTTTGAAGAAGTGTTTTAAGTGATTGACAGATACTGTATCTAGAAACTTTCTCATATTAATCCACATACATCTACATCTGTATCCTTTGCAGCTCAAATGTACTTGGTAAAATACCATAGGTTTATGGGGGGTCTTTTTGTTTACTTGGTGGGAAATTAGGTCCCTTTATATTTCCATTTAAAGTTTGCTTGCATTCACACTGCAAAGAGAAACTTTTGAAGACATTTCAATAGGATGTTCAAAGATTACTGCAATTATGAAGCAAGGAAGAGGAGACTACTTCTGAAGTTCTAATTATAGTTTCGCTAACGGAGAGCAGAGGAATGTTATTCCTTTGGATTTGTTTTAATCTATTTTTTTCTGTGCCTGTCCAGATCAAAGTGCTACAGTATTTACAGAATATTACTCTGTTTAGATGCTGCTTGCAGTGCTATGAAGTATCATTTTTAAGGTCAGGTTACCTGCAGCCTGTATGGGTCCCCTCCCTGGTGTGGAGGTATCACGGGGGCTTTTTTTTTTCCTTTTCTTCTTTATCTAAGCTATAACTGCATTTTGGGAACAAATATAGGAAGCGTGAGGTAAGGGAAGCAGAGCACTGGCAAACATGTTTGTAGCACTACATGAGATGGAGAAACAGAAGAGGCAGGATGAGATAACTTTTTCCATACTGAAGTAGTGCTTGTGATAGCACTACGTCTTTTTGTAAGTTTTTCTGCCCGCTACCTTTTTTTTTTTCCCCGAGGAGTCAGGAACATCTGCCTTGCTAGTTTGAGCAATAATACAGGCTTCTAACCTGGGGAAATATTGTTGGCATGGGTAATGAAGGTACCAGAGTTCACGATCAGCCAGAAGGGAAAGCTTTGAACAGTTCATCATGCGCACAGTAGTGCTGGGTTTTGTGCTCCAGAGCAATATAACAATTGTAGGTCGCTTCTCCAAACTTGAGCAACTTTCTTAGGGCCATTTATCATTAAAGTCGCTAAAAACATGCATGTGTGCCATGGGTTCTGTCAAACTTCCACTTTCTACCTCTGAATAGTTGTAAAGACTTCGTGATTAGGGGGAAATTGCTGCTCCATGGAGGGTTTTTTGGTTGGTTGGTTGGTTGGTTGGGCTTTTTTGTAAGGGGCAGAATTTGCTTGTTCTGAACTCTGTTCCCCAAGAGGAAAAAGAAGTTTTTTAAAGAAGCCTTCCTAAGCAAAGACTCAATTTGCGTAATTTCAGTCAAGAAAAACAGAATGAAGAAATCACTAAAGAGCTGACTGAATCTTTAGAATGGAAACATTTAATTAGGAAATCTCTGTAGGTGTCACTACTTGCTATTCCCATAGTATTTATATCACAGCTGCATAGTGAGGATTTACTGATGTTACAAATAATCTGAAACTAGTGATCTGTAAATACGAAATACAATCCCTACGACTGTATGCATGGAAAAATCTGAAGAGAGGATTCTGTCAGAATTTTATATTTCTTTGACCAGCTTCTCAGCTGCACTGCTATGTGTTGATCATCAGCTTGGCTGAAGTCTGTATTTGCTCCTGATCTTGATTGGGGGTGTGGGAACAGAATTTTGTTTCCTTTATATGTAAAATGAGAAACATTGACTAAGGATATTTGGAATATTGGTGTGAATGTAAGAATCTGTTACAAAACCCCCCACTATTAAGTGTACTATGAACATAATAAAAGTCATCTTTAAAAGGTGAAACCATAACAATGCAAAAAAGCGTCTCATGAAAAGATTTGCCACCCTAAAAATAGATTCTTTAACTGTAAAAGTTGTTGCAACTCATCATATTTTGTTCGTTCATTATCAAATACTATTGGTTGTCTTGTTCATATCGCATCAAATGTTTATTTCTGATATATATTTGTGAACTTGTTCTACTATGTGAACTTATTTTATGGAGATGGAAGAATTTGTCTTGGGAACAGCTAAATGAAGCAAATTCCCAAGAGCAACCAAGGCATTGTGTCTAATAATGACACAGAAAAGTACTGGCAATGTAATTTGACTATCAATCACTGTCATCTCTGGAGCATGTGAAGCTTGTGGCAGCTGCAAGAACAGCTGTAACCCAGGTCTATTGTCCTTGTGACCATCCCATGTATTTCTGAAGCCTATTAATGGCATTTTTAGGGCTTGAAAACTGGATGGTAGTAATATAAATCTGAATATTCTAAATGACACTGGCTCATTAGGCAGTGCTTTCTACAATAATATCTAATTTTTGAGAGTTCACTTGGCAAAAGAAAAGACATTTGAAATGGTACAAGTGTTACAGCTTTACAAATGCAAGCAGCATTTTCCCATTTAGCACAAAGAGAGAGGAAAACACTCAACAGATGTATCTAATTGCTCCTTCTAGTCCATGTACTTTATTTCTTCCAAATGCCTGAGGGAAGACTTCGTCTTTATGTGAGGGCGAGGCAAATAGAATATTGCCTGGCATAGAGATCAGGCCCTGAACAGATCCAGATGGACTAGTATATTCCATAGCAAGCTAAGGAAGGCGAATGGGTTTCTGTCTATTTACCTGCTTCCACTAACAGCAATATATGATGAACAAGATCTCTGTTGTATACGTTAGTCTTGCACTCCTAGAATTTCTGGATTTAGGATCCACCTTCTTCCTGGTTGAATTTTTCTATTTGCTAATTTTTTTAACGGTTTTGTACCTTGTAGATTTTGAAGTCTTCAGAAGAAGAGCTGGACTTTTGCAAGGCACATGAAAAGCAGACCAGTGGCTATGTTGCATACAGGATTTTTATTTAATTTAAAAGAAAAATAAAGAAAAAAAAAAAGTGTTGGAGACTTTTGAAAAGGAAGGTTCACGGTGGAAAAAATAATGAATTTCAGCTCCTGGGTTCCTAACTGTTCCAGCATAAGCTTCATAGTCTCAGGAGGCTTAGCCCTGGTTTGCCTCCTTGCTCTTGGTTAAGTGAATTGAAGATATTTAATATATTTTAGTATCTCTTCTTTCACATGCAAGCAACTGCTAAAGCTTCTGTAGGGTTTTTTGTGCTGCATATTGAACATAAAACTTCATAGGCACTATTCATTTTCCAAAGTTCTAGTAATTTTGATGCAGTATTTTGGCTGCAAAGTTACAGTGGTTTTGATGAATGTATTTTGCTTGGCAGTTGTAGGAATGTCGAGCCATATGGAGCCCTGTTGAAAGTGGAGACAAGCTCAAGACTTGTAACGATGTTTTAAAAAAAAAAAATCTAACACAGCTTCTATTTCTACTAGGGAATTGGAGGGGATCCTCTAACTAGTTTCATATATGCCACTGAACCTCAAAGACACATGACAGTTGTGATGGAGAACTATATTTAAAAACAGGATGAAGCACTCCACTACCAGTTCCTCTGGTCAAAGATTGCTCGAACTCTCTGTGGCTCTCACATTGTGCATTGTAATTGCATGCAATCGTCATTGAATTCAAGCAATGACAGAATTATTATTTGCTTCAGATAATTATACAATGTGGAGAGCACTGGTTAACAGTGCTTTTTGTAAATTTATTTCCTCTTCCTATTTGGTTTTTTTTGGTGAGTATTTCTATTTACTAAAGATTTGAGAACCTGCTGAATATCAAAGGCTCTTTACTAGCATGTAGCTCCTTTTATGTTTATCTGTTCCACCATACTATTCTCTGTGATAACAAAACGCTCTGTTACACAATAATATACAGTTTGGGCTGAGAGCAAAACTCTGCTCATGTTATAAGCATTAAAGAAGCTGAATGAGGAAGTGTTTGTAACTGAGGTAAAGAAAAAGAAAGTAGTGATGATTTGGGATTTCCTGTCACTAACTTGTTGATATCTCCTACTGCATCATTTTCTTTGATAGAATCTTTCTGAAAGAGATGAATGGCATATCTGACTGATTTATATAATCAAATGAAAGTGAGAGAATTACAGTTATTTAGTACTTGCATCTACTGAAAGACACTAGTAAGCCAGTCATATTCAGGTAAGCTCACCCATGTGATGGAGTTATTTATATGATTTCGCACCTCCCACTAACAAGATTACTTCTGTTGCATAATGTTTATGTTGTATTTTACACATATATCAAAACAACAATTGTCATGTGTCCTCTAATGGTATGGATATTAAAATGCAGCATATTTTTGGTCTTCTGTAGTGATTCTAGCCTATGAAATAATTATGAATAGGATTCAGAGTTATGGGTTAGTACTTAGTCTTCTAAATTTAGTATTTCATTTTGAGTAGACAAATGAATTTTTAAGGGGGCTAGCTTTCAAAACTCGGGTATTTAACTTCACATGACAGCAATCAAGTAACTCTAGTAAAGATCTAATAACATCTGAAAATAACTAGATACATATAATATATCTGACAGAGAAGTAGCATATATATGATACAGCTTAGGTGAGCAGCTAGTCTAGACAAAGGTAATCATAAAGATGGCATGAGGGTAGCTATGGTTGGCTTTAGTACTTCAGAGGATGACTGGTCCTCTAAGGCATGGGATATGGAAGAGTTGACATGTACACTGCAATCATTGAACAGTATTTGCACAGGAGTGTAAATGGATTAGTGTGTAATATTATGTAAGGTACTTCCATCTATCATAATAATTATAAATTGTGGGAAGAGAATTCATGAGGCAATACGTAAAAGGCTATAAAGTTGTTTCAGGACTGGAAGAGTTAAAGTGAAGTCATCTTTGAGTCCCAGCAAATCTCCAAATTCTTGAAGGAACACATAAAGGAGAGCTAATTCCAACATATGTATATATTTTTAATGTTTGGACATGTTAGGTCTAAAGTAATAGGGAACTGTAAGTGTTACCAGACACCTGTGAAAGGGAGGGAATGTATAAAAATGTATATACGCACAGGCTGTGTGGATAATTCTACTGATGAAGCAATGTCTGTAATGTTTACATGAGTTTTATATTGTAAGGCATTGTAAGTAACAGTGAAAATGACTGGGCTGTAGGAGAGTTGGTTTCTATTTTTGTCTCTGTTGTAATTCTTGCCTCAGTTTTCCCATTTATAAACAAAAGGAATGATGTTTGGCTGTCTTGTGGACTGCTTGAACATGGACACCTGAATAATATAATAGAGAAGATAAGTGCTTCCCCCTCACTTATTTTCTGTCATATATATTCCTTCTGCTACTTGGAGTTCTGTATCTGCCTTCGTCCTCATCCCTAAAAGCTTGCATTCTTTTTTTTTCTCCTTTTTTTCTTACAATGTAAAGTGTTGAACAAATTCCAAATGGTCTGCAGTATACAGAAGCATATAGCAGTGCTCTTCCTATTCCACTGTATTTTTTTGTAATTGTTTTCCTTCACATTCAATATTTTTAAAATGAACTCTTTGATAGGCACCTAAATGGGCTCACTCTTTCCTTTTCCTTTCCTTTTCTTTTCCTTTTTCCTTTTACTTTTCCTTTTTCCTTTTTCCTTTTCCTCTGCCTCTCTATACTGTGGTCAAGCCGCAGTTCAAATCTCATTGAAGAATCCATTTCGAGCTCTAATTTCACCCATCGCAATAGCTCTTCAGTCCCTAGGACTGTAATTGTCATGATGTCTTGGTGGTGAGAGAACCACTGTTCATCAAAAGCCACTCCTTGGAGCCACCTGAAATTAGCTTTGCAGCACAGTGAGTCTGTGTGTAGACTCGTCAGCCCTACCTATAGATAGCCGCATGGATTGACTGCAACTTTTGAACAATACCTTTTGGCACGTTTCAAAGACTGTCTAGAGCCCTGACTCTGAAATGAAGTAATTTTTGCGACTTTCCTGAAAACAGGATGGCCAAGGACAGTGTCATTTTTTGGCTCCTGTGTAAGGAGCTGTTATTATGAACAGATGAAATGTTCACACTGGCTTGTTCTGCATCATTTCTGCTCTGACTTCTGCTCTGAGTTGGAGTGTACAGTACAAAACTGTCTTTACGTGAGTAAGAGTACAATGTCAAATGCATGTTTGCTTTCAACGAAACTGACTGTTCCTATCCAAAGGTGCTGAACCATCCCCGTGCGTAATCATGGTCTGTCCACAGTGTAGTATAGAAATGGAGTAGAGTCAAGTTGATTCTGTCATCTGCTTTTCAGTTTAATTTCATCCTGAATTTGAGAATAATAAAGATTATACACATTAATTAAAAGTAATACACATTATTACTTTTTAATTAAGTGATCATAAGCAGAATCGTAAAAATATCCAGTCTATATTTACCAAGCTGCTTTACCTAGAATAAAGCCTTTGGTTTATTTACCAAAAAACCTCTAAACCCCACAACTTCATGCTGAAAGACACCCAAAAAACTTAAATTAATTTACCTTCCTGAAATAATTTTACTTCTAAATCCACTGCTATTGCTTAATTTTCAGATTTATTTTGTGGCCACTTATTTCTTCTTGATTAAAATATGTCCTGATTAATGCTGAATTGAAAGGCTTTGGCTGTTCAAGAACTGCCATTGCAAATAGTCTTTCAACTTCCAAAATTGCCTGGAGGAGATCTGCTCCTTCAGATTTTCCCCCCCCCACCCTGTGGTAGCTTGATTATACTATCCAAACATCCACATCTTTCTTCATGCACATCCTACCTCACCCACTTTAAAACAAAACAAAAAAAAAATAGAGCAATTATTCAGCAAGGTGCAAAAAATAGAAATATTTACCTTTCATGCAGGATCATGGAAAATGTGTGTTCTGCTTCTACCACTAAAGAATTCCGTGGCTCTGACTCTGCCTAAATCTGTGTACCTTATTTTACAAACTCAGCTTTGCCTGTTGAAGCAGACAGGATCACCTGGAGTGCATTAACTTGAAGCATGCATGTAGAATAAAAAACCCCAAACCTCTGGATTTCAGTGCTAATCCTGTAATTTACTGTGATATAAAATGCTGTACAGCAAGGAACTGACAATGGTGTCAAGGAGACAATATTAAGACTCTTTACTGAAAGTCAATAGATAGAAACTGAATCCAGATAAATATAAATTAGATCTCAGGTATGCAAATTGTTGGGTTCTACGTGGATGTAACTGGTTGGTGTATATAGTCTCTGCTACACTGGAGGTCAGGCAGGTCCTAAACTGTGTGTGTCTTTCACAGAATAGATGAGTAAATTATGTCTATTTAACAGAAGATGTTTGGGAATGTTTCTCTTGGCAATCATGCTCTGTGTTGCAAACCAGTATGTTAATTGTAAACTAATATCTGGCATATCTTCCTGTTTTAGGGGAAGGATTTTCATTTTACTTGGTTGATTACTTTCTTTAAAGAGAGTCATTTATGCCAATGTCACAACAATATTATTAAGACAAATTAGATTTACAACATTTCTGATTATTGAACTTTACTAGGTGAATAAAGCAGCAGGAAATTATATTCCAATAATTGGCTTCCAACAGTTTTGCATTAAAACTCAATGAACAGATCCTCTTTCTGAAACTGCTCTGTTTTGCTTTAGATTAGATGTTGAATCAAAACTGGACTCCATCAGCAGTTCCTGCCTTCCCCTGATCTTTTTCAGGAGGCATTGATCTTGAAAGTGCTTGGGGAAGGTTGTTATTTTGGATAAAGGGACATAACTTTATGGACTTAGTAGAGCTCTGCCAGAATATGTTACCTGAGAATCTGCACCTTTATATTTAAATATGACAGTGATGTTTAAATCTGTTTGAACAGCAAGGCTCTTGCCTGTCTTAAGGGAAGTTTGCTTCACTCTGCTTTTATTGTCACTTGCAGTGAAACCAGTAAAATTCCACCTCACATGGGAGGAAAACTTAGGCTGCAAGTTATGACTGGGCAGAGTGGTGTGGCTAATAACCGCTTTTGATTTCAAACAATGACACCATCAATGCCAACAGCAGTAGTGAGTTAATTTCCTTCCTTCATCTCGTCCTGAATGGAGACTTCCTATCTCTCAGCTGGCAGTATAGGCATATTTGTAGGCCCACTTGGAAAGTAAGTGGATAATATCTTGGGAATTCTGCAACCGCTGATTAAAATCTCTGATGGCTGGGTGATAGGAAGAATAATGAGGTGTTGCAAAAGGATGTATGCCGGAGGGTGCCTTTGTGTGATAATACATGTTCTGTGCAGCATAAATCACATGTTGAATGGACTTCTAGGCTATCCATTTCGGTGGAAGAGAGAGGTGTCACTGCTACTTAACCAACTGTGTTGTGTCTGACTGTTCCAGGCTATTGTTCTGTGCAATGCAGTGCTTGGCAGCAAAGCCTGTATTAGGCGGCTGTTACTTTGATTGCTGTTCCTCTGTGCTGGTCACTGTGCTGTTGACATAGCTGTTTGTAAGGCTGTGTTATGAGGGATATGATTGCCATTAAAAAGCAAATGACTGAGTTATCTGACTAGGTTTTTTATTTTGGGTTTTTTTGGTGTTGTTTTGTGGGGTGTTTTGGTTTTTTTGTTTTGTTTTGTTTTAAAATTCAGTTAACTCACCTGGCTAATCATTTCCCCAAGGAAATGTAAATTTGAACTGCAATTGAATCATATCTGGGTGTCTCAATCTGGACAGGTAAGTCTCTTATCTTTCCTTCCAGAAATTTTGTTTGGCTACAGAGTATGTGAGGGGAAGGTATGAAAAGGAGGAAGAAAGGGGAATTTCTTACATCTACATCATTGTTATAAATGATGTGATGTTTAGTTCTGTTACCTTAGATGCCTCTTCTGCAAGTTAATACTGGTAACTGAGAACAAAATGTGACCTTCTGTATCCAAGAATTGAAAGAACGTTTTAAGGGAAAGTTTCAGCAGTTAAATATGGCTGTGATGGGCTCATTCGAGCTGTTTTTTGAACTTGTCACTAATTTATCCACATAAATACCCCTTTGTCAGTCAAGCTGAGAGATACCTCTTAGCAGGTGCAGAATTACCTCTAAAGATTGAAAGTATGAGACATGAAGAGACATGAAATGTATCTTCCAAATTACTGGTTTATTTCATAAACTGGAATAAAAAGACATCAGTTTGATGCAGCCCTGCCTAGTGGGTGACATGGTGTGATATTGCTAGGGAATGATACTGATGCCTAAGAATAAGTAAGTGCCTATGTTTAAAGAAACATATTCTTACTGAAAAATAAGAATAATTTTAAAATAGTTTTAAGGAAGTTAATGATAGGAAAATAAGGCCTAATCTAGAGCCTTTATATTTGTTGGATAGCAAAAGGTTAGCAGTACAGGTACTATATTAGTATGACCTTACCATCAGTCCTGATGGTCTGACTGTGCTGTTTCATATGGTCCTGTGTGCGAATACTGCTGTAAATGCTGTCAGTTTAGTTAGCTGCATTTTCAGCGGGGTCATAATTTGTTACACCATGTGTACATGTGAGGCCTAACTGATAACCCAATGTTAGCATCTAGCAAAGAAGTGAATGTTAGCTAGCTTCATTTCATCTATAAATATACCAGAACTTAAGAGGTTTCAATTAATCTATTTTCCTTGCAAATTAATGAGTATCTTCAAAGACCTGACACTAATGTGTCTGCAGGTCACTCCTCTTTGCTGCTGTCTTGCGTATCTTGGTCAATGTGAGGGTGAAGAGTATTTTGGTCCTCAGCCTTTTAGTCCCTCTCCCCTCCCCACATGCCCCATCAATAGAGGAGTGCTGTCCTTAGGGTTAATACCTTTGCTACTGAACCTTGCAGTAAAACATCTTTGAAGTTCTGAAAAAGCACTTAATTCTCTCTTATTCCCTGGAAGAAAGACGGGGAGACCTTGTCTTTCCTGGGTTGCTTTGAAGCAGCTTGAAGCGCCCTGTGGGCAGTACTGCAGAAGGTGCCCAGTGATGCACTCAATGCTGTTCTGAACAGAGAAGCCCACTCTCCTCCCAGGGCTGTTCCGTTGAAACCTCTGTCCTGCCATTGCATCTCGCGTTTCAAAATGGAGCAAATGGTTGGTTTGTTTGTTTTTAAATACGAAACTTCCTGCAGAGGGGTAGCAAATACTGCAGCTGTGACTTGCCTGTAGCGTGTAGTCTCGCACGACTGATGTGGTTCAGACGACACACACAGGCCGCGATGGGCACCCGGCACGACTGACGGCGGCTTCCAGTCAGCAGGACGGCCCCGGCGCGGGAAGCGCGGCCCCGGCCGTGCGCCTCCCACCCGCCTGCGCAGGCGCCGCCGCCGGTGCCCGCCTTGGGTGCCGGGCTCGGTGGCGGTTTCATGCGCCTTTGTTTGCTCAGGAAGGTCACTTTATACAGCTTGCTAAAAGGCAACGGAATGCAGACCTGTTGTTGGTATGTTCCATCACAAGGGGGTGATTTCTGCCGGGAAAATGAAAGCTTTTATGAGGTAATGTGTCATCCAGGAAAGCTTTGGTGTTGCATCCTCTGGGCTGAGCGCAATTCCAACTCAGCAGCTGGTGTTGGCCTTCAGCTATAAGCATAATGTGTGAATAATTGTTGATCTTTTTTTTTTTTTTTTCCCCCAGTTTAAGGCTGAATTGAAAATATTGGGGGGGACGGGGACTGATCCCCCAAAAATGACATACTGAAATGAACATTGCCATTTAAATCTGAGGAGGAACATAGAAAGGAAATGAACAAGATAGATTTCAGTACAATTTACAAAACTGAGTAGTAGTTCTCCATCTCTAACTTTTTTACCCCTTACTTTTGGACTAATGTAACTCTTGGCTCATTTTTTCCATAATGTGGGAGACCTGGGTTCAGCTGCTCCTTGTGTCTGAGGGCATGTCAACCAGTGTCTCTTACCTTCCAAGGAAGTGCTTTAGCTGACAGACTAACCTCTCTTGTTAACGCTATTCCACTTTGTATAAACTACACAACTATTAATCACAGAGAACCTTGGGGCTAGGATACTCTTTTGGCAGAGTGGCTTCATAAGGGATTTGATTTTGATCATCTTGATGTTGGAAAGTGCCGTTGCAGGGGTGTGGAGGGAAGATACTGGCATTTCATTTTCCTCTTTGTGCTTGACTTCATGAATCTATGTCAGTAAGTGTTACTGGAGTCCTTACTTCAAAGGCAAAGGTGGGTACTGGATTTGACCAAATTCTTGTAGAACCCATCAGCAGCCAATAACTTGATTGAATTTTGCTTCTGTTTCAGCTGTGATGGGCTTGCTCTTTTTCTACGGGTATAAATGCTTCACAAAGAACATCTGATAATCTCTACTTGATAATCAAGTCTATTGGTGAACAGTAATTGGCTAGAGAAGTGGCATGCAGCCTTGTGGGAGGAGTATGGCTTTTACAGTCTGGAGGGGACTAGAACTGAAAGTAGCAATTAAATAATAATTATGAAACATCACCTTTTTGGACGATGTCTGCCTGGCTTGCTTCCAGAAAAAATACAGTTCCTGTAGGTGTATTCACTGTGTACAGTGTGATCCTTTGGGGACTACTGATGCAAATAAAACTGGGGCATGCAAACATAAAAACACGCAAAAGGGTGAATGCTAGTCCAATAATAATTTGAAGCGTGTTCCAAGTCCCTGTAGGACAGTGTGTAAGCATCTGGGGATGGATTTGTCAGTACTACCTGAAATTCATGGCTATTTCACATTTGTTCTGAAGTACCAGCCAGCTGGTGTACAACAGCAGAATAAGAAGCCCCTGCTCCATGGAATTTGAACCCCAAGTTAAAAAAGACCTTATTTTCCAGAGGCCTCAGCTCCCACTCAGACACCTGCTGAAGGGGCAGAGATTCCTAAAGTGCTTGGGTACCCAACAGTGTCTTACCGATTTGTTTTGGTACCCAGGACAGGGTCACGTCTCAGAGTCCGTGCTCTGACATTCTCTCCAGTCTCCACCATCACCGCCTTCATTATCATTCACTGCTGCTTCCAGCTGCAGATCCAAAGTGCGTCATAATAAGTGACAGCAGCAGCATCTGGGCTTGAGCAGCTTCCTCAATGCATCTACACTTTCCTTCACTGCCCTTGCTAGGCTGACTCCTCCCTCAAAAACGAAAGAACAGCCAAACACCTTTGAAAACCAACACCCTATTATTTGCACTGAAGAAGGTACTGGGGGAACTTTCCTGTGGTTTTCACTTTGCTCTTTTCTTTTAATTTGTGAAGACTTGATGGTAAATTACTGCACCGCTTCCATCCATAAAAACTTTTTTAAAAGTGTAATATTTCTCCAGCTCATTCATTTCTCTTTAACTGCACCAAAGTGGGTTACATCACTCAATGCAAGTAAATGCACAAATGTTACTAAGCAGCTCTGCCAGTATGGCTGAGTCCTTATCTGTTAGGGTGATTCCCTTGAGTGGGACATGGTTCCTCCCATAGAGTAATTTTCTCTGACACATATCTGTTTAGGTTTCCACAGGGAAAAACTGTACATCCTGTTTTTAATGGGGCATGTTTTTAAATGGGTTGAAACCACAATCTTTTTCACAAAGGCAGGCAAAAAATCACTACTTGGCCTTTTTCTAGGTAAGCACTTGAGCTCCTCAGGGTTGAGATAGAGGCTGCTTTTGATCACAGGGCACTTATGCTGCTCCTGTGAACGTAGACCTGAAAACAAACCCCCTGTATCCAAATGAGTGTTACACTTTCAAGGATGCATAACCACTTTTGATCTTCTGTAAGTCAGATACAGTTTTTAAAAATCTCATATCCTTTCAAAAAATGGTGCTTTTGAGGAAGAGTTGCTGTAAAGGAGGGGGAAATATGACCCAGAAAATGACCAGGAAAAAGACTTTCAGGAAGGATTAGCCTTGCAACTCATTTTGTCCTTCAGATACATTTTTCTTCATTTTCATCTCCAATTAATAGTTATTAATAAAGACAGAGTTCTCATTCTTGCATACTATATTAAACCTTCATCTGGATAATATATTTTTTGCTTGCTTTTTTTCTTTTTCTGATGGAGATCCATGCTTCAGTTGCTTGGAAGAATCTTGCTGTACTGTATATGTTCATTTTATATGTTTTATAGTTGCAGAGTCTGAAATTTCCTTTGGACAACACATACCTGTTTCGATCCATCTGGGCAGTGAACATTTGATTCTGAAGTGAGTCTGTTCCAGCAGACTCTGCACCAGGCCCACAATATCATACAGAAATCACTGTTGCACTCTTTGGTGGAGTATTGTAATTGTCAGACACTACAAAAGTAGACATTCAGCACATCCATGTCATATATTCTAATTATTTGAATGTCTTGTGGTACCTTGTATGAGGCGATAAACTAAACAACCAGTCTGTGACTTACCAGTCTTGAAAACCAAGTATATCTTCTCTGCTGATAATCAGCCACTTCGGAAGTGCATTATCTCAGTGCCTGACACAGCACTGACAGGCTGCTACCCTTTGTAGAGCTAATCGGCTCTGTTTAGACACTAATAACTTAAGTAATTAGCAGAGATGTTTACACAGATGTAAGCATTGCACAAATGACGACTTGAATTTTTAAAGACTAAAAGGTGGAGCGAGGGAGAAAACTGAGTAAAAAATGACAAATATTTCATTCCTTTTGCTTGCTGGAGCAACATGCTTGCTAGTCTAGAGAAAGAAAGAAGTTCCTCACTATTCCTGTCTTGCTCTTGCTTATGGGCCAGAGCTAATGCAAATGTCGTCCCCTCACCACTACTCCCAGAAGGAGAGTTCCTGAAGATGTAATTTCTAGGAGTTCATGTCAGAATTTGGAGTTCTTGGAAGACTGTTTTTCCTTGGGGCAAAGCTTTTGGGAATGACTCATCAAATCAAGGTATTTTTGGAATATATAAAGGCAGGTGCAACTGAAAGCAAAGTCACATTTGCCTGTACTTAGAGGTCTCCTATTACAAATATGCTCTGGGGTTGTGTTCATTCACCCTCACCTTTAAAAAAGAAAAATCCCAGCCCCAACACTTGCTAGCATATGTACAATTTGCACATGTTAGGGATTATAATAATTCAGGGGGCTCAAAATCTTGGTAGGATCAGTTTTGATTTAGTTATGACACAACAGCCCAATGATGGATGGCTTCAGGAGCCGCTAGAAAATGGCTTGTCCATTTTTGTTAGTGAGCCATCTCCGTGATGTTCCTTCAGTCTCTGACAGAACGGTGGGTATGACACACATCTATGTTGGCTCTGCAGCTGTGTCCTGATTCAGTGCCTTTTTGGTACATTTCTTATTTGTGCAGATACTAAGCATACAAAACCACGGTTGTGCAATGTGACATTGTATTAGTATGAGTTATGCACGCAAAGGGAAGAGCAGAGTTGGTGAAATGATGATAATAAATTGGGAAGGTATAGGACAATGATGGGTATACCACTGTAGGGAAATGTTCTGACTTGAATGTTGCAACAGATATGTTGTGCTCTTTCAGAAAAAATCGAGAATTGATGTCTTTGGTACTGCCTTAATTGGAAGAGGTAGAAGTTGTTGCGGAATTGCTGAAGTGTGGAAAAGCATCTATACTAAAGCCTTGACTTAAAGGCTTGTCAAGGCCTTTAAGTCAACCCTAAGAAAGGGGTTGGAGCATTTTAGCTGGGACTCAAATAAGTTTTTTTGCTGAATACAGAATGAGCAAGTGGCCATCTCAGTCTAGGTGCTTTGAAAACCTGCAGAAGCAAGGAGGAGAGTCACCAGCACAACAGTGATCAGTACAAAGCTGTTAAGATTCTAGGTAACCTCTTCAGCCACTTAGTCTTGCTTTCCGAGTGTGAAAATCCTAGGGTGACAGGAAGGCTCCACATCCCACCAAGAAGCGTTAAATAGGACAGGCTGTCTTAAATGGCAAATTCAGAAAATACTGGAAACAAAAGGGGTCTCTGCTTGACAACCATCGACACAAGCAGTCTGTTTAGCCATTGTGGCAGCGCTCAAAACTGAGAACTTCCTGAGTAGATGCGTTCATAATGCTGCGCTCAGCAGAATCACAGTTAACTGCAATCTACCCAAAATGTTTGCCTTTTTGCATGGACTGAATCATAGAATCATAGAATATCTCAAGCTGGAAGGGACCCATAAGGATCACTGAGTCCAACTCCCTGCTCCTTGCAGGACCACATGAAACTAAACCATATGACTAGGAGCATTGTCCAGACGTTCCTTGAACCCTGACAGGCTTGGGGCCGTGACCACTTCCCTGGGGAGCCTGTTCCAGTGAGTGACCACCCTCTCAGTGAAGAACCTTTTCCTCATGTCCAGTCTTCACTTCCCCTGACACGGCTTCATTCCATTTCCTTGTGTCCTGTCGCTGGCCACCAGAGAGAGGTGATCAGCTGCCCCCCTTGAGGAAGGTGTAGCCTGCGATGAGGGCACCCCTCAGCCTTCTCTTCTCCAGGCTGAACAAGCCAGGTGACCTCAGCCACCCCTCGTAGGTCTTGCCCTCGAGGCCTCTCACCATCTCAGTCTCCCTCCTCTGGACACACTCGAATAGTTTGATGTCCTTCTTATGTTGAGGCGCCCAAAACTGCACCCAGTAGTCGAGGTGGGGCTGCAGCAGTGTGGTGCCGAGTGGGACAACCACCTCCCTCGGCCGGCTAGCTGTGCTGTGCTGGATGCATCCCAGGACAGGGTTGGCCCTTTTGGCTGCCAGGGCACACTGTTGACTCACATTCAACGTGCCATCAACCCAAACCCCCAGATCTCTTTCCATGGGGCTCCTCTCCAGCCTCTCATCCCCCAGTTTGTATGTATAAGCAGGATTACCCCATCCCAGGTGGAGAATCGTGCACCTCCTCTTGTAAAATTTCATACGGTTCGTGATTGCCCAGCTCTCTGGTCTATGAAGATCTCTCTGTAAGGCCTCTCTACCCTCAAGGGAGTCCACAGCTCCTCCTAGTTTAGTATCATCGGCAAACTTACTTAATGTATATTCAATTTCCGCATCCAGATAATTTATAAAAACATTAAAGAGCACTGGCCCTAAAATTGAGCCTTAGGGAACCCCACTGGTGACTGGCTGCCAACCTGATGTAACCCCATTTACTATAACCCTTTGAGCCCGACCCATCAGCAAATTGCTCACCCAATGTTTTATGGACTTGTCTAGCTGTATGCTGGACATTTTGTCCAGAAGGATACTGTGATAGACAGTATCAAAAGCTTTGCTAAAATCCAAAAAACTCACATCTACTGGCTTCCCTTGGTCAACTAGATGGGTGACCTCATCATAAAAGGATGTGAAGTTGGTTAAGCAGGACTTTCCCCTCATGAACCTGTGCTGGCTGTGACCAATGACTGCATTGTCTCTCAAGTGTTTTTCAATAACTCCCAGAATAACTTTCTCCATAATTTTACCAGACACTGAAGTGAGACTGACAGGCCTGTAATTACCAGGGTCTTCCTTCTTACCCTTCTTGAAAATTGGGACAATGTTTGCCAGCTTCCAGTGGACTGGGACCTCTCCGTACGATCCATATGAAATAACGCTGTGTTCTTGAACCAGTTGCGTTGGTGGGATAGAGGCCATCTCAGTGATTTTTCTCCAACGTATGTATTCCACTGCATATAATTCCTTTGTTGCCAGTTAAGGCAGTTTTTAATTGCCTTGTGATTCCTGAATAGGACAGAAGGAGGTCCCTAATGATCTAACTATTGGTATGAGAAGCCAATTGCAAGGAAGGAGGAAGATGTTTTCCTTTGTATGAAGTTTCAACTCTAATTTCTATTGTACTCACCTAATATCTGGAGAGACAAAATGTGAGTGTGCCAGCATGATGCCAAAAGGCACAATGGAAAGCTCAGAAAGAAGTTCTTTTTTGTACTTGATAGTACAGGGAAAATATAATCAAAAATTAAGAGCTGTGCTGTAGACAACAAGGGGAACAAGACAGCTTATCAGTACCTGTCAAGAGTACTGATAAGAGAGATGTTCATTTCTTCAGTTGAATTCCTGATGAGGCTGTGGCTGCCATTCCCGTTCAAGGGCAGGCAACCGAGATGAGCAAGTTCTACTCTCTGATTATGACAGACGAGAGACATGCTAGCAAGGAAGACATCACTGTCGGGAATCAGCAAAGTGATGCAGAAAACCAGACCCTGTTGCTAAAAAGAATAAAAAGCAGTACCTATAGGATGCATTATTTGCAATATAGAACATGCAAAGCCTTTGGAATGGATCACGTTCCATCTGTTGCATCCAAACTCTTTGCTGGCATTCTGCAATGTCTGCCTGGCATTTCCTTTCTTATAACAAACACTGTATTTCTGGGGAGAATGAAAAGAGCATCTTGCTGGATGTGCACAGAGAGGCTGTTTTAAGATTTTCTTTCTCTTAAAAAGCAAGTAGTGGACAAACTGATATACAAATTGTGGAACTTCTGTATGTGAGGTAAGATTTTTTTCTCAGTAGGATTAGTTGATGGTGGTTTAGTGTACTAGAGATATAGGCTATGAACTGATAATATTAGTTTTATTCATGTGCATGCTTATGCATTATTCACTGCTAACCCACTTGCTTCTGTGGCTTGTTAAGGTAGATGTGTCTTAGGACTCAGAAGAGCTGTATGGGACAGCAGCCTTGTGTGTTCTGAGTTGGAGGCAAGCATTTTGACTACCGCTTATCTTCCCTTTAAACTGCTGGAGCTGTTTAAGCAGAACTCAAAAATCTGTAATGTCATGTTTTCAAAGCCCAGCACCTCCCACTGCAAAGTTCAGCCATTGCACTATTGTAGAAAAAAAAAAGGCAGCTGGCAGGGAATGTAAGAATCCCTCTTCCCTGGCCCCTTTCCCAAAATCTCTGACTGCTACAGCAGAACAAGCCATGACTCTTGTAGTTTTAAACATCTGAAGCACTCTTTTTACCAGTCCTTTAGATAAATGAGAGATGGGTAGTGTTCCTTTCTTCTGGTATGAAATTTCACAAGAGCTACAATAGTGTAAAAAGCAGGAAATCAAACATGCAACATGTTTGATTCCAACTGGAAATAACTGGAACCCTCAATTATTTAAACTATAAATTGAAATCAAGCGGCTGCAAGCTGCAGTTGGTTATTTTTAGATTGCTTTGATGGTTTGATGATTTTAAGTCCCATCACTGCTTCCAGTATTTATCACAGCAATGTATTTTAAATTTGATCAGAGACTGTACAATCCTCCAGAGTTTGTTTTTAAGTTATTTAGAAGTTGACTGGCGAGGCAAGAGGCTGCCCATATTTTCAGTCTTGCAGCAGCAATGTGTGTAATGCCAATAGTACTTTTAGATAAATTCCTCACTGATACTGGCTTCTACCTGTTTCAATATGCAACGGATACTTGTGGGAGCAGCGAACCTTCCAGTGGTGTGAAGTAACAGCAGTAAGGCTGCTTTGACTACATGCAGAATCTAAAGCTGCAAGATATAACAAATAGGGAGAGGTAGGGAAGGAAAAACAATCGGAGTGTCAGAGAACTCATGAAGTTATAAGAACAACTTCAGTGGTAAGATCAGGTCTCTGTGGCAATAAGCACAGGGTGACATAGAAGGTAACAGAGATGAATTAATATGACAGAGCCACAGAATAGAGAACAGTAAATCAGCAATTAAGCAGGCAACTCAGATAGGCAGTGCAGTCAGAAAGGAGGAGATGTCATCCGGAGGAAGCCAGGCCTGAGAATTATGCTGTCAGTAGACTTCATTTTCCTGAGATTTATGAAGAGCCAGAACTGTTAGTATGAGCTAATTGTCTGATAGTACAGTAGTTAACCATAAAAGTATTAGGTCTTTGGAAGGTGCTTTTCAGGGCACATTCGGGTTCCTTTGTGTAATGTTTTGAGCAAGACAGCAGTGATATATAAATCTTTATATTCATATGAATAGTATATAAAAAAATAGCTTAACAGTTTCTAACTCCAAGTGTTAATAACATGACTTGAGAATCAACCCTGAAATTCTTATTAAAATGATAATATTGTTTTACTTATTCCTGTGGTTAAGCCATCTTGTGTTTAAGCCATCAAGATATGCTGGGATTAAATTTTCAAGCTCGCTCCACATCACTGGTCTGAAGCTAAACCTTGTTTCAAGTTAGGTTTGTTTTTATTAGAGTCCTGACTTCAGAAGCCTGAACTTTTTGAAAACCACCAGATACTGTGTTAGCCACTGTAGAACTGTTGGTATTGGCAACACTCTTTTTTTTCCTTTGTGAATAGGCGATGTACAGTCTAATTGCCCGTTGTGGCCTTTTTTCTTTGAAAACATGATTCAGATTTTTGGTGGACAATCCCCCTGTATTAGATCAGAATTTTTTTTCTAAAAGCTTCAGAATAAATTGTTCCACAGGGACTTATACAATAGGTTAAAGTGAAACGTGCGAATTAGGGACATACTATGATAGTTACATGTCCTCTGTTTGCATAGTACTTTTCATACTAAAGGTACTTCTGTGACAGCAGTTAGTCAGATTGCTGAAGATAGTAATATATTATCATGATGACTTAAAGTAGCAGAAGAAACTTGAGGTTTCACTTTTGCAAATTAAGTTAACACGTTGTACTCAGATTACATCATTCAGGAATGACATTCAGTCACATTTGACAGGAAACACAGCAATAAAGTAGTATTTTCTTCAGATGTGAAGCCAAAAGATGCAAGAACTATCCTTTAAATGAACTGGACTGGACTGGAATTTGCATTAATATCCTAATTCCTCCTATAGATATCCTAAGGGCTCTATGCCCACAGGTAATAAGAACCTTGGTCATAGAGGACTTGTGTTCAAATCAGCACAAGCATCAGAGGTATCACTAAATACTTGAAACAATGCCAGCCTGAGCGCACAGACCAAAACTATTGTTCTTGTTAGCAACTCCCAATTTTCCCAGATTCTCCTTGGAACACAATAGTGGCTTTTGTTGACTTCTTGAACAGTACCAAGTAGTGGACTTTCTGATAGTCCTTGCTTGCCTCTTCTGAAGGGTAAGAGGCATATGGGATTCTTTAGTCCTGAGTGGATATGCTATTGCAAACCAAAGCATGCATTCATTGCACCTTACTGTAAATAAATTCAGAATTACTAGGTTTGTTTTTCTCATGTTCTGTGTTTCTTATTTCATGCAGTATGAAACAGTCTTCTAAAAACAGTCTTCTAAAAACAGTCGTGAGTGACAGAATTCCAGGGAGTGACTTTGATCTAATAAACTCAATTTGAAAGTGAAATAGCACAGTATGGAAGAGAAAACAAGCAAGTCTTCCTGTTGTAGATACCTTTGGTTTCCTGTTTGATCCCTCCAAGGACTGAAGGGGCAGGCTGCTGTGAATGGTGTTTCCTGTTGATGGTGAATCAGTGTGCAGAACTTGTTTTAATTCAAGCCAATCTGAAATAGTTTTTCAGCTAAAAATTTAGGATTCATTAAGTTCTTCTGTATATGTATAAAAAACAACTGGGCTGTAATAATTGTCCTGTTCATCAACAGGTTTTCTTTGGTTTGTTTTGGGTTTGTTTTTTTCAAGTCTTATATTGTGTTTGTTGCTCAAGATTCTGTTATTCTTTGACTGTTTATATTTTTACTTTTCTTATTATTTGTTCTATTATTTTGTAGGGACACAACTTCTACAAAATGTTTTATTGTTATAAATTAAAAACATTGCTTTCAGCATGCTCATAGCACTTGCAGTAAACCAGTGTGTATTGTCACTTTTTGTGCATGAGGACTTTAGATGGTTAGCCTTTAGGATTCAATAAATTGATGTTTCCCCAGTTTATCTTGGGAAGGTGTATCCTGCAGAAATGGATGAAGGTTTTGCTCTCGTTTCATGTGCAGAGGAAGAAAAGGAATGGGTGAACCATTGGTATGGATCTTCTCTCTGCATGTCTGGCTGGAGGACCTTGCATCGTACCCTCAGATCACTAATGACCTCTGGATTGGAGGACAGGGAAAGAGGTATTTTTATTTTATTCATTTATTTGCTTATTTGGTTTTTATTCTCAGATCAGTTTAGTAGACACTTAGGAATGGGCTTCCTCTACAATACAGAGTGTGATTTGCCTCTGAGCCCACTTGAATGTGTCTCATCAAATCAGTTTCTCAGCATTGCAGGGCTTTGGGCACCGGTGGAGTTTTGGTCTCTGTCACTCTCTACTGTAGCATATAAGCACTGATTTTCTTGAGGACTAGCATACTTTGATCTAACCACAGTTATGGCATTTAACGTGAGTTATCTTGATGTAGCTTAGTGGCCTGTGATATTTTGAGGATATACTGGCAAACCTTAATGTGTCTTTTTGGCAGTAGGTTCCATGAAAATCCCATAAAACTGTTATGCTCAAATAATTATTCTACTAGAAACAGCCATCAAGTTTATAATATTTTTCCTGTTGCAAGACTGTCGTGGATAGCTCCTCTTTTCCTAAGCTGCTGTCCGAAGGCTAGCCTTTTCAGTTTGGCAGACTGAAGCTACCACTACTCAAAAATGGCCATTTTGTCATCAATATCTGCTGAAGCCTGTGTTCCAGCTAGAAAGCAGCTGCGCCAATTTTTCCTTTTTATATATTATGGCAACTAAATAGTTGACTTCCACCATGTGTTTGACTGGAGACAGACTCTTATTTTACTGCTTTTGCATAGCTGAAGTATGCAAATGGAAGACTTGTGCTGGGTCAGTGTTAAAGTTTGGGAAATAAATATTTAAGGAAGCATTTATCGGATTACTTTATTGTTGGATTCTACATAGGCTGGAAAACTAAGAAAAATTCCAAGACAAGAAGGGATCCTTTAGGTTCCATGTATAAACTCTGCAGTTGGGTATGCTAATGTCTGTATAAGCATCAGGACTTGTAAAAAGGAGGATGGAAGACCGTTTTTTTTGCTGTGAGTTTTTGGCTGCAGACGGCTAGACTGAAGCTTAGCTTTCGTTTGGGCCAATGGCTTTGGCTTAGTTTTTTAGTGTTCAGGAAACCAGGAATTTTGGTTTTGTTTTTGTTTTTGTTTTTATTATGAGTGGGAGCAGGTTGGTGGGGGGAAGAGGACAGATTTTCAGTTTTTGGTATACCTCTGAAGGATACGGAGGAGAAAGTTAGGGTTTTGATTTAGAAAACCCAGATGTGGAAAGCGTTTTATATTCATGAATCTTCCATAGCTTGTTGTGTTAAGGTCTGTTCAGCAGCATCCTGGAATTGCTTTAGCCTAGTGCCAAGAACACTCTTGTTGGGTGGGTGCCTTGAGCAGAATTTTTTTACAACTTTATCAAGTGTTTACCACACTCAAAGGTCTGCAATAAAGGATGAAATTTGGCCTTCTGTTTTCTTTTTCACACCAAATAAGAAGCTGATGTTGAATAAAATAAGTTCTTTTCAGTTAAAGGGAAAAAAGACAAAAATTAATGTGATTTTTTTTTTTTAATTAGAACATATATATGTAGCACATATGAAATATTTAAGCTTTTTTTGTCTTACTAAGAAATTTAGTTTGGATTTTATATCTCAAAGGTTTTTGAGTATTGCTGTTTAATGAAGGAAACAGGCTATGAAATTCTCTTGAAAGAAAAGAAGAAACGTTTACACTCTGTAACTTAGTATGTTCATAAATATAATTAAAAGGTAACATTATAGAATATGAGAAATAAATGTTGCATGAGAAATAGAAAAAATTAGGCTTGATGCATAAGGAGATAAACAGTTTATTGTTTACCTTGTCCAAGTCTCCTTCTCAATAGAATTCTAATATCTGCCATGCAAATCTGATTGAGTCATGGCCTAATTATTTCACTCCAGCCGCCGTTTCTTTCTTCGAGGTCAGAATTTATTAATTTAAGAAGATTATTCCTTTAATTATCATATGCATTCTTGGAGCTTATCAGGAAGCAAACGTGCTCGTTGCCCGTAAGTGCCATTAGAGCATCTACAGTGCATGTTCAAGCCGGCATAAAATGGTTATGGTTTTTTTTGTTGTTTTCTGCCATATCAGATGATCTGTTTGCAGATATCTGCGTGAATGGTGTTGACTCTGATGCTAAGGTCATGATTTGTGTGACATCAGTGTAGTGTTGCTAAGCAACAGTTAGCAGCTTACATCCCACATTTAGCTCCTTTGATTCTGTATTTCATATCTATCCTGACATGTTCACGTTCCAAACCTGGGAACGCTGGCTAGTTGTTGTGCATGTTTCTCACGTGAGGTCACTAGGAATAGTCGAACCCATTTGGCCCAGCCCTCTAGAATGTGGTGGACTTGAGCAAAGCTTTCTGAGCTGGTCACGCAGATATACCAATACAGACTGTGGGAAAAATAAACAGAAAATGAAGTGGTACGGAAACGGAAGATGGAGAAATAAAGTGATACAAAAGAGTAGAGAGGGCCACTGTATTCTCTCTTGGATAATGTGCCAGCTAGTCTTACAGACACCTATTTTAAAAACTCATAGTTATTTAAAGCTGCATGGTATTTGTCCTCCTCTACACAAATGGCAGGCTAAAAATGTACTTCAAATTGTACCATGCATAAGCAGAAAATGAGATTCATGTCTATGTGCCCTACATTTTACATTCAGCTTTGTTTTGAATTGTATGTTCTCTTCAATATTAACTCTTTCTCTGTTTAGTTCCACATGAATATTAGGCAGTAGTTTATAAATGTTAATTAAACTTTACTATTCACCAGTGGGTAGGAACTATTCTTGTTTGATAGAGAGGGAACACAAAGTAGAAATGGATTAGTATAACCTGGGTGGGTGGGAGACCGATAAACAGAATAGAGTTGTCATGATTTTTTTTGTTTGTTTTGAATTACCATGGGCAAGTCCAGGAGCGTGTCAGAGATCTGCTTCCCGTAGTGTCTGAGGTCTGCCTGATCAGAGTCGTATAATGTTAACCCCTCTGCAGAACGGCAAATTCTAACTGGCTCCAGTGAGCTTAACCTCCCTTTCCCAGCTGAAGTGCAAAATTACTAATTAATCTGCCCTGCGCTGAATGCTAATTTCAAGCACATACAGTGGTGGTTGTCTGTCACTGATAAACATGACAGGCAACAATTTCTTCTCCACAGATATCCAATCTAATAAAGAAATAGTATACTATCAGCTCTGTGGAGGTGTACTGCGACAAGATGCATCAGTGTTACCAGATGTCAGTCAGACTATGTTATGTCTCCACAATACCTCAGGATCAGCATGAAGTCATCACTAACCAAATCTCATCTAGCTTCTTCAGCTAAGCCATTCAAGCCTCGAGCCTCTCTTGCTACACCCCACAGGAGCAATAGCAGTTGATTTTTTCATGTATAAATACTGCAAAATGCAATTGTTTGTGAGAACTATCCATCTTGAAATACTACTGGTTTGGATTTTTTCTTACACTGTAGACCTGCCAGGCAGTAGATGGTTCACCAGTAAGGCAGGTGAACCTTCTTATTTTGCAAGGGAGCACTCTGCATGCATTTTTGGTAGCAATATAATGCACAACAAACATTCCTTTTAGATGTGAATTTGCTTTTTGTTCCCATTTGGAGCCAAGCAGTATGCATTTATGTGTAGTACTAGTATACTCAAAGTGGTTTCCTTCTCTCTTACCCAAAAGTGGGCACTGAATCAGTACTACTGCATCACTCCATAGCTCATTTAGCTAGCAAAAAATAATAATGTGTCTTTTGGTAACTTCATTAATTTAGCAATTTGTTTCAAGAAACAGATGCTGCAGTGACACATGAAACCAGGATTTATCAGTCAGCTAGAATATAGTATTTGGTTCTTAGGTTACAATGAATTCTTCTGAGGTGATGTTAAAATGTAATAAGGCAATATAATCCTGTTTTTTATCCTTCTGATTATCCCTCTCTTATAGAAGATTTCTCATTATTATGTTCCATCTTTGCTTCAAGCAGACGTCTTGCTCTTTTCACATATTCTGCATTCTTATTTAAAGTCTAATTATTGATCTCTCCCTCTCCAAATGCCTCCATACTTTGTCTGTTGAGAAGCATACATTCATGTTATCCCAGGAGTGATTACTGCACACCTTTAATTCTGTTGATTCAGCAGAGAGCATTAAGTTCAGGCTTTAAAGCTAATGATATAAAAGAGGATGTAGGTAGAATAAAACTGTACCTAGATTTCATAAAATTAATGCATGCATTTGCACAAATACCTGAAAGATCACAGTAGATCTGTTGTCCGATGGTGTTGGTATTTTGCTACTAAAATAAGGACTAGATTTAAAAAAAAAATTCTAAGGACTTGGTAGCTGCTAGCGTGAGGCTGATGGGTAGATTTTCAGAAGCTCAGGACTCAAGTGTGCATGGCTTTTTTGAAATTCTGGCTGCTTACACTGTATGCCTAATTAGGAGCTTGGAGGCTTTTTGAAAATGAAGGCCATAAAGTTCAGTCTGCCTCCAAAGCAGAAAAAAGAGCTGAATTAGGATGCTGAGAACAGTCCTACAGGCTTCAATTAAATACATCTTAAAAGCTACATATGTCTTAAAGGGCTGCCATGAAGGGAGCAAGATCAAGGTGGAACACCGAAGAAGGAAAAAAGTCTACATCTGACTGGAAGAGAGACTGGGGCTGGGCTACAGGAAATGTTCTCTAAATAGAATTTGAAAATAATACATGACTAAAGGGAGGTGACCAGAGAAAATGAGATAATCTCAGAGCTTAAGCATGGTTTACAGAAATCCTGGATGAGTAACAGACTAACCCCATGCTGTTAACTTGACAGTTGTTCACAATCCTTGTCCTGAAAGGCATACTTAGCTGTTTTTCCTGACAGAAAAGGCAGTAAAGGGGCTAAAAGGAAAAGCCAATTTTCAGAGATTTAATCAAAGCTAAGTTGTCTTTTTCTCCCCCATCTTCCAAGAAAGAGGTGAAACAGTGAAGAAAAAAAGTTCTTTTCTTCACATGCTGGAGTGCTGACCTTGTGACCTTCAGTGGAAATGAGGACCAGAGAAAAGAAAAACTCAAGGAACCCAATAATTTTGGAAGCCTAAAATTGTGTGTGGTGGTTATTTGCCCATGCAAAGCATTTGAACGTCATCTTACTGAAGATCTGAAAACCATTGTAACATGCACATAGGTTTCTGGGGGAAGAATGTATATACATGTAATTATACAATGTTGTCAGTCATCCATCTCTCTTCTATTACTCTTTGAAACATTCTGGTTAAAGTCTAACAGGGTAGATTTACCTCAAGACCTGGTGCTTGGTGATATTGATCCTCAGACTGATTCTTGTGTCTTAGTAGAGGAGGTATATCCCCACTCCTGAGATTCCCTCGGAGTGCAATAACCTGAAGGGTTTGTCTACATATTCTGCTTTTAAACATGGAATGTGCTTGGCAGAGTTTCCTGGGATTCTCTCCCTTAGAACCTTTTGAGGATGAAGAGACTTACTCTAGCACAGCAGAAATGTAATTAAGAGTCATTGTTATAAATAGGAAATTGAAAAATAATAAAATTGAACATAACCTAGACATAATGCAAAAATCAGTGGGCAAAGAAAACTAGAGAAGGAAAAGGAGCACTCTTGCTTCTCTTAGAAAAGATAACAGGAAAGGTGAGAATGCATATCACAAGCTCTCATATACCATTTCAATTTACAAGTACTTTCAATTTTTCACTTAAAACTTTGTCCTTCTGTGTAGTTACTGGAAACTACCTGAGATGATTGTTGGGTAGGCTGTAATGCAATTACAAAACTAGCAAATAGTGGGAGTGTATAATTAGAAAGAATAGTAAAACTTTGTCCAGATCATTTTGCACATTTGAAATTGAATGTATTTTACCCTTTGCATAGCTGTCAAATTAATTCTTCTCTTGCGGTGTCTTTTAGTTCAGGTTTGGTTTTATTGAAATGTTCCAATAATGGTTGTTTTTTACATAAGTTATACTATGCTTTCATTTTATAGCAAGAGTAGATTGGATTTCTCATTGCTATAGGTATATATAGGTGTACCTTTGCTATTGTAACTGTGATAACTGTGTGTACAGCCATGAGTAAGTAGAAGTTTATGGAGCAGACAGAGCTATTGGCTGTAGATCCTATAGAAGGAAGTCTATGGCAGGACTAAGAATAGACGTCAGCTTTCTGGAACTCTGGTTTTGTGCCTTAATCAAGAAATCATGTCTCACCTACTTTCTTAGTTGTCTTTCAGGAATTTGTTGGTCAGAGATGATGACCACCAAACACCTGCATAATCTCTGGAGGGAAAGCTTTTGTTTGGTTTTTTGTTTGTTTGTTATCTGCAATTAAAAAGTTATTCTTGAATTAAGTTTATGTTATTTTGCAAATAGTATATATATAACAGGTTATAAGCAAACCTACCTCTGGAATAAGTATCCATATAAGAAGGTAAGGTGATACATCTCCAGGTGAAGACAATAAATTAATGTGGTTTGGGGAGGGGGGATTTAATGCAGTGAGGTATATGCTGTAAAGTAATCATTGTGTGGTAATTGTTTAGTTTCACAAATCATTAAGTACCATTTAATTCTTTGGGTGATCGAAAGTAATATAACAAATCCATTGCTTTTGTGTTTAATTGGGTAATTATGACTAGGTGATGTTTTCTGGTCTCTTGTCATTTCATTTGTCAAAAAAAGGAATTTTGTATGCCATGAAAAATGGCAAAATATGGTAGCTGGTAGCAGATGATATGGAAGCCTTTGCTTGGAGGAGCAGGGAAGGGGGGGGAAGAAAAGTCAGTCAAGTGAAGCTAAGGGAACAAAACAGGCTGGGGTTCAGTCCAGAATGTTTGTCGAGCATTTTTTTTTCCCTTTGAGAAGCATGATCAAAACCTTTTTGAATGGCTGTGCTGCTTTTGGCTGGGGTAGAGTTAATTTTCTTCACAGTCACTAGCATGGGGCTGTGTTTTGGATTTGTGCTGCAAACAGCGTTGATGACACAGGGATGGTTTTGTTCCTGCCGAGCAGGGCTTACAAAGGGTCAAGGCCTTTGCTGCCTCTCACCCCACCCCACCAGCAAGTGGGCTGGGGGGGCACAAGGAGCTGGGAGGGGACACGGCTGGGACAGCTGACCCCAACTGCCCAAAGGGACATCCCACACCATATGGCATCATGGTCAGCATATAGAGCTGGGGGAAGGTTGGCGGGGGGGGCTGCTGCTCAGGGACTGGCTGGGCATTGGTCGGGGCAGTTGTTTTCATTTGTATCACTTGTCTTTCTTGGGTTTTATTTCTCTCTGTTATTTTCCTTTTTATTGCAATTTATTATTATTATTATTATATTTTATTTTATTTCAATTATTAAGCTGTTCTTCTCTCAACCCACAAGTTTTCTCACTTTTACCCTTCCAATTCTCATCCCCTATCCTGGTACAGGGGGAATGAGCGAGCGGCTGGGTGGGGCTTTGTTGCCGACTGGGGTTAAACCACGACAATGGCGAAAGGAGTCTTGTCATGAACTTTGTAGACATTAAGAAGTTTTGACAATATCTGCTGCCATTAATTCTGGGACATTTTGGTAAGTTAGGGAGTGATAACAAAACTAGTTTTCATCAGGGTTGTATATAAAGGGGCAGCTTTCACAGTTAAAGCACACATTCGGCCTATATTTATGTTAGCATAGACATTGGCCTGAAACACCAGATGCATTCTCTCACCTCTTCCGTTTTGGCATTGACATTGACTTAATATGAGGAAAAGTGTATGTATATCCAGTCCATACTTTGCATGACTCAGCTGAGGATTGCTAGGAGACAGATTTTTAGGACAACATAGCTCTTAGTGTCACAGCTTAAACAACATAGAGCAAGCAGCAATATTATTTGGCACTTGAAAAATGATAATTATAATCACTTGTGGGGAAAAAAAATCTATTCAGAGCTCTAAAGCCTCAACAGCAGCAGTACTTTATAAGGTAAAGCAACACAGTTGGACAATCAATTAAGAGTCCTGCTTGGCAGAAGCAGAAACTCAGAAGTAATGTATGCAATTGGCAAAACAATTCAGCAGCTAAATAGACTCTGGTCATTGAAAATCTGCAATTTAAGGGCAGGCTCAACTTTGCTGTTCCCTGGCAGCAGCTCACATGTATTTCTACCTTAATAAGCTAAGAATTCACCAAAGATACAGGCAGATATCTGAATGCCTTTGGAAGTAATTGCTTCAGGAAAATTTCCAATATTACAGAAAATAAATTTATTATATATGCCAGGACTTGTCAGAGTCCAAAGCTATCCAGAAAAAAGATGGAAATAGTCTGAGACATGTTTAGCATGATGTGGAAGTTGGAAGAGCATGTAAAAGTAGCTGATTGAAAGAATCTATCCATTAAATAGCACTAAGAGAAGAAAAAATCACTGAACTCATGCAGCATGCCTAGGACTGAACAGCAGAAAGAGTGACATGTTGCAGAACACTTCAGCCCTTCAGGCTTCCTGCAGTAATCCCGAAAGAATTAACATAAATAAGATTTTTTTTTTTTTTCTGGCTTTATAAGCATGGTAGAGGAGAAACTTTCTTTGGTGGTTCCTGAGGGAATTGATTATCTTTTGTTTGAAGACCTAGCAGAGATCAGTGAATAACCCCAACCATCATTTAGTAGCTGCATCACATGTGCCTTACCTTCTTCTTTTTAGTAGGAAAATAAGGGGTTTGTTTTATAAGAAGAGAGTTAATTGTTTTGGCAGTTACGAGGTTCAGCAAGCATTCTCAATTTGCATTTAACTTTGAAGACTTCTTCTTTATTCCAGTCTTGAAGAAGGCTTTAGATGTACAAAATGAGCATTTTTCTTTATCCCAACTCTATGTGTCTAAAACAAAAAAGTATATATAGTACCTCTATCTAAAATCCTTGCTTTCCTTAAATCCTTAAATCATCATGGATTAAACAACTTTACTATTACTATATCAGCATTATGGGCTTTATACAGAAGGACATCACATGTTATCAGTCTGATTTTGAGTAGTTGCTGTGTATAAAACAAACCAAATCGTTATTTATTTAAGTACAGGTGAGCTTTGCGCTTTGGTTTTCCAGCATCAAAGAAAACTTTCTGACTGTGCATCATCTGAGAATGAGTTTGAGTTTTCAAAGTTCTTTATCTAAACTACCAACTCTGGCATCAGCTAATAATTCAAAGTTTCTGTAAATTAGTTATTTCTGTATATTATTATTTATTTCTGTATATATATTGATCTGTATCTGTAAGAGAGCAGTCAGTTAGCTAGTTATTTCCCAAAACTGATTTCCAGGCCATTTTCTGTCTTTTGCTTTTTTGCTGTGTCAGTTCAATCCCTTAAAACTTTGGAGCAAATATTCTAATCTATGCCTACCCGTGAGCACACCTTAGTTTTATGCTCTTTATATGTAGAGAGGGAGAGAGAGGGACACTAATTCAAATATCATTAGGGAACTTTGTTTGAGTAGTAACACAGAAAAATCTGGGTCCAATTTTTGTCTTATTCTGACTCTCCTACTTACTAGGGTTTTTGACCACTTAATTAGAACTTCTTTTCCCTATGGTTCACCAGTGGTTTCCCTCTTCTCTTCTTAGTATTCACACCAAGAGCTGACAACATGATGGCAAGCAAGAAGCTGTCTGTGTGTGAGGGATCAATTGAGTAAGTAAAGTAAGCATGGTCTGCCAAAAACATAATATAGGCATTAAGGAAAGCTTAGGTTAATGAGATCATTAGTGTCTTCATTGTTCAGAGTAAATTTAGAGGAAGAACAATTATGATGCTGCAATTACCTGCCACAGTTCATAAACCCTTCCACTGCTCCTGGGTGTAAATGATGATTATCACAGCTATCTGGCTCTAGGAGCCTGTTGTATAATAAGGCTGAGAACTGTTAGAAAGCTGGTATTACCCAAGTGCAGAAATAGATGTCACTCAGTGATGGCCGAAATGGGCCCTCCAGATGGATGAGAGAGCAACGGTTGTGTGGTGGGTTGGCGCTCTACAAATTGCAACTACCTCCAAAGCCCCTAAAAGGACAGTGCCTGTTTTCCCATGGTTATGCCTCCAGGAAAAACCCTGTTACAAGTAACTGCTTATGCCATCTCCCAAAGATTTTTATATCGTGGGAGCAAGACAAATCAACCAAAGTTGTCTGGAACAAGAGTCTGGCCTGTGAGAGCAAAAGTCCATGTGGCGTTAGAGGAAATCTGCTGTTTCACATTCAGCTAGCGTGCATAGCACTAAGTAATCGGTGGTACTAATGATTAAATTATTTTACACACATGGAATGGATTTAATTATTAAAGCGTCTCTCCTGAGATCAAAAAGATCCAGTCTTGCAACACTGGATCTCTTACAGAGCTGCTTCTTGAACTCAAAGGTTCCCAGCTGAGAAATTCTGCTGGCTACAAAGGGAGCTGTTGTGATCCTGTAAGGAGACTGAAAATTCATTTCTGTTAAATCCTGCGAAGGGAATTGAGCAGAGAGTCCTCTGGAGAACGAAACTTTCTGGAGATTCCTGTTCATAGAACTCCTCTGATGCTCTTTTTTTAGCATGATTAAAATTGCTTTTTCAGGATCTGACCTGGGGGATGCTCCCCTTGAAACCTTCTTAAAGTTTGCTGAATTGCCTGCAGGGAATTACTTAGTACGCTCTGCATAATAGTGACATACTTCCTGCCCTCCCTTCCCACAGTTTAGCAAAGTATAGAAGATGGTGCCTAACTTATTGCTTCTGCATAATTAATGAAGACTGTTTTACTGCTTTGTTCAGCACATACTTGTGGACTTGCTGAAGTGGAGAATGAGCGGGCTGATACAACATGCATCAGCAGGACTTGCCCCTGCTCCCCATAGCGTTAGGATCAGCATATGAAAGAACTGGATGTCCTAGTTGGGTACTGTCTTGCAGTCTTCTCTACATGCACTCCTGCCAGACTGAACCTGTCCCACTAGCTTTGTGAAACAACATCTCAAAAGAATGAAGTAATGCCTAAACCATCTGATCAATGTTGTCTGGCACAATACTTCCGTAATTCCTTGGAGGTAGTGTTGGTAGAAATTTATGACCAGGATGGCTTTTATTCACTGGTTTAGAAACAAATCCACTGGTAAAATCACTTGATCTTTCCTTTTTTGAGAGGCACTGCCCAGTTAGCAGCATTCAACAGTACCTACTTTGAAGTGGCTGCTTCACAGCTCAACCCTCATGCACACACATCAGTGACATGTAGTCTAGGTTGTTTTTCTAGGGTCATGGAAGGAGGACATAGCATCTATTAGAAGAAAAGAATTTAACACTTTCACAGTTTCTCTGGAAGAATTAAACTATCTGTTAGAAGAGTCAGGTTGGAATTGTATTTTAGAATGTGTAAATTGTCAGTGAATACAATGATATGACATGTAAAGGCTAGTTTTATGTGGAGGAAGTTTAGGGAAGTAAAGTGATTTATGGGGAATAACATTTGCATTAGCAGTTTGATGTTATAACTCAAGCAATCCATCAGATTTTACTTTGGTCCATTTATTTTGTACTTCGCTTGCCCAAGGCCTTGTTTCTCATTGCAATGAAAGGTCAACTTCCAGCACTGAGCTAAGCAAGAGCAGTACAGAAGAGAGTTCAAAGACAAGGTAACACAGAAATGAGAAGAATCCAGATGAGAGCTGATATTTAAAATACATATATTTTAAATATAAATACATATAAAATCAATACTTATGAGTAAATCTGCCCTAGCTTTTAAAATCATCTCACTACAGCTTGCATCTGGCATGTCATTTTGGGGACATCAGTCAGTTTGCATGTCATGTACACATATCAGCGTCAGGCTTCATCAGGTCTCAAAGATTTTGCTGAAACCTGAGAAGCTGCGAGAATGCAAATGCTTTGTGAGCCCCCACTTCAAAAATCGTTTCTTAAACATGAACCGAGGACAGGGGTAGTGTCAGCCTTTCGCAATGTACTATACTCATGGGTCATGCAAATTGAAGTCTTTGCAAATGAGCACTGCTTAAAATGAAATAACTTAGATTGTAACGAACATAGAGTTTGTGTTGTACAGGAAGGTCATGCAGCAGTTTCAGATTTTGTAGTGAAGACGCTGATCGAGATTATTGTTATTACTGGCAAGACTGAGCCTGAATTAAAGAAAAATTCAAATAAGTCTTAAGGGGAAGCTAGTGTTCTGTAGCAATGGAAAATGTGTTCTATTTTTCACTAATACTGCATTAGAGTAATGTATGGCAAACAAAAAAGCTGTGGCTGTAGTTTCTGGACGTGGCCAAACACAAGGGAAAATGCTTGTGTCACATTTGCCTGATTTGCAAGTGATTTTCTGCCAAATTAAATTAGAGCTTTAAAGTAGCAAATAGAGCTCATTTTCACCTGTTGGTGCAGCTGCCATCTTACCAATGTAATGTCATTTTAGAGTAGAATAGGCAGTTTGTTTGCTTGTGGTTTTTTCCCTTTCAGTGCCTGGATAACTGTCATTGACAGAGGAGGGCAGAACAAACAGGTCAGGAGAAGTGAAGTGCTGTCAAGTCTCCCTTTCCTGAAGCTGCCACGCTGCTTCTTGCTGTTTGCTGAATTCCCAGCCCTTCTCCCAGAGTCTCCCTTCCAAGTGGCACATGCCACTTTATGTCTAGTTGAGCTGGTGTGGAACTTTAGAGCCCTTCTCTTGCTGTCTTGAAGGGTTCAAACCAGGGCATATTTAGACAAAAAAAATTTCTGCCTATGAATTTTAGTTTCCTAGAGTATGCCTAGCCTCAGCACACTGCTTCAGTTCCATAGTGCCACTGTGTCATAAGAAACAGGCCTTTATAGTGGGTTGCTTTTTCAAGTCTAAATATGTTAGCTACTTGATGAACTTGACAATGTATGGAACAGTCTTGTTAGCCAATCTTTCTAAGTAATTAGTATGCTTAATGCTTGCTTGTTATCCCCTTGTTTTAGTTTCCTGAAAGGTAGTGGTCCTCAACTATTTCTGCAAGGGGTTCAGCAATGGTAAAAATGAAGCTGCTCCAGGCAGGGCTGAATGAGGACTGCCCTTTTTGTCACACAGGATGGAGAGGATAATATTTCTGGGTGTGACTCCCAAGCACAGTGGGAACAGTGGTGTCTGGATCCTGGTTTTCGCACTGAAATGTCGGAGATGGTGTGAGCCTGCCCCAATTCCTCACTGCCCCAAACAGGAAAGCTACTACTATTACACTCGCTGCTGCTTCCTGTGTGCCATTTTTGGATGCCTAAGCCAAGGGCTGGGTTAAAGGGGGAAAGCAAGCTTTGTAGTAATGCCTTTGGGAAATAGATAAGGCTGTCTGTGCTAGCTGAAGAACTCTGCCATAAATTATGATGAGTGTCAGCGGCCCTGCAGTACCAAAGCATTTACCAATAGAAATGTATGAAGTAAATTGCAAATTAGTGCATATCAACATCTGAGTGCTTTATTTTGCTTTGCTTTAGTGAGTTATAGGTTTTCCAGTTGCTCTCTAAATATTAAAACCCCCCACAACTTCTTGGCTTTATTATTTAATCCACTGTGTGTACAAAATCATCTTTTCTCAAGGGGGCCTCATCAGAGAGAATCAAAGTGAGAAACTGAAATTAGTTAATCAATGAATGGGCATGAGCTGTGAAAAAACTACTGTGGAGCTCACAGAAGAATATGGAAAGTGTCAAAAGAGGCATTCATTATATTCATTATATGGACAAATGAAATAATTCAATTAAAAATAAAAAACTTGGTGGATAGGGTTGAGTTGAATTTCTGTTCGACAGTTCTCTGATTTGCATATTAAGACATACTTGGTACTCATGATGGGTTATGTTTTGTTAAACTTAGGATGAACAATAGTCCTAAAAACCTGCTAATTTCAACCATTTTTGAGTATTTCAAGTTGCTGTTGGAAAACTAGCATTCTACCAAGAGAACAAGACTAATACAGTGGGTTTTTAAATGACCAGCCGAACAACTCATAGTAAACGAGGAGATTAAAAAAACACAGAGTACACAACCTTTAGGCTGGGAACTAGTTGTCTAAAGAATTTTCAGATCAATATAACAAACAAAATCTGGAGCCATTCAACAATACTTTACATAAGAAGAGACTATTATAACTAGCAGTCCTAAGAAACAGTTTGCCTGACCTTGATACATAGATCATCTGGACCTACTCTGGAAATATGAGATGTACTGTAGTTGCAAATGTTTATTTACAGAAAAAGTGATTAAAGAAAGAAGAAAATGCTGTCAAAATAATCTTGTCTGTGACTGGCTTGTGGTGGCTGGGTGCTCCTGATGCCTCCATCTTGCTGTTGATTTCAGCCCTGTGAGGTTGGGTGCATCAATCTGCCTGTACACAGTACTTGGCAGAATGAAGCTGCACTTGGAGTAAGCTGGCTGGAAGTAGTAGGATATTAGTGTTGCTTAAGGGTTGAGCCTGTCCTCATATATATGAGTTGCAGTAATGGAATCTGACCTTTTTATGACACCCTTGATAGAAAATGCCATCATGTATTAATAGCTGGTATTAAATAAAGTGTCATCAGTGAATGAAAGGGCAACCCTTGCCCATTAGATACTACACCACCATCACCCAGCCTTGACTGGGCTGTGACATCTCTCATTGGGGCAATGAAAGCTCTAATTTAAAATGCTGTCTTGAGAGGAAAACATATTAACGCTTGGAGCTTGTGTTGATTGTTACCAGCTTTTGTTTCAAAGGTTTTTCTTCTTCATTGTCTTTGTGCCTCAATCAGTACTGCCTGGTTGTAGGCCCAGGGAGCCATGCACATGCTGAAAAGCTGGTTAGCAGCCTCCCATGCTTTTTCATTTTCCTTACACTGGAATGTGAGTACGGGGAAGGTAAGAAGGTGAGAGCTAAAAGAGAGTCTTAAAAACTGCAGGCCAGTATGTCAAAGGCCAGTGAGTATTTTGGCTAATTGTCTTGGCCAGCCTTCCAAGCCTTAATTATTATTAGAGCATTTTCACCTTCCCTATTATATCTGGGCATTCATCTGTTAGCAACATCTCTTGTGAGATTTTTGCTTTGTCTACATTCATTGTTTGACAGTCCTTAGGAGACAATTTATGTCTTTTATACACACACAGAAACACACACACACTCTCTCACTCACTCGCTGTCTCTGTGTCATGCTGTAAATCCATTAATGGATACAACAGTATAATAGAATAAGACAAAGATAAAAGGCTTGAAGGAACCTGAGGAGAACCCTCCCTAAATGTAATGTCCACATGGTTTTGTTCAGGTCAATGGAATAATTGTGTGGGAGTACAGAATGCAGAGACTGGTACATGATTTTCTTGATTATGTGAAGTAAATAAGGTTATAGACATATATTTAGAGAGAGTTGGCCTCTAGTTTCTCAGTGATATAAAGTGAATTCAAATATATCCCTACTACAGGTGCACTAAAATTGTCTGAGAATAGTAATTGTCTTAGCTCATGAAAGGCTTAAACTTGCAGGTCCTGACAATTCTGGTCTTAACCCCCCACGTACTTAAGTAATGAGCATTGCTTGACTCTGCATATTACCAATGGTCTTCAGAGACATGCTGTATCACAGTCACAGTGTTTGGTGTATCAGATGACTGAAGGGAATTTGGTTTTGGAAGCAGAATTGGTTACAGCTAGAATGGGCTGGGAGCTGACATCCAAATAGCATGGTTATAGCATTATGCAGCACCCAAACCTGTGTGTACTGCATGGTAGACTTTGACCTGCTGCTGCTTGTTTTCCCTGCTAAGAAAACAGGGGTTTTTTAGATACTTTTTCCACTCTCTCCAGTCTTCTGGTGCTGCCTGCAAGTGCTGTAGCAACAGAAACACTTGCTAATGAGAGGGTTGGTTGCTGCTGCTGCAAGCACACCTCCTCGCACCCCTGCATTTGGAGGTTTCCAGCTGCACCCCTGAAGACTTTCTGCTGTGTTCTCTGCTGCTCTTTACAGAAGTGAAAATGCAGGCGTGGGGTTTGGAAGACTTGGTTGATACTAGTTTTCTTCTCTTTCTTTTTGGCTTACTGGCTTGTACCCAACAGCTATTGATTGTTGGGTACAAGGACTCTTGGCTTCAATCAAGTATTGCAGATTTCAAACACAATTGGTGCTTTGCTAAGGAAGATATGGTTAAAATGGACTGTGCCATACAATTAGGTAGAGAGAAGGCAATTTCATATGTAAGTAAAGGTGCCTTCCTTCAATGTTTTTTGGTATGGAAAACAAGATAGAAGACACCTTCTGGCTTGGCTTCTTTGGTCTGTAAAATGACTGTCTTTTGATGTGGATGATGTCAGCAAACCTGCTTGTCTCCTTTTGGATAATTTATTTCTGAGATGGTTCTTACAGAAGATTTACCGTTATAGAAAAGTCTTGTAGAGGTCAGATACTATAGGAGTGGCTTTACCTAAGGAATTCAGCAGTGAGCAGTTGTTTGCCTTCTAAGTTTTTTTCATTGCTAGTGAGAGGTCTGTGCAAGGAACAGGTCTCTCGAAGAATTTATAGAATAGTTCAGAAAGATTTTCATTTTTTGTTATGTTCATATGGGTGATAGTTTTAAGATATACTTTTGCTCCCTCAAAATCTGCTTTTTGTATTTCACAGTTCTCTCAACCTAAACCCACTAATCCTCTAATCACATTAAATTAGCTCTAAAGTTCTTGTTTCTCCACCGAACTCTTCTGATGCTTTTAAAGAGCATTCTAACAAGAGTGCACAATGGATTTCACTTCTGTTTTGAAAGACTGGCTGTGAAAACACATTTTTCGTGCAAACATCAATTTTAACCACTAGAGTGTGGGAACTGAATGCCTATTTCTGTCCTCTTAGGTGAGATTTATGTTACTCTCTCACTGAATGAGCAGGTGAAACAGAATAGTGTTGTATTCAAGAACAATGACTACTATATAGCTAAATGTTTCTCCAGGCCTGCAGGCTGAGACCACTATCTAGAACTGAAAACACAATATATTACTTTTATGGCTGTGGACAAAACACCCTAAATCTTTTTCTGTTCCTGTTTTCCCCATTGTTCATGTTACACAGAAATTGAAGTGTCTGCTATGATTCAGTCACAGTTGTTGTGCATTTTCTGCACAACATTATTTCCTGTTGCTTACATTTTTTTTTTTAATGCTGTGAATCAATACAAGGTTGTATTTACTCTGTTTTGATGTGATGATGCCACCATGTTACAAGATAGAAACCTGCCTTGTCATAGAGGAATGATTATGAATAGATTTATTGAAGTCTGTTGGAGCACAGTGATAGCTAAAAATTTCATGATCTGTAAATCCATTTGTGATTTTTAAGGCAGATAGTGCATGATTTTTATGGCAGATAGTGGGATCAGATACCTGGACTTGGGGCTTGTTTTTTAAGGAACTTCAAACTGAAGAAGGCCCTGTGAGGCAAAGTGAAGTGGGGAGAGCTGAACTCCTGAGATCTTCAGCCCACATGGACTGTAGGATCCCTACTCAGGTGCAGGGACTCACAGGTCCCTGCTAATTTTTTGCATTTTATAGAGCAGAAGGTATGTGCGGATGACCACTGGAGAGACATCCTATCCCTTCATAATTTTTTGAAGATCTTTCCTTACTTCAGGAATGGAGAGATCTTACAGTTAGTTGTAGGAAGAGGCAAAGGTGATAGAAAGTGTACCATGGTCATTCTAGGCCATAGGGAAGGACTCAGAGAGTGGGACATGTCTTTTGTTTTGAATTCTGCAGTAGTAATTGTGTCTAATTGTTGTAGTATCACACACATCCAGATTGTGAAACCACTGGGGTATTGGTATACTGACTGCCATTGCTGTGCTGTACCCTCTTCTGCTCTTTCTTCAGAAAGTAATTTAGAGCCAAACAAAATGTTTCATTCAACCATGAATGACTCGGCCTAGAATTTTCAGAAGATTTTAAAATTTTTTAGTTGAATTAGAAAATTACAGTTTGAATTAGCTAAATTTGTCTTTGATGCTTTGCTTCAGAAGTATGCTCAGTTCGTTTCATTCTGAAATGAAATGTTTGTATCTTTTGAATCTTGGTTTTGATTTGGCAGAAACTTGTCACCAAGTTTGACTCTGTTTTATAGATAGTTTGCATGGCAAGTATATATTATCTGTTGGAAATTTAGGTGTTGTAGTAGCAAAAGTCATCCTCTGTGCTGAACACTCTGTATTTAAATAGATAAAGTAGGGAAGCAAAGGACTCCATCTATTTTACTGATGGTAAACTGAGGCTCAGAACCAGACGCATCTTCCAATTGTTTCCAAACTGGGATCAGTTTACCACTGTTGGTCTGTGAGGCAAGGAAGATGGATCAGTACTGAAAACTAAGGTATGAACTAAAGTACGGTACTATATTGCATTTTAGGGTATGTTTAATGAAAGCTTGATGCAATGGTGGTTCACAGGAAATGTTGAGGGTTGAGAGAAAGCTGTAGACCAAAAAGGGTGGGAATCAGTATAGATAAAGAAAAGCAGAATGTTGCAGTTAATCTGTTAGAGGTATGGGTTTTGCTCTAAACAAACGTATCGCTACAAATAAAGCAGTAAAGTTACGTTTTTTTCAAAATTAAGTCCTGTGAGATTCCCCTCAAATAATTGGATTGCACAGGAATAGTGTAACATATAAAAAAGTTAACTTTTAAAATTTGCTGAATAGCTTAAGTGAATTTTATTTTTATTATTTCTTTAAAATGTTCATAGTCTGTGTGGGTGGATAACAGGAGAAAAAAGGAGTTCAGGCAGCACTGAGACCTTGCATTAGAAATAAATTGCAGCCTGAAGGAGTTATGCTTTATGGTCAAATTTTAAAGCCTTTGATAATAAGAAAAGTAAAGAAAATGGATTTTACATTGCTGCAGAATACATAATGTTCTGTGTCTATAACCTGTCCTAGATCACTGTGGCATGTGCAGGATTTAAACGTTTGTAACAGCAACAGTCCTTTGGGAGTCCTGCTATTTGTTCAGAGGAAGTCTCAATACTTTTCAGCAGAAAAGAATACAGTTCATGAACTGATCTCCTTTCTTCTGCTTTTGTTTTAATAGTCATCCTGGGAGTATGCTCCGGTTAAACAAGGATTGTGCTGCTTGCTTTAGTGGAGAACGGTGAGATGAGATTTAATGTAGTGTGAAAGACATTGAGCATGGGAGAAAAGGGAGGGAGGAGAGGAAAAAGTTTATGCTCCCTCCTTGTCAGCATGATTTTCCCCCTGCTGTATCTTTTTTTCCCTTTTTTCCGTGTGCCCCGGGATGCAGAGTGTGTGAGACAAGCGCGCTGCTTAGCAACTGGAGGTGAACAACCTGTGTGGAGAAATAGCAGCAGGGGAAGGGGAGGGAGCGGGAATATATACAGCCCTTATTTCAGTTGCTCATTTTAGAAATGAGACAGGAAATCTTTTGCTGAGGCTCTTTTCTTCTGCATTTCGTTCCCCAAACAAGTGCCTTCTCTGCCTTTCTCACTGAGCAGGATGCCCCCAGCTGATGTATTATTGTGGTAAAGGAGTTTGGTCATCTGGAAATCATAAAAATCTAGGATCCCCGGAGTGAATAAAATGCAAAAACGCACGGGAGGAAATTTTGTTCGCTGGAATGCAAAAGGTTAAGTTGCTTGGGCTGAACTCTGCAAAGTCTGGAATGAATTGGGGTAACGAGGGAAGGAGATCCCTCCCATCAGAAAGTGGGATGATGTACTTTGGAACAAGTCCTTTTAGTGGCTGCTGATATTGGAGGAGATTGAGCCTTGTTAACAAAGCCCCATATTAAGAGTCTGGTCTCAGGATCTGGCTTTCATGAAATAATCTTCATCAATCTATTGTTTTGTGTTGAGAACCAAGAAGAGGGATGGTGTGTCATTCTGCCAGATTCTCTGGGCAGAGGAAAAAATTTGTCTCACCCCTTATGAATTTTAGGAGGAAAGCCAGGGAAGGTATCTCTTCCAGGCTTTTTATCATTAGGCAACTTTAACTGTAGAATCACATCTGAGACCATCCAAAACAGACTCGAAGCAACAAATCCCACCTACTTACAACTTTTTTCTACAGGTGCAAGCAGAAACACTAGATTTAAGTTGGCCTCTGATTTCAGAGAATGCCACTGAGGGTATGAAAAACTCTGAAGAAATAGCTGTAAAATGGATTCTTATCAATGGGCTGTGTGGCCAGTGCAGTCCCTGAAGCACAGCCCGTACAGAGCTGTTTGAAATTCATGTCCATTTTTAAATGCATATGCTGAAATACAGGTCCTCTACCTCAATGCACAGAAATGTGAGATGGAAGAAGAGGCTGCAAATAGTATTTGTATGCAAAACACTGAGTGCGGGCAGAGCTTGTGATAGAGCGCTGAGCAGGTTAACAATTAGCTCTGGCTGTGCATATAGTGGATGTAAAGCAAGATGACCTAATGCTGCGATCAAAATACTTAACGAGCCCATGGCATTAGCCCCATTACTTTCTTGCCTGCTAGAAAATGTCAGAATAAATACTTGTCTTTTTCTAGTGAGTCTGGAAAATGTAACAAGTTTGAGCAATATGACATGTCAGGCGTGCATGTTCCTGAGCCGAGGTGCTCCACCCTTGGCTCCCCAAAGTCCTTGCTGAACTCCATTGTTCAGGTGGGAATTGAGGAGGGGATGGCTCCTAAAGTGAATTCTCATGGTGGCTTTGTAAATCAAATCTGAAGTGAACTGACACCAAAACATTACACTGAATACAGAGCAAAGTTGTAACTTGCTAGCGTCGGGTATTTTATACAGGGATCACTGCCAAGTAAGCAGCCAGATGAGTTTTTCTCCCACTGGATTCCTAAGATTGAGATCCACAAAAAATAGGTAGATGCCTAATTCTCCTTGATTCCAGTGGAGATTGGCACCTATATAATTCTGGTGATCTGAGCCAAAGAACATTCTGCTGGCAGCTCTGCAAAGGGCACATGGAAACCTTGCTTTTGTTATTGGTCTTTGGGGGAATTTTGTGACTTTTGGTATTTTAAATACCCAGCAGATATTCTTACAGTTCCTTCTAAACCATATATTCATTATGGGTATTGCATGGCTGCCAATGGCTGTGGTTAAACGGACTCTGCCAGTCAGAGAGAGCCTCTCACCCTGCATCATTAAAATACACGGTGTAATCAGTGTCATCGGTTGCTGACTCGTATGGAAATGGCAAGAACCTACAATTCCTGAGCGACTGCAGAAGCCAGTTCTGCCATTCCCAAGGCTCTCTTGCTGTCAGGAGGTGTTAGTCGCTAGTGTAGAGCGTAGCAGCAGCTGAGTGGAGATGAGCTAATGAAGATTGATGGCAAGCTGTGTGTATTAAATGCTTGTATTGCTGTATGATATTAGGTGTAATGAAGCAGTGCCCATTGCAATGCAGGAATACTGAATTCTATTTATTTATTTTAAAGGAATGGTCCTGCAATTATGAAGACAATCTGCATGTTATTTTAAAGCCTTCTTCATGTGAGGAAAGCTCTGTGCTAGCTTTTGTGAGAAACTTAGAAGGGCTTCTAAACAGAGAGGCTAGTGCCTATGTTTGGGTGGATGACCCCAAAATGAGACAAAATCCACACCAAAATATTTCAAAGAATGTAATTTTGTACAAAGCTCCCAGTCCTGAGAAGCCAGCTGCTGGAGTTGCTTGCATTTTACTGTTTTTCTGGGGGCGTGGGATGTGGGGGTGAAATTCCAACCTTGTAAATAATGTGTAACAACTACAGGGAAAGGAAGATTAGGATGACATTGTGCTAAGCGCTGAATCTAAACTTTATTGAGGCAGCCCTACTTCTGCTTTTGTGCTGGAAGACTGGACAGGAAAATGGTGGGATGAAGGAAACTCCTTCCTCTTTTAAGACGTCCCTGTGTTTTCTGGGAGAGCTGTGGCAGAGCACCAGAGCAGCATGCCAGCCAGATGTCAATACCAAGCCATTTTTCCTTCTCTCTCACTCACCGTTTTTTCCTACACTGATTTTTGGAACCCAGTTGACACCAGGAAATTCTCACTGATGGGAACCATTTGATTTGGGATTTACTACAGGGAAAATATAAAGACAATGGCATTTAGTTCTTCACTGGCATTTTTGTATACTTTAAGGACTTGAAAGGAGAGTACTAGGTTTGTACGTTTGCGTGTGAGGAATGGCAAGGTGTAAGAGGCAGAAAAGCACATGTGATCACGGCCACTTGGTTTGCATGTTTGATTCATTGTCTGCCTTGCAGCTCTGAGCTGAGGCAACGTTAGAGCTTTGAAAAGCTGTGAGAAATTAAGTACTGAGTGGAAGAAAGGCTATTTGTAGCTGACTGTCATTCCTAGAGAGCTTTACCTGAATATTTTGCTTTGTCATTTATGAGATTTTTTTTTTAAGTCCTGTTATCTCAACATAAGATCACTAAGCAGCATGTGCATAAGGGCACGGAGGTGTTAACTCTGGGCTGTCTAAAAGCTGTGATGTGGTTATAAAATGTCATTAGCATCTAATGTTTAAATGTTTGTTGTTAAGATATTTTTTCCGGATTTACATATAAACAATTTACATTTAAATTCAACCAGTGTATTTTCAGAAGTAAGTTCAGTATATCAGCTTAATCCCCAGTATGCTTTTTTTAAAAATATATTTTAAAAGTTGAAGCTGATGCTATTAAAAGATTTAGATGAGTGATGTCATGCTCTGCTTTATCTAAACTGCCTTTTTCATTTTAAATAAGCATGGAAAAATTTTCTCAAAGGACATACTGCATCTGATATATTTTATTTTTGTCTGGGTTTTAGAATTGTTTGTCTACAATTAAATCTTTTAATGCCTCACTGGTACTATTTTGTTTGGGTTTTTTTCTTTTTTTTTTCTTTTGACCTTGGTGTGTCATTAAGCTTTGCTGGCAATGTTGTTGAATTCCTGGCAGGCTAGTCTCAGTGAAGAACCCCATGTATGTACAATGTCAGCTCCATGCCAGAAGGCTTGTAAGGTGAAGAACACTTACTGTATTTTGCTCTGAAAGTCTTTCTGGAAAATGTTCATTTGTGATAAGAACAAAAATTACTGTTGCTAGGTTTTGGATTTTGAGGGTTTTTTAAAGAGGAAGGAGGAAATCAGTGGCAAGATGGGAATGGTGAGAAAGATTGGTAAGGAAGGATTTGAAATTACTTTCCAATGTATTTATGATTTTCTTAGCAGAAGAGGGTATAAAACACAAAAGGCTTGTGATTAAAAAAAAAAAAAGTTGAAAAGAGATGCAGTAAGAAGCTGCCAGTGTTGTTATTTCAGATTAAGTTGACTGATCAAATAATGAGAGCTAAAAAGTGTGATCTGCTCTGTTCATAAACCTATCTTGGATTAATTAAATCTGTCATTTATTTAAATACATGTCATGTTGTCATATTAAGTTTTCTACCTAAAACAAAAGAGTTGTCAGGAAAAACATAATCATTTGGTTTAAAATCAAAGGCATGAACATAAGCCGTGAGTCAGTAGATTTTATAAATTCTACATGAAGGCTGCCTGTGGTCTATAATCACGTAGAATTTTCCGTCCTCTAGGGATCAGTTATATGGGCAGTATCCTTCTTGTCCTTAAGATTTCTAGGAAATTTTTAGGAAATTTTATTTTAGTTTAGATGAAGGTTGTGCTCATTAATGCTTGACTCCATGGTCTCAGTTCTGCTGAGCTTCTACTGAATAACCAAATTACTTTCAATATCCAGACAAATTCTGATAATGTGAAAACCTTAATTTGTGATGAACTGTGTGGAGTTACCTCTTCATGAGCAAGACTGCAAATGACAGTGAGAAAGAGTTCTTGTGTCTGAATTTTGCAGAGTTGGCAAGTGCAGCAAACTGAACAGAAAGCAATTTTTTTTAATAACATGCACTTTTGCTGCCCTGGATACCAGCATCAGCAAACAAGTCTCTTTTAATTGGTGTAATTCCATGCTATTGCAAAAAGAAGGGATTCTTAGGGCACAGCATGCGTATTTACAGAGAAACTCACGGCACATATGATTTAAAGTCATCTTTATTGCATATTGCTTGGACATGCTGCTCATGTGCAGAGCAATTATGTGCTGCAGATACAGATAGTTCAGTGTGTTTGGTGTAAGATTTGCAGCTGAAGCAGAAACCCATGCACTGAGGGAAGCAAGGGAAAGTTCCTTTCAAACTGAGCCCCTGGGACCTGAGCTGTGGGTGCCAGATGATGCTTTGTAAGGTTATTTTCCATGAAATTCATTCTACAGTCTAGTTGCCACTGACTGCAATGATAACGCACTTTGTGATGGGGAAAACTGGTTTTAAATGTATCGTATAAATGGACCGTACTCTGGTAGGATAGTGCCTCAGTCTTTGTAGCTGGGTAGCTAGACCTACCCCTTTGCTCCAAAATAGCTTTGGTGAGGACTGTATAATTAGGAACACCAGCCCAAAGTCTGAAAGCTTTAAATAAATTGTGAAATGTAAGGTAAACCTTGTCCTGGTACATGCTTGAGAACCCATCAGTCTTCACAATGAGAGTGGGTAACACTGGAGCCGGTCATCCAGTGTTGTGGCATCTCCATCCTTGGAGATTTTCAAAATTGGATAAGACCTCAGGCAACAATCTAACTTTGCAGTCAGCCCTGCCTTGAGAAGGCTGGACTAACTGTCCTTTAGAGGTCCTGTCCAGCCTAATTTTTTCGGTGATGCTATGATAGATTTCCAAGTATGCAATGTTGTGCCATTATCCACAGTGGATCTTGGAAAGGGTATGGGTCTTCTGTACTCTGAATTACGTGTCCATTCGCTTTAGTCGTGTATTGGTGCACTGCAAGAATTTCTGTATAGGATAACACAATGGGGAATTATTGTGATCTTAGTCTTACGTTCCGAAAGTATTGAGTTGATGTTTTCAAAAACATAGGGAAATATTGTTGAAACAAATGTTAACAAGTATAAAAACATTAATGGAATTCAGACAATGTCTGAAGAGTCGTGTAGCTGCAGTGGCTTCCTTTATGTACCCTTGCATCAGGTCACTATAAGCTGAGTATTTTACATAAGAAATTACTACATGCTTTGTGAAATAGCGTGAGTGAACCAGAGAAGTCTTAGACTTACCTGTTAGACTTCCTTGTTTTGTATTTTGTTAGGAGTTTAAAATTTTCAGATTTTAATAGGGTTCATGAACTTTTCAAAATAATCTATGCTTTCCTGTATATGAATGTTAACTTCAAACCTGAGTTTTATTTCAAATGCAGTGAAATTAATGGAGTTTTATGGATTCAGCATAAAACATAATGTCAAGTGGTTGTTTCTACTTTCTCAGTGTCAAGCCCAGCAAGTAAAAATCTCTGAAGAGAAGCAAAAAGAATTTCTGAAGAGAAATGGGGTCCCAAGTCCTCATGACCACGCTTTAATGAGAAGAGGGATGTGCTTTAAAGAAGCAGTAAAGAAAATACTTATGTAACCAAAATTAATTGCCACTGCTTACCTTTAGTGATGGCCTCATTTCATATTTGCTCTCAGAACCTTATACAAAACACCCATTCATATAGATAGAAATCTTGCTTATATATCTGGATTTAAAAGTTGATCCTTGTCCTGGTTTCAGCTGGGATAGAGTTAATTTTCTTTCCAGTAACTGCTATGGTGCTGTGTTTTGGATTTAGGATGCGAATGATGTTGATACCAGGATGAGAATAATGTTGATGTTTTAGTTGTTGCTAAGTAATGTTTACACTAGTCAAGGACTTCAGGACTTCTCAGCTTCCCATGCTCTGCTGGATGCACAAGAAGCTGGGAGGGGGCACAGCCAAACTGGCCCAAGGGCTATTCCATACCATATGATGTCACGCTCAGTATATAAACTGGGGGGAGTTGACTGGGGAGTGGCGATCGCTGCTCGGGAACGGGCTGGGTGTTGGTTGGTGGGTGGTGAGCGGTTGCATCACTTGTTTTTTCTTGGGTTTTGTTTCTCTCTCCCCCTCCCTCCCCCCCCTCCCCCATTATTTTCCTTTTCATTATGATGATATTATTATTATTATTATTATTATTATTATTATTATTATTATTATTATCATTATTATTATTATTATTATTTTATTAAACTGTTCTCATCTCAACCCACGAGTTTTCTTACTTTTGCTTTTCCAGTTCTCTCCCCCATCCCGTCGGGGGGAGGGTGAGCAAGCAGCTGCATGGTGCTTAGTCGCTGACTGGGGCTAAACCGCAACAGTCCTTAAGCACCTCAGTAGTTTTGACCTTTCTCAGAAAATTGGTTTTATGTTTCATACTTGTATTGCACATTGCTCAGCTTTATGAATATGAAATGCAATGCAACACAGCAAAGCCCTGTTATCTATCTGGTTAACTGCAGCTCCACTAGGAAAAAAAAGACTACCTAATTTAGATGAAAAACATATGACAGCTAGCTTTTGACCGAGGAAGACAGAGCCAAGATAATCAATGAGTGGCTGCTCATTGATGCTACTACAGCATCTTGTTTCAACACTGGGCAAGCTTCTGTTGCAGAAATTGGTAAAGCAATTTAATCGGTTTACATGAATCCATTGCTACTACAAAAATACTGTTGAATAGATGCCTAGAAAAGAATGCTTAGTGTTGTCTACAACAGCACTCCCACTCTGCTCTCTAATGGATTATGACTTTCATCTTGTGGACCTGAGAAAGATTGCAGCAAAATGTTATTGTGCAAAATACTTTCATATCTCTCAAATTCTGAAGTCCAGATGTATTGCTGGAACCGATTATAATGTCTTACTCAGCAGGTATCTTAACTCCTGCCTCTCATCTTTGATCCAAGGCAGAAAGGACTGGGGGGAACTGTTACATGACTGACTGGGATTCCAGAAAATATCTGATGGTCAAAGGCACAATTCTCTGTTCCCCTCAAAAGCACGGGATGAATGCAACTGCGTATAGTAATCATCTGTAGCAGGCTGGGAGAAATGATGAGGAAGTGGAAATTCTTCACCCTTTGGACTTTTTCTAAACTCCAGGACAAAACTGATGGAGGCATATACTCTAAGGAACCTTTTGTAGTGTTTGGTTTTCAACTCCAGCTGGTTCCCAAGACCTCAAATTTGTCCCAGCTGCAAAGCTCATATAACATGGTTATTAGCTTGATTGGTAGGCAAAACAAGATGACACTAAGATAGATTAATGAAGTAAATTATGATGCTGCAGGGGCTAGTTTAACATACTTTGTGGGAAATGGATTCACTCAGCATCTGGAGAGGACTGTGATGTGAAAATGTGAAAAGATATATACTTTCCTTAAATTCCTACTCCTCAACCCCCAAAATTCATCTGAACTTTAATCCTATTGGGACCTGTAATACATTTTGAAGTAATAAATTCCAGGCACCCCTCATTTTTCATTAGGAAGGGTGAGCATTGGAAGGAATATCTTGGTCCTTTGTCTGCTCATTGCAGTTTGAGGAAAGGAATTTTTCATCCATGTCCTTCAGGCAGTGACATGTTGTGGTGACCATGCTTTAGTGTGAACTGAGAAGGGAGTCACAAAGCATAACGTGATCCTCAGGGAAGTGGATGCCTGTGAAGTACTGGCCTGGGTTGCAATTTTACAGTGGTGAGAGGGAATTGGTGGAACTCTTGCACTGTAAATCATGTTTATGGGCAAATAGGACACATACTGCGCATATAAAGCCAAGAATGTACTGTTAGTACAATTGAAATCTTAATGATCTAATTTTCAGTGATCTAAGATTCATTAGATGGGGTTGATCTTGATTTCTTCTTCTTCACTCTAGGATTCATTTGTGGTCATTTTTTATATGTTTGCTGACATGCTTTTACATTTCTCTTCCTTTCTTTCTTTCTTTCTTTCTTTCTTTCTTTCTTTCTTTCTTTCTCTTTCTTCACTGATATGCAACTCCACATTACATCTGAATTTACTATATATGGTGCCTTTCACATATTTTAAATAGTATTTCTTTGTTCTCTGTTTCCCTTAAAACCAGTTTTGTCCATCTCTAGGCCTGCATTTCTTTAACTCACCATTGATGAGTTGTTTATAGCCTTGTGCCCCACATCTTACCATCCCATGTCTGTATTCCTGCATGCCTCGACCTATGTCTCCAGTTCTCAAGGCCTCTGCTGTTATACCAGGCCTATATTTGTCTACATTACATCATTGCGTTACAGTCATTAAAAATCCCATTTTAGATAGAATTACTGCTTGTTACTACTGTCTCTATAAAACTATGGTTACAGCATACAAAGATAACAAAAGTAAAACAGATTATCCGTAGATAACTGGTCATTTAGAGAAATTGCTGTCACAGCTAAACCGAGTAAAACAAAGCTGCAGGCAGGTCAAGAGAAGTTCAGACAGAGCAGCCCTGCCAGACCGCAGCTCTGAGGCCTTGCAAACCCTGTACAGAACTTATGGCATGTTACTAGCACAGCTACCTACCTCAAAAAACAGCTCCTAAACATTCTTCCTGCTGGTGGAGATGACCACAATTTACATGGGCAAAACTGCCAGTTTATTTTCACAAGTTCCTTTTAAATCAGATCTAGAAGAGGCTTTTTGTACATATGCAGTTTGCATGTACCCATTCCTCACATTCCTCATATGCGCATTGCTTTTGTACATATGTTTTAGGGTTTTTCCACACTTGAACAAGATGCATCAAACAGTGTAGTTTTTTTAACAAGAAATTCCTAGGCTTGAAATCATTAGAAACATCTCAGTGAAGCCCCATAGAAAAGCTGCACTCCCTTGCCCCAAGATGACAGGCAGTACATACGGGTACTTTGCAGCACTGTGTTCCACTTTTTCCAATAGTGAAACATTCTTGGCCAAATGAATCCTTGCCAGCTGTGCCCTTTTAGGACTCAAATCAACCAGAGCTCTGCTGCCAGGCTGAGTGCTGTCACATGTGTGGTCTCACCATTAATGGTCAAAACTGGAACATGCCTGTGTGGATTCCAAAAAGGAAACGGCCCAGAGACCTCAAGCAAACTCTTGGCTACTGGCTGTATATTTGAGCAAGCACTATCCTGTCATATGCCCAGAGGACTTCAGGGATGCAGTCAATCAACACTCCTTTGATGTGAACTGAGAGCAAAAGGAAACAAAACTGTTTCTTTCGAAATTTAGAGGAAGGGTGGATCAACGAAAAAATTCAGACCGATCTTCTTTAATTAGACACAATTCAACTTAAGGAAACCCAAAACACAGTATTGCTTGCATATTGTCTCTAGGTGCAAGATTGTTTATACAAGTGAGTAACATTTCCTCAGTGTTGTTGCTAGACTGGAGAATCCTTGAACAGATTTTCCGCCTACTCCATTGCTTCCTTGTTTTTCAAGTGGCTTTTTAAGAGATGATGCTCCCCAGTGTTTGTATTTAACTGTCATCGCCTGCCCACAAAATGGATCTTTTTAATTTAGCAGAGAGAAAATTCTTACTCTGAAAGGAGTATATTTTTGGCCGATTTGAATTGCTGCTCCTTGCTCTACCCTCAGGAGCTCTGTTTAGCACAGGTGATAATGTTCAGGTTTCAGCTTTGTCAAGAGGAAAGTTGCCACAAACTTCTAAATTAAGCCCTGCCTCTTTCTCTCCACTCTGTGACTGCATTTTTCCTTTAGCTTCTTTTCTTCAAACACCGCTAGGATATTTTGTACCCCCAGAAGGTCACCGTGCTCTATCAGGTAGTGCTTGAAATTGAGAATACACTTCTTGTTAATTAACAATTTCATAATGCGCCTCCTTTCTAAGTGGAGAGGAAAATCCCACTGCTCCATCACTTCTGAAGACTATGGGACCATTTTTGTCCCCAACACACATTCACAGTCTAATAGAGATAAAAAATACTCTCGCAGTTAGCATTGTCGGAGGCAAGAGCGGAGGGAGGCTCTTCTGGGCTGCGGGCCCAGGTGGTTGTATCTGTGCTCCCGTGACAGGGAACGGCGGTGCCTATTAGAGCCACGGAGGTTGTGACAAGAACAGACTGTGGTTTGGTGATGATGGGTTTTAATTTCTTTTAAAAGCTGTAAATAAAAACAACCATCATTAGATCTGATGTCTGAGTGGTTCATACTGTGTGTAGCAGACACCGTTGCAAAGCATAACAGGTTCTCAAAAGAAAAAAAGAAGGAAAAGTGGCCTAATGTTAGCACCTGCCGTTGCCTCAGAGCAGTCTTTTCTCCGCAGACATGAACCTCTCAAAGAAGGGAAACGGATAGCAAAGCTTTGTCACGGGCCATTTCACACTACGGGGTTCAGCAATCAAAGGGTTCCTTTGTACCTGAAGTAATTTTTAACTTTGCAATGAGTTCATGTGGATCAAAAGCATGTTTTACTCTGGTTCTTCAAGGGAAAAGAAAATGTGGGGTTTTTAACCATGAATACATCTAAAAAAAAGTACATCACCTGCAATAATTTATTCACAATATTTTCATTCTAATTAATTTCTAAACTGTTAGCGAGAAGATATTTGCATAATTAAATCTTTGTAGTTTTTGCTTCTTTAAAAATAAAATCACCCATTCATGATGTAATAATTAGTAAGAAGTACAAAGTGATCTAATACTCGTTCTTCTGTATCAAACTGGCTTTCCTTTTTAATCATAAATGCTGCCATTCTTAGCTCTTGAATAAGGACAATTTACATCAAGCTGCCTACGGGATGTATTCAGCCTTGGGAGAAGGGACACGGATCACTTCTTTGTTCTCTTTTTGAAGACCAGACCAAAACTCTTGCACTAATAATAAGAAAGGTGTTGAGAACCTCGTCACATAAATGCAGCAGCACTTCTCCCTAAGTCTTTGGCATTGCTACTTTGCATCCTTCTGTGGCAAATGAAGGCTCTTGACAACGCTTATGGGACACTCATTAATAGAAGAAGTGAATGGGGTTTTTCAACCTCCTTGCCAGATCTCTGGCATGCAGGCAAATGAAGAAGTCAAACAAGATGGACCACACCTTCTGGTGCAAGAGCCAGAAACACGTGCAATTACTTTGTCTGTATCCACAGTGTAAGATTTTTAAGGCACGTGAGGTAGCAGTATCATTAAACACTGCTACGTTGTTCAGTATCCTGAGGAAGCAGTGCCAATGTTTACTTAGGAGTTGATCTTGATCACCAAATTGCTATCAGTTTTAGTGACGCTAGGTTTTAGAACTAAGAGATAAATATGGCTAACAATATGAAAAAAAGACTTTTTTTTCCCACTTGCACTGTATATGAAAGGCCACTTACTTTAAAACACAGAAAATGTCCATGGTGTGTTCAGTTCTCGAGATGAACATTGGTCCTTAGGAATAGGAACATGTGCTGTGAGTCGGTATCATTAACTACACAAGTAGTAAATGCTTCTGTAAGATTATTACTCTTAAAGACTCATGAGCTCTACATTATCATAAGTTCAGTAGGTGCCTGAAGCGCCACAGTTGATCCACAGATATTGCTGGCAACACCCATCTGCTAATGAGAACACACCAGAGAATACGTGTCCACCAGAATAAATGTATCTGCTTGTGATGTTTGATAGCTGAGTTTCTTATCCGTGACACCCAGCCATGACATTCCACCGTTTTGTTTGTAAGCACTTAACTGAAGGCACTGACACAAAAAAGAAGATAGGAAGGAAAAGAAGCATTCAAAGTTTAGCTTAATTATTTTTAGCTGTAAGTGAAAACTATTGTGTTAACATTGTGTATGCTTTTTCTGGAAAGGGCAGCTGGGCTTTTAATTTCTTCTTTCTGTGACTTCTAATGTGCCATTAACATCCTGCGAGAGGTGGTAGTTCTGCACATCAGAGATATCAGAGCTACTATTTGGCAGGGTGAAGGACTCCTTGTGAGAAGTTTCACGTTTTCCAGCTTTACTGTTTTCAGGACCAAAGTACTTCTCTGAAGCTAGCCCGGTGTCTCTAAGTTGCAGATAAATAAGAAACCTTTACTTGACAATTTTTAACCTTTTCAGGTTCTGAACTGCACAGAGAGTATTTCCATTAAAAAAAATCCCTTGCATACCTGCTCCAAACTTTATCTATAGTTTTTTAGAAGTTATGTCCTTTTATCAGTCCCATGTTCTTTTTAAAGCTAAGTGCTTTGCTTCAGTGTTTGTAAGGGTTCTGTGTCCTTTTGAAATGGTTCATCCAGTTATGACCGGTTGTGGTGACACAGAGAGACACTGAGACAGAGATGGTAAGAGACAGAAGTGGAAGCCTCAGCCAGCAAAATGAAAAACATGTATTTTATTGTGAGTTAATAACCTGAGTTGAGCCATTTTCTCTTCATGTAGGCATTTTACATTCGAATCTTATACCTCTCTAGAGGTTCACAAATGTTAGGATGTATCACTGATGTTTGGACATATATTATGTGATGTCTGCCTTTCTTCACTGCCTGTTCTTTCAAAAATTTCATACATATGTGTCTTAGCTAATACAAATCTAAAGTCCCGTGTTTCATGTGGCTTTACTGTTAGCTTCACATGGAAGTTTATACCAGCTGAATTTTGTTCTCCACACTTGTTGAATAAAAGCATGGCCAAGTACTTCTTTAAAAAAAAAAAAATTAAACGTGGTAATAGCTGTAACAGCAAATCTGGCACCGACATAGAAATGCAATGGAGGAGCTCTAATTCCCATACTACATATTGTGCTACAGAGATGAAGAGCAACTCTCCAGAGAAGGTTCAAGCCGTGAGAAGCGATGTGCTGTTCACTTCTTCACCTCCCTCCAGTGCCAGGGCACCGAAGGGAAAACGCCTCTGGTATTGTGTAGACGTGCATTTACTGGCCTTGACGGAGCTGAGTGTTGGCTGTATGCCGGTTGGTTCTGGGCTGTCTCACGGCCCTGAAGCAGCTTTGTCTTGAAACAGAATTGTGTCAAGTGGGCAAGTGCTTGTGCCTGGTTGCGTTACTTGTGGCTGCATCCCCTTTACTTCCCGTTGCGTGCGTTGCAAATCACGGTGCCAGGGTGTCTGCTGGGAAGCACCAGGGCAACTTACTGCCATGAGATTCTCACAAAAAAAAAATCTTCATGTGACTTCTAAATTGCAGTTATGATGGTTTCAGTGTAAATCAGTAGGTGGTTGTCTCATCAGCCTATGGGCCACAGACAGCAACAGTTTAAACTGCCTGTCTGCCTTGGGTATGGCCAGAGAGCATGGCCCAGCGATGTGCCGGTTAATGACTGGGGCTCCCAGTTGCTGTCAGAGTGCATGCAGGCTGTCCAGGCTGAATTTCTTATTTTCCTTCTGTTTTTACATAGGAAAATACTTCATAGCAACTTTGCTTCTGAAAAATACCAGATGTAATCTGAATAAGTTATTTCTAACGTACTCTTACATACTCATAATTCTGCTCCAAAACCAGATGATCTTGGACTCTAAAAAGGGAGCCTAACTTGATGTCTTACAACTCTAGAAAGGCTTTCTTTAGCCTGTTAACTTTTTTAATTACCACATAATGTTTCTTTGAACATAATGTCTCTTGTGTCCCAAGGCAATCATGGTTAATGTTCAGCAGCAAAGTAAATCTAGCATGTTAAAATCACAGCCTAATCAGGTATACCTGGCATGTACAGATGGGAGACAGTGTAAAACATGCTAAAAGTCGTAGTAATGTTTTTAGCATGTGTTAATGTTGGTTAACTTTAGTTGCTTGCTTGATGGGAGAACAGGACGCTCCTAATTTATTTATCACAGGTTTCTTGACAATTTCTGAAATGGCTTCTTTCTTTGCTTCTGTTTCTCAGCTTCTTCATAAACAAAGCATTATCTGTCTTAAAAATTAAGATATCTTCTGGTGCTACCAAACCTCTTCCTGTTGTATTTTTCAGACAGGAAATGGATAGAGTGGTTACACTAGGCTTTGGTGTTGAGAGAAGTATTTTAGCTGTTACCTAATCAGTAAGACCATCTATAAATCACCTTTGCTGGAGGATACTAACATTATTCAGACATGCTACACCTGCTCTTTCCTTTAGCAGAATTCCCATGGCTGTTGCTAAAGCCGATTTTTTTGCATGTTGTATGTAAAATAATCAGGCTGTAGAGTCACTGTTAATTGCTGAATTTAGGGGCCAGATGTTGATAGCTTTTTGATAAAGTCTGCCAGGCAGCCTTAGTGGGTAAATAGCTGCTTCTGCAGAAAAACCTGATACTCCTTTCAGAGTGATTGTAGGAAGGAAAAAGGAGCTAATTCAAGCTGAGTTGTCACAGGTGTACTTCAGAGTTGTCCCTAGAAAGGACATGTTACCCTGAATGTGGGAGCTGTGCAGTAATATTAAGTATTTACCACATACGGTTGGCATCAATCCTATGGATTTTACAAGATTTATTGGGGGGGGGGGGGTGTGTGAAGGTGATTTATTGTCTGCGAATTGCAAGATTGTCCAGAAGTGACTGTTTGAAGGGAGAAGAAAAGTTATGGGGGGAAGATTCCTATGAAAAACAGACCTGGAAGCTGCATCTGGTGGGGCCCATTTTTAGTAGATGCTGAGCACCTCCCATGTTAAGGATCTTCTTTTCCTTTTCAGTTAGGATGCAGCCTTCCAGGAGGTGTAGTCAGTGGGTTACCATCTCTGCTTTCCTTGCAATGTCTGCAGTTAGGGGAACATTGTGCTGGAGTCAAATCTGAGGAAGTAGGCGAGAGTGGATAGTGGGTTTAATGACTGGCCTACACTGAATGTTTAAGTGAGGGTTTTGTTTTTAAGATGAGTTTTCTTGAGGAAGATGGTGCATCCCTCACTCTCAGTGACTGATTGCACTGTCTGACGGGCCTGAAATGAAACCAAGTCAGCATCTAAGTTTGCAGACAGATGAGCAATCATCAGATAACTGAGCAGGGGGAAGAGTTACTAGCCAGGGTCTTCTCTGCAGCTGCATGTCGCACAATTGGAGCTCTTCAGTCCCTCTTATTTGCCAGTTGAGCTGCTCGTCTGAGTGCTCCCTTACCTGCCTTAATCAAAATAAGACAGGATGCTTTAAAAAGTTTAGATCAAATTTAATAACAAACTGCATCATTTGGCTTAGCTTGGGCAGTCCACCAGCGCATCTCAAGCTGGGAAGGGGCGGCTGCATCCAGTCAGAGGTGGTCGTCTTGGCTGTTACGGGCAGATGGCTGAATTCTCCACGGCGCTGTAAAAGAGCTATGGATGGAGAGGTGGATTGTCATCTGGTTTGCTTTACAGCTTTGGGCCCAGGTCCACTGAGTTACACCAACGTAACAGGGGAGCCCTCCAGCGCTGAGCCTGGTTTGAGGTGCTGTAGGTTAACGCATCCATAGAGGCGTGTGAGGAATTACTGGAAGCTTGTAAGGAGCAACTTGCAGCACAGGCGTGTGAAATTACAATGTCATCTTAACCTCTCCTCCCGCAGACAGGGCTGTTGCACTGCTGTGGGAGTCCACTGGTCACTGCTGTACCTTGGACTTGGATTTGTTACTCATAGCAGCAACAAACAGATAAATAGAGATCAGTGAATGAACCCTTTGCCCTGTCTTGAAAGCTAAAGTAATACAAAAAGTGCTGCTCTTGGCTGTGTGTTTGTGCAGTGTTCGAATTTTGGCCTAGCTGAGACCCTCGGGGCTGCTCCAGTACCAGTGAGAAATAATGATAAACTGTATTGAGCAGATATAGACAACTGCCGTAGTAATGAGAAATGATTGCAAAGTTAAAATATGTATGACTAATACAATGACACAAGTTACAGATTTTTCCTTTAGAACTCCTGAGAGTGTTGCCAGGGCCCACGAGGGCAGACCTCTGCCAAAAAGGCCTGAACAAGATCAGCTGAAATGGTGAACGTCGTCCACTAGATCTGAGCTGAGACTTAATCTCACCTCACTGAAGAGACAAGCTGGCCCTCAGATACAAGCTACAGGCTGTGGGCCACCCAGCTTTCCAGCATGTGGATTCATTAGTCATTTTAAGGAAAATGAGTTTTCCTCCTCTTTTGTCTCCCCTTACTTGCACCAGTCACTAAAAAAATGTACGTGGCTTGTTTGAAGACTTAGCCAGTTTTGGCATTTGTACTTACACTGACAAAATGCTGGTCCGTGTACAGCATTGGAGGAACATTGTTCTGACAGCCCATTGAGTTTTACATTTCCAAACTTTCCTGGTTAATGTACCATGGGCCGTGGTCTGCTCCCTCCTCCCCTCGACTCCCTGTGCTGACGCCGCGGCCCTTGGAGCAGCTCGCTGCTGGCACATGTGCCCGAGGACGGCGCCTTGCTGGGAGCACCCCAGCACCCCAGCTGCAGTGCCTCCAGCGGCGACAGCATGAGAAAGAGCTTGCTTTATTTCTGAGTCCGCTTCGCCAAAGGAAATCTGCGTGTCGCGGCACACAGGTTTATAAAGGAAAAAGTGGCTTTTACAGAAATTATGCTAGCAACCATGCTAAGAAAGAGACAATAAAAAGCCGGATGGGGCAGGCCACATGAATGTGTGCTCTTGGTGCAAAAAGGGTCTTTTCAAAGGGACAACATTTTGACAGCTGTATGATGTTGCAATAGCATTCTTTTGATTTGCATTTTTATGTTAATGTAAGCTGCTAATGAGGCTATTCCTGTAGGAATTTATCTTGGAAAAATTTAATTTAAATGTTTCCTGAAAAGCTGGCAGTAAATAAAAATACCCCCCCTCCACTAGTCCTGGTTTCATAATCTTGGAGAATTTAGTTTGATAAGATAAAGAAAATCAAAGCAGAATGTGGAAATACAAAATAAGCATGCCAGAAACCCCTGGAGAAGCCTGTGACTTACAAAGGAAAAAGATGAGATGAAAACATACCATAAAATATTGTATGTTAAGTAATACATAGTATGTAAAGAACTAAGAAAAAAGCTTTTCTGAGCATATTTGTGGAAACTTTTTGTGAAAGTGAGAAGCTTAAAAGCAACACACACACAGAGTTTCATGCTGGCAGTTGAATAACTTTGAATGATGGAACTGAGTACAATTACCATTCTCCAACAGCAAAAGCTGGTGGATTGGTACCTTAATGTTTTCTAGTCTTGTTTTATTATACCGTTTGCTTATAAGCTTGCATTTTATTATTTAATTGCAGCCATTCAAATCTATGTCTTCTCCCGCCCCTCAAAACCCCAACCAATAGTCCCATAAAATAGTGCTTTAGGGCCGAAATCCCTGTCACGGTGCACTCTAGTTTTCTTTGCCTTACCTTGACCAGTCCAAAAAAAGCAGTTATTTGACCAGTCCAAAAAAAGCAGTGTCGGTGTATTACATGTGCTGCAGAAGCTGCTGAGTTTGTGGCTGTCCTGAGAGCCCCCTGGCAAGTGTGGGCTTGGCTGGCTTGAGACACCGGAAGAAATAAAATCCAGTGCATGTCGTTGGCATGTCTTAATTACTGGCAATCTCACCTTAGTGTGCCCATCGTGCAGCATAATATTTACTGCTAAAGCCTTACCTCGGGCACTTATTGTGTAAGTTAATAATGGAAGTGAAACAATTCAACGTAGATGATAGAGTAATTCCCCGGTGAGCGCAAATTCAGTATTTCTCTGTGCGTACTGATGACTCTTCAGTGATCCCGCTGCATACCTTGCCCACAAGTAAGCTGTAATAGTGAAGATTCAGCTGTGCAAGAAAAAATCTTTCTTCTCTGACTTGTTCCCAGCTTGCACTTTCTTATTTCAGATGGGACATTGGACCTGATCAATCACTGGGGTCAGTTGTTGGAAGCTCAGTGTCTTCAGTGGCAAGTGGAATAGAAGGAGGGATTCATTTACTCTTAAGTAGTGTGGGAGGATTGAGGTAGAGTGTTTTTTTTAACCAAAATCTGAGTCTCATTTTGTAATTTTGAAGCAGATCCTGACAGGCAAGTTCTGTCACGATACAGCTTGCTAACAGCAGGAGCAACCAGGCTGGGAAAGGTCAGCCTTATACCCCTAGACCAAGAATAAGCCTGTGGAAAGCTCAGCGGTAAAGGTCACGCATTGCTGCTGTATGGCAGTTGGTGAAAAGCAGGTTAAAAACCGCTGAGCTCTGTCACTTTTAGGGCAAAGTTAGTTGCCTACAGTGTGAGCTGATGGTTCTTTCCAGTGTTTTGATTAATTATTTTGGTCATTCATTCAGTGAAATATTTGCAGTGCAGTGAACCTCGAAATAATTCCCTAACACAACCTGATGCTCTGGCTTATATTCAGAGAGAGATTTATTGTTTTACTCGTAGAAGATCTTCATCAAAATGCTCCTCAGTCATTCCAGGGTAGCTGTTTCCATCCCTACCATACCAGCTAGCTTTATATACACAAGCAAATATTTAGTGGCTTCCTGCTTCAGAAGTTGAGTGTGTCAGGACAGAAATTTGGCTTGTGAGGCTGCAGAGGAGACCTGCGGGACATTGCCCAGAGGTACAGCCCCAGCAACAGGAATTGCAGCTGGTTTTCAGGACTCAGCCCTGGCAACACCAGCACCTCAGGCACAACCAGGCTCTGCTGCGGTGTGCTGCTGCTAACACCCCTCGTGCTGCTGAGGGGGCTGCTCTTTGGGAATGGCCGGTGAGAAGCTACCGCTTTTATCTGGCGTTACTGCTCCTGCCACGGTGCCAGACCAGGCGGCTGAGCGGGGGTCAACGTCCTGACTGTACTGGCTGTAGTTTAACTGACTGTGTGTGGGGATAGCTATTCGTCTGCAGGGAGGACTGGAATGCAGAAGTCACTGGATGTTTGCACATGATAGTGCCAGTAAATGAGAGTGCCAGTGATGGCTGGAAAAACCTTGTAGACGAAAACTAACTAGCCTCTTAGGCTTTTTTATGTTAAACTGGTTTAGATGTTCCCTAGATTCTAGATTATTCTCTAGAATAATTATAATGAACAGAAATTGCACTGATGTAATGTAATAAGGCAGTGACTTGTTCCATTCAATTTTATTCCTCTTCCAGCACTAAGTGGGTATCCAGCTTGGTAAAGTGTAGAGGAGACTCCAGACACAAATTTAACGTGTACATTTTGGCTATTTTCTACTCACTGTTACTTTAAAATGTTTATAAACACCTCTCAGCTACTTATCGCCAAAGACATGTAAGGCAGCTATTCCAATATGACTAAAGCACCATTGCTGGCAAAAACACATTAATTTTTATCCTTGTGACAATGCCTGATCCATCCTGTCCTTCTCTTAGGCAGTGTTGGACACATTTAGCATCATCATGTGCTTATGACTCACAAATAACTCACCAGATTACTTCAGCCTGTTTGATATTCAAAAAGAATAACTGCATATTTGCCACTGATTTTAATGTGAGACCATTTACAAACCTGGAGGGAAAAAAAACCAACAAAAAACCAGATGTTAAGTTGCAAAATAGTGTAAGTAAGTTCTCCCCCACCAATTAATAAATTTTAAAATGAGGGGGCAAGTTGTGAATGAATGCACTTGTAAAGTGTGTGCACACGCATGTGCGCAACCATATCCATCCACGTGCACAGGGGTTGGCAACTGGGGATTATTGGTTCCCTCTGCTGTAACCTGCCTGCTGAAGGACATGTGTACAGTGGGCTTTTGAGCTCTTACGTGTTTGGTCAGAAGAATAGAACAAAACGCAACAATACAGCTCTGTAGCCCTAAAAATTATTTTGATTTCTGTGAAAATAGAGATTATCAGTAGGCAAGAGTGGCAGAATTATTGACTGGCCTCAACTTGTAGAGGCAGGAATGAGAAGTGGCAGTACTTACGACAGCTTCATAAGAAGACTAAGCTCTGTGAAGGGACTAATATTGTTTCACTTTACCCTGTTTAATTCCCCTTTGTGCGCTGATCCCCCCCCGGAAGACGAGAGGAAGTACGGCATATTTAGACTGGGGGGGGGGGAACCAAACAGGAAAAATTTTATGTGGGTAATCCCCTCCCTCCCACCTCATTCTTATCTATTTTATTTTAAACATCTTTCTATTCAGTCAGCACCACTTGTCATGAAGATAATCTTAACTGCTGTTCTTCTTCCTTGTCATCACTTTCTATCGATGCGTGTGCTGAAGGGCTGCTTAGTCTGCCTGGAGGAGAGGTAAATGACACCTGCCCTGCCACAGCCACACCACAGTCACTGTGGCTACTAGGAGAGGACAGGAAGAAGGAGTGGAGATACGGGCAATGATCAGCAGGTAGGGCAGAAGTTACCACTGGACCTGCAGGGCCATCTCTAGACACTAGAACTAACTGGCCATATATATATATGGCCCAGTGTGTGTATATATATATATATATATATATATATATATATATAGCATGTGGTGGGGTGGTGGTGGTGTTTTGGGTTTTTTGAGGGGGTAGGTTTTTTGATTAGGTGGTGGTGGTTGTTGTCCCCCAGTTTATGATCCTGACAATGTGAGAAGCTGAGAAAGAAGCGGGGAGGAAAAAAAAAGTAAAAAGACCCTTTAGAATATAAAGCCTGGTGCCTTCCTTCTTGCTCTGATGAATGAGCAGTGAAACTGGTTAATTTGTGGTAGCCTGGCAGACTCCCAGACACTCAGGTAAGAGTAGCACTCCAGCTGGTTGGCAGCTGCTGCAGCTCACACTGAGCTCTGAGTTGAGCAGTTCAGATTCCTGGGAAACAAGGCTTTTATGTGGAAGCTTTCCTCATCATATCTGTCTGTGTTTGTAGATAGCCGAACGATGGACTTCAGTCTCCTCTTCATTGGGAATCTTGCCTGAAGTGGAAGGGACCAAGAGGTGAATGTCCAAATGTTTTAGTGCAACCCACTTTTGCTGCTCCCAGCTGGATTCAATGGCAGCTGCCAAATGTGGTTACAACTGTGAAGGGGTGTTGGCAGGCAGGAGATGCCACTCTGTGCTTACTTCCAGGCTAAGGTAAGCCTGAGATCGGCTGCACCTGAACGCATAGCCATGCCTTGGGGTTATAACCCAGCCCCCCAAGAACCAGCCAACAGTGGGAGTTGAGTAATTTTAATAGTTAATTGTAATGCTATTGTGGCCTGAGCAGAACACAACAGATATAATCAGGCTTAAAACAAACAAAAAAACCCAAAAGCAACATAGTGTTATTTTAGAATAACAGCACATGTAGCTGAACTAATACTCCTGACGAGCAAGGACACCGATTTCTCTCCGGGCATCCTGCAGTCCTGTAGGGAAGAAGTGACCTTATTTGCAATTTTTCTTGTTGAATTGCTGTCGGGATTTCTGCAGCATGGCAAGAGAAAATTCCTCCAGGAGAACATGGAAATATCACAGTGCTAACGCAATATCCTTCAACTAGGTTCCTTTTCCTCAGCCATCCTTTGCCCCTTGCACTGCCAGCTGGCCAGCCACCCAGCACTAAACAACATGTCCGCTTCTCTCGGATGCAACTCTCATCCTTTTTCTTACAATATATTGTGAAAGCAGCAAGCCATGAATACAATACAGAATGCCCATGAACTAAACATTAGAGATGGTTTAATTTTTCCTCTGTATTTCGAAAGCATCGAAGTTGCTCCTTCCCCCATTTCCAGAACCATCTGTGATCTTCCCTACATGCTCCTGCCTTTCCTCCGCAGCCTTTTTTAAAGGCAGAAGCAGGATCTGCCCTCGCCTTGTACTTGCACATTCGAGTGCTCCTTTCTAAGGTCAGCATTTTGAATTTGAAGTCTATGATTTTAGACGCTTCTTTCGGGAGCATTTTCAACTCTAATCATGTTCTCTAAATTGCTTAGACTCTTTCCCAGCATGATGTCCTGCTCCAATTTTATAGTTAGATAATTAAATTCAGAGCATGGGAGCATTCAGCTCCTCAGCAGTATTGCATAGACGCAGACGTAAGGCAGAGTGCTGTGCAACTTGCTTGACATCTTCTCACACTTCAACAGCAGCTGATACAGAGAACAACGATTTCTTGTAGACATCTCCCCATTTAGCATAAGGCCATTGGCTTCAGCCTGGGATGGTTACAGCTCCTCAGTAACGGCTTAGCAATCAGTGACTTCAGGTGCTGCAGTTCACACCCCGAGGTATCAGCAGAAGCCTACCTGAGGAATGTTTGTTTTAACATCCAGGCTTTTTTGGGGGCTGCTCAGAGGCCCTGGTCTGCCATCTTCCTACGGGGCTATCAAAGCAGCAGGATGCCAGCAGGCCTATTAACTGTCACCTTTGAAGCTTCCTGGATAATGGGTGCACATGCCAACTAAATTATAGAAATAGCATTATGGAGTACTTATACACATCACAAGTGTGATACAGCATTTTGATATTTAAAGGATATATTTTATATATATATAAATAAATGAAACATTTAAAACTTGCTTCACAGAAAATAACACACGCTGGTTTTGTCCAATGAAAGACTGCAAAATTCTGAATTTAATGTATAATATAACCTTTATTCTTTTTCCTCTAAACTCTTGGAAACTTACATAACAATCGTGCTTTAATTATGACACCATTTATAGACATTTAAAATGCATCTTAATTTATAAATATTTTACATTTGGTCCATAGAACAGGTTGCAATTTACTAAATAATACTGTACTCTTTTAAACAGGCTCTGTATATATTTTTGAATATGTATATATTACATATATATTTTTATATAGAGATAGATTTGCTTGGTGTTCAGATATTTCCTTATTGCAAAAAGCATATATGATCATACAATAATCTTTTTCTCAGGGCAAGTACTACAAAAAAGATACAGCTATTCACAGTTTACACACAGTAGTTCTACAACACTATTTTGTGCTATATGATACGTTTGTACAGCTTTTTGCTAAACAGCAGGTCTGTCAAACATCTGTCATAATTGTTTACAATCAAACATTAAATACTGCATTTTTCTTATAACAACATGGGACTTGATTACATTAAACAATAAAGAGAAAGTTGGAATTTGTATCCTTAGTCTAATGAAATTCACAATTATAATGTGTATGTATCATGTATAATGTTTGCGTAGGATGTACGGTTTTCCTCTAAATCCCAAAGACGTACAGGACTTTTGCATTTCAGCTATAGCCATTTAGGATGTAGCTTAGATCTCATAATATTTTACAATTGATCTATGTATGAAACGGTTTCGAATCTACCAAACATACTCTTGAGATTTTATGATGTAGTTTGAAATACATGTGTATTATATATATATATTATTTCTACAATAATGTGCTTGACATTCTGAGAATAATACCTTATTGCAAGAACATGTTTGTCACCTTCAGACAAAAACAACAAAAAACCCAACATTCACAGTTAACATGTTTTTCACGTAGTAGTTCTACATAAATTGTGCTATCTAACATTGTACGTTGCACAAAAATTTGCTGAAAAGCATGTTTCATTGCACAGTTCTGTCACAGTCATTTACAATCAAACATCAACTACTGCATTTTCCGTAATCCTTTGTGTCTGTCGTATAGCTGCCAAACGAGAAATACCATAGAGGGCTAACCACTGCATTTTCCACACAGGGAAAAACTGCCATGAGCTGAATGGGCTTTTTAGCTATGTGGCAAATGCAGGCTGAGCCCAGAGTGGAGATTTTTATATATTATTGAAATAGCTTTCCCTCGTGCCTTCATCGCCACAAATAATATGTAAATAAAACCAAAACTGTTTTCAAAGTGCTAACGATCCATATTTTATAATTTGCTTATTAGAAACTGTTAAAGTCCTTTAACAGATTAAAAAGAACAGTTGAGAATTAAACCCTAAATTAGAATTACAAGGATAAGCTTCAATCTTCAAGCCATTGTTTTGGTTTCTATTTTGGTGGCAATGCAATACCAGTAGAATAGTAACAGCATAATAAAAGCTCAAGGACTCTGAGCTTGAATTGCAAATACTTTGCCTTTGTTTTACTTCTGGGAATCTTTAAGAGCTCTCGGATATTACTTCTCATTTGCTAAAAAAGTTAGAAGTAATATTTTTGCCTCTAACATCTGTGATTCATGTCATACTGATTCACAAAGATATGTTCTTTTTATAAGAAATAGTATACGTAATTTTAAAGAAATTTACAATCTTGTTTGACAGTTATCCTGAAAGGCTAAGTACAGATAGCCTTTACAGCCATTCCATGCTCTATTGCCATAAATAGCCATATAACTTAATTTGCACTAGGAATGTTTATAAAGGTTCTGTCTACTGTTAATTGAAGGAACTCTCTTCCCCCTCAAATGGCCTTGACTGGAGCAAATTTTAAGGGCAGGCTTTTTCACTGGAAACCACTTGTTTACAAAATACTTCATTCTTTTGTACAAAACAATTCCAAACTTAATTTTACTCCTGCAAAGTCAGAAATAACAGTCTTGGGATTCAGCAGTAAGAAATATTGATAAACTACTAAAAATCAGCAGCACAAAACTTCAAATAGTCGTGCTAAAAGGTAGATTAAAAAGGTCTTGGCACATCAATTTACAAATTCCAAGATATGCAACTATTATTGTTGAAGGATAAAAACATTAACAGTCTGTGGATTGCCAGAGAACACAAAACACTGTCAACATCTGAGCTCGCGCAATGGTTGGATCATACCGATGGCGATTCCCTTATAGTGGAGATGACCTTTTTTCTTTTTTTCTTTTTTTTTTTTTTTTGCCACTAGAGGTAGGTAATTATATTCTCAGACGTAAATTTGTGGTCATATTCAACCATATTTTTTGTTTTTCTGGAGTAGTATTGGTACTTTTACAATACAGAAGTTTAGATGTAGGCTTCTTTGTTTGCAGAGTTGCTCTGTTGGGCCTGGTCTGGCCCATTTTCAGGATGAGTGATGTCTTCACTTGGCTGAATCATTACTTGGATGCGCTGTTTAAAGAACAACAATAAATGTGAGGTAGTCAAAAAACTGTTTCTAAGCTTACTTTTTTTTTAAGGCAATCCTAAACACCTCTTTCTAGGCATTAGAACTAACATGAAAAATCCTGTCTATCTCCCAAGGGACCAAAAAGGTAGTAAATCATGTATATTAAAACCAGTTTTAGCTGTGTTCTGAACATGACAGTAGGAGTTGAAAGACCACATGCAAAATGGTAGATGCCACCAGGCATTAACAACTGAGCATGCCTAGGGAAAAGAAATGAGAGACTGCAGTGTGGGGCAGGTGAGGAGAGACTCCTCTGAGCCCACAGGTCAAGCACAGAGGCTGCAAGATTGCAGTGGGCAGCAGGGACTCAAAGCTGGATCTCAGACCTGCTGGTGACCCTCCCCAGGGAGCAGAACGGACTAGAGAGCACTGGCTGCAGCTTCTGGGAGTTACTACCTCCAAGGATACAGTAGGTAAAGTAGACTTCTATTTAAGATTGTTTGATTTCTATTCTGTCTTTCCTAGTCCTTTTGTGTTCTCCATTCATGAAGCTTATCTGCCTAGCTCACATTTGGATTGAAAAGAGAGCCCAGTTTTGATCGTCAAAGCCTGTGAGTGGTGTAGGCTCCTCCTATTATCTAATGATCATTTGTCGATGCTTTCAAAAATGAGACCTTAATCCACAGCAGGACTGAGATGAGGAACTTTTACTGTGGTCTTATACAACTCTGCCCAAGAAGCAGCTATATTTCAGAGCAACAATTCTCCATTTGCATGCAAAAGTTTCCCTAAGACCAAGGAAAAGATACTCAAAATGTAGCAGCTAAGAACAAGCGGGGGGGGGGGAATGACGGACGGACCGGAAATTTTTTTGTAGACTTCTTTAAATCATCACTGAGTCTTTTAAAATTTGCTGAAGACAAATGTTTGGATCAAGATCTGAGCAATTCATGAGGCATTACTTGTCAATTCTGCTTAAGATCATCTGTCCCTTTGCAAAAATGGCTCTGTCAGCTGATTTTAGAATATTCCAGAAATTCTGACAAATTCATTTTGACACTCTTTGGTTCCCACAATCATGGAGGACAGAGATGTATGTTTCAGTACTCGTGCTGAAGAAGTGTCTGTTACGCACAGAATGAGATTATTGGCTGGAGAGGGAAAACTGAGGGCGCACCCAGATTAAAAAAAAAAAAAGAAAAAAATAATGGCAATTGCACATAATTACTGAACAGTATACAGGTCAATAACCTTGTTAACATTTCACACTCCTTTAGCAGCATTTCTCTGAGGACCTTAAAATGGATTTAAGCCATACAATGCCTCTCTCACATGGGAAGTGTCATCTCCTTTTAACGGATGGAATAAGGAATCAGGGAGAGACTAAGCACACAGTGCAATGAGAAAAAGCCCTCTAACGTTCTTCATGAAGTAACTGTTCATAGAAATCCCTTAAATAGAGACTACAGGGAAGTGCAGCATATTCATAAAACATGCTCCCATGATTTTACTTGTACTTTCTCGCAGCTGCAGCAGAACAAGGCAGCCGTTGTAAGTCCGAACAGGTGGAATGCAGAACAGCAGCTCAATCTTTGATCACATTGCGGGGAGATGCTGAATATGGTCACTGTGAGAAGACTCATGGAAACCAAGAGTGATGTGGGTTTAGTCCTAAGAGTTTGATTCCAATTCCTTAGAGCATCACCTGCCTTGATACATGACAGTATGTCCTGCATTAATAAGGACAAATTTACATATTTTGTAAACTGATACTTTGTTTTCTAGGTGTAAGGAGCTGGGATGCAAAGTGCCTGGAACTGTCCAAGCCCAGAGCTAAGGACCACACTTAATGCAGTGAATGATGTTTAACAACAGATGGTACAGACACTGTCTTGTCTTTTGTCTGTTTGGTACGTGTTTTTATGTTTTTCAGCTCGATGCAAAAATAACTGGGCTAAGCAAGTGTGGCCACAGGAAATATATAGTAAAAAGAGCTGCCCAGCAATCTTTTATCAGTGTGCACAAGGTCTCGCAAGATGAAATCACGCAGTCAGGAAAAAGAGAGACTTACCTGTTTCAAGGAGCCTTTCAGGGTTAGAAACATATATGCCATATAGCCTGGTATCAGCACCATAGAAGACAAAGCCATGAACCAGCCAACCCCTTGGCCCCATTTTGGGAAAACGTAACTTCCCATCGTGAGAGGAGTCATTTGGACAGCACTGAAGATAAATACTCCCTGCAAAATACAGCGGAAAAGAAGATTTGGATGAGATTTCCAGAGTGTTCTGTATTCAAGCGTTTTTCTGGATTGACTTGGACCTCAAGCCTGCCTTTACATCCAGGCAAGGAGAAAAGGGTTTCTCTAGTCTCTGGTGATGGCTGCTGGGCACTAGCTTGTAGATGGGGCCTGCAGGTCACTCTTCCAGATGGAGGTTGCAGAAAACAGGCAAATGTCAGCCCACTGCACTTACTGATTCCCTGCTAGCTTAACATCTAGTGTGGGAATGTGTAAATAACTGCACTGTAGTTCTGAAATTGTGAAGTTGTTTGTTTGTTTCTACTGACTTTCTTATTGGAATAATAGTATCAGTGCAGCTCTACTGTACTGGTCAGCAGCAGACTCCTAGAGGCTCTGAATAAGGAGTGTTCTTTAAAGCCTGGCTCTGCATTGACCTCCCTAATATCACCACACCTAAGACTGCTTGGCCCAGAGGCTTTGATATTGTTCAGATCCTCAGATCCAGCATTAATGGAAAATGAGGGCAGTCAGAATGGAATCCGTGGTTCAGTAAGTGGCTACAGATTTATCTGTATAATAGAACTTATCTTACGAAATTAAAAAACCACTTTGAATTTTGCAATAACAAGAGATGAGGAGATAGTTTTCCAAGAAGCTTCTTACCAAAATTAATCTTAATGTTTCAAGTTAACACTATATTTTCACATACATGACCTGCATCTCAGCTTATCCAGGCATGCTGGTACGGGGAATCCACTGGTACTAGGAGAGTCCTCAGATAACCTGCACAAAACCAGAGGGAAGGGGGCTATTGGGAAAGATGGGGGTCCTGGGGAGTAATACCTGCATACACATATGTACTGTACCATTGATCAGCAGCACTTGTGGGTTGCTTTTGTGTTGTTTTCAAACAGATGACCTGCAAACATGGTACTTCTTCCTTTAAGTTCCCAAGAAGACTCCTATCCTGGCCTGTTTCAAATGTCTAAACCAGCTTGCTAAACTGAACCAGCAAAGAAGGAAGCTCATTCTGATCCCAGCTTCAGGCCTTGTGCAGAACATACTCCCAGAGAGGAGAATGCAGAGGGGCAGATTTTATTAGCACATCATCACCACCTGTGAACTTGCTTAAGACTTTACAAGACAGGAGAAATCTGGTAAGTTTTACATACAATGTTGGTCATCTTCCCACTATACCACTAAAACAAACAAAATGCATTTTCTATGCCTTCCTGAACACTTGGTTTCAGAAAAATGAAAGCTGCCTTCATCTGGGTAGAGATGAATCAAGAACCCTCAATATCAACACATCTCTGTGCCTCTCTTTAGTGCTTTTTGTTTGCTTTTCTACGGGTACTTATATGGGAATATCAGAGAAATAGCTGTGAGTGAGAAGTATTGTGTCATGTGTAATAGTGTCTACTTGATTACAGTTTTTTATATTGCATCGGGGTTGACTACATTATGTGTAGTAAATCTACATTTCTTTGCTTATTACTTCAAAACGTACTGTATGGGCTTAACTGCATAAAGCTTAGAATCAGGAAAAGACTGTACTGTGGTTTCCAGTGCACAAAATCCTTGCAAGGTTTGCCAGAAAAAAACAGTAAAAATGTAGTATAAACTGGGTAATATATTCCACAGGATCCCAAGAGAGAAGAACATCAGTTTATAGTACTAGTCTATAGTACTAGTACTATAGTACCAGTACTAGAATAGTGCCTGTGAAGGAGTTCAGTTCACAAAATGTGCATATAGAAAATTTAAACTTTAGAGAGATTGCTACATTTTATGTACAAATACAAGAAATGGTCAAAATTTGTTTCTTACAGTTTTCTATCTCTGCCACACTCTTGACTAGTTACCATTTCCAGAGGACTAATACAAATCTTGAAATTGCACAGGGCCTCTTTTCTTAGGGCACAGGCTTCCTCTAATGACACTGGTTTTTGCCTGTTGCCTTCAATGGAATTGCTCAAATCCTTAAAAAAGGAATGAGGTCAGAGTTAATATGAACCTGTGGGGGTGGAAATGACAACGCTGTAGTACATAGGCCACCTCATTTACATCCTTTGAATCATAATAAAAGTTTGTTCCTTACTGCCACAATGATAGGAGTGAAAAATGACCAGCAGAGTTTCCACCAGATGCAGGGTCTGTATCCCACCATCTCTTGGATGTTGTCATAAAATCTGTTAACACCTAAATATAGAAACAAGAAACAGTATAGAAACATATCAGAGAATTGATTCAGTTGAAAGCTCAGTGGTTTTGAGAGACACTGTCATAAACGATGAGGTATATTTGGAAGCTCTATACGGACCTCAACATAACTTTTCACCTATCTGAATGGGAAAGAAATGTGCAAACTCAGAAGCACCATTTGTTCTCATTCTTCCACATGATAATTAATTAATTAGCGACCAGCAAACTTATTCCCATGCAAAGGCTGAGGAAGTCTGTACATCTGAAGGTTAGAGGCAGTAAATCGCCCTTGGTTAATTTCAATTCTAAGTTTTATTAGAACGAGAGATTTAGAATGATATTTTACAAATTAAATTAAAAAAAAATTCCATCCTAGCGTTAACTAGCTTCCCTCTGTGTGGATATATGCACACCATATACAGGCAGAACTGCATATGAAATCAAAGAGTAGCCCTTCTGCTGCTGCTGTTACCTACCAGCACTTCATCATCTTCTAAAAGGTATGTCTTTCATATTAATTATAACTGTGTATTTGATTGCTTCATTATTGAGCTGGTGTATTTTTCCATTCGCATTTTCTGGATTCACATGCAGTACCTCTCCCCTGTAAAATGCTGCTCTGTCCTCTTAAGCCCATTAAAGGACAGCAGAAAGATGACTCCCGTTATCTAGCTCTGAATCAGTTTTGTAATAAAAGCTGAAGTGCCTTAGTAATCATGGGAGTAGGTCCTTGGACTAGCTAACATAGAACTAAGGTCAAATGTACAAATACTCTGGCACGAATATGATACATATTTATTAATCTTTATATCCAGAGCTTGTCAGTCCAGACTTGGATATTTTAGGGCAATTATGCAAGATACAACTGACCAAGGAGCCTGGCTCTCACTGCAAGATCCTAGAGTGACGGCGTCATTTCTGGAAACGAAACGTTATGAAGTCCAAAAGACCTACGTCATTATGCTGAGAACAGCAGTACCTCACACCTCTGAAGATCCAGGCTTTCCAAGGAAGGGGGATAGAAAAAAGATGGAGATGTCACCTATTTAGTATTCCTGTAACACTTAGCGTTTACTGACTTCCAGGCTTAAACATAGGGTGTTTTAAAGAGGCAGGAGTACCTTCCACAAGCCAACTTTGAGTCCTCAGTGGAATTATATGCATAAAAACCAAGGGCAATTTCAGTTCCATCCTCAGCATGTGCACGCACAAAAGAACAAATCAGTAGATGAAGTATCCTTATGATGTGCAAAACTTACGGAAAAAATAGAAACATATTGTTTACCGTAGCACCAGGATATTGAGATGCACTCAAAGAATACAAGGAACAAGAGACTCATTCCACTAGCAGAGTAGTAGTCAAAAAGCTTAAACACATAGATTCCACCCTAAAACATATAAGAAGGAAGTGTTAAATAGTAAGGACTCCAATTTCAAGATAGATTAAAATGCAAGCTACAAACTAACAGTGGCAAATAGGTTAGGGGCATATGAATGTAAATTAATTAACGTTAACAGGTTACAGTCTTACAGCGCTTGAGATCAATACTGACAAAAATTAGATTACTGCTAGAATTCAGTTAACTGGTTTGACTTCACTTTACTCCTTTTTGTTCAGTAATTCAATCATTTTCCTGAAATAGTTTGCAACCTAGTAGATCACAGGAAGCACTGCAGAACATCCCTAGCTACCACCTGTTGGACTGTAAGACAGATTGTAGAGACGTGTATTTTCTTGTCACCTGAACCATGAAGTAGGCTTCACTGCATCCACGGACTACAGGCATTTTACCCTTATAAGTTAATGTCTGCTGCCTGAAATCTTTAGACAGTGTTGATGAGAGATCCCTGCCACTTCAATGGCTTGCAGTGGTTCCTGGTTGGGGCGGGGAAGGGGGAAGTAAAACATCTGCTGTATGTCAGACACAAGATCACGTTCTTCTACAGAACATACCTGAGTAATATTGGACAGCCCTATCAGATAGGAAACAATGCATACAACAGCAATGAAGATTTCTCTTCGGTTGCGCAGTAACTTTGGAAATTCATCCACCAAAGCTGTTATGAATCCTTCCACAGTGCAGAACTGCAAGTAAAGTTAGAAATACAATACCATGCAATGCACTACAACAGCAGGATTACATTTAGGGGAGGAGTTTTCAATACTACTCATCACTGGCCTAAGGCTGCATCCATTAAATGATAAATGAAAATTCACTTGACTTCAGTGGAAGCAGTGCTTCTGAATGCCTCGTTTCTGTCTAAAAAGATTTGTGCGAAAAGATTTCCAGCTAGAAAAACAGTCAAAATTCCGAATTATGAACTATAGCATGTGCTTTATGAAGATAAAGTGCTCTTTCTTGTGACAGAAGACAATACACCTACAGTTGAAGGCTTTGACCCCTAGATCCTTCAAAAACTTACACTTCTTTCTGTGATTTACTCACATACATGAAAGCCAACAGACACAAAAAGTGTAATCGGATCAGTGCTTCAGAGTGAAGCTTAAGGACACAAGACTGATTCTCATATATTATAGATCAAATACTTTTGGTATCCTCAGAAAAGTCAATGCAATGGTAAGATTTTTGCTGAGGATGTGGTCTTCCAAACGGAAAGCATGGCTATACTTCAGGTTTTTACTCTATGTATATATATGCAAAATAAATGTTGTCATTATGATGGCTGAAATAGCAAAAAACAGAAGGTATGCAAATTTATATTAATTTCCAGCAGTGCAATCAGAATTTAACCAATAGTTATAGTTCCTATAAATTATAGCGTATGAAATGTTTCAGTGATAGACAGAAAATGATGAAAGCATGACAGCCTGTAGATATATATTCTTTTTAATAATATTAGGCTACCTTCCTCAGCTGTTAGTTGCCTAGAGACAAGTTCTTTCAAGAATATTTTTGACCCAATTAATTTCACAGTAGTTTCCCCCCAGATCGAGCAATAGGTTTTAATGTCAAGCCTGAAGCTTACTGAAAAACAAAGAAATAGAAAACATACATTTTCAGCTTTCTTTCCTGTTGCAGGATAAAACGCCCTCTTGGTCTTTTTGTATTTTGGTTCACAGGCTGAAGTCAACTTGGATTTGTAGAAAATGATGGATTTTCTCTACTGAAAGACTAGTACAGTCCTAAGCTAGTATTTCTCATATTTGTTCATGTGCTGTTGAGACTGTGCTAATGACTGTAAGGTGCTGGTTTGACAACTGCAACTGACTGCAAGTGGATTAACACATCTGCCTATGACTGGTCACACACAAATGACCAAACGTTTCAGCAGGCAGAAGGGACTTCCCTGACAAAGTCTTCAAAGTAGGCTTTGCAAAATAAGACAGGCAATAAAGCACTCTCTTTAGTGCTTACAAGTAGTTGATTGCTCTCTGTGTTAAAAGTGTTACTGATTAATGAATGCTTTTGTTGGACATAGTCCTTTCTCGCATGTAAAGTGCTTTTTCTTGCTCTGTGTGCTGTTTTCCTGGTTTTGCAATAAACATTTTTTAATGATTGCATGACTGACTGAATTATTTCATTATTTCATTATTTAATCTAGACAGTAACTCTGGAGAATATTTTATTTCGAGTTGCAAAACCTCTAGGTTGTGCCTTCCCATTAATTTCCAGTTGTCAGATACCATCTATAACTCTTAGCTAAGGCCTGAACCAATAAAGTCTTGATCCTTACCATTGGGAAGTGATTGCAGAACACACTAAGATGCAGAATGTCCTCAGGAACGAGCCTGCTGCCTCCTGAATTTCCTCCTGACATTCATACGCTTAAAATGAGATGTGTGCTGCACCTTTTTGCTCCATCTGGTAAGTTCTGAAGTCGCCCTTCAGAAATATTTGTGGCATCTAAACCTTGTAAAGCATACCCCAGTGTCTCCCACATTGATGAACATTGCAAAGGTATTTTTTAATATTGTGATTGAACGGTTAAGATTTCAAAGAAAATTCCTTTTGTCTGCAGACTAAGTTTTCTGCACATTTTGTATATGCTTCCAACAGTTCATGAAAAAGCAAAAGTGTCTTAATATCAGTTTTTGGCTATCCCAGGCTCCTTGAACCTCTTAGTCTTTCCTCTCCTTAGTACCTCCTATTATTTATCTAATTATTCCAGAAACCATTCTGCACCACTAATAGCTGGCAGTGCAGAATGCACAGAGAGAGGCCAACCTTGTACCATACAGTTGCAGAAAAATTGTCTTCATTATTCATTTTTACACCAGTTTTACCTGACTGTCAATTCCGAGCATAAGCAACATGGAGAAGAACAGTATTGCCCACAAAGGAGAAATGGGTAACTGTGTCACTGCTTCTGGATAAGCTAGAAATGCCAGTCCAGGGCCTGGTAGGAGAAACAGGAGAGAAAATGTCAATGTGATTGATGGGGTGTTGTGATTATTTGCTTCTGTTGATGCCTCAGCATTGATTTGAATGCCTCAGCCATGGATGCAGCATCTGACCAGGGGTTTCAGCTTGATCAGTGTTCACTGACCAAGAAGTCAGTGCACGTATCTTGCTTTTAAAATAAACCAACCAAAACAACACCACCAACAAGAAAACAAAACAAAAAACCCCAAACCCAACCAACCAAGCAAGCAAAATACTAGATGCAGTTCAGAAGCCGCTCCTGAGAGACACCTTCGTATAGCAAAGACAGGGAATGTTATCCTTGGCTAGGATTACATCTTCAGGTACTGATCAGCTTTCTCTGCCTCTCAAGTAGTTACCGATAGCTGTAATCTTCTGCTTTGCACCAAGTAGTTCAGAAGAGAAACAAAGCTCAGAAATGGAGAAGCCACTTTCCAGCATTTACAGGATGCCTATTTGCTATTCCTTTCCATTAATGATCTTAAAATACACATTTTAATAAACTGTGTAGTTGTAAACAGGCAAACCTTTTCATTTGTCTTCCTACTAACTGCTGATGGGGGCATAGTGTTGGAAGGGGAATATAAATTCTTAATAAAAATGAAGGAGCTCTTTTTGTTGTCATAGCATAACTGGCAACCAGCTGATGTCAGGTTAAGAGGGAAACCCGTAGCAAACTAAATAATCACAGCAATAAAATTAGTGTGCCTCACCTAAGGGGGGTATCTGATTTTTCAGTTTCCATTAAAAATAAGTCTGTCTGTGACAATTACTTGGACATATATAGCTTTCAAACCAGTGAAGCAAGGACTGGCGTTAGACACCTGAATTGTCAAAGTAAATGCAGTGCCGATTTTGAAACAATTATTCGCTAGCAATAGCAGGTATGATTGGAATGCCTTCGAAATGGCAGCAGTAAAAGCAAAATAAACTTAAGATAAGCACATTCTTAATTTCACTCTGTTACGCATTCCGCCAAAATGCGGCTATAGCTTTTAATAATGTTTGTTTTACAAAGCTGTATAAAAGATCACAAAACAACATCTCTCATGGTGCTAAAATAAAGCATCAGTTTCTGAGCTTGCTAGCAGAAATAGAAGCTGTAATTAAAAGGTCAAATTTCCAAATATCCTTTGCAATTACTGGCCACAGGAGGTCATGTGCATCTTTGAAAAGACTATTATCTTAGGTACCTTAAAATGCATTTAGGAGCTTAATATGATATGAAAATATTGTTTTGCTTGGAGGTGTAGTCTTTATATAGTTATATCTGTATCGAATACATAAATCCAAGAAGCTTATTTCACACACCACTGACTTTCCAGAGCATTTTTTGACAACAGTGTATGCCATCATAATTTTTTTGCTAATTTCTTTGTATGTGTAGTTTATTGAAGATTATTTTTAGGGCTTAAATTCTCTGCTTTTCTAACTACGGGAATATTTCATCAATGGGATACGTTTGCTAGTATAATAAGAGGTATTTTGTCCACCAGCACCTTCCAACCAAGCTTTCCGTTATCAGATCCCTCCCTGTGGCCAGAACTGCTAAATGAGTATCTGGTACACCAGCTGGGTTAGGGCAACCATCTGCTCTGCTACTTTAAGCTTTTTCATCTGGAAGAAAGACAAGGGATTGCAAAGAATAGCAGAATCCTTCCATGGACATCTTACTGCCCTAAGTAAAATGACTTTCATAATAAAGGGTCCCATAAAATTGGCTGTAGGTCTGAACAGGTGAGAAATGGATCTGCCTCAAAGGGCTTAACCTTAAGAAACAGTAAAAGGAATTTAAAAACCTAACGGAATTTGAGAATATAGGCTCCAAAACCATTATGACCAGCATTCCTCCTTTCAGTTTGCTTTTAAGAATTTCAGTAGCAAGAGGCTCATAATCCGATGTCACAGCTAAGCACTGAAGCAGCAAACTGTGCTGCCACCTCTTGTAAATGCATTCCCTGTAAGTAGTATTCATTAGCATTCATTGCGCCAGCCCAAGATGAGTCTCTGGCTGACCACTCTCCACACCAAAGGTTTGAGAACATTAGGCAGGCAGTCTGCTTGACAGGAAATGATTTTGCTGGTGCTGCCTTGAGAGGTCTGAAACAATGCTCTAATGCTCTCCCTTTTGCAATCAGTAAGGGCGACTGAAATGACAGGGAGCTGAGGAGTGTTTTGAGGGAGGGATTTTGAACAATTACATGAAGCAGCCGGATACAACGTACAAACAACAGATAACTGATACCACTGAACAACTCAGAGAAAAATAGATTGGATACCTGATGCTGCAACATCTGCAATAGGCCTCTTTGTGACATTAGCCATGAATCCAACAATGGAGAAGATGACAAAGCCAGCAAACATGCTTGTGCATGAGTTTATGCAGCACACTATGATGGAGTCCCTGAAATAAAGGTAAGGTGCTTTAAGCAGTAGGTAAAGCAATGCTACTGCTCATCAGTGTATTACCCTTTTTTCCTGTGAAAAGATTTAATGATTTAGGATTTCACAGTTTGGGTTCCGTGCTGAACAAGTCATAGTGTCTCTCCCATTACTGTAAATGCAGTTATACATCTCATTCCTAGTTAGATACGACATTTAATATTCCGATCCGAGACTACACTTTATTGCAATGATATAGCACACTGAAAGACAGAATCCAGCTCCGGCTGAGAGAGGAAAGTCCCATTGTAATATATGCAGTCATCTGCTTACCTGTAAACATTATTGTGGAAAGGGTTGTAACTTCCAAGGGCAATCAGTGAACCAAGACCCAAACCATAGGAGAAGAAAATCTGTGTGGCAGCATCCAGCCAAACCTGATTGCAGGAAATAATTTTTTTAAAAATCTGTTTCTGCACTTGAGGAGCAGGTCATATGTCTGAAAGGTGAACAGTTAGTAGTGAAACTTTTGTTTACAAGGATTGAATATTTACCTCAGAGTCTGAAAGCTTACTGAAGTTGGGAGTTATATAGAATAAAATGCCTTCCTTTGCTCCAGGCAGTGTTACACCACGGAAGAACAAGATAAGCAGCATAACATAAGGATAAGTAGCAGAGAAATATACCACCTGATGTGAAGAAACAAGACATTGTAAGTGTGGAAGGAAGAATGATCCGTGCTTGTTAACACTTCAGAAAATATTTGCTCCTTAAAAACACTGTAGCAGCAACCGAGGCTGACTTTTAAAATTGAAGCATTTATCAATGGAAAAGCTTGGTGAGGAAAGGGGAGTGCCTACTGCAGAATTCCCTAAACACCATGTCTCCAAGGCAGGTGGCTGTTGCTGACTTTCCTGAAGGTGGAATTTAGTGGACTAGGATATTTTTGCACAAGGAGCTCACGCTTTTCTTTTCTTATATTCAGCAAGGGGAGCTCCCTAAAGCACAAGGTTCTGGTACTCCTATCCTGCTTGTAGAACAACATCTGTTCAATTATTATCCTGCTCTCAGACAGCTGCTTTTGTATTTTTAACACTCTCTCCTCACCTATGTTATGATATAATTGCCCTACAGGATCCTACTCTCTTGCCTTTTCAAAAGCCTTATCAAAAAGACACTATGAAGTCAGACTCCAAAGAAACAGTCAGCCCTTTTTTGCCACCTTCTTTGCAGACAGGAGAAATGACATGGTTTGGTCTGAGCTCAACCAGGCCACGTTCAACATGCAGCTTGAAGTGGGTCACAGTTACAACTATCTTGTCAAAAGTTAACAATTCATTCTTTCAGTGTGAAAAAATCCTAGGTCCTCTACACCAGGCCTGAGGTCTTAGAACCCAAGCCTTCAGTTGCCACCAGGCCTCATGGCTGGGGCTTTTCATTTCCCCAAGATTTCTTCCTGCCATTTTGGGGAGAGAGAGAGCTATATGCCAATGTCAGAAGCTGTTGCCCTTTCGTTCCTGGAGAAAGGTCTGTCAATAATATAAGTTCCTTTAATTCATTAGTAAATTCTGTTTTGCACTCAGAAACCAGCCAGACTCCAAGACGCACAGCATGCAAGCATGCCCGTGGTAAGAACCGCCTATGGCTCTCACTTAGCTTAAGGAAAGGAGGGAGTAACTCTTACATGCGATACAGCTTCAACACTTACATATCCAAGTCCTGCAAGAGCTGTGCAATAAATGCATGCTTCTCGCTGAAGCCAAAACACTGCATCCTCACTCTATTGCTATCCAAACTAGCTAGAATATTCATCCCAGGAACAAGCAGACATATCTTTAGGTAATTTTATACCTGGCAAAGCCAAGAAGTCTATAAGTGAAGATACCATCCACGACTGTGGTCAGAGCTAGCTACAGAGGAGCCAGCTCTTTCAAAAACACTGTGCTGTATCAGTTCAAGAAAGACAGAAATGAAATACTTCACAGAGCTGTTCCAGCAAAACTATCCCCAGTGCCTCTTACCTCAAAAATTTTCAGAATATTTGAGTAAAATGGCATTTTTAATTGAAATATATTTACAGTGCTTTTTAATCTTACCTTTCCAGTCCAGCCTACCCCCTTCCAGATACAAAAATACACCAGAATCCAGGCAATTGCTAGAGTAATTGCTAGCGGCCATCGGATTTGCCCTGGTTTTTCCAATCCATCGGTCATTTGGTGCATGTTGCGTCTAGAATAAGCCAACAGAATGGTGTATTTGACAACTAATTCAGAAGATAGTATATGAATGATAACAAGCTGATCCTTGCATATGCACAGGAATAATACAGAGAAAAATGATCAGCTTACTCCCAGAATTCGACCACGGCACTTGTCATGTTGGTGGTGTTTGCTAAGGTATAATTGGAGAAGCAGCGGTCAGTGTTCCATGGGTTCTCACAGTGTTTCCAAGGAAGAGTCTATTTAAGAAAGAGAGAGAGAAAAACCTAAACAGTCAAACACTTCTTAAGTAAGCACTACCTCAGGTATCTCTCTCTTTACTAGAAATGACAGTTGAGTGGAGAACTAATATACTTTGAGTTCTGCAGTGCACTGATTTCCCTGGGGTACATGCCTGCCACGTAAGTTATTTAACTTCATATCACTTCTGTGAATCAGATGTGAAAATATTCTTTCTTTAATATAGCAGCCCAAATGCTTGGAATCTGATAGGCCTCTCAGCATGTGAGAGTATATTGAGTGTGCTACGAGAAACAAGGGCAGCAGAAAGGACCTCCTGGAGGTCCTGTTATCTCTTGTTGCACTAGAGGTAATAAAGGTGTGATGGTTATTGATCAGAGATTTCCATTTTCCCCTCAGGTCAGGGGACAATTAGAAAAATGTAAACCTTCTATTTTCTACATATGTCCATTACATTAAGTTATCTTTCAGAAGTTCTGAGAAGCAGAACCTGTTTCCACATGATATCCATTAGAATGAATCTCATCTAGATACAACTTAGATATTCTTCTGATGGCCAATGTTGGAAAATCCTCTCACAGAAAATGTTGTATCAGGGTACTGCATGTTTTAAATACATGGATAAGAGGCTTCAAGGGAATTAGAAGTCAATATTCATCTAATATGGGCCAGTGCACCACTTCCAGACTATGACTGACCTTTCACATCAATAACAAATCTGAGGTTAACAAAAAAAGAAATGATCATATCACTCCCAGACAGTAATTAATGCAAATTTGGGCAAGGGACAATTCTTTAAAGCTGAGAACAAGCAAGCATGAACAAAATTTGTAGAAGAGACAACTGAACAATAATGCATTAATTATTGAGACATGTAAGAATGCTTCCTCAGATGGTCAAAACCCACAAATCAGACAAGACCTACTCAGCTGATGAATCATCCTTGAGGGGAAAAAAAGGGCAGCTAAAAATAAAGTTAAAAGGAAAGAAAGCAAAGTGAAAATAACAACAACGAATGGAAGTTCAGAGCTAATCAAATCACAGACCTTCCATTCCATGGGGATTTCTTTAATAAACCCCTCCACTATTAAAACACATTGACACTATTTCCCAGATAGTGTCTATTTCCTAAATAGACAGTATTTCCCAAAGAACTAACATTTGTGTGGCTGGTATTGAAGGAAAAAAAAATAAAATCAGTTCTACACCAGAATTTTTCTCAGGGGAATGACTGGCCTGTAGGCCCAAAAGCAAAGGGGTACTAGTACTCTCGTTAGCACTGCCAGGACAAGGGGTCGGAAGCCTGAGCGTGACTTGCAGCTGCCTGGCAGGTAAGCAGAGCAGCAAGCAGGCACGCTTGTGATTAAAGGGCAGAGACAGGTAATAAGTGAAACTAAAAGGATACAGATGAAAGAGCTGTGGCTCTGAAGATTAAGATGAGGAAGTTTAAACAAACCGATAAGAAAGAGAAGCCTCCAAAATAACCTATCATTATGTTTCTCCACTGACATTCTTGGAATGGAATATTTTCCTCACAGTTTTCTATTCTACATTTCTTGTGGAGAAAAAAAAATTAAAAAGGGATTTTTACAAAATAGTTTTCCTTAAGTAAGAAATGGCTTATTCTACTGATTTCTATGCATTTTGTATTAACCTCACACCTTTACAGTGAGACAGATTAATCAGCTATCTGATTAATCTAAATCACTTTGCTTTGCATTCAACAAAACAATTCCAATCCCCCCTCCAACACACACACTTACAGTAGTAAAGGAATTATACAGGTAGTATATGGCCCACGAAATAATCACAATGTAGTAAATATTTAGCCAAAAGGAAAGGACTGCAGCAGCTAGACCCACACCTGTAAAAAAACCAAAAAGATACAAAAGAAGGTAACGTTTAGTAATGTCTGTATGAGTCTCAGTTGAAGAGCTACAGTTCAGAAGGACGAATACAACATATGGGGCAGATACCATTTACCAAATTTTGTAGAAGCTGAATTAAAATTTTAGAAGTACCATTATAAAAAGGTCATTAATTTGGGTGATAGTTCAGTCATCCATACATTTAATCTTGGTGTCCAGTTCTCTGTGTGTTGCAGTAAGCAGTCACATGTGCTGCTGCTGAGATTTGACAGGCATTTTTTACTTCTAGGGAAAAGAGCTACATCAGCTCGTTCCCTGAAACAGCAGTCCCACAGAAACTTCTGGCAGATGCACGCAAATCGAGTATGAGTTATAAGAGCAGCTAGCCATTTAGTACACTGATCAAAGTGCTTGATGCTTTGTATAATGCTGTTATGTCATCTCAGACTAAAGAAATGTCAGGGGTTCCACAATGAGAATGCCTTGTCTCCTACCCTACTCCACATGGAGACTTCAGGGGTATTTTAAAATATTCAGGCTGGTGACAGTTGCCACATGACACTAAACAGGAGGAAGTGCTCAAAATAATCAGTATAATGCAAAGCAAGGTCTATACTTTGCCCTGTGCCCCCTACCAACAGCAGTTAACTCGAGCAAAGTTAAAATACTTATCTGTGAGAAACATTTTAATCTCTCTGGATTTTCCCAATACAAAATTACCTAGAACAAAATCCACTCTAAACAACCTTTTAGCTCACCCTATGCTAATTGTCAGTCCTACTGTGTGAAGTCATCTATAACTGAATGTGTAACTCGCTCCTCTGCTGGTCCAGAATTCAGCTCAGGAGCTCTTAAGTGCCAAAGGATTTGGGATTAGAGGGTGAAAAGCAGAGTTTGTGAGGGTTGTAGGTCTGTGCAGAATTTAGATTAAAACCTTGAGGTTCTAGCAATGAGAAACCTCAAACTAGCTAAAAATCTAAGTATGAAGTGAGCTTGTCTTAAGAAATTCAGCATGAAATTGCCATCTTTGAAGTGTCCGGCTTTTGAATTTCAATAAACAACAGGAGATACAAACCTCTGTGACTGCAAAAAGAAACAACGTTTACCAAATTGCTATGAACAGAGTTCCATATCTGCTCAGACAACTATTGCTAGATTTAATATGCTATTTTGAACAGTCTTTATATGTTCCTAACAAAAAATAAAAGTTTTTGAAGTTCAAAAATAACTTTGTTGAGATTCTGATGCCTAACTCTTGCTATTTTTAATGGGGAATGAATAATACCCTAGTGTGTTTCAAAATTGTCAGTTACACCTCAAAAAATTAGGGTTTTCTGTAGAAAATTATGGTTTAAGTAAAAATATGAAAGCATAAAGAAACATCCTTGCCCTGTCACTTTGTGTATCTTCTGCAACTTGGAAACAAATGGAAAGTAATCCAAATTCATACTGTACCTTTGAACATTGGAGCAAGCTTCCACACTCCAAGGCCTCCTATAGATGTATACTGACCAAGGGAACACTCCAGAAGAAACAGTGGCACTCCAGCAAAAATTAAAGTAAGGAAATAGGGAATCAGGAATGCACCTAAAACGAAATAAGAAAAAGTCTGTTACAGTGGGGAAAAACACAACTGAGTTTCCACTGTTTCCATCCCTATTATATAGGAAAAGAAACCCACATTTTTTCTTCTTACGTGTAACTTTTCAAAAAAGTTAGTGGAAAGCACATCTACACTTCTGAACCAGTACTTCAAGAGGTAAAAATAAGGGGAAAAATATATCTCCTCATGATTTAAATATTTGCTGTTCAAGTAAAAAGCTAAAATCCAAAAGACCGTGTATTTTGTTGCCTTCATCTCTCGCAGGAGCAGGCAGATAGCACAAAGGCTTGGAACTGGCTGCTTTCCAGCTGAAGTTAGCCTTTTATGGTAAGCTCAGAGTCAGTGTTACAAGCGGTATGCAATCCTCTCAAAAAACTCAATCCAAAAGAGAGGGCTCTGAAGGGTTGGAAGGCAACGGGCTTTCGTTCTGCTCCAATGCCTTATGGTCTTTTAAGAGCACCTGCCAACTAGAAGTTAAAATAAACTCCAGAGCAGACCTCAAAGCAGAGCACCGCACTCCAAAGCGGCTCCAACCCTCCTGGACAAGCGTAAAGCAAAAAACCCCGAACCCGGAAAACACCTATACAGATGAAAAAGCTATTAAAACCAAGTTCTGTTTTCCTGATAATTTTTATGGCGAATTCTAATATACGAATGTATCGGAGGTTGTAAGAATGAAGCAGCAAACATACCTCCACCATTCTTGCCACAAAGGTATGGAAATCGCCACACATTCCCTAAGCCAATGGCATAACCTACACAGGACATAAGAAAGTCAAATTTTCCTTTCCAGGTATCTCGGTCTGGAAGGTCGGTCTTCTTCTTCTGCACTTTTACTACCAAGGTTTTAGGCTTGTCATTGGTGATCGAAGCATCAACTTCCGTGGAGATCTGTCCATCCGCCACTTTTGTCCCGTTTGTTGCCATGTCTCTGGGTTTCGCTGGAGAGGCTCTGGCAGCAGCCGGACGAGAGATTTCAGCACCAGTCCACGTGGACAGCAGCTTTGCGGCTCGCGGTTACCAACCGGGGGCTACGGCTTCGGCAGGACGAGCACAAGGGCCCCCGCCCCAGATGCCGGGGTGGTCTGCGAGCTAGCCGGCAGTCCTGGACCAGCTTCCGGGCCGGTCTGTAAAACACAAGGCCACAGAATGCAGATTTGCTTCAGCAGTACTTTCAGCGACTTAAAAACGTACGCTGACCAGAAACCTCGCTGCCGAAAGAGGGTGTCTCATTTGCAACGAGGGTGTCTCATCGAAGAGCCTGGCTCTGCCCTTTGGGCTTTTTCTTAGTGACTCAGTAGGAAGCAGAGCAGAACTAAGACAGGCCCCCCAAACAATCTCCAAGCCACAGGCACTCATTTTTTCCCTATAGATCTCTTACGAGTCTACAGAAACAAAATAATTCTAAAATTCAGCACTGTATTGTACATAGCGTACAGCCCAGATTTTTTATATATACATATATAGATCTATACACAGAAAAGATGAATCAGCAATGACATTTCTATTTAACAGCCCAGTAAATAATATATGTAACAGCCCAGAACTTGGGCAATGAAACCATTCCATTGAATTGTTCTGCATTTAAAAAACTAAAGGGGAATTCCCATGATTGTAAAGTCCCTTTATTTGCAAGAAGCTGTGGCTATCAGGAAATAGCACTTACCACCTTTAACAGTGAATTTAAAAAGTTATGAACAGCGTGCACTTATCTAAAACGCCTTTCTCTAAAACACTCCCAAAGGTATTAGACAATAAACCAGATCAAGCAACAGGACTTAATCCCGGGTAATGATGCGAAGTTTTACATGTGGTTATAATTAGCTGTTAATGTAAGACAAATGTTTCACTAAGCTTAAATTATAAGCACTGTAAGACAAAAGGCTGCAATAACCACTCCTCAGTTTCTGTCTCCTACTGTGGGTTGCATTCCTGCACCTTTTCAAAAACCATTACTGGTACTATATAAATTTTCAAAATCTAAATAAAGGACAAATCAAGGAAGCAGATATGCATTATGAAAAAAGACCTGGGATATTTCAGTCAGCTCTGAAGCGCATGTAACTTCTGCAAACCTCCACAGCTCCACTTCAATTGGAAAAAACACAGTGACTTAGTGTCTATTGTACGTCTACCGTATACCCATTCATGATCGATTTATTTTCTAGTTCCTCTTACTAACTTCTTTTACCATATGCAGCCATCAGTCCCCAAACCAGAGATTGCAGCAAATGAAACACTTGCCAGTGTGAAGATGCACCTTATGGCAATGCTGGCAACGTTGGCCACAAGGTCATGCAAAGATCAACAATAATTTTATTTACAGATTTGTGTAAAGGAAGATTGAGATTATTAGCCATTCACTTCTAATTGTAAATTAGGTCAAAAGAAACATAAAAAAACACGTAAAGACTCTGCTATAAACAGTGCTTTTCTTGAACTTCTCATTTCAGATCAATGCTTATTATAAGCCCACATCCAACAATTAAAAAAAAAAAAAGTTTTCAGTTGGAAGCTGAAGAAGAATCAGCAGTAGGTATGCTGGGGTGAGGAGAGAAACAAGGGTCATGCTTGTAACCTTCCTCTCTGTTCCACTTCAAGATGGGACTCATAGAGGGAAACTCCACCTATGTCCTTTCCCGTCCTCACAAGTCCTTCTGTGTACAGATATCTCCCCTTCATAAAACTGCGGACTTAATTTTCTGTATTTCAATGCAAGCCTCTCCAATTTTGTGTACCAGTAAATGCCATGGTTGCCTGCAGTCGGAAGTTTGAGCAGTTCAGGTAATGCGTTTCCTTCTGCAGGAGGAAATACAGATCACCGTGTCGGCAAACCGGCGCTCCTGCTGGGAGCCCGGATGGCGACCCCGCCGAAACTTTGCCTTCCCCACCCGCACGGCCGTGCCGTGGTGGGGCAGCCCGCGCCGAGAGCGCCAGCAACTGTGCAGTTTGCCAGCACCACCTACTGATGAAGGCACGGAACTGAAAGAGTTTCTCTTCAGCCAAGGCAGGCGGTGCCAAGTTCAGGATCATCGGGGTGTTCTACCACTTGTACAAGCAGGTCCTGTACTAGATTAGATTTTGTTGTTGTTGGAATTTACACTTGGCCTGTGCTTTATCAGCAGCAGGAGCTTCCAAGTACTGGGAGAGGCTGAGCGTGTTGAGGATGGGTGGACAAAGAAACCCAAAACAACATTAAAAAAACCAAGTAAACCAACACTACACAGAGAGATATATATGTATGTATACCTTTTTGGCTCATAATGAGGGAGAAACTCATCCTCACAGCTGGCACTCCAGGAAAGGACCTCTCCTGAATCTCAGAACTGAACAACCAAGCCAAGAGGAACGTGGATTCACCCCCTCATACCTACAAACAGGCTGGGCATAGAGCCTGCCCTTGCTCTTCCAGCCCTGCCAGACTCTGGAGACTTTTGGGTATGCATTAAAGCCTCCGTTGAACAATGTGAGCAATTTAGTCCAGTGTAAGAGTCCATGACAAAGGCAAACTGGAGGGTTAGTTAGAAAATCTTCACGAATAAAGCAAAGAACCTGGGATTTTGTGAGGCCTCCTGGAGGAAGGTGCCCAGACCTGTTTCAACACTATTGTAATGCTGGATGTCAGGCTGAGACTTCCCAAGACACCCCAGCAAGCACGCACACGTCTATGTCAAGGGTGAGAGGGGTTTGGCAGGCAGCCCGGTAGTTTTAATATTAAAAGAGATTGAAAGCAGTAGTTCAAATAATCACACATGGAGACGTGCTTAACTTTCTCATACAGCACAACCTTTAGCAAACACCCCATTGCACACGCTACAAGTATTCACCAACCTCGGGCAGTGGCAAGCCCAAAGACTCAGCAGAGGCTTGTTTTGAGAGGATGGACGTGGGGACTGACCCATTTGCATCTGTCCTGCCCTACCGCTGCTGATGCCATTATTCTACCTGGAGACCATGCTGGAGATTTTACTGTCAGTGGTGTCAGTGCATGGACATTTGGACATATACGGTGATACTGCAAATCAGCATCAGACAATGAAAAAATGCTTTCATTCCATAGGCTTGGAAGTAGGGGTTTTTTTCCATGCTATGAAAAATAATTTTCGCCAAGCCTAAGAAATAATAATAATAAATTACAACAATAGACGTAGCCCCTAACCTCCAATCCACATTCTTCATATACAGCAGTACTTCAAAACTATGACTTCTGTACAACAGTCTATGAGAACTGGTGATACAGCAGTGAAGATACTTGGTACATGCTCTCTAATCTGATCAGGCAACATCCCACAGCACTGGGATTTATATTTAAAATCAGTCTGACATGGAATGGGACAGAAAGACACTTACGTAACCTCTGTGGGTTGGCTTGGGCAAAATGAAATACAAATTGTAGTTGTCAGCCAGCAGAGCAGGTATGACACTTGCTATGCAATGTTATGTTTTGTGCGAAGAAGATGGAGAGATCTTTTAAGTAAGTCCGTCTTTGCTCCCCCGGTTCCTTCATGCCAACACTGAGTGTGCTAGGAAGGGCACAGCAGCTTCCCACCACATTCCTCAGTGCACAATAGAGCTTCCTTGACTTCAGTTACTAGGGTTGCTCAGCCAAGAGGAGAAAGCCCTCTGAACCAGGGTTTTGGATACCATCTGGTTGTCCCGCATCACCACCACATTAGAGAAGAATGGCTTGAGAGCGCCAAGCACACATAGCAGCCAAGGTAATAAGCACAACCAGGGAAACTGGAACAAAGAGAGTGCCACTTAATTAATAAAAGCATTTTTCTCTCTCCCGATCTGCATTAAAGTGGATTTGAAGAGTTTAGAACTGGCTGCATAAAATGAAAGTGAACAGCAATATTACTATCATCTTTCACAAGTGATATCAAAAGGCAATAAAGAACAGTTCAGAAGCATACATAGTCAGCAGGAAACCCCAGTTTGTTTAAACGATGAACCTCTGTTACGTTCAAAGTTCATTACTGCCTCCCCTCCAATCCTTTGTGTTCCTCCCTCCCCGGCGTGCAGCAGCTCCAAGGGCTCCACACAAGGCAAGACTACGGCAGGTCCATTCAAGAAATGCTGAAGAAATGCTGTTATATAAAATGCCCTATTGGCTTCATAAAACTTCGAAGGTATTACTCCTCTAACCTGAGTGGGACTCCAGTTGAGCCCACTGTGGCCACAGGTTATTTGCACTTATGACTCTATTTGTATTGAGCAATCAAGTCAAGAGAATGCCGTGCATATGCTAAGTTTCATAGCAAAATATATATACCATGTCAGCAGTGTCCTGGAGTGTACGAAATGGGACAGAAATATAGAAAGTGTAAAGAGAGGACTGCTGAGCTCATTGGACTTCCATTCTGAGATGTCCATAAGAAGAGATTTGTTTTATTATTCTTTTATAGGAGAGATACTGTTTGGAAGTAGTAAGCAAAATACTGTGCACGTAGACAGTGCACACCAGGTGATATCACACATGCTCTTCTACCACATATATATATAGCAGAAACCCATATGCATCAAAGAACACTGCTACTAACTTTTCCTACCGGTACTTCAGATCTCTCGTGAACAATCTGGCCCAGTTACGTGGACTTCCACAAAGTGTTCATTTTGACTCAATACTGCGTGCAATGCTCACTGGCCCAACCAGCAACCATGCCACCTTTGGTTTCTTAATGGGAGAATTTTCCTTTATGTACAATTGCTAAATGGCATATTGAAACAGATCCTCTAAAGAAAAAGAAAACAAGAAAGAAAGAAAACAACCCACAAAGAGACAAAACAGATTAATTCCTTTCCTTTTGGTTCACCTCTTCTGAACTTCCTGGTAGTCTCTGCTGTTCACGAAAAGCCATCACAATTTTCAGAAGTGTTTCATAGTGCTTGTCCCCCTATTTCATTTCTTAAGATGGGTATGTGGAATCCGGCATCACGGTGACAAAATCAGTCCTTAGTTGCATCTGCACCAGCATCTGATTCCCCAGCTGAGTGCTCCACAGAGCTCTGGCAAACCACGCTGAGCAAATGGAAATTGAAGCTGACTCGATCTTTTGCAATATGAAATAATAGCAGCAGCAAGAATGATCAGAGGCAAGAAAAATGTGGGCAGGAAAAGCATCATGATTCCAGAAGATGAACTACAGGCAATTTTATTTTCACCACAAAAAGGTGCAAAGTCTAAGTACCACTCTCCGTTATTTTCACTTTGATCTTACCTAAAGGAATTACAAAGGGTTTAGGTTTTGTGCAAATACCTATTTGTGGAAAAGCTTGGTAGCAACAGGGCCTTATCTGAAAAATACTTATATTTTAGGTTAATTTAATGGCATGAGCCTTTCTGTAATGGTTTTCTTGTGTTTAGCTTGAATAAGCTAAATAGTGGCTCTTAATATTTTTACTGCCTAATAAAACATCACATGATTTCACCCAAATTCCCATGTCTAGTCAGTGAAGCACATTAGGTGTTCCAAAGATAATATAGCAACAAATGAAAGACCTTAGCTGGATCTTAGTACTTGTGAAGTCGGCCCAAAACACAGAGTTGTATACAGTATCTAAACTAGACTGGTTGCTTGTCCATAGCAGCTTGGTATTTTCAAGTTAAAGGCTTCCTTTTTCCCTATACAAGTCCACATTTTGACTTGAACATAATCTTTCCTCTGATTTAAAAAAAAAAACAAAACAAAAAACAGATATACAAGAGTAAGAGTGTCAGATGTAAGCATTTGTCTGATTAAATTTGAACAGCCAGCTACGTTTCTTTCACTATTGACAACAGCAGCACTTGCAGGAGGAAATTTAAATTACACATCCTCTGAACGTCTGGTTGTATGAGCCATATGTAGACATTCTATGCATCTCTCTACTCTTTAACTATTTATACACCATATATTTACTTTGCTGAGGTATTTTGGAAAGCTATGCATGCTTAAATATGAAATAGTAATCCACAAAAGCTGCCACATCTGCAGGTGGTGTAAACTGATGTATCATTGACACCTGAGAGAAGGTGATGTGTGTGCTGGAAAAATCTTTAGAAGGTATATAAAAGCATAAAAGATGCATTAAAAACCTACATGCTGCACTACAAAGATCTTATTTTATGAACAGTACTCTGTTTTGGTTGGGGAAAAAGAAGTATGAACACTTGGTTGAATAGAGAATTATGAAACAAGCTTCAGTAAGATGTACTTAGGGTGTATTTCAGAGGCATACAAACATATCCTCTACACCAACATTCCTCCTCCACCTCCACAGCCACCTCCATTTTGAAAAGGTTACCCAAAAGTGTTGCTTGGACTGGAGTTTTTTTAAATACAGTAACATAACTAAAAATAAATATTGTCATATCGTGTATTTGATTCCAGTAACAAGAGGCAGGGCTGGCCAAAAAACATGGCTTTGATCAAACCAGTAAGAAGGTATCTAAAATAATACATTTAAAGAAAGGAGTTTTGAATGCTTTTAAGCAGGTAACGATTGGTCAAGTTTGCATCTTGCAGTGGGATCCAACATGACTGATATTTGCTGAATTTTTTCTTGGTGCTGGGACATGCATAGTGACATGCTCTTATGTGACTTCTCTGATGTCTGATACAAGCTTGTACACTGCAACTTTTCAGGAAACGGATTAACTTTCATCTCCCACCTCTAATTGATTTTATGAAGCTTATAAATAGAAGTCTTTAAGATGTTAGGTTCTTCTCTGTCAAATATAGCTGACCCCGATCGACAGGTTCGGAAGTTACTGGGAGCAAAGCAGCAGGCAACAGGCTGTCAAATGATTGCATACGCCTTGCCTCCTCGAAGAAGTCGGATGACACAACAGATGCAAACTGTAGGTTTACAATATCTTAAGTACCACTAAAATATTAATCTCTCACAGCTCAGACTAGAACACGTGCCTGGAAGGCATCAGTTTGGGGGGAAGGGGAAATGGGATGGAAGTGGTAGGAGCTTCATTCCCTTGCCCATTTGTAAACATTTACAGATAGATTTTGCCCATACTGAAGAAACACACTGACACCTAGTCCTTCAGGCTCTAAGACATGACATGAAAACTCATCTGCTTGCTCCCAGTTCTAGCTACCCTTAAAGGAACAAATTTTCTCTCTAGCTACCCAGTAGAACCTGCATGTGAAGCGAAGAAACAAAATAGTTTCCTAAAAATATTCTGTCTTGCCTCTCCTTAAGGTGTGCCAGCATTTCTATAGCACTTATCTGTCTCTCATGGGATGCACAAGTTGTCACAAGAATCCAAAGCAGTGATAAAGATGGCATGTATAACTATGGCTTGAAGACAGTCACACCACCACCAAGAAGGAAAACCAGCAACTTTTCCATTTTCCAGTCTTCACATGCAAGAATAATTCAGCACTTCAGAAACAAAGATGAAACAAAAGCCAAACGACACCACCAGAACTGCTCACGTTTCTGTGGCATACAGAGATCCCTTCTGAGATACCTGCGTAATTTTGAGCCCAAAACACAAGCATTTACTCCCGAAGTCCAGCTTCAGTTCAGTAACGAGACTTACATTCAGCTTCTGTAGTGCACAGAGCTCTTCTGGTGTGAAATTCACCCTTGATGTAAAAGATACGAAGGTCTAACCTGCAGAAAGAGCTTGTCTCTTATACAGTGTTGCTATCAGGATATATTATGGTCAGATCCTTAAATAAATATTTATCACTTAACCCTCCACAAAAATGTTTCATAGTTCTTTTTTAAAGAACTTACTAGCAAAGGTATATCTTTGCAATTATACGGGATTCTGTAATTATCCAGAAAAATCCACAATAAAATACAAAAAAGAGAAACAAACAAGAAACGCAAGTTGCAAATCATGAAAAGTGCTGGCCATACAGCCCCTAGTAAGGTTATTTTTGAAAGACAATGAATTTTGTTCTTGTTAACATCAGAGTAAAGACAAAGCAAAACACACTTGCACAAATGCAAAATTATCCTGACAATCTTGGGAGTCTGCTTGAAGCCTGTTTCAAAATTGCAATATTTTCTTATAAGCCTGTAATGATTTTCCTATCTGGACCGTGTATAATTTTTATTTAAAATAGACAACTGATCATGGAGGGAGATGAAAGGAGAGGGAAACTTTTCCCACTCATTGTGGAATTATATCAAAACTGAGTAACTGATAATCAGTCTCTTACAAGGCTTTTGTACCAACTAACTTTACTTCCCAATCAATCCCAGTGATTTTAACAAGGCTGTGGGTAGTTATATTATTTGAGTGTATTATTACTCAGCTCACATTAGCACAACCTGCCCCTACTACTCTATACTTACACACCAAAAAATTTCTGGGCCAAACTTTGAATAGATTTCTAGCAATTTGCAACAGAACCAAAGGGGCCTTACAATGTGGGGTACCTACTCGCTTAGACACTTTGGTGACTCCTACCTTATTGAATATGGTGTTTTCTTTGTTGTTTCCATTGCTGTATTTTTTTGCAATAAAGTCTCCATCACAATTTCTATTATTAGCTTCTAGACTGACTACTGCAACAAAATATAATAACTACCATGTACTGCAACCACACATCTACTTCTAACTTCACCACAGTTAGATATTCAGTAAGACTTGCTCTAGCGAAGCTGTCTAGCTAAGGACAGCATTCCCATACTTAGTTGGACTCTTGTCTACTGGTCGTACTCCCCTCTGTCTGAAGTTTTATAGAGCAGGGTAATAATCTAAGTTTCTGCTGTACAAAAACGGGTTTGCCCATTGTTCTTCAAATTAGTTGGGCATTGTTCTTTAGCCCTAATTGGTATTAATAAGCATCTGTGCTGTGCAAACCCAAAGGCCTTCCCTCAGAGCCCACACTGGTTTTCAGTGTAGGAAACGCAACTGCTAGGTAACATGGAGAGGTTCAAAAAAGGTCATGACCGGTGACACTCAGCATCCTGGTTGATGCTAAGACAGGTTCTAGTATCCCCTTGCTGACACCCAGGAAATAACCCAACATAACCAGATCCCTCTTGGCCAGAGAAGCCAGCGAAGCTCAGTGGAGCAGTGGATCTACTGTCCTGCTCTGAACTGCAGAAATCAAACACAGTCCTGACTTACAGGTACTGCCAATCACCTGATTTGCTCCCCTTACATACCCCTACCTCCCATCCACCCTCTCCCCTTTACCACCCTCATCTCCTCCCAGGCAAACAGCCTGCCCATCTACCTTTTCCCCACTGGCCGCTGCTTTGCACCCTTTTTTGGTATTTGTGATACAGTGCCCCAATAGCCGCTGCCTTGGCCAGAGCAGTTCCACTGAGCCGCTGCAGGCAGGAGCTGGGCAGTTCTGACTTCCTGCCTTAAAGGCATTGAGCTTCTGCTGGCTCAGAGAGTTGCACAAAGACGAGACCTTGGAGACACATCAATGCAGGAAGCCAGGACAGAAAAAGGGAGCAGAAAGCGCAACGGAAAGGCAAAGTAATTTGCCCAAGCAGTAGGCTGGGGCAGAATTTAGAGCAGTTTCTTTGAGTGCCAGTGCAAAAAGTGCCCCTAACCTTCAATAATAATATTGCTACACTTCTCTAATAGCCTCTTTTTATTTCCAGCATGTACAAATGATTAGGTACAAAAAACTGTTTGCCTTGTGAAGGCAAATAAAGGCACATAAAGGCTGCAGAAAAGATCACAGCCTCCCTCTACACAAGAAAAAATAAATCTCAGTATAAGTAACTGCAAGTAGTGTTTGTTATTTAATTTTTACCAATCTGGTATATCGCATGTTATTTCTCTTCCCAAAGAAAAGAATACCCAGATATGCTATAGCCACATTTGCTAGCAGGTAGCCATCTCTAGGTAGCCTAGAGATGGAGGAGGTGGTCCTGCAGCATTGCTGGAAGGGTGTCACTCTGTGAGTTGGTCTAGAGCATGGCAGTGCCCCTCTTAGTGAGGCTAGAGAGCTGCTCGAACCGCTCCTTTAAAGGGGTCTGCAGTTTGCACAGGCTGGTGGACACAGGAGGGAAGAACTAACTGTCCAAAACTGGTCTGCCAGGCCAGTGCCCCTTAGCTCAGGCCAAATCGGTCATAGCCAGTCCTGGGGCAGCCATCAGATTAGGGTTACTAACATTAGTAGAAGCCTATGAAAACTGGCACACTGCCTAATTCATCAGGAGCTGCCATGTCCCTGAAGACCTACATATTTCCTTTGGTGAAAACATGATGTGAAAACATGATATAAAACACTCTGCCTTCCTTCTCTATGTGTTGATCAAGTCTCCTGGGATTTCAGTTTGTTTGAAGTCTGGAAGCATCTCCCATCTGTCACTGTGAAAAATTTTTCTTTTTTTTTTTTGAAGTGTTATTGTTTTGTGCAAGAGTAGTTAGAAACATGTTGCTCCACATGTCAGAATACATCAGAAAGAGCATCATTCCAGTCTGAAGTTTCCCATATTTAATACAGGCACTGACTACTGATCACCAACCCGTGAATGACTCCTGTTTTGTATCAACGCTCACAATGCTGCGCTGCTACAAGAAGCGCACTGTTGAAGGGGGGAGCTGCAGCAAAGGCAACACTACCTCTGGCAAGCTGTATGCCCTAACCAAGCTTTCAAAGCCAAAATTCACAGAATCTGATCCAAACACCCAGAATTTCACTAGGTGCACAGTGTTCCTCCACCTATAATTTCCCATGTAATTCTCAGTACACAGTCAGGCCAAATTTAGGCCAGATACTGTCTTGAAATGGATATCTAATCTGAAAGGCTGTTGTTAACTCTTAACAGTTGAAAAGGCGTATCTTCACCAGCAGGGGGAGGGGAGAGAGAGAAATAAAATGTAACAAGTGTTTAACAATTCTTTTTATTAGCCTTAAAAAAAATACACACGTTTCAATTTCATGCTTCACTACGAAGCCAAAAGGACTAAAAAAACAATTTCTGTAAAATGATGATGAAGAAAACAAAGTCACAAATTTTCAAAAGCTATGGTTTAATAAAACCAGAGTTTGGGCAACAAAAATACTGCGTTTGTGTGCTGGATGTTTCCCTTGGCTTAATGTACTCCTTCTGCCACCTCCAGTTTCTAAATTTGGGGATATTTGGGTTTGTCTTAAAATCTGAAAACACTGCCTAAAAGTGCCATGGCCAACTTATTCTTCATAGGATGACATCTTGGCATATCCGAGATGAGATTTGCTCTGTGTGACTGGACAAGTTGCTTTGGATGACATCCAGAGTGGGACGTTGTGTAAAGCTTAGAGACCCACCCAACAGACAGGATCCACAAAGCTCCATGCATCAGACTCAGGGCTAGAAACACATTTTGACAAACAGAGAGGTAATGGTCCACACTTTTAGAGGCTGGGTAGGCCATCTTCATGCAAGTTAAGCTTCCTTCAATTTGCATCACCTTATTGCAATTCATTTCTTCCCCCCCCCCCCCCCCGACAACTCCCACAAAAACCCTTACCCAATTTTAGCAGCCATACATAACACAGGCCTGAACTTCCCCAGGCCCGGTGGAGAGGCGGCAGCTATGGCAGATGCTCTGTTTCCTAGTTTACAAGCCTATCGACTGACAACAGCAGCTGTCAAAACTGCTAATTCCAAACGATTCTAATTTTGGTGCTGCCTCTACATTTTAGATGATGGCTTATTTTAAATAGCCCCATTTTCTGAATAAGAAAAGACTTTACATTTGTCATTCTTACATGCAGTTATCATATACTGCACACCATACCAAACAAAAAAAAAAAAAGACTGCAGGCACATGCACATGTTAATACAGTTAAGCCTCTTTCAGCAGAAACTAGAAGAAACATACCTTTTTGGAGCGGGGTGCAGAAGAGAGAGAAAGAAAAGCCCCGAACCTCAGGTTACCCTTTTCAGATACAGCTCCAAGCTAAAGCCACATTTGCTTTCTGTTCTATTTTGTTTGATCCTCAAACTTCAATCCAAACCTTTAAGTTTAAATGGGATTTCATTCTGAACTAAAGGCAGTTTAAACGGAAACAAGAAATTCTCCGCTCTCCCCTCCTGCCAAATAATGAGTTTCAAGCTGTAATATTGAGGTGCCTAGCAAATCTATAAAACTTTCTGGCTTGAAGTGATAAGGACAAACAATCAGGACGCTCACTCTGAAGGCAGGAGATGAATGGAACAATTTGCTTTCATTTCACTTAAAAAAAAAAAAAGAAAAAAGCTTAAGATAAATTTGAGAATTTTGCAAGTGGCCAATACATGAAAACCAGTCATTGTTGGTTTTAACTGATGGCTCAGTTGCCTTCCAATACCAGTGGGGCAAGGTTTCACTCCTGTCCCAAGTGATTTTAAGGCTACACTGAAAGCCTGTCTCAAGACAAGCAGTGGGTCAGATTCTGCTCTAAAAAGTTGACATCACTGAACAAAACACAAATGCATTCTGTGTATTTTGCAGCTATGTATCTAAGCCCTAGTTCCCTTAACAACAATTCAGCAGCATCTCAGACTCAACTTCTTGTAACTAAATATCCTTTAAGGGATGCAAATCTGGTTTTATTTTCTCCATACATTCATGGTAGCAAGTCTTCTACACATGACAATGGGGCTTATATTTGCACTTGGCAAGGTAGCAAACCGGAGGCTCTGCGTGCAGCCCCTACTCATATACATTTCTTGTGCATCTTGCTGGCGCTTCAGCTGCAGGTCCTGGGCTGAGAGAACTCAGGATCCCTTGGTCGAGAGCTCCCTTGGTCTAGGGCAGTCATACCTCTGTGGTGTGGCATTTTATTTACATGGCTAATAGTGTACCCAGTCATGACTCTAAACAGCTTTTAGCGTAGGATTATTTAGAATACATCAAAATGTAGTACAAAGGTTTCCAGTATGGAGGGCATGTGCATTGTAAACCAATCACTATAACTTTGGTTTTACCTGTCTCTAGCTTTCTAGCTACTAAGCAGCTTCAAAGCTTTGCTCTTTGGTCAAAAGAAACAGATTGAACAATCTCCTTAGGCATCTCCTGTATACCCACTAATATCTCTTCTTGTTTGGGACCATTAAGAATGGCTAGCTCTCACAAAAAGTCATTCATTTTAAATATAAGACAAACTATCCACTTTACTTACTGCAGTATAAACATAGACTAAGAGTTGTCTACCTCATGAAGGAATCAATGTGTTGGTTGTGGGTTTTTTTTGTTTTGGGGTTTTTTGGGTTTTTGGTGGTGGTGGTGGTTTTGGTTTTTTGTTGGTGGGTGTTTTTTGGTTTTGTTTGTTTGGTTGGTTTTTTGTCAACACACATTCATTTACAGCAAACTTACCAGAAGACATCCATGTACCAACACTGACACTACTCATAACTGAAAGCCACCTGATAGGGTCATAAAGCCAGATAACACCAAATGTTGGTTTCTGTCATGAATCAAAGCCTGCTACTTTTATCCAAAAAAAAAAAAAAAAGAAAAAAAAGAAAAGACACCATCTGGTGAACATCAACATATCAAGGAGAACACAAGACAATTTGGAAGCAAAGGCTAATGATGCAATCTGAAAACCACAGTCAATATTTGGGACAATTTTCCCCTCAAAGTCTATGCCCCAGAACTACTGCTTGCCAGTTCTGGAAGACCTCTGTCAGTGATGCTGATGCCACACTGGTCCAGCACTTAATTGGGATAATTAAGCTGATCAGGAGTCCAGACCAACAAGCAGGAGAAGTAGAAAACCTGCAAGTCCCAGACAAAATATGCCATTGGGGTAAGTTAAGTGCCAGGTTTCTTGTTCACAAGGGCCAGGCAAATAGGCTGTTTTTGGAGACGGTGGAGGTGCTTGGAAAACCTCGTTAGTAACATGTCAGGCCTTGCAAAAAGAAAGTGTTAAATCCTCAGTTTCAACCCACTGACCATTTATGTTCTAAGAGGACAGCTGTTCTTTCAAAGGCAGAAACTTGATTACTTGGTATTAGTCACTACAAGACACAATTTTCCTTGATCTCAAGGGGCGTATTTTTCAGTATAAAGTTCAAGCCTGAGTCTTAGAAGGCAAACACCTTTCTCGAGGAGGCAAAGAAGGGTTATCTTTTTTCCCCCCCATTTGTTTGAATAGTAAGCCACCTGAGTAAAAAATATTATACATGAGAGATAGATTTTGCTGATTTTTCCCTGAAGATTAGGTTAAGCTTGCCCTTTTCTAAAGGTACACAGTTCATCAGGAATAAGTTTAAAAAGGAAAAATGTGTTTTCATATCAGGTGAGAGTGCACATGTGGCTTACCTTGTTCTCAAAATGGATGAGCCTAAACCAATCTCCAAGATTGCCAGCTTTATTTCCATCTGCCTGACCTGAACAACAGCACATCAGAAAACATTTTTCCAGATCCACACTTGGGGATTTGAACATTCATACTGATACCACTTTAATCCCATTTGACTGTGCAGAAAAAAACATAGTTATATGTATTTAATTATATCATACAAAACCTTATTTGCTGCAGCAAATAATTTGGTATGTTTTTTTTCCCTGTTTGGAAACTGCTTTTTCTCCCCCTCAGACTTTTACAGCCTTGCAATTGCAAGGTTTGTGGCACTTGCCAAGGGTGAAGGCATCTAATTTGCTAATTCAATCATCATTTGCAAACTAATGACTGTAAGCATGTATAAAAACGACATTAAAATATCTGGAACACAAGCCATGTTGATGAATACATTATCAGAGTAAATAAAAGCACCTTTCAGCTGAAGCACTTAAAGTCTGTGCGTATTTCTGGTTCAAGAGTTGGGTCTCTTCCTGGACAACAGCTCTATTATTAATGAAATTAACAGTAATAAAAACACAGCTCAAACCTCCTCCCCTAGCTGGACTGCTCCAAGAACTCCAGCTGGAGCCTAACTTTTGGTTTAAGGCAGGAATCACTCAAGGCCCCCTTACAACAGGAGGGGTAACAAGCCATCTGCTTCTCAGTCAGTGGAGTCTGCTTCAGATTTGCCCAAGAAACCACATTTTTTAGCATTTCTCTTTAAAATTACTCAAGCCCCTTGCATTCCAACACAGATAAAAGCACATATGTGGATGAGACGTGCTTGTAAGGGAAATAAACAAACCCAATGTGACCCAACAGCAACAGTTAGATAGTATTCAATTCTGTGTTTTAACATTGCTTTGGGTCAGTTCTATAATTGATATTTAAGCCTACAGCCCTCCAAAGTCAGCAAGGATTCAGTTTCAGGCGTGATCCTTAAGCACATCTGGAAATCCCACTCTTAACCACCTGTAAAATATGCCTGTCACTAAGCTCTGCTCTGAGCTGGCAGAGAGGGCCTTCACTGGAAAAAGCCATGCATACATACGCTACAGAGCACATTTCTGGCATTCACGTATTAACGAATGACCCCTATTTCCAGTGTGTCCAAATTAGATTATTGTGCCAGAATTTCTCAAGTGGAGATCTGAGAAAAGTGTCCTCAGGCAATCACAGATGCAATAATACTCCCTTAATTTATTTGAGAAACCAGCCTGAAAATTGGGACAGTCGTATTTTCTTGCCAATCAAGAAAATCTGTATTCTCAGCTGCTTATGGATAATAGATAAGCAATGTTTTCATCAGCAGGCTTCCAGTCTCCCAATGTTATTTAGGCTGGATTAGCATCTATTCCTCTGCTGCCACACCATAGTACATGCTCTACTCCACACTTTCCCCTTCAAAGATTTCACTTAATCCTCCCACAGGGGCTCCTCAGGATTGGTGCATTCTACTTCAATTAGTATCTTAGTACTGCCCAGACAGCCCTTCAAAGCAGGAGCAGATTTCTAGGTGAACACATGGAACGGATCTTAGAAAAAGATGTATTTTCACAGTGGAACAAATTAGGGAAATATTGATCTTGCACGATGCGTATGAGTTCTCTCACCAGCAATAATTCCTTGCTGTTAGAATGTTACATGTAACAGCTTTTAAACATTAAAAAAATCAATATAGGATCATTTGTCTATTTTACAGCAATTATAAACTGAGACTCAGAAAGGTGAAATGGCTACAACCATCTAACATGAACTGATTAACCTGGAATTGGAACCCAGTCCTCTTCACAAAGACCTTATCTTGCTCTGTACCATGAAGATTTCCACATCAGTCAAAACGCACATTCTCTGGAACTAGAGGATTGGAAGGCTGAGTGGCTGTAAATATTTCAAAGTGCAGCCTCTTCCCATACAGAGGCCAGTATGGCAGTCTATGATGGATAACGTTCAAGTTTTCAAAGGTCACTAATTTTGTTGACTATGAACTTAAAAAGAATAGCTTACATAACGTCTGTCCTTATCCGCTCTTAAAATCAGAATGCAGTTTGCAGTATCCAAAAGATTTGTCTCACCAATTTCCCTGTATTTGAATGAGCACTTTAGTAGTCATTGGGCATCCAGATTCTTTGGGAGCTTTTAGCATCTGAAGTCTGACTATCTCTGCCGTAAACAACTTCCCTCTTCACCTGTGGAGTCTGATCACAAGAGGGGCAGGATAGTAGTAAGCCAAAACTCAAACCAGTATGTAATAAAAGCTTTGCATAGAATAAAACTGGAAGAATCCTGAAGTACAAAGTCAGCTAATCCCAGCTCCAGAACAGGTTTCAAATGCAAAGCAGAAAGAGCCTCCATTTATTATCACCTGTTACAACCATAAGTTCTGCTTTTCTAACATTTATTTAATGTAGCTAATTGAAAGTAGTTCAGAGTAGACTGAAGTCAGGATTGATACCACTTCGGACTACTTCACTGTGGTTAAGCACAGACAAGGAAGATTCAGAGTGCTAGTGGTAAAGATCCCTGTATCACATAACAAATGAGCACAAGCTACAGAAAGTGTTTATCTACACTAAACAATGCAGACCAGCACCAAGACAGTTAAAATGGCTGTGAAAAAGCTAGCTCAGCTACTGCATGCAGCCCAGCTGAATAAGCTCATCAGCTTACCCACTGTAGCATTTCTAGTACCCAAGCTAATTTGCTGAGTTAGGTTTATTTGCTTGACTATGTTGGCACTGGTAATTTCAATGCTATTTGCATCACTGCAGTATGTGGCTTCTGTTGCCCTCAATTAATATTTGTCAGTTTATCATCACAGTGTCACAGTTTAGCATACTTTAGCGATGCAATTGAGTGGTACACAGCTGAAAAACAATACAGAGCACTATATTAATACACTGAGCAAAAGGAAAAGTAAGCTTCCCAGCCTGCGTTCGTGGAGTAGGTGAAGACCAACCACTTGACCTTTGCTCAGTGCGATCTGACGTTGTTCCTTATGACGTTATTGTGCCCACTCACACGCTTCCTGACTATCTGTTTATTTCATCACTTTTGCATTTCCATTTTCACTAGCTCCTGTCCTACTGAGAAGTGACTGCCGCAGTAGGAGGGAGAAAGGGGGAAGGAAAGAGTTGACTCTGCTGAAAACAAAGTAAAAAACTCCGCTAGTCTCACAGGCTATGATTATATACCGTGCTTTTTATCTCAAACCTCTTAAGTCCATCTTGTGCTCTCCTTCTCCTGCCTCAAGTATCTGAAATTTCTCTGAATTACCTTTGTTCCTAAGAGAAGGCTGCCTTTCCAAGCAGTATTCAGATAAAGAAAAAGAAATACGAAGAATATTTTTCTTCTCCTTTCTGTCCCTTATGCCATGTAGAAACGGCATATTATTGGATGCAAGGCTATGACATGATTACTGTACCAACTCCTAGAGGACCAAAGATTACGGCAGCCACCACAAAGTATCACTGCTATCAACTACCAAGGTATGTTTGGGGATTAAAAAACCCAAAACCTAAAAATCCCAGCCTATTCGTAATCACTAAGCAGACCTGGCATGCTATTTGTTGCAGTATTTCGTTCGTGGTTTGGTTTTGTCTGTACTACATAAGTCTGACAAGTATTCCACATATTTCCTCCCACTTTAGCTCATAGATCTTACAGTTCTTTAGGCCAGTCGTTGCAAAATTTCTCATTTAAGACCATCCACTGTGTTAAGTCTGACCCACTTGATTGAAAAGCATTGCCAAGACCCTTGGGTAGGAACCCTTTGTTGGCATCTAAGGAGGTAGCAGATAGCCATGGCTAAGAACCTTAGTTTCTCAATCGCATTATAAAACTAAACAAGCAATGCTGAAAAGCTGAGTAAGATTTCTGTTAAGAATGGGCTTCATATTTAACCAGCAATTATATTAACTGTGTCATAAAAGTGGATGTACTACTGTAATTATACACACACAAAACACTACTTAAAATCCAAAATGAATGTATTTCTTCACTGTCTCACTGCTTTAGATTATTTCCTTTTAAAAATAATAACAACAAATATGTTCAGACCAAGGAAAATGTTGAAGGTAGCAGGATCTTTCCAAGTCCCAAATATCCCTCATAAAACTGCACTTTCGGGTCGTACCAAGTCAAGAGCAGCTTAATTGCCTGCAACTGCAATTCCAGCCACTGCAAATCATATACCGCTCTCCCATGAAAGCATTAAGAGCTAAGACTTAATTAGCATCCCTGATTAAATAGCAATTCATACAGCCATTATATCTTCCAGCTAGGGAGCGCAGTTCTCTGAAGAAGCAGTGAAGAGGGAAAAGAGAAACCCCAAAAAGCCACCAAACACACACATCTCCTCCCCGCAACCCAAAAACTCACCACCACCTACTTTCTTCAAACTTTATCATGGCAAATGTTCATTATTATGATGGAAAGGCTACTGCTAGACACACTTTGAACACTCCTAGGCAAAGTTGCCGTTTACAAGCTTGACCTATCTGAGAGATTACAGACCCCAATAGAAATCATGGTAATTACAACAACATAAAGCAGTTCAGGGAGAGCAGCACAAGTACTAAGCATGAAGAGACTCCCACAGGCAGTCGTGTTTCAACAGCCTGCAGTACCAGGGCAAAAAAAACCCAAAACAACAAACCACCACAACAGAAAAACCCTACATCATTGATAAAACTCTAAAGAACAAGCATTTCTGAAACTCGGCTCAGCTCCTATTCTTCCCTTCTTCCACTTCATACTTCTGAAACACGTCACAGTAGGAGAAGATTAACTCCTCCTTGGGACAGCTGGGATTGCAATTCTTCACCCTCCTTGCTCTTTGGGAATCCTGAAGTGGTGGAAAAAAGTGAGCAACAGTAATACTAAGAGGCAGAGTACATATCCATACAGACATCCTCTCCATGTTTGGATAGGACAACCATGGCAGCAGCCAGAGATGACTATATGCTGTAATAAGAAAGAGCTGGTGGTTTGTGGTGTAGGAAATCCCTTAGCTTCTGAATTTCCAGTGCCTGCATATACTTATTCACCTATGGGTTCTGTTCACTTGTGCTAGCTTGTTGCTGTTTCTTGCTGGATTTGGGAAGATCTCCAGGCAAAGGGGAGCAGCATCTGAGTGCGTGTAGTAGATAATGCAACAGAAACAACTACTTATCTGCAGAGAGCTCACACGCTGGCCATGCTCTCCCCAGGCTGGAAGGATCATGTCAGCCCTTTGTGAAGCCTGAGAACATGCTCATTTTATGATGTCATGCCAAGTGGGAAAGATTTACAAGAAGCAGTGATGAGACAACAACAACAAAGAATTACGGACAGGCAACAAAAGTAATTTAGGAGTTCACGTGCAATGACCGGCAAAGAAGAATGAGATTTTAACAGGATTAGAGGTATATAGGTGCCAGAATAGCAAGATGGATCCTCTACTATAGCACAGACTATCAGTTTTCAAATCCTGAAGACAAATGATTTTTGGCTTTTAATGATAAGGCACAGGGTCAAGAATTGATTTATAGGTGAGGTCCTGGATACTACCCTAACTACTTTAGGGGAGCACACTGAGGTTTTGGAAGCCTCTCTCAAACAGTGGAGAATTACACTGCAGCAATATTCCTTCACTCATCTAAATTGGAAATCTTAGATAAGTGAAATAAGCCTGTGATGAGGATAAATACACTGTCATATGACAAGACTCCAGGAAATTAGCTACACAGACAGAACAATGACAGGTGGGATAAAAGAGAAGACCGAGTTACTGTATTTAGTGTTTGAAACGTCATTTGGATAGTGTTCACTGCTAATGTGCCTTCCAGGGCTTGCCAAGTCCTGCTCCATTGGCCTCAGAAAGCCAGAGGTCAAATTTACATATAAAAATCTGAATACTCATTCATTTTTGAGCATTCCCTACCTACTGGTAAAAAGCACTTTATTCTTTACTAAACTTTCTGGAAAAGATCTGTTCTTTGCAGCATAGCTTAACAGTCCATCCCTTACGCACTACACACTCCTGTGTTTCTTCTATCATTCCTTACTTCTGCCTTTTATCCCATTTCACCCTCTTTTCTTTACAGAGATCTTGGAGTAGCATACATTCCTGTAGAACTGAAGGAAACTCCCTTTTCCACCACAATTTTCTCTTACGGTTACCACCTACTAAATATTATACAGGTATTTGATATCAACACTCAAAGTATTGCTTGCTTCATGATGTTCAACAGCCTCACAAATGGGGTTTGCCTTTGTCTATCATTTCTCTAGCTTAGTCAATGCCACTGTTTCTATCTGAGAAAGTGAATAACCAAGATTTTTGGATGAAGGCCTTCACAGTCCCAAAGAACTCAAGGCTAACATTGGGCATGCAAAATAACTTACAGATGAGTCTGAAGCAGTTTCAGTTATTTGCACTGTAATACATGACTGCTCAGTTGAAGAAAGAAGCTTGGAACAACATATGGTACCAATTACCTATATCCTCCTGTAACCAATACTTTTCCTTTTCAGATACAATTTATCTGTACTGCTTGGCAGCTCAACTGCCTCTCTCTCTTCTCTTGAGAAATACTACCACATGCAGATGCTATTTATATGCTAGGCAAATTATTTCTGCAACCATATTCTTCACGATAAGCCTATCCTTGCGTCCCATCCAAAAGGTAAGTGTCATAATTTGTGACCGTGAAAGATGCCTTGGCACTTTTTGAAAAAGTAAATCCAGAGTCTTGGCAAAATTTCAGCTTTGGTAATTGCATTCTGCCTATCTGTAGTTGTTCTTTTCTGACAAACAGCTGATGAATTCTACCCCAGATGTGACTGGTAGCATATCCCAGGTTCCAGGAAGCTGTTAAATCAAAGAACAAACTTAATAACGAGCAACATAATTATAAGCCTTATTTCTCATGTGTCTGCTCTACAGGTATTTTTATGCTCTTTTTCAGCTCCCAGAATCTCTTCACAGCAATAGCTGGACTCAATAGAAATCACAGGAGTAAATCTCTGAGGACGCTTTCCCTTTGAAATGCTGGTCAGAAACCCAGAGAGAATACCAATGGGACATTAAAGCTCATTTCCCTCAGCCTACAGCAGCAACTTAGTAGTGTTTAGTTACCTCCCATTTAAAAGTTTCCAAGCCTTAGCTGAAAAGAAAGTCCTACAGCCACATGGGTAATAGTGTCAAATACTAGCTTCTGACAAACAAATCTGAAGGGAAGCAAAAGTCCTCTGTATTTTGGAATAATGAATTTGGCATCATTTCCTTTTGCACTGTTTTTATAAGGCGCATTGTTATATTTAAGAGCAAAAGTAAAACAAAAGAAATTTATTTGCAAAAGCCAATTACAAACCTCTACAACTTCCTCCAGAGAAAAAAAAAAAAAAACCACAAACAAACCACACACCACACCAAACCACAAAACCAAAACTGACGCGCATGAAAACTGCTACAAAAAGCCCTGCAAATGGCATAAACACCTTTCTATCCTTGGGTTATGTCTCAGGGTCCATTAATTTCAAGAAATCTGGAAATGAGTACAACATGCTATGAAAAGCATTTCTTTAAAAACAGAAAGACAAAACCAGCAGTATTATGAGGTACCATGTTTATTGTATGCCAATGCCACATCCTTGCTCAGTTTATCAATTTCCAAAAAAGCCCCAAAGATCTGAATTTTGTAGTGGCAGCTCTGCAAGCTCACTCGAGATCTGAAAGGGAAGAGGTGTTCTGAATAGCTCATTGCTTGTCACCACCCCCCAGGCTGAACACTTGTCATAGTGTCATATACTGCCAGGTACTCGGCAATTTGTTGCAAAGGAGAGCGCCGGATGTTCAATAGCCCTCCTGAACTAATTTTTCTTACTTTTTGAAAACAATTTTCTAGGCCATCTAGCTGGGAATGTCACCTTCCAAATGTGAAGCAAATAACTGCTGCCTTCTCAAGCTCTAAGAAAACACAGCTTTCTGTAGTAGAGCATTACTTTTCTTCTTATTAAATATATACAGCAGTGATGGCACAGGCAAAATATGGTATTTTTTCATAGCTTAAATCAATATTTCATGAGAATTACATATTTTCCCTCCTTTAAATCTAGTTCTGCACTTTTTTTTTTTTACTAAAATGGGTAAGGTTTGCTTTAAACTAGTGAGATTTAAGCACATGCTTGAAATTAAGGTAACACCCAAGAAGTTTAACATAACTGAATCAGGGCCATACACAAGTTGCTCTGGCCAGTACGTCTAAGTGGCAGGAGATGTGGGTTGGATGGTCATCTCTGCTATGTTTCTCCTAAGACAGGTTAGAGATGTCATTATTTCCTTTTCCTTATTAGCTGTCTGACCGCAGCAATCAAAAAGCTGCGTACTTGAGCTAGACCCCATTGAAAAGAAGGCAAGTATGTTCCTTCACCCTCCCGCACAGTTTCCCTCTTCACAGCTATATTACTTATGTGGTATAGCTGAAAATAATATTAGCTGGGGGCTGTTCTGTATTGTTTTTTTACTTGGGCCTGCATACAAGTTGCTTAACCATTATGTTGTTCATGAGCAAGCCAAAAATAGCTCCGCTGCTTCTCTGAAATTTCTATCTATGCTGTGGCAATACCAGGAGGAAAGTGTTTATGAAAGCAAAGAGGCATGGTTCCAAAAGAGACCTGCAAGGGAGGAAATGGTTCCATTTATTGAGGAGGGCTAAACGTCCTAAACATCCTTCTTTTTCCCCTCACTACAAATGCTTAAAAAAAAAAAAAAAAAAGGCAGAGATCTTAATGACTGGTTCAAGGCTTCACAGCAATTAAGTGAGAGAACCCTAGTAAGCACTTAACTTTTCTGGTTTCTGTGACTAGGAAAACTAACAGAAATATTCAAAAGATGATCTTATGTCAATGAGTTTTAAAATAAAACAAAACAAGAGATAATACTCAGTACCAACATTTCTGAAAAAAAATGCTGAGCCTAATACAAGACCACTGACCAGCAACACACCCCTCACTGCAGAGCTCCCAGATAATAGCTACAGGAATAGGAAATACAGCAGAAAAATCCCTTCCGCTCCCTCCACTGGCCCTGGTACCTGGATGGCAAGAGGACAGGAAGAAGATGACAGCAGGTAGAATATCTCCTTACCTGCCACCGAGATCCCAAGGCAGCTTTTCATTCACAAGAGCCTGTTACAACTTTGTGACCAAAGCACCACTCTACCCTGTGAAAAATGAGTTTGTAGAACTCGGTATTTTAAATTCATGGGGTTTTTTTAATTATTTTTCTATTTACTGACTAAAGGTGACCACAGACAATTTTCCAGTGACTCTCGTTTACCTACCGAGACAGAAGCAAAGCTGTCCACATTTCACCATAGTAGCATTTGGCTTTAGGAAGGTTCCTTAACCACTTTGTTTCTAGGTTTCAAGCTGGGATCACTGTGGTCCTACAGAGTCACAGTATTTCTAAAGGAACTAAAACTGTCCCTCACGCTTCACTCCTACAGGTGCATTCATCCATCCATTTTGTGAGCCCTTCCCCTTACACCAAGACCTTGACTGAAACTCTGAAAGTTTGGAAGTAAAATGCTTTTCCCATTATATAGGCCTGAAAAGTCTCAACTGAAGTAAGACAATATTGGTCCCACAATTCTTCCAGCCTCAGAAACAGGAGGCTGGAGAAATACAAGCTCTTTTTGGGAATACAGAGTTAACCTTGGAAGGGAAGGGAAAGCATTCAAAAGACTGAGAACTGTCCCAAAACAAATACTGACCTATATAATATAATAGGTTTTGTTTACTGAGGCATGAGCAGATACTACTTCACTGATTTAAGTGAATAGGCTCAGCGCCAAAGCTATCAATGGAATTTTATCTGCTTATGCTGCTGGGAAGTTCTGCTCTTTGCACAGCATTCAGTGAGGTGTAAAATGAGGACTTAATGTTACTTGCTTGGACTCATTTCAAAAGCAATTGCTGCACCTGTTCATACCAACACACACACACAATAAGTTCTTTTATTTTTCCCAGAACTCAATACCATAAAATCTGGATTGAAATAATAAAGCTATGATTTATATTCCTACACATTTCTTTATTCTTTACTAATCACCTCCTTTTTAAAATGCATTCATTTTCCTTAAGTAAAAAAAAAATAATCTGTTTCTGCCTATGAGACAATAACCAACTCCTTGCATCTTCTCTCCACAAGAAAAGAAATCTTTCTGTATTGCACAATACTGAATATGAGCAACATTTCCTGGCTCCTCTGAAGCCATACCTTCCAGGCATTAACCAGGAAATGGGGACTCCTAAAGAATAATGCACAGAAGTTAACTGTATACCCCTTTGAGTCTAATAAAATAACAAGTGGCAAAACAAGTCAGATTTCTTCACAGACAAATATTAGTTCTTATCTGCATAGCACAGACTGAGTGAAGCATTCTCTCCTCTGATTTAGCTCTAACCCAATCCTAAGCAGTCATAATGGATTCACTCCAAATACACTGCCAGACTGCAGGGATTGTGCAAACGGAGGGCTTGGTTCTATTAAGCGGTGAATATCCTCAGCTTCCACTGGCAGCTCATGTTACTTTGAAGGAAGAGGGCATTAGGCTAAATGGAGCAAATTTTCACAAGACAAACAAACAAACAGCACACCATGCTATAAAGTTAGCACAGTAAGGACAGAAATATTCATCTTCCTATAGCTATAAAACTTTGCTTTCAACGATCAACTTGGAAGAAGCAGAGAAAGTGAGTAACCAGAGTGACATGCATATAGTTTCTTGATTTGTTCAAATTTTTCTACAAGCTGTTCAAATGTAGACAAATAAAAAAAAAAATCAGCTCACACAGTGCACATGCACGGACCCGATGACCTCCAGAGATTCTTCCCAATCTACATTTTCTATGATTGCATACCATGAATTTTCATGATGCCCACCACATCTCTAAAGGTGGCACACTGCTCGGAGATCCTGGGAGAAGAAGGAAGAAGTGTCAGGCCCATGGACTGCAGCTTCTCTTGCTTAATTGTTTATACTAAGACAGCTGCTGTGGATAAAGCTTTCCATCCAGGAAGGCAGAATAAATTCTCCTGCCCCCCCCCCCCCTTTTTTTTTTTAAATAGAGTGAATTAACTCCAAGTATTGTTTCCTACTTGTGTAAACGTTCACTGAAGTGCCTGCAACCAGTAGAGGACAGGCTACATTAAGATATCACCAGTTTTATACTTCCATCATTCCCATCTTCAAACCATATGACCTTTTACATGGGTACCTGTTAAAAGGGACATATCAGGGTGTGTATCAAACGCTCATAATAACCGTATGGGATAACTACATTCAGGGCAAGGCTGGTACATTGTTTAAGGTGGCAGAATTTTTACTTGCTCGCCATACTGTAGAAGGGCCAGTGCTACTCTGTACGTTTTTATAGTCTGTTCTGTTTTTTCAGGTTTGTTCAGAAGAAGAAAGCTTCTGCAATGCCTATCCGCAAGTCATCGCTTACCTCAATGAAAGATAAGGGGAAACTGAAGAAAGGTGGTTTCTCCTATGCTATGGAAGCATTTGTGGGTATCAAGTGGTACAATTAAAGAGACAGAAAAGAGCAAAACTTGTCTATTTCTTACAACTAATATATAAGAAAAAACAACTATGGTAGCATTATTTTTTAAACAATATATGACGTTTCCAATTCATTCACAATATTTGCAAAGGGAATGTCAAAGATTTATACGTCATTAAGAGAGTCTTGATAAGCGATCATCACTGGATTACATTAAATAATGTGGCTGAATTTTTCAAAGGAGCCAAAAATATGTATGTGTGCATTTCAGTGGGATTAAGGTGTCTATCTTTCTTAGACTTCTAAGAAAAAGAAAAAAGTACCCTGAATGATTAATGTCTACTTTGGTTCTGAAAGACTAGATTTAATTATGTTTTGGTCTGATGGCTGGCATACACTAGGAAAGGAATGATGTACATGAGAGCAGGAAAGGGATTACATCTGCCAATCATATCCACAAATAGCACTACCATTTTTAAGATCCATTGGACCAAATCTTGAAGCCTTTTATTAGCAAAGAAATTCCCATTAAATGAGAATGTTCCACACAAGACAGCACTCCATACCTTGCATAATTCAGCTACTGAATAAAACCTACCATTTCTAACTCTTCCAGTATTCAATTTTTATTATGCATAACATACTCCAGTGCATACAACAGCTCTTTTTAGGGCTTATCACTGCAAGATGACAAAGTGTCAGCTTTCAGCTACCCTTGAAGATTTCCCCTCCCTGTAAAGATGCCAATCTGAGATTCCACAAGCAAAAGCACGTTCATGTTCTATCACATGTCAGCAGCTATAAACAACAGCCTGAAGGGTGCTTCCCCCCTCCTGTAAACAAAGGAAGTCTTTATTCCTGTAGTAGTAGATCTTTCACGAAAACTGTGAATCTTGACTGCTACGTGGCAGAGATAACTCATGCTCCTGCTAAATAAAGTTCCCTAGAAATAAACCATGATGTCGGAGACATTTATTTGCAAGACAGTTTAGACATCCTCAAACACAACTTATTCAGTGTTATATTATGCATTTCAGATTCCTCTGCACATCCAACCAGTGATGGAATTTCACCTCCGATTTTAAAGAAGCTGTCATCATTATTCAAACAAAGTATACAGCCTTGTTCTAAATGGAATGCAGATTATTTTAGTTTGCTCTTCTAGAAGTGGAAATATTTTGTGGAAGCAACAGTGACATTAGGTAGCTGGGACTGAATTAATCCTATTAAAAAAAAAAGTGGAAGCAGCATTCTTTTGTGATACCTATCCTCCAGACAGAACAATAACCAATTCAGCTTTCCTGATGAAAATAAGGACTCTCCCCCACAAAATGTCATGGTGGCCCTGCTGTCATCCAGTCAACATTTTATGCTTCCCATAACCGTGTGTAAGTGCACAGCACTGCATTGTCCACTACTGTAAGTATATCAAGGTCAGTGGAGCCATGGCTTTCAGCAAAGATCCCCTGGCTTTCTCATTTACACTTCCAGCCTCTCTTCCAGCTCCCCGATTTCCACTACAAGAGCTTCCTGCTGGAAAAGAAACGCTCATTTCTAGCAGCTGCACATAAATCCTCCATCTTGAAGGCAGGAACCTCATGGAGAAAAACTGCTGTACAACTAACATTCATAGCTAGGACTACAGAATAAATCTTGTTACAAACACTCACAAAAGATAAACAACTACACAATTACTTCACACATAAACACAGCAAATGCCTTTAAAAAAAAAACAAAACAAAGCAGTGTGATCTTCACTAGCCCAGGCCAGTAGAAAAGACAAGTGAGCGTAGCGAATCTACAGATAGGCTCACAATGTGTTTCACACAGAAACCAACTCAGCATAATAATTGATAATATAAGTAGAGCAGAATGTATGGTACCCATGTAAATCTTCTTACACCAGCCACTTTCTGTTGAAGTGCATGAATACAGCATTGATGAATAAAACTATCTGGAGACAGCCATACATTTTGCTTTCAGACACAAGATAGCATCTGGCATGTGTGTCAGCCTAAGTCTAATAATCACTTGTGTTCCTTTTTCTGACCCAATGTTACTTCTTAAACAAGAATTCTTAGGGTTTTTGTTGTTAGCTTTTTTTTTTTTAAAATGGTTACAGCATTCCTCAACTCCGAATTTTTTGCTTGCTTATGCTCCTAATCCAGAAGCAAGCAAGAAACAATGACAAGTCTGAGGTACTGCAATTTGAGATTGTTACCTGCTGCTATTCAAAGCTCTGCAGCTGCAAGCTCTTCTCTTAGACCTAACTTCAAGGGGCCCGGTGCCAAACCCCACACCTGCTGGGGAAAGCTAAATTACTTAGAGGAGACCTGCTTATTGCCATCTAGACAAAAAGTAGAAATCCAAGTGGAATAAAACAGTGCACGAAGGACAAAAAAATGCCCACAGTTATGTTCCTTGGCCATTCTTTAATCTCAAAGGGTCCAAGCAGGAGCACTGCTTCTTCCACTGCTGCCAAAAGCCTCCTATGTGCAGCAAGGCAGGCAGGGAGTTCGGCCTTGATAGTCTTCATCTGCTTTCCAAAAAGGACACCAGAGGATAATGCTAGACTCTTTTCATTGTGGCCATTCCTTTGTAGCGTTAATTATTTACATGTCTTTCTGTCCACAAGGGAAGTACAACTGATATCTTTGTGCAATATCTTTGTGCTATTTTTCCTCATTCCGTGCTTCAACAATAGGAGCGCATTTGCTGACAGCTTAGCTGTCCTCAGTCTGCACAACTTTGTCAACCCCTAGGAGGAAAACTGCCCATAAAGCTGCACACTTTTTTTTGTTTGCTTTACTGTACGTTTATCAGTGTTACCCATCATCAATGTGATTTTTAGACTGTCTGCCTGGAGCAAGGAAGCAGCTAATCTTGACTGTAAATACATGAATGTGATTAATCCCCACAATATGTTGTGGCAAAAAATAAACTGCAATAGCTTTTGAGGGAGCTCGAATACAATGCATTTCAAGACAACATCTATATAACCTTTAAAGGAGGAAGATTATTCCCCTGCCCCCCATCTCACCTCTAACATCAGTACATCTATAAATGAAAAGAATTAATCTGTAGCCACAATACACTTTTAACTAGCAGGTACATGGACATTCACATTTAGCTGCCATATCTTAGGCACCTCTCCGCAATTCTTTTCTTTAACCACTTGAAGCAAATCATGATGTAAGCAGCTCTGCCCTTGCAATGCAATTCTGTTGCAATTTTCTACAACTTCAAAAACAGCAGCAAGAGGAAAATATAGCGGCCTCATGAAAGAGCACCAGTATCTTACAGGATTCACTCAGAAAGCATTTGTTCCTTAGAAATAAAATAGCTTTTGTGTTACTCAGAAGACAAGGCAGCAAGCCCTTATATAAGGAACAAAAGAACAAACTAAATAGGGTTGCCTTTCTAATACTGTCAGTGCTGGCACAGACGTGATCTGCAAATAATAGTGTGTGGTTTTTTTTAAATAGACTTTAAAAAAAGGTCTAGGAAATTTGTGAAGTTTTTCAAAGGTTCATCTAAGCATTTCCCAAGCCCATATTTGTCCATTACTAAACTGCTTTGGCTAAGATATACATACTCTTTTAAAATAAAAAACATTCTTTGATAATTTTCATTTAAACCTTCCCCACCCCGAATATTTTATCTTCATAAACTACCCATTTATTTTTATGTAATCTGCATAAAGACGGACAGAAGTGGAATATAATGCTGAAGTTCAATTTTCAATATAAAAAAGTATAAAGCTATAATAAATAAATTCCAGCAGTCACAGTTCAACTCCCTTTTGTGGGAGGAATTATACCGAGACAAATCGAAATGTCCCATGGCCTCTCTAAATTGCTTTTGAACATTGTCCTTGAGCACCTTCAATTCTTCACTATTTATATCAAACCCAGTTTCCATTAAGACTACACTAGTAGTATGTCATCAGTCTGTAAATCTGTCAAGTCCCTTGGAGTTCCTTGGCAACCGCTTTTGTAGATCTAGCGCCTCCTTGGAAGCTCTTGTTGTGTAAAATCAAGATCATCCTTATGCTCAGTCGAAACTGATATACTTGGAGTAGCTGAATGCAAATGTGGGAAAACAATCTTCCTCACAGTCCTCCGAGTGTTGCTGTGAAGCAGAACCATCAATCTCCTTTTTCAGCCAGCCATGAAGATGAAATTCTACCACATGTATCTATGCACTGTCAGGTATTGCAGCTTCTTCTTGAAGGCTTAAAGGCTGCTGTGAGCACTTGAAAAGGGAGTTCTGAATGATAAACCACAGACAGTCTCCATTCGCTGGTATTCGAAAAACCAGCAAAAACCTTCCTCTACTCCTTAGAGGACCTAGGTGCCAGGGCCAGATTCACAACTAGTAAGAATTACTGTTCATCCATTCAAGTTGATGACCTTTCCAAGGTAAGCACTGGCTTACTTTCCTGCTGTTTTATTCAGAAATATTAATTCTTATTCCCTTCTCAAGTACACATGCTGCTTATTGGAACATTATCATAATTCAACCCAGCAACCATCTTACGTGCCAGAGTTTTTGTGGGGTTTGGGGTTTTTGGCAGGATAGGGGAGGGGGCGGCAGCTGCATTTCTTATCAGACCTGCACTCCTAAAAGCTATTGAGCTACAGGGTGTTAATCATTACTTTATAATCACTCAATTCCTACAGCTTTAGCCCAGTAAACAACATAGATTTACAGAATGTTGTACACTAGATGCTTAGCAATCTAGTGTACACAAGACCTTAGCAATCAGCAGCAACTTTCAGATTCAGTGGAGTTCAACCAAGAAAAGTCACCTAAGGGATAACACACAGGTTAGTACATTTGGTAACCTAGACTGTTTTCCATAGAATAATAGCAGCAGATTCCCTGTCTTTCACGTGAGTTTGTTATCCAGCCCCTCAAACTCTACTTTGTTCAGAAAAAATGTAAGTTGAAAAGATACTGTACTACAAACTCAGTCCCTGCCTTTATCAAATTTAGCACCATTTTGACACTGAAAATTCCTGGGGGCAATGCAATAGAATTGTAGGCATCAACGCCATAAAACACCACAGAGTAAGCACATTCACTGGCATTCTTCATGGGCACTTTGAGTCAGGCTGCTGTATATATTTATAGACATTCATACATGTGCCCATACCTAAAAGCTGAGTATTTCTTTAAAATTGTGATAGTACCAGGACAGTACCAGATAGTCCAAGGACAAACAAATGATAATCAAGAACTGTGCCACTGCTACATGTCCATTCAGAACCATATTACCACCTTGTTACGGTGACAAGCCATGTCCAGCTGGTACACCACCTAGGCCTAAACTAAAGTTACAACTGACGTTCAGTTCCAGTCTGTTCGCTTTTATCGTATCTGAAGCACTTTCTAATCCAAACATTGTCAAGTGACAGCAGGAGCATACCTGACAGTAGAAAAAGATAAGAACTGTAGAGTACATACACGCACCCATATATATATACACACACACACAAACACACAGCGTGATGTGTGTGTATTTATATGTATACATACATACACACACACACAAACCTCATCAGCTACTCCCTGGGCACCTGGCAGAAGGTCCCGGTCTTCACTTCCATAACAGCTGCACACGAAGCGACCGCACGGCACGAGAGGCACTACTCAAACTAGGTGCAGCAGGAAGGGCTTAGCCAAACTGGTGGACGACTGACACCACTAGAGTCAAGTTTCACTCAAGCGGGAGTCTTACTAATATCTAAGGCGATCTCTAATGCCCAAGTTCACCAATTAGTTCACTTAATAAATTCAACATATATTTTGTTTCAAAAAAGACTAAGGATTTCACCCATGAATTATTACATAATCCCAGAAAATGCTAAAGGGTTACAAAAGAAATTACAAACTAATGGCTTTAATCAAACATATCAGTGCAGTGCCACTAGTCCCTTACTATGTTTAGGTGGTCTAAAATATAACTCTATACATCACAAACCGGGTGTCTTGGTTATAAACAGGCATCTTAGATATCTCAGTTTGCCTTGGCTGTAAAAAAAAAAACCCTGTAAGAACTCGAGAGAAGCTGATCCTGTACAATCAGTTTTTTGATTTGTCAATAAAACTAGGTACTCTGCTGGGATGTGGTGGTAGGATCTAAAACCAGGAATAGTAGTCAAGGAAAAACAGAAACAGTAGTCAAGAATAAACTGAATGGATATCTGAGCACCACATTTGAGATGGCCCGTACTGATGAACAAAGTCACACAACCCTGCAAATGATGCCCAGAGGGCACAATAGCCTAGCATTTCTAAATATGTCCCCTCAGACACATTTCTGACAAATAATACCTCACATGTATTTTAAGTTACCCATCTCTCCCTCAAGATAAGTATCTTACTAGAGCAGACCCAGAAAACCTCACTAACTCACAGTTCCTTAAGTTCTGATACTTTTAAGGTAGATTCAGACAACACCCGAAGATTCAAACAGCATGAGATAGGTATGAAACAATATAAATCATCTCCAAAAAGCTTGTAAAATCAATAATTACACAGTATCTTCTCTAACAGGAGGTTTCCCAGGGATTAAAAAAAGATTAAAAAGCAGAGACCTTCCAATAAGTCTCAGGTGTCAACAGCATGGTTTTTTTGTTGTTGGTTTTTTTTTTTTTTTTTAACAGCTGCCAGAAATTTGTGTTCTGACACAAACTCCTCATAGTGAAAAATTTGGGAAAGCAGATCTAGAAAAAATTTAAAAGGCATGTATCCCCAGGTATAACTTGGGAGGAGGGGAGTGGCAGGTTTGATTCAGTAACATTAGCACTGGGGAAGTTACGACTTTTACCATTAGAGAGAGGACAAGTGGCCAATTGCCAGCAATCCTGCTGAAGGCAAGCAAGAGCTTCCAGCATCACCCTTCCCAGAGGCGTAACACTAGAAGGACAGTTTTAATTTGCATTATCTCATCTGTACAATCATCCTGAGCAACGGTGGACCCAACTGCCTTTCACTGAGGAACGAACGTGGCCTAGAGATCTCACCTGAGTAAAGGAAGCAGGATCCTGAAGCAAAATATGAGCCTCTGTTGAGATCACAGGCCAGGGAAGGCATATGATATGTTGAGATCGCACGGCAGGGATCACAGTGCCTGCAGTGAAGCGGCGCTTCACTAAGTAAACCACTGATAGACCTTTGCTGGTCTGCGCTGGTGAGGATCTGGGCTATTGGGACAATTACCAGAGTTTCTCTGTTGTTATTCCAGGACCCAGAAAGAACTCAGGCTGCCGAATTACAGTAAAACCAGTCCTGCTTCATTCATTTTTATGCAAGATTGCAGACAATTTTAGCAGCCCACTAGTAGTACGCTAACCTGGTAGACACTGCCACTCTGAAAGGTGTGATTTTCATACCTTTAAAGAAAAAAGAAGCTCCAACCTCACTCACACAGAATTCCTCCAAATGAAAACCTGCATGTTTTACTTTCCCCCAGCTTGGTGAAATGACCTATACTGCACTCATCCTCTTGGCTGTCCATGAGTGTGATATTTCTTAATCACAATATTTTGCACAGTTATGCCACTAATTAGATTTCCCCTCGACAAGCTGGAACAAAACCAAACTTTTCAGCAGCGTACCAAGAGCAATGAAGAGGTACACTGGGGAACTGTGATACTGTGCAGGTGTCCAGGTGATGAGCCACCGTACGAAACATTATATAGGTGAAGGTTCAATTTCCTAAGGCCTTCTATTGTCACTTTTAACTCGGGGCACTCACCCGTAGTGCCTCAGTTCCAATGCTTCACCAGCTCCAATTTAACACAACAGTTAGGACACTGTCAACTCAACAAGGAAAGGCTGTGAACCTAACAATACCCTCAAGTAGTTCTGATCCCTTCTTCTCCCCTCACACGCAAAAGTCAACTTTTTTCAAATTAGCAAAATCTCTCTGGATGTAGTCCAGCTTCTCTCACTTGCTAGGTGGAACACACAGCACAGAATTTATAAGGAATTCAAGAAATCTCGCAATCAATATGCAGCACAGATCTCTGCACTACAGCAGTTACATTATCTTGTGTGGCACATGCACTGTTCCCATGGCAACCAGCATCCTTCATCCAACTCCATTATTACGGCTATTTGAGGCTTTCAGAATCTCTGGTGTCCAAGCCATGGCTCAGAGCTACTTTGTGCTAATAAGCCTTAAGAATAGCTACAAGAACAAAAGAAGAAAATACAGCAAACTCTGTTTTACTAATCTATAAGCAACATGGAAAGCAAGAAGTGGCATGGGAAATACAATTCAATCAGCTAAGGGGAAGTGACTCTTATATAACCGTCTTCGCTAAGCAAGACGAACATAGTGCAAATTCACTACAGCCTTTTAATTCCAGAAAAATTAACAGTCACCTCAGTAAGTTTGTTGATGAAGAATGGCTTTGTGATAGGTATGAGGAAACAAAAATCTTACTTACATCTATTGCGATACTAATTTTTCTATAATTGATATCAATTATATCTTTATTTTTAAAAAGGACTGAGTTTGTAACTATCTGCAGAACAGTTCAAGAAAACAATTTGATTTTAACCTTTTTACGATGTCCAATATTAAAGTTTTAAAGGGCTATTATCAAAATCTATAATCTTTATAGTATAATCTATATTTGGTTTATATAAATTGTCCCTAGATACTTTAAGTAAGCTTTCTCTATCAATAACACCACTTTTTTGGGGGGGGCATTTATGCATTTCCACATCAAAGCATTACAGCAACCTCATTATGCTTTGCACAGCTTAATACAAAGTTTCTCTTAGTCACCAACCAGGGAATTTCAGTCAGAAAATAAATAACCTAATTTATTAAAGCGACCCTTGACAAATCATCCCTAAGTTGCTAGCTAGAGGTTTTATCCCTGTGAAATACACATGGGTCAGTAGGAACAGAAATGCTTTGAAGTTGGAGGGTTTGAAGGCTCTTAAAAACAGATGTTAAAATAAATAAAGAAGGCACTACACTAGAAAGTGCCCTTACAATTGACAAAGGCAACTGACAGGCTGCTGAATCCAGCTGATCTTTAGCTACGCTTAAACTTAGTTGTGCTCAGCACCTGTTCAGCAAGAACTTTAAGTGCCTTGAACACCACCTATCCTAGCTACGCTGGCCACATTCAGTGTCAGGTGTATCTGTTGCTGTTGAAGGTAAGCAAGGTCAAAAGCAAGGTCAGTCTTCAGAACAGACCCATCAGGGAGATGAATGAAACCAGCTGGCACTGCTCTCACAACCCACCGTCCATTCACAGAGCATCCAGGCATGGAGATCGACAAAGCCCAGTTTCACATGGCCTCTACGAACATCTGGAATAGCAGGTCTCACAAAGCTCGCTGAAGTAGGAGTCCTTCTCCCTTCCACTGCTGCCCCGCTCCAGCTCCAAAGCAAACACTGCATCCCAAACTAGAGCCCAGGAGGGCCCCTGGCAGGTCCTGTTCCCTCGGGCTGGAGAGCGGTAGTTCAGGGAGAGTAACTGAGATTATACTTGAATTATGATTTTCAAGCACAAGTGACAAATATTTAAATATTCGGTTCTACAGAAAATAAGAGGAAAAAAGCCTTCTACTACTGGTAAATGAACATACTAAGCGTTGAGGAAAAGTAAGTAAAACATTACTTGTCCGCAGCTACTGTCATCATTATGTGTGCTTGGCGCTGCTTGCAACCCGAAAGCCGCCTGACCTGCCTGTGCCCCCACCTCGCTGTTCCGGTGGCTAGCCGGTGCAACCCTTGTTTTATCAGCTCTGCGCCTGGTACCAGTCTCCAGGCTGATGCTGCCTGTCCGAATAGGTGAATTCATTTCGGGAAAGGGAAGAAAGCATGATTACCATCTGAGAATGTAACATCCGTAAGATTTAAGTGTCTTTACATTTGAGGCTGAAGGCATGCTGCTATTCAACTCTGGGACAGATTTTGAATTCTGCTTATGTTTGACAGCTAGTGAAATCAATGGAAATAAATTCAAGTCACTTGTACCACTTAAGCCCACAAAGAAGCTTAACATATTTAATCATATAGCTTTCTGCTATTAAATAGTTTGCAACAGGAAAAGGCATGGAATTTTCCATCTACGCCTTCCCTTTGGAACCTGCATAACAAGTTTGCACAACTCCAATTTTCTTGCTCATGAGACTGAAAAACTCTTTTCACAGGGAAGATATGGAGAGATGATCCAGGAATGCTTAAACTGCTCTTCCTTTTCTTGTGCTTCAACCAAGGGATGGCTGCTTACTTCCAGTTCAAATGCAGGTTCCGTGTCACCCTCCTGTACGTGACCTGCTAGGTGAAGCAAACCAGTAGACGCAGCTGAGGAAGATGACATTGTGTTACCCTGACACCCATCTGCTAAGCCAGAGAGGATCTATCACACAAGAGCAGCAAGATCCTTGAGGAATGATACTCTTTCAGAAATATTAAAACCCTGTTCAAATAACCCCAGTTAATTTTAATTTCGGAAGGTTAGACAGTGCTCAGAATTTTCTCTAATTGCATATTCCTCAGAATAGATTCCTCTGGTTGCTCTATAATCAAATCATAATTAAAGCATCTGTGTCATTTTATCTATCTCTTCCTGCTATTTCTAGCATTTACAGAAGGCAACAAAGATGCAGCATGCAAAATTTCCAGCATCAAGGCTCATCATCAGAGCAATAATAGGGATTTGTGCTAGTGTGACTGTCTGAGTCTCTCCTTCAGCTTTCATTAGCCTTTAAAAACAATTGAGGAAGAGAAGAATACTAAACAGTGCCCCCCTTGTATCCACAACTGGAGGCCATGTTTTATTCCTGTGATACTTGTTTTTAAAACAGCTGCCTCATTTCATCTCAGCTTCACTGAGAAAACAGTCATACAGTGGGGAAACAGTTGTCGTAGCCTGAAATTAAGAGATATGTTAAACAGCAATAACCCCTTGATGGAGAAAAATATTTTCTCTTTGAGCACTGTATCAGTTGTCAGACTGAGTCTCCACTACATTTCAGCCAGGAAAAAAAAAAAAAAAGAACAAGAACCAACCAACAAGCAAACCCATTCCCCTGAGCTATATCACAGAATCCCCAGATTAACTAATTCTAGGGCTCAGACTGGTGAAGAGTTGGTGGTATGTGCCCTTTACCTTCAAGGGTATATTGTACGTCACATTTCAGAAGAAAGGTGATTGCACAAACTGTGCAAACTCTTCCCATCCCCGCCAACGCCCACTACTCAGAAGAGATGAAAACGCTGAGCAAACTTCTCAGGGAAAACAGTTTGCATCTTGAGCTTAGTTTCATCTATTTACTCCAGGGGGACAACAACAACAACAAAAAAGCATTTCTTGCACAAGCAGAATTCAAGATCAGACTGGAACAATTTACCTATGAATTTTTAGTTTGTATTGAAAGGAATACATTGATTGGTAACTGAAAGCATATATTTTTCAAATAAAAATGTCATTATGTATTTATTCACCACTGACATGACTTTTTCTTCCTTTCTTCTGCCCTAGATTTTAGTCTTGTTAAACGATTTTGTAAAGTTACAGAATGAACCTCAACTGTGTAGGCATTGCTTGATAAGCATATGAATACAACTGATACCAGAAGTACTGATTTTTCACTGTATGCTTTTCATTATAACATCATTCTAATTAAACATTACAATAATTGTTATTTTACACAGAAAAGATTCAATTTACACAAAGATTATTCTAAGACACTGCTTCTGACTAAAATCAGTATTAAGTTTGCTAACAATATATCACATCTTTTAAAATATAAAGATCAAAAGTGGAATAAAATAAAAGTTTTCCAGCTCAACAAATCATGCTATTAATAATTCTAAAATAACTTCTATTTTTGGATGATGAATTCTTTCAGAAATGATTTTGAGTGGAAAAGTTATTTTGGAACAATTGATACCTAAATATGCTTAATTTAAGTCTTAAGTAGAAAGCCTTTTCATATCTAATAGATAATGCTAGCTACCAGTGTGTAAGGCTCACATATGGATTTGATTTTGGTTCTTTTAGGGTTTTGTTGTTGTTGGGTTTTTTGTGTTTGGTTTTAGTTCGTTGGGTTTGTTGTGTTTGGGTTTGTTGTTTGTTTTTTTTTTAAAAAACAGACAACAGAGGCACATCAGAATTCCTACAGAGTAAGACAAACAAACACAGGACTTCTGAGACACCAAAGAGATTACTCAAAGGACTGCATCAATCAGGTGAAGTCAAAGGACTTGTACCTGTTATACCTTGTGGGTTCCCCATAACCCACAGGGTCCTTTGGAACAAAGAGCTGTCATTAACCCAATACAAAGCAGAATTATAGCTAGAAGAGTGGCATCTTCTGCACATTTAAGTCTGATCAGAGTAGCAACATGGAAATATCAGAATGTAAATGGTTTGGGTCTGTTTCCTTGGGGTAAAGCCAAAGCATGACCTCTCATGCTAATGTTCCAACTACACTAGTGCAAATGACAGCAGCATTTAGTCCTTGGTTTGCAGATTACATCAGCTCTATTGTGGACGAGGTCAGCGTCTTCTGTGTTCACAAGCTTGCATGTTGGCCAGATCTTGAACAATTAAAATTACTGCAAAATACATTTGTGCAAAAATAAAAAACCAAAGAGTTTCTTGGAAAGTAACAATTCGTTGTTCATGTCAGACCGTGTGACTTTCCTTCTTCAAATTCCTTCGTAATGGAAAGGAAGGCAGAGTACATATACAAAAATATAATTTCTAATTATTTTAATTCCTAGTATATGAGGGACCAAATCCTGTCTGCATTCTGTAAATAGCATTCTTTATGCAGCTGGCAGATTTTTTTTTCCATCAGTAAAGGAGATCCAGGTGTAGATGAATTTGCTTATCAGGTTACCTTCCAATCTGACTGAACAAAACACATTTCAAATATCCAACTGCCAGTCTTGCCCTTATAAAAGGCTCACACAAGTGGCCTCAGAAAGTCTCAGATTTTATAGACATTATTCTCCCCTTAAAAATCCAAATAAAAAAGGTAAATCCAATAACCCACTTGGTATTTCATTCTATTCTCACACAGAGCTTATGACAAAAGCAGAAGTTGGAGCTGAAATACTGGCTATCCTCACACTGACAGTCAAAGGACATGCTTCTGGAACCAGGGGAACAAAATATCTCAGTAGTTAGAAGCTCTGAAGCATATCAGTTGGGTTTTTTTAAGCCAGATGCCAGATAACTCACCCGTGATCTGAACGCAGCATAGTCTTACAGGAGATAATACAAGTCTAAAGATTGCATTTCTTACTGCTATTCATACAACAAAAGGCTGTTGCCTTGTACGCTGTTTTACTGAGCCACTGCAACAACTGACCTTGTCTTTTAAGTGAGATCTGTCATGACTGTGAAAGTGTTCGCTGTCTTTCTCTGTTTGGCCACGTCTGCGCTGTCATCGCCTGTTCAAAGAGGTCAGGACTGCAGCATCAACCTTCCATTACAAGCATTCAGAAAGGCTTTGAGGTGCACTGCTTTCTGCATTTTATGTAACCAAATGTGTCACCGTATTAAAAGCACAACCATGCAAATGTCACAGATGACCATCTAACATGCAGTTGAAAGGCACAGATTTGTCCCCAAGTCCAAATTCATTTTTCGTTTCCAACATTCAAGGCAAGCATGAGTTAGAAGAAATCATGGTAAGCAGAAAATCCCAAGATAACTTGAAAAGAAATTGTCACCAAGGATTCTCTTCAGAGATAATATTTTTTTTCCAAATCACTTGTTCGTAGTTGAGTCATCCCAGAAAGCATCTAAAGCTTGTGGAAATTTGTCACTGCATATAGGATGATGAGTGCAGAATTCTTACAGATTACTTAGAAATTTCCTTTTTGCATCCGTAGCTTGGATTGCACTTACATGGTGAATAGATTCTAATACACAGTCAAAAACCTCCTCCCCCACCACCTTCCTACTTTGCTTGTTCCCAGTCCTCATGTTCAATTACTACTGTTATACTTAATAGTGCCATCAATGCTGCAGTACTTCAGCAATAATAGAAGCGTCACATCAGCAGTCAGTATCTTCAGTAAATACATTAACCACCAACTCGTCCGTGCTAACAAATCATTGTTTGCTTTTGAAACGCGTTTTAGCAACTCACAATATTCGTGAATCAAGTGAGATTGGTGTATGAATGTTGAGACAGACTCAGCTTTTAACTTTACCAAATGAAACCACATGTTCAATAAAGCAGACATGAAAATTGCTTCATTTCTCCCTTTTCCACATGCCTATGAAATAGTAAGATTTACAAACATAAAGTACACACAGCTGTCCAAAATATTTCAAACTCACTGGATAAGAAGAAATTCATGACCACAAAACAACTATTTATCATGAAAACAACTGCCTAAAATTTATGCAGACCCATGCTCATATGAACACACACATGATAAAAAAACCTGTAAAAACGAGCAGTCCATGCTGATCATCACCAAATGACATCATTTGTACCTTTAACCTCAGAAGAAGCAAAAAATGTCAATTTCTTACACATTCTATAAACTCTAAAGATTTAGAACTCTCTTACAAGGAGTCCCCTATGATGCCAGTGTTGATATTAAAATGCTTCAAACTTATAAGTGGTTAAATTATGCTACCTAGCTAGGAAAAAAAAAAATAGAGCTGTCAATTCTTAACACAGTATTAACATGGCAGTTTCTGACAGATTTCATCCATTTACCATTAGGACTGAAATTTATTTTGGCAATTGAAGGAAGATATCAGCTTTTGTTTTCTCTGTTCCCCCTGCCCCACTTAAAGTATTTCTATTCACACACATTAAGTGACTTGATCCTCAACAGGGCTGAAGTTCTCCATACCCAATTAAAGTCAACTTGAACAGCTCAAGCTGAGTGTCTTTGGAATTCAAGTCACTTTCACACCTGCACGTGAATTTAATACCTCCAAGTTTTAAATCACTGCCCTTCATATCTAGATCTCCACATTTAAAACATAAGCTGCCAAGTTCCTCAGATTTTGAAGAGACCAGGATCAGCCACTGTCACTTTAATGTTCCACCTCGTCTCCAAAAGGAACCTCTTTTTACTAGAGCTCAGTGTGATTCACTGGAATTTGCCAGGCAGGTCAGGAAATCCCCTGAAGCAGAGGAAGAATATTAAAGAGATGGGACATGTATATCAAATCTCATTACTGTTCTCTTATGAGAATCAATCAAGTGAAAGGACGTGATGATGTCATTATGACATCATTTACTTTGGGATTAGAAATTCATAGCTACTTAGCAACCAAAGCTGTCCAATACAGAAGTAAGAGATCCAGAAGAAGATGTTATCATCTGACCCATTTACTGCAAGATAAATATTTGTCAATTCTTGTTTCAAGACTTTAAGACATACAATAACTTACAGAACCCTGTTGTTTCAAGTAGAGAATATTAGAAATAAAACATTCTCTCTGAACCTTTTTTATTAATACCCAAGTCCATTTTTTTACCCCATCACAGCTATTATGTATGTTCCCTCACAGTCATCTTCCTTTTCACCTTCTCATAGATCTAAACCCTAAAAATGTGAAAAGAAAAGGCTTGTACTAAACAGACCTTATGATTTTAAGAACTACAATCTGTCAGAAACTCAAACCTCATATAGTCAAGGGAGATTAATATAATTGCATAAGAATGCAAGCTCAGAAAGCATGCTTATTTCAATAAACTAAGCTGAAAATAGCCAGTTGATGAGCTCCAGTATCTGTCAGAAATTCCAACAAAAATAAAAAGCTTTGTGCATGAAAAAAGAATTGGTCACACTACTTCTGTGGCTATTTCTGGGACCTGAAAAGGGTTTGATGCCCGGAATCTATGCCTGACCTGATTTTCTTTAAAGTTCACTCATCTCTGTTGAAAATACAGCTTAAACGAGTTCTAAAGCAACTGAGCAAAGATAATACATGAACTGAAATTATAACTAAATCTTTAAATCCATTATCAACAAGCTAGAAACAGAGCACTAGACTGACACTTCATGTTTTCAAATCCATGCTCTGCTACAGACTAACAGAGCATTGGAGCACATTTAATATTAAACGAAAGAAAATAAAACACTCCACCTTCTGGAAATAACTTTTATTAGGATGAGACTGTTTAAGATTTCCATTGAAACGAGAGCTCCGCGTTCGCCGAGAGAGCCGAGGAATGCCCAGCAGGTCACGCAGACCCCTGCTCTCCCTTCTTCGTTTATAGAGATATCTGTGCCTTCATAAACGCACACACGGAGAGACGAAGGCTTAACAGATCTCAGCAGCGACTGCCCGTGCATTTGAAAGACACGAAGTGTCACCGCGAACCTCCTCGGCACCCGGAGCCGCCACCAGCACGACGGCAACAGGCGACCGCCCGCGGCTGTTTCCCGGGCGATTTACCTCAGCGGCTCCCGCGGCCGCCCCCAACTCCTCCGCGGGGCCCTCTCCCCTCTCCCCTCTCCCCACAGGGCTCCGCCGCCCTCTGAGGAGACGCCGCTGGCGCCGCCTCAGCCTCCTTCCCCCGAGGGCGGCCGTGTCGCCGCGACGCCGGCAGCTGCCCGCCCGGGAAGGGCGCGGGGCCCCGCGGTGTCCCCCAGCGGGGCAGGGGAGCGCCGCCCGCCTCGCCTCGCCTCCGGGTGCGGCGGCGGCCGCGGACCGGGCACGGGAAAGGACTGAAGTTTGCGTTCAAACGCGCACACCCTACCTGCCGCCGCGGCGACGAAGGAAGAAGAGCTGCCACCACCACCGCCGCCGCTGCCGCCGCCAATCGGCCCGAGCCACCGGCGCTGCCCTCCCCGAGCGATAGTAATGTTCATTTAAAGCTCGGCGCCCGCCGCTCCGCCGCGCCCTCCCCACGCAGCGGCGGCCGCGCAGCAGCGGGGCCGGGCGCGCCCCGCCCCGCCCCGCCCCCAGCCCGCCCCTGAGGAGAGGGCCCGGCGGCGGGGCCCGGCGGCCTGCCCCGGCCCGGCCCCGCGGCTCCCCCTCAGGCCTGGCCCGCCTCGCCTGGCCGCAGGCCGAGAGGCCATCGCTCTGCGTGGAGGCGACACCTCTTACCAACCCACCCCTTCCCCCTCGTCCGTCTCCGGGGAGGCTCCAGGACCCCGTCAGGCAGACCCGTTCCGGAGATCAGTTCCCTTGAGCAGTTTGGTGATTGCCGGTTTCCCCTTGGCCTGAGTTAACAAAAGTTGAGCGAAGAAGTTAAGAGCGGCAAGTCTGGGGAGTTGCTAGAAAAACTAACAGTTTTCTGACCGAGTTTGAGTGGTGTGTGTTTCCAAGTGGAAAGTTATTTCAAACAGGAAAGCTTAAAACTGTGTTTTGAAAGTGCTGAAACGTAGATACGTTTCCAAACTTCCTCAAAAATGTGTAAGCGTAGGAAAAGTAGTGGTCAGAATCGCCCCTTTCCTGGGATCTTTTTCAGTTTGACATTTCTCAGGGTAAGATTTCCAGTCATAAATCCCTGGCCGTCTCTCTCTAGAGGGCCCATTCCCCAGCCGAGGCAAGAACGGGATGAGCTCACCACAGCGGTGACACGTTGGAGCAACACTGCCTTGTTCCGGGGATCGCAGAGCAGATGCTCTCCCGTGGTGTGCAGTGTTTCACCAAGGACAGCCGCAGCCCAGATACCCGATGAACGTTAACAGCTAGGAGAAAAAACGCTGGCGCCTTTGACTTCCCAGGTGACTCTGAAATGCATGAATGGCAGGTACAACTGACCAGAGGACTGAACCAAAAGAACACCTCTCACCTCTAGAGAGTTTTTCAAGGTAAGCTGGTTTCTTTTGCAGCAGGATTAAAGTAGCAATCACCATAGTAGAAGAGTCAATCCCATGTATTTTCCTATCTTTCACTGCATTAAAGCACAGTGTCTGTTGTTTAGAAGACAAAGTAACATTGACAATGTCTGCTAATGCCTGTTGTTCAGCCTGGAGAAAAGGAGGCTGAGGGGAGACCTTATTGCTCTCTACAACTCCCTGAAAGGAGGTTGTAGTGAGGTGGGGGTCAGTCTCTTCTCCCAAGTAACAAGCGATAGGACAAGAGGAAATGGCCTCAAGTTGCACCAGGGGAGGTTTAGATTGGATAATTGGAAAAATGTCTTCACCGAAAGGGTTGTCAAGCATTGGGACAGGCTGTCCAGGGAAGTGGTGGAGTCACCATCCCTGGAGGTATTTAAAAGATGTGTAGACGTGGTGCTTAGGGACATGGTTTAGTGGTGGGCTTGGCAGTGCTAGGTTAACGGCTGAACTTGATGATCTTAAAGGTCTTTTCCAACCTAAATGATTCTATGATTCTATGATACACAAAATTGGTAACAAAACCAGCAATGTGCATTGCGCTGTTATACACTTGTCAGGTCAGGAAACCCTAGCCTCCTCCTTTTCCTCCCAAGATATGGAGGGGATTTTTGGTTATCATTTACCCTGTCAGTGGATTATGAACCCACCCCAAATTTTTATCTGTCTTCTTAATGTCTACATTGCTCTATGTAAATTTAAGGATGATGTGTGAACTAATGTTTCACACATGGTAATCATACAGCAATAGAAATATAAACACTGATGTTTATTACTAGGATGTGCAGATAGAGAGGATACATCTCATAAAATTGGCTAATTACCATTTTGAAACCCAGCTAATTGTGCAGGGGTTGCCAGATTGCTCAAAATCTTCAATGACTTGCTTGTGAGTTTTAATGTGGAAAATATCTTAGCAGAGTTTAACACTGTTGCCCATTAATTACAAGGAGTATTTATGCTGAGACTAAGAATTGGATTGTCGTGTAATCCACCATAATAATCAGGATTTTTCTTTGCCCATGTGGTTTGAAAAGGTAATAGCTAATGATATTCTAGCTGTCTAATTTATACAGTGTCAATGAATAACTACTGCTCTGGCATCTCTACTGTTACTTCAGGGTTATAGATTTTGCTACTGATTAGCACTTGATTAGCCCTTGTCTTCATCATAGTCCCATTGTCCTTGTGTTTAAGCTAAGTATTGGTTCTGATTGACTTGGCTTTTTTAAAATATAGGATATATTCAGTTATTGAGACCTGCTCCTGGAGTAGTACTAACTGACTATTCAGTTCCCTTGAGGCTGGATCTTAAAAAGGAGAGCTACCTTTCTCTGGGCATGGATGTGCAATGAGTACAGAAGAGGCTACAGCCCCCCCCACTCCGTTGGCATGGTCTGGTAAGACACCTGTGGGTTACCTGCCATGTTGTGGCCGTGTGACTGTCTAGGTTTCCTCTGCACTGGTTACAGTGCAATGGGGTTGGCTGTCTTTTGCCTCCATGACAATTTGCATTGGTAAGGTCATAACTACCATCTGAAAAGTAGCTACATGAACTAGCCATCTGCAACTGCAGGTAGAAGATTTTGAACCACTTCTCACATTTTCTAATGTGGTGCTTTAGCCTAGATGTGTTTCACTTTACTTGAAAGCTCCAATTTTGCAGAATAACTCGACATTAAGGGAATAAATTCTGTGGCAAATGACATTAATAGCCAGCACTGTGCAGAGCAAACCCTAGCACTGTGGTTCCCAAATTCTTGCTCATGAGCTGCTGGCCAGTGCATGTGATCTGCATTTCAGCAGTGCACCTGTGAAAGACAGTAGATTTCAAGATCACCTCAATTCAGTTTGGTCTGGTTATGGTCCATGAGAGATTTGGAAAGTTAAAATTACCCTACTAATCCAATATTAGAGCACAAGTCTTATGAGGAGCAGCTGAGGGAACTGGGGAAATGGAGGCTGGAGAAACCTGGAGAAAAGGAGGCTGAGGGGAGACTTTATCGCTCTCTACAACTACCTGCATGTAGCGAGGTGGGTGTCAGTCTCTTTTCCCAAGTAACAAGTGATAGGACAAGAGGAAATGGCCTCAAGTTGTGCCAGGGGAGGTTTAGATTGGATATTAGGAAAAATGTCTTCACCAAAAGGGTTGTCAAGCATTGGAAGGGGCTGCCCAGGGAAGTGGTGGAGTCACCATCCCTGGAGGTATTTAAAAGATGTGTAGATGCAGCACTTAGGGACATGGTTTAGTGGTGGACTTGGCAGTGTTAGGTTTACGGTTGAACTTGATGATCTTAAAGGTCTTTTCCAACCTAAACAATTCTATGATTCTATATGCTTGGGAATTGGTGCTGTAGTATCACGGAGCCAAAATGCTAACCCATACTTCCTTCCTTCCTTCCTTCCCAGCCTTCCTACCTACAGCTTTTTCCTGACTGCATCCCTTGAAAGGAAGAGGTCTGTGATTTGGAGGCAGTGTCATAATCTCTAACTATTTAAGCTTTAACTGCTAGGAGAGCTGTGACAGGGTCCAGTGAAAAGTTCTGGTTAAAACTGGATGTCATACTACAGTTCATTGAATTGAAAAAGCTCTGCTACTGTTCCATCATAACTCAGATTTGGGGGGCTGCAGTTATACTGACTTACAAGGCATGCAGATGTGTCGAAACTAACTTTAAACTAAAAGCCATGAGAATACAGCATGGATTTCGGCACAGGCTGCACAAGCTTGTGGCGCTCTTGACACTTGTACTGCTCTTGGTACCTACACGTGAAGATTGTCTGTCCATTGAACTTACTGCGTATCTGATATGTATATATCAGATCAGATATCTGCTTTATGCTGCAGAATTCCTTACAAACATCTAAGAAAAGCTCCTGTTTAAAGAAGCTCCTGTGAGGGAGGAAAACTACGGTTTCCCCGAGTTTCCCACAGATTATTTATAAAGGTGCTAGGCTTCGCCTGCTGTGTTGGCAAGCTGATGACTCAGAAGCACATATCTAGGGCAATCTGTTGAATGCATGGTTCCTGGATGCACAGACCTGTCTCCCTAGGGGTGTGACTGTGCGCTCACTCCCCTGAAGGACGTATTGGGTGGGCATGGGCTTGGCTGCATATGCTAATGCAAGCATCTCTGGGAGAAAGAAGGGCGTAAGTCTGGAGCGTCCCACTGTCTAATCGGTTCTGAGAGGAGACCTAAGATTTACATGTGGGACAAGCTTGCCAATGGGACTGAACTGTCGCTTCCAGGAATTTAGTGTAACCTGGCTAATCTGTAGAGTTTAACAGTGTGCATTTGGCAAGAAATGTTACTCAGGCACTGTTTTAGCAATCTAAGAAAGGCAGTATTAGGAATGTGAGGGCTGAAACGCTAAACATGATAGCTCAGTTGAGGAAACTGAGAATGAGTGTGAACTGGAAGCTGTTTTCTGCAGGCCTGAAGGAAGAAGACAGTTGCACTTATAAATACAAAGCAACTCAGTACTTGTTTTGGCAGGTTTCAGAACTATTGCTGTCACTGTGTTTGCACCAGTTTTAATACTGCTAAACCTTACAAGCTACAGTGCTGTATTTTTAATGCTATTCTAGATGACACGATAAACAGACTTGCTCTGATCATTCTATTTGTCGACTGCTTAAACAATTTCAGAGTGTAATCTTTCCAGAAGGTAGCATTTATACTGCTGGATCTTGCCAAAAGGAAAATACATCCCCATGGTCAGTATTGGTTGTTTTTTGGTTTTTTGCTTTTTGTGCTTTTGATTTTGCAGCTTTTGATGGTTAGATATCAGATAGGAACTAACTCACAGCAAATTAAGATCGTGCACTGAGTAATGTACCATATTCAAGCACCATATCCTGCAGTTGCCAATAATTTGCTAAATTGTCAAGGCTCATGGTCATTACCCTTTTGGTTATAAGTCATCAGATCTCAAAAGCTCAGCAAGGTTATGGCTAGCCAGGGCTTGGATAAGAAATGTAATCACACAGGTGCTGCACAGTGTGACATTACTTACTGAGCAGAAAGGTGCTTGTATGGAGTGTTGGAAATGGATCAGCTGAATCTTAAGGTTCTGGCTAGCATTTTTCATGCAAGATCCCATAGCGTTCTGTCTGTACTAGCTAACGTAAGACTAGCTTACATTTCCCTTACCCAGTTCCTGTCTGAGTAATAACTGCTAAGTATTCCCCAGTGTTTCAGTTGACTTTTTCAGAGAGTCTTTACTTCTTGCCCTTTCTCAGTGCACAGGGCAGTGTGTTCTGATGAGCAGGTGCGATGTTCCTTCTTGGAAGTGGCTGCATTGCAGAGGTTAAAGAATGTCCACCCTCATTTGAACTTGATTGCATGAGTATAATTAAGCACAGCATTTGGCCAACTTTTTATCAAGAGCTCTTGGAGCCTTTGGGATGAAATATGCTATTATGATTATAATTTGCTATTAATTATGTGTTGATTAAAACCAGCAGGAATGTGTGTCACTATGAAAGCTACCCATATCTCCCTTTTCATGGGGTCAGACAGCAATGAAAACTTTATATTGCTTCAGCAAACTTGGTTTTGATTTGGAAGTATTTAGCTGTTACAATTTAACTTGTGCTCCTTATGCCTTATCTTATTCAATCATGAAGTGGAGAAGCTAGGAAAATAAAAGGTCTTGCTCCCATTGTTCAGTAAGTTGCTGTCCAAGCTGCAATGCATTTCTGACCTGCCAAGTCAATTCCAGGCAATCAGTAGTCACTGTCTGTTTGAAGGATCCTGAAGCACGAATGACAATACTGAGACTGATCAGCATCACCTCAACTGTTAAGGTGAGAGTAAGGGATACAGCAACCAGATGTAACAAAGGAAAGGGCTTACCTATTTTTTAAAGATGGTTGGTGAAACTTCCCCAGGCAGTGCTGTGGAGATTGCTGTCTTGAAGTTATCTCCACCACCAGCAGCCTCTGGTTTGTGAGTGTTGGCTTTGGGAGGACCAAAGGCAGCTTCTGCAAGCTTAGACAGTTTGAAGCCTGATCCAAAGTACCCTGAACTCAGTGGAAAAAAGTTTCTCACTGACTTTGACGATGGTCTTTGGAGCAGGTCCCTGATAATAATTGCATTGGAGCCTAGCCATGGTGATTGCTATTAGAGCTAAGGATTTGGCCTTGACAGATGATGGTAAATAATCTAATGATTATTATAGCACTTATTTTTGCATTTCTATAGCATTAAAAGGCATTCATAATGTTTCATTATATTTTTACATCTCAAAGAAAGAAAGTTGGCTTGAATTGTGTTTTAAAAAATAGCTTACATCTGTCTTGGCTCTCAAGAGCAGTTATTGGACTTTGATAACATCTGGAAGGGAAAGAAAACTATTGCATATAAGGACAGATACTAAGTATAGCAGAGACAAAAGATTTGAGCCTCTCATCACAGCATTCAAATAAAGGAGAAAAGAGACTATAGAGGGTCTTGTATGGCTGAGGAAGTAGCAAAAGCCAGTTTCATCAGGGACAATAGCTGTGAAGATGGTGTCAGTGCCAACATTTCCTGTCATCCAAAAAAGTTTTCAAAATTTCCTTCTTCAACACACTGTGCTTCAAACAAACAAGGATCCTAGCATTAAGACTGATCTTTACAGTTTATTGATATTAGCTAAAGAGAGATTATTTTTAAAATGCAATTAACATTATTTTCATACCACAAACCATGTCAAATTCATCTGGACTAGCCATGATTTTTTTACTCTTACCAGAACAGTGTGTTGGGTGCTTTTCTGGAAAGAACAGCACCTTGCTGTCTAGGAAGACAACTTCTTGCACAAAAACACGGTATCTCACATAGCCTTGCTACATGGTGATATTTCACATGGTGCCAGTACCACTGTGCTGCACCAACACAAATCCTGGGGAGAGAAGCCAGTTCACAGGCTGTATGGATGCAACACAGGGTGACCTCAGGTCGCAGATGGAGTAAGAGTGCACTTCACTCGTAAGAGAGAAGCAAAAATACACTTTATTGATATAGAACAGTGAGTTAACAAAGTTCAATGTGACAGTGATTTAACAAGATTTGATGGACAGGCACACTTGATTATTTACTCCTTAGAGGACAGGGTCAGACAAAACTGTCAGGGAGACCCTCCCGTTGAGTCATGAGGTTCAGAAAATGACCCCCTTGCTTTCTAAACTCCTTCTCAGAGAGGGGTCTAGGTGTGGCTAGATCCAATCCTAGTCCCAGACTTGGTCAACGGTTTATGTCTAGAGGATTATATATGCACAATCAATCCATTATATCACTTATCTAAGATTTCAAAGTTTAGCACGCTATTAGTCACTTACCGAGGATCTGTTGCAGCAAGGAATCTCTCAACCTCGAGGAGTAACCTTGAGAGGCGTCCCTGCTCAAGGGGAGATCCTGGCATGCAGCCCACTGCCAGGCAGGAGAGCTCAAAGGGCTCTTGGGCTGCTCACTATTTATGGGGGTAAGATGATTGACTCATAGTCATATTTGCATACCGACCACAGATTTTAGTTTCTTAGGTGGGCGCATTGCACAATAGCCCTTGGCTATTGTGTTGTTATCTGTCTCCCGAATCCACCAAGAGTCGGATGCAGCCATCATGACCAGATGCATCCATTACGACCATCACTGGTAGTTATCACCTGAGCAGGGTTACAGGAGGTAAAGGTCGGGGGGGGGGGGGGGGGGAAGCACACTGTTACACCTCACTCCTCTATGTCATAGGAACAAGAGAGCAGTTCCTCATAGTTTTTTTTCACCTCGAAACTGCTTCTTAAGTTATCAGTGAACAGCACAAAGGAATTAGTGAGACCTTATAGCTTTCTTCTCTGTAGAGGCACACAAAACACGTTGCTTGAAATATATACTTTTCTGATTGCAGGGCACTTGTGCCAGGAATTGGGCTTGTGCATACTGTTCTAGTCTATAGCAAATAATTTTTTTTCTCTTTTTCAAAAAATCTTTCAGAATTGATTGTTTGAGATTTTGAGAACTTGAGAAATCCAAAGGACTTTGTACTCGATTCATTGATCATTGCACTCTTGGGGGTTACCGGATCTTGTCTGTGGGAAATGTGCTTAGAAATGCACTAGGTCAATTGAGTGAGTTCCTTTACACCACTTAACTGAATCTCATCAGCATGTTTCTCCTGTTTGTGCAATTGATATTTTGCGGCTCTGAGGCAGTGTGACTTGCTGAGCAGCATCTTAAGCTTTGTATATATATATTGCTCGGTGTGAATGAGGTTTAGTTTCTCACTCATACAGAGGGGAATTAAACCCTAGAAGGACGACTGTATAAGCACAAGAGCCATCCTTCACACACTCTTGAATATGTTTAAAGGGTGCAAGTAGCAACATTATACTTTCCTCTGTCAAGAAGTATGTTCTTCCCTATGAGAGGAAAGTAAACCTCTTCTCATTCTTGTAACACTTGTATATATCTAAGCCCTCAGTTTATAGTGTACCTTGAAGACGAAGATAGTATTTGTCCAGTGCATTACTACTGCCTGACAAATCTGCCTCCAGATTTCACACCTCGAGAAGTTAGATATCACTACAGAAAATAAATCAAGTTCTTCTCTCAATGCATCATCTTTTTTTTTTGAGATACGGTAAGGCAGGTGATGCAAAGGCTTATAATCTTTGAGGCTAAATATAAGAGTTTCTGTTTCAAACTAGTTTGCTGAAAGAATGGGAGCATCACCAAGTAGATGTCTATGCATAGGACCTGATTTTCTGAGGCAAGGGGATTTTCTAGGGACTAAATTCAAGGGACTGTGGCACTATTCGGTGGAGCTGTGTGAATAAGAGAAGTGAGAAGGAACGTTTGTGTTACCAGCTCAGAGGGGACATTCTAGAAAGTGCAAGATAGCTGGAAGCAGAACAAGAAATGGAGTCTCTGTTGAGTTCTGTGTTATTCAGCAAAACAAAACTTCTTTCTCTACAAAGAAAGAAAGACTGCTTCAAGGTAATGTCATCCCCCATTTATCTACTAACAAGCTACCAACTTAACATAATCACTCATATCAGAAAGTTCTAAAAGGAACTTTGAAAAGGGAGTCCTCAAATCAGTGAAAGGGCAATCTTTTTTCATCAAAGAACACATATGCTGTGCTGTGTGAATTTGTTGAGGTGAAGAACTGACTGACATTCAAAGCAATACTAGACATTCATATGAATGATAAAAATATTCACAGTTATAAAACAAACATACAAATATACATGTTTTGAAAGAGATTAAAAACTGTCAGTGATTTCATTCAGGCTTTAAATTTGAATTATCAGGACAAAATCTTCCACAGTGGAAGTTCTGCCATCTTCTTCTGGTAATTGGGTAAACTATTTCCAGAGTTGGGATACCTCCATCCACGTGTCAGGCATTAACATCAGTTCAAAAAATACAAATATTCAACTCTTAACTGTGATTTTAGTATGCAGAGCCATTTACTTGACTTAGTGCCATTTTAGGACCCTACCAGCATTTTGCATTTTCTCCTGGCACTGTGACTATATTCAGTGGTGTGTTTGTAATGCCTGTTCGGGATAGTTAGGAAAATTAATTAGTTCTAGCTCAATAGTGCAATATTTTCAATATTTTGATGCTTCTTTTTATTACTCTTTCTCTAGTGTGCTTTTTCCTCCAGTAGGATGTTCAAATAACTTTTAAAGTCACCTGAAGAATCTGGATTCCCCGCAGCCACCTGTTTCAGTGGTGCTGTGCTTTGTAGTTTGACAGCATGTCCTTTTAAATTACCTAGGTGGTTTTGTTTTTGTCTCTGAATTGATTGGCTCTTTCCTCAGTCTTCATACCTAAGGCAATAAACATCAAAAGGCGGTGGGGACTAGTTCCCTAGGAGCAATACCAGCCTATGGCTACTACATGGCTGGGAATGGTGCCATGGGAGGTGCTGTGGTTCAGATAAAGCAAAACTACAGAGTTTGGCTGCTATGGTGGAAGTATTTCTTGTTGTTCCTTTCACAAGAGTAAGAACATTAATCCCCGGTGTTCTGGCCATGTTCCATCCTGTGTAATTACATTCTGTCTGCCCTGTATTTTCCTTGCAGCTGTAATTGTTCTTCCTCTCCTACTGTACTGGTTTTGGCTGAGATAGAGTTAATTTTCTTCATAGTACCTGGTATGGTGCTGTTTTTTGGATTTGTGACCAGAACAGTTTTGATAACATAGGGATGTTTTAGTTACTGCTGAACACTGCTTACACAGCATCAGGGCCTTTTCTGTTTCTCACACTTTTCTGTTTCTTACCCCACCAGCGAGTGGGCTGGGGGTGCAGCAGAAGCTGGGAGGGGACACAGCCAGGACAGCTGACCCCAACTGACCAAAGGGCTATTCCATACCATATGACGTCATGCTCAGCATATAGAGCTGGGGGAAAGGAGGAGGAGGGGTGGAAGGCATTTGGAATTATGGCATTTGTCTTCCCAAGTAACTATTATGAATGATGAAGCCCCGCATTCCTGGAAATGGCTAAATATCTGCCTACCGATGGGAAACAGTGAATTAATTCTTTATTTTGCTTTGCTTGTGCACAGAGCTGTTGCTTTACCTATGAAACTGTCTTTATCTCAACCCATGAATTTTCTCCCTTTAGATTGGTAAGCTCCAATGATCCCAGTTTGCAGGGTGGGAATACCATAGCAAAAGACACAATTCTTAATAAGTGACGACTATATGTATTCCACTGTCACAAAGTTTCTGCTTGATTTGTAGCAAATATTAGCTACAGGGAGTTTTGTGTTGTTTTTTTTTCTCTCCCTTATGTGTGACCTCTATCTAAGGAAGTCCTATCAAGCAGGGCTACAGAAAGCACAATAGAGATAAGAGCAGATACTGCCACTTCATGCAGCTTTATAAGAACAGCTGTCCAGTTAACATGACTTTGAATTTGAGGTTCGATTTATGTGAAAAAAATCTACAAGGGAGGAAGTGAACTTCAGCAGCTGGAAATATATTTTGATTACACTCTGATTAATTTCCTGGGGTTGCAAAACTATCATTTTGCAAAAATGTGCTAAAGTATTTTTTGTCCTCTTCTGAAGTTTTCAAAGCTGTATCCTTGCAAAGACATTGAAGTCCTCCATAATGAATTTTCAGTTTCAGTTTATTTTGGGACCTAACTCTAACCCCAAATGTGATATTGTAGCCCAACAACAAAACATTTATGAAAAGCCTGACTGATATTCTACTGATATTCTTTTCAATTGGCCATGGGTGCCTGATAAATGGTAGACCCCTTGCAAAAGCAGTTCTAAAATCAATTTTAGCTGGCAGAACAGGAGGGAGAAGGGAAAAGCAATTAAGCAGCTACAAGAGAATTGATTTTCACTGGGAGAATAAGCAGATATTATGTATTCATGTTTTGACTTGAGTTCTACTGATGATGATGATTGTATGTTCCTATTAGCACAGTGTCTCCCATTTTGCTAGTTTATTAATGTCTATATAAAGTTATTAAAAAAGAATTTCATATGTTGAAAAAAACCCAAACAAAACAAACACCATATGTGCACACATATCCCAGTAAGAGTTAATGTTAAAAGCACACTGGAAGCCAGCACTGTTTTACTATGTGTGCTAAGAAAATCAATTTTTAAAAGTCTCTTCAATCCTTACCCTATAATTTCCTGGTCGCCACACACTCCAGTCCTGTAGCAGTGGCTGGAAAAACAGCAGCAGCAATTTGGAAAAGGAAATCTCTCTTCCCCCTGCCCCTTTGTAATCCTAACTCAAGAACAAGATAGTGGTATAAAAAGAGCAAGCAAGTGTCCAGTACAGATTTGAGAGTAATTCTTCCAAAGTGGCACCAGTATCTTATTCTAGGGCAAGAGTACTTTTAAATGAAATTTGCAGACAGAAATGTGTGGGTCTGTGCCTGTGCAGACTTTGTGGAACATGGACTGTCTGTCTGTCTGACAGCTATGCAACTGGCTTACACATGCACAGTAATTCTGTCCGATGCTTCTGGAAAGCACCAGTTGTTTTGCATGAGCACGTAGCAGCAGTGCAGTGCAATTCTGACACATAGCTAGTGCTAGGAAACAAGACTATGCCCACATGGATCTCTGCATACCCTCCAGATGTGTGAGGAGCTCAGGGTGAAGGGAACTCTATCGCCTTTCTCCAATAACTCAGAAATCTCATTCAAAAAGGGAGAGTTCTTAAATCCCAGCCAAGGCAGCTTATTTGAGCAGAACCGACAAACATACCCAGGGGGCTCCGGTATTTGTCAGTCTGTTTTGGTACAGTGCTCATTGCTGAACTTAGTAGGCTTTGCGAGTCTATGAGGAAAATTATGCAGTAGAGCTTAATGTGTTTCCTCTTGCCCTTCCTTCAATGAGTGAAAGTCTGTCTTTAGCACTCACCAGTTTTTGTGTTTCTTCTGCAGACTGCCTAGGGCAGAGGTGTAGTCTCATGATCTGGAGAAGGGCCTCTAACCTGCTTCCTCACAACCAAACAGTGGCTTCTCTTAATCCCTCCTTCATGGAGGCAGGTGTACCAAGTCTTTAGTTTTCTTGCCCTTGCCAGGGCAGTCAGTGCCACTCAGCAGCCACAGAGAAGCCTTATCCTCTTAATCCAGTAGGCTTCCGGAAAGAAATGAAGGTGTAAACCCCACCTTGTTTAAGCAGTCTTAAAATGCTTCCAAAGTCATCCATAAGCATTTTGAGTATGTCCTCTGACCTGCATTATGCACCCATAGTGCCACTGCATCAGCCTCACCCACAATAGCCAAGCCACCTGTGTTAGAGAGTTCAAACACCGTGATACTAATACTACAGATTTCACGCAGGTATCACAGCGGTTGAAGGCGTGGGGAAAGCAATTATCTTAAGGAAAAAACAAGCCATGAAAATAGCTAGGGTAGGTTAAAACACTGAATCATGACTGTCACCATAAACAACGTGCCAGATCTTCCCAGACCCATTTCATCTTCCTCTTTTCACACACACATCAACTAATACTAGCAGTCGTGGTGTGTTTTTTGACTGAGGCAGTGCTGGTTGACGTTCTCCTCTGTTGTTATTAACAATCTTACATTCATCTGATAATCTCTAAACTATGTTCCTACAATACCAAGGAAAATGCGTAAATATTTATTAATTACCACGCTGCAGGTTGGCTAGCTTTCCTGGTCCTGTGAGCTATCCAGCGCAGGGGTAGCAGCCACAGATTACATACCACGTATCTTAAGAGCCGTGTGGAAGGAGACTCCAGGAGGTTGTCACAGGGGAGGGGTGGCATTGCTTTCCAGCAGTCTCAGCTGTCCATTGCCACATGGCTCTGGCTGGGTCTCAGACAATGCAGTAAGTACCTTGTTAGCTGACTTGTCCAGCTAGCAGCCCTGCTACTGATCATGGGAAGTCCCTGTGCCATGGGACACACTGGCACTGCTCAGTCTCACTTGGCAGCTTGGCTGCTTGGTTACATTGCACTTACTGTAATTGCACCTTAAAACTCTCTACTTACTCCTCTTTATAAACCACTAACCAATTTCAAACAGTAATGCGTATTTATAATTCTTGCCAGAGAAGCATCAGTGGGACACTAGCTGTAATACAGATTAGGTTTATTAGTGAGATATAAACCAAACTAAGATTGTTAAAAGGGATTTGTGATTTCAAGTGTCTATCCTCAACAAGTCAGAAGAGGATTGCTTTCTAGGAAATGCTGAGCAGCAGTGCTCTGAAAACCTATTTAGTCTCTCAAGTTGAGCACCCAAAATTACTATGTTCTTTTGAAAAGGTTTCCCATGTTGTTTTAGAAAGAGCAAAAAAGTCTTGCAGTCTGCGTGACACATGGCTGTAGAGTATCTATTTATGCCTTTCTTGAAGAACGACATTTGTTTGATGACTTTCAAAAGTTCAGGTTCAAGGTAGTTGTTAGGAACTATTTGAGGAAGTCACAGCACAACTTATTAAAAGTTATTTATAGTAGGAAAATAGAAGTGTTTCCACCATACTAAAGAGATTGCCAATGTAAAGATCACTTCTGGTTTGCTCTGATAAGAACATTTAAAATAAATGTCCTGTAGGTAAGAGATAAGTTGAAACCTAAGCTGATAACATTAATTAGCTATTCATGTAAAGAAAAAGAACACATGACTTGAACATAAAAATATGTTTGAGATTCCAAACAGTTTTCAAGTTTTGATGGGATGGCATAAAATTCTCATGAGACCAGTTTGTTTGAAGACTGATAACTAAGATAAAAATGAACAATGTGGTTCTGATTTTGAAAGTCAAATAGTTTGGGATTGATCCTATCTCTCAGATATATAATCATGGTATGTTGTATACTGTAATTGTTTGAACCCTTACCAGTGGGCAAAAATACACAAAAGTCTTGTAAACCCAAACTTGTAACTCCAAAAAATCTTGTAACTGGAATTACTTCCTTGGAAGGATGAGTGAAGGGAATGAGGGAAGCACAGCTGTTTCTGCTAATGCCTTCTTGCTTCATGTGGTGGCACAGAACAGATTCAAAGTGAACATAAATTATATTACACGTAATGTGTCTAGCTTCTGCTATCCAGTGACGTTTGGAGTTCAGAATAATTTTGGCTCTTTTAAAATCTTCTTGTTTTGATGTTATCTTAATTTTCTAGTGACTTTCCTCCATTCTCCTGCTTGTTTCCGTCTTCATCGGTCATAAAAGTAAGACTTGGCAAATGCATGTGCTCTCTGATAAGATTAAATAATGTTAAGCACCTGCTCCTCTTGGTTATTGTCTGCAGGAGTTTATTACCACTTTCTAAAAAGACTGTTCAGTGTGTTACTGATGGATGATGTCAAACGCCAGCTGTCAAGAAGTCTAGTCCCATAACATAATAATGACAAATAATATGCACCCTCCTCTAAAATCAAATACATGAATCAGCCTCCCTTTTTCCTGAGGCTAACCTGGAACCTAACTTTGCTTTTGGTATGAAGTAGGATCAGAAGGAGGCTAAAGCACTGTACTTCTTTATGCTTTGGACAAGGATTTTTCACAGAGCACAAACACTAACTAAAATTCCACTTTAGTGTTCATAAGACTTTAGCGTTCATTGACTTCAGAGGTGGCAGCATTAGGTGAAGAATACCATTCAGAGTGCATTAGTGGCTATAGTATTCCTGCCCTGTAGCTCTGCTGGGAATGCATGTTCTGCACAGAGACACAATTCACAGTCCTGAGGTGGGTTTGCCACTCTTACGAACTGTAGCTAGCAGCTGTCTTAATTTTACTTTTGGGCTTAGACTTACTAAGACGTCATTTAAGGTAACATACCAGCTTTTGTACAGACGGACGCACTTTCCTACCTGCCAGCATTATTCTGTGGAAAATGTCTGTCAAGACATAGGTGATGGCAGTTTCTTAAACAGATGTAGTAGCAAGTCATCGTCTCACTTGGAAGAGGTGTCAGTGAGGGAGCTCTTCAATTCTTAGTGTTTTTTATATTACTAACTGTGAGATCTGGACCTGAAGGTGAGGAAAGTGAGAGATGTAGGTGCCCTGGAAACCTCTGCAAATAGCAGTTACTGGTAGGCAGTCAATATTCTGCTCATGGTTTAGACTTTTTCTTGTGTACTAGACTATTTCAAGGATTCATGTCAAATAGGATTCATGACAGGAAAATCAAAGTACTATTTTCATTTATTTTCATATATAATTTTTTTGTAGAAAATATCCTGAGTTCACCCCAGATTAAGGAGTCATTTCAGATGACTGAAACCCTAAGTTTCATTAAAGAAGCTGTTTGATGAAAGAAATCACCCGCTTTTAGCTAAGGCTGCAGAATGCCCCTCCCTAGGGAAAACTGTCCTGAGGCTGGGTCCATCCAAGAGCTGGGTCCATCTGTCTGTGATAAGGAATGGCAGTCCTCACTAAGCCAGTTGGTGAATTCGCATTGTCCTGCTGCTTCCATTACCACTAAGCAGTGCAGCTGCAATTTTGATACTCTGCTTTATCTTCCTTTATTTTGCCATCATATAGTTTGTCTGTCTTTAGTTAAGGAATGTGGAACTGGAGATATTTAGTGTTAAAAAAAATTTCTATTTCCCCTTCTCTGACCTCAGCAGCTGCACACACAAATGCACTCATACATGCATGTGTGATGGAAAAACAAATGTGAGAAGGTGGTAGTTTTAAAAAAGTTTGATAGTGTTTTTACTGGATGTTAGAAGTTTCTGAATTCCTCTCCAGGTGTCTCAGCACTTGGAGGCATGATGTAAATGAGCTGGCAGGTAAGAAATGCTTTAAACAAAATAAATGGTTGGAACTGCAGACTGCAAGAACAGTACCAGTAAAAAACAAGTAAGAAATGCTTATCTGAGGGCTGTAAGCAAAAGCACAGGAACATTAAAATACTTAGCATTACTGTAGTAAGAAAATATCATGTGGAGGAGGAGATGCTAAATCACAAGACATCATAGAAAAGAGCAATTATACAGTCCTGACAGGCACTGTCATTTGAGAAAATAGCAATCATAAGCTTCACAACTGAAGATGTTTTAATAATGTAAAGGTCATGTCGGTATTTGTGGTACAGTGTGTATCACATCTGTAAAGATGCTTTGGAAGCTGTCCTGACCATGGCACTTTGACAATATTCCTGAAGCAAAGAGGTGCCCAAGCACATACCTATTCAGGAGGATGGTATCCTTCTGATTACACCGAGTATTGGAAATGATGCTTCTTGTTCAGATGCTTCAGCATTGCATGGCTTCACTGGAGAGATCATTCCCTAGTTAACATCTCCTGGGAAAATGTAGAGCAATGCAATTAGATAACACAAACAGGCTAGAGAAATACAGTTTCTAGGGGTGGCATCTTGCAGAACTGGTGAAGACATTCTGATTTAGGTTTGGTGAGAGGCATGAAATAATTTTCCACTAAAATAAATTCTAAATGCTGAAATCAAAATTGGAAATTTTCAAAGCTGTCTTAGAAGGCCAGATAGCCATCTACTATTCAAATTAACATAATTTTTAAAAGCAGATTATAGCTTTCTCTCTTGGAAGTTTTCACTGCAGTAGATCACACAGATAAGAAAGTTAGCAGTGCTTCACCCATCCCTTCGAATGTACAATCAAGTGTCTAATAGTCAGTCTTGTCATTTCAAATCCATTACAAAATCCCATTTTAAATCTAAATAGTAAGCTACTGCTCAATAATGTGGGCTGAATCCCTTTGAAAAAGGAGAATATCTATGCTTTATTTCAAGCAAGGCAAGTTTGGGAATATTTTCCTTTCAAAAGGACACATTCCCTAAGTACACTGTTTTTGAGCTGTCAGTGTAAATGACTTTGTTTCTCTCCAGTCTCAAGAGATCCATGCAAGCAGAATGTGGATTTTGTACACACCAGCAGGGTGTCAAGACTATCTGGAGTCAATACTCATCACGCGCATCGAGGGCACTGAGCGTGAATCTATACGGGGCTTAGGCCGAGCTGTAAGATACAGAATGAGTAACAGCAGGTAGTATAATACAGAACGAGTCAAAATCGCACCCGCTCCGATTGGATGTTCATCGCCATCTTTTTTGATATTTAAAAGAACGAAAAGCTTAGTGAATAATTTCTCTCAAGGTTATTATTGACAAAAAGGTACCTTTCACTCTAGGTACTGTCTGGAGCCCTTTAATATAAGACTTACAATAAGTGGATTGATTGTCTGTACATTACTAGCAATGGAAATGCAGTTCTGAACTCTAGGGAATGAAGTATTAGAAATCCTATTAGAAATCCTATGCTTAAACATTAAACAGAAATCCAATGGTACCATTAAACAGACAACTGATACGAAGTCACTAAGAAAACTTCAGTGGTAAACCCGTGTCCATGCTCATTGGCAGCTGAAACAATCAGGAGCAAATTTGGGAGCGAAAACAATTCAAGCTCTGCACTTTGAAAGGAAAAGAACGTGGAGTTCCTCACAGCATGTCAGACACAGGGTGATGGAGGTTCACCAGAGAGAGAAGAAAAAGCTACTTTAATGTTATTTTTGTGAATCACTTCATATGATTGGTTACAGTCTGCAAAAGGAGAACCAAGGTCCTCTGCCAGTGGAAATGGATGCAGAAATTTGGCAGAATTTGGCTTAGAGATGGAACTAGTTTTCTCACAGAAAGGTTGGTTCCGAGTCTGTGTCCTTCTAACATAAGTAACACGATTTTCTTTAATCAGAGAGACAAGATTCTTCTCCCCCGCCCCCAATTTTCTGACATTAAAGCAGCCAAGCACACTCATAGAAGATACAGTTTTACTGTGAAATGTTTTGGGGCATAGACATGGTTTTAATATCTACTATCAGGTGAAAAATATCTAGTTTTAATTTTCTGCTGGCCTTTATATGAGAGAAAACTCTGTTATTAGTAGTAGATTGGTAATGCTTTTTCAAGAGAACCAATAACCCTCTTCAGAGCTCATTTTCTTTTCCAAATGTAGCCTCTTGTTGTCAGTGTTGTCCTGTGGTTCTTCAGGAAAATGGACATTTATATTTTGATATGGAAAAACCTGATTATCTTGCAATTTCCTTAGACTGTCAGCATTCACAGATAATAACTTGCTGCCTACATAAGGTTAATATTAGAATTATTTGATGCTTTATGGAATGAGCAGAAGGAGGTGATTGAAGTGGAGTTATTGATCTGTAGATTTTGTCTCTGATGACTTCTCTGGAATGTCTATGACACCCTAACTGAGGGTCCGTAGGGGGAAATAGAGCAAAACTTATGACCAAAAGCTTCGGTGAGAGCATAGGCTTGGCTGTGAGGTCCCTTCTTTCAGCAGTCAAGGCTGCTTTGCCTTCAATATTTCCACACAATCCCTGGCTGTCTGTTTGGGTGAGTAACAGGGCTGTTATCAGCTCTGGCTCTCCTTCCACCTCATGTTATTATGGAGAGTTGAGTGGGATAATAGTAAGAAGGCAGTTGGATTATAGCTCTCCCTGCTCATCCAGACCAGCTGGTTTGGGGAGAAAAGAATAACACAGGAAGGGATATGATTATTTATTCTGTGCAACAGATATCTACTCTTAGCTGGGAGTCTCTTTTGCTGCTTCTGGGCAGGTCTGCCTCTCGCAACGGGCTCTAGCTACCAGGATGATTAAGTACAGCAGCTCCTTGGAATTTGGTTACAGGCAGTGTTAAAATTTAACAGAATACTTAGCTTTGATCCAGTCCTGCAAAGTTTCATGTAGGAGACTAAATTTCATCAAAGAGGCTTGTCTCTGGCTCAGGTGGAGAGCAGCAGTGTGGAAGGGTTTGATGTCTGGATATGAGAGATGACTGCTGCTAGTGCAGGAGCAAAAAACAAAGTCAGGAAGAACAAACAGATCTTAACAGAGATCCCCTGCCGTGTCTGTGTAGCAGCCCAGGAAAAAATGAACATAGACCTTTTTAAAGTATAGAGGGCCCCATCAGAAACTGGGAAGTGCCCTATGTATTTTTTTTTTAATGTTTAACTGTCAGAATAACTGACAGAATAACTATCCAAAAAGGATGCCCTTCATCTTTGGGAGCATGCAAATGACAGATGAGGAAAGCCAATGTCTATTTGCACATAGCACATAGCAACATATCCCAGTAAAATAGCCTTGTGCTAGAAGTACCCAGTCACTTATGCAGGATACCTCTAAGGAAAACTGAAAAGATTTCCCTATGATATACTGCAGCACAATCATTCTCTCATCACAGCTGGTGACTTGATTGTGCTCAAAGATATGTGGCCCTTTAATTCAGCTATAGGTGGTTCCATTGTTGACAAATTAAAAATTGCCAGTTGACTCTTATAATACCATTTGTCTCAGCCATGTCCTGTGGCTGTGACTGCCCTAGGATCTTAAGCTCTATGCAATGCCTCTGCTGTATCTGTTTTTATTCTTCTTTCTGATCCATTTCCAGCCTGTTTAAGCTTTTCCCAAATGAAAGCTATCATCACATTTTACCAATGTTTATGTATTATTTTGGAACACTGATAATTTTTGCTAAATTGAATTGTTATACAGAATATGAAAGTCTGTGCCTGCTGAAAAAGATAGTTTGACAAAACCATCCCACTTTTCTTGAATGGTGTTTTGATGAAAGAAGTACTAACTGTTGAAATGTCATTTTCTTACAGAAATATCCTATTATTACTATTTATTGTAGCAGAAGAGGCCTAAACATATGAATAAAGCAAGGCATGCTGGGAGACTTAATATCTTTTATTAGACCAGATGATGCATCTGGAAAGGAGTCAAAGACTGTTTCTGTTTCAGACCTGAAGCAGGAGCTGCATGCCCTCAAACCTGACTTGTTTACCAATAATAGCAGCTGGTATAATGACATTTATTGCCATTTCCTCCAAAGCTTGCCTAGATTTTTATTTCACAGTTTGCAATGACTTGCTGCTTTGAATTTTTACTATTTTTTGTCGAATTAGAAGAGAATAGGCATTTTTAAAAAGCCAAATTCAGAATATGATTTTCAAAATTTGAGGATTTTGTTCCATTTAGAAATATAGCTGAAGTTTTGAAATCTCATTATCCTTCAGAGCAGAGAATCTAAATCCTGCTCCTTTCACCTCATTACCTGATTTCTTAGTGGGAAAATCTCTAAGACTGTCTTTGATGTATCTTTACCAGAAACTAGGTCCACACTAATGCTCCAGGCTATAGATAACAGTATTAACTCTGTTAATAGAGCAGAGTCAAATAGCATGGAGATGGGATGACCCTCCTTCTCCTGGAAGGAATGTTCTTACTCAGGGGGATCAGAGCAGCCCCAGATGAGTGCTAGGAAGCAAAGTGGACAGTTAGGCCATGCAGTCTGTCTTCTCCTAAGGCATCAGGTAAGACCTTTGAACATAGTGACCCAAGTTCATCCATAATGTTGTTCCCCTATCAGTGGTGTTACACAAAGTCAGTGTGACCCTTTGATGGAGAGTATGAAGATGGAAGAAAGCTGGAGAAGCTTTAAAAAAAGAACACCTAGCAGGCCTGTTTGTTTAGTTCAGTAATGCTTTCTTAAGCTTGCCACTTAATGAGAGAATTCGCTGACATGTCGTTGTGTAATGGAGTTGTAATGCAGTAGTGGGATGCTGTGTTTGAAATAGCAAGATGCTGCATGGTAATGAAAGGCTGCTTTTGCCATGGTAGGGGACTGTTTATGTAGTGGTGGGATGAGAGAGACCCTATTTACTTCATGGTAGGGTGCTGCTTGTGTAGTGATACAACTGCTTTGCCAATGGAGGAGATCGCAGAGCACCGGCAAGATTTGAGAAGCACCGGCAAGATTTTAGAAACCCCAGCTGCCAAGTGACTTTGTTTTTGTTCTCATTCTTTTCACTGGGGCATGGAGAGAGATAGCCTAACCTTTTGTTCCAGTTGCATATTGTACATTTTATGTTGTTTTGTATTATGTTTAACAAACTACTGACATCTGGAGTCACAGCAGTCCTTGGCCCTGAAGCACTTTTTCCATTACAACTTACACCCCCCTCTTTGCCTTTTTATTTGCACAATAATACAACACCCAAATTCTGCATCCCTCTGTGCAAGAGCTTAGTCTCATGAAAGCACAATCACTTCATGTTCTACACAGTCCTCCAGTCCCTTAATTTATTTTGCCACTTGCATAATGGATTGACAATGCTTTACTGTTATCAACTGGTTTCTGTCTTTTCAATAACTTAATTTAGAAATTACTGCAATGTATATGACTGGATAGATGAAAACCTCAAGGAAGATATTTCTATTTTGCCTGTTTTGGTACAGTCGCATCCCATTCCAGCTAGATTTTGTAACCCTGTGTTGTACAGATTGGGAAACTGAGACACTGAGGAATTAAAAAGACATGGCAAAGTCTGCAGCAGAGTCCATGTCTCTCAGATTCTTATCCTTACAGCCATTTCTCCTTTCCCAGGGACATCAGGCCACATTTGAGTTCTGCTCTGACAGGAATGGCAGAATCAGCGTATCCTTACATGAGTTCTCCAGCAAATTTAATATCAACCCTTTCTTGTTACATTTTTTAGTACTTTTAAATAATACAAAATGTAAAGAACTTTTAATTACCATTTAAAAATAACCTCTTCATTTTAGATCTATGTCTTAGGATTTTTAAGTAGCACAAAAATTAGGCTTAAGGAGTCAGCAAACTATGAATTTGCACAGGCTAAAGTAATTAACTCGTCAAAACCTAAAGACCAGGATCCTGGAAAGAAATTTGCTGAGGAGGAGCTGGACTTGTAGAAGTTTAAGCATCTGTATGGGAGAGAAGCTGTGTTCTGGGCACAGCTGGGAAGGCAGGAGAAGGAACTGTCTGTCTGTCGCCAAGCAGAAGGCCCTGCTATGTAGCATATTCTATACAGGGTCAGCTCTCCATTAACCTGTGCTGGCTGCCAAACTGTGAGGGAAATGACAACAGCCAGTGGCTGCCAGGATGTGGGTACAGTGCAGGGATTACTGGGTGCGTGCACCAGAGAGGTCCTTACCCAGGAAGGCCAGATCCCCCCCGTACATGTGCTCTGCTCTAACGCGTAGCCCCATGCGTATCTGCGGATCTGAAGCCAAAGGTCCAGGAAAAGACTGCTTTTCATGCATGAAAAAAAATCTTCCTTCATTTCCTTTTGAACCCTCAGAGTGTCAAACTAGATGACTCAAAGAAGAGGAAAGGGAGTAAAGCAGTTCTGTTAAATGAGAAGATATGAAATTCTGATTCTTTGGGTTATGTTGTCCTCTTCCCTGAAATGGTGTGATAGGAGGATTTGGCCATTAGTATGAAGGGACTGAATTAGTCCTACCCATTAATTCCTCTGGAACCAATAAGTCTCTGTACCCTTGACACTGGCATAGACTGATGCATGATATCTTCATCCCTTGCAGATAGCGTTAGAGTCAGATTTTAATAATAAATCCAGCATTTTGACTTCCCTCAATTTTAACAGCAGGAGCTTTGTGGGACTGGTGAATACATACAGGCTTTACAATCCAAGGCAAATCACATCTATTCTACGTACAGGTCAGAAATGCAGAGGTTAGACAATATAATTCTCCCAAATTGGAACTGGAGACAGAGTCAGCCAGAGTATGTTAGGGCAGACAAGAGCAAAGATCAAATATACCTCAAAATAACGCACTCAGTATGTAGCTCTGATATCCAGCTAGTAGCACTGAAGATATAGATCTCTTCAAAGGATAAACCACTACAAACACAACTAATGAAATCTCACTGTTTTTCTTTTTCTGCTTCTTTTTTTTCCCTACAGCTGCATTTTGTGAATAGTTCTGAATTCATTTTTGCCACTTGCAATATGTTCCCCCAAATAGAATCATAGAATCATAGAATCATTTAGGTTGGAAAAGACCTTTAAGATCATCAAGTCCAACTGTTAACTTAGCACTGCCAAGCCCACCACTAAACCATGTCCCTAAGCCCCACATCTACACATCTTTTAAATACCTCCAGGGATGGTGACTCCACCACTTCCCTGGGCAGCCTGGTCCAATGCTTGACAACCCTTTCAGTGAAGACATTTTTCCTAATATCCCGCCTAAACCTCCCCTGGCACAACTTGAGGCCATTTCCTCTTGTCCTATCACTTGTTGCTTGGGAGAAGAGACTGACACCCACCTTGCTACAACCTCCTTTCAGGGAGTTGTAGAGGGCAATAAGGTCTCCCCTCAGCCTCCTTTTCTCCAGGCTGAAAAACCACAGGTCCCTCAGCTGCTCCTCATAAGACTTGTGCTGTAGACCCTTCCCCAGCTTCGTTGCCCTTCTCTGGACACGCTCCAGCACCTCAGTGTCTCTCTAGTAGTGAGCGGCCCAAAACTGAACACAGTATTCAAGGTGCGGCCTCACCAGTGCCGAGTACAGGGGCACGATCACTTCCCTAGTCCTGCTGGCCACGCTATTCCTGATACAAGCCAGGATGCCATTGGCCTTCTTGGCCACCTGGGCACACTGCTGGCTCATATTCAGGTGGCTGTTGACCAACACCCCCAGGTCCTTCTCTGCTGGGCAGCTTTCCAGCCCCTCTTCCCCAAGCCTGTAGCGCTGCATGGGGTTGTTGTGGCCCAAGTGCAGGACCTTGCACTGAGCCTTGTTGAACCTCATACAATTGGCCCCAGCCCATCGATCCAGCCTGTCCAGGTCCCTCTGCAGAGCCTTCCTACCCTCAAGCAGATCAACGCTCCTGCCCAACTTGGTGTCATCTGCAAACTTACTGAGGGTGCACCCAATCCCTTCATCCAGATCATTGATAAATATATTAAACAGAACTGGCCCCAGGACAGAGCCCTGGGGAACACCGCTTGTGATCGGCCGCCAACTGGAGTAAACTCCATTCACCACCACTCTTTGGGCCCAGCCACCCAGCCAGGTTTTTACCTAGCGAAGCATATGCCTGTCCAAGCCATGAGCAGCCAGTTTCTCCAAGAGAATGCTGTGGGAAACGGTATCAAAGGCTTTACTAAAGCACGTGTACTTCCAAAATCTCTCACAGCTTTCTAGAGGCAGCTTTATTTTATGGTAAATTCATCCTCTCCTCTACTGCTATCAAATATTACTCCTGATAGCGTTGATACTTACTCACTGTGAACAGGCACAAGTGACTGCAAAAAAAAAAAAAAAAAATTATACCAAAACGTTTTCATGTGTTGTGTCAGGAAGCACAAGCAATACCATGCGACTACAACAGTGATGCTGGCAGTTTGACCATGGCCTATTGGAGAAGAATTTTTTTTTAATCTAGCAGACCAGGACATAATAAGAATCAACTCCTGAAATCTAAAACTGTGTATGAGATTATCATAATAGTCCCTCTGCTCCTATAAATTTAATAGAATTTTCTGACCAATGACAAGAACATAATTCAACGCAGCAGGATTCTCACATTGGATTGGTGGAATGAAGGATGTAAAAAGACATACTGACCTCAGTGTCTAAGAAACTATGCTCTTCCATGCCTATTCCGTAGGAAAACAGGGAGAGTAAAAGAATGCTTATTTTATTTAACTAAATTTTCAAAACAGGTAATAACTTTTGAGGTTTGCCATATTTCATTTTTGTTAGTAGACAAATACCTATAAATAGAAACTATATTATGTTTCATTGCATTTCTTTTATATTAGTTTTTGGGCTTTCGCCATTCCTTTTCTGTTTGGAAAAATCACCATATTTTCCCTCCCTAATGAGATTCAGGTGAGCAAAGAGCAGTTCATTATTCTTTGGCAGATAAATAGCTGCCCTTTGTTCAAATATGCTAAGCTTTTATGTACAGAATTTCACTCCCAAATTGGTAGTGACACAAATTAAACCATAAATGCAGTTGAAAACACTCTTTGCCAACGGAGCGAATATATTGTAGTCTCAGTCCATTTTTGTGCCTATTGGTTATGATCTGTTCACAACACAGATTTGTCAGACAGATGCACCCACTCTCACATCTGATCAGTTGTGTATGCAGAAACAAACAAAAACACCCTATACAAAACAAAAAAATCAAGGCTGGAGTAGTGATCCTGACTTTACTAACTTACTAACTAAAACAACAAATGCAAAGCAAAATTTTCCCTAATTGTGTCATTATAATTTGTAATTATTCTGAAATTGCATCATATAGCAATCGTCTTTCTTTGGTTTGAGGTAGCAATCCTTTCTGGTTTTGTTGGCTGATGAGTTACGAGCATTTTTTTCTGAAATAATGACAGATGGCAAACAAATGAGGGATAAACTAACCTGCTAAATAATGTAACATGAAATTTAGCATTTAAATTCCCATCTGGAATGCCTTTACACTCAAATAGTCTTCCAGGGTTTGGGTGTGGATTTACTCACAGTGCTGCACATTTCTGAGTCTGTAATGTAATTTCGAGTCCCTGGCAATAGGCTGAGGCGCACACATGACTGATCAACTGATATCAAAACCTCAGGGTCCACAGAAGGTAGCAATTACATACCCTCACAGGGTGCTTATTGCTTGGGGGTTTTAGACGTTGTTATTGCAGAAAGCTGCAAAGCACACTGCTTAACAGCCGTTTCCTGAAAGCTATCAGCACTGATTTTGTTATCATGTTCTGATTTCAGCGCTCCCTGAAATGTCATGACTTACTATTCCCTTTTCCTTTACTGTAAGCAATTTAGGTACACTTTAAAATAGCACAAATCCTGGTTAGTCTTCTCATAAATCCATTATCCTCTAGCTAATCCAATCGACATGTATATTGACATATGCACTTTGCTCCAAATGACTTCATGGAAATCATAAATAAATAGTCAACATGTCAGCTGCTGAGTGATTCTGGAATATACCAATGGTAACATGCAAAAAAAAAAAATCCCCCTTTTTAAAGGAAATGCAAAGTATTTATAAATACAGTGATTCAAAGTGTTATCACCTGACAACCTCTTATTATCACTACTAATATCCAGGGCTTTGTTTCTGTAGATTTCAAACTTTTAAATACTGTTTTATATATCAAAATTATATTTCTTATGTGCATTACTTTCCTTTTGGTAATGCAGTATGTTCAGACTTCTTCCTTCTATTTTTTTCATAACACTGGTAGCATTCCCTAAGCTCTATGCCGGCATCAGGACTGACTATTTGGAAAAAAATCCCAGTACACTGTATTTAACATGCACACGTGTGGCAGGGACACTCATATGCACAGAGCACATCTCAGTAATGCCTGGCTTAGCCAGATGTTTCTATAGTGAAATAACAAACAGTAAGTATAGTGGACTAAAATCCTTTTAGCATTATCCACTAGCAAAACTCCAAAATCCACCAGCACTTAGCTTAAAAAAAGTGTTTTAATACCTGGTTTGTTTTAATTAGGTTGGACTTGGCATTGTGTTTACGTTTCGGATTTACTGTGGGAGATGCTTGCACAGTGTCCAAGGGGTTGCTTTTTAAATGTCATATTTTGAACAGAAAAGTAAAAATTATTAAATATCAGCTCAAACATGTCTGTTAAGAACATTGTATCTACATGAAATTATAAACCCAATTCTTTTAGCTTTTGAAATGTAATTTAGTAATTGGCTGAATATCTAAGATTTTACCATTAGTATCACACGATCAGTCAGCATTATATATAGAGATATAAAAATTATGCTCTTAATGGCATGGTTTTGACCTTCATTTAGGTAGTTTGCATACATGTTTTCATCATACATGGAAATTTTTGAAGGTGTGTGTGACTGCCAGGCCCTCCTTAGTGTTCCTGCAACAGTTACTGATGAAAATATTTTCACTGGAGTCAATGATTTGCCGAGGAAAGATAAGAGCACACATCTGAGAGCCTGAGACAGGACCTCCTGTCTCATACATGATTTTCCCTAAAAAGAGACAACAATTTACATGCATCCCTTGCTTAATTCCAGAACTAGTGAAGGGTGTCAGACTTCCAGCTCCTGATTCTGATGTCTGTTCTTCACTAGTTTAAAGCTATCTCAAATTATTCTGTTTATATTTTTTTCTTATTTTACCTTCCCCCTCACCACTCCTCTCCTTCAGATACTGTTTCCCACACAGCAGCTGGTGCAGGACACAGCTGTATTGTCTTTATGAGGACAGAGAATTCCTTAGGGCCAAATCTTTCCCACATTGACTATTAAGGCAAAGTCTTATCTTTAGGCTTCCTATAATATGTCTAATTTGTAGATAAATAAATGAACAGAATATACTGTTTCTGTCTGCAGAAGAATGTTTTAGTAAAGAATAAATAAAAGTGGGCTGCTAGAGACGGTATGCTTGGGTACTAATGGAAGACTCATTCCCACTATGGAGCCCAAAGAAGCGAGCAATAGTTCCTGCAATGTGAGGAATCATGGTTGTGTGTGGCATGTGGGCCAGTGGTCAGCAGCTGCTCTCAGTTCTGCAGGGGTTCTGCCATTAGTCAACTGAGAGGCTTCAACAAACCAGTCAGTATGGTTGTGACCCAGTTTTCAGAGTCGTGAAATGGGGATTTAATACTTGTTCACCTGCCTCACAGGGAGGTTAGAGGATTCCTCAGTTTCCAGGAGTGCTTTAAGATGTAAGGCATGCTACAATTACCTTCTTGTAAGGGGGAATTAGTACAATAATCACTTTCTAAAGTCAGCTCCACTAACACTGTCAGATTACTATGCTGGTGCAAAACAACCTGCTAAACGGGCTGCCCCGGTTATCTCTGAGACAAACCTCTGTGTAATTTTTTTCTAGAGCTCCTATGAGGAATGACTCTGAGTCAGTGTTCATTGCTAGGTTCAACAGTGTGCTTGAAACTACTCTAACACACTGCATAATGCCTGCTGAGTTTTGAGAGTCCTTGTTTATTCTCATGAGGGATAACTGTGATTTTTATATCCATTTCAAGAGCATAATTTGTGAATATCAAAGCAGTGCTAACTACTGTGATTTAGATTCTCCCCTAGTTAGATCCACTGACTTCAAGGAAACTGTGTCAAGTTAGAGCAGATGAGCTCTCTGCTCTGTTTAATCAGAAACTTTCTGAGAAATTGTTACTTAAAGGTGAACATCTCTGTATGCAGAGAGACAGTAAAAAGCCTATCCACAACTTTACTTAGACACCGGATGTCCAGGCATCGAATTCTTCTCTTGTACCTAAATTGCTTTTCCAGCTCTCTCTCCCTGTTCGAAGGGGAAGACTTTTCCTCCTAAAAATGAACCAAATGGTGGAAGCAGGACATTGACATTGACTTGTCACTGGAGTATTCAACAAGTCCCCTCATCTACTTGCTTTGTTTCCTTTCCATTATTGTAACAGGAGATGATGTGAAACTCTGTTAGTTAATCCACAGAGACTGTCTAGAGATTTGGAAGAATATTGCAGGAATACAGGAAGAATATTGCAAACAGTTACTTAAAACACATTCTGTGCTTAAATCTAAATAATGTTGATTAACTGTTGCTGTACTATGAAGAGTAGATGTAATGCTAGCTGTTTACATAATGCTATGTTCAGCTCTTTCACTGGGTTTGAGAAGGACCTAAAGGTTAAATAAGACACATTTCATTTAAATCACAAATTTATCCAAGTCCACTATAGGAATAAAGCTTATATGAATTTGAAATCAGAGACTTGATGGTTGGTTTCTTTATAGATGCAACTGAAACTTCATTTACTGTGTAAGTGGTAAGACTGCAAGCCAATGTGACCTGCAAAATATGTAAAAGAAAATGGAAAGTTAACACTTTCACAGAATAGTAATGTTTCCATCTATTGATTCTCAACAGGGTACAGTGCTTTTTCTACCCCTAAACAGCTGTGCCTGAAATGGGGTGGAGGACAAAGGGAACAGGACAGGTTTGGCAGTTAGCTTAATAGGGCTTAATAGCTTAATAATAGCTTAACAGGGCCAAGATGCTACTACCTAGCCTAGAGGCAAGCGTACCCAGCCAGCCAGGGGAAGTAGTGCTTCCTGTGAGATGTGGTCGCTTCAGGCCTTGCTTTCCTACCACAGCTATAAGCACTCTCTAGGAACAGAGCAGAAAGTAGGTGTCCTCCTGTTTTTAAAGCTACCTGTGTTTTTTGAACTTGCACTAGCAAGGCATTTCAAAGTCCAATAAAAGTAACAAAAGGTATTCTTTTTGGTAGCTTTTAAATCTGCTTTCTGCTATCTTCCTTGGTTGCCCTTGCTTACGTTATGGGAATGCTTATTTGTTGTTTCAGTTGATCTCCACGCCATCTGTGATTTTATTGATATATGATACTTCTCTTTTGTCTTTTTCCCAAGTCCTAGTCTATGACTTGTTCTTGCATGGAAGCCAAACCGTATTTTTCACCATCATTGTCACCCTTCTTGTTAGTTGTTGTTGGCTATGTTAATAGCATGAGTTTCATCATGACTTCCATGGGCAAACTAGCTTCATTTTTAAGTCACTTCTTAGCTCAAGCTGGAGGTGTGCATATGATGAGAATCAGATTAAGCCACGAAACCTAAGTAGACCTTGAACAGTGAGGGCAAGAGTGTATGAACTTGAAGAGCTGTTTCCTAACAGTGTCCCTCATGTTTCTATTAGATGCCAACCAAGATTAATCTAGCCTGAGTTTGAGTGAGCCAGAATATTGCATGAGGAAGCAGTCTCATATGATGCATCGTTGGTGCATTTGGGCTGCTGCTAGCAAAGAGCTCAGGCCAGTCCCACCAGGTACTTCCACAGGCCATTCCACGGTGATTATTGCACTGAAGAGGTTCTTTCTACAGTTTTAGTCTTGATAACTAACATGGCAACAAAAATGACAAATGCTACATTAAAGACCTTTCATGTCCCCATATTTTTTTCAACAGCATCTAGAAGCAATAACTTTAAAATAAGCCATAGCTGTGTCTCAGCTCATTATCTGCTTAAGAACTGAAATTAATTCAGCCTAGAAGTTAAAAACCTCAAGACAATAGGATTTATGAAGTAACCACCTTGCAAGCAAAATGGGCTTGGGTCACCAGATCTTTCAGAACCCATGTCTCTCTAAAAACAAAGCCTCTCTACCGTCTCTACAACTGCTAGCTGCTCAACTCTTGGTAATCCAGTCTTCAGCAAATCGCTTCTTGGCAGAAGCTCTTACGTCTCTCCCTTACTCCCACCCTTGAGAAATCTGGTGAGTGTTTTAAACCCTGAAACCCTTCCAGAAAGCCTGCTTCCTTGCAGCCCAACGCTTCGCTGAGTAGTAGCTTTGTGCATCTGCAGTTGTGTTTATACTGTTGCCTTTTCTTGGTGACACAGCAGCCCGTAGCCACAAGTTAGTTCCCTTAATTTGTATATATATCACCTTGTTACAGGGCAATTATTAGAAATGGACGTTAGCGTGCAGAGTGAGATCAGAACCCGGGCATTGATTTCTGGAAAGTGTTGCTCTAGATGTCAGAGATCTCAGCAATGAACTGCTGCATGATCTGCACTGGGCTTTTGCTGGATGCCTCGAGCAATAGTAGCACTATTTTCTGCTGTCCTGCTTTTGCTTTCAATGCTACAGAAGGATAAACCTCTTCCTGGCTTTTCCACATGGGGTGGAAATGATAAGCCAGGCAGTCTTCCCTAAAGTGCTACTGAGTGCAAGAAGGTTTCAGTCCTGTTACAACAGCATTTAATACATTAAAAAGATAATGTGGCCATTTCTTTAAAAGAGCAATGGTGTTTGGGGAATGCACAGAGTGCAAAATGTTGAAGAGTAAATGATCATAATTAAAGGATTCTTTTAGAAGTTGTTTACAGATTTACTGCATAAGTATAGCTATGCAGGTTACTGAAACAGGTTGCTTTGTGTCACTGACTGCAAGAAGGATGTGTTATATGAGGTGCATATGGTATCCACATGAAATCATACAGCACAAAATACTTTTTCTGTCCCTTGATAAGTTTCTTACTGAAGGCTTGAGACCCATTGGTCCACTTAACTTTGTTTCCTTCTCCTCATATACACAACTAAGACTTACGGCAGCACACTTTTTAAAAAGCGTGTGCAGCGAAAATTTTAAAAAAGCACTGAAGTATATAATAGTCTACAAGGGGCTAATTTCCAATGGCACCACGACTGAAGAATGGAAAAGCTGTTAAAGCGACTGAGTCTGTGCTCCTAAAGCACTTCTGACTACGTGTCTCATAGAGCACCACGAAAGCCACATAAATGCTCACACTGGCATAGGGGGAAGGATGTCACTCACTGCCTGGCATGAGCTGCAAAAACAGCTAAGACACAGATGGAAAAGGAAGAAAGTCTTCTATGAACGATAGAGCACAGCAGAGAGCTGTCTTAGGGCTGCTCCAATGCAGCACAAACAGCTCATTCCTGCCCTGCTCCTTGCCTGCACCAATACTCACTGCTCACAGGAGCCACACAGCGTTGAGTTCTGTCACACTCGGAGGAGACATATCCCTCTCGTCCCCTATAATTTTATTCAGGCAGATTCAGTCCCTTTTTGTGCAGTATCGTTCTCCCCTGCCTAGCTCAGCTGGGGGGACAATTAACAAAACCCCATGCAAACTGAACCAGACTACAGGGAAATAAGCCAGGCTAGCCATGCTTTGCGTTAAGGCTCTTGTAGCTGGGATCCGAGTTAAGGACTTCAGGAAGAAAGACTTCTGTAATCTTTTTTTTCTAAGGAAAATGCATTCTTCATCAGGGTTAAATATTTTTCTCCTTTTTTTCTTCCCTGCCCCCAGGTTGGCTCATCCATCACTAGAATCAATATGAATGCAAAGATTTTGGTGGATTTGTTGTCATGGAAACCACTTCTCCTGTCTGATATCCCTTACAGGCTTTCCAGACCTTTTCTTGCCTTTAAATTACCATTCTGTCCTACATTCTGAACACACTGTATTTTAATTCCACGTTGTGAACTTCATTTGAAAACAAACTGCACAATCACAGCAAAACCAACAGCCAAAAGATAAAACCGTCCCTGCTGGAAGACTGAAGTAGCTGTCTGAGTGAATACCAACTGTGGTCCCAAAATGGCTGCTTAGGAAAGTAAGGCTAAAAGCCCTCTCCCTTGGAGTCAGTCAGCATGCAAGTTATGACTTCTGTGAGATAGGCTTTATGTTTCTCTTTTCTCTCTGGAGCTGCTTTGTTGCCCAGAGAAAGGCTCATTTTGTAATTAAGGCAGTAAGGCATGAAATTAGGATCCAGACCAGTTAGAGTTACTCACATAAATAAAGTTTGCAGGATTTAATCTTTCGAGTCCCTTATCCTATTTCCAGTTGTCATAAATTGCTAGTCAAGCCACTTAGCTTTTTGCTAGTTTGGCTGTATAGAACATGAAGGTAATCCATATGGCTACCTATCAAATATGCTGAGAGACCGAGATACTGCAGAAAATGCCAAGATCAGATAGAAAGACTTATATAAATATCAACCTGTCATTACTTGTGGTGCATTCATAACCAGCTGTCATGTTCAAGTTTCAAGCTAACTGCACATTTCATTAGGAGGTAATACAAAACTCTTACATTTTTGTGCTAATTTAGAAGTTACATTGTAGGAAGTTTTCGTAGAAAGCCCAAGAAGTTTAGGGACATGGTTCCTATTTAAAGCAAATGCAATCTGTGCTCTTAACTTCATGGATACTTACAAAAACATCTACTCAATAAGGAACCACCATCTAAAGCAACGTAATGCAAGAGAGAAGAAAGAAATAGAATACAAAAAAGTACAGTTTATAGTAGTATGGAGAGTTCAGGAGCTGGCAGGAAGACTGTGTGACAGGAGTTGGGGAGGGAATTTGGTTTTCAGTTTCCCTTTGCTTTGTTGTCCCCCTCTGCCCCCCTGCTAGACAGTTGCTTTCACTCAGCATAATTTGCTTTTGGTTGCTATTCATTTACATCACCAATGCTTTTAGTAAAAAGGATTTAACGTCTTCCAAAGTGGTGCTATATCAAGGTGCTGTATAAAGCAGGTGTTATATAAAGTATTATGAATGTGAAGAGTTCTTACCTGCTTACAGAGTCTGTAAGTCGTTTCTGAGCCACATACCTGCACTACTCAGCAAAGGAAGTCTGTTTTGGGTCAAACTATTTTTTTTTTAATTCGGGCAGGTCATTTGGTTTGCTTTTTAAGCACGCTTTACAAATCTAACTAAAGCTTCTAATTGAAACCTTTTGAAAAGAAAAGGTCAAAATCAAACATTATGACTTTGCCAGAATTCAATTCCTCTAACCTGCAGAAGAAAAAATAATCTACTTGCCAAATTTTATGCAAAATTTACAAGTAGCTTTAGAATGAGCAACACACTAACGAGCAGATAATCTATTTAAAATGTCTTGCCTCTCAGTAGTTCTTGTACTCTGCCAGATGTGGTAAGGTCACAGCTAGAGCAGAACTGCTCCTAGGGATGATGAGGAACTCAGGCAGAGGCAAGTATATCTATTCCAGACAACATCATCTGCCTATAAGCTAGATCTGTAACAGCTAGTTCAGTGGGAAGCTCAGCAGTTGAATTCCCTGCACTGTTCTGCTAGGAGCTATCTCGAGTGCTGACCTGAACTTGGCCCCTTTCTCAACCGCCGCATGACACCATCCCAAACTTACTTGGTACTTTAGCCTGTAAAGAAAGTTATCTTCCTTGTCCAGAACGTGATGACAAATTACATTATGCTACCTGATTGGCAGCTAGCTAAGACCCGATGTGTTCTGCCAAGGGTTGTGTCTGAAAGACCCTCTTTGCATTCTTGTTTATATGGTCCTAATAGTAGTTGCAATTTCCCTGCAAATAAATTCCAATCTGGGGCCTGTAGAAGGTTTACTGGCAACATGACTTTGGAGGATGCTTTAGCACTAGGTCATTATCTTTTAAATAGTTGAAATCAGAAGTCTAACTAGCCTGTTAATCCTCTGAATTAATACTTTGGGAGAAAGAAACAAGCTGCAATTAGAAAGTCAGCAAGCTGCAGACATTTCTTTTCTATGTGTAAAAACATGAGTTTAAAACATCTAACAATTTCTTTTTTCTTTAAGTTAACAAAGCATTAGCTTCAAATTCTGCCTTTTATGTTGGAAGCATTACATTTTTCATGTCCTTCTATTGAGTATTTGTTGACTCTTGTTCAGTGTTTCTAAACTTATTTATTGGGTCAGTGGGATTTGGTGCTGAAAGAAAGTGGGTTTGGTTCTTTCACTCCATAGTGAATATAAAGAGTGAAAAAACAAAGTCACCCTGCTCGCACTTCTCCTCAAAAATTTATAGAGGATTTTTGCCTACGTTTGCCTATTGATTGACCTGTGAAAGCATGGATCATCCTGAAGTACTGATAAGAAAATAAATCGAAAAAAAAAAGCTAGGAAGGAGGAGGGAAAAAAAAAGATAACAGCAAATGCAAAGGATAATTCTCCAAATAGAAGACAAAGTCTGTTCCAGTTATTTTTGTAAAGGGTTGATTGCAATTTGCATCCTGCTCAACCAGCATCTGCCATCAGCAGTGTTCAGTAGTCCTTTTTTTTTTTTTAACTTTGTATTTTGCCTGTGAATGTTGCTTGATGACATTTCCTTCCAAATCCTTGCACAGTGATCATCTACCCTTCTCCTTAAACCTGAACATACCTTGCTACAAGGTACATGCAATTTGCAGCTTTTATTCCCACATCATCCCACAGTTATGGCCTCAGGTTGCTTTACCAGGGGTGTCCTCTTGACCCCTCGGAGTGTGCTTGCATAGAGTATTATTGGTAAATTGTATTCCCCAGGGAATACATATGGGATGTGGGAGTTCTGTGATGCAGAATAGCATCTTGCATTATCCTCTGTACTGAAAGAAAGACAGCAGATGGGGAGTAAGAGGGAAAAATAAATCCCTCCGAATCACACAATTTCCCTCTCCACATTGCATACCAAGTTTACGGAGACACATCTGGGGTTAGCAGAGAACAAAGCTCTGTTGTAGGACAACCTGCCAAAAATACCCCTAAATCCTTCATGATGGAGGGGATATTGTTACACAGAAACTGCAGTAAGTCACCCATACAACCAAACAAAAATATACGTTGACTGAAAGTGACGTTTGCATTTTCCATTCACTGTTGGCAAGCAGTATCAATCCCACAGTGATTTAAATTGCCAGGAAACTGTCTCTTTGCAGGGCAAACAGGGACAGAAAAGCATCATCCTGCCAATAGATCTGCTGTTCCTGTGCAGTTTGGTTTTTGGTTTTTTTTAACTCTTCTTGCTTTCATAGAGTAATTAGATACAGATGTTGTTTTTGTTTATCCATTTGCCTTTTAGTCTTGCTCAATGTATTTTGATGACTGACAAAGGGAGGTTCATATTTTATCAGCCATTAACCAAAGTGAACCTGTAATTTCTTTCCCCACAACCCCCCAACATGAGGTATAATGTACGGAAAGCTCCTTTGTCCATCTTCACTTGCTCAAAGGCCAAAGAATTCTAGTTAGAGAACAACACTGAGAACCTCCACAGATTTATCTTGAGAATCGTATTACTGGAAATTTATACTGCCTTGAAATTGCTGGCAAAAAAAGAAAACCGCACAGTCAGTGTAAGTCAGCAGGTGCCACATCAGTGCGTAATCTGTGAAACAGAAGGGTATCTTCCAACACTGGCTGCTAAATTAGAGAAGCGGAGTTGGATTTAGGCAAATACTGCTCACAAGTGGTTATCCAAAGAGCCTAGCTGTGGAGACACTGCTGCACTCGATTAAAAGGCAGTGAGCAAAAGTCCTGATAACCAGAACACAGTGCAGAACTAATTGCAATCATTTACAGTCAGGTAATAACTTAACTGTTTGTACTTATTTTAAATTGTAGCTGAAAATGTGAACAAACCTGATATCCTACCCATTTAAATGAAGTCTGCTGGTAGGCAAACATTGCTTTATTCAGAAGAAAGAGTAGGGGATAAAAAAAGGGGGGGAGGGGCAATAAGCAGTATTACAAAGAATGACTGGTGGTGTGACAGCAGGGGTTTTGCTGATGTAAGCAGCATATTATGTCAAAAGAAGATAGCAGATTTCTGTGTGCAAGCCTGCGGTTCAGCAAACTACAAGCATATGTAGTTGCAAATTCTATTTAACTATGGGGAGTAAGCTACTAAGCTTCAGGTAGCTGGGTTTTGGAATGCTAAGTAGTAAAGCAAAGAGTTTACGGACAGGAAGATTCAAAAGGACAGAACAAATTGCAGCTTGATGGGAAAGGGCACTAACGTGTAAATTTTCCATTAGCATTAATGGGGCTCTCATGTCTAATTCTGCACACACTGAACCAGTACAGTTGAAGAAAGAAATAGTATTTGTAATCAGGTTTTCCCAGTAGAAATTAAAAAAAAAATGCTGAAGTAAAACAAAAGTAAAAAAAGGCAAATACAATGTTTTTGAACTTCCCCCATGACACAGAAGCAATGTTTATCCAAAGGGACAGAAGACAGGATTCTTGGTTTAAATAAAGAAAATTCATTGTCCCAAACAGTCAGGTCTATGGAAAATCTAGTACACAAAACAACTTTAGAAGCTGTTCTGAGAGGTGTTCCAGAATAATTTATTTTAAACTGCATTTCAGTTCAATTATGTACTGAAAGTATATACCACTTGTCAACTCTTGTATCAACTCAGCTGCAAACAGGAGTGGTAAAGAAATAATTGCAGAAGACCAGCATTCTGCCCTGAGCAATGGCTTATATCTGCTAGAACACAGACATGGATAGCAACTGGAATAATCACTCTTTAATGCAGCTAACCAGCTCTTCCTTGCTGTTCTGGCCACAGTTAACGGAAGCAGAGAAATGCCGTAAGTCTCGCAGGTTTCTAATTCAAGCCCTAATTCACACACAGCTGTGTATCAGGGGTAGAGACATGCTTGATTGGCATGTGGGGTTTTTTGATCTCCTAGGAATTATATGTGCATTCGATACCACTATTCACAGCATATTTGATGTTGCTCCACTTTGCAGAGATGAAAGCCTGAACCTCAGTTTCTACGCATTCCTGAGGGGGCCTCTCCAAGCTAGCCTATGTATCCCTCCGTGCTTCATCAGATTGTTCAGGCACAAGTATTTAAGGAGTGAATAAGGGGTGAATATGCCAGTTGGTGTTCCCTTTAGTGTCAGTCACTATTATATGTGACTTTAACTAGTGTTAGCAGCTTAATATGGTTTAGGTTAATGAGCCATTCAGTGAGATCCAGCTTTCCAGTTTGTTGGGTTGATGAATTAATCACCACTACTTAAAGCTCCTTGTTTGCATTGGAAGGCTGCCTGCTCCCAGTACAGGATCTGGAGAGCTGTCTACGCTGCGTCATTGTGGCATTAAACCGTATCCCAGGAATAGGTAGATATATGTGAATTACTGATACACACCAGCTCATATCTATCGAACACAACAAAATAACTCTTGCTCATCAAACTAGCTTTCTTTGTGGAAAACTTCTGAAATTGCTCTGCAAGGCTTAGCAGCACAGTTTCAAATTCAGTATAGTACTCTTTCAGGTGGCTGTTTTCCTTTATTTCCCCTTGCCTCTCTCTCCTTTTTTAACTCCATCCCTTCCTCCTGCTTAATTTCTTTTCCAGTGGAAACAAACAAACAAGCCCCCACCTTCCGATACTTCAAATAGATCTGGGTTTGTTCTCCTTTTTTATAAGTTCTGAGAAATCAAATACTGGAAAACTGTTAGGTATGGCACAATACAGAAATCCCACAGAGGTTAATAAAAGCCTTGTACGTTAAAGAGAAGGAAGGTAGAAAACCATCGTAGGTGGTCAAAGTTTTGGAAAAATCTATTAAATTTGCAATAAGCTGAAAGATGTGAGAAGTTTTCAAGCTGGACAGAGGAATCTGAGGACTCAGTAATAGACTTCCAGTTGAAACTGAACTTCTTCCCGACAGGTTTCGTCTCTTCCTGCTTCAAACTCTCCCTTCTTTCTACCTGCCAGTAACTTCCTTCACAGTAACTGATGATGATCTTCCAGACAGCAAAACAAACCGAGGCAGTACCAGTCAGCATACATGCACTCCATAGACATACTGAATGTTTTTGAGGTATCAGGGACATCAGCAAACACCCTGCACATCCCTGTGCTGCAGAAAGGCTGAAGAGCTGCCTCCCCTCAAGCAGAGCTGCTGCCTGCCTTCAGGCACAGGGATCTCCTGCTCAAACACAGAGGGACAGTAAGCTCTAACTGCAGGCAGGTGCATACATCCACCACAGTCTTTCTTATCACTGGGAGAAGCCTTTTCTTTCTGTAAGCCCATATGTTTATACGTGATCAAACCAATTCACATACCGAGGTTCCCTGTTTAGACCTGGCCTACAGCAAAGGCACACAGAGCATGGTCATCAGAGGCTTCTCAGTGGTCTTGAGCTGGCCTGGATAAACCAGAGGTATCTGCAGTGGCAACATTATTCAGAATAGTTGCTGGATTTTCTATCTTATCCTGTTGTGGAACACACTAATATCTCTAAGAGGTGGAACTAAAAAATAACATTTTATACATGTTGCTTCTGATCATGTATGCATTAAGCTGAAACTACCTAGCCTTCACATAGTTTCACCCAAAAGATTTTTTGTTTGTTTGTCTTAGTAGAGCTTCTACTAGAAAATTTTTTGTATAGCTCTTATCTGTCTCTTTCTGTTGTTATAGAGAGACAACACTCAACATTCAGAGCATCAGTGCACAGCAAGGTCCAGCTGCTCCCAAAGAGCTGGGGGCCCACAGGGATAACACAGCCAGCAGGGCAGGGGCTTGCCAGCCAGGAGGGCCCAGCCCCACAGTACCTGAGCGAGACAAGCAGGGAAGACCTGGGGATGGCAGCCAGTCAACCAAGAGACCAGATAATCAGGTAAGTTCACGGTGATGAGACAGGTCTGAGATCAAGCTAGGAAGTGAGGTTAACAAGCAAAGATCAGCAGGTCCATTGCCTGGCATAGGCATGGCTGCGACTGAGCTGGGAATTCATACTGCTACAAGCTACAGCTCCTATGCCTAAGCTGAGCTTAAAAGGAATCAGAGAATCATAGCATCATTTAGGTTGGAAAAGACCCTTAAGGTCATTGAGTCCAGCCATTAACCTAACACTACCCAGTCCACCAATAAACCAAGTCCCTAAGTGCCACCCCATGGGGCTCCTGGGCCCATGGGCAGAGGATGTGGGTGGAGGCTCCAGGTGAAGCTGGACAGGGCCATTAAGGCCTAAAGTGTCTCGGCATAGGGAATAGTGTCTCTCTCCTTTCTCTGCATGGCTTAGGAAAAAAGTGCAGTAAATGTTATTACTTAATACAGATGAAAATTTAAATGCTACTTTACATTAATGTACAATAAAATCCTAAAACCCCCCCACCTTTCTAATTTGGGAACATTGTGTTTGCTGGCTTGACAGTTCCTTAGGGATAGGCAGTGAAAAATGGTATTTTTGGTGGGAGATGAAGGAGGATACAGGAAACAGTTCTAATGAAAGTTCGATCAGAGAATCAGCTAAAGGAAAAAGGCTATTTTAAAAATTTTTGTCTGAAACTGGTGCTTAAATCCTAATGTCTCTGAAGGACTGTAAACTGTGAAAGGATGGGAGGTATTTTTTATTTTATAGTGTATTGTTCAAGTTGCCACAAGATGAACTTTGACTGAACTGCTAGTGAGTCTGGAGTATTTTAAGTTCTAGAGATACTGTAATACATGCTGAACTTTGTATGGGGTCAGAGATATTAGAATGGATGCTGCCTGGGGCAAGGCTGTTTCTGATGGCATGAAACAATCATTCTTATGGTTCCTATTTGTGAGAATACCATTTTCTCCTCTTCCATAAGAGGTTCTCATGAACAAATTCAGACTATGAACAAATTGAGACTCTGAACAAACCCATGAAATGCAGAGTTACAGAGGGCAGGATTTTGGATTAAGTGGTTTAAGGATGTTCTGTGAGAGCAGGCTGTACATTAACTGGCAGCAGCCATGGCAATTGCATAGGCAGGTTTCATCAGTAAAAATACTAAAGGTGTTAGGTTATTACTCTCATGCCTCTGTGACTCAATTGTGCTTTAGTGTTTTTTGTGGTTTTTTTTTGTTTGTTTATTCATTTCATACTGTCTGGGGATCGTAAGAACCACATATGAAACAACTAACCCGAGGAGAAACAATGTATCTGTCATGGAAGCTCAGTTTTTACTTTATCCAGACCAAAGTTTTTACTTTATCCAGACCTTCTCATTCGTATTTACAGCAAAGAGAATGCAAGATGCTACATCTGAGACAAATGAGGGCATTGATCTGACTAAATGTAGGAATCTCCATGCGAAGAATCACCCAGGATCCCGTTATAGTCAGTGGAAACCTAGTCTAAGTAGTCTAATAGAGTCTAGGAGCCAATTCATGTCATCCTGATTCATGTCTAAAATAGGTCCAATGAAAACCTGCCCTGAAAAAGACCATTTATTCCTTGCAAAGAAAGCCTCGTTGACTATCTGATATAGAAACATTTATATTGTAAAATTGAGACAAATCTTACTCAGTCTGGCTAAGAGAATTTATTAATGAATTTTTTCCAGAAAGAGGTCAATTATGACTTGACCTAATGGCACAACTGGTGCCAAGTCAAGCTGTGCTGGTGGTAGATAACAGTATGGGCTGCTGAAGCAATAGTTAGACCAGTACCAAAAGAGGTAAATCTTGTGCTGCTAAAAAGGGAAGTCTCATCAATTGCTTGAGATGAATTTTCAGGTGAAAAAAAAAAGGTAAGGGAGCATTTCTCTTACAGCAGTTCTTTCCTGAAATGGAAAAAGCCATGGCTGTATGGTCATAAGCAACTGCAAGACATGCTGCACCTAAACTCTGAAGATTTTTCTGTGGTCTAAGATATGAGAAATTTTAGTTTTCTGAAATGTGCTATAGAACAAAAGCTCCTGGTCTATTACAATATTTACAAATCTATTTAATAAATATTTAAACATATTTACACTGTGTGAGACAATACCATCCCTCAGAAATCAAAACACACTCTTACTTTAACCTTACATAGTAACAAGTGGGGATGAATGCTTTAACAATTCTTCAGGACTAATGATGATCTACCTGGACATTTCATGTTGTCCAGCCAAACAATAAGCCATTAGAGTAGAAAGTACATGTTTGTAGTGAAAGGGAAAATATATGTATCAGTTACAGTTTTCTTCAGAAAATGCATTTTGAATGAGATTAACGCACAGAAACACTTATTAGAAGCATATAAACATTCTCAACTGCAATCTTTAAATTTTATTGTTGTTTATCAGAGATTTTATTCTCAAATATTTCCCTCCTATCTTCAGATCATTTGTATAAGATTTCTGTAAGCACATTAATTGTAACTAGAAATGACAATTATGAGACAATATTCACTGCAGTGAACATATTTGATTCTAGAAAAACCTTATTGCTACTCAGTTTGACTGGAAAAGGACAGTTTGCTCCACTATCCAAAGAGGTGCTTGAAATTAATGTACAACATCAAGATGTCATTAGAGTGATCAAGTTTACACAGTAGTAGCAATATAAGGCCCAACCCCCTGTGGCATTAACTGTAAACAAAATAAGTGAAGACAGTTACATGCAGAACCGAAGAAAGGGAACAGGAAGTCAAGGAAAATACATTTTGTTCAACAAACCTTCCCTACACTTGGTAATATTTTTCCTTTGGCATTGCTAAGCCTCAGCACACTGAGAAGTCAATAAACAAAAATGATCCTCCCCCACAGACGCTCCAGCTGCCCACAGAAATCTTCCCTCATTCTCGAAAGAAGACTCCACACACTGCTCAAAGGATGCTATTGTATGTCAGAATGATGAATCTAGAACAAATGCATGGGAAAGTGTTCTAACTTGGGTGAGTGCTGTCAAACAGTAGGACACAGACAAATCAGCTGCCAATTACAGCAAACATTTCTTGCTGGAGAGCAATCACGCACGCTTTCAAGCAATGGAAATGGCTTCTGAGAGATTCTTGCTGTTCTTTTCACACCATACCAGCAAATATTTCTGCCTGCTCTGTTGCTCATATCTGAAAGTTCCACAAAATGTGGAATTTTTTAAACTATACATGCATTTATGTGCACACACACACACACACACACGATCTGTTTTACATGCATGCCCAGACACTGTTTCATATATACACACATGGGTCTAGCCAGAAGCTGGTTTTTCTGCCACTATTGCTGTAGGTAGAAGGTCTAAATTAGCATTGAGCCAGAATGGGCTATTACTGCTTCTGGCAGCAAGAATGAGACAGATCTTGAAAGCTCAAGGCACAACCACCACTCTTGTTTGATACGCTGTATGTCAGTGCAAAAATCACTGTAAATGATGGGAGAAAAAGAAAGATTCCTCTTGCCTTTTATTTTTTCAGTATGCCTTGTGTTTGACACACCAGTTTGCGCCCTGTAATGATGGGAAGATATGTTCCTTGCTTGTTTTTCTTTCTTTTCTCTTTATTTACTAAGCCAAAAGCTCAGGACCTCATCCTAAGGGCTTTCCGCATAAAGCTATTCCCTTGGAAGGCCCTACTGAAACACGTGTCCAAGTGAGGCTGTTTGTGTTACCCTGAGTTTGCTGCCTGTCTCTGACCCCTTTGGATGGTACTTACCTTATTGGTTCCTTGCAGGACCACTGTCATGTATGGTACTCTGCACTAATATGACCTATACATACTAGTGTGAGAATGTAGACATTCAAACAGAGAAAAATCTGCTTTCTCTTTTCCTTTACTTCAAATATTTGAGTAAGTCACTATGGTTTTGAAGCGGACATAAACCCCAGATCCTCACTCTGTCTTGGGCCCACTTTCTTAAAGGATTCTATGTGAATAAATCCCTACATCTACGTGTAGGGATGGATTCAGCCCCACTCTAACTGCAAGGGTGTAGTGTCCTGGGCTATTTAACTCAGTCCAAGGAGGATTATTAGTCCATTTCTGCCCTTTAGCCTCTGTCTTCTACTTCCCTTCAGGGTGTTGAAACCACCTAAAATCCCACAGCTTCTCTAACATATGAAAGGGAAGCCATAACAACGCTGTGATCCCTGGTTGTCTTAGAGAAGGGAATGGACTTCAGCAGGAAGGGAAGCATCCTAAGTGTCCCTTGTCTAAGGCACAGTTTACCTGGGCAAACTAACAACTGCAATACAGGGGCTTTGAGCTACTCTCATGAAGGATGGTGTAGAAATTAGTTATTCTATTCACACCACAAATTAAATCCGAGGTTATTTTAGTTATTCAGAAAATAAACTGACAGAATATGATTGGAATGCAGTTTTGTTAAGTTTTTTTTAAAGGACTGAGAGCTTTTAACATTTTTCCCACGGCTGAGAGACAAACTTATTTATAAAGCAAAATTTTCCAGTCGGAAAACATGTGCATATGTACATGCACACAGGCCTGCACACATTTATATGTATTTATACATACATATGCGTACACATTCATGGAAACATTTGCTAGAAGCATCAAAAATGGATTTGATTATGCAAAATTCTGAACATCCGCTGAAATTATTGAGTGTCTGTAACTTCCGTTGCCTTCAAGAGGGGAATAAAGATATTCAGCAGCTGCATGTAGGATGCAGCCCACTGCCACTACTGCATAAAGCTCTAAGAAATGCGCCAATATACAGATCTCACAGTTTCTGCTTAAAGTGGTGAGAAAATCAATGCTAGACCAAAAGGGCTAGAGGCAAAAGGATAAAATGAAATGTGACTGACAGAGAGACAGCATCCAGTAATGCTCAGTCAAGTGAAAAGGCAAAAGAACACAGGAATAGTAAAACCTATCCATTTTTGTTTTAATTGGGAGGGGACTTAACAGGCAGTTTTGGTGCTCTAGGCAGCCCCTGCTAGGCGAAGCCTATAAATGTTAACTCTGTTCTGTTCTGAAGCAAAACATGCAAAACATATATAGGGCTCTTTATATGTAACACTATGCCATAGAAAAATTGGACTGTGATTTCCTGTGACGTTAGGATGAAATGAGGTTGTCAAATCAAGTCAAAATGAAGCAGCAGGGAAATATTCTTCTGCTTTCTGGTGCTGAGGTAGATTTTTAAGTCAATGTCCTGTGCCTTTGCATCTCACTGCATTTTGCCCTGCATTGCCCTGTTGTTTGTGGCCTTTAGTATTACAAATACAAACTACCTCTAAAAGTGTGAAAGGCGAGGCTTTTTCCCCTCAGTCTACTTCATGCTCTGAAAAGGAATTAAAGTCCCAGAAAGGAGCAGGAACCGAAGATACTGGCATTATAATCTCAGCTGTACAGCTTGCCTCCTCTCTCCACATCTTCAGTTTACCCATCCATGAAACACATTGTCTGTGGCATCCCCTAAGGGCCTATAAGAGATTGGAGGATTTAATGCACACTAATGTATTTGGCTGAAATAACTCCATAATTATAAACTATTGTTACTGCAAGAATCAAAATTGAAGCATTTGAAAATCATGTGAGATGGAATGGGAAATCCCATTTTTTGTAGCTTTTTTCCTTCTCCAGTACTTTCAGCAGTTAGAAGTGACTGAGGAAAAGGAACAAATGAGAAAGACCTAATCAGTATTAGAAAATGTCAAGCTGAAGAAAACAAATATTGACCCACCCTCCACAGTAGAAAATCTTGTCTTCTGGGGGCACTGTATCACAGGAATCCCACATACCCTGACCACTGACAGTTATAGTCAAAATGTTTTGGTGCTTCCTTTTTTTTTGGTTCTTTTGGCTTTTTGATCACATTTGTTTGTGGTGATTTCAGAGGTAACAAGTGAGGAAGGCAACCTCTCATTCACATCTGATAGCAATGAAATCGGTTCCTTAGTAAAGCATGTTCTTTTAAGGGATTGCCTGCACTTTATGATTCCTGAGGCTTCGAGGCAGCTTCACTCCCATGCAGATTGAGAGTCCTGCAGGGAAGGCCAGAATAACAGAGAAGAGAATTAGGAAAGCTTAAGCATTACAGATGCAAGATGGAGAGCGCTGGAAGCAAAGCCAGAACAGCTTAGAAGGCAGGCAGCAGAAGAGAAAGCTTTGAATGTAAATCTTGTTAACTTTCACAGTAGAAGCAGTCGCCCCTTACATAGGAGTTAGCAAAGGAAATGCTTCCCAGGGGTGGATTTCTACAGAAATCTTCCTGTGTGTAGATTAATTTAGTGTTCTGAGGATCACCTGATGAGGCCTTCACACCATGCATGTCTCAAACCATAATGCCTAACAGGCAGTCAGTGACTTAGGAATAGGAAACTCCAAAAAAATGAAAAGACTTAAAGTTTTGTACAAGGGTTTTAATTTCCGTGTAACCGTTTGCTTATAATCAGCCAAACAGCACCAGTGTCCTTGAACGGGTTCCACGGCCTGACCTAGTAGGACAGTCTTGCAGGACATGCACAACTGAAAGCACTGAAATGCCACTGAAAGCACAGCGTGTTTCACATACTCACAAAACACTGTGCTCAACTCATGCCAGAGCAAAGCCAAGTTAAATGCAGGTTGGTATTGTCAGTGATACCAGCACTACCTGGCATGACATTGCCATCTATCAGTTGTAAGGCCATTGGATGACCTTAACCAGTTTTACAGTTCTCCTTGGTTTTGCAGGTACCCTGCTATAACAGTCTGGTCTACTGTAAAAAGGTGGAGGAGCTAGAGAAAGCTAAGTGAAGCTCCTAAAGGTCCTCATGTAAAAGAAAAGTATTCCCCAAACCCTCAATTAAACCTATGGCCCCTGCTGGGCACCAGGATCTGTGGAGTTCCTGGATAGTGGCTGTTGTGAACTCAGAGTTCACGCTCACAGCTGTGGCAGTTCTGCTCATGAGCAGACAAAACCAGGAAAGGCAGGTGTGCATGAGAGAAGATATTTTCTTGTCTTGTCTGTCCATAGCAAGACAGGACTGTAGAGCATATTTGTCCCTACGGGGCTCTGGTAGTTCTTGCTTTCTTTGCCACAGGCTGGTACTGCTGTACTTCTTGATTGACACTTTGCCCCCGACTTGTGTGCATGGCAGTCATGGAAGCATGGGAGAAGTTGGCAGTGCCAGGGCAAACACTTGTTGTTTATTAATTGCCTGAAACATTAGGGCATTTAAAGGAAATCCAGTAAACATTTTTTAGATCAATAAGTAAGGATAAGTGAAGTTGAAATGTGGAAGGAAAGGAGTTAATATAGGTGTAGCAAGATGCCCTTAGAAACCTTACAGTGTCATTTTCTTCCAGTAGAGTAATTATTAGCGTCAGGCTCTGACCATCCCTGTGTCTTGAGTCATGCCCACCTAATTTTCTCCTGCCACCTCAGCTGGATCGGGTAGATGTTACTGTTTGTTCTGAACAGTTCTTCTCTAAGATGTCTGTATGAGTGGAGTTATGCAAATATAAGTTATTATTCTCCAAATGTTTGTCCTTACAGCGTTAAGGGGAAAGCCACTGTTGGGGTGCAGTTTAATGAGATGTTAATAGAGTAGTGGGTGAATGTAAGTATAAGTGCAGCGGGGGTTGTGCTGACAAAAGAACTGTAAAAATGTGGAGCGCTCTGAACTGAACCAAAAGTTGAAATACAAATTTTTGTTCAGTGATGAAGGTGTCATTAAATAGCCATGTTTTCAAATATATGCTTGCTGTGGAGAACAGGGTCCTGCTCTCTGTTCTGCAGTGACAGGATTTCATAGTCACAAAGAAAAAGAATGGGGTGAACAAAGTCATGGTGTGGCTATGAAAGACAGGCTGGGTTAGGAGAATAAATTAGAATATTATATCATTTTTTAAAGCAGCGGCCTGTCACTTCATTTAGTGCAGAATGAACTGAAAAGCACAGCAATTTGAAAGAGTCAAAGAGTTACCGTAGTAAAAAAATACAGGACTTGATTGGCAAGCTTGCTTCTATACAACTGCTGTACTGCTGTTTGGACATCAAACTTTGCAAGCTCCATCAATCCATGAGCAAATTGGGTAACTGTGCATATACACAGTCATTTTGACACAGTTCACCTACCAGTTCCATATCCCGACCCAGTCATAGTGGAAGTTGCAACAGGGAACACCAACTGCGTACCAAAAGCAGGGCATAGTTTTATCTTTGAGAGCTGTTAGGCACATACAGGGGACTTTGGTGATGGGGACATGACACTGCTGTCATGTCTGGGACCTGATGGCACCCTGGGACCAGTGCTGTTTATCTTCTTCAGTCTGACAGCATAGCACCGATGTTCTCAGAGCTTCCAAAGTGCTCAAAACAGCCTGGGCAAGGATCTGTGTTTTGTTTCCCTTTCAGAGGTAGAAAGCTGTTAATGATTTAAGTGCTCTTCCCAGCCCAGAACCAGACCAGGTCTTTGGGTGCCCAGTCCCATACAGCCCCCTGGAGCGTTTTTAAGCTTTTTTTAGGGAGATTATGACTGTAACCATGAAACATCATAGTTCTGCAAGAACTATAGAAAAGGATATTGGCCTGAAGAAAGGAATGGATGTGGCATAAGAAACCCAGGGTAGAAAATGAGCCAGTACTTGTAATAAAAAGGGAACTGCTCTAACCTCTTCTTCAAGGTGATAGCATCACCTTTTGTCATGTGGTACAAGTAGCTAGGATGCCGCGCAGGGACTGGGCTGAATGACGCCTGTACCCTTGAATCCTTTGACTGCAGCGAGGTCACAAGTGCCACAGTGTTCCTCTCTCCTACCCCAAGAGACACAGTGCTTGCCTTGCCATCTGTTTCCATGGGCCACCAAATACATTTCCAGAGAGGTCTCACCTGAAGAGAGTGACACGCAGATGTCAGCGTTTAATTGTGCTTTCGGCAGAGCAAAGCTCAGTAAGCTCACGGTGGAGAAGGTGACAGACACCACGAGGCATGGAAGGGCAGAGAGCTTACCCTTCCTGGGTGGCTGACTTCTTTCCCTCCAGGGGAAATGTCTGCAGTGGTGGGTCCACATGGGGCACACACAGCTGTAGTCTCAGCAAGGACAAATGTCTGCAAGAGAAGACAAACACAGAATAAAGCTGGATAAAAATGCAAGTGACACCACATGAAGCTAATCACCCTCTGCAGCTGTTGTGGCTTGGAAGGCAACCAAATAAAATGCTTTTAAGAGGTTTTACTTTTGACATTTTCCTCCTCTAACACTAACCTGCTTCTGAAAGGAGGCCCCCACTTTCTGCCAATCACAAGGAGAAAAATAGGTCTGTGAGTGTATGCGCAAAGCAGGTATCTAATTTACATGCAAAACAATATAATTGCAAATGCAAATGGAATAATTGCTTCTGAAGGTAGCTGAATTTAATCATACGTATACATACATAAATATGTGTGATTTGGGCAAAATCTATACAGTGCCCAGTCTGACCTTTTGAATATATCAAGAGACTCCTTGTCCTGACTATCCCTTCACTCTATGAACGGCAGCCCGTGGCAGACCTATATACATATACACACCAATACACACCCTAAATATCCTTACGTGCTTTGCTACCCAGAGTCAGACCACAGATCCCTTTAATCCAGTGGGGACTTAAGACAGATACCTAAATTCAGTTTGGTATATATTGAACTGAAGGTTGTATGAACTGAGTTTGTTCAATGGTCAGCAACTTTTCTCTATGAATTTGGGTGGTCCATTTGTGGATCCGTAAGGAGTCCCGCCCAACTTAGCCTCCCACAGCAGCAAATGCCACTGCAGAGTTATGCACTGTGGGAAACGGTTCTTTGGGTTCTCTGAGCAGGGCACCTGCTTTTTTGTTCCATTTGCCACTTTCCGGTCTTCTGACAGTTACTCAGCAACATTATGCAATCTGTAAAGCCATCCTATCTATTCAAGCTGAATGTATTTTACTAATGACCATTCTATGAACCCCCCAGTGTGAGATAATTCCTTAAACAAGGAATGTCCCAGCAAGCCTTGTAAGGAAAGGCTTGAGCCTGGGAACCTCAGGAGGTGCCTCTGTAGTGAACAACAATGAACAACAGGGGTGCTTTAGCTTTTCTCTGATGGCTACTTCTACACTTAACCATTAGCCATAGTAGGAATTAGTCACTAGTCACAATCAAATAAGCCAGACTTATGCTCCATCAAACAGAGAAAACAACGCTCATGCTCTCTACTAGTCAATGGAATCAGTTTGGGAATAAGCCATTTTCTCCCAAGGATCCACATAGACCTCTTTCTCAACTTCAATACTAGGAAGTTTTCATTCTGTTTCTAAAATGGCTCTTCAAATACATTGTGCAAAGGTGTAGTCAACTATAAAACTTCACAGCAACCCTGATTCCACGTGATAAATCTCCTGAGAGAGTAGAGTTCTTGTCAAAAGTTCCAACCATAAAACAGAGTAATGCATAGTGGGGATGCTTTTAGACAGGGTCACAGAGAAGTTAATTTATATTGTTAATTTATATGTTAATTTATATTGTTAATTTATATGTTTTAAACTACTTTGGTTTGCTTGTTTTCTCTTTAAAATGGATTGTGCTCAGAAAATTTCTTAGGGTGCAAGGAACAGCCCAGGGTTTTTCCTCTACCACAGCATGTTGTCTTCACAATCAAGATCCTTTGCAGTGCTACTCCTCCTCCCGTCATTTCCTGAAGACTTCTTGGTGTCCCAGCCCAAAGTCAGAAACGCCTGTCGTGGTAAAGTGACAAGCTGGTCTGTGCTGGGAGCTGCATGGGAGCTGCATGCACATGAGTGTGCTTTGCTGAGCTTCCTTGACCCAGTCCTTGCTGCCTGGCCATCGCAGGCAGCACCCACCTGCATGCAGATGCTGTGGCATACCTTGTCCACCTGGCAGTGCTCCACCCAGAGAATCTGGGGCAAGGATGGGCCTTTAACATGTATTGGCAAAGAGGGAAGGAAAGAGTAGAGACAATATCCTTCACAAAGCACCATTTCCTCAAGAGCACTGCAGCACTCTTCCTGAACCTTCCTAAGATATTTTCCTAGTCTTCCAAAGGGGATGCTCCAGCTTTCTGCCCCTCTTCCCCTGTCAGTTTTTAGGGGAAAAAATCAATGTAATTAAGACCTATTATTTGTGAAATGATAATTGTAAAACCACAAATCAATTAATAGCCATAAGGAAAAACACCCATTACTTTATAGTTTTGGGTCTGTGGTTACTTTGTGCCTGGAGGCTGAGGAGGTAGAGCAATTCAAAACAATCAGTGCAAAATAGCACTGATTTTGGTTTGTGTTTGCCCCTATCTAATTTGAAGAGTTCTTTAGAAAGTAGAAACATGCACCAAAGGCATATTACAAAGGCATCTGCTAATGCTCATCCCAGTATTCTAGCTGGAGTTATTGTTACTTTGCAAAAATTTTTACAGAGTCCTTATACTCCAGACAAAAGAGGGTATTTTGTCTTTAAGTGCTGGGCTCACACAATACTGAATGGATTTTACTGAACAGAGGAGACCAGCTCGTGTAAGCTGTAACACTACAGCTCGTCGTCAGAGACAGTATAAATGAATGCGTATGTATATGAACAAAGGTGTGTGGATACTCTTCTGAAATTCTAGACATACAGCACTTTTGAAAAATAAGAACAAGTTCCTGCAGCAACATCTTCTTGTAGCTTAAGATAGGCAGCTAACCAATTGCACTCCTCTGTGGTTTATGAATAGTAGTTCTTAACTTGTAGGGCCATTTACTCTAGCTGTGGGCTCATTATCATACTATGCCCAGATGATAGGTTCGGTTTTGCATGGATGTGTCCACTTTATTGCATAGTTTTATTACTACGTACTAGAAAACCTTAGAGGGCCCACGTAACAACTTTCTTCTACTGCTTATGGACCTATTGCTATGTAACAGTATGGCTCAGAGTAAGGCTGGATGGACTAGACACATGGAGGAACTACTCTTATGTTTTCAGGGTTGAGGCTGCAGATCTTGACTAAGACACGGTTACACACCAGGAGATTAACAGGTCTACGAGTAAAGGCCCTGCAGTCAGCTCTGGCAGCACTCCCTCAGTCACGTTCCCAGCAAATCCACTGGGGCTCTGCAAGATGCAGATGCCAGGCTTCACCGGACTGTTGCCAGGATAATACCTAGCAGTATCCATTAGTTCTTTAAAATTCACACAGCTTCCATGGAGCAGAGCTAGGACTTCAGGCTCTTGCATTACCAGTTGAGCACTCCACTCAGTATTTAACATACAAAAAAAGAGAGAAAGTGTCTATTTACTAGGATAGAGAGTCTATTTGCTACCATCAAACATATTTATTGATTGACAAATATATAAATTGAAAATCAAAATTTAATTTAGCTAGAGGAGCACAAGTGCACATTTTCAATGCATGAGAAATACTGGTATAAATCAAACTTAAAACTGAACCCTGCTATTACTTGAAAATAACTGTCCAATATCTACTTGATCTACAGTCAAGAAGCAGAAGGAAAATAAATGTGCCTCTGAGAAATAAGGACATTCCTAATTATTTTCTCATAAAAAGTGTATTTCATTGCTGTGCAAGTAACTTGTTCGATAAAACAAAGAAATGCAATAATTCAGAGCTCATTTATTTATTTATTTTGGACTTACAAGTAATATTTTGCAAAAATTATGATAGGCTTTCATTTTTCAGGTTACCTGCATAGTCTCTTGAGTTAAACACTTATTAGTATGAAAGATTGTCCAGAAAACATTAAACAATGCTTCAGATTACAAATCGTTTCATGAATATGTAAATCATGCCTCAACATGACACTTGGCTTGTCTGAGAAACACTGATAGACTAAAAAAAATTAAACTCCATCAAGGATGAGGACAATTTAATTTAATACTTCCCTAGCGTTGGAGACAAAACTCTGAATTTTAATGGCTGTATAATATGTTTCAATTCATAGTTAAAACAAAATATCCATAACTTGCCATAAACATGGTCAAGAGCAAATAGCTGGGGGAAAAAAAAAAATCAAGATCAAGGCAAGGAGCAGATCTAAATGAGGTTGGCACGTTCATTTCCAACAGTAAAGAAACAAACCAGCTTTGCCTTTTGTGTCCCGCCGTGGTCTTTGGTGCTGAAGCAAGCCCAGCAGTTGCTGAGGCCTCCAGAACATGCAGTGATTCTGCGCGAGACTGCCCAAGTCAGAGCTCTGCTCTCCCAAACTGCTTCTCCTGACCCAGCGAGAAACTCTTCCACTGGTGTGTCTACACTGCCTTTTGTGAGGAGAGTCAACGTGCTGTTCCTGCAGCTTGAATCTGAACGTTGTGCAATTGCATTAACACAGTACAGGGCCGGAGCTAATAAGCCCCATGTTTGGCAAGCCTAATGAGCTTGGATCCCTGCCATGCTAACAGCAGCATCTCACATTCCAATTACATCAGAGAATGTTCACATCTGCCTCAAAGGCCATTTAAACATGCCTGTGTTGTCAAGCTCTGCCTTAGGTAGTTCAGGGAAGACCTGTTCTTATAACTGCTTCGGGTTCCTACGTATATTCAATGCCAGAGCTTGTTCAAGTTTGTTCAAGTGGCACTCAGTCCACTCCTCCTCTCTCTTCTTACCTACCTCTGCCAATTATATTAAAGCAATTTACAAAGTAGCAGTAACGTTGTCATCACACATACACAATCATCAAATGCCACAGTCGGAGGAAGGAGAAAACTAGCATGCCAGGTAAGGGGACAACCAGTCATCTAGATTAGGAGTATCAGTTTGGTCTATTAGGTTGGAAATAATGAGGAGAACGGATTTGTTTTCCTGAAGCTGGACATGGGCGCTGCTTCAGACAGCTGAATGAATGTATTCTCCCAGGACAAACTATTAGGAGCACAGAGGTAGTCAGTGGTTAGCCCAATGGATCATAGCCTGACTGTGAGGCAAACTGACTTCAGGAAAAAGAGAAAAAAAAATATTGAACTACACTTTTAATTATTTTTCAGAAATTAATGTACCGGAACCAAGTGTAGTGGCCTGGCCTTCCTCAAGCTAAACTTCTTTGTCACTTATATCCACTGTATTGTCCAACATGCTCCCACAGGAAGCGATTTTCAGGGCTTTCACATCTACAGAATCACTTTGAAAGTATCAAAAATGACATTTTCCTAGTCAAGTCTTGTTGAACTCTGAGCCAGATTCTTAACTTGGTCTTGGTGGATTATTTCTGTGCTCCAAGGCGTTTTGTATCTTTCTCAATTTTCCGCTAGCTATGTAATTCTCTAATTCTCTTCATTTCATCTTGGGAGTCACTATAGAGACACGGTAAGATGCAGATATATTTGCAAGAATTGACAGGAAGGAAGGCCAGATAAGAAATGAAATGTCCTTCCTAGCTCCAAAAGACAGCTGAAACCTGCTCTGCATAGAAGAACATTCACACAGAAGGTATATATTTAAACCAGATTATACTCATGTCTAAAATAAGTTAAAGCAAATTCAGACTACTTTTACCCCCAAATAAGAGTGTCCACAGAAGGCCCTAGCCTTGTGTAATCACTATGGAGCTCAAATACAGGAGCAGGTACACTGCTGAAGTAAAAACCACCACAACCACCACCAACAGACAGCTTCATGTTCTCTCACTGAGGTTTTCTACAGCTGCATCTGCAAGCTCTGCATGGTTGCGAGAATTGGGGACTAAATGACTTGATTTTCTTTTTCTTGGCATTTTCTGTAGCTGTTTGTCTCTGAACGCTGGCATCACATTATCATCTTGATCTGGACTTGTACCAGTGCCTGCAAAAGGCATGGCACAACAAAGAAACAGGCCCAAATAAGGTACATACAGCTGGTGTTGGGTTATTACACTAGGATGATACACAAGTTGCAAACAAACAGTCCCTCCAAAGACATCCTGAAACATGATAGTGGCTGCTAATGGGAAAGGGTGATAGACAATTTTCCTCATCATTAATTTTCCGCATCGGTGTTTGGCAAATAGAAAGTGGAAATTCAATATACCAATCAAATCTTTGTGCTGAACATGTCAATTAAAGCTAGAGTAACGCTTTCTGTGAATGAAATCAGAGTCCCCTGCCTGTTTGCACTCAGTGTTTTCAGCTTGAATTTCAGACCAAGTCAGTCTTTTCCCTGGTGCTGTGTGAAGGTGGTTTGGTGCTAAACTGAACACACACAGATGTTCACGTTTCTCTATCACCCCTTTGGTTTGTTTGGTGTTATTACAAATGCTTTTTGGTGTCTGTTACATTGGGTTAACTTGTACAAACTTTAGATGCTCTAAGCAAAAGATACGAAAGGTAACAATGCTGGTTCCCTTCTCTAAAACACAAGGGCCCTTACACTGTTGTTTTAGAGAGAACTTCAGCAGCAAACAGCTGGAACTTGGAACTGAGATTTACAGCAACGGATTCTTATTCAAACATGATCAAATAACTCCATGCAATCAGAACATGTGAACTGCACACCACATTTGTTTAGATGGGAGTGAATCTGAATGTTTAGGTGGTGAAATAAAGTCAATGTAATATTTGGACCAGAAGATTGCTAAATAGAAACGTGCATAGTCTCCTGACACCGTCCACAAGGGACTGCTGTCTCACCTCTTGCTCTAGTACCTAAGGGAACTTGAGAGGGAATGAATCCCACCGCAGTCAGGTAATTTCCTGGACATGGGCCACTGTGTAATGACTCAAAGCCAGGCCAGATAAGTGTATGCCAGTGTGTAATACACAGCAAGATGTCTGAGATGAAATCTATATACGCACGATGTGAGAGAATGGGAATATATTTCCTCTTTGACCTCAGTATACCTGAATACTTTCCTCACAAAACGCCATGAAGTCATTTAACAGTGTCACATCCCATTATGCATCTTGTTCATTCTGTGAGATATCCAGTGGCATTTCTTTTCTTTTTTTGTCTTATTTAAAATCTCAGCACAAACAGGACATTGAAAATTAATACAAAAGCAAACATTTTTATTCTCAGCAGGCCTCAGTCATATGATAATTGTACTTTCAGAAAAAAAAATAAATTACACAAGGGCCTTAAAAGCAAAATGAAATTGGAGATTTTTCCAGTTGATAAGCTAGAGTTGTCCTTTTGCATTCATTTAAATATAAGTGGAAAAAGACTTCATATACATTGTTCTCAGTCTAGGTGACCAGAAAACTTACACAGATAAAATCTTATTGCTTTAAAATTACATTGCAGGTATATCTGATATTAGTATGTTTTTTCAGTATACTTTCTGTTGATTTAGTCAAGTTGTTCTATATCCTGCTTTTGACTCTGTAAATGTTGTGTCTTGAAAAGAAGAGACATGCATCTCCTCTCTAAATTATACAGGAGTGAAGAGCATTTTTTAAAATTATTTTTTGTCAAGGGCTGTATTAGCCTATAAAATTTTGGCAGGCCATGTATTAACTATATACCATGGAGTTACCTATTAATAATATGAATAAGGTTATCTGAATATGAAATAAGTCTCTTCCATCCTACATAGAGACAAAGCCATCCTTATTTGTGGAAGTTACTGCTGAAGCAGCTGAGATAAGCAGTCAATCTTCATAGCTTGTGGCAATGTATAAATAATTAGTACAGCAAAAACTATTTATTTGGAGCTGTGAGCCAAAGGAACGTGTTGATTTTTTTTTTTTTTTATGGTGAGAGTCGCAAAATAAAGACAGTGCAGAATAGCTCTAGCAGTTACTGGAATTAAAAACATGCCAATTACACTAGAGAACAAACCTTTCCCTCAAAGCACCAATCCATACAGCAGTGCAGGTAGATGACCCAAAGGCAGAAAAAACCAAATTCTGGAAGGATAATTGCTGAAGCACAGTGATAGCCAAAAGAAAGCTCCCTCTTTGTGCTGAACCTCATGTATTTCAGAACTAGTCAACTCAGGAGATTTTGCTCCATTATCTACAGTAGACTGTCATCAGGCAAAACACCTGCTAAATCCACTATCTGGCCAGAGAAAACGAACCCTGCTGTTTGGAAAGACAGACACCAAGCTTAGAAAAACTCTTAAGAGTTTGAATCAGCCAAGACGCTCATGCGGTAATGCAATCTTTTTTGACCTAGTATCAAGGACAAAAATACATTTCAGGACCAAATTCCGGAGAAATAGCTTCACCTATCACCAGATCACATGCAGTTAGAAGTACACCAAATGGGTTGTCAAGGGATTTGAGGACTAGGGGAGTGTGGGCAACAAAAAGGTATTGCTGGAATGAACGAGGGGGCATTTCAGTCCTCATCAAATGCATGCCAGACTTGACTGAAGGACTTCACTCTGCATATCTCTGAAGACCACACTTTGAAGTTTTGTCTAGCTTTTCCTTTATAAAATCATCTCTTTAAATTGGTTCAACTGGACAAGGCTCTGATCTCAAGATGGCAGTATAAGTCTAATGCTTTTTCCGTTCACTTTGGAAGAGTGGATTTACACCAGCATAGCTTCAAAGCAAGGATACAGCACATGGTATTGAATGGGGTAGTATTCTATAATAAGCAAAACACTACAGATATTTGTGTAATCCAAAAGCTATTCAAGATATTTTGGTATTGCATTTCACAGTAAACTGGTAGGTAATTTAAAGAATTAAGACTGGCAACTGAAATCATACACCACGACTAAAACTATCTGTACAAAAGGCACAGAATTTAATCAAATACTAGATGAGAAGTTTGTCTGAACTGAGGTACACCTTTCTCATTTGTCCATGCCTAAGTGCACTAAGGTAAAAAAAGCATGTTCGTTACAAAGCATCTACCAGTGTGTTTACATAAATTACTTCATTCTACTGCTCCAGCAATTTATTTCTCACATATAGTTCCTGTATAACTGTAACTATATAAGGATTATTGAAACATTGGTGAGAGAGTGAGAGCTGTGAGGTTTTGGGTTTGTTTGCTTTTCAGTCATATTGCTGTTTGAAGAAGACTGAATCCTGGTTCAGATCAATCTAGGTGGTGGAGCAAGGAAAAAAAAAAAAAAAGAATGCAATGCAGAAATCACTTTGGAAACATAACCTGAGCAAGCAGTCCAAAACCCCTGAGACTGTAATTTTATTTCCTTGGAGTATTGCCATTATAGTGGAAAGTGTACATTTTGTGGATGTATATATACTCAAGGGAGGGCAGGGGAAGGACAGGATACATGCACTTTTTCACTTTAAACCCTTGAAAAACTGCAAACCAGTTATCTGCAGCAGCTGGATAATGCTTGGAAAAACCTTTGACTTTCTCAAATCCAAAGCATTAAAGAAATAGTCCATAAAGGTGGCCAAAGATGATAGCTTAATAATTTCTTAGGGTTATTTTTAGGATGTAAGATTGAGATATTTTACAGAAAAACTCCGAGAGAGAGTTTCGTTTCATTTGCAGTCATGCTGGGTTGTTATCTAATGAGAAACAATACCTCATATGTGTAGCTTAGCTCTTCTAATAAAACTGAAAATTAGAGACCTGAAGGCCACCATAGCAGAAAGGTTTTAATTTCATTATTAAATACAAATCCAAGTGCATTAGTAATTTCTTTTGATATGGTTGTTTCAGAATTAAACAAGTATAAAAAGAGAATGACCTTGTAAAAGGTTTTAATTAGGAAGGCAAAGAATGAAAGAGAAGAGTGGAAAGCAAATTTTGCTGAGTTCTCTGAAAAGAAGGGGTAAGATGTACATACCCTCAACAAAATGATCAAAGCATAAAGGAACCACTCTTTTGCTGCAGTATAAGCTGAAGTTACAAAGCATAAAGCTGTGGAAGGGTATGGGTCCCAGGACAAACATGAGAAACAGCATTTTAAGTCACTACCCTAGGGAGCCACTGAACAACTACAACTCTTTAAAGTCTCTGCAAAATTGGAGTACACTGCTCACTGTCATGGTAATAAGCAACAAAATGCTAAATTATCTTCAGAAGATAACATATCAAAAGCAGCGAACAAAGGAATGTTAAAATAGGTAATGCTGGATTTGAATATGATACTGGGAAGCCCAGTGTCCACACCCTTTCTGACTATTTAACAGAAAATTTGCCTCCAAAATGCCTCTGGCACCAGAAAAGTTGTCCTAGTTTCTCCTTCAAGAACATAGGCTCAGTTTCTACATACATATATATACACATATATAAAAGAAGTTATATTAATGTTTCAGAAAATTATAGTCTTAGTTAAATAAACAAAACCATTTTAAGAGGTACTCAGTGATTGTACTTCTGATGCTTCTCTTGGATTCAGGGAAACAAATCAAGAACTATTTTTCTTTCAGTTACCAACTATCTGCTCCATACTGCTCTGTATAGCTGCTCCGCTCCAAAATACTGAAATACATTCCCTTTTTAATAAGCCTGAGTGTACCCACAGCTCCTTGCAAATCCATTAATGTCAGCTTCAGATGTTGAATTGCCAGTGGTACTGTATCTAGTCTTACTAACATCATGTAGATAATTAACCTCCAGGCTAGGAAAGGGCCTACATTTTTTTTCCCCACACAGGCTGTTTTGAGCATAATTTAACAGAACATACATTTAAACCTGCTGTATATTAACCCCTAAGCACCCTACAATCAATTTTGTGAATTCTGCCCATCTTCTGAGTATGATGTATCCCATTTAGAATACAAAGTGATATCCTTCATTTGCCATGGTTAAAAAGCTTTTGGAATGATGATTAATTAGCACATTGAACATACATCTGGGGATGATCAAGTGAGCTACAAAAATTGCATAAAGAATTTTCTCTGTGCCAGTCTCCTCTCAGCTTTTCAAAAAAATCTCACACCAGTGAATTCAATGAGTTTAACCAGGGACTTTATCTCTACTGATCAATAATTCCTTACAGTGGTATGTCCCTTTTTAGGTTATTGATATAAACAGACAAAGGGAACCGACCTCATTTGGTATCTGCTGGAATTTGCCCTGTCAAAGAAGAATCTCTTTTGATGATACCTAGACTAGAACAATTCAAACTCAAGGAATTGTTCAACTTCTGCTGAAAGCTCGATGTAAAAATGAGAAGAGCAGCAGTTGTGTTTGTTTACTCGCATCTAGTAACTAGTCACAAGTTCAGAGAACTCTTTCAGACACAAAGTTTTGTTAGGATAGAGAAAAGTCCTCCTCCTTTCAGACTCAAGGAGGAGAAGCACATATGCATACAAACAAAACTGAAAAAACCACAACACGATCCTCTGTCCTCTAGATAGACTGGACTCAGAGACAACCTAGGCTCTAGAAAGTGTTGTTAGAAGTTAATTGCATCACTCAGCAGCCCTTTTGTTGTGGGGGAAGGTCTCTTTCATTTTAGTTCAAAATAGTCTCTCTTTCATCTGTATATGGAATATAAAGAAATTTTTGCATATTTGGATTCCCTCCCCCCAAATATAATTCTTAATTTCTAGTCAGCTTGCTGAAAATGATACAAAAAAGACACCTATATGAGTCAGATTTTTGTTTTGGAGGAAAGTGAATTTTTCTTTTGACCTCTGACCTTTCCCATAATTTCCATCCTAAAAACCTAGTCTTGTGTCTGTGGAATTAGAGCAGACTTGTGTAGCTTGACATAAGGATAAACCTGGACACAGGAAACCTATTCTCTCTTCCTTGCATTTAATATTTTAGCCACCTTAGACTGTCTGTACACTGAAGGGAGAGAGGATGTAGTTGTGTTTTATGCACTGTAGGTTGATATTTGCAAGTTATATTGAATGATATTTTTAGCTATAACAGCACTTGAAACAAGAAATACTCCTACTTTTGGAGTTTACTTAATTTCCCTCCTACGCTGATGTGTAGAAGAATTACAAGCTTGACATGCGACAGAGTGGAACTTCCCTGTATTGATTCAGCACGTCCAGAGATGCCGTAGGTGATGACAAGGTAGCACTATTGAGGACAAGAGCAATGTGCAGACCCATACACTTCTGTCTCTCTGCTTCACTGCATAACCTATTTTATAAAGTAAAACAACTTTTAAACAACTGAAACAACATTAAGAAATAGAGTTTATGTACTTGATTTCCTCTATGATATTTTGGAAGGTCTTACAAACTATTACCTTCTCAAATAAAACGTGCATCACACATATTGATGTTTAATATTTATGTAAGCACATGCAGTATGTTCTTTTTACTAGTCTGGAAAACTTAGACTGTGATTCTGAGTTAGAAGATATTCAGATAAGCACTGTAAAAGCAGATGAGAAGTCAAATCAGTGGAATCCACACAGCATATATTAAAAAAACCATTTGAAATCACTAACACAGTGCTTATTTATCCACAGAAATTATTCCAATTTAATCTCTGTGTAGGAATAACAACAAAGAAGAGACTTCATTCCAGCTCTGAATATGAGCATGTAAAATTATTATGTTACTAGAGAATGGTATGTTAAGGCATAAAGAACTTTGGGATTGTTTATGTGGTGAAATGAACATAAGGTCCATTGTCCTTTCTTTCTGACTTTAGCTCATACATTTGAATTATTTCTCCGATATTTTGCTGCACTCTTCAAAATCCTTTGAAAGGAAGAACATTGTTGGAATATGTCAGATAATAATAGAATCACAAGCAACAGCCAGTGAAGGGGGTGCGGGTGGGCAGGAACAGAAAAATCCCATTGTCTGATTATTAAATGTATTCACCAGACTTGGGAAGATGTCAGAATACTTAAAAAACCTTCATCCTAACAGCAGTGCTGTAATTAGGGAGCTGCTATAAGAACTGGAGAGAGAAGACGACAAAATGAGAATCACAAGTGTTAGTAGTAAAACGGTCCATTTAGGCTACCAAATCCTTTTCCCCACTGTTCCCCAACAGGGCTTCACACCTGCCTAGGTGGGAGCAGTTGCAGAATGGACTGAAAGAGTTAGGAGAGAGACCTCAGAAAAGGAAATATTGCAGAGAACTTAGATGGAGCTCAGCCTGTTTCAAAGAGATAGTAAGGAGGAGGCAGAGCATTGCATTAGCTTTCATGTAAGCAGAAATAGTTCCTCCGATTACAATGAAGTTTCTTCTGCCCTCCCATCGGGGTGAGCTTTTCCCAGTAAAGAGATAAACGATGATAACATTAAGCAATAGCAATCAGTTTATCAGTGATCTCTCTGGTTAATTCCCAAGCCTTACCAGGCTTCATAGTATATCATGAGTTTTGCATTTACGGTATAATTCCTAAAGCCCATCTACTGGAGCTAAGTGATTACATGGGAATCTCAGCTTTCATTAAAGACTTTAAATGAATTTCTAACTATGATAATTGCAATTTTAAAGGTTTGAAAGCATGATCTTTAAAAGTTGCACTCCCAACAAGTCAAAGAGTATTTTTAAAATTATTAGAATCTAATTTCTGAGACATGCATGTTGGGGAGTGGCTAGTTCAGGATTTTGAAATTCAAATACTGATGCTTTTTGGCTGGATCACACCATCTGAGATGATCTGGTTTTTTCCTATGTCTAAATTTAATTTAAATTATAGAATAGCAATTATTGAATTTATTTTCATTTTGAAAACAGTTTCATGCTTGTAAGTCTTTCATGATACTTAAAAAAATTAAGTTAAAGCTAAATATAAATCAAAGAACCTTTTATAAGCGTATAGATTATTGTGATCTCTTACACAATGTATTAGAGTGGCTAAATAGAATGCATTAGATTATTTTTTTCATTTACACAATGTGCCTGCTAGAGAAAGGAGCATCCTAACACAAACGCATATGGCCATCAGAGGACTTCGCTGACGACTGAATTCTGGCTCATAGGTCTGCCAGATTACTGGTGTAACCATGTGCAAGCTACTTCTCATTCTTCAGCTTGAAAATGGACACCACTTTGTCTCTTGATTACTGTTTAATCATTATATTACCTTTAATCATTATATTGTACATTATCAGGGAAAAGTGCTTTCTTCTGTTCATGTATGGCAGCTATCAGAGCATTTAGTCCTTAGATATAGCTGCCGTACGAATAATAGAGATATGCTTGTATGGGCATTTGTACACCTGTTCTATGTTTTGATACAGAAACTGAATTCAGATTCACACATAATTTTGTCAGAAAGAAAAAAGAAGCCGGGGGGGAGTAGATAGTGACTGAGGAGGACATTCCTTGAATATTAACCATGATTTTGAATAATACTCTTACAGTCTTCCAACATTTTGTTTGCTATTCCTTAGAGCAAATATTTACAGAAATAATAGTAAGATCTGCTGGGAACAGCACAAAATATTCTCAGCATGATATTGCAAGAGCAGTAGGAACTTCCTCAAAGCATTTTTGTATGTACCTCCAGCTAAAGACAGATTGTTTACACTGGAAACAGCCTCATTTAGGATTTCAAAGAAAATTCATCATCACAAGGCAATACAGAAGAAATACTCACTTGAGCCTCCAATAAGCAGGCCAATGTCTCTATTTGTGCGCATTTAGAAGAGCATCCTGAACTGCGTCATTCAGAAGGGCAGCGCCCAGTGCGTAATCCAGGCATTTGTTATGGCAATCTGGGATGTAAGGTGGAGACATCTTGCAATACACACAAATAGAAGATACAGAATTTCCATGTTCCTGACACCCACAGAAAGAGGCCCCATACAACTAGAGCTCTCAGAAATTACAACAAAGAGCAGAAAAAAAAGTACTGAGAGAAGAATCAAATGCCGCCCACAAGAGCAGCAGTTCTGCAGGTCTGCTGATCATGGGAAAACTTTCAGTGCAGGTTTGCTGGTGAACTATTGTGTTTTGGGACTGCAGTGTTGGGGATTCTTGCTGTGGTCCCTTAGCCTGCTCCAGTGTTTGGGAGAAATCACCATTCACATTTCTGAACTGCAAGTAGGTCACGTTTCAAATGCCCTGTGTGGCTGTCATGAGGTACAGGAAAGCTGGTTGGTAACACGTGGGGACAGCTCTTAAAGTATAACAAAGTTAACACAAAGTCCAAGATCTAAGCTCAAAATAGGACTCTTAACAAGTTTGAGGACGCTTTTCTTTGGTGATACTACCAACATCGTTCCACTTTTAAAGTTAGAATGCAAAGACATAAAAGTTTCCAAATTTGGTAATTTTTTTCAGTCTGCCTGTTTCCATTTCTACCTTACCTACCAGTTATTCCAGTTAAGGAATTGATTCTTTGTCAGCTTTTCACGTGTGCCCTAAATGAGTTTGGTCCTCATGGTGTTTGAAGTAATTAGGCTAGAAGTATTGCATGCTTTTCTGTGAGCCTCTAAGGGTGAGAGCTGCTGGAACTATCTAGCACAGTACATTTGGCAGAACACATGCTCCACTGCTTTAAGAATGGTATTTTAGTGCAAAGGCTTCAGACAGCGGGCGCAGTTCTGCAACTATTAAATATAAGCCCTTTGATATGACAACCAGCAAATGAGTGAACTCATATGCATCTCCCTCAAAGTGGCAAAGAACGTAGGGCCCATTGTACACTGATTATGATAATTTATTGGACTGAAATTTTTTCTTTAAGACAATGATTACCATGAGGTTGACAGTTTCTAACTTCATTAGAAGTTGCAGCTGCTGCTATCATTATCTGATTAGTTACCTTGAATTGCTTTGCAAAAGACAATTATCATTACAGCTTCTCTATCACAAGGAGGAAGTGGCTCCTCATGGCAGGACTGAATTAGAAAACAAACTAGAGCATGAAATAACGGGAAGAGAGTGAGCGTGTCAGATACTAGAGAAGCTGATCACACCTTCCTGGACTCAAGTATTTTAAATAGAGGCCATCACACTGAAAGGCAGGAAACGGTAGAACAAGTGATGCAAGTAACCACTAATAGATGCTAATGCTAATCAAGTGAAATGATCCTGTAGCTGGTAAGAAGGATTTATTTCTGATAAATTACCCTGGTTTTGAACTGCTCCCCCTCAAAAAAACAAACAAACAAACAAACCCCAAAACAACAACAACAACAAAACCCCAAAACTGTCAAGTGCCTGTGGAGCTGCAGTATCACAGGCCAGTGATGTATCTGATCCATGCATATTCTGCCCAGCAAGGAGTCTGGGTATTGTCTGTGTTTATTACCTGACGCCTTTTCACTTGGGTCTTCACGAAGGAAGCAGGAGGTGCATGGCAAGAAGGGATACACAATCTGTGAGGCACAAGGCTGTATATGTCAGTAGCTCATCCATTACTGTGTAGCATTTGTTTCCTCCTTGCTTTGTCCTTCTTATGCCCCATACTCTCCACCAAATCTGCATGCCTGAACCCCCTTCCCCATTCATTTCTTCTTTCCACTCCCAGTATTTGACTTGGAGATAAAAAGGAAGGAAGGAGATGCCCTGTTTGGTGAGGTTAGTGTCCGTGCTGGAATAGAGAGAACAATGAGTTTTTTCAGTGGGAAGTGAGACACAGTGAGAAGCTGAGCCATCTAGAGTGTCAAGACTCTTAATTCTTGGGGGCAAAGGGATGTTTTCTACTGGTGATATTAAAAAGTCAGCAATGCACATCTGGCCTTTGGCAAGAAAATTTGCCTGGACTGTAAGTTCCCATAGGTGAAGACAAAACAGCGTACCCAGTTCTGTGCCTCTCATCTTTCACCTGGACTCTTCCTTGCTAGGAGTAGGACCAGGGCTTTGGTATGATTTTGCAGTTCTTGGCCACCTCAATGGCTAGTGACAGCTGTGGTTGTCACCATGTGAACTACAGTGCGTCTCTTTCCTGCCACAAGCTATGCAAGACCACAGGTGGCCATGAAGCAGGAGTGTAGAAGTGGCACAAAGACATTTATTTCATCAATTCTCTTCCATTTTGATGGGCAAGAGATCTAGGCCTGAATGGAAATTTTGACTGAAGTCAAAAGAGAACATGGGGACAGAGATTCTGTGGGTGAGCATAAACAAAGATGACATTGTGGCTGGGCAGTCATTGTGGATCATAATTTGACTGGACACACTTTTAAAACTCTCCTGTCTTCTCCTTTTCCAGACATTGTCAGAAGTTTATTAAGGAAGTAGGAGGAGATTAGAGCAATTAGGGAGGCATAAGGCTGTAACACTGGACAACTTCCCGAGCACTTGAAAAGAAAGAATTGGCTGTTATTTAGGTATAGAAGGTAGAGAAGACTCAGGCATGGCATGCATATATGAAAAGAGAGGCAAAAATGAAAAAGATCACCTCTTTTGGTGAAATTTAGTAGACCGACAGGATTAATAAGTGTGGCTGGGGACAAGAATAACAGGAGAAGTTTAGGAAGTTTATTCTCTAGGCTAGAGACTTGTGACACATATTCAGGTACCTCAGATGACATACTGGAAAAATGAAGCATTGCATCTGTGCAGAAAGAGAACAGGATATAAGAGGAGGTAGCATAAAGAATTGGAGATGTCATTGATTTAACAGTTACTTATTCTATGGTAAATTTAAAGTAAGAGATATGCAAAGTAGGAAGGTTTTGGTGTGGAGCATGCCACCACACGGTGGTCATTCCAGATGATTTGCACATCAAAGACACCCATCCAATCAAACAAAAAAACCCCAGAAAACTGCCACAGCATGTCATGAAATGCTGTAAACTACCAACATCACAAGCTGCTGCTTCACACCCAAGAGCAATCAGAGGGAGAAATAGAGCTCTAGTCTCTGTGTTTTGGTCAACAAGTGCTCTTTGTCTGATCTGTCATCCCCAGAAGGAGAGAGAGAAGAATACAAACAACTCATGACTTGGCTTTTACTGTTGTAAGCACCTGATGCAGAAGTGTTCGGCAGACACCATAAACCTGTTGGTGAAAAATTGCTCAAGTATCTCCCAGACCAGTATTAGCAACAAATGATATACATCCGAAAGTCAAGTCCCTTCTACGATTTATCTTTTATTATTTCTCTTGTAATTTCTACAACTCGAAATTTCTTTTTGAATGGCCCAATTCCAGCACAATTGTCCTTCAGCTACAATTCTGATCATTCATATTCCAATAGTAGCAAACACTTTCTCATCAAAGTGCCTCTTTGGTCTGCTTTCAGCCTCTCTGACCCCATGTTGACCAAGTTAGTTTTTCACATAGACATCATCTTTTCTTTGATTAATATTGATCAGATGAAGAGCAAGCATGGAAGGTAACACAGAAGAGCAATATCAGAGCTTGAAGAAGAATATGACTAACCCAGGTAACTTTTTGCATGGGGGCTGACCTCACTGATACAATCTTCTCTTTCCCCTTACCTGTCTCTTTATCCAGACTTATGCTTCCTCAGTCCTCACTTTGCTCTAACGCTTCTTGGTGAAACCTCCTCCTCTCCCTCAGGCCCCTGACATTGCCTCCTCACAGTTCATATCACGATACAAAGTTTGTGCTGAGAAAGCTCAGTAGCTTTTGCTTCCCTTCCTTTACTCCACCTTTAGTTGTATGCCTTATTAACAAATAACACTTTACCATCTAGGACCTGGGACCACTGACAATTCTGCATCTCGGTTTTCTGTGGATATGATGAATAAAAAAATGACATTACAAATCACTTTCAGGTTGCAAAGTCAAGCACTAAACAAAGAGGAAGTGCTGGAATTAAACTTGCCTGCAAAACCTTAATTTGGCCCTTTTGTGCGTAAGTATTATGATATAGACTTTAATTACATGAACACAGACTATTTTTTCCACATCTAAATGCATAGATGTGCAAATTCTCAAGCAGTTGACTTGATTACAAGTATGCATAATATAAAAGTTCAATAGTCTATTGATATTTAGTCAGATTGCAGAAATTCCACATATTCATTGCAGCAGCTGACTATATTAGGATACTATGCCAAGAGCTGAACAAATGAAATCAGATTACTCCAAATGACAAGGAACAAATAGCCAGGAAAAAAAAAATAGCAGGGCCACAGGAAAAAATAGCATGGTGAATACTAGACAACTGTATTAGGTTCAGCTGAAACAAAGAGAGAATTCTAAAGCAGTCCACAAATAATATTTAATCTTTCCTCTAGTCCCAGTAAAACAGACTGATCAGCACAGCGGCCAGTTTATATTGGATAACTCCAAAGACTAAAGCATAAAAATGGGGTCAAAGTATATGTTTGAAATACACACAAAAAATTAGAGGCGACATCTTGGCCTGTAGGTCTTCTTCTGGCTGAAGAAAAAAATAGAAAAAGGTTAATTTCAAGGTTAGAACTAACCTTGTTCTATTTTTTTTCCCCAGAGCCCAAAGCAGAGCTCATGGCCAACATGTCACCTCTAATATTCTTTGCTATCTCAACTGTGAGTTTTATATTAACCTTTTCTCTTAAATTTTGCAGTCAGAATGCTAATGCACTGTGGATTTTGTTGCAGTGTGAAGAAGCTTGGCTTGATCTTCTTTTAATCACTGGTCAACTAAGCATAGAGGCTGGCAAACGTTGATGGCAATGTTACCACTCTTTTGCACTTCACAGAGAATAAAACAGGGCAGAGCTGAACTGATATAAGCTACCTCTGGACAGTAACAGAAGCAAAGCAGGGAAAGGATTTATTATTCATTGATTTATTTTTCTTTTTAATATCTGAGGGAAATACTTGGAGATACAGGAACATTTTCAGTTACTACCTGATAAGTGGATAGAGTTCTCTTTTGCTAGGTGCTGCATATATTATGCTCTGTAATTAATGCAGAAGTCTGGCCCTCTCTCAGTTTGCTGCAGAAAAATTAAGAGACCAGACTTCAAGGGCTGGCCTGGCAAATTCCATACATTGCATATATTGTATAGATAATAGATGAGATTGATTGAATCTTCAATCCAATTTTAAACCAATCAGCTTTTCCTTTAATATATTTCTTTCCTCTAACTTCTTTTGTCACTCTCATTCCTCAGTTTCTTCTCTCCAGCTTGCCCTGTTCACCCTACTTCCAGAAGCAACGCCATTGCTAGGAGTCGTCTTTTGGAGAAGAGGAGTCTTTTTGTAGAAGTGTCTTTTGCACTTTTGGAGAAGTGCAGTCTTCTGTGTGCCTGGCAAATCATTGTATACCAATTTCCCATGCATCTGCCTGCCATCTTTGTACTTTCACCTAACCTTAAGTGTTTCTGTGTTGGAAACTCTGAAGTAGTGATAAGGCAGACTGGTGTGTATGGCTTCTTTTGGAGGTCAGGGGGTACTGGCTCAGCTGCTTACAGAGAAAAGAAAGGGGCTCTACTCTGCAGTTAGTTTTATAGTCCAAATGAAAGCGTACAGTAGGTTCTGCCTGCACTTTAGCGTAGGATATGGGTGAAGGTGCAGAACAAAGAGATTTCACAATTTGATAGGAACAAATTAGAAATGTGATGTAGGAGTAAGAAGAGAAAATTGTCCATGTGGTGTATGAAGGTAGCTTAAAAATAAACTCTATCCCATTAAACTCATCTGCCCCTAGTCATACATTGAGACAAATTCTGTTTATTTGGTTTTCACTCTGTTCATATCATGATAAAACCTTGACTGAAATCAGTCAGTGAGAGGCAATATCAGTTATCCTGCTGCTGCTCCAGAGTGGTTTCAAGCACCAGGAAAAAATTAAAATTATGTGTTGTAGCTGCATGGCTCATCTAAGTTCAGTTCCTGGCCATGTGATCCACACGAAAATCTTTTCATAAGCAGATTTCATAAAACCTGGAGAGGAGAGTACATCTCTGGATATGCCATTATACTGTACTTGGCTATGCTGAAGAAATGGGAGAAGGTCTCTGGGCAGCCCGGCAAGTGTTGATTTCAGCAGCTCCAGCTATCTCATGTTATCTTAATGCTGGCAATACCTGAGTGCACACCCATTCCCAGTCACATCCCTTTCAATCAGCAGGGATGCTCAAAGAGCTACTTCCAACTTAAGAGCTACAAGTTGCTCTGACCAACAGGTTTACTCATATGAAAATTCATATGAGGTTTACTCATATGAAAATCCTACAAAGGTTTTTAGTATAGGCCTGTTATGTTTTACTTAAGGTTTCTTCTACACTGATACCTTCAGTTACATGAGGATACATGGGAGTCTTTGTTTTCATTTCGCACACAGAACTCCCCATATCACACCTCATTCAAAATCTGATATCCAGAGTAGAGCGTCCCATTTGAAAAGCACAGCGTCACTGAACCTTTTCCTTTGACAAGAGCGTCACTAGCATTTGCCATGGCATTTTACAGTACATCACACTAGCCTGCAGGATTGCTTGAGCCAACACCACTCACCTCTCATGATAGTATGCTGTGCTGTGTATAAAAATACAAAATACAATGCAGCATGCATGCCTGAGCCAAACAGTTTGCTGTTTGAGTGCCTGCCTGCCTGACTCTTTTCAAAGCATGGCATGGGATACTTGATCTTTATTTCAAATTACTGAACTGAGACTTTTGCTAATTTTTCTGTTACATTACAAAGCCAAGGAGAATTTCATGTTGCAAATACATCTCATGGCTTACAGACTAGAGTGTACAAATATAGTCCACAGAAAAAAATCCTGCAGGGCAAAGCTGTCAAAAGCAGTGTCAGTCCCCTGTTAGCAGCGGAGCCACATACGGGGAATGCCAAGGGCATAGCTGGGCCTCCATGTGCTACTAGGGGATTTTATTTGGTGCAATTAAAGCCAGGAAGAAAAGTGATGAAGGTCAGGAAATGAACATTAAATCTTGCCACCTAACAATGTTCCTATCTTGTGCAGAAAAATGTCATGGCTGTCCTTATGAAGCCTTACAGCTATGCTCTATTTTGAAATGTGACGTGTTGGAAAGAGCAGCATAAATCAGCTAACAGTAATCCACTGACAAACGGATTCTTTCTTTATAGGTGACAAAGCGAGAGCAGAAATCACAGAAAGTTAGCTGTGTAAGAGAAGAATCAGGTCCATGACATGGACATAGAGCTAGATCTGTTCCATTAGCAGCCTGACACTCGCGGCTCTCTATGGTTTGAACCACAATTTTATGGCCCTTGGAAGGATTCTAATGTATTCTTTTTTTAAAGGAAATGCAAGGACTTTCTTAAGGTTACAGAAGATGGGATGACTGCAGGCTTTTGTAACAAACTTAGAGCTTCAATTCTGACATGTGTTTCTAGTAACTCAAAGTTCACTACAGCGAAAGATCCCCAGCATTCAACGGGCAGATAGGCTTCAGTTAGGAGCCATCATCTGTTCACATGTAAAGATCATTGCAGCAAATGGCATGGTGCAATCTCATTCAAGAGCCCTAGGAGCAAGCTGGCTGTGGACCCATGTCACAGCCTCCTGGCAAAGCAATTCCAAAGACTCACCAGGCCTAACTCCAAAGGACCATCCATAATGCAAAAAGAAATATAGATGCTCCTTTGCTCGTGCTTTCCTTAAAAAGTAAAAACTTAAGTCAGAAATAGCTTCCAATTTGTTTCTTAGGTTGCCAACATGTATTGTCCTGTTTCATTTGAGAGGGAACATCTGATATTATAACTGCCTCCTAGTGATCATTTTCAATTCATGAATCGCCAGGTAGGGAACAAAATGTTCATTGTTCCAGCAATGTGAAAACAGAAGAAGCCAATGTGGCAGGTGCTGTCTCTGCAGAGGAAGAGACTGTACCAGTAGCTTGGGCCTATTCACTGAAGCAATGATTTTCAATCTCATTTGCAAAACCCTTCATGTATTCCAATAAAAAGGTGTCTGTGTAGCAAATAGTGTTGTATTTAAAGATGTGGGGTTAAAAGGACAAAGAGGAGAATATCTTAAGTATTCCCATGTGCTGTTACTTGTCACCTATGATTCGAATCTTCTGGCTTGTCCGTGGATCCAAGATTTCATCATGCGTATTCAAAGGCTGTTTTGTCTATATATTGCAGCAGGAAACTGCAATTTTATTACTGCTCCAAGACAACAGTTGACAGAGCTTTTCTAACTAGCTGAGGATCACATTTTTATAGGATTAACAGTTGCAATAAAATACACCCCCAGCTCTAAAACTCAGTTAAGAGTGCACCATAAATGAGATGTGACAAAAGAAAATATGAGATATTAAAAAGATGAAGGAAAAGGGCTGTTAATTAACTTAGCTTCAACTTCACCCTTCCATAGTTCCATTAAATGTTGAGAGCAGTATGTTACTCCTGTGTAAGTGGCAGGTAGGCTGCAGTCATTACGTTGCCTACAGTATACACTTCGTGAGACTAGTACAAGGTGCTACAGTCCAGAGCTAAATCACAGTTTCGCTGCCACCTAGCAATGACTGTCTGGAATAATCTCCTCCATGAAGAATGCATCTAGCTACAAGTATGCAGCATCTACAGTTTCTATTTGTACATCAGTCTGTTGGTAAGAAGAGCATAGTGACTAATAATTTTCCTCCATGGAAATAACTTTTGAAACATTTATTTTTGAAAGCAGCAAAATGGTCTCGTTTTCAGTACTATTCAGATGAGGACACGTCAAGGGCTACACACAGACTCTTCTGTAAAATGGTACTCTCTGAACACAGAGACAGTTATGTTTCTTTTCAAGCCTTGTATTTAGCTGCAGCGCATATTAGATCAGTCTCCTTACCCCTCTCCTGCAAGACGCCAAACGTGTTCATTATTTTTTTTTTCTAAAGAAAGCAGCAACTCTGATTTCTATCCCAATCATATCACAGCACAAGTGCTTTATAGCTAATGTGAAGGGTTGCCTAGCAACAGCAGTAAGCCTGCTGGGATCATCCTGCTACTGATTTTTGCATTGATATTTTGGTTCCCAAGGATGCTTTGTAATAATGAAAGACACTATTAACTCTGTTTTCTTACCTCAGAATTTAATTAATGCTTTTACTGGTGCAAAAGTCACTGCTTTCCAAAATGTCTAACTATTTTGTCAGGTCTCTTAGGGCATTTGGGAGCAACGTATAGCAATGGGTCCATCAAAAGAACCACAGGTTTCAAACAAGCAGCATCTGGAGATCTTATTGATCCTCTTAAATCTACACAAAAGTCACTGTTTGCAATGAGACTATTGCTAGGTGACATCTGTGACTTCTGAGTTCACAGAACAAGAACAATTACATGCCATCTCTGCTGGTGACTTTTGGAAAGTCTGCATCAACAACCACTACACGTAATAGTTGTGTTCTACATTTACTAAGTAAACAGAAAACTTAAAGAAAGAATTATCGCAACTCAGAGTACAACTGTTAAAGAAAGAATTATCACAACTCACAGTACCCAAAAATCAAGCAAACAAGAAGTTGAACTTATTGGACAGCAAACAATACACTTACTTGGAGGAGGAAGGACTAAACATTAGTAATCATTTCACGTTCAGGGGATTGCTCCAAGGACACCTAAACTCAGTGACAATGTTTTTTTATTGATACTGCTACACAGTAACGACAGTCTTACAATGAGTGTAAGGCCCAGGAACTGCGTATTGACATACAAATGGATTTACCTTAAATCTAGACTGAAGGCAAGGACAGAAATAATTTGTGTCTTAAAGCAGAATATTTTTCTTGGGCTAAGTAGTGGCAAATTCGTGTTCTATCCTGCCTCAGCCCTAATGCAGTGCCGTCTCAAAGATACTAATACCCTATTGAAAAGCCATCACTGAGTTGAGGAGGGGGACTTTATTCCTCTTAGTTTCTGCTGGAATAGAAAAGTCATAGTTGTTGAGACAATAAATATTTTTCTGCTATGAATATTAAAATGCAAAACATGGACAAAAATCCTGGTGCTCTCAGCTCCCATGGCCAACACAATAAGGATCAATGGGACTCAGACAGAGACAGATAAGTTATAGATCTGCAAATAACCAGCAAGATGAGAAGTAGATCCTAGCACTGTGTCTTAATTTGTGCTTGAGCAAAGTTTTAGGATATCCATACTTCTGCATCTTCTAGTGACTGTTCCCATAAGGGGCAGTCTCATTTCAGAAGTCAGGAGGCTTCTTTTCGTCAGAAGGTTAGAGTTTGCTGATGGGCATCTCTTTCATCAACCAGGATTTTTAAGCCCCTGTACCTGACAGCAGGTACTTGAATACATGCACAGACAGGGCCTGAGAGCCAGACATAGTATCTGAGAAGAGTTGCAATGAGATTACTCTTGCCAGAGCTTCAGCACAATGGGCCAAAGGTAAAAGTTCAGTTCGCGTTACTTTGTGTTACCCTGTCAAATGCAGTTCCTGGGTGGCTACCATGCTCCTGACCCAAGACTAAGGCTAGGGATAAAAAATTGCCAACACCCCTCTACAAGCTGGTGTCAGATTGTATAATTTAAAGAGTATTCCAAACCAAAAATGCCCCAAAGATCCAGTCCAGGTTGGCTTTGCAGTAGCTGTGATGTAAGTATTGTTTGATGGGAAGTAGAATGAGGCCATCCACTAATTCCACGTGGGAATCAATTAGTTCCCATGGAAAATGACTGGCCACCCATGACCTTAAACCTGAATTACAGACACTGAAGTCGAGATCTCCACAGCTCTCCACACACAGATTTCAGGCTCCCTCTCCACAAATTCTGAAAATCATGGCAGGTTTTCCTTTCTGCCTTTGCATGTGGCTGGTAGGCACATTGTTATGGAACCTTACACTTAGCTTTAGGGAAGGCAGGCAGTCTCCCAGGTTGCAACCTGCAGCCCAAAGAAATCAACTGGCACTGTTCCCTCTATTTTCATAACAGAGCGGCTCTCTTTAACAAATCAATTCCAAACAGAACAAGCTGTTTGACAATTTTCATTTTGAACAAATATTTCCAGCCACGCGCAAAACACCGTGGCAAAAAAAGCAAACTTTCAATAAACAGAAAATAGATGATTGTTCTAAAATGACAGCTTTCATGCTGTTTATCCCAAAGGATCCTCAGAGCTTATGTAGTATGAAATAAATTTGCCACTGGTTAAAAATGTAAATTCTTTAAATACATAAAGCCCTAATGAAAAGGCTTGTAACATTTCCCTTTTCCTGATTCCCACTTTTCTCTTTTTATCTTCCTAGAAGACAGCATTGATTATAATTACAGTGGAGACTAAAATGTATGCTTGATTTTGTGTCGAAAAAGTTATTTGGAAAGTAAAATGGGCGCTTAGTGTATGCGTGTGTGATTGGGCATGTGTATGTGCTTCTACACATGCATGCATATGATACAAATTGTTTCATGGCTTTTAAAGAATTTTCTGTTAATGCACTGAGTATATTTCATATTTAAATGCACATAATTTGTAGGGAGCACACGAAACAGAGTCAGCCTATGGAGATGAGAGAGAAAAGCTGCTTTGAGATTCTATCACTTCTTTAATGCTTTCAAGATGCATAGTAATGCAAAACACAGGGCCTGACTCTGCCTTCCTAGTGAAGCAACGAGGACTGCAGGATCAGTGCCACAGCCTGTCACTTTTTGCTCGTGGTGAGCAGGAGCTTGTGACCATCACTGCAGGGTCAGCTGTTGCCAGGTCAGAGTATGCTACAACTAACGCTCGGTCTCCACGGCCCTTGAGGCACAGAATGCAAGCTCAGGTCTGAAGGAACACACTGTAGCACAAAACTCAGACTTGCAATAGGACCAAGCGTTTGCTAGCTAAGTGGACTGATTTCAGATGCCTTTTTTTAAACTAGGATTTCCAATTTTGCATATTGCTCACAGAAGCGAAGAACTAAAAGTGAAACTAATAAAGAAATGAATAGTTTGCCTGAGCGGGAGCTGGGTGAAAAGAAGGCAGTTTGGACCCCTCACATGTCAGTCCTCTACAGCCAAACGCAAACAAGACCAACTCCCTACTTTAGGTCACAGAGTGTCTACTTCTGCACAAGTGAACACATAGGCGTAGATTTTCTGGGTACTGGATTAGATTTAAAAGCACTTGGTGACCTCTCCCTAACAATTATTCTGTTCTTTCCTTAGAAATGTCATCAGCACAGATCCTGTGAGCTGGCTGCCTGAGTCCTTTAACAGGTAGCCACTGCATATGTGCAAATCAAGTGTGCAACACACAAGCAGTGGGCCCAACAAGACTCTCACCGATGGAGTAGCAGATGCAATGTGCTGGACTTGAGACATACACACCACCAAGTCAGACATACACAAGTCCAGGAGAACGAGAATGCAGGCACCTGCACTGCGTTTAGGCAGAAGTCTGGCACAATAAGGACACATCAGCCTCGCTTACATATCAGACAACAAATACGTGATCCTGCTTGCTGTGGTAATACCGATATTATAGTGATATGATAGCTAGGTATCCTAAGATTATGCCTGCATCCACCCCAAGACATTATGATGATCTTTAGATGTGCAACTACTAGAACTCCACTGCATAGATGCTTAGATCAGAGAGCAGATGATCTGGGCCCTCGTCCCATCACTCCTGTTCACTTGCTGTACAGCTGTGTGAATAGTAGGTTTGCATCTCATTCTTTCTTGAGGAAACAAAACATCTCACATACCAAGCTTCCTTTCTCACGCTTACTGAGGTCACATTCTTCTGGAATGTATCTTGGCAAAGTAACCAAAATGACTATTAGTCTTTTCTTGATTTTCCTTTTCAGTCCACAGGCAGTGAAATAATGGTGGCTGCTGTGCTGCTGCCTGGTGAAACGCTGTTCGACAGAGCAGTGCTGTGGGTATACTGTGTGACATGGGTGACATGCAGCGGCCTAAAGACTTTTGGATGATGGATTGTTTGAGATGAAGCGCTCCAAGCAGGGTATGGACTGCGTCCAAACTACTGGAGTAATTTCTGGAAAGAACTCTCCTATGGTCTGTGCCTGGGTCTCCTTTTGAATGGCATCACTGAGTTCATAGCAGATGGAATCCCAGGAGGAAACTAGCAAGCACATAATATTGACAATCAGCTCTAGGGACCAGGGCTTGCCCTTATTCTTGAAGCTCCGCTCAGACTGCTAATCTGGTCATATCTAAGGGTGGAAGAGTAGAAGGAAAGATTTCCTTTGGGATCCTTTTCTAGTGGCAAAGTTGTAGGTACAGGCAATGACTAGTTAGCTCATTTATAATGCAAAAGCTGTAGTCGCACTGAACTTTCAGTGTCAATACATAGCCCATCTATGATCTTGTTGCCACCCTTTTTTGTAATTATTCCCAATTCATACAAGCAAAGGCTAATGATGGGAGAACATTAGTTATTAGTCTTTTCAGTTCATAATTAATACTTTCTACTATCCTCATCAGTAGGTGTCTATTGTGGAATTTCCTATACTTTGCTTTGCCCAGAGCAGAAAGATACTAAATTAGATAAATTACTGTTCTGCTCCAGTATGGACAACCTTACAGCAATGCATACAGCTAGTTTGAATACACAAACAGTAGCTGAAAATAATCAGAAATTTTCAATACATTTTGGATGACCACCTGTGCAGAATGTAATATGGTAAAGGGTAGTCTTCTCTGGAGTGAGGCAGCTGAACAAAGAACCAGGGTCCAGAGATCCTTTCATTATGGAGCAGCTCAAATTTTGCTTTTAACTTAGCAACTTAGATCCTTCTCTGCCTCTTTATTTTTTACTGAAATCAGCCTAACAAGAACATTGTTTTTTATCATGATATGTCTTGCAAACATTTTCTGTCTGTCCATCCTTTTCTAAAACATTACTAGTTTTTGCAATCAAATGGACAAGCACCAGCATTACAAACAGTGGAAGACAAGTGTACCATCATCTTCCTTTAGTTATGACAGAAAAAGAAGTATGAAAGGAACTCCAACATTCAAATGGGTTTTAGTTCAAATTTGAACTGTGCTTTATGTCAACTTTAGACATTCTTCACCTTTTATAACTTCTTCATGTGTGGATTTTGACTTACTTGGTTGTCTAAATGTCTCTGGGCATGCAGTTCACACTGAGACTATAAATCTAGCAATCAAACTAAAGCCTCAACTAAACTAGCAACCTCACTAAAGCCAAGGAGTCTGCTAGGGAAAAAACCAAAATGCTTGAAAATGCAAAACCACAGTCAATTTCATTCCTAGATATGACTGCATTAATGACAAAGGAATATGAAAAAGTGTAAAATAATTTGAACCAAACTAGGCCATTTGTTGCCCAGTCCACATTTTTATGTATCCCTTGTGTATTAGAACTGAACTAGAGATGTTGAGAAGCTTTTTTTTTTTCCCCAAGAAGTGATTTATTTATGTACAGAATAAGAAGGAAAGGTTATTTAATGGAACAGATATACCCATTCTCCTACTAATACCATTGCATGGATTGAAACTGGTGGTAAATTAATATCAAAAGTTCTACTGCAAAGATGATAGCAATTCTAGGGATGTGATTTCCAAAGAGTTTGTTTCAGGGTTGGTTTCTTTGATGCCACAAAAGGATTAGAGAGTTTCTCATGACTGGAAGTTTTAAATACCTTTCCTCCACGTTGGTTTCCTTATGTCAAAACATGACAGTGCAGCTTTTCACTCTGTGAGAAAATAGATTAAATTCTGTACATATAGCATCTTTAATAGGTTGGCTTTTCTCTCTTTGGCTACTTACTTTCAGGAACCTTACAGGAATTTAATGTCTACGCCTTTTGTTCCTCTATCACATCTGCTTGAACTTTACCGAGTACAAAGATTACCGAGAGCATGCTGGGAAAATGAGCATCAAAACCTAATAAGATGCATTTTCTTAGCAACCTAAGATGAAAATAAATAACTTTTCAAACATTTTTAGATAAACCCCTGGCTGGAGAACTTGGGAGGATATAACTTCGCAAGCTTGCCTCTGGGCTCAGCTGGGAGCAGTTGATGCAGAGTTTCTCAGGCTCTTTCTCCTCTTCCCACATCTCATTGTTTCTGTGCCAAAATAAAAGAACCAGAAATCTATTTTTATAGTAGGTTGTTCTAGCTAAAGACATCCATCATCTTCTGAAGATATTATATGTGGGTGAACCTTCTCTTTTTGTTCCAAACCAGGCTGTATTTTGCAAATACAATTTGCAATTCAGGCAGAGACCAGCAAACTTGACTCTATTCATCAGCATGCTACTGTCAGCTGCACAAGATACTTAAGAGGTTTTAAGTTGCCTCACTTGCCCCTCCAGTTTCTAGTGTGAATTCGTGGAAAAGATGCAGAGGGAACTTTGCACCTTGCTGCTACTGCTTGGAAGTCTCTGCATGATAAATTTGTCCAAGTTATTTCTGTTGAAAGCATCTATTTATAGCTTGCATAACACCTCAAGTGTGTTATAGAATTATTGGGAGTTTTGCCTGATCAGAAGAAATAAGAAGTAAAAGCTCTAAGAAAGGAGCTCAGGATTTTACATAGCAATAAAAAAACCCAGTAACTGAAGGGCTATGGAGTTATTCATGTGCTTAAAATTAAGAACATACTCAAGTGTTTTGCTCAGCTGGAGATACTTTGCCTGGGAAATAATGTTGGTCCTTATTTTCCCAGTACAAAAATGGCCACAAAATGTTTCATCTCACATAATGTGTGTGTTAGATCAGAACTTTTTTTTACTATCAAATAATTTATTCACCAGTGTTCTCACAAAAGACTTGTTTATTCAGTGTGTTTGGATTCCCTTCCTTTCCTTTTCATACCCAAGATCTGGAAGCAATTTCTCAGTAGATGTCTAGAGAAAGAAAAGGCAATTGTATGCTAGAGAATAGACTACAGCATCCTCAGAGCAAAAGATGCATCAAATTATAGCTTACAGGTTGGGTACACTTCCATGCCTAATGTCTGAATGGGCATATCAGGGTTTTGAATGGCACTATAGGGACAGCTAGTCCTCCTTAGCTGTTAAACAAAAGACACAACTAAACACCAGTCAGTACTGGTTGGTGAAGGGCAAAGGGATAACGATAGGGAGCATCCCTCGTCATAGGTAAATATATATCCTTTGTAACTAATGCAAACCAGAATGAAGGACAGCTTTATTGGAAACTGTTTTCATGTTCAGGTCATGCGCTAAGGAATGCTCTGTGTTTCTTCCGGAGCATGGAATTATTGGGAAAAAACTCTAAGAGGTTTTTTCTAAGAGGAAATAGAGCAATCATCTTGCTTGTTAGTTATGTTTATCCTTCACAATGCTCTTTTATGGATTCATTTTAAATTTTTTTTTCCATCTCTTCACTCTCAGGTAGCTAACAGCATGCTCTCTTTGCAGCAGCTTGATTGTATACTTGCATGACTACAACCCAAAGAAAATACTTCCCTTATACTGATTTCAATGCACTTTACATTAGGCCTTGAGAATCAAAGTGCATTCACCAGTGTGATTTATGGGTGCGGCAAGGAGGATATGTCCATAGCATCTTAGGCTACCATATATTCATTTCTAAATGTGGATCAATTTACTACAGTAAAAGATAGGTTAGCTTTTCTTCTAGTCTAGCACAAAGCCCTTTGTCTCACATAGACATCAAACCTGATGAGATGCTGGCTGAAATGTTTCACTAAACTGGAATAGCTGACTCTGCACAGCAAAAAGTGTGCGTACTGTTGTGTGTACGTGGTATTTATACTGACTAGTTGTTTTCATGGGATTTGCAATAGGACAACAGGTCTGCAAAGCTCCGTTCTGTTTTTCTTCTGGAGTTGTAGGTGGCTGATTGTTTATTTGGTGTACATACACTTAGGGGTGGACTCATGGCATGTCTTTGAAAACCTTAGAGTGTTTTTTACCCAGCACAGAGTTCAAGCCCCTTACATTCTTTGTTTCTCAGCTGTATCTGATTAAATCATCTGCGTGGTGTTGCAGGATGAGATTTCAATCTGAGCTAAAAGGATTAGATGAATCTCACTCCTTTTCAAAAACCCCCACAGTCTTTACTTCTCTTTTGCTGCAAAGTCAGTGCAACAGTAGAAGTTTTTATCACCTTGGGTAGTGAGCTGCTGTTCTACTTGGGATCTAAATTGTATTGGTTTTGGTAAGGTGGCTACCTGCTGAGTAGTGTCAGAAGTTACTTTTGCATTCATATACCACAAACCCAAGAAATTTTCTCAGTTGAAAAGTTTTCTGCTAAAACCCACAGACTGTCATTACCTTTTGTAAATGGGAACCCTCAGGAAGAGCTGACCTGATGCCCACTAAAGTCACTGAACGATACCTATGGCCTTCAAGGATATTTCATTAGACTAGCAATTGCAGAGGTGTCCTGCAAAGATGGAGAGATACCAGCTCAATCACAGTGAAAGAGAAAGATGCCACACTATCATATGCTATGGATGATGGTAAGAGAAATGTGGTTTTTTTCATATGGCCAAAGATGTTACAAATGATAGTTAATCAAAGCTAATCAAGAGCATCAGGCATCAATGACATCTGAAGAATGGGATTTCTAGATTTAGTCATCATAGAGTTTTCTGAAAAAGTGGCCATTGTTTAACTATGGCCCAATACACATTTTTCTGAATAAATTGGAACAGCTTAAGTACCCATCAACATGGTAAGTAAGAACTCTTGTACTTTGCATGACTCAAGGCCAGAGTTCAAGGGCTAAAGTGCTAGCAAACAAAAGGTTTGCATTCCCAGCCTTCATAAATGTAGCACTGCCAGCTCTGCCTGGCATATAAGACTGGCCTATGGAGAACACAGTGCACAACCACCAACCTCGCCTGCAGAAGAATTGCTTCCCTCCCATGCAAGGAAACACCATGTTTTCCTGGTGTGGTTGCTTGGTTTCAACCTGAACAATGTCTTATATACAGTATCTTAAACAACACACTCAAAACATGTTATATTGGTCTACGTATAAGACATTTTCTTTTCAGAGCAGTAGGTTTTGGCTTTCCTCACTATTAAACCCTTTAGAAAGGCTGTCCAAGGACACTGTACAGAAGTTAGCAGTTTCCTTCAGCCAGACAATCAAGCTGCTTCCAGTCACTTGAGAGCTGAACATCTGGTACTTAGCAACTGGGGAGGCAATTTGGGAGCAAACACCGCCCTTGCCACTCTCTTCTTGCAAACCTATCACAGACCCAGCTACTCTGTGCAAGTAATCCTTTCCACAAAGGCAGAAGGCTAATGTAAGAAGATTATACATTTCCAGAAATAAAACTTTACTTCAACACTTCTCTAAACTATAGCTAGGGAATGTTTAGTATGTAATTTTTCTCCACAACTACTGGATACTTAATGCAACAACTGATCAGTCAAAGCTGTTTCTAGGTCAGAGACGCAGCTTGGGTAAAACATCTAAGTACAAGTGAGTTCATCGCTTGGTCAGCAGTAGGCCTGCTTGCTTTTACAGTTCAGATAGACCACATGCCTGCATGAGGCTTCTGTTCTGTTTGAGAAACTGCCAATAATCTCAAAAGCCTTAAGTTATTCATATACACACATTAGGTAGGATCTCTGTTAGATACTGAAGGATTTAATTTAAGGATTGGCTCACTCTGCATCATTCTTTCCAGATACAACAGGTTGTGGTGATCTTGTGTTAATGTCTATATTTACTTTTGGTGCTTTGTTGCTAGTTTCCTTCATTCTTGGTCTTATGTATTTTGAATTGCATCTTTGTCAGTCCTCAACTCATTATTTCTGGCAATGATTTAGAGTTGCAACTGAAGATCCTGCCAACAAAGTCATGACTTCGACTGACTGGTTTGGTTCTCTTGCAGAAAGGGCATGCCATATTTACTTTGCTTTGTGCAATTTTGATGTAATTTCTTCATGGGAAGAGGCACTGTAGATGTTAAGTCATTCAGGTGGACTTTTTTGTTCATCATATCAGCTATAACGTTTTTTAATACTTTCTTTTATTCTAGTTTTCATGACAGTTATTGTTCCAAAAGCAAAATATATTTATTTTGCTTGGCATTTTTGAAGCTTTCCTAAGATTCACATAAGCAGAATGTTTATACACAGAGAGGAGAGGTTTAAACCTGTTGAACATATTACCAGATGAAGCTTTTTAAAGTAACAACTTTTTTTAAACAAATTGCTTTGTCATCAATAAGCAACACATTTCCTAGGAGTTCTAGGATTCCTCATACTAACAGCTGCTTCCTATGTGACTAACAGTTTGGCACATTCAGACATTTTATTGTTGACTTGATAGGCAGGACAATTCACAACCTTTCTTTTCCAAGTAGGACAGCCAGGTTTTAATAGTCAGTCTCTTCTTCCCCCTATATCATCTACTTGGATAGAAAGATATTTATGTTCACTTTCTATGGAAGAAAAAAGTATAATGACATAAGCAATGACAGTAAGGAGTAGGAAAAAAACCAAAGCATCTGCTCAACTATTTCATTAATATTAACAGTAGATTTAGCAAGACATCTTAATCCTGTGGAAGGCTAATACAAGCAGACAAGTCTACTTTGAAAATATGCACATACAGCCTTGAGATAGCAGTGCATTACAACAGTGCATCAAATCAGGAGAGCAGCCAATTACACAGAAGAAACAATTACTGCATAGGCTATCATCTGGTACAGAGAAGAACCAGAGAAACATGCAGCCAACCCCAGTGACTCACATGGTTTTATTAGTCTTCTGACTTTATTGCTATGAAACCATTTTTGATTAAAACTTGAGTTAGATAGGTATCTGTGGTCTACACTAAGTTTAGGTGTAGAAATTCATCGACCTCATTGCAGGGGGGTGCTTTTATGTTCTACGTTTGCAGTCTAGGCTCAGTCATCTAACTGTGTTCAGGATAATGATTACATCTCCTTCCAGCTCTCTCCAAAGACTTCTGCAGCTAAGGAAGCATGGTTTACTAAAATAACTTTATGTTGCTAAAAATTCATAGAAGATCCAACACAAACTCCAAAATGCTTCTATGATACAGGTAGTTGTTCCTATTGTGGTAGCTCAAGAGTTAACCTACAGGTTATAGTGGAGATGGATCGGTAAAACTATGCGCTATGCAGAAAGAAGTGCAAGTATTAATAAAGAGGCAGCAAATATTCTTTAATGAAGGCTTGCTTTGTTACTTCAGTCTTCAGAAATGAATCACTTGAATTTTGGAAAAGGAATATTTCCAGCTAAAAAGCTAGTGGTAACAACTGTGGTAAAATGAAAGGAAATGCGGGATTAGAAAATTATTTTCTCTTAGTTTTTCCGCTGTCACCTTGAATCTTCTTGCATAAATCCTTAAAGCTTGTCTAGCATGTAAATGAATCAGGTAGATGATAGTTCACCATCAGTAATGCTTTGAGTCTTCTAAACACATTATTAACAGTTAATGATTTCTAATTATGGTTTCTGTAGCAATTAAATTATTGGCTTCTTTTCAAGTATTAAATTAGGATTTTTGCTTCTCTTCTCCGTGCTGACACACATTTGGCATATTGGTAGGTAGCCTGAATACTGCAGTGGCAGCACTGATACATACAGAATGGTTCCTGTAACAGAGCTGGGATGTATTGATAAAATGAAAGTATTTGTTGCTGGAAAGTGATCAGTGTTAGTTTTATGCAAGACCTGCCACAAAGCAGGTCATTGAAACCAAAGTCAACTGCAATTTAAAATCTCAATGATTTTTTTTTTAAATCAATAATAATAATAATAAATTGTAATGAAAAGGAAAATAACAAAAAGAGAAAAATAAAACTCAGGAAAAAACAAGTGATGCAACTGCTCACCACCCACCAAACACCCAGCCAGTCCCCAGGCAGCAATCCCCAACCCCTGGCCAACTCCCCCCAGTTTCTATACTGAGCATGACATCACATGGTATGGAATAGCCCTTGGGCCACTTTGGGTCAGCTGTCCTGGCTGTACTCCCTCCTCACTTCTTGTGCGCCTCCTCACTGGCAGAGCATGGGAAGCTGAGAAGTCCTTGACTTAGTATACTGCTCAGCAACAACTACAACAGCAGTGTGTTATCACGTTCTCATGCTAAATGCAAAACACAGCACTGTACCAGCTACTAGGAAGAAAATTAACTCTATCCCAGCCAAAACCAGGACAACTTCGAATAGCAAAGAAATCTTATTTGAGAAGGACTTTGAAGGGCTCTAAATGCTCCTTCCTATAATTAGATTGTGAGATGTAGCCACAACCATGTTACTTTACACTCTGAGATTATAACAGAGTAATCAACTGTTAGAATAGCTTAGCAAGGGAAGTAATAAACACATCATCACTGGGGCCTTTAAATCAGCCTCACCATCTTTCTAAAGCATGTATTACAAGTTATTAGACTTACTGCAGCAATCATTGTATGAAGTATGTGGTTTGTAGTAGGCAGAGGCCAGACAATTGCAACTGTCTTTTTATGGGAAGCTACTGGAAGATTTACTAGAAGAAAGGAAGAAACCCCTCAAGTATTGCCAGTGAAAACTGCTTGTAACTGCTTACACAGCAGTGTAGTACTGACACTATCCCAGGTTGAGAGACCCAAGGTTTCTGCAAACAGCTGTAATTTAAGGACCAACATGAATGAGAAGATGTTAGAGAATGGACAGCACTGTGGTCAATATGCTGGCTCAGACCTAGTGAAACAACAAAATTACTTGGGGTCATTAGACAAGTGAGTTTTCCTTGATAGAGTATCCTTTTACCCAAGCAAAATTTGCGTCTTGCATGTCATCTTGCAAAGGAGACTGGCTAAGCATCTTTTGATACCACTTCATTTTCAACAGTTTAGTGTGCCAAGACGTGAAGACATCTAAACAGGTCAACGTGATGAGCTTAAAGGCTTGATTCTCAGGCAGTGTTAATAGCCTAAAGGAATTATTGCCTTCAGCAACTATTGCCAAGTAAACTAAGGATCTAAATTTTACCACAATGCACAGTCAATCAAGTTTCTTTTGTAGGTTTTCACTAAAGAAGTTTTAGAAAAGGAGAAAAGGTGGCTAGAATCTGTTTCCTTATATCAAGAGAAGCAGCTCTAATTTGAAGTGTCCAATACAATACAAACAATACAAAATGCTTTACCAAAGACAATATTTGTGCTCTGGAAGAGCACAGTGTACTATCTATGATTGCCAGCCTCTCACTGATGAGAGCTGCATGAAATCTTTATCTAAACCCACAAATAACTAGAAACTTGTAATAAAGAAATCAGGCTAAATGCTTGCTCTCTGAACTGGTATCAAGCATTCAAGGCCTAGACTTGCACAGCTTTCAGTTTAGACTTCATGCTGCATAACCTCACATTTACTGTGCTGTGACTCAGCACATTTCCCATTTTATTGCGTCAGAGTGACAGGACAATTAGATATGAGCAAACCATTTCAACAAAGCAAGAAACCAGCCAAAACCTTCCGCCTATGTTTAGGCTTCTACTGATACTCAGAAAGATTTTAAAAGGACAGTGTATTTTTCCATAGGTGTACATGGCAAGGATCTAAAAATAGGATATTTCCATTCCTAATGCCTATCATTTTCTGCTTTTAAGTGGAAATGGGGTATCTAAACACAGCAGGGCTGTCCTATGTCAGATTTAAACCAACTCAGAAGAGTTCCAGTGAGTTCTTAAGTGCTCATGACTTCTGCGTTCACTGACCCTGGGATACTCCAGAGTGCACTCAGAAGTCACTCTGGATGTAGAGCAGATCTCACACAAATGGGAATCGTCAGTATCAAACCCTGAAGCAGCAAGTATTAAGCTTTTTTTTTTTTTAAAGAAAAACAAAAGAGAGGAAACAAAAGTAGGAGATGTTTCAATCTTGGCACCATTAAAGAGAAAGAAAACAAGTATGGATAGGAAATTACTACATTTCCACCCAGCACATATGCATACACAGGTGGCCATCTGTTTATATGCACACTCACACATACCTATACATACGTATCCATATGTATATATATATAAAAAAATAGAAATCTCCTTATGAACTACAGAAAGCGCAGCTCAGTCCTCCACCTTTTCTACAGCCCTGGTCCAAGCAGTGAAAGTCTGCAAACCATTTGCGAACCTAGCCCTCCGTGGAAAAGTTTTGTTCTGTTTGTATAGCACTGTGGAACTACCGACCTGTCAGCCTCACCTCGGTGCCTGGGAAGAACATGGAACAGATCCTCCTAGAAGCTATGTTAAGGCACATGGAGGACAGGGAGGTGATTAGAGAGAGCCAGCATGGCTTTACCAAGAGCAAGTCCTGCCTGACCAACCTACTGGCCTTCTATGATGGAATGACTAGGAAAAGCTACAGATGTCATCTCTCTGGGCTTCTGTAAAGCCTTTGACACCATCCCCCACAACATCCTTCTCTCTAAATTGGAGAGATATGGATCTGATGGATAGACTATTCAGGGGATAAGGTGTTGGCTGGATGGTTGCATCCAGAGAGTAGTGGTCAACAACTCAATGTCCAGATGGAAATTAGTGATAAGTCACATCCCTCAGGGGTCCGTACTGGGACAAGTACTGTTTAATATCTTCATCAATGACATAGTAGGATCAAGTGCACCCTCAGCAAGTTTGCAGATGACACCAAGCTGAGTGGTGTGCTTGACACACCTGAGGGACGGGGTGCCACCCAGAGTGACCTGGACAAGCTTGAGAAGTGGGCCTGTGTGAACCTCATGAGGTTCAACAAGGTCACATGCAAGGTCCTGCACCTGAGTCAGGGGAACCCCCAGTATCAATACAGGCTGGGGGATGAAGGGATTGAGAGCAACCTTGTGCAAAAGGACTTGGGGGTCCCAGTGGATGAAAAGCTGGACATGAGCCAGCAATGTGCGCTCGCAGCCCAGAAGGCCAAGCGTATATCCTGGGCTGCACAAAAAGAAGTGTGGCCAGCAGGTCGATCCTGCCCTTCTACTCTGCTCTGGTGAGACCCCAACCTGGAGTACTGCATCCAGCTCTGGAGTCCTCAGCACAAGAAGGACATGGAGCTGTTGGAGCAGGTCCAGAGGAGGGCCACAAAAATGATCAGAGGGATGGGACACCTCTCCTACGAAGAAAGGCTGAGAGAGTTGGGGTTGTTCAGCCTGGAGAAGCAAAGTCTCCAGGGAGATGTTATCATGGCCTTTCAGTACTTAAAGGGGGCTTATAAGAAAGATGGGGACAGTTTTTAGCAGGGCCTGTTGCGATAGGACAAGGGGTAATGGTTTTAAACTAAGGGAAGGTAGATTCAGACTAGATATAAGGAAGAAATTTTTTTACACTGAGGGTGGTGAAACACTGGCCCAGGTTACCCAGAGAGGTGGTAGATGCCTCATGCCTGGAAACATTCAAGGTCAGGTTGGACGGTGCTCTGAGCAACCTGATCGAGTTAAAGATGGCCCTGCTCATTGCCAGGGGTTGGACTAGATGACCTGTAAAGGTCCCTTCCAACCCAACCCATTCTATGATTCATTGTGCACAATAGGCTCTTGGTCTATGGATCTGACTGGACTTCTGACATTACAATGCAAATTTAATAATCATAATAATCTCAGTCCTCATGAGCACGAGCTTAAATTTGCACAAGAAATTTATAACCTTTTAACTACATTGGGCTGAGGGCAGAGTTTGTAGCTTCGCCTGTATTCAGGAGAGCTCTCACTTGCAAACATTTCACAATCCACTGCAGATACAAAATTACACTTAGCCCAGAAGCACAATCTCACCATTTTGCTTTAAGAACTCTGCTAGATTAAGCAGGAAGATTTTCATGAAATCTCTTAAGCAGATTTTCTTGAAGTCACCAGAAACTTTTCATGGAAAGCCTTTCTAGACTATTCACCCCGCAAATTTCTTTTTAGGAGATTTGCTTATCCGGATTTATGAGAGTTATGAAAATACATATATGCATGAGGACAGGTATTGCTAGCAGAGCAAGCAAATCCATTGCTTAAAGCAGAAAGTAGCCTCATCTTGGTAGGAACCTTGGTTCCTTCCTGGCTTGTAATTCCAGCTCAGGGGATGTTTATATATACTAGAAACCTGCTTAGATGGAGCTGAGGTGGTTTTAAGCTACTTGCACAGGCCCAAGGCTCTGCTATTGTTACCAAGCTGATACAAGAAGCTAAAGATCTTGGCTAGTGCAATACACACCCCTGAACTCACAACTGAGCTACCTCCCTTGAGAGAAGATCAATGACAATCCCCACTCAGTTGCATAAAGTCCTTTAAATAAGGCCTTCTGGAGTGAATGTGAGCTGGAGAAGTCACCAAAAAAAAAAAATCTTGTGAACTAGTAAATACCATTTTAAGGAACAAGTCAGGCTGGCCATTAGCATAGACCTGCTTTTCTGTTCTGTAGAACCAAGGCTTGTATTTACACTAGAGATGGAGCAATTTTCCAACCTATGGATGTAGCAGATCGTGTCATGCATAGACTAGACCTGAGGAGACCAAACTTTAGCCAAACAGTCTCTCATATTTCTCTTGCATCATTAAGACTTCAACCAGATCTCTGTCCCACAAAGAACAACCCATACCCTTTAAAATTGTGCATGGCAAGAATGACATAATACAAGCAGTTGATCCCTTTCCTTAAAAGGGCTGCTAGTAAGGACTTTCATCACTGCTTCAGGCAGGTAACTTGGTAATGATATTCATGACCATTAGTTTGAGCCAGCTGTGGTTTGTAACATTTGCAGTTAAATGCACCAAGAATCAGCCAATATAATCAAGCTTCTAATCAGGAAAGTAACCAAAATACCTTGAAATAGACCACAGCTACCTGTTAGAAATTAATTTTTATTTTTATTACTGTTTTAATCAAACTATGGTGAGGTGCAGTAAAAGAAAGATAGAACCTTTTTAATGCCCTAGGGAGGAAGTTGCCAAAGTGAGGCAAGGTATTAATACATTTATGAGTAAATGAGGCCAACATTATTTAGTGAATAAAACAGGACACCTCTGTGGTGTTGAGACAATCAAGGATCCACTGCAAAAAAGGCATGCACTGCATCACTACTGCCTCACAAGAACTTGTATTTACCACCACCCAACTCCCAAGCAGCTGAGTGTTTGGAAGAGAGTATCATAGAATTCTGAAAAAAGCATCACTGATATTTGACTCCTTTCAGAGGAGTTTGCCAGCAGCCTTTCATTCTTTCCAGGTTAAATACTTTAATCTCTCCCCACCTGGGGCAGAAGGTGATACCACATAAAAGTCGCAAAGCACATTTCTGCTCTGATTCACAAGACTGCGACATGCGCATCTTGCCCTGTTCTCAGCATTCCTTTCTTATCACATTCACTTGCAAACCTAAATTTGTTAGGCAAAGCCTAACATATCCAGTCCTCCTAAATGGGTGTAAACGGTGTTTTTGTAGAGACTACTACATCAGTCCAGATAGCTTCTTTAAGGGGCATCTCACGGCCATGGGCACGCAGATTCTTAGTAATGAGAAATGATATTAAAACTCAGTGGGAATATTTTCAGAATAGTATGCAAGTCCCATCTTCGATGGCAGCCATCACCCATGCAATGGGGAGAGATACGAGTTGGGAGTTTTGCCTGGGGAGAAAGGTCTGTCTGTCTTGCATTTTGTATTAATGAGGTTTTGGAAACCTGGAAATGTCTAAGAGGACTCCATTTTTCTGCCCATTTAAATGAATGATAAAGAGGCACACGGGGAAAATTAAGGCCCCTTCCTGACGCTTATTAAAAGGGTTGAGCTATTTATGTATCATCAGGGAAACATTCATTGATTTCACAGAGATGAGCTGGGTAATGGAATTCAGAGGTTTTTAGTTGTAGCCACTAAGTCAACTGCAGCTCATTAGTGACAAAAAAAGAATTGTCCCGTTGCTCTTTGGCAGTATACGTGAAGCTAGCTTACATCACTCATGCAAATCTCACCGTGACCTTGTTTTGTATCACTTCTTCAAAAAGAGCCCCAAACTACAATTTCTAGGGTGGTCCCTCTGAGATTTCCATTGGTATCAAAATTCATGAGAAACAACCACCCAAATAAAGCTGTACCAGGAAATAGTTTGCTGCATGCCAAAACCATCTATAGTAGGGGTCAAGTAAAAGGAGAAAAAGTTGTATGACTCAGTCAACTAATTATGTAATTAAAGTTTTGTACAGTGCCCTGACATACTGTTCTGTTGTATGACACATGAACGTTATTCAGCTTGCTATAGCAAGTACATATTTCAGTAGTACTTGCTGGATTTTCTAGCTAGCTGTATCTGATGTTAAGATATATTTTAGAAGAAATTAGTTAAGTCTATTTAAATTTTAATCAGTGGCTGAAGCCTCTGTGCAAACATTTCAGGACTCTCTTTCATAGCAAGAGTAAAAGGATGGTGGAAGATAGCTACTTTGCCCCTGCTAAAGTGAAAGAGGTAGGGAGAACTAGTCCAGTCTGTGTGGAAGTGAACATGGTCAGTGTTTTATGCAGGTTAGCCAGAATGCAAAGGGTAGTACAAACATAACAAACGTGTTCAGCAGAGATCAAGATGTCACTGTGCCTCAAGGAAGGATCAGCTGTACCTGGACAATTTAAAACATTATCTGAGTTATTCTTACAGTCTTTCAGCAATGAAGATTCTCTACTCTTGTAGAGAGGTCTTGAGAGGATGCTTATCTATCTCTATGAAGAGTACCCACCCTCAATTTATAGCTTTTGCTGATTTGTGACTCAAGTTCTCCTTGCAGCAACTTAACCCCGTTATTGTTCTGTCCTCAGAGGAGTCCCTTCTCTGCTGAGACATTTTATATGTGAAGCCCATAATGGCAGCATTCTTGGTCACTGAGCTAAATTATCCTTTGGCAGATTACTGCCCTACAACTTCTTGTCACTCTTTGAAAATGAAAAGTTGAGGAGAGGGTTAGATTCTATTGACTTTTAACTGGACTTGAACAGTCAGTTTCCATGCTCTCCACTGAAATTCTCAAACATGCATGGACATGGGACAGAAAAATAGTCAGAGTTGACATTTGCCTTGCTTCTTAGCCCAAAACAACCCATGCAACAAAGAAAGGCTCTAGAAAAGAAATCCTGAAAAATTCAAGATGATAGATTCAATGTTGATTTGTCATCCCTAATGGTTTACTGGAAAAAAATGAAACCTAGTTGTCTTTTGCCCGATGTAACACTTGAGATGTCAGTGGCTTCTTCATGGGACAGCTAATATGGCAACTTCTATATTATTTTGCTCTCCTTTTGCTGAGTTTAACAGGTTGTACACTGTTTTTATAATGGAAGTGTAAAGATTTGTACTGCCAAAGTACTTTGAGCTTTGTTAGAGTGACATCCAGTGGCATACAGTTTTCCTACTTGTGGCAACATAGGGCAGATAAATCTCTATTTGTGTAGTACCAGCTTTAAAAATACTTCTTTTCATGATCCTCCAAGTAACTTGGACATTAGAAGGAAATGCATCAGCTGAAGTCTTCAGACTGGCTTGCCTGAAGTAGGTTATGTAAATTGATTTTTCACATATCTATATAAATGACCTACTAGCACTGAGAAAAGCAGAACACTCCACTTTGTTGTGGAATTTGTGGACGCCTGAAACTTCCAAAGAGCATGGATCTAGTGCCCAGTTCTGAAAATCCCAGCTTGTTGGTTTCAAAGACCACTTTGAGATAGTCATCTCACAAAATTCCTAAATGTATGCATTGATGAAATAACTAGATACTCTGCTGGGAATTGCAGAATTAAAACCTGAGAAAACATTATCTTTTCTGGCACAGCTTTTTTTAATCCAGCTGCTGTGACATAAAAAACATTGGAACCTCAAAAATAGATCCCTGTAGACATCTCTTCCCCAAGTCCTGCAAAAAGGAACCTAACAGGGCAATTCAGGGGGTAGACTTGAAGGAGGGTTCAACGTCACAGGACAAAATGCTGGTGATTGCAGGCCAAGCTAATATTTATCAGTAGAAGGCAGCCGCCATGTTTTGAGCAGCAGAGAAAGCCCACCTAAATTAATTCTTCACTGGTCAAAAATCCAGCAGGGAGACACAAAAACAGTTCAAAGGCATCTTTGCCCTTCTCCACACAGTGCACACTAAAAATATGAAAGGCTCAAATTTGAGGTAGAAGTCACGTGCCAGAAAGGAGGCATTGGACCAGCTTGGACATGTTTTGCCATTCCAATAAGAGTTATAGGCTGTACTACTGCCTACTTCTTCTGCATGCTTATGTTTAAGATTTAGTCATTGTTTTATTTAGCATATATGAACAGACATGCCCAATCTCTCATCCAATTTCTACATTCAGTCATAGTTTAAACCTCCTTCTGTACAGCAGGGTGGCAGAACCATGCTCTGTCCAGCAAATATTTTTTTATTTGAAACAAATTTTTCACTGATAGGGAGAACATACTTCCATCTGAGTTCAGACCCTCAGTGTAAACTGGTAGTCCAAAGAATAGCATAAAAAGGACAAAAAGGGAGTGTCTGTCTCCGTATGCAGGACTGGCAGAGGTGATCCCATGTTCTTATATCATACATTGCCAACTTTTCTGATCTTTGTAACTAACTTCTCCCATTGAGAAGGTATTAAATCTCAGAGGAAACTACATCCTTCCTTAGTTTATGGGGGACATTTTCCTCCTAGCTTGGTCTCCAAATGCTTTGAAAACATTTTTGCCAGGCAGCAAGAGAAACCAAAATGAGTCCTATACTTTAAGCAAGGGGCCAGTTTTAAGGTCATGATAGAAAATGAGATTAAACAAATCCAATTGCACCTTGGCAGCAGCTGGAGACTCAGTCTACCATAGCAGAGAACTGATACATCTGCTGAACTGTATGGTGCTACTGAGAGTGAGGTCACTGAGGATCAAATTCTTAATGCAATTTCTTTTGTGGGGAGGAGAAGTGTGCATACGAGGTGAGCCCTAGGCCACATGTGTGTACGTCAGGCAGGAGCAAAGCTGCACGTTTTGAGCATCAGCTTTTCCAAGAAAGAAGCCGCTGGAGTGGAGAGACAGAGATTGTATCAGAACAACTGGTGAGACAAAACCCTGAAAAGTAACAGCAAAACAGGCCAATGTATTTCTCTCTCTTCCTCCCTCCTTCCCCACACTGTTCTTGGCACAACAGGGGGAAAAATTTAGAAAAGGTATTGGAGGCCGATAGAACTAATCCCCACTGAGTTGAGGTCTCAGTGCTGACAGTTTTCCAGAAGTTTTACAGTTTTACAGAAGTCCTAGAGTGCAGTGTTTCCTTTCTCCTGATAGACATGGCTAACAGAGGAGAGGAACTGGAAAGAGTGCTTTAAAAGATAAAAAAGTTATGCTTATTAACATGTTACCAAGTAAATTGGTTTCAATGAATAAGCTCATTGCTGATAGTTGCTCAGTTAATTTACTATTCCTGACTTATTTACAAGTGTCCACATCTCATTCTTCTTGGCATGCATTTTATTCATAACATTTGATATGTAACATTGCAACTGATCTCCCATTGCATGAGCAAACAGACTCTAGCTGTAGACCAATATCTTCATTCTTACCAAAAAAACTGTAAATCTAATGCAAGCCAAGCTTTTGTGCTAGAATGCAAATGGACAGACCGCGACACCACCACTAATTTAGTAGGAAACACCCTGGCTTTTAGCACATTAGTAATCTGCATCATGCCTTCAGCATGCAGGCCTAAACAAAAAAAAAATCCTTTTATATGAATTGAAAGAGGCCTTGGTATATCCTAGGTAGAGTACTGCACAGCATGCAGGAGTTTCACAATAGTTAAGAGTTCTCTCTGCAAATTTTCTTACTGCAGCAGGAGCAGCACTACTGTGTATACCAGCATCACACAAGGAATCTGTAGCAGAAATGGGGACTTAATTCAGTTGTCGCTGTATTTTGCATTACATACACAGAAGTATAGACACATTACAGCCTTTTCTCATATGACTACAAGAACATAAACCTCTCCCCTTCTTTATATATGCTTGCATGTATACAACCAATCCAGTCCATTTACAAGTGACAGCAGAATTTATGTTCAGCCTCCATCAATCTGCAGTAAGGCTGGGTTGTGTAAGCAGAAAAACTCTTTCTGGTAAAACAGGTACAGGGTAATGTCACACAGCCGGTGCTTTATACACTCTCCTTTGACTCCTGCTTTTCTTCTGCAAGGGTAACGGTGCTAGAGATTCGAACGTACCACAAACATAGCTTAACATACAATACAAAGTCTGCTTTAAAAGACAAAATTGCTTCAGCAATTTTAAACATTTTCAGAAGCAAACGTTGCTCAGACAGACAAATCTAGTTTTGACATGCACCCCAAAAATAACCATGTCAGACTCAGAATTTACATCTACATAAAGAAGGTTAATGAACCAGGCAAATTGTACTGCACAGGAAACAAATGCCAAATATCGCTCTTAGCTTTTTCTTGTGAGTCAGTGACTGCTGTGGGAATGGGGGTACTAAAATAAATAGTACCACATACTTAGTGCGGTTGGAACATTCCAAAATGCCATGAAGCTGTCAGTCTGCATGTCAGAATCAATGTGCAAGCTTGTCAGCAGAAAGGCAGGATAAATTTGGAGCTTTAAATAGTCACCATCTTTTACAGTTGTTTATTAGCAGTAATGGAAGGAAGGCCTCCTTATGATTGTAAATCAGGCTCTTTATTCAGAACTGCACTGTAATTACCTTATCATGCAAAATTTGTAAGGAATACATATTTATTTATGTCTGAAAGAAAAATCCTAGTCAGAGGTGACGAAACAATTCAGATTATTTGAAGATGCTCAGGGCTCCGATCCAAGATTAAACTTGGAAGCATTAACAAGGTTTGGGGGAAGGGGAGGGGGGGATTGAGAAAGCAGAACAGCAGCTTTAACTGATGATATTGGCAGAAACTTCAGTTCAGCAATGCAGCTACTTTGAAGTAGTTACAGAATTGTTACAGATTCTGCCCTACAGAATCCCTAGGGCAAACGCCGAGGGTCCAAGCTCAGTTTTTAATCAGCTGTTTCAAAGAACTCTCATAAATTAGAGCTGAAGGACCTTGATAGACCACCAAAGGTCCAGTGGCACAGCTGCTTTAATGAGAAACCTCCCATTAACTTCTGTGGTCTCTCACTTGAAGCCTCAATGTGAATTGTTCCTTGCTTGGCTCTTTTTTGGCAATGTTCTGCCCAATCTCAGGTGGCTTTTTTCCTCTCAGACAGCTACTTTTCAGGTCTGTTCACAAAGAATATGTAGACATATTGAAGGCTTTGCTTTATATGCCTACACATGCACACACAATTAAATATGTATCTGCACCTTATTCCAATTTTCCTTTGCCTGCTGCTTATCAAGTACATCTCATCACCTCACATCTGTGTACAAAACTGTGTCTACAGGTACTAATTATACCCTCTTCTAATTTAATAGGAGGCAGGAGGTTTGCTTCGACTATTAATTCTCTGATTCCCAGACACTCAATGAAGCATTTAGGAACCCTAATCATGGTTGAAGATTGGCTGACAGTGGGACATTTTAGTTGTGTGCATGGAAGGCTGTATGTTCCGAGATGTTCTTCAGAAATATTTGACAGGATTCAGACAGAGCAAGAATAATGTGAGGACTAAAATGTCAAATTTGAATTTGACTTTCAAGGTTCAAGTAACTAGACCTGAGCAACAGATCCATACATCTAATTCACATGAAAGAGTGACCTTGGAATGAAACTGGTTTTACTGGGTGAACTGGCTGTTGGGGGGGTGGGTAGGTGCGGGGGTACATGCATGTGTGTTTTTTGTTGTTGGTTTTGTTTGTTTTTAAATGAGACATGGTTCATCTCAGATCCACTGATCCATAAGTTTTCTAGAAGTCTTCTGAAAGGTCTGAAGCAACTCTAACTTATTTTATTACATTTAAGAATATAACAGCTTAAAGAAAATCCAAATTAAATGAGTGACCACATTAAAAGTATTTCTAGCTGCATTTTAACAGTGTTGGATGCAGGACAAAAAGATATTTCCTTCCACCTTGGTCGATACAGGCTAAAATTCACTTGTTACAACTGCTAACAAGAAAGCTGTGGTCCTGCAATGTTAGTTCACAATAAATATGTAGACATATTGAAGGCTTTGCTTTGTTGATGCCATAGACAACATCCCTGAGTATCTAAGGATAGACGCAATCCTGAACCCCAAAATTGCTTTGGGGTAAAGCTACATACATGTAGGATGCAATAAATTCCATCTTTTTATATTCAGTACAAATACAAGAATTTCTGAGAACTACAAATAAGGATGTTGTCTCCACACAGAGTTTTTGACTATTTGACAGCAGAGGTTTCAGGGAAGTGGAAAAAAGATCTCTCTGCAGCAGCTAACACTGGTTAACATTTCCAGTTGACACCTGCATTTTAGGTCTGCACAGATGTACAAGCTAGCAATCTCTGGCAGCATTCTTTGAAAAGATACCTTAGCGAAGGCCAATAAGGAAGTACCGAATAGCTCAGCACTCTCTCAGTATAGCTGCGGAACAATTAGTGCAATTGTGTCACACCACAAATATTTAGAAACACCTCCTTATTGTGGCTTGAGAAGATAGAGTTAATTATGAGGATTACTCATCAAAACTCAGATGAGGTTTAGTTGTGTTAATGATCTAGACCGTCTCAGACACAGCTAAGAGCATAAATGCTTGAGAGTGATCACACTGGTAATATTTCCTCATATATTTTCAAAAAGCCACATCACTACCTATTTTCTGGTAAGGTGATCCTGCTTGATATTTGTCTGTTCAGTGCAAAGTATGACACCCTTATTTTGTTTGTCTTCTCTATTTCACATGGAAATTACAATTTAATTCTGCTCCAAAAAAAATGGCACGAAAATTTTTTTCTTGAGAACACTACTGTTTAAGGTAATAATTTGGATATGGTAATAACAATAATAATGCCTCTCAATCACTGAGGGAAAAAATACTACTGTGCACATCTACCTTCTCTTTTCCACAGAATATGTTGTGGGTTGTAATTTTTCCTTATACCACATATTATTTCCCATTATTTTAAGCATCTGTACCATCGCAGTCTCACTAACAACTCTAACACCACAATGGCAGCTTCAACATGAACCTTTGGGGATATTGAATAAAAAAAAGAAATTTTCTTATAGATTCTCTGTAAAGACTATAAATGCATTCTGCGCATGACAGTTAGAGTCTAAGGAAACCTCTCTGGCCTCTATGTCCCCCGCTTCAGTTGCTGAGCTATGGGGACAAACTGATCTTATGTTGGCATGTGCTGCCACCTAATGATATGGAAACCAAGCCTTTTGATGAAAAGAATTGGAACTGCATCAAAAAAGGGTGCAACTGCAGACAGGACTTGCAAATCTAGTTACCTGAAATGGTGCGTGTCAGGTACATGTAAGGAACTAGGAAAAGCTGATGACAGAATTGACCTCTACCTGCCTGCTGCTAACAGTGGGCGTGCAGATGGGTTTTATATACAAACACCTAGGTTCATCAAGTTTGGACCAATTCTAACCAGAAGGCGTTCCCACTGCACCACAGAAATGCTGTTAAAAGGTATCTTTCTGGAGCACCTAACGGCCAAGGAGGCTGCTGTTAGCCAATACCTCAACTCTCCCCCCCCAAGAAAGGAAACCGCTCCCAGGGGACTCCTCTACATCCCTGCATAGCACAGTGGAGAGGCTGCAAACAGCATATGCTATTTTCCCCAATTTCAGTTCTGAAATTGAAGTTTCAGCTGGGGGAAAGCCAATTTTTAAGTCAGAGATTTCATTCATTATTTCCATTTTAATAGGAAGAAATAGTCTCTCTGTTTCAGCTAATCACATGTAAATGAAGAATGGTAGCTGCTGCAAGAAAGCACCATCCCAGTGTGCAAAAAGCACTAGCTTTACTGAGTTTAAGTAATCCTTAGACAGTTTTATTAGTCCATGAAATTACCACAGCAGCTTTTATTTAGTAACCAATCCAGAGATGCAGTAGCAAATTTACTGCCCTCAATGCCGTATCTTCACTCCATCCCACCTGCACCTTATTTCCCAAAACAGAACTAACAGTTTCCAATACAGAACTCTAGAATAGCATTTGGTATTTTCATACAAAACCACAAAACTCTACAAAAGTACAGGTAAATTAAGCTCCTTCAGCTGAATAGCTAAAGGCTTGTGTTTACCCTACCTTGACATACCAACAACTCAAAGGACCTCTAAGCCCATACAGGCTAGTGACGTACAATAGGACTACATCAGACTAGGTGTTACAGTTCCCAACATGAACATACAAGGTTTTGAGAACATTTGCTGAAAAAAACATTTAACTCCAAAGAATTTTAAACCATCTTACTTGAATGGTCTAAGTAATTAGAATTTTTTTAACTAGCAACAGCACTGTAATACATGGAGCAGGCTTACAAATTAAACTGTGCATGGGTGGGATAGATAATACAGGAACTTGTGGAGACTGAGTTTGGCAAGGGTGGGAATAATTGAGGAACAACCTGCACATTCTGTTAGCCCAAATCTTTCAACAATTTTGCCAGTTCAGGTCATAGCACACCAAGGCCTCCAGTACAAGCCAGAAATCCATGAAAAACTACAGACTAACTCCAGAAGCCACAATGCTAGAAAACTAATTGAGATTAAACTCTGTCATCCACCCCATGCTTCACAACCCCTACCTGTTGCGTTCTTGAGGAAGGTGAAAGAGGTGACAGCCACTGCATTAACAATATCAGCTCCGCCAGACAAAAGCTATGCCATGACCCACAGCAACACCCCTATAACACTCCTTCCTAAAAGAGCTTCTCCCTACCATCTCTTATATCACTTTCCTTTCCTTCCCCAATCAGGTTGCCATGTGCTGTCAATTAATTTTAATTAATCCAACCAGCTAATAGCCTCTAACACCACCGCTTCCTCCTCCTTCTACTGAGAAGCAGAGATTGTATTCTGAATTGCACTGAAGAGGAGGCAGAGATGTATAGAAGGGGAAGAACAGTGGTAGCTACAGAAGCAGCATGCCCTAAAGCTTGGGGAGGAAGAGGAGAAGTCTCCGCTACAAGAACCCAACAAGTTTTCCATGAAGTCTGAGGCAAAAACTTGGCAAACAAGCAGAGATTTTTTTAACATAACCTGGGCTAGTTTTCTGGAAAGAATGTCTAAAAAATAAGCAGTAAAAGTTAAAAGCTGATTTAAGTGTCATTTGTAATACATCATGCTTTCATCCCTGGAGACAACACAAAGAGATTAGTTGCCCTTTGCTTGCCTTAATAGCCTATTCTTCTCTTGATTTCTGCTTACTGACCTGGTACTGCATTATTTGGCTGGTAATTTTTGCCTGCATTTCAACACAGACAACAAAACTAATTTCACTGGAAAAGGAAAACAAACAAACAAAAACAACAAAAAAAAACCACCAAAACCAAGCAACCTGATAAAGCCCAAAATAATTCCTGGGCAGGTTTCTGTTGAAGTTTATACATTTGTTCTTCCAAATTAATTTGGGAGCAAGCTAAGTGTAGGGCTCGATCAGGAACAACTGCAGTGTTCTGGGACGCTCTGTACTTGAACAGAGCTCAAAGCAAGGTGGTGCTCTGCAGCAGCTTCTGATCCCCTACTCACGCAGCTGAGCTGGCTCCTGCTGACAAGCCCAGTTGTGCTGATTCACAGCTGGAAGGAGGTAAACACAAAAACAACCCTGACCTCTCCTGTCACATGTGAATAAAGCACATAATACCCTTTCCAGATGCATAAGGCTTGTGAAGGCACACGTGGTACAATGTCTTGACTGTGTCCCTTTACTATGCTTTGTGTTGGCTTGATCAGTTCTACCTCTCACTCGTGCGCGCGGGTGCCAGGGATTCCTGACGCCAGTGCTGATCAGAGCACAGCTAAATTCCACGTCACTGGCTGCAACCAAACAGAATTGGCCCTGGAGGTGTCTGTCTGAATAGCTGTAGTTTGCTCTTTTGAGCATGGCATGCCTTAATTGCAGACAGCTTTTAGCCCTTTGGGAAGAGGAGAGGAATGATTCATCTGTGTATAGTATGATAAATAAGTGGGTGTTTTCATTTAAATAGAAAGAGATCAGCCAGAGCTCTCAGTGTTTCTGATAAGATGCTTTACAATAACATTTAAGAAAAGCTGCTGTGCCTCTTGTATAATGCTGTAGTAGGTGCTGGGAATGGATAGTGGAGTTGGCTGGCTGACTGTATTAACAGCAAGCGGATAGAAATAGAAACTGTACCCCGATATTTTGTCACTAACCGGTTATAGCAAGGAACTCTTGGCTATCTTTATGCTTCTCCTCTCACTTAACTGGAATACCACAGTAGCAAGGACTCTCTCATTTTAAAAGCTGTGGACCTCATCACGATGTAGAAGGACCCTCTCCAGCAGCTGACAGTAAGACCTTGTGAGAAACAGGGGCCTGGTTGCGGCTTTTAGCATGCGTTATAACAGCACGAGAAACAATTGCTGGCAAGACGTTTCTTGGAACATGCAAAGATTTTTGTTCCTTTCGCTTATGACAATGTGTGATACTTGGGCTTCTCATTTGGCAGTACCAACAATATAGCTCAAGGCTATTCTGTTTGCAGGATGGACAAGTACAGGTGATGATCAAGGCAACTGAGGAGGGCAGATGCAAAAAATTCGCTTGAAAGCCCAAGAGCAGCCTTCTGCAATCAAGGTGAGCATGGCCAGCCACCAAGGAGGTGGCTGTGACTGGAATTCCAAATGTCTTGAGGGAGTGCAGGACACGGCTGAGGTTGGTTGCAGCTCTCAGAGAACAAAGGTTAAAAAAGATGAAGGAGCTGATCCTTTTAAAATTAAAGTATGGAAGAAAAGGGGTGTGCAACTCTTCCCTCAAATGCTCACTTCAAATCAGCACCCAAATCTTAGTCCCTTTTGCTGTTATTACATTGTAATGAATAGTTTCTATTTTAAGAGCAGCTTTAGAAAGAAGAGCTGGAAACTGTCTTGCACTGTTAGCACTCACCCCTTCGTGTTCATAGTCTGGGGAGTCTGAGCAGTTGTGCATTATGCCTTCTCAAGCTTTTCAGCCTTCTCCAAAAGTTTTTTAAGAGAATCCCAGCCAATTTTCTCCTTCTAATGTCTGTCTGTATGCAAATTTTCACATCTTCTTCCAGCCAAATGTGCAAGTATATAACCCACCAGGGCATTTTTCATCTAGTCAGAAATTGGTGTTTTTAGAAGTCTTTGCTGGACTTGCTGCTGCACTGTGGACGACCAAGTTCAGGTATTCCTCTGAATGGGGAGTCATCAACATCTGAGGCCAGATTTCCTGAGGTGTTCAGATTTACTCGATGGTTAGTTGCAAGATGGGGCCAAGAGCCTTGTAATGCTGCTTGGCTGGTCTGCCATGGGCTGCTGCTCCAGGTGCAAGGACATCAGCCCCGGGGAAAGGGTGCACATCCTTCCTGTGGTATCTTTGCTGCTGGGTAGTAGTTGGTACAGTCAGAGAGGAACTGAAAGGCTTTGTCAAAATCCATAGCACTTTTTCCTTATTAAAGCCATGCTTCATCAATCAAGATGAGAAACAGCCTTTAAGAAAAGAGCTTCATTTCCTGTGTGGCAGGCTACTGTATAATAGGGTGTCTCAGGGTAGAATCTCAGACTTTTTCATCAGTGTGTCACGTACTAAAGCAAGCATTTGTTCCTGTACGTGGGCCAGTGACATAAGAAAGAAGAGCATAAAAGCATAAAATCATAGCACAAAAGCTGGTCCAAGGGACAGCATTGGCCTGTGACTGGGGCCACGGTTAGAAGGTTATTTTACTCCAGCCTAACGTATCTAGCAGCTGGAGGATGTAATTCACCTTCGGCACTGGCATTTGTGTGGCCAGGCAAGAAGCTGGAGTTACTGAGAACGAACCATATGCTTCTGTTGGGTGAAGTTTCAGGCAGAGCGGGTCCTGAGGAGGCTCTCTGTATGGCTCTCGCACACTGCCAGCGACACAAAGCAGGCCCCAGCCAAACAGCCAGAAGTGGGAGGGAGGGGGGCAGGGGGGGAAAGTGGCGGCAGGTCTGCACTTTTCCATGGCAACATGGATTTATATTAAACAACAGTGACATTAAGTTGTGAGATCAGGAAACTTCAGTTTGTTTGAGCCACAGATTTACTGGATGAGCTCAAAGAAGTTGCTACATCTTCTCTTGTTTCCAAGTTCCCCATTTAAAATCAAGGGACATATGTCTGCCCTAACAGGGTACTTGCGTTTGTTAGGTGAGGGTCACATACAATGCATTGATATAAACTAAAATACACAGAATGGGGTTTGCCCATTTCCTTTAATTTTTGAAAACAAGTAAGTAGACGAAATCTTGTGCCCTTCAAAACCAAACAGAATCTTTCTTTGTGTAAAATGTTACATAAACCTTAGAGGTTGTTCATTTTTATTGTATTATTTTTAATGATACTGCAGATATTTCAGAAAAGGGCACTATTGTTTCTACCACATAAAAAATCATCAGGATATAGTTGGTTTTTGCATTTTCCCCTTCATATTGTTTCAAAAAACCCAAAACAGAACAAAACACAAATACTATTAGGAAATTCACCCTCCCACACCCCTCCCCACAAAAGAAAAATATTTTTTTAAAAATCAGTAAAGTGTTAAACAAGTCAGATATTAAATGCACACATTTACAAGCACAGCACATTAGTAATACTGTATAATACTTTAGACCATGCCAAACCATATGTATGTGTATAAAGCTACGGGTGAACTGGTTCATAGCAGCAGAATAGGAAGCGTGTTCCATACAAAGTACGTAGTTCCTGTGGAGATATTTGGATGAGTACAACAGTTCAAAGCACATTGCCAAGGTAAAAAGCACAAGTCAATTTTTTTCTGCTACAGCAGTGTGCGTTATGATTCAAAGGGCAATCTTGACTTGTCTGGGATTTTCATTTTGTGTCTAGTGGATGGCCAGCGCAGTGGTGTGGGTTCCACCTCTTGGCACACTTTACTGTAAACATTCATGAGGAGTCCTGATTGCTGAAGATAACTTCACTGAAACCAAGGCCAAATGTAACCTAACTGTGCATCTACGTTTGCACATCCTTCACTGGTAAGAAAGCGTGTTGCCGTTTGCTCTGGGAGGGAACATAATCCATCCCAAGGCCCGTATGTGGCTTTGGGGCCTTAGTTCTGCAACTCTGGTGGGTGGAGGGAAAGACCAGAAAGGGACACTGGATTAGACATATTTATGACTCATTAGAGCTTCCAAAAATGTTAAGGTTTTGGAGTGGGCATTTTTTCAATGTCAATATGTAGCTTTCAGTTGCTTCGTTGTATTTTCTGTAGTTACATAACTCAATCTGTGGCTTCAGTTCTGGGAGCATTTCTCTTCCAGAAGTATCAATTTCCAATGGGACTGTGATTTTCGTTGGTAACCTCCAGTTCTGGATGCCAAGCTGAAGACTCCCTCTGAGGGAGGCCAGCATTCACAAGATGATGGTTCTGTACCTTTGTAAAGGCAGGCTCCTTCAAAATGTCCTTTCCTAAGCACCTAACGATGGAGACATGCAAAGGCAAGCAGGACTTAAAATATCTGAAGCAGAATTGTGGTAGAGAAGTTCTCTCTGAGAGTTCCACCTTACCACACGAAAAATACAAATAAGATGAAGTAAAATTAAACAGATCTATTAGATTTAATGATGTGACTTGAGACAAAGTGATTCTATGAAAATGCTTTTTTGAGAGGTAACCGTAAAATCTCAGAGATGCTGACTACATGTACAGTTCTATGTAATATTAAGATATACTTAGTGACTTCTAGTGAAATTTTTTCCTCTATAGAAGGCCAGCAGCCACTTCTGTTTCTAATAACTCCAGAAGCTGGTATCTGAGCTTTGGTGATTTTGAATTGTAGAGAAGACAGCATTTTATGACATTTCTTCTGAGCTGTCTTAGGCTGTTGCTTGTCTCTCCCCAACAAGTACTGTGCAGTGTAGTACAGTATTCCTCCACAGGTTTCTCATACAACCATTAAATAAAAAAACAGAGCAAGAAAAAAAATAATTGTCCAGAACAAATAAAAGGGTTTGGAATATGAGCAGAAGAAAAAACAAAACGAGATTGTCTAGAGATTCTGATACTGGGACTAGCATTTGCATACCTCATGTTAACAACCATCCATCAGTTGGATTCACATACAAAATCTGTTTTAAATCAGAGGGAGTCAGTTCATACAACTGATAGAATAAAAAGGTCTGATACCACAAACCCAATACTGCTCCTTTTACTAAACAGAGAAGTCACAACATCCCTGTCTTCATTCCTTCATCTGCACCATACAGAAATTACCTCCTGGAACCCTTGTAGAGATTAATCTCCCCAGGGAAGTGGTGGATTGCCCAACATTGCACACTTTTAAAATTTGGCTGGACAGGGTGCTGGGCCTTCTTGTCTAGACTGTGCTTTTGCCACAAAAGGTTGGACCAGATGATCCTTGAGGTCCCTTCCAACCTGGTATTCTACGATTCTATGGTTAAGGACCAATTACTCTAGCCTTCCACCAAATGAACTCCTGTTCTGACTTCAGTGCAACCCTCGATACCATTCAGGGTAGAGCAATCAGGGCCTAATTGGAGAGTATCTAGAAAGTACCTTGAAGATGCGAAAAGCTATATAGTGCTTGATTTCTTTTGAGGGGAATGAATAGATGTGCAGACACACAGACTGGCAAACAGATAGAGAGACAGACAGAGAGGCCAAGGTATGCAGAGCTCTACATCTGCTCTTTTTTTCCTCAGAACATCTCCATATATATAAAGTAACCTTGATCTCCTGTTGTACAAGCACAAACACATTTCACTTCAGGGGATGGGAAGTGTCAACCAAAATGAAGTACTGGCCACACAGATACTAAAGAAAATGAAAAAGCTTTAGAGGTCTCCTGAAGCAGTACACATCATCTTAGAGACCATTAACTTACAACAGCAGCAAAGTTCATAGCTCGTAAGAAATACTCTCTATCCAATCTCCAGAAAAACAGTGACTCGGAAGTGGGCCCATTCCACCACCTTTTTAGACCTGCTGAAGCACACGGAGGGTGGAGGGAAGGTGGTAAGAGCAGCTGAGGTGGCGCTTCCTGTCGGCTTCACAAAACTTGCCCTGAAAGAAGAGCTTTGTTAGGTGCAAAACTCAGTCTTGCAGCTGCCCTGGCCTAGGGAAAGGCCGAATCGTGCACAGCCTGGTGCAAAAGCCACTGGCCCCAGCTGGAAAGGCTCCCTCTGATTTCAACGCACTTTGGATACAGCCCGCATTGAGAGAGTAATATGCAACAGCAGTTACAAGTCATCCCCCCAGCCCCTCACAATTTCTTCCAATATGAACAAAAGGACATTCTGGCCCCCTTTATATACATACATTAAAAGCTGAAATGGTCTGAAATGCTTACAGATTAGAATGCATATATCTATACAACATTACACCTGCCAGAAATCAAAGTAGAAAAGTTTTACAGCACATTATACAGGTCCCTCTAGCTTCTAAAAAAACATTTACTGAATCACCATATTACAAGAAGTCATCACTAACATACCATATAATACTATTTCTTTTTCTTTTACATGATCATTACTTATATAGTAATTTAAAAAATCACTTTTAAACAAGTATATAATTTTCACTTTAAAATTAACTGGTTAATAAAATTTTGTGCAAAACAAGCCAGCCTCTATAATTAAGTGAATTTATTTATTTTATTTATACAAAAAAATAAAACAAAAAAGATAGTTCTTTCAGAAATGTGTCTCCTTTTCTGTAATGGTTGAAATGGTGCCATCTCCTTTCAGTTTGGCATCGCAGTCATTTATTGCTGCAATGTAGGCTCCTCCTCCAAGTTTCCCTCTCATTTTCAGATCTGAGCTAGGTGTAATCAACTTCCTGAATTTCTAGAAAATTTGAGAAAACGGAAATCATTATCTTTTTCTTGGTCACAGGCACACATTTCTTAAACAGATTGACTATAAAAACCTCTTCTCTTACATGACTGCTTCTCGTTTCCCTGTTACAGATACATCCCTAAAACTGCACGCCCCACAGTTCTTTACAAATCACACCAGACCAAGGGCTAGAGAATGAATGCAAAGACAAAGTCAAAGTGAATTTTCATGCTGATTTGGAGTAACATTCCCTTCCATGAAGAAATTCAGCACAATGCTCCAGGTAAGGCCTGTTATATGGGTACATTTTGTTTCTCATGGTATAGTCAAAGGATATATACTGAAAAAAATAATAAACAAGAGACTGCCAAAGTGTATGAAGCTACGATAAAGAACAAAAGAAAAATACACATGTTGAGCTGAGAACTTTCTCTTTTACAGCAATAACATCAGTAGCAACGTTGATGCTTACAGCTTGGAGAGCAGAGATGTTGCAGGAAGTTGGCTTCCTGAGAAGCTCCTAAGTGTAATTAAAAAACCTCTCTCATTGTTCATGTACGGAAAAGATAATGACCTGTCTGCAGTGCTTCAGACTACAAGGCAATGCAAAACAAGATTTGTTTATAGAAACAAAATCTATTTACTTGCAGAGACAGGGTAAGGTTGATGCATTAAGGAAATATTTAACGTTAAGATTTGTGCAAAACTTCCTCTTTTGACATGCTAAGAAAAATATATTACGGACAATTCATTTTTTGTTTATATACCCACAGTAAAGATTTCCTAGGTAGTCGCCAGGCCATGGAGTCATTTCAATATGGACTGCCATGAGCCAGCACAATAAACGGCATGTTAGCTTCTCCGTTCAAGAAAGCAGTAACTACTACATTGAGATATACTCAGATATATTCAGATGTCATACCCTCTGGTTCTGAATGGAGGATAATTTTGAAAGTGTGGGTATACAGGGAGAGATCTTTCAAAAGTGCTAGATAAGTTAATGAGGCCCAGGTACCCTAGACACAGAAATTCCTACTGTCTTGTTCTTCATATTGGCATTATCCTAGCGAATATCAGAAAGACTGAGAAAGCATGAAAGGGACTGAATAAAGTCCCCTCCATATATGTATTGAGATAGAAGGAGGCAATACTGGGATACCTACTTTTACTGACTAGTATCTAAGGAACTCCAGATGACAGAACCAGGCTTTTCTGGAATATGAGAAATCCCAAACAGCAGAATAAGATTTATATTCTTGAGTCTTCCATTATAGCCGCCTTAATTGTCTTTCTTTGGAGAAAAGGTCTTATATTTAATAATCTTAACCTCAGCCTACACCTGAGATAACCTGATACCAAATATTAGTAAATTGCACTGAATACTTCTTTTAGCCTCTATTTCTCACTTAGAGAACTGTAATCAGGAAAACTGTCCAGAAGACATATGTGAGTGTTTGCTACCCAGTTCCTGGAGAAAATCCTGGCAGCAGAAACATTAGTCACCAAAACCATGGAAAGAAGGCAGCTGACCTGAATGAACGGCTGGTACAAACCTTCTTGAGGGATTTAGCTGATGTTACAGACATTTTAAGCTACAAATTAAGCAGGAACAGAGCACCTTAAAGCTATAGTATTGGTTAGTTTACCACAGGCTGAAGTCAGTGAAGGCAAAAAAAAAGAAATTCAGAAGTTTTGCCCAGGGAAGTGGTGGAGTCACCATCACCATCACCTGGAGGTATTTAAAAGGCATGTAGACGTGGTGCTTAGGGACATGGTTTAGTGGTGGGCTTGGTAGCGTTAGGTTTACGGTTGGACTCGATGATCTTAAAGGTCTTTTCCACCCTAAAGGATTCTATGATTCTAAGAAAATGAAGAAAATTCAGATGCCTCTTTCCACCTGTGACTGAGAGGCCTAACCCAGGCTGCTACTGGAACAGGTACGTGGCATTGCTTTTGTGATTAAACTGTGCTTAGTCTCATGCGGGTGAGGATTCACACTCCCTTCCCGCTTCTTTTTTCAGTATCATTAATCTGAAAATATATCTTACCTCTGTGAAAGTGCCTTCTGTCTTCCACAGCTTAATGCAGATCCACAAAGGGATACAGATCATGGAAGAGAGTGCCATCATCCACCCTATGCCATAGCCCCAGTCAGGGTATATATATACGTTGTTGTATTTCAAAGGCTTGTATTTCACCAGGAAAAAGATGAAGATTCCCTGAAATAATCAGAGAAACATATTAGCAGTATTTGCACTGCCTATGTAACAAGGAAACGACTGACTGTTTAGGCAAGGCCAGTCTCCCTAAAGATGGAAAGTAGAGGTAAGCTTTTCAGTCAGAGAAAAAAAACAAACCAGCAATATCTATGTACAGCTCAAATAACATGTCTCAGTGCCTTCCAGAGAAATGACCAACCTTTCAAGTTTAAATCCTATTTACCTCTCGATGACAATAAAAACTGCACTTTGATGGCAAACAGTACCTGGGCAGGAAAGATTAAGTTTTGCTCCCGTGAACCAGCTGTGATTAAGTAACACAAGCTGTGTTCCCTCCAACCTGTCATGATGAAAAAGGAAAGCCAAAATTTTCAAAGTTGCCTTAATCCACTGTCTGTATCTGCAGTTCTGCAGGCCAACTCTTTCATCCTCACAAAAGCTCTAAATTTGGCAGGTGTCTAATCAGGCAGTTTGGACCATTTAAATTTATGAAATATAGAAAAGTTACTCTGTACTTTTCTCCAAAGTGGTGAATAGAGTGTACAAGAGCAAGTGATATTAAGTTCATTTCAGAGTTGGTGAAAATGAGTCAGAAATTTTCCCAAGTTTGCAAATGAACTGGCAGAGCTCAAGGGAACCTGGATCTCCAGGCGCCCCAGCATCTGTGGTTTTGCAGTTGCTATCATTTACGTATTGGAGAACTGGAAGATTTTAGTATCTAATGCTCAAGCACTTGTGGATGAAATTTATGGGCAATCTAGTCGTGCTCCTTTTGCAGTTGTGTCCCTGTTATGTAGCCACAGCAGATGGCCAGAGTTGGCACCAGTACTGCTAGCTTCTGGTAAGGCAAATTCCTTCCCCTTCTTCATGCATATGAGATGTGCTCTTGGCCTCTTCTACTACTTTTACTAGAAGCAAAAATGTCCTGTCTTCTTTGAAAAATGTCTACTCACCCAAAGAGAGGGAAGGAAATAGGAGGCTGGAGCAGCAAGGAAACCAGCACAAGTCTGGAAGAGCTCGAGTTATGCTGGGTAGGCACAAGGTATACTAGCGATGACGTGAAAAAAAGCCTCTGTTGTATTGGCAAATGTTCATTTAGGACCCTGAGTTTATTTTTTCCTATTACTGTGTACACTATGATTTCTCACAATTCACAGAATATTTAACAATTTTTACAGATCCTACAGAGTGTTTTTTAATTAAAACACATGCTACAAATCAATAGGCGTTTTTTTCAACTGTTGTGAAGTATTAGCAGCAGCAAAATTCTAAAAATATGCACAGAAAACCCTCTTTATGTCTAAAACACATTATTTGGATATTCTGTACTTACTGCGCAAATACCTGGAGTTAAGACCATCCAGCACCACTTAATCAATGACAGTGGTTTGTACCCAATCATATCTTCAATGTTATCATAAAAGCGGTTGCTGCCTGCCCAAAAAAAAACAAACAAAAAGCAGATGTAGAATGTACATGTAAGAGGTTGTATAGGTCAGTATTTAAAAAGTAAAGAGAAAAACATAGGTTCTGCCAGAGCTGCAAAGACTGAAGCTGCTATCTCTTGCCCTGACACGTACATCTCTCTGTCATCCGCTCCATACTTGTGGCAGAGATTGCTGCCTACATCTGTATCTGACCAATATGAGCAGAGAGGAGGAGTGGGCGAGCTGACAAACAGAAATGGCTTCTGCCCAGCAACAGTCTGAGCAAGCCCACTTAAAGGGTACATATATGCTACAAGCTCATGTGTGAATCTCTAGACAGCTGGGGACACGTGTGATCTGAAGTTCATACGTTGCATTACAAAGTAAAATTGTCAGTCCTTTGTGAGCTAAAAATGCTTGAGGGTGTAACCATGAACATAACCAGCACTGTAGTGGTTTTCTCTTGACTTTGCTGGCAGACAGAAACAGCAGAGCTAGGGACACTACTGCGTCCTTTTGTGTTAATGAGGCATGAACCCCAACTTCCCTGGGTTTATCTGTGAGTGTCAGAAGTGGAAGGGAACATGCCCTGACGCTGTGTGAGAGAAGAAAGACTTATTGCCGCCCCTACTTTCTAAGGCAGCTAAGGACTTCCTTGGTGAAGGAAGGTGGAGGTCAGTCCTGACAAGGGCCCAGGGAAAAAAAAGAAAAGCGATTCCACTATCTTTGTTAGAGTGGGAAAAAAGGCATTCCTGACTTTTGGTAGGGCATGGGAATGTGGAGGGCCCCACTCCATAAGGGTACAAGGCTTTCACATTACTTTTATGCAAACAGAAAACTTTCATAAAAACTCAAAACCACAGCAATTTTCAGCAACTCACCATAAACCCAGCCTATGCAGACACATTCAAATATGGCAACAAAAAGAAGGCACATGCCACTAGCTGCGTAAGAGTCAAATAACTGAAAGACGTACATCCCACCCTGAAAGACAAAAACAGAAAAAGGAAAAAGAATATTATGTTGGCACCAGTAGGAATATTTCACAGCAAATATGGCTTTAACTACACAGTCAATCTGTTGGTGCCCTGGCAATCTTCCTACTAAAGTTGGTTCCTTCTTGAACAAGGAATATTCATTTCTCAGTGATTTGTTATTGTGAAAGGTTTTTTTCTTCCATAGCACCTAAGATCATTCCCTATGCCAGTTGAATACTGTGCATTTGCTTTAAGGTAGTAAATCCCGGAGTGGAGAGAACTACATTGGACTTGTTTCCAAAACATTCTCCCACCTCCATGATTTTTTTTCAACTTCATTTGTTACCATGTCAAGCTGTAGATAACTACAGGTACTTTTGATCTCCAGATCACTGCACATGAAGATCCCCAAGAGGGGGATCCTCAAGATCCACAAACAGGGTCTTGTTTTTGTGTCTGTGCTATTAATATGTAAAAGAAAATGTGGTTAAAATGTGGGGAAAGAAGGCAAAATTTGTAGCTACTAGAATCACTCTCCAGTGGCATAGGGACTTTAAAATGAGTAAACTGACCTGCAAAGTCTGAATGTAGCTCACAGCCTTTAAGCCACATTACTAAACCGAGTCATTATTACTGGACAAAAAAAAAGTGAAATAAGAATCACCCTGACTCCAAGCAAGCTTTTTAAAAATGTTTTCCTAAAGAGTTAAAAATTGTTCTCCAATGGCTTTCAAATAGCAACCTCTGCACTTCCAGAAAGGAGAGCAACCAAAACCAAGCAGTGTCCTAAGTTAGCATGGCATCCATACACAATGCACACTATGCGAGCAATGATCTGTAATTTCTGCATTCAGTGGTGCCACGATACCAACCCGTGTGAAAAAGGTAAATGTGCTTAACTAAGACATCCTCCCTTACTTACTGTTTGACTATGACTCAACTATATCAATTGTCACATCTGTCAAAGACATAATTCTTTTCTTCTTTTCCTGTATTTTTTCTCTTGCTTACACCAGTCAGAACTGTTCAGAGAACTGGCTGGCTTTCTAGAGCCTTTGCCTCAAGGCAAGATGAAGAAGAAAACCTATCAAGTCCAATTAATAACATTATGGGTAACCTGACTATTAAAATTATATGAATAATATTACACTACTTTCGATGCAAGATACTTAATCTTTTATCACATATGTGTTCAATATTGAAATAATAATGAGGAGGAGATTCACAAAAGATCATTTCAATAGAAAGGAATCCTAAGACTTCCCTCTTTGCAGAAAGCTATGTGAAGGAAATGGGGGCTTGAGATCATTTCTTCAGTTGAAATGTAATGCTATTTGGATAGTACATATGATCCATTACATCTCAGACAATTTTCTGCAAATGGAGGAGAACCCTAAAAACATAAAGAAAACTAAATCAAAAACAATACCTAGGATTTCCCCCTTTTTTTCTCTGCATTAACTGACTGAAGGTAAGTTAAGATGGACTCTGTAAACTTGAAATCCTGCCTAAATCTCACGGAGCATAAGAATGTTCTAAAGTTATTGTATATAAAACTGCATTGATGTCCAAACAGGCATTTGGCAAAACTAGTGCTGTATAGTTAGGACATGACCATATATCTGAATGAGAAGGTTTTCCTATAAGGTAAGATATCTTTTATGAATAATCCAAAGCCTGAATAAAATCCAGAAATGTGTATTTAGAAATGCAAGAGAGGATAAGGACGGAGTTGGGATATACCTGGAGTACTGCATTCAGCTCTGGGGCCCCCAACGTAAGAAGGACATGGACCTGTTGGAGCAAGTCCAGAGGAGGGCCACAATGATGATCCAAGGGCTGGAGCACCTCTCCTATGAAGACAGGCCGAGAGAGTTGGGGTTGTTCAGCCTGGAGAAGAGAAGGCTCTGGGAGACCTTATAGCAGCCTGCCAGTACCTGAAGGGGGCCTACAGGAAGGCTGGGGAGGGGCTTTTTACAAGGGCACAGAGTGATCGGACAAGAGGTAGTGGCTTTAAACTGAAAGAGGGTAGATTTAGATTAAATGAGGAAGAAATTCTTCACTGTGAGGGTGGTGAGGCACTGGACCAGGTTTCCCAGAGAAGCTGGGGATGCCCCATCCCTGGAAGTGTTCAAGGCCAGGTTGGATGGGGCTTTGAGCAACCTGGCCTAGTGGAAGGTGTCCCTGCCCATGGCAGGGGGGTTGGAACCAGATGATCTTTAAGGTCTCTTCCAACCCAAAGCATTCGATGATTCTGTCATTCTATGAGATATTTACCCTTGGAAGTCTCACTCATGCATGATGCTTTGATACCATGGAATGGAGCGTTCTCTACCAGTGTGTCATCTCTGCATTAGATCACAGCTACTTAGATTGCCTAGTTGATGATGTAAATAAGTCACATCTCTCAGTAATAACTTATGTCTCTCTAGCAATACTGAGAAAAAAGTGCTTCTCTGTCCTTTAAGGTTTCTGTTGAGCAAAAAGTTATAGCAAAACCACTGTGGAATATCAGCCCTCCCAGACCAGGATGCAAGTGTCAAAGTAAAATTTTTTTAATTAAATTATTTTTTTTCTTCTCCTAATGCAGATGCTTTTTTGATTATCAGCTACACTGCTTTTAGTCAGCTCTGCCAGCTGACTGCTTCCCAAAATCTCACAAGTGAACATCTTTACTACAAAGAGCTCACTGTGAGGTTCAGCAAATATCTGAGCAAACTGGAAACTTAAAGATCAACCAAGACAATACAATGTAAGGAACACAACTCTGCAAAACTCCTGCAAGAATATTCCTGTCATTTTGGAGAACTTGCTTCCTCTTCACTCTTCATGCTTATATTTCTTTTAGCCTGTACATCTCGATAACGTACCTCTCAGTGCTCTGCGTAACTGTGCACTGAAAGGAATTATTCCAAAATTTCCGCATTTTACATAGCAAAGACAATTTATCTTACTGAGAGTAAGAATGGTTACAGGCAAATTGGTCCCTATAAGGTTGCTCTGCTCCAATGCTCAACTTACAGGGACACACGTCTGGAAGGAATTCTTAATCAACCAGTGTCAATTCCTCTGTTCTCACAGGGAATTGTGTCATATAATACCTTTCATAAACTAACTGACAATCTGAATTCCAGTTTAAAGCCAGAACTATTTTCTTGGAAAAACTTCTAGAACCTCACTGTTCTGATGGATAGAAATCCTTTCTTAATTTTCAGCCTAATTATTCATGGCCAGCTTGAACACCCTAGACTGGGGATAAGGGAAAGGGAGCCATTCTTTTTGCAGAAATGGTTCATCTTTATACTCACTGTTACATCTATGATGTACTTACAAAAAGAAATCATACACCCTTGCTAATATAATCATTTTGCTGGTTTGGTAAAATTGGCTCTGTACTCCTAGGATCATCCTCACTGCTCTTGCTTTGCATGCTGTTCCAGTCTGAATACCAAGTATCCAGAGTCATACATAATATTTCAGTGGGACTATTACCTTGTACAGTCGTGGGACTATTCCCATCGCTCAACTGGAAATACCTTCCCGAAACATCTCAGAAACATAGTTTTATGTCTACAGCATATTTGTAGTGCTTAGTTTCACATCCAGATACTTCACTTTCCTAATCGTTTTCAATGCCTAGTAGAAATTACTACTATATGGACGACCTTATACCTTGTGTTACTATCGTCTACCCCATCTTCAATACTCCAGTCATCCAGTCCTTCCCTATCATTATGCCTTCTTCTGTGACCCAAGAACATCAGAGTTAATGAAGCCTGATTTGGACTTAAATCTTATAGATGACTGTGGACCCTTATACTTCATGCACTCATTAGGCTACAGCTTTTTTGTGAATTCTCTGTTTTTTAATAAAGACTGAAGTCATGCTATGTTCTTTTGCACAATAAGGACACTTCTAGGGCTTCTCTGTCTGGCTGCCAACTTTCATGAACGTTGAACTTTCATGAAAAAGGACTTATCTTTGAAACTTCTGTTAACTGAAATCTGCCAATAGGTCCAAAATTTAAAGTGAAGAAGGAATATATCGCCAGAGAGCTAGTCACATGTAGCCAATGACTGTATGTGACTTGTTTCCATAGCGAGTCAACTACATATACTAGATACAATTGCTGTCAAGCACTGTGTAACTTCACTAAGAATCTCATTTCAGCCACTGTCTCTTTTAACACCAACAGTCATCATCTCCTCTTTGTCCAGTTACTTGTACCAGTCCTTTTCTTTTGAATAAAATTCATAATTTTTCTTGCGGTGAATTTTGAATTCCTTCACTGAAGTATATAAATCTTCTGCTCAACTGCATTTGCTTCATACAGTGTCATATCTCTTATCAGAGAAGGACATCTGATTAGTCTGGCACAAACTGTCACTAAAAAAAATAATGGAAGTTTCATTTTGTCCTAGTGTCCACTTTCCTCCCTATCTTTAGTTATTCTTTCCTTGAACGTGTATCTAAAGCTAATATATTCTGATTTGTTGATTTATTCTATTCATTGTAAAAACTTGCATACTGAGGACAGCAGACTAACATGCTTACAATTGCCTAGCACCTTTTTTGGGGTGAAATTTGGTCATTTTCAGTAACAAAGCAATTTGAAAAGCACATACTCTAAGACTGTGGATCTCTGTAGAGGGAATTTATGTTACCTCAGATGAGTTCATGAAGCCCTGGGAGGCTTCACTGGGAAACCCTGCCTGAGATTGCTGCACAAGAGAGACACATTGTGGCCCTTCACGGTTAATACAGCCAGGCTTCTCGGACAAACATTCCTCAGACATTTAATTCTATAGCTTCTCAGACAGGAAACTTTTTTCTTTGCCTCGCTCCCTGTTACAGGGAGGCTCTAATGGCCCAGCAAGCAGAAGAATATGGGCAGAGGAGACTGTGGACTCTGCCCCTCTTCTTCCTGTCTGGAGAGGGTAAAGTGAAGGAGAGGAAGACTGTTGATACAACTCGCTCTGTAAAGCAAGCACTGAGCAGCGAGACCTAACCTCCTATCGAAGTACCAAAGGATCCCAGAGTCCCTCCCCAACCTGGGTACCAAACAGAGTAGTGCCAGACATGTTGTATCGTGAGCTGATGGGATGGACTGATGCCCTCAGAATTTTTGGTTTAGAACATTCCAAAGCAAACACCCTGGTTTGTTTGAAAAAAAAATTTTTTTTTTTTTCCACTCTTACTGAAGCAATTTCTGCTCAGAGATTGGCTGTATTGATTGACCTGGCCTGGTGATATAAAAATCAAAGACGTTTTTGTTTTCTATTTTCTCTTTACTTCATCTTCTTTATTGATCTATTCATCCAAATGTGGTTGTTTTCAGACTGGTCTGTCCAGAGTAAGCAAGCAGAAACCATGATCAGTATATCTGGTTGGCTGGTGCAAAGCAGATGGAATTTCCTTGGCTACCTAACTTTTATTAAAATATCTCCTAAGCTGAACTGAAAAACTGAAGATACATTTCATATTCCAAATGTTACACAGTAGTTGAGAACAGTCTCTCAAGTATTTTGTAGTCATATTCCTCACAGTGAAATTTGTCTATGGCAAATGTTCTTGCATTTTATCTGTTGTGATTATAAACAGAAACCCATTTCCTTTTTTCTGCAGTAGTACAACAAAGCACATCTTACCTCAGTTAACATTATTAGGCCAATGAAGTATGACACAATGGAAAGGCCAAGAATCAACAGTTCTCTTCTGTAGCCCCTTCGGAAAATCTTTGGGTACATATCTACAACAGCTGTTACAAGGCTTTCAACACACACGAACTAGAACAAACGATAGGAAAGTACAAATGAAATATGTGTCTCATCTGCTGTTGCGATTTGGATTTGCTACCAAACACACCAAATATCCTTATATGTTCTCATCATAGAGACTGAAAGTTCCCTGAGGACACTCTATAAGCAGAAGCTCAAACTGAGGAACATCATTTCAGAATTAAGAAGTCCAAAGCTATGGATTTCCAGTCCACCACCAAATTCAAATAGTTGAATCCACTAATATCATCTCAGACTGTATTTGCCCTGTAGCAGATGGATTACATAAAAGTTAAATCTTTCAAATGTGGCTTGAATGGGACTTAAATAATGTACAAACCATTCATAGGACTGCAGCAGAATTTCACTCTAAGCATCCTGCACTTTTGTCACTCAAAGGAATGCTATGCAGTGCTATGCACCTTCAAGCAGTGCTAATGAACTGCAGCAGGTTTTTTTGTAGAAGTTCTCTCCATTTTACAGAAGAGAGAAGTTCCACAAAGCTATTAAGTGCCCAAGCCAAGTACATCTAATGAAGGAGGGAAGGAACATTCTTACTAACTTTAAAAATCAGCAGAAAGCAAGAGGCCCAAGCTTCTGACTCAGGGCTCTGGAGCAAGGTTCATAAAATAGGCACTAAAATTAATGCCCAGAAGTAGACAATATAAAGCCTGCTTCATGGGAACAGTCAAGAGTAGAATTCACAAATTGCTCATTTTAAAAAAGACTTTAAAAAAATTGTTAGATCAGGAAAAAGAGCAGTTATTAAAATGTAAAGTTTAATGATTGGAAATGTCATGCAAAATAAGCACTGAAGAGCTTTATTCTACAGTATACAATCATAAACTTTCTGAACCAAATCATGCCGAGAGCTGAGCTGCATGCTAAAAATGCCAGCTCCTTTACATTTTTCACCAAACAGCTTTCACAATTTTTATGGTCACATAGGAAGGACAACTTCTATGCTGTCACTTTGCTGCAGAATATGACTACACATTTCTTGCTGTGGTATCTTGAAGTATAAATACACCACAGGAACTTCCATTATCACTATCTGATATTCAGTTTCAAAATTCATTGCAAAGTGCTTTAAAAACAGGACAAGACGACACACTGGTATTTTACTGAACTGTGAATTTTAATCACCCATATTTTAGACTGATTTCCATGTTAATAATGAAAGCTATAGTCAGGCTGAATCAGTGTTCACAGTAAATTGTAAAGGAATCTCCAGCATCACATAACTAAGATTTAAAATAAGGAGCTTGAATCAGTGGTTTTAAGCAAGGAATTAAGTTAGGGTTCATTCTTTCATCACGTTAGATGCTGTCGACATCAAGGATGCTGATATACACATGCTAGGGAATCCGACAAAATATTTAAATAGCGTGTTTCATACCTGACTATCTAATCCAAGGAATATGAGCATCATGAAGAACAGAGTCGCCCAGAGAGGAGAAAGAGGCATCATGGTAACAGCTTTAGGGTAAGCAATGAATGCAAGTCCTGGTCCTGAAAAGGAAGAAAAGAAAGGAAATATTTATACTTGTGTACTGGGTCTGGCTGAGATGGAGTTAACTTTCCTCATAACGGCCTGGACGGTGCTGTGTTTCGGATGTGTGGATAGCACAGCGTTGCTAACACCAACATTGTGGCTATTGCTGAACAGCGCTTGCACAGCATCACTTATTAAACTGTCTCTACCTCGACCCACGAGTTTTGTCACTTTTCCTGTTGCCTTCCCCATCCCACTGGGGTGGGCGAGTGAGTGAACAGCAGTGTGGATGCTTAGCTGATGGCGAGGGTCAACCCACCACAACTTGATTGTTCTTTTATGGCAGATAAGAGGAGCTAAATACAAGGCTGAAAGCCTTGACAAACTCTACATCTCTAATAGTCTAAATACGTGGTGATGAGGCTGATCAGTAATGAAGCTTGACACGTCAACTCTGCCTACATCCTGTCCAAAGGTTTGAAGGTCAAGACTTCTGTTAAGACATCACTGTACTTTACGTTCTCCTTCTTCTTTGTGTGGATGCACTGCAAGACTCACATACCTGAATAAATAATAGCGTGTCGTCCTGTGATTGCCTTATATCACTTACTAACATATTCTGGATTCTTTCTTTTTCCCTAAGACAGCACTGTATCTGACATTTTGTGCAAGAATGCAGTCAATGGTAAGAGCTGCATCTTGGAAGCCATACGTGGTGCAAGCCAAATGTCCACTGGTTTGTTCAAAATCTGCTCTGCATTTTTGAGTGCTGCTGCTGGTACATAACATTAATTCATTGGCTGCATATTTACAGAAATCTTTAAAACAGAACATTTTTGCAACAGCATTGGTAACTTCTCGGATCTGCTAAAATACCATCTCACCTAGCTCATATTTTCCTGTTCTTACTTTGCCCATTTTTCAGCTGCTCTAAACTCTCATGCTCTAACAGCTTTTATTGAAGTTAGCCAGCTTTTAAAGCAGGGATATAAAGGCAGTATCACAGGGCTGATAAAGGAGTACCTCTGTGCTCCTGCTGCAATAACTTCAGTGAAGACCTGTCGACACACTACTGCTTTTTCATTTAATGCAGTATTTGCAAGCTCCTATAGTTTCCAGAGTTGCTGTAGTCTTTTAACCTTTTTCTGTATAGTTTCTATAATAGTGTAAGCCAGTTGTCCTGGGGGCTTTAGGAAAAGAGAAATATTTTCCATGACAGCATCAGTGAAGCTCTACTTGCTTTGCAGTTTTCCTGCTAACTTTGGCTAACCTCATGACAGTCCTTTCTCCTTCTCAACAGTTCAGCATTATACTGCTTTTCTTTCTGGGCAGCACTCCTGTTCTTTTTGTTTTGTTGAGTTTTAAGTGATGCTTAAAGATGGTACATCCACAAAGGTGTTAAAGAGCAATTAACTTTCATTGGATGCCTAACTCCAAGCGATGGTAATGAAGGTTAGATGGTTAATTTCTCGTAGAGCTGGGCCTTCGTGCCTTTCTGGACTCAAAACAAGAACTTTTATACTTAATCAACTACTACATCAGAGTGTCTTAGTGTATGTCCCTGGGAGAAAAACTTACTGACATTAGGAGATGGCATTAGCCATCTGACTGTTAGAAATCTGTATTTGGATAGTATACATTAAGCAAGACTTGAGAGGACTTCCAAAGATTTCTCCTAAACAGATGGTTTCTCATTACTTTAATAGCTATATCTTTTCTCTTTTTCCTTTTTTTTTTTTTCAGAAGGAACAAATATTTGTGTGGATCTCGGTTTGTCTCCTTTAAAGAAAATTAAATGCTCCTTTCATGAGGATATAACACTCAAGGGGCATAACTGAGCAATATATCTCCGCTAAACAATCTTCTGGATGCTCAGCTGGAGTAAGTTTGTGTTACAATAGCTCCTAGATTTTATGAATTTGGTGCTATGCACAATAACATTAATATTTTTCACACATAAATGTATGACCGTAAAAATAGTTAAGAACTCTTCTTATAGCAGTTATTCTAATGAGTCAGGTAACGGGTTTTTAAGAGGAGTTTTGTAAAACTATCTGCAAAACAGTCAACTTCTCCATAAGATAATGGCACAGACTAAGTATTCTGACAGCAACCTCTGGGCATTTTTTGTTAACTCAGAAAACTGCTTTTGGAACTTACCTGATTCTGCAACTTCTGCAATGGGCACGCCTTGTTCATAAGCCATAAATCCAAGAACTGAAAAGATAGCAAAACCAGCAACAAAGCTTGTGCCACTGTTCAAGCAGCAGAGCATGATGCAGTCTCTGAAAATATAAATAAAAAACACTGCAGTTGATCTCCAGAACCTGGGTTTCTTTCATATACTGAGCCATAGGACTAATAGAACACCAAGCTGCAGGAATGGACATTGAGTTGCTCAGGAAGAGTAAGCTCCCAACTGATACTGCGCCTGAGAGAAATCAGTCAGGCATAAGCATTTGCAGGAAGATACCATCATAATACCCTTGCTTGTGTTTTAAGTGGTTGAATTGCAAACCTGTTGCTACTCACTTACTGTTTTTTGATAGAATCTTTAAAAAAACCTGTAAAAATACTGTAAGAATGGTGTTAAGAACAATTTTTCTACAGTAGTTGTAATAATGTATTCCAGAGGATATGAGCTCATTTACAAACTATATAAAAATGGTAGCAATTTGTTTCCTGGAAAAAAATCCTATGGTCAGATCTTAGATCTCAGATCTTCTATTCCAGTTACAGTATATTGGCAATATATATCCATACAAAATACAACTCCAATTTGGTTTATAAACTTTTTTTAAGAAGCTGTGGTAATGAAAAGCACCATACATAATCTAAGAAGTGTGTATATGCCTAAAAGAGTGCCTAACAAGTAGGCAAAGGCAGTGCAGGGACACGGATCTCTCAGACCTGTGTATCCTACACATCAAACAATGACAATTACAAGGCCAAGGTGAAGAAATATTTCTTTTCCCAGATTGGACATATCACAATAGTAAATCACTTTAAAAAAAGGGAAAATACTCTTGCAAAAAGGTGCGATCTTTCCCCAGAGCTCAGTGAACTATTGTTGTTCATCCTGCTTTCAGACAGCACTTCAGGCTTGACAGATGATGAGGTAGGAATGATTTATCATGACAGTCAGTCTTTTAAGACTGTTTACTACAAGAGACAGCTGTGTACTTGAGAAAGTAATAATCTAACCTAGAAGCCTGCAAGTACATTAGGATTCTAAACCACTGAAACACAAGGCAAGCCTGTAGGCTCTGTCAAGGGTATACCTTAGTCTGGTTTATTCCCATCCTACTACAGCTCTGAAGCAAATTTTTGTGCAAGCTATCTACAAGAAGAAATGACCCTGTAAAATCTAACAGGTTCTGAATCCACATCTTCAGTAATGATTCCCATCTTTGTCACAGATTTGTAGTGACTTTTTGAGAATCGGAGACAATTCATATTTTTTAAGTCCTGGCGCATATTCCGGCAAGACTTCTTTGGTAATCTCTCTGTCCTGGTGCTTGTTTCATTTGGTATTTTTATCCTGTAACTTTATCTCATCAGTTTATTCAGTTGAAAGTGAGGTGACCAGTTCCAGCATCTTATTCCTTCACTAATGAGCCCTGCGCTGCATCCCACATCTGTTCAAAGCTCTTTCTGTTACTGACTTTGACTCACCTTCGCATCAGGCACATGCATTCTCAGTGGCAGGGAGCAGGCATACATTTCAATACTGCAAAGAGAGCGATCAGCTGAACTATGGCCTTTGGGCCGTGGGAGGCTTTGGCTGTCTCTCATCACCTTATCTACAGTTAATTTTAGCCATTATTTTGGGAGTGTTTTTATGTTTTCATAACCATTTCATAGTAAAAAATTTCTATACATTGCCAAAATTTGCCCAGAAATGAAAAAGAATGAATACTCCCATTTGTAGATCAAGACTCAGACCTGGAGAAGTCCAGTGATGTTCACACTTCTTTCATGCATGGGCTCTCTCTAACACTGTTCATTAGCAGGAGTAAATAGGTCCTTTAAAATACTTTCTGAAAATTCTGAAAAGGGTCAGAATTCTAACCTGGTATTTATTTGCTTTTCATATGAAATTGCTTCCTGTAGTTATGCACACGCTAGGCTAGTTATACACTTTGGATGTTTTAAAGCAAAACTGCAATCTTAAAGAAAGCAACTAGGAGCACAAAGTTCTTTGTGCTTTGCAGAGAAATAAAACAAAGAAAAAGATCGTCTTCCTAACCATTCTTCTCAGGGTATTTCAGCACTGAAGTAGCTCTGGAGAGATTCTCACCCCAGCCTATCTCACCTAAGAAACCGGTGAGTTCAACACTGAGAAATTAAAACTAAGTGTGATGAAACTCTGTCAATAAGAGATGTCCGAAAGATGTATTTTTTAATCCTTTGGGGGAAAAAAGAGATACTACTTCAGTGGGATGGATCTGGTGGCTCACCAATCATATGATGCCTCCATTTGGAACAGCCTGTTTTCTGCAGATATTTTAGATAATTCCCAGGCTTCAAATGCAGTCCAAACAACAAGGTATTTTCTTCTGGTGAATGGAGTGGCACAGGACATTTGAGAGCTGCTGGTTCCTAACCATGCGAAAAATGGTTGAGGTGGAGACACATTGCTCCCTGTGCACCTTCAGAGCCCCTGGAAGTTTCTGCTGCTTCCTCTTGAAAGAAGGTCCTAGGGCAAGGCTCAAGAGGTTTAAGCTGGACAATCCTATCTAACCAGATCATCTGTGAGAGAACAAGAGGAGCACAGACATTCCTCCACAGGGAGGACCCACGAACCACAGTGCCATGGTACAAAATAGTTACAGGACAGATATGCATTTCTGCAAGGAAATGGGCAAAAGCGAACCTAAGGGGATTTTCATCACCTCCAGTTAGTGAGGTACCTATGCTTTTGACATAACACAGCCACAGTGCCATCATTTTCTTCCCTAGTTAGACAGTCACAGACTGAACACTTGGTTCTCTGGGGACCTAGCAGTGTTTCCTGTCCTAATAAAAATATAACCTCCCTCCCACCCCCGATTTTAATTTCCATCCTTCCTTTATCTTTGCAGGAATTCTACTAACCCCTCAACTCCTCCTGTTTTTTTCTCTTAGGTAGAAGTGTGTAACCTGTAGTTCAGTGTTTTCTTCTGCTCCGGGAAGGAAAACTGAGAGGGGAATCTGGATCCATTGATTGTAAAAGCAATGAATTTTAAAACACAAATGCCCAAGAACCATTGGAAGGAGAACATGAAGTTTATCTAATTTTCCATCAATTTTTTATAAGCATCCTTGGTAGGAAGGCATCAGAGCCTGACTGAAGCCCAAACTGATTTCAAATGAAAGGAAAACTTCAAATTTTTATGAAAACGTCACATTCTTCCAAATTAATGTCTTGCCAATCACATGAATAATTCAAGACACGCATCCCGTATCCTTTCCCTGCCTGACAGGCAGGATACTGCTGATAATTGATTCTGCCTTCCTTAAGGAGCTTCTCTGATTAGAGAGAAGAGCCCACAGAGCCTTTTGCATCCCTCCAGTTACTTCCTTGCCTTTATGGGTCCCCTCAAGACCAACTCCCATTCCTCTTTTCCTCTGAGACTAGAAGCTTGATAAAGGACACATCTTCATTTCTTAAAAGTTTTGTCCATTTGTTGACAGTGTGTGAGATCACCCGTTTATCTTCTACACCACAGTGGCAAGAGGGCAGCTAACCCTGATTTGTACATGGGGCTCACACGTAAGAATTGTCCTGCTGAGGTGCAGCCTCCAGTTCAAAGGAGCGGTGCTGTGAAACCAAATGGCGTTTCCCTGGTGGGGAACGCACAGTGTCCAGCAGGGAGCGGGATCCGTTCTGCAAATACAGAGCACATGAAGCAGGAACAAGAACATTTTCCTCTTCTGTCTACTGAGGTTGTCTGATGTTAATCCGTCCCTTAAGAAGGGCTGAACGGATTAGGAATTCTTAGCTTGCTAAAAATTAGAGGAAACATCAGCACACCTTTCTTTTATTTATATGGGGAAAACATTGCCTGCTGATGGTGCTGCCATTACTTTCATCTTTTCCTAAGAGTCACTTCTTATATACACTGTTGTAAATCCAGGGAGGATCTGTATTAATGTATTACAACAAAATATAAGTAAGGACAATAAAAATTCATTTCCTATTCAAAGATGTGAAGTGACTTGTTTGCAATTCATTTACAATGTTAATGAATTAGATCAAGTTGCTAATAAGAAAAACCCACATGCAGTTTAGATTGTCCCATTTCCCACGTCAAATACCTCATGTCATTATTTTCCACTGCAACATTCCCTTAGAAAAAAAATTTTAGTAAAACAGAGTGCAAAAAGAGTGGAAGTAGATGTTACAATCAGACAATACGCTGTGGGTATTGCAAGAGGCAAATCCATAGCTTGATTTAAATTATTTTAGGTGCTAGTTAGAATACAAATTTAATTCTGCTTTCCACTCCATAGCTGCTTTGTACGTCTTGCTCTGTTAACAGCCCTGTTTAACTCAGCTGCTTTCTGCAGTTAACTTCTGTCCTACTCCCTTCCTCAGATTTCTTAAGAATCATACTTCGGGACACAATAAAATCTGTCCTATTCAGGAAATTTGTGAAAACATTTTGTTAGAGGAATTGTGAAGCTTGGATTCAGTGAAAAGTATTCTGTTGCAGCATCTTGCTCAGGAGCTTTAAAAGAGAGCTGCTGATGTTTTTTACTAGCTATGCTGCTAGGAAAAGAAGGAAAATTATATAAGCTGTCTGATCACACATCAAAACTCCTGCTTTTTGTAATGAGTTACAAAACCACAGTAAAAAGATTACTGCAGTCCATGAGGCAGTGACAGAATAATTTCTAGATGGGATGCAACTGGAAAGAAATAAAAATGAAATTAAATACGAGAGAGGAGTAGCACCTTTGTTAAAGCATCACTTATGCTAATTAGGGAAAACTTTCATTACCCACTGTTCTGCAGGGGCATTCATTACCCTCTGTTGGGGCATCTTTATGTCTGAAAATAATGTCAATCAGCACTGAAGATTGCAGGGGACTTACACTACTTTATGCAGCAAAATATTTGGCATTTTGGCTGTCATAGCCAGGCAAGGAGTAACTTATGTTGCTGCTAAGTTACTTTGCATGTTTAGATGGCAAAGTACCCTTAACTGCCGCTGGGTAGCTTTGCAGACATTCAGCTGGTGGATACATCCATGTCTCTGTGGCTTCCAGTATCCCAATTCCCTCTCTGTCCGGAGGGTCCTGCTGTTTGGTGGCTCTCTGACAGAAGAGCAAATTGTTGCTAAGACATTGAAAGACGATGGCATTTCCTAAATGTCTCCTGAACTCTCCAAATAAAACTGTAATTTAGAATTTAAATACTTACACTTTTGGGGCTTTGGGGGTGGTGTGTTTGGGGTTCTTTTGCTTTTGGACTGTATCATTTCCTTTATAGAAAAATGAAATTTTAATTCTTTTGTCTGGAGATCATAATGGAGTCAGTACAATCAAACTGTTCTTTACTGTCTTGTATTAAAGGCTGTTGAATAGTAGGAAAACTAATTCAATAACTACTGATGCCCGAAGAAAAAAGTAGTGCTCATATTCTTGCCCATGCCAGTAAAATGGAATGAGGATTTTGTGTGAGTCATATCCTTTGACATTGATTCAGGAAAGATGAAAACCTACTGAAGTCATTAGCAATTTTCGTACTGATTTCTATAAAGACAAGCAATGAAATGCTATCCATTTCTACTGTGCTCTAGCTAAGAACCAGTAAACGATGGGAAAAAGTGACATTCGGAGCATAGACAAACTCAGGTGAGTTTTAATAACAATTTTTTGGTAGGATTTTTTTTTTTAAAGCAGGTATACATTATACAATCAAATATTGCACGCACATGCAATTATACATGCATGAAATTCTGTATATTATACATGCAATTGTGTATACCTGTGTGTACTGAGTGGCTTGTGGCTGTGCAAGGGTCAGATATGATCAAAAGGGATGAAAACACCAAATTTTGGAAGAGTTCCTCTAATGCAATTATAAGAAACATTCTAGATCTCTGTTCTACAAAAACATGTGGGTGTGCTTACAATTACTCATGCAAATAGCTAAAGGAAAAGGGAAGTACTTCTGAGTGATGCTAAGTATGTGGACATTTCCATCACTGAAACTAAATGTAAAAATAGTGTGGAAGATATTACCTGTAGCAGTTATTATTATAGTTGTTGTAACTTCCCAGGGCTGTCAAGCACCCCAAGCAGATCGCATAAGAGAAAAATATCTGTGTACCGGCATCCACCCACACCTGAAGACAAAAAAGACAGACCGGTTAAAAAAGGTCAAGAAGGAATCACCTTTATGCACATATTGACTGCCAATTTGCAGAGGCAACTGTACAGGGTAATAGTGTCTGGCAAACCTTTTATATGTCACAACCTTAAAAAAAGATACGCTTCACAGCATATCCTCTCTCCTGCCCAGTGGCAGAAACAAGGAGTAACTCAGCTGGTCTTTACAGGTTCAGCCTAATCTAAGTAGAATGAGAGACAGAATTTCTGGAGAAGAACTTCCCCCAGTGTAAATTCTTTAATGGTTTTATTAACACTATGAGGCGTTAGCAATTGCAACCTAAATCGAATCATCTGCATTTATCTCATTCTCATTTGATAATTATTTATTCAAATTTAAAAACTTAGTGTGAAAAAATACTCTACAGATAAAATATGCCATTCATAGATAATATACAAATTAAGCTGGGGAAAGAGAAGAGACAGATTATCCAGGGAAAGGAGTTTTTTTAGCAATACTTAATGGCCCCAATTAGACATGAAGACAGGGTTGTTCTGGTCACTGTACAATTAACGAATAAAAGTTCTGTAGAGCTTAACAAGTAAGTAGCTTTATAATATCATTACGGTAATCATCATTTATATCCTAAAGTGATGCAAATACTAAATTCTAAATCAGAGAAAAGAAAAAAAATATGGAAGCATGAGCTGACACAGCGAGATTATTCTCCTCACAGCAATCTCAGAACATTAATATAACATGCAATTTTTTTTACTTTAAAAATACTCCAACGAAACAGTTCATTTCATTCAACTAGAGTCTGGGTGTGTTATTACTGGAGGTGATTTTAACTCCGGATTTTTGCCATGAAAGCGATGTGAAGAACCCACATCTACACAGCTGCACTATTATTTCCAATCCAATAATTCTGACTCCTGGCTTCCTGAGATAAACGAGCTCTGTAAGTTTTTTGTTAAAGCAGGGCAACCAAAGTACTTGTCAGAGAAGTAACAAAACACTGCCTGATAACCAGAGGCAACAGCTGTGTAGCCATTAGCTACTCTAAGTTTGAGCCAGGAAAGAGGTAATGCAGGTAACGATTCCATGACTAATACTAGTAATACTAATAATAGTAATCAAATACTTATAAATATATGAAGGGGATGTATTTGTTTTACATGTGATCAAGTGAGACCTTAGTCTCTGGAGTTGTTGAGAGTGTTTCTGTTTAGGTACAACATTAAGATCACATTTGATTTGCATCAGTGGCTTAAATAGTTTCATTGCTGTCATACTGAATAAGATACAACTGGTTACACCTCAAAGTTTCACCAATTGGTAAGGAAAAAACTGCACCGAGAAAACCTTTTGACAGACAGGCTCTTTAACAAGATTGGAAGCTCCCAAAAAGCTGTAAGTAGCATAGGTCAACTGAAAATGCACAGTCGTCTTAAGCATAAACAGAAGCTAGGAAGCTGGATCAGCACATGTAGACTCTGCTGTTGCCTTCCATTTCAGTTTTTGCACAAGGTGGTGTTGCAGTGCATTGCACAGAACTTCGATGAGCAACAGCCTCTCCTGTTGGCATACGCCAGCTCCACAGAAGTCTGCTTATTCCTTGGACAGCAAGTCCTAGTGGAAATGGGGGCAAAGAAGAACTGTACTCTGAAGTGAGAACCTCCAGAGCGGCTTGAGAAGAGGAGCAGAGAGCACGTCCCTCTGGAGGTCCTGTGTACCTAGTTAGAAAGACAGATAAAATTCTGGCCATAAGTGATATTATTGCCTTCAAAGAAAGCAAGTCTCCTCTAAAGATTGTGACATCTGACAGTGATTCAACATAAAAAGTGGCAAATACTTTATGGGAAACACATTCTGTAAGCAAATGTTCACGTATTCGATAAAAGTTGAATCAGATTGAAGAGCCCTTTGTTTTTGTTGCACTATATGACATCAATCTAGAAATTCCATCACAACATTATGGCTAATGTTTAAACAGGAAGGAGGAAATAATTTTATTTACTGCATGGAGTAATAGAATCAGTGTAGCTTCTTTTGGGTTGTATACTCAGAGAACCAGTGACGTTTAATTTGTGATGACCATTAATATTTCAATTTCAGGTTTCTGAAATGGCAAAAACATCTACAGCTGATCAAGAAAGTGGCAAATAGGGAAATAAATTTAGAAACCGCAGGTAGATTTTTGGTATCTGGCAAAACATGACAGATGGACTAACTCTGTTGTATTTTGTCACAAGCCTAGACATGCCAACATTTTAAAGCCATGCAGTTGATATTACAGATCAGTTCTTCATATTCTTGCCCCAACAGCTAGCGGCCATTTGACATTTAGCATCAGACTGCAGTACTCATTCGCGGCTGGAGAAGTTGTTGAGGTACACAAATTGTTTATTAGTCTAAGTCACACCCAGTCTCAGTCATTCATAAACTGTACCTCAGGGGAAGCTGTTCTCATTAAAACTTCTAGTGGGTAGAGATGGGCTCTTGTAGATACCACTCACAAATCCAGGTGTCATCCATCTGGCTTATGGCAACAAAAGCATTATATATTATTTCTGAGAGTGCTGAATTTGCAACGTCTGGCTTAGACTAGAAGTTGTAACATTTTTCAAGTACGTGGAATGAATGTAGCACGATTCTGCAGAACAATGAAATTCTGAAGGACAGAGACAAAGAAAACACTGCCAGTAAGCTGCAAACCAAGGGTTCTGGAGCCAGCAGCTGGTGAAAGGCTGGGACAAAAGGAGTACATTTTTTCTGAAATGAGTCAGGGCTTGATGCGTTTCTGGCATCAGTAAATTCCAGAGGAAAGGACCTGTACCAGAGAACATCCTGTTCATGCATTATAAACTTTATGCCTCGAAAATCCTTTGGTTAGTGATAATTAAGTCAACTCACCAGTATGCATTCATAAATTTAGGGACTGAAAATGTTTTATAGTCTTCTATTAGCCCCTAATTTAAAAGACGGAACTAAGTGTTTCTTCTTTCTTTTTTCATCTCATATTTAAAATGTTTCCATGCCAAACCAAGATTAAAATTAAAGCACAAAAGCTTTGTTTATTATACCTTCATATTTAAAAAATCCAAATACCAAATGACAGAACCTTTATATCTACTGTGCTTACATTTTTGCACCCATGTTACAGCCATTTTCTAGCCATGCTAGGCCTTGTGCTACATTAGCGATAGTATGGGCAAACTAGAAGAATGCAAACACCAGCTCAGAATACAGCAGCACAGCTATTGCTCTGACTCCCGAACAGAAATAATGCCTGCTGGCTAGGAAGAAGGGGCTGTTCAATGAGCCCCTGCGACGAAGCTCTGTTCCCAAAGGCAGAAGGCAAAGTAAACAAGCCTCAACTCTACGGCACTACCTGCTTTCTCCAAGTAGAAATGTGGCATGACAGTGAGAGATTGTGAGTCTCTCCACTTTCCATTTTCTGAGTGGGAAGGGGAACAGCAGAGCCGTCCGTGCCCTGATCCCCATTTTGAGGCTTTCCCACACTTCACTTTGCAGCTTTCCTGATTCACACCATTAGCTCACAAGCAGTGGTCTCTGCTGTGTCCTGCTGATAACTGATGTTGGTGCAAACACAATTCCACAAACCAGAATAAACAAGAACATTTTTTACTAAAACTGGAAAGTGCTGTTTTGCAAAGTCCAGGTCTCAAAAGCTAGCAATACCCAGATATTAAGTCTGCCTGGGTAACCTTATTTCGACCTTCTTGTGTGTAGGTCTAGGACACAATCTTCATTTACATGACTATTCATCTTTCTGCCCAGGGAGATGAATCGAGCTAGTCAAACAGAGGATCCTGTTGTCTGGAGGATCCCTTGCCTCTTTTGTTGCCGTGATTGTAGCGCATGTAATGAACGAAGAAGGATAAAGAAGGAAGAGGAGGGATGTGCTGTAGTGAAGACAACAGAATACTGCTCTGGAGAATTAGATTCTTTTCATGTCTCTGCTATAAAGTTTCTATGTGACGTTATGTCCATAAATCACTTAAACCAACCCTTTCTCAAATGTTCATTAACTGGGTAGTCCTCATTTAATGGGTGTCTGAAGTGAAGTACAAAATTACTGAGCGTTCACTGTTGCAACCAAGGTGAATGAAAGCCATGTATGGAACAAGTAAAAAACCACAGTATAAAAAGCCAGGTCTACCAACTTCAAATTGAAAATCCCCAAATGACTGACAGCCTCTCATTTTAGTCTCACTATATATCTCTTTACATCAGTAAGATGGGCATGCCATACATCGAAAACGAAATAACTGAGGTTTATGAAGTACACAGTGCAGAAATAAGTCACTTCGAAAGGCTGAGGCATTTTTGTGATGATCGAGGGCTGAACGATATGCAGTATATTTACAGGGCCAAGCAATGAAAAGGATAAAGCAAAATATTGCATAACTGTCCTGAAATGAGCTTACTCGATGCTGTACCTGAATACAGCAGAGACCCTAGGGAAAACCTGCTACATGTTGACATTTATTATTTCCATAATGCATGGAATAAAAATAAACATTGCTTACGTGAAGGACTATCATTAGATTCCAGGGTTTTCTCTAACTTTGTACCTTCACTTTACTTTCTGTATTCTCTGTATAGATACAGTACAGAATTCCAGAAAATATGAGTACATATTTAGACAGCTGGGCAGACAATCCCTCCATATAGAGACTCACTCCTGCTGTGCCTCTGTACTTACTGCTGCCTTACAAGGAATGTGCAGCACATACTGTGACAGCCTCATGTAACACGTATGGTTACGCGTGCTTTGCAGTCGGCAGACTCACCGTGCAGGTCCAGCAAGCTCCCAACTGCTTCACAGCACAAGTCATGTGAACTCATGCCTTCCCAAAAAGGTCTGCACAGGTATACTGACATATTCCCTATGCTGGGATAGGGAAACCTCAGGGATCAGGATCTACTGGGATTCCTGCAGCAGTCTCTCTCAGGAAGGAGCCTGTGCCACCTTTAGTCCATATCATTTCCACGTATCAGATAATTGGGAGAATGCTGTTCACCACTTAAGGCCATACCTCATTCCCAAAGTCCTTCACTGCTCAAAGCAAAGCAAACGCTACTACACAGCTACTATGGAATCATCCCGTGACTGCACGCAACATCTCTCAGGATAAACTGATTTTAACTGGCACTTTCAAAAGCTTTTAGAGTCATGACAAACAGCTGAATGTAACTCAAAAGGTGTAAAATTGTTTCATGTCTGGGGAACATGGGAAAATTAAGTAGTTATTTTCAGTCTAACCCTCCTAAAAGATATGTAGCTTTAAAAAATATTATGTTGTCACCTGAAGAGCTTCTGTTTACACCTCAGCTAAGAAGCTATTAATGAACTTTCACTATTCTGTCTCATTGTGCGTGTGTCTGCGTATTAGTCGAGAGGAAAAATGCCAGCTACCTAAAATGCATGTTGAGGACATTTTAAGCAGAAGTGGGAGGGGTTTGTTAAAAATGTGATACTCAGAAGTGACGGTCACAGCAGGTTATATGTTCAAATCCCCAGCCAGGCATCTCACACCTCAGTGCCTGGGCCCTGGAGGAAGACAGGACCTGGTCAGCCTACATTGCCTCTGCCTGTGAGGATCAAGCCTGTGGGCTGGGTAGACAAGCTCTTGGGATAAACAGCAGTCTATGGTTTAATTTTTCAGTCTGTTGCTCAAATAATGGTAAAAACGGGAAAAGGAAACAAAAGAGAGTACGATTTTTTAGAAATGGCCCAGTGCAGCACTAAATCACCTCAACACTTCCCGTACTTACTCCTTGCTCAAATGCCCGGCTCTGCGCTCAGTTGTGTGGGTACCTGTACATCCTCGCCAGCACCCTGCACATGGTAACAGCAGCCTTCTAACGGTTGATTTACAGATCTACTGTGATTGCAAAGTGATTTGTTTTCTCTACTTTAAGTCAACAGATGAAAATAAGTGTGTAACGCTAGTGCTATTGTCACTGTGGCATTAAGTAGGAAAGACCATACATGGGGCCTGAAAGATACAACAGAATTTGCACAAAAAAAACCAGAAAAGCTCTAAAGAGTGGGCAGTGTCCAGATGATGACGTATATGCCTAATTACACACAAAGAAAATTAGCAGGAATGAATAAAGCTGCTGTTGAGTAGGGCTCTGGGCTTTATACCAAACAGGAAAACAGTATTGTCAAGGTCGTTACAACTGGCTCAGACCTAAGAGCTGTATATGACCTGTCGCAGGGGAGGTGTCATGATTTCCTCCCAACGGTACTGCTCTCTGAACTCACAGAATCAACCAGGATGTTGAGGTAGTAGCTGTGGGTTCTTGATACTAGTCTGGACTTACACATAGGCTTTAGGTGCTGTGTATTATGGTTTCAGAGAGATTTGTGCCTGTAAAGAAACACACACATCACCCTTTCTCTTTTTGCAATCTTCTAAATTACATTTCACAGATTTCTTACTGGTACCAATCATTGTGATACTTTGGTTCAGGAGACAGTTTAGAGAGTTTTCAATGTAATAGCTGATCTAAAAGAGCTGCAACATCCATGTTTCTCCATACAAAACTAGAAGAAAAATCAAGCACTAAGAGGATTTTTCCATTAAACAAGACATATATATTGTTTATCTGTCTTTCCATGACCTTTCTCATAGTCGACAGTTAACAGATCTGTTAGAAACGATAAACATCTAAGGGCTGCTAATATTTGTATCCACACACTTACCTTGGCTTCCTTGAGTATTTCTATCAAGGGAATTAATTTCACATTGGTGTTTGAGTACAGGCTGAAATATGCATCCCAGTGGTGTAGTTTCATAAATATGCACTTTTTTTTTTAATTCTTAACAGTGAGATTGAACACCCACTTCAGCTGCAAAGCTCAAAGCATCCTTAACTACAGCGTGGTTAATGACAATTCCATAATGAAGCACTCTGTCTGAGAATATGGGAGATCTCATAGGCCAGTTAAATGCTGCACTCACTCTTTAAAACATGATGTTCCAAAAGTTGATAGTCATTTATTTCCCATTTTGTTATCAGAGAATGAGCAATCACTTTAGAGTCTTCTTTTAATTTAAATTATTCATTACTTTTTGATGAATCTCAGCAGTGTTTGTATTTTAAAAAGCAGTTTGCCTTTGGTTTCAAATAAGAATTTTAAAAAGAAAGCCTTTGCTGTCAGGATATAATAAATGAAATTTCAAGGCAAAGGCATAGAATAGTTGCGGATATTTAGAACAGTAAGAATGCCTGAATAAAACAACCTGTCGCCAAACAGACTTAAAGTTCATGTGCCAGTGTCTCTCACGATATGTAGGGACTATGCAGAAAATGTCAAAAATTCATGTCAGCTACAGAACATCTCTACCTGTACTAGATTGTAAGGTTTACCATTTTCAAGTTGGCTTCTAAAGCACATGCGAGTGTGCTCGCGTATATGCGAGTCTCTCTCTGTATATACACACACACACATTATACATGAGAGTATATATATATAAAAAATGTGTTACATATATATGGTTTACATTAAGAAATCTGTGAAATATAATTTAGAAGACTGCAAAAAGAGAAAGGGTGACACATGTTTCTTTACATACACAAATCTCTCTGAAACTGTAATACATACGGTTTGCATCCAAGCCACCTGGGAGTCAGTCAAGCTATCTGGGTATTTCACGTACTGTAAAAGGTAGGCAAGTTCAATGCATGGAGGAGGCCACAATGAGAGGAATAAACCAAGATCAGAAAAAAATAAAAACAAAATCCATATGCAGTGTAGAAAAAAGAAGAGATGATAGACAGCAAACAGCGACTGAAAACCAGTTATGGAACTCACACAGGGTGGCCAGGATAAAGACCTGAGCTTCGTCTTTTGGGAAAAAGTACTGTACATTCTTTCATTACCATATAGGTTTAGACGTGACAGGACTGTAAGACACTAAAACCGTTAGGTCTTAATCTTGAAGTACCACCTGCACTTAAAGAGTACCCCTGGTCAGACATGAGGAAATTAACAACATGTTTCATTTCGAGCACTAAATAGAAGCTTTTGGAGCATCAGACCATTTCAAATCTGCCAGCCATGGCCCTAACATAGGCTTCCTTCCTCCCCTCCTGCCACCTGAATTAGATAAGAGTGTTTAAGGGACTGCCTTTGGCGATGCCAGCTACAGCTCCAAGCACTGCTACAGCAGGTCAGAACAGGGCTAATAATTTCTGGCATAAAACTGTAGAAAACCCCAAAATATATGCAGAGCAAAATATGATGAAAAAAATGCAGTTTCTAATGACTTTGGGAAAAAGCCAAAGTCCCTATTTCACCCTGTCCTTTCATCTCAGAGAGTCTGGGTCTTTCCTTTCTATCAGTTTGTCATTAAAGACTGCTTTCAGCTACTAGCTATCGCATCTCACCGAATAGGCGCTGAAATGGAAAACCAGGCTGCCCTTTCTGCTATAACCCCGCAGAAAAACAGCAGGTGCTCGTGCGATGAGCCCCCACATACAATTCAGAGGACACTCAGATGGATGGACAGATGCTACTAAGATATTCTGACCTTGTTTCAAGGTCAGACTGGAACCTACCTTTCCTCTCATGATGAATAGGCCTTCGTTTTACACTGACACCAGTAAAGAGAGCTGTAATTGTACATATGAAACAAACATGAATAACTCAACTATATTAAACTAAACAAGCCATGTTCATATATAACGGTATGTTTTTCCTGCAAACATACCTGCTAATGCACAAACCCTGCATGTGCAGAGGCTCCTGACTGTAACCGCTCCAGTGTAGCAAACAGCAAGACTCCAGGGCCACTGGACTCTGCTACTCGAAATAATATTTGGATAATAAGAAAATAGAAAGCACATACTCTCTACTGCCACAGGAAAGTACCACATAGCCTGAAGTTTCCTAGGCAGTGAGCTTTACCATTTTTTATTTACAAGACTATTTTTTCCAGTCTTAGATCCCATGCCTCTTAAGTAAATGACAATATTATCACCAAGATGAACTTCTGAAGTGACTAGGAAACTAGGAATTATCCTACTGATTGAAGTGTGCTGACACAGCGTAGGGTAATGTGCAACTATAAAAATCATTCCCAGAACATTTCTTAAATTGCTGTTTATTACATTCCTCTGCTACAAGTTACATTTTTATGTATATATGAATCTGTCTTCTAAGAAAAACAGGCGGTAGTGGAGGACTGAGCATTTTACCTCTGATCTTACTCCAATTAAAGTAATTTTTTTTCCAGCTTTCTCATTATGAAGAACGTTCAACTACATCACAAACCATTATGTTTGGCATGGTGTAGCATAGTTGACAATAGCAGGAGAGCGCCAGGATGATAAGTAGAGTGCTGTATGAAGGCTGGATATATATACACTGCAGGAAGGCAACAGGTATAGGTGTGGGTTGTTTGGTTTTTCTTTTTTGACCCTTCCTATGTTCCTCATATGCTAATCAAGATGAAGAATGTTATACGTTCATGTGACACCCCACCAGAAAAGACAGACAGAGATTCATTTTGGATATTTTCAGTTTCAATGCAGAATGCTTTGTCAAATGGATGGAGAAGAGGCCAAAGCACCTACATCTGCCCGGAGGCCACACCGAGCAGGAACGCTCATTGGTTTTAGATCCCGTTGCAAAAAGTGCAAAAGGTTATACTCTGGACAATTCACTGCCATCAACTGAAATCTCTGTTCAAAGGCATGAGAAAGAAAATTAACTAGTTTTCATTTATTCTCTAGTCACTCTCTCGTAATCAACTGAATTTTTTTCTTCAATAGGAGCTAACACAAAAATCAGCTGAGCGTCTGTGCTATGCAACTGTGCAAAAATACATATTTCAGTTCAAAGTACTCTTCTATTCTCTGAAACAACCCAAACACTTAGAAGATGCAGACATTCAAAGTGAATAAATCCATTCCTTGCATGCATTCTGCTCTTTTCCTGACTAGCAGTACACTGCTACTGTATCTTATTCCTATGAATCTTGCAGAGAAAATCAAACAGGGAAGAATAAACTTTATTATTTTAGTTTTCCAACATAATTAACACAGTTATTGTAACTGCGTAGTTTCTCATGTACGACTATAAAATAGCAAAAAAGATTGATTTTCTAATGTTGGCATATGTTTAGTTTAAAAAAAATTCTACAAATCTTTTCAACAGAGTTAATTAAAAAAAAGGCACATTTATTTAGAAATCAGACAAAAAGATATTTCACAAAATTAAACTAGTTAATCCCAGGGGTCACAATGAAAAGCTTTTTGCTGACTAGGAAAATACAGCTTCCCGCTTGAAACCAAAATCTTGGAACAACCAGGGAGCAAAACAGACTATTGCAATGCAATTTTAAAGTAACTTTTTAAAATGTAACTTTAAAAAGTAAAGTAACTGAGTAGAATATTACTCTAACTAAAGGCAGAGATTAAAGCTTCTGAGAATTTATATGACAACCTTCACGATAAACCATTCTGCAAGTCACTGCCTCAACAAATATCCTTTCAATAGTAGTTCAACATACTTCCGATATACTCATATTCGATTAAATATACTCATTCAAAAGAAAACTTTCAATGTCTAATTTTATCAAAACTGCATTTATTGAACCTAAGGTAGAACTGTGATGTAGAAAAATAAGGATATAAGTCAAAGACTATTCACTGAAAAGTCTTTGATATAAGTCACTGATATAAGTCAAGACTATTCAAGTGCCTGTCCCCAGGCTACTTGAAGGTGGCAACTGTTTGTTCAGGCAGTCATCAATGTAAAAGAGAGTTTAGCATGATGTTTTACAAGTGAAACACAACTCCTCTGGGCTTATCCAGATGGCAAGAATAGTACTAAAATATCCCTCAGTTATCTCCAGGCAGCCTCAGTCAACTCCAAGGAATCGTGGCTGAGGGCAAAGCTGGGGTCCCCATGTTCAGAAAAGTGAAGTCAAAAAACCTGCTGGATCCAAGCACGCTGGCACCAACTGTGTTACCTAAAATAAATAAGCTCTTTAGCCCCTGCCCCCTGTCCCCAAATGCCTTCTTGGGGGGAAAAAAGAAAAAAAAAAAAGGAGAAAAAAAGAAAAGAAAAATTATCTTGTTACTCTCTCAACTCAATGGGAAATGTCATTAACTGGGAAACTAAACCAAAACAAAATATGAGCTGTGTATTGTGGAGAAGCGGTGAAAAAAAATGTTGCATTTTGGATACAGGACTTAGTTTGTTTCTGAAGTTTACTACCCAGGGGTTTTTAAACAACACAGCTTCTGAAAGCAGAGCCTTCATTAGAGCAGGAAAACACAACTTAAACGGCCAGGCAGAAAATGGCTGAATTAAGCTCTTTTTTCCCTCTCTTTAATGGTAGTGATTCTCAGAAGATTAAAAGTAGGTTAGGCGAATAATAAAACAGCTATGTTTCTAGTGTCTACCTGACAACAGCTTTTGTAGAAGTGAATAATTACATGAAAATCACTTCCTTTCCACCTCTCTTTGGGATTTCTGTGGGTTGCTAGGCAGTCTCTCTCCTACCTTCTGCTAATGTTACTTACAGACGGGATGAATACAGTATATTCATTATAAGAATAGCAAGCTGAGGGGGAGAAGGACCTAAATACTTGAAGTTTTGTTTATTCATTGCTGCCTTTGGAGACCAACACTATAGCTCAGATTACTTTACACATATTTAAATGCTAATTTGCCGAGGCATAATTGTTAGCCAAGTACCACCCTGTTAAAATGGAACAGGACCTTCCCCAGTCCAGGAGCCACACTAGTAGTATGTTTCTGTGTTGCCAGCCAATGTTGAAAGTCAGGTGCTGGAGCAAAGCATACTGAGGTTCCTTCTGGGACTTAGAGGAAGAATTCTTTCACTCACTCTGACTGCTTTTCATGACTGAAATAATGTTTGTTATGAGACTGGCTTACTTTCCTGAACTCCTTAACCCAAAACTTAGGCAATAGCTTGGTTGCCTTGGCACGATTCCAAACTAGCAGCCACAAAGTACTGTTGTACTTCCCTGTTTGTATAACCATGACTACACTCAGATAGGTTAGGGTGTCTGCTCACGAAAAAGAAATAAACATTATCTAAAAATCACTCTTCTCTGCAGAGTGCTAGCTGAGATAACTAGGGCCTCCCTCGAATGCTCATTTCAGATAGCAGGTATGTGTGTGTGGTTGTGGGAAGGGCAGTGAACCAAGAGCAAGGCTTTGTGGGTTTTTAAAAAGTGTCTTTGATTTCCAAACTCTGATTTCAGTCTTCTGAGCGTGCAATTCACTTTGATTATGGACTTGTCAGTTGAGATCCTCAAAGTTACCTCCCCCAGCATGGTGCAACAGGAGACAGGAAAGAGACCAGAGGCTTTGGATCCACTTCCCAGTCAGCATATTCTGACAGCAGGATTCAAATACACAAACTAGCACCCCAATTCAGAGAAATCCCAACCTGGCAAGAACTAAGGTGCTAAACATATTGCATTTTGCATCACTGTTTTACTGGTTTCTTACCAATTGTCTCCTTAACTTGGTTAATCGCTGAGGACAGCTAGCTCCCCACCCCATGTGCCCCACACGTCTACACAACTTTGCTTCCAAATTTAACATCATTACAGAAACAACAGAAGGTAACAACTCCCAGCTGTAAATCTGTTACTTCATTAAATTGCAGTACAGTGAACTAATTTATTAAAAGAGCAATCTCTGCCTCCTACTTCACCCACACTCTGAAAGGTACAAGGCTCAGATACATTTAATGCTGGGATGCTTGTTTGTCTAATTCCATTTCTAACCTCTGTATTATCGCCATTTCCAATTGGCATCTCGGACCTCAAGAGGGCTCTGAATTCCAGGGCATTGAATACTGAGGTGACTTCAGTTTTCCACAGTGGTAGACCTGAAAGCCTGTTGTTTCTGCATGGTGCCGTCACCACAATGACACCTTGGAGACCTGGCGGCTCAGAAGAATGCCTGGGCCGCTACAAGAGTGGTAACGCAGGTAAGAACACGCTCGGACCTCTGGGTTGTCCCAGTGTCTTTACATCCCCAACTCCACTCAGAAACAGCAATGCCTAAGGGCAGTTTTGCCTGCAAGTGATGTAAAAGGAGACTATTACGGCCACGAAAGCACCCTTTCAGGTTACCATAGTCAGAGATTTAGTCTGTCACAAAGTTACGTCACAAAGAGCAATTGGAGGTGTGTAAAATAGCATTATTAAGGCATAACCCTTTGGAGCTGCTCGCCCTAACCGGTATTTCAATGGCTAATAGTTATCTTGTCCTGATCATCCAAGAAATTTAAAGGTGTGAAAGAAATAATAGATGGCTATCTGATATTCCTTGTTAAAGAACTTACTTTGATTTAATAGCACCAACCTACCTTATGCCTTGCTTGATTTCTTCTGTCCAGATATACAAAATCCCAGGAGTAATTTTCATAGGACTTTTCCAATATTTCAGAAAGGAAAAAAAAAAAAAAATCTAACAAAACAACAAATATTTGGCCAGGCCTATCTTTATCTGAAAGGCAATACTAATATTCCAACTTTGCCCAAAGGAAAAATCCCATCTACAATGGTAGTTCGGAGCCCAAGAATTCCTCTAAACTATCTTTATGATAAAACTTGCACGTTTTCGTTTATAGCCAATAGTTACAACAGTTGCCTAGAATACACATGAGGAGAGAGTTATCTCATAATATAGGATTTTCCCTTGAAATATGTACCAGTTTTCCATTACTTTAGTTCTGGAGCGTAAGGTAAGGAGATGGCTGACAGTATAAGATACACAGAAATATTCAAGAGCTATTACTCATATAAAAACATTTCTGTCCCTATGATGAACACAATTTCTGGGGAAAAAAATTCACTGAGTAGCTGGACCAGTTCTTTTGTGTCTGAGCAATAAGAAACAAAAATTGTCTTCAGTAGATTGGTAACTTAAATTTGGGAATCTGGCAAGCTGGAAACCTTTTTAAAAAGGTATTGATAAGAGGAAAAAATATCATTAAATCCCAATATCTCTTGGGAGCAGCATCTGTTTTTTCACTGACTCATTTCTTTTAACTGCATACGAAATGTACATAGAATTCAGATCAGCAGGATGGTCTGCACCGTTCCTCTGTGATGAAGCCTGCTTGCATTGACAGGCCTTGGCTACTAAAAATTGTCCAGCATTCCAGAAAGGGAAAGTCATTGACTGCTAGGGCATCCCCATGTTCCAGTTGTGCTGTATAGCTCTCTTGTAGCATGCCTTAAGAGCATCAAAAGTTCTGTCTTCTCATACACTTGTGCTATATAAAGCTTCAGGCATTTGGAAATAAAAGTAGTTAACTTTTTTTCATCCTGTGCATGATATGAAAAAGCACAAAAAATAGCCATTGCCTTTCTTTCTCTTTTCAATAGAGAGCATATTTTCAGTGTCCTAGAGACACCAGACTTTACCAGGTCTTTTTGGGGGCATGTTTGGGGGTTGAGGCATGCTTAATGTCATTTCCTATAAATGATAAATAAAGATGCTCATTTGTTAAAAAATAAATGCAGGAAGTGCAGTTAACTAATTTCTAAAATGAGGGTGTTGATTAGTGTTCCTCTTTACCGACTAAGACACTATCACCAAATGCTCTCAGAATGAGGTATCTGGCTGCTCCCACACATGCTATAACGCCTATGAGGAGTTTCAAAATATTTACACTCAATTGCATTGAGGAATTGATGAGAGAGGTCACCCTAACTAATTTCTGGAGTATTCTGAATGCAAACGGAGATGTTTTTAAGGTCTTTTTTCTTCAAATATTCCATTTGCATAACATTTGCCAGAAAGCAGTGCTCTGGGGTTGGTTTGGTTTTTAGGTTTTCAGGGGGAGGGTGAGGCAGGAGTTTTAGCAAACGTAGCAGGGTTCTATAACCTCTCAGCAAGTTGATCATTTCAAGATACCTAATTGCTATTTCAGAGCTGCTTGACTGTAATATCACAGTGACAAAACAAATCCTTCTCTGATAGCTTTTTTGTTTACTCCTGTTAGTTACTTAAGATTCTCATTCCGCATCCTTGAAGCCTGAGGAACACTGGAGATATTAAACACAGTATTCAGCCCTGATTGCAAACACTTTAAAAAAGGGTAAATGCTTTGGTCATGAATCACTATTCAAAGAATTCACTTCATTGAGAAATTAAGAGGAAACTATACTTAGGTTATATAACATTGTTAAACGTTATTTAATCTAAGTTCTTTAAAAATAATAATTCTCAATAATTCTTTTTAAGCAATCATCTTAAGAATACTTATCACTTTTAACAAAGTATCTAAAAAGAAGAGAGTTTGAAATAGAATAAAATACAGTTAGAAGCATGAGAATTATTTGATTTTGAATTCTTCCTTTTATCAAAAACAGCCTAAACTTCATACTAAACTAAGTTTTCCACAAGGGGATTTCCATTCATTTCTGCAATTTAGACACTGTTCAAGTACCCAATGATGAATGCTAAAATAACACATAAACCTTGACTGAAGCAAAGTTTGACTAAGAAGAAAAGTGTTGTGTATTGTATATGTGATATTATTTAAAGTTATTGCTGTAGAATGCTGATCCAAAGGTTTCAGATGTATTGGTGAAGTAACTTAGTGCGTTGTATTATTCATACCCAGTAATAACTAGAACACATACTAAATATTGCTAAAAATAACTGACTTAATCATATTGAACCACTCTTAAAATAGAGGCTAGATTTCTTGAAAGAAGTATTTCCTCATCTTTGAATACTATACTAACCGACAAAAAGCCTTTTGGTTTGTGTAAACCTGCAACTCACAGACAGACTGTAAATTCACACCTTAAAGATGATTTTCAAATAACACTTGTTCATGTCGGCAGAAGTGGAACTGTCATGGTACTGAGACCACGGCAGTAGCATACTTATGATCTGTTCCATTTCCAATGTTTACACACTAGGCAGTTCCACAGCAAGGTCATGCAATATGGCTGCATAATATAGCCAAGTCCGTACTAGTTTGTTAAGCAGCCTCACAACAAAGTAAATTTTAAAAAACACTATGGCCATGTGCAGGCTACAACTATGCTGTCCATGCAAGGAGGATGCTACACTACAGGGCTGAATCCAGCTGTGCTGTGGAAGGAGAAGCTGTGCAGGCACGCCTGAATTGGAACAAAAATGAAACGCTGGTACTAGGAGCAGGTAAAAAGGTGGCTTACAGTCCCTCTTCCTGCTCAGTAAATCTGTGCCTAATATGATGCCAGAAAGATACTCCCAGAGTGGATTCAGTTTATCTTAGGAAAACAGAACTTCTGCCTGTACAACAAACCATTTGCACCATCAAAGAAGGCGTCGCATCAAAAGCACCATTTTCCCAGAAAAGCTATCACTATATTGGGAGTTTTTTCAGGATTCTTGTGTCAGTCAAAGGTCCTGCTCCTTCCAACTAGTGATTATAATATACCTATGATGCCAAAGTCTGTCTGCCACCCAGGTCAGAGTCTAATGACGGTGCTTAAATTAAGCATGTACTCTCCTGAGCTCTCCTGTAGCCAAAGGAGAGAGATTGGCCCCTCCTCGAAAGTTACTCAATTATTAAGTGGGATAAGTTACCCTCCAGAGGAGCCTATTTTCTCTCTGTTGCTTATACAGGGAATTAAAAGCACTACATTAAGGTTCTTCAGTAGGGTACCTAATATCAAATGGCACAAACTCTGATCTTCAGGAGTCCCCACTGATTTTCAGTGGGATCTGCAGGAACTGAAGATCCCAGACCATTTCAGGTCCTGAAGGTTCTACTCAAGTTGCGTATTTCACCTCTAACATCTTTTAACGTCTGCTTCATGATGTGAACATTTCTGTTTAAGGAAAATTTACATTTAGTACTATACAGTGTTAAAAAAAGAAAAAATAAAGGAAACTCAAAACAGAAGAAGAAGAATTTGCTACCTCACTACTGAATGCTTTAAAATTTTACAGTTCATTTTAAAGAGGTAAAACTTCTGCGGTATTAGGGCACAAAATTTAATGGAAATTTTCCCATTGATATCCAGGGGCCAAGATTTTGCTTTCCTATTTTTTATAGAATTGGAATTTGTGAAAACAAGAAATGCAACTAGAAGACTTGCTTATTGGCTTTTTTTGCTTGTGGAAATATTTATCAAGCTAAAGTTTAAAATATGTGAAGAGTTAATATACATTCTACTACTGTAATGTAGCATTTGGCAAATTATGGGCTTGAGGACACCATACGCAGAGTAAAATTTAAAAAATACTCATCCATTACATTATAAAGACTTTAAAATTGAGCTGGCTTAGAATAATTGAATTTATGGTATAAATTCTGTTCTAAATAAAAAATACCCCTCAGGAACATATTCAAATTTTCTAAGCAGTAAATAAAAGTTTATCTCACAAAAGCTTATCTATGTTCATTATATCTTCTTTCACTTCAGAAATCCCTTTCATGACACAAAAGATTTTCCTGACTGCAAATATATTGCAGAATGAACCCTAATGGTGGCATTTAGGTATTAGGACAATTGTAGCAAATATGGTAAAATAAGCATATACAGAGATTCTACCCTTGTATACACTGTTGCAAAGACAGAGACATTCCCTGTTTAGGTCACTGCACAATCTGGTCAAGTCAGTCTGAAAATACTGTTGATTCGCAGATCTGAGAGATCAAGACTTACTATGTAATGCATGCCCAAGGTCTTAATTCTGTCTTTGCCTGTGCACACAAAGATCTCATTAACTCCTGATAAAAAGAACTGTCTTTGACTGGAGAGTTTGTGTCAAGGGATATATGAAAGTGATTTGCCTCAATGTACCAATACCATAATTTTTTTCCCAGATTGCATTCTGCAATGAGATCTAACAATTCTACCTTCTTCTTTAGAGTGGGGTGTGCAGAGATTGACAGGCACCGTCAACACAGGGAAAGAGCAGAGTGGAAACAGCTCTCTTTTGAAACATGCTCTTCATTTTTACTTATTTTTTTCTTGTTTGTTTGTTCTTGCATTTTCTACAGTAGCAGCACCAGCGTTAAAGGCTGTTTGGGGCAATCAATGCCCTAAACATTTGATTCACTTTCTCAGATCAGATTACATTACCGCCTTCCTCCAACTGTGTTAGGGAAGATAGCATTGAGTCTCAGTAATCTTTTTTATGGCTGTAGTTACTACTCATACAACCTCTTTTTTCAGTGACTGCAGTCAGCAAGTGATTGTAAGAAAAAGATTTGTCTCTGTTGACTCTTCATGGAAAGCAGAGAACAGCACTCATAAGAGCATAGCTTCCTAACCCACAGCATTGCCTTTCTCCAGCCACTACCAAAAGCATAGAAGCCCAAAGGCAAATTAAGCAAAAATCTGCCACGTTGACTTGCTCAGAGGTGAAGAACATATTTCCCCTTCTCAACTACGCTGGCATAGTGCCACAGGTGGGCACCTCAACATCGGATTCTGGCCCAGCTGCTGGAATTGTGCCACGGGCAGCTGCATTTCAAAAATTAAGAAACCAATCAAGTTTCTATAGCGTTACCAGTGCAGAATTCATCTCTCTCTATTTCCAGAGCCTGTTCCCTCTGTTCCGTCTGTTCCTTCTATACTTGGCATTGGAAACATGACAGAAGCTGCTAGTAAAGCTTAGAAACTGCAGAAAAGATAAACCCCAACTAAGAAAGATTATTGCTCCTAAATTTTTTTGAAGTGGTCAGCAACCATGTGGTTGAAGGTGATGTAAGCCTATTTTGATCTTCAAAAGCATTTTGGAAAAATCTGTCACCCAAAGCTCTTCAGGAAACTAAGCATCTGTGGTTTAAGAAAGAAAGTTGTTGCTGGAGAAATAACCGATGAGAAAATAGGAAATACCAGATAAAAGTAAAGGAATAATTTTTACAGTGGAGGGAGGCCCCAATGGAATACTACAGCCTCTGCTGTTCAGTTTCTTCACAAGTCACTGAGAAAAAAGGGGTGACACAAAGTTAGTCAGACTAGCAAAGATGATAGTTAAAAAAGAAGTGACACTAAGTTACCCAGATTAGCAAGAATGACAGCTAATTGTGATAACGGATCTTATGAGCTGGCGTGACTGGAAAATAAAATTCTAAAAAAGAGCAGATAAAAGTCAATTACATTTAAAGTAACATATATAAGAAAAAGCAAGTCTGATTTGACCTATGAAATGATGGGGCTCTTAGCTGATAATTTTGATTTGGAAGCATTACCTTGTTATGTTATGTTATTACCTTGTTATGTTAGATAGTTCCAACAGCGCTCAGCAGTGGTCAAGAAAGCAAATTAAGTGCTAGGCATTATTAAAGAATGCATACAAGGAATACTAAGGAAGAGAACGGCATTATACCGCTGACTAAATCCATTGTTTGTCCACATCTTGAATACTCTATGCAGTTCTCACTATGGTCTCCTCACATTAAAAAGTTACAATAGAATTTGAAAGGGATAAGAAAAAGATGAAACAGGTAACCAAAAATAGCTTTGTATTTTGTGGCATGAACAACCCCATTGTGAGAGACTGAAAGAGCTGATGTCTCAAACATTGTGGCAAGGTGAGTTGCGGTTTGCATGGCTAGCACCGGACGTGGAGAGCGTGTCGGAGGACGCGCAGTTCCATGTTCTGATGCACCTTACATAATGACTTACCATACATGGCCAGAGGTCACACAGAGTTTATCTGAGGAAGGGGCTTACGACCACCCGAGAGACCCCTTGCAACCACCCGCCCCCCGGCACCTGCACAGAAGATTGAGAACCTTCTAGGACAAGAACCATATAAGCCCTCAAGGGGCATAACCGGAGGTGGGGACTCGAGTATAAAAGACATGCCCCCAAGGAACCAGGTGTGCACCCATCACCAGAGGACTGCCACGCCCATCATCGTCACCGTGGGATCCAAGGGTGGTGATACCTCTTTCTCTCTCTCTCTTTCCTTTGCCTCCCTTTCCTTCTTATAAATGTCCCAATAAGGGCCCCTGCTGCCAACCTTTTTGTGCTTTCCAAGTTTTTCAAGTTGATGCATTCCCCATTCAAGTTGTTTCCACCACAAATAAAGCACCTAATTGATCGTTTGGTGTCGCTTCACCTTAATTTAGTCCAAGGAAACTTGCAAATCTGAGTCACTCCCAAGTGGGGCTGAGGGGGATCTGGCAGGCAAACACTGACTCTGCTGCGTGGCTACCCTCATCGTCCTCATAACCCTTAGACATAAACGGTCGGCCAAGTCTGAGACTAAGACTGGATCCAGCTGCACCTAGACTCCTCTCTGAGAAGGAGTTTAGAAAGCAAGGGGGTCCTTTCTGAACCTCGTGACTCAACAGGCATAACGATTTTACTTCCCCCTCCGCCCCCCCGGTGGGACGTGACACCCATGCATCCATGCACCCCCCCAGGCTAGGGGACAACCTTCTGAAAGGTCCTAGGGAACAAGCTGACCATGAGTCAACAGGGTGCCCTTGGGGCAAAGACGACAAACAGCATCCTGGGCTAAGCACAAGGAAGAGTGTTACCAGCACGTTAAGGGAGGTGGGTGATCCTTCTTCATTGCCAAGCACTGTTGAGACACATCTAGATTGCTGTGTTCAGTGCTGGGGTCCCAGCTCATGAGACACATAGACTTACTGGAGTAAGTCCAGTGAAGAGCTACAAATACGATTAAGGACTGTTGCATCTAACATGTGAGGAGAGATTGAAAGAGCTGGGACTGTTCAGGCTAGAGTAGAGAAGACTTGGGAGATTGTAACAATGTGTATAAATACCTGATGGCAGGGAGTAAAGAAGCGGGAACCAGTGTCTTCTCAGTGGTGCCTGATGGAAGGACAAGAGGCAATGGGCACAAACTGAAACACAGGAAATTCCATTTAAACATAAGAAAAATCTTTTATTATGAGAGTGGTCAAACACTGGAACAGGTTGCCCACAGAGAGCTTGTGGAGTCACCATCCTTGGAGATACTCAGAACCCAACTGGACAAGGTCTTTGGTGGACTTGGCAGTGTTAGGTGTACGGTTGGACTCGATGATTTTAAAGGTCTTTTTCAACCTAAATAATTCTATCGTCCTGAGCAACCTGTTCTAGTCGAACCTGCTTTGGCAAGGGAGGTTGGACTAGAAGATGTCCAAAGGTGCCCACCAGCCTCAACTATTCTGTGATTCTGTATGAGAACAGATTGAGCGGGCTAGGACTTCTTCAACTGAGGTGGGATGTCCATGCAGTTTAACAAGCCATGAATGAGAAGGAAAGAAAGAGAAAAGATACTTTGTTCACCGTTACTTCCACTGCAAGAACTTTTGAAACATCAGATGAAGTTTCTAGGGATCCAGTTCAAAAGGAAGGAAAGGAGGTAGCTCCTCCTGGTACAATTAGCAGACCTGTGGAACTTGTTGCCAAGAGATGTTGGGGATACTAAGAGTCTTCATGGGCTCTAGGGGAGATCAGAAAACTACATGGAAGGCAAGTCCATTGAGGATTTCTGAACATAAAAAGCCACACAGACCTCAGGAATTCACCTGAGCTGAAAATGCCTGGCTATTCAAAGAGTTCAAGGGACAAATATTATATATTCGCCTAGGAATCCTCTTAGGGCCACTGCTGAAGACAGCATACTGGGCTACATGATCTTTGTTCTATATAAGTTTTTATGTAAAGCATCATCTTATATACTTTCAAGCAAATAACATGTTGTTTGATGCTTACTTTAATGCTCCCTGTTCTGCAGAAGAAATTATCAGGTTGAGTTGACTGTCCATTCCACTAACATCATCTAGTTGTTTTCTCACTCTCTTTTCTGTAATTCTCTTAATCTCTCACCTGATAATGCAGTACCCAAAGGAGGACTATTATGTTTCCATGCCTATACAACTTCTGGCACAACTTCCCCCACCAATCCACACATAGGATAACAAAAACGATGAATAATTGCTGTCAAAGGATTAAAGACACCAGTTAAACTATGAATCTGTAGCAGTCAGCCACTAATGTGTTGTTTTCTATTCAAATAAGCATGTTCTGACTAGCTGGCATATACTTCATCTTATGTTACAGTAGGGACACAGGAGACTGCACCTGCAGGGTGGACCCCGCAGGACAGGGAACTTGCCAGTAGAAGCTGGACAGAAATTCTCCAGCAGAAACAAGCTGGAACTACAGGTTATATGTGGACTCGTGTTTAAAAGTTCACAATTGACCTATCCGTAATTAATTGAATGAATTTATACTTTCGGCCTCCCACACCCTCTAGCAGTGAGTTCCACCATTGAGTTATTCATTGTATGAAATAGCGCATTCTTTTGTATTTTTCTAAACCCACTACATCTCCATTTTTATAGACTTTTGCCAAATCCAAGGCAGGGTTCCAGTAGGACCTCCTGAGTTACTGGCTGACTGCCACGCAAACAGGGAATGGTGCCTTGGCTGCAGAACCAGGAGGGCTGTGCTCCAGTTTCAGGTCTGACAGTGTGTAGAAACTTTTTTTTTTTTTGCTTTTTCACAAAAAAACCCCACCAGTGACTGTTGGCTATATACTGCGCTATAGAGCTACCGTTGTTATTTAATAAGCAGATCAGTCTTCTAAGGAGCATCACAAATATGATATGGTTCTCTGAAAAGCTACTCTACTTAATTGTCTACAATACCACCAAAACTGTGGTCCAGCTTCCAGCTAATATACACTGAGTACCTCCACTATAGTTTATTTTAAAAAATATTTATTGCCTAAATACCAAAAGGAAAAGTGAAAAATATTTTTAAAATTTAACAGGAATGTCTCTAGAAAATCCCTCAACTAAAACAAGTATTTAATAAACCAATTAAAGGTGCCAAGTGACTGCTTATTACCTATCATTGTTACACAAATAAATGCTTAATTGAAGACAGCATTGATTTCACACTGCCCACATAATAATCTAAATATTGCCCTTCACAAGCATAATAAAACCTGAATGCTTAGAAGTTAATTATCTTTTAAAAATAGTAATCTCAAAACATAGAGAACTGAAATCTTGTGCAACATACTCTTTCAAATATTGGTACTGACAATATAGGTCAACAATCCAAAATGACAGACAAGAAAGTATATAATTTTATTATAGTTTAATCACATTTTAGTCACTCAGCCTTCAACAAAGCTACAGATGTGGATAATCCCATCCTAACTCAGCAAAAATTGCCCCAGAAAACTAAGAAAAGCCATATAATTAATCTAGAACATTAACCACTCTACTAAAACATCTTAAATCCTCTTTGCATTTGAGAACTGTCATTTTCTGTTTAATATAACTTAAGACAAGAGAATGGAAAGGATTCAAATTTCTATCAAGACAGTCAAACAGAAACATTTTTTCACTTTAGCTGCTTATGTACAAAGGATACATATTTGGATATAAGTACAGCTTAGTATGGCTACATTCAATCAGTGCAAAGGTAGCCCCGTCCTCTTTTAATTGTTGCCAAAACCGGATGCTCAGGGAAAGACTACAGCAAACATTTACTAAACCAATAAATTCCAATTTTATTCTAGTTAGTTAAAGCGTATCAAAATGTCATATAACATTATACACTCAAATGACTTCAAGTACAATGCAATGGAAATGCTCTGCAGAGATGGCTTTCTCTTTCCATTGTCTGCACAGGAAGCCTGGGAGTCCCACCACCTCTCTTACCCCTGCCACGTACCTTCCGGGTGCGGGTCACGGGTAACCAACAGTTTAAACTGTATCGCTCTGCCTCAGCAGTTCTCAGAGAAACTCTCAGGGCCAGAGCATCTTGGCCCTCGCCTTTGGTACGGGGCTTTGGTGTTTGGGGCCCTACTTTCTGCCATTTTGTACAATCATGTTCAAACTACAAACAAATATCTTTATCCAGTTGTTTGAATGTAGAAGACAAGGAACAGGAATGAGTCAAGGATACAAAGAAATGTCTGCATGAGAGCCCAAGGAAGCACATACAAATGAAAAGCCAATAAATGTCTTCAAGCAACAATTAAGGCTAAGTGGATGTGCTCCCACAGTGTACGACAAACCCAAATGAGTTAAAACAAAAGGCTACATACTACTTATCTTTCCCAAAACAGAACAGCAATTCTAGGAAGCAAAAGTAAGAATCCATTAAGGTTACCTCACAGCTAATCCTTCAGAATATCAATTCTGTGGCAGCATTGCCCAGCAGTAGTTTGTTTCAGAATATTGAGCATTACAGTTACCTCCTCAGTGAGTGTATGCCACAAAACCATATATATTTATTCACTGCAGTCTCAAAGACTCCATATTCACAAATAGAAACTCTACTTCTTTGTCCTGTAGCCTCTTCGTCCTTGAATTTCATAAATGATTAAGTACTGAGCAAGTGATAGTCATTTTATAGAATCAGAGAATAACTAACTTAAGATTTAAATTCATCTCTCCCCATATTCTTAACTTGCATGCAAGTCAGAAACCTCCAATCCTAAATGTAATGGCCAGGTAGAGATAGGAAGCCTTGTAGCAACTGCAATAGACAGCAAGCACCGCTATCAAGGGTGTGCGACTAAGACTCCCAGGAAGAAATTTGGTCTGGTACATAAGGGTAGGTAGATCAGCCATTGACTTGTTCTGTGGACTTGCACAAATCTGATTCTGTGGATGAATGAGCATGGCCATAGCTCTGCAACTGGCAGGGCACCATTGTATTGATGCAAAGGTGGTAACATGGTATGTACCATCTGACTATGTGTCTCAGAGTTAATTACTGGGGAATGGCAGCTGGAATTTGCTTGGAACCAGACCAAGAGCCTGGCACCTACCCAGGCTTGTGTGCCAAGAATCTCTGAGATTCCTCTAGCAAGCTTAGAGCAACAACTTATCCAATCAATCTCAGATCTTAAGGGGTGTTTTTGTTTTTGTTTTTTTTTTTTAAAGGGGCATTTTGGGTTTTCTGGTTGTTCTCAGTTACAAGTCACTGAGACTCCATGATTAGATAATTTTCATAAATAAATGCGAGGGGGGATGGAGAAAGGCAAAGTAATAAAGCAAATTTGTTTTGGACCTTCAGGCATAAGCTTGTCATCTCTTCCCTGTGATGGATTTGTCTTGGAGAAGTTAATTTGGGAAATAAACATGTACTGCTGATATCTTAGGCTTATTTCAAATGCTTATCTGAAATGTTCAAAGAGCTGATGTGCTGGTAGGTATTTTTCCTCATACCCAGCCAGGAACACGGAGTGATGTATAGGTCGTTCCAACCCACAAACACCTTTGATGCTGTGTCCGTCCCTCAGAATCACTTCTTGCATGTTCTCCCTCCATCTGAAGGACGATTTGCTTCTGTCTGATACCTCCAATCTACAGTACTCAGTACAACAGGATGGAAAGAAGACAGAATGAGACTGTGTTTTTGTTTATTTCTTCCACTTTCCCACTTGCTGCCAACTCATTTAGTCTTGCATTCTTCAACTCTGTATTTTGGTAATACGCGCTCAAGTTCTTACTTCTACTTGCACCTGTATGACTATGCAGCTAAAGTAAATTTAAGCCAGCGTTTAAAAAAAAAACCCAACAAACCACCTCTCTTGGACCTAAATATAGTGCAATATTAATATTTAACTATTTGGAGTTGTGTTTGACAGACTGGGTTCTTTAACAACTGACTTATTCAGTGACTATATATATTTTTGTGGCCTTTTTGTGACCTAAACTACTTAAAAATCTGCAGGTAAGTGGAGTTATATAAATACAAAAATACAGTTATCAGTGATATACCAGTACTGAAAGTCATTGCTTGGTCAGTCACAAAATATCCAGGAGAGTAAATTAGCCCCCATGTTATTTAGCCTCTGTCTCATTCACTTAAGCTGAGGTACCTGTCTCTGCTCTGGCTGTAAGACTGTGGTCATTCCAAGAGCTCTACAGAGTTAGTGCAAAAAGGAATTTATAAGACTGATGCAAACGGTGGGTGACCGAACTACACTTCTAAAACGCCTTTCCCTCTCCACTGATGGAAGAGGCAGCCATCTACAAAGTCAGGACCTTGCTTACACGTGCCAGTTATAGATGTAATGTTAAATACGACGACTCCAGACCACCTTATCTACTTTGTTGTGAAGATCAAGATAGAGAACAGATCATTTTAGTTTGTAATCCCTAATCATGTGCCACATTTTCTGCCTTTCTCCATAAGACAGTAACTCACTGAAGGCTAGTGCCCCAACTATACCTTTTTCAGTCCTTTAACTGCTGCAATCGTTTTCCACCTATGTTCTGCTCACCTTCATGGACGGATAAACAAGTTCATTTAGACCTCCAGGCTGGGAAAGTACCAGCTTTCACTATACCTTTTTGTGAACATCCCTCAGACTCACCGTGTTGTTTTATTATTTTACACAGAGGGATTTAGAGTATTTTAAAAGCATGAGTTGTTTTTAGAGTGACAGGAACTGTATACCCAACTGGCAAATTTTAGTAAACAAGCCACTCAACATTCACTAAAATTCTGCTGTGAGCCTAGTCTTTTTTAAAGAGAGCTGGGCAATGAAAAACCTTTCATTAATGCCACAGAGCTGGCAGAAACTTAAAGTAAAACTGAGTTCAAGATTAAAAAAGCACTAGAATAAAAAAATGCCATTTAGGAATTGTATTCAGGACCTGCACTTCTTGACACTAAGGGGGCTACTGAAAGTATTGGCATTGATCAAATGTTTTGCAGAAGAATGAAGATTCAGTTTAATTTACATTATTTGTAAATTTGTGTCAAAGAGTAAAAGCATTAGGTCAAAAACTGAAAAGTTATTTTGAAAAGTCAAACGTTATTTCTCTATTTTTAAATGAAGTATTTGATTTTTAATTCCTAAACAAGATTTTGTTTCAAAATATAATAATAATAGTAAAAAGAATAAAGGAAAACACCTCTAAAATAAAAACACTTTTAAAGCTCTGGTCTGTGTGAAATATTTTGTGTTTTTTCTGCTAAAATATCAATATGTGAACACAGAACTTAAGTGCAAAATCACCAGGAACCAGATTCTGCCTCCGATTCTTTACAAATTCAGCTGCGCTTCCTTGATTCAAATGTTCTCAGAAAAGTTCACATGGGTTGACAATAAACAAACAAATGAAAGATCGGTGAACCCGTATCCCAAACTGCATCAACATCTGATGATTTCCTGACAAGTTTGTAACAAATTTACTCAATGCATTTTATTGCCTCTCTCTTTGTGAGAGTCAGATGCTTTCTTATTTACAGTCCTAAATTGAAGTAGTAGTGTTTGGTTGGCACTGGTGTGACAAAACAGATGTTATTGCCTCTGTTCCCTGATGGCAAAAAAAGATATTATTGCAGCCAGGATTCTGGTGCAAATGGTCACAGAATGCTCAGTTTATTTGAGCCTCAGCGTTTAAAGTAGCTGTCTATAAATATCCATATGGGAAAGTATGTTAACATATCGAAATCTAAGACTGAACACAATTAAGGAAGATATGTTTAAAAATATTAATGACTTTTGCAGGAATTCCCGTATTACAAAATTTTCTGTAATTTAACATTAACACAGGAATAAAATTATTTCTTAAAAGAGTCTTATTTCAGAGAAAAGAATATGAACTGTGTCCCCAAGTCATGTGATGCACCACAGCAGAATCTGAAGTTAAGGAAACATGTTGACTACTCCATCCTGTCATTTACCTTCATGGGCAATTTTGATGATACAACTTTAGTGTGAATATATGTGTGTGTGAGTGCATATAAACATTTTATAAAGCATAAGGAAGAAACAATTATGCAATGCTAGGTAAAGCAGTCGACAATCAATCCAGCTTCAATGGCCTAAACAAAAACTACACTAATACAATGGAGTTACTTTATCCATAAGGAAGGAATAGTCAATAATTTAGCACAGACATTCATAGCAGAGAGCATCAGAAAGTCATAGCTGCTAATACACACATCTCCTCATCTTTCCAATTTGCTCTCCTCGATCTGGATCCTTTCTGTGAGCTGCCTGGCAGCTGGTGACAGTTCATGATGGGAGAGGCAGCTTGTTTTCCCACATACATTAGGGCAGTGTGCCAGCAACTGTCATCAGTCACTTCCCACCTTCTCCCAGCTTCCCTCTCCTTGCTTTCTATCACTTTTTTCTCCCTTTCCCACACTGCCCTTGCAAATAAATCACATATGTATGCACAAGTGTCATACAAACTATATGCTAGCGGATACAAAAAGCATGGTAGGAAGAGGGAAGAGCAGCAGTAAGGCACATGTACTTGTAAGATGCCTACAGAGCCCACAGCTCAACGCAGTCCCCACCTTCCTTATACCACCCTGGAGGAAGGCACCTTTTCTGTTCCTTTCTGCCTCCTCCTCATTTTGTATTTCCATTAGTTCAGAGAATACCTTCAGGGGAGAACTTCAGTACCAATCTCCTCGAGGCTACTTCTGAGGAAAATATGTCTGTGAACCCAACTCCATTTACCGTAAAAGCCTTAGGTAGAGACCTTTCCAGGCTCACAGTCAACCCCTGCAGCATGGCATCACTCCAGTGGCAGTTTGTGGGGTGTACACAATACACTTTAGCCATTACTACTTTTCTGCAGATGTTTGCCCAGCCTTCTTTTTGTTGGATTGTTTTGAGAATTCAACTGTTATTCCTGTTCTAGGATGAAAATAAAAAGAGTCTCAGAAACGTCTGGGGGATTAGAATGCATTTTTTTGTACAGGTCTTCAAAGAATAATCTTTAGGAGCACTCAATTTTTTAAACAGTAAATAACAGGTTTTCTGCAAGCTGCACATCATTCCACTAGTGTAGTAATCTTTTTTTCTTTTTTCTCTCATTCCTCTGGAATAACAGGATTAACAGGAATCATGTTAGCAATTTTTAAAATAATTATATATTTCCAGCGCCTCTATTTATATGGCATCATATACCCACTTGTGACTGTCCCAGAAATAGTGTGGAACATTTATTTGCTTCACTTACTATCCTGACTGTGCACAAGGTCCCTTATTATTATCCCCTCATTAATATCTATATATTACTTAGTATTTTTTGTACCAATTTTTAATTTAATCTGAAACAAATGAATTTTTAACAGCAGCTTTTCTCTTGCTAGGAGACTTGACTTCTACAGCAGCTGACAGGCTAGAGTCATTGATAGTATTCTTAATTCCTTCAATGTTCCTGAGAATGTTAATTAATTTATGCACAAAATGGCTCTTCAAGTTTATCTAGTATTTCTTTTCAGGTGCCATCATTGTAAACAGTGAAAAACCTCTCCCTGTTATGCCAACAGGTTGAGCTCATGTGTGGATCCTGTCTCCCTCCAGTGGCATATCGCACTAGCTATGAAGTCTAATATTCAAGTGCAATTAGAGTTTCCCTGAAACTCAGATGATGTCTCTCCATTGCCAAGGTTGCTAAGGGGTGGCAGGGATAGCTGGAAGAGCTTTCCTAGAAGCCCCAGGGAAATTATGAAATGACCCCATTCTTTCAACAAGTCTCTTCTAACTGCCGAAATCTGCTCTTGCCTGCTCAACTTGCTGCTGCTTGTGTAGCAATAGCAAGAAATACAAGGAAAAACCATGGGGAGGAGGCGGCAAACTATTTGTTCAGGGCTTGAAATAACTCTCCAAAGCAATAACTGAACTTCTGAAACCACATTTGCTACATAAAAATTAATAGTCACAATATTATGCTGTTGAAAAAAAGAGAGTAGTATACTGAGGCATAAAAAGGTATGTCATGTTCACTCATATACACCAACAGTTTAGCAATGATGTATTCAATTTAGATTGGGTCTTTCCCACAGCATACTTAAATATACCTAAAATCTTTGCACAATGTAATGACTTGTGCGGTGAACAAATACTAAGCTGTTCCATGCATCGCAGAGAGTAATTTCTTGTCATAGGAGAAGACCCCGAATGTCTTCAGCCCACACCTTTTGAAATGTACGTGCCCAATCACCATAGTGCAGATTCACTGCGAGAGCGCAGTATGTACGTTCCTTTGAGCAGGGGAAATGAAATGTGCTCCCAGGCTTGCCTTCAGTCTTTCTTTGGGGAAAATGGGAATAGTATCCATCCCAGGAGTGATTTATGGCTTTGCTAAGCACCTCTGCCCTTTCAGCAAGAACACTGCATTACAGCAATTTGTTGGTCTTCCTATTCTTTAAAACCACATAAACAATCTGTAATGCAAAAGCCATAGTACCTAGTAAAATGAAATAGTTCCTCATTCTGGAGATCATAAACCGCATTGTAGGGTAAAATGTTTCTAAATACCATACCAGCCTATATCCTGTGCTTACCTTTACAATTTAAAATCTCAGTAATTTGTAATGATGGTGTGAACAGCAGACTTTGAGAAGAATTAATACTTTTTAAAGTTCAAATTTAATAAGTTTGGGTAGGGAATTACTACTTAATAGCAACATAAGAGCCTCACAATCAGCAGCAATACCTTTTTTCCTTTCATAGAAAGAACAGTTTGAAATTTAGTTTCCATATCAAATGAACAAAGACTGTTTGTTCAAAGACACATGCATAACGTGGGCATTGTAGATATAGATAGTAAATTCAGCTAAGGATTTTCATACCTATGGCCCTTGTACAAATTTCTGGCATTTCACTCTTTAAATTTACTGCAACTCACATGCGTGGGCATTGCAACTGCCTGGTTCAGAAAGTGAAAACCTGATGAAGCAAACAATACAGAGAATGGGAAGAAATTGGTAGGAAAAAGAAGAGTAAATTCCATAGCTGTTAACAGAACTGCATGAGTGTGATGGGAACTGGACATCTTCCCTGTTTACTACTATTTTTTCCCCAGTTAATTGTGGTTTTTTTTAAATGGCTACAGGAACTCTTATAACAGTCAAAAATGCAGTAAAGTACTGAAGGTATTACTAAACTTAGTGGTATTAAAAGGCTGGTAAGATTTAGGACATGTGACCTGCCTCTGAGCCCCTTCTCCAAGTGCTATGCTTAAAAACTAGGCTTACCATCCAGTATTGAACGCATCCTATGAAGTAAGTTTCTCATTAGACTGCAAGTTTCTCCCTTGTCACATTCCAAACAAATAAAAGCATCAAAAAATTCTCCAGCAATTAGATATCATTTCGTTGCCAACCTATAAAAATTCCTAGGTTTCAATTGTAAGGATCAGTATGCTTAGGTAGATGCAGTACAGGTCTATACCCACTACTCTGGAATCCATACAGTTCCCTTGATTTTCTGAGCATGAAACAACCCAAAAATGCAATCACAATTTCTTCTACTTTTTTTTTTTTTGAAAGAAAACAGAGCCCTAACACTTCTGTTTAAATGCAACAGTTTCCTCCACTTTCAAAGCTAGGAGAGAATTTCTATTTGAAAACGTAGGTTTCATTCGGCCTCAAGGTGGCGATACAATTGTGATAGTTGCTTGCTTCCAAGGCTGCATGTACTAAAACTGAATCAGTCTGGGTTATTTCTTCTGCTGCTGAGAAGAGAGTTCTTGGTAAAGGATCAGAGTGGCGATGAGAGCTGCAGCAGTAATGCTAAAACAACTCTGCATTATTAAACGTTGGAAATAAAAAGTTAAAGGAAGATAAATTCTCAAATGCTTTTCCAGTTTGGATTTTCAGAACGGGATTTAAGAAAATATATAATCTCTACACCTATACAGTATTCACAAATGTCTCTCACACATATATATATTATACTTAGCCTAACTGGATAGCAATTGTTTACAGCTTTGGTAAATACCATCTTTTTTTAAAGCATAATTCTATGTATATGCTCACACATACTAAGATGATGTTCAGGAAGGAGTGAATAACTAGCAAAATAAACTCATGCTAACGTGAAAATTAAGGAGTTTTTAATGAAAACTACAATTTTCAGGAAAAAAATTAATGTGCATTTATTCAAAGTGATTTTCTACCAAAAAAAAAAAGTGTTTTCCCTAAAACAGATATCCGATGTACTAAAATGTTGTCTTTCTCTGTAAACACACAGATCATGAAAACTTAGCCTAAGTGCCACACAGGGAAATACAGGAAGAAAGAAATTTGAGACAGGGGGCGATGTAAGGAAAAGAGTCATCTTTGTACTGTAAGACTTACCTAGCATAAGGGGTTTTTCAGGTTAAGTTGATGCTTGCTGCGCATTCATGTTTTGGTACTTATTTTCAAGAAGGGCAAGAAGGAAGATCCAGTGAGCTATAAGCCAGTCAATCGAATTTCAGTGCCAAAGAAATTTATGGGAAAAGTCCTTCTGGAAGACATTTTCAAACTGGGTGGACTACCGATTGCAGGAGTACCCACAGAAAACATCTGGAAGCTCTGCACAGTCATGACTACCTAATAGCTGAACTCTCATAGCTCAGCTACTAGAGGTGAACTGTAGAAATGTTTCTGCCATCAGAAATTTTATTGCAACTTTAACACTTTCTCACTCCAAATTAAAGATCAGAGAAATTTAAAATCAATCCTAACTGTGATAGCTCAGATTTTCCTTTGCCTTATATGTAATTTGCCCTGTCATTCATTTATCATGCTTAACATTCACATGAGAGTCTATCAGAGATAAAGTACAACCTGTATTCTTTCCACACAGAAATGTATTCTCATGTGCAATTCAGTCACAAAACCCAGATTAATTAAATTTGTTCAAGATTTTGGTAAGCACCAACTGTTTAGAGGAGAGTGAAATTCTGACTATGTTGACATGTTCACCCCTACAGGTGCTACAATGAATATCTTCATTAAAACAATACATATTTTTTAATAAAAAAACCAGTAACTCAGCCAGTTATTAGCATACAAGCATACAACAAACAAGAAGGCTTTATTTTTATTTTCCTCCTCATTTTAAGAATCCACTGCTACAGCAGGGTTTAAATCTACATGCGCGTGTTTTCCAGATCATTGACCATAATATTGCTCCTTGATCCATCAAACTGGTATGTCTGCTAGTCCCTAACCGATTTCACCTCTTCCATGCACAGATGTTTGGAAAATCCCATTATGAAGAACCAAATGTTTTCCCCAAAAAGGAGCAGTGAGTACCACACACAAGCACGATTACATATTAAGTGACTTAAATCTGTTGAGGGACAACCAGAACCATATTCTGAGTCAGACTTGCACACAAAAACCATAACAATCCTATTAACTTTGTAAAATACTTTTTTAATGTGAGTTATAACTTGGGAAAGACCCCATATTTAAGCTATAAACAGCACCTGTATCTTCCAGGTTGAGGCAAAGGGACATATTTCAAGCCAATTTGAGCATGAAGGCTATAGAGACCTTACTGTTGATGAAACAAAGCATTTCTGAAGCTTAAGTATAGTACTCTACTATTATAATGAAAAGTGATTGGTATGAGCTCTACAGATACACAGGACAAAAGATGGCATTTTCAGACCAAGAGGATTCAGTCTGGTGAAAAGATAGAATATAAAAATTAAATAGAGAACACAGCACTTGAAAGCTAAGAGGAACTGAAAAGACAGATGAATAGCTGCTTAGAAAGCTATAATGAACCATGGAATGCAAATTACACAAAGACAAAAGATTCAAGAACTTCAAACTAAAGTAAGCCTTGAAGAGAAACTTAATTTATTTAATCCACAGTAAACATAGTTGGCACTGTGGTTCAAATACTGCTCTCCTAATACAGACACAGTAGTCTCCCTGGAACATTATTTAAACAGACCTCCAACTGAACAGGAAAACAACTTCTGCTAGTACACATGCATTATGCTTTGATATTGTGGAATAAATCCAAATAAACAAGAGTAAAGATGAAAACTGGAAGGACAAATGTCAAGGTTACTTCACTTGTCCTATATTTGCTTCCTGGCAAAAAATCTCTAAAACAAATCGAGAAGAGGCTTATGGAATGGGTTTGGTTGTGTTTGGTTTTTTTAATGCAAAAATTTGTGCTTTTGAACATTATCAAGTTCTACATTTCCATAAAATGGAAAATGTCTATATATCTATCTTGTTACCATTAAAAGTTCCAATAAAGTTGAACTAATTCCATTTCACTTTTTTTTTTTTAATAAAACGAGTTGTGCCAAATTCTATTTTTAAGATTGAGGCACAAAACTTCCTTTATTTCTTGAAAATTGACCAGACATCCCACCCAGAACTCAGAAATCTTTCTTCAAAAATTGAATTTATTAGTCTTAATAAAATATTTCAATTTCAATGAAACAACATTTTTTCAACACAAAAATAATTATCTAAAACCATTTCATCACACATACTACAGTTAAATTACCTGTATTAGTGTTCCACAATCTCTATTATGCTCCACTCTACTTCAGCTTCTTTCCTACAAAAAGGTGCTTAAAATACTAAGGCTGAAGTACGGCAACGCATCAGTTAAAGTCTCATTGAAACGGAGAAGAAAGTTGGCTTGTTGAAGCAATCCATTAAGCCTTCCCAAAAGACATTCTAGTATCAGCTGAGCTATATGTATGGGACAAACAGATACATGCACATGTGTCTTAAGTGCTTTGTACTTCACAGACTGCTTAGACTAATATTATGTGCTTTGGAAATCGTCATGGCAACAACGTATTTCTTTACAAATAGAAACAGTACAGTAAATAGGCATATAAAACCCCCTTGTAGCTTGACAATAATGTTGCTTAAGCTTGCATGCCCTCCCTCAATAACAAACAGAAGCAAGGGTGTCAGCAGCATGTGAAAAATCCACACGCGGGGCAAAATCCTGTTAACAGGCCTCTCACACCCCGCTGGACAAGTGAAGGAATCAACATTTAAGCAGCAGGACTACCTCCTATTCATACGAGGGCGACAGACTTCGCAGGTGGAGGAATCATCATGGTGTAGTACAAGAAAAGAGTACTCAGTGAACACTTTCTGTTAAGGCAGTGGGTAACTTTAGTTGTCAGAACCACGCAGCACTAGTGAAACACTAGTTAAAACCAGACAAAATAAACAGATGCCATCCATGTTCTCAGATAAGCATACCACAGTCAAATTTCTTGTCTCTTAAAATGAGGTAAGACACATGGGGTTCACCTGAAATTGGACTGGCTTGCTATATTTACCAGTCTGAGTCTATTATGTGTTGCAAACAAGTAACTGGGAGCATGTCAGAGAATCCTGTTGTTTTTCTCTGTTACTGTGCTAATTTCTCAGGTGAACTGAGGCCACCTCTAAGCAAGCTAGCTGTTGGAAAGCCATAACACATCACTGACGTTCTAACACCACTTCCACAACTCTTCTTTCACTTCCCATCTATGCTGACATCGAAAGATGGAAACTTCGAGTCCAAAAGTGGCAACATGATTAAAGTTTCATCTAGAATTTTCAATATTTTAAATGAACCTTTTTCTCTCTAGCTGTTTTTTTTTGTAGAAATATTACTTGTTTAAAGTGAACTTTACATGAGTCAGTCATTTCAGACACTTCAAGGAAGTAACCTGAAGGGTCCCCTCTATTGTCTTTTGCAAAAAAATACACATTTTCAGTAAGCAGAGGTTAAAAAAATTGTGCTGACACATTTTCCATAAGCAGATTAAAACAGTTAATTTTGACAAATATTCCCAAACTTCCTTTCTATCTCCATCTCAGGATCCATTTAATATTGTAATAGCCTTAGGAGTAACACTGTATAATGTCTTTTACATTGGCAAACCAGATAAGTAAAATGCCGTCTGCAACCTGTCAGGTTTTGTAGAGCTTGTGTCATTTTCCCTCTTTGATATCAGACAAATGATATATAACAACTGTTTTATTGTACTCATCTGTCACTAAAAAAAGTCACCTTAATCCAGTACTTCCATGTTCAACTCTACTCTGGAAACAATGAAAAAGACACAGTTCCTGGTTGGAGTACTTCATTCCTCCTTGATTGCATACAGAGACTTCTGCTTCAAAGACAACAATCATCCGAATGTTTAATTTCTCTACTAATCTTGACCGAGATGTAGATTTGGAATGAGCAAAGAACCATAACATGGATAAGTCTTAAAGCTGTTCCCGTTGAAACAAGCGGCAATGCTCTTGCCCCTCCCTCCGTGGCAGAAGCAGCAACAGCAACTGAACACTTCTGAAAATTCTGATTTATTAACCAAGGTACTTTTCTACTAAAAGAATAATATATTCCAACACATGTAAGCAGCGATGACTTTAAAGCCCTATCCACAATTCCAAATCTAACAATGAATCCAGCAACCACCTGTATTCAAACTTTAAAATCAAGAAACTCTTGCAGTTTTTCCCAGTCAGAGAGGAAAATAAATACATGGACCATGGTCCTACCTGTGGGTCAGACAGTCGAGAAAGGTCAGGGTACAAGTAGAATTTTATCCCCTCAGAAGCACCTGGTAACGTTACTCCGCGAATCAGAAGAATCATCAACATGATGTAGGGGAACGTGGCTGTTACATACACAACCTAGCAAGAAGCAGCAAACATTAGAAAAATATTTTCTTCCAACTGCAACAAAACCACCTTATTTCCACATCCATTTTGTTATTAGATAAAAACCAAATCCTTTTCTGGAGGAAAAGTGCTTTTGATGCCCTTGTTCATGCAGGTGAATTTTGTCCTCCGAACATATTCCCTTCTAAACTATTTATGTCTTGTAGGAAAGGTCAACACTTTTTTCTAGAGAGACTGGGAAGTTCTCTAAGTATATTATTTCCTCTCTCTCTGTGACAGGTGACCAGACACTGTATTATAGTGTACCTGTACACCGTACCACATACTATTCCAAACACAGATCCAGGGAAATTGACTCACAATAGCAAGTAATTAATTGCATTATATTATATATATTCTATAACATATGCAATGAATTTTCAGTCACCTAGTCATTATTAAACTGTCATCTCTAAGACTGCTTTGCCTGAATGTCTGTGTTTGAAGAATAAACATTTCATCAAGCCTAAAGGTTAAATGCTATGTATATCTCCTTGCAATTTGCTATAGTACCCTTATCACGCAAAGCACCTTCAGGCAAGATTTCTGAAGTGCTCAAGCCCAGCAATTTCTGGTTTCACATATACGGCCACGTTTTTTTCAGAAATAAGTTTGCTCTATGCATGGGGAGCAACTGAGCTTTTCTGGAAGCCTCCAAGAAGTCACGTTTTCCAAGGAAAAATTGAGCAGAATTGATCCCATTTTACAATCACAAACCTGAGAGCAGTATATAGATATTCAAACTTGGAGATGGATTAAATGATAAATTCCAAGTCACTATAAATATTTCCTTTAAATAACAACATACCTTGAACTTAACTCTCCATAATTCTCTATAGCCATTTCTGCCTGTGCAAAGTAGGTATAAAATATCCTAATATGCGATGGTACTCTTATACATATGCCTTGCACAAGTCAAAATTACATAACAAGCTGCAAGAAAGGGGAAAATCATTTGGTGAAAAATAAAACCTGTATAGCCCTCAAAAACACGCATTTTAAATTCAAAAGTTCATTACCTGTCTCATGGCTATGTAAATGAAAGAGACATCAGAGAATGCACCCATGAAGGACTCTCAAACACATTTTCATGACTAATGAACTGAATTTTGATTTTCAGACCATGCTGAGTATTTAACCCCAAACATGAAATCATCTCACGTGTGCCTCAGCTGGTACGCTCAGAAATGGAGGAACTTAAAATCACATGGCAGATCTTCAAACATGTCCAGCTGCCCGAGACATTATTTACACATTTCACTCTCACTGACCTTAACAGGAGGTAAGCATCTATATATCTTTCAGATGTCTTATCCCTTTCGAAAATACAAGCCATGATTTTCCCAGGAAATGGAGACAACCATTATATTCCCATAGGTCTCAGAAGCCTGAATTGATGAATTCATAGGTCAATAAAATGCAAAATGGAAATCTTTACCCCAGTGCTTACATTTTTTATCATTGACTATTAGTGGAAATGCAAACTGATATGACTGGCTGAGAGCAAACAGACCTTGTCTCAAAGACACTGCTCTCCACATTTAGGTTTCAAATAAAAATGGATCATCAGTTAATGAGAAGTAAGAAACACGCACGCAGAACGGACATGGTCCTGCTCTGAGTCATATTGGGTGGAAAGGACAGAGTAGCCAGCAACTTGTTTTCGTGCTTCTGTATTTAATTCTTTGCCAGCTATTTTTCTCTACTTCTTTTAAATCAATAGTTGTTTTTAATAGAGGATAGTCAGCAGACATATACATTTGATGACATGGAACGTATTGCACCTGAATATCTGTTATAACATTAAAGAATAACATTTCATTGCATCATGCTTCATTAACTATACTGGTTTACAGCCTGCTGTCTTGCGCATCCTGCCACTGCCTTGAAATATTTTACATCAATAAACAGATTGCAATTTCATAGAGGCAGACTTCTTCCCAGGTTCCTTTGGGTGTATTTCCTCACTCAGCTCCATCAAGGAAGAGTTGAAACCACTCATCTCTATGCCCAAGAGAGGTCAGGTAAAGGTACCCTTGTACAGTAGTCTGTAATCCCACAGCAGTCATCCAGGCTTGTAGAGCTATACTTCACAGTCTTCTGTTTGCTCTTCCGAATGTCTTCCACGGCCCATCCACACGTACTAACATTATTGCAAGTACTAGAACCGCAACCTCTAGCATACTTTATCATCATGAGGATAGTTGTGCCTCAGCTTTACAGGCATGAGAACTCTCCTTCCTTTCTGGTTACCATGCAGAAAGAGGATATAAATAGAGTGCAATTGGCTCAATATTTCTGGCAATAAATACTAATGCAGATATCCAGAACAATGAAAGAGATACCAAGGAAGCATGCATGGGAAAGATACACCCTTCCTGAGCCAATTGACACTGTTGACAATTTTTCGGTGTTAGTGCTCATACAGCTAACGAGGCTGCTAAAACTGCAAGCTTCTCTTGTACTGCAACAGGTATGTGTATTGTGTTCAGAGAGAGGAGAGAAGGCCACCACTTGTAGGTGGTGTTTGAGTCTGCCCGTATGTCGAGCCACTTAATTCCATTGCAGCCAGTGCATCAGATGCTCATTTTCTCATGCTTCGAGAGCTCATGAGGTGAGGGAGGATGGGGCATTTTAGAAATCAAATGCCATTATTAGCATCATCGTCACATCTGTAGGCATTAAAAGTTTCCTGAATTGTTTTCTTTCCTTTCAACACATCAAACCTCTCTGAATATAAATGTGAACACAACTGTTTCTAATTACACTGCATCCTGTTTTAATTGACTTTAATTGCTTGGTATGTTAATTTGCATTCCAATGCTCAAAATGCTTTTTTTAAACTCTTGTCAGAGCAATGCCAGTGTTTAAGCAGTTGGAAACAGAATAAAAATTTCTGGCATGCTAGTTTTTGCACCAAGTTCTCCTATTACAATGTAACTGAAAGACAAACTTACAAAGATATTTAGACATACAAGTATGTGGAAAGGCACCTAGTGGGACACCTAACAGCTCTTAAGCATACTTAGGTGCCTAACTGAACATTAGGACCAAAGATCCTGAGAACAGGTATTTCATTGAGTGCCATGAACTTTAACTACCAAAGTAGTGGAAGTGAGTTAAGTACCAAGTACTGGAACTTCAAATACCAAAACCTTAAGAGACTTAGATGTCCATATCACTCAAGGTTACTTATAAAGATATCTAGGTATCTATGCAATTATTTCATGAGTAAGGCACCATAAAGATCTTGAGAACTGAACTAGCTGCCAGTTTACATTTTTTCATACCTAAGTATCTTTAAAGAGCCAATATGGTGCATAGGTTCAAATTTGGCTACTGGGACTGTTGAACTGTGTGTCCTAAATGAAAAGGTGCTTTTCTGAACATTCTGGACAGATCATGCCGCAGAGACTCAAAGGAAGGTGACTTGGCTTGTGAGAAAATGTAGAAGAAATACATGATAAATCTCTTGAGAATAAGGAAGAAGCCCTGCATGCAATGAATTGAGCCACACACCCACAGAAATCTAAAAGCGTATAAATAGATTTCTCTGGCTACAGCTACTACAGAACACACCAGCCTGATGTTCACACACTACCTCACAGCAGCTTCTTAGCAGGGCCGGTCATGAATAGGAAGTAGTGAACTTTAATCCTTTGCTTGACTCTTCCTGTGAACTTAGCTGCACTAGAATTCAATGAACAAAATATAACTTCCTGAAACTAGGAAGTTGAGAGAATTCTTTCCTGCAAGCTGTGATGTTTGAGCTTGTTTGCACTACAATGGACCAATTGCATTTCATAAGTGGAATAAAAGTGTTTAATTTCACTTGATGCTTCAGAAAATTACTGTTTTGCTAATCCCCTTCCCCTGAAGTCTTCTATTGCTCCATTAGGCTATAAACACAAGTAGTATCAATGAAAGAATTGCCAGCAATTTGCCTGAACTCAGTATTAGAAGAGTCATATGGAAAATAAGACCTGACCCCATGCCCTGCTCATTCTTATCTTTCATTTAGTGTTTTCAGCCTATTGGCTAGTCATTTAGCCTATTTATTTAGTGGACACTGACCACAGAAAACTAGATTGATACTACTGACTTCCTTCCAAGTCAAGAGGAGACTCCTGAGCAAGCTTCACATCTCAGTGACATACAAGGTTTGTCTACACAGGACAAATAAAAGAAAATTATGCCCACACTGAAGTACATTCGTGTGTGGAGAAACAGCTTGGGAACCAAAATTTGACTGCCTGAGTGATGTGACAGGGAAAAGAGTAATTTTTATCCTGCTTTACAGTGCTGATGCAGAAGGTCATATTAATACATATTATAAAAATATAATTATCTTACCACTGCCTGGCAGCTCTGGTGTCTTTGCAGAGACACCCAGGTATTACCAATTTGGGCATGATTTCCATCAAAATAAAAAAATTTTAAAAGTTCTACATGCCACAGCTAACCCAGCCATCCTGGCTCTACTAATATTTTTCCAGTTTCACAAATTCTAACTTCCTAGATGTTAACAGCAGATGATAACACTATGAAAGATTTTCTTTTTCAGCCACCACGGTATACTGTGAAATCTTCCATACAGCAGCATTGTTTGAAAAGAGTCTTTTGCTGATATGACACTATAGCATCTATGGACATAAAAATGACAACTGAAAAGAGATATTTTCAACATTAATTGGATTTACAAGAGAAATGGTATAAAACAGTATAAAGGAATGACAGCTGATTCACAAGTTTTTAAACAGTATGTCAAAAGGGGGGGGGGCGAATTTCTAGATCTGTCTACATTTTAAAGCTAAAATTTCATATGCAGAAAAAGAAACTAAACCAAAAACCCAACAAAATACCAGATGAGTGGATTTGTATGATGTATGATTGGGAGTGTGGGGGGGAGACTGTATCAGCAAAATGGCTGATTTTTCTATTTTCTCTGTGTGTTTTATAGATTTATTCAGCATCATCTGCTGCTTATCCACAGAGGGAAATTTGCTCCAGAATAATCTTGTGAACCACCCCTAACCAGGTTGCTTACAAACTGCAGAATTTCTTCTAAGCTACTAATGAATCGTGTGCGAGTGCAGACAGCTTCACTTGGAATAGAAAGAAGTTCAAAAACCAACAGGTAAGAAAATTTAATGAGATTTGAGAGCTGAGAAATAAGTATGAAAGAGGAAAAATTCACCAGGAATGCAAGATGAGCTAGAAAATGGGTGCCAGGAGAAGACACTTAATGAAAGTATACAAGAACCTTGTTAAATGCTCAGTGATCACAGGAAGCAGAAGATTCTACATGACAACAACAGCAGAAAGGAATAAACACTTCTAATACCACATCACACTGAGGTCATTGGCTGGGACACAGAAAAATCTCTATCTAGCAGAGCTGTGCAAGTCCTCATTTTTATCCATGTGGTGCTGAAGGCAATAAATAAATAAATAAAAGTCTGAGTCAAGCTGAAATAGTTTCCTTTACAATGAAATGAAAACTCAACTGCAAAATTCATTTCAAGTCAATAAAACAAAATTACATTCTATTCCATTTTGTTTTGGCATTCTTTTTACTGAAGGGGTGGAAGGGAGATATCTCAACTGAAAAATGCTTTGGCTTGTTAAAGTCATTATTTATAAGATTCATTTCAATATTAAAATATGGGTGAAAAATGTTGTTTCCTATTTTTTTCAGCAAGAATTATTCTTTACATTGTGTCTGACTTTATGAACTTTTCAGCACTTCCCAAATTCTATTTCAACAACATATTCTGTGTTCAAAAAACTGCTTACCTGTAGCCAAAAGTTCCAAAAGGAGGGGGGATAAAAGCACTGTGGAAGTTTTGACTCAGTGCTGAGAATCCTAGTGCTCTAATAGCCTCTACCAAGGCAATCCAGGAATACAGCTAGAATAGGAAAGCAGTGAAAAACTACCAAAGGCAGACAATATCAATGCACTGCAGCAGCTCACATTCCTGGCTGAAGTGAGTGAACAATTCACTTAGATGATGAGCTATTTCTCCCCATAAATATTCCTTAGGCAGCATCAAGTTTTCTAAATATGTGGTACTTGAAATTATTTCCCAGCTAATTACCACAGCTGGTTTTGTTTCCTGATTGCCCAGGACCATTGAAATCAAGATCTGTCTTATTTCTGCTAAAATTGCTCTTCGAGCTTGTTGGTTATTTTGATGGGGTCTACGGGCCTCATATTTAATTAAAAAAGAAAAAATGTACTGCCTAGATCAAATGCAAAGCTAGATTTCCATGTATTTGGGTAAAAATTCCCTAATTTAACAGATACTGCTGCCCCAAAAACATTCATTTGTTAGACTACCAAGAGAAACCAAACAGAAACGGTCATAAATATGGCCTGAGAGATTTCAAGACAAATATCTTGGAACATAGCTGTATCTACACTGCAGAACTGGTGCACTTCACACCGCACCCCAAGCAACACCCCAGTTCCTTGGTTACCCCTACTTCTCAACTCAGTGTTTGAATACAATGAGAGGGTGCAAAAGTCCCCACATCTCCTTCAGAAAGAAACCTTGCTATGTGAGTAGAAGGGAGCTTCAGTGATTCTGCAGAGACTGCCCAATTCATAGAACTGGAAAACACAGACTAAGAAGTGCTTCTTGGAACAGAATTTCCCTTCCATGCAGACATAATCAGTAAAGCCCCATCATGGGGACCAGAACACACAAAAGTGCCTATATAACATGTACAAGCAGTTAATTTTATTACATTATTTAAATCAATTATGTGAGCACCTGCATTTAAGCACTAAATAATGCTAAATGCAGATAACCAGATTTTTCTTGAACTGACCATCTGCATGCACAGCTTAATAATGACCTAATCACTTACAAAGAATGTGCCAACAGCTTCTAAAAAGATGGGACTGATCATAACAGAAGGGCTGGATCCTGAGTGAATGTCTTTAAATCACAGTTCCATAAATATATGGAAGAAGAATCCATTCCAGTCTGGATAGGCCTTGGTCAAATTCATAGTAAAATTTGATTCAGGGCATCAAGAGAAGAGACTCACTTTACCTAGATTAAGGCTTATAGGAAACTATTTGCATGGTTACTCTAAGTTTACACAGTCTACAAATTAACGCATAGGTCTGCAGTAGTTTTTGGAGACCCTGCCCTGAAGCGTACAGAAAGATTCACTAGTGAATCCACACAATGCTAACCTCGCTGACCTGAACAGGGACACAGCCTAAACTAAGAAGCTGTGAGACTGTTAGTCGTACTGTTTCATCAATGCTACCACATTTTTTGCTGTCTAAGTGCCATAGGAGGAGAGCAGGAAGTCTTACTTCCTAGATAAATACCTACAGTAATACAACTCAGAGACATCTGAGGAACTCAGTGCAACGACTTGCATCCTCCCAGTGCTACTGTTCCTCAGTCTCCAAAATTGTATTGTCCAAACTCAATATTCATCCTACACTTACCAACTGTCTGAGTGTCCTCAGAGGAGTTATGTTGATAAAAAAAGTAAAGAATGCAACAATTCTAAACACGAACGTGCCTAAGAGTGTGCTATCCATTTGTTAGAAAGTGTGCTTATCACATTTTTAATATATTAATACACCACCAATGCAAAAATTCCAACAGTTGTAAAAACAGTATGCCCAAAATAATTCTGTGAAGCAAGGGGAGGTCTGTAGTGTAATTTCCAAATGCAGAAAGTTGCAGAAAACCTTTAGCAGAATGAGCACGACAATTTCACAAGCAAATACAGCTCTACCAGTGTAAATACAGAAGAAGCAATCCGATGATAAAATCAGGGTATTATTGTCCCTAGTAGCTATAGTGTGTGGTGGGGGTTTTTTGTGGTTTTTGTTTGTTTGTTTGTTTGTTTGTTGGGGGGGATGTTGGGTTTTTGGGTTTTTTTTTGGGGGGGTGGGGGGTGTTGGGTATTCTTTTTTTTTTACTCTGAAGAGGCTATTAATTTAAATTCATTATTTTATCTCCACCATAAATGGGCCAGCCTTGAACTAGAATGGCAAATGAACTAATGGTATCCTATAACTATGAATATCTAGAAAAATAATGTTAATTTATTGTTTTGGCTAACATTCAAGTGCACAAAGAGGAAGACGTGCCCTGTGATTGTGGGCAGGGAGAGGAGGACTGATAGGGAGGAAGCAAACTTCAGCATCTTGGCTAAGCTCATTACTGCAAGCAAAAGTGTTAATGTAGAGCTCCCATCAAGTAGGGAATTTGCAGAGCCACAAATATCTCAAAATCAAAGGCTGCTATTTAATCAAGTAAAAGTCAACTTTAAAAATCAATCAGGAAGAATTTTAATTCTAAATTAGGACTAATTAATCAACTGAGGTTTTTTTTTTTAATTTTGAAAAGGTCTTTAAAAAGTTCAAGCTTTTATAAGCTAAAGCTGTTCCTTTTCAGAACCTTTCAGGCTTTTCAGACTTCTGAATGCCATCTAGTTTGCTTTCATACTCAACAAGCCAGATACTGATATTAGTTACATATATGCACAGAAACCTGAATTTTCCTTAAAAACTGTTTCATATGGGATGACTATTCCTGATATAGGACAATCCCATTTCTAGGAAAATAATTTACAGTGGCTCAGAACTATCCCATACTAGCGCCTGAATTACCAGTTCTGTTACTGAGTTTACACAGGCAGAAATGGGGGACTGATAAGGCACTAAATGAATTTGATTTCTTAGCTACTCTAAACATGTCTTCTAGCTCTCACTGAAGGCCCCAGTCAGTAGGTTCTGATGTATTCTAAAAATGTTTAACCTGTAAAGCAGATAAAGATGCAAGGACAGGAGACGATTTTCCTGTCACACAAAACTTTGTAAGATCTTAAATCTGCACTGGAATGAACTCAAAATTTTTGGCCAACTCATTCCTCCAATCCAGAGAACAGTAAAGGTTTGTTTGCCCTCTGACTGCATGCTGGAGAACATGAAACTGGGTTTTCCAGATGAGTGTTGTCCTCATGTAATTACTAGCTGCTCTGAAGAATGATTAGTTTCAGTGAATCAACATTTTCCAGTGACGTAGAGCTTTACCAGAATATTCCTTATTATACTTCCAGCTTAGATTGCTTGCTTGTCCCACTTGATTTTCCTCACTTGTCTTTAAAAAAACCCCTCAAATAAACAAAATACAACACAGACTCCCCCACTCTCAAATGAGCACCACCACTAAGAAAAAAAAAGACAACTGCATGCAGCCTGGAAAGTGGATACAATGCTGTCTACCAAAAGAATTAGGAGGTGAGGTTTCCTAGCTAGAACTCCTCCTTCTTCAGGTAGCCACAAAAGGTAAAAGATGTGAGTCAGCAACTATCAATATAGCAATTAGGGTATACTGTGCACAAAGGCCTTGACCTGGGAGGAGGTAAGAAGAGAATCAGGCACTGTAGCCAGCATATGAGAAGTCATCAAATAAATGCATGACTACATTAGAAATTTTAAATAATTGCAAATATTAAAATCATGAAGCATCAATACAATAGGAATTAGGAATTTCCCTAGAACTTTGCACCAAAACTAGTTACACGAGCCCCTTTTTGATACATAGTCTATCAATCTTCCAAGCACTCAACCAGATATGTTAGTGGCCACCTCTAAATGATTTTTCAGTCAATTCTGCAGTTTTCTGAGACCACCACAGCATTATTTAATCTTGTGCAGTAAATGCAGGGGGAAAAGTGATTTGTAAACAAGCAGGCAAAAAAGACATCCCTATAGCATACTCATACCTCCTCTTTTGGTAATTTTTGTAATCATGAAACTGTCTTGTGTATTGGACTCGATGACCTTTAAAGGTCCCTTCCAACCAAAACCATTCTATAATTCTACTGGGAAGTTCAGGACATTTATAGGATAATAAAAAGCTTACTGTTTATTATCGAAAAAGGTGTGTGTTTGTCTACCCACAGGATGATAGACAAATTTCTATCATCCACTGAGGAACAGAGGCCCTTATCACCATGGTGACAGCTGAGAGATGTATTCACCATAAAGCATTTGCAATACTTGTGCATTAAGTATAATAATTATAACAGGAAATACAATAAATAGCCTTACCACCTAAACTAATAAGTATCCTTATCATACAGACCCTAACTTTTCACATTTCCATTCCCTATGGCTACTACATCTATCATAATGCAGTTAGTCACATCTTTATTTTACTTAAAGGCTTATTGCACTGTAACTTTCCTACTAAACAGCCTCTAAATCTAGCCCCTAAATCACCTCAAGGCTGACTTGTAGGGCACTGCTCTGACAGCATGCTGCAATTTAGTTGTGGTTTTGAGCTGAGCTTCAGTCTGAGAAGAGGAGGTGACGCGATGCATAGGAAAAATGAGAGGAATTACACAATAAAGACGTTGGGCTGGAAGACAGTGTGACTTGAGAGAATGTTACTGCCACAGATTTATTTTTCTATCTCAGGCAAATGCTTTGATCTCTCTGCTCTCCCTTTATCCCTTCAGTTCAACAGAGATCTCTGACTGTCTGTTATGCAGATGTAAAGGCAAGCTCTTTGGGGAACAGAGGCATCTCACTGTGTTCATCCAAGACTTGGTACCCGGAGATTCTAACCTCAGTAAGGCACTCCAGGAACAAGTGACATACAAACTAAACCACAAAAATACTTACTGACCTGAACTACAGTTAGTTATCTCGGATAGCAACAAACACATTTTATAGCCACAGGAAATAACTGAAAGAAGTTTTTATTACAGTTAATTCTTTGTGTCAGACTGTTATAGCAGTGCCTTATGCGTTCTACATATGACACAATCAAGCTTATACAGGATGTTTTGAGGTTTTTTTTTCTTTTCTTTTTTAACCACACAATTTTTTCAACTGCCCAGCAGAAGTGAATAGCAGGTGCATGGCAGCCAACTCACTTCTCGGGGATGTGTTTTAGTTACCAACATAGCACCAGCAGCTGCCTGAAGCTGCCTTTGTTGCTAATGTAGCAATTTATTTCATTAAGCTTTCCCATTCTTAAGACTGAGTTTGGATTCGCTCCATGTTAGTTGACACTGGGGTGGTATACAGAATTAAAGTTTGTAAATCTCACAAGAACAGCCTTGTAAACAAAACTGCTACTACAAAGACATCTTTACATCATAGATAAAGCCAAAAATCTGGCCTATACTGACTGCAGAAACTAAAAAGACTGCCTTCCCACTGGCAGGAATTTGATATAATACTAACCTTTGCATACAGTGCCACGGGGATGGATACCTATAAACTGCCTTGTAAACTGCGAAGAATGAGCCAATCTTGAAGCTATATAGATTAGCACTAGCTGAGGACAAACTACCTGTGTGAGAACAGGGGATTATATCTATTCTACTTCAGCTGAAGAAATATGAAGTTGAAGCATCACTAAGAGTCAGTGGATACCAACTCTCATGTTTCTGTATTCGAGTTGAGGGACCGACATACCTTGTATGCTATTGCTGAAGAAAAGGTGCAAGTAATATTCCAAATACATAAACTAAGATCCAATAAAAGCAGTATCTATAGCGATTTCTATACACACATAAAGAGACTAGGAGATGGGCAACCACACAAACATTTTTGTAAAACATAGCTTCATAAAACCTCAACAGTTATAAATCACAGATACAGGCAGTGTGTCATGAACCTGAAGGAGCAGTGTTTTAGCCCTGACATGTGCATCAACAATGATCACAGTAAACAGAACAACTTATATTTTGGCTCCTGTTTGATATTCTTCTGTATGACATTGTTCACTGATTTTTTTTTATTATTTTTTTTTTTTTTTTAAGTTGGGGATAAGACAATTGGTAAGGAAGGGCAGGTTCTGTGAAAGGAGAAATGAAATATGAAGAAGTCATATAGGAACAAATGACTGAAACTATTGCATTTCTAAAGTCTTTTTTTATTAGGTCAGTGTATTTATTTTTGATAATGGGCTAAAAGTGTCTGGTAACCTCAATGGAAAAAATAAACCTGTATGTGTTACCTTTACCCAATCAATGCATTTCTCCTATAGAGATGCCTCAATGTTAATTTGTGCCTTTTGGCTTCACCTCTAATTTTTCAAGAAATTTCACTGCATTACTGCCGCAAATATCACAGCTGGCCTTCCACCCTCTGCTCCCCCTGCCTTTTCATACATTAGGTTGACAGATCAGGTGATTTCTCTGCCCGAAAACTCTCACATCCGCATGTGCCCTGAGCTGTCCTTCCGTGCATTGAAACACACTTTTGACTTGCTTGGACTGTGGACTGGGGCTTAGATCCAGTCTAAGTAAGTATTCATATAAAAGTGGATCTCTTCGGTTAAGGTCCAGCTGGGAAGGAATGAAATCATGAAGATACGATTCTGATTTAAGTTTACTATTTGATACTTTCCCCTGCTGCCAACAGAAGTTTGGGAAAACCACTGAGGGGCACAAAAAATCTCCTTTTTTAACAAACCCGAGGTGTCCTTAAATGCTCAGTGCACAGGAGAGTGAAAAAAATATCGCAGTAGCTGTTTTAAAACCTCACACAGAGGAGGCGGATAGCAGGAACTCTGCATGCATCTCATGAATGTTCTACTTTCCCCCTTTGAATACAGAGATCAGTCTTGGACAGAGTGTTAAAGCCTTGCCATGAAGGGCTATTCTTTGCTATTACTTTAGGCTAAAACAAAAGACACTTCAGGAGATACAATCATTGCTGCCTAGTTCCTTTTCCTGGGTTCCTACAATGGGCCCCAGTTCTTTTTTTTTTCTTCCACACATCTTTCTCTTATTTTTTTCTTCTGTCCTTTTACTCTTTCTTTCTGCCTCATTGAATCCATTAAGGCCTTTATATAGCCTGCTACTGAGAAATAAATTTTCTTTGGGACTAGTGACTGAGTCTTAACTGCTGGCAAGCAAGACTTAACTCCTGATGGGAGGGCAGAGAAAATGATGGGTAAAAGGTATGAAAAGTCCATCTCTGAATTTGAGGTCTTCGAGCACACCAGATACCTTGCAGTGTCTTGCTGGTAATCAACTCAAGGAAAAGGAACATCCTAATCTTAGCAGTTTTTCCACCTCTTTCATGCATTAGTCTTCATACAGTGAGTTGTCTTTCTGTCCATATTTTCAACCAGATCAATACACTCTTTTCAATTATTTTCCTTGGTTTAGGTCCATATGCCAGTCCTTTTTGCACAATTGTAAATTAGAAGGCACTCTGACATCAACAGAGATGTGCTGTTATAAAACAGATGTAAAACTGGGTCCTCTCTCAATACAAAATTATCCATAGTCAGAAATATAAGCGCTATTCAAGTCTGCCAATAGTCTGATAAACTATTTCAAAGACACTAAAGCTAGATTCAAACTGAGTGCACTGCAGTCTACCCCAGAACCAGAACAGACCTGCGTGCAAGCTGAAAAACTCACTCTTGGGTGATAAACCAGGTTTTATACAGGTGCACAATGCAAGAGAAGCAAGGGAGCTACAGAGGGGCCAAGCAGAGACCTGTCTGAGGACAGAGAAAGAAAATCAACCCATGGTCCTATCCAGCATAAGAAAAGAGGTCTGCATACAAACAGGCCAGCTTAAGCAGGTGTACATAGGCTTTTATAAAGCCACTGGCCCTGCCCACCTTTCTTGTGGTGGGAAGCTCTGTGGGGTCAGTCTTTTGCCATGGGGATACATTCCAACAGTGATGGCCTTGGCGGATGATTTGCAAAATCTAAGGCTTGGAATGAAGGGGAAAAGCCTTCAAATCTTGAAGTTCTGAGTAGCTGCTACATAAAATTGAAAACATCTCAACTATGTGAGAACTGTATAAATCATTGACAAAATATGAAGGAATGGGGGGGGGGGGATATTTGTGTGTGAAAAAGAATTTACTACTAGTGTGCCCGCTATTGTCTCCAACCTGGATAATGAAGTTATCTGGGAGGGATGAACAGTGAAACATCCATAAGTCATCCTACACTCCCCAGCACTGCAAATGAAATGCAGGTGGAGGAGGGAGCATGGCTATAAAAAAGAGAGGTAAGGGGTGAATGTGTAGAGTTCAATAGTGAGAAATGACACAACGCAGCCAGCCAGCACCTGACAGCTTACATTTTGCATTTTAAACTGTTCATACAAATTCTGGGGTTTTCCTCAACAGAAAAATGAAAATAAAATGTAACCAATAGTTAAGTACAGTTGCAGCCTTATTTTTTTTTTTCTAGTAATGCATAGCGAGGAGTTTGATTTGTTGGAATAAACTCTCAACAGCTCAGATGTCTATTTTGCATTGAACTATTCAGGCCTATCAGAACTGCAACCTGGGACAGAAGGTCTTCAGAAGCACTACAGAGTGAAAAAAACAGGGCTCTACACCTTTAGTTAAACCTTGCTGAAATGTGGATGCTAATTAAGTATACTTTAGCACATTTCATTGGCCATCTTATTTATTCATTATAGCTGGTCTTACAGTTTTCAGTGATTGTTTTCTGCCCATCACATTCACAGATTAACAATAATGTCAAAACTACTTACCAAGCCATTTTTCTATTATTGTTAATAGGTCTATGTCAAGATGTCCCAGTCAAACAGGCTGTACCTTACTGTTTTCTCTTATCTCTGGTCTTTTAACACATAGAATTAATATAGGCTTCCATAACATTTCTTAACATTTTACACTTAAATGGCCCTTCACTGCGTTCAGCTCAGCGAATCAAACTGATCACTGGAACTAATTAAGTAAGGAACAGTGCAGCATTGGGAAGGACAACAGCCATGCAGTTACAAAATTAATTTCACGAAGTCCAGCTTAAGACCCTCATATTGATTACAGCTATAAAATGCACTTAGCAGCCTTTACAAAACTCTTGTCTAAGTTTTACATGTAAAGCTTAAATAAAACACTCAACCCAGGAAAACTCTGGGAGTTCATATGGAATCTAACCAAGTTTGCCAAACATAACATTTAGAATGAGACAGGCTCCCATCAGAACCATCAAGCAGAAGAGAACTATGGAGAACATTACAGGTTAAGACACCATGCACATACACAGGAAGAAAAAATTAAATAGCATAAGAGTAAAACAATAAATTATGCCATCACTTACACATATTGGACCCAATATCCTGCTTACTTATGGTAGGTAAAATAGTACTGCTGGTCCTTTAAGCAAAGCAGAGGACTTTCTTTTCTAAGGTGTTTATAAATTTTCCAATGATGTCAGGGTAGAAAGGGAAATACTTGAATGAATAATGAAAGTGACAAAAAAAAAAAATCAGAGTGCCTCATACTTTCATGTTTATATACAATTAACTACCTCACCAAGAAAGCTTGCAAGGTCATTTCTAACAGTTTACAATGATGAACTGCAAATTAGTTTCTTAACCAAACAGTATCCTTTCTAGAGGTGCAATGAATAATACGAGGCTATCCAATGATAAGTTAGGAGAAAAGTCATAAATGTTTCATGAGGAGATACTGTGTAATCATTAATCTATTATTTTAGTTTTTGACTTGCAGGACTATTTAATCAAGCATCTTAGATGACTCATGTTTATGTAGAGAAAGTAGATGTATCAGTGCTTTTTCTTATGTAGCACTTAACCAGATGCGAGCACAGCAATACCTTTCAGCAATGCTTTCTGTGCTATGGTTAAGAGAGCACCTACAGAGTGAAAAGGGGTAGCAAGTGATAAACAGAACCATATTAATGTTTTCTAGCATGTTTTCAACTCAAAGCTTGATAAGACAGTGTGCAAGACATTTTCAAAGTTGATGATTATGATCTGAAAAACCAAGCAAATTTGTTTTAAAACAACATCCACAGCTTTTTACAGGGGAGACAGCCTCTTAGCTCTGGGTCAACTCCTCTAGACTGTTTTGTAGACACTTGATACCTGTGAAAGATTTGATGTTTTCTGCATGTTCTTGTGTCAAGTCAGGACAACATTCCTGGCCTTACCTTTCAGCATCATCCTCTATATTTATTAGCCTCTCCTTCTGTTGTAGTTTTAAAGTATATCAAGTGGAGAGACAGCATAAAGTTAACACAATCTAAGATCAGGATGATGTTGAACTTCAGGGAACTCAACACAAAGAGTAGGAAAGGATCAAAAGATCCAGAAGTCAGAATCAGATAGAATAATATTCAGTGATTACTAAAGCCTGTCTCTGTGATACATAAATTAGTTGCAGAAAAATCTGAAGAATGAACTCTTATGAGATTTGTCCTTCTTCCAGATGATCCTGAAACAATGTGAGAAGGATTTCTCATCACATATTGGCCAGCGGCTAATGGAGAAGTACAAAACAGTGTGGAAGAACTATCTGGGTTTGGCTCTGGCAAAAGAACAGAAGTATAGTCTTTATGATACTGCCCCTCTGCTCTGCTCTGGTGAGAGCCCACCTGCAGTGCTGCGTCCAGCTCTGGAGCCCTCAGCACAAGGAGGACATGGAGCTGCTGGAGCGGGTCCAGAGGAGGAACACGAAAATTATCTGAGGGCTGGAGCACCTCTCCTATGAGGACAGGCTGAGAGCTGGGGTTGTTCAGCCTGGAGAAGAGAAGGCTGCAGGGAGACCTCATAGCAGCCTTCCAGTACTTAAAGGGGGCCTATAGGAAAGACGGGGAGAGACTTTCTAGCAAGGCCTGTTGTGACAGGACAAGGTTTTAAACTAAGGGAGGGCAGATTTAGACTGGATTTAAGAAAAAAATTTTTTACTATGAGGGTGGTGAGGCACTGGAACAGTTGCCCAGAGAGGTAGTGGAGGCCCCATCCCCGGAAACATTCAAGGTCAGGTTGGACGGGGCTCTGAGCAACCTGATCCAGTTAAAGATGTCCCTGCTCTTGCAGGGGGTTGGACTAGATGACCTGTAAAGGTCCCTTCCAACCCAAACCATTCTATGATTCTATGATTTTAAATAGAATTAATCAGTGTTATTAAGGGTTTAAACCATTACCTCGGGTTAAATCAATAATTTCTTTTTCCAGTGGATTTATGAGATATAAACTCTTATATCAGACGGGGCTCTGAGCAACCTGATCGAGTTAAAGATGTCCCTGCTCTTGCAGGGGGTTGGACTAGATGACCTGTAAAGGTCCCTTCCAACCCAAAGCATTCTATGATTTATGATATTCTTTTAACACTTTGTATCAGAAAATGCTGGCTGTGTTGAGTCATAAAATGACAAGACCTGACCTACAGTTTTACAACTGACATTAATTTTTCTTTTGTTTACTAAATGTTTCCCAGACTAAAAGCAATTTTCCTCCAGCTATCCAGATTTTTTTCAAATTTTTGTTACCCAGATGAATTATATCAGAAATAATTACACTTATTGGTGTTACCCAAATTTCTTTATGGAAAGGTTTCAGAGAACAAATTGTAATGCACTGTAAATCTGAACGCAGTTTACTATTTTGTAAGGAACATAAGCTTTTTCTGTTGTCTGCTTTTTGTAACCAAACCATTATTTAATAATATATTCTATTGCCATAGAATTCATGGCAAAGCAAAGAAAATGGTTTGGGGTACAAATTCATCTGGCAATATTATATGTTACGAATATTCTGTAAGATGGAAGCTGTCTTTTTGGCAATGTTTCTCTATAATATCCTTTGGCAGACCTGTTGAAGTCTTCAGCAGACTTTGCATTATTTGTTCATTAGGTCCAACTCTTTGCAATAAGACTGAAAGGGTCGTAGCTTGATTTTCCAAGAAATGTAAAAGATATTGTATATGGACAAGGGCAATTCATGGCACTTATTAAACATCAAACACTCACTGCCTAAACCAGCGTTTGGTTCCAAATCTATTAGTCATTAGTATATTAGTTTCCCTTTTACAAGGAATTTTGCTTTTCTCTTTGTGGCTTGCTTTCAAACAGAAGATATCACACTTAAAAACGCAAAGCTGAGGGTGTGGTAAAATGTTCTAATATCCATACTCGAAAATGATAGCAAGACTGCAGATTGCTTTTTAACACTTTTGATTCAACCCTTCCTCATCTACACAGTGGGCAGAAGTAGCGCTCTTTTATACAGCGCAGAGAACAGAAGCACATCATGCAATGATATTATAAAGACATGAGCAAGTTTGGTCAGTTGTCCCATAGCTGTGTGACATCCTGTATGCTGATTAGCTGCCACTCCTATTCATGAATAGGCCAGTGATTATGACTAGGAAAGAAAGACTCAAGGAAAAAAAAAAAATCCAGCTATTAACTTAGCTTATTAATATACAAGTATTTTCAAGTCATTCTGTATGCATGAGTAATTGCAGGCACTCAAACCCATGCTACATAGTAACACAGATATAAACATGTGTTTTAATCAGGAGTGGATAACAAATGTAACAAGCTAAGCAAAAAAAAAAAAGTATAATTCAGTAACAAAGTTAAATATTGGAATGAACCTACATGTAGGAAAAAAGTAATTAATAAAAAATTCATATTATGAGGACAATTAACCACTGGAATAACCAAGAGGCTGGACAAGAGACTTCCCAGGAACCCTTCCAACCTGTACAATTTTGTGATCCTATAAATCTATGTACGTGCCAGAGTTCCAAACTAACAATATCAGCACCAGACAGGGATGTGTTGATGCATTCAAAAAGTAAGCAAGATGTTTGAACAGAAAAGGAATGGACTGATGAATAAGACAGACTACCACAATGCCTTTATATAACTCTAAGTCTACCAGCCTCCTCACTTCAAAAGGAATTGTGCAGAGGTTGCTACAAGTGAGGGGTCACTATAAGCTCAGAGGAGTGATCACTATCTGAAAAAACTCCCATACTCTCATTAAAAAAAAAGAAAAAGAAAAAAGGAAAACATTAGGTTTACTTCCTTCAGCAAGCAATTCAGGAAAAACAGATTAGGAACTTCTGGTGTCCCTTTCTCAAAGTTTAAAGCACCAGGACATTTAGTCAAACTAATAAATGGATAGCCAAGATCCAAAAAAAAGAACTGGTTCCCTGGTACCTGAAGATTTCATGAGTGTTACATAAAGATCAAAAATTAGCAAAAGTCAGCAACTATGTAGGCGTATACATTATAGAAACACTCAGAATTGTCATAAATAGCAGTCAAAAATATTTTGGAAAAATAAGATACTAAACCAAGACATAATGATCAGACTCTAGACTGACACTTTAAATGTTTAGAAAATTAGCTTTCTTCAGCCTTCTACATAGTTCCTACCTCATCTTTGGAAGCATTTGATGCTATCTACTGAAAATACTTCTGTATAAGATGGATATCATGTATTATCAAGCTCAGCAAGTTGCAATATACACATGACATTATGATAACATTACGTTGCCATGTTTTTCTCTTTTTGATTTTGAGTTTCTCATTCAAAGACCCTGCATTTAGTCTATATGTAACTTTTTAAATGTGAAAGCTAGCATACAAATAACTTCAGATCTAAGATTGAATAATTAATGGCAGGAACCTCAGAAAAGGCACAAATATGTTTCTCCTGAAAGCTACCAGAACCACCTGAAATTACTTTTATATTACACATCTGTTGGAATGGAAAACTAAAATGCTTTGTGAGAAAGTGATGACTTTCAAGAACAGTAATGGAAAAGTTTGGAACATCTTGTTAACAGCATTGCAAGCACTTCATTTGGAGTTAAACTTTGTTAGATTTAATATATTTAATATCTTAAAATATTAAATATTCATAATCTGAGTTGATGAGTTCTGTGGTAATGCTAGTTGGAGAATGATGGTTTTATTTTACGACTGCTTTTAAGCCTTGGATTTTTTTTTTTCCACCATGCATTAGGATGCAGAGTAAAAAGAGGACAAGAGTAAACCAGCCTCTTGAATATTTCACATAACACAGCTGTATGAAGATGGTAAGTCTCTCTCTTCCCTTCTCCATTCTGTCTCTTTCCGTTTCCTCTGTCCTCTTTCTCTCTAGCTATTCTGTCCCACAGACACCTACCTTTGAAAATGTTTCCAAAGGTGATAAAACTTTTCTGCTTTGAATAAAAGTTATTTCATTGAAATTATTCAATCCAATTTAAGTATATAGCAAATTTAACAGGCTAGCCTAAAAACACTTTTAAGATTATGATAAAAGTCTAGAAGTCAATTTTAAATGTTTCCTGGAAATGAGCATATAGTAAATTCAATCTAGTGTGAAGGACTATGATTGGATGAGCTCAAATAGGCACTTTCGAAATGCCAGTATATCAGAAATGGAAACCGCAGCCCAAAAGACTGCTCTGTCATCTATATTTCAGAGCATTTCATTCCCTTGTAGCATCCACAAACTCCTGCCCGCTATGTCTTTGTTTAACTGGTCTGGGAAGGCAGTGAGATGGCACAGATTTCCAGTGACTTTGGCTGTAAATAAGTGGCAAGTGTAAGAATATTAAAATTCTTAAATACATCTAAAAAGTGAACTTATGTCCAGGACAAAAAAGTATCACTGGAAACCAATTGCCATGTCACACATTCATCTAGTAAAAAGCTTTCGTTACTAATTACAGGAACAGAACTGGAAAAAAGAAATGATCCATATTGGCTATGAAAGATCCTTACTGCATGGTTTTTGAGAAGCAATGGAACCTCTGCATAGGTAGACTGCTGAATACCACAGTGTATCCTGAGGAACACAGGAATCTACCAGTCTGCTTCCTCATGATTTTGGAAACAGAACTGCTGCTCGTGGTAAACTGATTTAAATAGTGTAAATATATGATGAGTCTACTTTTTACAGGACCCTGATCTAATTTTTTTTTAAGCTTGAGACCCATAAAGCTGAATACTGAGTATTAATTCAATTTCTGTTGCAAGACTGCTAATTATTTCTGCTTAGTTGAAAAGTTTATCATCCCATTTCAAGTGGGCAAGACATGTGTCTTTCTCAGGTTGTTTCACCTAACCTCATCAGAAAGGTGGTTATCACACTGAAATAAAATCAAATAAAGTTTATTCCACCTACCAGTAAGCTGAAGTTTCAGCTAAGCTATCGGGGGGGGGGGGGGGGCGGGGAGGGAGAAGGTCAAACAGGTCAGTTTTACTTTAATTACTTCCAAAATGCAGAAATGTATAATTTATCCTTTCCAAAAATCACTAGAGCCTCTCCCTATCAGCAAATGATTTCTACCAGTGCTATTTTTCTTAAGTGCAGTGCAGTTTTGCACAACCTTGCATGCATGCATGTGCATTCACAGTACATGTTTTTTCCTCCACCCTTGGGTCAGATTATACTATGGTAGAATAGATTGCCATCTTCAGACATTCTTTCTGATGGAAAAAAGAAAGTTAGTTTTGCTCAGTTTCATTTCTTCACTGCCAGCTGTAGCTTCTCAGGCAACTCTAAACCACAGTTGTACCTCCCTGGAGTGCATGCTTCAAAGAGATATGGACATTTATCTTGTCATTCCCTTATATCACCTTTGCTTCTCTATATTTTTCTCTTTAGGTTTTCTTCCCCTCTTTCCTCTAAACTATTCATGCTTATATGTATCCCTAGACAGTCTTTCTCAGCATTTTTCCTGCAGTGACTTGATAAAAGTAGGTCTGCATAAATCCGTGTGTGCAAATACTTAGATGAAAAATGCAGTACCAGATTGACTGACACAGTTGGCAAATACAGACAGAATTCAGCAAATAGTTTCAGCCAAAATTTTGATAGGAAGAAGGATGTGTGTGGTTGAGAAAGCTGAAAAATTTCACTCTGACATTTTCTAAATTAAAAAAACACTCTACATTTCAAACATTTCATTTATAAATGTAGGCTACTAAAACAAAAACAAACCAAAAAATCCAACCATACTTCCAAACTAAGCAATAAACAGTTGAAAAAGAAATGCACAAAATGTTTCAATCCACCAATTTTTTTCCTTGTATTCATTGTCTCCAATGTGAGAAACCAGTGCTTTTTTTAGATGTGCCCCCCCTCCAGAACGATGGCTGTTTTCCTCCCTCTGTTCAGTTGATTAATCATATATTCTACTAAGAATTTTGTCTGCTAATACTCCAGGGGCAAACTCTCCATCATCCCATGACTCGCTTAGACTGTGATGTAGTGTCTCTGTTGGGTGTCCAGCATGGAATGGCATTCACTCAAGAAGTTACAGGAGTACTAGTTATTTTTCTTTTTTTCCCCTAATACATCCATCTTTATCTCTGAGTTTTTTCATTATTTCTGCTTTTGGTGTTCCATTTGCATTTGTTGTATGTTGCTTATATTTCTAAATTCTCTGCTTGTGTGTAATTTACTGGTGTCACAGAGTTTCAACTCCTGTCAGTTTGGGACAAAATTCAAATTTTGGATACCTCATGCACAGAAATCAACACAACCCAGTATTGATTTCAGGGTTCAAGGACCAGCCAGTAGTGTAGTCTGCTAAGTTAACAAAACCAAACCAAAACAAAAACAACCAGTCTCATCTAACAGAATTAAGGAAAAAGCAAATCATGAAAACCAAGAGGAACAAAACAATGTAAAGTATGACCGATTCTTGATTACCTAGTATTATCATTTATATACCCCCAAGTATGGTTACTTCCAGCAATGCAAGATGCATGTTAAATTCTACCATTCTGATTTAAATAAATATATATGACAACACAGGTTTGGAGCACAAAAGAGTCATAATACAGCTGATACAAAGAATTTTAACCTCACCTTTCCAGTAGACTTTGTTCCTTTCCAAATGCAAAAATAGCAGATAGTCCAAGCAGCAAGGAGGCACAGTGCAAGTTCCCAGCGAAGATTCCCAATATGTTCAATTCCATCAGATATAGCTAGCACCCTTCGTCTTCCAAGGGGGGGAAAAAAAAAATAAATATTGAAGCAAAACAGCACTACATATAAAACATTGGGCTAAAACCAAATCAACTTCAACCAAGGAGACTCCTACTGAAAATGCACCATGCTAAGATAGAAGAGACAGAAGGAAAAAATAGAATATTCTCAGTGGATTTAAAATCTGGTTAAAAATGAACAAATATTTAATTTTTCCAGGCCAGTGACAAAATAAAAAAGTTTAAAAGAAACTTTTCCATAAAAGTCAAAGAAAAAACCCCAAATTTCTTTGAATTAATAGGCCCAAAATAAAACACTTCAATAATAAATGTTTTTTTCCAATTTTACTGGGTTTTTTAGAAAAAAAGTTCTAACCTTTATTTTTACCTTGTATCATTTATTTTCATAAATTTCCTTTTGCAATTGAAACTATAATTTTAAAATATTTATTTTCAAAACTGTCAAACATCACAACATTTTGCAAATGGATTTTATTTAGGAAATGCTAAAATTAAAATATTAGTATTTTAAAAACAAACTTTTTTGTGAAAAGTAGTCAGCAAAAATATATATTGCATTTACTATTTCAAAATAGTGTATTTGAAATACTAGCCACTCAGTTCTAAAAACATAAGTCCTCATATATTTTAGGAACAGCTCACAGTCTGGGGCCAAAGTATTTACTAACTTAGTAAACAAGATAAAGAGAGAGAGTGAAGAGGTTTTAGCTTTTTGTTTGGTTGGTTGTTGTTTGGGTTTTTTTGTTGTGTGTTTGGTGTTTTTTGGTTTTTTTTAAACAAGAATGTGGGAACTGAAAACTCAAATTAATTGCTAGTATTGACACAGGAAACCTGCAGAACCAGGCTTCAATGCTAGTTTCCAGAAATCTGGGCTAGCATTTTATTCACGAGAATGATTTTTTTTTTTAACATAAGAATGATGCTCTGATCTGGGAGATACATGGTCCTTTTATGTGCTTTTATTTTTAAATAAACACTCATATTAAACAAAATGTAAATTATTTACCAGCCCATAAATAAAACATGGATATTCCTGGTTGTATGGATGCAGAGATTAAAAGCAAGAGTAAAAATTATTCCTATAACACTCAATGATTTCATTAATTCTCTTGAGATTTTTCAATTGCTCTTAAGCCTAAAAGAAACCCTATAGATAATTAAAGGACTTTTTTTCAGGAATCTCAATTTTCCAGAACAATAAAAATACGATTTAACTGGTATGTGAGGTCAGAAGTTGATATGAATTTAAATTCCATACCTTCAGAGATTTGGAAACACCTTATCATTTTTAAACAACTTAAAGCAAGTAATTAGTCATTTACTAATTATATACACAGAATAATTCGCTTCAGTCTTTCATGTCTTTTATCAGCTTAATCAAATCTCTACAGGGACTGGCCATGGGTCATTCCACTTGTGTTTCCATAAATATTTTTGCAACACCTGTATGCACACATATACCCATTCACATAAAAATTTCCAACATTCAACCTTGCATAAATTATCCTGAGCAAAGTTTTCTCTAAGATCTGTATTACATGTTTTCTATACAACCTCAGAGACCCTAAACTTACAGTACACTCCCTCCCAGAGACACTGTGAATGAAAACAAATTAACTGAATTTCACAGGTACTCTGATATAGTTAAAAGCCCTATAATAATAATCACTGTATTATATATATAATATGCATATAGTCATACAGATAATGTAATTAATTACAATAAAATATATTTAGGTTAAGAGTTGAGTATTAAGTTTAAAAAGTCCAACCTGCAATCACCCATGTGAAATAACTCTTCCTTTTGCATTTGATTCAGTCATTGGCCGAGGCGACCAATTCAGGGAGTATAAAGTATGATCACATAATTCAAGGCCATGCCTAAAATAAATGTTGGGGCTACCTGGGGAGGAATCTGATCTGGTTCTTTCTGCTTTCACCAGCAGTAGGTTGAGGATGAAGGGAAGCTCCTCCACCTGCCTCTAATGATGGAGTAGGAGGATGGAGACATCAGCAGCTGGTGCTATCATAGGAAAACGAAAAGATCTATCACCAAGTCTTTCAGATGGCCATAGATGCTATAGAACCTATTCAGTCTTTCACACATTTCAAGAGCTGCAGCTGCTGTTCCTCCTGCAGCCATTTACAATGTATGTGCTAAGAGTTTGCTGCTTAGTTAAGGCAGGACAAAATTTAACAGCTTAAAGAAAAATCACACACACACCCTCCCCCCCCAAACCCTAAAGCCTGAGGTTTATCGTCTTATTTTCCAATGAATATAGAGGTAGAAGATCTTTCCACTTTGAGAAAAAAAATGTGGGGGGGGGGGAGGTTACACAAACTTTTTGCAATAGAAAGTGTTATGAGCTTAAATGTAACATTACTGCCACTTCATCTGCATTTCCTCCTCATCCAGTAACTAGCTTTATTCTGCAAAGCTTCTGCCATCATCTAGTTAGGGAGAGAAGTGATCTAGCATGGAACACCCTCAGCTAGTTAAGACCTGCAAAGAACCTAAGGAACTGTCATCAAAATGCACTCAAAAATGGAGAGGTAGCTTTTAATGGAAGGTATATTTTAATCAAGAAGGGGAAGCACATATTTGATATCTACAGTCCAGAATTGAAAATAACATCACTGAGCCATAGTTAAACAGAAAGGCTGATGAAATAGATACTTAAAATTCAAGTTCTTCTAAGCAATTTGACAGATGATATCATGTAGAATTTGACTTAGGATGACGTCCACCCTCTTTACAAATTCTCATTCAAAAAGCAAAAGAAATCCTTGAAATCTTAGCTCACCTTGAACATTACGGTGTTACTTGTAAGATAACCAAGACAAAAAGTGGTATAATACGATTAAACAGGGTCTAGCAATAAAAGGCCAATAAGAGTGTACTGACAACAGGCTATGTTGAAAGACATGTTAAGAGTGAATAGTCCACCACAGAAACCTGACGACAAAGCAAAGAACAGGTATTTGCAGACACTTATTTTGATTGCAGGTACTACAAGGTTTCTTTTTAACCAAAACCACTTTATAAATGGACTAAAAAGCCTCAAACTATAAATTACTGTCGTGGAAAAGAACTAGCCAATAAATATCTTAACGTTTCTCATTTGGGCACCAGTGTTTCCATGCAAAGCCTACCAGACCAACAATCTTAACCCAGCAGTAAGATTTCTGCTCTGCCAGGATTAAGGAGGAACAGCTTTGACAAATGCAGCTGCTAATACCAAGAAAACATCATTGTAGAGTAAACTCTCTGACCTTTTGCAACCCTACGAAAAGAAAGCAGCATATTATCAGCCTGTTGGCACATAGCATAACATTCAGTCAGCACATCTACACAATATACCAGCAATGTGGAAATCACATAGTCTTGTTGTGAGACTACGTATCCAACCTTTCTGCAATGACACGTAAGCATACACTACCTATAATTTCCAGTTTATGGCTGCAATTGATTTTTTTTTTTTGAGACATAAGTATTAGTATACTGACTTAAAGATGCAGGTTGGAAAGAGATTGGTCCAAGTTCAGTTTGAACTTCACAATCAGATTAAGTGAGAGAAAGTCATAAGACAAGGAGGGGCAGCTTAAAGAGTTTTAATTGTTGTTTTGCTTAGAAAGGTTCTAATTTTCATTTTCAAGTGGCATACTACATTTTAGAATTAATAGTATTTTTTTTAAGGTTAAAAAGAAAACTAAACCAAGAGAACATACAAACAAAAAAAAAACCCCAACCAAACAAAATGTTTGTGTTTGGGACACAATAATTGTGAAATAGAAACATTTTTCATTTAGCTTTATTTTCACTGAAAAATAATAAAGTTTCCTTATGTTTCAATCAAACCAATTTTTTTTCTGGCTATTTGGATGATATTTATGTACAAGTGCACCTAAACATAAGTAGCATTTCTTTTCCAAAAACGAGGAGGTGCGAACACACGTAAGATGGCTGCAGTAGCGCAAAGCAATGCTATGGAGACATTTGTAAGCTTATTCAGCTGTAGAGCCATGATGCTGTAGAGCCATGCTAACACAACACTCCGCGTGGGCTAAGCATTACAGGTAGTTACTTGCCTGTAACACAGACGATGGATATAGCTGTGCTGCTTTGGTACATGAGCTAGCCAGTTCAGACAGCCTGGAACTTCTGCACTAGACTCTGTCGTATCGCATAGGTATTTACTTCATGACAAAACCCGCTACAGGACAAACCCCCAGCAACAGGAATGGCTCCTGGAGGATTGGTAAATTTATTTAAGAGAGGCTGGCAACTTCCTCAGTCGAAGATTTGTGCACATCTATACAGATGATGAACTGCATCACGCCAGTCACTAATTCGCATGAATGCCACCTGCCCAGTCTCACGGTACCTCTCAATACTCATGTCCCGCCAACAGTTATGCATAGGGCTACAATCACTCCTCAACTTCCAGACCCATGAATGTGTCAACTGAGATATCAATCTTTATTCAGCTATCTTGTAGCGTGGTTGCAGAACTGTATGCTGTGGGAAAAAGACACAGAAAGCTTTCAACAGTAATTCCATAGTGCTGCCACCACATTGCAAAATAGTGAGCCATAATGGAAGTATACGACTGATACATTGGCATACTCGGGGCTCAAACAGAGCTTGCAGAATTACTTTAGACTCGCACCATAATCCACATCCAGCTGTCAAAGTAATCCATTTGAGCAGCCAGTCACTTGAATTACTACACTGTTCTTCCCTAACTGCATAACAACTTCTTAATAAATAAATGCTATTACTCTCTCTCTCTCATGGTTAGAATGTTTCACACACCAAAAGACAACTTTGTCTTAAGAACACAATTCTCATGAAGATTCGAGATGGGGATTTTTAAAAGCAACCAGTTTCAGGAAGCTGTCTGCAGAAAGTCACTTCTCAGTCTTTTCTGAATGCTCTGTGAGAAGTCTCAAATAGCAGACACCTACCTTACCCATCCAAAAATCTTGGCCCAATTCTTTTGTAAAGTGTCATAGAAAGTAAATGGCAAATTAATGGCCTCAACACAATTATCCCTGCTGCTCCCATTTTAAAAAGACACATGGTGCCAATCAACTTGAACTGTTAGCACCATAATGAGTATTTAAATATACCGAAGTACTGTAAATTGTTTTGTATTTTCTTTGTTCAAGCAGAACAAAGGTTTAGTGTTTCCCTTAGAAAGTAAGCAGCAACAAGTCCAGAACATATAATTAAACATACAATCTATGCAAAGAATAGATCCAAGGAAGAGAAAGTCTTGCTCAGAGACTAGCAGTGATTTCCTCAGCAGGCACAACGCAGCTCTCCCTAATGCCAGGGCCTTCACTCTCCTGCTGAAACCATCTGAAACAGCAGCAGATGCAGATTTTGAAAGGAGGCAGTATTCAGAACATGAAATTCTTCTCACAAAGCCTCAGTTCAGTCTGACTGTAGATACCCTCATATCTGCACTTACTCTTTTATTATTCAACTTAAATTAAAAGGGGGGGGCATTTAAAAAATACATTATTCTCCCCTGCATCCAAGAAGCAAGGCTGATGTTTTCAGGGGTCAGAAGATGACAGAGTTGATCACAGCTTCTTGCTCCTCAGCAGTCCTCAGCAGCTTCTATCTAAAAGCTGCCATGACCTTGCATAAATCGCACAGACCACAAAAAAAGAGATTGTGTAGCTTTCACTACGTCTTCCTCTTCTTCTCTTACCACTGCAAGTCCCCTACCGTACCTTGTTCTCCTCACCTCTTAATGCAGGGGAAGATAAAGAACAAGAGCAGTAAAGTCAGCATTGAAAGTGATACTCTCTGTTTTGAAATAACAAGCATTTGAAAAAGAGAAGTTCTATAGTGAGATGCCCGGGAATAGCCAAATCTGTGAAGGTTGTTTGCACCAATGTTTCATCACTTGTGATTGCAAGTGTTAAAGCAGAGCAGAAGGGAGTAATTTATGCACATTGCATAATTTATGCAGATTGCAATGGGAAGAGGTTGCAAATGCCTCATGGTCATTGTAAGTGAAATTATTCTTCAACAGAGGGCCTCCGTCTCACCCTAAACATTCCCTGGTATAAACTACATGGTCTTGCAAAATAAGACAATGGGATTCCAAGACAAACTACAAACATAGTGGTTTTATATTCCAATTAGCAGGTGATACTAAGAGTAAAAATGAAAAACAGTGATTTTCTGAGCACAAGCCTGACACTCTCGGGGAAGCCACTGGAGATAACTGACAAAGCCAATTTATATAACTGAATTATCAAGAATCAGAAACCTAAGTTAAGGGATGAGTTCAAGACATCTCTTTGCGATAAAACTTTTCAATTGTCAAATCTGAATATCCCAGGAGGGATTAGAATGCCAGTGGCCATATGACTTAGCAAAGGTGCCACTACATGCCAGACATACTATAAAAAAGCAGACATGTCCCGTAATTGCCTCCTAGATTTTGCTTTTTGAATTCTATATGCTTTCCCAAAGGAATCACACATGTCTGACCTTAACAGCACTATTAAAAAAATACAGATAGAAACTGGAGAGTTCATTTTCACTTCAGCTGGTTTGGTTCATACTTGCATGAAAAAAAAAAAAAAATTTCCTTATATATATCAAGACTTATTAAAGCTGAGGATCTTTAAGTAAAATCCCCCAAAATTAAATGAGGAGAAATATCTTAGCAGACATTTATTGGAATGCCTTGACACTTTATCACTAGAATTCACTACTGCCACTGGCCTAAGGCCTGAATGTACTTACCTTCAAAAAAAATTTCAAACTCATCTACATAGCAGGGCATTTAGGGCAAAAAGATACTGGGTACAGGAAGGTTATCTAAAGTTCTCTTAATAAATGAAAGTTTCCATAAATCATCACACATTTCAAGAAATAAAAAAATCAACAACAATCCTGATAGAAAAAAGCCCAAGAACCTAGAGGATCACTGTAGCTGCCACTACAACAAACTGGAGATAGCTGTAGGTAACCATTTGAACTACTACAGAATGTAAGATCACTGGTTAGTACAAGCCATTTTAAGCAGAGTAACTTTGAGTATACTGAGTTTGCTGCCAACAACTTAAGACTATGTGAAACTTTGCTCTAAAAAATGTCTTGCACAGACACCTGAAGATACAAATCATTAACTATTTTTGGATCTCATTGAAAATAGAAATTGATGAGAGTTTGAAAAGATTTATTGTAGGTATTGAGTTTTTTGTTGTTGTAGTTGTTTTGGGGGTTTTTGTTTTGTTGTTTAAAAATATGCAGCAGTTCAGTTTCTTGAATCGACCAATAGCCTGGGAAAGAAGCCAGGGGACTGGTGGCATTTGAGCATCTTGAACAGAATATTGAGGGAAAAAAGCTCCATTGGTATTAGGGTTAATTTAGAATGCAAAGGTTAACGCAAACCAGAGTAAGGTTTTTAATTCAGTAGTAGCAAACTATTAATTCTACACAGGATATTTTGCTTGTAAATAAAAAATTGGAGTGGATTTGTAATGTGTCTCATACCCAAAGACACACTATGTTTGAAGGTTTCACTACCTCTAGTCACACATATATAGCTTGACTAAATGTTATTGAAGAAAGATTTTTACTTTTCTTCCTATACATAACACAGAAGAAAAGTGATAAAAGTTACAAGAATCTAATGAATAAAAGATAAATTTAAGTGGAATAATAGGACATATATGTGAAGGACAGCATTCTTTATGTTTCCTGTTAGCTGTCAGAAATGCTGATGTTTGTCACAAGGATATTTACAACTAGACTGAACAAAATCATGACGTTATTACTACAGTGTAGGTTTATTCTGGTTACAGCTTATAGTACCAAATATTGTAAGCCTGTTTTAAGCTCACAGTTTAACTTGAATCAAAATATAAGTGTGGAGAAAAACAAACAAACATGGACAGAGTCAGGAAGAGATAACAGAGCCATAGAAAAATTTCAGCATACTTTAAGTACACATAAAATAATATACTTGGCAAGAAACTAGACAGCATACAACGACCTTTTGCTACCTACATTCCAGGAACATACTGTTGCTAATGGTTACCTCTGTTCTTTCAATTAACATCATTGCACATATCTGCCCTAGCAAAATTTAGAAAGATAAAATCCCATGAGGAAATTATTTCGAAAAGTATTATATACTTACTAAAAATATGTCTAATTTGTTTGAGAATGTACTAAAACACCTTTCAATTTAGTAGTTCAGTACATCTGACAGGAAGAAGGGCCCCTCCATTGTTGGAATTGCTGTAGAGGGGCATATTATGAGATAACTGCTACTTCTGACTACTCATAGCCAAAAAGTAGCCTTCCCATCCAAATTTGAAAACTAACATTTTGAAAGCTTACGACACTACATTATCGGCTGGGAGAACACTGCATTTTCCTGGGAAAGAGCTTCTTATTAAAGTGTTCCAATGTGTGGAGCTGTACCAGGCTCTTGAATAGAAAGAGGATTAACTGCTGCCAACACATTGTTGAAAGGAATGTACCGGGGTACTTATGGCATTATTTCATGATTTGGAAAGCTGAAGAACAGCTTCAATCTATTTGATGAAGGTCCCTTCATGTTCCCTCTCTGATTTGGAGCAGCTTCCAAGACACTTTTCTGCAAAAAAAAAAACCACCCCACAAACAAAACAACAAAAAACCCCCACCACTCAAACAGAGGAGGCAGCCTCTTGAGGTCACTTCTCCATCTGTATCTGTTCAGCCAGGAACATAGGTGGCAATGTTCCTTTTAATTCTGGGCCAGACTCTGTCCTCAGAGCATTCTGTGAGGAATGAAAGGAAAACAAAATGAAGCCACTAAGCAGCAGTAGTGCTACTGTACAGTGGCCTTTCTTATTATGTGTTTTGGTATGGTCCTTTCATTCCTGTAGATTTTTCAGACCCAGTCCATATTTACCTTGTGAACTTTGTTACTGAGCTCCTTGTACAAAAAGCTTAACATATTTGAGTGCCAGTGCTGCACAGATTTCCCATCAGTTTAGTAGAAAGGTATTAATATCTTTCAGACATCCTCTATTCCTGTATTTCCTGAGTTTAAGTTTCTGTCCAAAGACATGTTTTCTTAACTCCCATCTTTCTTTCTCTCATTGCACTCCATGCAGTTAATATTCTTTAATTTTTGTGAAAATTTATTGGTTTGAGTATTTCCTACCCAAATGTATTCAAGTATCGTGTGCAAATATACAGTTTCTGACATGCAGAAACTTGAGCAGATATTAACTGAAACTGAATTCTGAAAATGGTGGGATTCAGATTCCATGTACCAGAATCCTCTATGGATGCTTGAACTGCTAGGCCAGAAATCTACCAGCATCCATGGTTCTGGTAAACATCTTCATGAAGAGAATCACATTGTGGATTGTTGCACTGTCAGATGCTTATTCAACTAGTTAGCAGTCATAAAATCAGCCTCCTTTGTAAGACCATAATGATTGCAATACTTCCAGACACACTGGAAGGCTGAGATATTTGCCAGGGACACACAAAAAAGTGAAAAGTGACATTCTTTTTGTCACAGAGATCAGAGGCAGCTGCTTATCTAATGTGTTTATGACACATTATTTATTGATGAGAGCGTGGCCAACCATACAACTATAGGAATGGCTTAGAAACAGCTATTTTGAGTTGTTTCACCACCAGCAGCATTTGTTCTCTCTTGTCCGAATCACTGCAACTTTCCCCACTATCTGATAATCTTCAAAATTGAATGCTGAGGCTCACTTGACCCTGCACCCTTCCTATGCAGCAGTGCTGCGAGTTCTTGCTCAAGTCAGTGCTTCCTCAACAATTATGATTGTAAGCAGCTTTAAAGGATCTCCTCAGGTAGTGAAATTGCTCCTTTCGTTCTGTTAAAACACTAAGCTCTGCTGAACAGCACAGAAGCTTGCCTGTACTGAAGTATCTTTCAGGGAGTTGCAACATTTCCCTGTGGCTATCTAATCTGGGCTAATCGTTGTCTAATTTGGAAGAGAGGCTGATCTGTGCATCTGGACTGTATAACTCAAAGGTGGAAAAGGAACAGCCTGGGAGGAACAAAACCTTTTGAAAGAATGCTTATTTTAATAATAACACATAAACATACAAGCATATTTCAGAGAAGGCTCTATTGCTTGAGTCAGTAGTCTCCAGTTTACTGACTAGACACGCTAAAACTCTCATAAAGTAAGGAATAAGGGCTAAGAGAAGGTGAGTTCACCAAAATTACATGCTTCCCACCCTTCTTTGAATACAGAGTGGTTTCCTCTCACAGAGAGTAAAAAAACCAGTATTAAACAGAGTATACAAGATGCTAAAGATTTGAGATAGTATTCTCCACTGCCTTACATACTCATATGATAAACTTACAAAATCTATGCTAAAGGATATAAAACTCTATGAAACCAAAAGGCTAGCAGTTTACTTTGTAAACTTCTCAGGACTTTTTACTAAATTATATATAGGATAAGGTAAAAAGAAAAATTATCCTTCAATAAAACGAACCTAAAAAGAGTCATCTTGTTACTTCCCTAGTCAATTTACTACTGTATTTATTACTCGTACTGTTCTCCAAGGTTTCTCTGCTCTGGCATGATTCATTATCTCTTGGACACAAGAAAACGTACAGAACAGTATAATATTGTCCTAGGCGACAGGTATAGCAACATTCTATGTACTAGTGATATCAAAGCTGTGAAATGTTTTTCAGTTTTAAAATATAAATCAAACACCTTGTTCTATAATTTACAGGACTATAGATTAAAACATAGCTGCCAAATAAAGGAGACTTTCTGAGCTTCACTGAGTGAGCAACAATCAACAGAATGAAGAAAAATTCTTGTTAGAAGAGAACCTACCTGACGCAAGACTGACAAAAATGTGTGGGAGACCTCTCCCTTTTACAGGAAGGAAACATATGTTTTTAACAGGGATAACCCTTATAATTGTAAGCCCTAGGGTACAATATATACTACATACTACTCCCGTACTACATATAATATACACTGCATTGCCTAAACAAATGTCAAAATTTAGCAACACATATGACTCAGGCTGCATATTAAATCGGTTCTGATCTTACTTGCATCCATATTATACAGTCTTGAACCTTAGTAGGAGTGAAGGAGACAAGCGTTCAGAAGATGCACTCCATGACTGGGTAGTGCACGAACCCTCCTTTGGCTTGCTAACCTGCGGAGCTCTGATTACATGACGACAACACGGGAAAGAATGACATATTGAGAATGTTAATACCATATAGTAGACATATATCTTCGAAAGAGAGAATGCCTTAAAAAGAAAGGATTCTTTTCAGACTATCTTTTTTCCCCTCTAGATTCTAACATTTAGGAAACTAAAAAAGGGCTGGTTGTGTCAGGTTTTTTTCCATTGCAGCAGTGTGGTAATCACTGAAACACCTCCAGAACAACTATAAAGTTGAACAAAGGTAATCTTTCAGTGAATTTGTAGCAGATTTAGTCATTAAAAGTATATGTTCTTTGAAATGAACAGAGAGAGTACAGGTGCTGAACTCTCACTGGAATTCAACGTGAACTGACACTTTAACTTTTCTGAAAGTTATATATCCAGAACTGACAAAGGATACAGAATCTGTGCACTGTACAAACCTCGCTTAAGGTTTCATGTAAACTCTAAAATAGGAAATATAATGTATCCGCAGGTTTCTAAAAGTGCTACAAATAATCCTTGCCAGATATTGCTGGATACCCACTTGTAGTCTCCAACCACCAGTGCTCAATGATTAGAAAGATGTATTTCAGCTTTTAGAAGATAATCTACAGATTACAGATTAAAGAATCTGTAATAAAATTCTCTCCAACTGTAAGAATTCTCCTCTGGAAATCCACTTAATTCCATACTTGGCTTTTTTTTAAAGCAGATAGACAGACAATTCCCAGTGGTGACATTAGTGAGAATCCCTCAGCTAGAGCATTACGCACAGCTCTTAAATATTTACCTCTTACAGCATATTTTCCGTGAGCTATACATATCAGAATGAATTATTCCTAGTTGAGACACATTTGCTGCTGTTCAGCCTACTTCTTTCTTGTTAAAGTCCTGATAGGGTTGAATGTTGCTCCATTCATTATCCATTTTTATACTTCTTACCAAATTAAAAGGTAAGATTAAACTCTCCTCAGCAGACTTTTCTCTGAAATTTCTAGTACTGCTTGCAAATAATTACACGTATTTCTTGTGTCAACCCCCTATCTGAATGTAATGTGACACTATTTAGCAGCTACTGTGTATATACATATATTGCTTTTTCTCATTTTTTTATATGTATGTCTGTGTGTTTGTGTGTATCTAGAGCGAGAGACAGAGACAGCGATAGATAAACACATAACACCCCACTTCTCCTCTAGCCATTCCTGACCTATTTTTCTTCAACCTCTTTCACTGAAGTCATGGCACCTTCTTCTTCACCAAGTCTGAGAGTTTAAACCTGTCAAGTAACTTTTTTGTATCGTTCCACTCACCTCTGCTCTATAGTTTCTTGGTACTCTCTCAATATATCCAATGACTCCTTCAGTCTTTTTGCAGTTTTCCCCTACTCCTCTCTGAAGAATTCATGCAGTGACAAAAATCTCCCTTTTATTCACCTTCTGAGTGGCATAAATTAGTTCAGCACACAGTAGCAGCTGTGAACTGAAAGCACCTAGAAGAAATTTAAGTCAACCCTATGGCTCTCAAAATGTGTGTTGAGCCTTTTCGACTGTCTGTAGACTTGTACTTGGTTGTTCACTCTTAATTAAATGTTCATAAAATGAGAACTACAGACCACAAAAAATTGAGGACTGTTCCACAGTTTTGTAAATTAGTCCTTCATAGTGAGCTCTTGGCTACAAACTCATGTAACAAATTAACAATAGTAAGCTCTTATCTCTTCCACTCGGAACAGGCCAATATAAAACCATTACGTGACTGCCCAAAAAACCCAAACAAACAAAAAAACCCACACACCCCCCACAACACAACAAAAAAACCTACTCTGTCAACATATTTCTCGTACTCACTGGCCCTGTACTAAATCCTAGTTACAAAAAAACCTAAGTGAAACTGCAAAGGAGCAGGGGCACAAGGCAGTAAAGAATAGCTGATAGGTCAAAAGAGAAAAAAAGAAAACTGCCAATGTACAGGAGCTATTTTAGGAGGTCCCAAGTCCTTTGTCCACATTTACAGCCACTGGGTCTTCCTAAAATACCACTCTCCTGTAGCACTTGCAACTTACAGTATGATTCTTAATTAAATAAATTCAGATAAGTTCTACTGGCTCAATTTTTCATTTGTAAACTAAAACCAATAGTGAGCAGAAATCATTAAAAAATAGCTGTTGAAGGGACTTTGGTAAGATATCAGTTATTTCCCTTTCCACACAGAGGACAACTATGCCTACATCATTGTTTCAAGGCCTGCGCTGATTGATATTCTGTAACCTTTACAGGAATTCCACAGCAATATTTAATGAGTCTTCCTCAGGAAGTCCTCCTGACACTGCAAATCAATTTCCTTGCTGCTATATAAGAATATAGTGGAAAACATGAAAAATTTACCGAAAAAGGTGGGGGTTTTTTCACAGTCTGGGTTCACTATATCTTTTTGCACAGCAAGAACATCTCTCCTTTGAGCATTTAATTTGGCTAAAAAAACCCAAGCAACCACCCTTTCTATTATTGCTCTGAATCTACAAAGCCATACTTAGGAAATACTCTTAAAAAATGTCTAAATTTTTTTTTTCTTGTGATGACACTTTTTCAAGAGCCAAAAATAGATACAGGCTTGCTTAACTGCACGGAAGTATTTGCTTTACACAGTACCCATGCTGAGATAGCCAAGAAGCAGATTATAGAATCATAGAATGGTTTGGGTTGGAAGAGACCTTTAATGAATGTGACTGCTGTTTAACATTGTTTTCGGAGTTACTTGGGCATCTCTAAAATCCCTTGCACCAAGGTCCTTAAGGTTCTCAATTTCAAGACAGTCAGCAAATCTAACAGACACATTCTTGGACAGTTGAAAATGACAGTATTATTTACAAAGCCACGTGCATATTTATCGGATTCCAGAGATATTGAAAAATATGTCTTGGAAGAGTTACATGCTATTTGTTTGCACATCTAGTCTTGCAAACCCAATTCCCATGGTAAACTGGTGGAGAAAATACTTATTGGGGTGGGCAACCTTTTAAAACATGAATGTAACTTTTCAGCTTGTCCTGTACAATACAATTGTCTTCTTTAGGGGAGCTACTGAAGTGGACTAATTGGTTTCAGACAGCAATTTTCACCAACTGTATCTTGCTTTTAGTTTTCTAGAAGATTTAAAAGTTTTCTTAGATACAAGTGTAGGAGTCTATACATAATAACTCTTAAAGAAGGGGATGAACGCACTTTTGTATTTGCACAAAACCAGAGATAACTGAAAGGAGGCCTTTCAGCAGAGGTCTTCCCTTATATAAAGTAACAACAACAACAACAACAATCTATGACAAATGAATTAAAACCCTAGTAAAGCCAGAAAAAACATTCCTGGTTATTTTGGCATGTTCTGCAATTGACTGATTTGGCCAAGCTTGTCATGGCACAACCAAGGTTTTGCTATTTTAGACCTTTCATTTTTTTTTCTTTTTTTTAATTTTCCTGCAAGCAAACTGTGCTTGTCTCAAATATTTCTTTCCCTACAATATCAAGAAGTGCATATATAGATATCCATGTCTTTAAACACACACTCCTACATTAACAATAATGAAAATGCCCGTAATGTTACTGATTCCTAAAAAAAAAAAAACCAAAACAGTTTAGCATTCTTCAGCAAAACTGGATATCTGAGCCAGCAACTTCTAAAAGGTCACAGTTTAAGCACAACACTCAGCTCCCTGTGCATGTTTTCCAGCTATTAGTAGGCAATAATATTGTTGCTAGAACTTTTACAGTTGTGTAATGAAGAGATATTTTAAATAGCTCATGTACGATCTTCGCTACAAAAATGTAATTTCTATTTTTGCCAGCACTACAGGCCAAAACTTTCCCATATTTTATCGTAGGAACCAACCGAATGCTACAAATTCCCAGAAGACATTCTAAGTAGTAGACAATGAAATGTTTTATGAACTATCTCTGAAATAATGGTATCATTCTAAATAACTAGGAAAATAAGAGACAAAATTTGTTCACGGTACCTTCGCAATCAAAGAAAACTTTATTACCACCTTCAGTACCTACAACTACTGAAAAGGACTTTGTAACATTTTAAAGTTACTTTTCCAAAACATAAAGGTGCATCTCCTAACACAAAAATTTTATTATTTAAAACTGTCCATTATAAAATCCTGTTTTCAGATACAAATATATTTATTCAGACTCCTACTGTTTAAACAAAGGTTTTTACGATAATTAGCTTCAAAAATGTTAATGGGAATTTTTGGCTGCACCCAAAACACAGGCACAGGAAAAAAAATATTTATTGCAACAACCTGACAGCCTTATTGAAGAAAAAGAGAAAAGCACACATTGCCAAGAGACTTCATCAGGATATAGATAAAATCTTCCTAGATTCCTCCATCAAAATGCTCTAATGCTGCATCCTTACTAACTTTGCACAATTTGCAGAACACCAGGAAGAAAAAAAACACCTGGAGGACTGGGAGTTAGGGAGACTTGAAGACAAATTGGACTTAAGACTGTCTGGACAAGGAGGCCAGTCTTTCTCAAACTAGCAGATAGGCATGGAGAGAGGAAGAGAAGCAATGAGCAGAAGGAAGAGCAGTCTGTGATTAGCTGGCCAATGAATTTAGGGAGCAGATGAAAATGTTAAGGGAGTTAAGACTGGAGACGAGTGAGCAGCCATCCTGAGGCTAGATGCAAATTTGGGGAGTGGACAACCAGCTGGATAAAATGACTGGGACTAGGTAGCTGGAGGTGGGAAGCAGCAATATACCTGATTTAGAGACTAGTCGGAGAACAATTTGAACTGCCCAAGAAAAGAGACTAGGACGAATTACAATACAAAGAAGAGACAACAGTGGGAAGTGTATGTAGGAATGGCAGGATTGGATGTAATCCAAGGGAAGGATACTAAACTGGATAGTTGTGGTGGGAGTGCCAGGCAGGCACTGGCATGGACCAGGGAGTAACAAATCAACTGAGGAATTAAGATAAGAACTGAGATAGCTCACCAATGTCCCAGAAGCACACTAACATTTAGGTTCCCTCTGAATAGACCTTTCAAAGTGTCTAGAACTAAGATTAGAAAGATGGAGAATGAAGAGCTGATTTGCATAAACAGGTTGAAGAGGCTAGGATAAGGAACAAACAATCAAAAAGCTCACCCATCATGCTGGAAAACCATATTCATAGCCTTCCTCTACCCTAAAGCCTATAAAGTTTTCTACCAAGAGAACTTCCTAGCGAGCTTCCTGCTATTCTGCAGTAGGTGGACTCAGAAAAAGCTTTCACTCTCTCCTGTAAGTACTGTGTATAAACAATTAAATATTTATTGGCATAAAGACTGGAACTGGATGGTCTAACTATTAACCTATAAAGTACCAGAATAGTCTCCCTTAATCCTTCTTGTCCTCAAGTATCCCCTTCAATCTAAGCCATCTAAGTAAGTACTGAGACAATGGGAGAACGATCCTGTAAATTTCTGGCCAAGGCAACCTGAGAAGCAAGATGTTAGCATCCCAGTCTATACTCCATGATTATTTAACTTTTATACAAAGTAGAGCAAGTTCAAGAGAAGAAATTCCCAGTCCATACAGAACACATTCAAGAAAGCAGAACATATGTATTCAATGTCTTGCAAAAAAAATACAAGGAAGAGAGCCTTCTAAATACTGAGTCATTAGAGCAAGATGACAAAAAGTTACTGCTTTTTTTTTTTTTAATAATTCCCTTAAATTTTCATGCAAGTGCACAAAATAAAACGTTTTGTTTGGAATGAAATAGCAATTACTTGTCTCAAACAAATGTTACAGCGTCTTCAATTAAGTAACTTTTAAAAATCTTTATCTTTGGATAAAGCTGACTCGCGTACATATTCTTGTTTCTTAATTTAAATAAAATTTGCACAACCCTAATGCTAAATAGTACGAAAAAACGTGTTGGGCCTCTCATACTTAGCACTTTTACTCTCTCTGTAGCTCACATCCCCTTCTGTAAAATGGGAATAATTTGATCTTATCGAGATTTTGTGGAGATAAATGAACGTGTAAATAATCAAGAAAACTATGATTGCAAAGCCATTGACACCATGAGCACCCTAGGAAGCCTTGATTAAATTAATAACTTTGTCAGCAGAGCAGGAACCTAATAATAATGAGAATATAAAACATAAGAAAATGAACAAAGAGAACAACAACAAAATATTGAATACCTGCACAGTGTTTGCTCCCTATCCAACCTCTAGCAAGAACAAGGCAGATCTATTGAAAAAATCTTAGGCAGTTCTTCAACTAAAGATGATCATATTCATAAAAGATGTGAACTTCAAATTGCACAACCTTACTTCTAGTATTTCCTAATACCCAAATACTTGACTTTGCAACTTTTAAGGTCATTTTTTTCTCCATAGTAAAAACATGATGTACAATGTTCAAGATAAAAATCAAAAACCATGGAAGTTCATCTGTCTGGTTTAGGCTAACATTTATCCCTCAATACTACAAAATCAGCTTCGCATTTTGACACCTATCCCATTTACTTCTTTCAACTGAAACCAGGCAAAGTCAGTGGTTTTGAGGCAAAACCAGATGAAGAAGTCGCGTGACTCCAAACAAAAAGCAATTTTCACACGGCCTCTTATGAACTGAACAGAAATGAGCAAGTCTGGCACAACTCAATGTTCTACAAGACATGGACAAAGGGCCTAGTTCTGAGAGGTCCTGAAGGTCTCTGGGTACCAAGCACTGCAGGATCAGGCTCAACTTGCTAATGACTTTTCATAGGGTAGTGGGGATTAACCACAATGTGACTCCTGCAGTCATTTGCAGCCTGAATGAAACAGGAAAAACTCTTTTTGACTTTGCAAGGAAAGGGTTTGTGCCTTTTCCTTTTTGCTGAGAACAGCCCCTTTTCTTTTCCCTAGACAAAAAAAATGTTTTTTCTCACTAGACTTTACTTGGAAATGCTAAGGATGTCACCGCCTCCAGAGAATGACAGGCCAACAACTAGACCTTCTTTAACAGAGGACTAAGTTGTTGTTATACAGCCAATAAAAAACTATTGAGGTGGAATCAACCACAAAACCATGGGTCCTCTGTCTGTCCAGCTCCCTTCCCAGGCACCAGAAACCTCAAATTCCTGACCATGGTGACAGACTGGAGTAGCAGCCAAAAGAGCACACAGACATGGTTGCTGCCCCCTATACCTGCCAGACAATTTCCTCTCCTAGGAAAGCATACAGAACAATGGAGTAGAGTATCTTCTCCTCTCTATTCTGTTTCCCAGGCGATAAATACAGCCTCATCCATGGCCACAGCTCTCTTTCATGGGACTGCTTTAACATATCTGAAATTATCAACACCTCTATTATTACTGCAGCTACCGCTATTAACTGTTTAAAGTTTGGACACTAAAAATTCCATGGGCTGTACCTTGAAGTTATGATTATTATTTTTTTCTTAGAAAACCCTTAATCAAGCTATATAGTTAGGATGAGAGAAACACCATAAATGGTAGTTAACTGGACAGTCTCTGAATGCTTGACACCAGTATGAAATGAAAAGTGAAGTTTCAGACTCTTGCCTGTCATTCTTTGGAACATAGCATCAGACTTTGAAGAATAAAAAGTGAATTTTCATCAATTCAGCTCCTTACCTTAGAAAACTGAATACGGAGATGGAATGTGAAACTTCTCAAGGCTATGGCTTGCAAGGTTTTTTCAAGTAAGGTAAGAAATTCTGTAATCTCCTAATTTTTCCCAGAGTTGTCAGCACCGATACCTGTAGTCAGTGGCAAGCCTGCTAACTCAAATGAAGTCTTAAAACATTAACAGGGATAGATATTTCTGAGGAGGAAAACAAGTAAAGAGCATCCAAACTCTCAGACTTTGCCTACTGCTCCCTCCAGCAGGATCAGACCATTTTTACTGCATAGCTACAGATAAGTAGTTATCAGTTACAGGCTCACAAAAATATTTTAAGTTCTGAGGTCCTTGCACGTACAATGAGATTCTTCTAAGTGGACCAAAAGGAAAACAGCATCTAGGACCTACTGCAGTACTTATCTCTGAAGTCTTCACTTTTTTTTTTTCACCTCTTTTTAAACAAACAATCAATCCATTCAAGACAACAAATAGGCCTTTGCCCTCTGTGTGACCCAGCCAAAGCTGGTAGACAATGTTGAATTATCAGAGGAAGTGAGTCTATACCTGCTAGGGTAGCAAGGAAACAGTATCCTCTGTACAGACCTGAGGAAGGGTAACTACCAGTCTGCATGCCAGAAAAGCTTCATAGTACTGCAAAGTATCCTCTCAGTCATCCTTGCACTTGGGCGAGTTGCTGTTTGACTTCAGCAATAGCTTTAGAAGTAGCCAAGGCCACAGAAGCAATAAAAGCTAGAAATATTTCAGCAGAGAGGCTGAAGTCTTTATCTGCGATCCTGAAACCAGCTGAGGATTTGGATTTGCTTCTAGTCACAAATAAAAAAGGGTTGAGCCTTCTAGCCTAGATGATGGAAAAGACGTAGTAGCACTAGTTAAATGGGGGAGAAAAAAAGACTCCTTTTCAAAGCTAGAAGACATCCTTTTGGGCCTGGTGTATTCATTTACGCGCGCACACACACACAAAACCAAATCCAACTTGTGCCCCTGCTACTAACCTCTGCTGGCATTTACATAATGCCAGTCTAGTCTGCTGTGTGATACACAGCAACCTGTATATCCCTCAGCATTATTAACTCCTAGACTGAGAGCACTGGGCTTGAAAGAAACACATAGCACTGCTAAAACATGCATTTCTGTAAATACTGAGTCTCCCCCAAGCATTTGGGGGGGGTGGGGGTGGGGGTGGTGTTTGTTTGCTTGCTTGGTTTTTTAAAATTAAAAAAATCTGAAGATATTGTGAATACTCTAGAGGTCTGTGGTAATGCGATACAATTATCAAAGGAAAGATGTAACGTCAGCCTGATGGTTTACTAACACAGTATTCAGTTCTACATGTAAATGAAATCACATACAGTAAGCAAATAGGATCGCTATTCTCAACAGTTATCACTCTAATTCACACATTATCTCAAGAGTAGATGGTAACAGACAAAAAAACAACAAGAAAGAAAAACACCAAAAAACCACACACCCCAAACAGAAAAATCAGAAAACCCAAACTTTTTTTTCCCCCAGCTGACCCTTTCCACAATAAATTGACTTTATGTGGCCACAACTTAGAGGAATTTCAATTTCAGACTTAACATTGCAGAGAGCAAAGTGTAAAGGTTTTGAATGGTGTGGTTGTTCAGAAGAAACCTAGAGCCTCCCCCTTCCTTTCACAGGCATCAACTTAATTAATTGTAAGGAACCTGGTCGTTATGCAAATGAATTCAGTCCTGTGAGTGGTTATTGCAGCAATGAAGATTCTCATACACTGTCCACATGAGTTCTGAAAATAGCAATGAGCACCTGCTCTGTGCAGTCTACCCCATCAACTTGCCTTTTGCTATTTGTTTCAAAAAGAGTCTTTCAATAAATTTGTGGTTCCTGCCACCAGAATTTATAAAGGAGTAAAGAAACATCATGCGAACAAGACCTCTGGCTAAACGAATTACCATTTCTGGTAACACTTATCTACAGACTATAAGATGACTTGCTGGACAAATTAACTAGTCTAGTAATAAATTTACTTTTTATTACCTACTCTGTGATCTGCACTGCACATCTTTACAGAAAGACCTCTACTGTGCATTTATGTCTGATCTATTTAAGACATATAACTTAATTATAATCTTCTGTTCCAGTTATTTTAGTTATTTAGTTATTTTAAAGCAAAATCAGTCCTGATATTTAATAAAGCTCATTCTTCCACTTCTAAAGTAGTTTGTCATGTCTATTGTAAATTTTGAAGCCATGCAACGTCATACCTACTTAAATTTTAACAAGGCAAATATCTTCCTCAGCAGGAGGAGAGTACATCCATTTTCCAAGGGTGAAAAGCTATGCAACTTCAGTTTTGCTTGGACAGAGAAAGTAGGTATGTTTAATATCTTAAGCTATTTTGGGCAGTAAACTGCTAGTATTACGAAAAGTTTGTCCACAACACAACAAAGAAAGAAGTTTCAAATAAATAATGAATTATTTTGTTTACCTTTTCTTCTGGTTTTTGTGATTTTAAAAGTTTTGGAGTGTGCATTTTCAACTTTGTATACACAAGACTGTAAAATAAGTTAGAGAAAAGGCTAAACCTGATTATCCCTTCTAGTTTCATAATTCATTCCTAACTCAGCCAAAATCAGGTAGGCAAATATGTCCAAAATTTTAAGGATTTAAAACCCACTGTAACTTGAAAGCAAGTTTAGCTATAGAATCTTGTTTAGCTTCATTTTTAGAGAATTCTGAGAAGAGGATATGCTTAAAATGTATCTGTATGTGCGTCAAAAGAACACTGACATGAGAATTTAGGCAATCCAAAAGATAAGCACTAACAAAAAAACCCCAAAACCCTAGAAACACGAGGATATAAAACTTAGGCTGCGCCCTCCATATAAACCAACTGAACATTGCCTACTTCTCTGAACAACCTGAGTTACCATCAATTGCTGAGTTTTGAATACTGTTGAATAAACAAACACAGTGGGTAAATAAGGCTAGTACTGGAGAAAAGACTTTGTTCATTTCCTCTAACTATATTAAATCCTAGTTCTAGTTACCCCAAAGAACCATAAGATTTTTGTTAAAATGATGAAGTCATAGCAATAAGAAATGCCACCTAAGAAACTCTTGTTTATTCTGAAACATTAGCTGGGAAGTGGGTAGAGTAGGTATATTTTTATTTAACATGTTAGGTGTTCAGATTATTGAAAATTTTAACAGAAAATTGCAATTTTAACCAGAGACTGTATGGATTTTCATGCCTTGTCCAGATTTAGTTCGGTTTGGGGGTTTTTTAATATTTAAATAAAACAGTATTATTTACTGAAGCAACAACTACCACCCATGCAGGCTAAGGTAAGTGATGTAGCAAGACAAAGAGGTTCAGAGGCAAAGACAACAGCGTATACTAACATTCAAGAAAATTATGTCAATGTAGAGTTCTCCCTTCAAGGACAGTCTTAATTTATGGTCCTTTCAAAGTGTAGCTATTGCTGTCCTGAACATAAAACAGAGCTCTGAACATACAGCCTGAGAATAAAGCTCTATCTTAATAATAATGAGATTCGAATGGGCCCTCAAGAAATTTTAGTAAGCCAGAATTTTGTAACACACTTTGAATTGTGAGATGACTTAGTATCAAAAGTAATATTCCATTTCTATGACTGTCTTAACACACACTGTGCCCTGCAAGGAACAAATACGCGACTACACATGCACTAATTAAATATTTATAGAAGAAAAAATATGTGTCATCACAAAAGCAGACCATATTTTGTAAAGATACAATTCTCTTCTATTACTCTAATTAGAAATCAGACGGAAGGAGACACAAGAGAGTTAAACTCTCCCATTATTATAGCTGAATAACTAACACTTACATAGTCCTTTAACAAATAATGAGATACAGAAGCCAAAGTATTAGTTAGCTCAAACAAGAATGAAGATGCAACTCTCAAACTCTTAAGAGAGGAAACATCCCGGAAAAAGAAAAAAAAAGAAAACCAAAACTTAAAATCATCCTTTTTCTTTCACCTCTGCCTCCTCATTAGTATGGGTTTGAGGCTCTTTCCTCCAGCAGCAGGAGCCAAGCTCCAAAGCAAGTGGCACACTTTGTTCTATGTTCTTTCAGGATATGGAATTCCTTTCCTTGTATCCTCTAAAAAAAAGAGTTAAAACTCTCATCCTGACTCTCTTTGGCTGTATGAGAAAATTTCCAGCTGAACTCACATCACTAAGTGCTATAGGGTTACAAGGTATCTAATCACGTGTAAATGATCAAAATATTGGAAGATAATGAATAGTCTGATCAAACGTAAAGTTTTGTGCACTTACTCCCAGAATTCCATCACTGGAGAAGTGGCATTTTGTAAAGAGACTTGACTGCAGTTGCTCATATTAAGTTTTTGAAATTCCACACAGTTTTCTATAAAAGAACAAAAAAGAGTTTGCTATATTGACATGTAAGTACATTTCTTCTTGTGCATCTTCTAGTTTACGCATCTTGTAAAGCCACCATTCTATAACACATTTTCTCTATGTGGTTAAAGGATTTCTAGGTACACTAAAATGCCACAGCTGCTACTTCTGCAACACTATATTTTGATCACCAGATCACAGGCCTATCCCAGAAAAATACCCATGCAGTATGCTACATTCTCCTATAACATTTTCCAAAGGCACACTTGCAATGGCAAGGGCCCATAAAACATCCGAGGCAGAAGATGCACGCTTTGAGAAACTGAGGCAATTGACTGGGAATTACAACATACTCCAACTGCTGGTTCAATGGCCAATGGTAACAATCGGCTTACTAAGCACTGCCAGCAACAAGTTGCCACTTTGCCTTAATACGGCAAGTGAAAAGTCACTCTGGCTTATCACTATTATCATCTCTAATACAGAGAAAGGAGATCAAAGCAGCTCAGCATTGTTGAGTTGACACTTAGTATTTGAACAGCGATCAACATTGCCTAAGCTCCTTTGCAGGGTTGCCAAAATTGATACTGAAGCCTTCCACATCTATTGGGCCCAAGAATAAGTTCCCTAACGTAACCTAAACTGCAAGATTTCAGATAGCTTTAGGTGTGCTCAAAGAACACAATAATGACCAATTAATAAAATACGTGAAAGACAGTACAATTGATTTGAAATTAGACAGTCATATAAGGAATAAATGCAAAAACTTCAGGAACATGGAAATAAGGGCATTGGTAGGTATTCCTCCCCATAGGCGTTTGTGATCTTCAAATGCAATAAGATAAAAATATCAATGAGAGGACAGATGCAGTAAACTGCAAACCCTTACAAATACACATCTCATCTTTCATGTAAGAGGCTACTTTGCATGCAGTAAGGATTATTTATGTGACTAAATTTTCAGAAGTAGCTTGATGAACGTTATCCCTCAACATCTGGCATTAAAAAGAGCGAATCCAAAGTTCCACATTTAATATTTTCCTCTCCATTTAAACTCCTCCTGATTTCATTAGAGTGAAAGAGCAAGACTATAACCTGTCATCAGCTCTTCAATAGAATTCACTTACTGTATTCAGGGAGAATAGATATGATTGCAAATGAGAGTCTTGGGATTTAGCCAGAATATCTTACAGAATTAACAAAATCCAAAGTCATCTTCTGCTATCTGATATTATATTCTGCAGGAACAAATGCTATTATACAATGACCTAAACCAAAAATGTATAAGTAAGTCTTCACTCCAGGATTCCGTTATCATGGTGTAGTGTGATGTGATTGGCCCATTTCCACACACTTTTCTACCAGAATAGTTTTGTTCCTGATATTTCAATATATTAATCAATTACTTGGAAGTATTTGTATAGCAAGAATCTCTACTGAGGTCATACCTGTATTCCATTCATGCCCACAGGTAGCCCAAGGAAGTTCTGTAGTAAAGCAGTTAAACAAATAGAAGATAGCCCATGCTAAAATGATGATGTAATATACATTTAGATGTGCCTCTATAACTTGCGTAGCATATCCAATGCCTGGAGAAAAAAAAAAGGTGAGCAACAGAAAACTTTTACTTTTCAGGTAATTTAAAAATAAATGCTTACTACTTTAAGTATATTTTAACTTCAATTTTGAGACAATTTATTTTATTTTACTTCAAATTTACTGCCTTCTTTTGCAGTAGAACACAGAACTGTTTGTTACCTTCAAATAGAGGGCAAACTTTCCTCCAGCAGGTAATGCCTCCTTCACTAGTAAACTGTCCCAAGGCCGTCTCCAAGAAAAATACCGGTATTCCACAGCAAATAAAAAAAACCACATATGGGATGAGGAAAGCACCTACAAGCAAACATTGAAGGAGTATTGGTTATAATGAATACAGTTCCTTGACAGCATAGTGAGAAATTAATTTCCTTAATAAAGGAAGGATCACCTGTTAGCCAACTCTCAGGCATTGTGCTGAAAGTGCAGAAAGTGTTTACTCCTGGCCCCAAATATCAAAGTTAACCTGTAACCCAACATCATGAACTAAAAGAGACCGGACCAAAGTTCCTCGGTATAGACTAAATTCTACTCATATGTCTCAAACACAGAAGAGACCACAGTCTTGCTCAGCCACACGGTTCTGCTCTGATCGTCACCAAGTCAGTCTACACTATCTTATCTTCCTTGCTTTTCTCAGGACAGCAGGGATGAAGAAGTGTTATGGAAATTAAATCCAAGAAGTCCATTGTATGTTATTTGGATAAGCCTGATAATAAGGACCACGAAAAGGGAATGATGAAATAAACTTTAGAACTACTTACAAGAACAGGAAAGCAGGGCCTTATCAGCTAGAAATATTAACGTGAAATTGCAGGAAAATAACAAAGCATCAACCTTTTTTTTAGATGTTGACAGTAAACTCTAGCATAGATAATGAGGAGTACAATTCCATGCTGAAGCATTGTATACAACAATAAAATTATTCTCTTATCGATTAACACATAGCAGAAGTATTGTTTTATTTAATGATTGATCATGTTATTAGCTGTGGCACCTAAAAAATACGGCTGTGAAGTATGCAGAAGCAAAGAAATGAGAGACGACACGTTAGGCATAATGTCACTTGCTAATAAGAGGTTTTAGGTATTCCATTTAGAACTGAACCTAAATAATAAGGAATAAAATACAGCCTCTTGACTACATAGAGAATCTGTTAACATATAAGGCAAAGAATTTTTTTCCTCTTTCCCCAAGTACTCAGACTTTCTGATGAGTCAAAGGATGAGGTGGAAAGCAAGCAACTCTATTGGTTTAGACTGAAACAAGGGAAGAAGGAAATAAATACTGAGAACAAAGCACAAAATAACTGATTCTGCCATTTTTACTTATACCAAGAAAGTTTTACTGGTTTAACCAGGCAGACTAGCGCAGCAAAGTACTGCACAGAATAATTTATCGAAGTTGTAGGAAAATTACAAAGCGTTAACTGTCTAATTAAGTTATGAAAATAAAGGTTAGTAGAACATACATAATGTGTTGTATCCAGGCTTCAACCTACTTGCTCCCAAACAAATAATCCCACAACACTAATTAACTTCATTTAAAGCTCCCACTAAATGATGTAAGCATCCCACCATTCATTCCATTTCTAATCAACGCAAGATATGCTAAACACACAAAAGTTTTGGTGGATACAGTTTTTCCTAGGAAGATGTGTTTTACAGTGCTGTCCATCATTGCATACATTGATCAGTTCTTTACATCACTAGCAATAGCAGCATTTCCTTCCTTCAATGGGAGTCCTGAAGATCAATTTGATTATTAGTGAACCGCACCTTAATAGCTGCCTCTCTAATACTAAATCTGACAGAATATTAACTACGAACAAAATGTTTCTCAATATACTTCAGGAGAATTTCTACAACTACAAGGCAAATAGGTATCCCATTCATGATCTTAAAAAAAAAGACACACCAAAAACCAAACACCACAACACACCCAGAACCTGCAACACTTGTTATGCTTTGGTCACTTTGATTAGAGAGTTGAGACAACTAAATACAGCTGCTTTGACTTGCAGTTTCTTTCTTTAGAGCCAGCACATCAAGAGAGATCTCTTCATGAGTAGTCTCTTCCCTCAACCAGGCAATTTGCCTATAATTGAATCTTGGCTGCATCTCAAGCAATACATGTGGATTTCACAAAGAATGGAATCCTTGCATCTAAAACATGGTTTCTTTGTATGATTTACTGTGCAAATGGTTCGAAAAAAAATCCTTATAGGCCGGGTGAACTGCTGGCCAGTATCAAATCCAGCTTGGCCCACTCATACACACAATCATAGCGAGTTTAACATGGCAACTTGTTGAAAGTATTAGTTTTGACTCTATTTTTCCAGAACTGCTCTACAACAGGTATACATCATGAAAGTTAGAGGACATCAGGTTTCCCAGCTTGCAAACAGATCATATTCCAAGAAATATCTAATTCTAAACATGCAAAGAAATTAATTTTCCTAAAAAAAAAGACTAAATATCCATAAGAACAAATTAAAATTATAGAAGCTTATGCCTACACTACCTGTTATGACTCGGAGTAAGTACCAGAGAGAGCTCAGACCTCAGAAGTTCCATACGGCTGCTCCTAGATTCATTCTGTATCTAGCAAGTTATTTCATAACTAGCTCATATCTCACCATTGTCTTCGCTTCCCACACACTAAGTAGTTTTCAGTATTTACATCTGATGCATCAAACAAGTCCAACTCTGGTCTAATTCCAGCAAGGCATTCCAGACAGTTACAAAAACACAGGTCATAGACCAAGTCCTCACTGAATAAAATTGAAGTCAATGGCAAATTTCCTGTGGTGCCAGAACATGATCAATTAAACCACACACATTCATTCTATTCTTAGAGTGGTGTTTAAGTATGATTATTTAAGTAATTACTTTTTCACCAAATCACCCAAAAACATGGTTAGAATTTTCTCTACCTAATGTTATAGCCTTAAAAATGATAGCATCACATTTTGACAAGCTAGCATATACATACAAATGGGCATGTAAAGGTTAATGTATGAACAAGGAAATCTTCATTATATACCAAAAAAATATTTCTAATCTTTTCCTCTGCCAAAATTTCTCTGGGAAAACTTTGACAATCAACAAGAAACTGTTCTGTATATCATATCCAGCATATTAATATTTACGTACTAAGAGCAGTACTTGGTAGCATCATTCTGAAAACAGCTGAATTCTTGTTATCTTAGTTTTGCCAAAGTACAGATATATAAAGAAAGGAGTGGCAAACCATAAACACATCTTCCACAGCAGTATTAGCCTTACAGAAACAGCAGACAAAATGGGCCAAAACCATCCCTGAGTTCAGACAACCGTGCCTAGGATTGGAAGGACAAGGGAAAGAAATTTGGCACAACACTGTTAGCAAACAAACCCATTAAAGAACGGATCTTTGCATATCAGCCACTGAACGTATTATTTTTCTCCCAGCCTATATGCTTACACTAACACTGATTCAGGCCTTAAGTGGGAAGAATGCTGAATCCAGTCCACAGAATTCTAAACTAAATTTTTAATTTACTTTTCTTTCCTCATTGCTCCACAAGTCACAGCTGATGTGCTTATTCTTAACTGTCACATATCTTATACAGTTTATACTTAACTATAACCAATACATGCCACATGTTATACTTTTGTAGAAGTTAAGTCTGTTCTTTTCTCTCTCACATAACATTCTTATTCTACATTTTATAGGGTTTGCTCTCTTCTTTGAGTAACAGGCAGCTTTTACATCTTCCCCTAACCTACTGTAGTGATTTGGGAAGTAATGAGGAAAAAAAAGTATGGTTGAGTTAAAGAAATTTTCATATGACAAAGAAAAAAAAAATTATCTTTGTAGCATTATCAAAAACAATATTCGTCCTCTCCAAAGTATACTGTTGTGAAAAATAAACTGCTACATTCTTTTCTACATCAGACAAACTCATTTAAGTATGCTTGGGTCTGTATTCACATGCAGAAGAAAACCCACAGGGTACTACTATAACAGAACACTGGCTTCTTCTGCATTAAAAATCTTACAGAAAAAAAATGTCGTTTTTTTTTTACTAACACAAAAGAAACTTGTGAAAGTAAGCCATACTATTTGGGGAAGAAAAGGAAAGAGAAACACAGTGATTTTTTTCTTAGTTGTCAGATGCTTAATGCTTCCCTATCCACACATACACTGAATTCCTGAATACCTCTCTCAACTAGTGCAAGAAATCCCTGTAAAGCATTCTTAACTGTTTATTTCCCACACGTTTATGGTGAGCTGTAAATCAACATACGATGCCATCTTACCTCCTCCATTCTTGTAGCAAAGATATGGGAATCTCCATACATTTCCCAACCCAATAATCTCCCCTGCCACAGAAAGCACAAATTCAACCTTATTGTTCCAGTGACCTCTTTCATGAACTTTCTTATCATTGCTGTGGACGAGGTTGGTACTTGAGGCTTCTGGGTCCAAAGCATCTTCTGGCTTGCCGTTAATTATAGGAATAGTCTTTTCAGCTGTCATGACTGTTCGGCCTGAGGGAGAACAAAAGAAAAACATACAGATGTTTTAAGTCACTTGTTAGTAATAACCTTCAATGACTACAAAGTCCCTCAGCTTATCATTGGCTGCTTATTACCTACATAAATTTGCAGGAGAAAGTGAAGGAAAAGTTGTAAAGAAGGAAAAAGGAAAAAGGAAGCGGGGGGGAAGCTTACAAGGGAAGGAGAAGAAGATTTCCAAGTTGAGACAGACAACTTAGTAGTACGGCATTGTTTTAAGGTGCAGATAGCGAAGCCTTTCAAAAACCCCTCCCCAAGCAAGGATCCCAGCTTGACTAACCTACCAGAGAACAGAGGTCTTCTGCACCTTCCAGGCACACAATTGAGAACAGAAGAAAGGCATGTGGAGAAGGGGGCCTGAATGGTTCTGGCCTGCCTGGAGGAGTAAGGGAGCTCCCAGACTACTCACCCAGGGCTCTGCCTGTGCCTGCGCGGCTGGGAAAGGGACAGGGTCTCTAGCTCAAGTGCTCGGCTCCGAGCGGACCTCCGCGGGCTGCCGCTCTTCGCTCTGTTGCACAGGAGACACGGGGCAGGGCAGCCGCCGGCGCCCAGCGGCGGAGGCGGGGATAACCGGGCAGCGTTAGGATAACGAGGAGCCGGGAAGCCTCGTCCTGTTCTGCGGCTGCTGCCCGGCCGCCCGGCGGGGATAGGATGCTCCCCGCGCTCTGGAGCCGGAATTCGCAAATGCTCAGCCTTCCCCGGAGCGATGGTATAACACCCGCCTCCCCCCTCCGCCCGCCTGAGGCTGTCCCGCCAGCTCCCCCCCCGCCCCCCTTCCTCCTCCTCCTCACCCAGCGTCACCACCCGAGCATCCCCAGCCCCTCGCTCCCCCGCCCCGCGCAGAGCAGCCAGGGCCAAGCAGCGGGCGGTACCCAGCCCTGCTCCGTGCACCCCCTCGGCTCCCCGCTACGCGCGGGGGAGGCGACCTGCATGCGGCTCGCGGCGGGCCCGCGGCGGCGGCGGCGCGGGCGGCGGCTGGCTGCGCACCTGCCGGCCGCCTTGCTGCAGTGCCCGCCGCGCGGCGGGAGCCGGCCCCGCCGCCGCCCTGCCCGCCCGCTCCCCGCGCCTGCCGCGCACGGGGCAGCCGGGGGTTGGGTGGGCGGGGTGGTCGGTTCGAGCTCAGGCCTGGCACGTCAAAAAGAGGAGCCCGCCGAAAACAGATGGCATTCACCTCAGCTGGAAAGGGCGGGCGGAGAAGGGGTGACAAAATGCGGGGGGAACGCTTGGGAAGCGTGGAAGCAGCGTGGGCGCTTTCTAGTTACGCTGCGAAAATGCAGAAACGGCCCACGTGGGCATTTCTAACCGGGGTCTTGCCTAAAATTCGAGCTAAATAAGAGTAAAATAGAAGCAAGAATAGGAAAAAATAATACACACTGGTTTGTTTCAGGCTGAATGAAGTATTTCAAATAGAGAATCTTTTTCCATTTAATTCCCCCCTGCCTTTTTTTTTTTTTTTTGGTAGGTCAGTTATTTCCACCCCATGTATCTCAAACCCAAACTAAATACCTCTTCCATTATTCATCTCCACAGCTTCTCCTTGGCAAACAGGCAAGACCCAACTCAGGTTTTAGCTTCAAAATCTTCCCTCAGATCCAAACTCTCAGTTGCAGCTATGATCACCGATATTTTGCTCTGCAACTACAGGAGATGCGCTGTGGAACGTTGCCTCTTAAATCCTGGATTACATTTCAGCGTGCTGCAGGATGCTGTCCCAGAGACAGAATGCTCTTCCATGTGAATTCTCTCCCTCTTGCCCTCCAGCTCCATGGACTTTTACACTGCCAGGAAAACTGCTATCCAGTGCTTACTGAAGAAAGTGGAAGGATGCCCGTGGATAGATTTTATATTAACTTTAGCTGACTTTGGAAGCTAGAGCCTGATCATACTCTGCTTCTACACGTAGCCTCAGTGTGCTTACACATTGAAGCTCCTACTGTGGTTAAAGTTTTTAGAATTTTGCTTTTAAATTATGCGTGCCACAAGAGTGGGTCTTGGGGCCTCACCCTACATCCTCTGTCAACTCTATATCATATCGACACTTGCACCTTTCTTTTCTTACCGATACCAACATGTATAGCACTAGTCAAACCTATATTGTGATATGAAAAACTGCCAGTGGTAAAACTGATAAAACTGCAGTATTCCGATTTTATTTTTTTAATCATGTTTTTTAAAAGCATCCTCCACAGATATCATTACCAGAGCTGGGTTTGGTTTTGGGTGGTCTTTTTGTAGTTGTTTGTTGTTGTTGTTTTTAATACAGCTGGTATTCATTAACTGAGGATGGAATGGATCCATTTTTCCCAACCTGGCTTTGTAGAAACCAAACTCAACTTTGAGGGTTTTTGTCGTTTTATTTTTTCCCCCTTCTTCAACTAGTTTTCAGCAGGGATCAAAACAGGCATTGTTTTTCTGTATTCCAGCCAGGCTGAGCAGGCTCAACAGGATACACTTAAACATCAAAGCTGAAACTGAATTCTTATTTCATTCCTGAGAGTAATTCTAAAAATGGAGGGAAGCTAAGGTACAGAAAACATTTGACAATGATTCAATACATGGGAGAGACCGGTCTTACTCAAATAGACTAATGATACCAAATTGAAGGGGCCTGCTCCAAAGAACAGTCTGTAGGATGACTGGCAGATGCAAAAGATGTTTAAGCAGTACTGATTTGTTCAGTATCTGAAATGATTAATTCCTGGTGACAAGTATTTTATCCACTGCTGTATTCTTGCACTGATTCCCATTCAGTCTCCTACCAATTGAAGGGTTTATGGAAGTAATTGCTAGCTGCTAATCTTTGTGAATACTTTACTGAAATGCAGCACAGTGTTTGCAACATAAAACTTCCCAAATTTTAAAACAGGTTGATAACGCTGTTTTTTTGATCTGGTGAAGCCTCCTCTATTGCAATGAAAAAAATTATCAAGATTACAGGTTACATCTCAGTTCATGCACTAACCTAGTGTATCTTATGCTCCTCATCATGAATTCATGCCTGCTTCTGTCAGTCTGTTGGGAGATCTGCACGTGACATGGGATCAGAGCTCAACTCGGTGACTGGAATGAGAGCAAGCCTTCCAGCGTGGCGGTACTGTAAGACAAGAGACTGATAGTTACCCATATCAGAAAGCTGTTACTAGTAAAACCAATATCTACTACTAAAACATTAGTTAACTAAAACACTAGTACATATTCTGTAGAAGGGCTAGCAGCAGACATCAAGTAATCTAGTTATGTCCAAGTAGATTTCTTCTGCATTGTCTACTCCATTCCTGATAAAGTAGCATCCGTTCTGCAGAAGCATTTAGAATTGTTGCCTCCAACCCATGCACCAGAAGTAAGTTTCTTGGCCATTCCTCTCAGGTGCCACATTAAAATGATGTGACCTAACACAGCAATTCAAGTTCTGCCTTATTCATATTTATCTCAACACTCCCAAGGAAATCATTAAAACTCTGTGTAGAAAGTTGACAGGGGTGGGAGTGGAAACCAGATGTTTCTGCTAGCCAAAGAAAGGTGCTGTGAAGTGCCAAATATTCTAAGACTACATTTATTTAGATTTATAAACTAAAATTAATAAAGATGAGGAATTGATATATAGAGTAATTTGAGAAAAGAACCTCCAAGAAAAAGCCACATTCTCACAGGATTCTGCAATACATGGCCCAGATGCACCAAGGAATACACACTGTACCCAAGCTTCTTTGATTAATGCCAGAACTCACATTCAGCCTATTTTTCCATTTATTCTGTTCTGGGACTTCCACCTGGTCCATACTTTCAAGACACAAATACACAGAGTGTTAAGACATACCAACACATGTGGAGGATTAACTCTTTTGCTTTTTTTCTCCTTAGTGCCCAACCCCTACACAGTTCAGAAGGCATGTGAAGAAAACTGTATGATACAGTTGCACATTTTGCTTCTCATGCTTTGGATATATAAATTTTCTTGGAAGTCAGGATGCTTTGCTTATCCTGCACTTTTGATCCTTGTTAGGATGCCTCACTTTCTGTAGCCCTACAGTTGGACAAAAGTGAAGTCTCTGCTATGCTGTGTTGTCTTTTGGCCCACATATGTGCCTCTAGATTTTTGCATTTTTCCTGACTAAAACAAACAAACAAACGAGGCAATAAATAGCTATCCAAAAAAGAATTCTCATTAGGATTAAAGATACCATGAACAGAGCTGATTTCCTAGAATAGATCAATGCAATGTTCACATGAGTGTTTAACGTGAGCAAAAGTCATGTTATATTGCTTTGGAGATGAAAAGGCTTGGGTCCATTTCTTCCCCTTACTAAACCACAGTAACTGTTGGTTTCTGTGTTGTTTCAACAATATAGAACCCTGTGTCAGTATAATTGAAGGGAGGAGGGAACACCAATCCTCTCCAGATTTAAAAATTTTAGTTTAGATGTGATGTAAGCAAAATCTGCACAAGGCTTATGTAAAGATTTCACAAAGTCAGGCTCTTCATGGGGAAACAGCCACACAAAAGAGAAGAAATACAATAAGAATTTCATTAGTGATAGTGATCTGACACAATATTTTGGATCAAAAGCCTAAGATCATGAGAAGCAATTTGTGAACAAGTAAGATACCTTTAGCTATGCTATTACAGACTGGACTTAAGTCAAACAGCAATAGGCTGTCTGATTTGTGCCTAATCAGTTTTCTGCAATGGAAAAAAAAGATTTATTTGTTGCAGATAACTAAGTTAAGCAACAACTGATTGTTGGGCTTCTATTTAGAAAGGCTTAACAACTATCATTGTAGATTGATCTCTCAAATTTATTTGCCCACGCCTCACAATGGTTGAGATGCTGAACTTAGAGTTCAAGAGAGCTGTGAAAACTACTTTTTCATCTATTGATGTTGCCCTTTGGGGGCCTTCTCTTTCCCTTGCTGTCAGTCTGAGATCTGTATTTTCTTTCTGTTACACGCATTTTATCTTCCAGACCATCTTATCTTCTAAATGGGAGTGGGTGATACATTCCACAATATGGGTCTTCTGGTACAGACTTGCACTAACATGTCTTCATCTTGTGATCACCTCTGAGGCATCTTGCTGTGAAAAGGTTAACTTCAGTTCCCTTACAGGGTTCCTCAATGCCTTTTGTCAGACAGACTTTTCTGACAGTTAGTTGGTGACTGCTTGTATTTTAATATACGACAAAGGTGGTCTAATGTCTTTTGAAAAAGGTGGTACACATCACGGGTTCATGTTGCCTCACACAAGTAAGCACCATTCCCATTGGGTGTTATGGAGACACCCCTCTGCTGATGTGGCTAATAGTATCTTGAGCTTTCTAAACGTGAGTGTTACAGACAGACAGCACTTGGAAGGAACCTCCAATAGTGCGGCTTATACACAACTACCAAGAGTTAGCAGTCATCTATCCAAATTAAACAGAGACCCTTTCTATGTCGTGTCAAAGTCATATCTGCTGACTTAGCTAACAAAACCATGTTTTTACTTTTGCTAGCACTTAGAGTAGCAAGAAAAACAAACAATAAGCAAGAAGTTATTTTTATGGAAAAAGCATCCTCATGCCTCTGACTGTACACCTTGAGGCACTGTACTTCTGAATAAGACAACATGAAGTATATTTCTACACACTGACAAAAAATAACCAGCCTCCAGTAGTTTAGCAAATGTATGCAGCCAAAAGTGTCCAACAAGACAGAGATAAAGAGTAAAATGCACTAGTTTTTGTGAAGAGAGGAAAATACCTATCCATATAAATGACAGCACTAAAGAGAAGATACCTATGGAACGATGTTTTAATGTGACTTACAAGTGAGACCAAGGAAAAGAAATACCAAATAGAGACTTCAGAAGAATTAGATACATAACACCACAACTGCTTTACCACTAGCAGTTACTAGTCAATCATTCTTCCAGATCTGAAACTGAACTTGCAGTCTTCATGCAGCTATGCATATCATCACTATGCCAAACTCATACTTACCGAGAGGTGCTACAACTTGGAAAAGGAATGAACTCTGAGGAAAGTTGGTGCTCAGATCCTCTGGACATATTTTCAACTATATTAAGATTTCAGAGTCTGTATTATTAAAAGGTACTCAGTGAATATTAAAATAAAGGCAGAACTGAATTCAGATTATAGATGCTCTCTGCAAGCATCTAAAGTCCTTTACCTTATCCCAGACATTCTTTCTTGCTGTAGAAGAAAGAGTAGGGTAAGAAGTTGCTTTGTGCACTGTATGCTCCAGGTTAATGTGGGGAGACTGTTAGGATTTACCAAGTTCAAAGAATTTAACAACTCTACACCTCAGATGGGAAAGAGTGAACCTGATAGGAAGCAGCACCTCCCCAGCCACTAGGTAATAGTCCCATTGCACTTCTTTTGCATTAGCAGCTTATCTAGCCAGGCTTTGTGTTGATCCATTAATTTCACACAACTTAACTTGGCTTTCAGGCTTTAGATTGAGTTTATATAACAGCAATTAAAAAAACATTTTCCATCTTATAAATGAAGCTAATCATCAATAGTTAAAGTAAATAAACACAGGAATGTAAATATCTTGCAATTATATGCCTTCATATATATATATTTGTAAATGTACATGTCAAGGAACAGAAACATTTCTTGATGAAAATTAATTTCTCCTGTTGTAATTCAACAGCTTAGTACGCTCATCTATCTAACTTTCCTACTGTACTGGTTTTGGCTGAGATAGAGTTAATTTTCTTCATAGTAGCTGGTATGGAGCTATGTTTTGGATTCGTGACCAAAACAGTGTTGATAACACACTGTTATTTTAGCTATTACTGAACAGTGCTTACATAGCATCAAGGCCTTTTCTGTTTTTCACATTGCCCCACCAGCAAGTAGGTTGGGGGTGCAGAAGAAGTTGGGAGGAGACACAGCTGGCACAGCTGACCCCAACTGACCAAAGGGATATCCTGCACCATATGGCGTCATGCTCAGCAATAAAAGCTGGGGGGAAGAGGGAGGACAATGATTTGAGTTATGGCATTTGTCTTCCCAAGTAATGGTTAGCCCTGCTTTCCTGGAAACGGTTAAACATCTACCTAGTGATGGGAAATAGTGAATTAATTCCTTATTTTGCTTTGCTTGCACACACAGCTTTGTTTTACCTATTAAACTGTCTTTATCTCAACCCATGAGCTTTCTCACTTTTGCCCTTCTGATTCTCTACCCCATCCCACGGGGGAGAGTGAGAGAGCAGCTGGGTGGGGTTTAGCTCCCTACCAGAGTTAAACCACACCTACCCAGAAGCAAAAAAGACCAGTGTTCAATCTTGAATGGACATCTTAGTGAAGGATCTAATTGTCCCTCACAAACATGGTAACCTATGCCACACTCATGTTGAGTGAAGGGTGGCAGCAACACTGCACACAGTCTGCCAAATGTAGTTTTAGAATACATCAGAATGAACAACTGCAAGTTACCATAAGAAATGCAGTCATAAGATGTGAATGAGGTAGTGGTTTGGTTCAGTTTCAGATCTGAAATAGGAGAAAAAGCTCCAAAAGGCAGGTCAACCCATAAGCAAGACGATTTACTTTTCTCCATGATACAAAATAATAAGAAATACATATGACAAGTTACCCCAAAAATTCTGTTCAACTCAATCACGTTTTATTTTTGCTATTTTATATCTTTGAAAATGGAGTGCAACATAAATATATAGCTTCAAAATTAAAAAAGAGGTCCCTTGTATTTTCAAAATGTTTCCTTTATTGAATTCTTTTTGGCTGAAGCTGCATGTTAGTAAACCAAAGTATTTGCCTGAAAAATTTTGATCAGCTCTTATCAAACACATCCTATCATTTTCAGTATTTGTTTACATTTTAGCACTGTAAGCAATTAAGCACTGGAACATCTAGTTTTAGAGAAAGTAGTATGTGTTAAGTTCTCTAAAGCAGACCTAGTATATTCATACAGACACTCTGCTACTGCAACTGCTCTATCACTCAAATTACATATGACAACTTGGACTAACTCAGCAAACAATCCTTTCTTGAGCTGTCTGCTGGCACATTACTAATTAACTATTAATTGCCTTCAACAAGATTCCTGCAGAGCAAATGATGTGATACTGCAGATGTTTCAGCCAAGTTGCATTTCTGTGCACTGTTGAAAAGTACCTAAAGATTTTTTACTGCTTTGCTTTTTGTTACCGAATTTTTAATCGGAAATATATTCCTTTTGTTAAGTTTTTTTTTTTAAGCTGTTGCAGTATTTGAGTACTGAAGAAACTCCTCTTACTAAAATACTTTCTTTACAGCTGTGAAAAAACAGCTGTTAATTGACATCAAGCCAACACCTGTAGATTTATATTCTGTGATTGGGTCAAAATGGAACTTAGCTGGTAGACCAGAAAAACAACATTGTTGTAAAACCCCACCCCATTATGCCCAGCAATAGCAACGTCTCAGTGTTCTAAGAGACAAAATATAGAATACTCTCAACTTTTATGATATTCACTTACTAAAAAGTACAGCTACATGCCAGTCCTGGGGCATGGACTTCCTTGTCTTCCACAGCTACAAGAGGGAGTACCTGTTCACATAGACAGTAATTTAATCCCCTGGAAAGGCAAATGGAGAAGATACAAGAGTAGCAGATTATACGTGATTTCATATCTGCTGTACAATTATTTTCCCCAATGACTTGTTAAAAGTGAGCAAAGAAAATCAATGACAGAAGAACCTTACAGGAAAAAGGCATACATCACATTTACGTGTGCAAAGCTTTGTGTCTAGAGGAATGAAGAACAGTAGGTAGATTCCTACTTTGCTGGCACAGGTTTCAGAAGCCTGGTAATAGGTACGGTGGGAGGTCAAGAGAAGACATGTATGAATTGCTGCTGCACTCTTTCAGAAATGGAAGGCATGTATTTGGGTATTACAATTCAGGCACAGAAGACAAAATGGGCAGATTCTTATGAGTGGAAAAAAGCTTTCCAGAAACTTTTAAGAAAGTCATGAGAGTGTTATTTTAACATGATGTTTAAAGCAGAGATGTGAAGAATATTATTTAGATGATTCTTATTTAGATGATTCAGAATATTTCTAATAGTTGCTACTCCATCTCATCCTCTATTCCTATCCTATCTACAGAAAAGCTGAAACTGATCCTACAGTGTTTGACTACATTGAAGACAGAAGCTTAAAATACACTTGTCTCAAATTCTTTTCCAAATGTCTGGCAGGGGATAGAATCATACTACAAGAAACATTGAGCTTAATCCTTAGAAAACCAAATGCATAAGAGAAGAATAAATTTTGCAGAAGGTCATTTTATGCATAACTTGTGCCAAAGGCTTATGTTTGACTTCCTCGACATCCTAGTGTTTATAGGGCAAGTTATAGGCAACATATCACACAGAGAGGAGACATTTCATATTCTCTGAGACATGTAGTTCTTCAGGCTTCAGAAGAGGAGGAGAATGAGAAGTTTGGCTCATTTCTCTTTGCAGTTTGTAATAAGAAAGGTGGTAGTAGAACTGCTCAGTGGAAGGAAATAATGAGTTGGTATTCTTTTGTGCTCCCACCATTATGCTTTAGTTTAGGCACAATGTCTAGTGAATGTAATCCCCAAAGGAGTATCCTATTTCTTAAACTCCCTCTCTAAACTGATCGTCACTGAAAATACAGAGCCAAACGGACCTTTATTCATTATCTTCTATGGAAGTTCTTACACTCTGAAAGCTCAGAAAAGCATGACAGTACCTATCATTATTAGCAAGGTGCCAGAGCCACAAATATAATCCTGATTTAACAAAAGGGGTTGAACCCTCACTGAAGCTATATGCATGCTTTACTCACCACCTTTTGAGAAACGGTTGTTAGCATGACATTGTCTAGTAGGTGATACTGTGATGAACACACTCAGAACTACGTTGAACAGATCATTGCAGGAAATGTTTTGTGCTATTGAAATGGAAAATAATGGGTCATTGATTTCTGGAGTAAGGGAGCAATGTAAGTGTTAGAATGAAATAAAGTATTATTCCGATTTATTAAATCCAGAAAATCTTTGAGAGTAAGAAAGTCAGTGAACGGGTGGACCTTTTAAATACTTAATATATAAAAGGTTAAAAGTTTGGAATTTCACCTGACACAGAAAGGACTCATATCTTGCTAGATTGTAATTCATCCTGGACTATAATGTAATTCTATTAGTTTCAGTAAAACTATGCCCTGAATTAATTTATTCCAATATCTGTAAGGGTAAAAATCGACTTTTCTTTTTCTGTAGGAAAAATTCCTTATGCTGAGGAATGCTAGGCATCAATTAAAAAAATTTTTTAAAGTTTAACTTTTTCTGAATATTGTTCTAGTCATCATTTCCTGATGACTACAAGTGTCTAGTTAACAGGAAGAATACTAATAAAACTGTCACCAGCAGCTTAAGGTCTCCTTAGTAGATGTCACGTTCTCTACTTGTCCCACTGAAGAAGGAAGTCTTTGCTGGTGGAGTCAAAGCAAATAGACTAATATGTCCTAAAGTGTGAGAGCATGAGTGACACAGTGACATTCACAAATAGCAGGTCTTCATGAGCCCTGGTATTCACAAAAGTACAATTTTTGAGAGTATCATTCTGTGTTTTGCAATCAGCTTCTCCACCTGTTACTGAGATTAAATATAATCTAAGAATAGAAAATTGCATACTGAGGAGGAAAACAATTTGATCTGCAGAGGTATCCGTAATCAAAACCTTTCAACTTTTTACTGGCTGTAGAATATGCTGCAGGTAAATACTATGAAATTTTTGACCAGTGCATCATTTACAAACTTTTCAGCACATTCAACATCTATTGCCTGAAATTAATTTCTTAATAGATACTTTGCAGATTTAGGGCTTAAAGATAAAGTTTTCAGGAGCTAAATTTCCAAGGTGGTATTTTCTCTTCTGCTGAAGAGGGCCAGAATATGGCACTTGACTAGTTGTTTCCAGTTTGAAAGGGGTTTGTGCATCTTAAACATTGACTGTTGGGATGATTAAAGTATCTGAGGCTAAGGAGATATGGCTCTGTATCTCATGGCTCTGTATTTGTAAGTGCATTTATCTTTCCAGAAAATGTGATAGTTTCTGCAATTCTTTACTAACAGTAAATACATAATAGAAAGAAAGGTTTTATATCAGGAAAGGGTTTCTTCTGAGGTTAGTTTTTAAAAGCAGCAGTAAGGGTTTGGAGCAGTTAGCTATTAATGTACCTAATTTCAGGTCCTTGTTAGTAATGATAAGAAAGTATTACATTTCAGATGCTTGTGTTAAATGTATTCTCAGTTGTAAGTTTATTTCTATTTTAAGTCTGTTTAAGCTTATTAAGAGTTTACCAGTTCAGTCCTGGGCTTGACAAGAGCCTTGAACAAGGAACAGACCAAAATATCCCTCTTCTACAGCTGAGCTAGTCAACCCTTTGAGACAGAGTGATGATTCCACCTGCTTTCAATAAAGAGAAAACTTCTAGGCACAATACATGGTTTTTATACAGGCAGAGGCAGAGTTTCCAAAACAGCTGCTTTTCTCCTGTGCTGTTTGCATATTCAACTCAAAGGAATAAGAATGTATGTTCATTTGCTGTATGGCCAATAAATCTGCATCACAGACTGGACCTACTAAACATGGATTTTGTGAACTGTAACACAAATCACGGTATACCAAATGTTACTATATACTGAGAAGCACAATAGGTTTTCTGCGCTGACCTTTATTGCAGGATTATGATTGTGTCACAGCATATGGAGTAACATCCTCCAGCAAGACATCGATTTAATTTTGTGTTGATTGCTACATGACACTGTTTATACTGTCTCATGTATACATAATTTTTTAAACACAGTGGCTCTACATGATTTCTTGAATTATTTGTTTCAGTGCTACTTTGCTAACAGCATCCTGAAGTTTTAAGTTCCCTTTTATGTTTGCAAATCAGAATCCTGGCCAGACACAGAAAACAACCCATCTATGAGTCCATTTGATTAAAACAAAATTTGGCTGCTGCCTAATGGCTTGCTCAGGAAGTGTTTGGGTTGCATTAAAATGAAGAGGCCAAAGAAAGTTCCTGAGCTGCATTCAAAATCTGATGTTAAAGGTCAAAATACCATAGCAAATGGCACCTAATCTATATAATAGCAGAGCAGAAGCTTTCAGAAATTCCTTTTACCACTTCAAAATTTACCACTCTATTCCTAGCTGAGGCAGATATAAATTACAGTTTAATATTAACACAATTTAGATTCAGGAAAACTTATTGGAAGAAATGGTAGTAGCTAAATGCAATAAACTTAACACACACTTAAGTTCTGTGATTCATATTATTTTTCCATAGATAGTTTAGTCTTAATGAAGACTATTGTTTTACAAGACATTATTCTAACATAAATGTTATTATCAGCTCTTGTCAGGTAGGCTAAAATATCTGAAAAATCTGTCCAAATCTACAATTTCCACTATATAAACATCTTCCTATACTAATACTTGACTGAAAGTTAAGTCTCACTCTGCTTTTACAACTATGAAGGAATTAATAATTAACAGCAACAGTGCTAAACCTCCATTCTCAAATTTTGCAAAAAATAAAAGGTATTTAAGCCTCCTGTGTTCCAAGTTCTAAGTTAGAGCTTTTAGAAGAAGTAGATACCTCCTACATCTATGTTTGTATTAAATCCAAAAAAGGTCGCATTATAGTGTTTTCTGCTTACGTTTAGCTTCTTCACGTCCCCCTTTTCAGTCTCTAAGATATCCTTAAAATGTCTTTTCCCAAATGACTTGTCATCAATTGTTCCTCAACCTATCATATCTACCCCTCCAAACCCTATATAGCAGAGCCTTACTCAAATGGAAAGGATTTCCATGCAATTATAGTAGAGGGAGAATATAATGCTACTATTTGTTTTATGTAAGGATTTGGGGTGGTAGGATGTTTAGAAAGCAGCTCCTGATAAAATTCTCTTTTAATAACAATATTAGTCTTTCCTTTCTCATTAATACATCCCTAAAGTATGGAAAAAGTAGTGCCTGCAAACTCCATCCCAGTTCTAAACATGACACTGAAAACTAAATAGCAATAGTAGGACATAATGGCCATTTAAAAATAATCCCAAAACTATAGTGTACTGCAGTCCCTATTGACATAAGAAGTCGAGTGATATGTTTCCCAAGATTTTCTACAGCAATACATCCAAAAACTTGCACAACTAAAACTCACATGACAAATTAAGGCCCATATTTCTTTTACTTTGAATATTGTATTCATTTTTCACTGTTTTTTTTCCAAGCAATATCTTCTAAGATTTTTTCAGTTCATTGTTTTGAACAAAACAGTTTGAATATTATTTATTCACAGTTATATTAATGTATTTTTAAAGCTCATTTTAAGCAAAGACAAAGATTTTCAAAACTATCAGGACATTTAGATCTTCAGAAAACTTTTAAAAAGATTGAATTTCAAAAGCTGCATATAACGACTTCTGGAAAATTAGGTCCTTTCAAGAGGTAACAGTATGAGTACACAAAATCACTGCTCGTGTATTGGCCTAATCGTTCGGCCAGTCAGCTATCAACCCAAATACGGCAGCCAGTGCAGAGGGCATTCATTCATTCTTTCATTCCACCTTCAAAAGACACACACACACTAATTTTCCCAAATTAAAAAGACAACTTTTGATGAATTTCACTGAAAATGTATTAGACTGTGATCAGACTAAATCAACAGTATAAAAGTATTATTTAGAAGTGGCTGACATAGTATAATGTTACATAGTATAGTACTAATAGGTAAATGTTTTGGGTTGTCTTTTTTGTTTGGGTTTTTTTGTTTTGTTTGTTTTTTGAACAGACACAGTCATAAAAACTGCCACTATAATCAGCAGCAATGATAAGTAACGATCACTAGGTCAGCTTTCTCAGGCTGGATTGCCCTGTAAGCATTTTACTTTCATTTCAGTTTATGCTTGATAATGCCTCTCAGAGCACAGTTTTTAATATTTGTTTGCAAGGCATAATTACCTGAATGTAATCAGATACATCTTTTCCATGAATTGATTTAAATGTCTCTGGGCCATAATTATTTCCGTATTATTTAACATTATCTTACACCATTATTTTTATTTATTATTTAACATTATCTAATGTATTATTTTACATTAATATATTATTTAAAATTAAAATAATTTAACCTCTAAATAGAATCCTTATTTTTTCTGTAATTTTAACTCTAGCATTATAATTATATTAATGAAATTAATTTTACAAGGCAATTTAAAGATTAAAGACAAAATCCTGTTGCTTTGTATATTACTTTGCACATTGGCATGAAGGCAATATACAAACCACTTAAGAGGAAAGAGATGTTAGACTATTAAGATTAAGAAAGATCTAAAATCTGCTCAAAACCTTGTACTTTTCATTAGAAGAGCAGTACTTCTCTTTGTCAGATGGATAATCAAGTTCCTACTGCAAATAAGCCAAAGCCAAAGCCTGGAGAAATTAAATGAAAGCTTGGATTTGAGTTTTGCATTTAGTTCCTCCACTTGAGATTAGCTCAAAATATATTCACAAATACAAAAAAATCTCTACATTTTGTGGGCATGACAAAGGATGTTAGCGTACAAGGTCTATACCTACACATGATTAATTCTGTAGCTCATGGCTTAAAATGGGCCTCCCATTTACACTGTCTTTTTTAATTAATATTGACTGACTTATTACAACATATTCCAAATCAGGCTGTGTATTTGCACCACTTTCTAAATGTAATATGTAACTATTTGTATATGGAGTATTTCTACAGCCTTCTACACGATTCCACACTATTTCTATAGGTGTTTTCTAAAGAATGTAAACATGATGTAAATAGGAAGTCCATTCCTCATGAACAAAATTTTGCTGTTTATTTATGTTGTTAGCTTGGGAGCACTATGCCTAATTGCTGTAAGGAATGATTCACAGAGCTGAACAAAATCTTGGCAGTTAAAAAAGAAACCAAGCCAAACTGGCCCATTTTCATTACCAGCTATGAACTCTGACCAGATGTGCTGTGATCTAATAAACCTTTCAAGGGAATCTGTGCAGACAGTAAATTCTGTGTCAAAACCAGGCATACCTCAGTGGCTGAAGCAGAGTTTTCACATCAGTGTTTGGATGTTATCAGGTATCAAAACTGAACTAATTTAAAAACCTCACCTAGATAGAAGACAAACATAGAAACAGAATTCTTACTTCATCAAGGACAAACAATGTGCAACAGTAGATTAAGGAGAGAGGTAGCAGCAAAGTTGCTCAGGAGAGAGAACTTCCCCACCCAGAAGCATTCTTCACCTGGGTGAACCAGAAGTGCCTCAACGTTACTTCCCTGTTACCTTTTCCAAAGAGTCTGGTTAAATCTCCCACTGACTCTAGTAACAGCTCAGAAAATTTATTCTGTGACTGTTCTCTCAAAGGGTTGAGATCTATGATTTATAGCTAAATCTTTGTTCCGTAATTTATTTTTAAAAATAAAAGCCTCCTATTGTCAAATTGTCATCTGTTGACAGAATGGAAAGGTACACTTGTTTTTGTGTGGGGTTTGCAGCAGTTAAAGGTAACAGCTATAAAAACAGGTCATACCACTCCCGTTTCCTTGAAAACGGCTTGCTGCAATACTAACAGATACCACAGAATGCTGGTAATACAGCAGAAGTTACTTGCTACATGGTGCTATTTAACACTGCTCCAGCGATAGATAGACCTTTCTAAACCGTAGCCTTCCTCCATCCCCCTTCTACACTTCAGTGGTCACTATTATCCAAGAAAATGGGTTTCTCAGCAGGAGGTGTATTGACAACAAAATGGGCCCTTGGCTCAGCAACCCAATGTTGTCAGAGCTGAATATCTGGCTGGGACAGGACTTGATATTCCTTAAAATAAGTTCATTAACTGTTTGACCTTTTCTACTTCCTAGGAAGATAAAAGTATCAATGCAAACCAAACACAACACTGGACCACCTAGGATGCCGCTACATCCGTTTATAAACAGAAATGCATGTAAAAGTAGAAACCAGCCTCCTCTTGCACACTGACCAGAAAGTACATTGCATGCAATGAAACTAACTAAAAGTCATTAACATTCTCAAACACTTTTCTGGTAGGTACACTGCTACAGAAATACACTTTGTCTGCTGAGTTACGGTACAGACAGTCCCTTTGCCCAAACATCCCCACCTCCTACTGAATTCCCAAGCTGACAAGTTGCTTCTATGTTTATCACTTTTACAAGTAACAAAATTACTGGAAAACAGTAATAATTCTGCTTGTGCTCCAATACTGCACATTTTGTTGCTGCTGTAAATCTTAGTAACAGTCTAAACCGACCAACTACATATCTGTGGATTGCATTAACTAAAATGTAATAATGTCAGACTTCCCAGTGCTTTATGATCATAACAACATACTTCAACACATTTTCAGATCCAATTACATGACTCACATATGAAGAAAAAATGTATAAGAAGAAATTACTTTCACCCTGACTGCTTTCTTGAATTATTTTCCAAGGGCTTTTCATGAAGACCATCATGAATTTGTCAAGTACTCCAGAAACCAAATTACTCCACGGCCTTGTTCTGTATAAATCCCATCTTTCCTTTGCATGTTCACTATCATTGTTCCCCAAGATACTACTAACTGCAGCCTCAGGCCTCCAAGGCTAGAACACACGCCTAGCTTCAAACATTTAAGAAATCCAAATGACAACATCTATTAACAACAAAAAACCAAAAGTCTCTTGTTATATAATGATTACCCACAGATCTGACCTATTCTGAATGCCCAGACAACTGTTCCTACTGTAGTCTCGGGAATCACTGTGCTAAAACAAATAGAAAATGAGTTTTTACTGGTAGCCAATCTGTGCCATTCTGTTCTCATTTCAAGTTGAGGAAGAGATTATTTGCTTCATCCTGTACCAGATATGAATGATTAAACATTTACGCAACACCAGAAAAAGACTTCAAAATAACTTCTGGCATAACCAAAAACAAATCAAGTTTTTGAATATGTGTCAGTTCAAATGACAATCAAAGGGATCCTTACGTTAAAGTTAATTTGCATACAAATATTAAAGTCATAATACACCCTGACTTTTCAGATGACTGTAGCCTTAAGTCTTTGATCTACCTATGGCAAGTTTGTGTTGTGCAAATACTATAGAGAAAAAAGGAAACATTTTTTAAAAATCCATATTACTATTGATTTCAAATGCAATTATACAGAGGTAAACTTGGGCCAGAAGTTAGGAAGTTCAGATCTGGACTTTAACATCGCAAAATAACTTTGAGAAGAGGTCAACTGAGTAAAGCTGTAATCTCCTAACGTGCTTTCATCTCCAATGCAAGGGAAGTTCTGCAGCATGGAACAGCAACTGTCGGGTAACAGTTACAGTACCAATACAATAACAGGGAACAAAATAATGAGAACATACTTATGTGTCAGAAAAAGTTAGAGAGATCCTAACTCTTCTCCCAGACTGTGTATATAAAAATGCAAAAGAAACAATTTTAAACTATCTTGAAAAGAAGAATAGGCAGTAATTTGGCAGCACTGTCAAAGCTGCAATTCTTGGTGGCACCCCTGGCGCTATAGATTTCATTACAAGGAAAGTGGTCAGAGCAAGTAATCAAAGCAGTCCTCCTGGATTAATAATTTAGAGATTTAAATCAGGGGTGGTGGGTTGACCCCGCTGGCAGGTAAGCCCCCACCCAGTTGCTTGCTCACTCCTCCCCCTGCAGAATCAGGGAGGAAACCAGAGGGGCAAAAGCAAGGAAAGAGAAAACACTTCATAGGTTAAGATAAAGACAGTTTAATACCTAAAGAAAAACATAAACAACAACCATGGGGAGGGGGGGTACAAACAAAGCAGTGATGCAAAAGCAACCACTCAGCATTACCAGCCCGATGCCCAGCCAGTCTGCAAGCAATGGCTACTATAGCAAAAACACTGTTATGATACCAATGCTGTTTTGGTCACAAATGTAAAACACAGCACCATACAAGCTCCTATGAAGAAAATTAACTCCATCCCAGCCAGACTCAGTACAATAAGCAATATTTTATTCTCACGCTTGCCTCTTACAAAATTTTTAAGATTTTGACAAGAAGAAATGAACAGAATAATGCATTATATCTATACACAATTTACAAAGCTAAGAACAGTAAGAGCTTCCCACTAGAGCTACCAAAGGGAATATAAGTACCTAACAAACTCACCATCCTACTGAAAAGAAAAATCTTTTCAGACATTCATTAATTCATATGTAATACTTCTTTAGAGAACTATTTCCTCAGCCATGATATATTTACCTACGAATAACTATTTGTTACTAAACACTAAGTATTATATTGCTATATAACCTTGATAAACTTCATTTGCATGCCAAAGAAATAATGGGTTTCTTCTAAAATGTTTCCACTATTCTCAGAAATTACATTTTTGTAAACACATTTAAACTGACTTCATTATATTCTGGTTTATGGATAAACAGGGTAAAATATATTCTTTCAATCAGAAGAGGAAATAGCCAGGACAAACTTACTTCTCAACCAGAAAATTGCTAGATCAAAAATGTCAAACAAGACCAAGACTCAAAACATGATTATGTATTTCAAGCATTGATCATAAATATCTTCTGATGGAAGGATGAGGATTTATACCCTCTACTAATTTTCCCTGATTTACTTTCAGTTGAAACATCTTCTTTTCATTTGGTTTGGCAAACAAAGAAAGCTCAAAATTGTTACATAAGAAATATCTTAGCTCCTGTAATACTGGCTAGGTCAAGTGACTACTTTTATTGCTACTTTTATGAACCCTCACATCAAGCTTTCCAACCTCTTTCTGACAGACAGGTTACCCAACATATTATGAAGCAGATGCATGGGAAGCAAAATGGCAAAAAGTGGACAGGCTATAGGCAAGAAACAACAGCGCAGGCTAAAAGACATGTAAGAATAAATGCTAGGGATGAAAAGCTGGCTAAAATCATTAAGAAGTGGAGCAATGATATTGTCAGGATCTATGGCACAGACAGGGAGAAATCCAGTCTATCAGCATGAGACATTAATGCCAGAAGGGTTTTCTAGAAGACTAAACAAGCCAGTGAGACCAGTGTTAAAGAGTCTGCAGCAGAACAAGGATGTCAACTAGCAGGTGGAAGCCTCATGTCCTAAACTACCAACCGACAGGAATGATCTCCAAGATGATCAACAGCTAGACATTCTGTGCTAAGGCCTGATGAAAACAAAGTAAGGCTCACAGAAACCTCAGGGACAGCTACACGCAACAGACTGTGTAACAGCAGCCAAAGCTTTTGGAGACCCATGAGAAGAGTTCTGAAACATGGGGTTTGAAAAGGGACATTCCTGCTCTGGCCATAGCAGGTTTGCATATACAGCAAAGAGGCAAGACCAGCAGTAACTATCAATTAAAGAAATCATCATTGTTGAAAATTAGTATACAACAGAGTCATTTAGTTTGACGCTTCAGAAACTGTTAGTTTCTTCTTGCCAAAATATGAAGAAGGAAAGAATTTTGTTTCCTGTAAATGCTGAGCAGGACTTGAGGGATATTTTCTTTCTAAATCCACACATTTGCTGTGATACTCTCAGCCTATTGTATATTTGGGTAGCTTGATGAGGTTTACAGTTATTCCCTGGCCCAAACTCTGTCAAGCTCAGTTCTCCATAGGACAATAAGGGACTATTTTTGTACAATAAAAATCACTTGATCTATTTGTAATTTCATTCCATGGCTACATTTATCTACTTACATCACTTATTTTGGTAATAGTCTTCCAAGTTACCAAAACTTATTTTTACACAGCACAATAACTTGAGATACACAGCAATCCTTAAGAATACACCCAGATTTTTTTTTAATATATACGTAACTTATGTTTTTATATATATAAAAAAGCTGAAAACATAGCAATATGTGGCTAAAGTATGCCTAAAGAAGAAATGGAATTTGCTTTTTTTTCTTTTCTAAACATTATTGAATGTAACAATTGTTCAGTGAGGATTCGCTAGGTATTATGGCTACTAGGATGCAGATTTTCCATGTACCTGGTGGAGAAGTTATATCAAAACAAACGGCTTAGAAAAGTTTAGCTGAGGTGTATTAAGCCAGTTGAGTTGTATAGCTTGGATGATGAATACTTCATGAACGATAGTGACCCTTGGCTATCTATAATAGAATACAGTCTAGATCTGCAACACATCTGTTAAGCTGCAGGAGAGATTTTTAATAATTCATCTGTAATTTCACATCACTACAGAAATATTTCTAAATTCTGTTGCTGGCAACAAAGAAAAACGTTATAACCAGCATCATAATGTTCTTTGCAAGTTATAATTTTCCTTGCAGCCAATAAATAGTGGCTGCAATAAGTAGTAGGTCATTGGAAGACAGAGTGACCTGTTCAGATTTTTTAAAGCACTATTTACACAATTATTAGAGCAAGTTAGCAAGGTGTAACTTGGTAAGGACAATACCCTATCACAGATAAACATTCTGGGGAGAAAGGAGAAGGTATACGAGATCATGTTCAACTTCAGTCAAAAAATATGTCCACTGAATCTGGTGGTACTACTAAGTTTTAACAAGGGAAATCAGACCACTGTTGATTGCTTTGGAAATCCATGATACTCCATTGTAGCAACATCAGAAAATCTGTGGGTGCAGAGGCAATAAACTCTAGTAAGAAAGAATAGCCGCCACAAAAATACAGAGGTGAGTCACAAGATATTATAAACTAAAGCCTGGTTAAATATTTGCACAATGGAGGGAACTGGCAGCCTCATTTCATACTGTCTCTCTTGAACATGTATATGTTGCTCTAAAATATTCGGCATATTATGGTTTCACCTCCAACTTCTACGGTGCATCCCAAATAATCCTGACCTCAACCTGGCTTGAGCGAGCAGCTTTCTTGTTCCATATTTTACTTGCCTCTAAAAAGAAAAGTTTTTCTCTTTCCTGACTAAAAAGAACCTCTTCCCTCCCTGTGTTGTTTTTCTGAAACTGCTGGTGCTCCTTTTAAGCATTCACTGTTACAGTAACATTACAAAGTCTTCAAATTGGGCAGTGCAGGCTTATTTTGTACACTGTGAACTGAGAAAAGTACACACCATCTCCTGAGTAATATCCAGACTTACACAGACCAACAATTTATTTATATGCAATGTTCTGCAGATTTCATTAACAGAATTTTTGTCTAAGTGTGAGCATTTTGCTTAATTATTTTGTAAATCTAATCCTTTTCATGGAGAGTTCTTGTGCCCAAGAAGAGCAGAATTTACTTGCAGGAACTACTCCATGGTAATAGTAGGTATGCAGACTAACTTTTGCACACATATAAAAGTTCACATATCTTTTCCAGTTTTCTTCCACATACGTATTGGAAAAGTAGACCTGCCACTATATAGACGTATGCATAATTCAACATAGAATCATAGAATCGTTTAGGTTGGAAAAGACCTTTAAGATCCTCAAGTCCAACCTAGCACGGCCATGTCCACCACTAAACCATCTCCCTAAACACCACATCTTTTAAATACCTCCAAGGATGGTGACTCCACCACTTCCCTGGGCAGCCTGTTCCAATGCTTGACAACCCTTTCAGTGAAGACATTTTTCCCAATATCCAATCTAAACCTTCCCTGAAGCAACTTGAGACCATTTCCTCTTGTCCTATCGCTTGTTACTTGGGAGAACAGACCGACCCCCACCTCGCTACAACTTCCTTTCAGGCAGTTGTAGAGGGCAATAAGGTCTCCCCTCAGCCTCCTTTTCTCCAGGCTGAACAACCCCAGTTCCCTCAGCTGCTCCTCACAAGACTTGTGCTCTGGTTCAGTCATATCTTTGATTCTGAGCACCAGTACCCCAAACCACACAGAGATTCTCCAGAGGAAAAACAAGGGGTAAAGAACACTGTGCAACTAGAAATAAAGACTGTGTTTAAACATAGACCAGGAAAATAAATACTATATTTCACAGAAATCTTCTCTGGAAGAACAAAGCAATATGCAGTCATTTGAAAAACAGCTTAAGTATACCCACAGACAGGAAAAGATTCGCAACTAATAAAAGAAGTTACCCACATTATAGAAATAAACACACCTGGTAGCCTTATGGGGAAAATACACATATCTAGCACAAAAATAAGTATCTTGCAATATTCTTTGTGGCGTAATCTGACCTTTGAATGTGGAAGACATGGAAATCAAAAGTCACAGCCTTTAAAAAAAAAAAATCTTAGAAATGAGGAATCACTGAGACAGGAAATGACAAAAGTTTGTGAGAGAGTACATTCACTAAGACAAGGGAATTATTGCTCAGCCTTGATACACATGGCCAGACTATAGAAACATTCAATACCAGTGTTTTAAAAGCAGCATTAAGCCTTGCTTAATTCTCTGTAATTAGAGAATGTGTATGTGGAAACTAGTATTATCACAGTAAATGTATATATCCAAAGACACTGTCTGGAACAAGCACAAAAAAGGAATGATTAGACACAATTACAGGCATCCATTCAATGCTCCAAAATAAAGCTTATTAGCATTGTTCATAACTTCTAGACTTTTGTTCCCATACTGGTCAACAGTTTGTTTTAAAGAGATGAGATACAGGAAGTAATCTATAATTATATTACTTGCACTCATTTCATTAAAAATTAATTGAGCCACAGAGTTCATAAATACCTGTTACAAAGTTAAATACCTTGAAGAAAATGATCTGAAGTTAAACAAATGTATTCTTTGTCAAGAAGTTAGAGCTATATTATCTTTATAAATTTTTCTTCCCCACATCTATCTCTCTTTCTAAAAAGAGGAAATGGAGCTTTGCAGGGAGCCAGTACATCATGTTACCATGTTTTAGAGGTAGGTCTTGGAAAAAAAATGCTAGCTACCTGATGTGTAGTTATTTTTAGAAGCTGAACATATGATCAGAAAAGTCTGTTCTGCAGTCCCAGAGCCAAGATGATATGTCACACTCAGATTGGATGCATTTCTGAAGCCTGCGGGCAGGGATCCACTAGTGACGGTGCATATCAGCACTGAAACTGAACAGGAGGGCTATAGTGCAAACTATAAAATTACTTCAGGTAGCCAGAAAACATACTGGAGAAAAGAAAATGTTGAAATGGCTTTCTTTGTATTCATTCCTGTCCTTCTTACCAAGAAAGGCAGAATGGGAATACACTGCTACTAGCTAGATCACTGGGATAAAAGCAGAGAAGCTTAACGTGGCTTGTTACAGAAACAGAAGCTTAAACACAGTTTGTCCTCTTAGCAGGCAGAGGAGCAATCATCTAGAAGATAGGCAGCTAGCATCATTAAAAAGGCATTAAATTAAAAGAAAGTTTACTGTAACTACTGGACGACCCTGCATTCACAAGCCAGGCACTCAAAATGGTGCCCAGCGTGCAATTTCAATCTTGGTTCCACAAGACGTAGAACTGCTTGAAGTGGAATAGTAATGCATTTGAGTGCTACCACCAAGACACCAATTATAGCCTCAGGCTAAATATTTGCACCTCAAAAACCCCTCCACCACACTGACTTGCTAATGTAAATGCACCCATAATTCTCCTCTGGGACCTTTGGAAAGTAACCTTCTTCCCTCAGCCCTGAGATCTTTGCTTTGGATCTCAGTCCTGTTATGAGCAACCCTTTCCCTTCTGTTGGAACCTCCCAGACTTCACAGCCCCAGCACTCCAGCTATGAGGTAACACAGCTGTTTTTGGAGAGGAATCATCTCACTGTCCTAGCAGAAGTGCATCCTGACCTAGAGGGTAGAAGATGAAGCTATATGAACATACATCCAGTGCAACTGTCTTCGAATGGCAAACTGAAAAAAACTACATTAAAGTTGTATCATTTGTTGCAAGATGAAAATAAGAAATATAAGTGTCTCATTTAGTATAAAATATTGATATTTAACAATAATTAACCACAACACTAATGAATGTGAAGAGAAATTGTTCAACGCTCTGTACTACCCACAATACTAGCAGTCTTGGATAAGATGCTCTGGAATTGTGTATTTGTGAAAATAATCCTGGTATCATTGGTAGCATGAATATATGGAGAAATTATTCACAAACGTTACAGTAATTGCTATAACCACGTAAGAAGGATTAGGATAGAAGTAGAAGGACAGTGCTGTTCCAGATCAAAGCCAACCATTCTTGTTTTCAAGCCTTGAAATTAAAGTATCTTCAATATCAATGTTCTAGTGGATGAAGCACAAGATGGGAGGCTAGCTACCGTCTCCGCTCCATAAAACCACGCTAAATAAACTTTTTGTCTACATAGCCGCAATGAGTAAGAATCAAAGTTTGTTACCATAGTGAACTTCAGTTTGGACAATATATGCTGAATTGTTCAGTCAACCAGTACTAAAAAACCCAATGTATTTTCTATTTCTGAACAGTACAATAGAGACTTTCTGAACTTAAAAAGTATCAACTCTAACATGGGCTGAAACTAAATTGTACTGATAAATATAACAGTATGTCAATATATCACAGTATTAGTATGATTATGAGGAGCTGATCTCAGAAAAAGAAGTAATGTTATCAGAGAGTACAAATGACTAGGACTTGGTATGATTTGTTATATACAAAGAGATGAAAATCCCAAACATCATCTACTTCATTCTTTTAAAGAGCCAATTATACAAGTGAAGTAAGTGGAATCAAACCAGCATGGAATGAAAAGCTAATTAGAAAAAGGTGAGCGATGATAGGAATTAAGTGCATTTCTGGAATCTAAGTGGTCAAAAAAGCTGCCACTGGGAAAAAACCACACACAGAGTGAGAAATACATTCTGTAACAACTGAAACTCAGGATGCTGTCACACAGTTACTAGATCAAGAATTTTAAAGTCAGCATGGCCAGTAAACTTAACCCAGGAGTCTTAAAAGAGCTAACAAAAGCCAAACTTTTTATGCAGATTTTCAGTAACTTCAAAAGACAGAAAAGGTCCGGATGGCTGGGAAAAAAAGCTATGCTAATATTTTTGGAAGAATAAATGGAAAGCAACTATAGAAATGGTAGCCAGTAATCATTCCCAGTCAGAATAACCAAACAGTTCCCACCAGAACCCAATGTAAAAGAACTACAGAATGCAAAATTAATAACGTTCTGTTGATGGAAAACGGAGACTGCAAAACAAACATGTTATCTTTGATGCTCTTATGAGTTTGGGCAACAGTGGCAATGTCTTTAATGCAGTGTATTAGTAAGGCAAAAATCTGCAGACTTAATACTGGGTCACACTTAAGAACCTCCCTTTATTCATTTTAGTCTTCCCCTTCCCCCACCATGTTCATATTTTTATGTCCTATTACTTTACTTCCTTAATGTGAAAGAATATCCATATCATTCCTGACTAAAGCAGACCCTTCAGATCACTGTATCTGCCCCCAACCATGCCTCTGCTTCCTCAAAATCCACACTCAAATCCCACATCAGTGTTTCTAGCCCCTAATTTGGTTCCTCAGCTCCTGCCATCGCTACGCTAACACTTCAGCATTTCTAATTTAACGTAGACAGATTGGATTTTCTTAGGTTGATCTGACCACCATAATCACCAATATTCTCACTTTCTCCTCCTGAATCTGCCAGGTATCCAGTGATACAGATATCCTCAGTGTTTTAATTTTACTTTTTATCATGTCTTTGTCCAGGTTATACAAGCCTTTCCAAATGTTGTCTTTCCCTTTCTTTGCTGCTAGTATATAGTATATGATTAATTAATTGAATCTATTAATTTCTGTCTCTGATTGAGACTGGTTTAAGTGTACTTAATGTCTACAGCTTAAACACCAGCAGATTTGTTGTTTTGATACAAGCAGCCAGGATCTCCCATCCTCTCACTCACCTCAGTGATTCACACCTATCTTTCAGCCACTCGAAGTAACGCACACAGAGGTGTGTAGCTCTGTGTATTACATTCTAGCCTTTGCTCTTCCATTTGTTTTCAAGAAGTGTACAAAAGCATAGTATTTTAGCTTTTTACCTCAAAGTTAAATTTGTTTAAATTTAGTAAATTGGTTTAAAACTATTGAGAGAATGATTGACAGGCAGACTCATATCTAACATGATGGTACACACCTGCTCTCCTTTGGAAACGAGACTGAAAAGCTACCAAGATCATAATGCCTGTCAGCAGCAGTTGCCAAGTTGCTGCTCTTCTTTCACTGCAGCTATCTGTAGTATGCTCTTTGCTTGCTGTGGTCTGCTCTTAGGATAGAAGCAGAAACTGTAAAGGAATTCATTCTGGGACTCCCTGCAGGCTCCCCAAAGGAAGCAGAGTAAAAGGAAACAAAACACATACAGGGAAAAGCACCACCTCTGTATTAGCGTCACACAAGCACAGACGGTGGGTTAGCTGGAGGACTAGAAAGGAGCATGTCCCCAGAATGCAAGACCAGAGATTGTGAGGATTATTGGACTGCATGGTGGCCCTCTGTTCCCCTGATTTTATCACTGGAGCCCCCTTGAAATAGATGAAATATTTGCAGTGTTGGAAGCAAAGCACAATAACTGAAGAGAAGTTAACAAGGTAGTAGATGTAGGAACGTAAATTGCAGACCCATTTATTGAAGCCAACCTATAGATAAGGACAATACTATCCCATTCAGACAGCATACCAAAGAAAAACAGACAAGATTAGCAAAAAATAATTTTCTGCCTGCCCTCCAAATTAGGGTAGTTCACTTTGTGTGCTTACAGGAATACTTCCTCTGCTCACCTGTGGCTCTAGGTCAGTTGCTCATGCACAGCACAGTTGCCAGTGTGTTAAAAAAAACCTTAAAATGAACAATCATACCACTACACTTCCAAATACCAATGGGTTTTGTTAAGTGTCTGTGATGTTTAGACCTCAATTAATGACCTATTTATTATGCAGCATTGCTGTACAGGATCATCTTCCATTTTACACCTAAGAAATGAAGGCCAAACCACTTGTCAGAGGTACTGTGCGTTATTAAATGATCAGAGTCTCTAAAATTCTAAAAACGTTAAGAAGAACAAAAGATCTCTCTCACAAAAAGATAGGCAGTCCTTACCATCATTTCTGTCAGCAGCAGAATTCCAGTGACCATGCTTAGAAAACTGTGCACTGAATTTAGCAAGGAGTTCAAATATTATTTGAAACTACTATAAAAATGGAAGGATTTATTAGCCTTACTTATACAGGCAGTGAAACCTTAGTGGGTCTTCCTAGAAGAGGATTTTACCTGAACTTCAGCAGCATAAAATGCCTGGAATTGCCCCTCCATCCTTTCTTTGACATTTGCAGTGGGGCATCAGCCTAGGAGATTCAGCATTTTCAGTTTCAGTGCTCAAGAGTGATGACCCATTGTTATCTAGTCAGACTAGGATCTTTGTTTGGTTTTGATGAATTACATAATAACTATAATCAAAAGTTGAGGATGTTTCATAGGCAAGAAAACACAGGCAAAAGCTTTTGTGTAACAGTAAGTGCTGGTAATTAAGTATCATCCATTCTTCCCTTTATTTGGCAAAGCTGCACACAGAATATCAATTGAAATTCCCAAAGTAATGACCACGGGATCCAGTTCTCCTCATTCAAAGAAGCTGACCTAATTTGACTCGTCTCTTAGCACGGTTCCACCGATATAACCTCAATAGTGCAATCAAAACTATACTGCAAACGGGAGACAAAGAAGCCTATATGTTCACACAGGAATGTGTACTAAATCCAAACATACACAAGGCATTCACTTGTCTTTTTTTCAGCTAAATTAGGGAAGAAGCTTACTTACACAATTCATAAAAGTTGTATTTGCTGGTCAAGCTAAACGCACCTGAGGAGCTGCTTGCCAAATGTAAGACTGAGCAGAGTTTTGGAAGTCTTGCTTTCACCATTTTCTTTCATTCACTAACAGGCCCTCCCTCACCCCCCCCCAAGTGAACTACTCTGAGGTAAAATACCCTCTCAGTCCTGCCATAAGGAAAGCTCACTGTAAACCACCCAGCTCAGCTGTGGTGAGCTAACTACACAATAAGCGGAGCTCACATTTGTTATATTCAGAGGTGTAAAGGTGCAGCTCCTCCCACAGCCAAGGCAGCACACAGTTGCATGGGCCAGGCAGCGGCCGCTCTCTGGAGAGCGGCCTGGAACCTTCCAGGAGGGCGGGGGATGCCACAGAGCACCCGGGGACTGCCTCAGCGGGACCCGAGGGCTGTACACAGTGCTGCTGGGAAAGCCATGTGTGAGAGAGGGAGAAAATGCAAATTCTCAGGAAAACATTGTTCAGGTATGCGCTGTATAAAATAACGGAGGGAAAAAAATGGGTTATACTGAAAGCGTACCGGGGAAAACACTCACCTCAGATCTCTGGGCATGAGAGGAAAGACTCCTCCTATTACTTGCTGGTTGCAATGTTTCCCCAGTGCCAAATCCAGAGGTGATTTCCTGATACTAGGCTTGGGAAGCAGAACATTTCCTTATGCCTGATAAGCAGTCACAAGTATTTCCTTGTGGTAAAACTTTCTGTTACCTCCTTCAGTCCTTTTTTCCTTGTTTACTGGCTTTCTGCAAACTCACTCCCCTCCAGGGACGCCTAGGCAGAGTCTTCCTCTCATAGTGCTCAGAGGTTGGAAAGGAGGGACAGCAGGTAACAACTTCAGTTTTTATCTTCTCATTGCTTTGGCTTTTAAGGACATGTGTTGTGCATTAAGAATAATAAGGAGTTGGCCATCTGCTCCCATTCGATGGTCCCCTCTGGTGCTCCATTATCAGGACTTTGATTGCAATTGCACCAATTAACCTAAGGAATGGGGGGAAAGAGGATGAAGAGTTGGTGGTTTTGGTTTTAATTGTCCTGAAGCCATGATGTACAAACTCTGGTAGTCTTTAATAGTTGAAGTTTTCTTCTATGTTGTTGGGATTTAACAAGTTTGCAGCATAGCAGTTTTGAGCGACCTTGCTGTATGATAGACAACCAGTGGATCATGGATGAAATAAGCCCTTTAAAAAGGCTTCTGAGTGCAACCTCTTTTGCTGTAGTCTTTATGAAATATAACCTGTATAGCCTGTGTCCTGGAATCAAGGCATTCCTGCAGTGCACTCTTTCCCTTTATCCAAATGGCGGTGCACTCTTTCCCTTTATCCAAATGATGCCTCAAAAAAGCACATGAGGGCGAAAAGGTTTCCCAAATCCTTTCTGGCAGCGGTACTTGTTCCCAGCTGGTTTTCCATGCCACTTCTGAGGGGTTGGTTAGGGAGCAGAGCGTGAGCAGCCCTGTTGCAGACAAGAAGCAAGTCCAGTGCATGCAGGAAGCATTGGGTTTACTGCACGGGGTGGATGGAGGGCTGGTGATCTGTGGAGGAACAGTGGAGTATGGCCGATTCCTGATGTTGGTATTTGGTTTACAAGCGAGAATGGTAAAAGTCTAAATTAGGAATAGAAAAGGAATAGCTATTGAATTTTTTACAAACAAAAAAAATTGGCTGCTGCTGAAGTTGCCAGTTTGTAGCATAGTTGTACAGTTAGCATGGAAAGCATATTTAACACAAATCAGTCTATTTGATAGCAAGGCAGGTAATTTTTTTTTTTTTTTTTTTTGTGCCGAGAGGAACACTTCTGTACCAGCTCAGCAATGCAGGCTCCCTCTGGTGGCTAATTTCCATAATTGACAGGTTTTTCGCCCAAAAAGATTCAGTGTAGTCCATCTGATTGGAGTCAGCCTGATGAGGTAGAACCTATGTTTGAGAGCATGTAGGTTTAGGAAGCTGTAAGTTTTTTGTAATGCACTGATCAATAAATGCTTTTACTATGAGTAACTTTAAATACTCGGGGGTTGTACAGGCTTTATTTTGTTGCTATGCAAACTGTGAAAGCATACAGAAATGTTCAGTTTTTAAATTAAAGCCTTTTAAAATAGGTATATTAACTGTGAAATAATGTCACTTTATTTCATAATGTTAAAAAAAAACCCTGAATTTTAATTCCATCCCTGCTGTATTTGGAAAATTACCATCCTTGTAATTACTTCAAAGTAGCTATTTACTTATAGAGATATAGGAATGAGGCTTAGAATATAAGATTAAAAGATTTTTAAAACAAACAAACAAAAAACATAAATAGTTGCAAAAGCTGATCTTGGACATGCATCCATGTTGAGCACGTCTTGTAGCTCAACAAGATCTCTAAATTAAAAAAAAAAAAGAAAAGCCAAAGCAAAAGCCCAGATGGTTGTATAACTAACATGATTACACAGCTTCCAGCAGTTGTGCTAGGCTATTCAGCCTTAATCCCATGTGAACATACCCAAGACCTACCAGATTTTGACTTAAGTAGTTAAAATTTCATAAATGGCTAAATATAGCCTCCTAGTTAGGCAATGCTCTTTGTATTAGAACCTTCTAGCAGGTCAGAAGCAAGAATTTAGTTGAAATAGGTAACTTGAGTATATCCAGTACATTTTACTTCAGACTGCAGTTAACACTGGTGAAGTCTAACTTAGTCTGACAGCTCCTGGTGCCTACACCGACAGAAGTGAGGCCTGAAGAGGAAATGGTATTTGTTAATGTCATCTAAATGTTGTGTTATCGATATAAATCTTATCAGAACTGCAAAAGCAATGAGGACTTTGATAGTACCGAATTTTGGCTGCAAATATTTTGCTACAACAGAACAAATTCTGGTTTTGCATATGTTTCAACTTTTTTTTTTCCTTCAAGTTTTCATCTCACCAAATACTATATTAAAGGACTTGTCCCTGAGTCTTTGTAGGGAATGTTTCCTAGTTCCGAGGTAACCCTTTGTGAAGCTTAAGCCCTTATTCAGTCTAATATTTCATCATGTTACAAACTGTTAAAAGTTATTTCAGGATTGTTTCTCTGCTTCTTGTCCCCTCTCCCTTAAAATGTGTTGGAATTGTCAGAATATTATTAAAGCAAGTTGTGACTTTAAGAAATGTTCTTCTGCTAGTTTCTCTTATATTTTAGGCCAATCTCTCTAGAATCCTTACCTAACCTTTACGGTACTGGAGAAAGGGGGGGAAAAATGGTTGCTAGGATACTTGCAAAAAGGCAAATTAGCTGCACTAGAAATAAAACAAAAGGATTAAAAATCTCTAACCTTTTGAGTTAAACATCCAGTTTCAAGAACTGCCAAAATTTTGTGGTTCTTCTCTTTGAGATAAAGAAATGCAAAATATTAATAGAACCCCGATTTAACAGGCATACAGGATTTTAAAGCGTTGCCCTAGTGAATCAAGTTTAAGATATGCCAAACTGTATGGTAAGTTTCTCTTGCTGTTTTCAGAAGATTAGATCATTATTTTTAAGTCTTTTGATATTTTTATTTTTCTATCCATCTTTGGATGTGGAGCTTCGGAGTTCTAGGTCTTCCATAAATCACTGAGCTTGCAGCTGAACAAAGCTGAGTCCCTGAAACCAAGTAGAATCTAAGGCTTTAATGAAAGACTTACTTTTTGGCAGTGCTGTTTAATTCTCATTTTATATCATTTTAGTTCTACGGAGCTTTTCTCCATTTATAGCTTTGGCAGCAAAAATTCAACAAGAAAAATAAAGCTGAAGATCTAGATGTTTTTCCTTCAGTAAAATATACATCGTCTTGATTCAAACTCTGACAAGAAATCAATCCTTGAATATTTTTCTGCATCTTTAGTGTAAAATTCATGCTTATTTCAAGAAAATATCTTTTTACATATTCAAATCCATTGCAACAAAAAGCTCTCTGTAATTGTCACTACTACATATTAACTCTGAGGTAGAGCAAGTACTCATAGAAAGCTATTAGAATTATTAAAGCACATCATTTTTAGGGCTCCCTATTCCACTGAGTTATGAAGTTTTTGATCAGACTAATGCAAAGAATGAAGCCATCATTACTCTGTATAGTGATCTACCACCATCTGGCCCCTACAAACTTTGCATGCAATCATGCTTTGTAGACTAGCAAGTACATCTGCATTAATGGCCCTTTCTTCTTTTCTTTTTACCCTGAATAATGCCTGAAGCATAGCCCTTGCCTTTACTATATATGTGGGAGATCTCCTGGAACACAAGACAGCTTGGGCATTTTCTGTGTTTAGGTCCAGAGAGATGACTACACAATATTTACTCCAAAGATGTTAATGATCAGCTAGAGGAAACAGAAGACAGAGTAGTGTTAAGCTTCAGCAAGTCAATATTCTTCATTAACATGTAGCAGGAAGAGCTCCTTGCTGTTCAGTCACAGATGGGAGGAATTGCTGGCCTCCATGCATGATTAAAGAGAGATGAATGCATGCCAGCTGTCTACACTGCAGATGCTATATAATAAAATGCACCTCTGTTTCTTCACGTTGTCAAAAATTGTCAGAATTCACTTTTCCTGAATAGCTAGGGATAACTTTAAAAACTTTAAGGGAAGAAGAATACTGCCAGTTTCATAATCAATTCCCATGACACTTCCATTCTGATGTCTGATGCCAGTGAGAATTTGTTCTGCACCCCTTCTGATGCCACATAAGTCACAGATGAAAGATTAGGAATTCCTTACTTACAGAAGGAATTGGAGATTATTATACTGCTCTGGCTTGACTATTTCCTTTCTCCAGCTAAGTCAATACACACTATTTCACATAAGAAAGATGTATACCAGGAGCCTTCCCTGATGTAACTATTTTCTTATTTAGCTCTTTGACTCTTTTTCAGCCATATATTTTTCTTCCTCTTCTGTTTACCCTTATGTGAGTTACAAGGATAAGCTTGCAGGTTTGGGTATTTTCATTTTTTTTTTTAATTAAAAAAAAAAGCATACTCATTTCCTGCATAAATGGAACTAGGCTATTCACAATCTAGATGGCAAATTGGTAAGAATCCAAGTGCAGCTGCATAAAGACAGCAAACAGCAAACTGGAATGGAAACACATTTGGATAATTACAAACATGCAAATCGGGAAATGTAAATCTGTGTTTAAAAAAAAAAAAGTAATACTGTTGTCTTTCTGCAGTACCTGCTGAATTAAAAACACAGAGGCTATAATACTACAAAGCTCAAGATTTACAAATGAAAGTAGGTTGTATGAATTAGGAAGTACTGTGGTCTAACAGGTAGGTAATTTTATAATAACTCCAGAAAACCAGTGTCAGGGCACTACAAGGGCTTGCTACTCCCTAAGGGCTGGGAAGCAAAAATATTCCCCACATGGAAGGAGCCTCACCAGCCAGCACCCTGCCCCACAGTACCCAAGTAAGGCAAGCAGACAGACCCAGAGATGGTAGTGAGGGTCAGCCAGAAGCCCAGATCTTCAGACAAGTCCATGGTGATGAAGTGTGTGGCCAAGGATCAGGCCAGGAACACAAGTTCCCAAGTCAGGGTCAGAATCAGGTCTAATGATGGTAAGCAGGGTCAGACATAAGCAGTAATTACCAAGTACATCGACAGTGAATTAGGCAGGTCCTAGGTCAAGCTGAGAAGTCCGTCTGCAGGCCACGTTTTAGATCTGCAGCATCTCTGGCTAGGCACAACTACAGCAGAGCTGGAGACAAGCACTCCTACAGCATAGCTCAGGGTGAAACTAAGAGCAAGGCCTGAGCTTAAATGGAGCTCCTGGGCCCATGAACAGGTCATGTGAACAGAGGCCTGTGGTCAGGCTGGTTAGGGCAGTTAAGGCATACTTGAGCACTCAAACTGAAGAGCTCTGGGTCATTCAATATTGTTAAATTGATATTATCTTAGAAGTAAACATGAATGCTGAAGAACAACAAAAATACTTGGGACCTAGGGATACTACAGCCTTGATCATCCAAATGTTAGTGAAATACTGGGACTAAAACTTGGCTGACAGTACAATTTCAGTATAGCAGATGTTGTGGACAGGACCCTATTTTAACAATGTTGAATTGCAGATAACAGAGGTTAAAACAAATCAAATCTATATGGGTTTACACACTCACAGATGAATGACACTTTCATCAGAACTGAATTAGGTCCTCAAATTCTGCCACCATCTAAACTTGAATTTCAGAACTAGCAAAAGCTTTCCAGAATTACTAAAATTACTGTCTGCTTGAACTTGTGTTTAATGCATGTAGCTTTATTTTTTAAAAAAATAATGTTAAAATGAAAGCTCAAGATATTTAACAAATAATACACTGTACCTCAGGAACTCAACAATCTTAGGAAAAATATTAAGGCTATTTAGAAACTATTATATATAAAGCTAAATTTCATTAAATTTTCCATTCTAAAATCCAGGAAATGCCTTTTTCTTAAAGAGGGCATATATGGTAATCTGTGCAAGATGCTGGTTCCTGAAATGCTTTGACTGTTTAATTTTTTTTCTGTAGTGTCCTCATTTCATTTAGCATGCATTTTAGAAGGCATTAAATAGAGTACATGTTCTTTACAGGGCAAGTAGACTTTTGATATGCCAGACTTTTTTTTTTTGTAATATTAATAATTCAAGTCATCATAGTACTTGATTAAGCCTCTATGAATTTCAAATTATTTGTTAGGTAACTGGAGTAGTTCTTCTTCAGCATATCTGTTTCTGTCTTAGAATCATAAGGTCCAAATGACTGGTGTCTCTCTTGTTCAGTCAAAAAGGTTGAAAGACAGCAAATGAACTTGAATTAATTTAGCCTTATCTAAACATGTGGGTCCTCTCCTGGGGAAAAGAGAAAACTTGAAAATATAGTAGGCATGGCCATAGATTAACTTTGAGTAATAATTTGTGTTTGGTAGAAATAATTTCAAAAGCAGATGTCTTGGGGGAAAAATGCATTTATAGCATGAACCTATTCTCCAGAACTGAACGCCTGATGCTACAGTTTTACGATACACTAGCATTACAGTGAAATCCAACATAGCTATGTTGTTCCGTATACAAATGTGAAATAAGATTTGGGAGGATCTAGCAGTTTGCAGCCAGATAATGGATTTCAGTATAAATGAGAAGATGATAAACCTACTAGGAAACATAACTTGTGAACCTGTTTTTTTTCTGTTGAAACTCTTCAGTTTTTGATCACACTATAAATCTCCTCCAAGCAGTGTTATTAGTGAATGTATTGAACCATAAGGGAGGTAGATTGCAGTGAGGCTGAATATGTATATTCAGAGGTATAATCATTCCCATTGATTATTTGCTGTGGTATTCTTGATTTCCATGTTTAACCATTGTCAGATTTAGGTTTAATAGAAAATGAAGAATGAAACTAATTTACACCTCAATAGTTTGTTAGAAGGTCATTGCTTTCTATTTCCTAAAAATGGTGTGCAATGCAGATATTAAGACTCACTTAACTTGCAAATGATAGTCTAAGAATTTTAAGTACAGCCTCATGAGAAAGCTTTAACATGTTAATAGTATGAGTATATCCTCCTACAAGAAAGTCATAACCATTTTCAGGTTGTTGAAATTCTGGGGGTTCACACTTAAGTATAACAAAATAATACCTGGGTTTCTCTGAGGACTGGATACTTTTGTAGCCAGAAAACAACGTATACAGAAACTATACATGAAACCATTTAAAAATATGGTGCAGTGATACCACCACTGTACACTGTCAACTGCTTTTCTGCTGTAATCAGAATGTGATGCAAAGGAACTGGTTTAGTGATATTGTTGAAGGTTTCAGTGATTATTGGCAGAATTTTTTTAAGACATGCTAACAAAACATTTTTCTCTAGCTCCAGTAATGTGCCCACAGTGAAAAGGGGCAATGCTTGCTGTGATTTTAGAATTTATATCATAATTTTAAAAAATATCTCATACAAATGCTCTGAAAGAGTCAACTATGGTATTCCTACTAAGGTGATACCTTCCCATTCCTCAGAACACAGCTAAGCTACTAAACATATAACATCTGTAGAAACAGGGAAAAAAAATAATATTAATCTGGCCTCACAGTGTTTCATGTTTCCAGCAGGAATTAGTTTCATTTTTACCCTATTTAGAAGCTGGCATTAGAACTTTACAAAGAAGATCTGAAAAAGGCCTGTAACACTGAAGTGTTTTCAGGGGTTTCTTCTTAAGGGACAAAAACTTTTGGGTTTTTTTCTTGTATGGCCAAATAGGAGTTTTCTCGGATTTTTTTTTTAAAACAGGAGGACTGTAGTATGCAAATGCATTCAAGCTATCACCTCACTTGCTGCTCTGTCTGTATTACATATCCTGTCCGCTTTGAAGAAAAATAAAATCTGCACATTGGGAAGTCTGTTCAACCATTTTGTTGGTATGCTTGTAGCTGCCAACACCTGCCAAGACTTGGTTCCCCTGTGCTCCTAATCCCTCTCCTGAATTCCTTTGTGAGGTTCATCACAGGACATGTTTCCGTGCTAAAGTACTCCTTGCTAAAATATCATGCTTAGATGATATTTCTTATCTCACTGTAAGCACACAACAGCACCAGAATAAAAAGATGAACACCTTAACATCTCTCTTGTTTAAGAGATGGAACTACACAAGCAAAATATAATTTTTTCAGAGGTACAGTTAAGAGACAGAATGTGTAGGAACTTAAATTGCCGTTAAGCTCATTCCAGAGACTTTTAAAAACATCCTTCTTCCTTTAACAACATATTTGACTTGTTCCTCCCCTCTGTATTTGCTGAAGATTTTGCATAATGCAGTGTTACTAGAAACTTTCTGTCTATCTGAATTAAGAACCACCAAAAGTCTCTCTAGAATAGAGTTTCTGAGTGAAACTGAAAGGGCTAAGTGGCTGAATAATAACTTCAAAAAAGAGGATATGGCCAGTTGCTTTGGAAGAAAAAGTCCATTCAGTTGCCAAAGGACTTGGAGATGTTAAGACCACCCAGAAGGCAGGTAGCCTGCCAAATCAAAACCGAAAGTACATCATGCAGAAAGAGCTGCAGTTCACTTTGAGAACTCTCAGGACTATTGTGATTTTACTTCTTATGCTTCAGTACTTATAGCCATAAAGGAGACCCTGCAGCTGCAATTTTATATTTTATCATTACTTAATCCCACCTGTATGACAAAGTAATAGATAATAATTATAGCAGAAGCAGAGATGAGGTGAGAAGTACTTCCATTGAGAAGCTCAGTTAGGCACTGAGAGTTTGCAGTTATGGTAATATCAAGGAGGCTGAATTTTCCTGCTCCAGTGTGCACTTACTCTACACAGCATTCCATTGAAACAGAAGCAGGCGGAAGAAGAGGTAATAGTAAGAACAGAAACAGTGTTGTATCAGAACAGGATGATTACAGCATCACTAGTGCCTTTCAGTAAAAGTTTTGAGACCTGCCAGATGAAGTCTACCCAGAGTTGAGAGTTGTGCTCAGGGTTTTTGCACTTGTAATCCCCAAAATTTCCAGCTATGTCATTACTCAGTCTCTAATTCCCCTGAACTGGACACTAATTCAAACAAAGCAAAGCAAATTATTAGTATTTTACAGTCTTTAGAGACATTTGCTCTGAAACTGCCTGTATTAGTTGTATGTGTCAATAAATGGAGGAATTGCACTATCAGAAATGTTGCAAGATCAATAGTGGTAGCAGTAGTGGTTGTTCTGTTTGGGATTGTCTTCAGAGTTCCCATTCTGTTAAAATGAATTTTTACATTGAGGAATATAAGAACGTAGTTCACACTTGCACTTTAAGATGTGATAATCTGATAAAATATTCTGTTATGTTTATAAATGAGCATTCATTTAAAAAATGTTTAATACTTTACAGGTATAACTAAGGCAGCAGCTTCCATTGGTGTACTGTGCTAGTAAAAACAGGATTACCAGAGGCTAGCTTTTCAAAGAGTTGTTGATTATGCAGCAGCACCTGCTTAGTAGCACAAACCTGCCAAATGCCAGTGACAATTTATGTCATGTGCTTGAATCTTAATTATTTCAATTTGTATTGGAATAAAAACAGTAACTAGTGATGAGAATACCATTAGAAATGCACTTGTTATTGATTTGTAGGGTGCTGGTAATAACTCAGATTTAAAAATTCTTTTATAATAATTAAAAATGTAACTGCATATTAACTTGGAGCACAATAAGGTCATGGCAACAAAATCATTACTCTGATGAATGACTGTAGCCTTCACCATCTGCACGGTACCTCAGTCAATCATATTAGGAGCAAGCCCAGGCATGCACCAAGGTAAAATTATAATTCTTTCCAAAAATATATCTGGAATTTTTCCAAGAATGAAAACATTCCTCCCCCAAGTTTGTTATCTGAATGCTGTATTTATATTGTGAAATGTTAAAATAATAGATTTTTTTGGCCAGAGTATGATAATCTGTTCTGACAGCCTAAGTGAGTAGCACAGCTATATATTTTTCCTGGTAATTACTGCATCAAAGTGAATAACTGATGGTTGAGTTACAGACCAGCTTTAGGAAAAAATTCTATTCCAGTTAAAACATGCAAGTGTAAGAGAGGTAGAACTTCATGAATTCATCACAGATTGGGTGATGTGTCACTGGCAAGTTGTTCCTTTATTTGAGTGTGATTTTTTGCAATCCCAAATTCAGTTTTTCATTAATACATTTTTTATGCAGTATTAAGTTCCAGTATAATATTTCTGAATACAGAGTAAGACTGACCACCCTATAAAGACCAAGGAGGAGGGAAAAATTAAGTCTCTATGTGAAGCAGATGGGAGATAACTTTTTAAAATATTTTAAAATATGTTTTTGGAGGGGGGTAATCTTTTTCCAAGTACATACAAAAATCTCCTTCCATTTTTTTCAGATTTTTTCATGACTTGACCTGTCAAGGTTACTTTTTGCTAGTCCTAATCCCGAATTCTTACCTTTAGTCTAAGCATTCAGTAAAATGATCATTCAGTGAAATATAGAAATACTTTCCCATTCATCAGGCATTTTTTGTAAGATATATAGAAGCATAAGTTTGAAGAGAAGATGAGCAAAAGAGAAGTAGAGCTCAAGTGGAGCAGAGAATATATTCATAAACTGAAGCAGATAGAAGAGGCAGATCTATACCGTTTCCTGAGGTGATCATAAGTTTGATCCCTGCATTTCATGCAGTGGTGCTCTGCAGGATTTAGAGGTGAATGAGCAGCACAATAATTGAAAAAGTGATTGTCCAATCTGTTTTCTATGGAGTGGAGAAGCAAAGCTGTTAAAGGGAGAGTCCCAAGAGTTACTATACCATATAAGAACCTGTGTTTTTTGTTTGTGCGTAATACTTCCAGAAAAGATAATTTCATCATGAAAGAAGTGTGTACTATCTCCTTCAGCACATTAGGTTTTGAGCTTGATAATACAAATAGTTGGGGGATATATCTCTATATTTCCCAGCCACAAATTGGATTTTCGTCACAGTGACGATTCTGTGTCTCATGTCTGGTTTTTCACTCTCTTGACTACAAAGGCTTGGTATTTGCTGCTGACAGAAATGCTCCTGCTCCCATAAAATTCCTTTCTGAATAATTCCGATTAAGAAATTCTTGAATCATGTCCATACTTCATGAAATTAGTCAAGCCACATGTAAGCTATTTATGATTCCCACCCTTTTTGTTTTTTAATGGTTTGTCAGTAAAAAGTAACAGAAATAAACATTTTACATGTTTGCCAGAATTGTTCCTACAATGGTGAGTCTGAACCTGAGATAAGTTCTAGTCCTGGAAAGTTATTTTGACTTAGGTAATGATGTTGACTACAGTCCAGTACTAACCAGTGGCAGATCTGGCTGGCACTGGCAAAACTGAGTACAGTGAAACCTATAGCCAAGGAAAGGCAGTCCAGTTTGCCACCATTTAGTCATACCACTATGCTGCTTCTACAGAATACTTTTTCTGACTATATTTCAAGATGATTTACAAGGAAAAGTACTGCTCTCATTCACTTTGAAAAGGCAGTAAAGCTTAAATATGTATTGTGCTCAGATATATGGATAACTTCCTCAAGAAGACATGCTAGTAAACCCTCATCCCTGAAACCCCCTAAAAACTTCATGAGCAACAATAACTGCCTACTTTGTATTAAAGATACTGTCCAAGCTAGAAAACCACATCAGAAATATAGAAAGGTTGTCTTCATAGCATCAGGAGGTTGGAACAACTCAACAAAACAAAAAAAAATTGTTGCAAAAATGGAAATCGACTTGCACAAAGCATACTTTATTTTAAAATATATGTTATATTGCCTTTATTATTGTTATTTAGTGCAAACCTAGGTACACTTCGGGGAAGACCAAGTAAAAAAAAAGTCACTTAGCTTCAACAGCTGAATATTATTCTTGAACACTTGATTAAAAAAGCCCAAAAGACCAAGCTATTATTTGAGAACTGAAAACGTTTGATTCTTCAATTGGATAAATTATCTTATGCTGAGGCAAAACTTAAATTAACTGCAGATTACGCTCCTTGACAGAAGGCTATGACCATTCCATTAACCAAACTGTTGTTTTGTTTATTTTAGACAATCTGTTTAATTTTCCTTTGCTTTCATTTTGATGCATTGAAGATCAAACCCTCCAATATGTGCAATTTAAGTTTTCATTGCTGATGACAAGTTTAAATTGAAAATAGTTTCGTAAAATTACGGGTGTCAGTACAGACAGAACAGAACAATGTAATTATCTACAGAGCAAATCATTAAAGCTAGATAAGAAACGAAACTGAAAATCAGCTGCAAAAGCAGGCATGCCTTTTGAGTTTTGCAGACTCACGAATGGCTTCATATTACAAGCTGAGGTGCTAGCATCACAAATTATTAATTCATTCTTAATGTTGTTATCAGTCCTTATGTATTTTGTGACCCTTGAGTATAGCAATGGAGCTTTGTGAGTTTGAGAAACTTGGAGCAACAGTAAGACTGTACCTTCTCTTTTTGATTAATTGATACAGGGCTATATTTCCATTCAGTTGCGCCCTCTGGACAATCAGTTTTATAGGCCCACTGCATAAATTCACAGAAGAAGGCTGTTGGAAACTGCATGTAGCAAATCCATAGATATGGTAGGGGAGTGTCTCAAGCCATCATGGGTGGAAATATTTTGAAAGCAATTACAATTTCTTTTTAAAGTTATGGGATTATATAACTAGAGCAGTATTTATTTTTTTTTTACTTATGAACAAACAGAAAACAAATCAAATAAAAAATGTGGCTCCTCATTGGGAAAAGAAAAATTTAAAAATATCTGGGTTTGACCCTACATAGTTCATGTCAATAAAATATTTTGTAAGAATGGAAAATAAGGAAATTAAGGGAATTGTGGTCGTCTCCCTTCACAGTGTTTACAGAATTTGCCAAGGATAGTTGCAAGTCCCTCTACCTGAGAGGAATTATACTTACATATTACATGTACGTACACCCTAATCTGCAGGCTACAGTGGATTCTGAAGGGCTAGGGAGGAAAAAAAGGTGCTAGAAGTCATTCATTGACGTTACTGTACTTTGTACAAACAAATGTACACTGTATTTGGGGCCAGAAGACAGGCAGATTTCACCTCCCAGCTGAAAGTCCTACCAGAAAGGCTGGAAGGGCTTTCTGCATTTGCTTGTGGCCAAGATAGTCTTAAGTATTTCACACAACATGAGACCACTCCAGTAAGAAAGAATTTCAGAGGTTTCTCCTCTCAACATCCACAGCCTGCTTCATAACCTGAAAAGGTATGAATTACAGCACCCACAACAGGAGGCTAAGGTGGAATTTCAGTATCCACATTTGCAATGAATATACTTGTTCCTCTCTTACTCAGTAATTCTAGGATACTATTTTCTGTTTTGTCTTTCTTTTTTTTGTGGTGGAGGGAGTACAACCTGCTTTTTTAGCTGAAATTTATTAGGAAATTTAAGTCTGGAAAGAGTATTAGAATAAGTATTTTTTTTCTTACAAACATTACCATTGCCGCTAAAATGCTTCTTCTAGCTCCACTTTTACTTTGGAGGTATTTTTGGCCATGTTTTGGGATATGTTGGTCAGTATAGGATATGCAGAGTTATGATGGTTCTTGACCTGTCTAGTATGCATTTAGCTGTTGCCAAACTGCAGTATAGCAGCTGTCTTTGGTTTCCTGTACTTTCCATCAAAAAATGGCAGCATTGATTTTGATTGAGACATAGCTTATTGAGACACAGCTCCTTCTATCCAATATAGCTGTCATGTCTGCTTAAAGAATAGAAAGAACTACATGGGTAAAATGACATGTAAAAGTAAAAGACAACGTTTGTGATGATCTTTGGGTGTGTTGGTAGGTGTGACAAATCTAAAACCATTTTCTTCCATTCATTTCATTTGGATGTCTCTTTGGCCCAGCAATGAGCAAGATTGTTGGAGCAATACGGCTCATGAAGTTGGGAATACAACGTCATACAAAAAAAGGAAATGCTACTTCTGTTAGCAGCTCATGGTGCTCCCCAGTTTACACTAAACTTACTGTGCTGTAAAGAATAGCAACGGCTATAGCTTGTGCTACAAAATGGGGACCCCCATGAAGCAAGTACATAGACATCTGATGAATTGTCACTACACTGAGCCTTGTAACCTTCTTGTAACTCCCTCCGTTGTGGGTATTATGCAATACTAAACTTTCCAGTTTTTCTCTTTCTCAGCATGTTCAATAGCCTTTCAATATGAAAGCCCTCGTGGTTAGGTTACTGGGGATAAGAAGAAAGGGACAGAGAGTTTTCCCCGCTTACTTTACTTCTGATGTCTAGTTTATCTATAAAACTATGCACTTTGCATGCAGTTGGAGAACATATACTTTTAGGCTCTAAGGAAGAGCTAAACAACAAAAAGTTCAAGAAAAGGGGTAATTATTTTTCAAGTAAAACAAAACCTTTTCAGGAGTTCCTTCTTAGTTTCTTTATTATGATCCAAGCATATGGTATGGCAATGTTAAGTGTTATAAAAGACTGCAGTCCAGCAACACCACCAGTCATGAACCAGGGACAAAAGAATTTTAACCTCAGTCCTATGGGTTTTTTTAAAATACTTTTTTTTAAAATACTTTTTTTTAATACATGTGTATATAAACCCATATATATATAATTTTTTATATGTGTGTGTGTATATATATATATATATTCCCAGTTTTGGCTATTTCTAAAGGACCATCAGAAACATCTACATCAGTTTAGCAATGAAAAACAAGTGTGATTGAAGTGAGCTCCAACAGAGGTCTTATTCTTTAGGGAAATCAGATTGGGTATGGACTTGAATAAATTCCGATTTAAACTCCATCAGCCTGTGGGAGCCTGTGAATGGCTCATCATGTATTCAAGACACACTGTTAGGTACAAATGCCAACCAACAGAGCTGCAGTACAGAGATCAGATTCTTTTTCCATCTTAAAGCAGTGATTTCCTTTCTAAAAACATACTAAAAAAATCCTGCAAAGACCAGGTACTTTATTTTGTGAATTTTTCCTCATCTAATGGTTGGGTTTTTTTCTTCTTTCAATTAAAGTACTGTCAGAATACCCATGCTATAAACAAGGAAAAAGAAACAGTTCATAAACAGAATTGAAATGATGGAGAAAAATTCTAGTTTATCTGTTTTGACAGATAATAGCTTGCTGCTGTGATCTGTCATTTGGCTAATTTTTCCCTTCTAACTAGGTGAAATTCATTTTGCTGAGATTTCTTTTGAAAGTCTACATGCAGGGAAGCTGAACTTTCCCACAGGAAAAAGTGCATGTTGTTTTGTTCCACGTTAATCAAGATTTTAGCACTAGCGGTACCCGACACTGCCAATCACCTGTACCGTGCTTTTACATATGCGGTAAATTAAGCAGCTCTCACTGCTGCAGTTGGCTGCAGGAGATCTGGGGTAGATTTCAGAACAAAAGAAGAAAAATTAGCCTGATTTATTTATGCAGTGAGCATGCTCCACTAGCACTGTGCATCATGTGATTCCTTGTTTCTAAGGAAACAACTATGATGCTGAGCACATACTCTCCTATCACGAACTGCAGGATTTTTTTTGTCTGCAGAGAATTTTTTTGACATAAATCTGAAATAATTTGCTGCACTTGATTGGCATTGATTTATATTTACAAATATATAATTCGTAACATGATAAGTAGAAGGAGTTATAAATCTATGCTGAAATTAACTACAATAAATATATAGCACCGTTAAATTAATTTAATTATATTTGGGATGGAATTGCCCCAGTTTACAAGGGAACAGAGATGTTATACAATTGCTGTCCCTAGATGGTGCTTTTACTTTGATTCTTTGCATTCTTTGAAGAGATAATTTGCATTATGGCTGATTTATAATTTAAAAAAAATCAGAGAGTGACTATTCAAATTATTCTGCTTTCATCAGCAGTTGCTTCCAGCAAACATGTCTAGATCATCTAGATATTGCACCTAGGGTGGCAATGTGGTAATGTTGAAAAAATGGGAACAAGCTTGATAGAAAGGATGGCACACCTGAAGGAAGCGGTGCTTTTATCTATCGGTTAGTGTGGATTGCTAAAATAAAGAAGAAGGGATTTACAGATTTACAGTAGCTACAGAAAACATATCAGTACAATAAGGGTATTCTTGAAGGATACTCTTTCCCCATTTGCTAGTAAGCTAACCACTAACTAAGCAGCTGTAAAGTCTTCAGGCCTGGAGTCAAAGGGTAGTTTTTATGGTGTTAAAACTTGTTTAAATATGATTGTAGAGTTGCAGTAATTAAGTTGGGTAAGTTGCCTATTGAGTTATTCTAAGCTATGGACTGTTGTTTTTCATTTATTTGTTTCCAGCATGCTTGGGTTTTTTTTCTTTGTGTAAGCTTCACTAGTACAATAAACTACGTTATTAAATTTTCCACAGAGTATCAAATTAAATTGTAATTAAGGTGAAGAAATCCACTGAAACAGACATAAATAGAAAGTGCAAATAAACCTTTATAAGTCTATAAATCTGAAATAGATAATATAGATATATATTATCTATAGATAATTTATAATTTCTATTGTTAGGACCATTTGTAGGAGGGCTCTGAGATATCCAGGCACTTACTCTTTTTAACAGAGGATGTGTTTACATCCTGGAAAAAAATATTCAGGAGATCACCAAAGCACCAAGACAGAAGTAGAAAGTAACCAAACAACTAGGAATTTTTCCGTGCAGAGGTAAACAGAAACTAGGATGCCTTTTGCCATACCTTCCTTCTCAATGTAACTGTTTTGGCTTAAAAAAGTTTCTGCCTGAACAGTGTTTTTGTTCAGCAAGTATAGCCTGCAGTTCTGACAGCTGTTCATATGGCCCTAGAGGTGAAGATACTTCTAATAGTCAGCATCATCTGACAGAAAATCTGGTCAGAGCACTAAAGATAGGAAGCAGTACTTTGATGTTACCAGGAGACGTGGTCAGCAAGTACCACTAATAGGTGTAATAGCTACCATAACTTACAAGAGAAATGGAGTTAAACAAACATACTCAGCTCTAGATGTATCCTTGACTGTTCTGTAAGGTTAACCCTGAAGGAAAAGTGTGCTATATTTTTCCTAATTCATCCATAAGAGAAGTGTTAGTGAGTGAGTGGAGAGCCACATCTGATCGGATGGCTAGCACTCAGAATTAAATGCAAAAATAAATTTTTGGTACAGTTTGGAAATCTTCTGGTCTTGGACTTACCTCAAACTGGCAACAAAATGAACAGTAAAGTGGGCAATCACCTCATTTGCAAAAACAGTCTAGCATCTCCATGTGAAGGGACAGATAAAATCCATCTGTTTCATTTCTGCCCAGCCTGAACTTAATTGAAGCCATCTGGGTTTCACCAAACTCTACAATACTTGGACAGCATACAGGAGGTGACCACAGTGAAAAGGTGGGTTGAGACTTTGTATGTAATGTAGTGTAAAGAAGTCTCACTTCTATTTTAGCTGTAAGATCAAGAATATCTCTTAAAGGAGTCTCACAAGCATAAAATTACCATGACTAGAACATTTCTGAGAACCCATTACAATATGCTGACAAGAATTAATTGGAACTCATGAACCAGGCTGATGACATACATTTACTGCTGTGAAGGTAGGACCATATCTACTTGAAGATGGTTTAGCTCTGCGCTTAACATCTATACTAAAAAATACCTGTTTAGATTCCCAGGAGAGGTATTTTTTCCTAGTTTCATCAGAAGGGTTTTTTACTGACTCTAAATGTGCTTTTCTTTTCCCCCTTTCCTTTTGTCTTTAGGAGAATACTTCCTGGTAACGTGTTTTATAGAAGCAGGGATTTTAGTAGGCTAAGCTGGTTATGTTTGCACACTTAATGAAAAGGAACAGCACTTCTTCTGACATGTTAAAAATCAGGCAAGACACTGTGCAGCTTGTAGGCATATTTAGTTTGTATTTTTCAATATTTGTAGCCTTTAGCCTTAAATTCTTTCTCTCTTTTTTTTTTTTTATTACTCTAAGGAAGAAGAATACTGCACAAGAGGCTATTAAATAAGTTAATATCTGTCAAGCCTTAGAGTGAATTTCCATTTTTATAAGTGGCATTGTTATTGTATAGCACATTTGACTGCAAATGCTTCCTGGCTTATCTCCAATTTGAAAGCTGATATTATAGTCAATATTAACTGTCCCCTATTAACTAGCAGTCAGGGAAGAAGAGAATTATGTCTGTGCTTTAGGAAGGGACATATAAGTCACCGGACTTAAGCATGTAATTTACTTTAAACACACAGTTCATTTGTCATTCTGAGTAAAGATGTTTCTTGAATCAGGATCCAGGTAAGCCATTGTGCTAGTTAAATATCTTTCTACTCTGAGAAAAGAATCCCTCAACAAGTTCATTGTCTATTTTAAAGCCTGTGTGATGAAGATTATAAAGTCTTTTACAGAGAAAGTCTTGCTTTATTATGTTCTGTTCATAAGCAGAGAAACATGCACAAAATGAGAATATCTCTGTGGAGGTTTACAGACAAAAATATTAGTCTAGCCTTGTTCATCTGGTTTTACTGGAGGCTGGAAGTGAGAATGAGCCTTAGCAGTAGAGACACCCCAAAATTCAATTTAGTGGCAAAATACTTGAAAAACTTCACATGAAGGGAAAACAAAACTTAACAATAATTTTTCAAGTTGAAACTGTCAACAGATTGTTTCATCAGACTACATATTAGAAAGAAAGTAAACAGGTGGAATTTCTGTTGTTTTTCCAGGAATTAAGGACATTTTAAGACCAAACCCAAGGCCAGAGTCCATCCCTTTCTGTTGAGTTGCATACTCTCTTCATTGGTTAATCTGTTAGAAAGGGTAGGGTTGATGGGCTTTTGCTATGAATTCTTTCCTATTTCTTGCAATTTAAAATAGAATAAAAAGGGATCAGTATTGCTAATTACATTTATATTACACATTTAAAAATGTAATTGAAAGAGGAAAATGGTTTTATGCAGTAGCATGGAAATCAGAAAACTCTTCAAAGTTTGAAACTCTTTTACAGCTTTTATTCTGCTTACAAACTCAAAAATAGGTACTTGCAGGTTGATAACTCCACAGAAAACCTTGGGGTTTTTAGCACAAAGTGTTTCTGCTCAAAACTGATGTTGTGGGGAAAATTTAAACATCGCTTTACCTGTCTGTGTACAGTGTAATATTAAAAAAAAAAAATATTTCCTTTAGAAAATCTTATGCATGGATGTAACACAATAAAGACTGAACTTGATAAATCTAAAATGCTCTTCCTTCTAGGACATATATTTTGTTTTGTCTTCCCCCTTCCTTCTGATATCCAACTAACTGTACTTAATTTAAAGTCAGCAAGAACAGAACACTATCCTGAGTATCTCTAATCAAAGATGAGTCTCATTAAGCAACAAGCAAAGAACTGCTGCAAGAATAAACATTCTAAAACGTATCTGCACTTAGGAGCTCTGATCAATTTTATTAAATACTGAATAGTTCCTTTTTCAGTACGGAAGACAATAGAATTAGCCCAGGTTTACAGTATCACCAACAGCAAAGTGTTCTCATTTTAGTTTTGCAAACACTGCCTGTCAAAAAGATTATCCTGTTGAGTGTTACCTTGAATGGGGCCTAGATCTCTAGACTATCCACTTTTGAAAAATATACTGAACCTGGATCGATTTTAAAACATAGAGAGAGCATGGACAAACTGGCAGGAAAACAGTGCTCCAAAGCAATCTTCCCTTTAAAAGTCTGCAACTTCTGGACATTGATCTTGCCAAAAAGCTGCTAATCCATTTTTTCTGTGTGTGTGTGTTTAAAGCTTTTTTCTTAAACATAAATAAATATATTTTTTAAAAATAAATCATCGCTCATCTTTGGTCCTTCTTACAGCATTTTCCTGTTTGGAAACATTCCAAACTTCTTTTTTTTTTATTTTTTAACATATTTTCTGTTCTACTTGTACCTTTCAAACAAGCTGAATAAGCCAAACCCCAAATATTGCAGATTTTCTGCTTTATTTCCTCTTGTACATTGTCTGTGATGAGGATCCCTAGAACTAGTCATGAATTACCAGAAAGCCCCAAGAGAGTGCCAAATGGGGGCTTACGATTACTTCCCAATCCCACTCAAATCAAATACACTGCAAGACAGGAACTGCTTAGTTCTCCTGTAAGCACTAGTCCTGCTGTATGGTATTCTAGATAAGAATAGAAATGCTCAGATTGCCTTGTTTTCATTAAATACTGGAAGAAACATATATAGAATATCTTATTCTTCATATTGTAGCTATTCTGTTTTCTTATGTGTATATATGTTCTTTTAAGGTATGTTTTAATCATAGCAGACAATTTTTGGGCTTTCCTTCCATTATTTGCAACTGTTGTTCTAAGACTTCTTAGAAAGAGGCTTCATTTTTAAATAAAAATAAATAAATAAATAGGAGGAGGAGGAGGATAACATCTTACTGTTCATACAAAAAGATTTCATTTTAGCAGTTCCAGCTATTTAGGAAAAGTAATTTTGGGACTCCTCCTTTTTTTCAGAATTTTCTCCCAATAGTGAGGTTTTCTTATTTGTTTTTACTAAATACCCCTTCTTGGTGTGTATATTAATTACAGATCTGGACTGCTCAGTCTGCTTGTCTGGACAGGCTGCAAAAGAACCAAACCAAATCAATCTGAAGACACTAGGTTGAGCACTCCAGCAATTGAGGAGAGGCCAACAGATAACAAGAGGGAGTCAATATGCAAGCTAACAACCTCCATGCTTGTTGTTTGGAGACAGAAATATGGGAAAATAAAAATAAACAGACATTTATTGTAAATAATGAAATTTGTCAAAATGAATAGTGACAAAAGCTTAGAGAGGCAACTATTACCACAGCTAGTTCATTTATTTAACCAAAGCACATCCTGAAATCTTTCTTTGTAAGCAATAGCACTCTTACCAAATACTGTGAATATAGGTCTAAATTATACAAGATACTGATTTCGTGTTATTTGAAACTCAAATTCCAGTAACAAACTATGCTAATTCCTTGCATATGACACTTCTAGTGAAATATTAAATCTTAATCTTGTGTGGGATTTCTGAGCTGCTGAATGGTCTTCAGGACACACATGCCTCTAGGTATGAGAAATCTGTGCTCTCCAGTTTCCCTCCATACTTCATGTTTTACGAGTATTAATTAATTTTTAGGTGAAAGTAGCCTGCTCATTGCTGTATCTAGGCCATAAACTTTCAGACACTGGCCAACCCATAACGTTTTAAGTCTTATGTAACTGCATTTTTAAAAATTTATTTATTTAGAATCAATAGATTGGAAGAACGTAAGGATATACCAGGAAGGAAGGGTCTGCAGTCAGGAGGCAAAAGTAGTGAGGGCACAATTTCTGGGGACAAGCCAGCCCCTGCAGAGATCCCTGCACCTCTCTCAGCCTGTGCCTCAGACTTTGCACACACTGTTCCCAGCAATCTCAGTGTGTTACCAAAGGACTTTTTAAAGAGTCATTTTCAACAGCAGCGCATCCCAGTCCCTGAAAAAAAGGGTCTGGTATGAAGTTCAGGGAGCAACCAAGCAACCAAAGCTGAGTAGAGAGGAAGGGAGGCAAGGAGGAGCTGTGGGTTCTGAGGTGAGTGATAGTGAAAGAGGAGGCTGCTCAGCCAAAAGTGGAGAATGGAAATGGAGCAGGCACTTCAGAGATAACGAGAAGACAACAAGAAGATGGTGGGATTGACAGCAAGTAGAGGAAGATAAGAAGCTTTTCACAGTCATTTGCAGCTTTTCTAGTTTTCCAAGTATGTTTTTCAGAGTTGAACTCCATGTCAACAAGACTTCAAGAATATCTTCTTGTGGTGTATGCATCAGTAGTGCAGTTAACCATCATTCAGTGGTCTTTTGCCCTTGCCCTTATGAACTCCATATACACACGACTTTCTTTCACCAAAAATATCCCATCTGAGGGAACAAAAAAATCCAATACCTCAAAAACCCAAACCAAAACAAAAAATCTCAAACCCACTAAACAAAACCAAACAAGTAAAAAAAAAAACAAACCCACCCTGCAAAATCCTTACATTCCTCTTTCATCTGCTTCCACAGGCTAGTCCCCAAGGAAAAAGATAGAGCACAAAGTAAATCTGAATTTTGCAGCAGGCTTTTGATCAATTAATTCTGGAACATGCTAAATTAATTTCTGGGATGTGCTAAAAATTATCATTTCATTTTTGTTTGGAGCATAGTTCAGCAGCCCAGTAGCTAACTATTTTGCTGCCTCTTGACTTTGTCATCTCTTGCACTTTGTTAGGAGCAATTATAACAGAACTGGTAGTGTAAACATGGTAACATGATTGTTTATTGATGAAGAGAGTGGTTTTATTGCTGAAAGGAGAAAACAAAAAGTTCTATTTAAATTCTAGCTATCACCACTATCAATCTTTTCCAAAGGGAAAGCAGCCCAAAATATCAAGCTAAAGGTGACTTCATAACTCCATGGCATCGTTTCACTAACATTTGTAAAAATGAATAAACAGGTTCAGAGAGCTTTCTCTAACTTCACCCAAATTGATTAAACTGATTTCACTGTTTTATTTCCTTGAGCATATAGCCAATAATTAAGGAACATTTAGCAAAATCCAGAATTTTTAAGACTACTAGGAAATATTTTGAGAAAGCAAGCTGCACATCCATCATTACCCATAGTTTGAACCCCTGAGTCAGATTTAATCTTAACTAATTTATTTTAATATAGCACTGTTTATCAAAAGATAAAACTTGTCCAAAATATAAGCTGAAGCTTGGTGAACTCTTTTTATAAATATTATTCACTCTAAATTGTCACTTCCCTTTGTATCCTGGTAGTGAGGAACAGTTTTGAATGGGGCGCTGCAGTGTAAAATACGAAGAGTTTAATATCAAGATTTGTTCTTCAGGAGCTTCATGTCACTCTGGAAGAAATTACCAATTAGAGCTTCTGTTATCCAGTACAATCACTGTATTAGACTTGAAATACATTGGTCTGTGTGATCATACGTAGTGGGGAAACAGGATCCAGATAAATCTCAGTTCTAGAATTCCCCTATTACTAACAACATTCTGATTTTCTTACTGTGGTTGGCTGGAGTCCGAGAGCACTGACATTTGCTCCTGTCTGTCTCTCTGCCAGACTATGGTGATAGCTTTAATGTTCTCATTAATTTAGCAACAGGTCAGAAATGAAATATGGTCAAAAACATCATCTTAAATATACCTGGTGATTAATTGTTTGCTATCAGGCAGTGCTCTCAAGAGTGCCTTAGGTGTTATCTATTATGTACCAGTTACCTTAACTATGCGTGTCTATTACTTTTTATAAGTAGTATCTCTTGTTAGTATTTTTAATAATTAATCTGCTGTGGAGTGTGAGGATAGGCTTTGAATCTCAATTCACTCCACATCCAATATCCATAACCTTCTGTCTGCAGCTGGATTTTAATGCCACTATAGTTTTGGAGGAAGCTTTTCTGGTATTTTTGGATTTAGATCTTTTCTTAGGGGTTGGAACTAGATGATCTTTAAGGTCCCTGCCAACCCAAACCATTCTATCATCTGTGATCTCAAACATGCTTTGTAACTTTGCTTTATGTTTTTAAAAAATTATATTTTAAAAATGATCACTCTTTCAAGACTTCTGTATTATCTAGGTCTAAATCTGGACATTACAAACTTCATTTGAAATGAATGTTATATGGGACAAATATAAGCCCAGGAATATAAACCAATTTCTATTCCAAATACTTTCAGAAACCAAGGATAAGGAAGTCAAATATGAGGGTTTTGCTTTGGGATCTCTTTTGAAGCATCACTGGAGTAACTTAGTGGAATAAACCTAAATACTTATGCTTTTTCTGAGACATATGTATGCCTTCAGAATCTAAATTATATTTCAAAAGTTTGGAAAAATATGCTTTTGACATGTAATCACTAGAAATCCAAAACACCAGAGTTAGCACTTTCTCTTTAAATACGAAAAGTGTAGAGGCGAACATCTCAAGCAGAAAGAAACTACCAAAATACACTTTGCTGATGACAATTAGCATAAAGCATTGCAGATGGCTCTTGTCTAAACTTTCAGGAACACCTGAAGACGGCTAGGTTCTGGCTACAGATGTGTCATACAGGATGAAATAGATTCCCCTGAGAAGCTTGTTAATTTATTTAGAAGTAGTAACATTTCTCCAGACTATTTCCAGTACGACTTCTCAAAGCTAGTGATTAGGCAGAATGCTTTTTATTAGACTTTTTGATGGTCTAGGGTGACACTGTGTGGCTAATCTGAGCACTGAAATATCAATTGCAATTTATCTCTTGGAATAACTCAGAAACTGATCTAACCTCTTAATTCTAATGCTAAACAGGCAAGGTTAGAGCATATCAGGTTTTATGAATATGTCGTATGAAGTGGTGAGCATGTCTGAACTTTTTGTTCTTAACTGTAACCTTCACAGAGAATTACTTGACATAAATATATATGCAACGAAAATATGCAATATGCAATGAAATACATGATCACACTGAATGTATATATACTCTGCCTTAAAAGGGATAGAAGTGTTAGCCTGTGGTCTAACCCTTTTAGAAAGAAGAAATATTTATAGAATTTCTTTCATACTGTTCTCTAACTATCATCAGCTGTGTTTTCCTAAGGCTATTAGGAAACAAACAGCAGGCAATATTCCTAGTCTAACATCTTGATCTCTTCCCTGTTAGCTTGAAGTTCATTTTGTTTTCTTTGTCCCTGCTCCCCCTTCCCCCTAACCACTTCCCCCCTCCCTGGAATGACTGCTTCTGTCTCATCCATTCACATGGATATGTACACTCACAATCTAATGCTGCAAAAAATACCAGACCTCTGTATTTGCATGGATACTTGTCAAACCTCTTTATCCCTACAGTTCATATTCATGGCTGGCCTCACACATGTTTGGATGGCAGTCTGTTTCAGCTCATAGATCTTGAATGAAATGTAGCTCATAATGCCACAGATTTCAACAAGGCTTCACCAGTTCTATCCCTTAACAATTCAAAGTCATCAGCTTGTTAACTTATCCCATGTCCAAGGAAAACTCCCTTTATATGAGTCAGTGCTGAATGCAGAGTGTCAGCCATAAGCTTTTAATACTCTAAATATATCAGTTCCTGTTTAAAGCTTTTCAGCATGCACCAGCATATCATCTGGGAAAAACAGTCTGAGTGTGAGATATTATGCAGCACCCTCCAAGTGAGTGTCTCAACCTGACAGATAACCATCACTGTAAATTGCCTCAGGCCTTATCTTGCTATGAAAGCAACTGTCTTCTGTTGTCCTTCAGATGCAACTCTGTTTTCAGGTATCCACTTTTAAAATTTAGGGTAGAAAACAGTTTGAGCCTGCTACAATATCTAGGTATCATCTATTGCAGCAATGAGTAAGGACCTTCATAATTAGTTCAAGCAGTTTTGTATAATCTCTACATAATTAGATCCTTCTCTTCCTTCCTGCCCCCCCTTCTCTTGACTTAAACTACGAGACAATTTTAATAATGTTTATACTTCTTTGATGCAATTTCTCCAAAGGCTTGCCCAGTCCTCTTCCCAATTTGCTGTAGTGTTTCCCTTAGAACCAACGTAAGTCTGTTTCGGATACAGAGACTGTCCTAAACCAAATTGTCTCCTCAGCTGCTGTACTTGTCCCATATCTAAACCCACAGCAGGAACAAATCTAATCATACTTCTGGGAGTGGACCTTCTTTGTTGTCCCTTCATAGCTCTTTTGTATACCAACATTTACCACATCCACTGATGCAGTTTGTGACCATGGTTCCCTGTCTCATTATTTTCAGCTTGTCAGAGACACTCAGCAACCATAAGTCTATCCCTCCTTCAGAACCATGAAAGTTTTGCTGGTTAAGGATCACCTGAGATGTTGACTCTCAAACCAGATTTCAGTCACTTCCTTAGCTATCACTGCTGCTATTAGAATTTCTATCCCTAGATAATATTTCTACAGCAGAACAGTTCCTTTCCAAACAATTTGTTTATCCAAAGGGAATTTCTACAGTTAGTTTTCTAGGCAGCTTTCCTTGCATTTATTACACAGCTACATAGTAAAACCAACCTTTTTGGAGGAGGTTTTTTACAAAAAACAACTATTTTCGTTGTCTATAACTTGTCTATAACATAACTCTCGCTTGAATTTTAACACCCACCCCCAAAACTTAGATCTTAAAAGTTGTAAGTCATCACCATATTACAATCACATTTAAGACAACCTAGCTATTTCTAATGGGAGCTGGGGGAGGAGGGCAGGTAGAAGTAATGCCTAACTTCTTTGAAGTAGGTCTGGTCTCATATTTTCTTAGCTGGGCCAAAACATTTCTATGTATTTTATTGATCCAAGGCATAAGGAAAAGGTAGACCTCCCAAGTTTATCCCCTAAAACTTAGCCTCCTAAGTCTCTGGCGGATGGGCTTTCACTAAGACAATAAAAGAGCATCCAAGTGATATCTTACAGTAGGAAGGATTCTTTCTGTCCAGTTCCCTTCAGTAGTAGCACTCCATTATGTTCCCCATTACTGTTCTAGAAATTCAGGTCATCCTGCTTACTAGTCAGTCAGCTAGCTAGAATTATCATTTAATCCATTTCTGTGGTCAAGGAAATATACTTTACAGAAGTTATAGCATTCAGTTTCTGTCTTCCCCACAAACAGACATTTTTTGCTATTGTAAGGACAGATTCAAGTTCTGACACAATTTTGACAAACTCTTGGAACATTATTGACCTTGAAGCTCTCTGCTGATCATGATTTGTAAGTCACAGGCCAAGTAAATTGATCAATTGTCAATTTGTCTTTCAAGTCCTTATTATTATCTGGTTGACAGCCTCTCCTAGAAGTTTTCATCTTAACCATCTACAGCCGATCCATGTACTCACCACCTACACTGATGGTAGGCTTCTCAACATTTCAAGTCCTAGAACTAAATGCGGCTAATTCAGGCCCTTTTCTGGAGGCACATTCCACTGCATTTTTAAAGCTTCAACTTTAAGCTGTATGCCAGAAGCCCAACAATTCATTTTCCTAAATTTTCACATAGACTGTATTGCTAATGAGACAAATAAGTATCCTATTGAGTGTTCCACTAGAAGGAAGCTGTATTGTCCCTCTGTTCCCTTGTCACAATGGTTTCAGCAAACTATTCCACAGAGCAATCTGATTGCTTTTTTAAAGGTGCGAAATCAGAAGTGTAGCTGTTAAATGAAGCTTTGACAATCTGCATAACTTGTGGGTAGATTTGAAGGTCTGCGTTTAAAAATATGATAAGAAAATACAATGAAAAGATGATCAGAAGAGAGCTAGTCTGTTTAAATTATTAGAAACTAACTTAGACCTGCTGGAGGGTATGCTATTCCCCTACTTTGATCATAAGAGTTCCTACTCTGAGCTTATAGCTACATTTATATGATATGTAGAAACATTGTGTTCTTGTACCTAGGGCAAAAAGTTCTGGCTATAAGAACCCAATTTACAATCTCAAGTCCTGTACACTCTGCAAGCCAATAAAGAATTCTCCACCTTGACAAAAATCCTTTGCCTCAACAACTTGCAGCTTCCCAAACTTCTTAGTCCATCCTCCTTGTCATGCCTCTGAATGTTCTTCTGTCATTTGTCCTATGCATTCACTGGGGAGTAACAGAATTCCCTCCTCTGGAGTAGTATTTGTGATGTGTATTATGCTTATCTATGCTAGCAGCAAATCGAGTGCTCCTGCAAAAGATTGTGAAGCACACAGAGGAATTGCTGGATATGAAAAAGACTAGTCTTTCAGCTCAAAGTAAAAATAAGAATGGTTTGATGAACTTGTTTGTTTGTTCATCTTCCTTATCCTCAGGATGGATGATTTAATTAATTTGTGTGTAGAAAAACTTTAAGTATTATTCCTAAAGATTTAAAAATATATTACTTACTTAGTCATTAGACTACTATCAACCTTTTCTGCAGCCATATTTAAGACAAATGGAAAAGAAGAATCCCAAAAAACAAACAAACAAACAAAATCAAAGAAATTTATATCACCATGTGCATTGCTATTGAGCATGGTTTGGGGTTTTTTTAAACAAATAAACAAACCCCCGAAAACCTTCTGAATAGATGCATAATCTAATGGTCTAATTTTTGGTTGTTTTATTTTGATAATCCAGCTGCCAAAAACAAAATACCACCCACAGCAGTTTAAAAAGAAAAACAAAACAAAACAAAACAACAACAAAAAACAGGTAAAAGGAAAAGAAAAAAAAAGAAAAACTTATCAGAAAGCAAAAGCAATTCTTAGAAACAGTTCTTCCTTTTGATCAGAATAACTTAACACATAAGGGACTGCTTTGAAGCTCAGCAGTTTTCTGGGAATTATTGAAGCTTGAAGAGAGAGTGTTCCAAGTGATAATCTGCTGGTTTTGTGGTGGTGCTGGACTGCACAAAATGACATTAATGAGATTCTGTTCTAATGTCGTATGTCTTTTATAGCTGTATTTTAATCTATGCTGAGGGCATCCAGAATGGGTGAATGCACACAATTTCTATTCTACAGAAATAAAAATTCATTTTTAAGATGAAGTTCAGGTCATTTGTAAATTACTTATTCTTTGTACAAAAGTGCTGCTGTGGTGGAAGTAACTGTTAGATGTAGGGTATTCATTAAACCTGCAGAGGAATAGACGGAAATATTTGCACTTTGGTGACACTATGCAGTAGCGTTGTGCAATGTGGGCTGTAGGACCTGTGGAGAATTTGAGCCCTACTGATTTTACACTCTTGCCGTCTATTGTTATTCATAACACGTTCTTCAAATCTGGGTTGTATCAGCTGTATTTTCAACTCAGTTTGAAAGAGAGTATTTCTTATAGCATGGACCATTAACATTGTGGAGAATGCCCTCTCCCCCCATTGGTGCCAGATCAGAGGATTGCTTCTGCATCATGAAAACTGAGTATGGGGCATCATTACAGTTATTATCACACGCATTACCATAGTCCCTAGATCCTGGAGCATTCGGGCTATGCTGTACTGTACAATACTTAAAAGCAGCTTACAATTTTTAAAATTACGTCACTCAGGCATTGTTCTTCCAATGTAGCATCATGTTTTTCTCCTGTGACTCTCAAATATGAAGCACAGCCTTTCTATAACATTAGAAACTAATGAAATCCAAATCTTGAGAGAACAAGTTTCTAAAAGATCCTGTTCTAATTCATATTCTGTCCAGTGTCCCTTCTGTCATCCCTCTATGGCAACTGTTTCTCTGTATAGATATGTTATGAAGGTTAATGGATATTGTACAAATCTGACAGGTTTATAAGCCTTTGTGCGACACCGTACATGTACAGGATCAGTTTTTTCAATTATAAACCTCTGAGGGTTTGTCAGAGATTGTAGGGACAAGAACAGATCACCATAGTTTTTGGAAATGTAACACTGCTATTTATTTTTTCAGCCTTCCATATCAAAAAGCACATCTGTGTACTCTTGACTGGAAATTAGATATTTTTTATTCAAAAATCTGTTCCTGGCATTTCCCTGTGTCTGAAACCAAAACATATTAATATTGTGGCAACAATTCACTGCATTGCTATAGTGTTACCTCAGCCTTTAATGCCACAAGAAGCACATAAAAAGGAGTTGCATGCTTTCTTAATTTCAGTATTATAATCTGAAGAGTAGGTTGAAAAACCTAACAGAGAAGTTACTCCAAGAAATACAATATGACTTGATAGATTGAAATTGAAAATTATCACTGCAAAGGGAAATGGCGATCCACCATGTAAGAGGAGGTTCTGAAAAAAACAACCAAGAAAATCTCCCTGAAAGCTAAAACAATACATTAGTGTCTTTTCTCTGCATGAACAGATTTTAAAATATTTAAAAATATTGCATCATCATTTACTGAGATAGGCAGATTAAGATTAAGCACAAGAATGAACAGTAAGAGAGTCTGATGGAGTTTAGTTTTTCAATTAATTTTAAGATGCATCAAAAGGATCTTTAAAATCTGATTGATTTCCAGTGTAGGTAATTCCTATCTTAATTCTGCCTCTATATTTAGACAGCAATACATCACAATATTAATTTATGCCTTGCTTATAATCAAGGATTGTTTTTAATCACAGAACATGGCTTCTCACACTGAGTTACTCTGTGCTTCCACATCAGTGAAGGTATCCTAAAAAGCAAAAACCTACAAAATTAAAGTACAAGTCCATAGTTCTCCTTCCCCCTTAATTGGCCTTCTGTCTATCAAGCAACATACGAAAAGCACCCATAGCCACTGATAGTACTAATGAGAAAGCTTATGCTTGGGTGAACTCACAGCAGAGAAGAGACGGCTACTGAAATATGTAAAAGATATCTGTGGTCTATCATTTGAAATGTGAAATAAAGAGTAATAGTAACTGTGAGATATTGAAAGCTAAAGAACAATGTATTAAAATGTGGAACACTGTAATTTTTCATTATTTATAGAAATTACTTAAATTATAGGTCTCCAAGTGCGATTTCAAAACATAACAGATTAGAACAGAAGTGAGAAGCAATGACAACAAATGAAATCATATTCCAAAGAAGTGAAATAATTTTTGTGGATCCAGACTAATAGGTTGTAAATGCCCCTCATTGCCATCAAAGGTAATAATGATTTTGGGATGAGAGAGTAAAAGCAGTATTTCCTCAGTGGAGCTTTGCTGCACTATTCTGACCCATAAAAGCCCAAATCTTACCAGGAAGTTTCTGAAAGTCTCTAATGACAAGAAGCAGAATAAGAGACAAACAAAAAGAGCAAGAATAGGATAGACTATAAATCAAAGCGGGGGCAGGGTGGGGGGATGCAGTAGACAGCACTTACTACACTAAGTTAGTCTCTTCCAAATGTGCTTAGTAACACACTGCAGGTCAAAATAATCTTGAAGGACATAATATTTGAACAGAAGTGAATTACTCCACTGAGTCTTTACAAGAAATAAAATGGTGTACGCTCTCCTTTACCGCATTCTCAACTCATTAACTTTACTTTGTCAGCAAACCAGTGCATAGCTGCTCAAGCTGCAGTTTGTCCCATAACACCATCACACAGCAGAATTTTTCTCCCTTGCTTCCCCCATGAAGTATTCTCCTCTGTTAATGTGCTTGTTTGCTGTTACATCAATGCCTCATCTCAAGTAGCTCACACACCTGCAACTACTACATCTATTCAAGCTGACCTTCAATTTTTGATGGTTTTAATGCTTATTATAACTGCAAATTAGATAAATCTATGATGGATAGTAGAAATAATATAGCTCAGAGGTTTGATTTTAACAATTGCTTAGATACATACGACTTAACAACATTATACTTTCTGGATACCTAGAATAGGACTTCAGAAGATTTCCTTTTTGTACCTGTTGTTTTTGTTGGTTTGCAAATACCAAGAGTCCCTCTCATGACAAGATTTCAAGCACTTGTACCTTTTGGCTTAGCCTGTAATTGAGCTTCAGCCACTTAAGTCTTGAAAAAGTTTCTAATAGGTGTTAGCTACATTTTTCTTTTAAAAAAATGAACCTTTTTTCTGTGTTGAAATTATCTCGATCAGTGGTTGAGCTTTGAAATAACACAGGACTTTTTAAGACCGTTGTTTAAACCAGAGGAAAAATTTGCTTTTCAATTTTGCAAGCTTAATAACCATAGTAAAACTGTATGTGTTGTAAGGGAGGACAAGTGCAGTAGTTTCATTCTTAGTTCAGTATGACCACTTGCAAGTAGTCTTTGAAACTATAAACGCTATGAAGATGTAATTAAAAAAGACTTCTCAGAAATAAAAAAAGGGAAAAAGACCTATATTTTAAAGAAAATTAATTTTCAAATAAAGCATACAGAGTTTTGATTTTTTTTTAAAGCAAACTTGCATATTATTTTAGGAATTATGTAACTATTTACTAAAATGGTCTTAATAGAAATCTTCTCAAAGTGTTCTTCATGTGACATTTTCAAAGTTCATTTTTATAGGGCTATAGTAATAAGAACAAATGGAGAGAGCTATACTGACTTTTCTGCCATTCTGACACCATTTAGTTGCAGCCTCAGGAACAAACACAATTATTTTGTTAAAGCGGCTACCATGATAAAAGCAGGGTTTCTTCTCCTATCCTTTGTGATAATGCCTGCAAAGTCTTAACATCAAAAGTAGGTGCTTTCTGAGGCCAGGGTAATTTGATGACTAGTTTCACCAGGCTCAATTTTTTTCTACTTTGGTAACATTTTTTGAATGATGTTTTGTGGAACTAATTTATAAGGAGAAGTCATTCAGTATGAGGTTTAACTACCTGTCTGAGTTCCCCACCAAATCTCAGATTGCTGGGGAACCTGGAGAAAGTTTATTCTGAATTTTTTTATAAAGATATGGTTTGTACAATGTAGCATGTGCATTACGTGAACTACTCAACAAAGGAATCTCAAATTGTAACTACAGTTTCGTCCCATTTCAGGATTCAAGAATACAAATGAACACTTAAGTATGGCAAGACTGCTTGGGTTCTCTGTTGATGAAGAATGTAAATCTTAAGCAAACATTTTATTGACTATAACTAGGCAGCAAAGTATTCCTCTGATGTGAGGTAATTCAAAGTTGTATCAGAAGAGTTATAGCAGCTATTATTTTTAGTGTCTGGTATTTGGAGGGATGGCACATTACCACTCTGCTGTACTAGCTCGCTATTAGCATAAAGATGCTCTGCCAGTGGCATATCATAGACCAACCTGCAAATTTTCAAGAACAAAATATAGCGGCAGCATCAGATGGGCAGGAACACTGAGGAGACAGAATGCTTTGTCATTATTACGTAGTGCTTCTATCCTTAAACATGAAAATGAAAAGAAAGGCAATTGAATCATCCCTACAGCCCACCCAACCAATGTAGTTTTTCTCTGTGTTTTCTCATACAGTGAATATACAATTTATATCCAGGAGTCATGTGATATAGGAAGCTATTGACATTAATACAAGGAAATAAGTAAAAAGATGTATTTCACCAAGACCATTTTTATCACCTCAGGCTTACAGGTAATAGATCAGAAAATGTAATAGAAAAAATACTGAAAATATCCGAATTCCTCACAAGCGGAGAAAATAGGATAATAAAACCAACGAGAAGTGATTTTAATTCTTGATGGTAGATTAAACTCCACCAAAAAGGTACATATGTAATCAGAAATGGCTTCGCTAGATACAGCCGATGTACATCCTACAGCTCTGTAAAGAGGTCAATCTGCCACCCTCGCTGGTACTCCCAGCAAGAATGTCAGCTAATGTGAAGCGTGATGGTATTTTGTCAGATGCAAGCATCTGTCTGGCAGAAAATCATCTTGCTTTACAGCAGCCACTGAACAGATGCTAGCGACTGCATTTTTGCTTCTGAAACCATAATTCTCTATGATAGGCTTGGTACCTTAGTGGTAAGACAGAAAGACAGTCAAAAGCACCGAATGCTCTGTCTTTGGGGGATGGGGAGCTCTAGAGGCATCTGTTCAATTCCCTTTGTTGTAGGCTCGGTAGAACAGTCATTTTAATCTGAAATAATCGTGGCTTGATTCTCTGATCAGTTGTTGCTGCTGCTTCTCTGTCCCAGCACTAGCCCCCACCAAATCATATGGTGAGACCAGTCATGGAACTGGCTAGAAAGCAACTGAAATTACACAGCAACAATAAAAAAAAAAGGAGATAAACAGTCTGTTCCAGACCATATAACTACATAAACACTAGTGCTGGCACACAAGAAAGTGCATGATGCTTTTTGGTGGAATAGCAAGTTTATTATAGGCAGCTATGTAATAGTGTTAGGCATTTGGCATGTTCATTTGTGACAGAAAGCATTCTATTTGATTCAGTTACTTCCCAAATGTAAAGCACTATTTATGTACACAGTGACAGGTAGCCATGTTCTATAACTCCTGTAATCTTTGTTTTCATAAAAGAATTCCAAACATGGGTCAAATTAACAATTATAATTAATTATACCCATGCAAAGTAAGCATAAGAAAGCTTTCCTAGTTGACATGCTTTGATGAGAAAGTATTAGGAACTTATTCATGTGATTTGTCATCAAATAACGTTTATCTCATTTTCTTTAATCTTTTTAGAAAATAATTTAAAATGCCTCTCGCATAACTCGAATCTGAAATAATTTGAAATAACCCACTGATGAAAGCAGTAGGAGGCTTTACAAATACATACAGGGTCGTCTTAAACAGATGACATAAATGTTCTATAAAGCTTTTTCAAGAAAGCTAGAATATTTATTTTTCTAATTTTCATAATCATAGACTATCTTGTAAAGACTAAAGTAATTTCATTGGCTATGCACCAACACTGCTTATACCATCTCAACTCCTAATGATTCTTAAATGCACACGCACAAGGGGTAGAGGGAGGTGCTTTATAATTTACTTGACAAGTGAACAAATCCATCACAGACAGAATAAGTGGAGAAGTACATTCCCTTACTTGGAATTTAACACTTCAGTTAGTACCAGCCAAACATGGTCTCCCAGGTACACAGATAATCAAAGTTTATTTGAACATATGGGAGAAAATGTTGTTGTAAATATTTCCTTTGATTTGTGTTTTTCAACAGTCTGCCTTGTTTAATAAATAAGTTGTTTAATAACTTCTCTTCAGTTTCCATCAGGTTAGATCATAATATGACCATTAATACCTGTTTGTAAAAAGAAAAACAAAATCAGACACTTCTCTGTCTTATTCAGTACCTCTTATATCAATGTGTTGGTGAACAAAACTGAGCATTACCTAAATGGATTTCATGTATTGATAAAATTACAAATATGGATTTGTACTTCATAATCGCGGACAATTTACATGTGGACTCTAGTCCTGATCTGAGCCATGAATAAATTTTATTATGCACTTTTTATTATTATGTTTTATGATGTCAATGTCTCAGACTGTTTCAGGAATACAAACATAAAATAGGAAATGTCTATTGCTTACCTTTTTGTGGTTCCTCAAAAGCAACTATAATAATACTGTAATACCAACAGGAGGTTTGATGTGTTGAACCCTGGTCCTCTCACAGCCTGTGTGAGTAGTGCGTTACTACATTGAAGCAAACCAATACCACAAATTGTGTCATTTATTTTCGTATCACAGAACAGTAGAAAAAATTAAGTTGGAAGGGGATGCTGGAGATCATCTACTTCTGGTCAACCTTCTGGTCACACAGACATCAGGTTTGGGATAACAGCTGAGCAAGAGTTTGGTAAATCAAGTGTTTTCCAGCTAGAGGACTAGACCTCACTTTGGGAACCTCAGCCTATTCATGAATTTGGACTTGGAAAAGGCTGGTAGACAGAGAATACTATTTGCATATCTTGTATTACAACTCAATGCCTAGATCAAGCCAATAATAAGCGATTAGGATTTTATTTATTTCCAGTAGATAGTGAACAGTACACGCACCTGCATTTTCTTCCTCTTTCTCCCTGCTTTTCTCTTTTTGCCTCTCCTTCCTCGACTATTTATGAATCATTTCCCCCATTCCATATCAGTACAGCATCTCATGACAAATACATATAGTGGCATTTAGAGTAGCATCAGCATACATGATCAGCACCTGATTTTTCTATCTAGGCATGCATAACTACCCTCGTTGTCTTCTTAGCAGTATATTCAGTATGGATAAAATAAGAATAGCAAGAATAAAACCTGGTATTCTTATTTTGAATTGGGCTATCAGTCATAGTTCGCTGTGATGGACTAATAACTTCAATTACTAGGTGCCTTTCTGAATCTTCAATTTGATGCAAAGAATAGGAAGTTAGTGTAGTGGGGAATTTCATCCCTGTTATTCTTCTTAATTTACAGGTACAGCTCACATCCATGCAGTGCTAAGTATTCCACAAACACTCTTGAAAAGGTGAAACTCATAAAATAGATCTCTGAAGCGGACAGAAGCTCAAGATACACACAGTGCTTAAAACGCACGGAACAATCCCAGTCCCCTTTCTTACTAACACCTCAACACACGCATACTTTTTTGCAGAGATGAAGAGTCCTGCCAAAATCACTTGGACTAAGGCTGTAAATAAAGTTCCATGTGTAGGAAGGAGGTAAATGAGTGATAGAGAATTAAAAGAAAAATATTTTCAGATTGTTACCTAGACTGAGCTCACAAAACCAAAGCAGAAAACAATTTAATTCCAAAGCAGTTGTAAAGCTCAATTAATCCAAGAAATCTGCTAACTAACAACTGCTTTCTGTAGGGTTTTTGCTGAATTTACTGTGTTGAATAAATTTTTATTTATTGGTAACTTTTCTCCCAGGGTAGTACTATTTCATTGTAGTTTTGGCTGCTATCAAGTATTTCTTGCCATACAGAATTTGTGGGTAAAAGCTTGAAATCTAGGTGAGAAGACAGGAACATCTGTAATTTGAAGCATTTTACCTTTAAAAATGAGATTATATGACAGTTACTCACCTCACACCTTGTGGCAGAAGTTCAACCCAGTATGTCTGTTTGGCTAACTTCTAAACCTTGCTGTTGCTAGTGCAATAATACTGTATGATCACAGGCTGTATTGCAGTTTATGGAACAATTGCATTAGTCTAAGCTGAAAAAAAAAAAAAGAAGGAACTTCTGGGCTGAGGGTCTGAGCACCAGAATGGGGATTCCTTCATTTTTCCCTGGCACTGCATATCCACAGTTTTTAAGGTCTTAAGTGGCAGGACATGAGTCCTGGACTGAACTCCCCAGTTCCAGGAAGTTTCAAAGATCATTTTTCTGATTGTGACAGAGGGGGAAAGAGATGAAAAAATATATATAAATGGAGGGATATGTCATATGGGCCAAAGGGACAGGAAAACAGACTTAGATGTCTGTTCGTCTTAGGACCAAAATTAAGATAATCGTTTCATATGCACATTCACAGGGGCTTCATCCATTTTACTTATTCTGTAGTTAGTAATTTCAGCCGACTTCACTGCAGCATTCCCATCAACCATTCCCACCACTGTGCACCACCACAGCACGGACCAAGTGGTCCTTCTAGGCATTACACTGACCCATAGTCAGACAGGAATTAAAAGCACTCTGGGCTGACTCATCACCTGGGTGTAATGAAGTGTAACCACTGACTGGTGAGCAGGCTTCTTACTGCCAGTCCAGAAGATTTGCACACACCTTTACATTAAAATATCCCAGTGGGAATCCAGAGCTAGTTCTAATGACTTCAGGTGAAAATAAAGAAAGCTGTTACGTTCAGACCATTATTGTTCATGCTGCTTTGTGAATTTATTTCTTTAAATTTTCCACTTGTGCTCCTGCCAAGAGAGATCTATTAGACAGAAAGCAGCAAGAGTAAAACTTTATCATTTTGTTTCAAACTATAAAATAATTTACATCACATATTTTACTTACTTTTGTCTTTTTTTTTTTTTTTGAAACCACAAACATTCCAGCATCACACTGTAGGAATAAGAATAACAATAGAAAGCATAACCTTTTGCATAGTATTAAATGAACAGACAGAGTAAGTTCTTTATTTACAATTATTGTCTAGATAAAAAAATTCATAAAAACAGATGAATGAACATATATTAATAACCCCTAGTGGGATGGATTGCCAATGTACCACTGTATTGTTGTCCACAAATCTCATGCTGCTAAGTACAGTACGTAGAGAGCGAGCATTTATATATTGCAGGGAAATTTAACAAACTGATCATTTTGGTTTTTGATCCATTGTTCCCATCACAGAGAGGTCAAGCAATAAAAGAAAGGACTTGTGATGCACGACTTGTAGTTGAAAGGTCATAGCTATTCTGCTTTTAAAAAAAAAGTCTATCATTTATCATATACATAAAGCACAGTCTCTGCTCACAAAAGCCCAAGTTTTCTATGCATCTCAGTTTATATGTTTTACTATATATACACAGAATGCAGTGTTCATTTTCTTAACAGTTTTCAAGTCTGCAAATGGTACCTTAGGGAGGGGTACTCCTACAGGAAAATTAAAAAAAAAATGAAACCAAGAAAAAATATGAAGAGTGTTTGAAAATAAAAAGGCAAACAGTCAGTGTTAAGATGCTGAAAATAAATTGTTCCAGTATTAATAGCTTCTGTAGATGTTCAAGTCCAAAGCTAGAGGCTTCCCTGTAAATAGATAACACTTTTTTTCTTCTGAATATGATATCCCAAATAGGCCATAGAAACCCAATACATGTTATACAAAGATTAATCACCATATTTACAAAGCGAAGAACAATCCTGACTGAGTTTCAATCACTTTGTTGCTAGGAGTTAGCTAAAATAATTATGTTTTCATGCTAGCTTTTTACTGTTAAGAAATGGGTCACACTATCTGTTGAAAAGAGAGTTGTATATGCCTTCAAAGACCTGTTCTGTTGTTCAGTGAAAAGTTTGGATCAGATAGCGAACTAAGAGTTTGAGCCAAAAACATTCAAGCTTCTACACAAAAGTCCGGAAGCTGGCAATTCAAGCTGATTAGAGCTTTACCTGGCTGAATAGTCTTGATGCACCCTGAAAACATTTTAGTCAGTTCAGTCTGCAGTTTGGCCATGAGTCTAATCTTGTTTTGGAGAGTTCTGGCTTGGTTTAGTTCTTGTGACTGCAGAGATGCACCACTTTATGAGCCAACTCTAAGACAACCAGTAATACCTTAACAAATCAATTTATCAAGCTAGTTTGAGAGTGTTTTTCAACACATCTGGCATAATCAATTGTGTAATTCAAAATGTCTTTTGCACTGTACAATTATGGAAAAGATCATATGCTGAAAAGTCTCCAAGCAAACTTTATATTAAATACAAAAATTATTTATGAAAAATCTGTGATCCACAAAGTGCTTAGCATTCAAGTGGTTGACATAGCAACTATATAAGCTCATAAATTTTAAGTTATCAGGGCTGTTACCATCTTGAAAAATATTTTTCACCCTCCATACTTCAGGTTTTCAAAATAGCTTTCTTCGTAGAAAGCTCAAGGTAAAATAATGTATTACTGTGTTACAGTATACCTTGTGACTACAGGAAGACAAGCTTGGTTAAAGAAAAAAAATCACACAAAGCACATCTCAATATACAATTAATAAAGTTTCATTCAGACCTAATAGTGCAGAAATTATATTTTTCTTTAAAAAAAATCAAAGCAACAACCTACAGTGATTTTCATCCAAAATGCCAACAGCCCATACTTTGCAAGTAATAAGGAAATAAATGCCTAAATTACTAACTGAAAAGGATTAACACAATATATCACAATATTTTAACATTAGTTTTATCTCCATATAGACAAACCGAATATAAGTTATTTTAAATTATATTTATAAACTCAACTCAGTTTCATATAATATCTCTAAAAATATTTTTGGAAGCCATCGCCATATGTTTTAAGAATGAAATAGCCTCCGTTATTGTATGTTGCACCAAAACAAATTCAAGCAGATTATCAGAGGGAAAAAGAAAAAGAGAGAACCTGATCATTTTGATTTTTATTTGAAACAAAGGAAGCCTGTTTTACCTCCCTGTATATAGGATCACAATGCTACATCCAATGTGTTATATTTTGGCTTCTTTTGTATTTACTAGCAGTATCTACATTATATAACAAAAAAAAAAATCAGGCAGAAATCAGAACATGGTGGTAATAAAATATCCAGGGTGCGATATTACAGATGTTTTCAATGAGCTGAGCTGAGCCATTTTTATACTACTTCGGCAGGAAGTGCTTTCTTAACCCTACAAATAGTTAAGGATATTATCTACAGGTTTGTAAACAAATTACATTCTTTTTTAGGACATAAATAAGTTAAAATAGTCAGAGCAATTTGAGCAGAAACAAGGCAACATGCCAACAAAGAAACTTTATATATATATATAACTATATATATATAGATAGATATATACATATATATAATTAATTATGTATATACTTATATGTATATATCTCTATATATAGTCTCATAAATGTTTAAGTTCCTCTGTCCAACTGGTGCAAATCTACTGTGCAAGTTAAGCTTTGCAACTTCAAAAAAGTTATTTAAATTAATCTATACAATTGAGTCCATGCCACACAAGCATTTCAAAAAACTCACAGACCAGTGAATTGGATAAATAGCCTCAGAAAGAAGTCCTCTGCAGTTCCTGCTTAAGGAGGAAAAATAAAAGGAAATAAAAAGAAACAAAAAAAGAGAAAGAAGGGCCAGAAGTGTACAGTACATTCATGCAGGAGGATTTTTTTTTGTTTTTGTTTTTCTGAAAGGGAACAAGGGGGGTATGTAAATCAGCCATTCATTCTTTCCCCAAAACCATTGTGATCAACAATTCATTCACTTGTCTCAGAGTGAATAAGAGTTCAAACAGCTTTTCAGCCAGCAATGTTTTTAATATATATATTTATATATTTCGGTTGCTGTGGGTTTTTTTATTTTATTTTATTTTAATTTTTTTTGCAGTGACCTTTTTCAGCTAAAGTGATGTCTCCAGGCTATGTATTGGGCTTCCTGGACTAGAAGAGGTAGCTGATTTACTTGTATCAGTTGTAAGATTTATTCCACTGTCGATAGCACTGTTGTTCTTGTTCAGCGAAGACGGTGGACTCGAGTTTTTCTTGAGAGCAGGGTCTTCTTCTAGGTCTGTGTCATCAATGAGTGGGATGTGGGGCTGGGAATCTTCTATCCTAAATTCAGGATGAGTCATAAAGTTGTGAATAGAGGTTCTAGATTCTGGTTTTTCTAAACCTTCATAGAGAGAGCTACGGAATGCCTTCACGACGCGGATCTGGGGGGAGAAAAGGAAAGAGGTGTCAGAGGTAGCACCTTCAAAGGGCAATGCTGTGTTAGAGAATACTTTGTGAAAAATGTAGCATATGGTTAGGGCAGTGCAGGCAGCTGAAGTCCATAGTCTCTGGATGTTATATGCATAAACGAGTGGCTCAGTTATGTGCATTTTGAATATCTGTATCAACTGCAATATTAAAATAAATCAAGTTTAAAGCCATCAAAGAACTGATGGGAAGTACTGGTTAAAGAAAGCGAACGTCCACTCGTGTGGTACATCCCTAGTAAAAGACAAGCCATGTTAATTGTAATGCAAATGTAAAACCATGCATGTTGATAGTTTTGCAGTGAGTAAGTAGGAAGGCTTTTTTAATTAAAAAAGTCTCTTTTGTATTGTTAAAAAACCATTACACATAACATATCACACTTCACAAACAGAAAAGCACAGAACACAGACACAGTTGGATGGGTACGTATGAGACACACACAGGAGCCAAGTGTAAAAACGATAAGTAATATCAATGTTTTAAAGCAAAATCTAAATGAATGCAGCCAAGAGCACAAAAAGCCAAGCAGACAAAGTACTAAGCATAATCATGCTACCACGGGGGGGGGGGGGGGGGGGGGAATCACAGTTACCACATGAACAGAGATAACTTGCACACAACAACTACACTTGGAAGCCTGGATAATGTGAACATAGTATTGTTGAACCAACTTTTATTTTTCCTTCATGCATATGTGAGGTAAACACTCGAGTATAGACCCACTGTTCTAGCCATTTAACTTTTTAATATATATAAAACATGTAATAAAATAACGTATTGATTGTTGGGTTGAATTGAATTACATTGTTAAATAGCAAGCTTTTTCATTTTCTGTGTCTCAGTTGTAAAACGGTAAAGTTAAATGCTGAAAGCGACACAATAATTTATGCCATATATGCAGTCTTTAACCTAGGTCAGCTGCCTTATGCCAGGGTCCATCTAATGTCATTAACCACCTGACAGTAAGAACACAGGTGAAAATCAACTACAAGACTCAGCCCACTGGACTGTCAGGGACAGTGCAAATTGCTTTCCCAGTAGGAAATGAGAGGACCAGAGTGAGGAGCATTGCAGAGTGGGGACACTACGTCCTCTGTGGGTGGGCAAAGGGAGGGATGCTGTCTATATCCCAGTGACCTACCAGGTCTGAAAAGCAGTGAAGGTTTGTGCTGGTTTACTGCTGAAAAAAACATAACTTTTTGGAGGGGGGGGGAGGGGGCAGAGGGGAAAAAACAGAATGGCAAAATGTGATCTGTTGGCAAATGTTTTATGACTACGTATGAGTTCTATCCTTCTACTTCCATGTAGTCCATGAGCGAATTTTTAGCATCTCTTAGAGGGGAGACCAAAACACAGGCAGAGGCAGAAAAGGTGCAAGCAGGCATTGTGAAAGCTTCTCCACACACATTTGAAATGGTTTGGTGGTTGGCATGTGTATCTTTTTACATGTAAATATGCTGCACATTATTGGTTGGCCTAATACACCACTAATCTGTAAAGCTTTAATTCCTCTTTTAATTGGCAGACTGCATTTTAGCAATGGCATGGGGTCACAGTGTTACAGCTGTGGGATCTAGCTGATTCTGTGGTTGGAGTTGTCCAAGTTGTACAGAATTTCAGGACATTTGAGAAAGAGGCTGACTTGTATTTTGATCTCGTTGACCTTTGTCCTTGTTTATGTTCTTTAAATTTGAATATTCATCATCTTTCAAAAATCCGAATAGCAGAAGTAAGTCATGCCCTCTTCAGATGCACGGCCTTCAGTCAGTCCAAATACTCTCCCTTCTCTTTATACGTACATTTGGTAACAGCAGGACATGGTAAAAAACAAGTAGTTCATGTGACTGCTTATGCTCAAAATAAGAGGACTGGAGTGGTACAGAAAGGCTTGTCCAGATCTTGGGATACTAGAATATTTTAGGAGGCTGGCAGAGGTGCAAGACAAGAGGAAGATAACAAGAATAAATGTTACATGCTACAATCGTATAGTGTACCTAACACCTCTTTGGCAGAGCACCTGCAATTATAAACCAGGGTTTTACGAGAGCTGAATCTCTGAGTTGTGCTGTGCTATGTGATGGTTCTGTATAGTGAACAGTCTGGGATAAGAGATTCATTTGCATTACTAAAGATAGGATTTGAACTCATGGAGAAGAGGTGACATACTAATTCCCTCATTATCTATGCCTTTCTATCTTGTATTTTAAAGTGCAAAGTAATTAGTCTAAACAATGAAAAAAATGGTATGTTTTGTCAAGGCAATCTTACAAACATGTTACTATATTGTCCTATTTTAAATCAGGAAACTTCTTGTAACATGCTTACTTTATAGTATGGGCTGATATAGTGACATTTTCTGCAAAGCTACCTATTATTTCTGCTATCTAAATAAAAATAACAGTCATCTCATTCAGTTGCAGCTCTTTGCTATATCTTATCAACTAACAAAATAATTTCATTCTCTTGAATACAGCCACTTTTTATTGCATAGATTTAGGTTCTATTTGCCAGCTGGATTCTTCTTAATAAAGGTAAAGTAAATTTTTACTTAAATAAAAAGGTTTGCAATTTGATATTATGCTTGAACAGATCCAGCAGAACCCAATGGAAGTAAAGCTTTTCTTCAAGTCGCACAAACTGTATTTAAGCCTCTACGGGCTAGCAAGGGAGGAACTGATTTCAATTTATGAGGCTCCAAGTTCTGTAGTAGGGAAAGCATCTATACTGCATTTAATGCCAAAATTTGGCATCTAATTTACATTTAATACCAAGTTTTTAGTCTAGCTAGCTAACATCTTACACAGCTGAGGGAAAACATAGATTTAGGTTGTATTTGAAAACCAGTTATGAAAACCTGCCTGCCGTGACCTGAACTTGGTACTCTGCAGTGACTGCTTGAACTAATGATCCATTGAAAGAAAACACTACGCTAACATCTTTTGCTTAGATGTGTTTACACAACAATCTGAAGATATAATTGCAGAATGTACAATCAGCCAGCAGTTGTATCACTTCATGTGAAGATCTGTGGCAAAGTTTTGGCATGGACTGTTCGAGTCTTGCAGGAACATTTAGGTATTACTAGAATAGCTTCTACTTGTTCATAGTGATTGTTACTGGAAATACTAGCTTAGAACTAGTTCAGATCTGCTGATACCTAAACTAGTTAATCTTCTGAATGCAATGGTAATGTAAGGGCCAAACTTGGGCAAATCCCTAAAGCTGAGAATACATAAAGTTAGCTTTCTAATAAGTTTTCATCACTAAGGAGCTGTAGAAAACTATGTTTTCTTAAAATTTCCCTACAGTTTCAGAGTTGTATACATGTTTTCCATTAATTTTTCACTTAAGGAGAAACTCCCTCCCCAGCTTTAAATTTCATATATTTAGCTTGGCATCTAGAAGAAAACATTTTTTTTTTAGTGTCACACCTCATTCAGTGACAGAATTTCTGCATTACAATATAATTCAAAATCTTGTTCATAGTCTGTCCCCCAGTGTATCAAATTATGGCTTACAGGAACAAACCTTGCTTCTTTCATTACGTTACTGGAAACAAAGGTAGAGGGTTTTTTGGATACAAAGGTGGCGTTTTAATTTCTATATAATAATAGTACCATATTTAAGCTAAGAACTGAAAAAATATTATTTATCCAGAGCTACATGGCCCAAAGGCAACAAATTCTTTTAATACATGCTTAAGTTCAAGATTTGAAGTAACATCTGGTGTAAAAATGTTTAGGGGCTCTGCTGAAACAAAGCCCACATTACTTTTTTGAAGATAAAATAAAGCGGATGAACTTCATATAATGTTGTTATGGTTGTACAGCATGTAAAAGCAGGGACATACCCATGATGGATAGAACCTAGAAAGTGTTGGTTTATTATGAACTATGTAGAGTTCATGTAATGATATTTCTTTATGATACTGACAATGCCAAGGGAAGACAAACAGTGTGATACAGCTCCCTTTTCTCACAGTAATGGAGACAACAGAAAAAAATGAACTGTTTTTAAACAAAAGACTGTGGGGACAACACTTCAGGACATTTTTGACATTGCTATAAGTTTCCACTTCTTTCTTCTCTGTAGCTGTAATAGAAAAAACCCTTCAGTTTCATCCCACCTTGAAAGTTAGATTTATTATACTGCATCAGGCAAGAAAAATAAAAGAAATAGAATTTTAGATACTACAAATTTTTCCCATCAGAAGAAAAAGATGAAGTTCAGAATCTCACTCCTAAGTACAACAATCTAGGCAAAATGCACAAGGCCTGTTAAGCATCAACAGCTGTATTATGGTTGGTAGTGTGTGGGCTTATACTCGAATGTTTACCTGGCTTCATATAAGCCAAGTATCTTGAGTTTGGTTCACATTCATTTCAGGCTCAAGGTTAAAGACTCACAACCTCTTTTTATTTCACTCTCTCCTGCTGAACCCTTTTGTCCAATGTTCTCTAGCCCTCTGGGAAAACAAACACATTTAATATTCAGACAGTAGAGAGTAGGGCACTGCAAAAGCAAATAAATTCAATACTGAAAGATCAGTAAGGTGATTAGTATAAAATTGTAAACAAGAGGTCAATTTTGCAAAGAGATGCCAACTCTTATGTGTAACATACTATTCTATATCAAGACTATAGCTATACGAAGGTATATGAGTTTGGTCAAGTGCTATTGCATATGTAAAGCTTTGAAATGGAAAGCATATATCTTCAGTATATTTGGTTTTGTTTATTTTTTAATCCTCCCAGTTTTAGGTGAGTAAAATCAGATTAGGTATCCACAGGAGGAGATACTGCATGTATTGGAGTCACCAGTAAATGTGGCTAGTATGTTCTGGATTGTATGATGCAGAAGTTGAGCAAATTCAAAGATAAAATTAAAAGCCAATAAATTTCAGAAAAATTATAATTTCTAGGTTTCTGCTTTAAAGAGTGAAACAGATGCATAACATTATCTGTGCTCCTCGCTTTCTACATAAATATGCAGTAAATCCAGTAAGTGCTGCTGAAAAGTCAAACCACATGCAGCAAGAGGAAAATAGAATACCTACAAATTCTGTGAAATCCTCAGACCTAATTCTCATTTCACAAAACGTTCACATGGCTATTATTCCACTGAATTTTAGAGCATGAGATCAGAACCATATGTAGGGCTTCCACTTTCCGTAGCATATCTCCTTTGTTATAGGATTGCTGCAAAATTATGGAGTCTAACATTTTTGTATCAGATTTGGCAAAGTTTAAATATATTATACAACCCTTTGAAAGAATGTATTTCTGCGTTAGGAGTCTAAACCTTCCTGCCATGCCATATCTCCAGTTGAGGACTTGGTTTTATGTTTAGACTTTAAACCCAGTTAGTTTCCCTACAGGGAAGATATACAGAAGTTGATTTTGATCTTGCATATCCCAGCAGGATTGTGAAATCTTGGTTATAACCAGTTGGAACTTCTAAGCTTTAGTATGGTATCTCTGCCTCTAGTTTAATGATGCTCCCAAATGGTGCAACTTTTATAAACATAATTTTAGATGTGGACTTAGTTTAAGTTCTGCTTGTTCCATTTCCTCATGTGATAGTTCATGTTGCCACAGAAAGCAACTGACATTTTCACTAAGGCTGGTATGCCCACTTGAATTGGTCTGTGATCTGAACATAGATCAATATTGGACAGTAATCTTTGCCTTAACATTTATTAAAATAGAAGATTTTAATTTTTTTAAGAAATTTTTCCCCATTTTTCTTCACGAGAAAATTTGCTCCAAACTTAGGATTTTATCTCAAGTTTTAGTTGTAAAGTCTGTCCAGCTGAATGATGATTACATTTATAGGAAACTAAATATGTAAGAAATACAGAAAAGCAAAAGCTGCTGGAACAGTAAATAATTTTTCTTGATAGAGAAGAATCTGATTTTCATACACAACAGATTACAAAATAGCTAAACTAAGCTCTCTCTTTAAAATTATCTGTTAGTACATGGACTGTAATACGCACTGGAATTAAGCTTGCTGAATGTCTTACATTAGTTTGACACAATTTGCAGATGCTTATGCCCTTGTGCCACACCGAGGCAAATATTGCATGTGTAAAGCTTCTACCTGTAAATGACAGTTTTTTGTCAAGTCTGATAAATTGCAACTATTTTTTAATTAAAGGGACAATTAAAACAAGTTGTCTTTCCATGCAAATTAGCCCCACTTTTGAAGACTGTAGTCCCCTCCAAAAAGTGAACCAGAGCAAAAATACAGCCTCAAGGGTGCTATGCTCTTCTTTTGCTTCAAAACACTTTTTAAAAATCAACCAACAAAAAACCAAAAACCTTCAGAGATCCGTATGATGGACAAATACTTCTGAGAATATTTTGTGATTGTTTGGTAAGATTTTAATTGGCTGCTATAAAATTTGGAGTCATCACTGTGTATTTTTTCCTGTGTCATCCTTACAAGTGGCTTGTTTGAGGCCATTGTTGCTAGAGTTAATATAATGAAAAGTTGTGATTCCATGAAATATTCACTTCTAAAAATCTCAGACAAAAATGACAGACTTTAACAGAACAAAGAAAAAGGAACTTGCCAATACAGAAACTACAGCAGATTCATGATCTGGGAGGTTGCCTTTTGGTGGGGCTTGTTATTGTTTCTTTGTTGTTCCCCCAATATTTCCTACGCTTAACAATATCTTTTAATTATAACCTTTTATGAAAGAAAGGAGGGGTTTTCTCTACGGGACCTGCAGTTTCTGGCTGCTTCCACTTAGGAACAGTATTAACTATACATGAGAATGAGAGGAAGGAGGAAGAGCAAGTACAAAGGAATATTAAATATGCGTCTTTCTTGGAAAATTTGAAACCATGTTCTTTTGAAGGGGTTACCTACGGATTATATAAACAACATCTGAGAACCAGATATAAACAGCCTATGATAAAGAATAACTTGTTTACTTTGTGTACAGTTAGATCTACTCATCCTCTACCTAATTAAACAATATAGTAGCAAAGGCTTTAAGCATATACTTAATTTTAAGCACAAGCTAACATTTTGCCTTACTAATTCTGAGCTTCAAAAGTAAAAAAGATGCTCCACTGCCCCACTGGATCTGATTTTGTTTTCCCAAAATAAAACATAGAAAGAAATGCATATAAAATACATATCCACCAAAACTGGTATGGCATAGCCTGGTATCTAAAACCACTTTTAACTCTATAGTGTAACAGCTTTCCAATGACAGAAGATTGTGTGTGTATATGTGTGTCTGTGTGTTCATGCACATGACACGACAAAACCTGAGAACTTGGCTGAGACCATACTGCATACAAAGCCTTATTTTTCCCATGTTTTCATTTTCTGTGGCTTAAATGTGTGCATATTAAATATGTGTGCATATTTAGTTTGCATTTAAATAAATTTTCTACTTTTGTCAGAGTATATAAAATGCCAGGTCTCAATTTGGAGAAATTTTCACTATGTTTATTGAAATCTGCAATGTTTTTCAAAAGAGATAAGAGACTCATAATATGGACCTCATTGTTATGAATTAATGCTGACATCCAGAAATTTGTAATTTGTTATTGGCAAAACCACCATGACAGCTAAAAAGTATCAGCATAACTAGGGAAACTTTAGTACTGTAGTAAATATTCCTTTGTATAAATTGCTTTTAATTAAGGTATTCCACAACCCTATGAAAGATTTGAATGTGAATAACTGAACATTTCAGGTAATAACTGGCTAATCTGTTTCACAAACTACTGTAGATGTGGCTGCATTTGACAGGCAGATTTCTTTTTAAGCAGGCACTAACCTTTGAATCAAACATTAATCTGCCCAAAAATACTGGGGGGGGGAATTAAAATTCCAAAATGTTATTATAAATCTGCAGAAGAAATCTCACAGATTGGTGAGGTGTCACAATGAACTATATATTAAAAAGCTATACAATTAGTAAAGAACTGCATAAATGCTCTGTTAAATTAGTCTGACTTATTCATAGAGCATCATGTGATTCTTGTATTTTTTATTAAGTATTGATATCAGAACCTCTGCATTTTGGGCACCCAAAATGACACCTGAAATATCCCAATTGTTGCAACATGCTGAGCACCATTTCTCTGAAATAAACCTTCCTGACAGTATCTCATATTGGGCCCTTTCAAGTATTAGACCTTTTTGTCTTTGCTATACCCTTAAGGTTTTCCCTTGATACTCCCCATAATATATCTACATATACAATATTTTTAAGATTCCTGAAGAGAGGGAAAGGCTTCAAAATCAGAGGTACAATTATCCCATTATTCCCTTCCACCCCATAGGAAGAAGGTAATGATTTAAGAAGGTAGGGTTTAATTCATTCTGGGCAGCTAAGAGGAAAGAAGTCAGTCCTGTCCCACCACATACATTTTAAGCAAGGAGCTAAAAAGTAGACCTAGGTGTGCATTCTGCAACTGAAATTTTCTCAGAAAATGCCAATTCACAAAAACATATCCCATTTCTATGAAATTTGGATTAGGAAAGGTTTTCCAGGTTCTGGAAGATGAACAACCAACTGTAAATACCCAATTTAAAAATAAAACCCTTTTTTTTTTTTCTTTGCTTTTTCACTGTTATTCATTAGGTTTGTGTCATTGTATTAATAAATCAAAACTTTCCCTAAGGGTTATAATTTGAAGCACACAATGGCTTGATACTAAACAGACATTATATTGCAGTAATGAAATACTAACGGTCCAGAATAACCACTTTAAAAGGCCCATTCTCTAATTGTCCTCTGCAAGGGAGATATGTATCGCTGGGTAGCTTAACAAATCAATCACACGTTTTTTATTTCACAGAATAAATGTGGCTATAACTGATGAGGCTCTGTAGACCTGGGTTTTTTTTTCCCAAATAAAAAGAGACATCAAAGACTGTAGCAAATTATGCTTTCTCCTATTAATTAACTTCAGCCCATAACCTAGTAAGGCCTTTGTCAAGACGCAAGACTATTCAATTCTTAGTTGCTTTGCTGCAATGGAGAGAAGAGAGGGAAGATAAATTGTCTATTTCAGTTTTATTAGATCTATCCTTTCAGACTGCTGGCTACAGGATGTTACTGAAACATTTACCACAGCAGAATGAGTTGCTCTGTTTTCTGCTCAAATGTAGAAATGCTATTATGGGAAATCGTTCCCTGGATGAAAGGCTGATTTGTGTCTGGTGTTTTGTGTCCTGCTCAGTGTGGAAATGAGGAAACTTGGGCTCTGAGTTCTCAGAAGCAGGTTACAGTGCCTGTGGCACAGCAGTGGCACGCAGCTCAGTGACTTTGCTTCTCTTGATCGTGCTGCTGCCCTGAAGCGGTTGGGGCTGTTGGAGTGAAAGCAGGCCAAACTTCCCAAGAAAAGACAGGAAAAGATACAAATTTTTTCCAAGGAGCAACTGCCAAAGTTGGAACCTTAATGGCTCTTTGGGTTCCTAGCAAAAGCAAAGTTTCTCCTTTGACTTTTAATTCCAACACAACTTCTAATGCATATCTAAATTCTTGATGTTCAAATACTGAGGGGGTTTGCACTCAAACTGAATGGAAAGGTCAAGCTTCCTTTTTTTTCTCCAGGAGCTCTGGAATTTTATTTCCTCCTCTTGTCTGCCTTGTCTCTGTCTGCCAGACAGACAAGACTGGCTTCTTGTCTGTTTGGCCAACTTTTCACTAAAACTTGCATAAGGAATATACTGCATTATTTTGTAAAGTAAGTGACAAGCTTATAAACTGAGTTCTATAAATTTAAATATTCTTTTAATGCTGGCTATGCTGTAAAACAAAATAGCTACTTACAGTCCTGAATAAATAAAAATATAAAACCAAAGTTAGATCTGTAAAAGTCTTCCTGAGCAACTAGAATTTTACTGTTAGTGAAGCAGCCCTTACTTATTAGCTGCTTCAAAGTTTTTATTCACTTCACTACCTCTTCACTAGATGCTTTGTTTGCATCTAAAAGAAAGCTGTGTCAGGATTTCAGTGTTTAGAAACCTGCTTCTTCTAACAAAGAAATTTCTTACCACATTTATTTTGTTGTTTCAACACTGTCCTTTAACTTGTCTAGTTGCCTCCTTCCTTAATGCTTACCTCCCAGTGAATTTAGAGATTAAAAAAAAAATCTATTCTTTCACCATTCATGTAAATCTTAATCCCTTAGCCTTGCATCATGAACTAGATTCTCTATTTCCTTGTTCCTTCCTGTACCTGTACTAATTAGAGTACATCTTTCTTGGACATGAGGGACCTATATTACACACAGTCTTCCAGATGGAATGATCTTTTATCTGACAAACTGTATTGCTTAATATAAGATATTTGTAGAATCATTTAAAGTACATCTTTTATAAGCAGCAGAAAATATATCCAATGAGATTGAGAAAACATGACACAGAAGCCTCAAATAAAATCAGAATCTCCATACACTGGATAAAAACTGACTAGAAATTCCTGTCCTAACAGTAAGTTAACAAAACTTGCAATGAATCATGGAGAGTATCTACTGTACAGAAAGTAATCATGTTATGTGTTTCTGGGTATGTGTAAACTAATAAACATAACAGGACAAAATGGGAAAGGGCAAAGTAGCTTGGTCTCAAATGACTGCTACGTAAGTTGGCATCTCTGTAGGTCTGATGCATTAAGAATACACACTCACGCCCAGCCGCAGCAGCAGATGTGCTGGTAGGAGAGGAAAGAGCATTGGATAACGATACGTGACTAGGGCTAGAAATATTGGTTACATCCTGGGTCTGGCTTGTGACGGAGGACTGTCTCCTTAGAGCCCCCTGAAAGGAAGTGCCACTCTTGAAAGTATTGACTACTTCGATCTGTAATGGAGGAAAGAATGAGACAAGTTGCTTAAAGTATGGATACAGTTGCATAACTGACAGGAATAATAATGAAAAACAATAAATCAACCGTGCACACAGTTTTACTTCAATTGAAATAAATACTTCTAAGTGTTCCTTTTAATCTTTTTAAATATGATCCAAATTTTCTGCCTGGATAAAATGAAACAGCTCCATAGGAGGCAGTGGAGCTGCATCAGTTTAAACAACTAGAAGATTTGAAATAACAATATTTAAATTTTAAACCATTTTATTTATATATAGATAAAGTAGACAAAACTGGAATACTTGATATAACTAACCTCCACTTTTTTCCTAATGAGACTAAAATTACTTTGTTACTGCTCTCTAGGTGTTCTTCCAGAGGGAAGAAAATTCAGTCACTTAACTGGAATTTGGGGGGGGGACAGGGACAACACCCAACCAAACCAAAAAAACCCTTAAAATATTCAAAATATGACTCCATTTTGTCTAAAAAACCCCAGGGTTGTCAGTATACTAGCTTGGTAAAATAGAAAGTGTTCCAAAATTTTACCTGACTTTTTCTATAATGAAAGTTTCTATAAATTAAGCATAGTGATAATGTATATTGGTCTTTTACAACTAGAGATTTAAAAAGATTAATGTTTTATCTTTATACAGAGCACTTAAAGTCACACAGAAAATGATGTGGAACTGGATTGACTTGCAGCAAATAACATTACAATTTTCTGCTTGTTATTTTCATATGTCTGTTGTATGCACTGTTTGATATATCCATCCTGAATACCTTCCTGAGGGCTTTATTCATCACCACAGAAGATGAGTTAAAAAAAAGAGCTGAGTATTTCAAGGCATTCTTTGTCACCAGTATAACCCAATAAAAAGCAGGCTCTGTGTACAAATGTAAAGCCAGGGATTGGCAGTAGATAATATCAAAGAGTAAATATACGCTACAATTCCCTACACACCAAAATGTCCTCTTTGTTACATTAGTACAACCACAACATGACAAAGCAGCAGTAGTAGTATCAATTAGAAGAATTCAACCAACTGCTTATTTGAAGTAGCCCACTGTTACCAGATTTGTATCTTGCAACCCCGATTTCTGAAGATACACAGCCTAGAAAGTAGTTGAGAGAAGGTAAAGTGGTCTATTTATCCATTAAAACAGCACAAATCTTGGTGCAAGCCCTCCTAAATTTTCCAAGTTGAAAGCACTATAATGAATTGGCTAACATTTTCTGCTGTGGCCAGTCTTAGGAATAAACTAATTCATATGGCTTCATCTTTAATAGTATGGATGTATCCCCTCCCATAATCTTATCTTTGGACATCATTGTTTATTTTCCTTCATGTTTTTATGGGAATAATCATATCACAGCCAGCTGTAAAAGGGATCAAAGGTTACTGCTGTAAAATTGTCACTCTGAACTTTTCCTATACAAACATGAAACAGCCGATTTGTTCACTGACCCACTGTTTGAGAGTCCCGTTTACAACAGCCATTTAAATGTGCACACTAATAGATGTACAGTATTAAGCAGTCATGAAAACATTTTAAAGCTTTGCTCTCAGTGTTTTCTGCAGCAGACTTATTTTGAATTACACGTCCAATACAAATATCACAGTAAAAAAATACAATATGAGGTGAGTTAGCATATGGAATAGGGGTACAAGTGAATCGTTAGCTAAGGTTCACATTGGCATCTAGAAAAAAACATATGGCTCGAACCATTGGTTATATACGACGGCATATTAAATACTCACCTGAAATGTTCACTGTACAAAAGTAGAATTAAATACAGATCTTGGGTTTTCATGATCTAACACAGGTGACAGAGCACTCTTCAAAAGAGACCATTCAAAAAAGATTTTAAAGACTCTTACTGAAGAGTATGAAGTGCGTATCACTGTGGAAGACACAGATGATAAATCCTAAGCCAAAGAGCATTTCTAGATGTACAGATGTCTTCCTGATAAACGGAAAGGGAAGACCTTAGTATAAGAGTGAAAAGATAAGGAAAGATCTGTATTCAATAGTTTCTCCAGAGAACAAGAATTACAGGCGTGTAATGTATTCGTTCTCCTGAAGAAAGTAACACCAGATCTTCAGGGATATAATTCATAGGGGGAGGATGGCAACCTTTTCAGAATCTTAAAAGCTGAACATACAGGGCTGTGTTATGCCTGAAGCCAAGAAAGAAGAGAAGAACTAGGCCCAAAAGTTTATCTTCCAAAACCAGAAAACAACAAAGAAGAAAGAGTTCATAGAAATAAATAAATAATGCATTTTAGATTAAGATGTAATTTTTTAATTACAAAAGAATGCATTTATTTAGAACAATTTAAAAAGGAGAAAGTAAATGATAAGTCACACATCATGAAAAGTTTGAAAAATTTCCAACAAAATATAGGATGCAATCATGTTTTGATTATAGGCCTTCAGGTAGAGAAAAAAAATGCTGTCCTACATTTGAAGCTTATTTGTAAGGTTGGAACTTGTCACATCTCTCTCATTTTTCTGTATGTTCTATACACTAGAAGATCCCTATTTTTGAGGTGTGCATGGCTAATAAAAATATCAGCGATTAGCAGTTTAAAAAAAAAAAAAAAAAAGGATTTATACTAGCAGAATAGTCCTGGCAGAACAAACATTTCTCTTACGTTAACACAGAACAAATTTCCAGCAAGCATTTCTGTTGTCGTCAATGTTAACAGGACCCAGGCCTCATTCACCTAATCTCCAACCAGGATATTGTTTTTAATAAAAAAACCAACAAAACAAAACCAAAAACAAAACACCAAGAAAAACCAAAAAACTTTTCTCCATTCCACTTACACTGGGCTACTGCAGTGTTTTCTATATTAAAATCTATATGGAAAGCCATAAAATGAGGTGCTAGCTTTTCATCTCACTTCAAAACCACTTGCCAGGAGTGACTTTCATTGCTATAGGGTTTGCATTGGTTCAAGAGAAAAATTTTACTGCAGAAAGGAAGGGAAAGAAAATGCAGTACAGCACCTCCATGTATTTTTTTAGTATCCGAAGAGGAATAATCTTTTTTCAATAGCAGTTAATATGGCACCTGTATATTTTTCAGTTTTTGCTTTTATTCTCAAAACATTGCTACACCATTATTTCTCACCTTAAGCAGCTAAAGCAAACTGAATTAAGGATGAATGAAGCAGACGAGGAAAGAGTGAGGCCTGGTGGTGTAAAAATCTAACATGTAGCTTGAAAAGTTTTCAAATCTTCACACTTCACAATTTTTCCATACTCAAATGTGAGGTAACTAGAGAAACTTTTCAGTATATAATTAAAAAAGATGCAGTGATTTTTGGTTGTTACTCAGATTATGCATTTTTGCCTGAAGGGGAACTTGCTGAACTTTCCAAAGGCTGTTAGATCTACCAAGATCTACAAGATCAGTCTTGTCTCTTCCTTCAGAATGAAGAATTTGTGAGAATTGCAACAAAGACTTGGAAAAAATTGCTGAAAACTAGCAGAGGTTGAAAAGTCCTGTCTTTTATGCCATTTGAGACCACCTTTATATCTTTCTGAAACTTGCATAACTAGGATGAATCATTTGTGAAACCTCATGTGTCAGTGGTCTTCTGAGAGAGCTATCCAGTAAGGAAACACTCCTCCATTCAGAGAAGGAGAACATGCATCCATCCAGAGAAGCCCTATAGTATATTTATAAGACAACAAAATATCTAAATGAACAAAAGTAGACAAAAAAAGAAAATTGGAAGTAGACGGCCAGTCTCTTTGACTTAGTTATGTGCATTTTTCATACACCTTTCTTTAAAGTAAATTCACGCATGTCTTCATAGAAATATGTCTGACATTTCAGTATGAAGAATCAACAGGGGAAATCCTTTCTCTGGTGTCTAGGTTTGAACCCTCTGTTTTGAGAGAGGGCACAAAAAAGAAAATAATGTCTTTAGTACTGCAAAGTTTTTGTCAGTCTGGATGAGTTTTTATTGGAGCATTACAAGGGAGATCTGTCAGTTACCTGAAAAAAAAAACCCAACTATCATAGATTCTTTATAACTGTTCTAGGAGTGAAGGCTTTTGTTGAGGGCTGTGGCTATCTGTCCAATAATGACTGAATAGAAAATAAGCAAAAATAAAGATAATCTAATATACAGCACAAGCGTATGATGGTGGAAACTGGTCTTATTAGGAATTTGAATGATCAATCTAGTCGTGAGAGAGTCTAGAGTTTATTCCTAATCTTACTGTCATCCTCTTATATATATAAAGTGAGGGGATGCTCTACCTTCTTCTTCCGCATCTCCAGAAGTGCATTAGACATCAGAGGATTCTTGCAAATCCTCCAGCTCCCCAAGGATGCTACAGACATCCTCATCTTCTTCCATCAACTCTTCTTTAGCTGGCTTCCTGAGAAATGTAGTACAAGTGTATGAATTCATTTGGATGGGCCACAACACATAGCGCATCAAAACGCGCTCAATTCAAGGTCCGTCCAACAATGGATCTAATTTGACCTGCGTATAAGTTCATCACTCTCCAGTGGACACCTTGGAACTATTTTTGAATCTGTTGGCCCATTTCCTTTTTTCATTATCATTCCACAGATGTGAAATGGATGTAAAAAAATCAAAGTCACTGAATAAACAAAATGAGAAAAAAATCACAGAGGCCTCTTGGCAGGAGAGAAACAATACATCCTACCATAGATATTTCTACAACTAAGAGCAGAAAGGAAACTAAGAAGATGGATGTTAGCAAAGAAATATAATTAATGTTCATTTTGTTTTAAATAGTATAAAAGAATAATGATTTATCCGTGAATTAAGTGGACAAAGATATGCAGAACTAAAAGCTACCTCTCAGACTAGACAAAGAACTGAAAGGATGTAATTTGCTTTTTTGTGCTTGTAGTTGTTTACACTCACCACAACCAGAAAGACATCCTGACAGAAATGCCAACAGACAACACTCCTCCTATAGCCATCAGGAAGAAAAGAACGCACATTTAGAGGTCTTCTTTTCATAAAGATCACCATTACCTGGGCACCTGTTTTGTCACCTTTATGCTGTGACAATTTGAATTTTCTCTAATGATGAGTGCTCCTGACTCAATAGTCAAGACACACAACCTCAAAGCTGAAGATCCGTATTTAATTACTTACCACAGAACCTTGGGAATTTACCCAAACCCTTAATCTCTCTAACAGCAGTTTCCACCCTCTATTTTTTGCTCTGTGGATGCACTAAAGAGAGAGACCTAACTGTCCTAGTTTCAGTTAACTGCTTTCCTGCATTTTCTTCTAAAATGCATGGCTGCATCTCTTTCTCCAGAAAAAAATGTATCTATCTGTAGATGGGAAAAGCGAGAAAGTACTGTTTATCTTGAATGAAGACAAAAATCAGTATCTTCTGAGATAAAAATGTTCTTTAAAAGATTCTTTAAAGAAAAAAATATTTTTCTTAATTAGTCACCTCTTTTTCTTGTAAGCATCATGTAAAACATTCATATCTGATATGGGGAGTAAATATCTGTCTTTCAGAGCTGCTCTCTTCTGCAAGCTGGCACAAATACTTGATCTTAGAAAGATCAAGTAGAGAGCACCAGAGTGCTATAAAACATGCTGCTTCACTGCAGTGAAAAAGGCAAAATAGTTCAGGACAAAAAAAATACAGGACAAATTTTACTAGCTATCCTAATCTATACTATATTTAGCACCACGATTCAGTGCAAATATTTAGTATATTAAAAAATGCCATGGATTTTTGTATTTAGCAAAAGTTGGGGTTTTTTTTAAATAAAAAGATATTTCTAAGAAATCATGCATAGTAGCCAACATATACATTTCAATATTTAATGGATGCTTAGGCCCTTACTATTAAAAATAAATCTGGAACCACATTTTTCATTACCTAATAGGAAAGAAAATAAATTCCTTTTAATCATATTTTTATATATATATATTTATATATATATATATACACACACACACACACATATATATGGTAGTGCCAGAACAGAAAATATTTCTTTTTTTTTTTAATCAAATGGTAGTTTATACTTTAGACTCAACAATTTAAATTATTCTGTTATTGCAGAAGTGGCAGCAACAATATATTTTTGACAAAATAAAACAGTATGTTTTAGAAAGCCTTCATAACATTTTGCTAGCCATTGTCACAGCTAGCATTTTCCAAGTAGCACTAGTTTATGAGCTGTCATCACTGAAGTAGAAAAAGAATGTCCGTTCACAGTAGTGTCAAAAAATATATTCCTATTTTTGCGTATTATCATTTTATAATCTTTTCACTTTATCTCTTCTGCTATACATACACACCTTTGTTCAGTTCACCTATTTTACTTTTTCATCTGTTCCTCCTTTGAAAACAGTAAAGCAATTAACAAGTACCATCGTTCACACACACAAACACTCTGTCGCTTTCCTTATAACATTATCTTGCCTTGATCAAAGATTAAGCTTTTTTTTTTCCTAGACCACATGGGCATTTACTTTTAGCATACCTGGGTTTGGATTCTGTTGAGCCCTCTGAACCAGAGAATTTGTCCACGTCGAAGTTCTCTCTCTGCATGATCAATTTCTTCAACATCTTCATTGAGTTCTTCTTCAGGGACCTCCTCCTTCTCAGTGAGCCTCCCTGCCTCCTTTAAAAACTTTAGCCTACTTGTTGGGATGGTTGCAATGACCTAAAATTATAAAGAAGTACTGAAAACATAAGCCTCATTTGATAACAATAGTATAATAATCTGCTAATTACAAAAGAACACTGATATTTTAATGAGATCTATAATATTTGAGGAAAGTTAAGATAAGCATATTCATAATAGTACTTTACACTTATACAACTCCCTTTTAGTCCAAAAATATTTAGTTTACTGTGTAAACCATTCGCATTACTTGCGTCGTTAAACCACATTGGCAATACACAGCTATGGAGCAAGTTTAAGGCTGGGAAAATTGTTGTCCTTTCTCAAAAAACTAAAAGAAGATGTAAGTATTTAAAGAAAACTTAGCAAGACTGATGCTTCTGCAATTAGAGTTTGGGTATTTCTAATGACTGATAATAATCTAATGTATATTAATGCGAGCTGAAAATTAGTTGCATCTCATGCTTATAAATCTTCTCACACTACATTGGTTCATGTATTCAGCTTCCCTTTGTTTCAGCAAGTTGAAATGCTTTTCTCAGCATTTATTAAAAATGAGGTTTCTGAAAGGTGTGGGTTTGACTGTCTCCCTTTTGGACTGCTTATAGGGCTATCTCTTACTCTGTGTCCTTATTACTAATAAATTCTGATTAACTCAGCCCCTCTTCTTATTCTGTTTGTCCACCAAAATGGTCCTTGGAAGTAATTAATACGGGAGATGGCTAATAATCTTACAAATTTGCAAATACCGCAGTTAGACAATGTTATAACACAATTATTTTAAATACATTTCAGTGTTACTCTCTTGGGCAGTCATTTTCTCTTTGTTCTGATTTCTTGAATAAAGAACCACCTTGAATAAAAATATGAGCAGATGGCTATTTAAAACAAGACATTACCTGGAACATACTGAACGCTTAAAAAAAAAAAAAAATCTCCTACAAAGTTAACTAGTAGACCCATTTAGCAAAAAAGTGCTGCAATTTTCTTTTTTGTTTGTCTTTGTTTCTTGCAGTGAGCTATCACATCTCTGAAGCCCAGATGTGTGAAAGATGGAGACAGAATTGGATAGTTGCAGGAAAGTTGGTGAGGATATATCTTACAGTTTTGGAAAACTGGAACGGATATAGTGAAGACACATGAAAAGGCACCAAATATTTTCAGGATGAAAATAAACTGTTGAGTTTGCTGAGGGTCTCCTTGAACTTCATGATCCACAACTCCCCTTTTATTATATTATTTTTAAAGACAGATAAAGAAATGTCAAAAAACCAGTTTCTACACTACCAGAGAACCTTTTTAAAATGCATTTTGGGGTTTGAAAAACAAGATGTAAACTTGGAAAATTAATGAATTGGTGTGACACGAGCAAAGACAGAACAGCAGAATAAAAGAAAAGGTAAGTGCTAGTCATTTAAATACTTACTGAAACTCCTTCAGCTTCCCAGCTTTCAAAACATTATAATGCCAGCACTCTACAGAAAGAAGCTACTTGAGACTGGTATCTGATGAAACTGATGGTGACAAAGTACTTGCAAGACAGTACACATAGAAACAACTGTATTTGGTAGTGACTCTGTGCGATAGAACATACCTCTCCTTCACGACCTCTCTCAGCCAGGCTGATAGATTCTGCTCTAATTCTTTTCTTAGGGTGTTTACATGTCTTTTTGTTTGTTCATTTGTTTTCCATATCTGCAGACACCTGCCCAGTTCAGGTAATGGCAGACTCAATGGACTGGATGTAGATTAAGGAACTAAATATTATTCCCAGGAAAATTATCGCAGTTTTAAAAAGTGATCAATAATTCTGGGGATGTAACATGAAATATTTTAGAAAGACTTGGTTTTCAGAAGTGATGAGGGCCACCTTTTAGAAAACTGTCCCTCAAAGCATCTCAGATTGGCTTCCTAGAAATTACACCTTAAATCACTTTTAAAAGTGCCAACTTCAACATCGAAACTTGAAAATCTTGATTGATTTTAGTGGTTCACAAGAACAGCAGGTTCAGGAAACTGATAAAACAAAGGGATAACAGACTTGTTTTGTGCTGAACTAGAATTAGTCATAGCAGGAGAGAAAAGGCTGAGATGGAAGAGAAGCACCTCTTCTAAAGGAAAAGAAGTCTTTCTTACTGTAGAGCTCCATGAAGAGAGGACTTGCCACAGACTGTAAATCATGTAAATATGTAAATAATGCACTTTTTTAGTTTGTGTTTTTCTTTTCTGGTCACTAAATACTGACCACAAGAGAAAGATATATTTTTTTTTTCCCATTCTATTTACTTTATGTAAAATTGTAGTCTTTTCAGTGATAAAATTGTGTAAGTATTCCAATACTGGTTCTAATTTAATGGCAAGGCTCTCACAATAAGGCTTGGGCAACTATGCCCATCTTTAAATTGAAAACAGATGCTGATATTATTCTTAGTTTTGAATGGTTATGTAATAGCCACATATGACAAAATTTAGAAGCCAAATAGTACATTGATCAAAGGCTGTGGGAAATTCTTCACAGCTGAATGCTTTTCTTCCCCCCCTCCCCAAGTTGGCATTTTCCAATCAGTTGAAAACAAATCTTTTCTTTCCAAGAATTATCACACTGATTTTAGGTCTTCCTCCTGTAAGGTCATAAATCAAATCCCATCTTCAGGTCATAATTACAGTAGAACAATCTAATAGTGGTGGTTTTCAGCAACATATGCATTAAAATGCATAAGGTCATGACTCGGACCTTATTTCTTAAAAAAAATCTGAGGCCCAACTGTCCAAAAAGTTAATTTTTTCCATAAGAGAACAAAGAATCAGTTTTGAAAGCTAGCATCTATTCATTACAATTCCATCAGAACCATTTCAGTGTTCAATTGCAGTTGGCAATTTCTTGCCTGTTTGTTCATAGTGGCAGGGGGCAAACTAGTTGATCTATATGTATCTTTACATCTGAGAGGCAAAATGTAACTTCACATTTTTCACTTTTTTTTTTTTTTTACTGTGTCAGGTGGCATCAACTTAAATACATTAGTGATGCATTCAAAGATGAAAAATTTAACAATATTAACTTTGCAATATACATTTGTACATAAAAGAATAACGTAGTATTTTAGCAATACTAATTGTATCTGTATTATTACTTCCAGACAGATAATCACATAACTAACTTAATTATCTCATTGACACTTGTTTTTACATCTATATATAATTTTATATTAGCTAATGATGACACAGGCTGTAGCAGAATTTTAAAATGACACATGAATTAAACTGCACTTTCCTGCAACTATTATAGGAAAAAATCCTTTTTCTTTCATCCCCTCTTCCATCCTTCGCACACAGAAGTAGGTGGATAGAGGATCACTGCGGATGTATATTAAATGCACTGGACTTAGTCCAATGCCAGTAACAAGGCTGCCGTGGATTGATAGAATGGCAGTTTCAGCAAGGGAATGAGTGGCTTGACATAGAACTGGAACGTCTTTTCAGTTTCAAAAATTTGCCATGGCTGAACATGCACATGCTACATTGGGTACTCTATTGCAGGGAAGTTGCATTTGCCCGTACTATACTTTTTTTGTGACTAGAGGACTAGGTTATGAATCAAATGTCTTTCATGAAAAAGCCTAACTGAAGATGACCTTGTTGATAGCACGCCCTGCTTAGGGAAAGAAAAGATACGAAAATTAACAAAAATCCAAAGGAACAGTGGGATAAATTATCCTTACTACTATATGTGTTCTTGAAGTACTCAGAGAGCACCCTGTATTTCAATGTGTGCTACATATGACATTGTGATAGATCAAGGAAACAACAGTATAGTAGGATTATGAATAATATCAGATCTTTGATTGGTTTATAAAAACAAAAGAAAGAACTTTGCATATTCCTGAATGCTCACCTGACCCCATACAAGTTCTCCTAATCCAATAAATACACACCACATCCACTGGTCAAGCTGCAGGGGAGAACAGCTAAATGGTTTCCCTCCAAACTGGACAATTACTATCTACAAAGAAAAGCAGAGAAGAAAGGGGGTAAATATTTTCTGGGGAAAAAAACAAAACAAAACACTCCCTCCAAAAATCCCCAAACCCCACAAAAAACCCCCAACAACTTTCAGTCATATTTTACTTGAGATTTTACTTTGTCTTTCTACATATTACAGCTCTGCTGGTTTAATTCCAACATATTTTACCAGTAGAATAGTCAAACATATTATTAACAATCTATCGTTTAGTGGACTGAATCTAAAGAGCACCCAAAATCAAAATACTATGTTATATTCCATATACGTCATTTGACACTCTTAGGTGGCATTAAGTCAAGCTGACAGAAGTACATTTTTGGAACCCATCCAGCAAAAGCTTCAGAATCTCCGTCACTAAAAATCAAACCACACAAACTTATGCACCTTGAATTAAAGGTCAGAAAAAGCCATACCAGTTCTGACCAAAGCTTCCTTAGCCTCATATCTAACAATAGTCATCTATGAATGCCCAGGAAGAAAGAAAACAGGGCTGTCCCCATGCATTCTCCCAGCTTCAGAGTATTCTCAGCCAGGGATATGTTGACTCCTAAAAAGTTTATTTTGGAATGTCCATTGCATGAGAGATTTTTCCCTCTAATTAACATTTTATTGTACACTTATAGACATGTTATCATGGATAGACTGCTAGTATATCAAAATCTAGTCCTGTTGGAGGAGGAGGGTGGAAAAACCACACACCTTGCAGCGGGATAACCAACACACACAGAATCTGAACAAGTTTCTAAGCATGGTTAGATTTAGAAGGGTTTGCTAACTGAAAATCAGATATTATTGATATTTTTTGTTAGTAGTGCTGCTGCAAAACCAGCAACCTGAAATCACAAGCCAGAGATTTAAACTGTCAAAGGCTGCAAAACAGAAGTTCAAAGTAATTTATCCAGTCTAAGATACAAAATAACACTAATACAAAGCGGTTGCTTTCTTGTGTGAGCAAATAAACACAAACTATGAACACAAACTCATTCCACACAAAGTGCAAATACACAGGAAGAAGGAAGGGGACACAGAATGGAAGGCAGTGGATAGGAAGTGGGGAAATGATTGGAGAGAGTAAGGAAAATGGAGGAGACAAAACAAAAATTGTGAACGTGATGCTAAAATGATCAGAAAGAAATTACAACTCCACAAATTGAGACATTTCTAAATGCTATATGGTAGGTATGGCATATTTTAATCCATCTTCCTTCACTGTGAAAATTATTTATTTATTCTGAAAGCAGAGAAAGGAATTAAAAAAATAAAGCTATTGCTTGTCTGAGGACAGGAGTGGTAACTACCCTTTTATTTCTCAAGCTGTTGTAGCTCTCAGAGAAGCACTTTCTGATCCTTATCGAGGATGCATTGTAATAGTCTCCATATTTTTTACCTTGAAAATTTGGCCACTGCTGCTGGCTTTTTTCTTTTTGGAGGAGTTTAGGAGGAGGACTAAACTAAACTAACTAGTAGTTAATGGAACTATTCAAAGATGAAGTATCAAAGCCAATTAGTCTGTACTTCACAGAAAGTGTATTAAATACACATGGAACTAAGAAAGTTTTAAATATGAAATAAACACACTTCTGTAATCTCTCATATCCATCTACATAATCCAAGCTCCTGGAGACAATCATTTTCTCTTTAGAATAAAATGCCTGGCTCACACATCCAGCTATTAAAACACATAGCCAAAATAATACTCCTTTTCTGACATTGCTTCAGCAAGCAACATTATGCAAAGCTGTATTTCCACAAGGTAATAAACAAAGCGGAAAATCAATAGAACGGTTAACCTTCTGTTGTCCGAGAAAAATTACCTGATTTTAAAAAGAGACTTAAAGGCAAGTAAGAGTCACAGCCTAAGTACTCTAATGCAACAATGTCCTTTTTGATTCACTGTCAGAGTGCAAACCTAGTGTTTTGAACTGTGCACTTAAATATTTCAGCTACTAGGAAAGCAGGGAAGAGTGAGTAAAATCAGCAGCTGATTCAGAAATGTGGCTAGCAGCTAGATGACACTTTTCCTTCAGCCAGATAACTGAGTACAGTAATGCCTAGAACTAAGAAAACATCCTCAAACATTATCCATGATTAAAAAAAATTAGAGATTATTGTGAATTTGTCAGGCCTCTCCTAAAGGCAATTTAGTTTATGGTAATAAACCCATGTTTTTGAACTAGCTGTTAAAGACCATCACTATCAAGTTCCACTACCAGTCACTGGTGTCCTTTCTCCCACACTTAGACGACTGAATGGTTCCCCTTTCCTGTTTCACTATAGCCCAGATTCAAATAGCTCTATCCTCTTCCTTACTCCTTCCATGAGAAAGGTCCCAATACTGATAGCTTCCAGGATGCCACTGCAGAATTGAGCAATAATGTCACGCTAGAAATAGCTCAACTCTAAGAAACTGTGAGGGCTGCAGTAGACTTCTAAAAGGTAATGTCAAATGGTATCACAACTACAGGATAGATGCCAGCAAATGGATGGATACAGGAGCAGAAAGAGGATTAGAGTTCTTACAGCAGAAAAATTACAACTGTTTGGGAAAAGCATATATTTCTGTAATTACGTTCACATAAGACCGGGACAGCAAACTCACGAGATGGACATGAAGAATTACTACCAAGAAGTAGTATTACCGAGAACATCAAGTAGCATTTCGCAGTGGCATTTATCCTCAGAAGAACAGATCAGCATTAGCTATTTGAAGGCCAGTTTGTCTATTCATGTAGTGAATTAATGTAAAATGCTTTGTTGCTGTTGTTTTGTATACTATTTAATTATTTCTTCTAAAAAAACCAGTTACAATATCAACACATCATGATGGCTGTTATTATTGTACATCTTCAGATTAATTTAAGATTTGACTAGTTATAATGATTAAAATTTATGCTGTATTAGTATGGCTACATAACATTTTCCATTATTGACACTTGTATTGATTGAGAAAATATGTGAAACCAGGTGGTTTACTATTAAGTGTGCCTCCTACAGCATTTAGATTTCAAAAAAAAACACACAGAAAAAAACTTAAGGTAAATTTCTGATGGATAGTTACTAATTCTTGCCCAAATTATTACCTGAATAGCAAATGTACCCAGTACAATAGTGCAAAAAATAGGATTTCTGAAGATGCCATCAAAGACATTTCTTTCGCCGTGGATTTTCCGTGCGTTGATTTCATTGAAAAGCTGCATCATGACAAAGGTGTTGAAGATAATGGTGTAATGCTCTGAAGGAGGAGAGTGAAGCGGTGCATTCCTCCCACTGTCAATCTTAAACATTTTCTCACCTAGGTATAAGACAAAAATAAAGGTTTTCACTAGAATAAATTAATCAATCTTAAATTTATATTCCCCTTGTTTGCTTTAGCTAGTTGTCTCCTGTGCTCTGCTTTACCAGCTTTCTTTCTGCACTTACTGTAATACAGGCAGAATTTATAACACCATTGAGCAAAAGACATCTAAGCTTCCTGAACAAGAAGCTTCTCAAATGATAACTTGTGTCTAATAACTCAGTATACCTACACAAATAGTTTCCAGTAGTACCTTTCCTCTAACCAAGTAGTAATTATTCTAAGAAGTCAATTCTTTCTGATGTCTTTCTGATGTACCAAGCACTTGAGACCACTGACAGTATGTTTGCGATTTTCTACAATAATTAGAAGCAACCACTCTTCAGCAGTTTTCACCCATTTGCTAATCCAGTATGGCATAACTCTTGACAAGCATTCAAGGATATTAATGATAAAAACCACAGACATTCCTAGTTTTAAATAGAATTGGTTTTGATCATTCTGCTAGTCTGCTTTGAAAGCACACCATCAGGCACTGCTCTTTATTTTGATAATTTGACTATCACTTTTAGATCTGACCAATAAAAAAAGCAAGATACAACCCATGATGAGTAACTGTAAAAATGAGATAAGTTTTCAAAAGATACCTGCATGTGAGGGACCTCTTTTCTTATAGAATCAAAGAATGGTTTGGGTTGGAAGGGTCCTTTAAAGATCATCTAGTCCAATCTCCCTGCCATGGGCAAGGACATCGTTCAGTAGATTATGTTGCTCAAAGCCCCATCCAACCTGACCTTGAACACTTCCAATGATGGAGCATTCACAGTTTCTCTGGGCAACGTGGTCCTGTGTCTCACCACTCTCATTGTGAAAGAATTTCTTCCTTATGTCCAATCAAACCTACCCTCTTTCAGTTTAAAACCGCTGCCCCGTGTCCTGTCCCTACAGGCCTTGGTAAAAACTCTCTGTCTTTCTTATGAGCCCTCTTTATGTATTGAAAGGTTGCAATAAGGTGTCCCCAGAGACTCCTCCAGGCCGAACAACCCCAACTCTTTCTTCACAGGAGAGCTATTCCAGCTCTCTGATCAGTTTTTGGCTCCTTGTCTGGACCTGCTCTAACAGGTCCACGTCTGTCTTGTACTGGGGACACCAGAACTGGATGCAGTACCCCAGGTGGGGTCTCACAAGAGTGGAGGAGAGGGGGTGAATCACCTCCCTCGACCTACTGGCCGCACTTCTTTTTATGCAGCCCAGGATACGATTGGCTTTCTGGGCTGCAAGTGCACATTGCCAGCTCATGTCCGATTTTTCATCCACTTTATTATACACAAAGTTTACAGATAACATACAGTTACTGCAAGAGGCATTGTCTTAAAGTAAGGATGGGGCATTCACATCAAAGTGTAAATAAGGAATGAAATAAGAGTAAAGAAGATTATCACAATACTACTCATTTTCATAACCAGTGTTTTGTTAATAAAAGCAAATTAAAACTTGAACATTTTTCTGCTATCCCACTACCATTATATTCAGAATTTCTGAAGAAAGAAGAAAGGTTTCCTCAGGTTTTCTCCTGAGATTGTTAATTCCATCAGCTAAGTTAACAGTGAGTGGTTTTTTGCCTTGGGATATTTGAGCAGTTCACGTTCCAGTCTCTGGGAATAATGAGCATATTTCCAAAGAAAGAATTTGGTTTATAGTCTTTTGACAGAAAGTAGATTATGATATCACAAATATATCAGTAACACAATATGAGGCCACAAAACTTAGACTGTGAGAAAGCAGAGATTTTTAAGAAGATTATGCATCTTCAGAGAGATAACTAAGTATTAAAAAACATTCCCTTACTACATATAAACAATAAAGGAAAAAATTAATGAAAGCAAACAGATGTCATAATTTTATCTTTTATAGACACACATACATATATATACACACATTACATCTATTTGCTTTCATTCAATACACACACAAACACAAACCTATGAATAATACTTTCCTCACTGGGAGCACCTGTCCTTAAGTCTCTATTATTGCATTGTATCACTTAATTGGCAAAGCAGAACATGCTGCTATTGTGGAATGGCAGGGGTTAAACCCCTAACTAGTTTTTATTTCTGAACATGTTCCACAAGGCATTATAGCACATCAACTTTAAGTTTATTATGCCTAGTTGCTGAGGTTAAGATTTTTTTCATAGTACGGTTTGACAGAACTAGACAGTGACTTCTGGATTTCTGATGTGCCTGATGTCTCAAAGGCATTACTGTATGTTCAAACACAATGTATTTATTGCCACATCGTAGAAAAAAGAGAAAAACTTGATGTACTAGTCTCTACAGAAACCTACTACAAAAAAAAGGAAGTATTACTTGATCAAAATATAAAATTTTCTCATTAATTTGGAATTTATTTATCAAAACACTGAGTTTAAGAACATCATCTCACCGCAAAGCTGAGCCTTGTGAAGTTTAGAAAGGAAAAGACCGTATTTTCCTAGGCTTATCAGAAAATTGGTTGGGCTCCATCCTTCAAAGTATGCATGGGTTTTCCAGGGACACACAGAAGTAATTAGAATAGGGTTTTCTAGAGCCTGGTTTTCTTTTCATCAGGGCTCAGTATAAAGTATTTTAAACCATAAAACTCATCAAAAAGCCATTAAAACTCCCCACAAAGTTCACAGAAGTTCTTGTTCCAAGATTCATATCACATGAATAACCAAGACCTTCTGCTCCTGTTTTAGAGAATCTGAAATTACAGTTTCCTTAGACTTGCTAGGTGTTCTCAGAATACACTGTAAGCTTAACAATATTACAGACCATCTCTCTTCAAAACCTTTATTTATTTTGCAATTATTTTGGTTTAACTAGCTCCACTGTAAAGAGACCGTCACCTCATTTGAGCATTCCAAATAAGCTGCCAGTTGTTGGTAAGGTGGAGCAAGACTTTCACAAAAACCTCCTAAGAATCATAAATTTACACTTACAGCTTATATGGAAGTCTGTATGTAAAAAAAAAAAAATTCTGAAAGATAACACATGTAATTTAACAGTGATGACATAGCGACAAAAACACAATACCCAACTGATGAAATTATCAGTCCTTTGAGCAAGTTCACTTATTATTGAGGAGCAACAGAATCTATTATTAGCCCCTATTATTCCCTACAGCAAGAAACATTCCTCCTCCTTCCCTCCCCTCTCCAAAATACAACCTATAAAAAGCATCTGTTGCTAGCAAGGCCTGAAGAAGAGTCCAGTAATCTTGTAAATTAGATTTTTTTCCCCTTTTAATATCCATTCTAGATATTAAATGTCAAAACAGAGTGTTATTTGTATCACTTAATACTGATTACTTGCTTATCTATACTGCTTAAGATCAGCATTATTTCTTGACTATGGCAAACATTTTGCTCCCGATTAGAGCTACTCCAGATATTGGTAAAATGGATCTTGACTATTGTTGTGTTTTGGTTTTTTTTTTAATTTGTGGTTACATGTCTACTAAAAATGAGAAGTCTCAGAATGAAATTTCAGCATAGAAGAAGCATACTAGATACTCCCATTAAAATGTAACCTTCTATGCTATGTTTTAACATAAACTTTTGCCAAAGCCCGAACCTACATTTTGTTAGGAGACAAAAAAGCTCACCCAGACCCTTCCCAATGTAAACAACATATGAAAGGTGACTACATCGCTCTATTGCATCTGTTCTGTTTCCCCTACTGTTTCTGATCCCATTAAACAGTTCAGTCCTGCTAGCTGTTTAACTATGCCAGACTTAATATATGTGCATTAAGTGGTTACATTTAAAGCATTTTGACACGTCAGGCTACAAGACCTAGATGCTTCTCAATTAAGCCTAACAAACTTTCTTACCAACAAAAAGAAGTGTAAATATGAGAGTAAGCTGATAAACAGCGTGGCCCAGAATGTTCTTCATCATGGTACGGGATATAAGAGGTTTGTTCCTGCCATATGGCTTTCTTAGCAACAGAGCCTCTGTTGGAGGTTCGGTGGCCAAAGCAAGTGAGGCAAAGGTGTCCATAATTAGATTGACCCACAACATCTGTACAGCTTTTAGAGGAGAGTCCTGTGGAGACAAATTAGAAAGTTACATATTTCCTAGAAAAAATAACTGTTGTCAGGTCATTTACTGTGATTTCATTTCTTCCTGTGTGACTGCAAGCAGTGCTGAAGACAGGATGTTGAAATACATGGACCTTTGGTCTCACCTACTTATGACCTTTTCTTATATTTCTCGTGCAAGACCAGAATCACAGGAAGCACAGTGATCTGAGCAAAGATAAATTATTTCTCTCCAGTCATTTAAATCAGGAATATTTACAATCACACAATTCTTATAAAGCATAACATTAACACTTGATAATACATTTTACAATACCCCTCTGTTACTTCATGCATCATGCTTAACTTTTCAGCTGAATTTAGGTAACTAGATAAGACAAGTGGGAGTTTCTCTCCTGGAAGAAAAATTATACTGAAACAATTTAAAAGTAATGTTTCCGTTTACTATAACCTACCTATCTTTTTTTTTCAGAAACAGCTTGAAATTATTAAAAATTTATTAAACACTTACTGAGACATTTTAATACATCTTACTTAAATAAGACCTTTTAAAAACAGTAGTGACCAAAAAAATGCCTGATACTTGAATTTAAAAAAATATTCTGAAACTCATTAGAGTTTCATTATATCAAATGTTCAAAAGTAGGAAAATCTTTATTATTTTACTGGGTAACAGGATAGCATATTTGAAACTACGGAACTGGAAAGAAAAAAAAAACCCAACACATTACTACTTGTCAGGATGTATTTATTTTCTGAAGCAGATCGCCAACCGCTAGAAGGAGCTCTTTCCTCACTTAATTCAAGAAAGAGTCTATGGTCATATTACAGAGATCATGTTTTAAAAAACCCCGAAAGTGAATAAATAAAGCAAACTAACACAGATCTCTAGATAACTATTATAAAGTTTTGATTTGTAATTCATTGGGGCAGCTGTAATGATAGATAGATGCAATTGCTTCAAGAAGCCATATCAGGACAAATGAAGTAGGTTCTTTTTTTTGTATCTAAGAACCTCCTATGCCTTTAGACTTAATACAAAACGGGCAGCATTAGTAAGGTCTGCTTCCTGTTTCAAACAAATGGCTTTTTATTAGGAAAACAGAATCTCTAAAGTAATAAGGTATCAGTATGACAAATTTTATAATGGAAGGGAGTTAATCTACAGTGTGAAAGTTGGAAGATCAGAGCGCTATTTTTATGCTTTACATTACCATGGTGCTGCAGTAGTGAAGCAAAGAAATTTATGGAACAGCATACAAGCCAAATCAAAGCCAATAAAAACACCTTATGAACTCTGCCCTTTTCTTCAAAGGCTTAAATGTTAATTTTTAATGAAATATTATCAAACAATGAAGGCCAATATCCATTCAGTATCCCAAGGACATATGGAGAACAAGGGTAAGTGGTTTGGTCTCTTGTGGATCTGGCTTATATTCCATCTCTTCCTTGAGATAAAATATTATTTCCTCTTGAAAACATAGTTTTAACACCCTTACATTTACACAGATTTTGATACATTTTATTTATTAACAAAATACTCAATTTTGGCTTATTCAAAGGGATAGAGAAAAGCAACCTACTGTTTCTAAGTCTTAGAGGTTGGCTACATCAGGGAAGGGAGGAAGATTAGCATTAATAGATTCTTGACCTCTTAGTTATGGGTTGCATTAACTGGGCTTATCTGGAGAGTTCAGCTCACTCATTTGATATGCAGCTGCAGGAACAGGAAACGTCTTTGTCTTTAGAGGTGGCTAAAAAACTAAAAGCAACCAGGACAAACTTCGTTCCAAATTGAGACCTCTTTTATTTTTATTAATGCTAATGGTTCAAACAAGGAGAGTACTTGCACTAAAAGCAGTTTGTTGTTAGGGCTCAGAGACCCTAGACTTGGACATAGTATATAGAGAAAAAGGAAAACATGTTTTCTACTGAAGAATTTTCCTTGTCGTATTTTTACCTGTCTAGTGAATAAGTTTTCTTGAGAAACATTCTTTACTTTGAGATGTTACAATAGCTGAATTTCTGCTTCATGCGCTGACTTCTGTGTCAATAAAACTGAATTTGTCTGTTACACTTAATAAATAGAGTCAAATATTCAGGTGTCTATCAGAGCCTGACACATTCCTAGCATAACGAAAAGTCAGATTATTTCAGTCTCTAAATCACACAACTGTAATTGGCAGTCATCAGTTTTGGCAACAACATGTTCTCACCATTTCACACTGCCAATCACCTTGGGTGGCTATGGTGCCCCTAATAATTATCTATTATTGGCAGTGCTACACTGTTCAGTCAAGTGTGAAAGCTCATTCTAAGCTGAAGCCAAAACATTAAATACACATTAGTCTGGGCAGGCAGTGGAATGAAATTTCCACTGCAACTCTATCTGATTTCTGATTAGCTGGTAGAAACTGAGAAAAATACATATCAGCTAAGGAGCTTAGCCTTCCATTACAGATATTAGTCACTTGTGCAAGTGGGATGCAAATTCAATGTTCTTTTCACTGCATTTTAGCCACTAACTGACTAGCTAATAATTCTTAATTCACTTTCTGAAAACTTTGGGGATGAAAGCTGTTCAAACTGCAAACCACCCAAAATCACCACTTATTTGTCAAATTCCTTTCCACTTGACCTTGGAATAGGTTAGCATTGGCCTGGAGGTAAAAGGAAAATGTCCCTTAAATCAAGTGATGTTACACTTCATCTTGGAAACACTTAAAAGTGCAAATCACCAAAGGCTGGAAATAAACTACAAATCTTTTGTGACATGCAGAGCCTCACAAATTTTAGAGCTTGTTACTTTTGATTTAGATGACAAGCTGTAAGGGAATACAAAGGTATTTTCACCCTTACCTCTCTACTCCCACTTGTCACAGAACGTATGCATGCATTCATAAAAATGAGCATTTCTGGTAGGTTAACTTCATATACATTAATGCAAAAAAAATTCAGCCCTCACTTCTGCTGCTAGATCACACTGTCTACTAATTGTATGGAAGCGGCATCCCCAATTCTATTTCCATGCCTCTAAGCCTTCCCAAAACAAAGCTAAACAGTACATACTTGGATTTTATATTATAGCTTTTTCAAATTTGCCAATGCTATTATTTTAGGATTTGCCAAATACAGTTCTGCAGTAAAACATTTTAACCATGTAAATTACTGCCTTATACGTGTAAGTATAGATCATCCTCATTTTTTGAACAAGATCTGTAAAAACAATAAGTGATTCATGCGGCAGTTCATTGCTACAGTGCTTTTTAATTAACATTTAATTTTCCAAACATAATGTCCTGTAGAGTCACTGTTTTCAGTTCCTAATGTCTGCTAAAACAGTAAGTCTTTCTCAACGTACGAGAATAATAATTTGAATGTAAAATGTTAAAACACAGTCTTTGTCTTCTCTTTCTTTAATGCAACCTTTTTGAATAGTTACATTGCCTCAACAGTTGGAGAGACAGATAAAATCTGGCACGCAGATAAACCTGCTAGCTTTATAGTTCCAGTAAAAAACTGTTTCCATTTGACTGAACTGCATTTTAAAATCTTTATTTTGTACATACCCAGATTATTTTTAACAGCTCCAAACATGATGACCTAATATTTTCTTGGTACTGTGTATACGTTGGGGACAGGAAACAGGATGAACCTCCTGGCTTTGTAAGGCACGTACAGAACTTTATATGATACCTAGAGATGTGGAGCAATGACTCATTTGAAGTACAAAATTCACAATAATTGTAGGCAGAGCTCCAAAAAAACCCCTCACTGAGTCAATCAAGGGTTCTGCAAAAATGTTATTCAGAGAATGAAGTCAGCATATCGTAGAATCATAGAGTCATAGAATGCTTTGGATTGGAAGGGGCCTTTACAGGTTATCTAGTCCAACCCCCTGCAAGAGCAGGGACATCTTTAACTCGATCAGGTTGCTCAGAGCCCCGTCTGATGTAAGAGTTTATATCTCATAAATCCACTGGAAAAAGAAATTATTGATTTAACCCGAGGTAATGGTTGCTAAACAGAAAGGACAATTATATGCTAACTGGTCAAGATAACTACACCCTGATCATTTTAAAAGTATGCATTGGGCAACACAGAGAGAAGGAAGCAAGAAGTAAATGAATTAGGGTAACTGAAAGACAAGGTGAATTAATACAGCTCAGCTGCATTGTGCCACACAAACTGCACTGACATGGGACTGGCAGAAATAACAGTTGTGGTCTCATTGGTGGGTGCTGTGTACACACTGGACACAAAATTAAAGGCACCTATGCAGTCATAGATTGAGTGATCCTGATTCAGCTTTTAATCAGAGACTTCTTCAAGCTTGGTTTTCTCGTATGACGTAGATCTCAGAGTGCTTCGCATAATTATAGAATCACAACACAAAAGTTCATTATTAGTTGAAAATTCAGAACTCTTGGCTTATACATGGAGCTGCTGTAAACTGAAACAGGGCCCAATGTCAGTTAGATGCCTGTGAGAGGCAGCTTAGTTTTGGCAGCAGCCACGCTAAGCTTGCCAACAGGTGACACTGTATCTGTAATTCCTCTGCTGCTTAGATTATGATTTCTGTCACCTTAACATGACTCCGTGCTGGGACCCGTGACAGAGAATAGCAAATGACCATTTGCATTGGTCCCGTTTAGTCTGCATAATAACTTCTTTAATAGCCCACTGCTGTTCCTTTATAATCCTTATATAACATTGGAGTAGCATGTAGGGTCACATACACTTTGTACATCTAGTTAAACATCTATTGAAACAGCAAACCAGGACAAAGTAGAAATAGCAGATATGGTAGATATTCTCTTTAACAGCAGCATCTTGCTGAAGCAGGCATTGGGTGGGTAAATAATAAAATAATATTTGCTTAAAATTAACAGAATTAAGCTAAACAGCAGTTCCCTGAAGTGGAATTGGCAAGGACACTGATTTTATTTATGTATTTGAGAAAAAAAGCAGCAGATTCTTAAAATGACCCCTACTGGTCACAGGTTCTACCTAGTATTTTTCTTAAGCCTCTCCATGGCACTCCTAAGGTGCTCCGGACCAAACAAATCAGCTCCTACTTGGCAGTTCATTCTCTGGGTGCTCCTTGGAGGTCTAGTTTCACTCATAATAGTACTTACACAGTTGGACCCTTTCATTAATATAGAGTTGCTGTGGTTTCACTAGGAGTCCTGCAGTGATATGGCCACATACGCATATTTACACGTACACCAATGCAATTGCAGGATCAAGACTGAATAAAACTAAGTCTATTTAGTTGCAAAGCTCAAGCCAAGTGTTAAAAAAATAGTCAAAACAAAGATTTTATTATCTTTGTACTTCCTTTAAGCACAAACAGTAGAAACACCAAAAAGAGTAGGTAAGCATAAAAGAAGCTTCATGCTCAAAGCATCCCAGTATGCTGGTTCCGAATTGCAGAACAGATTTTTTGAGAGGTGACATCAAGAAGCATGAAAGAAATGTTACTACCTACATAGAATTTTTCTCATTCTAGATTTGATGAAGTACCACCAAAAGGATAGCCTGTGGAATACTCATTAACCTGAATATTAATTGTGGACTAAAATTATATTCTGGGTGTCAAAGAAAGCCAAACTGACTACCTAAAAGCAAAGTGAAATTCAGTCCATTGTGGACCTTCTTTATGTTCATTTTGAAGGTCACAGAAAGCTGTGGTGCCTTTTGGAAACTATAGATTTTAGCTTCATTTATTTGTTAAGAACTTAAATGTTTCAGTCAAAATAGTAATTTAAGACCTGTGTAGAGTTTTGCAGACTTAGATCTATGTGTGTGCACCTAGCCTGTTGTATGCAAGATTTTTTGGTATATTCATGCATTTTGTGCTAGAGCTATTTTCATAGCAACCAGAGGGTACAGTATGTTCTCAAGTGTAATTTTTAGTAAAGCTTATGAGCCAAACAAACATAATGCTCTTTCACTGGCTAGAGTCTTTGAGTCAAAGCCTAACATAATAATGTTCATTCGTAAGGCAAGATCCTTCTTGAATGAGACAGCTACTTGAGATTATCAGCAGTCAGGCCATCGAGTGTAAACAGAACTACAATGGAAATAACTGCTGCCTTTTTGCTACAATTTCAATTTTAGCTCCTTTCAGACCTCTCCTTTGGATTTGCATTTTTACTGCCAAATTAAGGAATAGCATAAGAATCTATTTGGACAGAAATACCGGAATTCTAGGAGGTGTACATTAAAACTTGTAAACAGGGACAACAGACTTGACAGGCTTGCTGATGGTCTTACAGACCACTGGGGCAATACAAATGCACTGGGCCTGATCCAAATCTTTCTAGAAGCCAATGGAATGATTCAAAGGATGAAGAGAGCTCCGGAATTAAAAAGGGGAATATGCTTGCACTGATTATGCACTACACATGCACTTTGACTTGATTAAAATAGTCTTTGCACTGATTCAGTAACATTTAACCTCTTCAAGAATAAAATAGAAATTCCTTAGTTAACTAATAGAATATATTTCCCTTCATGCTTTCACAAAGCAATTGAAAAAATGCTGGACATTAACCAACATTAACCAAAAAAAAATTCACCTTAAATAAACGTTAGTAGGCAGTGATTGAATGTCTGTGAAACAGGGTCTTAAAAGGAATCACTTGCCTTGGTTCCAATTATGGTATTCTTACCATGTTGCTGTTAGCACTTTTTTCTTATGGTTTTTGTACCACTGATAAAAATCCAGGAGGACTGACCTTCCAGACTTATTCACATACCGTCTGTTACCAGCAACCATGACTTTACAGCTAAACATTTTCTCAATATGCTTGGAAATATTTCCCAAGGGAAAAGGAAAAGTTATCCAACTTCTGCCTTGACATCGATAATTTTGTCCCATAGCGCAGGCTCAATTGTGACAACAACAAGGCATCGGCAGGACCTGGGGGCACTGTGGTAGGGATCTAGCACTTAGCAGGTCACAATTTTTACTTCTCAGAAAACAAGTGAATTGAGGTTTCAGTGCTTCCTTTGTACAGAATAAAAATAGTTATCGCGTTTAAGATCCCTTCTACTTGCTTCAAAACCAGCCATTTCTGATTTCTCTGAGAATCCCAGCCCTAGCACTAGCCGGGCTCAGAGGAGCTAAATGCTCCCCGGGCTCAGAGGAGCTAAATGATGACAGCCGTACCTACCCAGCTGTTGCATGCTGCTAGCAGAAGCTGGGAGCTTGCAGGCTCCTCATACGCAGCACAAAACAGGCCTCTCGGTGTCAGTCAAGGCTTAGGAGAAGTTTGACCTCATGGTTTTGTAAAGGTACCTGGGTTTCTGGTTTCAAGTATCAATTCCATGATTACAATGTAAGTTCACCCTGGAGCAGAGCTAATGACTTATTCATTGTTTTGCTCAGGCGCACATGAGGTGAAATTTACCTGCTGAAACAGGTATGTGCATCTGTACGATGCACAAGACAGGGAAGCATCAGCTTTCCCATAGCGTGGCTCAATCAAAGGAGGCATTTTGTAACAGCGCCTGTCTGCAGCATCTGAAATATACATTATTTTAGAGAGTGACAGCACTAAAAACTGCATGTTTTGCTATTTTCTAATGAAGGACAAAAACCTCATACTGCACTAAATACATCCTGTTTTCTTTCTAGGGATTAATTGAAAAGTAGTAATTTGAAGGGGAAAAAATGTGGTTTGCTTTCACATATGCTTTTTGTAAAAGACCTAGACATGTTGCATGTACACCAGGATTGCAATGAGGGATTAATGCAGGGGGAGAAAAAAAGATCAAAGTCCACCTGCATGGGTCATTTAATTGGTTTGACATTTGCATCTGAAATTAAAAGGAATTGCCTGAAAGCAACAAAATAATTTTATCAGTCAAAAAGCTCCCCTGCTGGGATTACTTCTGTGTCAGTACTGCTCTCTTGAAAATAATAATCCCATTCCATAATCCATCGAGAATTATATATTTAATCATGAAATATTCTGAGAGGAAAAGGCAAAGTCACATAACCTCTTCCTTCTCCCAATCCCTGACATATTCTGTCCTCGGCTCAGTCAAGACAATAATATGTAATCAAAACCAGGGAGCTGTATGGAGGCAGCACAAAAATTAGCAGCTCCTAAAAGCAATTTACTTCCAGGAGAAGATGGACTAGTACACTTCCTTATGTCAACAGCTATTTAACATTTAGCAGCTCGATCCTAAATACACTCTTAACACTCAGAAGAATTTCAGAAAGCATACGTTCTGTTGTACGAAGTAAGAATCAAATGTAAGCCACCATTACTTAAAAGAAAATGGAGCTTGCTAGGATTTGGCCCCATACTTTAAGCGACACCTGAAGTTAACCTTACCTGGGTAATGCACGCTCCAGTGAAAGCCACAATCACAGCCACGATGTTAACAGTGAGCTGGAACTGCAGGAACTTGGAGATACTATCATAGACGTTACGTCCCCACATTACAGCCTTCACAATGCTACTGAAATTGTCATCTGTTAGGATGATATCTGAGGCTTCCTTTGCAACATCTGTTCCAGCAATACCCTGGAAAAATTAATTGTGAATAAAATTACCTACTAGAAAGTACAGAGCCAGTCAGAATACAAATCTTCATACTCATTCAAAGCCCACAGTTATACAGAGACTTCCCAGCATAGTAACAGTGACTGTTGAGTATATTCTGCATTTTTCATTTGCTAGAAAGTTAGCTAATTTGGCCTATTTTTGAAAGTGAATAAGGACACAGAAATGGGAATTGATAGAGAGCTGTGGAATTCATGTGATGATAGTTTTGAGTGTTTTAAATTATCAGCTTAATGACTACAGATCTTCTGAGTTATTTTTATCATTGATGATATTTTATTAATATACATGAACGGAACTGCTAACAAAAATTAGAATTATGTATCTTAATATATAGTCTAGTATATTAATGTCCTCAGACTCAGAGTATGTTGGGAAAGCATCTTTACAATTAGTGATGGGTTTTACCAAAGCAAAATAGTACTCCACTGTTGTGAAGAACACAGAGTTCATTTTTCTGTATTGGCACAGGATTCTGCATATAGCCAATAATTACCTTAGACAAAATCCTGAAAAATTATCAAAACAAGCAATACCAGTGAACCTAACATAGTAAATTAAAGGATTCTGAAGCAACATAACTCACCCCCTCCAATATATTGTTTCACTAACAAGTAATAACTAAGCAACTTTCTCAACACTTAATGAATGAAAAACCTCTTACAGTAAATTTATAATGACACAAACATGAACAAATATGCTCAAGATTATACCATTGCAAAGCCAACATCAGCTTTTTTCAGTGCTGGTCCATCGTTGGTTCCATCACCAGTCACAGCTACAACCTGCCTCTGTTCCACCTGTGTGCTGTCAATAATACCTGCAAAAAATGTATGTGTGTGTGTATATACGTACATATATCTAAAATAATTAGCAATATAAAACTTCCCTCTAAAAAACAGCAGGGTCTGTGTAATGTAGACCGCATAATACCACACAAGCCTTACAGAGATTGATAGAGTTAATTTTTAAGGAAAATAATGACGAAAACAGTGTCATCACTACCATGCACTACTAGACATCACAACTAGAATTTACATGGAAAGTTCTGATTCTGCATCATCAAAACATCAACAAAACTTGCATAGCCTTCAAAGGGAATGAGATCAGCTCATTATGTTCTTTTGGAAGCTTTCTGCTATTTAAAATTATGTGTCACAGTAAACCCATTTCAGGCCAGCTCTCTGATTAAACATCAATAGAAAGGATTTGCCAAAGACTTAAGTTCATGCTTAAAGCTCTCCTAAACTGGGACTGAACTGTAATATCTGCTTTACTGGGATGCCTTCTGGCAATCAGTTTAACCTAAAGATAACAAACGCCATTGATGAATTTTATTTAGCTGGAGCCAAATTAGCATTTTAACAGACACGTTCAATTCTGCCAAACAATGATTAAGAAGATATAAAATAATTCTTTAAATTCTGGAGCCAAACATTTTAATAAATAGACATAATAAAATAATTTCTACTTTCATGTTGAGATCATTTGACAAAAGAAAGCACTTTTCACTTGGTGAATCAAGTTTCACGCAACTAGCCTGCAGGGAAGTATTTTCCACTTATGCAGATGGGAAAGTAAGGAAAAGAATAAAGAATTTTTCTAAGATTACAGAAGAAGCCCTGTTTTTTAATAGGATGGGGCTCATTCACCACTCATGTTTTTATTTGCATGTCAGAGTCCGTTTGAATATGCGTCCAGAATACAGGATTGTTGTGTAGGATACAAGAACACCTCTCCATATTAATAACTTGGGGGGGGAAATGACAAATTTATTTTGCACAAAGTCATAACCTCCAAAAACAATTATCAGAACCTACCCAGTGTGAAAAGCTTTCATTCTACCTGGAAAAAAAAAGCTCACATATCAGATAACTAACCAGAAATAGGAAATTGCAGATTACAGAGCAATAGCTGCCTCTTGGCAAGGTTCAGGCTTATCAGGCACCCAGAAGATTGCAATGCAGTATGGAAGCAGTTAGTGTGCTGTATTTTTCAGTCTTATGAAAATCAGGAAAAAAACCTATTCACTTTCCACTGGCAGTATGAACTCAGATAAATGGCACATTATTCTGATAAGAACTTATAATTAGAACCTTCAATTTGTTGGGGCGATGATTTGCCTTTGGTATTACTAAATAAACAGGAACATCAGCTGCCATTACTGTTAAAAGCATTTATCTTGGTCTTCCCTTCTTGTTATTAACACATCCTTTGATGTTAAATTAATACTTTAAGCTTCCGAAAAAACTTGTTAAAATCTCTGACACATCGTGGTATTAACTGCTCCAAACAGGTGGATAGCATCCTCTCACAACTGGATTCCAAATGGGAGCACAACCCAAATCAAATTGAAGAGGCTCTAACAAATGACCTCCTAATAGATAGAAATAGCGCTCCAATGTCAATGACTACACTACCAACTGCCCTGCATCAGCCAGTTGCTGGATGCAGCGAAGTAATTTACAAGGTTTAGTAGTTGTTCACAAGGTTGAGTAGTCATTTTTATCCCTAAAAGCAAACTATGTAGCTGGGGTAAGCCCAACATCCTCCAGAGCACAGAACTGCATTATCAGCAGTCATGGAAAAACAGAGATAAAATGGTCTCGGCTATCACCAGCATCTCAGCCACACACCTTCGTCACAGTGACCCCTGCTAGTGTCATCAGAAATATGTCAATGCGTGGCACAACAGTACGTGGATAGACTTCAGTGCTATTCATAGGAAGAGAGAAGATCTTTGCAGAACTTTCATTTGTACGTCAGACAAATTTCTAAAGCAGAGCAGTAGCGATTATTTGGGATTCAGAGAGTTTGTCATAGCTATACTTATGGTCCCTGACTTCTGCATGCTCTTTTTAATCTGTTCCTCCTCCCCCCACCTCACATTTCTGAATGCTTGTCTTCTTTCCAGCACGTGCCTCCTTCCTAACTACGTTTACTTCGACTTTTCTTTTTCTTTGATATCATTCTGTTAATAGTTGTGATAAGGTTTCACCTCAAGAATTTTCTTCAGTATCAAGTAATATGTCTGTATAGATTTTACAAACACTGTAAGGTAACCAAACGGAAGAGGGATCCCTCAGAAGGGTTCTCCCTCTGCACTCTTGAGCTGTGGAGAACAACGGCTTCAGTGATCAGTGAAAAATTTAAATAAGGGCATGACCTGACAGACTGCCAATAAAGAGAATGCCCATTTCTTTAACATTCACTGGCCTTTCCACTCATTCAGAACAGCTAAGAAGAAACTTCAGTATTAATTAGTCACGTCTAACAGCCAGGAAATTTCTTCAACATAAACTGCTTTACTCCAGTTGAATGCTTACATACAGTATTTTAATAAAAACAGGTGTGCAAGGTATAGCCAGGGAATTCCTAAAACTCAGCAAAGCTTCCTCCCAAAACAGCCGCTGCTGTTTCATTGGTCTCTTCCCTCATCTTAAGCTGTTTGGCCATGACTTTCCTCTGTCAAAAAGAGTTTTATTCAACAGCCCCAGGAATACACCTAGAGCATAACATTACAGTGTGTTCCACACACAGATTCCGCTGATGCTGCAGGAATTCAGGGAGGAGTCATGCAGCTTGTGTAAGGCAGAAGTTTGTCAGAGCAAGCAGCTTGTTTCTGATGAGGGAAAAGATCATATTTAAAACAACTACGCAGAGCTGTCAGGAGGGGCACTATATGCACAAGCTTGCTATAAAAGGTACCAGCACTGCACACACAGCTGCAAGTGAAATATATCCTGCATCTCCCACCTTCCTCCCATCTAACATCAAGCAAGCATTAAATCAAATCCACTCGGGATAACAATATAAAGAATATGAACCAACAATGCGTCTTCCATTTCTTTTACAAGGAGCAATCTGTACCTATGGCTCAGATCAAAAACATCAAGTATAGCCTCAGGTTCTCCCTTTATTGCAGAACAAATGCCACTTTATTTAAACAACTCTTACTTGCATTGTCACCCTTACGGAGTCGCATCAGTAAGAAACCGCTGGTTCTGGGAGAAAAAAGTTCCTGGTTTAGATAGGTCTTTCTGTCTCAACTGATTAACTCAAAACAGGCAGACAGGAAAAACTTAGCTACGGTAGAGGATTTCAAAGATGCACACCAATTCAGGTGCTATTAATGCAGGAAAGTTGATCATCCCATATGCTTACACATATTTATATTTCTTTGACAAGCTAAACACAGACAGGCGCAGTAATATATTTTCATAGGCACGTTCTGTTCAGATTAGATTTTAATACTGCCAAACTTTTGAAGCTCCCTGTCAATTTAACAAGAATTTAGGAAGTCTGTCTGAAAGAGAAAATTTCAATTCACTTTAGTTACTTGCTTAAGTATGTGCAGGAATAGAGCTTTAAAGGTTAATGTAAAAGTATTATATATATCATTGCAGACAGCATTGGCAATTGCTAAGTGAATGGTGCTCCACAAAGTTCCTGGTATTAGAATGGCAGAGAAGAACATGGCTAAAACGCACAGCTTTCTGTACTAAGCACACACCGCCAACGTGCTTTGTATTATAAGACTGACACGTGAAAAGGGAACCATGAAAGCATCAGTGCCTCCCACAAAGCTGCACTTAACCAGACCACAGAGACCTAAATGGTATTTACAGAGTATAAACCTCTGGATTCAAATGCAGTATACCTCCTGCTTCCTTTAAACTATTTTCATGTTCTTCGTTTTGGGGAAGAGTTGGCTGAAGCTCACTTTTTACACTGTGGAACAGGTCAACTTTCTGAATATTTCTTTGTGTGAATTTGAATAAATATTAAAATTTTCTCTCAAATGGAAATCAAAACCACTTGCCATTTGCAACATGCTGATATTTCATTTCAGAATTTCAATCAATACACTTTTCTATATTTTTATGTTTCTACCTAGTCTCATGGCATGTTCATATTAATGAGGTCATGAATATAATACCATCCCATGAAATAATATTTGAAATATTTTAGTAATTAACAGTAATTATTAAAAATATTTTCTTTAAGGTTCCCTTTCTGCTTGTTAATAAATCAGCCTTACATGAGCATAGAATAGTTGTTTTTAATATCACAGCAAAATAATTCCAGCCGAATTTAAACATATTGGAAAGCACAGCTTCTCAAACTGGTACACTGAATATTTATTTGATCTTCTCTATACCTTCTGATAAGATGATATTTCCCATCAGTTGCTTCCCATAGTATGTTAAAAACAGTTGCTTCCCATAGTATGTTAAAAAACAATATGACAATATTGAAGTATCTCAGCAATAGTATTATAAGGACACATCAGTATAAATTATATGCATTTTTACTTGTTATATTTTGAAATAATGTAGAAAATATAATACCAACGGATGTCAGAAAATCCATAAGAAATTGTATTTCAGTTGGATTGAGATATCTAACACTTTTGTTTCACTGAAACAGTTCGTGATGACAAACCACTTTGACTTTTTTTTCCCCAATCTACCTCTACTTCAAAGCCATAAACATTTGAGAGAAACCGTCTGCCCAGCCTGAAATGCTGAACCATGCCTTTCTCTAGTCCCTTAGCAGTAGTAAAAACAGAAATGCAAAATAAAAATGATCCTTTTGCTGGGTGGGATTGTGCTATGTTAAGGAGAAAAAATATTCCCTCCAGCAGCTGTATGCCATTAAAAATTAAATATAAAAAAAGTTTATTTTGTGATGTGTGTTTTTACCCTAGAGCAGCTAGAATACATCAAAGAAGAGAAAATCCTCTTGATCCCTCAAGTGTCTGAGAAAAACATAACATTTTAACAAGAGGCCCAAAACTAGTGAACATTTAAATAGTTTCTTGTAACTTTTAATGGCCCTTGGAGTATTACCAGCCAAAAAATTCCATCATGATTTTCCACAGACTTGTTCTTGAACTTTGTTAGATACTTAATTGCTCTATCATTTGACCTCGTCACATCTTTAAAACATTAATTGTATTAGTTGCATAAGGCAGTCAGTAGTAGTAAATATCTTTTGGATTGTCAAAGTGCATATGCTATAAAACAACAATAATTTGTTGCTTATTTTTCTTCAGCTCTTTATTGATTTCATTTTCCCTGGCAAAGGTTTCATCTTTCTCTTAAGGGAAAATCCTGAATGATTCAAATGAGTACTCCCAAGGGACTTATTTAATCCACTTAATGAAACACAAATTGTTGTGTGTTTCTGAAACAAACTGTCAGGCTGTCCCACTTACGTCCTCTGAGAGCTGTAAGACAGTATTTTATACGCACTAGGGAAGTGAGGAGACTTCAGCTAACTTTGTGCTGTTTTAATACTGACCTGTGGAGCTAATAATTATGTTGTCTAAACCAATGGTCTGCAAACCTTTTCAATCATGAACGCCTATCGGTAAAATCTTTTTGAGCACACCCACCCCCAAAATATGTGTATTATTTAGAAATTATACATATGTACTACTATATTATGTACATTATAAAACGTCTTAGAAAAGGATGAGATAGATATGAAATAAAGAGTATTTTTAAAATATTCTTCTATTTAATAATGGCAAAAAATATTTTTTTCTGCCTCCCAGTGGATTGTCCCTGATGTGTGTGCACCCCACTGCAGAGACCACTGGTCAAACAGTGGCTGGAGAAGGCGAGTAACAGCATTATGTCTCCAACTGCCCCACCTCGTGCACCATGCCAGGGCTTACAAGATATCCTAGTTCTCCTGAACGCTCCATGCTTCCAGAGCTCTTCATGTACACTGGTCCCAATCCCAAAGGACCCAACTGATCCAATCTTCAAATTCACAATGGAACTTTTACTCTAAAGTGATTTAGGCATTTTAAAAAATTACATACTGCTCAAAAGCCTTTGTAATCAGTCATGTATGGAGTCATATCAATAAAACCTTGCCATACCAAAAGGATAGATGCAGAGACAATTTCCTACCTAAATGGGAATTATTATTTAAGTAGTCAACCAGCTGAAAACATGTAACTGATCAGCTGGATCTTATCCTGAACTTGAGCTCCTCCAAGTATTGCTAAGAAGAGTCTCTCCAGACTTTCTAGGGCCTTAGCAAAATAATCCAGTTCCTTCTTCATCAGGAAGCCAGCAAACACTGCCATCCACCAACGAGGCTTCTGCCTGCGCTGGCCCCCCATCTTATCATGGCCAGAAATTATGTTATTCCTGATCAGAAATTTTCTGATTTCATCAGCTACCTTTTAAGTGTGAGCTTCAAAGTCAACAGAATAAGATTTCACGTAATCAAGAAGAGTGAGTTACAGATATGAAAAAGGCTTTATAAAGAAAATTGCAAACAAGTCCCTCTTTTATAGACCATTCCATCTGCAGACAGTATGGTAAGAGAACATAATTTGTATGGTGCAGTTTTTATTCGACAAAAACAGACTCTAAAAATACAGCCAGAGATCTAAAGGAAGCCAGTGCAAATCACACAATTAGTGAGCCTATAGGAAAAAGGAATTGGCTTAAAATACGTATCTCCTTTCATGTAATGCTAAAGAGGGCAGCTCCTAGTTACATGATCTCCAATAACTGCTATTGTGACATGAAAAGTTTTTTATCTTGGAATACTCTTTAAAAATAATTGTGGGAGAACCCATGCACTTGAGTGACTTCATTTACTCTAAATGAGCTTATTTGCTTCATAAAGAAGTATAAGCAAAACCTACAAAATCTATGCCCCCTCTTGTTTATATGAAGAACAACCTATTTCTCAACAGTATTTTCTTTCTGACCAGCAAACACACATTTTCCCTTCTCACCTAGAGCCTCATTCTAGTCCAATTAAAAGTCACAAGGCAAATATGAGATTGCCTACATCTACTTGCCAGACATCTTATTGGTATTTCTGTTATTCCTGCCAACCGGTTTCCTATTATTTTCCATTTGAAGGCTCAGGTGGAACGCAAACACAAGAGACTTGGTTACTGAGAAAACTTCCTTGCATTATGTATAGATGTGCAATTAAAGGTAACAACTCAGATATACTCGTAACAGTAAAATTTTTACAACAGAGATGACGGGCCGAACATAATTCAATAACTTTGGTATGAATTACAGACACGCGCGAAGGTAGCCTGCACGCACCTTTTACCAAAGTGTGTTTGTCCGTGGGAGATGAGCGAGCGAGCACTCGAAGCTTTGGCCAGATTTTGTCAATCCGCTCTTGCTCAATCTGGAGGAGGGGAACACAAAAAAACCCAAACCAGTAAAACTTAGCAAAACGCAAAATATATTTGTGTCCATATGTCAGGTGATTCACTGCACTATTCAGATCTGCAACTTTTCTCCAAAAGCACAGAAAAATTACAACAGCCATCAATGCTGCAAATGAAGGCAAGGTCAAAAATGGCTGTTTACTGCTACACCAAAGCTCAGCTGTTGGCTAACATAGGTAAACTTTGCCACAGTATCTAATCAGCCTTTCTTAGCATATTTATGGATAATTCCACTCAGAATCCTGACTCTAGATATAGGATAGAGGAGTTTCTCAAAGCTGATCAAACATGTTCACAAGTAAAAGTGTGTTGTTCTGTTCTACATTTGAATCCAAGTTCTTCACTTCGTTTTGGCACCAAAAATGGCAGAATTTTCTCTGTATACCAATAGCAACAAGGACAAAGGATTCCATCAGTCGATGCAAGGAGTAAATGACCGTGTCATTCATTAATGATGGACTTGAAGACACAGCATAGTTTACTTTTTTAAAGCTGATTTCACTAGTCTGTGTGTTAGCTCCATCTTTTATGAGGAGTTTAAAATCTTCCAAAAAATAGATTAAGTTATGCAAATCATTACAGTGAGTGGATATAGCAGTACATTAGATAAAGTGGTATAAAATAAAGAAATGAGAGGAGCTGGTTCTCAGTACAGATTGCATTTTTATGAGACAGACCTGCAAACTGCTCGAGTCCCTTCTCCTCTTTGCTAACAAACCTGCTTTTAACGTGCTTGGGTTTGATTTCTTGTAGACTAGTGCTATGGTTCTAAAAACTGCTGAATTAGGCTAGCACTAAACTGATAGTGGCTCTGCATCATGAAAAGTAAAGACGGCATTTTCAATGGTATTTTGAATTGCAAAAGGCTCGCAGTAGAAAGAAGCAGCAATCTCTCCAAGTTGTCTTTACTGATATGAGGTACACATCAGTGTAGGAGAAACATTTCAGTGTTCTTGCTATTTTTTAATAACATATTCATCATATGTATGGATTTAGTCTATGGATTACCTCTCCCTTCTCATTTCGGATCCTTCTGTTAAACTCCTTCCCTTCAAGGCAGAGAAAGTCTTCTCCCGGATGAATGATTCCACATTTTATGGCAATGGCACGTGCTGTGTTGATGTTGTCTCCAGTGACCATGCGGACTGTAATTCCAGCTCGCTGGCACTTTCTTATGGCTTCTGGGACCTGCAAAAGCAATATAACAGGAAAGAAAATTCCTAGATAAGAGATAAAATGTATGCCAGGTGTTTCCAATCAGAATATTTTGAGGCTAAAAGATTCATGAAGCAAAACCAGAAATCATACATGTTATGGCGTATTATAGCTACCTGACTGTTACAGAACTGAGATTACACCACAGGCAAGACAAATCTTCTATCAAGAAACCGTTTTTCAGATCAGTTGCCTAAAGCTTCTCCTGACTTTAATAAAAAGGAGTGCTCTGCAGATTTTTTGACCTTTAGCATCAAGGTACAGCATGCTGAACCTAACATACTCAACATACGTGTAAATATGAACTGAGAATACATGTATTTTGTACAGAAAAATATCTAACTCCTGATCCAAACTTTCCTTTCAATAAGATTATCTAAAAAGTTATTGTAATTTAGCACTATTACACTAATTCATGCATATCAACAGGTAGAATTCCTAAATATATGAGTTTAAAATTTCATGAATGATTTACATGTTTCAAAACTGTAAAAATGAAGCATGATTTTAGTTATGCTCCTTTCTGCATGAGACTAACTTTTCCTGCTGCACAGTATACATACCAGTGAGAGAGAATTCAGTGTGTAACCGTGTCCGTGAGATTAATGTAGAAGCTATATACTGACTTGGCATCATATACAGCTTATTTAATTAAAAAAAAAAAAGATTTTTGTAATTAAAATGTGCAAGAGCTAGGAAATTGATTCCTAATAATTAAATCAAGCTCTTTTAATACAGCTACTTGGGTATATGAAGTCAGTGCCTATAGAAAGGCTACTTATCCATAGCTCAATTTTAGATGGGGAAAAAATTCTGTTCCCTTAAACTATATAATAATTAATGATAATTTATTTATTATTAATAAATATCACTGTAACCAATGAATGCAGTCTTATCACACTTCTCAATTATTATGAAAGCATTTTTTCTTCGAGAAGAGTGTTTAACACGTCAAGAACAGCCTAGACAGACACCTTCAGCACACCACCACTTCTCTAAATTTCATTTTTACCTAGAAGAGACTATGGGCATCCCAGGACTCCTCATGAAGACAGAAACCCTTCACAGCGCTACAAGAAACTGAACTGCCTTACTACAGAAGATGGCAAAGGACAGATATAAAGCAATTAGAGGTTGCACTGGTTCTTAGGTGTGGGGCAGCGGAGAGGTACTTGAAGTAGACAAGTGACAGTCGGAAAGGAAAAAGATTCCCGAAAGATGAGCATGACTTAGATAGGCACCTGAACATTAGGCAGTGATCCTAAGTAAACCTACAGGCAATTGGAAGGCTATCCCACAAGTTAAAATAGCTCCAAAGACCTGGCCCTAGATGCTTGCTCTGCAATGTTGCCTAACACTCTCAATCTATGTAACGCATACATAAACCATATTTGAATAATTTCCTCAAATACATATACTTGACCACTGACTGCAAATTGCTGCTATATTATCAGCTGAGCTTCCTCAGATGGCATACTTATGTAAAGCAACGGGATTGTCTGACGGTGATGAATTATGTCAGCAATCCCGTCTATAGAGCTGTTGAATTCCTACAGAAACTAATAAGCAAAGGATATGATTAGGAAAATAATTTTAATTTTAAAATAATTATCAAAAATTAAAGCCAAAACAAAATAAAAAAATACTATTTAAGAAAGAGTATCAAAATGGATATTACTGGCTACAATAGCAAAGCCTTGCTATATTCTACTGCCAGTTCAGCGCAGCTTGCTGATCGTAACCTCTATCATAGATATAAGTGTGTCGTAGAACTCAATGCCAATTACAGTGGATTAATCTCATCCATTAGTACAGAAAATATTAAGAAATGGAGCCACCATCTACAACATTACACTGTTAATTTTGTGCATTTCTAGATATTTTAATTTCCTCCCTAGCCGCAAGTATGTGACACTGCAGAGGGGAGGACACTGCCTTTTTACTTGACAACCACTGCTCTGATCCAGTGTGGCAAATGCTGGACTTCTAATGATTTCCTGGGGCCAGAAAGGCTACATATCTCGGACTGCACGTCAGACTGAAATTATGCATCCTTAAACCATATTGTAGATAATGAGTATTCTAATCAGTGAATACAATTTCACACCATGTTTCTGCATCTTTAATAAAGGCAGTTGTGAAGCTTCTGTTTTGCAAAATGCCTCATAAACTAACACCTAATTGAGGATCAGGCTAGTACTTTTCCCGTGACTACGAAGAAAATCACTCCACCCTCAGACTGCATCCACAGCATGTGCTGTTTGCAGAATGACTCTCTGTCAGTACAGATTGCAGAACCAAGAAAAATTAAGGGACAGAGGTTTTTCTTCCCATTTCCTCATCTCTACTAACCGAGAATATTCTTCCCACAAGTTGTATCCTGGAAACATTATTTGGACCCGAAGCCTTTTAAGGATATGAAATAGACTTCTATGGGGGACATAGAACCAGATTAAATCTATTACTTAAGCAAATGACTCTTGATTTACCCAGTTGCCACATTAATAATCCTGACTATAACCCCTTTGCCAGTCTGGAATGCCCTTAGTATCCACTTTAACTGTGGTGACCCTCACGCATAGGATATGAGAGATTTAGATGCCTATCTGTAAAACCAGCACAGTGTATGAACTGTGATGGAGAAAAACAAATTACAGTGCAAACAGGAAAAAAGGTCTATTCTCATAAAGTGCCAGTCCTATTAAACAAGGTCATGGGAGGACAACCTAGTTTCAAATACATCTCAAACTCACATATAACTAGAGAAATAATTCTATTTTCCTCTTCTCTCATTTTTTGGACAGCTGGTGGGTGGTATCTGACTTAATACTGTGTACAGTAATTACAGTTAAAATATTGTTCATATTTTTTTATTGCTGTAAGGAAGAAAGAGTGTTGGCAGACTGAGTGGGCAGTGGAAGCAGATATTTTCCATCAGTTTTACAGAGCTTAAGTACACATTTTAAAATTTTCTGGTTCATTTTCTCTCTGCAAAGAAAACCTTCTGATCCATGCATGCATGCATAAATTATCCAATGCAGGAATATCTACCGACATCAGGTGACAAATAAATAGGTGACATTTGGAAGTGATTTATGTTCATCTCCCAGAAATAACAGATTGTAGGCGTACATTGGCAAATCAGTATAAGGCAGTACAGACTCATTAAAATCAATCCAGAAAGACTGTCAAAATCAACAGAGAAATCTCTATAGGAACAAGACATCATTCTATTTGTTCCCTTCTTGTATATTTATCAAAGAAATAAAAAGCCACACACACACACAAAGATAAATATCAAGCAGGTAGTTCAGTGATAAAAGCAGTTGCTGATAATGAATAAGCTAGTGTCTGAATTAACCTAGGAATGATGCAAAAGTCATGGGTGTCCAGTAGTTACACTCCAGATAAAGCTGGTCAGTTGCTGGATAGCATTGTTGAATAATTCATCCAAATAGCTTCTTTTAATGTACGGAAGGAAATGCAAGTGCAAGAAAGCTCCCAGCAATATCATCAGAACAGACGCAGCACTCCTGTCTCTGAAATCACACTAGCGTGACACCACTGACACTGCAGGTATTCACATATTTAAACACTCCAAGGACGCAGATGAGCAATGTGCCACAGGAGCTCTGTGGAAACACGGAGGCTACCATTTTCCATGTGTGAACTCCAACAATCGTCTTAGGGAATAGGAAAAAACGGAGCCTTCCCCAGGAAAACTGGGAATGCAATTTAAGGGAAACCAAAGGCTGCCAGGATGATGACATTGGATTGTTTCACTGGAATTACCTAATCTATCATTTCTGTCAGAATAAATTCTGATATCCAAGAATACCAAGAATATTAATAAAACAGCAGTTGTAGTAATATTTCTCATTTTTTATGTTCTTTTTTCCCTACAGAAAGCACTTTGAAAATTCATAAACTCCAGTAGTGACTCTATTTAATAAATTGGCTTAATTTTGGCAAAATAGTAAGGTCCCCTATAACAACTCATCGTCTTACTCTTTGCATCTACAATGGTGGTTTCACCCTTGTAATATATGTATATTACAATATTCCCACTAAGTCAGATATTTCATACCTAGACAGTTTTTCTGAAATTTATGGTTTTGTTTTCGCTTGGGGTTTTTTGGTTCATTTCTTTTCCCTAAGGTACTGCTACTGCTTTTTACCAATGTGTGGAGTAGTAGTAATTTAAACATAGTTTTAAATGTTCTCATGATGTTATTACCACTTTAAAACAGTCAAAAGGTTTATTTTATTGGGAGGAAAAAAACCCCAAAAACCAAAGTCCCAAAAAACAACTGTAGATAAATCAAACATTGGGTAAAATTCTGACATTATAAACATTTTATTGTGTGTCTTGCAATGAAGTAAGAAGTGTTACTGCATATTCTGGTGCTAAACTACAAGAAATTCAATACATTATTCAAATAATTATCTAGAAATAAAATGTTTTCCTCCCTTCATCTTCTTTGATCCTTTACACAGAAGTCAGACTTGACCTCTTTATTTTTAGCAACACTATTCATTTTTACCTCAAGCTCCTAAGAAATTATTCACTACGAGATGAGAGCAGTTCTCTTATAAAACACTCATAATAACCACATGAAAGGATAGTTTGCAGCTATTTTCAATAATAACTGCAAATCCCACTGCTACCCGTTCCCTCAGTCTGTCATACCACACATAACCTGACTTACGGCTATTTTCTAACAACATGTATCATGAATCAATTTGGGAGGGAAAGCGGACTGACTCACAGTTCCAGTGGTCACTGACAGTTAAAAAATTCCTGAGTTTATATATATGTGAGCTAGAGCATTAAGGGATCATTGCAGACAGATCATTTTACAAATGTTTTTAAATATTTTTAAAGACTGCAGTGTCAGGGGTAGGGAGAGATGGATTAGCAGCAAGAGACCATCTGATGATAGAAAAAGTGAATGCTGTTTATCTGCTGATTGCCGAGATAAGGAGTTTATCATATAGGTTTCACCTAAGCAAGATTTACTTTATATTATAAACCTTCTTGATACTGAAAAAAAAACCCCAAGAAAGTCCATTATCACGCAAAGCATAGTTATGCACTCGGTACCTGTAGTTGTAATTATATAATGCTAGTTTCCAAAGTTACAGCAGTCAGAAGTATGTAAAAGCCTACTTTATAAAGGACTTGCGGAAATAAATCAGATTAATGTATATGTTTGGTGTTTTAGCAAAAAAAAAAAAAAAAAAAATCCTAACACGTCTAGCATTGCCACCAATTCTCAGTGGATGAAATACAAAGATTTAGACGTGATTACAAAAAGATCCAGCTGAAATGTAAAATGAGACAGAAGAATTACAAAGGCAAAGACTGGTACCAAACCACTTACTTTTTGCAGCATCAGAACCCACTCTTTTTGTGGAAGAGAAATTTGAGTTATCTTTCAATGACCTTCCTCCAAGGCAAACCACAGTCATTAACCATCTACTGAAATAACAGCAGAATCGAAGAGTGGATTTCTTGGAGCAGAGCAGGAGAGCATTACTGGCTCCCCCGTTTGCAGGAGGTGCTGGGGCAGGCGCGCTCACACCACACCCCGCGGCTCCAGCTGTGCCTACGCGGCAGCCGCGGCCACACACTCACGGTTGAGTCAGCGAGGAAAGCACCAAAGAAATATCCCAAATGCCTGCATTTTATGCTCAGCACTTTCAACTTTGGGATCTACCTTCTGTCACTGTTTCTAAACTGTCAAATGGAACTAATTCTCCACTGTCAAGATTAATTATCAAGCACCATATACACAGGTCAGAAACAATGTTTCTGCCTCTTAATCCGCCCTTTGTATTACTGCAGTAATATACTTTACAAGTGTAGTAGCAGGCACAGGCTTCCAGTGTGCACACCCAATACTGATTTTCTCAGCTTAGCTGAGTTGAAATTTTAGTCATATTTTTACAAGCCATTTACATATAGAATCCATGAAATCCATGCCTTTCCATGGCAAAGCTGTCCCTTGTCCAAATACATTAAAACCTGTTTTCTCAGTAGCCACCAGTTGCAATCTTAAGACAATTAGCAAAGTGGCAACTGATACAGTAAAACACAAAACTCCAAGACTGCGCACAATTTTTGTGGAAAGCGAGCACTTTGCAGTTATAATCATGGCAATTACCATCACTACATGTCTTCTCTACTTTCAGAGCTGCGTGTCACCACATTACTTCAAGGAAAATTCTTTAATATCTGGTAGCATAATAAAACTTCTGCTGATCGGTCCTCCTATATACTACTCCTTGAGAGAGGGTTAAGTCATCTCAATCCTGCAGTTCAAAAAGCCCTATTTTGCTTTATTTAAATATCGGTTGATTAATAGTTGATTTTTATCAAGGTAATTATTTGACAAAGTCTATTTCTAAAGCTCACTTCCATCTTCTTTGACAGAGCTAATTAAAAAAAAGATAAAAACTGCAAGAAATCTGTAGTTCAATTTATGTTCAGTTCTCCGAGAAATGCTTTATAACATAAGAGTTTGATATACCTCTGGCCTTACTGGGTCTTCAATGCCAACAACACAAATGCACGTCAGGTCAGATAATATGTCATTTTCATTGTCCCAGTCAGGCTCTGGGCTGCTGTTGAAGTCTCGGAAGGCAACACAGATAGTTCTCAGTCCATCACAGGCCATAGGTTCAATCACTTTCTTCACCATTTCATCTCGGTCACGTGGTCTGAAGATACGAGGTTCACCAGCTGCATTAAGGATCCTGGAACACCTTTTTTATTTATGGGGAAAAAAAAAAAAAAAGTTGATTGTGTATTTGCATGACTGCTGAAAAGTATTTCCTTGTATCAGCTCATTTCATTCAACACTTTCCTTTTTTGATGGCAAGTTTTAAATTTCTAGTGTAAATTTCTACATTAAACTACTGAAATATCAGAGAATTTGTAACTTATTACAGAGACACGAAGAGCCCTTCATCCATTTTTTCCTCAATACCCATGTAATTAATGAGCTGACAACTTACAATGAAATTGAAAAATCCTTATTTTCCAAATGGGTTGAATGTAAAGAATCCATTCGTAAACTACCAAATATAGACCCAATTCTTTGGCTAGCCATTGATAAGAAAAATAAGCCAAACAGTTTTGCAAGAGTGAGCACTTGAAAAAAAAGATTTTAGAAAAGAACAATAACAGCTTATACTACTGAAGCATGTCATATTTCTACTCTAAGCAGCAAATTCCAAATACCGAAATTCCCATGTATGTCTTGTTAGTGTCAGAATGATTTGCATTTTGGAAAAACACAGCAACTAATCCATTGAACTTACTTCTTCAGAACAATTTCAGAAGCTCCTTTGCTGTACATTCGGAAACTACCATCTGGCATTTTAATGACAGTACTCATTGACTTTCTGACAGAGTTGAACGTGTAAACTTTATAGAGTTTCTCCTCAGGGATGAGGTTCCGAACAGGCTCATAATCCTGCTTCAAATCCAGGACAAATCCCAGGAGGCCACACTCCGTCTTGTTGCCTACCTGGCGAGGCAGGCCACCCTCTTTTTCTGGTGGCTGAAGAGAAGAAAAAATGAGATATGAATTTCTCTAATGATAAGCAGTATACAATGCCTTCTGAACAATTAATAACACAGTTAAGATCTGAAACTCTAACTGTGCAATCATGTGTCTTCTGATTTTTAAAAGCTAGCAAAAAATCCACAGAGTTTTAAGAGACTTGAAGCAGCTATTCTCACAATGAGGAAAATTTCTCCAGACAAATAGCTACAAATGTGTCTTGCATTTCTTTTCTTTTAAATTAGCCATTGGCAGTTGAATACCTTGTGATAGTTAGGCAATACATTAAAAATGAAGTAACTTTCTTTAGGCTCAAAAATAATTAATTCTCATTTGTCACAGAGTATTTCCTTTTCTCACTTGCTTAGAATTATATTGTTTTGCTGACTTTCAGGGTTATAATGGTGAGTTAAAGAAAGATCTGTCCTTTTTTTTCCACCAGGTATTTTTCATGTAAAAATGAATCTGCATCTAATCGTAACAATAAATCTCAGTGAAAAAGGTATATCCAACAATCTATAAAATAATAGCTCTACATCTAAAAGTACCTGTTTCTAGAATTACCATACTTTAGTCTGCTGCCTCAGATAATAACGGCTTTATATGTTAGGAAAAATGGAGTAGGCTAAACATTTTGCAACTTGGGACAGTTCTCAGTCCTCCTAGGGACAAGGAAGGCTTTACCTTCCCATTCAAAATATAAACAAACCAACCTACCTTTCATTTACAAACTTTCCTGGAGGTGTAATACACCCCAAACAAAAAGTTCCTGTGTTGTCAAGACTCCAGATTGACTTGAAGTGACCCATGTGTGAGCTATAGACTGTTGATAACTTAAATTTTCTTGTACTCAGTCGAATTAGAAAAGTGTTGCTTAAGCTAGGGCTAAACTATACTTATGGGAACCATAAGAAGGGAAAGTCCTTTCACAACTTTAATTTGCATTGAAAACAGGTTTTGATTTGACTCAAGACACAACTGTAAGTCATCATTTTCAACGCAACTTAAACTTTTGCCTCACATTTTGCAGAATTAGGACTGCAGGACTATATTCAGAATCCATGTTTAATTTCACTATAGACTTTAAAATCCAGTCTGCTTCAGAAATGGGATTCCTAAGTAGATGGAATTCCCTCCATTGCCCCTCAGTGGGACAAGGGGTAAGGTAGGGAATGATTAAAGTTGCAAATCAGTAATCCTACTTAGATTTGAATTCTTGCAACAAGTACAGCCACAAAAAGGGAAAAGGGGACCTTTAAGTAAGCATTAGCAAGTAAGTAAGTATTCCAGAGAACCGCTAATTGCAGCTGGTTTAAAAAATGAAGGTCATATAATAGTAGACTGGTCTAGAACTGAAGTAAGCAAATAAACACCGATTTTCCATAAGAATCATCCTTCTGTCACCAGGAAAATATATACCTGCTGACAGATAGATTAATGTAATTTCTTTTTCAGAGAGATGCATCTATGGTGAGCAATACATAATAATCTAAAAATCTCAGTCTCAAAGAGCTTTATCCTTCCAAAAAGAATTGTAACATCTTTCTTCTATATGAACCATCATTTTTACTGAGTTAAATGGTCATATTTGTGTTGCTATGACATTTTAGCATTACTCCAGGGTCAATGTAAAACATTGACACTCAGCAAAAATGCTAATATGATATATTAATTTTATTATATGCTATAACAACTTGCCCTGCTATAGTCCCATTATACTGTGATGTAACTTCCCTCTGGATTCTCAAATTCACTTAAGAAACCCTAATTTAAAACCCAAGAGCTTGTAGTTATGCATATCTGGAAGGATTGTTACATTCAGTGGATATGAAAATCTCAGTTAGGAATCAAAAAAAACCCCCTTTAAAATACAGTTTTGTTTAAATAAATTAGGTTCATTTTCATGGCATTGCAGGCACACAATTCCTGACACGTGCTAACAACTTCAGGTTTCTCAAAGCAACAGAGTAATCAGCTTCACTGCCTGGGTAGCGATGCTAGGAAAGGCTGATTTCTCTGTGCACATCATATCAAACTCTTTCCATTTTAGATCTAAATCCTCATTAGTGCTGGGGTTCTCTCTGCCACTGGAGTCAGTGAATCTCGACACTGACTTAAATGTGAACGTGATCAAGCCACTAGCAAACACACACTGGAAACCAATGAAAGACAAATTTCTTTCCATCAAAGGCATACAATCCTAGACAACAGTTAATCTATACATACAATTTCATCATGACCCGATGTGAATGGATGTTGAGAAAATAAAAATCTACCCACATTTCACCATATATAAAACTAAATGTTAGAGTCCTTCTAAAATTATTTTTATTTCAGCAAAAAGTAGATCACACTCTCTTCTTACTGTGGCTAAAAATAGATTTCTTTTAGTGAATATCCTTTGGATGCAAATACGTAAGCAAGGGGAAAAAATACCAGTGAAAAGAAAATGAACAGACATTTCAGAAAGGTTTCAAAATCTAAACAAGTGGCCACCTCCCTCTAGAGCAGCTGCTGTCTCCATATTCTTTGTACACTGCATTATAATAAAGCATATGGTGGTGAGAGCTGGCACGTAGCACTTCCCTTCCTGTACTGTTTCAGCTCAAAATCTATATGCCAAAACTCGTCTCCTCGCAGATTGTTCTTGACAATCCTTTGCAGAAGCTGCTGGCTTTTAAAACTTCCCACTGTGCTGTATCTAAATTTATTTCTTGCTGAAACTTGCAGTTTATGGCACCTGGAAAACGATTAAAAGGACAGCCCAGAGGGGTTACTTTTGAATAATTAGCTAAGAACAACTCCATTGACTCCTCGGAGAATGAAAACCCTTCGACAACACATGAGAGAAAGCCTTTGGACTGCGACCTGCAAATAGGAACTTAGTCTTTTTGAATGCACTGTTTCTCAAGAGCTCAGCAAAAGATCTTTTGCTAGTCACAAGACAGCTACATACTGTACTATCTTCTACTAGGAAGAGACTGATCCAATATCCACTGATCCTTGTAAAATGTTTTCAAATGTTTCTTCCAAGTCTTTATAATATCTATGTAATAATATTTCAGTTGGAAGTAAATACTTGCATGTAAAACAAACTGCAGACAGATGTTAAAAAAATAGTTGTTACAACTATCAAATCAAAATAGGTTTCTAGGTCAAAGTACAGCTGTATTATTAAGGCTTAAAAATACCAACCCAAAAGCTAGTATTGACCTAATACTGAATCTGGATTACAAAAGGAACTTTCAGAATTATTTCACTGGAAAATAACTGACTAATAAAATGGGTTAAGAAGGAAGAAAGATAAAACTGTGGGCATAACTTAAAGAGGTGCTTCAACTTTTAAAATTAGATTAGGAAATTATAGTGCTTCCATTTTTACCGTAACACTTACTATGCCTCATTTTTCTCATTGCCCCTTTTGACGTGAAAAGAGAGGACCTGGCAGGAAGAGCCAAGTAGTCTTTCCAAATTAAAATGTTAGGATGTCATATATTATGTGCAGTCTTCATTTGTTTTATGTTATTCTCCTGTGTTCTACAGATTGAACTACTCCTTTAGAATAATGATGATTGTAAATATACCAATTTTATTAAGATAAAAAATGAACTTTGCTAGAATATTATATCCTTATTGAATGTTCCATTTCAACTCCATTCACAATAGGCAAACAGAGGAAAATACATTTTTGAAATTAAATTGTGAAAAATTGCCACTGTATTTACTCAAAAAAGAGAAAACAGACCAGGATATGCAGGAATTTTCTCTGTATATTTAAGCATTATATATGTAAAATTTAAAATAACCGAGAAGGATGAATGCTGTTCAAATAATGTGATGTTTTTGTTTTTCAATTCCTAATACCATAAAAAGGAGAACTACTAAAAAAACTATAGTACTATCAAATTCAGAGATATTCCCTCATTACATAACTTGAGTCAATGGTTTAATGGAAGGCATCTAAAGCAAGATTAAAACATACTAGATGTATAATCAAATGGATCAGCTTTTTGTAGATACAGGTTTATTCAACTGACTTCAAGCTAAACCAAGACAGATTTAGAAACGACTGTTTATCTTAGAGAAAAACTTAAGAAGGAAAGGAGCAAGTTCTTTTTAGCCAAGGATTAAGAATCTAAAACTTTGCTTGACTAAATGAAGTTTTCAATTACAAAATGGGAAACGGTTTCAAAAGATGTGTGGAAAATAAGAAAGCAGTAATACTAGATATCAGCTGTTCTAGTTTTCATTTCTGATTTCTCTGGGATCCTGTTAACTACAGAAGCTCAACAGCAGCACTGTTTCTTCTGTCTTTCATAGTATGACCATTGCCACAGATGCTTCACCCCACCTGTAATCTGGATTCTGGTTGCCAAACACCAGAAACTAATTTGCTTTATCTTCTCTTTTATTCTTTACTATTTGTTTTAAGAGTATTTATTGTTTTCTAGCTGTATCACCTCTGCATAACTACATAGGGATGCACATCCCTGCATAAGAACTCCAAACATTTTATTAGAATTCATAAAAATCCTTTTTGTAGGTTAAAACAAAGAAAAACAAAACAGCATCCTAAAGATAAATTTCACTACAAATGCCTGGTATCAGCGCTATACTGTTAAAATGTTATGAATTTACTTTCCTAAGGTCTTTATTTAGGAATAAAAATTAGTCTTTATATCTTGTGCAGATTCTGATCTTTGCTAACCTTGGGGACATGTCTAGAATGATATTATGGACTTGACTGATGAGGCAGAGCACAGTTTGTCCTCAGACTGTTTAGAATTTTAAGTAGTTTTTCACGTTAATGATTAATGTTACCTCTGTTTTATACAGAGCACAGAAAGCAACATGCTTTCTGATAATATACATGCTATTTTACAACTCAGAATCATCACTGTACAATGCTGTTGAAATTCAGTTAAATTAAAGTCAAAAGTCAGTTTGAATTGGGGTCAGCATAAGGGATTGAAAAAAGAACAGTTAACAACTTGGAGCTGGTTGCGTAATCATTTTGGCATCAGAAGAAACAGACTGCGTTAACCTTATGTACCGTTCTAATCTCACGCACCGGATTTAAAGCCCAGCATTTAAAAGCGTAAAGGTTTCATGGGGTTTTTTTATTCTTATGCACAACATTGAGCAGACTAACATAGGTGTTCCCATTCACTTATATTATGCCTGTTCATCAGAAAGTAAAATTTATCTCCTTTTTACCTTCAGAGGATTACAAATTTTTATACACTAAACTGATACAGATCTCTTCCTTTACTGCATTTCAAGCTCAAGCAAAGCATTTCAATTGCCAAGAACTAGAGGTCTGCGTCCCTTAAGGATGGTGAGCTTCTAAATTCCCGACTTTGATCAGTTTGCTCCATAACGCATCATTTTTTGGGTCCCATGATTACACTATGGTACATACATTTGGAATTTGGCTCTAAACCAGACAAAAAATGTTTGCGAACCCTTTAATAGATGGTGTACATACTCCGGTAACAAAGACTGGCCATATTTTCTAAACATAATAGGATTCGTATTTCACTCGGTACATAATGGTGTTACACAGTGCTTTACAGAAGCCAGAAAAATATTGTAGGGTGGCATGCAATATGTTTTGAGGAAAGCTAATACAGCTCATCTAAAATAAAAAAAAAGTAGGCTTAAACAAGAAATTTGATTGTGAAGGGGTTCTGACAGAGGAGACGCCTGGGAAAAAAGAAGACGTTCACCTCTAATGGTGGCATATATTTGGGGCTTGGGGATTATCAACAGCATGTCTTGTAGGAAAAAGAATCAGACAGGAAGAATCAAACAGAAGGTAATGGGAGAAGGGAAAGTGCTTTTAGTAAATTCTCCCTTTATGACCAAGTCTCTCCCTTTTTCTTTAAACACTGCCTACATGAGATGGACACTTAAGCATCTCCAGCACAGACAGGAGGACATGGAGCGTTTGAATCCAAAATCAGTGGAAGGAACAGGATTAAGAGAAAAAAATGGTTTTACACAGATGCATACTGGTAATCAAGCACATCAGCAGTATTCCCTAGCACAGAACAGGACGAAAACAAAGGGGTATGTAGAGAGGGAAATAATAAAGGAATCACATAAATAAATAAATATCTGAAATTTCACCATAGCTGCCCTGATTTGATGTGTGTCTCATATTTCTATTCTGAAAAGACTGGAAAAAGGGATACAACAGGTAAATCCTTTTGCTTCCCACCATCCACAAAACCCTAATACCCACATGTGCTGGTTTCACCTGGGACAGAGTTAGTTTTCTTTCTAGCAGCTGGTATAGTGCTGTGTTTTGGATTGAGGATGAGAATAATGTTGATCACACAGGGTTGTTTCAGTTCCTGCTGAGCAGTGCTCACACAGAGCCAAGGCCTTTTCTGCCTCCCACCCCACCCCACCCGCAAGTGGGCTGGGGGGCACAAGGAGCTGGGAGGGGACACGGCTGGGACAGCTGACCCCAACTGCCCAAAGGGACATCCCACACCGTATGGCGTCATGCCCAGCATATAGAGCTGGGGGAAGAAGGAGGAAGGGAGGGATGTTCGGAGTGATGGCGTTCGTCTTCCCAAGTCACCGTTACGCGTGATGGAGCCCTGCTTTCCTGGAGATGGCTGAACACCTGCCTGCCCGTGGCAAGGAGTGAATGAATTCCTTGTTTTGCTTTGCCTCCATGCGTGGCTTTTGCTTTACCTCTTAAACTGTCTTTATCTCAAGCCCCGAGTTTTCTCACTTTTACTCTTCTGATTCTCTCCCCCACCCCACTGGGGGGGAGTGAGCGAGCGGCTTGGTGGGGCTGAGCTGCCGGCTGGGGTTAAACCACGACACCACGGCAACTCCATTTCTTGGGAAAATGTGCACCAGATAAGTCACCTCAAGTTCTCACTATTTACTCTATGCACCAGCAGCCACCATCATAAGCCTATCAAAATCAAGGCAACTCATTCCAAATCCTGACTGACAGGCACTGATTTGTTAGCCAGCCTGATACGCATCCCAGATCTAGACAATGTAAAACGAAGGCACTTGAAACATGTTTCAGCACTCACAAGAGATATAAAATCTGAAGACTAAAATCAGAAATGTAAACAACAACATTGTTTAATAGGAAAGTTATACATTTGTAAGTTATGACCTAATACTAGTGGCTAGTGAGGCTGCCTTGCCACTGAACCAGCTACCGTACAACCCCTTAATTACCACATGTTGAATGCAGGTAGCTGTCTCACATCATTTAGAGCTCTATGCTACAGTAAAATTGTAGTCTCAAAGTACATTTATATTGCACGTCAAGCCTACGTCAGGACCCCAACTTGCTGGCAGTTCAAATTGTTAAAGCTGTAAGATAACCTCCATATCTCTCATGGTTACGGATTGACCAAGACAGCCTGCTGAGCTCAGTGATGCTGCCTCAGCAAGAAATGTGTAGCCATGGAGAAGCAGTTCTTCTGAAGAACTGAAGAAGCAGAACAGACTTCTCTATCACTGATCAGACACGGGCTGCACCCTTTGGCCAACACGAAGCAGGCTCCTCAGACGAGTGACAGCAGTGTCATTTGGCACTGCTCCCCAGCACAGGCCCCTATCTTGTTATTTAACAATCTTTTAACTATCAGATCTGCTCAAACTGCCTAGGAAATTGGTAACAGCAATTTTTGACTCATTACTGTATAGGGTGTAAGAAAGTATTTGTGTAGTAGCCAGAACGATGGAATTATTTAGGTACAACTGGCATCATTAGATCTACCACAACAGTTGGAGGATATTCAAATCCAGGCTTCCTGCATCAGATTAGCTCTGATGCAGGGTCATTATTTAATTTTTAGGAGGCTAATTATTTAATATTTTGTTCTATTATCTGAAGACAGACCTGAAAATGACGCAACAATCTATTTATTAATGCAATGCTGTGGTACCATGTAATTCTCATTGCTAGCACTTGAGATGGATACAAGTTTATTCAGATATAACATGATATAAAAACAGCGTATTTCAACATCTCTTGTTGTCTCAAATAATAGCAAGGCAATAATCATATAAAAAGGGGCCAGCTGTAATTATGTAATGTATCAGTGTGACATTTCCTATCAACATGGCGAAGTTAAGAGAGCAGCAGTGATGTGGCTCAGTGAACGTGGACTCATGCTTGTTTCAGCTCACGTAACAGGAACAAGGAAAAAAATGATACTATCCATAAATTCCCCCAAGAGTGATTATGAAAGAAGATGAAATCATGCATGAAGAACAGACTGAAACGCTGGTGTGACAGTCTCTACTCCCTCTCTCATTGACTCTGTTACCTATTTTTACATTCAAAGTGAGCTTATACTTTGCCCTTAATTTTAACAGCAAATAATTAAATTACCCTTTTAGTTTGAAGGACAAATTTACCTTTGATTCATTTGAATAATAGAAGGATAAGGCCAAAAAATACTACTGCAAACATGAAAATTGTTTCTTCGTCTCACTAGTTAAGGGTAAAAGATGGATATGTCAATCCTGTATTCGTTTTTCAGAGAATTACCGACTAGTTGAGGCTGGCAGGCACCAGCCTCCTCCTTTTGGAAGGCCACCTAAGCCCAGTGCCCCTGCCGAAGCAGGTCCAGCTACAGCAGGTTGCTCAGGGCTGTGTCCAGGTGGGTTCTGAATACCTCCAGGGAGGGAGACTCCACAACCTCTCTAGGCAACCTGTGCCCATGCTTGACCACCCTCACAGTAAAATGTGTTTTCTTCTGTTTAAATGGAATTTCCTGTGTTTCAGTTTGCTCTCACTGCCTTTTGGCCTTTCACGGGGCACCACTGAGAAGAGTCTGGCTCCATCTTCTTTACTCCCTCCCATCAGGTATTTACACACATTGATAAGGTCCCCCTGAGCCTTCTCTTCTCCACGCTGAACAGTCCCAGTTTTCGCAACCTTCAACTTGCTTGTCAGGCACTCAGCCCCATCATCCAGATCATTAATGACGTGAAACAGTATTGGCCCCCCTTATCGATCACTGGGACACACCATTAGTGATCGGCTTCCAGCTGGGCTTTGTTGTCACAACCCCCGGAGAGCAGCCGTTCAGCCAGGTTTCAGTCTCCCTCACTGTCCACTTTTCTAGTCCATGCTTCATCAGTTTTACAATTCACTCTCAAGAACAGAGGATGCAAGTTAAAAACACAGACAAAACATTTATATTGTCTGTGCATAAATTTTCAGACATGCAAAATGTTGACACGAGCAATTTGCACTATTTATATGAGAATATTACTGCTAGATATAAAGAACTTGTTAGAACTAATTAGAACAAAAATTGCTATTTCCTTCAGCTTCACAACCAGAGAAGAAGTGGGATAGCGATAGTAGAAGCAATATTTGAGGTAGTTAACAAAGCTAAATTGAACTACATTTATCTACATAATTAATTTAATTGGGCCCAGAGCAAGGATTTCTGATTTTAAATTATGAAAACATTAACTGATAACTTTTTAAAATTAATAATACCTTTTCATAAAGTCCTGCACATGTAACTGAACAATACGTGTTCTAAGGAACCAAACATTGACATGTATGCTATATTTATACATTACAGTTCATTAGCGACTCCGTAATCAAAAGATGTGCCACATGAGTTATTCCTTTTAATCTCCCAATCCATTTTGGTTCTCTAATTTGAACTTTTCCTTTTGTAATAAGTAGTCTACATTTCAACATTAAAATAATTAAAATAGAAGGTTTGATGTCTTTTAATTTAAAAAATAAAAATAATTTCTAGAAGTCTCTGAATTCCAAATGACAACAATTCACGGCTGAATTTAAACAGAGGTACGTTGATACATCACATTACACTGCAAAGAATGAACCCTGCCTTGTTATGACACTACTGATTAATCATACTTATGATTAGAATACTCCAGCCTTAGTGTTTCCAGATTAGATTAAACTGAATTTTACAGACACAGATTTTTCTCCACATTTTCCCCAGAAGAGTCTTGGTATATTTATTATACTATAAGATGTTATTCGTCTGTATGTGGGGCTTTCCTATTGTTATTGATCAAAACCACTCATATGTTCCATTATAACATATCATTTAATGTCAGTTTGGCTCTCAAATTTTGAAAATTATGTATTCCATTTCCAAATGTGGACACTAAAAATCTCCACTCTTGTTCCTTTTGTACAGTCCCATTCACAGGGAACTGGCAATTGTTAGATTTATACTAGTGCCATTCCAGCTTTGTTTAAGTGCAACAAGAACTGTTGACAAGTAACCTATATAATCAAAATAATTAGACACAGCAATTGTTATTAACTTACTTTAATTAACAACCAATTACTTTAAATATAGTCTAAGTACAAGGTTTCAGTTAAAGCTAGCTATAAAGAAAGAAGCAAGAGCATGTTTCTCCCCTATTATCGATATCGTTAGAACACAGACCAGAGTGACAAATGTGCCATTTCTAAACCAAATTGATTAAAATTAAGGACAGATTAACAGATTTTATAACTTTCTAATAATTTGTTCCATATATGTGGTAAAAGCTGGCTATATTTTCATGAAAGACAAATGAGCTGAACATTTTTCTTTAAGTGCAAAAGAGAAATTCCCCTTAATTGCAGAATTGTAATTGGTACCTCCATAATGACAACCCAAACATCTGCTACCTTGTTTTAGATCTGTTAAACTGAGGTTTTACTGCATGCCAATATTAGACTGGCTTCATGAGTGTTGCAGACACAGAAAACAGAGACAGGAGACAAACTGCATAATGCTGAGCTGATCAGGTAGTGAAAATTCAATTTCAAGGCAACATCTGCAGTTTAAAAAGTATATTTCCAAATTAGAACCAATATTAGGGATCTACATGTTTTTGCCAGCATTAAAAGCATTCATGCGTCCGTTTTAGGACTGAAACCTCATCTTTTAGATTTGAGGAAAGAGAGATACATTTTCGTTAGTTATAGCAGTGATCTAACAAGCAATTGTACATTTGGAAAATGTCCTTTGAATCACTCTAATACGTGCTATAGTAATCTATCAACAGTTTTCTCCCTAGCATTTCAAGACTTTTTCTCACCAAGGTTGCCTATGAAAACCTTATTCAATGTTTCTGAACACGTCATCATCAAAATTCCAGTTACATAATCTTCCTCACTTTTAATTAACTAGTTAAGTCTCACTCAAAATTAATCACATTTTTTAAAAACACCTCCATGAGTAGTCTGAAGTGCTTCTCATGCATGCTTTCTACTAGCCATTGTGCATGAATTTCAGCCACAAAGTTGTGAAACGCACACCATCTATTCCATGTTACCTGAAGATACCAACTCATTTAATTTGCATAACCTTCTCTACTCTTTTTACTAATTAGAACTGCAAATTTTGTAGTGCACTGTAGACATTAAATCATCATTTTAGACTAATAATTGGACAAAAAAACCAAAACCCCAAAAAACAGTGCCACTATCTGAAAAATATATACTGTGATAATGAACATACTGTGCAAGAATTTTATCATCCCATTAAATAACAGAAAATACATATGCACATCAAAATCCTGAATTTCAACAAAAGAAACAGTATTTACAGGTAGCTGATCTGTACAGACAGTCTTCATTTGCACAAAACTTATCAATACTTTGGATTTTCTGCTTTTCTACTAATTATATCTCAGATAGGAAAATGAAATTTCCAGAAAGACCAAACCAAAGCAAAAATCAGTTTTAATACTCACTGCCTTTCTGGTTGCAGCACGATTACAAACAATTTGTATAGTTTAAGGAGCTAAATTTAGTAAGTGCAAAGCAAATCTAGCCACATGAAACGTAAAAGGAAGTTTTTTTCACTTGACTTAAGCTACTGATTATAGCCCATCATAATTATAGATCTTCTCTGTTAATAGTACTCATTTCCAGAGTAAGGGAAAGGGTTCTTCAAGCATCCCTTTCTAAATGAGTCTAAAAACACTAACAGCAGCTCTTTCACTTACCATATGAAACATACTCCTCTTTAAATCTATACTAGCATGTATCAGCTGAAATTCTTTTTAAATTGGTTTTGGTTGGTTAGGGGTTGGCTTTTTGGGAGGCAAAAGCATGAGCTGAAGTGCAGATAATATGTTAGAGCAATGCTTCTCTGATATTTTCTCAGAGGGACTTTTTTTGCCTGATTGGTGGGGTAATGTTTGAGATGCATTATAAATTCAGTCCTCTGGCCAGTCCCTCTCCTTGTCAGCATACTAAGAATGACGCCTTTGCTGGGCAGAATAGCAGACTGTGAGACTGCAGCCAATTTTTATCTGATTATTCATTCAGAAGGAAATGGGACAGGAATGATGGAGAGGCTGAACACCCTGTCCTCCTTTATAGGAAAATTCTCCCCGAAAAACTTGTCTCTCACCTCTTCCAAATAGCCTCTAGCAAACCAGCATTGAGCACTGTCAACCCTTCTCCTTTGGAGTGAAGGCAAGAGTAAGGTAACTTAATTCTCTGCTCACTTGAATAAGTAGAAACCACAGAAAACTAACAACGGCGTAAGAAATACGCAGTGCCACGTTCTAACGTGCTCAAGACTTTCATTCAGTATGATGAACGATGAGCTACATCTACTGCCCAACACCCATTCGTAATTTCAGATGGATGAGATGTGCCAGCGCCTCCATAAAGACTTGCCAGTAGCCAGCCATACTCTTTTGCTGTGTGTGTTTGCACTTACACGAGACAGGTTTGTAATAGTACTTACGAAAGTTGCCCAAAATTTTTAAAGCTTCCTTCTAGAAGCTTAATTTTTCCATGCAAGGTCTGTCATTTCTTCAATGATGCTAAGGAACAGTATAGTTTTGATTACGTTAAAATACTCTAGCAACCTTTCCTTTGAAAACCTTCCGTTTCCTCTGCTAGACTCCAGCTGGGAAAGGATTTTATGTGACAGATGCCTTCTGCCTTCTGTCCCTCAAAGTCATATGCCCCTGAGAAATCAGATCCATCAAAGTCATATGCCTTTGAGAAGTCAGCGCCCCTTGCAGTTTGCTCCGAATCTGTGGTTACAATTCTTCAGAATCCCATCCATCCTAGAGATTTTTCCGGCTTATCTGGCGCCATCTCTAAAAGCAGAAAGGCCATCATTTTTGGACACCTTCCCACACTCACTTGTAAATAACACAAAAATATGACTGATTGGAATGCAGAGGAGCCAAGAGCTTCACATACAAGAAGAGAAAACTGGAAACTTGAAAGAAAAATCACTAGTGGGGTCTACCTGCAGAAGAAAGCAGGAACTAGAATTTGAAGCATATTAAATATCCAGTTTTTTACTTACTGGATATTTAATACCAACTTTCTAGGACTAGCTGTGACTCAAAAGAAAAGAAAAATAATATTTTGCTTACATTAACAGAAATATAATAAATCTTAAGTACAATTTCATTCACAAAGAACAGCAGTGCCAAGTCAATTTGAAGTCTTTCTCAAGTCTGTAAAGTAAGTCCTGCACATTTATTGCTCTGAAATTAGCAAGATGTTTTCTGTCATATACTTTATTGCTGATCTGTTGTGTTTCAGGCATCGTACCAGTTGAGGGGTTTTTGGGTTAGTTCTTTTTTTTTTTTCCCCAGAGGAATAAACCACATTGGAGTTCTGAGGGTAAAAAGAAAACTTACTAAAACTATATAATATATAGTATATATTCATGTAACATATCTGAAAGAAAATTGTCATATTTCATTATAAGGTGATTCACCCACCGCATTGTTTTCTAATAAGCCTATTTGTGTATCTTTCTTTGATTATAAAACCACTACCATTTTCTATAAAATTGGTATTAAATTATCGCATTTGAAATTATTATCTTCCTGTTCCTGATGATGGAGAACACAAAGAAAACCTACAGTAAAACAGATGTGCCTGAAGTAAGTGGTTTACACCCACTCATGTAAAAACAAAAGCTCCCATCAGGAAAACATGCTCCCTGATAATATCCCCTACAAAGTGTTAACACTAAATTCTAACCAGCATATCAATCAGCCCCAAAGTGTGATGCCTTTATCTCAGTGGGGTATCATAGGCATGAAAAGAAGTACGTATTAAAATCATGCATTGTGCCAACACATTTTATTAACAAAAACCCCCAAAACTGGTCCTAAAAATGATCAGACAACAATAAGCAATATTTATATATCTAGATGAAAACACTTTGGAATACCTTGCAGGAAACGTTGACTTTTAAAGCCTGCATTCATCAACAGGCGTATTTGGAAACAGTTGGCAGTTATCCCTATGAGTGAATCATCTTATGCCATTACAAGATGAGTGGAAAATAAAAACATGAAAGTAGGATAAATAACATAGAAGAAAATCCTATGCAAGATAATAGGAAAAAGAGTTGTTGCATCATAGCAAGTTAAAAATCTAATTTACTCATTTTTATACAAGCAAGCAGGGAAAAAAAAAGGCTAATGTGGTAAATGATATTATGGTAACAAAAAGCTTCCAAGTGACTGTCAGTCCTGTTTATAATCTTGCAGTGATTATTTATTCCAGCAGGAATAAACAGAATCTGCAATTACCAAACTGTGAAGGCAAAAGAAGGCCAGTATGAAGGAGGTTATTATTCCCTTGTTTTCTGTCACATGAAGAAAGAAAATAAAGAAATATAATGTAACTTGATCATAAACTTTTAGCTAGTATGGGAATAATTTGTCATGCTACGTTCTACAGTGCAGGATTATTCTATTTATTCATCTTCTCTTCCCACGTCCATGTGGTGCTGAGGCAGGACCATCACCCCTTTCTTTGATGGAAAAGGAGAGCAGGAATTAAGGAAAAGAGTTGCTAGGAGCTGCAGTCCTCCTATTGCCAAGTTCATTTACAATTACAGCTTACTGTATAATGAGAACTTCAGTGAAAGTACTAGCTCTATCTGAGCACGTTCATCTCACCTTCTCTACCTGTAACATTTCTGCCATATTGTGGGGAAACCTGCCTTGCCTCTGACAACCTGGCCACTAATGAAAATATGCAACATTCCAGAGAGTATAACAATGTCAATGGCAGATTTACAGGATGGCCCTGCTCCGATCTCTGCTCCTAATCCCTCTTTGCTTAGGGAAATCCATCCCGCAGACAACTGCCGAGAAGCTTTCTGGGCAGCTGATTCCATTCTAGCCCTCACACACAACTCTCAAAAACGAAGACTTTATTAAAAAAAAGCTTTTTGCTAGCAAGACAAAGCCCCTGTATCCCGATAGCAGAAAGCGCGTGACTGGGATAACAACATGGCCTATGCTTTACACATTCAAGTAGTCTTTTCTAAACACAGTTATTTCCATTATTAACTCCATAGCTCATTTAGTGAGAAAAGCTGTATTTGTACCTCTTATTATATAAAACTGCAACGGCAAGTGATGTGTGAAGATCATTGCTCTCTGCTAATTACCATTCCTAGAAGCAGAGACAATTAACTACATGATCTATTATCTCTAATTATTATTATTTACACAGTAAATAATATGCACACTATAGGTTGGTTTTTTCCTGCCTAGCTTATTCTGAGAAAAGGCTTACCAAGGACTTTATGAACAAGTTTTAAAGAAAATATTGTTGGGAATTTTTTTGGTGATGATTGTCTTGCTTATATATAGAAAGATACTTTGGCCTGCATTGTCTGGTCCCATCTATAATGTATATCTACATTATACAGTCATATAACACTCTGGGAACAAAATAGGGAAATTGAGATAAAGATATAAATTTACCTATAATGGTAATAAATTTGCCTATGAAGTAAAAGCTCTTACAAAATATACAGATTTTTAGAAATCGGTTCAATCAAGTTTCAATCAAATCAAATAAATTTTTAATTTTACATGGATCAAATGCACCATTTAGCTGAAGACTCAGAAATGCTACAGACAATATTTTAACACCATCATCTGAGCACTTCAAAAACAAGAGCGTATACAATTTTCACAAATTTCCATTACCAAACTAACATGCTGAAAGCAGCCAATAAAAGACATACAGTACTATCCTCAAGTTACTTGACTCCTAAGAGTGCCTGACTGACCTAAATCCAACCCTACTGAGTTGGAAGATGCCACCCTGAAAATCATACATGGATTTTTTGCAAAGCAGATTTTCCTCTGTGTTTCTCCTATCGTATATTTAGTAACTTATCGTACCCCTAAGATTGCAGAACACAAACTGTAAAACCTGGAGCAGAGCTTCGCGAGTTCATACAAATCCACTTGTTCTTTTTCAGACCGTGAAAAAAATAGTATCTTTGAATTCATCAATCTGCCAGCTGAGGATTCTCCTCTCAGTACATTTTTCTGTGACGTCTTCTGGATGGCTTTAAATACAGCAGAAGAAGAGGATTTTGCCATTCCGAATGTATGCCACAGTGACAGGGCAGGAAGATGATTCAAGCCTGTTGCTCCTTCCTCTTGCCTCCCTCATCCAAAGCCAGATGACACGGACAACAAGCCAGTCCAGTGCCGTTACATGGGCTAAGTTACAAAAATTCATCCCAGATACGTTTCTCACTGTTTACTGATTTCCAGGATTATCATGTAAGGATAAAACCTTCCACAGATCTATCCTTACATGCAATGGCTATTAAACAGCACTCCTCCTCCTCCCCATCCTTCTCAACCTTAAAACACAAGTTACTGAAATCTTGACACATTACCTAAACGTGGAATTTATTTTTGAGCATCGCCTGGCGGAAGAAAGCCATCTTTCTTCCTTACATTCCAGTTTTACTTCCCCCCCCCTCAGTGTGCCCTCATCGCGACGTTCTGCTTTCTGGAGTTCTCACCCTTCTTCCCCACAGCTGGCCTGCTTCCCTGCAGCCCAGGCAGCCTGACTGACAGCCGGGCGGTGCCTGGCAAAGGGCTGATCTTTTCACAGATTTCAAGTCAACAACTGGAGCTGCCAGTTGTATTTGCAGCTTAACGTTAATGGCAGGGAACTACAGAAGGAATAAAACAGAATTTAGGCCAGGCCATTTACTCGGGTTGTCATTTAATGTTATCATAAATGAAAGCTTTCCTCAATCTATCCTTGTTAATTTTTTTACCACTTCTGTCCCCATTTCTGTCCTCATTTTTTGCGTATGTGTTTTTGTTGGGGGTTGTTGGGGTTTTTTAAAGCATCTCTTTTAACTTAGAACGTTGTTAGCAGCAATGGGTGAACTTATCTGGATAAAATAAAACCTTCATGTACAGTAAAAACAAATGGTAACTTTATCTGTATTTTAACACAAGAAGCAAAGAGCTTGAGAATAGGCTTTAAGAAAACTGTACCTGAGAGTAAAAATCTCTTTCCAATTTCAAATACCAAAATAACTAAAAATGTAGTTTGGAGGATAAAAGCTATCTTCTCATGGTTGTTCTTCGAATAAAGAAGAGAATTCTAGTGACATCCAATAGCAGTTTCATGTAGTATGACTGCCGTTGGCAGACAGCTACAATAAAGTACAGGCTCTTTTGCTGTTGCCTCAGGAAATACAAATTCTGATGATTTTCTGTTGATAGGTATGGCATAATCTGATCTACTGGGTTTTGAGCTTTGTGTAAGAAATGACATAAACAATCTTTCCTAAACAGTTAGGGTTTCCTTCGTCCATTCCATTTTGAAAACAAGACTTCACATAAATACACAGACACATACATATAGAGAGATAAAAGAAAAGCTCTATGCCCTGTCAGACAAGAATGAGAGAGCTGGAAGCAACTACTGTTAAAAAGATATGACATTTCAATCCTCTTTTCCATCACTGATAACTTTATACATTAATGTGGGGAAATATACGGAAAAATCCATAAACCAACCTACTACTTCTCAACTTTTCAAATTATTCAGTAGGAACCTTGCAAGTATCCATATTCCCCCAAACAACTTTAAAGCTGTTTTCAAGAAGGCCTTACTATTTTGAAAGTTATGAAATTATGAAAGGTAAAAGGGAATTACAGTAAATTTCTGATGGCTAAATAATATGTGTGTGTATATAGATATTATTCTTGAGACAATTTTTCATCCAATTAAAAAATAAAAAATTAGACAAGATTAATTCAAGTATTTGATACATGAAATCCAGTCTGTAAATTTTATTTAAAAAAAAAAAAAATCTGTAAGAGAGAAGTGTATTTTGTACTTTGGACACCTTTTTAAAGACCATTTCTGACAGGAACACTATGTCTCCCAGCGACCCAGAGAGCTGTACTTCTTCTGGATGCAAATATATTTCTCACAAACAAAAAGAACCCTTCACCTGGCTACTACATCCATGTTCTCAATACCCACAGTAGATTTTAGTCTATTCCTGCAAAGCAGCTGTTGTGCTAAAATCTTGTTTTCTATTACTTTTACCATTTCGCTTCTGTGGAATGTAATTTCTTCTTATGGTTCTCATCTATTACAGGTTACCTCCCTGCTCTGCCAGCCTCCCCCCACCCCTTTCCTCCCAGCAAGTATGAAGTGCATTCATTCCAGTATTCTGCATCAATCAGTCAAAAGAACTATGTATTCATAACAACAAAATTCTGTGCCCAAATCTCTTGACCTGCTTTCAGTATAAAGAAGGTAGAAATTTTGTTCCACTTATTAAAATAAGATCTTGCATTTTATATTCAGGAAAAAGTAATTACACAAAGCAAGAAGGTGAACTAACACCTTCCTTTCTCTCCTCATCAATCTTAATGGCCGAGTCGATGTGGCAGCCCATCCTGCTGCTGTGCGCCATGCACGCCTGCAGCGGCCTGCGTCCTCAGCGTCATTCTCCCACGGAGGGTGACCACCGCTCTCCCCCAGAATAAACTCCTCTCAGGGAAGCTGGTGGGGAATCCCTCTTCCCCCCTGCCGGGGTAACGGGGGGCCCTCAGAGCCGTCTCCGCAGCCTTGCGAGGAGAGGTCTGGCTGCGTGTACAGCAAAGGCCCTCATCTCGGGCTGTGGCAGGAATGTGGTGGGAATTTGGGTGCTGGCAGCGACCTTGGCAACTCCCCTGTTTCCTTAGACAGATGTTGTAGCATCATATGCAGGAGTTCTTCTGCCATACAATAAACAGGAAACATTGCTTTTTCTCTTCTGGCTGCAAGAAAATTGTCTACATTCTTTTTTTTTTGCTTCATTCGCCCCTTTCGGTTTTATCCAATAGAAGCCTTTTTGTTCCAAAAGTCTTACAAGGTCACATTTGTTACTTGACTAACAGCTACCAACATGTAGACTAACATAACATATAACATGTAGACATTACTTCATTTCCTAGGCTGGCAGAAGCTGTAGAAGGGAGTGAATGGTTTGCACTTCTCTGTGATCTCTGTGCCTCTTTTCCTTTGAGATCCTCAGTTAAAGGATGCCACTACATTGTGCCACATACTGTGCAAATGCAGTAATGATACTCCAGATCGTCAGAACTGAAAACAGTCCTCCTGATGCAGATCCAGATATTCACCTAATACAGGCATAAGTAGCTTTTTTGCTCCCTGGGCCCCTATCAAGTACGCAATGAAATGCCTGTCTTAGATCCTAACAATAAAGGCTTCAGCTGGGTCTTTTCCACTCATGCTGAAAATCACTCAACGAAATACTAATTGTGATCTCTTCTTATTAAGGACACATTATACCCATCCTGCAAGCGTCATCTATGCCCTCTGACAGTTTTCAGGAAATTAGAAGAAGGAGAAATACTTTTCTAATTAAAACTGAATTCATGCAAGCAGGAGCCCAACAGAAGAGTTCAAATCACTAGTTTTGGTATTTGGAGTCTCTATTTCATTATTGCTCCATGATATTCAAGATCGATGTACTTGTGCTCCATGTACAATCAAAGTATTCCCAAAATGCAAATTTTGTTTTCCGAGCAGGAGATGCTTTACAGTCCTCATTACAGCTTATATGCAAAAATGCATGAAGTCTAATTTTTACTTCCATGTGAGAAAGCTATGTAAAACATGAATACTGGAAAAAAAAGGTGTTCTGGAGAACAGCTTCACCTAAACAGCATAAAAGCAGCATTAAAGTTGCTCTGAAGCTAACGGAATGCAAAATCAGCTCACCCAGTAACAATCCTTGGAAAGCATTGAAAAGAACTATATTTAATGATGCTATTGTTCAGTTGGAATAATTTGTGTTTAATTTCTCAGGGAAATTCAAATCCTTTATCCCAAGCAGTGATATTATTTTCTTTTTATATTTTTATCAATGGCTCAATTGCCCTTTAATCAAAAGACAATGCAAGAGGGAATATTTCTCATTCAGCAGAGCATCTTGACTAATTTTATGGTCCCATATGTGATCACTCGGAACAGAAGTTCATACAAAGCACAATTTACAGCATATGCATAACTAGATAACTAAAAATAGAATATGTAAAATTCAATCGTAGCGACATAAGACTTATATGCCCTTTGGGTTTGAGCTGATATTCACAATTTGATTAAATACGCTCTAAGAATGTGTGCACAAGTATGCATTCAGTATTAGTAGCTAGAAAAATAATTCTGTACACTTCATCCTGGAAACAACTCCCTTATGTATTTTTTTACTCTATTTATTTACGATTTAAAATGAATGAGGGCTATGGAACACCACCTTGTATCTTAAACTTTAGCTTAAGCTTGTTATAAACAATGACTAAAATGAACTCCTCTGACATTGGAGTTATCATTCTCGTGGGGTCCATACCACAAGGTCTGATCTTATGATGCTGTCATAATAGCTAAAAAATCACCATTACTTTTACACAGATAAGTTCAAGTAGTCATCTAATATGCATGCAGGACAAAGGTGATTTCCAGAGGATTTCACCCATTTCTCAATTTTACAGAGAATCAATCTCTGTGCAAAGCTAAAAAAGAACTGCAGTGGTGAAATACTGATTCTTTTTAATAGGCACATACAACTAATTTCAACAAGAAGCAATGAAGTCAAGCCAGAGTAAAGAAAAAAAAAATCAAAATTATATTGAACCAAAGTGAAATTTTAGAGCTACTATTGACCAGAAATTTTTCAGTCAAATGAAACTATCACCACAGCAGAAAGACAGAACATTAAACTTAATATTACAGATGCATCACTCTGGAAAGTCTGATGCCTTCCCATGCCTTAGTCAGAAACCTAAAACTATTCTGAGATTCAGAGAGGGCGAACCGATATGGAAGTTGAACAGAAACACTTTGTTACTGTGTTTGATCTCAGGCATTCAAAATGAACAGCAAAATATAAAACAAATGAAGCACAGCTGACGCTGAGTCTTGCTCTGCCAGTTACACCTGACTTAACTACCAACCAATCTGCCTGCCCTCCGCCTTGTTGTTTCTTAGGAATGAGGAAAATTCTGCCAACATCGGCAACGTTCTCTCAAAGCCCTCCCAAAGTCATCAGCTAGGACTGATGCTGGTGACCAGCATTACCACTGTAGCAGTTATACAAACACAAATTTATATAGCTACCTATTATCCTTCATCCCAATTTGTCTGTATTACCTTGTCTTAATCCCAGCCTGTGTGTCGAGGATGAGTTTGATTCTATTTCTCTTTCTACAGAAGTACCTCACCTTACTTGGGCTGTAACAACATTAAAATAACCAAGATGTATGTTCCTCTCCCCAACAATCAAATGTTATACTGATTGGTGACAGTATGATTTACCCAGCAATAGTAAAATATTCTTGCTAATTTACAAATATGCAAAAATTAGATTCCAAAAAGCCATCGCCATAGAATATCCACACTGAGCTATTACACAGCATTTACACTGAACCACCTGAGAATGGAAAGCCCATCTTTCATTTCAGCTAACCTGCTTGATTTTGACCTGGACAGACCATAGGACAAAGACAGAATAAGATCCAGGATTCAGCTGGGAACTGGTGCTGCTAGTCGGATGCTCACCACTGAAATCAGTGCGTAGCCGAGTGAGCTCTGCTTTTCCAGGGTATCTGAACTCCAAGTCAAAAGGACGAGCGCCAAGCTCAGTTGACTAGACCTGTTTGTCTGCACAGCGCAACAGCAGAGGCGCACTCATATTGCTGGCTGATTTCAGCTGGAAGGTGGCACCTAACAGTATCTTCCTGAGCTGATGGAGGCTTTGTGTGATTCCCTGTCCCCTCCTGATGCAGGAAGCAGCTCAAGCTGCCTCAGCGGCTGGTTCTCCCTACGTTTCCCTTTCCAGAGAGCTTTCAGCAAGAACAGAAGAGCGAGTGCATCACAGCACAGATGACTGTCTGAAGGGTGCCTAAGCTGTGCCTTGCCTTCAGACACTAACCCTGGCTACAGAATCCTCAGGAGCATTCATTTCAAAAACACCTTCACCACAAACACACTTTGCGTATCTGCGTCAAGTTTCTCTAAACATTCTTCTTCCAAGTGTTGATTGTTACTAACATCCAGATATTGACCTAGCAAGAATTAAAGGACATATATGCTCCAGCACTCAGTAGTATTTCACCAATTGTTTTCTGTGGTTGTGTTTTAAAAGACTACTTCTAAAACAAATGTGAAGTGCATGCAAGACTATTACACAGCTCAGCATACAGCTACAAAAAGGACAATATATAAATTCATAAACTAAAAAAAATGTATTTGTTCTGCAATATTAAGCTTGACCTTTCAAAGAACAAATCTATTGGAATTGCAAAAGTTTGCAGCCTCTAATTAGCTCTGTACAGCAGAATCTAATGCCACAAACAAACATGATATTTCCATTTTGCCCTCCTTTACAGACTGAATAAAATACTTCTGAATATTGAAACCAGAATGAAAAAAGATCATTAACCTCATTGATTTAACCAATCCAATTTGTCCTGTTTGAGAATTAATTGAAAGTTTTTAGACACACAAAGATAATTTTACACATATGAAGTCTCAGTGAAAACGAGTGACGTTAGCAATTTTACCTGCACCAAAAACTGGGCCATCCCAATCTAACAGCAGCAGGAGTTTTTAAAATGTAGCATGGTCTTGTACTTATAAGTACATCCCTATCCTTAAAAGAAAAACATAAAACACATAGATTTTACGGCACCTGTTCTCATTTTGAGGACCTCAGCAGTACTTAACGCTTCATAATCAACAACAGGACCTTAAGGAATTAACAATGCTTAAAAACATTACAACTCCTTCTGCTATGTTTCATTCCATTGACAGAAAAAGCCTACTTACCAGAATTTTTGTCGTATAAGCACTGTTGATAGCAATTGCATTAACCAGCAAATCAAGGGTTTTGGCAGGTACCGAATCTGGGTCGGGGATCTCTTTGTAGTGGACATCACCAACGTAGGCTTGGACGACCGTCATCCGGTTGGTTGTTAACGTCCCTGTTTTGTCGGAGCAGATGGCTGTAGCATTACCCATAGTTTCACAAGCATCTAAGTGGCGGACCAGATTGTTATCCTTCATCATTTTCTGAGAAAAAGCAAAATAAAAAACCTTCAAGATTTGCTTTGACAGATTTTTAACATCAGTTATAAAAAGCAAAAAAGCATGTATTTGGTCTTGTTCATGAGAACATAATGCTCACTAAACTAGAACTTTAATCGGAGCCAATAACCCAAGCCCTAGTTACAGACAACCAAGCGGTGACCATCCCTGAAATAATTTTGCCTTTGATAAACCGGTATAGTTCCATCATTTTTTGCAGTATATATACATTTTAAGGAATAGCTAGAACAGCAAAGATTAGCTAAAGAAGCCGAAGATAACAGGATTTTTTTTGAAGTATATTTATAGCAAATATTAGACTTCTTTTTAATACTCTTTACAATGCCGGGATGTTATCTTCTATCACATAGAGGGACTATATATGTCTTCTATCACATAGAGGGACTATACATTTTGGGAAAGAAAGAAAGAAATAAACTAACAAACGAAACCACTCCCCACTAAACAAAAAAACCCCACACCCACAAAACCCCACCAGAGTACTCCATTCCACAGTGCACATTTTTCACAAGATGCACAGTCATCCTGGAAATATATGTTATCCTTGTTTATATGTTTTCAATATTAAAAAATTTCTGTGCCCAATCACCTGACCCTTACTTTCAGACACTGTCTTGTACTCACAGGGCACAGTATCACCACTTGTACACAAAGCTGTGTTGCAGTTTGATACTGCAAATATGGATACGCATGTGTCGGATGAAGGACACATGGAGAACAGGAGAATATTTTAAAAGCAGTTACGGTCTTTATTAGCAAAAACCCATGCTTGAGATGCGCTCTTTTTTCCTAATAATAATGAAGTTTGGCTACATGTAAATCAAGCTATTCCTTCCTAATGTTCGTATGTTCATTTGTTTCCACGTTAAAGGGAAATAAACTTTACAAAATCTTCATCTAAGATTCCCAGAATGTTTAAATAAGGCCCACCTGACTAAATCGCTAAAACACTCTGAGAAAACATCTAGAAAGATAAACGAGTAATCCACAAGTCCAGGATTTTAATCCTCTTTAATTTCCTAATAGAATCATTTACACTGGCTACAAATAACTGCAGCTGCATTTAAGAAAAGTACATGAAAGCTCCAGTGAAACTCTGATGCCCTTGAAAAGTGTTCCTGAAGACTTTAAATCCATGTCAAAACTTTGTACTGTTGCACAAGAAAATGTGAAGACAAAGTTATTCTACTGGACTATTCTCATAGTGAATTCTGCTCAATAAATTCCTGGTAACCTTGCAAACTAAGTAGGTATTTCTATTGTTCGATATTCCTGCACTGTGTAGTTTTAAAGATATGTATTAGAATCCCTCTGTATTTGTGTTTTTGTCAGAAATACTCTCAATATAAAGCAAAGTTTCACTTTAAAGAAATATCACTGTCATTAACATTTTGTGTATGTTAATTTACAGGCCAACTTTCATCACAGCTGATAAAACCTGAAGAATACCTTACTAGCAAACTCAACTGAACTGCATTTTTCTCCCACAGTTATTTTTAATGTTTCTTACCTTTACAGAATAAGCCAGAGAAATAGTGACAGCAAGTGGAAGTCCCTCAGGAACAGCAACCACAAGTACAGTAACACCAATAATGAAGAATTTAACAAAATACTGAACATAGACAGGAGTGCACTCAGGCAACCACTGTTTCTTGTTGACCACAAATGTGTCGATGGCAAAATATAGTACCAAAATGATTACAGTGATGGCAGACATCACCAAACCTGAAAACAGAAATAATCAATTACTATAAAACAAAGCACAATTAAAAACATGTGCAGTTAGAAATTTGCATTTGAATTTGATATGAAATTATTTTCTTATTCTACATGACATTTTTCTCCAGTACCAATAATGATAATGATAAATTTTACAATGTAGAAAAAACATTCCTATAATACATTTACAACAGCCATACATTCACTGGATTCTACAGAACAGACGAATCATACTACATTAATTTTTAAGCACCATCTAACTGCTGCCTTTAAAACTTCTCAGTCAGTCTAGTTCAACACGAGTTCCGCTGTTGCTTAAGCTAAGTTTTCTCAATTTAGTACATTATTTTGCCTGGTACAACATTTATCTGTCCTTTTAACCTCCACCTTTTACAAATTACTAGTCTATTCATATTGAAACACTCATCTTTCTTTTAAATAAGCGTATCTTAAGAGGCTTGAGAAAAGGAGTCTCCTCTAGTTTATGTTGCTGTATAAAATATTTTAGAAAAGCCCTACCGATGTGTCTGGCTCAATACAATGAGGCAATACTGCAGGATCGTCCACAGAACAGTTTTTAATTGTTTTTCTTGAAAATGTGATAAATACCAGTGTTTCCAAGGTTTCCCCTTTCAAAGGGACATATGCAAACAGTGCATATTTTTATGAGGAGAGGCTCAAAAGTGGTACAACACTGACAGTATAGCACAAGAGACACTAATAGATATTTCACAGAATTCACAAAAGATCCCAGGGACTTCATATGCTCTCCCCATGACACAGGCTTTGCTAAGATAGCACTCCTCCACAATTTTGTTCCTGGATTTGAGTATACAGATAAAAACTCCATTAGAACATCTGTTTTGCCTTGCTATGATTACTCCTCTTTGGCAGGTTTCTATGAAGCAGTTAAGCCTGCATTTCAAAATAAATTAACTTCTCTCTAATGAGATCATACTCATGATCATGAAGGGGAATACTGTGAATTTCATGTCTTGACTAAAGTTAAAAAAAACGTTGGTAAGCTGAAGGATGCTAAGGTTGACAGGAAACAGATGAGACAGGGAGACCGCTAAATGCCAGAGGATAAAGGAAAACCCATTAAAATATTGTACAGGCAAATACTCATGACAACGCAAGACATCCCCATAGATTGCCCAATGACAAAGAAAAACCAAATGAGGCAATGATTAATTAATTTAATTCATATTACTTGCCACATTATGGTAAGAAATCCCTATACAATTACTTTAAAAGTGATATTCACATGCCTGCCAAAATACCAAAGACAGTAATAATCAGAAAGCAATGTAGAAAGGTACTTAATCTAAGAAACTAATCATCATGAGAAATGAAGTGTTTTTGTATCAACGCATACTGTTGTACAACTAGCAACAAAGCACAGAAGCTTGAGGAATATGAAACTGGGCAAAGCATGAAATTAAAGAGACGCTAACCATAGATTCCGAGTCATGCACTGTTCAGGCAAAGAAACAGAAGTGGCATCGTGGGATTATGTGATCAACTAAGTGTAATGAACTTCAAAAGGAATGAGAAGGAATGGCAGGGGTAAAAATCAGACTGGTAAAGAAGGATAAAGGAGATTGAACAGAGGTGAAGTTAGGAATCTGTTGTAGGGCCTCAGTCAAGGATCTGGATAGAGATCAACACCTCTTTAATACCACTAGAAAAATGAACCTAATGAACATTATGTCATCATGAAAGATTTTCACTTTCTACCGACATGTTGGAGAAGAAGTGCTACTTGTAACAGTAGGGACCAGATGGGGCTGGATACAGGAGTCAACAGATGTGTCATATTTGGGTAGAAGGCAGGAACATGGATATTAAGAGAGAGCAGAATGATTTCAGAATCCATAAGAGGGAAATACTGTGTGAGTGATATTTTGAGATGATATTAGAGATTCTGAAACTGCGTACTCGGAAGTTCTAAGGGGAGAGGAAATTAAATATGTAATTACTGCACTTGGGAATAATGCCTATGAGAAAAGCTACATTTCATTTTGATTCAAATATTCATTACAATCCAAGTTGCCCAGAGCTTCCAGTTTCTTGACAGTCAAAGCTGAGTTTTAGAAGAATAAAAGATCTTCAATACCACATACTATCCTTGGAACAGTATTATGATGACCTATTTCTAAACATTGCAGTAAAAAAGGCCTCTCCCTTTTAAGAATAATTTGTTTTAAAACCTTTTGTTGCTAGTATAACACACTGCTAGTCGGTCGGTTATCCAGTCATACCTGCTTTGCCTATCTGGACTGCCAGCTTGGTCAGCTTTCCCTGAAGAACAGATTTTTCTTTCTTGTGCATGTTGGATTTCTTCTTGTCTTTGTCATCTCCCTCTCCCCCTTCCGCACTCTTCAGTGGCTGCATCTCCATGGCAGCAGCCCCATCCTGCTGCTTGGCTAGTAACGCAGAAGAAAACTGTTACTCCAAAACTATTCTTCATTCTTTTTATCTTAGCGTCGATACTTACTGAATTCAACCAGCAACACCCGTGGCAGGGGCTGATTGCAACACAGATTGTAACTACGCACAGAATTACACTTCACTCCCATGGCAGGCAGATGCCCCCAGGAGACCCAGTGGGGCTCTGCAGGGGCACAAGCGTACAAGCATACCCACGTGCACTCGTACATATGGGGATATGTAATGCGCTGTTCATCAAGTACCACGAAAACCACTGATTTTTTTTTTTAAACTGCCAGTGACATTGTGTTATACACACATATATCACTTAATGTCTTGCAAATTACTTGGCAAGCAACAGTACATCAGTAGTGCAGGATTTCCTAGAACAGCAGATCTCAAATGCTTTGGCAAACAGACGGTCTATACATCTCTAAATTTTGGTATGTCTCATCGATTACAATGCACCCTTATAATCATACCTTTAATGAAAACATTTTAAAGGCAACATGGTTCCACAGATGATCCGTGCACCACTTGACTGCACGGGCACCTGAGCGACCAGTGGACCACCCTTTGCAAACCACTATTCTAGGTAATACCAGACTTAAAAAGTTTCCTTAGCATCCAGCGTTCAAGTAACTTCACCATCAGGTCAGATGGTGATACCATCATCATTCTCCCATAAAAAGCACACATAACGTAAAGGCTAAACCATCCTTTCTTGAAAGAATGCTAATCCTAACATAAGGAAACTTTATTTTAGTATCAAAGAGAAAGACATGTTTTTTAAAAGCAATGACATTCCAGTTTATGTATGGGTATGTGTCTGTTTTGTATTGAACACAGACATAAGTAAATTAAATAGAATGAGATGAAACAGCTTTGCTTTGACATTCGTGAACAGATTGTACAAAACCATGCTTATTTGACCTGGAAATCTAATTCGTCTATCTAATCTTAACACGTATTCATTTAATATCATTTTATTTAGCAGTTTTGTACCATTAACAACTGTGTTTATTCAGTTTCTGATCCACCACCTTTGCAATCTTTAGAATTATCTGAGAAGAGAAAGCTACAGTTTAATTGACTTATTTGGCATAACCCAAAGAACTCGTGATAGCTGTGTCTCATATAATAAAAAGGGAACCATGACTTTGCTTCAGAGAAAGCAAAACATTTACTTCCATTTCTTCCTGAGAGCGTACATTAAATAAGAAACTCCTAAGATTCTTAATCTTCCTGTTATTTATCCTTATAATACACTTCTACATTATTAAATAACCTCCTGGCTTTAAAGTTTCTTTTTGTTATTGCTTTACCTTCTCCCTGCAAATGACAATATGTCCGTACAAAGCCATTAAACACCAAAGATGACGAGACATACCAAAAACACGGTTGGAAATTCACTAACAATACATAGCATACATAACTTGCACAAGAAAAATGAATTCAAATTAACTTTGTGACATGAAAGTATCATCCATAAATAGCTTATTAGAAATACTGATCTTGTCTTATCCTAAATAACTGATACATCAAAATTCTGGAAGTTACAATTTCTTTGGCAGGTTTTTTGTGGGGTTTGGTCATTTGGGGTTTTTTAACATTCTGTTTGAACAGTAGGGCCATTTTTACACGCAGGCACAAACCACAGATTTTCACTTCATTTTTTAACAGAATTTAACTACATGCTAAAAATAAAATCCACAACCTCCTTAATATGAAAGAAGATTACCTTTGTTCTGGCTGTTCTCCATATTCCCATCCTGCATTTTGCCTATATGATGAAAAATTTCAACAGACAACAGACAGTAAACAATCTTCACCCAAGACAGAACATGAAAATGGGAATTTAAATAAAAAGGGCAGACAAAAGTAATGATCATGTTACAGAGACTTATTTATGATCAGTAGCCATTGCTATCGCATGTTTACTTAGAAGCATGGACAACTTAGCTGGGCACATTCAAGGAACTGCAGTCAAGTTCAATGTTGTAACATGTAAAATACTAAATATTTTTGAGCAAATCACAGAAATTAAGAGGGTGAAACTAATAAAAATAATCCCATGGAAAGCAGAATTTGAATAATATTCCTGAACTGAAATTTCAGAGAGGTGGAACTTAAAAAAAACCACAGGTATAATTTTGGCACACACCAGTATAGAGCATGACTTTCTTAATGTATTCCAGAATTAAATTCATTATTTTAGTAAATTAGGACAAAATATAAACAATAGTCTTAATAAATAAATAAAAATGTAAATCAGGTATGATTTTAAAATTACATCTTCCTCAATTGGTTGTATTAATTAGCAACCTACTCCTGTAAATACAAGTGCCGAGTGATCATCCTATATTCAGATTTACCCTAAAGAAAGATTTGCCAAGTGTATCTGTAACTTCCAATTTAGTATTTTGGCTACCATACCAAAGTCCTTATTTGTTTTTTTAAACTGACAATATACCATTTGAAAGTGGTATGAAATAAAAATGGCAAAATACAAATTAGAGTGTACAAAACTTTGGTATTCAGAATAACCAGTAAACAATTCCAAATGTGTTCAAAATTTCTTGGCGGGATGCCTTTTGAAACTTTCACAGTGATATATGGATTTATCTTACAGAAAAGACTACTTGACTTCTATAAATATTACATGCAGAATGGATGACCTGCTCTTTTTGTAGTTATGTATAATGCACAATAAAAAAATAATGCTAAGGAAAATTAATAGTTAGAACACCTTCACAGGATTTTTGACACATTCTAATAAGAAATGTATCATTAGATAAATATGACATAAAAAAATATGACAGCAGTTAAGTCCTGCTCTTCCGACTTCCTGCAATAATACAGCTGGTACTGACAGGCACAATAAAGCAACAGAATTTATGCTTCAATACGTGTATTAATTTTTTCACTCTATGCTGTGAATAAATAGTAGCAAAATTAAAAGGCTAAGGTGCATTTCTTGCATGTTTGTATTTTCAGTAATGGGGAGATCACTAAAAACTTCCCTCTCAAAAAGAGCAAAAATGGCCAAATGAGTCATAAATGTATCCCTATAACTTTTCACGCCATACTAATAGGCTACAGGCACTGAGAAATTCAGAAGCATAGAATTACAGTAAAGGAAAGGATGTTTTGCACATACAATCATCTCAGTACTCCGATGGATTAATAAAGTATGCTGAAGGAAACCATTTAGCATCAACTGCTTGTCTGTGTTTCTAACTCTCTTCCCACCCTGGCTATAACGTGACTTTTAAAAAGGCGGTATCTATCTTCCAAGACTTACGTTTTGCCATGAGACACGAACCTATGAACCTGAACAAAACCAAAGTTCATTTTCTCTGTGAAACCTGCTTAAAAATTTTTGCATACAGTGCACAGTTGAACTTGCTATCTGCCTAACGGCTCTTTTTCTTAGAATGGTTTTTAATAAAGTTAGCGTAAGACAAAACACATCGCTAGAGATTCTGAGTTCTGGCTAGAGGACAAAGCCTTCCTTAAGAACTGGAAAACATTAATTTAGAGCAGACAGTCTGCTCTATGTCCTGCTCTATAGTTCCTTTTTCAGAATACAATTCAAAACCTTCAAGCAGTATAACTGAAGATTGTTCAACTTAAAAAAAAAAACCCCAACCCATGACTTTCATAACTGGCAAACACAAAATACACTGGTTTTCTATGTAAATCAAAGTATTTAACTTTATGATATGTATTTGCTATTTAATAGGGGTATCATAATTGATGTCATTACACGAACAATTCATCTACCCTGGCTACCTAAAAATACCAGTACACAGAATGGACAATTGTTAATAACAATGTAAACTTAAGTATTTAAGAAATATATTCTTAACCTCAGCAGCTACTGCACTTAGGTTATTGAGGGATGGGGGGAGTCATCACAGCTAGCTATATTCCAATCGTTTAGATAGAGTAACAAAGAAAAGGTAATTTAGGTAACTATGATAAAGAAAAGACTGCTGTAAAGGATTTATTTCCTCCTGTTCCAAATAATTTTAAGCCTGCACTTGGCTATAAATCATGAACAAAGAAAGAAATTATGAAAGAAATTAAGATGATAGAATCACTACTGCTGAGAAATCCTTTCTCCTTGCAGTTAGTGCTAGGACCAGAAATACTGTCCCATCTTTCTGACTTCTGTGCATTGTTTAGAACCATTAACAGGATGACTATTTATTAATATTTTGATAATATTTTTATATATAAGTCTTCAAAAATATGATATATTTTTACATAAATTTCCAATTTTTTTCTTCTTTTCTTTTTGGAAATAAGTAAGTAAAAGGAACAATGTTTGGGCCCTGAAATCCGGAGGAATTAATCTGAGTTTATTTTTACCACTTTGTTAAGCAAGGATGAAAAATCAGAAGGTTTAGAAAAGAAGACAGAGCCTCCTAACTTGAGTTGTATTCTGCAGTTGCTTTGAAGGTTTTGAATTTGAATATAAAATATTTTTCATGTTGCCTTTGGCTTATTAAAGTTTCTGTCTTTTGGAACATACCCACATTACTGCCAAAGTTCTTACTCCAAAATCCAGTTACTTCCTCAAATAAACTTTCCAAGAAAGATTCCCCTTTACCTCCCCCAGCCCTTTTTGAAGAGTCAGTCGGACAGATTAACAAAGACCCATCGCTGGCGTTAGAAGTTATTTGGTCATCGGAGGAATTGCTTGGAATCAGCTAAAGAAGCTAATTGAGTTATGTTCTCATGTGCTGTGATGGAGCAAAAAATGTAAAATACCCTACTGATTTTCCAAAATGTCTCATCTTGCAACTAGAAATGAGTTGCTGCCCTCTTATGCCAAGTCTGTTATATTCTGCAGCTAGTAAGAACAGCCACACATTGCAAATCTATATTTAAGGGGAAAAGTGACGTCAAACATATCTGAAGTGAATCATTAGGAATTCTTTCACGCAGTGTGATATCAGAGCCAATGCCTTAGTAAAACACAGGTTAACCACAAAAGAATAAATCTGATTACTCTGTGTCACACAGGAAGTTTTAGGTAATTCTTCTATGCACTCACTAAACAACTTCACTTACAATTAAGAAAATACTTTTAAATACATTAAAAGTATTCCATCAAGGACCTGGACGTGTTGGTTGACAGCCGGCTGAATATGAGCCAGCAGTGTGCCCAGGTGGCCAAGAAAGCCAATGGCATCCTGGCTTGTATCAAAGATAGCGTGGCCAGCAGGACTAGGGCAGCGATCGTGCCCCTGTACTCGGCACTGGTGAGGCCGCACCTCGAATGCTGTGTTCAGTGTTGGGCCTGTCACCACAAGAGAGACACTGAGGGGCTGGAGCGTGTCCAGAGAAGGGCAACGGAGCTGGGGAAGGGTCTGGAGCACAAGGCTGATGGGGAGCGGCTGAGGGACCTGGGGTTGTTCAGCCTGGAGAAAAGGAGGCTGAGGGGAGACCTCATCGCTCTCTACAGCTGCCTGAAAGGAGGGTGTAGAGAAGTGGGGTCGGTCTCTTCTCCCAGGCAACAAGTGACAGGACGAGAGGAAACGGCCTCAAGTTGTGCCAGGGGAGGTTTAGACTGGAGATTAGGAAATTTTACTTCACTGAAAGGGTTGTCAAGCATTGGACCAGGCTGCGCAGGGAAGTGGTGGAGTCCCCATCCCTGGAGGTATTTAAAAGCCGTTTGGATGAGGTGCTTAGGGACATGGTGTAGTGGTGGGCTTGGCTGTGCTAGGTTTACGGTTGGACTTGATGATCTTAAAGGTCTTTTCCAACCTGTGCGATTCTGTGATTCTGTGAAAACTGTAAATTGCTTTGCAGGAATTGAACATAGTGTACTACGCCAGAACTGACAGAATTAACAGTAGATGTAAAGTATTTCAGCTGAGACATTTCTCTGAGTCTGGTATGGTGTTTCTATAGCAGGATATAATTTTAAGTAACAAATTCTCTGAGTACCAAACGCCAAAAGAAACCCAACAACCCAACATGGAAATCCTGATTTAGGAATCGGGTAGTGCTCTACTGGACATTGCTAAGCACTCCTTTCTCTAAGGAAATCAAATTTGGGGTAAACAACCTGTAAACAGTGATTGGTGCTTCCCATATTTTCTTTAAAAAAAAATTATTTTCTAAATACAATACTTCAAAATGAGATTAATTTTCATGAATTACTACCTCTCTGTAAAATTTTCTGATCTGCTCATAACCTTAACTTGTAACCTTTTAAAAACTGAATATATTGTCCATAGTTTTAACAGAGAGACCATCAAACAATTATGTATTTTAATCTCAACTACTAGAACCCAACAGAATGTATATATATAACTGATATCAAATATTTAAAAATTAACTGAAAAATTAAATATATAATTTATGTTCCTTCGATACAGCAGATAACAAACAGGCTGTGTCACAAACCTGTATGAATTTATCGCTATAAGCTCACTGACTGAAAACAAAATACTGCTTTGCGTCAAATGTATATTGACAACTAAGACAGTAACAATATTTTATTTGAAATGGTAATGAGTTGATTTTCAAGTGACAAGCAATAGCATTTCCTGCGCTAAGTACTTATTCAAGTATGTAACATTTTTTCCTTATTTGAAGGTATTTTCTACACAGAGGTCCCAGACTTCAGGTAAAAATGCTTGTTTCCAGTCACATCCCAGGGAGAATTCTCAGACATTATTGAAAAAATTCATTTCACCCAGACCAAAAAAATATCTACATGAACTTGCTCTCCTTGCTTTAGAACTTTTTTTTTCCTTCCTTCCTCCCCTCCAAAACGTATCTACGTTTTAAGTATTCTCTAACTCATCGCCACTGCTGACTAGAAGAATGTATAGTGTAAGCAGAAATCAGACTTTGGCCATTTCCCAGACAATTTCAAAGCACTCGCATCTAACTCTACTTGCCAAGTCCCAGTTCTCCTCTGAACACAATGTCAGATAAGCTGAACTGTGGGACGTATCTCCTTTCCACGTTGATCAAAGATCTGCAGAATTAATTCAACCGCCTCACCTCAGAAGAATTAAAAGCAAAACCATATTCATTCAGCTGCACAAAAAATTGACGTCTACACTTTGTGCACTGAAAAGAATTGAGTATGTGTCTCAAATCCAAGATAAACAGGGACAGTAACTATTGCTTCTGATGGGAGGGAAGATGATGGAAAATCACATACATACTTAAGACACTGATCTAATATCCCTTGGAACTCAATTTCCATATTAAGTTCAGGCATTAAGACCAAACACAACAGATATTTACCAGGCAACTAAAACTTGCTAACAGAGGGACCAGGTTAGACCAATTTAGGATTCCTTTCTGCAGCTTGCTGAGCAGTGGTTCTCACCCAGCAAAGCGCTGAAGCAGATGCTTAACTTAGTACTCAGCAACTTGCAGGACTGAGCATAAATGTAATACTGCAGTCTCCAGTGGGACTGGAGGAGGATATCTGGTACGACTTTTTTGTATGCATATGTCTGTTTTACACACAACAGAGTAGAATAACAGAGCACAAAGAATGGAGAATGAAATAGTCGGCATTAATTTCCTGCTTCTAGCTCTCTAAGGAATCTGTAACTGGGGTGTTGGAACCAGGATGATATAGGTACCTGTCACGCAGGGAGATGTAGGGATCGTAAATCCTAGTTTTCCAGCAAACTTAGAATGTGCAGGAGTAAAATTTTAAATCTGGTTATATGTTTCTTCTAAATTATAATAAAATTATTTAAAAATAGGCTCAAAGATTTCCTATGTCATTGCTTTAAATAAAATATTACACTAGTAAATCTTAGTACTTGTTTAGTACTTGGTATTGCTATGTCAGAAACTCTAGTTTCAAATGCATAATGCAACAACCACTGACCTGCATGGAAAAAACTTTCTATCACCAACACGATGAAAAGTAGCATTACTTTTGTCAGTATTATTGGTGCTGTACAAGAGGGAAAGTTTTCTATGGCAAATAAAGACTAATGTGTCTGATTATCAGAAAAATACAGCTGATGCCTAGGCTAATATTGACCCATTCCATTTAATACTGGTATTAGACTGTTAGAAGCGAGACTGAAATATCTGCATGCTAAAAAGTGGGGTCAAGAATCTGTACTAAGAGACAGTCAAAATTGACCACAGTAATCTTTTTTTTTCTTTTTAGTAAAATCCAGGCAGGTTCATTAGATGATCACTATCTAAGGGCATACACAAATACCCACAAATATAACTTTTCAGTCAGTCTCTTCCAAAACAGATGCTCAAAGCAGCAAAAGTTATTCCTAAAGCACTGTTAGTTGAAATTGAGCCAGATTCCTGACCCCAGAACTGTTTCTCAGAACTACATGAAGACTGTATGAATACTTATGAGAGTGCCACATCAGAAGAAAAGAAGATCTAATCCATTTATCGCGGTGTTCTTCAGATCTATGCTGACAAACGTGTAAAGAAGTTTTACAATGAACATTCATGTAAAGGCAACTCAAAAGTTTTGAAACGAGCCTTACTTAACTGTTCCTTTTAATTGCAGTTTTACTTGCAAATAGATCATAATTCCTACTTCTTCCTCTCCCGTGCTTAATTCTGTGTGAATGAAGTAAATAAGTCGCAGCATCTTTGTGGCATCTCTTATAAGCTACTGTAGAGTTTATGGAGTAGGATCTCTCAGAGGGTAACCACACGCACATACGACATCTGTGCAGTTCATAAAAGGAAGAGGAAATCTTATCTAGTCAGGAGAGAAATCCATCAAATAAAACAAGCTAGGTGTTCTTGACGTACCATTGACTAAGCTGGCATTTGCATTATCAGTGGCATTTGCACCTGCTGCACCATCTGTAGCTGAAGGAGGGTGGGAGGAGGGATGGGAAGAATCTACTGAATAATAATGGATAAAAAAACAATAAATAATAATAATAACAACAACATGAACAAATGCACATGACAAAACAAAAAACAGTTATGGAATACTATGCCTTTGTTTTCTCCAAAATCAATCTGTTTTAAATTAATTAACATAACGTTCAAAAGCAAAATGTCATTACAAAGGTGTTACAAAGTAAAACAAAACCTCATATATGGAATAATAATAATACTAATTAAATAAATAAATATGAAAGACATTTAACAAAGTTAACAGAGTTGGTGAGAACTGACTGTACACAGTACTATGTACATTGCTTTGGTCCTTTTATGTGTAATTTTATTTACTTTAATATAATGTTAGACAGATATTAAAATGGTTGAAATATTTCCCTTGAGTTACTGAATTTACACAGTGCATGGGTAGTTTTAAAATATGCAGCATAGTACATAGTATCTACAACATTACATATTTTGTATTTTATGTAATGTTGCATCTTATGATGTATTATTGCTGATACATCCCAGTCTAACACGGGCTCAATCTGTGTCCTGCCATAACCTAGTGAATAGGCACATTCATCTGAGTAGAAACTTTAAACTTTTCAATATTGTATGTGGAAATGGTAAACATAGTCTTGAGGAGAATAATGAGTTATTTTAAATCCAAATAATAGACATTACGTAATTGCCTGTTTTGTGGTGAAAGGAAAAAAATATCAGAAAAAAAATTCCTCTTTTTGTTTTCAGCAATCTTCTGCATATTAGAGAAACTGGTCAAGCAATCTTTCCTAACAGGAAGGTGAAAAACTTGAAGAAGGTTTTATTATTTTATTATGGTTTTTTATAGTAGAGTTCAGAAAATTAGTCTCTACAAAGAACAGGATTTAGGAGTTTTGTTTCTGTTGGTTAATTGTTCACAAGGGAACACAGAAGTCCTACAATGAATCCTCATCGAGACTCTTGCACTCCCTCAGTACTTGACCCATAGTGACTGTTTCACACTGTACTGGTTTGTTATTCAACAAAACTGGTCGCGTTTTATTTACAAATGGTAAATTGGGAGAAGAAAATAAACAGCATACAGGATTTAAACAACACACCCTGTGTACTACATTCATGAAAATTTCAATTGCAAATCTGATTACTGTGATGGTAATAACTTAAACTGTTTTGGTTACTCATGCTTATTTTTTATTCCATTTGGATACTCATACTAACCAGCACAGCATGAACCGCTAACAGCAAATCATGCAGTTCAACATTTAATATACTGTAATTTACTTCTGGAGAATAACTGATTACTCAAGCTTAACAGCAAGATTTGCAACACCTACAATGCGTGCACACTTAAATGTTTGCCACGAAAATCCTGTTGATTTGAAATTATTCTTTAATTTAACTGGTCAGATTCAAAGACAGTTATTTTAATCATTAGTTCAACCCTGATTTGCACCAAAGCTTGCTGGCCAAAAGCCTCATCCTTTCATTTGATGCGGTACAATTCTTACTCTACCTGGAAGCTGCTGTCCATCCTCCTGTTTCACACCTGTATGATGATTTTTACAAAACGTTAATGAACGATAAAAGCATACACCCACATAAGACTGAAGCAAGCATTTATGATTGGCAGGGTTTCAGAGAATTGCAGGTTTATATATGAGAGTACATTATTTGAGTTTGGGCCTCAATCTGCAACCAGCTCTGCCCAGGCACTCCTCCACGCTCGTGTTAGAAAATGTGAAGGACTTTTCTTGGTATTGTAGCTATATCCAATTAGATTCGGTGTCTGCATAAAAAGATCTTGCACACCTCGGTAAGCATCTCTGTCTCTGGGCAGTAAGCTACGACCACAGTGCAGTGCATTACTCTGCTACCTCAGATTTCCCTTGCCTGTCTTTCAAGGCCACGCACAATGAAACATGAGAGAATCGGCAGCGTCCCGAGCAAAATAACATACAGAGAAGGCCAACCCAGTTAAACAAAGGACCTCCGGGCAGACAGCTGACACCTTCAAACAGGTACTGAAGTTGCTCCTTCTCACCTACCATATCCTTAGACGCTGCCAAACCAGATGCTGCCAGATCTCAAAAGGTCTACGCCTAGGAGGCTTTCTCCTAATGATAGAAGATCAAACTCCAAGATATTGTTCAAAACTACTCTGACATGAAAGAGTTTTCCTGGGGAAGTTTTGGTCTTTCTCCTTTCAACGTTCCTAGAGCTTACCATGCCTAGCAGGTATTGTGTGTGTCTGTGTAGAAACGAAATGGTAAATATTTCATAAAGTCTTTCCTCAAGCAAAAAGGGATTTCCTCAGAGAAACATGGTGGTGTCAAGTGCAACCACTTGTTGAACACATTCAGAAATGAAAATTGTAGATCATGAAACCCATTTACATTTGGCCTTCCTAGCTGCAGCTTCAAATATAAAAGGATGGAAATGAAAAAAAGGTGGAATCACACTGCCTGACAGATCCCAAGTAACAGTTCAATAAAGCTATAACTACTCTTTTTTATTAATAGTGAAAACCACTAAAAAGAGTGGAAATGTCTAAAGAACCCCATAGTAATTGGCCCTTAATTATGTCTGAAAGATAAATATTCTTAGAACGAACTTGGGATGAAACTCTGAAAATAGACATGAACAATTTACAAGACCGTATGAACAAAAACTGGAAAGGACACACATTAAACCATGTTTCTGCTTAGCGTGCAACCCATACATTAGCAATGGATTATGACATCCCACTATAGTAAGGTGGAAAGTCTAAAGAGACTTCTTGATTTCATTAACTGATACAGGACATCAAAGTTAAACTCTCTGTTAACATGTACTGCTACTTTCTTCTCTTTTACTATTCTTAGTTTGACTCCTTAAGAAATCAAAATGCCTCTAAAGTCACTCACTGACATTAAACAACTGGGCTAGCAAACAGCCACATCTTATCTTTATTGTATTTTTGAAGCTCAAAGAAAGATGCTATTTCCATGGCCAAGTTGGTTGGGTTTTTTTTTTTCTGAAAAAAAAATTACATAGATGTAAATGCACAAGAACAAAACCTTAGCAAATTTTAGGTGAGTATGGATTTATGTGAAGAAGACACGGCAAAGGGAGTATGCCCGTGTATTCCCTTGCATTTAATTATGTACTGAGAGTCTGCAATTTCACACTGGAAAAACTTCTTGTTATCCAATGTATTTATTGGTTAACAGCTTTTGCTGTTTTTCTGTGTGACATGTAATGACAAAAGTGTATACCAAAAAAGGAAGTTTTAAAAATCGTATTTATTCATCAAGAATGCAGGAGAGCTCTGGCTACACAAATCCCAAGAGCTTTCTTCGGAGCATCCTTACGTGTTGTGAAATTTACCTTTCTTATCTTTCTTTTCTTCTTCTTCTCCTCCAGCACCTAGCAGAGTAAAGATGATGCCTGTCTGAGAATTCACACCCACAGCAGTTACAAGCATTCGTCCAGAGCCTTCCATGACATGAGTACCTGAAAACATGCAATATAAGTTATATATAACTAAAAAAATAAAAAGAACAACTATTAAATATTTTATGCAAGTCTTTTACTATAGTACTGAGAGAGGTTTGTTACACTTTAAAAATCTATATTGAGGCCAATATAATTACATACCAAAAATAATCGCTATTGTTGTATATTATTCTCAGCCAAGAATGGATGCTTAATTGCAAATCTTAGGCTGCACATCCATTAACCACACACATTAGATTCCCTTTTTAAAAGAAATGTCACTAACCAAGTTTACATAATCTTGCAAGATAATAGTTTAGCTTCACACAGTTAATTCTTGTAACTTTTACAAGTATACTATCAGATAAATGAAGTCAAAATACGTGTGCAATTTCTCTCATCTTTCTTAGTTACAGTTGATTTACAGGCATAGAAAAAATATTTTTGAAGACAATTTCACATCTTCCAACTTGAAAAATCAATATGGAGAAAAATCTTCCAGGGGATATTTAATTAAATCAAGAGATTCCCAAACAGCAAGAAGAATCTGACATACACTTGAAAACAAATTCAGCATGTACAGAGATTTCTATTACTCTAAAACAAATCAAAATGTACATTAAGTTTTTCTGAGAAGGATAATTTAACTAGGTAATTATATCATTATATTAAATAAATTCCTTTTGAGAAATATTTCATGCTTTATTGTATAGAAATTGTTTATTTACAGCTCTTATTCCTATACTGAACCAAATGTTAGGTGCATCTAAGATCATAGCCTCTTAGAAACCTTTTGCTATGAGTTGTGGAAACACAAACAAATAGAAATTCCTAGAGACAACTGAAAGTATTCTGATTTGCATTTTGGAAAAATTCGTAACAGAGGATGTGCAAAAAATCAGTCTACGCAATTGCACACTGGCTATTTCTAAAAAAAAAGTTTGAAATTGAAGAACAACCTGTTGTTATGACATGTATTTAAGGCCAGTTAATAAAAGCTTATTAAAACAACCTGTCATTGAAGCATAGGAACAAATGTGCCAAGGATGGTATCACATTGTGACTAATTTGCCATTTCATATGGTGAGAAAGTTTTAATCTAAACCCTTCATTATTGAAGTAATATGTAAAATGTTTGAAGAAAGATATCCTTAGTAGGTAGTGAATTTTAAAAGATATAAAGCAGATCAGTAGCGCTCCTATCAAATACATAATGACCAGAAACTACTGATAGATAGATAGATAAAGCTATTCATTGAAATAGACTTTATATTTTACCCTTTAGCAGTAGAAAATTATGTTATGCCTATTAAGTGTAAGTCACTGTGAGAACACAGAGGAAAAGCAATCACTTCTTAACACAAAGTTGACAGAGCAAGCTAGGATTGAAAGTTTACTGGGCTTGGGTTTTCTTAAATACTCTTTCCTGTATTTGAAGAAGGAAGTAGTTTGGAAACGATGAAAAGAGGCTGTAACACACAAACTGTTAGCCTTGAGAAACAATCACTGTATACAAAGACGACAAACATGTACTTATACCTCCAAGTGAACTATGGATGGACACGTGGTTAACTAGGACCTGCTCGCTAAGTATTCTATTATTTAACAATTGTTTTTAATCCTAGGTGCGATAGTTTTAAATAAATCATATTTTGAGACCAGTCATTATCCCAGACTTGCAGCTGTGGGACATCAGAGGAATGAGACCAGATGGAATCAGAACATAGTCCTGTAATTACGTTTTCCTTTGCGGGGGGACATGGGGGCGTGGAGAGAGAAAGCATTTTTCCTCTTCTTTTGCAGCTATTTGTTGGTTTAAGAGTCTTAACTAAACAGTCTGACCATTGTGATACTAAACCAATTTTAGTGCTTACAATACTCACTTTAATCTTTGCCTCGCCACTGCAGTGTTTGTGACAAACTACTATTCTTTGCTGGGTTTTAATCTCTTGTTCCTTAGATCCTCACCTCACTTCAAAAGTTACGTTGTACTGCTTTACAATTATCAAGTTTGCCATAAATGTAAGGTTCTCCATTTCCATTTACTTTCCTTAAGACAACATCACTGTTTCATTCATTCTGTAACAGCATGAATTTGTGAGAGTCATTAAGTGACTTGTCCTAACCGGTTCTGTGGCTAATAAGGTAAAAATTCTGGTATGCTTATTCTCAACTATCTTGCCCCTGTCACTTACCCATTCCCATCACTAATTACCACTCGATATTTTAAAAGCAAAGTGAAGTCGTTCCCTGATGCCTGTAGTTCTGAGATGTACCGCACAGCAGGGCATGCCTGAAGCCACAGTAAAAAAGAAATCTTCACACAAGCTTCCTGCACACTCCTGCAAAATGGCTTTTAACCAACTGAATTATGAGCCTGTTGCATTGAGCAAATGGGAACAGAATTAATTTCTCATGGAGAATCTTACTGGGCATTCAGATCCACTAAACCGGAATGGCCATGGAGAGATTCTTTCTCCCCTCCCCTTTTAAAAAACATTTTATTGGGTTCATCCTCATCTACATACATTAATTTCACTGAGCTATCTCAAGAGGTGAAAAAAGGAAAGATACGTGGACCTGTGTCCTTAAATAGATCAATAGTCTATATATACACACACAAACATATTTGCAACCCATTTTTTTAAAAAAATCCCATTTTCTTATTACTGCTCATCCAGTTGTTGTCCTAGAACATCCTAAGCAATGCAACTATGTATTTATAATCCAAGTGTCTTTCTCTAAATAATCAAAACCTCTCATGTTCTTAAAAGGAAAACAGAAACACAGAACAGAGAGAACATCTATCAACACTAAGCCTAATTTGAGAGGATAAATATCTCATCAAAACACTAAGAAAATTTCAGCAGAAATAAGCCATATAAAAACAACAATGCACTAATACATTGTTAGATGTTAAAAAAAAAAAAAAAAGGCAGCAGATCTTCTCAGTGCAGAGAACTGTTCCTATGGCTTTCTGAAATAAAATTTGATTCCTTAAAAAGTCATTTGCTTTCTTTCACATGATAGAGCAAAACATCACAAACATACAATTTAGGACTGCCACCCAAACAACAAAAAACAAGTTACATTCAAGCCTAAAGGAACGTAAAAGATCTTTAAAAAACAGAATAGCCTTGGTTGTACCAGTTCAGACAAAACAGAAAATGTCTGAAACTTAACTCAGAAATTTAGAACCTCCTTTAAGATGTAACACCATTTGAAATATATTTTAATTACAAACTGGCTTTTAGTATTCCTATGTTTTCTTTTGAAGGAATCTTCTTCTGTATTAGCCTACAAAGGTGGGTAGAAGTATCCTCCAAAAAATGGCATGTACACCTCCGTTTCAAAACCAGCTTTATTAAGAGAACACGCACCCACCAGATTTCAAGCTTACCTCTGCACACCTGGAAAGGGCAAAAAAGTCTTACCTTGAAATGCCTTTCTGAACCTTTTCTTAACATTAGTCTTGTAAAACATAATTCAAAACTCTTAAGGTGCATAAAAGGCATGTTTTAGAGCAGGTACTAATTTATCATCAGATTATGTTCTGCTAGTACTATTGGAAAAATTATTCAGCATCTAAGCTGGACCAAAGAGCTGAACCTCCTTCCACCTAACGCTGGCAATTTCACCGTTTAAACGGTATTATAATTATATTAGCTTGAATAAAGAAATGGGCTCTATGACTTCAATCAGCTCTTGTTACGTGAATGGAATTCTGGAATGAATGCATGTTTTTCACTTAATCTGTACACTAAGCATGTACTCCAACTTCACGTTGAACAATTCTACTGACTTCTTTCCCTCTCAAGACTAATTTTTCAATATTAGTAAAATACATTTTTTCAAATGCTGAGTATTTAATTTGAAGTTGATAAATGGTGAATATTCCAAGATAGAAAAGGAAGAAGTCTAGTTTAGTAAGAAAAGAGATAAACAGATTACACAGATAAGGAACCTATTACAGCATATACCTTTTCAGACAAAAATGCAACTAAACATGAGACTGCTCAGAAATCCCCAAATCTGGTAACAGTACTGGTGAGATAGATTGGAAATAGGGCTGAAAAAGAAGAGAAGAAAACCAGAGCATGCCAGTTTGCGGGTTTTATACTGTTATGCTACTTCTAACAAACTTGTGGTGAACAAAAATTCTCTATTTGCGTATCTAAAAAACAATTTTAGTCACTGCAATTATTAGGAGGTAACTGAAGTTAATAATGAAGTGAACCAACCATCAGAATATCCTCTATGAACAAAAAAGAGTTTTCCAGAAAAAAACCATCTACGTGTAATTTTGACATATCCAAATAATTTGGAACATTTGAAGTTAGCTGCTCTGTTCTGAAAATTTCTGCTGTGCTAGAAGCCTAGCTTGGAATATTTTCTGGCAGGGAATTAAGACAGAATCAGAACTACTTTTCTCCAGGCAATAACTGACCCGATTCCTTAATCAAGCTTCCTTTTTATTTCCAAAACCTAACAAAGCACCATGACCAAGAGATTTCTTTTGTTTATTTGATCTTGAATAAGCTGAGCTATCTTTGTTTCAAATCCTTGTTGTGCATTGATAGAAATACGCATTTATAAAAGTCAAGTTAGGATAATGTTCTGTCAGTCTCAGTTCAGTGAGAACTACACTAGCTGACCTCCTCTGTGTAACTCTTTCACGCCTTAATCAAATTAATCTAAATACCTGGAAAAACATTTTACGCAGTAAGCCTCATAAGTTATTTTTTACAATGTAAACTATCATCCCGTGGTGCCCCAAAACACTTCACTGTGTGCAATACTGAGGCCAGACTCATATTCAAAACTTCTGTATTTAGGAATTGTGGATCTCTCCGAACTTTGAACTATAAAAAACTTAAAGGGCACATCAGCTTCAATCAAGGCAGCCGAGCAGCAGTCAGACCCAAGCTGTCTTCATCAGTTGGTTGACACGTGCCCATGCTCATCGCAAAGAAATTTAACGTTACCACTGTCTTGTTTAAGCTGATGACTGTTGATGCAATGGCTTATGCTACACTACGCATGCAAATCTCTGTTAATGGACTGAAAGGAGGAAAATGTTTTAGACAGAAGTGTAGTGGAACTATAGAAGAGAAGCTGCTTCTTTTGGTTTCAGGTATATCAGAGCCTGTATTTCCATTTCTGCCTTCCTAGGCGGTACCAAATACGCTATATACAGATGGAAATGAACCAGCTGCTTTAGTCAGCATTTGTACTCTTAGAATTGCTTCTCAAGTACAGTAAATGACTATCTGGATGATTAGACAGGACATTAAGCACAGAAACTCATTTAGTTTATTTATGTCATTGAAACTGATTGAATATTAAAAATGTTGTTTCAGGTGCCAATGGTGAAAATAACACTGCCTGATTCAGGGTGTTTATCTTTCACCAAATTTAGACTCACAAAACAAACTGTGGCTGCAATTCAAATGTCACCTTTTCTCAGTTATTCCTCTGTCAAACCTGGAGTGTTTTCATTTCCAACAGATGATTAAGGGAGAACAGTGGCAAGCGACATCCTGACAATATTTGTCTAAATTCAAAAGCCTACCTGGAGATAACTTACTGATGTCTTCAGGTACAAAGGTAAGAGGAAAATTTAAGATCTGTTTGCCAGTTTTGCAGGGGGTTGGTTTGTTTTTGTTTTTTTTCCTTTAAACATGTTTTATAAAAATATAGGCCTAGGCTAACATCCAACAGGAACTCAGTTTTTAAACCAGGTCAAACCCATGCTGAAAGTCATGGTGGTTTCCAAGTTTTTGGACTACTAACAATTTCCAGTGGGCACATCAGCTCCCACGTCATTGGCATTAAACCTTGCCCTGTATCTATGGAAGAAGGTATTTTTGTGCATGATAGAATCTCAAATCATCAACTCTGCTCCTGAACAAATAGAGTTCAGGGATTTTCTAACACGGCATGAGTAAAAACTCATTAGTATAAGTATGGAACAAAGGTGTGCACAGTGCTTGTTAAAATACCACATTAATTCTTCACCTTCTTTGTAATCACAATAGAGATTACATAGTAATAGAGGGAAAAAAAAGAGTATAAACTTTATTTAACTCTGCAATAAAAACATAAAGACAAATTTCTCTCCTTATGGCAAAGAAATTTGAGTTTTGGGAAGCAAGACAAAAACATCTTTTCTCCTAACTTGACTACTTTCCCTTTCTCTTCCCACCACGCCTTTCAGGGCAATACCTTCATGTTTTTTTCACAGCCACCACTGACATCTATGGGTATTCAAAAAGATCTAATTCAATTTAGGAACATGTGAGAGTACATGAACCAATGGAAACTCCATAATCAGAAAGCCTGTAGAATTCAACAACAGGATATTTTAATTTATAGAAGTCTATGGTATTTCATCAGAGCAGGTTCTATAAGAAAATATCATTATTAAAACCATCTCTTGAAAATGAAAATTTTATGCCAGTAATGAAGTTATATTTACAAAACAGTACAACTGTCAGCTAAGAAAAAAAGAAATGGAAAAAAAGGCACAAATATTTCAAGGACAACATTGGCTTACAAATTTTGTTAGGAACAGCAACAGTGAGCTACCTTTCCTCAAAATATCACTGCAGGCCTCCCTGTTTAGACACTGGAAAGCATCTCCAAGAGAATTCTTAATCTACAATCAAGTTAAGCCTAAATATCTGCACTACTAGGATAAATCAAATGATTGTAAATCTAGCAAAAATAACAGTCAGTAGTTTCATGCACTGCTCATGAAAGTCAGAACACTTCCGTAAGTTACCCGACAGTACCTCAGGGAGCCAGAGGGACACCAAGAATTCAGAAGTGGCACAGTCCTCACGGATCAGCATTTCTGTATGTGTGCTGCCTGCAAACGCCAAGCTCTTAATTGTATTTTCTCTTAATTTGTATTTTCTCGGCACAAATGCAGCCTTCAGAATTTGCAGCTACTCCACTAATCTTTATTAGCTTTTACTGAACATGTGCAAACACATTTTTCAGACATTTATAACTTGGAAAAACTTAGGGGTCTACAACATGAACAGCAAAAGGCATACATTCAGCAGGGACGCTGCAGCAAGAACATTTAACAAATAGAAACTGGAATATTTTTAAGGAAACCAAAGGAATTTTTCTCCTAAAAGAGCAAAAGAAATTTGTTTTGCTGCTTTATTCTCAGAAGTGATAGACATTTTTTGTGTCATTTGAAAAAAAATAATAATTTTTAATACACCTACACCGTTTCAGGCAGAAAGATGCTTGAAGCTTGCTAAAGTTAAAATTAATTAACATGGTCTTTTCTAACATGAAGTCTGTGGCAATAGCAAGTCCACAAACAACATTAGCAATTTCTTCACCTTAAGTTAATGCAGCCACCTTTTGACTGAAATCTGATGGGGTTTTTACCAGACAACAGTCCCATAATTTACATAATAAAAACTGATCATCTCACAGTGAACTAATTATCTGATTTTAACTTTGGAAAGGATGTGCACTGTTAATTCAACAAAAACTGTCACATATCCTTACTTGTCGCTACTTGTCTTTTCTGAAGGAAAGCGTCTCCCAGCAGGCGTTGCTTGGGAAAGAGCAGCTCAGCGGGCAGGATGCGGGCAGGATTTCGGCAGGAACGGGTTGCAGAGCTTACCCGCTGTATTGCAACATCAGTATTCTATTTGGGGTGACTCTTGGCTGACTGTACAACCAGACAGCAAAGAGAATCCTTTCCATGAATAAAAAGTTCAAATGTATTTGAAAACGACTGTTTCAGGTTATAACACACTGATGATCGTTATGAGATCCGCAGGCTGTTATTTTGCAATCATATCCCAGCTGGAATCTATTGACAACCAACCTATTCAGAAACTATCTTTATTAGAATTTAAAAATCACATTCTGTTTAACTGATTTACTGTATAGAATTATATTACAAAAGACTATTACAAATAACTTGAATTTACCACAGAAGTCAAGCCCACAATATTTTAGTATATCCCTTTCCTTCTAAGCACATTGTTTCTTTTTCTATTGTATCTAGTATACACACCAAAAAAGTGTTTAAAGAGACTTTAAAAGGTGTTTAAATTTAATGGTTAAATTAAAACTAGCATACCATGAATTGAAACAATTGTTATTTCCCTAAGTGATACTTCCCTTTTCCTCTGAAAATGTTTCAGTGCTTTCTCACTTTATAAAATAAGCACGATGATCAGAAATAACTGCACACAATCAAAAAGCAATAGCATGTCTTTTGAATGGCACACAGACAAGGGCAGTGGCTGTGTCCACAAGATCAGTTGTAGCTAGGCTACCAGAACCTGACGGCGGGGAAAAACAACACGCGAACAAAGCAGTGCCTAAAAGAGAAGCCAGCAAGAATCCAGGCAGATTTACCTGACAGTAGCATTGGGTCTTTGTCAACAGATTTGCGGACTTGGTCTGACTCTCCAGTTAAAGAGCTTTCATCAATTTTAAGATCATTTCCTTGAATAAATATCCCATCGGCAGGTAGAAGATCACCTTTCAGTAAGAAGATGGTAATGGAAAACCACAGTGGTTTAGTAAGATTGTTTTTATAATGACATAATGGTTTTTATTATAAAATCACAATTAACAACAATTGAATTAAAATGTAAAATGAAAGCAGAAGTGAAAGAACTACTACCGCATCAGTCCCTATTAGCCATATTATTGCAATCCTATAGGGAAGGGCCTTTGTATTGCAAATTTTTTTTGCCCAATGCTGTCCCAGAATCAGAATGCATCACATTGAACATACGATGAACATAATAATGACTGACATTTGGCAGGGGGAGTACTCTTCTTAACATGACAGGAAGGTTTCTCTATCAGACTTCATAGGAATTAACAGTGGCTAATAAACAGTCAAGCTGCCCTTTCCCCTTCCCCTCTCAGGAAGCCCTTAGCTAAGGCCAGGAGGAACTTGATGGCTGACAGAATAGGCATGCTGCTGGAATTTGCCAGCTTAGTCCAACGCAGAGGACACAGAGTTCCTGCAAGAGTCTTCCTCTTCGCTGGCGCACAGGGCTTTCCCTATGGCATATAATTATAAGGCACCCACCTACTAGAAGCATCCGATCTGGGGGGACTTACAGGATCCATAGCTCTGGAGCAGCCTACCAAGTGCTCACCAAGTGGGGTGAGCACAGAGGCACAACTCCCTTTCACAGAGCATTTAAAAATACTTCCTCTTATTCCTAACTGGACAAAAACCAAAAATTCCAAATAGTGTAATCCTCCATGAAAGAGAATTACCTTTGTATGAACAGTTCTTGTCCTTGTCAGTGAAAGGAATTGAACATTACAAAAATAAAACGAATTATCTAGTGCAATTTCATAGCAAGTATCTTAGGTTTTCCTAACAGCCAAAGTGTTATCCTACCATGGACAATAATGACACCACATAGTTCTCTGTCTTTTAAATCACTTCCAGTGAAATGAGTCTATTCTGCTAGAAAGGGAAAGGAGAATAAATAAAGGTCAGAAAAGTAGACATCTAGTTGACGGAACTTACCATATTTCACCTGTGCAATGTCACCAACTACTATCTCTGCCACTGGGATTTGGATGACCTGTCCACCTCGGACAACAGTAAATTTCTGTTCCTGCTCAATACGACTTTGAAGCCCACGAAACTGCTTCTCCTTGCTCCAGTCATTGAAGGCAGTGACAAGTACAACACAGATAACAGAGAGTAGGATGGCAGCACCTTCAATCCAGCCAGCTTCAGCCTCACCTTCATCTTCAGCTCCTCCTGTTGCAGTACCACATCCTGCAAAGACAACGTTAAGAATCATTCAGTCAAGTGAAGATCGGGTTTATCATGTTCATCACAAGAAGAAAAACTTGCTGTGAAATGACAACAAGGTTAAGGAATAGAATTGCTTGTCGAAGTACTGTGCTCAATGAAACATGGCAGGATAGAGAAAAAGTAGAAATAAAGATGTCTGTGGAAAAGAGAAAGCAAACAAATCAATAGACATTTTAGATCTTTTTTTCTACTGAACAAGCAAACTTTGGTAAACCCAAACTAAACAAATGGGAAAAGAAGGCACCAATTCTGTTATCTAATAGACGGGCTGATAGCTTCACCTGAGCCATCAAGCATTTCCAGAAACAAGGGGGACGTACTAAGAGTGGCAAGAAGGACTAAAACAATGAGTAACATCCATCAGTTGAAAGCAATGACATTAAATTAAGATTAAAGAAAACAGATTAAATTAAAATAGATTTAAGAAATAATTTTCAATACAATTTCTAAATGTTCTCAACTAAACACACTCATAAGGAACACTTGTTTAAAAAATACCGAGATGAACTAAGTACAGTAGTATTTAAATGTGATAATGAAATGTATTAGGGAACACTGAGTAAAAATAATAGCCTAATATTAATTCATCATTGTTCCTTACAGAGAAATATAGTGGCACGCTTATAGAACGATAAGATATAGTATATAATATATACTGATATAATTCTGAATTGTTTTATACACATCTGCTAATTATTTATTTCAAAGTCATATGCAATTAAAATTTAAATAAATTTCCTAGACAGTATTCACAAAATAAAACAAATATAGCTCTCCTTCTTAATGAAATAAGACCTAAAAAAAGATAATTTCTGATAGTGGACAGCAAAGCACACACACTAGAATCACACAATTCAGAGATATCCGAACTGACAGGAGAGAAAAAAAGGACTCAGTCTGAACAATAGAGCCTCTTCTCCCGAGTGACCATGGGAGAAAAGAAATCTTTTAATTTTTCATGAAGAACTGACCTAGGTAGGCATTTGACATCACTTTTCCATCATACCCAGGTTCCAGGGAGTTTAGCCACTTAGCAACCGTGTTGCTTCCATCTATGACTAAAGTTTAATTTTGGTGGATTCATCACCTGTCACTAGAGGGAATTAACAAGCAATTTGATTTCTATTTTTAAGTTACAAAGATTTCCCTGTAACATAAGCATCATAATTCATTAACCAGCTGAGTAATTACTCTTGCATATGAACAGTAACAAAATTACCAAAAGTCAAAGGAAGAAAGATGAGACTGAACCGCCAACAAGTGAACAGAAGAAAATTAAAATAAATGGAGTTTTAACCAATGTTCTCTGTAGTTTAAATTTGGACTTAACCTAATTGAAAGGCACAGCACACTCCCAACAGAAGGGGCCTTCCTAGCAGGGATGCCCTTAGACTGATGACCCACGTGAACCTTTATCTGCAGTACAAGAACCTTGCTAAAGAAACCATTTTTATAGCACCCAAGAAAGAAATTAAGTAACCTTTTGTAAGTTCAGTACCTTAGGCTACTTAAAACCAGTCACAAATGCAACTTACTAACCACGTCTTCAATTTCTTCCTTCAGCAGAACATTACTTTTGGGAAGGACTAAGGAACTTTGCTCTGCTTAACCTCAATCATCTGAATTGGTCTATGTTAGATTTTTAGATTCCGTTTCCAAATCAGTAGATTCACTTTTGCCTTGTTTGGATGAAGTGGTTTCCTCGTACAAGTAATAGTGTTTTGGCAAATATAAGACAAAAATTCACTATTTATTTTTCATTAGATATTATTTAGAATTACGTATTGTGAATATCCTATTCTTTTTAACAGCATACCTCCTCTCCTATTTCTCACAAAAGAAACATGGCCTGGTCCAGCCACAGTCAAAGACGGATTTTATTTCCTTTTTAGATGGTTGAAATTTAGTCTAGCTCGTACAAAAGTACAAACAGGTGTTGCTTCCTCCAGTGAGCCCTTGGTCCCGGTTAACTGCCAGCAGTAAGATGCAGACTGACCCACAGAGGTGGGCAGCTCAGCTCTTCAGCCGCTTCAGGCATTTCCACTGGGGTGATATTTATTTCCTTTATTCTGTAGCATGTCTTCTTATGCTTTCACTGAAAATCTTTGATTTCTGCATATAGATTACTGATAATTTATGCCATGATATTTTCTACAAAATAAGTAACATTATGTAATACTTAAATACAAGTTTTTCATTTGAGCTATATCAGCATACCCCCAAAAATCAGCCATTTGAAAGACACAAGCTGTGCTTTGTCCTTCATTATAAGGATCCCATTATGGCTCTGGACATGTGTAAACTTTATAGTAATATTAGATGAGTAGAATATCCTCTCTCTACAGCAGAAAGCTACCGGTTTGAAAGAAGTCATTGCTATTATTCCAAAGAACCAATAGGTCTGGTCCCTGCCTCCGAGATGTGTCGGAGATACAAAATGACAGCTAGTTAGTGCACTTGAACCCAGTGCTAACACACTGTACCTTGAATAGCTTGGAGAGTAATATTTCTGCGTCCCTTCCAGATAAAAAACAAATTCTTGATTCAGTAAAAAATAAAAATAGTCATTGACTTGAGTAATGAAATTAATTGTGTGTGTGTGTGTTGTCAGAACTGATCTCCATGTTAATATAAACAATGCTGTTCCTAGTATGTTCATATAACCAAAAAATTGTCTAACATAGCATGGAAATAATACAAGATGTTATCATTAAGATGAAAGGTATTGTGCTTACCTGTCTCATAGATTATGCACAAGCAAAGAACATAATTCAGTCTTCATATTACAGCTGAAAAAATGTTTGTAAGAATGAAAGAAAATCTGGAGAAAACAGACTGAACTTTGATCAAGTTCTAGGAAAGTGTCCCTAAATTTGACAAGCTTCCGCACTGAATAACAATTCATGATTTTGACTTTTAAAATCCTGGGAAAATTCTCCATAACCCAATGGAAACGACAAAAGTTCAAATGTATTTCATTTATTTTCTGTTCATTCAGTCAGACAATGCTAAATTCAGATGGAGGAATGGTATTTGAGGGGAGGAAGGAATTCTTGGAGTGAAAGCCAGGAGCAGAGAAATTAACTGAAAGACATGGTCAAAACCAGAAGTTAGTCTTTTAGATGGATGGAAGAAATGGTGAGTTGCTTTATGGATTTTAGAATCCTTATTGGTCGAGATTCCATCGGGCTTCTATAAAACGACAAGTGTTGCTTCTTATGGTGATCCATTGGTCCAGGGTATCTGACACACTAAGAGGTAAATTTACCCATAGAGGTGGACAGGTAGCATGAAGCGGACAGCTCACATTGGTTTTATTCAATATGACTCAAAATTAAAACAGTCAACCAGGATATAGGGGAAACAAATTCTTTTTTTTTTTTTTTTTTTTTTTGCCTCCTCTCTCTCAAAGGATCAGAACTCAGGACCACAATTTTAAAGACTACAAATAGGTTAATAGTACACAAATGGGAACCTTACTCACTGCCCTGCAGATCCCCAGCCTGCAGGCTGGCCAACCTTGGCCTCTCCTAAGCACCATGAACACATGTGTTCCTGTCTGCTCTAGCCGATTCCCTCATTTAATCCCCCACGTCAGATGAACGGTTGTCCTAAACTATCAGAAAAAACAGTACTTCACTATCAGTATGTTTCAGGTTAGGAGAAAGCAGAATTTCAGCTACATAAGGAGTTTGAACATAAAGGACTAGATATCTCCAAGTTCAAGCAGCAGCTGAGCAAGGCTTTTGAGTATCTAAGATTTCCAGGTAGATACTTGTAACAGTTCAGAAATGAAATTGCACTTTTTGTGGATCTAGCCTATTATAACTAAAACTAGGCTCTTTAAATGATTAACCAAGCTGATCATCAGACCTTCTCAGAATTTTATTTCTGCTTTTTACAGTCCCACAGAAATGGAATGGGATAAAAGTGCCAGATAAATGAATGCAAAATGTGCACATCATTCTCATTATAGGAATAAACTCTAGCAACTTCGAGGGAGTAAATAGTTCTTACTAGTAAGTTCTAGCTAGTTCTTACAATAGTAAGATTACAGAACAGATTTTTTTTAAACAGAGATTTATAGACAGGCAGGATTTAAAAATGCAACCTGCCCTTCAAGAGATGACCTATCTGTCAGGAAACATTTTCTTGAACTATGTCGTGTTCTCGCTTCAAAACTATTTTAGAAGTAGGCCCTTTTCATAGGAAAAAAAGGAAACTTGCATCTCCATTGGTAAAAGTTTGTAGAATTCTTTCTTATACACTTAAGGAAAAACAATTTTTTTCTTTTTCTTCTGCCATTATATCACACAGGATTTTCTAGAAATTCTAAAAATTCTAGAAAGACTTATATGAATTTACAGGAAGAAACTGTATGTATTCGTAGGAGAAAAAAACCACATACTTCTTAACAGTACACTTATACTATCTGTCCTCCTATTGTAGTACACAGAGTGATACAGTAGTAACTTTACAGATAAGGGGAAAACAAGAAATATAAATAAGACACACAAAAGACGTAATAATAATACGCCTAACAGCAAAATATAGTTTAGAGCATCATTAAGAATGCTCATATAAGCTTTAAAATTTTGTGGTAAGGTCTAAGATTGCTGCTATGCTTTCACAAGATAGTACAAGGTTCCCAATGTTACCGAAAAATACGCCTGCGATCTTATTGAAAGGCACAGACAGAAAGCATCGCAAAAGAATTTTTAATATGCACATGTGATTTGTGGTAGGGTTTTATTCCAAGACAGTGAATTGTGAAGTACTCATTTACAATTATATTTAACATGGGTCCTATCTGTCAGAAAATTCAATTTCAAAAAAAGTAAACAAGTTTTTAATACAAAGCTATTTTCTCCCATAACTATGAACATATGCCATGTGTGTGTCATTCCCCAAAGTCTCATCCTCATGAGGCAGAAAATGCGTACTTGGTTTGAAACGGAGGTTATAAAGATTTGACTGCAAGTCAGGAATGTAAAGGGCTGTAACTCCTTTGGCATAGAAAAAGCAGCTGAAGTCATAAAATGGATTCGCTGACTCAAAAAGTGTGCAGGAACACACAGGTGAGGCGACCCCCTCAGAGGAGTGGGAGGACCTGACGGCGCGGCCCCAGAGAACGTCACAAATACAAATGGGGACTAGCATGATTGTGTCCTCCATAAAATACCTCAAAAGCACATTACCAAAAACTTCTGGCAGGAGAACAAAATGTTAAAAGCTTCAAATTTGACCAGAAAGGTCAGCAAAGACTGTTGAGAAAGTTTTCTATAGAAGGGAGATGAAAGGAAGATAGAATCCAAAGGTAAAGAGGATTCAGGAAAAAAAGAGTGGGCAAGCAATTCAAACCAGCACACGTAGTCGATCCATCTGAAGTTGCAGCAACCTGGGCTTCCGTTTCATCAGAGATTGCGAGCAACCTGGGCGCAAGAGCTACGGGCTACAAAGCCTGCCCAAGAACCTGGAAAGCTGAGCAAGTACCCAGGCACTCGGCCTGGGCTGGACCCTTTTGTGCGCTTAATGAACTACCAGTAATTTCAAAATTAGCCTGAGAAGCCTACTCTGCATTAGCAGTATTTTAATTATATATAAGGTTTTAGAAGGAAAAAATAAGCAAGCAGGGCCTAGGATATTAAAAGGGAAAGGAACTGTATGACAGAAAAGACTTGAACATACTTGTGCCAAAAGGGGAAGGCGAGAAAGGAGAGGAAGGTATACAAGAGCAGGTTAAAGCCTCTCAGGAAGACAGTAAGCAAGGAACTTCACTGTAACTGGCAGGAGAAAATACATTGGTTGATGTTATTAATCATTTCAGGTTGGTGAAAGCCAGCAAGGGGGAAAGAAAAAGAAAAAAAAAAGGAAAAGGCCACAAACAGGCAGACAGCATCACCTTAGAGTTTACCAGGCTCATGTCCTGTTGGAAACTGGAATGCTTTTAAGGTCATAGACACCATTTCAGTACACGTTCCTCATAACATCAACCAAATCTGGGCAAATACAGAAAGAAGTGTAGAAGCACTGTGCAGCTAAAAAGAATATCTGTTTAAGATTTCAAATGGTTATGAGGAGATTCTTAAAGCTGCTTTGAATAGGATAACAATGATAATTACAAACCATACAGTCTTAAGCTGCAGCATGGTAATTTTTAAATCAGAAAAAGTATATTTTTAAAAATCGGTGAACATCTGTATTCCTAAGTCCCAACCTACAGCACATACCTCTCAGCTACTCATTTCAACCTACACATTTCTATTTTTAAGCTGAGAATACCTTGTGGCATTTAAATTCCCTAGGAAAATCTCATAACGCCCCCAGAGGTAATTTTTTTAGGCAGCCAAACTGGTTTTGTCATCAGAAAGACAACAGTTCCCATGATAAAAACTTTTTATTTAATCGCTTTCTGTAAAGACATTTTTCCTTAGCTGCGACTCCAGCACTGATGTCAGTAAAGCAAAGTGAGCAGCTCTAAGTTCCAGCTTTTTCATTAGTAGAGCTGGGCTGCTCTTACCAACATCATAAGTGATGTTACTTCGTTTATCAAGCTTATTCAGTTGGGTAGGAAAAGGAACAATAACCAAAAATTATGCAGTAAATACCATAAACTCCCCTCCTCAACACGATTTTTTTTTGAGCTGTAACAGATACTGTAATATTTATTTTTACAAATTCTTTGTTGTGCCATATCATTTGCTACTAAATTACTCCAAAGAGCGATTGCCAGTGAGAGAAGTAGCGGTATTCCTGCCCGAAATCCTCCGCGTGCCGACGCACGCCCCGATGTTGAGGCAGCCCCGGCACGGGCACCGCAGGAGGCAGCGAGGCCACAGGCCGGCACCGCCCAGCCAGGGCTCACAGCCACGGTCAACGGCAGAACCTACTAGAACTTCAAAAATGAAGTCTTCTGTCTTTCTCTCGTGCTCTCCAAGGACTTATTCAACCTGAAAAACATTTTCTAGTTACTTGTAGTAAGTCAGACCGCATTCTCCAGAAACACATTCATTTCTGTGACCAGCCAAGGAGAAGGGATTTACTGACATGAGATATTGATACGACGCGCATTTCAGGTTTAGGGTGCTTGTATATTCGCTAAAAGCAATTTTTGGATATTTATTTGAAAACAATATTAGAATTCCTTGCTTTGTGATAAATCAGTTGGTTATATAAGGACTCAAGCCAGGGCGGGGGGGGGAGAGAAAAAAAATACACTGTCCCTGGAGGTTAGTTATGTAACTGTCAACTTTAGAGTTCAATATTAAATATTTACACAGTTTTGACATATTCATGCAAGGAAACAAATCTGTAAGCCCTGAAAGCATATATATTCACACATTCCTCAGCCTGATCACAAACATTTGTGAGAAGAGAAATGTTAATTAAAATACTCCCTCAACTTCAAGAGATGCAATATGTCGAGCAAGATTCTTCTGCCTGGCATCTCCACGAAATGCATTGTGCAAAGACCAGCCAAAAGGATGGGGTCCTAACCCCACCAAAGGCAACGGCGGGGAACAGGACCACACAGCTATTTCTATAATGATTATATTCGGGTTTGTTTCCTTGTGTTGCCGCTTAAAGAAAGCGGAGAAAGGCCAACATGGGAATTTGAATCACAAGTCCTGTTCTTAGGGATTGCAAGGGAAAACCTTGACATCCGATTGCTATAGGTTTACTGTATAGTGCTCAGAGCTAAAAATGTCTGGTAAATACAGCTGTATATTCAAAAGATAAGATACAGTTTTAAAATGTAAGAATCAGACCTCAAAAGTTGCTCTCTGTGTTTATTAATAAGAGTTCAAGTGTGGTTACTCAACAATGCTTGCAAGGTCATGTCCAAGCTGAGTTTTATTTACAGAATTAATACTTCTGGAGAATCTCTTCCTGGAAAATATGTGAGAAGATTTTATATTTCATCCCAAAGTTCTAAATCTCATTACCTCATGTCCCCAGTTGAGAGTTAGGTCGTGCTTGGCAACCTGGCTAGCTATCTAATGAGCAATATCTAAAAGCAACCCAGTTTTATCGATGATCTACACATCTCTAATGAAGGGAAGGTATCTATGGGACTTAGTTTTTTGCAGTTCAACACAGATTTGTAGAAACCAGATGTAGGTCACTTTACATTATGAAACAATTATTTAATTTGCAGGTCCCGTATGACACAACGTGCGCATTTTGCACTTTACAAGTTCTTAATGTGTTGTTACTGAAGCCAGCTCAAGTCTTAAACTTACGTCATTCGCCCGTATCACTGACATCCAGTAATGGATTTGCTCCCTAAGCACACTTTGTGCTGGTGAACGCTACAGAACGGATAGTTTTGATTCAGTTGAGCAAAAACAGAGTGAAACCATTCTTTGGACAAATGCTTGGCTCCCAAAAGCTGATGTTCCACTTCATCCCATCTGTATTTTAGAAGTGATACATCTGCTTTTTTCTGAGTCCATGACGCACATATTATCATTTCCATACTTCCTTTAGAGTTATCTGTCCTCGGGCAGAGAGCGATCCCTAAATTGGTCTTTCCTTGCTGACTCTGAAAATCAGTATATAAACCTATGTTTTCTTTCTTGTTGCTTCTTACAGAGACACCAAATGTATGGTATTTCCAGACTTCCACATTACAGTAAAAATATCAATTGACAAAAAAAAAAAAAACCCAACCAAACCACTTTTGGATGAGCAGAACCTCGCTTGTTCTATTTCATTCAAAAGGTGATGGGTTCAAAGGAAATAGGGGAAAGAGAGAGAGTCAGACAGACAGATAGGCAGACTGTATACCCAGCCAGAAAAATAGGAAGTTAAGAACCAAGGAGTTTGTAATAGGGAAGCTTCAGAAAAGAAAATATCTACTAAATAAAATTTTAATGCAACCTTGAATAATCTAGAAGTAGGCCATTTGTAGGCATTTTAGAATATGGTAAAAACCAGGATAGCATGTTGTAAAACAACCAATGCAATATATTTTCATCAAAACACTTATAAAAGAGCAATTACATTCACTTAATTCTCTTTTCAGTAAATATGTTTGCTGTGCAACCCAGTAAGAATTTGCAAAACAAGTGTTTTCACACATATAAAAATACTTACCCCATAATAATAAACAATCATAAACAGCTTCACAGGCATTACTAAATGTATGAGATAGTAAAAACTTTTTCAAAAAAGACAAAACAATGAAATGAAATAATCAGTCTTCACTTAAATTCTGTAAGTAATTCATTATTTAGGAGTTAATTGAGAGAAGTAAAGACTGCCAGTCAAAAACTAAGGTTCCCAATACAGGATAATATATTCCATAGAGCAAGAGCTTTGTCTACGCTAGGAAGGCTGTGCTGGGATAATTGTAACGATGACCCTCTCTAGTAAAGATACAGCTTACAAACAGCTTGTATATCTGTAGTATAACCTATAACTATTCCATAAAGAAACATATACTTATTATACTGTCTCCATTAGAGAGACATTGAAAACATTTAAATCCAATGTAAAAAATACTTACATTTGTCAAAAACAATTTTTCTTTATGCAATTTTTTTTTTCATTTCAGTACAAATACCAATGTCCACAATAAAAATTCTGGTTAAGGTTGAAGGTTTCTTTGTATTCACCCAGGACATATAAAAATGTAGTTATAAAATTCTCCAAATTTAAGTCACTGTTCCAACAATGCAGACCAGGTGTACATGGTCTTAACCTTAAACACTCTTGCTCAGTCATTCAGTTTAGGCTCTTTTCTCAGGGTTTTTCATGGAAAAAAGCTGAAAGACCTTGGTTTGGTTCCAATGCAGAATAGAAATATGTATCAATATTTCGCAGTGAAATTTGGTTTAGCGGCTAGCCTTGATACCTCCAGTTAGGGTTTCTGGGGATAATTCAATGGATTTGACTATATCAGAAAAGTGTTTAAGTTGAGACCACGTCAACAACAGCGCAAACCAATTTACAGTAATGAAGAACACATAGCACAAATAAGGGATTCCTTTCAGATGATATTATTTAAATATCAGAACTATGACAAAACTGAATGTAAAAGACAAACTCAATTTGGAAGATATATGTGCTAAATTGAATTAACAATGTAGGAGACTACGATCCCAGAGAACTGCATGAGTTCTGAATCACTTAACTGGAACACTAATATAAATGGCATTGGTTGGTTCAGAGTAAAACAAGGAGGGAAAGGAATGCCTTTTTTCGTGACCATATATTGTAAGACCACGCTTGGAACAGGCTGTTACGCCAATGCAAACAAAACATTACTAATAAAAGTGATAGGAAGAAATCAGAATTTCTGTTAGCTTGATATTAGCAGTGAAGTGGTTGTCCATATGTTGACATTTATTCACTTGGATAAGTTTAATTAAGTTTGATTTAGAATTCTAACCTTGCTATTAAAAAACCTGCATAGGGAACACTGCAGCAACTGGGGTAAAGTTGTCTTAGGAGAGCCTTATTAAACATGAATGGCCCATTTAGGTCCTGAACACACAGCTGAAGAAAAAAAGACATATAATCTCAAGCAAATATGGTACATCCAACTATCCAGGCACTCTGTACAAACACATCAGAAAGCTAAAGCTGCAGTTAGTTTCTAAAAACAGGAAGGATGCTCCTATTTCTTATGTAGCAAGCCCTGATGATTTCCAGTACTTCCTAAATACAGCTGGACGGAGAGGAGGATTTGAACGCTTCCTCAGCTACCACTCTGTGCTGGTTTTGGCTGTGATAGAGTTAATTTCCTTTATAGTAGCTAGTATGGGGCTGTGTTTTGGATTTATGCTGGAAACAGTGTTGATCACACAGGGATGTTTTAGTTGCTGCTAAGTAGTGCTTGTACTAAATCAAGGACTTTGCAGCTTCCCGTGCTCTGCCAGGTGCACAAGGAGCTGGGAGGGGACACGGCTGGGACAGCTGACCCCAACTGCCCAAAGGGACATCCCACACCATATGGCGTCATGCTCAGCATATAGAGCTGGGGGAAGAAGAAGGAAGGGAGGACGTTCGGAGTGATGGCTTCCCAAGTCACCGTTACGCGAGATGGAGCCCTGCTGTCCTGGAGATGGCTGAACACCTGCCTGCCCATGGCAAGGAGTGAATGAATTCCTTGTTTTGCTTTGCCTCTGTGCGGGGCTTTTGCTTTACCTCTTAAACTGTCTTTATCTCAACCCACGAGTTTTCTCACTTTTACTCTTCCGATTCTCTCCCCCATCCCATGTGGGGGGGACTGAGCGAGCGGCTGGGTGGGGCTGAGCTGCCGGCTGGGGTTAAACCATGACACACTCCCAAAGCACACCACTGAAAGCACCAGGAAACATGGAAGCCCATGAAAATAAGTAAATGCTTAACAGCAAACTGGCTATCACCAAAGCACTTGACTTTAAATAGACCCAAGAAAAACATTTAACATTAACATAGAGCAACAAATATTTCATAAATACATAATCAGATTGAGAGCTTTCTTACTTATGCGTCATCTACTAAATCCTTATAAACAAAGCCTATTCCCTTTCTGTCTGAAGCAGAATCAGAAGAGCAAATCATTGAAGAAGGTTTTTAGGGTGGCATCTGCCTGAGTAATGGATGCTTGTACTGTTCCATCACTCTTTGACTGTGTTCTAATATAAACAAAATGTACTTTCTTCCAAAGATTTTCCCTTTTTTTTTTTTTTTTTGTGCTTTAAAACAAGATGTTCTACCCAAGATGATTTTAGACAAAGACTGTATTTAACAGAAATGCTACTAAAAATTTGCAAGACAATATTGAAAAAAGTTCACTTTGCCTGGAAATCTTGACAGACTTTTCATTGGAGTTTCTAAAAAATCAAACTGGAGCACAGCATGAAGTTATGATTGCTGACTGATACGCTTCATACATCTAGACCATTTAAAGAGTAATTGCCAACTTCTTCCAACCTACAAGCCCTGCAGAGAGAGGTTACTAAGAATAGGTTACTGATTTTAATAGGCCCCTTTAAAGTAATTCGTGGATTCTCAGAGGTCCACAGCCCACAGCTTGAAAGCCACTGATTAAGAAAATTTGCAACTGAGTAGCTTAAGCAACCTAACACAGCTAGGATACTGCAAAAGCAGAAAATTAAACCAGTGCTCTTCTGAGCTTAGGTTACGGTGATGTGCTCTAGAGCCAGTTCTTGAAACACCTCATCCTCTTTTGATGCTGTTACTCCCTCACTCATCAATCATATTCATGAGAACAAGAAAACCAGGTTGAAAAAGATATGGAAGATTCATAGACCTCAGTCACAAAACCAGCTCATAAACTGCAGTGTTTATTACTTTTATTAAATTTCTCATCTTCATTACTTTGTGCTATAAAGCTTTAAGAGGTGAAAAATCACGTCAGTAAAAGATTAAACATTAAATCATAATGTCTTACACCAGAAGGCATTAAAAAGTTCTATCAATGCTAGCAAAGAGTGCGACCCTATAAAAGCAGTTTTACAGTGCAAATCTATGTGCTAAGGAAACGTGTTTCTGGACCATACTTTTCAGTTTAGTTTCATCCCAAAGGATGGGATGAAATCCCATCTGAATTCACATCCAGTTTGTGCACTCCCCGACATCGCCCTCCAACGTGAAGAAAAGCATATTAAGTGGGGAAAACAGGAGATGTAATTTCTGAAGTATACTCTGGATCCAAACTAAAATGTCAATGTAGATAAATCCAAAGCAAGCTAAAGCTGCATGTAATTAGGATAACCTCCATTTAGAACATACATTCTATATATTCTGCATATTAATTTTGGTTTCAACTCATCTAGTTTTTAAGATTCTAAAAGTTTATGCATACTTAACTGATACAAGATGAGGAGCATATATTGGACAGAAAAGGCAGAACTCGTTATGCAATAACAGAAATAAATGGGAATCAATTGTTTAAACTGTTACTTTTCCGATAGGAGATATATATGTACATATGCATAATACATGTGTATATTTTCATGTAACACACACATATGTATATGCATACACAGACACACATACTTAACAAGGAGTGTGATTCAGTGCCATTACACCTCGTATTAACGCTACTGCATTAGATGGAATAGATGTGGACCGTGATACCAAACGTTACTTGTCTGTGCTTTATTCCTGAAGGTGGAGTCGAGCAGGGTGGGGGCTCGTTCTATTCTCTGTCTGATTAAGCTTTAGAAAAAACCCTCAAGTGCATCTATGAAGAGCTGCAGTCGAGAGATTTTAAGATTCTTTTCCCAAGGTCCCAATTCACTGCCTGATTACACATGGGTGTGCATCTACTTCATGCCGAGTTTTCGGTATTTTGTCTCAAAGGCCTGTTTTATTGTTACTGGTTTCTCCAGGAAAAAAAGCAGCAAAGTGCTATACATCTGCCTTGTCATCACAGTTTTGGTGTTCAAAAAGGTATACCTGTTTTGTTTCAGTCATCTGTGCTGAAACATATTTTTCCAGATAATAATTTTCCATTCTAATTCAAACCCACCAAGAGACATGAACCATAGCGCACGGAGACTCTGGGTTTTCACATCGTTTGTTTGAACTCGTGAAGGCTAGATGGCAAACAGCACCCTCCTTTGAAACTGTAAAACAATCCTATAACCTGATCAAAAAATACTTTGAATTAAAAAATGTCCCGTAATAAACAGGTGATTTTGCAAATTTGAAAAATATTTGAGATTTTATAGCTGTTAAATTAGAACTGATTTTTAAATTCACAATCAAATAAGAAAACACTCAGTATTGCTGTATTTCATATTGTTTTGTTTTATTTTATAAGCTATTAATGTTAACTTTTGACAATAAAGCTGTTTTCAGAGCTTTTGGGTTTTCATTGGTTTAGGGGAATTTTGATTTTTTTCTAACCACCAGGTAAATCATTTTAAGAGAATATTTTGGCTCCCTTTGTCAAATTCAGTGCAATACTTGTATTCCTCTGTATTATTGACATGTTCAAATTTCAAATTCCTGTTGAAAAAGTTGGGTAAGTTCCCATAAATAGCTATACACTGGTATTTATAATCAAGTTGTCTTCAAGTAGACAAAATATGGCTGGAAATATAATACGACAAATTGGTCTTCACATCCATGTAAAAATATAACAAGGCAGTAATGTGTTTAAATTCTTACAAGAGACATTTAGGTTATACAGCGGGAATAACTGTCTCACTGCGCAGACACTTAGACAAATTATCTAGGAAAGACATGGAATTTCCATCACTGGAACCTTTTAAAAGTAAGTATGATAAATTTCTGTCAGGAGTGGTTTAAGTAGTGTTGATAGTGCTTTTGAGTATGGGGACAGACTAAATGGCCAAAAAGTTCCCCTCAAGTGGGTTCTCTCATATCCTGCCTCTTCTTGTTTGCCTCGGGATGCTGTCACCAGGCTGAGGATTAACCAGGCCAGGGAGGAGCAGAGACCGGAGCGCGCTGATGTACGTACCCAGCGCTCCTCTCCGCACTGCACTCCTAACATAGGCAGTGCCGGGGAGCTTAACGTAACTACAACTTTGCTGCTCTGCATAGGATGAGAACAAGGCCAGCAAGGCTTGTTCTCTCTGTTGCAGTCGCGGTCCTCCTGACCCTCGCTGGGCGCAGGGGACGATGCTCAGATGAACCCCTGCTCCACCTCCCCAGCGGTCCCTGTCTGCAGCACCTCTGTCCAAACCCACAGAGCCAGCCAAAATGATGCAAACTCCCCAAATCCACGGAACCAGCCAGTATGAATCTGCACAGATATGCCAGCGTAGCCCAGTTTGTTACTCTCCTAGCACAGCCCAGCAGAGAGGCACCGACGGAGGCTGCTGCGGCACTGTCCGAGCTTTTGCGCTCTCCCCAGTGGGGTCACCTTGAGCACAGGGGTACAGAACCCCGGAGAGGCTCTGCAGGTTCAGTTTATGTCCCGACGGGTTTGTCAGCTACAGCTGAACACCAGCAGCCCCGCTCCACCTGGCTCTATAAACAAGCCACCAGACCTTCCTTGCGTCATGCTCCCCATGACCCCATACCACCCAGGACTCTTGCCTATTCATCTAGTATTGGAGCCCTAACCCTAAATTTGTCCCATCTTTTGAATCTAGAAAACAACATAAAAGCAAAAATGTTTCAGAAATTAAATAGTGTGTCCAGGTAATGACAACTCAAATGTGCACAATTTTCTCCTCATGAAAACAGCCTTGTACAAGCATTAGAAGACAGTGAGACAACTTGCATGCAGGAGAGTTTGGACACACGGGTAATAGCTGGGCACGCCAACCTGTTCTGTTCTCTGCTCCTGGATATTTAGGCCTTGCACTGAAGTATGATTTAGGGCAGGAGTTAAAAAGTAAGACACTTTCTTCAGCAAATTCTTAAAGGAACTAATTTATTTAACAAAACAGATTGGGCTAATGTCACTAGAAGCCATATGCTGCTTCACCTCATCCTAGCTTTGGGAGGAAGGAGGTTAAATGGTGGGGTTCTGGCAGAACAAGCTGTTTTTAAGAGGGCAAATACTTCTGTTTCTCCTATTTTCCAGGATGCCAACTGTACTGACAGACGGTTTAGATTGGTTTAAAAAACCCTTTGGGAATCTCACGGTTTCATTTTTATGAAGAATGACAAAAGTATTTGAGTGTGTGCAAGAACACTCCCCAAAAGTTGTGTTTTGATAACTCTGAAATTAATCTATACTTCGAGATTAATCTATTTTATATAAAAATGCTATTTTCTAATAGCTGCACTTCTGTTGTCTTAGCTTCTCTTGCGAATTTTCCTCCTTGGACAGCACAATAAAAACCTCTGGCGCAGTGACAGCTGGATCAGTGTTACTTATTTAGCAGCAAAGACGATAACGGATTCCTATTAGGACATATCAGCTTTTAAAGCTGCATTGCGCTTATACCCTCTTATATACGACCTGTTTTCCATTGATTTAGTATTCCTCAGTGCCTGAGGAATGTTCTGTAACACACTCTATATAGACTTACAGAATAATATACACATTTTAGGTTTTTATAGTCAAAACGAAGTCATTTGAAAGCACTCGGGGTGGGGGTGGTGGTGGTGTGGTGTGGTGTGTGGAATTCCAAAACTCTTCTAATTAAGGGCTAAAATGAAATTAAGTTAGGACTAAAACTCTGAAGAAGTACCCGGTTTGATATACGATTACATTGTACTATACAAATAGTTGGCAGTCCTGCAAAATTAAAAGCAGTGCTTCCAGACTGCAAACAGCACAGACGAAGAACTCAAAACGGCAGCTAGATTTCCCTGCCGTGCCAACGGGTGATGGGTGGACACGGACAGGCAGGATTACAGGACAGTTCAGCTGTTCCCTTGACCTTTTGAGATATACAGGAGATTTGAAGACGTTTACTAATTATTGTTGTATTCAGCATCTGCAACAAAATTCTGAAAATATTTTTGTAATTGTTCAAGCATGCTGGGTTGGTTTGCTTTTTTACTGACATAGTTTATGAGGTAGGGTGGAAGTTAAGATTAAAATCACGGCAAAGTAGTAAAATGAATGAAAGTTAGCTCATTTTCTTTTAAAAAGGCTTCACATTTTCTACAAGACATTCTGCATTATGGAAAGAGATAATGCATTTTCAATGTACCAAAAACATTACTTGATGACATTTTTTAAATATAAAGTGAACACACATAGGTTATGGAATCAGTTTTTCATCTTAATGTTGGCTTCGTAACTGGGGGGGCTGGCAGAAGACTTACAGTTGTTTGTTGCTATGTACTGCTATAATTTTAGGAGATTTGTAAAATAACATTAATGTTGGCCTTACAAACTAGATTTTTATGCTACCCACATTTATGTATTTTTAATGCAATCTATGTTATCACATGCAAAATGTTTTTCAAAAAAAGACTAAGATCTAAAACTGCCACAAAGAACAGAGAATTAACTTTATTCAGCTGACTCATTTCTGACATTTCGGATTCTTTCACTCATTAATCAAATATATTAAGTGCATATTAATGAAATCCAGGGAGACAGATTTTTAGAGACAGGAAGACATATGCAACACTTCCCTGTGGAAATCTTGGTGTCCTAGGATCTTGAGTTGGCCCTGCAAGAGTCTCAGTATGTAAAAGTCTGGCAAAGGACTTAAAAAATTAACGTGCTTCATTAAGCATGTGAGTAGCCCTCCTGAATTAAAATGCTAAGGAAAATGTATGATGAAATCCCAGATGTGGACTGTATGGGTAAAGACAAGGTAAAAATTGATAAATGCTGCATTAAAACATTTAGTTTATACTCAGTTATACTCATTGCATCTCACTAGGAAGTAAATTAACTGAATTCCTCAGAGGATGGCTCAAGATTCCCACGTGGTTATTTATCTGAGGTTACTTTTAATTAAATTTAATTAATTTGGGTTAAAGTTCCTCAGTAATTAGTGCTTTTACTTTCTTTAACTTTTTTGAAACAACTGCTTATCCTCTAGCATCATTTAAGCAAAGGGGGCACACGGGTATTTCTTGTTTAAATGAAATCTTGAGCCATGAATAGATTTACTAGTGCTCACTTTGAGTGTTAAGGTAATACAAATGATCAGCGTTGACCGAGACAAAAACAATAAAACCAACATGTTCACATTTGGCAGGTACTGATTGTACTCTACGGCAGAACTTAACAATGCGGAGTACCGCTTCCAACACCGGCTGAGATGGCGGTGCTCCTGCAGAGCTAATCCTGCTATTCATTTCATATCCAATGTTTGCTTCCTGCCTGAATGACACCTGTGTGTTTCTCCTGCGCCAATATGTGTTTGCGTACATAGGAATCTATTTCAAGGTTTCCCCAGCAGGCATTTAGTATATTTATATAATTGACGAATAAGCCGATTTCATCAGAAAAATGTAAGATTTCTAGAATCCCCAGAGAAAAACAGATCAATCTACTAAGACCTTACTTCTTGGAAAGAGAAGATAAGAATTTTATCATCTGGGCAATAACTCCGGAAAAGAGAAATGTTTCTGTGAGAGCAGGAAGAAGATTGTTAAGAATTGGGTACCGAACAAGTGAGAGACTCCAAACATCAGCTACCTGAAAATACTAAAATGAATGTAGTTGTGTCAGAACTATTGGTAAAGAAACAGAAGAAAGAAAATCGTCAATTAAGAAGTGGGAAAGAGAGAAGAATTCTATCAAATCTACGGTCCAGCTGTCCCATCATGCATGGCAACACAGAAAGGGCCTTTTTCCTTCCTGTCCCACCTTGACCACGTTACAGAGACTGCCTAGCTCTCCCTGTAAGCCCCAGCACTCGTCCTCGTGCGGAAGCTGGAACACGATGCACTGCTTTCCTTCCACACAGAAGGGAAACGCACATCTCTTGCATGCCAATAATTTGAAGAAATTAACCTCCAAGAGCTGTCCACAGGGCAATACAGCTGTGAGCCATTATTTCTTGTGACGGGATGGTGCCAAGGTTTTTTGGGTGGGTTTGTTTGGGGTCCCCCCCCGCCATTGTCCCTTATTCTTAACAAGCATCTTGCTAGACCGTGTGATGGTGACTGGTGTCTGCTGATTCAGCACGGCAGGCTGAGATTTCTAGTGGCATCCTCCAACGGAGATAAAATTTCTCTATATGCAGAGAAATGCTTACAAGAGCAGAAGACAAAGGCTGCACATGAATTTGAAGATAATAATCACCCGGTATAGGAGCTCAGCTGATTTGCAAATATAGGCAATGGATGGGTAGGAGGAATTAGCCTTGGGTAAAATAAAAAACCCAATTTATGGAAAAGGTTAAAAGCTGGATGGGAAACTTCAGTTGTTTATACATGCAAATACAGAACAATTAACGAAATTCTTAACATGACCTTAGAGCTATATTAGAAAGGTGATATTTCTTATTTTCCTCTGGATGCAGGGAAATGCTTGAATGTCTCCTCTTTGTTAGGAGGGTAAAATTCCCTTTAGTAGGCTAGATGTCATGTGAGAAGCAATAAAACCAAAAACTGATCTAAGGAAAGCTGAGAACCAGAACCATGAAAAGATACTGCCCATAACAACAAAATTTTGAAATGTTTTGAAGGAGCAATATCTTAATTACATGTTACTACAATATTTTTTTCATCCAAGGGATTCTGTAATACCTATAGTAAGTGCTGGGGAATTGGGACGGATGACACCTCTTTATAACATGACACTGTCCTTGAGTCTAGCTGACACCCAGCAGACAGCCGTTGCAGCTGTTCTGTTCCAGCAGAATTTGCATCAAGGGTAGGGAACTTGCAAGGAGGAGGATTGGACTGACCCAAATCCACTGAAATATTTTTAAAGAAAAATGTACACCAGTACAGACTACAAACTGGACAGAAATTCATGCTAGCTGGTACTAAATTCAGCGCTTTCACTCCGAACTAAGAAAGAGAAGCTTGTTGTCAGCTGCTTTATATTCTTTATACATATGTGTGTGCGTGTATATACCTATATATATATATTCTTTTTTATAGATATATGAGATTTTAACTTTTTTTCCCCTTTCTTCCACAGATACCTGCACTAATTGCTGGTCCAAATCTTTCCCACTGTGACTTATTTCTACAGACTTGCTCAGTCTGATGAAATGTCAAGAGACATATTTTGAGTCATATCTTCATAGGCAGCAACGTGAAAGAAGAGAACAGCACAGCATTTCAGGTCCCAAGCAATAGATCCAGACAAGGTGGGGAGTAGGTTGTTTGTCTGGGTTCCCCCCCCCCGACTGATTTTTATGGAGGTTTTTGTCTAAACATCACATGGCTGCCTTTGCTTCTGTATCGAAGACCTTTACAGCTATCTGTTGAATCCAGCACTGACGAGCATGTTGGCTCTTGCATTTCCATGTCTGTCGGTGACCTGCTGTCCATTCAATCCATACATGTGTGCTTATGCAGGTTCACATGTGAGCATAAGATTTGCTAGACAGACACAGAACAGTTGTACCATGAGCACAAGCGAGTTCTACCTCAACAGAGAGGCTTAGCACAGAAAGGAGATAAGCAACCATCCTCATGGGAGCGGTGGATCAGCTGTATCTTCTCTCCAACTACACAGATACCCTTTCTGATTTAAATATCCAACTTACATCCCCATTGACCAAGCAATGTGGCACATTATAGGAATGATAAGGAAACAACTGAGTGGTGAACCCTGGGAAATAAAGTGTCTTGTAAGGAAACTAAGTCATGAGAGATCAGCAGGCACCGCAGCCACGGCCCCGAGCAGCAGCATATCAACGCCACCAACAACTTAATGCAAGCGGCTTGGGAGGACCAAATTTCAGGGGACCGTGCCCTGCTTCTGTATTTTTTCCTGTTCATTAACTTGTTGCATGAGTAAAAGGAAGGCTAATCCAGCCAAACCTCCGCTGAGCAGTATTAAGCCATGTAACCAATCATTTAACTTTGTTTTCAATATAGAGTTTTGCCCTGGGAATTTTAAGAAGCTACCTCAACCAAAAAGACTTTTCCTTTCCCCCCCGCAACCTGCAAAGAACCGTACACTTGAAAACAGACATCATGCCTGTGGCTTCACATTGAGCACTGGGATGTTAAAACACCTTACCTCAGGCTACTTTTTTTCCCCCTTTGTAATTCACATAAGGAAATCGAAGTCAAGAACGAAAAGTTAAAAGATTTGTTACATTCATGCAAACAGTAAATGACTGTCAGATGTTGACATTAGTGGTTTTTTGCAACTGGGTAATAAGAGCCACATGTGATATACGGCCTGAAAGGTAGTAACAAGGGAGAGGATTCAAGAAGGCTCAGAAATTGCTAGTGAGGGCGTTACCAGAAGACTGAACATTTTTAAGCAGTTCAACAATGGTACAGAGGGGGGATGCACCAAAGCTGAGCAACGCTGCTGATTTGCTCTGAAATGCAGGGCAGACGGTATGACCGTGGCTTCAGAAAGGCACAGGAGAATTACAAATTGCAATTAAGTCATTCCTGCAAGAAGAACTGACTTTCAGCAGAGATCTAAGGGGAAAGAGTTAAAAAAAAAAACAACAACCCACCACAAAAACCCAACCAACCAGACAGGTGGGAGATTCCTTCAGATCTACCGCAGAGGCAGAGATCTAGGAGCGACTCAGAAGCACTGCCATTTCTCACTCCCTTGGTGGGTTTCTGAGTCTAAGCTCTCCTTCCCAAAGGTTGTTTCATTTCCCCAAGCAATGTGATGGTTTGAGACCACCATCCAGGTACTTGATCTCATGAAGCACCTTTTTCTATTCATATACTGTCTTTAAAAACTGGACACTTGATCTTTACAAACTGTGTACAAAAATGATTTCACCATACACTGATATACAAATATTTCACATATAGTCCCGGACTAACTCTAATCTATGTAACAAAACAAAATTAAAAAAGCCAGCATCCCATATATTCATTAAATCCTCTTTACATATCATAGGCTCAAAATCCTGTTTGCTCAGGAAACAGTCTGTAATCTATTAACCCAAGACACAGAAGGATTTTGTCCTGAGGAACAAGGTATTTTTAACTTGCCTAAGTCGCATGCCTACATGATCATCACTGTAGTAGAGACTACATCTGCACCGGCAATTTTCTCTCAAAATACATGTGCTAAAACGCAGCAGCAGTTTTGCACTTTTTTTGAAAGAGTGGAAAAATGATTCTATGTGGATCAGTAATGAGAGCAGTAATTGCCACAGGGCTGACAATAATTTATGCAGAAGTTCTCAATTGCTCCTAATGGCCTGTCAGATGGTAAAAGGGAATGCAAAGCAGATCATAAAAACAACTCCAGCATAGCTTCTGAAAACAACATTCTTGAAACTTTCACTCTTGCTAAGAAATATGAAAATACAGGAACTGAAGTGGCTTCTGGAGAAGCAACAAAAGCAAACTACGCTATTATCTAGTAATTCACGTAGATCAGATTTTGTGATTGCAGCAGAAAATGAAATCATGTTTGCCAAGATCCACCCGTATCTTAAATGAAGAATTGTAGTAGTAGAACAAAAACTTCATGTACTATCAGCAATAGATTACTACTCTTCCAGTTAAGAATGGCTGAGAAAGGTCGCTACTGATACTTCAAAACTGCAGAAATGTCAGCTGTTTCCAATAGGGTAAACTGAATGCAACTCAGAAAATAATCTACTTACTTTTCCTAAGATAATACCAAACTGTGTTATAGATGTTTGGAAATGCAATTATGCTGCAGTCAAAGGACTTAAACTTGGACATAAAGCTATGAATGTATCAACACTCAGAGCTTAAAATGGGAAATAGTAGCCAATCTAGAAATACACATAGAAAATGAACTTTTGAGCTTATAACTGTCTAATACAGCAAAACGCACTAACATATACATACATTAGACTATACCCTTAGACAAGGCTCCTGAAGCAATTAATGCACTCTAATATTTGTGGGATGCATGGATTTTATCATGCATTTCTCCTTCAAAAGCCTCAGGAGAAAAATATTTTGCACTTAAACTGCAGAAACCAGTTAAATGCTAATTCTGATACAGCTTCAAAAATTAAAGTAGGATTCAAGTGTCCAAAAAGAAAGAGTTATATCAATTCTAAAAAATAAAAGATGACTTCAACTTATTATATTAACTAATAAGGTCATCGGTAGATAAAAGTTTAGGATATGTGAAAGGCAGATATAAATATATTAGATATAGAGGCAGTGCATACGTACACTTGATTAAAAAAATAGGCAAGGTGGTGTTTCCCTGACACTATGTCTTAGAGTCTCTTATTTTCACGTTATTATCCCTTATTCCTACAAGAAAAGGCATTCACTTTTAGATGCTCACAACTTTTCAAGTTAGCCCTAAGCAACAAGCAAATGAAATACTGCAAGAGAGTATTGTGTCAATCAAAAATGCTGAAGGAAAACGATTGGCCAGGTTTAAACATTCTGTAAAATTTTACTTCCATTATCCCTTTCTTATTTGAGCTTTCATGTAAAGTTAGGTGTTTTTGTTAAATGCTGAATATCAAAACGTCCAGGAGGAGAGAAAACCCATTTTCCCCCCAGCTCTTACCCTCCCTCCCCATTGCTGCAAGGTACGTGGCTCAGGGAAGAGGCATCGCCAGGAAGCCTGGCAGAGCCCTGCCACATCGAATCTCTGGGTTTACTGTGCGGGGTGAGTCAGCACAGCACGACCACTCGTTACGACTGGTAATACCCACAAGGCTCCACTCCCAATAAAGACTGAAGAGGCTAAATCAAATCACAGCCTTGCTTTCCACTGGCTTTTTCAGATGCTCTTCCACCCCACTTTGGTGGCTGCTAATGAACTTGCACTATACCACTGTCATGTCTTATACAGGTCTCTTTGTGTATTTGACAAGAATAGAAAATAAAAGACATCGAGCTCTCGTTGTAGACTCCAGCCTGTCCAAACCCTTCTCTGATACTTCCCAAGACATATCATCTTTTATGGCTTCAGCTACAACTCCCTGGCCAGACTTCTCATTCAAGTTGCTCCTGAAGACATTCAAGATATATTCAAGGTGCCTCCCTTCTGAGCAAAGGGGGAAAAAAAGCATTTGGCTAATGATAATGCTTCTGCCATTGACAAAGTTATTTCTGTGGAAACGTCCCCTTTCACCTCGCTCTAAATCCCAGGCCTCTCTGCAGTTCTGTCTCCAACAGAAAGGCTCATGCTCTGTTCGCCGTCCTGTCCTAGTGACAGAGCCCAAAGTCATTAAAAGGCATAAGATGATCACAGGCACTTTTAGCTGTGACCAAAGAATCAGCACCATTGCCCTGTGCTACGTGAGGCCAATTCGCAGTACAAACGTCATTGTGATAAGAAACATACCGTGTCACTTCATACGCCATGAACCTGCGTGGAAATTGGCTGCTCTCAATCATCTCCCCTTGCCATCCCACTTACCGACAGTCTCTCACACCTGTCTGCTCATAAAGGTTTCGCCTTTTTTTCTTTTTTTTTTTTTCCGTTTTTTTTTTTAAAGTCTTTTACATTGCAATAGTGCTGAACTTATGTTTACAATTGTTTTTAGAGTCTGGAAGGTCCTTGTGAATGATAGTAAGTTGATGAGTTCAGATAATTAGCAGGGATGATTGGGCAAATCAGTGTGGGAAGGAGAACAGTCTTGTTGATTCATTTTCAAAATGAAAATGCATTTCATTTTGAAAAACAAAAGAAAAAAAATAGAATTCAAAAGAGGAGGCTGTCTTATACGCTATAAAACAGACATGCATCAAAAAGTAGTGTCCTGTTACACAAAGGGGACTTTTTGTTGAGCTGTTGAGAAACTTGAATGTCACAAGCTTTATACTTCACGTTGCCATCAATCAGGAAAAGCAAATACCAACAACTTTTAGGGACAGATAAAAACAAACAAACAAACAAAATGGTAAGAATGCATCATCTAGGAAGAGACATTCTTTCTAAAACTTTCTGTGAAGCTGACCATTAGCCAGCCAGCCCACGGACCAAGCACCACAGCCCCTCCACACTGCTTCCATGAAGAGATCTAGGGCAGATCCGAGCACCGGGGAGCGGCACTGCCTCTCACCTGCTCCCCACGAAGGCATCATCCAGGGCGCTGGACAGCACAGCTACCACGTTCCTCCAGAAACTGTCTGAGAAACTTTTCAAACAGGCTGTGGAGGAGTTGGGCAAGTTCAAGAGCAGACAGTTAGCAAGAAATGCCAGGTCCTCTTCCTAACTTTGGGCTGTATTTTCAGAAGAAAATACATTCTTTTCAAGAAAAAAACCTTAAAACTTGCAAATAAATGTACATTTCAAGGAATAATTTTCATTCTGGGAAGAGTCAGAAAAGGAAAATGCAGGTTTTCACGCCTCCCAAAGGAGCATTTGTCACTTATCCCAGTATCCGGGTGGGGATTCCCTATTACATCCCACAGGCAATATTACCCCCTCACCTCAAGAAAATGAGATCAGGCATAATGCAGGCTGCTGCAAGGACGGTACATATTATATCGGATTTTTTTCCATATTCTCTGTTACAACAGCAATGCACAGATGGACCCATCTAAAGCGATATATAATGAATATGAGATTTAGACAGGTAAGCAGACATTTCACATGACAGAAAGCATATGAGTTGCTGCTCTTTCAGAGAACTACCATCTCCTCAGATAGGCCCATGTTTGGTCTGAATCCAGGTTCATGTTCAATTCAAGAAATAGTTTAAATTGTTCAATAAATTGGCTTAAGTGTAGGAAAACCAGCATATTTTGTTTCTTCATAAAAAGTTCATTTGAATTTCACTCAACATTAGTCTACATATAATTTTATAATTGGTTACCGAAGGTTATGCAAAACCATCAAATCAATTTCAAGTATGACTACGCCTCACTTCACCAATGGCAAAATCAAGCTTAATGTCAGTTTTTCAATGTTTATGACTCTTTAAAAAGGACATCTACCAATAAACTATAGGTATCCTTGGCAGCAGGTTAGAATATACTAATTTTAAAATGAAAGAGAATCTCCCACATTTATGCAGCTGCTCAAAGAAAGACTTCAAAAAAAAAAAATGGAAGGGACCTTTACAATGTGTTCAAAAAGTTGGATTAAACGATATTCACTAACTTGATTTATTGTCCCTGTGTACAACATGTAAAACCTTCCAGGAAAACAATTCTAACAACATAGGGAAAACAGTGACCGTTGAATAAAATACCGTGCTGTGGGAAAGCACAAACACGTTTTCCCAGGCTGTGCTGCTGAGCTTTTCAGACGAATCTCTGAATCTCAGATGTGTCATGCCTTCCCATGGGAAAAACAACGTTTTAAACGCAGTATCAGAATAGTAAGAAGAAAATTCAAAAAAGCCGTTGTCTGATGACACAACTCCCCTCTTCCTAAAACCTGTAACAATCCTATTTTCAAAATTCCTTTCCCACCAAATACATTAAAAAATAAGAGGGTAGTCTGCAGATTTATGCCCCGAAAAGGGTTTGCAGAACTAAATCCTAATTTTGTAAAACATTGTTCATGGTTTTCAATGTCCCCAAGGTATTCTAGTATGTCCAGTTTTATGAAGTAATAAAAACAAATAACGTTTTCTTCATTTAAAAACTGACTCCTTTATCTTTTCATGCCTAAATCAGACACCTGCTGAATCAATAGTTATGTATTCAAAATTCAGTGAGAAAGCACCAAAACATTCCTGAATATATATGAAGGATTAAAGAATCATAAATATGCTAGAAGAGCTATGCATAGCTACGTGCTTATTCTGCTTGTGAATGGAAAGGGAAGAAGGAAGGGTCTTGAAGGAAAGTAGCCAAAGGAAACTGAAGCGAATGTAAAAAGCATTTCAAGGCTATATTTAGAGGAAGACATTCTTCATACATTTGCCAAGCTATTCACGTCACTTCACACAGCGTGTTTTATCCAGCTTTATAAGTCTATGAGAGCGCGGGGCGGGGGGGATATCTGGATCAGTTGCCAGAAATGGAAATCTTGCATTTATGTAAAGGAACAAATATTTTAAGCATATGAATTCAAGAGTACTTTCCAAACGGGGGAACCAAAGAAAAGATGGGGTAGGTTGTTAAAACTTTCTACAGATATCACAGAAGGATTCTGCAGTATATAGTTTATAAGTAACATGACCTAGCATCTAATATTCCCCTTTGAGCTAGGCTCACTAGCCTTGGCTATATCACTAAAAATGCTAAAAGGCTTGAATTTCACTCAGTTCAGGTCTTCAGCTGGTATAAACTAGCTGAAGACCTGCCCATGTGCATGTATATAGGATACATTATTTATATAAGCATATATAAGCAATTACATATTTCTCCTCTATAATGTGCTAAACAACAATCTAAGATGAATAAACAAACACCAAACACAAGCTCAAAGGTGAAAACAGAAACAAAAATACTCCAGTTTTATAAGAATATTACGATTTTTCTTTAACTTGTTTAGCACATGTCACGAGGTTCAGCTATTTGCATAAAGAAATGTCAAGCATACAAAAAATATGTCAGTACCAGATGTAATGGCAATAGGAACAAAACACATGGAAATTTCCTGTTAGTGACCTTCTAGAGGGTGGGGATGGAATTAATTTCAGATATAGGACTGGTTTGACTTAAATTTTACAAATGAAAAACTTTATAAAAAGTTTTTACCTTCATTCCCTTCTCCAGGTGGCTGATAAAACGAAAGCCCCAAAGATATGATGGCTGCAATTTCCAAGATTATAAGAGTCACATCCTGCAACGCTTCCCAGACTAGCTGTAAGAATGTTTTTGGCTTCTTTGGAGGTATAAAATTTTTTCCAAAAATAAGCTTTCTTTTTTCTAGGTCTGCAGCAGTGCCAGCTAATCCTGTAAATAAAATAAAATAAAATAAATTAAAATTGCAGTGAAATAGAAAATGCCCACTTATATCTGCATTTCTAGCAATTCTTTCTCCAAGAACCACTACAAGCTGTACCACCTATGGCATGTTAACAAATAGGTAGATCTTCCACTTAAATTTTGCTCTTGCAAGATGATTTGTCCTTATGTTCCGAAGAGAATCCTTATGGGCACTATTTAGTACTAATTCCTGCCAGTTTTAATCATAAAAAAGTCTTTGAATTAGTAGGTTTACTTTAATAAAACCTATGTATATAGATACATACATTCATGTAAGCAGTGATTTCTGAAAATAGATCATAAAGCACAAATAAATTATATTTGGGATGAAGCTGGAATAGCTGTTGGCAGCTTCTGGTAGCATCAGTAGAAGCAGCACAGATGTCTTTGTTATGACCTCAGGTCGATGACCTCAAAGTATAAATCAATAAAGCATGGTGTGTTCTACTTCAGAGCAACCGCTCTTGCTGCATATGTACTGCCACGCAATCACTGGAATGAACTGCAACAAATTTTTGTTAACTAAAAGAAGACAGCCAAAGTGACAGGTTATATATGCAAAGAAAGTAAAAAGGAAACGATATGGTTCCTTAAATCGTATAAAAATGCATGTATTCTGCATGATACTTCAACTTAAGAACCTTTCCATTTCAGGATACGGTCTAAGAATGTGTGGTTGCGCTGAACAACCACACTTAGGTGCTTTTTTTTCCTATTTTTAAATTATCTTAACATATGCACGTCTAGTGCCTTTTTGCAAAAAAGGAAAAAAAAAAAAAAGACTTGCAAGTGTTAGGGTAGAATAACTGCCCATACCCTGCTCTCAGCAGCATAAAGAACCGCAATAAAATAAGCGGTTACATATATCTCTCAAATAATATTTGACATCAGTTGGAACATTTACAAAACTGTAGGTTTTGAATGTGATCAGCAACGTAAAGTTATTCATGCTTATTCACACTAACATGACCCAACGAAAATACTTAAATTGAGAGCTGATCTCAGAGGACTACAAAGGTGCCTACAAGAGAGCAAGAGAAAACAATCAATCCCACGCTCTAAGGATTCCTCTCCTCACGCAGTTTAGGGTAAGTCCTTCCCTCCCCCAAGCATATCAACACCTATAGGGTCCTCCAGGAATGGAAAGCCCTATTAATAGCACCTTCAAGATGCCAAGCAAAAGAAATGAGGATCCTAATGTGCTAACGGTACTCAGCGTTATGCCTCGTTCATTCAGGACTGGTGCAAGCATTCCCAGCAGCGTGCACGTGCCAGTAGGTCACCTCTCGGATGAAAGCACCAGGCCCAAGTGTAATTTCCTCAAGACCAAAGCGATGCTCTTCTGAACGTATCAATCCTGACACAGTACAGGTGAAGACGTTGACTCAGCTTTCACTTAAGGTATATAATTACAGCTGTTGTGTAGCTTCTGGCTCTTGGTTAACTCATCAAACTTTCATTTCGCCTTCAGCTCCCAAGAAACACTATCCTTCTCTCCCAGATAAAGGCATGCTGTAGTTATGATTACCTCACTTCATTTAATTTTCAGTACCTACTGCTTAATGACACTGTAACAGACAGGTTCCAGCTATTATGAAGCGTGTCTACGTTATTCTTCATGATTCAAACAATGACACGTCAAACCTCGCAGCTCCTCCATGAGCTCCCAGTCAGCTTCCGACATGGGGAAAATGCTTTCCCCTATGAAATATGAATTGCAGGCTATGAGCCGTTTGGGTAGTTGCCCTTTTGTGAACCAATGCAGATCACAGAACCTGGACAACGCATGCAAGAGAGCAGGGGAGATGGGATCTGACTCAGGGACAATCCTTTAGCAGAGACCAAACAAACGCAGTTTGATTAGCGTTCAGAGGGCTGCAAAGCCCTTCAATACCAGGAAGGATTTTCACTAAAAACGGCATGCACAATTTGCCCTAGTCGACCAAAACACAACCTACTCCAAATACAGCAGTGACTCCATACATAGAGAGGAAAGTACATTGACAGCACTGATAGTGGTAGGGGGGTTTGGCAGAAATGTGCATCTACAAGCAGCAATACAAAACTCTGAAACAGAAACAACTCAAAAGCACATTGGAAAGTGGAAGGAAGAGATGTCTGAAAAATGCCTGTTTCCCAATACAGAACATATGTGCACAGCGGTGGGCCAGCTCCAGCAGGTAAGCAGATGACTGGGTACTCAACCGCATGAAAGGGATGGCTGAAATAGTACAGGAAATAGCCACAGTATTTTTCAACAATCCAAATTATATTTACCTAGACGTGATGAATTCATGACTTGGAAATTATGCTACGTACTTTACTGTCAGGAGGCCATAAAAAGTTCACATATCCTGTCCTGTGTTACTGATCATAATGCACATATAAATATATGTGCATACTGAGAAGCCTCCAAAGCGAAGAGAGATACTGGAACTCAAAGAGCTGTTTTTTCTCTAAGACAAAAATTGTTCATTTAGACACCGTAGAAATGTAGACATCGTAAGGTTGAGGACTAGACTGAGTTTAGTCTATTATCTTCCACCATTATCTTCCAGGCTATCGTCTAAGTAAACTACATTGGAATTTAGACAAATCTTATGTAAGTGTGCTCTTTCATTTTTTGCAATAAATATCATTTTCCTTAAAACCCATAAATAGACACGGGTAAATTGTGTGTGTGATTTTGTTCTTTCCTGCAAGTCTAGGTCTTGGTGAAATTAATCACCAAGTCAGTCTCACCTAAAAATAAGGGCATATTCATCTTTAATTATCAAATGTATTTTCTTGTAAATCATTGAGAAATGCTGGAAAATGAAATTCAATATTCAGTTCAAACAAAAATGTTTCCCTTCTCCTGCGATCTGGCCATCACTCAAAAACCCTGCTCAGCAAAATTTTGGGGTTTTTTCCTCCCACTGAACGCCAGAAACTAACAGACTGCTATATTTAGAGAGAAAGGAAAGGATGGAACGAAGAAATCTACAGACCAATTGATGAAATCACATAACAGTCCTAGGCATTACTGTAGAGAAAAGTCAGAAAGGGACACTCAAATACATAGAGAAGCCAAAGTCGTACAAAGAGATACAGCTAAGGGAAACGTGAGAATCTGAGGCAACGTAAGCTGCTTATTTGGCAAAAGCTTCCATTAATTCTCAATACTATTGCCAGCGAAGGTATAATGGGGGCACTCCTTATCTTTTTCAAATAACCTGCTTTATTCGGAAGCATTATTTTAAATAGTCCTAAAGGTGTTTTGAGCAAGCCTAACTTAGTTGCTTGAAGAGGATTAGAGGTCACTCACTCTTTTTGTCGCGCTGGCAGATCTGCGGGACGCTGCTTCCCAGCTAGCGCGCGCTGACAGGCCGTACAGATGGTAAAAACGTCAATTAGCACAGCAAGATCTGGAAGTGGACATCTGTCCTCACCAGTACTTTTAACCAGGAGATGGCTTTCCTGCTGCTAGATTTTTTGGGTTTTTTTTTCATATTACACGTACTGACTTCATTACTATTCCTGAATATTTTTTTTATTTCTCGCTTGTCCCTTAATTTTTGAGTCCTGTGACAATAATGAAAGAACATTGCAAATGAAAGTAATTTGAAATATCATTTCTATATGAAGATATAAAACATCTAAGGAAGTGAAGAACAACCAGTGGGGACTAAAAAAAAATGAATGGAGATACCAGTTCAAAATGACTTCAGACTTCCTATGTCACTGGCAAAAGCAGCCGCCTGCCATGTTATATTCTGTAGGACAATGAGCCACAGACTGGCTGCTTTTGTATTCATGTGTCAACACAAGCATGAATTTTTATTTTATTTTTTTTTTTTAAGTGCTTTTCTTTGTTGAAGCTGCACAACACTTCTTTGCTTGACCCAAGTGTTTTAGAATGATCATGCAGATTTGGGTGAAATTTATATACAAATAGTATGCACAGATTTAGGAAATACTGTGAAAATTTATTACTGGTGCTTCCAGCACTTGAATAATTTCTTAAGGTTTCGGTTTCCAAAAATTTTCCTCAAAATTTGTTTGAAATTTCTGGGAGAACGAAAGCGATTGCATACAAAACATTTTCTACAATGTTCTGCAGTATATTAAATGCATTTCTGATTTCATCTGGCATGCCTTTATACAGAAATTGTTTTAATTATTGCTTTTTTGGAGGGAGAAAAAGATTAAAAAACTGGAGAAATGCCACTTAATGAATTTTCTCTGTTCCTTATCTACATCTGTCAGTTACTGCATGCTGAATATAAAACCACCATTTCAATTAATGCTTCCTGGAAAATTGTATTTCTCTGACAGTCATCTCCACTGCAACCAAATGGAGCATGACAAACAGAGAATGATTTTGATGCTGCAAAAATAGCAGAAGCACATCACTACTAAAGCAACAATTAAAAAAACCCGTAAAACTTTTCACAGAATGTTTCACATCTGCTTAAATTATTAGATGAAGAATGGAGAATTGACATTTGCACTAACTGTGCAAATAAACCATTTATTACTTACTTTCTTCTGCACATTTTCTGATGCACCCAGTAAAGTAGACAAAAATTTCAAATAGCAAAAACTGTAAACAATGTAATTTTAAAATCACAGCATATGTAACTTCAAAGGCCAAAAAATTGTTCAGCAAGGGAAGTAAAGGCTCCACAGTGATGCTGAACTGCTATTGACATTAACACATAGAGGTAAACCACCTATTTTAGTTAGTGAACTCTAATGCCAATTAGATATGACATGCATTAATTCTTCCTATGAGAACACAGACCTATATTTTATCTCTCATGAGCTTCTATCACCCTAGTCTCAAACTCTGTTCTCAAATGATGAGCATTTCTAGCATCACATTACCTAGGTCTTCACAGAAACTAAAAGTAAAATACCACAAAGTATCACCTTGACAATTATCTCATTCTCTTTGCCTTGTTTCACCAATTCCATTTGTTTCACATTTAACTGTGAAACGATCCCTGCCATTACTACTGCTACGTAACACTTCAGTGGAACTTGCCCAGGCCCACCGTCTTCTATAGCTCTCGCGTAGATTCTCAGAACTTCATAACGTGAAGTAGAAATATTAGCCCAATTACTGCTGTTGTAACATAGAAAATTCAAACCCACAATCTCATTCAACAATTTTAGTGGGATTTTACTCTCTGGCTTTGGAAGCAAATTTCTGTGCACTATTTTGCTCTTCTCTCTTGAAAATGCTAGAAGTGACAGCAAGCCTTTTTTTCTTCCACTTCAATCTAAGAAGTACTATCTATCTAGTGAGAGAAAGAGCTGAAAGTCAAATTTTCAATTCAAATGTACAGCTAGTAACTAACAGATTGAGTTTCTGAGATCTGCCTTAGGAAACTGTCCCTACCTAAGAAACTGGAGAAGGCAAGGAGACGTGCACAGTAAACTGGGGTTACTGTTATGGTTTCATCAAATGCTAAGGAAGGTCTATTCTGTCCCTTACATATAATGATGTCATCAAGCACATTATGATGTAATCCAACATCAGCCTTCATTAGGTCATGAAGTCTTCACGACACTTGTTTAAAGGGTTTCTAAGGGTTTAAAGGGTATCTACAAACACCTGGTGCCAGGTATGCCACATAAATGTATGTTGCATTAAACCACCTGTTTTACTGACACAAGATGGTTTGGGTTTTTTTAAACTAAAACACACACGAAACATGAAACACAAAGTGAAAACATTCACACCTAGAATGTATGCCTCTGGGCCTCCCAGCTTTATCGTGTACGTTGCTCGAAAAACTTCCGGATGCAGTACACTGAAATTCTGTTTAGGCTGTATTAAAATAAAATCAGTTCAGAGAATCCAGCCTGTCAGTCGGAGAATATTTAATGAGAGCATTTACTAGTTTCAGCAAGCTGAATTTGAATTTCACTAGTGAATGAACCTCAATGAATAATAATTTCCTTCTAATCTCAGAGCAACAAAGCTGTCTGTAAAGTGTAATGAAACTCATTACCTGTTTTTCATTAATATCACTTGCTTACATTTGTTTACATAAATTTTAAGAAATTTGCCCCAAAATTAAAAGCCTTTGGAATTACAAATCATCTAGCACATGTGCTGTAAGCTTTATGCTGCTGGTGCTACTATTTCCACGAGTCCATTTGGCAGTGCTGCCAACAGACCCTGGCAGGATTTAGAACCTCCTTGAGTCAAACACTTTACAGGTAGATCTAAACAGCCAACATACAGCAGAGAGGGGCACGGAAGTGGCAGAACCAGGCAGTTAATTAACTCCCCCCCCACCTCCTCATTAATCAGCCTCCCTCTTCACATCTAACAGCAACAACTGGCCAAGTCCCCGTGTCCTGCCCTCTTGAGCTCTGCCGTGGCTTCAGCTGCCACCGCACAGGACAGGGACCACCCTTCAGCATCAGAACAGCAGCAAGCTGACTACAAAAACCCTTATATAAAAACCTTCCCTGTTACAGGTTGTAATCAAAACTATCACTCCGAAGTCACACAAAGTACATAAATATGTCTCTAAATCCATGACCTCTTTAAAAATAAAGTAACTGAAGAGCTTAACATTCTATCTTATAGACTGATGCACCTAATGTAAGTGTTAGGAACAACTTACATTTCTACAATGAGTTTCTCTCTCTCATTCTCATTCTAGCTATAGGAATGCATCAGCAACTTTATCTCAATTTTATGAGGCAGAGAAAGGCTGAAGTTCTTGCCCCAGACAGTTTGGTGGCAGTTCACAGGAGTAAATTAACACCTCCTGGGATTCCTGATTTATACTCAGCTACAAGATACCATGCAGCATTTATTACTGCCAAGAAGCACTGAACGTTTCACAACATGTTTTCATTCATTTTCCCATCTAGCCATTTTGGTTTTATTTCTTCTATCTTTTTCTAATTTCTTTTTAAAGTAAAATTGCTCTGAAAAGAAGCTATTAACCAGGAAAGAAACAAATAAATTACATAAGATGACTAATAACAGCAGAACCAGAAATGGTTCTCGATAGAGACTGTAACGTAGCCCAAAAAAGCACCACTCATCTGAAAGACATGCTACAATTTCATAATAATCTAATGACTGGACTTACGTGCAGTGCACCATGAGCCAATACCAAGGCAACAGAAGAGACATCAAATATTAAAGGCAAGATAGGCATCATAACAGATGACTAATATTTTTCTTGCCTAAACAGACAACAAAAAGCTTCTGCAAAGGCTGATAACAAAGCATTCAATGAGAGCTGAAGGTCCAGTATGAAGACAGAGGAATTAGGATTCCTTTTTTACAAATGTACTGCTGGGAGTACGGCTGTTGAGAGGGAAGATAATCATCCCACCAGAAATCATTTCTTGAGCTCTTACTCCACTCAATAATCATTACACCATTTTCAAATGTCTCATCTTGTGTACCACAGGCTCCTGGAAATGTTTTTCTTTTGTTCTGTCTTGATGTAGTATCAAGCACAATAAAGTCATTACAGATTCAGGGCAGCAATACTAACAAATACTAATAATCTAGTATGTATATCCACCATCCAGCTCCCAGCCATTACAACCAGATAATAAAGAAGTCATTAAAAATTCCTTGTTACATTATATATAAACAACAGTGCAGTAACAGTGCGGATCTTCACCTAGCATTAAGAGACCATTAACCTAAAAGTTATGGAAGGTTTTTCCTGCAGCTAAGCCAACCAACCCCAAGCCAGTGGGATACCCCACAGATGCTGGGTGCTTTGGGTTTGTTCAGCATCACGTATCCTCAGCAGTTGAGTGGTATTGGGGCTTTTTGGAAGAGGCAGAGAGGGAACAAGGGAATGTAATGGTTCCTTTCCTCCCTTCCCCCTTTCTCCACAAAAATATAGGCACGTAATTGAAAAGGTAGTCAAAGCCTTGAGACAGTTTCGTCAAACGTCTTTTTTGGTTATTTAACAAAGCTAGGATTTCACTCCCACAGAAGGTAACGTGATTTAGAGTAGACTGTACAAATGCCCTCCACACAGGCTTACGTATTACCCAGAAAGCTCCGATTTCCTATTGAAACACAGACGTATAAGATGGGACCATTTCAATGAAGGTGACGGAGAGTATGAGGGAAATAGTATCAAAAACATGCTGTTACAATGCTGAGTTATAGTATCATTGTTCCAGATAATGTGAAAGCTTTTTCTTGCCCTTAATATTTAAATCAAATCAAGCGTCCCTGACTACAGCTTAAGACACACTCGCTGGCTATTCTGTAGGATCAGGCTTGAAAAGCACTAACTTATGAATTGGGTAATGACAGAGAAGAGCAACTATGTACGTTTAATGGAGGAGATCCAAGAAGAACAAGGAATAAATGAGCACATAGTGAAGTCAAAATGGAAAGCCTTCCTTAATTAACACACCTTCATAATCTCTTATCATCACTCTCACCGGACCCTACAAAGAAATTCACCACTTCATATGTATTGCTAATGGCAACCACAGGGGATGGGGAGGGAAAAAAGACCCTGAAATCAGTCTGTGATTCTCTGTTCCCAAACCACAGTTCGAGTAGCGCTGCTGACAAGCAAACCACTCTGGCTGCTACAGAGGCAGCTTCTGTCTGTCTGTGCGGATGCAGCACGGCCTGGGGAAATGCAGGTCCCCCAGGGGAACCACCGCCACCAGTCACGGTCAGAGGGAGGCTCTGATTAGATGGCTCAAGCAAGTGCCTGCATGAAGGCATCTCCTGCCGGCTGGGAGCTGCATGTGTGCAGGCCCTCCTCTAAGTCCTGGAGAAAGCGCAGCCAAACAGGTAACCACCACCGATCCACCAGCAGGACCAGAGTTAGCCACGGGCAAGCGGCAGAGCAGGGAATAACACGGAGGCTATGCTTGGGATCCTCTCCCAGCAGAAGAGAGAGAAAAGGAGGATGGAGCCACATGTCCACCTGTGCACAGGCCTATACTTACTGTCCATAGCAAGTGAGTGTGACACTGAGCCTGGGGACTCCTGCTGCTGAGTAACACCACAACACAGAAATCCACAATAACAAAAATAGCTGCTAGACTGTCTACTGTTCATAATGATAAAAAGCCTTCAACTTCGTTTCTTCCCATTTCTTACCACAGTACAACTTCACATCACTTGAAGTTTTGCAAGTAAAACATTCTGTTCAAAGGACATACATGTCAGTGGAATGTCCCAGAAACTGAGGCCATCTGACTGAAATTCAGTACAGCTAAATATATACTAAGGAGAGCCTCAGCTGGCTTCTCCACACTGTAACATACTTTTAGGCTGATATGGCCTGGACTCACTAAAGACTTCTCATGATTTTCTGTTTGGTTCCATAGAGCGTGTCCACTCAGGATGACAGCCACAGTAATCTGAGAAAGCAAATGCCCAAGGAATAAAACATGTGCAACTGGGAAAGCATGGCCTGAGAGAAGAAGACATGATGCAGCTGAAGATACATTAGAGAGACTTCTAAGTCAGTACAGCATGAGGCTCTTATGCAGGATCCTGAAAGTCCCATGCATTCTCTCTTTCTATATGAAGGAACTTTACTATTATTATTTGTCACTGCAATCACCATAGGCTCTTTAGTATAAGCAGTTCCAAGTGTCTATAGCTCATATTTATTTGATGAAGCCTATTGGAAAGGTTAGAAGTAACACAGCATAACAACATATGCTCGCATAACAACAGCAGCATGGAAGAGAAGTTTTTGTCTAGACGAGGCCAGGAATTTGTAGGTTAAGGTAGCTAATTCCTCATATAAATGTTTTAATCTTTTAGATTAAAACAAATAACAGAAGAAGAAATCTTATGTTCTGAAGAGACACATTGTTGTGATGTCTATAAGTCAAAATGAAAATGCCAAAAACCACTTTGCCGAGTCTGCTTCCGCAGCATGATTCTTTCCCACCCTCACTTAAGAAAAACAACAAATAAACCAGATAGCAATGAACTGCATTTTTCTGAGGTGTCACCTCCAAGTGCTGCTACTTGGCAACTCTTCTTAATTTCAATGCTATCTTTGTCAGTGTCATCTGCTTTTCCTGTGACTAATGTCAGCTTGTCAGCTATGCCGCAGCCGTACTCACTTCAAGCTACGCCTTTGCAAGAGGCACAGCATTTGCTATGGTGGATCTTATGCTGCTGTGTATTCAGGAGACTATTCAAGGTATCTAAAAAAAAAGTGAGAACACTGAAGAAAACAAAGTGCTATGACCATTATGCCATCCACAAGCAACATTAAATGCTACCATGGCTCCTGCAAGTGACAATGATGTCATTAAAACCACAATGCTCAGCTTGTGAGGAGACAGTGAGATAATAAGCTGCTTTTTGAGCATCCAACGGATTACATCCCACTGCTCAGGAGCATTAAAATAATTAGACCTTTGAAACCTCTAACATAGCGCACATGCTGTTGTGCTCACTGTTACCTGCATAACACTGCTGCACCCAGCGTTACCCATTTGCTCCATCCTCTTCATAAACAAGTGGGACCCATCCTGTAGATCATCATGCTGTGGACTTAAGTACCACAAAGACTTGGAGGAACAATAAAAGTGAAAGAAGCTGTAAAATTTCATCCAAAGGTGCCAACATGAGCATTATTACAGTGAATATCTCATAACTGAACACAGATATCTAGTCAAAGTTGAGATTCACTGGGCACTGATAATTTAGCTAGTCCAACAAGCTCCCTGTTGCCCCCTTTTCCAGATAAGCGGAGAAAAAATGGCGAAGAAAATCTCAAGACTTCCCAGTCTTCTGGTAATTAGTTAATTCAGTCCACAAAAGCTGCCTAGGTATAAAAGAGCAGCAGAGTAGAGCAGTAGCAGTGTTTTAGTTGGGATGATGGCACTATTGGAACAGATGTAATGTTATTCCTCCAAAGAGTTCTCAGCCTTATATAAAGCACAATAAAAAGGGGATAATACCAAGAGATGCCTTTTTTAACACTGAAAGTGACAATGTTTTCTTGACTCCTGTTTTATTTTCGAGCTATTAGAAAATACAAACTGCAACCAAAGCAATCCCAAGATGTACTGTGGGATACAGCATTATTTTATTCTTATACCCACATGCAACAGAATTCCATTAGGAACACAACACCCACAGACCTCTCCTATTTTAGCACACTAAAAAGCCCAAAAGAATAGACTCTCTCTCATATGAAGCATATATTGTCAATCACCTTGATTAGCCCTCAACATAACTAACGTGATCTGAATGCAATAATCACTACTGAAGTTCTTCAGATTCTTTTCCAGTGCAAATCAAATACTAAATTCAGTTACAAAGTAAGTACCTTAAGGAAGGTGTTCCTAGTCACCAGCTGTAGTAAGAGTGTAAGTCAGAACCAAAGACACCATGTATTTTTACGCACATCAAAATGGTCCCACTTCAAAATCAAATCTTAATAGAAATATTCTAGAACACATAAGACTTAACCAAGGTTGCTCCTAAGTTTTCTCCACAGATGAATAGTGTATCTCACTAGCCTGTTTTTCACTCTTTATGGAGTACATAACTTTCATTGTATGTTCTGTAGAAAACCGAGTCTGACCTGCATCTCATCTTGCATTTTATCGCTGGAATGAAGTGGAAACTGTTTCAGTTGGGCCGGGACATCCAAATAACTAGAGCTACTGACCTTGGTTAGCTCAAACCTGTGGGAATGCCAGGTAGCAGAGGCAAGCATGAGACAGAAACAGCAAGCACGTAGCAAGAGCTCACCCTGGGAGACTCCTGAAAGGAGACTTCAGATCGAAAACTCAGTTCTCACTGATGACAAAAGTAGGAAACACTTTAGGGATACAAGGGATTATGTACAGAGTTCCAGCAATCCAAAAAGCCACTGAAAATTGCTCAGCTCTGAAGAAGCCCTCTTCAAGGTGACAAAAGTGGGAAAGGATTTGTATTCAAATCTGGTCACTTATTTGGTCATAATATCTATGTGTTCTTTATGTTAAGAATGACTTCTTCCATCTTTTTAATTTTGTGTTCTGTGGTTTGAGAAGTTGAAAACTTTGTGTGTCTTTTGGCAAGTGCACATCGAAGAGAATGTAGTAAGGCAGTTGTGCATCAAAGCTCTGGCAGAAGCGTGCTCACGTTACAAATACTTATGAATTTGTGTTAGACACACTAGCAGAAATCAAAATATTATATTGTATCATAATAGAAGCACCAAATTCTTATAAACAATCATCCTTGGGCAGCTTCAGTGAGTAAACTAAAGTCACATTTTCTTAATGCCCCCAAAATAACCTCTTACAGTTATTAATTAACCTTCATTATACATGTGGAAGCTTAAGTTTTTCTTTAAAATGAGATCTCAAATTAGAAGTCATTTATTAAATTTATGGCTTAACCATTTTCCTTGCACAGCAGTTACCTATGTTTATATTGTACTAGCCATTTCATTTTACTTCCAGCCTATTAATTCATTGCTTCACTTAATCCAGCTCAATTGGGAAGAGGTACTCCTAATCCAAAATAAGAACATCCATACAGAACAATAGGAACGTACAGAACAATAAGAACATCCAAGAGTTAATCCATAATGATTAATCAGGAATAGATGTTCCAGAATAAATCCACACGCTGAGACTAGGTAAATCCCTTAGACTGAGTTTGATTTAGACCACTTTGATCTCAGCTTCCCAAAGCTGCTGCTAGAGACACGTACCTCCTCATCCCACAGCTATGGCAATACGGATATTTGGAGTTGAAGCCACACATCATGCAACAAGAGAAGACAATAATTTATTTGTCAAATTAGAAACAAATTCTTGCAAGTAGAGAAACAAAAAGACCAAGAAACAGAAAAGAAGCAAAAAGAGATTAAAGAAAAGCAACTAAACCAAACTTATTCTATGAAAATGGAGCAGAATTCTGGACACTCAAAGACCTTTTCTCATGTAACACAGAGGCACAGATTTAGATAACCTCTACGTAGGGACTTAACTTCATTTTTTCCATCTCTTTCAATGTAAAGAATGTAATTATCCCAGTTATGCTCACCCCAAGAAAAGGAGCATTTAAAACATTTACATGACTTAACCTAGAGGTGTTAGTTTGACCCATTAGTAACTCTAATTGGAAATCTTATTCTGATTTTCATATGCATTGTTTAGGTAGTAGAGTAGGCTTTCCTTTGTATAGTTCCTTAACTGGTCAGCTTATTTTTCTTGCATGGTTCCTGCCTCAGACAAAATGTTTTGGGGAAAATGAGTCCAAATTCATAGTAAGGTTGGTGTCCAAAGTTTTATGCAATTACTACTAGCCAACTGCTATACAAATATTATGAAACAGAAGCCTTCCCAAGTCCTTTTCAATGGCTGTTGAACACAGCATGATAAGTGACTTTATATTTTTATTGAAGCTCAGGTTTCCAAGTTCATAGAATAGAAGGCATTGGAATAAGTCTGTCTTAAATAGCAAAAAAAAAAAAAAAAAAAAAAAAAGATAGATTCCTTTCCTAAGAAAAATGTTTGGGGAAACTGGCTGGCAATCTTCCTAAAACCCAGAATGTTCCAGAAATGCAGACTATAATTCAAAAGTATTTTGTCAACTGTACAACCATTTTGATTATAGCTGCAATGCAGCATTCTCTTCAGGACCGTTCATGGCACTTAAAGGATAAAATGACCCAACTGCCTACTCTGTTCCATCATTATTCATTAATGAAGAGACTGGGCCTAGAGGATTGTCATTGCAGGATAAAAAAAAAGGTTCATTAATACATCCCTTAAGCACGACACACATTAACACTAACAAGAGACAAAGACAAGAAAAATCAGATACACTTTCAATGTACACCTTAGCAATATTTAGAGAACGTTATCAGTTTAAATAGCACTGATAACATACTATTATATTATGAAATAGTTTTGATGAATATAGAAAGTGCAAACACCTTGAAATAACAGGGCTAAGGATGAAGTCACTCCTCTCCGGCAGACAACTTCAGCATGCATGTGTTTTCTCCAGGTTATGTAAACGATAAGCAGAGATGAACAGAATGGTCATGCTGAAATATTCAGGACTCTCAAAGGCAGACTTTTTTTTTCTTTTTTAATTGCCCTAATTCTGCTATCCCTTCTGTTAAACATATTTATATTTCTTCCTGTCTCCCCCTGTGCCTCCTATGTCTACTGCTCTTCCTGAAGCTCATCTTAACAGATCTGCCCTCTTCCCTTTGAATCCTTTTCTACATTCCTTATTTTCCCCTTCATTTTATCTCAAAGAAACCAATGCCACTGATAAATATCAGATAGCTCTTCCTTCTTCCCTCTCAGTTTCTACTGCTCAGCATATCCTCGCTCTCTCCTTGAAATTTCTTAATCACTTTAGGGAAATTGTCTATCCTCTGAGGCCACAACCGTTATTTAACGTTACACACCTGTTTGGTGGGATGGTTGGTTGGATGCATGCTTGCTTGCTTCTTTAAGAGAGAAGCATGAGCACAAAGTAAGTAAAATTTTGGGAGATTAGCATATAGCAGTATCCACATACTGTCAGAACTGATGTCTTCAAAGATGGCCACAGAATACCATGTGCTTTGCAGGCTTATGACTGACATAGAAGAAAAGCTCTTTTAAGAAAACAAAATATTGCTCATCTTGCAAGACTGAAAATCTTAAGAAAAATACTGTATTTGTTTAATGATCATGAAAAATAGCAGCCAACAAAAAACTTCAAAAGGAATTACGTGAGACTATTAAGACCAAGTACCAATACCGTTTTCCATTTATGTGCCTTCAAGATTTTAGAACTTATTGGAAAAATGAACAATTCCTGTTATTATGGAAACAGGCTTGCACAACATAAAAAGGCTCTAAGAGCATTAATCTTTTAATTTCCTGAGCTTTGTTTGTGTCACAGCCTTTACTTGCAATTAAGCTTAGTGCATATGGAGTTCACTGCCTGCCAAGCCTCAGAGGACTGATACAGCCCAGGATGGGTAATTCAAGCTCCTTTTACACTGACCTACCAAACTCTGACCTATTAGACCAGTCTGGTAGAAGTGAGAAGGTATTACAGTTTCATTCAGATCTTGATATCTAAGCAATTCATTCAACAAAGGTACCAATTATGTTTGATCCCCTCACCTTTCCCCCTACTTCTGGGCTGGCCTGATTTGCCATGAAACGGTAATCCTGAGTCATGCTGAATTTGCTCATAGCGAACTGAGATGAAAGATTCTGAGTCTTTAATTCATCCAGTTAAATGAATTAAAATGATCTTTAATTCATCCAGTTTGTTCATTTGTTATAGTTCTAATACCATAAAAACACAGGCTCTTCATCTATAGGTAACTATCGACTGCACTCTTGTTACATGCAGTCAGGGCGATACACACCAAGACCATCATCTGCACTGATGAAAACAGATGCATGAGCATGCTTCAGAGAGCTTATGTGTCTTCTCGTCCTACCCATATCAAAACATTAGATCTGTAAAATGTGAAACATTTCCTCCGCCAATGGTGGAAGAAGACAGGTGATATCATTAACTATCAATAGCAAAACTATCAATCCAGTCCACCTAATACGCTTTTACCTTATGAATAAAGTTATTTAATAACAATGTTCTCTAACTAACCAAATACAGCAACTAATGCAATTGACATTAACCAGAACCAATACAGACCAACTTTCTCAAAAAATGATGCCTTGAAAGTGTATTCATTGTTGGATTCTCCAGTTCCCTCACTAGAAAGGGCTTCCCTCTGCCTGGTTGCAGCATTAGGCACTTACTGCCTCTGACTTCAGCATACACACAGCCCACATCAGCGGCACCAAACTCATCTAACCCTCATCATGTAACAAATGCTGGTAAAGCCGCAGGACCTCAGGCTTCCGCAATAGCTGTATAAGCCCCAGCAGGATTCCGTGCATGCCCGTGCAGGCAGGTAACCAGCGCTGGCACCTGTGGTGTCCCGGCTTAGTGGGCACCCATCAAAGAATCTGAGCTGGATACATGCTGTCATCACGTATTTCCAACTGCAGTGAAGATGCAGATTTTTCCAGGACTGCTTTACTTTATAAACACTTAATTTAGAGCCTGACCCTGCTTCTGAGGTAAGCAGAGGGTTGACGTAAGCAGAGGTAAGACGTGCTGACTCCCGCACGTCTCTTGCTGCTGAGGTGCCCCCTTCCCTGCAGCCGTGCGGGCAGACACCCTTCCTCCCCGACACAGCAGCACTCTGCACTTGCTAGGACCGATTCGTCACAGAAACCAGATGCAATGCCAAGTAGTAAATCTTATTTAAAATCTTCTTAAATGTTAAAAAAAAAAAGTCAGTGCCAGGCTGAGGCAGTTATTAGGGCTCCAAGTCAGCCCCCCACTTGGAAATTCTTCTTCCTTATAACATATCTTTAAGTTGTTTTCCTCTGCTATGGCACTCCCCATCGGTTTTTGTTACATGCTTTTCCCCCGCCCCTGAATCCAGACTGCATCAGCTGTGCTTTATGTAATGCTGCTTTGTGCAACATCATAGGACCTCACTACAGAATTTCAGCAAGAAACTGCATCTAAAGATTTTGCTTGTGTTGCTCTTAAGAGAGTCTGGCTTCACTACCGAGGCCTCCGCTTCTTAAAGTTGAATTCCTTGAGGCTGAAAACAGTTGACCCGGTCCCGAATCCTGGCTTTATCAAGCCGCTGCCTTCAACACCCTTGGCTTGCCCTTGAAACGGCTCTCTGCAGCCGTGACTCACTCCGCTACAGCACTCGTTCTGCTGTCAGAAAACCGAGCTGAGTGACAGACAGTTAATCACGGAGGGATGTCTCCGCGTGAGAGGGACAACAGGGAGATTCCTGGGGCACGAGGAAGGAACACCAAGCAATCAGACCAGTGTTCTTGCTGGTTAAAAACAAAGAAAAGTGGTATCTACAATTCTATTTTCCTGGCTTCAAAAGCACTTTCTCAATTCACAATTTCTTTTATGTGTAGGAAAAAATAGTACAGCCAAGCTTTCGCCTTACAAGCAACCACTTAGAGGGGGAAAGGTGCACCGCAGGAAGTATTTGAGTCATACAACTATTAGGAGAAAATGACAAATTGAAACAGGCCAGTAATTAAGGCGTTTGCAGGCTACTTTGCTCTTCACCTACCGCATCACTGGTACATAACTGACTGGATATTTGCTCTTCAGAAGGGAACTCCTTTAAAATTATTCTATTCTTTTTTATTATTATTTTATTATTTATTTTATTGTATTTCTGGAAACTTTGGGGTGTAATTTTCCTAGTGGTATAAATAGAGGGCCAAATGTTCTTGTGCTATGGTAGACCATAAGGATTTGTTTCAATAGTAAAATTCTGTCTGGAATTTGCCTCAATATAGATTAAAGCAAGACGTCTGAAAGCTGTAATTCCAGGAATGATAGCACAGGATGCTTTCTGGAACATATTTATTTACCTGAAAACCATGCATGGTCATTAGGCTGTTTGTTTCCCAATAAACGTTAATAATCTGTGATCTGTATGATATCATCTAAGCTTCTCATATTCTCTCCCTCTCCTATGTCCACTCAGTGTTTATAAATGATGGTTAAACATTAGTCTACTATCTGGCACAGTGAGGATTTGAATTGTGATTGAAGACCAGCAAAATGCGAACATACTGAAAAATAAAGCAATTTACATCTCAATTTGGCATATCCCACGCTATATACAAGTCATTATGGATATCTCAGTTCATTAATTTTCCTTGAAATTCACATGCAATAGTGGTCCAAAAGTCAAGTGTAAAATACCTCTTTTCCCCTGCCCACCCTAAGGTCTGCTCCTGAGCCAGCCAGGCATTTTTCCAGATCTACGCCCTAGCACAGTTACACTACCAGCCGTGCTGACACTGCAAACCAGCGGCAACAAACAGCTGGGAGCTGGAGAGGGTGGCAATAGTCACAGCTTAAAGCATCTAAACTGCCCAACAATACTTCTAGCATCAACATAAAAGTCTTCAAAGAGCGTATGTCTACAAGCACCTCTCTCGCACAGTATCAGTGCTACAAAGATTACTGGAATTAAAGGTATTAATTTGTAGCACTACAGTGGCAACCATAGATTTACATGTTAATGGTCTGTACAAAACCCAGCGATGGTCAAAAGGTTCTGTTTATCCTCATAGCAAGGATTGTTTATCCTCCCAGCAAATGCAGCCACCCACTTTTTGCTTTTACAGTTCTAATGTTTGCCTAACATAATGCTCAAGCTATTAACAGCAGAAGACTTCTTGACCCTTACATGCCTATATATTTCAAATGTTTGGATTTTCACAAATCTCAGGAAGTTTTACTTCTGTAAAAAAAGAAGAAACTAATCTACATGGATTACATAAAGTTTGTACAATAAATGTCATAAGATAGATCAAAAGTGTTTATTCTTGCTTAACTCCCATAATTATCCCTTTATGTATACAGAGACAGAAAGAATATACACCAAAGTAGAAAACAGGTCAGGGATACCACAGTGATGATGCAAGGGGAGGCGCAAACTATAAATGTGAACGCCGACCAGAAACATGAACCACAAAGCTGAGACAAGGAGCTCTGGGTTAGACTCAGAAGTTGTGCGCGTATGCGGTAGAACCCACCTAGGTGCATTTAACTTTTTCTTTTTTCTTTTTTAAATTATACTTGCACAAAAAGATATGATACCTTTACAATAAAGGAACAGACTCTGGTGGAAACACATCTCCAGAGAATGGAACTGCCCTATATGGCTTACGCTGGTAGAAACCGTTTTTTTCCAAGCACACAGCTTCTATGGCTCACTGTCAGAAAACTGATTTAACACAGAAACCTAATGGAATCTATTTAGAATTAATGGACAAGTATAAGAAGGACACATCTGCATGATTTTTAAAGCTCTCTTTTCTAACATGCAACACAAAATTAAGGATGAGTAAAGATACTATTTTCGTGGACACGTTGGATTCAGTTTGGCACTTCTGTTGTTGAGGGTTTGTTGGATAGAAAGGATATAACTGCTTTTGAAACTTTCAGAAAATTAAATGTAATCTACCTTCCAGTTATTTCTAAAATTACATGCAGTTGAAAGATCACATTAAAGGTCTTTTATTTTGGATCTCTTCATGCCATAAATCTTCTGATCTGGAAAAAAATATGAGACCTCTAGGAATGATAAGTACAAAAGCATTATCTTTAAATACTGTCAGAAAATAAATAACCACTGACTTTTGGAACTGAAGCTGAGAAAGTAACACACATGTAGAGAAGGATTTCAGTAATTGTGGAAGTATTTTAAATGTTGTAGGGGTTTTGCATTAATTTATATCTCAGGGTAATTCTTATTTCAGTTCTAAGGCAGATTTCTAATGATTCTGCTGTTTAACAGATTGATTGCTCTTGCTCACAGCTCGCACTCATTTTTGCAACAGAAAAAAATTCTAAGCCAGGAAGTAAAATGTTTCAAAAGCAAGTGGCAGTATTTCTTCTTCTTGAAATGCTACAAGTGACCTGGCCTTCCAAATTTTTTTATTATCAGTGGACTAAGAGAATGTGTGAATCCCAAGCATTCTGGGCAGTTTGCAACATTAAAAAGCCAGAAGATACCATAGGGATGATTATATTTAGATTTAATTAAATACTTCTGGACAAAAAAAAAAAAAAAAAGGAAAAATCACAGTCTGGTCTAAACCATAAGAAAGCAAACAAGCTGCTATTATTAATGTGCTCTCCCAATTGTTCTTTTTTTTTCCCCCTGAGATATTTTCAAATGTTGTGTCTTGTGATATTTATCTTCTCTTTTAGTTAACTATTATATGCTGACATTTTTATGCTCAATTTTAAGCAAATCAGTTTAACTAGAACTTCAAGTATGATCTGGTCTGTAGTATCTCTCTTCCCAGACAACTTTTCAGTTTGAAGACAAATTTTGCCAAAGATCCAGCTTATGCCAAGACAGACTGTCTCCCTGCTCTCCCTCCAGAGCGCACACGGACCTAAGAATGGACCAGAGATACCAAAATGAAGCTAGCACTGGAGAAGCGTTGCCCCACATCGCGCTAGAAGTCTGAATACAAGCAAACCAAGCACATCAGCCCAGGCCGTCTCATCCAAAGGCTTCATGTAGATGTCAGACCATCCAAAGAAGTCATAAAAGCCTTTGTGGACTTCATACACATCCAGACCATTATGAATAATACTTACAATGAGATCGGATTCCAAACTCTTACAAAAATGAGTAAATGAAATAATCTACACAGTTACAATTACAGAATAAGCCTTACTAATTATTTTGAGAGGCCGGGTATCATAAGCAGTAGGAACAAATCACAGAGCAACAGACCTGCCTTGAGGTACGTCTCAAGGATTTTTCAATGCTATTTCAATTATACCCTTACAGATCCCAATAAAGGCAACTTTGGAAAACACAAGACGCACTTACAAGTTACCAAACTGTCCTGCATGACTAAGCTGATTTGTAAACCATGAACATTATTTTCTTTTTCACTAGAGGTAATTACACAGTTTTGGATAAATATATATGTATATGCCAGACAAAAAGCTGCAACTGACAAGGAAACTATCCATCTATTCTGTCTAATTGTGCTGCTTATAGAAATTGGCTCAAAAATTAAATTAAGCAAATGGTTTATAATAAAAACCCTAAGAAACACTTTTAAAGATCTGTAGTGTAAAGTTCAGTCCAAATATTTCTTACCATTCAGTTCTGGTCCCAATGTCTGGGAATATTTTTGTAAGACATTGCAACTTCTCTTGCATAAGGTCTTAAAAGTTGTAGGCTCAGGAAAAAATCTCATTTCCTAAGATTTTACAAGCTGAACATAACAGTAAAATCTTGTAGATCCTAAAACTGAGGATGCGGAGTTCAGCAGCTGTAACTCTGTAGCGTACAGACAACCAACACACAACCACTGCAATCTTGGAGCATATAAAACAATTCTGAGCCAGCTCATCTCACTCCTTTCAACTACATCAGTGGACAAGTTGCCTTAAGTACACAACAAATTGAAAATGACAATGAGAATACTTCTCACCAAATACTTCTCTTTGGCTCATTTATCATTCCAGCTAATGAAAAGGATTTGAAATATTTTTGTCAAAACTCAGCTTGATATTGGCTTTTATTTGGCTTCACAGCACTAACTGTGGGTATCAGACCTCGAAGGAAGAAAGGCCAAATTCTGCAGCACCTGAACACTGATAGACCTCAGAGAAGTCTTGAAACTGGGGCTCAGATTTCTAGGAATACGCTACACCAGGTGTTACTGCCACAAAATCTCCTAGAAAGACAAGTAGCAAAACAGCAAAAAGCAAATATTCCTGCGTACAGTCAGGTGGGTTCCTTGGAGCAAACAGCTGTGGTGAAGGCCGCAAGGAAAAATAAAGGAAATAGAACCAAAGAAATACAACGACATTATTTATAGGGAAAAGAAATGGCCTATAACAGGCTTGAGTTTGTACGTCCCCATACAGATGTTATTTATAAATGGTGTTTTACCATCCAATTCGAGTTCAGCATTTCCATTGAAAATACAAGATGTAAGAAACTTACTTATACGCTTTGATTTACAAACCTAAGGATGAACACTGTGATGACGGGAGGAAACGGGTGTGAAGAGGTAGCAACGTTCAGCAGACGCAAAGACAGAAAGTGCTCGGCGGGTGCCGGGGAGATGCAGGTGAAGAGGGAGTTACGTTTCACCAGCGAGGTAGGTCTGCTGCACAGCCACGTTTCCGCAGCACCTGACAACTCGGAGTGAAAGCCTTGTAGAGCCAGCGAGGGATCTGTTGGAGGTTACAGGCACGTTTGCTGCTCTGCAGGGCCACAGGCGGGCTGGATCACGCTTTCTGTGCCGATCAGCTTTGCCGGCAGGGGAGCAGCCAGGAGGGCAGCGACAATAACGCAGGGGCCCTACGGGAGCTGGTGTTGACCTAGCATCCCTTGAGGTGTCTAAGCTGACTCCTTGTTTCCAGAACACCCTGCAGTACTTGCACTTTAAAGGCTTTTATCATTATTAAGGATATTCCTGTATCTCCTGATGGAAAACGATCCTTGAATATACAAGGAGGTAAGTTACACCAACCAAATACACCTGCTTCCCGGAGTGACAGAAATACTCTCCAAAGCTGCTCCAGCCTCTGCAGAACAGGCAGAGGCTGTTATTAAAATATTGTCTTGGTTCATGCAAGATCCTTTGATGTTTCATAATCCTAAATGTGCTGAAAACTCAGCGAAAACCAGATTCCTCCTACTACAGAGATCTGTCTCATACACCAGGCAGTTCCCCTGGATATAAAAGTGATCCCCAAGAGAAGGGAATGATGGACAGTTTAAAAAGACTGTGACACTGTAGGACTGGCCAGAGCCAAGAATAACAGTCTGCCTATGCTCTAGGTAATTGCAGTAAGCTCTCTGGGATCTGCTCGGCATTCATCTCGATACACTGTCAACCAATCATTTCATCTGCGTCGGCTACAATTAGTGATAAATAACTTGCAAATAATGAGAAATAGCTTGTCAACAACACTTCATTGCTCTTAAAACTGCCACGTGAAGTAAATCCTGGCAAATAATCACACAGCACATACATATGCACATATATACAGACTTTCAAAACCAATCCCCTCCCAATACCAGAAGGAAGTCTTCCAGTGATGTGAACATGATCTTTCTCCACACATCCATTTATATTCCTACAAACACAAATTGCAGAGAAAACCCCAAACCGTCAGGAGTATGTATATCACATACAGCACTGACAGCTCAGCATTTGCTCAGCTTAAAACAACTGCTTATATACTGAATGCGGTACTGAATTTGCAGGTTAGAGGTCTAGCTGATAGGAAACGTGAAGAACGCCAAAACATGTGGAAGTCCAAGAGGACCACTGGGGATTTCACCACCTGTGTAAGGGGGAAGAACCACAGCTTGGGCCGGCAGGTGGAAGCAGGAAAGTGGCTCCAGCTGGGAGCCAGACACCGACTCCATTCAGACACCCTCACGTCCCTTTGGGAAGGATGCAAAAGGATAGGGACAATTTTAAGTGCAAGTAATTCATCAGCTGAACCTGATGCCTTGGTTTTCCACCCTGCTGAGATAGTAGCCTGAGTCTATGCACAGCCTGTGGAAGTTGAAGCAGGTCACTGTCAGAAGAGAACGTTACCAGCTCCGGCCTCTATACCAACCTACCAAAGACTTATTTCATGATTTCCCATGGAAACCAGAGATTACGGAGTCTTTTACTGAAGAGAGAGTGGCAAGCAGGTAACAAACTCCGCAGTTCTGATGACGGGAGACAGAAGATAACGGCAGTGTTTGCTTCCAGTATATTCATAACCTTGCGATGTCTCTGCTGTCGTATAGCGTTACAGCTGGGCTGCAGATCTGGTAAACAAAGACAGGACTGGAACCTGAGCTGGGTGGAAATTTGTGCTGGTTCCTGTGGTTGTACAGGTTTTGCTAGAGAAGAAAACTTTGGCACGGCCATTTCCTGAGGCACAATGTCATACAGGTTTAATGAATCTAAATTCCAGCAAAATTTTAGGAAACTACTTGTAAGTATTCAAAGCTTCAGGTGGTTTTTAAACATGATGACCACATTAAGACATTTATGCAAGATACAAGGACAGAACACGCTGCTCTGCCAGCAAGCCCTCCAAGCGAAGGACTCGCAGTTGTTTGCAGCGCAGGTCTTGAGAAGAATTTGTGCAGTTTTAATTCCTCCCAGTGGAGGACAGTGGTTTACAAGCGAAGGAATTGAATGGCTGCGTTTCATCTGGCAAGTTACCTGTTTCCTCGCGCGGGCAGCGCGCAGATACGTGCTCCCCAGGTTTTATGTGAGCTAACGATGGCAAGTCCCAGCCTGGGCTCTACCTGTGTTAGTCCAAACACCAACGTTTGCTTAAAATTGACCTGGAGCTTTAGAACGATCACTGTTCGGGGTTTCAGAAAGGGTGGGTTTATGTCAAAAGCGCAACATATCACAACATATCTAAGCAGGAGCAATTTGAACCAGTCTGTAGAATGCTGAATAACTTTAGGAACTTTTTTGAACTATTTGTAGGATTCAAGGTGTATCAATTTAACTGTACAATACAGTGATTTTCTGGCCGAGTCTGCACCACTTTAAAGGCTTGATTTCCACGGGGAAAAATCTCTTATGTAATATTTAATATTTGAAATAAAATGCTGAGAAGGCATGGATCTTAATTATTTAGCTTCTGACACATACCCTCCCTTTAAAAATTCAGCGTCTGACTGCAGATCTAAAAGACTTTCCTATAAATAAGTTATCTTCTCTGAAGCTGTAACGAATTTCAAAAAGTATTGCAATGGTTCTTAGCTGATCAGAGGAAGCACAGTACTATTAAAATGTAAAACAATATGTATTTGAATATTATTTCAAGGCACCAAACCAGTCCAGGTTGCTGGGATTCTATAAAAAAGGCTCAGAGAGAGCAGCTTTAACAAAATGACATGACTTTCCCCGCTGCAAGTACTTTCTTTCCAACAAGTCAAGCACAAGATTGAGGGAGTACTTACAGTTTCTCTTATCTGCAACAGACCTGTTTCTGCAGTAAGTATCTTCTAAAGGGAAAGCATTCTAAATTAATTACATAAACCTCAAGAGACAGTAAACTAATTATTCTGGGCATATATAAGATGGTGTTGAGTTAATCTCTATGAACACAAGTGAGTTAAGTTTGTATTGACATATTGGGCCAAATTTATTGTCAGAAAAATTAACTTCAGTGGAGTTAAGCCAGGAGTGAATTTTTCCTCATTAAGTAGAAATAGGTCTATCATCTGAAGTGGGAGGATTTATTGCCTCTTGGGAAAATCATATTGCACTCTAGTTTATAAACGACTACTCTTGCACACTCATATGCTTCAAAATCCACAGAATTTTTGTTTAAGGGTCTAATAGTTGGATTGTTACACGTGACCCCTTTCAAGTGACCACTGACTTCAGCACAGAGGGTGCAAGGGGTACTGCTAAGCTATGTAAACAACTTATTCCTGAAGCTACCTGAAGCTTCCCTGCGTTGTTCGAAGTCCATGTACAAGCAGGAGACACAATCCTCATGTCTAAATCTAACACAACTACCATAAAATGTCGTCTTTGTCGACATTTAACCCAACAGAGTTATTTTTGAAAGAGCATCTCAGAGGAATTTTCACCTACTGCATGTAGGTGAATTAAAAATCAAAAAATTTGATTTTTAAATCAAATTTAAAAATCATTGTTCATCCAAATGCTATAACCACTGTGTTATACACAGTGGTTACAGAATGTCATGTATTAATTTTTAAATTTATTTTTAAATTATTTTGTACAGAGGAACAGAACTCAAAGCAGTAATTGCTACCACTTACTAAGAAACAGACATACTAAGAACCCAAACTAGCACAAAGCTAAGTGTCTCTATGTGAGCATTAGAAGTCCCACCAGTTCAGGAGACAACGTCTCCAAACTCCTTCAGCTCTAAACGTTCACCTGCAGTAACCACAGAGTCCTTCACTGTGCAAATAGGACAGCACTCTTAAATGCACATCAGGACAGCATCCTGGGGAACTTGTACCAGTAGACTTAGCGCTCATTAGCGTTAACCTCTCTTCAAGACCACTTTGCCACCAAATCTTTTTTTGAGCTTTCCTAAGCCATCTGTCTAGAATTCAGGAATATGTCGCATAACTACTCAACACTGCATACTAAAGGTAAAACTCTGTTCTTTTTTCATTTGTCTTCTACTATGCACCAACCTCTGGTGGATGCTGGTTAAGCATCTTAAACAGAAATCTATTTTCAGCATGGCCAAAAGAGACTACAGAAGCGCCTGAGGGCAAACTGAAACAGGCTTTGCATCAGGCTGCAACTATTTGGAAACGGAATTTTTGAGAACCAGCGTAGCTCCTCTGAAACCAAGGAAACTCCCTTGACACAAAGCAAAGGCCTCCTATCATTATTAACATTTTCTGACGTGTTAACATCCCAGTTATCTCACCCCTTCCTCTTACGGAAGTCATCCTTAATAAATCTGTGCTTCTCAGTACTATTAATGTTATCACATCAACTTGTTTTTCAAGAGTCTGTCCTTCAATGTGAGTATAGGAAGACTGCAGCATTGAAAAATTAATCAGAAGTCAGCCTGACGGGGGGACATCAGGATACACGGAAACTACCCCCACTGCAACCTACTTAATAAGCAAGGGAAAGGAGAGATGAGGCGGGGAGGTTAATCCCACCGGCATTTGGGATCACAGCCTGGCATCTACACCTAGTCTGTCCCCACAATAGCTCCAGTTCACTTAATAGCAGCAAGTACGTAAAGTTTTCATCTTATTTAGGCTATTCTCATCTCTATCTTGGCAAGTGTAGCCTCTGAATGTGGCTTTAAATACCTCTGTGAAAAAGAGCAAGTTAAATTACATTAGGGAAACATTCAAAATTACTAGTTTTAAAATGAACCCCCCCCCTGCAAAGTATTATGGTGATCACTGAGAAAATTGCTACAAAAGCTAGAAGGCTGTTTTCTTAGCAATACCAAGAGGATCTTTTCCATTGTTCTGCCAAGATTCGCAGCAGTCACAGAGATGTTTAGCTTTTTCTGAGGTTCATCGCTGCAGTACAGCTGCTGTTTCAGCCACAGAAAAGTGTCAACCTCCTGGAGAGTCTTAATTAAATAAAAGGCAATTTTAGAGGGTGGGGAGAGTATCATTACAAAGTGAAGCCTTGCTATTTTGATGTCAATTTACATAAAGCTGTATCACTCTTTGATTATGTTTGTAAATTGCATTCAAATCAAAAGCAAAATTATTGCTGAATGGTTCTTTTTAGCTTAGATGTCACCAGAATTTAGGCTGAGGTAGCCATTAATTTCTGTTATTTTTCAGCATGTATTCTCAAAGAAAAAGCAAATCCCAAAATTTCAAGTATAAGAGTCCTTCCTTCTTAGGCTGATATCTGATGGTATCTCATTCTCTAGCACTTCTCACAATGAGGAGGAAGCATGGTGCCCATTTTCTAGAGGTGACATCGAAGAAGGAACTGTAAGCTATTACCGGTCATCAGGAGTAACCAAGACCCAAGGGAATGGTAACTCTCACCTGAGAAGCAGCAGTTTCCTAACGACAGTTTATGCAGAGAAATGTTCCCTATTAAAAATTCCTGTGAGCACCAGTACTGAAACCTTTCCTCCATCTCTAATACTAAAGTGTTGTCAGTGCTGTAAGTGCCAGTTGACTGTACAAAATGACAAGTATCCAGGCACATCCCTTGCAACAACTGGCATCTGCTTTGGAGTCATTTTAGTTGGTTTGAATGGCACTAATTAGAAGTAGTTACATATAAATGACATCCCAAAGACTTGACACAATAAACATTGCTATCTAGTGCCATTCATTTGCTCTTCCCATTCAAATATACACAGTATTTACGATAATTTCCATGTTCACTGCCACCTTTATCCCACAAATAAGGTCATGAGACAGACAAACAACAAATATATGAAGCACCACATGGAAGTTGAATACATAATAAGTTATCAAATGCTCTTTAAAGCATCTAGGCCAGGGGTTTGATTGCTTCTGAAAGTTGTGAATGTACCCCTAAGAATGCGGCCTAGAAGGCTGTCTCTTTGCTTAACCTTGCAACGAAGCTATTAAGGGTTCTTCATAAGAGCCTCGCGGTGAGTATCGATTGGCCAGGCAGCTTTATAAACACAATCAGAATTTCCTATCTAGTCCTCTGTTCTACATGCACACAACGGTGCTAGTGAAAAAGAAAGACATTTCTACTCTCACATGGGTGTAGACTACTAGGAAGGATAATTGAGATCTGAGCTACCAACCAGAAACTTCTCCATTTTTCTTTTGCTGACTAGGATGTCCTGTTTTGGTGCATGCAAGAGTCAGGGTGATTTGTACAGTGCAAAAAGTTTCATATGCTCAAAAGAGCAGATAAAAAAAAAAGAACAGACTGAAGGTTCTTCATAGTCTTAGCTGGTTTTTAGGAAAAGATCTTTCAACAGCGCATTTCTTCCTGGGTAGGTCTAAAATGTCAAAGTACAGAAAGACTGGACGTGCCTAGCAGTAAGCACAGCAGCAGCTAACTACATACCTAGAACCTGGCTGGATGGAGAAGTCTGAGTCGAGATCAGAGGGTCTGTGGCACAGACACAGTATTTTAGACAGCCACGATTAAGATCATTAGTAGAGGTAGCTGCCACAAGAAAAGGCAGCAACCACCTAGTGACTTTCTTTGATTTCCATCATCCTACATTTTTAGCATCCCACCGCCCTTTTTAGACTTACAGCTTTTTTTAATACCTATTCTACTGCATGGTGTCTTTAACACCTCATACCAACTCTCTCACAACCGTAGTGGCACAACATTATTTTCAAACACCTTTAAATAGTGCTGTTGATTAAATAACTCATCACTAACGTGATTCAGGAATCCAGAGTGCCTTCTGAGGTGTAACCTTTAACACCAATTGCAAATACAGAACAGAAAATTAAGTCAAGCTGACAAAATTAAATCAGAAACTTTCAATGCAATGTCAAATTTCTAACAAACTGCATATTACCAAAGAATAAACTATGTACTAAATGATTAAAAATTTAATTTGTCTTAACGATGTTTTTGGGCATCACATTTTGTATATAGCTTTCTAGACGATGCAAGGAGAATAATCCTTATGGATCACATCCAAAACAGAATGGTCACAAAAGATTACTGGGACCTCACAAAATTCTGAATGCCTTCCACCACCTTTTAAAAATTTGCATATGCAGCTTCATTTTCAGTGTTTCAGATCTCAAACAATAAATGCAGATTTTTTTCTTCTTAAATATTCCCATTCCTAGCTTTAAGGGTATATACGCTTCAAACAGCTTGACAGGAGGGCTTTGGAGTCTTCATTTGTTGTAGTGACAGCATAACAGCAAAACTCCCTGTACACTAAGCAACGTCACCGTGTAACAAAAGAGGATGAATGGAGTCTTGATTTTGTGTCCCTGCTAGTATCAGAGAGCATGCAAGGCTTTAACAAAACGACGACAGATGAAACATTTCTCAGGCTCTAATTAATTCTTTTCCAGAACACAGCCAGTTAACATGCAGCCTTCTTTTCACTTAACACGCAGGTTAGCTCTGTATATGGATAATCTAATTCCAAATTGAACTATTTCAGCATATGCTTAGATTGAAGCACATTTAGTGTATGTATGTGCTTTAAATTAAGTAAATGCTCAAAAACTTTCTGACGGTCTCACAAGGCGTGCCCAATGCGAACCACATACAGGCTGTGATCTTGCACATAGCTAAACTTCCTAGACACTGTGGAGTGTTGCGTTGTGCCTAAGACGATTTTAGAGATCTGAGAAATATTCGTAACAACAACCTCAGAGTTTTGAAAGAATTTCATGGTGCTGTACTGTGAATGCCATGCCGCCTTCGGCACAAAGACACTTGTTAGTATTTGAACTGACCACCGAGCCTTGGAGCAGGAAACAAGCGTCGGAATGGGTGCGGTGAGGTGAAGGACGCACCAGAACCCCCCCAGGCCCTCGGGGCTTCGCTTAGAGCTCTAGCAGCTCTCCCCTACAACGGAGACATTTCTATCTATCCAACCCTGTGACTGAAAGCTGTAAATGTAAATTGTATTTATATGCTGCGCTGTTCAAAGAGATTCACGGACAGTAATATGTAGGAGCTTGAGTCCATTATACTATCAAGTAAAACAATTTAAATCAAATTTTGCTTTTCCTACGAGATATTTATAGTAACTGTTATTCTGCAACAAGTCCTCACCAAAATAAGCAAACAAGTCCTCACCAAAAATAAAAAAGTGTCCTTCTGCCTTTTAGTTTATGTAATGTAGATGCCAGGACTGTGCTCTCTGGCTATGTTTATTTATAAGTCAACCGCTCATAAAGAACTTTTTGAATTCACTTTCACCAATAACCGTGTAACCTTCAGAGTATAAAATTCATGAAATCTCAGGAGAAAAGACATTCAGTGTCAGGCTTGTCCTATTAGGGCAATGCGAGATGAAGCCCAATTTTATAAATTCAGCATTACAAATAACTATCAGACAAATCTGGTATTTTCAAAACTACACAGGTACTTGGGCTACTGACTCAACGCTGTTGCAAGAACTTTAGTATATTTTACCAAATCAGAAGTCAAAGCATGCTAAGAATTATGTGAAAATTCTTTGTCATTAAACTTGATGATTATATAATCTGATGCTTTTTCAATATCCTAACAATATCTAGGTGCATGGGTCCCTGGAAAAGACATTCTCGGCCTGTCTCTGCCCACAGCAGCTGACTTTTCTTTCCTTCCATTAAAAGACCCGTCATGGGAAAATGGATCTGTCTTTTCGCCTAAGGGTTCCTGGTTTTGGCAAAACAGTGCCATTCCCCAGGACTGGCATGGCTCCCCACAACTATTAAAATCCTTATTTCATTACAGCAACTGGTGGGATGATACCTAATAAGTAGGTTGCTTATTTTTTTTAACTTGTTGCCTTAATAGTTCTCTCTCATCTAACCAACTAGCAAGTTGTTTATCACAAATATTATGTCCGATATATATAAGAATATTCATACTAGCAGCATTACATTTTAGGAAATACTGGGTCAACAAGAGTTCCTAACTCATAGTGTTATGGCTGTGTTCATCAACCTGTTACGAAGATGGAATTTTATTTAAGAAGTTCATTTCTTCACTACTTCACTTTTAACATTCTCTTAGGAATGATATTAAGATACATGAATTTCAAAATCCTTTGGCTTCATTTGAGATTGCCAAATGAACGAGTGAATCAAGAATTATGTTGCAGTATACATTAGGATGCAAATGTTAAAGAAATACTGCAAAGTGTCAAAAGAAGGGTTATTCACTTCTTTTTATCGTTATGAAACACATAGAAGGGTTATTCACTTCTTTTTATCGTTATGAAACACGTAGAAGACGTTCCATACAAATCTTTGGAACTATGAAAAGGATTCCTAAAGCTTACTTGCACAGCAATCCTTTCAAATACCTATAGGTTATACCATAAAACCTGCTCCATAACTGCTCTGTGGTGTAGACGATGGGCATTTCATTCCATGACAGAAGATTTCGAATCAGTTAAGAGTAAGAGCATTCTGTTTCACATTGATTATTCATTAACATAAATAAGATAAATGCTAAAGAATGTCCAAATGCAAATTTGAGTGAACACATTTCACTCTATCATGAATTTTTAATTGCAATTCAAATTGTGAAGCTGCTATTCTCAAAAGCAGAATACAAGTACCATGCTCGAAACAAAGTTGTAGTCAACAACCCATATTCTTAAGAGCAATTTCCATGTGCTTACATGGCATGCTGCACTGCTTTTCAGAAAAGTCCATCCATAACATATATACACACACCTACAAAACTTCAATGTTTTTTCAACAAATGCTACCATTTATACATATAAATTGCCAGTTATTCTGATAATTCCCTAAAACGGTGCCTTGCTTTGTGCTCTGGAATAACCAAATTCTACGGTAAAATGCACACGCACCATGAGGAGTTGGAAATAGGAGCAAAGCATGCCTGCCATCAGCCCCAACATTTCCAGGCACAAGCGTCCTTCTTAAACTGTTGACTAGCAGCACCTTTTTGGTTTTGGTTTTTCATGGTTGGTTTCTTGGTTTTGGGGGGGTTTTGTTCACTTTTTTTTTAAAGCAGGATCTCTGAAGCCTCTGTTAAGATAACTAAGCAAATGTTTTCCCTAGAGACCTTGGAAATAACCACTAACTTCTACACACAGCATCTCCTTCCTATTCAGAAAACCAGCTCAATTTACAAGGCCTATCTTCCTTACCTGGCGCTCAGGGGAGCGGTGCTATCAAGCCTCCTGAATACGCTCCGCTGTGACCTATGGTAAAATGCCCCGGTGCTTCTGCATTCTGCACACAGAACAGGGAACGAGGCATTGACCTTGCCACTGCACAGAGTAGGTTCTAAATATAGCATGATTTCTAAGTATTCCAATGTTCTTTCACCAGTTAACCGTTAACTCATGACAACAGCCAAGTTTTGTCCTGAGGCACAGGTTTTTCCCCTGTTTTGCTCTTATTCTAGGTTAGAAGAAAATTGGTAAAGAGTCAAGATGACATTCAGCTTACTTCTCTAGGTAGTTGGTTAGTTACTTTGGGGGGGAAGGTAAAATGTTGACTGCATCGCTTGTCCTGAGTACAGTTTTAATTTTGCAAGTCAGAGCTTATTTTCCCTATCTGGGCTTTTGTTTTGTTTTTGTGAGCCTACTTACTATATATGGTGTTGGGGTATTTTAATCACAACTGTATCAATGTCTGGGATGTTGCCCCTGTGGAGCTAAATGGTGGCACAAAAGACCTGCAAAACAGATTGTCTGCTCTGCCCTAGAAATCCTCACGGAGAGCAGAGAGGAGGGAGAGGGAGGAATTGAGGAATCCTCCTTCGCAGAGTGATATGCGGAAATGTCCAGAAGAGCCTTGCATATGTTGAATCAAAGGTACTGACATAGTATTTGGAGAGTACCGTAGTGTTACCATACAAAACCAGCTGTTGCTAAAAGGAGGCAAGTATAAACACCTCTTCCCCCCCCTACTTTATTAGATTCATAAGAATCTCAGTCTTTAAGCCATTTCTAATTTTTCCTCCTCTGTTGGTAAGGTTTGGGGCCAGTGAAATAAAATTGTTCTTTTCTATTCCCCTATAGCTGTTGCAGAAAATGCCGTGAATGCTGCGAATAAGTCAGCTGAAGCAGTCAAGTTTTAAAATACCGGCCAGCTTCGTAGATAGCTGTTCTTTCCTAAGTAACTATCAAGAGAACTCTGTAAGAAAAAAATATCTCCTTCACCATTTTGCGACGTTTAATTCCCCTAAGCGAACAGCTCTTCTTTGAGGCCCAATTCTACCACATTTTTCCCTTCACGAGTATCCATGCAACAGCGCTACGATGGAGTGCTTCCCCGTTAGACACCCAGCCCTCGTCCTCACCATGTGCAAGAGCCTCTCCCCACAGCTGTTTTCAGAGTCTTGGGCAGGACTTTTCTATGCTCAGCTGGACTTCTGTTTCCTTTCTGGGCCTCTGCATTTGTTTTGTTCATTTAGCATCCAAAACTGAACTCTTCTGTTATACTTAAGCATCAGTAAGAAGCTATTTTCGATGATGACTATAGTAACAACAGGTAATTTCCTGCTTCCTTCATGAAGATACTCGGTTAGTGCCTTTCTTCCACTTGTCAAATGCTTTAGAATACATCAATATTTACTGCAGTCACAGGAGTGCTCCAGCACAGTACACCTGAGCTGCCTTTCTTTAACTAGTTCAGGTATTTATAGCAGCATGGCATGGCAAAAGACTCAAAGTTTAACTGCCCAGGTCCTCCTGCTGCTTTGATGAGTTTTGTAGCCTGCAATGAAGTCATAGGTCTTGGGCCAGATTAAGTACAAATGCCTCATACTGCCCTAAATACCCTCCACTACGAAGAGCAGGATCTAAACTGCATGGATCTTGGCCGTAAACTCTCACGACTTGTTCTGAAGATTGTCCTTCAACGTAAACACTTGAACAAAAGTGCTGAGAGGAAACAAAAATTATACTCTCCTAGAATATTAAAATCCTGCAAAAAGAATCCCCTCAGTAAACGTTGTGCTGCATGTTCAGTACTAATCTCTCAAAATTTCAATTTCCTATGATTCAGGACTACAACTGAAATTTTCTATTATTTTAGCCCACATTTTAGTATCAGCATTGGAACACTTAAAGTGCCAGATCAGAGGCAGATCATAGGTTACTTTAAAATAAGAATTTATGAAGGGCTAGAAATCAAAAGGTACAACACGGAAATTAATAAAGAGAACATTGTTGCCATCAAATGTAATAAGAATTCTAATACACAAAGATCAATTGTTTTTCCACATAAAAAGCTTTCTGCAGGAATTTTGCACACAATTTGAAGCTAAGGGTAGAGGGGTTTTTTTACTAGAATAATAGTAAGTGTAAGTTGCTCTTGGAAATGAATTAAAGACATGATCTTTTTTATTATGAAGCGTTGAAAACACAAGCAGCCATGCAGTGCACCAGAATCTTTAACTATATTCACCTTTGTACCACGTCACTGGCATATTGCTTTGCCTCTTACCTATAAATAAGTAGGATTTGAGGAATACATCACAAAAGAACGCAGAATATTATTACGGGATTCATCAGAATTAAAAATTATGTCTTACACACGTGTGTGCCATCTGATTCTGGCAGTAATACCCTGTTCAGTTGCCAGTATCTATGATGATGCTGAATATGGGATGTAAAAAATGTCACCTTTCCTGCAGGTACCATAGCTTATAATAAAAATACACAAGGGCTAATAATAATAATAATACACAAGGGTTATATTCCCTACTTGCTTCCAATGCTGCTAAGAGGGTTTCTTAAAAATACTTCCATATTTTGCAGTTAAATGTAAATGTATATTCTTCTCTTATCACTGAACAACTTAAAAAGTCTGTGTGAAATGACTTTATTAGTTTAACGGAGAACATGACATTTCTGCTGTCCCTTCAATACAACCCAACATCTGAGTTTAAGCCATGAACATAACATATATGTTTGTGTATACATTACTTCAAATTCTGATCTCCTCAAATCAAATATTATTGGATGAATATGACTAGTCACTCCTTGACTAACACCACCGCAAAATGCTCAAACAAAACAGCTATGGCCAATCTTGAGTGGCACTAAAAATCTTTTACTGTTCAACACTGAAATACCCGATTCAAGAGCAATCCCTGTTGTATCACACCTTATATAATCTCTCACCAGTTTCAAGAAGCAGTAAGCTGCAAAAGGTGGATATTCTGAAAGGACTACACAAAAACAATTTTTGTCTTCTTCCAGAAGAGTATTGCTGAGCTTCCTCAAGTGCATTCAAGTTGAAATTCTCATAGACATACTCTGACATAAAGCAATATTATTGATGGTATGCATGTCAAGGACACTTCACGCCAAACCCAGCCTTCTAAACTGTTAAAGGCACAATTTTCTTCAGGCATCTTTTTCATCACAAAATTCTGGGAACCGTCACCTCAGCCCTCTCCAGTGTACTTATCTATAATTCACCACTCAGAATTTCAGCTGACAACATTTACAGTGAAAACCACAGTGGCTTGCCCCCACCTTCTTATATGCAAGGCAATGGACAGAAGTGGAGGGTGCCGTATCATGTGCAATTCTGGCCAGAGGCAGCTGATGGCTAGAAAAGCAGTACATTTAAATATACAGTTCCTCAAAGTCAGTAGAGTTCCCTTCGTAAATCCATACTTTAGAATGCACAACAACTAAACAGTTACTTGGAATAAAGAAGGAAGTGAAACTGCTTTTAGTTTCAAAACAACAGATGAAAAACATCATTCCCAATATGGTCTGAACAAAATAGTCAAAATATAAGGTGGTTCTTCCAGGAAAGTCTCTTGAGAGTAATTCCTAATCACCACATTGCTGAGTTTGTCCATTGTAACAATTAGCATCTATGAAAGCTGAAAAACTTTAAAGTTTTCCAGCAATTTTCTTATTCCCTACAAAACCACAAAGTAAAAATGACAACGTCTTGGAAACCAATGCCATACGGTCATGCAGATATATAATTTGACCATTTTTCCTTTGAAGTCTTTTCAGATACAATGCATTAGACTAGTGCTAGACAGCTGGTGTGACTTTAAAAAAGTATTTCCAAAGGCCTATACTTGCAGTGGATTTTTGCAGATCTTCCCAATACAACTGCCCCATCCCTATTGATCCCATGTGATGAAAATCTGATCTCTCAATGGCAGACAGTGTCCTTTTCTGTCTATGACAAGAAGAAATATCCATACCTAAATCTATGCTTGTTCCTACCCAGCTGGGCCAAACGCTACCCCAAGGTGTATTCATACCACTTTCAGAACTCGGATTATTTCAAAAAGATATATGTCGCTCTGGAATTTAAAGCAGATTACTTGCATGTGGACTGCTATGGATTTTGTAAATGAGTCTAACTTCCATTTTACAGGTCAATAAAAGTGTACATGGAAATAAAGCAGTCTCAGAGAGCCATCATTAAGTTATTCGGTAATGCAGGACAGCTCCCATTCATCAAGCACTCAAACACTACCTTTACTTGATCTTACTCAAAAAATTATATATCAGAATTAATGCCATTATGCTCTGCACTACCCAGAGCTTTGAAACTTAGATATGGAAACCCATGTTTTAAAAGTTTGAATGCCCACTCAGATGTGATCCAATTCATGGGCCACATTCAGAACTCTTTCTTATCATGGAAATTGATGTTTTGATCTAGTGGCTGATGTGGGTTTACATATATTACAAACCCAGATCCTACAGCAGTGGAAAAATTACAGATTAAACACTGAATTATTTCTATTTGAAACAAGTCCTATTTCACATCACTATGCACACGTTACCCACTGCTCTTACACGGTAACATATGAAATAGATGCAGCAGTGCAAGAGACAGAGCAAGGGTGCTGTGCTCTCAGACACCTCCCCTTGCCTTGCTGCTATAGTGCATAAACCATAACCCTCACGCTAGTCTCTGGCCTGCTGCTGCCCAAGAAGCCTTTTCTTGTTCTCTGGTTATGGGCAAGGGTCTGTTCACTCAGCCGTTACACAACACTACAGTTTTTTATGACCTGAACTAGAATCACCTCTGGTTCTAACACATACCAGCAGCACACTCCGAGCTAGATCAGGGATGTCTATATAATGCTTCAATGTGCATTGCCCATTTAATTTTATTCTTCTCTTCTAAGGCTTAGCTGTTAAGAGAACGTGACTGACTCAATTCACCATAGCTCCACTTTTTTGTCCAAACACTTTATATTTAACTGAATATTATCTTTGCCTGCAAGTCATCTCACAGTTCTTGCTAGGAGGTTTCCAGATGTTAGTTTAACTCTCTTACAGTTTACAGCTGTTTCAGGTTTTGTTTTGTTGTCTGTTATAAAATCTCCAACTCTTGCTCTAATTCCCTTCAGCCTTTTTTGAATTGCAGGAACATCTCCAATATTTCCATGAGAAAAAAGCTCATTCAGAACCTTGTTCAAGGTTCCTGCGTTGTGTCAGAGTGAAAATTACAACAGCCACAGTAAAATATTTTGCTTTCTGTGTAAAGAAGCTAGAGCTTACAAAAAACCAAGTATTTAAAGTAGGAGCAAGTGCTACCTTATAAAATCAGGCCAATATTTCCACTATTTGGAATGTACATAGCTGTCTCTATTTAGGCAGACGTATCACTGCAGTGTTCAAAAACAAATCCATTACTAGTACTGAACACGGCAAGATTTAAAATTAAATCCACCTCTGTCTTTCTTTGCATACCTGTATTTTTGTACACAACTCCTTCAAACACGGTATTCCTCAAGTGTGGCTAATTTTGTTAATACAGGCTTCTAAATATCCCACATCCTTTAGAAGAGCTGTGGTTATGTTTTGTATTGAAGAAAATAGTTTGGGAATCCAGTCTTTCCTTCATAGGTTCTGTCTTCCTCATCCTTGTGCAAGCTTTGAAATAAAATGACTTCCAGGTTTTTAGTCAGTTGGAAATGGTAACGTGGTCTGTTTTGTACTGGTTACCTTCTTTTTTTTTTTTTAACATATGCTTTAATAAAATAATACAATTTCTTTTCAATGTAGGTTCCCAGAAGCTCCTAAGATTCTTAAGCATTTCAATAATTCTATTTTCCAAGAGTGTTATTGCTGCCTACAAAGATTCTGGGGGTTTTGCCAAAAGATGGACGGAAAGAGAGGAGTAACTGTGATCATACTCACTTTAAAATGTTAGTTTTCAGAGCCAGATACTGTAACATCATCATAGACACAAAATTATTAGCATTACCGTGTTTACAGAAGATATTCTGAGTGAAAGATTAAATTTTCACTCAATCTAAACATGGACCTCTAAACATACACACCTGAACTGAAGAAAACATACGTATTTATCCTGGGACATCACAAGTCAAACTGCAAGCAAGAAACAATTTTCAAGGATGGTTGATACCATACTAAATTGCACTGAGTAGAGCACACAAAACTAAGTTAACATGATGCTGAGGAAGGTCCGTTTTACCCTTGTCGGACATACTTTCTGATACGATTAACCCATAGCTAAAAATTTTCCTCTAAGTCTGCTAGCCTAGCACTCTCAGTGCTTGATTTAGGCAACTTGGTCATTTAGGATTCTTTTATTAAAATAACTGAAATAAAGTTGTCAGCTCTTCAGGTGATGTCAAGGTGGCATTCATCAGTTGCTGCTTCAGGTTTACAGAAAGGTCAAATTGTTGAGTAAGCGTTTCTGTAGACTGAAACTTCTGTATTTTCCCTCCTCCCAAAAGGATTCGATGTGAAACTGAGTACAGTGCCCAGGAGGATGGGTATGAGCAGCAGACCCAACCAGCTGAAAAGGGGATCCAAGTGAATAAACTCTCGCACAGTAACTTCAAGCAGTATCGTGTCTTTTGATGATAAACACAGTTGTATGTAAAGGTTTAGGCCTATTTAATCTTCTTATTTGACAGATAAACCCTTCTGGAAAAGCAAACTCCCTCTCCTCCCTAGAGAGCCACTGGCACCTTGGACCTAGCCCTGCTGTACAGAAGGGTTGTTCTGAATAAATATGGGCAATGCCACTGCCCATGAAGAAGAGCAGTTCTTACTGGATCATGTCTTCTTCCAGGAAGTCTACAGACTGTTAAGGCCCCTGCTACCATAATGCTGACAGTAGTTACAAATCCACAGTTAGCTCCATGCGCTTAATAGACTGTATCTGGGAACACAATTTTGTCTTAAGCGTTAAGCCAAAAAATCAAAAACAAAAAAACCCCAAACTGAAACAATTTTTCCTCTATTAATTATACCCACTGGAGAGAAGATCATGCTAATGGTGGACTCTTCTTGCATGAACTAGGCTCCTTTTACCCACTGTAAAATAACAGCCAAATAGAAACAAAAACTGGGGCAGTGTAAAATTTGCCATTACCTTTCCTGTTAAACATCTCCCAGCTCAGCATGAGCTATATAATAAGACTGCAGCCTTCGATAAACTGAATGAATGTATTAATTAATTTTGCCTGCCAGCTCACCTTACTTACACATACTGACTCAATATTAAACAGAACATCAGGTGTTCACCTCTGAAGAGACATGGACATGCTTATTAATTAGCTTTGCTTGCCAACTCCCTTTAATGAGTTGTTGGATTATTGAATAAACCTTTTCAGTAAGGTTATGTAGTGAGCCCAGCACTTCATTGCTAGACTATTATCTAGTCTTTACTCTTGCCAACGCGTGCTATAGATGCTCATGCCGTTCATACTGAATAGAAATGCGTTTGAATCCTCAGATTGCCGACGTACTAGAGGGTGCTACTGTACTTCCACTTCCTAACACTTTCTTCTCCAGTTTCCTGGTCTTTATAACACTTTAAATGGACTACAAACTGTGGTATTTTTAAACACATTCGGTGACTTTAAAGCTATTATTTTTTCCTTTAATTGTATGCTTATAAATTTTTGCGGATTACATACAATTAGTCTTATATGATGTTGGACACTGAATGGGAAAGTAAGAGCATTGATGTTCAGGCAGAAACGAAGTTCTCACTATAAACTTTGATTTGTAAGGAACTGTTATGAGTATGTCTCTGTTGATTAGTAGAAACGCCATCTGGCTTACTTTGCTTTACACATTGAACTCAGTACAACTAATTAGGGTTCTAAAAATTGTTATTCCAGAGTTCCTCCTAGCGCTCAAAAACAAAATTATCTCGAGCACTTTTCAATAAGTACAATGCAGCCTTAAGTAGGAAACAGTTGATTTTAAATAAAGATATTTTAAGCAGAAGAGTATCTGCTCATATCATTATACCTTATCACCTTCAACCTTTTCCTATCAAAAACAACAATGATGATATTAAAGTCTTTTGACAACTAATTTTTTTTTAATAATTACATCTTGATTTCTTAGATAGATTCTTAGAGTAGATTAAGGAGTCAAAGCACCGAAATCCATTAATTTTAACAACACTATAAAACTTTATCAGTTAAAATGACTTTGTCATAAATACATTGAATGTTAAATTAATAATATCTTTGCTAGAAAGTATTTAAAATTCTTGTGATACGCCCAAAACTCATAATTTAAATTATCTTGCTTAAGGAGGAAATACAAATTTCATCACTGACTTGAATAAAATAAGGGTTAAGTCAGGAGACAGAACTTAACAAAAAACAATTCTCGTATGTCTGAAAACATGAACACAAACAGCGAATCTTTCCTGTCATTTAAAATACTGAACTTCAGCCTCTAAGTTTTAGCATGAATTCTCATGCAGTGAAAAGTGGCAGAAATTTTAAAAATTCACTTTTTGCAAAAATATTTTTCTTGAAAGTTCCTCCAGCAAGAACAACTTTAATTCGTGTTTTCAAAGATTCAGAAATAAAAACTGATATAATTTTAAATGGTATGAAAATCACTGTATAATTTAGGTTTGGTTTTTTTTTAAAAGCCACAAGCCAAGTTTGAAGATAAATGCTGGTCTTAAAATAGTTTCTACTGGAAACTGGTACATACATTTACAGAAGACCATCTAGTTACTCATTTGATACACCTAGCTCAGTTGCATCAACTGTGTTTAATATCTCAAGCATACTTATTCAGAGTCATGGTGAAGTATTAGCCTTTAATAGTCAACATTAAATCTGCTGCCAAGATTTAATACTTAATGCAGTCTAATTCAACGAGTTCTACAAATAATATTAAACTGATCACCACCATTCTGTAGAGCAACCTAAGCAGATAAAAAAGATATAGTTCTGCCAAAATGCCCAAGCATGAATAGGACAAATGCCCAACACATGACCTGGTCAATACCAGAAAGTACACGGTCTTCTCAAAAGACTTTGGTTTAAAGAGGTATCTCTTAATAAAAAAGGAACTGCCTGAGGCCACAAGGATGATTTCACAACCAGTTCAGAAGTAGACATCTTTGAGAAAGACCTCCAGGAAGCAGTAGAATAGAAAAAAATACTGATATATCTATCAGATATAGAGCAAAAAGCAAATGAGCAATAAAGGAAATATGTATCAGGAAAAAACTGATATAGTCAAAGGACGATGGAAGCAGGTGAAGAAATCTGAGCAAAGAATGGTTTGGTATGCAACCATGACAGAATACAACTTTGGCATTAATTGTTTCAGGTTGCCTCTAAGCATAAATTAAGATAGGGAAAAGTCCACAAGTAGGAACAGTATACTGAATTTTAAATATGGAAAATACAGATATTCATAGCAGGGCATACGTTCGCACAGCCATATAAGTCTTACATACTGAAGAATGCAGAAATGGTTTATAGCTCCTTCCAGTTCTCCATACCTCACTAGAGATTTCCCAGAATAAATGTTGCTACTTATATGCAGCAAGCGAATGGATACACTACTTTGCCTGCAAGTTTGAACACGTTGGGGCGGAGGGGGGGGATTTTTCAGAAAATCCATTTCCCATCAGTTTTAGCTTTTCGACACGTAGTTTAATGATTTGCTTCGTCTTGAAACAATCACGTTTGGGTAACTAGGTTACTTAAATTTATCAGGGCAACATTTCTGTCATTACTGACCACTCACACCAACATATGCAATTATTCAACAACACAAGACAACATGGGTAATTTGTAATACGAATAGATGCCTTCTAGAGATTCCATATACATGAGCAAATTGATTAAGTTTGCTACTTCTAATGGGCTAGAATGCCGTTTTCTCATGGCAGGTGTGCTAAACTGAACACCCCTCCCTCCTAGCATGCATTGCATTTTCCCAACAGTTGAGAGCTCAGAAGCGAGGATCTGACCAGCTTCCTCAGGCTCTGCCCTCCATGCCCTCTCCTGTCCCCAGAAGGCTTGCAGGCCCCCTCTCATGAAGGTCTGACCCTCTTTCGGGAGTAAAACCAAGGAACTTTTCAGAAAGCTCCTGTGCATACAAGAATTAATTTTGGAGAAAATTTTTCTGGTTTCTACTATGGTAAAAGTAGTGAAAGAGATCATTTTAAAACATATACCTAACAAATGGGGAAAAAAACCCCAAACCCTAACTAACGACTTAAACAATGTAATACTGCTACACTGGGAATCCCCCTTTTGGAGGGGGATTGTTCTGGTATGAGGGAGAGCAGCTTCAGCAAACAGAGCGTCCACCTCTTCCCCCACAGACAAGACGTACCACTCAGAAGCCGCTTTGCCTGTATCACTACACATATGCTAGGGATTTTGCTCACGTTGCAACATCAGCAAGAAGCATAATTTTATTCCCGTCAGCCACCACCAGTGACTTGTTAATGCAACAAGGCTACCACAACTTTCATGGACGGTCCCAGGCAGGTATGACGTGCTATCAATTTTTAACAATAGAATGAACTTTTTCAAAATGTTTCAAATGAAAACAGGCTGAAGTCTACTCCTCTCCTTCTGCCTCCCAAATTCAAATGAAGCTGGCAAAAATTTCCTCTTAAAGATATCATGGCAACCTCATGCAACTGAATCCTTTAAGACAGCTAGGAAGACTAAAGAAGTCCCCCAAATAAAATTCAGGACTTTTAAGCAATAATGCAAGTTAAATTGCTCAAAATAATAGTAAGAGAGGAGGAAGGTCTCACTAAATCATGACGAAATAGTGACCCAATCAAACAAGAAATCTAGGGGATTCCAAACTGGGTCCCAGATTCAGGGCATTAATTTTAAATACCTCATTTAAAATTCAGTTTGCTGTCACCACATGAACACGACAAGATAGAAGGGATGACAGGCTTGCAAAAGCACTCCGTTGATTCTCCAGGGACGGATGCCAGCAGTCACCCTTGCGCAGTAAACAGCGGCTGCAAGTGACTCGTAAGAGCACGGCTGGCATCATCCCTGAAGGGACATTTCACGTCCATACAGCAAGGTGAGAAGAGCAGAACAGGAGAGATGCAAAGATTTTTACATCGAGGAAATGGTATTGACTGCCACTGCATAGCAAGAACCAACATATTTTTCTCCATAATTTTAAGCTGCTAGCTGCAGCAACGTTAATGTCAGCATCGATACCTCTGGAAAAGTGGGGCAGCAGAAAGCACTGCCAGCATCTCATGGCAAAACATGCCACACTGATATCCTTGTTAAACAGGATTAACATCAGGAATTAAAAACAACATCTAGGTTTGAGGGAAAAAAAACCAAAATCCACTGGTTTTACCTTAAGAGTCTTTGTATGTTGGTAATGCTGAAACAGTTATCGTTATAGGAGTTATTTTTAAATAATTTCAAACTCTCCAGATCTTTTACCATGCACACTCTTCAGGGTTGAAGGCAAAAAATCTCTGTTTCTTCCAAGACATTTATTTAACATTCAACACAAACATTGATACAGGCTTATTCTCAGCTTGTATACAGTATTTTGGAGTAGTGGTGCACATGCATGTTAATGAACTGGGTGTATTCTTTGTCCCCTACTGAAAGGTCACTTTAAAACAGTCAGTAAGACAATTTGAGCTTAATGACTTCTGCCGTCTGATATTTCATATTTAAGCAAATGACTTCAGCTACACTATAGCATTAAACAAAACCAAACCATCAGGAACAACTCATTGAAGAAAACAGAAGTGACCTTTGCACAGTCAATACACTTAGCTAAACTGTTTTCATCCCGCTGGCAATACAACCTACTATTTGTATCCATCTTACGATCCAGTGCGCATGACGGGTTTGGATGACAGTTCACTTCTGTAGTTTCGGGTTATGGTTTTTATTTTGCGGGCTGGAGCGGATTAGCTTTCATGTTTATAAGCAGGCGAGGTAGCAGAAGGTGTAGTACAATCGCAGAGACTTCCTTGGGAACAAAACCAATGACATATTTATACCTTTCTCCTTAGCTATCTTGTTAATTTTTAAAATTTATTTGTAGAATCCTTCAGCACCTATAGCTTTGAAGCATCAGTGACTGGCAAGGCCAGCACCAGACACAAGCAAATTTAACTTCCTAGGGCCAGCTACAGCACTCATGTAATAGCCGCACGTAGCGCCGTACCGCTCCTGTTTGATGCGCCCATAATACTGGTAATCACCAGCAATTTACTTGTATGGTTTCCTTCAGCATATTATTTCTTAAGCCTGAAAAGCAATTGTTCTGAACGCTTTAACTAAGCACGCTGTTCTGCAGTTAGTTTCACATCTCCTCGATGCAGGTTAATGAGCCAAGAGAGGGGGTCAGCTCTGTCAGACTGCCCTTGCACCTGCTGAAGGCAACCCCACAAACTCACTGACTTGAGAAAACAATAGAACAAAGGAAAAGCCCAAGGCCTTCACCCTCATCACGAGACGTGCACTAAGTCAGCAGGTGAGCACGCCTTAAGACTTGAATAGTTTTCCAAATCTACACCACACTTTTGTAGGAAACAGGGGTGGCTTTAGAGTTTTTTGAGGTTTTTTCTTTAAGCAAAAACGAGACAATTTGCATAGTGAAAATAATAGGTTCTGACTTTGGCCAGACTCTTCACTGCTGTTTTACCCTTTTAATTAATCACCACTCACTAACAGGAGTGATTTCCACCAAGACAGTCATCTTTATGTACTCCAAGGTTTTCACGGGCTAAAAGTCAACTGCGGGACCACAGTTCAAGAAAAGGCATATATTTTGGCTGCGGTACCGCAAGACTGCACGTGTCAAGATGGATGACCTCTGCCAGCCACACAAAACCATGCAACAGTCCTGAACCTACTGGCAAAGTAGAACGATGATGTAATGCAACGATGCGCTACTACTTTAGTTTGGTTTTTTTTTTTTTTAATGAATGCAAAAACACCTCGGGGTGTAATTAAAAAAAAAAAAAAGCAGGGGGGAACCCAGCAGTGGCTCAGAAAGCAATCATCATTCCTTTAAAATTCAGACCCTGTGCCAGGGAAAGGGTGGGGGCCAACACACGACTAAAATGAGGCAAGCACAAGGAAAATCATGGTGCTCCAATTTGACACTTGAAACTGCTACAAAAAATTGTGAAAAAAGTACAAGTAGATTTGTTGTATTGTTTAAGCAAAGAATTAACTGAGGTGCCTAGAAAAATGCTTATGCTAAGTGCTAAGATTTTAACTTAATAGTTGCACTGTAATTTTAGAGCATTACCATCCATTTGTCTTCCTGCATTAATGCTGGCATGATCCTGAACAAATAGTATTCAGCCTATAGCATCGGAGGAGCTGTGCCCTCATTTATGAAGTCAAAGTGAAATTCTGCTGCAGTTAATAGGATACTTATTGAATGCATTAAGAAAATTCTCCTCTCCTATTCTTTTGTAACTACTTCAAGGGCAAGCTCTCCTTTCAAGCACACCTGTAAAGAAGTGGGCTATTCCCGATTTTCCCTCATCTCCAATGCTAATCAGAAAAAAGAATCGTGACAGCTTTTGAACTACTCTCTAAATTTGGTCCATTTTCCTTCCTACTATGCATTTTTTCAGTCTTTTTCTACCTTAGAGGACTATACCTAAACTGCCCTCACACTGAAAAAGACGGTTCCTCTGCGGGAAGTGGTGGGGAGGAGAGATTGACACAAAATGCAAAAGGAATAATCAAAGGAGTAGCACAGCTCGTGGAAGCTCAGGTTTTCCAGTCGTTTAATAGAACTGACTCAGCTCACAATCCACTCAGGAAAAGAGTATCTTCAGTCCCTAAAGAATTTCATTTGAAAGCAAAGAGGAAACAAGGGCTAGTAAATGCTATTGTTACAGAAATAGCAGCTACATACACCCAGCTATTTCTTTTATACAACAGAAATACTCTGCATTTAATATAACCCGTGGCTGCGCTGCCAAGTTCTGACTGGCAATAAGGACGGGACATTAAAATGCATTGTTTTACCAGCTCCAAGGCAAGGGCAAGGAATGGGATTCCTAATGAGCATTCAGAAAGGAAGTTCAAAAGAAAGTTACTATACCATGCTGTAAGCTATGCCATACTATGTCATCTATTATCAGTGAAAACAGGTTCTTTATGTCAGAGGTGATCATCAATTTTTCAAGACGTGTGGGGAGGCCTTCTTTGTCCTTCCGCCTTTCAGGGCCTGCAACTGCAAGCATATTTTCTAGAACACCTAGACAGATATGGAAAAACATTCCTGGAGATAGGGTAGAAATAATTTCTAGAGGTACTTAGAAGGCAAGTCAGAAACTATGGATGCATCACATGAAAGGAAATCAGTATTGACAAAATGCAGTTACGTTTGTCTTGGAAGCACATTGGGTTGACTGCCAAAAATACATCTTTGGCTTTATTTTCCACTCACCTCACCTTTATAAATAACAGGCATGTCAAACACCATCAACCTTTGACTTCTTGGAAAATGGATGGAAAAGGTAAATTTGATCAGCCTAGATTTGAAGGGTAAGTAGCAATTGCAAAAGGGGACAGGAGGCAGGAAATCATTACTGCATCTGACACTGTTCTTATCCCAAGAACAGTGGGATAAGAACAATCTCATTGCGAGGAACGGCATTGCCATCATCTGTCCAAACTTTGCTTTAGTAGCAAAGCTTTGCCAATTGCCATGGCTCACCTGGAAGCAGCATTGCTGCTAGCAGGGCCACCTGGCAAAAAGTTTGGGAATGCCCAACAGAGACGCAGGTAATTGTTTTATCTTTAAATTTTAAGGTGGCATTGTAAAGGGAGCACTTTTTGCACCCCTGTAAGGGTCAGCTGAGACAACTGATTAAGGCCGTGCTCTTATGTTTCCTCTAGCAGGGCCAGTCACAAAAGCATAAAACCACTGCATGTCGACTGTTTGCTTTCATAGGACACTGACAAAATAAGGCAAAAAACCCCTTCGCTCTCTCTGATACACTGCAAAGACAAAGCTTAATTTCATCAAGGGCAAACTGGCTACATCGATTGGATTATTCATTTGGTATAATGGACTTTGCTTTCTTCCTGCAGCTTTCTCAAAACAAGAACAAAATGAAGATAAATCAGCTCTCACTCAAGGCTGACACACTATATATATTTACGGATTTCTAAGCCCTGCAGTACAATAGAAGCGAGGTATTCATGACACGATTTTTTCTTCTCTGCAGTGCTGTTACTCTTACATAGGCTGCACAGAAAACAGGCACGCTGTGCAAAGGAAAGGCTGCAACATAGCGCAGCAGCAGCTCCGCGCTTCCCTCCTCCCTTCAGGTCTTTCTTTACCGTTCCTGATAAAACGTACAGCTTTTCCTTGCCCAGCACAGAAGCCACTTTGATACACGTGCATGAAAGCGCACACAACAGAATACCTTTTTGATCCTCCGAGCAAAGGACTAATTGCCTTTTTCTGAGGGAGCACCACTAACGTAATCCTACTTTCCAATTTCAACAACTGACGTGAACGGCCAGGGTTTATGAAATCCAAAAACTACTCCCCGCATCATTATGTACACTGTTGCTGTTACGCTAAAGATCTGGCCTCATCTTTTTTCACACAATAAATGAGCTAGTTATGCCAACAAACTCAAACCACTATTTCTAAGAATGGGATTGCGCATTTATCAACTGTGCCACATAATGGCAACGCTTTCCATCACTTAGTATTTTGTAAAACAGGAATGACATACTGTATTGCATCACTGCATTTAGATCAAGGAGAAACCTGTGGCAGAACACGTTACGGCAAATGTTAACCTACAATGACCTCTTTAGAAAGAGGGAAAGAATTACTTAAAGTTGCTGGGCCAGACTTTCTTTTGACTTACGACACATTGTAGTTGTAATTGAGCTAATTACAGTGAACAAACGTTAGACCTGTGCAAAATGGGTGCAAAACCTCACACCCATTTATTATTCAGTTCATCTAAATCTGAGGTGCAACAGCAGAATGTATGGCTGTAGTCAGTAAACATCGCCTGCACCTATTTAATGTACTGTCTGAAAGGGAAGGGGAATTCAGTTTGCATGAAAACAGCCTCCTTTCTCAAAGTGTTGCACCTGCTAAAGTAAGATAATCATTGAAAGAAAGTTGACCTCCTGGGTAATCACATAAATAAATCAGCACTGGCCTCAGAAAATCTCTGCTGCTGCCTCATACAACAGGCAGAAGACACTCGCTTGCTTCCTTTCCTAACCTTACTTTAAAGCAATGCCGGTTACACATAGAGAAGCTTTTTGCAAACCATTTAGGATTCTCAAAGGAGCAAGTGATCTAGCTTGTATTTATTTTAAAAGCTTCATGGGGAAAATGCATCATGCAATATTTCTCTAGTTTTCTACAAGTAAATGAATAAAGCCAAAGTAAATCAGCAAGTGGCTTGACATGCCAAAACCCAGAAACAAAACGAGCAATGAAATTGTACTTATCACTTAGAAAAATCTAAGCCATTCATTTGAGATGCTTATGTTTGGGTAACCTTTGGAAGAATGCTTGCTGTTCCATTACACAAACAATGGAAATATTAGATAAGGAAAATAACAGCAGTTGCCAAGAATGCTCCATGCACTCCTCTCAAATCATTAAACATGCAGATATTATTTTATGGATATATAACATACTGCGGACAGCAGGAATGTCAAATGTACAAAACCATTCATCTAACCCCGAGTTCGCATGGGTCCCAGGAGTGTGGTGCAGAAATCCCTGAATCAGTACATCTGCATGGCACTGTGCTGATATACGTCGAAATACAGCAATATAAGAGCCAACTTCAACCTCGCTAATGCCAAGTATTACAACTTTAACAGGCATGTTATATAGAACTTTCAGACAGTACTCTATGCCAAAGCAAAACTCCTTGCCTCACATGAGTTATTAACACACAACCATCTCGCCTAGATTTTTTCCATCTGTGCACAATCTTGAAAGACCTACTATGACAATGGTGTTTAATGGGAATTTGGAAACCAGCATTTCCCCACAGAACAGAGCTGCAAAGAGCCAGATAAATAATAATTGCGTCAGCGTTTTTCTCTGCGGCGAGAGCGCGGGGGCAGGAGGAGCCCCCGGGCGCAGAGGGGGAAGGCGCAGAAGGGGAGGCCCCTGGGCGCACGCCGTGAGCCCCTTCCTGCGCTCCCCACGGCTCCAGGGAGGCAGGCACCGTTCGGGCTTTCCCGGGCATGCCCCCAAATGTAAAGGCAGTACAAACCCATCTGCGGTACCTGCCAGGGGTTTGGCAACTGCAACAGCAACTTCAAAATGAAGGAGCGCCCAGAACCCGCCTTCCTTCTTAGCTGACCAGCCTCCGAGTGAAACAGTCCGTAGCTTTGCTAAGCACAGCTCCCCGGGAGCAGGCAGGGGCACCCAGAGGGGCTTTGCGGGGACCTGAGCAGGCCAGCACAGGCAGCAAGCGTTTACTGAAGTGGCTACAGAAAAATGCTAACTTATCACAAGTTCTTACCGGCTCAACCACGCTTCACGCTGCACGAACAACTAGGTGAAATACGAGTTTAAAGTTTGTTGGTGTTATTTTTCCCGTGCAAGGTAGCACGGGAAAATGTTGCCAAATGCAACCCTTAGAGGCCTTCGCCGTGACCATACTGAAGGCTTTTTTCATGGGGAAGGCTGTTTTCATTGTTTAAACCAATCCCTCCATGTGAAGAGAACATGGACAAATAAGGACTAGATGTGTACTTGGAGTTTGGCTTCTGGCCTGGGTGTGTTGGCAAATTGGCCTGAACTACCAGTTATGTTTTGACACCACAAATAAGGACGGGGAATTAGATAGCACGGCGATCTGGAGAGGGGACGAGCGGGTCTTCTTTTACAGTGCTTCTGAGATGCTGCTTTGAAGATTTCCAAAGTACTTCAGCTCAGCCTCACAACCAAATTCTAAAATCTACTTCCAGAGCGCTGGCAACACAGCGTTTAAAAAAATCATTTCATGAGTAGAATAATCTTCATCCTAACCTTGAATTTAAAATAATTTAAGAAAATCCTGAACTTATACATAATATTTGATGGTTTATGCATGATTAAGTGTATTCTTTTAACAACAGCTAAAATGATGCTGTTATCAATTTCTTTACTTTCATAATCAATTTTTGACAGTGTGGTTTTATAGATTTCAATCTCTGGCAATCCATTATTTTATATTTCTGTTTTAACCTTCTAGTTGTCTGAATCAAGTATCTTTCATTCCTTTCTCAATTTGTTTCTAAATTCTGTACATATGTGTAGCTAATTAACATATAACAACACAGTGGTGCACATAACTGAAATTCAGTACGTTCTAGCAAGATTAGCTTTAAAACAGAATATTAAGTTACTGAAAGTGTATTTTTATAGAAGCAAGCTTAAGGAACCAAAACTAGCAAGTACTGAAAGCAACTGGTTAATTTTGTTGTATTCAGTCTTTCTTCGTCTTTTACCTCATAGTTAAAATTGTAAAAGGCTTTTTAGATTGTCATAATGAAAAATAAAGACACCTACACAGTTGGCTTAATTGATATTTAGTCCATCTCTCCTATATAACAAACACGCAACTACAAAGAGAGAGTAACTTATTTTGTATCTATCTTAACTACGGGCAGTTATGATGATTTAAAAGTCAACTTCTACACTAAAAATATTATCATTTAACTTCTAATTGATACTTTCTCTTGCCGTGAAGCCTTTTTACAGTATCCTGAGAGCACTACAGCTAAAAAACCCCAAAACTTGCATTTTTCTTATTAGAAGTAGGTTCCACCGGTTCACGTAATAATGTCCTGTCTGAAATGTTCTCGCACTCCACCAGACCGTTTCTAAAAGCTTAGCCTATCGAGTATCTACTGAACGCCAACAGAAAAACTTCTCCTATAGCACTGTAACATTATCACCAACGTGTAACATCTTTTGGAGCTGCTGTTTCAGGCCTGATTGCACAGATATCACCATGGGAAATGTTTTTTCTTTGTATAAAAATGAAAGAAGCATCATTATACACAGCTTCACTTTTCACACCCATTGGAAATTACTGCATCCAAGTATTTTTAAGCAAGAAATCGTGGAAGTTAATTCACTAACGTATTCTCATAAGGAGTAAACATTTTTGTAATATGAAGGGAACGTGGATTAAAAACTTACTGTAAATTGGTGCGTACTACATCAAATTGTGGGTAAAATACAGTTAAGCATTGGAAAGAGTGGATTCCAGTCTTATTTGGTATGCATCCAACTAACTCATCACCTTTTACCAGCTGTCCTTTATAAGGTATCACTAATGCTCGAGCAGGCCTTGGAGACTCGGATTGCATGGAAAAGTATACAACTGTCATCACAGCTCTGCCAATGGGGGATTCAGCGGTGTTTTGCAAAATGACAGCAAGCTAGATCTTGCTTATTTTCTGTATTACGAGAGTAATGAAAGTGAAACTATCTGAATAAAAATATTTTGAAAGAAAATTCGAGGAGACACATATTTGTATTTTTTCCTGTCACCTATTTCCATAGATTTTGGGGACGTTCTTTTTACGAGTGCTTAAGTGGTAGCTTCTCATTATAACATAATCACTTTAATGCAGGAAATCCCTCAGGCATAACTGAGAGTGGGGATCCATACTGCATCTATAGTTAAAAACCGATCAAAGAAAATTTAAAGAAGAGACTGAAGCCTTGTAATCCATAATAATGTTATGAATTCATTCAGCATACAAATATTCTGCTCAACATTCGGCAGATTTTTAAAGCTCCACACTGATTAATACATGAGTTCAGAAAACACTGGGAAGTGTATCTTCACAACACTATAAATAACATTTGAGTTATGCATAAAATGTCTTACCTTGAGAAGTTCAAGGCCTTTAAAACAGAGCTTCAAAAAGGCACTTTTAGTATAAGTGATTGATCCTACCAGTCCATAGGTAGAATGATGGTACATCAAATATTAACATGGGAAATGAATTGCTGAGTAAACTCTGAGCCAATTGCTACTTCTTTTTTTCTAAATATAGAGTCAGCCAGTAAATTCAGATTAGACCACATTTTACCAAATTATAACGTGCCCGCTTCCAGGATACATTTTCCTCCTCTGTTCCAGTAACTACTTTACCCCACAAAATTACAAAGACTTTATGAAAATAAATTCTGAAAGAGCTTACAAGCCTGGGAAGAACCAAATTCTACAGTCAAGTCCTTTTTGCTGTTTCATTCATATTCATCCAGGACGCCTGCTCAGCCAAGAGTTTATGGGGTTCATTGAAAGAAGTGCCCTGCAGTAATGCTTATTCTGTTCTTCCTCATAAAACTGTGTAAAAATGTGCAGCACTCCAAACTATTAAAAAATAGTAGAAGTTCAGTTAACTGTGCTTCACCAAAAAAGAGGCTGGTTGGAAAAGTTATTTTCAGGCATAGTGGCAAATTATGGGATTTCATAAAGCCATTCCATGGGGAATCCATGGTTTGCTGCAAATACCAAAAGATAAAACTCTATGGGAGGCTCCACTATGTAGATCAATAATTTATTTGTAAATCATATCTACTTGATGTCAAAATTCCATTTCCATATAAGAAACTATTCTGTTTCTTTCCTCTAAAAATAGTCATATCTTCAAGAATATCCTCTTCACTGTATTTTAACTCTTTTCGCTGTGTTTGGATACAAGAAAAGCAATGGCTAGGGACTTACATCTAAACATATGCTTATATTTGACATAAGCTTTTAAAGTTTTTCTATTGAATTTTTATGGATACTTTCTCTCAAATGGAAATTTCTGAGTTTGACATGACATATTGCAGAGAGGTTCCCTCCTAAAACGACTTTTCCAAGCAAAACAATTAAAAATAAGATGAAAACTTAGTGTGGCTGGGAATTCCTATTATGTGATCTCATTTAAAATTAAAACCCAGCAGAGTCTTCATGATTCCAAGGCTATGCTGATTGCCATTTGAAGCTGGAAATGTTTTTCCCTAATGCACAAGTGATGAAGTGCACGTAAGGCTTAGAGGAAAGTTACCTTATCTGAAGTATCAGATATAGATTACTGCTGGAGTCAGCATGCCACACTGGTTGGATCCATACACTCTGTTCCGATATGAAGAATTAAGTTTCCCTGATGTCACAAATTGAACAGATAACGCAATTAACATCTCCTTCGAAGTTCACATTGACCAGGTAACCGCTAGAATGAGCTGGCAAAACTTTACTGAAGTCACTGAAGTGATCTCGGCTCACCCAGCCTGAGACTTCAGCTTTGATATTCTATAAACCGCTGATGGATATTTAAGATGCTGAATCGCTAGTGGGATATTTATAAATCAGTATTTATTCTGTCATGTAAATACAGAGATCCTGCCCTGCTGTCTGGAATTCCCCAGATGTGTCAGGGTTATGTCAGAATCGCTGCATATTCTCTGAAGAGTTCCTCCTCTCGTGTGCAACAGCTATTAGGCCGCTCTCTGAAAGCCTGACGGACGTCTGGAAATCCCAGGCAGGTGGCAGGGTCTCATCCTCCTACCTCAGCACTCCTACTGGGAGCAATCTCCAGGTAGGAAAAGAGGTCCTGTCTGAAGGATCAGGTATTTGGGCAAGACTAGAGAATGGGAGAGATCTGTTATAAAATGTTCCATTTGCCACTAGTTTCTCTAGAATACAAGATTGCACGTGAATGTTGAAGCACTATTGGAGTTTGCTGCTCGTTTTAATACAGAATTAGCTTAATAATCCTCGCTGAAAAGGTACGGTTCACAGCTTTATAGTTTATAATGTTTAAACAATACTGAGACTGTATGATCAAGGGTAGGACCATGAAGAATTCACTTGAAGACTAGGCATCGACAGCTGCTCCTTTGGGACTCTTCAACTAGTGTAATTTATAATATTGTACTATGTGATGCTACAATTGACATGTTTATGATTACACCAATAATTCAAGACTTTCAAGCATTTAAACAGAAGAGGTAACTAAATGATCCATTTTTTTAAAAGGGGAGTGGAATAAAGCCAACACTTCTATCTTCTTGAAAAAGAAAATAACTTAAAATGAAGATCTTGGCCACAAGACAAGATAAATATTATTGACTCAAAGACTGTATAATTTCCAAAAGTGTTAATATTCCTTGGAGATTAAAATACAGTGATAAAAATAGAATTCTTAGAATTAAATAGAATTTTACTTGCACTAAAAGAGAAAGAATTGGTGAACGGGAAAATTGGAGGAGGAGAGGGAAACATCCCACCATTGTCAGTGTTTTATGGGGGCATATTTGGGATGAGTGTTGAAAAATGGACTAATGACTGATGATCAGGTAGAGAACTCCAGAAACACTTGGAGGAATAGATATTGAAAAGTTACAATTGGTGTTATTAAATTTAAGAAATTCAGGAGTTTAATTATACATACAAAAGAAGTCCAACTAATAAAAACATTGATACAATCATATATCGATAACTTAAGCAAAACTATCTGTGGTAATACAGTAAGTCAAGATTAGTAATCACAAAATATATATACTACGTATTGATCTACAAAGTAACATAATGGGTATCTCAAAAGGTCATTTCATAGCCTCAAGATGCCTAAACACCTAGAAATTCTGAAGCAACTAGTCTGCACCTTCTTACCCCCAAGAGCATATATCTTAAAGCCTTCTTATAATGCCATAAAGCAGGTGCTGATTTTTTTGTCTGCCTTTTAAGGAAGAATTAATGCACTTAGCTGTTTGAATAAATAGCACCTCTTTTATTCTCGTGCTAGCTTTAGCTATAGCTAGACTGTTATCATCTTCTTTCTCTGAAGACTCTTCTTTTCTTTTATTATTGTTGGGAATAATGGCAGCGCCATGAGAATTGTGTTCAGGCTTGAAACAAAACCTCCTTCTTTCACTATCTGGAGAGCACTTCTGCAAAGTCCCCCGATTCAACTGAAGAGAAATATGCTTACCTTCTGTTGGTGATGTCTTCAGATGTCTGCAGAGCCCCTCTGTTTCCCCATATGTCTCTTTAATTTTTACTACTGCTTCTGTTCCTCGAAGTTCCATGAGGGAGCGCAGTTCTTGCAGTGTGCACCCAAACTCTCCTGCATGGTTGGCCTCATTTCTTTGGTTCTTGGAATAAAAATCGCTATTTGTCATGTCACCCATTGTTGCCGATTATATTGCTCCACTCGTTACAGTTGATACAATCTTAAAACTGTTTAAAAATTGAAGGAAAGGAATCTTGAGTTCCAACCTAAGAAATTAAAAAGAATCCAGTGCGTGTGTCCGGCGAGCGACGTGGAGAATGCCTCTGGCGTGCAAGGTGTCCCTGACTGACTAGCGGTCTGCAGAACGGCTGCTTTCAAGGCTGCAGACCAGCTCCACTCCATTCACCATTTCCCATTATGCTGCACTCAAGCTGTAGAATCTACATGGTCATTTCTTCCTCTGGACCTTTGGGAACAAACAGAAAAGACTCATTACAAGAGTGAGCAATAATGCTTTACAAAGGTGATTTCAGATGTATTCTCTCTATCATTGCAGTTTGACTTGTCATTTAAGAAAAGCTATGCAGAAACACTGTACAGATATCCTGTGAAATGCTGCAGGTAGTCAGAGCTAGCATCGACAACAAGGATAACACTAGCTCTGTCTTAGATAAAGGTCTCTACAGCTAAAGCGCCAATAGCAGTGTTGCTTGCTTTAATCAAGTCCCAAGAGCATCCGCTAAATGAGATGGCTCATGAATATTAATAAGTAAGCAATTGGTCCAGCATGCTAGATGCACCTCCAGTACGTGCTCTGGTTCATACAGCCGCATCAATCTTTCATCTGACAAGAACAAAGACTCTCTCATAAAGGCTACAAGGTAACAAAAATCAATTAAACACTACTAGTTTTCATAATGGGTTAAAGCAAAACTGTTTTTCAGTGCAAGGACAGTAAAACTGGTGGAAAAACTAGAGCCACCCTTACGGATTCAGAATACATTTAAATACATTACATCTTGCAGGCTTGCCTTCTGTGTAAGTAAGGATACCCTAGAAAATAGATAAACCACTTGAGTGGGTTGGTTTGAGCAGCCAGAGCTACATCTCACGTAAGGCAGCTGTTGGGCTGCTTTCCTTCCGCGCTGCCCGCCAGCCCCCTCGCCAACAGCCCGCACAGCTTCCCCGGGACAGCGGAAAACCTGCGAGCAGGGAGCCAACAGACACACACACGCACGCACGCACGCAGGGGGGTGTTGGGTGGGGGCTGGGGTTGTTTGGTTGTTTGGTTGGGGGTTTTTTTGGGTTTTTTTGTTTTTTTCTTTAACTATGTGCAGTGTTGAACAAGTCCCATTTGGACCATCTGGGAGACAGTTGATTACTTGCTAAAACCAGCCTTTACAACCCGTTTCCCCTTCCCGTATTCTAATGAAGTTGGTTTAAATACTGCTGAAACCAGCTATTATATTTGGCACAGAGAGTTTTAACAGAGATTAAAGGTTTCTTTTTTGCCTCAAGAGGGTTAGTGAGTGTGCACTGTCTCATCTGTAGGTCTCAGAATAGTTTTCTCATAATAAAAAAGATCTTTAAAAGAGCACACCATCAGCCTAAGGATTGACAAACCTGTCATAGTCAAAGTGCACGTTTTGAACTTTCTAGGCACCGTAATACACAGCGGGAATGAGTACGCACATAAAGAGGATCCCAAAGTGTTTCAAGTCCCAATTTTATATCTGTGCAACAATTTTAATCTCCTGCCCGCATACAGTCAACAGAACACATAGGCTTGGTGCTTCCACTGATCTAATTGCATTGCCGTTGTTCTGCATGCAAGAAAGACCAGGCCCACTGTATGCATTAACTCCTCTTTGCCCACAGTGACATTATCTGCTTTGGAGCTATCTAATATATCAGTTAGACAAACAGAACCTCTACCAGCCCTCTCATTTACAGATGAAGACTCAACATTCCTTTGATTTCTGGGGGGGGAAGAAAAAGGGGGGAGAAGTACCAAAGTTTCACTACAATAGTAGAGAATGCAATTAAAATAGCAGTCAACTGCTACATGCTTCTTCTACCCATCCTATTTAATGACATATATTCTAATGCTGACAACTTCTGCCCACCTTGATTTCACATACTGCTTTTCAAGTTCACAAGAAAAGAAGAATTTCAGCACAAAATGCAGCCTACAGTGAGCAATAGCGAGAGACTGGAAGCAGTAATTAAAAAGGGCCTTTATTTGCCAAGCAATAGCCAAGGAGGAGATATTCTGCTCTGTCAACAACACTCGCCTTCCCATGCTTGCATGCAGGACAGTGTTCACAATATCCATTCACTTCTAGACAATTCCCTATGTATAGCATGCAGAAAAGACCTTACTCACTATTGCTTTATGTTTTTAAACAGGATGGATCAGTATTCTGAGTAGAAATAACATCAGCTTGTAGCATTATTTGGAAAGAATTGCAGGATAGAAATGTCACAGATGTCCAGTAAAACAGACTTCATCCCAAGAGGCACTGAATCACCACAACATCCACTGATGATATGCCCCCGCTTTCCTAAAATCAGCATTTCAGACTCTTTCTGGTATCATCTATGATAAGTTGCTGCTGACAGCCACATCAAAAAGCAGACTCAGATTTGATCATAAAAAAGAATACCCAGAAAAATGTTGTGAAAAAATGAGGCATCAATAATAATAATGAATAGTTAAGATGATAGACTGCTATTTACTTCCAGTGGGCAAAAAAAAATCTATTCCTGAGATAAATACACTTCAAGATCTTGAACACTGGGCGTCTAAAACAGCCATGATGTAAAACCAAAACAAAATAAAACAAAAAAAATTAACAAAAAAAACCCCCACCAAAACAAACCACGCCATTCACCTAACAGAGAATTTATAGGGCTTTGCTGGTCCTGTGGGCTTTTTAAACATTCCTCTAATACAATAAAATCGTTCTTAAACTGTTCCATAACACCACAGTGAAAAGACAATTAGTATTTTCTGAGGAGAACCATCTACCAATTTCATTAGTGATGCAAAGGGTACTAAACTCAGTGCCAAAGATGTTTTCTGCATGATTTTTCTGTGGGATGTGTCCACCACTCTCAATCAAAGCATCTCTTTTGACTCACTCTGCCATCACGATAAATTCATACATTTGCTTCTATTCTTAGAAATTCATTGTCATTTGTCAGCCACGGCAAGACAGTGGTGGTGGTTTTTAGCACGTTTGAGTCATTTGCCTGCTTGTTTTTTTTATTTCACCTTCAATTAAACACTAATCAATAAACAACAAATATGAAGTTTACACTTCCTTCAGTGCTTTAAAAACAAATCACTCAGAGTTTGTGCTGTTTGTGATTCACCTGCTGTTACGACACCAGGGAAACACCATCTCATGTTTTTGAAAGGCAGATAGTAAGGTATAGAAAGCAGAAAGCATGACTAACGTTATTCACTGATAACGCACCCCTCATCCCATGGAACAAGACACGCAGGCTTCATTCGATCCTTGAATGTCGTTTATGAGAAGTCCAGGAACCTTGCCAGAGTGCCTACCAGGTTAGCATGACTGACACATGACCACCTCGCCCTTCCCGAGTGGTTAATAGTCCTTTAACAAAAGCGGAGGAATAGAAAACTTGAGACTCGCATATGGCAATATTCCCCCATCAGTGGGGCTACAGGCTTTGCATCTCCAAAACAGATCAAATTACTAGACGTGGGTGAAATTTCAAGTCTCCTCTACAAGAAATCCAAGTATTGCACTAAGTTTGGGCAGGGTTTTTTTGTTTGCTGTTTTTTGGGGGGAGGTGGTTAGGGTAGGGATTATTTTACAAAACACACTCAAAACACTGATATTTTCAAGATGTGGATGTAGTATAGGTGAACTACCAAGAAACCCTGACTTTGAAAAAGCAGGTGATACCTGTACATTTTCAATCAAAATGAGCAACTGACATTATTCAGGAACAGTATCACTGAAAAACCCTCACCTATTCGATTCGGATCTACCTTGACCTACCACACAGCTGCTCTTCTGCCTCATAGGAGTTGCAGATCCAGACACTCTCTGAAGAGAAACAGGCACTTCTATACTGAGACCGATCTCTTTCTAATACGGACATCTAAATTAGGTGAACTGAATTTCATGCTAGGGGTGCCTGCTTCCATTGGTTATAGGGCAAGTCTGCATAGCTAGTTCACAAAAAGATATCCAATGGCACTTGAAACTAATCCCACTGCTATGGTCTAAGCTATCTGAGGAATAACATCTCCAGCAGTCAAAGGCAACAAGGCTGAGCAAACCGCAAGTTCCAGCAGCAGCAGGTGCATTGCACTGGAGGTGGGAAATAGCCAGGGAGCTCAAGGACTTCTCCCGTTCTTTTCAGAGTCCCCTCAGGGCCTCCAGGCCAAAATTTCTCAACCACTTTAAGCCAAGGTCCGCTCAATCTCTTTCAATCCAAAAACCATCATCTACGGTGTGCTTCAATGGTTTTAGTTTATAACCAGATGCCTCCCAGGCCACAAAGAGCCACCATCCCCAAATCCTGAGAGCCCAGCTTTTGACACCATTCTAGCACACGATCATTTCATCCTCAGTTACGCCTATCTGGTCTCACCATTCCCTATGACAACAATTTATAGGGAAACCAGTCCTCCACAGACATGTTCAGCAAAAGAGAAATAAAAATCTCCAGTAACTGAAAAACTAATTTCACACACAATGTTACATTGTTCTTCCAGCCAAAAGCAGTAGCTTTTAATGAAGGTTATTTCTTTTTATTTATTCTCACCAATGCTTCTGAAACAAGCTTTAGAAACAATAAATTTGGGTTAAAAAAAAATTCCTAAAGTGCAGTTTGAAAACAACAGTATGCTGTGGGCAAAAGGACAAAATAGCAGCCCACCTAGATTTGCTTCAGGTAGCAAAAGACTTCACATACTAGAAAACCTGAGTAAAATACTATCCCTATTTTTCTCATTAAAAAGTCAGAATATAAGTCTTCACCTTGGTCTGGGATTTTATTTGTCAAAGATGTCATGGATTTTTGTTGTACAAATGCACTACAAACTCGAATTATTTGTTGGTTGGTGGTTTTTTTTTTCCTCCCAGAGTGGCTGTGTCCTGCGGAACAGGCTTCCATTCCTATAGAGCCCAAGTCAAATGTTTTTCATCTTCTAGCTGCTTAAAGGAAATGCACGCCAATTAAAAGAGAAGCAATTTGGATGAGCTAACTGCAAGCCTGCTGGGAAAACTATTCTTTGATTTCCCTAATCAGGAAAAGTCTCATCTTGGAAGCTTGTAAATATTTTCACAGTGTGTTAGAATGATTTCTAAGTAGATATCATCACCATCTATTCTGATACCTGATTTCGCTTGGACTTCCATTGGCAGAAAAATTAGTAGCAAGGTACCAAACCAGATTTCACCAGATCAGAATCACAAGACTTGCATTTCACAGTCCTTAAAGGTCTGGACAAATAACGGATTCATGATGACTCCAAAAATTCAGGATATATTCATCATTTGACTGTTTTCTCTAAACTGTCATCTAAGATTATGCTAACTCTGATCTCAAAATCTGATGATGAAGGAATTGCTTGCATTACAGGAGGAAGGATGAAAAGGTAATCATTTCTGAATGAGCTGGCAGAGGAACAGCCAGGGCAGAGATATCAGCAAAGCCCAGGTACCATCATGCAGCTGGGAAGAAGGCATAGAGGTCTGATTGCCCCTGAATTAAGCTAAGGGAATTAGCAGTTCCCAGCCTTCCGTATGTAGCATCGCTGTCCCACTTAGATTATTATTTGGCTGTAGATATAATGCTAGCTGATCCCTTGGGACCTATAGAGAACCCCCAAAGAAGGGGGGGAAAAAAGCGCTGGAAGTGTCACATTTTAGTGGGTAGTAGGTATTTAACCAGATTTATCTCTATTCATTGCATTAGAGAGACCATTCCTTGACAAAACAGGATTGGAAGCAGATTTAAGGGAATTTTCCCTAGAGTCTGAGCAAAATCGCTCAAGAGGGTTTTTTTGAGACTACAGTTCCTCAAACCTTGATGTCAGGTGTGGGTAGCAACAGGTTGACAACATGTTTCAGAGGATGAAAAACTCATGGGAGCCCTTTGCAAGGTGAAAACAGTTGAGAAAGAAAACCATAACCTGCTCTGTAAGAGTCTCCAGATGAGCGAAATAAATCAAGTGTGGCCCAGTTGTACCACCTTTTACAATTTCTTGTTCTTTTCACATCAAAGACAAAACATCCATCCATTTGTGAATATAATCTTCGCGGCCCAGAATGAGAAATGGATTGTCTATCCAAGCGGCCAACAAAGCCAACCAAACACACCCAAAGATGCTCAAACTGACACTCTCCTAAAGCAAATAATGACTTTGAAGTTTAATTATCAGGAATGCACAAGATGCAGAAGGAACTAAGACAAACCACCATTTGAATAAAAGCAGGTTGGCACCTTCACAACTGTGAAATTTTTGTTTAACACCAGGAAGCCGACAGTAGATAAAGAAAGGGAAACTGAACTTTGTAGCTAAGTGTTGTCTGAAAATATTCCTGACTTCATCACTACATTTCTTAATGAATTTCAAGTTGCATTAACTCGTACATAATTCATTCATGATGAGCACACAGGAATGAGACATTTGTACATTCCATCTACAAAAAATTAGAATTTCGTCTATGATGCTTCATTCAGTTGTTCTTCTAAGACAGAAATATATTTCCCCTGATAATATGATGACATAAAGACAATAAAGTTAAGGCATTATTTTAAAAAGATTACAAAATGAAAAAGTTGTGGGTTTGTTGTTTTTTTTTTTTTTTAAATCACAGGCAACTATTATAATCCCTAAAGTAACAATTGTTTCAGTCCTCCCAGTGTGAATCCACACCTCCAGTCAGTCTGGATTTCTTGTACCAGTTTTGCTATCATGTAGGATAAATAAAAATTATTCCATGCCTCCTATAAGATACTGTTGATTATTTGAAGGCAAAAAAGGCACTGCCACAAAATAGATCTTTATTAAAGGGGTACAAAATATCGATTGCAGTTATACAATAAGCTTATTTACTTAGGACCTCTACCAAACAGAATCAAACTCTTTCACAAATTTGCTGAAGTTTTTTCCCCATACTGTACCAGTATACTGAGGGAAACTTAAAATAACAATTGCAAAGTAAAACTACCTCCAGTGCCCTGTTACAGTGCACAGTTATTCAGTCTACAATTTGATACGAAGTCTGTTTTCCACCATTACTCCTGTAAATGGTTACAGCAAAGCCAAATGAACTACTGACAGGAACAAAAATACTATTAAAGGAATCAATTCAGTCCCACTACAGTCAATGAAATGCCTCTATCAATGACTTCCAGGGGATTGGATCAGGTCCTGCAGATGAAACCCTTCCTTCTCTGACGCCAGAATTTCACACTCGATGAATGCTGTTAGTAGACAGCCTGCCATAAGAAGCCAAATCATGTTTGTTATCTCTCAGCACTGAGCGCTTGTCCGAGTTATGAAATATTCCTGGCTTCGCTATGCAACACCATCGACACCTGCTGACTTCGGGCACGGCTCTATGTGACCAGAGGGCTACCGGCAGGGCCTGCTCCGGCTGGTACGGAGCCCTCCACCGCGTTAGACGTGCTTACTGAGAAGCGATCTCCTACGCAAAGAGGTTTTCTAGTAAAGTTTGTACGAGCCACAAGTTTTAAGAACCCTCTCTCATTTCTTGCTTGTATTAACATGAATTTATTTTGTTTTGCTTTCAGTCATAAAATGAAAGGTTATTTTTCATTAGCTATTTATTCTCCCAAGACTCTAATTCCACACTGCAAAGCAGTTATTGGGTTTCTTTTATTCACTACCTTCCTACACAACACATATGCCTGCTCTTCGGGGTTGTACTTTTGGCACTGAACAAAGACCCATTCTACACCTATATAAGCTTTACAAAATTCATGTTTTCATGTATAGCTGTATTGATTTTATACAGAGACTAACACAGCACAGTTGTTCCAAGGAAGGCCAACTTCCAAACTACGTTATCAATTTAATAGAAAACATAGCTGGAAAAAAGCTAAGGATATTCGGACTTCAGATATCATTAAATAGAGCAGATGTGAAAAAAAAAAAAAAAAAATCTAAGTTAAAGGCACTACAAGCAATAGCTGATCATCTAAGGCACATATCCCAGCACAGACCCAGGATCCAGCACAGATTATTATCAGTTACAGAGCTGGGGCCGGGGGGGAAGCCTTTCTTCAGCAGAAAACACACAAAAGATGCATTATCCAGTGACGTAGTAGAGAGATCTACTGATCAGGTACGAGCTCAGCAGCATCGTCTCCAGCACAAAACTTTCAAAATTTCTTCAACTGGGCTGAGGTGCCTTCTCCCCCTCCCCCCGCCCCCTTTTTAAATTACTGTTGTGCTATAGTCCGTTACAGTATCAACCCACAGAACAAGGATGAAAACCCTGTATAAAAAAAGCCCAAACTCACCAGACTCCAATTCAGATTTTTTTCTTTACTAGCTTCATTCAAAGCAAATTATTGAATCATAGTATATCGCAAGTTGGAAGGGATGCATAAACACTAAAAAGATGAGCATTCTACATTTGTCCTTCGTTCGTGCATTTTACATATCACCAGATTTCTGAAATCTAGAATTCGAATTACCACATGACCTTTACCATTGAGAACGTATCAGCTTGAAGCACACAATTTTAAGGGATTTTGAGAAGTTTGTGCTTTTACAGTCTATGTGCCTGGTATATATGATTATATCTCATTTTAATCAGCAAATTCTTCAGAACATCTTAAAAGAAGTAGGTATATTAACATAGAAATAGGTATATTCTAATATAGAAATAGGTATATGAATAGCTCCTTAAAACAAATAGGATATTCAGCTTGATAGAGACTGATTAAATACAGCTGACAGTCCTACCCTACCCCACACTACCAAAAATATTTGGATTTTTGTTCAGTCTCTGTTCAGAAGGGACACTGAACTTGGTTCCTAATATTTTTTATTTTTTACTCCATTACTAATCCTTTCATTATAGAAATATTAACTGGCCTCTCTATCTAATCTTCATACCTTAAGACTAACTCAAAGTTTTTATACTATGGTAGAAACTGCTGTTTCTCCCGATAAGTACACGTATATCTTAACCTTATTTTACCTTCCTTTCTCAGACTTTTGAACAACGCTTTACAGAAACTTTTTATCGTAAAAATTGAGAGTAATGAAGCAAATCTTATCTATGTCTGAACCATCTATCAGCCTTTTAATCAAGAAGCTACAATTTTAACCCACAATCCCTCTTTGGCCTGTAAATTTCAGAAAACCAAGGTGAAAGCGCATCACGTTATTCCTCTGCCAACGTACGTCTGCCCTCCCAACACCTACCTCGGGGGCTGCATCGACCCACTCATTGTTTTGAGAGTTCTTAAATGGTAGCAGGAATATTTCCAGTACTGGCTAGAGTTTTGTCATAGCAGCAGTCTCAAACACTTAAAGGAGGCCAGAATTTTATTATTTTTTAAATAATCTGGAGATAAATGGAGGCCTTTTCCTGCTTTAGATGGAATCAAGAAGAGCACATCTATACTTCGAGGAAGCACAGTGGAAGAGCGCGCATTAATGTGAAACATTATTTTGATGGATTACTTCTAAAAAATTGACAAGTATCATGTTTTTCATAAGTATGGATCTACAGGATAACAGAACAAAAACTGAGGAAATCCATAACTGGTCAGCTGCAGCAAGATGCGTTTTGTTGTGTCCTGTTCTGAACTCTGGAGGTTAAAGGGCCCAAACCAAATCTTGCTTGGTCAACTGGCATTTCTTTGCATCAGCTCAAACCGCAATGATGAAACCAGAATTAAAAAATGAACCTATCAGTTCATCAACCTATACCTGTCAGCAAACATGGTATACAGGTCAATGGTTTTTGTACCTGATGAAAAGTTAGTGCTTCTTAAAAGGAAAAGAAGATAGAAATTACATCCAGCATGTGAAAGTCCCAGTGGCTGACTATTTTACTAAACACACCTGTTTAAATAGCAACATTCCTGGTATGGATGATTACTTAGGAAGTAACACAGTTTGTTCTAGAACCTACTGGAAATACCTTGCAACATATACAATTTACAGACAAGATTAAATCCAAACATTTTTCATAGAAAAGACCTTTCCTATTTTAACATCTAATTCCAAACTACTACAGTATGATCAGTGTTGCCACCCACATCCCTAAGAAAGAAGTTCCAAATTCTACATAGCAACCCAAGGGAAACCATTCAGGGAAAAGGAAACCACCCCAAAAACGGACTTGCTATGTTGTTTTTTCTGTTCTTCTGTCAGCATCTATCATATAAATCATCCAAACATTAGCAGTAAAAAGGATTGGTTGACTACTGTTGGCCATGTCAATCTTTAAAAGAAGTAAAGAAAATCAGAGTATATTAACAGACCTTTAGCCAAAAGACAGGAGAGCCACAGCACGGCCATACAACAATGGAATCAGATTGCTGTATTTAGCCAAAAATGCTCTATTTCAGCCTTATACATACAATAATGTCTTTTACTTCAGAGCGGCTTCAAAACTGACAGCAGAGAAATCCATTTTTGCAGGGGGAGGTACTCCTTCTTACATTTTTCTTATATTTTTCAGGGGTTACTCGAGAAAAAAAAAACAATCCTTTGCTAGCAGCAGGGCCAGCCAGTGTGGAGTACAAGCAAACACAGCGGCGGCCGAAGTCAGACATCATTACTGTCAGTGAGGAGCTGGCATATGCCTGTTCCGCAGACGAAATGCTGGAGCATGATACAGACCTCCACGAGAATCAGCTGGGGGGGGGGGAGAGACGCACCCTGAACAAGCTTACATTGCAGCCCACATTTGCAGCCCTATCTTCCGCCCCCTTGGTTTCACTATCAGAGGCATTTTATTATACTAGTAAGTAAAGATATAAAGCCCTGAAAGTAATACTGAAGCTTTTAGTGCAGCACCATTGGTTGTTAATGAGATTCAGAAAATCCAGCTTCCATGCAAAAGAGCTATAAGCAGAATAATGAAACAGGAAGAACACAAAATATGAAAGAAACTCATCTGGTTGTTAAAAAAAACACAATATGTTGTTATTTAATGAGCAAATAGAAATATATACGAGTGGAATTGAAACACGCACGTTTTTCATATGCACTATTCCCATAATGGCTATAAAGGAAAACTGCATGCTGTAATCTGTCTTTCTGAACAAACATGTATTTTCTTTTTGTTAACAGTAAAAAGAACTTTTGTTATCTTTTTCTTTAAAAGCCAAAAGATAAATTTTACATAAGATCAGGCTACTTTGTTCTTGAGATGGGATGCAGTTCTCTAAAACGAGAGCAAAGAGACCAAATCATAATTAGCCGCTGCGTTTGGTGCTATAGGGACCGTCAAAGGTAGATTTTGTTGTTGTTGTTGCCTGTATATTTCCAGGCAAGAGACCATTTCCACTTTGCCTGAACAGAACCACAGAACGGTTATACACAGTACAAGGATATCAGCCATCCTGAATATTTTAATTTTGTTAGGCAGGATTTTTAAGCAAATAGCTATTCTTAGACAACACATCTCATTGAACAGGACACATAAATCCCGTAGGTGCCAGTCACAGACAGACCAAGCGGTCTACTCCAACTATGTATCACTCAAACACGACACCACTGCTTCCCATCAGTACAACAGAGCTGTAAAAACTGCACAAGTCATAAAAGCTTTCTTTGAAGCTCTGATTGGTCTTAAATTCCTCCCGCTTCCTATCTAGTTACATCAGTCACCTACAGGGAAACAGTCCATGCCTTCACGTCTGCTCATCACACACTTGCAAAGAGCAGTATCCTGTATTTCTCACTGTATCGCTTCCCTACCTACCTGGACCAATCTCTGTACCAGCTCCACTCCATCAGATACCTGTTTTGCGTGCCATTCACTTGCCATTCGTCTTCTACTGGTCAGGTACCCCAAACTGAAGCAGTACCCCTCTGCAGAGGAGAAAATGACCGTTCCACACTGGCCACGGCCTATTCTTCATCTTTTGATTTCTAATGAGAGTTTTTCACCTCCCTTTGACTTACCTGATCATTTCCCACAGATACGCAGTTCCTCTCTATTTTTTACAGTAACTGGTAAGAAAATACAAGACAATTCCTATTACGCTGCTGACAATACCATTGCATTCTTTCTTCTGCTTAGTTCATGCCTCTCAATTTCATAAGGAATTATGTCAAAATAAATCATATAACTGTCTTACCTACCTCTTGAGGTCAGTTAACTAAATGTAAAAACAAGCCTATCCTGCCGCATGCCTGTACATTACATAGCATGCCTAAACATACTCATATGTGACAGAATTCAAAGGCAGCCCGTGAAAGTATAACAAATTTAAAAGGAAACTTTAAGAGGTTATAAATTACTGAAAAATGAAGCTACCAGTATTTTAACGCCACCAGGACACTTATTAGAATTAAGTTCCTACAAAACTTCGCATCTGTTTAAATCTCCTTTATGCCACTGAACTCTCAGTGCATAATTATGCAAGCACCAGAGCTAAAGAAAAATAATCCTTCAGCTTTGCTACATCTTATGGAAAACAAGTTATATGGTAGAACACAAAAGCTGTCTTTCTCCAAAAGGATATATTTGTATTCTGCTCAAAAAAATCCACATAAATAATTTTTATAGTCACACCAAAATGCCCAGCTTTATAAAATTTCTCTTTAAAAAGATGAAATTACCTGTCTTTGCTACTAAACATAGATCCAAACTTTGACAGCATTGAATTCCAGCTTCAAAGGCAAACGTCCTCGGCCGTGAGCATGCACAGATTTTACAGGTAATATAAAGTTTGAACAATATATTGCAGCTGAAACTATGATTTGGTTAGAAGTCTCTTCCCAGGTTTTCAAGAGCATGGACAATGGAGCTGGAAGAGCGTGAGCGGTCAGCTAGTCCATCCCGCACCCAAAGCAAGGCCAAGAGCCCCTACATCTCTCCTAGCCTGCATGGCAGGTCATTAGCTGGCTTATCTCTATCACCTGCCATGAAAACAACACGTGATTATTCTTCTCTTTAATCAGGGGAGAAGAAAGGGAAGCACTCATATAAGATAGAATCTAACATCTACCATGAAATTTTTAATCTATAAGAAAATCCAATATAAACATATGTTTTCCACAGTGATTTATAACTATGAACATCTTAACTGCAATGAAATAGAAGCAGAGCTACTGGAGAGATAAGTCAGCACCACGTAAATCCATGTGAAAGGATGAGAGAGGAAAAAAAAAATCCCCACAGGACTCAGTTATACAATAGAAACTGTCAGCCAAGGTCACTCTTAAGAAAGAGAGCAGCCAAAAAGGAGGTTTTAAATCTCAGTGGGCATTAGCTGAAAGACACACAGTGATGTTCTGCAGTGATTTTAAATAGGACATTCACAAAGCATTAAAAGTATATGTGTATCAGTCAACTCTATCAAAATACAAAATTTTTGCTAGCTGCTGCCTGCACAGATTATTCCTATACGCAGAGAATCAAGAAGTTGTTTTGTAAAAGAAATTACAAACTCCAGTTTTACAGAAATCTTAGGTACACACTGTATAAATGTATCAGCCACAAAAAAGGCATTGCTCCTTTCTACTGAAAACATCTGAGAAAGATCAGAAACCTTTAACACCACTGGAAGAAAAATAAAGGAGCGAAGGAAACCCACTGCATGGGAGCTGAGGGACGGAGGAGACGGCTGCTGAGGGCACCACCACCGTTCCACTGCCACTCCTCACTGGCACAAAACCACACCACCTGCCCCACGGGAAGGCACTTGCTGGCCACGCGTATGTGTACAAAAGCTGACACCTACCAGGCTCATTAATCCTAGAAATTCATCAGAAAGAAGAGAAAGAGTTTGGGAGAGAAATTTCAAAAGCAAACTGTTCTTTATATTCCGCTTTAAGGAAAGCATTAATTTTAGCAAGCGTTTTTGAAAGGAGGAAAGAAAATAATCACTCTTCCCTCAAAAATGTATATGGTACAGACACTACTCTTTTTCTGCTTCACAGCAGCAACATTTGGAAAACTACTTAACCTTTCTATTTTTATCTGGGTGCATTCAAATTACCAATAATGTACAACATGCTGTAACAAAACCACTGATGTAGGGTATAATTTTCCCTCAAGCACATTATCCTAGCTGGTGGCTCAGAAAAATAAGCTGATAAAACAGCAGCAGACATCAATTGATGGATAAAAAGTGATAACAGCTATGTAGAATGTTGCTGCCCAACCTTAAAATCATACAATTAGCCAAAAAATACCAGGAGTAGGACAGGACATACTAACTACCATACATTATCTGTGGGGTCATCCTAAAAATCCTCCTACAAACGTGTTTTTAAATAGACCCTCAGATTATCGCCTCATAATTTAGCTATTCACACACAGATTTATTTTAAAGCCATCATCATGCCTGGTACTTTTATTAAATATCTTCTTCCTTGTCAAGTTCAATCGGGATCTCATCCTAACCGTGATGAGCTTTTAATTTTCTGTTCTATTAATAACAACTTAAAAATAAAATGTTCTCTTTTGAAACTATAAAGCTGTAGCTTCTTTAGGAGCTGCAAGGGGGAAGAGAGATTAATCTTTCTACTCCGCATCTCTTAAACTACATTAGCTCTCTGTCTGTGTGGAAAACAATCAAAAGAACAGGTAAGAAATAGGAATTTTCACAAAGAATACCTTAACTCTAACTCTACAAGGATTTATCATGGCTACAGAGCAGTAATAAGGAGTTCTCAAAATACAGGAAATAAATACTTTAAGAATTTCCATGTAGGTTCTGAATCGTTCTCAGCAACTCTCTTGCCAGACATCAATAGCTAATAGATTAATTAATGACATAATTAGCTGCAGGATACATAGACCTCTATCCAGCAAAGCCCTTCAGCAGATACTCAAATTTCAGCACAACCGGGGTCCTCATTAATTCCCCAGCAAATGAGGGAAGATGGAAAGTCAGAGATGAGTATCATGGCACTCTGCGGCCACCTGACACACAGGGATTGGATTGTTCCAGCTGCTTTTCTTCTCTTGCCTCCTTCAAGCAATGGCAGAAGGAGAAGGTGCAGACAAAACCGTTCACAAGCACGTGTGAACAATTGTTCACTGGGGTCTAGTATGAATGCGATTAATACAAAGTACACGTGCTGCAGCACTCTTTTGTCATCCTAGTGCAGTGCTGATTTCACTCGCAAGAAATTAAATTAGTAACGTCAAGTCCTAAGCTATCCACGAAATCAGAGGGCCCTAATACCTACAGAAAAGCAGAAAGTCAGTAACTTCAGCTCCACGTCCGCATACCCCAATGCCAGACAGGCAAGAGGCTACTGCACACAACCAGGGCTGGAAGGACCTGCACTTGGGCTTGTCCACCCAGCTCTCCACCTGCCTAGCTTCCCCAGTTGCAAGCTGCCCGGTTTTGGTATGCAAACCGGTATACGACCAAGGCACCGGGGTGCGTGGAGAGGTATTTTCTGTAACTGACTAAATGCTTGTGACCTTTCTTTTAGGATATGGGCCTTGCCACAGCTATTCAAGCCTATCTTTATCTAAAGATTGGAACACTGAAATGTGTTTTAATGAGGGATAAACTGAGACCATCTGGATGTCTCAGCTGCTACAGAGCATGATTGTTTGCTGATTTTAACCATGTCTCTTGCAGAGAACACAGACCTGTGTTGCACGAAGTGCACTAGCTCAGCTTGATTTCTCCTTGTAATCAAATGTGTTGATCTAAAATCTATTTCCAGCAAATTACTTGTCTGTTTTCGGAACAACTCCTTCCTCATCTCTTAACCACGGTGATGGGGATAAGCAGAGACAATTGAGTTGAAAAGGTATTTTTGTAAGAGGCTGACAGCGAGCGTTCTCAGTGAAATCTTCCATTTTGGAATATGACCGCCATTTATTCACAAACTACATAACAGATGCCAACTTTTTGGATGTTGTATTAAGACCTGGCATTTTCTTTTCTTTTTTTTTTTCTTTTTTTTTCTTTACACACATGTGGTGCAAAAACTTTGGTAATTGATTTGTCGCTTTTGTATGGTGTCGGCATTAGGTCAATTTGGATTTCTCTATTACGTTTTTCAGTTGTAAAAGTATACTGAGCACTGGATAATTGTTATTAAACTTAAATATATGATTTGTTGACCTTGCATATATTCTGCAAGATAAACAGTGAGTCCCTTTGGGGAGGTAACGTAACAAAACTACTCGTTTTCGGTGGTTTAACTTCCCATATATCAGTACAGCATGGTCATAAAAGTGGCAGCACAGCACAAATGAAGCAGCAAAAGCCTCTTCCCACAGCTCCATAGGGCACTGCCTTTTTCAGTGTTACCTGGCTGTTAGATAAGCATCTTAGTTTTACGTTGCTCAAACTGCACCATTTGTCTGCAACCACCCAGCAATTTTAGCTTAGCATAAATCTATGACGCTACCAAAGGGGGGCTTTCCACGCTACCTGCTGCTCCTTTCCGCCGGCAATGCGAATAAGTGGCTAGCAGTGGGGCGAAAATATCCAACTGCACTGTTATTTCCCAGCCGAGGTCTACACCTGATCATGCAGACCGTAATGCTATGATTTCAGTCTCTCAAGTTGAAACTGTTCTCCTTCATAGGGAAAAAACTAAACCCCCCATATATTTAAAGGTCAGCAAAAGAAAGTGTGAAAATAATTAATCTATAATTATAATCCTATAGACTAATAATTAGAATATTCTCTAGACAGCTGAGAGACTTCTGCTCAATTCTCAAATTAAATAAAATGAACAGGGGACTGAACCCAAACTTCCTACGTTCCCACAGATTTTTCCGCATCAGAAGACTACAGGCACTAACATTTTGTGAAACGCTCCAAATTCTAAAGTCTTTAGCAAACTTCATGACTACTTTTGAAGAGACCAAAACTGGGTTTGAGGGTGGGGGTGTAATGACTTCCACCAAAATAACTCAGACAACATGCACCATTAACAATTTTAGATTGAAACATTCTGTTTAAAGTCGTTTAAGTGCTGTTAATTATGCATTCACCAGAAATGACACCTTTAACTTCAGATTCCAAGCGGATCTGAAAATTAAAAGAGTAAAACCAACAACTGTTCTTGTAAGTAGAACTACTCGAGGGATAATGAGATCTTAAGACATTTCGCATATTTTTAGCGTATTTTTTCTTCACCTTTCTTCATCTAAATAAAGTTTCTGGAAAAAAAAAAAGAAACTGTTGATTATGCCTCTCAAAAAGTGATCCAACACAGAATGTTCTGGCTTTTGACTATACAGTGAGTATTTGAAAATGAAATCAAGTCTTGTGTTCATTTCCTATCAGAGTACCAATAAATGCCTAAAAGGGAATTTTTGGAAGAAGTATCTTGAGACATTTGGAAGAAATACCCTCCAAAATGCCAAGATAGATTGATTACTCCCATTTTTTAAGCTACATCTAGTACCACAGTACATTTCTTTATTGATTTGTTGGGCTCTTAATTCTTTCAGGGATAAATGGTGCTACAGAAAAATCAGTCAGTTACGACAATATTTCGATTCCCACTTCTAAACCAAAATGGTTTTGCTAAGTCTCTTGAATTCTTCATGTCACAACTAAACTTTTGAAATTCAGCCATCACAAATGATCATCCCAGATTTAGTAGAAAGCCAAGTCGCTTAATCTGACACCAGGTCCACAAATATTTGCCAAGTAAAGGATTCCAAAAGAAATGTATTACATCATTATAGATGTGGATATGTCTACAAATGAACCAATAACATTAAATCTCTCCCTCTACAGGTAGAAGTGTAACAAGAAATTACCCATATTTTGTCACAAGTTCTGCAGAGATCCACCCTAGTGTCGAACATGTCTGTAACATAGCTAAAATCAGTAATATTATTAATCGTATCTGTAGCACCTTGTGTACAAGGTGTAACAACTTAACACAATAAAGTCTGAAACATTGGGATTTCCATGATTAATCTTAGAGCATCACTTGACTCAAAACCCCTGCATTGATTTAATACCTGAAATCTGCAAGTAAACAAAAAATGCAATCCAGTTGTTTCCAAGGTCTTCGTACTAATCAACCCTCATACATTTCCAAGAGAAGCAAGTTCACACCTCCTGACAACAGTTTTGTTTTTCTTAGTTATGTTTGTGGACCCATCTGAAATAATTCACACATCAGAGACTTAAAATTACTATACTTCTAATAATTTTAAGCAATCTCAGAATCTGTTTTTTAAATTGGAAATCTTACAGGGATAGTACTCCCCAGCACAATCTCTAGAATAATAAAAGGAAATTGTTGTCAATTTGCCAACAACAATCTTTGCATGTTTGAATACAACCCCTAAAAATAAAAATATAAGCTTATCTCAAAGCAAAACTACTCAAAACATAACCCGCATCTCTGAGTTGCGTGCACCTAACCCACATGCTATCACAAAATGCATATCCAGTCCGCTCTGATTTCAGTGAGCAACTCAGCCAGGTTGTGGATTAACAAGGTGCCACCTCCTGCCACAGCCTATTTAAACCTGGTGCTCTCTCTGTAAATCAATGTGAAGTGTTTACAGGTGAGCATTTTAAATAAACACAGCTTTATTCACGTATGTTCATGTGTCTATTGTTTTGCCTTCTTTGAAAATGAACAGAAAATACTTCCTCAGATGTGTTCCTTAACAACCTGATGTTTTTCTTGCTTTTTGTAACTTCTTGCAAGAACAAAACTTACCAAGTTCTAGCACAACCATTTAAAAAAATACCTACATTCCCGCTATCAGAAATGATTTTTAGCACTTGGGAGTCTGCACCTGCAGAAATACAATGAGAGAACAGACCCATTGCCATTTCTGTAACAGCAACTCAAGTGACCCTCAAGAAATTAGACAAGTAGTAAATATGTACATCTATCATCTAAACTTATTTAACCATTTTTCGAAGCTGCAGTTCCCCAGTGTCTTCCTATGACTGCCAAAAGCACGTACACCTCATTTTAACAGACTGAAAAACATTCTTGTAGCACTCTGTGTACCCATGCTCTTCATTTACATTGCAGTCAAAAGGCAACGACACAAGAAAATCTGTGTGTATGCTCCTGTTTATCTGCTTCTCTGGTTGACCTGATCTGCCACTTGCGAGCACACAGGAACCACAGCTTATTTGCTGAGTCTGTTTACCCCATTGTCATTCAAGATGTAGTACGATGCTTAAATAGGCAACAGTCAGATTAATATAATTGAGGATGCAGTTCAGAGTAGACAGGAAGTCATGCCGGAATTGCAAAGAGCTTATTCTCTTATGATTAAAACATCCCCAGGGTTATATCAGTATAAAGATGCACCCAAATCAGAGATGCACAGAAGCCAGAGGACCTAAAGACGCGAGATTTTGCTTTTCAGAATAGCTCACCAGTTTGAAAGGAAGAAACGTGAATCACGCAGAGATAAGTTGCCATTTTAATTGCACAAGAAACACTGGTGGATTTGTCATTCCTTTTGATAGATTTTTTTTTTCCCCAGAGTCACATTACAACCAGAGCTATATTTCTATTGCATAAGATATTTCATGCCCCAGAATGAAATCCTAGCACACAGATATAGCAAACCTCTTAAATAGCCTATTTTCTTTTACTTCACTGACATACGCCTCTCTGCTATTCCAGAACAGATTAGAAAGACTCTGTCCAAACACAACACAAGAAAAGCCAATACGGAGCAAATCAGTGACTGAAAAGGAGTTAGTCCTCAGCACCATAGGACTGACTAGCAAAACACAGACTTCTTTGTACTGGCATCGCTACTCACAGTACAGGGAAAAACAGATATGCAGATCAGAGGGGGCATCCTCCTATAGAGATCTGAACACTGGTATCACAGATGGCCCAGTACAAAGTAGAGTAATATTGCTGAGGTGTCCATTTTCTGAAGTCTTTCAGTCCACTTTCACTTCAGCTATTTAGTATCTCAGCACCGCAAATTGGAAGGTATTTCCTTCCAACTCACAAGTTGTCACGAAAGTCTGAAGAACAGTAACACAAAGAGTAAAGTTTTAGTGGTCAAAAAGGGCTGATCACAACATACCGTTACAGGCAACCTTTTGCCAGTCTAACAATGTCTGAAAGCAAAATGTCCACAGACGGCAACGCTGTGCTGCAGCTGGAAGTGCACGAGAGCTGCATCCTACCAGCTGATAACCACTACCTTGGCGTTAAAACTTGGTACGATGATTTAAGTGACATTTGCCCTAGAAACAGGCCCTCCGCCTCATACTAAAGCACACAGGAGTCACCGGTGGAATAACACACAGAAACTATTTCTGTATCTGTGCACAGCTGATCTTTGCCTTTCCTCTAGCCTAGATTTTGATTTCCCTTAAGTGATCAGCGTTGTCCTAATTCTACTCCCATTTACATCAGTTGAAGCTTTACCGTCAACTTCAAAGAAAATGGATTTAACCCAATATAGTTCATTTTGAGAAATTCTACTTTACGAGAGAAGGACCTCTGCTTCTCCACCAGAGGAGAAGATGATGTATTTTTACAACAGGCTCCACAGACAGATGACATTGCTATGCCCTACATTCACATCTCAGTTTCGAGCAACACTGCGGTTTTGAAGCAACTCCTACAACCATCCCTTTTTATTGTGCGTTAGTTCAGTTTGCAGAACAGCTTTGGTACTCATGAACTAAATTTCTGTCGGAGGAAACAAAGCGGAAGCCCACTGCAGGTTCACACCAAAAGCATTCAACACATACAGACCTGAAACAATCACAGGTCTTTGGAAAGCTTCCAGTCACATGTAGTGAGTACTCTCGGTCCAAAGGCTCAGACTAAATCTAGTCCAACATAAAACCTGCATAGATACAGGGGCCTCAACACTGATTGCTTCAAGCTATTGATCTGCTTCTAATGCACCAAATGACTTGCTGATGTAGACACATTTCAAGCTCTAGTTCTGCTTCTTATCTCTACAATCTTTTTATTTCCCATGCCATTCTAAATAATTCACTCAGCATTACTGATGTTCATGACCTTTTGTGTCTTATCCCCAGATTCTTACTTAAATTACATTGATTTCCTTTTTGGATTATGGCCTCAGAGCTATGCCTCCCTCTTACAGGGAACTGACCCTAACTGTTTAAAATTATCTCCCAGAATTAACCTGCCAAGACACTTTTAGACAAGAGATCATTTGTTTAGCAGTGCATTAACCAGCAACTTTGCATCAAGAAAACTTCCATTTGTAAACAAGTGTTCTGGAACATCCTAGCTTATGCATTAGGGGTAAGAACTAGAGTCAAACTTAGGTACTTGCAAATCCACTATCGGAATAAAGCATTGAAAAGGAACACTAGAAAAATAGCCCTTCAAATAAGGGTCAAAATTTCAAAATCAAATTATTTATCTAGCAGGAGCAGCAATATTTTAGGCTTTTCAACTCTTACAGAAGGAAGGACCATTACGTAAGGTATGTCTGCAAACACTACAATGGTAATGAAAGGACTTGTACTGAAAGACTCGTTTAAAAACAATCTTGTCAGAGAAAGAGTAACCCCAACATAGCACATCACAGATACTTAACAGGAAGATAAGTCAGCAATTGCTATTAATGCAGTTCATATATTTCAGGCTTTATCCAGCTAAAATTCCCTTTAAGGAATTTTAGGTCCCTTTAGGTCTTGGAAGCCTCCTGTCCGAAGGAGTATCTCACTCTGCCAGCAAGCTGCCTCTGTAAACAATGATTTATTTTAATTCCTTTTTTTTTTTTTTTTCTTTTTTTACACCCTGAGATGAGGACAGAAGTCTCTTGACTGTCAGATCTCTAGCTTCAGAGCCCACCTGCACTCTGGTCCCACTCTGACCTAGGTTGGTTGAGCTCTACCTCTGCTCTGCCTGTCGGTCCCATCCACTAAGGCCTATGAAGGATGAAGTGAGACATCTGTAAGGCCAGGGAATTGCAGTGAGATTGCCCCTAGCAATTCTCCTTTTAACAAGGGAGGGAGCAGTAGTTACCTACTAGTTTTTATCCCTGTAATCTCAATCAGCCCACCCTGCATTTTAGAAGTGCCACCTTCATGTTAATTGAGTATAAGTTTTATCATAGCTCATTTTCTTCTTTTTCCGCAGTTCCCCCACAGATATAGGCCATTATCAAGATGATTATCAGATGTATTGTTTACTATTTTATGGCACATCCCTCATTAATCCCCCTGCAGCATAATTCACCTAATGGAAGGTGACGCTTCCAGGAAGGGTGCTTTAACAACAGAAGCATTAACTAAGAAGCACTGCAATAACACTGCAGAAACAAGTGTCAAACTTCTTGCACAGCAAGAAGTACATGGACTCAAGCAGTCAAGATTAAGTCAACGTTTTTTCCTTATTACCCTAACTTTTATATAATTTCACACAGTAAATGGAAAACTCATCTAGAAATTTGGGGCAGGTCACTTATCACTGTTGCAAGCAATTCCATAATAATTTCTAAAACGCAAGAACTTGGGGAATATACCTGTAACGTTTTTTGAACTCCCTACACAGGACAAGATTGTGCTGCTTCCACTCCTACTCTCCTGTTTCTGCACCTTCCACTCTTACCTGTAGGAATTCCACTTGCTGGAATCAATTGAAGAGAACAACAGAAAATCACAAATCTGTCATGTAAAAATACAAAAACATCAAAAAGGATGGCAAGTCGGCCACACTGAAAGCATAACCTCCCATAATAACTGTTAAGCATGAACTGCCATTTCAAATCAGTATTCCAAGACTGCCAGAGGACCCATTGTCTCCACAGCACAACACTCACAGAGGTCACAGATCAGACTGAGAGCTGTACGTGACTCACAAAAACACCAGCTCAGACTTCCATGCATTTCTACTTTGAAAATTAACTTCAAATCAAACATCTCTTTTTTTTTTTTTTTTTTTTTTTACACCTTCTTAACAAAACCGTAGGATAATTTAGGTTGAAAAGGATCTTTGAAGGTCATCTAGTCCAACTCACTCCCAACTTCAAATGTGGAATAGCTTGCTCAGGGTCATGCCCAGCTGAGCTCTGAATATCCCCAAGGATGGAGACTCCTACCCCTGTCTGGGCCACGGTTCCCATGTTGGAACATCCTCCTGGTGAGAAATTTCTTTATATTTAACCAGAATTTCCCTTACTGCAACTTATATCTATTACCTCATATCCTTTTGCTGCGTACCTCAGGGATGAGTCTGGCTCTGCCTTCTTTTATAACCCTCCCCTGGGTAACTGAAGAAAGCAATAAAGCTAAATCCACCTAAGCCATCTCTTTTCCAGACTGAACAACCCCAGAGCTCACTCAGCCTCTCCTGGTATGCCATGTGCTCCCTACCTTGGTGGCCCTTCACTGGACTTCCTCCTGTTGTCAGTATCTGTCCTGTTCTGGGGAGACCGAGACTGGTCACAGCACTCCAGATGCAATTTCACAAGTTCTAATCAGAGGGAGGAAGTTAAAGAGAGTGGAGTTGACAATTATTAGAAAGTTTAATGACCAGATTTGGCTCAAGCATCACAGACATAGCATTTAAGTTTTACCTGCCATACCAAATTGCTTTCATTGCTTGTACAATGCCATTATTTACACAATACCACTGACAGTAAATGAAGAGTTTGGCTATAATTTGCCAAAGTCATTGGGAATAGAACTTCATTTTCAGAATCAAACATAAATTTTCATAATTGGCACTGGCAAAAAAAAAAAAAAAAACCAAAAAAAACCCCCCACAACATTTTACATATAATAAAACACATCCATTTGATCAAAAAACTAAATCTAGAGTGCATTTTCAGAACCACATTCGAACCTCAAGATCAAATGTTGCAAATAAGGATTAACTACATTTCTTGCACATAGGATTAGCCACATAAGAGAGATTCTTTTACAAACTGTTTTCCTTCAGTCCACAAAAAATTGGAATTAAGGGACGTCACTCCCATCAATGAAGGAGTTTGATACATTTACAAATCTCCGTCACAATGCTATCAAGCCAGACTTGCCAAAAAGAATTAATTTTGATTGTCAGAAAAAAAAAAAAACAACAAAAAAACTCCCTGTTCACTAGCTTTAGCAGGTTGCATAATTCCCCAAAATACCCAGAGCAATATTGATTTCTGCTATATTGGAAGTTTTACAGTAGACAAGAGAATGCAATACCTAAAACTGAACATGAATGTTTAGGGTCAAAGTAAGACACTATCGGATTATTAGTTTTAGTGACCTATACCTTTGTTTCATACACACAATTTGAAAAATGAGGCTTTGGTAAAGGCATATACAGACAAACAAAAGCAAATCAGAGCAGCATTCAGAGATTATTAACCAACTTTCCAAAGACTGACATTTATCCAGAAGGGCACTGCTGGGGGAAAGGGCTGAATATGCACTAAGAGGTGGGTAGGAAGGATGTAAAGTGGTGGAAAAACAAAGGACCAAATCAATTAGTACTTCAGTGGAGCCACAATATTAACAAAGAGAGAACTTGTGCATGAAGTCAGTCTCTCTGATGTTCAACCAAAATAAAATCAGCACACAGCTAGAAAAAGCAACACGGAGGCAGTTGGCAGCACAGATAACAAGTGGTAGCATCTCTTAGCATGGGAAAGGATATTAATTTAGTTCTTAAATGTCTTAGAGCATTATCTCATACTCAGCAGTTGGGCAGCAGAAGTGATGCAAGTCTGTAGCACCCTTGGAGATGCAGTTTGTGGAAAAGGGAAGACGGGGACTCTGTCAGTGGCACCAGTGGAGGCACTGCTGTCACACCATGTGTCAAGGAAGACTGACAAGCAGAAAAAGTGGGGAACGAAGGAGTCATGAAAGTGTCTAAAGAGAGCAGGAGAAGCCCTTAAAGCTTTTCCAAATAACTGTGACCCAATAGAGAAGACAGGGAAAGACTAGTATTGACACAGGCCTTCACCGTGGAATTCAGATGAAAGAAAATCTATTGATACTGCTTTGTAGCATGGCTTTCCCATGCCATCTTATGTTACAAACACACACCCTGACTTCTGCTTCTTGGATACCTACACATTGCCAAAACTTGCCAGGCACAGAGTAGTTTGGCTGTGTTGTCCAAATATGAACATCATTTACAGCTTGCCTAGACAGTTTTAAAAAACAGAACCAGCAGACACGAAAAAGGCATTTGTTAGAGAGAATGCAGCTGTCTATGTAGAAGGTGCTTGAGGAACACTTACAGCATTTTTAAATTTACAATCTGCTAACCAAATACGTATGTATATTCAGACGAAATGACTGGGCGGTGAAGTTCAGAGCAGCTTTTAAATTTGTCTTTAAAAGGCAAATCCAATTAAGATTGGATTTGGACAACTTAAAGTCACCCAAACAAAGTTTCAGAAATAATGACTGAACAGCTTTCTAAGGCACTCTGAAACAAATTTTCTGTTATGATGCATATGGATTTTGCAACACTTACAAATGCCATTAGTAGCAATGAGAACTGTAGGACTTAATCCACGTGATGCATTATCTTTGAAATGTTCCCTATTTAATTAATAAAGAAAATGCAAACACTCTTTTCAGTTGACTTTTACAACATTAAATAGCTTACAAATTGTGCCACAGATGCTTTTACATCGGCTCCAACACTTAAGCAAAATCATTCCTTCACCTCAGCTGAAACCTCGGCCCTTAATTATCAGCAACTGTTAAGAACTGACATTTCCCTTGATGCTAACAGCGTACCTTCCCCACAAAAGACTATCATAATTCTTTGGGAGTTTCATATCTTCACTTAAGAAAGTAGGCAATTACAGCTTGCTCATGTTCTATTTTGTGGTTCCAGCAGTTTTCTTAACCTTGAGAAAATTTTGCATCATTATTCTAATTACAAGAAGTGGGCGTACACGAAATCTTTCCAACAAAGAAAAGAAACTGAGATGGCAGATACATGAAATTTTATACTGCAAAATGACAGAAGGGGAAGTCATGAAATACTAGAACTGTCATTTACCCAGGTAAGAGTCAGATGTTGTAAATAAAAAACTACATTCTTTTAAACTCATTCAGGTGTTGATAAACTGACACCGAGTATTTATGCTGTTACAAAATAAAGCTACAGTAACTATAATTGTTTATTTTAAAAACAGTTGTCACTACAACACCAAGAGCATGTATGCGTTTGTGATACATTTTAAAACCCCAAACCCAATAAAGTTTTCCCATGTGTCCTGACACACCATCATACATGAAAAATGCATGCAGTTTCCTATTTAGTTTACACGTTGGATTACAAGGCCGAACGTGCTGGCCGTGTATTTAAACACCCTACTAAGCCATTTGCATTTAGGAGAGAGCTGGCCACCTAGGCAACCGTGCCACCCAACATGCAGAAGTCCTAGATGCTGCAGAGACTACGGAGCAATCACTCCCCCGAATTTTGAGGAGAGTGAAAGAGTTTAACATTTTAACAGTTTCCTGTTTAAGTCCTCAAATTTATTAAGGTCTCTGTGCTAGAAAAACTAGACAGTTTTTCGTCAAATAAAATACACAGTTAAACGGGGCTTTCTCAAGTATAGGAAACTTCCGTGAAATCCAATAAGGACCTTACACGCATACCTATTTTAGACGGGCAGAGCTGAGGCATCACAGCAGTCTCTTCCATAGAAGGAACCTTTGGATACATATGCAATCAGAGATGTCTTCGCAGACATTTAGAATACAAACTAAATTCAGGTTTCAATCTTTCCTCCAGAAGGCAGAGATTTCGCTATGTTGTACTCGGGTAACCTCTTATATAATCCCAGGACTTCCTTATTTTAAAATACATATAAAATATTCTGAGTTTGAGTACAGAGATAACAAAGTAGTCAAACAAATCTGAATGCTTCTTAAACCCCTTTTTCCTTTGACAACTGTCTGAGAACAGGGAGTGCAGTGAGCTGTTCCTCCTTTAAATTTAGCTTCAACCTCTGTGGAAATTCTTTCCAACGCTCCAGCATTTGCTGCCTGGTCTTTCCATCCAAGTGGAAAGGGACAATGAACCCAATTTGGCTGACCCACTCTCAAGACTAGTTATTAGCTTCGTAGCTACGGGGAAGTTACAGAAAGGAAAAACTGAACACGCTTCTAAACAGAAAACACAATTTATTGCCTTTCCATCTCCGACTAGCAAGATTTTCATATCTGTACTAGTGCTCGTCCCCAGAAACGGGACAGCTGGCTGCTGGAGCAGCTCTATATTTCACGCCTTTCGCTCATCCGATGAGAGGCACCCAGCGCTGGCACTACCCCAGACAGATGCGGTGCCCTCAGAGTCCACGTGAGGCTCTGGACTTGCTCAGGTATCTGGTTGACAGGGGATTTTTCTGAAATTAGAACATTGCCCCGTTTTCAATAAAGCCTCCAAGATCCCAGGGTTGTCCCTGTTAGCAAGGACACTCCTTGAAAATGAGGACACCTGATAACCTTAAAGAAGGAGGGTAATTAGTCACATCCCTGCAACCTTTTCTCCTAAAGAAACAGTGCTAAAAGTAAACTCCTGTCAGAATATCGTTACACGCATTATTATGCAACGCGAGTTACATAACCATGCTTTACCAACTTTGGGTATTCTCAGGCAGAATTCAGTTTCACAGACTTGCCCACATATGAACATTTTTAAAAGTATGGGTTGCCTCTCTCAGAGGGGATGAAAAAAGCTTTGGTCTTAGATACATTTCCAGCTAAATTGATGAATGGCAGCCTGCCTGCCAATATTTCAGATGTAACTTGAATCCTTAAAAAAAAAGTCTTTTTGAGAATCCCTTTTCAGCTAATTCCTTCCAGAGAAGTTATACATTTCATATAAGCATTTGCAAATCCAAATATATCACCCTACCCAGACATTCTGTACCATCTGAATTTCAGCTAAAACTTCACTGTGAATCTATTCAAAATTCAAGTATAAGCAAAATTTGATTACATAAAACATGACAACTTGCAAAAAAATTGCTGTATTGTATAAAAAAATATTCTGTAATCTAGTTTCCTCTATCCCTATTTGAATATTGTGCTTATTAGTGTCTAAGCTCAAGTTAAAGACAAACAAAATTCACAGCTATTACATGGGTCTGAAAGTAAGAGAAGAATGAAACAACAGTGCATTCTGACAAGGCAAAATCTGGTCCTGAACACATTTGGAAAAGATTATGTTTAAATAGAAAGGATGTACCTTTTCAATATAGAAATCTATACAAAGTACAATCATTATTCAATAAAGTTCAATAGTAAGCTGCTTTTTTTCTTTCCAAATATTTTCTTTCAATTTCATGTAATATTGAACATTTACTGTTATCTACAAAATTCCTCCCAAAACATTGCATTTGTAATGAGCTTAAAAGTATGCTGTGTGACAATTGTTAATGAGAATATAAACAGTTGATTAATATTTCAGGTACATCATCATCACTAGGTAATAAATCCTGCAAAAATAGTAATAGTTTAGTTTTCTTTTACATACACGGTTCTATTATAATGAACAATTGCTATTATCATACTTTCTAAAATTAAAACGTAGGGGACATTTTCAAAGCAATTATCATTTGCCTTCTGGCTGTGCAAACTAATAATGGACATTCTCTCTCTTACAAGCCCACATATCTGCCTTATGACTCAAAAGTAATTCAAGTTGCTACTCATTATACACACCGCTTGTGTACCCTCCCTCAGAACACAAAATATCCTTTAGACAGCATAAAATTATCCTGACAGATAGCAAAGTACAGCGAGAAAGTTACCATTAAAAGCATTAGCCTCCCGTACCTGAAATTCTCCAGCCACTGGGATTGTATTACTGAACCAAGAGATAAATTATGCAAGTGAGACACAGCTACCCATGACAGCAAGGCGGCACAAACAACCGTAATACGATGTACTCACCTAAGGCTCGCTCCAGAGTGCTCTGACCATGTGTTGGAAGAGACACACCTTTCCTGGAAGGGGAGCGCTTGCTCTCCACCCCCTATAGATTTCTCTCCCCCTCTCCCCCTCTCCTGCTCCTCTCTCCCTCTCCCCTTCCCTGACTGCACACTGTCTGGAGGAAGACAGGCGAGAGAAGCACCGCACCCTTGAACGCAAACCACACAGCATAGGGCAACATCAAACACGGAGGAGGGAACAGGAGCAGGAAATTGCTTTCTTTTATTAACAAATCCTGAAAAACAAAATGACGTTTCTACAGTCTTCCATTCTAGATCATTTAAACTGTCTCTTGCAGAATCCACGAGCGCGCAATAGAAGACAGCGAAGAACGTGGACCGCGGGACTCATTTGCTCTGTCAGTTCCTGTGTTCCTAATTTTTAATGCACCGCGTCTACTCAAGAAAATAAAGCCTGGGCTCTGTGCGCCCCTCAGGCTATTGAGCCAGAGAGAAGCCAGTTCTTTACTCACAAAACAAATGTAAGCACGTGCAAAATTAAGCAAAGCAAGATCCACTGAAGTTAGAAGCACTTAAAGCAGAAATGATGACTTTTAAAAACCACTATTAGGAAATGCTACTGAAGCTATTAGAGTTCCAGCCTAGGAAGCTATCAGAGTTCCAACCACTGCCTCTGATTTTTACTTATGTATTTATTTTTAAGTATTTTGTATGAAATGGGAGAGTAGTAGCAAAGAAAGTCTTCACACCAAACCCAGAATACCAAGCAAGTTATTTGTTATGGAAATATTCTGGAAAATAAGAGGTAGTGGATTAAATGGGATCAAGCAGAAGATTAAACTGAATCCCAGCCTCCCTCACGCTGAATCCCTCAACCACTAAAATATTACCAAAGAGGGGAGGCCACTAAGTCATTCTTCCTATTTCTCAGCTTCTCTTCAGAGGTTTTGACACCATGTGTAAGCCTAGCTCTATTTTTGTAAAACCTGCCTAAATTGAACTGTAACACGTTTTTTCCATGATGAACACAAGTATATTGGACTACTATTCTCAACTTAAAGCTTGGAGGAAATAAAGGAAAAGAGAGAAGGGAAAGAAAGTTCTTAATAGCTTTGATTTTAAAAATTGTCCACACAAAAATAAGCGAGCCACACAAAAATAAGTAGATTATTACTATTATAGTAATAATCCACATTAAAAAAAAAAACAAACCAAACAATATTTTTATGGGAGAGAGAATATATAGATGGATTTTATATATATACAGACACACATAAAGTTCATATTGGTAATATGTCTGTTCTGAACATCCACCATTTATTCCTTGTTTCTCCTCACGTTAGAAACTCATCAACAAACTGATGAGTGCTTCTGCATAAGCCCAGAAGAGGTTCAGTTCTACAGAACAATCACATCAGACTGCTTTAGCATTAAACACTAAGCTTTCAAAACCATTAATTTCTCACAAATAAGCATCCTATACCATCAATAAAAGACAAAATTGTGATTAGAAAAAAAGAATTATAAAATATCCAAAAGAAAGCAAGCCTTTAGTGCAGCTTTTTTTAATTATCCTCAAATTATCTCAGTAAAAGTTACTATATTTTAATGGCGCAAATTATGTTTATCACTGTCACACTATGAAAAAGTGATGAAATTAACTGCTGATTCCTTTACATTACAGATCTTTGTATCTGTAAAGCGTAACATTTTCTCCTATAGGCCTAATAAATATTTGCGATACAGTCTAGAAGAATTATACTGTTGTATTTAAAAATAAGCATCGTTGGACTTTTACCTTAGAAGATCGAATTCTATGCGTTAATGGGTTCTTGTCCAATCTGAATTTAAAGTAGTATTTCACGTGGACAGACCCTCCATAACAGCACAGCTGAGGTGAAGAACAAACAGTCCCAGGTTCTTGGTTTTGAGAGTGTAAAGACAGACTCAAAAAAAATACTAGGGAGAGCTTCATCCAACTATTAAAAGAAATTGTTAAAATCTAGGTAATTAAAACACTTAAAAGTATTACAGAAACAAAATAGGGCACTATACAACCTGTTAAAAAAGCACAGCTGAGGCATACAAATGATCCAAAATAAAACAAAATTATACCTTGACAAGAAGGCAGTATGTGCAACATCCATAAAACATTCTCCGTAAGTACTGAGAAGAAATTGCTGTTAGTAAGATGACTCGTTTCTTAAGTCAAAGTGATAAATACAATAAAGATTTATTTGTTAGGACTCAGTCTAGGCACCTATTTAAAAATAATGGACTTTTACTTATATTTCATGTCCAAACAAGAACTTGAGCACAAAAGCACTGAAACTGTAATAAATTGCTGGTTTTCATATTCTTATAAATCCCGAATGTTATAGCAAGTCTGCCTTTTGAATGGCAGAATTAATACACACATTTTAAGCACATCTTTTACTGGGGTCCTGCAAGTATCCTGCACTGGTTTGACTGAGCTTTAAAAATCCAGGTGTATCCTGAAATATACTTACAATTCTGCCTCATAGCTACTTACACTCCAACCCAATTTCTAAAATTACAGCGTATTCGGTTAATCAAAGCAGTTCACTCAGCAACGCATTTCCATGCATCCATAAGAAGCTCCATTCACTCCAGCGGTACACAGCCAAACTTATACTTCTTTTCTAACCGGTTTTGCTGAAAAGTCACTCGTTGATTGATCAAGGATTTGCACATATTGTACAGCATACTATGGAGTTTATTTAGAGCAGACAAAAGTAACCAACAAACATAGTACACAATTATTCAAAGCCCAAATGGCACTGTGACCTGCAAAAGTACATAGTGCACTAAGCACAGCCAGCCAGAAACGCAACGCTGTCCATACCTATGAACAATGAGTGCTTGGAGTGAAGCCGGGGGGAAGAGCGTAGCAGCAGTTGTTCCCACACAGGCCAAGGTAAATGTCACTTCAAAGCAAACACTGTTGGCACTGTAACGTTTATACAAATAAACACCTTTTAATGTAACTCCCATTTTCAAGAACATAAATGTTTCCTAGTAGCCATTCTGAACCTGAGCAGAGGAGCCTAAATTTAAGAATTAAGGTAACTTATTTACCTTACCTTTACAATACTTTCCATCCTGAGTAACTCTGAAATTGTTTTATCTACTTTTATAGAGAAAAAATGTCAATTGGGGTGGGCAGTATTTATTTATTTATTTATTTATTACTACTGTGATCCATTCAAAAAGCCAAAAATCTATGCTGGGGGTACCTAAAAATTATAGAAACAAAATGAGAGAAGTTTGGTTCACAGGGCAGGAAATGGGCAAGACCATCGCCCGTTGCCCGTTGCCCAGGGTAGGAACGGGCAAGGTATTCCTTTAGGAAAGTCACTTTTGCCACTGCTCTAAAATTTGCATGAAGCTCAGAGTAACTGAATGTTATCTTCACATTATATTATAAAAATCGTTCTTCTTAGCCAGATATATACACATTTTCCTGTACATAAAATTAAGTTACTGTCCTAGATAACTTTGGTAACAGATAGAATATTGTTTCTTGTCCAAGCAGTTTGTAGGAAATCTGTAAGAATAGCACGGCAAGGTTAAAGGAGAGTATAATTTCAAGGAACGAATAAAGAAGAATGGAGATGATGGAAGGAAATCAGAAAGCCATTTTCAGCAACATTTAAAAATCTACGATCTCATTCAAAAAATATGCAGGAGAAGTAAGAACTAAATGAATCACAGAACTGGGAAGCAATGAATTTGGCAAAGGGTAATAGAAAATGGAGGCCACCTTTACCTGCATTTCCATAAATTTAGCAATGTGGTTGCAAATTTAAGAATAAACCAGCTCATTTAAAAGAAACTACGATTTTTAAAGAAAAACTGTCTACCAAAAGCCTGAAATAAAAAAGTGGGTTTGATTAAATCAATATGATTCCATCCATTACAGAGGTGACCTTTATATCAGATCTTCCATTTCGCATCTTCTGAACAATTTTCTTACACCAGCTCTCTGCAAGCAGAGTTGAAAAAGGTGTAAGAACTATGAATTATGAAAAAAGCTAGTAGGCAGGCACCACATAAGCTAGTGACCTTATGAAAAATCACCGCCCAGCTCTGCATTTAATAAAGGAGCATCCATTGTACCTCAGTATTTCACAGACATCTCTCCTAAATAACGTGCTACAAAATCTGCACATGTAAAGGAAATTCGACCTCATCTATAGAAAGGTAAAAACAAACTCAACTCCACAGACTTTTTGTGCTATTGCAGCAGTATCTAAGACATACCACTGCAGCACATTTTTAGACATATAGATAGCAACTGAGCAGTAATATTTTATGAAGGTGTCAAGTTACTGCCCCCAAAGGTAACTGATAAGTGCAAGACAGCCTTTATGTCTCCAGATCTTCAAGACTATTGCAAAAACCTTTAATACGGCGTTGACTATCATTATAATACGAACTAATGTACCAACACAAACGTTTAAAACCCTGCATCTTTATGCAGGTTGAACGTATCTCACATCATGAACGATGCCCCAAAGTCAGTGGTATGAGGAGGTATTCACTGAACAGCTTCCGTCAGCAACAGCAACTTCTTTGCTGTAGATTGAAAACACGCAGAAAGCCAGGTAGCAGTATTCTCCCCTTCTCCCTGTGCCAATTAGGAACTGAGCCAATATATGTTACAGGAAAATAGGGCACGGGGAGAAATTTTATTTGCCGTAACTTAGGCGCATAAGCAAGACAAAACAGTCTTGCTCCATTGATTTCTAGGGATGTATCAATCTGAACCCATTAAGGGGCAGGCCCCAAACTTTGACCCAACAATATCTTCGTTATGTTTTATTAATCACTTGCGTTAGCAAGTTTCAAGCCAGAATACTATAAAGGAATAAAATGGGAACAAACCGAATCTATTTCATAGTCTCTATAACCTCCACACACTTCTTTCATCTGTAAGATTGTCCAACGTCCCTCACACAGTTTGGTTAGTATCAAATCCAACATTCTCTCAAGCAACTTTATTAGTCTAAATTCATCCAAACGCATCTGTCAGGACAAACTTTTCCGTAATATAAGAACAGATTTTCTGCTTGAGAAGAATGTTTCAAAAGGAAATGTTTTCTACTTTTGAAGGCTCTGTAAAAGATTTTTTTTCAGAAGAACCACACAGTCTTTTTATGTAATTCCTCTGCTTTTTTAAGTAGGTAGACCAGCAGAAGCCTAAGTTGCAAAACCCCTTTCAACCTCAGTAAAATTATCATTTAATTACATGCTATGTTAGATCTCCTAAACCAAGAGAACAGGATTTAAATATTGCATTTGTGTACTTCTGTGCTCAGACTGTTCTCACAGTCTGAATTCATTCCCCACCATGGTTTTTCTGTAATTATGACAATGAAAATATACAAACTATAATAAGAATGTCCCAAATGTTTGACCAAAACACAAACACAGCTTTAAAAATATCCTCCTCTCATTTAAGAAGGACTACTAATCCCAGATAACAAACCTTCTCCAGAGTGAGTTAAGTAGGAAGACTCCAATCCCAACCACAGAACCAGCGCCACATGTACATGTATTATATACATGATATACTCGTATACCAGAAAATTCAAAGTGAGACTCTATTTTCATAATCCAAACAGGAGCAGGACTCATCCAGGATGAACACGTAAGAATCAAAGATGCATAAGACACCTGATAGAAATCCTCCCGTACTCGGACCTGAGAAGTGGGAAGACCAGCGTGGAACGCACAGCTCCTCCAGCCCAGCGTTACGAGAACCGCTGGAGCTGTGCAAGCTGTTGAAAGCGGTCAGATTCCTCTCAGAACTTTCAAAGCCGATAAGCCCTATCATGCTAACTTGCAAACAAGTATCTCCTAAGAAACTTAAACAGTAGCTACTCACTGAACAATAGTTCTGCAGTCTGTTCAGCTAAATGAAGACAGAAAAGTCTGCATTTTTGACATCTGCTTTGGTTTTGGTATGAAGAGCCAGTTACCTTGTAAGAAAGAAATCCTGACCTTTTCAACGCAAAAAAAAAAAAAAAACAAACCACACCCAACCCCAAACCACACAGAATAAAAAACTAAGGCAAACTTTTTAATAAATCATATAGCAAAAGAGAATTTACAACTGGTTATAGCACTGGTAATTACACATCTCAACATATGTAATTTCTGGAAAAGCAGGTTTCGCAGTTATTTCAGTGGTGCAACTCTTCTATTTAAAAGATTTATACTGAATTGATCAGGGAGCCTAATGGCTGCTTACCCCTTAGCAAGTGCAGTGCAACTGCTTCTTCGAACACGCTGCTTAAGCCTTCCCCAGGCTCTGCATGGAAGTACTGGGACATGTTGCACTTTAGTTGCCAGATCAGATATAACCAAGACTCGTAGTGTCCCTACGATGGTCCTTTGTATCTTACAGATTCAGAGTGATTGCTGTTTAATAAATTGTTTTATTTCCTTGAAATTCAGGCACATCACTAAAATCATTAAATAGAAGTCATCAAAATAGAAATTTTTCTCATTTTTTCTCGAGCACCAAGGGCCAGAGAGATCACAAAGACTACACTCTTCACAGACTGTTTATCTGAACTCATGTAGAAGCCACCCTGGAAGGATAAGAAGAGCTGGAAGAGCTTGCACAACTACCATCAGTGCATAGCATTTTCTAAAGCTAAATGTAACCTGCAGAATTCTCCTTTCAGACTACTAAAACTCACACATACCCAAGGATTTTTCAGAAGATAAAGCAGGAAAATAAAGAAACAGATTATTTGCCCTTATCCAAATGACAAAACAGGTTTAAAAAGTATATACCGATATAGGCATTACTTCATAAATTTCTGAATGTTTCATACAGACAAACAGGCATTCCAGCACTACTTTATCAAGCTAGCGCTATGCCGCAAATGCTGAAATCCCAGAACGCTTTCTCCAGAGCCACTTTTCAAACCATTTCTTGTTTACAAGAACTGACCTGAGAAACAGATAATGGGTCGGGGGAAAATATTCTGCCCCAGTGACACATTAATGCAAATCAGTAGGAGAGATTTATTCTTCGTTCCTTGCCAGTGTCTTACGTTGCATCAAATCATTTGTTTCAGTGCAAAGTGGAAGCCACTCAGCAGCCTGAAAAGTGGAATATTATAGGTCCAGCAGAACCTAGACTATATATACTTAAGGCAGAATTAAAACGTTACCTCTTCTAAGTATGAAACAGTACGAAGAAAAGTCATTCTTCAAATTTCAGACTGACTCTAGGAAATCATACATGTAGGAAGATAAGAAACCATTGTGCATCTGTAGAAACCCCACCAATGCCTTCTGCTAGTGATTGCTACTCAGTTTGCGTTTAAGAACAAGCCGTCTGTGGAATAAGGTTTCAGTAAGTGCACTCCGAGTGAAGAGCAAATTGAGTTAATTTTCACTTCACCAGCTGGAATTCAGAAATGCTCAAGATGATAATTTCTTGCTGAGATTTGAGATTAATATGAACCCAACCATTCCACATTAATGACTAAAAATGCAGTATGTTAATAATAATAATAGAGTTTATTTTGCTCCTATTGATCCCCCCAGATTAAATTTGATCCATATTTCTATTAGTTGCATGAGCATCTTGGTAAAACTTGGAAATAGAAAAGAAAATGCTGACCAATGTTATTTTAAAATAACTTTGAAAGTCTCCAAAAAATCTGTCTCCAGTAGAAAGAGAAATATTTTAATACTTACAAACAGTATAAAAATACAAGCTAGGATTCGCAAAAATTCGCTTCATTTTTTGTACAGCATTTTCTATTTTTGTACATTTGTGAAAATGATTTCTAGAACAGCTTAAGACATCATAAAATTGAAGCGATGCATTTAGCTTACAACACGTACAATGGAAAGTAATACTGAAAAGTAGAAGCTTTACCATTACCAAGAACACTGAAGCATAAAACGTTTGTAAATATCTTTAAATGTATTTATAAATTATGAGTGGGTGACTTTGATACGGAAAGCTTTTGCAAGCATCAGTGAACTGTATTAATGTTTTTTATATTTAATCTTATGCACAAAAAGGAAAAAAATAAGAAAAGACAGTGTTGAACAGGAAAATCTATTTCTAAAGATATTCTCATCTTTGAATCACAAGCTCAACACGAGGAGCAGTTCAAGCCAATTCATACAGGCCTGTATCACTTCCAGAGAGGCAAACTGACATAAATTCTCTTAGAATGGCCTGAAGGAACCCCCTTCACAATTCTAATATGCATTGGGGTGGATTTTTCTTCACTGAAAGAACATTTTAGCACAGAGATAAAGATAAAAAATGTGCTGAAAAGATCTGCTATTTTTACTCCACGACAGAAAACGGTTATTTTGCAAACTACCGAGTTTGTCTGGGTAAAAATAATCTCTATTAAAACAACACACAAAAAATCCGAACACATGACTTGAAAATCAGTTACATTGGTCATGGGACAAATTTTTGGTTCTGGTCATAGGATTCAGAATTTCTTTCTTAGGCTCTGGTCCAGTAATTTGCCTCTAATTTAGAAGAAAAACAAAACAAAACTGTTCTCTGTTGCACCCTCAGCAAACTCCGAACACATTCACACAATAAGCTGACATGTTAAAAGTGAAATGCAGAACTGCGTCTAGATCGCTCATAGAGAGATACCAATTTACCACTGGATTTTTTTTTTTCCAATGCTGAACTTGTGCTGACACTATTTAAAAACCAGACCCCAACATTTGTTATATTTGGCCCTTCTTATTCTATACAACCAGGAAGAAAATAGACAGCAAAGGTGAAACTGTCACTTCCCACCTTAATATGAAAAATCATGGTTTTGACCATCTGGAAGCTCTCGCTGAAAAAAAATGTTGGGTGCGCTTGGGTATCATGTTATATCATACCTGCAGTTTTCAGGAAGGTAAAAGTAATCTTTGAAAAAAATCAGCGTGACAAACTATCAAAAGAAAGATGAAATATCAAAGTCACTCCATTGGTACCTCTTCTATCATACACACACGAAGCACGGAAATTTTGGCTGTAGGTTTCAAATAACTATTTACTACCATTTGTTATTTTTTGTTACTTCTTATTATACTGTATTAGGAACTGTAAGGAACGCTGCCTTTACAGTCAGCATTATAAACTACATTCTCCTCTGTGTAAATGACATAAAATCTTGAACTTCACAATTTGTTTCTATTGTACATTTAAAAACAGCAAAGATGCTCGCTGGAATTGTTGGCAAGAACAGTCTGCAGAGAGTTGTGCCAAAGAGACCGACTTAAAGTTCCTTTGTTCCAGTTTTAAAACAGACTTATTTTATACTGGTCTCACTAAACATTGGAAGTTCTTTGAAACATTGGAAGTTCACTGGAAGTGTACTACAGTAAAACTCTGGACGTTCCACTGTAACTTCAGCCCCCTTCTGAACCCGACCTGACCTGCTCACAACAGAAGAGGGAAAACAAGCAGAGGAAGGGCAGGCTCCTCGTCTTACATGCAGGAAATCACGGTGCAACGCCCCCCACGCAGGAACGAAAGGTCCTACCCGTCCCTGCCTCCCTCAGGTCACTGGGCCTCGCACCTCCTGGAGCAGGACGAGACACAGTGCAAACCTGCACGTGCTTCTGTGCTGAGATGGGCGGAGTGCTCTGGCGAGCGTGCCTTATGCAATACTGCAGGGTTTGACGTAAGGAAACCGACAAAGTAAAGGATGCTACGTATGGATGAATATGCTGCAAAACAGATGACTGACACAAAGCTTGAAATTTTTCTCTTTCTAGTTCTAATCAGTTACAGAAGTGGTGCAAACTCCTCCAATTTCTCGGTCAACCAGGAAAGTTGTCCTCTTAGGATAGAGGAGTAGATTCAGTATTCCAGATCACTTTGATTCCTAGATTGGGAGGAGTGGGGGTTTGCTTCTTTGGGGTTTTTTGCAGAACTGGAACAAGATTATCCTTAAACAATGAAATAGTTGTAAAAGTATTTCTAGTGGCCCATGTAAAATGCTGAAATTTTGAGAGCCAGATACTCCAAAGCTACTCACAGTAGGAAAAATGTTCCAGTGGACTTTATTATCCCATCTCTCATCTGTATCACGCATGGCTTACAGCATTCTAACCAATATGGTTGCTTAGCTACACAAAATAACATATTAATTCAGATTTTAAAACCAATCTGTTCCCTGACAACTGATGAGAAATAAGGTCACAATTATCTATTTGACAAATAGGCATCCCAGGAAGTCGTATTTTCTTGTAGTACTCTTGCACTTCCCTATATGTTGCATCTACCTGTCTCTGCTGATCCCTACCTTGGGAGCATAGGCCTTCCGAGCTACCTCTTCTCACCACATTGGAGATGATCTGAATTTACTATTCCAGAACCACTGTTCCTGAATAACAGCAATGATTTGGATTTGTTGCAGAATAAAAATGCCTGGTTCGTGCTTAGCTCAAAGGTTTTTGAGAACAGCTGGTTTCATTTAGGTTTGTTCTCTACATTAACCTGAATGATTTTGCATTTACTTTATTTGGTTTTAATTATTTTCATTGTATTTCTCTCTTCTGGTTGATTCTGCCCGCCTTCTTGATGAAAATCTGCAAAAGTGTCAGACGCAACGATCTCACTGCAGAAATGTAAAGGTCTTGTATGTCCCTGAAATATGACGAGCATGATGATTTTTTTTTTTCCCTTTTTTAAACATTGTAGGTACCAGCCCAGTTCTGCTTCTATACTCGCAAGCAGTCAGGTGGCTTTACTCAAACAAACAGAATGCAATCCACCACATTCTTGCTGCAGAAGTGAAAATTATTTCAGGTGCTCTGGAAGGAAATGGTGCAAATATATAAGGAGAAAGTTGCACTTGCTGTTAAGAAATAATACTGTTACAGCGTTGAAATGGGAGGTCACTGAAATGGCACAAGGACTGTGTGATCAGGTCACCTGCTTTTCACACTGAGCAGAAGCAGATCGTCTCACCATCCTCTTCTGCTATGTCATCTTGCCAGCTAACCTGACCCACACCTTCACAGAATCACAGAATTATAGAATATGTCAAGCCTCAGCCATGAGGGAGCAGGAGGCTTCTAACAGATGGCAATGGTGTAATCTGTGCTTCCTCTTCAGCTAGTAGCACTTCAAGTGAGTTATGATGAACTGACAGATTTTCAAGAGACTGTGTCACCTGGGGACATGTCCCTCAGGGTCTGAGGAAGCCAACCTCCCTCGTATTTGGTCTGACCCTGGGGCTGACCTCATGGGCACAGGGAGCAGGAGATGTTGGGAATGAGCTATTTAAAGCTCATTACAATATCAGTGTCAAACTCAAAGGAACTGCCAAATCCACTTAATCCTTCGTGCTGAAAACATACCTTCCAAACTGAAAGCATATTTATCTCAATCTTACTTAAGCAAAGCTGACTGGTTTTTTCTTCTCCTTAGAGAAATCTCCAGAGTTATTCCTCAGTTAACTTGCAAACTGTTCAACACTGCACAGCACCTCTTCATTTTACCCTATTTATACACCACTTAATGGTTCCTTTACTTCCCACATCAGAATGAATTACCAATAAACATTCCTGTAATCTGTTTACTACATCCTGTTCATCCAGTTTAGATTGTATTAAGCATCCGTAACAGCTTAGACATTCTGTATGTAAAAGGACTGGGACAGCAAGACTTACGATGCCTGAGTGCACACAAGCCTCAAACTGGTCTTCCACAATTCACAACCCACATCCCATTTGAGCTTCATTTATATTTTCAATTAAGAAACTGATACTTCAGTTCCTATATGTAGGGGACACCTATTCCATGTGTTTGCCATTGAGAGCATAGTTCTTATAGGAAGAAATACAAACCAAAACTTTAACATAGTATTGAGTTTCAATCTTTCTTTGAAACAGCCTTACTAATAAGGAAATGAATGCACCACAGTGTGTCTTGTTTCTGGCTGGAAAAGCCATTCAGTCACCCTTGTTTATTGTTCCAAGGAAGCCGTCACCATAGCCACCATAACTTCAAGGAATTGTTGCCAGTACTCAAAGAGGTAGATTTACTGAAAGAATAAGCAAATAGATTTAATACGCTTCTCTGCCACACAATATTTTGATCATTTACAACGTCCACATGGGGCATACTGGTCGGTACAGTATGAAAAACCATCACGATGCCTGTACTCCCCTGCACTGTAATGCAGACTATATCCACTTCTTAAATTAAAAGTGGGGTTCCCTTCTGTGAATAACGCTTCTACACATCAAATAAGTAGCATACTCTGGCTCCAGGGAGACCTTATTGCAGCCTTTCAATACATAAAGGGGGCTCATAAGAAAGACGGAGAGAGAGTTTTTACCAAGGCCTGTAGAGACAGGACAAGGGGCAGCGGTTTTAAACTGAAAGAGGGTAGGTTTGATTGGACATAAGGAAGACATTTTTTTACAATGAGAGTGGTGAGGCACTGGGCCAGGTTTCCCAGGGAAGTTGTGGATGCCCCATCCCTGGAAGTGTTCAAGGCCAGGTTGGATGGGGCTTTGAGCAACCTGGCCTAGTGGAAGGTGTCCCTGCCCATGGCAGGGGGGTTGGAACCAGATGATCTTTAAGGTCCCTTCCAACCCAAACCATTCTATGATTCTATCGCCTATATGAACTCTGTGATGAGATTTTCATACTGCTCAGAAACAAAAAAAAGCCAAAACAAACAAAATTATAAATTAATTTTGCAAAAATTGAAGTGTGAAGTAATGGCTAAAACAAGACCGTTACATTTAGAACCCAAAGGAAACAGAACACAAGTGTTAAACCACCTACCCCAATGTGTCATTACATATCCATAGGTGCAGAAAAGTAACTACTGTAAAATACTAGCTGCTACTCCTCTGTCAGGAATCCCTCACTTGAGGAATCTTTAGAAATTCTTTAAGAAGAGAAGAGAAATCACTCAGCAGAAAACAGTTCTAAAGACCGAAACCTCTATAAACCCTCATAGATGATGCCAGTCTTTGCAAAAATATTCCACCAATAAGCTTGCAAAGGCAACAAATAGTCTTTATGAGGGAAAGGTCAGTAATTCCTAACCTAATCATACTCATCTGGCAAACAGTTCTATTTCTGAATACTTTAAAAATATTGTACTGTAAACCACAGCAATTCAGTAGCTTTTGATGAGAAGACAAGTGACGATTTTACTTCTTTTCACTGTCTTGCTTCCTGCTATGTTGACTTCTGTTTGTCAACCAGAAAAGTACAGAATTTAAACCCAGTCTGATGGCATCCCAATAAAACCTTATCTGTTCAGTTCAGTCCCTTTCTTTACATAAAATCTGCATGGAGTCCACTGTATATTTTTAGTCTCTTTAATAAATCATCAGACAGAAGATCCTAAAAAATTTTAGAATTCTGCTATTATTAATTCCGTTACCACCAGGTAATCTAAGCTGAAATTTGGAAGCAGCAATATCTGACTTGAGGGTAAAACCCCGAAAAGAAGTTGGGAAAGGAAGTTAGCCAGCTGGGCAGAAAAATAGTACATCATCTTGTCAGGAGTTGAAACCTTTCAAACACACACCGCAAAACGGAACCGTGAAAAAAGGGCACAAATAGAACAACATCACTGAGGAGATCAATAACCAGAAGTAGGATGTCAGTCTCTCACCCTGTGTTGATCTTAGTACAGCTCTTGCACAAAACAGGCACCAGAAAGAGCGTATTTCCCTTCATTTAGGTTTTTCACACAAATCCGTGAAGTTATTCAAAGACTCCTTCCCATTCTTTCCCACTCAGCTGCACAAAGAAGAGTATCTGACTAATAGGACAACAAAGACTAGAAATTAATCCAGGCCAAAAGCAAACTTCAGGAGTCAGAAACAGAAGCCTGCAAATGGGGATGGGTTTTTTCCTTCGGATAAGGTCTCTCATGAGAAATGTTTGGTAAACCCCGAAGCAAAAATATGATAATTTTGCTGTCTGCTACACAACTGCAGTAAGTGGCAGGAACCAAGGGATGAGACAACAAGGTAGACAGGAGGCATCTGTCTCTGCAGCACTGACCTCCACAGGAACCCCTTTACTCCCTATCTCGGGGGGGGAAATGGGTCCTTCAAGCCCATCCGTCTTCTGTGCTTCTTGTTGCTGTCAAATGCCCATTTTGGCTTTGAATTACCTGATGACCGGCTGCACAGAAGTCCAGAACAAATTTTCTGAAAAGGCTGCAGTAGTCTAGATGACACAGGGGTTTGCCTTCCTCACAGTGTCACTCCTACTGTTTATTTTCTCTACACAATTGTTGTATCTGTGGGTGTAATGTAGTTGATACAGACAGCAGGTTTCAGAGAAGAGGAAGATGCTAGCACACGGCCGTTTCCTTTTTTTGCTCTCTGGCAGTTAAACAAAGTTGCAGCCTTCCATTTACAGAGTCAAGGGAGATGTTAAGCACACAGAAAATAAGAGTATTCATTCCAAGCCGAGCTGCCCATGTCTGACCTTACTCTGCGGGCACTGGAACCAAACCCACCCACAAATCAACACAGCAGTACCAGGCTGGTCGAAAAGCAGGATGCAGATGGCAAGCTTTCCCATGACCAGTTTTGCGAGTTGGCCCACTGAAGCCAGCACGCAGTTACAAGCCAGCCCCTAAAGGCTTATTTTTCAGTGCTACATTGTTCACCTATTCAGCAAAAGTATTTTGAAAGGAAAATACACCAAACTGGAAAGATGCGTAAAGAGAATTACAATTATACACCACGCTCGATGGTACTGCAGATCATTTACCCCCCAAGCCAATCCCCCAAACTGTCGTTGTTAACAAGCTTAAGGACTGTCGGGGCTTAACCCCAGCCGGCGACTGAGCCCCACGCAGCCGCTCGCTCACGCCCTCCCAGTGGGATGGGGGGGGAGAATCAGAAGGGCAAAAGTGAGAAAACTTGAGGGCTGAGATAAGAACAGTTTAATAATTGAAATAAAATAAAATAGTAGTAGGAATAATAATAAAGGATATACAAAGCAAGTGATGCACGATGCAATTGCTCACCACCCGCCGACCAATGCCCAGCCCGTCCCCAAGCAGCGGCCCCCGGCCAGCTTTCCCCGTTTATATGCGGCGCACGACGCCGTGGGGCAGAGCACAGCCCAGGGGCAGCTGGGCTCGGCAGTCCTGGCTGAGCCCCCCCCCAGCCTGCCCCGTCGGCAGAGCAGGGGAAGCTGCAACGTCCTTGACTGGTGTGAGCACTGCTCAGCAACAACTAAAACATCCCTGTGTGATCAACATTATTCTCATCCTAAATCCAAAGCGCAGCACTATACCAGCTACTGGGAAGAAAATTAACTCTACCCCAGCCGAAACCAGGAGAATTATCAAGCCCTTTCTTAAGGCTGTTCTTTCCCATTGCCAGATGGCGTATTTTTCACCACGTGCCTTAAAACAGACACCCAGCCAGAGAAGTTAGCCCTACAGGATTGGTTTTCCACTTGGCCCAATACTGAAGTTATAATGTATCACTTCAGATCCGAGAAAAAAAAAATCTAATTTCTAAAAATTTCTAAAATTTCTAATTTCTAAAAAATTTCTAAAATCTCTAATTTCTAAAAAATTGCTAAAATTTCTAATTTCTAGGTCGGGGGGGAGAAGTACTACATCTCACTCATAGTTTTTTGCTGGCGGAGTTGCTATTTTAGACAGATAAAATTGAAATAAGTAAATTTTCCTGTACTAGTCCTACGGTGAACTCTCCACAGGCTCATTGGAAAAGGACACAGCACTCCAGTGACTAGCGCTGAGACTTAATGCAAAGGCTTCAGAATGGCAGCTGCACCCTGATTTCAGAGCTAGACTTCCACTGAGTGAGAGATCACTACAGGCAAAACCTTAAAAAGTGGTATTGTTGGCAAGAAAACATAAGATAAGGATTGTATTAAATATTAAGTAATGCTCTCATTTAAACACACAATTTTTCATGCTATTGTTTGACAAGATCACTCTTCGCTTGATGAATAGGACCGTAGAAACCCAGGTCTAAGCAGATTTGTAATCTGCTGAAGTATAGCAATTCTTTAGTTCCTACATCTTTTTCAAAACAAAGCATATTCATTTAAGTGACTTCCAGTTAGATCTCACATCTATATTAATAAATGCACAGAGTAAATTCAGGACAAAATATGAGGTAAAGGCAAATCTTAGGGTCAGTTATTTCTCAGAATGCTTAAGTTTAATGATATCAAGCAGACATTTACAGAAATCATATCATTCAGGGGCTTTAAGAACTCATTGCTCACAGTTGTAATCCATTTTCCTAATCCAATGATTGGTAGTGAGCAATAAAACATTTTGGGCATCTGCTGCAAAAATATTTCAAAAATAATTATTTTATTCACTGGCGCTGTAACAACAGAAGTACTTGTGCAATTAAATTATTTTTGGCCTACTATAACTAGCATAATTTGGGATATTTCCCATTTTAACATGGTATGAATATGTATCTAAAAGCATTATACACTTCTGCATTTAACACACTACAATGAAGTATAGAATGTTTGCCTTAATACAAGTAGATCTTCTGACATGTTATTGTAGAAGATGCTTGGTTTTCTTGCAGTTTTTGTTATTAATACACTGGCAAAATTAGAGGTTACACTCACAAAACAAGTTTCCTTCTCCATAATTTTATCAAAACACTTTTCCTTGCGGTTTAACATGCTCTCCCCAGGAAACGAGGCTTTCGTACTGCTGCCTATGCCCATCTCCCATGACAAATTTTGAATTCATTTGCCAGTTACAACCAATTTGATGGAGGAGAGAGAACTCACAAGTATTTAGATCCTACAACTTTCCTGAATATTCGAATATCTCTCTGGGTCTGATTCGAAGGAGGAAACCTCATTAGTACAGATACTGATGGAAAAGTTGTAACGTAGCCGTTCTTCTTAGCTTACCAAATGGTCAGTCCTTACTCGTCTTCAACAGCAGAGGCAATCACTGGTCCCGACAGCAGTCAAGGAAGGCGAGAAGGGGCAGGCGGTGGTGTTGCACAGGGAGAGGAGCAGGGAAAGGAAGTTGTGCAGGTACCACAGTAAGATATGGATGTCATCAGGGTGGCTTAGAGACAGAGACAGAGATCAAATGCAAAAGAGTACAGGGAAGCACACAACAACATCTGCAACGGAATGGGGACATTGTGGCATAAGAATTTAGGGACACAGCACAAGATTTGTAGGTAGCCTGATTTCAGAAATTGCTTTGCTTGTAAAACAACTTGTTTAGCCGCGTGTTTATATGAAAGAATACTTCTGTCATGTCAGCTACAACCTAACACACTGGGAATAACCCACAGATAATAGATACAAAAGAAATAGAACTACTATTAAAATGTTTTTAACGCTTCTTACATGAGTTGAAGGATGACAATACGATTGTCAATGGGTAAAATCTGGATGGAGCTTCAGAAAGTTAATTTAAGAACAGCTCCTTTAGATTTGGTTTCAGTTAGGAGACTTCTGCTTAGCTTCCGTTTGGAGCACTCTTTGTTACCCTGTTTAAATTTTCCAGACTGGTTCACCCATCCCTAATGAAAGATATATTTGCCTAATAAGCCTCTTACCCCTGCACTGAGGATATAGTTGACACTAGTCTTGTAAAAAAATCTACAATAAGATCAGAGCTCCAACAAAATACACAGCATTACCTGCTTCTTCCCCCACCAGCTTTAATCATATTCATAAGTACCAACTGTTTTCAGCTCAAGCCCAACAGGAATAAAAAAAATACAAATAAAAATAATAATAATAAAAAACCAAAAAAACCCCCAACCCACTAAAAACAAAAACCACAAAACCAGTACTGCTCATCAAGGCTAAGCAGAAGAAGAAAGATGCTGAGCAGCAGCTGTCACGGAGTGGGAGGACAAAGACTGGAATGAGAAAAGAAACTGCCAATACCTTTTAAAGTATCTTTCTTTAAGAAAATGAATCTCGTCTCAAAGCCATTTTTTTCAGTCTTTTAAACTGCTACAAATAACTGCATGACTATTTATTACTAAATTTTCATACATATCTTCTTCCCTAGAAAACATGTCAAAAGGTTTGCATGAAAAAAAATCTCAACCTTTGTGGACACAGTAGTCCCACGGCTACCTTGAAAAACACTCCTGCACAAATACAGACTCGCATACAAGTATACATACAAAAATGACTGCAGATTTAGAACACAACACATGTGCCTGAAGTGCTCCTTCACAGTCCTTAAAATATGTTCAGATGACAGCACTGAAGCCAGTATAGGAGAAACGCTCCTGGTTATAACCTCATTCCTTTCTCTCAACAAACACGGCACAACAATGGTACCCAATAGATTTATGCCGCTTTGCCATTGTTGCTAACAAAGGTTTTACTTAATCCTTCATTATGTTTTATCTAATCAATGTTTAAATTAATGTCTACTAAACCATTCACAGTTCAAACCTGGTCAGGTAATTCAGTAAGCATTTCTTTAAAAAAAAAAAATCTTTTATACATATATATAAATATATCTATATATACATACAGTGGATATACACACACAGACAAAAAATGTTCTGGGAATGTTAAAAGTGCAAAACTCTTAACATGTTAAGAGTGCTCAAAAGAGAAAAAATGCCAGTAGAGTTGACGATGAAATCTATTGCATCTTTTGGAGGGTCTAATCCAATGCACTCACCCATGGTCTAGCAGGGTTTTAGAACAGCACACCTCCTGGCAGACAGAAAGCTCAACAGTTTTAAGGTTAGCTGGCCCAAGATGTTTATTTTCAAATACTAAGGTTTAATCCTCATCATGTCCGACAGCTGAGTCGAAATCTATTATGCTGGAATGATTGAAGTCAAAGAGGAATCATGATTCTGTGACCTTCAAAAAAGAAGTATGGCTTCAGCGACACATACTAAGATATATAAGGTGTGACCAAAGCACAATTATTTGATATTACCTTATAAATGATCTGATGCCTTGTGCTCAAACCACCATAAGCTATTGCTTGTATTTGTACATGCTTTCTTCAGCTCATTTTCAAAAGTGGCCTGCTTACACAAATACTTACTTCTAAAAAAAAAAAAAATTTAAAAATTAGCTTTACAGAATACCCAGTTCTGTCTCCAACACATACTCGAGGTTTTCCCTTTTCGCTGTCATCTACTGGCCATACAAAACAAGTAACTTCAACTTCAATTCTGACAATTATTCCATATTTTTTAATTAAATTTCTAGTTAAATCTTCACAAATATGAGAAGGAGAGAGAATTAAAAACAAAAGGAAAATAAAAAGAAAAATAGAATATGAGATGAAATGCAACATTGGAAGAACATGTATTACCGCACTGCTTGAACTCATGATAAGATTTGTCTGATTCAACTGAAGCAGCCCAGGGTTTTTCCACAGAACATAAATAAAATTAAGGTCAAAGAAAAGAAAAAAGACTCATCCGCTACCTCTGTAATAGACTATATTCTTAGTATGAACCCAAGAGGGACCAAAAGAGATAATCATAAATTGCAAATAGCTTCTATGTTTCATGGACCGAGTGATAAAGACAAATGAGAATGGTCTTCTGAAAGCATATACGTGTCCAGACAGGCATCGCTGCTGAACGTTCAAATGAAAAGAAGAAAGAAAAGTAATGCCATTTCAAAGTATTACAAAAAACCACACAAAGCTTTTAGATTATATTAATGTTGTTTGCACATTTAAAAAATGAACAACACAATAGATGTATTATGACCACATACTTTATATAGACTACAGTCCTAAATTTGCATGAAATTAAATGTCTCATCTGGAGAATGATCTGACTAATAGTCCATTACAATTTGCTTGTTTTGCTTTCCACAGGTTTTTTTCCATTGCAGAAATGCATGTGGTAGTTACACTATTTTCTCCAGAAAATATTATTAAAAAGAAATAACTGTAAAAGAGATATCTGGTAGCCAACTTATGTATGTTTTAAAAATAATTAGAGATTTTCTATTTACTAGGAAAATTCTACGCATCTCAAAATATTCAGAAAAAGGAAAAAGGCAAGAGCAGGTACATGAAAAGGCTTGGATTCATTTCAAAATATATGTAGAGCTTTAGAATATCTTCAGATGCAAAGAAGTGATCCTATAGGCACATGTCTAAATTATTTATCACAGTTCTATTTTACAAAAAAGTTTCAATCAACTGCTTTAAAAGGACAAGGGAGACTAGGGCATCCTTCGGTACCTGAAACAAAGTGTACAATAAAAGAGAAACTTCTAATAATTCCAAATGCACCTCAAGATGTAGGCTCTCTCTACTCCAATAGGTAGGGATCACCTCACCTGCCATTCCCTCTCCATTCTCTGAAGCCTGGTGGTTCGGTGTTTTATGCTATCTTCACATCCTCTCCTACCAGGGCCTTTGCTGTGCTCTTGGCCCCACATGAGCCTGCCTCTTCGTATTTCTTGATATGTATTTACACGCAATATTTATTTAATACATAGACTGCATGTGTCACACACTCAAATTACGCTTCCCAAAACCAGCATAGTGGCGTTTGTGACAATATTCAGATATGCAAGCACCATCCATTCAAAAACCAGCCACTTTACAAACTTCAATAAAATAATTATTATGAGAACTCTGCAACAAAAGTCTATTGCATCTATTAACACCGAGAAAGACATTACAAGAGTTTCCCTAGGAAGCACGTGAAATGAAATCCAGCTGTGTCAACCAAAAACATTATTTCTCTTTAGTCTAGAGACATGTCTAAAATGCAGGCCAAGTTATCTCCCTCTCTCTTCATCCAGTTTCTTTAATATGGATTTTTTATGGATAACCTGCAAATTTTTCACTCAGAAGTATTTTGCTATTTTAGCCATGATGCGCCTGATGTATGTATGTGGGCTGCCTCACCTAGTGTAGCTCCACTAGAAAGAAATAATTTAGGTTAAAACTCTATAAAACAGATGTGATTGAAAAAACATGCCATAACAAACGGTTAGTAAAGAACATAGTTGTATATACATGAAAATAACGGCTGAAATGCTTTAAATAGACCTAACAAAAACTTCATATAAAAATAAGCAATTCTAATTAATTCAGGCACTTTTTTTTTCTTTAACCTCTGAATATTTTACTGGTCATGATCCTAATTACTATGGAGGACGCTGCCAACTGATGGCAACGATATCTATCCATATGCAGCATACATTACTTTTCCAAATCTAAGATAATGCATCTCAGAACCAAAGGCTCTTTTGGCGAGGCCACGGGGTTAATGGGATCTTTTAAGAAAAAGATCCTGACTCAGCTTATATTTAGGACTTCCACTTTTACACAGCTTTGGAAACATTGTCTCTAGACAGCAGGCAGGGCAAATTACACAGCCTCTTGAGGACTGCTATTAAATATTCCTCTCTAGAGAAATCTACTGATGACAATTCTTAGTCATAACATCAGAAGTTACAGGCATTCAGTTACAGGCATTTCTACTAGCACAACCAGTATCTGACATGAACCCTGAAATTCCGTTCTGCTGGTTTTTATGCACGTGCATCCCAGTGAAGGGCACCAGGCAATCCCGCTCACCACCGTGCTCGCCAGCTCCTTTGCAGAGAATGGTATACCGCAGGAACTGCTGCGCTTGAACTTCGTCAAGCTCTGTTTTGTCAGATTTACTACAGTAACCCCACTACAGTATATATATAACCCCATTATATATATATATAACCCCACTACATATAAAATAAGATTAACTACAGTAACCCGACAACACACCGTTAAAAATATTCTTTGCACAACGCTAGCAAACATCTGCAGCATCCTACCAGACTACTTCCCCCTCATTAGAAAGATTTGCTGGAACGAGGTTATTTTCTCTGAGTTGCAACCAAGTACATTACCTTGTGTTACTGGGAATGATTCATGCGTACAGATTTTAATAAAAATTTTAGTATCTTGTGCATTAGAGAATCTTTACTGTTTTAGACCAAATAGATTTTAGTCTGAATGCTAGGCAGCACCACACTTTCCATGCCTTGACTATTCAAATATCAAATCCTTATCAAACTATCAAAAAACCCCACTATTTGAGAAGTAGCAGTTTTTAAGAGATTAACACCATATTGGTTATGTGTAATGGTGGCTAGACCACTAAAGATCAGATAGTATTTTATCTATTAAAAAAATAAGGGTTTGTAATCAGTCTTTTCTAATTGTAAGCAATATGTTTAGAAGACCTGAACACATAAAAATCAGTGGCTGCAATTAACACATAGTTGAGATAAAGGATAGAGTCGAATCATGTCCAAAATAACAGGTATATTCATAAAGATTGGCATGCATCCAGGAGTTCAGTGGCGAGAGAACTATTACAATTCACAGGAGGAGAGTCAAAATATTGTTTTGAAAAACTGCATTAAATTATGCTTTTATGTTTCTTTCTCTGGAGGCGGATGTACTACCAAAAAATACCAAAGCTATTATGCCAAATTTTTTGCATCAGGCTTAGCAAGAATTGTCAAAATCTAATAACTACTATTTGCAGAAAACACTAATAGTTTTCCTTTAATGTTTTTTTAAATATATACGATTGTACCTGACCTCTCCCATTGTTCCCAGCCTGAAGTGCATATGCCTATCGACAGTGTATCATTTAGGGACAAGTACTTGTGCATTAGTGGTATTTCCAAGATGCAGGACTATGAAAATATTTCACTTGCAAAATGTCTTCATCTAGCTCTTGAACCACTGTCTTGCTGCATTCTGCTAATGAAATTATCCCTCCTATTATCTCCTCATCACTGCAGACATGCTCAAGGACAGCCTGAAAACGTAGAGCAGTACTAACGCAGCGACGTTCACACCATCATCACAAATCTCCCTTTATACCAAACAAACAAAATATACTGGCTGCACGTTTAATTTGAGAACTAGCAACTTTCTTTGATTTCAGATGAAACTGTATGCATTTAGAAGCCAACAGGATCATATTTTTTTGTTTGCCATGTGATAAAATTCCTAGCCAGGAGACCTGTCCAGAACTCCCATTTGTGAAGGAAGACCAAATAGACAAAACCAGCCTTCCTTTCCTCTTGCTGTTGATGGCTGCTCTGCATTTCAGTTGAAGAAGAAATTCAGTAAGTCAGGTTCTCACATTCTGTGCTGCTGGGCTTCCAAGACGACGGCTAGCCCTGGCCTGCCTATGGCATCTCTTCTCCTGTGGGGCCTGCACCTCCCTTCAGCAGGACTTGCAAAAAACAGATTGCAAACAGCTTTATTGCCAGCAAGACCTTCACTGTAGATACAGCTCGCATGAGTCAGAGCGTCCTTGTGGTGCTCTTGCTCACATCATTTGGCACAGCAGTTTAAATATACAGCAAAACACTCCTAGGACTCTGCCGGCTGCATTTCCAACAGGGGGCTCTGCATCAGGGCTGCTACAGGTTTAGTCCTAAACAGTCAGAACAAAGCTCTCTTCATGAGCGAAACGAAAAACTTCAGTATTTCTTAACTGTGTGGTTTTCCCCACAATACTCATTAATCTACAATGCTTCCGAATCGCTGAGGAGAATTAGCAAGCTCTACTCTATTGTTACTACACACAGCAAATACTCAATTCAAATATTGCGTAAAGTTACACTAGGCTATTACCATAAAAATCTAAGTGCGGTAATAAAATTATAATTTTACTAAAACTATCGATATTAGTGACTTTAATATGAAAAGTAAACTTATGTGTAAGATTTTTTTCTACATTGGAGAGGAATTGCTGTGTTGCAACATAAATAAATGGGTTAATATTAAAACCAGAAAAAAACTGCAGAAATTTGCTTCACTACTCTTGTTTTGTTTGAACTTTAAGGTATTAGACAAAAAAAAGTTCTTGGTCATCTTAAATCTCATTTACTTGGAAATTAAGTATTTTTGCAAACCACTGTCACTACTTTCAGCCACTGAAGTAACTGGACAGGTCAGATCTGCAACCCGCACGTAACAATTTAATGAATGCTGAACTGCTTTTAGGTCTCTTTCTGGAGAACGGCTTTTGATGATGGTTTTTAGACCGAACGTAGGGTGGACTAAAATTGTATTTCAGCTTTGTGAACACCATTTGAAACATTTAACAAAAATTCTTGAACCTTATTAATACATATTTTTTAAAAAGGTTCTTTCTTGTCTAATAAGGTGATTGTTAAAGTGCATTTCCAATCACAAAGTAACATATTTGGGGTGTTTAAATGCTCCCGATTCTAAGAATCAGCTATGCAGTAGAAGCAACTCTTCCACCTATGAACAAGAATTTGTTCAAAATGCAGACCATCTGGGTAATACTTGCACCACCAGAGTTTCTGCATGACTTTTCCCGAGGGAAATACATAGATTTCTAATCATCTATTGCTTCCTTTTGAACTACACATAAGGGATTTACAAAAAGGATTTTTCAGGCATGCCATCAGTCAGATAGCTTTAGAGAGAAATACTAGGTGCTCAAAAACGTTTTTACACTACTACTTGGACACTCACAAAAGCAATCGCTTCCGCTTGCCAACTCTCCGATTATTATGTAACATACCCAAGCTTTTACATTTATTCAGCATACACAACTGTGGTTCAATTTGGCACATTTTTGGGTTTTAAATATGAATAAGAATGCTTCAAAGAATAAAACTGAGTTGGGAAATATTTATATGAGAAGCTGAGTATGGATTAAAATTACTTGGCTTCAAAAGTAAAATTAGATGATGTTTAATTTAGTTTATTTATGAAGTTGTATTTGTTCAATTTAAATATGTAATCTCCTTTGAGAGAGTTCAGCTTTGCAAAATGATAATCTGTTCCTATATTTCTATTAGTTGTGATTTATTCTGATTCATTCCTTTGTTCAAAAATGCTAATGAAAGCAGATGATGCTGAAGAAGATCAACAAGCAACAACAACCGACACAACCATCGGTCTGAAAAAAGGGGAAAGACACTGCAACACAGTCAAGCAAGAAATCCAAGACAAAGATTTCTAGGGAGACATTGGCTATGGAGAAAACCAAGCAGAGGGACTCAGCTGCCAGGCTGAACTAGCATGACCTCAATTCTCAATAACTCATCTCAAAAAGTCTTGCAAAGACACACAGCAAATTACATTTCTCCTATGGGTATAGATTTAAGAGAGATGAAGAGCTAAAATCAACCTTGCTGGGCTTTGATGATGAGGCTCAAGGGAGGCAAGTCACTGCTGAAAGCTTTTGGGACATGAGGATCGCATGGATATATGAAGGACAGATTGGTAGCAGCTGTACTACTCTGTACACATTGTGAGAATGCATGTAAGAGATTTTAAAATCAGACATACAGGCTGCTTAGTTGGTTTATCTCCCCGTCACTAGTTGTTTATGTATTTACTGTACTCCTTGGGTGAGATCCTCACAACTACTGTCATGCCTGTACGCTAGGACCAGAGAGCTGTGCCATAAAAGCCTTCTTCCAATGCCAGCATCAGAGTCATATAGCTGCAGCCATAAACTCTTATCGTAAACATCTGTGAGGCTTTCTGAGGACAAGACTTTATAGTTTGCAGCAAGACAGACAGAAGAATTTGCCACCAATAAGAGAGACCCGCAGAAATACCTTAATTACATCAAGAATTTTTCCATCCTCTAAGCAGCTCAAAAAACCTTCAAACCACTGTCACTAGTCTACATATATTTTCCTTATGAGACTATCTCATGGGCAAGCACACCTTCTGCCTCTTCCATGGAAGCTGATCAATCTTTACTTTAAGTCATATAATAATAGGTTTGGGAAAGAGTCCTTGTTTCTAGACTTCTGGTGGGCTTGTTCACCTCACAGATTTAGAAAAAGAGTAGGATACCCTCCCTCTTCCTTCCCAAAGTGAATTACAAACAGCTTCATCAAGCTTTTATGGGCACCACCATGGATGTTTTGTGTTGTGTGACTTAATGGAGTAAGTGGTTCATTCCATGGTCTGCCCAATCTTTTGCAGGAATGAATTCCGTAGCTCCCAAGAAATTTTTATCTCAAGCAATCACAAGTGTTCCCATATTTGTCTTTTTATTACTGTAGTGGGACTTGGTTGCTATAAAAAGGCAGAGCCCTGGGAGAGAAAGTCAAATCCATATAAAATACTGAATTAACTAAGACCTCAAGCTTTGAGGCTCTGTATTCGCTACAGAACAAATGCAAAAAGCAGACCAACATGGTAATGTGTTGCTAGCACTGAGGGTGACTCCTAAACAGAAATATCTGGCCGCTGGTGTGAAAGTTTCTAGAGAACTAGTTGTAAGGTCAAACAAGAATTACTGAGGAAGGGAGTGGATCTTGTGTGTGGGAGGGAGTACAAAATTGTTATTGTTTTCAAGTGAACCACTGAAAGAATAACTTTGAATGGAGTTAAACTACACAGTAAACTAAACAACAAAAAGGATTTTATAGCAAGTGCTCTCTATTTGGGGTGCTTTCATACATGTCCATGTATACACACGTATACATACACACACACGCGCGTATTTTCTTTTCTGTGTTGAAGGATTTATCCCTTTCCTAATCCAGCAATGGTCAGAATTCTTCTCAAGCAAGCTTCAAAATGAAAACTGTCCTAATTAGCAGAAAATCTTTTGCAGAGTTTCCAGTTTCTGTGTTACCAGTTTCAGCACTGAGAGTACCACTTCGATTTTTACGCCAATGTCGCAACCCCTGGGTCATGCCTCTGCCTAAAGAGAGTAGGGTTAGGCATTATATTTCACTTCATGTAATAAATCTGGCACAGAGGCTTTATACAGAATCATAGACCCTAATCTTCTTTGATTCCCAGTGATCACAAAAGCAAGAGGATCTCAGGAGTGAGATCAGTGGCACTGTCTCCCAATATAAAGTGCCTTGTTTTACAGGAATAATATGTATGCACATTTCTAGTGACTTTATCATTTGTTCTTTCATAGCATTCTCATTCAGTTTTATTTTAAATATTATAATTATCCTTCTCTTAGGGTTTGGCAAATAAAGCTCCAGAAGTACTGCTACTTACCTTATTGATAACAAAACCTGTAAAAATAACATGTCCAGTATCTGCAGCTTTCATCTGCTCCAGATAAGATAAAGGAAGGGAACAAGATTTCCTTAGAAGGAAACTGGACCCGATTATGAAATTATATTCTAGTTTTCTCTAACAAGTGAAAAAAAAAAAAAATCCCCAAAAATACTTTCCTAGCAATATTTTTAGATACCCTCTTAATCCAAAAGAAGATATGTAAATGAGGCTTGTATGTTAAGACCTCATGCACTCAATTTTAATGCTTCAAAAGGTTCAAGAAAAAACACTTCAGATGTCTCCCATTTTCTCTTTTATTTCTTTCCATTCTCAGTTCTGGTATCAGAATCATGTTTTCAGATTAAAACTTCTAAGTGTATTTCTAAACTAGAAAAAGGAGGACAAGGGCAGGGAAGAGGACACTTAATTTATTATCTTTTCACATTAGAGTTACAGGGAACCTTAATGATATACCAAGCTATAAACCCTGCATTTAGTACTACATTAATCATCTGTCTACATGAGAAGTCAGAAAAATATATAATTCTATTTCTGCATTGCAGATTTTATACGTCCCTTCCTCAGGTTGTTGGGTTTTTTAATTATTTTGCAAGCATTGCTTTGGAGGGGGGAAGGATCCATAACAAGGTGGGGAATGGCATAGTAACTCCAGTTTCTTAAAATGAGTAGTTATATTAAGATGAATAAGAAGATAACCAAAGAAATAGGCAGCAATTCAGTCTTTGCAGCAAAGAGTACCTTTTTTAACAGTCTGAGCACAATTTGTCTCTATTAACACAGTGTCCCTTCACCAAGGTCAAGTCTGCTACTAGCCCCAGGCAGCAGCTGGCCCACCCAAGCTGGGTGCGAGCCAGGTCCCACCTGCATATTGAAAGAACTTCATTTGAGACAGACTCCAGTGGTCTCTATCTGCATGTCACCTCTTGTTGTATCACGTACTCCTGGGAAGGATATTCTCCCCTCTTTCATCTTCCCATTTCAGCCCAAACATGGAAATAAATTCCACCCCTCCACTTGCTATACCTATCTCTAATATTTAAGCACTACGCAGGACAGACAGAAATATCCAATACTATTTTGCATGAACCAAAACAAGATTTAAAACCAAATGAACAGAAGATTCTGCAAATCGTGGTACATATATGTAAACTGAGTGCCCTGGGGACCAACAGCTCCCCACATATGCTTAGTAATAAAACATCGGCTCAAAACCCCTATGCCCTGAAGAGGAATTCTTGATGCTGCAAGAGAAATATTAGGGCAGTCCTTTCATGTTCCTTCAGGTCAATCCAAGACACATAAGGCAGCCCCCTCTGCCTTGTCCCTCAGTGACAAGGAGCTCTGTCCTGCCCAGTGCAAAATAATGCAGTGCGGGGATGAGAGAGGCACCAAACATTTAGTATGAACCAAAGAAAATAACCTGCAAAACTAAGAGTTTGTCCCCAAGCCTACATGGAAAGCTGGGAGGTATACTGCATGGAAATCAGGCACATCGTCACTTCCGTAATCGTCCTGCTCCAATAGTTTGTTTTCATGGCATTTTCAGCCATCTTATTCAGTAATGCTGATTTAGCACTTCCATTTTATCCTGCAGTTCTCTGCATAACAATTTACCACGACAGCATTACAGAGGCGACTAGTCCTACCATAATGCAAATACCCTCCTTGGGTAGTGCAACAATCTGCATTGCATCTAAGAAGCTGCGCGCAATTCCTCTTCCAATTTCCCAGGTTAGCTAAACTATTCATAAATAGGTATTCCTTTAAGTACTGCAGGGAGGGAGGATGACAATCTCATTTCATTGAGAAAAGCAGCAGGAAATCATTATATCATTGCAATTGCATCTCACTGGTCCCTTAGTATCAACCATCATTTGATATATTTTTAGAACAACATGCAAAATTTTCATTGTAATTCAAGCAGAGGAAAGGAATGTATTAAGCATGCAGTGTAAAATTAAATAGTTGTCCTCAGCCAGAACAACAGTTTCTTCCTAAACTGACTTACAAAGGACACAAATCAATGCTGCCTCCTGACATTTGGGATCACACATTTCCCAAGGAGGCTGGAACAGTTTATTGGGAACACTGTTCTCTTCTAATTACCTATGCGACACAAAGTGTACCATTCTGAAAGACAAGTCGTAATGGTAGCTGCGTATTTTTATTGTGCTTCATCAGCATCGGTGTTTGTGTCAAGGTTGGTTAGATGCTGAGCATGACCATTACAATATATTCATCCATCCTGTAAGACAAACACTATATATTGCACATGCCAAAATAAACAGTCACCATACTTCTGTAAAGTGTAACTCTTTTCTCAAGGTCCACTAACACACAGAAACCTACTGCAACAAAGACTGTGGATGGCAATGCCTGCTTTTGAAAGGCAATGGCCTGAGGCAGTAAAGGCAACAGGAATGGAGGTCCTCCCCATTCCTATTTGTGGACAAGCGTGCTACAACTGTAGGTGAAAAATAGCTTAAATGCAGAATGCAGCAGATAATTGGACGTGTGGGAGGGTGTAAATATGTCCAAAACTGTTTGACTCCTATGCATAAGCCTGCTTCTTGCTGGCTGCAACCTGAATGGGCTGATGCACATTTTGATAATACCTGGACTAAATAACAGTGGGACATCCAATTAATGAAGGGACAGCACCACCAAAGAGGCTGATCACGTGCTGTGCTTCTGCACAGAGACTACTGAGATTTGGAAAACTGAGCCCCTCAAGTTCCAGAAGGAAGAGGAGGCTGAACAAAAGTACTCCCCAGAGCAGTGGTCTCGGAGAAAAGAAGGGCACCTGGGATGAAAAAGTGAAGACTGGACAAAAGACCCTGGAAGTAAGGGGAGATCCTGGAGTGCTGAGAGATGCATGGAGAGAAATACCAGGGGATGCCTAGGACAGCCTGTGTGTGAGATCAAGTAGCGTAAAAGCTCTAAACTTGTTGGATCTTGAAAAAACCCCAGTATGCAAATCCAGCATGGGTTGTCATTTCCTGCCCCTGGCTGTCTCAGCTCTCCTGGACAGAGGATGCTCACCCTGACAGCAAGCTCTTACTCCTGGTCAGCATTGAGCCTACACTTGTGGTTCTTCATATGCTGCATCAGCTTCAATTAGCCTGTTGGCTAACGGAAAAAGTTTGAGGTATTTCGACTTACACTTTTCCCAGAACGCTTAAGACTGACTCTATCTGACCTTATGTTTAAATGCCAGTATAAAATTCCCATTCTGTTATAAATTGACAGCACTATGGTAGTATGCAGAGGGACTTAGCTTTCACCTAAAATAATTGTTAAACCAACCCAGTGGGCAGTTTAAACCACTACTTTAAAATTGTGGTAAGCTGACTGTTGTCTCTAGCAAGGTGGGAATCGTCTTATCAGACTTTGGCTGGGGTAGACAGAGGGAGGAATCCCTGAAGACATTTAAAATGCTGTATCTCGTCCTAAACCGAGGTACAAAGTTTGCACTGAGTTATACTATGGAGCACAATTCAATTGAGAGCACAGAAGATAACTTATCATACTGAAGACAGCTCTTGTCTAAGTAAAAATCTTCTCAGATGGAGCGTACATATGAGGAGTGTCGTTTACTTCAAATGCCTAACTCATTTCCAGAGGTCAAGAGCTAGGAAGGCCAGTGAGCTGGACAGGAGATCACTGTACTGAAATATCTCTTTGCCCAACATCTAACAGATAAGCATCTTCCCTATCCTGTTTCCTCATTTTGTGTGATAGATTTTTCAGCAAGATTCAAATCATATTGGACTAAAACTCATTTTATTTTTAATTCATTTCATATGGTTTTATTTTTAACTCACTTTAATTGAAATGCAGTGAACGAAATTATGAACTTAATTACTTCATCAGCTGTGAGTCTTCATTCCTTAATATATAAAATAAGCTTCTAGTAAACCTAAATCATTGATTTTCGTTTTCCATCCTCAAAAAAGTTTCTGTACATATCAAAGTGCATCTACGATGCTGATGCGATGTATTGGACTTCAATACTGCAACTTCCACACTCATAGTTGTAAACATATCCAGAATATTGACTGTATTTTGGCATTTTTTAGTAACACAGTGCTTCAGCTCTGGGCTAAATCTTGAAACTGCCGTTCCAAGTCTAATCCTCTCCTTCCAAATGACTTCTTGCAATGCAATAGCCAAGTGTCTTTATTAATGACCTGGATGATACAACTGAGTGCACCCTCTGCAAGTTCACAGATGCTACAAACCGGGAGGTGCGGTTGGTAACACCAGATGGCTGAGCTGCCTTTCAGAGGGACCTCGGTGGGCTGGAGCAATAGGCTGACAGGAACCTCAGGATGTCCAGCAAAGGGAAGTGCAAATTTCTGCCCCTGGGGAGGAATAATCCCAGGCAGGACAGGCTGGGGGCCAACTGGCTGGAAAGCAGCTCTGCAGAAAAGGCCCCGGGGTTCCTGGTGGACCCAAAGTTGACCGTGAGCCAGCAACGTGTCCTCACAGCAAAGGCGGCAAACAGCCTCCTGGGCTGCAGTAGACAGCACTGCCAGCATGCCGAGGGAGGTGAGCCTTCCCTCCACTCAGCACTGCTGAGACATCTGGAGTGCTGCGTCCTGTGCTGGGCTCCCAGTACAAGAGAGACCTGGACCTCCCGGAGTGAGTCCAACGAAGGGATGCAAAGATGATAAAAGGACTGGAGCACCTGACATGCAATTGGAGGTTAAGAAAACTGGGACTGTTCAGCCTGGAGAAGAGAAGGCTCAGGGGGACCTTATCAATGTGTGTAAATACCTGATGGGAGGGAGTAAAGAAGATGGAGCCAGACTCTTCTCAGTGGTGCCCCATGAAAGGCCAAAAGGCAGTGAGAGCAAACAAACATAGAAAATTCCATTTAAAGATGAGAAAACTGTGAGGGTGGTCAAACACTGGCACAGGCTGCCCAGAGAGGTTGTGGAGTCTCCGGCCTTGGAGACACTCAAAACCTGACTGGCCATAGCCCTGAGCAACCAGCTATAGGTGACTTCGCTTGGGGCAGGGGGGGTTGGACTGGATGATCTCCAGAGGTGCCTCCCAACCACAAGTATTCTGTGATTCTGTGACTCTGAAAGCAGCTAGCTTCTCCATCCATTTCACCTTCACCATGTGTGGAAAGGAGACAATAGGTAAAAAATGCACAAACTCTTTCAAATAAATCACAGTTATTACTGCTGGTCCTCTTCTAGCTTTTCACATGAACTGCTTCTAGGATTTCTCTGATAGCCTGGTGAACAATCCTTATATGCTTTAACCGTGCAATGGCTACTTCAAAAACAAAGAAAAACGTATTACCAACAGGATTAACTTGTTCATATATGATGTGGTAGAAGGGAAGTATTTTGTAACTTGGTTACCATTTCTCAACTATGCAAAGTCTGATATTTAAGCAGGCATCCCACATCACTTCTGAGTCTTCATATTTCACTGATCTGCAGTGTTATGAAGGAACATGTCCTGCATTTTACAGTGATGCCAGCCTCTTAGAACTATTTTCCTATCGTTGGACTATTTTAAAATACTCTTCGTTCCCAACGCTTTTATTCTAAATTGATTATTTTTCTTCAACTGCAAATCTCCAGTTTTAATACACCAAACAAGATCATATATCAAGAAAAATAACATAAAAGCATGCTTTTTCCCCCAGACATGAGTAAAACCAGTAAAACTTCAAACAAAAACCCCACAGCTCTTAAAATTGTACCATATGTCTATGCTTCGTACAAAAGGGCACCAAACTTTAAAATAAAAATTACAGTAAAATCCTATTGATCATCTTCATTGCTTTATGTATGAAATCAAAGCCTATATATTTATATAACCTATATAAGTCTATATATCCTTTATTTATACATACTTGCATATAAAAAATCTAGCATACAAAACATAACCTATCTAGGAAGAAATACTGTTCTATTATGCAACCGTTCCACTAAGGATATATTATCTTTGAACACAATGTATATATAGGTGACACACAAGGATAAATTCTGCACAGTCTTACAGTCTTGAGCATCCCTGCTGTGCATAATAAAGCCCTGGCAAGTTGAATCCAAGCTGAGGTTTCCTAATCGCAAGCACAACGTCTGGACTGCAGGTGCTGCAGAGGCAGCAGAACTATCCCGGTCACACAGATTTCTCTGTTGCTCGATTTGCAACTGAGCCATACTGACAGGGAGCCTCCATTCACAGTGGGTTCATCGCTACCTTCTTGGCTCAACAAGAAAAGAACCTTAATGAAAGCACGAGAGGGACTGTCTTAAGCTTTAGCAACACATTTCAATGTATGAATTAAAGAAAACCGCCTCTCTAGGAGCAGATGATTTAATCATAAACACCCTTAGCCTTTTTTTTTTTTAACCTCTTTTCAATTGACTTATTAAAATTACTCAGAAATGCGTAATGTTAATCGTGGGGGGGGGTTCCGTTGATCAGATAATGTATAATATCAGTGTCATTAATTTTTGTTCACTTTCAACAATCAGCCAGAAAGGTATAGCAATACTTGCTAAATTCCAGTGAACTGTAATATCCTTCTTTGCCTCTCCTTGAAAACATAACGAAAAATCTGGCAAAAGGCAAGCTTATTCTCTACAAGGTTCCACAGTCAGGTGAATCAAATAAACTGCTTTCTTCCCTTCAGAACATTATTTTACGTCCGACCTGTGAAAGTATTGACATTTATTAAAAGGAGGTTGGTTCAGTTTACAGAACTATCAGCTGCTGGAGTCCTACTGCAGTATAATGGGGTCTCAGTGAGTGTGAGAGATAGTTACAAGGTCACGACTTCTACATTTATTTCAAAACGTAACAAGGAATTACTACATACACAACTGACATTTGAAAATATGGACTGCAGGTTTAAAACAAAAAAGTGAAAACACTTGTAACATTCTTATATATTAGCAGAATATATGCTCACATTGTCAGTATTCAGAGAGGAATATATTTTTTTAGTATGATTAAAAAAATGTTTGCATGCCAAATTCAGCAGCACTGGAAAAGATAAGCTGTATATTTTAAATGCTGGGGGGAAGAGGAAAGGGGAAAGAATAATCCTTTAAAACTGTTTCCTAGATACATGATATGAAATCTAGAAGAGAAAAGCACTCACAAAAGTCACTTCATGGAAGCTCTTAAAAGAACAGTATGATACCTAGTTCATCATTGCCATGTCTTCTATAACCTGTAATCCTACTGAGAAGCATGAAACTCTTCCAAGCTGTGTAAATATACATGCAGGAAACCTTTTTATGTATGCAGAAAGCATGAGAAATATTATTCAGTTTCAATTTGCAATAGAAGAAAAAAAATGACCTTTTCTGTCAAAATGCAAGTATATTTACCATTGATGTGCTGGGCCAAAATCAGTTCTCCACAGAAACGAAGAAAGATGTATGAAAAGGATGAGAAAGAGGGCACACACACACAAAAAAAGGGAAAAAATATTCATGCTGCATTACTGTACACAACTTATCTACAAGCCTTATTTCACTGCCTTATTCACAAACTTATTCATTTTACCAGCACTACAGGGAAAATATGAACCACTTCTTCCCAGGTAGCAATTTCGATTAAAATGAGAGGAACGTGAACAAAGTAAAAGCTGTATGTGATCAAAGACCTGCTGGATACCTGAGTCAAACAGTTATTTCAGAGCAAGGTACAAGAGCTAGTCATGCATATGGATGACCTCTCGCAAATTAAATGCTAATCAGGAATGCATCTCGACATAAAAAAAAACCCATGTGGACTATGAAGTAGATCTGTAACCTCCTTTTACTGAGCAAAGACTAACAAAAAGCCCTCTATCGATTTCATACTGCGTATATCTAATATTAACCACAGATCCCAGTAACAAAAGCACGATTTTTCCATATTAAACGCGTCAGCTATCTGTCAAACATTCTAATTTGTGTAATATCTCTGCAATCCTTTAGCAGAGTCCCTAACAGAATGCAATCAGGAGGTCAAATGACCAGAAGTCCTAATAAGCATGCAGCTCTTGGAATGCATGTGAACGGTAAAAAGAACTGTTTTACCATGAAAGGAGACACATTCCCTGTTAGCAACTTCAATACTTACCTTCCAGAAGGTAGGGGAAGTACGGGGCTAAGCATCCGCTCCTGGCTGCTTAAGTGCTCCAGGACTGCCTACTGCCATCGTCTCATTAGTCCTCGGAAACGACGTGCAATGCACGAGCAACTGCCCCAGCTTGTCTAGGACAACTTAAAGTCAGTAAATCAGAGCTTGGGAAGAGCTCGTCTGCTGCCCGGGACCACTGGGCAGATGAGCTGCCAGCGCCGCAGGCAGGGATCAAACGCACAGAATCTCCCTTTACATAATAGGAAATGCCTCCTGTAATCTTATGTTTTCTGTTAAAGCGTTGTATGCTTCATGAACAGCCAAAAGCTTTTGCATGCAGCATTCAGGGATTTGGAGCTGACTCTTCTTTTAAAAAAAAAAAAAAAAATTTAAAAAAAAAAAATCTATCTGTCAGAATTTTTTGTTATTGTACCATACAGCACAGAAAGCCTTCCCCCACCTTACCATAGGAAACAACATGCATGCTTAAAAGAAATCAGATAAAATTCCCTGTTTCTTTAACAGTATTTTGTAATCTATTTCACTAGAAAGGCAATGCTGGGGTTCTTTTAATCTGCGTGCCCTTCACTTCAAACATACACACTGAAAAACTGTAAGCAGCTCTATAAATAAACCCAGTTGAGGATTACATATTTTCCTGACACGAAATGTCTTTGCCTATCATAAGAGAACATCAGTTAAAGTTAGCAAAAAAGTCAAACTGTAGTGCTCACATTTTAGTGTCTTTTCTGCACTTCACTTCTGAAAGAAAAAAGGCACATCCGATTCTTACCAGCAACGATAAAAGCAAAATCTCATCCACGTGTTTTCCTCATCACTAAATAACACATTTAATCAGAATCAAGCCCGTATGTTTAGAACCCCCCGAGATCCTACTGAATTCTCAGCCTACAAAATCCCAGTGAACGATTCCTGATGCCAGAGTGCCCTTTAGCTATGCAGTCTCTCTTTGACCTTACAGAACAATCTACCGAAGTTGCAGCATTACCTTTCCAGAGATTCACAGGGCATGAACCGAATGTAATGCATCACTCAGACCCAGTCTCCACACCATTTTCTCATCAGCTTGCGCCTTCACGAGAAGCAAATCGCCAAATAAACAAGCTCAGAACAGAAAGGGGAAAGATTTTTTTTTTATTATTCTATTATTACGATTCTCATGCTGTGGCTGTCGCTACTTACTTGGCTAAGATAGCATCACAAATCCACAATGATTTCAGTTACACAGCGCAGTAATCGCGGTTCGGCATCTGGCAGGGCTCGACAAGCGGCGCTAGGGGAGCGAGTCCCTCTGCAGACTGTACCATCGCGGGCAGGCGGGGGGGCGCCCGGTCCTGCCGGGGCATCTCGCCGGCGGAGCGCAGGGGCTGTTCACTGCCTGCAGGGGGAGGTTGCCCCAGGCGGCAAGCAGGCGGCAGGCGCAGTCAGGGAGGCACAGGTTTCTCTGAAGGAGAAACGGACTGGACCACCATGTTGTTGTTTGTGCTTTTAATACCTCCCTTGGGACAATGACAAAAACGGAAGATGGCAAACTACCAGGAATATGCCACTTGCTCAGAAACGGGAGAAGCCTTCAAGGACAAGGACTGTCAAGCCCTATCACTGTCACTGGGAAGGAAGAGGGGGGAGCGAAAGGCCGGGTACGAAAGGGGGCGAGGGGACCGGGGAAGCAGCACACCCACTGCGCCCCTAGACCGAGCCGCGCCGCGCCGCGCCGGGCTCCCGGCGTTGGAGCCCCGACGCTTCGCCGGCTTCGCGCCCTCGCCGCCCATCTGACAGCCCGGGCAACAAACATGTCGCTCCCACGAATCACTTCATCATCACCTTTTGCAAAGATCCAGCTCGCTCTGCCCCTCTTGCTCTCTTTCTGTTTACACACGAGCAGTGGTGACTGGAACGGGAATAGCACGAAATGATTGCAGGGCTGTGAGGTTTTCGTTGTATTTGTGATTCTGCCATGCCCTCCAGAAATCTCAAACCCGTACAGGAGAAGCACGCAAAACATCCTCCTGTTTAATCTGATCTGGGCACATCAGCATACGCTGGAGAACCATACATGCATGCCAGACGAGCTTTCTGCCCTTCCCCCCCCCCCTTTTTTTTAAACCATATAAAATAAAGCACTCCGCCTCACGATAGCGACAGCCTTACACTTTGAGGAATCAGTGCATTTTATTTAGAGCTTCTTATCATCTATTCGGTGCTATTTCTTTAAAAATATCTACCTGTTATTTTGAATTATTAGCACATGCAGGATTCTGAAATGTAACAGGCTTTTTCAATGGAATACTGTGTTACGGCCGTGCAAAAAAAAACCTAATCCAAGTACGAAAAATAAGACAGAGACATCGGTCCTTTAAAAAGCTTAACATTTTCTGTGTAACAGGTCTTTTTTTCCCCAAGTAAACCGTGATCAGTACGTGTACCGTGTTCAGACCGCAACTTCAAATTCTGTACGTCAAACCATTCAATCCTGATAGTGAGTAAGCACAGAAAAATACCATGTTTTTCTTGAAGTATGTATAAAACAGTATACGTAAAGTTGGAATCTTTTCTGTAGTATCCTAGGACAGCAGTGGGTCGTGCCTTCACTCTGTCTTGGACAGAGCGGGCAACGGCAAGTGAGCCTACCTCCCTGAGCACTAATAGGAGTAGCTGTGCTGATGCTCTGTCATCCTGCCTTACTCGCTGCTCAGAATATCAATTCAGCCAGTTAAACCAAAAGTCTGTACTGCACTGCACCAAAATGGAAGCTATTTAAAAAAAAAAAAAAAAAAAGAGCTAGGATCATTGATCAGGGAGTTTTATCTATGCTGATCAATTTTTTTCTTTTAATGAAGTAAAATGTAAATCAGGACTAGGATCAGTGCAGATTTTTCTCATGTGAAACTGCTTTTATGATTAGAAAGCTACAGGCAATTACACGCATGCCAGGACACTATACGCAGTGACTTTGTGTTATATTAAGCAGCGAGACGTGTCCCCTTTTTCTTAGCAAGTCTTTGGTACAAACTGCAGCTTAAGGAGTGTGGAGTGCAGGCTCAAAACTGAATTCAAGCATTGAACAAAACAGTAACAGAACAAAAAAGTGTTATATTTACGATGTGTTGTGCTTAGGTCCATGACCCATAAATGCTGGTGACCTCTACTGCTCCATCAGAAAAGCAGGAAGATACTAAGATAATCTGCAATTATTTGGCTATTAAAATTCATTTTTTCAGTACAAATTTTAAAGATAATTTGAAAAGCAATAAAAGGTTGATTGACACAGTACCAAAATACATTAAAGAAGATTTTTTTAAACTATCTTTCCTGGATGAAGAGAGGAATAATTTAAAGAAATTAAACATGGTATAAAGACTTGTTCCATACATTTGGCTATTGCCAGTTTGAGGACTGCTGCTCTCAAAGATTGTGATTTGTAGTGTTGTCATACTACAGAAACTTCAGCCCAGGTAGAGAACCATAATGCCTACATTATACTTAATCAGGAAATACTCTGTTTCTTATTTGTGATTAACAGAATAGGCAAGGGAATAAGAGGAGGAAAATAACACAAAAAATGTTCAAAAGGGAAAAAATTCCTAGTTTGAACATATTGTTATAGACCCAATCCAACAGAACAATTTTTCACATGAATATTCCCAGTGCTCATTTAATGTAGGGCCTCCGTACCACATAAGACGATGAACAAGCTATTAACCTCTTTGCTAGGCTCATCAGTTTGGAGCCCGTTCACAGCGCCGGGTGTATTTTACTGCTAGTGTTGGTGCTACCTTCATCGCAACACTGTTTGTCATCCTGCTGCCACCTGGGCAACGGGAGGCCAACCGCTAACGCTGAGCTCAATCCCAGAAGATGCACTTTCTGGAGGAAGACTTGAACGACTACGTCATGGCCCCATGCACAACGCTGGGAGCTTGCCCTGGTTTTGAATCAAGAAGCCATGAATGAAAAATCACGTTATATTTGCCCTTATTTAAAGCCACCAAGTGCAAACTCTTCAGAAATGCTCCACATCCTTTCTCCTGCTGCTAAACACCGGCACTACTGCACGGCAATGCCAGGAAGTCGGCTGGTTCCTGCAACAAGACCGAGGGTCCAGCTGCAGGGCTTAGTATGCGCTCACTATCCTCAAACTTACAAACCCACTTAACACGGGGAATAGCTGCTATACATAGGCACAGGGGTATACAACAACCAAAGCTAAAAATAGCAATTTCACCCCCAGAAATGGGCTATCTAGTAAATAGTCCCAATAGTAACATTCTGATCTCAGGATTGAAAGGGTTGGGTTTTTTTTTTTTCCCTTTTTAAACACAAGTGTGAAAAAAGTACAATTTTCCAATTCGCTTGGCTTTCAGCGTGTACCACTCAAAATGGCTACAATGTTAGCAGGTGCTTTTTCTAGCTATTTCATCATAAAATTTGATAGCAAAGCATTGCAAAACAACAGAATATCTGAACAGCGCCTCTCCCGAAATGAAGAGTCGTTAGCGCATCGTAATGCCTATTAAAGCATCCAGTGGCATATTATCTAGCTCTGACAAGAACAATTTAACACCTTAACTAGCGGGCAAAGGGTGGGAACGGAGCAGAAAAGGAGCAGAAAAATGGAAAGGAAAATAGAAAGGTGCTTCTTGGGACTAAGTTTAAAAAACACAACAATGCTTACGGGATGTGAAAGGAGTAAGACTTCAGCCTTTGAGCTTGAAATGTGACTTGAAAAATTGCTTCTCCAGTAAAACTTCAACTGCCAATTCAGAAAATATTCAGAGGCAAAAGAAAGTCTACCTAATTTCTTTGCAGAAAAATTTAATTCCATATGTGCTGGTGACAGACATCATAAGCACATTTCAAGGTCTTTATGAGATAATTAATGACAGGAAACGCCGGAACATAATTTTAATTCCTCTTTCAGGATCTTGGGGACCAAGACCTCTTTTTCAGTGGGCTGTCCAATCAGAGCAATAGCACTGGAAATCAGCAGCAGATTTCTAATATTTTTCTAATCACAACCCAGATACTTAAACTAGAACAGCAGACTGGCAGCCTTTCATATTTTTAAACCTCATTTGCTACATTTTAAAAACAAGAATTAAATCTGTTTTCAGACTCGGTGTTTCTCCAGTTTTGTAACATTCTGCAGTAATATTTCTGCAAAGAAACAGCTTGCATTTCCAAACTGCGCAAACATGTTGTTATCCTAGGAAGCAACATGACCTAATAAAAGAAGTAGAGGAGAGGGACCTCAGAACACTCAAATTCAAGGACTTGCCCTGCTGTTTCTTGACTATGAGATGTTAGTAGGTCACTTGATCCCACTGTGCTTCAATTCCCTCACTATAAAATAAGTATATTCACTAGTTTAAATTACAGCAGTTATAAGTTGCTTGATTGGTTAACTCCTTCCTGCCTTTGAGGGAAGGGTATTTGACATACCTGACTCTACTCGGTGAAGGACTGAAGGTTAGGAGATAAGAAGCATGCATTTAAAACGCGTAAGCTCATAGTTGCCTTGAGCTGTTCTATTATATCTACCACATTTATTTTACTGTACAAATTACTGCTTGTTCTGACTGATAAATTATTGCAGTCCCGATCAGCTCACTTCCTAGATCAGAATCCCAGCTTTCTCAGTAGCTGAAAGGAAACCTACCAGACAGCCAACACTGCAGTTACCTCCCGTCCTTCAACCTCTACCATCTGATATCCATGGATACATAAATTTTTCTTCTTCCATTCCCTAACAGCCATGCCCAAAAAGAGCAGATGTCTACAAGGTTGGGCTGGCATTGCCGTCCCCCTCCCTGCCACAGCATTAGTGCTCAGAAAACAAACCCAGACTCTCAGGGTCACCCAAGCAGGAAGAAAGGTCATTAGGCCCTTTCAAAAAGAACAAAACCTAAGGAAAGCAGAGCCGACTGGAAGAAGCATTAATAAGCCGGAGCTTCCCAATAAAGTTTAAGTAAACCTGGCTCACTGCCACTGCCTAACCACAGCAATGACAGAGAAGCATCTTAACAGCCTCCTCCAAAGTGATCTGTATTTGCCAGAGTAAGCATCTGCAACATCTGATACAGCTAAACCTAAATCCACAGCTGAAATCAGCTCCTTCATGATCTCAGTCCAAGACGTTCCTAATAAGAAACCAGTATTATACAAGCATTCCACCTTCTTTTTGGTTTAAAGACAAAATCTTCCATATCACATGCAGATGAGAAAAACTATTTTTTGACACTCAGAACAAATCTTAACCAATAAACTGGCCTAACAAGAGCTTGAAAGAATAATCTTCTGAAGGTGCCACAACTTTTAGGAACTGAAGAATGAGATGGTCAACGTGCTTAGGAATCACCCTTTCATTTAGTCACATTTAAACCCCATAAATGTACCAGTCTTTGAAACAGGACTTGTGCCAACTGTCTTCTAGCATTAATCTGGTTACTTAACATAATATATTGGTACTAGTAGGGGGACTCAGAAGTAACTTGAGGCTTTCCACCACAGGAGTTCCCTTCTCTGTGTTCTGGAAGGGACTCTTACACTTCCTCTTCAGTCTCGTATCACTGCTTTTTGTGGTCTTAATGGAGATCATAGGTCCTTACAGGCCCTGGTAAGATACTGACATTTAAATTCAAATGACAGGATTTTACAATTAAAAATTATCATCATAGTTTGCATCAGACTACGGACTTCAAACAACCTTTCAGGGATGTTTGGAAATAGGGCTGAAACTTTGTATATAGAGATGGGTTACATGGACCCATCTCTCTGCCTCGCCAAAACTATTCTCCCAGAAAAAACAGGTAAGTTTAGAGTAAGAACTTTGGTTCAGTACCTTCTGATATCACTGATGCAAAATACTACCACAATTTTATAGAGGTTGTTTTTCCTTCTTACTGGCTAATGCTTCATACAGGACACCACTTATCTTCTGTTTGAAAAGTATATTCAAAGCCAGGATGCATTTGAAGGAGCATCCTTTACTGGAAAACTGCATATGACTACGATTTGGATATGAATCTCAAGTTAAGCACCACCTTTACATAGCTAGGTCACACTATGACCTTGGATTGCACCTTAAAAAAGACACCCAACATTATTCTATTTAAATTGCTCAACTGTTACAGTCATATTTCAGACAGATTAGACAGTAATAAATAATAGCAGAGAATTAAAGTACAAATACGACCTGTTAATAATGTTGATGAGAAAAATGCATCCTCCTTTTACGACATTCTTTAAGCCTTCATTCTCCAATATATGGATGTTTCATACATACCTTGATATCCTTACTGTAAATCTCATTAGACTGACACAGTAGCTACCATTGTAGTCTTTTTTAAGACAATATCAAATGGCTAAGAACTGAAGTCTGTATCAGCATTATTTAATATGTTACTCTAGTAAAAGCAAATGAGTAACATCATAAATGGAAATAACAGTGGGACAAGGTTCAATCACTCTCAATTAAAAAGGGATAACAAAATTTTAACAAACTTGAAAGTCCTATTAAATAAGGACTTTCAATAGCTCAGCAAATAATACAACTAGGATACAGATTTCCTAGAAATGAATCACCTTGAGGGAATTACTTCTGTTGTGTTGAGGGTTTTTTTCCAATATAACAAGATAAAAGTCTATGTATAGCTTATTGGGTAAAGCAGTCTGACCTGTTAAGCTTTGTTAAGCCGTGGGTATCTGTGACCTGCTGTTCTGCGAGTGCCAGTAATCCCCCTGCACGGTGACATGCACACCTGGGCAGCCCCCAGGGCATCCGGGAGCCCCAGCCCAGGGGACCACACAGCCACCCGAGCCTCCTCGGGTGGCTGTCCCCACACCCCCAACACCACCAGTCTCTCCTTGCTGCAGGGCCACAAAGCCCAGTTAGAAGACATGCAGCTCTTGATGTTCCTCTGTGTGGGAAGAAGAAACCGGAGCCTGCCTGTCACATAAATCACTATTAACCTCAGATGTCCTTCCCCATACCGCAACCTCCTGCCTTGGAGAACTGGTCACTTTGTGTTGGCTGACATCACCAGCGCTCCCCGAGCAGCACGGGCAGCCCCGACTGGGGCTGGCAGCCACCGCCTCAATTTCTACGGGAACTCACAGACCGGCTCCGGTGCTTTGAAGGGTTTCACTGGTACTGGCTGGAACGTGTTGGTACACTCCAAAATGTTTTATACCAGTCCTGTCCTTCCCTCTCATGACAGGGTTTGACAGAAAGGCTGCACATCAGCCAAAACAAAACAAAAAAGGTGGTGACTTCAACAGATCAGTCCTTTCACTTCCACTAGAGCATCTGGGAATACCTCTCACAAAAGCCATTCCGAGAGTTCAAACAACTATGGAGTCAAACCTGATCTGAAATTATCTTGATGGCTGTTTGTGGCTTTTATATATAAATACAATACTAGAATACTAGAATTTGTATTCACTATTATATATAGATCTGAAATAAGTGTTCAAATTCTTTAGCAAAGGGATTTCTTTTCTGAGCTTTACAATATGAAAGCTTAAAGAATTATCAGTGTAGACACTGTAATCATGACTATTTACTTATAAATACAACATATAATTTGTACAAAAATATTTATTCACACTATTAAATATTAAACTAAATATCGGGCCCAAATCTTATTGTAACAAATATAGACAGTATATGAAATAAAAATAGACTGTAAATTAAGATTAGCTGGGCATCATGCTTGGCTTCCAGACTGACCCATGTCATGAAGATCCATTAGCTGTTTCTTAACCCCAGATTCAAGACTATGAAACAACAGTTGTGACAATTTTGTCAGAATTTCAGAACTTTTTGAAGCAACTGAACGTAGGGACTTGCCAAAACATAAATGTTATTCAAGAACAAAGGAGACTATCTAGTGCAGAAGAATTCTACATGTGAACGAAAATGTTATTGGAAAAAAAACCCACAATATCTAGTCTAGAATAACCCCACATCCAAACACAACTCTTCTGTGTATGCCTCTTCCTGTTTTTCCTTAATTCACTTTCCAAGACACAAAGCATTGCAGAATAAACACATCCTCACATTAATTTACTCCAGCATATGTGCATGTATGGACAAGCCCTAGATACATCACTTTTTGATCTTGCTGACCTGACAAATCCCTACACTGCACTGTATAAACATTGTCGTCTTCAACATTTTCTGAAAGATGTTATTCGCAAGGCGGCAAGAGGAAGCAGAACTGAATAAGGGACCCGAGTGAGGATTTAAATGGTGTCTGTCAAACTAGCAACGTGACTAAATGGAAATATTTTATAGTATTTCCCTAAGTGAAATAATCCTTCAAATTATGCATTATTAAAATAATTTTTCACCAGCAACATTCACGTGCTGCAGATAACTACATTCCTCACTAACAGGAAAGTTCTATTCCTTCAGAAAGAGTTAAAAAAAAAAATCCTTGTGTTTGGTCAGAAATGGGTCAAGAAAGGATTTAGGGGCAAACAATGCATGGTAGTACCTCCTCTGCCCCCCAAGGATGCTGTAAAGTAGCCAAGCAACATAAGAACCAAAAGACCAAGAAGAACAAACCCAAACCACTTTTATTACTTATGGTAAATCATGGTGGATCGCACCCAGGTTTAACCTACTAGTGAGCACAGACTATGAAGTTTGAATGATTTGTTGACTAGATTTTTAACTACCTTTTCTCCAAGGAAGAATTGTCACTCTTTTCTTCACTCAAAAAAACTAACAATGCTCACAAACCAGGACTATGTTTGTAATGGAGGAAGAAAGTGACAACTAGTTTTAAGCACAAAGAACAGGACACATTATTTTGCAGGGGAAAAAAAAAAAAAGATGATGATATATTTCACTGTGGGTCACTTGTGAGCTCACATCACAAACACAGGCAAATTCCCCTTCACAGGGCTACAGTACCACAGGGAAGCGTTCCAGGACCAGCAGGCGAATTTGGGAGCCCAGAACTCAAGGCCTCATCCAGAACTTGTCCATGAGGACGACTAACATCACCATCACCTTTTTCCAGGGCTCATTCATAGACATGATCTCTTCGCAAGGTTTTTGCTCCAAATGAATCTGTTGGATATCTTAATGTCAGTCATAAAACTGCAGATCATAGCGATAAAATCCCAAAAGCCTCTGCCTCTCTGAGGCTGGCATAAACTACCATGCTACTCATTCTCTGGCGTATGCCCTTACCTGATGAACATGTGAAGATCTTGCTAACATCCGAATCTCCACAAACATATAAAGAATGGGGGGCGGGGGGGGGGGGGGAAGGTATATGACTAGTAAATAAATACAAAAGCCTCACTGGAAGGTTAAGAAAAGAAATAGGCAAAGCTTATTTAAATCACTCCAAAAAAGGGAACAGGATGAGGAAAAAATCTGAAGCACTTGTAAACCAGTCAAAGCCAGAAAAGCATCATTCTTTTCTCCTCTTTAAACTGTTACAAGGTGGTTTATGCGTGAGCTGTTCAGGGTCTGATAATTTAAGACCATTAAGCATTTATCTGCCATTTCAGCTTAATAATTTTGAAAGTGTCCACCATCATCAGATACGCAGCTGCTACTCAAATTCTACTTGAAATAGCATTACTTCTTAGAAATTCATATATTTGGAAGGATTCCTTAATAATTTCTGTATACAAATAGTCATTTTTTTTTACACAGCATTGTCCTACAAAGATGAACTGCATACCTTTGTTACACATCTCATTTTGTTGTCCGAGTCAGACATGCCAGTCTCTAAAAATATACAGCTTATAGAGTTATTTTCAAAAGCTCAAGGAAAAGAAGATGATAAGTAATGCATATACTTTTTAATATATATATTTTAAAAATTGCATACAGTAAAACTACACAATTACATTCAAGGTTAGGATTAAGACCTATATTTCTTGAACACTGATGTCAGTCTTCAAAGATGGTAGCTGACCTTGAGGATAAAAATAAATTTTGCAGTCCTGCATTGTGTCCTCAACTTAGTTCACTAAAGACATCTAAATGTTCTGTGCTTACATACCATAAAACAGTTAAACACAGATATTCCATATTAATTATATTTAATACTCCTAACTTCGATTTGTGGAGAGGAAAATTAGGTTTCCTGAGAGCTGCTGTAGCTTTCAAACATCATCTTATTCACAAGCAACAGAGATGCTTACGGCGTTATATTTAGATAAAGTAGTGATGAGAACCCTCAGCATATTATTTGTAAAATTAAATCCCACTGAGGTTTTTTTCCTCTTGCCATTTCATTAATTCTATCTCAGGAACAACAATGGAAGATCATAATATGTGTAAGAGATAAAATAATAAAATATATAATGAAACGTAATTCCGAATTCTATGTTTTCCACTTCTAAAATAATGGAATTTTTGTGAATATAGCTGCAGTGAATGGGGAGAGAAGACTCAAATACAAGCTTCCCAAAACCACAGAGATGATATATACTAGCACTGACTTTCAAATAATTGATTCTCTAAAGAAACACCTAAACGCTAAGCTCAAATATCCTTTAAAAAAGGCAATGATTTCGCAAAGACACATTTTACACTAGCCGTTAGCCTTTGATTTTTCCTGTTTTATGACAATCCTGGGGTCCCCCTTAATTAACGATTACACACAACACTTCGTGCACTCAACGCTGGCAGCAGTCCACCGTGCCACCCGAAGGGTTTGCATTCATTCGCTAAGGCATTTAGTTGTGGCGTTTTAGCTGACTCCGCTGAACCTGCCTGCAAGAGCTCTAAATTGTTTCAGAGCTGCCCAAGAGGTCGCTCGCCAGCAACCTGATCCGTCTTCCATTCAGTGGACTCAGCAAAGCAAGTAACAGCACCTTCAGTTCCCAAAAGCAATTTAATTTGCCATGAAGAAAACAGACTGTGCGTTCACAGGCTTAACTGGAAAAAAAAATTCATAGCGACTTTCCACGATACCGTACAAGACCACAGTTCGACCTCTCATTTAAACTAAGAAACATACAGAAGCCTGTAGCTGTCCAAAGGAATTTGTCCTAAGAGAAAACAGTATCCCTTGCTTGTCAGAAAGACCATTTTATAGCTAAATAAGTGTCCTACGCGCATGCGAAAGGCCGAAACACCCATCCCACATCAGATTTGTAGCTGTACTCTCAATAATGCCATCTGAAGTCTTGCTACTGATGCTAGCAGAAAGCAAAGCACTCCATATAGTCCAGAATAGTTTTCAGAGAAAATGTAGAGATATGAGACTGATTATTTGTTATTAAGGAAATTAAAAAGAACTGTTTCCTGTGTCTGTCCTCTAAAATAGTTGGGAAAGCATCTTTGTGGTGCCTCTTCTTCCTCCCTACAAGATTACAAAAAGATCTGACACTTCTGAAAACAGAACTTCATTTTACATCATTTACTTTCTCACAGTCTAAACTAAAAATAAATGAAATATAATTACACAGAAATAAACTCAAAGTCTATCACGTTATTAAGAATCAGAATAAGTTAATTTCCTTTAGAGTATATTATTTCAATGGGTGTGAAAGGAGGTATTTGTAAACAAACTGATGAAAAAAACTCCATGCCCTGGAAGGAAGAGTACCTGCTTGCATTTAAGTTTAACACTTGTGGAATCCTTTTGTCAAAAATAATTTCTAGTTAGTGTTAGAGAACTGGCTAATAAAACTAGAGACCAGCCTTAAACTGTGTGCATAAGGAAATTTTCCAAATTTTATAACAACACATCCTCACAGTTTAAAATAAATTACATTGCTAAAAAAACCAAACCCAACCAAAACCAAAAACCCAACCAAACCAACCCAAACCACTCCAAACACACAAACCCACAGTGCTACTGTAACCAGTCATCTCCATTCCATCAACAGTATCAAAATTTATCTTTCACTCCCAAATAGCCAGTACTTAGGCACAACAATTGTTACTGTTTCTGTTTACACTCAAAGTACTGATGATTCTGCTCTGCCCACTTCCAAGTTGAAGCTCTGTGTCCACCTACCTCTTACGGAAAAAGAGCCATAAAAAGACGACCACGGTTTATGGAGGACAGTGTTGGAAAACACCTGAAATCCTTCAATATGGTATTTACGGAATCCAGTGGAAAAACACGAATCGTACAAATCAGAGAGATAACAGCAATAAAGTAAAAAACTACACCAGAATATTTAATTCATACAAGTTTTGGATCCTATGTTTTCTTGAAGGTAAGAATAATAATCACCACAAACAAGGGACAGACATCATGAAATCACAGTCTGTAAAGAGCAAAATTACCTCACTTGTAAGAAAATCTGGTTTCTTTTCTCCTGTTTCATGAGAAAACTTAAACACATCATTTATTTGGGCAATATGAATAGAGAAAATGATTGCAATGAGTTACATCAGTAAAATATGCTATGTGTGTTTGCAGAATCAGCACGAGAAGACTAAGTTAGTGATTTCAATCTTCATGAAAGAAATGCATAACTAGTACAAGGAAATGGAGGCCAGGCACTTAAGTTTTTCTATCCCTTACAGAACCAATCCAAGGAATTATATTAAAACACAACTAGTGACTTGCGTGGTACTTGTCCACTCAGCATTCAGCAAGAGGAACTAAAAAATTTGCCATTGGACATACAAAAAACAGCAGCAAGTCAAGTTCAAGTAATACAGTTTTACAAAGATTTAGTGATAACTTTAACGAGCTGTTTGGACTTTTTATTTGTTTTAAAGCCTTCAGACCTCAAGTTGTTAAGAAGATAAAGCATCGAGGCTTCTGACTAATCTCACTCTTGATTTTCAAAGTAATAGCCAGTCTTTTATAAATTTGGCACCTACTGAAATCGGGCATCAATTTTGGTTTATACTGAGCAAATACTGTGATATTCAGCACTTCTCTGGAGACACTATAACAGTGAGATTCAGATCCTTTACTCCCTTTCTCTCTCGCTCCGCACTTCATCTGTAAATAACCGTTTCCACATTTATAAGCTCAAATATGATCCCTGTGGAGATCTCTCTCAGATCTCCTACACACGCCTTACATAAAATGTTGCCTCTCTCTTCATCACCACACAATCAGCTCAAGCTCAACAAGACTACAGAGATATATATTTAGCTGTAAAAGAATGAAAGTTAGCACAGCTTATGTTCAGTTATATCATCCTGAAAAATACTTGAGTGAAGTACTGAGCAATTAGTTTGTGCTGAACTCCATGCTGTCCCAATTATATTACCACTGTTCAAGCCAGATACTTAAAACTAGGTTTGATCGTTCTACCCAAAAGCAATGCAGGTGTGTCCTCATCCATCCAATGAGCCCTCTGTTTGCTGCACCTTCAGCAGCAACTGTCTGCCACCGAGGTCTACGGTCAGGACACCACCTTCATTTCTGAGCTCAGTTCTACTCCTCATACTGGAACTACCTCCAAGATACCTCTTCTAAATACTACCTCAAATAAAGAGCTTCCCCTCCATCCAATTAAAACATTAACTGAGGCTCTTTAGAGCTCCAAACCCACACTTGCATAACAACTCTAAATTCTTCACAGCACTTAAAGAAGTAGGGGTTCATACCGCTCAATAGTTTGGGGTGGGGGGAGAGGGGCTGCTTGTTTAATAGCTTTTCAAGGACAGTTTCCCAAGTCGGGTATCACAGACAGTTTGTGTCTGCAGTAAACTTAGCCAAAGCCACCAACAAGTCTATGATGAAAGAAGAGATTTCTAGATAGGACAATGATCTTGCTGCAACAGTATTAGCTCAGGGCTAGGAAGATCTAGAGTTAACTTCAACATCCATCACAAATTCTCCCTGTAACCTTGACCAAGTGATTTAGTTTCAGCATGTCCCTTTCCTATATATATACGATAGATCATCTCCCAAATGTAGAGTGAGGACAAACAGACGACTACTAAATACTCAGATAATCTTTCAGTATTGGAAGTCTTTCATAGACAGATACAATCTACAGCATAAGAAATATTAAGTAGCCAAACCACTGAAGAATTTTATTGCACTCTATTGCATTGCCGCAAAAATTCAGAGGTGTAAACTCATCTTCCACACTTTACTGAACATAACCACACAGAGCTGAGGAGGACTACAGACTTTCTTCAGTGAGTTCTTAAAAACACTGAACAACTTCTCTTATTTTCATGGATGAGAAAAACCTCAAAACTGTTCAAGGGGCCTTTATCCCAATTTTTAACCTACATACATTCCAGTCAATTCTCGGAACATAAACTTACGAAGCATGAAAGTCAACACGAGACTGAGGTCTGAAGGAACTCCAACCCCAGCTAACCCAGCTCTTCTGTCCGACCTCGTGAAACAACTCCTGCTTTTCTTGCTTACCTTCCACATCCCATATTCTTTGTTCCTTGTGTCAAAACTACCCCTATTAATTTAATTCCATTTCCAGATCTCTTCAGATATAAAACTGAATTGTAACTGCTTACTCAGAATACAACCAGGATCTCAAAAAAAAAAACAAACAACCTCTTCAGAATGCACACAATTTTTGTGTTAAGTGAATGTAAAGTTTCTGTATGCATTGAGCAACACCTAGAGCATCTCTCCAAGTCCCCACACATGCACAGTGCTTCCAGAACTCCATAAAAACCTCCAGTATTAGGGGTTTTTTTTCTACGACCACCTTTTTACAATTCTGTTTCTGTCTTCTGTGAGCTCCTAGTGATAAGCACCGATCTGAAGAGTTTGTTTTATCTATGTGCCCACTATTTAAATATGAAAAACAGTAGTGACACTAACAGCCCTGCTTTCTGTAGGGAAGGAGTTCCAAACTTATTTTACTTGTGCACTAACACTGGCAGTAGGACCTCACCCTCTGCACCTCCAGAACCGTTTCCCAACTTGCTCCACAAACCCGAATCCCAGTGCAACGCCCTTATCTCTGCCCACTGTCCTACTGCACGGGCTCACTCGCCTGCGTGGAGGAGCCACCCACGACCAACAACAACCGTCGGCCTCCTTCCCAACAAGGTCCCGCGCAGGATGATAGTGCGGAACACAGCGATCAGGTTGCAGAGAAAGCAGTTCCCATGTAACAGCAGCAAATCAGGCCAATCCACCAAGCAGAGGAACAGCCTGCATAAAGGCATTTAATTTGTGCAGACAGAATTGGGAGCTGCCATTTCTGCACACCACTTTGAAGTGTACCACTAGTGACGTTAGTACCACGGTTAAGAAACCTCTGCTCCAAAAACATAAAACTCCTCCAGAAAAGATGAGCGGAACAGACCTATTAAACGTTCTGAAATGAAAACTCCATAGAATACACTGCAACGCCATTGCCCAGACTGCTGGTGTCATTGTATTTCTCTACAGAATTTAAATCTTGCAGTCTAAGGTACATAGCCTTTTATTTATTAAGACGACTATCCAAACATAAAATCTTATGCTTCTGGCTGGATGAGTCTGCTTAAAGGCAGAAAAAGATAGAAGCAAGGAATTTTAATCTCAGTCATTTGTTTCAAAGAAATGCTAAACAGGAAGCAAACGAAAATGTAAAAGCTTTTAGAATTGTTTCCGTGCAAATTTCAGCAGAAACATGCAGATCGTGTGCTTAGCTAGCATGACTGGAAATTAAAAAAAAAAAAAAAAAGTTAAGAGATGGGGAGGAAAATCCCCCCCATCTTGCCAATGTGGCAGCATTTCCTATTTCCTAACAGCTTGTTCTATTGCCTCTCTTTCACCTTTGTAAACACAATATAAACCAGAGAATGCTGCTATTCTTTCTGTTCTACAAAAGCAGGCATTACTGATATAACTGTGCGTTGCTCGGGACATTTTTATTAACTTTTTCCTTTGTAATACCATTCTTCTTTCTTGTCCTAGGTTTCCTCCTTGGGTGCACAGGCAGCATCCAAGTGAGTGGGATCTCAACTGTGGAAACAAGTAACTTGCATTTTTGTTCCTTTTTTTTTCCCCCAGTTAATCTCTGCACTGTTCTTTCTTTTTGTTAGTGTTTCCTGTTAAAAGACAACAAATTCACGCTCTTATAAAAGAGGTAGGAGTGGTCGTTGCCAGGTGACTGGCAAATAACGGATAAGAGTCCAGTTAGCCGCATCTTCTCGCAGGCATTGCTATATTACAGAAGTAACGAAGAAAAAAGAAAAGAAAAAAAAAGAAAAAATTGTTTTCTGGTTCAAGGTCCCCTTTGGTTTGGATTTGGCTTTATTGTCACTTTGGTTGCAGTTTTTGCTTCCCCTCCCTATTACAGAGAAAGCAAACACCTGTGTTCTCTTCTACAGGGTCTGGCTTGCACCAGCCATTGCCTTGCCCAGCCCGCGCAGAGCCTGGGCCGGCCGCCTTCGGCCCTGACCTGCCCCGCTGGACCTGTCCACGGCACCTGAAAGCAGGTCAGCATGGAAGTGCTAGGGAAGGGGAATAAACCCTCTATCTCATTTCCCTCCTTGAAACAGCAACCAAATCGGGGGCATTGTTTTCCGTCTTCCATCCTGTATGGTTGCGGTAATTTGGATTTTCTTCTACTTAGCTGAGCAAGCGTGGGGGAGGAAGAGGAGGAGGAGGAGGAGGAAAAGGTACTAATCTCTTTAGAAAGCAGCACTTGACACCAAGTGTGTAGGTGCTAATGACTACTTCTAGGGAGCTGACATAATACCAAGCATTTAGTGTAGTGAAACTTTGCTGTAAGAGGAGCGAAGGTCCACTGAAGCGATTAATTCATGATTTTTATTCTATCACACCATAAGAAAGCCACAATACGATTAACTCTAAAGTGATTCTACAGTTGTTCGAACATTCACAGTGAGAAATTACAGTAGTGTATCAGCCCACTTGGGTGACCAGAAAAGAAGGTACAGTTCATCTTTCTTCAGTTCTCCAGAAAGACAGAAACTGTCAGCTATTAAATTAAAAACAGAAAGAAAGAACGCGCATTCTTCCATGCAGAAAGAAAAAAACCCCACTCAATTAACTGTGGCAAGTAGCAAATACACAGGAAGCAAATTTAAAATGAATCACAAGACGAACATTCCCCAGCTCCCCACACATCTCTCTTCTACATAATTAAGCTAAAACTGTCCTTACAGAGGGAAAGGAAGCTGCGCTAGCTTTATTTACATACACACAATTATTCAACTGTAAGCATAACACACACACACACACACAAGTTAATGGAGAAAGCCTCAAGACAGCTATCGACTACACTTTAGATCTCCTCTTCAGATGCCAAGTAGCAATTACAGTCTCTTTCACCTTGGGAATTCCTAAATATTCCCCTCTTTATCTGGACTAACTTGTGCCGTTCCTATTTCAAATACACTAAAAACTGTCTCAGGTTTGGGGGTTGGTTTTCGTTGCCTGGACCAAGGCATATTTGCACAAAGTGTGTCTGAGCAATAGTACAAACCCAAAAATGAACTAGGAACATGCAACTTCATGCAGCCTACCATAGACTGCCACTCCTGGTACAGCAATGCTGCCTCAACCGTGTCCCCTTTTGAAATCTCCAAAGGTCTGCTGGAGAACTGTACAGGTTTCACCCCAGCAAATCTCAGTTTACCAAGTAAAAATACTAATGCAAGGCTCTTTGCTAAAGCACAACTTGTTTTGAGGGAGAATTTCCCTCTGATCCTGCCTACTCTTCAAATACTGCTTTTACCCAAGATATTGGCCTCCATTCTTTACTCTCAACTTGCATGTCTAAGTTTTTATTGTACTATTGTGTTATTTGGCACATGAAGAATGAGGTTAAGTGGTAAATTATTGCGTTATCTTTGCAAGATGAATTAGGCCTAGATACAAAGGTGCCAAAAGTAATTATCATATTAGATGAGGCATGGTAAGAATCACAAAGTTAACCTCTGCACAACTATTGCATGTAGAGCTGCATATTTGCTCATGCTCAGAAAGTTTTTGTACACTCAGATTTCTCATTCATAAGTGACAAATAAACCTCGTCATCCACATTAACGTCTTTGTGAGCGTCACACTGCTCCGTTGTCCAAGAACAATCTCATGATAGAAAAACTGCGAATTTTTGTTTCATTTAATTTTTCTGCTTGGATACAGGTTCTACAGGTTCCTTACAAGGCTGTTTTACAATGCAAACCATAAAGTCTTTCAATTTTGAAGCTAATTAGCTCTTTTACCTGGCAAACGTACCAGAGAGTGGAGTACAGCCAAGCAGACCTAACAACGGCCTCCTGCCAGAGAGAGCAGTGCCACATTCTCCTTCTCAGATGCAGGCCCTCCCTGCTTCCCATGTGTGACCACTGGAGCTTGTTCTGACCCCAGGAAGAGACATTTCAGAGAGCAATAGCCATGGAAAATTCACTTCAGTCTTCCCTAAGCCTCACTAAAAAAATGTTTCTGCTCTTTTTTCCTTCCCTAACCAGCTCACAGCAGGGTTAAATGCAAGGAAGAAGTGATAGTCAGGGAGAAGGAAACGGGATTCTTTTTCTACTTTTGTCAACAAATACTCCTTCATGGATCCTAATTTCAACTACAGGACATTACCACTGCCCAACTGAAAGCATGCTGATAGCCAATCAGCTACAGGAAATAAGAAAGTCTGGAATGGCAGCTAACTGATGCAGTATCTCAAATGCAAATTTAAGGTCACAAAGACACAGAAGTTTTGATTTTGCTTTCCGCAATAATGACTTCTCTTAAAAACAAACACACACATGAGAGGAATTATGAAGAACTGAAGCTTTTCCTTTTAATGCAAATATAGCTGACAGTGCATTAACCACAGAACATTCATAGGGTATGAAACCCAACGCTAAAACTAGATGCAATCTTATGGTATGTTTGCTGTCCCTGGAAAGAAGGGAGCACGTCTACTATATAAGTAGTTCTTTTTAAAAAACAGGATCAGTAGCTGATTCTGTTAAGTTCGGATAGGCAGCTAGTGAGGAATGAAGCTTCAAGCACCCCCTGTTATCTAAGTGCTTTCCCTTCAACCTCACTGCCAGCTTTATGTGGTTCATAGGCTTCTGTCACCCTGGAGCTGCGGCTTCCTTGCAGCCTAAGGACTCAGCTCAGCTCAAAGATGAGCGCGAGAGCCAGTGCAAGGCAGGGCTGGGACCGTGACTGCGAGAGAAGTTGAAACCAGAAAGGCCAATATCCAGTTCTTGTATCAGCTGAAGCTGCGATGGAACAGCAGCCCGTGTCAACCCCACCAAACCTTACAAACATGACATTGCTCAGGGTAAATAATTGCCTTCCACAAGAAGGTAATTATTCCATCGATAATGATTCCTCACTGACCACAGACTTTCTGTAATTTCAAGCTATTAAACTCAATTGTAACATCCCAGCGGAGAACATCTATATCTAGTGCGTATTTCCTGTGCAAAATCAAACATAAATCGCTTTTGCTCAGGAAACTATACGGTTTGCACAGGTGCCAAAAAGTGAATTTTCCATATCTCTCAGAAGCTATAGCCTCTTCTTCTAGTTAGTTCTCACAGCGTTTTACTAATTTTTCCAACAACAGCAAATAAAACATATATTGGGATAGTCTCAACTATTAATGAAGTTACGGGCTCCGAGCTGTTAATATGTTCCTCTTAGCACCTTTTGTACCATGTATTTATAAGCACTGTTTGGATCAGTTTAAAACAAAAACAAAAATTAAAAAAAAAAAACCCACAAGAAAAAAACAGGTCAGTTGCAAAATCTACAATGGTTTTCAACAGGGCTGCAAAACTGTTAAAAAGGTTCCCTAAATCCTATTTCAAAAATCCTATTTTAAAATTGCTACACTAATATCAGTGACAGCCAAACACTTTCCCAAAAGCCAAAGAAATGTCACGCTGATGTTTAAAAATCTAAGCCCTTATGTAGCAGTTAAGCAATGACATTCTGGGGAGGAGAAGCCAGGAGGACTGGAGATGATGTGGCTGCTTTTCTAAGAGTAGCTGCTACATTAACTCTGTGCCACCGACTGCCTCTATTCCAGCGGTGCCTGCACAGAGCCAAATCTCCCTGGCCTGTAATGAGGCCCTTTGTGCCGGGCAGCTCCTCCTGCCAGTTTAAAGCAAGCAGTTGACATCTGTACATCGCAGTCTGGTGTTGTGACTGACGCATTGTGGCGACTAAGATTTTTGACAGATTTTGGGTGTATCTCGCAGCCAGGCACCATAACCTTTCTGTGAATTCTGCTTTGCTCTGCCACTGAAGAGATGAGAGGCAAAGCATTCTCAGATGACGGGAGGAACAAAAAAGCTACTCTAAGCAGAGAGCAGGAAAAGGATGGGTGAGCTTTTAAAGCTTCTCCTGCACTTGAGTTTGGGTTGTTCAAAGTTAAACTGCTTTAAATTGAACTAAAGAATACTCTGTATTGTATACACATACTGCAAAATATGAGACTGAGTAGCAGCCTGCACAAATCCTAAACACTGAAATTAATCTGTCATCTTGCAAGGTCACTATCAACAGAGAGCAGCTCTGGAAGAGTAATAGGTGATGGAAAGACAGAATGAGTAAATAAATCAATGGCTAAATATCGCTTTCTAGGAAATTATATTTTTGTTTAGATGATACTCTGCTAGGCAAGAGGGAACTTTTCAGTAGGGAACAAGGTCACAAATAATATTGCACTAACCAACTAATAGCAAATAAAACACGGAGATTTGGCATGGTAGATAGAAAGAAATGTGCTTACATTTTTTTCTATGTCACTCACATAAAATAATGAAACTATATAAATACTTCCTCGTACCATGTTCCTCTGAGTGCATATCTTTTCTGATATGCATCTTCCATTCTAAAAATATTTTCTGTTTTACCCTTTGGCCATCAGCTGAAATGAATATCCCCTAATCCTTTCCAGATATAAAATTAAAATCAAAAGAGAAATGCAGAGTCTCACAGCCCTTCTGAAACACGCTGTGCTGACACACAGATTTCAAAAACACATTAGGAGATATTTGACCTTTTGCTCTTTCAAATCAGTTGCAGTAAAGATATAGGTCATTTTGCAATAGGAGTTCTCCCTGTAAGACAGTTTGCATAAAGTATTAAGAATGTCTTCTAGGAGAATTTCCTTTTATTTCTGAATATGAGTTAAAGGACTACTTTAGAAAAAGATAAAAATCACAAAAATGAAATTTTAAAGATCTGTTAGAAAGAGCTGTTAAGTCCTGGATTGCAGAATTACTCAAAATCTACAAATGATATCGTGGTCAATAACGTCTTGTCTATCAAAACTCAGACGACAACACAACTCCTGCACCAAACAATTCACAGTCTAATTTACAACAGAACCTTGTAAGCTCATTTACCAAACAATTAGAGGTAGAAAAGTAGCAGAATAATCCCAGTGAATACACTTAAGACATGGAAAGAATCATTGAGATCTCATGGCAGAGTCCTTTTTCTTCAAATTCAGTTGCTTTGGTTAACTATCCTCAGTTTGATGGGGAATTAAGAGGTGTGGAGTTTAAAGAAATTCCATCAATACTGTGAATTACAACATTGACTTAGAACTTCATGGGACTGGCATTGTAAAATTACTGGTAAGGCTTCCTTCAATTCATGAAAGCATTATTAAAAGAAAAATCTCTGTCTTCAGCAATATATTCATTATGCATGGGCAACTCATGGTATTGCAGGTGATAACCACGAACTGCAGCTGTGCTAGAATGCATAGGAACCAAGCTGATCCTCCTTAAGACCAGTGCCTACTTTCCATATAGCCAACCTGAATACTTGTCCCCCTAAATTTTAAAGACCAACTGAAAGGCCAACCTTAGCACATCAGGCTACTCTCTCTCACCATTCACCAGAGCGTCTCAGCTCTACCTGCGCTATAAGAAGTCACAATATGAGACTTCAAATTTGGTTGAGGTTTCTTTGTAGCTCCCTTTTCCATACTGCTCCACTATTGAAGAGAGGATTTCATTTTTCAAGATAATCTATCAGGCATTTTTTAAAGTGGTAATTTAAATTAAGAAATCAGGTATACCAATATTGTAAGAAGAAAGAGTGCAGGAAAGACATGGGAACTTACTTTCTCTAAATCCAAACTTGCTTTCATCCATTTGTGCTGCATGTATATATCATCATTCAAAACACAGGAGCACAGCAAGCGTATCAGTCATTTTCACAGCACGAAGAAGTTATTCCTTTCTCTGAGCACCCTCTCTCTTTGTTCACCTTTAAATATTTTGTCAGAACACATATTTCCTACAACAAACATGTCCCAAATGGAAGGAGAGCTGTGAAAAGAACTAGAACATAAGAAGTACTACAGGAAATACTTATGACAATATTTCTGCACAGACTTGGAACTACCATCTGCTCACAAAAAAGTGAATATTCATAACTGACTGGTCAAACTGTGCAAGTGTACCGTCTCATTTACCTCACCAGGACTTTTGCCTGGATTGAGTTCTATCTGCAGCCTATAAACAAACAAGAAAAATAGCATTGTAGAGAGATTAAGCTAAACCCTTGAAACTACATTATTCACAGTTTGAGTGAAAAAGATAAAATGACTATTAAAATTGTATTTGTATACATGAATTCTTCCTGCATTGAGAAATTTGCATTATTTCTCAGTAATCAATGAGGAACCAAATCCAGTGTAACAGAAATTTCAGTAAATTCATTCACTGTTCATTCAAAGCTGTGGTAAACTTTTTTCAATATACTACTTTATTTTTATTATATATGAGGAAAAGTGCGTTGTAGTTTTAGGATTTTGTTTCTGTACTTTTAAAATAGCTGTGATATTATTATCACAGTATTTCCTTTTCCTCCTAATGTTGAATTTTACACACCACATAACAGACTAGCAGCAACTTCAAGCAAGTACCCCCACGGCAATAAAAATAACGCGACTGTTAACCAAGGCAAAAGTGTTAAATTTTTTTCAAAAACCACATTTTATAAAAAGTCTAACTTCTCTGATTGGAAGGTTAACTTCTCTGATTATATTTTTCCCAGAAACCTCACCCCATCCAGCCCTCCTCCAAGAACACTAATGAGAGACCTGTCCTCTCCCTTTCTTCTCCATCCTTCCAAACTAGTAAAAAAACCCCAAACTGCTTTTGAGAGCAGTTGCTTCTGCTTCAATGTGTGAGAACATATGCAGATCTTATCTCTTGCCTTGCTGCAGTTCTAATTTTATTTTAGCTGGTTTGGATCATTTTATCTTCAGGCACTGCAAACATCTGTGGCTTAAAGCCAAGGGTGACTTTCGGTACTGCCCACAGAATTTCCTCCATTTCACAGTTAGCTGATCACCGTTCACCACTCCTGAGCTCCTTCCTTGTTTTTCCCTACTGTGTTTTTAAAGTATGTTCTTTCCAAATAAATCCAAATGACAGTCTCCTGTTCAAGTTCTATGGATTTTCATTTAAATAGATAGGTGGAAGAAGCTAGCATTTTCCCATCCAGTTTATGTAAAGTCGTATCTAAGGTGATGCGTGCACCACCAAAATAGCTGTTCAAAATGAATCATTCATACCAGTTTCCAATTTCTTGTATCAGATAAGGATTGAACCACCATTGCAAAAACTTTGAAAGTGCCTTATAAGAAGAGAGATCATTTTGTAAGCACAACGCAATGTGGAATGCAAAGTAAGAAAAAAACAATCTAAATTATAATTTTTAAATTTATAGTATGAAAATTACCTACGTTTTACTCAAATTTGACTACAGAAGTAAGAAAAGCCTTGTTACACACAAAGTTTATGAAAAAAATGAAACACCACCACAAGGGCCAAGACTTCTACAGCAAAATCAAAGGATTAAAATGAGATTCCAGATGGAAAACAGCTGAAGCTTTTTGTAAGTTTTAAATCTTACTATACCTTGGCTGCTGATGAACAATAATAATGTACGTATGAACAGGCACACAAACACCATGTGTATTCACGTGCATGCATATGCCCAAAAAAAGTGTTTTAAAAAGTTCATTTTATGTTCTCAATATTCAAAATGCTTATGATGATTTCAAGGCATTTTCTGTTTCTGCCATTTTTCTTTTACATACAGATTACAATAAAATTATTTTTTCAGGTTTGCAGGGTGTCCTTTTCTCCTCCTTTCTCCTTTTCCTTAATTTTCCTTTTTATCAGTGCATATTTTATCAAAATTAATTCAGATTTCATGAAGACAAGATAGAAAACTCACTGATTCTTAACAATCTCATGTCTTAACTATTGCAATCTCCTCCACTTTAGCCTTTGCAAATCCCAATTTGCTATCCCTTAATTCTGTTCTAAAATACTAAAACAACTGTGCTGGCTCTTTACTTTGATTGCATCAGGGGTTTTTTTCCCCCTTCTTCTTCTCTTTTCTTTCTGTCACAATCACATCAAGACACCTCGCTGGTAGGGTCCTGCATGAGCTGTTAATCTGGAGCTATACACGCCTTTGTTCTGCAAGGATCTCCTTGACTGCTCGTTTACCAGATTTTTCAACAACTATGAGCTAGGCTTACCTGTTCACAAAAGGCAATCCCACTAACCTGCAAAATCCACCAACCAACTATCAAATTTCTCTTCAAAATTCAGTGGTTCTCCGACGACTAGAAATGATCCATTTCTGATTATCATAAATTCTGATTCAGATGCAACTTCTGACCCAGAAAGCCTCTCATGAACTGGTTACAGAAACAAGAAGTCTCCTTGTTACTAAAACTCTTTCCGTAAAGAAAGGATCTGCTACTAGCCCTTGTCAGAAACTGTATATAACTATTTGCCTCTCCTAATTTTCAGGAATGCTACTTCATGGGATTTGAGAAAAAAGCTTATGAGAAAGCGAAGATTCAGCACCACCTTAATCTCACCACCTTGCAACGTACGTGCTTTACTTTCATTTCATCTCCTCCATAAAGCACACTGACAAGTAGAAATGCACGCACTCTTAAAAGAAAAAGGAGGAAAAAGAAAAGAGTTCAGTTGTCGCAAGTTATGTCTGTGCCCATTGGGCACAGATTTCGTTCCCAATTCAGTTTCTCAAGCAAGACTGACAGAGACATTCACAGTGGTGAATCATGCTACTCCAGCAAGACTGTGTGCCATTTCTCTGGGGACCTCTGCGATGATGGAAAGAGGAAGAATTCCTCAGCAGTAAGGTCTGGCCAAAAAAAACCAAACCAAACCAACCACAAAACAAGCGAACAAACAAACAAAAGGAAGTCAGCCCCAGCTCTTGGGAGTGAGGCGGGCATCCCAGAAGGTGCGAAAAGCAGCTCTGGCAGTGCTGCCATGGACTGTCTCTCCTGCCTAATGGGATTCTCCTGCCTAATACAAGCAGTTTATAAAGACTAATATGGACTCATCTCCCTTCAAGTTGCAATTTATATCCCAGGGGCTAGGTTTGATTAGAAAGCGTAAAGATAAAAATATCAATAAAGAATACAGAAAATTATTCTTTGCCTTTTTTTTTTTAATTGGGCATTACTCCCCAGCAGTCATTTTTCCAGCAGCCTCAGTGGCAAACATCAGATGAATTACTGCGTGCCAGCAGTTTTACCTACGATACCAGTTCATCTCTGGTACACAGCTCACACCAGCTGCTCCAACAGAATTCAGCACAGAGAAACAAAACCATTTCTCCTCTTTCCTCCTACAGTTTTTAAGCTATACGTCTGCAGTTGCCAAGTCCCTTTTCTGATGCTGAAAATCCAGTGCAATTTACATTTGCCTTCATACACACACATGCTTCTTTTTATCAGGTTCTAACAGCTCTACAGTTTTTACCCTTGTTCCAGATGATGTTGATGGAGAGAAGAAACTACCTACTACAGATGAGGTGTTGGACAGCTGTTCCTGTGATAAAAAGTCGGGGTTTTTTAAAATTGAGTATGGAAAAGTCCACTTAATGGACAACAGCAAGATACATATTGGTGTTTATAAAGCCAGTAGTAGGTGTAATTTGTAGTTCTCTTCTGATCTGATCTGGGCAGGAGGATTCACAGTATGCATGTACATTCACTTGCATGAAGTACATTCACTTGCATGAAGATTTAATAGGGAGTGGTAAACCTCTGGTTACATTCTCATTTTTAAAGAGGTCCTTAAAAATATAATAGCCTCTAAAATAGAGATGTAAAGTTGCTGCAAATGACATTAAGAAAACGTTCACCAAATTCAGAATAAAAAGTTGTGATCTCTTCTATATTCCAACCCACTTCAGATAAGTCACTCTGAACTAAGCCTTGGCATTTTCAGTACTCTTTCACTTTAAGGGAAGGGAAAAAAAATCCCACCACAAACCCAAAACAAACCAAACCCTACAAAACCCAGTCACCACCACATTCTCTTGCACTAAACTTAGTACCAGTTCAGTACTGGTACTAGGAACTGGCACGAAGTGATTTGAGCCAATATAAACTAGAAGCAGTAATTTTCATATCTATCAGATGATTAAGTTTTGCAGGACAAGTGAACGATATGTAAAAATTCCATAGCAGCTAATCAAAAATAAAACTTGAGGAAGCAGCAAAAAGCTCATAATGAAGAAATATATTCCACCACAGGTGGCAGGAAATTGTAGCTACTGATAACAAGTGCTATGGGGCTCAGGCAAAGAAAGAAAATTAGCATAAGCATGAAGGCAAAGTAGTGATAGCACTCAAAAAAAAAAAAAAAAGCTTCAGAACACTCTCCAGAAATCTATCATGAGAATCAAATGAAAAAGTAATAAGTAATAAATTTGCATTTTCTCTAAGACCTTGCATTTAAACATATTCTTAAATATTTTGTGAGTTTAAGTAGCTGGCTGCAGACCATGTGTTGCTTGCATACATAAAAAGCAAAGCATCACTTCACTCAGTGCTGAAGCACCGACATCTGCAGAGAGAGATTACTGAGAAATCTAAAACGAGACCTAAGAATAAGTCACTCAGTCCATCCAAATAGACAGTGCCGATGACTGAGAATCCCAAAAGTTCAAAACCTGTATTTCAGAATCCTACAGAGGCAAAGTAAGGAACAAAGACGTGAGCAGCCCGAAGTCAGGGCCAAGCCCGAGGCACTGCGCAGGTCACCATCACCAGCGCGGCCAGGGTGACTGGGGAGGGTGGCGAGAGAGGTCTCGTCTTGGATCAGTCGCAAACTCTTCTCCAGTTTCATTTGCGTTTCTGGAAGACTCTCTGGCTTTGGGAAAGAGATGTAGGAAGTGCACTGGGTTACACAACTCTGCAAAAGCTGGAAAGTACCAAATACCCATTCAAGAAAGGTATTAATATCACTGGCTTAGATGAACTCTCCGGTGGAAAAACGGATAGGATTGCAATAGAAGATGATTGGATCATCAAACTGAAAGCCAATGGAGAATTTATCCACTCCGTTGATATAAGAGTACACGATTCAGTGAAGTCAATGGAACTCTATCAGCCATGGATAACAGCAGGCAAACACAGACTTAAAATTTAAAGCAGCTAAACAAGATCCATGAGCAAAATATACATTCTAATAATAACATGGAAAAAAAGGAACTAGTATTTTGTCTAAAAAGATCTAAGCCTGATCTCAGCAAGGAGCTACACTCGCAGGGCAGATTGGCAAAGAGGGGAGAAGAGCACCAAAGTAACTGAGGAGACTTTGTGGCACCCAGGAAAGCAGTAAAACAAAATCACCTGGAAAAAAACCCCAATCCAGTCTCTGCTGGACATATTCAGTTCACAGTTTGTCCCTGAAAAAGGGAAATTTAACACAGGAATTGGGGAGAAAGTGGTGAAGTCAGCAAAGCAGGCTCAGGTGGGGTCATGAAAGGAAACCTTCGCTTTTCCATGGGATCCAAAGACTTAAACGCTGCAAAAAGGAAATGCTTCTCTCTGCCTTTAAGGGGTGAATTTGTACAATGTAGTATGCTATATGTGTCAAGCAAGATTTGGCACATAGCCTTTGAAATATAGTGAATAGAGACAAATATTAACACATGTCCTTTGTGAGATTTAGTTTCTACATATTAGCATTTGAATTGTACTCAGCACTCTGGGGTGTCATGTTAAGAAAATACGCATTTGTATGCTTTGTATTAGGAGAAACCAGCAAAAAAGCATTAACCTGGGCTCTGAGAACTCTAGGAAGAGAAGGAAGCCAGTAAAAATCCAGTAACGTACCTAAAAATCTTCACCATAAAAGAGCCTGCCAAGAAAAAAAACCCCTAAACCAACAAATTAGCAGGCACGAATTTCACATTAATGGAGGGCGTCTGTTAATTCATTGCAAGCAATTTATTGGTATTATCAAGGATTGTTTCAAAGTGAGCAGAAATTTGGCATTTGCAGCTACTCTCCGGAGCACGTTATCTTTACTCAGAGAAGGAAAATGTGCTAAACAGCACCTGTGAGAAGCTCCTGTTATGCCACACAGAGGCAGCCAGCGCAGAAGTACTAAACAAATGCTTTTTCTCAGTGAGATTACTGAGCAATGCACTATAGAAAGGCCCCTCAGAACATACAATTAACCCTTTAATTTTGGTCAAATGCCAACCCTCAAAGCAGCTATTTTGGTGACAGTGAAGCAAATCCAAATATAAAGAGGAAAGACAAAATTAAAATCATCCCCAACATGCAAAAATAAAATGTATTATTTACAAAACAAGTCTCAAATAAATATTAAAATAATTACAATTATTGCTATAAAGTTTTTATCTTTTTAATAACATTCAACATTTCCAAAACTTTTTTCCAAAACATTTTAAAATCAGAAAAGTGTGTATCAAAACAATATGGAAGAACAAAATAATTACATCAGTAATATAGTATTAGAATGTGATTTTAAAAAAAATCTTTCATTTGTGTCCTAATCTATAAAAACTTCCATGGGAACTTCATTTCCCTGCCATGCCAGGAACTACGCTGCCTAGCTCACGCAGCCGCCCAGAAGTCAAACCACTAGAGTAGGGCCAGGCGGGCGTTTATATTCGAAGCCAGTAATGAGAGCTACTGAGTAATCTGTCCCATTTTCTCCAGTCACTTGAGCATTTACTGAAGTCTCACCTGCTTATTCACTCTTCCTAACCTTACTCAATTTCTTAAAACCATCTGGAGCACAAACACCCACTGTACTCTTTAGCAGACAAAAATGGCATGCTTACAGCATAGAAAGGAAAACCAGCTACTTGCACTGATGGTTTTTGTGATTTTTCAACAGCTAGTTCACACCAAGACATTTAAACCCCAGGGTAACAGTCAATAATAATAAAAAAAACCCTGACACATATATTAACTTCATGTTTAATACATTCAAATCCAATGAATGATTTGAACCGCACACACAAAACACAGAATTCAGCAGGAATACATTGTTTGTTCTGTTTAAACAAAAAACTCCTTAATTTTATTCCATTAAAATACCATAAACTTTTTTGGCTTTTTTGTTTCCATATTGTATTGTAATATATTGCTTAGGAGAGTCATTATACTGGGATGTTTAGTCAACAGAATACATGAAAACAGGTTTGCACAGACATGCTAGATAACCTCTCAGGGCCCCAGCTCCCATCACCTATAAAACAGAGATAACAATCCATACTTTTTCTAATGCACTTCAGGATTTACTGATGAGAAGTCCTATGCAAGAGCTAGATATCGTCTACTGTTACCCTCTCACTGAATACAGTTATGTTGTAAATTTACCATTACTGGCCGCTTAAAATAACATAAAATTGAAATGAAGTAGTAAATGTATGGTTATAAGATGTCACTAACTTCAGATAGTAGGAAAAGATTATTTAATTAAAGGAAGTCTGATTTTCAAAGGGGGAAGAGTTCAGATATATTCACAGATATTTATAATTTACTTGTGCAAAAAAGATTACTGTACAGGTAATTGTAGGTGCAGATGTACTCTACTTCTGCACAACTTTTCTGAATTAATAACATCATGCCCACATCTAACAAGTGAAAGAAAATGGAACATACTCCTCTTCCTCTTCAAAACACAGGGGACAATCCCAGGAAAAGAAACACAGAAATCGATGGATGGGACTGACTCTGACATCAGACCTATAAAACACATTTTGTTGACATATATGCAGTCTTTTGGGATGAGCTGGGTGTAATTGGTGCCCACCATAGCTGTGCTGAGAACTGTAATGAAGTGAGATTACTAATCCCACCCTTTGCTGTTACAGCTATTTTCCTCCAAGGTAGACGGAAGAAATTACAAAAGCACAGCTTGCCAAAGGTCATCCTAACTACTTGAAAAGCCAGAAGTTTCAGTGGCTTCACTAGTGCCCTGCATTTACAGGCCAGACAGTGAAATGCAGGCGGAGCTGCACCTGGTGCTGAAGATGAAGCCATTCCTTCAGCTTCCTCATTCTCAGTTACAGCTGACATTGAATTTTTAAGTAGTACAGAAATACCATGGCAGCCCAAAGTATCTTCCTTAACTTAGATAAATCACAAGAATGACGAAAAAAAACCGTGAAGGATTCCATACGGGAATATCTTTAGGAGAGGACAACAGCTGCAGCTACCTTTGTGAAGAAAGAATCCTGATGCGCTCCTGGCCTCACCAGACAAAATCCCTCGGTCAAAGCAGCGTTACTGCCTGGTTAGCGTTATCTACAGCTTGTGTTAAGATCTAACCAGAACGGATGCCTTGTGTTCATCCGTGGAAACAAGCAACATCTTAGGTAAATGCAATCTCAGCTCTGGTTCGGAGGCAAGTTAAACGACAAAGAAATCCAGGCATAGTTAGACTCTTGGCCCATTATATCTTTCTAGAACAGTATTTGAGAGGCTAAAGACAGAGCGTTCTTTAGGAAGGTTTGTTTGGGGGTTTTATGATTTTTTGTTTTTACAAGCACACTAAATTGTGTGATTGTGCCTGGCAGCTTGCCTTCCACAACAGAAATTAAAACTATTGTGTATTATATTAAGAAATAGAGGAAATGATGGTATTTCAAACTCTTCTTATTTCTTTGCAAAAAAGTACAAAAACCTTGGGAGGCTTTTTTTTTTTTCATATATATATAGCTGAGTGACTAAGAAAGTTCCCTCTCTAGTAAGTCTGTCTTAGCTTTTCAGTCTCTTACAGACATTTAAATGTCTGACAAATAGATTATAGACGACTTGTTTTAAGAGTTTTTGAAAAAAATGAAGCTTGAATCTCTAGTACTTTGAAAGACAAGCACAATATTTGGTCTGCACAGCTTATAGCATCTATTAAAACCTTCATTAAAGCAACAGTGCCAAACTCCTGCAGTCAAAGACTGATGTCAGTAAGAAGTAATGCTTAACACACTGCAGTAACTTGATGTTAGAGTTGCCCACATAGTCATTATGACCGTGTTTTCATTCTGCTCTATATTGAAAAAATATAGGCACTAAGTAGAACATTTTGATATAAGTTAGATTAGTTTTAGTTAAAAGAGCCTATCAAACATTTACATGTAGGTGAGAACTATAGGTACACTTATCACACTGGCAGAAATTCATCTGGAAATTATTAGTGACAAAAGAGAGCAAATCCTTGGATAACTTCTATCCACATAAACATTACATAATATTTGAATAGATTAAAGTTGTGCAAGTGCCATTTTGTATAATATAATGCTTTTTATAAACTTCAAAATACAACAGTTACTTTCAGTTTTTTAACATGCAGTATAAAAGCAGATAAATAATCTAAAACAAGTTTGTACAGTCTTCTTCATAGCAGCTATACAGAACTTAAAGCTATATGCTATGGAAAGCTTCCTTAATTACTCATAGAAAACTTGCAAAGCCTTTTTATCTGGGCAGTTGTTTTTCATTTCTTTGTGTTTTTCATATCAAGCTTTAAGTCTGCTTACTTCTGCACACGTCATAGGAGAGGAAGTGTTCTATGAACAGAAAGAGACACCCAAAACGACAGGGTGCTTTTGTTATGTTTGTTTCCCATGTTTACTTGTTAAAAAAAGAGCAAATGTGATTCTTTTCCTTCCCTAATAACATGCTAACCAATCTCATTACCATACTGGGAATATATTTATTGCTGTCATAAAGCAAATTTCCTCAGATATCTCCTTGTAATCATAAAAATCAAAAGTAATCTTATACTTCACTGTACAAAACTCTATTTAAGAGTAAATACTTATTAATTTTTCTTTATTGGTTCTAATATTTCATAAGCCAAAGACTTAATTTAGTAGGTAGTGAGTGCTTATTTCCCCTTTTTCTATAATAGTTTGAATATTATACCTCATTTTCCCTCTTGGTTAATGAACCTTCAGTAACAAGAGAGGTAATAGATGAAAATACAGATTGTACCTTTATTGTATCACCACTTACAAATCACTAGAACCACTTACTATTCAACAGAAAATCCAGAATAAAGACCAGCTTTTTCCTTTCACTTCAAAAATAATGGAATTTTCATACATTCAGAACAAGTTGGGCAACTTCATTTTAACATGGTTATGAAGTTCAGCCAATGCAAGCTGCCTGACTTCTAGTGCAGTTATAACTAAAGAAATGCTTGAAATAATCTGGTGCTGCCCTGTACCCGGTAGCATTGCTTGGATTCCTGCTAGTCTAAGTGGAACACTGTGTAAAGTTATTGCTTCCAAAATTTAACAATTAGAAAAAAAACACCACCTAGTTACAGAAATGAAAGTCTCATCGCTGTTAAGGCAAAACAATTTCACAGAACTGGAAAAGATAAGATTCATACCACATATAGCATGACGACGTACATATCAGCACTTCACCTCTATCTAATAGTTTAATTTTATTAAATCTTTGCTTATACAACACAGCTCATGATGTTAAAAAAAAAAAAAGTTAAACCATTTAATGTTACTGCTGGCACTTTCATTTACGCATTCCCTCACTTGGGTTACAGACTATAAGTCTGGTACTTTATCTGTGCAATTTTATTTTGCAGTTAAAATTGAGAGTATATCTTATAAAGAACAAATTTGTAATTTTGGAATAATACTGTCTAAATCAAGTACAGAGGAAGCATTATTTAGTCCAAAATCTTGGGGTCCTGGGGCGTGGGGGAGAATCTAGAGTTCTGCTAGAGCTACGTGTTTGTCTAGGTGTCATTAAGTGGCACTGCAATCTCCTCCTGCGTTTAGTTTACACCCTCTGCCCTGGGTTTCAGCATTGGCCCTTACATAATCCATTATCAATGCGATCTAAAACACACATTTGTCACATTCGCTAATCCCACCCTTCATACAACACAATGTAAAGAGAAAGCAGATTGATCTTTCAAACTAAGGGAAGCTCTCCTTAAGTAATGTGAAACCATAAGTAGCATTGTTACATGGAAGAAATCTCTGATTAGTAGTATGGTAAAGCAAATGGAGCACTTCTGTTTCCTTGGCTGGTGTCACTAAGCCAAAAATCAAGATCTTATTTATCAATAAGAGTTGAATTCCTCAGGAATTTTCTGTGTTCTAGGACTTCTATTAAGTTACAACAGTTGGTTTTTAATTTGGGGGAGAAAAAGAAAAAACAACATACAGTGCTGTCTTGCAGAAACGAATGAGTGCTTCATAAGCAGGGTTCCAAGTCACATATCCAGCTGGGTCTTTTTGTGTTGGTTAATCAATCTTGATTTCAAAACTGGAAGAAAGAAAAGAGATAATTAGACTTGACAAACCCCAGAGAATTAAGCAAATTAATAGAACAAACAAGGATTGATCTAAAGGATACCCCACAGGAGAAACAGATCCAAGAGCAAACATCCAGTGTCATAAATAGTTACAGACATTTTGCAGTAAAATAATGTGATTAAAAAGTTCTACCTCTGTGACCAAAGATCTATATTAATAGCTCGGGACTATGAGCCTCAGACCCAACAATCTCTCGCTCTCGTCCGTTTATCAGCACTGTAGCCCTCTGGTCTCTCATATATGTAAATAAATGGTATTTTTAATGCACACAGTCCTTTGGAGACTTTCAACTGGTTGTAATTCCCATCGTCTTTAAAAATAGCTAGCACCCTGAGGAAGATAAGTCTAAACCTTCAGCACTTCAAGCTGCTCTAGAACAGCTACTCCACGTTACTAATATTCAGTACTAACAGGACAAATACAGAACGTTAACCAGGAGAGGGAGGCTGAAGGGCTGAAAGTGGGAGGGGGAAGTCTGAGGCACAGAAACAGATAAGAATGAGAAGGCAGACAGCAAACAAAATGGACAGTGCTCATGGCGTTGGCTTTGGTATCTGCTGCTCTGCCTCGTATCGGGGAGGGCAGGAGGAGAGGAAACGCAGAACAATGTTTTGTTTGTGCTGTATGGGCTCATACGGGAGAGTCACTGCAGAGGATGACCGGCTGTCCGCAGGCTACTGGAGCTGCAGGGGGGCCAATGCACAGCTGCTACAGGGGGTTGCCTGTGGCTGTCTGCATGTGAGACAGAAAGACAGACAGAGAGGGAGGGTGGCAGAGGGGAGAGAGATTCCCCTGGTTTTCCTTGCATGACATAAGAACCTGGAAGTGAATAACTGAGAGGTCTTAAGGTCAACATACTGATGTCATCATGACTAAATGACATTCTGACTTGTTTCATGATAGATACTCAAGAAGGTGCACTGAAATCACAGGCAGCAGTTCTGCAAGAAAGAGAGGTCCTGTTGGATGCAAGTGTTCCATGAGCGAACACATCAACACTATACCATAAAGACAGATAAAAAGAAATAAAATTTTCATTTTTTTGTATTAAAAGGGAACCATCGTGCTCCAGTATGATGTCATTTTTAACCCAACTCACAGAATTTTACTCAATTACTCTTGTGTCAAACAGCAGCATATGGCACAGCCGGAGGCGATATTCTTGGTAGAGAAAATATCCACTTCTGACTTTAAAGTTCCAGTTAATGACCACTTCATCACACCCCTCTAAATCATGTTTGGATTCAGCTTGCAACAACTGGATTGTTTAATGCCCTTTGAACACTACGTGAAAACATCATTTATTGTAAATGAGGGTTTCCTCACACAGACACCAGTAAAACCGCATCTGCTTCATCTTGGATTAACATAAAGGCATCTTGGATTAACATAAAGGAGTAAGCTTCCCTGATGCTCCTGCCACCAAGTTTTAAAGATGCCATGTCTTGCACGTCATTGACTTCATTCAGTCTCCATCTTGTGCCCAAATGGAAGTTTTAATTATTCACATACATTTAAGTTCTATATTGCTTGGATTTTTAGTACTTGTTTTAGGGATAACAACATCCCTTAAATGTTCTTTCCATAACTAAGGTAAATTCAGTTTGCATAATTTTATCTGGGAATTTCAGGACATGGACACCATTCCTTTTTAAACTATATCTCAACTTTATTTTGAAGACTAATGTGCCAAGTAACTCAGCATTCCAGGACCACACAATATTTCTAGACTTTCTCTTCCCTCATGTCTGTAGAAATCAGAGCAGGGAAGAAAACAGATCTATTTAATGCAGAGACATGCACAAGCTCATACTGCACCTAAGATGGGACACTGACACAATAAAGGAAGAACACACTGAAGCTGCATGCTAAAACCCAAGAGCCTACTTATAATCCAGTCTTAAATTCTGCTTTTAAGATCTTGCCTACCAAAGTAAATATGACTCTTAGAACAGGTTTCTAACCAAATTTTTATTGCCACAATATACCACCAGGTGGCAAGATGGCAAAATAAAGAAATAAAAAAAATCATTCCTATGTAACCCATTCAGTCAGTGCTGTTTCAAGGACCTCTTGGCTGGGCCGCGACAATTGTTTTGTGAGGACTCGGGTAAGGACTTAAAATGTCCCGGCGTGGGTCTGTAAAATAAAGTATTTTAACATTTCTTCGTCACTCTTCATGTAGTCAACTTACTCACAATTACAACAGTTAAATGCAACACAAAATTTCCAATAGATGAAACAAACAGAAATTTTGACCACCAGCTGTACTTCTCTCAAGAGCTTGGTTTTCCCACCATTTTCCTTCTGCTTCCTCTTCCTCTGATACATTTTACCCTTTTTGAAAGAGCCTAAAACCTTGCATGACTGCAGGGAACCACATACTTACACAGGAATACAACTCAACAAAGACGGCAAATAAAACTAGTTTGCAAACGGAGAGAAAAGACTTTACACAAAGTATACTTACAATCAATTAAGTATTTTTTTTCCCATGACATTTTAATTTCTCATGTTATACCCCAATTATCTATAAACCAAGACACAGGACACCAGCTTCTAAGATCTACCATACCAGGAGTAAATGTGTGCTATAGACACATGAGCTCAGTTTAATGGACTGAATTTTATATAGAGTATGTTCTTTTACATTGTCATTTTAACTTAAACGTCGGGAAAAATGTAAGCTGTCAGTAACTACTCAGAAATCTATCACTATAATGCCTCACCCCTAGATCACAAAGGACACAATGTAAGCACACAGTCCAGCATTATGTATTTTATATACATCTATATAGACACAGACACATATATAGGTAAATAAAAGGACATGAAATATTAGCACGGCTTTATCTTCCTGGCAACAAAACAGATAACCAAGTTGCACAGCTGAACAAGCTGATGAACAACTCTAGCTGACGCTGAGATACGCAACACAGAAACAATCATTCTAGAAATAGTTTAGGGACTTTTTCCTTCCATTTGTAGTGCGGCACCTGCTTAGTGACATACAGCTACACTTCACAACTGTTTAAAATATTGTCATTATCCCTTGAGCTACAAGAAATTAGGTAGGTGTAAAATAATCAGAATGTCAAGCACATTAAATGTCAAGCATAAATAAGAACCAAAATTGGAATCGCTCAAAGATGCTAGTACTCCCACAGTTGGGCAAAAAGTGTTAACTTCAATAACTACCACCATTTGGGACTTGTATTATTATACAAAACACATAAAATTCTTTGCTTTAACGGCATCTAATAGCTTGAAAGCTGATTTGGCATTAGAAAGTAAAAGTAAATGTTATCCAAGTCATCAAGAAAACTTCCTGCCCCAAAATAGATTTTTATTTGGGACTCTTCAATTCAAACACTTCAGGGTATTGTTTAAGAAGAAAAAAAAAAAAAAAAAAAACAACCACTTTGCAGGAGAAAAAGAGAAGGATGAGTAATACATGAGCCTGTATTACACAGGAAGGCACCAAAAATATAAACTGTAAAATAAACTGCCAGGTTATAAAATGTTGCTTCACCCATTAAAACAAAATAGTTTGTTCAATCCATTTTTAATTCCAGAATTCAATCACCATCAAAATTAAAATCAAGCACTTTCCCCAATGAATATGTACTAACTAAATGTTTTAAAGTGAAGATATATAAAATCTAAATTAGATTGGAAACTCTTTCAAAAAGTGATTTTCTTTCAGCTAAGTTCATACCATACTAGCAAAGCATAGTCTCAACCACAGTTTAGGCTTCTGGACTTAACTAAAATTAAAGCATTGAAGAAATATATAAAAGAACACAATGCAGATTATGCTATGATTAGGTAGTAACACCTATTACTAGACGCTCAACGAAAATCACACAAATGTGTCATTTGTCTGTAATGAGCTTCACCTTTATTATTCACGTTTCCTTCCACATTACCTATTTAATTTTCTATTTGAACTGCACAGCAAAAGTAGCCTTGCAGGACATTCCGTGCTTAGGAATGGCTCTGCTTAGAAGGCTCCAACTGAGAAATTCCCTGAAAAGAGTCTGTAGCATTGGACAAGCCATGACCCCATCACAGAGAGATTTACATGGCAAGAATGTGTCACAAAACACTGAGGAATTTATATACTCATGTGGAAGAGATTCATACTCTTGGACAGAGGCAGAATGGAAACTTTTCTAATCTCTGCTCATTCCAACTCTACTTATTCCCTTTCCTTTCAACCATGGGGCACTCTTCTGGGAAGAGCAATAACAGAATTAATTGATTGACAAATGGATTGAGAAATTGGACTGAGGTCACCACATCACTTTGCCTCAGCCATATGAAACTGCCAGCCAGGAGTAATAACGCAATTGATTTGATTTGAAGTAATCAAGCATCAAGGTTAAAATACCTCCATGTAACCATGTCCATGCGCTGAGTAAGAGAAGGAAAAAACATTCAGTAGCGTTGCAATGAGTTTTCCTTTAAAATTCCAGAAAACATCTAACGTCATACCTCTCCCAGCATGTATTTTTCCATGTTTCAGGAGTTTTAGTTTATAAGAGAAAACTCTCAAACTCACAAACCTATACAATTCTACAATCAACTTCTAGAATTAGGGCAACGAGTATTTACTACCCCAGATTAAGAAATAAAGGCTCTATTGGCTGTTCAGCACTTGCTAACATGACATTTCCTTTCATTTAATAGCGCTACGATTACCATGCCAACTTAAATCGACACTTTGAATACAAAACTAACAAGAAAGTACTAAGAATAAAGGTATTAATAACTGGAGTTAAAATGACATTAAAGGATTTGTTGGCTTTCTTCTTTGCCTAATGAAATAGTAAGAAAATACATAAAACCAAAAATTATATATGTAAAATAGCCAATGCCATAGAGCTGAGCACTTATTTGTGAGGTCTTCATAAAAATAGCATCTTTTCTCTTCCTAGAGAGTACTGTGAACCAGTCCCAGACTCAGACAATTGAAGTATGTGTTCATATTTAAAAAAAAAAAAAAAATCCTCTTCAATGTTCAAGAACACTCTCTAAAGCACTTGCTCTATAAAAAGAAATCTTACTGAGAGAGTATGTACACCTGATTTATTTCAGGAAACCAAACAAAAGTAACAAGAGTGCCACCTATCCTTCATTATGAATAACAGAACTTCCCATGGACTGACTGCTGGTAAAAATCCTGTACAATAAAACCTGACAGTTAAGAACATATAAAACTCTCCATCTGGGCAGAAACTTGGTTAAAAAATAAAATAGAAAGGAATGCTGCATGTAAAAGCAGGAGGAAAAAGAGATAGAGGAGGAGGATTTGAAAAAAATAAAAATCTGTTAGGTATCAAGAGCATAAAATCCAAAAGATTAAAACCCTGCAAAACTAAAGATATTTTAAAGCAGATGCATTTTGGGCTTCAGTAATGATTTTATAAAAATAGGTTTGCATGTAACATGCAACTAGCAAGCTTGGTCTAAAACAAGCTGCTGTACACAAGCAGCAACTGCCAATTAATAGGCGAAAGGAAAGATTCTTCCAGTGCGGATAGACTGGAGCAGCAGAGCAGGGGGTGGTGGTGGGCTGGTTCATTTTCTTTTTTTTGAGATTATAGTGGATATCTGAATAATACAGACTAGTAATCCTGGCATCTTTATCAGGAAAATGAGTAGGAATTATTAAAAGCTAGAAATAAACACACAGATCAACACCTTTTATTAAGGAGGAAAGTCAGTTCTCCTTTTCTGTAAAGGGAAGTCATGCTTCACAAATCTGCTGCGTGCAGGTGCACGAGGGAGAGTCAGCTGGATCTATATATTTGGATATATTAAAATCCAATAATCATAAGCTTTCAAAAATGCCTTCCACAAAGAGTCAAATGAAAATTAAGCCACTACAAGATAATACCGAAGGCCTTTGCTTTTAGGAAAAATATGGTTAAAAGATGGGAACCAGAGCAGGAGTAAGTGCTGAGGTCTCCCACCTGCAGGTCACCGGCAGAGCTCTTCAGGGAGCTGTGCCGCGACCTGGAGCGCTTAAAGGGCTCTTTCTTCTAACCAGAAAAGGGAGTGGGCAGCAACATGGCAAAGCCAAGTGAAGAAGCAAAGTTATTCATGCTAAAATGATGAGGGCTAACCACGAAGAAGTGTGAAAAGACCTTTCAAGACTCTGTAATTGGACATTAAAGTGTCAGATGAATTTCAACACAGGTACCATGACACAATGCACATATGAAAAGCAATCCTAACATTATTGCTCAAATGGATGACCTCTGAACTAATCATTTCCATACAGAAGCGAGGTTTTGGATGACTGTGGAGAGTTGACCTTACCTGGGACAACACCCCTTACATTTTCACATGCAAAATCTTAGGACACAACCACACATAGCAGAAGAGAGTCATATGTGTACCCTTACGCAGCAATCACCATTGCCTGGTAGTTGGATGGAAATCTCTTGATGGTGAAGCAGTATTTTTTAAATCACATGGACAGCCAATGCTGACAGCTAAACAATCATCCACACTAAATTTCCAAGAAGACTGAGTGTGCGACACCAAGCACCAGCAAGCATTGCTTGCCAAGCAGATCTTCTACAGAGAGATGATATACAGGATGAAAAAAATGCAGTGTCATGTTGGAAGGTAATGGAGATTACTTCAAACCTGTCAGAATTCACAATTTTTACCCCCCCAAAAGTACTACCCTTCTAACACAAGTGTTTTACTGTAGGAAAAAAGGTGGGAAGCAGTCCAAACGAGCATTGCAACCTCCCCAAAGAACAGGATGTGAACTCAAAACCAGGTTAGTCTATAGCAAGTTCCTCAGAAGAAGCTCCACAGGGAAGAGTCCCTACGGATTGACTTATAGAAAATAGAGGATGATAATTTATCTATTGATGGAGTTTTGCTCTAGTGGTTTATATAACATCGGCAAAGTCCCTAAGTGTAATCACAGCTATATACTCAATCAGGGACTACATACTATTTCACTCTCATTCAGCTCTGTTTGGAATCACATCCAAGACATTTAAAATTGTACTCAAGTTACGGCATTAAAAAAATCTGCTGTATATTCTCTCATCAGAGAAGTTTCAGAAGGATGCTATTAATAAGTATTGAAACAAACACAAAAAATGGCACAAAAGCAGAAGCATGACAAATATTTCCCATTAACACGTGCATATGGTTTCACTCAAAACAATTTTTCTTGCAAGAAACATGTTTATATAATACTATTAAGTTGTTATATTACCAAACTGACTGTAAGTTTATAATGGAGCCGTTTTGATTTAGGCACTGTAAAAATTTAAGCTGGAAGGAACGAAATTCAAATATATATGGAAATAATGGAGGCAAAATCCTGGAGGAAAACTCCCTTAATATATTTAAGAGGAAAAAAAAAAAAAAGACAAAAAAAAAAAGCTTTGTTTCTGAGCTCCTAATGAATGCCAAAAGCCCAAGGAAAGAGCAGGGAGACTGGGATGCAGCCTCCACCTCATACAAAGATATGTAAGACAGATTCATAATTTGCTGCATTGTACAAAGTTAGTAAATCTTCTGTGTTGAATAGGAGGGTCGCTTGTTGCCCTTCACTTAATGTATCACACGCATTCATAAGGGAGTACCTTGGCCTTTTTCCTAGTCCATCATGTACAAATGTAACCACCTGCACTTGCATGACAACCTTAACACAGGATAAAAACAAAACAAAACACCACACACACTCCCCAAAAATTCCAACTGCTATTAGAGGTAAGAATCAGAACTTCACCAGCTTACAGGTGCATAAATTGTTAATCACTTAGTAGTATTGGTCGCTGGGTGAGATTGCTGTTAGCAGTACCTTCTTCTCAGAAGTATCTGCATTATCACAGCAAAATAACTTACACCCAGCTCACGCTTATCCTAAATTCTTTATGCAAACTTGCAATTTTAAGGGATCTAAAGAAGCCCATCATGCAGCAGGGGCCACATGTCCAAAAGGCCTTTTTTGATCAGCTATGTTGTTGTCAATATTACCAAAGCACTGTTTGAGTAGCCAGCTGCCACAGTATTTTTAAGCAATTTTTAATCCAATTTCATGCTTGGATGAAATAAACAATTTGAATAGAGAATTCTGGTGTAAATGGCAATTTTTTTCCTGGCATTTACTTGCTTTAGGAACCTGCATTAGCCTTCATGCTTGGTGTGACTGAAGTGGAACTGATACGTGATAATGCTATAAATACTGCAGGAGTTTCTATGCAGGAACATTAATAGGAAATGCACACACAAAGAAATGACCCAGACTATGTGAGGTTAACATCACTCATTGCACCCCAAGGACAGAGAAAGAAAGGATATCGAATCACACTTCTCACTCCCAAACAGAGGCCTGTAACGAGTGTCTAAGCTCCTGATCTAGTGAAAGCTGGGAGCTACTTCCCATGGAGGAACAAAACCATGAATACCATACCAGACCAGCCAGATCTTGCCTCTGAGAGTGGCAGCAGCTTATGACTCCTTCTGAATCCTCGGCTGCCCTGAAGTATGGCACTTTGAAGGTGTAGTCGCTTGGGGGAAGACACCTCAGAAGCTCACAGGACTTAAAAGGCACTTCCTTGCATAGTTGCGTATGCAACTAGCTGTTTAATGACCTGCCCTGGGTTGCTAACCCTACCTTGTACCATTGTAATTCTGGAATTTATGGCAATCAAGGGAAGAGCAGGTGGGAAAATAAGACAATGGCTCAATAGACAAGGATGTTCTTGCAGCTGGGAATCAAAGAAAGCACAATGGCACACCTACGCGCTTCAGGTTAGAGTGACACTAGTCTTTTGTCAAGTGAGGATCCTGCATATTTAAAGAAAAGTAAAAGAGAGAAAATACTTGAGGAGGAAAAGCAGATGCATGAACCCTCACAGCAAGTGTTCAATGGTGAAAGAAAGACAAGGACTTTCAGCACTGTTTTCTACCACAGGTAAATATGACTGCAAGAATATTTTTCCTTATTTTCAGAGATCGAAAGCAAAAATATGAAACTAATGTAACAACTTGTTACAATGGGAAACAAATGGGGCAAGTTAGTCAGAAGCTATACATATAGAATCATCTCAAAAAATACCACAACCCCTCAAATATGCAGCACTATGTTGGGGAGGGGCAGAACTTTTCTGCAGCACCATCACTACTGCAGCCTTCCAAGATAAGGGTGTGTTGCTAATTGCAGTCCTACAATAGGAAGAAAAAATATATTCTTTTCAGTATTAACACTTATTTATAACATTAAATGTTCACTGTTTGCTTTCTGATTTGAAAATAAGAAATACAACACTTTCTGCTTCCTATCTATCCCCCAGTTAATAGCACCAGAGCAGCTAAAGAAAAATGCTGCACTCTATGTATAAGAACGAACAGGCATAGAGTTCAAAACTGCTAATCTTCCTCCAATTTCAGTCAAGTTAACTGAAGACGACACTTCCAGGAGGGAGTCCCACTTCACTTGATTTGTTCTGTGGATTGCAGGAAGCGTTTGATACTGCTTCGCCAGAAAAGCATGGCACTTCCACAGCACTGCAGCAGCCCTGAGGAGCACGCTCCCAAAGCGCCACGTCAGCCGCTCACTCATTCTCACAAAGTTAGGCGATAGAGTAATCATGGCTGTGGTGCCTTCTACAGCCTTTTTGTCACTGTGACCGCTTAAAGCAGCACATTCTGGACACCCCAGCGGAAGTAGTCTGTGAATAAATACAATACATAAGTATTTTAAAAGGTACTCTGCAAAGCTTCATCCTGGCCAAGACAGCTTCCTTAGTCTCCTGCTTCTTTACAGCCATTACCATCTGCTCTGCAAGAGGCAACTTTGCAATCTTTTTTTCCCCTCAGACTACTGCCCAAAGATACCAATAAAACAAAAACTACTCAGTAAGCTGCTGCAGATTGCTAAATGATGGCCTTACACAAAGCTCATCAGCTGGACTTGGATATTGTAATCACCAATAATAATTTAGATATTTCATGCAAAATGCCATCCTATTCCCCACTCAGAATTATCAATCTTCAAAATAGCCTTCCTAAGCCAAAATTAATCAATCAGAAATAACGGGTTCATTTCTTTCCAATTAATTCAACCTGGCTCACAGGAAAAACAGGCAAATTTTATTTGCCTCTGAAGCACAAAGACTGTTCCAGATTTCCAGTACTTGAAAGAGTCTCTATACAAGTAATAATACTTGCCCAAATGCCTCTTCCTTTAAAATTAGCACCTAAAATTAAAAAAGCAGTTTTCATATCCTGCAGGATTTCCTTATCTGCTTAACTCCTCAAAGGTTTGCTATAAATGGGGCAAAGAAATCTAATACTGGAGCAAATGAAAGAAACAACCCTCTTGACCTTGTTCCAGGAGAAAAAGATTAAAAAAAGAAACATCCAAACACTGCCCATAAAACAAAAAGTTTTGTTTGGTGACCACTGTATCTCATAGCTCTGATACCCCCAACGCACCCACTCCGTGCTGAATTAGCCGAAGCATATCTCGGCCCTTACTATTTTTGCAACAATAGTTTGAAATATTGGCATGTTGGCAAGTACTTTCCAAAGCCTGAAAAACCATAACCCAGCTCCACCCAGCTACCAGCCCCCACACACTGAGGCAGTAAAAGCATCAATATGAGGTTTCTCAATTCCTTAACGCAAGACACAGACAAACGCTGTGCACAGTGGTATCTGGATTTGCAGGGAGTAGACATGAAGATACCCAAAGGTAACTATCAGATGAGGTTTCTTTCAAGCTGGCACATGAAACATCCACTTGCTATAGCAACACCAGTCACAAACAGTTTGTAATTTCATAGAATCATTATACCATAAAAACAGAGAATGCTTTGGGTTGGAAGAGACCTTAAAGATCATCTGGTTCCAACCCCCCTGCCATGGGCAGGGACACCTTCCACTAGGCCAGGTTGCTCAAAGCCCCATCCAACCTGGCCTTGAACACTTCCAGGGATGGGGCATCCACAACTTCCCTGGGAAACCTGGCCCAGTGCCTCACCACCCTCACAGTGAAGAATTTCTTCCTTTATCTAATCTAAATCTACCCTCTTTCTGTTTAAAGCCACTACCCCTTGTCCCATCACTACGTGCCCTTGTAAAAAGCCCCTCCCCAGCCTTCCTGTAGGCCCCCTTCAGGTACTGGCAGGCTGCTATAAGGTCTCCCAGAGCCTTCTCTTCTCCAGGCTGAACAACCCCAACTCTCTCGGCCTGTCTTCATAGGAGAGGTGCTCCAGCCCTTGGATCATCATTGTGGCCCTCCTCTGGACTTGCTCCAACAGGTCCATGTCCTTCTTACGTTGGGGGCCCCAGAGCTGAACGCAGTACTCCAGGTGGGGTCTCACGAGAGCAGAGCAGAGGGCAAGAATCACCTCCCTTGACCTGCTGGCCACACTTCTTTTGATGCAGCCCAAAATACAGTTGGCTTTCTGGGCTGCAAGTGCACACTGCCAGGTCACGTTGAGCTTCTCATCAACCAACACCCCCAAGTCCTTCTCCTCAGGGCTTCTCTCAATCCATTCTTCACCCAGCCTGTATTTGTGCTTGGGACTGCCCTGAACCCACGCGCAGGACCTTGCACTTGGCCTTGTTGAACTTCATGAGGTTCACAAAGGCCCACCTCTCAAGCCTGCCATGGACCCTCTGGATAGCATCCCTTCCCTCCAGAGTGTCAACCACACCACACAGCTTGGTGTCGTCGGCAAACTTGCTGAGGATGCATTCAATACCACTGTCCATGTCACCGACAAAGATGTTAAACAGCGCCGGTCCCAATACCGACCCCTGAGGAACACTACTCGTCACTGGTCTCCACTTGGACATCGAGCCGTTGACCGCAACTCTTTGAGTGCGACCATGCAACCAATTCTGTATCCACCAAGTGGTCCATCTGTCAAATCCATGTCTCTCCAATTTAGAGACAAGGATGTCATGCCGGACAGTGTCAAAAGCTTTGCACAAGTCCAGGTAGATGACATTGGTTGCTCTTCCCTTACCCACCAATGCTGTAACCCTATCATAGAAGGCCACCAAATTTGTCAGGCACGGTTTGCCTTTAGTGAAGCCATGTTGGCTGTCACCAATCACCTCCTTATTTTCCATGTGCCTTAGCATAGTTTCCAGGAGGATTTGCTCCGTGATCCTGCCAGGCACAGAGGTGAGACTGACTGGCCCTGTAGTTGCCTGGGTCTTCCTTTTTTCCCTTTTTAAAAATGGAGGTTATGTTTCCCCTTTTCCAGTCAGTGGGAACTTCACCAGACTGCCACAGCTTCTCAAATATCATGGATAGTGGCTTAGCAACTTCATCTGCCAGTTCCCTCAGGACCCACGGATGCATCTCATCAGATCCCACGGACTTGGGCACCTTCAGGTTCCTTAGATGGTCTCGAACCTGACCTTCTCCTGCAGTGGGCGGTTCTTCATTCTCCCAGTCCCTGCCTTTGCCTTCTGCGACTTGGGCGGTGCGGCTTGAGCACTTGCCGGTGAAGACTGAGGCAAAAAAGTCATTAAGTACCTCAGCCTTCTCCATATCCCAGGTAACCAGGTCTCCCGTTTCCTTCTGGAGAGGGCCCACATTTTCCCTAGTCTTCCCTTCATCACCAACATACCTATAGAAGCTTTTCTTGTTGCCCTTGATGTCCCTGGCGAGATTTAATTCTATCAGGGCTTTAGCTTTCCTAACCTGATCCCTGACTGCTCAGACAATTTCTCTGTATTCCTCCCAGGCTACCTGTCCTTGCTTCCACCCTCTGTAGGCTTCCTTTTCATGTTTGAGTTTGTCCAAGAGCTCCTTGTTCATCCATGCAGGCCTCCTGGAGTTTTTGCCTGACTTCCTCTTTGCTGGGATGCATCGCTCCCGAGCTTGGAGGAGGTGATCATTGACTATTAACCAGCTTTCTTGGGCCCCTCTTCCCTCCAGGGCTTTATCCCATGATACTCTACCAAGCAGATCCCTGAAGAGGCCAAAGTCTGCTCTCCTGAAGTCCAGGGTAGTGAGCTTGCTGCGTGCCCTCCTCGGTGCCCTAAGGATCTTGAACTCCACCATTTCATGGTCACTGCAGCCAAGGCTGCCCTTGAGCTTCACATTCCCCACCAGCCCCTCCTTGTTGGTGAGAAGAAGGTCCAGCATAGCACCTCTCCTCGTTGGCTCCTCTATCACTTGGAGAAGGAAGTTATCATCAACGCATTCCAGAAACCTCCCGGATTGCTTATGCCCCCCTGTGTTGTCCCTCCAACAGATATCCCGCTCTCCCTTTCACTTCCAGCTTCCTGGGAATTGCAGCTACTTGGCCAGCTTTCTGGGCATTGTGATTGCTGTGTTTATCATTTCAGCATAGCTGAAGTACAGGGTGAAGATGATACACCAGCTCAAGATGGTACAAACTGTGACTACCTGCTTTCTTTAAGGTTTACATTGCTGTGACACAGCAGGTGTATATCAAGTCTCTCACAGGCAATTCCAAAAGCAGTTCAAGGTCTCGCTCCTAATTCTTTAAGCAACCCCATTTTTTTACAAGGTAAGTTTTGACTGTGAGTTGTCAGACCTACATTTCCCGGGAAAGGATATGAACCTGGGAAGAAAATATAGGAAGGCCATGAATAAAGTCTTCTCTGGTAAAGGTACACAGACACAAACCAGACAAAACTGAAAAGAAACCATCTCCGGGAAACTCCCTTCCTGAGCAAGAACATCTCGAAACCAAAAGTGGCCCTGGAAACTGAAATTTTCTGCTCACTAGCAGCCTCCTCCCATCATCTTTTATTGCCCCTAATTCCATACTGATATCTGGGTTTTGACCCAGAAAAGATTGATTTCACATAAGACAGAAAGCTAGCAATGGAAATAGCTCTTTGTAAATGATAGATATGCATTACACTCTAAAAATCCCTCTTTGGAAATGATAGACAGCTATAGCTACAGCCCAAGGCATGGTGTGTATTGTGTGAACAACACCAAAGTGTAGATAACTCAAAAAGACAGGACAAATATCTAAAAGGAAAATTAGACAGTCACATGCTACTCCCCAATTTTCAACAAAATGAGAATTTCTAAAGTACATATTATGTATTATTAATTTAAACTTAAAGATTAGGGAAATGCTTCAAGAAAACAGGTCTAGTGAAAACACTTTGCTCTTCAGTCAATCAAAGCAATTAAACATTCTAGTACTCTATGTCAGTGCTGTCCACAAGCAACCAAGGACTAAGTTTTCTTGGCAGAGCCATGTGGAAAAGCTTACAGACTTCACTGCTTATATTCTGCTTAGCCAAATGCATTGCTAATAGCCTTGTATTGTCAATGCTGACCATCTATAACCATGAGTCAGCCTCTGTCCTAACCCTAATACTCACTACAGTAACATCTTAAAACATTCATATTATTAATCAGAAGAGTGTCTTAAAATCATTGTTAAACTAATTTAATACAAGGATTATTTTTTAATATGCTCCTAATTTTTCATCATCAAGGTCCTAGAGCACGATTTCAAACAACCCTACAAATATAAGTGTAGCTTATTTCAAAACAGAAGAAAATTCACATTCCCATCTAATTGCACAATGACAGGAATAACCTTTACGGGAAAAAAAGCAATGCTTAGTTTGCTTACCAGAAAATTCAGCAATTCGTCAACATGTGAGAATGCCAAAATGTGTTGGGAATGATATGAAAAACCTGATCTTAACTGAAAAATAGTCGCTTGTCTGAATTTTATTTTCTTTACATCTTTTAAAAGAAAATTTAGACAGCTCTGCACTCATATTGAATCTAAATATAACTGCAATACATCATGCTAGATAATTCTCATAGGAGAGATAACATATCAGTAGCAACCAGACCCTGATATGGATTAGGATAATGGGGAAGACAGAGGAGGAAGAACATAGAGCTCTCTTCTGCACTGCATTTTTCATGCATACTGTACATCAACACAATCAAACAACACAGTCACCTTGTTGAATAATGAATAACAAAATGAAAAGAAAATTAAGGAGCAGTAAGCAAGGGAGAAAAGATTCAAGCTGACATTTCAAATGAGAGGAAGTCACCGAGAGGTTCACAGTCACTGTTCCAGATGGCAGGAGCTATTTTGGCCAGACTACCTGGCTAGGACGGGAGCTGCAGTTAGGTAAGCAGAAGGGGGCAGGAAGAAGGAAAGGAACAAAGGAAAAAAACAATCACTGAAAATGGGATTTTTACCCTGCAGGCCTCCTAATTCAGAACCTTGTAAGTAAGAGAAAGTTACAAAATAAAATACTAACTCACTATTGTCGTTTAGGAAAAGGAAACCAATTACCACACAAGATTATGGACACAGAAATTCCTTTTGGCCACTGTATGGATTAATTATTTCTCCCATGCCTGGCTTTCTATAAACATAATTGACTATTTTTTTAATGAGTAAATTTTACATGTGCTTTAGGCAACATAAAGCATCTTGCCATCTAATTGTATTCTTCATCTGTACTTTGCCCCATCAACCTCCCTTACAGTACTGGGAAGAAAGGACAAGCCCTTCTATATATATTCATAATTTTTTTTTCTTGTTTGCCTTGAGGTTGAATGCATATTCTAGCTGTCAAAAGTGATTTCCCTGCTCACTGAACAAATATTCTCAACAATGATTTTCTTTTTTATTTACTACTATTAGAGAATGATTATACAGACACGAATAATAGAAATGCAGGCCGGTCAGAGTGCATCAAAGATTTATCTCTGGACAGGAAGTCTGGTTTCATTAAATATAAAGTTTATGTAAGTGGAACACAGGGTTGCTGTGAGTTGGCTTTGGGACATAGGTGACAAACTTGCAACTAAATTACAAAAAACATAATAAAGGAGAGTAAGAACCTCACATGACCCCAAGCCTGTATGTTAGGTGAATATACCGCTTTCAGAAGAGGACTGTTTTAAACAGTGTATCACACATATATCTTAAAGACCTGAAACTGGATTCTTTCTTATGTCCTGATGCCTGCTAAAACCAAATAAGTTGTACTCTGTTGCACTGGGCTTAATATGAGAAACAAAAGGCAAAGTAAGAAAATGTAAAACAAGCGCAGAATTGATCTAAAGTAAGTTCTGTATATACAGCCATCATCTGAAAGGAATGTGCGAACAATATGCGATTACAAAAAGAAACCCATGTCTAAGTTGACAATCAGAAACAGGTATGCGTTTCCAGAGTACTCAATTCAGTTGTAGCGTGACTCAAGGATTTTCCCAAGGATTGTATTTAAAGGCCTGAACTGAAAGGATTCCACGGGTCTCACAAACGGCCCACTCCTTTTACCTTGCTTGCTGTAACCCAAACACACAGTGGCATGGACATCCATCAAAGGAAGGGTACAGCCTTGAGTAGCTCCTGTCAAAACGGCTGATGTACTGCTAAGAAGGTCTTCTGGTTAGTAGACTGATGGTGGTATCAACATTTATAGAACTGAAAGAGCCAGTACATCAGAGTTTTAAATTATCTAAAGAGATGACAAGGAAAGGATCAGTGCAGAGGTGAAACTGAATCAGAGGCTAAGGGTATACTTTTAGAAGCACCCAGATGAAGCACAGTCACCTTTTCACTTAGGAATTTAAACACCACTGGCTTTCAGTAGGACTTAGGAACCTAATTGCTGGATACCTGAAGGTATTTAGGCTCAAATAAGCACCAATTACAATTTCAAAGAATTCCTAGATTTCTTATTCTAACCACCAGGTATCAGCAAAGGGCTTTAACATCTCAGCTGAATTGCATTACTCTCCTTGTCACATTGCAGGGTATCCACTGCACAAAACCCCTAAACCCTGATACATTTTACAAATGCTTAAGTGTACATGAAAGTTAATCAAGAGAGGTACTTACAAAATGTCTAAAGCTTCTTTGACGTTATCACAATATCTTAGCAGTTGTTACAAGTGAACTGCTAAATAGAATTAAAATTCAAGCAAGATCAGATTCCAAAAAGGAGTATATTCACTAAAAAGGCGGAATAGAAAACTCAGAAATATTTCAGGTAACCCTTTACGTGTTCATTAAACACCATGACAAAACAATAAACTGGCATATGGAAAATAAAGTATCAGGACAGGTTAAGAAAGTGAAGATGGAACAACATGAAAGACAAACATCAGCTTGTCAAGCAACAGACATATCACACATTTGAACACAATCGCTAACTTAGAAAATCCATTACATCATGCAATTTGGAAAATGTATGGGATGTCAAAAGATACCAACATGTAGAAAATTGAGGGGTTGTTTAATGGATATAAAAGAAATGCAGGCAATGCCATTCTGTCACTAGTAAAATAATGGTGTAAATGAAGAAAAAGAAAAGCACACACCAACTATAGAAGAACAAATTGAACCACAGACAATACATAGTTATTGCCAGTGCACCAGGCATATGAATACCAAAACATAGCCTTCTGTTTCTTTAAGTAAATAAAAAATAATTAATCCATAAATAAAAGCCTAAGCTTTTTCTCATTAAGCCATGTAATGGTGTTAAACAATTTTAAATACAAAAATAAATCTAATCAGGTTTGTTAAAAGAATTATTAAATATCTGTGTTAAAGTAATGAAAAATAACAAGGCTTCACATTTTTTCATTATTATTGAAAAGCATAAGTGGACATTACAAGAGTAGGAAAAGTTTCTCCCCGATAGACAAAAGTAATGTTAGGATTATTAAAGAAATCAAAATTTGTACAGAAAACAAGCTTTGCAATTAAAGGCCAGTATGTACTCTAGAGACCACGTACAAGATAACAGGAAATCTGGAATAAGAAAAGATATATGAGATTACGAGACAAGATCCAAGCTTTCAATGCAAAAATAAGTACAATTCTGATTTCCAATATTGTCAAGATTATCGTATAATGGTTAGGGAAGCTACAGACCTTTCATGGCTCTTGCTCCTTAGGATACAAAGTACTCCATACTACTGCAACAGCAACAATACTTCAAATAAATTAAGTAAAAATAAGTTAATAGTTAAGCCAGAGGAGAATGCCAGTAATGACAAGCAATTGAGAAGAAATTATTCCTAAGGAAATATAAATTATGAATACAGAATGGTTATACAACTAAGACCAGGAAGAAATCAAGAAAAAACCACTGTGACCAGCTGAGCTAATGAAGCCTTGCTTGCTTCTCTGCTGTCTAATAATATGCAAGATTAAAACGGAGCTTTCTTCACAAATTAGTGACATTTCATAAGATCTTATTCCCAAGCAGCTTTTTGGTATTCAACAGTGATCATCAGCCTTTTTCTTAGGGCTTTTTTTCCCCTCAACCCGGTCATCTGTTTTCACTGCTGGCAGGAACTCAATGTCTTTCTGTCCCTACCTGCCTGCCAAACAGACTAAAACTGGCCCAAGGATTCAAGAATTACTGAAGTGTGGGGAAAGAGAAAATGAATGCAAAGACACACCAACAGATTTGATCTGAGTGTTTCTGAGGGTAACAACTGCTAAATCCTTGCAGCTCCTCCTCAGCCATTTCATCTTGTCCCTTTGCATTTTCCCCTCTCCTACCCCCACTCATAAGCACAGACTAAGTCGGGAAAGGAATCTAGGTTTCGGGAATGAATCACCTCTCAACATTTCTCTTTATGAGATTCTTTTCTCTTTGGAAAATCAGCAAGAAATCATACATATGCAACAGAAATCTCAACAAACTAAATTTATTATAAGCCCAGAAAAGGGAATGAAAATAATTTATTCTTTCTAGCTAGAAAAATATTTTGCACAAGTTAAAAACAAGCCATTTTCTGGTTATTAACAACGAGGACAAAGGCGGCAAATGGTCACAATGAACTTGTCAAGCCTTCACAGCACCTCATCGTGAGGGAAGCTACCCTACTTTCTAAAGCAGTTTTCCTCAGACTCATCACTTTCTGCTAACAGATGGGAAGCTGAAGATAGAAAGAAGGATAGTTTATGCCTATCACCAAGTGGGGGGGTGGGGGGGAAGGATCTCAGCAGTGAGATCCCACAAATCTCTGCAGGATTCCTAAAAAAAAAAAAAAAAAAAAAAAAGTTAAAAACCAGCAACCATCCTTCTCCTCAGAAAGTATGGGGAGGGGGAAGTGTTGAAGACAAAGGATCAAAGACTTTTCCTGGTGCTGCCCATGTTCTAAATGCCTGAGCTGAGGCTCTACCAGCCTCTTCTGTCCTGTGCTCTTCTGCTATACTTGCTTCTACTTGCTCATTTTCCTAATTGCCTATCAGTTCTAACATAAATGTAGTAGTAAGAAATAAGGTTCTTCAGAAGTCTAACATAAGGACTTCTATCATCAAAAAAGCTTCCTCATACTCTAAAAATTGAAAAACAGTTTTTTTCTGTAAGACCCAAAACATTTAGACTAATCCTTAATCCTAAATTCCTATCTGGATTAGTTTCTTCACCAAGCGGTCAGGATTTCACTAACTCAGAGAGGCACTGATGGCAAACTAGTATACAATTATGCACGAGCAAAGCAAATGTAGCCCTGTGATGCATACTCAAGTAGGCTCTCTGATGTAGATAACAGTTTTTGTTTTGCCATTAAGAGCCATAGTTTTCTTGAAGTTGTGATGATCCAGTAAAAATATCACCAGCCTTAAGTCATGTACCTTTTTCTTTCTTTCCACCACAAAACAAATCATGAGTGCTATTGGCACATGATAATATTAATCAGCAGTGGTACTAAAAACAAAACAACAAAAAAAACCAACAAAACCCCCCAAACCAAGTTGAACTAAACATCTTTAAACTGTGATACTTGCAATACTCAAGGAGAAAAAAAAGAAACAAACAACAAATTCAACAAGCTTACCTAGTGCTGGAAAGGACAACATGCTAAAGTTTTTTTAGCATCATTGGTCATCATTTTCTAGATGACAAAGCACACTACATTTATATTTGCATGAGTTTGTGTATGCATGTGTGCCCTTTTTAAAGTGGTTACATATAAATGTATAAAGGTTTTGGAAATACCGTCACTAAAACACTGAAAGCTTTCACACTGTCTTATCTACACCCAACTTTAACTTCAGATTGAAATGGAAACCAAGAAATTCAGGAGTCATTCTTCGGTTTTATTGTCAGTGATTTATTGAATAAATTAAGTAAGTAGGAATGGGCTGGTTTGCTCACTCAGTGCTAATGTTCATACAGCAGTTAACACTGCAAGTCTTGTCCAAACTGGTAGCACCTCAGGTAAGAAGGAATGGTATTTGCACAATACTGATTTTAGATTCTCTAGACTGAGCAGTTCCACTGATCCTATAGCAGATATGTGGCATCTACAAATGAAATAATTCACCTCTTCTTTGTTGGTTTAGTAAAAAATGCCTTGAGGTCCTCAGCGTTATTAGATACATATTCTTGGAATCTTCATGTGGTTATGACCTTCCCAGTTACAACCAGACTGGAAAGATTGCAATAAAGAAAAATATCATAGGCATGTTTTAATATACATATTAAACTCTGCTTCTTCATCAAGAATCCGACATTAATGATATTTGAGACTTGATTGATAGTATTATGGATATCCAGACTTCTAACTCCTGCAAATGAGATTACACTGGAGTTGTATTGCAAGAGATGGAACAGGATGGAATAATTTATTTCCCTTTAGTTCAAATTTCAAGACCCAGCTGAGAAAATGCAAGGATTAAAAAAATAATTGTATGCATATTCCTTCAAATAAAAAAACCTCCATTTCTCTTCTCTCTAAAAGAAAAGAGGTCATCACCAACAGAGTAGGATGGGAATCAGGGTGAGAACGTTTCTAAGGAGGGTCGCCTTTCACAGGGTAGGCACAGAATTGCAAGACTGATTCTTAAACAGAAGTGTGAAGATAATCAAGCTCTTTAGGCTAAGAATTCTCAGGACAAACACACACACAGAGACGTATATGAACCTGGAATAATCAAAGATAAAGGTTTAATGGAAGTATTTATTGCTTCCATATATTATTTCTGGACAAATGCTAGGTGCTGAACAGAAAAACAGAATACAAATATACACACTGACATATACCCAGAGTTATGCAAAACAAAAACCAGAAGTACACCATAATTGTTTGTATATTATAGAAGTCAGAATATTGCCAAATAATTAAGTACATCTTCTTCCTTTCAGGAATCTAACTTCATCCTCTGTAGACTTGAGAAATCTACATGGATCTGGATGAAACATGGAGAATAGAATATGAGCTGCCTCCTTAAGTGTCAAGTGATCATAGGAGGATATTTGATTTCTTTTTTGCCCCGTAATGTGAACATAAAAGAAACTGCACTACAGCAAGATCTCTGCCATGGGCATCAAGCACCATTTTTTCTTGGAATCGTTGCATGAGACATCGAGACAAGCACTGACTGAACAAATCAAAGAGAGATATTTATCTACAAAGAGTGTAACAGATTAAATCACCAATAATTACAGATATAAAATTAAGCAAAGATTAGTCTATAATGTGGTTTTGTAACCATCTATTTTTTTGAGAGTTAAAGTTGGTACCATCCTTATGAACTGATCTGCAGTATCATCATAAAGAAAATTTAAACCAGTTTATCTCATTTCCCTAAATTTTTTTAAATAGCCTTATATACGCCTTGACATATAAAGTATGTGGTTATTTAGAGATTTGTCCTTCATCGTTCTGAAATTAATTTTCCTTGAACGCTCATTTCCTGGCTGAAGTCTACAAGAAAGTAATACAAAAAGAACTTCCAAGGTTAACGTTGACTATGAAATAGATTAGTGGAGCCTTTAGTTCAGAGGATCCTCATTCAGAAGCTACTACTTGTGGCAGAGTGATGAAAACAGTAAAAAATTTCTGGACTGGTCTTCAACAAAATGATAAAAGATGAGATTCAGAATGAGCACTCCTCTTAGTGAAGACTGTCCTCTCATCACAGATTTCCTATAATTCCTTCAAAAGTCTCTGATTTCTCATTGCAACTATCACACAAGTTGATTACAATGATTTTGTGAGTGGCTGGAATTTTCCCAGAAACATTTCCAAATACAGTCAAGTTCACTTGGCACACAATGAGCTAATTAAGAAAGAGATTATTAATAGAGAATTGAATGGAGTCCTTAGCTGAATTATCAGGAGAAACTTCTGCAAACACAAAAACTACTTCATCCCACTGTTTCTGTAACCTTCTGCGCCCAGGTCAGTCCAGCACGATGGTGGGGTCTGGAAGTGTCAGTACACAGCAGACATGAACTCGACACTCCTCAGTTGGAAGGAAGGCTAAATGGTTTTGACCTTCACTATGAAAGCTAAGCAACTTTGCAGCAAAGTGACTTCCCTCTTTACTTAATGGGAATTTTTCAGTAAATTCACTCATTCTTGGCCATTGAAAACAAGTCCTAAAACTGAAGGTATTCCATGCTCAATTGTTAAACAGAAGAATGGTCAGGTATACACATTTTTCCTCTTCCAAAAATACCTTCAATTCATGGTAACTCTGAGCTGTTTGGGTTGCAGCACTGTGATAGCTACCAAAGATCAAGTTCTAGCAGCAAGATTAATTTTACATAATTATTTCATATCAAGAAATAAGAAAAGCCTGAAGTATTTTCATTTGATCCAAAAAGGATGCTTGATATGCAGATTTTGTTTCATTTATGATTAAATTAAAACTGAATACCATTAAGAACTCAAGGTGGGAGTTGGAAGTTAAAGTTAACCTGAGTTGCCAGCACAGTATACACCAACATAAGATAACTTCACATAAAGCTTGAGGAAATTTTATCAAAAGATATGAAAGGAAAATTTAAGTAATGAAAACAAAAAAATTCTTATTAACTAGTCTGCTATCCCCTACGTTACAGTCTTTATTTTAAATGTTATCAAAATAAAGGTAATTAGGTTGTCATTGAACTACAGTACATAAAAGCCGCTGAAATTTTCATTTGCCTAGATGTTTAACCATCATTTTCTCAGCAGCTAATCTTCACACTTTGAAAGTGAATACAGAAAGTCTGCTTAATTTCCTATTATGTAACATGTACCAAATGCAACAGAAAGTAATATGAAATAAAACATATCTAGAAATTTTCGATTTTACTTGATATTTTATACATAACACAAATTTAATTTGACAAGAAGAAAAGTAATAAGAACAGAAGTCATCAATTTAAAATTGTATTATTTGGTCCTAATCCTTGAAGATGTGAAAGTCAGTCTGAGTTTCCATGGAAAATGTTCTATTAACAAAAAAGCAGGAAAAAAAAAATTTTCAGCTACTAGTAGATGAAAAAATATTGCTGTCAAGTGATTAAAATAGGAATTAAATTTTGTAATAGTCTGAAATATAGTAAATTCCACTACAATATTAAAATGCACTCAGATGCATGAAATACATGACACAAAGGACATCCGCAGTCACATTAGAAAGACGTCTCAATTTATAGTCACAGTAATATAACTTCTTTTTCATGTACTTTATACAGAACTTAGATAGAACTACTTTTCTCTTATGCAGCTTGGCACCAGCTGTTCCTGAGAGTGGGAAAAATAGAGTAAAAGAGGACATTAGGAAGTGATGTCCATAGTTCTTGTAAGAAGCCCCTTCACCTTTAACATAGCAATCCTTCATCATCAGAGCAGGACGCAGATACAAATTGGTAACAGCTTTCTGTTCTTAAATAAATGAGAATAATCAATACTGTGGTATAACAACAACACTTTTTCCATTCTTGACCTTTTATGTCCAGTTATGTAGATTATAGTACGAACCATAAAAATATCCATCAGATTTGGCTGCTTTTCCTAGACTTTGAAATTTGCTTTTCTGACAGGAAGGTGGATAAGTATTTCACCTGACAAACTAAAAAGAAATCACAGCAAGCTTCCACACTGGTATTTCTGTAGCAATATCACCCACACTGGTATCTTCTTGAGTAATGGCTTGTCATGGAAAAAGCAATGTTAATTAGGACATGATGTAAACAGCCAATTTTCGCCCATTCCTTGCCATCGCTACGTTGGATAAATATCTGCATTGTTCATAGCACTCAAATATATGTCTGTCTACTGACTTAAAGTTACTTTAATAGATTTACTGCCTACTAACATACCTGGATTTTACTTATTTTAATTATCAACTTCAAAACCAAACTATACTACAATAGCTGTTCAACCTGTGGTAGCCTAAATATAACAAAAACTAATTAAATGTCAAGTTTTCAGCTAGTCAGTAAATTCTTTTATTTATAGCCAGATGATGATTATAGCAGAAGACATCAGCAGCTTTCACAATTCAAAATTCCTTTATATTGGTTGCAGCACATAAATGGAGGAGATAATTTCCACGGTCTAGATAGCCTGCGTAGAAGTCATCACGATTTCTTTAAAATGGAGAGCAGGTTTTACATTAAGCAATATCTTGTTAGACTAATGTGCTTACACTGAATGTTATGCATTTACGCTCATATGTTACATACTCTATCAGTTACATATTCTTAGGACCAAAGCTATTCTGTAACACAATAGAAAAGAAAGTGAATGAAAATTTAATTCCAAACCATCATTTCTTTCATCACTATTTTGCATTTGTACTTTTGTGATGGTCTAGTCAAAGCATGAAAACTCCCACAGCATTCAATAAAAGATGCAAAATCAGCATATTAGACTTGAGGCACAGAAATCATATTTTAGTGACAGCTTCGCTAAGCATCATTTATACAATTTTTTTTCCACTCAAATATTCTAAATTCAAGTCATCTTGTACATAACAGTAAATTAAATTGAAAAGCAGGTGGGGATGAGTGTAAATACATGTATGAGTTACGTCCAGCATAAAGCAGCTAGGGCGAATTCAGGAAGGCATACAAGCAAAAGAAAACTTTGAGTCAAGACCCAGGTATATGTTAATCTACCATCATCATATACACTCTCCTTCTAGGTGAAGCAGGTTATCCTATCTTAAAAATAAACTGGACTCAGGTCCACACATTCAAAGCTGTTATAAACTAAACAGTACTTGACAGCTGAGAATTTACTGATCCTAATTTTAGAAACATCATATGGATAGGGTCCAAGACGACAAAGGTACTGTAACCTGCTATGAGAATGCAAAGGGGAACAGATGAAAAATCTCAGCTTCATTTTAAGAAAACTAAACGTTCCTTACTCCACAGAATAAAAAAGCTGCAAACTTGTTTCTTCGTCTTGCTTTTGTTTCTTCTTTTCTTTCCTGGCTTTGGATAGTCAAGAATCACAAAGAAGAAAAGAAAAAATGAAACAAAAAGAAGAAAACCACACTCATTATTTTAAAAATGTAGTTTTAAAGCCAATTTAATGATATTTGCAATCACACTTGCAATATGCATTTTCCGTATTAGAGAGACCAGCACTTGGACCTTAACAATACTACAGGCACCTGCATAGAATATTTTCAAAAGAACATATGCTTGATTTTGTCTGTTGCCTAAGGAGCAAGAAGACGAGATAGCAGTGACAATTCCATTAGAAAAACAAAACTTCTTCATGTGAAAACTTATTCTTGTTCTCTAAATTACTTGAATACTTAAAAACATAAGGAAACATCCATTAAATACTGTTGCTCATCTCAAAGCCTGCTATATACAAGCTCATTTGCCAATCCCCATTCAGGGAGGAGAAAATGCAATTCAAAGACAGAAGTGACAAAACACATTCTCTTACACTCATAAGAGTGGTGGCCAATACATTTGGGCCAGCTTACTTCCATTTTTGACTGGCAAGGACCTTTTCTATCTATAATTACTATTGGCAGCAGAAAGCTATCTCCTTCTATCCGCTGCCTTTCAGATAACCAATTCATTTTTTTCCAAAACATTCAGATCATAAAACCGTATTCCAAGTATCCCACATACTATTTTATGTTCATTGTTCATATGCATGGATGTCGTTCCAGAACAAAATACTGACTTTTTGTTAAGTATCTATGGCTGAGTCATAAGGCACTTAAAGAAAGAAGCTTTAGAGGAACTACTTTGTCCTTTTCTGTCAAGTATTTATGTCAAAACAACGCTGCTATCATGTTAGTGTAAAAGAAAGAAATTTAATGTGGGACATTAACATAGTCACTGTTATAACTATGCTTTAAAAATTTCAGCAGAAACCTTTCCTGTGCGTACATTTATAGGAGCACTTTTCGGTCAGATACTTCCTTGAACTGAAATATGAGATACATAAACCATCAAGACAATACCAACACCATAAGCATTATTATACATTTAGAAATAGAGCTTAATCAGTGGTCCACTTAATTCTGCATCCTGGCTTGAACAGTGGCAGTACCAAATGCCTTGGAGAAAAAAATGCTGCAAATAAGAGAAGTCTGAGAAGTCTGCAATTTGGTAAAACCCATCTACATGGAAGGGTTCCTTGAACTGATTTCTAGCTCTTCCTATAGAAAATAAACAAGTCAAACTTTAATTACAGTAAGCTTTCACACACAAATGGAATATACGTAGATTTAAAAAAGATTTGCAAAGCAGCAATTTACTTTGGAGTAATGTAATGTTATTTAATTGCTTCTAATTAAAATTATTCTACAAATGTAAAACAAAAGTGTCTATTAATTCTCTGCATAAACTAAATTTAGATATCAACCGAGCAGCTTATTCACAGTATTTACTATAATTATTGCAATACTTTTGTAACTTTGATGATTTAAAAGTTCTGGGACTTGATACCAAATAATGGTTTCTGCTGCATAAAGCAAAATAATCTTTCAAACTCCCAGTACCTTTGTACTTTGAATGTGACTCACTAAATTTACATTTTGTGAAAGTACATGTAGGAGTAAAAGCACTTATGTATTATCAAGAAATATGACATTATAATCCCATGAAGTTACTACTTATAGAAAAAAAATAAAACTGTTCCCATTCTTTTCCATACCTAAGTGTAAAGTGAATACCTTCCATTAACTTTACCTTCTATTAACTTTGTAAAGAAAAAGGACACAATATTTTTGCATATTTTTTAACTTCACTTTTAACACAAAGTTTTAAAATTGGCCATGAAACATAAAAATTAGAAATATTTTTCAATAAAAGTTAACTCATCTGAAAATAATTTTCATATTTAAAACTATTCATTGATTTGTGTCAAATCTGACAAAAAGATGTGGCCAAAGTTGGGGTGGAAAATTAAACAGAAGATAGAGAACATTCTGCAAACATCTGTATTTTATAAATAGACCAACGTAAGGCCAAAAAAGGTCATTTCTTTAATTTCTTCTCTTCATTTATCTTTCTTATTCTCTCTCCACTTTTTTGCTACCTAGTTTCTCATGTGGTTCTTCAAACACCGACAGACCAACAAAGCAACTGCAACATAGATTCGGCGTGCCGTTTTTAGGTGAAATGTGCTAACTGAACATTAAAGTCATTACTAAATTCTAATTCTACGACATTTTCTTCACGCAGATAAGCCATTTTATTCTGCAAATTCTTTAATACTCAGAAGTTACAGTCTATCACAAGAGAGAGTTATGCTTGATTTATTTCACAAGGAGATTGCATTGACATATGGTTCAGCCACCCGATGTAGTTCACCCCACTAACACTTGAGCACATACCTCTGACAATAAACAAACAGAGAATCGGGGGGCGGCGGGGGGAATGCAGAAACATCAACTGCAGGTGGGTGTAAACTTAACTGTGAATCCCTCAAGCACCAGTGTTCACAGCTGAACTGTGTAGGAGTGGTCACAAGAGTAAAGAGGTTACTTTTGGTTTTAATGTGGGGTTTTTTCCCCTCACCTGCTTATGAAGAGAGACTGTAGCAGTGCCCTGGAGGAGTGGCAGAAATCAGGAAAACAATTGTAATAAAAAGAATGGGGTTGTAAAAGTGAGTTTGATTGGAAAAATGGCCTTAAAAAACCACCAATGCACAAAATGTGACATATGGCTACAGGCTAAAAGCTTGGAAGCTTTTTGAAAAGCTCCTATCGAGGAGCTCCTTCTGGAAATGGGGAGACAGACCAGGAAACAACCATACACACCGCTCCTTTTCCTCTTTGAAGACACTTGCTTCTAGGACTTGGCAAAGCCGTGGAGTGTGGAAACTAAGATACCTTTTTTGCTTTTAAACTTTGCGTGGGGGAAGAAAGTAAATGTTAGTTAACAATTTCTACAGTATTACCATTGATTTCTTCAAAGAAACCGGTTCAAAGAGCCTACTGAAGAAGGCCACAAACTGCCACCTTTAGGCACAGCTGTACTGAAGAAACATCTGGGCAGTGCACAGTCAAACGTTGCGCTGTTTCAGCAACGCGGTGTATCTCTGTCAGTGAAACAGCATTTACCTGTGCCTAATGAAATTCAAACCAAATTACTACCAAAGGCCAGAATGAGATAATTTGTGCCATGGCAAAGCAATAATCAAGAAAATAGTATTGTAGTGACAGTAGCACACCATAACTACTTTTCTCACAGCAATTTACTTCTTTGCATCACTGTATGGCACTGAATATACTCCTTCACTGAATGGATCCCCATGTGAAGCAGACTGTTACACTTTTTTTTTTACCTAAAACTCACCAAGTCTAAAAACAGGCTGTTAGTTAAGAAAGGGGAAGGGAAAATACATTTTAATAAACAAATGGATTACGTGAATACAAAATGCAGAGGGGATATTTAAAAATTGGCCAAGATCAATAATTGTTTTCCTAATTTAACTCATTATTCCTGCTTTTAAAGTGTCTGTTTTGAATATCTGAAAACTAAAACCTTGAAAATGTACTGTTTCAGGGAAGATTCTGGAGTGCAGGAAGATATTCCCAATGAAACAAAGTTTTTTCTTAACTTCAGCAATTCACTAACAAATCATCATTCAAGTCTTGATCCCCGGGGCATCTTAGAAGCACTTCTGCAGTATTAATAATAGGCCATTTAATTCCCCCATTGATTTCTAATTTCTAATTAGGTTTTAATTCATGATATAACTTAACCTTTCATTCTGACAGCCTGTATTCTTACGGAAATAGGAATTTATCTTCCTAAACTAAAAGTTTTTACAGTCAAGATTGCTGGATTATGGTGTTCTTTCTGCTTGTCTACAATCTCCCTTAAGCTATTCTAAAATAAATCACAGTGTTTATTATTGAAACATTCTGGTTTGCCCATATCTGCTTATTCTTCTCAGCTGTCACTGGCTTGATTTTGGAAATGTTTCATCTCTAGGACAAGAGTTGGTAATGTTCCATGAATTACTATCTCAAGCCACATCAAAAGATCCTCTATACCAGGAACCTTGTCTTAAAACAGTCTTTAAGAGTTTCAACATGGAACAACACTGAATGAACTCCTCATTCCACTGCATATCACTAAAGAGACAAGGTACGGTTAACGGGCTCATTGTCCTTATTTGACTTCTCCTAGCTATGGATTGCTGCAGTACTTGACTCTCTAGAGGTTTCTACAGGACAGCTGCTTCTATTGTCAAACTGAAAAAAAAAAGAACCCAAACCAAAACACAACCAAAAAACCCCCACACAAACCTGCTGCTTTTGCATTATGATTCTTATTAAATTTTCTGCTCCACCAGGTGTAAGGTTACTAGCCATCTATCTCCAAGATCTCTTGTGGTCTTAAACAGAACAGAACAAGAACTGGGGGTAGAACAAGAGCTAGAATTAGGGTAGAACAAGAACTGGAGTAGAACAGACTAAGGGAAGAATTAGGGTGACACTGGAGTTGGAATAGAACAGAATTGGAGTAGAACCGAATTCCTCGTCAGTGCACCTCCACCTGCAATGCAGCACACTCTTAGCTCTCCCTCTGCAATTCTGGCAGCAGCAGCAACCTGCCGAGCAGTGATCAGCTACACTTCGGGAAACTTACTCCTGCTCCGAGCCACGTTGTCACTGGAGAAACATTTCAAGATTCTCCCAATTGCCTATGCTGGGGAGAAGAGTAAGACATTGTGAAATGTTATTCTTTCGGTTCTTCATCAAATGGAAGTCTGAGTTTATGCGTTATGCCCAGTAGATTTTCCTGTCATGTTTCAGTATAATTTGTTTTGTTCTAAACGTCAGCAAAAGGTAGAGTCAAGCAAGAAAAAATTACAAGACTTTTTCTCTATGACATATAGCACTGCCTGGATGGGATTGGCAGGTGATAGAACACTCAGATACTCGTTCTGACCCACGGAGGTTAAAAAGCATTGTTTCATTGCAGCGTTAGCATTTTCAAGTGTACCAAATCTTCACATCAATGCAAGTGAAAGAAATCAATTGCCATTTTTTCAGTTCATATTTTTTGAAAGAGCAGTACACATTGTTCATCCTAAAAGACATGCTGTTTTTCTTTAGTTTACTGATCTTATTATAAGCAAATATGATGGCAATCGACTTTTGTCTGCCACAAAACAAACAGCATATTCAGTTTTCAACACCTAGGCAAAAACTTTTCTGGTTATAATTTGAGTTTAAACTTATACAGCATGATCATTACCATAAACAATCTGCAAAATGACCAGAAAACAAACACCCCCCCTTGTCTTCTATTAGAAAACCCCAAAGAAATAAGCACTGTCATTTCAGCTCTTCTTTTACTTTGCTCTCAAGGATTTTGAAAGACCAGCTGAAAAGAATTCCTTCCAAATAAACCAAAGATTTTAAACAAGCCGAAGAATGATTCCTTTCAAGCATACCTTAATAAATCTCTCTGAATAAAGAAAACTTAAAGGTAGATAAATACTGTCTTTGAGGATAAAGAATTAGGGAAGGGCTCTAAGCATTACAAAATGATACTCATGTTTCATTTCAATTGATTTTGTCTACCTAATCATAAAAAAAAAGAAGCTTGACTTTCTTCGTCCGGAAAGAGAACAAAATATTATTTTAAAATATGATATAGCATTTTCAGTTTAATAATACATATGTAAATACTAAATGTGCAGATAACGGGATTTGGATGACAAATTTAAAAAGCATTGCTCTTCATCATTAAATTCAAGATAATCAGCATATTCTGCTGAAGATTCAATTAAAAAGCAATACTCTAAATTTATTACTCAGTTGTAAATATCAATTCAGTTTGCATGCAAAATATAAATCCGCAGTAAACAGCTAAATCATTCTGGATGAGAAAGTTCGCCTATACACCGACCCAAATAGCAAGAGAGAAAAGAAAAAACAGAAAAGCCACAATGCTCTCATACTTCTCCAAAAATCAAGAATACGTGGTACAACATATCATGCCTTAACAAACCAATTTAACTGATAAAAATTTATGATAACCAAGAGGCACAATGAAAAAATACATCGTTATTTGGTTATCAAATATTGTAAATTATTGCTTAAAAATTATGTTAATTTTATTATGCCATATGGGAGATGGGAAGGGTCTGCCAGACCACAATACTGACAAAAATTTCCTAATCAAGGTTGACAGATAACCAAATAAACAGATTGACAGATAGACAGAAATTGCATATGCCTCATTTCCTTTAAAGAAAACAGACTAAAAACAAGGTCTTACTAATAATTATCACTACATCTATTATAGCGACTATTCTAGCACCCACAAACTTCAACGTGACGTGCAATTGACAGAAAAACAATGAACCCAGAGAGCGTATCACCCTAGAGGGCATGGGAAAACCAAAGGAGATGAATCAAAGAAGAGCATCTGTGTTCCCTACTTTTATTACTTCATTAATGTCTTCCAGGTGTCCTGACTCTGCTGGAGAGGAGAGTTTCAACAGCGTGAAGAAGCTCGCAGGGGTGAGTTACCTCACCTGGATAAAGTGAATAAAGGAAGAAGGTACAAAGATGGGGACAGCAGCGGAAGGAATGAAGACAGGCTTTTACAACCTGATAAACTTAGTCCTGGCTTTTCAAGCCCAAGCCTAGCAGCTGCTCCAAAACTCCGGCCACGGGGGAACAGCCAGCTTTGGCAAAGTTGCCCCACGTTGTCCCAGGAAGCCCCTGCACAGCAGCAAGCTGTGGAAACACAGAGCTCCACAGCCTGCAAGACAGGACTATCGTTTCCAGATTCAAGTAGTGCCCTAAGCGGTAATGGACTTGATTTTCATGTTTGCCTCTCCTCTCCCATAAGTTCCTGTTCATTATTTCCATATTTTCTATTTGGCGTATAGGCACAGTATAAAACCAAGTTTGAACTAAATTTCTCCATGACTATAAAAATATTTTTGATTAAACAGATGTCAGCAAAATTTTATGGAGTGAAAATTGAGTAACAGATGGTGAGGTCTGTGGAGTTCAAAGAGGCTGTATTTTATTAAAAAGGAAATTTGAGGAAAAGAAGTATTTTGCTGGAAATACTGATGCAGTATTTAAGCAAATGTAAAAATATTCTTACTTGATAGAAAATGTAAGTTTAAAAAAAGGGGGGCCCTGTTCATGCCATAAACCTCAGACCATTAAAAAAGGGATTTTATTCTGCTTTCCTTTTACTGAATACAGCTTTTCATCCGTGACATCAAGGTTCTCAAAGAAAAATAGTATACTTCATGGAGGAGAAAAAACCCCAACTACCAAACCGAAAATAACAATGACCTTGATTAAGGATCATGGACAAAACACATCCTTTATGTGACACATAAGCTATTGTGAAAGCAAGTTTAGGAATACTTAACCGTGGGATAATAAATAGTTATCCCAACTTATAAGTATTAAACAAAATGGCAAATAATAGCATATACCCTATAGGAAATGAGACTGAGAAGGGTTATAACTCGTGACTACCATTAATGTTGCCTCTGTTCCAGCTTTACCACTTAGAATAGTAGGAAAACATTGCCACCAGTGGAATATAGACAGAGAGTAAATGAAATTAAAAGAACGGCATAAATATAATTATTATAGTCTAATATGATTTCTCTCCCTATTCCTATGGCTCACAAGTCTTTTTTTCAAGGTGATATTTTTAACATTTTATTAAATCATTGGGAAAAAAATTAAAAAGGCAAGTAATAGTTTCAAATTCATGACCAGGCTCATTCTGCATCAAAGAGAAAGCTACAGTGCCCTATGGAATAGCAGTCAGTGAGCTACTTTAGATTTCCGTGGAGAAAGACTTAGAGAAATCTAATAGTTTCAGAGCACTTAACCATGTGGAAAAGAGCTACCTGTTCTCCAAATGAGTCTTGTGCACACAGGTCAATTCACAGCTAAGAGACGGCCTACGACACCAACACAACATTGGTATTTTCACTGGAGGCACAGCAGCATGGAGGAGTGACGGCCGAGGCGCTCGCCCAGAGAAGAGCTGACACAGCCACGCTCCCACCTGCAAGCTGTACCAGCCGGTGCAGCTGAGCCTGCATCAACACAACTCAGCTTCATCCAACAGAGTGCACTTCTCATCTCCCCTACCAAAAGCCTGCTGGAAGCTAATTCTGACTCTGATCTGCTCCTGCTGCAGCACAGCTCAGAGTTTTGGTACTGTCTTGGACTAGCTTTAAGTACACACTGACGTAACCAGTAAACGGATCACAAACACTTTATTAGACAGATATTTTTGATCTTGCATCTTAATTTCTCAGTGACATCTTCTACCAGATACTTAAACTGTGCTGTCTGGATTCCCGATGCGTATAGTCTTATGGAGACATGGAAGCTGCTGTATCCTCTCACTTCAGAAATGCCGCTTATTTTTCAGAAAGTGGTGCAATAAACTGAAAACCCCAAGCCTCTGAATCCAGAACCAGTCCTTCCAATTAATCAGCGGTAATATTTATGGTTTATGAACTAAGATCATGTCTTATCAGTAGTTTTAGACCTTGACACCAACACCACAAGAAATACACATTTTGCAACAAACACTGTATTTTACCAGTGAAATACAGTGTACACATTCAGCTTATGGCTGACAGTGATAAAAGAATCAACTAATTCAAGCTTATACAAAGCAAGATATCCTCCTCAAGTTCTACGCTTCAGGTTTTTGTACAGGTACAAGCTATTCAGAGGCAATGTTTAGCTTTACAAGTCATCCATCATTCCTTCCTCTGTATTGATTCATTTATCAGTCACATCCAGGTATCTTACACTTGTTCAGGGAGACCAAATAAAAACATGAAAAAGTTCTTGGACTCATGTTACTACCAAAGTAATTTAGGTCACACTTAGTACAGCCCTCCAGTCTTCCCAAGGAAAAGAAGCGTTCAGATAACTGATCAGATTCAAGCATCTTGAAAGCATCTAAAATATTTTCACAGTGCTTTAAGACCTAACAATTCTGTATTTAAACAAGCACAAAAAAGAAACATGGGGGGGGGGGGGGGTGCTGTTAATTACTCCTATTTACAGGCTTCGTTTAGCAGTTTTCCGTATCAGTTAAAATTGAAGTTGTATCTTATTTTCAGCGATCCAAAACTCAAGGCAAGTGACAGAAATTCATCAGATAAATGAGAGACTACCTTTCCAGAGATATAAAAGAAAATACAGCTTACACGTCTCAGGTATCATCTTTTAGACCTATTCTTTATCGTCTGAGGGCAAACACAATGATCAATCTACAAAACTCCTGAAATAATTACCCAAATACCTCCTCTTTAACTTCAGCTGTTCAAGGATTCTGTAGTTTTCAAAAGAACTCTTAAACACAGGACATTTTGGTTTTTTAAGTATTCAGTGTTAACGGCATGAAATTATCACTCCAGATTTTAAAAAGGGATTTCAAAAGCCTGACCCAAGCTGATAACCTTGGTTAAGATTTTCGTTTCTGGATATTTAAGATAAAACGGCTGAGGACTTATAAAGAGGAGATGCCACTTTTACAGTGGGAGAAGGATAGTATTTTAAGTTGTGATAAAATTCTCAAATATAAATGCCCCAAGTTAATGTGCCAGGGTGTTCATTGTCTATTTTTTAAAGGAGGCCCATAGTGTACAAGTTAACTGTAATATTAGAGTTGAGCTGATGGTGCAAGGAACGATCATCAGTTCAAAATTTACATGAAATCTGTATTTAAGCTCTACACAAGAGGCAGTTCAGTATTTAGAAATATCCTAAGGAAGGTCTCATTCTCATCAGTGCTGGTGCTGAAGGAAGCATTCATCATTCTCTTGCATTTGAATCTGTCAGCTGTGCTTCTGTACTAACCTGTTCACTCCTATGTTTTGGGTATTAACAGCCAAGAAAATACTCCACCTAGGGCAACTACGAGTCCTCCAGCATTGCGCTAGGGTGCACTCAAAGCAGACTAGAGGATTTCAGTGAGGGGACCTGGGTGAGTGCACAAGGGCGGGGGATTCCTATTAAAAAAAAAAAAATTGTAATTAGCTTTTATCTCATGGGGAGAAAGCTGCTATATAGGAGAAAGAGAAGACTGAAAATCACTTTAAAGATCAGTGTATCGTAGCACTTCTCTGAATTTTGAAAGTAGAAAACACACATTGCCAAATTTGGATAAGTTGTCTTTTTTTCCGCTTTGGAGTAAGAAGTGTTAACTCTCATCCTTCCTCGTTTTCTGACATGCTTTAGGATTCATTGTGCATGTAGGAAAGGAAATGATTCCACCTCTTGAAGAGCAGGAAAAGGTAACTGTGGAGGTTGTGCCTGGAGAGAGATCACTTCTCCATATTCAGTGTCAATGTTATGGGGCCTTGGTCCCATTTGTCAGCGCCAAACCTGACAACTATCAGTGCAGTTTATTGCCAGATGACACAAGGAAAAAGGATGCTTTGTACAATCTTATGGAACCTTCCTTTATTCTGCAGTGAAAGGCAGAAAAAGTCCATCTAAAAATACAAGATCATTTGCAAATGGATTAAGAAAGAAGGACATTTGTATCAACATGCGTAACACTCCCAAAATTGAATGAACTTACTTAGAAATAAAAAGAACTTGTTAAAAGCATCATTTTAAGGACACCTCAATGGCTAATTGTTAATTCCATTCCAACCAGAAGTTTCTGAAGAGCTGCCTATGGAACACTTTTCACTGACAAGTTATTGTTTAGATAAAATACCATGTCCACCCTGCAATGTTTGTACTGGAGAGGATAGTACGCTGAAAACTGATACTATTCTCAGTCCATAATAATACTAATAAATAAATTACCTGGGATTTAAATCAGTCATTAGAGTTCAGTGTGGAAAAACTTTTGAAAACGAAAACCAAAAATGACTTTTTTTTCCTGGCTTATACCAATACTATACTTATTACTGAGTGTATAGCACTATCTTTGATGAGAATTTATGCCATTTAGAACTACTGGTGCAACTACGCTGGTGCTAACGGAAGTGAGCAAACACGCTGTTAGGCAGGACTGCATTATGTGGATACAGAAATTCAGGGCAGATCCCAGATTTTTTCACAGAGAATGCTGTACACTTTTTTTCCCCCCCCAATTTACAGGACACTGTACATTGGGAATGTCAGTGGATTTCTGAAAGTGGTACAATGTTTGTGGTACTGACTGTTACCATTGCTGACACTCTCCAAGACACACGTCACAAGGGGACAACTAGGAAATTGTCTCACCAAATGCAGCTTTGCATTAAATGCCTTCTTTAATGGAACCTGAAAAACACTGCACTCTGTTCAAGGTGATGATTAAAAAAAGAAACCAAACAGTTATGGTCTGTCTGATTAATTGCTCTACTTAGCTAATTTGATAAGCTCTCAGTCAGTTTTTCTGTGCCTCCTTCATTGGCTTGAACTACTTTGTAAATTAATCTAATTATGAACACCTGCAATCAAAAGCCCCATCTCTGCAGAAGTTACACGACTCTTATTTATACACAGCATTTTTAAAAGGTCAATTAAAAAAAACCATCTTGCCACAAGAAGAATTTCTGGGATACAAGGCAGGCATACAATAAGGGTCGTATTCAGTAAATATAGGAACCACTCCCTGCACTCCAATGTTTCATTCCCACTCTATACAGTAATATAAACTGCATTCGTCAAGAGAATTCTAATAAAAATTACATTACAGCAGACAAAAGATGACAAATGATTCAAAGTAATTGCAATCCCCAAACCACATTAATCACATAAGCCATATATCAGAAGGTGAATAATAACGCCAGGTTCAATTTAGAGTACCATGGGTATCTGAAAATAAACTGGGGACTTTACAAAGAAAGCTCAGTATTTTTATACCATATTAGAAGCATGTAAACTGATAAAACTATTTTGGAAAAAAAAAACAGTTGAGCTTCATCTATAGTGGGCATATTTTAGATAATAAAAGATTAACTGTGTATTTATGGGTCTAGATGTATGACTTACCCTTGATTCACAACTGCTAAGTAATCCATTTACATTTGCAGCGGTTCTTCATACAGGACAAAATTATTTGCAAATATAGTACAAATGCAAAAGTTGCACTGTGGTCATTTTGAAAGTATGAATGGTAAACTGATTTTCTTTTTTAAAACTAGTTGTACTGATAGCTTTAACTGATGTCTCTGATTGCTATTTCATCCTAATTTTTTCTTGTGAATATAAATTAGAAACAAAAGGAAGCACCAAACAATTTTACCTGACTATGCAGATTTTTTGACATTAGATTTGTAATTCCTTTTCACAAAGTATTTTGTGTGCAGAATTTTCAATACTCTGTTTTAATCATCATTTTCTCCCTCTCAAAACCATTAAAAAAGATTGGACAGCATAAAATGAATTTTTCCATCAAATTCAGAAAACTTATAGTTTAGTTTATCTGGGGTTTTGTGCTAGCCTTGATAAAATGTGTTTAAAAAAATTAAACTGACAATAATACTGTCAGACTTGCCCAACTCATAAAAACAATTTGCATTAGTAAAATTTAACTATAAGCCCTTGAGATTACAATGGCTTCTTGTATTTGTTGTAAAAAATATTTTAGCTAAGCAATGCCAAGCTTGGGGCCTTATGCAGTAATTGTGTAAAGAAAAATTATGAACCCCTGCTTTAGAGAACATCTACAAAGCTTGCAGTAGATTACTGCTAGATGGACTCTAAAATGAAAGACAGTTTTATAATACCTCAGAGCACAAAATATTGGTCCAATATTTTAAAACTGAGAATATAAGAAAGTGAAATTATTAATAGAGCCATTAACTGTCTTTCTGGGGCTCCCAGATTAATTAAAATTGGCTAAGATCCTCACAGCCTTTCCAAATCTCCAGCAAGCACCAGCAAAATAGCAGAACTGCTCCAAATATCACGATGTTGTACAGGAGACTATGGAAAAAACCTATGCATTACATGGAAAAGTTGCTAGAATGAGGGAAAAGGGTATAAAACAAACAAAACACTGGAAATACAGAAACTTTGGCATTAAAAGACCTGACAGATGTTAAGCTTTTGTTCTTGCATTAACTCTTATTCCAGAGTGATGAGCAATTAAATGTAATATGCAACTGAGCAAGGGTTGTCCTTGGTCATGATCTGCAAAGATGCACATAAAACTTTACCGTTGGCTGTTCGAGACCCTGCAAACCAAACTATTCCCATGGGTAAGTGTGCTTATTAAGAAACCAATGAATATGCTAGGATTAAACATTTTTAGTCAGGAAGCAGCAGTGCATTTATGAATGTGACTGGACTCTCAGAAATACCAAGCAGCAGCTTAACTGAACATGTCTATTGATTACCTTGACAGCTTAATAAAGCAGATTTTCAATGGCTGACTGAACTTAAGTGAACTAGGGAAGAAGATTAAAAGACTGTGTCCCTTAAAGCCTTGGCCACTCCTCTGACATCTTTAATCCCATCAGCTAGGGAAAGCTGTTTATTAACTTCTGGTCTCAGAGGTAAAGGTCACGGAGTAGCACAGACATCCTTTGGCAGGTAAGGGAGAACTTATGAGGCAGGAGAAAAAAAAAAAAAAAAGAGGGGTGGAACCACATGAGGATTCAAGATACTTCCAAGTAAAAGGCAAGAGGAAAAATAATTAATTTAAAAATATGTATCAGTAAACCCAGAAATACAGAAGGTGTTTTCTACTTAGCTCAACAAAGAACAGAACATAGTTGGAAACTATTTGATAAACGTGAGGCTTAATTCCAAGAGATGGTTTATTTTCATGTCATATCCGTAATAAAAGTGGTAATTTCCTAATATTTGGAGGAGAAGGGGAACAGAAGAAACATGTGCTGCTTTGGAGGAGCACAGGGGCTTATTTTGCCTGTACAAAATGAGTTTATGAAATATTTTTAACTGAGTTATTTTAAGAAGTGCCAAAGAGTTGGCAGCCATGGAGAATTACTTAGCATAGATAAAGAGCCTGAAGACATGGAGCCTGGACAAAACGGGATTCGCTGGACCCCAAGCTGGGCCTTTTGTGTTACTGTTTGCATCTTGTCATTTGGGGACCAGTCATGAATTAGGATGCCACTGCATTACTTAAACTACAAAAATGTCCCTGTCCTGCACTGTCTGCAATTTTTAACATAACCATTGAAACTTTGAGGCCGTTATCAGATTCTTCACAGATTTTTAAAACTAATTTTGCATGGGATGTTGTATAAAACTGGAAATTTGTCACTAATTCAGTACAAAAGATAAAGACTAAACTCATGTCAGTGTGTTTATGATCATTTCAAATGACTGACTGACAAAATAACATAATATCCCCTGGAATGATAATCTATATAACTTAACAAGATGAAGTAAGGCTTACCATGAACATAGCACACAGCGTGATGCAATCTTTGTGCCACAGCATGCAAGCCCTAATAAAAATAAAGAAAAAATAGTTTCAATTTTGGAAATTTAAATTATGACTAGATACAATGAATGTAAAATTAGAGAAAAAAGCAGTCCAACCATTTAGATCCAAATGGTTTTATTGCACAATTAATAAAATTAACCTAATCTCTTCTGTATTACTCCCTAATTGCAAACTTAAAAGCGAGTCTTTAAAAAAAAAAAAAATCTAACACACCTTCCAATATAACTGAAGCATTAAAAATTGTCTAATGCAAAAAAAAAATCAAAATAATAATACAGGTAAAAGCTATTACACTTGTTGCCATTTATAATTATTCTGTAGTAGCACTGAGGTCTACAAGTCTTAAATAGAACTGGTAACCTCAATTTTTCTTAGAATCAAGTATTTTGAAGGGAAAAAGGTCTAGTAAATAAATACATGTATGAATCAGGGTATATGAAAGTTTTACTCAGTTTCTTTTGGAGGAGATGAAAACAAACATCTCTTCCAAGAATGACATCAAGACAAACATCTAGATAGCTCTCTGGTTCACAAATCTAACTACAGGATTTCTAAATTTTCAACAAAGAATCTATTTAAAAACCTTCTGGAGATGATTTTAAGTAAGCAGAGACATAATACTGTGTGTGTATCATATTTGTCAAGATACAACTTGATAAGCATACAGTCTTGTTAAACATACCATCTTGCCACTAGTCAGATAATCGTTTCACTAAGCTGTGAGACTTATGCAGTTACATAGCAATGACAGCCTTCTAGGGGTTTCAGAACAGGTACATTCAGTATCAATTTATCTTTCAACTTTTCAAAGCACTATTGGAATGTAACAAAATGATACACGAACTGAATGTACATGATGCTATTAACAGCCAAAAAGCAAGTCTTTGAATCTATGAGTTTCAGGGTGAACACTGCACGCCTGTTCAAGTCAGAAATTAAAAGGACAATACAACTTATTTGAGAGTCAAGGCTAAGTTAGGTAGGTGACACATCATAAATGAAATTGAAATCTGGCCAAAAAAAAAGGCTAACCCTCCTAATAGAACTGCCATGGAATCTAATTACTGCAAGTGATCAAAATACCTTTCTTTCATCCTATGCTAACAGAAGTACTTGCAGTAGTTCCAAGTCAAACACCTTGCTCCGCTACCCAGGCTATCAACATCACTTTTCCACATTTATTCCGGAGATTTCCCGTTGTGGAAATACATGAAAGTGGCTGAAAACTAGAGCTCTATCTTTTTGAATTGCATGCACAACACTGGAGCTAAGCAACAGCAGTCCATCTTCTCCATGAACTGGCAATGCAATCCGTGCATCGGATACCATTCCAGGCAATTTGCAGGTAACTCCAAGAATCAAACTAACTGCAAACAGGGACACATATTAGGGGAAAACATCTAAACGCAATAGCTTTAAAGTACAGCAAGTCAAAACAACTTTAGCAGCAGAGATGATAACGATGCAAAGTAAATTAAATGAGTAAGAAGGGGGACTCCCAGTGCAGGACCCGAAGCAGCACAGACGCAGTCATAGTCATAGGGATACTTAGCTCTGCCTTGTCTACACCACAGTTCCCAACGCTCACTATTTGAGGCTTAGGTTGCAAAAAGCGTCTTTCTGCCTAACAGTACAGGTATGTCATTAAACCTCCTGCCTCCATTTGCCTCATCAGTAAGGTACTTCCACTTCTATGAGGCTGGCTTTGAGTATAAATTGAGAAGACAACGTAAAAGTGCTCAAACACTAGGGTGATAAATTCAAATAAATGTCTAATCAGTATTCTCAATATTATTTCTCTGACTTTATAACGACTCCACATTTTCAGACTGGGAAAGATAACAAAACCACAGTCCAGGATTATAAAACTCTAAGTCCCAGAGTAATCAATGCTAGTTTTAAAATGCATTGTTGCTTTGATCAGGGATTACTTAAGGCTCCATCAGATCAATATTTCTTTATGCTTTCATCTGGCATTCCCAGAGTTTTGGAAAATGATAGTTGTTAGAAGTACTGCATATTGCTGTAAAATTCCCTGTAAAGGAGTTTGATCTGAGAAAGCCAGTCACTCATGGAAAAAATTAGATTCATACAGAATTTATTGTTAAATAAAAACCTTTGTGCTTCATTTGTTTCCCTAAATAGCTTAAACCCCTGCTGGAGCAGAAATTCAGTATGCCTGCAATCATTCATTTGCTACAGTTGGCTGAAAATATGAATAACCATACAGAAATTGATAATCAAAGAATTTGCTAGAGAGAAAAGTAGTTTATTGATTTTTAAGACTGTTTTTGATGCAGGAAAGGTTTCATCTTCCCAAGTCAAACTGAAGATTGAACTGTAAAGAAATTTATGTGAGTTCCCATTTCTTCAATGTCCTAAAAACTTGGAAGAATCACAGAGATGGCAAGAGCAGACTCTTCATCAACAAACCAGTTTCTTATGAGAAAGAAAATAGATTGTTTGGGGTACAAGGGCACAAGAGAAATTTGATTAAGTATTAAAAGATTCTTCTAAAAGGGGAGGGGAGGGAAAGAAAAGGTTCTTTTGTCCCTCCTTCAATCAGCTCTGGGATGCTCACCTGTTGCCAAATGTCTTGAGAACTTTTTTAAAAAAAAAAAACAACCAACCCACAGATACTTCTCTCTATATTTTGGGCTGCTTAAGTGGCTTTACAATGTAAGTCACAGCGGTTACAATCTGCTCCAGCCTGCTCCAAGAACTGTACCCCTACCAGGTGTTTCCACACAACCAGAATGAATCAATACTTCTTTGCAAGTGATGCAAGAGCAGAACTACAATGGCTCCAAGTTTAATGAACTAATCTGAGGATGATTAAAGACTGGTTATAGATACTCAGAGATATATATCAGTTGCAGACTTACTGATGCCAAGTAAACCTGTAAAACCTGTAAAATGTTGCATGGTGCTTTCTTATAAGGCTCAGCACACACGCTATGCATGCTTGTTCATCCACTGTACCACACCCAGCCCTACCCTCATCTCAAGTCAGTATTTTCATCCTACTATACTGCTCATATGGGTTTTTTGTTTGGTGAGGTCTTGTTTGTTTTGCTTTTTAAACATTAATGAATGCTCAGGCAAACAAAGAAGGCCTGCAACTATTTTATCATCTCAAACTCACTTGTAATGTTGCAGTTAAACAGATTTTTTAACTCAGTCTTGGAGATGATTTGGTACTGCTAAAACTGTATCATTTATCCAGTATTCTATGGCAATTTAGGAATAGCACTCAATAGGTTTATTTTTAGTAAGTGTACCTCATTCACACATTTTGTAGTGCTGCGCGGGGATCACTGATCTATATGCATGACTGCAGTGATAAGATCTGGCAACATTCTTTAATAACTGTTTAAACTGTTCTAGTCGTGTGCTTCAAGCAACGTACAATTATTCCAACACCTAAAAAGAGCTTTTCCACTTGCAGTATTTTCCACTACTCAATATGTGCACCCTTGCCATCTGATAGTTAAGATTTTCCATTATTTCCTTTATTTGATTTACTCCTTTAGAGCCAATGGACAAAGCATGTACGTGTAGTTCACAAAAGACAGCTTAAATGTAATTTGCAAAGGCTATAATGAGAGATTCTTATTTTGATGCACAAATCCATGAAGATCAGGCTGAAAAATAGGTTGTCCATCATTACATATTTATGTAAACATAAAGAATGCTCTCCGTAAAGACAAAAACTTTAACAAAATCAGAAAGATAACACGAGCATTTGTTACAATACTGAACAAAGCCAAAATTTATACTGTAGCTTAAACAAATCAAAGTTGCTTTGTATTTTTCAATTTACAACAAATTCCAGTAAGGTATGTTCACTGCAGCATCACTGAATTTCTTTCTACTTTGCTGCTAAATACCCTAGAATGCTGCTGCTATACAGTAACATCTCTTGAGATAAACAAAATAAATTGAACTTGTTGAAGTTATCATGGATGTAGCTTTTGAATCAAGCATAATGCTTTTGTTACTATAAAAGAAGGCAGAGCTTTGGGTGAAGCAGGGATAAATAAAACAGTCAGCTGTATTAGGCCTGCCTCTGGGAGGAAAGGCATCCTGCTGGCCGGTGCTTTCATCTTGTGCAGTGGAAGAGACCTCAAAACCCCACTCCATGTGGCTTTTGCATCCTACGTCAAAGTTTACTAATGTTTGAACGCTGAATGAATGAAACTCTAGACCAGGTAAAGCAACATGCCATTTTTCTAAAGTGGACACTCTAGCATATAACATATACAGTATGAGGGCTGTGGCATTAGCAAAAATTCCATAATGAACTACGCACCTGCAATTCAAGCTGGTAGAGAAATGAAATCACAACGTTTGCAAGTCAGGGAAGACAAACAGGAAAGACAAACTACATTGATACTTGGAAAATACATTACCATGGAAGGAGGAGAAATTACTTCTTTCTTTAATTAAATGGTTATTGTGAGGGATTTTGTCTTCCACTACCACTCCCCTGCAATAGCGGTATAGACCTCTACTACACCTTCAATTGTTTCCACCTTCCATAAATGTAGTATTATTCCAAGTTTAGCTTACAACGTGAAATGCATCTCATCCTTCTTATAATTCCCCAGGATTTCAGTATAAGTAATTATAGCATTACAAAACAAAACTGACAGCCTATGTGTTAGCTCAATATGTCAAAAAGACAGGCAGTAAAGCCTCTCAGTGGCTGTGGTACATCTGCTGTCACCTCTCATCAGATGACGAACTGAAAAAGCAGCAAGTGATGGGTTTCCTTGTTCTATTACATGAGTCAAGAGTGTTGTTCCAAAGAGATTGTTCTGTCTCTCAGACAAGACCTAGCTAGAAATGTGAGCTGGAAACATTGCCCCATAGCAGTCATATTTTCAAACATGCAAACCTGGTGCTTCCTTGATTAGAGTGACTGACATTAAAAATCAAGGTGAAATTCCAGGCACCTTGAGTCACTCTTGGAGCTAGAAAAGAATTGTAGGCACCAGACAGACAACACTGCTTCTCTTCTTGGTCATGAAAGTTATAGATGCATTAATTAAAATAGTCCCATTCATTTTACTTGGAGATCTGAGATCTCCGATGCCCTCACAGATGCTTTATTTCATTAGTGACCTAAGCTGTTAGGAACGAGAAGACAGCAGAGCTGATCGTAAAAGTGTTACTGTACAATGTCAAAACCACATCTGGAAGCGACTATGCCTCATCTGGAAGCGACTATGTCTCAGTGTTACTCAAGAGTCTTGGTTGAGACTTCACAATACACTGAGTACTTCTTTGGGGATGTTTTGTCAATGGAAATGTTACTCTGGTGGAGGGAAGGGGAAAAAAGGTTTGGGTTGTGTTTTTTTGGTTTGGTTTGGTTTTGGGGGTTTGTTTGTTTGGCTGGTTTTTTGGGGTTTTTTTTTGTTTTTCTTATTTCTTTACCTTGTCTTTATTTTAAAGATGCAGAGTTAGAATGATAAAAAAGGCATTCAACACCTAAGAAACAAATACTGACTTCAATCCACAAAATATTTATATACGCAAGTATTTCATACAATGACTATTCTATATGTTAATTTAAGGCAACAAATATGAATGGACAACTTCACGTGAATCATACAATAGATCCAGACGAATTTGATGTTAAAATTACATAAGTACAGTTGTGCATTTAGTTGTTGACCTATATTGTACTTGGTATGGTTAGTGGTTTAAGACATTAATCTGTATCATCTATTTTATTCAAAGGCAATCTATTGTAGACTTAAAACCAGGAAAAAAAAATCATGTAAGGGTCTTTTAAGTGGTATGCTTCTTTGTTCCCCTGAGGTATTCAGTTTTAAAATAAATAATGAAAGAGGTATTTAAGATTTTAAGTGCTGGAATGAAAGCCATATATTTCAAAAGATTCAAGGTGATGTCCAACCTTCATTTGCCTCAACATTATTCATATCCCAAGAGGTTGAACTTCTGTTCTTCTGAAATTGTTTTGGTTATAAGAGCATGTAGTAGCTCAAAAGGCATAGTACCATCTTTATCACAGACATATATTTTCTAAATATTCCATTTTATTACTAACAAATGGGGTTGGATTTGTAGCAGAACTTGAACAATTTCAAAGAAAATAAAACAATTATGACCCAGCTGATGTGCAAACTCCTCCACTGTTTGTATTTACCAGCACTCAAAAATTGGAGTTATTACCAATTCCTTTAATAATTTGTCCGTCTGATTCTAGAAGATTATCTGGGCTAGGAGAATCCTCAGATAGTAACAACTATATGATATTATAGAGCTTTACCTCTGTAGGTACATATTTATATATGTATAAAAAAACCTGGCTGGGTGGCTGGGCCCAAAGAGTGGTGGGGAATGGAGTTTACTCCAGTTGGCAGCCGGTCACAAGCAGTGTTCCCCAGGGCTCTGTCCTGGGGCCAGTCCTGTTTAATATCTTTATCAATGATCTGGATGAAGGGATCAAGTGCACCCTCAGTAAGTTTGCAGACAATACCAAGTTGGGCAGGAGTGTTGATCTGCTGGAGGGGAGGAAGGCTCTGCAGAGGGACCTGGACAGGCCGGATTGATGGGCTGGGGCCAATTGTATGAGGTTCAACAAGGCTCAGTGCAAGGTCCTGCACTTGGGCCACAACAACCCCATGCAACGCTACAGGCTTGGGGAAGAGGGGCTGGAAAGCTGCCCAGCAGAGAAGGACCTGGGGGTGTTGGTTGACAGCCGCCTGAATATGAGCCAGCAGTGTGCCCAGGTGGCCAAGAAAGCCAATGGCATCCTGGCTTGTATCAAAAATAGCGTGGCCATAGGGAAGTGATTGTGCCCCTGTACTCGGCACTAGTGAGGCCGCACCTCGAATACTGTGTTCAGTGTTGGGCCCGTCACTACAAGAGAGACATTGAGGTGCTGGAGCATGTCCAGAGAAGGGCAACAAAGCTGGGGAAGGGTCTGGAGCACAAGGCTGATGAGGAGCAGCTGAGGGAACTCAGAGTTCCTACCGGATGTCTGCTGGAAATACAATACAGCAGGGAGGAGACAGTCTAGGAGGTTCCTAGAGCGTGTGGCAGATAACTTCCTGACACAGCTGGTGAGTGAGACAATGAGGGAAGGTGCCCCGCTGGACCTCTTGTTCATGAACAGAGTAGGACTTGTGAGCCATGTGATGGTTGGAGGCCATCTTGGGCAGAGTAATCACGAAATGATAGAGTTTTTGATACGTGGAGAAGCGGCGAGGGGGGTCAGCAGAACTGCCACCTTAGACTTCCGGAGGGCAGACTTTGGCCTGTTTAGGAGACTGGTCGACAGAGTCCCCTGGGAGGCAGCCCTAATGGGCAAAGGAGGCCAGGAAGGCTGGACATTCTTTAAGGAGGAAGTCCTAAAGACACAAGAGCGGGCTGTCCCCAGGTGCCAAAAGACGAGCTGGCGGGGAAGAAGACCGGTCTGGCTGACTAGAGCGCTCTGGCTAGAACTCAGGAAAGAGGAGAGTCTACGACCTCTGGAAGAAGGGGCAGGCAACTCAGGAGGACTACAAAGGTGTAGCAAGGCTGTGCAGAGAGAAAATTAGAAGGGCCAAAGCTGAGCTAGAGCTCAATCTGGCCGCTGCCGTAAAAGACAACAAAAAATACTTATTCAAATACATTAGCAGCAAAAGGAGAGCTAAGGAGAACCTCCAGCCCCTAGTAGACGGGGGAGGGAACACAGTGACCAAGGATGAGGAAAAGGCTGAGGTACTTAGTGCCTTCTTTGCCTCAGTCTTTAATAGCAGGGCCACTTGTTCTCTGGGTACCCAGCCCCCCGAGTCGGAAGATAGGGACGGGGACCAGAATGGAGCCCCCATAATCCAGGGGGAAATGGTTAGTGACCTGCTGCACCACTTAGACACTCACAAGTCTATGGGGCCTGATGAGATCCACCCGAGAGTACTGAAGGAACTGGCAGATGTGCTCACCAAGCCCCTTTCCATCATTTACCAGCAGTCCTGGCTAACTGGGGAGGTCCCTGCTGACTGGAGATTACCTAATGTGACGCCCATCTTCAAGAAGGGCCGGAAGGAGGACCCGGGGAACTACAGGCCTGTCAGCCTGACCTCAGCCTACCGGGAAAGCTGATGGAGCAGATCATCTTGAGTGCCGTCACACGGCATGTAGAGGATAACCAAGGGATCAAGCCCAGCCAGCACGGGTTCAGGAAAGGCAGGTCCTGCTTGACCAACCTGATCTCCTTCTACGACAAGGTGACCCGCCTAATGGATGGGGGGAAGGCTGTGGATGTTGTCTATCTAGACTTCAGTAAAGCCTTTGACACGGTTTCCCACAGCATTCTCCTGGAGGAACTGGCTGCTCATGGCTTGGATGGGTGTACTCTTCGCTGGGTAAAGATCTGGCTGGATGGCCAGGCCCAAAGAGTGGTGGGGAATGGAGTTTACTCCAGTTGGCGGCCAGTCACAAGCGGTGTTCCCCAGGGCTCTGTCCTGGGGCCAGTTCTGTTTAATATCTTTATCAATGATCTGGATGAAGGGATTGAGTGTACCCTCAGTAAGTTTGCAGATGACACCAAGTTGGGCAGGAGTGTTGATCTGCTTGAGGGTAGGAAGGCTCTGCCAGAGGGACCTGGACAGGCTGGATCGATGGGCCGAGGTCAATTGTATGAGGTTTAACAAGGCCAAGTGCAAGGTCCTGCACTTGGGCCACAACAACCCCATGCAGCGCTACAGGCTTGGGGAAGAGTGGCTGGAAAGCTGCCAGGCAGAGAAGGACCTGGGAGTGCTGGCTGACAGCCGCCTGAAGATGACCCAGCAGTGTGCCCAGGTGGCCAAGAAAGCCAATGGCATCCTGGCTTGTATCAGGAATAGCGTGGCCAGCAGGACTAGGGAAGTGATCGTGCCCCTGTACTCGGCACTGGTGAGGCCACACCTCAAATACTGTGTTCAGTTTTGGGCCCCCCACTACAAGAGAGACACTGAGGGGCTGGAGCGTGTCCAGAGAAGGGCAACGAAGCTGGGGAAGGGTCTGGAGCACAAGTCCTGTGAGGAGCGGCTGAGGGAACTGGGGTTGTTCAGCCTGGAGAAAAGGAGGCTGAGGGGAGACCTTATTGACCTCTACAACTGCCTGAAAGGAGGCTGTAGTGAGGTGGGTGTTGGTCTCTTCTCCCAAGCAACAAGCCATAGGACAACAGGAAGTGGCCTCAAGTTGCTCCAGGGGAGGTTTAGACTGGATATTAGGAAAAATGTCTTCACTGAAAGGGTTGTCAAGCACTGGAACAGGCTGCCCAGGGAAGTGGTGGAGTCACCATCCCTGGAGGTATTCGAAAGACGTGTAGATGTGGGACTTAGGGACATGGTTTAGTGGTGGGCTTGGCAGCAGTGCTAGTTTAATGGTTGGACTTGATGATCTTAAAGGTCTTTTCCAACCTATATGATTCTATGATTTAACATAGATACTAGATTGTTTTCTCCCAGAGATCAGTTCAGTGATTCAATAACATCTCTAGACAGTTTAAGGCCAGCTTTACCCTATAAAAAACAGTTCAAAAAGGAATGAGATTCACCTCTTATAAAGTCTCAAAAAATATAATTCATGTTTGAAAAATAATTTTGTTAGTAGAAAAAACATATTTTCTTATTTGTGAAAGCATAAGTCAAGGACTAACAAAATGCTGCTTTTCAGGCATTCCCAGATAGAAATCACACTTTTCTTAGGCATGTAAGGCTTCTTGGCTACTTACGGTGCTGCCCGTGTGTCAAGCTGGCATTCAGCCAGCAAACAGCACAGTAGCCAGCTCCCGCATGGCTAACTGCACACAAAAAGGGAATCAGATGGAGGATCCGCATGTTGCCAGCTACTGCCATCTACCTCTGCTGTAAGGCGTCCTTACACTGTGACAGCATGGACACATTCACACCACATGTCTCATTATGCTAAATCAAACCTGCTATCAACTATGTGCCAAAAGGGGGGGGGGGGGGGAAGAGAATTTGTAAACATTTTGGGGGAAGAAATGACATGACCATAGGCTACGATGGCTACAAATAAGACAGACGTACTTGCAGCAGACAAATAAAAAAAAATTATATATCCACGCAGAGCACAAGAAAATACGTTTGTTGTGCACGGCATTACATAACAACAATGCCTCCAAGCCTTCTGCACGACAGCAGAAGCTGTCAACGGGGGATAAGCAAAACCACAAAGGAAGCAACCTGATTTAGCAAAAAAATACAAGTTGCTCACTTATCTCAACAAATGACAGGTTTAATGAACACAGCCACTCTACAGATATTTTCTTTTAGCAAGCATTTTGAAACAAAACCGGTTGTGGGAAAGAGGAGTCCATCGTTCTCCCTTAGTAGTCTTAAACTCATCAGCTAGGAAGGGTCCTATTATCCCAACCCTGTGGATAAGCCACTGCTTTGTTTCATCTCATTTATAATTTTTCAACATCTTTCCACAAAACAGGAGTATCATGCCAAAGTCCACTCTTTCCACTGTAGCCATTATTAAATAGTATATACTGCTCCCGACTTACTTTTTGTACATCTTGCCATTGGTACTTCTGAGCTTTACTTCCCTCACTGTATAATGAACGGTTCTCCTTAGACATGGCCCCTTTCTCCCCTTTCTACTTTCTTAATATATGTAAATGTACGACAAGAATCTTCAAAGCCAGCTAACAAAACTGGATAGCAATTTCTCATTAGAAATCTCTGCAGCAGCTCTGGGAACCTCAGCCTGCCCTCTGTGATTTTGTTAAAAGAAAAAAAAAATCCACGTAGAGTGGTCAAGCAATCACTGAAATTTTTATTGTATGAATGTATTTTTTAAATTTATGCACGAAGAAATATTTTTCAAGACTCTGTTCAGTTACAGAGGATTTAACACAGTGTTATTACATAACTAGTTCAACAACTTCCCCCACCATGTACTTTTCTCTGCATGTAAATTTTTTTGAAGTTATTTCTAAGGCAATAACTCGATATCAAAAGTTTAATTTCAGAGTGTGACAGGTGACAAATATCTTCTTCCTATTTAAGTGCTCCCCCCACACTGCTATTCTAGTCTGTGCAGAATATAAATGACCGACCGCAGAAAAAGAAAAAAAAGAGAGAATTATGAAGTATTTTCATAATAACCTAGTCAAAAGCATTTTTCAAGGTTTTTCATTAAAATCCACATTTAAGAGAGAATTAATACAAGAGGGAAAGAAGTTACCCTCCCCAAATGATGCTGATTAAAGTACATTTCTTCAAGGGCTTCAAAGATTTGCTTAGCAATCCCTCATTCTCTTGTCGCCTCCCAAGGAAAAAAAACATGCCTTTAGAATTTATGCTGGCTACATTTATCGTAAATACATTTATGACACTGCAACAAAGGAATGCTGCCATACTGCTCCACGTATACAGAAAGGACTAATCTCTGCAACCTTCTTTCAGCATAAAGGACTGCAGTAAGTTTAACACAGCGGTTCAGTGTGTGCTTAATTGCTGAACTTCAACATATCTCAGAAGCTCACAGTACTGCAAGCCTTCATGTAAGAAAGATTAATCAACCTTAATATTAAACCCACCAAACTGTCTAGCAAGACTGTTAACCTTTTTAGCAACGCAAAGAAGATAGGTTTAATCTACTGCTCTGCTTGCTGTTATACCAGATGTTCACAAGGACATCTGCAATTCTGATGGCATCGTAGGATGGGCTACGCTATTAGTGACTTTGTATCACGCTACTTCTTTTTCAAATATTAAAGGATAACAAGAATTTTCTTTTTTGTGCTTCCTTCTGCTTCTTTTTTACCTGAATATCACTGGGTAGATTCTCAGCTGATGTGCATAGGACAGTAACTTCATTCCATTTGAGAGAATCTCTCTCAACCACTAGAGAAAACTGCGCATACGCTTTAAGTCAACCCTCAAACGAAAAAGGGCTGTAATTCTGTCCTCATTTAGTATTGCTGGCTAGTGGAGCATGCGTCCTGCTGTATAAAGGTCATATCCACAGTCAAGGCCTGCCAAGGGATAACCTGCAGCTTAGCTAAAGATCTTCTCACAGGAAAGAGCTATAAAACACTGAAATTACAGCAGTTTGCCAGGCAGGCAGATCCTAACCGTTAGCATGTGAATTTAGAAAACTAGAAGCACCCCCACCATTTCACACAATGCTTTAACACACCTTCTTTTTATTTTATTCATATACATTGTTTGAGGGTATGGTCCGAGCGCCTGTCTGCTGGGCACAGCGCAGCACTATGGGAAGAGCTGAGCTTGAGTCCCAGTATAAGCACAGGCACGCTTCTGTAGTGCTGCTTCAGAGTCATTTCTACTTGGTAACAAAATTGTATTATTGCTGGTTCGGGAGATAGCTCAGCTATCTCTACTTAGCATCCCACTTGCATAATGGGAGATTTTCACAGTAAGTTTATTCATCAAATTAGGATGCCTGCCTGGACCAAAAGTTTAGGATCACTGAAGGAGTGATTAAGAGAGTTCCTAGAAAGTAATCTGAGCATCCATTAGGTCCATCCAAACATTCCAGATTTGAGAAAGGATTTATACCTCCCTGTTCACACAACTGTGGCCAAACTGTTCTTCTGACAAAGTTTTAGCTGCAAATTAATTTATTTGCTCTGTTAAGGTCTTCCAAAGCACCAGAAAAGCATGGTGACAACATTCCCAACAAAGATCATTTATGCAAAGATGCCTTTCAGCATTTTCTTAAACTAAGTTCAACAGAGTTGTCATGGCTCATCTTCCCATCGCTTATAGTAACCATACACATAATGATTCATTACAAATTGTTGTTAATTACACGTGCTACAACTTGAACTATTGCAAGGTATCTTGCCACTGTAGTCCCATACCACTCTTACAGAAGAAAAAAAAAAGTGAAAAGAAATATTAGGCTACTAAAGAATTTGCACCAACTAAATTGCTGTCCAGAGGCATCACAAAGCACTGAACGTTAAAGACTGCTCATACATTAGAACTCCTTCAGAAATGAAAGGATGGAGAAATGAAACACACAGATATATCCCAATTTCCTCACAGTGATCTGTAGATAATGCATTCTGCTGGCCAAAGGAGTATTCTCGTTCTGTTCCATGTTATAAATATAGTAACTGTCATACACAAATGCAGCTCCAATATAGCTTTCAATTGTGTGTTGGCTGATTTTGACCCCTCTAGTTCAAGGAGAAAGAAGAATTTCCCCTCTTCGAAGGGAAGAAGTATTGCTTCTGCAGCACATTCAGTCAACTATTAACAAGAATTCTGGCATGAAGTTTAGAAGCAGATATATACTTATCAGGAAAGTAAACAAATACTACAGGTAAAGCCCATAAGGAAGAGAAATATGCTGTCAAACTGTCTGTCTAACAACAATCTCAATCAGAGTTCCTGGAGTTATTAGAATTTAACCACCTCCCTTAACATTTGTTGTTTATTGTTGTTGTTTTCTCTATTTCTAAAGAAAGAGTTCCAGAGTTTTCTTGATACAGATCAGAAAAACAGTGCAGATATCAGGCTTATTTCCTTCTGAGGCATCTCTATCCCCAACTAGAAGCATAATACTGAGATGTCATAATCTTTCCTTTTCCTTCTCCTTCCCTTCCTTTTTCTGCCTTGATGTCACCAACAAAAAATTTTGGTCAGGGCAGACTGAAAACTGCCTAATGAAGTTCCAAAGTAGTATAGGTAGAATTATTCTCAAATTACTTCTGGTCTAATTTAAAGCAACAATTCTTACAAGGAACAGGATTATAATCCTGATAAGGTAGTATCTGCTATTGTAGAAAGATACAAAAATTTGCAGAAGATGAGGTATTTCCGAATACTTCCTCTGACCTTGCAACTTTTACAGTTTCTGTACAGCAGCAGTGCTCTCAACAACAACAACAACAATAAAGAAAGTAGTTTTGGAGTATGTGAATAATGATGGGGCCGTAAGGACAATTTGCAAAAATTTTGTATGTCCTCATACTAAGACATTATGTATGGCAAGAAGCATCCTTCACAGATTTCTCTGTAAATTAATCTGTTGGCTTTTTATGCAAGACATGTCATGCTTTGCGTGTTTATTAATGCCTATGACTCAAAAGCAGCAATCAATTAAATTTTCTTTGATTAACTAAAATACAGAAATTATTTTCAAGGCACATATAGAAGTGGTTCAAGATGAATTCTTTTGATTACAGAACACACAACAGGCCATTTTATCAATTAAAATGTAACAATGAGATGCCAGTGAAAATTTTTCATGTGGTTGACAGTTAACTCTATTCCTAAACGATTCCTTTTACTGTCTGTGGCTGGACTTCTGAAAGAATGCTTACAAGAGCTCTTTGGAGGAATATTGTTTTATTATCAGTATTTTAAGGTGCCTAGGACTATTCCCTGCATTGGAGGAGTATTGTTTGGTTACCAGTATTTTAAGGTGCCTAGAACTATTCCCTGCAAGCTCTTCATAAAAGAATTCACTGGAGCACACCACCAAATAGTCTTTTTAAAAACCAAGTGATTATAATCTCTCTTCTATTAAAAGCAAACCAGTGGTCTTTCAGCGAAGCATGAAGGAAAAGCAGCAAGTATTTTAAAACATTCCTTAGCTCTTCAAGACTTCTCCTGCATAGCTTTCCCCCACACCATTGTCACAAAAAGGCAACACTGACAGCTCTTCAGGCTCCAGCAGGAAGCCACCCACACACAGATCCAGAAAAATTCTGCCTTGATAAACTGGCTTCTCCTGGCCAGGCCTCGACGTGACGTCGCACCTCTTCCTACAGCAACGCAGCACTGGCAGGATCTCCCTCTGGGGACTCATCATCTGCCACAGAAAGCACTTTGCAACCAACAGCGTTGCTTCCAGCCCACTTATCTATAGGATCCAGGAGCAGAGCAGGCTACAGTGCCTTTTATGAAGTCTCCCATTCCATCTCCTGTCTACCCTGCCCTCAAAACACATTACAGTCTCAGGAGGTGTGTTTCCCATGTGTTCGGAGAGGACAAAACGAGGCCGACTGTATTGCTTCCCCTCAGCGGTAGGAAGTTTTATGGGCAGGATCAAGGAGCATGTGCAAATAGAAAACGCAGCCTGCTAGAGGCTACTATATCACAAAAGGATAGCCAAACAGAGGCAAAATCAAGTTTATTCCCCAGGGTAATAGCATAAAGGATGATCATGCTAGCTTAGTTTCTTGATAATTACCTACCTGAAGATACCCATTAGTCACCAGTATTTTCACAACTATTAGAATACATTTCAGCTGAAATTTTCTCTGACAAGGGGTTTTGCTAACCTCTATAAATTTTCTAGGTTTAAAAAAAAAAATCCCTTATTATGGATTAGAGATTTTTGATTTACTGACTGTGTTTCTGTGCAGGGGAAACAACGCTAGTTTAGAGTACATAGAATAAATTGATTGTTCGAGATCATTTCTAAGCATGTGAACAAATACTTGAGGAAATAGACATAAAATAAGACTGTTGTAAAGGTTATAACACTGTACTATATTTATCTTCCTTTTCTGATAAAGTGTGCCTTTTGACAAGAGAAAATGGAAGGGGGATCCAAGGGAATAAAACCACTGCCATCAACTAAAGGAAGTGTAACATGATTTCAGTTGTACCAGAGATTAGACAAATTAAGTGCAGATACATGCAAAAATACTATTCATAAAGTCTTTTGGAGGTCTTAAAGAACTTTTTTGTAAAATGTGTCATTCACAGAGTAAATGCAGATGTAGTAAACTGTGTGAGCTGTGATTTAATAAGTTATAAGTGATGTATTAAGTTTTTGTGAGATTTTTGACCCTCATTTGAGATCATCGACATCTAGATCCTCAGTGGCTTCAGCAGGCACAAATACGGCCAAGCCAAGTGCACGAGAATCTTACAAAGTCTTGCACAGAATGCTTAGAAACGTTTACCACATCAGTGATGATTACATGATGAAAATGCATCAAGATTATGCAAATTCCAATTAATGCCAAATATTTAACTTTACACAATGAGCACCCACATGCCAAACTAATGAAGCTGGAAAGCAATATAAATCATGATTACTATTTCTTTCAACAAGAAGTGTGCCAACAAATAAAAGTTGGCAAAACATGAGCACTACTTTTCAGTAACTGTTTGCAAAGGTAGAAATGTATCAGGCTTTCAGCAAGTAAAGAACCTGTAATCAATGGTTGTCCACAAAACAGACTAGAACCAATACAAATGCTGCTTACACTGGTATTACTAGGTATGACCTATTACTTATAGGTACTGGCATCATCATTATTCCAGGTTTCCCCATATGGATCCCTCCAGATAACAATTCAAAGCCTTTACCTATTGCTGTCACCATTTCTTCAGTTAATGAGCCATGAAGAAAGCTCTACTCACAGGTACTTCTAGTACATATAATATGCAACATAAGCAATCTTTTGTTTTGCAATCTGGCTTTATTTACTGCTCGAACTGAAGACGATGCTTCAGACATCTACAACTACCACAAAAGCCATTTCTCCAGCTTCTAACAGGGTTACAAAAAAAAAAATCTGAATAGCTGCTTTTTCAAGCAGCAAATAGCTCTAACACCACTGGAAACTACAAATGAAAAGCAGTGCAAAGCCTGTCTTTACTTCCACCAAAAGTCACTTACTTTTCTGTAATTCCATTATAATTTATGTCTGGTAACTGGGAAACATCTCAGTTCATAGAACCATAGAATCATTTAGATTGGAAAAGACCTTTAAGATCATCAAGTCCAACCATTAACCTAACACTGCCAAGCCCACCACTAAACCATGTCCCTAAGCACCACGTCTACACGTCTTTTAAATACCTCCAGGGATGGTGACTCCACCACTCCCTCAGGCAGCCTGTTCCGATGCTTGATAACCCTTTTGGTGAAGAAATTTTTCCTAATATCCAGTCTAAACCTCCCTGGAGCAACTTGAGGCCGTTTCCTCTCGTCCTATCACTTGTTACCTGGGAGAAGAGACCAACCCTCACCTCTCTACAACCTCCTTTCAGGGAGTTGTAGAGGGCAATAAGGTCTCCCCTCAGCCTCCTTTTCTCCAGGCTGAACAACCCCAGTTCCCTCAGCCGCTCCTCACAGGACTTGTGCTCCAGACCCTTCCCCAGCTCCGTTGCCCTTCTCTGGACACGCTCCAGCCCCTCAATGTCTCTCTTGTGGTGAGGGGCCCAAAACTGAACACAGTACTTAGCTATGACCAGTTTCACAGAATAAAACCTGCGCAAGAGCAGCCTGCTGCTAGTGAATTTTGCTTCCACAGACTGGCCAAAGACAACATTCAAGAACCACGATTTGTCCTCCGCCAAAAGAGGGGGGCTGGGGGGCGGTGGGTGGAAACCAAGGTTCAGCAGTTAGGTCATGTGCCGTGTGCTTTGCCCATAGCCCTTCAGCAGCTGAGCTGCAGGCCCCACAGAAGCAGCTTTTGCCTCTTTTGGTTTTTATTTTTTCCCACTTCCCTCCCATTGCTGTCCATTTTTTCTTCTTAGGAACAGAATAGACTTCAACAGTTGAGCTTAGGCAGAAGTTTGTCTTAAAAAATAAAAAGCATTTTCAAACAAAAAGGAAAGTATAAGTTAGAATAAACAGCTTGATTTATCTGTGTTTGGTTTTGAGGTATAACTTTTTTAAAACAAAACAAAAAACACCCAAAAAAGCACAAAATTGCTCAAGCTGTTTAAAAGAAAACCATAAGTACAAATTACCACGGCAAAAAGCAATAAAATTTGTAATATTTTCAATCTTAGTAGACTTTTATAATTACATTTTCTCTCAACAGTAAAAGCTTACCTCCAAACAATACCCTGTATATTGTGTTAAGTGCCAAAGACTCAAATAAATACATTCCCCCAAATATTTCTCATATGAATAGCACATTATATTTACTATTTGATACATTTCTAGAGCTACCAGTGGCACACTAAACATTATCTTATGAAAAAGGCTGGATTTATTTGCAGCAAATAAAAAGCCATAAAGCTTTCCACCCATAGGGGACCAAGCTAATTATGGTCCATTCAAACACTGTACTCAAAACATTAATTTAAGACAGTTCAATTACTTTCCTACTGAGGACAGATGGCTCTTGTATCTAGATAGATCTCCAACATGAGTTAATGGAGTCAAACGGTTAACAAGGATGCCGGTATCCTGACATAAAAAGGCATACTTCTTCAATAGTCTTATTTCCACAGGCCCAAAGAGCATACAAAAATTTCCCACCAGAGTCACATGTAACAAAATATTCCACATTTCAAAGCAAGGATGCATTAATTTTACTTAAAATTTCTCTGCTCCCATTTTATGTACTTATATTTTTAGCCAAATAGGGGACATTTTCTCTTACTGCACTCTCTGCTCTCACTTATTACTCTCACTGCTTGAGATTCCAGCTGTCCACTTCAGTCAGCACAAAAAAGCCCGTTTTTGGAGGAGCAGGGGAGAAGACGGCTGGTTTGGTTTTCTAAGTAAGTCCATTTTCAGCTGTCTCAGATTGACCATCTCAAATCAGTAACCAGCTTCACAGTAGCCTTGGTCTTCATCTTTTCATTTACTTTCATTTACTCTCCATAAACTAACAAAATAAAAAGCTTTCAGGGATTTTCAGTGACCCATACCCATTGATACCAAATGGAAAATACATATTTTATTGTAATATCCTATAATCACGATGCTGTTGCAAAGGAATACTCTGTATGAAACAGACGTTTTCCCTTATAAGTGAAAAAAGGTTTCCTTCCTTTCTTTTTTTTTAATGAAAATTGCTCCATTACACTCTAGGTATCCAATTTGTGCAACGTAATAATAAAGGTCTCCTTCTCAGAGAGCTTCTCTGTAGCATCTGAAAGTGCATTTTATCTTTCATTACTATATGTTGCATTTTTAAATCAATGTAAACATAAGATAGCAAAACCAAACGAAGCAGGTTTTTACCCCCAGCTTAACATATGAGATACGACAGGTGAACAGAATGTGAAAGTCTTTCGGTCAAATAGCAGTACATCACATCTGTGTGAAGCACTTTCCTCAACACCTGGTATTTATGACAGGAACTGTTCCACTAACAGAGAGTATAGAAATGAATAGTTTGACTTTCCTAGACATATAGGTTTGGGATAAGAAACTAACAGAAATACCGGCATTTATCATGTTAAGGCATCAAAACTAACACTGCATGTGAAGACAGAGCAGGTGATTCATAGAGCAGCACACTGTTCTCAAAGCCGATAATTTATTATTCTGTAGGACACAGATCAATACCCTTCAGCTTTATGAACCGTTTCACTCAAGTTATTGTTCCTGCCGCACCTTTCCTTCACAGAAAAGAGGTTTAAATCAAAACCACTGAACAAAGAAGACACGATGTGCCAGCGGGGAGGTCCAGATCAGATGCAAGTTCTCCTGTGGGCCTTGCAACCCCTTCTGAGCCAGATACTCAGAAGTGCTCAGCACCACAATGAAGCAATCAGATTTTCAAGTCCCACTGCCAATAACAGGAGTTGCCAGATAATCAGCACATTTAAAAATCTTGCCACTAAATGCAAGAACTGTGTAAGAGTAATTTATTAGGCAGTGGAGGAGAAGAGACTACTGGAAATCTCAGAGCCATGTCTGAGGGTAGAACTCCTATTGGAATACTAACATTTACACATATCACTGGACAGCCAGCTTTCAAAAAAAAGCAAAGCAAACCAACAACAAACCCACCCTATTGCTTCCCTGATGCTTAGGTACTCCCTGCCCTCACACACAGAGGAACACATGCAAAGCCCATGTGGTTTGCACATACCCAAAAGAAAAAGTAGTAGTGCAAGCTCATATGGGAAAAGTAGCTGAACAGTGAAAAGGAAATGGCAAAATTGAACACTACCTTAAATAATCCAAACTGAATATTGTTAAAATCTTGGTTCAGCTTTACAATAATTTGCGTGGTTTTGTTCATTTCAATGGTAGCTTGCAAATTGCACTGAAGCATAATAAAAATTATAGTGTTTCATGAACATAAACTATTAAAAAAGCTGCCATTTATTACTACAATGAAACAAGAAATGGCAATTCTAATATATCCTGTCTAAATGGTAACGAGCCCATGCAAAACTCATTGCAGGGTCAGAACCCAATTATTTTCCTTTGGATCATTCAGTGCAAACAAAGTTCATGTCAGCTCAGGTTCCAAGAGCAGAAACAAGCAAGAACTGCAGCTCCCAAGATTTTATTATGCCGATCAGATAGGTTTTGAAACCTTTTCAGTGTTCACTTTAAATCGATTTTGCACAATCAGAATTTGAATTGGAATTTATTTGTACATAGCGGCACTTGTTTTTCAGAGTGCTGCGAACCTATTTGGCGAGCTGCTCCCAAGATACACGTGTCTGACCCACTCTGCAGCGAGAGATCTGTGGCAGTCAGGGCCTGCGTAGACTTCAAAAATCAAAGCACATAGTTCTTGTAGAGCATTTTCTCTTTTTTGAACCTAAACATACATTTACACATTAGCCCCTAATGCTAGTTGGAAAGCCGAGCTCCTGCAAAACACACCAGTCTACTTGCACCAAAGAAACAACCCACACATCAAACTGCCTCCAGTATCATCATCCCTTTTGCTGGAGGTAAAAGCTCAGTGTGAAAGTAGTAAAACATGTTTTTATTACTTTTGTCAGAAAATAAAACACTGATTATGGATATGATCATTGCTACTATCCGCTGAGGTTTGCCGTAGTCACAAGATACAATCCTCAAAATTTGCATGCCTTCAAAATAGTAAAAACACCCAAAATACTGAAAAGCACATCCCTAGACAAAACCTTACAAAGAAATAAATAAATGTGTAAAATAACAAGGAAGAAGGTTAACAGCTGCAAGACAAAATTTGAATCAGTAAGTAATAGGTGGTCTTACATTATTCTATTGTACGGTAGAAATAAAGAACCTAGTCTCAGGCAGGGATGAGAGCTTACAAAGCAGCAATTCTGTATCTTTCTCAAGTCAGATCTTCATGCTGCAGCAAATGACTCAACAAGTGAGACCTCTTTAAAAGTCTGAGCTGCACTTGTGTGGGACTGCTCATAACAACCTTCAGTGATGGGACTGCACTCTCAAAGGTGGTTTTTTTAAATCGGAATAGTAATTTTTACATTATGAAGATCTGATTGTCCAAATGGATACCATTAAAAACTGAATGATCAGGGTGAGGGAAAAAGTGCCCAAATTACCCCAAGCTTTCAAGAATGGGGTCAAAGCCTGGACCAGGACCCAGTTTACAGTAGACTCTCATCTTTGCATTAGATCAAACCAAAACATGTGCTCCACATGCAGTCTGCATTATGAGATCCTTCTGCAACTCACACCCATCTCTTAAAAGCAAATACTTGTTTCAAGGTATTTATTATGTACTAGCATTGGTAAACTGCTGAGCACAGTAACTAGCTTCAGATGCTTATCTTAACACACTTGGCAAACCAGCTCGACATAAATTAAAAAAAATGTAAGAAAGAAAACCAAGTAGGCAATACAGCTTCCATTAAAAAAAAAAAACAACCCACACACACAAAAAAACCCCAAAACCAACAACAACAACAACCACCCACCTCCCTTCACTTATTCTTCTATACTACTTGACTATACTATAAACTGGTTCTGAAATTAGTCTACTACAAACAGGTTTATAGACCCTGAAAGCAAACGGAGTATTATTTGTTTTCCTTTGCAGCCCTGCAGGACCAGCATCTAGAGCAGAGCTAAGCTTTGGCTGATGTTTCTTTGATCCTGGAAAACCAGGTTCTGCCAAGACTCTAGGCAGACTCCAGGTTCTAACAGCCCTGCAGGCTTAAAAAGCAAGTGAGGCCCATACATATTCACCAGAGCTAAAGGGCTGGTCCCCTGGGAGCCTCGACGCAGACCTTCCACAGATGCTTTCATGGCCCGCACCTCTTGCGATGCAGCCACCCACACTGGGGACTTGTATGATAAGCACCAGCACATCAATGTGTGATCAATTAATTAATTAGTATTTAGTATTCAAAGGGAAAGGACAGCTAATTCCCTCACCGACAGTAAGAGAATTTTTATCATTAGTGGCAGCTACAGGTGCATCTGTGGTCCTGCAACTCAAATATAACATTTGAAGCCCATAGGCAGGGACAGATCTACTAAAGCTGTTCACAGAAGGATGATTTCTCTTTTCATACTCACTTCCCACTAATTTTGTTACTGCCATACCAGTAATTACTGTTTCTAAATGCCTTCCCTACTTTCTTCAATTTTAATTATACTGTGTCAATACCTAAAAATGTACAAACCATGCACAAGACAAAGAAGATGCATTTCCTACAGAGGCTATAGAGTTTTCAAAAGAAGGAACACAAGAGCAAGGCCCCGTTAGGCAGAAGACACCAGCTTTACTTTGCATAGCGAGTCCCAGATAGGGATAAAAATAAGCGTGAGTTTTTGAAGGGCTAGGACAGAGTGCCATAAGGCAAGAGAGAACTACAAAAGCCAACAGACGCAGAAGATTTTTCCCGACTCTTACCCTTCTTTGCCATTGTCCCCAGACTCATTTCTCCCTAAAAAATGATGACAAAGAAAAGGCTTGCTTGTCACTCCCTCTAAGTAATACAAAAACAAGGCTCACAATCAGCTTTTAAAAGCTTTATCCGTCCTTTCCCCTCCAGCTTTTCTACCACATCTGTATTACCTCCCAGGGCAAATACGATAGCGCATTCCAATAACAACATACATCAAAACGTTTACAAAGGTGGCAACTTTTCTTTGCAGACCACTTTCCTGAGGAGAAACATAGCAGTAAGTCTCTCTCCCTGCATCCAGCACCTGCAAGCAGACCTTCAACAGCCTTCTCCATTGCTAATTGAGTAGGTTAGATGCATGCAGGTTCACGTTCTCTGCAACTGTTTATAAATCACTGCAAAGTATCTACTTGTACTTCTAATAAGGAACTTCTCACATAAAATAATTCCTAAAAAGCATTCTGATGGATCAATAATGATTTGTCTTTACAAGTGAGTAAAGGTCAGAGAACTACAGTCACAAGTAAGATGAACTGCCATGGTTCAACTTTCTAGGATACGGTTAAGTTCATAAAAGGCTCCTCAATCAGACTCAAACCTGCTTCCCATCTCTAGAAGACACAGTTTGACAAGCCAAGGGAGTCTATGACAGGGCCTTTTCAGGACACAGTTTTCCCTCTGCCTGTTAAATAAGGTTGCCTTCCAATTCTCAGCTATTAAGAATTCATTCCTCTTCTCGTGTGAGAGGGAATTACCTAATTCATTACAGTTCAGCCTTACTCTCATAATAGCACCTACAATTAGGGCATGTGTCTGTAATATTTCCTCAGAAAGTTAACCCTTCTCCTTCTAACCCTCAAAGTCTTTACCCATCCAAGGGAAAAGCCACTAAAGCTATGAAAAGAAAGAGCTGGAGGATGGATCCAAAAAAGGAACTAAAGCCCCACTGTGCTAAGCATACAACCTGAGCAATGTCTTATTTCATTTATAGGTCTCTGGCCCCCACAGCAGTAGCCAAAGTCCTGTTTTAGGCACATAGACTCCCTATGGGCATGAATCAGGATCCACCAAAGAAACACACAAGTGTGTACCTGGAGTTCCTTCTCAGATCTTAGCAACTTCCCATTAGGAGGTACTTCTTTTTACAAGGGATTTGTAAAATCTTCCACATCTGAGGGAATGCTCCTGAGATTAATTTATCATATAAAAGGAGCAAGGCATCATTATTGCCTCCGGCTCCTCCTGTTGTAGCCACCGCAGCTTTGTATAGTGCCACTCTGGAAGATAAATGATGTTGGTCTTATTGAAGCAAGGCTCACACATAAAAGACAACGCAGAGAACTGTTGCAATGATGTTTACATGCCATCCACCTGATGGAGGGTACAATCCAATGTACCTGTATTTTACAAACAGAAAGTAAAACTGTTTCTTCTACTGTCATCCATTTTACATTCTTTCATGTCTCACTAAGTAACTTTTTTACCAAAGAGATCTCTGAAGGACACTAGCAGATCCCAAAGCAACATTTTATAAGCAAAGTAAAACTTAGTGCTTTGCCCACCAGTGACATACATTTAGTACTTAGATTGCTTATTATTTATGTTATAAAATATTCCAGAGGAAAGGGGGTAAATATTTTGGTTTAATGGTAAGATAGCCATTTAACATAATTTTAAAATTCTGCTGGCATTGTAATTGGTTGGCTGTGTTACTTACACACTAACAGAAGGAAACATGAATTACTTAAAGAGATTATACCAAAAATGTCCTTGGTGGGAGACACTTTTTGACATCTAATGAAGAAAAAAAAATATTGCCATATAAAACATTTTAATTTTTTTTAAGTCACCAGACATCATCTTGTACAAATATAAAGCACTGCCCTGCCTCATTAGAAGCATACTACACAATGACTATTTAAAAGCTATCAGCCAGTTTCCCACCTTAGGTCTTGCAACAGACAAGGGAAATTAAAGTAATTCTCAAAGCCTTTAGATAATTCAGGAAATGTTTTAGGCCAGCATCATTTCTTGCAGGGCTTTAGCAGCTAAGATTTTAATACAATATCAATTAAACTTTCTTCCAGAAGGCTTAATGCTATGTAGCACCTGGCTCCTTTTGTCTGACTTCACAAATGTACCAGCAGTACAAGCTCTAGAGATAAAGCTTTTGCTAGCATACAAGAAGTGCATTTTTCCTGCAAGGTTTCAACACTGACACACATGGAAGTCCAAGGCTTTTGCTAGAGAATTTTGCTCCACAACATATCAAAGCAAACATGCAGGACTCAGTTCTAATCTCACTTAGCACACTGCAAATGCAACCCCATTAACATTCAACAGACTTGAGCTCAGAAAAGAATTGTGTAAGTATTAATTATGCAAATTAAATAACTAGATGCTTTTACATATATTTAACTTATGGAAATGACCCAAAATTCTAACTTCGTTAGAATTATTAATTACCACAGTTTAGTTTATTTCAATGTAGGATTAATTTGGGGGGGAATTGGTGTCATTTGTTTCCAAAAATGCTTCCAGCCTCCTACCTGAGCCATGTTGTTGCTGTAGAGTAACATGCTGCAGGTACAGCCTATTGGGTAGGTAACATCTTCATTTTGGTCAAAGTTTTCAATGAAGTGAGAAGAGAAAAAAAGAGAAGAAGAGCAAGAACAACATTTTTCCAGATAGGTCTTTGCTAGTTTGGCATCAAATCTGAGATAAAACAAGCTGAAATCTGTGCATTATTGATCAATACTTGCATGAGTAGCTGTGATATAGACAGGTGGATTTAAAATACTGGAACCTATCCAATGTTGGTATTCCTTCTTTTGAGCTGTTTTCTCTTTTGGGTTCTTTGTTGGCGACAACAACATGTATTAACCCCAAACAACCAATTAAATCTTCACTTAAACTGCTTCTATCATAATCAATAGTTAACTGTGGTTTGGGAGTTTTTCATCAAGCAACTGCTAGTTTTTCCTCTAGTTTTAGCAACCACCACTAACTTAGCTCTCATCTTCTTCCCTTTAAAATGCATACAAAGGAAGAAACAATTATTTAAGGATATGAAACACTGAGAATTAAGAACTCTCTATCAGATTCTTTTTCTCTCTGGTTGTGCGAAATCAGTTCTGGAGAGTTTTTCCCCTTTCCACCTCCCTCCAGTTAACAGTCATCATAGTACCATCTCGATGGGGCACAGATAGGAAGTTGGGATTAGATGAAATGATGTCTGAAACAATTTCCTGAAATAAGATTGTATCGCTGCTGGTGTTCCTGGTGAGAAAAGACAACAAACCTGCACTACAGGGTAGAAGACAACTAGCAAGGAGACAGTCCAATGGCTAGAGAACAACAGCTAATGATCCTCCACTCGCAAAATGCCTCTCTTGGACTTGTCACATCTTCCTCGGATACTCTAGGCATCACCTTGGAGCATACCATGCCTGCTTTTAAGTATCTGATTCACACATTTGACCTGTAACCTCAATCCCAGCAAGCTGAATCTTCTGGAGCTCTGACAATGCTCTGGCAAAATCCCACTAATAGGAAGAAGAAAGGAGAGAAGAAGAAAAGGGTCGGTAGAAAGGGGAAAGGAAAGGATTGAAAAGTTGCACACTCAAAAAGAGGAGAAATAGGAGATTCAAGTAATAAACACCTATACTGTTGAGAATTTTGTTAAAGGCAGTGGAAGTGGCTTTATTATCCAATGACTGGTATTATCTAGTCTTTATCCGGACCCGGGCAGAACAGAAGTCTATGATGAGAGAACAGAGACACAATGACTGATCTCAAGAAATACAGGGTTGATAAAACAATCAGGGTTTTTGCCTTAAACCCATTAACGGCCCTGAAAGAATTAGTATCAGCTAAAGCAAATTTAAAAAAAAAAAAAACACACACAAAAAAGCCCAAAACAAACCAAAAAAAACCCACACCAAGACACCAACTTTTAGTGACTCTAATTAGAAACCCTGCCTTCTAGAACACATGAATTCATGCTATAGCCCACCATACTGCCAACAAAAAATTATAATAGGAACACCAAAAAACCCCCAGTTTAAAAGTTTATTTTTAACTTACCAATGGGATGACTACTCTTATTTATCTCTAACTTTAATGAATGGGTTAATTAAAACAAAAATGCAAGCATATATACACAAACATCTGCTTTGGATGACTTCAATACTACCATCCTGTAATGGCTTCATAAGGCTACGTCACAAGTGTCATGTTATTGGCATTTCTTGACATGACAACAATAGTTCCAGGAGAATAACATGAACATTTTGTTGCTGTGCTGACAAACTCTGTGCTACCAGGATGCAACACTTGGTGGGTGGAAAGAAATTTTTTCCTTCACACTCTTCCTGGTGATAAAGGCCAAAAAGAAATTTTTGAAAATTACCCTTCTGTTACTCCAGCCCCATCATTCCTGAACTGTATGGTACTATTACTGCCAGAATCTTTTCTTTTCCAAGTTTGACAGAAGCTTCCTTCCTGTGAGCAACATACATCTAACTACAGCAACTGTCACGCAGCTGTAGTCCCAGTGAAGTTTGATCAGCTACACTCAAGCCAAAATAATTTGACAGCAGGAAGAAATACCTCACTTGTTGGATGAAGATATGCTGTGCTGAACATTACAAAGGCCTTACATGACTTTATACATCGATAGGAGTGATCTCTGTGGAAGAACGGCTTCTCATCCATGAATAAGAAGAAAACTGTCATTGCTGTAACCGATTTCATTTTTTTCAAACAGTGCCTCCCACTGAGAAACCAAGTACAGTGCTGTTTCTCAAATATTGATGCTTCTTCTCTTCCAAAAATCATGGAAAATGTAGTGAAGAAAAAAAATACCTCACTTTACTTGGGGGGGGGAGGGAGGGGGATGGAGCCAGTGCCCTAAAGGATATCTGAATTCTTGTTGAATGCTTATAAATGTCACAAGAATACCTTGGCTGGCATGTTACACAACTGCTAGGAAAATTAAATGGAAATGCTATGGGATTACTAGCACAGAACAACCAACCCTCTACTATTTGAGGGGAAATATTAAACATAGTTCTAGGCTAAATAAAAACTGCAGTGTTTTGAGGAAACAGTGTATTGATATAACAGCAGGAATGAAGAGACACTGTCAGAGGAGGGTATTTTTGTGGATTTCACTCTTTGGTTCAGATTTGCTTATATATCAGTTAGGCTTTCCTCCTGTCAGATTCCAGTCTGAGACAGATAGCTAGTTTGTAAGGGAACAATTTGCATTCAAACTACTTTCATTCTATTCTAATAGTAGTAGTGCAGACTTTCTAAAATTAAGTATTCTTATTTTTACTTTTTTCCATTACCTATTTTCTGTATCTCTACAAAGCACAGAGGCATCACTAACCAAAACTGCGCTAGTGCCTATCTGCTAGGAAGCAGGCTGACTTCACTAATGCACAGAAAGCCAAGCAAACCTCTGGCACTGCTGAAATAATAACAACTAAATTATGTTTTAAATCAGGCTTTCATTTACTGTTAGCATAGAATTGATCTGGCCCAGAAATAAAAGGTAACAGACATTGCTAACAATATTTTATGCTATTAATGTGATTTTAATCGTTTCCATTGTTTAGATCTAGCTGACAGTACAAATCAACTTACCTGGCTAGACTTCATCTGGGCATCTTTAACTTACTAAAAATAATCCTTCAAAAAGAGCCACATGGCTCAAGAGGATGATGGCATATAAAGCTTTTCATGTCTAGGTAGCTAGTTAAAACACACCCTAAATAAATTATATGATTGCCCACCAGGATATTTAACAGATTACGTGACACAAATCTAACACTCTGAGCCCAGGTCCCAGGGAAAAGTAAGCTGCAGATTGGTTCTAATTTATGCTTTAGCAGTAAATTACAAAATACGTACGTCACATGGACTATGCAAACTGAATGCCTGCTTTCTTTAATGGAAACCTGCCCCATACTAAATTGGGTAGAGAAGGGAGAAAAACAGCTATGTAATTTTGTGATGAAATGCAGGACCTCACCTTCCAGGAATTCCTGTTATATAGAAAGATGAATTTACTTAAAATATCCCGCCTCCAAAAAAGTAACGTACCTAATATAGCTTATACTGTACAGACAGTAAATCTAAATTAAGGTCTTTTACTTACAAACCATATAAATCATTAATTAACATATTAAAACTTCATCATTGTGCATAACTGAATTCTTCTTTACTTGCTTGTGTCATTTATATGTACTGGAAGCAACACAAGACGATACCAGTGTAATCATAGCAATATAACAGCATGATAATCCAGCACCAGGCAAAACACAGCCATACTCTGTTTCACAAACAGTATAATAGCACTATAACCTTTTTTGAAGCTTTTAATGTATGGAAACAGATTTCTTTCTGCAAAACAGAGGAAGACAGTAAGTAGTAAAAAGTTATCCCCTTTCAATAAACTAACTTAGAAAAAATAAATTGTTTCAATAATTAATAAGCTGTGTAATCCTAGTGAGCTCTACAGACTTTTACCTTTAAAAAAAAAAATCTAAGGTGCAACTTGAAATTATTTGGTCTTGCATAATGAAAGTGATGTATTTTTCTGGGCCATCTTCACAAGGAGCAAATTACAAGGGCTGTAAGCCCCTTCAGTTAAATGACAGTGGAAAATACTACTAGATCCTTTAGAGTATTCCTGATTCTGATGAGTTTGGCAATCTGTGCATTTGTAATAAATACTACTGCAAAATTAAACATCTAAAACATCACCAAACTGAGTTAAGAAGTTCAAGCCCAAGTTATGGAGAAGTGTCTGTAGCCATTGACAAGCAAAGGAATACAGAGACTGAATACATAAAAATGTCACGTGTCCACAAAAACACATCCCCAGTGTTTTAGAGAAACAGAAACTGTCGAAGGGCAGAAGATCCTGTGTTTCTATATTAGAAATACTATGATGCCTGTTCCTACCTCTGTAATAATTGGATCCAAATGGGTTCATAAAAAGGGTGACCTTTGCCATTCACATGGACTATCATGACAATGTCTGGGAGATAGAATGCCAGGCAATAAACGGCTGTAGCAAAGAAATCTTCAGAGCAGGACAGTCACAGCGAAGGAGTAGGGGAAGGTGAACTTGCAGTCTTTCAGGTTTTGTATTTTTCCCAGTGCCTGGGAAAAGGGGTTGCCTTCCTCTCTGACATGGATCACTAGATCAAAATAAAACTGGTGTTTCCTGTCTTTTCCAAGCCATGGAGTTTAAGGTTTGCCTGAGCTAGATGACTTATTTCCTGCAGAGCTGATTCCAAGTGGTCCCTGGCCCCTCTATAGCTGTGCGACAATTTAAATAATTGAATTCAAAAGTGGAATGAAACAGCATAGTAATGTAAGCCAAATCTCTCAGTAGTCAAAATCTCAGCTGTTAAACTGCTGTCAACATATAGTGATAGCCATTTCAGCTGTTCACAGACACCAAGCAATTAGGCTGTCTGAAAAGATTTCAGTTTGAATTTTGCCATGGCGACTAATGTATTGAACAACAAATGTAAGGCAGGCCCTCCTGACATCACTAACTTTTTAGTTTCAATGAGGCAAGTTAAAAAGTTATGCTGTGCTTTTCATGCACACACACACACCCCCCGTTCCAAATGAGCTTCTACCTGCTTAGAAGATTTGCAAATGATCTGCAGAAGCAAGAGCTGAGTGAGACTGGTGCTGCAGCAGGCAGAGGAGGTGGTGAGGCATGAGGTAGACCTGGAAGCTACTGCACAACCTGGAAAACTCCTCAGCAGGGCAAACCCATGGGTTGTCTCCAGTTTATGCACAGGGAGCCACATGGCTGTAGATGTTTAGTAGTGTCACATAAAAAGTGGTATAGGACAGTACAAAAGTACTGTGGAAACAAAATTTACTTTTTTAGCTTTCATCCTTAAGGGTCTGACAGAAGAGCCTCCTTCAGAAGAACACAGCTGCATCCACCGTCCTCAGCAATAATAACAAATGCCTGTTCGGACTTCTGCTGAAGATATTTTGCCATAAAGAGCAGTGGGTTTGCTTTGTTGGTTTGGTTTTTTTTTAAGTCAATATGCTATGCAAATAGTAAGGCAGAAAAGTTAAGTAGTTCTAAAGAAAAAGGAAGGCTTTATTATACTATTAAAAAAGCCAATAGCATTCAACACTTTCACTTCGTCTCAAGGTTCCTTGAGATGTACTTAAAATAATAGGGAATAAGGGCTGAGGCCGACTTTACAGATCAGATATACCTTGAAGTAGTATTAAACTCTAAAGAGCTAGCTCAACAAAAAGCCATTTTTCCAAGTGAGCATATCTGTTCCACTGATGTAGGGTATCAGATCATATGGACAATATAAGACAATTCAAAGGAAAAAGCCCTTAATGTTTCCACTTATTATTGCTTTTCTTATAAGACATTTGGAAACTACACGTATCTTTGAAATTGCAGACCTACCTGCTAAGTGTAGAGACGCCCTACACTGTAGAGATAAAAGCAGTTCTAAGAGAGACTATATACCAAAAGTTCCTCTAGGAACTACGTGTTTTATGAGCGCTCTTCATAGATTTATAATCTCTGATTTTTTTTTTCCTGGGTTAAAACCTCTGTGTTACTTCTGTAGTACAGATGTGTAATACTTTCAATTTTACAGGTGGAAGTGAAAACTGATGTGGAATTGCTAGATGGACAAAATAGGTCCATAGTCATTTAAAGAAAAAACATATTCCTTTCTTTACAAAATAGATCAATTAAATTTTTAAAACTCTTCTCAAACTCACTTAACTGAAGTCAGAAAGGCTTTTAAACAACAACAAAACCCTCAACCCAAACAAAAGCAACAAAAAGGCTAATTCACTAGGAGAGGTATTTCCAAACTAAGCATCAGTGAAGTATGCTCAGGACACTCACATTAATTTTTACTTTCATCAGACTCTTTGCCCTTTTTCAAAATGCATATCTACGTCTAATATTCGAGTATTTCTATGATCACTTTGGAGAAACTGGTAAACTCTAATTTGCCAAAATAAAAATTAAAAAAACATAACAAACAACAAACTAGTAAAACATTGAAAGAAAACACAGTCACAAACAGAATTATAACCTCTGGAATACGTAGTATGAAGGAAAGTAACAGACTGACAACACTACATAATTTTAAAAAGCTATTAAAGCCTACATATTAAACTCTCGTTACCTCTACAAACCTTGGTATGCTTTGCAATTTCTATTCACATCAACAATAATTGCACTCGAGATAAAGTTTCACTACCTGAATTCTACAGTCATACGTATTTGGTTCCTGCGCCGTTGTGCGTTTGTGTGCCTGTTTCCATATGTAAAAACCTGAATGAAACGAGACTATGCAATATTTTCATGTAAATGAAGCGACGCACTAGGTAAAAATATTACTTTACATGCTAGAAAATCCCAAAACTCTTAATGGCTAAAGTACTGAAATGTCTAGAAACTTTAAAATGTTCATATAACCATAAAACTTTTCATAAAACCTATTCCTTTTGTCAGCTGCTTGCATTAGTCAAAGCAGGTCACTTTCACCCTTGTCTGTCTCTTTATTAAAAAAGGTCCAAATAAAAACCATTAAATAAGCACTTTCCAGCTGGGACTTTTCCAGTGACAACATAAAATATTCAGAGCAGCGAAGCTTACTCTGCTACATTGAGCCTGATGCAAAATAAAAGTTAAAATAGCAGAAGGTGCTGGATGCTCTAAGCAGGTGAGTGTTTGGATAGCTTACGCATACAAAAAAGTTACAGAAACATGTCACTCTAGGATAAAAGAATGTCTCTGCACAAATACAAACGGTTTGACTTTCTCTGAACCTAATTTATATATGGTAAAATCTCCTTTGCTAGGCACATAACAACTCTAGTCCATAAGATTATACTAAACTATGGCTTTAGAACCTAGTCATGAAGTTAAACCACTTGCAAAATAATTTAGGATAACTGGGATTAATGCTACTTTTATACACTTAAGTCACGCAGTCTGCAAATATTAAGGTAACATCATTGTGATTCAGTGCCGAGAATGGAGCTGTCACCGGCCCGCAGACGCTGACCCGCTTAACACACGTGTGCTTCCTGGCGCTCACCAGCGTGGCCTGCCCAGATAGCCTCACTCTTGCTCCACCCATCCTTCCACCCCAAACAAAGCCGCGCACGTGACTGAATAATAGGTTATTGTAACTTTTTGCTCTGCTTAAAACTCAGCTAAGTCAGCTCTGAGAGCGAGAGCGTTGTGTAGCACCTGTGGGCTCCCTCCCTCATTTATGATGGGATGTGTAGAAGTAGGAACAGAGAATTTTATTTAGCAAGAAATTCCAAAAAACAGGAGATAGATATTGCAAAACTTTCCACAGGAGAAGAAATCAAAATAACTTTTGAAAAATATGACAATCAAGGCTTGATTTCTAAGAGTCAGCAGTGGTTTGTGGGGCTTCTGGACACACCTGGCTTTCTGCAAGCACTGGGCATGCCAGGGTAAAAACAGAAGAGCCAAGAGCCCAGACTTTGTGAGGTCCTATTGTGAAATTGAGAGCCCTGGCCCTGTTCTAAAATCTCAAAAGAAGGACCACAGGCCTCCTGGGTCTGTGGATCACAGCAATCGTCATAGAAGCTCCATCTAAAACTGCCAAGCCAAAGCTGAGCTAGCAGGAAACAAGCAGTTTCCAAAGGTCTGTTTCATTAGAATTTCAAAAGGATTCATTTACACAAACACTTTGGGTTACAATGAATTTAATTTTTTCAGCCAAAAATGGTTTTGTCACAAGTCTCCACCATTCCTGCCACCAAATTAAAAACCATAAAAAGAATGAATTTGTTATGCAGTTCGGGCCAGCTGGATTCTTTCTCTGCAGCTATTGCAGAATTCTTACATGACATGGAGCCAACAAAATCTTTCACCCATGCTCGCTGATCATGTGCTGTGCATTTTCTGTGTCCAACCTGAAACTGCCAGATATGCTGAACACTCACAGCTACAACTGCAAGTTAATGGGTGCTGGAGCCCGCAACAGAAAAAGTACTGTTAGTACATAAAAACGTTTAAAAGGACTGACAGTATTGCAAATTAATGCTCCTGACAAGGTGACACTATCCAGTATTCTGAGTCATAAAAACATTAGATTCTCTTTTTTAGCTACCTCATGATTAAAAGATTAAGAGAAATGTACTATCACTGACCTACTGACATCTCAGCACAGAAGCACTCTGATTCTTTTGCTTTGATCTTGCACAACACCCACACGACAGAGGCACGTCAAAATAACGTTATTTCTAAAACAAAAATTACAAGCTCAGATTTCCGCACCCCAGATCTTGCTACAGAAAGTGTTACTGCAAAGAAATTACTTCTAATAATTATCCCTTGCTGCTGCCAGAAATCAAGTAATTTCAGAAACAAAATAATTACTGTCATTAATACTATCGATAACATTTTCGCAGGACCAATCAATGTAGGTATTCCTGTCAAGCTGTCACTGCTGACCGACCACTTAACAGAATCACAGCCATGGAAATAGCTCAGCTACTGATTCACTCTCCAAAGACCAATTATTTTCTAAGTTCAGGGTAGCAGGGTGTTTCCATATTGTGCATTTTATATAAATCAAGCTTCATGGAATGACCTCCAAACAGAGAACAAATGTCTTCTCACTGCTCCTCCTCGGCCTCCTTTAACATATCACCCAACCATGAGTACAGGGAAACAAAGAGAGTGAATAATTATTTGAAGAAAAACATAATCCGCCCCATCCCAAACTATTTACTTTAACTCCAACAGCTTTTCCATTAGGGAGGGGGTGTCAAGCGGAAGATAAACCATTATGACACATAAGAGTTTGGTGGAACAAGGATTTTGAAAGATTAGGCTTAATTCTGGCTAGCATGAAGTTAGTATCAGTGTAATTGCTAACCTTAACTGGAAGCTACTGTTGATATACAAAACTGTAATGCATTTCAAAACAAAGATGCTCACTCTCTCTGGAGGGATTAAATGGATCTCCCACTTTAGGCAAATATAATTTATTAAAGCATAAGTTAAACTAGCTTTTATACTTTCATCTTATACATAATATTGACATTCCACTAAGACAACTCAAAGCGACAATAAAAAACAGAAATACAATCGCATTTAGTTATTTGGACCAACAAAGAAGAAAGCTGATGTATGCTATCCCTGAAACTCCACAAGGTAATTTGTTAGTATATTACATTAATTTAAAGGTTCAAGTAATGTTTCCTTTCAGGAAAATCTTCCCATATAGAAAAGTGGATTCTACGGAGGTTTCCAGATACTCGGTCTAATTTACATACAATTATGATGATGGAACAATAGAGAACAAACTTACATATAACAGTAATAATCTGAAATGCATTAATGCAACATCTAGAACCTCTAGGTTCCAAATCTGACTGGGGATACTGAAAATAATATTCGATTCCTCCCTCCAAACAACTTAGTGCATTTTGATACAAACGCAGTTCTTTGGAAATGGCCAAGACAAAGACCATAGCAAGTGGCCATGGATTGTGCTAAGGAGTTTAGTAACCTGCTGCAAAACATGTTCTAGACTCTATTCACAAACCAGAAGCTCCTCACTGATGCACCATCACAGCAATTTTGCAAAAGGGGTTCCTATCCTTAAAAGACCTCTCAACTTTTCCTTCTTCCAAAACTAAGGTGGCCTGAAATACCAAGGAAGAGAGTTATAAAAATGGAAATTTCTCTCAGAAAAGTATATTTACTGAAACTCTGAGAAATCAATTGTTCATGGGCAGAAACCCACATTTCCTGCAACAAAACATCCTTTAGAGAATGCTTTGGCATTCGAGCAACAGCTGCAAACAGTGAAGATGTGATGGTTTACTTTCAGACTGCAAGATCTAGGGGGGAACTCTTAGTAATGTTATGAACTGGCTTGGTACACAGATTCTATTGTAAGTGCTTGTTCCCCAGCAAACTGGGCTCCGTGCTTTCTTCCTCCCCGGCCCCTGCTTTCTCAAAGCCGAGCAGTGCCCAGTATTGCCATAAGGAAGAAATGAAGAAGGGTGGTGGTACTCAAACAATTAGAATGTTTTTCCATGAAAGGAGTAACAATGGAACTATTTTTACTTTTAGTAATTTAATAAAACTGGTAATTAAAAAAACAAAACAAAACACAAACAGAAAACAAAAGCCCCAACCACCTTAAATAACTTTTTAGATGAGTTAGGAACAGACATTCCTCCTCTGCTCACTTCATCCCAATTGTAAAAGTACATATTCTGTCTCAGGAAACAAATACTGTTTTGAATATTTCCTTTCACCAACTCAGAATTCTAAGCAATAAAATAATCATTTTATTGATCCAATTGTTTTTATTTGATGGAAAATAAAACTAGGTTATGGGTTAAGACATTACATGAGAAATAAGACAGCTGCATTCATAGTCATACGATGTGTTGCTTATCTTGTTGCATATACTCTCAGTGTGGCAGTAGTCCTGGCCCACGACCCTCAGACTCTATGCAATGACTACCTATCCTGCTCCACAAGATCTACCATAGGTCACAAGCAATTTCTCGAGTTACTGCATGAGTCATTTTCTCTTTGTAGACAGGCGTGATTCCTCTACTTCTCAGGGCTATTGAGGCAACATGTCATAATATCATGGTAGTACCATCATAAATACCAGTCTAACTACCATAAAAGACAACCAAGTGATAACACTCAGTTACACTCTAGTATCTCCCAAAAGCATCCAGATCTGTGTTGGAGAATTCCTTAAGGATTGGAATTAGTTTCAGTTTTCTGCAGAGCCCTACTGCAGTAAATTATATCTAAATTACTGAAATACCTAGTCCACCTTCCTGAAAAAAAAAGCAAAGTGTTAGCTGGAGACCTAATCACGTCCCAGCATGGGACGGGCCTAGCTTAAATGAAATCTAGGTCTTCCAGTAAGTCAGTCCAGCCACATTACTCTTGTTTTAAAAGCAATAATTAGACCCTCGTAAAACGTATTCTACCCATTTTACATTGACAGAAGTCATTACCACCATTTGAGTGCCTCCTGCCAGCAGGACTTCCTGAAGCCATTACTCTTTGTACGGGTTTTAAAACGTAAGTGTCCTCTTCATCTCTACAGATCTACTGAATAACTTAACGTTATTTTGGAAGCTTTTAAATTTGTCTTAGAGGCTTGCCCTTATGAGGACAGGTTAGTCATAAAGAGGTCCTTTGCTTAAATGAAACAGTCATTGGAACAAGTTAAAACAAGCTTATCTGCACACCAATTTTATGTATGTGTACTGTTGGCACAAACTGCCCCAAATACTTCTAGAATCCAATGGTGCTGAAAATAGTTGTGTCACTTCATACATTTTTCACATTTCAGATTGCTTCTTAAGATACGTCAGAAACTATAGTTTCATATTATGTAATAGTCTCTTTTTGAGACTTTTAAAGTTTATATCTACAAAACAGAAAAAGAAAAAAAGCTCATTTCTCATATTGTCCTTTTAATACCTTTAGCTTTACAAACTTTAAATGCTGAAAGTACAGCGTGGAATAAAGCTTACTGAATGTGTAGCCTTGCCGCGGTCAGGAATGTACAGGATTAAGACAAGCAGCGCTAAATCGTGCTTGCCAATACGTTTCCAGGGGATACAGCTCTGAACAAACTTGACTCAACCTTCAGTGGTCCTGTTGTAAAATAAGGTACTCCAAAGACAAAGGACAAGCTTTAAAAGCAGCTGGGATAGTCACCTCTAAAAATGGCAACTCAGCGTTCATTAGTGACCTTCTTAAAAAAAAAGTGTCCTATAAATCCTTTTACCATCTACGTGCCAAAAATCTTTTCATTCAACACCTAAGGGTACCTGCTGTCAAAGAAGAAATACCAACAGCTTTATGAATTGCAGTGTTAAAAGGTAATTCTCTGAGTATCTTGAAAAGCTTCAGAACAGTGAGTAAACAACCTTATTTTACTGCTTGGAAATCCAAGGTACAATCCCTGAATTTGAATATATTATGGTCACTGACTCCATAAGAAGATTATAAACAATTAGAACCCTTTAAATCTATTTCAACTAACTAGTATTTGTTTAGCTTGAGATAGAAAGGCAGCAGTACACCACATGCAAAGCAAAATCTGCAGGGAGAGAAAGTATCTTTTATGAGAAGAAATTACATGCTTTGAAAGACCGAAGAGCATCAGGGTACAAGTATTTTTTCTTTTCAACTACGGATGTGACATGCAATTATAATATCAGTGGGTTTTTTCTCAAAAGGGAAAGCAATCAATACTTTTCCAGCTAAATCAAAGCAAGATTCATGATACATCCTACGTTAGTGTTCAACTTCCCCGATAATAGAGAGGAAAAAAATAATTTCTGAAAATAATAGCTGAAGAGGTCAATTTGACACTGTGTTTCTGTGAACTACAATCAGAGGACTTGCAGCTCAACACACCCACCAAAAAGGGTTAATAAAGACTCTAAAATGCCAGCAGATAAATATTAAGCCATCCAGTCCTTTTTTTTTTATCCAGCAGTATTAGTATCAAATACACAAAATATATCTTGCACACAATAAACAGCAGATCCTAATGTTGCTGCATTTCAAAAGAACAGGAAATAAATTGTTTTGGATAATAGGCTAAGCTTTCACAGTTAAATCTAAGATTTATGGGAGAAGCATTAACTACTGTATAAAACTGGAAGAGGCTAAAAACAAAAACCAGCATATGCCCATTAATCTTGCAGCATGACGACATGGTGCTAAAATCAGACTACTAAGATACAAGTGTAGGCAGAGAAATAATTTGTCTTCTGTTCAGAGGTTTTTTTCCTTGGGGGAGGGAGAAAGGAGAAAAGGAGATGCAGGGGCCCAAACAGAAATAAAAAAATCTTCCCATGCCCTTTTTCATACAAGGTTGGAAGTATCCCACAAACAATCTTCAAAATAAGTAGAATCTGCTAGTATGAGCTAAATTTAGTTGCATATGTTTTTCACAACATATGCAAGTACAACTTCCCCTCTTCTTCCTGAGGGCACATGCTTCACTAAGTTATCTTGCACTCATTAACCTATATTTTCTGTAAAATTTCTGAGGACTATTGTATCATATGGTGAAATAATTCATTTGTGATTGAAAGTCTTGCAACGTCGTTCTCAAAAAAAGAAAGCAAACTTTCTACTCGCTCCCCGCCCCCTGTAACTTTCCCACTACGTTGAAAATCAGTAACTATCAGACAAAATATGCCTGTTATCTTAGCTATGGCTGAGAAAGAGCACAAGCACATGCACAGAAACCCTATCATTGGAGAATGATTTCTGTTGCAATTCTACTTCTTATTTGGGGTAAGAAGTTCTCTATTCTATCACAGAATAGAGAGAATTAGTATTTACTATTAATACTTATTTTCCTCCTTCCAAGAATACCACCAAGTACTTTCCCCCATAATTATCCCTTTCCACCCTACACCATCTTTTCCAGGATGTTGTTAATCATCTTTTTTAAAATATGAAACCTGAATTCTATGGCAAAATATTTCAACTGCATTAATTAGCATTAATTATTACTAGAATAAAATGAATACTAACGCCTTCTCTCTTTGACTTCTATACATCTTTATCTCTTTGAAAGAGGTGTGATTTCCTATACTCATCCCCTGTGTTAATGAAATAAAGTAAAAGTTTCACCTTCTAGAAACCCTCCAGTTACTGTTTCTCAATACGGCTACAACTGTCTCACTATTTCAGTGCAGCAAGTATTACCTTCCAGTGGAAATGCTGACACAACTAAACGCAGTCAAGCACAATTCCTCCAAAAAAACCTCTTCAATGGACAGTGGGCCTTGAACTTGGCTAAAATATAAAGTCATAATGATGAGTAACAAATCAATTTAAACCAAAAGTGACTTTAAGAACTACTCAAAACATAAGCAATAATGTCAGATTAATATTCCCACCACCATCACTGAACAAATAGCTTTATTATCTTTGCGCAATCATGTTTTTGCAAGATAATCATGAAAAAAGAAGCAAATCAAAAGTAGCAGCAACTGTTCCTTACATTGTGAAGTCCTGCTGGCTAGATTTGAGGAATTCTATAGTAAATGCAGAATAGAAAGAATGTTTAATCAAGAATAATTTTAAGCAATACTCAACACGATACTCTTAATGGCATCATGCATGAAAATAGCATTTGAGAAGATGAGACCATAATCCTTACTGGTGCTTCAAATATGTTGCCTATAATTAAGATATTTCTGCCCTAAAGAGAATAAAAACATGCAAGTAGTAAGTAATGAAAACATATACGGCAATAAAGGTCCTTCAACATTTCCCATCCTACTTGCAGAGCAGCACCTAAAACAGGAAAAGAGCACCTCATGATCCATTACTTCTATTCTACACCTGTAAATCTATGTTCAGAAAAACACACCACTCTTAGTACTATATTAAAGGACAATATTTAATGCTATATAGCAGAGGTGAAATTTCTTTCCTACTACTGTCTAAGCTAGAAGAGTGCGTTTGTTTTGGTTTTAAACTCAGTGCAAATAGTAAAATAATTCCGCTATGTCTTGTACATAGGTACAATACTACATATCACAGCTGATCATATCAAGGTTAACGTAAATCTCTGCATATCCCTTTAGGTCAACCTGCATGCCTTCCTTTTTTCCTTTGCCTCAACTCGCAGGAAGATCTCTAGAGACCAGAAAAACTAAAAAGAAGCATGAGGGCACATTCTAGTTTCCAGACCCAACCCAATCTCTCAGCCTGTCAAGCAAAGCCAATACAATCTCACATTTTATCCATAAAACCCTTCCCCATCCCCCCTAAATCCTTTCCCCCTCCCATTCTCTTCCATGCATTCACTAGAAATGAAAATATTTCAGTAATGACTTCTGAATAGGGTACTTCAAAATTCCACAGTCAGACCAGTTTTTTCTTACTTCACATAAATGCTCTGTAGAATTACAGAATTATTTTAGTTGGGCCAGACTATGTTTACTTCTCCCTCCCTCCTGGTTCAAATCATACTGAGTCCTGAAGCACTGAGATGAGGAACTGTGGTAACGTGCAAAACATACCAGAAGAGAGTGGGGAAAAGAGATAATGCAGAAGCAGCAATGATGCTTTCTCCTTCATCTGTTGCTCATACAATAATTTAAACAGAAGAAAATGAACAATGTTTTAATACCAACTTCTAATTGAACTCTGTGCAAGTTCAGTGTTCAGTCTTATTCTCAAAATGGACAATTTATGGAAAACCACAACAATCAAATACTGTCTCTAAGTCTCTTAGAGATACAAGCCCAAAGTAGTTATCTACAAGTGATCAGCAGGCCCATTAATCAGGGGGCCCCATTCCAACCAGTAATGCTAATTAAAAATTGTACAGCTGAGCCAACAGGATCCTCAAAGCATAGTTGTAAAGTAAAAATACATTTTCACAGAAACATCTGTAATCCAACAAATTAGATTGTGAGATTTTTGTCTTTTCTGTTCTAGTAAGGAAAACAAAAAATGTCCAAGTAGGAAATCACGATGAGCCAATGAAAAAAAATTATGCAAGTCTTGAGGAAATATCAACTATACTTCAGACTAAACTTTTTTTTTTTTTAATTTGGGTAACTGCAAAATCTTTATTTTGAATGTAACATGGGGTACACTCTCTCTTAAACATAATGTGTATAATCTGAAAGGTGAGATTAATTTTTACTTAACACAATCAATAAATTGATTGCCAAGTCACTAAAAAGCAATAATTAGAATAGCCCTATCAGGAAATTTACTTTCAACTTTTCATTTTATTTGTAGGTAAAATTTTATCCACAGACAAAAAGCCACTTTTATTTTAACATTTTTTGGTCTCTGGTTCAAAAATATTTATAGGTCTCAGTCACTGGGATAGTACAAGTATGAGCAATTTTTTGAGGCCAATCAAAATATAAGGTGCCCCCCCCAATAGCCATTCAGCTGCATATTGTATGAAACCATTTCCAAAAAACTTTTCTTAGCTTCCTGTTCTAGCTGGGGAAGTCACACATAAGTTAGTCCTCTGCTGAACGAAAGAAAACTCAATACAGCCCTAAGAGAACTATTGCAATTGCTTTCACATAACTACTAGGGAGAAAAGTAAAGTTCTTCATTATTCCAAAAAAGATCAGAAAATTTTGAAGAGGAATACCAAGAATAGCTGTTTCTGCTATTATTTGTTTTCCTTGAAAGAGGGAATTTTTACGATTATGTGATTTGTAGACCAATTAGGACAAGTTAAAATGGCAAACGTTACAGACCAGTGAACACTACAGAACATCCATTTTGAATAATGCTGACCATAGACATGCAGCCCTATGTATGTTTTCTCAATACATACTGTTCCTAATAAATCTTACAGTTAAGAAATAGTAACATTGTTACCTAGGAGTAAATACAACCCACACACATTTGAGAAAGAATGGTAAAAACTATCTATTCTGTCAAAATCTAAAAGTGACATTCCAGTGAGGTGAAAACCAAAGGAACCATAAAATTCAAATCCCCCTTAGTTGGGCATCGGAATATTAATCTTTTTCACAGAAAGGAATGCAAGATTATGTAAAGCAAAGACACACTGCCCAAGTCTGACTTGCATCAAAAGTACCTTATAAAAGCTTCCTTCTTCCCTCACAAGAACGTAGATGACAAAGACCAGTGGTTTTTATTTATATAAAATTATAATTACAGATAACAACCTAAAAACAGCTATGAATTCACTTATTAGATACATGACTTAGGAGTGTTTATTCATTATTTTTATTTCCCTCCTCCCTCAAGGTTCTTGGCAAGTTATTTCTGACAATCTTTTTAGGAGGAACATGACACTAACAGAAACAGGTATTAATCTCTATGGTGAATGTATGACAATACTTAATTTAACCTGAAAGATCCCATATGCAACCTTTATTATTACTAAGGAAGATACACTCTGTGAGACTCCAAAGTTATATGGACATGAAAATATTTTTTTGTCTAAGAGGAGTGCTGTACCTCCAATATACGGAAGGTATTTATTCCTTGAACTCACTATACATTTTAAACCACCACTACTAAGACTGAAGAAAAGCACCCAAACATACAAAACAAAGTCTATTAAAAATATGCTGTGCTCTACGTATGATTTTACAGCACTTCATAGTATTTTGTTTACTGCACAGTCCCATGAAAGCTGCAACATATGCTTCACTGAAGAAGTCTACCAGAAAGGGGAGGCTAGAGACAGTGACAGCACCCAACTGCATTCTGCAACACTGCTTCCCGAGTTAATAATTGCTGCCTTCGCCTGTTTCTCTTCTGTTCTGAATCCAATACAGCTTGACATTATATACATTTAAATAGCTCTGAGATGGTTTGCGATTCCCATTTGTGTCCACAGCAAACTTAGAACACTGATTTTTTCTTTGGTTGGTTGGTTTCGTTTCGGTTTTGTTATGTTGGTTGAGATTTTTTTAAACTGTTACCTTCCACTCTACCCAAACGCTGAACATCTCTTAGCTCCCTCCTCTGAAAAGCACTGAGCATTCCAAATGGACAAAAAACCCTATAAATTTAAAATGTTTCAGAATTGCTGATTCAGAGAATTCTAAAGGACAAGAGGAATCCACAAACAGAAACGTAATTTTTAAAAATATTTTTAACTATTTAAAAGGAAAAGTAGAACATTTTATTTCTATAGGTTGAACTCTTCACTCTTAGCACTAAACCATCTAAAAAACTTAAATATAGCTGAAATTGAGTCCTCCGAGTTTCAAGCATTTGTCTTCTCACTCTTGAATTTTCTCCACCAGTTACAGTCAAGCAAACAACCTGAGAAACCATTGTCTGCCAGGATTTGCTACAAGAATCTTTTGTGAACTACTTCAGGTATTACAAAGCATCAAGAGCAAAAGGCCAGTAGGCAGCTCCCACATTACTGTTCAGCCTTAAAAGTTGCCAGGAATGCAAAGATATTAACAGAATTACAATAAATCTCAGACAAAATACCTGTCAACCCTGTTAACATTAAGGTATGTTTCCAAAGAGTTACTGTATTTTCTGCAAATTTGTAAATATGTCCTTAATATAATTTGCTGAACACAAGATAAGAAATTTGCTATTTGTTAACATTTTACCAATCATTACCTTTGTCAATCACTCCAAACCAAAATCCTTAAGAATAACTCAAAATATCAGTGACACGTTCGCTATCTCATTCTTCCTTTGCTACTTTTTTCTTCATAAGTTCCTTTGCTTTACACTAAGGACACGATCAGGATCACGTTTAATTTAATAAGATCTCTGAAAATAGATTTTTCACTTTGTCCTAAAGCATATCATGCAAAGGCAAAAGGCCAACTCACAATCACACGAGAGATTTTAAACGTGAAAGTAGTAAACATAAGGGTAACTTGAAATAAATAGTTTACTTTGGGTTGTTAGGCTGTCTAATTAATTTTTGTTTGACATTATTAGTATATTGCAGCAAGCAGTGATTTAAGCAGCTGCTTAAACACAGATCATACAAATATATGAGCATAGGCTAATGGAAAGAATGGCATATTTATTTAGATTAAACATTCCTGAATAAATTAAATAAAAAATGCTCAGATCGCAAGCAGAACTGTGCGGCTTTCTGAAATAAGCTGCAGAAAAAATCTTGCTTTGCTAGTTCACATGAGGGAAAGCACCAAATGAAATGTGGTGTGTCCAACAAAGATTTTGAAGTTGTTATAAGCTGTTAACAGACCTCATTTGAAAAGAACAGGCTTGCATTAAAAATAACTCCTCAGCTTGCTTTTCTTTGAAAAAGTATATAACCTTTTTTATTACTCAGACTAATTTTCATAACCAAAATGCACTGCAGTTTGCTTTGATGCTGTGTAATGTTTCTTGGTTCTGTTAAGTGGTACATGATTATACTCTTCCCCTTCCCGCAAGAGATCATAAATTCTTCATCTTTTGACAGCTTCAAACAATTAGACTCCAAAAATATGCAGTTGAGGCATATAGTTTAAAAGTTATGTGAAGTTGTTAGGCTTTTAGATGGCAGAAGGGGTCTGAGTGTTATTTAGTGCTTAAATCCCAAGCTCTGAAGATCTGGGGAAAGTGGCAGAGCCACCTTTGGTCATTCTAATACCTGGAAACACTCCATTTAAATCTAAGATTATATCGGCACTCAATCCTCTGACCTTCCAATGCACACAACAAAGGGACTACAGCAGCAGAGACTCAGCATTATGAACCTACTCAAAAAAACTTCACGCGGATATATTGTCTCACTATGTTAGCTCATTTTGAGTTTTGAAAATAAAACAATAAAAGTAATTATTGGATGCAATAGCACTTCACAAAGCTGCAAGGAACATTCTAGATACCAATGGGTAAAACTCAGAGCATGCCTGAGATTTTCCTATTATGCCCATGCAAAGACATTAGAAGAAGGAACATGATGGCCATATTTGTTGAGACCAGTCTTTTCACAGCAGGGAAAGAGATGGATGCTCTTCATCGGGGAATATTACCTTCTATTTCACTGAAATCCCTCCACTAAGACCATGTCAGCTAAAGGGGCCACACAGAAAGTGTGAAGCGAGGTCTGCTTACCTGAAAAAGACAACAGGCTGGAAGGAACCTCAGAGTCCTTTCCCACAACTTGGGCAGAATATAGCAGACTTAAAAAGTGTGCCTGACGATGTGCCTCCAGTCCCATTTACAAGCCTTCACACAGCCTCCACAGACCGCCCACTCCAGTGCTTCAGCTCTTCAAGTGTAGTTCAACTCTCCCCCCACCACTACCCCATTTAAATCTTTGTTGCAAACTCATCTGATGATGACTTTTTGTGCTATGCTTCTTGGATCACAGGGAACAACTGATCACCATCCTCTTTTCAGAAACCTTGCATTTAAAGAATAGTGTTGCCAGCTGATAGTTTTCTCTTCCAGTTCCTTTAGCGTTTTTTTTCCCCCATAGATCACCTTCCACAAACATGTTATTCTTCCCTTATCCACTGTACTCTCCACAATTTGTCCTTTGCTTTCCCTTCTCTTCCACATTTTTAAAGGCCAGTGCCCAAAATTAGAAGCTAGCTAAGTGGGCCTTCACAAGCTCTGAGGGTGAGCTGGTGCGTGTTACAAAGGGTAACTCTAAACATCCCAGACTAAAAATTTTATAAGACACCACGCTGTCATGTTCATAGGCGACTGTAATCCTACATGCTACCCTAACCCTAATTCCTGCTCCGCCTAATAACCTATTAACCGAATGATCTCTTATTCTAGGTTTGTACTTTTGATTTTAATTTTTATTAGTAATTCACACATTTCCTTTTTGATTTGTTCTTCAGTGTTTTTGATTAATTTCACCTATTTGTAAACATCAATTTTAATTCCGGTACTGTCCTGCAAAATGCTTGCATCCCCATCTATCCTGGAAGCACTAAAAGTTTTACGTGTTTTCCTATTCTAGCATCAACCTGTTAAAAAAAAAAAAAATTATGCAGAAGAATATATATATATTGCCCAGAACATATTCTTGAGCAATCCATCCCAATTAGATAGTGAATAACTGGTAACTCTAAATATTATTCTAAACTGGCTCTTCCCTTGAAAATGCTTAATTGTTTTGCAGTCATTTCACCTAGCTCAGATTTTTCTTATGAAGATGTCATATTAGACCATGTCAAATGCCCTACTGAAGCTGCATTTGTGTGTTTCCCCTATTCTGGTATTCTAGCTAGCCTTTCAAAGCCTTGAAGTAAGTGGGTTCTCAGTAAAACCTGTCAGCTATTTAATGACACCTGTCCTCTATGTGCTGTCAAACTAATTTTTTAAAAATCCTGTTCTGACATCTTTCGAAATATCCAGTTAGGCCCTCTTTACCCTCCTACAAAGAAAAGCAATAGTGCTTCCCACCCACACATACCATCCAATTCTCTGGGAATTTTTCCTTCTAACAAATTCTCTATGTCAAATGGCAGTAAATCATACACTACTTCAGAGAATTCCTTAAATAGCAAAGAAAGTAATTTCATTGGGCCTAACCAAGTTGACTTCATCTCAATTACCTAAATATTTTCTAGCATGTTCTTATCTTCAGGCACACGTTACTATTTTGAAATTACATAAAGCATCTGATCACAGATAATCTCTTCTTGAATAGGCTAAGAAAAAAAAAAAAAAAAGATATTACATGCTTCAGCTTTCTCCAAATCATCTGTTCTTTTCTCTCACTCACTAGGAGAAAGAGACACCTCCTTCTTTATAGACCTAAAGATAGCAATCATTCTGGTTTGACCAGACAGTGGTCATGGATAAAAGTCCCAATTACCATCTCCATCCATTTTAATTGGAGAACAGTTTCCTGAAGTTAATTAACAGCTTGTAGAGAACCAAAACTGTTGAACCTAATTTTAAAGCCAACCACTATTTAACTCCGAACAACACACTGTCAGTTAAGTGTCTCTAAATATGTTAACTTTGCCTTTTGGCAAACATTAAGAAGTCTACAGCTATTTACACTATGTTGACTATATGAAATTTCAGTTTCTTCTTTTGGCAAGCTGAGACACACACACAATTTCTTTTGTTGAAGATACTGTCCTGCAGTAATTCCCCATTAAACTCTACAGCAAAAGGTCACCAGCAACCTATATGAAAAACACATACTTACTTAGGTTTTTCTAGAAGTATCTTGAATTTATAAAACCGAGACAGAAATTTCATGATTAACACAAGCTATCGATGGCAAACAACAACAGAGAATTTATTTTTCCTGACCTACTTACAAGCTGAAAAGACAAGGACCTAAGTATTCAAATTAATAAAGCTAGAACTGTCAAAGTTCAGGAAGGTTTGTAATTATTTAGAGTCATGGGTCAGAACAATTCATAGTCTCTCTTCACCTGCTCGTATCACTATTCTCTATTAAAAAAAAAAAACCCACACACACAAAAAAAACAAAAAAAGACCAAAAAACCCACCAAAAAAACCAAACAAACTTAAAATAGTGCAGATGGTACTTACCAGCCTTTTAACACCACAGACCTTATTCTTTGCTCAGATAAACTGCCCAATAGACAGAAATTTCAGGAAAGCGCACCATTGTGACACAGTTAAGTCATTTATAAAAGCATCTATAAGTGGATCTGTCAAGATGCTATAGATCCACCATCTAAACTTTCCCAGCAGCGGGATATAGCTGTAGCTATTTAAGCAATGTTTGGCACTTCAAACAATTTTTTATCAGAGGCAAAAATCAGAGATGTCTGTTTCCTGCCCACGTTTTGCACACATGCATCTGACTTCCGAATTTACAGCCTAGAGCCCTCTATCACTTGTACATTTGTTACAACTCATTTACTAAATACTATGGAATATTTTAAAATTATGATAGACCTCTGAACTCTCTCAGAACCTCCCCAATATAAGAAAGACTGTAGTCTCAGTCTCAGGAAAAAAAAGACAGCATAACTGTTGCTATTAATGAAGCTGGAATTCCATCTGTATTCACAAAAAACAGACAGTTCAAACCATGATTTTTAAATTATCAGTTAACCTTAAAAGCAAACATTTCTATCAATCGCAGTGCAGTGTCATCTACTCAATTCATATTACATACAAACCACCACTTATCTCAGACAGCAATCTCCACTTAGAAATTAATTTGGTTCCAAAGGATTAGAACTCAGTTCCAGTGTCTAAGTGGATTTTCCATGCTGTGTAACAGTTAAAATACCAGGATTCCCTCAATTTTTGAAAATTTATTAAAAGAAATAGTATTTATGATTTATGTCAAGTTTTGGACCCTAACTGTCTTTAGAGGTTTTGAATATCCACCAAGCTATTTTTTGCTGGCTTCTTTGATAGGGAATGAAAATTCGCTGCATGTTAATTATTTTCAGTTTACATACAGTAAATATAACAAACCACCACAAATGCAGGGCTTCTTACAAGGTGCAATTTAAAAAAACCTTGCCAGTGTTTTGTTTGAAAGTTAAATCTACTAGAATGCATTCAAACTTCTGTGCACTAATAATGCATTCTTTGCACAGTAAACAGCAATGGCCAACTTCAGCAGACTTTTTAAGGGGACAACTGCAAATTTGGAATCAGAGTATCATTCAGCATTTAGTAAGACAAGAAAATCTCTTTTCAAAAGCACTATAAATCTGTTAGAGCATTTTAGTCTGTGCAGTTGGATTTCTATGGAGAAGGAAAGTCATTATTTATTATCAACAATGAGTTCATAATATAAATAATTAGAATGAAATTAAATTCCTCCTGATGTAAAAAGGTTTAAAGAGATGCAGTATTTCTCTAGAATATATTAAAAAAAAAATCTGTGGATTAATTCATGTTCTATATCATCGTGGCAGCTACTAAACAATCTCCAGAAAGATATGCCTTTTCTGGTTCCTTCTGGGTGGATACAGGAGCTGGGTTTAAGCCAATACCTGGCAGAAGTCTGTTACTGAGAAAAATCAGTTTGCTTAAGCTTCACATTCTGGAATATGGAGTTTAAAATGCAGCATACTGGTAGAGATGCTGGTGTGGAGCAAGTCAAGAGTTCTTGGTTTCTAACTCATGAAAAGATTTATACATGTACATAACCATAAATTACATACAGATGTCCTGGCAGCTGGTGCTGAGCACAGGTGCTCTCAATGCCTGTGGTCCATTCCATGCAGCAGGTGAGAAAGCGATATTCTGCATTAGTAATGGCTTCTGGCTGCAGTCATAAGTGAAAATTCAGTGGAAAAAGCCACAGTTCTGTTTTGTGACACTACAAATACTGAAAATGGAAACCCAAGCAATCGTCACCACATGCAAATCTAGGAAGAGGGATTAGTCTAGTAAGCCTAAAGACCGCAGGACAAGCATGTATTGGGTAAGCAGATAACTCAACATCAGGAACGATTAAATTGTATTTCTCACAACTGTTCTCCTTTCCATCAATCATTATTTTCAGCCGCATGAAATTCCCAGAAGTATACAAAACATTTTAGGACTTTCTCTTCTAGACTGTCAGAAACAAGAGGAAGAGAAAGAAATGCCTCTAAACAGATTTTCAGGATAAAAATCATCTAATATGTGATTGACTACAAACTATAATACTTTATGATCTTTCCCAATAGCTTCACAGCAGGAACTGTGATAATACCGTTTCCTTTTCAACATCACAGGTGTTGGAACTTCACAGTGAATACAGCTGGAAGGGCTGGAAATACAAATGAAGAATATGCCATCCTTCCACCTCCCCTCCAAGGTCAGTGAATGGGTGAATTGCTTCACCTGCATCACTCTGCAACTAAGCCTTGGTGGTGATAGAAATGCTTTCTTCTGGCCTTGAAAGTTAAGTAAATACGACACTCCCATGCTGTCCGCAATGGTTCTATTTTGTATGGTTATCGTGCATGAGCATAGTCTTGTATACAATTTATACATAAAATATAGGTTAAAATTCTTGTCCTGAACCATGAGACAGACTGTCCAAACTGGGCAAAAAAGAAATACATACCAAACAGACAATAGGTCTTACGGTTACAATGGGAGCCTCAACAGATGGACATTCACTTTTAATAGTCATCCACTAGAAATGAGGAAACATATGAGAGAGAAGTGTTTCAACATAAGCAAGCAGGGAACAAAATAAATGAAGCTGACATCAAAACTACTGAGTCTGACAGCAAAGCCTCACAGTCATCTTTGGTGAAGATCTGTAGGACTGTGACTCTACTGATTCCATTCACTGCAAGACATTAGAAGAAAAACACCGAAAACACTGTTCTTACCAAACCTAATCTGGACATTAAAAAAAAAAAGGCACACACAAGAGAGAGGTGCGGAGCAAGGGAGGGGTAGATCTAGTGAGAGAGCCTGGACTGTTCCCTGTAAGCAGTTTGCATACAACCACGCCAGGTGGAATCTGCACCTGGAAGCATACTCTAGGACGTTTAACTTGAGTATAACCCTAACATACTGAGAAAACTTTCAAAATTTAAGAGTTGTATTGAAATAAACACAGACACAGAAAACAGAGTCAGAAGGCATCCCCACCCCCTAAAAAAAAAATTAATAAACCTTCTGATGATGATTGCAAGTCACTCAAAATTCACAGCAAAAAGTAATAAACTTGCAGATATAGAACTGTTTCCAAAGAAAACCAGTATCATGCTGAATACTGAATCATTAAGTTTGTTTAGGACTCAAGTCATAAGTTTCTTCAAAACCTCCATCTATAGTTTATTGTTGCTCAAATACTTATGAATACACAGTCATTGCAAGCCACAATTTTCACTACTATATCCAAATGAACAGATCAAATCTGATACAGAAAGCTTCAGAAAAATGGGCTACCCCTTCAGTGCCTAAATACACAATTTGATGCCCAAGGATAGGCATCCAAATATTTACACCTTTACTCATTTAACAAGTAAATGAAAGCTGAGCATCAGTGAGAGATTTGAACCACAAGATGGAGAAAAATGGAAGGCTCAAAACCTAATTTTGACATATATAACAACTCAAAACTTTCCCAAATCCTCCTCCCAAAAATCCAGACATAGATGTCTAGGAGAAACCAAGTTATGCAGTCCCAGTTGCATTAATAGCTCAGATGTTTAAACTTACTCCTGTAGTCAATGCAAGGTGAAAACTGACTTCACAGAGCACCTCTCACTTCACCAGAACATTGCAAAAATCAGAGATAAAAATGGCAATCATTAACAGGTAGACTCTTAAAAACCTGATGAATATAAAGCTCAAAATTCTTCTTTTCTTACAAAGTAAACATATTCCTTCTCATGAACTGGCCAAGTTCAGGCTAGATTCCAGTTTTCTTGTTTAAGGTACTGCACACGTAGAGCACAAATACCCCATAGTCTTCAGTATTAATTCTGCACATTTCTTCACATCCCAGTGAAGCAAAGTGAATGACAGCAAATGATCTCCAGTCTAAAGGGTAAAGCAAGAGCGGGGGGAAAGCCACAGATCAGATTACATACAGACTGACAGCATCGAAGAATCAGGTGCAAATTATACACAAATACAAGTAAAGCACAAAGCCTGGCACTACAGTCAAACATGACACAAGTAAATATTTGACACTTTGAAAAGACAAGCTTGTGAAACAAAAGTATCTAAACTAAATGCAGCAAAGCCCCTCTAATTTCACTGATAATGAAGGAAGGAAAAGTACAATTAAAATTAACATAGGCAGAAAAAGGTTGTCACAATTTAAATCCTGTAACTCTAACCCTTGTCAGAGGGCTGGAAAAAACCTCTACTTTCATGACTTCCCTGATAAAATATTGCTGGCCTTTCACCCTGAAATATTTCAGTTCAAACACCATCTAATTCCAAAAATTTTAATCAAAAACCACAGTCTGTAAGTCTCAGCATGCATTAGATGTGACTTGAGCTTGTGAAGGGAAATGGGTTCCACTAAAAGCAAGAGGGGAAAGGTGAATCTGACAAGACAGCATCAAGAAAAGACAAGAACGTTTTCCCCTTTCTACATCCAGGAGAAAAAAAGCATACAAACACATTCCTTCACACAGGTTTTGGAGCCAGCATGGTTAGGCTCAGTGAGGGGATAAGCCTACAACTAAATTGGTTCCAACTGGGGAAGGACCGAGGGATGCTTTGTGCATACTGCAAAAAGGACCAATCTCTTCCAAGCATGTGCAAACAGCGCTGTGGTATCCAGAAGGAGGGTAAACACAATGCCTGTGTTTTTAAAACTAAGCTTGAGATGACAAATTACTTAATCAACTGCAGCAGTTATAGTAATGTCTAAATCATCTTAGGAAATCAGTACATAACATTAAAGAAAAACACAAAACGTTAGGAAATTGAAGTAGGAAAATGTTTAGTCGATCAAGCGCTGGTTTCCTAAAACATATGAAAGACAAGCAAAGTTCTAACTTCCAAGAATAATCTAGTTTTAAATGCATAATTTATCAGCTTCATAAAACAAAAAAGAGTAACAAGAATATCTAGACAAGTCTTTCTGCTTTTTCATAAGACTTGTCATACAAATGACTGACTGCATTAATATACAGAATTAACTTTGTTAAAGCCATAGCAAGGAATGAGAGATGATAAAAATGCACAGTAGCCGATTTAATCATAACTTCTTTAATTTTATGCTAGCTCTGGCAATTGACCTTTTAATAGGTGTAGTAATAACATGCATATGAAAATATTCTTATAGCTTCTTTTTTCCTGGTGAGCATCTTTTGCTGGCCTCTACAGTCTTTGTCCAGGAAGAAAAAGACCTTAGAATAAAAGTGAGAAAAGTAATATTATCAAAGTGTGTAACAGAGTAGACAGAGATAGTGACACCTTAAAATAACAAAGGCTTGCAATCTCATGTAAAACAAACAAATTTATAGACTCTCCATACACAAGAGGGTAGGAACTGCCACAATCTGTTAAACTTATTAGAAACCATGCCTCTGTTGTGCATCTGCAGGTAACTTGATGCTTTACAAAATGCACAAAAAAGTTTATTAGTGTGGATAGGCCCATGGCATGATATCATGCACATAAATGTACCTTGTGGGACAAAACATACAGAAATGATTGCACTTTAACCCAGTTTTCCACCAGTGCTGGTAAATCTGTAATTGCATCTGGCAGCTTCTGATTTAACCCAACAGATTAAATCACTATAGCTGGTCAGTACAGCAACAGAGCACATATTTAAGTGAACCTGTTACCCCACAGTCCCCAGTGTTACAGTTTTATTACAATGCTTGACAGCTGAAATACATTTCATTTTTTAAAAGAGAGTCTAATTCCAATTACCCTCCAAGTTAGTTATCTTTTCAGTAGACAGTTTTTGGATAATCCTATCCAAATTAAGGATTTTGCATTTTCTTCTTCAAAGGGGCACACGGTGACTTTACATGAATTCATTACTTGAAAATAAATATTGAACCAAGTGAATCTCAAAGTACAAAAGTTTCCTATTATCTCTTGTTTGTTTGAGTAAGACCATCTGTAACACTCACAGACAATACCAGTGGTTGAGTTTAGGTTATAAAATCCCAAATGGTATAAGTATTAGAATATATATATTTGGAGAGGGTAAGGAAGATTACAGGCACTTTTCTCACATTTTGTTAAGAGAATTTGTTAGTGGACAAGAAGAGAAGACGGTATTAAAGAAATCTTCGCATAATACAGTGCCAAGCATTGAAGTTAGTTAAATGATAGAAGATTTTTCGTAAGCCCAGGAAAAAAACTCCCAACATAGGTTATTTTAAAGAACCGCAGCAGCAGAATTCCATACGTATTATCTTCAGCACCATCTCAATTTAGAGGACTAAAATGGTGGGAATCTTTCATACCACAAGATGAGTTTTTTAGAACTACTGAACTAAGCACACATTAAACAAATTAATCCCTACAGCACACTCTGGGTGAAAAGACTCTTTTTTTTCCTTCAGTGTAACCGGAAATATAAGCAAAGATATACAAATTATGTGCTTGTCAGCATCTCTCTGGTCAGATGCATCATTCTCTATTGTTCACAGAAGAAAAATCATCACCAACACCTGTAACCCTGTCATTGCTCATTCTGTCAAATCCAAGATGCCAGGTAATACTTCCCCCCGTATTCCAGTAACACTGAGCTTTTTTCCAACAAATACACAGTAATGGCAAGTCAGCCTTCACTGATGCTCTACAGAAAAAAATAATTTCAAAAACCAGTGGAAAGAAAATATAACAGAGAACAGTGTCAAAAGCCTTCACATCAGCATCTATGAGTGCTTACTATTTAGCATTCACACCACTGTATCTAAATGGCTATCCCAGATACGTAGATCAAATTATAACCTCCAATTAACACTTCATATCCAAGTAAAGCCAGTACACAAAATACATTTTTGTCTGTAAAAGGGGAAAACTTTCTTTCATATTGATGAATAGGAGGTTTCAGCATTCCCCATATCAAAAAAACCCAAAACCCATCTGAATTATAACACAAAAGTTAAACATTCTGTAGAAAGAAATTTAAACCTCTTTTCTTGATTTTAAATAAAATATCTGGGAAATTTTCCAGGTCTTCAAAATATCTCCCAATGTAAGAATGTGGGGGAAAAACAGAAAAATCATTTTAAAAAAAATATTATTTTACAATCCTTTAAAAAAAGATTGGTGAAAAGTAAGTTTACCTGACATGTTTTGCAGCTATTTGTTTTAGATACTCTTAATTAATATAAAATTATTTATGCAATTAGGTCTTAAGCAGTCAAGGAAGATAAACTGAAGAACTCTCAACAAGGCAAATTCTGCAGCCTGGAGGTGGTCAATCAGATTCCAGGTGCAAAGGACAAACCCAGAGGAAAATCAAAATGTTCACAAAAGTGACATTCCTCTATACCGTTCAAAACATTATTTACGTCTCATTGAATCTGAAGCACTCTCAGAGAGGAGTTACAGCTAAGAAAGTCAAAACAAAGCAATCCATCACATTAGATATCCCTAGGATATGAAAAGTTCTACCTGATTAAACCAAAGAGTAAGTATCAGAGGGATGTAGAAATATATGCTGCATCTGGACTGCTTTGAAATTAAAGACTCAAACTATATTTGAAAAATGCTTCCAGGTTCCAGATACCTCCTTATAATATTTCATCAAAATATTCTCCAGGTACATCTACCACAGTGAATACCAAAAATAAAGAATGCCAACTGTACCGCAGGCACTGTCGTACAACAACCACAGGTTCCTTTTTAATTCACCATCATTCACAATCTAATAGGAAGTTGGGCAAGAACATTTTGTAACATTTAAACAAATTAAAAACCTTAGATGACTTCATGTTTGGCAACATACTCATCTTTTGGCTTCTTCGAAATTAGTAGTGATGGCACAGGTACTGTATTTAACTCTTAACAGGGGTACGTGTTCCCGTACGTGTTCCCATGCATGCCTGTACAGTCCAGAGAGCAATAAGAACAACTATTTATCAAATAGTTTTTCTAAGTGTCTGGTAAGCTTTAAGTAAATTATTTGAACACAAAAGCATAAACCAAACATATCTAACTGAAAAAGCAGAGATTACTACACAATTAAACTTCTTTCCAGCATATGGCAGTAGTACACATGGGCAAACAAATGCAATCTGTTTGAACCAGTTGCTCTCAAAAGCTTTCCTCATTTCCTTGATGATTACAAGCAGCCACTGTTTCGCACACTAAGAAACCTGGAACCTCCTTTCATCACTGCAGTTCTCTCCAAAGCAACTGTATATACAATGTCATCACAGACCATCAGGAACCAACGTCAGATCCAGCACAGTGAGCTTAATTTCTTGTGGTCAACAGGTTACAGAGCTATCTCAAGACAACCCTTGTCACTCTCTCACAATTTATGCTCATACGTGTTTCCAGGATTTGTTGATAACGTTAGACAGAATTCAAAGATGGCAGAAGACTGATGTTATCTGATTAATTTCACTAATCACAACTCACTATTTTGCCGAGGCAGTCCCAGAAGTTCTCTGTTCTCTAGCACCACACGTTTTACCTATATAATCTGTTTTCTCACACTGGCTCAGATTTAGCATGTCTCACAGCAAATTTCTTGTAGGCAAGTGCCAGAAAAGATGTGGGGAAGAAAATTTTCAAATCTTGTATGTTTTGATCTTTCTTATTTTAAAGAATTAATTCAAGGATATATCTGCCAATTAACTTAGGAGATCTGATCTGTCTAAATAACCATTCCTGTTAGGAAAAATTACCTGCTGTGTTCTCTCTTAGCTGCCATTACATCCATGCAGCCTGTGGTTCACTGCTGCCATCTTAACAAGGCCTACCTTCCTTTCGCCTCTGACCACATCAGGCATTTACGGATGCATTACACAGTTGTGTATATTTGGACCTATGTTCTTTTCCTGCAGTTTGGTTTTCTTAATATTGAAGTGCCCAAACATCTGCATGGTGTCCTAGAACTCTTTTGTTTCTATCGTATTTGCACATCTTTACATTGGTACCTAACAATTTTATGTGTTTCCTTTCAGTATGAGAAAGATTTCTCAAAACCTCCCCTAGATAAACCTCAGCATGTTTCACTGCTGAATTTAACTCTGTTCAGCTGACTCTATACAGGTAATCTGAACTACAGTACATGCCTCTTTCCTGTACTTTTCACCTTTATTACAATACATGCTACGTATGTTGACAGCAACCAACAAGTCCTATAGTTCTCTGATTAGAGTCAGTCAAGTCTACTTGCTTATTTCTAAAGACAGACACTTGGAAAACTTCTCCTGTTTTTCCCCTCACTCAAACGTGGACATGAAATAAATAATAATAAAAAAAGAAATCAAAGAAATATTTTTTTTTTTTTAAATTACCACCTTTATAGCTAGTAAAAAACTAACAGGCATTTGTTTTACTTTTTTAAAAAAGTATCTCTTCTGTGGGGGAAAAAAAATTTCCTTTCAGATTTGGTATTTTTCTACCAGGTTGGTTTCTAGGTGACTAAGGTCACAACTTCTTACTCTTTATGGATTCAGCTTTTCAATTCTTTGCCGTCAGTAAGGTCCCAAGAGTTTCACTTTGTTTCTATGTCCTCCATCTCTCCCTTTAAAATGGAAATCAGCTTGTAATTTTAGTCTTCCTCCTGACAAAAGGCACGACCGTCTCAACATGCAAACGAAATCATTAACAAATAGAAGACACTGTCTTTTCACATAGGGGTGTATCCTTTAACTCTCATTTTGAGCTTTATGAGCTATTCAATATTTTACCAGAAGAAGGGAATGATGTTTTTATCTTAGTGTCCTTCTCCTTTCAACAACCATCAGTGATAGTCTTTTCTCCACTTCCATGTCTTCCTGAGCACGTCCATTTGTAACTCACAGGCTTCACAGTCTGGAGCTAGAACTCTTTCTGACCTCTGCCCCTTCACTTGAAAATGTTCAGCTGACCTGGCTCACTGAATTACCTCTGTAAAGTCCTTAATAAACAAAGTTATCCTACTTATCCTAACTCTGACAATTGCTTAAGGCATTTCCCTCCTGTCACTTACTCAGTCTCCGCCATGTCTCAGTTAAACTGAAGTCCCTCCCTTGGCCTTTGCAGAGCTGGCACTGCACTTCAGCCCTTTTCTCCTATCCTCAAGGTCACTACAATCCTCACGGGATCAGTCAGTAAAATGTCTTCCTGACGGCTGCATGCTGGAAGCAGAAGCTGAAAAAGTATTAAGAAATGACGTGCTTCAAGTCTCCAGAGAACACATCCAGAAGATCTAAGTAGGAGACTATTTTGCTAAAATTATATCAAAGTTCAGGCTTATAATTATAATAGGTATAATAAATGGCTGTCTTCATGCCAGATAGCTCCTTATAGCTATTATAAATCTACCATTATTTTCATTTTATGCTTAACGGAGAAGAAGCTGAGACCTGTCACACCTAGCTCTATGTTTGAGCTCAAACAGGTGTTTCTCCGAGCGAAATGGTTCATCAGTTCCCACTCCCCATACACCCCAGGGAAGACAGCAACTTACAACATTTAACTGAAGTCTGAAATGCCTTCACACTCCAGGAGGTCAAATTAAAGTCAGCCATTTATACAAATCATATAGAAAGCAGAGAGAGTCGGCTGAATTTTAATTAAAATGAATGGCTGTGTAGGCAGGATGAGCTGAGCCATTCCTCGTCACCTGTTCTGCTGAACACAGAAGGCAGTACAGTATGTACCATCCACTTAAACAAAAGAAGCAGAAACATGTTCAAAACATTCCCTCAAGAAAGACAGTAGCAAGAAAAACAATCTTTAGTTGTATTCAACCTTCAGAAAATACTCACTAATTACCACATAGCACTATGTTCAAGTTCCCGCTCAGTTCAGTTAGACTACATAACCTCCATATGATATTGTAAACCACTCTTTACTAAATATCAGAAAAAGAACGTATAGCTTACACGCATGCCTCTCTTGGCATCTACTTCTGCAAAAAGTTACCAGAATAATATGAAGCCATTACACTACATAACACCACCCCAGCAAACTTGAATGTTGTGAGGCTGAAGATCTTAATTCCAGTACAGCTTTCTCTGCAACAGGAATAAGCGTGGCCTTGAATCATTTCTGACTATAGTTTGCACGGCAAAGTGTGAAAACTGCTATATAATGGCAACTTTTAAGAAGAAGGATGCAGAATTAATGCAAATTATAAAATCTATGCAATCTCTAGTTAAGAGAAAAAACACTATCACACCTTGACAGCTGTTGCAGACATAGTCCGGTTTCTCATGTATTTTAGGAACAGCTTCTCCCTAAAACTCAAGGATGAGAAGCCAATCAAAAGTGCTGCAGGACACCATCTAGAGCCAAGGTAATGTTCTACATCTACTTTTGCTCAAGCCGTAACTTCTTGGTAGCTTTGTCGCAAGTTCTAGGGATGGGTCAGAACACATCCTCGCAGATGAGGTGGAAAGTGGCAACGTTACTACTAGTCACTAACCTTGTTTCTGGGAGCTCCATACTGCCATTTTGGATTTAACATTCAGCTTTCACTGGATTTTGTGGAGGGCTACCAGCTGTTGCTCTCAGAGATCTCTAAAGTCTCTTTTGTAGGAAAAGTGATATAAATGCATTTGCGTTTCATGGGGATGAGCTGACAAACTCTTAAAATTTAGCAAGAAGCAGAGAATCTCACTAGGCAATTTTTGTTGGCCAAACTGATTTTATGTTTCAGTCTTATTTAGAAGTATTAAAAGCACTATTAAATAAGTAAAACGAGATGAAATACAAGGGATTAATTCCTCTACCCCTACTTTCTTATTACAGTATATGGCCATTGTTTGCACGCAGCCATCTGTCAAGTCTCAGAGCACAATCTTTTGGCTTAACATGGTCCACCAAAAGATAAGCTTAATTATGACAGAATAAATCAAACATATCTGTTAGAGGAAAAAAATTATATCAGAAAAAGTTATTTTTTCCTACTGAAAGAATGGCATGCATATGTATGTAAGTATATATTATAGATAGATGGATAGATATATAAACTGCATAGCTCTGCAACCTCCTCCACCTAGACTGCAGTGTTGGCAGCAGGCTAAAGGTTCTCAGCATAAGTAGCACATTCCGTTGCTGCAAAGCTTGCTTTGATTTTGATCATGAAAAGAAGTTTGATACAGTGGTCAGCAAAAGGTCAACATTACCATATTACAACAACTATAGCCACATTTTTCCCTCTCGACAGAAATAAACATAAACCTTGCTTCACTGGTGAACATTTCAGCCATTTAGCTATGGCGAGTTATAATGTAGCGCATTTTATCTTTTCATCCACCAAGTGCAAAGGCACTTTCTAAGGAAAATATCATGTCTACAAAGCCTTAAAGAAAATGGGTCTTAGTTTATTTCTTCCATATTTAAAACAATAAAACAAAGCAACCAACCACATTTCTCTCTACATAATGCTTTGTAATGCTAAAAAAAAAGACAGAAAGAAAAGAAGATTGCCTGACTTTCCTCTAAAAAGACTTACCTACTAGTGCCAAATTCTCTCACTATATCCCTACCAGCGTGGTAGCGTGACCACAGCAACATTCAGTAATGTCAAACACAGGTCTATGAGCACAAAAATGGTTCTAAGTGTATGGTAAGGAAAGAATGAAATCCACTTAATAGTGCTAGGTATATTTTGATGAATGTTTTAAAATAATTTAACATTAAAGAGGTCAGTCAGAAATAAATGGAACATTTATTTAGAGGTAAATAACCTCTTAAAATAATATGATGGATGAATTTATTAAAAATAAATTTTAAAATAGATTGCTTTTTTTCCCTGGCAAAGGAAACGGGAATAATTAATGGATTTGGCTGCTTCTCTCCAGGGATGTAGATAATCGATCTGTGGGGGAAGGCCTTTATCTAGCACAGAGACAGCGCTGGTACAGTAGATAGGGGGAAAGGGGGGAGATCTTTTGCTGGCATACCTCCAGAGCTGCTTATCAGCTCCTACTGCTCAAACTAACGCAACTCTAGGTATTTGAAATGCTGGTAAGGTTGCCAATGACAATATTCTTTCTTTTATGAACTAGAATGAAGGGGGGGGGGGGGGGGGAGGGGAGGGTCCCCTATTGTTATTACAATAAGCTAAACCTCAGAATCCATCCATAAGCAATAAACGGACTACCTGTTCCTTTCTGGCAAGTGCAGCTCTTTGAACCGAGGACATTTTTTTTGTTCACATATTACATAGTCACGGTAAGCGTACAATCATTGTCCTGACAACACATGAACTGCAGGTTTATCAGAATGAAAGGAATTTTTTTTGTTATTTATTTTACAGTTGCTCAGTTCATTATCTACTCCACAGTTGAGTAGTTCTTCAAACATGAACCTCATTTTCAGTGCACAAGAGATGCAAGTTCACAGAAAGTTAAACAGTGTTCATCTCTTTTTCCAAATCACCACGTAGTCTTCCTTTAAAAGAGAACGGGGGAGGAGAGGAGAGTGTGGCAGAATTTCATCTATCACCAAAAAATAATCTGTATTACCGTTGTCAATCACGTGGTCTTGATAAACCCATTCTTTCAAATTAGCAAAACCAACAAAAAGCTCTTAAGAAAAATCTAGTCCTACTGGTTTGTCAGAAATATGGTGACTTAAAGACTAATGTGGAAAAGAAAACAGACACATGATCTAGCAGATGTAAACAAGTGTTTACTTAGGAAAGGTCAAGTCCTCAGTTTATACAAACTGGAGAACCAGCAATGGCTGAAAGTATTAAAAAAAAATTTTGAAAGAAAACATAATGGGGGAGGGGGTGTTCTTCAGTACTTAGGCCATATTACAGGTTAAATTCTGGAAGAAAACAAACAGAATGCAAACAGAAAATAAGTGATCAGCAATACATTATTGCTTATTCCAAACATACCAAAGTAATCCTTTTGATTTACCTCATCATCTCTGACCCCCTATTGTATACTAAACTTTTGGACTACATATTTTGTTTCTCAACCTTATTTCAGAAGCATGTGAAAAAACTTCATTTTCTTAAGATGTAGTTGATAGTTTCATTAAACCTATTGTTTCTAACATTTCTGTAGCAAATAAATAATTTAGCATCACACAGTTAAAAATCAAAGTTTAGTCTAACATTTATTCTTGTAGTACATCATAACTACATGTTCAAATCTTACTGTTCTTCCAGTGAATGTTTCAGCAAATTAAATTCCAAATTACACCTACTTTTTCTTTCTTTTTGGAAGTAATTAGAAAAGGGAAAAATCTTAAGTAAAATATAATTTTAAGTCTAGATCTTGACACTAATAAATTGGTTAATTTGGGGCTAGAGAGAAAATTTATTTCTGACTTACATAAGCATGAGTTCTGGAAAGGAATTTCAAACCCTCCTCACATAGTTCCTCCTGTTTGCAGTGTGATTAGATCAAGCAGTATGCGATATTGCATACGATTTTTATTCCCCACTTCATCCTCATGATACACAAACACACGTGGTTTTACCTCACAGCTCTGGTCCTTCCTTCCCTTTCCTACATAGATTTCTCTCACAATCCAGGCTTCAGTGCATGATTTACACCACTGCAACACAACCGCCGTGGCACAGCTGCAGCGCACTCTAATTTCACACAGTTAAGGTTAAAAATATTGGCTGGACTCGTATACATATTAAACACCCTAGGCATCTGCACTGCTACATACTGTAAAAGGCTCAAAGGTCAACACATCCGCACTCTAAAACCAAAGGAATTATCAAGTGCCTACCAGTGCAACTGATCGACTGGTTAGTGAACCTGCTATTTCAAGACCACTAATCAAATACTGATCACAGGATAAAAATGAAGATGTATTAACTGTAATCTTAAAATCTGAAAAAAGGATATACTACAAGTTACACATTCAGCAACATTATACCTTCTCGGCTGAAAGCAGTCTAAATAAAGCCATTGAAAAACATACCCTTTCAACTACTTAAATCATCTTGATTTAATGGCCATATCAGTAATCATCAAGTGCTATATGAAACTTTGAATCATAGGGACAAAGACTGGTTCAAACAATCATTCATCTCCTAATAAGCTGAGTAAATATTCCATTCAACCAACTACATTAAAATCCCAGTTACTGTATTCACTAAGAACTAAAACACCACCTAACTGGAAGTGACAGCTTTTAGATTCCATTCTGCTTTTCCATACCCATCACAGTGTCCCAGGAAATATAGAGACACACAAACAAGAACACAAGAGGACACGGAAGCCACTGGAGTGCAGTTGCAAGCACTCCCCCGTGCAGGGTAAGTGGAGAGGGCTGCAGGCACATCCCAGCATGCCCTCTGGGCTTTTTGTAGTCAGTTTTTAATATATGTGCTATGAAAAGGCTAAACTCTCTCAAGAGCCTAAACAATTGATATGAAACTCCTCCCAGGTAAAAATTCTACATCAAACTGAAATTTTTTTATACATTATGATTGTAATGAAAACACAAAAAATTAAATATTTGATATTGTAGTTAAAGAATTAAGTACTGAATTCAGGAAAATCAGTGGCAAAATGCACAGTCATTTTCACAGTAACAAAATCATTACCACCCCCTTTAATTTTTATTTCTTTAATGTTTTTCACCTGCTGTCTCGGGCTTTCCAATAGACTTGAAGTGGCACACATTAAACAATATATTTAAACGGCAATTTAATTTTGTGAAATGTGAAACAATTAATTGTTAAATATTGAAAAGAAACTACTATATTGGAATTTATTACCACATTTGGGAATAACTGTATATGGCCTTCGGTTAATATCCAGCAAATATTCCAGCACCAAACCCCCTCTTTGAATCTCCAATGCTTTTATGCTGACTAATGTCTCATCTTGATACTACAACAAGTTTGACTATTTTAGGGAGCATTTGCACCAAATAAAGAAATCCCTCCCCATTCCTAGTTTCCAGTTTTATTTCACTGAAGCACTATTACAGTTTGGATCATGGTAATTACCATAAGAAGTTTTAAAAAGTTCCTGTAACAGACTGTTTTGGGTTTTTTTGTTGGATAAGTGTCCAGTACCCTTAGTCTATAAAGCCAGACTATTTTGTGGCCTTCAGCCATTTAAATGTGAACATCAACCTCATCCAATGTGAAGTTTAAGAATCAAATTCCAGCTACAATTATTGATACCTTTCCTTTCCAAGACAGTTGGAGATTAGAAAGTAAAATGAATGTAACAGGTGTTAACAGCACAAATATTAGCTGGCATTTACTAAGACATCATAAATTATTTGTCCAGCTTTCCAGAGTTCTACTATAATCTTCCACAAAATCCCCAAAAGACATGAGCATTAGAAGACTGTTAGCATAAAAATATACAAAATACAAATGAGTACAAAATACTCATATATTTGTGCTATGCAAAAGGTCAGTTCCACACCATGGCAAACAGTTTGGCTATAATCCAACAAAGCATTTAATTATATGAGACAAGCTAATGCTAAGCATGTCTTTAGCTGCTTTTTCAGGCTGTGGTTAACATATTGAATCATGCAGGGCACTTTTTACAAAAGTCAGCACTAAAAAAAATATTTCTAATTTCCAAGAATAATTAAGCAGTTGACTTTTAAAAAAAAAAAAATCAATCAGTAGTTTCATACTATTATCATCATTATTCCTTCCAAACACTGCTTCAGGAACTGCAAAGCTATGTGCTCCAAAGGCACGTTACGGTTGGGTATTAGGTTGTTTGGTCTGGGGTTTTTGGTTGGGTTTTTTTTTCTCCTTACCACAAAATAATCCCTACTTATGTACAGCTAGTAAGAGGCCCTCTTTCAACTCAAGTATAAAAAGCCAAATCAATTTCAATACAGTTTTATTCAAAGTGTCAGTGGCTATGAGTACTTATTATTATGAAAGCTCTCATACTGCATTAAATTTAATGAAAAATTAGCATCTTAAGCCTGCATTAAAAAAAAAACAAACAACCCACTTCTCTCTATATATAATCTTTCCATAGCCCATCAGAATTAAAGACAACTTTCAAGTTAGGATACGGAAGGGTGTCCTATAAGCATGCTTTATTTGCTTTCTTGTTCATGAAAATGCTCTGGCCATTTTTTATTAATATCTTTAATTATCATGGGACCCATTGTTTTGAGGGCTAAACAAAAGGCTGAAGGACCAACAACAACAACAAAACCCAAACCCACAAAAAAACCCCACCAACCCAAACCCCAAGAACATGCCAGAAACAGTTATAGTGTTAGCAAAGGCTGTCTCTTAGTACTTCACTGTCACTTCTACTCTTTTTGCTGTATAAACAATTTTTCTGGTTCTGCTCTGCATAAGGTTTCACCAATCGTTATTATAGCACTGTTCAAGTAACAATTCTGGGTCTACAGACAAAGCAGAGGTATCATTATTTTACATGAAAGTACTATAATAAGAAAGATAAAAATCTCAGTTTTTCTATGAAGTGTAAGTCCAAATAAAACAAAATTTATATAAAGACATATTCACATGTCAAGGTTTCAGTATATTTCTTCTCTAAAGATGGCAACCATAGTCTGTAGGAGACTGTCTCTAGGACATAGTCTGTGGCACACAACAGTCCATGAACACACAGAGAATACACTGCACATCCGAGAATATTCCAGCTATTCAAAAATCAATTCCATTGGTGCTTTAGTCCCAGATCTATTCTGGCATATTTTTTTTTACCTCTTTTACAGACAATGTTTCAGACACCATCTTGCTTCATAATGAAGACCTGAATTGCAGACAAAGTGAAAGCAGTAAAGCAGAACAAACAGCTTTGATTATCTTCTTCAAATATTGTTATGTTGGCATGAAAGTGTTTGGCTTTCACAATGCCTTCTTTATTATTTGAAACATGAATAGGTTCAGAGGAACAGAAGCACAATGAGGACAATTCAGTACATCTTTCATACAGACACAAATCCATTGTCAGAGCAAACATTCCTTTCTACATTCACCAATACAAAGGTCTAATAGGAAGTCCTTACTACAGAGCGTAGCCACATCCCACAGCAGTAACTAGAATTATTTTACCAAGAAGAAATAAACTCAAAAAAAATCTTCATGATCTGAGTTTATACATCTGAATAATTTGCCTCTATATATATATACGTATATATATATAAATTACATTGCTCCCAAATATTTATTCTGTCAGCATATACAGTTTCAAAAAACAAACCCATAAAACAGCTAGCATCAGCTTTTCTGGCTGAGGTAGATCCAACAAAAGCAGTAAAAAAATCCTCTCAATTTAGAAAACCCTACACTACTGGTACCATTAGATTTGCTTAGTAGAAGTCTTTGAGGGATTAACAGGGAAAGAAATACCAGGCCAAAATTCACCAGAACATTATAAACATTTCAATTTTATTTTGCATTCTTCTGCCACTCGTTTACTCAAGGATGCAAGATGTCCTGGAAAAAAAACATTTAGTATTTGACAACATGGGTACTACATCTAAACAAACAAATTTGTTTTCTTTATTTTTTTTTTTTAAAGGTACTTTCTCCATTTTCTCTCTTGATTGATCAGCTTTTCTCTGTATGGTGTGTGCTAACTTAATTTCTACCAGTTTGCCTCATCAGCTTTCCAAAATAATTTTCCTCCTTACTCAATAATAGCTTTATGAGTATCACACATTCCCCTCAGTACCCTTGAAATAGTGCCTTGCTATTCCATCTGAGGAGAAAATCCAGAATATCAAAGATCCAATCTCCACAGACCTAAACTGTAAAGGAAAACCAAACACTTGGATTTTCAGCATTCTGATCCAAGGAAAAGGAAAGCTGCTTTGAACATCAAGAGATTCAGACAATCTCTTGCCACCCGGAATATTTAGGCAAATGAAGCAAGTACATTTTAAAAAACATTTTCAGAAACGGACAGCTAACATGTACATGCTACTTCCACCACTAAGTATATGGTGAAATAATGAAACCAGAGCCTAAGTGGAACACAGGGAAGATAACATTTCACTAACCTGTCATTTACAGTGCTTCTCTGACAGCTGCTCTCCAAACTAGAATGCTACTTTCCAAAATAAAAATAGGATCCCTAACATAACAGTTTTCCTCAGGTTCATCTAAAATTTTTACAGTTCACACAGGCCAGAGAGACAACTACAAACACAACATTCACTAAAAGACAGGATCTTAGCTAAAGCATGCATTAATCAAAGATGTCTTTCTTTAAGTCTCCTTTAAGTATTTATCCATGCACATTTAGGAACAAAGAAACAAGCATCCATGTAGCACAATTATCGTAAGTTTCAGTTATCATTCCCAAAATGTACTACTACTAAAACTTGATGTTTCCAGGAAGAAAACTGCTTAAATAAATCATTCAGCTGAAATATATATATACTGTCAATGCAACAAGCCCTCTTCTCTGAGAAGATACCAAATCAATTCTTTCATATGCTGCTCCACTGCTGCAAGAGATTTTTTTTTTCCTAGGGGAACAGGAGAGAAATAACCTAAAAGATCATCCTTAAAATTTTACTAGAATTTTTGTATATAGTTCCATGACTATAAACTCTGCCCTGTCTCACTAATCCTGACTCTAATACACTGTTGAAAATGCCATTTGTTATTCACATCTGATAGAGCATTAGTCACCCACATTCATTGTTTAACTTATACTATGCTTTATAAAAAGAATAAGTAGATTTTGATGAGGGATGAGATGGCGTATCTATTGATCTAACATACACGTCCACTCCTCTTCAGTCTTTTCCATTCATAAGAAGGTCTTTTCTATTCTCAAGGTTTTTACAAATGAGCCTTATGAAGAAAGACTTTAAACCATTGTCTCGCCATACTTGCTATACTTCATGTATACTTCTAGAAAGTTTCTATACACATTGCTTTCTACAGCAGATTTTGAAGAAATGTTTTTTCTACATGAAATAGTAAAAGCAGATAACTCAGTCAAAATCTAAGATATGAGGTCAGAAAGTAAAAAATTTTGAGTTATGTACTATAATAGTGATTACTGCGAGTCAATCAAAAACTAACATAGCTGTAACTTAGAAATCATCACCTGGGAAGAAATCTGAAGACTCTTGAACAGCAGAAAAACAGCAGAAGGCCAAACTATAAGCAGAAGGAAAGAGCTTGTCAAACAGCGAAAACTAAGAGGAAAAAAAAAACCCAAACCTTTTTTTCAGACCCCCAATATTTGGTCCAGCTAGCTTTAATTTTCCCCTCAAATTAGTTATCAAGATACAGTCAACTCTCATGGGTGAAACAAGAGAATTGACATAATCTCTGCGAAGCAAGGGGAAACATCACTTGGCGTTCTGTAGATAGATGTTCTTTGCCAATTTAAAAGCAAGTTTATTTCAATATAGATACATACACGTAGTGTCTTACATTTGCATATGGTATTACATTCAGTTGCATATGGTATTATATTCAGTTGCATGAGTAAGAGGTTTTTAATTTAGTAGTATTTCCCAGTGATATCTGAAAATTTTAAACAAATATTATTTTTTAACCTCACAAGCACGAGTAGAGAATTCAGTTCAGAATTTGGTACTGTCCTAAACAGACTTAACCCAGTATGAAAATCAACAAAGCAACAAGGAATACACTGATGATGCTAAAGCTAGAACTAGCAAAACTCTAAACAAGAAAGATGATCCAACTTCTCCAGTGACACAACAAACTAAGTGTAAACCAGCTGGAAATTTACTGGCTTGCGATTTGGAGTTCTAGGTGTTCAAACCGCAGCTGACTTTGGCTTTTTCCTTCCATTGACACCACTATGGCTAAATATTTACTGAACACAAAAGTACATATACTAGCTTTACCCTCTCAAAAGAATCTATGTTAAAATAGCTTTTTAAGAATACACACAAAATATGAAAAACTTAGCAGTGGAACATAAGAAAAAGATGAAGATTTTTAATTACATGTCCAAACCCCAAGCATATTCAATATTCTGTGGTAGAAAGAGAAGTAATAAAGAAGTAAAGTGGAAGTTAGGCAAAACATGCACAGGACTTCAGCCATTTACATCTCAAAAAAGAGTCAGCAGTATGGTGATCAATTATATTTTATGTTAATGTTATGCATTTTCTTCCAGCAGTTCCTAACTCCACTCAATACTAAAGCTTTCCCAGTATCTCAACAAAATACCACAAGCAAAACATGCACATTACTACAAGTATTCCTTTCTTTCCTCATTCTCAAAAAAAAATGACCATGTGCACTCTCTGAAACAATCCAACATGCCAAGCCATTTCCTTAAATACTCTTGTCTCCAACTGCCTACCTCATCACAAGTATTGTCCACAGAAAATTATCCCATACTTGCTAGCAGTCTTACATAAAAGGTATTACCATCTTAAAAATTCTTGCAGGGAAAAAGAAAAAAGAAAAAAAAAAAGAGAGAATAAAATATTTACAAAGGTATCTTTTCACTCCTGTGAATTTTTAATTACTGAATAATAATGCAGGTCTTAAAAAGTATTGCCTGATAAGTGATCGCTGCCCACTACAGAGCCTCTCAAGTATCACATCTGTTAAAATTTCATGGAGTCAGAGGCTTTAACGATGTCTGAAAATTCTCTATTTTTAAACACTGAGATTAAATGGAAGAAGAAAAAAGTATAATGAAATTATTTGGAAAAAAGGTTCGTTCAGAAAATGGTGGATAAAATCAAGAGCCCCAATGAAAAGCGAGCATTACAAAGGAACTGCAAACTGATGTAAATCTACATTTGTGACTTATAACAACAACAACAAAATCACATCTACTGTAACGTAGCAAAAGAACTATCACGTGCACAAAGTTTTGGTGTTGGTTCCTATTGCAGAAACATCAGAAATACTACTTGTCGACGAGGACAGGCTCCACTGGAATAAATTTCTTTTTATCGGTCACTCTCGGCACTAAAAATGAAATAAAGGACTTCATGATGCAAAGCAGAACACAATGTTACGACACAAGCACTTGAACACCAACAGAAGATGAAGAAGAAAGCATCACACATGTCAGTGCATGTTCTACCCATTAAAATCTCTGCCTTTCAGATAAAGACATTTTATTATCCCTGATCATGTGGCCATGTGTCAACATTATTGAATAATCACAAGAGACCACGAGACTCTTCAATCCCTTCACCAAAGCATGGTGGTTTCTTCCATTAAAGCCAGTGACTCACCTCAAACTCCCAGTTTTTAATACCATGTTATAGATACTATACATTACAGAGCTTTACAAGGAAGAAGCTCTGAGATACAGCACAATTTTTTATTTTCCTCTTGCTCCAAACTGACTTTCGACAGAACTACAGCCTAAGCAAATGACTCCTCACCCCACCATAACAAAATTAATTCTCTAGCCTAAGGCAAAGGAAAACGAACTACATTAGAAAACAGATCTCTAAAAAAAGCAAGTTAACTGCCAAAATCAGCTTGTTATAATGTTTTAATAATTACTATTTTTTCCAAATGAACGTATTTGCAATAGATGATAAGGAACATGTCAATCAGAAACATAAAGGGAGAAAATACTTCAAATTTTTACTAATGGAAAAATCTCTTCAGGAAAAAAAAAAAATCAAAAAATTGCTGCACTACACTGCTTACAAATTTGCACAAGATCCTATATACTAATATTTAACAAGATGTGTATTTTCACAAGAAAATTGTGTTTTACAATTACACTTTTAATTATTTTCTTTTGGAGTAAAGCTAACAATGAACATAAGGAGAAAACAAAACCATCAATATAATAGAAAAGAGGTGACGTGACTGAAACATAAAACATTTTAGTTCCATTAACTAGTTATTTGTTACCTTTGTTGAAAACAAATATCACAGAAAATACTCTTAAAAATAACCAGGTGAATCAAAAACAAACCTGGTGAGATGTCTGTCATGTACCTGTGACCCGCTAGCAAATTAAAAAGCAACACTGACAGCCATAAAACTAGAACTCAACCAAGTCTCAGAATAACATAGCAGAATAATTGTTACGGAGGGGGTGTGGGGGGTGGGGAATCTATAAATAATCCCCTTAAAAATTAAAAGACACAAATAATATGCTCTATCATTTTAGAAAAACAATAAAATGTTCCTTTGGAAATCTTATGCCTTCTAAATTAAGACTGTAGATCCTGGGGATTATTTTATTTTGTGTTTACATCCGAGATCACATAGAGTTTTGCTGCAAGTCATTTTCCATTAGAACCTATAAGGCTGTAGCACCTCAAACTTTCTGACCTTGAAATACAAACATCTACATTCAAACATAGAAAATACTTTTCAAGGGGGCACCAGAAGATGTCTAGTCAAATTACAGAAATTCAGATAAATAGAACTTTCTAAATTCTTTCCTTCTGTGCTTTATCTACATACAGTAATCATACTGTCTCTGTTCCAAGGTAACAAATCAAACTTTTCATTTTGCCCTGTTTTAAATCGCCCGACTACTCCGAGTTTGCTCTTTTTTTCTGCTTCTCTTTTTATAGCCCTTACTTTCTTTTTAAAGAGGAAAACTTTAATCTCTCTTACAATTCCTACTGCATTATTGTGTTCAGATTCACAGTGTCGGAAACACTGCCAGCCATCACTAGTGCATCTGCCGTTCTCAGTAGGTAGAGCTCCAAAACGAGGTAGAGGTGCAAAGCTGGATTCACCACATTATCGCACCCACCGGGTCCGAGGAGAACCATCTCTTAACACCTGCGGGGCAACGGAGGATACCCTTTCGCTCTGGCGAGGTCCTTCTACACAACCTTTGAGGTTCTCAGGAAAGCAGGAGAGAAGAAAGTGGCTTTGTGCCACTGACACCTCTCCCTTCACACTAGGCTTCCCCTCCAAGCCTCAGAATTTTAGTGGCATAAAGGAAAAAGCATTTTCTATGGATTAAGGCACTGGAGATAGAGTATAATTGCCTTGGTCTTTCTAACCAAATGTGTCCAAAACAGTGAGATATTTGTCCCACAGTTTTCATTAGCAGAGCAGTTCTAGCTTTAAGTCCAAGCACAAGAATGTAACCGGAAAACATAGGAACATTTATAGTACCTTAAAGAAGTAGCAAAAAAAGGCTTTGAAATACTACTGGACTCATTCCAGAAGCGGGGGCGGGGGGAGGGAGGGATCAGTTTAATAAAGCAAATAGTTACAATTATTCCTTCAAACACAGAGTTGAAAATATTTCTGGTGACCACCTAGCAACACAAAACCTATGAAGAGAAACAAATTTCAAAACAATTTCCTCCCTCTAATTTTAACAAGAAGAGCTAAAAAGAAATGGCAAAGCCACACAGAGGAGTGTCCCTTTCCCACATACTCTTACCTCCTAGATCTGCCTGACTATGCACCTGCCACAGAATGACTGACAAATTATGCAAGTTGAAAGCAATTAGTGCGATCAAACACAAACTAAGCAGATTACAGACTAGGAAACCAACAAGAAAAATGCTTTGCTAGCAAACATAAACCCCAAACAGCTCATTAGTGCATGACAAGGATGTCCAAATTGTCATCTGTATCCAACTTGTGGTGCTCACACTGAAACTCTTCTTACCAAATTTTGAAATGCGAACATTGCTCTGCAGGCTGTGCACCACCTGCCTCTCAGTTACCTCTGGTACATTTTGCAGCCCCAGGAACAGGCTAAGGTAAGCCACAGTGTCTCCAGCAGCTCTCCTCACCCTGCTGGCATCTCAGCACATGGCAAGGAAGACAGCTGCAGCTCTGGCTGCTCCGGTTGCATCCCACTTGCCACACTGCAGGGAGCTGAGGGAGAGGAAGGAACCCTTTAGCTCTTCCCCTTCATAGCTACTTGGGCGTCAACATGATAGCAGGGGGGAGAAAGAAAGCTGCTTTGCTGGTTCTTGTGTTAATGCAGGCTAAACAAGCACTGGCACTGTCCCTGTTTGCTCTAGGCTGGCCAGTTTCCCATCTCCAGGGTTTACTGTCATAAAGTAAATCCCAACCATATAGTTGCAGGAGGATGAGGAAGCAACATCTTGTTGCAGATATTGCCAAGAAGGAACCAAGGATCTAGTTGCATTAATTCTATTCCTTCCATACGCACAACCTCTGCGAAGAAGTATTTGCAAAGGGAACTGCCAGCAGTTTCAGAATTAATTTCTCCAGCAGAGCAATACAATGCAAATAAGGTGCCTTCCTCAAGTAATAGCTGTGACTTACTGACCTTGCTAGAATATAATGCTTAGCCTTCAGGCTGAACGACTCCTATCACTGGTGCCAGCAAAAGGTATCAGCAGAAGTTGCAATCAATCTAAGAAGCCATGCACTTACTTGCCAAAGGACAGCCTAGCAGCGCCCTGAGAACTGAGTGCCCTGGCTTCGCACGTCATCCACGCTCAGCAGCCCTGCTCACAGGCGTAGGCACAACCCAGCAACAAGTTTGGAGTCAGGAACTTGTCTTTTTCCAGGTATATTGGGTGTAAATTGCCAGGTTTGGGTAGCAAGGGGACTGCGAGGGGGCTTCTGGGGGAGGAGGCCTCTGTGGGAGGAGGCTGGGACTGCCCTGTGCCAGTCAGAGCAGGTTCCAGCAGGTTCCATGACAGGCCCGCCGCGGACCACAGCTGAGCCAGGCGGGGGAGCCTGGTGCCCCCAAACCGATCAGAGGAGCTCGCGGCGCCTTTGTGAGGACGCATTTGAGAAATGGCGGTAAACGCCAGGAAAAGGAACGACGACACCATGGCGGAGCTGGCGACACGCCTGAAGGGACGACAGCCTGTGGACGGTCACCAGAGCTGAGGAAACGGTTAAGGAGGAAGGCGCAGTGGAAGAGCGAGGAACAAGGAGCAGCAGAAAGAAACTGCCACGCCCTGACCCCAACCTCCTGCGCCACCTCTCAGCTCGCCCCAGGGAGGGAGTGTGACCTGCAGCGACAGGAGGGAAGAGGAGAGGTGTCCATGGTGAAGTCGAGGCTGGCAAAGGGGAGGAAAGGTGTTTTCCTTAAGTGTTTCAATGCTTGTCATCTTTGTTTCCCTATCAGTAATCAAACGTTTAAAATTAACTCTGAGTTCAGTCCGTTTTGCCCACAATGGTAATTGGCGAGTGATCTCCCTGTCTTTATTTCGATCCAGGAGATTTCTGACTCCTGTTCTTCCTATTTTCTCCCCTGTCCCACTGTGGGGAAGGAGTGAGCAAGAAGCTATGAGAGTGCTTTGCTCCTAGCTGGGGCCAAACCATCACACCAGGGTAGATGGTCAAGGACTACATGGTCACTCCATCTGCCCTATTCCATAGCAGCGTGCACCATCTCCACCATTAATGGAGCGGAATTGTAATCACATGTTCTAGCTTGGAAGGCACCAAGGACATGAACAAATCCCTCAGTCCCTCCCCCTTTCTTCCAGTGAACTACTGTACAACTATAGCTTTTTGGTTATCTGCTATAGACCTCAAGTTTCAGACCAGGTGTCAAAACGTGTTTGTACCCTACAAGGTACGGAAGAGACATTCTGTAGACATTTCTACAGCCAGAAATCTGTTACATGGTTACCTGCAACCAAAGGGGTTGGTTGGCCTTGCACGCAAAAGTAACTTCTTCCAGTCCCACATCCCAATTCACACCAACACACAGGTCTCAGCTTCTGTTGACAGAGCAGCGAAGGTCCAGTACCAGCATCTTAGCCCCAGTGAATGAGCTGCTGAGGGAGAACGGACACTCCTGGACTCTATCCTGTACGCACCCCCAGCTGCAGCGGGCACAAATGGAACATGCACATTTATCTACCTCGCATTACAGCTATGTTTTGCTTTGCTTACAGAAATAACAATTGTTTAGATAGCATGAACCCCATTCTCAAACTACTTTAGATAATTCTGTACTGTTTTGGAACTCTTTTTCCAAATGCATATGCCACTTACTTTCTCTTCCAACATGCTTCAGATCTTGTTTATCTTGATCCATAACAATGAATCTTACTTCGAGGGTCTCAAACTTTTGCTTTTAATATCTTCAGTTCAAAGCTTTCAAGCAAGGTCACCAGATGTTGCAAATTGTCATCAAATTCCCCCCTTGGCTGCCTTATTTACCTTTGAAGATCAACAAAAAATATAGCCAAGTCCTTTGCTCAAGGGGATCACAGCATCTATAAAGAATATTGCTGCTGTTAGTACTCTCCAATTTTACTTTTTCTTTAAAGAATTTGTATTACTTACAAGTCTACACAATATTCTAATTGCACTGTGTTACCTTTTTCCATTAAGGAATCAGTACATTCAGAGCACAAGATCTTTTTCATTCTCCTGAAAGCCAGCAGGGACAGAAAGACACCTCATACAGATCTATCTTGTAGGTTTATATCTATAGACTAACAGATCATAAGTATAAATCATTTCTGAGCAAGTCCAGGAAGTTCCTTCTTTTTCCAGTATCTTGCTGGAAGTAAGAATCTAACCTTTTCACTGAAAATACATCAAAGATAAATTACATAAAGCCTATCTCCCTAAGACTGTATTTTACCTGCATTTAACCTTGTCCAAATTTAACTGTGGCCAACTTAGCAGAGCGTCAAGCCATGAATACATGGGCCACAGTTCAGCTTTTTGGCTTTCTGAGAAACAGGAATTGACAACTTATATAGAGCATGTAGCTAACCTTGGATTTTGAATGCAAAATGCAAAGCAGTTGCATCCATCTTCCTTTATGACTTCGTAAGTTCTTAACCTTCCTCTTATTTACCATCAATTTTTCCAAAGAGCAAACAATCAAAACCAAAATGCTATGCTGTGTCAGCACAGCCGCAGTTGGAGGGCTAAGATTTAGTCAACAGAAAGACAATGAATGAGTGAAAGCAGAGGAAAAAAATAATGGCCGAATTAATCTTTTTTGTTTGTTTGTTTTAATTTTAAGAAAGCATCCACAAAAACTACTCGGAGTATTAAAAGAATCAGCCTGCAGAAATAATAATCTTGTTTTATTTATAGTCAGGGTCATGGGAAATCTGTCCTGATATATATAAAAAAATACAGCTTCCCAGATTAGTTTTGGTAACAGAATTCAAAGAATGAACAGCTATGGGAAAGTTTTAAGTTCTCATCAAATACACCTGAGTGTTCTTGCTCAAAACAGTTTATACTTTCTGTCACTCATTAAGCAGCAAGTACGAAGGCGATTGTAAATGCTAGCATACCCAGGACAAATTTTTGTGGCAACCTAATGTTGACTAAGAGTACGTGCATCTGTAGTGCTTACAAGACTAGAGTTTGTGATCATGGTTAATTATGGCATGATTAAGATATTATTTGAATAATTAAATTTGGCAAAAAAAAAAATCAATAAAATTACTTTATTAAATGAATAAAAACAATCACTAACTTTTTATTAAATATCCCGTATATAGAAATCTGCTGCACATGCTATTGAATTAGTTGTATCCAGCAGCACTTCTTTCTCCTAAAAAAAATGCTGATGGCAAGAGGATGCCTTTCTTGTGTACTTATTGCTCTGTGAGGTGCTTGCATAACAAAATTCATCTTCTGTCACTTGTGCTTCACAGTTTAAAAAGCTGTTTATTCCAAGTACTGCATCAAAGTACATCATCACAAACAAAGTAGTATGGAACTAAGCCTGAACCCCGAGATACTCATTGACCTTGAAGAAATTATTGTGTCTCAAGGCAGTTTGTATTCTTATATGCCCAGTCATTCCCCCTGCTGCTACACTTGTGTAAGTGAGGAGTTCTGTGCCCTATGGTATCATAACTGGAAGGATAAGATCTCTGTTATTAATACACTTCTATGTGGACGGCCATAGTTCCTGACTTCAGACAATCTTTACAGAAATGCTACCAGACTTGAGTCATCTATGTCTCAGAACATTTGATTACCCTCACAGAAATAGCACCTTACTGAAGAATCATATTCATTCTTAATTTTCCTTTGATAAAGGTATGCTTTTGGTTTTATCCTTTCAGGAAAATCAATCACAGAAGCTGAATCTTAACGGTAAATCCACATAGTGGCACATTCTCCAAGGCATCCGAGCTGCAGGCTTGCCATTTCTGGAGGCAGCTTTCCACTAGCCCTTGCAGAATCTGGCAGACTGTGACCAGAGCCTTGAACATAAGATATTTAAAACAACAGTGGTGACATCAGCACATGTTCTAGCAGGCCCTCATGTCCTGGACCACAAGCAAGAGGAATAAGGATACCCTTGTACTTCTATAAAGCAGAATCATTATATTCTCTGCAGCACATTCAATAATCCACTCCATTCTTGCTGCTCCCTGCAGGAACTGAATAGACCCTAGGTGACAACACCAAGCTATACAAGACACGCTCTGTGTCACACAAAACAGGTGCCCACCTGCACTGAGGTGCCTCAGGAAGGAATCCCCTTTGTGCTGACTGCCATAGGACTGTTTTTTTCTCTTCAGAAGTGCTGCAATTATCTTTGTCAACACTGCAGGTAGGTAAAATGTTGGTGTCAGGTGCCTGCCAGCTGGAATGCAGCCTGGAATGCAGCACCTACGGTCCCAACTGTTCTGTATCTCTTCCATCACATTCTCAAAGACACAGGCTTGGCCGCTGCGAAAGTCACTAACTTTTTTAGTAAAGTACATTCATTAACCATTTTGAGAATCTACAGCAGCACTCAGGGAGCACATGGCCTTATAGCACCACAGCGAGGTGTATTCTTTCTCATAGACATACACAAATAACCTGCCTGCATATCTTATTTCCTTTATTATTAACATTTCTATCTACCCTTTATATCCCATTTCTGTTCCCATCTCCCGTTTTCCTACCTTCATCAAGAATACAGCTTTGTGGTAATGCCTTCAATTGACTAAATTTGCATTGTTACTCAGTTCACGTATATGCTATTTACCTGTAGACTCCCAAATACAAATATATGTATACTTAATTCAACAATGCTAAATCAGACCTATAAGTGCTATCCAGTGTTTTCCTCCACTGGAAAATTTTAGCATGATGATAAAACTTCCATTTCTATTTGCTACCAACTACAATCACTATTACTTCATTTTGCCTGGAGTTAGCCAGATTCGGGGGGTGCAGCATTGGGGTGGGTTTTCTTGTTTGGGGGGGCAGTTGGTTGGTTGTTGTTTTGGGCTGGTTTTGCTTTGGCTTTTTTTAGTTGAGGGGGGGATATAATGATGGAATCTGGTATTTCCTTGAAAAAATGTGGTTATTGAGAGCATGTAGGTAATTTCCATTTCCCTGAACAAAACAAAAAAAAACAGCAGGTGAAAACTATTCTGCATACAGCACAAAGCCTGTTCCATGCAATTCTCTGCCCACTTCTATTGCCTGTTTCTCTGGGTCACCAGATTCTCCAGTCTACCTGATGTTTCCCTTCCCACATGCAGAGGCCCAAAGTGCAATACTCAGCCTTTAACATTAGCAGTCCTCCTCAGATGAACGGAGGGAGTGCAATTTATAAAAGGACCACAGATTCCACAGCATATTTCAAAGTGAACGTCACGCTCTTGAACAGTAACTGCATTTGTTTCCTTGCCATCTAAGTAGCTGTAAGAAGTGTTGCTTTGCTTAAAAAAGCACACACTCAAAACCAAAATTCATCTTTTTTAACATATTTCATAGCCAATCTAAACTTACAAAACTGAATATAAAAGTATTAAGAAACTATTACATTATTTAAGCTAGAAGTTTCACAGTTGGCTTTTTTGAGATGACTACAATGAAAACCAATGACTTATGAATCTTCAATAATTGCAGAATCTATATTAAAAGAAAAAAGTGTACTGGATCTCAACACAGATATGGATGAAATAGTGGAGTTGGTACAATACATGTTCACCTGGCATTCTGGCCAGAAACACTACTTTCCAAGTTTTCCTTCAAAAGCCTTCCAGGTAACTCCCCGAGTATCTGAACAATAGAACCTAAATCTACCTAAGGTGACAAAAGTTCTGATCTCTTCAGGAGAAGTGGCCACATTAATCAGTTATACATTTTCTAAGCACACAGAGCTGAAGGGCTCACACACTTCATTGCTTCCATAGTCAGGCTCACAGATACCAGAGATCATCTCAGTTCCTTAAACTGTATCAGTTTCACAGGCGACTGATACCAACCCTGAACTTTAATGTTAATCAGTTGCTCTTCTTCACAGCTTTGGAAGTTCACATAAACTGCTTCTCCTCAACAATACCTATTTGGCCTTATTGGCAAGGGAGCCAGAGTAGCAAATGTTGTGATGTGAGTACCAATTCATTTGCTCTTCGTCACTCCTATCATCCAGTGACCCGAATTCCTAATTTCTATCACCACCTTTCCTATCTACCTTAATCATTTCTGTCCTTAACACTGCCTGAGCACTATACAAGGCAAGGGACTTCTCTAGTTCTTGCAGTAGAGTAGGATAGTTCACTGAGCAACCTCTTATCACCTCCTGTTCTTCTGCCTCTTGCACCACAGGGGACTGCATAGAGACCGTGTATTTTCTATCATCAGCAAAGTCAGAGTTCCTCCTGCTGATACACAGAAAACTTCAACTTCTGGAATCGACTAGAATTTAGCCCTGAAAGTACCTACGCTACAAAGCAAGAAAAACAGAAACACTATTAAGATGAGGGCAAAGCCCCACTCAACCTAGCCAACCTTTTAGGCAAGCACAAACCCAGTGAAGAATCTGTGGCTGATTCCCACCAGCCCTACACCACCTCTTCAGAGAATCAAGACAGGGTGTTTGGGCTGTGTGGAGCTCCAGACCCTCCCACGTGAATACAGCAGAGGAGTAGGAGGCTGGAGTTGCCTTGTACAGAGCTGTTACTTTGCCCTGCGAGACTGCAAAATCAGGGCTGAGAAAAACTACCCTCATTCGCCACAGCTCAGGAGCAGGCATTTTCTCCATCCAGGCTTGTTCAGCAGCATCCATTCCCAGACGTACCTACCGAGACACTCATACCCATTTCAGCTGCACAGATGCATGACTTCATCACATGCTTTTAAGACTGGAGGCTTAAATATTACACAGTGACAGCGTTGTCACTTCTCCCTCCAAGAAATACTGCTGTTGTCTCACCTATATAAATGTCATACTGTAACTGAGTTCCTGTATTTCACCCTACTCAAAAGCAGGTAAAACAGCCACATTTCTTCTTTGACAAAATGATTAGGAAGGATACCCAGTGGTGCACTGCAGCAAAGCACCAACCCCTTGTCACCTTGCATAGGTAGGTTAAATTTTAGATGTTAAAACCTAGGCCTTTAAAGCATAACATTTTGTGAAAGGTGGATCAGGTAGGAATTCCAAATTTAGATTCCCTAATAAGATGATCTGGGAAAACATTTGTCTCACATTAATACAACTATGTCCAGCCTGATCCTCCTTTTTATAAAGTTCTGTGTGTGTATAGAAAGCCTTTAGAAGAGCATGCTTCCTTTTGCTTAAAGTATTCTAAAAATATTACTTCCTAATGAGGATCTCATTTGCATGACAAATTCTCTGTGCAGTGTCAGAATCATCTTTAAATGAAGATGTCATGCTTACAGGAATTATTCTGCACACAGATGAGTTCTCACCAAACTTTGCTTGTGACAAGTTCATTTCATTTTCATCATCATGTGCTTTGACAGCAACACAAGAGAATCATAGCTTTTCCCTGGTGAGAACCCTTTGCTCATATATTAATTCAAGCAAAGGAATACCATCCAGTTGAGTTCATCCCTACTTTCTTGGCCAAATATTTGAAAGCAAGCATTTACAAAGCTAAAAGGTGGTATGTATATTACCCATGCTTTCCACTGTAATTCTCGCAGGAGTAAATGCAACTATTAAGGAAAAATAATAATAAAACCACTACAGACTTTTCCTCCCCCTATGCTATAGATTTAAAGAGTTCATCAAATCATCAGGCTTTAAAATTGGAGAAAAATAGCATGAACCTCTCATTTAAAATAAAAAAGCAAACACCACCAACCCCCCCCAACTTGCAACATCTGCTTTGCAAATACTGAAGCCAATACTCTTCAGCTGTCTACACAACACAGAGAAACCTAGGTACATTCACTGACAGACACCTACGTACAAAGTCTTCTATCTTGAGAGAAAGCAAACTTAGGAGTTACTTCCTCCTCCAAGACATCCAGAAAACATTACATCCATCAGGAAAGCCTTGGCCCAGTCACAGAAAGTGGACAGCAGCGTGACTTCAACCACAGGCTGAAAAACTTTCACTCCATAACCCCAACTTTAAAGATGTCTACTTTACAGCATACATCATGCTTTTTTGGAAGTGTTAATTGGCATGGGAGAAGGCACTCTTCTTCAGGTATTCGAACATCACTACGTGCTTCTGACAGTCTCAAGGCCAGGCAGGTGGATGGTGACATGGAGGGCAAGGAGCTTTCAGTCATGCTTCCCTGGAAAAAAATGTCACTAGATCTTCACATGTGACAAAAGCTTTAGGGTGGAAATAAAAGACATTTCTTACTCTACCTGCAGTCTGAGAATACATGAGAGCTGTGCATTGTAAAATCCAGAACCTGTAGACTTGTTTTCTCTCCTCAGCCTGAAAACTTTGAGAATTAATGATGAAGTCATGAAGGAAACCTTAAACAAACTGTTTCCACCATCACCAGACTTATTTCTCAGATTTTATCTGCTTCCATTTCCCACTCAAATCTTATATTAGATTTTTTTCTTCTTTTTCTTTCTCCACCTCCAAGCTTTTCCATTTTCTTACATAATACTGAATAAATATTCTATAGCCAAAGAGGATTTCTACCTGTTATGTAACTCACATTTTTGGGGGCAGCTTCCCATCTCATTTTTACTGATAGAGCCTTCAGTGAAGCCAGAAGCTGTACTGATGCAAGTGAAACAAGAGTGTGCCTAAACTTAAACAAACAGCTATATTTTTGCTACATTAAAAATGCTAAATGCTATGATATTCCATTTCATCGATATGCATATGGGGTTGACAATATTGAGGAAAATATTAACACATGTATATAAACATCAACAAAACTATTAATTGTCACATAATGAGGGAGCAATTTAAGTGTGCCAAGCAGATGCATCACAGCTAAACTGGAAAGAACAGTCATATTCTAATTCTGACACAGGCTGGGATACGTGTATGTGCTTTGGATGCCCAGTTTCAGATGCTTCCCAGAGCCAGAGAGATTCTGAAGAGCCTCCTCCAAAAAGTGCTCTGAAGAGAGCTCACAAAAACCTCAGATGAACTTTTCAAACCTTGGACTGCAGTATCTGTCCAAAAGCTAAAAGCTGTTTCTTTAGCTCTGACTACAACTTCAAAAAAAAAAATTTTTAAAAAAATTTCTACCTGTCTCTGGCCACCCACCTGTTTGTTTACACAGGGTAAACTCATTACAGGAATTATAATGCTGGGTATAACAGAAAGGTGCCTAGATTATTAAAAAAAAAAAGTTATGCTCATCAATATACAAGCAGGTCACCAGCAGTGGATGGCAAAAATTACGTGTAGCAGAGAGCCTGCTGTTTCCAGACAGGACAGCAGCAGCGGTTACAGAAACAGACCAAGCTGAGCGCTAATACAGTTTAATCTCCCCCACGATAAGAAACACTTTCACTACTTTATCTCAGCAGGATGTTTAGTTTCAGCACTACAGTTTTCTGAAGAACAGTAGTTATCTTAGATTTAGAAAATTAAAACATTAGTTGTGGTTATTTTTCCCCCATTTTAGTTAGGAATTAATAATATAGTGATGTACCCTTATCAATAATATTCAGGAAAAGAAAAATCTTTACAATATTGGCTTTAAGTTTGATGACAGGAATAAGAATACAGAGGGTACAGGTGTTACACTGCCATCATCTCCTCACAGTACGTGTCCTGAATGTGTAATATTTTAAGAAGTACAAAGAAGATTCTACAAAGCTATTAAGTTGTAATTGGATTTAATATAATCAGCTGCTTTCACTTGGAGTTTTATGCTAGAGAACAGAGGTTACAGAAAAGAAACCTTGTGTGTTTACTCAGTTACTTGAATCGCTTCAAGGAGACCATATAACAATCAGAAAGGTCAAACTTCTTCCATATGGTCTTAAATAAACGGCAACACGGAGCAGTGCAAATTTTGTTTTTAAATGGGTACAGCATTCCGGGTTTTGCATTCTAAAAACAGAGTAAGCAGCTCTTCGCTCGGCACTAAGTGCTTCACTACACGCCACGAAAACAGGGTATCTGGGAACTGGTATGGTATCTGGAGATTACCAGCATAAAACACTATTCAGATGATGCCAAGAAGATTTATACACACGGCAGGAGGGACCCTGACATTTCTACCGTGATTCTTGCTTCCTTTAAAAGCTTTCCTTTCTCCAGCCGCCCAAACCAGCCTGGCACCGCCAGACAAGCAGCAAAGCCCTCGCTGCCGGCCCGCGCAGCATTCGGCTTGCGCCGGGGAGGGACCCTGACCTGCCAAGGATCTGAGAGAGAAGTCATCGCAGCCGCACGCAGCTGGAGCGTGGGAAAGAGCCCGCCAGCATTCTGCTGCGGGCAAAAAAATACACCTAGCGCATATTACACTCTGTGTATCTGTGCATAAACAGGCAGTTCCGCGGCGCTGGGTTTAGCGGTATTTTCGGCCCGTAACGCCCCACCCCACGCCCGCCGGCCTCGGTCCCCCCGCGGGCTGCCCCCCCCCACCCGCGGGGCGGTGCCGGGCCACGCGCCGCTCCAGCCCCGCCCCCGCGGCCAGGCCCGCCCGTGCCACCGGCGCCCCCCGGCGGCCGCCGCTCCCCCCGGCGGCCGCGCAGCCCCGCAAGGCAGCCCCGCAAGGCAGCCCCCGCCCAGGGGCGAGCTGGGGCCAGCTCCGAACAGCACCGAAAGAACAAGAGCTGCCGCAGTAACAGCGCGGTGGCCAGCCGCTGCCTGCACAGCACCGCCAAGGCGGCGCGCAGCATCCCAGACGTGAGCTGTGCCCAGTCTCGGCCTCAGCCACCCACAAGGAGCGGCCCTGCTACCTTCAGACGGGGCCAGGGCTCTGGCCACCAGCCCCCACGGGGGTCCTGCTGCGCCCACAGGAGGCGATCCCAACAGGGGGATGCCCTCACCAAGAGCAACCGCTGCCATTTGGAGCTCCCCCATCTAACCATGAGCAGCAACAAACAGGCCAACCGCTGGGGATGAGCACACTTTGCCCCTCAGACTCCACCAAACTCTGCGGCATTTCAGAATCGACAACACTGGGCATTTGGTCCACGTTCAATAAATCAAACGCTGTCGAATCAAACACAGCCATCCAGATGTGAGCAGTAAGGCTGCGCCTGCTGCAAACCTGAGAGGAGCCATATCCGATAAGTGCTGCGAGCCCAGGCAGCATTTTTAAAAAAACCCATCTCCACAGTCAACAGTATCGGAGGCTGCTGACAGAGCCTGGACATCTTAGCTTCATTTATCTGAGCAGACTGCATTATCAGCTACTGAATGAATTCTCTGCAGAGAGGGAGGTTTAACATCCAGCCTTTTGTCCTGGATCTTTAAAACCCTTTTTAACAATAGCAGCTCAAAAAACATAGTCTTTCTATCTTAAATAGACATCAACTCTCTATTTGAAGTTTGAATACAATCTTCCATAGAAGGTAATTCAGAACTGAAGATAAGGCAAAGGATGAGGGAAGTGTTTGCTCCCTCCCCTTGTGAGGGCCCTATCGCAACCTAAGGGCTTTCTATAGCGTGCACTTGAGAAAATGCCATTAACTGGAGAAGGGGGAGCGAGAGATACGTATTAGTACACACACATATATAAAAAGAGGATACTTGGCTGAAGAAAAGAAGAGCTTAACAACTCAGAAAAAAAATCGAGCTACTAAGCTCAGGGACAAACCTGTTATGCACCTGAAGCCCATATTTTCTATTCACAGGTTAAAGGGATGAAAAACATGCACTCAACAACCACGCATAGCCAAGAGTGTGACAGGATGGTGCACACATACTCATTTCGCCATTGACAAGTGCTGGTTAGCAGAGAAATGCCAAGACTGGAATATTGCTAACAGGGATTTTGAACCACTGTTTGGATAAGACATCCAATTCCTTAAAACCTCAGGAAAAAAAAAAAAAAAACGCAAGTTTTATTAGCTTCCCACTGCAGAAAGAGGATGTCTTTAGCCTCTGAGCAAACAGACAGAAAAGACGGAAACAAAACAGACGTCGTTCAGTGACTGAGCCAATATAAGCACTTGGTTGGGTGGCACCAGTCTCTCACTTAGGGGTTTTTTTGTCATAAAGACGGAATTTTTCAAACAACTTCGGGCATCTCTAAATAACAATTCGTAATCAAACGAGTGTTTATACTGTGCTATGACACAAATTAAACGTGCACAACTGCATAGTTCAGTACAGATCTAAACATCTCGGCTCGCTCTTGGTGCCACACTGCTTTCCATCCTGCTTCAGCGTGAGCAGGGTAAGCTTACATTTCCCTAGACACGCATCAACATATTTTTGGGTGCTAGCTCAGGCAGGAGAGGCTAACAGCAAAAGAGCAAAGCTAGCCCAGTACTCCCACCAGAGAGCAAGCAGCAGCAGTACAAGCAACAATGCCAATTCCTAGGCATGAGGAAGATTGACAGCTGAACACGCAGAGCCTCTAGTTAGAAGACAAATGTCCAGGGTATCTGTCAATCTCAAATATGAAAACAAGTTTGGTGACATAGTTCTGTGCATGTGAGCGTAAAACATTTCTTTGATATATGCCACAACATCAACTTGTTCTGCCGTTATCTCACTCTCTGGGCATAACTACCACCAATGAGTATTTTGTACTAACAACTGCATGGAAATCAACCTCCCACATTGGCAATTAACTCGACTTACAGCTGGTTTGGTTACTGTATACACAATCAGTGGTGCTGAGGGGTTAGAGATCAAGACAAATGTTTTAACTCTTCAAATACATTTTGGTTTATGTCCACTGAGAGACAGGCAGCGATGGCTGATAAAAGTACTAACATGCAAATATAACAATAATATTGCATTAACTATTCACAGAAAGAGCTAAATACTGTTTATATCCTAGGGAGTGTTTAGTGTACATGTGAACATGCTTGTTCACTCTCTCCTGCTCACCCTATACCTTCTATGGGCACCATAAAAATATACTGAAAAAGTAGCAAATTCAGTGTCTTGATACACAACAGCATTAGCATTAGAATTTCCCACATTGGCAACAACACAGGGGGAAAAAAGTCTCTAATTACACATCAAGTCTGCAAAATTGGTACTTCATCACTAGCCAGCAAAATTCACAAACTTCAACAAAAATTCTGACTAGTCATGTCTATAAGTCTAGTTCCAAAGAACTGGAAGCTCATACAAAAGATACTTTGATCCTGTTTAACAGCCACTTCAACATTTAGCTGCCACTTTCTAATTTTTTGTCTTGAATTCTCAGAGAAGCAAAACCGCAACATAACTAGAATTTTTTGGTCCAAAATAGAAACTTAAAAAGATAAGATTATAGCTAAAAGTTAAAAAGAACAAGAAGCATTTAAAGAGATTTCAAAGCTACGCAAATGAGTTTTTAATCTTCTTACTCTACCCCACTCCTATAAGAAAAAATATTCTAAGCAAGAAGTGTTTCACAGGCTATACTCCTCAGAGTTAAATTTTGCTCTGCTTTTTTTTTTTTTAAGGCCAACTGTATGCTCTATTTAGTTCTGCCTTCCCACTCACACACAACACTTTAAAATTTACAAGTTACAGCGATATCAACTGCTTTGATAAAATTTATTCTCTCTCCCAACAAAACTTGCTTCTCTTTAACCTTCAGCCATTGCAGTTACCATAAAGCTATTACTATCAGGTTTCACACACACATTGAAGTCCTCCACAGTGAACAGAAAAGTTCATTTAAAGCATATAATCAGCAAAAGAAAAAGCAGGAGGTGATGTAACCCCTCTGAAGGGAAGCTTTGCCCATGCACGTGTCTAGTCACAGTTCCATGAAATAGATTTCAAGACTCACTAAGACATTTTAGAACCCTCAGTTTTTATAGCTAGAAATACCAGTATGTCCCAGAAAAGGCTGCTGTAACTAGCACACAGATGTTTAGTCAGAAAATGAAGTGTGCTTTTGCCAAAGTTTTTAAGGGTATTGTACAGTAAGCTGAGGTGTTAAAATAATATATTCATTAAGATCATTTTTCAGTATAAAAGCAATTCAAAACCAGCTTTTTCTAATACAGTAACATTCCCCCCCAGTGAGATGAACTCAAAGGACTGTAAGGCAGCTTGCACACGGTGCAAGCATACACTGAAATCCCATGTCATGTCCCACATGCTGCAGTGAGGGAAGTGGGGAAGAAAGTATTTGAGAGGAGGGGGAAGGAGGCAAGAGGGAAAAAGGCTTTTATTTGTATTTCTGTCTATGTTCTTGCTCACCGCAAGCAAGACTCCTGAAGTATTAATTCTGCTTTCCAGAAATGACACCAACAGGCAATTTTGAGTTATCATCGTGAAATGTGGGCTAATTTTAGGATGAATGACATGCTATTAACTCGAATGAAATTATACCCGTTTACATCAAAAGTGAAATATGATGTGCTATTTTAGGATTTTCAAGCAAATATTTGGTAAACTGGTTTACAACAATGCACTAAAAGATACTGTAAAACAACAACATTATCACTTTTGTCATCTACAGTATCCATTTAAATCATAATTTTTACATAAATAAAAGTGCCAGAGAATACCCACAATGGTCCTAGTTTAGAGGTTTTTGAGAAATCCATAACCATCCAAGATAAAAAATATTTACTTCTTTTTTAAAAGAAAACAAAACAAGCCGAAGCTTCTGCATTATGAATGCCCAGTAGAAATACCTTTGCCTCAAACCAACTGAAATCATCAATCCGGAGCAAAAGAGAAAGTTAAGCACTTGAGGGGAAAAAAAAAATTACAGCTTACCACCCTCGACCCAGGGAGCCTAAACCTTATTTTAGATGATAATTCTTAAGTATTGATGTTGTCCACTAGCATTCTATAAGAGCAACTAATCTCCTTAGCTGCAATCCACTGACTGGAAACATATTGAATATACCGTGTGAGCAGTTTGAAATTACAACATAAACTGCCAGAGAAAGACAATGAAAGTCCCATACAACGTCCTGTAAACCGAGAGAGGAGGGGAGAGCTAGACGTGAACAGAAGAGACTAGACCAAAACAAGACAAAAAAAGGTAAGTCTCAAGAGTTGTAACACTCACTGGGCCTACCTCCTCACTGTTTGGTCTTCCCCTTCCCTTGGGAAATAGAAGATGGCATCTTCTGCACACCCTTCTTTCATCCTCGTCACAGCCTTGAATCAGAATATTCAAATTGCTCAAAGTTTTGCAAGTTCTGTCAAATGCCCACTATTGCCTACAAATTCTAGTTTCCTTCCATTGTAAATGACACTCTGGTAAGCTCAGCACACAGGCTCCTGCAGCTAGAATGCTGGGGTTTATGACAGATCAGGTTAGGTCCTTGCTGGGTGTCAGTACCTTTTTAATACCAGCACTTGCTGAGAACCCCTGGAAACTGGAGAAATAAGGGAACAAATGGGAGAAGGAAAAGCAGTCTGGGTGAAATTCTGACTCAATTCAAGTCAGCTGTGATTGATTTAACTCACTAATGAGCAAAAAAAAGCCTCATTTCCTGTTCTAGATCATTCAGTGAAAAAACCCCACCTTCTTTTACCATTTTGATTTGAATAATTTTGGACTGGTTTGAGCTTTCATGACACTTCCTTGCCTCAGAAGTCAGCTACAAACAACTGGTAATAACTGCTTGTTCATGTATTAGTGAAGTGAGCCCCAAGCCATTAAATGCATGTCCTGACAAATGTTATCTTAATGTTTTTATGCTGTTTTTTAAAAAGTTATTTTTCTATGTTCTGACCAATTACTCATCTGATAGGCCTCAACAACTCACCAGGTTAGTTTCTCCTCACTAGGCTAAAATGACTAAAATTCAAGATTCTGGGGAACTATAGGCAAATCTTCAACGGACATGGATACTCTCTGCTTTAGTGTCTAGCTCCTCCAGGCTCTCAGAGCCCTGGCTGACATCTGCATGGGGCTGAAAATGTTTGTTGCTCTCTAACCGTATCCTGTTTCCTCTCTGAAAGGACGTACCAGAGAGCATCCCCTGGTCCCGGGCCACTACGGCAGCAATTTCAGAGAAGTACATGCAACTTCATTGCTGCATCTCTCTGCCTGCAGCTTTCTTCCCCTCTGCTCATGTTGCTGGCCATGCTTCATTTTTAATTTGCTGAGTAGAACAACTGTTATTTTACAATATCTTACTTACTGTTCCTTTTTTTTAGCGGTCTCCGTGTTCAAATAATAGGGTCAGTTGAGCACAGAGCATGGTCCTGCTGTCAGTCTGAGGGCCAGATTAAACGTATTTTGACTCATGCTTTCCCTCCAGAGCAGCGAGGAAGCGACTGTTCAGGCTTGAACTCCTGCACAGCCAAACACCTCCACCTGTGTCTCTGTGAAGTTCAGCATCTACCTGCAGCCACTGGTGCAGGCAGGGGAGGCAGCAAGGGAAGGGAGAAGACCAGGGAAGGGGACAGATGTGTCCTCGAGTGCCTTCTCCTTCAGCACACGTGCACAGCCCAAGATGAGCTGAAAATATTGGTGCCACTGCCCTGTACACCACCACACACGCTGTGTTGGAGGACTCCTGAGACAGAGCTGGTCTCCAGAGTTGGCAAGATGGGGCAACTCAGGCTTGAAATATGAGGCTACTTCTTCACTACAAAAAAAGGAAAAAAAAAAAATTGGCATTTTGACTGGAGCTTCTGGTTGTCACTCTTATGAAAAAGATTACAGTCCCATTTGTTCTTCATATGAAGAGTAGGAAAAGCTTCAATATTTGTAAGGTATGTAAAAGTTTCACATCAATCATGTGAAATCCATCTAAATAAATGTTATTAAACTCAAAGCTGATGGCACTTAGCCTGAGGTCAGTACTATGGGATCAATGCAAATAAACCTTTCCTGCCTTTAGGAGTCAGTCATGTCTACCCAAAGAGAAAAATGTTTAAGGCAGAGTCACCAAGTGATTTATAGCTGGTGGCATTACTTCATTTAAATAAAACATTAATTTAACAATGCAACACTGATTTCCTTTAAGCTGACTTACTTTTCTGTAAGAATTATTAACCAGAGAAAACATATTTTTTCCCCTTCAACCACACTGCCTCAATCCACTTTGTATTCAATCTATTTTGTATTTGTATTTTGTTTCTATGGAAAAATAGAAAAAAAAAAAATCTCTCTTAAAAAGTAGATTTGACGAAAATTACATCAGTGAAATACAAGCTATCAGGTAATGCTAAGTCCATTCCCTGGACTGCATTCAAAATCACCGAGAAACTAGCTTGGATTTCAGAAGAGAAGACCATTAACTTTCATTGCCTCTGGTAGAAAACCTGCTGAGAGTGTCTCAGAAGACATTACCTTCTACCTACCGTGGGCCAGGTGTCACCTTAGCATCAAAGACAAAGGCAAGGCAACAGAGATTATTAAGAATAACTAGAAAACTACAAGAAGCTATGCATAGGAGCTTCACACAGTTTAGGCTAACACGGTACGATGCAATAGGAAAAATAAAAAAAAAAAAATCACATTCCCATCAGAATATTATTTCCTTCATGTTAATGGGTGTGGATAAAAAGTATCTATGTTGAATCCTTGGTAGTGCAAGTGAAAATTGTATCTGGGTGCAGGAGAAGGCACACAGGGAGTATTTTTTGTGCAATGTGGACTTCTGTCAAATTGGAAGGGGACTGAAAAGCCAAGTACAACCTATGAGGCGACGGAAAGGAATTGTTGTGACTCATCTCCCCACTTGCCAGAAGGATGACAGACTCTTATGGAAGAGTACCTAGGAAGCATTCAATGCTGGTAAGTATTACCATTTTTCATCTTGGGGATAACACATAATTCGGCTTATGGGACAGTGTGATTTAGAGAGGTTTACTTTTTTCCTGGATTGAAGAAGGGTTGCCCAGAAAAATGGTTTCCAAGAAACCAAATTTTAATTACAAAAAACACACACAGTAATTTATAAACAGCCTTTTCTCAATGGTGATGTTGATGGGGGAATTTAAAATTAGTTTCAAATGCTCCTTACTTCATTTTTTCATTTGTCCCACATTTTTCCTGTGTCTTATGAATGCAATCTGAGACATGTTTTGACCAGAATGCTCTTTAGTCACTCACACTTTGAACCAGGAACATAAAAAGAGCAAAATATACCTACCATAGCTCAGTTCTCTCTAAATTAAAGAGACAAGAGACCGAAGAAGCGATGAGTGTGCACTGCAGAACATACTTAGAACTACCACATCTGAAAGATCCCAAAGTACCGCGATCGATTCATGTAAACAGATCTTTTCAGAATGGTGCTGAAGAGGTGGATGAGTCACGGCACGCAAACCCTACACATGCAGCGTAGACAGCCAGGTTATGCTGGAAAAAGTTCAAGTGCAAAGAAGTGCTAAGGGAACAAAATGCTTGTTCGGACACCTGTAACACTGACCCCACGTTTTATCTGATCTTTGACCCTGTACATAACGTGAGTGCCTTCAAGAACTGCCACAAGCCTCAGCAAAGAGGCAGCGTAGGCAGCACCAGGAGAATTTTCTTTATAAAGGAGCCTTTTCGTGGGGGATTTGCCACTTGAACTCCCTCAGACTTCTACCATATTTCAATGCATTTTCTAGTCCAGTTCCAACACGACTGACAACCTCTGTCTTGTGTTGAGGAATCTGGAGATGCAGCATTACCTCAGGAAACAGAATGTTAAGTTTTTATTCCTCCTTTGAATGAGCTGAGGCAGTAAACTTTATTCCAGGCAAGCCCCAGGTTTTTAAAACACTAAGAAAACTAACAAGCAACCTGTTAACACAAAACATTCCTGCAGTCCAAATGCAAACAGCACTCATTCGGAGAACGAAGCAATTGAGAGGAACTGAGCCCCAGGAAGCATACTACATCCGTCATGCTTTCTTGTGCAGAGCATAATAAACACAGAGCACTCGGCAGGTGCTGATGGCCACGAAGACTCTAACCTTCAACCCACACTGTGGATGTGGACAATTATTCGAAGAGGTCTGCAAGAAAATGAAGGAAGGGACTGTGCAGTTCCTATATAGAAACAAACAAATCTCATTCTCTCTAGTCACTGTCCCCAGGATCTTTTTTAACTGCATCTTCACTACGGCAGGTCTTAACAATTTTCCCCATGCCTTGTCATTCTCTTATAACTACTTGTGAAACTCTAGCAGCGACACATGCTGCACCTGGTGTTACAGCCCACAACTCAAAACACATTCCCCTAAATAAAAAAAAAAACCCTCACTGTTTAAAGAAAACACATATGCAGCCAAATTAGAAGAGTATTTGCCATATTCCCACTTCATCCCCTTGCAATAATTGTATTTCTTGTACTGCAAAAAGCTAAGGAAATTGAGCTCCTTATCTATAAAAACTACTGTACTTCTTTTCTCAAAGATTTGTCTCCAACAACAACCAAACGTCACATGAGTGAAAGTCTGAATGATATTGCACTCATGTGATTCTGTTTCTATGCAGGCTAAACCTCTCTTTTCTGTTTTGCATGACTCCACAAGCTTTTTTGAGATTTAAGAACTAATCCTATTTCACCAAAGCATTTTTGTTTGCCTCAGATCCAGTTCTCCCCTCTCTCATTTATTGGCAGTGGAAGTTTGGATTCTTTTCAGTTAGCAGGCAGAGGAATATGGGGGAATACATTTACATTTTTTAAAAACTTTTGGAGAATAAGTAAAGGACATTGGTTATAGCTCTTATGAGAATTTTAGGTCTTTAAATCTGTCTCGTAGGTGTTCTGTTTTGGAGATGACTTACTTCCAAACATGTGGCACGTTAGAGGGTTATTTCAAATGCTTATAAAACTAGAAGTGTATTAGCATTTACTAGAGCTAACACGACTGTCGTTTCAGCAGACACTACCCACCACACAGTTGTGTCAGTAATTTTTTCTGACAGCTACCATTTTCACTGTTTGACTATGAGGTTTGTGAAAATCACACAATCCTTGCGACGCTGCCCTCATGGCAATCCAGTTGCCCCACTCTCTTAGTTTGTTATTACCTTCCAACATAGAGGTAATCATATGGGCATTTTACCGTAACATTTTGTGGATTATCTGATAAAGAGAGCTGGTGTTCGTTCCTCCCCTCTGTTAGGCTTAAAGGTGTTTAGAAAACATTTACTGGAGAAAATTCCTATTCAATCTTCTAGATAAGTAATTTATCCCTTGCTGCTCTTGTGAGAGTTCAGATTTGGGAAGAATAAAACAAAAACAAAAACAAAAAACCAGCAAACCTTTTTCTTTTGGATATTGGTAAAACATACCTGCAGGGTCTGAGTGTACCAGCAAAGCTCTGGTCTTATTTTTCCCGTGCATCACTGGGAGACAAAGTTAATTGGATAGCTGGATTAAAAAAAAAAAAACCATTATAGACAATATTGATCATCTACATAGTTAGTCAGTGGACTTCAAGTAGGGTTGAGAATTCACAGCAAAACTTTCTCTATATAATTCAAACTATTTCTCCTTTCTTTCATATTTGGAGACCTTGAGCAGATCCAAAGATGAATCATTGTTAGAGTTCCAGCTACATTACAAGACTGTGGCAATCAGTGATGCCATTTCAGTGATTTACACAGGTGATTCTTCTCCAGAAGAAATGGAGAGAGGAAAAGTGCTGCAATGAGCTCATTGCTCGGCAGAAGACTTTAATGGAAGGAAAAGAAAGAAAAGCCAATTCTGAGCCAGGAAAATGCCCAAATATGCAAATAAGAAATTTGTGAGCAGACATTTTCTCTGGATTTTTTGACAAATAGTATTTGGCCTGTGAAAAGCCTGCCTAACAGCTACGTTAGGCAGGGCTGCAGGAGAGCTAGGAGATCAAAGCAGAGAGACTTTGCATTTAAAACCAGGAATGATGATTAACAGATACACAGAAGTCTTCAGAGCAAAAGACAGGAAATGCCACTGAGCAACATAGTCACTGCTGTACAAGAGGTATGACTAACAGCTTTACTTAGCACCTTTTCTCATCCTCTACACTGAAATCTCCCTGCCTGAAATTTAATTTCAGCAACTCTTCCTTAAGTATTTCTTCCAAAGTTAAACAATTTTAACCCAAGTCTGCAACAGCAGAATTTCTAACAGCTACAGCAAAACAAACAAAAAAACCTTTTAGACTACTTATCAGATAAAAGCACATCTGTTGCTTTTACTACACACATCATATCAAAGCACATACAGCTACTGTAATAATCAGATGGTGGAGCTACTGTAATAATCAGATGGTGGGAAATGCCCTGGATGAAGAAATAGCTACATTTATTTTCAATGAAAGCCACTGGCATAGCGCATGGTTCTACTCTATTCTGAATTATGTATGTGTGCATTTCTTGATGAGCCTAAAAATAATACATGCCTTAGATTTTTAATCCATTTTGAGAATTAGAGTACGAACAAACGAATATAGACATCTTACATTTTCCTACTTCCAGTACTTAGGGAGGGGGTTGTCCATATCACTTATCATGCAGTCATTCTGGAAGTAAATGGACTGCGTTTTCTTGAAAAGTCAGTCAAACTGCAGTCGATTGAAAACCTCAGTAAAGAGCATGTCATTCCTCCAAACGACATTCAGTTAGCAGAGGAACATTTTGCAGAAGTCAATGGGATCGGTAATAACACAGCCAGCAAGCTGCAGGAAAAATTAAGTGTGTCTTGGGGATAGCCACGGAGTGCAGGAGTAGGAGAAAGAGGTCATGACTAAAACTAATTATTATTTCAAGTCATATTTGACCAAGAGGCTAAGCTGGAAAAAATGTGAGAGCAGAAGTTTCAGAATATAAAACATCTTATTTTGAAATCAAAGTGAAATATTTCTTTTTGGACAGTTCAATGTTTCGTGTTAAAATATTTTTATAATGTGAAGTTTTCATTTCAAAAATCACCTAATTTTAAGAAAATCTGGAAAACATTTAGTTTTAATTGAGCTGGCAAACATTTTAGGCTGAAAAGCAAAGCCTTATAGATTGTTTTGCCAACAATTCAGCAGTATAATTGCAGAACTGAACTGAAATTATATTGCTGTTTCAGTTCAATTCTGGTTTTGTTTCTTGCAAAATATTTGGTTCAGCCACTAAGAATATGAAAGCAAACAAAATTTACCAACTTTAGCTCAGCAATAATTCACAGTGATTTTAGTCCAGTGTGGAATGCAAGTGTTCTCCTCATAGCTGGGTAAAATCTTCAGTTAAGACTCTTCCGACATAGGTGCCCATACGATTAACAGAAGACCGCCATTAGTTGGTACCTATGCTGGCAGGCATAGCTAAGAGGTATCTTTCAGGACTCAGGTGTGTTCACCTTCTCTAAGCCAAAACCAAAACTTCAGCAGGGATCGATAAGGCAAAGGACTTTCATTTTTAAGTACTGCTGTGCCTAAATGCTGATAGTACTGAAAGGGCAAAATAGTAAGACTTTGCAGCTTCCTCTGCGAAAATCTGGGCAATTGATCCCCTGTCTTTGATGCCATCAACAGGAAGCTGCCTCTAAGCTCTTACCTAGGCATAGAGAAAAAGCACGGGCCAAGGAAATAGTTAAGAAAGAGACAGAAAAATAACTAAAATTGCAGTAAGTTTGCTTTGTATAGTGACTTCTGAGGTCTTCTCTTACAGTCTCCTCCCTTCCTCAACAATTAGCATTTGTACTTTGACTCCTTTGTGCATAGTTGGGAATGTTGAACGTAATTAATATTTCAGCAAGGATAAAAGGTTATGCAGCTTGAAGTCTATTACTTACTTACAGAAGAGGTATATCCCAGAGGGCAGGTGTTACACAAACATGCCTCCAACCCAGAAGTGGAAGGACCACGTCCAAGGATGAGACAGCAGCTCAGTCATTATTCATTTTTATTACAGTGGTACCCAGGCACTGCATAAGTATTATTTCTGTCTCAATAGTCTCTTGCTGAGCCAACCAACAGGATGCCAATTAGTGATCACTTTCTAATCTTATTTTTAGTTCTCTAAACATCTATTTACTGGTAAACTGATGGAGGTCTCTTTACCCACTTGAATGGTCCAAACAACATTCAGCTGAAGCTGAATCAGCAGCCTGATTGTGAATAGGTAAACAGATAGTTACATATAAAATAACGACACCTTGTTAGTAAGCTGTTGAGCTGTCAGCGCGTTTCGCTCTCCTTCCTGGGGAGCTGATATCAAAGATAGAAAAATACTCAATTCTGAGGTCAATTATAACTTTTCCAATAGAATATTTCATCAAATATGTTCAAGCCTCATTTCCTACAACCAGTTGTAAAGATACATTGTCCAATTAAGCTTAAGATAAATATTAATTAAGATAAATAACTTAAACCATTTATAAAAGTAACACCTTCGGAACTGGGAAACAGACAGGCCTGCTATAAACGTCTTTTAAGAATTAGTGTGAAATTCAGCCTTTGTACCACTTTACACCAGCTTAATTTGTATTAATTCTTCAAGGCAGTCAGTATAAGCATACTGAAAACAAAAGAAAGCCATTAGGGAAAAATAAGTTTTTAAAAATTTTAAACACTTTTGTGTTTTAAACACTATTTTATGCAGCCAAGGAACTCTGCTAATTTCAATTAATGAGAGCTAGATGATATTTATTCTTACTGTCAATACATTTGTAAGAAAAATATGAAAACCCAAAACAAATAAGAACACCACAAATCTAGGTACATATATATGAACGTATGTGTCCACATGCAAAGAACAAGTACGCACTACATTTCTACAACATGTAGGCTAGATCAAATTTTTAATTATCATGGTGTATATGTAAATGTCAAACATATTAGCAAGATGCAATGGAGACACACAAAACAATCTCATACAATACAAAATACTTAAATGTCAGGAAAGCGTAATGTATTTCTAATTTTCACAGTCACTTCTACTATGTTTCTGTGTTCTATTCAGTAGTCAGATATGAAATGACATCTTTCAGAGAAATACTTAGCCTACTGCCCTAAAACAAATAAAAAGAAAACATTCCTTTTGTCCCCCAGGGTACAGAAAACAGAAAGATTGTTTGCTCTGGGTGGTAATTAAATGATACTGAGGACAGCATGTGTGTGTTTACGTACATGCACACATTCACCATTTACTGAGTTGTAATTAAATGATGTTGTGTTTGTATGCACACACACTTATCTTTGCCAAAGCAAAGAGCACAGAAAAACAGATCAAACAGTACAGAAAAATCAGCTAAGAGATAGACAGAATGCATCAGGTTTTAGCCTTTCCTAAATCTTTCATGTATGAAATGTTAGTAATTAATACATAGTAGCTCTTCAAAAAGCACAGCCAAGTCCTGGCAACTGTAATTCATAAGGCTTTTGACTTGAATACATTCATAAAGGTTCATCTCCTCTGCTCATACAAGTAATTATTCTTCTCATTCACACCATTTACTTTAAAGCTTGGCATTTCTAAATTTTAGCATGATGCTGTGAAACATTTTGAATCGTTGACATGGGGTTAACAATGTGACCAGAGCAGCACTAAACAAAACTAAGGTTGCAATCTTTGCTAAAAGTCATTGGCAGATTTATAACAATCTCTGAAGCTTTGCTAAGTTTGTACTGGTTGCACTTCCAAGCCAGTTACACTTACTCAGCAGAAAATGAATTTTATAGTTAACACACACAATCAAGGGACTCCATGGAGAATTCATGGGTCTATGTTCAAAAGCATTTATTTGTACAGCTATGAAATGTCTCTATAATTACATTTTATAAATGTTTATAGCTTATCTTTCAAAACAGCTGAATAAAGAGGAATTTAACTGAAAATTAAAGGTACTTAATGCACACTGAAAAATAGAAATTGAAAGGAATGTTTATTTTTTGTAAGACCTGTTAAGGAAGGAGGAACAGGCTGTCTGTCTGAATGGACTCAGAGATTAGACTACCATTAGAACTAAGACGTATGGACAATTTTTTCTATATATTCAACAGCTTAGAATTGCATTCAGCCTTAATTGCTGTGTTTCTGCCCTACTGTTCTTGAATAACTGTTTTCTTCTCTGCTTCTATACGGGAACTACAAAAGGTCATGTCATCAGTAGGGTAGGCAAATGATGTTTCCCAAAAGACATTTGAAATTAAAAAGTGTTTTTGACACACACTACTAACGTCTCTGCTTAGCAGAATTATTGCCCTTGGTAACAGTGCTTATTTTCAGATGAGTATTTTGCCTATTGTATATTTTATGCACTAATTATCTGTAGAAGATAATGTTTGTTCATATTACTTTTAATTTCTCTAATGTGATAACATAGCACTGGATTTTTAATTTCTGCTGCATATTCACCTTCTGTTGGTCCATTGATGGCTACATGAGAAAGTTCATAAACTGTCAGATTAGCAAAACACTTCTACTGAAATAAACCACTGAATGATCAGAAATGCAAAAGCAGATGAACAGTAAGGAAATATCCCAAGAGTGAGCATGCCCACCCAATTCAAATGCAGTCATGAATTTGCCTTTATCTGCATTTTGCCTACAGTCTACAGAACACTACAGAAATGGAAAACCATACCTGAAGTAAGTCTAGACACGCAGACAGGATAGCGGGTGCAATACACAGATTTCAGGTCTGTTTGCCATTTTCCCCACAGAGGACTCTTACGCAGTTGCCCATCTTGAGTTCCACAGGAAAAAAAACCAACACACAAAACCTGTAGATAAACCACTACTGCTCTCTGCTTCTGTGCAGGTTTTCTATGGAGTTTTAGGCAAGATGGCCAGTGAAGGTTTTGCCTCATCAGCTGCCTCTTCCTCTTGTCCTCCTCAGAACTTACTCACATTAAAGATTCAATAAAAACATTTTCAAAAGTTTTTCAACATCCATGGCCTTATTTTTGTTTTTATCCAATACTTGAAGTAATTGGGCTAACTTCTGTCTGAGTTGAGATTAAAATAAAAACTTTTTCACCCATCTTATACCACAAACTTTCTCTTGGTCAAGGCATTTCCTTCACTTGTCCTGGCCCAGTTGCCTTAGGTAACAATACTGTCAGCTCCTGTGGCCTATTCAGTCCCAACTTCCTAAATGCTAATTTTCTTCCAGTTTCCAGTATTGCAAGATGGGGAAATAAAGCTAGATTCTGTGAAATGCAGTCACTAAACACACTCTTTCACACCTGAGAATCTAACTTCATACTCAGTCCAGATTTCCCTGCATGCTCTTTTGAAAGAGCCCTGGGAATATAATTCCTTTCTTATGCCTTCATCCACTTCACACAGTCATTAGACCTGAAACTTTTCACAATGAAAACACACACAATACACTGAACTCTGTTGTCTGTAGAGATACATCTCATATTTGTAGCACAAGAGTACACAAAAGTCAGCCACACGCTGCTAAGTAACTAGTTCAGACGGCATCCCCTTCACTCTTGAGGCTGCCCAGGGAATAGAGATTATAGAACATCCTAATCTGGGACTACCTAATTTTATAACCTTACTGTTCCTTAAAAAGTCTTTTGCGTATGTCAGATATTTTTTAAAATAAGCCTACCAGCAAAGGTGAATCTTCTTAAGTTTAAGTCTCCAATTAGAATTATTGTTTGGAGGATTTATTCTAACCCCAGTTTCTACGCACCATAACTACACTGGAATTCAATATAACATAGCTGACAAGAGTGCCTTATTGATGGTGCTTTGATATTAAGTTTGAGCTTATCTAACAGAACCTGGGTTTAATTCCTAGAGGAAAGAGCTCTTTAAAAAAAAAAAAAGGTACAGCAAAATGCTGAATACTACTACTTGATTTCTGTAATCTGTTCTAGTAAAATGGCACCACAGAGCATATCAAGGCTTAAACTTAATATGTACTTGCTTCATTTTCAGCCACTTTTCTCAAGTTCATTAAATAATTCTGTGTCCGTAAACCTGCTGGCAACTGGATACTCCACTTCATATGCACTTCCTGCCACAGTGAGTTTAAATGCTATTTTACACCCTCAATTGAACATTGAAAGGGCAATGTTACACACTAGGAACTTCATGCATCTGTATTAATGCTGGCTACTGTAGCAGAGAACTGGCTTCCAAAGCAGCCCCAGAATTATCTTGTAGACGTTATTACTAAGAAATTGAAAAACTCCTAATCAGGTCACTCCTTCCAAAAATGAGGAAGTAGGCAAAAGAAAAATTGGGGGGTTGTTTCTTTTTAAAGTAACTTTTGGGGTATTTTTTATTTTTTTTCTGCACAATTATAAAGGATTTTTTTTTTTTAAAGGAGAGTCAAAAAAGAAACAAAAGGTCATTTTGCAGTACTATCTGACTCCAGGAACCACAACTTGTAAGGAAACGACCAAACATCATGGAGATGATGCACAGAAAAACTTGTGCCAGAAACAGAAAATTAAATGAATTAATTTAATAATCTGTCTGTATCATCACAGCTAAAAACTCATCTATAAAAAGCACAGCCCTTTGGTGCCCCACTTGCTACAGAATTCTAGCACCATCCTCACTGAAACGGGTGTCTTCTAAGACCAAATCTTCAGCCTGCAGCCTTTCTTACTGTCTACAGTTGGGCAGGGTTCACAAATATTTATAGATAGGAAGCACTTCACAGAAGTTCCTTATAATTCCTAGTTCTACATACATGAAAAGTTATTTGTTCCTCAGAAAGCTGAGATATTATTACATATATTAATAAGTATCCTTTGACGTGTATTTTTGAGGTATGTTGTATTTAAATATAAGCCTTTACCTTATAATGATCTCAAACAGCTATTCATATAAATAACAAATAATGCTTTGTTATTTCTATGAATACAGCAACGATTACCACAGCTGGACTCATTTGCAAAGAACTTCAATTCCTACCAACCCTCGTGGTGCTAAAAAGCATCTTGGATAACAGACTGAAAAAAAAAAAAAAAAAAAACAACGCACAACTTTAAAATATTCTGAGTTTCTCAGAACAAAGACATTTTGATCACTGTTACCGCACCTTTGAACGTCTACAATCCTGCTGCGTAGGAATGAGAAAAGTGAATACGAAAAGATGCCATCAGTCCCATCCTGTTAACGCATGAGACCATCACACACAGTAGCTGATACATGAACGTAGCTGAAGGAAACCTGCCTTCCACCTTCAGGAAGAATTTGGAATGAGAATATAAATTGCTCTGAGTTGACAGGTACATTGTTTTCCTCCCTTATTACAATCTTACTCTCATATTCCTATGCACACGCTTCTACACGCGCTTCCATATTCACTTGTCGGTCATGTCAAACAGAAAGGAAGCATCTAGGAAAAAGCCACAGTACTGGATTGGGGGAGAGGGGGGGAACTTACAACCAAGCTTCCAGATCACCACTGCCTCTGCAAGTTGATTACTCAACTCACGACTAATCTGCAGCACAATGCAATTTGATTTCAATTTCCCAAGGAGGTGGAGGAAGGGAGAGAGGAGAATGTATCCAGCTGATGAAGCTCTGCTTAGGTTAAAATCTGTGGAAAGCTCTCTGCAGAGAAATGCACAGAAGGGAGTGCAAAGGAAATAATGACTGTTCAAGTTTCCCCACTACGTTTTCCTTTATTTAGTTAACAAAAATATTTAGTAATCGTGATCATTTTGTTCAACTTTACTCACAATATCCTCTAACACATACCAAAATCCTACCACAGAAAAATGGATTTTTTTCCTAATAGAAATAGAAGGTGACTCAGTTTCTTGGATTTTTTTTCTTAATCAAAAATTATAAGATTTTGGTAATTAAAATTAGTAATGGTACTTGATATATAGCTTAAAAATATTTTTCCTTCTCCTGGAGGCAAGATTTAAACGTCTCTGGCACCATGACTGGACTAAATAATTAAAGAATTTATTTGTGATGCTACCTTAACAAAACAGCTCCCAGACATTTCATTAAAAATGCTGAACTTATTTTCAGTGTTTTGAAGAGGAAGCTTGATAGAGACTTGTATTTTGCAAAACTGGTTTGATTTATTACACGTACATTTCAGCATTAGATCATCAAACACTTCATCAGTTTACTTCCAATCTGATCTGTCATTTCCACAGCAATATCCAATTGGAAGTTATTCAGTCTGCATATTTCACGAAGTCCGGCTCATTAGTTTCTTATCTACCAACCTGCTTAATTACATCATGTAGTATAACGTCATTAATTTTAACAGAAGCTATATGTCATTCTACAGACTGATTTTTGTATTTTGATCCTGCCTCTAATAGATATTTTGATCCTTGCTACAGAAACTGCCATTCACACAGTAAGTGCAAAACAGATACAGCTCCTTTTGTATAACTTAAAGTGCCAAATGCAGCATACAAAGCAAGAGAACATTATGACATTAACCATGATTCGTAACAGTTGACCTTTTGAATCAGATCAAAACGGCACTTCTTCAAAGCTATATGTGCTCTAATCAAATAAAATGTAAAGCAACAAGGGACTTTCACTCAAATATTTACAGAGGGATGTTTTTAATTATACAGTTGAAATATTTCAACTTTATTACACTGGGGAGATTTACATGAGCTTATTATAACTTTATAGACTTGATCTGGTTTAAATTATGAAACTCCTTTATAACTTCCTATGTAAAGATCCAGATTAGAATTTCTTTAATCAGCTCAAATGTGTAACATTTGAATTAACCATTTTTACAGTGTGCTTTTCCTGATAGGGACTTAATGCACACACACAAAATAGGTATACAGATTTGCTCAACAGAAAAACAGTGAAGTAAACAAAGCAAAGGCAGCGTGTTCTAGCACTGTGCTTGATAGGCAATTAGCCCTTGGTATGACTTGGGCTGTACAGACTTCTTTTTAAAGAGTCCCAGTACTTCCAAGACTATTTTTGAAAGTGGTCTTCTAGATCCAGTTGTCACATATACGGCCTCCAAATCACCATGGTAATTCTGTTTCATTAAATCATCAGAACGTTTTTTGGTCAAAACTTCACTTTATCAGAAGTCCAACTGCTCACTACTTACCTACTTCACCCAGATTTCCATTGGAAAGGAAAAAAAAGTATCCTAGCTGTGAAGGTGACTCTCATAACTAATATACTGAAATGCATTTGGGGAACCCTGGATCTGATCAATTTTGAGTGATCTGAGATGTGAAAGCTATGCTGTCAATCCGAGTAGGGACTTGGGGCAGGTTTCTCAAAAGCCAAGTCTGTACCTCAGAATCCCTGACAAGGGAGTGACACACTGAAGTTTCCATCCCAATGGAAATGTAAGTTTTATAACCTCCATACTCCTACAAATGAAAAAATTGTCTGGTTAGCTGTATACGCCCATGTTATAAAAAAGCAGGATGCATTGTATTTTCCTTATTTTAGCCTGATCGAAGCACTCTTTTTAGGTATTGCCTTCTGATCGACCCAGCCAGCCATCACAACCACTGGTAACATTATGTGGAGCCTTTTGAGACAAGATGACTAAAAATTGCTGTCAATAGTTAGGATCCCTGTAGAATAGTTTCAAAAGTGACTAATACTTTGAAAAATTGAAATGGTTAACTAGAGTTAATTTTAAGACAATAGGTGCTAAATATTTTCTGATAAAATAAGCCTTTGTAAGAGGTCTTATGTAGGTAACTCAAAAATTGAGAACCAAAATGGTCTTTACACATATTTGAAAATTCCTTGACAGAGTGCTAACTGGGGTACCCAGATCAAGAAGCCCGTGCTTCGAATTCCTGAGTACAGACTGCTTCACTGATGTCATGAGGACAATCCTCATTGTATTAGTTTTACTAAGAAATTGGAAATTCACTTTAGTAGATAATACAGGTCCTACTGTTACAAAGGCAACAGCTATCATTACGTCTGGCCAATTTGCAAATAACAAAAGAACACAATTTTTCGAATATTAGAACACAATTACTCCCTAATACTTTAATGTCCAATAGTTCTCCAAGTGAATTACTCAGTGCTCAATGTCTGAAATTTCATAGAAAATATTATGCCACAAAGGCTTACAGCATACCATTTTCCCGTGAAGAAAACCACCCTTCTCTCCAGGTCTGTCTGCATAGACACAGCCCCTAATTCAACAAAGCACTTAAGCCTGATGTTTAATGCTTTATTGCAGCAGAATTCAAATGCACATAAGTGCTTTGTTGAACAAGGAAGGGTTTAGGCATATGCTTAAGTACTTCACTGAACTGGGACCATGCCACTATTTATAGAAAGCTTTTTGTTCCGGTTTTATTGTTCAACACTTACAGTCATCCTATGGCTTTTCCTTCTGTATACCTTCCCCTCACACAGCAAAGCATTTAGGCCTACAATTTTCTTCCAGAAGTCATAGGTTTAAAATCAGAATGGATATCATAAAAGCTCTGCCAATCTCATATTTCTTTCACCATATTTCCACAGAAATATGCAAAAAAAAATTAGGCTGAATCATAGGAAAGTCATGAAGCCAGAAGTCACATATAATAAGAGGCTGAAAAAGCCTTTCTCCTCCCCGCACTGAAGAAAGCATTCACATAGGAACTAAACACTAATGTATGCACCCGTAAGTATCCATTTCAACTCCTCCAAGTGTCTTTCAGTGTGCAATACTCTGTTCCACAGACAGAGAAATTCAGGCAGGGTCACGTCTGAAGCAGAATTTTATTCAACTTGAAAAGACATCAGTGTCGTACACTCGTTGCTGCTGCAGAGAGGCAGACGGCTAAAAGGCACTGAGTGGTGTTGTGAGAAGACAAAAATACTTCCAAATGAATTCCAGTTCAACACCAGTACCTCTGTATTTTCATTTAGAAAAATATCTCTCTCCATTGCAGAGGGATCTGGACCTATCAGCTCATCTTTCAGTGTTAATGAACATATTTTCACAAATCTTTGATTTGATTAACCAATCTCTTTTCACAGATATTGATATGATAACAAAAATTCCACATCTCCCTAAAAATCTCTAAATATTATGTCTGCTTTATTAACAATACCAGTGATCCACTGTTGTTCTTTTATAGATTTTATGTCCCCCACAAATATACATGGGGCTTCTATTTTTTATATTTATACACAGATTATCCAAAGACAGTGCTGTGCTTCTGGGACGCTTGAAAATCCGGTTGGATAAAACTGGTAGGTTTAATTGACATCCCTCATTTCAAACAGCTGTAAAAGGCATGTTTCCATCCAAAGTAATATCAAACATAAGACTTTAGGAATTCAAATGGTTTAAGGGGAAAGGATTCATCTAGATATTTTTTGAGAATGGAAAGAGAGAGGTAAAATGAAAGAGGAGAAGCAGACAGTAAAAGACAACAAAAGAGAAGGAATGACGAAAACAGCCAGCTCCTCAGTGGTGCGTAACAGTAAAGGCTGCGGCATCGGATGTGCCTATGCGCTGATGGAGGGAGGCTGGGAGGGAAGGCAGGGCACCTCTGCTCTTTCGTTTGATGCAGAGCCCATGCTGCACAGCAGTAATAGCTACTTCGTAGCCCACCTCCCACTTCCCTTCCCAGGAAAATCCACCACTGAGCTTTTGCTGTGGAAAGCTAGCAGAGAGAAACTCACTTTGCCTGATTCTTCCTGCACTCAGGGGAACAGGATCTTATGCAACCTTGTAAATACTTGCACATAAACAGCATCAAAGAAGACTCCATCATCTGTTTCTCCTGTAACTTATGACTTTCAACTCTGGCTACCTAGAAGCATTGGAAGGGGCAAAATGATCCCCCAAAAGCACATGATTTCATCAGAGCGCCCTAACAACTTAACCCAAAGCCATTAAAATCAATGAAACTTCTCATCGTTTTCAGGAGATACTGAATCAGACTCCAATGATGTTCAGTTGAATTATTAATGGTAACTTGTAAGCCTTTTATACCATTATCATGGGAAGATCTCTATTAGTCACCAATTTCGAGTGCAATTTTCAAAAACATCCAACTTATAGATGCACAAATCCCACTGACAAACCAACAAGACTTAAAATTCCATTTGGCTTCCATTCCTCCCCTTTTTAAAAATCCTGCCCTTAATACATTAAATATTTCTGCAGCGTTATCTATAGCTTATTTGACAGTCAGGCCATAAATATTACTTGGAAATGGTCTCTTGACAAGAACACAACACTTAGTGCTAAGTTTACAAATGTGATATTCCCTCCCTAGGGCAGGATGAAATTTTAACTGAAAGGGTATTCTGTTCTAGGCAGGTTCTTCTACTTGAAATGCACTGGTTCTCAGAACAGTGCCTGCAAGAACAACACCAAAAAACCTGATGTTTTCACATAGAGAAGAGCATTGGCCGTTTGTGTATAGGTAGAACCTACCACACTTCACTCCTATTTAAGTAAGCCGCTTTGAATAATATTAGAAATATCTTGAAGATACAAACAGTGCTTTGCACTTACAACAGTATTTTCTGTCCAAAATTCTCAGCAGCTTTACAAGTAGTGATGAATTAACCCTTGAAACAGGCAGGTTAGGTGCATACTGTAGCAGTTTAATTATTAATCTAATACAACAGCCCAGCAAAGGCAAGCAACTTGTATGAAGGCAGAAAACGTCCCCTAACAAAGCAAGTAAAAACACAAAGAGTCTTAGTTCCTCCGTCCCATGCCCTAGCCATCACATACATGCATTTTTTAAATCTTTTCATGCTGCTCCCTTGAGGAGGAAACATGTTACATTATCAAGGTGGAGCTGTGCTAACAAGATAAAGGTATGAACATGGAAGACGTTACTAAAGCTGGAGTTGTATTTTATTCCGATTAATAGGAAAGCATTGGCTGAGATTTTAAGGGCAGCAATACATTTCAAGTAAGCATTATCACAAGTCAAGAGAATTCACTAGCATATTGAAAGGAAGATGTGAAAGAAGCACAAAAAAAGAAGTGGAATTCAGGGCAGCAACTTCAGCAAACTCAGCCAAATGATTTTTAACATCTCTTGAAGAGATGATCAAGGAGTTCAGCAAAACTGATAGTTATCAACAAAGCCTGTATAAAATAGTGCAACAGATTATCTCAGTGCAGAGGGAATATAGGAAGCATTGTAAGAGACTATTACGGTTACATCCAGAGTCTTTAAAGGCTTTGACTATCAGAAGAGATTGTACAAAAGGTGAAACAAGAGGATTTAACAAAGAACAAGTAGAAGAGAATGGCTCAGGTATGATCCAGATGAGCCAACACACAAAAGGATCAACAACTAATGAGGGACATAAAAAGGCAATAGGAAAAGGAACTATAAATACAGCAGCAGTAAGCGGGAGACAAAGATAAGCGGAGGTTCTAGGATTTAATGGGAAAGGAGAGAAAATAACAGATGGTTAAGAGAAAGCTGAAGTATTCAGTACCTCCCTTCATATTCTTTTAATGTCTCCATCTAAAGGATAATGAAAAGCAAAAAATTTTCTAAAGTGATTTTTACCAAGAAGACAGGACTACAGGCCTGAAGAAAAAAGAATAGGCTAAAAAATACTGAAAGAAGCCAGACATACTGAGTTTGATAGAGAATTATGAAGTTCACTGCAGAGTACTTAAGGAATTACCTAAAGCCATCCCCAAACATTAGCTATTATATTCAATAATGCACAAAGGAAGGGTAGAGTTCCCAAAGGACTGTGCAGAGGCAAAAATAGTATGCAACTTCAAAAGGAGAAGCAAGTCTGACTCAAGAAACTCCAAACCAATCCACCTCCCTTTTATACCCAGGAAGATGCTGAAACAAGTTAAATCATCACATAAGCACCTGAAGGATCAAGTGAAAATAATCAAAACATCAAACCAATGAAATTTCCTTTTTGATATGGTAACTGGCCTACTAAAGAAGGAAGAAGCAGTAATAGGCACTTTATACTGGCTACAGTAAGGCTTTCAGTAACTGTCCAACACAGTATTTTCATAGGACAGTAAGGACTGATATGAAATCACAGCTTAGCAGGGGACTGATATGAAATTGCAGCTTAGTGGGTGCGAAGTTTCTTAAAAAACAAACAAACAAACCATCACACAAATTAAAAGTTATTACTAAAATTCACTGTCAATGGAATGCAATTTCACATGGCACACTGCAAGAATAGATCTCACAGCTGGCTATATATGTAAACAAATTCCAGTAGAGAAAAATGTTTGTGAAGTAAGCAACAAGGGTTCATATCACCTTAAATCCACAAAGTGGACAATATCAAAATTCAAAATAGAACTTAATATATTGAAGAACTTGTTGAAAAGTAAACTGCAAGCAGAGCAAGTGCAAATCTAGAAATCAAGCAAAAACACAAAATAGAGATCAGCTGAGTTCTGCGGGAAGGGATTTGGAAGCCACTGTAGACTGTAAGTAACAAATAGTATAATGGTATTTTTAAAAAAGGCATATGTCATACCAGGATGTATAACAGGAGTGCCTCACATAAAGTAACTTTTCCATTTTTGTCTACTCTCCAGAAACTTGCAAAACCAGAGTCAAAAAAAGGAAGAAAAAGAAATCACAAGAAAATTCACAGTAAATGCAACTCTGCCTTATCATCTTATTTAGCTAGGGAGCAATAAATGTCAGCGGTGCCAAGGAAAAATATGGAGGGAACACTTTTGGGTCACACAAAAAGCAACATAATACTGTATCTTCTGGAGGAAACAAACCTATTAACACCAAGCCCTCACAGACCATAATGGCATTTTCTTGTTCCTACTGCTCTCAAATTTTTAGCACTTGACACAGAATCAGCAGGGCTACAGTGTGTTACACGTTAATTTTTCAGAGTATTTAACCTTTCAAGAAGAATCATTCTACCTCTTCCAGAATTATTCTTATGTCATTTGCACATTTAGCCAAAAATGGGCCTAGTTTTTGTCAGGGCTTTTGGACACTTGGTACTTACTGTAATTAAGAAGAACCCAGTAACATGGAATAGATCTTTTCCAGATAAAATTTGGACATTTTGTCTTCATGTAATTACTTTCTACTATTTATAGGCCAAAACTCATGCCAGTCTTCTATTTTTAGTCCACAAAAACTGATTTAAAGCTAGTAAAATACTTCACACATTAGAAAAATGCTGGTGAACATGTAGATTTTGTAGAATAAAGCAGTGCATTAAAACTACACTTGAACTTAAGACTACAACTTCAATGCAGCAAAGCAGTTGCATATACACCTAATATTGACACCAATTAGTTTTTTGGTGTAAGTTTATTCTCAAAACTACCATTTGGCTTTTACTGTGACTGTAGGTCAGCACCTAAAAATGCACAGATCAATTTCCTCATATGACAAAGAATAAAAATCTTCATTTTTTTGGAATAAACTGAATTTACCTTAAGCTTCAGCAATTGCCATCAACAGAATTGCTAAGAAATCTGATGATAGCAAAGAACGTTTCTGCTCTTGATTATCATAAATCTCCTCATTTAATACTCCTGCTTAAAAACATTTCGGGACGCCTATTAGAATCTTTTCTAGGAACCCATCAACCTATTGGGAGTTTCCAATTTTGGTTACAGAGAACATTCCCTGAAAACAACCTTCCTGTTATTTCAATCCTCTTAAACATTATTATCCTGTTTAAATAATAACAATATTACAAAAAGGTTTAAAATACCAAGAAAATACCTGCATTACAAAATCTGAAATGCTGGATAGGCCCATATATTGGAATATTTTGTATGTTCTGCTGAATGCAATCACATCTTCCATGATGGAAGACTTCCCATTAGTAGGAATAACTTCCACTGATGAAGAACCACTAGTCAATAAGCAGGATAGAATATATATGATCAGCAAATACATTCAAGGTGACACTGTGACTTTTGCACAGTAAAGCTATCCAGAGGCTTGAAAAGTATCTCCTGCTCATAACAACATATCAAAAGGAATATGCTAGGTGTTAGCCTCACTGTTAATGACCAAAAAAAAGCTCCTATTTACCTGAAAACTCCTGAATCCTAAAGCATTTTAAGAAGAGATGCATGTAATATGAAGTCCACATCAGCAGCTGCAATATTTGTAAACACTCTTCATCCCTGCTGGAAGATTTTATATTAGAAGCACTTTTCATTAAGTTCAATATAAGTTATTTTAGGCATATTAATAAATAAATTAGGCTAAAGGTAATTCCCCAAACACTATGGAATTAATGACTTATTAATCTTAGAAATATAAATGCTGAACAGAGACAGCTTCAGTATTCTGGGCTCCATACTGCACAAAGTTTTTCAAAATTTGAAATGCACATCCAAGGCTAAACTGCTGCTAAGCTTGGTGGGTGTGAGGGGGAAACGCGATTCAGTCTTGCACCTCCAAATCCTGTCCCTTCAACAATTAAAATCAATCCTTCCTTGATGGATTTGCAAACCTATGTGATGATTTCCATATATATATATACACACAATGCATACATAATCAGACTACTACACACAGGCAGAACATAGTACCTCCTTCACAAGAAGCCCCAGTGAAAGAAAGCAGTTTTGGTTTTGAAAAACCCAGTACTATTACTTTTTAAAGGTGTTCCACTATACATACAATGAATAAATTCATTGTGCAAACAAAGATTCTTGTATTATGACAACTGTACTACCTAGTACACAATATCACTGTTGTTGCTCTTTCCCAGACGTTCAGAAATTGCACCACAACGTTGCCTTCACAAGTATTTGGCACTCCAAATATGGCAACTTCTGGAAGCTGAGCAGTTCTTGGGACGTATGGCCTTGAAACAGGAGTGATGGGAAGACTATAAAATCTGCCAGCAATGTGAGGCCTTTAGATCAGAAGAGAGAAATAGCTGAAAGCAGGTAAATAAGCTTCCACAAGAGGATTGCGATTGAGGCTATGAGGGCACTGACCTGAGCGTTCAGACTGAAGAAACTCAAGCTCTTCAGAAATCATGTCTTTTTCTGCACACTTAAACGTATGCAACGAACCCTCCAAAGTACACTTCCTATTGTACGTGTTAAATATGTAGCAACTTCTGCCTCCAAGAAACATTTAAAGCCTTTCTGGTTTACATTCCAGTGTGTGGAGGGCATACCTGCAGCACATCAGCTATTTTATTTATATGTTACAAAATATTCAGGAATTCTGAACGTAAGGTTCAAAATATGTGAAAACAAGGCCTTTTACACAATGACCTTTAGATACAAGTCCATGCTGATGTGTATGGGGTGACCCAGGAAAACGTCAGTTAATGCATCACTTAGGATATGCTATATTAGATCCAATACACATGAAAGAGTTGGTCACACCTATAAAATGGAAGTCTGAAATATTTCACTACTAAATAACTCCATTTGTGGAAGATTAAACTTTTTCAGAGCAGGCTTTGGCAAAAAATAAGCCTTTCTGATGTAACCAATACTTTTGTAGCATGAATATACCGAGACCAACATGTGTCAGCCACTATGACACACATTACTGTCAAGTCTACTATCTTATTACACGTAAATATTATTTGTCCACACTCCCTTTTCCTTTCTCAAAGATTTAATTTTTTTTTCTTTTCAGATAATTAAAACTATTTTATCCTTTTGCATTTGCTACTTCTATTCTTAAAATAAACAGTCTGCATTTATACTTATCTTTACTTAGTTAGTTTTTACATATTTTTTCTTTCAAAGGACAACTTAAGTTCCACTTTGAATTTTGCAAATTGCAAATACTTAGTGCACAGTATACATTATATGTAAAGCTTTGTTTTCAAACAGAATTCTTAAGTATATCTGACATACACATTCCAATGGTAAGCTTCATCAGAAGTTTGAACTGCGTTCAAATGTTTATTTTAAAAGATTTCAGCAGCCACACAATTTTGTTTAAATGTAAACATTCTTCCTGTTCCAAATTATCTCCTCCACTATCACCTCCCATCAGACTGTCACTAGAACAATCACTTAACTCTTGTATAATTACTTTGCTTTTCCTCATGGTCAACACAGATATTTTTCCCCAACTGCACTCATCACCCTGCACCTATTCTGAAGTTACAATGCAAGTTTTGGGGTATTTTGAGCATTAGAATTTTCTTTGTAACCTCACTTTCTATACTTTAAACTGTCTATTATAAGTTTTGGACAAATAACCAGAATATGCAGGTTTTGTTGATGTAGATAAACTCTAAGCTAACACCTAGAGGTTATCTACATTCAGACAAATAGTCCTACTTTCTAGTCACATCACTAAAGTTACTGTGGTGATTTGCAGCACTTTATTCTTAGCTAACAAAGAGTAAGGATCCAGACAAATGCACCAGGTTTGACTCAGCCATCTACAGAGAGGCAGCTAATGCTATCTGAGGTGCTCCCCTATTGTGTCTGATATGGGACATAGTGAAGACTCGAAGCCCTCTGAAGTGGTCTGAAAGGCCAAGAGGGTACCCTGGGGCATCTCAAATGACCAAAAAACCAAACCAAACCTACTGGCTATTATAACAGTCCATTCGCTCTCCCCATTGCACTCCCCCAAAATGAATCCCATTGACGTGACAGCACTACGGGACACCATATAAGTATACCCATTATCTCCCCATGGAACTTGTCAAAACCAATAAAAATTTACTTAGCATAATCAGGAAATAGGCAATTGAATGGTTAAAAGATATGGTTTGGATAGAGACATGCCAGAAATTTGGCTCAATATCACAGTCAATAGCCTGGATAATCAAGAGGTTGTGGTCCTGGATTTATAGCATGTGAGCAAAGGACAATACTGGTAATGATATCAAATACGAAGTAAAGGTAACATAATACCCTGCATTGTAAGATTAAACAAAACATTAATTCCATTAAATGTTAAAGTGAAAATGTTAATATTGACACTAAACTGAACAGTTAATACATATTCTTTTGCTTTAGGAAGAACTTATAGCAACACTCACTTTGAAAATGGAGCTCACCATCAGATCATAAAGTCATTAAAAAGAATACTGAGCTAGTTTATTAGCAAGATACAGACACATACACAAGCAACCGCTTCTTCACATAAAAGTCATGAAAATGCTGAATTCTATTTGAGCCACCACATGAAAATTAGTCACATGTAAATGAGTGGACAGGATCAGAAATGAAGTGCTACTTGCAAACATGACCGTATGCATGCAGTCCCACTCAGTTTCAAAGAACTGCTTACGTAACTAAGGGTTTGCAGTATCTACCAGCAAGATTTCTTTAAAAGATTTAAAGATTCTTTAAAACATTTCTTTTTACTGTCTGGGAGTTGGTTACAGCAGTGTCAACTTTCACACTGTTTATAAACTTACATTTTAGTTTATTTCAGCAGCAGTGAAGTCCTACTCTACACCATTGCTTTCAGCTTGCCTATCTTCCTAGCACCTTATCTTGGTATCCATGATTCTCAAATATGACTTTACTACAAAATACGCTTTAAATAAAAAGAAAGTAAAGAAAGTATTAGCACAGGATTAAGTTGTGTTGGTGTAAAGTGATAAAACAGCACAACAATAAGAAGGAAAAAAAATACAAGCCAAAATGATCAGCAAGAAGTACACAGAAAGAAGTAAACTTTTTGACAGTTTAATTTAGTAAAAGAGATGTTTCTTCCACCTGCAGTACAACAGGCCTTTCAAAGATACGTAATGGAAGACAGTGTTCCTTCTTTCACATTTCTAGTGCAGTCTCTAAAACAAAATTTTAGAAAAATAATCCATTATGTTCAGTGATGACAGGAAAGCACGACCCCTGACGACATCCGTGCAAAGGTGGTGGCGACGGGGACTCCAGCTGACACCTGAGCCGGGATCCAGGGGCACCTCGGCGGGTGGTTTACTGGGTGACCCAGGGAAAGTTATCTTCCACCGCAGTTTTTCTCGGGCTCTAAGGTGCTCTTAACACTTCACTGGAGTACTGCGAGGCTTTGAAAACTACGGCTTGTAAAACATATTTAAATCCCGCAGTGGAAAAAAAAAAGAAAAAAAGCCCCAACCCCGCCGTACCGGAGCTCAGCTGAAGGCGCAGGAGCTGGGCGGGTTCCCCCGCCCGTGGGCACGGCGGCGACGGCGCTCCCGAGGGGCTTCTTCCATCAGCTCATCATCTCACACAACCCAGCCGAAGGAGCGGGACTGAGGGGCAGAAACCTCCTTCTAACTCTCCCAAATAAATATTTCTCAGAAGAGCGTCACCTTCTGAAACTTGGCGCCCCAGAGCCCGTCCCCGGGGTCGCTCAGGCTCCCGCCAGCCGCAGCCCCCCGCCGGGCGCGGTGCTGCCGGGCGCGGCGACGCTCGCCCGGGGACCGCTGTGCCTCGGGCGGGCCAGCACTGGGCTTCGCTGCCGCCACCCAGCTCCCAGCCTTCTGGCTTCCCGACAGGGCACGGGAGAGCTGCGCGCTCCTATTCCTGTCACTAAAGAAACCGCCGGGCTTGAAGCAGACCGAGACCGAAGGGTTGTGTGAGGTGGTTTTACCCCGCGGCAGCGCGGCCGGCTGCCACACAGCCCTCCCGTCCCGCAGAGCGAGCCCTCGGCAGAGCCGTCTCCATTCACCGCCCGACAACATCCCTCAGCCGCCTCCCGCTGCCCCCAGCACCCCTCCGGGGCAGGCTTGGCCCCGGCGGGCTCCCGCCACCGCCGCCCCAGGCAGCGCTCCCCCGATGCCCCCCGCGCCTCAAGGTCACCTCAGCGCGGGGCAGCCCCCGGGGGTCGCCGCTCCCCACAGCCCCCCCCCACCCTGCGCCGGTGGAGCCGGGCCGCGCCAGGCTCTGGCTCCCGCTCCTACCTGAGCCGGCGAGCGGAGCGGAGCCGAGCCGAGCGGAGCCGAGCGGAGCGGAGCCGCCGGGAGCGCGGAGGCGGCCGCTGTCCCCTCAGCGGCGGCGCCCGGGGAGTCGGGCCGCGCACGGCGCCTCCCTCCTGCGCCGGGCCGCTGCGCTGCGGTGGGCGGCGGCGGCGCTCCGTCAGACTTAGCGGGGCCGCGGCGAGCGGGGAAACCCTGGGGGAGGGAGCGGGGCGAGCGGGCAGGCAGTGCCTCTCCCCTCCCCGCCGAGGTGCCGGCCCCAGCGGAGCCTCGCTTCCCCCGGCAGGGCTGGTGCTCCCCTCAGCGGGGAGAGGCCGGCGCCGCGCCCAGCTCCGCCGGGGCTCCAGGAGGCGCGCAGCGGCGCCCCCACCTCCGCGCCTCGGCCCTGGCTTCCCGCCCGGGGCACCCCTCAGGGCCGAGAGCCCCGCGGAGGAGTGCTGGGGCCGCCGCAGGGATCAGAGGGCCGGAGAAGGGGCGTCCTGAGGGGGCGTGGGGACACCCCCCCCCCAGTTTTATACTGTTCAAGTTATTACGTTAAAATTTGCCTCTCACACCGCGGGTGCTCGCAAGATGTCGGGGCAGTGGCGGGAAACGCGCGGAGACGCCGTGCAGGTGAGGGCAGCTCTGACCCCACCTCAGAGAGAGCGGATTTAACCGCGGCTGTCAATAGTAAAGGTTTGTCGCCCCCCGCTTTTTTTTTTTTCTTTTTTCTTAATACTCACAGTTTTTAGTCAGAATTCCCCAAAAATCGCAAGGAGAAGGCCTGACCCTGATTCTGAGACATGGAGAGTCCTGCCCGGGGACATAGGACCTGTGGAAAAATGTATGTATATTTTCACTTTATGAAGGAAGTACGATGTACAGATGATGTACATTACATAGACTGAGGAACTAACATTCCAGTATTAGAAAATTAGTCAAACCCCCCCCCCAACATAGATTTGAAGATACTACTTTTCCTCACAACATTGCCAAAAAGAGGATGGCATCTCTGAAATGCTTCCAGAGTAGTTGATGTATTTAATCAAACCTTCCTGGTTTTACACATAAGCTTAAATTAGATTTCATAACAGTTCTGTTGTGCCATATAATCTTTTCACCATGAGAGTTAAAACCAGTTACCGAATGCCTCCAAAGCTGAACTGAAATAGAGCAAATTTTGAACAGCAAAAAAAAAATATTTGGTAGATAGGATAGATTTTTGTTTGGTGTAAAGGATTTCTACACATCACACAACACCTGTAGACTGCTACAGCGAACAACACTAGCATTTTACTTGGAAAACTGGAAATCTTCCACTGCTTTTTATTGGTGAGTAGCAGTGCTGGCCAGCCCTGGTTATTTGAGAGATGATACACTGTTAATTATATTCTGATTACTATCTTGGCTGTTTCCTTAACACCATTTAAATTCCAGTCTTAACCTTATCTCAGCAAGGACTTAACAAAAAAGTAGGACAGCCAACATAACAAAAGTACAAATCCCTCCACATCTTTTAAAACTATTTCTAACTTACTTAAAACCAGGAGAAGCTGTGACCATATTTTTGTAGTGCTTTCAGACAAGCTCGTTAGCAAAATACAGACTTGTAGATCTCATCAAGTTCAGTTACTAGCTTTGAAAAAAATTATAAATCTGTAACTATTCTGCAAATATCTAGATTAGTTTTCTCATTTGATCTTAAACCACATGTTTACTGTCAACTGAGAATCAACATTTCTGGTGCTTTCCCCTGCTCATCTCTCTGGGTCATGAGGAAGATCAAACAAACTGAGAAAAAATAATCAAGAATAGCAACATTTCTGTTTTGACAATGCTTAGAAAGATGGCAGAGAAAGCCTGAATGAAATGTTTACAAAAATAATCATGCAAACATTAGGTAAATGTGGTGCTATTTTCAGCTTGTGCTTATTAATCATTTAAAGCAGATGACTGGAGTACTATTTGAAAAGCATTAGATGTGCATTCTTACTAGCTGCATGCAAACACATTTGGCTGATAATTCTGCGCTGCATAAAAACATTACATCCTACAGACTGTTTTCACAAGAATACTAAATTCCACACACAACCGCACCTGTTAAACAGTAACAGTGTTTCCAGTGTGGTTGTGTGTGGAATTTAGTGTCACTAACATCACAGTGCAGAGCTCAGGATTTAAATATTGCACAGAAAGACAGTCTCTGAGCATATGATTCATCACATCATAGCATCTACAGCTGGTCAGCTACTGCAGCTGGGACTAATAACGCCAGAGCAGTACAAACAAATTATTACTTTCCTTGCCTCCGCTCCATGTTAAGATATTTAGCCCCTACGACTGATTTTTAAAATCATGGTGAAATAGCCGAAGTGCATGGCTGTTTATCACTTGTGATAAACAATGAATGACAGGGCAGCTTTCTTCATTTTAACATCTTCTGCCTATGCAAATCTTTTCCCATGTGAACAGTCATACAGAATGTCTTAAGTTTCTGACAGCTTTAGAAGCTATCCTCATATTTTTATAGAGAGTACATGACAGAGGTCTCAGCATCTCTTTTTTCCTTTGGAGATCTTTTTCTTTTACGACAGTATTTCCAGGAACTCAACCTCTTATGTGTACAGGTTTTAATAATACTACAAGATAAAGCGTGATGTTAACAACAGCATCAACTAATCTACTATAATTTAACACTTCTCAATATGTTTTGGAGATTAGGACCATTTGCGTTATGTTTTTCTCTAAATTCATTGCACATTCTCTCGCCTAAGGTGAAGTTTAGATATTCCTTTAAATTCTTCCTCATCTTCCTGGTTAACGGGGGAATATATGCATAGTGGAGGTAATCTACTTTGTCAAACGAATGTAAAGGAGCAGAGATCATGTAATCACCAAACACTTAGGCACTATACTTGCCTCAAGTTTGAATAATCTAATAGTGAATTATACTTGTCAGACAGTTCTTCTCAGGTTTCAGCTTCACATATTCACACCCTAGAGCTCAATTTCCACACTAACAAAACGGAGGAGGAATTTCAAGGAAATTTCAAAAAGGAGGGGATAATGGATGCCAATTCAACAACTTAACAGTTTGGCTGTATTGTGTTAGAATGAAATAGCTATTCATATTTTAACATCCTTTATGAAACCTCTAAAAGTAGATGTATGTATTAAAGCATGTAACTATGATGTTTTCATATCGTATATACATAACATCTTCCATCCCAAGGAATCCTTATGCACTTACAGAGTTTACCTCTGAAGTGTTGCTGGTGCCAAATGGCAACACTAAGAATGAAAGTGAAGAATACTTGGTCTGCCAAAAATGTAGTAGTACGTAGATTAACAGAGCAAAGTGCAATCGTAAAACCTGTCATCATTCTTTACAAAGCAGGCAAAAATGTTGTACAAGGAGTTATTATACAACAGTACAGAGCTTTGTGAAATATGAGGACCAGGAATGATATTTGGAGTACCCATATTTGACTCGCAGCCATGAAGTCCTACTCTTTTATAATGAATTTGGGCATCTAATTACCAGAATGTTCAGACCCAGCCTTAGCTGCTATTAAGAAAAAACTCCCATGGTATCATATGCCACCAAACTATGGCATAAGTCCAGCATCTGATACAGTGGAAAGCATATCCCTGTGAATCACCAGTGTGATCTCTTGCAGTAATTTCACACCCTCACATCACAGTCTCCCAGTCAAAAGCCAACCAGTCCTAAACCTCTATTGTTTTTAAGAGCAAAAGTAATGACAGATAAAGGCTGTGACAGTGGCACAGCCTTCTGTGACATTGCCATGAAGTTTTATAGCAGTCAGCATGAGGAAGTTGCTTTTTGCATTTAACGTTTGAATGCCATATGCACTATAGGAGAAGACTAGGAGATGATAATGAAAATCTGCCCTCTGCTTTGTTAAAAAAAAAAAAAGGTTGCTCAAAGGATTATTAGATATATTGGGATATTCTGCAACCATCATTTTGCAGTTCTAATTCTGTATCAAAGCAAAAATAGTCAAGTGCAAAGCGCACATTCTATTTGCACTTACATGAAATGACCTTGATATGGCCTAGCTTCAGCTATGCAAAAAGTAGAGGGACTTCAACATCCATCTGATGTTAGAAGCAATTGTATAGGCCAGACACAGGGCCCAAAGTTGACCCATAGTTGACCCTGTTGGCACTAGTGACCCTGGCTAGAAATAAGATTGACTAAAAGTTACCAACTGATTTCTCTATAAAATAAATCTGGTGCTTCCCTGGCAAAAAGAATTCTCAAACTGTAAGTAATTTGTTAAACCTGACACAAAGTTGATGATCTAGCACCCAAAAGCCCTTAGTCAGAAACCACATAAAAGGCCATTTTCTGTGGCATTTGGAACTTGGTGGAGGTGTCCACAATACCTTTATTCAAAAACAAAACAAAACAAAACCCCCCACCAAACAACAAGAAGCCTGCAAAAAAAGGATACAAAAACCACCACAACAAAAAAGAGCCAGAAGAATATGGCGAATGGAGAGACCGTAATATTATGATTGTGTATTTTCTGAAAGGATCACAAATTAGTTTGCCAGATGCATAATCTGACTTGGTTTGTCATAATCTACTGAATACATGTGTATAAATGGGGGCAGCATACCTTTTTTTACCTCTGAACTCATTAGCAGTCACAAAGTTCTTTTAGATGCATGGAGTAAATTGTGAGAAAGAGCTTTTTGCAATATTCAGAACTTTTTGCAACACATTCAGACAATCCTCTTAAGTTATGCAGCGTTTGCTTTAAAAAAATTAAAAAACCTATATAACATCCATTCCACAGATTACTGTGAGAAATCAGTTGGCAAAATTGAAATTTTTAGTAAGAATGGCATCATATTAAGAACCACTTACATATTTCATTGAATCTATTCACAAAAAAGTACATGAGGGAAAATGCTCAAGTGGATGCAGTGTTGAATTAAAAACCCTGAAAACACTGTACATGTGAAAAACAAAAGACACTGAACTATTGAGTGTTAAATCACAGCACAGTTATTTTAAAGTTAAGAAAAAAGACAACTTTTAGCTGTATTTTGAGGACAGTAGTCATAATCACAAATAATCTCCTCAAATATGGTTCTTTTCTTTTGATTTTTCAACTATTTGTTTGACTTTGTTTTCCGAGAAAAAATACTGATAGAGCAAAATAGACAACGGTTTGCATAATCCTTAGTGCTAGTAACAAAGATTTTGAACGTGGAGGATAATTAAATCCTTGGACATGGGATGTGGGTCATTTCAGAAGTAAGACTAGAATCCAAAAAAACAGTGAAAACAAAGCATCTAACAGTCAGTACTGGAAGACAAACTGAGTATGGGCAAACTTGTCTCAACATTCCTATAGATTTAAAAGCCAATCCTTGCTTTCTACAGCAGTTTCCCAAGGGGAAACAGAATAATGGTTGTCATCAATGGTTTCAGTAGAAGTTTCCAGAAAAAATACTACACAAAATTCCTAAAATAAAATATTTATCAATAACACAGAATTCATGTTGCAAATAAAAGTGGATTTAGCAAGGCAAACAGAATCTAGACATGGTCCCAGTGGTCATTGTATAAATAGCAGATTTAGTTTGCTGCTGTTTGGGTAAGAATAATTAATTTGATTTGAGAATAATAATATTTTAAAATACCTCTTTGGATTGAATGTTGTAAACTACATTCTTGCTATTTTGTTGGGAAGCGCACTTACCTTTCGTGCTTAAACTCTTAATAAAAAACAGCACAAGGGCAAGGCAAATCTGCCAACATGCATTTTAAGCAAGTAATTGCTTTAAATCATAGATGCCAGGAAAAACAATCAGGAAGCCCTTGGATCCGCTCAGGAGACCCATGTCACTGCAAAAGGAAGTTAACAATGCTGTTAGACTGCTCTGCAATTTATCAACATTGACGTCTGCTTTTTTACTTTTTCAGCTTTTGGCCAAAACTTCTACTAATGGAGTAATAGCACTTATTTCTCCAAAGCACTCTATAAATAGTCACTTTGAATCTCTTAGCAATTACTACAAATGAGCTCTGAGGTGAGATGAACATAAGCGTTCCTGTCAGACGTGGACAGGCTCAGGTACCTCCAAGCCTACTTGCAAATTAATCCCACAATTACCAGCATGACAATACATTGTCTCAGCAGTTTATGTGGTTAACTGCATACAGAAATGGCAGCGAGATAGTTCATATTCTTAGCATGTACGGCCCTAACGTTTGCGTGTGATCTCACCTACAGGCTTTAATTCTTAAAAGAGTGGTTCTTACCAGGATCTTACCTGTCCATTTAACATATCATCGTGATCACATAGGCTTATATACATTATACTGAACCATGATGCTGAAGTTTGGAGCATTGTTCTTAGACTCCAGTGTGTGTACTCACATACATACATACGTGCATATATATACACACACACGTATATAAAACAATGAAAAGAGAAGTAAGTGCATCCAGATGATATTCCAGGTCTCCTAAGACCTCTTCAGTATCAGCATTTGCATCTTTCCATTATCTGGAGAGGAATTTAAGGTGACTACACACCTAAACTAGGCACTTTAATAGGATTAATCTCTTATATTGTTTTATAATTAAATCCATGTATCTGTTTAATGATCTTGGGCATGTATTCTAGTGATGAGTGCAAACAGCAGGAAGGAAAAAATGTGGACATGGAATACATTATGGATGGAAAAAGTACAAGCCTTTTTTCATATTTTTCATTCAGCTTTTTGTTTTCTTATGGCATTTCAGCAACATATTGATTTATATTGATCTGGAACTTTTAGGTAAAAAATTACTTCCAGTTTAAAACTACTTGTAGTTTTTTCTTGGACAATAAATTCTGATTTTATTTGCATCAGCATAAACTTAGAGTGTCAACTGATTGCCCCAGATAAGAGAGGGAAAAAATCTGAAAAGGTTCTATTAATGGCAAAAAAGACAAACAGCCTCCTGGGCTGCATTAGGCAGAGCATTGCCAGCAGGTTGAGGGAGGTGATCCATCGCCCCTGCTCAGCAGTGGTGAGACACACCTAGAGTGCAAGGTCCAGTGCTGGTGGGTTCCCAGTACAATGGAGACATGGACTTACTGGAGCAAGTTCAGTAAAGGGCCAGGGAGAGGTTTAGGGAACTGGAACATCTGTCATATGAGGAGAGGCTGAGAGCACTGGGACTGTTCAGCCTGGAGAAGAAAAGGGTCAGGGGGATTTTATTCATGTAGCTAAATTCCCAGTGGCAGGGAATAAAGAAGATGGAGCCAGGCTCTTCTCAGTGGTGCCCAGTGAGAGGACAAGAGGCAATGGGCACAAACTGAATTCCAGGAAATTCCATCTGAACATAAAAAAAAAACCAACCCCACCTTTTTTTTACTGTGAGAGTGGCAGAGATTGCCCAGAGGGGTTGTGGACTCTCCATCCTTGGAGACATTCAAAACCCAACTGGACACAGACCTGGGTAACCTGCTGTAGTTGAACATGCTTTGAGCAGGGAAGCTGGAGGTGCCTTTCAGCCTCAACTCTTCTGTATCCCATACAGATGAATGAAATTAGCCTCTCCTCCACCACCCTGATCGAACAGATTTGTTGAAACTTCTTTCTTATTCCTATCACTATTAAAATTGTCATTTAAAGTTTTAAACCTGATCTTTATCAGCAACAACAATTTACTGACAAAGAGCATTCAAACCACACTATCTCTCAATGTAACTTTCTACACAAGTTTTAATTAATCATGGATCAACATAGGGATGAATTTTATTTTAAAATGCTTTTCTGGAGTGACCCGAGTTTCTCCAGACTTACTGATCCTGGAACTACTACCTTATCTCTAGCATTTTCTGCTGATAATTGGATCAAAACTACCTTGGGATTGTTTGACACAGAATACCGATACGTTGCACAAAAATATCCCACCCAGACACCCACCCTCCGAAGTTTTAAGATTTAATTACCTCTTAGAGATGGTTTAAACTTTTTCTTACATGTACGTGATATCCTAACACAAACAAGTCACTGAGAGAAGTATTATTCCCTTGAGATGGAATTTGCATGTTTTTAGTTTCTCTGCAATGCCTACACAAATGGTATTTTGCTACTGATCTGCTATCGCTTCTGGGCTGATGCATATTCCATCCTCATTTACAAACACTACCTAATGAGGCAAATATTACTTTTACATATTACATTACAATTTATATATCTCACCAAAATAAACAATTTTCTGACTGAATAGTAGAAGAAAAAAAAAATCTAATGTACCATATTTCCTGAGCATGGCAACTAAAAAGGTTACTACACACAGCTAGCTGTCCTAATTATACCTAGAAAGCTTGGATCTCGGCAGCAGGAATGAACTGCGGTATGTCGGAAAACAAAAGCTAGAATAACGTTTGAAAAGATCATGGTGGGTGGTCTGCCAGTCCTTCCGTGACAGCTTGCTAAAACAGTTCTGGGATGACTGGTAAGGCTAAACAGTCCCTGAGTCTTTCAGAAAACCTCCTGTTTGCAATGTGATGACTTGTTTCCTCCAGGAACGAACAGGTTGGGATGAGCATCAAGGCTTTCTCCCCAGTACCTCTGGTTACTCCACATTGTTTCCTTACTTTCTCTGTTGATGAAGAAAGGAAGGAGGTATTTGCACAGAATGGGTGTACCAAAGATGAACTGTTCTGTTAATAGCAGAAGTAGGCAGGCAGGGCTAGGTCTTGTAAATTAAGTTATCACTGTTTCCTCTTCAAGTTTTGTACTGTCTCAGGTTTATTTCTTGGGTAAACCAATGTTCATTAGTTGTTTCTGCATTTAGTCTCCAACAATTGGCAAAGTTGAAAATACACATTTGATTTAATGTTATGAGAGCTTCAGTAAGGAAAATCCAGGAATTTCTGCACTAAAGCAAACGTTAAAGGTTTAGATGAGGCAGCAAATCAACTCATATAGTGCAAAGTAGTATCTGCCCAGATCCTATGATCATCTTGTAATCTGCATATAGGCACAGAGGACAGTCTTAAGTGTATGTTCAGTTATGTAAGACCAAAGAAAGCAAACCTAGGTATGAAGATACAATATTTGAAAAAAGGTTGTTTTATTATACAAGACAAGAGTAAACCCATAAAGGAAAAGCAACCGTCTTTCATAGCACAGCAAAAAGATACAAGCAAATCTTCATCCATTCCTTAAAACTTCTCAGACTATGTACGCACATTACTTACTTTTAATGAACTGCAATGGCATATATTAATCAGAAAGTCTGTACTAAAGCAGTAATTATTGCAAAGTTCTACAATTATAAGGGGGTGTTAGAGTAGCTGTACTTAGTACAGATTAATATTCTTTTAATTATATAACTTACTGGGATCTGAATAAAAATGAAGCTATACAGTGGCGTGCTCTTTGAGTTGGAAGTCGTAGTGGTTTCTTGGTGGTAGGCATACATGACAAAGCTTCACCAATCTCTCATCTTTTTTCCCCCCTCTCCTATTCATTTATCATATAGTTACATAAAAACATCAGGGAAATGAATTATTCATATTTTTTAGCACACTGAAAAGTTAATGAAAAGTTAAATACAACTTACGTGTGTGATTGCACAAAGCACTTATTTGACCTTGCTAAGCTTTAAAAGGCATTGTAAGATTAGCCTGGCATGTATTTCAAGTGTACAAAAAAATACAAAATTGGTTCTTAAAATGCTAGTACAGACTGTTTCATGCCTAAATCCTCATTATGTTCAGTGTATTTATAGGAAATGACTCAACTTTTAAGTGGGTAAAGACAAGTAAGCCCTCCTTTCTTGTGGAAAAGTGGTGCTCATATATTCAGATGCTTCCTCATCAAGCTACAACCTTCAATAAATCATGGTTTGTACAGGAATGAACAAAGAATGTGCAAATGTTTCCACGTACCAATTTTTGTCAAAGTGACTGTGAAACATTCGCAGCATTTTACAGCTGAGCAAATGGGAGGGAGGGGACAGAAAGAGGTGAAGAAGAAAGACCCAGCCCTTCCACCCCTTTCAGTTTCAGGGTTTGCATACAAGCTTGAGAGCCCCAGAAAGCCCATGATGACACTTTCATCCTCCAGCTCACTTTCGCTTTTCCATTTGTTACATCTCATTTTAATGTTAGGCTTTGATCCTCGTTAGCCACAGGGGAAAGCAAATTACATGAAAATGAATAGAGATACTAAGGGTAGAACAAACTCCCATACTTCTAGCAATACCTAAGCAAGACAAAAATAGAATATGTTTTATTCTATGCTTTATTTCCTGTTCTTGTGTAGCAATGGAGAACATGGCGGTTGAAGAGCTTATGTACCATGCTGTACCAAGTCACCATCCCTACAAGGAAGACAAGGGTAAGAGTTGCTTCGGTTTATCCGTTTGTGAAATAGAGACAATAGTTTAAGGAGTTGAAAAAAATTCATATTTAGTTTGATATTTCTAAGGAGTTTCAAGGTCAGCAATTTAGATATTGTACTTGAGATGTAAAAAAGTTATTTCATTAATTCAGCTCTGCTCTGCTGAGAACTCCTGGACTAGGTTTCAGCCTCAGCTGTTAGAGGCATATCAGGTCTAGGTTTTCTTTACTAGTGAGCTTTATTCAAAAGAAGGGGAGGATGAAGGTTGTTACACTGTTGTGCCTCAAAATGGTAAATATAGATGAGCTGTGGGAAATTATTTTTAATATCATTGTTATATTAGGAAAAATAGACTATCCAACAGAAAACCATAAATGACACTCAGACAGATGCACACATATCAGCAACCACAGTTCTCATCTCAAATCCTTACTAATTTGCTATTGATCTTAAATCCCTAAGAGCTTCACTGATTAAAGTTAAAAACATTTTTATTTTGGTGTAAATATTCACTTTCCTTTATTAAATCTGTATCTCCACCTCTATACCCTTTTTGTTTGTACTCATTATTGTATTGTATTGCATTATTATGGAACTCCGGATTTCCAAAGTATAAACCCCTGGTCAAGTTATGTATGTCTGACCAACAGCTATAAAAATGTATTCTCCCAAATGCACCCCTTTGTATCATGATCTCTATTTTTGCCACCTCTGAATTTAATATAACACATTGCAGCTTTTCTATGGTTTTAGTATTAGCCATTTAATCATGACATTAAGTCTATCTGAAAGCTGGATTTAATGCAAAATTCAGTCTGCTGATTAAGTAGAGCATCTTACTGAAAGCGGACAGCAATTCTTCCAGATGTACATGGGCTTTCTACTAAGCTAAAAAAACCCAAAGTACCACTTTTTACTTTCTTTGGAAAACCACTAACAGGTGAAGATTTGTCTGCTTCAGAAACTGCCTCTTCTTCCTCAGCATAATACTGCGGAGTTGTGATCGCTCACCAGTGCTCCAGCAGTGCATCCTGCAAGCAGCTCTTGTATGTAACATCCCTTGACTTCCTTAAATGCAACAGTTGTTCAAACTAGCTGGTCTTCAGAGAACATTGGTACAGCTTTATCTTGGAAAGACAGGAACTAGGATCTTTATTTTAGAAGCAAAAAATGGTTGAGTTCTAGTTTGAAGTGATCTCTTACATTCTGTAATGGTAGGCTTTGTCTCCCTCTAGTTTCATCATCACCTTTAATGGTCAGCAGGGAAGTCCGAGTCTTGGTTGCAAGGTTTATGATGCTGAAATCAAAATTAAATAAGAACAACTACACTTTATGCAATAAAATTGTGCTCAGATGACTGCTTCAACTGTTACTAACTGACACTAACTGACACTAACTGATATCACCACTTCTACACTGTGATTTCATTGTGTCCTAAATTCTGGCACTGGGAAGCAATTCCTTTCTGAAGCAACCGGTGTCATAGATAACCTTTCACTGCTGACATACATGCTAAACATCTGCATTTTCTAAATGAAATTAACACGTTTATGTGAACAGAGATAAGGTCCTGCTCTGAGAAAGTCTTTCCAAGTTAGGGGATACATCCAGAAGGCTGGAAACATTTCTGAACCAGTTCTCAAGTATTGTAATGAGAGACATGAGCAGGTAGAAAATTCTGTCTACCTTACAGCTCTGCACTTTGTTTAGACCTCCAAAATGGGATTCGTTTGCTTTCTTTTGTTAAGATTACCATAAGATTAAAATTTTCATATTATCAACCTCCACCACCCCCAAAAGAGAGAAGCCCCACTGTAACAGTCTTCTACTGATAATATCCAGTGTAATAGAGGAAAATGCTGAGACCCATAGCACAAAACTGCTAGCCACAATGATAAAATATTTCAATAACTGTTTTGAAGTGAATGATACATTTTTTCAGTGATTCTTATTCCACGTAAAAATAGTTTTAAATTGGCAATATTGTAGGCATATTATTACAAAGGTGTACAAAACCTGTTTGATATTATTGCCCCATGTAAATTACTTTGGCCTCTTGCAACTCTTTAACACCCTAAAACCATCTGCTTAAGGAGACAATCTTGCAATAAAGACTACACGCGCTCTCTGTTTCTGTCCCCTTGTCTTCTTTCTATTCCTTATATACAATTGCATGAAAATCTTTCACTTTGTTCCTACTTCATTCCTTTTCTCTTCCCCCCTCCTATTATAATGGAAACTATTTAAGAATTAACTCGCTGCTAGTGACTCCTGAGTCAGTTTCTCTATTTTTGTTTTGACATCATATAACAAAGATTAATTTGGATTCAGGCTCTGAATGGCAACTTTGGGAGGAATAGAGCAGACAGAGCTAATACTTTGCTACTGAGCTAAGTAGAAAGCAGGACAAGACTCACAGGCTTCAAGTTAATACATTAACTTCTAACAATGCAAGCCTACAAAACAATCAACATATTTTTTTTTGCCTTAAAAGAAATCATGGTTTTGGATTTTTTTCTCCTCAATGACTTCACTGTTCATTTCACATCTGCATGATGTAATTAATGAGTAAAGTCACAGTTTCATTTAGCAACTCCTGTACATCACAAAAGTAATCTGCAAGTAGGAATTAACTCAGGACAGACCGAGAGCCAAGCCTTCAAAGAGACCCTTAACCTTTAAAAATATAAATATACATTATTGAACTGTCAGCTGCAAAATGCCTTTTTGGAAAACAGCAAAGTAACATGACTACCATTCTTAAGAAGTTCTAAGTGTGTCAGTGATAGGGAGAAAAAAATGATGGTAAGACTGGACCCCCTGGCAGCAGTCACCATGTTCGTGCCTTTCAGGTTCAGCACAGAGACAAGTCCTGCTTAAGAACCGTAGCTTTGAGTCTAATATCCCTAGAGTCCCTACACAAGAAACTAGAATAGAAGGGCAGGAATGAAAAACTGCTGTGCAGCCAGTTGCCAAAACAAGCTCACAGTCAAAGAACAATGTTGCAATGTGCAAGGTACCATCACAGAGAAGTATGGAAAAGGGAAGCAATGCTTTTGGGATCCTTAGTGTTTGGCTGTGCAACTTCAGGTTAGTACATCTCCTAAGAAATCTACCCTAATTATAGGCCTGTGCATCCACTAAGAGACCAGCTGAAAACAGTATTTTACATAGTAATAGAGGTCAGTGCTAAATATTTGACAATTTCGTCAAACTCAGTTTTGATAAGGTTGCTGTCATTCTTCATGATATGCCTTTTGTGTTTGTATTTTGTATTTGATGATACCATCAGAAAAAATGTCATTTGGACACAGACCATTAAATCTACATTTGTACTACTACTTTTAGTAGATTTTTCCATTTTTTAATGATGAATGTTACTGGTTCTTTGCTATTTTCCTCAGGGGAAGGAAGACATCTATTTGTATTATGCCTGAAATAGCCAGTGGTTTTTGGCTAATGTACAGAATTGATAAAAAGGAAAGCACAGATTCACAAGGCAGTGGCTGTACTCAGCCATGGAGTGGAAGAGATTCAAGGCCTTCTGTAAAATTGAGGTTCAGAACTCCGTATTATAAAATGCAGAAAGTCTAGGACACAGGTTAGAAAAGAATACTAATCCTGCGATGTTGACCATCAATGCACTTGAAACTTCACAAATATAGATGTTCTGATACCATGCCAACATCGGTGATTACATCTTTGCATAATCACTGTATAAGTGACATTACATGGCTGCTTTTTGACTTTTTTCTTCAGAGACACTAAATTTTTCCTTAATTTAATTTTAGGGTGGGGAAAATAGAAATTCCTGTGGCTGTTACGAGTTAATCTGCTTTGTTAGTTTTGAACTGTAAGTTTATGCCACTGAGGGCAAAGAGAAAGACATTTTTTTAAAAAGGCCATTAAAAAAAAAGGATAAAGGAACCCAAGACACTTTTCTGTGCTAATTCATTTAGAGAATTAAGATCAAGAGTAAGCTCCTCCCAAGCCCACAAGACAAATGGTATCATCCAGTCATTTGCAGTATAAGCTAAATGTTCCAGTTTGAGTTTGTCCTCTCCGTTGCCCTTTGGGGCAAGTATCATGCACATAGATAAATATAACCTGTGTTGTTTTTTTAAAATCCCCTTTCCGTGCCTTTAATACAGTCACTTTCATTCCTCTGAGCGAGCGGATCGTTTAAGTTAGATGCTAGTTGTTTAACGTCAGGTCAATGACAGATTCTTCAAGGTACCCAAATATTGCCAGCAAAATCTGCTAGTGCATCTGGCTTGTACGTATAATAGCCGATAAACCACATACAGAATAGCCTACTACGTGTATTCAAATGAAGGTCTGACTCACCTAAGCAGCATTTGTGCTGGCATGCTTCTTTCAGATGACATTAGAATATAGTTAAATATAAAATCAAATAGAGTGCAGTAAAAGCATTCAAGGTGCCATAGAGGTGTTCAGACCTCAGAATGATGGACAGATTATTATAGACATCTGAACAGAAAACATACCTTAGAACTAATAAACTTCCACGGTAATTTTCATAGATCAGCTAATGACAGGCTGAAATTTGTCAAGAATTTTTTGAAAACTCATCTTTTCCCTAGGTGACAAAATAAATTTAAAAAATGGGTCAGAAAAAGCTTTGAGAGGTTTTCCAGTCTCCCCCCAGCTCCAGGAAGAACAGTCTATATCCAAGCTATTCCTTGGGGACCCTCTCATAACTTCTTCTTAAGCGCATCCTTGATGAAAATCCTGTCACCTTCCTAGGCCACCCGCTCCAGGGGCAGATTATTCTTGTCATCCAAAGGCTTCTCTTGTGTGGCCTAAACTCCCATCCAATTTAACTGCAAGCCTCTTGAAAACTAGTTCATTACTATTCTCTTTGCAATTACTATTTATTTATTGGAAGACTTATCACATCTCACCCTCAGTCTTCTCTGCTGTAGACTAAACATGCCAGTTCTTTCAGTCTTTCCCCACAGGTCATGTTTCCCAGACCTTATTCCTGCTTCTCCTCACTGGCTTCCCTTCCAAATGGTCAACATCTTCCTCATAGCATGGTTCCCTAAACTGGACACAGTGCTCCAGTACTCGACTAGAAAGATTACTTCATCATCTTACAGATAGTCTTGTTTATACAGCCCAGTGCTTGCTTTTTTTGGTACTTGTGTTGTTTGGCAAGAGTATGAAATTATTAGTTCTTGTTTAATTACTAATCCATTGCAACACCCTTTACTGTAAAGCTCTTGGTTTCTAAGAGCAGAAGCCTGTTTTTTGGCTTGTTCAGTTGACACAGTAAGCAACATTTCTTTTTCATCTTACAAACATTCACCTATCTTCAGGAATATTCAGGATCCTTCAACCTTGTTTAGACTGTATCATGTCCATAAGCAAGATTTGCGGTATAAGATCTCCTAATTAAGTTTGCTGTGCTGCTTCTATCTTCCCCTCCTCCGACTTGCAATGCCTGGCATATGATATCCATAAGCAATGTAAGTCCCAAAGATCCCATGATTTTGGGGTTTGCCAGCACTATTAATCACACAACACATGCTCTACCTCTAAATTTTTAGTCTTCACCTTTGCAAAATTGCTGACTTGAAAAGTAAAGGAAATTTGTCCTTCAGGTATACTACAAATGATATTCTGTGGAAGTACCCTATGCACAGCTGTTCAGCTGTCATACTTGATCAAATATAGCAAATAGTAAGTGCCAGGGTGCATTTTGCTTATTTGGGAGATTTCAACTGCAGTGTTTTGAGCACTAAAGAGAACTGGAACAAATTGCAAAATTAGGATAATGTATACAGAACTCCCTTATCTCTGACCAAAGAAAGTCTTAATAAAAGTTTTAAAAATATATTTAGGGGCAATTTTCTTCTAATTGCATCTACAAGGAATTTTAGAAGTCTTCTGAGGAGCTTTGTGACCCCTAATTGGAACTTTGTACAGAGAGAGACTGGAAATTAACTGAAATACCCAGACATATTGAAATAGGAACCTTTTCCCCCCCAATTACATAAAAGCTATAATTATATTGGTTACATAAACATTTTAACTGGGGAAAACATTAGGTAATTGAAGACACACCCTCCCCCTAACCCCAGTTAACCACCACTCACAGCAGAGCAAGAGTAAAATTAACTCAGCAAATAGCGTTCATACTGTAAAGCTGCTTCCGTGTGTGGATGATACTGTGCTGCTCGCTCTTTCGTTCCATCTTTGAAAGAAAGATGCTAAAGGAAACCACTTGAGACTGTTCTGAAGTTCACCTTTTGTTATGCAGTTGCATACATTATTTTTTCAATCTGTATAATCAGCGTCAAGAGTCTATCCCATAAGAAATCAGATAAAGAGCAAAAAAATGACTTGACATACTGAATAATTGCTTTGTGCTTAACCAGTAATGACAAGGATACCTAGAGTTCGCCTTTGCTGACAGAAAAACGGAGAGATTCTGAGTTGCAGAAGGGCCGTACAGCTGATCGGCTGCTATTCAACTTCGAACAGGATGAGGAGAAACTAATTTTTCTTTTCTCTCCTTCAAACCATTCTTCTCTCTGGAAGGAAGTTACTTGCAGAAGCATACCAATAGCCACTCCTTTTTTAATGCATGAAATCAAAACAGAAATGCAAATTTTTGTCTGTTGTACATTCAACTGAAAAAGCAAATAAAATTACTATGGTATATAGCTAGCTTGACCCACCACTACATTGATTTATTCTGAGGAAAGATGGAAACTGGACTGACAGGGAGCAAACAGCCCTGTTGCTATACTGTCCGCACAGCTTTGCTGGTGTATCTCGGCTAAGCCTGACAAGGGTGTCATCCTGTCACCAGTCTTGGTCAATGCCAGGCCCTTTTGCTAAATATGCTGTCATGGGTGCCAGTTAGGATCAGCCAGTGAATCCCTACCTGGTAGAAATGGGACAGATAGCAAATTGGGCTTTGAATTTTCATCCCAAACCAGCCTCCACAGATTCAAGGGGGTGTTGCTTGAGACAAGGAGGGGAAATGGATGGGGGGAAACAGCCACGGGCGGGGGGGGTGGGGGGGGTGGTGGTGCATGTAAGCATGTCTCCATTTTTCTTTTTAAACCACAGCACCACGATTTCTGGATACAGCTATAACAACAGATCTATTTTGTATCAGTGCCTACAGCTCCCCGACAGCAAAAAGCTGATTCAGCAGAGTCCAACTCTTGCAGATCACTGGATGCTGCACACATTTCAATGAGTTCAAAATAGAGTGCTGTACTGCTATCAGGTGAAAGGCAACAGCGGAAGGTCAGGAGACTGCATCAGAATTCAAGAATACAAACTCCCACAGAGCACAGTAAATGGTGTAACACAGTTCTGTGAGTGCCTCGGTAGTGGTGTTCTTTATGCAGAGAGAGGCAATAGTGGTCCAGGACCTAATTTGTATAACAAGCTATTTAAGAGAGAAGCTAATTGAAGTATATAAATCCTGAAGAGTATCACATCAAGCCAAGATACTATTATTAGCCCAGCCTAGATGAGGTTATAGAAGTGCATTAGAAAACCTCAGTAAAAAAATTAGTAGGAAACTTTTCCCACTTCAAGATCCCACGAGACAAATTCTCTCAAGCAATGATTAGATATTATCCAGAAAAAAAAAAAAACAAAAAAACAAACTAAAAATGGATGGATGTGGAGAAGGTAGAAAAAGCACAAGTTCACCCAAATGGGTCACAACGTGTTCCTAATGTTCACTGTCAGTATGTTTTAGAGATAAGAGATCATAGCCAACTAACAGAGTGGCAGCTGAAAGTAAAATTAAACTATAATTCTGCAAGAATTATTTTTTTTTAAATTATTAAATACTACTTATGTAAAAGGTTGATGCAAAGTTAACTGACCCAGAAGCATTTTCAGCAGCGTTCTCTGATAAACTCTGGTCTCATTCTTCCATTACCTGTCCTAAGCATATTGAGTTTTCCCCTCTGACTTTTACTGATACTTCCCCTCAGCTTTTACTGATCCCGCAGAAATAGCATTTATGGGCACTTCCACCCTTGTGATATGATCAGAGTGGAGAGTGGAAGGGCACACCTCTGTTTCTGTTCCAGCCATCACAACCCATGAGGAGTATGTGGATGCAGACAAAAAGCCACAGCTGAGAAACTAAAAGCAACAAGGTGAAAAAACCCAAACAAACAAACAAACAAACCCCCCCAAAACAGAGAAAGGAAAAGGAAGAAGGAAAAAGGAAGAATGAAAAGTGTGTGCAGTGAAGAAAGGAGACCGAGGTGAAGCAGGGCAAGGGAAACACCAATGAGCACCACACGCTATTTCTGACCCTGGACATTAAGTCCATAACCCTGGAAAGAAATAGGTAGGGTAACTTTGTGCCCATACAGCACCCACTTCACTTTAAAGAATCAACACCTTAGAGAAAAAGCACAGTCAAGCTACACGGAGAGACAACAGCTTTAACATAGTAGTTGACATTGCATGCCCTACAGAGTACCTCTACTTTAAAGGCCTTCCTTCTGTAATTTTTAAGCTCAAGCCTCATTTGGAAAAGAAAAACGGATCTTTTCTTTGAGAAAAGAAGGATTTCTTGGGTCAACTTCTCTAAAGACAGATTTAGGGCTAGCTGAACGTACTCCTTGACAAGGAAGAGTTCAGCATTTCTTTGAAAGAGAATCCTTTGTGCCACACTGCCACTTGGAACAAGACTTTCACCATTCCCTGTTTGCATACTGAGAGCAAGTGGAAGTACTTTCTTATGCTGTTCCAAGTGTGGTACCATTTACTTCCAGCTTAAGCAATATGAATATACACCTGTATTTTACTAAAATGAAAGAAATGCAGCTAGATAACATTAAGACAAATCTAGGAGATATCCGTATCTATTCAAATATGAAGCACCAGGTAGGCAGCACCTTCTGAGGCAGTGTCTGAATACAAGTGTTACATTACAGGTGCACTCTGTACCTACACTGTGGAGACTCTGTAAAGGCAGTTCAACATTCCATTATCTTTTTGGCCATATTTTGTCTAATTTTTTGTGGTAAGACTAGAAACCCACAGGAAAGCATTCTTCCAGCTGTTTGCACATGAAGTTGGGCTGAAAGAGGATGAAAAAATCAGTATGCTTCATGTCTAGTTTGTAGTCTATCATCATCTCCTTTTCTTGAAATAATGGCTTGCCTCCCTCTGGTTTTTAGGATGCTCTTCAGAGTACGGTATAAACTCTGTTATTCCATAAACACTCACTGAGAAACAGGTAATGGGTAGTTACACTAATACAGCAACCTTCAAGCAGCCTCATGCACAAACTAACTAGACTAATTTCAGGCCTACAGAAATAAAGCGCTGTCTTTGCTAACTTTGTCCTGAAGCCTACTGCCTTTGAAGAACTAAGGGGCACATACAGAATTATCAGCAATATTTTTCCTTCACCCCTTTCCTGTGAGTAAATAATTTAAATCCCTTACCTCTGACAGTAAGTTTTATCAGCATGCCTTCATCTATTTTAACAGTGCATCACAGGCAGTGCTATTCTGCAGAACATCTTCACAGAGAAAGCTCATGTATAAAGTCAAGGGAAAGGCCAGTTTTCATTTTCAGCATAAAGCAGTCATTTACTTAAAGAAAATCCAGGAAACTCAATTCAGCTATACCTCATGTGAAGTATGACATTACTGGACTAAGCTCACAAGAAGTATGTCTTCTCTTAAGGGCAGATTATTTTCTACATTAAGCAGCTATAAATATATTTGAGGAAAAAAAAAGGTTCTGTTGAAGATTATCTGTTTGTAACTCACTCAGATGAATTCATAAATCTTGGCTGGGCTTTTAATTCACTGGAAAGCATATATACATAATCTAATCCAGTCCTTACACAGAACCTGGCCAGCCAACGTCCTTAGAAAGAAAAAAATTACACACACAAAATGCTACATCCCAAATAACTCTTTAAAAATGCAGGTAATGTTGTCCCCTTAGATTGTCTCATTAAGAATGAAGTTAGATTGCAATCATTGGCCATCTTCATTTATTCTCCATAAATAATAAAGTTATTCAGTTTAGGAATAGCGATCTTACCTTCGCAGAAGACATAATCTGGACATTTTTAATGTGATCAAAAAAGAAATCAATACCAATTTGGTTTCCATGTCACTACATCAATAAAAAGATAAGCAAGCTGACTTACAGGGAAAGGTAGAGGGCAATGTCCAATATTCATTAAACTGAACAGGCCAGTGATTCAGTAGGTTGAGGCACTGACATTTTTAATACTGCTAAAAATCATTTTATGTAAGCTGAATGCCAGAGACTTGATTTACTTCAAACAAGTCCTTACAATTTTGGTATGGTCTGCTAGAGCACAGTAGTTACACAGAACATTTATTTATAGTTATTCCCACTAATGTAGTGTTATCACAAAAAAAGCTTTGGTTTATATTCAAAGTGTAAAGATGAAAACCAGAGCAATGGAAAAACATGCTAAGCAAGACTTTGTTATTCTTACAAAATGTTACTCTCTGTTAATGCTCTTGTTCGCAGTGTACGTAATCTTGTTCTCAGGAAGCTAACACAGGCACAGCAGCGAAGGCAGCTGCATGCACGTATACCTTCCCCGTTCAGTACAATATGGTACTTGCTGTACAATAGCAAGTTTCAACACTGCTTAACAGCACTATTGAAATGCAGTGAAACTTAAGTGTGCTTAAGTTTCTACTTCAAGTTAACTAGCCAAAAAACACCCTCAAGCTGAAAAACGTTGCCTGTTATTTCACTTGCCTAAAGATATGCATGTTAACACTAAAACATTTGGCAAGTCATATTGACTATTATAAAAACTAAAAACCCAACACTAATTTCAATCTAAACCTGCTTTTAAATCTGAAACCCTCCCCAAAAACCCTAACCAAGCAAAATCCCCAAAACCCGACAGTATCACAATCCAAACAGTCATTAGCGTTCAGGATGGACATTTTCAGATTTCAAGTTTCTCTAGGTTTTCCTGATCTGTATGGTGTGCTTAAGCATTATCATCTTTAGAAAATTGAAGGAAGCAAAGTAGTTTGAACTCAGGGAAACAAGAGTCTGGAGATGAAGCAAATTTATTGTTCCAAGTGTTGAAGTTAGGGAGTACTTTAAATCCACAGCCACACGGTATTGTAACACGGTATATATATCATAGAGCCTTGTAGGTAACCCACAGTTTAGAAAATCAAAGATGCCCCCTGCATAAAGGACAGGCAGAGAACAGCATCACTGAGGTACTAGTCCCATTTCCTTCAGGCAAATTACTGCATAGATATCTAAGGTTAAGGAGTTCTGACATTTTTCTGAACAGCTTTTACAGTATCGTAAGGTAACATAATGAAAATACATTGTATTTGAAACCAAAGAGCAGCATATTAGACATGCACTGGTAGAAAACATCCTGTGTGCAATTTGAGATGTTAAAAGTACCGTACACAACTTGGATGTTAATCTAAAAGCATACTCATTTAATTTGACTTCATTTTTTGTGGAAAAAAGTCTACATGGTCTCATTCATAAAAATGGAATTCTCAACATTCAGCTGTGGTGGGTATAACACGAACATACACAGTCTTCATGTTCAAGTTCTTCATGGAGATGTCCTTTGTGATCTCTGAACCAAAACAAGAGAGAAACAGCACACAGTTAGTGCTCTTGCTTACAAGTAAAACTAACACTTTTTTTTTCTTTATTCAGACAGTTCTACTCGTTCAGTCAAAATGGGATTTGGACAGAAACTGCTCAGCTCAAAATTCCCTCTTGTTAAAGGCCGGTGCATTAAAGGAAGGGTCAGCACACATCAGGATTGCCACTGCAAGAGTTTAAGATACTGTTCCAGGTTACAAAGCAGAATTTTTTTAAAGCCTATGTCAGCCCACAGCTCCCAGCTTCACATCCACACAGAATAATATCTAGTTCAGAAAATTCTTTTATAATGCAATGGTATGAAGTCAATATTAACAATACAACACAATGCACTGAAAACCAGAGTTCCTTATAACTATTATGTAAGAACAGCCATACAGAGATCCATCTCCTCTAGCATCCCATCTCTGACAGAAGATAAAACTATGTATGAGTGGAGGAGTAAGAATAAGAATATGCATACATTAACTTGAGTTCTATACGTAAAGCAAGGATTGTAGCAGTATCTGCTGAAAAACTAACATTGCAATCTTTTCGAGTATGCTTGAAGAATTTCGTACCATACCAGATCAATTCCCCAAGTCTTTTCATAGCTATATGCACATAGTTTGGAACAGGAATAGGATAAAGTCTCACCAACAAACCTCTTCTAAGGATATAGCATATTTCCAACAGGCTGGTTCAGGGTTTATAATTATTTATGAAACACAAACACAGAGTAATCGCACTTTGTGGCTACAGAAAAAGTCACCTGCAAAGTTGCTAGGAGCTGGAAATCTCTTTCACTATTCTTGCCACCTTACAGAGCGTTTTTCCCAGGAAGTTAGATGCTTGCTAGCTCAATGCTTCCCAGCACCCGTCAGTTGTAGCAAACCAGCCCAATGACAGAGCAGATTGTTTTGAATACTGGGAGGTACAGCTTTGGAACAAAAGTAATCTGAATAACAAATACATCAAAGATCTCTCTGCTAAGAAACTTCAAAGTGGTAACCACAAATACATCCACTGAAACCAAAGCAAAAGCATATCAGGGGGTTATGGTGTTACTCTGCACACTAGAATCCCTGGAGACAACACAAGCAAATAAAAGAATTTTGATTTTTGGCACTAGTGTTAGCACAAATGACAGATTAATAACATTCAGAATGGCTGGGTGTTTTTTCAGTAGAAACAGTTTTGTAGTGTATTGCACTGTATCACAGGACTGACGTCTGATACTGCTCTCTGTCCAGCTGACAGAGACCAAGGCGCTGCGTGTGTGGTGGGGGAGGCCAGTCTGTGAAGTGCATCCATGGAGATAATGTAAAAGCTGTTTAGTTTTCAGTAACATGACCTCCAAGGAAAAACTGACCCTAGAAATGGCAGCAAGGAGTTTTGTTTCCATGTAACAGTACGCACGCTCCTTCTAACATTAAGGCCTCCATCCTTCTTCGAAAAATGTTTCATTTTTAGAGTGAGCAGATATAGTCTGCATCGACATTTAAAAGCCATCTATTAATTAAAGAATTAAGAAGCCCTTATGGATCATGATGGTACTGTTTTTAAGGAGTTCTCTTCCAGTGTCGTGCTCTGCTTTAAGCAGCTGAATACCCATTTACAGAACTACAAGAGTGGAGGTATAATCCAATTCAGCAATTAGGGCTTTATTCCCTCATTAACCTTCCTTCCCTCCCCAGGAAAATGTTACAACAGTATGTCAAAAAGTTATCTGGGTCTGCAGAAGCAGCCAAACAAACTACAAACTTGGTCTCAAAGTATTTTTTTAATTATTTATTTTATAAATCCTGAAAAATGAGGACCTACATGAAGCTACTATTTTCAACAGTATTTAACACAATAATTACAATTAGAAATTGGAAACTTGATTTACCAATGAAATGTAAGGACATCCTCCTTTCTGTGCCAATTCCTCCAAAGGAAGGCTTTGAAATTAGCACATTAAAAAGCATTGCCTGCATCCCGAATATGTCTCTGAATCAGCTACCTGTAATGCCTGTTTCAAGCTCACGAATAAGCAATGCTCACCACTTTGACATTTATAGAATGTTCTTCCAGTATTCCAAAAGGGCTGAAAACCACATTTGTGTCTGAGAAGTTGGCGAGCTTTTGTGCAATAGACAGCAGATGCCCAACTGCCTGTACCTGACAACATTTGTAAAAATGTTTTCAAAACTGATAACTCATTTTCCACCAAGTGATTTCTTTTTTCTTTTGAAAAAACAGGCATCAACCTTCCAATTAATGGGTTATTCTCAAACGTTTCAAATGGTTAACAGCAAATAATTTGTTATTTTTAGAATAAACCATAAAATAACTACTCAAGAGACTGCACTTTTCTTGTTTTGAAGGTAGGACCTTGAAATATAATGATAAAAAGATGCAGAGGGGATTACAAAGTTGCAACAATACACATAAGCATTAACTGAACTAATGTTTTCCAGAGGCATCAAAGTACTTGTTTTATATGCAGCACTTATTTATCATATAAAGAGATCTGAAGATGAAGTACGACCATTTCAGTGTTTACACCATTAAAAAAATGTTATTAAAAGATCTGCATGGTGAGAATTAAATCTGAGATAGCAGAAGCGTCGCTGTATGGCATAAGCATGTTAGCTACACAAATCAACCTCCAGGACCAAGGTCTCTACATTCTGAGTCTCAAAAAGACCAAATGGGTTGGTTTAGCCTTTGAAGAGTTATCAGATCTGATCTTTCACATCATCATGAATTGTCACTTCATACACTTTATTTAAAGTTTTAATAGCTCTGGAGAATTCATACTACAAATATGTTATAGTGATTTCCCTTTTAGGTAAAGGCATGTTAAAAGTCCTTACTTGAGACTTATAGGCTATAAACTTTCCTGTTTTGTCAGTTACTTCCCTCTTTCAAAGCTCGAAAGTTTTCTGCAGTAGTTATTTTAGTATCTTAACTGAGTCATATGCCCCTGTGAACCCTTTTGCCCTGTAACAATGATAGAAACAAAAAACCAAATAGGTATAACATCAATTGCTCCTGAATGGCTAAAGTCCTAGTCAGCAAGGTTTCGCACATACATACATTTTCTGTTTATGCAAGTGAAGTGTGGTTGATATCTTTGGTTCTTACACCTTGTGCTGTTTCTAAACACTGCAGTCTCCAGTTCTCTCTGTTTGTTAACACCATTCAGCACATTATTTTTAGCATTATCTCAAACTATCACTAGAAAGTCTCATCAACATTTGAGATCCATTTTACTTAGAAAAATGGCTTTTGAATAAACAGAGTGCAGGTCACATGAAACTACAAAAAAACCAAACCCAACCAAAAATTCCCAGCAGAAGAACCCACACCTTACTTGCTCTGATTCTAATCTATCCTCCTTGAATGCCTTCAGCCCAGGTGGAGAGCTAAGCGACCCCAGTTTTAGCCAGCTACACTGGAGAGCACCACTCCTCCTCCCCTCATCAGCTGACAGGCACCTCCCGAGGAAATTCATCCCATCCTAGATCAGATAGCTAGTTTAAACAAGATGTCTAACTTCTGGACAGGTAACCTAACATGTGGCACGATAAGGTTAAGTGCCATGTATCCTTCCCAAAGCGCTTGTAAATCATGCCATTATGAGAAGCTAGAGACAGAATCCTTTACATCATTTCATTCAAAGAGTTGAATTTTCCTGAATACACAGAAATATCTGGGGTTTTTACCATGTAGTTTCCAATCCATTCTTCCTGTCAAATAAAGTCCCAAATCTTTCTCAAGTCCAACTTCTCAGCACTACAGGTGGCTACATCTTTATTCTTGTCTTTCTCATGAATCAGAAGTTTTTGTTTCTAAGCCTCACCATCTGTCTATGGTTTTTGGAAGATTCTTTAACATTTCAGATACGCGACTGATGAAGCTTCCTGCTTCCCAGGTATTCTGAATGAATTGCAGCTGCCGTACCCTGCCAAGTCTGAGCTACTCACACAACTCTAAAATAGATCCCATACTCTTTTTCCACCCACTTCCATTCTCCAAAAGGGAAGGAAAAAAAAAAATCTGCAACAATATGAATGTTACAGGAACTATTTGAACAGGTTCTTAAAATATTCACACTTTAGACTCACCACTTCTAGGAGGAGATTCACTCTCTCTGCTTAGTCACAGCAGCATGTAACTACCATTTACATCGCTGACTGACCTTTCTATTTCAAAAGCAAGAAACTTTTACAGAACTTGGCCATTTCATGAAGGGAACGCATTAAAGCTTTGAATTTCTAAATGTATATGTGTGCTTAAAGGATTTCACTAATTAAATATTGAATTACTGGGCAAAATTAGAAACCAATGTGTAATTAGTGTGCGTTTAGTAATTAAACTAGATCTCAGGCTACATTAGCTGCTCCTCAACAAAAACTTCCAAGTATCCTTGGATGAGCAAACCAAAAGGTTGTGCTTACCCTGAGTTTGCGCTTCATCCAGGAACAATTTTAGCCTCCTGCTTCTCAGCCCAAAAACTTTTGCCGTTTCATGTAGGAGACCGTGGTACGTTAATCCATTCTGACCAACAGGGTTTTCCATTAGAAGAGTTCCCACTGTTCCTTTCTGACATTCTGAACAAGATAAACAGTTGAATCACTATTGGTGAGGAATGATACTATTTCATTTATCTTGGTAAATCGAAATTTAGGATTTCTTCTTCCATTTCATCTCTCTCTCTTCATAGTGCTGAGTAATTACCAATACCAACCTACTTACAGATATTCACTAAATAAGTTCATGAATTATAGAGTCAGAAGTATAAGTGCTTATTAACAGCTTGACAAAAGAAAACTTTGCAGAATTCTTTACATGGGTCAACAGGATAAGCTAGAGACTGGGAAACACGAAATATTTCAACAGAACACACGAGCCACTAAGAACTACAGAAACTCACAAAGCACCTTCTGATGATTAAATCCCCCGTTAAAAACACATTTTTGGCCCAAGTAGGTTCCCAGTAGTGACAATAAGATTCCACGTGGACAGTCCAGACAGGACTCATACCAGCGCAGAGGTTAAGAGCAAGTTACTGACAACATAGCTGTTCCAACGTGAGGCTTCAGAGTAGAAGGTACATGATTAGCAGCTGTGAAACAGAATTACATGCATGTATCTGTACTCCAGATCAGGTTAATAATACAATTCATTTGGCTTTTAAATAGCACTAAGAAACGTTTCACAGGCTGTTTACAATGTCTCAGTAAAGAGCTGGCTGCTCCTTCATTTTCGGTCAGTTTTAGACTCGGCCTTCTAAAATAGGCTGCACAGGTGAGCTGATGGTCAGAAACAGGAAAACAATGCTGAAGGGCTCACGTTTAAATGCTGTCCCTTCTCTCAAACTGGCTCTCTTTTTTCTTTTATGCAAAGAGGGAGAAAAGCTGAACAGAAACATTGTGTTTATTAGAAAGCAAATACTAGGAAAAAATAAACAAAATCGCCATCTACCAATGAAAACATAAGTACTTATCTTCATCAGTGAGCAACAGTGTCCAAAACTTGTATCACAAAAAGCTCAGCCGGTAAATGAGAGATCAGTATCCTACATACCTTGTGGTTTTGCATTCACTAACTGCAAGTTGATATACTGGCAGAGCAGAGCATCAGGGGAGCTCATCAGAGCAGGTGCTGACCCTGTGGTCACATGTAGAGTCTTTCCGCTGAGACTAAGCAAGTCGGTTTTGTTTATCAGTTCTGAAAAAGAAAATGAGACCCGTCAGGCCATTACAGGGAAGCCGAGGTCCCATTCTCACTCCATTAGCTGCCAGAGAGTCTTTCTAACTACGGATTCCACTGTGGAAGCGTTTCCCTCTCCGCAATTCCTTCCTCAAGAAAGAGCATTTCTCCATTGTGAAAAATGGAATTTGTGCAGAAATGTTTTGTTTTCTTAACAACAGAGTACTTCGTCTGCTGTGGAAATTAGCTCCTACGTAACATTTCTTATGCACATAAATATACAACATGATTACTTATGCAATAAAAACAGTTATTTAACTTAAAACAGGCAAGACATTATTCACTTAAGCCAACCAGTTCTATCTCATTAAATTAAGACCTATGATCCTTGCCTGTACCCTGACTTCCCTGGCTGAAGCAGCACTGGATATGTGTTACCATGCAGCATCAGGACACTTCCCTCATTAAACTCCAGATGACAATAAATGTAACATCAGTGGCTGGTGAGCCCATGAATAATGCCCTCTGCATTAAGATTTGTGTTTGATGTCAACAACAGCTGATGACTCAGCAGATGACTCCAGCCATGCATATTTAGAAAACGGTGGAAGATCAGACCCAAAATAGGACCCATGTCTCCAATAATTTTTGAAGTAATACCAGCACCCTGAGAGCACTCGGATGAGAAACTATTGAGGTTTCTGTAATACAAACAGAATATGTAGGGCTGCATTCTGCACTACCTACGTGAGCAGCTGCCTGTCTATCACAGAGGTAAAAAAAAAGCTGCTGATAGCCACAACATTAGAGATACAGAGAAATAACATCACTGCCTGCTACAAAGCTTTTGCAGCTACAAAAGAACTCCAAAGACCAAATCCAGGAAGAATTAATGAATTTAATTTCTTGTAAGAATTGTGCATTGTCTGTACATACGGAACAGGCACATCTGTCATCTCTTTCCAACAGGTTTTCATTCCGTATCAGCCCTATTCGCATGTCACGGAGCCTAAGCTTTACAAAGCTTATTTTCCATCAGTCCATCTGAATGAATTTCAAAGGGGCAGAAGTGCCATTCCTTTTTCCAAGGATGTTTGTAAACTTAAAAACGGAAAAAAACCCAAACAAACAAAAAAACCCACCCCAAAACCAAACAAACCCCAAACTGAACCAACCAAAACCACCACCCCCACCCCCCCCAAAAAAAAAAACAAAAAAAAAAAACAAAAAACCCCCATGAAAAGTAATCACAGGCTACAAGCTCTCAACATTTTGCCAACTGCCACAGAACATCAAAGCACGATGCACTGTGGAAGGCTTATAAGACTGCCCTAAGGAAGGATGAAGACCTCAGACTGCATCTAAGATTCTAAAATGTTATCTTTTAAAAATCAAATTTTTATATATATATAAATAAAGCTTTAAAGAAAAAGGCAAAACTTCATTGCTGCTTCTAAAATTCAGTTGTCAAGAATGAAGATTTTACGATGATGGTGGCCATCCACCAGCTACCCAAACACTTCTTTGGTATGTTTGAGGTGCAAGGCACATGCTCAAGCACAGGAAGGGGCTTTGCTTTTGGTTTTATTTACAGGAGAGTAAGAGAATAACTAAATTAACAAGTGGAGAGGAATGAACAAGATTTCATCACATGGAAAGGGAGTCAGCAGCAGGTTTTTCCTAGCGCAACCCTAAAGCAGCTTTGCTTGCCATTTACGTACAATTCATGGGTAGGAGACAGCACGAGTGAGCAGGGTGCTTTACAGAGCAAGAAGCACAAGGCTCAAAGAGCTTCCAGTTTGACACTACCCAGTTGCTGGGATCTGTGCAGATCTCTGGAGGGAAACAGGGCACGAGCTACAGTAATGGCGATTTGCCTATTTAACAAATCTAGCATTTGGATTACAGGACTGCTGACATTTTCACAAGGAAGAGCCCGGGTCCAGTGCTGTCAATTGAGTCGGTTCATATAACGCTCTAATAAGAGCAAGAAAAAGAAAAAAAGTGGATCATTTTTTCATATATAACAATACACTTGAAAACAAGCAGGTATTACAAGTGCTCATCAATATTAAATTCACTTTTAAAGTCAATTCTCCCTGCAGCTGAGATTTAAGTGGTAATGCTCTCCTAAGGTACCTTACAGCCTCATGGCTTTTTAAAAATTAAAAAAAAAATCTTTTTGTACTCTTGTCCAGAAAACAGTGCTCTGAATAGAATTTTTTAAAAAATTAGCCATCTGAAAATCATAAAGATGAAATAAAACTAAGAAGTTTTTAGGGGGATTTTTGCCTCACCTTCCTTTCCCCCCCCTTTTTAAAGCCCTACGTGATTTACAGCTTCATTTATTCCCATAAAGATAAACAAATTGAATTTTTTTTAAATAGGTCTTTTTCAATATGGGCTACTTCCATGCAAGCCGAGTGCAAGTCCAAAAGCATTCCCAATAAGAAGTTTAGGAGTTTTCAGCTTTTCAGCAATCTAGAGCAAAAAGAAAGTCACAGACAACTCAGCTGTTGTTACCGTCTGACTTGAGCCCAGCCTCTTTCCTTTAAATGATTTTTTTTTTTTCCCATGTAAAAAGAGACAAATTCTATTCTCCGTTTCTGAAGGTCAGTACAAATCCCAGACCCTTGCTCAGTGTTTGTGCACTTACTCAAAATATATCGATGCACTGTTGGGGAGGAAATGTTTATCCCATTATTTCAATGTTGCACTGAAAAACAGGGACATGACATACTGTAGCCTGCCTTAATACAAGAACTGCCTGATTTTGTGCCATTACGCAACCCTAAGTAAATCTTCATTACAATTACAAAACAAGATAATAAATTACTGCAAGTAAAGTGGACAGCCCTAAAAACCACAGGAAGGAAAATAAGGAGCCAGAAATAAGGTTTTACTGGGTCACAATTTTATTAACACACATGGGAACAATTCAGCAACAATTTGTCTGGAGTGCGTGACCTTTCTTTGCAATTCCTCTATGATAGAGTGGCTGATACCAACCCCCCACCTTACCTAAAGAGACCTGGGAATCACCATTAGGCCTCGCCTAAAGAGGCCCTGGAATCATCATTAGACCTCACCTAAAGAGACTCTGGAATCACCATTGGGCCTCGCCTAAAGAGACTTAGACCTCACCTAAAGAGACCCTGGAATCACCATTAGGCCTCACCTAACATTACCCATGTGAAGGCTGGGCAGATAAAGCAAAGGGACTGTATCCAAACCAAACATCAGGAATTTCGGTTCTATTCTCTAACATCTTTAAGAGCCGTTTTCTTTGCACGTGCCTTCAACCCTGACTCCTGAGGGAGCCATATCTTCTGCTGATCCATACTTACTTGAGATCTCTGCCAAATTGCAACAAAAGTGAATTTGATAATCTAATCTTTCCAAGGGAATTTTCACGTTGTTAATAAGTGGGCAGGGAAAAAAACCCGCTCTGCCCAGACCACTTAAGGAGAATGAAGGTTAAAATCAGCACACCAAGATGCAAAGTCCCAAAACGATACCTAGACAGCAAATGCAGCATGGAAAGGAAAGAAATAAAGCCCTCGTTACTACTGCGGAAAAGAGCCTTTGAGGAAGAGGGAAGGTTTAGATTTTCTTTACCACTTCCTCTAGGAATTCAGCATTAGTAGCTTGATGCTGCATCCTTTTGCCCTGTTAGTGGCAGAAAACAAACCAAATAAGTAGTGAAACTGCTTATAGTCTTAATGAGATGAGAGTTTCCCAACCCTTCTTGACCTTTTGCAGGTCATCTCTTAATAATTGTACTGAAGTAATGAACTGTAATAATCGTACCATAATGAACTGTAATAATCGTACCATAATGAATTGTACTAGTACGTACCCACCTCTGTAGGCACATACCACACTGCTATGAAGTATATCATTAATATTTGGAAAATTATTTCAAGGAAAACTACTTCATCCTTTAAAAGAAAGATAACCGAAACTTGAGGAAGATACTGAGGGATCCAGAATTTCCTATAAATCATAAATCATCTGTAATGGAAAGCAGAGAATAATCATTTTGTATGACAGAACTAATCAGTTCAGCTGAGCACAACTGGGAAGGAGGTTTCATCACAGTGAGGTAAGTGCATTACATCCGATATGAAAAACCCCAAAACGTTCTTCTAGAAATACTTTCATGAAAAGACAAGTAAAGAAAACTAAAGATCGAGATGGTAACCGTGACATTACAGACTCAAGTAAGACTATTCCCCCTGTGATGTCCCAGGTAGACACAAACTGGTGATCCTTGGCAGTCCTATGGGCACCCCAAAACAGCCTTTCGCAACAGCCAATTAAAGTATCTCCTCCTTAGACGTGGCTTCAGTAATATTTCTACAAAAACACACTCGCAAAAGTTTCTGCAGCCATCCAATTACCATTTTTGCAGTATTCCATCATTTCTGTGTCACTCAATTTAGACTTAATAATGGTGTGGAACAGACAAAGTTTGAACTTCAAGATGTGCCTGTAAACAACCCGAAGAACACACCAAGAGCTCACCATTACTGTTCAAACATCTCTAAAGTCATACCACAGCATGGCCACCACCAGTACTCTACTCTCTGTATTCATCCACTAAAGTGTTTGGTTACTAAGGTAGTCTTGTTCTCAGTGTGGCGATTTCGAAGTTGTAACTTTTCCTGATGTACTGAAATATTATACATAATGTAATAATAAAACAGCATCTTCATCTCAGGGGAGAGAATGCCAGTTTGCTGGTAGGGTCTCGTAGTCACTAATTGTAACATCTTTCATAATGTTTTTCTTCTCTGTTTCAGCTATATTATCTTTGTAATGAACAAAACTATGATACAGCCTGTAACGCTATATATAATCCATAGATGATATTTTACATTCTCATGCCTTAACAGAGGCCAAGTTCAAGCTGCAAAAATATTCCAAAAAGAAATGCAGAGATCCTCAAGTTTCTCTAGGGTGAAAAAGCAACATTTTTTTCCTCTACAGACAGCAGTTTGCATTCAATTTAAATTCTCACCCTGCCTACTGAGGCATCAGGGAAAAAAAAGCATGCAAAAGCTGACGGCAGCTTGCCATCAATATATAGCGTTGCCTGGACCCGATGGAAACACTTTCTGAAATAAATCAGATTTTGTCCTGATGAGAGCTGCAATGGAAATAAGACAACAGAAGAGATGAGCATCATTTAGCAGCAGCTTTTGGAAACATTTTGATGTGACTATAAACACAGTCTCATAAGCTAAGTACTATAAAATAGAATATTTCCTTATGCATTTTCTTGTCATTTTTGTATATATATAGAAAAATTATACAGTAAATAACTCCTAGCTGCTGCTAGGAAGACTTTCAATTTTCCTTGTCATACTCCATTTACCTGTTTTTCCATTAAAAACTGTCAGTTTTGAATTTTTAAGACCAAAAATGCAGGAGACAGCATCCACAAGTCCAGTGAAGTTCAAGGTATTATCTCCTTTTGGATTTTCCAGCAGCAACACACCATCTAAAGCCAAAATTAGGAAATTAAAATGCAGTTTGGAAGCAACATCCAAGTTTCAATGCTTTTCTAATGACTTCTTCTAATTACTTCCAGTGAATTTCTAAGCTACCTTAAAACTGGCAACACTGCATCTTCCAGAAATTTTTGTAGTATAAGAAAGGGAGAGGGAAGAAAACAGGGAAACTGACTGAAGTGTACTTCAGAGTCAGAGCATGGAAGTTATATTTCTTTTTATCAACAAAGCAGCCAAATTTTTATGTCACTGAATTATAATCCAGTAGTATATTGATTACAAACTGACAGACTGTGTGCCCTCTGAGACGTTCACCAGCTTACATAGTTACGTTCATTATTATTCAGTAAGTAGCTTTGTAACCATGTTAAACAAGGCACGCTTACTTTGACGCACAAACTGTAAACATGTGTAGGAAAAAAATATTCCAGAGAGTGCTTTTAGTTTTTTCTCCTTTTGATACATAACTCAACCTTGTAATACTTTTAACAATATCACTGCACTCATCTTTTGGTTATAGTTAAGACATAGTTATCATATTCTATGGTTTAGGTATTCTTTCCAGCTCTATACTTAATATCTGAGTTTTGCCAAAACCAGTATCCCCTCCACAGAAAGGCATCACCTACATGTACAGTACTACATCAAGCGTTGAAAATTCTCAGGGTACACACTCTGAGCATGGGTGAACATACATGCACACACACACAGAGTGCGTACGCCTCCATATAGATATTCACATACAAACCCTTCTGCAGAATATAAATAATTCGTGTGCACACCTGCGTATTTACTTTAGGTCCACATCAGAAGACATCATGGACAGCATGTGTTTTTGCTTTTAATAAACTTACTTTCAAAAAGTATTTAAAGGTACTATTGGAAGGGAGTTTGCACGATCTTTCAAACAAATTCACGGCTCCAACATTCATCCCACCATTTTCCAAACAGTCTTTTAACACCACCACTGACACATCAAACCCGGTACATTCCTACCTTGCTCTGTCCCATTAACACAAACTTTGAGGTTGACATAGGCACAGGCTGGACCAACACACTGACACAAGCCACCTCTGACGAGTGTAATTTCTAGCTCCGATCCCTTCAGCTGAAGGAAGAGGAATATTATGATTATTTGAATATTGTTTTATTAAACAAACACAACAAAATATTTTCCTTAAATAAACATTAAGATCTTGTCTTATTATACTAAACGTGACTTACAATAAAATAGCAACTTTTGCCACATCTTCCCTCAGAGACAGAGCGCTTAAAATATTAATTTGCCTTTAATATATGTTAAAGATATAGCAGTATTTAACACATAAGGAAAACAGAGTGGAACAAGCAGCCTGATCTTCACAAGTGATGAGCAGTGATGACAGTCTCCCAAAATATAATCCCAAAGTGAATATACTTAGGAGAGGAAGACTCTTCCAGGGGTAAAGTCAGCGTATCTGAAGACAGGACCCTGCTCTCAGTCACTGTCTGGAGAAGCCTTCATCCGTCTCCAGGGGGCTACCGAAAACAGCCAGGGGTACTGGCTGCCTTGACACCAAGTCAGCCTTTGTGAATATCTCCCCCTTAGCAGTTAGTGGACCAAGTAAAACTTCAAAGACCCCAACAAGAAATGGAACAAGTATCTTCCTTTGCAAATGAGACACAGGCTGAAGAGACTTGAGAATCTGTAGCAATACTACAGAAACAGACTTAGCTTTAAGATTGCTTTTTCAAGCATGAGTCTCTTCTGAACTAAGTACAGGTTGGAATTACTCCTGCACCTATACCAATTTTCATGAGAATCACACTTTAAAAGACCTCTTAATTAAAATTTTTACTTAAACAAATATCATACAGGGATCACTTATATGAACAACTGGTACTAAGCAGCCATTTAAGCCAAATTCTTTGTAAATTCAGAGACAGTCTTTGGTAAGAGTCAGAGTCCAAAGAGTGAGCAGACAAACTTGGAGGTGCCACTCTGCTGAGCTCCTATTACAAAGTAGGGAAAGACACTTATGGAGCAGCAAATCTCATTTTGTGTTTATCCAGTTCTACCAGCAATTAAAAATTCATTTTTCAAGTAGCTGCTTTTCCTTCCCAGTATTTTCTGAGCAACTGCTGATTTTTTTTTCATTGTCTCTCAGAGCAAGTCTCTGGGAGAAGAGTTCATAATTAAAGCCTTTTATCAAAAATTGATCCAGCATAATTTCACAGAAATCCTAATCCTGAATGTAATCAAAATACTTGTAGAAAAGACTGACTGCATTTCATTTTTGTCCCAGTCTTCACATATATTCAGCTTCATGCAGACCTGTTATTCCTTTCAATATCTTCCAGAAATTTGGTGCAATGATCCTGTCACAGTTGACTTAACTTAGGAACTCACGTGTGGAATTACACACCTCATTCTTTTAACTTGCATCTGCTTTTATAGCTGAAAAATCTATATAATTGTCTATGTAATCATCACTGTAAAGCATTTTCCACGTCAATGCTGCTTATCAACCCCCACCAACAGAAGACAGTTGATGCATAATTCAATTTGAATTCACATCTTCATAGTCTTTGTGCCTGAAACTGCTAGTACAAAATGCAATGCAGTTATGACTAATAAAGACAACTAACCATGGCCATGTCTGCTCCACCAAACTACAAATTCACTGCACACAGCTGCAGCTATCCTCAACTCTCCACAAAGGGCCAAACTTCTATGCTGAAAGGATTTCTAAAGAAGGGCTTTTTCATTGCAGACATTTTTATTCACTGCTCAATGTGACAAGCTAGCTGCAGCAGAACACAGAGTACAGAAACATCTGCCCTAAGCAATCCATCTCTGCAGTCCCAGGAAGCACGACTTCCAAGGAAGACTCCACAGTTGCACTAAAAATCTCAGTCATCTGTTTCTCTCTGCAACCTCTATTTTAAAGTCTGTGACTAACAGTTCAGAGGCACAGCAAGTCTGTAAGCACGGTAACCATCCAAACGTGCAGAAGGCAACCCATGGGGCAAAGACCACAGATTCACTCCGTGGGGAGGTACTCTGTAGGGATTGAGACTCCTTTAAGTAAAATAGTAACAAACTCTGCATTTACTTACAAAGTTTTCCTTTGCCTCTGTTTACCATACATAAACTGTCTAGCTTCGGTACACAGAACTTGCAGTAACTCCCTGCTAATGTTTTTGTTCAAAAAAACCTCCATGCCCAAGGTTTTAAGCGGACAGGTAGGCACTCTCAGCTCTATGACTGTTACAAGATTATTACGTTTCTATAAACTTAGCTATCAATTGCAACAGCCACACAGAACTGTCTATCATATATAGTCTTATTTCTGCTATAATTATTTAGGTTTACACAGTCTGAAATCCGACATTTGTGCAAATGCATAGCCACAAACGTCCTATCTCCGCTTTACGTACTAGCTCATCATTTCCAAAACTGAACGGATGTCTGGTTTTTGCTGACATCCAGACAACAGCTACCAATGGTATCCGTAATAACCAGCACCTTCTCTCAGGGCAAGACTTCATCTTTACGTAGACAGCATTATTTAAAACTCATCCAACAGCCTCATCTTTCAGCTTTCCACAATGTTTTTCTGCACTAGAATCTGCTAAATTAAGATTTAGAAAACAGAAAAATAATAGTGGGGGGGAACCACACTTGCACAGGCATGAAAGCTTTCATGGAAAGACACAACATTAAAGCTCATGTACTAGGCAATTTCAGAGGCAGGCATTCAGACAAGTGTTTCCCAGCACTATACATTTTTTTCCAGCTGGTTTTACATTCTAATTCACATTTGATGCTGACTTAACATCAAACTGTCCGTCAGCAGTATCCCAATCAAATAAGTAACTAGAAGAAATAGCGAAATATTTTCACCGATTTCTCAGCCATAATGCTCTCCGCTTGTAGGTAGTGTCACTAGATTGTTTGTCACTAGATTAAACTAATAGTTTTTAAAAAGGCCAAACAGAGCTTTGTTTCAAATCTGTACAACTTTAGAAGTGTAATTAATAAGTATAAAACATTTCCTTACACATACTGTTATTAAGATGGATAAAATATGCCCTTTCCTTTCAGCTATTCTCAGACCCCCACGCCATTCTGTAAATCAGGTTCTAAGTCTGATATATCATAAGTTCTTGTCTTTCTGGTCTAGCATGACATGTAGATTGAAGAATATTTCATCCAAAACTCTGCTACGAATGCCTTTGGAATAGACTAAGTTTGAATGGCAAACCATGGCAAAAGTATTCTCAAAACATGTCAGAAGGAACAGGCAAAGAAAACAAAGGAAATAGTTCAAATCTGCTGCTGAAAGAATAAGCCGATCTGCGAAACTGCATTGTTACAAAAGACTGAACTTCAGCAATACGGGGGAGAAAAAACAAGCATCCTCAAACATTAATAACTGAAGTTGGTCTTAAGCCAAAAGGCAAAATTTAGCCTCAGAGGAGAACATTTCCAATACAAAAGCATATTAACTTAAAGAAATCAGAGCAAGAATATTTTTGCTGTCTAAACAATGCACAAATAACTCTGTGTATTAAGCTTACACAAATGACTACCGAAGATATTTATTTTGGTACCCAAGCAGCTTCATTTTCAAAAATACTACACGTACAGAGCCCAACTATTTTCTTTTTTAAACCAAAAAGACTTAATATGGAAGTTTATAAATATGAAACAATATCCACTATATCCCACAAATAAATATCGACATACAATTTTTCTGTAATCGAAGCACTTTGTTTCGTCAAAAGCAGATAACAAAATGAACTATGCAGTCAATGCTTTTTCCTTCTTACTTGGGTTGTTTCCTGGATAAGAACTTCTTTTGAGGTAGGCACTGGGTAAGGCTTCAGGGCAGCCTTTATTGTTGCAAAAATGAAATCCATATGTTCCTTAATAACAGTATCCAGGTAGTCACCTTCTGGATGTGATCTGTAGTACACTGTAATCTCATCTGTAGGAACCAGATTTCGCTGTAGGATACACCAAATATACTATTAATGAGAGCAAGATGACTTTCACATATACAAACTAAAAGAAGGATACTTGTTGCGTTAGAGATAAAAATATCTTAGAAAGATATTTACCAGACATTTGTTAAAAGTTTCCACAAAGATTTAAATTAAAACAATTCTTTTGTCAGAAGGGCAAGAAAGAGGCTTGAAACATGGTGAGTTTTTCTTCAAAAGATAATGACGGAATAGCGTACCTTACTCAAAATGTCGCGCTTCCAAATTCAGTTACCAACTCTCCCCCTTAGTGAGCTGAAAGCCTACCAAATTTATTAAAAAGCTTTTCTTGACGCACAAGAATTTTACTAGCACTTACACATCCTGTTAGCCTGAAATTAAACCCTTGGCTCTTTATTTAACAATTGCTCAATCAGTGGCATTTTCTTAACACCCACCAGTCTCCAAGACATTTTGGGATTGCTTTGGAAGGTGATGACCAGGCTTTTAAGTTTTCACGCTAGTTCTGCCACATCTCACATACTAACATATACTTCAGAAAAGGAGCAATTCATTTCAATGGTACGCTTATTAAAGCTGAATTAGAGCAAAACTCTGCTTCAGTAGGAAAATGGTTTCAAGGGAAAAAAAATAGCAGCACCAAGAAAACTTTACTTCTAAAATCTGCTAAAAATAATGACTGCCTTAATGCCAGTAGTAGTTAACTGTGGATCTGGAATCTGTGGATTTTATTACGTGCACACTTTTACAACAGGAGTGGGAATCAAAGAATGACAGAATAAATGCACAGTAGCATCATGTTAATTATTAGGCAAGATTAAGTATTTTGATATTCATTTAAGTGAAAATAAATATGACCTTATGCTCTTACAGAAGTAAATTTAAATCATCCAGTAACTTATGAGAGAGTTTTCTTTTCATGGCCATGTTCCTTCCTGGTTTTATTTTATATGGATACCAATCGATATTGCTTTTTAATCTATATTTTTATATATAACTATAAAACTATAACTATAACTATATATAAATAACCATATAAAATAACTATTTTGGTACAAATTTGTCATTTTCCAGTCTTATACTGGAGATTCATGCAGTCTTAACTGTACAGTTATCTTTTCCCAAAACCACGTCCCATGAAAATTTTCTCGGCACATCATTTAGAGCTCTTGCAAGATTTCTTCAGGCATAAGCCTGAAAAAGATACATATTCTAGCACATTGCCACCAAGTTAGTCAAGTAGGAAAACCCTACATATATCGTAGAACAACATGTTCCACGTTTGCAATGTGTATGTGCATGAAAGGACAGGGGATTGTTTTGGTTTGTGGGGGTTTTTTTAAACTTTTAAACTTCTGAAACCTTTAGTATTACTTAATGTCCTCTCCAGATTAAAGGCTTTTTCAACTTATCACCACCTCCGTGGTGACCATGCTTTCTTGGCACAAAATGGAGATACTGAGTGCAGCTCTTTCTGGATTAGTTTCGTAGAGAGAAGGAAACTACGTCGGTTCAAAGTGCTTTAACGTAAGTTCAGACAGCATCATTTGTATGTAGGATGAGAACAACGTAGAGCAGAATCATTAATGTAGGTATACAAATCGGTGCCAGGAGCACCTCCTGCAATTTGCTAAGACACAAGTTTGTTTCTTTTAGCAGTCCTAGGCTTGGATGTCTCAGCTCTCACCAGCCCAGCTGACGGGACTGGAACTGAGACGGAACAGAAGGTAATACTTGGCAGGAGGCAGGCAGGCCTGAGAGCTGCTTAACCGGGACTGAACCACTGCTATGCGGCTGAAGATAGACAACAAGAGGGGCTCAGTAAAATAAATAAATAAATTTGTTAATTCACTATGGATGATGTACAGCAAGCTTATTGTTCAACTCTAGCTACTTAGTAATATGGAAATTCAAAATGAAAGTAATTATTTACAATCATTTATGTCCGAACAAAAAGCTATATATTAGGAGTGAATGATACAGGGCTTCGTGTTTAATTACAAAGGTCAGTTTCTGCTGCATATTGCCCAAAGACTGCTTAAAAGTAAATGAAAATGTCTTGTTCCAAACCATTGCTTCCTAACCTTTTTGCGAAGCTTCTGGATGCGATTAATCACTTCCCGGGCAACTCCTTCGTCCACCATGGACTGGTCTGGGGTAACGTCTAGCAGAACTAAAACCTGAGGTGATGCACGGAAGACAGCTGAATAGGTAACAAACTTGAAACAAGCTACTGTTAACTCACTCAGAAGCTCAGGTACATTTTTACAGAGGTCCTCACTTACAAAATACCCTGTTCAAGACAGTACTTTAACATCTCCAAAATTCAGAAGATCGGCTCCTGGAATTTGTTGAACTAACTGAACAAACAAACCCACCCCAGCTTTCACCTCATCATTTTCATATTACTTCTAGAGGAGGTCTTTCCTTAATTAAAAAAAAAAAAAAGAGAGAGAAATAACCAGTAAAAGACCTGAGCATCGGAATGCGCCTCAAACTGGGCAGATCCTCCTGCAACCTGATCAAAGGTATACATGAGACGAAGATCTTCCCCATGGAGTTCATGTCCTTCTACAACAATGGTGCCTGCGGAATTGGCAGATGAAGAGCATCTCTTACAATCAGAGCAAAAAAAAAAAATTTAATGCAAAAAGCTTAAGACAAGTATCAATCTTCAAATACATGAAATGCAATATATTTGCAATACATTTAAACAGCAGTTAAGCACTAGTGAGAAACACTGAACTACCCCACATCCAGATTTTTCATACAAGCACTTCTACAGGCAGCAGAACTCACGCAAATGCAGGCGCTTCAGCAACTGTTTGTGTACCATTTGAATGAAACGGAATAAAACTTACAAATCACCTGTATACTCAACTAAATCAAAATTTACATTCAAGCAGTTAACTAAACAGATATAGCTGGAAACTTCACACAGTAAATCTGGAATTGAAGCAATGCTTTTAGAACATGAACTATTGCACATATACTCAGTTCAAATTTGATTCAGTCTTACAGAACAGTTTACTCTCTATCCATTTTGGCCTTACAATAGCACTTAAGCAGAACAGCGTAAGGTTAGTACACATGGCCACTTCTAATCTACTGTCAGCAAAATAATAAAAACTAGTTTTCTCTTATTTTCATTAACATAAAATTTAATAGGGATAATAACTGGGAAGTAGGCCTTAAGTTTCCCTAAGCCCACAGAAGGATACTTTTGCATCTGTTCCTGCAAATGCTTGATTAACATACACAAATCAAGTCCAATTGCTTGATTTTTTTCTGATGAGCCAAAGGATTTTGGATCTTCTTTTTCTGGTCAACATTGCCATCGTTCAGTGGTTTGTACCACTACATACCTGTCTCCTGGAATTCCTCCAGCTGCTCACTCTTCAGCTCTTTGATTGCAGCCATGACAACCTTAAATGCACCTTTCAAACGCTTCCCAAGCACCATGTGATCGGGTTCTGCTCGCAGCCGGACTCCGTATTTATCTTTATTAGTAGATAATGTCACTTGACGTACATTAAGCTCCTATATAAATACACCAAGAGGAAAAAATGCAGCTAAAAAGAACAGCCATCTCTGACAACTGTGGAAAGAGTACAAACCAGGGGCCACAGTACTAGGGAAGGTGTAAGTCTCAAGCTGCAAACTTTTTGTATGGTTGTGTCTATGAACTAAGTAATTTGCCAACACTGCAAGAGCAAATAAACCCAACTGATACTGAAGCTATCCCTTAGCAGAAGATCCTGTCCTCCTCTTCAGCCTTTAGGTAGACATTTCTCTGTTACTGATAGACACCAGTCAGCGCTCAACTCAAACCAGATCCCTATTCAACAACCTGTTTTCCTTTACTGTTACAACTGCCTGAAGAGATAAAACTATTACCTTTATGTGCAATGGCCTGGCAAAATTTGGGAAGAAAAATTTTGCTAAAATACTCCTTTCAGTATGCATTTAGCCAGAAAACTATAGTCGACAATTTTATGTTTTAAGTTGTACAAATGCTACTGCCCCATTTTGTCTCTTTCCTTATCTGTTTATTCTGGGTCCTCGCTGTACAGAAAAACACCTTGCTCAGAAGAACTTCAAGTCTATGCTTTGCAGCACAAGAACTCTGAAGATCCGTGTCAGCCAAAAGCTTGTAAAACTTGCATGAACTTCAGGAGGGGCCCTAGACCAAGGATGTTGTTTTGCCACTACAGCAACTTGGGTGTGCCCATGTTTTATGAGCGATGCGTGCAGTTTTTGTCCTTGGATCTGAAGGGGAATATAGTGGTGCTGTAGAAGGTTTTAGAGAACAACTGATTTAAGAGAACAGCATTGCTACCATATGAAGAGAGATCAAGCCTGGAACTCTTTGGAGGGAAGAAAGTGGAAGAGGGATGACTGAAATTTAAAAAGTTATGAAGGAGGTGGGTAAGGAATGTAAAACTGTTATTCACCAAATCCCCAAACAACCCCTCAAGTAAGGGAGCATGCAGTGAAAATAGTAGGAGATTAGTTTGAAAGAGATAAACAAGTAGTTAATCCTTGGAACTTAACGCCACCAGAGGCGGTAAGCAGGAGTGTACCACCAACTTCAAAAAGGAATTAAGCTCATAACAGTAGGCGCATGAAAAGAAGTTAAAGGGAACAGGCACACATGTGCCCTTGAGTGTCTAATACAACAGCTGCAGCTGGCTGACTATGAGGATCTCCTGCAAGAAGCGGCCAGATGCTCATGCTTTCCCTAAATGGACTCTGCCATTGCAGGAGATGGCACAATGTGCTAGATGAGCTACGAGTCTAAACTACCAAGGCATTTCTTCCATGCTCAATTACAACTATTTTCTTCATCACGTAAGCACATTAAAAACCACCATTAAAAAAACCCCCTTCATAACACACCCTGACCATCATACAATGCCAAATTAGAAAATACACAAACCTCTCTGCTTAATTCTGTCCAACACACACACACATTACACATGATATTCATAACACCAAGAAATAATGTCCTGGTATACCTCCTGTAAATAAGAGCACTGAGCACTGTATCCCAGTGTTACTTTGTGTCTTCACAAGAGTCTGTTTTTTCCCTGCTTTGTAAAGCTAAGTAAGAAACACACGAAAGGCAGGACTTGATACCTAAATTTCTAGTTTTGCACAGTCTCACTCTCTCTATTCTTGGTGTTAACATACCAGGCATAGATCTTGAAGAGTTTTAATTGCCAACATGCAACTCTTCTACAGGTACAAATCTGCACATATCTGGAGCACATTTCACTATAATTTGGCAGGTTTTGTCTGTCAGACTGCCCAATACTCGAAGCATTTTGTGTTTAAATCTCCACTAGAAGGTTGTTAGAGTTCACATCAACATGATAATCACCAAGTGCATTTGGCAAGCAAGCTACTCCCAAGTCATTTAGGGAGCAGAAGTAAATGGTAGTGTCAGCATGACAGGACTAGCAAGTAGCCAAACATTTAGACTGAGAAGTAATGCTTAAATACAACCTCTGAGCTACAGTCTAATTCCCTAGGAAGTCCTACTGACATGAGGAGCCAAGAATACAACTGAATCTAATTTTATTTAATACATCTTTTAGGAAATCTAATGAAAATTACGTACTTCAGAAATTCAGTTTTAATGGGGTGCTGTTGGAAATGAGCCCACAAGTGGTAAATGACGACCTCGTGGGGAAAAAGAAATTATAATCCAAAAAATAGCACAAATTTAAAGATTACTTTGGGCCTGATTAGATAAATTACATACAAGCCAACTGCATCAGGACAAGTTTTCTATGCTAATTAGATTAGAAAATCATTCTTCTGTATACATCATCAATTAAAAAACCAGAATGATTCTTCAAAAAAATGCAAGTCTGTACTTAGGTCTGTTTATATCTGCCTCAGTATAGAGCTTTGACTTAAAACAGTTCTTAATTTTATCTTCCAATAAATCAAAATTAGCTCCTTAACATGTCTTTCAAGTCTCAGACACACAAACTGAGGCAACCAGTCCTTCCCATCGCCAGCAGGAAGACCTGTACATTCAGGCACTCCTATGTACAGGGGCCTTTAGTTGGTGCCATGTGCCAGACGTGACCAGACTGACTGGTAACCCAGCTACGTCCAATTCTCAGAACAGAGAAATGCCAGTGCTGTGCTTCAGCTGGGCTGGGCTCTCTAAGTGAACATCCTGAAAAGGAAAATAAATATTGATTATGTAATACTGTAAAAGAAACAAAATACTGAAGGACCACACACTGCCACAGTTCACGTGTCAGTTAATTCAGCCCATTTGTGGACTCAGTCTACTGCAGTACTCCAACACCATTAACGTTATGAAATACTGGTAGACCTCGGATTTCACGAAGTTGTCAATTTTCTCTGTTTTATTATAGCCATACATAGGGGTGGGGGTTGAAGGGTATACAAACACTGGATGCAAACAAGATTCTGATTGTGCTTAGAGTAGAACGTACTCAAAGAAACCCTTTCACTGGAAGTAGTTAGGAAGAGAAGTCCTGAACTAGGCTTGTAAAAGGCCTCAGATACTAATGAGTAAAATGCAATTGTGTTCAGTTGCTAAAAGCCTTCTGGATTTATTTCATTTTGTGAGCTTAGCCATTTTTCCATGACAACTCTATACTCTGGACAGTTCTAATATTAAAATCCATTTATTTAAATGGTTTGCCATCTTCTGATGATGAGAGAGTAAGACTGCAGATCAAAGACTACAGCTACTTCTGAAAAAGTGATGAATGAAATGTTCAAAGAATTGACAAGTGTCTTTTTCAAATTCTTTTGTCAGCAACTGCATGAGATGAAGTAGTGTAATTTTTCTTACAGATTACCTCTGGCACCTGCAAATTTACTAGAAACACACCTCTGGCAATAACTAGAGGTTCTAAAGCTCTGACAATGTAGGAGGCTGATGAACAAAGCTGCAAATACAGCCCAAGTAATACTACCCAGTCTGCCTGTAGTCATTGACCTCTTTAGCTCTGAACCATCCTAGTAAACAACTAGATTGATTGCTATGCAATACAATAAAACACATACTAAGCTGCCACATCAGCTTGTTGAATTTTAAGACACATAATAAAAATAGGACAATAGACAGTATTTTCTATTTGTGTTTCCGTAAAGGTATTTGAGTTTGTTGAAACTCATCTCCCCATAAGATATACCTTAACTTTGTTTGCCGTAGCAAATGAATATAAATTAAAACATACTTTTGTACAATCCAATTATGTAATAATTTATCAAATTGTTCGGTTCCTTTGTTACCTTTTACTAGCTGTAGAAGTTGACAGCAAATTTTGTTAGCTATCTTTTTGGAAGTAATTTGAGTAAGCAAACCTCATCTTCCTTAAAATTGGATTCTGTAAAATCCACAAATCCAGTTTTCAGATCAAGGAAATGTGACAGACACTAACCTAAATTTCACAAAATTCTGCTATTGAAAAGATTCAGGTATTGAAATGATTAATAATAATACCAATTCTGACATGAAGCATCGTAACTGCCAAGTCTGAGAGAAACAATCAATGAGCTAACATGACAGAAAAGCCTTACAAACCCACTTGCAAATCCATTAAGATTTTTTAATTAAAAGTCCTTTAGTGCACAATCCTTAAGAATTTAAGTCCCACAGTAACTAAAAGCAAGAAGAATACAACACTGATCTACAAGTCTTGTGCACGGAGCCATGACTCCCTTAGCCAGTGCTCCTAAGTTGCCCCCAGCAGAACTTTTAGAAGCCATCCTTAGATGTATATTTAGGCTTGGGGAAAGATGGTATTGCTGGAGTAATACACAATTAGAAGTTTAAGAGGTCCTCCACTGCTTCAGTCATCTCTTGAATTCTTTGACTGACATGGTTGCTTTCAGCAAGACAAGTGAGGTGAGTTGATCCTGCTTGGGCAGGTGCAGACTTCTGTTCTCTTAGTCAAGGCAAAGCAGCTGATCTTGACAATGACAACTTGAACTAAAAAAGTTCCATCACATTTTAAGCACGTGACTAGATCTTCTGTTACCGAGCCCTCTGAAGATACCTTATTGAAAGGAAGAAAGAATCCTTAACCTACCAAGGACAGGCGTATGGTAAGACCCATGCCATTTCTGGACAAGGGAAAAAAAATCCCTAGATACTGTACTGCCAGTGGTTATTAGAACAGAAAAAGAGCTTATCTCACTTATCTTTGAAGACCCATTTAACTGGCTTTAGAGAATGCAAAAATGTTACAAATACTTATGGAAGAAAAAAATCCAGTAAGTGTAAAGCATCATAACCTTATGCTTCATGTACTACCAGCATGCCTCAGTACAGCCACTGGAACTGACTCTGTCAGGGACATATATCAACTGATCTGGAAAGTGACAGATTCTGACAAATGAAAGATGACAGGGAGGTCAAAGGCCAATTATTAGTAGAAATACATTTTATTTAATAATCCAGAGGCCATTAAGCAGAAACACAAACTAAAGACAGATTGCTGAACCCTATGTTATATCAGCTCTAAGAAGTACAGCGGTCCTAAGGTGATACAACATGGTAAGAATTTCCTGAAGACAGAAATGAGACAAAGTTCCCCTGCAATGTCAGATTCAAAGCTCCAGTGCTATGGATGGAGCTGAGGGAAAGGAACCGCTCTGAACTGTGGAGAATCCCTACATTTCCCACCCCATTACTGTGCTTGGACACATAGAAGCTGTGCACTAATATGACAGTAGCTTGGGAAATACACTGGTGGTTAAAGAGGACAAAGAATTAAGTTGTAACAGTAATCTGTTTTTACTATATCTGCTACAAGCACTTGAAATACAGGAAGAGGGCAGACTTCAGAGGATAATGAAAAGTACACCCTATGGCTCACCTTTCCAGATGTGAAGGTATCACGGGAGGGAAGGGAAGAAAGTCTTTCATAAACTGTGCAGACGTACAACTACATTGCTGTTCAAAATTTTTTTTCTTCTGGTTTTTGCTCATTTAAACAGCAACTGTTTCAAACAAGTAGATTTGAGAGGGCAAAACATGAGAAGGCTAAGCTTGCAGTTCACAGGCATTCAGAAACTGTATTAAGACTCCTGCATGAAATCTCTTGTAATAGTAAAGCAAGTCAATACTTTAGGGGGTTGTTAGTTTTTGTATTACGTTGTACGTAACTTCTCTAGCAAGGACCTTGCATTGAGGCTGGTATCCCTTCCTCAAAAACCTTTTTATCAGGAGGTCTTGAATGGGGAAGATCATCTGAACAACTACCTAGGTGATTTTATTTTGCAAGACCACTCCTTCAGTTCTCACCTGAGAAAAAAGCTGGCATGTATTCTGCCTCGTTGAATTAAGAGCCACACACAAATGTAACAGGATCGCATAAGGGAAGGATTCAAGTGAAAATCCAGACAGATTAATACACAGAAATTATCTGTCATGAAGTAATCTCCAATTTATATTCAAGTCTAATGCATGCATTCTGCCCAATATCAACACCAAATCAGTTCCTTTAGAACTCTGCTGTCTTAGCAAAGAGCTGCTGTTCAAAACGCAATTCCTTCCTTCCCAAAACACATACAGCTACAAAGATGAAGTCATGGCATATCTCCCCAGGCAACACAATGAAACATCTGGGTGTGAAAAGTGATCATCTATCCCAACGAGAGACTACTGCAGCAAGAGGAAATGAAGACTGTTCAGAAAGAACAGCATTGCTTAACCAGTCTTCCTTCTTCCCTCACTGCCTTCCAGAGTGGTTCTGAAAGGCCTCCAGTCTTACAACGGAGATAATATTACCTCTCACTCCCTGTTCAGCAAAGCAATTATAAAGCCCCTTGGCTGCTAACACTGAGAAATTACACATAGCATAGCTCATGATATCAAATGCATGATCATGACAGATTTAAGTAGTAAGAACCACTGGTTTGCAAGATGTTTTGAAGGCCCCAACACCTAGAAAAAGTTCAAAGGCATACTGGCATAGTAGCTTTTTTTTTTTTTTCTTTTCGGATCAAAACACCATGGCTCATCGAAATTCATCACTGTAGCTGAAAACACTCTTCCCTCTCACTATTCCCTCTCACTATTCGATTTCTCCTGTACATCACAGATGTGAAAGAAGATACATATAAAGTCTATTTGTAATGAAATTTAATCGAACATAAAGATTAAAAAAGCCCACTCTACACAGTCTTTTAAGCAATCAAAAAGTAATAGGCTTTGTGCCTTCACTACAACTTCTGAAATGCAGTACTGAAGTTTAAAAGATTTATTTATAGTATAAACATATAAATAAACAAAGTGTATTTATAAACTAACTCCTTTTTCATTTAACTTCTTAAAATACTATGGATTTTTACATGACTGACTAAAAGCAGAAAGTGCAGCCAATTTCAGGAAGTTACACTCAAAAAACCAAGAAGGGTTACTTTTCTTTTGAATGACGGGGCTTTTATCCAAACACAGATTCAGAAGTAGGGCAGGCTGCACTTCTCTAACGGACACACATTAAGAGAGTATTGCAGTGGCATACAGGAGCAGATGAGTGTAAGAAATTGTAGAGACTAACATCTTATTTATTTGACATTTTATATCCCAAACAACATCCCGCAAAAATCTTGACTGGTCCCCTATTCTGCCTTACATGGAACTCCTCTCCATCAACCCTTCCACTTACTGTCAAACTGTTTTTAATGCCCTTTAACTGAAGGGAATCACAAATTTTGCAGTCCATCCCTTTGACAATATGTAGTTGAATATTGTCCTATTTTTATTCAGAAAATGTTCTTTCCTTTCACTGATCAAGACAAAGAACATTTCTAATAGCTTCTTAATTATTCATTAAAGAAGTCCTATGTGGTCAGTTGAGCGATTAAGTGTTTCTCAATACTACAACTGACTGCCTAAGGATCATGACCCATTTACCTTCATTTCTGTACACAGCACCCACTGATATCCCCTTTCATTACAATACTCTTTTAAATTAGTTTTACCTAGTGAGTTATTAATATTGTCAACATAGAAGGTTAGGGTTTTGTTTGTTTAGGTAACAGACATACACAATCCAGTTAAGCATGATGTTCATGATGTTCTTACCTCGAGTATGTACTTCTCTAAAGATCTGACATTTTCCAGAGCCTCTGGATCCTGATGGATAACAACTACTTCTTTCAAAGGGTACTGGGGAGAAAGGGAAAAAAAAGAAAAAAAGAACAGAAACTTTTGTCTTCCAAACTGAAAATGAAGAACTTCAACTGATAAGTAATAATTTCTGGAGTATTTTATTGTTGAACTGTTTGCTATTCCAAACTTAATTATTCAGTTTTCCCAGGCTTATCCCAAAGCTACAAGGCTACTGCACATCCCCAAGGTATTGATAAGAGGTGTTAAAGAGTTCTAACCTTTACTGGAATGGTTTTTCTGTCTCTGATTACTCGTCCAAGCTCAATAACAGACTGCAAACAAGAAACGGCACTTTCAATGTTTTTGTCGATGAGATCCTCCCTAGATTAAAAAGGAAACATTATATTGCTTCATTTTCATTGTATCTGTTTGAGCAGACTGAAAACATTTTACCCCCTTCTCTGAAATTCCCTACTAGAGACTCAATTATGCCCTGTTTGGGGCAATTTGAAAAATGAACAAACAGGTTTTTCTTCTCTCTTTGTGTAGAAGATGAGAAAATAACTTCCTGGAAACAAAACACAGAGCTATTTTTAAATCATCTTTTGCTAGCACCTCTCACAAGATGGAGATGATGGATTGAGTCATACTACCTATTCTATTAATATCCAATAAAAAGTAAGATTTACATTAATATCATAAGAAGATGCAAAAAGATATTATAAATAGGATACTTATAATGCCAATGAAATACCTATAATGCAACGAACTCACTGGATCTCAATTTATAATCTTTTCCAGGAATTCTAGATAATTTCGCTTGATGTTTTAGACAGTCTTGTCATCTGTCCTGGCTTCATCATTTTTCTTGGCTTCATCATTTTTAACACCCTTCCATTTTGAGGGAAGGCAGGGTTGAGGGATTTTTTTGCCTTGGGGAGCGGGGGGAGGGTTGGGTTGTTTGCATTTTTTTGAGTAAGCTGACATTCACATCTTGTTTCAAATGTACTAGCAGCCAACAGTTCTGAAAATGTGGTTTTCTTGATTTCTTGAGTAGCTGCATAAACTGACCAGCTCCTTTAAAACTGCACAGGTGTCATATCAAGACCAGAGGTAGTGGTTCAAAAGACAGTTGTGAATAAAGTGAACAAAGTTGCCTGCTGTAATATAAGTAGCAAAAGTACCGGGATGAAAACCATGCATCCAGTAAGGATTGTCCAGAAACACAGAAACTGGTAAAGCAAAACTTACAACTTACAACAATCCCCATCTTCTGCATTATGGCCTTCATTCAGATGTTACTACCTATTTTGAAGCTTTTGTTCTTCCAAAAGCCAGTCTTTCAGGATGGTCCTCCAAAAACTTGGAAACGTGTAAGTTGTGAGAGAGAAGATTTTGCTCCCAGAAAGATTCATAGAGTATAATGTGGCAGTATTTCGGTATTACTTGCCATTACATTGTGGAGCCACAAAATGAGAATAGTCTTCACAGATTGCATGCAAATCCACAAAATTTAATGCAACCAATTTGTTCAGACACTAAACAACCAAGTAATACCTCAGTGGGGTTTTGTAACACAGGTATTGAGTCAAGTTCAGCTGTGAAAGTGGCCAAGTCCCTTAGCTTTGCCTGTACATACCCATCATATTGTTAAAGTAGTATTTTCTGTAACTGCATCCAAAAAATGTCTCTTATTATTAACTGACAATATTGTCCTTATGCAGTCATCAGAAAAATATTTAAAGGAAAATGCAATGATGTGCTTAGCAACTCAAGGTGAAACTCCCACAATAAAAACTTCCACAACAATTTAGTTCTGAAAACATGTCTTTTTATCTGACAAAAGGAACAATCGATATGTAGGGGATCCAGTAAATTACACAAACTAGTAGCAGACAAAAATACAAACAAAGTAAGAGGAAAGCCATACAAGCCACTCAAATACATTATATGTTTGCATGATGCAGCAGCAAGTCAGTTAGCACTAACAGGAATAAAAAGTGACTAAGCCACTTTTAAACACCCATGCTAAGCCCATGTCTGAACTGAGTTCCTGCAAATAGCTCACTATCCTTCCATTACTCCATTCTACAGGAGCTCAAAACCATTTCTGATAGCTCACTGATGAGTTTTGCATTCTTTGATTACACATTCTTTACAGCACTTTCCCAGGGAACAGAAAATCAGCACCATCATTATGTCAATCTCAAACTCCTTGTTGCATTAACTCTCACTATTAAAGCTATCAGAAAGAACATACACCTTCCTCAAAGGATATAGTATCCATAAAAGAAACACCATTACTAGAAGGTTTAAATTTTTAAACTGGCACATAAAGTATCAAGGTCAGCTCCCTTGTCCTTGAGGGTTTTCAAACCGGGCTGCAATGCAAAAGAGAAGTTTGCTTCTCTTACCTTCAGTGACTAACTGCAGCCTGCAATGCAGGCACTAACTTAATCCACTAACGTAGCACCAAGGCACTAATGAGAGCAACCGATTACTGTAATACTACTGTCTCCCTCAGCTGGATAAACAAAACAAAACAAAAACCCCAAACCAAAACAACTTCAGTTGTCAAGTTCTGCCTCAGTTGAATTGATACTATGGATAACCCAGAGCGTACGTCCAGTACAACCATCATGGACCCAAACCTTTTTGAGACACACTGGCACTTACAAAAAACCCTCACCCATCAGCATCCAAAGAAACGATCTGCCTGGAAAGCGTGCTCTCAGATGATGTCTCCTCTTACAAGGAAGTGGCAATCTCTGGACAATGGCCTAAATTCTTGATCTGAAGCCAAAAGAACTCACTCTGCTGGCTCCGTATGTGGTCCACACAAAACAAGAATTCCAATCCACATGGGATCTGGCATCAGCGTTTACTAAGAAAGGCCTAGAGATGGGGGGATGCACATGTTCCTGCAAATGTAGGGCCCGCAATAAAGTTTTATAATCCTCTTGGGGCCTTCATAGGTAGGCATTATAGCTTCTAGTCAGTGCACATTTTGAAGAGTAAAAAGGATATTCCTTGCCCACCATAAGAAGAAAACACGAGTTGGGAACATGCATTCCTCCTAATTGTTTTCCTTCCTATCTACAATCCTTCAACCTAGCACCAGTCTACTGCCTAAGTGTGCAGGGAAAAGAAGATTCCCAGCTAACATTGAGAGAGGGGTGTGAAGAGTACGGCTAGTGAAATGTTCTCCTACAGCAAAGCCTCTAACAGTAATCAGAGCTTAATCAAAACTTAAACATTTTTGCTTATAGGAAAGAACATGTTAACTATCATCCTAAAATTCTTCCCAAGGCAAAGGAATATTCACATTATTAATGCTGCTTGTTTTCTTGCTATGCAAAACAGTTGTAAACACAAGTAAGTGGAGGAGCACTGTTCTGCGAAAAGCAAAAAAAACCCAAACCACCAAAACCCCAAAACAAACAAAAAACCCAACCACCAAACCGAAATCCAACCAAAACCCAACCAAACCCAAACCCCACTTTGCCACATAACAGCTGTCTCTTACCTCACTTGGGGAAGCATGAGGTAGTGGATGCTTTCAGTATTCTTTTCCTGGACTGAGGCTGGATCAATAAGTGTCTTCAGATTCTGGTACATCAGCTCAGTGATAAATGGCGTATATGGTGCCTGTAATGTTGCATTCAATCATCATCTTTTCTTTATTGTTTGTATATTATGAATAAGTAATACTTATGAATTGCATAAGGACAGTTCAGCAAAAGCAATGCTTACACAGGGTCTTCAATGCAGAACTGTGATGTTATTCAAAATGCAGACTGAAATAAATGATGAAACTGATATTTACATGTTACTTTTGGGCATCAGATAAGAAATCATAATGTCTCCTTATCAGTCAGGTGATATCTGCCTTCTTCATAGTACGATGGGGCAGATAAGCAAATAAAAGGGGGAGGTAGAAAATGAACTACGCTACACAAATCAGTAGCAGTATGTTTTTTCTCCCCATGTATTCAGTCTCTGTACCCCTATGGTCAACTCAGACACAAAGATGCATGCTTTTAGACAACTACATTAAAAGTGTCAAACAGTTATAGGGGGCTGTAATTCCCTTACCATGAGTCTGCACATGGAGAACAAAACACTAAACAAGGTTTCCAAGGCCATAATGCAGTCTTCAGTCCCATTCTCGCCCTATTGGAAGGATTCACCAAGAAGAAACCAACAACTGCAATTTTAGGATCAGTAAGTGCACTTCAATAAACTTCAAAAATTTCCTATGTTAATGCAATATGCTGGTTTTCCAAACTGTATTCATTTTGCTCAATCCCATCCAGCAAGTGAAACAGAATTACTAGGCATGTTGTTTGTTTGGTTTTCTTCATAATGCAGAGAGGAGGAAAAAATGTTAACTTCTCATTCCCACTATCGGGTACAAACTGATATAATTTAAAATGCAGCATAAAGATTTTGTGTAACACCATGAAGCTGCTATGCATTAAATTAACACAGACTACTAGGATTTTGTTTACAGTCTAAGATTGCAGAAGTAGATACTTACCTTTAGTCTCCTGCGATTCATTCTAACATACCAGTTGGTCAGAATATCAACAAACTTCACTAATCGAGGGACTACAGTGTACAGCCTGTAAGCTAGAAGGAAAAATGTTTACTGCAGTTAATATTTGCCCTCTGCATCAAGCTCCTCACTTAGAGAAACACATTAACATTTGTAGCTCTGGTGTTAAACATAAAACTTGAGCAGAAGCACGTATGTTAGTAAGATCAAAAAAAGTGATTAGACATACTGTTATGTTAAAACTGTATTTTGAAACTGCACATGTCATCAATTCTCATGCTTCAAGACAAACACATCTACCACCAAATTGTTTCCCTAATCCTACACAAACACGCATTATGGAAGCCTTATGCTTTTATCTGACTCGTAAAGAGGATAGCGGATAAAAGACTATTAATCACAAAGGATTGGGCAAATCCTAGATTTGCACATGCTGTAAATACAGCCAAGTCACTAGACGTTTAACAGAAATCACTGCAGAATCATACAACAAAATTTTATTAATTACTGCCAACATTTTCTTTTTTGTTTGCCAGATTTAAAATGAGACACCTATTTCAATCAATTCTCCCTGAATCAACTGCAATTTTTTATTATTTTTCTAAGTAACACAGTAGGCTAAAAGAATGTCAAGTAACAGCAAGCCTGACGAGGTAAGAAGATAAACATAGCTGTATCTTCAAGTTCTGTGTAACTTAAAAGCATGGAGGACTGCCAACACGAAAAAGAAGGTCATCACAGGCATCACTATGCAACTGGGAAAACAAATTTCAGTTGTTCGCGAGAGAATTGGGGGGTGGGGATGGACCTTAGATAGGACTCATTTTTCTAGGGAAAAGCTTGTATATAACTTCTCTAAGCAAAGAGCTTTTTGATCTCTATTCTGAATCAGTTTCATTAATCAAGCAGCTACTGAATAAAATGGATCTTTGCTTTAAAAGCTCCACCATGCTTTTCATTGCATTTTCTAAGTGTTTTTAAAGGCAGAGTACTGGTATTTAAACCTAAAAAGGAAATGCTCAGGAGATTCCTGCCATGGTGGGGAAGACATTATTTATGTGGGAATTTGTATTCCTAAAAAATTCCCAGCTCTCTTCTAGCTATATGGTATCTAGTTAGGAGACTGGTTAAGAACAAACAAAAAACCTCAAAAAAACCCCACCCTTCAGGGACAGCATATCTTTAACAAGAGAGATTCAAGTCAGCTTGGAAACATGCATTTCTTCCCTCAATAGCTGTAATCCAAAAGCAGTAGATAAACCAAATCGTGAAATCTTACTTTTTCATGACTCAAGAAAAAGACATGCATGTACATGGAAACACGTGCACACACACACACACTTCTTTAATTTCAGTCATCAGGAGAAAGTTGTTTTGTAAAATAATTTATTGTATTGGGCACTTAAGTAGGGGAAAAAAAGCATAAAAAGGCTTACTGTTTTTAAGTACAGAATTTTAACCCCCCTTAAAACACAAAGGATTGTTTGCCCTATTACTTCCCATAATATCTTCCCAGTATCTTACTACTTGCCCTATTTATCAAAGGGCCCAAATCCCAGAAGTTTCCATCATAAACGATGAGGTTTAGTGGAGAAACTATACTACTATTCAATAGCTAATAATTCATTTGGATACGTGTGTTATTATCAAAGTGAAGCTAAGTTAGCTACACCAGCTGCTGCTGAAGAGGTTACTGGCACACGTCTACCTAACGCACAGCACTTCTGAAGGGAGCATGTCTACAGCTCCAGTTTTGGGCAACTATTAAACCAGAAATAAAACCAGAAATTACATGCAACAGCAAAAACCCTCTTACAAACACACATGTATGGTTTGAACACATTTAACTTTTGCCAGTTTTCCATGAATAATTGAAGCAACGCTGCTTTCTGACATGTGTTGCCCCCTTTTCTCCAATTGCACACATTCTAGGCAGTCAAAAGCTCTCCCCAAGACAGGATTAGCAGAGGGTTGTTCTACCTTTCTGAAGTTTTTCTAGGCTCTCTAAAGCATCCCAAAGCTGGCGTGTGCACAGGTATGGTCCCCTTCCCACCCTCAGTCTATTCAAGTGAGGTCAATACTAAACTGACAGGGCCTCCATTTAGGCTGAAATACTGCTGGCTATTCAAGCTACTTGTAGAAACTGGGACAGTATTAACATAAGTTTTACTTAATGAAAACATTTTTCTAGAGGCAGGCAATTGGTGTAAAATTTAGCTCCACTATAAAATGCACTTGATTAAATGGAAGAAGCTAAGCTCAATTGCAACATTTTTCTGGTTAGTGGTGTCTCCTTTGCCATTTAGAGTTCCAAGCCTGTACATTCTTACACTCAATCATGCACACGGGTGCCGGAACAGCACGTTACAGTGCAGACTGGGCCATTTCTTCGACAGATAGTGCCCAAATATCACCTCGGCACCATGGCCTCAGCTATGTTTTAGACATGGCAGAGACAACAATTTTTTTTTTTTTTTTACGCATCTTGAGAGTAACAGAGTTGTATGGCATTAGTTGGCGAAGGCAATCATTTATTTTTGCTCACATCATGCCACATCTACAACAACTTCTGCATTTGTTTATTATTTTTTTAATTATTATTATTTTCAAAATCTTGGGTTCTAAAATGAAGCTTGTGTAGTGTATTTATCTCCTTTACCTAGCATTTGAGGTTATCGGTCACCACTGTAATCTTCCCTTGCCTCTTCCTGACATTTTTCCTACTTCAAGTCATATGAAGTAGAAAATCTTTAAAAAATCCCAAACTAGTTTTTAAAAAAGCTTAGCACAGAGTATCATGTCACGGTACACAAATTTACCGCATCTCATGAATATGTCTGACTGAATTCAGAGTTTATGCAGAAAAATAAACTGAAAAATCATGTTTATTAATCACTTCCAAATGAGACGTGTCACTCATTTGATAAGCACATTATGTTATCTTCATCTAACACAAGACAATAGCATTTAATACCAACACTACAGTCTTGAAAATCTTTACATTGTCATTTTCCAACAGGAATTTTCTTCTCCTGCTTGGAAGGACCTTCTTGCTTTGTAAAGATGTCTGCTGACACATCCCTTTTTATTAGCTTCGTCTTCCTCTTAGAAACCCAGAGCAGAGAATTCAAGTTTCTACCCCCATGCTCATCTTCCTGCAAATACTATTTCTGTTTAGACTGTGCACTAATCCAAGATCCCAGGTACACATTCACAAATGAATTTTCCACTATCCCTCAAAGTATTTTCCTCTTTACATGCAGCATGTATACTTGCATAACAACTGCATATTTCTGTTTGGCAACACATGAAACTCAACACACACCACCACCACCAAATTTCAAGGACAAAACTTCTAGGAAGGAGCCACATTTTCATCAACAACAGACAGCTTTTATCATATTCCTGGTTTTGGTAGCCTGAGGATTCTTTCTTCCTTTAATGAAATGTTCTTAGATGACCTCACCTGAATTTTGTTATTACCAAAAAGACCTGCTTTATCTACTATAGCAAGATATACTCATCTTACTGGTCTTGGTGAGCGTGAATATCATGCCAGTCTAAGAGGGGGGAGTACAATAGCCGACTGAAGCAGAGGAGGACTGTCCTGTGTCCTCAAACTCAGATCTGGCATTTAGCTGTGTCCTCATTATCTATTATCCCACTAACACCTTCCTTCCCCAAGCCCAAGCACACCTGCGGAAGGCTTCTAAAAATTCTTCCAAAGGCAACTTAAGATCATAGACATACGGGGGGTTGTTTGTTTATTCAGAAACAGGAACTACAATGGCAAAAGCCACCTTCTTTCAGATATCTAGGTTTCTAATGACCTTAAAGGCACCAAAACCTCTTCATATCCCATCGTGACTTTATCTGCAGGTTTGTAAGCTTACTGGACCAGACTTACTTCAGGGGCTCTTGCAGCACCTTCTCTTTGCAATTAATACTGTCTTAATATAACGTGAGCATTGAGAGGTATGGGATGATGAAAAAGACAACATGCAGGGAAGAAAAAACCAGGAGAGTATCTTCTTACAGCTATGCAATATCCTAATGCTATTCCGTCCTGCTGCACACACTCCCAATGTCATTACAAAGAAACCCTCTCCATGGAACTATGCAGGGGAAAATTTATTCCCCATGCTCATGTACCTCTCAAAATTATTTAATTTAGCTGACTTGAGCAGTGCCCATTTTATCCTTTTTTTACAGCTTCCCCAAATTCTATTTGGCTTCCTTTTCACTGCTGTCTTTCAGTTACTATTATAATATTATTAATTATTCTCTTAAAAAAAGATGTTGTTACAGCAACAAGCTACATCACTGAGCTCATAGGATCAGCCATGACAAAAAAAGCCTCATCACTTTTTGAAATCTCATGAACAAGCATAGCAAAATCTGTATTAACACCCATGAAAGCAGCATTCCATGTATTATGGTAGCTGGTTAAAGATTTCGATCCTTTTATCTGAACTGTAAGTCTCGTGGAATCTGGAATTCTCTGGATGAAATGGCTAGTTCTCTAATCAAAAATTAAAAACCCATACACACACCCGACCAAACATGTGCATACCTGCCATTTCAGCTTTGAAGAACTGAATGAGTGATTGGGTGAAAGAAAGAATCCATTTATCCATGATGTTATTGCTCTCCTTAACTGTGTTCTCATTGTAAAGGAATTCTCTTCCCTCATCCTATCATCAACATAAAAACACAAAACACATTTTCAAGTCATAAGGGTATATAGTCAAACCTCTGTATCGAAACACCTGTCAGCCACTAATATTTTGTCACCTTCACTGTGTTACACTGGTTTCCTAAGACAGAACATTAAATTCCAGAAACGTGTATGTAAGAAATAGCTAAGGAAAACCTGACTCCCACTGCTGCTGATTTCACCACACCATACCTTCAACTACAAAGGAGGCCAGTTATTTGGATTTGTTAAACCAGATAAAAGGCAGTACAGCACACAATGGCATGCAGTCGTTCTTTCCCTGTTTGCAGTATAAGTCATAGCTTCCAGACAGAGGGGAGGACTCTTGAATTTACATAACTCCATCTAGGAGGATCTGAAGCGTTTACAAGAAATGTACTACGAAGATGAATTCTATCTGGGGAAAGGGCTATAAACAATATAATTATTTTTTAAGAGCATGTGACAATTTCAACAGATTAAAACATAGAAGAACGTAACAACCTGAAAAAAACAGGTGGGATTTTTAGGAACCCAACATGCACATAGTGCATTTTGTTCCTTCCAGAATACCGATGTTTGCACCCATCTGAGACATTTCACAACTGCTGATTCTGTAGGGCATTGCAAGCAAGACCACAAGTAAGCACACTTGTTGGTGCCTACTGTCTGACTCTTTTTCCATGTAAACGTTCTTATGACTCGTTGAAAACAGGGGAGTTGGTTGGTTGTTTTTTTTTTTTTTTCCAGATTTACAAACAGTATTTAACATCTGGTTTTAAGAGTCTTTGGACTTTCCCTTCCCTCAGAGTCCAGATGAAAAAATCTGTTTGGATTATTCGACCCAGTAATTATGCATCCACTTACATAGTATAAAGGAGAAGATTCTTAGGAAAGAAATGCATCTGCACATCCAGAAGTGCAGCAATCCCAGTGTGAGGTCAGCAATTGTTTAACCAACTACAATTACTGTGGTAATTACAGTGGTAATTACAGTAAGCATAAAATTATTATTAGACTTCATCCATGACACTGGGATTGTAGTTCCTCTCTTGCAGGAGGCAGAATGCAATGAAAAAGTTGTTTAAGCCTGTGCATGAAATCTAATTTAAGCACTATCACCTCCAATAGCACATTCTTTTGCCTAATATGGCGCATAGGAATGGTTTCACTATCTATTTCAAAAGAAAAATTACATCCACCGAATTACCAAAACTACCTGCTTAAGCATCTGGATTTTCCACTAGGGTCTTCCATCCCCAGTTTCACTGATCTTGCAAGATTTAATGGGATTGCAGCAAAAAGCTGCAAAGCACACTTTAGATAATTCAAAGGTCAAACAGGAAAAACTGAAGTATATGTTTGGGGCAATGCGTAAGTTTGTCTGATGAATGCTGTCTCGGGATCTAAAGAAAAGATTTGTTAAATCTGTTAAATCTGTTGAATCTGAAGTTTCTTCCCAAAAGGGGTTGTTAAAAAGATACGACCATTTATTTAAGTCAGCTATTTATTGTACTATTTATTGAAGTCAGCTGCCTTTATTGCTTCAAACAGCAGCTCTCCACAGTGATTAGGCTGCTACTGTAATTTCATGCGTAGTACAAGGTTTGAACTTTTTCACTTAGTTCCCACTCTCCCATAAAAGTCTGCACTAACAAGTGGTAACCTTCTATCATTAATGTCAGCAGAAAGATTAAAATTGGTTTCAACAGAAGCAATACAATATACACATAAAATTTTCAATTTAAATGAAAAATTACTGTAAGAAAGAAATTTTAATCTTGCTTTCATTCTGAAAGCATAGAAACTCATGTCACTCATCCAGCATTTTTAGTAGACTTCAAATGTAATCTACAAGTCTAAAACATTATTGCTTTTAGGATGATTTACCTTTCTTTCCATTCCATTTCTTTTTTTTTTCCCCCTAAGTTGTATTTAAATTTAAATTTTAAAAAAATTAACTGTCATGTTACAGAAGGCAATCTTCTTGCTATACCTAATGTATTCAGTATCGAGTACTCCCAAGTTAAACAACTTTATGCAGATTCATAATTAAAGTTACAGTAAATGAGTTAGCTCAAGAAATTGTCACAGCAGCCACCACTGAAAATAACTTTATTTTCATTACTTATTTGCAGTTCTGTTTGTGTTAAATCTGTATGCTATTAAGCAATGTTCTTGGTGCAGAGAACCTTGCAGTCCAGATGCCATCCTCCGACGGCATCCTTCCTGCGATGTAGCCATGCCTGACTACATGACGTGGGGTATCAGCAAAGAAAAAGCAGCAGCAGCACTCAAGGCAGTATTAGTGACACCTACTGCCTCCAAGCTACTACACAAGCACTGATCAGACAAGTACTAGAAAACCAGCAAGGCTTAGTACAGACGTTTCAGAAGGATTCCCTCAAGTACATGTGGTACCTGGCTTTTAACTGGTGTTCCCAACAAGGGGACTAGCAGCAGATAATTGCTTAGTATGTATTAACCCCACAAACTCAAAGTCCCAATCTTGTTCTCTAACTTCAAGGGTATGAATGTGATAGCGTCACATTTATCTAAAATAAAAGGTAATCAAGAGCACCCTAATCTGAGAAATTATAGTTGTTATGTTTTGACAGTCCCCTACCTTCCACTCCTCCTTTCTGTCTAATAATAAGCTATAATAATAATAATAATAAGCTTAATAATAAGAAGAGAAAGATGCAGGGTGATTATAGCTTTATAAAACAGGGTACAAACAGCAAATAACACAGAACTTAACAGCAAGTATATATAACCTGATCTAACTTTGAAGTCAGCCTTGCTTTGAACAAGGAGGTAAAGATCAGATGACCTCCAGAGTCAGAGTCCAGACCTCCCTTCCAATCTAAATTTCTCTACAATGCTAATTCACTCTAACAGATGAAAAGGCACAAAGCCCCTTCCACTTTGCTTTTCCATGCTCAAGAGATCTGTACCTTATGTTGCAGGATCTGAACATTCTGAACAAGAAAGCGATATGCATTGTACCAGGGCAGGAAGACATCCTTCAGTACATCCCTTACTCCTTCCTCCTTAAATCTCAGATTTTCTGCTCTTACCACGGGAGAATTGATCAGGTATAACCTGCAAAATAAGAACACAATACTTAAAAGCTTAAAACTGCATAGAAATGCACTTAAATGTACAGTAAACCCTGGAGAGCTGCATAGCAAGAGAAAGATACCCAAGGGAGCAGTTTCACACTAAGAACTCTAAGGAAAACAGTATTGTAAGCATGTAACATACCGAACATACGACAATTTACTACCTAGTGCTACAGGATTATTTTTAAGATACTGCATATGGAATTTGAATTGGAATTTAAATTTTCTTTTTCACTCTAGAAGTTAATTGAAGTGATAACACATGCTCAGATGCTATCACAGTATAAAACAAGCAGTGGATGCATGGAATTAGTGTTCATCTTTAGAATGGCACCTACTGTTTCGGTAATATTTTGAATTCCTTAATAATGACGCAGTACCTTTCTACTCAATCTAGTTAATTTCCTTAATTATAAAAAGCTTTGGGCCCATTGCAAACATAGGACTAAGGAGCAAGGCAAAAGAGGCAAATCAAAGTAAGAGCAGATACTAACGTTTTCAAGAAAAACAGCCCCAAAAAGAGGACAAAGGATGTACCTCCTACCAATACAAATGTGCCTCAGCTCCAGAAACAGCTCTGAAAGAGCAAAGCAGAGGATTTGGGTGACGCTGACAACTTTTATCAGAAGCAGCCCCTCACAGAATCATGCCCACCTCAGCCAAGGGGGTTCATCTATACAGGAAATCCATCCTGTCTAGGGAGATCCTCCTCGGTCAGTCTCTCTCAAGCTAAGAGATCCTCATTTCAGAGAGAAAGGCTGGCTGTGAGTTCACAAAAAATCATCTTTATACTTTATCCCATCTTCTTCCCTAAACAAATATTCTGTCTACAGAGACAAACTGGTATCTACCAAGTTAACTCAAAAACAAACCAGGTCTTACTCAGGTATCAAAAAAAACTTGAATACAAACTTGATTTAGATATACTTCATTTAATTTTCCACATATGAAGAACAAACCTAACAGTTTTTTATTTTAAAGATTGTGGCATTTCTCAATAGAAATTTATGAACTCATTTTCTCACATTTTAAAATCATTATTCTAAACTAATATATCTTTACAGGCACTTCCTTTAGGAGGCTTTAAAATCTTAATGGGGTTTGACACAGCACATTCAAGAATACCAGACCATAAATTCTTCAGGAGAGGGCTTCTTGCATAAAAATGAATACATAAAAATAGAGCTGCCAGAGTAAACAGACAGCAATGCAGCACTGAGATGGGCACGCATCGGGTTGTCAAGCGCTGGAACAGGCTGCCCAGGGAAGTGGTTGAGTCACCCTCCCTGCAGGTAGTTGAAAGACGTGTAGACATGGCGCTTAGGGACATGGTTTAGTGGTGGACTTGGTAGTGTTAGCTTAACGGTTGGACTCGATCTTAAGGGTCTTCTCCAACCTAAACGATTCTATGATTCTATGATTTTCAGTAGGGGGGGGGAAGTATTTTTAAACATGACATCTGAATTCAAATTATAAATTTACAAAAGTTCAGAACAATTAAGCATGATAATTAACTAGAAAGTCCTTAAATGAAACTAGAATGTATAAGTATATATTTAAACCAAACCTCCCATCACAATTATTTATGTGCTTATTATTTATTTCAGAAGTCAAACATAACTTTGCTCCGAATACGAGAGCTGGTCTGGCCCTAGGGTACACCAGGATACTCGGGGCCTTTTACCAGTTTGGGACTTACCTAGAACAACGACCGCTTCCAATTGCCTCCGCTGCTTTCCTCCTGAGGCGGCAGCAATGCCAACTAATCAGAACTATGATGGATCTGCTAAACTGCTCCTTTGCACCCAGCTAAGCAGCACTCGCTGCAGAATCTATCAGAAGTCTTCTTAAAATAGCTCTTAGCATGAGAAATTAAAGAAAATGTAGCTCTCTAAGGCTACAGTTTTGTTTCTGGGGTTTTTTTAACATAGCAGCCCTACACTGCCTTACAATATGTAAATGTTAAAAGAATACTAATTTCCTGAATTATTCCAATGCAAAGATACTTACATTATATGGAAAGAGAAATAAGGCACCCGATAAAGGAAGAGTTCTATGAATTTAGTTACGCCTAGTGATATTACCCATTAGGCAGAAAATAAACCCTTCCTCCCATCAAGCCAGTATTATCAAGTTTTCTAACAATGTATGAGAAACAATAAAGTAACCTCCTTTTCATCTCTCTAAAACAGTAGTCTGTGGCATTATGTTATTTCTTCTGCATTTTAAGAACAGATTGAGAGAGGAATGTAACACCACTTCTAACAGCAATACTTACCTCAGGATACATGAAAGCAAAGGGCTCGTAAATACTATGACCAGCAAATTCTTTCTGACATACTTCAACTTTGAGAGCTATCCAACCCAAGTCATAGGTCTTAGGAATATTGAAATATAACTGTTTTTGACAATTCTTACAGATTTCACACAGGACTCAAGTTTCAGGAAGTCTGAAGTTGGGTTGTTAAATTTACTGTGCTCTTATTTCTTCTGTTCGCCCTTGCCATTCAATTCCATATTCATTTAAACAACTTACATCTATATTTTCTGCTAATCTATTTATCAAGCTACTGCTGAGAATACTTCAAAGCTGTAGTTAAAAAAAAAATATGTGTGTGTGTGTGGGGAGATATATATATATCTCTCCACACACACACATATATGTACTGCAAAAGCTAAAGTAACTCTACAGGGAAACAGTGCCAAGGAAAAAAAACTCAGTTGTAGCTTTTTCTATAAACAGAACACATCAAGCGCTTCAGTGAATAAGCAGAGACAACTGAATCACAGAGCTCCTTCCATAAATGAACCTAGCCTGCAATGCTTTTTACTCTCTATGTGGGTGTATGTATAAATAAATGTGACATTAAAGAATGAGTACACAGGCAGAAAAGTGAATTAGCTTTTTAGAAATAAAAAAAAAACATGAACAATGGAAGTGTAACTTCTGGTGTTTGAGATTTTTGTTTTATTTTATAAAAAAGGCAGATTTTTTTCAACAGAAACATCACCAGCAATTTAAAAATCTCCGATATGAGTAACTCCAACCCTTTTCACTTCTATTGTTCCAGCTACCAATTCACTGATATTCTGCTAATACACCTTGATTATTTGTAAAGAACAATCTTGATCAAATTTAAGAAATCCACCCAACTCTCCACTGGAAACATATATGAGAAGATAATTTACTAGGTCTTTTAAATGCTAAAGCTTGAAACCATAAGGAACTTCACATCTATTTTTTCAAATTATCTAGAACAAGCAACAACCACCCTTCTCAAATAAACAAAAAACCACAGTACACTAAGCTTTCATTCAGCCCAATCATTACCGTGTATAGTTGTAACACACAATTCAGTGTGGGTGATAGTTTAAGGTTTTCTTAGATATAGCAAGAATTACAGGGCTCTTGAGAAACGCGTAAGTAGTGTACTCCCGCAGTTATTAAAACGTCTTCATTGTACCTTTACCTCAAGGTACCACTTCATGCATGTAGTTAGCACATCTAGCCAAAGTACCAGGTGACTGCATAATTACGTTTATACATTAGTATAATTTTAATGAGACACTTGAACTGTGTTTAATCTCTGTTTGACCAGGACACTTTATATATACACATTAGGCTGCTCCACTTCTGCTTTTCTGGTTTCACTACTGTTAGGTACATACTATATACTTACATCAACAAAAAAGAAATGTTTTCTCTTTAGAAAATGTATAGTATAAGCAGCAAACAAACATATCTGTGCATTATACAGTAATCCTTCCCTAAAATAACAATTTAACAGTAAGCTAACAGTATTGTTCCCAAAGATTTTATTCAAGTTTTCACTGGGTCAACTCAGACTCTTAGCTGCAACAGCAGACAGTGCAGGCCCCAGTGGAAGCATTCTGTACAAACTGGACACACATCTTCTGATAAAAGGCCTCCAGTCAGCACGTCAGCTTTGGTTGTTACCAGCCTTGAGGGAGATAAGACAAGGGTATAGAAAGTCCAGGCACTGTAACTATTGCCAGTTCTTTCGAGTCATCCACTCTTTCAGCTATTTGGCTGCCATAGTGGTCTAGAAGTTTCTAAAACTAACTTTCTTCCTACTGCTAATTGTCAAAAACCCATAAGCAGCCCTCCTGGTACATGTCTGCTATGGACAGAAAGCTAACATATCAAATTGTACCTTAATTAAAAAAATCCTACCTTAGTGCATCAGCTCCATAACTATTTACAATACTCATTGGATCAGGATAATTCTTCTTCCTTTTGCTCATTTTTTGGCCATCACTAGAAAATACCAGAATGTAGGCATAAATTACAAGAATACTTGTAATACACGGATAAAGAAAAAAGGCCCTTCAAATCCAGCTTAATTTTTCTGTCCTGTTATGTTCTTGCTAGCATAGACATAATTACGTATTAGCAATTCATTTCAGTATGACTGTTGAACCCACAAGAGCAACTGGAAAAAAAACAACCCACCCACACAAAACAAAAAAAACCCAACCCACCCAACCCAAGAGGCTCCCAAGTTACAAATCTAAGCAGGAAATCTGTCTTTCCTACCAAAGCTGAGGGAAGATGCACATGTTTTGAAGCAACCCCTCCAGCCCACTGGCAAAGCTTTATTTGAAAATAAAGGGAAACAAATATAATTATTTAAAATTACATCTAAAACTACATTTATAATCCCCTTTACTCTGCATAACACGTATCATTTATCTCCTATTCTTTCCTAGTCTGACTTCTAACTCATTTTCTCTCTCTCTAGGAAGGACTAGTCCTGCTGGAAAGAACCTAGTGTAACAGATAGCTGGGATGTGTAAACCGCACACTCTCAGGTGCCTCTTGCCTCCTGCAACATCAATATCTCCCTGAGACAAGCCTTAACAGCTCCAAAGTCCATTTCAGATTAACTTTACAATTCGCAGGGACTTATCTGAAATATTCTTTGACTAAAAATCTGTTCAGGAAAGAACTGACTGACATACCAACCTGGCAAGAACGAGGCCATTCACAATTACATTCTTGAAAGGAGGCCTTCCAAACAGAGCAGTGGACAGCACCAGCAAAGTGTAGAACCTGAAACAAGAGACAACGTAAACATGACTTTCTAAATAGCCAAGCTGAAGTCTGCATGTCCTTCATTACAAACGAGATTTTTCATTATGTTGTTTTACTATAGCAAAGTTAAAATTTAAGTATGTGGAACATTTATGTGGCAAAGATTCAGAAGAGGAGCTTATTGTAAGTAGACTTTTTTTCCTCTTTGTAGCGTATCGTGCTGTTTGCTCAGCTGTCATCTGCTAGTCCGAGAAGGCTAAAAAATTGTAATAGTAAGCATTAGGAAGGTCGTGAAGAAGAAAATTGTAGCATTTTCCCCTTTAATACAGAGAAGAGAATTCTGTCCCTGAACAAGCTCCCTATTTGCTCACTGTAAACCTCTGAACACAGGATCAGTCAGGAACAAACACAGCAGACAGGACTGGCACACTTTTGTGTGTGTGTGTGTGCGCGCGCGCATTAATGTGTGTATTCTTCAACCTAGCAGGCAACAGAACAGTTACTGCTGGGAGCATAAAAACAAGTTAGCAGAAGCGAGCAGAGCCTCCTTCCAATCAAACAAACTTTGCTGGTTAAATTAGCCATCACTAGAAAATATGAGAATGTAGGCGTTCCCCACAACAAAGGGCAGTAGGGGGTTCCCCCCCTCCATTTCATGTGTTTACAATACCTGAATAAACTATCTAGGACACTTGAGAAATCGGCGTTGGAGCAAGCACAGACACCTATTGTTCAATATGTCGATATATGATTATATCTGAGAAATTAAGTGGCGGTGCATGATGTGATAATTTCATACTCAGGAGTCAGAACCTTCACCAAAGGAGGTATCTATGAGCTTCTGCAACTGCACTGCTGGTAATTACTTTTAAGAAAATAATTGGAGGGTGGGCCACAGCTTTCCCGGTTAAAAATGAGTATCACACTGACGGCTGCTTAGCAACCTTAAAACAGCAGATGATTATACAAAAGCTAATTGATTTAGAATAAGGCATGGGAGGTTATGCCTCAGAACTATGCATCTGCAGGAAGATTTAGTGGAGAAACCGTTTAGTGAAAAAAAAGTCCATCTGTATATTACAAAGTAGTTTTTATCAAAAAGCTGCCTATAATTGCAAAAGCATTATTCTGACACTCGAGGGTCCAAAGCTCTGTAAACGTTGGTGCGTGCATTACTGCATTTATTAAGTGGCTTACATGACAACTCTGATGCTTATCTCAGACAGGCTTTTAACTGTCAAAATCAGCTCAATTCACACGACAGGATACAGATTCTCTTTATTAAATTGCATTGTAATTTCCTGAATTTTAACCAACGCTCCTCCACCTGCACACAAACACATGCACTCAAAATCCCCGTCTTCGTTTTTAACCTTCTTAAGAAAACCCCTAAACACAAACATCTGAGCATTTACTCAGATGATCGATACCTCGAGCCTACAAGACTGACAGTTCATTACAAACACAGCAGTACTTCTTTAGTATTTAGTATGAAGGTACCTCACTGACAAACTCCCATCGCTTTCTGCAAACTGGTCGCAAATTCTCATGTTAGAGCAGGCGCATTTGCAATTAAAAAGAACAAGGCAGAACCAACTAGAAGAGATTTCAATACTGTTTGTATTAGGAAAATCATACAGACGGACCATGGGCACTGAAAAAATACATCCAAGAACTTTTCAAAAATTTTCTGTTATTTGCATTGTCAAACCCGATGAGCCTCAGCAATGAGGTACCTTAGTTGATGACAGTTACAAGACTGTCTTTGAGATCCTGTGATCCACTGGTTTACACACCATTCTGACATAACTCTTCTCATTCTTCCTCAGATTCTCCTTTTAGAAAAAATTCACCTCATTCACTCTGAATATTTTAAAGGAGTGTCTCTCTGCACCTTATTTTTGAAATATCTTGTCCACAAACACATTTGTTTCTGACAACTTCCTCAACTTATCTCTGCTGCTTCATCTCCCATTCACCAAATCTCACTCTGCTTCTAGTTATGTCCTTGCAGATATATAGCTGTCAGCCAAAACAATAGTAAAAAAAACCTTAACACCACAGAGACAGAAGTCCACTTCTTTGCTGCTCTTCCCTCCTCTGCCACTCCCCCCAAAAGGGAGAAAGCATTCCCTCCTTGTTTTCTCCTTTCTTGAACAATTGTGGGTAAATTCATAATCCTGTGGTTCATGCAAAAACCTTCAGCTGTGAATTCCCTGTAGGCCACCACATTCTGACCATCACTATAAATCTTGTTGCATCTCCCTATATAAAATCAGAGACAGAGTCTTTCCTACCAATCTGTCTGGACTGCCAGTCTGGGAACCCAACTACTCTTAAGATTTTTTTCCTCTGGCCTTAACAAATATAATTCAGCTTTCTCATATCCATGCAGGAAGTCATCAAAAAGATCACTCTCTACCTCATCACCTTGGTCACATTAATTTTCCCCTTGTCTTTCTTGACTTTTTCCCCTTCTCTGTTGAGGCAAACAGAAGCCACTGGACCTCCACCTCCTGAGCCTTTCACCACCTACCAGTCCTCACTTCACGTCAGCTGCAGTCTCTGACCTAACACAAAACCAATCTTCATTCTGAATCTTAACACTTCATATGGAATGCTTCAAATAAAAATCACATACTACGCTCTTAACGCTTCAGAACTCACCAGCTTGTTGTTCACTTAGGCCTGTTATGATATAGTGCTATCATACTAGCAGAAAGGTATGTGTCTTCTCTTCAACATACCCTAATTTTTTCCAAGACTTAGGAAAAGGTAACTAAAAGCCTAACAATTTTAGAATGAGAACCGTTCTTAGGAACAGCCTGAGACAGCTTTACCTTTTACCAAAAAACCTCACCACCTCACATCTTAATTCCATCGTTCTTTCACAAAACAAAAGTGCTCTTTTGCAAATCACAGAACACTAGCTGCTATCAAAGCACCAGCTTAACAGACATGAGCACCGTGGGAAAGGTATAAGCACCATGTATCGAGGCAAGTGTTTTGATATTCCACCCACAAACAGATGAGACAGACTTGGGTATGGTGAAGGCTTACAGTAACTCTTCTGCTGATGTTAAAAACAAAAAGCAATCTACTCCAGATTGTAACGTGAGTCTCCATTTGCACATTGCCTACAGCACACAACACAAGTGTGTGGGCTCAAACTGAAGCACAGCGGGTGTATGTCTACAACCACAGAGTCACCACTGGCATTAGCATCAGCTTGGACTTCTCTTGTTATTTTTCCAGGGCCAATCTTCAGTTGAATTAGTGAGATGATTCAGTTCAGCCTACTAAGGAAAGGGAAAGAAGCCGCTTATCCACAGGTTACATTTACTATTTAAAAAAGAAAAGAACATCATAAACTTCATAGTTAGCAGATCTGGATCTTGCACTGCACTCAAGTTTAGATTAATATCATACTATAAAAAGGCCAACTTGTGTAAAAATTACAAATGCATTCTTTAATGGCACTAGAGAGCTTCATCGGATGCATATGAGATCAGACTTATCTTTTCATCTGTCATGTCTCCCACACATGCTTCAAAGGATATCACTAAAAGAAACACTGCAGTAAGCGTGTGTGACACATACTAATCCACTGTGACATCCCAATCTCAAATAGCTAAACCCTGAAACCTAAAATTTATCATTCCTCCTATATTTTTACTGGAATTGTAACTACCAGGAATAGACTTTGTATCCCCATAAAAATCCCAAACCATTTTTAATTCTGTTGAACTTTTACAATTCAGTAGCTCCTTTGCACAGTGTGGGAATGATTACACATTGCTGAATATTTTTAATTTGTTTTCATTTTTTGGCATCTAAATTACAGTAAATGCTCTTTTACCTTTATAGAATGTAGCAGGGAGAAAATCAGTTTCTGACTGTGCCTTTTGCATGCATTTTATGTATCTTTATCATGTGTTCTTTTATTTGTCTCTTTAAAAAAAAAAAGCACACGATTTTCTAATTTTTTTCAGATAGAAAGAAAGAATAGAAAAAGAGGGAAAACTAAGTTTTTAATTATCCTTTCGTGGGCATAATGAACAATGTTGCAGGAAGACTAATACATGGAATCACTAGTATTACAACTTTTCAAGCTATTTTTCTCCATTCCTTCTTCATTCTAACACTGTACCTGCCTCCCTCAGGCCCCAAACCACAGCTGCTGCAGAGTAAGCAGTTCTTGTCCCAGACAAACAAAACTTATCACTTTTCTTCAGGATGAAACAGGTATTGTTTAAATCTAATATAGTATTTAACATTCCATTTTATACTGAATATTTCCTAAATTAGCATTTGTCAAATTAACAGTGCTGTATCCACATGCTATATGCAACAGTAAAGAAAACAAAGTACATGAAGAAACGTAGGGTTCACTGCATATACTGGATCCACCACTGCTTGAAGAGCAGCAAGCACAAAATACTGACCTGCAAATGAGATCAGTATGTCCCTCTACTGCTGGGTTTCAAGCTACTCAACCGTCCTTAATTGTATACTAACACTGAAAAGGATCATGACTAATAAGCTATGATATACAAATGTGGAGAACATAAAGTTAAAGATCAACACAAACATCTGGCCTAACAAAGGCTACTTTGGGGAAAAAAGACATTTAAAAAAAATAAAAATAAAAAAAATCACTACATATGTAAGAGGCCAGTTCTAACTAAGTTCATCAGGCTGCCCTAATTCTGACCTATGTGAAGTACTGGTTTGAGGACCCATTACAAACATTACGCATAGCACTAACTAGGTAAGGTGCAGTATACTCTGAAAAGTATTTAATATGCCACGAGGAGTCCATGTTTCACTAAGTGAGGCTTAAGTGGTCCCTCCCTAACTGCCAAACTTGCAAACGTAACTTCCGTTTTGAGGACCTGGATAGTTTTTTGCATCACAAGTAAGGGCTTGCAAAGTGAAGACACCTCCTGCTATATTCATGAAACTTATTTTTATTTAGCATCATGCCTCAAATGTTTCCTTGCTCAAGCCTCCTGGCTTTGAGAGTATGTATAAACCTCATTCTCAACTTCACAAACACACAAAAGCCCACCTCTTAATGCTTTGTTTGGGTTGGTTGTCGGTTTGCTGGGGGAGTTGAGGAGTGGGCAAAGGGAGGTGCCAACTATGCTCCAGAGAAACTTAGTTTATTTAACTCTAATAACTCAAGTTACTGGATGGAAGAGTTCTACTTGTGCGTAGTCAAATGTACTAATCTAGAAAACACAAAAATTCATCTTAAAAATCTGACAGTTTTCACAGCCAACCTCAAACTTCAAAAATAGAATAAACACTTAAAAATGCCAAAACTAAACCTGTATGCATGCATGCACATATGTATGAGAACATTACCCAGAGAAAATGTGAGATTAGAAAGAAATTTTCATCAATGTTTGAAAAGCATTTATCCAGAGAGGAATCAAATAAGCAGATGAAGTTTACAGTTAGAAAATGTGATTTTTGTGAACTATAAGATCTTAACAACATAAGGTTTGACTTAATTTGTTTTTTCCCCCTCATATAAACCCAAAATTCAAATTTAATCTAGGGGGCAAAAATTACTAGCCTATACATTGGCTTGAAATCCTCAAATTGACTTCCTTTTCAACTGACTCAATTGCTGTTCTGTTTCTAGTAGGTAACTCAAGTTCTGTGATAATTCAGCTGCTGAGATTCTTCCTTACCAAGCCAAAGATCTTCCCTATTACCTAATGATGTTTTCTGCAAAAGCCGGGAAGATTGCTTGCTAATGTGTCATCTTTCTGCAACATTTTTGTCACCAGGCTTTAGAATACCTTGCATTTTACTGAAAAAAATAAATCATACACTTATCTACACAACATTAAAGGATCATCCAGAGGTAATAGTGTTAGACGCAAAGCAATAATATCGCATAATAAAGTGGCAGAAAATTACCATCCTCGGGTTTGGTCAATGCCTTCAGCAATGAAGTCAGCAGGGAAAGCATCTTCAAGTTCTTTTTTGTTTTCAAATGGATAATGGACTTGTGCATAAGGCATGCTTCCACTCTCAAACCAGCAATCAAAAACTTCAGGGACCCGGTGCAGTACGCCCTTGCCACAGCGTGAAGGGATAGTTAGGTGATCAATACTATGGGAAAGAAAAAGATTGACAAATTCTAAACAAAAACAAGAATTAGCACAAAAAGTTAATGTTATGCTTGCAATTAGGTGTGACAGGAGTTTTGGTTTTAATTTTAATGATTCTTCAAAAAGGTCAGCATTTCCTTTGACAATTTTTATAATTTAAAGCTACTTCAGAGATTATTTTTTTTTGCATTAACAGTGTCTAAGACAGAAGAAAGGAAAATTTCTACATGTTAATCGCAAGTCCTCTTACTACTTTTCTATTTTCCCAAATCTGTTTCCCAGAGTTTGGGCAAAGAAAACCAGTATTTTTAATGTCTGCTCAACTATTTTTAATAACTAGTTAACAGCCTCTGTGACCAACCTTTCTCGATGGAGATCAGTGACTTTCACTCCAGACAGCTCTTCCAATTCTGCCATTGAACCAATACAAACTACCTGTAAGAGACACTCAAGAAATTTAGTCAGTTATTTGCACACAGTAGCAATTTTTTTTAACATTAGACAGGAGACTTGTAGGTCAGTCAGTATCTTCTGAAGTAGCTAATATAGCTGAAGAGCCAAGCAAAATTTTGTACAGGGTCCCCTTCTTCAATCTAACAGAGCAGCAAATGATCTTAGAGACCACTGCCCTGATTTAATACAATTCTTGTCAGGATGATTGGTGACTTCAAAGAACAAGCATGTTGTCAGATATCAAAAAAGGTGGGGGTTTGTTGTTTGGGTTTTTTTTCAAACAACCCACAACACAATCACCTCTGAAAATTCAGTGATCCTGACTTTTATACAGACAGTAGTTTCACATCCCAGGTTCCTCTTCTGAAGTTAAGGTAAGCAGCTAAATTGCTCATAATTGAGTATAAGTATTCCACCCCAGGTACACTGAACTGTTCATACTAATGGCATCTTATTTAAAGTGAAAAAAGTGTCACAGCTAACAAAGGGGTTGTTAAGAAAGGTACAGACTTCTCTTGGTTTTATTGCATCAACACACTATCTAAGAAAAAAGCAAAAAGTTTCGGCAACAGACTTGCATCGATATCATGAAATGTTGACGAAACAAACGATTCTGAAAAACTGTACGTAGGAGAGAGAGAAAAGCAAAGCTTTCTTTGCTTTACACTTTAATCAAGTTTAACCCTCCCAGAGCCCTGTGGCCCCCTCTCATCTGGCACAATTCATGAGCAACAAGCTGCAGTACAGGTCTGGATTTTGGAGATCCAGTCCCACATGCTATCAGTCCAATTTAGAATTGCCATGGAAAAAACTGGTTTTTGACAGATCTGACAGGGAAGGAGTTAAATGTACCAACATAAAGAAGCTGTAAGTAGGTTAGACATTTTTCACATAACTTTCTAAGTTGCTCTTAGGATACAGTAAGTCAGAGTACTGCTCAATTCCTGTAGCTAGTCTTAAATATATGCATATGTATACACACAGAAATTGTGACTAACAAAAAGGTTTTGGTGTATTTAATTCCAAAAAACTGTCATGAATTACAGAGAAGATAGAAACTCAGACTGATTTGTTTTTTAAGCCATGATTTTCGTAGTCTGATTCAACTGCTGATCTGCATTACTAATCACCATCTTTTATTGTTAAAGTACTTTTGAAATGTAATTTTTTCATTACTTATCTATTTGTCTTATTTTTCTATAGGAAGCGAAGCATTACAATGATTACGATAGTCAAGCACAGTCTGCAGGTTGCATAGCAAACCACACCGGGGGATTGATCCCCCTTAAAAATATGCCTTTATCAACAAACTATTTTTAACCCAGATCTGTTCTTCATTCACCGTGTGGCCCCATAAGCAATCATACAAGCTCAAGTGAGCAGGCAGCAGGTGCTTAGTTCAGCACTGCTGGCGGAAGAAAAGGTTTTAATAACAGCATGGGTAAAAAATACCCTTGGATACACTGATTATTTCATCTTCGCTAACCTTAATATTTGAACACACTTTCACACTATGCTCTGGGTTAAACGCTGCCCATTAGTTGTTGCTTTTTGAACCAAGCATTTCAATACTTCAGTAAAATTCTGAATATTGGATGCATCCACAGAATTGCACCCAGCAGAACATAGTCATGGAAGAAATAACCCTAAGTCCACATGAAAAATCCAACAACCACCAGAGGAACACAGATACCACCATACTGAATAAGACTGCCTCTGTCTTATGGAAAGAGGGAGCTACTCTGTCCCAAGGGCAGCTCATTAGATACTTGAAGGCAAGAGAACAATACAGCAAGTAGATGCTAATCAAATCCGATGCCTCATTAGGCCGCACCCACTCGTTTCTGCAAGGAACAAACTGGTTTATGCTCTCAAAATAAAGCTATTGCTTTGGATACATTTCGTCAACAGCAATGTCTACTTTAGTAGCCTGGCCCCTTTCCCTACCAGTCACTTGTTCCTCCTCTATTTTATTTTTCAGCCACATCAACTACAAAGCTAGCTATATCAACATTTAATAGCAGACAGCAAAGACTGAAATAAATAGGCTGGGACTGGGAGCTGTTGAATTCTGTTTCAGCATCACTGAGACCTAATGTGAAATCAGAGGTCAAGGTTAAATACTTCTAATGAAATGAACATTAGCATTATATCCGGGATTATCCACGTAAATAGGAAGAATAAAGCCATCCAGCAGCATTTGTGGACCTCAATGTTCCTGTGACATAGTTCTGCAGTCCCTATTAAATAATGTTTGCTTTTATTGGTTTGTCATTTCAGCTCTGTTAAGTACCTATAATCAAAGAATAAGGAGTGTTCATGGAAAGAAAGAAGTCTATGCAGCGTATCAGCAAGACACTCTGGGATCTTTAGAAAGTGTCTCCTGAAGAGTAATTAGTAAAAGAAATGACTGCTAAGTTCAGCTGAAAGTGTTATTCTTAATGCAGCCCAAAGCAGAGCGGAAACAGACCTAAAGTTCCCTAAGCCTTCAGGAGAGCACAGCCAGAGTCCTCTCATTCCAAATCTGTTACGCAAGACCAAGTGCACTAAATCTAGCAGGGGGTTAACAGGTTATGTGAGTGACAAGCAGTGAAACAATCAGAGAATTTCTGAACATTTAATACTATAATTTGTATGCAAGTCCTATAAAATTAGCCTATGTCCGCTTTATCAACTTGGGTGCTATATTAAAAACTTTTATTATCTAATCCAAATGAGATGTGTTCCTCCACTGAGGAAATCACTGAGATTTGAGAGCTTAAAATGATAAGCTGTCTGCAAAAATGTGGTAATAAACACAAGCTTCAAAATTTAACTTCCATTATGCATCTCTACCTGATAATTATGCTAAAATAAAACTAAAATAAAAGCTAAAATAAAACTGTGGGAAACCAGATATTGATTTGTAATAAAATTCACTTTAATACCAATTAATTCACCTTACTGTATATTAAATAAGGAACTGTTATTACTTCTCCAGGATTTAATATGCACAGCATAATTACATGCGACAAAGTGTTCTTTTGAGAACGAGACATGAAGAGGAGGCTCTGCAATCTCACATGGCACTAGGCTGCAGTAAAACTGAAGTCAGGAAATTTTGAGTGAATATTATTTCTATATGAGAGGAGATGTCACTGAGGCCTTAAGTTCCACATCAGTTCCAATGGTATTTAGTTTTTAAGCTGTATCCCACATGCATAAAAAGAGAGTGAATATTAAAAAAAACCTAACTTGAAATTTAGCATGGTCAAGAAGCCATAGTCAGCTATTGAAGCGTGACATTTCAGACTCTAGAGTACACAGAAACGTATAACATCTACGGATAAAAATAATAGATCTGTTGGTATTTCTATCATTATTCAGAACACCAAGCCCTGAGGAATATTTGCAGCTAATTTCAAAGGAAAGGTCAATCTTCCAAGCTAGACATCACATTGTTATTAAAAACAAACAAATCAAACCTAAAAAGGCAAAAAAATCTGTACACACAGGAATACAGACATTGGGAGACTGGACAGAAGATGAAATATTATTAGAGACAAGGAGTGGGAGTAATGTAACCTTTACACAATCTTTTTCAGCTGTAGAATGAAGTCTTGAAATACTTTAGCACAAAACTGAAAGCCTTTTCTCTATCTAAAAAAACCTGTTATACTAAACAAGGGACTTCAAGTTTAGTTTGAAGACTGACAGTGTATACCTAAAAATTTTGAATAAATGTTAAAAATTAACTGTTATATAACTGTAAAAATTAACTGAGAGACAGAAGCACTTGGTTTGCCAGTAATTCACAAACACGCTCATAGCATAAATAGAATTCAAATGCCAAGGCTTTCTTAGCTACTTAAATCGTAATTGCAAGGAGTAACTCCCTCCCTCCTACAATATCTCCCTGCCTATCAGCAAGATTTCCAACGAAGAGGAAATAAAATATGCTTTATGGTGCACATCTAAGCAATACTGCGTTTAAGACAACAAAATAGTTCTCCTATTTGAGGTCTTCCACATCTAAAGCGAAAATTAAAACTTTTTCAAATCAAGGGAGAGACAAACAAAGGCTTGGGATGCTGCCATCAGTATTTACTTTCCATGGACATCCTGACATTAATTAGCATTTCCTATTTCCAGCACGAGGAAAGACTTATCATACATGTCTAACGGAACTAACCCAGACAGAAAAAAAATTTATCTGCAGAAACAGTTTTAAAACTTGGTGTTTTGACACTTAGAAAACAGCAGTCATGAAAACTGCATAAAGCATTCGCTTGTGCAGTTAGCTTTATGCTACCAACTGTAGGGTACCTTACAACTTCAAAAACTCATTTCTAGCATTTCCATTATACACTTTCATCATTCCACTAGATTCACATTTTTACAGTCTGTTACATTAACATTTGTAGCACTACAAGTATATATTTTCTCTGTTCTACTATGGTGGACTTGCTGTTACGCCTTCAGCAATTCATTTGGCTTGAAGTAACTGAGCATCAGAATTTCAAAAACAGACTGAAAGGACTGAGTAAAAAATCTCTTCCTTGCTATTTTCTCACTGCATTTGTTATTTCCATTACATTTACCATCACTGCAAATTCTTCCAGGAAAGATACGATTAATTCTAATACAAAAAACAAGAAAAATTGCTTGCAGTTTTCAAGCAAAAGCAAAGAAAATGTGTATGGGCACACAAATACATGCATACATATGCATATATCTATCACCTATTATAGATATACATATACTTTTAAGACATATTAATAGAACTTAAGACTGCAGCAGCCAAAGATATAACAGCCTATCAAACTAAGCAAACAGCATACACAGATAGGCTTTTCTGTCAACTGGAAACCTGTTTTCTTACTCACCTCTTCAAAATCGTCACTGACCCACAAAGGGATGGGTGTTCCCCAGTACCGGTTTCTAGATATAGCCCAATCTCGTGCATCTTTAAGCCAGTTCCCAAAACGCTTCTCCCTCACAAAATCTGGAACCCTGTTCCGAAAATAAGAAAAGTATCCTTTTAACACTACATTCCACTTAAAAGAAAGCTAATAAGAATGCATATATTGGATTTCACCCACAAAACAAGTTAATTGCAGCAGATTGCATGAATCGGAGCACATTCATATTACTGCACTGGCGATTGCAAGGCCTATAGACTTGCTGTCAAAGAAGTAACACCATTTCTTCTGCCTTCCTTCGATCTTCAAGGAAGCTATAGAAGTGAAAAACACCGTGTTTCTTTTACTCACGAACAACTCAGTAAAAACATGTGCAACACATAATATTCATTAAGGATGAAACAATGTCCAAAAATCCTCAGGATAGTCTAACGTTGGAGGATTATGGTTAAGGGTGGATAGCAATACTACTGTGCTTTATTTTACATACAGAAAAAAATACCAGTTACTGATTTTGGTGCTGAATGAAATTACAAAGTTTCAAAAGCCTGGAGTGATAGCATCAAAAGGCACCTTGCATTATGCATGAGCATCCAGGTATGTCCACATTACTTTTAGACTTTGAGAATAAAGAAATCCCAGGTTGATATATCCTACAAAAAAAGCCTTTTCACACTATTTATCATCCCCACTTTTAATTTTCCGATTAAAAAACAAAACACCCCCTCCAAACAAACAAAACCAAAAACCAAACAACATATTGATTCTTGCTAAAAACTCATTTTGAGCACTAATGGGCTCTGAGGGATGTTAAAGACAAATTTTAATCATATGAAAGTGTCTTGGAGCTCAAAGGTTAACATCAGAAATTGATGCCTAGCAAGTTTCCTGGACATGCTAAATGGCCTGATGGTTTGATTAGGAAACAATTGTTTTCTCTTACGATGTAAACAAAGAATTAACTATTTATACAATAATTATATAGCAGATGAGGAAAAGCAATGGGTTTTGAGGTCAACAATAAACCCCCTTCATGCCTAAAGGTGTATTTAAAAAGACCAACCTCAAATGAAACTCACAGGAAGAATAACCTCAAGACAGTGGCATAGATGCACAGAAGCTGTGAATGAAGAGCTAACAATAATACAAACAACTCTAGAATTCGGTTATTGAGCAAACCATGGCAAGTTTTTCTGGGTTTGTTTTTCCAGTGTAACTAGAAGGTCCCTTCCCAAAGTATGAGCTGGATTTAGAGACCCAGAGTTTCTAAAGAAAGGAGCAGCTGAACTACAGAAAACATACGGTCTCTTCTACTTTTTCTTTTTGGAGCTCTTGGTTCTCTATCAATTTTTTTTTTTTAAAGACAAAGAATTATTTTTAATCACAGATCAGCCCCAAGAGTAACAAAAATGAAAGAATCCTTTAGAGGAAAAATTAAAAGAATGGATTCACATGACACACTAAGGTAGGATTTGGGCCAGCAGTGGGAGATTTGTGAAATAAGTGTGAGCATCACTCAAAAATCTACTAATGAAAATGAAAGCTACTGTCTTTTAAAAGTTTTACCCATGATGACTGTCCTGGTTTCAGCTGGGATAGAGTTAATTTTCTTCCTAGTAGCTGGTATAGTGCTGTGTTTTGGATTTAGGATGAGAATAATGTTGATAACACACTGATGTTTTAGCTGTTGCTAAGTAATGTTTATACTAAGTTAAGGACTTTTCAGCTTCCCATGCTCTGCCGGGCACGCAAGAAGCTGGGAGGGGGCACAGCCAGGACAGTTGATCCAAACTGGCCCAAGGGCTATTCCATACCATACGGCATCATGCTCAGTATAGAAACTGGGGGAGTTGGCTGGGGGGCAGCGATTGCTTCTCGGGGACGGGCTGGGCATCAGTTGGCGGGTGGTGAGTGCTTGCATCATGCATCACTTGCTCTGTATATTCTTTTATTTTTATTATTATTTTACTTTATTTTATTTCAATTATTAAACCATTCTTATCTCAACCCATGAGCTTCCTCATTTTTACTCTTCCGATTCTCTCCCCCACGCCACCGGGGCGGGGAAGTGAGCAAGCAGCTGCATGGGGCATAGTTGCCAGCTGGGGTTAAACCATGACAACTATGCCATGTGTAGATCTGAAGATTTCTTTATGCCAATGTTGTCTCAGGTGGATTAAAAACTACCATTAAAAGGCTCACTAAATATCAGCCTGAAGTTCCCCAGCTTCACTAGTCATTTCCAGATTCCCTTTCAGCTGCAAAGTTATCTTCTGTAACATTTCTTAAACAAAAATATATAAAAACATTTTAAACAAACTCAGTGACTAATGTTTCACATGACATCCATATCCCTGCTTTGAAATTTAGAAATGTATACAGGCTTTCACAATTTGTTTCAGAGTGGGACTCATTACTATTAACTTTCTGTGGTGACCTTAAGAGACCCTCTCTCCAAACACAAGTGGAAACTGTACAAAGATCATTAGCATTTGCCTAACATTCCACTAATGTGGAAAACTTCTCTTTACATCATTCCTAAACTAGTTTCCATTTTTCAGAAGTTGTTAGACACTGATTAGCTGAAATTATTAGTCCCATTTAACATAGCTAGAGGCTGAAACAATCCCCCAATGACATTAAAATGCTAAGAGTTTCATCTCTGCCTCCTCAAAACATGCATGAAAAATTAATTTTATCCCCAAAGTGGACATTAACCACAAAAATGTATGTGGTGTGATCTCTCTCAGCTATGAAAGCATATAATTTACCTCTTCTGGTAAAATTGTCTGACCCCGCTGCCAGTTTTTACTGGAACATAAAACACAAACCACTTCATCTACTATGAACCACATTCGCAACAATGATTTGTGGCACTTTAGGGGTACAACACAGAAGTATCTGTGACACAGCCATCAAATAAAACAGAAGAGCCTGTATCTCAAACACATTTTGAGCCCATCACTCAAAGAAAGTGTTACTTAAAGCAATCGGTTCTTACCACCGCACAGACGCTGCCCATACACGCTACCCAGATACCAAACAGCGGATGCAGCCTCTGACGGGGAACAAGCTAGAGGAGGTATCTGCAGCAGAGAACAGCCTTGCCAGTCACACAGTTCTGCAAGACTACAGCCTGTTCCTTTTATTTAGTCTCACTAGATTTAGCTACAGATATCTCAGTCTGACACTTCTGACTTACCTACACATCATAAGAAAAAAAATTATTTAAAAAAAAAAATCAGAGGCACCTTCTATTTAAATATTTCACTAGACTGGGAAGACAGAATAGAGTATTCTCAAGAATATTGTTACTAACACCTGATCATTATGTTATACCAACTCCAGGTTAGTGTTTCTATAGGGTTTTTTCCATTTCTTTTTAATCCTCTTCTGTTAGACATTTTCTTGGTATACTTCTCTTGTCAAATTTTAATAAAGATAACATCCTGCCACAGGTCTATATTATTAGTTAAGGAAGCATTTTCTACTCTTCTATCTACACAAAGCAATGATTTCTTAAATATGCAGAAAGATTGTTTGTTTTACTCAGCTAAGGAGACTGATGGCAGCCTGAGGAATGCCACCCTCCGGTGAATTCTGCTCCCTTTTTTCCCCATGCAGTAACTGAAGAAACTTGGCCTCACCCTGAGACTCCGCTATACTGTGTTTAATCTATCAGCCCACGTAATTCCCAGTTAATTTTTCCATCTGTATTCCCAAGTACCTTGCAAACAGAATTGTGACTTTGATAAGACCACGATAAAACCATGAATCGCTACTGACGCTGGTCCTTAGCTTTCAGGAAATTTTGGGGTGTGTTAAACACCGCTTACCTAAACCCAAAAGCTGAAACAGTCCCCTGAAAGTTAACGGCTGCACAATTTGCCAAAGTACAAACACTGACCCCTGTGCATCAAAACTGTCCTCACAGCATGAATATTTAGAAGCTTTAAAAGGAATAAAAAGACAAAAACAAAAGCAAGGCCACCTGCATAAATATTCCTATTATACAACACAGGTGTATGAAAAAAAGCCCTTTCCCATATGCTAATATGCATGGTTTCATGTGTAACCAGGTATCTGTCACAAACCCCCTTCAGCTTGAAAGCACAAATCTCAGTTTTATGCTGGTGACTCCACTGAATTTACAGTTGGGTACGACAAGCAAGGTGACTAGTGCTACAGCCCGTTTAGAGCAACCCACTGCTAATGGCATCAAACAGATTCAGATCTCAGAAAAGGTCAAGCTCCAGCATCAAGTAGTTCCACGAGTTTGCAGCTGAAATCAAAGCAGCGACTTCTCTCCTAACGCAATCCTGCTGCAGCTCCTAAAACTGTGCCCTTAGAAACAGGTTTTCTTATTTCCCAACTGGTCTACAATTTGTGTTAGTTTTGACCTTCAAATTTCTCTGCAAAATGACACAGATAGGATTTCGTACTTCTTCCTCAAACATTTAGCAAGGTTAAGGAGACTGCTGTCTCAGCAGGTCGTGAAGCTCTTGATTCATGCCTGTAGAATAGTGTGGGATAATAGCTATTTCTACTTGCTTGGCACCCAGGATAGTACACTAAATAAACTTCAGGATGCAGACATTTCAGCAGTTGAAAAGTTCAGGGAACTGAACTCCACAACACAAAGGAATAAATATTGATTTATCAAATCACAAATTAGAAAGATTTTGAATGAAAGTACATCAGTTTCAACCTGTTTGAATGCTAATTTCTATCTTACTCTCCCAACATCAAAACTCTACCTTAACAAGTTAGAGATTATGAAAATTATTAGACTGCTCCAAATCTGTATGTCCATTTTTGACTGTTTGTTCCTATTTTTGAAGCATATTTGGGGTTTTGCTAAATTTATGCATTGCTAGGTCCTCTGCACAGTGAACTCCCACGTCCTTTCTTGGTAGCTACTCATTTTCTTAGTGTCTAAAATAAAAACTCCATTTGACAAGGAAAAAAAAAAAACCAACCATGAAGAGCAAACCAAAATCCAGCCCTTTAAGAACATTTATTAGCTTATCACAACAGAAGCCATTTTCTTTGCCTTCAAAGTCTACGTACTACCCAGCATCCAAGTCACAAGCAAGGTGGGTGTGGATTTGAAAATAGCAGATTGGGGACCATCTTCAATCCCAGAGTGAATGGGTGCACTAACAGTAAGTTACCACGGTTGCTGATCCAGTGACTTCTCATCACCAAATTAATACCTGAGGAACAGCATCAATTAAAATTAGTATATTTGCTTTCTGACTCTTGTTTCCAGAAGATAAATGTGCAGGATGTAAAAAATCTGAATTATCACATAATCCAGAAGGAAGCTTATTAAAAGGATTAAGACATCTGTTCCTTTTATGTACATATATTTTGAAGTATCTCTCTCATGCTCATAACACAATTGCAAATACTGAATTCAACTTCTTATTCCATTTCAAAGCTCACATGTGCTCTGCATGACTCCATGACTGGCTCACCTTGCCCTAGTCTCAGGGTACAGGAACTCTGTCTCAAAGCAGTACTGTCCCTCTTTCCTGCCAACACAAATATCACTGCTGAAATAAACAGCTGTCAAATATTGCCACAGCAGAAGCCTCATACGTTTTATCATCCATTTACCATTAAAAGCTGTTTAAGATGTTACATAAAGATATACTAATCCTTTCTCACCCTTCATCATTCTTCTCGCCAGCTAATTTTATTCATGATGTTCTTTCAAAAACCACAGCAACTTTATGTATTGGATAAGATTTACTTTATAATTACTAACTGAAGGAAGCTCTTAGCTTATGAATTATTTGAAAAACAGTCCCATAAGAGTTAGACTATAAAGTTGATAAACAAAACACTACCTTTAATAGCGCGAATTTGGAAATCTAATACCAAATTAGCACACAGCATCTGATATGTTTGGTTCTGAGAAGATAGTCCCAGATCTATGGTTTTGATGGCGAGCTGGAAACTTTTTAAGCGACACCTGAAATCAGGAATCACTTATCTGTCTGGAAAGGAGGAAGTTATTCGTCCAGAAGATAGCTGAAGTGTAACAGCAAAAACCAAAGCTGATTAAGTAGTTATCCTATGTCATTTACCTAAATATGTACGGATTTATTTAAATTCATAGCGTAACAGCTGGTTTTTTGTTTCAGGTGTAGAAATTGCTGTTCTTTTTAAACATTAATCAATCCTTAGAAGACAAAGTCTTAAATTCCATTATGTTAATTTACGGTAATAACAACATGCTCAAATTGATTTTTAATGGTTTTTAATTCAAGGAGATAAAATAAGCAGCTATTCATGCCCTTTTGACACTTTAATTAGCGCCAATCTATATCATGGACCTAATTAAACATCAGGGGAGGCGGGAGGGGAAAAAAGGGGAAAAAAGAGAAGAGGTCAGCTGTTTGCAAACCACGCAGAATTTCCACTGCAGCAGACTCTTTCTCCTCCTCAATTCACGAAAGCTTCTTAGAATGGTGCAAAACCACATACCCCGCACAACTTTGGCTTGCCACCACCGGTGCAAGAGAATTTTCTGCTTCTATGCAGCTTACATTTGCTAAATGAATAGTGCTTTCAATCATTTTGATATAGCAATGTTTTTCTTCACTCTTTTATCCTGGTTCCCATAGCAACAAACACTTTCGCATGAGACTGCAATGCTGCTGCAGACTGCATCATAACCCGGCCGTCAGCAGCACACAGCTGCTTGACAAGGCAAGATTAAGTGAAGCCATAACCTCCAATTTTTTGATACACTCATATTAAAAAAATCCTGATATATTTTATCTGTATGACCCAGACACCATGCTAATTGCTATTAAAATTCTTGATCTTACCAGTGACGGAAAAAATCCCTGTGTCCTGAAGCCAGTAAGAAATGAAGCTTTCACTTCTTTCCCCACAGTTTCCTTTGGAATATTCTAACATTTATAGTTACAAAGTACTTTTATACAGCATCACCACTTAGCATTCATTTCAATATGTATATATAAATATGTTTGCAATCCTATAATGTGGCAAACATTCAATGTACCGCACAGATAGATCTACCAGCTGCCTAAGGACCTGGTACTATAATTGCTTAGTGAACTGACATTTGGAGTCTTTATTTAGTAAGTTATTACTTGAACCAAACAACAAGCTTTTGATGACCATTCACTAGGACTGAAAAGATACCTGCTGTACTCGTGACATAACTGGCAATCTCTGCTCAAGAGGCTTTGAGAGGAAACAGCAAAATTAGGACACAGCAGAACACAAGCCATCAAAATCAACTGGAACAAGCCTCAAAATTCGCTTCTAATCCTCAACTATGTCTGATAACAGCCAGTAATAAAATCTTCTGACTTATGCCGCTCCAAATTAGACAAACACATGGCTAACCCTGCAGCAATTTTTTTTCACCACCTACTGTAGGCAATGACACTAGCTTGAATTTTTCCTCGGGAAATGTTGCCATCTAGTGACTGCATGTTGCTATACGCTTCATAATCGCCACTAGAGAGAAGACCTAATTTGTATTCACGTTTCCTGAGTAAGAAAAGTCTGATCGATGATTCAGAAAGAAGAGTTACAATTGCATGGTCATATTAAAGGAAAAAAAAAAAGGGGAAAAAAAACCTCCCCAATATAAGATGCATTTAAAACTGTTCAGATAAAATGTATTTATTAATGCTAACAAACTAGGAAAGAAAATCCCCTACGAGACATCCTAAAAAAAAAAAAAAGAGAGGAAAACAAGGGACTCAGTAACTGATTTTCCTCCATTATGCTACAATTCTGTGTGATTTAAAATTCTGTTGCCCTGCTACAGACTCAGATTTCTCATCTGCGCACAAATTACAAGTTTAGTAGAACAAACGTTAGCTTTCTATTGCAGATGGGCTCTACAGCCCATCTTCTGCACACCCTACCAGCCTTAGGGTTTATGATACAAGATAGGCATAATTTGTGATCAAATCACACCTTTCAAAAGGTGGGAGACAGTTTGCTGTTCAGCAAAGAAGGCAGCTGGTCAAAGATTAGACAGACCAAGATCAAAAGCTTCTCAAAAGATTAATGTGTTTGAGTGACGCACGTGAAAACACTTTGGTTTTAGAGTGCTCATACAGGAGCAGCAGGAAATGTGTGCAAAATTCACACTTTGTAAACCAGTAAATTCACTTCTAGCAAAAAGGCCTATCGCATGTGTTCTGTGTGGTATTTTCAATAAGAACTAATTGTGTAAGTGATCAAAGTCAAAAAAAGGATACCTTCAACTGAGGACCTAAACATTAAGCTCTTTATTACAATGCTTGAATTTTTCAATGCCAAGAAGATGCAAGAACAAAAGGCTTGGCTTCTTTGAAGTCCCTTACTGTCTTCCGTCACTGCTTTCCTTCCGCTGATGCTCATTTTTCCACTATACCAAGCTGTACATCTTACGTAAACAATGTCAGAACTGCACAATAGCCTCTAACACTAGAAACTTGTCAACAGTTAGAGACAAATCTTTCAGGAGTTACTGAAATAGAACTTGAAGTGAGGAAGGTTTTTAAAAAATAAAAATTAAAAAAAGAGTTTAAAGCTGATATTTAAATACAAACTACACAGTCTACAGAACCTTTTCCATTGACCTGCAAGTATAAAAATATTACATATACTGCCAGAAGTGTGAGCTACAACAGTTTAGAAACCTAAGTATAAATTGCACTAATTTACTCTTTAAAATAACTTATAAATTTATAATTTATACCAACTTGGAACTCTGTGATGACAGGAATTAGTCCTGTATTATACAATGGGCAATATACAATATACAGTATACAATACTAAGGTGGCATCATTTAGTTGCTTGTCTGTGTTTACGCAGGAAACACTCCTTCAACAAATCATTCTATAAGATGATAGTTACAACAAACAACTAAGGCTGAAATGCAGACCACTTACACTGGGACCCAGCTTTGGTGCTGCACCTACCCCTCCGTATCGACCTAACAGGAAACCAAGGTCTGACAGCCCTGAATGCTACAGCAGCTGAATTTGCCCCTCTTGATCTCAAGTACCACAGTAGTAGGTTGTCTGAATATGAACACCCTTTTAAAAAAATTTTTTATTTTTTTTTTTTAATGAACTCTTCTGCCAGTTGTGTGGTAATGAGAACATTCAGTAATGGACCTTGGATTAAAGACTGAAACACAGTCTCTTAAATACTGTTCCAATTCTGCATTTTCAGCAACATCCAGCACAAGTTACTTCCCACTCTGATCAGAGTAAGGTTGGGAGAAAGAAGAGAGGGTTTGTTTCTGATTTTACAAAAATGCTGGCACATTACTCACGTAATCATTCTTGAAAGCTATAGTTAAGTTCATTTTGAAAAATGAAGACACAGTTGCTGGCTTTTAATTTTGAATAACTATGGCTTTATCAGTAGGCTAATTCATTAAAAAACTAATTAGAAATGCAATCAGGTTGCAAAGTTTGTCCAACTGTTTAATCTATTTCATCAAAAAGGATATCTATAAAGAGTGCAGCTATTCTTAAGGGACAATATACCTATCAGTCATTTATAGGAATAAAAAAAGCAATGCAGTCAAACTCATTTTACAAAGGTTAATATAGTCTGAAAAGCATTTATCCCCAATTTTCTCATTTTCAGGACATGCTGAAGCCCCAGAGAGTCCAAAAATAAATTTTTAAAAAGCTAAGTATTATGCCTGTGACACTTTCAGAGATCAAGTCTCTTCAAAAGCAAATAAGTAGGTTTTGGGAAGGATGGAGTTCCCAAAATTTAAATAAATGAATATTGAAGAATGCTAGCATTCCCAATGCCACCTTAAAAAGTTACCTCCCAAACAAAACTGACATCAGTGAGGAACATAGGAAGAAAACCTTAAAAGTAATGCCTTTTTCTTTTAAAAAGCTAGATTTTAAAAGCCATCCTTATGTGACAAAAGCCATTGAGTATGCAAACTAGTAATTATGAAATCGCATACTGGAAGTATATTTTAGTATTATTTTATTAATCACTTAGTAATAATACAGCTCTACCTGTGGTCATATTCTCTACACAAAGATTCTCAAAATCTCAAAGACCATACTGTTTTGAGAGGAATCTTGAGGAATCCGTTTTATGGTCAATTACAGAATTATGTTGAGACTCAAGAATTGCCTAAAGGACAAACGATTACTTTAATTCCAAGCATGTTGAATATTGCCAATTAATATAGTTGCCTGCTGTTCTCACCCAACCTTTGCAATGGCAGCGCTCACATTTGGTTCCACTTGTATCCCCACTACTCAACACTTACAGAAAGCACCACGTAAAACCCAAATATGTAGATGAGGTAGGGTTCAAATTGTTTACTAATTCTTATTAATGTCTTCTGGATGAGTGGAGGTCACTTATCAGTTTCTTCTTGAAGCTTTCCTCCTGGAAAAGCAAAACTATCTCAACCATTCAAACACTTCCTTAATAGGATGATTACACTTTTCTTACATTCATGTGAAAATTAAGTATGCAGGTCTACTGTCAGTCATCAAAACAGTAAAAGCATCTTGAGAAAGCTAATTAAAGCTAAGAACAAACACTTTCACCCCCTCTCCAGCTTATTTTTCCCCAAAGGAAGGATCACAGTATGTTCTGTTATGGAAAAAAGAAAGCAACACTTACTAATCCATAAAACCTTCTTACATATCCAGACTGGGCATGTGCTTATTAGCAAGCCAACGCTGCAGCATTTTTGGACAGTCTGTATCATGGATCACTAACTTTTCCCACATATTTCAATATTTACAGTGCTTGTACCACGTAAGCAGTTATGCAAAAGCTGCTCATGGAGAATTTAATTGCTAACTACTGTCCATGATAAAACGCAGCATAAGCTGTAATTGTTCACTGAAAGTTGGGTCACCTTCTTCAACACCATTTCAGTTGCTGAGTAAAGGCACACAGGGGTGGAATGTACGGAAAATGTACAGTCTTTTCCTGTACGGAAAGACTGAACAACTGAAATGGCACACAGTACAACTGAATGAGGCTGTAACTTCCACATTTCTCCACCTGGTCTCAACTTCCCAGGCACAAGTTATTTATGAGAGGAGGAGAAATAAAAATAAAGGTTATGGAGGTGGAGAAGATGGGATCCTTTTGTTACTAACACACCATAAACCCACAACTGACTCTCAAAATGGCTACCATCGCCAATAGTTCTCCTCTTACTGCTAATTTAATACTGCATTTAAATTATCTAAAACTTATCTGTTGTTTTCTACATAAATTTCACACAAATATTTTTCACATTACCTATATACATATAAAGATTTAATTTTCGTCACTAGGAGAAAATTTTGATTTAAACCTCTGAAACTCAGGTTACAACTATTACACAAGCTAGGGCAGTTGTGCTGGGGTTTTTTGTGGGTGTAGTGGGGGGAAGGTGGGTTTGGGGGGAGGAGATGTTGGTTTGTTTTGGTTTTTTTTCCTTCAAATGCACCTACGACAAAGTATCAACCTTATCTATAATAACCAGATGAAAAGAAAAAAAAAACAACTTATCTAAAAATTATTTTAATTTGGAACAATAAATACCCAGAATTTAGCTGCCCAAATTCTTCTCTCTAGTGGACCCTTTTGGGAGGCTTAACTGTGCACTTCCATGCTTCCACAGGTTGATTTTCCTTTGCGGTTTCTCTCATGCTGAATTTCTTCAGATTGTATAACATGATTTGAGGATACTTTTAATGATCCTGTGACGTATTTAACTTGTAAATTATTAGTATGTATTCAACCTTACTTACACCCTAAAATATATTTCTCATTGGGATTTTACACAAGCAAAGAATGCGTTCTCGACAGAAGAAAGGAATAGTGCGCAAACATGTTCAAGCACTGGGCTGACATGCAAGTAAGCAGGTTATATCTGTTTATAACAGGAAGACTAGCCCATTGCTCTACCAGTTTGAGGCACATTTGTGAAACCCAAAATTAAACGCTATTTTAAACTGGTTACCAGCCCCATTCCAGTAACATTGGCTCAGAAAGATACAACAGAAATATGAAATTAAGTTAGCACACTAACAGTGAAATACAGCTTTGTAAAGTTCCAGAACACACACCCCCCACCTACCCACCCAACCCTGGCAAAGAAAAAAAAAAAAAAAAAAGCAGGAGCCATTACCAGTAGCATTGGGCATTATTCTCCAGTAGCTTCTCCACCATGTGCTCCACCCTTACAAACCAGCTTGGCACAGCTTTGTATATCAACGGAGTATCTGACCTGCAGAGAGAAGGTGATGGGGAAGGGAGAAAAACAAACAAAAATATTTTCAGTGCTACATTGTTTTAAAAATACTCTTTAAAATGTATTTTTGTACATTACAGTCCCCTGCTTGAATTCACTGTTGTTCCTGAAATATTATCACAGTTACAAAGGTTGGATTTTGTTTTGTTTTTTAAATTACACAAACTGTTACACTTATGTGAGCTACTATTTTAAAATCAAATCCCAAAAAAATTTTTAAACAGCCTTCAAACCCAGCAATTCAAGTAATTTGTATAGCAAGAGAAATCATGAGAACATCCAAACAATATTTGAATTTGAAATTTACATTCCTACATAGTACAATAATACAAACTTCAGTAAGTATTAAAATTAATCATATTTAAGTCTTCGACTTTAGCTCATTCTGTATCTTTTTTATGTGTACATCAATCTGAAAAGCCAGAAAACATTATGCTATGTTTTTACTATCTGTATTTAAAAGAATAATAATAAATCATAAAGATGAAGTAACAGTACCCAGGGTTAACTAGAAGAATGTCCCATTCCAGGAGGAGAAGGAAAGAAAGAGATCCAGATAAACATATAAAAGTAAGAAGTTATAAAGACATTTTAATATATCCCTTACTTCAACATTCAAAGAAAGTCATATGAAACCAGTATATGGTGGGAGCAGATTCAGAACTTGGCATTGCTTAGAAATGGGAACACTATAGGGCAGAGTGTACAGACTGATAAGTTCCCTAAATTAGCCAGTAAAATCAGTATCTCTAAGCATCTGACTGCATTGTGTCTCAACCTGGTCTCTTATTTGTCAGTTCCATAATACACCTGCTTAAGATCTTGAGAGATTGTTCAAGTAGCATGCATCCTTCTAAAGGATCCAGTAATCAAACAGTGGGTAAAAGTCATTACAGGAGAGTTCAGACATTTCTAATCCTTCACATCCATCCCATTGTTCCAACTTGAAAAGGGAGACTGAGCCCTATGGGATGGAATCTGTCTACGGGTACAGAGCAGCTTCAACAACGCTGGGACAAGCAGCTCATTCTCCCTTAGTATCAATCCACCCCACAAAATGTTTCTTAAAATATTACTTTTGTTTAAGTCACTTTGCCTCAGAATTTGGAAATACACTTGCTCAACAATAATTCACAAGCAAAGACCCTGAGCAACTACCATTATCTCCTACACGCAATCGTTACTGTAAACGACCCATCTTAAAAGTTTAATTCATTATATCCATAGCAAGGACTCGTTTGAAATGCACAAACTACTGGAGATTATGATGTAAATTAAAATTGCTACTGTGGAAACGCTTCCTAAATGTACACCCGCCGGACCAACAAAAGAAAAGAAAACCCACAGCAAAGGTTGTTCAAACCCGAAAAACTGCACTCACATTGCATAAAGCCCAATAATGAAAAACACATCGCTTCTTAATACTAGATTTCAAAAGATATTTTCCTTTAACTATAAGCGATACATTTCAATCTGTATTTTTTAAGAGTTAAAGTATCTATAACCTTACAGGAAATGGTAAGAGCTCAAAGCAGTAATAACATAGTAGCGTTCTAGCTATTAAATGCAAACGTGCTAAGCTAGGAAGTTCTGCTTCTCAAATTTAAGTCCTAACACCTAAAAAAGGGAACAGTTCCGTTAACTCCTCACACAGCAGCAAGATCACAGTTAAAAAAAAAAAAAAAGTATTCTGCAAGCTTCAAGATACTCCAGAATATTTCAGTCTCAACGAGCATCTTGTTTCAGATGTGCTGAAGAATGATGAATTGCCATCACATATAAGATCTTGAGTTACTGGAAACAAGAAGAATAAAACCTGATAAGAGTTTCTCACATGGTCTTAACATATTGCAAAAAGAATGCTGGGACAATAAACTGGTACCCAATCTCTATCAGGAGTAAGCAGCTGACAGATGGGGCTGATGGAAGACAAGCTTTAGTGCAAAAGTAGCTTCAGACACAAAAGATCTATGAAAAAAAGAGACAAGCAGATGAAGCCGTGATCATTTCCCAGGCTTTCCACCTAACACTGTAACTTTATAATACTCGATAACCATTCCAAAGCACCCACAGAGCACTGTTTCCACCTACATGAAGGCAGTAAGAAATGGGAGATGGCACAGTTTCCCTGAATATTATCTTTCTTCTAGCTGTACTGCCAGGTAGAGTCTCGGCAGGAGACAAAACCAGAACAACGTACTGAAAATCTGCCCAACCAGTAGCATCTTACACATTTCTACCCCTCGTGACTGGTGAGAGGGTTGAGGAAACCAGATTCAATTCTTTGCTGTAGAATCAAATGAGAAATACCCATTTCTGGGTTGTGTTTTTCCACCAATACAGAACAAGGCAAAAACCACCCAGACAGACCTAAATCAGAGACTGATGCTTACAAAATTCCTACCTAAACATTCCTCTCTGTCTCAACTGAACGATGTTTTGTTCCCCTTATAAATGCGTCCTTTAGAACTGTATCAGGGGAATCAAAGCACCTGAGCAAATTGCCTGTTCCTTAGGAGTGCCACAATATTAGCATTCTCTGAAATACTATCTTTATACTTGAAAAGATGAAGATTGGAAAGACCATTTTCTGTGGAAACTACACACTCCCAATAGTTTTCTCATACGTGTTTTGGACTGCATAGCTGTTGTAAAGAAATTGTGATCTTATTCCCATTCCATTTTCTCGTAATTTAGGAAACAAATGATAGATAACTGACCACGTACTATCAAAGATGCTTCTTGGCTTTGCTTTCACTGGCCTGAAAAAGACAAAGCTCTGTATCTGTCAATGGTAGAGCTTCCCAATATTGCTTCCTAATAGAAGGGCATGCAGTAGCTGCGATGGACATTTCAGCTGTCATGCCAGTTACCTTTGCTATCTTTCAGAGTTGTTAAATTGCTACCTCGACCATATAGACTCACAGAATCTCATATCTTTATAGAGTGTTTTTGACCAATGATGGCCATCTTCAGCAATTCCAATGAAGGGGAAGTCTAACTGAAAACTATCTACGGTGTACTTAGCAAGTTGCTACTGTTTTCCTCTCTCAGATTTTAAAGTTTAGTTGACAGAAAATTACTACATATCCCAATAACGAGGAAATGTAGAGAAGGACCCTAATCTGATAATATGTAAAAGGAGGGAAAATATCTCAACATACTGAGGATTCAACAACTGCTTGGTTTCAGGGAAAAGCATGAACATTAAGTAGAAGAGTCTGATTTCAAAGTTCTCTTACATTAATCAAAATACCTTACAACTATGTTCAAAGTTACAAACTACTCTTCTACTTTTAGCATATTCCAATTATGGTTTGATTTCTGATGGCAGTGAAATGAGCTTTTCAAGTAGAATCCATTATTCTGTTCTTCCCACCAGATAATTTGCTGCTAGGTGCTGCCTGCAACTTATCATCAATCAACAAAAATGTCAACAGAGTGGCAGGATTAAGTATGTTCTACAGAATCAGCATTTCTACATTACTGGTTTGTCTCAGAAGGCCATGACTGTACATTTGAATTGCTACATAAGAAAAACACAAGTATCGCTTGGTTTTGGGCTGCCATTTTTCAAAAACCTGTCCCAAATCATCAAGGACATAACACTTGAAGAGTAATTCCCCTTCTTCCTCTAGGTAGCTGTTAGAAACAAACCAATCATGCTATTCAAGAGCAAGTAAAGGTTACTCTTGCTATAGAACAAAGATAAATGCACACTGCTAAAACTTCACCTAGTAGCACTAAAGCTAGACAGAGAGAAAAGCTTTTATCACAGTTATTTCAGTACAGGTGCTGTATGCATCAGATATGACTTAAAATGTTCAAGTCATTTCAGATATGTAATTAGATTTTTTTTTAAAGTGTGTCTCTACTTGTAATAAAACAGTTTAATACAATATTCCTACTAAAAGATTACTGAAGTTTCTTTTTTTAAATTTCACATTTTTCAGTGATTTTTTTCCCCTCAATTTTGCAATAGCAATTGTATACATTTAAAACCAGAGAGGACGCTAATAAAACATGCTTCATTTCTAGATTAAATTTGTCTAGCCTGTATTTCTCATAACTGAAACTTCTTACATTAGTTTACTATACTGAAGGCCCATGGAGACTTGCACATGGAGTCCTCCTTCAACCTCTGCAAAATTCCCAATCTGACAAGGAAGATTCTTGACAGGCCACTGTGCTGAACCACCTATCTGACATTCCAGAGCTAATCTTGAATTTCTAGTTGACAAAACCAAGTATTTCTAAGACGTCCCCACAGATACTATAAACATGTCAATTGCTATTTCAGATCAGAGATGTAACCATTGTTTGTGAACTCTATTCAGGAATGACTGAGCAGAAAAATGTATTTATGTATTATTACACTTACTACCCACTGCAGTGGATAAATGCTAACTTTGATTTTAATCAACAATACAGACGTTTCCACACTATAAGCAACTGGGCTGTACCAGACTCCAAAGAAAGAAGTAATTTTACAAGGTTAAAAAGAAGTAACTATGGTAACAGCTATAATAAAGCCATTTTATCCGAAACATGGAAAGTTTGAACACAAACATTTACAGACATTCTGCGATATACTTATTTGGATACAATTCAAAGGGTACCAAAATATTCTTTCCCACCACTCAGTACTTAGCTGTTTAGAAAATAAGCTTTTTTGGACTTATAGCCATCTTCAAAAGGTAGTTAGCAGTACTACATGCAACACTGAAGAATGAGAAGTTCAAACTACAAAAACACACCTGTAAAATCATAATAGAAAAAAAAACTTTCAGCACTACACTTTAATTAATCAGATTTATGGCAAAAAAAAAAATTTTACTTGATTACTAAACCAAAATTGGAGCTCTCCTAATTCAATATACTTGATTCCTGTTACTTTTAGTAACTACTTTTAGTCTTGTTAAAAAAATTAAGCAGGTCAAGGGAGGGGAAAAATAAGACAAACCTGAAGAACTACTCAGTTAGAACCCTCAATCTTAAAGCCATTTGCACTTCTCTCCTTACCTCCAGCAGAAAGGATAGCTGTGTTTAAAACTACTGCTGTGAACCAGTCTGCCTTTCTCTTTCAGTAATTTAATGATGTTCTTATCTGCATCCTAAAAAGACAGAACAAAAAATTTTCCTTGGAATACAAATTTCACTATTTCAGTAAGCTACTACAGGATTTGTCTCCAACACCCAAATTAAGAAAACCCCTACAAATAATCCAGTATTTACACACACAAAAAATCCAAAAAGCTTCTGTACAATTTATGCATTTACTGCAGAGGCACTGTAAAACACTAAATTTGGAGAGTTATTTGCTCTCCAAATCCTGGTATACAGCATCAGTCCCTTTTTGCCCTTAACTCTGTTTCCATATACACACAGCTGTGTACAAAATTCAACTTTTCTGTAGCACTAATACAAGCCAGAACTCATATTATTTAGTATCTTAAATCTTTTATTGAGGCTTCTGATTTTGTGGAAGGAAGCCTTATAGTGCTTGTTACCTAATATTTAGACCTCACTACAACACATTCCTCTAATGTAACTACAGTTACAGAAGTTGAAGCATCTTTTACAATACCTTACTAACTAAACAGGATTTACATTCTAAGCTGGAAGGGAAAGTTGTACGTTAATAATTGAAGACAATCTACTGAACAAACAAGTGTCAACATGACATTAGGAAAGGAAAAAAAAAATACAAAGATTTATGATACAGCAATATTCATAAGATAAGAATTCAGCATCATAAGAATACTTTCCAAGAGCCTTAAGTTCAGATTCCTCCCAGCAAGAAGATAAAACAAGTAGCCTCCAGTGTTCTCTTATTTGCCTTAATATATAGCAGGAAGCAATGACAGCTGTTTGAGTTCAAATGCAAGACAAGATTAAGTCTTTTTCAAGTAAATTGTGTTTACAGGAACATGCTTTGCTATCAAACTGTACCAGCAGGAACCTGACTAAAAACAATTTGTTTTCTTAGTACATAGAATTAAAGAGGCACTCCTTTATGGATTTGTGTCTGTAGCAGTCTGGAGTTCCTGTGGGTTCCTTTTACATGGATTCTCTGGCATCTATTGGCAAGTAAATTCACATTGCAACACGTCCCACAAGTGGGGAAAATGACTGGATTTCTCTCCTCTAACAAGTCATGTTACACTAACTGGTATAAACTTAGTGACGACATCTGTGAATTCAGAAGTCATCCAGAGGTAAAGGAGGCCTCTGCACACTTGCCTAGAGACTGCATACATAACATTTCCATAAGAAACAAGGGAAAAGTGAGACTTTCTGCAGTAGATGCAAACAGGAGATACTCCTCTTCCATTTCACTACTAGACAGACAGTATTACTTACGTTTCAAATTATTTATTTTTCAGATATTGTAATAAACAATTGCAACACTGTTGCAAATGTTAAAACAAATTTCAATTTTTCCAGATACCAAAGACACATTGAAGACAAAGCCGCTTAGGGAAAGAAAACTTCTACCATACATAAAATTTATCTTGAATAAAGTAGTAATTTATTTTCTCTAAGACCACTAACCTTCACGTACTGTCCAGCAAAGTCAGTCACTTCTGCTGTGAAGCAGCCTGACGCATCAACCGGACAAACGGGCACAGAATCTTTCTGAATAATATTAAAATCCATGCAGACTCTGTAATCATCCTACAAAAGAGACAAGTGCCCAGTTATAGAAATACAAAATACTGGTTAAAATATCCACCCCTGGAAAAAAGAAATTAAATATTAAAGAGAAAATGTGATGACTGGACAAGAATAGCAAAATACTCAGCCTTCAGTAATCCCAAATATGCATAGGAAAAGATGTATTTTACAGGATTGTACTTATATTCTTCACAGAAATTATGATTTCTTCAGAATATATGTGTTTTCTCTCACCTAGTAGAGGGGATATGTGCATGTGCTTCTGTGCATATACATACACATGCATATATATACACACATTTTGTGTGTGTACGTGCACACATACATACATGCAGTGAACAGCTTCAGGCTACTACTGCATAGTAAAGGAACTGACAACCGCTGTGTCATGCTCTCGTACCAGGCAGACTTGTGTCTGTTTAGCACACAAGCCTGCATGACATTTTTCAGAAGGCAGGCTGTTTTAATCAATCTAATTCCAAAACTCCACAAAAGAAATCCCATTTTCTGAATGTCTTAATGATCCAAAGCCTTCAAATCTGTATTTCTCAATCTTTGTTGGCCCGTAGGTAATGCTACTGACCAAGAATCACACATGGACAACATCACAGTTTATTTTCCTGGCCAGCCTCCATTTAAATGTTTAATTTCCTGTAGCAGTAAGAAAAAAGAAAATTAAGAAAAAGAGGGCCACTTCAGACTTTCAAGAACATAACTAAACAACAGTGGTATCTTAAAACAAAATTATTAAGGGAACAGAAAAGTTCAGATAGACTTCATTCTGAAGTGAAAGTAAGTCCATATCTTAACCAATTATCACTCCAGATGACCCACGTTCTTGCCCTAAGGCGAGAGAACATTATTGGGGGTGGGAGGGGAAGGGAGAAGGGGACAGCTGCAGATCTGTCACTCTCAGCACATTCACAGAATAGCTTCATTTTTCCTCAAAGAAAAAGGCCCTGCCTAAGCCTGCATCAAGTCAGGTTGCCTTTTTGAGTCTTAGAGGTTCCTGTATTGCTGCTCTGATGAAACAGGGGAAACAACAGACTTCAGGAACAAAAACTGAAGTCTTGTGTAGCGTGAAACACAACCTGCAGTGACCCTGCCCGCCAAAACTGGTAGCAGTTGAACTGTTAGCCTCCTCTATGCTTAGAGCTCATTTACCTTTCGTAAAAGACAGCAGCTATTTCACAGGAGTTGCACTCTAAAGCAATTTGTCCACCTTGATCAAGGAGACCACACCAGAAGCAGGTGTGTAGAAAAGCATTAAATAAGAAAGTGCTCCACAGCTATCTAAATTCTCCTTTCCTAGATATAACCAACAGAGGTGAGCCAACTTTGGAGTGACAGAGCAGAGTATCCAGATCCTTTCTGTAGTCCTCATCCTGTACCTCCAAACCTACCCACTAGTCCCTGTAGTTACCAGCTCCCTCAAGCCAAATCTGGCAGATGTTGCCTGTTGATCCACAGTCTATTTTACAACGATGAAACTCATCCATAGCGATAGGGAAGTTGGCTACTTCGTGTACCAAGGCATCACGCATAGAAATTAAAAACCACTTCAGCTACAGCACTCATTTACTCTAGCCCATAGTCTCTTTCCACTCTCCAGCAGCTGCGGACAGCCATCATGATTATTCAGCCTCCATTTGGTCAACCAGCTTCTTCAGTCAATAGATTAACTGAGATAAGCCCATCCTCAGTTGACCTTTCATCAGCTATTATTGCTGAGATACAGCAAGCAGACCACAGTGTTTAAAATGTAGGCCAGATGACAGAACTAATGTCAACCCTGATTTGGCAGTGAATTGTAAAAGGCTTTGAGGAAGCAGCCAGCAAAAACTACAAAGCTTGGCATGCTCACGACCTAGCTAAAACATAATTAAAAACCTTCCACTTCGCAGGACCTAGGTCAAGAGGTGGTTCAGTTCGATTTGCATCACTGATGCAGCCAATGATATATAAAGGGCTTTGCTATTTTGGTTTTCTACAGTTAGTTCCTTTCTTTTGAAGAACTCAAACTTGAATGTCAAAGCTTTCCACACTGACCTGCCATCTGATTTAATGAAGATTTGCTTCAGTAACCACAACCCAAGAATATATTCACGTACATACGGAAATCCACAAATGCTAAGCTCCACTGGAAAGCTACAACAAATTTCAATTCTTTCCAGGATAGAAGTCAGTGTTCACTTTTGTACCCCTGCCACAATCAGATCTCTCAAAAGATTACAAATTAGAGTTAAAAACCATACACAAAATGAATGAAGCAGAAGCTATTAAACAGCTCATTCATGAGAACACAAAGCTTTTCTATCTGAAATTAAAAAACAAAACAGAACAAACCCATGAAGTCAAAAGGCTCACCTTCGGCACCCCTTAACAAAAATCAAGTATACTTTCGCAATTTACTGAAAAGAAAGTGCAACAGTAACGTATCTATGAAACTTCTGTGACTCAGTCTGAGAAGGCACTAGAAGTATAGGGCTTGTATGCAAATTAAAATGTTACTAAAGCTTTTTAAGTTGACTGTAGATACCTCTACATATGATGAAATGCCTGAGCAGCTGAATTTTAGTGTCATGTTAATCTGGAGGTACAATGAGTTTACAGAGTTTTTAATACAGGTTTGCCTTGTTCTGTGAGCTTTAATTTTGGTTTCTTTTGAACTGAAATAACAGAGTGCTCTGATATTGTGTGGCAGCTTGTATTTGGCAAAAGCATCACACAAAACAATGAAACTACATACCCTGGAACTAAATGAAGGTGAATTTTTACTTTAAATTTTGTTGGAGAAGGATACATTTCTAAGCTATCAGCAATACAGAATATGCATTAGTAAGTAGAATTTAAAAAAACCTTACTTTCTATCCCTATTTATCAAAGGGACTTACTTACATCAAGGGGAAGGGATAGAGACAAGATACAACACTTTCTGTGAAGGACTGTGCTCTTTTTCTTCTCCTCTGACCCTTGCCTCCTGCTCCACTTACCCCTTTCCTCTTTCCTATTCACCTTCAACACAACAGTAAAGGAATTCACAGAGAAGCCAATTAATTAGAAAGATAGTCCTGCCTAAAGTCATGAGTTATCTCCCTTCTTTCATCTAAGCTTGTCTACTTAAAGGCAAATATTTAATGCCAACACGCATAACACTCAGTAATTCTATACAGAGCCTACTGTACAATGATGAATTTCTGAACCTAAACCAGAACCCTTTGTGAGCCTTTATGAACAAAACTGATCAGTGGGCTGTCAAAAGTGAACTGTATGCATCCCAAAAGAAAAAAGGTAGCAGCATTAAGTGCAACATATACTATGCAATTTCCTTCTAAAGGTAGCATATCCAGTTGACTCAGGTCTATGCATCATGCATTATAAAGTCAAGCTGCTCCTTAGCTAACGAGTGAGAAGTTGTGTTTGTGACGTTAGCGTACTTTTTCCTCACACAAATATTTTATGCATTTTTTTCTTTGTAATGCATTTAACTGATACTCTCATGTTTTTTAAAAAAATTTGTTTTAAAGATAATTGCTGACTTCCCAAGAGAGAGAGAGAAAAGATTCCCTCCCCCCCGTGTTTACACAAATCTCTGTGGGCTTATAACAAAATCAAATAAAAGAGGGCAGATAACCCTTGCTCTAACTGGCCAGTCAGGCTTTCCAACAAGCTGTTTCCAAAAACTAAACTGTATTGTGCAAATACACAACAAAACAATACAGCAACCAAGGGAAAGTTTCTTCCAGAGCTCCTTCTCTATCAGCAGCCTATTCCCTTCCTTTACTCCATCTCCTACAGCAAGAGTTCCTGCCTCAAAACCAAGTCTGCTCCCTCACCCCTCAGTCAAGTCCTTGCAAGATTTAGCTATAGGGGAATATCTGAGGTGCAAGTAGTGCAACAGGCTTCAGACTTCTTAAGAGACTTTACCAGTCACCATAAATTTCTTTATTAACTAATAACATACAGCCCAGCCTGATTTTCTTTATTCACAGCTGTATTAAGCTGGGACATCTTTTCATATCAATGTTCGTCTTGACAAGGGAAACAACATCACAATGGATGCACCGTTCAGAAAAATGCAGAAACAAAAGACAGAAAAGGATGGGATATTTCACATGACAACAAAGAGGCCTATTACTAATGCCAACAGTTTCTGGAAATTATGATAGAGCTCGTGGTCCAGGGATTGCTAATTGCTGGGCATTGGCAGCTCTATTGCAAGTTTTTTGAGGGCATCTTTGGATAATGACTGAAGACAGGACACTATACAAAAAGGACAATGAGTCCAAACTAGTGCATTTAATTCATGTGTCTAAAAACTGAAATTATGAAATCCATGAAAAGTTATCCCTCTCAACCTTCAGAATAGATTAAAGGAAACGACAATAAAGACAGAAAAAAGAATGGAGTGCAACAAAATCCTTTTACACCGAGGGATTAAGTCTCAGTACAAAAGCAGTCAAAGCATTTTTTCCATGCTCTAAAAGCCCAATGACTAATGAAATTGAAACACTGAAGAGGGGCAGCATGCTGAGCAGAACTGCAGCTACCATCCAAAACTATCACTTAGCAAAGCCAGTTTTGACTATCAGGGTAACAGATCATTTCTTCTCGAAGCTGTAAATTTAGACTTTGAGAAAAACTAAGACCAATGACACTCAGAACATACAGCAGTGAGTTCACTCCACATACCACAACAATAACCAAATCAAGGGACACCTAAAATCTCCGGTCTAGCACACAAAGGGCACTAGTGAGTTAAAGAACTAACTAGAATACAGTGCTACATTGTATTCTTACATTTTTAAGTAGCAAATGTGGGGATTATTTAATATCATAGCTACCCTGAGAGAGTCCCCAGTAGCTGGAAAGCCAAGCAGTGTGTGTTGGAACAAAATCACCGTAACAGATACGTAGTTCATACTCACAGCACCAAAATAGGGGGCCTGATGTACAACACCTGTGCCTTCCTCCTCCTTCACGTAACTGTCTACCACCACAGCAAAGGCACCTCTATCTTTGCACTGTAATACAAAAATATGTTTAATAGATATATGTATCCACATATATACAGCAAAACAGAATTCTTAAGAACATGGAAGAGCCACTAGCCACCCACAAAAGTAAAGAACTGCATCAAAAATAAGTGACACAGTAAAATGTGACATTCCTAACATTATTTAATCATTTCCCATCGGTAAGATGCACAGGCTGTATACTACATTTAAACAGTGTCAAATGTGATTAAATCTGACCTCTCCAGAAGGCCTCATAGTCAATTACTCTTCAAGCCACAGATCTTCACACAGCTCTGTGCTTAACAGACTACAAATCAATACACTCCTGTAAGTGAGGATACAATCAAGCAAGCTACAGGGATTCTATATACAGAAGTCTCCTTGCATTTTTGTATGTCCACTGTACCTTCTAATTTAAAAAAATAAGTTTGCTTTTATAGTAATACGTTTCCTTTATTTCCTGTAGAGAATGAGAAGGCGGTATCAAGTAAAAACAAAAAAACAAAAAACACCACACATGAAAAACAAACCAGAAAAAATTGCCAAGAAAAGATCTGACAATTTTCAGTGTGTTCATATGTAGATATTCCTTAATACAAAAGCAGTAAAAAAAAATTACTGCAGTCACAGCTGAACCAAATATGTTACAAAATATTAGGTTTGGCTTGCTCTGAAGAGGGATATTTTGAGCTAAGACATCCATTACAAACAACCACAACAACAACAACAAAAACCAGTAGATGCCCATCTGCTCCTTAGAAGTACAGCAGGTCTCAAAAAATGTATCCATTCCAAACCTTTACACCTGCAGTCCTGTTTTCCAGATTCAGCTGTTTGACCTTTCTCTAGAAATAACAGGTCCTGCTCCCTACAGAGGTTTTCTCACCTTTGCCGACTTCAGCACGTTTCAGAACAGATGATAGTCACAAATGACCAAATCCCTTACACAAGTTAACATCTGCTTGTCCAGCAGTACCATAATCCACTTCAACTCTTAGAAAAATTTAATCCATTTTTAATCAGAATTTTTTAAAATATATAAATATATTTTTATATAATTATAATATATTTATATTCTATAATATATTCTATATTTTTATATAATATTTATATAATATATATTTATTTTATATATATATATAAAAATTCTCTGCCCCCTCTCTTATTGCTACATATTCTATTATCATCAGCGGTGCTACTAACTACACTAGACTTACTCAGTGCTTAAATGCTGCCCAGGAGGACATCCATAAAAAACAGATAAAGCAGTAGTTATCTTAGCAAAGGCTTTTAACTCTTCAATGGAAAACACTACGCGTCTGCAACTGTTACCCACAGTCAAAGTCATTCTATTGTGAATACAAAATTTGTGGACTTAACAGGCAGATAACAGGAGCTCACCAGATGAAAAGTTGGGAGAATACTGCCTATTTATCAATGTGAATTGGAAGTTTCTCAGCAATCTGAAGTCGAACTACTATTTATCACTGAGTTCTTACTCTGGGTGTATTTAAAACTTAAGGGAAAAAACACAGAAAAAAGTCAACCTTCTGTTTTTCAACCTTTCACTAGGATTTTGAACTACTTTAATACAACATGAGGCTTGTTATTAGGACGCAAAGTTTTTATAAGATAAACAAGGAATACTGAGAATCGGTTTTACAGTTGTCTTTGTATCCTGTATCAAACACCAAACTTGTTCATCTTACCTGAATAAAATATTCAAAGAGCGGTTTATATTTCTTGCCTTTAAGAGCAATGCCAGGAAACCTGAAGAGAAAGATTTACATGAACACAAATTAACAACTTGAAAATTGTTTAGTCAGCTGGTAGGAATGCTATTTTTTCCTATTTCCTTTTTCCCCCATCCCTAACAGAATTTCACTTCGTAAGGTGAAGAAAAAAGTATTTTCTCAATAGTTTGCTTCCCATTTCCACACCTCTTTGGCAATTTGAACTTGGACAAAAAACGTAACAAGTCTTAATGTATCTCTGCTAACAGACAACAGGTACGCTTGTATTTGATGGTCTTTCAATCAAGCAATCATGGTAAATTGATGTAGGAATTAATTTCTAAACAATCTATTTCTGGTAAATCTGGGCAAGGAGCTTCTGGATAAAACACAATTTCAATTTAATATTTGTAACAGCAAAGGCCCGTAGCTCAGCATGTTCAACAGAACTAAGTAAGCACTGATCCAAACCACCTAAAAGTTATATGCACAGAAGATTGTGATACAGGGTATTGCACCATTTAAAGCCTGGATGCCTCATTTCTTTTCCTAGAACTAGGCATCCACGCTTTCCACGGGCATCTCAGAGAAAGATCCAACACAGACAGGACTGACAGAGGAACCAACTGAGCCAGACAAGAAATGCAAGACAGAGATAGAGCCTGTAGATCTGGCTGTCTTCAGGCTTCTGACAACAGTCAACACAGATGGTGATTAGGTTGGGATTCACTGCTCAGAAGTCTCCTGAAGTGCTTAAATCTTCCATTTCAGGAAAAAGTCTCGTTAAAACACAACTTCATTTAATAGATGGGCTACCTCTCAATGTGCCACAGCTGTGGTCTTTCCCTATACTCTTCTTGATCCACATCTTCCAAAACAACAGTCAAACCACAAAACATTTGACTACTTCAAAGTGGGGAACTCTACAAAGCTGTTTCATTGTACAAAAAGGAACTCAAGCAGTATTTAATGCCAAGTTAAAGAGCATGACTCCTCAGCTCAGCATACATAACATCCACTAGGAAAAGGGGAGATTTCTATTTTAAGTCACAGCTTTGCGGATGGTTTATATATTTTATATTACTAACAGCCTTAGGAATGTTTGAGGTGCTTAATCGGGATCAGATGAGAGAAAAGCATCCCAGTGCTCAGCCACCCAGAAGTGGGAGTGCTCAGACACATAACGTGAAGCACTAGAACTGGCTTAAAAAAAGGTAGTTAAATTCTTATTTAATGCAAGTAAGTGAAAAGTAAGGGTTGTGGATCACATTCCCGATTTTCTCTTTTGATATCTGAAATACATTGTTTATCAAAGTCCTGAACTTCAAGCTGAAAATGTATACAGTGCTGCCTTCTTATGACCTAAGTTACAGTAATAACAGACTCATTTAAAATCACTATAGTAATCTTTCACTTTCAAGAGATGAGAAATCTCTTTGTTGGATTCTCTAGAATCCAAAAAGAGACAACAGTGGAAAATAGTGTAAAGAAATGAAGTGTTTAATATGCAAATAGACTGAAATGTAACACAAAGGGAAGAAAACGCTCATCAATCATTTCATATCTACCACTGCTAAATAAAATAACAAGCTGCTCAATGGCCAGAAGTGGGATAATATACCGAGACATTTGTGCAAAGCTGCAGAAAGTACTCCGATAGAGATGGTAGCCATCTCATCAGTGAAACAAAGAAGTGTTCCCATTTGCTCTCACACAAAAACCTACCATCTGCCTCTAGGAGGAAAAGGGAGAGAAAAGTCAGGTTTGGGGGGGAGGGGAAGGCTGAGAGTACTCGGGAAGTTCAGATGACTTCAGAGACAGAAAATTTTCAATAAGACCATTCCTTGACTTCAGCCTGCCACCTGGTATACAGCAAGTGTCATGATTTTCTCCCTTGAGGGCCTAACTGCCTGAGAATTTAAAAGTGAGCTAAAGAAAGAAAAAAGTTAAGAGTAGAAATGGGAAAGTTCATTTCCATGAACTTATATACTCATAGATCTAAATCTTTATATGATACATTCAACTACCAGCTACCTCTTAATTGTCTCCCATTTCACATTTGAGAGAACTAATTTATTACATAACATAAAAATTGGAGCATGACCAAAAAAAAAGTCAGCTTGAGAAGACTGTAGCACTAGTGCAGAAAGAAGTAAAATATACCACTCTGCAATGAGAACAGAAATTGCTAGCAGCCTTATCTATAGGCACAGAGAGATTAAAAAAATAAATAAATAATTTTAAAAACCCCAAAGATTCGGAGAGGAATGAGAAATACAACTAGCCAGGGACATAAGCAACGACAACTGAAATCTGTGTATGATTGTCTTAAGGAGCAGGTACTTCACAGTTCTGATGAAAACACCACACTCAAAAAAGCTGAAACGTTCAGTGCGTTCCTGGATACAGAATGACTGCAACCAGAATGAAATTAAATTTGTAAGAATTGGAAGAAGAATTAAAAGAAGAATTTGGAACCAAAAGACAATAGATCAACAAGTAGTAATACATCTACCTTGCTTATATTTTTTTTAAGTCTAAAGGAAATGCATTCCAAAATATTTAAGAAAATAGAATGGTTTTGGTAGAAGGCTTAGTTTTTAGACACTCTAAAGAAGTTTCAGAAGACTGGAAAGAAGCACAGTACCTATACTTCAAGAGAGAAATGGAGTACTGATGGACTTAAAAACCAGTCAGACTAGCAGTACAAGCTGATTCAAGTGACTGAACAGTTATTAAAAAGTGAAGTGCTAAAGAACACACAATATGAATTTGTCAAGAATAAGTCACACCAAGCCAAATTACTTCTTTTTAGGCAGACTACCTAGCTTAGATAGCAAGAAAGCACATGGACTTAAGTCTTCGTGTTAGTAAGACTTCTGACATTTTGACATGTCATTTGGACACACACAAATATTTTAACTGGGTGACTGTACGTTTACATGGATGCACAACCACTTCAAGAAAAAAAGTTATTGTTAACTCAGATCAGACTGAAAGAAAATTTCCAGTGGTATCCTGGCAGAGACTCTCATAACGCTGACACTATTAAATGGCTTTACTGATGACTCCAAAGGGAGCAAAAAAAATCTGGAGGTCAGAAGTTCTGTCAACCCTGAAGAATGAGAGCACTGAAAATCATCTTTATAAATTGAGTACTAGCTTAAATTGCTACAGAGTAAGTGACAGATGAAGAGAATTCGGGGGGGGAGGGGGGGATCAATGCAGAAATACAAAATAAAAATTACTCAGCTGTCACAGTATGAGGCATCAGAGTAGGCAACATCTTAAGCAAACGTTCCAGCTCTATATTCCCCTAATTCAATGACTACATGTAATTGCTTAGCTGAAATAAGATGTATCCTCCTTTTTTAAAAATTTTTTTAAATGTTGTAAAGCTTTCAACTGCTTGGTAAAAAAAAGATAAAAATAAAAATAACTGGTGCCAGTGAAGAAGGGCTGTTATTCTCAAAAAAAATTCTAGTCTTTGATGGGTTTTTTTTGTTTTATCGTGGTTTTGTGCTGTGTGGTCTTTTATTGGTGTCCTGGTTTTGGCTGGGATAGAGTTAATTTTCTTCCTACTAACTAGTATAGTGCTGTGTTTTGGATTTAGGATGAGAATAATGTTGATAACACACTGATGTTTCACTTGTTGCTGAGTGGTGCTTACACTAAGTCAAAGACTTTTCAGCTTCCCATGCTCTGCCGGGCGCACAAGAAGCTGGGAGGGGGAACAGCCAGGACAACTAACCCAAAGTGGCCCAAGGGCTATTCCATACCATACGGCATCATGCTCAGTATAGAAACTGGGGAGAGCTGGTCAGGGGGGAGTGATCACTGCTCAGGGACTGGCTGGGCGTCAGTCAGCAGGTGGTAAGTGGTTGTATTGTGCAACACTTGTCTTGTACATTCTTTTATCATTATTATTATTTTCTCTTTCTCTGCTGTCCTATTAAACTGTCTTTATCTCACCCTACAGGTTTTACTTTTTTTTTCCGATTCTCTCCCCCATCCCATCAGGGGCAGGGGGAAGGGGAGCAAGCGGCTGTGTGGTACTTAGTTGCCAGCTGGGGTTAAACCACAACAGTTGGGTTTGTTTGTGTTTTGTTGGTTTGGTTTTTGTTTTTATTTGGGTGTTTTATTTGTTTGATTTTGGGGTTTGGGTTTTTTGTTTTTTTTTTTACTCACTGCACAGGACTGAATAAAGTGAGCAAATAAATATTTCTTGTATTTTACCTCTTTAACAGGTTGATGTTTTATACAAAAGATTGAAGAGAAGCCAAGTTACATATTTTGTCTGAGCGCTACAGAATTTAATACCTGCATCCCCTATAGAGTCTGACTTATTAAATAATTCATATTTTTCCACTGAACCAAGATGAATAAGCAGTCTTCAGAAAGCATTAACTGCCACTAACTATATAATTTAGGTAGACCATCCTATGGAAGCAGTATTTGCTTGCCAAAGACAATGGTTTTGCTTTTGCCCATTTCCTTCTAAATATTTACATAACATTTAGAAAGTGTTCAACATTTGGACAATCTCCAGGGTTTTTTGAGACTTTTAAATTAAAGTAATGTCTTTCTAAGAAAACACACAGGAAAAGGAAGGACTAAGGAGCCTTTTTTTTTCCCCCACCGCAATACAATGATCCAATGAAACTTTTATTCTATTTGTAGCTTCATGTACAAGACCAATTTGTTCTACTAAATTTCAATCTCTTTTATAGATTTTTGCAAGATATACACACATACAGGGAAACCCATCTTTAGATAACTGCAAAATCCAACTTCTTGAAACATTTAACTTCTGATCTATAAAAATACTAGAAGGTAACAAGTGTGTAATAATTTAGGTACTTGCCTGTCAAGTATCTCATATTCACTGTCAGATTTGTACAGTGCTATCAGCCTGGATTCCATCAAAATGTAAATCTTTTCTGTGGCATTATCTAGAATATAAAATAAAACAAGAAGTTACATAAATCTCAATTTAATACCCTCATTTGCACCATTATGAAACCTTTCAATTTATGCAAGATGGTATCATATTAGCCATAAAACTGCCCAGAATAATCCTGCTGATCGACCACTAGTTTCCAGCTACTTCTTCCCCATATAGCCACTTAATGAACACTTTTCACAAGTTAAGTTTAAACAGAAACCACAGGATGAAACCCAGTCCACTGATTTTCAGTGTGTTTTTTTGTTCGAGAGGAAGAAGTACCCTACCTTGTCTATTATCATTGTGCCAAAGAAAATGTAACTGAAAGAGGGAAACAATTGGAAAATGGACAATTACTACATAAAATCAATAATATTAAGTTGACGTTAGGGGTAGCGATTGCACTTTATGCTGCCTTTCTCTATTCCAAACAATTTTATGCTTGGATTTCTTTTTAAAGGAAGTAAATACTAATAAAAAGTGAATTGTTATGAAGGAAACCCATTTTCTACCCCCAAATAACCCTGATCTCTTAACTTCAATGACAAATTTTATTCAGACTACTACCCTACCAACTCAGTCAGGGTCACTAACCCACTAGCAGGCTGTCGGCCAAAGACATCTGAACCCAAGAACTCAGCACGTCAGGCAGGCGTAGGTGTTATTTCTGAAAGTACTCAGCAACTCTTTCTGAGATTATCAACCTTATGTTAAAACCTTTGAAAACCAAAACATATTTTGTTCTCTCTTAAAACAAAGAAAACCCCAACACCTGGAGTTCACTGTAAAGGCCTCTGCAACTTCTCATGTTTAATATCACCTAAGGCACACATTAGATTCACGTGGCTATGTTGGATCTGGAAATTATACCTTTGGCATTTTTTTACTCCAGATTAAATGCCATCATTAAGTTGAATATCTCTCCCCCTCCTCCGTTTTTTTTTTTTAAACATACACTGAAAAGTCAGAAAAGGTGAGCAGTTTGGGAGAACCTGAAAACAGCAATGCAATAAGTAGTTTTAGCCAAATTCCTGCTTACTTTTTAATTTAAATTTTAAAAAAGGGGAGGATTTTGTAGATCAAGATATAATTAAAGACGACTGCATTTCAAGAATAAAATAAATTCCTTTCCTAAGTGAAAAGGAAGACACATCATAACATACTCCATTGCCAACTGAAAAAAAAAAAAAAAAAAAAAAGGAACTGCAAACCCTGGAAAACTACTTGAAGCAGTAACAAGAAAAGTAACAGCTTTAGGCACCCTACATGGTCTGTTGCATACAATTCCTGAAGTGCTGGGTGCTCTCATGAAAGAGATTACCTTATGGTACAAATTTTTTAGTCAGGCACAACCAACTGGTCCCTGAGTAAGCCAAGGCACTTGGTCAAATGTACTCTTATATTGGCAACCACAGTATATACCTTGCCTGACATTTGTGCTAAAAAACCACACTTCAGTGAGGTTGAGACTAGCATGCAACATCTTGGATCTGTTATGGGTCAAGAGTACAGAGACATTCAGTTACTGCAACTTAGCTGTCATATAGCAGTAACTTGTTCATGAGTCTGAGCCCCAAGAAAGGAGGGAAGAATAAAAGCTGGGGACACCCAGTCACACTTCTCTGTCTCTCAAATATAGTGTGACTTTAAGAACACAGATAAACCAGTCACTCTTGTTCTTTATTTCACCTATCAATATTTTTTAGGGAACACTCCTCACAATGCATGTAAAATAAAAAGAGCACAGCAGTTAGAAATCATCAGCCACATAGGAAGTAAATCTCATCCTTCAAAATAACACTGATCCAACCCCAGAAAAGTGCTATAAATTTAGCATAAAACAGTCTATTGCACAAAATATAAGTACATATTCACAGGCACTGAAGAAAGAAATGTTCATTATATGTCACCTTCAGTTAACACTTGCCTCTCAATTTTACATATTGCAATTCTGGATTCACGCAAAGGGCCAAATTACTAGGCAAGGTCCAAGGAGTAGTAGTCCAAGCAACAAGAGAAACACTTGCATCTTCATCCAGTGGGAAGCTCACAATCACTGAAGGATCTTGAACATCCTTAAAAACAAGATAAAGTCAAAGGGGGGAAAAGGGGGGGCAGGGGGGGAGGCTTAATGCATGTATTAGCAAGAAAATACAAATATAAGAAGTAGTAACTATTACTGCCATCCACCAAAACCTATCTTGCAACTTGCCTAGTTCATCACTGTAGGGGTAGAAGGTGACATGGCAGCATAAGAAAGCTTGAAGAGAACACCAATCGCAATGTTCCTCCATTATACCAGCGAACTGTGAGTCCGACAGCCACAGGGTTAAGAATTCGGATTAGCAGTGAGATTTTGGGAATTAGCTGCCAAAACACCAAAGAGAGCTGAGTGCCAGTTCCCTCAGGTACCTCTTATAATCCCATTTTAGAAGTTTATAATCAATCTCAACTGTCAAGAACATCAGCAGCTTCTCAGATACTGCTACACACAGCCTTTTCCCACCTTTTCCTCTAGAGTCAGGGAGCAGGAAGAATAGCTATCACTTAAGATGATACATTTCATATTAAGAAGTTGTTGTTAACAAGGAAGAAAAGAAGTTTTGGGTACTTAGAAACAAAACTACATCAATATTTAAGAGTACAAAAATCTCAGGGAAGGAGACCTTGGTCAGCTACTCTATAAAACTTTGCTTCCAACTGAGTCAAAAGAATCCCCTGAAAACAAGTTTTTCTTTCAGACATGTACAATCCTATTCAGTTGCTTCACATATTATGAAAAGCAGATTGAAAAAGCAATTCTAATCTTGCAAATGTAAAATTTCACTATTAATTTTAAATGCCAAACAAAAATGGGTGTCAGGCACACAGACCCTACACACATGAATAGGTCCCATCCCCCCATCATTTCTAGTGCAAGGCACTCTGGTCTCCGTCCAGCATCATGGGACAGTTAATGGCATCATGGGACAGGCAGCTATTTATGTCTGAGCTGCTCCAGAGGGAATTTTCTGTGAACATCTGGTGCAGTCAACAGTAAAACATAAATATTACATAACTCTCGAACCACGCTCAATACGAAGCAAAGACTGAGCTATAACTACAGTTCTGTCTCTACCAATTGTTAAACACTGTAGGCTATTCACTTCATTTTCTGAAGCACTAAGTTGACCAGGTAGATAAAAACAACTGGCAAGCCATACAAAAAGCCATAAAAAGGCTGCCAAGTAATGGCATTGTGTAACATTCTATCTGTTCACAAAATTATGCCTGCTTTAATCTAAAGACAACATTTCTTCAGTTAAATGTAATAACAAGCTGCTGACACAGTTTTCTCAAGTGTACATGAGACACCTAACTCAGTTCCTAAACATGCTTCTTGTGTCCTATTTCTCATTATTCATGTCTGTTTCTCGCAGGATCGATAAACAGAAGCCAAAGCCTGCTTTCCACAGTGAGAAGGATAACAGCTGCCTTACACCCAGAAATTACTGGTCTCGCCACGAATAAATCATGTCAGCTTACAGACCCTCAACATTCCGATCCTCAAAATACCACCTCTAGCAGACAAAAAAGATAATTTTTGCATGAAGTAGCAGAGCAGCATCCCCACACACACCCTCTACTGGTTCTAGGTAAGAAATAGCATCTAAATATTTCATTAAGACTCAAGAAGAGAAAACAGCTTTGCTCTACAAAAAGGGGTGCACACACACACAAAACCAAAACACAAAACACCCACAGTCTTTGTTCGAAAAAAAGCTCATTAATCTGAGACTATATGAAACGTCAGTTAATACGTACGAGCAAAGTAATTCTTTCAGTTGTCAGACAATCACAAATATTGAGATATCTTTGCAGGTCTCACTTTCTTAAATCACACTCTTTGTTCTTCAGTATGGTCAATTACCCCTCAGCAATACTGAAAGCTCTAGTATCTGTGGACTGCATTGTACTACAAGTCAATTTAAACATTTGTTTTAAAACCACTATTTTTGGCCAGCAAATTGGCCTTTTTTAGGCAAGATGTAAAAAAGACCAGATGTACAATTTGTGCTAGCTCTCTGCTGTAACAACATAAGTGAAAGATTTATGATATAAGGATATGGAGGCCTGGATGAGGACTAGAAAGGATACAAAACCTCTGTCCACAAACTAACATGAAATTTGGAAAACTGGGATGCAAGTTCTGCCTTCACATATGTGAACACATGTTTGTTGCAAAAGAGAAGCTGCACCTACTAGATCTAGTCATCCATTTTTAAAGGAACATCTTATAAAACACAGTATACCATGCATTATATTAGGTAAAACATTTCCTGGAATTTCTCAATCTAAATTAATGGTTCTTAGAAGAGCTATTATCCTACTGCGCTACAACCAAACAGTCTTTGAAAATTCTTATTAATCCCCTCACAGGAGATTTCAACTCTGCCAAGGACCTTCCTCTTTTCAGATCTGCACACACAGGGACAGCTGCACCTCTCCCCTAAGTATTTACCATAAAAACCCAACACAGTGCAATACTCATCTTGAGAGCCCAAAAAGGAAGTGAAAGTAATATAGCAGACTAAAACAAAGTATGTACTTTATATATACATAAGTAGTAACTAAGAAGAACAGGGAAGAAGGCTGACACCAAGTGATCCAAACAAACACAGCAAAATATTATAAACTAACCCATTTACCTAAATTTTTACTATCAGTTTGGAGTGTAATAATATGCTTATATACCACCAAGCAAAAAACCACTAAGGCTTTCCAAATCCAAACCAAAGACAATAGAGAAATCTGATTGCAATATATAATGTACACATATATTGACTTACCTTGTAATTCTGATGGGACTCAAAGTTTGACAGTGGGGTGTTGCATGCAGTTGAAAAAGGCATGACCTTAACACCTCTATACACCAGTCCTTTGTCATACAGCTGTTTAAAAACCCACCTGGAAGTACACAAGGAACATGGAATAGCACTTGGTGTTTCAAATTTAATAAAACAACTGCAAAATGGGGTTCTGCTCTAGCTGGAGTGCCGTTCTGAATGACACCTTTTTTAAACAATCAATCAACAACTAAAGACAATATTTGCAAGTCAAAGGAAAGAGATAAATTGATTGCAAGTGTATTTCTGGCTGATTTTTAAGCTTTAGCTGATTCTACCAGCTTGGTTTTCCATGCACTGACTGCAGAGCACATAGTATTTAAATGAAACACAAATCCGTATTGCTGATTAATCTTTCTCAAATTTCTTGAATACAAAGATGACCTGAAATTTGAGCTATTAACAAGGCTGGAATCAGTCATAATTTAGAGAGAAGATGTGTAGTGACATGGCTGCTCACTTATCACATGATCTTGAGCACCTACTACAGCAACCAGTGCTACAGAAGAGAGACAGATATAGGTTAGCGATACCTTCAACCCACCCCAAGTAAATCCTGACAATCTGAAGAGCATTTTTCACAAGAGGGCACAGCTAACCATGCAAAGTAACGAACTCAGTTTTATGGTGCCACAATTTACATTAATGTTCTCCTTTATTAGCTCATCTCACTCTGGACTCCGTTCCTGTCCAAGATCACAGTCTCACATCAAGCTTTAACTCTGTTTATGAAATCTTCAATATAGCCTGTAGCATATTTGGATCCTTATGTCTTCTTGAAATAAGCAAGACAGCACATGACATTACAATATGACAAATTGAGTCAATGCTCAAGATGAACAGAAGCTGGAAGAGAAATATACTTCACACAGCAACTTATCAAGTGTCCACGTGATGGACAAAACCCTACGTTTCTCTGTATCTGAATAATGCAGGGTTTGCCAAAGGATCATCAGCCTATCAGGTCTTCACTGACCTGCACACTTAGTGGTACAGTCTGCAGGTTGGCTACCTTGCAAGTAAAGGCAGGAGAGGGCAAGCCTTAAGTAATCATGCCAAATTCAACTAAAAAAAAAAAAAAATATCAGTTTCTCTAGAGTCTGGTAATTTCAAATTCCACATCCAAATTGTTAAACACTGCTGACTTTAAAAACTCCTTTACTCAAACTATGTTTTCAAACCATCCTGATCACTTTTCTGGGTCCCTTTCCAGACAAATAGCTCATTGCTAAGCAACCAACCCCATCCTGGCAAGCAGCACTTTTCCCTGCAGGCTGTCATTTTGTGCTTGAGAATCTGGACCTGTATTTAAGTCAGTGTCTTGCCTTCTATGTTTGAAATCATAACCTTCAAGACAAAATGCAAGTAGACTATTGCACTGATTTGTATCTGCAGCCTGAAACAAGAACATCAAAAGATATGCACTGGCCTGTCGTCATGGAAGTCATACAGTACCTTAATCAGAAGAATTATGACCCTGCAGATCAAACAGTTGGAGAAAATACAGATTGTCATATGGACAAGACACATAATCGACTCAATTCATCCATGGGAGTCTAGTAAAAGTCCAAAATGTCCTATGCGTAGTCACTAACATCAGAAAAATTAAATAATCTGAACTCTAAGATGGATAAAGCCTAAGAGACCCTCAGCAGCATCAGGTTCTGCCATGGAACAGCGAAACCCAGAAGTCTTTCAGAGCTCTGCACTCCAACAAAGGTGGCTTACCTTACACATACAACTCAAAAATAACTGAGTCAAGCTGTGGCTGCCTGACCCCTAACCCAAATTCGAAACAGAGCAGTGAGTACATCTGTTTGTAAAACAGAGACTGTATCAACTTAAATTTGCATAAATATAAATCAGTCTTTTATAAAAATGATTTGTGAATCAGCTTTCAGCATATACATGTGAGCTGGCTAATTGCAGAAGTTTTCATGAAAGTTAAAAAAAAACAACCAACATTTTAAATGTATGCTTACCATCTCAGAGCATAATTAATGCAGACTGTGACAAGTGACAGCATTTATACTGAAGGTGTTCTAGTTGCCTTTCAAAAACGGTTAACTAAAATATCTATAGAAAAAAGCCCCACTTTATCTCTACTTTCTAAAGAACACTGCCTACTAACAGCATAGAAGAAAACTACTCAGAGAAACACTGAATATTTAATTCAGCTGTAAATATAACTGTAAACTTCAGGAAAGGTGAACACGGGATGGAGCTGCCAAGTTAAAAATCCAAGCCAGCATCTCCCTCTTGTGGTAATTCTGCCCTATTGCAAAGCAAGTGCTCCCCAGTTGTTCCACTGCTGAGCAAAAAGATGGGCTTTCAAACCACATCATTCTTCAGAGCTCCCATTACAGTTCGTAATGACCACTCATTTGTAGTTTCTCATAACCTCTACTCTCAGACAACCATTCCAACATAATAAGTAGAATTTTGATTGAGTCAAGACTACCGCTTGATGCAATAAGCCTCAATATCACTACAAAAAACTGTTCTGTTACCTTGAAAAACACCCAACTGGTTTCCTTACAAGAAAGCTTCTGAGAACGGTTCTTGTGTGACCATCAGAAATGCACAGGAGGTGACACCCAAAGAGCTTCCCACTGCAGCACTGCCCACCTAAAACAAAGCAACTGCTAAAGATGAACCTAGCTCTAAGAGTCACTTACAGGTGGATATCATGTTTTGCTTAAAAATTCAACACATGATATTTTAGACAATAACCTATCAAACCGTGTTTCAGCCCTTAGGTTTGCAAAATGTTGGCAATGTGCAAGAGAGAGGCTCTGGGTTTATAAGCCAAAACTGAAACTGCAGTCCTTTCTGAAAGAAATAAGCTAACAAAACCACAGAGCTCCTTTCTACTGACAAACAGAAAAAGTTTGTTCACAGAAGTTGGAAATCAAACCCTGTTCCCCTAATTCTGCTGTGTTTCTCCTCAAACGTAAATAAATTTAGTTGCATCCTCTTGGCTGTGGGAGCAGTACTTACATATTCCTTTACTGAAGAAAAATGAGGTTAGGGAAAAGGTGAACTCAAGATGCATATTTCAGCCACTTGCTAACAGAGAATCTGGTCCCTAGAGATGCAAGGTAGTTTTATCTTCTAAAAAGCATGACATAAACTGAAAACACACATTTGTTGTTCCTAAAGTGCCACGAGGGGATGATACAAGTGGTTCAAGCCCAGTCAGTAACCAAGACTGTGAGTTACTGACTCCGTAGGCATAACTTCGAATAAATTAGAACTTTGCTACAATATTCGTTGATCCAAGTCACATAAACACCATGCAAACACCAAATGGATATAATAAAAGTCCTACAAAGGGAGTTTTTGCTTCCAAAAGATACTGAATCAGTCAATGCAATACTCAAAACACCCTTGGCATCCCACACAAAATCCAACATCCCACAGTATCCCCTAGCAGACGCAATATGAAGTTGCTCTCTTCAAACATGTACATTCACTTCACATTGAAGAGAAGGATTTGATGTTAGAGCTTCTCAAGTTCTTAATGCCATTCCTTCGGAGTATCAAGGGATTTCAAGTGATCAAGTGGTTCTGTTTGCAATGACTTAGTATCTAAGGGTTTTCTAAGGGTTTGAAAACTCCTAGTTTTCCAGAAAATGAAAGTACTCATTACTAATATTGAGAAATTATTTTCAAGCTCATATAAAGTGCTTTTCCCCCTTTTTTTCTTTTTAAAGAAAAAAAACCCAAGAATTGTAAACTCAGTCACTGACAAAGGCTAAAAGGTGCGCAAAACATTATGACAGCAGGATCTAGAAGTGTACGATTTCAATGTATGCATGGTAGTATAGATAAATGAAGAAAATTACTGCTCTGTGACCTAGTATGAGTTCATGTCAAGACAAAATGACAATTTAACAGCTCTGGAGAATTTAAAAAAACAAACAAAACCAAAAAAAACCCAAAACACAAACACCACACTATGTAAAAAGCCCTGTCATCTACACAGTTCAGCAAGCAGACTGCATCCAAACAGCATTGTAAGCAGCAGAGATTCTGAGAAAAAGGTTCTCCTGTGACTCATGAGCAACACTTGAAAGACAAGATGAAATCAAAAAGAAAGCAACAATCAAAAACATGCATGGGGATGAAAACAGGAAAAAAAAGAAAGAAAAAAAAGACTACTCAAACAACACTGGACAAGAGTCAAAAAAGCATAAACATAAGAGGAACATTAAGTTCAATAACCAACACAGACAGCCTGTCTTTAGAATAGCATCTTTGAAAGACACCTTCATAAGAAAGACGGGAAAAGCATTTGTTCTGGGGCATACGAACCATAAGTACAGAAGTTGTCAAGTCTTATGTTCAACTACGAGTGAAAGATTTAAAATCCCAGCATATAGAGATCATTCTGCTCCAGGTCTACCCTCCAAGCTCTCAACTAGCAAGAGCGAAGGGATTTCCTGATGTAATCTTTGGATCAGTGTGTTGAATGATTCTGGATCAAGCCAGAAGCACAAAATACCTGTAACAGCAGAAAATATAAATATCTAAACTGATGCCAGACTTACCCAAAGATCATCCAACTAAGTAGGAGTTCAGTGTATTCCTCCTTCAAAATACAGGTGAGGACATAAAACAACAAGAACTGGAATTGTAAGGAGATAACAACAAGGGGACTAGAGCACTAAGTGTGCAAAAGAAATAAAAGTATGAGAAAAAATGCAGACAGCCGGTAGAAAAATGGACAAAACAGATTTCTTATGAACAGTATCTCTCTAGAGAATCATTAAAGAGTCACAGAATACAAAAATTGCAATAACGATTCCTATTAGGACCCAGAAATCTGTTCTGAAATTATTCTGGTTTAGTGCTAGATAAACTCCACATACAGAAAAAAACGAAGTCAGAAAACAACTTTTATTGCTTACACAGAAAAGAAAAAACAACAACATAATCCAGTTGCTTTGATCTTTACAACAAACCAGGCCACCTCTCAATGGGGAGTCCCCATTCACTTTCTCACTGAGAAGGGCTAAGGCAGCTGGACACTGACATTTAGTGACAGAGCTCATATTGAGAATATAGAGTACAAAAAAAACGTCATGCCAAAATGAAAACGAAGCTACACACAGGGAGTCAGGCAACCCACGGCAAATGTTCCAGTTTCAGGAGGTACCTACAACTTCCTCAGCTGCAGCCTAGAAGGAGTGCGGTGGCACCCCGAGCCTGAGGCTACTACAGAACATTGAAGGGCAGGGCTGCGAGGCCAAAGGCCACACCTGGTAAGGACGGAAAGAGCGGTCCCCTCTTAATAACAAACTGAAAAGGAAAACTGAAGCTGGACCAACTGGAGGGAAGGCAGAAATGGACAAGAAGCCCCATCACCAAAGAGAGCTCCATACTGCATTTCCACAGCAAACAGCAGTTTTCAGTATACAGCCATGATCTCAAACATGGGAAGTACCAATTTTCTACCGTAACTAGGAATGTTTTTCTTTCTCTCCCCACCGACTATCTAGTGTTATCACAAAAGGACTCACGAGTATCTTCTTAGGGTACACAAGTAGCTAAGAAGTGTTTCTGCCACCTGTGGTTTCACACCATACAAGCAAGTCTTTCAAAACATACACGGAGCTTTCGACTGTTTTTAAAATTGAATTATGCTCAGGCTACAATTGCTAAATTTAGCCACTAGATGGTGACAGAAAGCCGTTTAACTAACCCTAAAGCTGTGCACAGGAGAAAATTAAAATCCCTAGTCATCAGACCCAGAAACATGCCACAGCTCTGAGGGCAGAGCTATTCCCCTCCTCTCCTCAGCACTTCACAGACTGTTTCCTCAGTGGCCAGGGAGAACTGTTCTTGAGGTGCAAACTCGCAGCCAGCCTAAGAACTATGTAATAAGGCAGTACATGAAGACAATAATTTACTAGTTGTTTTCTTCCCAAAGCTTACTTCTTTCAGACCAACTGTAGATCAGTAAAAAGTTTAAGATCACATCAAACTGCTCCCAATTTCACTGTATCTGTCTCATGAGCTCATAGACAAAAAAAATATATATATATATATTGCACATTTGTTCCATGCTAGCTCAAGAACGTCATTCTTATTGTACTATTTTCTGTGAATGACACATTTTCATTGAGATTCAAGCTGGCTGCAGGACAGATATCCAAGTTCTACAGAACTAGAACTTAAAAGTTCTATTTAAGTTATTTAAGACATGAATAGTTGACTATATCTTCACATGAGAAACCATTGCAGTATCACCATTTAATGACACCAACATTCAACATTCCCCTGAAAAATTCTGCCAGGATGCCACAATCTTATCATTGGATGAAGTTTTGTTCTAAGTCAAAATTTAGCAGGCTGAAAATTCATTCTACTCTGTCAGCTACCATATGGCACAGCACCAAAATGCTTACAAAGCAGCCATTTCCAACAAATCCGTTATAAAATATGAAAAAGAATGCTCTCTAGCATCCTGAGCTTGTACAGTATCTCTACAAAACAAGATAATATTAATAAAATATATATTCGGTGTCTGAGTCCTGAAATATTTCAAGTCTAAGTAATTTGAATGAAATCAGCCACCACTGGAAACAACATTTATCACAAGTACTACATTAGCTTACTGAACTCAGCATAAACATAATGGATGAAAACATCACATTTCATAGAAAACTAGAAATTCCAGTTGAGACCACTCCAGAACTGCAACCCTCAGGAAGAACTAGAGACAAAAAAAAAAAAAAAACAACCTAAACAGATAGGTTTAGCTGATTAAGACTAAAGACAAAATCCTGACCATGTTTTAACCACAAAATCCATGGTTGCCATGCTCACTACCATTATTATCATCACTGGTTTTTTTCTGGCCCTAAGAGCAGTCTTCTACTCCCACAGGCAGAACAAAAAAAAAAACCAAACCAAAACACACAAAACAAAACAAAGACAAAAACACTGGACAGGCCGATATGGTCACCAGGTTACAGTCAATGCAGAAATGAATCTGCAGTTTCTCTTTCATACCTAGCTGGACGCTAAAGTTTTCAAACTTTTTTTTTAATTTAAAAGGAACTCGTATTAAAAAAAAAAGTCAAATCAATCTTAAGAGAAGCACACTGGAATCTACTGTTCAAATTAACACTCCTAATGGACATAAAATGTAACTTTAATAACACAGATTTTCAATTTGATGATTGCCTAGGTAATGATCTGATTTTTTGAAAAATTGTACATTATCCTGTCAAAAGCACTACTGTAACTACAGGTACAGTGTTCTCTTTAAGCATTAGCTCCCTTAGCCTTGAAACGGGCATCCCACATTCTTTTCCCATTCCCCTCCTCATTCCACTCTATGCAAACACCAGTAGTTCCACCTTCTGTTCTACTGGAGAGCAAGCTGGTGATGGCATTGTAACATGCCCCTCCAAGACTTAGAACACTCTCCAGAAAACCCAATTTTTAAAAACAGACTTTTAAAACTGTATTTCATTACATGATTACACAGAAAATTAGTAGCAACAGGAAGCAAAAAAAGTACAAAATTAAGAGGTTGTCTGCCTACATACTTCCTGAAATCTCATACCACAGAGATTTCAGATACAAAGTTTATATTTCAGAGTCTGTATCTAAAGCACGCATTAGAGGAGGTAACCTCTGTAAGCCAGGTGAAAGACTAGAAATTTTCTTTCAAAGGGGAAAAAAAAGAAAAAACAAAAAACCAAAAAACAACCCACAAGAAAAGGCTTGGGCTGTTGAGAGAAACCCTGCAGCTAGTTCAAGTTTGTTTTTTAAATAGTCCTTGGAAGATGCTAGTTAAACAGGATTTAAGGTGCCACTAAGTATTTTTATAACTTATAAAAGGAAGGTTTCTTGTCAGTCTTAGCTTTATCATTATGCAGGGTTTCTTCAGCTAAGTTAGTTAAACATCTGCTCCCTTCCCACCGTCTTCTCAATGCTCACTGAAAACTCACTGGCACTTCAGCCCTCTACAATGGCTTCAGAGATATCTAGAAGTTCTGACAATCCTTTATCATAACTATATGTAACTAACTATACAATTAAAGACTATTAGTAAAACTAATATTAAAGAACATCAGTAATACTTTAATATGCATATAATTGGCTTTTTGATGGCTTTTTGTCAGCATATAGTCTGCTAAACCTCTCCCTGCAATTCACCTTGTAATTCTGTCACCTGAAGGACACGATGTTGCCATTTCTTCACTGTGTTAGGTCAATTTGATTATCCTTAACCTATAAGGTCGTCTTGTCTTTTGGAATTCCAACAGTCATGCTGAATACATTGCCAAAATACCCGAACTTTACTTAGCTCTGCACCAGGAGTCCAAGACAGTTGTCAAACTATGCTGCCAAGAAAAAGATAACAGCAGATTCCCAGCCTCTAAATTCAGGCTTGAAGAAGAGGTTTAGAGCTAAACTGTGTTTGGATAGTTTGCCCATTTGCAGCTGACGGTGTGAAGAACATCAAGAATGTAGAGATATAATGTAATTTCTGAAACCAAGCAAGGAACATATCAGTAGATCTTCAGAATTGCTTTTAAGTTGACATGGAGCAGTAAGATTTCATGGCTCACTAAAAGCAGTACTGTTGTACTTTATTTTGAAAAACCCTACTATCCTGAAGAAGAAAAAAGTAGGTCAATTAATTCCCAATTAAATCAAGAGATTTCACATCACTTTAATTACTTTGCCTGCTGTTTATCTGAATTTGGCATGTTTCAAAATGGTTCTAGTGATCTATAGACCAACACATGTTTACAATAATTGAAGCCTTCTTAACATTTCAAATTCATAAAGCATATATGCAATGTATATAAGTTAACTTACCACACAGACTCCATGAACTCAGGATAAAGAGTTTTATAGTCATTTTCAAAATCAATCCAGCGTCCTAATCTGGTAACACTGAACTGTTAAAAAACAAACACACAGATCGAAAGGCATCTTAACATTAAAGATCATGATACATTTCCAATATTTATTCTGTAAAACAGCTTGATTTTTAAGTGTAGTGTTTGTCTCATATCAATGAAACACATCTATGAAATATTTTAGCCTGACAATAGTTCCAAACAGTGTATTTAAACAGGCAAAAATAAGCAAAGAATGAAACCATGAACATAATTGTTTAGAACCAAGGTCATACAACAGGCAAATGTGTTCAACACTACTAAACAGAAGTGGTGGATCATTTGGATCATTCATCAAATAGAAATGGTGGATCATTCAAGGTTCAGCCAAAGTTCAAATGCCTGAAAATTGCTTTTGATTACAGTGGTCTTGCTCCTATTTTTAAAACTACTCGTTGCAGAGATAGTCGAAATTCAGAACACATAGTCTATCAGCTTTCAGTTATATGAAAACATGATGTAATTTGAAGACAAAGAAATGCTGAAAGAAATTGATGTGTCACAAGAAGTTACCAAAACTATTTCAGGGCCAACTGCCTTCTTTGACTTCCCAAAGCTACGACAGGGCTGCCAAAGACCACAAGACTGACAGGTGTTAGTCCCTGTCTCGGGACAGATTATGGTCACGTCCATTGGCACAGAATATGAAAACTAATGAGTAATAAGCTAACTATGGGATTCACTTGGACAAGTGGTACCCTCCTGCTAATTTCACAGCTATCAGAACCCCTAGCTCTGCAAATAACCAAGCCCAGAGACACCTGTCCTGACACTGTTAGACACAGACCATGCTGAATGTCAAACTAGTAAAGCCAAAACAAAGCAAATGAATTCTCTCACCTCTATATTTTCACATAACACCTGAGCTCCTGAAATAGATCAGTTTTGATTCTGACCCTTAAGCCACTCTGATATTCCACTATTAAGATCCAAAGCCTAGGACTGATTAGTACAAGGATCCACAAAGTTGGAGTATCATGTTGGGTCTCAGCACTGAAAGATCTTACACATCCAAGGAACCGTATGTATCTTTTCTTAAGGTTCAAACACTTGCTAGCCACTCCAGACAGAAAATAAACAGTATCTCCAATAGGAATGTTGGGAATTCCTCTCCTAACACTATCCCAAAATATTTGAATTTATTACCAGCCAAATCACAAACCAGATATTTAAGCGAATTTTGTTATTTTCATTAATAATCTAGAATATATGTCTGTGTGTGGAAATACACATATACACATGCAAAAGTTTATGCACAAAACAAAATACAAAATCCATTTACCATACAAAAGACTAAGTATTTGGACTAATCAGCACTGCAAAAATAACAGTTGCTGAAGACACAGCAACTTAAAAGGAACAACTATGGAAAACAAAACATGAACCAGAATGAATATTTTTATTTTTATAAGCAACAAAGAATCATTGATGATGTTTTTGAAATATAAAATTTCAGAGTATAGATGAATGATTGTATATTTGAAAAAAATAAACTCTGTGTTTTTCATCCAGCCACTTAAATTTAGGCCACAGCTATTCTAACAAAGGCAGCTGTAGTTTCTTCAGATATTGGTCATCACTTCAAAATGCTCCCAAGGGTAAGAGGCAAGTGATACTCAGGTAAGAAATTGCTATTTCAATCAAAAGGAATATAGCAGGACTGGAGAACATTGTGATGAGGTAGAACAGCTTCTGCATGAGGAAAAACTAAAGAATTAGAACTATTCTGCCTAGAAAAAGAAACAACTGATGGTGAAGATAAAGGTTTACTGGAAACCATGATATTATAGAAGAACTACAGTTCTTCAAACTACATATAGGAATGCCTTGAAACAGACTGTTTAGAGGCCATCAGTATACCTACATTCAAAATGTAGCTAGATAAATTCATGAGGGAAAAAGTCTGTTAGGGATTATAAACTAGGGGGAAAAAAATTTAAAATCCTTTGGCCTAGGAAGGCCTTGTGCCACAAAGGCTGAAAAAATATGGTCTGTTCTTCCATTCTTCCTTTGGCACTTGCTATTGCATGCTGTCCCTAATACAGTGGCACGGCTAGGAAAGCACCTGGGCCACTCCTCAGCTCTAGAAAGCCATAGAAAAGAGTCATCACTTCACAGACATATCAGACTGACAGCAAATACAAAGTATTGGGCTAAATGTACTTTATTTAGCTACACCGCTAAGGACAAAAAAAGGAGCATCAGGTTCTATGCACAAGATGAATATTATTCAGAGTTAGAAGAAAACCTGTGCATCTCTTAAGAAAATATCTAATCCATCTACTTGGAACAGCTCCCCAACCTCAAGAGTGCACAGACCAATGCTCTCCTTATCAATATATTCATGGGAGGCAAAGTTTAGACCAATATTCTCTTGGAAGATTAAGGGTTTACCCACACGTATTCTGACACCAAATCAAATGCTAGAACTTCTGCTGTTCCAGAGCTACCAGCTATAGTCCTACACTCTGGCAACGAAAAGACTGAAAAGTGGCGGGGGGGGGGGGGCGCAGAAAAGCAGGGAGGTTAATGTGCATTTCCTTTATTGGTTCCATTTGAAAACCAAAGTCAGACCTTACTTTCAATTTTCTATACAAGAGAAGACTAAGCAAGAGATAACTTGTTCAGTGTATCTATGAGATGTTCAATGTAACTAGTTAGACACTTTGAGCTCCAGGTTACCTTAAAGTAACCTTCTCTTCACATCACAGCCGCCTCCCTGTTCTGAGCCACAATGTTGTTCTTTTTGTTCCCCTTTCAGGATCATCAGTGAGAAACACAGTAGCTAAAGACAAGAGATTTATGCACATAATCAAATAGAAGGATGAAGTTCACTCTGGCTGAAAAACTTCTGCACACATACAATTAGAAATGTACAGCAGAATATGCACTGAGTCTTTACTTACCTCCCATTCCTTCGAGTATCTCATCACAATTCCTCTGCACTGGTTGTTGTATTCTTCAATTCCCATCTTTGCCACGTCCTCTGGCCCTTTAATGCCTAAGGTCTTGTCAATCTCATATTCCTGGAGCATTGAAAACAACCAGACAAAAAACCCAGGCTGCCGTCAAAAGCTTTCAGGATTTCTCTGGATAGTTTATTTATGTTGTATGCATTCTAATGAGGCTAAAGGGCCTCTTTATCCTTTTGAGATTTCATGAGTACTGCACCTGAACTAAGCAGATATTTCAAAGGATAACCCTGGTGTGATTGTTTCTTCACTATCTTTAGAAAATAAAAAAAAATACATACCAAATAAATACATGTTTATAGTAATGCACAGAGTGCCTGGAGAAGGGCAGGTGACCAGTAGGGAGCACCTGAAATCACCACACACGCAAAAGCCAGAGCAACACACTGGACAAAGAACTTCCATTTCTCTTTAGCAAGAAAGCCAGGCATAAGAGCAACAGAAACATGATTGATAAGCATGTAACAACATGGAAAGAGGAACCAACAGAAATATCTGTAGGCAGATTTATTATACATACCACAGGTAAGCCATGGCAATCCCAGCCAAATCTTCTGTCAACATGAAAACCACTCTGATGAGCAAATCTGGTTACTATGTCTTTAATGGTTCCTGCAAGAATATGGCCATAGTGTGGAAGCCCAGTAGCAAATGGAGGGCCATCATAGAAGTTAAACCTACAACAAAAGACCAGAATCTTAATTAAATCAAAAACTGAGCATCAAATCTCCAAACAGGATAAGTATATCTGTATGCTTATGCTTCTTATGTCTTACTAGGACAACACCAATTTCCTCCTCTTCTATTATCAGTCAGCACAGGTATCATGTTGGCAGTGGGACTACAGGGAACATTTCAACTCATTCAGTTCCTACTGATTGCCAGTTCTACCAGGATTACTACTGCAAATACCAGCATGCTGCTCCACAGCTGACAGACATAGGAAAGAGTTATTCTTGCTTACCTGCAGATTTCTTTTATAAACACACCAAGCGGGATTACTACTGTTTGTACACTGTTGATTCTTCACAAAGTGAAATATAAATGGTAACTGGCATGACAGCAACATTAGCCAAGACTGCTATCTGCAAAGGCAGCAGCTGTTGTTAACAGGACTGAGGCAAAAAAAAGTAATTACAGCTAAGCCAACCTTGCATTGTCACACACAGTTACTACAGCTTTTAGCAGATTCTTACCTAGGTCTATTCTTTGATTGCTTTAGGCATTCCTGGAAACAATTGAGATTTTTCCAGAGCTCCAATATCTTCTCTTCCTCATTTGGAAAAGTTATGTTTTCTGGAACTTGCTGAACCATTCTTTCCCAGCAACAACCAAGCAGACAAAAGAAAATACATATTGAACAGAAGTGAGAAAAAAATTACTTTGCAAATACAATTTATTGTCTTACAAATCCATATCACCAATCTACATCTCAGTTTTTCAAAGACCCTGATTCAGTGTAGGCATGGAAGCAAGCACTATATTCTAAAAAAAGCCTAATAATTTTGACAGACTAGCACCAAAGTTTTGTAACAGGAAAAGGATCCTCCATGCACTCAGCTATGGTCATTCATTTTTTATTATGCTTTTATTTTTGTTTCCAATAGTAAGCAGTCAAAGGGCAAATTACTTTTTGGTTACAAGTTTGGGTTTTGGTTTTTGGTTGGTTTTTTTTAGGAAAAGTTTCCAAGTTCACACTGACCTTTCAGCATCAGTTTGTGAACTAGTGAGACTTGCTTTAAGTGCAGGAACTAAAACTAGTGAAGAAGAGGCTACTTTTCACTGTACATCTATTCCTACCATTTAAAGGTTTAAAACAGCATTTTCCTGTCTAGCTAGGCCACCATTCTCAGATGTTCCTAAAAGCAGCTAGGATTCATATAGCACAGTTGAAACACACTGCAATGAAAGATGAACATGTGGGGAAGAATTCAAACAAACAGATGAGGAAAAAGCCCAAAGACCTCAGCTGTGCATCTTGAAAAGCTCTAACTTCCAGAGTACTGGTGAAACTACTGGTCTCTTTCTAGTATCTTTTTTTTTCCCTTCGGTTTTACAAGTATGTCAGAACTAAGCTACGAGGGACTACTTCTTGCTGGCCATTTCCTGAAGGTCTTTTTTTATTTGGTGTGTTTTGGCCACCAGAGTCCAAAGCCATTCTTCAATTCTGGGTAAGTCAACGAAAATCACTACAAGCAAAATTATGTACAAGCTTTCTTCACAACACAGGGAAGAAAATTCTCAACATCATTAGAGACAGGCAATAGAGCTGCCTGGTGTTCCAGACCTGCTACAAAATTCCAAGGGGTCAAATCTCAACAAAATGCTACAGCAAGCACTAAGCAAAAGCTCTGTGGAATAAGGATATCTAAGACAGGACTTGCCTAACAGCAGAAAACTGGTTATGAAGGTTATAACAGACAACTGCAGAGAAGAAAACAGGCTCTCCCACCTCTAACTTTAGTGCTGCTGCTCCTTAGCACTTACACCAGAACGAGCTGAGCATTACATGTTAGCCTCAAGTTTCGCTTAGCTTTGTAGAATTACAAGCAATAGCACAAGGACCAAGCCTTCTGATTTACTCAGGTTTGTCAAATAGCAGCAACAAATGCAAACGCATGAAGCAATACTTCAACTTACAGTTGACATGCTGCTTGGTAGCGCTGAAATTCCAAAACATTTACTTCAATGAAACCCAGACCACTACAAGAACTTGCTAGCTCAGTGCTTGAACCCATATGAAAAAATGTGCCCCAAAATGAAACCTACAGACAAATTCCACCATTCATACTTTTTGAATTAATGACAGATCATTCTCCCCACTAATAAACCCAGATTACCAAATAAGACAATAAATCCATTGGGAAACCCACAACCTGGTACATAGGTGACACAGCAGCTGGAAATCACGAATTGACAAGGAACACATGGACATGGCCTGGATGTATTCTCAAAAAGGTAATAACCAGCCTTAGCACAGTCAGTTACAGTACATGCAACTTGTACAAGAGTTTTCATCATCATACCTCAAAGCACTCAACGAAGCACTAATTAGGCCATGACACTTCTCAGTAATTTGATCACAGCCCCAAGATCACAGTGCCGGAAACAATGGAAATGATAAAAGAATTCAGCTTGAAAGCTTATTTCCTACAAGCCAGCTGACTTGAGAAGAGGACTAAGGATCTGCACATTTTACTTAGATCAAGCTCAGCCTTCGCAATTTAGTGATAACTGCAAAGGTTTTGGCAACCGGCCCAGCTGTCAAGTCCCTATAATCTAATAAATGAAATACATGTTTAAGGTTTAGTCTGTAACTGTGACCGGGCTATGGAAGCTGCTCACGTATCACAGACTCCATGCGTAAATCACAGTATCACTTTTGGCCCGTTTCTACCAACTGAAGCACTGTATGCACAAACCAGTGTCCAGTAACCACAGGGCACAAATTCATACACACTCTTATCAATATTACAAGATAAGTTTATTATGTCAGAATTCGGAATAAAAAATTACTGATCAGAACTAATATGTAACAGTCACTACAGGTCAGTTTTTTCAAGTTACAGAACAGAATTTTAAACAGATTGACTTAAAAGACAAACTACATTTAAAATCTATCTACAGCTCACCCTCAGCTGATCAAAAAGCAAAGAATTCTGTGTTCAAGAAAAGCATAATCAGTTTATAGACCGAGATATGAATAATTCCATATACTTACAGCAAAAAAAAAGTACATTACTATAAGCAATCTAGGTATTTTAAATCAGAAAAAATCAAGGACAACTCATTACTTTGAACACAGACTGACTGAAAACATCACAAATGATGTTACAGAAATTATTATACAAATGCATCTAATAAAACAACACTTTTGGACAAGACTCCAAATTTACATACAGATTAGTAAACACATGGGGTTTTTTGTTTTCTTGTTTCTCTATCCATTTTCTGCTGACCAAAAGTGTTAAAGTTTAAGACAATGCACCACTGGGGAACCTTTTTTTTTTTTTAGTACACTCACTTTTTCTAAAAGGTAACAACATTCAATAGGAAAGGAGTCAAAGTTTGTAGAATGTATTACAGCAGTCTCAAACTTATGCTGGGCTTCTTATCTAGAAGAAAAAAAATAAACAAGCATTAAAACCATAAAAGCAAGTTAGAACGTGGGGTTTTGCATATTAAGATTTAAAAACCTAATATTTAATTTTTCAATAAAAATGCCACTATAAATGAAGTGAACCAGTATTTCAGAAGTGTGTTGGACTTAACATAAATCACATACAGGTAGCTGACTAAAACAAAGTAGATTTCAAGATATTACTCATTTTGTTGGCTGAGAAATGGAAAAGATAAAGAAACAGCATGAATGAAAAGCACACAAAAGGCCTCCTAATTTCAAGGGGTTTACGATCAGTCTCTTATCCTTGTTCCAGTCACCTTCCCCGCAAACTAGTCTATGTAAGAGACCTATGCACAAACTTCCCTCCGTAGACTAGGAGAAGCCTCCTTTCTTCACCTAGAGATGCCTTCCCAAAGTTAAACAATGCGCTATTTTACATACACACAGAACTAGGCTCCCCACTTCTGACTTTTTAGGTACTGAGCTTTGAGGCAAGGCAATTTCTGGGGGAACAATATTTAAAACTCTTCATCTGATAATCAAAAGCGTCTGTTTCTAGAACAGATGGAAACAACCAAGTTTAAAATAAAAGGAAGGATGGATGGGAACAGAATGCTAAGCTACAGAACAAACGTTGCTTCCGAAAATCTTTTGCTAATGTCTTATACAGGGAATAAAAGTGCAACACCAATCAAAGACCTGAGAATGGATGGGAAAAAAACCAAACCAATCATGCACACCTATCTTTAAAACCTCTTTTTAAACTGAATAATCTCATCCTACTCTAACTAGCACTTTATGTAAGCCACCAAATAGTTGGAAATGCAAGAATAAACCTAGTAAAAAAAAAAAAAAATACTGAGCAATCAGTTTTCTTCTCCAAAAGGAGATAAAGCTGCCACCCTCATGGCCAGTCTCCCTAACACTGCAATTTATAAGTGTTACGACTTCAGGGAAGAATTTAAAACATGATTTTCTTCACAAAAGTTTTGGTTTTGATGGTAACATAGAAAATTTATATTTACAGCTTATTCATAGCAGACTGATAATGGCCTGATTATTCCACCGTTCTATTTGATGAGTCACGAAACTGAGGAGTTACAGACTTTTCTTACTGAAAAATATGCCCCAAAGCGAGCAGATCAGAAAACTACAGTGGGAAACTAGGAAGTGACAGTTTCTAATTTCTAAACAGCTAAATGAAGTCTGCTCAAGCTGAGCCTGATACCTGAGGATGGGTAAGGGAAAGCGTACCAAGGTTAATTCATCTCAACATATCACTCAAGATGAAACGCTACCCAAGATGGACTATAGCTCATCTGTCCCCCAGCAAGGAGTGTTTCTTTTTATGCTGAAAAGCCAATTAAAAGATTGCTAAAACAGTAAGCAGACTCATAAATCAACACTATATTTAGACACAAATATATTTCATACTATGCAAGAACTCAGGTTTACACTATATCTTATGATCTCTTAAGCAGATTTTTCTGTTGTCTTCACACTACCTTGATTAAAAGTGTAAATTTGTCATTGTGCAAAAAACCTAGGTTATTTTGAAATAACTTTGAACCGTGTATTTAAAAAAAAATCAGAAACTAATGTCAGTTGAGTTAGCAAACGCTGCTGTTACGTGCCAACTAAATTCTGCTATTACCTGACAGTCACTTCCTAAGCATGTCACCAACAAAAATGAAAAAATATGCTTTCTTCAGTTTCCAGAAGGCTCCTGGGGGGGATGGTGGAGCCAACATTTGCTGAAGATAGAAACATCAAAGCCATCACAGCTACACTAATCAAAAGTGTGCCTCCCTCAAAAATTTCCCCTCTATTAGAAGGATGCTGAAGTGGAATGCTTAAAACATATTACACGTTGCAAGGCATCTTACATTTTTCATTCAACTAATTAATGAAATTAAGCCTTGGTGGGTACTAAACTCTGCAATAAGAAAATTGGTTAACCTTTAATAAGTACCTATTTTAAGTCATCACTAAATTCCAGAAAAAACAAAGAATTAGTATAGCACTCAGCAAAGTCTAAGTGTGCTGGTTTTGGCTGGGGTAGAGTTAATTTTCTTCATAATAGCTAGGATGGGGCTGTGTGTTGGATTTGTGCTGGAAACAGTGCTGATAATACAGAGATGTTTTCATTATTGCTGAGCAGTGCTTACACAGAGCCAAGGCCTTTGCTGCCTCTCACCCCACCAGCCAGTGGGCTGGGGGGGCACAAGGAGCTGGGAGGGGACACGGCTGGGACAGCTGACCCCAACTGACCAAAGGGACATCCCACACCACATGGCGTCATGCTCAGCATATCAACTAGGGGGAAGAAGAAGGAAGGGGGGGATGTTCAGAGTGATGGCGTTCGTCTTCCCAAGTCACCGTTACGCGTGATGGAGCTCTGCTTTCCTGGAGATGGCTGAACACCTGCCTGCCCGTGGCAAGGAGTGAAGGAATCCCTTGTTTTGCTTTGCTTGCATGCGCGGCTTTTGCTTTACCTCTTAAACTGCCTTTATCTCAACCCCGGAGTTTTCTCACTTACCCTTCCGATTCTCTCCCCCATCCCACCAGGGGAGAGTGAGCGAGCGGCTGGGTGGGGCTGAGCTGCCGGCTGGGGTTAAACCACACCACCGACAGTAAAATACCTTATACATCAACATAACGTTATACATACAAAACACATTAGCTCTAACGCCTGAAAAGGTGCCCATAACGTCAAGACCCAGCAGTGGAGCAGCCAGCCCGGGCGCTTCCCCGTTTTAACACGCTCCAGAGCCCCGGGCGGTGACAGGGCAGGCACCAGCCAGGCCACAACCCGCGCCGGGCGACCCGCCGCTGAGCGGCGCGGGAGGAGAGCGGGGCAGGCAGCCAGCGGGACCGGCACCCAGCGTACGAGCCGCGGGTTTTCTGTGACACCCTAAAAGGCACCGCCCGGCACCGGCTCCCGCACGAAGCACCCCCGAAAACCCCGCAACATCCCTGGGGTCCCGGCGCCGGCGCCGCCCCTCCCTCAGGCCTCTGAGCCGACCCCCGCCTCACTGACACTGACACTCCCCCTCGGCCGGCGGGGGACGGAGAGAGGATGCGGGGGGGCTCGGGAGAGCGGCCCCGAGAGCCAGGCCGGGCCCCGCCGCCGCTCACCTCAGCTCCGCCCGTCCCGCAATGATGCAACCGCGCCCGGGAAAGCATGACAGGAAGCACCGGCGGGCACACCCGGCAGCGGCGGCCAGTCAGCGCGCGGCACACTTGGGGGAGCAACAAGGCGGCCTCCCATTGGATGCGCCGCTCTCCTGGAAACGCCAGGTCACGGCGGCGCGGGGCAGCCCGGGAAACGCTCCCCGCCCTCCCGCCCTGCGCCTTCTCATTGGCCAGGGCGGGCCGGGGCGGGGCCTCCCCGGGGAGGGGCGGGGGGGGGCGCCGCAGCTCCCGCTGCGCGGGCGCGGGGGGCGAGCGGCCGGGTGTCACGGCGGGGAAGCGCGCCCCGGGGCAGTGGCTTACCTGGCTTTCCCAGGCGAAAAGTGGCTTTTGAAAACGTCCCTTGGTTGCCATGGCTGCGTTTGCGCACAGGGAGCGCAGGGCCGTCGGCCGCGGCGGCTACCGGCTGAGGGAAACCTCCGTGTGGAGACCCACCGCCGTGAGCTGCTGTGGTATTTCTGGGCTTGGAACGCAGAAAGTGGAAACATTTTCCCTCGGCCACAGGATTTCCCCTCGCACACACAAAAAATAAAACCCTCTAAAATCCTAAGAGTGAAATAGACTTGAACTTGGAGATCAGGATGTGGAGCAGTGAGCCCCGAGCCTAAACCCGCTGCTTGGAGCGAAATCCCAGGTCGGAGCTTTGCGGGCTTCTTCCAATAACTGGGTACCAAGTGCCTCTCCAGAGACTACCAAACACGCATCTCAGAAGCTCGAACTTACCTCCATTAAAAGAATACTCTTAAATACGTTGAGATACCAATTCTTGAGACTGTAAATACAACATAAGTCCCCTCTCCTACTGCTGCACTCCAACTAGAACAAAGCGTGTAAATGGGTTCCCATATGCCAAAGGAAACTTAAGAATTTGGAAAAGTATTCTTACTGGCTGCCAACCACAGCGTTGTGAAATTACAAAACATTTCCTTCCACCTATAGGAAGCGCTGAAAACAGCTGTGGAAAGGCTCTGGACAGTGAAAATGGAAGGGAATCCAGGGAAAGCATGAACAGAGAAAGACACTCCGTGCAGACCGGGCATCTGCACGCCCGCACCCCCAACCAAAACAGATGGTGGGGAATGAAGTTCAGATCAATAATGGTCTGAACAGTCCAACTGCCCCAGCTGCCTCCATGTAATGATTTTCAATTACTCTTTCAAACTTTGACACTAAACAAATGTAGGTCATCAATAAAAGCTAGCTTTTGATTTTGATTTTCAGGACTAGGTACAAGATCAACTCACTGGGCCGTACAGGTCAGTGTCTCAGTCTGCGGACAAGGGACACATCCACATGCAAAGCACATCACATCAAACGGAATCCTCACCTGCACAAAGAAGCACAAGGCTATTTTCTACACAGACTTTTGTACGTCACTCTAGAATAGCTAAAAGAGGAACTCAGTCTGCATCAAACTCAGAGAAACAACACAGAAAACGTGAACTGAGGCCAGAGTAAGCAGGACTGACCAACGGGACAGGGAGAGACTGGGTGCGTGCGCTTGCCAGGAGAGAGTCTCCAGTATAAACACGATGCAGAGATTCCTGCCTGTGTGGATCCAGGATGTTCTGTATCCAGGAGGGAAGTTTGAAGTGGCAGGAATCTGTTTCACCTATATTGCTTTCTAACACATGTAAAAGCTACAAAAAGGCCTATGACAACTCAGAGCTAAAGGGAAGAGGACTTGGATTTGACTACCTGATGCAGCGTTCCTTCAACTGAGTGTTTTATTTTGTCAAGGTTTGGAGTTTCTGTTGGTTTTTTTTAAAGACAATCTAGTAAGTGTGATTCAAGATTGAAGACGGATATTGAGATACAATCTTGTGAGACAAGACTGAAGAGAGGAATCAAATGCAGAATGACTAATTCAGAGATTTTGCTCATCTTACCATTATGGACCTTTTCTATACCCAGAAAGCTTTCTTCACTATGCAGACAGATGGATATTACTTTCAGGAAGCCTTTAATTTAATTTAACAGTGGCTTCTGTTAATTTAGTTCGAACTTTTTCCCCCCCCAAGTACTGTAAGCTTAGTTAAAAAAAACCCAAACAGGTTCAGACCACTTCATGAGCTATTTCTTTATACACTTTAAATATACACTATCAAATCTGAGAGCACTGCAGCCTCCCCCTGCTTTCACATTCCTTCAGATTACAGAGGTTGCATTTTTTTTTAGACAACTATAACTTGCGCTTGCGCCAGTGCCAACTCCTTCAATTTTGGACGTTAGTTTGTAAAACATATAGGTGATAAGGCCAGTTGACTTTAAAATGGAATACCGTATGATTTCTGAATGGAATTTAAAACAAATACCGCTTAAAAATAGGTATTCTTAAGCAATGAAATACAGACAATGTTGACAAATTTCTTGTTGACAATGTTGATTCTGCCATTAGCACACATCCAGATTTTCACCTTGTTCTCCCCTGTATATTTTGTACTTCTTTACCCTTCACTAGTAAATAATAAAAAAACATTATCTACATGAAAGTCTACTGTCCTTATTCATGCACAGCCTTCGTTTGAAATCATTTGGGCCACAACTCGTTTTTCATAAACAAACTGACGATAAAGCAGGGGTGACTAGGGAAGTCACTGTCATACTTAGTAGTGCAATAGTTACACACAGAGCCAAAAAAACCCGGATTTGAAAACCGAGGGAAATTTGTAGCAGAGAGATCAAGGCCCAGCATGAGTAACTGGGACAGTCCCCAAACTGTAAGAATGACTGTCTCTGCTCTCATTTTTCACAAAGTACTGTTCAAAAAGCACCGATTCATCTGGAAAGGTTAAAGGGAAGAAACAAAACCCCAGAAAGCCTCAAGAGGGGACTGCCCTCCCTCTGCCCCCTCCCCTCTAGCTAAATGCCAGCCCAAACCTCCTCACGCCCCGACGGCTCTCCCCGGCTCAGGCCGTGCCTGGGCCTCGGCCAGGCCTCAGCGCCGCCCGCCCCGCCCCGCGCCTCATGGCGGCGGCTGCCGCGGGGGGGGACCGGGCCTCGCCGCCCCTCCGTCGGGGTTGTGCCGGTCATCGTTGCCGCTCAAGCCATGGGCACCACCGCTGCCCCCCCGCCGGAGCGGGACAGACTGGAGAGAAACCCCACCGGAGCGCCTGTCCTCTCCGGCCCCGAGGCGTGAGGCGGCCCACGGGGCCTCTCCTCGCCGTCACGGCGGTGGAGGACTCCCCTCCCCGCGCCTTGAGGGGGGACGGCGCGGTCACCCCTCGCTCAGGCACCGGCACCATTTTGTGGCCTGTGAGCGGGAAGATCACCGTCCCCCGGGGCTGGCGCCGGCCCCAGTCCGGAGTTACGGGGGAAGCGGGGCAGGAGGCGGCGGCACACCGCGCCGCGGTTTCCTAGCGCTTCGTCACGGGCCCCAGGCCGCTGCCAGCGGCGCCAGGCGCTCGGCGCTGACGGCTCGGGGCGCCCCCTTCTCCCCCACAGCCCCGCCGAGCACCGGCTCTCCCCGGAGCCATTACCCCCGCCCAACTCCAGCGCCGCTCCATGCCTCACGGGCGGCTTACGCAGTTTACGTACTGCCACTGCAACGGAGAGGAGGGCAACCGCACTTGCGCTGGGAACTGAGCGCAAAAGGCGTTCGTGAATAGGGGAGGAACAAAATAATGCTCCCGGAACGCTGAGCCAAACCAAAACGCGCCGGACGGGGGGAAAGATCCCGGGATTAAGCCGGGACACAGGAGCGCGCGGCCCGGCGCGGCCCGTCGTGGCGCAGAGCGCCCGCGCTCACCGGGCACGGAGGGCCAGGCTTGGCGAGGACAGGCGTGCGCAGGAGCGGCTGTCCTCCCCCCCGCGGCGCGGCGGCAGTTGGACTGCGCCGGGCGGTATAAGGTGGGGGTGTGTGGGGGCGCGCCGCCAGTCGGCGTGGGGCGGCGGGCGGTGCCGGTGGTGTGCAGTCCCCGCGGCTCAGCGCCTTCCCCGCACCCTCCCCTCCCTCGCTCCTCTCCCGGCCTCCTGGGCCTTGCCCCGGCCCGCCGTCCCCTGGCGGAGCGCCGACGGCCCGGTAGCGGCCGGCTGGGGAGTAGGCGAGATCATCTCTCCGAGGCGGCGGCTTGGAGCCGGTCAAGCTGCCCCCCAGCCCGCAGCCCTTCAGCCAGGCTATGCGCTGTAAAGGGGCTCCGCTCAAGAAAAAAACGGAGCGGATCGTGAAAAGGTAGAGGCGCCCGGGGAGGCCCCCGCGAGCGGGGACGCCGCAGGGCTCTTGGGAACCGGCAGCTCAGCCCAGGGGACAGGGGGAGAAGGCGCACCGGGGAGGTCGACGGCGCTGGACTTGCTCGGCGGGGGTGTCCCAGCAGCTCTCCCGGCGGCGAGGAGCATGTGAGAGCGACGGGCCGCGATGCTGCGACGCGCGGAGCTGATCGTGTGCGGCGGCGGAGCGCGGCGCCCCCCCTGGGAGCCCGCCCGCGGCGAAGGGGTGCCGGGAGGCGCCTTCCCGCCGCCGCTGAAGGGCGGCGAGCCGCGGCGGGGCGGCAGCCGGTCGCGCTGGCCCCCCGGGCGGCGCGGGAGACACCCCGGCGTCTCGCGGAAGCTGCTGGGCAGCCGCACGCACAGCCACTACCAGCACTCCCAGCAGCAGCAGCAGCAGCAGCACTGCCGCGCCTTCCGCCGCTGCCACCGGCCCGCGCGGGCGCGGGTGTTGCTCTCCCTGCGGCCCGTCAATGTTCTGGGCCGGCGGGCGCCGGGCATGCGGGCGCCGCGCAACACCAACCAGTTCCTGATGCGGGAGAAGTACCAGCTCATGCACCTGCGCTCGGACTCGGTGGGCACCGAGAGCGGCGGGTCGGACTGCGAGATGGACCCGCTGGACATGGACTCCTACCTGGGGGTGCTGGAGAACGCCCGCGGGGCGCTGATGGAGTGCGCCGGGGAGGCCGGGCCCGCCGCCCGCTCGCCGCCCGCCCCGCGCGGTGCCGGGGGCGGTGCGGCCGCGGACCCCCCGCAGGAGGAGAGCCAGCAGTACTTCCCCTCCGAGGACGATGTGATCGAGAGCGAGCTCTTCATGGAGAGGGACTTCGACGAGTTCTGCAGCAGGATCGCCTGAGCCCCCGCGGACGGGCGCTGGCGCGGACGCGCAGCCCCGGCTTTCCCTGCTCGCTTCGGGGGGCGAGAAGTCTGCTGGCCGCGAAGCCTTTCCGCCGGGGGGGGTGGGAGAGGTTTATTTATTTCTCAGCCACCCCTTTGCGTTTTTGTCAGGGGGGGTTGGCTAATTTTATAAACGCCTGTGTGTGTAAGCAGGGGGGCACCCCCCGCACCTCCCTTGTAAATAAAGCGAACTTTTCTGAAGGCGAGCTGGGAGCGGACCGCGCTTTGTTCGGGGCACCTCGGCGGGGGGGTAGGGGGCTGCCGGGGCAACCGCTGCCCCCGGGGCGCTGGCGGGGCTGGGACGGAGGGAGGGAGGGCACAGCGAGTGCCCGCGGGCGGCGGGGACAGCGCGCCCACGGGGCGGGGGGGGGGCACGGCGGCCCGGCCTCCGCCATCGCGGGGGGGGGGGGGGCTTCTCAGAGCGACTCCCGCCTGTGTATGTCCAAAATCAGCGCAGAAAAGTTTCACGCGTTCCTGGCTGTCGCCCCTCTTCCTCGTTTCCTACGGAAAAGTCGTTTAATTATCGCTGCAAGCGGAGGCCAGCCAAGGAGGAAAGCCAACTGAGGAAAAACGGCCCTTTACGCACCACCCTGCGGGGAGCGGCGGCCGCCAGTGTTTTCAAGGGGGTGGGGAGGGGGCGGGAAGAAGCTGGAGAGAAACGGCAGCATGAAAACAAACAAGGCCGAGTGGTGCCGGAGCCCGGGCTCCGGGGGGTGGCAGAGCCCGGCCGGGCCTCGCCGGCGCGGCTCCGCGCCCGGGAGAAGCTGGGTGCCTGCACCGCGGTGAAGGTAAACCCCCAAGCCCTCGATTCGGCGGCCGTTTACCGTCCCCCTCCTTTTAAGGAGTGCAATCAAAGCCGAGTGGCACTTTGGACAGGAGCTGCTGGTTGCACCGCTGTGCCATTTTTCTACTGTAATCGGAGCGTTTTCACGGCTGCCTTGTACTTATGACAACAGGGCTTTACTCCTGTTTTACCGACTGCAGCAGAGAGAGAAATGTCTGGAAAGAGATTTAAAGGGCTTCTGCGCACCAAAAAATGCAGATGCCTACCAGCTGAACCAAGTTCTCCAGAGATACTTAGGGTTAAGTTTTCTGTTTTATACCTACCATGAAGGGAGCAGAAAAGGTAAACATGAACCTCACCAAAGCCCTAAATAGGGAATGAGGAGGCGTCAATTCAAGCTAGCAGGAGATTGGCTTGAAACAGTTAAAAGTTACTTTACCCAACAGGTAACACATTCCTGGAACTTGTTGCCACAGGAGAAGGTAGGGGCAAAGTGTATCAACTCCTCTGGAACAGGATTAGACAAATCAGCGATGACATGTCCACAAGCAGACCGAGCACCAATGGTGTATGTTGGGGGAGTAAGAATACAGAGGGGACTGTGGAAGCAGCTGCTCGCTGTCCCCACACAGCCCAGCCTGTGCCTGCCGGCACTGCTGGAGACAGAGCACAGGGCCGGAGGAACCATCAGGGCCTTTCTTACCCTCTTAACCCTAGTTACAGCATGACTATAGCACCCTTGGAGCTGCACAATCATCTTTGAATCATTTTTCAATGTGCCTCCTTTTCCCTTCAGCTCCGAGGACTGCAGCATGCCTTGTGCTTTACCACCACGTAAAGATGTGGTGTGTGCTGTTTGTAGAGTTGGGAAAGTTAGCTACCCCCCCTCAAGTGCATGCCTGTGAAATCAGAGTACATCCGTGCTCGTACGCCAGAAGAACAAATGTAAGGTGTGATGTTGATTTGCAGGTAATGCCCTTTGCAATTACAGACACAGAGACAGCAGTTAATCGACATCTTTAGAAAGGAAACCATATTTTAAGGCAAAATATTTGAGATTTCTAGTACAATGCTGCAATCCTATGAAATATGATGTCCAAAGATACCATTTTCTTCACCTTTCCTAAGACGCAAAGCTGCTGAACACATTAAGACTAACATCATGTTTATTGTAATTGGAAACAGCCAGATGGTCTACACATACAAACTTCAGGCAATATAGTCAATTTGTTAGATGCAAAACATAGCTCTTACTGGCAACAGCAGGGTCGTATTAGAAGCATGCCTATATTGGGAACTTTACTCAATGGGAAGCTGTTCTAGAGGAGAGGTACAGGATAAACCTCTCATACAGGTAAAAGAAACCTAAGTTTGCACCCAGCAAAACTGCAAAGATTCGGTCTTCAGCAAGCTTGTATTTTATTAATAAATCTAGATCTGTAGTAACATGTTAAATTAATGGTTTGAATGCATGTTTTTTTTTTTTCTTCCTGACTTGCTATTCAAACAGGTATGACAAAAACTCACTTATGAACAGTTACTGGAAACTTGGCCTTCGTTCTGTAGTACTGCTCGTAAATTTGCATCATAATATGGATCTGCTTGAACACAAGCAAAGTAAAGCAGGAGTGTAAATTAAAAGAACAGCATAGGGATGTAATTACAGGTCACATCCTGCCTGACACAATTACAGAGATACCTTGCATTTTGAAAGTGAGCCCTATGTTCTCACCACTAGACAGAGTGATTTGCCATGAACGATCCATTCGTGTTGAAGCCCTAGATGTACATTATGGCACCTAGCCTTCCTCCTCCTCCCAGCATGTCCTTCTTCATTGAATTCTTGCAGCACCCACCACCAATTCAGACTGCAGTGCCCTGTCCTGGACAAGAGCATCAGACACCAGTTCAGTCCGTTCATCAGTCAGGGAGGAAGGAGGGAAAGAAAGATGACACAAATGGGATTCCCTCTTTCTCCTTTGAGTCAGTACAGAGCTGAAACGTAGATGTGCTTGGCCACGCACCAAGTTTGATACCAACACTTTCAGTGAGGAATCCTCCTGTATTGCCCTTCATCTCCATGGTCTCATATTCACTTTCTCACTGTACACTCATGGACTTACCCTTCTCTCATCAGCAAGCCCCTATTCTCTTAAAGGCCTTTTCTTGGTATGTTACTTGTACTACTTAGATCTGGCTTATTCGTAATTTTTTTTCTGTTTCCTTCCTTTATCACTTGAATTACGAATTTCTTAAGTGTTTGGAAAGTACCTGCCTTGTAATGGATGCAACCACAAATAACACCTTAGTATTAAGTTCGAAAGCACTTTACAAAGCTGAAATTCAAAACATAACAAAGTTAGTCAACATCAAAGCTGGGAAAATAAACCAAAAGCTCTTACTTCAGAAGATCACTGATCAACCCACTGGCCAACAAACTTGCTCATCTTCTCAAACTTTACAATGGTGAGTTTTACCCGTGCATCATGTGCTTGTAAGTATTTCTTGTGCCGCTGTCCCAAATCTCTGGTTCATACACCCAGGTGTTGAAGCAGATCACAAAACTACAGGAATAGTTCTCAAACTGATCAAGCATATCTTTGGACCCAGTCTATTTCATACTGTGAATCCTTAGAGCCTACATTTTGCTTTGATAAGTTATTGGTTTGATTGTCATTGTAATCTATCAGATTGTATTCCAATGGCACAGTGAACACTAGCATTTGTAGAAGGAGAGGTAGATGAGAAGTATTATCAGTCAGGAAACATATGCTTGTGCTATGAGTCACACTATGACTGTTGTATGGACATGATAAAACATTAAGTATAGGCTTGTAAAAACAGCAACGTTTTTAGAAATATTTCCACCTTATTTTCATTTTTAAATAGCTTCACCAGAATAGGATTTTTCTTTTATAGCCACACTTCTCATACAGGTGAGCTTTAGAAATTTAAACAAATTTTATTAACAGAACCTTATATATCAAGTCATTAAATCACTGAATTTTTGTTAGGAGTACGGTTGGAAGTCACTTATAAAATACATACGAACTACTTGGAAGTCCAAGGCAAATGGGAGGAAAGGCTAAGGCCTGAGCTATAGAGAGGCTATGCTGACACAACACAAAGGGTTCTGTTGTAACCTGTGTAATTTATTTTTATGGCCAGTCTCTGCACAGGATGACTTAGATTTTGGTAAGCTTACCTGTAGACAAAGTGCTTGGTAATATTATGAAGGAGGCAGAATTTCCTTTTATTATCCATTGTTAAAACTTCAGCACATTCTGTTGAGCATGTAGATAAGCAGTTTGTATGGCTGCATAATTGTTTGAAATCTTCAGTGAGGCAGAAGTGCTACTTTTTGTTGAGGAACAGGTGATGCTGCACAATACCTGGAAGGCTTTCCATCACATTTGCTAGAAAAAATTAACCATGATTGGAAGGAAACTGTCACCAGTCACCCCTCATTTCCAACAATGCATTTGTAACGGATCTGAGGATGTTCAAATCAAATGTAGGGTGATAAAAAGGAATTTATTTTTAAATATCTACTGTAATATGAGTGACCATTTTGCTGTCATATGTTTCAGTTACATTCAAATGTCTCTGGTGAATTTTTCTTAGCTCTCGTATTCGTTTCAAGACAAAAACTGATGGCTAATAAAATTCACATTTGGCCTATTTTATTTTTGCTGGATCAGATCCTTTTTCACCACGCAGAAGAAAACCCCACAAACTTGCCTTGAAAACATACACGCAGTTTTGTAAAGACTGCAGTAGTTTCACATCACCCAACAGGTGACATTTTAGAAGGAGAGGAGGTAATTTTCCTTCAATATCCAATACAGTATCTTAGTAATTTATTGAGCTACTTCTGTGACTTTCTGATCTTTGAGTTGTTTTCACACACATACAAAAATAAATGTTAGAGAAGCATTAGTTTACAAGCAAAATGCTTACCTATACAGTGCTACTTTGACAGATTTACCAATTCCTACCATCTTTATCTTCAAGTTAGCTCCTTTCTCTTTCCCTTTGTACTTTCCCTACCACTTTCCACATGCATACAGTTATGCTAGTGTGCATGAGATGATTACGCTGTATTCTACCTTTCTATACAGCTTCTGAAAATATTTTTTCTTTCTCAGGCTCAATATCTACAGTAAAAATGAAATATAAAGTTTTTGCATAAGCAGATTCTCAAGAAGGAAAATAATAAAGAATCCCAACTGCAAACCACATCTTGGACTCACCAGTCATCCAGGCCTAAAGAAAGTCACTTTCTAGTGTCTGAAAGACCATAAGAAAAGGATTATACTGAATAATGTTCTCAACTCAGTTAAGAACATTGTGTTCAAGAAATTAAGATATACTTTCAGAAAAATTGGGAGAGAAGTCCAGAACCTAGACACAAATTCTAATATGATTTTGGGAACTACACTTATTTCACATTCTGGGTAGGACTAGAAATAATACTATACACTACAGTGTTTCTTTAGTGAAAAAATTTGTCATGTATTGCACCATAAGCACATTCCTAGCTCTTGAAGGAAGTGGAGATATGGCAGTGCCCTTCCTGTCACACATTGCAGACTTTGGTAATTTAGTTCTTTTGTACAAATGGTCATACATTGTTTCAAGGTAATGCAGAGTTTTGTGGCTTGTAGGAAATTAAATACAAGGTGCAAGTCCTGGGGAATCCTCCTTGACACTTTCTGCTACAGAGGAGCCTGTGGTTTCAAGGGACTGCACCTACTTCAGGCAGTTCCTTCCAAGCCTGCATACAGGCTTTCCATCCTGAGAAGCAAACAGAGCTAGAGTGAAGTGAAAAGGCCTGTGGAAATGAAAAGTAAAGTAAAGAACAGATATGAGTAACATTTATTTGAGCAGGTGGGCCTGAAGCTACCTTAATTCTCTATTTCTTCAATCAAACTGGGGTGCAACTTACCATCACTTATGGCTGTATTCCTGCTACATCATATTCAGCTACAATATGCTAGTTTGAGCTGTGAAACAAGAAAAGCAAAATATCATGTAAAGAGAAGCTTCCACCTAAAATGCAACAAATACTTTTGCAGTTCATATTATCGTTAATATTAATGATCCTTCTATCATGAAATTTTGTAGTGAAAAAGATTCAAATGTTTTATGCAATTCAGAACAAGGCAATTAGTTCAGAATAAAAATTTTATTTATGTTATTCTTCTGTTTCTACCCCTCCTCCTAGTGCTTCTTCAGGAAAAGAAACCCAAAGCCTAGCAGCAACAGATTTAAACTGAAATAAATAAATACACTGTCCAGCACAATTATTCCCAGCCAGTTAAATGTCTTTTCCAGAAGATGAATACTTTATTTAATAGCAACAATTTAACCAAAAGTTGATTCAAAATAATTAAAATCCCAAGCTCCAGAACACTTCTTTTAAACATAAGCCAGCAACTTCTGCCAAGAAAAAAAAAAAGCCTCCTTCTGGCATGCCTGAGCACATCAGTCAGGTTAAGAAGTTTCAAACAGGAAAGTACTGCAGAAGTACTGTCCTACCAATACCCCTATGCACTCCACTTGAGAGCCCAGTCCAGCTGGAAACTGAGTCAATGATCTTTGCTTCAGTAAGAGTAGGCGGCCCCAAAATATCATGGTAATAAGCTAATTTTGCTATTTCAAGGGTTCTTGCAAGAGTCAAGTCAGTGGTAAAAAATTTAATAGTCATCTACCCTTAACAAATGAGTCAGTGCAGCAGCTGCTGCCAAGTTAAGGGCACAAAGTAGAGTTTTTCCTCTTTGTTACTATCACAGAGACCTGCCTAGGCCAGCATTTCCTAATTATCTTGCTCAACCCCTTTTGTCTCCACAAATGAGCTCTGTCATTCAGTTCCTGTCCCTAATTGCCCAAAAAGCAGCAACCATGCAGACAAAGCTGTGCTGCTTCTAAATCTAGACCTGCTTCCATGCCCTTTCTGAATACCTCATGCCATTTCTAGAGTAGTATGCCCACCTTCAATTTTGGGAAACATTGGAGAGAAAATTCTTTGCTTCCTGTGTTTATACAATTTGTTTCCACAGGATTCTCAATACAGACTGGGATGGAGCAAGGTCACTTCTACAAAGAAGTGACTTAAGTCCATTACTTAAGTCCATTTACCAGATCAGTGAAAGACGCTGCTGTGTACCTGCCACGCACAATGAAGTTATCCTCTGCCTATCCACAGTGCACACATTCTTGATCATGGAATCTGTCAGTAGAAGCATGAAGACAGATGGTTACAACCTAGCTATGTGACACCTAATTTAAGTCTTACTGTGTTTACTGTGGTTCAAATGTCCAGCAGTCTTTCTGCATGGCAAAACCAACAAAATCATATTCAAAATCTACTTGAAGGTCACAGCCTTTCTTATTTACCAAATCAGGACATAACATACAAAATGGAGATCAGTTCAATCAAGTCAGACCAAAAGCTGGACTAGCACAGTGTCTTCAACATTGTCATATAAGACTGTAAGAAAGAGGAAGGGCAAGACACAAATTACAAATATACAACACTTTCCCCAAATGCTCTTCCAAACTGTAACTATTTTCATCCCAGGGAACCTTCCGAGTCAGCTGCGGCTCCCTACATTTAGCAGTCCTCAGCATATTTCTATTCCATATACCACTTCATGCTCTCAACACAAGTAGACTTTTAATATCCTTTGGAAATAAGCTTCACAAGTCTACCATGTGTTGCACCAAGTACATGTCATGACTCTGCTAGGCTTATGAGATGTCTCCAAAGTTCTTGTATTAGAAGAGGTGCTGAACAGCTAGTCTTTATCTAATCTCACTAATGGTTTTGTAACCTCTGTCACATCCCAAGTTGTCTCTTTTCCGAACTGAAGACTTCTAGCCTAATCATCTCTTTCTCACACTGATCAACCCTGTGATCCGCAGTGAATTATTGCAAGGGTTGCATCTCCTCTTGCAGACTTTCTAATCAGTTGCTCTATATGAGTCACTGATACTATCTAAAAATTTATTATCTAAAAATTTAGTCTTTGCATTTTATCTTGTAAAATTACAGGTGACTTGTACTTGAAAATGTCTTGCACCTATGTCGTGGTTTAACCCCAGCTGGCAGCTCAGCCCCACCCAGCCGCTCGCTCAGTCCCCCCCACATGGGATGGGGGAGAGAATCGGAAGAGTAAACGTGAGAAAACTCATGGGTCGAGATAAAGACAGTTTAACAGGTAAAGCAAAAGCCGTACACACAAGCAAAGCAAAACAAGGGATTCATTCACTCCTTCCCACGGGCAGGCAGGTGTTCAGCCATCTCCAGGAAAGCAGGGCTCCATCACGCATAATGGTGACTTGGGAAGACAAACGCCATCACTCCGAACGTCTCCCCTTCCTTCTTCTTCCCCCAGCTTTACATGCTGAGCATGACGCCATGTGGTGTGGGATGTCCCTTTGGTCAGTTGGGGTCAGCTGTCCCAGCCGTGTCCCCTCCCAGCTCCTTGTGCCCCCCCGCCCACTGGCTGGTGGGGTGGGGTGAGAGGCAGAAAAGGCCTTGGCTCTGTGTGAGCACTGCTCAGCAGGAACTAAAACATCTCTGTGTTATCAACACTGTTGCCAGCACAAATCCAAAACACAGCCCCGTACTAGCTACTATGAAGAAAATTAACTCTACCCCAGCCAAAACCAGCACAACCTAGAAAGGTCGTCTTATATAAACTGAGATTAGTTCATTGTAACCAGAAGTTATTGGTTTGTAAATTAATTTTACCATAGATCAATTGCAATGGATTCAATGTTTCCCCTTTTTAAAGTAACAGCTGCCAACAAGATGTCTCTAAAGAAAATGCAACTACATATAATTTTAAATAGAGAAAATTTCGGTTCAGTATCAGGAAGGAAGGAATATTTCAAATCTTATAATGTTTGCCAGGTGAAAAACTTCCTGTGGTTAACTGAATGTAGGTGTCAAGTTAGATTTCCTGATTTTTATGTAACAATGTAAAACTAAATTCAGCAATTTGTAAACAAACAAAAGTACTTGCTTCCAAATGTGAAAAAAAGCAGAAAGAAAAATAAGACCACAACTACTCTATAGTACTCCTTATACACACTATAGACAGAAAAACTGTTTTATAATGATTTTGCAAGCCTTCAGGGGGAAAAAAAAAATAAAAAAAAAAGAGAGAAGGTGACGTTTTCCTATCGTATTACAGTCATACCACTACAATCTCACCTTGTGGAAGAAATGCAGTGCATATCATAGTTCCAGCTAAAATTCATCATTTTAAACAGCAAGACTATTGAAGCCTGTTTTCCAGTAGGGTTATGCCTGGTTGTTGAATGAATTATTTTCAACATTTTTATCACAATTCTGCATCATGAGTTCATCCCTTACTGATGACTGTTTGAAAACTGACATAGAAGAGAAACTTTAACTGAGAGCTAAATCTGGGGCTTTCTTTTGTGGATTCTTCGATCCACAGGTTGAGTTTATATTGCACTCTTTAATACAGCATCAATCTGTCTGTGTATTTTTCCCTCTTCAGAACAGAAATGATTAGTGTGACCTACCTTTGAGATCTCTACATCTCTCTTGGCTCTAGAAATTATTATAAGGGACAGATAACAGGACACGTGCAATAACATGATCCCTAAGAGACAAAGCTAGAAAAGAAAAATAATCAATAACATATATATTTCAAAACATTTGAACAAATGTTATTATTCTGTAGCTTGTATTAAAGCACTTCCAGTGTTAAGCTTTGCAAGCACACACAGAAAGGTGCTATCCCTACTGAAAATTATATGTTAATACAATGTTAGTATTCATGTGATTTTGTAAATAGATTATGGAAGAATTTAGCTTATTCACTCTTCTCAGAAAAATAGGGTGGTCTGCATCTATGACTGATATTAAAACATATTTGAATAGCTTTAATATTTAAACTGAAAATGTTACCATCTGATTACCGTATACAATTAAGTAGAGCATGATGATGATTATTGCGATGATTATAAACAGCATTGTGATAATTACAAACATTGAGTTTGGGATCCTACCTGAGTTTATGTTGCTCCCACAAATGTTTTCCAAAGGGGAAAAAAGCCCAAAACACACACATCCCAACAAGCTGTTTATTCTTAACCATTGACATTAACATTGACCACTACCGGTTTCTAAGTTTCAGAGGTAGGAAACTTCTCACTTTCCTCTCAGTATAATATAAATACACATTGCATCAATGTGAGTTATCCAACTGCTAACCTGCTTATTACCTGGTTTATATCATTGGTTCGTCCTGATCCATCTATACCAGCACTCAGTACCAGAGAAGCTGCACATGTGTACACACACACACACACATGCATGAGTAAAGAAAAATTTTAGTAGGTCTCACAAATACCAAGGAAAAACTGGATTAAAATAAATCCTTTTATTCCGATTGCTCCTTAGTTCAGTTTTTCTTCATCCCTCTTTAACTAACCCATGGTACGAGAAAAGACAAATCTCATGTTTCAAGACCTGCTTCAATCCATCTTATAGGTAAGAAAAGCCCTGTTACACATTTCAGACCATCAAGAAATTCTGTCTATGCACAAGAGAACACATTTTTCCCCTCCTGTAACCAATTACTGCAAAAATTGGAAAGTATTGGATATCTAGCTAAGGATATCTACATAAGAGGTACAGTGGTAAAGGTATTAGCCTTCCAGACCATTAGACAGCCTCACATATAGGTTTGATGCTTCCCCTTTTTGTTCGGAGAGGAGAAATGAGTCAGGCACACTAGAATCTGGTTTGCTTTTGGATCTAAGACATGTACTGTTTAATTACCATTAAAAAGCATACAAGCATGAAAGAAGCAATAAGCATGCACGGATTATTTATTTGCTAAAACTTTCATGATGAAAGTTGCTCCTAAAGGGCTAGGAAAAGTAAGGCCATAGATTTACTCTACCCTTGCCAGTCAAACAATGCAAGTGTTGGCGTGTGTGCTGATTCTTTTACAGGCCAGTATCCAGTATATCAACACAAAATTGTATTAATAAAAAAATCTTGCATTGGACACTCCCAAAATCATAAGATTTGCTTTTATTACTGATTTTATACCCATTGATTATTTTGTGTTTCTTTTGGGGAGGAAGCTTAGGAAGACAATCTTCCCCCCCCTTCAGGAGTTTATAGCTTTTGAGGGAAAACTGCTAGGCTTCTAAATGTGTGGCATTTTAGGGGTACAAATCCAGCCTTAAAAAGTACACACAAGCCTTCTCAGTAGTGATCAGAAGTGATTCCTCATATCTCTATTTTCTGGAAATAATTTCTTGTGCTCATGTTACTCCATTTGCTTTAGCATCCTCCTGCTCCAGCTTTCTCCTTTCCCCCCATTTCCCTTCTGTTCTTAAAGATCACCTGTTTCTCCCCTTTCCTCCACACCTTTCATTGTCTTGTTCTCCTGACAGTTCCTACACACCAAACCTTGGTCTCAGTAGGACTGTAAGAGATGGTGGTCATCATAACAAGAAACTGTTTCACTTTCACATTGTTTGGATAGGATGATCAACTTGCTGACTTCAGCGATAACAGGAACTTGCCATTTTCAATTAAAAAAAATATCACAAGATAGCAAAGTTTAAGAACACTAGAAATATACTATTGGTCAGACCAGTGGTCCATCCAGCTCAGTATTTGATCTCCAAGAGCAGCAAGAGAAGTTGTCCAGAGGAAAGCACACATCTGCCTGCTTTCTACTATTCATTTCCTTCATATTCCCCCAACATCTACTATTGTTATGCTAACCATTCCCATTAGTTTATGCATCTGTCATCATCAATTTGTCTAATGCCTGATTAGACCAACTGATACAATCTGCCCATACACTTTCTTACTAGGGTGAAGAAGAGAGTCTGTTGTGTAAAGTACTTTAACTAGTTTAAATTTATGCCCCCTCTTTGTTCTACTTTTGTGATTTAACACACCAGGTATTTCATAGAGGAAGCATTATAAATATTTAACAATTGTCAAAAATATGGAACTATTCTAAGGCCACTTAACTACTACCCATTTTCCCACAGTTATTTAGGAGAGAAAAGCTGTAGCACTGTCTTGTAGCCTAACCTTATGCAAGGCAGGTCTACACTAGTGCTACCGCAGCCTTACACCAACACTTTGGACCTAATTCAGCTTGGACTGGAACACAGCTCCTAGCAAAGCCAGCAGGAGCTGTGTCTACACTTGTCAGGACTGAGTTTGTCCCTGTACACCTACAGTTTTCCATCTTCTGCATTTAGTCTTCCAAAATTCTCTGGGTTTTTGAAGAGGATGAGCAAGTATGTATTGCCTAGGTGAGACCTTGCACAGCCTTTGTCTGCCCTGTCATTGCGTCTGTCAGTCAGGGCCTGTTAACTTTTGAAAGCTGTGGAAACAAACAGGAGTGAAGAATATACAACTAACTTCTGCCAGACGGATTTTTTTCTTTTTAAAATAAATCCATATTTACATTACATTCTCAACCCTTCAGTCTCTATTCCAACATATTTTTCATCATTTAATATTATTGTTCCCATATTCAGGAAATATCAAAACTGACAAAAGTAAGAGCTAAATTGTGAAGTAGTGTAACAGGAAAGGAAAGAAGAGTTAGTTATGTATATTTGACTATATTCAGTGGCTCAGTAAACCTGTGAGCCAATACTATGCTCCTCTGAAAAACTTCTTTAAACCCAAATCCTTGCACAACCCAGCTTCTTCATTTATAATAAAATCTATTAGATTAGCAAATTTGTATTCATATTAGTACAATAGTACCTGGTTAGACTAGTTAGAATTACAGAAAAGATCTCTGTAAATCAATTTTTTGGACTAGAGACTATTCATCTCTAATCCTATTGCTTCAAACTATTGCCCTCCTTTGCTTTCATAAATAAAGTGGCCAAAACCAAGATAAGCTAAAACTTTCACACATCAAAATATAACCTCTCCAAAACATACTTTAAATGTGTAAGAGGTTCCATTACCTGGGAAAGAGGAGAGAGTGTAACAAAAACTGTTACAAGCACTTCTCCAATTCTAGGTCTGCATGGTGCCCATTGCTGAACGCAGAGAAGTAAAGCTTTAGGAAACTGATGGCAACATTTGCCTGGTGCAGGTTTTGTTTATCTGTAAATGCCAGCCACGCAGAATAAATACTTGCCTAGTCACAGTGGTGACTGCATGTATTATAACTCAATTTCAGGTTAGAATCAATTCTTAATTAGGAAAACAACACCTATGTAACACAAATGAAAGACTAACACAGCCTCTAATTTTAGAAAACGGCTTGTGTGGGATTTGCACGTGATTCTGAGAGGTGACTTGCTTTTCATTTCCTGGATCAGTGTTTCCTAACCTGTTGGATGTTATTTTGAAGAGTTTTAAGAGACACTAGACTGAGATGAGAAAGCATGGGGCGCAGCGAGGCACCAGGACCCAGCACAGCTACGGAGTGGAAAGGGTGAGCAGTTTGCTTCCCCGTGGCGCCTGCAACTCAGTCCCCAGGCTGACCGACATCCTCAAGCCTTCACTGCTGAGAAAAAGGAAAAGGGGAAAAAAGTATCAACAGTACTTTAACTTACGTTAAAGTGCAAATTTAACTTAATCTAGTTAAACACGAGCAAGAAACAATTAAGTTCCCATAGAAAAAAACCCCTGGCTTCTAATCAGAACTAGCAGTGTCACCTTGAATCGTGTACATATGAGTATGTATTTTAGAATACTTTAGAATAAGATAGAAATAGTATAAGAGGTCTTAGTAGTTAAGAAGGGATCACAGTTAGAAACTGGCATACGAGAGTGTGAGAATTGTAGACAGTTAGAAATAGAAACTAGCATACGAGAGCATGAGAATTGTAGAATCTTCAAGGTGATGGATAATGCCGAAGTTAGATAAGAGGGTACGGGCACTGCATACTTTACTAACAAGCCTATGTTTGTCCTAAAAGAATGCGAAGCTGTAACCCTTCAAAGGCCAATAATGGGAACATCCTCTTACCGGGAGAGCCATAAGGATAAAGGGACCCACAACAACCCTGAAAACAACAGGAATCACAGCCACTAGGGGAAGGGGAAAGGGAAAGGGAAAGGGAAAGGGAAAGGGAAAGGGAAAGGGAAAGGGAAAGGGAAAGGCGGCAGCGGGAGATTGCGGCCACCGACCCCACTGGGGGATGAAAGGACTGCCCCCCCGCCCCCCTTGTGAGCATGCGCAGTGAATTAAAATCACACTGTAGCTTTACATCGAAGTGGAGAAAATACGGACCAACGGAAGAAGAGGATGATTAGTTAGTCTGATGAATATGCATTAGATAGGCGTGGTGTGTTAACTTGCATGTATAAATACTGAACATAATTGCAATAGGTGTGCTCGATTTGTGGAAATATTCGACCCTGCGCAGAATAAAGCAATGTCTTCTCTCCAAACATGCTCTGTGTGTTTCAGGAGTTATTTTACAGCGAGGTAACAGGAGGAGATTTGGCTTTCAATGGTTTTTGAGTTAGAAGTTAATACAAGCTACAGTGTAGGCGTCCTGCCCTAGCCTGGCCGCCTTGGAGACCCCCTCCGACCAGTCCCAGGCTAGCTGCCCAGCACCCCTCTCCTTAACAGCCAGTACCCTTTCCTTTCATGTCCAGGGTGGAAACAGTGAGCCAGCAGTCCTCCAGCTACCTCAGGCAGAGTTACATTTTTAAGTCATTATGCTTTTGATTACTAATTTGACTTGTGTAACTTGTGAATGAATTTGTCTATGTTGTAAAAGGTGGATGGGGGAGTCAGCATACAGCATAGCAGCCCTGGGTTTGCTAAAACCACGCTCCCAAGAGATTTCATTTCGTGAGATATGTAAAGAGAACACTTTTTGAAGAGTCCGTTCAGTACAAGAGTTGCCCAAGAAGCAGGGCCTCAGCATTTAACCACTGAAGACATGAACCCAGCGAAGTTCACTTACGGAAGTAGGGTCACGAGCCTTGAAACTGGGATGAACAGCACCGGCGTTGAGAAACGGCTGCTCTTGCTGGTACAGTTGAATTAAAATCGTAACAGTAGGGATTCATGCCAAGATGCACTGTTTTACATGCCAAATGTAAGAAGAGCTAAGTGGTATACACCAGTTAACCTCCTGACTCACTGTCTCTGCCCTCACATGAATATGACTAGATTTGTTAATGTTTGGTAGGGTGGGTTTTTTTATAAATAACTCCTATTACTGCTGACCAGCGTTGTCCTTTGAACACCTTCCTTCACAGTCTCCTCCTGAAGTAACCTGCATGTTTTTCACTTTCTCATCTTTACTCCTTTTCCCTTTTTGCTTTTTCAGCCATTAGCCTATCCATTGGGTTGTTCGTTTGGTTCTTTGTTTTGTTTTTTCTTTTTATTTTTTTTTCTGTGATTTTATGAGAAAATGATAGGCAATGCATGAGAGGTTTACAGTAGAAATGGCTTAACAAATTGGACCTGATTTTCCTTCTCTGGTTTAGTGGTGAAAAAGGCAAGGCAGAACACAGACCCAGGAGGGCCAGAAGGGAGGATGCTCATCAGCTAAGACACAACAGAGAAGTTACACTTATTCAGACCTACACTTCACCTGAGCTGTTTAACTTTCCTGAAGCACTGGGAAGTGCTCTCCAGCATTAACTTTCTATTCCCTGTTTATTTCTGAATCAGACTCCCATTGTGCCCTAGATTTCAATTTCCCCATTATTCAAAATCCACAGTTCCTGTCCTTGCATTAGCCTGGATTCTACTTTGAAAAAATACTTCTGGATATCAGAAAAAAATCGCCTGGAAAAAAAGTATTAAATTTAGGTTGAGCTAATGTTTGAATGCTTCAGGAAGTGTTTTCTTTCTGGTGAGGAAAAAAAAGCACACAAAGAAAAAGGTTTTCTGCTTGCTTCTCTGGATGGGCTTAAGGTTTATTTTCTATTTCTTCCAGACTTCTAGGATTCCAATAGCCCCGAAGGATTCAGCAGTACAGCTCTGCCTAGCTCTGTCTCACTTGCGCTTTCTGTGCAAGTGAGATGCAAAGTCCACATTTAATATATGCTGGCTGTGAAGAGATCCTTCATGCCAGTAAATCTCGCCAGTTCTGAAAGTACTCGCCTTAGTAATGCTTGCACAGCACAACGCATTCACGTTTTGTTCAAGAACACTACAGAGAGTAGCAACCTTTCTTTAACGGCGCAGTGTTTGCACAGCGACTGGTATTTTTTCTATGCATCAGAGTTGCTGCACATCTGTCACCATTGCTGTGTCCCTAATGCAGGTGTTCAGTGCTCCCCAGACATATTCGACGTAACTGCTGCACGTGTTGCATGCGTTAAAGTACTGCTCTGGGATGTAGAGTACAGCCAACTCCTTTCAGACACTCCAGTCTTGCTGCTCATTCATTGCACAGCTCTTTTTGTACACCCTCCTAGACATTCTGGGCAAGAATACAAAAGGGCTGTGTTTAGAAAGCATCAAAAGAAAGATTTTGCCATTAACACTACAAATGATGAGCTAATAAATGGCATCAAATTCAGTGTATTACAAGAAATCAGAATCCCACATTTTCAGGTATTCTGGACTGGACAGTAAAGTAGGGAGCATTGCCTCTCATCTAGACCATGTTCAAAGACCTATAGTCAGACAACTATTTCCATCTCTTCTCTGCACCTTGTTTTCACACATACTGTCTACAGTAAGAGTCACAAAAATCTCACTTGGATGTCTGTCTCCCTTCATTAAGGAGGAGATATGTGTGTCTGAACATGGGCCCGAGAATCTAGAATTAATTAATATTTTATAGTCACATTTAAAAAAAATGCACATAAATAAGAGGCCTGCTTAACTGATACTTATCCACAGCTGCTACCATAATAGGAAACCAAGTTAATTAAAAACATCAGCAACTACAGCTAATAGGGAAGTGGAACAGATAAATACAAAACACACACAACTGTTATTGTAGACTTTCACTATGACAAAAAGCAGCACTAGTTTTCCAGAGTTGTGAGCCTAGAACATTTTGATGTGGATTAATTTACCCATCACTAAAAATAAAATGAATTTACTACATCATGCCCTACTCAGCTGTTAGCTCATTTTGATCAAAAAACAAAACAAAATCCTTTTAACAGTTCAAATCAGGATGGCCCTGTAGCTCACTGGTAGAGGAATGAAGGCCATTATTCTGGTTTGGTTAGAAACTGGAGTTATATGAGACAATTTGTATTACTAGCGTTGCTTCAGACAGTATTTGTGACCCCGTTGCTTCAGACAGTATTTGTGACCCTTAAATAGCTCCCTTCTTAACCTCTCAATGCCTCAGATGGAAGGAATGGAGGAGGTTATGTCTGAGGAAGTAACGCTTACCTCTTTCCCCAAGCTGGAATCTCTGAATGATTATCTGTGAAATGCTTTGCTTTTACTGATCGGTTTTGATAAAAGATATTCTCAAATATAGTACTATATTTTTTAGTCATATATACCATTCCAATGCTTCTATGAAACATGCTTGAAAAATGCACTCTGTATCGTACAGTTTTATAGAGAGAAATGTAATACAGTAATTTGTAAAAGAGCTAAAAAAGATTATCAGATGACAAAACAAGGGGAAAATAGGGAAAACTCAACTCCTCTGTTATAGCACCCACCCTCAGCTTCCCCCAGAGAACTAAGTCTAAGATACTTTCTCTCAATGACCACATGAAAGACTTTGCTACTACAGACTGGGAACCAAAGAGACTACTTCCTAGAACAGCCACTACAAATATGATATCACATTAATTAACCTTTATTTTATTCCACTGTATGAGTAATATTACAATGGAAAGTCTAGATAACATGCTCATTAACTTTTCCATTCTTTGAACTGGTAAGCTGTCGAATTCGAGCAAAAGTATTTGAAATAAGCTTAATTTGTCTCATTTTTTACTCGGTTATCTGCTCGGCATAAGAGACAACCTGTTTCTGATACATCAAGCAACAATTCTATAGAAAGTACTAACCTGAAATTTTCTCTTTTGCACCTATTTCACCATAAAGAGGTTCATTCAATCAAGGAAGGCTTTTAAGCAGATAGCGGAGCTGCAGCCATGACTAAGTGACAATAATGAGACCAGACAGCTTAAAACCTTGATATTGTTTCTGCTTCATACGCAGGCTGACACCCCACTGAGATCCTTCCACATTTGCCTCCCTTTATGGTACTGCAAAAGGCACAGCGCATCACAAATAACAACATTAATGAGATTTCTATTGGGATTGCAATACATTTTTCTGTTGGGACTAGTTGGGCACTATTATTTGCCTAATTATTCCTCTCCTAATTAATTCTACCGGCAGTTGCAGATCTTCAGTTATATAAATACTCTCCTGTGTTTGCTCAATTAAGTGGAAAGATTCCTGTAACCTAATATGTTAACATTAGGATAAAAACAGCTGCATAACCTCCACCCAATACAGAAAATATTGGAGCTCTCTAAAGGAAAAGCATATCAAAGCTCCTTAGACCTCTATTTTTTCCCTAATGTAAGTAGCTCCTTATAATTTTCAAAAGCATATTACAATTCTTTTTTCCATCTTTCAGAGCTGGTAAAAGGTATCAGATTATCAGTGAGTACAAAATAGTATCTCTTTGGATAGCTACATGACAAGGAGCTTTAATACAACTTTACTACACTGAATAATACCACTAAAGTCTTTAAAGGTTTGGGGAATAAAAGAGTTCAGCACTCTGCTACATTATTCAGCACTTACACATATAGCTAGGAATGACAAAAAAAGAACTTGTGTATAAGTGTATGTATTTTGTCTTCATGGCTTCCATTCCAGTGGAGAGACAGATAACTCGTCTACCTAACTCTTTAGAGGAGTCTGCAGCACTGTCAGTGTTGGCCTTGTCTCATGAAGCCTGGCCAAAATCCACTTTTAGGAGATCCACAGAAAAATGGATGTCTCCCAGCAGGAAAAAGAACTTCATTCTGCGAAAGGACAATCTCTCTACAACTGACCACATGGCACACTTCAAGTAAGAGTTAACTGAATATTCAAACTGCTGTACTGACAGACCATTTATCATCCCAAGTATTCCTCCCCAGACTACCCATTCCACGTAATACAGTAGAATGTCTGCAACGCATGCTGCAGACATGCACCTTTTTTTGAACAATTATAAACAACTTACAGGAACGTCTTCAGTAACTCCTTGTCACCAGTTTCCATACTTTCCAATGTGTGCACAACAACTTTGTTTGGTTTGGCTCATGACTAGTAATTTACATTAAAATTTGCCTTTTGAGGCCAGAATTATATGCCAGCAGGTAAATAATGTAGCATTATAGACAGAATTAGCTTTTATGAAACGACAATCTAAAATTTGCGGACATGTTTATGACTAGTAGCTCCTTTAAATTCCATCCTGAGTTACATGGAGTGTCTCAGGATACCTGGTTGTGACTATCATTCAGTTATATCATGGATTTGATAATTCTAAATATTCATATCAAGAAAGATTGCCATTATGGCAAAGTAAAAGAGGAGCAAGTGTTTTAACAACTCCATTGCATTTTGACAGTTCTCATGATTACTGTACTTTCAAAACAAACACCTTATGACACACGTACAGACTGCTCACGACGTCTCTGTTGACTCTCCCTTATCACAGACTTATTTAAGTTTCCGGTTGGAAGCCATCAGCTTTGAAAGAGCTGGTTAAGTATTTTAATGAGGTGCCTGCTTAGAGCTCCAATTTTAATACTCAAAAGGAATAACAGTTAATAACTCCAGCCTCCAAGGCTACATGACATACATTACTTTTTAAGAACATAAACAGGATTATTTGATGTTATGAAAGAGAATTAGACTTTTCATTCTCTGGGACTGTAAAATTATTTCAATATGGATTAGCTCTAGGTTTTCCAAACCTTATCAACATTATCAGTTCTATTCAATGCAAAAACTTCCAGCTGTGTCAGTTAAGACTGCAATTAAGAAAAAATCTTGCCAATTAACCAAAGAGCCTCACAAGATAAAGGATACATCCCAGTTAGTACAAGACTCCTGTTTAATTGTCCAGCAATGAAGTGCATTCTATTACTTGACATTCCTGCTTATTTGGAATTGTACAAACAGAACTACTCCTCAATAGGTTAGGCATGGATTTCACGTTAGTCTTCACAACATAAATAATGTATCTTAAACCCCAACTATGGACGCAGGAGATTATACACACAGCCAAGAAAAGAATGCTTTGAATTTTTACCTCAACAGTTATGAAACAGGAGAAAATCTTGATAGGATAACCTTCCATAAAGATCCTTACAACCAGATAGCTTCCTCTTTCAGTGAAAATAAGTGGTTCAGAATGTCCTTGTCCTATCTTCACCACAAAGATGTCATCTTGGTTCCTACAGCGAGGTGTAGACACTTCTTTCCTCCAAACCTAATCTAATCCTTGGTATTCAGGACACCAAAATAACTTCTTTGCAGAGTTCTTTTCCACACCTATTAACTTCTACAACCACATTTTTTCTTTCAGTTCCTCATATAAATGTGTTTAGAATACAGCATGTTTGATTTAAGCCTACTTGATTTGGTATTTTGTTTCAAACACAATGCAGAGAACAAGCTTATTGCCCTGCTACAAGCCAACTTTGGCCTCTCTCCCAGAACACATACACCCTCTTGAACCTCTCCCCTTCACCCAGATGAGCATATAATCCTCCAGACACATTTCAGCAGGAATGACAAAACTCAAACTCAGCTATAATTTTTAAAATAGATGGCTTCTTGCAAATACCTGTACACTGTATTAAAAGATGCACTTTTTTTTTCCCTAAACCATCTTGTCCATATTCCACAGGCTATGCTTTCCTCTGACCACCTTTAGAGATGGTCATCTTACTACCTTTTTTGCCAGCCTGATCCATCTTCCTGAGATGGCCTGACTGGTATACATCTAATTAAACTCTGAACTCAACTTGGATTTGATCTCAACTTTTATTTAACTTTGAAGTACACTGCTTTTATTTAAGACTTGAAGGGTTGAGGGAGTTAGAGGTGGGGAGACAGTAGTATGCTTTTCTAATAATATCAGCTGATTTAAAAAAAAAAATATTATCTCTATTTTTAAAAATTTGTGGTATCTCTCCAATATATGGATTGGACATGCAGTCAGTGAATAGATAAGTACCTGAACTTCCTTCATTAATTTCTGAGGCAGAAGAGGTACGAATCTTCCGTTGCACTGTAAAACCTCAAGCTGAAAACTGCAATTCAGGTACAGTTCTCCTTCCTTAAAAAGAAAAAAGGAAAAAAGAAAAATCATTCATCTGATGATGACCAAGGAAGAGACTAGCAATTTGTGGTGAGCTAAAGTCTGTATAAAACATTCAGATATAGATCATCTTCCTGAATTGTACCTCCTACTGCCCCAATTGTCAAAATGAAAATCTACATGTTCCCACAAGTGCAGTTCAAAGTGCAGTTCAGAAGAACAAAACCTGAAATATGTCCTGTCCACCTCCAATGAACAGAGGCTAATCAATGGTTAAAACAAGCATTGGTAAGAATGTAGTCTGGGTTAGGCTACTATAAAACATGCTTTAGCTAGGTATAAAAGCCTGTTAATAAATTTACTGTAAAACAAGATATAAGAATAGCCCTTGTCATAAAAACACTACAGCAAGTGGATGTGTATCTTGTACAAAGTTAAGCTGAACTAGAAGATGACATTAACCACGTGAACTTGCCATCTGCCTCTCTGCCAGGGTGTTACCACCTCCACCACAGAGCCAGCAGACTACTTCATGCAAGCACTATCTTACCATTCAGGCAAAAATTCAGACAAGTTAGCTCAGATCACCAATTTAAATTATTAAGCTTATCTAGCTCATTTTGCCTGAAGGAGGTTACAGGACACTCACATCATCCTTCTGGATGCCTTGCAATAGGCAGCAGCTACCAATGGTGAGAGGATTAGGAGAAGCTGCAAGTCAGGGGGAAAGAAACATCCAATTACAGCTTTATGTATCAAATGAACATTTCCATAGCAACCACTGACTCAATCATCCCAATTTTCAGGGTTAAAGTTTAATTTACTTTAAAAAAGAAGCATAAAATATTAATTTGAGCATCTTACAAAAGGTTATTAATCTGCCTGTTTCAAAAAACTGATAGGCCATAAATGAAATAAACAACTAGAGTACATTAAAGTGTTAGGTTTTGTCCATTTCTGTTGATATTTTGGGGCTATACATTTATTCATTTCTGCAGGCAAGAAATGAAGGTGAATTCTACCTGATCTGTTCAAATACTGCTGCATTCAAAGAAAAAAGTTGAATTTTAACTAAAAATAGTAATAATAATGCAAAAGTAATAGCGAATTGCCTAACTCCCCCCCTTGAAACCAAAAAACAATGGAGTTTGCAAGCACCTATTCTCCCTAGTTTTTCAAGGGTTGTTGTTATTATTATGCATCAGGAATGAATGGGCTCCATATAGTTTAAAGACATGTGATCCCCTTCCCTCTCACCATATAAACAAGACGATTAACAAGAGCTGGTTCAAATTCAAGATTACAGTTATTTACCAACAACTAATCCAGGCTGTGAGTTAACCACGCCACAGAGAGAACGACTTGGCAGCTTAGACACAGACAGCTCACACAGCTCTACTGCTTCCATGGCTAACCTGTGCTCAGCAACACTGTATAACACAGCCAAGAGATCCAAACTGCTCCAAGCCGAAGCCAACTCAAGTGTTACTTCACTGTCATCTTAGAACTGGAAGCATACAGTACAGATGCAACAAACTGCCTTTCAGCAGAGTCAGCCTGAGCGCAGTGAAGCTCTTTAGCTTGAGCTCCGTGCTGGTTCTGCTGTAGGTGATGTGGCCCTTACAAAGCCACCCGGCTGTGCCCACACTGCGCTGCCCAGCATTCCTCGCTCCAGGAATGAGGAATCCACGCAGCACAAACACACGGAGGCCGTTAGGCCCATTGCTATGGATTGCAACACACAGGACATGTACTATCCAGATTCTTCCATAATCTGGAATTCCGGCCTCACATGCATCCCTGGCAATGAATTCACTGTATATAAATCCTGAATCAGTCTATATTCTCTCCTAACGAGAACATGAATTTAGTAACATTAGAGGTAAAGTTTCCAACGTGCAGCACTTCAATCAATTTCTGATTACATAAACTGTTACTCTTCTGGATAAAGAACACTGATTTAGCACACCAGAGTAGTTCCTAAATTTCATATGTGTGTGTGTGTGTGTGTGTAGTTTCTTGCCATTTTCTCTCCAGCTAAAGGACAGAATTCACTGTTTTCTATTTTGTCCAATTATTTGTTAACTAAAAGCATTTTCTCTTACAAGCTTAACATATAAACCAAACTTCTGTTGTCATATACTTTGGTAATCATCATTTTAAAAAGTATTTTACACACACATTTAACTTTTAAACACTGCGATGTCATAGAATTTACTGGCAACCCAAGTATTACCAAAATGTACATTCAAAAAAAAATAAATGATGAGATGAGAGCAAAGCAAACTGTAAAGATCAGAATCCATGCTAGGACAATCAGATGAAAGCAGGTAATCAAAACAAACTCACTGTCCTGGTTTCAGCTGAGATAGAGTTAATTTTCTTTATAGTGGCTGGTATGGGGCTATGTTTTGGATTTGTGCTGAAAACAGTGTTGATAATACAGAGATGTTTTAGTTGTTGCTGCACTGGTCAAGGACTTTTCAGCTTCCCGTGCTCTGCCAGGTGCACAAGAAGCTGGGAGGGGACACAGCCAGGACAGTTGATCCAAACTGACCAAAGGGCTATTCCAGACCACATGACGTCATGCTCAGTATATAAAGCTGGGGAAGAAGAAGGAAGTGGGGACATTCGGAGTGATGGCGTTTGTCTTCCCAAGTAACCACTACGCGTGATGGAGCCCTGCTGTCCTGGAGATGGCTGAACACCTGCCTGCCCATGGGAAGGAGTGAAGGAATTCCTTGCTTTGCTTTGCTTGTGTGCACGGCTTTTGCTTTACCTATTAAACTGTCTTTATCTCAACCCTCGAGTTTTCTTACTTTTGCTCTTCCGATTCTCTCCCCCATCCCACCAGGGGGGAGTGAGCGAGCGGCTGCGTGGTGCTTAGTTGCCAGCTGGGGCTAAACCATGACACTCACTATCACACCTTGGAACCTACCAGTCTCTTAACTGTAAATTTCCTAATACAAATTATTTAATGTAGATTTCTAAATATTTGAAAGAAAAATACAAGACATACCACAAAGATGATGTGACAAAGTGAATTGAAAAATCTTGGAATATCGCTGAGAAACATAGTCACGCTATACACAGATATGTGATGTATAAAGCCCTCTTTAAAGACAAAACCTTAGTTCTCTCAGTAGTAACACTCTGTGCATCTCCACAAGAAGTTGCCTCTGAGTAAGTACGAGCATGTAGCTTCAGCTTACTGCCCTTCACGGAACAACACAAAGCAAATCTACACTCATGCAGTGGCAGGTGGGCTTAGGGAAGGAAGCAGGGAAGATGCCAGAGGAACACTGATAATTTTGCACAGCTCTTTCAACTTATATACTACTCCAGGCATATAGTACAAGAAATATAAGCAAAAAACACTTGCAAGTATCTGGAAGCTTTCTGTTAAGTGCTAAAAACTGCAAACCAGCCTGCCTTCTTTCTCTCCTTTCCCACTTCTGTCTTAACCCCCTCCCTCTCCCAGCCACATGCTTCTCCTACATCTCTTGAGTTGACTGTCCAAATCAACTGTCACAGAACAAGAATTAACCAAAAAGACATTTGCTGCTGGATTAGGAGATTGGGACTGGCTTGCTGATCATGTGGTCAGATGAGCACTAGGTAGGCCTAACACAAGCAACGTGAAAGGAGCACATACTCCTTTTAGCACCAGCAAGTCTTCAGCTTGTTAGTTTCTATTGTTTATATGCAGGCAAAAGAACAAGTAAGAAAGTGCGGTGCAGAAGAGGATACAACTGAAGGCTTCCCTAATAACCTAATTCAGCTGAAATGAGACATCACTAGCAACTGTTAGATGTTTAATTTTGGTATCTTACCTTTTATCAGCAGCACAAAAGTCAACCTTTCAACAAATACTGTATTTTACTGTCTGAAATATGGCTTTAGATACAATTTCAGGGGAATGATGGTTGGTTGCTGTGTCTAGAGAGCCAGATTTAGAACAACTGGTATTCCACAGAATCCTTGAAAGCATCTGGAATAAGTCACTAATGAACATTTCAGCTGAAGGCTTTATAGGGCATTTTAAAGCTTTCACATAGCGCAGAAAAGAACTTGGACTCTGAAATGTACTATGACAGTATTTGTATATATCTGTGTAGGAAGGATTACCCTCTCTAAATATTTTCAATGAGTTCTGAACGTTGATGCCTCTTAAATGCCAGCAGTCATCAGGTTCAGCTGATCAAAGTTTAGTCCATTTATTTGTGGAATAAACAGCTTAGAATAACCCTTCTTGTTTCAGATTGCTACTGCAATAAGAAGGCTGACAACCTGCCCATACAAAAAAGAAATCTCCTCATTTTCAGCAGTCGCTCATTTTGTTGTCAGTCACTGAGACTATTATCAGTGGCTTGTCATTCTGACCTAGGATGGCAGGACAATCTGTAAATTGACTCAAGGTCCTGTTTTTATAATAAGCTCATACCAAACCAAACTATATAGTTACAGTACCTGTGATAACTGAATGGAACTGCAAACTTCACACTATCTTTTAAGATGTCAAGGCTGGTGCCTTCTCCGCTTGTACAAGAAAATGTTCACTTTCTGATCTGATAATAAAATAATTAAAAAAAAAGAGCAGCAGAATAAGACAGAAATCAGGGACCTACGATTGCAGAGGATGGATCAGATAACCCTAATAATTCTTTTCTAGAACTAAACAATATTAAATGCTATTAATATAAACAGGTAAATTTTTTGCTTAACAGTAGAGATTAGAAACAAGTAAAAAAAAGAAGAAAGGAAAAGAAAAAGAGAAACCAAGAAGGGCAGCTAAGCACTGAAGTCCACTGACAGCCTGCAGCAGATAGACACCTCATTTTTATTTGTATCCTTAAAAATTACTCCTGCTGCCAAGGCTACAGTGTTGATCTACCCTATTTACAACCACTAGAAGCCAGAGACAAATACAATTGCAGTACTGCAAGATCTGGCATGCTAGGTAAAGGCACTACTTTATTAGTGGCATTCCCTTTATTGAAGCCTCAATAAAAGCAGAAAATCATCAATAGCAACTGACTTTGAATAAACACAAAGCACATTCAAATAACGAGCCAAAGTGCCCAAAGGAAACAGACATTAACTACCCTCACACTCATCCTCAGTATAGACCTGAAACACCCTTGTGTCCAACATCCACATTTGACAGTACTTCCCTTGAATGTTTTTTGTTTTGTTAAAAATCAGAAGCATAAAATAACAGTGCCTGGTGCAGTTACTGAACCTAAATATAGCCCTCTAACAATTGTTTAATTTATTTCCCACTGTCATGCACTAAGACTTTTGTCGTAGGTCAGAACAAAAGAATTCCAGACTCATGCCTGTGTTAGATACAGAGAGATTTTGAAATGATGTAAGGACAATAACTATTAATTATATGTTGGAAGGTTGTTTATGAAGAGCAGGCAGTTCAGGGGAGGGGGGGAGGGGGAGAGAAGTCAAACTGCTTTCCAATTATAAAAAGGAAAACTTTTTTAAAAACAGTATACTTTGCCATTTTATCTTTGCTTCTCTCCCAAGACCAAAGGCAAAGATCTTGTATTATGACTCTATCACTACAAAATTATTTTTATATGTATAAAATTAAAGTGTTATTATTCTAAAACAAAAAACTACAAAATCTAAAATAAAAAAAAATCCAAAATATCTGTCAATTAAACTGCAAGATACATAAAATGCTACCTGACAGCATCAGTTCAGTTGTTCTCCCAGATTACAAAGGTTTACAAACAAGAATGGCATGCCTGAAAGATTCCTTTAATGGATTCACCACAGTTGAGAAGTTTAGCAGAACATGAGCAAGTACAGTGATCATCACTTCAGGAATTGGATACAGAAACCAACTCCTTAAAAACTTAAATGTTACAGTTTCAGTTCATTATCTACTAGATATTAGATTATTAGAACAAGAAAATAAGACAGACCTTTAAAAAAGCCTATCAAAACAACACTGGAGTTTTCAGGAATGAGTCATTTTACCTACTACATGGGACTGGATGTAAACAGAAGATCCCACCCGCCTTCTGAGTGAGCCTAGTAGCACAAACACAGAAGGGGCAACGGTGGTGCCACCCTGTCAGGCAGGTGAGCTGCTGTTTCCGCTGTTGCAGTACACAGCGGGTCATACAGTTCATCTTTTCCAGACTGTAGTCTGGCAGGTTGGAAGTAATCATATATAAGTAGTTGTTGTTGTTAAATTACAGTTCTACCTAATTTAGGACTTTTAGATACTGTTTCATTACAAGCTATTTTTATTACATCTCTTCTACAATATAAAAAATATTCTTTAAAATTAACTTTAAAGCAATATAGAAGAAACTTTTTCTAAAAGTACTTTATCCCCAAAGCTCAAATAAGGTTATTTAAACAAACATGCAGCTGATAGCCTACAGAAACCAGTAAGCCTTTTGTCTAGGTGCTTTAGTTTCCTTTTTTTTTCTTCTTTTTTCTTTTTTTTTTGTAAAATGCTGACACATTTGTTAGGTACCAACAGGTTGAGCAACCTAGCAGTTCAGCTCTCTGTTCACTACCTACCATTACCTTCACAGTATCAAGACTCTCTTCAGTCAAAAATAAATGAGGCTATTCCATTTGACAACACACTTTTCCCACTGCCTCCAACAGCTGTAACCTAATAACAACAACAACAACAAAAAATTAAAAAAATAATGTTAATTGCCAAGTCAACCCCACAAATTTCTATTAATTTAGAATTAAAAACAGTGGCTGCACCATATAATCTTGTTTCTTATGCTTTGCTCTCTCTCCTCTTCTTGATAGTATAAAACACATATCATGCATAATCTAGTATATTCCCAGTTAAACTGTAGAACATGGCAGCATCCAAGCATCCACAATTATCTGCATTGAGACATAAATGGATTATAATTTATCAGTCAGTTTGCTTATGCAAAGTAGGTATTACAAATCACACACATGATAAGAGGAGTGTGTGCAGAAGGTACCTAGGAGATAAAAATCTCTGTGAATCTAAAACAGAAAACATATGCTTTTAACCTAGAAAAAAATAAAAACCCACAGCTGTCTTCAAGAAACTACAGCATGTCAAATTCAGCTTTGCTTATGCTCAGAACATCTTTCTTGGAAGGGCTGTAGCTATTTTTTTTTCTTCCAATTTAAGCTTTTTCTAAAGATGGGTGAGAAAAGAACTAAGACTGCACATGTACATCTTTGACTAGTATTTCATAGAGATAATAACTTCATCTGAGAAGCTTGTGAGGAAGATATTTAAATCAGTAGCTTCTCTGCTACCTATGCTCTTTCTCCCCACCGTGACTGCAGGTTGTGACTTGTATTAACGGCACAGATGAGAGCCAACCTAAGAAAAAGAATTTAAGAAACTGTAATGTTTTATATCCCATTACTTTAAGGGTCACGTGCAAAACCAAGCTAGTATAAATAGCCCTGTACTACATGCAGGGGAACCAAAATAAGATCTTGCATATCGGATGTCTAGTATGAGTGATCATATTTGTGAAAACTACTGTAAAACAGGTATTGCACCACAAGTAGCAAAAATTCCTTCGAGGGGAGAATCCAGCAGGGAGAAGATTGCAGAAACTTGTATTAGGTTTTCAGGTACTGTGTGGTAAGTGGGCACCTGAACCAAGGGAATAGCCCACACAAGCAAGCATAAGAGGAACCCCACATAAACACATAAAATTTTATGTGTGACAAACACAAAGACAGAGGTCATTTGGCTCCAGACACAAGGGTATCTAAACTAATTAAATTAATTTCTGGAATAAAATGTTTTAACAGTCAGATAACATCTAAAGCTGTACAGTCATTTGTCTTGTCTGCTTACGTTTCTGGAATGGTAAAAAAAAAAAAAAAAAGAAAAAAGGCTCATTAACCAAACCTTTAGCTGCTGCTAGGTACTGATTAGCTCAGCACTCCTTTAGCTGTATTTTGACATGTTTTGCGAAGCTAGCGATTGGGAGTGTGAAGGGGCTGAGAAGTGAACAGAACCTGACTGAATTTGTTTCTCTGCAGCTGTCTCAGCTGTGCTGCCAGGAGAAAGCCAAATACAGTGACATCCTACACTCGATTAACTGCTAGTTAGCCATCTCTGTAACCATGAAATCAGAAACCACAAATCTAAAAGTATATGCAAAGAGCTTGCATCATAAAGAAAAGACTGTTTTGAGCAATATTCTATTTATTTTCTTAACAAGTAGGCTAAAGTGCTCAAAAGCAAGTGCTTAAAGACTTGCATGTACTTTGGAGCATCTAAGCATGTAAGCATGCGGTCTGATTTGCTAAAGAACTCAGTGTTCAGCAGTTTGCACTGGGGTGTAAGTGTTCTCAATGTATGCTCAGAAGTAAAACAAAATTAGGCCTTTTATGGTTTTGGAGTTTGGTTTGGGGGGGGTTGTTTGTGTTTTTGTTTTTTTTAAGACGTATAGGGAAATTCTAGTGGCAAGCACTTGACATTATTAGAATACACTAATTGTCTTATCACTGCATACAATGAAAAATTATTTTTATTTGGAATAAGAAAAGTTATTGGTGATTGAAGATATGGCATTCTCTCTAAAACCAGGTTTTGAAATCACGATTACAGAGAGATCTCCAGCTTTCAGCTGGAGTAAGAATACTAACATTTTCTTTCAGTTGCCAGAAAAAAAAACAACACCAAAAAACCCCCAAACCAACCCAAACCTGAAAGCCAGAAAATCTTGTTTGAGCTTTAAAAGTCTGCAAGCCCATTGCATTAAGGTCTGATTAGTGGTTTCCTGCTACTTAGGTTGGTCAGTATTGAAGGGAAAGATAAGTGATCTTCTTGGAAGGCAAAATAATTCTTAATGAGAGTAATTAAAATGTGGTTTAATGGACCTCCTACAAGATACACTTATGGAACTATACAAAGACATAAAATCTTGACACAAAATAGATGAGGTTAAATGATCTCCTAATTTTTGTCTGACATCAAAATGTCATATAACACATAACAGCAATAACACATACCATTTCTAAGGCTGACACTGAAACACAGTTAAGACATTTTTAGATGGCTAACAAACCTCCACTTACCCAATTGCTGCAGCTTGTCAACATTTATCCTGGCTCTGCAGTGGTAGAATTCACATCCTTTATTTGAGGTAAACAACTGAACAGTAAGAATTAATTACAATTATACAAATACAGACTAGAGGCAGAAATTAAATAATTAAAAATTAAACAGGTTCTGCTGAACTATAAAGGATGGAAAGAAAGAGGTTAACAGGAACAAATGGGTTAAAAGGTTGATCTACCAAAGCTTACGACAAACCTACTGTACAATGGTTTAATTTACCGTTGCTATTGTCTTATACCACTAAGAGATCACCGATTTGTATTCCCACAATGCCTGTAAGACTACTTTGGTCAATGTCAGTTTTCCAGCACATCTTAGACACTGTTGTTATTGGGCTAGAATTATTTCATACTGACAGTCCAGAGTAGGATGTAGGGAATATATCCTGACCTTCCTGATCTTCTCTATTGGAAAGAATCAGCACAGGTTCATGTGCTACTTACTTACTTTCTTCTGTAACTACCATCTAGGCCTCAACAGACTTACTCCACTAGCTTGCAAAGCTTGGTAGATCATTAGCAAAGGATAGGAATAGTCAAAACAACAAGCAGGTCTAAATTGTATAGCATTTTTCTCCGGGGCTACTGTGGAGTTGTCTGGTATCTCCTCACAAGAGTTGAAAGTAGAAACTAGACAGGGAGAGCACTAACTCCACACATTTCGTGCACTATGGTCTATCTACAAAATAACACCTTAATTTTCAGAATTGTGTTTTGGTTATTTGCAGAATAGTTATTTGCTTTCAATAATGAAAGCAACAGAGTCAACGTCATATTTCTCCCCCCCCATTACACTGAAGTTTTGAGTTTCTTGACAGAAGTTCTTTTCTTGCCAAGGACAAATAGGTAGAAGGAATGACTAATTGGTCAATGATCTTTTCTGAACATCCAACTACCTACTGCACTTCCTAAAAAGCAAAATGTCTCATCTTCAACCATGTACATGTCTTAGTAATACATATGGAAGTCAATGAAATACACACCAGTTAGAAGAACAGACCCAAGAACTTACTATGTCCACCAAAAAGAAAAACTATAATTAAACGCTACTGAAATATTACAGCATTCCATATTGATGCTAGGCTAAAAAGCTAGTCTTAGAGGCTAGTTTCACTGTATGTTATTGAAAACATACAGCAAATTTGTGTAACTCCCTCATGTGCAGTGGTCATTACGCGGCACCCAAAAGCGGTAACTGTTTCATATCAATGTCACTTTTAATTAATAGACTGCTGACTGGTTTATAGCACCTGCATCTGTAACAGCTTCCTTTCTAGCCGTGTTCTGTGGCCTTGTACACTACGCAGCATGCATATATCACATGTGGTTACATCTCCCCACTTAATGACTTCTTTTAAAATGGACTATACTGTGCCTTTCCACAGGAGGAAAATGCAGAGCATTATTTACAAGTGTCATTCAATGAGTGCTCAGCATATAGCCCATTTCCTAACTTGCCTTATGAGAACTGCAACAACATAGATAAAACTGTAGCCTTACAAAAGCAACGTCCATGGACATTCAGGGGAAAAAAACCCCACAAATATTCTACTCATGAAAATGAAAGATAAGTTCAACATTTGCACACTTGTTTTTACAAAATCAAAAGAGCAAAGGGCTAACTTTTAACTGATGATACTCCACATTCTTAAGCAAAAAAGTTACTAAAGGACAAATTTAATACTGACCATTCAAACAAAGTAAAGGTTTTACCTTTCTTCAGATAAGCACTGGAAACACCACACATAATCTTTCAGTGAGCCTATTCTTTGGAAAGGGGACTGCTCATATCCCAAATGTACCATGTTCTGTTGTGTGATCACAGATCAGTGTCCTCAACTACCTCCAAGCCTGACAGCTGAGCAACAGGGTATTGGTTTTTGTCTTTGGGTAAAACAGCATTTTAAAAACAAATGCAAACAAGACTGCGCAATATGAAATACCATAAAGCTAAATTCAGGAACTTGTCAGAAACAGCAGGTCAAGTTACTCTGCAGAACAAAGGGCCTCTTGTGTTTAAGAACCTGTCTTTTAAAGAGATACCATCTGTATCTTCCCTGCAACTCAACTGCTGTTACTGTAGGTTGGACTTTGTTACCAAAGCAAAGACACTGCTTGCTACCAGATTGTCAAACAAATCTGATAATTGGGCTGGAGATGGAAGGAGGGGTGAACAATTACCAATTTGCCTAGCAAATGAGAATTTAATTTAAGTAAAAGACTGCTCTTCCTCTGTTCCAAAACACAGAGTGATAGACAGAAGATTCAGAGATCCCTTTCTTCCCTATTTCTATTACCCAGTGCATCCAGCTGTCTTAAACACCTGGAAGGTGGGACCAGAGTTCAGTTCCTCAGTACTAGCTTTTCTAACTTGCATTAATTCTTAACCTCTCCGTTTCCTTACACTGCAAGGCTACTTGCCAGTATCATCTGCATTAGCTGTCCAACCGCCTCCACCTCAGTAGAGGAAACTCACTAATACCAGCGTTAACCGCTTATGATTCAGCGGTCCGCAATATGGTATGAGTTACGCAGTGCTCTATGCAGTAGCTTTCCAGTACTCCCTTTACTGTAGCCTTATTAGTCAAAATGGATGTTGGAAAACTGCAGTAAGTGCTAATGAAATTTGTTCACTGTCTCCTAAGTCCTCTTGAAAAATGCGTACACAGAAATTCAGACAGTTTACTTAGCCACACCATACAGCTGGCACTGCAGAGTAGTTTACAGAAAGGCAGAGGAAAACAAAATACAGAACCTTTTCCTGGCAGATATAAGTCACAACTAAACGATTAAACAGAAAAGGCTTGGTTTAACCAAGTTCTATTGCACCAACCAGAATGAAAGCTTCAGGACATCACCTTACGCCTGCAGTGGAGGAGGGGGATGAGGAAAGAGCATATTAAAAATAAAAGCAGAGGAAGTGCTACAAATGCTTCCACTTCATCTAACATCTCTGCCGATTGGCTGGGAGAGCTGTTGCTACACAAACTCTGCCTGCTCCTACCACACATAATAAGCCCCGCTCTCGGTTACAACAGACTAACACAGCAGCATGGTAAGCGTTACTGAATTAGAATACCCAGTGACCGCCCCCCCTCAAGCAAAGAGGAAAAGTAACAAGTTTGCCTGAGAACGTACAACTCCCCGAAATTAAGCTGTGTACTGGCAGAAAACCTTCGCCTATAGATGTTTCATGCGAAGCCATGCAAACTTCTGTTATATTAGTTCTTGTTTCCAAAGCAACAGAACATGGTTCAAATTCCTGCTGCTGTATTGTCCGATAAAAATCTTTTAAAACTGCATGATCATTGTAAGAAGGAAAGCAGAGACACCAAGGTGAAGCAATTTCAAAAGGCACTAAACTGAAAGCAGAAAGTAAATTAAACTCCCTCCTAAAAGAAAACAAGCCATGGGCTTACAATTAAAATACCCTTAAGGGTTTTTGGTTTTGTTTTTAATGAAAAAATAAGTTTTCCCTTTTTGTGTGACCTGTCTATTAAATCAGCACTGACAAGACAGTACCTGAGGGTCTAAAAATCTCACCTGTCCCAGCATTAACTCTTTTTATTGGAAATCAAGGGTGTCCCCTAGCCCAGGGAAAAGTGATGCAAAAATAATTGCTGCTTAAGATATGAAATGGAAAAGCTAACATACTACCTCTTCAGCTCCTATTCTAATGCAGAGCAATGTTGAATTTGGAACAAAACCCAGAAACTTAATAAAACTAACAACAATGTTCTGAGAACTGATATGCTTGAGCAAGCCCTGAGTGGGCGATGGGTTCAGTAATACACTTTGACCATAAAAAAGTCATATTAAAGTGAATGATCCCAAGTAATGGGCTAAACTACTGAGAAAATCCTCCATGTATAATTAAAAAGAATAAGTTAATAAGGTTGTCTGATTAATTCAGGTCCATCAATAGTATAATTGTTACAGCTTTACATGGCATCTTCAAAAACAGCATTAATGTCAAAGACCTTGCATGCAGATTTCAGCAGTAAGTGGGACTTAAATCTCCAACACTAAAACCCGATTCATTTGTGGTGAACGGGAAAATTCTCCTCCAATTACAAAAAGTAATTGGCCAGGAAGTCACGAGCCCTTCGTCATGGGAGTCAGTTAGTTACACATTTGGGTTTTGCAACAATACACATTAGGGCCATAAAATAAATAATTGCATGTACAAACACGTTACCAGTAAGCTGAATTCTGCAGTTCTGCCTAATGCAAAATATCCAACACCATTTTATTTTCTTGGAAGTTGTTTTGTACATAAAGTGTGATTTGAACTCCACCAATGCAAAAAAAAAAATAAAAAAAAAAATCAGAAGGTGGTGACATACACAAACATCAAATCGGTGAGGCAGTTACATCTAACCCTTCTGCTTCCTTACCGCACCCACAGGACAGAGAAAGGAATGCTGGCACATGCCTCAGCTGCCTCCATGCACAGTCAGGTGGCCGTGGCTGCACAGACAGGCGATTGCAGCAAACTCCCCTACGGCCTAAGAAATTCATGCACTTCTGAAGACAGAATCCAGTTATAAACATGGAACTGAGGAACAGAGGCCAATGATATCTTATTTCAACAATAATATAAAGAGTAATTTGTCCACCACCTAAAGTTCAATGCTGTGATGACAGCATTATTAATATTATATTTAAACACATTAGTATTTATTAAAATTATTTGGTTTGGATGAGAATTTTACATAGAAGTTACTGGTTTTGACTGATGTATGAACAATTATTTTCCTCCTGTGTTGAACAAGTAACTTTACCTTACTTGGGGCTATAATATCCAATAGGGGCCGTAGTATCTTAGCCCAGTGTTTGGTTCTGTAAGGAGCACCATGAATGAAGTAACAATTGTTTTCATGTCAACAGCATCATTTAATCCAACAGTACAGTCACACCCTCTCATTTAAGTTGTGGTTAAGAGCCCTGTGGTTGGGGGTGGGGGGGAAGTAGGATGAAATGTAAGAAGGGAGGGATCTCCTCCAGGGAATGGGAGCCCAACTTAAGTTCACATATAAAAATTAATCCCCAACTGCCTTTAAAAACCAAGAAAGTCACCTTTAACTCAACAGGAACTTGTTTCCTTCCCAAAAAGTATTTATGGGCCTTTGTCTAGTTTTGCCAGGAGAAGTGTATCTCAGCAATAGGTACATCCATCCCTTTATATACTGCCTAGGCAGTCAGTACAATGCTTAGCCTCATAAGAATTACTTTTTGCAGAACAATCTTCATTCAGCTGCTTGCTGAGGTCTTTTGCCTTGCTGCTGATTTTGAGCTTTCTAATGTAAAGCCTGTTTTAGCCTGTGACTCCTTATAGCTTACACTCTGAAAGGACTGACTTGTAATTTCTTAGTACAAACTGCAAACAAAATAAATTGGCTACCTAATTAAACATTAACTTTAGGAAAGACTTACTTTGGTGTGTTCTGAACCGCCCTAATCAGTTATCATGTACCTTGGTTTAAAGCAATATCCTACTAACCCACATCAACATCTTCATTGAAAATATACAGATTTTAAATTAATTCAGATTACTTACTGCATCTTACATGGCAGTTTCATCTCAAAGAAGCTAAAAAGTACTTCTAAGGGGAAAAATATTTTTAATTTATTTATAAGCAGAAATTAAAACAAATAGGGCATGAGAAACACTGATAGATTTTTTTTTTTAACTACATGGCATAACTGTCAGGGTTAAAAAGCCAAAGATTTAATCAGACAAACCCAAGCTCTAGACATATACTCTAACATGGAGACCTCCTTCAATCTTCTCATCAACCAATTCATGCACGTCTTAACATCATGTTCCCCCTTTTTTTTAAGCATAAGAACCTTTTCAAGCCTGCAACAACTTTGTTCTTCCTTCTTTAAAGAAAACCACCCATAAAAATGCCTTAGCTTTTTTAACTGACAGTATTCTTCAAGAACACTTACAAGGGACAGGCCCCACTTTCTCCTTCTAAAGAATTATCATTTTCATGATGTTTTATACAATGAGGGAATAGATTATCTTCCACAGAAGATGAATATTATAGGATATCATTGTGGAAAGCGGCTGTATCATTCAGTTAGCTATATAGCATTTATATTTAACATGGCAAAGCATAAAATGAAAGTAGAGAACAAAAGTCAGACTGCATTGTCTTCAATATTCTGAAAGTTAAATACAGTATGTTCTGAAGGTAGAAAAATAAAGATCGTGGGGGGGTGTGTCCAGGTTTTCTTAAAGTCTATCATTTTGCAAAACCAAATTACATCAAAATACATGCATTTAAAATGAGCACTCAAGAGCTGAAAAGCAGAAATCACACATATTCTAATAAAACTGATGTTGAAAAAAGTTGTAATTCCCAGTAGAGCAGTTTCAAACACTGTAAATGCTGCTTCTAAAAACATGGGGGAAATTAAACTCGAATGGAAAAGATACTGACGAATATTGAGAAACTTCTCAAAGCATCGACTCATTCCTTTACTTAAGAGATGAAAGCTGTACATGAAAGCTTTATTATTATCTGCTGCTCCAGTTGCACCGGATCGTAACTGCTAACAGAAAATGCAAGCCACAAAGACATGGAAGAGAAGGCACGTAGTACGGCTGGGAAGTTACAAAACTTTCCATGCGCAAGAACAGAGAGCCCTTTGAAAGCGTCGTTGGGCGCTAGAAAAAAAATAATCCTTTGGCTTCTTTGCTCAGGAATCAGTCATTGAGTGCGATCTACCCGCCAGCAAGCTCTGCCGGCCTGCTTAACCTCGGCGCAACTGCGCACTCGACCCGGCAGCGGAGCGGGCTGCAGCCGGGCAGCGCGCGGCGGATCGGGCCCCCCGGGCGGCCCTGCGCGGTGGGAGCCGCCCGCGCCGCCGGAGGCCCGGCCGCAGCGCGGCAGAGCCGGCGGGAGGGGTGCGGGGGGGGGGGGGGGGAGGAGCAGGAGGAGGAGGAGGAGGAGGAGGAGGAGGAGAGCAGGCCGGGGGAGCCGGCGGGAGCGGGTCGCGCAGCCGCGCGTCGTGTTGCTTTAATTTTTTTGGACACCGAGAAGTTGCAAATCATTGTTCTCTGCGAGCCCGTGTTGTGTTCAGTGCCTTGGTGCTACTACGGGCAAACTGGGGGGGGGGTGTGTGAAATGAAAAAATAAAAGTCAGGGAGCTGGATCTTTGTCTCTCCGCCTGGATTCTAGCTGGCAAGCAGATTTTAAAACCAACAGAGGACATAACCTGCCCCTTGTGTAACTGCCACACTGGACCACAGATTAGCTGCTCCTCTTACTACGTCATTCCCCTAAACTTCTAACATGCTACAAAATGCACTTAGTTCCACAATTACAGTTCCATGCTTATTGCTTATCATCCACACTAGTTTTTAGTTTATGCTTTCATACTTTTTCTCAAAACAACAAAAACCCCTACCAAGTACTGCTGGTCATACTAGCCAGTGTCAAAAGTTTCTGGGTATCATGAGCAACTGCAGATTTATTAACCTTGCCATAGTAGTCTCCTAGTTGAGGATACCATTTCCATGATCAGATGTTTAAATCAAGGAGCTTCTACACAGCAATTATCTACACTGAGATTTTGGGCACGTTTGCATTCAGAAAATACTTGATTGCTAGTAAAAACAAAGCCAAAGTCTCCTGGTAGGAATTTTTATCAGACTGTTACATCTGAGTCTGCGACTGCCATTCTCCAGGGCAAATGCATCAAATCCAAATATATTCATGCATAAGCAAATTAAACAAGAATGATTCTTCCTTTTTGCTCAGCAATATCTTAAGTAACACATGAAAACATAATGCCTGTAAGATGACTGCAGTCTTCTTTTTTGTGCAAGCTGCAGCACCAACAGTTTTTGCAGAGAGCAGACTACTAACCACCATAAGAAGTGTGTGTGTGTGGTTTGGTTTTGGTTTTTTGTTTTTTTTTTTTTTTTTTTTTAAAGGCACTGCTCCACTCAAGTGTTTCAACACTCACCTGCCTTGGATGAAAACAAGCTAGCAAGTTATACAGAATTACCACTTCTCAGCTGAATCATGGAAACTGATGATGCAATGTAAAATGAACTACCTTAAACCACTTTTGTTGGTTAAGATTTACCACATTATCTTGCATTGGACACAGGGTAACAATACGCACATGCTCACTACCATCTCTTCTGACAAGCATCTGTTCTTTTAAATACAATAACATTATCAGAAGCAGCCAGATAATACTTTTGTCTTTTCAAAGGTAACGTACATACCTAAGGCTTGGACAGAGGACATCATCACTACCATTAAAGTACAGCTACTTAACAGCTGCTCTGTATTAACCAGCAGCAAGCAGGCCATTAGTCAGCAGCAAGCATGGACTAAAACCAAGTTTCCAGTGGGGTCTTATGCTAATACATTTTACCTTTCTGTTTCCAAGGTAATAAAACTACATGCTGTTTCATTCAGTAACTACATTCAGCTACTGTGCTGAATACACGAATACACAAAATTTTAAGTAGCTCAGTGGCATGGCCAAGCCCTCAAGAATTTATGTCCTAAGCATTTGAATGGTATTCTCACTCTGCAGTCACATCAAAAAGTTATATTACTATGCTACGGTGCAGTAAAATGACTGTAGCAGCCAGGCTAGGGCCAGATTTCACTGCTTCAAGTTTTAGAAGCCTCTTGAGAAGCCTGGACACTTGTTCAGCTAGCTAGCCCACACTGAACTCTGTGTTACTATTTGAGTACTGTTGTACTCAGTCCAGCTGGATTAAAGCTAACTAGTGATATGCCCTCTGAACATAGCACAGCCATAGCCTCAGGCTCCTAGGACCTTTAGGGAGAATGTCCTCACTCGCAAGCTGAACAAGCTATTTTTGGATTATACAAAATGGATGTTAACAGACCTGCAGTAATGAAATGCTGGTTTAAAACAGCACCTGCCTTCAGCAAAGAGACAGCTAGTGATGGCTTCCACAGTTGTTCCTAAAATGCTGTGCTGCTCAAATTGTTTTTCAAAGGTGCTTCATGCATCAAACTGTCCGGGGAAGAGAAGGAGAGAGCATGCATATGGAAGAGTGACATTAGGTGGGGGAGGAGAGGAAAACAGTCAGCTATTACATAACAGAGAGCTGGGTTTTGCTTCTGGAAGCAACTGGTCTCTCCTTTTTCCTCCTTGTTTTGTCACCGTCTTTCACACCCTGCCCTCTACACTACAAGGTCTGAAAGCACACACAACGTGCTATCGATGCAACAGCTGGAACAAACAAACAGCAGGGGAGGCGGCAGGGGTATCTTTTAGGCTCTGACGTATTTAGTATCAGACAGCTGATACGTACTAACTCAGGTTCAGAAAAAAACACTACTGTCAATCTAAACAAGTTAGTTCCTTACCTTGAGTGCATACAGACCCAATAACTGCACAGTTTACTAAAAGGCAGGCCCATTGTTTTACCTACAAAATGGTGTAAGCAGACTGCAACAGCGTAGAACTGGCTACCCTGAAATACAGGCAGCAGAACCACCAGAGGATGAAAACTCCATGCTCCGGAGAAGACAACACAGAGCTAAGCAAACGCTAAAAGTTCAATAAACACAGCCCTGTCGAAAAAGGAGAACGCACGCCAACGACAGAGCTAAGGGGATGAGGTATAACGCTGCGTTTGCGACCCACTCCGTTCCCCCCCCGCCTTTCCCGGGGCTGAGCACCCGGCTGCGGCACGGCAAAACGCGTACCGCTGATGCCACCGTCAGGAAGAAACTGATGGCGCAGCGGCGGGACAGCTCTCGCAGGGTCACCGGCGTTCCGCTGACGGCATGCGGGGCTGACATGCCGCTCCTGCTGGCAGACCAGGAGTTTCCAGTGAAACGTTTCCTGTTTTCAATACATCAAGCCAGTAGCATAACTAGATATAATATTCCAAACATCTGACTTCAAGCACCACAGGGGAAAGCGCAGATTTGGAAGGAAAGAAAAGATGTGTCAAGAGACAAAGGGGATGAAAGGGAAGACTGAACAAAGATACTAAACGTCCATGTTTGCAATATCCTCAAATACGACGGATGAAACATTATTACGAAAAAAAAACCCTACTAAATTTTAAGACATCAAAATGTGCCACCTTCATAATTTTGCAAATCTGTAAAAATCTTTTAAAAAGCAGTCAGGCAATCTTTTGGCCAGTCATATCAATTTAATGAAGTGATTTGATACAGCAGTCTTTATTCTTAAAATATTCCAAGGACCTGAGTAATCTGAGTGATTAGATTCCAGGAAAGCACTGATTGTTAGCACAACAAGTCAGCCATTTTGTGTAAGCATCAATGCTGATCCATGCATAAGTGCAGATTTACTAGAGAGAGGATTTTCTAGTAATGTGCTACTGCATGATATATTCTCTCTTGGCAAACTGGTACAAACATGTTCCTTGTTATGGTAAAAGTCAAAGAGAATTTAGCTTGGTGCTCCTTCTCTAGCTACCCTACATGAAAATCCATGCAGGTTGGAACGTGCAGCTGTACAAACCCTAGTGAAGTCAGAAGGGCTGATGGCAGGTGCCCAGCACTTTTATTCCTTTGCTAATTTGGGGCTTTGATGTACCTGTTTCTTAGTTTAATGCCCATCAAAGTGGCCTGAAAAGATTAGTCTTGATTGAAACCATATACTGCTGTAAATAGTATGTCATTAGGTCTCTTCATACTACGATGCACTACACCTAGCAGTTAACAGTTGTGAAGCTCTGCATCACAGGAAAGCAGCACATTAGAACATCAATGCTACAGGAATTCTTAGGAGAAAATAAGAGCTTGCAGAAGTAGAAAGGCAGTATACTGCAAAACGTGGCACTTATTAAAACTAGGAGGACCTCCTAGCCTCAGAAAGAGAAAAGCTCATGCACCACAAAAACCAGTTCAATTTAAGATCTTCACAAAGCAGCATGACAGACCAAGGTATTTAAAAATTGAGTCTGATGTCATGGCTTTCAAAGATAAAGCCTGTTACCTATAAACTTATCATTTCATGTTTGCCAAAGAACATGTGACAGTAAGTAAAGAATTTTTTTATATATTTTCAATCTTCTATAATGCAAAATGAATTCTGAACACAGAAAGAAAACCAAAAAGAAAAAATGACTCAGACAAACTTCAGAAGGCATAGAGAAGAAAACAAAAAGAATCAAACTTCAGAAAAAAGGCAGTTTTTATTCTTCATCTAGTCAGTACTTTGGCTATTTGCTTTTCGATATTCTGTCCTCTAACTGGTCCCTCTCAAGACAAGACAGTTTTCAGCTTTCTTATCTCAGTGGTGTATTTCCCCAATCATTGACTAGCCATTAAAACTCTGGTTTACTTGAAATAAGCAACAAGGGATTCTCAGTGGAAGAGACTTGCACGAGCCTCTCGACTGCTGACCATTCACCTCTACCAATGCTCACAGTCATCTCCTAACACACCTGAGCTTCCCATCCTTCTGCGACGGAAAGATTCTGCAAAAGTTGAGGAAGGAGCAAGTAGGGTAGGGAAGACTGAAACCTTCCCTTGCTAGCCGCCTTCCTGAAGGCCTGCAAGGACGTCTCGTGGAGAAATAAAAAAGCAAAACAAGGGAAGTATAGAGCAGAGGCCATTTACCCTCAGACACTTACTGTGCCTGGGCTAGCTACAGGGCAGCCGAGGAAGCTGTTTCACGAGTCCCTGGGGGTCTTTGGCAATGGTGCTGCAGTACAGGCTTCGATCCAGAGGCGAGGCAGGAGGAGTCCCCAGGGGAAGGCAGTCCAGGCTGCGGGCTCAGGTGAGCGCCCAGGCAGCAGGGACATTTCCTCACCAAGCACCACTGTGTCCACTGCTGAACCTGCCAGGTGTGACGGGTGCACCCACTCTGACTGGGTGAGCAGTACTTTGGTTCAGGCATCACCCACAAGTAGGCTGGACTGAAATCAGCCCTGCTGTGCAAACCCTGGGGATTGTGCTAGGCCGTATCTTCTCAGGAGCTGAGGAGTCTAGGCCATGTCTTATCAGGAGCTAACAGTACCAGCCTGAGCTGGGACTAGACAAAACTAAAACTGCTAGGGCTGCACTCTTGCACATACACCAAAGGGGGGTTTGAGTACGAGACAATCACTTTATGCTATAAATATCTGTAGCCCCCATTGAGCTCTCCTGTACGGCAGCGGGCTGCACGACAGCGATCTCCCTTGAGCAGGGATGCCTCTCAGGGTTACTCCTCGAGGTCAAGAGACCTCTTACCCAGCATCTGGTATCTATAATGAGGTAAGCAACATTTTACATTAGGCCTAAAAGTATATTGTACGCTAGTGACATTTATATATCCAGCTATTGCATAATCATTGGAAGTGTAGTAAGTATTAGCGTGTGTAACTGCTGTCTAAATCATTGTCTAATCATCATCTAAATTGCCATTTAAACCAGTGTCAAATCACTGTTCAGGACCTGTGGGTGATGTGGTGGTTGGAGGCTGTCATGGGTATAGCGATCATGAAATGATAGAGCTCCTTTCCTTCCTCGTTGCCTCTTCGTGGGCAGAAAAGCCCATCGGGTCTCCCAGGTTCCCCTGCCTTCCTCAGAGAGGACAGCTGCTCCCTACTTGCCTGAATCGACTTTCACGCTGCGTGAAGGCCTATCAGGAAGGCACTTCATGCACACACCGTAAGACCGCCTGTACTTTGCCTGAAGAGCAGAGGGTTGTGCAAACCTGTACAGCCACCCCACGGGATTTCCTTCGCGCCTCGGTCACCATTACTCTTTGAGTCAGCCTTCTAGCTCTCCGCCAACTTCCACAGAGCTGTTCAGCAGTCACTCTGCAACCAAATCTTTCCTCCTTCCTGCACTAGAAAGGTGCTTGCTGGTCTCCAACAGGAGGGAAATCCTTTCGCATGACCGACATTTCCCAGGCCCCTTCTCAGCCTCCCGTAGAGCACGTGTGGTTTTTTTGCTCTAAAGGGTGTCCGACGGGACTCAAGCCCTCAGGAACAGGTACTGCTCTGACTGCCCTGAACTCTGCGGAGTGACTTCCTCACCAGGTGTTTGCCATCTCTAGTAAAAAGGACTTTGTGGCTTCTACTGCACGAAGGAAGCCTTCAGCAGCGGGCCCAAACACCGCACCCCGGGCTCAGCCCCCTCCACCCAGGACGACACTCCGCACCGCTCACCGGGAGGAGCCACCGCCCCCCCAGCGCTTTCCCGCTCTTTCTGTGCGTGAGGCGGCCCCGCCCAGCGCTCCGTGCGCCGCCCCGCCCCTCCCTTCCCCGCCCCTCCGGCCGCCGCCCCGCCCGCTGCTGCTACCGCGGCCGCGCGGCGGCGCCCCGGGGGTGCCGGAGTCCCGGCGGAGCGCCCAGACCTCGCCCGCCCGCCCGAGGGAGGAGCGGCGGTGCTCATGGCGACTTGGCGGGGCGGCCTCGGCCTCCTCTGCCTGCCGCCGGTGAGAGCGGCGCCCCCGGGGAGGCCCTGCCGAAGCCCCCGGTACGGGGGAGCCCCGGGCTTCGAGCAGACCCCTCAGTTCAGACGCCCCAGCAGCAGTGGACATATCCTGCGCAGGCCAACGCTGGGGCCGGGCACGTGGTTTTGGGGGCCAAACCAGACATGCAACATCCCCAAATGCTGGCCCTGACCCCCGTCCACCAGCACAATAAAGTTAAATTAATCTCTGCACTCTCCCCTCCTGGCTGCCACCGGCGAAGGACCCAGCACTTCTCACCTCACCCATCCCTTTCCTCTTGCCTCCAGGTCCTTCTGCTGGGAGCACCGCCCAGAGCAGGCAGTGGAGGCGGCTCCGGAGGAGAACACCACCTGCCTCATCTGCCTGGAACTTGTGGGGGACAGAAAGTCCTACAGCACCATGGTGTGCCCAGCGTGCAAGCACGCCTGGTTCCACAGGGGCTGCATCCAGGTAGGAGCCGTTCCCTGGCCCCCGGGGCACGGCAGGCGCTCAGCAGCACCAGGGCCTCACTCACGCTCCTCATGTTTCTCCTGCAGGGACAGGCTGTGCGCGCTGGCATTTCTTGCTTCCAGTGCCCCCTCTGTAGAGATAAGGATCTCTTTCTCTCGGAAATGCTCGTCATGGGGATCCGAATCCCCAGGAGGTTGGTGTCCTTCTGCCCGGCTCACAAGACAGGAGAGCGCAAGCGCTGTGCCGTGCCAGGGCCTGCCCCAGCAGTCCTGGCCCTCCGCTGTCCCGTGCCTCTGGGCTTCAGCTTCACGAAGGAGTTGGAAACAGGGCAGGGGGGGAAGAGCAAGGACGCCCTGCGTCCGCCTTATGCCGCAGGGGCTCATCAGGTTTCCTTCCTCCTTCAGACGGCCATCATGGGAGAACAGCCACGCATATGCAGGACTAAGTGAGAGGCACAGCCGCTGCGATGCCAGTGAGTGCCTTTGTCCAGGAGGCAGGGAGCACGCAGAGGAAGAGGGGTAAGTTGCCAAAGCTGCACCCCGGGGCTCCGCACGGGATCTCTGTCTCGCCAAGGCCTCGAAGCAGAAGGACTAAGAGCAAGAGCTCTGCCGGACAATGCCGTGCTGCGGTCACTTTGTCCTCACAGCCATGAACCCGTTTGCTTCCCCAGGCCCTGGCAACTGCTTCTGTGCTGCTCCTGCGCTGCCGAGGGCACCCACAGACGCTGCTCCTACTCGAGGAACAGCACGGCCCGCTGGGAGTGCGACGGCTGTGCTGGCCTGGGCACCGGTAAGAGGCAAAGCATCCGGGTGCCCCTGGGCAGCGGGTGCCCAGGGTGGGCTTGGCAGAGCCTCTCTGCTCCAGCAGACCCTCTGCAGCACATAGGCCAAATGGACATAAGAACAAGACCTTATATGTAAAAATATCATTAATTCAACAACAAGCATACAGCTCCAGCAACATTTGTCCTTATTTATTAATATACACACTCAATTAAAAAGTAGAAAAAACACCTCTGTAAAGATATACAAATTACCCATTTCATAAGTCTTCCCTGTTACATATGTATTTTCATAAACTATAGTAAACTTTTACTCTGGAAATAATTCATTCCAGATATTTGTAAAGTAATCTCAAACAGGATCTCTCTTATGTTTGGTAGAATACAGGTTATATAGTCTTACAGACACTTGCTACTTTCTTAGTGTCTTTCTTACAGACTACTCACTCTTTCTGAACCCTGTTCAGCACTGGGGCCTGAGAACACACCAAATAACCCTGTGTTGTCTTTGTTACATGATCAAATGCTCAAAAATCTTGCAAAGCAGCAAGTCACATTTAAACGATGTAGAAAAGAAGCCCAAACCTTGGTACAAACATTGAATTGACACAATAAACATGTACGTATTTAAAACCAAAGTTTAACAGTCTTTTCCAATGTTATTTCCCATTAGATCTTTGAAAGACTAGAATTTTGAAAGTAACATTTTTCTGCAACTTCTTCAAAGAAACATGAAACATTTCTGACCAGTAAGGTAAGAAAGATTTATTGTTTTGCTTTCACTTTCCTTCTTGCATCCTTATGCTTCTTCCGGCATTCCTGAAAATATTTAAATTTTAAAATTGGTATTATGAGAAGTTTCTAATTCACCTGTTTGTCTCAAACAGTATTTTTACGTGCAGCAAAGTAACTGGTCCTGTACAGTACAGAGATTTCATAATTTACCTGACTGGACATCATAACATGATGTTATACCCACTTCTGTACTAAAAATTTTTAACTCCCTGGTAATTATAAAGTTTCAAGCCCTTCTAAAGGTCCTGAATTAATTTTTAATGCAAATTAAGCAAATAAGAAGCCGTGTTCCCTCCTCATGCTGAGCTTTCAGCCGCAGTTACCAAGTAACAGATGTTAAAATACTCACCTCAAGCAATAAGCTACGTCTTTCTTCCCAGCCATCTTTTTCTTCACTAAGGTCTACTGATCTGCAAAATAACTTAGGGCCCTCTGCACAAATCAAACAAATTAATATGGTTAAACGCTTCTGAATATGCTGTTGTTTGGAAATCTCATGAGCAACACAGCAATAAAGTCAGAAGGCCTATTCTTCATATTCCTCTCTTGCCCCCACAACATGGTTGGCTCAAACAGAAATGGTATGTATTACAGCCTTGCGTACTAAGAAAAAATGAAAGGCAGTAGCAGTTTTAATTAATATGCTGAAATATAAATTGCAGTGAAACAGCATCTGTTTCATTAAAAGCTCAGCACCATTATCCCACATCTCCCAAGAAAATTTATGCCTGTTAAGGATTCAGAGCTCAATTTTAACAGGCTCAGTTTTAATCAGATAAGCTGGAAGATTACAGTACAATAACTGTATTAACACAGTAACTTTTACACATACATTTAATGATGGTTATCAAACGTGTTTCAGGAAACAAACATTATTTAAGGCTGTCCAGATAATTTATTGTACAAAATATCAAAAACAATTGTTTTGGTGGCCTGTGGGTTGGTTTTTTTTAATATTTGGTGTGTTTTTTCTTTGTTTTGTTGTTTATTTTTTTTAACTATGAAATTAATTATATTCACAAGAAAAAAACCCACATTATTTAGGATCAAGAACCATGTGTGCATATGTGGCTGATAAGAATATTCAATATTCTTAACAGTAACACCAGAAACACAGAAAAAAGTTAAAGATCATATATATGCCTGAAAGGATCCAAAATGACAAGATAACTTGTCAAGTGATTTTTTTTTTTTTTTTTTTGGTAAGCCCTAAAAGACCAGCTACATATTAGGCAGTTATCTGAAAACAGGAAAGCAAGATAGCTGTTCAGCATTTATTTTACCAGAGCTTTCTCGTGGGATGTGCTACCACAATTCATACCACAAGTAATGATGGAAATTTGCAATTTTATTTTTTTTCTTGAACCTCCCATTTGTGTTTTGACTACAAAACATTAATAACTAGGCAGTATTTTTTTCTCATTGAATTTCAGTAAGAGTTAAAAAAAAAAAGGGGTGAATAAGTTCTGTTATACCTCTTAGTCGTTCATCATCTTTGGAGAAGAAGAAAAATCTAGCACTTTCTGTCTTTGGTAAAGAGAAAAACCTAGACAAACACAAAGGAATTTTAGCATCATAAAAGTTACTGTCAATTTCCATTAACACAAGTTAAAGCTGTAATGCTTCAGAGAAATGGTATGCATTGAGGAACATTACTCCATAGTAACCAAATACAGCTTTCTATAAAAAAATGTTTCTTAAGAAAACTTAATATATATTTGACTTCTGGCCAAACCCACTACCCAGTTAAGTTGTCATGCAGTGAACTAGAAACTTGGCTTTTATATTCAACTTCAAGTGTGGTATTGGGGTTTTTGAATATACGTTCTGTGCAACAAGGAAAGGTTTCCTAAGAAGACTTCATTGTTCAGAGATGTGGAATGAAGATGTTAGTTTACCATGACCTGAGTGCTGCTATTAATGTTCTCATAGCATCAAATGACTACAACCAAGCAGACAACAAATACAAATATAACTTGCATTTCTTTGTCCCTTTCACTTCCTGATGCCTCTGGTTCATCATCACCCTCAGAACTGCTGTCTTGGAAACGTGGATCTTCTTGCCATGTGACTTTTACGGGTTTTATTGTTTCAAGTATGTAGGGCTCTGCAATAATATCACAATTAAAAAAAATTATCAGATTATTCCCCTACTTGCCAGTAAAAATTTCTGCTTCAGAGTGAAACACTTAAATTAGAAAAGACAGATTTAAGAAGGACAGAAACCCTCCCTCCCAGGTTTTCTATCACCCTCTGGGCAGGTATGAATTTAGTTTGCTTTCTCATGTCACAAATTCACCCTCAAAATTCACAACGAGTATCATAACAGCATAGAGAAAAAGTGCAGGAGTCCTTCTGAAGCTTGCTGTTAGGGTGCAGGGTTCTATCAAGTCACTCCAACCTAACAATCATTATTAACTGAGTTGGGAGTAATTGTGCCTACTCATATTTTCAGCTTGCAGAAGTTGGAATAAAAGCTTTCTTTCACTGTGAACTACCTTAATAAGTTCCTTTGCAAAGAAACTCATAATGCCTTAGCTCATTCTTTCTGCGTGTTTAAGCTCTGTTATTTTCATGTATGTATTTCTGCCTATAGCATACAGAGCCAGATGCCAGAAGCCCAGTTTGCATATGGTAACTTAAACACATACCTGAGCCCTTACTACTTCACCTCACCAAAAGGACTGAGGTTATGAACCTACGGTACCCTTTTCTTTTAGTGTATAAGCACAGTACTTGTCTGGATGACCACAATAGAGAAGACAGCACCTGTACTGCGTCTCTCTGGCAACATAAAACGGTTTCCAAACCCAACCATAACTAGGCTATGAAACACAAACAGTATTTCATTCAAGAGAAAGATAAAAAAATTCTACTCTGGAAAAAGTGAGCATTTGCAAGTTTAAATTGTCCACAAAACACCTATAGTTTGTGCTCAGAAAAAAAATACTATCTACATGTTCTCCCTTCATGGTTTCCACATGACACACATGATCTTAAGTCAGGTTAAACAACAACAACAATCACAAAAATCACCTAAGCAACTGAGGTATGTGCAATGGAGACTTATCTTTTGTTTGTGTCAATACAGCAGCTAGCACAGTGGCCCTGTTGCCACCAAATAGGATTCTTATGCAATATAAACCAATAATTATTCATAACAGCAAATATAAGATGCAGTGCTGAAACGTGGTTCTCAGTGCTAAGAACTTTGTGAACTCTGAACCACATCTCCGCTCAGGTATTTTCCACATTGTTCTAGAGATCCCTTGCATACTCGGAACCCCATATTACTGCATTCAGAAGACACCAAATACTTTCTGAAGTCAGCAGAAATGTGGGGGTTTGTTGGTTTTTTGGGGGTTTGTTTGTTTTTTTAGGTATTTCAGTTAACTTCACACAGTTTCTTTTATTTCCTACATTACTACTTACTTTTTTTTAATCTTGATTTCATAACACTTGATTTTATCTTAGATTAGGATACCCCACTAATCATGTGTCATTCAGTTGCAATTTTCTAAACGTACAATAATAAAATTAAGTACATAATAAAACGTTCTTGGATCTTGGGGTCAGCTGTAAGATTTTATTTTGCTCATAGTACTACCTTAATTAACACACATTTTATTTAAAATCTCGTTGGTTTATATGAAACCTGATTTGACTTGTATATCATCTTTTTCACTGTTTATCTGAGAAATTTAGTGGATGACAGGAAGTTTTTCCATCACTGTTCAAAAAACAGTTAAATAATAGGTTCCTTCTCAAAACATCCCTTTCAAAATTTGTGGGATGCAAGCATGACTTAACTGTGATTACACTACAACAATCTTGGCAAGTATAAGAGAAAATCATAATGATTTTCCATAATTACTTACTTTTGCCTCTGAAAATCCCCTGGATTCTGAATTTCTATACCCTATATAACGCTACAGTGCCTGACATAAGCTACTCATTAGAAATTGTACTATTATATATGTTCTGCTGTTACCTTCTTTTACGCCCGACTCCTCCATGTCTCCAAAGAAGGAAAACGTGAAACCACTAGACTCCTGAGCTACATTACTCCCAGCGTTAGATCCCAAATGGTCAGGTGGGGTAGAGTCCTCTGCATCGTCTTTGTCCCAGGGTATTTCTTCATTTTTTTCTGGTTTGCTCTTTGAAGATCCAAACAGCTCTTTTAAATCCACAGCAATATCATAATACATTTCTTTAGACACTTCAGGCAGTTTCTCACTCTCTTCCCTCTTCTTCTTCCTTTTAGCTTTACTGAAACGAGATTGTTAAAGGATAGTAACAGAGCACATATATTTTTAAAAGAAAGGTTCCCTAAGAGGCAACCTTGCTATTAATGTCTTCCTAAACTTATCTAAGCACATTAATGAGTAGTTCACTTCTAAGGTTTGGGTTGGATTTTTTTGTTGTGGTTGTTTTTTTTTTTTTTTTCCTCCTTAGCAATTCCAGGTTCTGGCAATAGGATATTTGCTACTGCCAGAAATAGGTTTATAGGGCAGCACGACTATCCATTTGGTTTAGACTTTTGACCCATTTCTTTTCACCTCCTGCAATTTACCCACCCTTTGAGGGTAAGCAGTGGGGAAACATCTGAGGTTTGACTCTAAAGGCAGGAACAAGTCTACTTTGTAATTAATCACATTCTGAGTTTTCACTTAATATGCAATAGCATATAAATATTAAGATATTTAGGACAGATTTCTTTTCTGGCAAAAGATATCTTAAGAGCTAATATTTTTTTCTCACAGATTTGCAAATCTTACAGTCCATGACGTGAAGCAAAGGGAGAGCCTGAAGGCGAGAAAGGAAGACAGAAAATGGCATGCAGAGACTAGATGGACTAGAAAGAAAAGATGACATTACATGATGTTTTTAGTGGTCACAATTCTTATTATATATTGATTTTAGCAATAACAGAGAGAACTAAAGAAAAAACAGAGCAGTCTGCATAGTTTCAAACTCAGTCTTCTGCTATAGCTATCATTCCATGGGAAGAAACATCACAATTATAGTTGCCAAGCTGTAATATTACCTCTCTTTTTCTGTAGCACTTGGTTTCCTTTCAAAAACTGCATGGTCCTGTCTTGTGGGATCATAGCGGAGGGCATTAATATCTCTATAAAAATAGAAAGGAAAAGAAAAACCATGAGATATTCTAAATGCTCTACTGAAAGCTATCCTAAACTTTTACAGTCAGATTCAAATTCACATTGACTTCTTTACCAAAAAAGCTCCAAATCAATCAAAAACCTAACTGGCATTTAGAAAGTACCTGCTAGTCAGTGTCCGGGTCAGGAAAAATTGTAAACAGAAGTGACTTTAATCAAATTGTAATATTTCATATAAAATATAGACCTGAAGTTGTGTGTGTTATACAGTAAGTTTATACCTGCACCTGTTGATCATTTGAGGAGCTCTATCAATATAGCTATCCGTACCAATATACCTATCTATATCCATTTCTTCTAGTACCATTGCATAAATTCAAATAGTCCAAGGGGAAAAAAAAACAAAAAACCCCAAAACACCACCAACAAAAAACCCCCACAAAACAAAAAACCCCAAATGCAAAAAAACATTATGCCCGCCTTTCAAAATGTAAACATTTTTGGGACTTTCAGCTAAAGCAGTCTAAGGTTTAGACTGACCCCAATACTAGTGTAGCAAAGCGCACGCTGCCTTATGGCAATGCAAGAAGGTAATCACTTATTTCCCTCCTCTCCCTCAATTAATGCTTAGGGCATAAATTAACTGCTTTTAAATGGCTACATACTATATCATTAACTAGGTATTAGAGAACACTGTCATTCACAAAACTTTCCTAAGGTGACCTCTGGGGTTGCACGGATTATTTCCCCCTCTGCTTAGTCTTTAGAAAATACATGAAAATTTGTACAGAAGTCATAGAATTAAATATGATTGTGCAGCGGTCACAATGGTATTTAGCAATCAGCAGCCAACTAATGCAACTCCAACAGTGACTGTTGGTAAAAATTTACTAATTCCACACTATTGCGTTACCCTTAACACTACTAACTTCCACCAGTTCAGTCCACAGACCAATTTATGTTAAAGTTCATAGTTAAATGTCACAACACTTCCAATAGTACATTTCCAAACCTATCTCATCATCCTCTAATGAAAGTTAGAGCATGCCCAGCAGCAAGATGTAACAAATTCCTAACCTAATTAGGAAATTTCTCAAAAGCAGAAATACAGGAAAAAAAAAAATCTCCACTGAAAAAGAAATTTGATGCTAATCACCTATAACCTTATTAACTGCTATGGCAGTTGGAGTCTAACTTACTGACCTACTGCCCAACTCACATGTTCTTTGTTTAGCCAACTTAAGTTTGTCTCCACAGAGAACAGAAATATATCTTACATAGGCAAGGACTTACTAAAAATATTAATTTTCATAACCAACAATCCAATCATTCAAAATCTACTAGAAGAAACTCAAGCAGGCATCCAATATTTTTTTCTCTGAAATAATAATTACCAGCTGTATAATCTATTGGACACTCGAGTTGGGAAACTGCATTAAAGGCTGACTTCAAATGCACACAACAGAGAAGGAAATACTTTTCTCAGTCAGCTAGGCAGAAATGTTGGTTGTGAAACATTGGCACAAATTAAGCCTTCCTACAATTCATTCTTTTCTGATAATGGATAATTCATACTTGAACTTCTTAGCACTTGTGGCTGTTTTAGTTGCCTTAGGGTGTTCCAGGTTGATATTCAAGAGGCTTCCCAGTATTTGCATATTTTTCTTTTTCTCTGCAGCAAGCTCTTCTTCCTCATCTGCCTTCAAGATGTTTGTCTCTGCTAAGAGAAAAAGAAATACATTATTTTTTCCTCACTATGACCTGAGTAAGCCTGTAATATTTGATATATAACATTACTACAGTACTAGAAGAGCTCACACACATCAACTTGTCACTTCCTTTACTTTAAAGCTAGTTAGAGGCTTTCTTCCTTGGCACTGTAGAAAATCTTTGATTACAAGTGTCATGGGCATTTATTTCATGTAAAATCAGATCAGTTATTTAACCTGTTCCTGGCTTGTATCACATAACTGTGCAACTACTCTGCCACTGATAGATGCCGTACAGAAGACCGCATTAAAGCAACAAAGCGAGTAGCAGAACTAGGCAAAAATTCAAGTTTCAGAAACAAATCTCAATCTTGAGAACTAGGTTAACAATTTGGGGGGGGGGGGGAGAAGTAAATGTTTGCCTTTTTCAGCTTTTCTGTCTTCTGCTGTTTAAAAAAAAAAATAAAATATTTCTTTCTAAGGCTGACAAATCAGCTGTGGACTGCAGGATGGCTACAAAACAAACAGTATGAATGAATGTAATGGTCAAAAAGTTTAATAAGTCACCACTTTTCCTGTGAAAAACATAGATAAACACATTCTGATATCATCCTGTATTAAAAAAATATTTTCAAATGTTGATTTATCAACCAAGTAAGTCTCATTCAGCTATTACAAATACTTTTGCAACATATACATTTAAGAAAACACAGCTACCGATATGTGCTATGTACAGCCACAACAGAGTTGGGTTATTTTCTTTAAGGAATCACCAAAGAAGCAAAAAATAAGATGCTTCAAGCATCCAAACTTAAGACTCCATGATATAGCTCTATTACTATCATTAACCAGGAAATATGAGCAGGTTTACCTTCTTCTTCACTGTCACTTTCGAGGAATCGAGCATCCATACGAAATCTTTCATCTGTGCCAAATCGTGACTGCAATTTCAAGAGCTAAACAAAATGAAATAGATCCTATTAAGCGCTGGAGAAGAAAATCATGAACATCCAGTAACTTTTTTTTTAACTTTAATTATGGCAACATACTAATAACCTTTAGCTCTTGAGGTCTTTTCCAGAAATTTCTTTGTATTCAAAGATGACAACATCAGAGAAACTCCTCCCACTCCCCAACACACGTTATTTCCTCCATGGCTACTTTTTCCACACTGTTTAAGAGAATTCTATTGCAAGTTTGTCAAAATCATATTCAGCAAGTATGCAAACCTACATGTTATATTCTTCTGAAGTGGCGTTATGGAGACTTAGAAGAAAACTAAATTACAGTAATGGGTTCACTCACTTTTTCACCAGCTTTGCCTTCAAACTGGGGCTTAATGTTGAATCTCTTGTCGTCTGTATCATCTTGCTCATCCTCGCTGCTTTCAAACAGTCTGCCCGAAGTTTTAGGAGCAGATTCATCCTTTGTTAAACACAAAATAAATATAGAAAAGCAGCCATTTACCTAAGCTTGAGAAAATAAATCAGTATCAACTTTGTTCACATGCTTTCCAGTTTATCTGAAAAAGTGAATTTCTAGAACAACCAGCTCACTTGTTGATCCATGCGCTTCAAATCTTATATTGTATACACACCTTGTACAATTCTGTTTTACAGTTAGGACTATTAACTTTTACCATAGGCAAAATATCCATGTAAAGGGTAACTCAGGTTTTACAATATGAGAGAGTTAGGTATAAAAATCCAACTTTCTGATTATGTCAAGAGAGATCAATTTAAAAATATCAATGTCTAATTATACCCTTTCTGAACAAGCCTCATTTATGGTATAAACTCTAGGACATAGTTTAAGTCAGTTGATAAATATCAATTATTAGAAAAGGTAAGTACTCCATGGCTTCAAAGCAATTTTCCATAGAATTAGAGGTTCTTTTAAAGAAAAGGAAAAATACAGGGCAGGGATTCTAAATACAGGGTAAGAGATATATATGTAAAAAAAGTGGTAAATGTGAGGAAAAGAAGGTTTTAATAGTGAGAATGGTCCTAATCTTACTACATTTATGAAGAAAAAACCCAACAAAAGCAAAACCAATGGTTTAAAGCTTTAGCAGAGATGTGACTAACAAATGTGATGATACAAGAGGTTCTATTCCAGACAAAAGTACTTAATTGTGCTGAAAGTACGGCGGTAAAATCCTGAGGAGTCTACTAAATACGGTCTTAATTAGGTAAGATGTAAAGAGGAAGTCCCACACAACTGCTTTAGACCCTAACATAACTTTAAAAACAAGACACTGCATTAATACAGATTCTTTGTCCACAGTGTTGGAAAGAGCAGAGTCCTTCTATACTACTCAAGCCAAATCTCTTCCCCTTCCTTTGACTAAAAGCAGCAAAATTTCAAAACTAATTATGTGTAAGCCCTATAACTTAAACATTCTTTTTCTTTTAATCAGTTAGAATATCTTTTATACAAATCTCAATCTCCTTACAAATTCCCCAAGTTCTCCAGCTTTATCAGATGCATGGTTAAGTCCTTTAAAACCTGTTTCATGTTAGCAAAAAAAAAAAAAAAGAATCATTCATATTAATTCAAACCTTATCTACTTTTTTCTGTCACGTCACTATGAAAAATAGTCTTCAGAATAAGAGGCATAGTCATATCGATATGGGATTACCTTACAGAATGCTGGACTTTTTCCCCATAACACTTACTTCTTCATGCACATTTCCCAAACTCGCATCTTTCTTCATAATTTCATCTACTTCAGCTTCACTTTCCACATCTGAATTGAATATGATGTGTTTATGCTTGCCTGCTGGCTGGCTATCCTATGTAAAAGTGAAACTGTCAAGTCAAACATATCAAACACTTGCTACAGTCATACATAAATATCTAAAAGACATTTCCATGACATGAAAGGAAGAATCTACCATTCTTCTTGCAACTCTAGAGACATTGCAGGAATTAGGTATGCATCATTTTGTATACACTCAAAAGAAAACTGGCCATGTACTCAGAAATTCCAGAATATGATTTTAAAGTATCTTAAACTACATCTATTAATTTCCCTTTTTCTTTTACTGCATACTGTTCAGATAGAACTTGTGAGTGTAATTACCAGATTTGAAAGAGCTCCTTGAATGAGTTTCTTCTGTAATTCTCTCTCTTTCTGTCTCTCTTCTAGAGCTGCCAGCCTCCTCTGGTTGTCCTGCAACTGTTTCTTTTTTGTATTAGGTTCCTTTGAAGCGGTAGCATGAAGACAAAGCTCCTTATTTTCCAGAAGGTTTGTCTTCCCATTCTCACATTTACTAGCTTCACATTCTGGAATTTTATTGCTTACATCCCTCTTCAATTTTTTTGAAAGCAGTTTTGGGCTTTTCTGTTGTGGTTTAACGTGTTTCTGTGACACTGCAGCATTAGTATCCATGTCACTGCTCTCATCTTCACTCTGATCAGTACTAGGAACACCATCTCCATGCTCTGAATTTTGGTCTTCTTGTGAAGAACTCGCATCTTTGCTCTTTCCTTGTAAATGTGGTCGGGAAGCAAGCTGATCACTCTCATCTGGTAAGGAGGCAGCATCTGACAATTCCCTGTGCTGTTCACGATGCGTATTTTGTCTCTTTTTACTGCTGACTTCAAGTGAATACAATGGATGGTTCTTAGACTGCCTTTTAGATGACTCCTCCCCACAATAAGAGGTACAAGCTTCAAGACCTGAACTTTCTACAGACCTCTTCTTTAAACCAGTGCTGTCCTTAGTTAACTCTTTTTCACAAAGGGACCCCATTCCTCTGAAAGGCTGATATTTCGAATGTGAATTATTTTGTCCCTTAGAGCTTTCTTCATCAGCATTCTCCTCCCCTGCTAAAATCGCAGCAACTACATCTTCAGGACAGATACATTTTTTTTTAACTGCAGGGTGAAATTTAGAAAGTTTTGTTTTATTTACAACATTAGCCTTAGAATTTTCTTCAACACTGTGCTGACTAGAACTCTGTGTACCGTCTGATTCGTCTACTGGTGTCCCAGTGTTTTCAGTAGCTAATGCTTTTAAGTCATCTAATGTAAGGTCTAAGCGGTAACAGTTTTGCATCATGGATTCATAATCAGAACTGATTTCAGACTCCTCTTTCTCAGGCTCTGAATAAGAGCTTTCACTATCACTTGTCTTTATTGTACTGTTAACTGCTGTACTCTGCAAGGCAGCAATTTTGGATTTTTTCATTTTCCCTTTTCTTTCAATGTATTCTTCTTTTAAATTGCAAGTTTTCAGTGAGGAGTCATTTACCAAATCACATTTTTTGTGAGTTAATATTTCTTTATTTTCCACCTTCACCTGTTTAGAATCCTCTAAAATTGCAGTTTTCCTGCTACTTAGATCTGGAGTTTTACTTTCAGCAATAATTTCATCTGTATCTGCTGAATCATAACCATTATCGCATTCCACAGTCTCTTTCTCTCTATAACTTCCGTTGATACCTTTCTTCATGGCAGCTGGATTACTTAAGGACCAGTGACTATTGTATTTTAATTCAAAATTATCCTCAACAATTTCCAAGTGGTCACTTTCAGTCTCAACATTTTCAGCTTTCTGTATTTCTATCTCTTTCTTTACCATTGCTCTGATTTCCTCTTCAGAATCAATGTCACTATCAGAAACACTCATATTATTTTGAGCTGTAACTCCAGGAACATTGCTTTTATTTGATAATAAACCTCTCCCTGATATTTTACTATTAAGACTGCTTGATGGAGGCAATTTAGACTTCTCACTGGATTTGGATTTTGATCTTTGATCTAGCTGTGATGAGCTTGTGTTTTTTGAACGTGACTGGCACTCAGAAGAGAGAACTACTGCTCCATTCAGAGCTTCACTGCCCAGTTGCCTCAGTTTTTTAGGTGACTTCTTGGTTATAGGGAACTCTCCTTGCCGCTTCTTGTTTATGCTGTCATCTCTCCCTTCCAAGTGCCAAGTAAGCTCAGATATAGGAACTACACGTGTCAAGTCTGGCTCCAGCTTTCTCAGGTTATGGCAATATTTTGATGGGTCATATTTCACAATGTTAGTCCGAGTTAAGGAATTAAAACAACATGATTCTTTCAGCAAGCAGACTTCCAGTCTTTATGAACAAGTTAAATTCTGCGTGAAAGGACAATGAAGAGTCATTTTTAATGTTATGACCACAAGCCTTTAAGCAACTGACTCACAGTCGAAAAAAATTATTCAAATCACACAAACTTACTGCAAGATTTACTAGGGGAGTTCAGTAAATCAAGTATGACAGAGTAGTCAATATTAAGACCATTAAGCAAATGTTTCCCCATATGACGAAAGAACAAAAGGAACTGTGCCTATGCCCAACCAATAGGAAAAGGATATTTTATTTTTTTGTGGATCCCTAAGGTGCAGAACAGGCAAGACTCTGCCAAATTTACCAACAACCCATTTCTAAAAGAAAATAAAAATAATCAGTGTTAAACAAAAAAGGAATACCAGTAACCCTGGCATAAAACAAGATGTATATTCTTTGATAACAGAAACACTAATAAAGAACTATCTATGACATTCTTTTTTTGTTTAGTCTCTTAAGTGAGATATATTCGTACTGTGCAACTTAGCCAGCTTCCTTCTCAAATAAAGAACCAAAGCCAACCAAATTTCTACAACCTGCAAATAGAGAGTGACAATAAAGAACTGAATGTATTTACTTTACAAGTACTTTTTTTAATATATGGCTTCTGCTTTATGAATTAACAGTGGTAACTATACAGACAGGATCACTATTATTTTGCCCTTTTCCCCTTTCCCACTAAAAAATTAAAAATCCCCCCATCACCCTCCAAAAGCATTCTGTGCTTAGCAAATAATTTTGAAAACTTTGTAGTAAATGTAATTTTTGTTGCCTAAATTTGCATGTTCAGTGATTTTATTCTAAGTCTTACTTTTGTACGTATGTGTAGACCCTGATCCTGAATATGCTGAAGCACAGAGAATAGTTCCTGACAACCCAGCCGTCAAAAATGTATATGATGTATAAAAATAAGACATTCTCTTTACATGCTTTTAAGGGTGACACGAAGATATTCCCAACATCAGTGAGTAACAAAGCATTTACTAATTTAACACAACAAGAGGACAGTATGATCAAGATTATTTCCAGTCATTACAAAGAATGACAGGAGTATTCTACATGTCTACACATAAGGTATTTCTTTAGACTACTTTTCACAAGTTGGACTGTCACACTTCATAAAAGTTTCTTTACATAAAGTGTAGAGATTTGACATAAATTTAGATGTAATAAGCTTGTGCCCAGTTCTAGGTTTTGTTTCATTTTAATTCTCCATACATCTACCCCACCATACCTTGTGGTCTGGCACCTCTGTACCTGGTACTGCTTTCATGTGAAAGTCTACAACTCCAGCCTTTTTCAGTGATTCTAACAGACACGCTTTGTCATTTTGCTGTGGCTTTTCCTTCCGCAGCTTTGCCTCCTCCCTCTCCATGGTGAGCCTGTACCAAAAAGTACATCATATATGAAAAAAGGTCTGCCTGTGTGCTAAATTATAGCTGGCAGTGACCCTCTCCCACAGAACAGTAACTATTCACTACTTAAGGCATTGACATATCTGCTACCTTTAAAGGAGTAGTGATGCAAAACATGTTGCAGTATCTAATATGCATCAACAGTCCACCAATGTCAATAAAAACTAGAAAGAATAAGAGCGTAGCAGATGAAAGCACAGCCATAATGTTATTAGATAAACAGAAAAAGGGTAAATTTAGCAACAACATACTTTTAAACATTGATTTTTACCTGTGCAAAAAGCTTTCTTTGGCCAACTCAATTTGTAGTGTCCCCCCTTTCCATTTTGTTTTATTTAAAATTGACACGCCTGCAAAACAAGGAGAAGGGATATGAATATTTTCTACATTAAAAAAATACACCTTAGACTTAACTATGCCTCTTTCTATGATAGTTTGAAGTTTCTCTAGCATGATCCATTACTCAGCTCATTTAAGTTTGTATATGAAAGGTCTAATAGCCTAATCTTACACAAGAAGGTCTACATCCAAAATTAAGGTTCTGACTTCAAGAGAGTCATTCAAGTCTGTATGGTTCAGTTCAAATACAAACCTGAAAATTCAGATACATGTACCCTGAAGTTTCTATGTTACTGTCAGATAGGCTCTTCTCTGCTTAGCTTCTTCTGTACTTTGAAAAACATAGTTAAGGAGTACTGAAAACCAAAGGAGAGAGTGTTGTACTTAGAACTTAAGGAAGCTAAGTATCAAGGGCTGGGTTAGCTTTTAGTCACACTCAGACAGCTTTCCTATTCCTAATGGCAGCACTACCTAGATAAAAGGGCACATTACTAATCCCTCTCTTTGGGTATAGGTATCTTCACCTGCTGTTTTGCTGCTACGTATTATGCAGGTGGTTTTATAACCCTGCCAGTAGTTTTGTAATCCAACTATTTTGGGATTTGCAAAATTGCTTGTCCTGGTTTCGGCTGGGATAGAGTTAATTTTCTTCCTAATAGCTGGTATAGTGCTGTGTTTTGGATTTTAGTATGAGAATAATAGTGATAACACGCTGATGTTTTGGTTGTTGCTAAGTGGTGTTTACACTGCTCAAGGACTTCTCAGCTTCCCATGCTCTGCCGGGTGCACAAGAAACTGGGAGGGGGCACAGCCAGGACAGCTGATCCAAACTGCCCAAAGAGCTATTCCATACCCTATGATGTCATGCTCAGTATATAAACCGGGGGGAGTTGGCTGGGGGGTAGCGATCGCTGCTCGGGGACTGGCTGGGCGTCAGTCGGCGGGTGGTGAGCAGTTGTATCACTGTTGTTTTTTTTCACCTGGGTTTTTGTTCCTCTCTTATTCCCTTCTTGTTTTCCTTCTCATTACAAGTTATTATTATTTTGTTCCAATTATTAAACTGTTCTTATCTCAATGCACAAGTTTTCTTACTTTTGCTCTTCCAATTCTCTCCCCCATCCCACCGGGGGGGTGTGGGTGGGGAGGGTGAGCGAGCAACTGGGTGGTACTTAATTGCCAACTGGGGCTAAACCACAATAGTCCCTTCTGGTGCCCAACATGGGGCACAAAGGGTTTGAGATAACAACAGATTAACTAGAGTGTATTAATAAATTTAGATCTGTTAGTAGTTGCAGGCCACGATATTAATTCATCTGTTCTCAATATTGTTAATTGTTACTGTCATCTCACTGTGACACGCCCAAAAAGGAATAGCCCTTTGGTCAGTTTGGATCAACTGTCCTGGCTGTGCCCCCTCCCAGCTTCTTGTGCACCCGGCAGAGCATGGGAAGCTGAGAAGTCCTTGAGCAGTGTAAACACCACTTAGCAACCACCAAAACATCAGCGTGTTATCACTATTATTCTCATACTAAAATCCAAAACACAGCACTATACCAGCTACTAGGAAGAAAATTAACTCTATCCCAGCCAAAACCAGGACATTGCTTTAAGAGAAGCATGCTTTATGTGAACTCTCCTTCTGGGTTTCCTTTCATGTCAAGTCACTTTAATGTTTTATGGACCTGATGAAAGCCTTTGAAGCATGTTTCCTACACCTTTTCATAAAAGGGTTAGAACTCATAAATCACCTATTTCAGTCACAAGGAATCTTTTTAATCTGCTTACATCTACTTACCGAAAACTCCAGTAAAGCAACTTCCATAAAATTGCAGCTTAAAGAAAATGGAATGACTATGACAACAGAATAAAACAGGGTCTACCTTGACCACAGCCTGATTTGACAACATTAGGTGCATTATCAGTAAGGCAACTTGGCTCAAAAACATAAATTACTTAAAAAAAAAAAATACTTACACTTTCTAAGATCTGCATCAGAAATGCTGACACTCATGTAAGCAAAAGTTTTCATAGGGTTCCCTGCTCAAGGATAAACACTCAGTTAATTTCTATATAATTTCAGTGTTTCCTTTAAAACCAAAAATTAAGCTATTTCCTGAAAATAAAGGGTCTCTGAAGCAAAAATTCCATTTCACACTACAAACTGAAAAATAATTCAGTTTTAAAGGATGATACAAAACTGTTACCCTGATCATCTTTTCTGGTAATAATCTCCGTATCCAACACATGCCCAAACTTGCCAAATCTTTCTTGCAGTTCAGCCTTAGAAACCGTATGGCCAAGCCCTCCAACATATAAGCGTTTTGAAACTTGGTTCTTCTCCATGTTGAAAAGTCAAGCTGTGACACCTGTAACGTGCGCTCTGTTTTCCTGCGAGAAGATAATAACAGTTCACCAACGCTTACATTGTAGGTATTAATGCAATCACCGTACCACATGATGGAACTAATCGTTCCATCAGAAGTCCTCCACAAAGAACCTTTTGAGAAGCTCTTCTTTGCTTTGCACTAGGTTACGGGCTCTGCTCCAGTCCAGCGCCAGTGAACACCGCATATGCTGTAAGTAACCAGGGCTGAGGCGCTGGGTTATTTTTTTTAACCTCTGAAGCATACGGCTGGGTGCGTGACAGTAAGCGTAAATAGCTCTTAGCAGTACAGCCTTTCTAAAGAGCTCCTAAACGAAGCAGGGGAGAGGGGAGAGGGGAGAGGGGAGAGGGGAGCGGGGAGCCAGCCCCAGCCCCCCAGGAGAGCCCGAGGCACCCGCCGAAGCCCTCGGGACCCGCCACCCCCGAAGGGACGCTGCAGCTCTCCCTCACCGCCTCCATGTGCGATCCCCGTAGCGCCACACAATTTATTTTCCCCCTCACATCCCTTCCTAGAGCTCACTCGGAAAAAAAGGGTTCCGCTTCCCGGGGCCGTTGGATTCTGATTGTCTCCTCTTCTCTTTCGGGTTCCTGTTTCCGGCCGGTCAAGCATGATGGGAGCACACCGGTTAGGCGTAACTAACCAGGAAGAAAGGTAGGGGGATTTTCCGCAAGACATAAGTAATTAAAAAAAAAAAAAAAGGAAACGGCTACCGAAATAATGCTTTTGCCATGCACCTCAATAACGACCTCAGGAGCAGTCCTTCAAGCGGCCCTGTTGTTTCGCGAGGGAGGAATGAAGGCGCGGTCGGCGCCCCCTGCTCGGGCAGCAGCTGTGGTAGCGGCCAGGCCAGCGGCGGCTGGTTGGGCGCGCAGTTCGAAGGCGCGGGGCGCGAGCGGTGGCTGGGCGGGCGCCTCTCTCCTCAGTGCTGGCCGGGTCTGGGGCTTCCTCCGCTCCTTGGGGTGCTGGGGCTGCAGCCTGCTCTCCTCGGCGTGCGTTGTGCCTCCCGGCGGTCTCTGGCACCCGTGAGCCTCAACCTGTGTCGTGGGGCGGGCTGGGGTAGCACCGGCTCTCTGGGTCGTGCTTCCAGCCGTTACCTTGTGAGACGTGAAGGCTAGAAGCAAAACAACGAAACACAGAACCCCACCAGCTCGTTTCTCACAAACTCTTGGATGCTCTTCCTGTGGCAGCATAGAAGCAAATACTTAGGGGTGTATACGGGCAGGTATGTAGAAAATGTGAAATGTTTACCGTTAATGCACAAATATATATGTCTGTGTGTGTGCTTAGGGTGAGGAGAAATGATTGTTTGTCGTTAAATTTATGTTTTATTTAACGGAACGTATGTACGGGTATTTTTTCTGGAGGAAATGCTCTTTGAAGTTATAACTAGTCTTCGAGTCTTCTGCAGTCTAGTAAAATCACTTGAGTTAAAATAGCTGTAAGCAGTATATGTGTTCTGTTACTGTTTTCAAAACAGCTAGCCGTTAAAAGAGGAATTGGCTAACAACCTAGGGTAAAGTTCTGGCTATTGTAGTGTTTTTCTTTTTCCCAACGTACTCTTTATTATGACCAAAACTTTCTTCAATATATCCAGTTAAAAAAAAAACAACCAACTAATAGGATGCATTAAAACTTGGAGAACTTCTATTTCTTCTTCCCACTGATCTTGTTTGTTGTCATACATTGCATGAGATTGCTTTAAAATTCCAGAGGAAGTCATGACTAGGCACAATCTCAGTGATTCTCTAATTGCGTAACTTTCTTTATTCACGAAATAATTTTTTAATGCAAAACATGTTTTGAATGTTGTTTTCTCATGTGTATTATTCAGATGCTGTTTCTTATGAAATAAACCAACAAAATCCTGTTTCCCTCTCATCCCTTCTTATTGAACCACGTTAGTGTGGATCTTGTAAATACAGTAGGGGTTGTTTAAAACCACACATAAAACTAGATATTTTTTTTTTTAACCTGGTTGAACATATTAATACACCAGTATTGAGCTGCATAATGTTCTCTGCAGTTCTTTGAATGTCTCATGTCTAGACTGAATGTCAGATTCTTTTTTTCTTGTAATTGATGTTTATTTATTTTGAATTATTTGTGAATCATGGTTGCTTCTTCGTGTCTCTTTACTGCTATTTGCTTGAAAGGCAGATTATGCTGTGGTGCTAGTAGGAACAGCTGTGCTTCATTTAATCAGGTGGATTGGTCAAAGCTGGCTTCAGTTTCTGTATCTGATTAGGATTGCCTTCTATCTGCAGAACAGCTTGTTGTTCTATTACAGCAAATGTAAAACAGCTGGATATGCTCCTGGATGAAATAATGATTAGTTAAAAAGATTCTTAAAGAAAGCCTTTGACTACATTAGACTCCTGATTTAACTTCTGTATTTAGAGGCTATGCAATGACCTGTGTCTTAAAATTGGTTTAATAATTACATTTGGACTCAATGAATTAAATCTTTGAGGAACTAATGCAACAAAATTACTTTTTTTTTTTCCAAAGTTGTTATCTATTTTGGAGAAAACTTTTTTCTTTTCTTTTTTATGTAAAGTCAGAAACTTGATAGCAGCAAGAATGTGACAGAGAACTAGTAGCTTTGTGTGTTCACTGGAAGTAGAGTCTTTCCCATTCATAATGCTTTTAGCAGAGTGAGGTACCGTGTATTGTAGGAAGCTTTGTTACATTCAGAATTGTGGAAAAAGTGGCTTTTCTGTTCCTGTAATGTCTACTTGCAGACCAGTGTCTTTCTAAGTGGACTTTCTAGGGTTTAAGTAGGAGTTACATTGATGACAGAGTACTGTAGTATTAAGAGTAGAGTTTTACTGCAAGCCTAATTATCTTTTCAAGTTGGTGACAGAATTCCTGTCAAACTTGGTTGCTGAGGATCAAGGTTTATATGTTAGTTTAATCTTCCATAGCAAACAGGAGTGTTTGACACTCTAGAATTCTTTACAGAGGTATAAATTATTATACTTGTCAAAGCTACCTAGGGTATTTAAAAATTGCATACACCAATTCTTCAGTTTCAAAAGTCATAAAATAGAACTGTCTTGTTTTAAGTAGAGAGGTAAGAGAAACAATTGCCTAATGTTATATTTACATTTCTTAAATTAATTCCTTGGTTAAAAATAATTTCTTTGGAAAATGGATTTTTTTTTTTTTTAATTTGGCCTAAGAAATATACTTATTTTGTTTTATCTAGTAACATTGATTCTGAGAAATGGACAACAGCATTTGTCAAGTTTATGAAGACATAATCCAGTCACTGGAAGAAGAAATTAAACTATTGGCTGAGAAGTATGAAGATAGCCAACAAGAATCCACCTTTTTTTCTGATGAGGAGATATTAATGTCGATGTATGCCTTTTTTCACATGTTGGATTAATAGTGTTTCTTTGTTATCCTATTCAGGATAAGCTTTTGTCTCTATGTTAGGACTTTCCTTATGTTATTTTTACAGTGCTGATCTTGTTTAGGACATGGGCTATATATGGTAAAAGATTACAAATAATAAATAGTTGATCTCTTTTTACTTCCTTCTGTTGGTAGTTTGTGGGGTTTTTTAGTGTTTTGTTTGCTTTTTTTTTAAAGGCAGTCATAGTGGTCAGAGCATGATATCAGGTACGTTACTGTGCGGGCCCTGCAAAGTTGTTGACTGCAAAGGCTGCGTTTTCCATTATGCACTGTGAAACAGCTCAGTGCATATTTACTTTAAAAAAAAAAAAAAAAATTGGGGACATGTACAGGTGTCACTAGTTATATGCTAAAGAAATGCCATGTTAGGGCTTTTTATTTCCATTATTTAACTGATATTCTATAGCAAATGTACACTCTGTAGATAAAATAAGTCATTTAGATGAGTAAAGGCATCACAGGCCATTTTTGTTGTACTTTTCTTGAAATGGATGCTTACATCTCAAGTCTTATAATAAAAGCTATGTCTACCTGGCAGTGAACATAAAGTATTTATGTAAGTTAGAGTAGTTTACTGTCCTTAGTAATATGATCCAATTGAAATTTGACTCATTGAAAACTGATCTTGGTCTGAAAATCATCGGATCACATTATGAATGCCTTTTATTTAATGGTATTGCTGTACTGATGTGGCAAAACATGTTCTTATGTCTGAGTCTTTTGCCCTTTTGATTTTATTTTTTTTTCTTTTTCAATTCTAGAAAATCATTCCAAAGAGAATTTCAGGGTGAATCTAAGGGATGTGAATCTCCATCAGATCTGAAAGCTCAACTTGAAAGTCTAGAAACAGATCTCTCATTTTTAATGAAATTTACTGGTATTCATTTCACAAGTCATTCCAAGAAAACAGTGGAAAAAAGTAAGCATTTTTGTGCCCTTTACTGGCGCTATACTGAGCGTACTCTTTCAGTTCATTACATTTGCAAATGCATGTTGTAATTTACTTTCAATGTTAGCAGAAAGACAACTATTTTGGAATACAATAGAATTTTCTTTACTGACAAAATAGTTTCTGAGTAAATATAGTACTTTGCATAGTGGGAAAGTGAAGGATGACTGTGAAGTTGGTTGGTTTGTTTTTTTTTTTAATGTGTTTAACTTCTTTATTTATATGATGGATGGTATCAGTTGGTATTTTAAATATGACTAATGGAAGAAATGCAATAATTGTTGAATAGAATTATAATCAAGTATTTTGTTAACTTTATTTTATAACAGCTAGAAACAGAACAGTGCGGAAGCACAGATTATCAGGGAATTGCCACTCCCTGTCTTTTCAATTGGAATTCCAGCTTCTTGAAATGCAGGTAAGGATTGATATATGTTTAAAAAACAAACAAAAAAACCCCATCAACCAAGCAAACAAGTAAAACTTCAAATGGACAAATGTCAATGCTTCCTTTTCCAGCTGAAACCTTCAACTGGTATTTTGTCATTTTGATTGCCTGAGTCTCCTTAGCCTAAGCCTCAGTGGGTTGTGTTCACTCTACAACAACTAGACCCAACTCTTGAATTCCATGTGCATCCAAACAAAATAGTTCTGAAGGTCAGGTTCAACATTCAGTCATGAAATTCTTATGTTCTCCTGTAGTCAGATATCTTGCTCTGGAGACTGGAAAATTCCAAACCTTACCTCTCTCGAGGAAACTGAGGAGAACCTAAAACACTACAAACTTGAACAATTTTTTTTTTTTTTTTTTTGCTTTGGTTATATTTCTGTTCGCTTGGCTAGTGTGACTAACCGTTACGTCATGGGACTGCACAGAAGTTACACTAATGATTACAGATTTTTTGCAAGGAAGCTCTTTCATAAGAATCTAGTCTTAGCACAGAATTCAAAATGATACGCAGTGGAAAACAACTACTACCCCAATTTGTAATAATGTACCCCAATTTGTAATAATATTTTTGACATCAGGAAATTTTCCTCTCAAGAAAACTTGATTTTTCAGCTCAGCTGTAACAGTATTTTTTAAATTGAATGTGATTGGACCTGATAGTATTAAAAAATGCCTTGCTGTGTAAAGATGTCCTTCCTAATCTTAAGAAAAGCCATATTATGAATTTGGGAAATGAGTATTTAGATAGTCGCATGTGAATTGCATAATTTGAAACTGCAGGAGTTCAGCTGAATGAGATTATTCTGCAACCTCCTAAGTCCATGCATGACTTGAAACTTGTGGTCCTAGTAATACCATTTTACCATTTGCTTGCATAACACTGCATTTAGCTTTGGACATGGAAATAGCCTGCATCAACCATGCGACTTTTATGGATTAATGTTTTTTCTTCTCACCTGTGTGCTCCTGCAGAATGACATCTCTTAGTGTCAATGGAGCTCAGATGAGTAACTGGACGTCAAGTTTATTTATGGCTGTATTAACTAGCTATATTTTTGCATCGCTTAAATGTATTACACCATTAGATGGCAGCACTTGTCTATGTAATGCCTAAAACTTGTACTACATCAGCGCTGATGACATACACTAGAGGAAGTGATATATAGAATACCAAGTGTATATATTTAAAAAAAACCCACTTCAGTTGAAAAAATATAGTTTTGAGTTAATTATTTGCATGAATTAATTTTTTTTTAATAAAAGTACATGGCACCTGTAACTTACAGTTTAATATGCAGTGCAGATGATGTATCAATTTACCTTAAGTTAATAAACTTTGAATTGCCAATATTTTATTCACTTGTATGGTATGGGTTGTGGACATGTTGTGGAAAATGGTAAATTATTTAAGCAGACACCAATGAAGAGTACAGTTTTTAATTGTGCCATAATATACAGGTTTTGTTTTTTTTATTTTTGGTGTTACATACCCAAGTCAAGAAGTACACTTACTGTTTCAAACACAGACTCATTTCTGTTCCTTTACTCAGTTTGTGTGATTGTATATGAACTTGAATGTTATTAAAGGTTTTGCATTTACTTAAATGTTAATGTAAAAAAGCATATCTCGTGGCTAGATTGTTAACAATTCCATTCAGACATTTTGCCTGGTTCTAGCTGGCTGTTTCTGTGGTGTAAAAGTAGTGGCATGTTATCTTGGAATTGCCACAGACTTTGTATACTGTGCAGGTCATCCTGCGGTGAGGTCAGTAGGTCCTCTGTGGATGCAGGATTCTGCCTCCATAGCTCTCAGGAAAGTTGTGACTTCAGGCCAGACTAAGACCTGGAAGCTTAGCTTTAACTTTTTTATGCCTCCAGCTTCTTGCGTATAAAAATGGAGAAGTGTGATTTCTAAGATATGGCATTAATGGTTGTATTCAAAATAACCTGTACTGAGATCAGCATGGGCAAGATAGTGTAAAGTTGCAACTAGTTTCACCCATCTTGAGAAATAAGACAACAGCTGTTTTGGGGAAATGCTTAGTAGGTAACAAATACATTGGTATGCAGCAGAAGATAAAGAATAATTTTGGTCACACTCTTAACTCTAGCTTTTAATTTAGCGGTTAAGTTACAATACAGTTAACTCAGCTCCATAGTACCTTAAATCAAACCTGTTAATACACAGTAACAAATTGTTCTTGTATCTCTAATTTGATCTTAAACAAATTGTTAAATGCCATTCATGTTAAAAGCTGTATTCCAGGATACAGTTGTACAAAGAAGGGTAGGCAGATCTGAGTGCACTCTGACTATGGCTGAGATTATGTCTATATTACTGTAGTATGGGGCACTCACTGCCTGACATATTCTGCATCTTAGCTGGTTCTTTAGTTTTGGCACAGCATCAGACTAGTGTGTAGTGTTTATTCCCGGGCTGACCAGTGTTTTGCCAGCTTTGAGTACAAGCAAAGAAGCTCCCATCTGTTCACCATTGTGCATAGGTGGATGCTTACAAAGGTCAGAATGTGGATGAAGGAAACAGGTTAATGCAAAAGCATTGACTTATTTTTGTCTCTTACTGTCCTTAGGTATTAGGAGAGGACATGTACAATTAGCTTGAAAATCTGCCAAAACAAGTCTAAACCACTTGAGAAAGCAATCATTCAAATAAGAGTTGCTTTCTTCTCAAGAGCTTTCCTTTAAAATCTTTTTATTTGACCCCAAGATGGCATCTTGGCATATGTTAGTAACCCACTTATTGGCAAACAAGTTTCTTTAGAAGGTAGCATGTTAGCTTGCAACTACTAGCAGCTTCTCTACAACTCTGTGCATGTGTTGCACACTTGCTCTAAATTTAAAATTATTTTTCCTGATCATTTTACTGATATTTTACTCAATCCACTAAACTTTGTAGTGTCTTGGTTTGCTTTTTCCATCTTTACCGATGGCAGTGTTAGCAGTACTTCTGTCCAACCAGTACTAGGGATTGCTGTGGTATGTTTGCATTTCACTCCAGCTTGCCTGTTTAGTTTCCTCTGTGTTACCATTCCCATTTGCTTGTAGTGACTGGATATAAGAAAAATTAAGTACTAAGTCTCCAGTATAAAGCGAAGCATTCACTATGGTCTTCAAGCCATGATGTTAAGCTCTTTCATTCACTGTTATCTAACCTAGTACTCTGGTGTGTTCAAGAATGTGTAGAAAAAAGAATTAAATTATTTTGCAGATTCCTTTCTACTATACGAACTTCTTTTCTCTTTTTATAGGTGGTTAGATATTTTAATTTGGAAACATTTTTATTATCATGCACATATCCCTGAGTAACAGTTGTTGTTATAAAAAGGGACAAGAATTTGAGGCAAAATTATAGCCTGTAAAATAAAAAAATAAAAGGAAAACTAACAGGAATTTTTTTTAACTTAAGGTAGTATTATTATGATTTTCAGATGAAACCTTTATATTTGAGTTTTCTGGTATATGTGGCAGCTGGAGGTTGTGTTGGAAAATGAGAATCCTAAAGAAGTGACATGAAAGGAAGTAGATGAACCTCTTATTTATAAGTCTTCCTTTATACATACATATTCTCTATGCTGACTAGTTCATGTATTATTCCAAAAGCCTTGTTGTATGGGTAATACTGATACTGTTGAAATGAAAGAAAATGTCCACACATATAAGCTGTAGTTTTAAAAAATGCGATTTTAAGGATTATAGTACTTAGCAGCATTTGCATATATTTTTGTCTATTTTATATGCAAATAAATACATTTTTTTCTCCTTGCTAGAGAAATTTCTAAAACATTGCATTGTTACTTCTCCAATCTAGAACAAAGAGAGTGTGTCTGCTGTTATTAGTGATCTCAGCATTATAATGGAATCTGGAGAAGACTCAGATGTGAGCAAGTTTGTGTCAAGGTAAGGTGGAGTTTAAGGAAGGTTGTTGTATGGGATATCTGATACTAAATGCAAGACTGAGTTTTCATGTAAATTGCTAGCAGTCAGTTTCTTTCTTTGGTAATGTACTGTTAGCCCAACCTAAATACTTCCCATACCTTGTCTGTGTCCTTCTGGAGAGAAGATGAAACGCATATAATTTTTAAGACCTGAAAGGACCATTGTGAATTCATGTTAAAGGGAAACAGTTTTGCATTATAATGTGTTTTAGCTGTTTGAACTTGTTTGGTTCAGAGAAAGATGTAACAAAGTAATCTCAGCTATTGCATTTTAATTTATGTAATCAACATTTATGTAATCAACAACTGTTACTCAGATGTGTATGTGAGTTGCAGATGTGCAGTGTGGGTGAGTAATGACTAAAGTGTACATCCATAACTCCTCTCCAGGACTTGCCTGTTTCTAATTCTCTGCTAACCATTCTGTTTCTCTTCTTTGCATCCGGATTTCTTTCACTGATATTTTAAAAACAACAGAACATAGTTTAAAAACCTGGAATAGTGTATTTGTGCAATGGCTGAAGAAAATGTACATACTAAAACTTAAGCATATGGCTGAATGCTACTTTTTGATTATTTTCTGGAGGATGTCAACTTCTTGTGGTACACAGGATGAATAATGATCAAATTATTTGTCTGTGGTATTCCAGTGTGAAATCTGCAAGCAAACTATTATGAGAACAAATCTATTATTTATTAGTTATTATGGGGTAGTTGACTTAATCTTAATCCTGTTCTTCAAGTGATTTCTTTTGTTTTATATTATTTTTTAGTCTTGGAGAGGGAAGGCAAATGGATGGGTGAAAAGAAAGGTCTATTGAGTTACCTCAGGCTTCATTAGTCTGTACCAAGAGCTGAATTTTTCGTGTAGAGGCTTTGGAATTTCCATACAAATCTACTGAAGTTAGTGGTATAACTGAGAACAGTAGTTGACTGCTCTCAAGAAGCAGGATTTAGAAGAGCAAATCTACCCCTGTTTTTTTAATGAGTATTTTCTGACAGCAGAAGTGTCTTGGAACTTAATAGTCATACTGGAAAGGAATGCGTTGAAGTAGTGGCAGACTTTATTTCATCCTGGCTTGAGCACTGCTGTCTTGTCCCTGTCTCTTCACCACCCTGGTCCTTTTCCACATTACGCCAGTATTCATAAGTAAACAAAAGTTTTCATGAATGATATAAGATGAATTAAGACTTTGCTGTCAATAAAGCAAGCAGCTCTTTCTCCTTAGCCTCTATTTGCATGTACTATGTGTTGTCCTTGTGTCAGTGTATATACTCTTGAAGCCACATGGCAAATAGGTTCAACATAGTCATTTCATTGAAAAAGTAATTTGTGGTGGGTAGAGGGGGACCCAACCTTGCCCCCCCCAACCCCTTCAAATTTCATTTTTTCTATTGGACTTGTCCTGCAATGTCACAGTGTTTGTTGCTGATCTAAGGCAGTAAATATGCAGCCAGACTGGCGCTGATGTTGACAATGTCTGTTTTGACAGCAACCCACTGTTAGATTGATTTAATCTGATTATGTGATCTCCCCTTATGGCTTGTTTTCTCAATCCCCTTGTTAAGCTAGTTCTCCTTTCTTACTCTAAGTCCTAATCCCCTCTCTTCATGTCCAGTTTCAGGCTTTTCCCAACTAGCCCTTTATTCATCAGTCCACTAGCTGCTCTTAGAATCTTGATTCCTACCTTTTCCCTCCCTTTCTCTCTTCTTGACCAGCTAAATCTGATCTCCCTCTGTATTGTTTGTTCTTTTCAGCCTCCCTACCAGTTTCTGTTTCCTTCTTTTGCCTCCTTGGCCCAGTCTTGCCAAATCCATTGTCTAGCTCTCTTCTGTTTTCTCTGCTGGCCTGGATTTTTTTCCTCCTCAGCCTTCTGATTTTTTTTGGCTTCATTTTTCATAATGCATGACAGAAAAGGGACTTTAATAGCACCAGAGTTAAAACTTGGCATTCAGTTGTAATTCCCAAGCCATCCTGCTTTGGAAGAAAACAGAGGAATGCTAGAACACTTGAGCAACATCTTTTTAAAAGAAGCAAAATTCAGCAGTTTATTTTCAACCAGGTACTGCTGCAATATATAATAACTATTTTTAAAAGATGTGTACCATTCCTTAAACACGTTGTGACAATAAAATATGTATGCAAATGGAATCACAATATTTAGTCTTCTATTTTTGGATTTTACTTGAGTGCCCTTTGCACCAGTTATCGCTTATGTTATACTTCATTAGTGTTGAGGACCAGAATATCTATGAAAAATCTTGTTGCCAGTCTTTTTTTTTCCTGTTTTTTTTCTTGATATCCCATTAATTGTTGGGTTAGTTAACTATTGCATAGATTACTTAATCAAATAGGAGGAGTTTTTAGACAGTTTGAAAACTGCTGCTACTTTTTACTAGCTAGTTAGAATTTATAAGTCAGAGTGAAGGATTTATGAAGCATCTGCATTATATTAAACACTGCACGGGCTAGGTATTTTGGAAGTGAGGGGAAGTATGAATTCTTCCCACAGCTGTAAGTGTCATTCTTTGGTTTTATATGCTAATGCAAGAAGTTTTGCATACTGCAGTGAGTTAAAATAGATTTCCTCTCTTAAAATAACTAAAGGAGTGTATTAAAGGAGCCTTAAATACTTTTACAATAGTTAAGTGTCTTATATACTTTTGTGTTTTGTTGATGTTATTTTGTAAAAGTGAAATGGTGTTTGGATGAAGGGCATGTGATTTTAACCTGATACATAGTTACTCTCTGCCTGAATATGCTTTTTGCTGGTTTTGGATGACTTCTCTGTTACACGGATGTTGGCTTTGGAGATGGGTATTTTCTGCTCCTAGTGTTGGTTTTTTTTGTGTGTTTTTTTTTTTTAATCTGGTGACATTTTGTAATGCTAAATTCTTTCCCCAAAAAAGGGGCTTAAATTTTAACATGCACTCTCTTAGTACCTTGTTATTTTATACCAAGCTTTCTTGGTATTTTAGTGTTTGTTGTAGTTGGCTTCAGCATTAGGAATTAGGCTAACTTAGGCTAATTAGGAATTATTGTTTATGGGTAGTTTAAGTGCTATGAGACAGTTAACTGAAATGGTGCTCTTGCGCAGTCTCTTTCTCCCTTGCCAATACAAAAAAGCATGTATGTTACATATGTCTGTTCTTGCCAACACCGATTTTCCCTCTTTCTAAACACTAAATCTAGTTTTCAATCTTAGATTTAGCCAGCACTAGATCTCTACATGAGAGAAGTATACACTTGGGTATAATTTGTCAACTAACTTTTACATTTGAAACTGGTTCTTTGAACTTGTTAGCCAAAACTCTCTCTCTCTCTGCTTGGTGATCTAGCCTTGAAAATTTTCATCTGCTTTATTGCCTAAAGGTGAATCTGAGAGGAAAAAAGAAATATAAACAAACTAAAGACATAATGCTAAAAGAATGTCACAAGGTTTGTGATAGTCTTTTAAATTGCATAAAAGTGGATACTCTTCAAAATTGCCAAGTTTTTAAAAAAGAATTTTAAGTATGTAGTTTTGTAACAAAATTTTGTGTTGCTCTCTTCCATGTATGTAGATTTACAAAGCATACTGTAGTATGTGTAGAATCATGTTCACTAGACAGTGAGATGTGGGCAGTCATTACTAAGTCTCAATTTTTACTATAGTATGTTGTCCTGGTTTCAGCAGTAGGTTTTTATATGTACAATTACGAGTTGTGGTTAAAAAAAAAAAAAAGCTGTCCAGAACACAGAGCTAGTCAGCTATTGTAAATCAGTATATGCGTACGTCCTTCCAGGGACTCAATTTTGCGTGTGCTGCCAGCATTTTTTTCATCTTGGCCTGATTCTGTTGGCAGCTGTGACTACTGTGGTAACTTCCTTTAATGATGCTGTTCTTTCCAGGCTAGGATAAAACTTGTTCGGCTTTTCTTTTACATTTTCAATATCTGAATGAACTATGTATTTTTTTTCCCAGTTTATGTTTGTGTAACATGTTAAGGGCTGCTGTTCTTAAATAGAGCTGGATTTGAGGCACAGTTCTCCCTTGAATGGCTGAAGTGACTTGCTAATACACTGTTGCAACCGTTCTGTTAATGGCCTCAAGTTTCTGCTCTCAGCTGTTCTGAAAATCCAAAAAGAAGAGCTAATATCAAACAGAAAGGATGTTTAAAGTAAAATTTACATGTAGAATTTAGATCCTCTGTAACTTTCTGAAATATTCCCAAGTGTAAGTGAGGTATATTCCTCAGTCAGGTTTTGTAAACTTGTAAAATCCTGTATTAGTAATTGAAATAAATCTTTGTCTTTTCAAAGCAGTGCTTGCCAGGTATGTTTTGACAATGGCTAATAGTCTGTTTCATTTGACTGTGGCTTCATATCAACAATGACGTGAAGCTGTTCACCCTTATGATTAAAGAATCATGTTGCTTCAGGTATTCTGACACTTAGTTTTTGTGGAATTTTGCATTCTTTGCATTCTCTCCACATCTCTTTAGTAAAAACTGCACACTCTTTATGAGTGGTTTTCCTCCCTCCCCCTGACAACACTGGGTGGATGGTTGGCTATTTGGCAGTTTCTGTCATCTTATATTGTCTCCTTTCCTTTCTCTAGCCTGATCCTTACATTACTAGAAATTTGAAGGATAAATTTTTTTTTTGGTTGTGTTTTTCTTAAAAAGAAACCCCTCCAAGACAAGCTCTTCTCCCCTCAACCCAGCTTCCCACCTATTTTCTCTAATCTGTCTTCAATACAATTATCCCTCATAACAGTGGATGGACTGTCTGTTTCCTCTTTTGATTAGAGCTGAGAAGCTGTATATATGCTTTAATGGTTGCCATCACTGCATTGTTAACAATAAAGAGGGTAATGTCTGTTCAGTTCCTGATTTCTACAAACCCTCTACTGTAATGGCACATATCTTAAGTGAATAGATCTCTTCATTCAAATGGTTCTAATCCTAATTGTTCTAAGGCAGATTTTTGCACATTACTGATTTCTAGTACCTTGGTTTCCTTTCTTCCATTGTTGTCTGCCTTCTTGGGCTGTCTCAGAGTGAATGTAATGATGTACTTCTACTAAAAATGTTTCACTTGTATGCATCATAGTTGACATACAAAATAACACAGTTTTGCTAGGACAAAATGGTAAATGTATAATGAAAGAAAGTAACTTTAGTGCCAGTTACTGAAGTAGAAAAGCATATCACTTCTTTTTGCTAGCAAATTTCTTTTGTAAATCAAATTTTGTGACATAAGGGAACGTACCAGCCCCAGTGTTTGATGCATTGCAACTTCTCTTACATGCAAAATCATTACTACCTTGTAGACTGACTAAAAATAACAGTGATATCTCTCAGTCCAAGCTAGTGTGGTGTGTTCTTTATCAGTGTCAGTTTGATGTTTTTGCTATCCTATTCAATAGGAGTAATCATCTCTGCATATGAAGAGCAGCTTTTATCTTCAAAACTGTGTGTATTTTTCCCCATCTGCAAGAATGGATAATTAGTCAGCCATGTAGCTTTCCTTGATTCTGTGCTTTATGCAGTGTTTGGAGCTCCTTTGGAAATTGCTTCAGCAGTAATTTCATATCTATTTTTCAAAATGTTTGTTGTTTCTTTGGGAGTGGAAGCTTCTGTTGATTTTTTAGATGCTGTGAATTGTTAATTTTGAAACTATATTGAAGCTTATGATTTAACTTTCACGTGTGTGAAACAAGTACATGTAGGAAATAAATTTCCTTATGTTCGAAGTGCAAAATCTGTTTCTATTTCTTCTATGTGTTGCTTGCCTTTTTAACTTGACTTTAGCACCAAAGTCCTGTAATTGTAATCTCTTGGGTTTAGCTGGCACTGTGTATTGCTGCCTCTGTTAACTATTGTCAGTGGAAATGGAAAAATCTTATTATACTAAGCATGGAATCATTGTACGTAAACATTTTCACTTGATGCTATTCAATTACTCTGAAACTGGCAAAGCCAAAAACTATAGGAGCTTTTCTTTATTTCTCTTATACTTTGTCTCTTGTATTGAAAATTCCTCAGAAATGCCAGAAAGTAAAATGACTACTGCTGACCTTTCTGTTTTCAGAGGCACTATGGATGAAAAACTAGTATTTGCAATAACATTACAAGTGAATGATTTCCTTGCCACAATAGCACCGCTGTGTTAGTCTCGTGATATAGGCTGTAAGCTCTACCAAATCTGTACTGTCTAAGTGCAAGTCCAGCAAAGGTGTCTCTGCACTGCTCTTTGCAGGACATCAGGTTCCAAGACAATTTATTAGTGCAAGTGTAGGATCACTTGTATGAATGAAGCCATAATGTATCCATGTGTAGCTGAACTGCTAAATCACGAGGGAGCCCAGAACTGCAGAAATACTGAGGGGTGTTCTGCAAGAATCGGCTCGGCTCCATCCAGGCTTATTAATTTCTGTTTACGATGGGCTTGGCACTAAGATCTCTGTACTCCACTTCTCAGTTACAGATTTATCGGCATCTCTCTCCACCATCCTGTCCTACTCCCTAATTCTTGAGAATATCACCATCTTCCATAATAGCAGATAAATCAAGATTTACCTGTATATCAAAAGTTTTGTTTTAGATGCCACATATGATCTAATGAACAGGCCTTCGTGCTTACTGAGGTTTCAAGGTTAATCTTGAAAAGCTGGATGTCATGTGGGCAGAGGCAGATAACATGGCATGCAAAGATATAGTGGAATAAGACAAAGATCTCGGGAATATTCAAAGCTTAGTGATGCAACTTGGTAAATCTTACCGGTTTTGTAGGTTAAAGTTTTACTATGCAACATCTTGAAATTTATTTAGAAAACAAGAGTATTAAATGAACCAGCATAAAGTCAAACTAAGATTTTACAGGCAACTACTTTGTCAAGTTACCACAGTTTACATGTAAGACTAACTTTATTGCTGCTTACCTTCCTGAGGAGTTGAAAACACTAGTTTATAAATGAATTCTTCAATATTTTTTTGTTCCAATATCTACACTACAGCTTTTTTTTCCTGTCATGATAATTTTTTTTTGTGATTTCTGGCTTCACATTTGAACAATACTAATGACAAATTCTTTAAGGAGAAAGTGAAAATTGTAGGCTATGGAATTGGTACATCTGACTAGTGCTGTTTAGGGTAAACAATATATTTTTCTTTTGTAGCACTGAAGAACACGGAAATCTTTTAACATTTTTCAGAACCCTTTCATCTTATGCTGAGTGGTATGAACATCGTAGATGCACCTTTCTACATTTCAAGGTAATGTCTATCAAGCTTTTATATATCAGTACTATATTTAGTTCTTTAAGTACTTCATTAAGACAGAGCCATGGAGGTGAAATTAGCACTCTTTAGTGGAGTATGGGAATCTTAATTTTGGATGTTGTGGAGAAGAGAATATTAGCTAAAGGTTTTGTGTTCAAGGGCCAATGCCCTTGCTTGGTATTTGTCTTGATTTTTACCATGCTATTGCTGTGTTCCTCATATGTGGGGGAAAAATAAGAATATCTGTGCCGTTCTGTGGGGCAGTAAGACACTTTTTCATTGGTATTACATTTCTTTTTGAACAGAAAAAAAGGCAAAAGAAGACATTAAAAGAAAATAACATTTGTAGTCTTTGGCATTTAAATGTTAGTTCTGAAGGACTGGATCTGTCTCTCTTGAAAATGTGGTAGTGTGCGTTTGGGCGACTGCATTTCCAGTTCTGAAATGTTTTACTTGAATGGGAAATAAACTGTTCCTCGCTCTTAACTGGAACATAGTATTTGAACTTAGTTTTAAATTATCATTATTTGGCTTGTTTGCTTTGTCTTTGTACTGGTTTTAAGATAAACAACTATTGCTTGGAGTGAAAATATTGCAGTCTTGCAGACACAGAATATCTTATATGATGGTTGATGTTAGAGGAGGCTGTTTAGCTGCTTAATTGTGTGTGGTTTTTTAGTTCAGTTTTATTTAGCTCAAGCTTTTAGTGTCATTAAACTCAGCACCATCTTTGCTTTTCAGCTGCAATATGAAGTGGGAACTGCTTTGTTTCCTATTTTTTGAATATTTTAGGCCTTTCTGAGTTCTATGCTAGATTAATCAATTTCTATTATCAATTAATCAACCAGATTAAAGAAAAAAAGTACTAATTTCTGATAATGTTAAAAAAAAAAAAATCCTGTCCTCAGCTGAGTAATAAACTGATGTTGTCTAATCCTGCTTGTTGTTGTATAAGGACTTTAATCCCTCTGTAGAGAAGGTAGAGCATGAAGGGCTTTATGGCTTTGTGGCATGGGTTTTTTGGATTGTTTTTTCCAACTTCACTTGATGCTTTCTGATCCTTATAACAGCCTCATGACAGCAGTCGCTGTGGTTTCTGGGACAGTGATTCAGTAACTGTTGTAAATATTTCCCATTTTAAAATTCAGTACAAAAATGAAAAAATAGAAAGGAGATAGCTCTGGAGATGATTTTTAAATTGTTGTGTGTATCTAAAGCAGTTTTAAAAAGTATTTGTTCAGGTTTTGAGTGTAAACAATCAAGGGATATATTCATTGCTAAAGATATGTGAAGATAAATTCACTGAAGACATATATTACAAGTCTGTCAAAGTTACAAATATTCTTTCTAAACTTTTTTTCTTTCTACGACAAAGATGCTGTTGAGAAACGCAAACCAATGTCGGAGAATATTTATCAAATATGATTGACTATGGACTTAGGAAGAGTTTTTTAGGCCTTATTTCTGCTAGCATTAGTAATGATTTCATCTAGAAATAGACAACTTTCTGAGGTGAGAGAATTAATAAAGGGTTCAAAGATCAAATCTGATAATTCACATACACATTCTCCTTAGCAATCTGGTTATTTGTAACTTAATATTCTGTAGTAATTTGTGTGAAAGCAACTAGAAGTATGCTTTTAACATTTGCATAAAAACAAGTGAAGAGTCTTATCCTGTTAATATTCACGCTTGGACAACATTAAAAAATGAGTTTGTAATCTTTGTTGTATTTTTTTTTTCCTACCTGCTTGCTAGGCTTCAAGTACATAGGCAGGTAACTGTGCACAGTATTGGAGATAAGACTATTTGGGGTGGGGTTCTGGGTTTATAGCTTTTCTATTTTGTTGTTTAGAAGAAAATTACCCAGGCTGTTAAGTAGCAATAGGCAGTGCTTCTAATAGTTCTCTCAGGGTAGTGTAAAAACAGGAAAGGTAGATTATTTTTTCTTTTCTGTTAGTTTTGGAACTTGAGAAGAAAGGAATAATGTAGAAGTGATTGAAGACTTCAAATAATAATGAATATTTGAGATGAATGACAATTGCAAGTTTCAAGCAAAGTTGGACAGCACTGTACTTCTAAAAAGTTGACCGTCAAAAATGGCAGTTTTGTAGTGAGAGTTTTCCCAGTTAACTAGTAATGGTGGGTAACTCAGATTAAGCAAAAAAGCAATTTAAAATATACATTGATTTGACTGTAAGCCGGCCTTCCTAGAAAGGGTTTAGGTCGGTGTCAGTAGAGCGATGTTCAGTTGTAAGCATTTTGTGCTCTGCATTATATACTCCCTGACATTGTGCTTTAGCAGTTATGTTTTTTTACTGAAACAGGTTAGTCTACAACTTGCATGCTTCACACACACACACACACAATCGAGAGCTGAGCATACTGTTACTACCTGCTGCTGCTGCTCCTCTATTCTACTGAAAAAAATCTACAAGGTAGTGCTTTAAATAGATTTTTGAAGGGGCGGGTGAAGTGTCACACAAGTCTTTTGTATGGCATTACTTGTATGGAAGGTCTTACTGTATTGCCACAATAAATATTATGTCTGCAAAAAGGATTTACATCTGTAAATAATTTTCTGATCTGGATGCACCCTTAGTCTGCTATGAGGCTGAACAACTGAAGCATGTTGGCATTGCTGGAAGAGCAGATTGTTGAAGCTGATATTGATAAACAAGAAAAAAAATTCAAGTTTTATTGGAAATACAGAACAGAAATGAGTGATAGGAAAAAAATAGAATGGTGTACATTCAGCTTGATATTAGTACTGGTCACACAAATAGAAGGCAAAAAATCCTGCATACTGAAGCCCTTCTCACTTAATGTTTTGATGAGTTAACTTGCCATGAATGGGGAAAGTAAATTAAAACATATCAGATAATTTATTGCCTGCATGAGGCATTCAGAAGGTACCAGTTGTCTACTTCGGTTTGCTCACAAAATATTAAGAGCGTTAATTAGTGTTACTGTTGATATTTAGTACTTTTTTGAAAATATATACAACATTTTAATGTAAAACTAATAATGTGGTAGTAGTTAGGTCTTAGAATGTTTACATGTGTGTATATATTACATAAATGTGCATATATTTGTGTATCCACATATAATTGTTTCCACAGGAAGAGTTTTGGTGATATTTACTGATCCTATTAATACTGGAAAGAGCTTTATTTAGTAATAATGATTTGTGATGAGAATAAGATCAGAGGCCGCTGCTTATGTAATGTTATTACACCTACACTTCTAGCTGTGTTTGCTCCATCTTAGGCATTTATCAAAAGAGGGATGAGAGAATTGGTGGCTTTTATTTTTTCCTAGTACAAATTTGGCTTGAAGTTGGAATGTATTTTTACATACTTTGGGGTTATTTTTTTACCTTTTGCTAAAAACCTGGAAACATCAAAGTTTTATGACTTACAAGTATTATTCTCAAGTATTAAAACCAAGTATTATTCTCACTGTCAGACTTGGTTTTGTTCTCAGTTGTATTAAGACAATGGAATTTATTTCTTGTTATACCAAATAACTTAAAATGCAAAATATTGGGGATTGCTATGTCTTTCTTGGGTAATGGGCAAAAATATTTTTGTCCTGCATTTCCTACTTGCATCCTCTTTTCAGAAAGATGAGTCCACAAGTTGATGCTTGACATAGTCACTTAAAAAGTGACTGAAAGTCACTTAGGTCTCAACACTCTTAGTGGCAGAGCATCAGTATGTTCAGAATTAAGTGTGTACTTAATTCCCCGTAGCACAAGCACTAACAAATCAAGGCTTAGCTAAATAAGATAAACAAAACTAATACAAAATATCTTGTAAAATCAGTATTCTAGATGTAGTGATACATCATCATGCATTTGATGCTTAACTATTTCTACAAATTAGGAATCTATACTAACTTCAAAATTAGTACAAAGTTGATCTGGTAATAGTAACTAGCACGCTTTTGGCATTCATTTATCTGAAGAGTTTACGTCTGCTGTAGGTATTTGAGGGGAGAAACTGAAAATGAAATGTCAGAAATGTAGTTGTGTGCCTAAAAACATTGCGTCCTGTATCAACTATGTCTAGTTTTAGGTGAACTGACTGTTGAGGCCTGCACACATCAATTTGTGTTTTTAATACGCTGCATGGTTTGGAGTAGTTGAGTGAAATGATGCTAGTTTAATTTGCTTGAAGTTAATACTATTTTTAGATTAATGATAGAATCAACTTTTCTTTTTAATTTAAAGATCTGATTTGATTTTTCCCTAATAAGCGGAAGTATTGTTGTACAAGGGTACTTCTGTTTCTTTGCACTGACATCTAGCTGAAATCTTGCTTATTTACAGGTAAACATTAATTCAGCTTTGCTGTTAATTATATTGTCACATTTCCTTGCCAAGAAAAAGCAGTGGAACAAGGCTTGGTCTGTATCATCTGTTAATAACAAAGATACTTGGAGTCATACTGTGCTGTACTTTGACCATTGTATTAAAATGGGAAGCTGGTGTTGCAAATATGACTTTTGTGAGTACAGCTGAGCAAAATTTATATATTTCAATTAAAAATACTTTGTGTAAAAATAAAATACATATATATACACACACACTCTTAGATTATTTTGAAAGCAAGATAGTAGAAGGAGATTTAACACATCTTTGAAAAGTGCCACTTGCTATGTTGCTTGATACACTAAGCCTAAATAGGAATTATTCTCATTTTCCACAAACCAAGTTTTTAAGGAAAGTTTAATGAAGTTAAGCTTTGAGAAGTTCTATTTCTAAACATAACTTTCTTTTGTATGCAACTTCATCCAATACCCTTTTGAAGGTCAACTCAAAAAGTTTCATTTCAGATTAAAAAAGTGGTATTGGAATTAAGATGTATTTCTCCTCTGTAGCTTGCTCAAATAATGTTTTGCATTTATTTGAAAGTAAAATGTAGGGATTGTTTTGGGTACTGGTAAAGAATGTGAGCAAGCCGTTACTTGTGTGATTTTACCTACCCATAAAGAACATGTGGTAAAATAAAAATTAGAAGATATGTGTGTGCATATGTGTATTTTTACACTTTCATTGATAGAAAAGACTCTGAAAGCATGGGTGACATTAACTACTAAATAAAGTGGCTGTTTTGAAATAGTTATTTCAGAGGAGAACGACATTTCAATATAGTAAAAGGTTCTGGGTATGCAGGGAAAATGGCATTAGTAAGGGAGAGGATATAAACGTGTAAACAGAGGAAAAAGAGTCATCTTCTGTTACCGTGTTTAAGTTTTGGCACGTATAATTACGTTAAGTAGTGGCTAGTAGTATGTTCCTACAGGCAGTGTTCTCAAGCAGGAAAAAGCATTAACATGCTTTGCCAAGAGGATCGGATTGCCTTCCATCCTTATCTCATCCATATGTGTGCGGATGTAACGTGTGTTATTAGATTTGCAGAATGTGTCATCGGTGATTGTAGTAATATTGTTGTACTGCAAAACAAAACAATTTTTTATAAATAAATACTCACACATATATATATACATACACCCATATATGTTGAAGAATTTTCAAACTTTAATTTTATTCCTCTTGCCCTCCCATTGTATTGTCATTGGGATTGATTTGTGTATACTATAGATATGTAGGAATCAAGTCTCTTCAAACCCATCAATGACCTGATAAGCAGTTTGAGGTTGCTATTGATATTTGCAATGTATTGTTGATAAAAGATTATTGCTTATTTTTACCATTTCCTGTCCTTGATATACAGAAACTACTGAGAAATTATTGCATGGTAATTAGCTAACAAACAACTTCTGAACACTGAATGGTTGTGGCCATACAGATTAGAGGTAAATTGTTTTATTTGGAGAAGCATTGGACAACTGTAGCACAACTGCAGTGTGAACTGTTTTAAAAGACAGTAGGTTTGGTTTGAAGTATGTAACTAATGAGGCTATTTGTAATAGAATGTTAAGGAAATACTTCAAAAATACCTGAAGGTGAAGAATACGCAGACTTTCCGGTAAGTTAAGGGGAACAGATTCCAGTGCGTTATGTCCTAAGTAGAGGTAGGCCAAATTTGTCAGCTTCTAATAGAAAGAAAGAGAGATTATTAATGCTGATGTTACTTACTTGAGGTTCAGTAACTTGTGCCTGTTACAAGACATCAATATTTTTTTCTGATCACATAGAAAGCCTGTAAAGTGATCTAACATGAAACATTCTTTTGCTGTGAATGTTGAATTCTATTGTATCAAGAAACTCATAGAACAGGCCTATATTTTGGAAATTGCAGTGTCAGTTTATTGGTTATAAAACTTGAGACCACTATAAAGCTATATCCTTGTTTATTAGTATTTATGTTGTCCTTGGAACTGTATTTGAGCCATCAATTTTTGAATCGAGTTTTTCTTTGCATGTAAGACAGAAAGGAAGTAGGTAAGACATTTTGTAGAAATTTTTTTTTATATCAAAGACATGAGAGAGTGAGTGCATAAAGGACTATTATTCCGAAGTGCCTTAAAAACAAAACAAAAGCTGGAAAGCTTCTTTGTTGTAGTTTGTTTCTTAGATTACAAAAATACAGAAAAATTCATTTGGTGGTATACTGGATAGTCTGATTACTAATTTTATTTACTTTGGTTACCTAAATTATTGTCTTTTACTTACCTTGAAAGCATTTGCCTTGATTCCTCTGCTCTTGATTCTATTTTGGTTTGCATTAAACGTTGTTAGTTTGGGAGGTAGAACAGGAAGTTTTATAAGTCGATTTTCAGCAAGAGAAAGTTCTTCCAATAACAGAAGCTTTGAAAAGGCTCCATCTTCTATTTCTTCTATCCTATTACCACTAAAATCAATTCTTCTCAAGGTAGCTTTACACAAAAGAAATGAAAATCTAAATGTTGGATTTATAATTACATGGCATGTGAAATGTGTATGGTTGTATATGTTAAATGTTACACTGTTGGCTGCACCATCCTAATTGTGATCTAAAAATGTAAACACTATTAAAATACGGATAAAAATCCACATTTGGCTTTCCTCATGGCCTTAAATTTTAAAAAAATAATAATAAGGAAAAATACTTTGGATCCTTCCTTTTTTTTCCTAGAGACGTGATTTCAGTTATTCATAGAACTTGTCATGTTGTAGAGTGAGAGGGAGAGATGTCCCTGGAGCATTTGAAGGAAAAATAATACCTGGTCATTTAAGACTGGCTGGGATGCAGAGTGAAATTTCATTTTTAGAAAACTGCTCTTTCTCTGATTGTGTGGGAATATTAAGATGAATACATGGGCCAAAATGGCTTTCCTTATTGCCTTCACAAGCCTTGAATTAAATAAGTAATACACATAATGAAATCTAGCAAACTATAAAATATATCTTATTTTGGTAATCTTGGGATACTGGACAACAACTTCAAATACACTATTAGGTAAACGGAAATTAAAATGTCAACATTACTTACTAATGTCAGCAAAATCTGAGACTGCTATCCTTTTTATTTTGTTAAATCGTGCATAAAGATACGCTGTTTCCTTTGGCAGTGGAGGCACAGCTTCGATGTCTATTTCCTCGCAGTACACTGACCCGCTTAAACACACACAGAGCAGACAAGTAGGTAAATCTGAAAGCAAATTGTTTTGAGTAGACAGTTGAAAGTTAGTTGAATAACTTAAGCTTGAATATTCAAAATAGAATTTTCTCTAGTATCTTAAGATTTCCCAACATTAGATTTTTTTAAAAAATTCTATTCACATCAAGTTCTGAAAAGATTTAATATTTTGAACTCTTTTGAGTTTTGTATCCTTTTTATTGTGCATAATTTTCCTGTGTATATTCTCTGTTCTTATCTGAGCATGTCTTGAAGTGCTATTAATCGATCTTAATTCAGTTTCATTCTTTAATTGGCTTAGAGTATTGTGAATATGACAACTGCAACTCTGTGGCCATGTTAAATGTCATCTTTAGGACCATTCTTTTGAAAAGAGAGATCCATGCAGGAGAAACATCTGGCAGTGCACACGTTTGATACTGTAATTGCATTGGAGCATTTCTGGCAGGGTCATGTATACTCTGTTACTCCCAGCTACTATTTTGTCTAATCATTTTTATAAAAACTCCAGCAATGATTATTATATAATTACTTTAGGCAATCGGTTCCTGGTTTTTACTGAGGTTTTTTTATAGCTGTTATTTTTAGTAGTGAGGGAAACTCTGTATCTTTTTTTAATGCAGTTTAAGCCTATTATGGCTTGTCCTGTTCCTCATAGACATCAGTAGAGTATTAGTAATTTCTGCTTTGCATTGAGCCTGTATGACAGCAATATTAAAATACATATAATGAATATGGCTTTCAATCCAGTTTTGTCACCACGGCTAGCACTGATCCTGTATGACAGCAAAATATGTATAACGAATATGGCTTTCAATCCAGTTTCATCACCACTGCTAGCTGATCTACTGTGTTTTCTGTATTGTGAGACTTTTGGTTAGCTTCCAAATTGGTCTGGCTGTAGCACAGAGTGTAGTGTCATACTGCTAGGTAGTTTGTTATCACTACATAGCAAAATAGGACCTTCTGCAACCAGTAGTGTTTTAGAAGTAGCCAGTCAATACTGGGAAGCCAACCCAGTATGTATAATAGAGTAATTCTTTTTTTTTCTTACAGAAGTACTGCAGAGAAAGGAATTGAGATTTTGAGCTTTAGCTTTGTGAGTATTACTGTTTTTTAGACTTCAGAGTTCTGCCCTTGCCTTTTTTGATTTAGTGTCTTATTTGTCATATGCTAGAGTGTAGGAAATGGAAAATGGTTGTGAAACAATGCTGTCACTATTTAAAAGGCAACAGTTTTTATGCTTGTCTGTGATGAGAAGCCTTGGTGTTCTTACAGATTTGTTCTGCTTTTGATGGGGGCTTGTTGACAGATGCTCTTTGGCAATAACTAACCTTGATTAAAACGTTGGCGGAGATTGACACTCCAGTGGTCTTGCTGAATCATCAGTTATTTTTGGAAGTTTAGGTCACAGATACACCTGAAACATGTGTCTCTTTTTCAATGCTCTGTTCGGCAGCCACATTGTTCCTTTCGCATTTAGAAATCATTGTGGGCAGTTAGGAGAAATCTGGACAATACACCTCAGAGCCTGTAGGAAACTCAGGCTAGTGAAGAATGTTCCTGATGTATTTCAACCACTGACCTCCCTGATCAATCAGATGTAAACTGTGAGAATAGCCAGTTCTTCAAATAGATCTATTTAAGTAATTTAAGCACGTTATATGTCATCATTACTTGGTTAAACTGTGGAACTTGTTGGGGTGTGTATTTTGTTTTTCTTGGTTGTCTTGCCTAACTTATTTAACTTGGGTACATCTCTACAGCAAATATGACTGGGTTAGTCTGTAGAGATTCTTATAAGCTATGCTTTGTGTATTCGGGGTTTACCTGAGGATCCTTTACATTTTTTCTGCCTGCTCCATCAGAAGTTAGAAGATTTTCCACAGGAGATATGAAAGACATTAATAAATGAAAAGATTAATTCTATATCCCTTGTCATCCTTTGCATATTAAATTTTCATATTAAAATATGTTCTTTTGGAGAGCTTAAATGTTACACTATTGATATCAATTAACTTACTTGTATCCTTTGTTGGTGGTACATTGCGTGCGCTGTCATCCCCTTGCAGTCTTAGGGAAGTGTCAAGAGAAACATTTGTTCCATCCTTTGTGTTGAGAGCAAGTGTTATTTTAAAAAACAAACAGCAAACAAAAAACCACAGAGTATTACAAGGATCTGAAATAGCAGGTCTTGTATAAATGATCTTCCTACGACATATCTCCTTATGACATTTAACTTTTAAAAATACTCTTATACGCTGGATGACGGATGTGATGTATTATCCCTTTTGTAGATGAGCTCTTCACTTTGAAAGGCAAGAAGGGAAAGTGGTGCTGCTAGTGTTCTTTAGAAAAGTAAAGTTTTTTAGGAAAGAACAGTAGACACAAAATAAAAATAGAGAGAAAATATAGACTACATGGTGGGGAAGGAATATGCAAGCAATGGATATCTACCAAAACCTGGAGTTCTGAAGACAGATTTTGCACATCATGCAAAATTTGAAAGGGTTCTTGTGAATGTAAGTTGTATTTTTTTGTATTACCCAAATAATCCCAGTAAAATAACACTTCCTTGTGTTTAAACTTATTCAGAATTCCCTGTTGAGATAGTCATTGCATCTTTCCAATTGCAGGACAAAGAGTTTAGTTTATAAACATGTTCCTTTCAAGTATTGGCTGAAATTTAGCAATTCATTTCCATTAACTGCACTTAAGTCTGTTTTAACACCTGGGCTGCTAACAGAAAGGGCCTTTTGTGATGCAGGAAATGGTAGTCAGGTTTTCATTGAATACCATAGGAATTTTAGAGAATTAGAAAGGAATTTTAGAGAATGCAACACTACAGGCTTGGGGAAGAGTGGCTGGAAAGCTGCCCGGCAGAAAAAGACCTGAGAGCGTTGGATGACAGCCGGCTGAATATGAGCCAGCAGTGTGCCCAGGTGGCCAAGAAAGCCAATGGCATCCTGGCTTGTATCAGAGATAGTGTGGCCAGCAGGAGTAGGGAAGTGATCGTCCCCCTGTCTCCCTGTGAGGCCGCGTCTTGAATACTGTGTTCAGTTTTGGGCCGCTCGCTACAAGAAAGACATTGAGGTGCCTGGAGCATGTCCAAAGAAGGGCAAGGAAGCTGGGGAAGGGCCTAGAGTGTGAGTCTCATGAGGAGCTGCTGAGGGAACTGGGTTTGTTCGGTCTGGAGAAAAGGAGGCTGAGGGGAGACCTTACCGCTCTCCACAACTACCTGAAAGGAGGTTGTAGCGAGGAGGGTGTCAGCCTCTTCTCCCAAGCAACAAGCCATAGGACAAGAGGAAATGGCCTCAAGTTGTGCCAGGGGAGGTTTAGACTGGATATTAGGAAAAATGTCTTCACTGAAAGGGTTGTCAAGCATTGGAACAGGCTGCCCAGGGAAGTGGTGGAGTCACCATCCCTGGAGGTATTTAAAAGATGTGTAGATGTGGGGCTTAGGGATGTGGTTTAGCAGTGGACTTGGCAGTGCTAAGTTAACAGTTGGACTTGATGATCTTAAAGGTCTTTTCCAACCTAAACGATTCTATGATTCTAATTACATACTATTTCTAGGATTATAGTATACATACAGTGGGTTATACTGAGATTTGCGTGTATTAAAGTTAAGGGGATTTTTAGGTTGACTGTGGCAATTGTGCTTGGCTAGCATAATTTGTTGTCTTTTTTGATGGGGAATAGTTGGAGGAGAGAGTAAGACAATATGATTTTTGGTCTGCATTGCTATTGAAAACACATGAGGAAAAGTACATTATCGGGTGTGGAAGATGTTTTTCTTTAAATGTGCTTAAGGATCAGGCCCTGGCAGGAGTATGGTCTCCTGTTGAAGAGAGCTGCTTGTGCACTAGGAGTGCTCACAAGTGAACAGAATTTTTTTTCCCCCCAATTTTTTTTTTTTTTTTAATTCTTCCCCACTCACCCCCATTCAGGCATGTAGCACACAGATAGTTCATCTACTAGAGCAATGTGAAAGTAACACTACCTATCAAGTTACTTTTGATACTAACTTTGTTTTATTTAGTATTTGGTTGCTTGCATATATTTTACTGTGGGGAATTCTTGTATTCTGCAAAATAAAACCCTCAAGCTTGACGTAAAGCCTGAGAAACAAATATCTTGGCCAGCCTCTGTCATTTTGACCCTTTTTTAGCCTGTGAATCATCCATCCCTTGGCTCTTCCCTGCATCTGTCTATCCAGGCTCTTTTTTGCCTGTTGTTTTTGTGTAAAGTTTGGGATAGGTTGGTTTGTTCTAGTAAGGCTTTTATACCCAGGTTAGAATTCTGGCAACAGTTTAGCAGTTGTAGCATGAAACTTCTGTGTAGGGTAAGAGCTTCTGCAGTGTGGGGTGTAGAGAAGTTGGGGGGTGTGAGCTGAACAGTTAGACGCAAACAAGTAGCAAATCTTACAGAAGGTTTCTGCAAAAATGTTTAGCTTGCATAGATATGTTGATTAGGCATGTGAAGACATGGTCCTTGACTGAGGTATCCATGCCAGTAGAGACTTCTGTGTAGATGGACTTAGAACAGAAGAACTGCACTTCTATTGTTGTAGCATGTTTGGCTCATAAGGGACATTTTTAATATGCTTGTATGAAAAACGTTTGCTGACATAGCATATCTGTACCAGGTGTAGATTTCTAGTACAGTATCCTACTGGAGGTGTGATCTATGAAAGAGTATGCATGTGAGTTCTTTGCAGAATACAGTGTACAACTTATTTCTGCAAGAGGTAAATGTCAACAACAACAAAAAACATTATTTGCAGAATACTGTTAAATCCACAAAATTAAACAACAGGCTCCCCCCCCTTCCCCCCCCAAAAGAAAAAGAAAGAAAAAGTGGTATAAATAACCAATATATTGGAAGTATTTCCCAGTCAGCTCTAAAAATTACTAGCCGCGGAATATCAGTGCAGAAGATTGTTTGGATTATAACCACAGAAAGTTCATTCCTTGCATATGTAGGGAGTGCACTGAAGGAATATTGGCCTGCTTACACACTTAAATTCCACCTGCCTCTTGCACTTTACTCCACAGACATGAATTACCCATGTAAAACCACATTAACATTCATCTTTATAACACACAAAGGTCTATAAAGCTGATAGTTTATATTCAATGGAATGAATTAGTCCAGATATGAGAGAGTGCCTAATTGGATGGTTCTGTTCTGTTGTGGAAATTAAGATTTCATATTTCTAAACTTCTAACATTTTTATTCAAGACTAGGGTGGCTGTGGTTTCAAATAATAATCATTGTAATAAATTTTGCTTGGCTGACCTTCTCCTTAGCAGTAGACTAAGGATCACTTCATTTTGTTGATCACTAACACAAACAGATTTCTTCTGATGTCTTCACTAAAAATCTTTTTTCTAGCTATGTGTTCAAGCACACAGTAAGGAGTTAAATTTGTCATGCAAGATAGATTTCTGACTGGGCATGTTTGAGGAAATTTGTTGGCATGTATTTTAGTTACAGTTAACACTTGAAATATTCTGGGAGCTAGAATTTGTGCAATAAATGAATAGAAGATTTTTTTGCACATCCCATGAGTTAAATTGGGAACACTGGAACTTGTATAGATGTATTTGTTGCACATAAGGAATTAATTTATTATTTTGCAATGAAAACATGTAATTGGAGAACGGACCTGATGGAAATAATCACTGACTGCATTCCTAGAATTATCCTAAGCAGAACCGTTGGCCTTCAGAAGACCTCTAGTTTATAGCACTGCCAGTATGGACTTTGATTAGTCTGTGGCACATCTGTTGGCACCATTTCCTTGTAGGTATGCTCCTTATTGTTCTTTTTACTGAAAGAGTAGCGTATTCTTACTAGAACGATTTTAGTAATGTCATCTGATGCTGTGCCTAACTAGTTAAAATTAACATTTTTAGTATTTTTTTAAAAACTTACTCAGTTGTGAGTGGATAGCCACCTATTAGTTAAGAGTCATTTAAATGGTCTCTTTTTCATAGGTGTATGAAATGTTACTTCCTCACTGTGGCAGATGTCAGATTTAAGAACACCTTAGACATTTTAAAATATAAATATGTAGCTGCTGTTTTTAGTCTAACAGTGGAAAGCTATAATTTAAGTAGAATTGGGAAAATATTAAAAGGTATACATAAGTGATTTTTCTATATATGTGCTGCAATTTTTTACTTTACTAATTATCTTTTGCTGTCGTCTTTTTTCTTGTTTATCAAACTAAGTCATTGTAACAAGTACAGTTAATATTAGTGAAAACCTCCTTGAATTTATTGATACTTGGTTGTTACCGCTTTGTTTGGATATGTGGTATTTTCCTTGGCAACTAGTCTTGGGGCAATGGTTGTTAGTTTTTCTTCCGTCTGCCTGGTCAATGCTGTATCTTGTTCTCTTGATGTGTATCGTTTTGGTCCTGTCAGAGGCAGTCTGAACAGAGGTATGAGGTTTTTAACTGTCCCTGTCAGCTGAGGCTGTTGCACTTCATTTAACTCTCCTCTGGTTTTGTGTCTTCTGCTCAAGTGTTTAAATTAAAAGGCATGTATGTGGAGCACGTAGCAAAAAAGTTCAGAATTGACCGTTTGGGGGTGCTGGTGAGTGCCATGAGCTATAGTCTTTATTGCTACCTTTAAAACTCTCAAAGCGTTAATAATGTAGGTGACTACCACAGGACTGGACGTTCCATAGTAGTTCAGGACTGCTAAACTGTTGACTTGCAAAAAAACCCAAACAACCCACCCCTGAAAAACCAAGGCAAAAAACTTGATAGTTTGGTAAGTCACAAGAGAAACTGTGGTTTATGCTGGCAGGTTATGCCCAATAAAAAGTACTGTTTCAAGTATTACTTTGATATAAAAAAAATTTCCTAAATAAAATCACCCTCCTTGTTTTTTAACAAACTTACTGGGTTAATGCAATGTTACTCAAACTGTTGAGCTACTATGCTAGTATATCCCATTCTTGAAATTCTTACAACAGTAGGCACATAACTACAGCAGAGTTAAAAATGATGCTTTAGTCTTATTTGTTGAAAACCTGTCTTTTGTGGGTTTCTCAAACTGTAGCAAGGGTAGTATTTTTGTGGTTTTAACTTGTGGCTTTCCCAATGTCTGAAACCATTGTATGTTTTGCTATTATTATAAGACTTTTCCATAAAACTTGCATACATGCATGTAACACCTTATTCATATAATGCTTAGCAGTTAAAAATATTAAACTGATAATATAAATAAAATACCTTTCTTATATCCTTGGATTGCATTTCATAATCTTGTTGGATCAGGCTTCCCATGGTAACATCTGTATCATAGTCATAAAACTGGAGGGATTCTTGCTGTATAGGTGGTGCTGAATTTACCGAAGGTACAAACACAAATAAAAAAATAGTAGTCTGCAAAGTCTTCATTCTTGCACGGAAAAATGTATCTGGCTTTCACTGAGCTGGTGCAGATCTGCTCGTGTGTTGACTATGGAGAGTACTTTCTTTGTGACTGGAAACGAAAATGCAATCCGTCAAAACAATATTTAAAGCCTAGAGGACTAGTTGGCAGAGGTTTCTAACGCATAAGGAACATGGAACAATTTTTAACTCTTGATATCCTTTAATTAGACTCTAGCATTATAAAAACTGTTCTTAACATGAAAAGAAACTGGGAAATAATAAACAACATTTTCCAACTAATAAGGAAAATATTATCTTAATCATATTTGCCTGTTTCCCAGTGTGTTGTTTTTGTTAATAGCAAGAGGATTGTGTAAAGCATTTTATGAAACATTTGACATGTATGTAGCTGAACTAATTAAAATGAGAGAGGTTCAAATACGTTTCTCTTGGCTGTCAAAATAATGATTTTCAAACCTAAATGCTCCATAACAATAATCGCTCATTGTCTTTGTGTTTACATTTGAAAGTAAACAAGAGAAGATAACTTAACACCCCCTGAATTTTTACAGGTTGAATTTTTCAGGCAGGGGAGAAGGCTACAAACACAATCTTTAAAACCCTTTAAATACACACGCAATAATTTTAAAAATAAATCTTTACACAGCATTTTTTTCCTGTTTACTGTAATTAAGTGTTTTATTTAAGCTTTAGATTAATATACTTTTAGGAAAAAAGTCCACCTACCGTTTTAGCAGATTCAAAGTTCTTCTGTGATTGTCATAAAACCAGATATCCTTATCTATATATTAACTTAAAGTGGATTAATAAAAGAGTAAAGTTATGAATTACATCCAAATTGTTGAAATGAATACTCTTTAAAGGTTGACAGTCTTAAAAGTGCTTTCCATGGGGTAAAAAGTGCTTTGCCAGCATTCTTTCCCTAGGGTAAGAGGTAATATCCTGGAGCAGGGGGGCTGTACTTAGAATAATGTTCGTAAATGTTAAGTCTGTCTAGCTCATCCCACTTTTGATATTACTTGTTAAAATGGTAGCCTTCTGCTTTGTGGTGATTTACTCTTTATAATTGCTAAGGCTTTTTCTGTAAATCAAATATTTATTGTGCAAACTAGAGGTCTATAACAAGGCATGTGTTATCCATTTTGTTTAATGGTTTAGCTAAGAGACAAAGCAGCTGCTTTCTGACTGAGACAGAGGTAGAGCCAAAACATACGTATACCATATTAGTCACATTTTATGAGTAATAAAATGTTTCATTACGAGTTGTATATGTTTAGAGAAGTTTCACCTAAGTATGAAATGGAAACTTTTCAGTATGAAGAGTTCTGGAAACAAAAAATACATTTTAGAAGTGTGTGTGTGTGTGTGTGTTGAGATTTTCAGGCAAGTAATTGATGTCTAAATGCTTCATTGAATGACCTGTTAGGCAATTTATTGAAAAATTGGTTTCACAATAAATAACGTGTTTTGAGTAAAGTTCTGTGTCAGTTCTATAGATAACTTAGTAAACACTGTCCAGGTGTAGAATTTTCACCTGAACTACAAGCAGCAGTTTTCTGGATTTCTAATGCATTTCTTCCTCCCCCATCTTTTTCCTTATTATGTATTTTTGGCAGTCAGTACAAATGGGAGCCAGATGACCAACTTTGACGTTTACAAAGTAGGTTTTTTGAGTCTTTAAAAAGTATATAGCGATAAAATCTATTGGGAATATATTCAGACTTACATTTTGCTTTCATTTTCATTACTTTTTTTTTTTTAGATAGCACTGTCAGCTAGAGTAATGTTGGGGATAAACAGAGGACCTATTTGGTTAAGTTTTCTTGTAAGTGTTGCCTTGTTTAGAAACCAGATGTCTGTAGTAAATCTGCAAATTGTAGAGGGGCTACAGCCATTTGCTTTCTAAACTTTTTTCCAGTTTATATTCAGTTACCACTTTCTGAACTCATTAGGCTGTTATAAAAATGTTTTTTGTTTAGCTCATATGCAAATTAAACAGTGTCATAGTTTGGTCTTGGAGCTTGCTCTAGGATAATGATTTTGCTGTAAGTATATAACTGAAATGTAAAGAGAAGAGGCTTAATAATGGAAGTTGGACTCTGAACCACATTGGTTGCTGTTCTGCTGGAACAAGAAGAACAACAGAAGTTTTGAAGTGGCTAGGTTGTTAAGGTGTTTTCTGCTGCAGTACATAGGAACTTTCAGCTGGAAGTACTGTGTGTGATAGAAAGGGTGGATTTGCTGAGGAAGGGACAAAAAAGTTGAAGTGTCAATACCATCTTACCATCTCTCGTGGTTTCATGCATGTTTCAGAAGTAATGACAGCAGCTCCGCTTTGTACTTACCTCTTTCCAGCTGCCACCCCCCCCCACCAAACATCCACATTAAGATTTCATCTGGCTCTGGGGCATCCAAGTTTGACCAATGCTTGAATGTAGTCAAAGGATAAATGTTCTAAGGAAAAAGTATTAAGTATTGAAGCTGAAAGCATGATATAAAACATTAAATATATTTGTTATATTCTTATAAGAATTTATTTTGTAAGTACTGAAATCCTAGATTTCAGTTATGTACATGGAATATCTTGGGAATAGCTTAGTTTTTTCCTTATATGTGACAAATTTTAAAAATGAGGGGAAATTCCTAGATAAATGAGGCCTTGAAAATTTAGGAAGTCTTCATGCAAGAAAACTCTTACTTGCTTTGATCTGCAGGAGGAGAAGAGGCTCTGTAATGTCAGAAGACTTCAGTAACAGCTTCTGCAGAAAACATTGTCAAAAGTCTGTGTTCATCAGGCTCACAAGATTTCAGTGGTATGCTTACCACAAAAACATGGTGTAATGTGTCTACTCAGTGTTGTTATCCAAGCGCTTATAAGAAACTCATGAACACTTACTTACAAATACATTTGAAGAGTGATATGTTAAGTAATTACTTTGGCATGATGTCATCAAGGTTTACCTTACAGTATAGTTTTACTGTTGCTTTAAACTGTCAGTGCCAAATAAAGTGGTAGTCCTGTCCCGTGTTTCATCTGCTTGTCACCCCTTGTGCCAGGAAGAAAAAAAGTAGTAACAAATAATTTCAAATAAAAACTGTTTTTATCTGAACATGTAACAGATGCTCATATCAGCCCAAGGAAGGGGATGGCACAAGTAGCTGTGAACAAGGAAGGATGGTGTTGCTTCTTTCAGCAACAGTGCTGCTTTATTCTCATTCAAAATGACTTGAAACAACCACAGTATCCAAAAATGAAAAGTGTGGTTTGTATGCATTGGCAATAGGGAAGCTAACAGGAATTATTCACCCTGGCAAGCAGAGAGTGCTTTCTAGGCGTTGTTAGTGCTTAGAAGTTTGATATATAGGTATCTGTTTCTTGGACTCTATTTACAAGGATCTATGGACTTAGAAGGTGGTTTCTTTTCTGAAAACCTAAACAAGCTCTGCTGTTAACTAATTGAACTCCAGTTTTTGAAGAGGGCCTTGATAATGTGTTTATGGTATGCTTTCTGATTTGTCAGGTGTGCCTTTTTCTTTTTTCTTTTTTTTTTTTTTCCTCATGATATCTCATTTTCACTGACTGACTTTTCCCACAAGATACTTTCGCCGGAAATGTTAGGCATTTTAAATGGCTATTTTACTAATTGTCTTGAAATGGAATCCTGGCTTAAATTTGAACGGTAGTAATTTCCCCACGATTTTATAAGGATATGAAATGTAGCTGAAGGTGTAAATGAAGTATAACATGTTTTACTTCTCCTAGAGGGAATCCAAGTCAGTCTCACAAGGGACACTTGCTCTCTGGATTCTGCTTTCAGAAAAACTTAACGTTAGGGGAAAAGGGTTGCATACAGAGTAGGTATAAAATTTGTTCCCCATTGTGGCCTACTATCAGGATAGACAATGAAGAATAAAAGGGTTTTAGGAGAGACAAGGAGAAGCTGAATGGGTATGGCTGGTAGAGGTAGGAAAGGTATGGGAGAACAAGGCAAAAATTAAGGTAACTATCCAAACTATGAGTTGCTGATTAAATCTTTTTCAGCATCTGGGAAGGAATCTACTATTTAGTAGCGTTTATATGTCAAGAGCAGGTAAAGCGAAAAATCAAGCTGAAAATATCCTAGAGGAACTGAGGAAAGATTTTGTTTTGCAGGCAGATGACTGGGTTTTGTGAATTATTTGAACTGGCTGATGTTCAGCTCAGTCTATTTATCTTGTACTTGAAGTGGCCTCATATATTCTGCCCTGCTTGGAGCTTTAGTATGACTAGTTCATTTCTGTTCTCACCTTTCTACTAACACTGCTAAAGGCAGATCAAAAAAGAAACCAAAGTTTTCATTAAAAACTAATCATGCAGGTGCATACTGCAAAAGCTGCCATGAGTAGTTCTTATCTAGTTCTCATAGGTGCTAGCATGTTTATTACTTTTTTACCATGTTGGTGTTTAGCACTTTTTACTTAATGCTTAGTAGCTTAATATGAAAATGATGGGTGAGAGCTTTTCTGTACTTTTAGCATTGCTTTGAAATGCTGTAATGTGTTTTACAATGAAACTGAGGGCTGGTTGCTAAGAATTTTCAGTGTGAGGCACTTATGTCTGGTTCACACCTGCAAGGCACTGAACTGATTGACCTGAAACGAGCCAGATTACCAGAGGTGGTAGCCTTTCCTCTCTGTAAGGTTGTTGGTTGGAAATGACTTCTCCAGGGTGCCTGTAGGAATTACGTAGAAGCAGGGACTGGCACCACCTATATAGAGAGTTGTGATTGTGTGGTGGGAGGCAGAATGCTAGGAAGAAGAGGGAAGAAGAAGAAAAAAAAATGAAGGGGGGGGGGGGGAAGGCTGTTCTCTGGGGTGCATGGCTTAATAGGGCTATGAGGCAGCACTAGGGAGAGTGCAGTAAGGTTGCTATCAAGATATTCCTTATGAAGTAAACCAAAGCTGAAATTTTTTAAATTTTTAAATACCCAGGTTTGTTCTATATTTAGGCAAAGAAAGCGTATTTTTGCAGCTGCTTAAAGACCTTGGCTTTCATCTTGTATCATAGTGTCTAAAGGACAACATTGGCAAGTTCTGTAGTTTCTGGGTTTTATTGTTTTTAAGTGTTCTTAGAAGAAAGAAGTATGGATTATTGCTTAGCTTCCTCATGCCTGATGAACATTGGGAATCACCTACATGGAACGTTCAAAAATTAGTGTCTTCTCTTGGGTAGAAATGTGTCTGTGACAGATGGGGACAAATTAAGAAAGCTTTTAAAAGACTTCTGGGCATTTATAGACCTAGACACAACGCTGAATTTTCTTTTCTATGTGATTTTTTTTTTTTTGCTCCATGCAGAAGGTAACACACTCAATATTCTTTAGTGTATCTTTTGTACAAAGTGTGAATAGACACTTTACAATGTTGACCAGCTGCTCTGGATTGGAATAATTATAATAGAATGGTTTTATAGAATAAAAGGTGGTTATTGAACCAGCCCAATAACATGTACAAAATAATCTGTAAGCAGTGAAACATAGATTTCCTGTTGAAGAGAATGAAGGCATGAAGTGATGTTAAAACTGAACTCAATGTTTGTCTTTTTATTTTATTCTTTTTTTAACCTGAAATAAATAACTTAAGTATTCTGGATTGTTGGCGACATCATTTTCTTTTTCTAGAATACAGGCCTTCTCTGCTTGACTGTTTGTGTGGCCTGATTAATTTATCTTCTAAAATTATTTTTGTCTCTTTGATGGTACAGCTGCATGTTTTGACTCCTGCATGTATGTGTGATATGGAACTTCTCTGTGACTCCTGCATCCCTCTCTGCTTTTTGTTGAGATCCTGATACAGGGGTATAAAAATAGTTTTAAGGCAGTTTAATGTCTGTGCTTATGCTGGGGCTGCATTCATTCTGGGAACAAAAAGCCAGAGTGCCCAAAAGGGAGGTAGCAGTCTCCTGGTTTGTTCTTGAGCAATGCACAGAAATTGGACTGAAGGTGATACTATAGAAGAGCTGTGTAATTTTAAGCAAAGTATATTCCAATTCAGCATCCTTGAGGGATGGAGGAGGGTTCGGAGGTAGTATTAAATGTAAAATAAATGGTCATCATGTCTTACAGAGAAAACTTAGAACATTCCTAAAGATTCAGAATGACCAAAAAAGTACCGGAGATGAAATAGTTATGCGTAAACACCTCCAGTATTTTTATGAAAAGTTGCAACTATTTCCAAGGCTCAGTGAATTAGATTAAGTTTAGGTCACTGTTATGGCCACCAGCTGCAAAACAGAGACAGCTGAAAAATGACCTAGTGATTGTATGAACATCCTTCCATATGTTTCTGATTTATAATCAGAATTTTTTAAAGCTGAAGGCATTGCCCTTATTCCTTGCATTTCTGGAAGAGAGAGAAACTCCTTGTATCAGTTACTGTGTTATAAATTAATAAAGTGCATTTTAAAAATGATGCACAATAGCAAACAGAAATCAAACTATGGTTAACAAATACAAATGGTAACTGGAGTAATAGTACTGTCTGCTATTTAACCCAGACCCCTCTGTTGAACATATGTTCTCTTGAACTTTGCCTATATATCATCAGTTATATCCTGAATCAAAAGCCAACCTACCTCAATTTATTAAAATTGCTTAGAATTCCTTCCTGAATTGACATTACTTCTTTATAATGATATCGTCATTTGTTGAGAGCCATTACTATGTCTACAGGGACACTAGGGTCAGGGCTCCAAGACTCATTTGCCTTATATGTATTTTACTTCCATGTTCCTGTTATCTATTCCTTATGTTATTCATAGCATCTACTTTATTTTCTGTATTTATGGCTAATCTTCATATTTATTTATTTTTTCCTTGTGTTGTGCTTTATAATAGGGGAAGGTTGGTTTTTTCTCTGTAGATGATGAATTTATGCAGTGAATGACAAGATTAAGGTATTATTTATTTTCCTTATAAATTAATTAGGTTGTTAGAAATGTAAATTTTTGACAAAATAGTTTAAAACATTGTATGATAAATGTGTGTATTTGTGGAGTTACATAACTTCCAATAATGTATACACAATTTGGTTTATAGCTGAAAAGTTCATACTCTTGCAGTAGTATTGGAAAATAATTGCAAAAACTTTTTGGTGTATAATTTTCTTGTTAAAAAAAATAGTATGTTCTCCTTTCTTGTTTTTCAGATAGGAAATTCCTATGTTTATTGCTTGCAATGATCAAGTTGGGAAACAAAGAAGGAAATTGATTCATATTGTAAGAGTGGGATGTGAATATGTTAGAAGTAGTTAGAAAACTTGAAATGTAAACCATCTGTTTTCTGTAAGGGAGTTTCTTTCCTAATCTATGTAACTTTTGTTATCAGAATACTGAAGTAAGTATTTCAAAAAGTAAGCCTTATAAGTATTAAATACCAACAACAACAAAAAATGGAAAAAGACAAAATATGTTCCCACTGTTTTGAGGCTAAAGGAAGAAATGTAGACAGTTGGATTAAATTACTTTTTCTCTTTCTTTATTTTGATTTTTACAATAGCCTCTTGTGGTATAGACTTTGTGAAAAAAATCTGTTTGTCAGTTTTGTTGTACTTTTGAGAGCTTTAATTTTGTGGATTAAAGATTAGTCATAACTGAATGCTTTCCAGAAATCTGTGAGGCTTTTCCCCTATAGGTTTACATGGGTATGAAAGTGTTCTACAGTGGTCTAACCCAGCCTTGCTAATTTTTATGCACTCTGGATAATGCTGATAATATTTAGCTTAGAGTTCAAGAAGGTTCCATCCTTGTTTACACAGATAAGACTTGGAAAACATCATTTTTCAGAATAGTTTGTCCAAAGCTGAAAGTAGAACTGAGATTTCATTTTTCTCAGTTGCTGTGTTTCTGATTATGTTTTTCTTAGTGTTTTAATTAGGATCAGGAGTGCATTTTTGAAGCAAATCTTCTGATAACCCCAACTTACTGCACGTTGATTCACATCACAGTGCTCTTTGAAGTATCTGGACTATTCTTTTTGGATGTAACAAACCAGAAGATGTATGTATTCAGGGGTGTACCTGATGTGCTGCAGCTGCTAATGGGTTTTAATTAGTGGCTAGGGCTAGTCTGAAGTAAAGCCCCTCTCCCTCAAAAAACAGAGAGTGGGTCTCATGGCCTCATCACAAGTATTTTGCTCTACTGATCCACACTAGTGCTTCACCTTAATTGCTAATGCAGGCACAGTGTTGTAAACCAGATCAGGCTTTGTTTCTGTATTTACTGGCTCTGCTGTAAATAAACTAATTAAGCTGTTTGATACTTGTTAGGTTTTGCTGTTACTGATAAAGTAAGTAGCATTTTAATACATGTTTAGTTCTTAGTTTATGAATCTATTTCCTGCTTAAAAAAGACTATAAAATATTCTGAAAATAAATGCCAGAGCAAACATGAAGCAAATATGTTTTGATACAAAAATCTATGTGGCTATATAGTGGTATAATGTGGTTTATACAGAGCTCCACACTTACACGGCTAGGCTGCTTTGTGTACCTGAATCAGTATGGGTGTCTGTCTGCTACGGAACATGCAGCATTGTAGACCTGCTGTTCCCAAATTTAATGAGCTAGAGTTATATGCCTTGGCATATAACCATAGTTGGTAGTGCTTAAAAAAAAGTTTAAAATTCAACTATATCAAGGCAATAAGCATTTACTAGTAGTGAAGAGCAATACCAGCATGTTACTGTAGCCCAGGATATTGAGGACATAGAAGTCAGTGTGGAATTCAAAATAAAGGTGAGCGTACAATATCCTGTCTCCAGCAATGGCCATAAGCAGATGCTTTTGGAAGACTGAGAATAGGACAAGCATGTACGATTCTTGTCTCATCCTGCCTCCAAATATTCTTCCTTTCTCCAGCTATTTTCAGCTCAACACTTTTGTACCTACTTGTGCTTTGTCTGTTTAACAACCTATAATGGATCTCTTCCAAGAAATACAATTACTTATCCAGTCTTCCCTTGAAACCATGTATAAAATTGCTGCTGCATCCACTGTGTTCAGGCATGCAGTTTAATGGGCTGACTACTCATTGCTTACAAACTTTTGTTTGTCTAGTTTGTATCTGGTACATACTAGCTTCATTTGATGGCTCCTTGCTGCTCTTCTGGAGCAGTTGATCCCTGGACCCATGCTGTCTATGCAACTCATAATTTTGTGGGCATCTCCTATATCTCCCCTTAGTCATCTCTTTTCTGAACTGGTGAGTTCTAGCCAACTCCATGTTGCTTGTAGAGAAGCCACTCCTTACTTTTGGTGACCTTATTACCTTTCTCTGATCCTTTTCTAATTATGCCATATGTGATCCTTTTCTAATTATGCCATATGTAGAGATTATAGCTACCTGAAGGGCTTGGAAATCAATAATGTGTTTAATGTCAGGGTGAGACACGGATTTATAGTGGCATCATCTTGTTTTCTATTTCTCTCTAGTTACTCTCTACATTTGAGTTTCCTTTTTACTGCTACTGGGTACTAAGCCAGTGTTTTCACTGAATTGCGTATTATTACTTCCGAGTCTTGCTCCTGAGAGGTGGTGGTGACATCATACTTCGTTAGTTTTTATGTGAAGCTGATACCATCTTTTCCATGGATATCAGTTTTCATTTAACAGTGTTGAATTTCATTGGCTATTTTAGCGTTCTGAGGTCCTTTTGCAGTCATTCTTCACTGGCACTTAGCAATCTTTGGTATCATCTCACTTCTCAGCCTGATTTGTCTATCTTTTGCAAGTATACTAAATTGAATAAATTCCAGCACAGGCCCTTGGCAAAACTCCCACCAGTGGGCTCCCTCCACAGCAAGACCTGACCATTTATTCTTATGCTGTTTCTTATATTTTATTTGATTTTGTCTGTGCTGTCACCTCTTAATCTGTGATAGCTTAATTTCCTTAAAAGCCTTTCAGAAATTTTTGTAGGCTGTTTGGACCAGGATCTCCCTTTTCCACATCCTTCATGATTCCTTCAGAGAACACCAAGAGATTTGCAAGGTGAAAACATCATGGCTTTCACAGAAGCCATGCCCAGTCTTACTAGACCAAATTGTATTTATCTAGGTATCCATTAATTCTGCACCTTATTATAACTTCTCATTTCTATACTACAGACATAAGGCTAGCAAGTATTTAGTTCCCTGACCACCCTAAAATATTTTTTAAAGAATAGCATTGTATTTGCCACAGATAAGGTACAATAATATTAATTGAATGAAAAGTGAGTTATGATGCTTCTGCTTGTAATACAATTCTCATGTTCCATCTGAATGAGTTTAATGTAATAAGACAGTTCTAAAGTTTTCAATAATTATCAGTTTGACTTATATTTAAACTTTAAAAAATGTATATAGCTAGTTGCTACAAAGTCAGTATCTTTAATTCTACTTTAAAGCTAAACTTTGCTTCATAAATGTTTTTAAAAGCAGAAAGTTTGTGATAACAGATGTAATACTTGTACTATATTTGAGCAGTGTTCTTTTTTAAAGCTGAGCAAGTCTTTCAAAAAAGCCTGTATTAATTTACATTTGCATTTTGTGTACTATTCACTTATACTTAAAATCTGAAATAGATGAAAAGTTATAAAGGTTCCCTAAGGTTAATATGCTACATGTTTATATTAAACTATAAAGTTATAGATATTTATCTTTAAATATATGTGTATATAATGTATATACGTTTTTGGGAAGAGTGTATTTAAATAAAGTAATGAATACATACATATATTCCTCCTTCATGAAGCCAGAGGTACTTAAGGTTTATAAATGTTAATAAACATTTTTTTAAAAAAAAAGGAAGATAAATTCTGCTGCACTGTAAATTTGTGGGGCGACCATAAAATATTTTGCTATGAATATTATATCAGAAAGTAGATAAGAAAAAAGAGAAGGAGAGAAAGAATAGATTTTTTTGAGTTAGTTGACCTAATACCCACAATAATGATAAAATAAATTTTGTATCTACAAATTTTTACAACCCGTTGTTCTTAGACTATATATGTTCTTAAAGGTTATATTCATGGACTTATGAGGAATTTCTTTCCATTAAAAAAAAGTATCATTAAGTATTTTCATTTTGTTTATATTTTAGTTGTTGCAACAGAAACCAAAATATACTAAGATGGGCTTCAAAAAATAACTGAAATTGTAAGAGAAAAAACCAAACCTGTCTGAAACCTTTCAGAAATTCTAATACAAATTTGCTCGCATCATTTTATATAGCCTTTTATTTTTCTGCACTTAAAGTATAGTGTAAAATTGGTAGTATGATGTATGGTTCTATTTCTTGCATTTGTTTTTGTCGTTGAAAATGGTGATTCTTCCTCACTGCTAACAAAGATTTATCAGGAGAAAAGAATTTAATAAAACAAAAGCAGTAAAGTGCCCTATAATATTATCTTACCCTGTAGTTATTTGGATCTGTTTCTAGGCATAAGACATAATAAAAAACTTCGCATAGCTCAGATAGTATATAGTACTTTTCTTTAGGTTGCTTGAAGCAATTTTTGTTCTACTTTGAAGCAGAATATAGCTAATTGGTATTAGCTATGCAGATGGATAGTCTAAATTAATAATTTGAAAAACCTGGAATGCTACTATTTGTATCTGTTCTACTTGATGAACAATTCTAGGAAAAAATTACATTACATTTTTAGGTTCCTTCTAAAATAATACGGACTAAAGCACAGGTAAAATGTAAATACTAATGGTTCAGTTGTATTAATGAACATCCTTTTCCCTGGATCCGAAGACCTTTGATGAAAGGTCATTTATTGCCTATATTACTAATCAGCTAAAATCTTAGAAAGAGTTGTGATAGTTGAGGTACAAGCTAAGAAGTAAATATTATAATACACCTTGGCAGGACACTGCAAACATAATATGAGGAAGATTTGAAACTCAAAGTTTGCGATTTTCCTGTCCAATTAGAAATTGGAAGAAAAAACATCTGTATTTCTGGAAGATGTGGAGGAACCTTGTGGAAGTATTTTTGTGATCTTACCCTCCTATGCTTTTCTCTAGTATGTCTATTTTCTACTACTGTCAGTAGTAGGATGTATAGCTGGACGGATTTTTGGCCTTATCCACTTGTTCCTATTGAGCATGACATTGATTTGTATCTTAGTCATTTTGCGAGTTGGATCACTTTAGAACATAGAAGCTTTTTCAGGTCCATGCTCTTCAGCTTAGGCTGCCCACCCAAGGATGGGTGGGTGTCATCAACCGAAGTTATATATCAGACTGCTATCTAATGCTGAGGTGAGTGCTCCTTGCTCCTAGTATTATGTTTTTTACTATATCAATAATAGGACATTTACCTACACTAAAATCCTGTCTCCACTTTATAGATGTGTCTTAAATAACCCAAGCTATCCAACTGTTCTAAAATGGATATGAATACCCCACAACTAAGGAGAAATTTCCATATATACTCATTAACAATGATTACTTCACTGAAAGTATGGATGGAAGTAGTTGTCTTCTGCTTCATGATCTTCTTCAGTTTCATGATCATGTGTTTCATGATCATCTTCTGCTTCATTGTATTCTTCTGGTGTTAAAAATCTTCGAAACACTGGTGTTCTTAGCCGAGTTGACTTGTTGACATTAACATTTTGTTCACCATAATAAATGGTTCGAATGTGAGGGAAGCAAAAGAATGCATATGTGCTTATTGGAATCGTAAGCTTATTTTGGTCCACCCGTATATAGGTTAATTGGTTGGTGTTCATTGGATCAATAGATGGACACATCAAAGTAACATTTATGACTGTAAGAGAGAGAAAAATATTAATTAAAATACAGAAAATAGTTATATTTAAGACCTATTGCGAAAGTGAAACTTATGTTTTGAAATTTGAAATGGAAAATAGTTTTGTGGTACACAGTATTAATATCCTTCCCTGTGTTCTAAATTGATTTTGTAAATGACAGTGGTAACAATTTTGGGGTTTGCAAAGTATAAGGTTGTGGAGTAAAGAAAAAATAAATGACTACCACTACAATTTGTAATTACTATTTTATGCGAATGGAATATTTTCATAATTCCTTTTCTCTGTATGTTTCTATCAATTGCCTAATCAGAAGCAATTTTCAGAAAGGTTTGTAGCTTGCATATAAAAAACTGGTATTAACTTTTACAGAAAATTGCAAATTAGGGGTAAAGTGCAAAAATAAAATCTTTTCTGATTTCACTGGTTTGGTCTCAACTAACTGAGGATGTGTTCACACTGCATCTTGAAGAAGATGGGATGATATTCTTCCTGCACTGTAAGCTGATCAAAAGCTACATAGCTGCATTTGCTCCTGAGAAGTACAGTGTGTATGAACTCTGAGTCAGTGCTACATTAACTGCTTAGTTCAGAACACTAACAGCTCAAGCTCACCTCTCTGCAAAGGACATCAGAGTACCGCTTGAACAACATGCAAATTTGGATGACTGCTGGATTCTATGCTTGCTTTATACATGACCTAACTGAGAAGCTGTATGGTGGCAGGTCCTCAAAACCAAGGATGCAACAAAAGAGATGTCTCTCATAGTTTTTGATTTAGGCTAAAAGTTCTCAATTCTGGATGGAAAATACTCCGAACTCGCCCCCTCCCACAACCAATGCCAAAGTCCACTAAGTTTTTTTGCTTTTAAAGAATTACAACCATCAACATACTTTCAATGTCATTGCCTTCAATATACAAATGCTGCAAACTTCTTGGAATATAGAATACTTGTTTCAATTTGTTATGTCCAAGATTAAGTTCTAGAAGGTTAGGTAGATTAAAGGTGTTGCGTGGAATGTTCTGCAGGTTATTGTGAGACATTCTTAGAGCAATGATTTTTGGAAGTCTGTTGAAATAGTTTTCTGGAATATAAGAAATGGAGTTATTTTCAAGAGAGAGGTACATAAGTGATGATGGTAGATCAGGAGGCATAGTCTGTAATTTGTTGTTGCATAAGTTGAGCTGCATCAAATTTTTCGTGTTTGAAAAGGGTTTTCCTTTGAGTACTGAGTCGTCAAGAAAGTTATTGCAAAGGTCAAGCATGGTTATGTTAGGTAATCCTTCCAATGCATTTCCAGGTAACCGAGAAATCTTATTGAAACCAAGGAGGAGTCTCTCTAGAGAGCTGGGGAGTGGGAATGGAAATTCCTCGAGTTCATTATGTTGTAAATGAAGTTGCACTAAGTTTGAAAGTTTGGCAAAAACACCACGGTCAATCATGTTAAATTTAATTTTGTTGTGGCTGAGGTTTATTTCCCTTAAGAAGGTAACATTAGTGAATGGTCCTGCAGGCACAGCTTCAATATCATTGTTTTGCAGATAAAGTTGTTGGACGTGACTAGGGATATTTGGTATTGTCTTAAGTTTACGGTGATCACAGTACATTGATAACGGAAAAGCTGGGGGACAAAAGCATTCTCTGGCGCACTCAACTGGAAAAGGAAAGCGGGGAACTTCAGCTTCTGTATTTGAATTAAAATTAAAGTAATATGGACGTTGATGATCTGGCTCCCCATCATATTCATCCTCAAAATCATAGTCTTCATATTGACAAAAGACCATAGCAGTCCAGAGTAGGTGAATGATTGATAGCTGGCTCAGAATCCCCATATTTAAATTTGTATCTTGTATCCTGTTGATGAGAAGGAAAAATAAGTTTATTAGATAGTCATAAAGTAAATCACCTATAAGTTTCAGTTTTAAGAAGAAGCAATGTAAAGTAAGTACAATAATGCATTTTTTTGGCAACACTGTCAGTGACATTATTAGCAAAAACAAGTTTTAATCTGTATTTTCCAAGAAAACAGCCATAAACAAATACACTGTCCTTGAAGTAAACTTAAGTTTTCTTGTCTGACTTCAGACAAGGAACAGCTTTCTACCTGTGCTGTGCCTGTTACTGAAGGATGCCATAACAGTTGGGAGTAGAAAAAAATCCCAGTCTTCATTCCTTTCTCACTTTAATTTATTACAGAGAAGTTGCAAAAGGACTTTATATATAAAGTGGTATAGTCTGGGGTTTCTGGGGGATATTTGAGGTGTTGCATTCTTTCCAGTGCAATGGGCTAAGCATCAGCCTTATGTCCTGGTTTCAGCTGAGTTAATTTTCTTTATAGTAGCTAGTATGGGGCTATGTTCTGGATTTGTGCTGAAAACAGTGTTGATAATAGAGATGTTTTAGTTGTTGGTAAGTAATGTTTGCACTAGTCAAGGACTTTTCAGCTTCCCATGCTCTGCCAGGTGCAGAAGTTGGGAGGGGACACAGCCAAGATAGTTGATCCAAACTGACCAAAGGGCTATTCCATCCCATATGATGCCATGCTAAGCATATGAAGCTGGAAGGGGAGACGTTCGGAGTGATGGCGTTTGTCTTCCCAAGTAACCATTATGCATGATGGAGCCCTGCTTTCCTGGAGATGGCTGAACACCTGCCTGCCCGTGGGAAGTGGTGAAGGAATTCCTTGCTTTGCTTGTGTGTGTGGCTTTTGCTTTACCTATTAAGCTGTCTTTATCTCAACGCACGAGTTTTCTCATGTTTACTCTTCTGATTCTCTCCCCCATCCCACCGGGGGGGGAGTGAGCGAGCGGCTGGGTGGTGCTTAGTTGCTGGCTGGGGCTAAAGCACGACACCTTACAAGTCAGTTTTAAATGGGTGCAGATGGAATTCCTGAGCAACGTTTCTTCCTCAGGCCTTTAGAAACACATAGATAGCCTTATTAAACTCAGTCAAGATGAAAACTTTTTTTGCAAATGTATTAGTTATTCTCACTATGAACTTGCACTGCACAAATGGTGCGTGGTCAATATCACAGAATCATAGAGATGTTGTCTGGAAGGGACTTTTGGCAATCATGTAGTCCAGTCTGGTGCTCCAGTTGTTTCCATCTCCAGCCGTAGATTAGATCAGCCTAGACTTTGTCTGGGTGAGCCTTGAAAATCTTCAAGGGTGGAATTCCAGCATCTCTCTAAATAACCCAAGTTAGTGTTGTACTACACTCCTCGTGAAGAAATTTGCTAGTCTTACTAAGCATCCAAGCCATGGCTTATGTCTGTTGTCCTTGGTTTTAAACAAAGTTATTTTTGTTAAAAATATATATTCTCAACTAAGGTGAGGTAAGTGCAGGATTTTTTCTGTAAATAAAACAGTGAAATAGATTACTTTGAAATATTGTATTTTGTGTAAAATAGAAATTGACATGGCATTGGTGATTGTACGTTCTGTGGCATTTTATGTTGTCTTTCTATTTTCTGCAAAACATGGCTGACAGTACAATGCATTAATGATAAATTTTCTGTTGCTCTCATTTAATTAAATAAAATACAATTCAACCATTGTGTACTGCATATCATGTAAAATCTTCATTGATAAAAAGATTTCTTTATAGTCTTCCAATGCTTCTGTAATCATATGTTCTTTATAGACATGAACTAATTTACCTTCAAAGTACCCTTCCGAGGTGAAACACTGTTGTTGTGAAAAACAAATTACTTTGCATGTCAAATTTCTGATGCTCAAAGCCAGACTAACATTTAGAGCACTTTATGCAGTTAGAGGAACACTATTATTTGTCAGAATTCAAGTTATGAGTCATGTCAAGCTGTTCAACTTAAACAACAGATGAGTCAAAATGTAACATTGCAGGTCAAAGCACGTAAGTAATGGGGAATTTTAAGAGACTTCGCTCAGTATAGTGTGGGAACCCTGAGGCAGAGGAAAGCAGATATTCTTGGGGGGTTTTTATAATGACATTCATGTTTCTTAATAAGGGGACTCTCTTCTTTGTTTTCTTTATGCTCTTAATATTTTTTTTACCAAACAATTAAGCAGTAACAAAGGAGATGAGACTTACAAATGCTAATTTCCTATGCTTCATAGTGGTGATTGATTCCTAATGCATGATGTATTCTACAAATTGAACGAGACAGAGTGAATCCTAAGGAAAAAAGTAGTAACGATCATGGAATTTAATACATCCTCATTATCTTCCTGTGTTGCACACAGCCTGTATGTGATAATGGCTGGGTGAAATACTTTGTGGTGTTGTCTAACTTGCATTTCTAACTTCGTATCATTTGTATTTGAATGCTCCTTTAATCAAGTTTCATAACTGATTAAAATCTTAAAAACAGGTTTGGATGGAGTCAGTTGTTTGGAACCACACTGTAGGTAGGTTCTCAGCAAAGCCGGGATCTCCATATCCCTACAGCAGCATCAGATGTCTGAGCTAATCTAAGTAAATGCAGAAACATGTCCACACAGTTAGCAGCCTTGCACTACAGGCATTGTATAATTGCACTATGCTGATAAACTTTGCAGGCGCTTGCTGGGTTGAGAAACAATACTGTGCTTCAGGAGGAATTAATTGATTTTCAGATTTCAGGCAGTGTATATTGGGAGAATACCTTATTACCATATTTCTAACTTCTAGTGAGACCTGGTGGTGTCGACCTATATAAAATCTGTCTCTAAATGCTATGACTTGGTTTTGTTTTTTGTGAACAGATCCTTACACAATCTGTCCCCCATGCTTATTTCATGTTCTTGGCTTCCTTTTGATTCTTGTTACTCTCTCTCAGTTTCAGTCCAGAACTTCAGCTTCATGTTCTGGTTCTATTCTCTCAGCACTTCTAGGTGTCACAAAATTTCCAATTAATAATTTTGGCTCTTGGTGCCACAATAGACCTTAGAAACCAGGAGGAACAACTCAGAAAAGTCCTGCTCAGTTTGAGGAAAAAAGCTTACTCAGGCCTTCATGCAATTGATCCACTTGCCAGGTAGATGATGTAAAGAGAACTATCATCACTTCAGATAGAATGATAAGTAATAGGTACCAAAGTCTCTTGCTGGTTTTACGGAGGGAGAGGAGCTGGTATTCAGGGGGATTTTTTTTTATACCTTGGCTGTAGTTGAGTACATTTTTGGTAGAATAGTAACTGTCCTGCCAGGCTTGCAAGTCATGTCTCAAAGCACTGAGATACTAATGCTTCTTCATGAAATATTTCTAAGAACTTGACTAGCTTTAAAACAAAGAATCATGTCAGGTGAAACTTGATAATGGGGGATGCAAGTCAGATGCACACAGTATGATAAACTGCATACTTACGAAGCTGAAAGAAAACAGAAAATCTTAAAAGCATGCTTCTCTACCATCTGAATAAACTCAAAGCTTAGTGACTGTATTTGTAAGCAGTTTACTAGCTGAAAGCTCAGAATTATATAACATGCATGAATCACTCTTAACTGCAAAAATAACACAATCAGTTCATTTTATTCCTGCTTACCAAGAAAACTTACTCTTTGGAAGTCTGTGAAGCTCAAGTTGTAGAGGGCAGCAAGTTATTGTGCTGGTGAAATCATCTGAGAAATAGTCTAACACAGCTGGAGGAACAAAAGATCTCTCTAAGCCATATTTTGTGGTGAGGAGCCTTGTGGGAAGGCAAAGCAAAATAATAGCCTTAGCCCCTCTTCTGATTTGCCAGTTAAAAAAAGTTTGTGCCACATCATCAGTTACTGTAGATGTTGTGTTAAAATCACTCCTTTTGTTAAAATAACTTCAAAATTATTTGCAAGATTCTTTCAGTGTTACCAGTTCCTATTAAAAAAAAAAAAAATTGAGAGAGTAGGACTTCAAAAAAATATTTCAGAGGTCGTTAGTTCATAGTGCGGTTTCAACTACAGTGATTCAGTTACGCAAAGGATTTGTTCTCTGGAGGATGAAGTTAAGAAACAGTAAAAAATTAACCTTATCAAAATTGAGGGAAAACATGTGCTACAGAAAAGCTCTTATGTACATCTTCCATTTTATACTTTTTTTTCCCTCCACAATCCATATTTCCTGTTTCCTTCCTGCAAAGTAGTTGTGCTATACAGTGCTGTTGGTATGATGATGTGCTTCTCAGTGTTTTAAAGCTGTAGTTCAGGATTCACAGTAAGTTTCCAACATGTTTTTGGAAGTTGTATAGAAAGAGCATAAGTCTTCCAATGAAAAAGACAAGTATGACATGAGATATAAACCATTTTACTGAATAAAAATATTTTTCATAGCTTTTAGGAGGGAGGGAAAAAAGCATGGCTATCTGCTTTTGCTGCTATATGGTACTTAAATAACTGTGATACATGCAAAAAGTGGAAAAAAAGGACAATTTTTTTGTTGAAGTGGGACGCTGTTCTGGATTAATTGTATGATTTATCAAAAGCATTTAATTATGCTTTTGGTTTGGTAAAAGCATAATCTATTCTATTCACATAATCTATTCATTTCAAAACTTATTCACAAGGAAGAATCTGGTGCTTAAAAAAGCATAAGTGCCTTAGAGGTATATTTGAGAAAATAATGCAATAGTAAGGTTTACTACTTTTTTTTGTCTTTCAGCTTCCTGAAGCTGATGATTTGCTTGACCTTTTCAAGTTTCCTCTGTAATATTGAGGTCAAGAACATTGTTTAAGAAGATAAATCATGCATGATTCTAACATTTGGGATATAAAGAAAAAGCACCAGAAGCCATGAGCAAAAATAATATTGTAGGAGTTGGTAATACTGGAACTAAAATAAAGCAGTCATGTATTTATGTAGAGAATACAGAATATAAGGGAGAGTTTACCACTAAACCCAAATAATACTAAACAACAGAGGTAATTTTTTAAATAATTAAAATACATTCATAATGATGAGTGAAAAAACCCCACCAAGTCTGTTATGCCAGTTAGTAAAATGTTATTTGCTGATACAAAGTTTGTGGTTTTTTTAAGCACAAGACAAAGAATATGGTGGAAATCTTTGGAAGCTCTGTTATATTAACAGTTCTAAATAAAACATATGCAAAAATTAAAACTATTTTCTCTAAAGATAAAAATTGGACCACATTAGAATTTTAATTTCATACCTGATATTTTTCTATCGTTTTCAACTATGGATTGTGTCCCAAATCCTCTTAAACTATCAGGAGACTTAGAATCTCATGATGCATTTAAAAATCCATGGTGGCAGAGCAAAAGAGTCTGTCCTTTTTAAAAATTGTAGCAAAGCTCTTGATTTAAAGCATATTTAGCTGCAGAAGATGATGCAGATCTCGCCATGGGATATAATAAGACTCAGTTCCTTTTTTGTTGCATGAGCTATCTTGGATGTAAACAAGTCTATACTTTGTGATCTTGGTCAAGTTGTGTGGTTGGATCTTCTCTTAGTTTTGGTTTGAGGTGTGGTAGGAATTTCTTTACAAGGAGGATAATGAGAGGATTAAATTTAACATCATTCATGTAAGACTTCTTGTTTCAAAGGCTGTGACAAATCTATTAAAGTTTTTAATGTGTTTTGGTTTTCAGTTTTAAAAAAATGTGTTTCATAAGGACTTATTTTTACTGTGGAATTTGTAAATTTTTTTTCATCATTTTATTTATGCAATTGTGATGCGAAGCGAGATGTATATCAAGCTAGAAGTCAAGGTTGGCTTGAAGCTGATTTATTTTCTTAAGCCAAACTTGAACAGATCCTTTTTGTAAATTAAAATGTTTGGAATTTTATCATCTTCATTAACTGTATTCAACTTATGAGACTTGTTAACTTTTTCAACTTTGGTTCTGAACTGAAGGCTTAAGAAAGGAGACTGTTCTAATATTTTGTGATTTTAGGTTTGTTTAGCTAGTTGAGTAAACTTAAATCTGAAATTTCTGAATTTTAGCCAGAATATTCATAGAATAAGTAGAGAAGATAACCAGTGGCACTGAGGTGAATGGGATTGGCCCTTTTGTAAGAAGGAATAAATTATACTGTTTGGCCTTTTCTCTATATTTGCCATTTTACTGTAAAAGATTCGTGGGTTTCTTTGGGTTCCCCCCCCCCCCAACTTATGATGGTCCATATGAAGCCTAGAGAAAGGAAAAAAAAAAGGTGCATATTGTTCATAGAGGATTAAAGGAAATCAAATGAAGCTAAGCTGTGGAAGTTAGAACTGACAACTGTCTTGGAAGCAGAATTAGAAAGTTCTTCAGCTACAGTCTGGTCCTGCTATCAGAGGTCTGAAGAAAAGCCCTAAAGCTCAAAATTTTAAAATCCTCAGTTGACAACTTTGAAGGAATTCTGTGTTTTAGATAAGAATTGGTGATGTTAGTTTGTTACTGTAAGTGATTGCACAGTAGAAAAGAGAATGCATGATCAAATGTAATGAGGAAGTTTGAATGTTGTAATTTGGTTTCCCTATAAAGCCTGTGGCTTTCAGAAGTAAGAAACAGCCTTAGGCATGTATCATCTAGACTGGGCTGCACTTCAAAGTCAGATTGTAGGCACAGAAAATGCAGATATAAAACTCTTTGCATCTTAATTTCTAGGTCTTAACTGTCAGTCCACAAACACTCTCAGCAGACCACCTGCAGCCTGTATGACTCTCGTATGTGATCTGCAAAGGCACTTCTTATTTGTGCTTTATCAACAAAAGTAACCAATTATCAAGACTGTAGTGGCTGCTGGATTTATTTATCTTGTGCCAGAACTAACCTGAAAATTCAGATACTGAAGTGTAGAGCTCTCAGCAAATCAAGATACTGAATTGCTTGATCTTGCAGAGCCTCCAGCCCAGCCAGAGCCCAGAGCACTCAGTTAATAATAGCTCTTACAGACTTCATGTTATTCTGCTCTTCAGCGGAAAGTCATTCTAGGAGCATTTCCCTGTGTGAATATGCATTTTTAAAGGTCGTGGAAAAGGGGCCATCAAATCATATCAACAATTCTGCAGAGCTGAGACAAGACCCAATCTGTTTAAAAAAAGGAAAGGAAGACAGAGCTGTGCCATGTGTGGGGCTTACCGTTGCCTCTGACCTGAACCTTGTTGTGTGGTCTCTACTTATTTCCTATTTAGTAGGTGGTATTACAAGAACAAAACTCTGGCAACCCTCATCTTAGGCAGCCTGTTTTATATCTGTTGCTTTGTTTTTCTAGGAGCTACTAGGAAGAACACGTTGAGCAACTGCAAACAGTTGAGTTTACAAAAAGTGTATTTGAAAAATAATTCCTAAGATTTGCTAGACTGTAGATTTTGCATGTATTGGTCAAATGATACTCTGAACTAACTTTCTTCATTGACTCTTCTAATCAAAGGCTGGTTGATTTTTATCAGTCTATTATAACTTGAGTATGCATCCTACAACTATGAATTTAAAGAGGAAATTAAAGATGTTTTTGTGTAGGTTTTATGGGTGCATTTCAAGAATGTGCTTTTCAGGTGACCATGCAGTCCTGAAAGAATGCAAAAACCAAAAGTTGTCCTAGATTTTTACTAGAAATCAGTATAAGTTAGTGGGTATCCTAAGCCCTGTGATGGGTTCATTGGGTGCTTATTATCATTCTGAAATATAAGCATCTCTTCCTCTCATCTATGCTGTGGGATATGGAGCTTTTTTTTCTCTGTATCTTCTCTACTTCCTCCACTTATGTGGATTTGCTGATTCTGAGTTGAATAACATCCCCTCTCTTTTTGTTCTCCCTTCTTCCTGAGCATTCCTTTACTTATTGAAATTGTTGAATTTTTCTCACATTCTACTTTTTCTGTATTTCTGTATTTTTCTTATTTTGTATTTTTAATCTGTATACTTTTTGTGGTTTGTTTGTTTGTTTGGTTTTTAAACCACACCTTTGATATTACTAGTTAACAAATGCAGCTACGTTTGGATCTCGAAGACTGATCCTGGTATAGAACAAATGACTGAGAGCAAGAGCTTATTGGCCTTGTAACGTGGGAATTAATATAATCCCAATTGTGGAGTAACTTCTGCTAATAAACAGTAATACACTGAGTTTTTAGAGCAGAATTCACTAGAAGCATCTATACAGCTAGAAGTAATACATTAGGAAGTCCTGGTCTCATTAGATGATTGGTTGAACATGCGCAATGAACAATTTGTATTGCAATTTGTTTTGCTTCATAAGCAAAAGCTAAGTATCACCTCCTGGCATGTTCAAATTTGTAATACTGAAGCTTTTTGAATGGAAGGGTGGGTGTGAGTTTTTTGCTATCAATATCAATTTACAGTAATGGATAATTGACTTCGAAAGACTAAAAAGAGGAGGGTTGTAACTTTTTTCTGAATGTATTGCTGTGTTAGAAACATTAGAAGACTGTAATACTGTATTGGGGGGGTTACTTTTTTTAATATATGGATTTTACTTTCTACAGCAGAGGCATTTAAATAATCCTCATCGTATAATATTTCTACTACCACAATAACGAGTAATCATAAACAATTGCTATTGGCATAATAAAACAAATTTAAAATTCATGTAAGCAGTAATATCTGTAGCAAATAGTGTCTGGTTACTCTAGAATACCCTGGACTATTGTATGAAATTATAAATATCTTCTGAGGAGAGTCACTGTTGTCAGCTGACGCTTATATTTTTAGTAATTGAATAGTTTGTTTAACAAATATATTTTGCTTTGTACTTCATATTTTTATATAGCCTACTTTGGTTGTTCCAAGATAGATGACTTTGGGCTATATTTTCCTCCCACATGGAGTTCTGGGATATTGCCTGCTTAATTGGAGATTGTATATCTGTGATTACACCCATATAAAATGGGAGTGTCTGCCTGTTTTTGCAACCACTGTTTACTGGTGCAGGTATATTCATTTCCTTGAAGCAGCATTAGCAATTGGACCTCAAACTTTAACATAGCCTTTATTTTGCGTGATCTGTGTCCTATATAAAATGATATAGATGATCATAGTATACGACAGGTATCTTGCACTCGTTAATAAACAAAAGTAATAAACATGGTAAATAAAAATAAAAGAACATACAGTCTTTTGTAATGGAGGAAAGTGAGAAAGGTAATATAGCTGAACGTAGAGTGCAGAGATCCTTGAGCAGTACCAATCCAAGTTGGTAAGTCCAAATAGAGTAGTACCCTTTGTACTTGGCCTTATTGCTTCTGTAATAGTTTATTCAGTGTTGTTTATTTGAGATAGCGTAAAATGATACTCCTTTTATAATTACCATTTTTTAAAAATATTAGTGTATCTTTCAGTTCTTTAGCAGTTTAGGCATAACCCTCATGTCTTAAAAGAAACCCCAGCAAAATCTGAGGACTGTCATCTTAATGTGTGAGGTTGACTAGAAACTTGCTGCTCACAGGGAGAGTATTCTTAGCATCCAGTTTAAGTGTCTAACTTCATTCCTTGAGTCTGTTCCAAAGCAGTCACTTCTACTCATTTATTTCAAACAGATCTGCTAACTTCAATGCCCTAAGCTGATAGATGCCTAAAAGAGATGGGAATTCTACCCTATCTTAATAATTTATATTAATACCTTATTCATTAGGTTATTTTTTTTTCATTCATAGCTATGGACTTCATGCATTTTTGTTAAAATAACTAGAAAATGTGCCTGCAACTTCAGGTTGTTCCCATGTTTGTATTCAATCTGCAAATCATATATTTATAGCAAAAAAAAAAAAAAAGTTGTTTTTTTTTTTTTCTTTAGGCACTTTCAGGCAAGGATAAGGAGTAGTTGTCCAAGTTATCTGCCAAAGAATTCCTGAATGATCATGCATAGGAAAATGTTCTGCATTAGCAGAAATTTTCCCCTTGTACGTGACAGAAAGTGCTTCCCACTTACTCTTTTGAGTGTGTTTAAGAATGAAGGTCCTTACTTGTTTTTATAATGACTATAGAATGTCTTTCTTTTCATGGTAGATGTATTTGTTTGAACATTTCCAGAGCAATAGATATTTACAACTGTAAATTGTAATGTGTAATGCACCACAAAGCCTTGTGGTGCAGAGGATTTTGCCAGGCAGCCTTTCACCTATCTTCAGTAGTCTGGAAACTGGAGATAATTCTTAAACTGGTTCTTAATTTTTATTATCCCTCTTTCTTCTAAAGAATAAATCCTCTCATTTTAGCACAAGACCTTACAATGCTGGTATCGCAGCCAGCATTACATTTATGGCCTGCAGTACCTTTTTTTTCTGCAGTCAGAATCTGAGACTTGGGAACTTTCATAGAAACACCAAGTATTATTACACGTTATTCATCTGTACCCCAGGCATATTCTCTTATAAGGAAAGATATAATCTCTGTACTCTTTATTTCCTTCAGTTACTCTCCATTTTTATCTCCATTTTGTTTGGATTTTCTTAACATAATATTAACACTGTTTTGGGAAAGATACTTGTCCATGCACCTATATTCTGCCTGACATATAAAATAAATGTGTAATTTGATGTATGGCAAGTAATCAAACTGAAGTGTTTCTCGACTGTTTGGGTAATTTCTGAGTCACAGCTGCTTCTTGGCAGAGCTGAGACAGGGTCTCGTAGTTATTTTATCCAATCACTCTGTGGCATGAGGTCTTCTGTTTCTTCTATTATTAGCCATTCTGAGATTCTTGAAAGGCCTTATGGCTGCTTCTGGTGAGGACTTGAACGTGGTTCACACCTAAAACAGCATTCAGGTTAGTGGCCATTTCCTTAGGGAGCATGAGAGGTGATCTAGGCATTAGTTACAGATCTTCCATGGTAATAAAGCGAGTGTCTGTGTTGCCATATGTCATGCTTCTGACACCTGACCCTTGCCTTGTCCTATCACTTTTTGAGAGTGGAGGTAATGCCTGCAACTATTTGTAGCCAAAATATAAACATCCATAATGCTTTCTTTTTTAAAAAAATAAATTTTAAAAAATAATCTAACTGGATTGTAGTCAGGGGATGGCATGAAACCAGTGCTTTGAGTTATTAGATTGAACTCTATCAGAATTGAGCCAATAGTAGTATCTGCCTTTAAAAATGTTAATATTCTATATGACTGCAAGACAGCTGCCCAAAACTCCCTTCATATCTTTGCCAAACACTAGGCTTGTTGCTGAAACCTAAATAAGCCTGTATGTTATGAAAGCAGTCACAGAGACATGACTGATGTAATTGTTTAGAACCGCTAATGGGTGAACTAGATACTAGGTTTACCCACAATGGAATGTTTTGGTGGAAAGGTACTCTTTAGAAAGACAGAAAAGTTACTTTATGAAGCAATTGCACATCTAACAGATGTGTTTTCCATGCTCACATTTTCTCCTCTTCTCAGGTTCCTGTGCATTCTGATTTTGGGAGGGAACTGTTAAAGCGGGAAGCATGTGTTACCCTTTCTGTTCTAAGCGCAAAGCACAAGAAGAAGCAGTATGCATCTATAGTACACAGGTACTGCTAAGGGAAAGCATTAATGACACAGGAGAAATGAAATATTGCCTTAGGTATGTATGCTCCAATGGAACGCACTCAAGGAAAACATTCAAAGATTTTTAGTTAGTATGGTAAGAAACCTTTTATTTTTTTTTAATGTGCACTGTGTTTATGGCTTGATCATAAATAATGATACAAGGTTTTTATAAAGAGCAACTACTTTTTTTCCTTCCATCTATTAAATGGAAGCAATAAGAAGAATGTTGAAGATTGGTTTTAGATCAGACTTAGTTTCTACTTTTCAAAAATAAAAGATTGTGGTTTTGACTTTAGAATTTCAATCTGAATGTACTTTATTTAGCTTTGAACAGCAATATTAATTGTTCCAGGAAGACCTTTTCATCAAGAAATTTTTATTTTCAGTAACAACCAAAATACCAAGTGATTATAGTACCAACACGTAATTTCCTATAGATTTCACCTTGATTGTGGTCTCAAGGAGAAGAGATAGTGGCCTATTGACCTCATAATAGCTTGCTCTGTTTTGTGTTCTGAAAAGTTTATTGCTATATTGTATAGGTAAATGCTAATTGTTAACTGTGGTCCTGACATGACAAATAAGGAATCTTTTGCCATGTTGCTTTAGAAAGTACTTTATGGGGTCTGGCTAGTGGTAGAAGATGGAGGTTTGAAGAACATTTTCTTCTGCATAGCATTACAACAGGCTTTATCTTCATATCAGATGTCCCAAATTTACAGGCCACTATATAGGAGCATAGTTTGCCAAGTAGAACATAAAGCCATTAACTTTACTACCCAATTTAGGTAGAAGTTTATGTGGCACATAGCTTGTAAAAGTACTCTGATTCTTTCATCTCAAAATTTATCATATTACATGAAGATTCTGCTGGTTGTTATTATAGGACAGTATTATGCAGTCAGTGAATATGGAGGCAAAGTATTATACTGTTGTACTGACATTTACTTACTACTGTATTTCTGAAAGTTATTTGACTTTCTTTTTCTATGTTAGTCACTTTATAAATGAAGTTAAATAAAAGTTCTTCTTTGCCCTGTGAAATCTAGTATTTGAGGAAATAGAAAATATTGGAAATAATAATTTACAGGAGGGTAACATCTAAATGGAAATTGTATGTATTAGCTTAAAATAGAAATGAAAAATATGCATTCCAAAAAGCAAAGTAAGCTTTCATGAAATTATTAATTTCTAGCTATTAAACACTAACTTTTTATTGAGCAAATAATAATTATGCTGCATCACAGTATTGCTGCTGGAGAAATGAGTAGACAGTTGCTTTTATTATTCTTGCAGAATACTAGGTGGTTATATCACTTCCTGAATATGAACATCTACTCATCAGGTTAATACATAAGTGGCTTCTTCACTTTCTTCGTGCTAAAAAATTAGGCCCTATTACTGACCCATGAGTCACTTATTCAGTCTGTTCCTTATTTCATCCTGTAGAATAGAAAGAAGACAGAAGAAGATAGAGCTGACAGAAGAAGAATAGTATGGTGTTTGGATGTTCTTCTTGGTGGCCTAAATAGGATATAAATTTTGGTAAAATAATTTTTTTTTTTTTTTTTTTTTTTTTTTTTTTAGAATGCAGGCCAATTTTCTTTTCCACAAATGAGAAACAAAGGAGTTAAGGTACTCTGTGAAGAGTGTTTCTGGAAGGAAAATATTTTAATTTGTCTTTATATCTAAAAAGCACTTGGAAATAACACAGGCTGAACGATTAAGAGGCAAGTGCATGCTTGTGTCGGTGACTTGCTCCCTCTCTGTCCCTCAGGAAATTTTACATCCTTTGGCAACCAGTCAGATAGAGATTTTTTCCATGCTTAACAGAGAATGTAAGTACTTAACAGTTACTGCAAATGTAATTGTGAAGAGAGCATATTAATTTCAATGTTGCTCCCCTCGACTCTGATAGAAACCTTTGTATAGGTGATGGGTAGTTTGTGCGTAATGAATCTGCTGTATGAAACATACTGCACGGGATGCATAGATGGTCTATATATATGTGGCTAGTCTAATGCATCTAGGCTTGTTAAATTTACTGCTTATGCACAGGGAGTTTGTGGCAAGACTTCGCTGTGTGTGGAAATGTGTGGCATTCTCGTCAAAACTGCATCCACAGTGCTGCTGTTCCAGAAATCTTGTAATCTTCAAATTTCTCCTGGACAAGAATTTGAGACAGAAAAAGTGTTCACGCATAGGAAAACCTGGCTGTATGGTATTCCCACTGCAATCATAGCAGCATAATGGTTAAATCTAGAATTGCATTGTCCAGTTAAGTAGAACTGTTCCTATTTTGTATGAAAAACTGCAACAAGTCCGTCTGTTGGCAGCATGTTCTGTTGAGCTAATCTTTTGTTGGCTAATACAAGCTTTGAGAAACATCCCAACTTGTTTCAAAATATTGATTAGTTTTGGAAGTCTCTTAAATATCCTGAAAGCCTTTCTGTTTATTTTATACTTAACGCTGTCTTCCATCTCAGGTGATTCATTGAGTATGCAGGGTAAATCTTACATTTATTTTAGCAGATAATTTTAGACAGTGGTATGTGATACGTGGCATTTGGAATTAGAGTCAGATTTTCATTTACTCCAGGGCTTTTCCATATGTTTCCTATTAGCAGCTTTGTTCTCAACCCTCTAGTCTCCCCAGAAAGGAGGGAAAAAAAACCCAAAAAACAAAACCCAACACAAACCCAAGAAACAATCTTAAATTCTAAATGTAGAGAAGGAGAAAAACACTAGGCTCCAGAACATGATTTTGTTATTTTTAGTTTACCATTGCTTTTATTGTCATGCTGGTATTAAATTCTGATCAAAATGAAACTGAAATAGTAATGTTTCTTTTGTCTGTTGTGGTGTACCTTAGTTTTTCTGGATAAATAGTGCAGTATTTTAACTGGGATTCTGCTCTTAAGACTGTGAAATAGCAGGTGGTGATGTTTGGTGGTATTCTTAGTATTTCCATTTGAATTTTCCTCTTTTCTTTGAACTTAATTGGAGGGGGGGGGGGGGAAAGCTTGTGTTACTAATTTTTTTGTTCTTGCTAATCTATCATTAAAAACCAAACACTTGTGAAGTAGACTTTTTTGAAAGGAGGGCAACATGGGAAAATATCCAAAAACTTTGAGTAATGGAGAGAACAAATTGGCATAGTTCAGACTTGGAAAGTTGAGACCTCTTGGTTTTATTCAACTTTACTGGGCAGTCTTCTCTGAGATATTTGAAGTTTCTTCAACAGATTCCAGGGAATGCAACTACTTGTAGAATTACTAGTAGTAAATATCAAAATACTAGGTGGAACTTAAGCTCTGAAAGATTTAACTCTCTAGATTTAACTTAAACTTGAAAAGAAATGTTGAAAGATTAGTAAATGGCCAGCTATGGTTGAACGAATATGGTGCATAGTTTGATGTTGGGAATAGCTGTCTTTGAGAGACAGCAGAAATTGCTTCTTAGGACATAGGTAAATGTTTTTTGAAATTACGTTAAATTATGTCAAAATTTCATAACAGTGAAGTTGTATCAGATTTCCTATGCATAACCTGTTTTAGGTAGCTGAAATATTTTATCACTTTAGCAAACCAATATGAATGGTTAAAAACCTGCATATCTTAATTTATATGCTTTTTACTACTGGTCTGATTTTAGGCATTTCCCTCACTTTTGGGAAATGCTGGTGCAGGAATTCCTGGTGGGATACTTGCTGATGTGAATCTTTTTGGAAGTTTCCGCTATGTTTAGAATAGCCAAACTTTCATTTCTTGATTTCTTGAGGAAAGGAAGCTTTTGTCTTTGTCACTTATTTAACTCAGTATCTTTTGATCCTCATTGCCAATTATAACCAAATTTGACACAGGATAGAGGGAAATATATATGTACTTGTTAGCAACTTGTGAAAAATAGCAGCTGGGCAGAGGAAAGTGCTCCAAAGAGGTACTTCAACTGAGGAAAAGACAGTTACAAATTCTCCTCCGTAGAGTAAGCAGACAGATGGCAAGACGAAACAGAGATGTTGACCAACCCCTTGGCATACTTTTAGCTCTGTCACTTGGCAGCCAAACAGGTGGTAGCTGTGGAAGGCAGCTGTAGGAGAATATGCTGAGGTGTTGGTGTGAGGTGGAGACAAGCTGGAAGAACCTGAGGGTTGTAAGACTCAAATCCATAGGAATCCAGGCTTCTGTAGCTTCCTTGTTCATGGAATAACTTAGTGTCCTGGTTTCGGCTGGGATAGAGCTAATTTTCTTCCTAGTTGCTGGTATAGTGCTGTGTTTTGGATTTAGTATGAGAATAATGTTGATCACACACTGATGTTTCAGTTGTTGCTGAGTGGTGTTTACACTGGTCAAGGACTTTGCAGCTTCCCATGCTCTGCCGGGTGCACAAGAAGCTGGGAGGGGGATCAGCCAAACTGGCCCAAGGGCTATTCCATACCATATGACGTCATGCTCAGTATAGAAACTGGGGGGAGTTGGCTGGGGAGCAGTGATCGCTGCTCGAGGATGGGCTGGGCGTTGGTCGGTGGGTGGTGAGTGGTTGCATCACGTGTTGGGGGTTTTTTTGTTGTTTTGTTTTTCCCTGTGTTTTGTTCCTCTCTCTCTCTCTCTCTCTCCCCCTCCCCCTTTTCATTACAATTTTTATTATTATTTTTGTTATTTTATTTCAATTATTAAACTGTTCTTATCTCAGGCCACGAGTTTTCTTACTTTTGCTCTTCCAATTCTCTCCCCCATCCCTCTGGAGGGGGGAGGGTGAGCGAGCGGCTGCATGGTGCTTAGTTGCCTACTGGGATTAAACCACAACACTTAGTTACAGCAACACTGGGAATGAAGAGATTGTCTTTATCTTTCTAAAGCAGCCCAGAATACTGTTAGCCTTCTTGCTGCAAGGGCACGTTGCTGGTTCATGTTCAACTTCTTGTCCACCAGGACCACAGGTCTTTTCCTGCAAAGCTGCTTTCCAGGTTGTCCAGCATTTACCAATGCATGGGGTTGCTCCTCCCTAGGTACAAGACTTTGGACTTCCCTTTGTTGAACTGCATGAGTTCCTGTTGGGCAATTTCTCCAGCCTATTGAGGTCCCTTGATGACAGCGTAACCCTCAGGCATATCAGTCACTCCTTCCACTTCTGTGTCATCAGCGAACTTGCTGAGGGTAACCTGCCCTATCATCCAGATCGTTAATGAAGCTGTTGAACAGAATCGGAGCCAGTGTTGACCCCTGGGGTATGCTGCTAGTTACTGGCCTCCAACTAGAATTCACTAGATTGCCACCCTCTGCTCTCTGCCATTCAACCAGTTTTCAGTCCACCTCGCTGTCTGCTCGTCCAGCCCATACTTCATCGTGCTTTTATGATTTTACAAATCTTTTTTTCCTCAGGTCATGCGGTGATAGCCAAATAGCTGTGCTCTTTCTGTGTCCATCTGTCCTTTTCTCTTTCCTGACACTTCTGTGCATAGTGGACACTTTTAGCCAGTTTGCCAGATACACTGAATTCCTGCAGGTTTTATGTAAATTCACAGCTGGGCAGAGGAGGAAGACACTATTAATACTGGAAAAAGGAAGACAAATCAACACTTCTTCACCTTCTTTAACTTGTTTAGCAGCAAGAGAAAGCACCTAGATGATCTGTGAGTTTCATACACTAGTCTGCAGACAACCAAGTAGTTGATTCTGAACCCATACTTCTGACCTATGGATATATTGCTGTGAAGGAAATATGGGAAATAAAGAAGATACTGCATTGGAACTGATATTATTAAGGATATGCGGGGGAATGGGATTTTGTGATGGGAGATTGAGGGTTGCATGGTGTAGATATCTTTACAAAACTATTCTTCATTAAGTGTCTTGCAGAACAAACATCTCAAACTGAAGTAGTTTGACACTTCAAAATTTTGTTTTTATTTGTTTGGCTTTTCAACATGGATATGAAAGAAACCCCGTTTTATTGAATATGCATTTTGATTTACATGGTATACGCTTGCCATACCTGCTGGTGCAAGTTAAAATAATGATTTGATAGTATCTTATATTCTTTAAACTTTCAGTATCTTAAGTTTGTTGTTATTTGTCTACTGAAGTTGTATAACTTCTGTATTTTTTGTATTGCTGTCTTTTAAAGTACTGCATTAAGTAGGTTGATAGTAGGGAAAGAGGCAAGGAGAAGGCTTGGAGAGATGAGGTTATTTCATCCTTTGTCAAGTTAATGGTGTAGAGCAGGACATAGAATTCAGTCTTCAGAAGTATTCAAATAGTATTTTAGTACTCAACTAGGCTACTCTGCTTAATCAGTATTTGTGAAGTTTACTGTGCTATTACTGTGCAATAACAGTATTTGTTATTTATTCTTTAGAATTACTTTTCCTTCTATTGGTAACAATAGGCTGCCATCCTCTGGTGAAATTTGTTAATAGTCTTCTTGTAGGGACCTGACAGATTTTCAGAAGAGAGAAGCCCATTAAAGTTTGGAAAGCTTAGATGTAATAAATATTAATTTTTTAATTAGAGAAATGTAGTTACTTGTACAAGGAATAAGTAGTAAGAGAAGACTCTTAGAAAGATTTATATCAAATCTTTCTCCCTCTTCCCTTTTTCCATAACATCTGTGGAGAATGTAAAGGTAGAGTTGATTTCTTGACAGTTTTTCTCCTTGTCTGCTGATACTGAACTGCCTTGTTCTGTGGAAAGACTGTTGAACACCAGCGTATTATCAGCAGTTAGCTATTGTTCTGTTAATTTCATTGCTGTCCGTATTCAGAAATCATTGCTGAAACTGTGTAAGGTGCATAAACTTGGGTTTATGTTAAAGTATGCCAAAGATACAAGGTGTGTAAATTATTAGTTATTATTACCCATAAATGCTAGCTGAAGAATGATATCTGAAAATAGTGGAGGGTCGTTGAACATTCTTTTTTTCTCAGAGATGACAGAAATCCTATGAATTTATGTGACGTGATATAGGAAATTACTGTCTTTTCTCTAAAAATGACTCTTACAGGGGACAGTTAGAATGAACCATTTGATACTTACCTGTCTTAATGCAAGATTGCCAATGTAGTTTAAGTCACAGGTGAAGTTTTTTAAACTTCAAAGCTAGCTGAATTTGCCTTGAAGATGATGAAAAGCTAAGCAGTTGATAAAATCCTTTAGAGATTATTTATTAAGTGTGAGAGTGGAGATAGTATCTTCAAAATTGTGTTGCAGTTTCTTGTATGAATGTTATATGTATTAATGGATGCTGACTATAGAAAGAGTTTCTCAGTCTGAATGCATGGCAAAGAGGAAAGAGTGAGAAGGCAAGAGGGTTTTTAAGTCTTCGGAAGGATAAGATCAAGACTATATAGTCTTCTACCTCTTAGGACTCTGCTACATTTTTACAAAGCTTTCCCATTACATTGACTTCAACAGGGGACCTAAAATTTGGTGAAACTCTTATGAGAGTACCTTTAAAGTATTCTTAGGTTTAGAAAGTATTAACCATGCTTTTTAGGGAATAGGACTACTCTGCTAAAGCCATGCCCCAAGGAAAGTTTCAGATGAGGTCCAGGACTGAGTACGCTTTCTGGAGTCTGTATTAGGATCATTAACTAGCCTCAGCCAACACTCCTTGCCTTAGGAGACCAAAAAGCCCAGTGGCCATTTTTCTTACATGTGCCTGGTGGTTAGTCACAGGAACACAGGCAGTTTGAACAAAGGCAAGAGGGATTTTATTTTTTCATGTGGTAGCCTGCTCACCTGTGGGCCTTTGTTAAGTTTGGAAATCTTACGCAAAATGCAGTTATTAAGATTTACTGAGAATATCGGTAATTGCTTCCAAGAGCTCCTTGCTGCTGAGTAGGTTTATTGGCAGTGGGTTGGTTGCATTGCAGTACTGCTTTGGAGTAGAGACGTGGAGCCTAACAAAAGGAAGCAGAAGGTCTTCTACACGTGTTCAGACTTTAGTCCATCTTCTTAAATGTCTTAGTCTTGGCAGATGCAGCGTTCCTGTTGTCCATTGCATAAGCTTCAATTAGATAAGGAATTGTTTGCTTTCTCTATTATGTTTCCTTTTAATCCTTACCACTAAATTAGTGTAGAATAATGTACATTACACTGTGAGTTTATTCTTTTAGTTAAGCTGCAGAATTTGAATCAGCTTTTCTATTTATGTTGTCATTGCTGAATTGGTGTAACTAGTATAGCATGAGTGTCTAAGAATACATTTAAAATAATGATTCATATAAATGTAATTATTTTTCTGTTATTGATTCTATTCTTTTTACTAACACTGTACTTGCTCTTTGTGTTTTCAGCTGAAGATTTGATTGAAGTCCACCTTTATCCCACTTACTTGAGGTGAAAACTGTTAACTTAGTGTTCTACAAAGTAGATAAAAGATTTGGAAATTTTCTTTCCATTTTTCATTCTTAACCTTCTTTAGGATTGAACTTCTTTTTGCTGTTATGTTGCTACTTGACCACTTTTCTACTGGAAGTCCCTCGGATCTTTTTTGGCTCTTGATTACCCTCTGGTCATTACAAATTTTCCTGCCTCATCCTTGATTTGATTTGCCTTTTCCTCTATCTTTTCAATAGTAAACTTCCTAAGCAGTGAACCTTTTGTGGAACATTAAGGACTTCAGCTTTTTAGCTGTTACTACATAAGAACGGGCATTTATTTCAAATCCTCACTTTCTTCTTGGACAGTTAGTTGTTATTGACAGTGCTTTGTCTCTCTGGTATGGGGTTATGAGCTGTTTATGACAGTATAAGGCAGGGTAGCCTATCATTAAAGGAAAGTTGGTATTTCCCAGAGGGTATGAGTGTGCACTTGGGCTGTTACCATGAAAGTAGGAGGTGCTCCCGCTTGAGAATGAATGTAAAGATTTTGTGTGATGATGATTTACTCTAGGGAAAATGACTGGTCTGTGTGGTGTGTTATTCTTTACGTTACTAGGCTGTTTCATTCTCAGTTACTTATTTCTGCCCCTGCTCTTTTCAACGTTCTTCCATGCTCCACATAAATCTTGTAGAGGTGGCTTAAAGAGTTGGCTGTTTCCCTCTGTAGCCTTGTTGGATTTATTTAAAGTGCAATGTATAGAGAGTCTCAGACTGTGTCTTCACTGGGAACGCAGAGTTGCAGTAAAAGCTGGTATGCATTCCCTGTATGAACTGTACGTCAACAGTTCTGTGTTTCCTGTGAGTGTAGTAACTAATTCCCTAGTGGAAAAATCTACTGAAGGTATAGCCTTTTTTCCTATATATACATCAGGCTTGTCTTCTAACACCAGTCTATGTGTAGAGATCATAGCTCTTCATGCATGATGACACAGCTATGGCTGAAGAAGTCCATGATATAAATTAGACCAACTGATGAAGAATATACTCATTAATATACTCATATTTTCAGTACTGATCACTGCTTTCCCCATGTTATTTGCTAGGAAATGCACTCCTTAGAAATATCTTCAGAAGTCAGGAATAGAAAGATGCTTGGTGATCTGCAAATTTGTTTAGTTTTTATTCTGCCTTGAAGTGTTTTACAGAATTTCTGTTTGCAAAAACCATTCTTCAGTAAAAGCCTCCCCTGGCCCGCTCTCCCTCCTCTCCCCATGTGGTTTTGGGTCTCGACAGCATAGTGGTGCTGACAAAATATTAAATACAAAGAGACCAAGCAGATGAAAAAAATCAGATGTCAGACTCAATGCTTATTGCTTAGTGTACTTAGGGAGGTGGTAGACAGGCTGAGAGATTGGGAATTGCTTGATTTCTGTGTAGTATTTTCTTCTACTACTGGTCTGTGTCATTTCCTGTAGCTGCTTCAAATAAAACGTTGAATTTTTAACTTTGTGAAGAACAGCAGTGATAAATAATGCGCAAGGTATGTAGATTTGGAAAAAGGAAGATTAGAGAAAATACCTAGAGAAGAGTCAGAAACGTGTTTGGTTATAATCTCTGAATGTTTTGACATGACCTGTCATGTAGTCAATTACACAAATGCAAGTATTCTTGGAGTTTATTTAATTTATTTTGAATCCCAATAGCAAATATACACTAAATAGTTATATAAAATATCCTTTTTATACAGTACTGTCAGTATTGAGAATTCTATGTGCTGACCTACGTAAGAAGTCAGGGTAGTTGAGTTCCAGCTATCTGCTTGCATTCAGCAATTTTAAGGTACTTACATTAATGAGGGATTCTTAACCCGTGTGATGTCAAAATATAAAAGAAGAAAAAATTAAATGAAAAACATGGTTACAATTGTCCTAGATAAAAGAAAATGTTTGTGCTGGCCTAAAGGGAGTTTAATAATCATTCCTATTAAGCTTGAAGCATATGATAAATCTTGAATCCTACTTTTTAATGTTCAGAGTGCATCAAATTATATTGATAGCAAAACATTGAAGGACATTTCCCTCCTAAAGTTGCAAGAAAAAATACCAAAAACTTTTAAAGGTTTTTTGCATGTTAGTTCTTGATATGAAACCCACCTTTATCTCACTTACTAGATTATAAAAATATGTTCTAGTTTAGAGACAAAAGACCTCACAATACCATACCTATTTCTTGCGTCTTTGCTGATTATCAAAAATGGCACAAGAAGTTGTCCTTGAAGTTCGGTAATTTTTTTGCAACTTTTCTTACAACACTTTTTGGCAGAGGAAAAGGTCCTCACTGTGGAAAAAGTCACTTCCACTTGTTTTTTAGAATTTATTTGAAAGAAAGAATATGTCAAAACGATGTGATTTAAGTAAAGAATTTAACACCTATGATAGGAAACATCAAATACAGTTTCCAGTTCCACTTCCAAGAGTCCTTCCGTAAGATATAAAGGCTTTTGTTTAAATTATTCAAATGTACGTTGAACATTGTCAAATAATACAACAGATCCTACTAACATATTGTTTCTAATTAATTATCTCTGAAATAGTAAATGCTTTGTAAACTGGTTAAATAGTGTAAAATTGGCATTTTTCTGCAAATTTCAAGTATTGTAGAACTGATTTGGACAGCTTGCTTTTTGAAATGACCAACTTTGGTATCACTTGAGGAAATTTCCAAGTTGCACACTGTTTCTGGCTAAAATGCAACGGAAGGTTGAAGGCTGAACCTCCCAGTACTTTACAGGATTATTGAAGAGGCTTATGCCACTGTATAATGCTTTCTTCTTTCTTCGTCCTGTTGGGCAGAAATCATTCACTCCCAGTTTTGCAATATGATTAGAATGAAGGAATACTACCTGCATCAATAAGAAACAGTAAGATGTAATAGTTAATATGTAAACAGGAAAAATATCTGAACATTCATTGGCATATAGATAACTGAGGTTTGCTATAAGATCAGTTGGATGCAGACCTTAATAGTAACAGGAATTAAAAATTTATGTTAAATCCTTAAAAAATGTCTCCCTCCTGACACAGTTTCTCCCACAAAAAAAAGTTATATAGTATTTTATCAGTGTGGTGTCTGAACAATTTGACTTTATTATTATGGAACTTTCTCCTAAAATGCAGTTTTATATTCTCTTATAGTAAGAATTATAATGATGCAGTATTATATTCTCCCATGATGCAAATTTTCAGTGATTTAATAAATTTTAAGAAGTAGTCTCTAGAAAAGCTGATATTAGAAGAGATTTGTCAGTATGGTTATAGGAACAGAGAAGTCTAGTGCTGATGTAGCTTAAATTAGTTAAAAAAAAAAAAGGGCTTGTGATAGCAGAGTTTAGAATTTTTTAAGTAAAATAATGTACATTGACAAAATAATTCTTTTGTTTGTATATCTAATTTTACATTACATTGTAAGTTGATGTTTGAGCTTCTTTTTTTTTTTTAAATATCTCTCTCTCTGAAAAGATTTTTCTTTAATTAGAAGTGAAATGAGAAGTGGAAAGAAATGAAATTCAGAGGAAAAAGCTTTTACCAAATAGGTTATCATGTGCTCTGTCATCTATGCATTTCTTCATGTTTCCCCAAGCTTTGTTCTGCTCTGTATCCTAAGGTATATGTCATCTTATAAGACATATTTTTTTAAAATTGCTATTCCAGAATTCAGGAAATAAATGTGTTTTGAAAGCATTTTATTGCAGAATTTATCTAGTTCTAAATACAAATTTTAAAATCTTATCATTTCAGTCTTAGAAATAATTTTATTTGGATTTAAGGCTTTTCAGCGTGGAAATGGAAAAATTTCCACTCTGGCTTGCTAATATGGAAACTATAATAAATCTGTAATAAACTTTCTGAAAACATTTTCTGGGTGTAGCATGTTGTTTTCCTTTTTTTTCTAGGAAGTGTTCCTGCTGTTTGATCTTGTTTATTTCTTTAAGTACATATATGATTTCAGGTTTTCCTAGTATGAGTCATGTCAAAATATATGTGACAGTTAATTATGCTTTTTAATTATGTCCTAATCAGTATGGAAGTGTGAAAGTCAAACAACCTGTAACTACCAGAGCTTTCTATTAAGTTTAATATATGACCTGCAAGTATTTCAGTTCAGGTAATCCAGGAGGAACTTTCTTGAGCTTATTTTTTTCAAGATGGATTTCACGTATACTGGGTATGTTGGCAAAACTTCCATTTTCCACATCTTTGATTTTATTATTCCCAAGGCCTAGCCTAGAAATAGTAGAAGGAACATTTAATTAAAGATTAATTGAGATTCACAACAGCATTGAAGAGCATACTTTTTTTTTTTTTTTTTAAATTGAAATACACAGGAGTAGACATGGGGAAAAAAAGAACTGGAGAAAGGTGATGAAATTTTACCTCTGATAGGAAAAAAACCCCACCATTGTTCTAACAAATATTTTTTATTCTTAATTTAATCTCCACTTAAAGGACAGTAGCTAGCCTGATGTGAGCAATTGTCCAGTTTTGCATGCAGTTTTTCTACTTCCAGTGGCAAGAGTTAAAATAATAAACATCAACGAATCTGCTCCTAAAATAAATAATGCCCTTTTATCAAGTAGTATAGCTACAAAGTATGCTCACAGTAATAAAAAGTGTTGTTCTAATAAATAGCCAAAGAAGTGCAAGTCTTGTAAAGAAACAGTTTTATATATATAGCTTAGTCCAAAACTTTATATTTTAAAAATAAGCAGGACTACCTTCTTTCCTACTTCCACATTTTCCTTAATTTAGGCATTAGTTAGATTTTTTGCTATAAGACTTCAGCCTGCATTGCTAGGAAGGTGATTCAGAAGACGGAGGCACAGGTCAGTTTGCAATTGCTCTTTCCATGTATTGTGCAATCCCCTTTTTCTCCTTTCCTGATTTCTTCAGAAACTGAAGTTGGTATCTAAATGCAGTTCAGTAGTTCCTCTTTGATAGTAGTTTCTATTACCAAATCCAAAATTCAGTGCTGCTCGGCCGTATTTTCAGAGTGCTTAACTGAGCTTTACAGAAAGAACTTACTTTTTTTGTCCTACATCGGTGATACATTCCTCAGAAACATGCATTTTTTCTTTTTCTTAAACCCCATCACATTTGGAAACAGTTATCAAGTTGTTTCATTTACTAGCTACTGTATTTCTCTCAGGCTAGTTTTCAGGAGGTAAATTTATCTTCTCTTATAATTTATCAGTTTTCCCATGTGCTTGTATAAACAAGACTTAAATTTCCCTTTTCCTGCCATCCTTTTATATTTTTCTTTGGCGTGTGCATGGAGTGTCTCCTTCCAGTACACTTAGGCCTTCTCTGGAATGAAAAAGCTATTACGACTCTTAAATCCTGTAAATTTAGTTGCAAGAAAGGCATTCTGTTCCTAAAACAAAAAATCAGTTGGTGTTGCTGTATACCTCATTTTGCGGAGTGATTTGTGAGATGAGTGACCAAGGAGTTAAAATGCCTGGGCCTGATAGGGAACAGCCTACAGAAAAATACTGAATACTGTTGATGAATAATGTGACCACAAAGGCTCATATATTCTGAGTATGAGAAATACATGCAATGCTTAATTGAGGCATATTACTACTAGCACATTAAGAGATATTATGTGAAAGCCACGCTATATTACACAACACCCAGGTGCCATGAGGTAAGAATTTATGATGATCACATTTTGTAATCAGATGCTATTCTTAACATACACTTCTATTGTGAACTGTAGGGAAGACACGTAATAACAAGGCTAATGTTTGTTTTGTTTTATTTTTTTAAGTTTGGTCTTATTTACAGCAGTTCTTACTAAAACACTTACAATTTTTAATCCTTTCTTCTCCCCTTAACAAGAGAAGTATGAGATAAGAGATCCTGCCAGGTCTGACCTTTATCAAATAAAAGCATTCTGCATGGGAATTTTACCTTTGAAGATCTTTATACCGGTTGAAATCTTCAAGTTCAATTGCTGTGATCTTATTATCATCTAAATGAAGTTCTAGTAGACTGGAGGGCAATTCTGATGAAACACAAATGCACAGTATGAGAAAAATAAGCCAACTTATTTTTGTTGGAATATTTATTATGTTCCAAACAGCTTCTTTCCTTTATGTTTAGGATTGGGTGAAGAATCTTGGGGGGTGGGGGCCGGTGCCTGCATCAAATAAATGGCTATTAGATACAAGTATGTTACTTTTTTTTTTTTTTTAAATCATCAACATAATTTGATTTAAAATAGTAACTTCTTTTAAAAGAAAAATTAAGATGTGAAAATGCTTATGCTAATGTTAAGATTTCAGAGGTCAAAAATTTGGTATAGTTTTGCTAGCTTTCTTTATAACGGCTTTCATGTGCTTTTGGTTAACCTGTCAAAGATCTAAATTGTATGTTATGTGCAGTTATCTAACAGTTGGTAGTCAAAATCCTACTCCTGTGGAACCTGTGACAATTTCTTGTAGATATGTTCCACACCACGTAACAATTGCGCTATTATAGCTCCTAAGATGTGATCTGGGAGGAAAGCTTTCGGAATTCTCTAAGCAAAATGAGATGTTTGGCATGCTCTTTCCCGTGCTGGTACACAGAATGTTTTCTCATGTGGTACCAAATAGTCCCAAATCAGAACTGTCAGTGAATGGACCAGGAGATGGAGAATCTTTTTTACAGTATGCTTTTAGTGAGGGCAGAGAAAGATAATCACAAGTTCAAATTTCTATTTGCTGATCTTATGTTCAGTTTTACTAGCATCTGTCTAGATGGCACCCTGACACCAAGCAGGACAAACCACGTATTTCTGTTACTAATATGGCTTAGGAAAGCACTGCTCCCATAGCCATTGCTATTTCTTGTAGCATGACAATACTGAAGAAGAGTGGTATGCTTTACAGTCTTTCTTTATGCCACTTGACATGCTTTGGTGTTTGCTTGTTTGGGCTTTTTTCCAGTTTACATTCCAGTTTACAATTCTGCTGGGTGCTGCTTGTGTCTGAGTTACAGTATTAAGAGGGAAGACTACCCATCTGTCCATTTTAGATTTGAAGTGCATTTGTAAGTTACATTTTTAAAAATCTTTTTGTGTCATTACAACATTTGCACGTAGAAGAATCTACAAACTTAGCTTCCATTTGTGTAGAATGTGTTCACCATGAAATCCTGTTTGTTTATGATTTGTTTATGTATTTGAGACCACATATTGAACCTCATGCTGCGTTTCCTTATAGGAGATTTCTCTATAGCAAAGACAGAACCTGAATCATTTTAGGTATGTTTTTTTGTGCTAAGTGACAGGAGATGGTATTATGATGACACTAAAAGAATGTCCTTTTTTTATGTTGGGGAGTGCTACCGTAGGCAGCCAGATGGCTTCTGATCTTAACATTATCTGAACAATTGGGGTGAGTTGGTTTTGCTGCTTGTTGGGGTTTTTTTTAGTGTTCTCTTCTACAGGGATGCTTTTGCATATATTATGTGTCTACAAGAAGAGATTAAATTTAATAAGAAACAAGTTCTTTATCTGAATGATCCAGAAATAAATACCTTAGGGACCAACATTTAGTTTCCCTGTAAGTTAATGAATGATATAACATATGGTATTATGCTTTGTTTCCTCCCGTTTTTCTCTTTGCTAGTAGCTTTGAGCAGTTGAAAATCATGAGAATTTGATTAAATACTATGTTGACCTACAGAAAATGCAGATAGAGTATTGTACTGAGTTCCTTTGTGCTACTTTTTTGTGTGTGGAGGTCAGTGATTTGTAAAGTTAATGTTTTAATTTATTGCTACCTCCAAATCACAAGTTAGTTGTTTTATATGAAGGAGTGATTTGATTTTGTAGTATGTTATGTTGAATTTAATTAAAATGTTAATAATAAACTTTACTTAGCAAAATGCCATCAAAAGATGTATAAAATGCTGTATTGGGTTTTGCATTAAGGTGGTTATATTGCAGAGCAAATTTGAGCTACAGTCTCGCTTGAAACGTTCAAAATTAAAGTTAGAAATGTTGGGGTTTCATTTTAAATGCATAAAGAAAGTAGGAATTCTGCATCCCTTATGACCCAGATCAAATATCAGGGGGGTTATCCTTTCTTTGTAAGGATTTTTGAGAGGCTGATGTGAAAGATGTGAAGTGACATCTTCTTATGATTTTCTTCACATTGTTTCTCCTGAGAAGAGTCTCTGAATGACTCTGTGAGAGGAGTGGACTGCCTGATGGGGAGAAGGCAGGAGAGGGGGCTGGAGAGCGAGCGTGTGTGCATGCACATGCACACCTTTGAGATGTAGAATTAGATACTAAGTACAAAAAGAAAAATAAGGTAGGAGGTGGTTTGGTAGTATGAATAATACAAAACAGAATTTATGAACACTTTAATAATCATACAGATGTTGAAGCATTTTATTTAGGGGTATACTGTTATAGGTAAAATAGAAAAGGTAAAACAAAGCATACCTTTAGGAATTGAAGTTAATTTAGCTTCTGCAATTCTTATATGGTAGATATTTACTCCTTCAAAAGCCCCTGGCTCTATTCCATCATTGTTAAGAGGATTTGCACTCATTTCTGTCCAAGGGGGGAAAAAAAAAGTATTTATGGCATAGGAATTTTGTATATGTTGGACTAAGTTATAAACAGCTGATTTCATTTTATTTATGACTTCGGATGTTCTAAGCATTAATTAATGTTTAGCTTTGATTACCTATCCCGAGGGGTGGAAGTCACAACTTTCAGTGAATAAAGGATGTCTAACTTGGCTTGCAGGGTTACCAGAAACTTGACGTATGTACCAACTTGACATATGTACCAACTTCACATAGAAATTAAATTGTGAAAGATAGTTTCCACAGCATGGATATCTCTTTAAGAGGAAAATATTTGAATGAAAATTATATATAGTATGTTACATTTTTGATAAAGACATTTTCTTTTCTACTTAATTGGACTTACCTAAAACATGTAAAGACTTCATTCCTTTAAATACGTCCTTGTGGATTTTCTTAACCTTATTAGCATGAATTCTGAGTTCTGCTAAAGTTTTTGGTAGATTTGTTGGAATCTCAGTTAGCTGGTTATGGGATAAATACAGTCGTCGTAGCTTCTTTGTTGGTTGAAAGGCTTTTGGATGGATCTTGGATATTTTATTGTTGTTCAAAGCCAGTGCCTATGAAATATAGGAAGAGCAATACAGAGAAAAATTCTCCATACAGGAATGTTATGATTATGAATTTGAAGTCATTAATTTGATATATAATTTAACAATTAAGTATATAAAATATTTCATTTTTCCATCATACCAAACTTTGGCACTTTGTATATACTTTGGGCATTTTACTTGACTGTGAAAAACAAAAAAGAATCTGGAAGCTGGAGCATCAGCTAGAAGGTAGAGAAAAACTAGTCAGAGCTGACAGGGTACCAATGAGAAAAATTGGCAAAATAATATGTTTGTCTTCATGTATTTTGTGGGATTGTATGGGGGTCATTTTTTTTTTTGTTGTTCCTTAATGCAGACAAATTATCAAAACTCAGTATTTCATCTTTTATTTCAGCATAATGCTGCAAAATAAAAGTCATTTTTAAAATCTGAATTTCTTAAAAATTAATGTCTATATACAACTGATATACACACATTGATTTGTATTTTATTTGCCATAACTTTTCAACTCCTGTGAATTTAAGTTACTACAAAATATGAGTTATTTGAAATGATTTTTCATGTCAAATCACATCTCTGCATTTCCATATCTGGACTATTCATTTTTGTTCCTTTTTTACTTCGAGCTGTTGGTAAGTCATTTGCTCTCTGGAATTGTGGGAAAAAATGTAGAACAAAACAGAATTAATCTTTTTTTTCCCAGAAAAAATGGGGATAGCTCGAGGAAATAAACAGGAAATGCTCCTGCCTAATCCAAGTTGCCATCTGTGCCTTTGCGAAGTAGACTAGTATTCAGACAGGTTGTATAAAGTAAACTTTATTTTGTGTAAAAATTTCGTTAGGCCTTGCCACAAACTGATGAGAAAAATCAAAACAGCTCAGAGTTTTCAGTTATGACATAATTAAGTAGTGACTCTAATATATAATGTGGTGATTGTTGATGTGTTCCAGTGACTTTCTCAGTCATTGGAGGTTGGTTTCTATAAGATCTTTCATACTGAATATAAGCCACAGTTAGTGTGCTTACCCCTAATTTGCTGGTAAGACCATTCTTTACTCAGACATGGGACACTTAAGGGGAATTGGAAACGCTTTGTTGCAAACAATGAATTTATATGGTTCCTATTTTTTCTATGCTAGCTTAACCCATCATAATTAACAAGCTCATTCATAAACACTCAGATCTGGTAAATTTTCAGTTCTTGCTCAGAAACCAAATATGACTGAAAATAATTTGTTTTATGTTACTTTAATGTGTGTTTCTTGTCTTTCTAATGTGCAATGGAATGCTGTTAATTTGCTATAACTTTTGGAACAGATCTGTCATTTTTACAATGAAAATTTTTAAGTTGTCAATATTTGTTGGTACTGGATCTAGAGTGACATCTTATGGAAATAAGTATTCCAAAACAGATTTAATCTCCTTTTCCAGGCCTCTGAGATTTGTTATAAAAAGGGATTACTGTGTACTGTAAATATCTAGATTTATCAGTTGCCAGTGATACTTCTTTTAAAGCCTGTCTCTACGTGCATACTTGAGCGTGTTAAAAAATAGTAGTAAAGCACATTACTTTTTCAGTAATTCAGTGTTGGTCTGCTTTCTGTTCAGGTCAATTAGATTTGTAACATTAGTTTCAGTGGCGTACGTGTCTGTTATATGCTGTATGCTTTTGAAAATACCCTCAGAAAACATCATTCTAGTTGTCCAGTGAGATTAAGGTCTTTCTTCTATTTTACAGCTAAGCAGATTAAATAAGGAGCACTTGTCTTGCAGCCTTTAAAATGTAGGGAGTGTTTCTGTGCATGCTAAGGACTGAATAAATCTTGAGGATCTTTTTGGTGAGATACACGTAGTACCTTTTCTGGATGTTGTAGAAAGCATAGTTCTTACAGCTCAAAGAAATTTGCTTCTTACTATGAGAGAGCAGTCAAATATGCAGGCACTAGACTATTTTTAGGGATACTATTGGAGAATAAAAATATTTGTATTTTAAAAGTATCAAAATATTTCAGATTGCTCAATAAGATTTCAAACTTGGAAAATAGCAGGCTTACATAAAGTGATGTGAGTCCTTGCAGGTCATTTTCCTTGACCTCTTTAATTTTGTTGTTTTGAAGGTCAATCATACGAGTATCTGGTGGAATGTTGCGAGGTATTGATGTCAAACCTATTTAAGGATGTGAGATAACAGAAACATTACATGCCTGTATGTAAGTCCAAAGAAATTCACTGCTAAACAGCAAAACACAGTAAGCGTGTTGATGATTATGGTTGGAGAGAAAATATGAATAGCCATAAAGCAAAGGGTAGAGGGGAATATTGGATAATGAGAGGAACTAATTATGTAAGAATGTTATGACAAAAACGTGGGGATAGTTTCAGGAGGAACTGCTTCTACCCTTGACCATTAAAAGCTTGAATGGGGTGCTCATTGCAGATTCCTTGCATCTGTGAAATAAGCAGCCTCAGAGTGCAGGGGGTTCTCCAGGGAAACTGCTTAAGTCCCTGGAGAAAGCAGCCCTCACAGGATCTGGGACTGCGGTTCTGTATTCAGGAACTGGGCTGTTGCAGTGGCTTTAAGGGGTCTCTGCTCAGTGCTTGAATGTTTACCAATACAATGCCCTATCCATTGTATTGGTACCGTTGCTTATATAGCCATTCAGATAACATCAGAGCTGAGAAATGTGTTCTTGGTAAAAGTGGACAGAGGATGGTCTTCCAGCTGCCAGTACTTAATTACCAGTTGTATAAATCCCCCAACCCAGTTTGCTGTTCAGTTACAAAACCACTTCAGTTCATGCCATCTGAGATCCAGAATCAGCAGAAGAGACTAGCAAGGGGTAGTAACTTGCTTGTCAGTGGAAATGCTGATGCATCAAATGCTATATGCTGTTCCAGTTTATTAACAATTATTCCATAATTAATAGGTTACAGTTGTTTATAAAGATGAAGTCTATTAATAGGGTGGGTTTTTTATCTGTGAACTTAAGTAAAGGGTTTTGCAATCTGTAAACCAGATGCAATAATCACAGTTTATTGCTGTCAGCAAAAGTTTATTTTGATTTCTTAATAATGACACATTTCAAAAAAACCCCAGCAATTTATGTATTGACTCAATGTTTCTGAGGCACAAGGAGTCTAGGATTAAGTTTAGGATGGTGGCAGAGCTGTGATGAGAACGAATGTCATTGTTACTGTGCTAGTGGCAGGAGCATAGTCCTTTGATTACCTTGAATCATGGGAAAATGTCAATGAACAGTAATTCAAATTGGCACGATTAATATTTGTATCTGCGACAGTGACAGCAGATTTGCCTTTGGTTGAAATGTTACCAGTGATGTGCACTTTAATGGAGTTAAGCTGAGCAAATAGTTTGTATCCCAGGTATGTGCTAGTGTTAAACTTCCTTATGGTTTATTTATGGTTTATTAATTTATGGTTTATTTCCTTTGTTATGTTTTCTTGTCATTTGACCCGTTGCTTTGTGGTTGTGAATGAAGTACTTCTTTAGCCATAGGCTTTTTTGAGAGAGGGGACTAATAGTTTATCTAATGCAAACAGAAGATGCAGCAAACTTTTGTGCTCCTCTGTTTGGATAGAACTTCATGGAAGTAAACGAAACAGGAGAAAGTGTAATCTAAAATGTAAATATAAGCATTTTTGCATTCTATGATTTTTCTCTTAGTGGATAAACTAGCTATTTATTCAGTTAAATAGTCTTACAGTTATTTATTACATCTTCTAAACGCCTTTCCATTCTATGCTGTTATCAATAAAGTAATTGCTAATGGAAGGTGGCTATAGCAGTTTATTAATTTTCTAAACTGATGCACATAAACTGGGAAAACATTTATGTTGTAAAAATTGCTGGACACAAATTAGTTGCTGGACGTGAATTAGGTATGGTTTGCAAGCCTAACTGAAAAAATGTAAGCTCCTTTTGAAAATGACTAGTATAGGAATACGTGAATAGGTGCAATTTATGGAGCTGTAGAATTAATCTTTTAAAAGGCAAACCCTCCAAAGGAGAGTCTGGTGGAGAACAGACACACAAATTCATGCTTACCTAGGTCAGAGCAATGGACAACTCTCACATAGCACTGGCATCCAAAGGGGCATATTGGGAATAGATCAAAAGGAATTAGTGGCATAATTGGTTCAGTGGTTGGAAATAGAGAATTGTCATCGTAGTCATCATCATCATCATCTTCCATATCTTGGAGCATCATATTCTTTAGTGTAAAATATGAAGGACCAATGAGAGGTTTGGCAGAGCACAAAGCCAAGAAGAGGAGGAGCGTGTATTCTTTCATATCTTCTTAATCAGGGTAGCCAATCTTGAAGAGGAAACTAAACAAACAAAAAACTGCAAATACAAGACTCACTGAAAGTGAAACAGCAAATAAAGGTATTGAACTATTGACTTCACTCACTGCTACAGTCTGTGGTCCTGAAAAATGGTCTGTTACGAGTATTAAGGTTTAATTAGTATATGAAAGATGAAGAATATAAAAATATTCTTTAAAATATAATATTTATATTATTATAAAATTGTGTGTTATAATAAATACCATTAAAATATTAATTCATCAGACATTAATTCCATATCAAAGTTTTTAAATTGAGTTTAAAAAATAGTATAATCATTTGCTTCAGGCTTTAAGTGTAATTTTTGTAGCAAATCTTACCAGAACTTGGAATCAGATTTATTTTATTCCTTCTTAATGAAAATATATTTTTAATGGGATACATGGGCTTATGTGCATTGCTTGTATATAGAAAATTGGGAAATACTTGATTAGAAGTACATAAAATGCACTCATCAGGGTACTCCCTAAACACTTGTTATTCTACTCCCTAAACACTTCTAATTAAACACTTCTTATTCTAATCTGGAAAAATACATAAGAGCTTTCAGTCCTGACAACAGCTTTTCCCAAATTCCAGTCATGCGTATATTATTGCTATTGACAGAAGCTCACCTCTGTATTTTAATGCAAGCACACTTGTATATGACTTTTATTTGATGAGGGCTCTTTTTTCTGACAAGGGCTTGCAGGTTATGAATCTGTGTCATTTGAAATCAGTAACTTTAAATTACATCCAGAAAAAAAGCTGGAAACCAATACTTCTATGTGCATATTTTTTCAATAAACACTTTTTTTCAACCTAGCTTTGTTGTCCTAGGGCCTGTACGTGATAGCTAGGCAGCCAGCTGAAAGGAGCTCAAAATGCGCTGTGCTCAAACTTAATGCCATAAAACCCATCAGCTTTCTAGATTACCTGTAACTTGAAAGTATCTTTCTTGTATAATCAAAGGTCCTTCAGTCTGTAAGACAGAAAGATGTTGTATCAGTTAGGGTACCTTCAAAGCAGAAAACCCCATGTCAGATAACTACAGTGATTTTTTTTCTGATGTTATTGAGAAGAATACACAAGTTACGAAGGACTTAAAAAGTGGATTTGTCTTTGGAAAAATATGGCAGATTCTGTCTCATTACAGCTGTTCATTCAATTTCATTCAGCTTCTCTGAGTTCTAATTTTACCGGATTTTTTTTAGCCACACTTGACTGGGAAAAAACAGGAGTCCAGTCCCACAGAATAGTGTGTTACCTGAGTAATGAGGATCTGTAAGTCAAACCCCTTAGATACTTTCTACATACTCTGGTTTTATTCTAAAGGTGATTTTATTGACCCAATATTCCTATAAAACTAGACACAAGGGAAAACAGAGAGAATAAGAATTGCCATAGGTCATTTTGCAAGTCTGTGAGAAAAGACTGTAAGTTCAGCCCTTAGATCTACATTGTTCCCCTCCGAAGACCAATTCCGGAAGTCATTTGGATCCTACAGTCCACTGTGCAAACCAAGAGGGGCTGTTGTAAATTTTATTATGCATATCCTGTTTATAAAAAAGTTTCCATTTAGACTATCATAGACCTCTTTAGAGAAATACCAAACGGATGTCAGTTCTTGTTTGATCACCTAATTAAATGCTTGCTGATCTGTTTATAGCTGAAAAATGTCTTTATGTAGGCTTTTTGTCATTAGTCCTCAATCACAGGAAAAGGAGTGCACTCGTTTGTACAAGGGTGTTGACTTGGCTTATTCAAAATTCTGAGGTTTTTTTTGCATTGCTTTTTTCTATACAAGGTCATTTTGATGTTTCTTGCATGTGGTTCTTAACAGTATTAAAATGCTGTGTATTGCATGCATTGCTACTACTGTAATGTATACATTTCAGGGTGCAGAAAAAGATAAAAGCTAACAGTATTTAGATTACATAAAACTCAGCCTTTTGAAAAGAATGCAGTGACTCTTTCCCCCCAAATATGTGTCTGAAAACAGAAGCACATTATACTTTGTATCTTGCCAGGTATGCAGCATATAACTGTAAGGTTAATACGTATTGTAATCTTCCAGTTGCATACTCATTTGAGTACTGTATCTTTTACTGATTTAGCAATCTCTTAAAAGAATCTTCACATATATTTTTCCCATATATTTTCCTTTGTGTTCAAAATAATGTTATCTTTCAGTGCTCCTAGAAAGAATTTTATAGTTGTACTTGCCATCCTATACAACGTGTTTTCTTGAAAGAGTCTTTGAATATAAACGGTGCTGGGAACAAGATGTGGAACCTACATTTGTTTGTTTGGAGAGAATTGCAGTCATGTCTGGCTGTACAGTTTTGGAATATTTGGCCCTATCAATCTTGTAGTTCAGCTTCAGCAAAACAGTCAAAATGTTCAATACTTGAGTCATACCATTAATTAGGAGATGAGGAGTTTGAAGGCTTTCAGACTTCTGGGTTCTCCTTCTTCTTGGACAAGTGCTTTAATGGCTGGGTTTTCACAGGCAGGCTCTCAGGCTGGTCTTCTTCCCCTGGCTGCTTAGGTATTAAGTGACAAAATGCTCTATGCATTATTCAGTGTTGTACAATTTCTAAATGTAGGATATCATGCATCATAGCACGTATCATGTCTTGCGACATCTAGTTTCTAAGTCCCTGCTGACTTCTGTTTGTGATAGGCACTGGATGTATAGTTTTACTGTACCTAAAAGATAATCTTTCATGTATATTCCTGAAATGGTCTTCCAGATCTGGTGCTAGGAAGTTGTCTTATGAAATAATTTAAAAACCTGTTTCCACGCTTGCACCTTTAGCAAATGGATTGCATATTTCCTTTCAGATATTAAAAAAAATAGTTATGATTTCAAACTATGAAAAGGTTGAGGCTGTGATTGGAGTAGTGGCCAATTTGAACTCTTGAAAAACACACATTGTTCACAAACAGTTCTAAAAAAGTAGTGTTGAAATATGTCATTGATTAAATATATTAGTCCTGTGAGTTAAAGCTCTTAAAACAAGACCCTTTACAGAAGGAAGCCTGAGTTGTGATACTTTTTTTTTTTTTTAGGAAAGAGAAAAAGCTCTTGCTTTATCTTTCCATTTTGCCATTAGGAAATCCTTATTGTGCTAATTGGCTTTGTAGTCAGGGGTGGTAATCACGTTTGACTCCAGGTTTGCATTGGCCAAAAAACCTCCAAAGAACTGGATTTTATGGAGGTTTTAATTTTTTTTTCCTGGATGAGGTTTTGAGTTTCCCAGTAAATAGATGTTGATACGTCTCTGTAGAAGTGCTCTGACTCTGCAGATCAGTTCAAAGAACTTATACAAACTTTCTGCATGCTTAAACTTCAAGAGTAAGAGAATTAAAAGAAAATGAAAGACAAAAATCCAAGATGCTAGTGATTTTTCTGGAAATACTTTAATTATTTTATCATGAGAATTTTATGAAATATTTAATTAATTGTTTCAGAATGTACAGTTTATGGACACAGGTGTACTAATGGCTCGCTGCTGACACTTGAGGCTGGTTCTGCTCCCAGGTACATACTTTCAATTCTCATACTAGCTCTTCCACTCAGGCTGTTCACTGAGCTGATTAAACTCACTAAACCAGCATAAAGCTAATGTGAGCAAGACAAAAACCCCAATGCATTCTTTCCGGGTGAACAAACTGAATCAGTCTGATTAGCGGAGCCAGCACAAAGGAGTGGGTGGTTTAGGGGGATGGAATGTTAAATGGGAAGAGGGAAGGAGAAGAGGTGGGATAGCCATTCTTGACTTATGCAAGCCGGTAGACAGGCTCAGGTGTTCTGTTGAATAATACCCTGAACAGATAGATGACTGTTGCTTGGACAAAGTCTGGCCTTGTCCATCCTCATTTTTACAGACCAGAACATTGACGATGAGTTTGAGAAAGAGTGTAGCAAATTCGAGGAGGGCTCATGTACTTCTTCATTACACATTCTTTATAGCAATCCTACTTTTCCTTCAGTAAAAAAAGCTTCTGAATAGCACCTTTTCCCTGGAACACTAGCCACCTCAAAGTGAGGTATTTGAAAGTGGAGAGTACTGTAAGGCTGACTTTCTTTTCTGAAGTATGTAACAATCCTAAAAATCACTGTACTAATTGTTTGGGACATGCTTATCCTCACTAGTGTGGTGATCGTTACCAAAACTCATATTGCCAAACAGCATATGGAAGATAGGAACTTTTAATGCTATTAGTTAAGGATAATATTTATCATTTATAACTAGTTGAATGCAGGTGATGTCATAGTATGTTAATATGATTAAAACCTTTTAGAGATTGTGTGGGAAATTCCCACATAAGTGTGCAATAGTTCTGTGACATGAAAATTCTAAACATGAATTATGGGAAGAAAAACACTTTCTGTGAGGATAGAAGTTATGTTGTTAGTATGGGATGCGTGCATTAAAAAAAAAAAAAAAAAAAGGAAAAAGAATAAGTCTGGATTCCTTGGCAGTTGCGTGCCAGTCCTGCAGCATGTGGTCTGTTGTCTTACCAGTTATGACACGGAAGGAGTTAATAGGTAAAGCTTTAAGACTTAAAAAGACTAAATTATATTTAGAAATCAGTTCTGTTACCGGTGTACAGAGGCGAATTTCCTATGGCATTGTTTCTGAAAAGGAAATGTTTAAATGACCCAGTGGTGGTCTTTACAGAGGCAAAGAAAAACTGTGTTCATTAATAATACAAATCATGGCACTGTGCACAGATTTTGTCCAAAGAAAGGCAAGACCATAGCTGTTTTGAAAGCTGTATTTAAAAATAGTTCTGGTTCTATTAGTCATTGTCCCATTACAGAAATAAAAGGAGTTTATGTTTAACTCTTTGTCTACTCTATTGATTTACTTAAATTGCTTAAGAAAAACAGGAGGAAATTTTTTGGTCAGTCAGATTACTGAAGAAATGATTCTGCCTTGAGAAATACTCCAATATTAACCTTATATAGTGTAATAATAGCATGTTTACAAAATAAGTTATGTTTAGAGAGTATTTACTTTTTATGGAAAACACTGCTTGACTCTAGTGTGTTACTGAACATGATCTATGAGCATTTTTAGGTCGTAGCTCATCTACAGTTCACTCTTTTATGTGTCATTTTTAATTACTTTGCTGATATCTACTTTAAAAAAACCCAACTTGAAAACCAAATTACAAAAAGTTAACACTGAGTTGTAACTATAAGAACTGCTATAATTGTAGGATAGATTTTCATCGATTGTAATAACTGAGGAAAAAAATGTTATTGTCAGTTAAGTCTTTCTAACAAGTCTTTCTTTAATAGTTAAATAATTCACTGTACCTTTTTTTGCTTTGCAGCTCAGAGGTAGTAAATATAGAATTATTTCAGCTGCAAAGTAGATTTGCAAATGTTCCATAAAAAAAGTGGTACTTGTAACTCTAAATTACCTGACATTATTAATCTGCACATAGTGACTGACAACCTGTTGCTTAATTCTTTATTGCTATTTAAATAGAATAGGTATTCAAACTGGACATACCTTGCAAGTGTGATAGTTCTTCCGGAAGCACCGTGATAATCCACCTGAGATCTTTATGTCCAGTTATTTCATATTAAAAAAAAAAAACAAACCACCAAACCAAAAAGCAAAACAGAGAAGGAAGCTAGTCTGAGTTCTGTGAAATGGAAAGTAAATATAAAGAAAAATTCCACTTCCAAACTTCTTGATCCTCCTGGCACCGTGGGTGATACCAGAGTAAAGTGCTGCTTCAGATTAGCCCATCTTAGTACTGAAGAATGATATTAAGACAACTTGTTACCACTCATATGTTTTTCATCACTCCCTGTATTACAGCCAAAACTTCTGACTTAACTGTAGACGTCTAGTGGAAGACTTTGTAAAACCTGTAGTTTAATAATAGTTGACATCAGGCCATTGGAAGTACAGTGAGGTCCATTTCAGGTCATTCCTGCTACAGAATCACACTTCTTATTTAGGATTTCATTAGCCATTATTCTTTAAAAAGTGTGACTTGAATAAAAGTATAAAACCTTAGCCAGTGGCAGAGTAAACCAATAGCCTATAGTGATCAGCATGTTGCCAAACCTTTATAAAGTTATAAAATGAGGACTTTGTTGTATAGTTATGTATAAATACTACCTCTTGCTCTCAGTAGGCAACTATCTGGCTGGGGAAGATGGTTCAAGAATGTAAAATGTAGATCAGATTTTATTAGTCAATATAGTTAATTTATTTCTCTTGTGTATGAGAAATAAAGCATATCTTTTATTTAAAACAGAGACAATATTTGCAATATTCTGTGATAAGGATTGAAGTTGTGAGCTTAAAACAAAGTCTTTGAGAATTTGCCCTGTTATATTGTTTGTACTGACATGCACATCACAATATTTAGAAACTGGGTTATTCTTTGTTTACCTTTCATAGGCTGCCTGTTAATGTATACTTCAGAAATGTAAGACTAATTGAGTTTACTTAAAGCAAGTTTCATAGTCAATGTAACAATTTGTGTCTTGAAATTTATAATACACTGTATCTATCCAGTTCCATGCACATCTGAGTTCATCTGTTTCTTTAATTAGCTCCTTTCTATGTTAAGTCTGGTCTTGCTGCGGAAAAATAGCCTGGAAATTTTATTTATTTATTTAATATACAAATAATGTGGTGCTGTTTGCAAAATGATGGTTTAAGTTGCACATTAGTTATTTAGTCTACTGTTACTTTCTTGAGGAAGAAAAAGATACTGTGCCAAAAATTAAAACTTTGGTGCTATCATATCAGACAAGATAAGACTTGTGTTACCTGCTGCATTGGTTTTGCATGTGTTCCAGTAGCATAGATGAAAGATGATAAAGATTCTCCCTATCACTTTTCCCAAGGAATGAAATTACAGTTTCATAAGCACTCACATTCCCACATAAAAATCTGAAGGATGATCTTAAACTTTTTTTAAATCTCAAATTGCATATATCTCCATTCTCTTGCCTGCATCTAGAAACCAAAGCTTCCTAAGCAAACACTCCCCTGTGTTTTGAATAGCTTGGTTTGGATGCATTTACTTGAGCAAATTTGTATTAAATTGCTGTTTAAAGAAACCTCTAACACTTTCTTGGCTCTTTAATAAAAGAGAGCGGGGCCTGAGGGTTGCAATATAAATGTACTGGTTTCTTCTTTTTCACTTCTCCTTTCAATAGTAAAGTGTTGAATCAGCAATTTCAGCTGATCCTAGTTTTGCAGCAATGCTCCTGGTCCCTGATGTTTAGCAACATCTCAATTTTGAATCAATACTTTTAACTATTATTTTCTCTTTTTAGTTGATTCTGGTGGTAGGAACACACTCCTATGTATATAAAGTTTGTCATAGACATACTACATAATAAAGCTGACATGTAGAGTGGTAGTATCTGGAAAAAATGTCACCATCCTATAATGGATTACCCATGTATTTTGTATAATGTATAGTATCAGTATGGTAGAAATAAGTCTTGCTTATATTGACATGCCATTCTTGTAATGAAACTGTTCAATATCTCAAGACACGGGTTTAGTATTTTGATTGTGAATATAATTGCATTCTAAAATAAAATACCCAGAAGTCATCTTTTCAGGTCTCTTGACTACCAGAGTCTGAACTTTAGATGTTAGCTGTTGATAGCAATACTAAAACTGAAAATAGGCTAGTGGTTCTCAATCTAGTTCATGAGCCTGTTCTTTTAAACACTTGCAGCTTATTTCCAATTTACTAAAAACTAACTACTATTGCAGAATTCCTCTCCAGGATCACTGTTTCCAGTATAATTTAATTTTTGGACCCAAAGTCATTACATGAGCCAGCACAGTAGGGCAGCTGTGGAGTTCTGAATGAAACTGAGTGTGCAAACAAATGAATTGATGCTAGGCACTTGGGTCAATGTTCCCCTCACTTTTTAGGGTAGGACTACAGCGTACTTATGTAGAACGTGTAGCAGCCATTCAAAGGCTGTAGCTGCAGCCTTTTGAGGTAGGATCAAATGCTGCTTTTTTGGCTGTGTTGTAAAGCAGTTGATTTGAGGTGATGTGGTTGAAGATGCTATTAAAAGAAAAAATGATGATATCTTATTGCTTCTGCTGTTTCATTAATAGTGAGATTTTGTTTTTAAATAGCCTGATAGAAAAGTGTGTCTGTCACAATTGTTTAATCCATGATGTTGGGGTCTTAATGAAGAGAGATACTCTTAAATACGAAGTAGTTTGAGGGTATTTTCCTTGCAAGAAAATGTATGTATATTTTCCTACAAAATATTACATGTTTAAATAACTAAAAGATTATACGAGGTCAGACTGTTTGCTCAGACCTTTTCAGTGACTTCTGTATCCACCACTGAAAGAATCGGTTGAAAATCAGAATTCTATCTTGCCTTGAAATACGTATGTGACTTTTTGGAGTAGTGGAGGTTAATTTCTGAGGCAAAGCATAGGAGTACATCCAGCATGTTGTGGTTCAGGATACTGTCTTTCACTATGATGAAATATGCAAATGAAAAAAAATTTGGGTGGTGTTTTATATTTAACATTATCACATCAGTGATATAAAATTCTATCTTGATTTCTTTATTGAAAATGACTATATTTGTATTACTTTATATGTCTGAGGAAGCAAGCATATGCTGCCATATGTGGCTAATGCTTACACTGAGTCTCTTTTTCTTAAGCTGATCTTGTATATGTTTGTTATTGTAAGGCAAACTAAGTACTTTTTCATTTTCTAGCTCTGTTTATAAATGTGGTTTACATAAAGTGATGAATCTAACATCAACTGCACAAATCTGTCTTGGAGACTGTCCATCACATTTTAATAACATGACATATTCCTTTGATGCTCACAACCAGTCCATGTGGAGTGCAGTTGCATATTTTGGTTTTAGCTAAGTTTTGGCTCTTCCCAAGTTGAACTACACCATTTAAGCTAGCTGAGTATAGAAAAACTATTTTTCAGCTTCTGTAGTTCATCTTGATTCTTCAATACTTACATGTAAATATATAGAATAATTATTATTATTATTTATTATCATGCATGAATTAACTTTCACTTGTTAATACATGCATACTTTTTTGCATATGTTTGGCAGCTGACTTAGAAACTGCAACAAAATGTACTGTTCCATTTTGCAGTTGAAGTCTTTAGTCCCTGGCATTTATTAGCAATGTATCAATATTGAAGGGCAATTCAGAGCTTGCTGTATTAAGAGATCATGTACAAAAAGAGCTATAAAGCCAAGTGTGCATGTACATGCATCCATGTGATTGTCAGGCCTATCACATGTTTTATGTGTGCAAGAATGTGGTGATCTGGAACGATGGGAGAGGCAAAATAGTAACCTGAAGAGACAGATCTTATTTTTCACCCTTGCAGATAGTTTGTGTTGCCTGGGGAGAGTAAGTTAACTTTGTTCTACCTTAGGCTATAGGTTAATGCAAATTTCTCTGTGTGGGAATGCCAATTTAAGAAGTCCTCAGCTCGTTTATTCCCACCTTGATGCTCATCTCCTTGGTCCTGTAACAAGGTTTGTGCACTTAACTGGGTCAGGAAACTTCTCTACCTGAAAAATAACCTGCTTGATGAACGAAGGTCTTGAAATAGTTTTGGTTTCTGTACATGTCAATTGTTAGTCTTGCTTTTGATGCTACTTACAAGTTTGGGTAATGTTACATGGCATTTTTATGGAATATGGGTATTCATCTGCCTTATAGACATTGGAAACACCAGACATTCTTTCATGGAAAATCAAACAGTAGTTAAAATTAAAAGCTCTGCAACCCGTGCCAAACTACTGAATCACTCTGATAATAAGTTCTAAAGGAAAATTTTCTGTTTCAGAATACAAGCTGGACTGAGCACAACATTTCCTCATAGAGTATCAAGCGTTTACTCTGCCAAAGTTTAACAGTTAAAAAAACCCCAAACCTGATCACCTGTAAATGCGGATTTTTTTTTTCCATTTTTCCCTTTGTTTTAACAAACAGTATGAATAGTATGGAAGTGTAAATGAATTAGTTTTCTTATACACAACCTTTTGCTAGATTCATATTGTTCAGAACGTACAAGCAACATTTAAAGTGGTAGCTGTCGTCAATTGCCATTGAGTTGGTAGTTTTAAAAAAACCCCAGAAATGTGGCCATCCAGTCCTTTGTATTCCAGAAAAAATGAAATAAAGTATTCAAAGTATGTTAGACTGCAAAGCTAATTTAATTTGGTATTATGTTTTTTCCTAACTTTACCTATCAACAGAAGTCATTTATATTACATTAGAAATTCAAAGATTCAAAAGAAGATGACCTTGACTCAGTTTGTGGTAGACTGTTAGAAATGGAAGCAGTAAATACCACATTTATAACACAGTAATTACCACAGTTTGCACTTCTATGTCTAATGAAGACATGGATCTGTAAATGTTTGCATGTACTTTGAGTATATTCGGTTTTGTAGGTGGAAAAAGTAACAATGTTTCTGGGGAGGATCTCCAAACTAAATTTGTTTGTAAGTTTTGAAACACACAATTTGTTACTTCGGAATAGTCAAAATTAAAGCTTTCAAAAACATTACTCATAAAAAGAAGGATATTATCTCAGCAAAGAAGTGATTGCCCTACCATATTAATTAACCTAGCCTGTGTTCTCAGATGCGTGTTTTGTTCCTGGGAATTTTATAGGAAGATCTCATTTGTGTCTCGTCGACACAATAGCAGTAATTCTGTCATGCAAGGTTGGGTCTAACACTAAATACATTGGGAGACCTCTGAAAAAGTCTGCTTTAATTGTAGTTAACCACTGCTGTTATGCTTTTAATATTATTTTCTCATAATTATGCTATTATTAAATCATAAGTATTATGTAATCTATATTAAAGAGAGCTTTAAACTAAAGTTGCTGGGGGAGGGGAACCTCAATCCATTCCACTCCTACCAGTTTGATGCCAGTGCCAGCAATAGATACCCAGAGCCTGGAGAAAGGATCACAAGCCAGCAGGAGAGCACCTGAAGAGCAGCACAAAGGAATTCCAGCCACTCCAGCCAGTAAGTCAGCTTCATCGTGGGCCCAGCTTAAATCCCTTTATGCAAACGCACGTAGCATGGGGAATAAACAAGAGGAGTTAGAGATGTGCGCGTGCCTGCAGGGCTATGATCTTACTGGCATTGGTGAGACGTGGTGGGATGGCTCCTATGACTGGGGTGTTGGAATAGAAGGTTACAGGCTCTTCAGGAAGGACAGGCAAGGGAGACAAGGAGGGGGTGTCACCCTCTATGTCAGTGACCAGCTGGAGTGCATGGAGCTCCGCCTGGGGATGGGTGAGGAGCCAGCCGGGAGCTTATGGGTCAGGATTAAAGGGAGGGCAGGGACAGGTGACGTTATAGTGGGGGTCTGCTGCAGGCCACCCAACCAGGAAGACCGAGTGGATAAGGCCCTCTATAGACAGATAGGAGCAGCCTCACGTTCACAAGCCCTGGCCCTCACGGAGGACTTCAACCACCCCGATATCTGTTGGAGGGACAACACAGGGGGGCATAAGCAATGCGGGAGGTTCCTGGAATGTGTTGATGATAACTTCCTTCTCCAAGTGATAGAGGAGCCAATGAGGAGACGTGCTATGCTGGACCTTCTTCTCACCAACAAGGAGGGGCTGGTGGGGAGTGTGAAGCTTATCCCTGGCAGTGTTCAAGGCCAGGTTGGATGGGGCTTTGAGCACCCTGGTCTAGTGGAAGGTGTCCCTGCCGATGGCAGTGGGGTTGGAACTAGGTGATCTTTAAGGTCCCTTCCAACCCAAACCATTCTATGATTCTTTTTTTTTTTTCCCCCAAGTTGTCACTTAAAAAAAGACAATTAAATTTCCTTTAATTACTTATATATCATAAAGTGTTTTGCTGATTTTTAACATTCATTCTTTTCCCACTTCACCTGTAGGGGAAAACCACAAGTAAGCATAAGAAGAAAAGGAACAAATATAGAAATTAAATGTAAATTAGGGAAAACCTGCAATATTTGATATACCGTTAACAGACCTAATAACTATGCTGTTAAGTCTACTCTTTCACCAGTGAAAATATGTTGAGGTTCTGCAGCTGTTCATACTAGTTGTGCTTATGTATTAAAAAATAAAACTTGTGTGTATAAAGTAACAGACACATTCTTGGCATTATTCCCTCTGTGGGTATGTGGTGTTCAAAAAGTTGAATCTGCTACAGCCTTGAACAAACATGGTTACTTTGATTTAGGTAGCAAAGGCCTATGGCTGATTGAATCTAGGTGGGAGCTCAGTGTCATTTGCCATTGCACATGCAGCAATGTGGTGTGATGGGTGTTACAGCAGAGCTGGCAAAAAAAATGAAGGAAATCAGAAGGCAAAAACTTCTAAACTAAGCTAAAAGACCACGTAGAAACTAGCAGAGAAGTTAGCATTGTCTGACAGATATCCTAACATACTATTTTCAAAGGTATTTGTTTGGAAATACGGGAATGTATTAGTTAAGATGTTTGGTTCCCTGGACGGTTTTGCACTGCTTTTTATCATAGATAGAAATTCACTAGATGATAGAAGTTACTTTTACCACTCAGTGGAAGTACTTATGTAAATTGAAAGAATGCATGTCATAATCACATATTAACTTGCGGTATGGAAAATGAGATCTTTTTTGTAGAACAAATTGTAAAGCAGAGGCTATTATTTTTTTTTCTTGAATACTTATATTCTACAAAGGGTAATTTCCATTTGGCTTGCCTGCAGCAGTACAAAGTAGCTTTGACTTTAGCAAGTAAGCTTACTTACCAATGTATAACTTTTATTTTGTTAAACAAGCAAACTACATCTTTGATAATTTGTCAGCGTATGATTCATACTGTGGCTATACTTTTGTTTCATGGTTATTATAATTTTGATATGTTTTACAATTAATGTAAAAGATGCATGTCTCCTCACATAAAACCATGGGCTGTTCTTTGCTCAGAAGATTGGAAAGAAATTTAATTAAACTAAAATGGAGAATTAATCAATGTTTCTTTCATTTCAGGTGTTACCAGATGCTATCAAAATAGCCTTCAAAATAAATAGAGAATATAGGTAATACAGGTCTATTTGAACCCATATGTCATCAAGAAAGAAAGAGAATAATTATTTTGCCTTTTCCAGTGCAAAAACTAGGTTAACACAAAAGAAATTAGTGGGTGGTAGGTTCAAACCAAAAGGGAATACTTTATGGAACATTTATAGTTTAGCTGTGGAAATACGCAAGAAAGAGTAGTACCTTTTAATGTTTTATATAAACCCAAAGAGTAATTTGTCTAATTGAAAAAGGAAGAGTCTTGCTTCCTGAGTTCTTTGTTATGAGAGCCAAACTGTGCTGGAGAAAAAATGGAAAAAGAGTTCTTCCTGGAAGACTGGTAGTGAATAAGCTTTACAGAAGAAGTTCAGACCTATCTTGCATTAGAAGAAAGCAAGCCATATATATTTATACAAAATAGTCATTCAAAAGGGGATATGAACCATGAAGTATTCACAAGGGCAGTTGTTCCCTAACTATGAAGGTTTTTAAGGAACAGAATGCATGAGGCCAGAGGATAAAATATAATGGCATAGCCAACTTTCAGGATTTTGGAGAAATTGCTGTGAAAAAAATGAAGTCAATTTTAATCCTTTTTCCTAATTTTAATCCTTTAAAAATACCATTACATAATTCACTTAGAAAATTCTTGTCTGGGTTGATAGTGTTGCATATCTAATATTTCCACAGCTGTGTTCAGTATTACTCCTTTGAGAAAAATATGTCTTGTGGAAAAAATAAGTCAGCCTTTATATATTTTCCCTAGGACTTGCTATCATATGAAAAGTTCCCACAGAGAAACATAGATTTATTTTAGTAATACTGCATGCAAACCCTACAGTTTTCTGTATATATGCTCATAATGCTGCACGCTTGGAATGGAAGTTCTTTTCTCTGAATTAACAGAACTGCTTCAAAGTACTTTGTAGAAAACGGTACATTATTAGCTGGTCTTAATAACTCAGTTTATCAAAGCTATGTTAATATAAATAACAGCCTAAATTGGAAGCTGTGAATTACGCAAAAGTTTGCATTCAGTAACTGTGTGGAGATCTGTATCCTGTACAAAGAATTAAACACAAAAGAAATGGAAATTCTACTAAACTACGGTAGTCATTTACTCAGTGGCTGTAGGAAATTCCTTACATAACAGACTATTAAAGAAGAAATTATAAGGTAAATGTTTTTTAAGATGAACATTTAAATAATGCAACTGTTAATGCTTTAATTTAATTCTTAAATCCTTAAAAAAAAAAAAATCCATTTAATTAATGGAGTCAGGATGGCTCAAGCAGTCTGGAGGAAAATTGTTTTGGGGAATTCACTCAACTCTTGAGTATTGGTTCGCTTGTAGAGACTACAGAGAACGTTTGTGTCCATTATGGCTGGCAAACTCATAGGACTGGATTTGAAGCACTAGGCAAGAACATCACTGGCTTTTATGGGAAAAGCAAATAGCTAAGCCTTTGTAACTCCCAAACACCAGCTAATTCTTTGAGCCCAGTGTAACAGTTATTGAACCTTATGATAAATAAGCAATGTTCAGGCATTTCCCCAACTGCCTTGCTCCTAATACCCAGCATAGTTTTGCATATTTTTATCCTCCCATAGAAAAGAAATTAATGTTTATAAAGGAAGCTGCAATCTGTGGAAGAGAGAAGATCTTTCCTTTTTCTTGAGATTAAATGGTCTTTCAATTAGTTGTAGTACACATTTCCCCAAGCTGAAAAAAATACAATTTCTGAATACAGAGCTTTGAAGTCAATGCCCCAAGTAAACCTCGTTACCCATAGAACTAGAACTCCCAGATGAAAATGTGAAAATAAGTAAAAATGACTACTTTTGGTCACCAGGGCAGGGATTGCCAGCTATACACATTAATGAAAGACAGACCTGTATAAAATACAGATCAAACTTATAGTTTTAGTGAGTGACTGAAATAGAATGATTCATGTAAGCTGCATGGGCTCATATAATAGTACTCGGCTACGGGGCAGTGACAAGATGTAAAGTGTCATCAGCTCTCTAGCCCACCTCACTGTTCAAATGAGATTCCCCTTCATTTGTATCTTGTAGTATCCTGGGAAACTTGATTCACTAGTGGGAATTTTTAATAGACATGACTGCAGAGAAGAGGCAGGGGTGTATTCCTCCAAGAAACTTCATAGCAATGACCAGATTGTGTATTGGGAAACTTTATTAACTGTGTTCACAGGCTGATAAAGTCAGTAAGTACTTAATGGAAATGTGTAAAATGATGTTCAGCAGCAATTAGGCAGGGCTATGTTGTAAAGTGCATAAGAACAGCTGTGCTGGATCAGACCAGAGCCCATCTAGTCCACTCCTCTGACTTTGACAGTGACCAGAAATAGTTCCACAGGGAAAGGGTACTGTTGTTTATGGTGTTCCTTTGCTTTTAGTTTTCTTGAAGCAAAATAAAGCTGGTTTTTTAAGACAGCTGTTTCATTTAGTTTTGAGAGTCACCCTGAGGTAGTTTGGCTTTTTTATGCCATTCCTTTTAAGACTGATCAAACATTGTCTAGTTTAGATAAGGACATTTATTGTGTGAAAAAGTTGACACCATAATGCTAGCAAATCTTGTTGGTTTAGTTTTGCTTTATTAACTGGAGTATTTCAGTATCATAAAATGAATGATAATTCATGATGAATTGTTTTATGGTGTGATCAAAAATGTTTTATGCAGTACTAGACTATGTAAGTTCTTTCAGGGACACACAATGGTATATGAATGTTTTCCCAAAGGTAATTTAATGACATAGTAACTGTTGCAACTTGTTCATCTTGCATCACATATAATGGAAGATGTTTATGAAAAGTTCTGTTTGATATTCTCTATTTGCTTCTTAAACTGAAAAGGGAAAAACAGTGCTAAGTCTTTATGGGTCTATCCTGATGGAATTTTAATGTGGAACAGGGTGTCTGTTAGCAAGGAACATTACATGTGTAATGAGACTTTGTAACTTGGATATTGGGAACATTAAAGCAATGTATTTCCATTGAACTTCATCATAGCAGTTGTAACAAAATTGTTAAAATTATGCTTGCTAGCATTTGAGTATAGCTGCTTGATGCCTGAATCAGTATAAAACTTTTGAGTAATATGTTAATTTCTTAGGAAAATAAAAAGCTAAATTAATTTTGATCATATGATCATTTCTTAGTGTGGAAAAGGAGATCTGTTTAATACATTTTAGAGTTTTGTAAGTGATGTCTTCACTACTTTTAGATGGAAAAAGTGTTCCAACATTTTTCCACAATATTTTGGGCCTTGCAACTGTACAGAAGTTGTTGACATCATTAAATCAGAGCTCTTATTTCGCATGTCCACTGTGTTTTCCCCATTTAAAATGGTTTTCAGTGTGCCAAGAAAAGTAAAATTAAAGCCTTTCCTTTTGAAATGGAGAGTTTGGGATTTAATGGTAACTAGCTATAATAGAAGGGTAATGTTACTAAAAAAGCAATAGCAGCAGGGATCTCTCTCTTTTGTTCATTAGAAAACAGGAATGTATGTCTACTGAATAAGTCAAACATACTATTATGAACTAGTCTTTTTGGATGGATGTTTATCTTTTTCATTTTTCAAGAAGACAGTAAGACTGTTATGCGGGGTTTCCTCCAAATGAGTGTAGTTTACATGGTTGACTGATGTTTCTGGTCCACTCAATCTTTAAATGCTTCCTGCATGCAAAACCAGCTTTAAAAGTAAATCTCTTAAAAAAACATGCACTCTTTCCAGAATAGGCTTCACCTCTGTGGTTGGGACATTCTACAAGACAGTCATAGTATGATTCTGACCCCCTTTAAGCAGTGTTTTGACCTGAATTTTGGTCTTCCAAGACTTGATAGATAACTTTAGCAAGGAGTGGTTGTATAAAAGTTGTAACACATGTTGATACTGCATGTTCATTGTTGCTTTGTGCATTTAAACAGGAGTGACCCGTTGTTGATTGTTTCAGGCTGTAAATCCAAAGAGGATACAGGCAGGTCCCTGTGGTTATATTTTCAAATGTCTACACTTCCAAATGAGTAGAGATTTTGAAACTTACTTTAGGAAGCTTCAAAATTCCAGAGCATCAGATATTGTATTGGTCTACAAACTTACGATCTGCAGACTTGTTTTCTGAAAACTGCTTCATATAGCAAGTCATCAGGATTATTGTATAAAATTATTTTGGTAGTATTTTCTCATATTTCTGATATTTTACTGTCTGTACTCTTGTGTTCCCTGAAAATTGTATACATTAGAATATAAACATAGTACTTAAATTAGAAAAAGTTTTCTCATTAGAGTTTCAACTAGTTAACATTGGTATTACTATACAACAGGAATGATAAACTGTTTATTTGCTGCCGTGATATAACTGCTTATAAAGTAGTGACTTGAGAGAGATGTTAAAAGTTCATTGATTTCTTTCAGTAAAAGAGTAACCAAATTGTTGGTAGAGAAATGTTAAAATCATGCTTCCCAGTTCTGATTTTTTTTTTCTTATTGAATGCTAAGGGGTTTTTGGAGTAAGTGCAAGCATGATGCATGTTTCAGAATTGAAGTTCAGAAATTGTATCAACCACTCTCTGTAGTGTTATGTAAAAGAGAATTCATTGGGTGAAATTCCCTTTGTTGTCTTGGGCCACTAGAAAGCTAGTGGTCACACCTCAAACTCCTTTTTGGGGTAAAGTTGAGTGATTTGTAGCTTTGGCATGAGGGGATCCCTTTATTAAATTGAAATGGAAAATGGAGAAGGGTGTGTACTGTGAGCTCTACACTTTTGGGGTCTCAGAGGTTCTAACAGCCTCAACACACAGGAATTAATAATAACAGTCTCACTTTGGGAGGGTGAGAGTTTTTTTTTTTTTAAAAAAGAAAGATCTTTTACCTTATCATAGAGGAAACATTGCCTCTAATCATAGCTTCAAATTCAGAAAGCTACCCAAGCTCCCATGGTAACAACCTTACTTTGTTGGACAACTTTGCAGTTTTCATTTTACCAGAAGTGTATGTCCCTGTGCACAACAGCTCAGGCAGATCCTCAAAGTTCTGTCATCATTTAACCAGTAGAAAGATTCTACTCAATAAAAATGTCAGTGTCAATACCTTTTCTCTTAATATGGTGATAACCACAGGATGTCTTCTGTTATGTTTGAATTTATAATGGGACCTACCTGAAGGATTTAGCAGGTCTTGTCCAAATTCTTATGTATGATGCACGAGCCAATAATGCAAATCAGAAGTTAGAAATATAACAGACAGAGAATCTAAAGCCCCCAAATTCCTCTTATGCCACAAAGCATGGTGGTTCTGGAATTGCTACGGCTATTGGATCCTAACCTTTGCTATTCTGGGTCTCTTTCTTTAAAATATCTTACCCTCTTGTAGTTTCAACATTTGCATTACATCCTTGTATTCAGATATCTTTACCTTACATTTGTCTCTGGCTGGGTTACTAAAAAAATTTTATTCAGGTTTTTGCTGTACTCTAAGTAGTTTCTTCTCTGAAATGGTTAAAAAAATTCTGATGGGACATCTCTGCAGTCTTAGCAACTTACAGCTTGTTCTCTCTTGAATTTATCTGTGAATACAAATTGCAGCTACATCTGCACCTGGAGAGCAGGAGAAATGAGAGTACTTCTGTGCATCTACCCAAATCCAATTGTTTGTCAAAATTGTTACTTGATTGGCTTAACGGCTTTCTTCCTCAAACCACATTCTTGTCAGGGACTTGCTGATTTGCATACAGTGACTTTCTGCAGGCAGTCATTATTCCACCTATCTAGGAATAATGTGAAGGCGCTCTCAGTATATCCCGATTGAGCTTCTTGTCAGACTAAAAGATCAAGTGGTGCCTACTTCTGTAAGACTTAGAAAATTTTCAAAGGACCAGTATGACCGAGGTTCAAGCAAGTTATTTCAATTCCCCAAGAATATCTAATGGCTATTGCACGGTTTGGGCCATGCTATTTTATGAGACTTCTGAGTCTGATAATACTTTAGCAGACCTATATTCCATTCTTGATCTAATTGCCTTCTTGAAGTATATTAATTTCCAGTGTAAGTCTGCAAAAATTAAGTATTTGCTCAAATATATTTTATTTGTGTATTTCTTAAGTGAGTAAGCATCCATTTGTTGCATACCCTTCACCCCTTGGCTTCTTTCTCCTTGGTCTCCTGCCTCTGCTACTGTCGTGTTCCAATTCCAAAATGGTTTTCCTTCAGTCTCTCTGTTTCACTACTGTGGCGTTTTATTTGCACTGTAACTTTACTTTAGGTCATGTTGTGTTACTGAGTGCTTCTTGTAGGAACAACTTATCACAGCATACTTTTAGGCAGGCTTCATACTCATTGTATTAAATGACCAAAGGAAAAAGCTTAGACAAAAGACTTGCATGAAATTCACTTTTATGATATCTTAAGGGTGAAAAAGTGCATATTGGAGAAAAAAGTATGTTAATGGTCGCAATAAATCTTCAGCCATCTGTATTTTAGTGGTGTTATCCCATGCAAATCCAGTGGAGATTTTCTAATGGGTCTTATAAGTCTGAATATTTTGATAAGAAAAGTATTCTATTTAAATGAAAATAATTGCAACAATATATGGTGTTTTGCTTAAATTTATTATAAGAATGCATTAAATGGTGTAATACAGCAGTTTGTTTATCTGGAAATCCCTCCTTGGGTCAATCTGTGTATTCCAAATGCTTAGTAAAGCTTCTGAAAGCACTGCTCTGCAGTGTTGCAAGGTCTGAAGTTATTTAGCAATAGACTAAAAGCATTTGTTTTAATAATTTAGGTTTTTTCAGTCTCTCAAAACAGTAGTTTGGAAACTTAATGGTGTTTGACAAAGACAAAGAAACATTAGCCAAAGTGTTAGCCAGAGCCAAAAGGAAGGAAGGAATCAAATGTCGAAAGTGCACAAGCAACGAAATCAAATCACCCAAAAGAGAACATTGTATGTAAAAACTCAGCCTGTTGATTTCACCATTCCTTACCAAACTTAGCAAATCACTAGGGTATGACTTCTGACCATACTTTACCAAACAAAATATCCAAAGCAATCTTTTTACAGAAATCCACATATCTTAGGATTGTTTCTTACAAGAAATGCATTACATTTTGACTTAATGCAGATGAAGTACCTTCGTGCCTTGCAGGTAATAGTTTATTTGAGTAAGAGAGAACTTTGAGATAGAACAATGTGATTTTGTTTTTATCATGATTGTATAGCTTCAGAGAAAACAAAACTCAAGTGTTCATATATGCTGTCTATAATATGCTAAAAAAAATTCTTGGAGATCCTTCACTATTAAATGTTGTGCAAACAGTATGCTTATGCTGATTATGTGACATGTCTGTTAGCAGTAGATTGGGATGTGTGGGAAATGCATAGTGAAACCTTCACTTCCAGCATGAGGGCAATAAAATTACAGTTCAGTAAATATGTGTCCTTAGAAGTTTTTATGATGTACAGTTGCTTACAGCTTTTATAAGCCTTTAAAAAAGTCAATCCCTGTATTAAGCCATTTCATCCTTTGTTCCAATCCATTCTGAAGAAGAAATTATTAGACAGCATACCTATAGTACTGAAGAAAACAGAGTATATTTTTTTTATGCCTCACAGAACAGCCCAGGAGAAAGTGGAAAGTAATGGTGTGAAGAATAAGGACTTGCCAGTGATCTGTAATCATTTCCTACCACCAGCCTACTCTTATAAGAAAGGACTGTAGAATTCAATAAATATGGAAGATGTTAGAATTACTTTCAATTTTTATTGAAATTGTTCTTTAAAATAAAAATATTAACTACTTTTTATCGGATTTTTGGCCACTTTAGAGAAATAATATAATATTAAAATCTGGAGCAGAATATTAAAAATGCTTCTTTTCTTTGAAGTTGGACATTAAAAAAATCTTCAAGAGACTGATCTCCTTTCTAGGGAAACAAAGATCTATTTGTAAATACTTACTATTGTATACCTAAGCAGACATTCATATCAAATGTTATTATTGAAACTGCTTTATCAACGTTGTCTCTGAAGTGGTGATTTATGACTATCTAGAAGCTTTCAAATAACCACTAACTGAATATTTTAAAGTTTTGAGAAAGTCTCATTAGTCCCCTAAATGAGCAACATGATCCTGATCCTATACAGTATAAAAAGCTAGCAAACTAACTATTGTACAAATGAATGGGACCTGCCACTCACTGAGTTTAAAAAAAAATTTTTTTTTTTTCAAATACATTGTTTAAAAATAAAAGCATCCATATAGAAATTGATTGCTCTTTCCTCTAACTTATCAGATTCTCTGTTTGAATATGGTAAGTTTTCAGGGTCATCTAAAACAAACAGTTAAACTTTTTTTTTTTTCTTGAAATTTCAGTTGGAAGAGAATTTATCACTGCAAAATGTTTGGTAGAAAATCCAGTACCATGTATGTTTTAAAAAATTTGATTCTTGCACTGCTAGAATGTTCGTAGCTCAAGGAATTTTATTTGTATCATTTTTAAAGCTGATGGTACCATTTAAACTATTTTAAATTCAGTTAATCGAATAAGACAGGACCAAGTTGAGGGTTTAGTTATATTCTTCTTTTCTAAAATCTGATCTTGCAGAGAGTGTATCTGGGGGCACAGTTTGATCCATTGTCTTTAAGTAGAATTTCTGTCACTAGAAATAAAAATTTATGACATAATCTTGAGCTTCTATTTTTACATTTAATGTTTTTATAATGAAGTGATATTAAGAAATACACTACCACCTTACTTCAGTATATAATATACTGTATCTTATTCATAGTAGTAAGAAAAGTTTAAATCAGAAATAAGCAGACCTGTTAGTAGCAGAGAAGAAAGCAAGCTGTGTTTCTAGAGACAGGGGTTGCAATGCAAAAGTTGGGTGTTCATTTGATCTTCTGTGGTTTAAGAACAACACTGCAATAGGATCTTATACATGAAAATGCATGTGGCGATAGCTGTCTTGTATTGATGTAGTTGTTTTCAAGATGAACATGTTCCAAACGTGACTCTTCATTCTCCTCCTCTTCGCTGTTGTCATGAACATCATCATCATTGATATGAGTCCTGCAGATGCGTTCTGGAGGGACCGTCCTGTGACATTGTGGGAGGAATTATATTTTAATTATTCAAGATAACTTATAACTTAATAATTTATTTTAGAGATGCTGTTTATTTAGAGATTTGAAAATGTTAACTTAAGCAGTACATTAAATTTTCTCAGTCGTATATTTATTGAGGATGTTTATAAGTCATTCTTTTTAAAATTCTCTCCTTGCATTGTTTTCTCATTTATATCATATACTTAGTTTTCCTGAGGAAAGTATTGCCATGTGTTGCTGAATGAAAGCTTTCTGTATAACGCATGTAGGATCATCTGTCTATCATTCCTTTGCTTTGTAAACAGTACAGAGGAACTAGAGAGTGTGCCTAACTTCACAACTGGGGCTGGCTGAAACCTGCTGGAAGGCCACTTCCAGTGGTCACCTGCAGCTGATGGCTCCTTCCCGGTATTTTGTAACCAGTTTGGGCTCTGGTCCAACAGCAGAAAAAGCTGGTGCTTTGCTGTCCCTATCAAACTGTAGCTGCCCCAGCGGACATGTGGCCCAAGCAGTATTACAGATTAATTTCCTGGAGAGAACTGGTGGTCAGCATCTTTGTGAGCATTTTCAAGAACTATGAGGAAGGGTGAAATCTCACTTTTCTCTTAATTGTATGCAGAAATACGGCAGTAGAAAACTCAAGATTTAGCTCCTCCTTCAGAATTTTTAAGAAAATATTTACTTAAAAGTAAAAAGTTCTTTAAACAAAACATGTCTTGTGACATTTATTTTAATGTCATTAATGTAAGAAAGAGCTTGGGAATTACCTTATTTTATTATTGTTCAGTCTTAGAAAACGTAATTTTCTCATTTCATCAATTCCAAATGGTACAGACTTTAATTCATTGTGATCCAAAAACAACTCTCTCAGAGAGTGATATGCTCCAAAAAATGATACTGGATCTATTCCATCATCAGTAAGTTTGTTAAAGGACAGGTAGAGATACTCCAGTCCTGGCTTCATGTGACCAAAGACATATCCTGGAATTCTTTCAATCTGATTTCCTATAAGTATCAGATGTAGTAAAGATTTTGGCAGATAGGAGGGAACGTGATATAACTTATTATAAGAGAGATCAATTGATTCCAAGTTCCTATATTAAAGGAGAAAAAAAAAAGGGATGAAAACATTATAGCATACTGCATTGGTAATGCTACATTCTGTACAAAATAGTGCTTAACATGATTACAAGGAAACTAGATTTCAAAGGGAAGTTTGTTTCTCTAATGGAACAGAATGCATTTTATGGAACATGGTCATGCATAATTACTCTGGGACTAGAAAGAATTGAAGGCATTAATTAGCAGTCAAGCCCAATGATTCTGTTGATGGGAAGAAATTTACAGTTATGAGTACAGAGAGAAGGTTGAACAGGGGAAACCCAAGGGACTAATTTGTGATTGATAAGCATTGCAGAATTGCAGTAACGAGTTACACTGGAAAACACATAATAAACTTGGGACTGTGGTGGTTATTCCATTGATGTGGATTTTTAAATTTTATTCTAAAGCCCATTTGAAATGGAATTGTTTTGTGAATGGCTCCTTTAGAATCATTCTGATGTGCTTCACTTCCAGAGATGAGAGAAGCTGTTAGTAACAGTGTGGTTGTTTTCAGATTAAGCAGTTTACAAATCCAGAAATCAACTGATAGGACTGCAACTGATAGGTTGTGGCAAGGTACCCAATGTAGCTTAGCAAATCATTTACCAGAAGAATCTTTTGCCTCTTTCATTCCCATTGCTTGCTCTGCTTATATTCTACTCTTACACAGTGAGGCTGCACAGTCTTCCCTTCCATCTTATTTGCTTCTATAATTTTTAATCTAATGGGAAATAAGGCTAGGACAATATTCAATTATTTTTAAATTACCTGTGAGATAATGATATTTTAATACCAAATTATTGTATAATTGTATGGAGAATTCTTGAGAATTAATGTTCATTTTTTGATTGGATGGTCAGAAAAAATATTTAGACTTTTATGTTAGTATGGTACAGATTTGAGGTATAAGATCTTTTTGTTTCAAAGCTGACTATTGTTTCAAATACTTCCTAGATTATACAATTTAAGCGAAGGAAATTAAGACAAATTAGCAAAGGAAAACAAGCAAATCAAAAGATAAGTACAATTTCAAGTTAAAAGTAATGAAGTGCAAATATTTATTTCATTATCTGACTCACTAATAACAGAGAAAAATAAAATAATTATATTTTAAATGATTCATACTTACTCTTGGTTTATCCAAGCCAAAGGTGCTATTCTGTGCTCTTCTAATTTGTTATGCTTTAGCACAATGACATTTATGTTTCTTGTGTGGTTAAAGCAAATTTCTGACACTTCTTCAATTTGATTATTTTCAAGGTATAACTCCTGTAAGTGCATTTGGAAAGAAAATCTGTGAAAGCAAAATATGCTATTCTTTCCCACTGCAAATTCAAAACGTAGCTATTACCTGTCCTCCATATTACCTGATATATCTGTTAATTTCTGAATCTCAGAGTCAGTTTGTAGCTGTAGTGTGACTTTCAGAAACACAATTTTTCAAAGCAATTGTTTTCACATTTGTGAGAATACAGATTGCTTTGAAAGATCAAATAGAAAAACAACTGTATCTTTTGTCTTGCCTGAAGTTGTACAGTGTAAGAGTATATAATGTGCTAGTGATGAGATTGACAAGAAGTTCATTTTTTTTTTTTGTCTTGGAAAGCTAGAAAAATATGAAGAGTCTTGCTTTCTTAATATTTTTGCTGGGCACTGTGAGCTTTGAAACTCAAATTTGTAGGAATACAAAATGTTAATGTTTTACAAAACTTAATGTTGTGATTCTGCAATGTATCAAAACTGTGTGTTTTACACAGATTAAGTTCCTGATAGTGGCTTGTAATGTAGGATAAATATGATGTGAAATAAAAATGGAGCAATGACTAAAACTTATGTAGGACCCAAAATAGAATTTAGGGCCTGTAGAGGAAGGCTTTGGGAAAAGAGAAAAGCAACTTCGTAGCTTGAAAAACATTGTTTCTGAGTTTATTGGGCGTTGGTTTGAAATTAAATGTTCCCAAAGCATATGAAGTGTAGAAAAACTTGCCAGGTGTTCACTGTTTCATCAAGGAAGGATGAAGTGAAAAAAAAGAAAAATGTAACGTATGAGTGAATGGGTGGTGGAGAGCATTAGGGTGAAGTAAAGTTGTGGGCAGTAGCTGCAGAAGAAGCTAATGTTATAGAAAAGATACTGTTGGTTTCTGTTGGTTTTACTAGATTTGGGTGTCGTGCCCCCCTGCCCCCCGCATTTCAGATTATGGAAGATCCCAAGGATAAAAGGAAATAAATACGAGGACACTGAAATGAGAAAGAGCAAAAGGAAAGACAGAATCAAGAGAGATGGTGAAATTAATAGGTAGCAAGAATTATCTTTGAAGTAAAGACTGAGGTAAGCAGAGAATGAAACTAGACAGAGTTTAAAATAAAGGTTTAAATAAGTTTTAAAAAAGGTTTAAAAGTTTTAAATAAAGGAGGAAGAAAATACCTTCCAGATAGCATCCCTTAAAAAAACCAAAACAAACCACTGCAACAAATCACATTCAAGTTCTGGGCAGAGGAATGGGATGGGAGACTACCAAAAGAAGAAATTTCTTGATTAAAAATCAAGGAATGAGGAAACTGTTCAGGGAAGAGAAATAAACCTCCCATTCAAACACTGCCCTCCACCCCAAATGAGGTGGAATGCAACAGAGGTTTGGAAAACCAGGGAAATTGAGACTTAGACCAGCCAAAAAAGGAAGAGGATGGTTAGATGTTGGCATCTCTCTCTCTCTTTCAGACTACACAATCTTGGTTCCTTTAGTCTTTCCTTATAAAACAGGTTTTCTAGATCTCTCCTTCTTCTTGTTGCTGTCTTGTGAACTTCACTCTGTGTGGTAACTCAAAGTTCACAATGTTTTTGCACTAAGGCAATATCTGTATATTGGGAGTGTTATGTGAATTATGTGTAACTGAACAGACAGAACTTGCAGGCTATACTATTTTGTGAGACAGTACTAGATAAATTAAGACTTAAAAGATACCTTTTGGGATGGAGTTGGTATATAAGTAAATTTCTAGAAATAATGACTTAGAAATAATGACCAATAAAAATTATTGGTATATCTAGAAACGAATTTATAAAATTTATATTTATCTCTACCTGATGATAGTAAGGCAGTAAGTAGGGAAAAAAATGATGAAAATGTCTGGAAAAATGAAGCTTTCTTGGTTTTTTTTTGTTTGGTTGGGGTTTTGTTGGGGTTTTTTTGTTTTGTTTTGTTTTTTCTTTTTGGTTGCTTTGTTTTGTTTTTACCTCAAGAGTGGCAGGAAGACCTTGTGGGATAATTCTAAATTTATTTCTTCCCAGTCGCAAATAAGAGAGACTTTTCAAAGGATAAAAGGCCAAAGGACTGACATTCGCTTCACTAAGTTTATTTCCTTCTAATTCCAGGGTGACCAAGTTCTTTAAATCTGGGGAGAAAAAGTTGGAATTTCTGTTAGTTAATGCCATCTCATATCTTGTTAAAATGCACGTTTAAAATTTAACTGTCTTAAACATTACTTAAATCAGTTTGCAGCAATGAAGAAATATAGTGAAAGGATTTTCATTTATTGTCTCATAATCATAGAAATATATTGTTTATTAGTTTGTAGAACTTTAGAGATTGAGTAGAGCTTTATTTATAGCTTTTTCTCCTACTTATAATGGAAAAGGTGGCAGCTGCAAGACTTGTGGATAGTGCTACCATTTAGGCTTTATTACTTCATGGCTATGTGCAGATGATGTTTGGAAGACCATGTGGGTGCTGACCTTTGTGCAGTTGCCCAATGATCTCCATGGGTCTCCAGTCCCTTACGAGATAATGGGTATGTTGCTCTTTCTTTGGGCTCACATCTTCCCCTCCCTGCTTTACTCCTTTCAACCACCTACTGTGCTGTGTTGAGAACCTGTCACACATTGTATTGTTCCTCCTCCTCAGCTGTCCAAATGCGGGTCACAGAAGAAACCAGTGTTGATCAATGTATGTAAGCAGGAAATACTATTTCATAATAATAAGTTCCTCATTCACAAATATTCCAAATAACTTTTTTTTTTAAAGAAGCTTTGTATAGCTCCTCCTCACCAGTGCAGTTTGATGATTTTAAACTGAGAGGCTCTTACAGCCCTTGGCCTAAGTTTTCTTTGTCTTAGCTCAAGCATTTATATTGCTCCATAGTGAGCTGTATCACGAAACTGATCCAGTTTACAGGGGGACCCTTTCGTCAGGAGAGGAAAGGGAGCAAAATAAGTCAGTCAAATTATGACATAGATGGTACCCTTTCTTTTTTTTCCTTTTTTTTTTTTTTCTTTTAGGCTTTTTTTTAAACCCACATTTAGCTTGGCTTAAAATGATCATGGCTAACTCCAATTATATTCTGCCTTATTTTTCATGCACATCAAATTCTGTTCACTTTCATGCAATTTAAGAAATAATTAATATAGTTTCACCACCCGTAAAGCGATCAGGTTATGCGTCAGGAGAATAGGTATCTTCAACATACTTCAAATCCATCTCTACTTAGTAACTTTAAATACAAGCTTTTTTGGGAGAGTAGCAGTTGCATAAGAAGGGAAAATGTAATTTTAAAAAACTTTGTCATGCAAATCTTTCGGCTTTTGTTGCCTTTTGAAAACATGGCACTTAAAAGCTAGCAATTATTTTTCTGGTTATATCAAACCAGATGCATTTGGTTAAACATTCTGCTTTTCAAATTGATTTTAATCTTTTAATATGATCGATATTAGTTTTCTAAATACCTTGTAAGCCATCTTCATCAATGGCATGAAGTTGGTTGTCATTTATTTTTATTTCTTCCAAAGTTGATGGCAATTCAGAGGGAATATGTACCAGCATATTTCCATCCAAATACAAACGTTTTAGCTTTTTCAGGATCTTAATCATAGGGATAAAGAAGAGAACTTAGATTATAAAGGTGTAAAATATATGGTAAAACATACAGTGTAATCATAGTTAGCGTTTTCTTAAACACCCGCTTTTTGAAGATTTTCAGCAGCAGTGCACTAGTATCCAGTGTTTTGAATAAAAAATGTTTTTCTCCTATCAGTCTAATTAATTAGTTTATTTATGCTAAATATTAACAAAAGTGCCAGTTAATGTAATGTGTAGCCGGAAGAGCTTGATTGAGCACATCAACTTTCCACATGGCCATCCTGTAGCTATCCAGTCATAACTATTTGTATTACTGCTGCTGTCTTTAAGTCATGTAGGTCTTACCTTACTAAACTACTGCAGTATTTAGGAGTTCAAAGTACATACATTTATAGATTATGCGTTTATACTCTTCATTTGTGAGCAAATTGATGGTTTTCTGTAGGTCATCAAATTTACTTTGCTCCAGCATAACGACAGCAACTTTTTCAGTGACCTAGGATTTTTATGACTTCAGCCAGCTTAAAAAATTGGTATGAAAAATTATCATAGCTTAATTTTGATAAATGCACATCAGTAATCATGCAGTAGTGAGCATTTCTTAAAAAGGTGGACATGTTTTAGTAATGCATCCACTGAAGCCTGCTTTCCTCCAGTTGTGTCTTAACTGCCTGGTGTGATATAAGCCTCACTAAAATTTATTTCATGATTGAGACACCTTCCTGGTCTGTGTCTTCCATCTGCTTTGATTTCATAGGAGTTGTAGGAACTGAAGACCTTTGAAATCAGCCAAAGCTTTTCATGTTATATGGAGGGAGGTGGTATACAGAGAGTCCTGCGAGAAGACTGATTACATATGACAGGAAACAAAATTAAAAACATACTGTGATAATTCGATTTGTTGTTCATATGCTTTTTGTATTCATCCTGCCTGAAAAAGCAAGGCCTTGATGCTTTACTTCCACACTTGAATTACAACCTGTATGTACTTGCTTGTATGAGAAATTATTATCGGACTATTCTGTCTTCAAGTGAGGAATACGTAGATGCACTTGAATATCCTGTTACTATGTAAATTCCCCTTGCAAGGAAAAGACTGAATATAGAAAGATTCTTGGACTATTTTATGAGAAAGCTGTTCTTCTAGTGAGCAGCTATGCTTGAAAGGTTCTCATTAAAGATAGTCAACAATATAAGCACACAGCTGATTACATGAACTCCTACTGAGTGGATTTTTATAACAAGACCTGGCAGATCTTTTTGAGAATTCAAGAGTATAGGCTTTACAGAGCTAATGTAGTGAGAAAGATGATACATAAATATACAGATGTCCAGCCTGAGTATCCCAAGTGTTGTTAATGGAAGATAAGCCCTTCAATTCCAAAATGTCTCAACTGCAACTGATAAAATATCAGAAAATTGTCTCTCTCTCATTGTTTAACATTTAATACTTGGTGAATGTCATTCAAAAATCTCAGGATATTCTTGATTATGATGAGACATTTCTTGAAATAGCCAGGTTTGACTGTATTGTAATTATACAATGGTTACTCATACTAGCTGCAAACTGTTTTAGATCCATAGACTGAAAAGCAGGAAAAACTTTCCTTTAAGCAATAATTAGTCATAGGATAGTAGAAAAGTTAGGTTTTCTTACTTTGAATGCTTGTGGACCTATGCCAGGAGAGGTAATGTTATTTTTACTCAGATCAATCCATTCCAAATTAGGTATCCCGTTGAATGCTTCATCTGAGATAGTAGTGATACTATTTCCTAGGACAGAATTCAAGAAAATAGTTTGAGTTATGAATTACAGTATGAATCTGAGTTGTGTAGTACTGTACATGAAAAATATATTATGAAAATAGTTGTATTATGTACAATAATTGTGTGTAGATATATTAGTATTTAAACACTAGTAAGCAAATCTAATATTTTTAATTTATTCTTTTAGAGGCTTAGCTGTAAAATTCATTCTAATACATTTCTATGATAAGGAATGACAAAGTATTAACACTACTGTTGACTGCATTTGAGAATGGATACTGTTACTTCATGAGAAACATGGTGCAAAGTAGACCCATTATTTACCTGTAAGGTCTAGACTTGTTAGATCTGGATCTGAGATTGGTGGTATTTGTGTAAGTTTGGCATTAATACAGCTTACTGTGGTGTCCGAGGTGGAACATCCAGACGGCAAAGGAGGAGCTTCTATGGGTGGAACAGGAATTGGGAAGTGAGATGGCATTCTGAAAGTGCCATCATCTTCATCACTTTCATATTGTATTTCTTCTTCTGCAGCTCCCTTTCTTGTGATAGGCTTCTTTTCTCTGTGATAGGCTTTATACTTCTGTCGATTTTTTTTGCCTTTCCTTTTTCTTTTCTTTCCATCCTTTTTACGACCCTCTTTCTCTTTGAACTCTATCACTTCTGTTCTAAGCAGTTCACCTGTTTCAGTTTGAGTATGTGCTGATGACAATACATTGGTGTTGTCAAGGTCATTGGGTTCTGGAGAATCACCAGACAACTCACTTATGTCATCCAGTGAAATAATACTTGAATCCAAAGAGGAGGCTAACCAGAGGCAATGAGGGGAAAAAAAAAAAAAAAAGGTTGTCTGATAAGAGGATATGAAACTCAAGTTTTAGTAAACATTGTTCCCCTCCTATAGGAAAAATATAGTAACAATAGAAGAATAGCATTCCCCTTAGAATATGATTTGAAAGAATGAAAATATGGTCTTATATTACTGCTTGACAGAAGAGACATACTTCAACTGAGAAATGATTAAGCCAACCATATAGAATAGTTTGTGCACAGGTATGGTTCATTGCAACTCCAGAAAAAAGGGGGAAAAATTAATATAGCCTTCATTATCTTCCTTTTTGAACTAATATATTAATTAGTTTGTTGTGTTGCTGGAGGTGTCTAAAGAGGAAAAAGAATGTGTCTGGGAGTGGGAGGAAGGTAATTTGAACAGAATTCACAAAGGTTAAGACTTGTTCTCCTGTGCAAGGGACTGTCAGGTGTAGAGATGGCTGCAGCTGGGGAGCTCACCATGGAAACGTGTTAACTACCAAAATGCAGTTTTATTTGAATTGCCCAGTTTTACAAAACAGGGCAATTCAAATAAAAGAAGTTTAATTGTTTCAATCAACATGACTTCTAGTTCCACAGTTAATTTCTATCATGTCTCTACTTAGTGCATTTCTGTCACATATGCGTGCACAGAGGAGGCTAAATAATATTTTTACAGTAAGAGGAGGTTAAGTTCAGTACTTTGCAGACCTAGGATATTGGGAGTGGGGGAAGGAAATCACATTTCATCTTTATCTCCTCCATGTCTTTTCTTTTTAAAGGTACTGATTTTGTTTACATTTTTATGAAGAAGCAGCAAGACTGTAGTTCTGTTGTTCCTCTTGTGAGCTGACTTTCTTCTCTTGATTTATTTCAAATAGCTGCATGTTTTTACACTCCTAACAAAGATTTACCAGTCTGTAAACTGTATGATATTTATTATGTATGTCTAATACATTAATAATGGCTAGTAGTTATTGATTGATCCTTTGTAAATGGAAGAGGGATATAAAATGTAACCAGATGTTCTTTCTTTGTACATTTACCAAAATTTTGTAAAGGTAGGAGGGAAGAAGCAGAAAGGGGAAAATAAAAAAAGAAATATAATTATCTTTACTATTTCATACTTAACATCTTCTTTTCTTTAAATATTGTATCAAACTCATCTAACAGCCAGTGTACTCTGGCTGAAAAGAAACTGAAGTCAACTTGGGTAGAAATTATGAAGACTTGCTCTTATCATGTAATTCAGGACTTGTTTTCTCTATAAAAGGATAATGTGTACGTTGTAATCCTTGATATCATTAAATGTAGCGTTTATGTCAGGTTTTGCATGAGACAGTTTTAAAATAGTGAAAATATTATGAAGTACTGTACCACTATCAGAACAAACTGGGCAGCATTCTCCTGCAGGTATAATAGTTTGGGGACATTTCAGAGGGTGGCACATAGTTGTATCGCATATCACTTCTCCTTTTGAACAGAGACAGGTAATGCAGGGTTTGGGAGACCAGACGGCTTTATCATACATAATCATCCCATTAGCTGTGCAGTGCCCCTTTTTTCCTAAGAAAAGAAAATAGAAAATTGGAGTTACATAGCTTAAACTGAAATAAAACCAAGTGTTTATTTAAAACTTTGGAAAGAAGCACTACTATTTTGTTCTCATTTTGAAAATATGTAAAATATACCGTATTCGAAGTATCTTATCCTTATTCCTTATTTTTCATAACTATTTTCTTCAGCTTATTAGTAGTCTCCAATCCCTGTTTGGTTCTTGGCCTCTCAGCTGTGATTGCCAATCAAGGGTAGGCACACGATTAATATGTATGTAGCTGTTACCTGCTTACAGCTTCACAGTGAAAACTGAGTGCAGGTTCTCTGTCCCTCTGTCTGCTCCCCCTATTTCAGGCAGCCGTCATAATAGTTCATTTTCCCCTCTTCCTAGCCAGCTGCTGAGGACCCTTACCAGCTTTGTCTTCTGGAAAAACTCTTGAATTATTCAAGTTCAGAGATATTCCTAAAATAGGAAAATTAAATCTAGATGGTGAGTTTCTGAGGGTCTTTTGCATGGCAGCTTCTCTTCCTCTCCATCCTTAGAAATGGAAAGCAGAAATCACAGATCTCAATGAAAGCTGTGTATAGATACAGTTGAGAAAGAAGCAAAAGCTTTCTTCATCACAATGGGGTTAAAATAAATCATGCAGAACTTGAGAATATTTTTTTCCAGAGCCCCTTCTGTTTCTCTCTTGTGCACTAGGCACCTTTTCTAATATCTTGCACATTAAATGAGAAAGTATTGTTAAGGCTCTGTGGAATTGGGAGGGTAACAATATTTACTTTATAGTGACTGTTCATAGGCTTAATGGAAGTAAAGTCAATTCTGTAATGACTGGTAAGATGGCAGACATCTCCTCTTCCCTGTAACTTGCTTTGTCTGAAAAAAACGTCTTTGCTAGGAAAGTAGCAAGCTTGAACAACTTGTGCTAATAAATACTTCGTCTCCAAAGTTTCTGGACATGAATCTACAAAAAACTGAGATTTCCCCAGGGTACCAGTGGAAATTTTCAGAAAGAAATGTAGAAGAGATTTATTTTGTAAGCTATACCCAGATATTCAGTAGGTAAGTTGTTTGGAGAGCGTAAAGACTTGGGAAGGAAACTATTCCAAGTCTCTCTTTCCTTCCAGTGATGGAGTCTACCTCAGCAAAAGTTTCCCTGAGCAGTTCTCATCCAGACTCCAGGATAAACATTGCACTTCAGCATGATGCTTGCTTTTTTTTTAATTATTTTTTTTTATTATTTTGAGAGAAGGAAAGCCAAGATTGAGATTCTTCATCCCATGCAAATCTTTTCCTATTTTTGAGCGTACCTCTGAATCTTGTGAGAATCTGTACCCCCTACACACCTTCCTTTTCCTCTTTCTAATTAACGTAAGAATGCATTGCTGAAGTGTTCGTTTCAAGCTGAAAACCCATTTCTAAGTTACTTTGTACTTTCCTGCATATAAATAAAAAAAAAATTTCCTATTTTCCTGTTTGGTTTGACTTCCTCCTTCAGATGAACATTGTCTAATACAGTGGAAAAATCTTATCTCAACTGAATTTACATGCAAGAGACTTTCATCTGCAATAGACAAATTATCTTTGGAAGGATTGTTTGCAGGGTTTGTTTTCACACACTCCGCCCTGGTCCATGCTTGGTTGTTCAGTTTTATAGGGAAGAGCATTCAGGATAATCTAAGTATTCTGACAAGACTATTGTAAATACTTGGTTTGAAATGTCTCTGGAATTAGTATTTGACTCAAAATCAGGCATTTTGCAAAGTCCTTCAAGGCAGTCCTACTCTCAGCTTCATAACAAAGGTATTCTCTTGCCCTTCTACATAAAGACCATTGAATATTAACCTGTTTTCTAGAATAAAAATTACCAGAATCATCCTGTTTGGATGCTCCTCTATATTCCTTACATTTTAAAAAATGTTCTTTTGATTTAAGTTACTCTCAGGATAGAAAGGGGGAGAAATTAATTTTTTGAACAGTTGCATCTTGTTTTTTCAAAGTTCCTGGATATGTATGCATCATTTCAGCCACACAAAGTTGTGCTCTAATCAACTCAAGCCATGTTAACCGAAGGAGGAGATGAGTTAGCCCAGGCCAAATGTTAGCTGGCTGTAAGTCCCTTGTCATTCTACCCAGGTATCTGTAATCCAGCTGTTTGCTGGATCCCGACTTCTGGTTTTTATGTGCTTGCCAGGAAGCCATAATATTTCTTTTAAATAATCTCCAAAGGAAACACAAAAAGAACACTACACTTTCTCACGTTAAGCAATAAAATGTCAGCTGTTCCAGAGGAACATATCTGGCTTGAGATGGAAATTCTTCTGTGCTTCCTTAAATTCTTTATTTTGTTGTAGCTACTAGACTGTATCTGAAGCTGGTGCAAATCTTGTCTGAATAGGCATAAAGATATGGGTTATCAGGCCTTGGCCTCTGTAGACTTCTTTAATAAATTATCTTGTTTTCTGTGTACATGAGAGTTACTTAAAAAGACAGGACAAGCGTGTGTGCTCAGAGACAAAGAGGTACCCTTTTATTGCATTGCAGAACTGCTATTTGGCAGTCTGTTGGTATTCACATAACCCCTGTGAGACAGAGTAACGACAGCGTTGAGATGCTCCTTAAACTTCTTATCCACTGAATAACTTCAGTATGGTGGTACGAGCAGGGAGAAGTGAGGTTTAAGAGATATTAGAAATAGTGCAACAGTGTACGTCCTATTCTGCACTGCTTAATGGGCAGACTGTAGTCTGTAAAGGACAAACGACTGCAAATTATCTTATGTTGTGGTGAACTGTTTGATTTCATTTAAATGGTTCACTTGGTTTTTATATGGAGGAAGGAGATATGTATGGTTACTGTTAAACTTTTATTTAACTGTTGATTTTCAGCCTGCATATGATATCTGTAAATTGTTTTTTTAGGCTACTAAGAGCAAAATAAGTAGCTAGGAGAATGAAAATTAAGTTTTGGATTACATTTTCTTCTGTTCCTGAAGCATGATTAATAATAGTGTTCTATTATTTAATAGGCTCTGTTTTTTCCAAATCTGACATTAACTTGAAAAAATTTTGAACTTTAAAAGCTAGACTAAAAAATACCTTGTGGTCAAAGTCTTTGGCAGATGAGCACAGGACTTTTAACCTTTGGAAATATGGTGTAAATTCAGCATGAAGTTCCAAATAAAATGAGTTCAGTGGTTTTAGCTCAGCTTTTGGATGCAAGTCCAGATAAAAAGAAACAAACGGGGCAGGGAGGGGGGAAGAGCCATGCATTATTTCAGCATGACTGATAGTCTCTGACAGAGAGACTGGAATATCTTACATGAAGTGTATGCTATTTATGTGGTATTTTCCTCTGTTTAATTTACAAAATATTTTTAAATTAAAGGTTTGACATTAGTAGTAGTATTATAAGAGTAATATTGTAGTACACACTAGAAATGCAATAGTCAAGAGTTTTGCTAGTCTTCCCATTAAAACCCCTTACTTAAAAATATTTGATTTGAAAGGGTTCAGCCTTTCTGAAGGACTCACAGCAAATAGTAATTGTTAAGAAAATGTGACTAAAATATGTTTCGCTGTTTGAGACCTGTTAATCCAGTGGTCATGTCTCATGTGACATGCTAAAAGGCTTAAGTTTTTGCTTATAAAAAGATATTATTATCATTTTATGTAGAACAGTGGTAATCAGGGCATTCTTATTTTTTTTCATAAAATTCATAAAGTTGCATATGATTATTTTACTCTGTGTGTGATCTCTTGGTGCTGGAATAGAAGTATCTATGTATTTATATTGATTAGCTGTAGAGTGGACACGACCCTGTATTGGTTCCTCACAACATGCCAGTGTCTTTTCTTCAACCTTTGAACCTCTTTCTATGAAAAGAAATGACGTGTTGTAACATCTCAATAATTTTCCTTTGCTTAATAACTGGGGTTTCAAAATTGAAAAATACTGATAGTAATATTCAGAAGTTCTTATCTTCAGAATGGATGGCTGATTTTTAGACTCTTGTGAAGAGTCTATTTCCTGGTTTGTGAGTCGTAATTTCCCATTTGTGACGTTGACCATAAAATCACAAGCATCCTAGGGCAAGAGTTCTCTCTTCCTTTACTGCACTAAGGACCAAAGAGACACTTAACACCTATCAGTTCTCAATCCTTGTCTAGTCTTGTATTCTTTGAGGAGACTGTAGAGAGGCCTGTTATGATTACCGAGGCAGGTTTCAGTACAGATCAATGAAATTATGCTGTCTGTTTGTTTCTTTCTTAAGACATCAACTCCTCTTCCCTACATCTCCTTCAAAAAACATAAAATACATATTAGTGCAGCAATGCAAAAATCTCTAGACCACTAAAAAGGCAAGTTTTGTATAAATCATACTATTGAACTTCTTTTAAATAAATCCGGGTTCTCGATATAGATGGAGTGTAAGAGTGATCTTGTGTTGGGTTTCTTCTCTCTTAGCTTAGTTTTCCATCATAAGGGTCTTGTTTGTAATGTAAGTTTCATATTGCAACTATTACTGTGTGTTATTAATTTATTTACAAAATAAAGAATTATTCCTGAAATATTGCATGTAGACATAGATTGAATGCTGTTTTTCAAAAATACAACAACAACAAAAAGAACTTAAATCCATTTTAAATAACACTGGTGTTAGGGCCTCAGTGAAATGTTAATTGACTTAGAAGATATATTGAGCAAGAAATTATTCAAAATGGCCTTCAAACTTGCTACACATTTGAAGTTATGAAAATATCCCAACAAAATTTTTATTAGTTAAGATGAAATGAGAATGCAGAAAAATTGCAGAAAATATTAGTTACCTGGCAAAGCAGGATTCTCTGTAAGGCTTAAGTGCAGACAATTAAAAAGCTTCATAAGCTAACCACAAAATGATTATAAAAGGCAACAAAAGTAGGTTAGCAAAAAGGTGACTGAGTTTTATTTCAGTATGTGTTGCAAGTAGAGCTAAAATAAAGCTTTCATGAGTTTATATGTTTCATTTGAAATGAAGAGAAAAATCGGCCCACTCTTAGCAGTAGAGAGGCTTTATTCTTACCTGGTAAGACACTGTAGCTAGATTCATGTCCATCCAAACCAATGAGAGAGTCAAACACTCCCATAACACCGTCGTCAATATTAATGAGAGGTATGCTGGGCACTACAGCAACAGGAGCTGGAAGCTTCATCCTTGGCTGTCTTGGGGATCTGTGCCCTGCTGAGGAGCTCCTTCTCAATCCTCTGTAGCGCATTCTTCTCCTTTGCCTCTTGAGAAGTGCACTAGTTTCATTTTGAGACAAATCAATGCACAGAGAGACAAGCAGGAAATAATAGACTAATGATGTAGCCTGCATGTTTTTATGTGTCTCAGACAGTATCCTGGAATGGGAAAAAAGAGGAAAATCAGATACCTAGAGAGCTGTTAGGATTATGTCAGCCATATGGTGCACTTTTCAAAGCAGGTGGACCAATACGTGGTAGGTCAATATAACCAAGTTTCCTCTTGGAAAGAAATTGCCCTATGAGAGCTAAAGTAAGCAGTTTTAGTTTTGTGGTTTTCTGCTTTTACCGTCAATAGTCAAATTCAAATAGGTGCTAGCTTTGTGTTTGGGGTTGCATTTAAAAGAGGTAGTTTAGATTTGTAGTGCCACCAGGCATTTGCAGTTTAGTAATTGTTACTGCTTCCAGCAAGGGAGTTCCTGAGAGCTGTCAAGTGTTTCTTCACTTTTTTGACTGCTAATATTTCTTCCAGGTTGTTATAACTTCTGAATATGGGAATGGCAAAATAACAGAAAAATGCCCAATTCGTTTCTGATATGCTGCCTCAAATGCTTTTGGTTTGTCATTTCTGTGCAAGGTATTTTTCACCATAGATGAAAAGAGATGTTGCTTTTGCTTCCATTTCTAGCCATCCTCTTCTTATACAGAATCTTTCTGGTTCTGCAGTAGAGGAGACCTTTTGTAAGGTTGATCACAATAGCACTATTTGTGACATCACACATCTGCTTTTCTAGTGGAAGTTTTTATTAAGTGTAGGTAGTCTAAAAAGGTTGATCTATAATGGGTTGTGTTCTGCATTTACTTTCTAAGAAATTCAAAATTACTATATATCTTGAGCCTTCTTATGCTTCTGACAGAAAAATTACGTTTACTGTCACCAATAGGTGGCATTCCGAAACAGAGCAGTCAAGATTCAGGAGTATGCATAGAAAGCATATCCAGCAATGGCTATACCAGTGTGGAAATAAGGCTATGCATGTCCAAAGTTATTAATGATTTGTCATAGCTCTATTGGCATAATTCTTCCAAAAAGGAAACGCTCTTGTCCTGTGGGCTATTTTAACTGAGACGGTAGAGCCTGAAGACACTAGTATTCTTGTGATGTTGAGAATTAGTGCAGAACTTGAGACTTAGAGCACGTAGTCTTTGTGTCCAAGGCAAGGCTTAGAGTATGTCCACGGTTTTTCTCTAAGGAAGTCTTGAGGGAATTAAAAAAAATGCTTTTTCTCAGTGTTCATCAGTCTGGCTTTATATGTAGTCTTTCACTTTGGAGTTAGTTGTCTTAGTTACTTATATTGTATAAATACCAGATAGTATTATTTCAGGAACTTGAACTGTGGTTTTGCCTGAATCAGATTTTTTAAAAAAGTTTGTGCATCTTGGTATTTTCTGAGTTATATAATAGGTCAAGTTTATGGTACAAGTTGCCTAACTTTTCTTTAAAATAAGGCATGTGATTGATTGCATGTTTTTCATGATTTCCACAGCATAATTCTCATATTTTTTATTATCATGTTTTTAAACGGGAAGTTGACAGTAAATAAGCTTAAAACAGTATGCTTTTACTTTTTTCTAATATTTTAGTTTCTGTGTTCAACTGTTTTAATTTTAAAAAATTATAGCAAATACATATATTAATTTGCAGAATTTTCTTAAGCTAAGCTAATGTTTTTATTTCTGTATAAAGGGAATTTGAGATGCGTCACACTAATCCACATAACATATCATGTAGTAGCAGAGTTCTGAAATTAATCCAGACTTTAGTTTACTGCTTTCTACCCATTAGAAATCAGTTATTCCAAAATGCTATATAGACTTTATGCTGGCCTTTTATTTACAGAAATTACTGTTAGTTAACATATCAAATAGATGCAGAAGCTTGTACTCTGCATTGATGATGTCTGTTCTTTTTCAGAAAGTGCTTGTTTCTTAGTACCTCAGCTTGCAGGACAAATGACCTAATGTTTTTGGTTTCTAACTTACTTGCATGGTAATGACTGGCTATAAAATTACACAGTAAACTTCTGTTCTGCAAGTTTGAATGAATCACACAAAGAGCCCTTAGGCAAAACTGAATATACAAAGAAAAGTCTTTAACATGTGTATTCATTCTGTTGAGTTAGTGGCATCTTAATTATGGTCACATTTTTATAGTGTACTTTATAATAACGCCATAGCTATGTAGTTACAATGCTGCTACATTACATTTGTGCTTTTTTAACATTTAACCATTTCTTCCTGTGACCAGAGGTGTATAATGGGCATGACTGAAATACTTTTCCATTCTCTATGCATGTATTTTTAAAAGTCAGGAATAATGTAGGGTCAATTACATTACATTTACTGTACAAACGTTGTCTTGGGGTTTTGCTGTTCATTTCAATATAGAGTAAAACTCTATAGTAAATCAAATTATTTTAAAGCGAAACTTGTTTTCATAAAGTACATTATAATTAACATTTAAAAAAAAACCCCACAACAGAAAACAACCCCCCAATAATAAGTCTTTATAAACTAATCCTGTTCATATATGTGAGTTTATATGCTGTATTTTCACACCAAGTCAACTCTTCAGTACTGAAAGCTTAATACTCCTACCTTCAACCAAATGGTGTTTCTTGCATGCAAAATACTGAGCTACGTTTCTAAGTTTCTTTCCTTGGCTTATTTAGTAAATGGTGTCTCACATTTTAAGGCCCCAACTGTGAACGTCATACAAGAAAAAGGCCTTAAATGCATTGGGCCTTTACTGCCCATGGCTGGAATCCTCAGATTATCTATCAGGAAGTTATATTTAGTATAGTGCCAGCCAACTTTTAATTTGGGGAAAATTCAACCTATTCAACTTATAAGACTTTTGTAATAAATGATTACATATCAAAATAAAATTATAGATAGCTAATATAATGATATCATTATATCTTTGTGTTGCCAGATACTCTCAACATGACTGCATTGATATACCTTTTTTAATTTTACCCATAAATGTTTAGATTATGCATAGTATGTGTAAACATCTTTATTACCTTTTATCACGTAATATGTTCAGTAGTTTAGCTTTCAAAATGTTTATCTTCAGTAAGTTCAGGATCTATCATTTTGCTATTATGGAAATAGTTAATTTTTAAAGTAGTGATCCTTTAGAAATACCAGAGTATCAGAATTTATTAAATAATCTATCTTTAGCTATTCAGTCGAAATTCAAACATATTCTAAGATGTCAAGGTTATTTCTCGTGATACACGGGGTTAAAGTGATTTACCAAGATTTTTGACATACTCTTCTTTAAATGTATTGCATAGAAATGAGTTACATTTAGCCATACTAGCAAAACTAATTGCACTTTCAGTTAGTTTAAGCTTGAAGTGCATGGCAAACATTCATACCAAACAAAAAGCAGATCAACTGGTATTGCATACTTTATCTAGAAAAGCATTTATGTTCAGTATTGCTAAATATAGCTAATACTATTTCATACGTATTTACAAAGTTAACATGTAGTTTAAGCCATTCAACACCATGCTTTAAGCAGTAATTTAAAATTTAAAACATTTTACCTTGTAATCTAACCTAACAGCAGATTCTGCTTGGTGTCATTTAGTCTCCAGTTGCAAATGAAACAAAATCACAGTGATATCTTTAAAACAAACAGAGAAACAGTAGGGATAGTTGAAACATGTTAGATGATTCCTTAGTTAAGTCTGAAATAGCTCCTTTCCCTGGGGACAAAGCGCTGTTCTGTCTGCAGAGAATCAGCTAATACTGTTACTCGGAGAACTAAAAAGCTCGCTTAAGGAAAATGAAAAGCAGCACAATATGTTCGGTCCGTAGGCTGACAAGGCACAGCTGGAAATTCTCTTTCAGTACTTACAGTTGCATAAGGAACAGGAAAATGGAGTGTTTTCAAAAGACACAACAAATGTGTATTTTATTCAGTTCTGTTTTATGTATTTAGAAATTTAGTTTCTAGGTGGCATGATTTTAACATAGATTTATTATTTTACAGAGAGAATACATTTTGGCAAGTGTAACCTTAACATAAAAATATTTACTCAAATTAGAACTTTTTTCTTCAATTCATATTTTCTTAATCCACTCCTGCCCATATAGCCTATAATCTATAAGCAGCAAACCTTTTTGGTGAAGTTTTAGCATGGAAAATGTTTCTTTTGTCCATTTACAGCAATGATTTCACCGTAAGTTGTAGCTTATGCATGGAAAATAAAATGACCCAAGCATTTTCCCTTCATTTTTTTGTAAGGCTAATTACATCCTGAAACATGATCCTGAAGCACAGCTATGCAGAAGCTGCAGTGAAGTTAGTAATCCAAATATGAGAACTGAGTGTGAGGGGAAGGGAGGGAATAATGGTACATTACCACAAGTCCTTTGTATGCCAGCAGAGCCTTTTCCTTCATCCCCAGATAGAGCTTCTGCAGAGTGTCAGTGTTTGATGAGATGGTGAGTCTGCTAAGCTTCAGAAATGACAAATTTACCTGGTAGATGGAGTTGTCGGAGTTCTTCTGACATTAAAAATTTGTTGTTTGCTTGAATTCATACTCTGAGGAATGTTTAGACAGATAGTCATGAAATGGTATAACCATTGAGTTAACCATAATTGTTAGCCGGTATGTGGCGGAAAGATCCTGGGAAAACACATTGTCTCTTAAAATAGTAATTCAGTTTCTACTGTGCCTTGCTTTGCAAAGTCAAAAGCAGAAATATTAAATTTTGTAGTTTATCTGGAGCTGTTTAAAAAGAATGGAGATAGTTACACTTAGCAAATGCAACTGGCATCTGAAATGAGATAGCACAGTTCAGTACCTGTGCTAAAAGCATTGATTTGTAACAGTGAGTCAAACAATAGGACAACAGTTGTTGTAGCACAATTGGGGAAAAGAATAGCAAATTAGATCTTCTCATGGTTATGTATGTCAGCTAAAAGACTTTATCTATTTAAATGATGCTGTATTTATTAGAGACAAAAGTGACAGCATTCACTTTATTATATATTTAAATGAGGCTTCTTACGCTTCTGATCGCTGTCTCAGGATCATCTTCTGATAGTGTTCAGGCACACGTCTCCAGAAAGCCTGCCTAGCTGGGACACAAGATTGCCCGCTAGTAGGCCAATAAGGTGGATCTGGCCAGCCTTTGCTCATGTGAAGCTCTGGTTTAATGCATCTGCTTTGGATGCAGCATCTCTGATTGCTGAATTCTAGTAAATCCTTAAAGCTGGACTTTTTAGGTTATGTCATCTCTGTATTTTTTGAAAGGTCAACATCTTCCAGCAGCTTTCCAGAACTGAGTGGGACACCATCTTGTCTCCTCTGCTAGATCATACAGTGAAAATCCTACATCCTCTAAGCAGACTGAAGGATCTTTTACGGTGTTAATGAATCAATATATAGACTTCTCTAAAACAGATACTTTAGCATGAACAGTGAAGCACAGAGGCTTGCTAATTTTAAGGATCTGAGATGATCTTATTCATCTGTTGTATGTTTATTCCATAGTCTGGATTTTGCACAGAAAGCAATTGCTGGTAAGCAAATGCTTCCTCTGATAATGTTACTGCTTCTAATATGTGAGTAAAAGTCCTGAAGGCATTATAGTTCTGGTGGTATCCGTGTTTAGCCTTCCTTGTGGCCGCCTTTAAATCACTGTTCTCCTTTAATATGCATGCCAAAATGAAGTTTCTCCTATATGTATCTGGTGCTGTCTGGCATTTCTCTTACACACACTGAAGTTAAAATATCTGAACAAAAGCCTGTTGTACTAAACAAGTAAATAATCTAGTTTGTTCTTCTCCTTCATCCCTCTAGGTACCTGGCATAAGAGTGTGGCTTTGTGATCTTAGTAGTACTTGCCATTAGTATGAAACAGAATACCTATGAGGCCCTTGCTTATATTTTCCCAAGTTTTGTTAAGGAAGAAATAAAGACAATCTGAGGGATCTTCAAAGACATAGCTCCCTCTTCTTGAAAATGACGTTACCCTTTCCTAAATGAACAGTAATGCTTGAAAATTGTAGGACCTGTTAAAGAGAGTGTCCCATGGTTGCCTGGTATCTGAAGGGTTTGGGTTTTTTTAACTTGTAAAAGTAGTATCTGAAAGTGGACATCATCTGCTGCCTTCCAATAAGATTTAAGTGTATGTAAGATTACTAATTAAATATTGTTTTAATATTGTTATTTACCGTAAAATCTTCCATGCAAACTTGCCTGTCGTAATAACTAAAGAAAAAATACTGTATATTTGGCTAAAACCTCAGACTAGGATGGCCTTGCAAATTATTTCGGACATGTGCAGTTCAGGTAATTGCTGCTTGAGTGAAAAACATTGCAGTATCCTCAGGGATCTACTATTTACTGTGTTTGTGTGAATAATTCACTCTGAGAGCAGAGCAAGTTGCCAATATCTGCTTCGTCTGTATGCCTATCTATGCCATATGCATGGCTAGTCATTTGAATGAGTTGTGCAATATGAATGTTGTTGTCTATTAAGATGCCTTAATGCAGAATGGTCTCCTTTGAGGAGAGAAGAGACAAAGAGTAAACAGCAGCGACTAATAATTAAAATAACTATGATTTTATATCTTATGGCAAACTGCCACAAGAGCACTGTTGCTTAGTGTCTTGAGCAAGAGCCATAGGATGTGTGAAATGAATGTGGAAGCCTGGAGCCTCTAGCATGGATTCTTTGTAAAATCTAGGCTGATCTCTTTTCCTTACAGCTTGTCGTTTGTAGAGGGACAAGGCTTTCCCTCTTACTTTGCTGAAATTATCCAATGGAAATTATTCAAGGGAATCTTCTTCAGTGAAAAAGAGGGCTTAGAATTTAGATTGGCGTCAGGCTTGTTTATAGTGGTTACAACAGATTTTTATAACATCTCTAACTGTACCTATTAGATGACAACCAATAGTGAAAATAGGCCTTTAAGCAATTTGATACAGTTGAAATAAATTTATTTTCTATTTCCTCCTCAAAAGACCGTCTTTTCAAACACTGATCTAAATCTCACTTCTGTGAACGTAAAGGATCCCTTGTGTTAAGGCAGCAACACACCTGGACCCCTATACTGGTATAAAGTATTTTTTGAAATTTTAGGTTTTTCTAGTAATTGTAATTGGTTCACTATTTCTACTTGAGTTTTCTAATCTGTTGCCACATTAAGTAGAACTGAAAAAAAGAATTAGAATATTTTAAAAACTATGCTAGGGAAGTGTATAAGAGCAAGTGTGCTTTTTCACCTAGCTGTATCATATGAATATACCTTATCTCCGTATTGTGAAGCAGCCTAGTTATGGCAGTATGGAGCAACAGTAGGATACTTTCTTCTGCTATCCCAACAGAACCTCGTTCACCTCAGTGGGTAGTGTAACTATAGGTTTTTGAACCAAAAAATTGGATTCTTCAAGTATCAGTGTTCTTGGCACAGGATGAATTGAAGCACAAACTTCAGATGATGTATATATTCAACAGATACCCACAGAGATTTAGTTTTGGAACTACGTATAACGTTGATAATGTATTGCTCTCCTCTGCATCTGTGTGTTTGCAGTCATTTCTTCAGACAGTAATAACAGGCAAAACTTGTCTAATTTTGATTTGAGGAGTACCTACTCCTATACCATGAGGGAATACAAGAATATTTATGAACTAGAGAATAATATTTTGTGATCTTACAGAATTACTTCCAAAGTGTGAGTGGCGAAAGGAATCTTTTTTGCCACGGCTTTTTCTTCATCCTCTAAGCATAACTTTCTACATTGCTTCTCCACAACATCAGATTCTAATTTTTCTGAATTTCCTGAGGGCACCAGTAGCCTCTTTTCCTTTCACGGCAAGGAGAAGTATTAGTCAGTGTACAATAGTACTATTGTTATTTTTCTTTTTATCAATCTTGCTTCTTCCTGCAGGAATGAATGGTGGGAGGAAAAACTTATGTTCACTACCGTGGCTCTGTTCTAAATCTCGGGGAGGGGGGGTGGGGGGGTGGTGTTAAAATTAATGTGTGTGTGTGTGTATATATGTTTATTTATTTATAATTATATGTATATATATATATAAAAATTATATGTATATATTTATATATGTAAAAATCTTAAGCAAAGTTAAGAAGTCAAGCTCTGGAATTGGTCAGTTTGGAAGAGTGGAAATTTGAGAGATGATATATGAGTATAGAAAGAGGAGTTGAAGTCACTTTTTATGATCACAACTTATGGAGACCATGAAACCTCAGTTCTACACCATACCTTTTAAAAATGTAATCTTTTATCTGCATAATGGCCAAACAAAACACATGAACAGAACATGAATAGCCTTCATTGAGCCAATTTAATGCCAGGTGTAACCTAGCTTATCATACTAGAGGAAAGAATGCATTTATTTTAGACAGCCGCTGATAACTTACAGTATTGCTTAAATTACCTTCTTAACTTACTGTATGAGTGTACTCAAGAGGTCATGTAGGTCATCTAGTCCAACCTGCTGCTCAAAGCAGGGTGAAGATTGAATTCAAACCAGTTTTTTGTTCATCTGGTTTTGAAAGGCGTCAAGGACAGACTTTATACAACTTCTCTTGGCTGCCAGTTTCAATGCCTGACTGCCATTGAGAAAATTTTTTTCTATATTTCTCATCCTTCTGAGGATGCATCTCCATAAAGAGCTGTGCTTTGTATTCTCTTTGCTATTGCAAGGCTACTCTTAGAATTTCCCTACGCCATCTTTTCTCTGGGCAGAACCAGTCTCTTATTTCTATTAATAGTTAGCAAACCCTAAGGAATTTGGAAGTGGTTCAAAAGGGTATATAGCATGCTTGGTTATAAAATGTGATTGAAGATGACATTAAAATAAGCTTTCAAAACCAATAAAATCAATGCTACTTCAAATGGATATATATAATTTTTTTATTCTCTTATTCCATGTGTTCTGAACCAGATTAGAGAAAAGGCAGTGTGTTTTCATGCCGACTTTGTTGGCTCTTTGAGTGCTCTTGGCTCTGAGATCTCCCTAAGTAGAACTTAGAGTCAGGATTATTTGCAGGGCTGACTCCTAGCTAGTGATGAGTTGCCAAGTTATGATGGTTTAGACAACATATATGGCAGCCATCCAGTACAAGTTTTGGAGGTATCTTTTTTTTCTTGCTATGAGTTGGAGTAAAACAGAGAAAATGTTGACTAAAAAGATGGAAATTGTGTAAGTAGACAGCATCAGAGTTTTCTTATTTTTGAAGCAAGTCACAACACACTGTTTTTGTAATTTGTACAAAAAAGCCCAAAATGATAGGCCTGTGGTGTTATGGATTCTGAGCACTTGAGCTTTTGTGGAACTTGTGCATATGGAGTACATTTATAGATTTTTAATTTTCTTGACATTGATTCTTCCCTTCCCCCCAAACCCCCCCCCCCCCCACATTATCTGGATATCTTCCCACAAAACATTTTTTAAAAAGACTATTATTTGTAACATGAGTCTCCATTTCTTTCTTTTTTTTATTTTAAAGTTATTTCAGAATTATCTGAGAGTATTTGGCATATGTCTTTATTATGGTAATAATTTATGTGCATCTTATTCTACATGTTGATGTTGTCTTCTTGAACAGTATTAAAGGAACAACATGATGTTCCTTGCAAGACATCAAGCTGTGAAATGTTCTGCTTTCTGCAATTATAAATTGATAGTGAGAAATATCATATACAAATGTTGGAAAGTCCACATCTTCTGCATGACTATGAGTATCCATTACTGGATGAAAGTGAAGTTTTTTCTTACACAGAGCTTGACCTATCCTTCCTTGCTCAGTATGTCATGCTATAGGTAGCATGTCTGTCACCATTTCAGTTCCTCTCAATCTCCTTATTTGTTAGGACACTTTGCTTCTCTGTGTTTCTTTTTACAGACATAGTTTTTTCTTGTCTTCCAGACTGCAGCACCTTTACTGAAGGCATCCTTTAGTCACTTATTAGTCATATCTTAAGCTCCTGAGCATTTTTCTTCAAAGCAGAATGAAGGTGCCAGTCATCATAGATACCTGCAGTAGCCTCAGTGAGGTTTTACGTTATAGGGCATGCCCTCCAAGATATGCTGACAAGGCAAGTGGCACTGGCCCCTTGAATCTTAGGGAATCCTCTCCTTACTGTCACTGGCTAAGAAGCACCTCCAAAGGTGACATGACTGCCTTGGTATTATTGTCTTCCACCCTGGTCTTTACACAGGGCTTGCAAATGAAAATATCAGCTCAATGCTCAGTACCAGCCAAAGCAGCATATACAACATTAGTAATTATTGGGAAAAGACTAGAAAACAAAACTGAAAACATTATTATGGCACTGTTAGGCACTTGAATCTAGAATGGTACTCATGCCACCTTTATACAGTGTTAGGATTTCAAGATACCCAGTCCGCCCATTCTGGTAGTTCTTCATCAATGCCAGAGAGAGCACCCCAAGTCCTTCTGACCACAGAAGGCAGTCAGACACAAGTATGATCGGAACATAAACAGATTCACCCTTCTTCTCCAGGCTTTATGATCAGGTGCAAGGCTGCACCCTAGGGTGCCCCTGAACAGCCCTGATCACATTATTTGCTTTACCTTATATTCCTTTATTCCTTTTCCTCCCCTTTTCTCCTCATAAGTTCTTTTCTCCTCATAAGTTCTTTTCTCAGCCACTTCAAAATATATAGCCTGCCAATGTTTATAGCTTTCCTATTGACCCAGTTTTGCAGACTTTATACCTTTATTTAGTAATTATAATATGGTTGTCCTGTCATTTTCCCCTTGAGCATCAAGGGAAAACTTGATACTACCCCTTCCCCCTTTTTAATTCTGCAATATTCTGCCTTTTCATGTTGCAGTCTGTTTAGTGGCACAACAGGTCAGGCCACCTGCATATACAGTACTCTCCTTTTGTTATCTCTAGTGTCCTGAAGGATTTCCTTCATGGGATCTTCCTAGCGGTGTCACAGGTGAGCAGGAGCCACATGCCTTAGCATACACTTTATCCATTTCCTTACCTGGGGATGTCGTGGTTTCGCCCCAGTTGGCAGCTCAGCCCCACGCAGCCGCTCGCTCACTCCCCCCTGGTGGGATGGGGGAGAGAATTGGAAGGGTAAGAGTGAGAAAACTCGTGGGTTGAGATAAGAACAGTTTAATAATTGAAATAAAATAAAAATAAGAAATTGTAATGAAAAGGAAAACAACAAGACAGAGAGAGAGAGAGGAACAAAACCCAAGAAAAAACAAGTGATGCAACTGCTCACCATCCGCCGACCAGCGCCCAGCCTGTCCCTGAGCAGCGATCACTGCTCCCCGGCCGACTCCCCCAGTTTCTATACTGAGCATGACGTCATATGGTATGGAATAGCCCTTGGGCCAGTTTGGCTGTGCCCCCTCCCAGCTTCTTGTGCACCCGGCAGAGCATGGGAAGCTGCAAAGTCCTTGACCAGTGTAAACACCACTCAGCAACAACTAAAACATCAGTGTGTGATCACTATTATTCTCCTACTAAATCCAAAACGCAGCACTATACCAGCTACCGGAAAGAAAATTAACTCTATCCCAGCCAAAACCAGGACGGGGTCAGGGGGAAATAACCTCTGTACACTGTCACCTGTTACAATGTCTCACCTGGTACCAAGAAAAGAGCACATTCTGTCGCTTGAAATGTTCCACAGTCATCCTTATTTTTAATAGCTTTCTCTCACATTATTGTTTATACACATTTCCTTATGCCTCCTGTTTTACTGTGTTGTTTAGAGAAGGGCTATGTTGAAGTTGGATCCATTATTTAATTAATTCCTAAAACACTAGTGAAAATAATATTTCTGTGAGTCAAAAAACACATCCGCATTCAGGAATTTAAGGCTATTTCTGTTTTGTTCAGGAATTTGAAAGAAAAGAGACAGTACTGAAAATTACAGCAGCATTTTTTTAACCTTTCAATGAAATAAAAAAATGTGATGGATTTTTTAAATTGCTTTACTCTTAGTTGTTATGATGAATCTTTGCAGTTGCTGGCTGGTTTTGATCTGAGACAAAGATGGAATCCTAAACTTTGAAATTACTGATGTGGGTTTTTTTTTTTAAATATAACACATAAGTTTATAGTTGGAAAAAAATAGCAATGGGGAAAAAAATAAATTTATAACTGTTAAAGTCAGCACAGAACATGAGATGGGGAATTTGGGATTGGCAGTACACTGCATTTCTAAAACCTATAGCAGTTACTGCATTCCTTTTTGTAATCAGCGGTCAGCAATATCCTTAAGGAAAAAAACATAGGAGAAGGAAAAAATGTTGCTGGGAAACCTTAAGAGATATTAAAAACAGATTTGCCTCACATATTTAAAAATATTAACAATGCGTTGCAAAAAGCATTGAGTACTTCTTTAGGTGGGAATAAACCTAAGTTTGCAATATGAGATGTATGTAAGTAGGATCTATTTACATAAAACAGCTTGCTTTTCAACTCTAACTGCATCCCAATTCCAGTTCTTCACTGAAGTGAACGGAATATATAAAATATTAATATTAATGAGTATTAACTTTCTCAAGACACTGATTATTGCCACAACTCAATGGCTCTTGGTTATGTTTCCATTCAATCCCACAGCACCATTTTTAGTTTGAGATATGTTTTTCTCACTTTGTATCTAAAATGCCAACAGACGGAAGTAATTTGTAAACCCTTCCTTCAGCAGCTACCTGAAATTTGAGGACAGCGTGTTTCACGTACTGCCTCTAACTATGTGCATCAGTGAAGAAATTTAGTAGAATTTTGATTATTTCCATGTCTAGAGCCTGTTCTCTGTGGTGTTCCAAAGCAAGTTGTCCACCTAGCTTGAATAAATATGACTTTAAAACCCTGGCCATTGTAAGTAGATGTGTAAGATTTTCACTGTCCTTCTGTTTTTCCTTTCAAAAAGTATAACTTCTTTTTTCAGGTTCAAATGTTGACACTTCTCTGTATATTGGGCAATTATATTTCAGCTATTTGCTGACTTGTATTTTTTCCAAAATACTCATCTTAGCAACTGAGCACATCTTCTGTGTGTCTAAAATAGCACAATGAGCTTGGTTTGGGGTTTGGTTTTTCTCATGTGCCAGTATTGAGTATTGTTACTCGTCAATATAATTTTGAGGTTTCTAACTTTTTTCTAAGATAATCATATTTTGCAGCATAAATACAAAAGATGGAGTAATTTAATTTTTTTTTGTCCTTGCCATAGTTCACGTAATATTATCTCTAATTTCTGCTGTATTCAGACTTTGTATGAATACAAATGTTTTTTGCATTCCTGTAAGTTTGTAGTCTTGGATCTTAATTTCAGCAAGTGCTCATTTAATTATGGGAATATAAATCTATGTCAAAGACATTGCTCTAATATTTTCAGACCTTGTACGCTTTTCTGTTCTGGGGAAACCCCATCACATTACTAGTATCATTCTGATAAATTTAAAGTTCTCTTTTCAGTTCTTGTTGCTCAGAAATACCCCCTAAGAGATTTTCTCTCTTTATTTCTTTCATAAAGATCATTTTCTCCTGTGAACTATGAATAATTCAGAATAGTTCAAAACAGAGCTTTGAAGGTCATAGCAACCTAAACAGTTGCTAAGTTTCTAGCAGACAGACATAAGCCTCCTGTAGGCTTTCATTCATGTCCTACCATATACAGTTCCATTTTCTTCAATAGGCATGCACATCACACCCAGACCAAAGAGATGGTGTTTCTCTTAAACCATTTAAATAAAAATTGGACTAAAATGAACATATAGAAAAAGTCTGTCTTTTAAATATAGAAAATTAGTATGACTTTATCTGTGTGTAAATACTGAAAATAGATTGTTTAGAATTCAGTAAAAATAAGAATATATAATTATTCTAATGGTCTTTCCCTATTTGTTTGCCCTTTTCAAAACAATGATTTGCTTTCCATTTAGTTGGTCATGCTTGGTTGTACTTTCCATTTGTAGGCAAAATGGCAAAAACAGAAAGTGTCCATATAGAGCACTGTATACTTCTCTAAAAAGTGAATGCAATTTTTTATAAACTTCTTTTGTATACTGTTGCCATCTTAAATTGTATCAGAAGTGAAATAAGAAAATTAATACGTGATCTTACAGCTAAAAATGTTAGTTTGAGATTTCATCTTGTAGACCTTGTTGGGTTGCTGTGGCTTGCTGCTCACATCTCTTTTCTTTGTTGCCTGAGATGTTTTCACATTTGTTGGTTTTAATATTAAGTAGAAATTAGTAACAGGATGCCTCTCCACTGAGAGGCTGTCTCAGGAAGGAGATGTTAGCTGAGGACACAAATATTTTGAAGCTTTTTAGTCAAAAAGAAGGATTTTTTGGCAGCTGGTACAAGAAGACACTTTGAGGAAAATAACAAAGTTTGCTTGCAGTTTCCTTTTAAATCTAAAAATTAGTTGTCTTTGCCTGTTGATTCATGTTTTCCCCATTACAAACAGTAGCACCAAATGGTTTGTGTGGGTGAATTAGTGGATAATGGCAAAAAGTACTTGTACAGCAATTCTGCCGTGCGCTACTGCTGAGAGAATTTGAAGGACGAAAATGGCAGGGATATATATATATGTGTGTGTATGTACACATAGCTAATTTTTAAATTTAATTTTTAATACCATACTGGTATTTTTATGATTATCACATTTTTAGAGATCTATAATCTCATAGTGCACAAAATTCAGGATTGAGTACACATTGGAAACACCTCATGAAGTGATTATTTATGTTTGCTTTATGATCTGACTAGCATTTGTGGCCAAACTTGTGCAAATGGGAGTTGCGTATTTCCAGCACAATTCCCCCCGTGTCATCTTGACAAGGGAAATGCTAAAAACAAAAAAAGTCATCAGTTTCAACAGGATATATTATTCTGGATGGCTGCGTTTGTGTGGTCTATGAACATGTCTTGTTGAAGGAGAACATTAGTGTTTGGGTTTTTTTTCCCAGACCTCAGAAAAACTTTGCCACTTTACCTTTTTATTGTAATTTCTATCTGTTCTTCACAGTAAATCCTTTGCATTCTGTTTCCTTTGTTAACTGGAGGACTCATCAAATGGCTGAAGAACAAGTAGAGTTATTTCTGAAGCACCGAGTTTTCTTTTCATGATACAAAGTAATGAGGAGAAGCTTGCAGCTGAGGAGGGGACTGGTGAGACAGCAGGAGGGGTTCCCTCTTAACAGATAATTACTGTTGTGTCAACATGTCCTATCTACTGAGTCTCCAAACCTAGTTTAGGTCTTGTGCTATCCTGTGTCTGAATGCTTGCACAGCGTGGGGCTTTTTGTTTCAAAACCAGCAGTTACTACTTTTGGAAAATGGCAATCTGGCTAAAAATCAACCACTTTGGAACTGAAATATTGTTTAATTGCAGTAGCAGGAACATTAAAAGTTTTCTGTTAATGTTGCATGCAAAAACTCTCCATCTCTGAATGGTGGCTCAGACGAGCCTAACTTTTGTAGAGATACCAGTCACTGTTCTTACCCAGAGCTCCTTTCTTCATAAAGGTATTTTGTCTTTTGGCACTACTGCTTAGAGAGCAGTTTGTCATGGATTTTGAGCAGAGTTTTTGACCTAAGAGTATTTGCCTTTAGCCAGTTTCAATGCTCAAGTGTTTTGAGAAGCACTTAAGCTATTCTTTCATGCTGCTTGCTCACTGTACAGCAGCTGTTTGAGTGGAATAGCCATGTGAGAAGATGCAATATTCAGTGGCGGTATTATGCATTCCTGTCTGAGTGCAGGGGTGTGCTGTCTCCAGATTGTTATCCTGCTACTGGTTTTGTGGCTGGTCTGTTAGTCATATTGCAAGAACTAATGCTGTTTTTTTGTGTTTTGCTTTCTGATCTGACACACGGCATAGCCACCCAAGCAGTTCTGCTGGCAGAGATGAGGGGGAAGTAGTTAGCCAGTGGAGAGAAAATGGAAGAAAGCGGGGCGGATGGGAATAGCTTAAGCTGTCCCTGGATACTTGTTTTATGAAACCATACTTTAAAACAGTGAATCTCCATACAGAAATTACCTGAGAGATAACTGTCTGTTCTGCCAGAAACAGACTGAAACAAGCTACTTCTTTTTACCCTAAACAAGAAATAAGATACCATCTCCCAGTGAGTTGAAGGGAATTTGGTTTGAATCATCCTATATGCTCTTAAATAGCTTTTAATGACTCTGCAGTTTTATTTTATTATATTTATCTTCACTTCTTTCTTGGAATGATCTGTACTCTATACAGAACTGTGCCTCTAGTCCAGCTTCTTCATCACAGACCTGGGAGCACTGGATGACCTGTAACGGTTTGCATTTGGGTAGCATTTAAAGGTCCCCATTGACACAACGCCACTATGTACTGCTCTTACATGCTGAGACATGACTTGCTCAAGAGCTTTTTGGAGTTTTCTTGTACACATTAGCCACAACCTGTCTAATGAGTTAGTTCCAATCTGTTACCGTGATGGATAAGTATTTTTTGCTTTTTCAAAAATTGTTAAATTTTATAAAAATCTTTGAGGTTTGTTTACTTGAAGTTTTGCTTCAAGTAGAGTGCTTTTTATTAATATAATTTTTCTCTTGTGTGTGTGGAATTTAACTGTCTTCCTCAGCTTCTATAGTCTAAAGACTTCTGAAAACCATGGAAATATGTTCCACACGTAGCAGACCAATTCAAACTGATGTTATCTTGCCCTGTTATTTTACCACTTGTAATTTTAATATGGCCCAGTTGTCCATATGTCATGAATATGAGAGCAAGAGAGGTTTTGCAAATCATTTGTCTCAAAGAATAATGATTGCCTGATTATGATATACCACATATGAAACAAAGGTACATTATCTACCGTATTTGCTGGGATGAAGTGAGATTTTACTCCATCACCTACAGGTTTAAATTATAAGTAATTCTGTTTATATTAATGCAATTACTGCAGAGTAAAACTAATGAGTGTTGAAGGAACCAGTTAATGGATATTCTATATGTGAAGAGCCCTTTATTTCAGCTGAAAGAGTGGAGTATCAAAATATGTACAATAATTTTAAAAGAACAGTTCAGAGTAATTGTAGGTGATTTTTTTTTTCAGTGAAATTAATGATCTTTCTAGTACCCCTTTGTTTATATGTGTTTTAACTTGGTAAATTTGTTTTCAGATTGGGTTTGGGTTTTGGCAGTTTGTTTCTTTAATAAAAAATAATATAGAGATATAGATGTAGAGAGTGTGTGGCATTCTTACCTTTCAGCAGTACTTTGAGATATTTGAATGAAAGAAAAAATCATTTCATAGTTTCTTATGAAAATATTTCTGTTGTATGAGCTTCACTTAAATGATATCAGATCGAGTTTACAGCATCGTGGCAATGCATAGCTTGCAGAGGTGTCATTGCAGAGTGTGTTGACATGTCTGTATTAGCTTTAACTGGCTAGCTCAAATATCAATAGTGACAGCACAGGCAATATCAACCTGTCTGAGCTACTCAAGTAGGCAGGCCACCAAAGAAGGATGTGCTGTTGTGGCATGGCTATTACTGGTACTAGAATTAGCTGTACTAAGTCTAATTCATATGTATCTGTTAATCAGACCTATTGCTGTATAGGCAAACATTTTGAGAAAACAAGAAAGCCAATTGCTGAGGTAGTATTTTGTCAGCTGAGTTTAACAATTTTAACACAGAGTCACTTTGAGAGTAGCTACCTAATCTTGTGACTGAGCATCCATAAGCCCAACTGAAATGAATACAACTAAAATGGTTGGAAAAAATGAGTCTGTAATGTGATGCATTGGTAAATGTCATACTCCTGGAGAAGTTACAATGAAAGGTGTGTAAAGTAATGCTGTAGTTTCTTACTTGTCAAGTAAGAAAATACTAGGATGTAGAAAGTGGAGTAATAAGAATTTGAGATGATATGGACCATATTTGGGGACATAATGTATGTATGCATAATGTTTGTTTATAGTAACATTTGTTTATTATTTCAGTGGCAGATTGGAGTATACTCAAAAATGTTTGCAGCAGGTCTGAGTGTGATTAACTTATTTCCTCTTCATTAGTTGCTCATTTTCTACTTTACAACATTTTGCTAATTCTGTACTGCTTTATTCCTAATCCATTTACAAGCACATCGGTTGCAAGACAACTCGTGTTGTTTTAACTGCTTCAGTGTCTGAAATGCTTTAATTGCCCTTTTTCCTTCTATGAGTGAATTTTTAAAAGATGGAGTTCACTAAAGCTAACTCAAAGCTGTGCCATAAAACAAGCCAGCAACTTGCAATGGAGTATAAGTTATTTTTTAATTAACAAGTATTAAAAAGCTTTGATTAAGCAAACCATATTTGAGCACAAGGGTCATAGCTTAGCAGCTCTTTGAATAGTGTCATAATTTAAAATCGTAAGGGTGTTTTTAACCATACCTTCAGATAGTTTGGGAATTGTTGGGGGTGCAGGCTGTTTGATTTTGATTTTCTTTTTTTTCAGTTACACTGTGAAGCATAAATTTCTTCAGCCACTGTGTCCTACAAAGTACTGTTAACCTAAAATTAGTATTTAATATTTTTAAATAATTCTAAACCATCTAAAATCTTGAAAAAGTTTCTTTATTATTTTTTCCATAATTCAGGGAGGGGAAGACTGAGCAGAGCTACCTCTGCCTAGTGGTTAGAGCAGCAACTCTCAGCCAAGACAAAACCTGGTTTTCTTATGAAATTGAATTAAATAATAAAATGTTTTCTCTGTCTGTCTATCTTCTGGGCTGTAAAATGAAATTTGTTAATGATTGTCATTAACATCTGTACTTTGTTCTTATGGGATGAAAAACAATTCATAAATGGAGTAAGTATTCACCTGCATGAAAGAACTGATGCTTTTAACACTAATTTAATGCATCCATGTACTGTAATGCTCCAGCATGTTCCCTATGATAATGCACCGTAAGCTTGTTCCCAGCAGTACAGCTCTACAAAGTATGAGGTATGAGTATAAGGGTGGGATTTGTTTTGTTCTGCAAGCATGCATGAACTTAAATTTTCAATAATCAAGATAGACAAATGGGAAGAAATGGCAACTGTTGTCACCAAAGTATATCTACGTAACGAAATGAAGGTGTAATTGCACCCAGTACTGAATTTTTACCACTAGCTTAAAGAAAGTTAGCACGACTAACAGTAGTGGTGAAAATGAATGAAAAGATACAGTATTTCAACTGTGTGACTGACTCATTGGAAAAGGCTTTTTTCTCCCCCTACATACTACACTGGTTATTAAAGCAGTTGGGAAGACAGAAGGACTATTTGTGTGTGATTTTTATGCTATATTTTGGAGCAAGCATTGTTATCTAATTCTTTATTCACTGCTTTTTCTAAATTTCATGGTCTTTACTTGTATTACACAATGTGTGTTGTACGAGGCAGAATAAACTGATTTTGCTGGGTTTGCTGGTTTTGTTTCAGAGAGTTGGGAGATTTTATGAGGTACATTCACAGCGAGTGCTTTGGTAATTGAATGTTATGACATCTTTGTTTTACAGAAATTAGCAGGAAAGATCCTATGAGTTAATAAGGATTGAATTACAGAGACAGTAATTCTGAGTTCATAGGGCAACAGGATATGTTAGAAATGAGAAATGTGATTTTGGAGTTATAAGAGCTGTAGAGCTATCATTTGAATTATTTTTAAGAGGCATAAATATGTACATAGTCTAGACAGTGCACTGGCAGGGGCAGCTGCAAGTAAATGCTAATACAAGAGCTGATTCCAAAACAGAGAGGGGAAAAAATAGAAAAAGCCAAAGATGAAGAATATGCTGGAGGCCTCAAATGTTTGTTCGCAATGTGTTTTGGAAGAGTCATCCAGAGGTCTTTCTACAGGGGAAAAAATGAATATTGAAGTAATCCAAAACTACGTTTTAAATAACATTATAGTGCTTGCCTTTCTTCTCAAATTTTTCCTACCTAACAATCGGATTATCTGTGTATACATTGCAGTTCCTGCTATGAGACTCAGCTTGGGTTTGGAAATGTAGCCTGTCTTTTGAGTGTTACATCCTCGTCTTTTTATACGAGCTGGAGATAACTACATGTTTAAATTCTGGGAGTGCAAAATCTTCCTTTTGTTTGTTGCTTTAATTTCATTTTTTTTTGAACTATTTTTACTCATCTGTCATTACTATCAAACTTTTTGATCTTACTCTTTGCTCACTTGTACTTGCCCCTTTTCTCCTATTTTCCTTTTTTTAATCCTTTCTCCTTTTTTTCCTCTTTGTTATTTTTGCTTCTCTACCTCTTTTTCTCCATGCACATACAATAAAATCAAACATCGGATTTTTGGTGCTTCTTCTATGACCTTATGTTATTTGTCCTGTTAATATACCTCAAATAATTATAGATTCATTAATTGCTGCTTGAATTAGAATGCTGGAAATGTCTTCACTGTTGCTTATATTGAAATGGTATGATAAAATAAAATCTTTTAAAATATTGCTCTTACTTTGTGTGGAAACTTGAAATTTGGCGTACCCAGTTAGTCTATGGCATTTATTAATAGAATTAATAATCAATCATATGTTTATGCAATTAGCAGTTCATCTGTGTAGGCCTTCAGGTCAAAGCCTGAAGGGCATGTCCCTTTCACTGAGCTGCTAATACTATAGAAAAGAGAGAAATTCCCCTGACATCACTTGTACCTTCCTAAACTGACTTTACTAATAACCCAAATGACTGTGGAGTTGCTGAGCATGCCACTTTGAATCAAAGCAATGCGTTGCTATATGCCATGCATTACTAACTTAGTCCTTCTGCAAAGTGTGCTGAATTCCAACAGTCCTGAAGTCATTCCGCAGTCTAGATCCATGATCGTTCCGTCTGGAGTCGCCAGTAGCTCAGGCCAAATGGTGGCATTTTGCCATTGGTCTGTGTGGAAAACAGTCGGTAGCTGCGGGGAGAGTTTGCGGAGGAATTTGGGATGAGTGCAGACAGGGACTAGAGGGCCTGAAGGCTTCTTGTCCTTCCTCAAATCCAGCAGTGTACGAGCACGTTCTGGCAAAGGCTGGTGCTCCAGTATCCATGCTGCAGACTCGCATTATTCTACAGCTTTATGTTGTTGAGTTAGGACTAATCTTGTTAGTATACAACTGCGAAAAGGAAAGCTTTGAACATACGCTAGGTTTATATGCATGAATGTCTGTGTTACTTTACTTCCTTAGAGCTTTAAAAAGGCAAGAGAATCAAACTGATTGTTTGAAAAACTGAAGAAGAAGAAAAAAAGAGAAAGTTAAGCTGTAATATTAGCTAATTTTCTTTCAACTGGACTTCTACAAGAACAAAATTTATTATTGTTGTTTGGAATTTTTCTGCGATGCCAGCCATTTAAATTCAAATTTAAAAAAAATGCCTCGGGATTGCATTGAAAATGAATGAATTACACTGGCAGCTAGTATTAGTATTACTATTACTTCTTTGTATTGTAGCAGTACCTAGCAATAAAACAAATATTTATACACATACATCACAGTACATTCTTGGTGACTGCAACTTTGGCATTTAAAAACCAAATAAGGTGGAGCATAGGAACATGTTTTTGCCTGGCAGCTGCATGTGATTTCTCCTAGTGGATACACTAAAGTATTCTCATCACTGCCCTAAATTCTTTTGTACTTGGCAGTATACAAATATTTGAGTCAAAATCATCCTTGTTGTGAGAGATTTAGTCTAAGGTATACAGCAGAGTTGCAGAGTGAATAGTGTTACAGTTTTTCGGTGTTCCTTATTTTTTCTTCTCTTTTGTTATTTGGGTTTTTGCTGCCTTCTTATTAAAGTAATTTAGTAGATCAAAGTTTGAGGATAGCTGACCATTTTTACGAGCCTGTTATTTATCAGTGGATTGACAACTTTACACCCTTACGCATACGATAATTATAAATTGTTAAATGTTTTTGTGTACTAGAGATCTCTTCCTGTGAATGCTTGGGTCTTCTCAAGAATATTTCCTGTGTCACTCTTGTTTATGCTAAGAATGTGTTTGATAAATGGAAATGTCATGCTTTTGACAGCCAGATTTAAAGAACTATATTTGGGTATTGCATGAAAGAAATTCAGTGGGTTTAAAGCTTTCAGGGTCTCTTCAACTGCACTGGCTCCTTCTCTTGTTGATAGCAACAGGCATGTTAGCATTTCATGTTAATATTTATTTTCACATAAACAGAATATTTGAGGCAACTGATAATTGTTAATAACCAGACAAATTAAAGCTACTGGCTGGCAAATTTTTATTGGGACTGTCCTAAATGTAATGCTTTGTAGAACCGTTAAAAGAGGATGTTTTGTGGCAAAGATTTTAACCTATCTACAGCATATGTTTTTAAACAAAGCTTCACTTTTCACCTAATGCAGATGTTAAACCTTTTTCTGATGCTCAGTAATAATGATAATAATACTACAATGGTATTTGTGACAATAAGCACTGATTTATATGAGAATGCTTTTTATGTACATATCTGCATATGTTTAAGGAAAAATCTGGTCCTTATGGTGGCTAGATAAATGAATATTATCGTACTACATGCAGTAGGGAACTACGCTGTGGACATGGTCATTCATGCACTGATATCAAATCTGGGTGGAACTAAAAAAGGAGCATATCTTTATTCTTGAGTGCAAGTCACGCAAGAAGTTTTTTGTTTGTTTTTGTGCAAACAGAGATTGCACCTTTGTCACTGGTGTCCAGTAAAGTTTACAGTACAGCTACTACTTTCTTAAGATATCAAGGCAATAGTAGAAGCAGATTTGACAGCTCCTAATTGACCAAAACCCTCTCTGCTGTTGGACAGTTTGTTCTAAGTGACAAGAGATTGAGCTCTTAAACAGTTTATATCTCTTGGTGAGAAATGAAAAGTGATATTTTAGATGTTCCAGGTGGGTCTATGGACGTACGCGTCTTTACCAGGTACGATAAATGTTTGCCCACATAGAAGCAAATAAGTCTTCAGACTTTCAGAAAGGCAGTTCTCTAAGCTTTATTTGAACAAGACTCCAAATACTTTTCCTATATCTGATCTATTAATTGGCAGTCAGTGTTAATAAGTAAGTAATAGTAACTGAAGTTTATTAGATTATTTTATTCTGTCCTCTACTGTGTGCCATCCTTCTTGCTTTGAGTTTCTCCCTGCAGAGTCTGTAGTACAAAAAGACTTGGGGGAGGGATGAAAGTGTTGATGCCACACAATTGGTAATACATAGTTTGGTTATATTGTATTTATGATAATTACTGGCTGGTTACATGAACTGACTTGCTGGATAATGAAGTCGAGGGAAAAATTCTCTCATCTGAGGCAGGTACATTATCTTTATAGGGATAACATATCTCAGAGAACTCCAGTTACTGTACCAATGGGCAGCTGTTCTTCTAATTGTAGAAATTAATGGAGTTTTATTGATTAACAATAGTTGACTGACTCTTGTCCTTAACTGTGCGTTTTTTTCTTCTACCTGATCCACAGTCAAGATGAAATAACCACAATAGTAAATGATCAACATAAGCTGAATAACTTGTCTAAAAACTTTTTAAATCACACTTTTAAAAAAGTAAATGCCTAACATTGAGCTTATTTAGATGAACTAGATATTCTTTGTTGTGTCCTGTGATTTATTTTTTTTTTAAATGAATCTGGGTACTTGGAAAAAAGTAACACAGCTTCAGAGCTAAGTCATTAACTAAACTCAGATGGTTTTATTTATATTATGGTTAAAATCTGCTGTCTGGACAAGCTTGATAATGTAAACTGTACAAAAGCAAATTGGGTCACACTTGATAATCAACTTTGCTGTGTTATTTCAAACCCAAGTTGCTTTATGCAATCCTGAACCTTTTTACTAAGCCATCAAAAAGGCTTAGAGAGAACCTGGCAGCATCTTGTATGCAGAAAAATATTTAAAGATCTATAAAGTATCTTATTTCTGTTGCAATGGAAGAAAACACAAACTTAGCTTAATTTCTCTCCTAAAAATGCCTTTCCTCCAGTCTACTTCCTTCAGATTATTGAAATATTGGCTCACGATTATTTCTTCCCAAATTGTTGATTCTCCATGCTGTTCTGTAATATGGCATCTTTTTTCCTTTCGTAATTTTTTTTCTCTCTATAGTGTCTTTGACTGCTTAGTATCTCTCTTGCTAAATTAGACATGTCTGCTGATTTCCGCACAGTGCCTTATATTAAGTTTATCATCACAAAGTGTTTAATTATATTATTATATAAAGTATTTAATTATTAACTGCAGAGGTAGGGTTAGGGTTTCAAAATACAGTATAATGAAAACTAGTATGTCAGGAAACTAGTGGAGGAAGAACAGAACTGCTGAGCTCTACTGGTTTACTGTGGCTTCCCACCGAAAGGAATGCCCAGGGGCAGTATTAATGCTCTCCCACAAAAACCAAATCGATTAGTAAGTCCTGGACTTGGAACTGTGCAGATAACTATGCAGAGGATGGCTCTACAGCCATCTTGGTGTTAAGACAGTGTATTTTAAAGTTAAATAAAATAACAAATAAAGCCTAAAATTTTAATATAGAAAAATGGGGTTATTTAAACTTAACAAGGCAAAGAGAAAACCAGAGCTATTTTTAGAGGCTATGATTCTTCAGTTTAAGTAGATAGTCAATAATATCCGGTACAGGAGTAAAGGATAGGGAATGTGTTGTCCCTGAGTAGCAGATGGCGAGCTTGTTTGGTGTATATTCTTACGCTGATCAATAGGTCCGGTAGACTTGTTTCCAGGAGGAGGACAGGCTTTTGTGAGCCATGCAACACCCAGGCGGTCAGTTCCAGATGACACATCTGATGGGATTGCACCAAAGTTGATCCGGTAGCAGCAGAAGCATTCTTGGGTTCTGGACTCCTTTCTAGCCTCTTGCCCGTGGCCCCCTGTAACGTTCAGGTTTGCTGGTGTCCGTGTCCAAGAGAGCAGCGTTACTAGGTGAAGATCATTTGGGAACCTCGGGGCAGTGCAGGGTGTCCAGTGGGGAAACGCGCAGTGTCTGAAGGCAGAGTGAGTGAGCCTGCAAGTCTTTTTAGCTGTTCTGGAGAAGTGTATTCTAATTTCCAATATGCCTATTTACTACAGAAACAAACACGGAATAAAGTACCTTGGTGCTTTTGCTTTTAGAAACATTGGTTTGTAAACGTGCACAACATCATTGGTCAGGAGTATACTTTTTTGTAAACTAGTGGAAATCTTTTGCCTTGACAATTTTAAAGAGAAGTAATGGAGAGAAGTCTTGTCTCTTCTGAAGCAAGAAAAGAAGTAAAGAAAAAACATCTGCAACTTCTGTGTTTGCTAAGTGTTTCTTATGTACCCCTTCCTTTCTTTCCGAGGTTTCATTTTCATTTAATTCTATTTTTCCTTACATTTTAAAAATAAACCTCTAGTATGTATTTAATTTATTCCCAGTCTGCTGTGATTAAGTTGCAGATAAACATATGGTTACCATATGACAAAGTGATATTGAAAGGAAATGCTTTGTAAGAGACACAATAGTATGTGTACTTGGGCCTGGGGAATGCTGCTTTAGCTCTTCTGTAGAATTACAGCCTAGATCCAATTAGGAAAATACAAATAGTGTAAATTAATAGTCACATAGCGAATAGTGACAAACTGAATCACAAACTGTGGAATCATGGTTGACTCAAGCATGAAAAATAATGTTCTGGAAATGTGAAAGAAGGAAAAATAAATGGCAATGGAAATAGAGTAGGGGCCAGAAAAGAGAAGCTGTAATCAACTGAAGATAAAAAGAAAAAAAAGAACAAAGCAAAGAAACTTCATTGGCAATTTGCTAATGCTATGTGGGTTTTGGGCTGGCGATGAGTAAGACTTCGTCCCAGTCGGTTTCAGGTACTAGTGTAGAGCATTGACTTAACTTTAAGAGGTACTTGTAAGATTGAATCTTAGCAAAGTGATCTATAACTCTTGAGTTGGTCTGCTAAAAACCACAGGTCTGGAACTAGGTGGATGCAGAGCAGTTTTCATTGAAGTAACCAGTTGTAGGTATATTACTGGAGGAAACCAGGCATATCCTGAGCTTGTAAGGAAATTTTGGTAAACGTTTTCTGCAAAGATTTCCCCTGTGCAGGGTGACATTCGTACTGTTACTCCTCAAGTCTGCCCCCAAAATTCTCCTTTCCTTTACTAAAAAGGAAACGTGCATGTTGGTAGCATCGCTTGTGTTTTTACTTTTAAAAGGAGGGAACTGAGCAGTGGGTAAGATGTAATGAGACTGCCACGTAGACAAAACTACTTTTTCATTATGCACTTCTTTTTGTAAACTTGTTCTTTGGTTCTGAAGACACTTGTAGTTTTGTGTAATTTGCATAACACAGATCACCAGCAGGACTGTTTTACTTGAGCAAAATGTTTACTTAGATGGGAAGATACAAGATGTGTTTATTCTGAGACGTAATTACAAGTGGTGAAGTTTCATAAATCCACTTTGCAAATACAGTGTTTTTGTGCTGTGTAATTTAGTTGAAGGGGAAAAGTGCATTGTCTTTTCTTGGTTTCAATTCCTTTAATTGCAGAAAATGAGAAACTTCATGGTGACTTTTGAGATCCTTTATGCTTTGAATTTTCAATGTGCCATTCTTTGAATACTTGAAGATGTTATGATTCTAGCCCCTGCAAAGCATTTTAGGCAGTTTTCAGTGTAGGCATTAAAAAAACCATATAGCGTGCAAGAACACATTTATAAAATGTTTCTCTTTTATAATTCATATTTTATTGTTTGAAACCAGGTTTTGTCAAAGTTTTTCTCCTGCAGTAGTAGATACAACTTATTTTCATAGCTATAATTGATTATATATCCCCGTTGCTTCAAATTGATATTTATGCTTATCCAAAAATAAAAGCATGCTGCCATCTTCCTAAGCATATGGTAATGATCTGATGAAAGTTGACCTCTGATGTGCTAATAATGTTTGTAGTTTTACTCTTTAACTGAGATTTAGTTAAACACTGTCTGTTGCCTGAAAACATTGCCATATTTTACTCTAAATCATTGACCTTAGGTTACAACACTGTTACCTTTCAGGCACAGACCAAACTGTCTTTGTTTGTCTTCACAAAGCCATATGAAGTGGTGATGCAGAAGCCCATAGTACACCCCACTTGAGCATCTTGCCGTTAGAACATGTTGGTTTGGACACAGAACTTGGTTTGGTGCTGAGGCTTCAGCAATACCTGTTTCCTAGCATGGATATTTGGGTTTAGTTCTAAAAAAAAAAAATAAAAATCTGGTCAAGTAAGGCTGTGTCGATGCTAGGTTTCCTCATGTTTCTATGTCTGTTACTCAAGTCTGAACCTCATTATGACCAAATGGCCAATAGGAAAATATTATTTAAGCACACACAGCCCTTCTCAAAACATCCGTGTTGTTAATCCAACAGATAGTGGACTCAGGCATACATTTACTTTAAAGGCAAGTATAAAAGTGAATGGAATTTATACAGCATTATTAGTTTTTAAAACATCTTTTACATTTTAAGTATGAATAGATCTCTGCATGAGAAGAGGCAATAAATGGAGGTTTGCATCTTGCAGAATTACTGTGAAATTATACCAGAGTGCAAAAGGTGGAGTTGATCGAGTGGGTTTTGTGCAGTGCTAGCTACTGTTTGAGAAATACAGAAATATTTTGTGTTACACTAAGTGTTACTAATGTCCCATGTGTTTTAGTGTAGAGGGAAGTTAGAATGAGAGATTTTTTTCATGAACCTTGGTATTCACATTATTTGTAGAATGCTACTTCAGCAATCATGTAGTGTATTTCTGCTCTAATTGCACAGTTTTGTGGCGCTTAGGGACACGGTTTAGTGGTGGACTTGGCAGTGTTAGGTTAACTGTTGGACTTGATGATCTTAAAGGACTTTTCCAACCAAAATGATTCTTTGAAGATCTATCACAAACTCAAACTCATATGATGGACAGAGACAGATCAAGCGAGGAGTGGGACACTGATTCCTGAAGTATGCTATTATGAGATACTACCATAACTGGGATGCTGATAAACTTCCTTGCGCTAGAAACTAAAATAAAAAAATACTGATTTTTAGTGAGATCCCAGTTCTGCATTGCTCTGAGTTAAGGAATAGCCACAGCATTGCTCCAAATATCAGTAGACAATAATGGTGTAACTCTGGATAAATTGCTTTCTAAATGGTCCTCTATTGCTGGAGTGGAATTAAGTTCAAAACAAAGCCTTACAAAAATAGTTTAAAACTGTCAATCATACATTTGCATACACACAGTAAATGGCTGTACAAGGGAAAAACTGGATTGAGGATTCACTGCATCTTCTAATTCTTGTCCTGTTGGCTTGTTACATACTTTAAAGCAAAAGTCCATGCGTAAACGTTGAGTGTAATGTAATCAATACTCTACATACCAACTACAGATTTTAGTTAATACAGAATTTGTTTCCACAGAAAAATACCAAAAAGAATGTGAAATGGCATATAAAAAAACCTTTCTTTTTCAACCAAAAAATATGTGGCACGGGATAAAGTGTTTTTTCCTTCAAAACGTAAATGTTTAAGCCTTACAAATACTGCAGTAGCTTCAAAAGACCTTTGTTTCCAGTATTAAACTGCTGAAGAAACAAAGATTTGAACATGTCAGCCTGTAAGAGAAACATACTCAGTTAGATTGTGAGGTGTATTGCATGAAAGTAAATTCTAAGTAGTTCTCTCAAAGTAAGTTATGTAGCATTCTATATTCATTGTTTTTTCGATATTTTATGAGTCTGTATTTTAGCTGTGCAACTGACGCTTCTGAAAAAGAAGAGGAAATTCAGTCGCTTTACATTTGCATCAGTTTTACATATACAAGAACGTGTCTTGGCAGACAAAGCGAGTCAATTTAACAATAATTTAATGATTTATGTTGATGTTGGGTGTTTGTTTATTGGGCCAGATTTAAAGCAGTGGAGGGTGCCTGGTTTGCCCATTTGACATTGTCTTTATAAAACTGGAATCACTTAAGTAAGTGTGGCAGCCATAATGCTGGGTTTCTTTGTAAAAAACTAAACATTTGTATCCCTCCTGTTTGTCTAACGCTTTCTGTTTGGTGGGGACTAAATAAACCCCTAAAGAGACACAGTATAGATTTGCTGATTATGCTCATACATTTAAATTGTAATTACCGTCTTTCTTTCTTTACATACTTTTTAAAAGCTCCTTTAAATGACACTTGAGGTGAAATCTAATCTAACATGTAGCACACTAAAACCACAAAGTCTTTCTGTAGGAATTTTCCTTTGTGAACTGTTTGTCTTTCTGACTCGGTAATTCCAGTTCATCAGACTGGAAGTCTTTTACTGAATGTGGTGATATGGCACTTTCCATAGTCAAATTTCAGAGCTTCCAGGCTTTGAGCATAATGTTTAATGACACTGGTAGTGTTGACAGCATTCTATTAAAAATACTCCAGTAGCGTCATTGTGCAGCAAAAACTTCTACATACAGAACATCAGCTGAAGCATGTGACAAACTTGCAGCATCTGCAGGCAATGGGTTTCTCTCCTCCTTGCATATTCTGAAGGTTCCAGACTTTTCCTGTTGATTTTCAGTTCAACAGAAGTCTCAAAAAAATGCAAGTTTGAGACAAAACCTTCTCAAAACCATGGCTATCTTACACATCTTCATCTGCCTACGTTACCGGTTTTTCTGTCATCCTTGCATTCAGATCTTGAGCGTGCATCAATTTATACAGTGCTGCTCTTGCCCAGTCAAGCAGTGAAGAGGAAGGAAAGAAGAAAAAATAGGATGCATTTCTTTTTAGATACAGTATTACTCATGTCTCAGTTACGTTGTATTGGCAGACTGTTTTGTCTTATCTGTTGAAGTCTGAGGTGCATGTTGGTACCAGAAAAGTTAAATTTCTTGGAGAAGTTTTTCATTGACTTAGGGCTTGCCACTGTGCTTTAAAAATACAGGAAAGTATAAATCCTTGTTATATTTTCATGTTGGTGACAGCTGTCTTACAGGTTAAAATATTTTAGTTAATTTACGTGCATTAACAAATTTATTGTCCAGTATCTAAAAATGAAACTCATCAAAGCAACTTAAATTACATTTCTAGAAAGATAATTGATTGAAAATGTATTTGCGATGTTCAGTTTATGACAGATTAACATAGTTTGTGACTCGAGGATAAGAGTTCTTGGTGAATTTAGCACCAAATATTTTAGCAATGTGCATAAGGACAGATAAATTGTAAGACCAGATCTCATAAATGGAACTGTAGTTATCTGGGCTAGCAGAAGGCTTAGTAACAGTCGAAATACAAACTAATTTCCAAAAATGTAATTGCTGCACTTAATTTCATTTTGTAGCCTGGTGATTGCTGTTGTTAAGTATCTGTAGGACCTGATCATGGTAATAGTAAAATTATTCCTTTTGTTGTTATCTGAGTTAGACTACTGGAATTTAAAAATCGGATTGCTGCTAAAAGCAGAGAATGAGGCTGTTGGAGAGCACAGCTGCTTTGAGTTCCGGCCCTCTTCAGGAGCGCGTGGGGCAGTACGCTGGGATGGCTTTCCGCTTGATTGATGGCTACTTCAGGGATTGACCTAAATTTTTGCAGTGGGTAGCAGGCTGGTGGCAGTGGGTTCGATTGTTTAATGCTTCTGGAATTTAATCATGTTGTTATTGGTATTCTACAGTATCTAGAATTTTCATCATTTTTGCAAATAATTTGTATTTGAATTACTGAACTTACATTGATGTTATTTAAGGGCTTGATGCTACCACCATGTGCATGACTTCAGAGGATGATAACTGTGGCCTTAGCTGAGCAAATGTACATATAAATCACCCTGAATCAGAGCCTAAATGGAGCATCTTCAGTAAATTTAGAAGTAGCTTACACCTGTGGAGGACTCACAGCAGCATGACTTGCTTAGCACTCTTTCTGTACAGTCCTTCTTACAGAATGCCAAGTTCAAAATTAGTAGTAAGTGTGGACTATTTTTCCATCTAAGAGCAGAGTACCATATTTTCTTTGTAAGTGGGTTAGAAGCACATTTGTCTGCTTTTAGTATAGCTTTTGCCTTGCCAATTTTGCTTTGCATTCTTAGTCATGGCTCGTAAGCTGAATAACTTAAAACATTTTCCTTAGAAGAGTTTTAGTATGCAGAAAATTGCAATGCAATTTTAAACAGCTGAAGAACCATACATTTTGTTTAAAAATAGATAATCCAAGTGTATTAACTTGGATGGCGCTGTGTGTGTATGTGTAAAATCTGTCATGGGAGAAGGGGAAGCCTGTGTATTCCATCATGATGGTCGTCCCTCTGGGATTTGAGACTATTTCTGTTTTAGACAAAGTTCCCATAAGATTCTCTGCTTGGACTCCTGAAGGAGCTGGAAAAACGATTTCCGCCCAGAAGTAATAATAGCACGGGCTTTTGGTTTTGATCATAAACTGACATTTAAAAGTCATCTGAGGAAAGATATTTTTTTTATTAAAGTCAGGTTCTGCTTAATGCAGTTGTAGCTGATCTTTCCCATCTGGTATCACGCTACTTGATGCGATACCTTTCACTTGCCTGGTGTCCACCTTACGAGATCCCATAGGAGTTATTGACTTTCCCAAGGGACCTTTCAGTGGACCAGGTCATTCTGTTACCCTGGTTATTGTTCGGCTTTTCTTTTCCCTGGGGAAAACTTAGAAAATTGACAGTTGCGCAGCAGAGAATATGAGGTGCTAATCCAGTACCCACAAAGTGTATTTGGAATGGTAGTTCTGTCAGGATTATTGCAGCTTGTGCACAGCATGTGCCTGGTTTTTCAGGCATGTTCCAGATCCCCACGTTTTACCTGTGGGATACAGATATTACGCTTTATATGTGGAATATGGAAGGTGGATTGAGTGACTGCATTTCCTGGTTTTAATTCCCTACATTGTCAGCGTTTAACATTGCTCGCTTATCCTGGGTGCGGTAGTTTTGCTTCCTGCTTCTGCCACGATTGCTCTAAGGAGTCACCCTTAGGTGAGAGGGGCAGACACCTCCTCACATGCTTCATGCCACTGTTATGACTTCAATTTTAACATGTAATACGCCTGAAGAGAGATGTAGATATTTGTGTTTTGGCTTTTTGTGTGTTTTGTGGATTGCTAAGATATGATCTTTCCTGCTAAGAAGCTGGATTTTATCCCAACTCCTGTGAATTTCACACAAGATCAGATTCTCACAGCATTCAGATGGATCATCAAAACCCTGGCATTTATTGCAGGCACAGAATAACTGCTTCCTGCGTGCAGAACTCACCAACCCAGTCTCTCCCAGGTACAAGGAAGCTTTTAGACAACAGAAAATTATCCACTTTGAGGTTTCCTTCAGATACCTCTGGTTTCTGTACAACATAAAATACCACCCACTAGCTGGGGGTAAATGCAGCTACCCAGGAACTCCCAAGCAAGCCATGGGTGCATTTTACAGCGGTTTGAAAATTGGAACTCTTATCTAGTGCCTCTGATCTATTTTCTCTTGTGATTCCCAAAGGCCTCAGTATGGGCGGTTGAAGATAAAACATGACTCAGTGTTTAGCTATGGTATACTTGGGATCTCTTGTACATGAGGAACTTGAGCTGAGGTCACCAGATACAAGCTAATCCTAAATTTCCAGTATTTGCAACCTGGAGCTAAAGAGATGGCTAGATTCTCCAAGACCTATGACAGCAGCCAAATAAAGGCACGTAATGAATATCGAAGACATGGGTTATTGAGAAGGAAAGCCTGAAAAACTTGTTTTATTTTGTCATCAGAGGAGCATAAATCCACAGGGAGTAAAGCTGAAAAAAGATCACTGTTCTGCTAGGCCAGTGTCCTTAGATCAGCCACGTTTTCATGCTGTAACTGCCGTGCACTTTGTTGCCTGTTACATGTCTTTGTTCCCAGGATAGGTCGTGGTCTTTACCCCCATGGTAAATCCAGTTGTAGATACTTTGTAGAAATTAAAACTGGCAAATTCCATGTGTTTTATGTCATTTGGCATTCTGCACAAACCCCCTTCAGTTTGTCATAAATTCCTAAACCAGAGCAAGGTCACATCTGGTAGCAATTTCAGTCTGCCAGATGAGGTGTAATCCTATAAAACCAAACTCATTTTCTCCAGTGCTTTTCAAAGAGGAGCTCTCCTGCTCCTTTTCCCTAAGACGTACCACTTGCCCCGTGAGCTTTGTAGAATGATTCAGGCCGACAGTCGTTCCACGCTTTCTAAACTGCAGTTTGGGGAACACAGCTTTGTATCCATCCAGTACGTAGGGCAGCACAAGCAAGTCACAGTGTTGAAGCCTTCACGATAACCGGCTGCATCTAGACTGTTTTCTTTTGCAATAGCATGTCCCTGCAGGGTGCAGTAATGGTATTCTTTCTCAGTGTTTTGATGTATATGCATCTCCTCATACTCTGAGTAACCTGTCATCTTATACGCTGCATAACTTCTAAAGAATCCATACATAGCTACTATGCTGCTTTTCTTTTACATGCTTTTAAAATAGTTACAGCAAAAGTTATGAGTCTAAGGTAATTCAAGATACACACACTGAAGACTGTAAATTATTAGATGCACTAACAAAGTAATGGAATGAAGCTCAATCTTTGCACTCTGTAGTAATTGAAAATAGCTCTAATTCCAAGTAGCATGGAAGTTTAATAGTAGTCAGTAGTTTTATGTGTTTTATCCTTTTCCATTGTCCCATTGTATTTTGATAATAGCGGTTATTTTGGTATCTCATTGCCTTTATTACTTTATGCTTTCAAAGTGGAACTTGGTGATCCACTTTCTCAAAAGGAGTAGCAAACCAGAGTGTACTACTAGGGGTTTTTTTGTGAAACTGTGAGGTATTACAATGTGTTATTAAATCAAATTAACAGAACTTAGTTAAAAAGTATTCTTTCAAGGTTTCCTACGTCTTGTGTAAGGACTTCTAAGACCTGTTTGTACAGGTGCACAACACTGTTGTTTTCTCTGAGGTGTATCTCCACCCGAGGGGCATTCTCAAGTATCTCTTGATATCACATGAATGATACTAAAAAACCAAACCATCAAAACTTAAAAAGCACATCAGAATTTTAAACAATTAGTATTGTTACTTTTAACTATAAAAAATGCAAGCTAAAAGTGGCAGCATATTAAAATCCGCTGCAACTGGAAAGCACCAGCTAGAAACCACCTGGTCTACTCTCGTTTTTCTGACCTAATTTATACCCTTTTGAACCTGTTTATTCACAGGGCAAATACCCTGACGTTGTGACCCTTCCAGAAGGACTGCTGGGAGATTATATAACTCTAAGGAACCCCCAACTTTCTGGGTAAGCGAATAAATACATTTCTTGATTTATGCAGGTAAAGGATTGTGAAATGCATATTGACAATCTATACATAATCAGTCTGCTTGAACATTAAGTCACTCTGCTTTAGAATGCAGAGATTAGATGATGTGTGTTACATTTTAGGGCTATAACCACACATTAAAAACATGAGGAGAAAAAACCAACAACAACAAAAAAACCCAAAATACACGTACAGGGCGCGTGCATGTGGCCTTGTTAGGCAAGTCAGTCAATCATGTTGCTACTGTGTGTACCCGCTCTTCTAAAAAGCTAGGTAGAAAAAAATAAAAGGGCTCTAGCAGGCTTTTCATTTGCATTTTAAGGAAAAAATAATCATTATTGTCTTGGTTTGGGAAGCTTGTGCTACAGTGAAGAGTCTAAATTCAAAGTTTAGGAATGTGGGATGCATCCACCCTCTCACGCATCAGAAAACACGTCAGGTTTGACTGGGTTTGTTCCGTCTTGGTTTTCTTTCTGCACTCCATGACCAGAGCAATGGGCAGAACAGAAGCTGAGGCCAACATCCCTCTTACTGTGACAGGGTGGGCCACTGGCAACCGTCCTCTATGAGATAAGGCAGCATTTTCCACCCCTGGGCCTGAACGAAGGCGCTTATCCCTTCTCGCAGGCGAGGGTCAGTGTGGCAGCCTGTCACTTACAGCTCATACTTTCTTCTGTGGTAGAAGGTGCAATGATCACAAATCACTGAAGCAAAGCACAGCTCTTTAGTCATCTTTCCATTAGAGAATGGAAAGAAAAGTGCAGTTACCATGTTACGGAAAGCAGCTGAAGCTGTATTTTTCCATCGTTCTAGAAGGAAATCAGTTAGATGAAGGAGGGGATCTTTGCACTGCCATTTATTAGTAGTATTCTACCACACATGCTGGAGCGAGTTGTTTGGGCTCCCTGCTAGATGTGTTCTGGCAGGTTTGGGCTTTTAAATTGAGTAAAAAAAAAATCCTTGAAGTTTCATGTAAGACAATATAATTATCACTGTCAGGAATGCTGTAAGGGCCAAGAAAAGTAACTATTCTGTGAAGGGATCAGACTATTACATCTCCTCCTATTACATCTTCACTGTAACATGCATTAATTTAGATGGAAACAACTGGAAACAAAGCATAGCTCCCTCCATCATACTTGTTTGTGGAACTAGCAAATATACCAGAATAGATAGTGCTGTCTTGTCTTGGCACTGTAGTGCCAAATCTGCCATTTAAAATGACATGCTTTAACTCTGGGTTGCTGGAATGAATTGTTGTTTCTTCATCAGAATTAGAAAATAAGCTGCTTTATTTTACAGTTTCTCCTCATGTTGACAGGTGCCAAGTTCCATTACACATTCCCTCTCACCCACAGTCATGAAATACAAGAATTTAAAAATCATTTCAGTGGGTTGGTAGAAAATACACTTGCATATTAATTTGTTTGCAAAATCCCAGAACAAGCTGTGCACAAATTCACAAAGGATTTTTAACACTGGAGTGGCAAAAGGTGACAAATCCTATTTAAAGGAAACTTTTACAGTCCTGATTGGTCAAACAGCACTGAGAAAGGGAGCTCCTCCGGCAATGACTCCTTATTGTGCCTGTCAGCTTCGGATTAGGAAAGCCTTCCTTTCGATAAGGAGTACTCCCAACAGCAGGGATTGGAAGGGAATGCAAAATGCAGTAAAGCAGAGGGGATGCTACAAAGCAGCAAATCTACTGCGAATGTTGTTCTAGAGTAATCCCTGTGTACTTGACTAGAAAAACTCTCCCCCCGCAGCAGCCACCTGCCTAACCGTTCACTTAGTATGGTGTAGTCGTCTTGTCCCACTGCAGAAGCTGGAAGTAGTAATTAGCCTTGCAAAAACACTCTTGAAGGAGTAACGATGGTTAAGATTATTAAAAAAAAAAAAAAAATTTAAAGGAAATGCAGGAATCTAGGCCTTGGACAGATTTATCCCTGTGTGTTACTCTACAAAGGCCATGAACAGTATGGGGCTGGCCCTTGTTCCAAACCCAGAATGTCACCATTTATGCAAACACCTCTCAATTTTCCTCTTTTTTCATGCTGTATCCAAGCACAATGCCTGACCACAGAGTGCAGATATTAGGTAAGGGGGAGGGGGGAAACGCTCTCTCCCATTTTCTTTTGTATCTTTTTACCACTGCGCCACAGAAACCAGGGGAAAAAATGCTTGAGGTTGAAAATTTGAATATACCTGGAAATGAAACAACCACCTTTCCTTGTCAGTAGATGACCAGTTTTCCTTGGTTCAAAACACAAGTATTTCTGATTCTCGAATAGAGAGATGGGTAAGTTGCATTACTTGAGGTGAATTTTGTTTAAGAGCATAACGAGTGTGAACCTGCTGAATACTGTACTTTCTGCTTTGGAGAAACCTTAAAGACAGTTGCCTAGTTAACACTAACTTCTCTGTGCACGTGATACAGGTTTGAATTAATGATTGTTTGGAAGATACATATAGATGAAGAAGGGAGAACTACGCCTGTTCTGGACCTTCTGACTAAAGTACCGGAGCAAGGTAATGTCGTTCACTTCAGAGACTGCTTCTGAGCTTTCACGTAGAACGCCTGTCCCCCTTCTTAGCCAACATCCTTTAGATAAAATGGAACTCCATCTTGCAGAGCCCAACCAGGCAAACACATCCCAATTTAGCAAGCAGCTACGCTTCACCTCCTGTGTAATTTAAAAGGGCTTACAAAAACATGTATGTCTTCCTCTTCTCAAGAGCAGGTAACCTGTTTTATCCAAAAATGCAATGCTGACAGCTACTTTCAGTAATAGTGCAGCTGTCTGGAAATAATGTGCACCCTTACATTTTTCTGGCAGTCTTGGAGCAGAAGATGGCAGCTATTGAAAACGCGCCCGCTCGCTTCCGATGCATGCTGCTGCTGTTTGGGATCGAGACAGCTATCGAGAATCTGATCAAAGTGGTTGCCTTGGAAAAATGAATACCAGCATTACTTACAACAGGTAGCAATTTCAAAAGTAGTTTTAATTAAGATATTGTGTTACACAGTCTATAATTTTATTGAATATAAACATTAAGTTATTTTCCATTTAGAAACCATACTCATAAAACATGCTATCTGTACAATTATGGCACGTTATATATAAATTGTCATGACATGAAAATAAATACAGCCATTTAAATACAAAAATGCCAAATAAAATAGTTACATGTACAGAGTGATTTCATTATAAATTTATCTTTCTGAATCATTAATGTACCAGAGTGGTTTATCTTGTTAACATTTTCTAGATACCTGGAAAGTGTTAAAAGATCATGCACTGTCAAAATCAAGTCCATAAAAATCCATTTCGTTTCACAGCTCTGTAAAAGTACAGTGATTTTAAGATGACAAGAGAACAGTAAGAGACTCCTAGAACAAAGAGTTAAATAGCTTTCTCATTAAATTAGGGTGGAAGTAGACAATTTGAAGATTTCAAGGACACACTATGCTAAAAAAAAGGGGGGGGGGGGTGGTGTGTGTGTAACTGTATGAAGTAACTTTTTTCCACAATGCAAGTGTTGAGTAGAGACAGCATTAAACTAAACAAGAAAGGACCACTACAGTTCCGGAAAGAGAGATGGACGAGTTAACTACCGCTCACTGCAGTACTTCATTTTGATTTCCTACTTCTAGGGGGAAATTCTAGTATGTAACACATTACAAAAGCATCACATTTCATACATTCATCCCTGAAGAAACAAAACAGATTAGACAGATGTCTTGTAATCTTCCCTCACTTCCATCAGGTGTTCCATTAGCTCATTTGTGAACTCTCAGCATTTTTTGGGAGAGTTCCTGCTCTGCACGAGCTCTCACAACCAAACCTATGCAGGTGTAAGTCACATCCTTCTTAGGCAGGGAGCAACGGTTGTTGTTCCTGGAATCAAGGGACCAAAACCACAACTTGTGGACTCTCCTGTGATATCAAGGACTTGCTTTTCCAGTCCACAGCTGCTCTAACCATGCAAGCAGTACAACTGCCTGCTCCCTTTATAAGTTATGACAAAGTATTTTATAGCAATCGTGAAATAGGTGGAGAAATCAAGAGCTACAGCAACAGCACATCTATAATACCGTAATTTTAATAATCCACTATTTGATCACTGAAATAGTCTCCTACTGTTCTGGTAGGTCAGGAAAAACTGACAGACCAGATTGGTTTCTGTCAGGATCTACAGCTGAGCAATGCCAGAGATCAAGTTTTGATGAACAGCAACTCTGTAATAACGAACGTGTCTTGTTGGATATAAGGCAGACTAATTTCAAGTTTGGAACCCAGCAGACAGGCAAAATTCATTGCTACTTTATCCACTGCCGTGTTACTGGTTTAGCTAGTTTTGTGTAACCTTTAGTTTATTTCATCTTTAGCTCCTTCTTGCATGACAATGAAACGGTTTGATCAAGCACAGACACTTCTATTTGCATATGAAATGTGTGTAAAGTTACAGCATAAAAACCTGAAAACTTTCCAGCTGTGGGTAGTCTGTCCTTCCTCCTAACGGTTGGAGGATTTCTGGATTTCAAAACAGCTCTCTCTCCCCCCAGGTTTTCTTTGGAAAGAAGGGTTATTCCCACTGTCAACTACCAGCTTATTGCACTGTTGTAGTATCACATTTCAGTGAGAGCAGCCCACGGACCCCATCCCAGGAAGGCACGCTGTCACCTGGAAGTGGAATACAAGAGATTGCTAACGTGGGTCACTGCCCACGGCAAAGCTCTGTGGCTGCGTGAGTGGTGGTACTCTATATTTCATATTTCTTCCTTGAGTTGTGCCAATAGACAGCGATTTCTGGTTTTGCTTTTTGAATTTCAGGTAAAATGGAACCATTCAAACACTACATTGAGATCCCAATATAAATATTTTTTTTCCAATGTTAACCTACACTATTTTGAAAAACATTACCAGTAAGCACACGCTGTATCCAGGTAACAGCAGTTCCCTGTAGCTTGAATAGCATCTCTCTGCACATTTCAGGGTGTGTAATCCCCAGGTGTATGGGAAAAGTGTCCATAGATTTTTATCATACTACCCTCAGTTTTGAATATATCCTCAATCTCCAGCTCGGGATCTTCCTTGAGGACGGCTTTCACTGCAACATCTCGCAGGACTTCAGCTGCACATACCAATGTTTACAAAGTAAAGCCATGGTTACATTGCTGAGGCAGTGATACAAGCTTAGCTCCAGCACTCATGAGAAAGTGACCCCCTGCAGCTTCAGAAAATCAGATACTGTGACCTTTTGTCTGTGTCACTTAAAAAGAATGAGCCTGAAAGCAGCTGGTCATGCTACGCAGTATGTGGGCTATCAGTGAAATAATGCCAACCGTTTGACACCATCTGAAAGACCTGAAATAATCTGTAAAACTCTGAATATATTATTCTTATAGCTCAATTTAAATTAGGTAAGAGCGAGCTGTGGTTTCACCTTCAATAGCAGCATATAATGTATAGACAATAAAAGACCAGTATGTCAGACGAGTTAAGCCCAGCTATCACATAAAATTCAAAGACGCTTACCTTTAACCCTTTTCACTTAGTTTCAGAAGCTTTAGGTAGATACAAGGTGATCACAAAACTTCTGGAGGCAGTCTGGTGTTCTTAATCTATCTCATGCATGAGTACTTAAAAGTGTTCTGCAGTAACACAGTAGTTCCACAGATCAGTAACACTTGAGCAGCCGCTTCAGTTGTATTTTCAGTGGACTTAATGCTAAAGTTTTCTATTAGGTTTCGTCAGAGCATTCCCTCTCCCTAGTAGGTATGAGTGAGACTCAAAGCACAAGCTCCAAGGCAATTCTCTTGTTAGTAATTAGGCTTTCTATGTTAGTGCAATACTTCAGGAAACCTTTAATTCTGTGCTCTTTCAATTCTAAGGAAGTAGACTTCTAGTATTATTTTGATCTGTCCTCTAGTTCCAAGGTATGGCACGTTATCTGTTCTGTCATATTAAATACATTCATTAAGGTTATATAGCAAATGCGTGTTTTAGTGCTATTCCGTGTCTTGGAAAAGGCATACCAATTAGAAATCATTTCTTAAAGCAAAAACATTCACAGCTGAAAAATGCACTGAACACAATAGAAAAAAATCACCATAACTGTATTCCGTTAACCTTTCACTTTCTAATGTGTTCAAATAAAAATAACCTTAAGGAAACAGTTACACTTTATGGAGAACTAGTGTGCAGTCTTCATTCTCCTTGAAGAGACTGGACATAACTGCGTCATCTTTGGCCTGTACATTCTTCAAATAATAGTTTACTATCTTGCCATCAAGTTTGTACTGATGAGGGATGCTTTCATATGGTTTTAGATCGAGGTCCAGGACAGAAACAGAAAAGGTGAATCTTGATTTGGACGTTAGTACCACAGGTCTCTGCTCAGAGCTGGAAAACAAAACCATATTGCACATCTGAGTCACTGAAAATGCACACATTTTTCATTTGTGTATCCTGAGTCCCCTTGCAAAAGTGACTCTAGTGTGTATCTTAGAACTTTCATTAGAGCCTAAGAAAATAAACTTCGGCTAACATAGCATTTCAGAAACTCTAGCTCCAGCTTAACTAGTCTTAAACTGAACTTGCTGGTGCCTCTTCCAGTCATTTTCCTTTCAGCTTCCACACAGCTTAAGTCAAAACATTACTCTCAATTACTGTGACTTTGTATTTAGTAAGTCTACTCTGTTTCTAGAGATATGCATACAAAGCAATAGCCTGAGTAACTAGCAGAAGCAGAATCACTGCAACTTCCACTTTAGGTTCAAGGTAATACAAATTTAGTATCAGAACTAGTGTCCAAGCGCACCGAAGGATGGAGGACTTACAAGTCATCTCCCTCCGGAACATTTCATTCAAGAACTGCAGGGCCGACGCAGAAAACAGTACTCTCCAAAAGCGACAAGGCTTTGGTAAAGCAAGCTCCCACCGGCAAGAGCAGACTGTAATATTGTGGCAAAGCCTCCTGCCTTACAGTGAAGGATGTCACCTCTTGATTATTGCTTTGTTTTTACTGATGTGCTTAATAAAGACTTCCATTTTCTAATTAGGCAGTTAGAGGCAACTCATCTTGAAAAAATCTCTCGTATGAGGACACCAAGGCAGAAAAAATGTACCTAGGTTAAAACCACGTGTATCTACTATGAACAGTCAATTCAAATTTCAAGAAGGGAGTAAATATAAACCCTTAACCCTTTTTATCAACTTAAAACTCTTCAGAAACAGACCTCTGTCCTAAGTGTCTTAAATCAGAACTCTACCTTACTAATATGCTCACAGCCAAGCATTTGGACACCCCCACTTTTTTGAAGTTACTTGAATGGACTGAACTGTGCAAACGTATCTTCAATTTCTAAACAAGGAGGAGTCAGTCAAAAGCAGGTCTCTCTTACCATTCATCTTGTAGACAGGGTGAAAGGGCAATCATGATGGAGCAGTCTTTAGCAGTCATTGCTATTCTGTACTGCTGCACCTATACAACACAAAAATAACATTAATTTTCTATTATCTTTGTATTTGCCTTTGTAAAGCATACTGTTCTTTATAAAAGGCAATAGTATACTCAGTGTATTAGTACATGGGTATTTTAAGAGCTGACATCTGACAAGCCAGCAGTGATGCTAACACTATCCATCCATTTCCGTTAGATAGGTGTTTATTAAAATTGACAGACAAAAAGCTTCAACAACATGCGCAGGAAAAGTACCTTTGTTAACGCAAATGCTACTGTCCCATCATCTTCAGTTGAAAGATCTAGCAGCTTCTCATAAAATGCTTCATTGTAAGGTCCATCTATCTGTAATGTACTTCTAAATAAATTTTAAAAGAAGATTTACAGGCAGCCAAGATGATTTACTGATTTTCAGTAAGATCTTTCTTCAGCAGCCCAGATACTCAGAAAAAAACAGTAACACTGATAAACATGGCAACAGGTTAATACTCAGAGGCCTAACACCATGACCAGTCCCTCTTATTCTCATATCACTTAAGATATGCTGTTTGCGGGGGGGGGGGGGGGAGGAGTTGTTGTTTTGTTTTGGTTGGTTGGTTTGTTTTAAGATGAATTCTTAATCCACTGCCACCTGGGTATCACTACAAGGACAGTATTTTTTGCAAAAATGGGTAAGTTTCAAAATTTGTAACAGTTTGTAGGAGCTCCCAGAAGCCTTACTGAAAACATTGGGGGTATACACTTATCATCTGACACGGCCACGCTCTGCCCGCAGCTTCTTATGGTTTCTTTGGCCTCCTTCCTTCCCATGTTAAATACCTGAACTCCTGCTGAAAAGCTGAACCCATAGAAGCGAGGTTTGCAGCACACAAACACCCCACCGATGAAAGAATACATTTTCAAATTATTTGTTTAATGTATAAATATATAAGTAAGCCACACTGCAGGTGATTTCAGCAGAAGTTAAGGCCAACCCGTTGCCCATAAGATAACCCTTCAACTCCAACGGGAGTCCAAAGGAGCTGAAGGAGCATAAGCAGCAACGTCTTGCGAGCGAAGCCAGTGTGCCCTCGTGTGCGCAACGGCAGAATTACAGGCAAATTACAGCCTGAGAATGCTAGAAACGTCCAAGTCAAGGTTTTTTATAGCAATTGTTATTACAACTAATAAACTTAATTTGAGAACAAATGTAGCAGCTTGCAATACCCAGTATTTCTTCAGCAGGCAAGAAGTACCATAAGATAAAGATTCTTGTGCCTCAAGTATGATTTGATCACTTGTGATGTGGGTTACAATCTGGCATTTGGAGCTACTCTCATCACGGAACAAGGGCAGACTGGACAACAGCAGATACCGGGCCATTATCCACTCACACCTTCTGTAGGATCTTGCAGGCACAGGCTGGATTGCTGCTGAATACCAAATTCAGGGTTTTATAGAGCAGGCTGTAGGTAGGCCAATACAGACTTGAGAATGACTGTAAAAACGTCATTATTACTGCAGACACAGTCCTAGCTCTACAGGTACTGAAGGCAGGAGAAACCAACCATCCATTTTACTGTATCCTTCCTCAAATATACAACTTCCACTGCTAAGGAATGGGGCATTTTCTGTCTTACCCTGTTGGGAACTTCCCGTACTCATTACTTAAAAATTCAGGTCAAAATGACTGACATCAAAACTTGTAACAGTAAAACTCATCTTTTATCTTATCCGGCATTTCATGTTAGAAATTCAGAATATGTCATACCATGAAGGAAGGTTGTATACAACATAACAAGAGAGAACAAATGGTTGTGTCTGCATAAAGCCACTCTTGTCTGCATACCTACTTAATCAGAACTGAAAAGAAAAGCCATCAAGTCTTACCTCTCTTCAGGAAATTCCTCTAAGTACTGTTCAACTCTACTGTACAAAGGATAGAGTCCTTCAATATCCAGCATGTCAAGCATCTGAGCCTGAAGGGTTTTATAAAGGAGACAACCCCTCGGTAAGCCAGAGCTTTCCAATTTATGTTTACCTAGAAGAAAATGTATTTTCAAATAAGGTAGAGATGAGTGTCATCTTTGCTTCATTTTGCCATTACATGTGCTTGTTCACAAAGCAAATCCAAATGCTCTTTAGACCAATCGGGGGGGGGGGGGCGGGGGGGGGGCGGGGCGACCCTGACCAAAACACTTCAGTTTCCAAACACTAATGTCCCAGGTGCATGTACTTACCTGCACACTTAAACAGCACATATTTGACTGCAGAATAAAACACCTGCTATGCAACTCTACAAATTACTCAAAAAAACAAAACCCAAACCCCACACATTTCCATTGCAATCTACTTGTTTGAGTCTACAAGAGAAATTTTTCACATGAGTTTGAAGCCACCACAAATTCCCTTTCAACAGTATGAACTGTTGGCAGAAAATAATTTAGCATTTCAGATATCAGGTCTTTTTGATATAGTATAAACAGATTTGTATTTGCTATCATTTCTGTAAGATAGCTCTTTCTCCACACAATACAACAAAACCAACCAGCAATGAAAAAGATCTTCCTCAAAAGCAGTGTTAGAAACATGCTGTTTGTGTAATTAGGATAACTAGCAGCATCTTGAATAATTAGAGCTTTACAAAACTTATGCACTGAGGAATTAACATGATTTACAGTTTTCCAACTCTCACTTCCCATTTCTTTTCCCTCCAGTACTCATACCTTTCTCTTTACCAGGAGCGGAGGAGTAGAAGAAAAACAAAGTGAGCTACACCCTAGCTGGCAAGGGCTGACAGGAGGAGCAGGGAAAGGCAAGAAACAGGTGTCATGTAACAAACCAACCAAAGCAGCCAGACTTCATCACATACAACATAAAAATTCCCCAGCCATTTGAAACACCCATGATGGTTATCAGCTCAAACTGGTATTTTCTTCCATTTTATCTCTACCACCTTCTGAATTTAGTTTTATCCCTGTTTATACAGGTACAGTGCTAAAAGTGCTCACTACAAGGTCATATTAAAAACCATTATCCAGCAGTTATGCAGCTCAGAACTCATTTTTAAAATGTCACTAAAACACCACTGTTTCTTCTCACATTGGTATTAAACAGCAAACGAGAAGCAAAGATCTGAATCATTATGTGGTAGCAGTTAATTACTGACAGTGCTCAAGAAATTATTTCTTACCATTTCTTACTAGCTCCTTATTAAAAGCACTTGCTTCACAGTAGCTTCTTCCTTGTGAAATGGGAACTGTCTTCATATCACCTGCCCTGCAGGCATCAGTACTACTTAGTAGCGTCATAGTTATAACATGGATTAGTTCTTTAACAATTGTCCTTGTACAGTGTGGTCCGCTGACCAACCCATTGGAAGGGAAAAAGAAAGGTTTTAAGTGACGAGCAAGTTCGTTCCAGTCAGAGACGCAGTCCTGGTCATCTCTACAGCCATAAATTAGTTCCCCATTCTGCAAATGAGAAAAAAAGATTTAGGCGCGTCATGAAATCCAGTTATTTGTACTCAGTTAATCAAAGCAGCAGATTTAAAGACACATAGCACAGAAAAGTGTATTAGTGTAACAGTCTGCATACAAATACACATTCCCAATCTCTTACAAATTTGCCCTCAAGTTTAATCAGATACGACAGGTGACAACCTTTGAGTTAGGACCAAAAAGCCCATCTAAGGCAAGTGCTATTTTCCCAACTTAATCAACTGTAAGTAATCAGAATAATGAAAGTGAACTGATCCTTAGCACATTTTCCTATTGCTTCTTTCCACATACTGTCAACAGTGAAAAAGTGCTATATGAAACAACCTTCTTTTAAAAGCCAAACTGGAAAATGGAGGGCTATAAAAAGGGACAGGAAAGGTGTGATAGTTACCTGTACTAACAGAAAAAATGGGACAGTTCATAAAGTTTAAGTAATTCAAAGAGTCACTTTAATACTGGAAATAAGTTGTAAAGAATCTTATTTCCTAGGATTAGTCTGAAAATCTGCATAAGCCATCAGTTACTGCTTTATATCTTTCCTACATTACTTCCATAGAAAAGGTAACTTTTTACTTCCTCAGTGAGGCATGCTGTGCTTGCATGAATGCTGTAACAGTAATTTCTAAAAATATTTGCAGCAACGTGCAAAGTTCTCTATCTTCTTCCTCCTGAAGAAGCATGTAACGTTTTAAAACTTTGGTCATCTTTAAAAGTCCTTTTCTATTAGTTGTTCCTTGGTGATTCTTTCAGACTAAGTAGTAGGCTCTGGGAAATTCTTACTTACCTGTCCTAACTTGAAATCTAACTAAGAATTTTCCTGTTTTCGTCTTTTGGGGGTCCACTAGTGATGGTGCTGATTAGGTAGGTTTGAAGTAGGATCTTGACTGTTCAGATGCTGAAGTCAAATTGTTTAAAAGCCAAGACAAAAAAAGCAAGCAGATTTGTTTGTTTACCTTAAATATTTTCAAGTTGTTCTGTGCCTCCTGTAATAAGCTCTTCAAAGCAAAGTGCATTCTCTGTTTATTTCTAGGGAAAAAAAAATAAATCTAAGAATGTTTTATCATAGCCTTTAGATGTTTACACCCGTGCCTGGAAGGCTCTATGGAATCAGAACTGGGCACCTGAAGTGAACACCCCCATTAAGCCTGTTACTCATGCTGAAGTCACTGCAAAGACAAAGTGACTATTCGCAACTAGAACTTCAAATCTGAGTAAAGTAAACAGCTCTTAGGTTTCATGTTATGTAGCAAAAGGCACTGGTACATTAATAAGCAACTCCGATTCCTGAAACACGTGTAAAAAGGTATATAGCACCAGAAATATCCACCATAAGAGTCAGACAAGCAGGCATTGGTCATCCTTAATACTACAGTGAAAGTGCAAGTAGTCTGAGAAAGAAATCTGGAACACAGATTTTTTTGGAAAAAACATAGAATCAAGTCACACACTTCCTTACCCTGAGAAGAGATCCAATGGGCAATATTTACTTGGTCGCTTCCATTTTCCGTTCGCTACCTGTTAAAAACCCACACCACTGCTGTTAATCACTCTTTCTGGAATAACTACTCTCAGTTATTTTAATAGTCCGGTGTGTGGCACTAACATCCTGCCTTCAGAAGTCCTACGACATTTAAAATGTTTTGAACATACAATTCATGACTACTAGGGGTCTTCCTCGTCATATTTAGCTCAAGTCACTCAAATTGCGTTCGCAAATGGAAAGCATGGAGAAAGGTCACATTAAATTACTGTAAGGCACAGTTATACAATTTCAGACACATAAAGGACATTAGTCAAATGAATTCCGTGTGTGTTACATGCTGTTATAAGTTACGGAATGCCACCATGCATTTGGTGAGCTGTACTTGAAAGGAAGTTTGACACTGGAGTTTACCCAATCAACAGTGTTAATAGTCCTCAAAGACTAATCGTGTATGTCTTTGCTTCCAGCTTCCCACAGAACTTGTTCCATCTCTCCCTAAACAGATTCACGCCCAGCAACTCAGACTTGTATCCACCTACTATCTTTAGTCACATCAGAGATTTAAGCAACAACATGCGAGTTAACAGGAAACAAGACTGCAATAGCAAATAAAGCACAGTGCAGTCAAAGGAAAGCAGGATGACTACTAAAAAAAAAAAATTACCTTTAGATGCTGATGCATACAGTAACGACACACCTTGTGCTTTATCTCCTGTGAAACATGGCTGGAAAAAGGAATGAAGCCACATTTTGGCTAAAACAAACAAACAAACAAAAGGGTATAAATATAAATGTATTTCTTCATATAAATATAAGGGCACACAATATGCAAATCTTTCCAGTTAAAGGAAACTAAAAAAACCAAACAAACCACTCAACATCCAACACTTAAAAGCTTAGTATAAGTCACTGTATATTATTCCCAACTATTTTACAGTCCTTGCTTAAGAAATAAGGACACGCAGAACTGCTGTGGCCTACAAAAAAGCCTAGTAATATCTGGGAAGTTTCCAAGTTTTGAAAGATCAGGAATTGGAAGAGGGAGGGGATATTTCATCTTATGGGTCACAGTGGAAGTGGTGAGCTCTGCCTTATCCCACTGCTGCGTTCCTTTGAAACTGCTCTGCTCAGTATGTGCTTAAAAAATGCAAACAAAACCCTCAGAAGGAGCTTCTCCTATTCAATACCTTAATCTCTATGCAGAGGATTGGCCGGTGTTCCACAAAACGATAGGTCTGCAGCCTGGTAAGATTAGGAAGGCACATTGCATAACCACTAAGAGTGTCCATATCTTTATCACAGCGAGACTCTGGGGAAAACAAGAACAACCAACACAAACAAGAAAATTAGGTGCGTGGATGTTTATTTTACTCAGTAGTTATCTTGTTCAGCAGGTGGGGGGGTGGGGACAAACTCAGAAAGACAGGACACAGTTTAGCAGGCTTTAGCCAATCGTGCACTTGCATAAAGTTGCCCTCCCCATTATCAACACCTGTTTTCAGTTTCCTCAAAACTGTCATAGGCATATAGAGTGCCTCAAGAGCTGCTTTTAATGGCTGGTTTCCAGCTCATCTCAAGAGAGGTATCAGTGAGAGGCCTGAAACAGCAAAGGAGTGCATTCAATTGGCCGACAAGAGGTAAAGAGACTTACTACTGTATTCAAAGATGCGATCTCATGTTTGCTTGCTAAAACTGCATGAACTACCATCCCTCAGTCTAGTCAAGAGGAACCTGTGAAAACTGGCAGGAATATCATGAACTGTTCAGAAGTTCAGGAGAAAGTGTACATCTAAACAGAACCTGCAAGTGGCTTCGCTCAACTCCTTGGTCTGTATGTAGTCTCTTCCTAGCCATTCCAGTGTTTACATCAAAATAATAAATAGGTGAAAAGGAACACAGAAGGAACAAAACTTAGCTTTCCCCTCCTCACAAGCTCACAACTTTGAACAAGAATTTCAAATTTTGTTGGCTAAGACCACCCTTTTAAAAATAGCACTTTTAAAATATAGTCCAGATTAACGATCCTGAGAAGTAACAAAGTAGCAAAATGGTTTCAGTCTAAGATTAAGAAGCATTATGTAGAGAAAGCCTTTAAATAACCTCCCTTGTCTGTTTCTCTGTCCCACACGCATCCTTTGGGACAGAGGAAGGTCTGCGAGATTTTAATTCAAATTTAACAAGAATGTACACTCCTAGATTTTCAGATATCTATGTTACTAAAGAGACATACAGAATACCTATGTTCTGTTATAGTTTCCATTGCTAAGAAAAATGTCCATTCTGAAAAATATATTGCAATAGAAAAAAAAAAAAAAACAACCAACAACTCAGAAACAGAAGCCTCATTAGGCATCAGCCTGCAATTACATGCTGTACTTCATAGGATGAGCTAGAAGAAACCTTCTTTCTCCAACAAAATGCTGGGGTTTGTTTTCTTTTTCTAAACTCAAGCAAAAGTACATGCGTGTTCAGCTGAAAGCCACTTGCCAAACCAGACAGACCCAGAAATTTAAAGTATTAGAGAAGTTCCTTTGTAAGTTAGACAGGCTTACGTGAAAGGTAATATTAAAGGAAATTCTTTCCTCCAGGTTTAAAAAAAAAATCCTTTAAAAAAAAATCCTTTAAAAGCAAACAGGGAGATTTGATGTTGTAAAGCAAGAAATACCACTTGGACAGCTCCTCACAACCACGTTTCTTCCTCTAAAGAAATCCCCAGGAGCTGCGGACACACAAAATTTAACTTTTAAGAAATAAAACTAAATTCTATCATTCACTCCTACCAGAGTATCATCGATTTTGTAACTTTTATTAGACACTATTTACTTCCTTTGCTGGTTTCTGGCACTGTGGAACTGTTTCTCAAAAAGGCGAGGACAAGTCAGCAATGGAGAGTGCCCTGTTCTCACTATATGTAAATTAATCCCTTTTTTTTCCTGGATCAAAGGCATCAAAGTACTGGCTACACTACTTTGATTCAATACCCCATTTTTCTTCAAGGAACTTTGCAAAAGCAGGAGTTTCTGGCCATGCCCAAGAATGTTTGAGAACATAAGATGAACACACCATGAGGGACATCTTCTCTTTGCCCATTCTAGAGCTTACACCTCACTGTACTTTTAGCCATACATGAAGAACAATGCACCCAAGTGTTGCTGACTAAGAATGACAACCCCAAATTCTGTAGCACTTCGCTTCACACTGAATGCATCAGAGATTGCCAAACCTGGAGTCTTGCAGCATGTTCCAAAAGGTTTCACAAGGTCAATGCACCCTTACCTCGCACACTGGTCCCCTTCAATCCCCACCCCTGTCCAAGGGGACTAGAAAAGCGTACTTGCACTTCACCGCTGGATAGGGACCCCAGAGCACCATGTAAGAATCGGGAGAAATCAGGCACAGCCCCATATCCCAGAGATGCTCATTAAACTTTAAAGGCAGCGCAGCCTATAACACTGCAACCCCTTGCAATGAGACATGCCAGCTATCAGGAAAAGAGACGCAAGAAGCTGGAACATCAAGTTGCACGCTACTTAAGTGCTATGACTCATAGGATGTGAGATGCTTAGCCCCAAGTGAAGAACTAACGCTGAAAACAGGACAATTTAGCGGGGAGTTTCTGAAACTTATCTTCCTTCCAAAGCTCTGCTGCACAGTCCAGAAGAAGCAGCTGATGGAATCAAAACAACTCTTTCAGGACGCATCTTCCACCTCCCTCACTGACCTTTGTAAAGGACTTCACAGCAAGGTGAAAGCTTGTTCCACATTTAACAAACACAGGCTTACAGAGGATCCCTTTCCCCAGTTTGATGAAACTAGTATCAGATGCAATTTTTAATTCTAGAACACACCCATTTTTCCACAAGAAATTTTCAATGTGTCATTGTCCAAATATTGAAAAAAGTTTCCTCATATTCTGAGGTATGATGCTTTTTTACTTTATAATAAAGCACAATGCTTTACAGCTTGAGGAAGGCCCCCTTTTTAATGCTATTCCTGGCACTTACCTGGCCTCTCTGGCTGAATTTTTAAACAGAGCTGTCTTACGAAGTCTAAAGGCAGTTGAATAATTTCCTATTAAAAAAAAGGAAATATATATTTCAGCACAAAAATTAATACCCAATTTGGGGGTCTTAAAATGGAGTACTGACGTTCAGTGGATGTTAACAACAGTATACTAAACTATATAATGAGCAGCTTCTCCTCTGATTACCTGCAATCACATGCAATACTCACTCCACTATGAAACCAAGAACTAATTTAAATAAATACATGAACAAAGAGCATTTTCAGTGCAAGTTTAACATGCATGAAGTAACTCGCATCATTTTGTCCTTTTCACAAATGAAAGAGTCCCATTTCATCCCGTCCCATGTCTCACATCCCACCCACCCAAGGCAGAATTGTGTAACTCCAGTTCCAGGACAAGGTGTAACTTTTCCACTCAGGTCTCTGATGTTCAGTTAGCTAGATCTGGCCGCCCTGAAGAAGAGAGAGAGTGGCAAGGAAAAAGGTTACCTCTGACTGCACAGAAACCTAGACAATTCACATGAACCAGATTTCTCCCCTTGTTTTGCAGTTAGTCTAAAAATCTCTCTCTCTCTCACACCTCTCACCTTATGCAGGGCACAGAAATGACCACGCTTCTCATTATTACCTTGGAATAGCTCAAACCACAGAGTACAATCCAATCACCTCATCAGCACAGAGCAGGATCTTTGTTCTGATCCAAATGCTTCATGAGTGTGTATCTTGCTCGAGAGTATCTGCAAACCCTATTAATTCCTTTTACTAGCATTCAGTGTTCCCCAAAACACTTCACTGTTTACAATGCATAAGCCATTTATTTTAAGAATAAAACATTTACCCCATGGTGAACATAGTTCTCCCCAAAGAACTGCTTCATGACATGTTTTCCAAAGTCTACGATGTTTTGCAGATGGTGTAGTATTTCCTCTGAAGTCTGGAAGACAGAAACATGGTAATTTAACTATGAAATAATGATAAACAACATTCAAGAATACATACACATACTAGTCAGTGATTTAGCAAAGTAGCTCAATTGCTCTACAGAGTTTCGTAGGTCAGTGCATGTTAAAATTAAACAGACACACAAAACGCCTCCTACAGTTGTTTCCCTACCGCTGCCTGAGAGGCTGGGATAACCAGGAAAACAGTCAGAAGAGATGATTCTTCTTCTTAAGTTTCAGGGGGAAAAGGACAAAAAAAATTAAAAAGGTGGAAGAGGGGGAGATTACTCAAGATCTACTTTGTCTTTGACCGTTATTCTAAAACAGCTCAAAGAACTGCAATAGTCAAAAGGGATGCACAGCATGCCTTCTTACCAACAGGTGATGTGCAAGAGAAGCTTTCAGTGTTATAAAATACTTCACCTGGAGATGTGGAAGAGAATGGCCTAAAAGACTGAGCCACATGACAAACCTCTGCATGCACAGGTACAGAATTTGCCAAATCCTGCCTCAAACAATGAAAAATCTTACTGTAATGTCATCTTCCATTAATTTTATGTTATGTGTCTATAAGGAAACACAAAAGTTCTCCTACAAGACAAAAATGCCAAGCTAGATAGAAATGAAGCTAAATGAGTACTGGAAGCAGGACAGCAACATTAGCGCAGTCTGACTTTGACAGACTTCTGCTCATTAAAGAGGTAGCAGAGAAGCTTTACAACAATATTATCCCCTTCCCAGCACTCCAGCATACTCTGGCTCTCTGCACAGTATTTTATTGTTATGATAGACAATCTCCAAGCTCCTGTGTCCTTTTGTAACACAAAGCTTTTCTGGAAAAACACTACTTTGCCTACCACTGTACACTATAAAGCACTGAACCATATAGATTTACTCTTGGGATTGAGTAAAAGTGGAGGAAGAGAAAGTGCAACACTCATGTCCAAGTTAGAAAATCAGAGAGGAAAAACAACATGAGCAGGAGAAAAAAAATAAACAGAGCAGAGTAAGAGTAAACAAAACGCTAGGAGGACACCACTCACATAATGACAAAGTCTAGAGAAAGGAGGAAATACCACACCCAACACAAATTAAAAATGTTTATAGGGGAAAGGAGATTGTCACAAACCAAGCAATCTTACTAACTTTGTTTTACAACACCATCATAACAGGTAGATATTTTCCCCACCTTGAAGGGTTTGTTACCTAACAAACTCACACAAGTTGTGCAGGACTGAGAAGGATTCGTTTGTCACATAACACATGTCTGCAAAGACTACATACTAAGTTTAACATTCTTCCTCTAGCAGGATTCATTTTCCAGACTGAGGCAGCAATACACAATACTGCAATATGCAATAATGCTTTACAGAAAGTAAAGTCACTACAGTAACATACATTACTGCACACTTACTTCAGTGACATACCATACTACATACTGTTATTTCAGTATGCAGAGCACTGACCAAAAAAACTCAATCCTTTGCAGCAAGTAGGAAAAACACAATTTTTCCAAAGCACTTATACAGCATTTCCATCATTCTGTAAAGGCCAGTACAGTGCTTATTCTTTAAAATGCTTGGCATATTCTATGTGGAGTTGTTTCTCAGAACGGCTCTCCCCAAATCCCTTTAAGGGAGCCAAAATAAGCTTGGAGTGTCTTCACAACAGGCAACCTTCCACACACTATGATGCCTGAGTAACTTTCTCAATTGCAGTCATCTGGTCTAAAGAAGTGTATTTAAGAAAAAAGAATTAATAGGCAACAAGATGTGCGAGCAGGCCACCCACATGGGTATGCAAAAGGATATTCTACAGCAGCGTTGCTCCATCTGCGCTTCCGAGGAAGGCCAGTGCCCCCATCACTAGTGCTGAACACACCACGATCCACCAGAGAGGACTGCGGCAGCCCGAGCTCCTTCACTCCTCTCAACCAGAGGGCAGGAGACCACCGCTGGGGAAATCCCTGCTGCCCACCCCCCTACTCTCACCCTCAGCAGACTGCAAACACACTGTATCCATCCTCCCTTATGTTTCATTTGTTCCAGGCTGGGGAAGAAGTTGCTTTGCAGAGGGGAAACCCCCCAGCATTTTAAAACCTCAGTGGTTATAGTAAGTATCTTCCTCACCTGATGAAGTGGGAAATGGCAATCCTGAACACATACTATATCAAAAAAGTCAATTTATATACAGATTTCTGCCCTTTTAATGACAACATAACCCTTTCTTTAACTTACACAAATTCCGAATTGTGAGAAGGAATGTTACATCATCTCATACAGTAACAGAAATCTCAGCTAATTCCCATTTCCAGATTATTCTGACCTGGTTTGCTGATGTCCACACTACGCACAGGCTTTCTTTTTTTTTTTTTTTTAATAAATATATATATGTATACACACACACATATTGGGAAATAAGCATTTTGGAAAATCAGGACATTCACTGCTACTACTACTACAAGGAAAGACTCACCAGTTAAAAAGATCAATACAAGTTTAAAATTACAACTCAAGCTTACGACACCTGCTCACCTCCTTTTAAGAGCAAGTATATTTGATATACTCTAAATGAAACAAAAAACAACTAACAGGCTACTGGAGCACCACCTTTCAACATCAAAAAACACTAAGATTAAAAGCTTTTGAAGGACCCGTCCTTACTGCCACCTTGTTTAGCAAAACACTAAAACTCCAATAGGTTCTATATGATAAAAAGGCAAAAAATTCATTCATGCAGAAGACTCATATACTAAAATTAGCAATATGCAATTCAAATCATTCAAGTGTCAGGACTCATGGACTTTCTACTCAAGAAATGCAAGCCCCAGAGTTACATTATTGATTATGAGTATTTTTCATTAAAACGCTGATTGTAACAGTAAGATTACAATTTGCAATAACACCACTTTGTTTAACTACTAGATTATCTAGCCCCAAATTCATAACCAAACAGTATAAATACAAAGCAGCGTCCAGACTTCTTTACCTTTTCCAAAGGAGTTAAGCAGAAGAGACTGAGACGCATTTGTCCACGTCCGAAATTCAGTATGCGTCTTACTAGAAAATATTTTGCTTCAACTGCTTCTTTCAGAGCTGTTTACATTGGATGAGCTACAGTGTCACGCACAGATATATAACACTTTATATCCTAACTCATCTTGCACTAGTCAGGAATACAGATTACATCTAAAAAACATTTTCTCCTCTACAGCTGTCATGTTGCTACGTCCAAGTTTGTCCCAAAACTCTTGATTCTCCAGGACTTGTTTACAGGTCTGAAAATCAAACATTTAGTCTTCCATTCTCCTCCAAGAAAAACTGATCCTTTAAAAAAATCAACCACCCAAATAATTAAATATATTCAAATTACATAATCTTCTATTTAGAGAGCAAAGCCAAAAGGAATTGTGTATCACAGAGTCCACACAATCACAATACAAGGCAAATACAGAATGCTGGAGCTGGCCACAAGCCAGCTCTCCTCAAAATGTAGCACTTTTACACCTGAGAGGGGAGTTTGCTCTTACAGCGTGCATTTATCAGTCTGGAGCGTGAACTTAGAGAGACACTGTTTAAAATGCTTTCAGAGGTACGCTCCGCCACCGTGTGCATCCACAAATAGCCTTTTTGCTGTTACAATAGGAAGAAGAGAAGCATGTCTGTTTGGGGCAACTCTGAACAGAAGTTTTGCTAACAGGTTTCTAAAAAGCAAACTCTTGGTGCTTCATCAGCTACAGCCCACAGGAATACCTACTGTGATCTATCGCTATGCTTGGTAGGATTCTGAGCAATTTTACTAATCTGATTACGCAGGGAAAAAAACATTCAAGGACCTGACCAGCATTCAAATACTAACAGAACACCATGGCCAGTAGATTTTTTTTCTTGTGTTTCGCTATCCCAATCCAAAAAACTATACACATGCCAAAGCAGTCCACAGAAGTATTATCAACTTCAGCGCTGTGGTGGGTAACTGTGAAAAGTCACTTCCTGTCTTCCTTTGCAACTTCATCATACTTCGTCAATTTTTAAAAAACAAGTACGATGCAACAATCTCTTCAGACTTCAAAAAAAAAGAAAAAAAGAAAAGGAAAAAAAGCTGGTATTCAGTGTTTTGTTTTCTTAAATAAATGGCAATAGACTGACTTTTTACTTGAACTTGTGGTCTCATTCTACCCTCCTATATTAGAAATCGAGATAGGCACTGTTTTCCTTTCTTCCAATCCACTGGGTTCTTCCCTGTTCTCATAAAAACTCTAAACATTATTATCTTGAACTACTACAGAAGCACAAGATACATTTTTTAAATCCTGCCACTATAAGCAGATCAAAAACTTACTTGAATCCCACTTTAGTTTTATCAGACTTTTTTTTCAAGTAAAACAGTAGCACAAAGGCCATCAAATAACTCGTACGTACACTGTGTTCATGGGGTTCACCTTCCTCTGCTTTCCTCTGATCTACTTCAGAAGCTTCTCTTTTGTCCCTTGTTAAACTGGACGCATTTCGCATTCATCTTCCTGATTTAAAGCAAAACACCATTCCTATACATTTACTTTACGTTCATCCTTGTTTCTTTTTTCCTAAAATTAAACACTTGCCCCCAGCTCTCAGTATAGCTGTAATGCTTTTTATAGTTCTTTCTCATCAGAAGTGTCTGCCAGTGAACCTTACAAAGCCATAGTTCAGAAGCTGCCGTAACTCAAGCCATTCCCTCTCTCTCTCAGGTAACACACCCTAAAGACTACTCATGAGGTTGAGGAAATGGCAGAATTTGAACCCGCTGCCTCTCGTGCTCTCTTTTTTTTCCCTTGGAGCATTGTGTTGACACTGCACTTTTACCCTCCACCTTTGATTCTTGATCATTTTTTATCTCTGTTAAAGCAAATATAAGGTAAATCGCTTCAGCTCCTTCTCAAGCAGAAAAACCTTCTGCCACAGTCCAAGTAACTGGTAGACTGTGTCCCACCATGTTCTTTCTGCAACAGACAGCATGCTAAAAATCACTCACTGACAAAGGCTATTCTGTGAATATTTCATATTTTTGTCCAAATTCCATGGCTTTTTATCTACTGAATAGGTAGTCAACAGCAGACCTTTATCACGACACCAGTCCTGTGCTGCTCCTCTTCCGTCCCACCTAGCAACAGTCAGTAAAACTGTCATTTCTTCCTCAGCATCACCCCACTCTCGTACGTTGATATGCAACATTAACACTTTCTCTGTTGCCACAGCTATCCTTAGAGAAAGCCGTACCTTCTACACATTGCAGTCTTACAATCTGTCCCGCACAAAGGTCTTGGTATCAGCAGTCTCATAATCTTAGTTACGTAAGAGGACCTCAAATTTCCTCCTCTTGCCAAAACTCCTGAAACACAGGCACATTTCAAAACATCCCCTTATTCTTACTCCTGTCAGTCACAGTTCTTTCACAGGTTTCCTGTTTCTCCTCAGACTGGTTATTAGCTTACCTGGGGGCTTTTATCAACAGGACATGTTGAATCTTACCTTATTCTGGTTTGGGGGGGACTTCAAAAACCGCAGCACCACACAGCGCTAAAGAAAGATAAGAAAGAATATGGTTTCATTAGCATTTAAGTACATCATAATTTCTGAACAGCACAATTGTCTGATTCCCCACTCCACCTCATCTGAGAAACTGGAAACTGGGGGGGGGGGGGGGGAGAAGGAGCAAAACAGGCATTTTAGATAGTTCTTTCACTCAACTTGAAATCAAATACATCAATGTCTGTCACCAGATTTGCCATCACTTTAACAAGGTAGCCACTCTGCACTTAGAGTCACCAAGTATAACAGGGGAAATACTCCCTTAGCTTATTGCACTGCTCTGAAAATCTGGTAAAACACAGTATCAAACAAACAAACAGAAAAACACCCTATCACTTTTGTACCAAAGGTCTTTGGGAAAAAAAAATGCAAGACCCACTTAGATATCATTTGCTTCCAATATCAGCACAGCATTACAAAATATTAAGGAGACACCAGTTACCAGCAGTAGCTACACAGCTCTACTTATAAACACTAAAATCTAATACTTCTAAACTTCCAAAAAGTAAACATATAACACGGGGACAAATGCAGCAGGTTTCCAAATATTTTACCTTAAAAAAAAATTCACTAAGTTTTGTCATTTTTACAATTTCTATAAAATTTTGTAACAATTCAAAAACCTTCATATTTTCAAAGTACAAAAATTCTAAAAACATCCTCAGCCTTTTTCTAAGAGTTCATATAAAAATATTTTGTAGATGTCCTAAGTAAATTAGGCCTTTCTCCTTAAGCCTGTTAAGAGAGTGTCTTCCATCACAGAAGTCACCTGAAGTATCTCTCAATAAAATCTTGCTGAAATTAACCATTACGCTTGGTAAATAGACTTTTTAATATTAAAATCAAATTTTGACACAGAATTAAGGAACCTGCAAGTCTTATTAGGTGAGGCAACACATAGCCCTGCCTCCGATTAGTCGGTCTAAATATCTGATCCTCACGATGTTTACTCCTACAGTGATGTACTTCAGCCTATTCAGATAAGATGTGGATAAAAACAACTGGGCACCCCAGCAGGTAGAGGCGAACAGCTGTTTTCTGGAGTTACCTCGTAGTCACTCAGTGTCTCCATTTGGACCTTTCCTAGACACACCAAAAAGGATTACATTCTATTTAAAGCACTACCAAAGAAGTACTAACACTCAGATTCCCTCACAAATATAATACAGACAAAATGTCATAGTTACACTTCAGGTTTATGGAATCTAAGCTTTTTCCCTACCAAATGACTTGCCGTTAAAAAACCTCCCATAGCACGGCAGCACCAGATATATTCCGTATTTCAGGGCTGAAAGCTGTCTCTGGACGGTGCTGAGTGGGAGGGCGCTGCAGTTATCTTTGATTTTAGCACGTAGAGAAAGAGCAGGAGGAGAAAAGCAAAACAGATGACAATGTGTAATCCAAAATACTAACAAAACAAGACCCAGATTCAGACATTGCTAGTGAAAGCCAGAAGCAGCCCCTTCAATATCTAAAAAGTCTCAAGCCAGCATAAATCTCATAGTTCACCCACATCTGGAAAACACTCTCGGGTAAAAAGATACTTCGCTGAATTTTGATTCAACTTTTCCTGCAAGATCTAAACAGCATGAGTGTTACAACAACAAACTAGATAAATTGAACACTAATTACCATCACCTAGATTTGACAAGATTGCTGGGTGACACTTACTCTTTTTCTCCCATCATGACCTACACGTGGATAGCTCAGGCCTGATAAGCCTGTACGCTCTGTGTATGCAGTTCGTTATTTTTAGTGTTTCAACTGTTTGGATCCCCCACTTTAAATGTTCATAAACAAGTGGATCAGTGATGGAGTGATCTGATCATCACTTCTACTCAATTCAGAAACTTGATTCTGTAGCATTTCAAGGGTGTTGTAGATATTTACCTATTAATCAGTTCCTAGCCAACAAGCTTCCAACCACCGCTCTAGAAAATCCGATTGCTCTCACAGGACTCACTACAGTATTTGTTCATTACCATATAATTTCTGAAGAGGCATGCTAGGATAAAATGACCAAAATGATCTACGGCAAAAGAATAACACACTGCTTGTCTGAAGATGTCGAAAGGAAACAGCAAAGTTCAAACAGAACTTTTCAGTCACAGATGCACTTCAACCAGTCAGCCTGCACTGTGCCTTCGTACGGCTATTAGATGATCTGAGGGAAAACAAACCAAAACACAAGAAACCAAACCCAAACCACTGTTTTCTTTTTTAGGGGCAAGTTTTCGGCTAGGTCCACCCCTTTGTGCAATTCAACACACGGTTACACAAACAAAGCCACAGTCCAAAGGTTAACCCATCAGATGTCAAAGATGCCAACTGCTTCAGAATTATTACCACTGAAAATATTGGCACACATTTTTCATGCTATTGCATTACTGATTCACTTGACTGATTCTTTACTTGGAAATACTGTGGGTGGTTGTTGCCATGAGGTTTTTTGTCAGTTATCTTAAATGCCTTAGATTTTTTTCTATTTACAGATTGAACATCAAAGATGTAACATGCTTATCTGCATGCAAAACAATGGCCCAAATCCAGAAGAGAACAGATTTCTTAAGAGGTTGTCACTACTCTTTAGCACTTTGAGAATCAGATCAACTAGATCCTAATGCTCCCTAAATTTCATTCTCGATGTGCACCTCTGTAAGCCCTTCCACTGCTTAACACCACTTCCATCAATGCACTGTTACCATCGAAGTGTTTAGTTAATTGGATAATAGTCCCATCCAGACAAAAAGATGAAAACAACAGGCTGCAAAATCAAGCAGAGAAAAAAAAGAAACAATGCATGGAGGTAGGCAAATGTAATACATGAAACATTACGAGGCTTCCTATCTTTTGAAGAAACAAGACAAGCTAGAAAAATAGTGAATTCAAAGGAAGAATTCTGTCTACTTTTTTTTTTTTTAATCCAGCAGCCCTTTCTCTGCAAGTGTTGTCAGTATCCAGTTAGTGATAAAAGACTGGGGGGGGGGGGGGGGGAAGCCATCAGAATATCAAATACAACTGCTCTTACTCTCCAAATACAGAACTTAAGTGTGACTCTCACATGAGAGCACAGCAGTTTGATAACAGATAACAAACAATGTTCTTACTGGCGCCCAGGACCATACTAGGGCTACAACAAAAACCATTTCCAACTGTTACAGAAAACTCAAAACAAACTATAGCAACAAGGATACCAAAACTTGTGTCTCTCAAGACACATCCACAATCGCTCCACTGCTGAGACGATATAATCAGGAGCCTATGTTCTGGAGGAGCACTATCTCAAGCCACAGTGTTTTGAGACTCCAGACTTAAGCTTAAGGTCCCACCAAGAAAGGCAAACACTTCTTTAGCACCCTATCATGAAACAACTGTCTGGGTTAAATCATAACTGGAAGTTAATGGTTGCCAATAGACAAGAAGCTGTGGGTGCGGCTGGGAAAGTGTACTCAAAGAAGTCATTGGGATCACAGAAACACACGGATGTGTACACACAACTCTTGTCCTAATGTGTCTTGGGGAAAAAAAAGTTTGCTGGTCTTAGTCCCCACTAAGGTTATCTGCAAGAATTTTTCTTCTTCAAAGCAGTTACTACAGCTATTATTTTAATCTTACTTAGTGAAATCCAAAACCAAAGTAATCCTTGACAGTTAGGCCAAAATATGACTGGCATCAATCCAGGTACTTTGGATTAGGCAGTAGCATTATGAAACCAGGATAAAAGCTTGGTTTCATAATGCTACTTTCATAAAGAAATTTATTTCTTTACAGCTTGATGTTTGATATTGGCCTTATATTTTCCCAGAATGTCTTCCAAACTTCATTGTCATAAGATAAAGCTACCACGCAGGCCTCCTGAACTGCAGAGTTTTCACAAGTTAAACACAATTGGGGCAAATCTATAATCTTGATATTCTCCTTCAGAGAAAAACCTCGTTTGCATCACTGTTTTTTTCAAGTTTCCGTCTCTTGCTACATTATTAACAAAATCTGTGTAAGAGCTGGTGCCAGTGAAAGAAATAGGAAAATTTGTATAAAACCAAGCTCAAATGCTAGTAAAATTGTTTAGAAGTACAGAAGGATGTGTATTTCCTTTCTGCTGTTACCACCTCAGCTCACACAGTTTTAAAATAAGCTTCTGTATGAAAATATGAAGAATTAGCCTGTCCAAACACAAAGCCTGGGAAACATCACTTCAGCTTCTGCTTTTCCAAATAAGCAGGTTCACGTCATTTGTTATTACTCTATTATTATTCTAAACAGCATGCATTAAGTGTTTTTGTCTAGAGGCAAAGCATTACTCTAACATCTAGTTCTGCAACTGCCCACTATAACTAGGAAAGATTCTTATCTAGTTGATTACTAACTTGTGTTCACATATGCAAGACCTACTGGTAGAAACCAAGGCACTTTGGGAAGCAACTTTTTAAGTCCCAAAAGGAAATCCACGCCTCTTCCCACCACCCTCATCTCCCTCACTCCACACCATCTCATAAATTGTGGTCTGTGAAAACTCACCAGTCTTTTTGTAAGCACTACACGCAATTTTACATCAAAGTTACCTACATGTCTACTATACTCTGTTGTCAATACATTTATTTTGAAAAGGCACACGATATACAAGCAGAACAAGAAACCCCACATTTGTTTTAAAGTTGCCCATATAAAAGTCATGAGCTTCCAATTGTAAACAACGTGGAGGAAAACACTCTCAAAGATTGGTGACAAATCTTTCCCTACAATTATTACTATACTATTTGCTACAACCAATTACACACACCGCCACCAACTACTACCTAAGGAGATGAAGATATGAAGTCGACGAGTTTTAGAGAGAATGGTGCCTAAAAAGGCTCTTGATTTCTTTATACAGTAAAAGCTGGTTGTTTAATTCATTGTCTTTTGCTGAACCTAAAGAGCTATCAAGAACCTACCGAACACAGCCCTAAGTACGCCAAACCTTCTACCACCATTGTGGTTATTCAATGCAACCTAATCATGGTGGATTTACAACAGTGTACAGCAATGACGCCTAGAAAAAGTGTATTCCATCTAAATTTCAGTCAAAGGGTGGGAAAGGGGTTAAATTACACCGAACTGCTATTCAAGCCCTACTTGAATGTAGCGATATGCAAATACTAATTCATGACAGTTTCAATGGTACTAAATATGAACTACGGAACTATTTTGCTGATATTAAGCTATGTCTGCAGTAGCACATTGGAGCTGCATGCAGTGTATGCCAACTAAAAAAATTACACTGACATTTTTTATTCTAAATTTACATTCCACAACCCCTTCAGTTCCAACTCTAGTCTGGGGGATTTAAACAGAAAACAGTGGGTTTCTATTCAGAAAATGCAATTTCTGGGAAGGAAGCAAATGGACAAAGAGGTCTCATCTTCATATCTCAGAAAAGACAGCTGCACAGAGGAGAGTTCCTTCTGAGAACTAATAAAACTCAGTAAAAACATCCCACTACACTGCCCAGGCACTTCAATCAAAGCTTACCTTTATGATACTCAACACAAGACGTTTTTAAAGGTCTCCTCATCCAGGGTGTCAGCGTGCTGTGCAATATGGAGGGATATGGGAGATTAAAACAAACTAACCACTGGAAAATTTTGCAGCTTTTGAATGAAGTACACATAGCAATATTGTATACAAGTGTTGTTTTCCAACCCAGTTTTGTTCTGTATAAGTTGGATAAGATCACACAAAACAAAGTGAGGAAAAAGCTACACTTCCTGCCAGTATAGAGGAAGTTTAGCAATTGCTCACACAAAGTGCAAGGAAGCATTCAAAAATCAGAACAATACTCTTTTATTTAGCATAAGAGTCCCTTAAGAACAATCTTTTTATTTCTTTACATGAATAAAGAATTTCTGGCATAGCACCTGGCTTGACACCATTCAATACCTTAAACCATTATTTGGAAGCAACCACCACCATGATACTTGTTTTCTTTAGCAAAGAGCTCGCGGCTTGCATCAGACTTCAGGTACTCATTCCACTTTTTTCCTGCTTGCTTATGATCCAGATTCCCATGATAGTTAAGCACTAACTCGGGTTTCACTTTATAGCTAAGCTTTGTCTAACCTTGCAATATGCAGATGGTACCAATTCCAAGAGCAGTTTATGATTGCACTAGCCATGAGTGAGAAAGAAATGTTTGCCCTTCAGCTAAGCCACCTAATCACAGTACCTGAAATGATATCAAGTGATACACCCACAGGTACTAGGCGGAAAGGCATACCAGAGAGAGAACATAATGAATAAACCTATTGATGCCTGGCCCTCAGCATACATTACAACAGTCTGCGTAACACCGTGGGTGTCCCCAACACCCTAGCTGTTAAAAACAAGCAAGAAAAAAATCTGGTCTTTAACAGTGTATCAAATACCTCATCCATCTGTCAAACAGGTGAGTTATACCAACACGAACACGGAAACACGTACTAAGCTTCCTTCCTTTAAACTGCTCTAAACCTCCACCTACCAGCAACATACACTTTCCAGCATTAAGCTGGTCAGCTTCTCTTACATTGGGGAAACAAGGCATTTCAGGAAAATAGTAATAGGGAGGGGAGGAAATAAAAAGTCAAAACAGTAAGAGGGATTAGAATGAAGTTAAGTAATCAAATTAAGAGTTAGAATACGTTAGTAATTCCAAGCATCCTGAACACCTCAGCTAGAAGAAACCTAAGGAAGTCTTGGGCAACTGTTCAATCGAACGCAGCGTCTCTGTTCCTTCCTGAGCAAAACCAGGAGATCAGAACACGGTTATTGCATATTTTAGAAATAATACACTGAGGCAAAGAAAACATGCACTGAAAGGTTGGCCGGGAGGAAAGAACCAAAGGAGTGAATAAAATAGGCCATTAGACTGACCACTCCTACGTAGCTTATGGGTCAGCCAAGTTACTTCCACCAAAGCAACCAACCCACTACTGCTGCTGACTGACGGAAGATACGTATGCAGTACAGAAAAGGCAAAGTGTAGTCTTATAAACTCCACCGTCACTGCACTTACCAAACACTTAGACAAAAAAAAAAAAAAGCCTTTTAGATAACAACTTGATCTCATCAACTGTGAAAAGAAACTCATTCGACTTTGAGCTTAGCACCCAAATAGAAAAAACAAGGCCATTTTTAATCAAGACTACCTGCCTCCTGAGCTTGTCTGCAAAACTGAGATTCGTTTTACATTTTCATTGCACATAGCCTTCAGCATTCTCAAAAGTCCCTCAAAAAAAAGAAAAAGAAAAAGAAGAAAAAAAAAAAAAACAGGCATAAAGTGGAGTTTGAATTTCCAAAGAAAGTCACCAGAGGACAATTCTGCTCCAGCACTCTATTATTAGCAAAAGAAGATGACACCTGTGAAAAAAATTTTTCTGGGGGGAAGAGAGTGGTGTTGCTGCTGCTATGGCTGAAGTACCACTGTCGTATTACATTGGAGTACTAGACTAAGATTCGCAGTGTTTCTGTCTCCCATCTCCTTCCACACACATGCTGCGTTTTCCCATCTGCATCTACAGAACCTAAGGCACTAATACAATAAGACCAGTTTTAATTGCTGCCTTTCTGTTATTTCTCCTGTCCTCATTCAACCCCGCTACCCAGTGCCACCTTCCCTTTCACTTTATAGAAGATACTCCTACACTGCACTGCACTCAGAGCATCCTTTCAGCACAAAAACCTGGTAAAGCCAAGGAAAAAGTAAATTTAACTACACTGGTGCAATATGGAATTGAAATCCCAATATGGAATTTGAATTCTACATAGATGTTGACTCAAGCTGTTGACTTTTCTTGGGGTCAAAAAAAGCTTTGCAGCTAATCCACAGAACTGGAAGTGCTTCCAACTTTTAATTCTTCGTTTACAGTAAAAGCTTAGTAGACTGTACTCAAGAAGAGTTAGTCCAATTAGTTATGACATCTACAATTGCAGTTGTACCAGTTTAGCCAAAGAACCAAATACAAAACTGTCTTCCTTTTTTCCCAGTGACCATAGACATGTATTTAAACATCAGTTAACCAAGGTTAACACAAGGAAACATACAGTTTCATACAGGTGCCACAAAGGGTACCGAATTCCAACTCAAACTGGTGATTGCCTCCTGTTCCTAAAAACTTAATTGTTGTTTACAGCAAGGCAGACATCTCTTCCACTGATGACACACCCTGATTGCATACTTGGCTTTTCAACTGGTTTTTATAGCTGCTTGCTTCAGTAAATTTGGGCAGAAGCTCCTCTACTTGCTTACAATAAATAAATAAACAAACAATAAAAAGCAATTACAACAAGGAAAGCAGGAACAAAGCAATATATTATGTTTAGTCATCAATCTATTTTCTTGTCCTTTTTCTAAGTAGGCAAAGGGTGTGCAGGTGTCGGTTTTTTGCTAGACAATGTTTAGATATGCGTAGCCTCCAAAGAACACAAAGCTGGAGAAACCAGTTCAAGGAAACACCCTACAAATGAGCAAAAAAGCAGAAGAGGTTTTAATGGCCCTTAATCCCTATTAAAGTTCATGCTGGAATCTCAGTCCAACTCATTCACATGTGAAGTTTTGCTTCCTCCAGAAAATTCTACAGAACCAGACACAAAACTCCTCCCTATATTATATCACATAGCTTTGGTGAACCTTTTGGATACGAAATCCATCAGAAATAAGCATTAGCATAGGTTTGGAATTTAAATAGGAGAATCTCCTCCAGGATAAAAAAATATTTAAGTTCAAGTCTTACCAAAACTATGCCTTTCCCATTAGTCAAAATAAATTTAAATAAATACAAGTTGCATCTTACCTTTTCTGATAATTTCTTACTGTGAAAGAACCAAGACACCGTAACTTAGCCATATTTTAAATCAGAGCAATATTCAGAGAAGGCCACTGTTAATAAGCTATTGTATTTACATTCGCAAGGAACAGCAACTAGGTTTTCAGTATTCTTCCCCTACCTGAAGACTCGTTAATATAGAACAGACTGCTGATTCCTGCATTTCCTTGAAATCAAGACATTCATTGATGTTAATTCACTATTCTACAGACACTGAGAAAAAAAAAACAAACAGAACACAACTGAACAAAAAAAAGAACACAACTGAACAAAATCCATTTTATAGTCAGGGATCTGGAATTTCTCAGGAACGACTTGGAAGTTTTGGGGGCAATACTTTACTTACACTAATTTCAATAGGACAAAACAGATTCAGCCAACTCCACACAGAAAAACAAGGGAAGAAGAAACAGGACACACAGGTTTTTGAACTCGTACAAAATGACATCATGAGAATAAGTGCCTTAAGAAGATTCTCTCAGCAAGACAGCAATTAATGATCAGCATCACTCCCTTTCTGCCAAACAAGACCAAATAGGAAAGCTGCAGCTAGCTAGTAGTTCTGACTATAAGCTTTTCACTCTTTCAGCAAAAACCCCTTTGTCTAAACATACAATCTTGTTAATGGGCCTCTCTCAAAGTAAGCTTTTCTAACAAAATTTTCCACCAAGAATAATTTGTCATTATTCTTAAAAACAAACAAACCAACCAACCACAGGAAAACTGTTTCATATTGCAAAAGCACTATTAGGAACAATTATCTAGCCTGATTTGACACAAAGCACCCCCTCATAAGTAGAATTATTTTACTCCAAAAACCAAACCCAAAACCATCTCCCCCGTGTGCAGAAAGTGTCTTTCTGCACACACTTTGCAGCCATCATAATGCAGCTGCCAGCAGAAGCAGCTACAGATATAGTGAAATCAAAGACTGCTGTTAAAATACAAAATAACCCTCTCTCCTAGCAACCTCTACTCTCTACAGTCCCCTACAAAGCCAGAGCAAGGATCAGGAAGGATGCCTGCGAAAGCAGCACTGTGATATCCTCCATCTTTACCCATGTGTCTTGAAGCAAAAAAGAAAAAAAAAAAAAAAAAAAAATCAGAGAAGGGCCAGATACCATTCACTTACTACAGGCACCAACTTTGGGAGTCTTCTGCAAGTTTGATTATCTGACTTGACTCCCTCACCCAGTCTCCTTAGGTCTGCTTCTTTACCTTCTCCACCTACCCTCCCTCGCCCTTTTCTATGTCGTAAGCTTACATATGCTTTGGAGATGGTTTACGCATTTACTAATTAAGTCCCATACCAAAACCCAAGGATATCTGTTAGAGCTGCAAGCGCTCCAAGACAAGAAGTAGATTATTAATAACAATCAAGGCATCTGAAGATACCAACCATGACCTTTTGCAAGCACACACCAAGGTTCCTCTAGACCATCTCACTGAATAAAAAACAAGCTGGGAAAAAACCCTCCTCTTTTCTTGTACCACCTCCCAGTAGTCACCCTGAAACACAAGCTTAATGTTCAAACATATTTTAAAATGAAGCATTTGGTTACCATAATATCCCAACATGCAAAAAATAAAAATGAGTGGAAATCAACCACAGTGACGTGCAGGAGGAATGTACGTACTTCATCTCATAAAGCAAAAACTGGAGATTGCAAGCATATGTTTCAACAGTGAAAGGAAATACAAGTCATTACTTCTAGAGTTGCTTACATTACTTTCTACAAGCATCTCCTGAAGGCTTTTGAAATGAAGTGTTAAGTCTCTCTGTAAGAGCAAACTGATTAAAATGCAGAACTACAAATGAGGATTTCCAGCTCGCTTTTGGAAAAACTAGGTATTTCCACCTTAGAAAGAGTCAACAGCTACAAGAAGATAGCAGTTTCTCTGAACCCTCTCTACTGCTCAAGAGTCAAGAGGAGGAGGGAAAGCATGGTTTAGCCCTCTTTTTAAATCAGAAGCCAAATTCAATGTGGAAGGAATGACACTCCAATAAAAATGCAGGGAGTAAGAAGCATCCTTTCTAACCTGCCTGGCTGTCTGGGATAGTGCTTGGTTGGGGTTTTGTAGAGCTGTATCTGTACTGCAGCACTTTATGCATCTCTGATGCAACTAGAACAAGCAACCAGACAATTCACTGGATGGTGTGAAGGGTGGCAAGTAAGTTTTTTGAAGAGGATACTATGATTCAATCAAATATGCAAAATTGCAACCGATGGACAAGGATCATACAGACACTGCCCGAAGGAACTTGCAGTTTTTGTGTACTTCAGAGTGATCTTTCTGACCGACTCAAGCGCTGTCTTCAGGAACCAAATTGAGTTGCCAGTTATATTTCTCACTAAAATTATGAGGTAGGAAAGCTGTCTTTGTTTTCTACTAGAAGCATTTCAGCAGGCCGCAAGACTATACAAAGGCTTTCTGACCACAATTCAGTTTCAATTTGGATTAACTTAATCAGAGCTGCAATAAAAACCATCAGGAAAAGCTTTATCAACAGAGAAATTTGTACCATAATATTGTGTGTCTTCCAGAATTTTAGATTCATCAGAACTGAAACTTTAAAAAGCCATGAAAGCAGAAGTTTGAGTATGCACCAAGCAAGCACGCAGCTCCAGAGATAACAATGGTAACTGGAAATGCTCAGCAGGCATTCCATCTTTATTCATCAGATCACTTTCTAAATGCTGGAGAACTAATTAAAGTAACTCTGTAGAACTATCACCGTAAGAAGAGACGTGCTGACTAGACCATGCCCTGCCTAAGTCCTCTCTTCTTAACTGCACGAATAAGGAACAGAGATGCACTTGCGGTGATTTCAGCCACTCATTTCAGTACGGCATTCCGCAGGCTGTAGGGGCGCAGGCACGCAGGGAGACTCATCACTGTTGCATTCTGCAGGATTAATAACCAGTAAGAGGAAAAAGCACATCAAGCAGTACTTTACAACACTTTCACCAAAACAACAGAGTGTGTTCCACAGAATGCCAATGTCCGACTGTCAGACAAACCTTTGTCTATATGCCACCAGTCAAAGGCACTGGAAAAAACGGTTGCATGTTGCCTACGTCTAGGGCTTATCAGTTCATCACCAGCAGAGCTATTAGTTGGGCACGTGACTTCTCTATGACCAACTTTTTAATTTTGGTACTGTACTAACTCTGGATTAACAGTGCATTACGTTCATGTCTTAAAGGGAAAGATACAGGGAATGGAGCAAACCAAAGAAATAAGCATAGCCTTCAACACGTGGGAGCACCACGAACTGATGATGCACACCTTGTTCCTCTTCACCCTCAACCCAGACACACTCCACATAACCAAGAACAAGAGCATCCATCCAGGCTGCCTGCTCACCCCAGCCCAAACACCCTGTGTGCTTGATACATGAACTTGCACAGTACCTGTTATCAGAGCTTCAGACAGTGGTCCAGAGGGCAAGAGTTTAAATTAAACTCCCTGGATCTTACTCCATAAGGGGCGAAAAAGCTCATGCCCTTCTCCAGGACAGGGATAATTTTTTTTTTAATTTTGTTTTGTTTTTTAAAACTTCTTAGATCTTCCAGAAGAAGCAAGGAAAAGAGGTTCAGACCTACAGAGATAGGGACGAGCTTCCTCCTCACATTCCAAAATACCACTACACATCAAAAAGGAAAACATGGAAACAAGCACACACACAGTTCCACCCTGGCCTCTCACTTACAACCCCGGCACTTGTACCTGAGCATCCACTCATGTCTCCCTTGCCACAACCAAATTGCTATCCCTCCCGCTAAACATGAACTGAAGAGATACACAATGAAGCAAGGACAGTTAAAATGAAATTCACTCTTTGTTATGCTGCTGTTCTGTTCACATAATCCTGAGGATGACTTGACATCAGATCACAAGAACGATGATTAATCATGCAAGTATGTCCTGTTTGTAAGAGGAAAACAATTTAGATGCTAATTGTTACTTTGTAACTTTGTTACTTTATAACAATTAGCATCTAAACAGTATTTTATACACTCCAATTTTACAAGAGTTCGCCATCAGTAGATAGAAAGCTCTAAGACGAAAGCTTTACTGGTTCAAAGGAAAAATCGTATCTGTTTCACTTTTACTCTTTCTTAAAGTTTTAGCATCTCGTTCAAAAGAGAAGTGACACACTCAGCAACTATTCTGAATCTCTGGCAGACTTCCTCACTTTCCAGGTCTTTAAAGATATCACAATTACATCACTATGAATCCATTACATATTCTGATCCCTATCATTCAGTGACTGAGTATTTGTTAAACTGTCTTTTTCAAAGCTAAAATTTAGACAGGAAACAAAATCATGCACTTTCTTCTCATAGCAAAAGAATATTTTAAAAAATATTTTATACAAAGAAAGAGAAGGAAGAAACAAGAGCCACAGAAGTGCCCCTCCTAAAGTTTGGAGAGCACTATAAGATTTCCAGCATTTTCTCAAACTAACTATTTGTTAACATTTTTACATCTAGTTTACACTTGTAATCCAGAAAAGAGACATCAAAAGAATCCAGTATTTTCAGTCATTCACTTAGACATTATTAAAAAAATATGGTTTTCAGGATTCAACTCTTATTGTCGATTTTTTTTCCTATGTAAAGCCCACATTTTATTGTTTTGGCTTTACTGGTTTTAGATCTATACATATATCCTGTGGCATAAGATATAAGATGGATATAAGAATATCCTGTCGCAAATCCATACTAAAATTTAAACTGAAATACAAATAAATCTATAAGACAAAAAATAGCCACAAGTACTTTAAAAGAAAAAGAATAAGCTCCTTCAAGGGACACGTACAGTTAAAATCCTGATCCCAACAGGCTAAGTAAATAATATACCTACAAGTGGGGCAAGAATACAGTGACAGCAGTCAAATGAACACATGCTTTTTAAACCGACATAGAATCTGCTTGATTAGATTTAACTTCATTTAATCATTACTGCTCCCCAAAATGCTGAATCTACTTTACTATTTTTTTTTTTAATTTAAAACAAAACCAACAAAAAAACAAACAAAAAACCCCCAAAGGGTAAATCGAAGCACAGGGCTGAAATGACCGGCCCATTCACACAGAGGTCTACGGCCAGGCCAGAAACCGAAATTCTATTCTGGAGTCCCAATGCAGCACTGCAGCAAGTGTTCAAACTCTCGCAGAGAAAGAGAGTCAGTGACAAAGGGAAAAGCATTCCTTCTCCAGATTTCTTTCTTCTGTCACACTTACGCATACACGGCATTATGACAGAAAAGAGAGACTTTTAGTACTTTTCCCCACAACTCCCGTTTCCAGAAGACAGCTGTCTAGTCATCAGCTGCTTTCCCTTCCACTACTTCTACTGCCAGACCCACACAAGCCCTGAGAGAGAACCGAGGAAAACGCCCGCTAATCTCTCCCAAAGGACGGGCACAGTTCCCCCTCACGCTCCCGCCAGAACGCAAACGCTCCGCGACTGGAATGGAAAACTACTTCGGGAGAGAGAGAAGGGGAGGGCGGCGGGGCCGGGCGGCCGCTCCCGCCGAGGGAGAGGCCCGAGCACCTGGAGGCACACGCCTGGGGCGGCACCACGCCGGGCAGGGGCAGGGCAGCCGGGGACCCCCGCCCTCCCGGCCGGTCCGCGGCCTACGGAGACCCCGGCGCGGCCCCGGCCCCTGAGGGAGCGCGGCGGCGCCCCCCTCACACGGGCCCGGTGGGGCGGGGGAGGGGCGCCCGCGCGCCGCCGGCCGTTACTCGCCGCAGCCCTCCCCACCTGGCAGTGGGAGACGACGAGGCTCTGGTTGCCTTCCCCGTGGTACTTCCATTCATTCTCATCCATCTTCTCCACTTCCATGCCCGGCCCGGGCCGCCGCGCCCCGTGGGGACGGTGCCTGCCGCCGGCCCGCCGCGCTCACGCCTCCACCATCGCGGCTGCGCGCCGCCCCACCGCAGGAAGTCCCGCCCTCCGCCCGAGGCGGGGGGGGAGGAAAAGGGGGCGCGCCGAATCGGCCCGCCGCGCGCGCGCCGGGCGGCCACCTTAGCGCCGGGCAGCTCCACCCGCCGCCATCATTGATCGGGGCAGACAGCGGCGGCTGCAGCGGCGGGGGCGCAGGAGGCCGCTCTGCTCCCGGCCGCCAGGAACGCCCCGCAGCTCCGGTCGTCCTCGGCCGCGCCAGGCGGCGGAGCTCCGGGAGAGGCCCTTCAGGCGGCCCTTCCACAGCGAGAGCGCCCGCCCCGGCCCCGCCGCCTTCCCGCACCGCTCCAGCCGCTGCCAGGCGCCCTCCCCCGGGCACTCGCTCCATGTCGGAGTCGTGCACGGCGCAAGAAGGCGGAGAGCCCAGCCCAGCCCAGCCCGCCACCTCCCTGGGGCCGGTTTCGGAGGCCGCGGAGCAGAACTGAGGAAAAATAAAGCATCTTCCTGCAGAAACGACGACCTGGACCCAAAGTGCTTTTTATGCGCCCGTTCGTTGGCTGCCCAGATAACGTGTTAGGATACCGCACTGTAGAAAATGAGTTTGCACCTGCAACAGAGGTGATCAGATGATCAAACACTCAAAGTGGAGTTTTACCTTTGGGTGTTTGTTTCCTGCTAAGGCTGTTTTTAAAGGTTACAGACTTTTTAGTATATAAAAGAGCGGCAGCTCTCGTGCTTGCTCCTGTAGTCGGTGTGTCTCTGAATAACTTTGTGCTTCCATACACCAGGTCTTTCGAAAACCTAATAGAGATGTTACAAGCATAAATACAAAAATACATGTAACATTCTTTAAAAAAAACTTCTAAAACATTAAGCTGTTTTCCTCACTGTTACCAACGTGGTTCAATATAGTTTCACAAAGTGCCTCAACACACACACCCCTATATACGAATATACACATATATAATGTGCAATAAATTTAAGACAAATTATCTAAATATCCAAATTCCCTATCACAAATACAGAATTAAATTCTAGATCCCTTAATCCAGTCAATTTTATCACCATGAGTTTTGACTACAAACAGCAAAACTTATCCTTGAATTAGCATTTTAAAATCACCACTAAGGGCCCTCTGAAATTCCCCCTTTACTCTCTTCCTCACAAGGCACTCCATGACAGCAGCCAAACTGACACATCGAAGGTAACTAACACTTGCAAGTTTTCCTCTGTATAATGAACATCTGTATAATTTGGGTAGTAGACAAATTTGACTCTGTATTACAGTCTTCTAAAAAAGTCAAAGCAAAGAAAATGATGCCTTTTTATTTTTAAAGGAGAGAGAAGATGCACCTAGAAGGCTGAAAATAAAACCTGCATGAATCTGCAATGAGTCATTGATCCTTTTTTTAAATGCGTGTGGTGCTGTAACTTAATTTATAATGTAATTTGACTAGAACTTTTTAAAAAAATGGGGGTTAAGTAATTTATACTTTCTTTTTGCCAAAATACTGATTGATAAGCACTTAACGTTTCCTTTTTATTTAACATTATCCTATATCTGCCTACATGAAAAAGGAAATGTGAATCCCGGCTCCTTTGGCCATTTAATAAAGACAAAAACAACAACAGAGGGATGTTTAAAGTATGTTTGTGTCACCTTCTGCATTTGCAAAGTTTCTTTATGTTGTGTAACAGCAAATGGATATATAAAACATACAAGAATTTACCATACTATCCTGACTTACCAAAAGTGTCATAAAGAAGTTTCACTCAGGACTGTGGGTAAGATTGTGGTATTTTATGATACTTGCATTAAAAATTAACTGTACTTCAGAGAAAAAGTATATGGACACTTACTAAGCTTACATGGAGAAGTACAAAGGCAAATAATATCAATATATTGTCTTGCAATGGCAAAACTAATTTGTCTCAATTTTAAAAGGAACTCTGGTATAGCAAGTTGATTCATTTTCTGTTCTTTCATACTTCTGAAAAATGTACATCTACAGAGGAAAAACAAAGTAGAAGTTCTGAGTGCAAGGGTAAACACACTGAGAACACCCACATTTTAACATAGTCTCTCTCTCTAGCAGGTCACTTCCCCTCTTCACCTTTTCCTCCAGCATTCCACAGTGCAGGACTACCACCTGGGCATGTTGCGGGGTTGTTCTGAAAATGCATGCTAAAACTTGGAAACTGGAGGGACAAAAGCCTATTAACATATTATTTCTCTCTGCATTATCAGTTTTTAAATATTACTAATTTCAGGTATTACCTACAATGTGCTTGAACTGAAATATCTTAAGCCTTTGTGCAATTAATGACGTTGAAGCGTGGCTCAACTGGAATTCCTCCAACATGGCTATGTCTTGTGGTATAACTACAGCTTGTGTAGACATACCTGGACTGGTTTTAATTAGCTACCTTGAGGACTGCTAGCACGGAGTTCAGCAACCTTCAAAATCCAGCTACGGATCTCAGTAGATGACCAGGCATTCTATGGTATTTTAGTATGTAAATAAGCTAGTTTAAAACTGCATCAGGAACGCATAAGGTAATGATACCTTCAGTTCTACTTAATGCCCTCACCATTTGTTTTTTGATGTAACGTGAAGGAGTCAGGAGAGCACCACAGTCCTGAAATACATTTCTGTTTCTCTGGGTCCTGTAAGTGCATTGGGTGACTAGGCTTTATGCCACAGTTCCTGTTTCTTGGGACTCTTCAGTGTTGGGGATACAAAAAAAAAATAAAATTAAGGTAAATCATCTATGACAGATCATATGATATGAAGAATAAACTAGTAAAATACTGACATGTAAGGCTATTGTCAAACAGATTTGCAACTAAAAATGAGAAAATAGCCATCCTGTCTTTACATGAAGACAAACAATACATTCACTAATATAAAAATTCTTCCCACCCTATCTTCTATCATCCCATGTCTGTAGTTTTTGCTTGTTTTTAAGTGGCATTTAAGCTATGGCACTGACTTCACATCTTTAGGTTATTCATCCCAGCTCCCCTGGGTCACGCCTGCTATACAGATCATTACACTGCCAAAGCCCACCAAAACATGATTCCCCTCCCAGCTGAGCTGAGCTCTAAACCTTTGCTATGCCCTTTTCCCAGGCATACCCCAGAGCTATTAACACTGGGGTCTCACTTATGCCATCTTTTACAACTTGTAAGTTTACCAAGGAATAAGAATTAAATGGTAAAATCAGTTTACTTATTCACTTTGGGGGAGGAGTATCAGGCAAGTATTTCTTGTTAATATTCGGATGGCCATAAAAAGTTCATTAAATCCAGATCCAAGGAAAAAAAAAATAACATTAGTTGAGACTCATTATAAAATTGGGTGCCAATAATACAAAGGTCTTGTAAGCTTATGAGAAGGATTTTTATGATAATAGCTACATCTTAGTTCTCCAGGTTCCTAAAATGAAAGGCCTCTGTAAAAGAGAGGATATTTCGTTCTTTATGAAAAGAGTAAGCATTACACAGAAGATTCTATCCTAGGACCTAGAAATGTCTGCCTGGAGAAATTAGGTTTTAAAATCACAAATTCAAGGCAGTGAGTCCAAGAATATTGAATGGACATGATAATATGACAAGGAAATTGTGCTACAAAATACTATTACTAATTTTTTTAAACTACTGCACCACTTTCAGTTTTCAAAAGATGCAATTATGTTTAAATAAGACTAACAGTTTTATATTTTTATTATACTCAGACCATCAAAAATGGACTATACTTATGTAACCCACATCTCATTAAAACCTTAAAGCTTTGCTTTTTTTCTATTATCAGGATGATACCACTGCGCCATGCCATAGTTTTCTATTGAATCCATGGTTTATCTATGTAATTCCATACACACACTAGAAATGCAGAAATCTCGTGCTCCAGCTGTCATTTCACCATCTCAGACTCACTGAGAAACACTGACCCAACAAAGGAAGAAAGATTAGAATAGGACTGGAGTATGTCATTTGATGGCTTTTTTAGAAAGGATTTCTGGTACTTCGAACCACAATAAAATATTTTAGAAACTAAGCAAGTCAATGGCTTCAGGAACAGGACTGTAAGTAGCAAGAAAGGTGACTTAAGGTCAATGAAGATAAAGCCACATATATGTTGTTAACAGACCAGAGCTTGTGCAAACTTACCCAGCCATCAATAACCACAGATGTGAATAAACAGACATTATAACTACTAAGAGGTTTAATTGCTACAGACAGTCTGAGGGAGGAAATGAAGTTACAGACACAGCATAAACAACAACTTCTCTGTACAGTATATATAACTTCACAGAATTGCCAAGACAGACAATATTTTTTATGCATAGACAAGATAATTAAATACTGTTTTCCATGCACAGGAGTCCTGAACATTTATTGAGGAAAAAAATACAACTAATTACCAGGGTAGGGGGATAGGACACACACCCAAAAACCAAACGAAAAATAGCATTGTGGTGAATTTTTGGGATCGGTAAGAGAAAATATACGGAAAAGAAGATCTAGTTAGAAACTGTAGGAGGTCTTTAAAGCAGAACACTATGGTGAAATCCTAGTAGCTTTGACAGGGTATTAAAGCAGAATGGAACAAGACCAACCCCATCTAAGCACCTCCTTAAAGTCTGTTCTTACAGCCTTTAATCCTGTGGGCAAGGAAGGAAAGATGAAGGGATAAAGAGCTTTTAGGTCTGGCCTTGTATTCAGTGACATATCAGCGACTGGAAAACAAAATGCTCTTTACATAAAAAGGTGAAAGCAAACTACCAGAGCAGACTCAGTAGCCTGGTCAGAAGTCACGCAGAAGCAGTATTTTTCCTGCTTTCAGGACAGGCTAACACTTATTGCAGATACTTTGCTGTTAGTGTTATACTATTCACTCATGATCAAACACCCTCTTGCAACATGTAACTGCCCCTGGGAAAACACCTCATTGTCTCATATGGCAAACATACCCTAACCTTGTGTTTAGTCCTTGGACCTGTTAATGGTTAAAAGAGAGCACACCTTAAACTTATTTTTGACACAAGCCCTGTGTGACCATCTTTAAATAAGGAAGAGAATATGGATATTAATCTGGTTTTCAGCTAATCTGCCATCATTTGGCAATGCACTTCTGTGGGAAACCTTGAGATCTTCCCCATTAAAACTTTTAGTTCACCAAGTACAAGGTCTCCAGAAAATAAATTACAAATTGACGTAAATTGGTCACACGTTACGGTTCAGTTTATACCCAGAAACACCAAACTGGGTAATATCTGGCGATGGTACAGGACTGAGCAGCAGTTTCTTTTGTACACTTACTGATAAATTCAGATTTGGGTTCTCTGACACAGCTATCAAATACTTTAGAAGACATAACTCCTTAAATTCATACACACCACATTTTATTGACTGTAGCGCTAATAATTTTGGAGTGATCTCTGTATTCAAATGGCAGCATACAAAATGAATGCTCCCCCCCAACCAACTCCCTTGAAGAACCCAGTTTACTGGAATAATAACGATTGAAATGAATAAACAGAACCTATATTTTCAAGAGACATTTTCTCAAATTTTAAACCTCAGATTATCTGTCATCTCCAATACATAAACACAGATATAATGCAGTTTCACAAGCAGAGAAGCCAACATAAAGACTATTCTAGCTCAAAAGGGTGATCTCGTTCTCCTTTTCAAATCTGTCCGTATATTCCTGTGCCCTCTCTTCACATTGCCCTTGGCACATTTACACCCATGTGGCACATTATAGCAGATTATTCATCAAATGAATGGTCAGGTTTTCTTGGGTGGGATTCTCCCCCCCTTTTTTTTTTTTTAATTCTTTAGTTGACTCAGCAAACCAGTGTGACACATTGCATAGCCACCCAAGTCCTCCAGCCATCATTAAAGGAGGAATGGGAACACAACCAAAACCAGTGGGGAGCGGAGGATTAGCCATTTTGTTGCTAGCTCTTTCTCAGACCAGATTAAGCTGATTATGAAACCATACTTCTAGCAGTGCTGCAGAACCTCCTAGCAGGATGAACGTGTGGGGGCCCTTTCAAGGAAAGAAGAAAACGCACAGAATGAACAGATATTTCTGGGTGTGCTCTGAAAAAGCAGTAGAGAGCACATCACCAAAGAAATGTTTTGGGAGAGAGAACTGTATCATTCATGGAGCAGTCCATGAGCTGTCACTTACAGGTTTTTTGGGTTGGTTTTTCTTTTGGTTGGTTGGTTTTTTTTTTTCCCTCCCCCAGAAAAAACACGTATTAGATTTCTGCCATCCCTTTACTGCTAGATCTACCCATGTTAAAACAGAGTGGAAATGATCTGCATCATCAGAGTGTTAATGATAAAGCATGCCACTAAACTATGCTTTATTGATTGAAAACAGCTATTTCAAAGGTGACAATCTACAAGTCTCTTGATTAAGGTGGAATGAAGTGGATATTTAACAAGTGATTATGAGATCTTCCTGATTTGGTTTTGGCAAACATTCAGTGTAAAACAATATCCATTGCAATAAAAATCTTTGTGAAAGTATCTCACTTGGAACAAAAGCATAAGTATGAGTAACGAATATACATCTCACACCTTCCAATAGATTTCTAGAAAAAAAAAAAATCCAAGTTGCCTGGAAAAGAAGAACTATTGCTAACAGTGACAGGAAAATAAATATACTGAAATATATAGAGATATTTTACATCTCTTAAGTCAAGCTTTTTGAGGAATTTAAGATGACTGAGCAAGCATAAATTCTAGATCAAATTCTACACTTCTTAGAACAGAATCAGGCCCAAAGAGCAGTGAAGCCCCTTCTCATGCAAGGCTTGGCACCTTGGAAGGTACAAGTCCACGTGGCATGAATCTATAGATTAAAAAAATATACCTTGATGTTCTACTTGGTGGCTGGTTTTGAACCTATTTATGAATCTGTGATACTAAGTTAGAGTGCAAAAAAAGGCATTTACAAAATCATACCTGGAGATAGACATTTAATTACAATTAAAGAACAGTGACAAAAATATATACTTGGAGCTACTAGAAACATAATTGTAAAATCCATTAGGGCAATCCTGCTACCCAACACAAAACAAAGACAGCAGACAGACCAAAAAGAATTTAAATGATCGTATTTGTCCCCCAGCTAGAAATAAGTATCTGGAAAGAGTAAACAATCTGACAAAAGCAGGAAAAGTAATGGACAGAAATGGTTGTTGGGTTTTTTTAAGAACATGAGGCTCCGGGAGCAGTATGTTTTACAAAGCAAATCTATCAATATCAGACAGACCACAAGAGAGACAGAAAGAGATTGGTAAATCTCTAAACTACTTATTACAAGACAGGTATATTTTTGTATGAACAAAATAGGCTGTTTTTCCATTTTCTCACTTTGCACTGCAAAAAGGAAGTTAAATGCTGTTCACATAATTGCTTGATATACTTTACTTCTGGATGTGTCTGAAAAGCAGCACTGATGATAAAAATAAAAACTCAAAATTGCTCTTCTGTAAGACCCAATTGATCAATATTAATACTTTGTCTGTCACACAGTTACAGGTTTCCAGGAGTTTACAGTGTTGCAAACTAGATGTAGTGGGAAACAGCCTCATCTGCTGGTTTGATGAGATACTATCAGGTGTCTACGATAGTTTAATACTTGCGGGTTGTTTTTTTTTTTCTCTCTCCACTTACATGTCCCATACCTCATACAGTAAAATCTACAGGATTGGGGTTTGGGGTTTTTTTGCTGTTGCATTACATAGTATAGCAGCAGCAAAAACATTTGCACACACTCCTCAGATGATTGGAGAGCCTAGGTAAATTCATTAAAAGGAGAAGCTCTGAATCTACTTTCTAGCTCCTGTTTGTGAATATAGACAGACATGTCTATAGGGATTGCTCAAAGACTTACCACTACTTAGTTTTAAGTTTCTTGTAATTTTACTGAAACTTCATAGTGTTCCTGATCAGCTATTCCATGGGACTATTTGTTTCAAACAAAGTGTTTGATGGAGACTTTTGCTGTTCTTTTTTTGTTTAAAAACTTAATTTAAAAGATTATTGAAAAATATGCTGGTTTATCTCATTAAAGATTAAACTTTTTATTAAGAAGCATTAGCATTGAAACAATCATGGAGAATTTAGTGGGAAACAGTACAGGATAACAGGTCACCCTGAAGTTAAGGATGTATCTTTCACTGTCTTTTTAGTCCCGATGAGATTAAAATCTAAGCTTCTGCTAATGTACAGATGTAATATTAATGTGGACATGAGCTAACTTCTGAGTGACTGGCTTTGCAGTATCAGTATTCTTACAATATTCATTTAAAAAACAACACCACCACCACCCCAGATAGTTACACATATTCTTAAAGTGTCCCCTCCTCCTCATCTGCTGTTACAGATAAACTGCTCTCGGGGCCCTGTGAGGGCACTGACAGGCTGTAATAGAGCTCTGACCGGCCTCCATCCATCTTTCTCTGTAATCCTCCTCTGCAAGCTCTCCCCAGCCCCTCAGAAGGTGCAGCTCTGATACAGCACAGCTGCATGGCCTTGGGTCTGGTGGATAAGCCTGATGAGGTACAGCTGCAAGAAGCCACATGTGGACCTCTGCTGCCGGCTGGGGTCCTTGTCCCTGCCCCAGCTGTGCTGTAGCAGTCAGGGAGCAAGTAAGAGTGGCTGCTCTGCAAGGGAAGGCCAGTCAGGAGCCAGGGTGACAGCAAGGCACCCCAGCGAGGCACAGCATTAAGGGGTGTAGTCCTACAGTACCCGAGGAAGAAGAGCAGGGTGGGTTTGGTGACAGTGACCAGGGATGGCCCCAGGCTGGTGACTGCCAGGCCATCTGTAGTGATGAGGCAGTCCAAGGTCAAGCCAGCAAGTTAAGTCACCAATGCAAGGTATGAGGCCAGTCACAAGCGTACCTAGAACCAAATCCATTGTGTCTCTTCCCTCCCACAGACTGCCCCCCTCTTTCACCTTTCCAAACAACTGGTCATTACCTTTATTACTGTTCTGTGTCTTACACACAGGTTTCCACTTGCCAAGGCCAGGGAATCCTACGCATAAGCATTTTCCATATCCCTGTGTGGTCTGTTAGCCTCATGTTCCCTCAGGACACTGGTCTAAAGTTAATGTAATTTGGTTTTGCCAAAGTTAAAGCTATAATGACTCTGTCATTATTCCATTATCTTGATTGCAGAAAGTATTTTAAAGAATGTGGGTCACTCAGGTTACTTAAATTACCTTGGCTTCACAATTCCATACTTCCCCTTTAGACAAGGCTGATCTCATTCATTTTCAAAGGGCTGATCAGTTCCAGTTCCCTTTCAAATCAGAAGGCTCTGCATTCACTTAACACTTCTGAAAGTCAGGCCACTATTTCAATGTCTATGCTCAGATGGGAGACCCTAGATGCACAGGAAGAGGTTAAAAGTCGATGGAAACAAACAAAAGGAAAAACTTAAAATAGGAATGAGCATAGAGATGGCAGTTATAAAGATGCACTTAAGTGGAAGAAAGGAAAACAGAAGCAAATAAAACAAGAAATGTGCAGCATATCAAAGGCCATAAGCCTGAACTGTTATTCTTGCATGCAAATTGCATTTCAGTGATTAGTCCTAGAACATACCTTATTATGATGTGAAAATCATACATTGACTAATTCTTTATCAAGGGCACTACACTATTAAACACAATTGCGTAAAGAGGCTTTACAGGAGACTCTTCAGGAGACTAGATCCACATTGATTCAAAGGGAAAGATGCCATTTCAGGAATAACCTATATTACTCGCCAAAATCTGACTCACCAAAAGTTGCTCACAGCAATTATTCAAAAAAGGAACACAGCCTAACAGGTACTTATATGTACTCTGTATAGCTATACGAGCTACACATATATTAATCTTCTTGGACAACTCAGAATCCCTGAAAGGTGTAAAAATGATTTATTAGAAGATCCTTGTATAAGGATCACTCTATGATCATTCGAAGTAAAAGGACAAACATATGGATCTTACTCTCTAAGCTTTTAGCCTTCCCCCAAATGTATTCCTTCCAGTTCATGAACATTTTTTCCCAAGGGACCCTCTGAGTTTTGAGAAGAGTCTGAATTTCCTGATCATTTTTATTCCCCATCACCTCTATCTCCCACTCCTGCCATCTGCCTACAAGCATCATTTTACCACATTAGGCTCTTTCTGCAGGGCATACTTTGCAAGATCGACAACACCATGTTTCAGTTGAATGCCAAGTAATCCGCTTATGCATTATCACTTTACAGAAACAAGAGATCATTGGAACACAATGACAGAGCTAACTGAGAAAAAATACACATATATAGATTGATCTATCAGGAATTTTCTCTTACTAACAGTAGATTTTAGAAATGATGCTTTATTTCATATCCAAAGGTGTTATACTTAATGAGATGTATTTTCCTTTCTGCTGGAGTATTCTTGCTGTATCATATTCTAGAAGGACAGTATGGTGTAGCTTTGCTATTTTTTATCTGTGTACATAGATAAGCTTTACAAGATGTTGAGGGTACTCACAAGATCTTCAAAAGATAGGCATGTCCATGTACATACAAGGAGTAAAGTGAAATGACAGCAAGCTTCACAAGCATCATACTGTTCTTTTACACCATGATGCATGATATAAAGTTAATTGTCCTTTCTTGCTATCACATTTTCAGGCCCACTCCTTCGTATTACTGCCAACTTAAAATACCCATTTGATTTCACAGATATTTTAACTCTAGCAGAAATGAAGAACTAGAATCTTTGGTTCTAACAAATATTTACCTTTACCAAAAGTAACTATTCTTCTGCCACCAATTTCCTAAAGCAATCATTCCAAACATGATGTCTAAAGTAAAAGAAGTGTTACTGATAAGTCATTTAAATTAAAGCAAATACACAGGAACCCTTTTATATGAATGGGGAGTTTATATAACACGTGAGAAAGAACATGACCTACTGCTTTATTTGTTTTTATATGGAGATGTCCACAAAGGCACCAAATGGATTACATAAAAATATTAAAAATAGTCCCTCTTCCAAAAAGCATAAACAAAGATGCAAACAACAGCTCCATAAATAAAGCAAGTAGAAAAAAATTTTCCCCCAATCATTAAAAAGCTCAGCTTTGTTGTCTTATAAAAGGGGCAACTACCTTTAGACTTTGCATACAAGTTTTTCAGTTCCTCCATTTTTCTGCAGCACAGTGAATGTTTGTCAGAACACGGGATTATAGCCTGTAAAAGGTAACCCTTTACATGTTCTATATAACGAACACTATCTCTTTAGGTTATAGGCCTCCCATTCCTCTGAAACAGGGAAAACATTCAACAATTACTGAAAAATGTTGGTGGGACAAGGTGAGAGCCATCAGCGATGTGACACACACAGGAAAGAATAATACTGGAAAACCAGAGAACAGTTTGATTACAACCACATGAATTCAGACAAGAAAAGAGCACTTACAAATTTTGGGGGGATAGAGGGAAAAGTAAAAGAAATTAAATGAATTTCAAACAAAAAGATAATCAAATGCCAATTAAAGACTTCAGCATATACCTGTGAAAAAAAGGTTAAAAATTGTAAACTAAGCATGAAACAGGAGACAACTGTATTGTAAATGAAGATGACTTACTGGGAAAAAGACCAAAGGATACATTTTAGGGCTACTAATTCACTGGCAGTTTTAAGTAAGACTAAAACTAGCTGTAGATACAGGCATAAAGCTTAGATGCTATTGCTGAAAATGGAACTCCAGCTTTAATTCGTTTAGTTAGGTGTCTGAAGCAGTGGAAATAATATGCAGTTCATCGCAGCAACATGTTAAATAATTAGTTTATAGACAATGAACCACACCAGGAGATATGTTACTAGAAGAACAATAACCCGGCACTGCTACCCCAAAAAATCCAATCTTCAGAAATATTGAAGTAATCACCAAAGGAAACAACTGCTGTAAAAAAATGCAAATATTCTAAAACATACTAGCAGTAGGTATAGGAAGAAATGTATATATGGCTTTTTAGGATCCTGTCTGATATGCTGAATATGTTACAGGTAACTTTTTTCAAAAGCGTAATTGTTTGCCCCCCACACTTAGTTAACAAAGCTACTACCAGATCTCAATATTCCCAACTATGGATCCTTGTGAAGTGATACTGGAACAGATAATTCTCTTTGCAAAAGTAACTTCCAGGTCATTCAAAATCCTATTGCCGCTAACTAAGAACAGAATACAAAAGGTACATTGTGGTATAGTGTTACACTCACCAATCTGGTACGAAAACAAAAAAGCTGTAATAATGCTGGAAAGAAATGCCTCAAAAGCTCTGGATCAATCTTCCGTTTTTAATCCAGTGCTGGTTACTATTCCAATCCTTACGTTCGTTGTCAAGACATGGTGTCTGCCAATAAACAAGCATTAATCTCTTTTCATTTCACATCGATGCAAAGGTTTAGCAAATTTAATGAGAAAAGATTATCTGAAGGATGAGAAATCACAGAAAGGTGAGAAGGGAGGAGGAGAGGGCAACGAGAAGTAGTCTTGCATGTGCTTTTCTTCCGATTTCTAGTCAAGTAAACTGAGATAGATACACACACAGCCTACTCTGGATCAGAGCTAAAAAGAAGCCCTTTAACTTCAGCAAACTTTTGCTCCCAGATTTCTTATTTCAGTTTTAATTCCACGGAGCATTCAATGTTCAGTGTTTTAGAACATATTTAGAAAAAGAATCAACGTTAAAGGCTTGTGGAAAAAAAGACAAATATCTGTTTATTTTAGAAAATACACACAGCTTTCCTCGAATATATACCATCAAGATATATGGCGCACACATACAGTTGTGACATACTTAACACAGACAAATTATTTTCTTTTCTGGTGAAGCAACTCACAGACAGAACAGCTAAGGTTTCAGCTTTCATTTGATACTTCAGAAACTAAAAGGAGCTCCATGAAGCTAATACACAGGACTCAGTTAAACACTGCAAGTGCTTGAAATGTTCATCTAGGCCTGAGACAAAAGGCTTTTTGTGTTAAACAAGGGAGTAATTCTACTGACTTCTATAGAAGCAACAACTTTCTCTTACTTAAAACGTGTAGCACTGAGTCATTGGAAAAAAAAAAATCTGAAGACTGTCAGAGATATTAGCTAAACATCATTTAGTGAAAAGACTAATGATAAAAGCAAGTGTTCCATAAATACTGCAGTTCATTATTCTGAATTAAATTCGTTCAGCAAAACCTCCATCCATCAAAATATCCAATTCCCCATTAAATGTTCAGCACTACTACTAAATTCAAGTACATATTTAATTACTCGACTGATGTCTTAGCATTCATGCTTCAACCACTTGAAAAAATAGATCACAATCCACATCAAAATATTCAATGCCTTCGGTTTCAGTATCGGTCCATCACACTGTGGGGCAAAAAGAACAAGATGACCCTCTTGTTCTCCTAACACATTTGTACATCTTTTTCCTCCCCCAGAGGAAAAACACTTTGACAAAACCCTTGTATCAACCTTTAACGTGCAGCCAAATGAGACATGCATTTGATGACTTCTGGTATATCCAGGAAAAAAACCCAAAACAGCATACTTCCCAGAAGAAAGGATTTGTATGAGTAACATGTTATTTTGAGCACTAAATAAAATGTTATCTCATCACACACATTAGAAGAATTCCATTTTCATTTATACTTCTGCAACCTTAGAAATACAGTCTTCCTTACAACACATGATAATCCAAATTCACAGAGTAAGAGAAGGCAAGCCTAAGGGGTCAGCTTTTGTTGTAATCCATTCCAAGAATATATAAAAGTGTAAACCACTATAGTTTTTATTCTTTTCCATCACTCCTACATGTGCCTTTATGCAAATCTTTATGCAAACCCTCAGGTTGCACATTTGCAACAGAAACATTCACATAACACTGTTTTGATGCTAATGATGCTGTATAAATAATACGTAGGGGACTAGTGCACAGTGTCAGTTGCATATTCATATCATCCATATGTAAGGTTATTAAAATAGAATTGCATATGAAGATGTTGTACACTAGGAATACTCATTAGTATTTTACTCACCTTTATACAGCATGCAAAGTAAAGCTTAGGTCTTGCAAATAACATAATTTCTAAGTATTTGTGAATATTCATAAATATTTATAAATAACAGGCAAGTTCCTCTCCTCCTCAGAGCCCCAGTGGAAGAAAGCAAGTTCCATGTTCACAGTTAGCATAAAATGAGGTAAGTTTAGTAGTTTGATGATACAACGACCTTGCTTCTGTGCAGCATTCTCTTCTGACTATCTAGAACTACTGGAACAACCGGGGGTCAGTGTTCAGTTTAAGAAGTATTTTCCGGTACAACCTACCTTTTTCCTTGTTTTTCTTGAGTGTTTGTTCATTCTTCATTCACATAGCAGACAATCCTGGGAATGGTACACAGAAGTAAGATTAGTCATCTGAGGCCAAAGTCACTAATGTCAGCTGTGTAAGATGATCAATTTAACAACAGTTTGCATGACTGGGCTCTACACTGCATCGTCCCAAACATCATACTGCAGTCACAAAAACTCTACAGTAAAAATTGCTTTATGAAGTTGATTGTACTTGCTACTACTGAACTACAAATAAAGTTTATGCTCCAGAAAGTTCATATTCAAAGCTACTGCATCACAGCATCTACAAAGACTGTATTTATACTTTTATACGTGCATTTTTCTTTTAAAAATGTGTTCCATTTCAAAGATAAACTTTCATACTTGGTGTATCTCTAGGATTACAAACTTATTTTTCTAATCTGGTTATTTATTTAGCAGAAGAGGTTTGCTTGAAACATTATAGAACCATTTTGTGATATAATTTTTCTTCTTCCTACTAAAGCACAACAGAATTGTTTTATCAGGAGAGATATTTGCAACTCTGTCTTTCAGTGACTCAGGACTGATTTGCTGTTTAATTTAACTGAACAGATGTTTATCTTCTTTTACAGTTTTTGTTTCTTTGGATTTTTAAGAACCACTGGGGAGAATAACTGATACTATATAGCTTCTTCTGCTAATGAGGCTATACAAATATTACCATCAATAATCTGGGGGCCAATAGCTTAAAATAATGATAAAACCAAGTTTGTAACAAATCACAATTTAATTTGCATTCTCATTGCTTCCTGACATTTTTTAGAGATCTGTTAGTCATACTGATTGCAAACAAGGGGCAGCTGAATCTCACAGTGCAAAGTGACTCTCCCAAGCAGACGAAAGATCCTTTCACACAATTCCATTTCAATTAGAATATATTGCCCCCCCCCAAGAAGTCACCCAAATTACAAGCTAAAATCAACAGTTTACTTCTCAATAAAAATTTTACATAGCCTTATAATGGAAAGCAAAATATCACTTGTTATTACTGGAATAAATTCAGTCCCCAGCAAGAAAACAATGAAAATATCTGGGCCTGTTATTCTTACAGCATAAAAATTATCAAGAGTGATTCTGGCACCACAAGAAAAAATAATGTCTAAAAAGTGTGGTGACAGTAAAAAGTATCAATCTTACTACTCAAGAACAAGAATGCCTCTATTAACCCAACAATACAAGTCTTCCCACTCTGCCATAGCAACATGCATCAGCCTGGAGGAATTGCACAAAGCCAAGCTGATGACTGTAGTGACACTACACTGATACAATGTAAGGCAGAAATTAAGATGAGATCAAAGTTCTGAGTCACACCCCTTACCATACCAGTAAGAAAGAAAGAAAGAAAAAAAAACCACCCACACCCAAAAAAAAACCCCACCCAGAAAAACAGAAACAGAAAAAAGCCAACATACATGGATTATTGTGAAGTAAAAAAATCTGAAGGAAGCTAAATATGTGAAAGGAAAAATCCATGGTTAAAATAGCTAAGAAAAACAGCTATGAAAAGGCAATGACCTTTTGAGATACATCAGCAAATAAATGAATTCTAGTACTGAAGAGATGAAGACGGTAAAATTGCTGAAGTGAGGCAAAAAGCCGTAAGTGTTCCATAAACATTGCCTATCTGTATTTGCTAATGCAGATAACTTTGTACTACATGAGGATAATGAAATACTTCCAATATAGTTATGAGTAAAACAGATAATATCAAGATGATAATTTTTAGGATTTCATAAGGAAAAACATAACCACAAGGTCTAGAAAAATGCCCAAGAGAACTGCCTCTGGATATCAGCGGGACCCGATGTCTATTTCCGACGCATGTGAGAATAACTAGAAAACTTCTCCAGAGGACGTATCTCGACATAAGAAAGTAACAACTAATAATTACAGGCAAGTTAGAACACTTTTAATCATGGATTAAATGTAAAAAGGAGGTTAATTAATGAAGCATTAATTAACTTCGTAATAAGTAGTATAATTAAAAGGAAAACAACGTCATTAATGCCAGTCAACATGGTTTTATAAAACAGCTATCCTGTTAAACAAACCTGGGGTTTGTCCTTTGCGTGAGTAATTGCAATAACACTAACTATTTAGACTTTTATAAAGCACTTCACCTAAAACACGTGGCATTCTAGACAAAATAAAAATAACACAGCAAAGAATGCATTACATGAATTAAAAACTAGTTAAGTGAAAGACTTTGTATTTAGCAATTATGTCAGTATTAGATCTGAAGTAATTTTACATCATTCTTAGTGAAGCGAGAATCACAGTACCATCCGCGCTGGTGGAATGGCAAATAATGGTGGGGACAGTGTGATCCGGATCAGTTGGTTTGCTGCACCCATTTCTTGAGAACACATTCTCACACACATATTAAAAAATGGAATAAGTGTTTGCAGAATGTATGTAAATCCCAGTTAAAAGAAAATGATTTATGCTCAAACTTAAAAAGCTTAACCTTTTTAATCCTTTAAATAAAAACCAGACATCATTTGATTGCAGTATAAAGTGCATACAAGAGGCCATACTGAAAGGCTTTTCATCTTGAGGATAAAGAAATAAGGACACCAATGTTTAGAAATTAAACTTAAAAAACATACCAAACTTCATATTTGAACTTACCTAACACTAAAGGTAATAGAATCTGAAACAAATACAGATAATACCCTTATGTCTTGAAGTTTTCAGATCAAAACTATACCCCTCTGTATTCTTAGGTGCAAATAATGAGTCAGGGGTGCAATACATAGGAATTGCAGTACATAAGTGGTCAGACTATATAAACTAAACAGGACCTTCTGTCTCATTTGGATTTTACAACTCAGAAAGACAAATGTTATTTAATTATCTTTGCAGCAAGGCAATGTTTTGGAGAAACAGGCAAATGTATGGTTTTGTTCCTCTATAAATGTTTCTTCCTTCAGCTTTACTTATCCCACAGTTAACCCATCCTCATACAAACAGGCACGAGAACAAATATACCCTTCCTCCATATATTTTTACTGATTCAAGGAGGCTAGCATGCAATCATTCTTCCTATAGAATCCAAACCATTCTGTTCTAAATCATGACTGATCAGATGCAGTCAGCCTTGTGTGATAAGTACATCATTTTAAATGTGTTAAGATTTTGGCTTGTTTGTTGCAATGGCAGAATGCAAAACTTATCACAAAGTTAATTTTATCTACCTCCTCCAAATAACAGCCTCCCTGGCTTACTACCAAGAGCTCTATTCCCTCAGAACAGCCTTTGTGCCGTTACTAGGTCTTTGACATTTTTTTAAAGCAACAGAATGTAGTTCTAGATGTCACAGATATTACAGCATATTTACTTACAGTTCAAGTATTTTATTTGCTTCAGTGGGTTTTCTTCAAGCTCCCCAGTCTCCTCCACCTGCTTGTCTGCAGAGTAACTTCAACTCTATGCCTGTAGCTTAAGTATATGAAGCTGAACTTGAATTACACTAACAAAAGTGTCCCATTCAATGATAAATATCAAACTTGCAGAGAGCATAGGATACCTGAGACATGATGTAACGTATGAAATATCCTACTGAATATGGTAGGATGAATAAATAAGAACGAACAGAATTCACCATGGCTGGGATTAGTCCAGGCTCTTCTCTATTCTTACACCGAGAGACACGAGGCAAAAAAAGAACATCTGAAAAACCTGCTGTACGCTACTTCATGTCAAACCACACCCAGTAGCTGGAAATCATACCTGTGTCCCAAGTAATCTTTAATTCCACTTTAAGTGTTTACCACTATGTAAAATCCACCGTTAAGCTAAAAACTTCATACTATATATTAACAGCCTATCTGAAAAGATGACGTGCAGCAAGGACAATTATCTTTAAAATTAAATTTAATCAGAGAGGGCATCTCACCCTTAGCAGATTTAAAGTTATTCTATTCAATTACTGACAAATCCATCAAATATGTCCCTTAGAGGTCCTAAGGAAATAAATATTCAGTGCAGATAATTCTATCAGGGAAAAAGCGTTCCTATCTCCCCAAGAGAATAAAACAATGTCACAAGAACTGATTTTCAATCTTGTATAATAAAAAAGCAATTTGCCACAAGACCTTTCACACCCATTTGTTAAAGTAACCCAGAAACTTATTTATTAGTGATAGACTAGAAACACACAATCAATTTTTACAAAGTTTTAATTACTAAGAAAATTGCACTTTGCATTTCATTCAGATTAAACAAATACTACTAGACAAGTCTGCCTCCAAGATAATAAGGCAAACAGCAAGAAGTAAGCCACAGCTTCTTCTAACGCAAACAAAGAAAAAAACCTCTTTATGTGAGCTGGAGTCCTACCCTTTCCAGTTTGCTCAGACTTGCCCCTTCCTTCGTGTATGTTTTACCATGTTATTGACATAGCGCAAGACTTTTTTTTTCTTTGCTGACGTACTAACACTAGACAAAGCTCTCTTTCATCAAGTAGTCAACTGTGCTTGAACACCAGACTACCAAAAAACCAGCAATACTAGATACTATGCAGTCTTCTATAGCTAGATTACAAACTGCTGCTTCTTAGAGTAGGAATCACAGTATCTGTAAATTGAATCTTTTACTGGAATATCAATACTAAGAGTCTCCACATAAACCAGCAATACAAAGTTTTGTCATTACATCAAATCCACTGTATTTGATACTTTTACTAAATGTATACCCAACTGGTATTAGAGACGCTGACAAAATGAGAAGGAACTCGACATAACACCAGAAATGGCAGGTTTTTACTTTCCAGAAGAGTGAAGGTAGTTACACTGTATTGATGATCAGTGTTTCACTCTAGCTTCCTAGATGGTTCTAAGTTGAAGTTTTAAATGCAAACTCCATTTCCCAATAAACTCAAGCATTTTTTGCAATAGATCAAATGTTAGAAGAGTACTTTTTCTGCCATTCAGTTTGATACAACACACACTGGAAAAAAAACCCAAACCTAAAAACCAAAACCACCACACACAGCTCTACACAGACAACTGAAGTCTACTCAGACACACAGCCAGCAAGCTTTACTGAAACTAAGCATTTCGTGGTGATCCGAAATAAAGATGAATGTTCAGAGCTACACCTTTCTAAGTGCAAAGCTATCTGTGATGATTAGAAATAGCTAGAGTAAGCTTTGAGAGCAACGTAAAAAGCCTGGGGGAGGGGAAAAAAAAACCAAACCAAGTCCAAAGCAGTTTGAGCAAGTCTTTATTGTTCTACTCCAATAACTAGAAATAACAAGACAAACTAATTCCCCAATTCTTTTTGTCAAAATGTTGGGGCATGATGGTATGCAGCCCTCAAAAAAGGCATGCTTTGAAAAAGGAAAAATAAAAAGTTATTTTTGTGATTTGTGCCTCGCACCAAACTTGAATGACCCTGAGAGAAGTCTGTACAGACAAGTCACTGGAAAGATTTATGTGCAGCTTGTTAGATCTGTTTCCCACCCCCCTTCGTGTTATTGCTCTGCAAATGGAGGAATGTTTTAGCAAGTGTTAATCTTGACTAAAATCCATCATAAAGAGTGCTACAATATTGCTTTTTATTACAAATAGCCAAAACGCCTTTGAAAATATAAATGTGTAAAACAATCAACTGACTGTACAGTGCATTTACAGTACACAATCCAGAAAGTAACATGCAGTGTAAAGAACTGCTTTATACATTAGCCCTTGGCCACAAAGAACTTGGCAGTACTACTACAACTTTAATGACTATAGAGTTAAAAAAAATAATTAAAAACCAAAAATCTCAGTTACATCTAAGTTTACCATGAGACTGGGATACATACATCCTTGTACAAGGAACAGCAACTTTTAACTAGAAACTGTCATCATGCTGTAATTCTTAGAAGGGCTGGATCTGCCAATTCTCCACTCCTCCTTACAGCTGGTCCTACTCTCCAGCGGTTTGGTCGTCTTCCCGCCAGGCTGGGGACTTTCGTAAAGGACACAGATAGACCCATCTTCACCTATGCGATATGACACTTCGAAAGGGTCGACCCAAAGAGTTAATTCGCTGGGTAAGAGCTGGAAGAGTCTCTCGTGGCTCAGTCCAATCATCCCCGCTGCCTTTCCTATCAAGGGGTCCATCTTATGGTTGATCCTAATGCACCGGTACCCGGAGCCCTTGGAGGGCACCAGGGGGAACCAGTGGTGCTTGTAGTGCTCTGCGGGAGGGAACAAAGAGGAGCTTTACCGCGGCCCCAGCGCCCCACCGCCCTTCAGCCCCGCGGAGGCTGCGCTCCGCCGGACTCCCGCGGGGCACAGGCGGCGGCGGCAGCTGCAGCGCCGGCCGGCCGACCGGCCGGACCGGGGAGGCCCCCCCCCGCCGCGCGGGCTCCCGCCGCCCCCGCTCACCGCGCAGCGCCTCCTGCAGGCACTCCCGGAAGCACCGCAGCTGCTCCTCGCCGATACCGCCGGCGGCCCGCAGGAGGCGGGTGACGAACGCCGCCGCCGTGGAGATCTCGGTCCTCATGGCCGCCCCGGCCGGCGCGCACCTCCCCGCCGTTGCCGCTGCCGCCGCCCCGGCCCGCTGCCAGCGCCGCCGCGCCCGCCCCGGCCCGGCCCCCGCGCCTCCGGCCAATGGCGGCGCCGCGCAGCAGCCGCATCACACGGCGGCGCCCCGCCCCGGCCCCCCGCACGGGCGGGCAGGCCGAGGCCCCGTTGGCGGCGGCGGGCGCGGGGCGGGGCAGCCTCGGCGACCGCGGGCGGCCATTGGGCCGCCGCCCGGGCCGGGCCGTGTTTGTTTTGCTGGCGGAGGGGCGGGGCCTTCCCGCCGAGGGGCGGGGCAGAGCACGCCCACCGGGGGAGGAAGCGGCGGGCCGGGACAGCGCCCCGCTGCCTTCCCCGCCGGGCGCGACGCTCGGTCCGCCACGCGTAACGATCAGTAGCAGCGCTTCGACCGGCGAAACACGACTGCACCCCGGAGCACCACGCCTGGGCTTCGCTCTGCCACGCCGCGAGTCTCCACCGGGCCAGCGGCCGGCCCTGCTCCGCGTCCCACCTCAGTCGCTGTGCATCCGCTGAACACCGGCTGCTCCCTGGCAGCGTACGGCTTCCGTGCTTGTTCCTCTCCCCCTCATCCTCAGGGTTCCTCCTCTGTAGGTCTTTCTTACGACGCAAGAGGAAGAACAGGTTAAACACAGGTTTCCTGTTCGGCATTTGCAGCTTTGGCTGCACACACTCCACCGCGTCTCTCCGCTTGCCCACGGGGAGCACCACATTCCTACCCCAGGCTACGGCAGTTCCTCTCATTTCCTGACAACCCTGACCACCCTCAGACATCCACTCCATCACTAGCAGCATTCCAGGCAGACGGGGCGGTTATCTTGCCTTCTGCCCTTTTCACTCTCATTTCCCAAGACCCAACGTGAGCAAAATCTAGAAATACCTCGCCATCTCTTTAGATGTACAACTCCATGGCCAAGACGCTCCCACACAACAGAGCAGCACGAAAGAGACCCCACCGTCACTTAGCTATGCACAAAACCAGTTTTCAGTAAGAACGATGCAAGAACCTATAGGTTATTTTCAGGAAGAGAGGTGGTCCAGAAAGCATCGGTTCTCTTTTCAAAGCCTATTTACCTGCAAGGGGTTGGGAATTCAGCACACTTGAAAAATACATGCAAGAGTTAAGTAACTGAATTCTGTTTAGTGTATGAACTACACAAATTTGCTGCCGAACGTATTGCAGTGAAAGGATGCATCTTTGGCCTGTATTTAGAGTAATGAATTGCATCTTTCGAGTATGATACTTGCCAGTCTGGAAAGATTTTTTTGTTGTTAGAAACAAAGACAAGCCTAATGCTTATTTGTGCATGAAAAGAGCTGTATGTACATCACACACATATCCAGCTTCTCAACTGGCCCTGCAGGCGATGTGGCAGATACCACCAAGAGGAACACAAATGGCTGGACTGAGCAGCATTTTTGTGGGGCACAAAGGTTGGAGCTGGGTAAGTGTTTAGTTCAACAGTTTGTCTTATTCTGATTAATAAAGTACATGGCTCATTCAAGACAAGGAACTTTGCTGATGACTCATTAGCATCATCATTGCTGAGCCTCTGAGTTTGAGGAATAACTACAATTCATCTCTTGACGATAAGAGTTTTCTCTTGACAACAGTTGTCCTGGCAAGTCAGTTTTCCCCCCAAGAGCTCCAAAACAGTAACTGTCAGTAACCCAACAGACTCGGTTCCTCCACACAACTGCCAACGTCAGCCGAGTTTCACAACAGTTTCAGTGACATGGATGCTGACTCAGCACAGTGCAGTAAGAGTGGCAATATTCTTCAGCTATTTTAAAGCTTTTAAAAAGTGGCTGCGTTGGGGAATCTTGGCTATACCTGAGTTTACAAAAAGCTTTCTCTCTAGTTCAAAGACTAAACACAAACTTTTTTCCCTCAGCCTTGAAGTTCTGTTCACAAGTGATTCTTCCTATCACTTTTTTTTCCTCAAGAACAGTGACTAAGGTCAGGATTTTATCACCAGGACTGCCTGCAGTCATAACTGAACACAATTCTCAAAAAGCAGTCCTCTGTCAAGAGTTCATGCAATGCCCCAACCATTTTTTTTTCCTCCTGGCCTTATTTAAATACATCCTCTCCCTTCACTAGTTTTGTGTCTTAAACCCACTTTGGGGAAAAAAAAAAGTTGATTTCTTTACACTGTTGGCTGGGTTCTAAGACTCTATATTCTCCTTTGTTAAAAGGAAGCTAACCACACCTTTATTCTTCTCCAAGGCCTGCCATATGCCAGAGAGCTGGAGGACCCCTTCTTCAGAAGGATCTCACCTTTGAGGAAATGAAGTAATATCTTGTTTCCCCAATTGCACATCTTACCCTTTTCACCTTCCTTGCCTCTCAGCTTTAAGAACCTGACATCACCTGTAGTTCACCAGCTGCAAAAGCCATGCCCAGGGAGTTAAGGGAAAGGGAGAAAAAAAGCCTTGTCTGTAGACCTTTAAAAATTAGATCCAGTTTTGCTACTATTTAGAGATTACCAGAGAGTACTCATTCATCAGTAGAAGTGTGAAGAAAAAACTCAGTCTGGCTAGTGTTTAGGTGTTACTAAGAACCAGTTTAACACAGGTTTAGAATTTACAGAAACTCTCCCCAAACCTCTGTCCCTTTAATCTAAAGGTCAACAGTCATCAAGGCTGTAATTACAGGGATATAGGAGAACAGTTTGTCACAGAGCCAAACCTCATTCCACACAGGAAGAGTTCCCAGGGGAATGCCCAGTTACCTGCAATAGCAGAACAGACAGTTTGTTCATTAAACTATTAGTGAACTGCAGTTCATTTTTGCTAGATTCTGCCACCCGGTACGTTGAAACATTCAAGTAAAAGTCTCATTACATTTACAATTAAAGCTTCTTCAGACTCTTTCTGTTTAAATCTATTTCAAGAAAGCAAGTTCCTATCCAATTTGGACAAAGCTATTTGTAACAGTATGACAGCATTAGGACTCATGTAGTGCCTCCTTACTTAAGGTTACTCAATTAGGATGATTAAGACTTCTCGCCCTCCCTTTCCTCTAATAGGAAGCAACAGGACCAAGACAAAAGGGCCAAGAACCTCAAATGACAAAACTATAGACATTTGTCCAAAACTCAGATGCTATCACCTAGTTTGACAGTCCCACTTAACAGCTTAACTAGAGTATAATTCTGTATGCCATTTTATAGCCTAACCAAAGAGATTCTTAAACAAACAAAAAATAATCTTTCACCTCCTCTTCAAGAAGAGACAGCGGATTTCTGTGCTGCCTCCTCCTCTCACTCACAGCTGCTAGCTCTAGACTACCTCCTTTGCTAATCAAGTCTCGGATCTGGATCAAGATGCTATTTTATTAGAACAAATCTTCACTGAAGTCCAGTTGCATTTCAGTACCTCAAACTTTAGAAGTTAAGCTAAAAAAATTAATCTCTGCTGGTACGTGCACATATCAGTCATCCAATTACTTCAGTCTTATTTTATTTAGTGTTTTGAGAATCAGAACACAAACCCCATTTCTCCAGCTTTGGAGACTTCACTAGTAAAGCTACCCAGGTACACAGGGACCATATCACCCCACATTTGAGCAGACACAATCATGACTTGCTAGTTAAGTTATGTGAAAGTCATTAAAAAAAATAAGACTGAGCCTGCATTACTCGGTCTAGACCACTATTCCTGCACAACAAAATTTTACCATTGCTTTAAGACAAGCTCTGAGTTTATTCTGCATGTTCTGTCAGGTGCTTATCTCAAACACTTCCCCACCTTATTCACAACCCTTCCCTTTCATTTGTGAAATACAGACTTCTCCTACCGTAACTACACTGCATGACTTCAAAGCCTCTAACACCTGACAGCACTATCACAAACACAGTAAGACAGCTACTTGTTTCCAGATTCATTAAAATAATGGACAAAGAAACAATGCTTGCATTGAAGTAAATTATGAAATTCTTACTAGTATTCAGAACAAACATAACATTACTGTTAACAGCACCAAGAACTGTACAAATACAGACATAAGTTATTAAACTTAATGCTTAATTATGCTAAAGAGCTTCTCCCTTCCAGGCTGCATGTGCCCATATGAATATACACACAAATTCCCAATTATATACAGTCTGATTTTACTGTCAGTCAGACAAGGCTCTGCTAAAGCCAGGACAGATATTAAGGGATCTGGTTTTAACTCGCTTATGAGAAACTTCAGCAAAGATCAGAGTAGAAAAGCTTTCTAAGCAAGAAAATAGAAGGTAGTTCAAAATACTGCAAGAGTAAAAAGTTAATGTTTTAACATTGCTAGCACAGACTAATGCTCACTAGATTGAGGTCTGGCACCTGGATCCACTAGTCCCAAGTAGACCACTCAATTGAAATAAGGTAAGAAGGTCTGGCTACAAAAATAAAGAGATGCCACAGTTGTCAGGTAATGTTAAAGTCACATTTTGATTTCCTGTGTTCTCCTCCATGAGTTTCACATTTAAGGCTCAAGGTAAGCAAGCCACAGAAAAACAAAAAGAAATTAATAGGTAGGTATGTATTTGACTTTCATCTCCCTGCCAGAAAATGCTTGCACAGGCAGTAGTATTTAAAACAAACTCTGGGAAGGGTACATCAAGAAACTAGTTATGTGCCAATTATTAAGCTAACCATTTATGTAAATAGGCTGTTTTAGAGAGTACTGGGGGTTCCAATAACACAGCACTGGATATGGTAATTAAACAACAATTTGGAAACACTGTACCAGCACAATTTATCAGTAGCCGTTGAAATATGTTATTTTTCATTAGAAACAAATTTTAAGTACTCGTACACAGAGGAAAAAACCACAAGCTTCTAGTTCAACCCCCTCCCCCCCATTTGCTGGAAGATTTCTATGGCTTTGACAGTTGAGAAGCCTCATCAGACAGCAGAAGCAGATAAACTACCACTACTGTTGACAATTGTTAGGCTTAATAGCCTTGCTTAGCACTAGAAGCTAAAGTAGTTAAAGCCTTAGGCTGCAAGAGCTAACCAAGAGTAAAGTTTTTGATGAAACTAATGTTGCAAATACAAAATTAGCTGAAACCAGCAGATGCAAACAGAATGAAGAAGAAAAGGACCGAGGAAACAACTGCAAGGGAATGAGGTAGCTTCAGAAGAAGGCCAGCCCAGCAACCAAGAAAAGCAGTAAGAAATCAAGAGACCACCAACCGGGATTAAGTGACTTGACTTGGGGATTGGGTAATGGGTGGTACGTTCCAGGAAAATCTGTATGTAAGGGTGTAACTGGGGTACGCAATCTGCAGCAGGGATCTCTCTTCAGAGGCACCCAGCTCAAGCTGCTCTACATGTTGGCTAAACTACTTACTCAACAGACTGGTGACTCGTCCTCATTGACCAGGAGCCTAGGGCCGAGCCCTGTAGAGGCACCACCTACATAGTTCCTAACACAGACTAGGTGGTGGCTACACAATTACTGCAACAGCTACCATACATATAACCTTCTTTCACAAATAATTTTTTAGCTCATCAACTCAGACTTACTTTGTTGTTCTGTTCATCTGCAAGTCATTTCTCTTCAGCAGGAACACCCAGAGTAGAGGAATACAGTCAGTATCTTGGTTTATCTTGTTAAAAAGAAAACACATGCAAGTATTCTATCATTCCAGTTTTCCTCAACTTCAGCTAGAGGAAAAGGAGAAAGTAAAACTTAAGCTATATCATTTATACAGTATATTGTTATTTAAAAGGAAAAATAGTAATAATTAAAAAAATAATGATGATAGCACAAGCCTATTCATTTATATTAAAAAGCACCATTAAGACCAAGTCAAGTCTAAATCAAGTTCCTTCTAGATTACTTAAATTAAGCTCTCAATATATATCTCTACAAACATAGCTGAAACAGAGCACTAGAACCTGCAAGAGGAAGTTTTAAACAAAACAACCAATTTTGGTTTTACCCTATCTCATAGAAGCATCCCTCTATAAACATAACCAAATAAAGCCATTCTTAAAAGCAAGAACTATCTTTTCTTCATCACTAGACTGTGAAGACAAGCATTATGTTACCATTCTTACTACAGGGAGAAAAAGAATATTCCCAAACACAAATAATGGTATCCTCAACAATCAAGCACCAAATCCCTCCATGACCTCCCCAGTTCAGTACACTAATTAATGAAACACAACTGCTTAGAGAAACAAAAAGAAAACGTTAAGCCAGCACCTCAGAACTAAAGTGATACAAGTGTTGTCTCCCCCTGAAACTGCCCCTTTTTGTGTACCTACGCTGACTAGATGCAGCTGCCCTGCCTGCTTAAGTTCAGAGGGATCACCTGTTGTCACCTTAGTAGAGAAGCTGGGGCGAGTAGCACAGCTGAGAACACTGACCCTCAGGGCCTTCTTTTGGCCTTACTGGCTGATCAGAGGCTACTGCTACTTATGCCAGAGCAGTGCATAGATACAGCAAATTACAGTCTAGTGACAATTTAAGTTTGCTGCATATAGAGAGAAATGAACAAGAGAAATCAGAATTCTCTGACAGAACTGGAAATACGTCATGCTAACAGCATAGTGTTTTTCACTTAAAGACTACTAAGGGATTTGTAAACTGATTTATAGCACTGAAAATTGTTACTAACCCTGTTTTAAAAATGTGCTGCAAGACTATAGTCTAGTCTACACTTAAAAAATTTATCAACATAGCTGTGAGCTCACACCCACCTAAGTTATACAGAGCTTACATCAGCTGGAAAGCCTATTTTTCAATCCACTGTATACACCTTTTAAAAACAGACTAAGATATGATTACAAAAGCAAGTTAATGCCAGTAAATTAATAGCAGGTTTTTAGCACAGAATTTTTGCAGATATTGTACTTCCCTGACATCATTATCTCTTACTGGTCCCACTTCATTGGGAAAAAAAACCCATGAAAATAACCTATTTAAGATCCCATTTTCTTTGCTAAAGCAACTAAACATTTAACCAGTAAACAACACGGTTGCCAGTGATTTAGCAGAGCAAATGAAAAATGACTCTGATTACTACCTTTGCAGCAATACTAATGAGGGCAAATATTACAGGGCAAAGTGTCTTTTTTGTAATGGGCTGTTCTATGGACTTAAGTATTTGATTAGGACTGCAATAAAAAAAAAAAAAGGACAAATTTTGAGGACATAACACCCTTTTGAGTCTGCAACAGAAAATCAGAGTAAGTGCTTTCCTGTCTTCACAAGCATCATGAGTCTGTAGAGTAAAAATACTTTCCTTTCCTTACAGTCTTGTGCCTCATATTCCCACGGCGTACAAGCAAAACCACCATTGCACATGTATAGTCTCATGTTCCTCTGCAGCTACCACAGGATGTCCTCACAAAGAAAGGATCAAGAATACAAATGGCCTACTAGGACAACAGCTAGGATCCATATTTGTCTAAATAACTGTAAGGTCTCTCCATGAGCCTGTGCCAGAGAGGTAAGAGCATTGTCCGTAAGTCTCCAAGAGAGGTGAAGACAGCAGAGGTGGCCCTGTCTGATGGCTGGCAGTGCCACAACCCTGCACGGGCAAGTGCCAGCAGGATGTGTCACTGCCACCCTCCCAGCACGTGGCCTGGCGCCATCTTGCCATGGAAAAGCTCAGGGCACCGGTGTGGCCATGCCACAGGATAGGCCAGCACTCGGTCTGGCTCCCAGCAGCCCACCAACCCTGCCCTGCAGGGCCTGTACACCATGACGTCACCAGCTGTTGCTCATGACATCACTGACCTGTCACGGCGGCCCTGCTGCAGCCTGCATCTGTGATGCGACATGAGGCCCAGACGCCTCGTGTGACCGCACCCGCCCAGGCGCTACCGCCACCACACCGTAGCGTAGCGCCTGGTGTTACATCAGTAGGCCAACCCCTCACCACGACGTGCTGTGACATCACCTGCTGGCGGCCTGACGTCAGCAGCCTTTCCCTCACGCTGCTGACAGGACGAACCCTCCCGCCGCCCTCAACCGCTCCGCTCGCGCCTGCCCGCGCGCCGCCCGGCCAATCAGCGCGGCGTTTGCAGCGCGGGTGGCCGCGGCCAATCGCGGGGACACTTACAACCAGCTGCTGCGCGCCGGCGCTGGGTTTGACCCTCGGGGGCCGCCGTAGGCCCAGCAGCTGTCCCATTGGTCTGCAGGAAGCTCTGCCCGCCGGTGATTGGTGGGCGGCGCGGCGCGCGCGGGGCAGCGGGTGGGGGGGCGCGGCCGGGCGGGGGCCGGCGGCGCGTGGGCCCGGTCGGGGTCCGCCGGCGGGGCCGTCAGCGGTTCCGGTGCCCGGGGCATCCCCCGCCATGGCGGCGCAGGCCCCGCTCGGGCCGCGGAAGCGGAGCGGCGCGGCGCTGTGCGGGGCGGGCTGGGCCGGGGCCGTCCCACCGGCCGCGGCGGGCGGCGGCGGGGCCCTGGAGAACGGCTTCCCGCCCCACAAGCGCCCCAAGAGCGCGGGGACGGCCGGGCCCGACGAGGGGCCGGGAGACCCCTTCGGGGACAACGACGACTTCACGGCGGACGACCTGGAGGAGATCGACATCCTGGCTTCGCAGGCGCTGTCGCAGGAGGCGGCCGGCGGCGCCGCGCCCCGGGCGGGCTTCCCGAGACACGCGTGGGGCGGCTGCGGGCCGAGCAGCGCCGAGCGGCCGGCGGTGGCGGGGCTGCCCCGGGGCAGCGCCCCCGCCGCGGGGGGGAAGCTGAGAGGTCAGTGTGCCCGGGGCGCGCCGGGGAGGGGAGCGCGGCCCGGCCGTCGCGGGGTTCGGCGGTGTGCCGAGGGCAGCGCCGGGGGGTCTCCTCCGCCCTGCGAGGCGGGCGCGGGTTTGCCCGGGCAGCCCGGGCTCGGGTCAGAGGCGATGCGGCTGTTGCTGTCACCTGGGTTCCTGAAGCCGCCCTGCGCTTTACACTATTGGGGAAAAAGTTTGTTATCCCTTGGGGAATTGCTTCAGGTTACCCCGTCTGGCTATCGGAGCGTCATGGCGGTATGCCAGGTGCCTACAGGGCTAGCGAAGATTCGAAGAAATGACGCCCGAGCAGCCACACGGCATTAAAGTAACAGTACCGGGAACCTGTTCTCTGGTAACGCCTGTGGTGACGCTTACCTGTGGCGCTGATGCTGCACCTTAAACCTGTTAAATAAAGCAAACGGGTTTCATAAACTGTTAACACGCTTTCAGGAGGGTTTATAGTAACATGCGTGTTGGCTACCAGATTTCTTTTTCCTAACCGTTAACTTTCACTAGTAAATGCACAGTATGTCTCACACTAACAGTTGACTTTCAGCTGTACTTTGAGAAAGCATACAGGATACAGGGTTTTGGTCATAATTAAGTAGAGGGCTTAAATCCTGTAAGTATGTTTTAGCAATGCTACCATTTGTAATCTCACCAGGTACAAAAGTTTTCAGTTAACTCTTATTTGTGCAGGGTGCGTGAATTAAAATTACCTTGGAGGAAATGCTTGCACTTATTGTGGGTCGTCTTACTGTTTTAAGGTATTAGAAATGTTTGGGGGAGGGTTTTCTTCTGTCTTAAGGATTGATGCACAAGCTCTAAAAAAGTGACTGTGGTGATTAGGTGTATGCAGTTTACCCGCTTGTAGTGACAGTATAAATATTAAGATATTCAGACGTACGTAATGGCAAATAACAAAAGTCATCAGTGATGTACGTACATCATCCGTGCTTCAGAACAGGTCTTGGCTTTTTTCTGCAACAGGAAGCAGTACAGAAGATAGTCTGATGAGAGATGCATTCCAGTTTGAAGTACTGCAAACACAGCATGAAGAAATTAAACAGAAGGTTAGCAATATCTTCCCCTCCCCTCTAAATACCACATTTTTTGATAGGGCTAACTGAAAGGTGGGAGAAGTTCGGTTCCACGTGTTTCATTCTAATCAAGTTGATCAGTAATCTTTGAAATCCATGGATCTATTAAAAGTGTCATACTAGAAACAGCTCTAGTAATATTAAGAGTAAGAGCTATATTTTACTTCTTGGTCATTTCAGATTAGCAAATGCTGATTTGTCAGTTTTACTTGTTTCCTACAAAATCCATTCTCTGTCCTGTCAGCTAGTGAGCAAGAGTAGTTTCGTGCAACTTAAAGATTTGAAAAAGTAAAGTGACTTTTAAGTTGTGTTATGTTATTTTACCTTCTGATGATCCCTTATGGAAAGATCCTACGGGCAAGAAATAGATGTGGAAGAGTAAGAAGGTACAAATGCCCATACCAAGTCCATCCTTTTTTGGCAGACAGCTTAGGAAGAATATAAGACCTGAGCAAGTTTATGATGATATTTTACCAGAATATTCTTTTAGCCTCTGGTAAAATTTCATGTAGGTAATTCCTGATCCAGAAATATATGTGTATTTAATATTCTATAGTGTGGGTTTTTTTTAAACGCTTGTGTATTTGGTTTTGGATACGTTTTAGTGTGAAAGAGGTCCACAGCTTAACAACACATTGTGTCAGGAAATGTCATCTTTGTTTTTATTTTGAACTTTGCACCTAGTGATTTTCAGCGGATGGGTCTTGGCTGTTACGAGAGGCAGTAAACAAGGCACAACTTGTGCAAGGCACTCGCACCTCAATAGATCTTTGTTTCCTCACAGTAGTGCTTTCTCCCAGATGGAAGGGTCCTACTCTAGTTACCTTTTTCTCGTCACCCTTACCTCTGTTCTCTGAATCTCTCCCAGCTCTATTATATCCCTCTTTATTGGGGAAGCTGCTACCTGTACACCATGTTCAACATGGGGGTAAAACCATGATTTTACATAGTGGTATAGAGGTGTCTTTCTGCTTTTTTTTTCTCCATGCTTTTCTGAGTAACTCATTTATTATCTCTACAAAGTCTTGTCTGAGTGGTGATGGCTGTTCAGAAAGTATTAGAGACTATATATGTCGTGAAGATACTGTCTGGGGGTGGTAGCTTGTCTTAGGACAGTGTGCTTGTTGGCTGCCATGCTAGATGAAATATTATAATTAAATTATCATTGTTATCATCCAAACAATGAATAAATTATTCATGTGTGTGACTAGAATACTTAAAAAAAAAAAAAAAGAACATAATCACAGAGAAGGCAAAAGAGAAGAATGGTCTTTGACAGATACCAGGATGGTATATGAAGACATGTCTTTGCTGTCATTTTATAATTCTGTTAGAGAAAACAGTAGCAGAGCCTGATTTAATCAGAAAAAGATTAGAAGCAACATTGCAGAATTTCTGAACTGGGTTACAGGAGCATTTTGCTCCATAGAAAGTATAAATACACCTAATTTTCAACCACATAATGATATGAATACAAACTCTTGGTTATATACATCCTTTAATGGAATTCATCTGTTTGCAGCTGAAAAAAATGCAGGATGAAATTCTTACTAAAAATGGAGAAATTAAAATTTTACGTGACTCAATGCAGCAGATGGAGTATGCTATGGAGGAGCAGAAAAGATCATACGTGCTGTTGGACCAGCAAAAATCTCAGACCTTAAGTGAAAAAGAGAGAGAGTTCTCCAAAAAGGTTTGTAAATATTGCAATTACCTGCACATCACATGCAGAAGCTGATTTTATGACTTAATGATGTCACAGACCATCTAGTCAAAGGAAGAACATTTGTGTGAAATTTCCAAACGATGTATGCTTTTATTTTCTTATCTAGAAGAAAGCATTTGTCAGAACTTGCTGAGGGTTTTCTGCCAAAATAAAAGAGTAAAATTCAAGCGGTAGAGAGGGTTTTGTTTACTTCTTGCTTTTTTTGAAGCAATCCCAAGAGCATTAAAACTGGAATGTATATTAAAATGGAAAAAAGTGACTGAATATGCTTTATGACTCTGATCAGATTGCTGTTCCTGTTGCAGTCATCTTTCTGAAAGCCCTGAAGTGGCTGCTTTTGTCCTGTTTACTCTGCTGTTAACGGCCTCACTGTAGTCATGCTCTGCGTGGCACTTGGTCTGTCTTAACAAGTCATATGCTTCTTGCCTGAAATTTTGACACTTGGTTCTAAGATAGTATTAATGGACTAGCATACATAAAAATTGGATCTTATGCAGAGTTCACAGTAAGTAGATGGTAATCTTGAAATCTTATGGTAATCCTAGTTGTTCTGCAGTTCTAACACCTCTAAATTATTCAGTAACAGTAAAACTGTCTTTTTAATTCCTCTTTCAGTTACTGTCATTACAGTCAGAGTTGCAGTTCAAAGATGCAGAAATGAATGAATTAAGAACACGACTTCAGAACTGTGAAAGAAATAAACATGTTACTCAAACAGTTTTAACGCCAAGGTAGGAGTTTTGGAAAATGAATTTGTGTTCCTTTTTACAATATGTGTTCTTAAACTATTAAAGGGGTTTTCTTTCTTCATGCAACTCTTAGCTCCGTTGTCTTTAAAAAATACAACCAAAAAAGTCTGTTGACCTCTGTGGAGTTTGCTCAAAAAGAGCCTTCCTTGTATCTGTGACAGAAATGCAAAGAGTTGATAGTGAAGTACTTTTAAAAGATCAATGTAAATAGATCTTTGTTTATTGTTTACTAAAATAATTACAAAAGAAATATTGATTGATCTAAGTGTTTGATTTTTATCTTAGCCCTAAAAAGAATTTTGCAATCCAAGTGAAATCAGAAGGATGTTCTCCACAGCCTGGAAAAAGATCTTTTCCTACAAAGGAATCCTTCAGTGCTGAAATGTCCACTAGACCATCGTGTTCTTCGGGAAATTTGATTGCCCCGACTACTTTGATCAAAGAAGGTAAACCCATATACAACCTGCAAAATTTTTAGCTGCATATGAACATTCTGCCTTAGGATTTGTACTATGTGATTGAACAGTTTCATTAAGTTCACTGTAGAGAAAAACAAGTAGCTGTTTTATTTTGGGTTTGCTTAAATTTCTTTCTGTTTTATACCAATTGGCATTAAATATCTATGACTGAAATTTGCATCAAGATCATTTTAATTCACACCTTGGGTAATGCCTGTATACCAGATGCCAAGGTGTCAACGATGAAGTGGCAGTTGGCCACTCTTAAAAACTTTCATGTATTATGTGATGAACTAAAATATCCAAATTGTTAATCTGCCTTTCTCATTGAATAAAGAAGAACAGGAAATAATTTGCCTATTTCTTCAACTGGTCTGCTAGTCAGCTAATGTGGTTTTTTTATTCTTGTGGTTTTGGCTTTAAAGCTGACCTTTTGGGGGATTTTATTTTAAAGGGTACATATTTAGCCATATTGAAAGAAGCAACTGAAACAGTATACTCATTTCCTCTTTTATGTGTAGGGCAGTAATTCTCACAAAATTGTATCTTGAAATTCATTTAGTAAAGCTTAGGAAATGAATATATGCATGTATTTGAAGATTGCTATAATATGAAACAAAAATGGTGGTTTTTTATAGCAGCCAACTGCCGTTTTTCCAATAGGAAATAATAAATGGAAGAAATCCGGATATCATCAACTAATCCTTACAGGAAGAGTCATGAAAAATCTGAGATGTTACTGTCAGTTACAGTATTCAATCTGAAACTGTATCGGCAGTATGAACTCCATCAAAAAGAAAAATACAGGAGCCTTAAAGCATTTGTATTGCTATTTTTTCAGCCTCCTGACTATTCGTTATGGTAACAACGCTCAATATGCCTATTTGTTTGAAAAACACACTTGATTATTTGTCTTCTGAACCCTGCAAGGCTTTTGGCTTCAGTTTGGCTAGTAATTGTGACACATGTAGATGATTGAAACATGATGAAATGTTCGATTTATTTATTTATTTTATTTTTAAAGAATTTTATGTTGATTTTTAACGTAGTCATGTAAATCTGTGCTAGTAGTGGGAATTCAACTTAAGGTATTGTTTTTTTCTAAAAGAAAAGTTGAGAGCAATAGCAATGAACAATCTGTGGAACATCTGACAGTAAAGGTGAAATTTTATTCACTTTTCTAATTTATTTTGGGGAGCAATTCTACTTGCATCACAGCTCTTAACTATTGTTTGATGTATCCGAGTTATACAAGACATTTTTTACTGGTCTACTGTCTGTTTACTTACTATGTAACAGCTATGGCTAACTGAATGTATGTAAAGGATAGGTACAGATATACAAGCAATTTAGTTCTCATGTTAGACTCATAATTGCTGTTTGCTTCAGACAGTAAGATAACCCATCCTGAAGTTCTATCCATGAAGCATGAAGCAATCGGAAAAAACGGTTCCCACAACTCTGCACCTAAACGAAATGCACAAGGTAACTTAATTCTGTTCATACAGAAATAGCGAGCATTTCTGAGGAACAGCTCAGATGCCTTTACTAAGCAGCATCGTGCTGAGGAGCCTGCTACATACAATGCCACTGCACAGAACAGTGGTGTTCAGCTAGTCGCTTTTTGCTTTGAATATTGTGATTTTGTAGTAAAACATTTCAGGTTATATTATTATCTTGTGTCGTAACAACATTCTTATGTTGTTATTCTATTTAAGAAAAAAGTTTGCCTGGGTTTTGCTTTATGGAACGATATGGATCAAGAAGCATCTTGATCAAAGCTGACTCTTTCAGTATGAATATATTATGCTTTTTATTGTAAACCAATGTAAAAACAGGAAAAATGTACTTTTTTTTTTTTAAATGAAGGTAAAAACAATAAAGCAACATCTACAACAGTCAACACCAGGACGTCTTCAGGGTACTATTTTATTTCCAATTCAGAACAGAATTGCATCACATAATTTTAATGTCTGGACTGGAACATGGAGGGCAAGTCATCAGGATAGCTATACGATCATTTGGCTTGAGCTGTTTTGCTAATATGGGATTGTAATTAAAATATCTCTAAATATAATCTGGTTAATATTTAAATCATATCTTAACTTAATTTTTCTGAAAATCATTCTTTTGTAGAGAAAGAAAATTTTAATGAAAAAATTCTTTTGAGGTTGAGAGCACTATAAATAAGGCTAATATTTTGAAATATTAATTTTTTGTTGTTGTTGATGTTGCAGTTGATGGTAAAGCTACTCCAAAGACAATTATGTATCCTTTCAGGTTCTATCTTACTAAATGCACTGATGAAGCAGCCCATTGTCCCTGGGTCATTACTAGGACTCTGCCATCTTCTTAGCAGTAACTCTGAGCCTCTACCGGGAGCTGTATTGCAGCCTAACTATTTGGATACGTAAGTTTTTTGTTGTTTTGGTTTGGGTTTTTTTTGTTGTTGTTGTTAAACCATATCTGACGTGGCATTCTCTATACTAAGAAATGCTTATTCATGTAGGATAACTCATTCCTTGTGTTAAATGCTGTTTTGCTTAGGCCATTTAATGCAAAATTTGGAACATCATTCTGCATCTTTGATTATTAATCTTTGATTATCATAGATACTAAACAGCGGAACAACACTAAGAGATAAACTAGGTTAATTATATATTAGGGGAAGGCACAGAAACATATTTTGTAAAACCTGGGAGTGACTGTTAGCAGCTGCTTAAGTTAACCACTTGGACATAAAACTTGCATTGCAATGAGGGAAGCATATAAACATGACCATGAGTTAAGTGGGAAGAAAATGTTGCAAATGTGATCAAAAGAACAGTAGGCTTTATATCTTCAAAGTCTAAACTATGTTCCATTTGTAATGTAGAATTTATGTGCAATTTTCTAATATATATTTATAGTGACCGGTAAAGCATTTTAAATATGAATATTGGATATAAATTATAATTAGTTTTCACTTTAAAGAATTAGATTGTAGCTCCTGAAATACCTTTGCTTTTCTGATACGTTATTTTATTAGTAAGTCTTGTGTTTTCTGGGTCATAGCAAGGCTCATGTCTCATTGCCCTTGCTATTTATGCAAGTAGAGGTGGTGCATTTGGCCTTTGTAGCTGCAGTTTGACTAGTTAATAGCTGAACTCTCTCTCTCTCTCATCTCTGGCCAAGAAAATAATTTTTTATTGTTGTTGTAGTCCTTTAAAGGCCCCTGTGTATTACAGATCAGTAATGTGCAGGTACTCGTCCTTCCCAGAAGCTACCAAATAACATCAGGGGAAGATAAGAATATATGACAGGTTATCAAAAGCATGAAACTGGGAAGCCAATGTTTGAAATGTAGTTTCAGACAATGGCTTATAGTGAGCTGCTGAAGTTACTCAGCTGTAAGCTCTGACTACTTTCACAAGACCTAGGAATGCTTTGAAATTGCTCTTCCATGCAGGTATCAAGGAGTAGGATTTTTTTCCCACAGGCATCTCTTATTACTGTAGCCTTTCTATTATTTGATCCAGAATATGGATAACTCAAATTTCAACTATGTTCTCTGCCTTTTGTTCTGAAGTATTTCCCTTCTTTTAATTTTATTTGGATAGGAAGTCCACACAACTACCCAGCAGCAGGACAGCTCAAGAAGAAATTGCTCCTCTTGTATCCCTGCGAGAAGCTCAAAAACTTGCAATAACAGGATTGAACTTGATTGCTATGGACGAAGGATTCTCAGAAGGAAGCCCAACAGAAAGCCGGAGAGAGTTTTTGCACCTCACACGCTGCAAGATCCGAGGCGCCGTGCATCTCTTGCCCTTGGTAGAACACCATATTGGTGCATACTGTCAAGCAGTACAATTGGCGGACAAGTCAGTAAATGGTTCTTGTGGAAACCATTCAGCTGTTTCTTCCAGAACCAACACAAATATGGTGTCAAGTAAGGAGGACTTCAGGTTGTCTCTTGAAGAAACTACAGTTATATCACTGGGTATTCTTTATTATTTGGCGTTTTATAGCTGGGATGTTGTCCACACATTGCTATCCGCTGAAGTGGAAAAAAGTTCTGCTGCTGGAGATGAACACGTTTCCAAGATGGACAAAAATGTGTTGTGTGATAATCAGTGTGATAATAAAGAAGATACCAGGACACAAGGAGAGCTGCCTGTAACTCCACAGGATGCTCCCAATAATGATCAAGCTCAACATTCTTTGTTTAAAAAGCTGCTTCAGGTTTTAGCTTTTTCTGCTGCAAGAGGCTCCCAGACTGATAGTATACTGAACCAAAGCCTAAAAGTTTTGGTGAAATTAGCTGAAAATTCAACAATGGACTTGCTAATAAAGTAAGTCAGTAATAGCTTTACAAGTATTTCAGACTCTGTTGTTTAGCAGTTTTCATTCTCTGTTGAAACTAATTTGTGCAAATGACAGTAGAAGTTTTGACATGTATGTAATGAATGTGATAATAATCGCCCCCAATTAGCAACAAGATTTGCTTATGATGTTTATATGAAGCAGATGCTGTTGCCTCATTGCATAGCTGTCACTTGAAAGTGAGAAAACTTCTTAAGGCCATATGCAGTTGATCAGAATATCTAACATGTTAATCGTGGTTTTTTTGGATTGCTGGGAGATGCATAAAGAATGAAAGCACATGATCTCATTCTGGTGGGTAAAATGCCACTCTTGGAAGTGAGATATTTTGTCTGCTAATGGTCTAATATACACAACCATAGTATGAATTGCAGACTGACTGCCAAATGTAACAGAATATGTTTTTCAGTATACTTTGTATTTATGATATGTAAGTTGAGATCAGGTATGTTCTGAATGGCTAAAAAGGCACAAATTATGATGCAGTCTACAAGAAAGTGTATTTTCAACTTGTCAGTGCATTTCCCATTTCTAACTCTGAGTTTTCTTTTGAAGTTTTCAGCACTTACTGAGTAGCCAGATACTGCTCCGTTGTCTGTGTCCAGAGACCTCTTTGCCTGCTGTCCTTTTGACTGTGAGACTGTTGTCTGTTCTTGCTCAACACCACATGTTGGTTGCTCAATTTTGTTCTCATTCAGGTAAAAGACTGCATAACACAAAGAGCTGTTACCAGTTGAATTAACTAAAAGTAATGCAAACAGGCCTTGCTCCAAGGTGTTAAAACCCCAAAAGGCAAAAAGCCTGCTATGTTACCTGAAAACTTGTTTTCTAGTACAGTGTTTCAGTTATTGTTTGAAGAGTATTTTGTCTTGTGGTATCTTTCTACATACAGTGCTTTTGATACCCATGTGGATTTTTAAAACTACTTTCCAGATTAATGTTTATTATATTAAAGGTTGATGAGGAAAAAAGGGCTTTTGAGGAGTTTTGAAGTTTAATTTATCTGTGCCCACGACACTGTTGAGTTTAGGGATTCCAGTACTCTGCATGACAAATAGTCTTTGTCCAGTTCCTTATGAATGAAGTAGGACAGTATTACCACAAATGCATATATAAAGTTTAGGGATACTAGTTACTTCAGCACTGCTTAAGATGTCTGAAGTAAAGCAAGAAGTTGAGCCTGTGTCATGAGTCCAAGGATAGCACTCTACATATTTTCTGAAAAGTTTTCTTGTGTGACAAAATTAATTTTTGTCATAAACAATTGACTAGTTGGGAAAAGAACAATGTTATCTCTGTTTCAGACACCTGCCTTCTTCTTGCACTGTACATGTATATTACATCAAGACCAGATAAATCAGCATCCGAAACGCTTTGGCTTCAGCTGGAACAAGAGGTAACCACAGCTGTTTGTTCATATGCTTTTTCCTGCTATTTCCAGTTGGGGGAGTGGGAGAAGCAGGGCAGTGCACAAATTGTCGGAAAACAAGTCCTTTCCTCCAGCTGAAGTAGAACACTGAAAGTATTGGCTTGCAGTAAGAGATTACATTGATTTTTAAGAGTAGCTGCTTGAAACTGAATCAGTAACTATTCTTAAAGGGAACATAGTCATAATAGTCATAGTGAAGTCACTGAAAAAGCAAGAAAGATCCTAGGATGGCTGTAAATGTTCAACACTAAGCTTTATTTTGCCTTTAGATCAATAGAGGAATAAAAGGAAGCAAGATCTATGATTCATTTTGATTGTATTAATTACCTCTGAACTGTATCTTATGAGTTATTACATATAAAAGGCAGTCTGTAGCAATTTACGATTATATTCATTGTATTCAGTGGAAATGCTAGCTTGCTGTATAATAGTCATAATTATATCTAGGAAGAATAGCTTTTGAACTTAATTTGTATTGTTTGTACTGACAGTGGTGACTTGTTTGAGGTTCTACTATTTGTTCCACTTCTGTTCTCATTTGAAAGCATTTTGAACTATTTTTATTATCCCCCTACCTATATTGTTATATTAAGTGTAAACACATTATTTGTATGCAGAATTAAGACCTGCTGCACCTCGTTAGCCTTTCTCATCAGAAAGTTGAAAAGGTTTCTGTGCAAGGCAAATTCTATGTCTATAAAGTTTTACAGGGAAAAAACTTTAACAATTTTTTGTGGTAAAAAAGATCAACTGTTAAGAAAAACAAGAATGTTTGAAACTAGTGATGAAATATCATTTCTGCCTCCCTTTATCTGCAGCTTAATTGTTTGATAATTCTGCAGAACCCTAGTACTCATTGTAATGCAATCTCCATGTTTTTGTAATAGACAGTTAGACTCCTGACAAGGTGTATGCGGTGTTCCAGTCCAGCGGCTTTATTACCTGGTACAGACTGCCAATGTAATCTCGAGGTACGTCACTAGAGTGGCTGAGTTTAACCTACTGAGAACTTAAAGGTACTCAATGCTGAAATAGCTTTTTGCCCTTTTTTTAGCTACAATGAAACAGAAGTGTACTGTGCTTTAAAGGATGCCACCTTCTAGGAAGCTTGCTTTTGCTTGCTAGAAAATATTCTGAAATTTGGATTTCAGATTTGGATTTGGAAATTTTGAAGAGATTAATCAGTAAAGTTCATAGTGAAATAAATTTTCCACTACTATAATTTTAGTTTGTGTATTGAGGTACTTTTTCCCTCTTGCAGGTGGTTAAGGCACTAATTATAATGTTACATAGACAGTGGATGAAGATGAGAAGATCTGAGAACAGCTTGTGTGCATATAAGGAACAAATTATTCAGTTTTTACGGGATGCTGTTTTACTCTTACACCGCCTATCTCAGAAAGATAAACTGTTCCATGAACACTGTTTGGAAGTTCTCCATCAATATGACCAAGCTATGCCAGGCATAAGAGCCATTCTGAAAAAGACTCAAAAATTGAGTGCCTGTGAAGGTAAAACAAGTCAAATGATAATGTTGACTTTTTTCCATGCTGTAGAAATAGAAATTCCACTTCTGTCCCTCATTTAACAAGTACTATGTACCAAATACCATGGATGGTTGTTGCTCAGACCTCTGAAGGTCTGACAGTCTAGTGCTTCTCAATCTTCATTATACTGAATCACTACTCTACTATTCTTCTTTAATAGTTTTATCTTGTTCTTCTCTCCATAGAAATATGCCCCTACTATCTGATCAAACAAAATCCTATACTCCAGCTCTCTTTAGTAGAACAATCTGCACTATATGTTACCTTATTAAAAAAAAAAATCATTATTCCAAGTTTCCAACTAGCATTACACCTCTCTCTGCAATTTAGTTGGGTTTTTTTCCCTGCATCCTTAACATCTCTCCTTTTTTCTTCCTCTTCCCTCTTCTACCCCCAACCTTCCTCCATTACCCCAAAAGCTTCTCTAGCCCATGTCCATCAGGACTTGCCCCTTGCTTTGCACACTTCTGGTGTCCACTTCCTAGAGAGCACCGATCTCATGAAGTTGCCTCTCCTCCTTGTACCTTGATGCCATTTCTTCGTTCACTCATGGCATTATTTACATGCACATTGTAGAGCTGATGCAAAGATTGTGCTCTTATGTCAGTATGTGGTTTGCTACAAGATACCAGACAAGGCATCTGATCTTAGAGCCAGAGTGATAAATCCTTCTGTGTTGGTGTGTGTATTGCATCAGTAAGGCAGGTCATGTAAGCATGCCACTATTAAGTTAGTGACTTTTCCGGAGATGCTAAACAGTGTGCCATGTATTTGTTCTACTCTGATTACTTAGAGTGTCCTGAGGTTTTCCAGAACTTTGCCTAACACCTTGTCTATTTACGCTTGGGAATGAACCAAAACAGTGTAACAGGTTGTGATTTTGGGGATGGTGGTGCACACATGTGCTTGCAAACCTGTAATTAGCATTCAGGTCTTCCTTTAAAACACAAACTACTATGCTTCTGTCCTAGTGGCTTTTTAAAATTAGTTAACAAAAATGAGGTTTTAAGCTTAATAAGTAGTCAGAACTAGTTGTAAGATAACAAAGTGCCCTTTCCTGTTTTTCTACTAATAGCTAAATTTAATTCACTGTCCAAGGTAGTTCTCTCCTCTGATCCCTAAAAAGGCATTAAAGAAAAGAGGGGGAGAAGTTTGTATGACAAAACACATATCTAAAGACCTGTTTGCATTGAACCTTGAAAAAGCATATTTGCTGTAGTCTTCTACAATCAGAATGTTTTAAAATGCAAACAGCTCCCAGCTATAATTGTACTATATCAAGTAGAAAAATGATTCTCTGAAACATGATTTTGTTGTTGTTACAGAGCTGATTTTGGATGAATTGTATCCTCCTGAGCCAGAAGCAGAAGACCAAGGAATGGACTCCAGTTAGCTAACACCTAGCAAAGAGCTCTGTCCTCCCTCATCTAAATCATAATAATCATTGCCAGTGTAAATCTGAAATTTAAATCATCTGTTTTATGAAGCGATGATCTAAAGGTTGCACTCAAATGCACCATAACTAAGAAACATTTCTTTGTTGTGATTATTTTATTTAAGTGCCATCTAAATGTAGCTGAAAGCAAAGAAATTTTGATGTAAGAATTATACTGCAATGTACTGTTTTGCCATGCAAAACCACTCAGTGGATTATGACTGGTTCTCTTTATGAATTTAATCCTTTATGAAATTGCTGTGAATAGAATGGAAATTTCATTATTGTGTTCTCTGTTTTACAGTGACTACAGCTGAATTTATGATGCTGAATGTGCTGAGATGTTTGGGATCACTGAGTTCATATGAAAGTCTTTTGAACATATTTGTTTCTCTTGCAGCTGTAACACTTTCTCGCTTGACTTCCAAAATTTTCACATTGATCTTAGTACAGTTTACTGTGATTTTAAAAACCTTTCTAGAAATAACTTATATGTTCAGTTCTGAGCAAGAAATTCAAAGCCCTATAACAATCACCTGAGTTCACTCATTTTTCTCACTTTCATGAATCTGCTGAGAGTGTAACTATTGAGATGCCAAAACAAAAAATACTAGAGCTTATTTTTTAAAAAAGTTGCCTTAGAAGAGTAAGATAGTAATGTTGAGGAAAGCATTCTATCTCACTAGGCGAGAGAAGGATATTTAAATGTGTGCAGAGTGACTCGTTTTTTTGGTTGTAGTATCTGGGTAGGCACTGCAGTGAAGATGAATGAGCATCTCATTCCTAGGATACAGCACTGATGACTGGAGGAAGAACTGTTGCTGTACCCTTTCAAGTGCGTATGATTTTCAGCTGTCCTACTCAGCTGCAGGTATCAGCTGAACCTTAGACCCTAAAAAGGGAGGTGAGCATGCTACTAAAATGAGCCTACAGGTTTGTGTTTTTAAATAATTTGGAAAGCTTTTTTTATTTTTTGACAGATACTTGATTTAGAACAAGCCTGGCTCCAGGGACCAGGAAGAGGAGGAGAAACAGTACTACAGTGGGAAGGAAGCCCTTGGAAAATTGGGAAACATCCAGTTCTCTGGTCATAACCCAAAGAGGCTGTGTCCTGCCCTGGTGTGCCTGGGCAAAGAGCCCCACTCCAGTGCACTGAACAAACTCTTGACTTGACTTTCACTTTTGAAGAGAACTTTCCCAGAAACTGCTATGCAGGAATAACCAGTGTAATAATCCAGCATCTCCCTAGGGCCAAAGCTCCTAGGTACAAAGCTTCACTCCTTCCTCCCACAACACAGCCTAGGGCTAAGCTACCTCTTCGAGCAACAGGTGGCAGAGGTCCACCAGGCATGGCCTGTTCATTTCTCTAAAACACAAGCTGCCAACTGCTCCTCTCAGTAACAGGTTTCAAGTCCCTTGTAGCATCTGGAGAAGTGCCATTTTCCTGCTTAAACGCAGCAAGGAAGGACACGCAGCAAAGCCACCTGAGTCTGTGTATGCTTGCATGGTAACTACCCTAGAACTGCCACCAGGGCACTGGACAAGACATGCTAGAGAAGTTTGAGCGTGACAAAACCATTTGACTTGTCCACTTTAAAAAAACAAACAAAAAAACCCCCAACAAACCAACACAGCACTTCCTGGCCTTTAGGATTAGAGAGAAGAGCTTGAGAATGTCAGTTAAAAGCCCCTTCCTTACTCAAAACCAAAATAAACATTAATTCTTTCAGAATAGGCCTATGAGCATGAGCAGTGGTAAAGCAGTATCTGGCAGTTAGCTTGCTGTGAGGAGCAAACGTAGAGCTGTCCTAACAAAGATATAATAGTCACAATATCCCAAAATGCAATGACCTGCCATTACTTTTCAACTCCTCTATGCTGTTCCGCCACCTAATTTCTCTAAACATAATTTGAGGTAAGATGCATTTAAACCCCTTCTTTGGGTAAATAGACCAAATGAAATGCTAAGAGAAGTTTGGATGAAAACTAGTAATGAACCCCAAATTGTTGAAGCAATCCATTTATAAAAACTTGTTTAAAAAAATTCCTGGCCTCATCTAAAGGGCATGTGGATGGCAACTTGGTAAAAGGGAGAAGTGTATTACTGCTGAACTTTATATAAACAGAAATGTTATCTGTGGAAAAAAATGCTAGGAAAATACCCGACTGTTCCCTTCTGGCACTGCATCCCTTCCCATCCACCCACTCTAACTGACAACACCCTAACATGTACATCTACACTCTTGATTGTTTTCTTCCACTTTTGACTTTAAAGTGGTACAGCCCAGGCTATATACAAACAAACCAACCCAAAACCCTACACCTTCACCAGTAGAAGTGACAGTAACATCATGGTATTATTAAACTGTAGCTTTTAAAAATGAAGGCATTTTCTGTAACTGGAAAGTTCGCACTCCTAAGGAAAAATGAGGCTGCACTCCTGAAGAGAAAAGGCAGACATAGGTATACTTACAGAACCACCATAATTCATTACTTCTTAAGTCATTTACAGTGACCAATCTTTTGTCAGGATTATTGCAAGATTGTACTGACCTTCAGTAATTCTTTTTTTACATTCTCTTGGGATTTTTCCTTGGGATTAAAGAGATCCAATCATGTATGCAACAGCTGATCATCCCTAGAAAAAAACTGAAGCATTTTTACAGATATGGGGCTACTGGTTTACTATCTTCATGACCTAAAAATAACAAAGCAGACTGTTCTCATCAGACACTCCCTGAAGAACTCACAGCATAGCAGCTCTTTTTTCAAGGACAGTTCGCATCTTCCCAACACGTTACAGATAAGCTGTGCCTCTGTATTAACTGGGAAAAGGAATTCAGTCTGGCATCAAGCACAGTCACAGGACTGAATAATGAAGTATTGAGCAACAACAAAAACACACTAGTCATGTTCTATACATGATTATCACATTCCTCAGTCAGCAGCAGCCACCCATCTGTTTTCTTGCCCATGGGGATGGCAACTAGTTTGCCCTTTGCTGAAAGCTGATATAAGTATAGCTGGCTTTTTCCTCAATGAATTAAGCAGACAGGACTAAGCTAGGCAGGAGCTGGATGAAGAAAGCAATCACCTACTAGCTTACTCATTCCTCAGGCAACTTTATGCAAAAAGGAGGATGATAGCCTTGCTGACTTATATTTTTAAGATCTACTGACACTACCCCTTGAAGAGTCACAGCACAGGAGGAGGTATCATTGCATTGCTAAGCATCTTCCTGTGGCAATTCAAGGACCTGAGGTACTGCATGGATTATAACACACAGCAGTTTATTTCTACTAAAGCTATGTAGAGAGATAAAGTAAATGAAGTTTCATTCACTAAAGTATTTAGGGAATTTGCACAGGTAACACCTTATTTTCTACAACTCGTAGAATCACTGACTATCCGTCATCCACCCGAGAGTGAAAAGTCTCCAGTAACTGATTTAAAAGTTACTTTGACTGCAGTAAGGGAAAGGGGATATCAGAGGTTAATTTATACATATCTTGAACTGTTCATCACTCTAGTGAAACAAAAAGCAAAACAGCAACCCAAGTTGTGGGTTTGCAGGAGAGGAGGGACAGCACTGAGACGGAAACGGCATCACTTCCGAACCCGCACAGCACGCTGCAGCCCCAGGGGAACCAGAGAGGGCCCATGCCTCACCGCACCAGGCAGAGCCTCCTCGCTATCCAGTATTGACAAACATAGTTAGTTGTGTCTTAAACCTAAAGAAATCAATTTACAACAGAAGGACATCCTTTATAACATGGCTAACTCACCCTTAGTGGAGATCGCCATAAAAAGGTGAAGCAGAGGCTACTCCATCAATACAGATGCCTGAGCTCTTAAAGGGATAAAATAACTTATTTTCTTCAGCTTTATCTCACCTCCAGCAGGTTTAACTCAGATACCTTTTTTCCCTCCTATACGGCTTACTTAAAAGCTGTAAATCTGACCAGCTTCCTGCCATGCAGGCTATACTAACAAGTAGATGAGGTCAAATAGTAACCGGGGGGGGGGAAGGCCCCAAATCACTGGCTAAAGCAAACCTCCCAAGTTATCATACATGCCTGGGTATGATACTAAGTTTCCATACTTGGGGGGGGGGGGGGGGGAGATAAGAGAAAATGGCTTGTTTTGCAACAATTGCTAAAGTTTTTCCCTCTTTTGCGTCCAGCTCCTCCATGCAATCCTGCCATGGGTTTTAAGATGCATGCCAAGTTTTGTTCTGGAAAAATCCACACTACCATAAACAACTTCTGATTAAACGTTACAAAAACATCACCAGCAGTATTCCTCACTTAACGCCAGGCTCCTAACTTTTTAGTTCAGCGGTTTGCTCTCCTATATGACATTTTGCTGCAACTTTAGAGGGTGAAGGTACCTTTGAAACCCTACGTGCTTGTTAAAGGAAATGTGAAGGTTTTAAACAAAACAGTAGCTCCTGTTCCTCAGACCTGTGCGCAGAGAGAAGGGACAGCACACAGCTTTTCTCTGAACAGAAGGAGGCTTCTCTGCATGTCACTTCTCAAATTCAGCCATATTGCACAGATGTACCTACTAAAAAGTCATGGGAAAAGAAAAACAGATGAACTAAAAAGTAGTGGCAACAAAACCCATCAGAAATAACTCTGCAATTTCCTGGTGTAATTTCTAGCCCAAGCTTTAATTATACTTATTTTCTAGATTCAGGTTTTTAGGAGCATACATTTTGTCTGCTGTCCCCAGTTAACTAACAGAAATTCTGTTGAGAAAATGTGAAACAAAATTCGAAGTGAAATGATCTACATTTCACCTGCAACACATTATCAGCCTGCAGCTGAAACTCCAACAAATTCAAGAAGTAACATTACAAAACTACCTGATAATTCCATGATAAACAACTCTTTCAGAACAAGTTGGGGGGTGGTGGGGGTGGGGTGGGGTTTGGTTTTTTTTTCGTTTGTGTTTCCCTCCCCTTCTTTTAAATCCTACATTGGAAACTTAGCTGGCAATTCAAGGTAATAATGATTATATACTGAACACCCTCAACCAATTCAGTACTACTTGGTGTCTTATAAAAAGCATTCTTGACCTGCTCAAAGAAAATATTTTCAAGTGAAAGACTAATAAGTCAGGGGCATGAATACAACCTTTCAAAAGCATTTTTTTCAAAACTATTGAAAGTACACAAAAACATTAGCAAAAATGTTTTCACACGGAGTAGAAAGCATCACTTGCCACAGGCTGAATTGGTCAAGTTGATAAATGAGGCATGATATTCAACACACAAGTAAAAATACATGTTGAGAAGATACTAAACTTTAATCAAATTACAGACTTCTTTGAAGTCTACCATCTTGTCTACACTAGACTTTTCAAATGTCTTGGGATTTGTTAGCTAATGCATTCAAACTTCATGCATTTAATTTACTCCTTAGGCTAGACAAGGTCTTAGAAGCAATCCTTTTAGATTAGCTTTGAAGCCTACTGCCAGAATATCATTCAGGAGCTTATATTGTCCTTGCTTTATGTGGTGACCTGTAATTTTGATTAGGCTTCAGTCTCGACTACCAAAAGTGATATTCATGATACAAGGTGACTTAAAGTACACTTGGTAACACTAGATGTCAAACACAATGAAGTAAAATGTAGCTTTGCAGATACACTCCTAAATAATACTCAAATTGAGGCTAAGAAAACAAAATTGATAGAATATACTTCAAACACTGCATTTATTACAAAGGTGCATAGAGTTTATGCCATTTGTTTTGAATACTTACATTTAAACTACAAACAACATACAAAGCTAGGTTACAGTATGTAATAAAAATCAACAATGATTATCTAGTAAATTCAGTACAACAGAATATACTACTGTATTTAATTTCACAAAACATTTCTGAAACAAAGGCACTTACAGAATTAAAAAAAATTAACATATACTCTTTCAACATTTAAAATTTTAATTCCATTCCCCCTCCCCTACGGCACTGTGGGTAACTAGTTTGACATGAAGGCAATAGCTACTTGGACTGACAGATCAGCAGCGCTTAAACTAAAAGTTTAAGGATCAACTCCTCCATCTTTTCTATAACCGTCCCATTTCTCTTAACTATATGAAAAGTTTCAACGGATGGCATGCCAACAACTAAATAAAATTTGGTCCTACGCCTTATTGTTAATGTTGATTAATACACTAACAATAAGAAAAGATCTGGTTAAGTACTCCAATTATGAAGTAAGTGGACCATTTTCTCTTCTTTCAACGAGTTTTGTAACTGAAGTAGTAATACCACTACTAAAGTAGTTCCTTGTATATTCATGATTTATCTCTTCACTTGTATATATAGTTATCATTAGCATATGTTCACTGAAGGAAAGGTGTAAATTTTCAGGCTCCTTAACCCTATCCCTCATCTCATCCCACTGCTCCACATACAGTGGTGTTCAGGGCAATTTATTTGGTCTGTACAACATCTACACCAAAACTTCAGATTTGGGGACCTCTGTTATTGTTGCCACTTTACTTTCCTACAATCTTTTCCTTAGGGATGATGGCAGATGACTGAGCCAACTTCTCATGAAATTGCAGATTTTCTTTTCATAACCAAAACATAACCCTACTAACACTGGCATAAACTGTATGCTTTGTCACATCAGATGGAGGAAAGGAAGAGCGGTGCAGAGTAACAACCTCATGAAGCCCAACACTAGAACACTGTACCTGTGCTCCGAGAGCTGCATGGCAGCTGTGTTCGCTGGCTGCACCTCACCAGCCAGACTCCATCCAGGCAACTGGCTAACAAAGGTGCTGGCATAGTCTGTGCCCTCCTTCTGTATGAATAAACACACAGGGGTAGGACCTATAGCAAGAGAATTATTTCTGCAGTTATTCAGTGCCCTCCCACACATAAAAATTCCACATTTCTAGGGAAACACTTCATCCTCCATACCAGAGACACTGTCCATTTTTGGTTGTTCTCACATAACTCCTAACAGTGTAATGAAGCATTGCCCAATTTTTCAGCTTACGAGGCAGGAAAGAGGAGGGACACACAGATATAGGACATGCATGCGCTGTGAGCGCCTCTCAGCACCATTCCATGCTATTAACTTCAACATTCTGAAAGAGGTGTAACAGAGGGGCATAGGTTGTCATGAATCCCAATGCTAAAAACTTTCTACAAGTTTATTCTGAAATGCCCTGAAGACTTTCTTGAAAAAAAGAATTGGAATAACCTAGAAATAGACCCAAAAATTAGGAAGATAAATAAGGCTGCCTTTGACAGCAGCAGTTTCCATCCATCATATGAGGTAAAATGATGCCACCATCAATGTTTTTCAAACAGTAATATACCCTAAATGTAGAATCACAGGACAAGTGGCTTAATGGCCTCTCTAAAAAAGTAAAATCAGTGTATGAGATATGTCAAAATTATTTCACTAATTCTGTCACAGCGATACATACAACAGACTAGATAGCTCTACTGAGGAATAACAAATTGTGTTTCAATGTTAAAAAAGATAGAATTGTAGAGGACACAAAAAAAAATCATGATTTGTTTGTTCAATACAAGGTGTATAGAGCCAAAAGCCTTGCAAATAGTGGTAATAGTCATGAGGATGTCTCAAGATGTTTCATGACTGCAAGCACTACCTTCTTGAAAATACACTACCTCGCTGTGAGCAAATCCTACCACTCTTCGTTTCCCTGACTTCTCATTCTCTTCTCAGCTTTATGGGAATGTTGAAGACAAAAGGGAGGTTTAATCTCTACTGTGTGTTTGTTGGGCTGGGATTTCTTATCCCCCCTGCACATTATTATTCAAACACAGAGTTTATAAAGATCTATCGTTCCTAGATTCCTGCCATCTACAGTTCCCACTAGAGACACAGTGACAAACCCTAAGCATTTAAAAACCCCAATCTATTTCTGACATCCCATCTCTCCTGTAAAATAAATTCCTTCCCTATGATGAGGCAGGACTGAACACTGGCAGGTACTTCTGCTTAACATATGATTAAGGTGCTAATTTTTCTTCCAAACTCATCAACAACGTATGAATTAAGTAAGCTTGTCCAATAATACTTGGACAACAAATACGCATCCAATAACTTTTATGAAGAATTCTCAGGTTTTCAGCTTTTGATATATTTGTTCTACTAAGTGGCAGAGAGTTTGGGTTTGTTGTTAATTTCTAGCTATAAATTAAAATGGCCTGAGAAAACACCCAATTAAGGTACAGTTTTTAAGCCTTAAAATTGGGAAAGAAAACAAGGAATTTATCAACTCATGTTATTTAGCACAGAAAAATGCAACTAGTCCAAAGACAATTAAATGTGGTTTGCTACCCCTTACTGAAGGCAAATGTGTTTCAAAAAAGGAAAATTCCCTTTTAAACGGTAAGTGAAATGTATTACATTGTAGCTTACCTAACAATAGTAGCTTCAAAATAGGCAGAACATACATAACATATATCAGGTAGTTTCTTAGAGACTAAGTTTTTATGTTTTAATACTGTGCAAAAGATTGCTACAGCTTTAGGTGTTTGATAATGCTCATACTAGACCATTCCTTTCAAAATTATTGCACAGCAAATGTTATTGTGGTTCTTATTTCTGAAGTACTCCTTCTTCATGCTTTTCTCATTGTATATAGAACAAAATCTTTTTGTATTTGCTTGAGGTATAAATTAACAACTTCTGCAAGAAAAATACTCCTTCCTCATACTCAAAGCATTTAAAAAAAAAGACACTGAATTAACTTTCACTTTACTTAGACAAAAGATTGCTGTCTTCCAGAAAAATATACTACAGTTGCACGGTGTAAACAGCACAAATTATACTTTAAAAAGTTTTGTATGCAGAAACATAGTAGAAGATCTTTTCAATAGGTGGGCTTCTGAGGATCCATATAAGCAGGGTTGTAAGGGGGCTGGCTGATTGGGTAAGGTGCTCCAGCACCAGCTGCAAAAGCAAAACACAAGAAAACACAGATTTGTAAAATTTACATTCTGAATTCTACATCTATAATGGCAACTTCTGTTTTGAGCACATGGTTAAGAGGTTCAACTTATCTAGCATCTTAATTGGACTGAGAACAGTTTGTGCTAACTCATAAAGCATCTGCATTTCAAAAGTAAGATCACAAAAACCTTTGTTCTTGTGGGGTTGGTTTTTTTTTTTGGATGCTTGAGTGTACATGTGTATTACAGCAGCCATAAGCACATGGTTAGCCTTCAGGGGAGAACATAGCCTAAAAAAAAAAAAAGGAACAGATCTAATCCAAAAAAACAGCCAGTGGAAGTCAGAAATGCACAAACAACAGGATATACCTGACAGTATGCTGAGAAGTGAAAATAAACCACTGTGCAAAAGAAAAAGGACTAGAGAAAGCATCTTGGGATTCCTTCAGGGAAAATGCTCTCCTGGTGTCACAGAGTTAATTAAAAAATTAAAATAAAAGGGAAAGAAGTATCCCACCACTACTGAGCATATTAAAGAGTCTGACTTGTATACAAGGTGTATATCACTCAGAAGATATGCTTATTTTCTAGTATTCTGAGACAAGCTGCTCTCAAGCAGCATCTTCATTTTGAGGTCTGTCAAATAGCACAAGTTAGTTCAAATAACACAGCACCTGATCAGATCCCTGGAACATGTAAGTGTTGTTATCTTTCGCTGATCTTGTAAAGTGAGTGGGTTTGGCTCCTGTGCGACAGAGCAGGTATTCTCTCCCTTGCATGTGACCTAATTAGAAGACTGCCCCTTGGTTAATAGACAAGAGAAATAAAGGAAAGAGCTCCCATTTTGAGGCATTCTCAGCTGGCAACATGGAAAGTGCTTTGAGATTTTCCCAGGAAAAAAAATTCAGAACTAACAAACCAGCAACAGTTTGAGAAACCAGAGTAGGAGAAGCAAAATGACTAGTTTATTGGTTCCCTCACATGATAAAGATGAAGCCAAAGCACTTTGGGGTAATCCCATAAAACCCACAGCTTCTTCAGAGTTTACAACAGAAAAAGAAAGTCAACAGGCCTGCCAAATCAGTGTTTTTACACGTGGGTCTGGTTTGCACATTGTTAATGTACAAGTTCTAACTGGTTTACAAATGCTTAAGACCACGAACAGATGTTTTATATTTGAGTTGTCATGAAAGAGTTACTTTCTAAGGGCATTATCTACTATTCAAGACTATACTTTGCTTGTTACTTAGAAGGATGAACAGTGTGGTTTGTAAGAGGGCTTGAAGATCCTAGGACAGATAACAGTCTAGTTTTGGCCTCTGTGAACAGACGGGAGCCAATTGTTCAGAGGACAGCTATTACCAGCAGAAGCGGGAATTAGTAATAGCAACAAAGCTGCATGAAAACAATGCTGTGAAAGAAGGAAAGCAGAAGAAAAGATTCTGATAATTCCAACTACTAGTCATCAGCAAACTTGTCTGAAGTTGATCAGAGACTTGTTATTCTATAAACATAGCGACGAACTACTAGAAAATGCCATCTGTGTATAGATTAAAACATCTAGCAAATATTAGATTAGAAAGGGGATGTAGAAACACCCAACTACTATACATATGTTAACTGGACTTTGATTTTAATATGAAATTTCAACTGAATTAGTAAAACATTCTTCTGGATCCACTGATAGTCCTACATACCACCAAACTTTGCCAATACAGCTCCAGCTACATCTCCTCTTGCAATGCTTAACATAGAAATGGTGATGGGTAAAGTTCAGCAAAGGTGAATTACAGCATCCACCACCACTTGAGTTTTACATAATTTGTTTACATTTACATTAATATAGTCATAGAAAATAATAGATGTAAATAAAATAAGATTGGCTCCAATGCAACTGTCTCTTTAGCTATTTAAGAGATGATGAAACACTCAGCATTGCCTTACCTGCCACTGTTTCATGATAAGCTGGGGGTCCTGACGGCTGCATGGGGTAAGGGGGAGGATACTGTGCAGGGTATGGTGCTGCCGGCATTCCCGGTTGTGGCTGGATAGCCACAGGCTGATATCCTTGATACGGGGCTACTGGGTAGTTGGGTGGCACTCCCTGTTGTTGGGGATAGGGAGCATGAACCACTGTAGTGGAAGTAGTGGTGGTCACAACAGCTACAAACAAGCAAAAGGAATATAGTTAGTGCTGGTAGTTCTAGGACATCACCTGGGACAGCCAACAACAGCAATGTAAAAAACATTCTCTGCTAAGATAAATTTCTCACTTCAAAATCTGGGTAATTTCATTTCAAAGTTCCACGAAAGATTTAGAAATGTATACCTCTAAATATCCTTCCATTGATCTCAGTGGTAATGAGAGCCTGCACACACTGGGACAGCAGCCAAGTTATCTCCTTGTCTCTCAACCACAAAGAGCAAAGATTTTTTTTCTTGGACTCTTCAAAAACCAGGAACTCAACCCTGCAGCCAAGTTATCTATCATTTGGTATGAGACTGGAAAAACGGCTCATTTTTAAATGTTATCTGCTTTTAAGGATTAAGGTGATAAAGATCTCCTTTATTAGGTAAGGAGCTTCCTACCACGATTGCCCAAATGAGTTTCCTTTTGTACGTTGTCTACACACCAATACATCCATGTGTTAGTACGTCTTTCTCTAAATAACAGTCAGAAAGGCAAATACACATTAAGTCATCGATTTTTGCAGGAGCTGACGGATCATTGGTTTATATCTCTTATTGGAATAAGGGACTGTTAACACTTTCTAATAAACTGCAATAATTTGTTTTCAAGATCTCCTTCCTCTTTATGCTACAACTATAGACTTTTCTCAAGATTGCACTGTTGCAGTCCTGGACCTTTGGTGTATTTTTCAGGTATATTTTTAAGAGACTGGGAAAAATTTAAGATTTCATTCTATTCCCTGGTTACCTAAACCAAAAGAAAAAAAACACACCACACCCCCACCCCCCCGAATCCACACATTGGGGGGGGTGGGGAAAGAGAACTTCTAAATGCTTAGAAAATATTCCAAAACATCTCTCTGCAACTTCACATTCTGAAGCAGCTTAAATACTTATTTTTAACATTTAGGTATTGCAACTTTTGTAGCAGAGAGGTAAGGCAAGATTATTTTCACCTTTTACAGGAACACAATTTTCCGGGGGGGGGGGGGGGGGGGGGGAAGTCTTGTTCAAAGATGTGAAAAAGAAAATAAATATACAGGTACTTACGCCGTGGTCTTCGACATGCTTTATACAAACAGCAACACGAACAGGTGAGGCACAGAATAATAGTAATTATAATCACTGCACAAACAGTAACTCCAATCGCAATAAGGGTTCCAAAACTGCAAGAAAGACACCAACAGAAGTAGTAAGAGTCTTTCACACAAATTTATTACTCTTTAACCTAACCTTCTGTGGCAAACACATTGCTCCTCCTCCAATCTAGTATTCTTACTACTTCATGCACTTGAGTAAGAAAAAACTGTCAAATGCAGTGCTACATGAGGTCAGGTCTCCTACATCAGTGGAAGCTGACCAAACCCGATCAAGGGGCACGCTCCCCTGTACATGAAGAGGACCCAACACGAGTCTTTGGTCCCTCTCATTTTAGCAGGACTGTGATTCTTGTTATTTTAGTGCAACTGTGTGTCCCTTTATGTATTCCAAAAGGTTACAGCAGTAAGGTTTCAAAATCACTAGTTCGATGATTTAACTTTCCAAGCATTACTTGACTGCTCTGAACACACAGGTAGGCATGCCTGAAATGAAGCACCTCAGACTTCGGGATGACAGCAAGTTCTTTGCACATTCATAAGACCTCCCAGGCCCAATCTTGAGACAATCTGCATACTGAGTAGACCTCTCCATGCTGCAGATTCTTGGCAGGTTCCATGGCATTTGTAAACAGTTGTTTTAGAAGCCACATTTCACATGATTTGGAAGATCTGAAATTCTGCCGACTTTACTGCAATGGCAAGTATGTTATGCTATGTTATGGGAGACAGAAACACTGCCTAAACCACCAAAACCTGGTACTAGTACAAAAAGGCCAAAGATTACATCAGCTTTAGCCTCTGTGATGAGTACCAAATGATGGAGGCAGACGTAAAGCTTCCAGAGATGACTGTTTATAACTTCTGTTTACCACACAGGGAAGAAAAAGTAACACTGTAAAGCATTAAATGCCCAGTGACAATTCCCTTTTAAGTGTTAATTTACATGACCTATTTCCTACTGTCTGAAATCAATAAAGCCCTTCTTCCATAGAAGCCAAAGTCTCCAGCATTTTTATTTCTTAAGAAATGCACCATGCATCAGTTTTGGGAACAATTGCAGGAAATCAGTTTTAATGAACAACAAGCTCTAAAATAACGAGTAGAGAGCTGATTTTATATCCATCCTGTTTTTGCTTCTTCGTAGAGATTTTGGCTACAGAACCCTCTAGTTTTTTTCCTGCTCAGTTTCCTGTTAACAGCTTTAAACAAAATGACACATCTCCAGAACCTCCAGCAATTTTTGCTTGGCTACCAAACAGCCATCAAATGTGAAAATTGTTTTTGAGTACTGACGACACTGGAAGGTTAAATCAGTGACAAAAAAAATGCAAAGCACTCTATCCCTAGCCCAAATTTGGAAGACCTCACCTCAGTCTTCTAGAGCAACTTAACCCTCAGTAAGCTGGACACTGAATATAAGCATTGACAAATAAAACAGGTTCAATTTAAAATGCATTTTTTTCCCCTAAGAGAGGTTCCATCAATTTTATTCTGTTTCTGCAACAGCTGTAAGAAAAAGCTTGGGTAAAATCTCTTTCAAGAATCTGAGCAACAATTTTATCTATCTAACTTGTGCACTGATTTTCTGAAGTACTAAATATAACACTATGGATTTACTTTTCAAGTACTAAATCTAATACTGTGGATTGCTGACGGTCACTGCACCTAAGCATTTACATGTAAAACAGGAAGCAGGAACTGCTGCAACCTCCTGAAGTCACAGAAGTCATGTCCAAAACACTGCCAGGAAAGCAAACAGATGATTGCAACACAGCTGCAAAATGTAAAGATGTATGCATGCTTTGTCACGTTTACTTGCACCTTTACAGAATGTTTTTCATATGCTGACTTGCACATGCAAACACATTCCTAATCATGCCACTTTTAAGTGCTTCCCCCATCCTCATGAGCATTAGTTTCACTTCAGCACAGTAAGTTCACAGCCAGCTCATCTCCATCCAAAAATGCCATTTCTTTCAAGCTTGGTATAAAAAGGAAGATAAAAATGAAATGGGGGGTGGGGGGGAGTTGATAAACATGCCTAATGATATCAGATCCCGAAACACAGGCTGCCTCCTGTCCATGAGGCCAACAGCAAACATAGCTCAAGTTATACTCATTATATAAATTCATATATACACTGGAGAAGAAAGAGAGAGAAGTGTGCACAATGGATTAATACATTAGACTTAACCATCTTGATTGCAACGTTCACAAGAAACAGCATGAATGTCTGTGTCTACGGCCAGCTCTAGAAACTGCAGGATGACAGATGTTAACTACAATTACTGCTACTTGTGGAGTGCCAACAACGTTTTCCTTGCTCTCGTTCCCACTTCTGTATCAACCCTGAGAAAGCTCTCTCACTAGGGAAGTTAACATTTCCATTACACACAATTATTACCAAGCGACATTAGCAGAGACAACAAAGGGAAAGAGTCTTCTAGGTTCCTCCTCGGGCTTTTTCCCCAGTAAAGAAGGAAAAAAATCCATTTTTGCTAGTGAACTATGCTAAGGAAAGAAATTCTTGTCTCAAGGAAAGAGATTAGGCCTGATAAAGGCAACTAAAATTCTTCACTTCTACAGACAATGCACCTCTTTGAACTTTAGCAAAGGCTGGGCAAAATCAAAGAAACCTGAGAAATGGAGAAAACAGACAAAGTGGAGAAACATCTACTCATCATAAACAAACTAACACAGCAGGAAATTGGCAGAGAGCCCTTATCTTTCACAACCAAATTCAAATTCATATGACAAGAGAGAAAACAGCACAAGACCATCTACAGCCAAGCTGGCCACCAACAGATAAACATTAGTCAGTTTGAAGCATGGACTCCATTTACTGATTTTTAATAAAGTTTTCTGCTCACCGAAGCACATATCTCATTGCGTATTTACTACCTCTAATAAGGAAAGTGACAAAAGCAAAGCTCAGGGAATAAAACCCTGCCATATCCTTATTTTCACCAAGTTGTTAGAGACACCCTGTGCATTTTCATCATTTGTCTGCATCTTTGCTAAAATGACACCACCACAGCATGATGACGTTTTGCATACATCTTTTAAAGAGCTAAATGGAGACACATATTTAAAGTACAGGCGTGCCAGGTGCATACACTTTAGAGTGCAGTTCTGTGTTTGTGTGTGTAAACACTGTGATTCAGTTCTAGACACTGAAATACTGTGTGATTACTACAGACCAAAATTATAAGCCTTCAGAAACAACCCAGTGAGTGAAATAACAGACAGGAGTTAGTTCTTCCTAAAGTTTTCTAAGGAGTGTACACAACTGGATTACCGTAGGCATTTTTATCACCTACTTCACAGCAGAAGCATAGTTTTCCTGCCAGTGCTTGGGCTCACGCAGCCTAATGTCTTGAAACAGCAGAAGGTAGCGTGACATTTACAGAAAACAAAACAGTATGTGCTATGAACTTGCAACTCGCAGCATCAACACCCTCTTTCAACACTGAAGCTCTTCAAAACTAATTTTTTTCTAACGATTTCTATTGATAATCAAAACTAGCAATACTCTTCTGGAATACCTGAATGGTCAGGCACTACCTTAGTGTAATAATGTCTGTCCTTTTACTGCCCAAGGAGTACTGCCCTGAGCACTTCTTCCTGAACATTCAGTAATACCCCACTAGTAAAACTACTGAAAAAAGTGCAGAAAGGCTACCACTAATAGAAGATGTTACTCAAGTGAGGCCAGAATGGTGCTCAGCATACTGAAAGGGTTAAATCCCTGACAATCCCTGACTAAGACCTTACTGTGAGTTTCACTTGCATCCTGGTTCTCTTTTGTTTTCTTCCCCTGCAAAGATAGTTTTAGTTACCTGCTGAGCAGAGCTGATGATAGGACATTTCCTGTAACTTCTTACCTGATAGGACTAAACAGGCCTTGAGCAAGCTCGTTAGGCTTCCTAATTAAATCACTGACAACAGGAACTCAGGAGGTTTGTGCCGAAGATAAGCACCAAAGAACTAGTTTAAATCGACCCCCTTGTAACATTCTGAGGCCGAAGGACTGATGAGCTAATTCAATTACTATATATGGACAAAGGAAGCCCAAACTTCAACTAGCAGACAACGTGAGGAAGACTATGGAAGACCACCGGGAGGGTGAAGAGACCCTAACCTTAATTTTACTGCGCATGCTTGGACTATGTAAATGAATTCTGGGAACTCATCACCATAAAACTGCCCTTTTCAGGAAATCTGATGAATATGTATTATTTTTCTGTATATGAACTGATGTGTTGTGCTAACCTGGCGGAGCACTTGTGGTGGAGCGATCCCCTGTGCTGCCCAGTGCTGCAATAAAGAATACCTGCTTAATAGTCATCCCGACTATTGAGTCCTGATTTCGGCTTTTCACGGCAACAATACTTTACTCAGCAAACTGTCTAAGCTTCAGAAGATGATATTCCAGATACTGTATAAAGACTCTCTTGCAGCGTGCTAAATCCAGAAAGCCTATACTCCTTTCTTAAACAAAAATATTGCTTCATTTAATTGCTTTCACTTGATGAATCTGTCTAAACGGACTCTGAAAATATTTGGAAAAAATATATTCACATTTAATGATAACTTAATTACCAACTGTTAGCATTATATGTAAATGAAAAAGAATAGACATAAGGGATTGTAGCTTAAAGATTCTTCCCCTGAATGGTTAACCAACCAACCAAATCAAACAAAAACCAAACCAAAAAACACACCTTACCCCCTGCATTCTGCAAACAAACGTCAGAGTGCAGAAATCAGGGTGGCCACAGCACCAGATCAGAATGCTCTGCTGGCGTCACAGTTTGAACACGGGTTTCCAGAATCCCACATTACATACAACATAGTCTCTAAATAAAGCGCAGTTATAAACAGCTTGAGCTCATTCACTGCCATTTCCTCCTTCTTTCCCTTCACATAAAAGCTAACTTTTGCCAATAATCTAATAGAAAACAAAATTGAGAAAAAACCCAAACCTAATAGCAGTTTTACTGCAGCAATGATAAACTGCAACTTCTCATAAAATCCATGGGAAAGTAAACATGAAGAGACAACTCCCTGCCCTTTCTACCACCACCTCTCTCCTTCCTTGCCTTACTCCACTCCTACCGCTATTCTCTCACCTTTGGAAAGCACTAGATTTTATGTGTAATAAGCATACCTCACAGACTCACCTTACCTTTAAAGTTGTCTAATTATTCAAAATATGTATCAGTTCACATAAAGGGATTTATGCAATCAGTGCCGGTTTTACCCCTTTTGGTACTGCATGAGATGCAATGGACATACTAAAATGCAAGAATCAAACCCAGGATCTAAATAGTACTATTTGTAGCAGTTAATTCTCAAGGCAGTTGTTCATATTGGAGATCTCAATCTTAAACACTGTCAAGTGGAAAAAAATGTAAAATGCTTTGAGTGTATTTAAGGCCTTTTAAAATATCCAAGTTTCAATTCCAGCAACATATTTTTAAACCTCCTTAGTAGTTTGAATCACATAAGTTGGCTTCATCTTGCAAGCCCTGCTGTAAAGAAAGTTTTTGCCTATCTATGCATTCATGACAATGTGACACACTGCAACTTTTGTCTTTAAAAAAGAAAAAATACCCAAATGAACAACCACAAGACCACCTAGTTCTGAAAAAATTGGTTTAAGCCTATTTATTTTGCAAGTTTTAATCTATTCCAAGATTTGTTGCATGCTGCAAGAAACATGTTGGCAGGGCCCTTTTCAAAGGCATGGCTGGTTTTAAAAACAAACATTTACAAATACTGAGTTACAGCTGTAACACAGGGTGGTCTGGAAAGACTTCAGAAGATAATTTAAGCCATTCCTAAAAGTCTAAAAAAAAAGTGTACGCATATCATTCTTTACTGCTCCAGAAAAGGATACAGTTCCCAGAAATGTAACAGAATGCTAAATGTCCTGACTTGCACTGACTCAGGTATAGGACATGACCAAACAAGTCCCCAGACTAAGATGCTTTCCCAAGTCCAACATTTTAGTAACAGCCATACAATGCCACACACTGCCTCCAAAGCTTAGCAGGAAAATAAAGGACAAACTTTTTTTTCTTTTTAAAGATAAAGCAATATGACTTCCCTAGAGTTTTTCAGAGGGATTAGTTTTTCCAACTTTACAAACACCACACTTCCTCAGTTTAATATTTTAGCATGAAGATTCAAAACATAAGAACCAATTTGCTAGAGACTAAAAAAACATTTCCTATTACACAAAAAGCAAACTTCTGTGAGGTTAATACTCACAGGAAAACATTAGCATGACTTTAACATTTGATAGACTGACCAGCCTATTTTAGCACAGCTGGGTTTTGGCCCACAGGAGCTTCAGCCCCTGCGGACAATCAAAATATACACCATATAGTTAAGCGTCATAGTCTGGGTGCTATCACACTAATCAGTGGTGCCAGCCATGGTCTGCTCCAGCCATTTTACCTAGGGGCCGCCTCCCCAAAACGAGATCTCTACATGATCAAGAAGTGTCTAAGAAACAAGGGCCCAGTGATTCCTCTGGTGGGCCACAGGAAACTTAAGACTCAGACTGAATAGCATGGTTTCACAATTATGAAATCTTGAGTAACTGCTAAGTCATCTTAGAAGCTATCCAATGCAGTGAAGTGTGGATTGGAACTGTAATGTCTGCACTGGTCTTTCAGACAAGTGTTAACTCAAGTTAGCACTTGAGAGTGTCCCTTCTAGGGTCCTGCCCACGTACAGTTCCTTAACGTGGAGAAAATGCTTTCATCTCATTTTGGCTAACCCATCAGTGCGGTACCAGCTCAAGTCATCGCTAATTGTAAACTGCTAAACTGCTCTAGCATGGACACAGATTAACTGCCACTGAAAACCACTAAAGCTTATCACAACTTTCCATAGTTCTTTCTGGGTACCCCCTTAAAGAAGGAAAGTTTGCAGCAGGAGCCCCCCAAGACAATCCCTGGGACACCTCTGCTTACCTGCAGTCTAAACAACCCTCAGCTACGTCCCTGAAGTCAGGACAAACCTACACAGCTGAGCACAGCCCAGTGACCCTTAGCATCAGCCAAACCAGCTCTGGCATGGGAACCAATACTAAAGCAACAACAATAATGCCATGGTAAGCCAAGAAGCCCTGCAACTGCAAAAGTGTGCAGCTGAAAAAGAATGCAAGAGTCTTTTGAGAAAAAAGTTCGCTAAATATGTACTGAATGGATCTTTTTTATTTGTTCAAATAGGAAGCTGATGTGGGTTGCTTTAAGCCCAAAATAATAAACTTTAATATAATGCACAAAGAGCTTCTAGAAGTACAGTTAAGTACTACTTTTTTAAAAGACACTAACTTCTCTATTTTTTCAAGTAACATGTAACAGGTTTAGCACAACAAGTTCTTAAACAGCCTATATGAGAAAGTGGCAGGGAGGGAACTTTGTGGAGTTTGTGGTTTTACTCAGACATCCGACACCCGGATCCAACAGATTATTATGGAAGATGTATACAAGCATCTCTTCTTGGTCTATAAACAGCTCACTTGTACTAAATATGTCTGTTTACATAAATTCCTTTGTAATGCATACTAAAAATACAATTTTCCAGGGAAGTTTCCCAGGAAATCTACTATCGTACACTTTGTAGACATTTGAGAATAATTGCTATAGGTAACTGCCACATTAAAAATATGCATGTAACAAGAGGGGAAAAGTCAGAGCTGCATTCAGAGGGACTAAAGTCTTTCATCAACATTGCAAGAGTTAACACTGCAGCTTCACGCAGGTCACAAGACAATTTCAGGCAAGTCCATTGGACCCTCAGCATAAAAACTGTCCTTAAACACAATACAAAGCACTTGCTTCCACAAACTATAAATAAATTTAAAATGCTCCTTTAGTGGCAAAAAGAGAAGGTAGATTGATTACAGGCACAGATATTTAAGGCAAACAAAGTAAGTCAGTCCCCCTCCTACCATTAGGGTCCCAGTTCAACAATACAGGCTGTTACCCTCCACCCTAATTAAAATTTGGGACCAACATAAAGGCAATGGGAAGGATTTTTCTGAAATGGTTAACTGAATTAACAGAACAAGTTTAACTGAAACAAAAAAATTAAGTACCACAGAAAATTTTCCCCACGTAAACAACAAGACTATGAATTTGCTACTGCCGATACCACACTAATTTGAGAAAGCAGATTTAAGCAACTAATTAGAAACTAACTTGGCTAAAGAGTTAAAGTTTTAAATAACATTTTTAAAAAAGGATTTTTTTCTGGCAAATTGCAAGCCACTGTATGACTTGCCAAACACACTGAAACTGCAATCAAAGGAAGTTTAGACTAGGTTACACCCACCAGCGTTGCTTACCATATAACCCAGCTCTTACATGAAACACACCTTTTTCTCTACCCACATTACTCATATGTCATCACATATGTAAAAGTTAGAAACACCGTGTTCAGGCAGGAGCAAAGTTTAAATTAGGTAAATTAATTATCCTATACTACTATGAACTGACATGCTGCCTCCCTCTCCCTCTCTTTGGGAGAAGTATTACTCATCCAGCACAATGAGGATCATCAAGGAAAATCTATCACTGCACAAATAAGAACAGACCTCTGCAGCAGAGGTCACATCTGGCTGACCACTACTTCTCCTTTTAAATGGTATTCATCATTAACAAGACCTTCATAAAAAAAGTCACAAAAGTTACTTTGATGACTGGTTCCTTCCATAACTTAAAAAAATAGAGGTTTTTAAGTTTACCTCTCAGTGGAATTCAGAGCCAGAGATCACGCTAGCAAACATGGAGAGGACTATCACATTAAAAATGAATGGTACAAAATGTTTTTAATAAAAATAGACTTTGTCAAAAGACCAACCTTTGCACAATTGCAAGTTTCCTGAAATTAAACTAATTTGTTCATTTCACAGAAGACACTACAACTGCAGTTTTAAAACGCTAGGCAATTTAAGGACATTCTCCTCCTCCCATAATACATCTACAACACAATCTATCACAGATACATCTGGCTACACCTCAGGCCATGGCAGAAGTATATGAAATGGCAGAGTTGGAGCTAGCTTCAGAACCCACATGCTCAAACTTTCATAGATCCTACTAAATAACAATCATGGTCTTTTAACCATGTTTTCAGGAAGGATTCTGTTTCTCAGGCTACAGGACCCTTCTCTGAGGGTTATTCTGCCTGTGGCTGCTTTGACAAACTCTCTCCAGAGTCAACCTATATGTTAAAAATTTACTGTTTTCAAAGTTACACTGTGTAGAGGCACAGCAAAGCTCACAGGGTTAGATGAGGGAACACTCTACCCTAGTAACTACATACAGTCAATGAAGTACACATCCACAAAAAAAATGAACTCCTGAACGCAATCCAAGTGATTACTCTTACTGTGTCTTTGCATGTTTAGGCCAGGTTGTCTTGGTTTTTGCCATGAAACTGTGTTCTGTAGTTAGAAGAGCACACTAACCCAGCCATGCACATCTGCCTCTTGAGCCAGGACAGCATTTTGCAATCTCTCCTTCCATCTTGGTTTCAGAGTAAATGAACCTGCACGAGCATTAAGCCCACAGCCTGAAGCAGGCAGCTGAGAAATCATTAACAGCAACTCACAACTGCTTTGTCAGCTTTAAGTAGCTTCTTCACTGAGAATACAGCGAACACAAAACCAACTGCTCTGTAATGCAAGTTACAAATTGTGCGAGCTTGTATTCACTTTTCAGGCTAGTAAAAAGCATAGAACAATTTTTTAGAATAGCTTCAAATCCAAATCTCAATTGTTTCTAGACAAGAAGCTTACAGTCCTTGGTGAGATTAGCCTGTGTCTGAATGCAAGCCTTACAGAAAGGGCTCTGTATGCAGTTTAACTCATTTATTACAGAAAATATTGAGGACCAGTAGTGGAAAAGAAATCCTCTGCTCATTAACTAGAGACTGCTTACATTTCTAGAAGTTCTTTTCCAATGAATAATCTTCCTAATTTATTTTCTTATCATCAGCAACCTATTACAGATGCTAGAGCATTCAAATACACCATAAAGTTTGAACTAAAGTCCCTGATAGTGATGGGGAGAAGAAGGAGAAATGGGATATAGTTCAACACCACAGTATTTTTTACTTTGTCTATGGAGAAAGCATATGCTTATAAACATTTAAATTGAGAGACAGCAAATTAGGGTAATCACATCTTCCACAGTTAGAAATTTACTAGTTTTACCAACTTATGCACACAGCAGACCATTGCAGATGCTGCATTTCAATCAAAGGCAGGCAGAATGACATGGATCTTCTCCATTTCACAAAAGGAGAACCAAGTCCCAAGACAAAACATTGATCAGCCCATGACAAAACCCGAATGAGAGCATCCCCAGTCTAACAAGGCCGTCCTGTCTCTGCCAGCTGAGGCTTCCCAGGAAGACTGTCATTCTGCCTCCCTCCTCTCATCACATGAGGATGAACAGTGTTTTCTCAAGCACTACTGTATCTGTTACACAATCTGCTGTAGCTTCAAGGCAGAAACTAATTCAGAAAGAGTCCAATTAACTGTGTACAAAGACAATTTGAAGTTTTGTTTCCATTTAGAAAGACTGACATCAGCTGCCCCAACTACATAATTTTCTTCTGTAACTGATACAGATGTTCTGAATTGCTCCACCTCCTTAAACACTCAAATACTTCACAATTAGTTGAATTGTGGATGTGAGTCATCTAATTTCCTTTTCCAGTAAGGGTCACTATTGGAAAATTGGCATACCAAGGCTAAATAACCATGTTACCAATGCAAATTATGACAACTGCTGTTCCTAAAATGCTTACATTTGCTTCCAAATGCAGTGTTCTGGGAAGCACAATGCTCCCAAGTACTTGAAAGCACATTATTAAGATGCTCAAAAGGAATGTCATTTATTGTCTTTAAAATGTCCAAAAGAAGATTATAGGACATGAACTGGACTTAATAGGGTTGCCCAAAGTGCCTTGCAACCCTGCCTCAACAGCACTTGATATTCAATACTAAATACTGAAAGATATTAACATCAAAGGATGCTAATAAAAAGAAACCTACTAAAAAACTGGTGCTTTGCTTGCACTTCTGCAGAAGACCTCAGAATAAACACAGCAAAAAAAGTAAAAGCACAAGCCAACTAAAAACTCCTCAGCTAGACAAGACAAGGAAGAACATACATACCACTACTAACCCTTCCCTAACGCTGCCCCATAGAATTAGAGCATAATCGTGGCAGGTTTTCCAAGCAGGGAGAAGAGACGCCCCAGCTCAGTCAGCCCTGTGGCAAGTCCACATGCAGTTTGTGACAAGTCCTCAGAGAGGTGAAACTCTCTTGAAAAGCCGGGATTTATGAGCAGTGTGCCAGAGTGGTAACTTGATCTAGGAATAAGCCCGATGCAAGAATGAGGAACTAAACGCTTTCTGACCCTTAATGCCAGGAAACCATCACCTCCTCCTTTTGAAGGGCAGTGTCAAAGGTGGTATTTGCAACTCATGAGAAAGAACAGGGCACTAAAGGAAGTTGCCCTTTGTTGCCTCTCCTCCTGTTACAAACTGCTCACAGACTATCCTCATCTTGCTGGGAGATACAAAGAAATATCTCAACTGACATCAGCCCTCCTCTCCACACAGTAAAGTATTAAACAAACATAGTCATCAAGAAACAATGTAAAATTTGCCTTTTAAAATAAATTGGCATGGAGCAAGAGGGTGGAGTATACCTTGCAGGCAGAAACCAGAGACGACTCTTTCAGAAGGAATACAGCTTACTGCTTGGTTTAAAAAAAAAAACAAAAACCACCCCACCAAACCAACACACACCACCCCCCCTCCCCCCGCTCCCCCCCTTCCCCCCCCCGAAACAAAACCAACCCAAAAACCCCAACACACACCACACAAACACCTGGGCAAAGTCTGTAATGAAACAGAAACCTACTTGGTGTCCAGTGACTACAGTCACAGAAAGCCCTACTCGCTTTCATTCCCGATGTTGAAACACCCTAAACTGGACACCTGGAGTTATTAGTCACTTTGGAAAGTTCTGGGATGTGGTTTTTCCTCTGCAGTCACATCCGGGTGGCTTTTCAAGAGCGATATTTCTGTGAATAATTACCATCTTTCTATTAAAATTGCCTAACCCGAAAGTAAGTTTGATGTTAAGGCTAGGCCTTTGCACAACACATTAATTTTTCACAGCTGTAAAGTAACCGAAAGGAAAAAGCGAAATTGCTAATGACCCATTTTCTCAAGGTGCGACATCAATGAGTCTCTCTTTTTAGACATTCCATAGCTGAAAATAAAGATAATTAAAGCAACTTAGCTGCTACTTCCTAAATGTTTTCTGTCATTTACAAATGCACCTCCGTGGACTGTGGGCCGTGGTAATTCCTTTGTGGGCCTTAGTAATTGTGCAGAGGTTTTTTTGTTTTGTTCATTTGTTTTTTAAAAGACTACATTCTTTCCTTTTCTGTGCTTTTTAATAACTATCCTTGCTGGCAAGGAAAAAAATGTATTTATTACATTCTTTATATTTAACCTTTATTACTCCAGCAGATTCAATACCTCTGCAGCCCCAAAGATGGGAAATGGAAGGTTTTTTTCATATCTTTCTACTAAAAATGCATCAAGAGTGAACGCTGACCGCCAGATGAGGCTCACACCTGCTGTACTCAAACCACGCATCTGAAGATACGCAAGGCAGCTCTGTCAGCTTAGCAGAGAAGAAGGGGCACCCCTGCTCCAAAATATTGGTTGTATCAACCCTTTCCTTATGGAAGACTATGGGGTCAAAAGACACCAAGGATCCAAGACATTCATTTACCCTCTCCACATCGATGTCCTGGCGTGTACCACGGCGGCGCTACCATTCGGCGCCTCTAGCGAGGCTCCCTCCCTACCGTGTACAGAATGCAGAAAGATACACCGATAGGTTATACAACGCAGGGTGCTCCACTCAGCTGTGGCAGAGAACGAGCACGGCCCCGAGTATCCGCCGCACCGTGCCATTCCCAGGAGGCGGGGGCGATGCCGCTTACGCCGCCCCGCCCGCTAAAGGCTACCGACTCCGCGCACAAGGGTTGCTCCGGTGCGGGAGGCACGGTCCTGCCGCGGCACGGCGTGCCCCCCCCGCCCGCCGCGCCCGCTTACCCCATGCTCGCCGCTGCCGCTCGCTCCCCGGCCCCGCCGCCGCTCACGTCACGCCGCTCGCCCCGCCCCCTTAAAGGGCGCCGCAGCCACGCCCGGGGCTGCCGCGCACCTTCCGCGGGAGCGCGCGGCGGCGCCCTCGCTGCGCGCGCAGGCCTGAGCGCCCCCCCGCCGGCCGGCCTGCCCCCGCCTGTGGCGTTACCGCCCCGCCCGGAGCTCGGGCCCCCTTTCTGTGACCCCCGAAGTATTAATTATTCCACTTATGCAGATGCATCGGCTACTCATAGCTCATGAACTACCCCTGTCCTCTCCCTGTAGTCTTCCACGCTATGAAAAATAGGCACGTTTTACAGCGGGACTCTTGTAACCACCAATATAATGCATAGACTTAAAATGAACTTATTTTGCCCGAGACTGAAATAGAACAAGAAATATTGGTAGAAACTAAGTGCAAAAGATGCTAAAAAGCAAGGAGATATTTCAAACCAAAGCAGCCTCTCCTACTGAGCCACTACGGCCCTAACCTGTCAGCATCGAAGAGCACAGAGCAAGTGTGCTAATGCTGTAGAGGACAACCTCCCGTTCAGTAACAAGGGTACGGACTGTCACGTACAGCGATCGTTACGGTCCAAGCCGCACAACCTAACCTCCTCCTCACATCTCTACTTCTTCAAACATTCTGACATGTACGTGAGTTTGAGCGCTCCACGTTCTTAACACACAAATCAGTATTTCTATTTCCATTTTCTATCGACACTGATTGATTACACAATGAAGAACATCTCAATAAATATCATTTTAAAAGCTGAGACTTTGCATGGCTTACCTAGGGCCAGAAGAAATGTAATCATCAGGGTCCGAAAAAAACTGCCTGTAATTTATGTTGCTTGAGTCAGAGAACCTGTATTAACAGAATTCATTTAAAAAATGGAATTTACAACTTAGTCAAGTACCTGGCTAAGTTCCAAACGCTTATGAAAGGTCATGTACACTAAAAAGAGAAAGAGATTAATTTTGTCATCCTCAAAGAAAAATTAAATAGGGTAAAAGTATTTGAAAATGCTCACGAGAACACACACCAGTTCACGCATCAGTTGGTCCACCTCATTGTTCCCATTTTACAGATAAGTTACATGCATTAATGTAGATCTCTAACAGAGCCAGATACAGAGCTGAAAGGTCCCTTTGTAAGTTTTTAACCATTAAACTGTGTATTTTTGTCATTTGATGACAGAATTATAACCTGCTGTATACACTCAGTTTGCCTCGTACCTTCCATCAAGCAGATTACACTCAAATTGTCGTTCTTCATCAAATTTTAAGAATGCGTTAGAGCAACAGTATCGATGCACGCAATCTCCACAGCAGAAGTTGGGACAGGATTTTGCAGGTTGTGCCTTGCCATGATGATCAATATACGCCTGACAATCCTCACCCAAAACTGAAAAGAGTTAAAATCCAGTAGTTAGTAACTAAAGAAATAATCATATAAAGTCTCTTTCTCAAACTGACCATCTCACCAAGGTTAACACTTAAATACGGTTCAAGTATTTTGGTTAGGTTTTAGAAATCAATTATTTCCTTTAGAGTATAGCAAAGGCAAATACTTACTCCTTGCACACAAAGTATCTCGTCTTTGTCAAGTAGCTCTTCCCAACTGTTTACACATACATAAAGAACTGAACTGCATGCAAATACACCTACGAGATGCTCTGTCTGGTGATATTCTCTTCACTACACCTGCTAGTAGCTACCAAATGACTGTGAAGACTCAAAGAGCAACATGACTACCCAGATACGTTAAAAATCCCACACAGGCCCTAAGACCAATTAGAAGAACATGTTAAATTTTCCTAGATATTTGACTTGATGCAAAAGATGCAACACAACTGCATTCACTGTAGATTTGGATTTCCATGTGACTTGGCTGTTTCTACCTGTTGCTTTGTTTACTTCACGGAAAATCCTAATCCTGTTAATCCATGACATAAAACAGAGATGTCACAAAACAGAGATTCCTAGGACTAAAATCAGTCAAGTGGCGTCTTCCCACTGCAAGCATCAACTGCTGCAGCTACAACGGTAAGGAAATAGAGATATTCATGTCATAGGATGTTCTTAAGAGGACATCCCATGGTTTTTCAGCATTGTATTGCATTGGGCTGTTTTCATACATTCCTTAACTGGCTGTTTTCTCTCTCTCTGCCCTCTCAAGCCTGAACAACTGCAATATAAGAACAGCACATTAAAAGCTTCCAACTGTCACATAAAAATACTTCTCAAAGCTTAAGCAAAAAGCATTTCCCAAGAAGAATCTTTAGCAAGAGTATAATTATAACTTTCAGTGATAAATGCCGCAGTCAGCTGGTTTCTATTCCTCTGACCATTTCAGCCATGCTTTAGCTCAGCCCTCAGACAAACCGTGATCCTTTACTACTCAGACCAAGTTAAATGTCCTCTTGCATGTCCACTAAAGATCACATTCACCTTTCCTGCACATCTGTGCAGAATTTGACCCATCAGATAAAGCAACGCCACTGATGCATACAATATCAAGAGCGCTTCTCCTTTTCTGAGACTTCACCTGATTAAGTCCTATGATCATATCTGCTTTTTCTCATCACATGACAAAGTTGGGGAAGACCACAGGCTCCATCCTTTAAGCACAATAACAAGAGAGTTACAGATAGGGCTGCTGAAGAAACCCCAATTATCAATGTTAGCATCTGATAGCTATGTATGAACTCAATTATCAAAAAAGTTTATATAAACAGTGCTGTTTATGCAACATCCTCACTTAACACCTAAGTAATTATATTATCTTGCCCTAAAAGGCTAAAATTTACTGTGTCTTTTAATTTACTGTGTCTTTAAATTTTATAAACTTTAAAATTCACTGTGTCTTTAAATTTTAAAGGCTAAAACTCACCGTGTCTTTTAAAGGCTTTTAATGGGAAGCATCAAGAGTGACCGGCAGCCACTTTGTGGTACGTCGTTTCTCCCTCAATAGTCTTACCTTAGGTTTACCAGTGGAAGTATTCATGAGGTGGGTCCACGCAGCCATTACTGGGGCACTAACTGCTGCTGTCTAGCAACGCATACCGGTATCAGCACAAACCTACCTCACTTCCAGCATAACTTTTCTCTCAGGGAACGCAATTCGCACCGAAACCGCTGTTCAGGCGTGGGTATCTCCTGCCCGCACTGGGGCCGGGCCGCGTGGGTTTGGGGCGCCCCACCCACATGAGCGCCCCAACCCCACCCGCCCCGGCCCCGGCGCCTGCCCTCGCTGGACGCGTCCACCGCCGCTGGGGCGGCTGAGCTGAGGGGTCCCTGCTCGAAGCCAGGGGCTCCCCCATGCCGGGGGCTTCCCCGCAGAGCCTCCGGCCGCGGCAGGAGCCCCCGAGGCCGCCTCAGAAAGAGACGCCGGAGCCCGCCAACCCCCCTTGAGGGTCGAGGCCCCCCTCGCTCGCAGCACCCGGCACCCCCCGCCCCTCAGCCGCCGCCCCGCGCTCACCGGCCGCCGGCAGCAGGCAGAGGAGGCCGAGGCCGAGGCCGCCCCGCCAAGTCGCCATGAGCACCGCCGCTCCTCCCTCGGGCGAGCGGGCGAGGTCTGGGCGCTCCGCCGGGACTCCGGCACCCCCGGGGCGCCGCCGCGCGGCCGCGGTAGCAGCAGCGGGCGGGGCGGCGGCCGGAGGGGCGGGGCAGGGAGGGGCGGGGCGGCGCACGGAGCGCTGGGCGGGGCCGCCTCACGCACAGAAAGAGCGGGAAAGCGCTGGGGGGGCGGTGGCTCCTCCCGGTGAGCGGTGCGGAGTGTCGTCCTGGGTAGAGGGGGCTGAGCCCGGGGTGCGGTGTTTGGGCCCGCTGCTGAAGGCTTCCTTCGTGCAGTAGAAGCCACAAAGTCCTTTTTACTAGAGATGGCAAACACCTGGTGAGGAAGTCACTCCGCAGAGTTCAGGGCAGTCAGAGCAGTACCTGTTCCTGAGGGCTTGAGTCCCGTCGGACACCCTTTAGAGCAAAAAAACCACACGTGCTCTACGGGAGGCTGAGAAGGGGCCTGGGAAATGTCGGTCATGCGAAAGGATTTCCCTCCTGTTGGAGACCAGCAAGCACCTTTCTAGTGCAGGAAGGAGGAAAGATTTGGTTGCAGAGTGACTGCTGAACAGCTCTGTGGAAGTTGGCGGAGAGCTAGAAGGCTGACTCAAAGAGTAATGGTGACCGAGGCGCGAAGGAAATCCCGTGGGGTGGCTGTACAGGTTTGCACAACCCTCTGCTCTTCAGGCAAAGTACAGGCGGTCTTACGGTGTGTGCATGAAGTGCCTTCCTGATAGGCCTTCACGCAGCGTGAAAGTCGATTCAGGCAAGTAGGGAGCAGCTGTCCTCTCTGAGGAAGGCAGGGGAACCTGGGAGACCCGATGGGCTTTTCTGCCCACGAAGAGGCAACGAGGAAGGAAAGGAGCTCTATCATTTCATGATCGCTATACCCATGACAGCCTCCAACCACCACATCACCCACAGGTCCTGAACAGTGATTTGACACTGGTTTAAATGGCAATTTAGATGATGATTAGACAATGATTTAGACAGCAGTTACACACGCTAATACTTACTACACTTCCAATGATTATGCAATAGCTGGATATATAAATGTCACTAGCGTACAATATACTTTTAGGCCTAATGTAAAATGTTGCTTACCTCATTATAGATACCAGATGCTGGGTAAGAGGTCTCTTGACCTCGAGGAGTAACCCTGAGAGGCATCCCTGCTCAAGGGGGAGATCGCTGTCGTGCAGCCCGCTGCCGTACAGGAGAGCTCAATGGGGGGCTACAGATATTTATAGCATAAAGTGATTGTCTCGTACTCAAACCCCCCTTTGGTGTATGTGCAAGAGTGCAGCCCTAGCAGTTTTAGTTTTGTCTAGTCCCAGCTCAGGCTGGTACTGTTAGCTCCTGATAAGACATGGCCTAGACTCCTCGGCTCCTGAGAAGATACGGCCTAGCACAATCCCCAGGGTTTGCACAGCAGGGCTGATTTCAGTCCAGCCTACTTGTGGGTGATGCCTGAACCAAAGTACTGCTCACCCAGTCAGAGTGGGTGCACCCGTCACACCTGGCAGGTTCAGCAGTGGACACAGTGGTGCTTGGTGAGGAAATGTCCCTGCTGCCTGGGCGCTCACCTGAGCCCGCAGCCTGGACTGCCTTCCCCTGGGGACTCCTCCTGCCTCGCCTCTGGATCGAAGCCTGTACTGCAGCACCATTGCCAAAGACCCCCAGGGACTCGTGAAACAGCTTCCTCGGCTGCCCTGTAGCTAGCCCAGGCACAGTAAGTGTCTGAGGGTAAATGGCCTCTGCTCTATACTTCCCTTGTTTTGCTTTTTTTTTTCTCCACGAGACGTCCTTGCAGGCCTTCAGGAAGGCGGCTAGCAAGGGAAGGTTTCAGTCTTCCCTACCCTACTTGCTCCTTCTTCAACTTTTGCAGAATCTTTCCGTCGCAGAAGGATGGGAAGCTCAGGTGTGTTAGGAGATGACTGTGAGCATTGGTAGAGGTGAATGGTCAGCAGTCAAGAGGCTCGTGCAAGTCTCTTCCACTGAGAATCCCTTGTTGTTTATTTCAGGTAAAGTCTTCAGGCTGTTTGAATCCAATTGAAGAGCCAGGGAGATTTCTCAGCCATGTGTTAGGTAAGTCCACAGTCATTGACAGACGTTTTGTACCTGGGACAATCCTGTTGTCCACAACCCTTTTGTGGTGGGAAGTGGGAAAAGTCTGGCTCAGGCTGTGCGGTTGCTCTCTCTCTGTAGTTCCAGCCTTCATGAGGTGCACTGTATGCCAAAGAGTTGGGCAGGTCCAGACTCGTGACTGGGAGGAAGATCTCCTGAGTTCAATAGCTTTCCAAAGGTGGTTTCTGCAGAAGGCTGTTTCTTGAGCTCCACCAATGCTATGACCATGTCCATGTGTGAAATGCTGATTGTTTTCCATACTGGACCTGAAGTTATAGATGAGCTAGAGAACTGTATCAAGTAGATTGTTGTCATATTTGCAGAGACAAGTAAACAGAGGCAGAGAAGCGGAGAAATTCAGTTCTCTTCCAGAAGTGAATTAGCCAGTGAGTCTGCAAAATGTAACACTCTGTCCCAATATCTGGTGCTGAGATGGAAAGAGTGCTTGAACTGCACAGTGTTGTGATGTCCCCGTACCTTGGAAGAGGAGAGAGAGACTGCAAAGTTATTGTTTCCCGGGTAGAAACCTTTGCACTTCTGTGAGTCTGCTGTAAGAGACCTGGGTTAACATAGCAAGTTACAGAGGAATAAACCCCCTGTAGTCTACAGAAAAGTCTTGCTGGTGCTTGGGTGGCTGCACACGGTCCTGCGGATCCAAGGCAGGACCCCACAAGGCCAAGCTTCAGGGCACAGAGTACTCTGCCCTCAATGGCCTAACGCAGTGGTCCCGTGGCCACAAACTGTTGCCGCACTGAGAGACATCCAATTAGAGCTATCCCTGCTCTGAACCCAGAGCTGAAAGCACAGGACTCTGTGAAGCCACCGGTCATAGACATGGGAACGGCTCTCGTCATCCAAAGGAAGCTCTGCAGTTCTCTGAGCTCCTCAGCTATTATCAAATGCCCCTGAGGCTGTCTTAGAACAGAAGCCTCCAGTGCCAACAAGGCCCAAAGCACACGGCCGTGGCACTCGGCAGCCAGCCAAGGCCAGCCCGCAGGGAGGGAGGTCTGGGGAAGGTGCTGCCAAGCTCTGGGGAGAAGACAACCCTGTGGGCCCAGCCCCTACCGCTGCCCCTCGAGAAAGGGAGAGGAGGAGGAGGAGGAGGAGGAAGCTGACAAACAAGCGTGGAATCTCCCAGTGCAGAGATTAACGGCCAACTTTATTGTGCCGGTGGAGAGGGATCAGGGCCAGCACTCGGGGACGGCGCACGGCTGGTCCCGCGGCGGCGTCCGGGCCGGCTGTAGGGAGTTTGGGCCCGACGTTGCAAGCGGGAGCGGTCTCGCATCCGCACGGGCCCAGGGGAGCTGGAGCGTCTGCCGCTCTCAAGTGCTGGGGAGCCACAGGAGGACCCCGATGGCAGCTGGCTGGCGGTGCTGAGGCTGCTGGTCTCAGGTGCCGGGGAGGCGTGGGACGGCCCCAGCGCTGCCTGGCTGGGGGTGCTGCTCTCAGCACTTGGCGCTGGCACGCGGCTGCTGTCACGGCGTCTGCTGGGCCGGCTGTAGGGAGTTTGGGCCCGACGTTGCAAGCGGGAGCGGTCTCGCACCCGCTCAGGCCCAGGGGGGCTGGCGCGGAGGCTGCCCTGAAGTGCTGGAGAGCCGTAGGAGGACCTCGATGGCAGCTGGCTGGTGGTGCTGGGGCTGCTGGTCTCAGGTACCGGGCAGCCGTGGGACAGCCCCAGCTCTGCCTGGCTGGGGGTGCTGCTCTCAGCACTCGGTGCTGGCGCGCGGCTGCTGTCACGGCATCTGTTGGGCCGGCTGTAGGGAGTTTGGGCCCGACGGTTCAACCGGGAGCGGTTTCGCATTGCGGTCGGGCCCAGATGGGCTGGAGCAGCTGGTGCCCTCAAGCGCTGGAGAGCCACGGGATGGCCCTAATGCAGCCTGGCTGGCGGTGCTGGGGCTGCTGGTCTCCAGTGCTAGGGAGCCGTGGGACGGCACTGCTGCTGCCTGGCTGCTGGTGCTGGGGCTGCTGGTCTTGGGTGTCGGGGAGTCACGGATCGGCCCCAGTCCTGACTGGCTGGCAGCACTGGGGCTGCTGGTCTCCGGTGCCAGAGATACAACAGACTGCCCCGATGCCGACTGGCTGCCGATGCTGGGGCTGCTGGTCTCCGGTGCTGGGGAGCCGTGGGAAGGCCCCAGTCCTGACTGGCTGGCGGTGCTGGGGCCGGCGAGCTCCGAGCTGGCACTGGAGGCTGTAACGGAAGCAGGAAGGTCAAGGGCACGGCCCCCCAGGCCCCGCGGCAGGATAGGCCAGAGCGGTGGCCCCGGCCCTCCTGGAGCAGAGAGGCTCTGCCAAGCCCACCCTGGGCACCCGCTGCCCAGGGGCACCCGGATGCTTTGCCTCTTACCGGTGCCCAGGCCAGCACAGCCGTCGCACTCCCAGCGGGCCGTGCTGTTCCTCGAGTAGGAGCAGCGTCTGTGGGTGCCCTCGGCAGTGCAGGAGCAGCACAGAAGCAGTTGCCAGGGCCTGGGGAAGCAAACGGGTTCATGGCTGTGAGGACAAAGTGACCGCAGCACGGCATTGTCCGGCAGAGCTCTTGCTCTTAGTCCTTCTGCTTCGAGGCCTTGGCGAGACAGAGATCCCGTGCGGAGCCCCAGGGTGCAGCTTTGGCAACTTACCCCTCTTCCTCTGCGTGCTCCCTGCCTCCTGGACAAAGGCACTCACTGGCATCGCAGCGGCTGTGCCTCTCACTTAGTCCTGCATATGCGTGGCTGTTCTCCCATGATGGCCGTCTGAAGGAGGAAGGAAACTTGATGAGCCCCTGCTGCCCCGGCATAAGGCGGACGCAGGGCGTCCTTGCTCTTCCCCCCCTGCCCTGTTTCCAACTCCTTCGTGAAGCTGAAGCCCAGAGGCACGGGACAGCGGAGGGCCAGGACTGCTGGGGCAGGCCCTGGCACGGCACAGCGCTTGCGCTCTCCTGTCTTGTGAGCCGGGCAGAAGGACACCAACCTGAAGGGGATTCGGATCCCCATGACGAGCATTTCCGAGAGAAAGAGATCCTTATCTCTACAGAGGGGGCACTGGAAGCAAGAAATGCCAGCGCGCACAGCCTGTCCCTGCAGGAGAAACATGAGGAGCGTGAGTGAGGCCCTGGTGCTGCTGAGCGCCTGCCGTGCCCCGGGGGCCAGGGAACGGCTCCTACCTGGATGCAGCCCCTGTGGAACCAGGCGTGCTTGCACGCTGGGCACACCATGGTGCTGTAGGACTTTCTGTCCCCCACAAGTTCCAGGCAGATGAGGCAGGTGGTGTTCTCCTCCGGAGCCGCCTCCACTGCCTGCTCTGGGCGGTGCTCCCAGCAGAAGGACCTGGAGGCAAGAGGAAAGGGATGGGTGAGGTGAGAAGCGCTGGGTCCTTCCCCGGTGGCGGTGAGGAGGGGAGAGCAGGTGTGAAGGAGCCCCAGACCTTGCCCGGCACGGGCTCTGCCTGTGACTGGCTGCTGGGAAGTGTCACTGCGGGTTTCTTTCTTGTTTGCCTGATGCTGGCAGGAAGAGGACTGAAGGCGAGGAGCCTTCCCCGTGAGGGCCGGCTGCCCTTACCTGTAGACCCCAAAGAACTGGGTGACGCATCCACCTTCCATGGCACAGGGCAGATGGAAGCTGCGGTCGCAGCCCGTCTCCCGGCAGGTGATGGTGGCCCCGCTCTCGCCACAGACGAAGCAGTGCTGGAAGGAGCAGAGCAGCCCCCATCAGCGGCAGCCTCAGGGCCTCCACAGGCAGCCCCACACCTCCGGGCAGGGCGCAGGACGTGGCTGCTGCTGGGTCACAGCCCGCAGATCCGCCTGGCGGACGAGGCGCCTGCGCTGGAGCCTCTGCGGAGCTGCTGGGAGCAAGACTTCTGTCCCAGAGCTGGTTGGAAGGGCTGGGAGTTCTTTCTCGGGGTCTGGGCTAAGCTCCCGCAGACCTCTCCTGGCACAAATCTCCCTGTTCTTGTCAGGTCCTCACCTTCTGTGCTGCCCGGGCGATCGTGCGTCTAATATCCTCCGGGAGAAATCCCATGAGTCCTGTTTCCTTGACCGGTTGCTGAAAAAGCTTGTTGGCGAAAAACTGCAGAAGAGAATAGATGAGGAGATGAGGAGGAGAGTGTGGCAGGCACTGCCTGTTGGAAAGCTGGAGCTCCGGAGCCCTGGAGGAACTCACCAGGCAAAACTCATGGGCACTGTTTCCCAACATGATTGCTGCTGTACCAACTGAAGGCTTCCTTCACCGAATCACAGAATCGTATAGGTTGGAAAGGACCTTTAAGATCATTGAGTCCAACCATAAACCTAACACTACCAAGACCACCACTACACCATGTCCCTAAGCACCTCATCCAAACGTCTTTTAAATAGCTCCAGGCATGGCGACTCAACCACTTCCCTGGACAGCCTCTTCCATTGCTTGACAACCCTTTCAGTGAAGACATTTTTCCTAATATCCAGTCTAAACCTCCCCTGGCACAACTTGAGGCCATTTTCTCTCGTCCTATCACTTGCTACCTGGGAGAAGAGACCGACCCCCACCTCTCTACAGCCTTTCAGGTAGTTGTAGAAAGCGATAAGGTCTCCCCTCAGCCTCCTTTTCTCCAGGCTAAACAACCCCAGGTCCCTCAGCCGCTCCCCATCAGCCTTGTGCTCCAGACCCTTCACCAGCGTCATTGCCCTTCTCTGGACATGCTCCAGCCCCTCAATGTCTCTCTTGTGGTGACGGGCCCAACACTGAACACAGTATTCGAGGTGCGGCCTCACCAGTGCCGAGTACAGGGGCACAATCACTTCCCTAGTCCTGCTGGCCATGCTATTTCTGATACAAGCCAGGATGCCATTGGCTTTCTTGGCCACCTGGGCACACTGCTGGGTCATCTTCAAGCGGCTGTCAACCAACACCCCCAGGGTCCTTTTCTGCCTGGCAGCTTTCCAGCCACTCTTCCCCAAGCCTGTAGCGTTGCATGGGGTTGCTGTGGCCCAAGTGCAGGACCTCGCAGTTGGCCTTGTTAAACCTCATACAATTGACCTCGGCCCATCGATCCAGCCTATCCAGGTCCCTCTGGCAGAGCCTTCCTACCCTCAAGCAGATCAACGCTCCTGCCCAACTTGGTGTCATCTGCAAACTTACTGAGGGTGCACTCAATCCCTTCATCCAGATCATTGATAAAGATATTAAACAGAACTGGCCCCAACATAGAGCCCTGGGGAACACTGCTTGTGACCGGCCGCCAACTGGAGTAAACTCCATTCCCCACCACCCTTTGGGCCCGGCCATCCAGCCAGATCTTTACCCAGCGAAGAGTACACCCATCCAAGCCATGAGCAGCCAGTTCCTCCAGGAGAATGCTGTGGGAAACCGTGTCAAAGGCTTTACTGAAGTCTAGATAGACAACATCCACAGCCTTCCCCGCATCCATTAGGCGCGTCACCTTGTCGTAGAAGGAGATCAGGTTGGTCAAGCAGGACCTGCCTTTCCTGAACCCGTGCTGGCTGGGCTTGATCCCTTGGTTATCCTCTACATGCCATGTGACGGCACTCAAGATGATCTGCTCCATCAGCTTTCCCGGTAGGCTGAGGTCAGGCTGACAGGCCTGTAGTTCCCCGGGTCCTCCTTCCGGCCCTTCTTGAAGATGGGCGTCACATTAGCTAATCTCCAGTCAGCAGGGACCTCCCCAGTTAGCCAGGACTGCTGGTAAATGATGGAAAGGGGCTTGGTGAGCACATCTGCCAGTTCCCTCAGTACTCTCGGGTGGATCTCATCAGGCCCCATAGACTTGTGAGTGTCTAAGTGGTGCAGCAGGTCACTAACCATTTCCCCCTGGATTATGGGGGCTCCATTCTGGTCCCCGTCCCTATCTTCCGACTCGGGGGGCTGGGTACCCAGAGAACAAGTGGCCCTGCTATTAAAGACTGAGGCAAAGAAGGCATTAAGTACCTCAACCTTTTCCTCATCCTTGGTCACTGTGTTCCCTCCCCCGTCTACTAGGGGCTGGAGGTTCTCCTTAGCTCTCCTTTTGCTGCTAATGTATTTGAAGAAGTACTTTTTGTTGTCTTTTACAGCAGCAGCCAGATTGAGCTCTAGCTCAGCTTTGGCCCTTCTAATTTTCTCTCTGCACAGCCTTGCTACACCTTTGTAGTCATCCTGAGTTGCCTGCCTCTTCTTCCAGAGGTCACAGAATCTCCTCTTTTTCCTGAGTTCGAGCTAGAGCTCTCTAGTCAGCCAGGCCTGTCATCTTCCCCGCCGGCTCGTCTTTCGGCACCTGGGGACAGCCTGCTCTTGTGCCTTTAGGACTTCCTCCTTAAAGAATGTCCAGCCTTCCTGGCCTCCTTTGCCCATTAGGGCTGCCTCCCAGGGGACTCTGTCGACCAGTCTCCTAAACAGGCCAAAGTCTGCCCTCCGGAAGTCTAAGGTGGCAGTTCTGCTGACCCCCCTCGCCGCTTCTCCACGTATCAAAAACTCTATCATTTCGTGATTACTCTGCCCAAGATGGCCTCCAACCATCACATGGCTCACAAGTCCTACTCTGTTCATGAACAAGAGGTCCAGCGGGGCACCTTCCCTCATTGTCTCACTCACCAGCTGTGTCAGGAAGTTATCTGCCACACGCTCTAGGAACCTCCTAGACTGTCTCCTCTCTGCTGTATTGTATTTCCAGCAGACATCCGGTAGGTTGAAGTCCTCCACAAGAACAAGGGCTAGCGATCGTGAGGCTTCTCTCAGCTGCTTATAGAATAGTTCATCTGCCTCATCATCCTGGTTGGGTGGTCTGTAACAGACTCCCACCACAATATCTGCCTTGTTGGCCTTCCCCCTGATTCTTACCCATAGACACTGAACCCTATTGTCACAATCATTAAGCTCTAAAATATCCAGACACTCCCTAACGTATAGGGCTACCCCAGCACCAATCCTGCCTCGCCTATCTCTTCTGAAGAGTTTATAGCCATCCATTGCCGCACCCCAGTTGTGCGAGTCATCCCACCACGTTTCCATGACGGCAACCATATCATAGTATTCCTGATGTACAATGGCTTCCAGCTGCTCCTGCTTGTTGCCCATGCTGCGTGCATTGGTGTAGAGGCACTTCAGCTGGGCTGTCGCCCGTGTCTCCTTCATAGAGGACCACCACTTGTGTGCTTTGAGGTGTTCCACTGCTGCTTACCTATTGGCTCCTATTGCCTCAGTATCCCCTAGCTCAATTCTGTTCGACTTCGGCTGTGCCCCAGCGTACCCTGCATATCTCAGAGACACAGGCTAAGTGTCCTCACTGGCACCCGCTACCTCTAACCGTGGAACGTCGTCCTCAGCTTCTCTCGGGCAAGCCTGATATTACTCCCCTCCCCCTTCTTGCAGTAGAAGCCACAAAATCCTTTTTACTAGAGATGGCAAACACCTGGTGAGGAAGTCACTCCGCAGAGTTCAGGGCAGTCAGAGCAGTACCTGTTCCTGAGGGCTTGAGTCCCGTCGGACACCCTTTAGAGCAAAAAAACCACACGTGCTCTACGGGAGGCTGAGAAGGGGCCTGGGAAATGTCGGTCATGCGAAAGGATTTCCCTCCTGTTGGAGACCAGCAAGCACCTTTCTAGTGCAGGAAGGAGGAAAGATTTGGTTGCAGAGTGACTGCTGAACAGCTCTGTGGAAGTTGGCGGAGAGCTAGAAGGCTGACTCAAAGAGTAATGGTGACCGAGGCGCGAAGGAAATCCCGTGGGGTGGCTGTACAGGTTTGCACAACCCTCTGCTCTTCAGGCAAAGTACAGGCGGTCTTACGGTGTGTGCATGAAGTGCCTTCCTGATAGGCCTTCACGCAGCGTGAAAGTCGATTCAGGCAAGTAGGGAGCAGCTGTCCTCTCTGAGGAAGGCAGGGGAACCTGGGAGACCCGATGGGCTTTTCTGCCCACGAAGAGGCAACGAGGAAGGAAAGGAGGCAGAGAGGGTCCAAAAGAGAACTCGGTGGCAGCACTTTGTCCTTCAGTTCTTGACTGCTGTGACTGGGAAGACGTGAGGTCCAGACGTGGCCAGAACAGGTCGTGCTCTTCAGGGGATTGCGATGAGAGCTCCGAGGCAGTCCCGAGCAATGGAGCTCGAATGGAGCTGGCCAAAGAGCTGTGGTCACGCACAGCCTCGCTCTGAAGCGAGGTGCTTGTTCCCTGGCACCGTTCACCTCTGTCGGCACCTAGCTCACAGAGCTCCGTGATGCCCTGGCATCGGAAGGGCGAGCGAAATCTCGGAAAGCCTGGTGAGAAGGAAACCCTGAGCACCAGCGTTTGGCTGGGAAGGTGGCTGGTAGAGGAGGATGGCTGAGGACACTCTAAAAGCAGGAGCAGAAGGGGGCAGCCTGGGAAGCCTCTAGTCACTGCCAGCAGTGTCAGCCAGCTAGTACTGGAGAAGGGCTTCTGGGGGTTTCAGGTTTCTCTCTTGGTCCCGAGTTGCATTTTGGGCCTGGATTCGCCAATACTGGACTTCGCATTCCTTTTCTCCTACTCTGGTTGTGCCTGCGACACCGCTTGGTTTTTGTCCTGGTGTCGCAGGTGAATAATTCAGAGAAGTCATCGTTGTGGGGTTAACTAAAAGGGTTTTATTAATGATTAAGCGATGATCAAATGGCAATTAATCGATGACTGACTGAAAATCAAACGGTAATCCAACGGTGATTAAGCAATAATCGAATGGTAATCAGAATCATAGTATCATTTAGGTTGGAGAAGACCCTTAAGATCATCGAGTCCAACCGTTAAGCTAACACTACCAAGTCCACCACTAAACCATGTCCCTAAGCGCCATGTCTACACGTCTTTCAACTACCTGCAGGGAGGGTGACTCAACCACTTCCCTGGGCAGCCTGTTCCAGTGCTTGACAACGCTCGGCCCATCGACCCAGCCTGTCCGGATCCCTCTGTACAGCCTTCCTGCCCTCAAACAGATCAACACTCCCACCCACTGCCTCCAAAGCTGCCCCACGGCCACTTGCAGCCTCCTACCCCGCCAAGGAAAGGCTCACACTGACTCTGAAAGGCAGTTTCTTGCCATGGCAAAAGGCCCTTTCCGCCCTGACTCCGCAGCTTGCGGTCCCGCTGCTTTTTCTTCTGGAGGCAGCACATCACCAAAGCGCTAAGGACTTCAGGAGAAAGATGTTGGGCCACCTGCGACATTTCGGTGCCCTCCTGCGGTCCTGTGCTGTGCCCCGGCCACCCCCCGCGTCTGAGCGGGTGGGATGTGTGAGCCCAGGCCAGGCTCAAAGGTCGCTTCTGTCCCCTGTATCGGGGAGCCCAGAACCGGAGGCAGTACTGCAGAGGCAGCCTTACCGGTGCGGCACAGAGAGGAAGGATCACCTTCCCTGACCTGCTGGCAGCGCTCCCGTGCCGGGGGCAGGAGCAGAGATTTCCCTTGGCCAGGGCTGGAGCCCTGGAGTCGCACTGCCTGAACAGCGCCTTTCGGCCAAGAGTGCCACCTCGACGGCTGCCCCGGGGGGCCCGCCGTTGGACTCTGCACTTGCCGCGGGAGCAGCCGCCCCGGTTACGCGGGTGCCGAGGGCTCGGGCCCCCGCCTCGGCACTTCACACCCACCCCTGTGAGGCGGTGGCCGTCTCAGAGTGGGTGGCAGGTGGCCGAGGGCGTCCCTGTCCGTATTTGGGGCGCACGCAGGCCAGCGGCGCTGATGTCACAGCGGCCACTGTGACCCGTGCGGGGGCAAGGCCACAAAAAGGAACGCTGGGCTCAGGCCGTGCGTCAGGGCGACCTGGTGAGGTGAGGAGAGGGCAGGGGACGGACGGGGCTTGCGCGGGGCTGCCGAGGGAGGAGGGGGCCCCACGCCTCGGGGCTCCGGGCCTGTGCTGCAAGCTCACCCGCGCCTCGCTTCTCCCTCACCCGCGCCCTGCTTCTCCCTCAGAGTCAGCAGAGGAGCATTTGGAGGAGACACCCCAGCGCTGCTGGGACAGGGACTCTCCAAACGCTCACCGTTGACGTGCGCCATGTCTGCAAGGAAGCGCAAGGCCCCCGACTCGATGGAGCAGGGTGAGAGCAAAGTATCCCTCCCGAGGCCTGGCAGAGGCCGTGTCGGGGTGGTCAGCGTGGGGCCGAGAGCGGTGGCAGGGGAGGCAGGAGCTCCCCACCCACCCCGGGGCAGGGCCCCTCCTTTCCTCAGCAAGCGGGGCCCCGGCTGGGCAGTGGGCACCTTTACTGGGACGCCCGTGCCTGCAGTGCCCCCTTCCTCTCCAAGGCCTCCAGCCCTGCCCATCAGCCAGCTGGGCAGGGACAGAGCAGGCCCTCGGGGGCCATCCCTCGGGGACGCGTCCCCCGGCCCCGCAGAGGTGCTCATTCCCGCTGGCATTTGCTCTCTCCCCTCCAGCATGCATGCTGTGTCGCCGGGCAGAGGCTGACCCGGACATCTGCGGGCGCAAACTGGAGAAGCAAGGGCTCCGTGCCCATGTGTTTTGCCTGGTGAGTTCCTCCGGGGCTCCGGAGCTCCAGCTTTCCAACAGGCAGTGCCTGCCACACTCTCCTCCTCATCTCCTCATCTATTCTCTTCTGCAGTTTTTCGCCAACAAGCTTTTTCAGCAAGGGAGTAGGGATGGAGTTCGCCTTGAGGATATTAGACGCACGATCGCCCAGGCAGCACAGAAGGTGAGGACCTGACAAGAACAGGGAGATTTGTGCCAGGAGAGGTCTGCGGGAGCTTAGCCCAGACCCCGAGAAAGAACTCCCAGCCCTTCCAACCAGCTCTGGGACAGAAGTCTTGCTCCCAGCAGCTCCGCAGAGGCTCCAGCGCAGGCGCCTCGTCCGCCAGGCGGATCTGCGGGCTGTGACCCAGCAACGGCCACGTCCTGCGCCCTGCCCGGAGGTGTGGGGCTGCCTGTGGAGGCCCTGAGGCTGCCGCTGATGGGGGCTGCTCTGCTCCTTCCAGCACTGCTTTGTCTGTGGCGAGAGCGGGGCCACCATCACCTGCCACGAGACGGGCTGCAACCGCAGCTTCCATCTGCCCTGTGCCGTGGAAGGTGGATGCGTCACCCAGTTCTTTGGGGTCTACAGGTAAGGGCAGCCGGCCCTCACGGGGAAGGCTCCTCGCCTTCAGTCCTCTTCCTGCCAGCATCAGGCAAACAAGAAAGAAACCCGCAGTGACACTTCCCAGCAGCCAGTCACAGGCAGAGCCCGTGCCGGGCAAGGTCTGGGGCTCCTTCACACCTGCTCTCCCCTCCTCACCGCCACCAGGGAAGGACCCAGCGCTTCTCACCTCACCCATCCCTTTCCTCTTCCCCCCAGGTCCTTCTGCTGGGAGCACCGCCCAGAGCAGGCAGTGGAGGCGGCTCCGGAGGAGAACACCACCTGCCTCATCTGCCTGGAACTTGTGGGGGACAGAAAGTCCTACAGCACCATGGTGTGCCCAGCGTGCAAGCACGCCTGGTTCCACAGGGGCTGCATCCAGGTAGGAGCCGTTCCCTGGCCCCCGGGGCACGGCAGGCGCTCAGCAGCACCAGGGCCTCACTCACGCTCCTCATGTTTCTCCTGCAGGGACAAGCTGTGCGCGCTGGCATTTCTTGCTTCCAGTGCCCCCTCTGTAGAGATAACGATCTCTTTCTCTCGGAAATGCTCGTCATGGGGATCCGAATCCCCAGGAGGTTGGTGTCCTTCTGCCCGGCTCACAAGACAGGAGAGCGCAAGCGCTGTGCCGTGCCAGGGCCTGCCCAGGCAGTCCTGGCCCTCCGCTGTCCCGTGCCTCTGGGCTTCAGCTTCACGAAGGAGTTGGAAACAGGGCAGGGGGGGAAGAGCAAGGACGCCCTGCGTCCGCCTTATGCCGGGGCAGCAGGGGCTCATCAAGTTTCCTTCCTCCTTCAGACGGCCATCATGGGAGAACAGCCACGCATATGCAGGACTAAGTGAGAGGCACAGCCGCTGCGATGCCAGTGAGTGCCTTTGTCCAGGAGGCAGGGAGCACGCAGAGGAAGAGGGGTAAGTTGCCAAAGCTGCACCCCGGGGCTCCGCACGGGATCTCTGTCTCGCCAAGGCCTCGAAGCAGAAGGACTAAGAGCAAGAGCTCTGCCGGACAATGCCGTGCTGCGGTCACTTTGTCCTCACAGCCATGAACCCGTTTGCTTCCCCAGGCCCTGGCAACTGCTTCTGTGCTGCTCCTGCGCTGCCGAGGGCACCCACAGACGCTGCTCCTACTCGAGGAACAGCACGGCCCGCTGGGAGTGCGACGGCTGTGCTGGCCTGGGCACCGGTAAGAGGCAAAGCATCCGGGTGCCCCTGGGCAGCGGGTGCCCAGGGTGGGCTTGGCAGAGCCTCTCTGCTCCAGGAGGGCCGGGGCCACCGCTCTGGCCTATCCTGCCGCGGGGCCTGGGGGGCCGTGCCCTTGACCTTCCTGCTTCCGTTACAGCCTCCAGTGCCAGCTCGGAGCTCGCCGGCCCCAGCACCGCCAGCCAGTCAGGACTGGGGCCTTCCCACGGCTCCCCAGCACCGGAGACCAGCAGCCCCAGCATCGGCAGCCAGTCGGCATCGGGGCAGTCTGTTGTATCTCCAGCACCGGAGACCAGCAGCCCCAGCATCGGCAGCCAGTTGGCATCGGGGCAGTCTGTTGTATCTCTGGCACCGGAGACCAGCAGCCCCAGTGCTGCCAGCCAGTCAGGACTGGGGCCGTCCCGTGGCTCCCCGACACCCGAGACCAGCAGCCCCAGCACCGGCAGCCAGGCAGCAGCAGTGCCGTCCCACGGCTCCCTGGCACTGGAGACCAGCAGCCCCAGCACCGCCAGCCAGGCTGCATTAGGGCCATCCCGTGGCTCCCCAGCGCTTGAGGGCACCAGCTGCTCCAGCCCATCTGGGCCCGACCGCATGCGAAACCGCTCCCGGTTGAACCGTCGGGCCCAAACTCCCTACAGCCGGCCCAACAGACGCCGTGACAGCAGCCGCGCGCCAGCACCGAGCGCTGAGAGCAGCACCCCCAGCCAGGCAGAGCTGGGGCTGTCCCACGGCTGCCCGGTACCTGAGACCAGCAGCCCCAGCACCGCCAGCCAGCTGCCATCGGGGTCCTCCTACGGCTCTCCAGCACTTCAGGGCAGCCTCCGCGCAAGCCCCCCTGGGCCCGACCGCATGCGAAACCACTCCCGGTTGAACCGTCGGGCCCAAACTCCCTACAGCCGGCCCAGCAGACGCCATGACAGCAGCCGCGCGCCAGCACCGAGCGCTGAGAGCAGCACCCCCAGCCAGGCAGCGCTGGGGCCGTCCCACGCCTCCCCGGCACCTGAGACCAGCAGCCTCAGCACCGCCAGCCAGCTGCCATCGGGGTCCTCCTGTGGCTCCCCAGCACTCGAGAGCGGCAGACGCTCCAGCTCCCCTGGGCCCGTGCGGATGCGAGACCGCTCCCGCTGCAACGTCGGGCCCAAACTCCCTACAGCCGGCCCGGACGCCGCCGCGGGACCAGCCGTGCGCCGTCCCCGAGTGCTGGCCCTGATCCCTCTCCACCGGCACAATAAAGTTGGCCGTTAATCTCTGCACTGGGAGATCCCACGCTTGTTTGTCGGCTTCCTCCTCCTCCTCCTCTCCCTTTCTCGAGGGGCAGCGGTAGGGGCTGGGCCCACAGGGTTGTCTTCTCCCCGGAGCTTGGCAGCACCTTCCCCAGACCTCCCTCCCTGCGGGCTGGCCTTGGCCGGCTGCCCAGCGCCACGGCCGTGTGCTTCAGGCCTCGATGGCCCCGCAGCCTGCTCCGTTTCCCCGGGGAAGTTCACACCCACCCCGGGACCGGCGCTCTCTGCTCCTGCCCCTGCCCCTGCCGCCGGGAGGGTGGCCCGGCACGGCCCAGTCGGTGCCACCGCCTGTCTCCCGGCCAGGTGGGCTGCACCCGCCCACCCGGCATGGCCCTCGCGGCTCACCCCCAGAATCACGCGCCACGGCCCCAGCGACTCTTGACACGCTTCAACTCTGTTTCGTTCTGGACAAGGCTATAACCCATTTCCTATCCTCGTTGCCTAGGTTAGTGAGAATTGTGGCAAAGTGGCAAAGCGGCCTTTCTTTAAAAGTTCAGCTCAGTGTCACGTCTGTATTTGTGGCATGAAGATTTCTTTAGATTGTGTTTCTACAGTAGCCAAAGGGCATTCCCCGTTCCCCAGTTCCGGGTCCTGTTTCCCACCTTGATCGCTGCTCTACCAACTGAAGGCTTCCTTCGTGCAGTAGAAGCCACAAAATCCTTTTACTAGAGATGGCAAACACCTGGTGAGGAAGTCACTCCGCAGAGTTCAGGGCAGTCAGAGCAGTACCTGTTCCTGAGGGCTTGAGTCCCGTCGGACACCCTTTAGAGCAAAAAAACCACACGTGCTCTACGGGAGGCTGAGAAGGGGCCTGGGAAATGTCGGTCATGCGAAAGGATTTCCCTCCTGTTGGAGACCAGCAAGCACCTTTCTAGTGCAGGAAGGAGGAAAGATTTGGTTGCAGAGTGACTGCTGAACAGCTCTGTGGAAGTTGGCGGAGAGCTAGAAGGCTGACTCAAAGAGTAATGGTGACCGAGGTGCGAAGGAAATCCCGTGGGGTGGCTGTACAGGTTTGCACAACCCTCTGCTCTTCAGGCAAAGTACAGGCGGTCTTACGGTGTGTGCATGAAGTGCCTTCCTGATAGGCCTTCACGCAGCGTGAAAGTCGATTCAGGCAAGTAGGGAGCAGCTGTCCTCTCTGAGGAAGGCAGGGGAACCTGGGAGACCCGATGGGCTTTTCTGCCCACGAAGAGGCAACGAGGAAGGAAAGGAGGCAGAGAGGGTCCAAAAGAGAACTCGGTGGCAGCACTTTGTCCTTCAGTTCTTGACTGCTGTGACTGGGAAGACGTGAGGTCCAGACGTGGCCAGAACAGGTCGTGCTCTTCAGGGGGATTGCGATGAGAGCTCCGAGGCAGTCCCGAGCAATGGAGCTCGAATGGAGCTGGCCAAAGAGCTGTGGTCACGCACAGCCTCGCTCTGAAGCGAGGTGCTTGTTCCCTGGCACCGTTCACCTCTGTCGGCACCTAGCTCACAGAGCTCCGTGATGCCCTGGCATCGGAAGGGCGAGCGAAATCTCGGAAAGCCTGGTGAGAAGGAAACCCTGAGCACCAGCGTTTGGCTGGGAAGGTGGCTGGTAGAGGAGGATGGCTGAGGACACTCTAAAAGCAGGAGCAGAAGGGGGCAGCCTGGGAAGCCTCTAGTCACTGCCAGCAGTGTCAGCCAGCTAGTACTGGAGAAGGGCTTCTGGGGGTTTCAGGTTTCTCTCTTGGTCCCGAGTTGCATTTTGGGCCTGGATTCGCCAATACTGGACTTCGCATTCCTTTTCTCCTACTCTGGTTGTGCCTGCGACACCGCTTGGTTTTTGTCCTGGTGTCGCAGGTGAATAATTCAGAGAAGTCATCGTTGTGGGGTTAACTAAAAGGGTTTTATTAATGATTAAGCGATGATCAAATGGCAATTAATCGATGACTGACTGAAAATCAAACGGTAATCCAACGGTGATTAAGCAATAATCGAATGGTAATCAGAATCATAGTATCATTTAGGTTGGAGAAGACCCTTAAGATCATCGAGTCCAACCGTTAAGCTAACACTACCAAGTCCACCACTAAACCATGTCCCTAAGCGCCATGTCTACACGTCTTTCAACTACCTGCAGGGAGGGTGACTCAACCACTTCCCTGGGCAGCCTGTTCCAGTGCTTGACAACGCTCGGCCCATCGACCCAGCCTGTCCGGATCCCTCTGTACAGCCTTCCTGCCCTCAAACAGATCAACACTCCCACCCACTGCCTCCAAAGCTGCCCCACGGCCACTTGCAGCCTCCTACCCCGCCAAGGAAAGGCTCACACTGACTCTGAAAGGCAGTTTCTTGCCATGGCAAAAGGCCCTTTCCGCCCTGACTCCGCAGCTTGCGGTCCCGCTGCTTTTTCTTCTGGAGGCAGCACATCACCAAAGCGCTAAGGACTTCAGGAGAAAGATGTTGGGCCACCTGCGACATTTCGGTGCCCTCCTGCGGTCCTGTGCTGTGCCCCGGCCACCCCCCGCGTCTGAGCGGGTGGGATGTGTGAGCCCAGGCCAGGCTCAAAGGTCGCTTCTGTCCCCTGTATCGGGGAGCCCAGAACCGGAGGCAGTACTGCAGAGGCAGCCTTACCGGTGCGGCACAGAGAGGAAGGATCACCTTCCCTGACCTGCTGGCAGCGCTCCCCGTGCCGGGGGCAGGAGCAGAGATTTCCCTTGGCCAGGGCTGGAGCCCTGGAGTCGCACTGCCTGAACAGCGCCTTTCGGCCAAGAGTGCCACCTCGACGGCTGCCCCGGGGGGCCCGCCGTTGGACTCTGCACTTGCCGCGGGAGCAGCCGCCCCGGTTACGCGGGTGCCGAGGGCTCGGGCCCCCGCCTCGGCACTTCACACCCACCCCTGTGAGGCGGTGGCCGTCTCAGAGTGGGTGGCAGGTGGCCGAGGGCGTCCCTGTCCATATTTGGGGCGCACGCAGGCCAGCGGCGCTGATGTCACAGCGGCCACTGTGACCCGTGCGGGGGCAAGGCCACAAAAAGGAACGCTGGGCTCAGGCCGTGCGTCAGGGCGACCTGGTGAGGTGAGGAGAGGGCAGGGGACGGATGGGGCTTGCGCGGGGCTGCCGAGGGAGGAGGGGGGCCCCACGCCTCGGGGCTCCGGGCCTGTGCTGCAAGCTCACCCGCGCCTCGCTTCTCCCTCACCCGCGCCCTGCTTCTCCCTCAGAGTCAGCAGAGGAGCATTTGGAGGAGACACCCCAGCGCTGCTGGGACAGGGACTCTCCAAACGCTCACCGTTGACGTGCGCCATGTCTGCAAGGAAGCGCAAGGCCCCCGACTCGATGGAGCAGGGTGAGAGCAAAGTATCCCTCCCGAGGCCTGGCAGAGGCCGTGTCGGGGTGGTCAGCGTGGGGCCGAGAGCGGTGGCAGGGGGAGGCAGGAGCTCCCCACCCACCCCGGGGCAGGGCCCCTCCTTTCCTCAGCAAGCGGGGCCCCGGCTGGGCAGTGGGCACCTTTACTGGGACGCCCGTGCCTGCAGTGCCCCCTTCCTCTCCAAGGCCTCCAGCCCTGCCCATCAGCCAGCTGGGCAGGGACAGAGCAGGCCCTCGGGGGCCATCCCTCGGGGATGCGTCCCCCGGCCCCGCAGAGGTGCTCATTCCCGCTGGCATTTGCTCTCTCCCCTCCAGCATGCATGCTGTGTCGCCGGGCAGAGGCTGACCCGGACATCTGCGGGCGCAAACTGGAGAAGCAAGGGCTCCGTGCCCATGTGTTTTGCCTGGTGAGTTCCTCCGGGGCTCCGGAGCTCCAGCTTTCCAACAGGCAGTGCCTGCCACACTCTCCTCCTCATCTCCTCATCTATTCTCTTCTGCAGTTTTTCGCCAACAAGCTTTTTCAGCAAGGGAGTAGGGATGGAGTTCGCCTTGAGGATATTAGACGCACGATCGCCCAGGCAGCACAGAAGGTGAGGACCTGACAAGAACAGGGAGATTTGTGCCAGGAGAGGTCTGCGGGAGCTTAGCCCAGACCCCGAGAAAGAACTCCCAGCCCTTCCAACCAGCTCTGGGACAGAAGTCTTGCTCCCAGCAGCTCCGCAGAGGCTCCAGCGCAGGCGCCTCGTCCGCCAGGCGGATCTGCGGGCTGTGACCCAGCAACGGCCACGTCCTGCGCCCTGCCCGGAGGTGTGGGGCTGCCTGTGGAGGCCCTGAGGCTGCCGCTGATGGGGGCTGCTCTGCTCCTTCCAGCACTGCTTTGTCTGTGGCGAGAGCGGGGCCACCATCACCTGCCACGAGACGGGCTGCAACCGCAGCTTCCATCTGCCCTGTGCCGTGGAAGGTGGATGCGTCACCCAGTTCTTTGGGGTCTACAGGTAAGGGCAGCCGGCCCTCACGGGGAAGGCTCCTCGCCTTCAGTCCTCTTCCTGCCAGCATCAGGCAAACAAGAAAGAAACCCGCAGTGACACTTCCCAGCAGCCAGTCACAGGCAGAGCCCGTGCCGGGCAAGGTCTGGGGCTCCTTCACACCTGCTCTCCCCTCCTCACCGCCACCGGGGAAGGACCCAGCGCTTCTCACCTCACCCATCCCTTTCCTCTTCCCCCCAGGTCCTTCTGCTGGGAGCACCGCCCAGAGCAGGCAGTGGAGGCGGCTCCGGAGGAGAACACCACCTGCCTCATCTGCCTGGAACTTGTGGGGGACAGAAAGTCCTACAGCACCATGGTGTGCCCAGCGTGCAAGCACGCCTGGTTCCACAGGGGCTGCATCCAGGTAGGAGCCGTTCCCTGGCCCCCGGGGCACGGCAGGCGCTCAGCAGCACCAGGGCCTCACTCACGCTCCTCATGTTTCTCCTGCAGGGACAAGCTGTGCGCGCTGGCATTTCTTGCTTCCAGTGCCCCCTCTGTAGAGATAACGATCTCTTTCTCTCGGAAATGCTCGTCATGGGGATCCGAATCCCCAGGAGGTTGGTGTCCTTCTGCCCGGCTCACAAGACAGGAGAGCGCAAGCGCTGTGCCGTGCCAGGGCCTGCCCAGGCAGTCCTGGCCCTCCGCTGTCCCGTGCCTCTGGGCTTCAGCTTCACGAAGGAGTTGGAAACAGGGCAGGGGGGGAAGAGCAAGGACGCCCTGCGTCCGCCTTATGCCGGGGCAGCAGGGGCTCATCAAGTTTCCTTCCTCCTTCAGACGGCCATCATGGGAGAACAGCCACGCATATGCAGGACTAAGTGAGAGGCACAGCCGCTGCGATGCCAGTGAGTGCCTTTGTCCAGGAGGCAGGGAGCACGCAGAGGAAGAGGGGTAAGTTGCCAAAGCTGCACCCCGGGGCTCCGCACGGGATCTCTGTCTCGCCAAGGCCTCGAAGCAGAAGGACTAAGAGCAAGAGCTCTGCCGGACAATGCCGTGCTGCGGTCACTTTGTCCTCACAGCCATGAACCCGTTTGCTTCCCCAGGCCCTGGCAACTGCTTCTGTGCTGCTCCTGCGCTGCCGAGGGCACCCACAGACGCTGCTCCTACTCGAGGAACAGCACGGCCCGCTGGGAGTGCGACGGCTGTGCTGGCCTGGGCACCGGTAAGAGGCAAAGCATCCGGGTGCCCCTGGGCAGCGGGTGCCCAGGGTGGGCTTGGCAGAGCCTCTCTGCTCCAGGAGGGCCGGGGCCACCGCTCTGGCCTATCCTGCCGCGGGGCCTGGGGGGCCGTGCCCTTGACCTTCCTGCTTCCGTTACAGCCTCCAGTGCCAGCTCGGAGCTCGCCGGCCCCAGCACCGCCAGCCAGTCAGGACTGGGGCCTTCCCACGGCTCCCCAGCACCGGAGACCAGCAGCCCCAGCATCGGCAGCCAGTCGGCATCGGGGCAGTCTGTTGTATCTCCAGCACCGGAGACCAGCAGCCCCAGCATCGGCAGCCAGTTGGCATCGGGGCAGTCTGTTGTATCTCTGGCACCGGAGACCAGCAGCCCCAGTGCTGCCAGCCAGTCAGGACTGGGGCCGTCCCGTGGCTCCCCGACACCCGAGACCAGCAGCCCCAGCACCGGCAGCCAGGCAGCAGCAGTGCCGTCCCACGGCTCCCTGGCACTGGAGACCAGCAGCCCCAGCACCGCCAGCCAGGCTGCATTAGGGCCATCCCGTGGCTCCCCAGCGCTTGAGGGCACCAGCTGCTCCAGCCCATCTGGGCCCGACCGCATGCGAAACCGCTCCCGGTTGAACCGTCGGGCCCAAACTCCCTACAGCCGGCCCAACAGACGCCGTGACAGCAGCCGCGCGCCAGCACCGAGCGCTGAGAGCAGCACCCCCAGCCAGGCAGAGCTGGGGCTGTCCCACGGCTGCCCGGTACCTGAGACCAGCAGCCCCAGCACCGCCAGCCAGCTGCCATCGGGGTCCTCCTACGGCTCTCCAGCACTTCAGGGCAGCCTCCGCGCTAGCCCCCCTGGGCCCGACCGCATGCGAAACCACTCCCGGTTGAACCGTCGGGCCCAAACTCCCTACAGCCGGCCCAGCAGACGCCATGACAGCAGCCGCGCGCCAGCACCGAGCGCTGAGAGCAGCACCCCCAGCCAGGCAGCGCTGGGGCCGTCCCACGCCTCCCCGGCACCTGAGACCAGCAGCCTCAGCACCGCCAGCCAGCTGCCATCGGGGTCCTCCTGTGGCTCCCCAGCACTCGAGAGCGGCAGACGCTCCAGCTCCCCTGGGCCCGTGCGGATGCGAGACCGCTCCCGCTTGCAACGTCGGGCCCAAACTCCCTACAGCCGGCCCGGACGCCGCCGCGGGACCAGCCGTGCGCCGTCCCCGAGTGCTGGCCCTGATCCCTCTCCACCGGCACAATAAAGTTGGCCGTTAATCTCTGCACTGGGAGATCCCACGCTTGTTTGTCGGCTTCCTCCTCCTCCTCCTCTCCCTTTCTCGAGGGGCAGCGGTAGGGGCTGGGCCCACAGGGTTGTCTTCTCCCCGGAGCTTGGCAGCACCTTCCCCAGACCTCCCTCCCTGCGGGCTGGCCTTGGCCGGCTGCCCAGCGCCACGGCCGTGTGCTTCAGGCCTCGATGGCCCCGCAGCCTGCTCCGTTTCCCCGGGGAAGTTCACACCCACCCCGGGACCGGCGCTCTCTGCTCCTGCCCCTGCCCCTGCCGCCGGGAGGGTGGCCCGGCACGGCCCAGTCGGTGCCACCGCCTGTCTCCCGGCCAGGTGGGCTGCACCCGCCCACCCGGCATGGCCCTCGCGGCTCACCCCCAGAATCACGCGCCACGGCCCCAGCGACTCTTGACACGCTTCAACTCTGTTTCGTTCTGGACAAGGCTATAACCCATTTCCTATCCTCGTTGCCTAGGTTAGTGAGAATTGTGGCAAAGTGGCAAAGCGGCCTTTCTTTAAAAGTTCAGCTCAGTGTCACGTCTGTATTTGTGGCATGAAGATTTCTTTAGATTGTGTTTCTACAGTAGCCAAAGGGCATTCCCCGTTCCCCAGTTCCGGGTCCTGTTTCCCACCTTGATCGCTGCTCTACCAACTGAAGGCTTCCTTCGTGCAGTAGAAGCCACAAAATCCTTTTACTAGAGATGGCAAACACCTGGTGAGGAAGTCACTCCGCAGAGTTCAGGGCAGTCAGAGCAGTACCTGTTCCTGAGGGCTTGAGTCCCGTCGGACACCCCCTAGAGCAAAACCACACGTGCTCTACGGGAGGCTGAGAAGGGGCCTGGGAAATGTCGGTCATGCGAAAGGATTTCCCTCCTGTTGGAGACCAGCAAGCACCTTTCTAGTGCAGGAAGGAGGAAAGATTTGGTTGCAGAGTGACTGCTGAACAGCTCTGTGGAAGTTGGCGGAGAGCTAGAAGGCTGACTCAAAGAGTAATGGTGACCGAGGCGCGAAGGAAATCCCGTGGGGTGGCTGTACAGGTTTGCACAACCCTCTGCTCTTCAGGCAAAGTACAGGCGGTCTTACGGTGTGTGCATGAAGTGCCTTCCTGATAGGCCTTCACGCAGCGTGAAAGTCGATTCAGGCAAGTAGGGAGCAGCTGTCCTCTCTGAGGAAGGCAGGGGAACCTGGGAGACCCGATGGGCTTTTCTGCCCACGAAGAGGCAACGAGGAAGGAAAGGAGGCAGAGAGGGTCCAAAAGAGAACTCGGTGGCAGCACTTTGTCCTTCAGTTCTTGACTGCTGTGACTGGGAAGACGTGAGGTCCAGACGTGGCCAGAACAGGTCGTGCTCTTCAGGGGATTGCGATGAGAGCTCCGAGGCAGTCCCGAGCAATGGAGCTCGAATGGAGCTGGCCAAAGAGCTGTGGTCACGCACAGCCTCGCTCTGAAGCGAGGTGCTTGTTCCCTGGCACCGTTCACCTCTGTCGGCACCTAGCTCACAGAGCTCCGTGATGCCCTGGCATCGGAAGGGCGAGCGAAATCTCGGAAAGCCTGGTGAGAAGGAAACCCTGAGCACCAGCGTTTGGCTGGGAAGGTGGCTGGTAGAGGAGGATGGCTGAGGACACTCTAAAAGCAGGAGCAGAAGGGGGCAGCCTGGGAAGCCTCTAGTCACTGCCAGCAGTGTCAGCCAGCTAGTACTGGAGAAGGGCTTCTGGGGGTTTCAGGTTTCTCTCTTGGTCCCGAGTTGCATTTTGGGCCTGGATTCGCCAATACTGGACTTCGCATTCCTTTTCTCCTACTCTGGTTGTGCCTGCGACACCGCTTGGTTTTTGTCCTGGTGTCGCAGGTGAATAATTCAGAGAAGTCATCGTTGTGGGGTTAACTAAAAGGGTTTTATTAATGATTAAGCGATGATCAAATGGCAATTAATCGATGACTGACTGAAAATCAAACGGTAATCCAACGGTGATTAAGCAATAATCGAATGGTAATCAGAATCATAGTATCATTTAGGTTGGAGAAGACCCTTAAGATCATCGAGTCCAACCGTTAAGCTAACACTACCAAGTCCACCACTAAACCATGTCCCTAAGCGCCATGTCTACACGTCTTTCAACTACCTGCAGGGAGGGTGACTCAACCACTTCCCTGGGCAGCCTGTTCCAGTGCTTGACAACGCTCGGCCCATCGACCCAGCCTGTCCGGATCCCTCTGTACAGCCTTCCTGCCCTCAAACAGATCAACACTCCCACCCACTGCCTCCAAAGCTGCCCCACGGCCACTTGCAGCCTCCTACCCCGCCAAGGAAAGGCTCACACTGACTCTGAAAGGCAGTTTCTTGCCATGGCAAAAGGCCCTTTCCGCCCTGACTCCGCAGCTTGCGGTCCCGCTGCTTTTTCTTCTGGAGGCAGCACATCACCAAAGCGCTAAGGACTTCAGGAGAAAGATGTTGGGCCACCTGCGACATTTCGGTGCCCTCCTGCGGTCCTGTGCTGTGCCCGGCCACCCCCCGCGTCTGAGCGGGTGGGATGTGTGAGCCCAGGCCAGGCTCAAAGGTCGCTTCTGTCCCCTGTATCGGGGAGCCCAGAACCGGAGGCAGTACTGCAGAGGCAGCCTTACCGGTGCGGCACAGAGAGGAAGGATCACCTTCCCCGACCTGCTGGCAGCGCTCCCGTGCCGGGGGCAGGAGCAGAGATTTCCCTTGGCCAGGGCTGGAGCCCTGGAGTCGCACTGCCTGAACAGCGCCTTTCGGCCAAGAGTGCCACCTCGACGGCTGCCCCGGGGGCCCGCCGTTGGACTCTGCACTTGCCGCGGGAGCAGCCGCCCGGTTACGCGGGTGCCGAGGGCTCGGGCCCCCGCCTCGGCACTTCACACCCACCCCTGTGAGGCGGTGGCCGTCTCAGAGTGGGTGGCAGGTGGCCGAGGGCGTCCCTGTCCGTATTTGGGGCGCACGCAGGCCAGCGGCGCTGATGTCACAGCGGCCACTGTGACCCGTGCGGGGGCAAGGCCACAAAGGAACGCTGGGCTCAGGCCGTGCGTCAGGGCGACCTGGTGAGGTGAGGAGAGGGCAGGGGACGGACGGGGCTTGCGCGGGGCTGCCGAGGGAGGAGGGGGGCCCCACGCCTCGGGGCTCCGGGCCTGTGCTGCAAGCTCACCCGCGCCTCGCTTCTCCCTCACCCGCGCCCTGCTTCTCCCTCAGAGTCAGCAGAGGAGCATTTGGAGGAGACACCCCAGCGCTGCTGGGACAGGGACTCTCCAAACGCTCACCGTTGACGTGCGCCATGTCTGCAAGGAAGCGCAAGGCCCCCGACTCGATGGAGCAGGGTGAGAGCAAAGTATCCCTCCCGAGGCCTGGCAGAGGCCGTGTCGGGGTGGTCAGCGTGGGGCCGAGAGCGGTGGCAGGGGGAGGCAGGAGCTCCCCACCCACCCTGGGGCAGGGCCCCTCCTTTCCTCAGCAAGCGGGGCCCCGGCTGGGCAGTGGGCACCTTTACTGGGACGCCCGTGCCTGCAGTGCCCCCTTCCTCTCCAAGGCCTCCAGCCCTGCCCATCAGCCAGCTGGGCAGGGACAGAGCAGGCCCTCGGGGGCCATCCCTCGGGGACGCGTCCCCGGCCCCGCAGAGGTGCTCATTCCCGCTGGCATTTGCTCTCTCCCCTCCAGCATGCATGCTGTGTCGCCGGGCAGAGGCTGACCCGGACATCTATGGGGAGAAACTGGAGAAGCAAGGGCTCCGTGCCCATGTGTTTTGCCTGGTGAGTTCCTCCGGGGCTCCGGAGCTCCAGCTTTCCAACAGGCAGTGCCTGCCACACTCTCCTCCTCATCTCCTCGTCTATTCTCTTCTGCAGTTTTTCGCCAACAAGCTTTTTCAGCAACCGGTCAAGGAAACAGGACTCATGGGATTTCTCCCGGAGGATATTAGACGCACGATCGCCCGGGCAGCACAGAAGGTGAGGACCTGACAAGAACAGGGAGATTTGTGCCAGGAGAGGTCTGCGGGAGCTTAGCCCAGACCCCGAGAAAGAACTCCCAGCCCTTCCAACCAGCTCTGGGACAGAAGTCTTGCTCCCAGCAGCTCTGCAGAGGCTCCAGCGCAGGCGCCTCGTCCGCCAGGCGGATCTGCGAGCTGTGACCCAGCAGCGGCCACGTCCTGCGCCCTGCCCGGAGGTGTGGGGCTGCCTGTGGAGGCCCTGAGGCTGCTGCTGATGGGGGCTGCTCTGCTCCTTCCAGCACTGCTTTGTCTGTGGCGAGAGCGGGGCCACCATCACCTGCCGCGAGACGGGCTGCGACCGCAGCTTCCATCTGCCCTGTGCCGTGGAAGGTGGATGCGTCACCCAGTTCCTTCCTCAGTACAGGTACCTCCTCTCCCCTCCTGGCTGCCACCGGCGAAGGACCCAGCACTTCTCACCTCACCCATCCCTTTCCTCTTGCCTCCAGGTCCTTCTGCTGGGAGCACCGCCCAGAGCAGGCAGTGGAGGCGGCTCCGGAGGAGAACACCACCTGCCTCATCTGCCTGGAACTTGTGGGGGACAGAAAGTCCTACAGCACCATGGTGTGCCCAGCGTGCAAGCACGCCTGGTTCCACAGGGGCTGCATCCAGGTAGGAGCCGTTCCCTGGCCCCCGGGGCACGGCAGGCGCTCAGCAGCACCAGGGCCTCACTCACGCTCCTCATGTTTCTCCTGCAGGGACAGGCTGTGCGCGCTGGCATTTCTTGCTTCCAGTGCCCCCTCTGTAGAGATAAGGATCTCTTTCTCTCGGAAATGCTCGTCATGGGGATCCGAATCCCCTTCAGGTTGGTGTCCTTCTGCCCGGCTCACAAGACAGGAGAGCGCAAGCGCTGTGCCGTGCCAGGGCCTGCCCCAGCAGTCCTGGCCCTCCGCTGTCCCGTGCCTCTGGGCTTCAGCTTCACGAAGGAGTTGGAAACAGGGCAGGGGGGGAAGAGCAAGGACGCCCTGCGTCCGCCTTATGCCGGGGCAGCAGGGGCTCATCAAGTTTCCTTCCTCCTTCAGACGGCCATCATGGGAGAACAGCCACGCATATGCAGGACTAAGTGAGAGGCACAGCCGCTGCGATGCCAGTGAGTGCCTTTGTCCAGGAGGCAGGGAGCACGCAGAGGAAGAGGGGTAAGTTGCCAAAGCTGCACCCCGGGGCTCCGCACGGGATCTCTGTCTCGCCAAGGCCTCGAAGCAGAAGGACTAAGAGCAAGAGCTCTGCCGGACAATGCCGTGCTGCGGTCACTTTGTCCTCACAGCCATGAACCCGTTTGCTTCCCCAGGCCCTGGCAACTGCTTCTGTGCTGCTCCTGCGCTGCCGAGGGCACCCACAGACGCTGCTCCTACTCGAGGAACAGCACGGCCCGCTGGGGAGTGCGACGGCTGTGCTGGCCTGGGCACCGGTAAGAGGCAAAGCATCCGGGTGCCCCTGGGCAGCGGGTGCCCAGGGTGGGCTTGGCAGAGCCTCTCTGCTCCAGGAGGGCCGGGGCCACCGCTCTGGCCTATCCTGCCGCGGGGCCTGGGGGGCCGTGCCCTTGACCTTCCTGCTTCCGTTACAGCCTCCAGTGCCAGCTCGGAGCTCGCCGGCCCCAGCACCGCCAGCCAGTCAGGACTGGGGCCTTCCCACGGCTCCCCAGCACCGGAGACCAGCAGCCCCAGCATCGGCAGCCAGTCGGCATCGGGGCAGTCTGTTGTATCTCCAGCACCGGAGACCAGCAGCCCCAGCATCGGCAGCCAGTTGGCATCGGGGCAGTCTGTTGTATCTCTGGCACCGGAGACCAGCAGCCCCAGTGCTGCCAGCCAGTCAGGACTGGGGCCGTCCCGTGGCTCCCCGACACCCGAGACCAGCAGCCCCAGCACCGGCAGCCAGGCAGCAGCAGTGCCGTCCCACGGCTCCCTGGCACTGGAGACCAGCAGCCCCAGCACCGCCAGCCAGGCTGCATTAGGGCCATCCCGTGGCTCCCCAGCGCTTGAGGGCACCAGCTGCTCCAGCCCATCTGGGCCCGACCGCATGCGAAACCGCTCCCGGTTGAACCGTCGGGCCCAAACTCCCTACAGCCGGCCCAGCAGACGCCGTGACAGCAGCCGCGCGCCAGCACCGAGCGCTGAGAGCAGCACCCCCAGCCAGGCAGAGCTGGGGCTGTCCCACGGCTGCCCGGTACCTGAGACCAGCAGCCCCAGCACCGCCAGCCAGCTGCCATCGGGGTCCTCCTACGGCTCTCCAGCACTTCAGGGCAGCCTCCGCGCTAGCCCCCCTGGGCCCGACCGCATGCGAAACCACTCCCGGTTGAACCGTCGGGCCCAAACTCCCTACAGCCGGCCCAGCAGACGCCATGACAGCAGCCGCGCGCCAGCACCGAGCGCTGAGAGCAGCACCCCAGCCAGGCAGCGCTGGGGCCGTCCCACGCCTCCCCGGCACCTGAGACCAGCAGCCTCAGCACCGCCAGCCAGCTGCCATCGGGGTCCTCCTGTGGCTCCCCAGCACTCGAGAGCGGCAGACGCTCCAGCTCCCCTGGGCCCGTGCGGATGCGAGACCGCTCCCGCTTGCAACGTCGGGCCCAAACTCCCTACAGCCGGCCCGGACGCCGCCGCGGGACCAGCCGTGCGCCGTCCCCGAGTGCTGGCCCTGATCCCTCTCCACCGGCACAATAAAGTTGGCCGTTAATCTCTGCACTGGGAGATCCCACGCTTGTTTGTCGGCTTCCTCCTCCTCCTCCTCTCCCTTTCTCGAGGGGCAGCGGTAGGGGCTGGGCCCACAGGGTTGTCTTCTCCCCGGAGCTTGGCAGCACCTTCCCCAGACCTCCCTCCCTGCGGGCTGGCCTTGGCCGGCTGCCCAGCGCCACGGCCGTGTGCTTCAGGCCTCGATGGCCCCGCAGCCTGCTCCGTTTCCCCGGCGGAAGTTCACACCCACCCCGGGACCGGCGCTCTCTGCTCCTGCCCCTGCCCCTGCCGCCGGGAGGGTGGCCCGGCACGGCCCAGTCGGTGCCACCGCCTGTCTCCCGGCCAGGTGGGCTGCACCCGCCCACCCGGCATGGCCCTCGCGGCTCACCCCCCAGAATCACGCGCCACGGCCCCAGCGACTCTTGACACGCTTCAACTCTGTTTCGTTCTGGACAAGGCTATAACCCATTTCCTATCCTCGTTGCCTAGGTTAGTGAGAATTGTGGCAAAGTGGCAAAGCGGCCTTTCTTTAAAAGTTCAGCTCAGTGTCACGTCTGTATTTGTGGCATGAAGATTTCTTTAGATTGTGTTTCTACAGTAGCCAAAGGGCATTCCCCGTTCCCCAGTTCCGGGTCCTGTTTCCCACCTTGATCGCTGCTCTACCAACTGAAGGCTTCCTTCGTGCAGTAGAAGCCACAAAATCCTTTTTACTAGAGATGGCAAACACCTGGTGAGGAAGTCACTCCGCAGAGTTCAGGGCAGTCAGAGCAGTACCTGTTCCTGAGGGCTTGAGTCCCGTCGGACACCCTTTAGAGCAAAAACCACACGTGCTCTACGGGAGGCTGAGAAGGGGCCTGGGAAATGTCGGTCATGCGAAAGGATTTCCCTCCTGTTGGAGACCAGCAAGCACCTTTCTAGTGCAGGAAGGAGGAAAGATTTGGTTGCAGAGTGACTGCTGAACAGCTCTGTGGAAGTTGGCGGAGAGCTAGAAGGCTGACTCAAAGAGTAATGGTGACCGAGGCGCGAAGGAAATCCCGTGGGGTGGCTGTACAGGTTTGCACAACCCTCTGCTCTTCAGGCAAAGTACAGGCGGTCTTACGGTGTGTGCATGAAGTGCCTTCCTGATAGGCCTTCACGCAGCGTGAAAGTCGATTCAGGCAAGTAGGGAGCAGCTGTCCTCTCTGAGGAAGGCAGGGGAACCTGGGAGACCCGATGGGCTTTTCTGCCCACGAAGAGGCAACGAGGAAGGAAAGGAGGCAGAGAGGGTCCAAAAGAGAACTCGGTGGCAGCACTTTGTCCTTCAGTTCTTGACTGCTGTGACTGGGAAGACGTGAGGTCCAGACGTGGCCAGAACAGGTCGTGCTCTTCAGGGGGATTGCGATGAGAGCTCCGAGGCAGTCCCGAGCAATGGAGCTCGAATGGAGCTGGCCAAAGAGCTGTGGTCACGCACAGCCTCGCTCTGAAGCGAGGTGCTTGTTCCCTGGCACCGTTCACCTCTGTCGGCACCTAGCTCACAGAGCTCCGTGATGCCCTGGCATCGGAAGGGCGAGCGAAATCTCGGAAAGCCTGGTGAGAAGGAAACCCTGAGCACCAGCGTTTGGCTGGGAAGGTGGCTGGTAGAGGAGGATGGCTGAGGACACTCTAAAAGCAGGAGCAGAAGGGGGCAGCCTGGGAAGCCTCTAGTCACTGCCAGCAGTGTCAGCCAGCTAGTACTGGAGAAGGGCTTCTGGGGGTTTCAGGTTTCTCTCTTGGTCCCGAGTTGCATTTTGGGCCTGGATTCGCCAATACTGGACTTCGCATTCCTTTTCTCCTACTCTGGTTGTGCCTGCGACACCGCTTGGTTTTTGTCCTGGTGTCGCAGGTGAATAATTCAGAGAAGTCATCGTTGTGGGGTTAACTAAAAGGGTTTTATTAATGATTAAGCGATGATCAAATGGCAATTAATCGATGACTGACTGAAAATCAAACGGTAATCCAACGGTGATTAAGCAATAATCGAATGGTAATCAGAATCATAGTATCATTTAGGTTGGAGAAGACCCTTAAGATCATCGAGTCCAACCGTTAAGCTAACACTACCAAGTCCACCACTAAACCATGTCCCTAAGCGCCATGTCTACACGTCTTTCAACTACCTGCAGGGAGGGTGACTCAACCACTTCCCTGGGCAGCCTGTTCCAGTGCTTGACAACGCTCGGCCCATCGACCCAGCCTGTCCGGATCCCTCTGTACAGCCTTCCTGCCCTCAAACAGATCAACACTCCCACCCACTGCCTCCAAAGCTGCCCCACGGCCACTTGCAGCCTCCTACCCCGCCAAGGAAAGGCTCACACTGACTCTGAAAGGCAGTTTCTTGCCATGGCAAAAGGCCCTTTCCGCCCTGACTCCGCAGCTTGCGGTCCCGCTGCTTTTTCTTCTGGAGGCAGCACATCACCAAAGCGCTAAGGACTTCAGGAGAAAGATGTTGGGCCACCTGCGACATTTCGGTGCCCTCCTGCGGTCCTGTGCTGTGCTCCCGGCCACCCCCGCGTCTGAGCGGGTGGGATGTGTGAGCCCAGGCCAGGCTCAAAGGTCGCTTCTGTCCCCTGTATCGGGGAGCCCAGAACCGGAGGCAGTACTGCAGAGGCAGCCTTACCGGTGCGGCACAGAGAGGAAGGATCACCTTCCCCGACCTGCTGGCAGCGCTCCCCGTGCCGGGGGCAGGAGCAGAGATTTCCCTTGGCCAGGGCTGGAGCCCTGGAGTCGCACTGCCTGAACAGCGCCTTTCGGCCAAGAGTGCCACCTCGACGGCTGCCCCGGGGGGCCCGCCGTTGGACTCTGCACTTGCCGCGGGAGCAGCCGCCCCGGTTACGCGGGTGCCGAGGGCTCGGGCCCCCGCCTCGGCACTTCACACCCACCCCTGTGAGGCGGTGGCCGTCTCAGAGTGGGTGGCAGGTGGCCGAGGGCGTCCCTGTCCGTATTTGGGGCGCACGCAGGCCAGCGGCGCTGATGTCACAGCGGCCACTGTGACCCGTGCGGGGGCAAGGCCACAAAAAGGAACGCTGGGCTCAGGCCGTGCGTCAGGGCGACCTGGTGAGGTGAGGAGAGGGCAGGGGACGGACGGGGCTTGCGCGGGGCTGCCGAGGGAGGAGGGGGGCCCCACGCCTCGGGGCTCCGGGCCTGTGCTGCAAGCTCACCCGCGCCTCGCTTCTCCCTCACCCGCGCCCTGCTTCTCCCTCAGAGTCAGCAGAGGAGCATTTGGAGGAGACACCCCAGCGCTGCTGGGACAGGGACTCTCCAAACGCTCACCGTTGACGTGCGCCATGTCTGCAAGGAAGCGCAAGGCCCCCGACTCGATGGAGCAGGGTGAGAGCAAAGTATCCCTCCCGAGGCCTGGCAGAGGCCGTGTCGGGGTGGTCAGCGTGGGGCCGAGAGCGGTGGCAGGGGGAGGCAGGAGCTCCCCACCCACCCCGGGGCAGGGCCCCTCCTTTCCTCAGCAAGCGGGGCCCCGGCTGGGCAGTGGGCACCTTTACTGGGACGCCCGTGCCTGCAGTGCCCCCTTCCTCTCCAAGGCCTCCAGCCCTGCCCATCAGCCAGCTGGGCAGGGACAGAGCAGGCCCTCGGGGGCCATCCCTCGGGGACGCGTCCCCGGCCCCGCAGAGGTGCTCATTCCCGCTGGCATTTGCTCTCTCCCCTCCAGCATGCATGCTGTGTCGCCGGGCAGAGGCTGACCCGGACATCTATGGGGAGAAACTGGAGAAGCAAGGGCTCCGTGCCCATGTGTTTTGCCTGGTGAGTTCCTCCGGGGCTCCGGAGCTCCAGCTTTCCAACAGGCAGTGCCTGCCACACTCTCCTCCTCATCTCCTCGTCTATTCTCTTCTGCAGTTTTTCGCCAACAAGCTTTTTCAGCAACCGGTCAAGGAAACAGGACTCATGGGATTTCTCCCGGAGGATATTAGACGCACGATCGCCCGGGCAGCACAGAAGGTGAGGACCTGACAAGAACAGGGAGATTTGTGCCAGGAGAGGTCTGCGGGAGCTTAGCCCAGACCCCGAGAAAGAACTCCCAGCCCTTCCAACCAGCTCTGGGACAGAAGTCTTGCTCCCAGCAGCTCTGCAGAGGCTCCAGCGCAGGCGCCTCGTCCGCCAGGCGGATCTGCGAGCTGTGACCCAGCAGCGGCCACGTCCTGCGCCCTGCCCGGAGGTGTGGGGCTGCCTGTGGAGGCCCTGAGGCTGCTGCTGATGGGGGCTGCTCTGCTCCTTCCAGCACTGCTTTGTCTGTGGCGAGAGCGGGGCCACCATCACCTGCCGCGAGACGGGCTGCGACCGCAGCTTCCATCTGCCCTGTGCCGTGGAAGGTGGATGCGTCACCCAGTTCCTTGGGGTCAGTACAGGTAAGGGCAGCCGGCCCTCACGGGAAGGCTCCTCGCCTTCAGTCCTCTTCCTGCCAGCATCAGGCAAACAAGAAAGAAACCCGCAGTGACACTTCCCAGCAGCCAGTCACAGGCAGAGCCCGTGCCGGGCAAGGTCTGGGGCTCCTTCACACCTGCTCTCCCTCCTGGCTGCCACCGGCGAAGGACCCAGCACTTCTCACCTCACCCATCCCTTTCCTCTTGCCTCCAGGTCCTTCTGCTGGGAGCACCGCCCAGAGCAGGCAGTGGAGGCGGCTCCGGAGGAGAACACCACCTGCCTCATCTGCCTGGAACTTGTGGGGGACAGAAAGTCCTACAGCACCATGGTGTGCCCAGCGTGCAAGCACGCCTGGTTCCACAGGGGCTGCATCCAGGTAGGAGCCGTTCCCTGGCCCCCGGGGCACGGCAGGCGCTCAGCAGCACCAGGGCCTCACTCACGCTCCTCATGTTTCTCCTGCAGGGACAGGCTGTGCGCGCTGGCATTTCTTGCTTCCAGTGCCCCTCTGTAGAGATAAGGATCTCTTTCTCTCGGAAATGCTCGTCATGGGGATCCGAATCCCCTTCAGGTTGGTGTCCTTCTGCCCGGCTCACAAGACAGGAGAGCGCAAGCGCTGTGCCGTGCCAGGGCCTGCCCCAGCAGTCCTGGCCCTCCGCTGTCCCGTGCCTCTGGGCTTCAGCTTCACGAAGGAGTTGGAAACAGGGCAGGGGGGGAAGAGCAAGGACGCCCTGCGTCCGCCTTATGCCGGGGCAGCAGGGGCTCATCAAGTTTCCTTCCTCCTTCAGACGGCCATCATGGGAGAACAGCCACGCATATGCAGGACTAAGTGAGAGGCACAGCCGCTGCGATGCCAGTGAGTGCCTTTGTCCAGGAGGCAGGGAGCACGCAGAGGAAGAGGGGTAAGTTGCCAAAGCTGCACCCCGGGCTCCGCACGGGATCTCTGTCTCGCCAAGGCCTCGAAGCAGAAGGACTAAGAGCAAGAGCTCTGCCGGACAATGCCGTGCTGCGGTCACTTTGTCCTCACAGCCATGAACCCGTTTGCTTCCCCAGGCCCTGGCAACTGCTTCTGTGCTGCTCCTGCGCTGCCGAGGGCACCCACAGACGCTGCTCCTACTCGAGGAACAGCACGGCCCGCTGGGAGTGCGACGGCTGTGCTGGCCTGGGCACCGGTAAGAGGCAAAGCATCCGGGTGCCCCTGGGCAGCGGGTGCCCAGGGTGGGCTTGGCAGAGCCTCTCTGCTCCAGGAGGGCCGGGGCCACCGCTCTGGCCTATCCTGCCGCGGGGCCTGGGGGGCCGTGCCCTTGACCTTCCTGCTTCCGTTACAGCCTCCAGTGCCAGCTCGGAGCTCGCCGGCCCCAGCACCGCCAGCCAGTCAGGACTGGGGCCTTCCCACGGCTCCCCAGCACCGGAGACCAGCAGCCCCAGCATCGGCAGCCAGTCGGCATCGGGGCAGTCTGTTGTATCTCCAGCACCGGAGACCAGCAGCCCCAGCATCGGCAGCCAGTTGGCATCGGGGCAGTCTGTTGTATCTCTGGCACCGGAGACCAGCAGCCCCAGTGCTGCCAGCCAGTCAGGACTGGGGCCGTCCCGTGGCTCCCCGACACCCGAGACCAGCAGCCCCAGCACCGGCAGCCAGGCAGCAGCAGTGCCGTCCCACGGCTCCCTGGCACTGGAGACCAGCAGCCCCAGCACCGCCAGCCAGGCTGCATTAGGGCCATCCCGTGGCTCCCCAGCGCTTGAGGGCACCAGCTGCTCCAGCCCATCTGGGCCCGACCGCATGCGAAACCGCTCCCGGTTGAACCGTCGGGCCCAAACTCCCTACAGCCGGCCCAGCAGACGCCGTGACAGCAGCCGCGCGCCAGCACCGAGCGCTGAGAGCAGCACCCCCAGCCAGGCAGAGCTGGGGCTGTCCCACGGCTGCCCGGTACCTGAGACCAGCAGCCCCAGCACCGCCAGCCAGCTGCCATCGGGGTCCTCCTACGGCTCTCCAGCACTTCAGGGCAGCCTCCGCGCTAGCCCCCCTGGGCCCGACCGCATGCGAAACCACTCCCGGTTGAACCGTCGGGCCCAAACTCCCTACAGCCGGCCCAGCAGACGCCATGACAGCAGCCGCGCGCCAGCACCGAGCGCTGAGAGCAGCACCCCCAGCCAGGCAGCGCTGGGGCCGTCCCACGCCTCCCCGGCACCTGAGACCAGCAGCCTCAGCACCGCCAGCCAGCTGCCATCGGGGTCCTCCTGTGGCTCCCCAGCACTCGAGAGCGGCAGACGCTCCAGCTCCCCTGGGCCCGTGCGGATGCGAGACCGCTCCCGCTTGCAACGTCGGGCCCAAACTCCCTACAGCCGGCCCGGACGCCGCCGCGGGACCAGCCGTGCGCCGTCCCCGAGTGCTGGCCCTGATCCCTCTCCACCGGCACAATAAAGTTGGCCGTTAATCTCTGCACTGGGAGATCCCACGCTTGTTTGTCGGCTTCCTCCTCCTCCTCCTCTCCCTTTCTCGAGGGGCAGCGGTAGGGGCTGGGCCCACAGGGTTGTCTTCTCCCCGGAGCTTGGCAGCACCTTCCCCAGACCTCCCTCCCTGCGGGCTGGCCTTGGCCGGCTGCCCAGCGCCACGGCCGTGTGCTTCAGGCCTCGATGGCCCCGCAGCCTGCTCCGTTTCCCCGGGGAAGTTCACACCCACCCCGGGACCGGCGCTCTCTGCTCCTGCCCCTGCCCCTGCCGCCGGGAGGGTGGCCCGGCACGGCCCAGTCGGTGCCACCGCCTGTCTCCCGGCCAGGTGGGCTGCACCCGCCCACCCGGCATGGCCCCCGCCGCTCACCCCCAGAATCACGCGCCACGGCCCCAGCGACTCTTGACACGCTTCAACTCTGTTTCGTTCTGGACAAGGCTATAACCCATTTCCTATCCTCGTTGCCTAGGTTAGTGAGAATTGTGGCAAAGTGGCAAAGCGGCCTTTCTTTAAAAGTTCAGCTCAGTGTCACGTCTGTATTTGTGGCATGAAGATTTCTTTAGATTGTGTTTCTACAGTAGCCAAAGGGCATTCCCCGTTCCCCAGTTCCGGGTCCTGTTTCCCACCTTGATCGCTGCTCTACCAACTGAAGGCTTCCTTCGTGCAGTAGAAGCCACAAAATCCTTTTACTAGAGATGGCAAACACCTGGTGAGGAAGTCACTCCGCAGAGTTCAGGGCAGTCAGAGCAGTACCTGTTCCTGAGGGCTTGAGTCCCGTCGGACACCCTTTAGAGCAAAAAAACCACACGTGCTCTACGGGAGGCTGAGAAGGGGCCTGGGAAATGTCGGTCATGCGAAAGGATTTCCCTCCTGTTGGAGACCAGCAAGCACCTTTCTAGTGCAGGAAGGAGGAAAGATTTGGTTGCAGAGTGACTGCTGAACAGCTCTGTGGAAGTTGGCGGAGAGCTAGAAGGCTGACTCAAAGAGTAATGGTGACCGAGGCGCGAAGGAAATCCCGTGGGGTGGCTGTACAGGTTTGCACAACCCTCTGCTCTTCAGGCAAAGTACAGGCGGTCTTACGGTGTGTGCATGAAGTGCCTTCCTGATAGGCCTTCACGCAGCGTGAAAGTCGATTCAGGCAAGTAGGGAGCAGCTGTCCTCTCTGAGGAAGGCAGGGGAACCTGGGAGACCCGATGGGCTTTTCTGCCCACGAAGAGGCAACGAGGAAGGAAAGGAGGCAGAGAGGGTCCAAAAGAGAACTCGGTGGCAGCACTTTGTCCTTCAGTTCTTGACTGCTGTGACTGGGAAGACGTGAGGTCCAGACGTGGCCAGAACAGGTCGTGCTCTTCAGGGGATTGCGATGAGAGCTCCGAGGCAGTCCCGAGCAATGGAGCTCGAATGGAGCTGGCCAAAGAGCTGTGGTCACGCACAGCCTCGCTCTGAAGCGAGGTGCTTGTTCCCTGGCACCGTTCACCTCTGTCGGCACCTAGCTCACAGAGCTCCGTGATGCCCTGGCATCGGAAGGGCGAGCGAAATCTCGGAAAGCCTGGTGAGAAGGAAACCCTGAGCACCAGCGTTTGGCTGGGAAGGTGGCTGGTAGAGGAGGATGGCTGAGGACACTCTAAAAGCAGGAGCAGAAGGGGGCAGCCTGGGAAGCCTCTAGTCACTGCCAGCAGTGTCAGCCAGCTAGTACTGGAGAAGGGCTTCTGGGGTTTCAGGTTTCTCTCTTGGTCCCGAGTTGCATTTTGGGCCTGGATTCGCCAATACTGGACTTCGCATTCCTTTTCTCCTACTCTGGTTGTGCCTGCGACACCGCTTGGTTTTGTCCTGGTGTCGCAGGTGAATAATTCAGAGAAGTCATCGTTGTGGGGTTAACTAAAAGGGTTTTATTAATGATTAGCGATGATCAAATGGCAATTAATCGATGACTGACTGAAAATCAAACGGTAATCCAACGGTGATTAAGCAATAATCGAATGGTAATCAGAATCATAGTATCATTTAGGTTGGAGAAGACCCTTAAGATCATCGAGTCCAACCGTTAAGCTAACACTACCAAGTCCACCACTAAACCATGTCCCTAAGCGCCATGTCTACACGTCTTTCAACTACCTGCAGGGAGGGTGACTCAACCACTTCCCTGGGCAGCCTGTTCCAGTGCTTGACAACGCTCGGCCCATCGACCCAGCCTGTCCGGATCCCTCTGTACAGCCTTCCTGCCCTCAAACAGATCAACACTCCCACCCACTGCCTCCAAAGCTGCCCCACGGCCACTTGCAGCCTCCTACCCCGCCAAGGAAAGGCTCACACTGACTCTGAAAGGCAGTTTCTTGCCATGGCAAAAGGCCCTTTCCGCCCTGACTCCGCAGCTTGCGGTCCCGCTGCTTTTTCTTCTGGAGGCAGCACATCACCAAAGCGCTAAGGACTTCAGGAGAAAGATGTTGGGCCACCTGCGACATTTCGGTGCCCTCCTGCGGTCCTGTGCTGTGCCCCGGCCACCCCCCGCGTCTGAGCGGGTGGGATGTGTGAGCCCAGGCCAGGCTCAAAGGTCGCTTCTGTCCCCTGTATCGGGGAGCCCAGAACCGGAGGCAGTACTGCAGAGGCAGCCTTACCGGTGCGGCACAGAGAGGAAGGATCACCTTCCCTGACCTGCTGGCAGCGCTCCCCGTGCCGGGGGCAGGAGCAGAGATTTCCCTTGGCCAGGGCTGGAGCCCTGGAGTCGCACTGCCTGAACAGCGCCTTTCGGCCAAGAGTGCCACCTCGACGGCTGCCCCGGGGGGCCCGCCGTTGGACTCTGCACTTGCCGCGGGAGCAGCCGCCCGGTTACGCGGGTGCCGAGGGCTCGGGCCCCCGCCTCGGCACTTCACACCCACCCCTGTGAGGCGGTGGCCGTCTCAGAGTGGGTGGCAGGTGGCCGAGGGCGTCCCTGTCCGTATTTGGGGCGCACGCAGGCCAGCGGCGCTGATGTCACAGCGGCCACTGTGACCCGTGCGGGGGCAAGGCCACAAGGGAACGCTGGGCTCAGGCCGTGCGGCAGGGCGACCTGGTGAGGTGAGGAGAGGGCAGGGGACGGACGGGGCTTGCGCGGGGCTGCCGAGGGAGGAGGGGGCCCCACGCCTCGGGGCTCCGGGCCTGTGCTGCAAGCTCACCCGCGCCTCGCTTCTCCCTCACCCGCGCCCTGCTTCTCCCTCAGAGTCAGCAGAGGAGCATTTGGAGGAGACACCCCAGCGCTGCTGGGACAGGGACTCTCCAAACGCTCACCGTTGACGTGCGCCATGTCTGCAAGGAAGCGCAAGGCCCCCGACTCGATGGAGCAGGGTGAGAGCAAAGTATCCCTCCCGAGGCCTGGCAGAGGCCGTGTCGGGGTGGTCAGCGTGGGGCCGAGAGCGGTGGCAGGGGAGGCAGGAGCTCCCCACCCACCCCGGGGCAGGGCCCCTCCTTTCCTCAGCAAGCGGGGCCCCGGCTGGGCAGTGGGCACCTTTACTGGGACGCCCGTGCCTGCAGTGCCCCCTTCCTCTCCAAGGCCTCCAGCCCTGCCCATCAGCCAGCTGGGCAGGGACAGAGCAGGCCCTCGGGGGCCATCCCTCGGGGATGCGTCCCCCGGCCCCGCAGAGGTGCTCATTCCCGCTGGCATTTGCTCTCTCCCCTCCAGCATGCATGCTGTGTCGCCGGGCAGAGGCTGACCCGGACATCTGCGGGCGCAAACTGGAGAAGCAAGGGCTCCGTGCCCATGTGTTTTGCCTGGTGAGTTCCTCCGGGGCTCCGGAGCTCCAGCTTTCCAACAGGCAGTGCCTGCCACACTCTCCTCCTCATCTCCTCATCTATTCTCTTCTGCAGTTTTTCGCCAACAAGCTTTTTCAGCAACAAGGAAACAGGACTCATGGAGTTCGCCTTGAGGATATTAGACGCACGATCGCCCAGGCAGCACAGAAGGTGAGGACCTGACAAGAACAGGGAGATTTGTGCCAGGAGAGGTCTGCGGGAGCTTAGCCCAGACCCCGAGAAAGAACTCCCAGCCCTTCCAACCAGCTCTGGGACAGAAGTCTTGCTCCCAGCAGCTCCGCAGAGGCTCCAGCGCAGGCGCCTCGTCCGCCAGGCGGATCTGCGGGCTGTGACCCAGCAACGGCCACGTCCTGCGCCCTGCCCGGAGGTGTGGGGCTGCCTGTGGAGGCCCTGAGGCTGCCGCTGATGGGGGCTGCTCTGCTCCTTCCAGCACTGCTTTGTCTGTGGCGAGAGCGGGGCCACCATCACCTGCCACGAGACGGGCTGCAACCGCAGCTTCCATCTGCCCTGTGCCGTGGAAGGTGGATGCGTCACCCAGTTCTTTGGGGTCTACAGGTAAGGGCAGCCGGCCCTCACGGGGAAGGCTCCTCGCCTTCAGTCCTCTTCCTGCCAGCATCAGGCAAACAAGAAAGAAACCCGCAGTGACACTTCCCAGCAGCCAGTCACAGGCAGAGCCCGTGCCGGGCAAGGTCTGGGGCTCCTTCACACCTGCTCTCCCCTCCTCACCGCCACCGGGGAAGGACCCAGCGCTTCTCACCTCACCCATCCCTTTCCTCTTCCCCCCAGGTCCTTCTGCTGGGAGCACCGCCCAGAGCAGGCAGTGGAGGCGGCTCCGGAGGAGAACACCACCTGCCTCATCTGCCTGGAACTTGTGGGGACAGAAAGTCCTACAGCACCATGGTGTGCCCAGCGTGCAAGCACGCCTGGTTCCACAGGGGCTGCATCCAGGTAGGAGCCGTTCCCTGGCCCCCGGGGCACGGCAGGCGCTCAGCAGCACCAGGGCCTCACTCACGCTCCTCATGTTTCTCCTGCAGGGACAAGCTGTGCGCGCTGGCATTTCTTGCTTCCAGTGCCCCTCTGTAGAGATAACGATCTCTTTCTCTCGGAAATGCTCGTCATGGGGATCCGAATCCCCAGGAGGTTGGTGTCCTTCTGCCCGGCTCACAAGACAGGAGAGCGCAAGCGCTGTGCCGTGCCAGGGCCTGCCCCAGCAGTCCTGGCCCTCCGCTGTCCCGTGCCTCTGGGCTTCAGCTTCACGAAGGAGTTGGAAACAGGGCAGGGGGGGAAGAGCAAGGACGCCCTGCGTCCGCCTTATGCCGGGGCAGCAGGGGCTCATCAAGTTTCCTTCCTCCTTCAGACGGCCATCATGGGAGAACAGCCACGCATATGCAGGACTAAGTGAGAGGCACAGCCGCTGCGATGCCAGTGAGTGCCTTTGTCCAGGAGGCAGGGAGCACGCAGAGGAAGAGGGGTAAGTTGCCAAAGCTGCACCCCGGGGCTCCGCACGGGATCTCTGTCTCGCCAAGGCCTCGAAGCAGAAGGACTAAGAGCAAGAGCTCTGCCGGACAATGCCGTGCTGCGGTCACTTTGTCCTCACAGCCATGAACCCGTTTGCTTCCCCAGGCCCTGGCAACTGCTTCTGTGCTGCTCCTGCGCTGCCGAGGGCACCCACAGACGCTGCTCCTACTCGAGGAACAGCACGGCCCGCTGGGAGTGCGACGGCTGTGCTGGCCTGGGCACCGGTAAGAGGCAAAGCATCCGGGTGCCCCTGGGCAGCGGGTGCCCAGGGTGGGCTTGGCAGAGCCTCTCTGCTCCAGGAGGGCCGGGGCCACCGCTCTGGCCTATCCTGCCGCGGGGCCTGGGGGGCCGTGCCCTTGACCTTCCTGCTTCCGTTACAGCCTCCAGTGCCAGCTCGGAGCTCGCCGGCCCCAGCACCGCCAGCCAGTCAGGACTGGGGCCTTCCCACGGCTCCCCAGCACCGGAGACCAGCAGCCCCAGCATCGGCAGCCAGTCGGCATCGGGGCAGTCTGTTGTATCTCCAGCACCGGAGACCAGCAGCCCCAGCATCGGCAGCCAGTTGGCATCGGGGCAGTCTGTTGTATCTCTGGCACCGGAGACCAGCAGCCCCAGTGCTGCCAGCCAGTCAGGACTGGGGCCGTCCCGTGGCTCCCCGACACCCGAGACCAGCAGCCCCAGCACCGGCAGCCAGGCAGCAGCAGTGCCGTCCCACGGCTCCCTGGCACTGGAGACCAGCAGCCCCAGCACCGCCAGCCAGGCTGCATTAGGGCCATCCCGTGGCTCCCCAGCGCTTGAGGGCACCAGCTGCTCCAGCCCATCTGGGCCCGACCGCATGCGAAACCGCTCCCGGTTGAACCGTCGGGCCCAAACTCCCTACAGCCGGCCCAGCAGACGCCGTGACAGCAGCCGCGCGCCAGCACCGAGCGCTGAGAGCAGCACCCCCAGCCAGGCAGAGCTGGGGCTGTCCCACGGCTGCCCGGTACCTGAGACCAGCAGCCCCAGCACCGCCAGCCAGCTGCCATCGGGGTCCTCCTACGGCTCTCCAGCACTTCAGGGCAGCCTCCGCGCTAGCCCCCCTGGGCCCGACCGCATGCGAAACCACTCCCGGTTGAACCGTCGGGCCCAAACTCCCTACAGCCGGCCCAGCAGACGCCATGACAGCAGCCGCGCGCCAGCACCGAGCGCTGAGAGCAGCACCCCAGCCAGGCAGCGCTGGGGCCGTCCCACGCCTCCCCGGCACCTGAGACCAGCAGCCTCAGCACCGCCAGCCAGCTGCCATCGGGGTCCTCCTGTGGCTCCCCAGCACTCGAGAGCGGCAGACGCTCCAGCTCCCCTGGGCCCGTGCGGATGCGAGACCGCTCCCGCTTGCAACGTCGGGCCCAAACTCCCTACAGCCGGCCCGGACGCCGCCGCGGGACCAGCCGTGCGCCGTCCCCGAGTGCTGGCCCTGATCCCTCTCCACCGGCACAATAAAGTTGGCCGTTAATCTCTGCACTGGGAGATCCCACGCTTGTTTGTCGGCTTCCTCCTCCTCCTCCTCTCCCTTTCTCGAGGGGCAGCGGTAGGGGCTGGGCCCACAGGGTTGTCTTCTCCCCGGAGCTTGGCAGCACCTTCCCCAGACCTCCCTCCCTGCGGGCTGGCCTTGGCCGGCTGCCCAGCGCCACGGCCGTGTGCTTCAGGCCTCGATGGCCCCGCAGCCTGCTCTGTTTCCCCGCGGGGAGTTCACACCCACCCCGGGACCGGCGCTCTCTGCTCCTGCCCCTGCCCCTGCCGCCGGGAGGGTGGCCCGGCACGGCCCAGTCGGTGCCACCGCCTGTCTCCCGGCCAGGTGGGCTGCACCCGCCCACCCGGCATGGCCCTCGCGGCTCACCCCCAGAATCACGCGCCACGGCCCCAGCGACTCTTGACACGCTTCAACTCTGTTTCGTTCTGGACAAGGCTATAACCCATTTCCTATCCTCGTTGCCTAGGTTAGTGAGAATTGTGGCAAAGTGGCAAAGCGGCCTTTCTTTAAAAGTTCAGCTCAGTGTCACGTCTGTATTTGTGGCATGAAGATTTCTTTAGATTGTGTTTCTACAGTAGCCAAAGGGCATTCCCCGTTCCCCAGTTCCGGGTCCTGTTTCCCACCTTGATCGCTGCTCTACCAACTGAAGGCTTCCTTCGTGCAGTAGAAGCCACAAAATCCTTTTACTAGAGATGGCAAACACCTGGTGAGGAAGTCACTCCGCAGAGTTCAGGGCAGTCAGAGCAGTACCTGTTCCTGAGGGCTTGAGTCCCGTCGGACACCCTTTAGAGCAAAAACCACACGTGCTCTACGGGAGGCTGAGAAGGGGCCTGGGAAATGTCGGTCATGCGAAAGGATTTCCCTCCTGTTGGAGACCAGCAAGCACCTTTCTAGTGCAGGAAGGAGGAAAGATTTGGTTGCAGAGTGACTGCTGAACAGCTCTGTGGAAGTTGGCGGAGAGCTAGAAGGCTGACTCAAAGAGTAATGGTGACCGAGGCGCGAAGGAAATCCCGTGGGGTGGCTGTACAGGTTTGCACAACCCTCTGCTCTTCAGGCAAAGTACAGGCGGTCTTACGGTGTGTGCATGAAGTGCCTTCCTGATAGGCCTTCACGCAGCGTGAAAGTCGATTCAGGCAAGTAGGGAGCAGCTGTCCTCTCTGAGGAAGGCAGGGGAACCTGGGAGACCCGATGGGCTTTTCTGCCCACGAAGAGGCAACGAGGAAGGAAAGGAGGCAGAGAGGGTCCAAAAGAGAACTCGGTGGCAGCACTTTGTCCTTCAGTTCTTGACTGCTGTGACTGGGAAGACGTGAGGTCCAGACGTGGCCAGAACAGGTCGTGCTCTTCAGGGGATTGCGATGAGAGCTCCGAGGCAGTCCCGAGCAATGGAGCTCGAATGGAGCTGGCCAAAGAGCTGTGGTCACGCACAGCCTCGCTCTGAAGCGAGGTGCTTGTTCCCTGGCACCGTTCACCTCTGTCGGCACCTAGCTCACAGAGCTCCGTGATGCCCTGGCATCGGAAGGGCGAGCGAAATCTCGGAAAGCCTGGTGAGAAGGAAACCCTGAGCACCAGCGTTTGGCTGGGAAGGTGGCTGGTAGAGGAGGATGGCTGAGGACACTCTAAAAGCAGGAGCAGAAGGGGGCAGCCTGGGAAGCCTCTAGTCACTGCCAGCAGTGTCAGCCAGCTAGTACTGGAGAAGGGCTTCTGGGGGTTTCAGGTTTCTCTCTTGGTCCCGAGTTGCATTTTGGGCCTGGATTCGCCAATACTGGACTTCGCATTCCTTTTCTCCTACTCTGGTTGTGCCTGCGACACCGCTTGGTTTTTGTCCTGGTGTCGCAGGTGAATAATTCAGAGAAGTCATCGTTGTGGGGTTAACTAAAAGGGTTTTATTAATGATTAAGCGATGATCAAATGGCAATTAATCGATGACTGACTGAAAATCAAACGGTAATCCAACGGTGATTAAGCAATAATCGAATGGTAATCAGAATCATAGTATCATTTAGGTTGGAGAAGACCCTTAAGATCATCGAGTCCAACCGTTAAGCTAACACTACCAAGTCCACCACTAAACCATGTCCCTAAGCGCCATGTCTACACGTCTTTCAACTACCTGCAGGGAGGGTGACTCAACCACTTCCCTGGGCAGCCTGTTCCAGTGCTTGACAACGCTCGGCCCATCGACCCAGCCTGTCCGGATCCCTCTGTACAGCCTTCCTGCCCTCAAACAGATCAACACTCCCACCCACTGCCTCCAAAGCTGCCCCACGGCCACTTGCAGCCTCCTACCCCGCCAAGGAAAGGCTCACACTGACTCTGAAAGGCAGTTTCTTGCCATGGCAAAAGGCCCTTTCCGCCCTGACTCCGCAGCTTGCGGTCCCGCTGCTTTTTCTTCTGGAGGCAGCACATCACCAAAGCGCTAAGGACTTCAGGAGAAAGATGTTGGGCCACCTGCGACATTTCGGTGCCCTCCTGCGGTCCTGTGCTGTGCCCCGGCCACCCCCCGCGTCTGAGCGGGTGGGATGTGTGAGCCCAGGCCAGGCTCAAAGGTCGCTTCTGTCCCCTGTATCGGGGAGCCCAGAACCGGAGGCAGTACTGCAGAGGCAGCCTTACCGGTGCGGCACAGAGAGGAAGGATCACCTTCCCTGACCTGCTGGCAGCGCTCCCGTGCCGGGGGCAGGAGCAGAGATTTCCCTTGGCCAGGGCTGGAGCCCTGGAGTCGCACTGCCTGAACAGCGCCTTTCGGCCAAGAGTGCCACCTCGACGGCTGCCCCGGGGGGCCCGCCGTTGGACTCTGCACTTGCCGCGGGAGCAGCCGCCCGGTTACGCGGGTGCCGAGGGCTCGGGCCCCCGCCTCGGCACTTCACACCCACCCCTGTGAGGCGGTGGCCGTCTCAGAGTGGGTGGCAGGTGGCCGAGGGCGTCCCTGTCCGTATTTGGGGCGCACGCAGGCCAGCGGCGCTGATGTCACAGCGGCCACTGTGACCCGTGCGGGGGCAAGGCCACAAAAGGAACGCTGGGCTCAGGCCGTGCGTCAGGGCGACCTGGTGAGGTGAGGAGAGGGCAGGGGACGGACGGGGCTTGCGCGGGGCTGCCGAGGGAGGAGGGGGCCCCACGCCTCGGGGCTCCGGGCCTGTGCTGCAAGCTCACCCGCGCCTCGCTTCTCCCTCACCCGCGCCCTGCTTCTCCCTCAGAGTCAGCAGAGGAGCATTTGGAGGAGACACCCCAGCGCTGCTGGGACAGGGACTCTCCAAACGCTCACCGTTGACGTGCGCCATGTCTGCAAGGAAGCGCAAGGCCCCCGACTCGATGGAGCAGGGTGAGAGCAAAGTATCCCTCCCGAGGCCTGGCAGAGGCCGTGTCGGGGTGGTCAGCGTGGGGCCGAGAGCGGTGGCAGGGGAGGCAGGAGCTCCCCACCCACCCCGGGGCAGGGCCCCTCCTTTCCTCAGCAAGCGGGGCCCCGGCTGGGCAGTGGGCACCTTTACTGGGACGCCCGTGCCTGCAGTGCCCCCTTCCTCTCCAAGGCCTCCAGCCCTGCCCATCAGCCAGCTGGGCAGGGACAGAGCAGGCCCTCGGGGGCCATCCCTCGGGGACGCGTCCCCCGGCCCCGCAGAGGTGCTCATTCCCGCTGGCATTTGCTCTCTCCCCTCCAGCATGCATGCTGTGTCGCCGGGCAGAGGCTGACCCGGACATCTATGGGGAGAAACTGGAGAAGCAAGGGCTCCGTGCCCATGTGTTTTGCCTGGTGAGTTCCTCCGGGGCTCCGGAGCTCCAGCTTTCCAACAGGCAGTGCCTGCCACACTCTCCTCCTCATCTCCTCGTCTATTCTCTTCTGCAGTTTTTCGCCAACAAGCTTTTTCAGCAACCGGTCAAGGAAACAGGACTCATGGGATTTCTCCCGGAGGATATTAGACGCACGATCGCCCGGGCAGCACAGAAGGTGAGGACCTGACAAGAACAGGGAGATTTGTGCCAGGAGAGGTCTGCGGGAGCTTAGCCCAGACCCCGAGAAAGAACTCCCAGCCCTTCCAACCAGCTCTGGGACAGAAGTCTTGCTCCCAGCAGCTCTGCAGAGGCTCCAGCGCAGGCGCCTCGTCCGCCAGGCGGATCTGCGAGCTGTGACCCAGCAGCGGCCACGTCCTGCGCCCTGCCCGGAGGTGTGGGGCTGCCTGTGGAGGCCCTGAGGCTGCTGCTGATGGGGGCTGCTCTGCTCCTTCCAGCACTGCTTTGTCTGTGGCGAGAGCGGGGCCACCATCACCTGCCGCGAGACGGGCTGCGACCGCAGCTTCCATCTGCCCTGTGCCGTGGAAGGTGGATGCGTCACCCAGTTCCTTCCTCAGTACAGGTACCTCCTCTCCCCTCCTGGCTGCCACCGGCGAAGGACCCAGCACTTCTCACCTCACCCATCCCTTTCCTCTTGCCTCCAGGTCCTTCTGCTGGGAGCACCGCCCAGAGCAGGCAGTGGAGGCGGCTCCGGAGGAGAACACCACCTGCCTCATCTGCCTGGAACTTGTGGGGGACAGAAAGTCCTACAGCACCATGGTGTGCCCAGCGTGCAAGCACGCCTGGTTCCACAGGGGCTGCATCCAGGTAGGAGCCGTTCCCTGGCCCCCGGGGCACGGCAGGCGCTCAGCAGCACCAGGGCCTCACTCACGCTCCTCATGTTTCTCCTGCAGGGACAGGCTGTGCGCGCTGGCATTTCTTGCTTCCAGTGCCCCCTCTGTAGAGATAAGGATCTCTTTCTCTCGGAAATGCTCGTCATGGGGATCCGAATCCCCTTCAGGTTGGTGTCCTTCTGCCCGGCTCACAAGACAGGAGAGCGCAAGCGCTGTGCCGTGCCAGGGCCTGCCCCAGCAGTCCTGGCCCTCCGCTGTCCCGTGCCTCTGGGCTTCAGCTTCACGAAGGAGTTGGAAACAGGGCAGGGGGGGAAGAGCAAGGACGCCCTGCGTCCGCCTTATGCCGGGGCAGCAGGGGCTCATCAAGTTTCCTTCCTCCTTCAGACGGCCATCATGGGAGAACAGCCACGCATATGCAGGACTAAGTGAGAGGCACAGCCGCTGCGATGCCAGTGAGTGCCTTTGTCCAGGAGGCAGGGAGCACGCAGAGGAAGAGGGGTAAGTTGCCAAAGCTGCACCCCGGGGCTCCGCACGGGATCTCTGTCTCGCCAAGGCCTCGAAGCAGAAGGACTAAGAGCAAGAGCTCTGCCGGACAATGCCGTGCTGCGGTCACTTTGTCCTCACAGCCATGAACCCGTTTGCTTCCCCAGGCCCTGGCAACTGCTTCTGTGCTGCTCCTGCGCTGCCGAGGGCACCCACAGACGCTGCTCCTACTCGAGGAACAGCACGGCCCGCTGGGAGTGCGACGGCTGTGCTGGCCTGGGCACCGGTAAGAGGCAAAGCATCCGGGTGCCCCTGGGCAGCGGGTGCCCAGGGTGGGCTTGGCAGAGCCTCTCTGCTCCAGGAGGGCCGGGGCCACCGCTCTGGCCTATCCTGCCGCGGGGCCTGGGGGGCCGTGCCCTTGACCTTCCTGCTTCCGTTACAGCCTCCAGTGCCAGCTCGGAGCTCGCCGGCCCCAGCACCGCCAGCCAGTCAGGACTGGGGCCTTCCCACGGCTCCCCAGCACCGGAGACCAGCAGCCCCAGCATCGGCAGCCAGTCGGCATCGGGGCAGTCTGTTGTATCTCCAGCACCGGAGACCAGCAGCCCCAGCATCGGCAGCCAGTTGGCATCGGGGCAGTCTGTTGTATCTCTGGCACCGGAGACCAGCAGCCCCAGTGCTGCCAGCCAGTCAGGACTGGGGCCGTCCCGTGGCTCCCCGACACCCGAGACCAGCAGCCCCAGCACCGGCAGCCAGGCAGCAGCAGTGCCGTCCCACGGCTCCCTGGCACTGGAGACCAGCAGCCCCAGCACCGCCAGCCAGGCTGCATTAGGGCCATCCCGTGGCTCCCCAGCGCTTGAGGGCACCAGCTGCTCCAGCCCATCTGGGCCCGACCGCATGCGAAACCGCTCCCGGTTGAACCGTCGGGCCCAAACTCCCTACAGCCGGCCCAGCAGACGCCGTGACAGCAGCCGCGCGCCAGCACCGAGCGCTGAGAGCAGCACCCCCAGCCAGGCAGAGCTGGGGCTGTCCCACGGCTGCCCGGTACCTGAGACCAGCAGCCCCAGCACCGCCAGCCAGCTGCCATCGGGGTCCTCCTACGGCTCTCCAGCACTTCAGGGCAGCCTCCGCGCTAGCCCCCCTGGGCCCGACCGCATGCGAAACCACTCCCGGTTGAACCGTCGGGCCCAAACTCCCTACAGCCGGCCCAGCAGACGCCATGACAGCAGCCGCGCGCCAGCACCGAGCGCTGAGAGCAGCACCCCAGCCAGGCAGCGCTGGGGCCGTCCCACGCCTCCCCGGCACCTGAGACCAGCAGCCTCAGCACCGCCAGCCAGCTGCCATCGGGGTCCTCCTGTGGCTCCCCAGCACTCGAGAGCGGCAGACGCTCCAGCTCCCCTGGGCCCGTGCGGATGCGAGACCGCTCCCGCTTGCAACGTCGGGCCCAAACTCCCTACAGCCGGCCCGGACGCCGCCGCGGGACCAGCCGTGCGCCGTCCCCGAGTGCTGGCCCTGATCCCTCTCCACCGGCACAATAAAGTTGGCCGTTAATCTCTGCACTGGGAGATCCCACGCTTGTTTGTCGGCTTCCTCCTCCTCCTCCTCTCCCTTTCTCGAGGGGCAGCGGTAGGGGCTGGGCCCACAGGGTTGTCTTCTCCCCGGAGCTTGGCAGCACCTTCCCCAGACCTCCCTCCCTGCGGGCTGGCCTTGGCCGGCTGCCCAGCGCCACGGCCGTGTGCTTCAGGCCTCGATGGCCCCGCAGCCTGCTCCGTTTCCCCGGGGGAAGTTCACACCCACCCCGGGACCGGCGCTCTCTGCTCCTGCCCCTGCCCCTGCCGCCGGGAGGGTGGCCCGGCACGGCCCAGTCGGTGCCACCGCCTGTCTCCCGGCCAGGTGGGCTGCACCCGCCCACCCGGCATGGCCCTCGCGGCTCACCCCCCAGAATCACGCGCCACGGCCCCAGCGACTCTTGACACGCTTCAACTCTGTTTCGTTCTGGACAAGGCTATAACCCATTTCCTATCCTCGTTGCCTAGGTTAGTGAGAATTGTGGCAAAGTGGCAAAGCGGCCTTTCTTTAAAAGTTCAGCTCAGTGTCACGTCTGTATTTGTGGCATGAAGATTTCTTTAGATTGTGTTTCTACAGTAGCCAAAGGGCATTCCCCGTTCCCCAGTTCCGGGTCCTGTTTCCCACCTTGATCGCTGCTCTACCAACTGAAGGCTTCCTTCGTGCAGTAGAAGCCACAAAATCCTTTTTACTAGAGATGGCAAACACCTGGTGAGGAAGTCACTCCGCAGAGTTCAGGGCAGTCAGAGCAGTACCTGTTCCTGAGGGCTTGAGTCCCGTCGGACACCCTTTAGAGCAAAAACCACACGTGCTCTACGGGAGGCTGAGAAGGGGCCTGGGAAATGTCGGTCATGCGAAAGGATTTCCCTCCTGTTGGAGACCAGCAAGCACCTTTCTAGTGCAGGAAGGAGGAAAGATTTGGTTGCAGAGTGACTGCTGAACAGCTCTGTGGAAGTTGGCGGAGAGCTAGAAGGCTGACTCAAAGAGTAATGGTGACCGAGGCGCGAAGGAAATCCCGTGGGGTGGCTGTACAGGTTTGCACAACCCTCTGCTCTTCAGGCAAAGTACAGGCGGTCTTACGGTGTGTGCATGAAGTGCCTTCCTGATAGGCCTTCACGCAGCGTGAAAGTTGATTCAGGCAAGTAGGGAGCAGCTGTCCTCTCTGAGGAAGGCAGGGGAACCTGGGAGACCCGATGGGCTTTTCTGCCCACGAAGAGGCAACGAGGAAGGAAAGGAGGCAGAGAGGGTCCAAAAGAGAACTCGGTGGCAGCACTTTGTCCTTCAGTTCTTGACTGCTGTGACTGGGAAGACGTGAGGTCCAGACGTGGCCAGAACAGGTCGTGCTCTTCAGGGGATTGCGATGAGAGCTCCGAGGCAGTCCCGAGCAATGGAGCTCGAATGGAGCTGGCCAAAGAGCTGTGGTCACGCACAGCCTCGCTCTGAAGCGAGGTGCTTGTTCCCTGGCACCGTTCACCTCTGTCGGCACCTAGCTCACAGAGCTCCGTGATGCCCTGGCATCGGAAGGGCGAGCGAAATCTCGGAAAGCCTGGTGAGAAGGAAACCCTGAGCACCAGCGTTTGGCTGGGAAGGTGGCTGGTAGAGGAGGATGGCTGAGGACACTCTAAAAGCAGGAGCAGAAGGGGGCAGCCTGGGAAGCCTCTAGTCACTGCCAGCAGTGTCAGCCAGCTAGTACTGGAGAAGGGCTTCTGGGGTTTCAGGTTTCTCTCTTGGTCCCGAGTTGCATTTTGGGCCTGGATTCGCCAATACTGGATTTCGCATTCCTTTTCTCCTACTCTGGTTGTGCCTGCGACACCGCTTGGTTTTTGTCCTGGTGTCGCAGGTGAATAATTCAGAGAAGTCATCGTTGTGGGGTTAACTAAAAGGGTTTTATTAATGATTAGCGATGATCAAATGGCAATTAATCGATGACTGACTGAAAATCAAACGGTAATCCAACGGTGATTAAGCAATAATCGAATGGTAATCAGAATCATAGTATCATTTAGGTTGGAGAAGACCCTTAAGATCATCGAGTCCAACCGTTAAGCTAACACTACCAAGTCCACCACTAAACCATGTCCCTAAGCGCCATGTCTACACGTCTTTCAACTACCTGCAGGGAGGGTGACTCAACCACTTCCCTGGGCAGCCTGTTCCAGTGCTTGACAACGCTCGGCCCATCGACCCAGCCTGTCCGGATCCCTCTGTACAGCCTTCCTGCCCTCAAACAGATCAACACTCCCACCCACTGCCTCCAAAGCTGCCCCACGGCCACTTGCAGCCTCCTACCCCGCCAAGGAAAGGCTCACACTGACTCTGAAAGGCAGTTTCTTGCCATGGCAAAAGGCCCTTTCCGCCCTGACTCCGCAGCTTGCGGTCCCGCTGCTTTTTCTTCTGGAGGCAGCACATCACCAAAGCGCTAAGGACTTCAGGAGAAAGATGTTGGGCCACCTGCGACATTTCGGTGCCCTCCTGCGGTCCTGTGCTGTGCCCCGGCCACCCCCCGCGTCTGAGTGGGTGGGATGTGTGAGCCCAGGCCAGGCTCAAAGGTCGCTTCTGTCCCCTGTATCGGGGAGCCCAGAACCGGAGGCAGTACTGCAGAGGCAGCCTTACCGGTGCGGCACAGAGAGGAAGGATCACCTTCCCTGACCTGCTGGCAGCGCTCCCCGTGCCGGGGGCAGGAGCAGAGATTTCCCTTGGCCAGGGCTGGAGCCCTGGAGTCGCACTGCCTGAACAGCGCCTTTCGGCCAAGAGTGCCACCTCGACGGCTGCCCCGGGGGGCCCGCCGTTGGACTCTGCACTTGCCGCGGGAGCAGCCGCCCCGGTTACGCAGGTGCCGAGGGCTCGGGCCCCCGCCTTGGCACTTCACACCCACCCCTGTGAGGCGGTGGCCGTCTCAGAGTGGGTGGCAGGTGGCCGAGGGCGTCCCTGTCCGTATTTGGGGCGCACGCAGGCCAGCGGCGCTGATGTCACAGCGGCCACTGTGACCCGTGCGGGGGCAAGGCCACAAAAAGGAACGCTGGGCTCAGGCCGTGCGTCAGGGCGACCTGGTGAGGTGAGGAGAGGGCAGGGGACGGACGGGGCTTGCGCGGGGCTGCCGAGGGAGGAGGGGGGCCCCACGCCTCGGGGCTCCGGGCCTGTGCTGCAAGCTCACCCGCGCCTCGCTTCTCCCTCACCCGCGCCCTGCTTCTCCCTCAGAGTCAGCAGAGGAGCATTTGGAGGAGACACCCCAGCGCTGCTGGGACAGGGACTCTCCAAACGCTCACCGTTGACGTGCGCCATGTCTGCAAGGAAGCGCAAGGCCCCGACTCGATGGAGCAGGGTGAGAGCAAAGTATCCCTCCCGAGGCCTGGCAGAGGCCGTGTCGGGGTGGTCAGCGTGGGGCCGAGAGCGGTGGCAGGGGGAGGCAGGAGCTCCCCACCCACCCCGGGGCAGGGCCCCTCCTTTCCTCAGCAAGCGGGGCCCCGGCTGGGCAGTGGGCACCTTTACTGGGACGCCCGTGCCTGCAGTGCCCCTTCCTCTCCAAGGCCTCCAGCCCTGCCCATCAGCCAGCTGGGCAGGGACAGAGCAGGCCCTCGGGGGCCATCCCTCGGGGACGCGTCCCCCGGCCCCGCAGAGGTGCTCATTCCCGCTGGCATTTGCTCTCTCCCCTCCAGCATGCATGCTGTGTCGCCGGGCAGAGGCTGACCCGGACATCTATGGGGAGAAACTGGAGAAGCAAGGGCTCCGTGCCCATGTGTTTTGCCTGGTGAGTTCCTCCGGGGCTCCGGAGCTCCAGCTTTCCAACAGGCAGTGCCTGCCACACTCTCCTCCTCATCTCCTCGTCTATTCTCTTCTGCAGTTTTTCGCCAACAAGCTTTTTCAGCAACCGGTCAAGGAAACAGGACTCATGGGATTTCTCCCGGAGGATATTAGACGCACGATCGCCCGGGCAGCACAGAAGGTGAGGACCTGACAAGAACAGGGAGATTTGTGCCAGGAGAGGTCTGCGGGAGCTTAGCCCAGACCCCGAGAAAGAACTCCCAGCCCTTCCAACCAGCTCTGGGACAGAAGTCTTGCTCCCAGCAGCTCTGCAGAGGCTCCAGCGCAGGCGCCTCGTCCGCCAGGCGGATCTGCGAGCTGTGACCCAGCAGCGGCCACGTCCTGCGCCCTGCCCGGAGGTGTGGGGCTGCCTGTGGAGGCCCTGAGGCTGCTGCTGATGGGGGCTGCTCTGCTCCTTCCAGCACTGCTTTGTCTGTGGCGAGAGCGGGGCCACCATCACCTGCCGCGAGACGGGCTGCGACCGCAGCTTCCATCTGCCCTGTGCCGTGGAAGGTGGATGCGTCACCCAGTTCCTTCCTCAGTACAGGTACCTCCTCTCCCCTCCTGGCTGCCACCGGCGAAGGACCCAGCACTTCTCACCTCACCCATCCCTTTCCTCTTGCCTCCAGGTCCTTCTGCTGGGAGCACCGCCCAGAGCAGGCAGTGGAGGCGGCTCCGGAGGAGAACACCACCTGCCTCATCTGCCTGGAACTTGTGGGGACAGAAAGTCCTACAGCACCATGGTGTGCCCAGCGTGCAAGCACGCCTGGTTCCACAGGGGCTGCATCCAGGTAGGAGCCGTTCCCTGGCCCCCGGGGCACGGCAGGCGCTCAGCAGCACCAGGGCCTCACTCACGCTCCTCATGTTTCTCCTGCAGGGACAGGCTGTGCGCGCTGGCATTTCTTGCTTCCAGTGCCCCCTCTGTAGAGATAAGGATCTCTTTCTCTCGGAAATGCTCGTCATGGGGATCCGAATCCCCTTCAGGTTGGTGTCCTTCTGCCCGGCTCACAAGACAGGAGAGCGCAAGCGCTGTGCCGTGCCAGGGCCTGCCCCAGCAGTCCTGGCCCTCCGCTGTCCCGTGCCTCTGGGCTTCAGCTTCACGAAGGAGTTGGAAACAGGGCAGGGGGGGAAGAGCAAGGACGCCCTGCGTCCGCCTTATGCCGGGGCAGCAGGGGCTCATCAAGTTTCCTTCCTCCTTCAGACGGCCATCATGGGAGAACAGCCACGCATATGCAGGACTAAGTGAGAGGCACAGCCGCTGCGATGCCAGTGAGTGCCTTTGTCCAGGAGGCAGGGAGCACGCAGAGGAAGAGGGGTAAGTTGCCAAAGCTGCACCCCGGGGCTCCGCACGGGATCTCTGTCTCGCCAAGGCCTCGAAGCAGAAGGACTAAGAGCAAGAGCTCTGCCGGACAATGCCGTGCTGCGGTCACTTTGTCCTCACAGCCATGAACCCGTTTGCTTCCCCAGGCCCTGGCAACTGCTTCTGTGCTGCTCCTGCGCTGCCGAGGGCACCCACAGACGCTGCTCCTACTCGAGGAACAGCACGGCCCGCTGGGAGTGCGACGGCTGTGCTGGCCTGGGCACCGGTAAGAGGCAAAGCATCCGGGTGCCCCTGGGCAGCGGGTGCCCAGGGTGGGCTTGGCAGAGCCTCTCTGCTCCAGGAGGGCCGGGGCCACCGCTCTGGCCTATCCTGCCGCGGGGCCTGGGGGGCCGTGCCCCTGACCTTCCTGCTTCCGTTACAGCCTCCAGTGCCAGCTCGGAGCTCGCCGGCCCCAGCACCGCCAGCCAGTCAGGACTGGGGCCTTCCCACGGCTCCCCAGCACCGGAGACCAGCAGCCCCAGCATCGGCAGCCAGTCGGCATCGGGGCAGTCTGTTGTATCTCCAGCACCGGAGACCAGCAGCCCCAGCATCGGCAGCCAGTTGGCATCGGGGCAGTCTGTTGTATCTCTGGCACCGGAGACCAGCAGCCCCAGTGCTGCCAGCCAGTCAGGACTGGGGCCGTCCCGTGGCTCCCCGACACCCGAGACCAGCAGCCCCAGCACCGGCAGCCAGGCAGCAGCAGTGCCGTCCCACGGCTCCCTGGCACTGGAGACCAGCAGCCCCAGCACCGCCAGCCAGGCTGCATTAGGGCCATCCCGTGGCTCCCCAGCGCTTGAGGGCACCAGCTGCTCCAGCCCATCTGGGCCCGACCGCATGCGAAACCGCTCCCGGTTGAACCGTCGGGCCCAAACTCCCTACAGCCGGCCCAGCAGACGCCGTGACAGCAGCCGCGCGCCAGCACCGAGCGCTGAGAGCAGCACCCCCAGCCAGGCAGAGCTGGGGCTGTCCCACGGCTGCCCGGTACCTGAGACCAGCAGCCCCAGCACCGCCAGCCAGCTGCCATCGGGGTCCTCCTGTGGCTCCCCAGCACTCGAGAGCGGCAGACGCTCCAGCTCCCCTGGGCCCGTGCGGATGCGAGACCGCTCCCGCTTGCAACGTCGGGCCCAAACTCCCTACAGCCGGCCCGGACGCCGCCGCGGGACCAGCCGTGCGCCGTCCCCGAGTGCTGGCCCTGATCCCTCTCCACCGGCACAATAAAGTTGGCCGTTAATCTCTGCACTGGGAGATCCCACGCTTGTTTGTCGGCTTCCTCCTCCTCCTCCTCTCCCTTTCTCGAGGGGCAGCGGTAGGGGCTGGGCCCACAGGGTTGTCTTCTCCCCGGAGCTTGGCAGCACCTTCCCCAGACCTCCCTCCCTGCGGGCTGGCCTTGGCCGGCTGCCCAGCGCCACGGCCGTGTGCTTCAGGCCTCGATGGCCCCGCAGCCTGCTCCGTTTCCCCGGGGAAGTTCACACCCACCCCGGGACCGGCGCTCTCTGCTCCTGCCCCTGCCCCTGCCGCCGGGAGGGTGGCCCGGCACGGCCCAGTCGGTGCCACCGCCTGTCTCCCGGCCAGGTGGGCTGCACCCGCCCACCCGGCATGGCCCTCGCGGCTCACCCCCCAGAATCACGCGCCACGGCCCCAGCGACTCTTGACACGCTTCAACTCTGTTTCGTTCTGGACAAGGCTATAACCCATTTCCTATCCTCGTTGCCTAGGTTAGTGAGAATTGTGGCAAAGTGGCAAAGCGGCCTTTCTTTAAAAGTTCAGCTCAGTGTCACGTCTGTATTTGTGGCATGAAGATTTCTTTAGATTGTGTTTCTACAGTAGCCAAAGGGCATTCCCCGTTCCCCAGTTCCGGGTCCTGTTTCCCACCTTGATCGCTGCTCTACCAACTGAAGGCTTCCTTCGTGCAGTAGAAGCCACAAAATCCTTTTTACTAGAGATGGCAAACACCTGGTGAGGAAGTCACTCCGCAGAGTTCAGGGCAGTCAGAGCAGTACCTGTTCCTGAGGGCTTGAGTCCCGTCGGACACCCTTTAGAGCAAAAAAACCACACGTGCTCTACGGGAGGCTGAGAAGGGGCCTGGGAAATGTCGGTCATGCGAAAGGATTTCCCTCCTGTTGGAGACCAGCAAGCACCTTTCTAGTGCAGGAAGGAGGAAAGATTTGGTTGCAGAGTGACTGCTGAACAGCTCTGTGGAAGTTGGCGGAGAGCTAGAAGGCTGACTCAAAGAGTAATGGTGACCGAGGCGCGAAGGAAATCCCGTGGGGTGGCTGTACAGGTTTGCACAACCCTCTGCTCTTCAGGCAAAGTACAGGCGGTCTTACGGTGTGTGCATGAAGTGCCTTCCTGATAGGCCTTCACGCAGCGTGAAAGTCGATTCAGGCAAGTAGGGAGCAGCTGTCCTCTCTGAGGAAGGCAGGGGAACCTGGGAGACCCGATGGGCTTTTCTGCCCACGAAGAGGCAACGAGGAAGGAAAGGAGGCAGAGAGGGTCCAAAAGAGAACTCGGTGGCAGCACTTTGTCCTTCAGTTCTTGACTGCTGTGACTGGGAAGACGTGAGGTCCAGACGTGGCCAGAACAGGTCGTGCTCTTCAGGGGGATTGCGATGTGAGCTCCGAGGCAGTCCCGAGCAATGGAGCTCGAATGGAGCTGGCCAAAGAGCTGTGGTCACGCACAGCCTCGCTCTGAAGCGAGGTGCTTGTTCCCTGGCACCGTTCACCTCTGTCGGCACCTAGCTCACAGAGCTCCGTGATGCCCTGGCATCGGAAGGGCGAGCGAAATCTCGGAAAGCCTGGTGAGAAGGAAACCCTGAGCACCAGCGTTTGGCTGGGAAGGTGGCTGGTAGAGGAGGATGGCTGAGGACACTCTAAAAGCAGGAGCAGAAGGGGGCAGCCTGGGAAGCCTCTAGTCACTGCCAGCAGTGTCAGCCAGCTAGTACTGGAGAAGGGCTTCTGGGGGTTTCAGGTTTCTCTCTTGGTCCCGAGTTGCATTTTGGGCCTGGATTCGCCAATACTGGACTTCGCATTCCTTTTCTCCTACTCTGGTTGTGCCTGCGACACCGCTTGGTTTTTGTCCTGGTGTCGCAGGTGAATAATTCAGAGAAGTCATCGTTGTGGGGTTAACTAAAAGGGTTTTATTAATGATTAAGCGATGATCAAATGGCAATTAATCGATGACTGACTGAAAATCAAACGGTAATCCAACGGTGATTAAGCAATAATCGAATGGTAATCAGAATCATAGTATCATTTAGGTTGGAGAAGACCCTTAAGATCATCAAGTCCAACCGTTAAGCTAACACTACCAAGTCCACCACTAAACCATGTCCCTAAGCGCCATGTCTACACGTCTTTCAACTACCTGCAGGGAGGGTGACTCAACCACTTCCCTGGGCAGCCTGTTCCAGTGCTTGACAACGCTCGGCCCATCGACCCAGCCTGTCCGGATCCCTCTGTACAGCCTTCCTGCCCTCAAACAGATCAACACTCCCACCCACTGCCTCCAAAGCTGCCCCACGGCCACTTGCAGCCTCCTACCCCGCCAAGGAAAGGCTCACACTGACTCTGAAAGGCAGTTTCTTGCCATGGCAAAAGGCCCTTTCCGCCCTGACTCCGCAGCTTGCGGTCCCGCTGCTTTTTCTTCTGGAGGCAGCACATCACCAAAGCGCTAAGGACTTCAGGAGAAAGATGTTGGGCCACCTGCGACATTTCGGTGCCCTCCTGCGGTCCTGTGCTGTGCCCCGGCCACCCCCCGCGTCTGAGCGGGTGGGATGTGTGAGCCCAGGCCAGGCTCAAAGGTCGCTTCTGTCCCCTGTATCGGGGAGCCCAGAACCGGAGGCAGTACTGCAGAGGCAGCCTTACCGGTGCGGCACAGAGAGGAAGGATCACCTTCCCCGACCTGCTGGCAGCGCTCCCGTGCCGGGGGCAGGAGCAGAGATTTCCCTTGGCCAGGGCTGGAGCCCTGGAGTCGCACTGCCTGAACAGCGCCTTTCGGCCAAGAGTGCCACCTCGACGGCTGCCCCGGGGGGCCCGCCGTTGGACTCTGCACTTGCCGCGGGAGCAGCCGCCCCGGTTACGCGGGTGCCGAGGGCTCGGGCCCCCGCCTCGGCACTTCACACCCACCCCTGTGAGGCGGTGGCCGTCTCAGAGTGGGTGGCAGGTGGCCGAGGGCGTCCCTGTCCGTATTTGGGGCGCACGCAGGCCAGCGGCGCTGATGTCACAGCGGCCACTGTGACCCGTGCGGGGGCAAGGCCACAAAAAGGAACGCTGGGCTCAGGCCGTGCGTCAGGGCGACCTGGTGAGGTGAGGAGAGGGCAGGGGACGGACGGGGCTTGCGCGGGGCTGCCGAGGGAGGAGGGGGGCCCCACGCCTCGGGGCTCCGGGCCTGTGCTGCAAGCTCACCCGCGCCTCGCTTCTCCCTCACCCGCGCCCTGCTTCTCCCTCAGAGTCAGCAGAGGAGCATTTGGAGGAGACACCCCAGCGCTGCTGGGACAGGGACTCTCCAAACGCTCACCGTTGACGTGCGCCATGTCTGCAAGGAAGCGCAAGGCCCCCGACTCGATGGAGCAGGGTGAGAGCAAAGTATCCCTCCCGAGGCCTGGCAGAGGCCGTGTCGGGGTGGTCAGCGTGGGGCCGAGAGCGGTGGCAGGGGGAGGCAGGAGCTCCCCACCCACCCCGGGGCAGGGCCCCTCCTTTCCTCAGCAAGCGGGGCCCCGGCTGGGCAGTGGGCACCTTTACTGGGACGCCCGTGCCTGCAGTGCCCCCTTCCTCTCCAAGGCCTCCAGCCCTGCCCATCAGCCAGCTGGGCAGGGACAGAGCAGGCCCTCGGGGGCCATCCCTCGGGGACGCGTCCCCCGGCCCCGCAGAGGTGCTCATTCCCGCTGGCATTTGCTCTCTCCCCTCCAGCATGCATGCTGTGTCGCCGGGCAGAGGCTGACCCGGACATCTATGGGGAGAAACTGGAGAAGCAAGGGCTCCGTGCCCATGTGTTTTGCCTGGTGAGTTCCTCCGGGGCTCCGGAGCTCCAGCTTTCCAACAGGCAGTGCCTGCCACACTCTCCTCCTCATCTCCTCGTCTATTCTCTTCTGCAGTTTTTCGCCAACAAGCTTTTTCAGCAACCGGTCAAGGAAACAGGACTCATGGGATTTCTCCCGGAGGATATTAGACGCACGATCGCCCGGGCAGCACAGAAGGTGAGGACCTGACAAGAACAGGGAGATTTGTGCCAGGAGAGGTCTGCGGGAGCTTAGCCCAGACCCCGAGAAAGAACTCCCAGCCCTTCCAACCAGCTCTGGGACAGAAGTCTTGCTCCCAGCAGCTCTGCAGAGGCTCCAGCGCAGGCGCCTCGTCCGCCAGGCGGATCTGCGAGCTGTGACCCAGCAGCGGCCACGTCCTGCGCCCTGCCCGGAGGTGTGGGGCTGCCTGTGGAGGCCCTGAGGCTGCTGCTGATGGGGGCTGCTCTGCTCCTTCCAGCACTGCTTTGTCTGTGGCGAGAGCGGGGCCACCATCACCTGCCGCGAGACGGGCTGCGACCGCAGCTTCCATCTGCCCTGTGCCGTGGAAGGTGGATGCGTCACCCAGTTCCTTCCTCAGTACAGGTACCTCCTCTCCCCTCCTGGCTGCCACCGGCGAAGGACCCAGCACTTCTCACCTCACCCATCCCTTTCCTCTTGCCTCCAGGTCCTTCTGCTGGGAGCACCGCCCAGAGCAGGCAGTGGAGGCGGCTCCGGAGGAGAACACCACCTGCCTCATCTGCCTGGAACTTGTGGGGGACAGAAAGTCCTACAGCACCATGGTGTGCCCAGCGTGCAAGCACGCCTGGTTCCACAGGGGCTGCATCCAGGTAGGAGCCGTTCCCTGGCCCCCGGGGCACGGCAGGCGCTCAGCAGCACCAGGGCCTCACTCACGCTCCTCATGTTTCTCCTGCAGGGACAGGCTGTGCGCGCTGGCATTTCTTGCTTCCAGTGCCCCCTCTGTAGAGATAAGGATCTCTTTCTCTCGGAAATGCTCGTCATGGGGATCCGAATCCCCTTCAGGTTGGTGTCCTTCTGCCCGGCTCACAAGACAGGAGAGCGCAAGCGCTGTGCCGTGCCAGGGCCTGCCCCAGCAGTCCTGGCCCTCCGCTGTCCCGTGCCTCTGGGCTTCAGCTTCACGAAGGAGTTGGAAACAGGGCAGGGGGGGAAGAGCAAGGACGCCCTGCGTCCGCCTTATGCCGGGGCAGCAGGGGCTCATCAAGTTTCCTTCCTCCTTCAGACGGCCATCATGGGAGAACAGCCACGCATATGCAGGACTAAGTGAGAGGCACAGCCGCTGCGATGCCAGTGAGTGCCTTTGTCCAGGAGGCAGGGAGCACGCAGAGGAAGAGGGGTAAGTTGCCAAAGCTGCACCCCGGGGCTCCGCACGGGATCTCTGTCTCGCCAAGGCCTCGAAGCAGAAGGACTAAGAGCAAGAGCTCTGCCGGACAATGCCGTGCTGCGGTCACTTTGTCCTCACAGCCATGAACCCGTTTGCTTCCCCAGGCCCTGGCAACTGCTTCTGTGCTGCTCCTGCGCTGCCGAGGGCACCCACAGACGCTGCTCCTACTCGAGGAACAGCACGGCCCGCTGGGAGTGCGACGGCTGTGCTGGCCTGGGCACCGGTAAGAGGCAAAGCATCCGGGTGCCCCTGGGCAGCGGGTGCCCAGGGTGGGCTTGGCAGAGCCTCTCTGCTCCAGGAGGGCCGGGGCCACCGCTCTGGCCTATCCTGCCGCGGGGCCTGGGGGGCCGTGCCCTTGACCTTCCTGCTTCCGTTACAGCCTCCAGTGCCAGCTCGGAGCTCGCCGGCCCCAGCACCGCCAGCCAGTCAGGACTGGGGCCTTCCCACGGCTCCCCAGCACCGGAGACCAGCAGCCCCAGCATCGGCAGCCAGTCGGCATCGGGGCAGTCTGTTGTATCTCCAGCACCGGAGACCAGCAGCCCCAGCATCGGCAGCCAGTTGGCATCGGGGCAGTCTGTTGTATCTCTGGCACCGGAGACCAGCAGCCCCAGTGCTGCCAGCCAGTCAGGACTGGGGCCGTCCCGTGGCTCCCCGACACCCGAGACCAGCAGCCCCAGCACCGGCAGCCAGGCAGCAGCAGTGCCGTCCCACGGCTCCCTGGCACTGGAGACCAGCAGCCCCAGCACCGCCAGCCAGGCTGCATTAGGGCCATCCCGTGGCTCCCCAGCGCTTGAGGGCACCAGCTGCTCCAGCCCATCTGGGCCCGACCGCATGCGAAACCGCTCCCGGTTGAACCGTCGGGCCCAAACTCCCTACAGCCGGCCCAGCAGACGCCGTGACAGCAGCCGCGCGCCAGCACCGAGCGCTGAGAGCAGCACCCCCAGCCAGGCAGAGCTGGGGCTGTCCCACGGCTGCCCGGTACCTGAGACCAGCAGCCCCAGCACCGCCAGCCAGCTGCCATCGGGGTCCTCCTGTGGCTCCCCAGCACTCGAGAGCGGCAGACGCTCCAGCTCCCCTGGGCCCGTGCGGATGCGAGACCGCTCCCGCTTGCAACGTCGGGCCCAAACTCCCTACAGCCGGCCCGGACGCCGCCGCGGGACCAGCCGTGCGCCGTCCCCGAGTGCTGGCCCTGATCCCTCTCCACCGGCACAATAAAGTTGGCCGTTAATCTCTGCACTGGGAGATCCCACGCTTGTTTGTCGGCTTCCTCCTCCTCCTCCTCTCCCTTTCTCGAGGGGCAGCGGTAGGGGCTGGGCCCACAGGGTTGTCTTCTCCCCGGAGCTTGGCAGCACCTTCCCCAGACCTCCCTCCCTGCGGGCTGGCCTTGGCCGGCTGCCCAGCGCCACGGCCGTGTGCTTCAGGCCTCGATGGCCCCGCAGCCTGCTCCGTTTCCCCGGGGGAAGTTCACACCCACCCCGGGACCGGCGCTCTCTGCTCCTGCCCCTGCCCCTGCCGCCGGGAGGGTGGCCCGGCACGGCCCAGTCGGTGCCACCGCCTGTCTCCCGGCCAGGTGGGCTGCACCCGCCCACCCGGCATGGCCCTCGCGGCTCACCCCCAGAATCACGCGCCACGGCCCCAGCGACTCTTGACACGCTTCAACTCTGTTTCGTTCTGGACAAGGCTATAACCCATTTCCTATCCTCGTTGCCTAGGTTAGTGAGAATTGTGGCAAAGTGGCAAAGCGGCCTTTCTTTAAAAGTTCAGCTCAGTGTCACGTCTGTATTTGTGGCATGAAGATTTCTTTAGATTGTGTTTCTACAGTAGCCAAAGGGCATTCCCCGTTCCCCAGTTCCGGGTCCTGTTTCCCACCTTGATCGCTGCTCTACCAACTGAAGGCTTCCTTCGTGCAGTAGAAGCCACAAAATCCTTTTTACTAGAGATGGCAAACACCTGGTGAGGAAGTCACTCCGCAGAGTTCAGGGCAGTCAGAGCAGTACCTGTTCCTGAGGGCTTGAGTCCCGTCGGACACCCTTTAGAGCAAAAAAACCACACGTGCTCTACGGGAGGCTGAGAAGGGGCCTGGGAAATGTCGGTCATGCGAAAGGATTTCCCTCCTGTTGGAGACCAGCAAGCACCTTTCTAGTGCAGGAAGGAGGAAAGATTTGGTTGCAGAGTGACTGCTGAACAGCTCTGTGGAAGTTGGCGGAGAGCTAGAAGGCTGACTCAAAGAGTAATGGTGACCGAGGCGCGAAGGAAATCCCGTGGGGTGGCTGTACAGGTTTGCACAACCCTCTGCTCTTCAGGCAAAGTACAGGCGGTCTTACGGTGTGTGCATGAAGTGCCTTCCTGATAGGCCTTCACGCAGCGTGAAAGTCGATTCAGGCAAGTAGGGAGCAGCTGTCCTCTCTGAGGAAGGCAGGGGAACCTGGGAGACCCGATGGGCTTTTCTGCCCACGAAGAGGCAACGAGGAAGGAAAGGAGGCAGAGAGGGTCCAAAAGAGAACTCGGTGGCAGCACTTTGTCCTTCAGTTCTTGACTGCTGTGACTGGGAAGACGTGAGGTCCAGACGTGGCCAGAACAGGTCGTGCTCTTCAGGGGGATTGCGATGTGAGCTCCGAGGCAGTCCCGAGCAATGGAGCTCGAATGGAGCTGGCCAAAGAGCTGTGGTCACGCACAGCCTCGCTCTGAAGCGAGGTGCTTGTTCCCTGGCACCGTTCACCTCTGTCGGCACCTAGCTCACAGAGCTCCGTGATGCCCTGGCATCGGAAGGGCGAGCGAAATCTCGGAAAGCCTGGTGAGAAGGAAACCCTGAGCACCAGCGTTTGGCTGGGAAGGTGGCTGGTAGAGGAGGATGGCTGAGGACACTCTAAAAGCAGGAGCAGAAGGGGGCAGCCTGGGAAGCCTCTAGTCACTGCCAGCAGTGTCAGCCAGCTAGTACTGGAGAAGGGCTTCTGGGGGTTTCAGGTTTCTCTCTTGGTCCCGAGTTGCATTTTGGGCCTGGATTCGCCAATACTGGACTTCGCATTCCTTTTCTCCTACTCTGGTTGTGCCTGCGACACCGCTTGGTTTTGTCCTGGTGTCGCAGGTGAATAATTCAGAGAAGTCATCGTTGTGGGGTTAACTAAAAGGGTTTTATTAATGATTAAGCGATGATCAAATGGCAATTAATCGATGACTGACTGAAAATCAAACGGTAATCCAACGGTGATTAAGCAATAATCGAATGGTAATCAGAATCATAGTATCATTTAGGTTGGAGAAGACCCTTAAGATCATCAAGTCCAACCGTTAAGCTAACACTACCAAGTCCACCACTAAACCATGTCCCTAAGCGCCATGTCTACACGTCTTTCAACTACCTGCAGGGAGGGTGACTCAACCACTTCCCTGGGCAGCCTGTTCCAGTGCTTGACAACGCTCGGCCCATCGACCCAGCCTGTCCGGATCCCTCTGTACAGCCTTCCTGCCCTCAAACAGATCAACACTCCCACCCACTGCCTCCAAAGCTGCCCCACGGCCACTTGCAGCCTCCTACCCCGCCAAGGAAAGGCTCACACTGACTCTGAAAGGCAGTTTCTTGCCATGGCAAAAGGCCCTTTCCGCCCTGACTCCGCAGCTTGCGGTCCCGCTGCTTTTTCTTCTGGAGGCAGCACATCACCAAAGCGCTAAGGACTTCAGGAGAAAGATGTTGGGCCACCTGCGACATTTCGGTGCCCTCCTGCGGTCCTGTGCTGTGCCCCGGCCACCCCCCGCGTCTGAGCGGGTGGGATGTGTGAGCCCAGGCCAGGCTCAAAGGTCGCTTCTGTCCCCTGTATCGGGGAGCCCAGAACCGGAGGCAGTACTGCAGAGGCAGCCTTACCGGTGCGGCACAGAGAGGAAGGATCACCTTCCCCGACCTGCTGGCAGCGCTCCCCGTGCCGGGGGCAGGAGCAGAGATTTCCCTTGGCCAGGGCTGGAGCCCTGGAGTCGCACTGCCTGAACAGCGCCTTTCGGCCAAGAGTGCCACCTCGACGGCTGCCCCGGGGGGCCCGCCGTTGGACTCTGCACTTGCCGCGGGAGCAGCCGCCCCGGTTACGCGGGTGCCGAGGGCTCGGGCCCCCGCCTCGGCACTTCACACCCACCCCTGTGAGGCGGTGGCCGTCTCAGAGTGGGTGGCAGGTGGCCGAGGGCGTCCCTGTCCGTATTTGGGGCGCACGCAGGCCAGCGGCGCTGATGTCACAGCGGCCACTGTGACCCGTGCGGGGGCAAGGCCACAAAAAGGAACGCTGGGCTCAGGCCGTGCGTCAGGGCGACCTGGTGAGGTGAGGAGAGGGCAGGGGACGGACGGGGCTTGCGCGGGGCTGCCGAGGGAGGAGGGGGGCCCCACGCCTCGGGGCTCCGGGCCTGTGCTGCAAGCTCACCCGCGCCTCGCTTCTCCCTCACCCGCGCCCTGCTTCTCCCTCAGAGTCAGCAGAGGAGCATTTGGAGGAGACACCCCAGCGCTGCTGGGACAGGGACTCTCCAAACGCTCACCGTTGACGTGCGCCATGTCTGCAAGGAAGCGCAAGGCCCCCGACTCGATGGAGCAGGGTGAGAGCAAAGTATCCCTCCCGAGGCCTGGCAGAGGCCGTGTCGGGGTGGTCAGCGTGGGGCCGAGAGCGGTGGCAGGGGGAGGCAGGAGCTCCCCCCCCACCCGGGGCAGGGCCCCTCCTTTCCTCAGCAAGCGGGGCCCCGGCTGGGCAGTGGGCACCTTTACTGGGACGCCCGTGCCTGCAGTGCCCCCTTCCTCTCCAAGGCCTCCAGCCCTGCCCATCAGCCAGCTGGGCAGGGACAGAGCAGGCCCTCGGGGGCCATCCCTCGGGGACGCGTCCGCCGGCCCCGCAGAGGTGCTCATTCCCGCTGGCATTTGCTCTCTCCCCTCCAGCATGCATGCTGTGTCGCCGGGCAGAGGCTGACCCGGACATCTATGGGGAGAAACTGGAGAAGCAAGGGCTCCGTGCCCATGTGTTTTGCCTGGTGAGTTCCTCCGGGGCTCCGGAGCTCCAGCTTTCCAACAGGCAGTGCCTGCCACACTCTCCTCCTCATCTCCTCGTCTATTCTCTTCTGCAGTTTTTCGCCAACAAGCTTTTTCAGCAACCGGTCAAGGAAACAGGACTCATGGGATTTCTCCCGGAGGATATTAGACGCACGATCGCCCGGGCAGCACAGAAGGTGAGGACCTGACAAGAACAGGGAGATTTGTGCCAGGAGAGGTCTGCGGGAGCTTAGCCCAGACCCCGAGAAAGAACTCCCAGCCCTTCCAACCAGCTCTGGGACAGAAGTCTTGCTCCCAGCAGCTCTGCAGAGGCTCCAGCGCAGGCGCCTCGTCCGCCAGGCGGATCTGCGAGCTGTGACCCAGCAGCGGCCACGTCCTGCGCCCTGCCCGGAGGTGTGGGGCTGCCTGTGGAGGCCCTGAGGCTGCTGCTGATGGGGGCTGCTCTGCTCCTTCCAGCACTGCTTTGTCTGTGGCGAGAGCGGGGCCACCATCACCTGCCGCGAGACGGGCTGCGACCGCAGCTTCCATCTGCCCTGTGCCGTGGAAGGTGGATGCGTCACCCAGTTCCTTCCTCAGTACAGGTACCTCCTCTCCCCTCCTGGCTGCCACCGGCGAAGGACCCAGCACTTCTCACCTCACCCATCCCTTTCCTCTTGCCTCCAGGTCCTTCTGCTGGGAGCACCGCCCAGAGCAGGCAGTGGAGGCGGCTCCGGAGGAGAACACCACCTGCCTCATCTGCCTGGAACTTGTGGGGGACAGAAAGTCCTACAGCACCATGGTGTGCCCAGCGTGCAAGCACGCCTGGTTCCACAGGGGCTGCATCCAGGTAGGAGCCGTTCCCTGGCCCCCGGGGCACGGCAGGCGCTCAGCAGCACCAGGGCCTCACTCACGCTCCTCATGTTTCTCCTGCAGGGACAGGCTGTGCGCGCTGGCATTTCTTGCTTCCAGTGCCCCCTCTGTAGAGATAAGGATCTCTTTCTCTCGGAAATGCTCGTCATGGGGATCCGAATCCCCTTCAGGTTGGTGTCCTTCTGCCCGGCTCACAAGACAGGAGAGCGCAAGCGCTGTGCCGTGCCAGGGCCTGCCCCAGCAGTCCTGGCCCTCCGCTGTCCCGTGCCTCTGGGCTTCAGCTTCACGAAGGAGTTGGAAACAGGGCAGGGGGGGAAGAGCAAGGACGCCCTGCGTCCGCCTTATGCCGGGGCAGCAGGGGCTCATCAAGTTTCCTTCCTCCTTCAGACGGCCATCATGGGAGAACAGCCACGCATATGCAGGACTAAGTGAGAGGCACAGCCGCTGCGATGCCAGTGAGTGCCTTTGTCCAGGAGGCAGGGAGCACGCAGAGGAAGAGGGGTAAGTTGCCAAAGCTGCACCCTGGGGCTCCGCACGGGATCTCTGTCTCGCCAAGGCCTCGAAGCAGAAGGACTAAGAGCAAGAGCTCTGCCGGACAATGCCGTGCTGCGGTCACTTTGTCCTCACAGCCATGAACCCGTTTGCTTCCCCAGGCCCTGGCAACTGCTTCTGTGCTGCTCCTGCGCTGCCGAGGGCACCCACAGACGCTGCTCCTACTCGAGGAACAGCACGGCCCGCTGGGAGTGCGACGGCTGTGCTGGCCTGGGCACCGGTAAGAGGCAAAGCATCCGGGTGCCCCTGGGCAGCGGGTGCCCAGGGTGGGCTTGGCAGAGCCTCTCTGCTCCAGGAGGGCCGGGGCCACCGCTCTGGCCTATCCTGCCGCGGGGCCTGGGGGGCCGTGCCCTTGACCTTCCTGCTTCCGTTACAGCCTCCAGTGCCAGCTCGGAGCTCGCCGGCCCCAGCACCGCCAGCCAGTCAGGACTGGGGCCTTCCCACGGCTCCCCAGCACCGGAGACCAGCAGCCCCAGCATCGGCAGCCAGTCGGCATCGGGGCAGTCTGTTGTATCTCCAGCACCGGAGACCAGCAGCCCCAGCATCGGCAGCCAGTTGGCATCGGGGCAGTCTGTTGTATCTCTGGCACCGGAGACCAGCAGCCCCAGTGCTGCCAGCCAGTCAGGACTGGGGCCGTCCCGTGGCTCCCCGACACCCGAGACCAGCAGCCCCAGCACCGGCAGCCAGGCAGCAGCAGTGCCGTCCCACGGCTCCCTGGCACTGGAGACCAGCAGCCCCAGCACCGCCAGCCAGGCTGCATTAGGGCCATCCCGTGGCTCCCCAGCGCTTGAGGGCACCAGCTGCTCCAGCCCATCTGGGCCCGACCGCATGCGAAACCGCTCCCGGTTGAACCGTCGGGCCCAAACTCCCTACAGCCGGCCCAGCAGACGCCGTGACAGCAGCCGCGCGCCAGCACCGAGCGCTGAGAGCAGCACCCCAGCCAGGCAGAGCTGGGGCTGTCCCACGGCTGCCCGGTACCTGAGACCAGCAGCCCCAGCACCGCCAGCCAGCTGCCATCGGGGTCCTCCTACGGCTCTCCAGCACTTCAGGGCAGCCTCCGCGCTAGCCCCCCTGGGCCCGACCGCATGCGAAACCACTCCCGGTTGAACCGTCGGGCCCAAACTCCCTACAGCCGGCCCAGCAGACGCCATGACAGCAGCCGCGCGCCAGCACCGAGCGCTGAGAGCAGCACCCCCAGCCAGGCAGCGCTGGGGCCGTCCCACGCCTCCCCGGCACCTGAGACCAGCAGCCTCAGCACCGCCAGCCAGCTGCCATCGGGGTCCTCCTGTGGCTCCCCAGCACTCGAGAGCGGCAGACGCTCCAGCTCCCCTGGGCCCGTGCGGATGCGAGACCGCTCCCGCTTGCAACGTCGGGCCCAAACTCCCTACAGCCGGCCCGGACGCCGCCGCGGGACCAGCCGTGCGCCGTCCCCGAGTGCTGGCCCTGATCCCTCTCCACCGGCACAATAAAGTTGGCCGTTAATCTCTGCACTGGGAGATCCCACGCTTGTTTGTCGGCTTCCTCCTCCTCCTCCTCTCCCTTTCTCGAGGGGCAGCGGTAGGGGCTGGGCCCACAGGGTTGTCTTCTCCCCGGAGCTTGGCAGCACCTTCCCCAGACCTCCCTCCCTGCGGGCTGGCCTTGGCCGGCTGCCCAGCGCCACGGCCGTGTGCTTCAGGCCTCGATGGCCCCGCAGCCTGCTCCGTTTCCCCGGGGGAAGTTCACACCCACCCCGGGACCGGCGCTCTCTGCTCCTGCCCCTGCCCCTGCCGCCGGGAGGGTGGCCCAGCACAGCCCAGTCGGTGCCACCGCCTGTCTCCCGGCCAGGTGGGCTGCACCCGCCCACCCGGCATGGCCCTCGCGGCTCACCCCCCAGAATCACGCGCCACGGCCCCAGCGACTCTTGACACGCTTCAACTCTGTTTCGTTCTGGACAAGGCTATAACCCATTTCCTATCCTCGTTGCCTAGGTTAGTGAGAATTGTGGCAAAGTGGCAAAGCGGCCTTTCTTTAAAAGTTCAGCTCAGTGTCACGTCTGTATTTGTGGCATGAAGATTTCTTTAAATTGTGTTTCTACAGTAGCCAAAGGGCATTCCCCGTTCCCCAGTTCCGGGTCCTGTTTCCCACCTTGATCGCTGCTCTACCAACTGAAGGCTTCCTTCGTGCAGTAGAAGCCACAAAATCCTTTTTACTAGAGATGGCAAACACCTGGTGAGGAAGTCACTCCGCAGAGTTCAGGGCAGTCAGAGCAGTACCTGTTCCTGAGGGCTTGAGTCCCGTCGGACACCCTTTAGAGCAAAAACCACACGTGCTCTACGGGAGGCTGAGAAGGGGCCTGGGAAATGTCGGTCATGCGAAAGGATTTCCCTCCTGTTGGAGACCAGCAAGCACCTTTCTAGTGCAGGAAGGAGGAAAGATTTGGTTGCAGAGTGACTGCTGAACAGCTCTGTGGAAGTTGGCGGAGAGCTAGAAGGCTGACTCAAAGAGTAATGGTGACCGAGGCGCGAAGGAAATCCCGTGGGGTGGCTGTACAGGTTTGCACAACCCTCTGCTCTTCAGGCAAAGTACAGGCGGTCTTACGGTGTGTGCATGAAGTGCCTTCCTGATAGGCCTTCACGCAGCGTGAAAGTCGATTCAGGCAAGTAGGGAGCAGCTGTCCTCTCTGAGGAAGGCAGGGGAACCTGGGAGACCCGATGGGCTTTTCTGCCCACGAAGAGGCAACGAGGAAGGAAAGGAGGCAGAGAGGGTCCAAAAGAGAACTCGGTGGCAGCACTTTGTCCTTCAGTTCTTGACTGCTGTGACTGGGAAGACGTGAGGTCCAGACGTGGCCAGAACAGGTCGTGCTCTTCAGGGGGATTGCGATGAGAGCTCCGAGGCAGTCCCGAGCAATGGAGCTCGAATGGAGCTGGCCAAAGAGCTGTGGTCACGCACAGCCTCGCTCTGAAGCGAGGTGCTTGTTCCCTGGCACCGTTCACCTCTGTCGGCACCTAGCTCACAGAGCTCCGTGATGCCCTGGCATCGGAAGGGCGAGCGAAATCTCGGAAAGCCTGGTGAGAAGGAAACCCTGAGCACCAGCGTTTGGCTGGGAAGGTGGCTGGTAGAGGAGGATGGCTGAGGACACTCTAAAAGCAGGAGCAGAAGGGGGCAGCCTGGGAAGCCTCTAGTCACTGCCAGCAGTGTCAGCCAGCTAGTACTGGAGAAGGGCTTCTGGGGGTTTCAGGTTTCTCTCTTGGTCCCGAGTTGCATTTTGGGCCTGGATTCGCCAATACTGGACTTCGCATTCCTTTTCTCCTACTCTGGTTGTGCCTGCGACACCGCTTGGTTTTTGTCCTGGTGTCGCAGGTGAATAATTCAGAGAAGTCATCGTTGTGGGGTTAACTAAAAGGGTTTTATTAATGATTAAGCGATGATCAAATGGCAATTAATCGATGACTGACTGAAAATCAAACGGTAATCCAACGGTGATTAAGCAATAATCGAATGGTAATCAGAATCATAGTATCATTTAGGTTGGAGAAGACCCTTAAGATCATCGAGTCCAACCGTTAAGCTAACACTACCAAGTCCACCACTAAACCATGTCCCTAAGCGCCATGTCTACACGTCTTTCAACTACCTGCAGGGAGGGTGACTCAACCACTTCCCTGGGCAGCCTGTTCCAGTGCTTGACAACGCTCGGCCCATCGACCCAGCCTGTCCGGATCCCTCTGTACAGCCTTCCTGCCCTCAAACAGATCAACACTCCCACCCACTGCCTCCAAAGCTGCCCCACGGCCACTTGCAGCCTCCTACCCCGCCAAGGAAAGGCTCACACTGACTCTGAAAGGCAGTTTCTTGCCATGGCAAAAGGCCCTTTCCGCCCTGACTCCGCAGCTTGCGGTCCCGCTGCTTTTTCTTCTGGAGGCAGCACATCACCAAAGCGCTAAGGACTTCAGGAGAAAGATGTTGGGCCACCTGCGACATTTCGGTGCCCTCCTGCGGTCCTGTGCTGTGCCCCGGCCACCCACCGCGTCTGAGCGGGTGGGATGTGTGAGCCCAGGCCAGGCTCAAAGGTCGCTTCTGTCCCCTGTATCGGGGAGCCCAGAACCGGAGGCAGTACTGCAGAGGCAGCCTTACCGGTGCGGCACAGAGAGGAAGGATCACCTTCCCCGACCTGCTGGCAGCGCTCCCCGTGCCGGGGGCAGGAGCAGAGATTTCCCTTGGCCAGGGCTGGAGCCCTGGAGTCGCACTGCCTGAACAGCGCCTTTCGGCCAAGAGTGCCACCTCGACGGCTGCCCCGGGGGGCCCGCCGTTGGACTCTGCACTTGCCGCGGGAGCAGCCGCCCCGGTTACGCGGGTGCCGAGGGCTCGGGCCCCCGCCTCGGCACTTCACACCCACCCCTGTGAGGCGGTGGCCGTCTCAGAGTGGGTGGCAGGTGGCCGAGGGCGTCCCTGTCCGTATTTGGGGCGCACGCAGGCCAGCGGCGCTGATGTCACAGCGGCCACTGTGACCCGTGCGGGGGCAAGGCCACAAAAGGAACGCTGGGCTCAGGCCGTGCGTCAGGGCGACCTGGTGAGGTGAGGAGAGGGCAGGGGACGGACGGGGCTTGCGCGGGGCTGCCGAGGGAGGAGGGGAGCCCCACGCCTCGGGGCTCCGGGCCTGTGCTGCAAGCTCACCCGCGCCTCGCTTCTCCCTCACCCGCGCCCTGCTTCTCCCTCAGAGTCAGCAGAGGAGCATTTGGAGGAGACACCCCAGCGCTGCTGGGACAGGGACTCTCCAAACGCTCACCGTTGACGTGCGCCATGTCTGCAAGGAAGCGCAAGGCCCCGACTCGATGGAGCAGGGTGAGAGCAAAGTATCCCTCCCGAGGCCTGGCAGAGGCCGTGTCGGGGTGGTCAGCGTGGGGCCGAGAGCGGTGGCAGGGGGAGGCAGGAGCTCCCCACCCACCCCGGGGCAGGGCCCCTCCTTTCCTCAGCAAGCGGGGCCCCGGCTGGGCAGTGGGCACCTTTACTGGGACGCCCGTGCCTGCAGTGCCCCCTTCCTCTCCAAGGCCTCCAGCCCTGCCCATCAGCCAGCTGGGCAGGGACAGAGCAGGCCCTCGGGGGCCATCCCTCGGGGACGCGTCCCCCGGCCCCGCAGAGGTGCTCATTCCCGCTGGCATTTGCTCTCTCCCCTCCAGCATGCATGCTGTGTCGCCGGGCAGAGGCTGACCCGGACATCTGCGGGCGCAAACTGGAGAAGCAAGGGCTCCGTGCCCATGAGTTTTGCCTGGTGAGTACCTTCGGGGCTCCGGAGCTCCAGCTTTCCAACAGGCAGTGCCTGCCACACTCTCCTCCTCATCTCCTCATCTATTCTCTTCTGCAGTTTTTCGCCAACAAGCTTTTTCAGCAAGGGAGTAGGGATGGAGTTCGCCTTGAGGATATTAGACGCACGATCACCCGGGCAGCACAGAAGGTGAGGACCTGACAAGAACAGGGAGATTTGTGCCAGGAGAGGTCTGCGGGAGCTTAGCCCAGACCCCGAGAAAGAACTCCCAGCCCTTCCAACCAGCTCTGGGACAGAAGTCTTGCTCCCAGCAGCTCCGCAGAGGCTCCAGCGCAGGCGCCTCGTCCGCCAGGCGGATCTGCGGGCTGTGACCCAGCAACGGCCTCGTCCTGCGCCCTGCCCGGAGGTGTGGGGCTGCCTGTGGAGGCCCTGAGGCTGCCGCTGATGGGGGCTGCTCTGCTCCTTCCAGCACTGCTTTGTCTGTGGCGAGAGCGGGGCCACCATCACCTGCCGGGAGACGGGCTGCGACCGCAGCTTCCATCTGCCCTGTGCCGTGGAAGGTGGATGCGTCACCCAGTTCTTTGGGGTCTACAGGTAAGGGCAGCCGGCCCTCACGGGGAAGGCTCCTCGCCTTCAGTCCTCTTCCTGCCAGCATCAGGCAAACAAGAAAGAAACCCGCAGTGACACTTCCCAGCAGCCAGTCACAGGCAGAGCCCGTGCCGGGCAAGGTCTGGGGCTCCTTCACACCTGCTCTCCCCTCCTCACCGCCACGGGGGAAGGACCCAGCGCTTCTCACCTCACCCATCCCTTTCCTCTTCCCCCCAGGTCCTTCTGCTGGGAGCACCGCCCAGAGCAGGCAGTGGAGGCGGCTCCGGAGGAGAACACCACCTGCCTCATCTGCCTGGAACTTGTGGGGGACAGAAAGTCCTACAGCACCATGGTGTGCCCAGCGTGCAAGCACGCCTGGTTCCACAGGGGCTGCATCCAGAATCACGCTATGCATGCTGGCTACTCCTGCTTCTGCTGCCCGCATTGTCAAAATGAATATCGATTTCTGATGGAAATGCTCACCATGGGGATCCGAATCCCCAGGAGGTTGGTTTTATTTCTTCCCAGCTCACAAGTCAGGAGGGTGCAAGCGCTGTGCTGTGCCAGGGCCTGCCCCAGCAGTCCTGGCCCTCCGCTGTCCCGTGCCTCTGGGCTTCAGCTTCACGAAGGAGTTGGAAACAGGGCAGGGGGGGAAGAGCAAGGACGCCCTGCGTCCGCCTTATGCCGGGGCAGCAGGGGCTCATCAGGTTTCCTTCCTCCTTCAGACGGCCATCATGGGAGAACAGCCACGCATATGCAGGACTAAGTGAGAGGCACAGCCGCTGCGATGCCAGTGAGTGCCTTTGTCCAGGAGGCAGGGAGCACGCAGAGGAAGAGGGGTAAGTTGCCAAAGCTGCACCCCGGGGCTCCGCACGGGATCTCTGTCTCGCCAAGGCCTCGAAGCAGAAGGACTAAGAGCAAGAGCTCTGCCGGACAATGCCGTGCTGCGGTCACTTTGTCCTCACAGCCATGAACCCGTTTGCTTCCCCAGGCCCTGGCAACTGCTTCTGTGCTGCTCCTGCGCTGCCGAGGGCACCCACAGACGCTGCTCCTACTCGAGGAACAGCACGGCCCGCTGGGAGTGCGACGGCTGTGCTGGCCTGGGCACCGGTAAGAGGCAAAGCATCCGGGTGCCCCTGGGCAGCGGGTGCCCAGGGTGGGCTTGGCAGAGCCTCTCTGCTCCAGGAGGGCCGGGGCCACCGCTCTGGCCTATCCTGCCGCGGGGCCTGGGGGGCCGTGCCCTTGACCTTCCTGCTTCCGTTACAGCCTCCAGTGCCAGCTCGGAGCTCGCCGGCCCCAGCACCGCCAGCCAGTCAGGACTGGGGCCTTCCCACGGCTCCCCAGCACCGGAGACCAGCAGCCCCAGCATCGGCAGCCAGTCGGCATCGGGGCAGTCTGTTGTATCTCCAGCACCGGAGACCAGCAGCCCCAGCATCGGCAGCCAGTTGGCATCGGGGCAGTCTGTTGTATCTCTGGCACCGGAGACCAGCAGCCCCAGTGCTGCCAGCCAGTCAGGACTGGGGCCGTCCCGTGGCTCCCCGACACCCGAGACCAGCAGCCCCAGCACCGGCAGCCAGGCAGCAGCAGTGCCGTCCCACGGCTCCCTGGCACTGGAGACCAGCAGCCCCAGCACCGCCAGCCAGGCTGCATTAGGGCCATCCCGTGGCTCCCCAGCGCTTGAGGGCACCAGCTGCTCCAGCCCATCTGGGCCCGACCGCATGCGAAACCGCTCCCGGTTGAACCGTCGGGCCCAAACTCCCTACAGCCGGCCCAGCAGACGCCGTGACAGCAGCCGCGCGCCAGCACCGAGCGCTGAGAGCAGCACCCCCAGCCAGGCAGAGCTGGGGCTGTCCCACGGCTGCCCGGTACCTGAGACCAGCAGCCCCAGCACCGCCAGCCAGCTGCCATCGGGGTCCTCCTACGGCTCTCCAGCACTTCAGGGCAGCCTCCGCGCTAGCCCCCCTGGGCCCGACCGCATGCGAAACCACTCCCGGTTGAACCGTCGGGCCCAAACTCCCTACAGCCGGCCCAGCAGACGCCATGACAGCAGCCGCGCGCCAGCACCGAGCGCTGAGAGCAGCACCCCCAGCCAGGCAGCGCTGGGGCCGTCCCACGCCTCCCCGGCACCTGAGACTAGCAGCCTCAGCACCGCCAGCCAGCTGCCATCGGGGTCCTCCTGTGGCTCCCCAGCACTCGAGAGCGGCAGACGCTCCAGCTCCCCTGGGCCCGTGCGGATGCGAGACCGCTCCCGCTTGCAACGTCGGGCCCAAACTCCCTACAGCCGGCCCGGACGCCGCCGCGGGACCAGCCGTGCGCCGTCCCCGAGTGCTGGCCCTGATCCCTCTCCACCGGCACAATAAAGTTGGCCGTTAATCTCTGCACTGGGAGATCCCACGCTTGTTTGTCGGCTTCCTCCTCCTCCTCCTCTCCCTTTCTCGAGGGGCAGCGGTAGGGGCTGGGCCCACAGGGTTGTCTTCTCCCCGGAGCTTGGCAGCACCTTCCCCAGACCTCCCTCCCTGCGGGCTGGCCTTGGCCGGCTGCCCAGCGCCACGGCCGTGTGCTTCAGGCCTCGATGGCCCCGCAGCCTGCTCCGTTTCCCCGGGGGAAGTTCACACCCACCCCGGGACCGGCGCTCTCTGCGCCTGCCCCTGCCCCCGGGAGGGCGGCCTGGCCCGGCACGGCCTGAGCGCAGCGCGGGTCCCGCGGCGCGGCCCGCCCGGCGCCGCCGCCCGTCTCCCGGCAACGCGGGCCGCGCCCGCCCGCCCGGCATGGCCCTCTCGGCTCGCCGTAGCGCGGCAGCGGTGGCGGCGCGGCCGGGCCGGCGGTGAGTGCGGCGGCCGCCGGGCCTGGGCCGCTCCGGGCTCCTCCATGCCCGGCCCCGGCAGTGCTGGAACCCCGCTGGGCCCGGCCCGGGGGCTGCTCCTTCCGCCGCGGGGCTGGGGAGCGGGCAGGAGGCTCTCGGTGGTGTGGCCGGTCTCGGGGAGTGCCGTCCGGTTTTGGGGGGGAGGCGCCCGATTGGGGCGTGCCTCCGCGCCTGGGGGGGGGGGTCTGAGCTTTGGGGGCTGTGGGCAGGTCTGGGGGCGCCCCCGGCTTTGCGGGCGTTGGTGGGCATGGAGGGTGTCGCTGGCCTTGGGGCGGTGTCTGTGGCTGCAGGGAGGTGTCCAGTTTAGGGGTGTCTCTGGGTTTGGGGGTATCACTGGGCTTGGGGCGTGCCGCCAGCCCCGGGGGTGCTGCCGGCTGTGGGACGTGCCTGGTTTTAGGGTCGGTTCCTGGATTTGAGCAATGCTGCCCGGTATTTCTGGTTGGGGGTGCTGCCAGGTTGGGGGTGCTGCGGAGACCCGTGCTTGTGGTTAACGCGGAGCAGTTTTCCGGGCAGCGCGGGGATTTCGCCCGCCTGGCTGTCTCCGGTGCCGGCTTCATCCCCGCTGCCCTGGCGAGAGCGGGAGCGCTTGGTCGGCAGTTGCCAGACAAAGCTGTGTTTGCTGGCCCAGCTTCTCGGCCTCTTCACCTGCCTACAGTCGGCTCAATTTGAGATCTGGCTTCCCCCACATTGTTTGTTCTGCCCTTCTGCTGGAAGCTGCTTGCCATTGCCCAGAGAAGGGAGCTTAAGCCGTGGCCAGGCTCAGAGCTGGGTCTCTTTGCCAGAGCTGCTGGGGCCGGTTTTGTGAATCGCACACGGGAGCAGCGAAGGGGCAGATGCGTGTGTCCCTGCTCTGCCCTTTCTCTGACCTGTTGAAAGCAGCATCTGCTCCAACCAAAAAAAACCCCCGGCACTGCAGCAGTGCCAGCAGTGCATCTTATTCGGTGCTGGTGTGGCCATACTGCGCTCTCTGCTTGGGCATTCAGGCTGTTTCAGCAGTGCAGGTACTGGGCCGGCCACCCTTGGGAAGAGCTAGAGGCACTCCCTGCCACCCTCGGGTGTTTTTAACTTGTCCTGACAGGCAAAATCATGTCTCTCACGTTTAGAGTACTTTTAGGATAGTGCACGTTGTGCTCTCTGCTCTGCTTTGGTAGTAGGTGATGTGTTTCTGTTTATAGTTTGATTGTTTTAGTCCTTGTTTTGAGTCTCTGATGCAGATCATTCAGAGCCATTGATCCAGGCTGGTTTTTGCTTTGTCCCTGCGATTTCGCTCAGCAGTGCTGCAGGAGGGATGCTGGGCAGTGCTGCTCCACTGCTGGATGCTGGGGTGGCCCTGAGGAAAGGGGCTTTAGGAAATCCATTCCCGAGTCTAGCTAAAGCTCAAGTGATCTTCTGCCAGTGGAGTTGCCGTGGCATTTGTGTCACCTGGCACTACCTTTTCTTGGGTTTCTGCTCTGTATGAGATTGCCGGCAAGCACTTAATTCCCGCAGCCTTTGCTCCTGTTGCATCTTCCTGTGTCACAAAGTGGTTTGTCAGACAACTGTCCAGTGAACGAGAGAGACTTCCAGTGATGGTCAGCTATCGGGGCAATCAGAAACAGGAGAGGGGTGTAGCCTAACATTTTGAAGCTGGATGGAACTAGCAACTTGAATTTATTATTTTTGTCCTGGCACATGTCACATCAGCTCTGATAGCATCCTTTGCATTCTAGTGATACCAGGAAGGGTCATGAATCTTTAGTCTCATGGCAGGTTTTCACCTGTAAACACTTCTGCGTACTTCTATCTGCGTCTGCTTTTGTCCCTAAAAAACCGACAGCTGGGTCTTTTGCTTTGTAGTCAATGATATTCTTTTGCAGTCCAGTTCATCTGCATTTGTTTCATTCCTTCTCCCTCTCTCTCTGTTTTGGATAGCAGAATAATCTAATAACCTGTTAAACAGAAGATTAACCAGGTGCGTATTCCTGTCTTAAAGAACACAGTGTGGGAGAGAAAGGCAGAAGTGTCTCATCAGAACACGAGTAGAAGTGCGATGCGGTTGCCAGTTCCAGCGGTGTTTGGCAGTGGTGGTAGCTGCGGCCCTGTGCTGGCTCAGTGCTTCTGGCTTAAACTCAGTGCAGAGGTGGCCTGTGTTTCTGGCTTGGTTCTGCCTGTGGGGCCTGCCTGCTTTGGTTGGAGTGGGGCCTGTGTGGTTGTCTGGAGTGTGGCTTAATGCCTTGTCTGCTTTGGGAAGATCTTGAGCTGTTGGACAGGTGGGACTGAGAGCAGGGTTGGCAGTTAGTTGGCTTTGGGCTCCTGTATGATGTCATTAGTGCAAGGACTCTGGCTATTTTTTGTCTTATCCCTGTTGTTCAATCCAGGTACATCAACCTCCAAGAACGGGAGAAGTCTAAAGGCAGCATCCTCCCCAGCAAGTTTTGTTCTAGGCATCTGTCCATCTTATGTCCACTCTGGAAGTGGTGCCTGTGAAGAATGACGTCAAGAGGTGCTGGGACTGCTTTTTCGAGGAAGAACTACAGGCTGAGCACCGAGCCAGAGAAGTCCAAGGTCACAGGTATGGGCCTGTTCGTGCCGTGTAAAAGCAGGACCACTGTGGATCGGGTGAGCGCCCCTTGCCTCACTTGAGATCAGCTGCCTTCCAGTTGCAGTTACCTTGCTGATGTGAGGTGTGGTGGGGCTGAAACTGAGCAAATCCCTGAACTAAGGTGAGGTTTTGGGAGGGACGTTCCTGTAGTACTAAGGACTCCAGAAGCTCATGTCACAGTGCCCTTTCTTCGGCACACAGCCCTGCCTCATGAAGCTGGAGAATGTCATGTTGCCTGCCTTCGTCCCATCTGATTCAGGGAGTTCCCCTTCCAGGATGAAAAGTTTGTCAAGTTCTAAGAATAATACTTTTCTGGAAAATTTTGGTACCTGCTAGGCAGTCTGTTTTCTCTTGGACTCACCAATCCAGCAGAAGTGTGCTTATGAGACCACAAATCTGGCATTTGAGGGCACTGTTGCACCCAGAAATAAAGCATGCTGCATCAATGTGACACTAGGGATTGTTTTGCACAGTGAAAGCTAAAGTAAGGCATACATCATTAAAGAGGGCTGTGGGTTAGACGAGATGAACTGCATCTGCAAGCCCTTCTATCTCACCATCTTCTAGTGCAGTTAAGAGATGTAGGTACTTAAAATGTTCCAGGTATGAACAGGACATCAGGAATTGCAATAGTGATAAGATTTTTATTTTTATTTTTATTTTTTGGAAATGAAATTGGATTCCCACCTCCAGCTTTTGAAGTTACTTTATCTGGAAGTAGTACAGCAGGATTCCTGAGGATGTAGTTCCACCTGTGGGGACCAATTTATAGCCTTATGTCTGCTATCGCAGAGCGGCTCAAATTGGAAAGAGCCCTTGTTGTGGAGATGCACCCCATAATGCTGGACTCTAGGGCTGCTAGTGAAGACACTAGGATGGTGAATGACTTTTGAAGCTGCGTTTTCCACTGTGTTGATCTGCAAACTTGAACATCATTTTCCCATAGTTACCAGTTTCTTGCTTGTACATGAAATTCATGTTTGAGTTTACCTCCTGACTCCCTAAGCTTATTTCCTTTCTGTTTTTCACAAGGGATCGTGAACAGCAGGCTGCTGAATGATTATCTGCATCGCATCTTTACCAATGCTGATGGGAACCAGCCTGCAGCTGCTTACAGGTATCGGACTTCTTCTCATTCACTACTTGGCAAGCGATGCTGTATCAGTCCCCAGATATATAACACTGCGGTGAAAGGAAAGATCTTTTAGTGCCACACAGTGATCTTTGTTAAAAGCACAGCAGCACCGTGTTACAGAAATTACTTCTCGGTCTTGTCCTTTAATGGCTTTTTCAAATTGCAGGGCTTGCTGGGAAGGATTCTTCAGAATTTTTTGCATGAAAAGCCCCATATACAAAATCACTAGGCAATATTTCTGAAATAAACAGGCAAGAAGGCATTCACCTTATTATTCCCTCTTTGTGTAAGGGACACTTTCCTGTTCCCTCTTTATGTGTAAGGAAGTGCAAAATGCACAGGTTTTAGGTACAGTAATAAAAAATAAGTCATCAGTGCCCTGTAAACTAAAAGCAAGGCTATTATTGATATATGGAATAGCATACATTTCTCAGGCTGTGGAACTGTTGGTACTTTTATTATTAGGAGTCACCAAAGGAAACGAAACACAAAATTCCTCTTTAGTGTCTGTTTTCGTCTATTTGTTTTCAGTTCTCCTTTACCTTGTAGCCCAGAAACTTGTAGCTTTGGATGAGAAAAATTTCCCTTCCATTTAGCTCTTTTGCCAGAGGCAAGTCAGACAGGTTCAGGGCAGGTACGAGTGTGGTAGAGCAAGGGAGGCATGTAGCTCCTGCTGGGTGGTGGTGCTGCAGAGTGGCTGGGGTCACATTCCACGGGCTATACTTAGTACTGCCAGCTCAAATGTGAGCTCAGAGCTGCTAAAAATAGCTCTTGGCCCTCTCTGCTCTTGGTGAGCTAGGGTTATGGCAGGGGGGAGGCAAAGTGGGTCATGTTACTTTGCCACGAGCTCTCCTGCCAGCGTGCCTTGGAATATTCCATCTGCCTGAGCATTTTGGTTTTCAGTATTTCTCTTTGCCTGATTAATGACGTGAAAGCACAGAACTGATAGTTTGTTGGACTGGTCTCTCTCTTTCTTTTTTTCCTGCCTTCTACCCTTTTCCCTGGGCTTGGCTATTTGGTAGAAAGCCCAGTAGCAGTCAAATAGGTCTTGAAAATAACATTTGCCATATAAGAGCAACTTTTATGGTATGACATCTTGTCTTCAGAGGCCTAAATTCCTCATGAGGAGCTTGCTGCAGACATCTCTCTGGCTGTCTCATGCTCTTCTAACCTCCTTCCAGAACTCCTCCTCCATGCTAGCTGCTGATTAAGCTGCTTTGCTGAAGCCACCCTCTCTCATGCCAACCAGAACTGATTCTTTGATTCCACTTCTGTGCATCTTCACATCCATCAGGCTTTCAAAAGGTCTCTCACCACAGTCTTAGGGAAACCCCTAGTCCTGGAGAAGGGGGAAGTTGTTCCACAGATGGCTTTGGAAACGGGAAGCAGGGATAGGAACAACTAGTGGCTCTCACAGTAAAAGGAGGTCCTGCTGGGGTCCCTCAAAAGCCTGCAACATGACCTATGTTGTTCCGTGTATCCTTGGGAGACTTGGAAAGGGAGAGAGCATGAGGTGGGAAAGTTCGCTGCTGTTAAAAGACTATTTAGAGCAATGTAAAGGTAAGGTAGCTGTGATAGTGGCTGGATAGTGAAATGGTCTTATGAAACTCAGTGTAGGGAAATGTAAAGTGACGCATTGAAAGGGGAACAGCCTCAACATTGTGCATAAAATGATGGGCCCTGGGCTGATTTTTACTGCATAGGAATGAGATTGGGGTGGGAATACTAAGTCAGAAAAAGAAAGTAGGAAGTTAGGAGTTGTTAGGAAAGGTATGTAGGATAAGGAAAATCATTATGCCACTGAATAGATTTGTGGTTTACCCTCATCTTGAGTATCATGTGGTTCTGGTTTCGCCGACTCCAAAAGGGTATTTTATTGCTGCAGAGGTTTTGAGGAAGGGTAAGAGCAAGTCAGATGTCTGGAATGGCTCTTGTACAAGGAACAGCTAAGTTAACTAGCCTTGAAAAGAGAGGAGGGCAGTATGAGAAAGTTCTCTAAAATAGTGGCTCAGAGGGGGTGCATGAGAGACTTCTCCTCAATATGAAAACAAAATGGTTTTGGCTGTTGTCAGAGAGAGGATGCTGGGCTGGCCTGACCTTTGTCTGAACTGCTACAGCTGCTGGTGTGGTCTTCTCTCTTCTTTTGTATTACAAAATACTTGGGGAAAAAACAGATCCTGACTTACACCATATCTGTATGATGCTGACTGCAGCAAAGTCGTGGTCCACAGTTGTTGGTAGTACAGATGGTTTCTTACCACTGCTGTACTGCAGTACAGTTTTCCTACTGCCACAAAATACTCCAAGCAGACTGAAGACTTTAAGATCCTTTGTTAACTACTTTGCTTGTTCACGCTATATTTGGTTCTTGGTTCATTCATTGCCCCAACACGCTGGGCAGCAAATTCCTCAGATGCATGACAAGAAGCACTGATCAACAGAACTTCCTGGTTCATGTCTCACAGCGCAGGACTGTGCGGACACATGTGTCTGGGCTGCAACTGTTTAAAACTTGGAGACAGAGTTTTTTAAGAGCTCCCGTGCATGTTTATTCCCTAGAAAGCACCTGACGTTCCAGAACCTGCAGGAGCACCTTGACCGATTGCTAGCAGAGGAGAATGGCTCCGAAGACAGTCGAGGTAGGAGACACTGAGTATCTGTCCAATTTGTGCTTCTGCTTGGGCTGCTTAGTTGGGAGGACAAGTTGTATCATGAAAGGCAGTTCCCTGAGTGAGCATTGTTCTGCCCTCCTGTGCTCTAATTTATTACACCTTTAAATCCTGCCTGTGGACAGGCTCATCAGCCAGCCCTGGAGCAGGTCTGCCTGCAGATGGAAGAAGCATATTTCCAGGCGAAAATGCCTGGAAAAGCAGTTTGGGGGCAAATGTTGGAGGTATTTCACTGATAATGATATGCAGAGCCATTGCTGTGACCAGCAGTGTGCAGTGCTATCCTCAGTGGGAAATGCAGAGGCTTGTTGACAATTTTTACATACTGGTCTCCACTGTAGGTATTCACTTTGGGCCTCAGGCTGTTGCCTGTATTCTTGCTAGTATCCGTTTCCCTGAATGAGTCAGGATGTGGCAGGATACAATCTGGCTCCTCTCCTAAAAAGAAGAATTTTTCTTGCTGGCTGCAATCAAAGTGTGATATGTTGGCCAAACATTTGCCTCAGAGTTTAGTTTGGTCTTTGAATTTTGCCAAAGTAAAGTTTTCAGGCAATATGGAAAACTTAACATATGACCTGAATGCTGCATAGCTAGGACCTTGTGTGTTGCTGTGAAAACTTCCTTTTAAATCTCAGTTGTGTCTCCTCTCCTGAGGTTCTCATGGTCTAACATGGGTAACGCTATTTTAGTCTTCCTCCACTGTAGCAGAATCCAGGTGCTGTTGTAGTCTAGCTGGAGGCACTCATCAGGTGTACTGTTAAATCCTGCACAGCTTTTCCTAACAGGTTTTCTGCAACTGTTGTTTCAGATCAGGTAGTAGAGGGCCGGCTTGGGCCCTCTACTGTGGTGTTGGACCACACGAGTGGTTTCGAGGGGCTCCTGCTGGTCGATGATGACTTACTTGGGGTGAGTGTGATGCTGGGTGCAGCAGAAAATGGTCTTGTGGGACTAAAAGCACTTTGGGCTTCTTGGTTTGTTCTTCATAACAACCCTGTTACTGGCTTTGTAGCGTGTTGTAAACGGAGTCTACCCAGAAAGCTGCAGGATCCTGGAGGAAACGAGCTCTCTTGGGAAAAGGTCTAGCAGTGCCCCTAAGTCTCAGCAGGCTCTGAGTAGAGCTGTGAGGAGGTGAAAGGATTACCCTGGCCCAGGGGCTCACTGAAGAGCTTGGCTAAGCAGAGGAAAGGCCAGCAGCCAGCTTTCCTGTCCCTCCCTCCAGCAGACTGCCTCTTCCTTCCTTCCTTCTGGTCTTCTCTAATGGTGGCGAGAGGCTGAAGCTGAGGCTTTCCTTTCTCCTTTGTTTCCACTAGCTCCCTGCTTGCTCCTTAGCTGATGTTCCTCATGCAGAAAATCAGCTGAAAGAATCCACTGGAATTTAAGCCTTCCTAATTGAGTAATTTCTACACCCCTTTCACCCCTTCACTGAGCATGCACATCCTGTGCTCATTCCCTCCTTAATCTATGTATCCTGTTTTACCTCTAGCAGAGGAGGCTGCCCTGGCCTCCCCTCTCCCGTTAACCACCTGCTGTAGCTTACCCTGGCTGTACCCAGAACTTACCCTCATATCGGATCAGACTGGCTTGCCTGTGAATTCCTTGTTGCTACCTTCATCTCTTCTTCATGGTCTGTCCTGAGATTGAGAGAGTCAGGAGTTAACAGAGTTCAGTTTCTGGGCAGCATGTTACCTGCCAGTCCTGGGCTTTAGTCTGGACACCCTGAATCTATAGTTTTGTTTTAACTTGTCCAGGATTCAGGCATCTTTCCTATATAGTAGTCACTTTTGTATACCTGTCACAATTCACTGGGAATCTGTCACCACGTTGCCCTTGTACTGCTGCCGTGCTGCATGCTTCACTGGGGTTTAAGTACAGGTGAGCTGTGGGGAGGACCTGGGTGGTTCCTCAGGGCCTGTCGGCTCCAAGTACAGCTGCTGGGGTGGGGAAGATGTCCTGTCTCTTCCCTACACTGTGCTTGTGATTAGCTCTCCATCTTGCTTTGGTCTTGAGGGCTAGGACAGAGGGAATGGGTACCACTGAGCAAAACTGTCTTTTGTCTGACTTTAAAATATCTTTTGTTTGTTGGTCCAGGTGATTGGCCACAGTAACTTTGGCTCCATCAGGGCCACGACGTGTGTGTACAAAGGTAAGGAGAAAAGCAGGCGATGGTTTGGGAAAAGACCCCGGGAAGAGTGTGTGAAGAGATACACAACTAGAAAGCTCTTGAATATACTGCAGTTCCAGATCTTGAGCCCCCTCTTCCCCAGTTCATCCACTGACTTTTCCAGGAAGTCAGAAGGATGGAGGGAGTGAAGAGGTGGGAGGGGAATGCTGGGGCTGTCCCGAAGCTCCTTTGTGTGCCACATTCTTTTCTGTGGGAGCAGTGTCTCTAACAGTGAGCAGGGATTTACTGTGTGGCATCTCTTTTTCTTTCAGGGAAATGGATTTACGAGGTGCTCATCTCCTCCCAGGGACTCATGCAGATTGGCTGGTGTACTCTCAACTGCAGATTTAATCAGGAGGTAGTGTAACTGCTGCACGTGGCACGGGGCTGCTCTGTGTTCCTCCACTGCTTTTTAGGTCAGTGTGGAACATCGCATTGGTGCTGTGCTCCTGCCCTGCTGGCATTTTGTGCCCAGCATACACACTAGAAATACCAAGTCTGCTGTTTTAAAAATCCTTACTAGACTTTCTGGTCTGTGTTCACTGAATGGTGCACAGTGTGAAAGCCTAGCACGCTGGGTGCGTTGCTGTGCTCTTGCTGCACATAGCCACTGCTATGTGTTGATTTTCAGCTGGTGTCTTCTCCAGAGGGTGTGTGGGTCTGCAGTGCTGGCAGCCTGTCTCTTGGGATGGCCCTCAGCAGCTGGCGCTATGCGGCTTTTTTGCCCAGGAGAGGCAGGCCCAGGCCAGCTCTTCTCAGGCAGCAGTGGGATGTTTGATGCTGGGAAGGGACGTCAGCTGCAGAGTTTCACTAACTTGCCACTCTGCCACACTGGGAGGGGAGGTGACAGGCATCCTGGGGGGTTGCTTTGACAAAGTTTGGAGGTGTAGTATGCCAGTATTCTTCTTCTGACCCAAAAATGAGTAGGGAATGGTGTATTTCTCTGAACCAAAGATCACAGCCCATTGGATTCACTCCTAGAGTGAGGGCTTTTCCCAGACAGAGCATGTGTGCTGTCAGTTGCTTTCCCTGTCTGCTGGTCTCCCCCTTAAAGCTGCTTTTGCAATGAGAGGGATCCTTTATGCTTGGTCTGGTCTGAGTCTCCTCTTTCATACTTTGGTGCAGGAAGGAGTTGGAGATACGCCAGATTCATATGCATATGATGGAAACAGGGTGCGCAAGTGGAACGTGACTACTACCAACTATGGCAAAGTGAGTAGCTGTCCTCCCAGGAACAGGATATAGAGTAAGGAGAAGAAAGCAGGTGGCTCCTCCCGCTCACTGGATTCTGCTGGGCCCTGTGAAATGCCCTCAAGCTGTCCTCTCTGCTTCAGCCTGCTCTTGAGGAGGCTGTGTGCCAGCAATTGTCTGTACTTTAGGGGTGCTGGACATGCTATGTGGGTGCTTTGTTTAGCAGCCCCAGCAGACTGATTCCCAGCATAGTGCTGCTGTTGATCTCTGGAAGGCTCTGGTCCTCTGTAGCACATCAGAGGATGATGTAGTGCTGGGATACATATAAGTTTGATCCTGTGCACGTTCCTCGTGCCGGAGGGGAAAAAAAGATCCCAATCAGTGGCTTATGTGCAGCTTCCAGAAGTGTCTGAGAATGCTATGTGAGCTGCTGTGAGAAGGAACTCTCTTCTTCAACCCTGAATCACAAGGGACTGGTTGGGTTGCAGTCTTTCTTCTGGATGTATGTTTAACCTTTTCTTTCCCTTTACTGCAGTCTTGGGCAGCAGGAGACATCGTCAGCTGTCTGATAGACCTTGATGAGGGCACCATTGCTTTCTGCTTGTAAGCATCTTTGCCCAGTTCCCTGCTTTGTTGATGTCTGTGTGTAACATAAAGGTTTCCTCACTGCTCAGCAGGTTGCTGAGCCCTATTTCTGCCCTCTCCCCTTTAAATTCCTTGGTAGTTCCAGCCTTTGCTTTTCTGCTTTGTGTTCAGAAACCATCTAAACAGGCTGTTGAGTCTCCTAAGATCAGGTGAGAGCATTAGGCAGAAAGATGTTCAAGCTACAAAGTCTGTGTAAGTTTGCTAGGATTTTGGAGGGGAGGGCATCTCTCGTGATGCTTAATATTACAGTTGGCTGAGCCACACTGATTCCTTTTGTGGCCAGTGTAGACCTTGCCTGTCCTAGATTCACAAGGAGCTGTGGAAAGGCTGATAAATCTCCAGCCTCCAACTCCCATGCACAATGAGCAGAGACCAGCCTGAGTAGGAATTGTTCCCTGGCCCTAAACTACAGCCTGCAACAAGTCAGCTGGAATTAAAGATGGCTAGATGCTCCGTGTCATCTTTTAGAGAATATTAGATTGAAAGCATTATCCTTCTATTTCCACCAACATCAAATGGATGAGGCCAAAAATGTCACCTGCTTTTAAAATGTCTTGCTGGTTAGTTATCTCGTAAGGATTTGGGTTGCCCTTGAAGCTGAGTGGGCTCTGCATATTGTGCAGACTCCAGTGCCTTCCTGGGCTGTCATATGAAAATGGGAGTGTTGCTGTGCTTGCCAGGGCTCTGGCTCAGCAAAGCTGTGACGTTTGCATGTGTGCCAGGTTAAGAGTGACAGGAGGCATGACTGACTGATGTGTCTGTGTTGGAAAGTTGCTGGGAGGAGAATGCGGATACCTGGATTGCCCAGTTGACCTCAAAACCCTCCTACTGTGGCTAAAATGTTGTGGGTTTTCTTTCTTTCAGGAACGGCATATCTCTGGGAACCGCTTTTGATAACATCACGAGGGGCACTGGAATGGCTTACTTCCCTGCAATCAGCCTCTCATTCAAAGAGTCCGTTGCTTTTAATTTCGGGAGCCGTCCACTCCGATATCCTTTGGGTGTGGGGAGAGGAGGTCTGAAGGGAGAAGAGCCTGTCCTAAGACCATCCTTGGAGGCTGTAGAATATACATACCTGACTGCAATTCACTTTCTTCTGTTGGCACTTGTGCTCAGAGCAGGGTCAAGGAGAGAAGAACCGGATATCTCTCAGCTGGAGTAGAACTGCAGGGCACACAAAAATCAGTGCTGGTCCCTGACAGTTTCTGAAATGAGATTTGCTTTCAGCTCTGAATCAGCAGCTACTGCTGCAGCTGGGGGCTGCCTGTTCCTGGGCACTCAGATCCTGCAAAGATCTCACTCTCCAGTTTTGGAAACGCTAATGGTGCTGTGCTGCTGAGCCTCTTGGCCACTGGTTTCTCCTACCTCCCAGCCATATGGGACCTCTGATATGGTATTGGAGTTGCCTGCTGCCTTCCTGTGCGAATGCTGAGACCTGCAGCTCCTGTCAGAGCAGTCCTGGGTGTGCCTGCTGATAGCTGTAGTGGAGGCTCGTTGGTCTTTCTGATAAGAGCAGAAGTGTGGTGTGAAATACTTGCTGCTTGCAATATTGAGGAAGTGGGGATAAGAGCTTGTGGCTTATCATCCGTTTAGAAGGCACTGTGGTTTGAGCTGTGACTGGGGCATGCGTGGGTATGAAGTAAAATAGAGACACAGTCTTTTCCTTGCACAAACAAAGTCCTGAAAGGATCAGACCTTAACGCTTGCCTACTTATCCAGTGGAAGGTTACCGCCCCTTGCAAGATCCTCCCGTTGCAGACCTAGTGAAGGCTCGCAAGCTGTTAGGCTACTTGAAGAATGTGATCCATATTGGAATAGATGTGACGGTAGGCTAACGTCACTGGGTGGATCTGTGGGGCACCATGCTGGGAAATGTGGTTCTGCACTTCTCAGCACATGCTGGCAGCTCAGTGTTTCTGTACACCTGAGAGTCTAAATGCTTGCGTGCTTTTGCATGGAGCGTGCATGTCTCTGAAGCTCTTCAGCTTGTAAAATGGGATTCCTCATAGTTCCAGGACTTAATTTAAATCATAATGGGCTTTGTTGTTCTCAGTCCTATGAAGTTTCATTCCCAGAATGCAAGAGGTGATGTTTGTCAGGGTCAGAACTGCTGGATTTGATTTTTCAGCCTTGAAAGAAGCTTGTTCATATCCTAAACTTTTTACTGATGTCCTGGTGCAGTGATGTGGTGAAATTCTGTCAGGTCTGCCTTGAGAACTATTTTGGCTGTGGCACTGTTCACTAGAAACCATTTTTTTCCACTAAGGTGAGGGATGATCTGTTTATGCCCAAAGCATAGGGAACGCCATCTGCTACAGTCTTGGCTTGAATGGAGGCCTGCTTTACTAGTTGACCTCCTCTGTAGGGATTCCCATTTGCAGATTATTATGTACACTTGAACCCTTTTGGAAAAACATTGTCAAGGTGCATGCATGTGGCTGATAGTAGGCTGACATCTGGACTGCACTACAGCTCTCCAGAGGCATGGGCCTGGCTGCTTGCCATCCTAAATTCCCATGTTCAAGGTTTTTACTACAATCAGGCATGGGACAGCAAACAGCGACTGCTCCAGGCCTCTGGTTCATTCAGTCGTTGGTGCATGGGTGGATTGGGCTGGTTCCAAGCCATGTGTTTTTCTGGGTTTGTCATTGCAGGAGGGGAAGCTGGTGGAGAAGGACACATCCATGTGGCAGCTGCAGGGAGAACCCACAGTGTTGATTACATTAGCCCACATCTTCAATTATTTCTCCCCTCTTATGGTGAGTTTTGCCTGCCCATCGCAAGCCTCTGTAGGTTCTTGTTATTGTGCTTGCAAGGGGAGGTAAACCTCAGCTTTAGCTGGGAAGCGACTGTGCCTTGGAGGACTGTTGACCTGGCTCTCTGTCTGCAGTGCAAGGTGTACCTGGTGGAAGATGTGCTCATGACCTTCCTGTTGAGCATCCTTGAGCGAGGAGGGGCAGTGGAGGCCCATCCCCTTATTCAGCAGCTGCTGGATCTCATGTGGCTTCTTATGGAGGTGAGTTGCTAAGGTGCTGGTTCCTCCCCAGGGATCACAGGGAGACCCTGGGAGGTGCTGAGGACAGGAGCCTTCCCTAGAAAATGCTGGTAGTGATCAGCTTCTTTCCCTTCCTGGTAACAAGATCCCTTTTTTTGTGGGAGACCACCCTCTCACCTAGCTCATCTTGCTGCTGCTTCACACCCAGGGAATGAAGGTTGAATGCAGAGTAATTGGTGATGGTGACACTGGCAATGAGCTAACAAGGCATTTCTAAGCTTCTCCTACTGCTAAAGGAACTGGTGATGTTGAATAACTTCCTGCTTCTGGGAACATCAAATTTATCCATAAGAAATGAGTTGGTCTCTTGGATGTTGTTAATGCTTATGTGACTGTGGAGGTCTTAAATGCCGCCATGTGCCCCAAGAGGTCTATCTGGGAAAGTGTGCAGGACTGAGTGTGGAAAAAAAGTGTGCAGGACTGAGGTGGAAATGGCCACTGCACTCACCACCTCCAGCACCGCTGGGGAAAAACCTCCTCCAACTTCCCATGCCCCTTCCTGTCCGAGCTGGATGAGGTCACTCCTTCCTGGGACCCTTGTTTGAGGCAGCCTTTGCTAGCCACTGGGAAGCTGCGGCTGCTGCTGGGGTCCTGGGGTGGTTACACAGAGCCAGTCACTGCCAGGGATCTGCTTGGAGACAGCATGTCTGTCCTTTGGGGTAACCATTAACAGATAAGGGCACTGGCCCAGACAGCTGTCATGAAAAGTTTCATTGAAAAATGCCATGACCCCTTAAGGCCCATCATCTTAGAAGTGAAGCTGAACACCCTGGTAGGGCTGCTGTGTTTGTGGAAGAGTTGGCTCTCATCCTGCTGGTTGGCTATGAGTTGGACTCAAAATGACAGCTCTTCCATCATCACATTTACACAAGAGTACCTTCTTTCCTTTCTGGGTTGGTTCTGCCAACACTGCATATTGGGTGGGTTCAGGGGATACGAGGATGGGTGACTCAGCCCAACTAAATAGGACCTGGGACTTTGGCTTTTTGGAGATGACTTTTGGGTTAGTTTTACTAGCGCAGAAACTTGTTTCCCTGTAGCAAAGTGATGGCACCATCTTCTGCTTGGACTCTCTCCTGTGGAGTCAGATGGACAAACACTGTGGGTTCAGAGCACCTGCTTTTTCAGTTCAGAAGTGAATGCTTCCTTCCAAGGTCACACTCTGGGAACTACAGCTGTTCCTGACTCCATGCCGTTGCTGTTCAACGTGTTTCTTATTTTCTCAGGAATACGAAGTGCACGAGTGCCTCAAGCAGCTACTGATGTCCCTGCTACGGGCTTACAGGTTCTCCCCCATCATCCCAGACCTGGGATTACAAGTGAGTTGTACTTCTGAATCCGCAGGAATCTGTGACTAGCCAGCTTCTGTTATGTCCCCTTGTCCAAAAGTACACGATGTTTTGGATTTTGCACTTGTTTGATCCAGAGATGGCAGTTCCATCACATTGTACCTATTGGAGGGTTGTATCCTCTTCTGTAGATGGAGTCACTTTTGCTTCTCCTGTTTCCCTAGATTCACTACCTCCGGCTCACCATTGCAGTCTTGAAGCATGAGAAATCCAGGAAATATCTACTCAGCAATGTTCTGTATCCTTTATGCCTCCTCTAGTCTCAGTTCTCCCTGCCCTCAATAATGCAGCCAAGGAGATTTCAAGGATCTGCAGGTTCTGGGAGACAGAAGCCACCCTATCTTTGAGAGGTCATTTCTGATTTCTCAGGTCTCCTCTGTCTGCCTGACACCATTCTCTACAAAGTCCTGCTTTGAGGAAGGGGAGCAGTGTCATGTAGTTCACATCCTACTAACACAGAGGACTTAATTTCTACCTGACTGACCTCTCTAATGTCCCTAGAGCAAAAACACATTCAGAGCAGTCCAGCTGCCATGCTAGCGTTTGAGCAGCCGCTGTGTTAACTGCGTGGGGCTTCTCCCAGGAGAAGGGGGCTCTGGATCTTGCAGAGCTTTGAGTGGTTGTTTGGAAAGGGGTCTCTCACTACAGCTCTGGAAACGTGCCCCGTACCTTCTCCCGACATAGCTTCTGTGCTTGCTTTAACTTGGCCGCAGCTTTGATGTGCTCCGTTCGGTTGTGTTCTTCTACATTAAGAGCCCACTGCGTGTGGAGGAGGCTGGTTTGCAGGAGCTCATTCCCACCACGTGGTGGCCAAACCGCTTCACCAAGGAGGTGAGTAAGGGCACATCCACTAAGGAGACTGAAGAAATTTTGTGGCCTGCTGTCCCCATCATTTTCTGGCTGAGGAAATTGGATGGCCCATGTTTCCAGCTGTGTTAGCACTGGTGGACTCCGCAGAGCTGTGTGAGAGCTGTAGCCTCTCCATTGCCCTGTCATCTTTATTGTCCCCTTAGAGGGGATGTTTGGGGTGTGTTGCTCAGGACAGGGGAGGGGGACAGTTTTCTATGTCAACAGATTTGGAAGGGAACTTCACAGCGTCTAAGGAATTACAGGTTGACCTGTGTGGCTGCAAAAGCTCTCCTGCCCTTGCTCATTACAAAGCCAGGGAAGGCCTGTTTATGTGTGCTGCCACCTGCAGTCACGTACTTGCACATTGTTTCGGTGAGTTTCTGGTCTCCCTTTGGCAAGACGTTTTCCGCATGCAGTGATCTACTAATCAGTGTCTGTCCCCCAACCAGGGCAAGGAGAGTAAGGAGGTGAAGGAGGAGAGTGCTGAGGAGAGACTGAGGCGGCGGGCATATGAAAGAGGCTGCCAGCGGCTCAAGAAACGCATTGAAGGTCTGTGAGGAAGGAGGGAAAGTGCAAAGATCCCATACCTTTTGTGCCACCAGGGAGACCAGCCCTTGAGCTGTTTCCAAATCCCCTTCACGACCTGAAGTCCAGCTGTGTTTCTGCCAGGACAGGCTGTGCTGCAGAGGCGGGGGCCAGCGATGCTGTTATTTGGTGGAAGGGTGTGAGTGCTGGGACCCCACTGCACAGGCTTGCAGAATCCCACCACGGGACATGAGCAAACCGAAATTCCCCTGTAGGGGCATTGTTTATTAGCTGTGGATGAATTTATTGCTAGGTGATGGAGGAGAAAATTCTCACAGTGATGGGATTAGCATTCTGCTGGCACCGGTTCTTCCTGGGCCCCCTCTGCTGAGGAGGTAGCCTTTCTCCTGGGGACAGGGTACACAGCTGGGGTTAATATGGGTAGTTGCTCTCCAGTGCTTGGTTTCTGATGGCAGACATGTGTCCCCATTTTAGTGGTGGAAGGTCTCCAGGTTCAGATTCTGAAGCTGCTGCTGAACAACAAGGACAGAGGAGGGGTGAGTGCTCTGTGGATCTTTTGCTACAGTATCTCCACATCACAGTGCTTGTCAGGTGTAGGTTTACCACCTGCTTTTCCTCCTGCCAGGGGGAAGCCTCCAGGTACATCTTCCTAAACAAATTCCGCAAGTTTCTTCAGGAGAACGCTAGCAACAGAGGGGTAAGTCAGAGGGCCAACCTTCCTGCAAGCCTCACCCTGAGAGCTCTCTGGCACCTTCAGGCTGGGAGCTCTGCCCTTTTGGCTGGGCTGCTTCCAGCAGTTGATCAGCTGAGGTCTGGATACAGCAGGGAGTGGGGAGGAGGGAGAAGATCTGAGGCTAGAAACCAGGCAGCTTATCCCAAGTCCTATGCAGTGATTTATGGGAAAGCAGTCCTTGGGAACAGCCTTGGGTGGGAGCTGAACGTCCTCCTAAAACCTCACGGGGAGCACAGCTGTGGAGTGCTCTGCCACAGCTGGCCTGCTGGCTTTGGCATCTTCGCTGCTTAGGTGGGGACTGTTCTTCTGGCCCTGGATCAGGCTGTTGGCCTGCAGCTTTGGGAGGTAGGCATGCACTGTTGCAGGAAACCTTTTCTTCACCTGCATCTCTGTGTTCATGATCAGCCCCATCTTTCATGGTGGAGCATGTGGTATCCATCCTCCTCTGTCAGACCAGCTTGTTGTTTCAGCGCCCAGGACTTTCTAGAGGTGGAAACTGCTGCCTACCATCAGGGCTGGGCTCTCTCCCAATGCTGGAAGCTAGAGATAATAGCAAGGCTGAAGTTTCTGCCTGCCCCATGTGGCCACTGGGACTAAGATGCACTTTCACACCTGCCCTGATGGCTGAACTCTCATCCTTGCCCTAGAACTTGACTGTGTTGTGCCCGCCAGAGTACATGGTGTGCTTCCTGCACCGGCTTGTCGCTGCCCTGCGTTTCTTCTGGGATGGCCACAAGGCAAAGACCCCTGCCACACTGAGCAGTGAAGGTAAGGCCTGGAGGAGAAGCTTTGGGGACATTTCTGTGGTTAGGACAAGGTTTACCTCTTGGCAGTGCTCTCTAGGATGTTGGAATTTTTGTGTTTCTCATGGGTGCTTGAGCGTTCTGTCACCCTGTGTCTGTAGTTCCCAGTCGCCCTGGGAAATTCCTGTGTGCAGATCTATTCCAGTTAATATCCAGACCTGAGTCTTGCAAAGGGGCACCTGTAGTGTTTGCTGGTTTCCCCTGTATGGTCTGGAGCAGAGTCCAATATTGATTATGGGTCTGTAGGAGGGAGCTCAGTGATCCCGTAGTCAAAGTTTAGGGGAAGATATTTGTCTGTTTTCATGGTTTCCAGACTGTGGGATTAAGCAGAAACCAAGGCAGTGCCAGTTGCTTTCCCACCCTCAAACCCCACCTTGCCTGGCCTGCCATGATCTGCTTGGCACTCCCTTTTCTTACTTTAGGCTGACCCTTTCTCTAGACTCAGCAGTGCCTTACAATCCTTGTGGGTTGCTTCTGTTCCTGCGTGGATCTAATGGTTGCTTCGTTGTGGAGATCACCTCTGCCTTATGGCTTGCACCAATGGCTTGTGCTTTTATGACAACAAAAGTTGTCACTAAATGTTAGTCCAGGCTGGGCCCTGGGGTCTGTCTTAGGAGGGCTTACATGTCTGCGTGGGTCTTATGCATGGGACTTGTGGAAAAAACAAATCTCCTTCTGTGCTTTAGAGGCATACGTCCCTCCTCAACTCTTCTATAATGGGAAGGTGGATTATTTTGACCTTCAGCGGCTTGGAGGTCTCCTGTCTCATCTTAAGAAGACTCTGAAAGGTAAGTGCTCTAATTTCCAATACCTGCATCCAGGTGCTGGCTGGAGTTCACCCAAGAGACATCCCAGGGAGGGAGCCATGGGTAATGAATTGTGATTAAATTTAAGGAGAGGAGACTTTAATTTTAATGAGATGCAAATTACACTGAAGAAGACACCATCCCTCTTGGGTGGAGCATACTTTAAGTTAACAGTTTGCTGTTTATATCCCTGAATGGGGCCTGTGGCAGGTGGAGGGAAGGGGGTAGTCTGGGAATACCCTCTGGTGTGGTGCTCTTGCTGCACCACAGCTGAGGGCTGGGAGCTGTCAAAGCGCTGACCATCAGCCTGGCTCTGCTGGGTGTGAAGGACGTCCAGGATTTACTTGCTGTACCACTCCGGGCAAGCAATAGCAGCCCTGTGTGTGTACTGCAGCTGCATGTTTGTATGCAGCACACTGCTCTGGCAATAGATTTTCAAAGCCTTCCTTTTGGAAGGGTTAGAAACCCCTTGCTGTTCAGTCAGACTTGGTTTGTCTCTGGTTTCTGGCTAATGTGGCAGTTGCCTTTGGCTCAGATCTCTCTTCTCCTTCCCCAGTGTGTTTGCAAGATTAGGACCATTTTCCCTGTCTCAAATTGATCCCTGGCTGTTCAAAATTAGATTACTTAATTTGAGAACTATGTAATCTCCTCTGGTCTCTTACCAAGGTCTTCCTGGCCAGCTTTAAAGACAGGGCTATGGACTAGAGGACACGTTGTTCAGGCTTTGTACAGCGTAGCCGTCAGCACAGCCTTCCTCTGAGCTGACAATGGTTTCTGGTCTGAGTCTCAGTCCTAGTGACTTGAGGACATATCATGGGACAGAATTGAAGAGCTGGATGCTTAAAAAATGGTCTCAGGTCCTGAATTTCCTTCCCTATGCTAGTCCAGTTTGGCCCTGGTGGTTGTCTCTTAGTTCCTCAGTTATTCTATTTGTTGGTGGTAGGACCAGCAATAGAAATGGGTCCTGGGTGAGCAGCACCCGTCGCTGCTTGATCTCTGCTATGTTAGCAATAGCAGACCTATTCCATGTAAGGAAGCTGGGGGGAAGGTGGGCTTGTTCTGATGCAGCATCCAACTTCACTGGCTGCTTCTCTACTGCTGAGAAGCAGGAAAGAGGATGAGCCTAGAGCTGCCTCATGGGAAGCAAAGGGTGACTCTTGCATTCATGGCTGCTTTGGTGTGCTCTGTGCAGATGACCTGGCTGCAAAAGCCAACATCCTGATAGACCCTGCAGAGCTGCAGGCAGTGACTATGGACGATCTCGATGAAGATGAGGAATCGGCAACATCGGCGGCACAGGTGAGCCGTGTACTGTTGTTCACCTGCGGGGGCCCTGGTGCCAGGGCAGCAAGCTCAGCCTCTGGCTAGAAAAGCTTTGCTTTAGAGGAAGGCAGTGTCTGGGCCAGGACTGTAACCAGCCCATGGGCAGTCAGATGAACAGCTGCACTTGCATGAGGGTCACTGAAGATCAGCAAGGTCCTGGATGCACCAAGTTTGAGCAGCCAAATTTTCTTTGCTCTGCTCTCTCACTACCCACTGATCTGAGTATGCCCCTTCCCCTCCATGGCAGCTCTTGATACTTGGATTTGAAAGGGTGCAAGGCAACTGCAGACAGAGCAGCTTCTTGCTGTGCAGATCTGCTGCTTGTACCTGGCATGGGCCCTTAGAGGAAGGAATATCCATTTGCTAACCTGGCACTGCTGGCCCAACCATGATAGGAAGGGTATCTGCTCACCTTCCAGTGGCCACTGTGCATCTGTACCAACATCCTTGCAGGGACAAGGGAGGAATAGCGGGCAGCCAAACAGCTAAAACTTTTTCTCCCTTAATTTCTTTTCAGTCTCAGCGTCCCTCTGCTGCCCTGGCCATTGGTGGAGCTCTCGCTAGACCTGGCTGGCTCAGCTCCCCCACCCTGGGCCGTGCCAACCGCTTCCTCAGCACAGCGGCCGTCAGCCTGATGAACCCGCGTCGGCCTCTTGGCACCCTGGAGAAGATCAAAGTGCGCACGCTAAGTGTGGAGCAGCGGACAGAGGAGGACAGTGAGTACTCTGCATGCTAGCGTGGCCCAGGTGGTCCCTGGGAGAATGGTGTCTTCCAGCTCCCAGAGCAATAAATTGCTTTCCTCCCAAGAGGAAAGCAATCTACTTACTGCCAGCATTGCTCCTTCCCGTTCTCAGAACATGCTGACACCCACAAGTCCACAGTTAACCACTTTGCCATCCTGAACGTGACACTGATGCTGTCACTCTCTGCTTGTAAGAAGACGCTGCCTTGGTTCCTGCAAGTGCAGTGAGACTTTGCAGGGAGGTAGTTCAAAGGCAGCTGTAGCAACGCTTGCTCTGAACACAGACCAGCCGGAGGATGGCGTGTGCAGTAGCAGCACCGTTGCTGTTGGGGCAGGCCAGGCAGGCCTCTGAAGCATGTACAGGGCTCAAGGAAGTGGGACTTACGTGGCCTGGGTCTGTTTGAACAGATCTGGCAGATCAGCCTGGTGCAGGCAGTGAGATGGGAATGGTGTGTTAGTGTATCTAGTGAATCTAGTGACATGGGCTGGGAAGGAGCACTGTGTTACAGAGGCACAGCAGGGCTTTGGCTTCAGAGAGGTGCAGGCAGAAGCTGAGGTGCCAAAATGCCTTGCTGAGAACTTCTCTCCTGTCTTGGGGATGCATTTGCAGTTGAAGGCAGCCATGGAAATGAGGGTCTCTTACTGGGCAGACCCGCAGAGGAGCCAGAGCAGCCCATCACAGAGAACTCCCTCCTGGAAGTCCTGGATGGGATAGTGATGATGTACAACCTCAGCGTCCACCAGCAGCTTGGGAAGGTAAGCAGCACGTGCTATGCAGGAATCCATTTCCCTGACCTCCATGCTTCTACACTGAATCTCTGTTTTCTGCTTATTCAGTGATTGTGTATGCCCTTTCCTTTCCTCCTAGCCCCCATGGGGGATCTGGTTGCATGCTTACATGTCTAGGCGAAAAAATACCCTTGTTTATTGTTGCTTGTTTTTCAGATGGTTGGTGTGTCAGATGATGTGAATGAATACGCCATGGCACTGAAAGACACAGAGGAAAAAATCAGCCGCTGCCCAAAGAGGGTAAGTGTCTCTGGACTCCCAGCTTCCTTCTCTGGAAGAGCCTCGCTATCTGGCAAAAATCACAGTGGGTGATTTCCAGCCTTGGAGCGGCCAATGTCTTGGAGTGGGTAGTAGCCCATGCCTGGAGCTGGCAGCCGCATGTCATACTGTCCCAACCCATTGTACCACTGCCTCAAGGAACAGAGGGGCTGAAGCTACTATGTGCTGCAGGCACCTCGGAGCCAGTCTCCTGGGGTGGGGACCCTCCAGTGCTGGACTTGCGACACATCTGTCGTATTCCAGCTGCCGGTGACTGAGCGTATCTGACGATGCATTAAAAAAGTATCCCTGACAGCAGTTGACCCTAAGCTGCTGCCCATACTGGACCAGCATCTGCATCAGGCCTTGTGGGCTGCAGCTGAGATGGATAAGTGCTCTTTATAGCACTGCTTCCCACTCCCTCTGCAGAAAGGCTGCTGACCCCTTTCCCTCCTGCCAGTACTCCCTAGCTAGTGCCAAGGTGGTATTTGCTTTTGCATTGTTTATCCCTCTCCGAAAAAGGATGCTGTAAATGGGAGTGACATCTGCCCACACATCTCTGCACTTTTTTCAGAGGAGAGACATCCACGAGGAACTGCTGAAGAGCCAAAAGGTCTTCTCTGAGAAGCTCAATCACCTAAGCCGACGCCTCGCCTGGATAAATGTCACCATTTATTCAAAGGTGGGCAGAAGCATAACGTGAGCAGTTCAGAGGAGATTGAGCAAGTGTGCCTCTGTATCTGTGCTGCTCGGCTCACGTGTCACAAGTGTCATTCTTCCTGGTGTTGGAGCAATGCCGATGATCTGTGGGGCTTGTTTCTTCCCTTCTTGTGCGTCAGAGACTCCTTCCTAGGCCTGGACCCCATCCTGTCCCAGGCTTGGTCCCATAGTGTTTGTTAGGACACAGCCCAGTCTTCTGAGCTGTGCGTGGTGCTGTAGGCTTTCCCTTGGGGCATCAGGCTTCTGCACCGCAGACAGAAGGGTGCAGGTCAAAGGGAGATTCAGCTCTCAGGGCACATCTAGAGGATAGAGGCTACTGTGAACCATTTCCCTGAGCTGTTCTGTGCATCACAGGGGGGTCTCACTAGTGCTGCTCTTCCTGAAATCTGCAGGATCCAAGCCTAGGGTTTTTTGTTCAGGTGTTCTCCCCTTCTTCACTTGGTTCCCACATAGAGAGAGTGCATTCTGCATTTAGTAATGCAGTGACTGCACAGGTTGTCCCTTCTTCCCTGCATTCACCATTTTCCAGGATAAAGTCTCTGGTCTGTTTTCTCATGAGCAGTTTGTGCTCTTATGCTCTGCAGATCTCTTCTTCCTGTCGTCCCTTGCACATTGCCATGCCCCATCTGTGTTTGTAGCTTTTTTGCGCTGGGGAAGAAGACACGTTTCCCTGAACATGCAGTGGCAGCAGGGTCTCTGCATGTGTCTCAGGATGTAAACAGGGAGGGGAAGAGTGGTAGCTCCTATGGACACGTCTGGCAGAGCTGCAGTGGCTGATCCTGACTCACGTGCTCTTTGCTCGTCCCCTCGTTCACTCCCAGAGCAGGACTGCAAGGCACAGTGCTGCGCTGCAGAAGCTCTCCAGCTGCATTAGCGTAGCCCATGCTTGCCAGAAAATAAACCTTTCTTCCCGGACTGCTCTTGAAAGGCTGAGGGACATTAGCAGTGTGCATTGCAGGGATTGCTGTGATGGCCCATGCAGAAACACTGTTCGTGTCTCTAGATGATCTGTTGTCATATTAAATGCAGGTACCCGCCTCCCATCAGGAGTGCAGTGTCACCTTTCTGGATGAATCAGCAGCATCTGGGAGTGAAGGTTACAGCCTTCCCCGCTTGTGCTCCTTCCTTGGTCTGCTTGGCCGGCAGGGAGAGCAGGTCACTAGCTGGCTCTGGCTGTGAAATGTGCCTCGGGAGCAGAGTGAGCTTGCTCTGGAGAGGAGTGTGGCTGCATGGAGGAGCTTGTCCCTACTGCCTATACCTTCAGGGCTCCGTCTCACAGCTGTCACAGGTGCCTGCAGTTTCCCGGTGGAGACATCCACCCAGCAGGCTCCTGCGTCCCTGGGACTTGTGTGCAACGGAGGGACGCATCTGTATGAGTGTTGCAGGCACTGCTGATGCTGATGGAGAGAAAGAGACTGGTTCTGTCTAGAGGTGAAGTCCTGCTCTGTGCTGAGGTGTCAGAGCACGGGAGAGGCTGCTTCTTCCTCGGGGGAATTAGTCATTAGTTTATTCTAAGCTGTGGGATTCAAGGGTAGACGAAAGGGAGTGCTACAGCTTAAAAACACTCTTAGTTTTAAAGTAGATAATCCTGTCTTCAAAACATCCCCGTGGGAAGACCATTTCAGCTTATTTTATTATGACACTGTATTTATCCATCACACTGTGGATAATCACATCTTTTGTTGTATCCTCTTGGGGTAGGCTTTCTTCTAGCTTGGCAATACCTGAGATTACTTTTTGAGATTATCAAGTCTTAATAAAACCAAATGCAGCTTTCTTTACCGTAATGTTTTCTGCACAATTGCTTTTTATACTGAAAGCAACAGTTGAGCTGAGTTGTGTGTCGGTGTCAAGATAAAGATGTCTTTTGGTCAATTTAGTTGATTTACACTAGTTCAGTCTAATTTACAGAACAAACCCATGTAAATCTCCCAAAGATGGTATAACATACTTTAGAAAAGCCACTAAGCAAGTGAAATCACTTATCTCCACCTCTAATTTTAATTTTTTTTAATTAGAAGTGTAACACTCCATCTATTTTTATGCAATTGCTATTGCTTACGATATTTCTTGGCATTGGAGGATACGAAATAATAACTCCTATTTTTATGGCTTTGTTGGTGCTGATTTTTATGGCTTAAAGTTATGTAGATGCCCTTATATCTCCTGTTTTTAATTTAGGACCCCCTGAGTTTTGCTTAGAGAAGCAAGAGGCCGATGTTCCTCAGGACGTTAAATCTGGTTGAATGGCTGGCACAGAATCCGAAAGGCTGTGGCCACCTATTGCAAAGATCTGAGTTGGTATGAGCTTTAAGCCTGTTCCCATTTAATTCCTACAAAGGACCAGCTTGCTTTCCAGCAGATTTATGCTGTGTTTGCTAGTGCCTGCCTTCCTTCAGCCAGTGTACTTGGAATAAAAACTAGCACGCCTTTTTTGCCATCCGGCCTGTGTGGTCAGATACGTCCTACCAAGGAGTAGTTCTTGGAGGGTTTCAAGGCTCAGTGAGATAAAGCCATCTGATGTCATGCTGGTTATAGCTGTGCTCTGAGCTTGAGGCTGGTGTAGAGATCTCCGGTTGTTCCTTCCACCTAATGCTTCTGTGAGTCTGCGAAGAGACTGAATGGCACAGATCTGGTTAATGAACTTAGAGCAGTGGTCTGAGGAACGTCTTAGACATGGAGATGTTTCTGAGGTCTAAGCATGGTGCCGACTGTTGCCTTTCTCCAAAGAGAAGCTGGGCAAAACTGAATGGGGATTGTTGTGTTCTCTCTGGCCAGGAGAAGATGCAGGATATATATTGGCTGCTGCGAGTGTGCATCCGCACCATCGAGCATGGCGACAGGACGGGCTCACTTTTCGCTTTCATGCCAGAGTTCTACCTCAGCGTGGCTATGAACAGCTACAGCGCACTCAAGAACTACTTTAGCCCTGTAAACAGCATGGAGGAACTTCCAGGTAAGGGGATGGGGAGGCCTTGCTAATTCTGGCCTGATAAAGTCTAAAGCAAGCCACGTCCGTATGGTGAAACAGTGGTAGTCAGGCGTCCTGCCTTCTGTGTCCTTTCCTGGTTGTGAGGTGCTGCACCAGTATATTGGCTGTGTGCTGCGGGGCAGGCGCTGGGTGCTGTTCCTTGAGTAGGTGTCCGATGGTGAGCCGTGACCATTGCTGAGCTTAAGCAGGGAGCCTATGCCTTGCCCAAAGTTGTCGCAGCGTTGGCTCTAGTGAAAATCACTGGCAGCTATGGATTTTGTTTCCAAGGAGGCACCAGGAATGGGCTGGGATGCTGGAAGATGTGATTGCCCTGGCACTGCATGCCACTGCCTGCTGGTCTCTGTGTGAGGGAAAACGTGCTGTGAGTGCAGGAATTAGGACTGCTTTCAAATGTCCCTGGGATTTGAATATATTCCTGTGGAGATGACCACCCACTTGACGCCAAGAGTCTGTGTTTAGGTGGATTCCCCCTGTGCATGTTCTGTGCTTTTCCTGACTAAGTCATCCCAGCGAGTTCTTAGCAAATTGTTCTGTGCTTTCCAGAGCCCGCGAAGGTAAGAAGAGCTTCTGTTCCCACCAACAAGACATAGCTAAAGTGTACGCATCCGTTAAGTGGGGGCTGTGCCTGCTGTTCAGGGAGCAGTAGAATTAAATGGTAGCAGATTTCTTCAGGGCCTGCAGGCTGGATATGGCTTTTCTGTGTAGATCTAGGGTGTTATTTGTGTTGCTCAGCCTCTTCTGCACTAGGCATCTCTCCCTTGCCATCCAACTCAGTTGCATGGTTTTATCTGTCTCCAAGTAACTGTTTTAGACTCTGCAGACTGAGGCGAGTGGCTCTGTTGGAGGTGAATGTGCTTTCCCAGCTGTCTGCTTTGGCAACTAGACAAAACTGCAAAGTTAGCTGTAGCAGGAACGAATCCCATGGCCTGTGCCATGTCCACAGGAATGCTGGGACCACAGGGCTGCCCATCAGGCTGTTGGCGTGACCCCTGCTCCCTCTTTCTCTTTGCAGGCTACGAAGAGACCCTGATGCGCCTCGCTGCCATCCTGGCCAAGCATTTTGCTGACTCAAGAATTGTGGGCACAGGTAAAGCTGCACTCCTCTGCTTTGGGGTGATAATGTTGCAGGTCTGGCTGGTCCCACTGCCAGTGGCTCACCAGACTTCTGTTGGGATCTACCTGCTGAATCTGTTGAGTGCTTTACACCTCCACGTACAAAGGGAGGCTGGGCACTGCTGTTGTCCAGTGTGTCCTGCTTATTCCAGGGTTAGATACATGACCTAGGATACCCCTTTGAGAGCAGGACTTACATCCCAACTACTTGCTTGTCAAATCTGGGGTTACTTCTTAGCTGCCTGAGCACAGGCATGCTCTCCTATGGGACAGCTGGGACAGCGAGCCTCTGTAAGTGCATGTGGGTGCTCAGGTGCTCCCTGGCATGCTGCGTGTCCTGGGATGCCTGGCCTAACCCCTTCTCATTCCTCAACAGACATCCGGGACTCCCTGATGCAGGCATTGGCCAGCTATGTCTGCTACCCCCACTCACTGCGTGCTGTAGAGAGGATCCCAGAAGAGCAGTAAGTGCTGCCCTGCCTGTTCCCAGGGAGCTGGGGCAGGGCTGGGGTGGTGGCAGAGCCGAGTGGGGGAGCAGGCGGGCTGCCAAGCACCAGGAGCTGCAGCAGGGTGCTGGAGTTGGTTTGGGGAGCCTCCTACCACCCTTACACCAGTGGCTTTGCTCTGTCCCAGCTCTGTGGGTCCTACCGTGGGTCCTATTTAATCCCGTGTCCCCAGACCCTTTGTGGCTGACCTATGTCTTTCATCTGGCAGGCGGATCTCCATGATGAAGAACCTTCTGGCTCCCTATGAGCAGCGACCCTGGGCACAGACCAACTGGATCCTCGTCAGGCTGTGGCGGGTGAGTGTCCTGTGTCCCTGCCCCTCTCACCGTCTGGGGCTGGATGGACACTGAGCATTGCACTTTCCAGTAGCAGCAAAATCCAACTGGTTTCCAGCCTCTAAGATCTTTCCTTATCTCTTTTACCAGGGCTGTGGCTTTGGATACAGATATACACGGCTCCCACACCTGCTGAAAACCAAGCCTGAGGATGCCAGCCTCCCCAGCCTGCAGAGTGAGTGGGGCAGGGGATTGACACTCGGGATTGTGATGGGTGGTGAGGGAGGACTGGTCTCTTCCCTAGCAGCCATCCCTACCGTGGGCCAGGCCAGCTGGTGAGATGGCTGCTGAAGTAAGGGGATCCTGGCCAAATATCCAGGCCTGACCTTTGCAGCCAGCGTTTCCTTTCCTGGACATCCCGTCTCTCTGCACTGGCTGGTGACTCTTTTGCTTGCTGGGTGGTGGGTTAGATCCATCATGAGGAGGAGTTCTGCCCTTCAAGGGAGAGGAGAGAGGCCCAGGGCTGCATCCTTACCAGAGCTTTACCTCAAAATGTAAGCCTGGGAGAAGGCTCTCTGATGTCCTTATCGAGCAGCTGCTGCGGGGAAGCGTTGGCGAGTATGCCAAGCGGTAGGAACCCTGTGAGAGGCAGTGGGTGCCCGAGGAGGCAGGGCACTGGAGAAGTTTGCAAACAGGGTGTTTTAACCAGGCATCTCTCTCGGAGCCTGGCAGAGCCTGTCCTGCCTTTGGCATGGCAATTTGGTTCTCAGCACTGTCACCAAAATGAGGGGTTTTGTGGCTCTGTTGTGGCTGAGAAAGACGTGGGGAGGAGAAGGTACCTTTCTTGAGCTGAAGGACACGTCCCCAGCTTCACCCTTGCAGAGTCTGGGCCTGTCTGGATACATTCCAGACCCCCCTCTGCTCTGGAGAAGGCTTTGTGCCGGACCTTGCTCCTGGAGAGCTGCCTGGGGAGGGGGGACAGAGGGTGCTGCAGCCTGACATGGGCAGGTGGCATGTGGAGGTGCATGCTAATCCCCATCTGGTGGGGAGAGCTGCCTGTCGCTGTTTTAACGGCACTCTTGTTCTCTTTCTCTCTCCTGCCCATGGGTGCCCAGGAGATCTCTCTGTTGCTAGTTTCCAGAGTAAGTTTGTTGTGTGACCCTCTCTTGTCTGGTGAAGTAGCTTTAGAGAGCTCCCTCCTTCCCCTCTTCTGTCTAGAGACACCCTTCTTTGGGGGGCAGAGGGCTTCACACAATGATCGCTTTGCTCAGTCACGTCCCTGGGAGATGCCAGGGGGACCGGTGCCCACATGGCAGTCTCTGAGGCTGCGTCATGGACCCGCTTTTGCACCTATTTTATCAGGGTTACCTCTGGGGTCAGAACCCTGCCGCAGCCCTCTCGTCCTTGGAGGACGATGGGGAATCCCTGGTACGTATGCAGGAGGGACCTCGTGACTGTCCCCTCACCCTCCTACCGCACAAGCAAGCCCCCGAGTGGCTGCCACCAGTCCCGTGGGACGGTGACTGAGCTTCCCCCATCCCGGGGAGCTCTGGGGCTGGAGCAAAGTTCCTCAGCTTTCGAGGCCTCTCTCCATCCATCTCTGGATGGCTCCGCAAAGTCTGAGCCTGGAGTGGGCTGGGCTGGCTACTGGGGACTTGCTCCTGGGATTGCTATTTTAAGGCGCAACCAAATCAATAATGAATGCTGATTTAATTGAAGAGGGACATGGGACTCAGAGGTGTCCTTGAGATGCTGCCCAGGGAAGGAGGAGGAGATGACACCCCCCCCGCCTTCCCACCCATCAGTCTTCACCTTGTTGCAGTTTGAGCGTTGGCAGGGACAACGGGACAAACTGCTGAGCTGAGAGAAATCCCTGTTTGTCTGGGTCTGCTTCTGCAGGCCAGTCTGAAGGGAGCTTGGGCAAATGCCTCTTCTCTGGTGCTCCAGCCTCTCCTGCTTTGAGGATGCTTCCTTGGAGGACTCTGCACAGGAGGCAAAGGTGGGCTGGCGCTGCCTTGCAATACCCATGAAACATGCAGAGCACAGACCACCTCGTCTCCTGCACTGCCTTTTGCCCATGCTCACCAATGGTGAGCAACGAGATGGCTGCCTGGGTTAGCCCAGGGAGGAGGAGAGGCTCAGAAAGGCCGTGTGTGTTCCTGCCTGCTCCCTGAGTTGATCCTTAGCCCCGCTGGCACCAAACGGCTGTCGTGCAGGCAGGGCTCTGCCTCCAGTTTGGCTCCTGAGAGCAGATGGGGACTCTGTTCAGAGGCGGGGGCAGTTCCGGTCGGCAGCTGCTGTAGGAACTTGTTTTGCTTTCATCGTGGCTTATAGGCAAGGCCGGGTGCTGTTACGGCACGCACACGGTGAGCAGCAGCGGTGGCCCTGTGCCAGGCCCAGCCTGTCTTGCTTTCACCAAGCTGCAGGGTGGCTTCAGGTTGCAGCACAGGGCTCCTCTGCCCCAGGCCTTCTGCCCACGCATCCATCAAGCAGTGGAGGGCGGGTGGGTGGGACCATGCGATTATCTAGCTGAGCTGTTGTGCAATGTGGGATGGAGAATTCACCCATGTCCCCTTCCCAAGTCCAGCAAATTGCCTAAACTAAAGAAGTCTTTCAGGAAGAAATCCTGTCTCGATCTGACAACAGCAAAAGCATCGGCTGGTGGTAGCTGAACTGTCCAAACCCTTCTGATTGTGGTTCCTCACCCTCAGAAATAAATCTATCACTTTTTCCTGATGGGAAACCTATCCTCACCTCATCTTCTGTCTTCAACTGCTGCTGCTCTGTCTTTCTCTGCTGGGTTAAACTCTGTGCCTTACAACATTTTATTATTCAAAAGTGCTTGTATACCAGGGTAAACTCACTTTTTGGTCCTTTTTAATGGTGAAAAGAAAGTGTAGCCTCTGTGTCTTATTCAGGAAGAGGTTTTGCTTTTCTTTGAGTGCCGGTGTTCAACCTTTACATGTTTTTAGCAGCCCCAGAGTTGCCAGTGTCATGCTGGCTAGAACGCCTTCTTGATCTGCTGGTCAGGGAGCCAAAACGTGCATTAGCCTGTTTGCCAGCGCTTTGCTCTGGAGGCATGCGTGAGTCCCAGGCACGCGCTGGTGTGTCCTGATGCCTTGCACTCGACCTTACTGATATCTCATCCCCTGAATGCAGTTTGCTTTCCTTCTGCCTCACCCTGCAACATTCCCTTTGGTCCTCTCTAAATACATCTTTGAACGGGCGCAGTTTACCGGTGACGTGGCTCGCTGCATCCCCAGCTTACCTCTTTCACTGCTGTTTCATCAGGCCAACAGCCACAGCCACTGAGCGGCAGCTGTGTCACATTTACATCTGGATCCTTTCGAAAACTCAAATTAACGTTGGGTGGAACTGCTTTGCTTCTGAATCTGGTCCGTTTTGGGCTTTCCTCCTCTGTCCTCCCAGCTCTACTGTAGATGCTGCAGCATCCAGAGCCCCCCTTGGGCTGCTGACCAAGAAGTCTCACAAAGAGCCCTGTTATAAATCTTCCTGGGTGATTAGCAAACTATAAAGTACATAATTATCTTCCTGTGATGAAAGTACATGACCCTGCTTCTTTACAATTATCTAGTAGGAGCACTTATTGAAGGCTTCCACTCTGTCTGCTTTATTAATTTTTAACTCTGTCTATTAATGGCCCTATGCTACTGTTAGACTTTCTCCCATTACTACTTTTTTTAATAATTCTGCTAGAATTTTTTCCTATAGTTGAAGAAACTTTGCATGTAGCGTGGCTAGTCATGGATGTTTCTTTTATGTCTTCTCCTTCTCTTACCCCTTTTCTCCTTGTTTTCATCAACCGCTGACTATGTTTGATTATGTTCACTTTACCTTCTACATTTTAACTTATGTCTTGGCTTCATCCTGGTCTCAGTGAACCTTTTAACCCAAGTGCTTGCTGTAGCACTGGGGCTTTCTGGCTGCCTAATAATCTCCTTAAAGAATTCGGTGGTTTTATTCACTATTTCCCCACACACACCTAGATCTTTTTTTTTCCTCTGACTATTTTGCTTATATTTTTGCGAGGAAGTTTCAGTTGTGGAAACATCAGATATATCTGTAACCACTTGGGGCCACGCTCTGTTGCCCACATTAAATGTATTGAGGTCATAATTTCTGGCCTTGGAAACCCACCAACTTCTGTTCCAATGACTGATCTTTATCTGTCATAATGAAGACTAAGCCAAGATTGAGTGGCTTTTGTATTAGGGAGTTACAAGTTTTAGAAACACTAATGACATACTAGTGCGAGGATCAAGGAAGTAACCACATCAGTGAGTATCTACAGCCTGCCTATGAAAAGACATCCCTGTCTGAAATGGCACACGTAAGGGCTGTGTCGTTACCCAGGAGGGTGGTCATAACTGAGACGTGAAGGAGGTGAGTGGGAATGCCTCGGCAAAGGTGAACATCTTGCACACGAAGATGAACACAGCACCAGGGCTAGGTTTCTGGATACCACTAATGATTGCCCCATGAAGAACCTCATGTGGGAACTCATATGCAAGGGACAAAGCTGCTCTTGCTGTATTCCAGGGCTGGTTCCTTATGTTGCTTTCAAAGAGTAGCAGTGATCGCAGTGGCTTTTAGATTCAGAATCCTCTTGGGAGCAACAAAAGCCAAGGAAGTCCATTGTTTCCTGGTGTTAGCTTAAAACCTTAAAAAAACCTACGTAACTGTGGAGAAGTTTGACAAGAGACACCACTTTTTAATGCTTTTATAGACTGACACAGTCTTTGCCAGCAGCAGGGAAAGCATTTAAGAACCTAGAATTGGAGGTTTGGAGCAAATTCACACCACTTATTGGAAAAAGACCATGAGGAAATAGTCATTGGCTAAAAATCAGGATAAAGCAAGTTATTACAAGCATAAGAGCATCCTTCAAAAAGCCAAAGCTGCCTTCAAATGAGGTAAACTTTGGCTGGGTGATTCATTTTGAGATCTGCCCTGACTTGAAATGTTGGTAAAAGAGGCTTTGGCGACAGACCAACAGGACAATCCTCAGAGCTCATCCGTGAGGAGTGGTGATCCTTGCCTAGAACTGCTTCGGTACTTGAAGGCTGGAAGGGGGCTAGTATGTCAGCAGTTTTAATAAAAAGTGCTTTTTACACGTTGAGGGGAGGCTGGGGAAAAGAAGACACAAAAAACTCAACCCTACGAAAGGACCTTCCAATTCTGAATGACTGGGAGAGAAAACATAAATGGAATTCAGCATCGCCAGATGTAGAGTAGTGAACGTGAGGGGAAAATGTGATTAAAAGTCAGTGGGCTGCGAGCTGAGCATAACCCCTAGAGACAAGATTGCAGGGTGGGCTCCCTGGGACCTGTTTGTGCACCCTTCTGAGAAAAGAGCCATGGTATTTCAAGTATGATCTCCCCAGGGCCAAGCAGAGGCGTGACACCTCCCCTTGATCTGCTCAGCACATCCTCCTGCCATCACCCACCTCTTAGTTGTAGCGAGAGCCTTCACCTGTCCAAGCTGGTGTCCTACAAAACCCCTTTAACAGTGCTCAGACCGTTGTTTCCCAGCCAGGACGGATATTTGGGGTCATTCTTCCCCAGATGCAGAATTTTCTCCTTCTTGTCGAATATGATCATTTTTTTTGTCCCAGTCCTCAAGTGTCTCAGGGTGCCTCTAGCGCATTGGACAAAGCTCCTCATTTAGTGTCATCTGCAAATTTGGTAAGGGTGTGCTGTGCCACATCTCCCGTCGCTGACGGAGAAGACGACGAGGTGGGCTCCAGTGTTGATTCCTGGGCTTGTCCACTTGCGCCTTGCGACCAGCAAGTTCCTGAGGATCTTGAACTGTAATTCTTACAAAAGGGTTATCTTTGAACTTTCATCCTGTTGTAATCTTTTGGAAAATATCAGCTTGATGCCCAGTCAAAGGAACAAATTACACAACAGCAATTATGAGAAAAGGAGAACAGAACAAAAACAAAACCACGTTATGCCTTTGTGCAAACCTGCCACACGCTTGTGGTTTGGAAGCTGCGTGCGCTTCTGATTCCACCTCTCCAAAGAAAACCTGGGAGAACAGGCAAGGCTCAGGGAGGGATGGCGAAGGGGACAAAGATGTGACGGTTTCTGTATGAGAAACTGCACGGGCTGGGGCTGTTCCCCTTCAAAAGACTATCATAAAGGTCTGAAATCATGGCTGGCTGGAGGAAGTGACTGCAGAGCAGCATCTCTCTGTCTCTCCCACCAGAAGGAGGGGGCTGCAAAGAATAAATATTGTCAAATAAAGCAAGTAGGAGCCAAGCTCAAATCCGAATTCCTTCCGCTGCACACAATTGAGCTGTGACATGTTGCTCCAGGACACATTCAATGCTAAAGGCTTACACAGTTTCAGGAGACACTGGGCAAGAAATCCACTGAGGATCACTAAATACATAAAAAGGACATCTGGCCTGGGCAGTCCCTGAGCCACGTGTAGCCAAGGGCTGGGGAGTACTTGTGGGTGGGAGTAGGACATCAAAGACATTTGTCATGATGCAATCCCTCCCAAAGATGTGCTTTTAGGCAGGATCAAAGTCAGGGCGCTGGCCTGCCTGGAGTGATTTTGCACTGTGAGACATCAGCGCGTCCTCCATAACAACAGAAATTCATGGCAATTATTAGTGGGTATTTACAGAATAATTTATCCTGTTCCCATTTGAGCTGATGGTCTCCTGCCATCCCCCTCTGGTTTTGCTAATCCCAGCTAGCAATCTGCCTGTAGTTACGCCTTGCTTCTCGGTCCCTAGGGATGTGATGGAGGTCGCCGCGTGTTTCCTTTGCCCATGCTGGCCTTTCGAGCAGGCTGCCACCCCAAAGACCCTCTGCAGTCACAGCACAGCTGTGCCAGTGCTGCCAGAGTTTCTACCTGCTCTTACTTACTAATAGTTTCTAGTAGAGGGAAAAGTAGTTGGATTTTTTTTTCTTACACTTGGTAAATCTTTTCAAGTTTCTTTCTCCAAGCCCTGAATTTTAGTCTGTGGTTTGAACTCTGGTAACCCTCCCGGGGAGAAGATTCCATCCCATTTGTGTGTCCCCCTCCTTTCCCTGCCCGTGCACGGGGACCGGCACCCCACACAGCCCTAACTCTGTGTTTCCCAGCTCCTGGGTCTGACCCCGTCTGTGCTCTTGACAGCAAAAAAGCCCAGAGGCGAGATGCCACGTACCACAGGGATGTGTCTGTGCTTGGGCTGAACCTGGCCGGGGAGCCTGCTGAGCACACAGCCAGCCTCAGCTCCATGCAGAAACCTCTTAGCAGTGGGATTTGGTAGATGCCTTCCTCCCCGGACGCAGGCAGGCAGGCACGGCCACATGAGGCCAGGGCTGGCCATGCAGGCTCCAGGCAGCTGCCGCACGGCTATCAGGAGCAATTAATGCTGAGCTGACCATGGGCCTCTGCAGAGGCGAGCACGAAGGGTGCTAAGCTTCAGGGCAGCGCTCTCGTGCACATGGGCAGCAATGAGCACGCAGGGCTCTTCCCTGGTTAATTCAGGCTGGCATTGCAAAAGAGCGCTTGGAGGCCCAACAGGCGAGATCTCTGCTCATAATAGTCCTTGCCCCCCACCCACGGCCGCTCTGGGACCAGGCCACTGAAGCTGTTGCTGTCTGGTTTCAGAGCCGTGTCCCTCCACCTTGCTGCAGCGGCACATGGCAGACCTGCTCCGCAGTGACCGTGACCTGGCCCCCAGCTTCCTCAACAGTGTCCTCAACCAGCTGAACTGGGCTTTCTCCGAGTTCATTGGCATGATTCAGGAGGTTAGTGTGCTGCCCGGGGCTGTGGTGTCTGGCACTCGATGGGTGCCCGTATCCCGCATGCAGACACGACTCTTGGGGCTGGGAGTGCAGCGATTCCTTGGCACGCCTGGCAGCTGAGCTGGGCCGGGGGTCGCAGCCCTCTTGGGAAGAGGCACCTTGTTAAGCTGTCTCCCTCGCTTGGCAGATCCAGCAGGCAGCAGAGCGCTTGGAGAGGAACTTTGTGGACAGCCGCCAGCTGAAGGTGTGCGCCACCTGCTTTGACCTGTCGGTGAGCTTGCTCAGGGTGCTGGAAATGACCGTCACGCTGGCGCCGGAGATCTTTCTCGACTGGAATCGCCCGTCGTCAGAGCTGCTGCTTCGGAGGCTCGCCCAGGTATCATCCTTTTGCGAGGTGTGAAGTGTCCTCCGAACGGGCATGGGGGGCCCTCTGTCCTCTCTCCAGATGTGCTATGAAGTGGGGGCTCCTGCTGCAAATGCTGTAGTACTTAAAGCTGCTACAGCAAACCTAGCTGCTGCAGAACAAGTGGTGCTCCCTAAAATTGCTACATGGCAACTGCTCCCCTCCTTTGCAACTAGTCTGGCCACAGCTGATTTCTACCTCTACCGGGAGGGAGGATGACAGTCTCTTAAATCTTCCTTCAGAGGGGCAGTGGCCAGTTTCTTCCACCCAGTAAATGCTGAATGCTCTTGTGACAAGCAATGCTATCAAGTTTGGAGAGGAGGTGTGGTACATCTGAGCAAGAGCTATAGAGAGTATATCTGGCTTCACAGGGCACATGCCCCAATGTTTGGGCAGGCATCTTGGTCCTTTGTCCCTCAGTCCTAGACTATGGTACCAAACATCTCCGCTTCCCTGCTGGGGTGACCAAGACAGCCCCATTCCAACCCGCAACACCCCTTAGGATCCAGTAAATTAATTCTAAAGCATGAGCAACCCTGGAAAGCCCTGAGGACATGCAACTGCTCTTGTATGAGCCGGCCTGGTGGAGAACAGTCATATATACCTTACCTATACCGCAAGGGTTGGGTTGCTCCAAGGGTTGAGGCTCAGGGCTCTGAGCAGATGAGGCAAAGCCAGATACAGTGGGGTCTAGTACGGCAATCTTGAGGGAAGTGCTCAGCCTGGGATCCCAGGATTTTCCCCGTGCAAGGAGAAAATTGAGGGGCCCTTAGCAGGTGGTTTAGGCAAGCTGGGGAATAGGCAGCAGAGAGCAGGGTGCTGCAGCATCCCCCTCGTGTCCTGGTGCTGCCACGAATCGGTGCCCCAGCACTGAACGTGCCCACAGAGGGGTGCAGGGTTCTGCTCTTTGTGCATGAGGGTGACAGGAAGAGGGATGCTGCATCTGAGAGCCGGTGCACAGCTTGCAGCAGTTGTGTCAAGCCTGGAGTGGTCCCCGCTCATCCCACTGGGGGTTTGGGTGAGAGCTAATGGTGGCTAATTAAGTGTCTTTACAGTTGATTCCTTCTGTGCTGGTCATAGGCAGAAATCTCTGCCTGCGGTGATGCTCTGTCAAGCAGAGAAGCAGATATTGTTCTCTGCGCTCATCCTGTGCTTCAGGGCTGTCTTGCTGCCAGCTCCAGGCAGGGCAGGACTTGGACTGTGCTTCACCCCGCTGACACTGCTTTCGCCCAGCAGCAGCTGCCAGCTTGCTCTTCACAGGCTGTGGCTGTCCTAGGGACTGTAGCTTCTGCTTGCCAAGAGCTTTTAGCCACAGAAGTAGCTTGGCATCATCTGTAGGTTGGATTCAGATTTGGGTGGAAGATCCTGAGATTCAGGTGTCTTGACCTCAGTCTGACTCTTCCCTGGGAGGTTTGGGTCTGGTACAAGCACTGTGGTGTGGTGCCACCTCCCTCTGTGCCAGGGCCAAGCTAGGACACTGCTGCGAGCCTCCCTCTGTGCATCCACCAGCTCCCAGGCACCGAGCCTGACCTATAAGGACGTGCTGCCCCAAAGCATGCCCTTTGGATGCTGCTCACAGGAAGACCCATCCAGAAAATACAAACCCTCTCTGCTTTTCCCTCCACAGCTCTTGAACCAGGTGCTGAACCGTGTGACAGCTGAAAGGAACTTGTTTGACAGAGTGGTCAACCTCCGTCTGCCAGGTGAGTCCATGCATGGACTCTCTGTCCCTCTCCATTGAAAACATGCTGGAGGCATGTCCCTGGGAGGTGGGGGATGGCGTGTGCTGAAGGTCGGCGCAGAGGTGTATGGGATCAGACCTCAGGCCTGCCACATCCCTGGCTGGGAACCCAGCCTGGTGCTGTGGACTGCCACAGAAGTGCTGTCTTCAGAAGACATGTAAATCCTCCAGGCAGACCTGAGCTTTGATGCTCTTCCTAGGCCCTTAGCCTCTGTCTGCCCAGCAGCTCTGGTTCCCCCCAGGATCTCTGTCCTTACGAGGCAACTGATGCATGAGTCTGGCTGTCTGTGGTGGAAGTGGCAGCCGTGCCATGCTTGGGCAGGGGGGTATCTTGCTAGGTATTGATGTGACACAGGTTAGGTGGGAGCTGTTTGAAAGGCTCAAAGCCCTGGACAGATTGCAGTTTAGGTAGCAGACTTGGTTGCTGTGCTCTGCATCAAGTAAAGGGTGCACTGAATTGCTGGGGGAAGCCGTTCTCACCAGCATCAGCCCTCTCCCTCGTGGAGGTGACTGTGGGCAGCTGAGTTGTGCCTGTTAGCAGAGACTGGCTCCAGGTGCTGTGTTGTGGGCATCCTGTATTTCCTGTACAGCAGCTGGATTTTCCTGCCTGCTTAGGAGGGGACAGACCACCTTCTCCTCTTGAGGCTTGGAAGAGGCAGGGGTGCTCCATCGTCAGGGCAGTGCCTGAGTCCAGGATTTGCATTAGTGGGGGGGACTCCTCTGTCCTTAACGAAACCCACGGCCCCACCAGAGAGCCCAAGTCACGGTCCCTACCCTCCTGGACTGCTCTGCTACTAAGTCTGGAAGCAGCAGTGCAGCCCTACTCTGCCTGTCGTGCGGTGGCAGCAGCTCTGTCTTTCTTTTGCTTCCGTAGGGCTGGAGAGCGTGGACCATTACCCAATCCTTGTGGCCGTGACGGGGATACTGGTCCGGCTGCTTGTGGACACTGATGTTCAGGGGTGAGTGGCTTTTGACTTCCGAAGCACAGAGTCGCCACATGCGGCATTGCTTTGGGTGCGGCAGTAGTCAGCGCTATGGGAGGTGTTGCAGGAGTGATGTGGGTGCGTGGGGACTGAAACAAGGCAAGGCAGATGTGCACGGAGCAGGCAGAAGCCAAGGAGCTGCATGCCCCTGCAGCAGCTGCGTCCCAATGCTACTGCTGGATGCAGAATTCCTTCCTGTGGTCCAGGAAAGCCCTCGTGAGAGGTAGCTATGAGGTGGCGTACCGACAGCACGTGCACCTTCCTACCCAGGATGGGGTCTGGCACTCCATGCAACAGGACAGCTGCTGTCGGAGGTTGTGAGCGCCGCGTGTAAAAGAGCTGTGCTGATGCAGTGATGCAGGCAGAATGCTGTGACACACAGCAATGGATGCAAGGGAGTTCATTAAAGCTCATTCACTCTGGACACGTCTTGGGGAGACATCAAAATGTGTGCAGAGCTCTCTGGCTGCCCAGGCCTGTGGCACAGGGGTGAGACAAATTCTGTCCAGGCGCTTATGTGATGCTGATTTTCAGATGAAGCAAATCTTCTTGTCTTTATGGTAACTAGCTATTCAGAGAGACAGCACTGGGGGAATGATGTGGCCAGACAAAGCCACAGATGACCTACTGGTTTATGTGTGTCTGTGCCTGCTTGTACCGAGTCCTGAAAATAGGCTCATGCTGGTATCCTCTGCAGCCCTGCCTTTGCTCTCTCCCAATGTCATTTGTAGGTGTCTTGCCCAGCCACCATGCCCTGTAGGATGCTGAAGGAGATGGGGCTCTTCTGTCTGCACTGCAAATCCTGCTTGTTCTCACGTTTGGAGAACATGATAGTCTCTGGCTTTGTGGAGAGTGGAGCCCCATCTGGCCGAGCAGCTCAGCCCTGCAGCCAGTCTTTCAGCTTCTTCTCTCAAGGACTCAAAGATGTACACAAATGTATCTAATTATATCCTGCCTCCCGTGACTGCTGCACCAGTCTCACAGCCCCAAGTGTAACAGTGCCAAGAGCTTAGCACAAGGTCATTGATCAGTGGCCTTTCTGGACTGGGATTGGGGGTGGATTTTGCTCGCCCCCAGAATCCTGCTCTGTGGAAAGGGCAAACATCATGAATTTGATACCACAGCAAGACACTTCTTCCTGGAGGGAAAGGGGAGGTGATAAAGCAGTTCCCTGCATGCTAGGCAGGACAAGAAGTCCTACCCTGGCTCCCTGTCCCTTGAACTTCTGTCCCAGACCAGGTCGCTTGTAGAGTCAAAGATGGGAAGGGATAAAGCTCTTTCTCTGACCCGCAGTTCAGCAAACTCTGAAGAGCGCTGTGAAGATGGTAGTGTGATGAAAATCACATCCTTCCCAGGCCACAGGGAGTCCTGGGGAGACAAAAACCTTCCAGACTGTGTCTTCTTTACCTGAAAAGCCAGTTGTGCTTTGGGTTAGGAAAACCCGGGCAGCCAGTGTCAAGGGGGCTGTACATCGCCAAGCGGCACTGTCCCGTCTGCCAACGGAATCCTCTGCGCCTTGGGCAGTGGTGGGCTGCGCGGTCACAAACCAGAGGTGCCGTATCCTGTGGTGTGCAGTTGGGAAGTAGCAAGTCTCTGACTGATCATCAAGGGCTTTGTGGTCACCTCCTTGGGCACTGGAAAGCAGAAATAAAAACAAAACGGGAATGATGCGGGCAAAGCATCATGTCCTTATGGTGGACCTAGCTGAGCAGGAGAAGCACAAGGTGAAACAGGAGGAAGCCTAGGGAAAAATGTCTATAAAACAAAATGCTTCTACATGCTTTTGCAAAGCCCTGCAATAAATCTGAGGTTTGATAAGTCACTGATACATAAAAAGCAAGCAGACATTGCAGGGGGGCCATTGAGGTCAATCAGGAAAAAGAACCAAGGCTAAGTGGCTTGGAGACCCTCTACTGCTACCTGAGCAGAGGGGACGGCAGCCTGATGGCAGAGATCAGCGTGGCTGCAGGCAGAGTACCTGACATTGCAGGGAAAGCTGAGCTACCCGCCCTCTTTGCAGCACTCACTCTGAATTGAGGACTGGGGTGCAAGTGTTGTAGCCCGCTTATGGAATGGTTCTGCTCTGTGCAGGCATGTTCAAAAACAGCAAACAGGGCCAGGGGGGAGAAAAACAGCAGATATGAGAGGAAAAGCAGAGGCTTTTCTGCTGCCTTTATGTTCCTCGAGGGTTCGGTCCTGGTTTGATCCTGTGTGCAAGTCTCTTGGTAGCATCGCTGCAGGGTGCTGTAGGACTGGGTGGTGCAGCTGGGGTGAGCAGAGCCCCATAGGGATCTCCTCCCCACAGTCGCCCGAAAACCAAGGAGACAGGTCAACAACGGGTGGCCCAGAGCAGGGCGATGGGAAGCATCCGTCTCCAAGCGCATGAGTAAGAGGATGGTCCATGGAATGGCAAAGGGAATTCAAACCTTCCTCAGCTCTGTAGGCTCCCATGGGAGATGATTGCCATGGGTCATGTTGGTGCAGGAGGTAACTGAAGAGATTTAAAGGATCCCATATGTAACCAGGCTCTCCAGAGCAGACTCATTTTATATGAAGTCAAGAGGAAACACTTTTCCTTTTTCCTTTTTCCCTTTTCCCTTCATCTCAGTGCAGCGAGCATGGTAACAAGACGGGCTTCTTTTCCTTCCTCGGAAGCATTCTGCCTGGGCAGTGCTGGAAGCAGGTAGAAATCTCTTCCAGGTCCCATTTGGCAACTCCCAGATTGCCACAAATCATTAACAGAGAGATTATCTGACCCGCATTTGCATGTAGGAACTTCTGTGTGGGAAGTGCCTAGGACACTAGCTGTTACCCTGACTGGTACCCTGCGAGGAGGCTCTGCCCCAGAGGATGAGGACAGGGGACAGGACCTGGGTGAGTTCCTTGGCTTGGCTGTGGTTTTTCTGGGTGCCTCTAACCCAGTGAGCCGACGCTGTGCCAGGCACTTGGTTGGAAGGTGCTGCAAGCTTTGCTCTGGGACAGAGAGGACAGGTTCATCTGGGGGTTGAGGAATGAAGTCTCATTTATGGGGCCAAAACATTCCAGCGGGGAAGGGTGGGAGTAAGGAGAGCCAGGGCCCTGACGACTCATCCAGCCGCGTTATCAGGCTGCAGTCAGATGCCTCGGCTGCTCCTTGCCCAGCACAGGACGCTCAGCCAGGCATCAAGTCCTCTTGCTATGGCCTTCTGGCACCAAACAGAGCCATTAAGCACAAGGAAAGGGAACATTGCGCAGGCTGGGATGTGATGAGACAGTTGATACATGGTACGCCTTAGTCCCTAGATGGAGCGGGCTATGCTTTTGCGAGAGAAAGAATGCATTTCCTCGTCGGGTCCGGCAGGAGGGCTGGTGCTGCTTATGGTGAACCAAAGCTTCAGTGTCCACCTCATCTGGGCTTACTGATCTTTGTAAAGCCTCCATGGGTCACTTAACCACAACTCCCAAATGCTTGCTGGGGGCTGGAGGGCGGGAAGTAAAACCTTACGCTGATAACCAGCGTGGCTCGGCTCCCTCGCAGGACATAACAACCCTTGGAAATGGGCAGAAGAGCATTAGTGCAGGGCACAGATGGGGAGGCTGCTGGCTCAAGCTGGGGTCCCTCAGCAGAGGGTCTTCTAGTTCCCACAACAGGAGCTGTGTTTCCCAGCAGAGCAGCTGCCTGTCCCTCAAGGGCTTGCCGGGAGGGAGCTAAACCTCGTCAGCAGGCGAGAGCGGGGCCGCCTGGCGCTGCGGGCTGGGCTGTCTCACCAACAGGCAGCAGCTCCTTGTTTTAAAACTATTTTGGCCTCTGCAGTGTTGTTTTGGGACTGCTCAGGCCTCCTGACGTGCTGCCCCCTCCCAGCCCTCGGGTCTGACAACAGCTGGGCAGCACCTTCGTTGCGGGGAGTCCCAGCGCCTGGCAGGGCCGAGGAGGCAGGGACGCCCGTGTGCTGCCTGTTTGCCAGGCCCTGGTGACTGAGCCTTGGTTTTGCAGGGAGGAGAGGGAGGGCAGGATCTGGCAGGCTGAGCCAGGAGCTGGGCTGAGTCGTTGGGTCCGTGCCACAGACCCTGGCTGCCTTCAGCCGGTATCATCCCCCCGTTTGTCTGCTAAATAATTGAGCAGATTTTCTATTAAGCCTCCTTTGGAGTGAGCTAATGGAGCGGCGTTGGCCAGAACTTGTGTAAGGATCCTGGCGAGAGCGAGCGGCAGGAGAAGCGGCAAGGCGCGACAGTGAGGCTATTGGTCCCCTGCGTGCGAGGACATGTTGTAATTAGGACTGGCCATATCAGTTGGAAAAGGCTTTGTGGAAAGCGAGTGGCCACCCCAGAGTGGAGATGAGCCATGTTGTGCCAAGACTCAGCTGCCGCTCTGCTCCTTGGGCTTCCCCCATGCCCCGTGGACACTATCCACTCAGAGGCAAGAGGAGCGAGGCCAGGCAGCGCGTTCCCCAGCCCTGCCCGCAGCCGATGCTCTCAGAGTGAGTCTGGAGGGTTAGGGCACCTGCACGGAGCCGGCAAACTTGTCCGCAGCACAACTGTACAAGAAATGACCTAAGCAGCCTTCAGGGTGCATCTCCCAGGGACTTCTGCCCAAAAGATGGAGACGACAGAGGGAGGAGCGCCGTGGTCATCAGGAACATGGTGCTACCAGCCCGCAGAGCACAGGGCGGGGATCCTGGGCCAGAAACCACCACGCTGTGCCAGTGGGATGCTGAGCACGAGCCAGCAGGACCTGCCAGGAGGAGTGGCACTGGGCTGATGTGATGTTGGGGTAATTCTGGCTGGATTGCCGCACTCTTCTCCTTTGCACAGTACAGATGGGTGCAGAGGGATGGACTGGCAGGAGGGAGGTTCCCTGGGCAGAAGTAACACATTGGTGAGCAGGAAGGATGGTTTGGGGGTCACCTCCACTGGAAGTCACAGAAGATTCCAGTCTGCAGGTTACTAAACTCAGCCTGGCCACCCGTGTGCTTGAGCCTTACTGGGACCCTCGGGACTTGGCTGGTCCCCGCTGGACATGGTAGTTCTTTGCAATCCCGTAGGACACTGTGATTACTGATCACTTAAACACCGATGCTCCTCAACACATACTGATGAGCGAGCTGTGGTAGAAGGAGGTGCAGGAGTAGACATTTCATGGACCACTCAGTCTAAAGGAGTCCTTGCTACCTTGCCCTAAAAACTTGGAAAAGGAGTGGTGTGCGAGTCTTGCAGTACATAACGTATCGGGGTGAGTGTGAGCCAGAGCACGGAGGAGTCACTAGCTCAGACCTAGGTTTCACAGTTAAAAAAGGAGTCTGGCCTTACTGGTCTTACAGTTTTTACAAGCTGCCAGCTCTAAATGCTGTGTCCTGAGCAGTGGGACTGCCAAGGCTGGGATCTCCATCCCCTCGGGGCTGTTGGCCACAGGCTGGGTAGCAGGAGCAGGCGTCGTGCTGCCCAGCACCAGCCCTTGCTGCTTCAAGCTCTTCGGAAAATCATGAGCGTCGTAAGGAAAGGATCCAGGTCCAACCATGTACATCGTGTGTCCAGTCCCAGCAGCAGCACTGGCATTCAGCACACCCACATTGCCCTGGCTGAGATGTGAAGTGCCAGGGAAGACAGGATTCAGCCTTGGAGGCAGGTCCCCAAAGCTAGTCCTTCATCCCCGCGGGCACAGGTGCAGGTCCCTGCGTGCCAGGGACGCCGTGCTTTGTACTGACCCATTACTTTACCCTGCGGAGTCAAGGAGTGGGAGGCCAGTTTGGCAGCAAGCTGGGGCTATAATGGTGTAGATAGATGGCTGTCGAGAGAGGATGGTGTATTCCTCAGGGACCATCCATTACATTTCCCAGCTCCTGCCTGTCAGGGAGATTGTACTCGTGGCTGTTTTTCCTTGCTGAGGTGATTTGCCTTTCAGGCTGCTTAATGAACTGCTTTAACAGTTCAAACTGCCTTGCCTTGCTCGTCAGAGCAGCAGTGTGGTGCAGGGTCCCTTCCGAGCATCAGAAAGGTGTGAAATGCAGCAGCAGGATTTTCCTGGGTAAAGGCAGCGGGGAGCCCTTGGGAGCAACACTGATATGAACCTCAGATATGCTGTCCCCAGCATAGTGGGGCTCAGCCTTCCTGCAGGGATAGGAGAGTTGCAACCAGGCTAGAAGAGCTCCTTGGCTTCTCGAGGCTGGAGTGTCCCCAGAGAGGCCCTCAGGAGCTTTTCTTACACTCCAGTTGGCCTGAACTTTCCACGAGCTTCAGTCATTAGCCTCAGCTGAGGATGCAGATTTGCAGGAGCACTAATGCCCAGGAAGCTGATGTTTGCACCGGGGAGGGGGAAGGTTTGCAGGGAGACCTACAAGGATGGCGACAGAAGAGCAGCAGATGGGTAACACCCACTCCAGGTGCCGGAGCCTGGAGCAGCACTTCGCCTTTCCTTTCGGAGGAAGACATGGTGCTTAGATGTGGCACGTGCTCCGGCACAGGTACCGCCTTGGCAGGCACGGGCCATGCTCAGGGCAGTGCCTTTGTTGGGTTTGGATCTGGGCCCTCTCGGCGGTGTCTCCTCTCTTTCCCAGACATTCCCAGGGCAAATTCAAACCATCCTTCCCGTGGGATCCCTGCCCAGGTGCAAAGCCAGGGGATGGCATTGCCTCAGCTCCATCCTCGAGAGGCAGGGTGCCTCTCACCTCTCCATCCGGCACCGAAGCACCTCGCCACCCCCCGGCAGCACCCCAGCGGAGCTGGCTCAGTGTCCCGGCCTCATCAGGAGCACTGCGCTAACGCGAGGTGACAGGGCCGGCAGCGGCGGGCATGCAGGGAGCGAGAGTGCCGGCCAGCGGGGCCTGTCGCTCCGCATCCCATCGCCTTCGCCAGCTGCCAAGCAGCGGCCGCAGGGCACACGGCAGTGGGGCACGCATCGCACGAAGCTGCACGCGAGATCAGTGTCAGGAGGGGCGCTGGGCGGCTGCGGCTGTCTCAGGATAGCTGCTCTCCCCTACTTGGATGGATGGGGGGTTTCTGACAAGCACTTTGAGCGTGGTTGACTTTTTGCTGGGAAAAAAGCTGCTTGTTTCCCGGCTGAAAAAGCTGAAGGACAGGCGCTAGAGGTGTCCTGATGCCCCAGGGACCTTACCCTCCCACTGGTTGCAGGGCTGCCAGCAGCTCTGGGGGCAGGGGTGCACGGCCATGAGGGACTGCAGGTTGGGGAGAAGGTTTGCAAGGGGACCTGGTCCCCGTTTTTGGTTGTGTCTGGCTGTGCTCCTGCCTGTGGGGTGGCCCGGCATCCCTCATGCTGCAGGTGATAGCCACACGCTCCTGCTCTGGCTGTGGAGCAGGCAGTGGTGGCCGGCAGATGGGGGACACCCTTATCCCTCTGCGGGATCACACAGGCATTGCGGGGCTCCCTGTGCCGGGGGCGATGCAGGGCTGGGCCCCAGGGAAAGCGGTGCAGACACCCAGTGAGGTGAGGGCTCCATCCGCAGAGTGCTGGGATGCAGCCAAAGACAGGGCCAGTCCAACCCCAAGCGGGTGTCCCCAGGGTGCCTCTCCCCCACACCTAAATCCTGCTCATCCCTATTGAGGTCTGGATGTGCCCTTGTGTCGGTGGCACTGCTCCCTCCTCAGCTCCCAGCCATCACTAGAGACCTGCCCTCCTGGGGACAAGCCACTGGGCACTCCTCTCGCACCATCCCCAGGCCACCAGCTCCAGCTCGGCACATTTAACCCCCTCGCCGAGGCCAACCTAATGCTGTTTGATGGGAACAGAAGCTGCGAGCCCAATGCAAATCACCAGCCCAGCAGGAATTCAGGGCTCCCTCAGACCCCCAGACTTCTGCCTCTGTGCCCATGGGATGCGGAGCGGCTCCACGCCGCTGCCCTGCAAGGGCAAGGAGACACTCAGTCCAGTGTGAGCTTAAAAAAATAGGCATTTTTATTTCAATGTAACTAGAGAATTACAACCCAAGAGAGGAGAGGATTACTCACATTTATCGATAGGCCTATTAGATTACTGCCTAAATAGCTGTGCTTTAGCAGCGCGTTTGTCCGCCTCAAGGAGAAGCAGCGAAGGAGGGTGGTGCATCTGAGACCTCATCGTCCTTGGTGGCACAGGGAGGTCTGAGCAATGCGAGCCGGGGCACTGTATCGCATCACCTAATTCTGCCTTGACTATTTACAGCTTCTCAGGAGGCAAAAGCTTGTAACATTTGCTTGGCTGCATGGCTGGTTAGGTGCTGAGCTCCATCCCTCCTGCGTGGCCATGTTTGGAGAGGGGCACCTACCCCCCCTTTGCGATGGGATCATGCTCCCCCCGCTCCTGGCCACGGCATGCTGATGGGGACCGGCACGGGGTGGGCGAGGACAGTGGCACTGCCATCCCTGGGAGTCCTGGCATGAATGAGGACAGTGCCCCACTTGTCACGGCTATTCCTTGGCCTGGGGGTCCATGGCGGTGGCACCAGGTTGGGTCTCGCGTGCCTGGGGATGTGGCAGACTGCCGGCCCCAGCTCACCGTTAGGGAGTTTGGCTGCCTGAATGAAGTGCGGGTTTCTCAGGCGTGCTGGGTTCGTCAGCGTTACCCTTGTGCTAACGAGGCTGTTGCCAGTGGCTTGCACGAGGAGCTCTTGCTGGGCACCAACATGCTCCCAGCCCAAAACCCACCAGGGGCCCGTGGCTGAAGCAGTCGTGGGTGATGCCGATCTCCCCCGCGGGTTGCGGTCAAGCCAGGAATTCAGGGTGCCAAATAATCCTGCTTCTAGCAGCAATGGAGGAGAACAGCTCTCAGGAGGCCCCAGCTCTCTTCCCAGCTCCCTCCCTCCTGCCCTGCTACGACACAATGGGAGTGTCCGAAAAGATGGAGCTGATGGACTCTGAGTCTGACTTGAGCTGCAGGACCTTGGGGTTCTTGGCGTCAGGGAAGTCCTCGCCGAGGGCCAGGCGGATCTTGCCATTCTGCGTCTCCCTGACGGGCTCGAGGAAGACCACGTGCTTGTTGGCGCTGACTTTGCGGTTTGGCCCGTCGGTGGCGGGGGGGGTGGCGCTGAGGATGGAGGACTGGGCGCTGCACTCCTGCGGAGGGCTGAGAGGAGCCGGCTTCTTGCAGCAGCTGGGGCAGCGGCAGGGCGTGAGGTACAAGTAAATGAGCACGAGCAGCAGGCTCACAATGCACCCCAGCAGGGTCGTGAGGCCGGTGCTGAAGGTCTCCCCGTCCGGCTTGGGGTAGTGGACCGTCACGTTGACTTCGCATAGCCTGCTGAAGTTGCGGGGGCTGTTGATGGCCAAGCCCACGTAGACCCCCGAGTGCCAGGGCTTGGCTACCGCAATCTTCAGGCTGCCGTTGCGGTAGACCTCCAAAGAGCGGTTGCTGTTCCCCGGGTGTTTGATGGGCTCGTGGTGAGGGGAGATCCACATGTAGGTGGTGGCTGCAGCCGGCAGGCTGGTGTTGCAGGTGAGCAAGAGGGTCTGGCCCACCTTCACGGGGAAGGGCACGGGGTGTGCGTCTTCAGAGCCCGCCGAGCAGTTCTCGAACATGTGGCTGTATTTGAGGAACTTGATCAGGGACCGGGGCACGTTGTCAGACACCTTGCAGGTGTGTTCCTCAAAGAAATCCTTCACGGAGCTGAAACCTCGCTGCTTCCAGCGCTGGAGCATCAGGTAGAGTGGGCAGCTGCACCTGACAGGGTTGTTGTGCAGGTACAAGCCGTTCCTGATGTTTTCGGGCAGAGCCGCAAGCTCCTCCACGGGGATGCTGCTCAGGCTGTTGGAGGAGAGATCCAGCGTGCGGAGGCTGTAGTTGCCCAGCCCTTGCACTGAGCGGAAGGGGAAGGCGGTCAGGTTGTTCCAGCTCAGGTAGACTTTCCGCAGGCTGCTCAGCTTGGCGAAGGCGTTTTCCTCCACTCGTGTAATGCGGTTGTTGTAGAGCAGAAGCTCCTCCAAGCTCACCAGTGCGTCAAAGTAGTGCGTCTCAACGGCATGCAGGTGGTTGGAGGACATGTCGAGGTGCCGCAGGTAGGAGGCATTGTGGAAAGCCTGCGGAGAGAGGTCCTTAATCTGGTTGTGGCTGATGTGGAGGGCCTCGAGGTGCGGGAGGGCGGCCAGCCAGCGGTCGTGGAGCTGGGTGAGGGCGTTGTGGCTGAGGTCCAGCGTGGTCGCGGTGGGCGGCAGCGCCTGGGGCACGCGCTGCAGCGTCTGCCGGCTGCAGCTCAGCAGGTCGGAGGTGCAGATGCAGGCGGCGGGGCAGCTGTGGGGCAGCGGGGAGGCGCGGGGAGCGCGGCTGTGGGCACACAGCTGGAGCAGCAGCAGCAGCAGCTTCGCCACCCAGGGCCAGAGCGGGTCTGCGGGCACCCACGGGGCCATGGTGCCGGGCGGGAGCCTTTGCGCAGCCCGGCGGCACGGCCAGGCTCAACGAGACGCGAGAGAAAAACGCGCCGCGGTCCTCCCCGGTCTCCCCCGTGCTGCCTTGGCGGGGGGGGGGGGGCTCTACCAAGCGTCCGCAAATGCCCCTTTGCACCTCGCAGAGGAGGATCCCGACTCCAGCCGTGGGGCTTGAGAAGAGTTAACGGGCGGCATCGCCCTGCCCCGCTCTGCCGCGTCTCATGCGAGGCTGCCGCGTACCTGCGCTCCAGCCGGCCGGGGGCTGCCCGGCGCCCAGCTGCGGGGGCGCGGGGGGGGGCCGCCGTCCGGCATCGGGGGGGCTGAGACGCTCCAGCGGGTCGGGGCTGCGCTCCGGGCCCGGCGGACGCCTCGCTGCCTCCCGGAGCTGCGCGTCCCTGGAGCGCGAAGTTTCTCACGGCTCGGCGCGTCCCCGCGCTCCGGCCCCCGGTGCGCTCCGGCCCCCGGTGCGCTCCGGCCCCCGGTGCGCCCCGGCCGGCACCTCCCGGGGAGCCGGGCTCGCTGCGGGAACGCGGTCCCGCTCCGGCCCCTATTTACGTGCTGGCGGAGCGCGACGCGTGGGCCGGGCGGGATCCCATTGGTCCCGGCGCGGGGAGTGGTGGCCGCGGTGGTGGCCGTGGCCGTGGCCTCCTTTGCCGTCCTGCGAGCGGGCGGGGAGATGCGCAGCCAGCGCTGGCCCCGTGGGGTCCTTTGTCCCCAGGGGGTGCTCGGGGCCACTTCACCGACCCCCCGGCCTCCCCGCTGCGCAGCCGCGGTCCCTTCCGCTGGAGACCGGCAACCTCGCCCGGCTGGAAGCCGTAAGGCGGCCGCGCCGGCTGCTCCGCGACCGCCCGGCCTCCGGGAGGGTGCCGCCAGCAACCCGCCCCCTCCTCACCTCTGGGAGCCCCTCGAGTCCGATCCTGCACCCAGGCTGGGAGCGGGGATGGCGGTCATGCCCCCCCCCCCCTCCCCCCCTGCCCAGCACCCAGCCGTCCTTCCCGCTGCTCTCACCCTCACCACCCCCTGCATGAGCTGGCAGGGACCCCCCTCACCCCCCACCCCCCGGCCATGGGGCGAGCAGGGCCGGCCGAGCCCGGCGGGGTCCCCACGGCGACGGGGTGCCGCCGGCTGCCAGCGGGGAGGGGGCGGCCCCAGGGTGAAGGACGCGCAGGAATGTCATTGCCCGGAGCCCGGGCGCGTTAGTGGGAAGCGGAGAGCTGGGCTGGGGAATTGGTTTCCATTAGGGCAGCAAAAAGCCAATTTGGCGGCTGCGGCTGCCGCGCGTCGAGGGGCTGTTAACCCCCTGCACCCCGGCCCAGGCTCAGCCGGTGCCGCCGGGCTTCTCCCGTGCCCCCGCTCGCCTCCTGCCGCCGGGGCAGCTGCGCTTGCCGGAGGGCCGGCCACGGAGCCAGCTCTGCTCCTCGCCGAGGGCCGTGAACAGGCCCACGGCACTGGTGCTTGATGGAGGCACTCGTTAAGGTGCCCTTCATCTGTCCCGGCTGTCCCCGCTGATGCTCGAAGCCAGGGAGAGCCACGACTGCTCCCTCCTGCCTTGTGGGGGCACCCGCTTGCCCCTGGAGCCCTGCCCTTGGTGCGGGGGCGGGGGGGCCACAAGCCCGGCATGAGGCTGCTGCGTGGCATGTCTCCTTTTACCCTTGCAGTGCGGTGACGTGAGGGTGGTGCTGGCTGCTTCAGCCGCCCTGCAGCTCCCCAGGCTCCGCCGGGCACCGGTGCACAAGGGCTGCAGCCTCAGCAAGTGCTAATGCACCGTATTGATCCCCAGAGCCTCTGAGCGGGGGGTGGTGGAGGAGGAGGAGGGCTGCTGCCCTTCAGCTGCATTTGACCATGTTTCCCCAGCTCGATGCTGGGGGGGGGGGGGGCCACCAGCTGGGGATGCAGCCGGGTGGCCTTGTGACCGCAGGGTGGATTGTACCTAGGGCAGAGGCCTGACTGTGTGTCCCTTTGCAGGGCCGAGCGTGCGACGGCGGTGCTGCTGGCAGACCCCTGCTTCCAGCTGCGCTCCATCCAGTACCTGCTGGGCCATGCCGAGCCCTCGGCCCTGGCAGCTGCCGCCCCAGCCACGGACAAGCGCCATTTCTCTCTGCACACCTGTAAGTGTCGGCACTGCGCTGGGAGCTGGGCTGTGCTCACCACCCAGCCATGGCTGGGATGGGGAGGCAGGGCTGCTGGCGTCTGTGTCCCCTGCGACGTGTCCCAGCCTCCTTAGCCCTGGGGACAGGGGTCCGTGGCTCCCCCACAGTCCCCCAGTGGTGGCACTTGGGATGGGTCTGTGTCCAGTGCCTGCTTTTGGCAGCAGTTTTGTCCCCTCACAGCACCCAGTGTCCAGCTTGCTGTCCCCAGCATGGGGTTCCCTGTCCCCAGCACCAGGCTCCCTGTCCCGGCTGGTCCCCGAGGGCAGCTGCAGAGCCCCATGCATCGCCCAGCAGCTTTGGGACAGCCTGAGGGTCACATTCACCCACACACACCCGGTTTGTCCCCACAGACACGGAATACATCAGTGCCGAGGAGCTGGAGAAGGTGGACAAGATGCTGAGCCACCTCAGCGAGGAGTCCAAGCAGGCAGCTGCCACCACGCTGGTGAGTCCCCTGGCCCAGTCCCGATGCTCAGCAGCAGCCCCAGCTCCCGGCACAGCTGCTCTGGGACACGGGGTTTTTGCTGCCACCGCTAACTGCCTGGTGCCCCCCCACAGCCCACCAGTGAGGAAGACCTGTGCCCCATCTGCTACGCACACCCCATCTCGGCCATCTTCAGACCCTGCTCCCACAAGTCGTGCAAGTGAGTAGCTCGCATGCGCAAGCCCCCCTCAGGGCGACTGCCAGGCCCGGGCCCCCCGTGCCGTGCAGGGGGGCTCACGCTCTTTCCTCCTCTGTCCCAGAGCCTGCATCAACCAGCACCTGATGAACAACAAGGACTGCTTCTTCTGCAAGGCCACCATCACGGGGGTGGACGACTTCACCAAGCCAGCCAGCTCGTAGCACCCAGCCCCGCACCGCGGGCTCCCCCAGCTGAGCGGGGCAGCCCCCCTGCCGCACACTGGCTTCTCCCCGGACGCTCACCCTGCTCGGGGCTGCGGGGCCCTTGCCCACAGGGCCACGACCCAGCACAGGGCCGCAGTGTGGGGCAGGGGGCTGTAGGGAGGGGGACGCTGGCGGGGGGGAGGCCTGATGCCAGGCTCTGGGGCGAGCATCCCCCTCCCCCAGCGCCTGGGCCATGGCAGCCCCTCTGCCCCACAGGCCGTTCTCAGGGAGGGGTGCCCAAGGCCTCGGCTCTGTGGCAGGCCCGGGGACGCGCGGCTGGGCGTTCGGGCTGTTAACTTGCCCCTGGCTGGGGGCTGACTTCATGAAACGCAGCATTAAATTATTCTTCCTTATATGGTGCCCTGAGACATGGGGAGGGGAAGCCAGGGCAGCGCTGGCGAGCAACCCACTGCTCGGGCCACACTCAGATGACACTCAGCAGTAGATGGAAATACAAATATTTAATCCGAGTAGAGCCGGGAGTGCAGGGCCCACCAGGGGCTGCTACATGATGATGCGTGGCTCTGGCACAGACTCCGCGATGGACTTGTGTGGCAGCACATTGGCCCCATTGAGGTAGAGCTCGTCGTTGACGATGACGTCCTCGCCCAGCACTGTCACATTCTCCATGCGCACCTGCCCCAGAGAGGCCCCGTCACACCTGCCCCGGCTCAGGGCTCAGTGCCACACTCCTGCCCGCAGGCATTGGCGCATCCCTCCATCCCTTCGGCCGCAGCCCGAGGAGTCAGGAGGGCAAGAGCCGAGCCCCCATTCCCCGCAGGGGCACACACATCCTCACCCACTGCCCCACGGAGCAGCTCCAGCCCACGATGCAGGACTCCAGCCAGGAGTGGGAACGGATGCGGGCCCCCTTCAGCACGGTGCAGCGTTTGATGCGCACCCCGTCCTCCACCACCACGCCGGCCCCAATCGTCACGTTGGGGCCGATGACGCAGTTTGCCCCGATCTTGGCGCTGGGGTCCTGGAAGGAAGAGGGGCTGCACCAGGGCCGGGAGGGCAGCCAGAGCTCTTGGTACAGCCCGCGCCACTTGGCCAGCGTGGGGACAGGAGGGCACAGCTTGAGGACGGCAGCAAGGATGGCGGTGGGAGGACGCAGAGAGCCCGTGAGGCGTGCCCAGGGCCGGCGTGCTGGGGGCTGGCACTTACCACCAGCACGTTCCCTACGACACCGGGCCCCGAGTGCAGCTTCTCGGGGTGCTGAGCCCGCAGTGCCTGCAGGTACATGCACATGCCTGTGAGGAAGTCTTTCGGCTGCCCAATGTCCATCCAGAAGCCTGCAGGGACAGAACCACGGTGACAGCCCCCAGCACGGGGGTGGCAGCGCAGGCAAGACCCCCCCCATGCTGCCCGCACAGTGCACAGGGCCTTACCCTGAAGCTCCATGGCATAGAGCTGCCCCTCCTGCGCCATGGCCGGGAAGATCTCCTTCTCGATGGAGGTGGGGCGCAGCTGCAAGGACGGGGCGCAGGGCTGAGCGGGCGACCTGGCCCCCCAGCCTGGCCCAGCCCAGCGTCCCAGCCCCTACCTGGATGCGTTGCAGGATGCCAGGGCTGAAGATGTAGAGCCCGGCGTTGATCTTGTTGGACACGAAGACACGTGGCTTCTCCACGAAGCGGCAGATGCGGCCGGTGTCAGCCTCGCTCACCACCACGCCGTACTTGGCCGGCTCCTCGACGCGGGTCACCACCAGCGAGCCCTCGCCACCGTGCTGCCGGTGGAAACGGGCCAGCGCCGCGAAGGGGAACTCGCAGATCACGTCGCTGTTGAGGACAAAGAAGGGCTCCCCGCCCTCGGCCAGCAGGTCCCGCGCCAGCGCCAGTGGCCCCGCTGCCCAGCTGTGAGTGACCCCGCAGGGACGGGGCGAGCCCAGTGCCCAGGTCCTCCTGGCCCCACCTGCGCCTGCCCCAGTGTCCCTGCTCCCCACTGGCCCTCCCAAGTCCCCAGGCCCCCTGGATCCTCACCAGCCCTGCTGTCCCTGGTCCTTACCGTGCCTGTCCTGATGTCGCTGGTCCCTCTCTCATCCTGCCCATGCCCATCCTGGCATACCCCTCCTGGTGTCCCCAGTCTTCCCAGCCCTGCCCATCCATAACCACCCTGCTGCCCATGGTGTCCCCCTCCCAGTGTTCCCAGTGTCCCCCAGCCCTGCCCATCCATAACCACAGGGCTGCCCGTGGTGTCCCTCGGCCCTACCCATACCCACGCTGCTCTCCACGGCGTCCTCCTCCCGGTGTCCCCAGTGTCGCCAGCACTACCCGCGCTCCCCCTCCTGCCCATGGTGTCCCCCTCTCAGCGCCCCCAGCCCTCCCCGTACCCACACCGGTGTCCCCGGGCTTCCTCCGTCCTGCCTGCGCCCGCCCCCGGCCCCGCCCGGCCCTGCCCGCACCCTACCTGTGCCCAGCGGCTCCTTCTCGTGGGACAGGGAGATGCGGATGCCGAGCTGCGGGCACAGGGTGAGCGGCGGGAGGCGAGGGGAGGCGAGGGGAGGCGGGGGGAGGCGGCGGGAGGCGACGAGGGGAGGCGGCGGGAGGCGACGAGGGGAGGCGGGGGGAGGCGACGAGGGGAGGCGGGGGCCCTTACCCGCTGCTCCTGCTCCCGCATGGCGGCCCCCAGCGCCTCCGACATGTAGCTCACCGCCAGCACCACGTGGCTGACGCCGGCCTGCGGGAGCGCGGGTCAGCCGGCGGCGGGGCGGCCCCCGCGCCCCCCGCCCGCCGCCGCGCCCACCTGCCGGAGGGCCTCCAGCTGGTGCAGCAGCAGCGCCTTGTTGCAGAACTCCACCAGCGGCTTCGGCCGGCTCAGGGTCAGCGGCCGCAGCCGCGTCCCGAAGCCGCCCACCAGGATCAGCGCCCGCATCCCCCCGCCGCCCCGCGCCCGCGCCGACACGTCAGCGCCGCGCGCGCCTTCCGCGTCACCGCCGCCCGCCCCGCCTCCTGCCGCCCGCCCCGGGTCCTGCCGCCCGCCGCCGCCCCGACGGCACCGACGGCCACGGCCGCGGCGGGACAAGCCGGCGGAGAGCGGCCGGCCGCCGCGCCGCGGGGACAGAGCGCTCCCGCTCGCCTCCCGGGAGCTGCAAGGCCGGGTCGTTGCCGCAGCACGGCGGCGGCTCGGGGAGGGGGGGGGGGCCGCACCCCACCGGACCCTGCCCGGGGCCGGGAAGGACAGGAGCGACCGCGCTGAGAAGAGGGCAGGGGAAGGGCCGTGCCCTTCGCGGGACAGAGAAGGACCTTAAGCCACCCGCACAGGGGTCCTGCCCGCGCCCCCCCCCCAAGCCCCGTCCCTGGGCTCAGACGGCGGGGAAAGGCAGGCACGGCACACCGCGGACAAAAACAGATCCTTTAATGGTTTTTGGTTCTCTGTGAAGCACAAACAGGTGATTATTCATGTAAAAACAAACGGGGGGCAAGGCTATGTACAAGCTGTGGAGTCCCACCGCGGCGGGCCAAGGGCAGAGGCGGCTCCCGCGGGGCAGAGGCGGCCCCTCGCCCCCCGCCCCGGCCGAGGGAGGCAGGGAAGGGCAGGAGCCAGGGCCGGGGGAGGCGGAGGTGCTCCCCAGGAGGAACGGCCCCGGCCCCGCGCCTGCCCCAGCGCAGCCCGCCGGGGCCAGGGACAGCAGGGCCTGCGGGGGTAGCGCGGCCGCTGTAGGGACCTGGGACAACGCTGCTCAGCTGCTCCAACAAACCTCCCTCCCCGCTGCAAACCTGTTCCCTGAAAATCCCCTGAGCCCTGCCTGGCGGGGCAGCCACCCACAGAAGCGATGAAGTGTAGGAGCCCAGCGCAGGGAAGAGGGGCATGAGCGAAGGTCCTCGTCCAGAGAGCTGGAGGGGAGCAGTGGCTGGGGCAAGCTCTAGAGCAGCCGGGAGAGGGGCGGAGGTACCATTTAGGACACAGGCGCTGCCCCTGCCCCCTTCCACACGCCCGCTGCGGCAGCTAGAGCTGGCCGCCAGCCGAGCACCAACACTTCCCAAGCAGACCGTGCACACACAGAGTCGGCACACATGCTACATGCGAGTATTCCCCAAACAAGCTTTCCTGAAGTAAAAAAAAAAAAAAAAAAAACAACCCACAACAAAAAAGCCCACAACCCTGGCCTTGCAGGCACCCAGGCAGTTTCTCGGCCAGTCCGGGTAATGGTAACACCATGGAACAAGTCAGTGACACCAGGGAAGGAGCAACCAGGGGTCCCAGCACAGAAACACAGAGGGGGTGATGCAGAGTGGGGTACGGTTGGGTACCACCAGGCCACAGTATCAAACGTTAATGCCCTCATCAAGGGAAGCCACAGGTAAAGCACCAGCTCCGGGAGGGAGCCCAGGCAGCAAAGCACATCCCAGCTGGCTGTTTCATCCGCAGATTGTTTATTTTGTGAAAGACTGACTCTGTGAAGCAAAGCTAAACAGTCAGGCGATGGCACTCGCCACTCAGCTGGGTCCCCCCTCCCCTGCCCCCCAGACACCCCCAGGGAGAACAGGAGTCAGCCCTAACCCTTGGCCTCCCCTTCCACCATCCCCGTGCACGGACCTGCCAGAAGAGCGGGGGCTGCAGGGCAGAGGGCCCTGCCGGGGAAGAAGGCAGCCTCGCGCTGCAGCCCCCGGGGCCCCACGGCAGGAGGGAGATACTCGCGTACAACCTGTGGGACCAACGTCACACGACGGGAAGGGTTGAAATGGTCCGAAACGCCCCGCTGCACTGCTGGGGTCGCGTTAACTGCTACAGATACTATTGCTAGCCCACGAGCTGAGTTCTTGCTTGGTCAGTGGTCCAAGACAGAGTTACTCTCACAGAGCCCCGTGCCTGCCTGTACGCAGGCTTGCCTATGCCACCCCATCGGGGAACGAGCAGGGCCCAGGCTCGAGCACAACTCCAGGCATGTGGCATTCCCTCCTGGCCGCAGCTCTGCCAGGGGTTGCATTTGGTCATTTTATTTCCACGTTTGGGTTGGTTATTCACAGTGCCCAAACAGCAGAAAAAGGCAGCATCAAAAGCAAAGCCCCATCAGCAAAACCCAGGGCAGAGCTAGCGCCACCAAACACACGGACCAGCACCTGTGCTGCTCGCCATCAGCCCCACAGATGCTGCCAACTGTTAGTCAAGTGCCCCTTCCAAATAACCCAGGAGAATTTCAAAGGGAAGGCTCTCCCAGGGGCTCCTGAGGCAGGAAGCTCCTCAGGCCTCAGCTCCAGCCCCCTGAAGAGCTCCGTGCTCTCCTGCTTTCTCTTCCCTACGTCCAAGGTCCTCCCTCCAGAACGCACACGCGATGAGTGAAGAACCGGGACACCCAACACCCAGCAGGCATCTACAGAGCCTCCTCCAGAAGGCGGAGAGCTAGTGCGGTCAGAACCATCTGGGCAGCATGAGGAGCTCTTCCGTCCTGCCTCCCCTCAGCTCTTCTATCCAAGTACATTTAAAAACAATGGAGCAATACAATTGTTTAAAACCAAAGTTGTCTGCTTTTTCCTGTGGTAGTAGGTGGTCTTGCCTGCTCCTGCCACCAGGACAAGAATAAGAGGCTGTAGCCCAGGGCTACTGGTTTTCCTCACGCATCTGTTCCATGATGTTGATGAGGCTTTCCAGCCCGAATACATAACCCATGTCGGGTCCGTCATGCACAGTGGGGTCATCGCGAAAGCCTTTGAACGTGCTGTGTGCAAAGTCAATCATACGCACATCCACCTTGGGCTGGGCCGAGGAGCCGGGCTCCGTGCTGCTGCCATCCTGAAGGCTCTCTGGGAGAGAGCTGTCCACTCGCTTCAGCCGCATCTCCGGCCGGCGCTCCACAAACATACCTGCCCTGCTGTCCTTCCCATCGTAAATTATGAGAAGGGAACTGGAGTAGAAGCGGTAGGAGGCCTGTCTCTCCAAAACTGCCTTCAGGCTTCGCAGTTTGGCGAGGACAGGCTCAAAGAGGTCCTTGCGCAGCTCAATGCCATTGTGGAGATACTGGTAGAGGGCATTGCGGAAGCCCTCGATGGAAAGACCACGTCCATAGTATTTATTCCTGCATAAGTAATGCCCTGTGTCCAGCTGATAGACCTAGAATGCCAAAAGGAAATGCACATCAAGTGGGAGCAACAGGTTAAGGCATGCAGAGAGCCCTGAGCTGTCCTGCACTGACAGGGCAGAGGGGACTCATCCTGTCCCCACCACGCCCATGAGGGAGCAGTAAACAGCTCTGCCTGTTCCCTGAATCCCAAAGCAGCTGATGGGTGCAGCCCATGGGCACAGTCAGGGTGCTCAAGCACAGGTTCTCTCCCAGGACACCCAAAGGGTGGCTCTTCAGTCCGAGCGTTCCCAAGAAGCATGACACAACAGACCCCGAGGCTTAAAAAGCCAAGTCTTACAGCAACTCGGACAATCCTCTGGCAGCGGGAGCTGCCGGCACATATTGCTGTTATTATGTGGCATGTGATTAATGAGGGGCCCTCATTGCTTCAGAGTCTGTGGGCAGAGATCTGGATTGCAAGATCCTTCTGTGGGTGGGGAAAGGAGTGACTGTTGCACAACAGCACCAGCAGCAAACCCTTGGGTGCAGGGCCTAGCCACAAGAGGAGAGCAACTTCTTAAACTCTCAGTACAGCACAGAAGCAAATGTCAGCTGATGCTGGGACAGAGGGACACCTCCCTCCCCAGGCACTGTGATTCTAGCTGAACACTAAGCCACAAAAATCATTTTATCAGAAAATCCCCTAACTGTCTGTGAACAAAACTGCTTTGGGTAAAGCGGGCCATCGGGAGAAGCAGATTCCTTTGTTCTAGGCTTAGAAATGAAGACAAAAAGCACGTACCATGAACACTGGTGTACCTACCTGAAGTGGAAGACTGTAACTCAGTGCTCAGCAGAAAATGCTAACTAGGAGGTCTAATGGGGCTGCGAAAGGGAACGTGCAGCACCTGCAGCTTCGGGGATCCCTACCTGCATCCCACACACGCGCACGCCCAAGGTGGCGGAAGTGCTCTGTTCACACTTCTTCATCTGCCGAGCAGCCTTCTCCTCAGACGCATCATCTCCATGCTGTCTGGTCCCCATCTTCAGATCAAGCACGCAGGGAAGCTTGAAGTGATGCACCACGTTCTCCAGCAAAAGGAACTCTGGGAGACATGTCAAGGAGAGCTCACCTGTCAGAGACACCGCTCCCCGGGGCCACCACGGACAGGGACTTGGGCCAGCGTGAGACAGGTTCAGGCAACAAACAAACAGGAACCCGAAGAACAGACAGAACAAACTGTTTGGGGAGGTGAAGAGAAGTACAAAACCCAAACAGTGGCACCCAGGCTTTCACACTTGGTAGAAGAAATCAGCCTGGAAAGTGGAACGGCCAACAGTAAGCAAGGAGAACACATGCAGGCGTACTGGAAACTCAGCAGGGGGAACCGAAGAGCAGAATGCTAGTGTCAGGAAAGGCACAATCTGCCGGCAAGAATTGCTGATACATTAAAGGAGAGCTTAAAGGCTAATCATATTAGCAGTTTAACCATATGGATAAACAATACAATCCCCATGGACTGAAAACTCAAGACTCAAGTAACAGCACAGTACTGTTGCTATGGCCTGCCCAGAACAGCAACACTGCCCGACACACGGGGTGGAACCGGAGAGGCTACAAAGGCAGGAAACAGAACAGTAAAAGGAGCCTTCAATTACCAGCACGCACAATGGGCAAACCCTCCATTAGGGCACAGCACTGAGAACAAGCTTGTCCCAAAGGGGAAAAATCAACCCTGACGTTTGCCCCAAGAAGCCCTGCAGGGCACGGTTCAACATGTCATGCTGAAATGGCAACCAGAGCACAGCTAGATTAAACCTGCAAGGAAGTTTAATGTTTAGAAAAATCTATCATCAGCTATGTTTGATTTTGAAAGAGGAACTTCATAAAAATAAGGAAGTGTGATTAAAAAGAATAGGACAGACAAGAAGAATTACTTCTCTGCAAGTGATGCAGGCTATTTAAAAATAAAAGCTGGAGGCTCAAAGCACACATTTGAGAATAGGAAAAGGAAGCCCACAGAGTTAAAATGATGAAGAATACAGCTATTAAAAGTAAGGTTGTTTCTACGTGAGGAAAACAATCAAGCTCCAGCAGGTGAAAAAAAACCAACCCACAAGCTGGCAAGTTGAGGAGTCATTTGCAAAGGCACAGAAAATAACAAATCCATCTTTAACCGTATGAAGAAGCCTGTCTTTAAACCCTGCAGGCAGTCTAAGCACAAAAGGAGCTACAGGGGAGGGGGGTGGGATGGGGGTGTGTGAAGAGACCCCCTAAAAAGAGAAATAAGATTAATATTTTGCTTCTTTGTTTACTGGGGAAGAGCTTAGGGGATTCCCAAGGCAGAATTCTCTGCATTCAGAGAATTCTCAAACTGAAATGCCAAGAGAAGAGATTGCATGTTGAACAGAAAATCAGAGATGTGTAACTCATTTAACACTGCCTTACTACCAGGAGACTGAAGGGAGGCTACCACACCACTGATTTGCAGAGACCTGGGGAACTACAAACCAGCCTCACTGGTCTTACAGCCAAAGTCACCAGTGGGGTCCTTCTGTGGAGATCCATGCCATTCAACAAGTGATCCAGAAAAGCGAGTGAACAGCAAGATGACAAATTTGCTTGTAGTACTAAGTTACTCAAGGTTGCAAACATGAGGAACAGTTGTGAGAAACTCCAAAAGGATCTATGAGACTGACTTGGCCATTACATGGGCAGGCAAAATTCTCTAGAGTTAACATGCAAGATAAGGAGAAAAAGGTTTTTAATGCATAAAGCAGCGCATTTTGAGACAACTATTACCAGCGAGGAGTGGGATCTTGGGGTAATGAAACAGCACTTAGAACAAGAGCGTGTTAGGAATTATGAGGGAGAGGAGAATCAACAGCATTAAACACCAGAGGAAATCTCTGGTTCACCTGCATCTTCCATATGGTGTGCACTTCTGGTCATGGTCTCCAGAAGGAGAACTGGAAGAAACTCCAGAAAGGTGACAAGGACGAACACAGCTCCCTCCCAAAGGATTACCGAACAAGGCAGACCTGCATCTGCTGCTGGGCAAAGCCTGACATGAAAAACTACAAACTGCACAAGCCAACAAAGAGAAGGACCAGAAAAGAAAGAAAACACGGAATCTAGCCAGAAACATGGCTTCTCTGAGCATCAGTGTCAGACATTAGTGTCACTGTATGGGGAGCAGGAAGGAATAGTAAAAAGAAACATGTAATACAGCTTTGCTTGTGTGAATGACGGGAAAGCAAAGGAAACAAGCTGCCTCAGGCACAAATGTGTAGGCCAGAGCAGCAGCAGCAACCTGGCACACTCAGTTCTGCTTCCCAAAGGATACTGTAGAGTTTTCGGTCCTTGGACTCTGACCGCATGCGGCTCAGCTGCTGCTTATGACAGCGCAAGCTCCAGGGGTTATAGCTGATCTTTTCAGAGCTCAGACCGCTGTTCCCGTCCAACATCTGAAATGGAACATCTGAATGGATGTGCAAGTCCACCCGGGGACTCTTCGTTTCCTGGATGCTGCTGGTATAAAGACAGAACAAACTTGCCTGTTAGAACCCATGCATTCTTCAGATACTTACGACTGTCATACCTCCCCTTACACACGACTATCTCCTGTTCCTTCTCCTGCTGCACACTTCACACAATACAAACCTCCTTAACAGCAAATCCTCACTAATACCCTGGGCTGTGGACCCACGGTCAAGGATCTGGTCTAACATCTGCAATTGATAGAGTAAGCAGGAACATTTGTTTCTCAGGGAGCACCAGCTGGTGTGAGAAGGCAGAGACCCATATTCAAAGTACCCTCGGAAGAAACCTCTGGGTTAATAACCAGGTGGACTGAAGAGTGTTTGAATCTGCTCCACATGCTTTGGTTCCACATCCAACAAACTGCCAAGTGTATCAAAAGCACTTCACATGGATGAGTTCATCCTGAATCCAGCAAAACTCCAGACACAGTTTGCAGTGCCACAGCGTGCTGGGCTAGCAAGTGCAAGACAGCCTGCCCACTGTATGGAAGTGCAAAACGCTCTCAACAAAAGAAGCACCAGAGCTGAAAGGGAACGAGATATTTGCTGCTCATCATGTTGTCACTGGGCCCTCAAAGCTTTTACCTTTCAGTGCTGTCACTGGCCAGGCCAGGTTTTTCCTCCTTGTGCTCAGTGCCGCTGCTTGATCTGTGAAGGCTCCGACGCGAGTGCTTGCGTCGTGGCTGGTCCCTCTCTGGCATATCATCCTGCTCCACAGCCTCGTTCTCCACATAGGGATAGGCCACCAGGTTAATGTAGCCGTCGCTGTCTCCCTCAAAACAGACAGATACCACACCTGCCAGAGAGAAGTGACATGTCAGTTCTGTTTCCCAGGGGAGGGAATACACAACCACCAGCACCCAAACATTCAACAAGAGAGAGGAAAATGTAGCTCAGAGCAGCAAAGCAAATCCAGAGCAATGAAAGGAGGTTTAAGACTACAAGAACCCGAATGTTGTTAGCACAGCACAGAGGAGAAATCCCCCAAACAGTGCCCTGTGTCGCTACCTGAGCGAACGGTCAGCAGCAGCAGGGGAAGCTCTGCCACCCGCAGGAAATTAAGGACAAAAGCGCAGCTGGGAGGCTGAGGGGTGTGATTATTTCCTTCCATTCAGTCTTGCAGCAAATGTCATCGAACTGGAGAAAGTCAAGCACAGTCTAACAAGATGCTGAGGGGGGCAAAGCATACAAAAATATCTATGTAGTTCATTTGGGTAAGTATCTATGTCCTGCAGAAGCGTTCCTTCTGTTGACAAGGACATCGCTGGCCAAGTAGGGGTGTGCTTTCTCTGCTAAAGGAGCTCTCCAGCATCTGAGCTCTGAAGTACAGAGCTCTGAGGCTGAGGTAACACCTGCCACTCTTATCACAAGTCAGCCAGTCTTGCAGAAAAGGGATCTGCCAGGTTCCAGGGCTTCCTAGCAATAAAAACAGGGGGCTCTGGAAGTAAATACCTCAGCCAGGGGCAAGCAAGCAGGACCATTTGTGTCCTGTCCAGTTTTACCTTCTGAAGGCTTCTGGAAAGCACCATAGTCCAAGGGAAGGTATAGATCTTTCACAGCACTGAATATATCTATCTGGCGAGCCACAGAGCAGGACAGCTGACACTTCTAGTTAGGGCTGACATCTTCATCTTTGGGACTCCCCCAGCCCTGTAAATGAGGCTATCAGCCCATCTCCTAACTTGCAACGACAAAAATCTTTCATTAGCTTGTCACCAGTATTGAATAGCTGCCAGGAGTATCAGATGCTAGATGCACCGAATCAAATGACTCAAACATGAGGAAACTTTGCACTGCTCAGTTGATGCAGGCCATCATGTTACTGTCCTTCCTTTTCCCTTATCTGCACATGACAATGCTAACAAGGTTCAGGTGGCTCAACACAATTTCAGAGCAGTTCAGCACTCCAGCTTGTCACTACATAAATGCCACTCCAAGTGTTCTGGCTGCTTGGACATGCTCCTTAAGATATCTCTGTGAAAGGGCAATCTTACGGTAACATCCGAGTGCTCAGACAGGAAATCTCATCCCCAATATTCCTCTCGCCCACATCAGTAGGAACAATTTCTGGGACCATCAGGAAACTGTACAGGACTCTCAGATGAAATCCCACACTGGGGTGGAGGTGCATGTCCTATGCCTTTAGGCTACCAGGAAGCATCTGACTTCAAGACGACAGGTCTCCATCTGGACTATCAGCTTCATCAGTTTTAAACACATCTCCCAAGGAAAGCCTGACATCATATCATTTCTAGTAACTACACAGGCTTCAGCTGGGATTTCTGATGGGTCACTAGAGCACCGTATGGCCCCAGAGTGGCTTGAGGGTACAAGAGGATGCGTCTGTTGGAGACTGTATCTTTCACTCACAATCTGCATAGACACAGGTAGGTAAGCTGACACTGCTTCGAGACCTTCAGGTGGCAGCCAGATCAAATGGCAAGACCCTGAACAGATGGTGGTCCCAGCTGTCTGTGAAGCACTGTCCTCCCAATGCCACGTGGTGACAAAGAAGCAGAGGCAACAGCAACACTGAGTCCCCCAGGCTACCTGCCAGTGTCACCATCCTGAATACAAACGCACATGGCCAAAAGTGTATCGAGCTTTGGAAAGATACAGATGAACTGACAACCTCCTACAACGATACAGACACTGGAAAATTCCATTCCTTCAAAGTGGCTGGGGACAAGGCTTCACCTCAGCGCTGGGAAAGCAATGCTTCCTGCTTCAGCGGCTTTCTGATACGGGTCCATAAAAGAGATGGGATGAGGAAGCAATAAATTACAGGACTGGGATGTGCAAATGCTCAGTATATGATCTAACTTCATTTGCTCAAGGTCGAGGCTGTAATTGACAATAACTTGGTAGTGAAATTAATTCAGTTACACATCCATAACCTTAAGCTTCAGACTACAACTGTCACACTGCATATTCTCTGTCTAGAAAGAGGAGCACATTAAACTCTGCATGCCTACAAAGAAAGACTTCCTCCTTCCCAAGGGCTCCTATCAAATTGCTAGCCTGCAAAAGAGAATTATAAACAACAAATAAAATTACACCAAAAGACAGCAAGACATCAGTAGCTGCAGAAAAATGGGAAAGCAGGTTCTTGAAGCATGTAACTGCATTCTGGAATGACAACAGGCCTCACCTTTGTACTCAGGCGTGAACTCCTTCATTTCCGGGGGCAGAGATTCATAGAAGCGCTGTTCTCTGGTAATGAGGGGCTTGCAGACGGTATGGTCATCGTAGCGCATCATGCTGCTGTGGCCACCCACCTGGTGAATGAAAGGCTCCAGCAGGACCCCCCGGTCTCCGGATCGAGTGGCATTCTTGCCATACTTGCCCACTTCCATGGTTTGACAAACACACATTGCGTTGGGCACCAGTTGCACTCTTGGAGCATGGGGAGAGCCACATGGGCTGGGAGGGGTAGCTTAGCAGCGGTCAGGCAGCCACAGGGGGGAAATCCTGGCAATCTGCTTCCTTACAATGATCTGAAAAAGCAAAGGAGATTCCTCTGAATGGAGGACCACTTGCATTCACTCCCTGTTGGCTCGGAAAAGTTTTTATTTATTTATTTATATCCATAACTGTTCCTCTTCTGTTCTCTGTTTACATCCCACTTGTTCCAGCATGCTCCTCACCACCTCTTTAATCCTACAGGTAAACACACACTAATTTGGAGGCAGTCTCATCTAGAGCTTCTTCAATAGAGCTGACAGGAGACAGGGAAAGGAGGAGGTATGAGTATTCTGAGCCTCCCATCTTTAGAAAATACTATTTCCTTCCTTTAGTTCATTTTATTAGTAAGGCAAGGTGCTAATGGAGCACAAACCACGAGCTACAGCACAATTAAAACCAAGCCCACACCTGCCTATCAGTAACAGTGACTGACACAGGCAGAACGAACATTTCAAGAATATGAATTCCACTCCTTGTGCCTCTGCATTTTTAACATCTAAAGGACAAAATAATTCCTGTTCACCTCCTACTCTAACACTGTTTTTCCTCCTTTACTGACTCGCTTCTCTTCAGGCTATGACATGAAAGATGCTCAGAATAAGACAGTCATTCTGTCGCTGCGCGTATGCTGTAACTGAATGGATTCCACTCAGATTCTCTCCTTTATTACTCTAAGCCCTTCAGGACAACAACTATTTCCTGATGCTTTCACAGTACCTATATGCACAACAGGTCCCTGATCTCTAGAGGTAGGCAAGAGAGATCGCTAAATCCAAATGAGATTAGAAGTGCTTTGGAGAAGACAGATGCCCTTTTCATGTCTGCAGAGTGCCTGGCACAGACACAGGATGATAGAAAAGTAAAAGCCGTCCAAATTCTCTCCAGATGATTTGCCCTTTCCAGCTTGGATCATAGCTGCTCCTGAGGCTGCTGGGGAAGACACCACAGGATTTCCTCACAACGATGATCTACCCAAAGTCTTTGGTACAAGAACCATATGGTGACTACAGTTTCTGAATTCATCAAATTTCCAGGTTTTTAGCACAGCCACAGCCGAGGGCAATAATTTAAGAACTGAGGGATCCTGGGGGCCTGAACAAGGGACACGGTTCAGGCAGTTCCTCATCTGGCCACAGTGTGTCTCCACAGCTACACAACACTGCCAGGCTGGGGGAAGTTCTGGATGAAGATGGTCTCTTCTCCCTCCCCTCCAATTCAATCATGTAAGAGATGCAGCTCAAGAGATTCAAAAGGAGGGGAGATACTTCCTAAAATGTTTAACCCAATCTAACCCAAAAGCTCCCCGCAACAGGACAATGCTTCTCTCCCTGTCCACACGTTCCTCCTCGCTCCCTCGCACTGGATTTGGGGATAGTATGAGTGTACGTACAATTGAGTTGAATCATCTCACTGATCCGATGGAAGACATTTCCTTTTGTGGTTACATGACCACACAACTACATTCAGTGTAAGGGGAACAGTGTGATTACTTAGCTTGCTTTTGAGGTGGGGGGCAGGGAATAGGAGGGGAAAAAAACCCACCACCACCACAGATGGTCCCTCTCTGTAGCAACTCACATCAATGTCTATTCAAGGTATCCTTCAAAGTCTCTGTCTCCTGAACTCACTCAGAGCCTAAGTCATATCACAAAGAAAAAAATGCAGTGGATTTCTTTCCTCCCTCTTATTTGGTTTATCAACAAGAATAAATTTCAGCAGCAGAGGCTTGCTTACATCGTATGTGTTTCAGTTTGGTCTAATAGTAGTTAATGTCCGAGAACAAGCAAGGTGCCAGCATCTGCAACAGATCAGAACTTCACAGATTTCAGACAAATGCTTTACAGACTTAAATCTCCCCTTGCTGATGCAGCTTTGTCTTGGATTCGGTTTCTTTTATTTTGCCAATATTTTGCCAGCAGAGTTTTCAGTTATTCCAAACAATATAGGGGACAAGTTTAACTTCACACCTTCCTGTAGTTTAAACTTCACAGAAGAGAAATAAGAGATTCATCTGTGTGATAACAGTAGTTGCCATACTCGGGAGACATGCATATCACGCTCAGGTCTGGTACTAGTCCCAGTTTTCACTGAAAGCCAATCACAAAATGTCTCAGGGTCTCAGTTTTGCCAGTGACAGCAGGAAGTACTATCATCCATACTTTAGAGAAGGGGTATTATGTAAGCAGACTCACTAGCTTCAGACACCTTCACTAACTTCAGATGGAGATCACAAACACCCAGGCAGACACACACACATCCCCCCAAGGCCCACAGACTGTTCTCACAGTTAGGAGTGCCTCACCTATGGGCTACAGGCAGATTTCAGCCATCGGAGCAAGAGATCTGAACCCTTTGCCTACTTTTAGCAGCCTTCTTTCCTAAAGGTGAGCAACAGTGAAGCATATGCCACCTGAATTATTCTGAGGACAGCAGCCACGCACTCTGCAGAGTCCCTCAAGCTTTCTCCGCTGCACAGCCTAGAGATATCCATGAGATGACTGCAGTCCTCCAAGGGCTCCTGGGAAAGTGACAATGAAAACAGGCTGCAGCCAAGAAGCACCCCAGGCTCACTGCCAAGTACCCCACCGCCCCCAAGAAAACCCAACATGACAAGTTTCAGATGTGCGGGCACACCTGGGAGGGAGTGACAGCCACAAAAAAAACCCATTCTGTGGCCATGACACAAGAAAAGGAGTGGGCTCCAGGTGGGGAGAGAGTCCAAACCCGGTTATGACTGCTCCACATACTCATCCATGTCCTTTAAAGAAAACAGTGATATAGCCAATATTTTCCCGCGTACAAGTGAACGTGAGAAAAAATACTTTGTGGCAAGTATGATTCTGAGACAACATTTTTAAAGAGGAAGCTATCTCCAGGGCTTGAAAAACAGACACTTTATAGTTCAGATACAGCTTAGCGTTTTTCAGATGACTAACTCAAAGTAAAGGGTTATTACTAAACATGGACACTATCCACAAATAAAGACAGAAGAATCCCAGCAGTTTCAAACAAATATAAAGCACAAAACTATTTGAAGGCCTAAACATTACTCATCTTTCCTCTGTTAAACAAAGGCATGGGTTCAACTATTTTAGCTGGCTTATAAAATTCAGAGTCCTTCCAATTATACTGTAAAATGCAGTGCACAATCCACACAACAGCTTGAGGGAGACCAGTTCATCCAAGCAGATCCTTCGGTATCCTCCAACACCACCACTATAGCTCAAACAGCAGTAAGACATTCAGGCCAGTTTAGCATTCCCCCTTCCAACAGACTGATCTATAGTTAGCAAGACAGATCGCCCATCAAGCCAGACTCACGAGAGGCAGGGGGTGAGGTTCAGGAGCAGAGTTATCAGTGACTACAGAAGGACATACCACGTCCCATATTCTGTTCCCAGTAAAACACTCTTGTATGGGAAGAGAATTTGCTCTACAATACTTAAGCCTAGATGCCTGTTTGTCAGTGTATCTGCTCCAAATTTGAACTGCATACCTCACTGTTCAAACATGTACTTTTTAGCAGGATGGGCATAAAGAGCAGCAATAAGCTGTATTTTCTTGTAGTAACGCACAAAATATTTCCAAACAAAAGTCAGGAAGACAACAAGGTAACTCTGTTCTTCCTAACCATTAAGTGGGGTAAACCCTGCCCCCAATACCAACACTACCCTCCAGCAGGGAATATGCCCCTCCACAGAAACAGTGCTGTGCTCTTGAAGATCCAGCCAGAGTACTCTTAAACATTACTGAACCCTGGCTGAAGACTGCTGATGTCTTACCAGCCCACCACCAGAATCCAGGAGATGCCTGCTCCTGCCAGTTCACAGCACCAGAGGACCGCCACCTGAGGATGCCAGCACAGGAAAAAGGGAGTGGGAAGAGCAGGGATGTCCTCTTTGATGGCGTAACTTCAGGTGACAGGGAAACTAGCCTCAGAGGTCACCACACACTTGAGAGGTGGGGGCAGAGAGCTGCACTGTAGCGGGTGTGAGAATTACTGCAGACCGCACTGTGATGCTGATGTTTCCACTCTTTATAAGCAGTCTTGTACAGGAACACTGTCAATGCTTCATGACTCGTTAGTAAAGCTATTTTCCAAAACAAAAAGGAGAACAAACATTTAAAATTGTGATGCTTTACACAGCAAGAAAGCTGACTGCATTAAGCACTGCTGACTTACACCTTTGTTGTAAGCTGCTTTCCAGCATTGCCTTGCTGCAGCTCCTAGGACTGTGGCCAGCCCTCAGGACCTGCAGTGCTGAAGACTAAGGCAGATGGCCACTGACGATTCTGGAGCCAGGCCACAGGCGAGGCGTAAATACTGATCCCAAGGTGATGCTGACAAAAGTTGGACTTTCCCTTAACAACCCCAAAGCAGTCAGGAGCAAAGCACAAGAATACAAAATACCAGTATACAAGGCAAGAGGACTACAGCACCAGTACCTGGTGACTGCTTCTTGTGAGCTAGACTTGTTAGGAAAGAGAAGTAGCAGCTAGCATCCATGCTGAAAAGCATGGTGTCTTCTAATCATGCTGGACTGGGTGACCCAACTTCTACAGAAGAAAGCCCAGTCTAAGAAAAAAAAAAGCATTTCCCACTGTGCTATGAGATCAGCTTCCCAGCACAAAAGCTGACCCACAGGCCTGAGACATGTCTGTCTAGTCAGCAGAAAATGGAGATGACCCCCGGGACCTGGGCAGAGAACACGACTCTCCAAGAACCTGCGGCAACATTTAGGATGTAACCAGAAACATTTGGCCAGCGTAGTATCCAGGAAGCTACAAGCCTCCCTAGCCTGCTTGAGCACACAGCTTTGAATCCTGAGCCTTCCCCTGCATCTTGTCCAATGCTTTAACTATTACCAAATACAGCCCTTTTTGGACATGCTGCCCTCACCAAGGCAAGTGTGGCTCTTCAGATCGAGGCCAGATAGTAGAATACGATCCGTATGCATGCATCAAAAGTGAAACAGAAGTCTTAGGAAAAGCTGCTGAAGAATGCCAGCTGAGGAAGAGAATGCCAACAGTGAGGCTGCTGGGGGAACTGCAGTAAAGAAGGCCAGGAGAGGACAATATCCACTAATAGGTGTGCTCCACCCCATGCCATGAGCTGAACAAAAGCACGCTTCCTTCACCAGTACTTTTCCTGCCTCATCAACAGGGCACAAATGCACCAACTGCTGAAGCGTGCACAAGGAAAGAGCCTAATCTACTTTAAAATAGAGCTTGATTGAACTTACAGAAAGGACCACATGGAAAATAAAATTAAGCTTGTAATACGAGTCCTTAGGCATACCCTATGTTTCTGTCTCCTAGAGATCTGAAGGAAGACTATTTGTGCCATACTTCTATCACACTGATCACAAAGCTTCAGCGCTTCTACCAATGAGAGAGCCTGCGAGACCAAGAATTTTCTCCTCTTCTCTTCCTAAGAAAGGAGCGGAAGCCAAGCCTTTTCAGCTCTTTCTGAAGAAAGAGAGGCTGAGCTATGCACTTTTAACTATGGCTGGAATGCCTAAACCACTCGGTAAAAACAGTGCCTAAATCTGGGGTTAAAGAAGGCTTTTTTCTTAGAGGCCAGATTAGCAGGAATTGCAAAGGCCCTTCTGCTGTCACCTACACATAAAGCATGGCATGCTTTCAAGGAGGGATGAGGTACTTGAACTCCTTGCTAGGATCTAGACCCAGGGCACAGACAATACCTGTTTTCTCACACTGGCACACTACAGTGGTAGCTTCTCTCTTTTTTTTTTTTAAACCCAAGCCTTAGGACACAACAGTGCATAGGGAATGTCTGTCACGTTTAGCAACATATGGAGCAGGTGCTCTGCAACGTTTTGTGAACATCTGTCATACAGCTGTCTGCAAGGGAGGGTAACCAAAGCCGGGGCTCAAATGGCCTCTTCCAGCTTGTATTCCTGTTCAGCCTGATGCTGGAAAAGCTGTCACTACTGCGATAACATCAGGCTGGGGAGCAGGAAAGGACTGCACGTATCAGGGATGATATAAGCTGATTTAATTCCCTTGCTGCTCTTTTCTCCGGGCTTTCCCTTCTTCACTGGAGAAATGCAGTGCATTGGCAGGAGGGCACAGGCTGCCTGGGGACCTGCCAGTCCTTGTCACCGCTATCAGTGTCACTGCAAAGGGGAGGCTGGAGGAAGGTCTAGCCCTGGTCCAGTCATCACCACTCTTTCCTCTCCAGTAGGCAGGGAGAGTGGGAGCGAGAAGGAGCTGAGCTGCTGAATCCTGCTGCACCTCGCCACAAATATACCCTGCCTCAATAGTAAAGGGCACCTTCCTTCTCTGTTCAGAAGCACTGGCTTCAGTCCAAGCTTGAGAGTTTCCATAGCAGCAAGACCTGATCAAATATGTACATTAACAAAAGGTTGCTTTATCAGTACCAGCCCAGAAGATTTTCTTCCAAGCTTGTGCCTAGGAGAGCAGGGTCAACCAACATCAGCTTCGCATTTTATAGGAGAGATTTGAATATGACACACGCTTTCTAGGGAAGAGCTTAGGGAAGATCAACGCTTTTGAGGCCTCATTGCTCAGCTTTCTGTGAGCTAATTTCTGGCTTCTCCTCATCTCATTTAAAAGAAGAAAAAAGTCTCCACTGGATACAGGTTATTTTTAAACTATTCCAACGCAAATGCTCCCGTTCAGCACAGCTCTCAGATCCAACAGTCAGAGACAGTTAGAAAGGAACTTACTTTCAACAGTCACAAACCATAAGGAATCAACCTAACCCACCAAGACATTTCTTGAATTCACACTAGTGAAGGGACTCAGAAAACTCATCAACAGGCTCACCAGCAGAAAACTGTAGTCCTTGCATTCACAGAGGGTGGGAAAAAGGAAAAAAATTTCACATCAATCCCACTGAAGAGGTTTGGCTCAAAGACTAACTTGGAAAGAATTTGTAACTCAACTTATAGACTGAATAAGCAGAGGGAACAATTTCACCTCCTGCCTCAAAAATCCTATGTTTAAAGTTTTCATTAATGCTGGTAATAAAGCACACCTGCTATTCAGTCACAGACCTTGGCCTCCTCCCCAACAGCGAGGCTGAAATAAGCCAGCCACATCCCTAAGGAAGTCCTGAAGGACTGCATGATTATCCAGGTAACTCCACGCAAATGCCTCCCCAGTAGGAAGACGATGGAATGACTATGCTGAGTTCAGCATGAGGAGGAGTATGTTCAGAAACACTGCACTTTCATGTCAGCTGTGGGTACCAAATTCTACAACCTCAACAGCATCAGAAGGTGGGACAGATGAGCAGGTAAATGCACCACGCTCATCTGCTGACACTAAGAGAATGAGTCAGAGCTGGTGATGCTTGTACTGAACCAGAGGACAAACACGCCACACAGCAAGCCACTGCTGGCAGAGAAAAGGAAGGTGCGATTTTGTGGTAACGTGCACAGAGCTTAGCCAGATGGATGGCATTGGGGAGGACTGCTCAGTGCCGGGGGCAGCCCCACCAAACCGACGAGAATCCACTGCCATCAGGTGAGTGGCAGCCTCAGGTTTGTGCCACAACAGGGGCGAAGAGAATAACTGGCACCTCCTAAGTTCTTACCTCATCTTCCCCTGGTTAAAAATGCCCCAGAAGTCCTTGGAGGTGTCAAGGCCAGACCCAAGGAAGTCAACGTGGCCTAATCACGTACAGAGTAACTGCTGGCCCCTGAGATGGAAAGATGCTGTTGTCATACACATGTGCAAGCACCTCTGGAGCTTGAGCTCCCACTCACACCTCCACACAGACTTGACAAATAGAAATGGTTGTGCACCTTAGGCTTGTGTCCCTCAGGCTCCTAGTCAGTACAGATACCCAGAAGGCTGGTGGGAAGATGGCACAAGATCCTCCCAGCTTGCGCAAGAACAAGAGGAAACCTCCAGTGAAAACCACCAAAATCCCAGAAAAGGGAAGTACTTGTGCAGCAACAAAATCAGTTTTCAGGCTTGAGAGGGCGGTTGACAGGAACTGAAAGGAACAGTCGATGTGCTGCATCTTACACCTGCCACACACAGAAAGCAAAGCACAGAGGCCAAAGTGAGGATTCTGCAACAGGAAAAGCAGTCAACTCCCCCGACTCAAGAGCAAGGGCACACATATACTCCACTTTCAGACCATATGTAAGCTGCCAAAGAAGAGAAAGGAGGAGTGTTTTCTGGCTCTTTGCCCTCCACCGTCTCATAAGGAATCCTCAGAAGATAAGGGAAAAACAAAAGAGAAAAAACAAGACCTACCCAGAAAAACAAAATATAAAATCTATTTGAAATTAAAAGTCAAGCAAAAAAATTTCATCTACCTGCACTTCATAATTTTTTTCTGCGTTCAGAACATGTAAAAACATTGAATTAAGGAAGAAAACTTAGGTGAACAGCTAGGCCTCCAGCGCTCTCATAGGGAAATGACAGTCCAAAAAATGGGGGGTTTTTGACAAAAAAAAAAAAAACTTGGTCTGCACAAGGAAAAAGTACATATTGATACTTTATTCATCCACCATGTTCTCTCTAGTTCTGCAAAACAGGGCAGATTTTGGGGTGGAGAAACTTTGCCTTGGTTGCTCTTTAAAGTGATCCTCCACAATGAAACCAACTCCATCCAAATGCCTGGCTTTAAAAAAAATACCCATTGTTATGTTCAGATTTCTTTTGGCACTAATCGAGCCAAATCAGTTTCTAGTTCCTCCTTCAGTTATTTCTTCAGACCATGGTTACACAGGCAATCCTTTGACAGCTGCACCAGCATGAGCAGCACCCTCCCACTCAACGCTGCTCTGCTGGTACAACTGTTTGCAGCCTCACCATGAATCAAATTAGGGAACTGATCGCAGTTAAAAATAAACCAGCACTTTGTTTTGTTTTTTTTAAGGATTACTTTTCAACCCAGGTCAGATCCCCAATCTATTGTGCAGCTGTACAAACAGTTGTATCAGCACAAGGTGCCTGAATTGCTGATGGTTATCCTTGTGCCTAAAGCCAACGTTTGCATTCCCAGCTCACCTCTTATTTAATGGCTGCTGTAGAACAGGATTACTTACTAAACTGAACACGTAGGGTACTTTATTGCTGCAGCTCACAACCGCGTGGAGGGTCTCTTTAATGAGACAAAATGAGGTCACACTGATGAGTATCCTACAAGTAAGGCATGGCTACTGAGCTCCCTTAAGCTGTTGCTTGTCCTAAATTATATGTCATTTTTGCAGTCTGCATGCTGAAAGAAATATAAAAACATGACTAACAAAGTCACTGATGCGAATTAACAGCTTTGGGCCAAGTTCTGAAACAAAACTCTCCTAGAAATTGCATAACCATTAACTATCTTGGTGATCTTCCATTCAAAAGAACTCAAGCCTACGTGATGTGCAGATTCCCACCGATTTGAAGACTGTGACATTCAAGGAGCGGGGAGTCTATCTGCAGTTTTGGCAACTCTTCAATTGCAGCTGAATTTTAATTTTAACATGGAAATACAAAAAGAAAGATGGAAGACCAAAATAAGCACTAAGCAATCATGAAATGCTAGCATGCTTTAGAAATGACCATGAGAGAAACAGACTGAAGGTTCTTTTCCCAAATTACCAACTCAAATACTGTTTGAAACAAAACCAAATGAAAAGACTTCCTATTTGATGGCTGCCTGGCAACCTACTGGAAAGGACTTGGTTCTCAGTTCTCTGCTTTCAGCTGGTGACAGGTATCCACATCAGACACACACCATTATGTAAGGCCTTCTCATTGAAAACAAGGCACAAAAGATTGAATAACCATTAAGATTTGACTTCTGGAAGAGGGTAGCAGGCATGTTAACGAAAGCTTCAGGAAACAAGATTTCTACAGTTTCTGTTGTGTCTGCTCTAGAAGGCAAGAATCACAGCCTCTAAGCTGTTCAGCAGCCTTGTTTTGTAGATGTCGTCAAATCAATCCACGAGGACACAGAAAACTAACAAAACTGGTATTTGGCAAATCTTACCCTTTGTTCCTTCACATGCATCTCAGGCTATAGTTCCATGACAGCTTAAATAAATCTAAGTCAGCACTCTTTAAAGCCATCCTCTCTCCTGAGTCAGCACTGGCACTCACCTGATCCTGCTCAGAAACCAGCCTGGCAAAAAAGTTAACCCAGAAAAAAAAAAAAAGTTGTTTTTGCCAGTGTGGCTTCCTGAACTGGTTTAGTGCCAGCGCCCAACCAAAGTAAAAGGGGAGAATCATCCAGCAGGGGAAGGGCAGGCAGAAGAGTAGCAGTGCCAATTTCATGCAGCTTCAACTGTCCTGCAACCACACGCTCAGAGAACAGTCTCACCCTGACTTGAGAGACATGAGTTGCTGCCCCCAGCAGAGAGATCACCAGCATCAGCACTCTTGCAGACAGCTAGATTAAGTACCTGATCTGGTAGGAAACTAAAACAGCAATATATAAAACAAAAAAAGCCTTTAGTTGTCAGCTGGATCAGGTCCCAAACAGATCTGACCATGAGGTTCAACAATCCCCCTAGCATCAAAAGAAGGGAGAAAGTGGGAACCTGTAACTAAAGGCAAGGAAAGGAAAGGAAAGGCTAAAGTTCAACTTCAAGCAACTCTTACTCAACATAGACAAAATATCACAACAGGACTATATAACATTTATACAAAAACACGTTTGTACAAAAGATTTAATTGTACATTAAAAAATCAGCAATCTAATTCTTCATGTTTTAGTTGTCCACAACACACCATTAATACTTAAAATGCTCTATTTCTTCAAAAATAAATCTTTAAGTTATTTGTTACCAGCATTATTTTCAGAGCAAAAGAGCTACTAAAAATATATAGGGGAGAGTGAGAAACAGCCTGTTGTGATTAACTAGGGCATGACAAACAGCAGCAGCACGTGCAAGCAGTACCGGGGAGCAAAGCCAGGAGGAACAGTGACAACAACATTATACAAACAACATTGATTCATGAACAACAAAGAATTCTTAGAAACTGCTGCCTGGGTTATGTCCAAGGCTTTCTTTACCTTGTTTAAACTATTAAGAAAGTCACTTCAGAAAGCTGACCCCTTCTGCACAACCAAGCTTTTCTGGAAGCAAGAGCTGATCCATCTAAACAGCTTTATGTAGGAAACCACTGCAACAGTTACTGTGAAGTGATCCATAATCAAACTGGTTGCAGCAGTAATGCATGCAGCTTAAGTGCAGGTACTGCCCAGAGTAGTTGTCAATCAATACACCAGAGCTCCTTGCGTGCTGCATACTCAGAAAGGTGAAAGCCTCACCAGATATGTCACAGTGACACTAAAGGTGACATGAAGCTGGAACTAGTAATTTGTCCCCTGCCTCACCATGAGAGGGGTCTTGTGCCATCACAACTCCAACAGCTGCAGGTATGTACCCCTCATCTGCTGGAGACCAAACACTTCACCATCCACTGTGCGCTGCGATACCTTAATGCTAGTGACATTATAGGGTCTTCTCAGAAGAATTTCACTTATTCATAAGGTACATTTCACGACTTTAGCCTGACACCCATTTCCTCATGATCGACATCTGTTTTAGCTAGCTCTTGTCACTGCTTGTAACACCTAACTCTGGACACAGCACTGATTAAATGGTGGATTCCTGGAAGACCTAGTTTTGCCTCAGAAATGCAGCAAATTCAATTTCTGCTTGTCATCTTGCTGCCACTTGGACGACAGCACACTCAAAGAACAGTCTGGGCTACTTCCATACACAATTCATTCCTCCAAAGTTCAGAGTTAAAGCTGTGGCTGCCTCTTGAATAAGTGGCAAGTTTCCAGCACTACTCTATTTGCACAATCTTGCAAAAAAGTAGGTCTTTTTAAAGAAAACAGTATGTTCATGAGCAAAAGCTACAATATCTCTGTTCCAACAAATGACCAGAATATCATAAATCAGAAGCAAGAAGTTTATCTTAATTCTTGACTGCTGACTCTTAGGCACTAACATTGGAAGTATTTCTCTTTAAATACCAAAAACACATATTAAAGGATTTTAAAACCTAAGAAAATTCAGTAAAGTCATCATTTAGGACAGCATTTAGACACCTGAATTTCTCACCACTCTCCAATACAAGTAAAATATAGGTGCGACAAAATAAGGCAAAGGTAAAACTGCGGTGAAGCTGCATAGTGCTAAGCAGAAGCACATGGTCCCATTTAGATGAAAGCATGCTCTAAGCATCTCAGGAGTAACAGACTAGTATCTGTATAGAGTAAGACTTCACAACACTGTCACATAAGATTATCAACCCTGTATACACACAGCTGTCTTCTGGCAGGTAGCCTCTGCTTGTGCAAACCTGAGGCAGTAGGAGTTTTACAGAGGTCTAGACTCTTGCAGGATTCATCTAGATCTATTTTCCACTGCTGTGAGATGAAATATGAAAGAGGAAGAGAAACTGATCACAAAGAGGCAGAGCTTCGCACAGGGATTGTTTCTCACTCCATAAAAGGTGACCTCCCAAAGCCTCTTTGACTCTCCTCTCCTTTAAGAGGATTATGAATCCTACCCTTGGGAGACTCTGCTCAGCTACTGGCCCACTGATATTACACATTAATACTATGTCTTGTCTCTTCATTCTTATCAGCAGACATATCAGAAGAATTTATAAGGTCACTGCTCAAAGATCAGGACTTTAAGTGGAACCTCTAATGCAAGCAGGGAAAGCCACAGCCAGTGGCATTTGGTGGGGACTCTGCTTTGTGGCTGCCACATGCCCAGCTGCGGGCCTGCTTAGTGCTTCCCTGCTCAAATGCCAATTCAGCTTATTTGCACATGCAGGCTACCAACTACCCTTGGAAGCAGACACTTAATCAAGGAACAACTGAAAACCAGAGATCATCATATGCTAAAAATTCGGGCAAGTCTAGTGAATGCAGTTCACAGCTCCACAGCTCATGCAAGCCAAAGACAGTCTCAGGGAGCACTAAGCCCAGGTGTATTTTCAAGTGAGGAGCAGCAATGCACTGCAAGAACACACTGGCATCTCAAATGGAAAGCCAAGGAGTAGACTGCACCAAATTCAATTACCTAATTCTTTGTTTTCACAGACACCAGGAACCAAGAATTTGAGGACAATTCTTCCCCCATTCTTCTGGTTTTTTGCACCTTCCAACAAGTCACCATTTGGACATTTCTGAATGGAGTCTGTGAAGCAAGTCTTGAATGATCCCGAGACAAACAGTAACCAAGAAATCATTTCCCTTGCCACTTCATAGCACACACATGTGAAGCAATCTATCCTGCCATGCAGGTGAACATACACGGTTTTTCCTTCATAAAGTAATCAAAGTTAAAATGCATTATGAATTCCATAGTTACCAAAGCTGCAAGGACTAGACATGAAGAGAAACCTTAACGGGTAGGAACACATTGCCAGCAAGGATGCAGAATATCTGTGAATGGAGATTTAGGATGAGATTAGACACATATACAAGCTAATCCCAATGGATACAGCCAGTTCCAATTTGGGACAAATGGTATAATGTTCTCAGAAGGAAAAAAGAGTATGTGGCTAACACAACAGAAGATCTTAACAGATCTGTAAGAACACTGCACGTTTTTGTCTGTTTCAGACTACACAGTGCAATAGCTAAGTGAAGCCAAGAGTTAAGAGTTTTAACCAATAACTGCACAGAGAAGCTACAGGGTTAACCACAGAAGCACAAAAGCCACAAGGAGCTAAACCCATGAAGAACTATTACAAAAGCTGTATATGCAGAGGAGCTCAAATTACATTCCTTAAGTAGTTTTGATAAAATAAGAATGATCTACAGCTTTCCAAGAGACCACTAACTGAAAGACAAATATAAGCAGCTTGCGGTGAACTTGGATTTTTAGCATCTGTTCTCAACTTTTGAATTATGATGCTTTTAAAACAGAAAAAACAGCTTTGATTAAAAAAATGTCAGTTGCTGCAGATAATTGATTTCCACAGAAAAATCCACAACTAGGACAAAGCAGAACTTCTAATTGCTATTTTTAATTCTGCAGTGACAAAAAACCTCAAGACAAACGTTATGTAAGACCATTAACCTCTTTGCTCATAACTGGCACCTTAATTTAGCACACTACCACACTAGATAGCTTAAACTGAATTCTTGATGCCAAAGCATACCACTGGCTGCAGCAAGGCAGTAATAGCAATAATGTAAAGGAAAAAAAATCCCAAAGCAAGCATCATATACTGAATTTTGCAATTACAGTTCCTTGGGCACAAGTAGATATACATGAGCCTGTTCAGCTCTAATGAAACAATATTCTTTCCAGATTGGTAATCCCCCAAAAATTATCAGATGCTCCCTAGTATCTTAGGAACACTGAAGAGAAATCAAAGTACACAGCAGATCTGGACTGACAGAAAACCTCCAGCTCACCTTTTATTCTAGAAAGTGGGTCAAACCCAAAGAGGCTGTAACCTGCTGAAAAGGAAATTATGTTTTGAGCAACTGTTTTTCTTCTTTACAAACTAACCTCTCAGCATTCCACACACATCCTCCATGGCAGTTTAAGTCAGGTATGACCAAAATCTCCCAAACTGCCATGTATTGTACTTAACTGTAGTTCAGTGGCTATCACATACACAAATAGGACTGAGCGAAAAACAAAACAAGGTAATCTTGAAGAACATCCATGTCATACCCCCCTCCCCCAAGAAAAGACAGATTAATCTTCCACACTGATAATAAGCAAGACTGATGAATTTCAACCAGACAGACTCTTAAATACTGTCTTCCATCCATTCTTATCACATTGTAGCAAAGAATTAAATGCAGGAGGAAAAGAAAGACTGATTAAGAGCCTACTTTTAGAAGCTATTGTCCTGCTGTGTGGAAAGAGCTCTCTCTATGAATCACCAGTTCATCCTCCTCTGACTCCATTTACTCCTCAGAATTCCCTGATGTGCTTGAATTCATACTCCACCCATCCAGACTGTAATGTCCCTACTTGCATACAATAATACTGTGGGAGGCAGCATCAAAACACTCAGTAAACAAGCTAAATGGCCTCTAGTGCTCTTCCTCATCCACAAATCCAGTTATTTTATCACAGAAGACAATGAGGTGGGTCAGACACAACTTACCTTCGGTAAATCCATACTGACTGTTCCCAGTCACACTCCATTGCCCAGAAAGGCATACCAAAAGGACCTGACCCACGACTGTCCCCGGGACCAGCCTGTAGGTCCTGGCATTATCCTTTGGGCCTATTTTGAAGACAAGTGCAACATTTGCCTTTGTCAAGTGATCACAGACATCCCAGCACCTCCGTGACTTTTCAAAGACACCCAAGATTGGCATCACTGTGACACAGCCAGCTCAGCACCTTTGGGTGCAGCCCATCAGGTCCCATGGACTCACATGGCTCAAATTCTCTTGAGTAACTCCTCACTCTGTTTTCATTTGCTTCTGATTGCCGTTTCCTCCTTGAACCCTGCCTCTAAACACAGGAGCCCAGGAGACCTTACCGCTGAAGACTTAGGCATAAAAAGCACTGAATACCTCAAGCAAGTCTGTGCCAACCATCGCTCATTCAGCCATCTCATTCAGCAGATTCTTTGTTTAGCCTTTTACTGCTGATGTAGAGGTAGAAGCTACGTCATAATTACCAGGGATGTTGTAATAAGCACTATCCTGAGAGAAAGCAGCTGTTTCCATAATTCAAAGACAGAAATGCAGACTAACATAGCTGAGTTTGTTCTGTCTGTATTCCAGGTTGCCAAAGAAACCACAGGTCTCTCTGCAGGATGTAAAACCAACTTGCTGGAGAGTTGCATGACCCCATTTCGAAAATGTTTGGCAAAAAAGCCTGCCTCTCACTGTTGGCCAGGCTGAGTGAATTTAGCAAAGGGAAGTTGGCTCTGTAAAGAGCAAACCTAGGCCCTCCTGAAAACGCGTAAGAAAGTTTCATGGAGAATCTTCTTTTCAGCTTTAATTAAAGACGAAAAATCTAGATGATGGAATAAGGAACTAAGATTTTTACCCAGTTAGATGCCAACTAGCCAGACTGCTCTAGGTATAGAAAAGGAGATGCTTTATGATAACTCCATATTCTCATGGTTTTTACATGCATAATATCTCAGTATATCAGATGAGGGGGAACAGCAGGAAAAAACTCAAAGCTGTTCTAATGCTCCCCAAGAGAAAGAAGAACCAAACGACACAAAACGTTTGCAGCCTAGGTCATTGCTGCAGGCTTCTGGCATTGAGCAGGCGTCTCGTTGTGCCATGCTCACATTGCCAAAGCAATGGCAGTGCCTGCTGTGTCTGAAAGCTAGCACGGAAGTGTAACACAAGCAAACAAAAGTACGTTTTATCAGACTCCAGAACTCGCAAGTCTCCCCTGCCCCCTCCTGGGAACAAGGTGGATTTGAAAATTTCAATATCTATTTCCAATGATAAAATTGTTTACTTGGGCAAACAACCAAAAGAAAACCAGAAAGAGCTTTTGCCTCAAGCAGGAGTCCCTTCAGCAAAGACATGGATATTATTAAGTACATCTCCTTCAGCAGCAGAGACAGACTCAAACGGGATTTTCTTTACCCATCCACTGAAGTCACTGACAGAAACTCATGCCTGCCAGAAAATGGCCTGACAATTCACTACAGCTCAACTGTTATGACTAAGCCGATTCATTTCCTAGGTCACGATGCAGATGCGCAATGCAGACTCCCTGTCCTTTACTCCAATATCTCCACTATTTACTTCTGCAAAATAAAAAAAAAAAATTTAAAAAAGATAGCAACTACAGCAAAACTTGCATAATACGCATTAACTGCTCATAAACCTTCTCCACAAGTTACGGAAACCACATTCTGTTAAGCTGCTGACCGAGCCCTGACTTAAGCAAAAACCCCTTTGCAGTGACTTGCCACCCCACATATTTATGTTGAGATCTTAAATGCAAAAGACAAACAGACCTCATTAGGGCCAGAGGAGAAAAATTCTCCCACCTGCCTCTTTCCACCACTGCTAACAAAGAAAACATCGTGCTACTGTTTGTCCATGCATTTTTGCATTTCACAGTGTTAAAAAAAAAAAGTTGCACTTTCCTCTTCACCTCCAGAGTGCAGTCCTGCAATACTCTGCTCCTCAGAAAACTCAAGCAGATATTCAAACACTTTTCCTTTGTCTCTGCTTTGCATGTGGGCTACTGAGGAGGAAAGCTAAGCAAAGACCCCACATCCCACTCCCAGCTGTGACAAGGAGAAGGGAATTTCCAAAGGAATGGAGCACGGCTACTGTTAAGCAGCCATTTAGGAACTGCGAAGAGAAGAGTTTCTCATTTTGAAGAGACTGACCCCGCAATAGAGATTCAGGAACTCTATCCAAAGAGCACATTGTGAGCAACGACACGTTCCGGGCTCTCCCCTCCTTTTGCAAAGTCAGCTGGTAAGGAGCAGAAGCTGGCTCCAGTACTCAGGAAGCAGCACAAATGTTTTGTTTCCTAGGAATCAGGACAACATCTAGATTTAAGCCTACCAAGTCTGACAGTTATGCATCAAGGCCAAACACAAACTTGCCACGAAGAACCATCACAAGCAAGCTAATCTCACCCTTAAGGCCTTTCAAAACCAGCATTTAATTTGGTTCACTTCAAGCTCACTGTAAAGCAGCTTTACAATTCCTACGATACGCTGTGGGGTGTGACACCGCTCTGATCCATCTCCTCCTTAGATCTATACACTGCCCTTTTTCTGAGCTGAGAATTAATTATACAGAAATTAACAGTGTTAGATAAAGGGATTCCAAGCAACTGGCTCTCTTAAAGGAACTGAGGACTACAGGATCTCTGCCTTCAGGAAATCTGCAGCAATGGCCATTCAGTACAACTCATGCTGTTAGAGAACAAGCTTAAGATCCAAACAAGCAAACATCAGTACTACGCCCATCTTCTCACTTGTGGCCAGAAACAAACATATGCTTAGCCGCGGCGTGGGTTCTACCTCTGCCTCTTGTCACCACTAGACCACATCAGAGTAGCATCCTGACCTGAGCAAGTTCTGCCAAAATTGCAGGTGATACACAAACAGCAGCTTTCAACAAAAAGATTAATACTCTGACTTTAATACATTGTTTGCATAAGCTCCACTCACCCCTCCATGTAAAGCAAGGCAGTAACAGTAAGCTTCACAGCCTCACGCAATCTGGAATTTCACTACCCAAGAGGACTTTAATCTCACATGTGCAGGCAGTGATATACCAGGGCATTTCGGCAATCAGAACCGAGTTTGAGTGTGAATGGAGGGGCGCATGCATTAGAATTTTCTCTTTCTCTGTCTTACTGTGAAGATAAAGCTGAAAACACATTTTGCTTCAGCTACGCTTGTCTTTTTCTACGTGGGGAAGCTGACAACACTTACATCTGGCAGGCCCCAAATGGCATCATGGGGTTTTACCAGACAGCCCAGCTTTTGTCTGAACACTGTTAAAACATTTAAAGCCAGGAGAAACACAGCAATTCTTACATCTCTCCGCTGATGTTTAACAGGTCAGCAAAGTGCTCAGTTGATTTTGTTAAGAGAGTCTTTAGATAATCATAATCTGAGGTCATCCAAACGGAAAGACAAGAACTAGGAACAGGCTACTGGTTTTGGTACTTCCACTGAATGTTTCAATGATCTTGGTCAAACCATTCAGTCCTGGTGTACTTCAGCCATCAGCAAAACAGCATTTCAGAAAGGAACAGCAGGATAGTCAAGTAAGCTACCCATATACTGTTTTGAAAAGACTGCAGTTTGGTGATCCTTTTATTTTCCATGATCCCCTTGCACTCCATTTCAACTTAGTCTTACCATTATAATTAAATTCTCAAGATTTTAAGAATTTGTGTCCTAGTCCATCAACAATTGAATTGAGTTTGTTAATACAGACTCAAATTAGGGCACCTCTTTAATACAGACTCAAATTAGGGCACCTCTTTCAAGTGAATGTGGTGCTGTTTGGCTGAAGAACCAAACCCTTTAGCAACTTTTCTGCTCAGATGGCAAAAACAGAAAATCTAGGAGCACATCAGTTCCACAGAACATAAAAGCAAGATTATCCAAACAAATTCACTTCACCCTGGTAAACAAATTCTTGTGCCAAAAGCACAAGGAGCAGCTGTTATCTAGTGGTTTCTTCTCCTAACGTAGTTCCGAGACACTGACATTAAACAAAATTTGGGGCTTGCTTAAGCATCTGAAAAAGGTCAAGAGAGTCAGAGAAATCCAAGGCAGTCAGATGTACAGTACTCCAGCTTATATCAATGCTCAGGACACAGCTTTATTTATTGTATGAGAAAAGGGAACTGCAGGTTGCCCTGCAATGCCGAGTGGACACCCATTCTGGAATAAATATAGCAAGGTTTGTAGGGATAGGTAAAATCTTTTATTAGACCAACTGATAAAGGATGCCCTCCTCTCCTGATGCAACCCCTTCTATTTTTACACTGCTGATGAAAAAATTAATTCAGCTGGAAAAGACATATTTTGGGGCCCTACTTTTTCTACCCAATCCTTCTTTCCTTGGAAAAAGCACTAGTCACAGTGGCAAAAAAAGCACTCGCATCACTGTCTACTTCTCAATACCCTCAGCAAAACAAGCTTTATTTTAAAAGTGCAGTTTTATCACAACGGTATCTACATTAAGGGATTCCACTGGTAGAGCTGCACTAGGCAAGGATGAACATGCTGATTAATGCAGCTGTCCCAAGCATTTGTAGCAGAAATGACCTTATAAGCACGTCCACAGGGAGTTAAAGCCACATAATCACGTTGCAAATCCATGCCCCCTACTTGATATCAGTTTAATTTTCCTAAGCAGATGACCGTTAAGGGTCACAGGCAAGAAAACATGAGCTGTAACTTCCCAACTTGACACTTCATTGGGATTTTTTCCATGAGAAAGTACCAAACAAAGATACATTCTCATATACAGTACATCCTCTTGTACGGTCAATCCACTTTTTAAAAAAAAAAAAAAACAAAAAAACACCACAAACACACCACAGAGAGGAGAAGGAAAGAGAAAAATCTGAGCTCCATGTTAGGGAAAAAAAAAATTTCAATGCAGGTGCTGCAAGAAAGTAAACAATGCCATGGAAAATACAGTGATGAAGTGCAACATTTTGTTTTTGAGGTTTTGAATAGGAAATAACTTAAAGTTTCTGTCATAACAAACATTTTAGACAAAGACAGTGCACTAAAGCTAGCACATAATTTAAGTAAAATATATGATATAGTATCTGATGGCCCTTAAAGCTAAGGTAGCAGATTGTTTGAAACTAGCTACAACTCTAAAGAGAATTTCATACAAGGATACTCTCACATCCCTTGAGACATTACAAAATCTAATATGGCAAAACATATATGACACACAACTTGGGGTCATGGAAGGGATTTTGATCTGGGCCTTTTGTTACCCTGCTACTCTTCTGGGAATCAGCATAATCTGCAAGACTCTCAATCACTCATACTGAAAATCTTAAAGCTGTTAAAATACCTCAGGGGTTGTTTTGTGGCTTGCAGTATGCTCTGGAAGGTAAAGGGCAAAGAATTAAGAGAGATGCACCCACCACTTGAGTGAAAATGAAAGGCAATCTGAACCTGAGGCTATCTTCTCTGAAGATACATGAACTGGACGGCTAGTCACAGCTTCAAGCTTGACAAGATGCTATACATTTTGAAGGGCAAAAAACAAAACTTGGCATTTAAAAACGTCTCCAAGATCATTTTACGAGACCAGGAGCCAGCACTGCCATCCTTTGGTGCCTTCTTCTAGCAAACCTCACACTTCCAAGGGAGCCAACTCTGGCTTTGCAGAAAGAAATATTCAAGAAGGGAGCTCCTAGATGCCAAAGCAGCAGTCCCTGAACACAGTTCACCCTACTGTATTTCTTAAGCTCCTTCCAAAGGAAGGGACCTTTAATAATCCATTACTACTCTCATATACATTCATTACTACTCTCATATACGCTGACACTGGACAGCAGGCCTCTTGGAATACTCTACCACACCAGCCAGTTCTGTTCTAAAGGTCTGAAACAAGAAACTCCTCCCTTTCAAATGAAGTGAAGAATCAAACAAAGGAAGCCTATATTTAACTTCCTGTTCGCTGCAGCAGTTGCAAACAAGTTCTTGTAAACGCTCTACAGGTCACAAATGTCCAGTATCTTACCTAAATGTTAAGCTGCTGAAGTAGACCGCAACGCTCTTTCCAACAGGCTTTCTAGAGTGCCACTTACAAGGGCTGAGGCCACTGGCTAAGTAACAGAGTTGTAAAGCCAAAGCAAAAAGAAAATAATTTGTTAAACCTGATTTATTGTCAAATTGGCTTGCGTCTATTTATTAAAGTGCAACACCTGCATATATATATATATATATATATAAAAAAAAATAAATAGCTTTTGCCCCATATGCTAAAAAAGCACAGCACACATTCATTTGGAAGACACACAGATTGTGGCAAGTTTGCTATTAATAGCAGGTTTGTCTCAAGTGTATAAAAGCTACCTTGATTTTTCACACCTTAAATTCCTCTAAAGATACTGGAACACCATGTTGCAGCTTCTACAAAACATCAGTCTACCAAATCAGATGTATTCTCACAGCCATCTGGGTTACAATACATCCTGGGCCATATATAGCTAGGGAAAGCAAATTTACTCTTCAATTTTCTTCTCCAGTTCAATACAGTATGATAACAGGTGCCAGAAGCGTACCCTCTCAGACTGAAAGCCACAGACTAACAAGCACTACGGGCAGAAAATAACACACAGTTCCCTTCTTTGACGATCATAAGAAAACTGCGAATGATAGCAAACCTGAAACAATAGAAACTCGTTTGCACTCACAGAAGAGTCAACCTGCCAAGCTCACTACCACAAGATACTGACCTTATCAGAATTTTTTAAAAGGTTTTGAATTTTCTTCTGGTTGTCATGTCACAATAGGATGAAGTACAAAAACCACAAAGTCTGTAAACACTTCACAATCTAACTTGTAACCTTTAATTGCCAGGTTTTAGGAAGGTATTTTAACTGCAGTCAATAAAGAGCTTGGTTTACTTTTGGCTGGTGAATGATACAATACCCTTAACTATTTTAACTAAGAATATTTGAGTCGAGCTGCATTTACAAATCAGAATTAATTTTTAAGACAACTGGTTTTTGTTATTAGGTGAACCAAGTTGTCAATAGGTTCACTGTATTCTCAACTGCTGAAATACAAAAACTGCTGAATCTGACACATACAAAAGTGTCAGTCCTAAGGATGCTACATGACTAATGAACAGACCACAGGAACAAAAATACCTGTGATCTTACTTAACTAAAGCTAAGAATAATTAAGGGGAAAAACAGAAACCCCGAGTGCTGCTATTACAGGAAAAAAAAAATACCAGCATGCATAGCACCTGAAGAAGAAAGAGTGAAAACTTCATATTCCGCATGGTGCACAACACTGGTACTTATTCAGTCTGACTAATGGAGTTAGAGGTTTTCTCTCAGTTCTGGAAAAATAAAAGATGCGTAAAGCATGCCTGATAACACTTATCAGTCCAAATTTAGCTTTGCTTCAAATTTTAATAAGTGTATTCAGGTCAACACTTGTGGTAAGAACTGCAAAATACTAAGACCTCAATTACATAAACAAGATTTGTACCCAACCAAAGAAAATGCCACTTGCACAGCATAAGAAAAAACACAATATTTGGTCCAAGTGGGAAACAAAGCAAACCATTCCAATATTTGCAAAAGTAAGGGTAGCCATAATCATTTTGTATATGGTCACATCTAAGCAAAATCCGCATATTCAAGATTAACCTGATGTGGGTTTTATTGTGGGACATGTGGGGGTGTTTAAGAAACTATCTAAAAAAATCTGCATATGTAGTGTTTCAACACAAACTGTGCTTCAGACTGCTTTAACAATTCCTTTGAGACAGACTCAAAAGACGGAAGTTAAAAGGACTTTTTTTCCCCCCCTACGTTGTAGGATGAGAGTCAAGCCCCATGAATGTGACAGGCATACCGTCCTCAGATCTGCCATGTAGCTTTACACACAGACCACAGTTCGGAAAAGTGAAATATACCTTCCACCTGGCAGCAAGTGTTGTTGAGAGCCTTCCAAAGCTCCAGGACTTTACTAGTTTTACTTACAATCCACAACTCAAACCAACACAAGACCTCATCTTCTGCAATAGCTCCAACATTTTTATTGAAGTTACTCTTTGGTTTGATTCAGCCACTGACTAAGACACAGGACTATGTAGCCCCCTAGGCTTCTCTCCCAAATCCTTCCTGCTTTAAATAACTCACTGACATCTGCATTCACTGGTGCACTGACTTTGGTGTTCGAAGCTGCTTATCACCTATAGTTAGCTGTAATGAGATCATGACTGCCTCCCCACACATGCTTAAGCTGCTTAGACAGTACTGTCAAAGGACACAGAACAAACAACCAGCCCTATCTTCTTGTGCCTTTCTAAGATTTCTAAACTCACTTTTTGGAATGCTTGACAATACTTTGATACCAACAGTGGACAATGCTAATCGGAATTAAAGATTACATTGTATTTTGCTTAAACCCACTCTGGCAGTTTAAAAAACGGGGAAAATGCAGCTCAGCATAGAACTACAGGGGAGAAAAAGAGAAATGTCACAGCAGAATATATAAGCTGTACAATAGTTCACCTTAGATCAGCACTTAAGTCAGCTGTGACAAAGACACAGGAGCATCCCCTGCAGAGAAGGCACTGCATCTCTGCTCTCCCTACCCCAGCATCTTTGGTCATTACCTGTTGCACTTCAAACTAGCACAGACCATTAGTCAAAAGGTCAGGGGCCTCCCCACCAGAAAAGTGAACTGTGTGACACAACCACTAACCACGCTGTCTCCCAAGAAAACGAGGTCATTCGAGTCTGCTGGCAAACAAATGCTTATACCACAGGTACTACTACTGAGTCATATCTTTGTTGATAAAAAACTGGGAGAAAACAGATATGCTAGACTTTCTTCCAAATTTAGAACAGCACAAAGTAAACCCTTTCAGCCTGGAAGACTATCAAGCCAGCCTATCATCTTTCAGCAAACTAACCTCAGAATAGAAAGGAAAAAATAAAAACCAGACAATGAATGATAGAGTTCTGAAATCATTGTAAGATAATTCAGCTGCAATTCAGCCACCTAAATGGCTAGAATTGCTAGAGCATAAGAGCTAGCCTCCAAATCTTGGAAGCTTAGTTCTTATTACAAAGAACTGACACCCATTTGATTAAAAGTTAACAAATATAAAACAGGACTAAGCTTTTCACTCTGTTCTAGTGCACTTACCTGGGCATTCCTGTAGTATCCTCCAAAGATAAGAGCACACCTCCCACAAACCATATCTACATATACTTACTTGAAGGGTAAAATTACAAAGTGAGAGGTAAAAAGCAAGCAGTTTATTTCTCTTTGCATTATATTTAAGGTGGCTGCATATGTATACTGGGCAAAACAGAAAAAAGTTACCTTAGAGATGTCACCCAAGCTCTCTCTGTTGAGCAGTCACTGGAATATGGAGCCAACCTCTCACAATCAAGAGGGAGCAGGACGCCAGAAGCAAGTCAGCCTACAAGATGTTGTATGGAAATGAGTTAGCAAGTGCTAAATTAGCTTTTGTTTAGATCTTTACTTGCTCATCAATTCAGAATGTTTTGAGAGCACACTTTCCCACAAGTCTGGGACCAGAATTCACGAGCTCCTTTCAAATGCTCTCACTCATTCCTCTGGGCTCCGACAGATGCTCTTTACCAAACAGACCACTGGGGCTGAGGGGACCACTGCCCCCATCTGCCTCCTCCATACCTCAGCTGATTACCAACCAGCAGGTGGAGCAAAATGGGATGCCTGCCTGTTCTTCATCTGGCCTGGTTCACAAGATACTGATGGGTATTAATGAAGAAAGGCTGAAGCATAGTATATTAAACTGTGGCAGCTGAACAGGCACTGCTGTAGGCCCTAATACAAGGGTAGTAGCGCTTGGAAAAGCAGCAGGACAGCTGGTGGAGGAGATAACCTTTCTAACTACAAAAGCTAAATCAGAGACAGCTTATCTATCAGAGCTCTCAACCACATGTAGTAACATCCTACCAGGATAGGCACATCACACCTCATAACCTTTTTCACTGCTTTTATCAGATTTGGTTGACACAGATCTTCTACTAATATAATTATGGCAGCTACGCCCATGTTATTTTTGAACAGAAACAACTGCACCAATGTTAACTACCATGGATAGCATTATACAGAGGCATCCTATAATAGCCAAGCTTATTCCTTTACTCCCAGACAAGGGGATAAAATCATTTGTTGTGAATGAAACTGACCACATACTGACAGGGGTTATGCAAAATAGAAGAAAGCTGAAAGAAGCTTGTCTTTTATACACAGTTAATGCCACCCAAAATGCATATAGACAAGCCTACAGAAATAAATGAAGGCAAATGACTTGCACCTTAATACTATCCTGCAGAGTAGTTTGCACTGATGGGGACTATATAGGAAGCACTGACACCCCAACATGCCAATTAAGAGAACTGCATCTATTAGAAAGTACATCTACCCGAACAGCATGCTGGGAAAGCCAAAAATAACAGCTGCTGCCACATCAGAACAGCACAAGCACTGCGTACAGGAGATGCCTGCAAAACAGAAACTAAGCAGCCATGCACAAACACTTCCTCTTCCTCCCCCACCACCCCTACGACAGCAGCAACAAACCCGAGATTAAACACTTGCCAGCGTCCTGCTCTGCATTCCTGTCGCATCAGGAATATAAAAGAGGGAGACTGCTAGCTGCTCCTCCATACATCTGAAGGGTTCCTTAAGTTTACAGGAAGTAATACAAATACTTGACATAATTCTTGCTGAGGTTTCTGTTGCATTTTCTTCTTTTCTTTCACTCCTTTTCTCTAGCTCACCCATTTCAAAGCTCACTTGGGACCCCTTGTATTTACTAGGCTTGTTTTTGATACATTCCTTCTCAAAGACTGAGAAGTCAGAAATAAAAGCAGTTGTTCCTAGGCAAGTCACATTATATAAACAAGGAAGCACAGAGCCACAGCTCTACTGAGCTGCCACACACAAACTCTGCAAGTCAAGTTCAAATCTAAGCCCTGCCCAGCACCAAGACTGACGGTGTGACACTGTCAAATGCAAGAGTAAACAAATCAGGCTGCAGTTTTCTGTCAATACTAACTTCTGAAACTATAAATCCCAGCATCAACACTCAACCATGACGTGCGTGTCTCAAACACATTACAAGCTAATTCCTGATGGGCAGACTGGGGGAACGCAATGGCAAGTGATGTGCCTGGGTTACAATGCAATGCCCAAGTAATGGCCCAAACAAGGCCCCTGTCAGATTTTCTATGTCTTCAGTATCCGCATTTCAAACACAGATGGAAGAAACATACCTCCTCTAGAACACAGGCTGTGAATATTCAACTTCAAACTTACCACCTACATTTCTTATTCCAATGGAAACCACAAGACAGTGCCACCCCGTACTCCAGTGTGCCAGCCAGAACTCACCAGATCCATGACAGCCTTTAGACGCAGAGAAATCAACTAAAAACTGAAATCTAAAAAGACAAGTGACCAAACCTTTTTACAAACATGCGGTGATCCACTGAACCAAAGAGACTGTGCCCTGTAAGCAGGTGGTCAACAAACAGCTCCAAGCTTGTACAGGGCTCATCATCTCACACTAGCCAAGCTCAACAAGGTCACATTTTCAGAGTTTGATAATTCTACCCAAAATGAATAAGCTGCATATGTGGGGGAGGGAAGGAGAGAAGAAACAAACTAGGCAGCTCAGATGGGATGAGAATAGCATGCAATGCATGATTAAGAAATCATAATGCTTGTTCAGAAGGCTAATTAACTGATTAAGGGTGCAGATAGTACTTCAGCCTGGGCATTTTTCAACCTCTGAGTGCTTGCTACTCTAACCTTGACTTCTCACTACATGCAATGCAATACAGAATAACTTGCAAGTCAGTTGACTTACACAATCTGCCATGAGAGGGGATCCCAAAGCACATCTAATTTTGCTTTCTATAATATTTTTATAAGAAGGACATGCCCAGTACTGTCATCCTGATGATGAAGCACACAATGACACTATTCACAAAAGTAGCAGGAAAGAAGCATGGACGCTACTGTTCCATTTAATTTTTAAATATATGTAAATATGTTATATAAAAAATATAATTTTTAAATACTAAATAAATAAATAAAAACACATTGTTGCACTGTTTGACAGTCACAGTGCAGGTTACCCTGAGCAAGAATACTCCATTCCACCACCAGCCCCATGTTCCCACCATTGCCCTTGCACCAGCAAAATCATTTAAGCACCCACAAAGCTGGGGAGAAAAAAAAAAGTCAGTTTGTCTTCAGTTTGATCAGTTCATAAGTCAGGGAACTCTGATTCCCAGCTGTCGAAACACCCCAGCTGGTACCAGTGACAGGGCAAGAACCTCCTGTTAGTTGCAGTCTATACTTACATGAGCTTAAACTGACTGTGAAGCTACACGCAGGAGGTGGCACAACCAAAACTCCTGGTGACTGGAAGCTGATCCTAGCAGCTGTCCCCTTTCTCATCTCAACAGTGAATCGTGCTCACTTACTCTTTTTCTGTCTAAGAAACATACAAAACTGTCACGAGGTGCCTACTGGATAACCAGAGCAGAAACTAACTTAGGAAAGACACGCTCACTGTTCAGAAGAAGGCCCTACCAGCATATGCTACCCTTTTCACCCCTGTGGTCATCAGGGATTCCTATGGTAATGACCTCGTATACATCAACTTCCCGCTCAAGGAGCCAAGGATCACTTCCCCTGCTCTCCCCAAAGTCCTTATTAGACAGGAAACAAAGGCAACACCATGAAAATGGCACTTCAGATCTGCCTAACAGGCTCTAACCAGGATGGCATAGGCTGTTCATCCGTGCACCTGGAAATGGTTGTGCTGAAAGAGCCGGGGAGGTTAAGAAACACACTAACACTATCAGAAGAAAAATTAGCATTAGGATGATTCAAAATATTGACAAAACAAGAGTTTTCTGCAGTTGAAACATCAACCCAATGTTATCTTGCTATATACAGAGTTCACACTTAATCTTTTCAAAACGTACCACTTTCCTTCCAGCTCCAAAACAAAGCACTTACCTTAGGTCAGTGCTAAACTAACCTGGCCACAGAAAAATACTTCTCAATCTCAATAACAAGGAACTGTCACACAGGATTAGGATGTCCCTAATAGACCTATTTAGGGTTATAGTGACAACATCTAATAACTGACATATCTAATTCTAAAACACTTCCAAGCTCCTGACAGAATTCTGTAAAAGGGAAATCAAAGTCTTAGTTCAGTGACATATAACAAGAATACAGTATTTTTCTCCATCAAAAATCTGACCATACGCACATAGGTCAGCATATCAGCTGCAGATGACAGTTCAGTACAAAGAGACTTGCACAAGACATTATAGTATATTATTTTGTGAGACAAGTTACCAACTAAGTTTACGTAAATAGGCCTACTGACTACAGAAATATTACATTAAGAATGAACAGAGACCCAAGCCCACACCGTTCTGGCACCGTTCAGTGCTTCGTTAGCAAAGGCCAATCTTGGAATTCAGCTTTGGAAGCTCTGAATACCAAGTTAAGCCAGGTGAACCTGAATGGAAGAAAAGCAGATGGAGCAGAAACACAGCAAGACAGGCTGAAATGAGAAAGGCAGCACATACTAAAGCATATTGCTGGAAAGAAAAATGGGGGCCTTGCTGATTCAGAGCTTTAAGATGGAGGGACACTGAGCCTGGCACCAGTTTAAATTCAGAGTAGCTGAAAACTGAACAGCAGTCAGTATCACCTCTCCTAATTAAACTCCTACTTGGAAACCCCAGGGAAGGTTGTTGGTTATGGTCCAGGTCTGCAGACCCATGAGCACATCCGCCTCTGGGGACTGCCAGGCATCTTCCGGTAAGCCATGGGGGCAGCCAGCATTACCAGGGCCTGCCCACACCCCCTCCTCTGCAGGGGTGACAGTACGTTGGGACGCAGGAAGGGCCCCCAACCCCACCAGCTTCCTCACCATGTTGGTTTCATGTTACCACCGTGGTTTGCCGAGTTCCTTCCTGCGCGCTGCTCCTGTGAAGGGAAGGGCACAAAGGGAGAGGACGCTAGATCTGCTTGCCAGGCAGGGCCCCCGGCAGGAGCACCACGGCCCTGCCCAGGCACCGCGCTGCCCTCGGGGCCGCCCGTGCTGAGCCCAGCTCCCAGAGCTCTCCCCCCGCAGGGGGACGACCCTCCCGCCCTAGCTGTGCCCCAAACGCGCCTCGCACGGGCAGCACCTGGCTCGCACCCCCACACACACCCCACAAACACGAGGACGCGCCTGGCTCCCCCCTTCCCCTCCTCACGGGACCGCGCCTGGGTTCCCCCCCATGGGTCCGTCCCTTCTCCCCCCACCCCCGGCACGCCGGTCGGTCCCCCACCTCACCCCGACTCTTCACGGTGCCTGTGTGGCCCGTCCCCCCGCCATAGGGCCGCGCCTGGCTCTCCCCCTCCTCAGTCGGACCGCGCCGGGCTCCCCCTCTCCCATCCCGCCTTACGGCGCCGTACCTGGTTCTCCCCTTCCTCCCCTCACAGGAGCACGCCCGGTTCTCGCTCCCTCCCTGCACGGCAGCGTGCCCGCCCACCCGCCCTTCAGCATGCCCCGGGCCCTCGCCCGATGTGGCTCACCGGAGCCGGCCCTGCCTGCCCAGCCGGGGGCTGGCGACACCGAGCCCCCAGCACCGCCGCTCCCCGCCGCCCGCTCCCTGCCGTTCGAATCAACAACAAGATGGCGGCGGCCGAGGGGGCGGAGCCCCGATGCTGGCCGTCATAGCAACCGCACCGCCCAAAACCCGCCCCGCCGCCTCTTGCGGCAATCCAAAGCTGGTCCCCGCCCACCGGGGGCGCCTTAGAAACTCTGATAAGTCGAAGTCACCGTCACTCAAGCGCAGAGCCGCTCCGCCCCTTTTCCTGCACGGCCTGCCTCCGGATGGCCGCTCACGTTAGGCACGTGTGACGCCCTCCAGTACCCCGCCTCCCCGCGGGCTGCGCCGCCTCATTGGCTACCCACGGGGGGACGCTTGGCCAATGGGCACGCCGGGCGCGGGCCGCGGGCCCTGCAGAGCCGGGGCGGCGCGAGGCGGGGGCGCGAGGCGGCGGTGTGAGGCGGCGGTGTGAGGCGCGGCCTGCCGGGACACGGGTCCGCTCTCCCCCCGCGGAGGCCGGCCTCGGAGACGGGTCTCACGCCGCAGCCCGCCGCATCCACCTTCCCCCGGGGTCTTGAGCGAGTGCGGCGGCCCCAGAGGGGCAGCACATCCCGCTTGGCGCGGTGCATCCTGCAGGGTCAGCCGGGCTAAACCCAGCTTCCCTCACTGCAGCCTGGCCCCAAACAGGTCCTTGCGCTTGGCTGGCCCCTTGGAGCAGCAAGTGGAACATGTTCACGCACCAATCCGGTACAATAAAGGTTTAATTCCCGAATGGTCACAGTTCCTGTGGGCTGAGGGCAAGGGCACCCCTTGGCAGAGTCACACAGGTGACCCCTCTTCATGTGAAATTTCACGGCTGGCTCCTGCCCTCCCCTTCCTAGCCACCTACTCCCCAAATTAGTCTCTTTCCTCTTATCCCGCCAGCACTTCGTTTCCCTGGGAGCTGCCGGGGAGACGTCCCGTGGCGCACTCCTTTGAAATTCAAACAACCGGTTTCCCACCTCCCTGCGCTGACTGACTCCTTCAAAGCGCTCTCGCCCATTCAACAGGCCCTGCTAACTCCCCCAGCATGTCGCGCTTACCTGCGTGCACGCTAATTCACTTTTCCTCCCAATTAAGAAACCTGGCCCCTCTGCCGACCAGCTGCTCATCCCGCCCGCTTGTGCCTGGGAGTGCTCGAGCAAGGGAGAGCTCGAGGGGGAGATGGGACACGGGGTGAAAGTTCCTCAAAATTACCCATGGTTGAATTTTCTTGCCCCAGATCACGTCTCTGCAGAGGACTGCCCTGTCTGCGTCACATCCAGAGGCTACGGAGATGCTGCCGTGACCGGAGCAGACCCTGCTAAAATCCTCAGCACGTTTTTGCAGTGCCAACCCCAGCCCGGGGCCAGTGCTGCCGTAACCGCCATCCCGGTCCTGGGTTGTGCCACCCACATCCCTGACTGGAGCCGGCGCTAATGACCGCCACAGCCGGACAGCCACCAGTGGGACTGCTCGGCCACGGCACTCCCCATGGCAATCACGGCAGCGGGTGCAATCTCTGCCACCATTTATTGGGTCTGCGCTAGCCGGGGCAGTTTGGGGGCTGGCTGCGCCCTGTGAGCAGCGAGTTTGGCCACGCAGGAGGATCCCCTCCTCCTCCCAGGCCCGAGGGCCACAACCGGTGTCTGCCAGTGCCTGGTGCCCTGCCCAGCACGGCCTGCAGGGAGCTGTGGGTCACAGGGAGTCCCTCGCTGGGTCGAGCCGCTCAGATCCAGCGCCGTGCCCCGGTCACGCTGTTGAAGAGATGGTCCCTGCCGGTGCCTGAGATGGGAGGTAGCACTCAGCCCTCGCCCCATGCGTGCTGCCCGGATGTCGCTGCCCGGTGCCGGTCTCTCCCATCCCCCAGACCCCTCTGCCCCGAGGGACGCAGCCTGAGGCTGCAGGGGCCATGGGACTGGGCACTCACACGGGTCCCGGGCACAGCCATCGAACTGTCCCTGTGCAGAGGAGAGACGGGAGAGGGTGCTAGGGCCCCAGGGTGCCCACCCGTGCCCCCGGCAGGGTGCCCGCCCTCGCCGCCATGGCACACACTTACTGGGCTGCCGGCGTGGGGGCGGCTCCACTCCTCCTTGCCACCCCTCTGCTCCGCCACGTCCCAGAAGCTGTGGAGGGGGCGAGGGGAGGGCACGCCGTCGGTGACGGGCCCTCAGCCTTGACCCTGAGGGATGCTGCCAGGAGTGGGTCACCAGCCAGGCTTGGCACTGCCGGCTGTGCTGTCGAGCCCGTCACCCCGACTGATTTCCACCTACCTGATCATGCCCTTACCCAGCCCGTGTGTGCCTGGCATGGCCCTGGTGCCGAAGGGGACCGCAGCGCGGGCTGGGCTCCCCCAAGCACCGCCACCTTTCAGCGATGCCCGAGAGCAGCAAGCCGGTCTGCCAGCATGCCTCTCGTTTCCCCGCGTGCCGGTGCACACTGCTGTTGTGCTCGGAAGATGCTGTGCTGGGGGAGCTGCAGCCCTGGAACCCCCCTGCTGCCAGCGCTGCCTGCAGGGGCTGAGCCTGAGTCTTCTCCCTTTCATGGTCACTACAGCCCTGGTGCCACCAAGCACGATGTCCCCAACCTCACCAATGAACGTGGATCCAGCCATGCATCACCCTGGAGCAGTTACGCTGCTGGAGGCGGCTGTTAACCTGCTCACAGGCTTGCATGCCTCCTCCTCGCCATGCAGACGCCTGGCGTAGGCTGGGCCGGCTCCAGTGCTTCCTGGGCTCTCCCCTCTGCCGCCTCTCACCCTCGGTTCATCCTCCCGGGGGGTGTGCAGCCTGCTCATCTCCTCCCGGGGCGCCTTCCCCAGCAAATCGGGGCTCCCCCAGTGAGCTGCAGTGGCCCCAGCCCTGGCACCAGGACTCAGCCCTGCAGCAGGCCAGTGCCAGCGCTGTGCCATCCCACCCTGCCCACTGCAGAGTTTCTGCCCCAGCCTGGCCACCAACATGGCTGTACCCCCGCCAAATCGCTGCCTCTGCACCCATGGCTCCCATCAGTGCAGCAACCTCACCCTGCGGCAGAGACAGCTCCCTGGCACAGCGACCAATGGACCACAGCCAAACGTGGGGTACGTTAAACACCCCCCACGCGCTGCATCTCCCGGCTGCCTGCGAGGATGCTATGGGAGCCTGTGCCAACGTGCATGGCTGCCCCTTGCCACCGATCCAACCGCCCTGGCCATGCAGCACCCACCTCTTGCCCAGGGTCTTGTCAGGGTCTTGGTTGCTGCGGGAGGAGCAGAAGGCGGCTGTGAGCCCCTGGCCTTGCTCGCTATGCCATGCCATGCTATGCCATGCCGTGCCATGCCGTGCCGTGCCGTGCCAGGGCTCACCTGCACAGCAGGCTCCGGGCCACGCAGCCCAGGGCGGCCAGCAGCAGGGCACCGGAGACAGTCAGCACGGCCACAAACCAGGCCGGCGGGTGCCATGCCGCCTCCGTCCGCATGACGACCAGCGGCTCCTTCCGCAGCGTCTGCAGAGGTGGTAGGGTGAGGGGGCACAGGAGGGCCGGGAGGCCTGATGGACGCGGGAGCACTGCCCGGCCAGTGGGCTCTGCTCACCATGTGCCGGGTGGTGGTGCTGGGTGGCACCGGGGTGCTCGGGGGGATGATGTGCACCACCAGTGCCACCACAGTGCTGCGGCGGGGGACACCAGGGCCACCCCACACCTCCACCAGCAGCACGAAGGTGCGGGGCTCAGCCAGGTCATCGGGGAGGTAGAAGAGGGTGTTCCCCTCCAGCTGAAAGCGCCCATCCTCGTTGCCTGGACGAGAGGGACTGCTCAGTGCCACAGTGCTGTGAGGGCCTGGGTTTTGCTGTGGCTTGGCCACTCCTCACCTCCAGCGACGGCGTATGCCAGTGCTGCGCCGTCAGGGCTGCCCTGGCACGCCAGGCGGGTGACAGGCTGGCGGCCGCCCAACCTGGCTGTCATCCGCAGCTCCTGCACCTCGGGGCTGCACACCGGCGCCTGGTCTGGCACAGCCTGCCAGGAGCACGGGGAGGCGGTATGGCACCCGCGGTGCTTGCACCCACCGCGGTTCACCCGACGGGCTTGCACTCGCACCTGCAGGCGCACGGCCACGTCACACAGGCGGCTCCGCCGCTTTGCCGGGTCCAGGTCATTGCGGGTGTCTGTCAGCCGCACTGTCAGCCTGTAGCTCTTGTGCCGCTGGGAGTCGAGGGGTCCCACCACGCGGATCTGGCCTGCGGGGCGGCGCGAGCTGCCGGGCACCTGCAGGTGCCACAGTGTGCGGCGGGGGCTGGGGAAGGGGCCGGGCTCTCACCGGTGCGCATGTCGATGGAGAAGGGCTGCGCGGGGCCGGGGCCCCCCTCCAGGCTGTACTCGAGGCTGTCCAGTGGGTAGTCGCGGTCGGTGCCGGCCACGCGCCCCACGGTGCTGCCGAAAGCTGCTGTCTCCAGCACGGTGAAGGCGGCACCACTGGGGCATGCCGGTGTGAATTCATTGATGGGCATCACCGTCACGAACACAGGCACAAAGGCTGTGTGGAACACGGTGGCTAAGCCATGCTGGCACCACCCCACAGCCCACACCGGGCTGGGTGTGCTCTCCCCCGGAAAGGCTGGGGGACACAGGGACGATCCCTGGGGCAGGCGTCTCTGGGGCAGCAGGGGAGGAACATGTCCTCTGTGATCTGCTGGTTTTGGGGTCGGGAAGGGCCTTTTCCCACTTCCCCCGTGACCTCCTCCATTGCACCCCCCCAGGCACTCCCCGGGGACACGGGCACTCACTGCTCCGTGGGGGCTGCCCTCCCGCCGTCACCACGACGGTGGCTGTGAACTGGAAGCCCACAGCGGCCACAGCCTCCGAGTCGTAGTCCAGGGTGCTGTTGACCTGCCAAGCCAGGACAGGGGGGTCAGGCAGAGCCAGGGTGCCCTGTAAAGCTGGGGTGTCCCGCAAAGCCAGGGTGCCCTGCAAAGCTGTGATGCCAGGGAAGCTGGAGGGAGCGAGGCGGGGAACAGGGAGGCCTGGGAGGGCAGAGAGCCCCAGAGCCCCAGCCCTGGGCGTGACAGCACGTCAGATGGTCCCCGCTGTCCCTCTGGGCTCTCCCAGGTCCTGGGTGCTGCCCGTGGCCCTGCTCACCTGCAGCCGTGGCCCCTCCATGCGGAAGCGGGAGCGGGAGGCAGGGGGCCCCTCGAGGGCATAGCGCAGGCCCTCCTCGGCGCCAGCGGGGTCGGTGCACCTCAGTGTCACCAGGGTGCTGCCGGGGGACACCGTCTCGGGCACCCGGGACCTGCAGCGGGGCGGCCAGCAGCTCAGCTCCCATCCCCCGTGTCCTGGGCACAGCAGAGCATCCCCCGTGCCCCACTTTCCCCCCCTCGAACTGTACACGGAGAGGGCCGGGATGCAGCTTGGCGCCCGCTGGTCTGTCCCCTGCACAGTGATGTTGAGCACGGTGGTGGCATGGTCAGTGGGGTGCAGCACGTTATAAGCCCGGATGAGCAGGCGTGCGTGGGCCACCTCCAGCTGGCAGGTGCTGCGGATCTCGCCTGTCACTGCAGGAGATGACATGGCCTTGCGACAGGCATGGGGACGGGGACAGGGTGGCCCTGGGGACCTTGCTGCCCTGCTCACCCTCATCAATGGTGAAGAGTGCGGGCACTGTGGGAGCCACGATGGCATAGCGGACGTTGTCACCACTGGCGTGGACCTGTGTGACCACCTCCAAGGGGCCGGTGCCCTCCGGCACCGTCACGGCCCGCTGTGGCTCGCTGCAGGCAAGGCGGGCAGCGTGGCATGGCCTGGTGCCACCAGCACACCCCACCCGGCCCAGCCCCACTCACAGGAAGGTGACACGGGGACGGCGCGACGGCAGCACCTCCACCGTCACGACCCCGCTGCAGTTGTGCCCGTGGCGGTCCATGACCTCGATCTCCAGCCTGTATGTCTGCAGGGCAGCGCCAGGGCGGCCATGGGACAGCCCCGAGTGGCACCAGGGACAGGGATGGGGACAGAGTCAGGGGTAGGGATAGGCATAGGGATGGGGACAGGGATGGGGGAGACAGAGGTAGGGATGGGGATGAGGATAGTAATAGGGACAGGGACAGGAATAGGAATGGGATGGGGACAGGAACAGGGACAGAGACAGGAATGGGAAGGGAGACAGGGACAAGAATGGGGCTTGGGGCAGGAACAGGGGTGGGGATAGGGATGGAGATGCGGATGAGCTGGACACCAGAATGGGGATGGAAACAGGGACAAGGATGAGGACTGGGGCAGGACTCGAGATGCAGAAGGAGATGGAGCCAGGGGTGGGGACAGGGATAGAGACAGGGCTGGAGCACTCCCAGGGCGAGGGGGAGACGGGTGCCTGACGGGAGGAGCAGGACGCGGCGAGCTGCGGGCAGTGCCAGCGAGGGGCTAAGCCCAGGTGGGCTGAGAGGTGGCTGTGACAGCCCGGGGACGCTGCTGCCCACCTGGGTGTCCTTGCTGGGGTCGAAGCCACTGGCAGGCGCCAGCACCAGGCCCCGGCGGGTGAGCGCAAGCGGCGTGTCGTGGTTTCGGAGCCTGAACTGCAGAGAGACAGGCAGCGGGAGGAGGGTGGGAACATCTGTCCCCACCTCCACGCCCGGGGTCCCGCTGTCCCCAAGGCTGCTCCTGCTTGTGGGGGCTGCAGGACCCTGGGGCAGCCGCCACTCACCGTCAGCCCACCGAGCGGCTGCGGCAGCACTGCGTACAGGGGCGTCCGGGGTGCCGTGTCCGCCAGCACCTGCACCATGTCTCCCCCTGTGGCACAGCAGGCTGTGGGAGCCCAGTGCCAGCTGGCACCCACGGCCCCTGCTGTCCCACACCCCCCGGCTCCTACCCGCGCTGGCAAAGGGGGCGTCACAGCGCAGCGCCTGCCCCACCGTCACCCGGACAAAGAGACGCTCTTCCACCTCATCCTCCCCAGGACAAGCAGCCCGCAGGGTCAGGGTGTACTGGTTCACCTGGCGGGCATCGAGCTCCGCACCAGCACGCAGTGTCACCTGCCACGGGGACATGGCACTCAGCAGGGTGCCCGCAGGTTCCTGCCCCACTCCCTGTTCCCCAGCCGCACCTCTGCCTGGAACGTGGCGGTGGCCACGGGATCAGCGCTGATGGCAATGGGGTTGAAGGGGTGGCCAGGCTCGATGCCGTGCAGGGTGACGTTGGGGCTGCCGCTCACATTGCTGCAGGACACGGTCACCTCGGCCACGCGGGTGCCCGGCGCCGCATCCTCGCTCAGGGCCACCACACGCGGCAGGTCAGGCAGGGCTGGCGGGAGACCCCGGGAACCGGCCTCACACCTGGCCAGTGCCACCGACGGCTTGCCCAGCCATGCTTAGGGAGCCCTGCTCCTGCACCCGGGCACCCACGCGGGCATAGGTCTCTCTGCTGGGTGCAGCAGGGCCCATAGCACCCCGCTCTTACCTGCCGCTCTGACGAAAGTCCCTGCAAAGAGGAGAGTGTCACCCCAGCCTGCCGGGGAGGCCTCAGAGGTGCCCCCGTGACGCTCCAGAGATGCCCCAGTGGTGCTGGGATATACCCCGGCAATGCCCCCAAGGTACCCCAGTAACACCCTGGCAATGCCTCGAAGATGCCCCAGTGATGCCCCCTCCCTGCCCGAACCCATCCAGGCAGCTGCCGCCCCCTCTGACCATCCTGGGGTCAGCCCCAGACACAGGGGGGCAACGGGGGGGAGCCTGTCCCCTGTCCCCCTCCTCTCGGTCCCCTACCCAGGGTCTGGTAAAGGACGCCCGCTACGCTGTGAGCCTGAAGTGCCTACCTGGGGCACGGAGGCTGAGGAGGAGGAGGAGGAAGGTGAGGCTTCCGTGCGTGCCCATGGCTCGCTGGCTGTTTGGGACAAGCTGGAGCCGGTTGCCACGGCTGCTGGGCACCACCCCGGTCCAGCGTCACGCCGGCCACCCGCGGCTGCCAGCCCGGCCCCAGGGCAGGGACAGGGCACGGCCCCGGTGCCCGCAGCTCCCGCATGCCTCTGTCCCAGCCTCTCGCCAGCCCGCGGGTGCCAGCCCCGGCCGGCGCAGGGCAGGCGGGCGGCGACGCTCCGTGGGGTTTCGCTGCCAGGCCACGCTGCCTCGCCATGCGGCACGCTCAGGCACCGGGCAAATTAGCTCGGAGCTAATTTTTGGCCCTGCTCTCTCCTTCATTTGCAAACCAGAGCCGCTTCTCCCGGAATTCCTATTAAGCGCTATTAGCTCGCAATTAATAGGCGCTGGCGGAGCGCGGCCCCTGTGGCCGGGGTCACCCGTCCCTCCTCCAGCACTCGACCCTGTTTTGGCAGCCCGGCGGCCGCGGGTGCCTCCGCCGGCGCCCCGTAACGGGGCCGCCCTCCTTCCCGCCAAGGCTTCCCGGCCCCGGCACCCCCCGGTGCCCGCGGGGCCGGGGCGCTGCCGACCGGGGCACCGCCGACCGGCGCCCCGTTGTCCCGCCCTCCCCGGCCGGCGCCCCGGGTCCTGCCTCGCCCGGCGGTGCCCGGTCCGGCGGTGCCCGGGTGGCGCCCGGCGCGGGGCCCCGGGGCGGCGGGGCGGGGCGGGGCGGGGCCCGGGGCGGCGGTGCCGGTGCCGGTGCGGGCCGGGCTCACGTTACGGCGGCCCCATTGGCTGCGGCGGGGCGGGGCGGTGCCGCCCAGGCAGCGCCGGGAGGCGGCGGGCACGGCCGGGCGCTGCGCCGCGCTCCGCTGCCGCTCCGCCGCCGCCGCCACCGGCACCAGCACCGGCGGGACCGGGAGCGGGGCCGGGCCGGGCATGCACAGCGCCCGCCCGGACGCCTGCCCGGGCCAGCTCGGCGCCGACCGGGTGAGTGCCGCCGCGGGCACCGGGAGGGGACGAGGGGACGGGGCCACCCCTCCCCGCGCCCCGCCGCACCGCCTGGGCATTGCTGTGATGTCAGGGCACTGCCAGTGACATCAGCGCCGTGACATCATGCGCAAGGCCAAGGCGGCGCGGGGGACGCGGGCGTCCGGTGGGACGCGGGCGACCGGTGGGGGCACGGGTGGCCATGGGATGCGGGTGGCCGGGGCCACGGTGTCCGGCCGTCAGGGTGCCAGCCGCACCGCCACCCTGGAGCTGCCGCCCTGCCGCCCGCCGCGGCTGCCCCGAGGGGGCCCGGCGGTGACAGGGTGGCCCAGCCGGCTCCCCCGGGCCCGCCGCCCGCCTACCCAGCTCCCCGCGGCTGGGTGCGCCGGTGTCCCCAGCCAGCGCCGGGACCGGGCGGCCCGGAGCGGTGGTGGCACGTTGCCAGCAGGGTTGGCTGAGGGGGTCCCAGCCAGCGGGGCGAGGGGGACGGGGAGCGGGACAGGGACCGGGCCGGGGACGGGGATGGAGAGGAGGACAGCCCGGCCGGCAGCTCTGTCAGGGCCGGCCGGAGGGGGCCGGTTTACCGGGACGGGGGAGCGATCCCTCCTGCTCGCTCGGCTTCCCGTGGCTCCAGCGCGGAAAGGAAAGCGGACGTAACACCCTGCTTTTGGGTCCAGACAATAGGAATTCAAGAGCGAGGAGCGGCCCGGCCGCGGGAGCCAGCCGCCCCTTCCAGCGCCCGCCCGGCCGCGCTCCGTTCGGCCCTGTCTGCCCCGGCCCCCCCGCGCTCCCCGCTGCTTTGGGGGGCCCTGGGCGCAGGCCTGGCTGCACCCTGACGCCAGCCGGGGTGTCCCCGGCTGGAGGGCACAGGGTGGGTGGGGTGGCCCTGCCAACGCGTGGGGGGAGCGCCCCGCCCCGGCACCCGTGGCTGCCCGGGGGCCGCAGCTGGCCCCGCGCCGCCGAGCAGGGTCCCGCCGGTGGGGTGTCCCGGCTGCCGCCCCGCCGGGGAGGGGGGAACCGGGGGGGGGACGGGGGGAGTGCAGCAAGGGCGCCCGGCTCCTACGTGCCGTGGCCCTGTGTCATTTCCCGCAGGCACGGCCGGGGCTGGGTGCCTGCTTGCTCACCCGACATGCCGCTGCACGCTGGCCTGCTCCGCGCAGGAGCCGCCGGAAAGCAGGGCCCGGGGCTGCGGGCAAGCCGGGACCTGCGCCCCGCTCCCCGCTCCCCGCCGCACGCCCGGCTCTGCGAGGAAGCCCCCGCGGGGCCGGGGCCGGGGCCGGGGCCGGGGCCGGGGCCGGGCCGGGGGGCGGCGGCGCTGACCTGCCCTTTCCCCGCAGCGGTGCCGGCGGGAGGCGGGGCCGCCCGCGGGCGCACATGCCCGGCACGCGGCCGGCGTCGCAGCAGCCCGGGGGCGCCGGGCCCGGCCCCCGCCCCGCCCCGCCGCGGCCCAGCTCGGCGGCGGACTCGGCCTGCGGCTTGGAGCCGGGCGGCGAGGAGGAGGAGCGGGGGGCCCGGCCGCCCGCTCCCCCCCGGCCAGCGAGCGCAGCCTGGAGTTCGACTCGGGGTACTCGGAGGCCTCGGGGGGCACCTGGCGGGAGGAGGAGGAGGAGGAGGAGGAGGAGGAGGAGGCGGCGCCCGTGCGGCGCCGGCACCCGCCGCCCTGCCAGCGGGCACACCGGCTCTCCGCCGGCCCCGCCGCCCCGCCGCCCGCCCCCGCCCGCCGCGCCCGCCCCAAATCCACCTCGGACGCCTGCCTGGAGCAGTGGCGGGCGCCGGAGCCGGCCGAGACGCGGGACTGGACCGTGGCGCTGCTGTCGCAGAGCCGGAACCGGCAGCCCCTGGTGCTGGGGGACAACTGCTTCGCCGACCTGGTGGAGAACTGGATGGACCTGCCCGAGGTGGGCGCCGAGCCCCGGCGCCGAAGCCCCGCCGAGCCTTCCCGCCGGCTGGCCAAGCCCCCCGCCTTCCTGCTCAGCCTCTCGGGCAACGTGCGCCGCAAGCTGGCCAGCATGGCCCGGCCCCGGGGGGCCGAGGGCGCCCGGCCGGGGGGCCGCGAAGCCACCAAGCGCTTCTCCTGCCCGCTGGGGCTGGGCGGGCAGCCCAAGGGCGCCTGCTTCCACCAGTCCCACAGCAACATCGCCCAGCTGGCCACGGACTTCCACCGCTTCACTGCCCTCATGAACAGCCGCAGCCGCCAGCCCATCATCTGCAACGACGTTATCGGCTACATTTAGCCCTGCCCGCCTCTGCCTGCACCCTCCTCCGCTGTAAATAAACCCCGGTTTTGTACGGTACGGGCGCAGCAGCGTTTATGGGGGAGGGGGGAACTGCCTGCACCCCAACGCTGGGCAGGGGTGGAGGTTGCGACGAGGCCCGATGCATCGGAGCGCATCCTGCAGCTTTTATTGCACGGGGTGAGGGGTGCTGGCCCCCCGCTCAGGGTAGGGAGCAGAGGAGGGGGGGGCGGGCATCTTCGGCCTCAGCATCCTCTCCCTCGCACACATAGTACAGCTCCAGCTCCCGCTGCCGTGGCTCCCCGGCATCCTCCAGGTTCTCCAATAACCTGTAGCAGGGAAAGGGGGTTTTGGGGATGCTGGCTTGTGCCCCCAGCCATGGCCGGGCTAAGGGCCCCCCCCGGGGCGCCCGGCCAGGCTGGGGGGGATGCAGGGGCCGGCAGCGAGGGGCCGGGCAGGGGTCCCGCCACGGGAAGCGCTGCCGGCAGGATGTTTATCCAGCAGCTGGCTGGGAGCTGCGCTGCAGCTGGAGTGGCTCAGGGTGGAGGGAGCGGGGTCTGGCAGCCCCCCCGGGGCAGGATTGGGCCCCAGAGCCAGGGACCTACCTCTGCGCCCGCTGCCGGGCCCGTGTCTCTTCATCCTCCTCCCTGTCGTACAGCACGGTGTGGCCGCGCAGGAGCATGGTCACGGTCCAGCCGTGTGTCCTCTGCAAGAGGTGGGTGTCAGGATCCAGCCGGGCACCCCCCAGGGTGACCCAGCTGGGTGCTGCCCGCAGCAGGCTCACCTGCAGCCAGTCCAGCACCTCCTGCACCGTCATCTCCTGCCCGTCTGCGCCGACTGCCCGCAGCTCCAGCTGGTCCCAGCAGCTCCACTCCCGCCCGCCATACTGCAAGGGGGAGCACGGGGTAGCAGCCGGCACTGGCACCCCACACCCCGGCTGCCCAGCCCCACGGGGCAGGGACCGGTGGGGCACAAGGGCCGGGGTACAGCAGGGCAGGCAAAGGGACCGGTCTGAGGGCAGGGGGACGGGGGCACCACCGTGGTCCAGGGGCAGTGGGGGGGGGACGACAACCATCTCCCCAGCACTGCTGGAGTCCAGGGGCACCCAGGGGCACAGCCATCCCCCTGGCACTGCTGGGTCTAGGGGGCGATAGGAGCACCGCCATCCCCCCCCCGGCACCACCAGGGTCCAGGGGCAGTGGGGGGCACCTCTGCCCCCCCCAGTACTGCAAGGGCCAGGGTTGGCGTGGGGCCGGCGCTGCCCCCAGCCCCGGGCCAGGAAGAGCGCACAAAGGGCCATTGAAGCGCTGCCCAGGCCCACACAATCGCCTCTTCTCACGCCTGTGGCCCCCCGACCCCGGCTCTGGCCCGAGGGGGCCAGCGAGGCGCCAACCTTGGGGCCGAGCGCTGGATACGGTCCCACGCCGTCTGGCACGGCCGCCCTGCCATCTGCCCTCGCTGCAGGCAGCCCCAGGCCCTGCCCAGGGCTAGCGCTGGCCCCGGCCCCGCTCGGGAAGGGGCGTTCGCACCTGGCCGCTCTCCCCTCCTGCCTTCTGCTGCCTTCTCACCTCCTGCCTTCTGCTGCCTGCACTTATCCCACCGGGGTGGAAAGGGCTTAACCCCATCCTCGCCGGGGCGGCACGAACCCAGGCGATTGCCCAGCGCAGAGGGAATGCCAGTGCCTGTCCCAGCGCCCCGGAAAGCCCGTCCCGCTGGCTGAGGCTGCCCCCCAAGGCGGGCTCCCGGGCCCCTGTGGGACCGCAGGTCACGCCAAGCGGGCCCGTGGGACGTGTGCTGCCACCACGGCCAAGCGTCCGGGCACGTCCTCGCCGCGTGACGCGGAGGTGCCAGGCGCTGCTGCGGTGACCTGAGGGCACGGCCGGCCCCGGCAGCATCCTCCAGGGAGGGATGGTGCCAACCTGGGGGCACCGTGGCCAGGACGGCACGGGGCCGGGCAGCCTGTGGGGCGCGAGGAGGCCGTGGGGCGGCCGGGAAGCCCGAAGCAGCGCCAGAGCCGGCGCGAGGCGGTGGAAGCGGCTCCCTCCCCCTCTTCCTGCCCCCGGCCCTGGGCCCCCCGGGCCAATCTGGTTCCAATCGGCGCTTCCTGCCGCGCCGGAAGGGCTGCCTCGCACGCCATAAACCCCCAGACAAAGGGGCCTCTATCGTCCAGACGGTCCCAATCTGGGTCTGCCCCGCCCCCGCTCTCCCTCCCCAGCAGAGGGGCTGTGGCCAGGCCCTCCGCTGCCGGGACCCCCGGCCCTGCTCCCCCCGGGCAGCCCTTCCCGGCCCGGTGCCAGCTGCTCTCCGCCTGCTGCAGCTGGTTTCCATAAGCCAGATGTAGGCGGCTGCCGTGGCCCCCCGCCCTCTGGCTGCGGGGCTCGCTGTGGGGCCCAGTGTGGGGCGGCGGGGCTGCCTCAGCCCCACGGGCGCCCCAGAGCGTCCCGGTTGGGCCCGAAGCCGGGGCGAACAGGACCGCGGTGGCGGCTCAGTGCCAGGGGTCGGCCGCAGGAAGGAACCGGTTCCTCGCTGCCATGCCTGGCCCACCGCGGGACCCCGATCCATTTCCAGAGCCCCACAGCCAGGGCTGCCCCTCCTGCATGGCCACCTCCTTGCTCCTGGGCCCCCCTGGCATCGCCCCACAGCGGCTGCCGCTGGGAGCTGGGGCACCCCGAGACCCCTGGGCGTCCCCCACCTGCACTGCCCCTGGGGAGAGGGTCCTACCCGGTAGGTGGGGGGCGGCAGGGGCTGGACGCGGAGCAGCAGGCAGTTGGACAAGCAGAGGTTGCTGTTGCGGTAGCAGCTGGGGTCCCGGCACCCCCACACCAGCTTGTAGACCTCCAGGCACGCCAGCCCGGCCACAGCTGCCGTGGTGGTGATGATGGCAGGCACGATCCGCCCGGCGATCCGCTTGCTCTGAGGACAGGAGGGGTATCACCAGCTGCCCCACATGGGATGGGGACCCGCAGCCCCGCAGGCTGTCCCCCTCACCGTCAGCCAGTCGGCAGGGGGGATGCCGTAGTTCTCTGCGCGCAGGTTGGATGCCGCCATGATGAAATCTATGTGGGTGTTGTTGTCCTGCAGGGAAGAGCGCGGGGACATCAGCCTCCCGTGGGGCCATCGGCGTCCTGTGGGGACTAACAGCCACCAAACCCCCCAAGCTGAGCAGAGCCGCCTGCCCGGCCCCGGGTACCTTCTCGAAGTGGATGGGCTCCATCATGGGCACTTGTGCCTCCTCACCCCCTACCAGCTCCTGTCTCCGCTGCACCAGGTCCTGGGTGAGCTCCGCCAACCGCCTGTGGTCTGGGGGCACAGGAACCCCTGGGGTGGTACCCCTGCACCGTGGCACTGTGCGGGGCACGGCACGGTGCCCCCCCTCTCGGTCTGGGTCCTCCTGGGTGCTGGGGCAGGGACGAGCGGCACCGCAGCCCCACCGCCACCAGGCTGGAGCCGGGGGCCCCGGGATGTGCCTCGGCAGACCCAGGGGCGCAGGGAGCCTCACCTGCAGGCGCCTGCACCTCCTCCCGCTCCTCTGCGAGGGGGATCTGGAGCCCCTCCTCGGGCACGAAGGGCGGCAGGACCACGCTGCGGAGGATGGTCCGGACAGACGCCCGGTCGCTGCATGGTGGCACCTTGTGCGCTTGGGCAAAGAGGTGGGCAGCAGCCAGGATGTACTCCAGGTGGGTGTCCTGCGCAGGCAGAGCACCCCGGCAGCCAGGGTGGCCCATGAGCCCACATGGCCAAAGGCTGCCCACTTTGCCCCGAGGCAGAGACGGAGGTGCCTCTCCTCCTCCTCCCGCAGCAGAGCACGCGCGGGCTGTCCCCAGGAGTGCCCTGGCCAACCGGGGGACGGGGACAGACCCAGCCCAGGACCTGGCAGCCCTGGACAGGCTGTGGCAGATGGGGCAGACTACCGTCGGCATCCACCGTACCCCTGGCACAGGCTCCGCTCTCCCCCCCGCCCGCACTCTCCCGGTGGGTGGCCCCGTGGCTCTCCCCTGCACTCACATTGTCGGGGTCAAACGTCAGCGGGTGGGGACAGCTCCTGTCCCCTACCCAGAAGGGGACACCCGGGCTGGTTTCCTGGCACAGGGAGAGCAGAGTCAGGCCTGGGGACACTGTCCCCCCAGCTGTGGCGGGGTGGCCGGCAGAGGGGAGAGGGTGTGGGGGGTGCCAGCCCCATGGGTGCCAGGCTCACGTGCTCCGGGGGGAAGGTGTGCAGCAGCTGGGCAATGGCATCGTGGTAGCGGCTCTGCCAGTGCCGGCGGGCCCAGCGCACGCAGTCCTGCCAGTCCCGCGGCCGCTCCCACAGGCTGCCCCGCACTTGCTCCAGGACCTCCAGGGCCTTCCCCGCCGGCAGCTGCTCCGGGAAAGCCGGGTCTCTGCAAAGCCAGGTGCCACTGCTGCTGCCCTGGGAGCAATCCCGTGGGACACCCCAGGCAGTATGCGGCGGTCTGTCCCCCTCTCCCCAACGCCGGCAGCAGCGGGCAGCACCCGGGCAGGGCTGGCAGCTGCTCTCCCGGCGCCGCTCCCCCAAGCCCACTCACTCCATGAACCGGTTGACGTGCTCTGCGGGCAGCTGGAAGAGCCCCTCAAACTCATCGCGGGCCCACTGCAGAGAGGGAGCAGGGATTGAGCACTGGGACCCCCCCCTCGTGCCCCCCGGGACCCCCAGCCCAAGCCCGGGGGGAGGGAGAGGCCACGCCGGGGCCGGCAGCAGAGCTCAGGCTGCCAGCAGGAAGCAGCTGGGGCCGTATCCTGCCCGCAGCCCGCTGCCGGGCCGCGGCCGGAGGGGGAAACGGGAAAGGAAGACAAAGGTGCCAGGGCTTCCTCGCCAGGACCGGTGCGGCACAGCCTACCTGCAGCGTGTGCTGGATGGTGCGGGGGAAGTACCGCAGGGTGCAGAGGGGGAAGGTGCCGTCCCCGGGGGTGCCGGCCGGCCCCAGCGGCTTGGTCAGGGGGGGCACCATGGTCAGCACGTTCCCCCGCGGCCCCTCCGTGCCCGAGTCCAGCAGCGGTGTGAGGCAGCGGAGGCAGCGGCTCTCCAAGTAGGTGCCTGCGGGGAGCCAAGGGGTGCTGGGGAGCCGGGGGGCACGTCCGGGGGCTCAGCCCCTTTCCCCCCCAGCACTCACGGGCCTCCAGCGTGTCCAGGGCACCGACGACGCCGTCCAGGCCCCGGAAAAAGCTGTCCCCGTAGAGCGGCTCGGTGGCAGGTCCCACCTGGTTCTGGTGAGCTGTCACCCTGATGCAGGGGTTCATGCGCCGCACAGCCGCCGCGGCCACCACCGACTTCGGCTTCTGCCAGGGCAGAGAGGGGGTGGGCAGCTCTCCCCCACCCCGCGGCCCTGGGGAGCCCCCAGGACAGCCAAGGTGCCCTTCGGGGGGAGCTCGGCCCCCGCCTCGCGGCGCCTCACCGATATATCCGCCGAGCGGTAGAGGAACTGCCGATGGAGGTTGGAGAGGGCGACGGTGTCCATGTCGGTGACGGTGAGGTCCCCGCCTGGCCCCGCTGCCAGCCCCATCATGGCAAAGTTTTTCAGCAGCTCACAGCCGATGGCACCAGCTCCCACCTGCCGGGGCAGAGCCACTGCAGCTTGCCACATGCTGGCCAGCCACTCCGCAGCCTCTCGTGGCACCCACCCCGGCTCACCACCAAGTACTTCTGGCGGCCCAGCTGCTCCTGGAAGGCGTTCCCGAAGACGGCGATCTGGCCATCGTAGCGAGAGCCCCTCTGCCGGGACAGAGGAGCCGCATGAGCGCAGGTGGCCACGGCACGCCTGGCACCTGGGAGGGCTTGGCACACGCTCTCACCGGGGCGCAGTCCTCCTCCGTCAGCTGCATGGCCCCCTCCAGCGCCAGGCACTCCAGGGCGTCGAAGTACAACCACTGGTCCAGGGGCAGGAACTTCCTGGTGATGGCCTGGGGCGAACAGGGCCCTCGCAGCTCGGCGGCCAGTCGGGTCCCCCCCCCCGTAGCCCACCCCAGCCCTGCTGCCCAGTCTGGCGTCCCCAGGTGGGCAGCAAGTGCCCTCTTGTGGTCACCAAACGCCGCTGGACAGCCATGCAGAGCATGACCAGCGGGACCCCAGGGCTCAGGACCCCCGCCCCGCTCACCTTCAGCACCTCCTGGGCCGCCAGGGCCCCGACAACAGCGGCCACGGGGCACAGGTCCCCTGCGCTCACGCTGGCAAAGGCTCGCACGACGTCCTCGTCCAGGGGACCCTGCTGCGCGCCCAGGCTCCGCGCCAGCTCCAGCACCCGCTCGGTGTCCGCCTGCGGGCAGAGGGGCGAGGGCAGCCCCGGGCAGGGTGGCAGGGGGCTGGGGAGGCCAGGCAGGGGCAGGACGAGGACTCACCAGCGCCCTGGGCCGGGGCAGGCGACCCTGCTCCCCACGGAAAGCGTGCAGGGCCTGGAAGGCAGCATGCAGGCTGCGGCTGCGTGGCAGCTCCTCGGGACTCGCCACCTGGATCCGGGGCTCTGCCAGCGCCTGGCGCAGGGGCTCCTGCCGGCACAGCACCAGGGCTCAGGCGAGCGCTTTCCTGGGGCCGGGGCATGGCACGGCACAGCACGGCATGGCGGTGCCCCAGCCCCGGCGGCAGCACTGCGGGGCCAAGGGGGGACTTACGCAGGAGTGCACCTGGGGCAGCCGAACCTGCGAGACCAGGCCCCCGCAGCGGTAGGGCGAGAAGGTGCTGGTGTCGCCGATCTCCAGCCTGAAGGCATCTGGGGACGAGAGGGGGACGGACGTCATGGTCACCGCCAAGGACCCGGCGAGTTCCCCCAACCCTGGGCCGGGGCTGCCAGGGCCCCCTGGGCAGCTCACCCAGCACGTGCACGGGGACGGGATCCTGGCTGTTCAGCTCCGTCATCCCCTCCACGCCAGAAAACGTCACTAGGTCACCATCGCAGAAGAGGTGGCTGCGGCTGTCCTCTGTCCCCATGCATGTCACCACACCCGGGTTGCCCTGAGGAAGGTAAGGGACGCGAGGGCGCAGGACCGGATCCAGGTGGCATAAAGCCACTGGAGGAGGCAGCGGTGTTTCGGAGAAGCCTGCTGAGGCTGCCCTCTTACCTGGGAGATGTGCTGCACGGCGGCACACGCTGGGTCCCCTTCTGCCGGGTCGTCAACGACGAAGTGCTCCCCGAAGTCACAGAACAGCTGCCTGGCGAGGACCGATGGGCTTTTGCTGGAGGAGCCTCCTCGCCAAGCCGCCCAAACGCTGCCAGGCCCTGTGTGGGCTGGGCAGCCCCGCCAGCAGGATGGGGACACGAGCTGCAGAGCAGGGCTGGGGGCTGTGGGGACAAGCCGAGCCAAGCCAGAGCCACGGAGGGACCCTGCGGCAGAGACCCCTTACCCCGCCAGCCCCTTGGTGTCGGCCACGATGAAGCAGATGCCCCGGGCATGGCAGAAGTCCCCAACGCGGAGCTGCTCCTCCAGCGAGGACTCAGTCAGCACCACCACCTGCGCCAGGGCCGTCAGCGGGTGCCGCCATCCCGGGGGGCCCCGGGGCGCAGGAGCGTGGGCTCACCTGGAAGGAGGCAAGGAAGGCCTCCGACAGCTCCCCGGTGTGAGCTGCCACCGTCACGCGGGGGTTCAGCTCGGCCAGGACCTGCTGGGACGCCTCGGCACGGTTCTGGCCTACATCGCTCTCGCCCAGGAGGAACTGTGGGGTGGGCACATCGCTGGGCACCCCACGAGTTTGGGGTGCTGCCCGCCACAGCAGGGCACTCCATGGGGCCCTGCCTGCACTGGCGGGGGGCCCTCTGCTGGGGACCATACCTGTGACATGTGACACCCCGTGGGCCCTACCCGTGACGGCGAGGGGCACCCTGGACCATACCCATGGCAGGGTCCTCCCATTCCACACTCCTCACCAGGACCCCCAACCTGTGCCTGTTACTGGGAGCCCCGCACCCCGTACCCCTACCTGCAACAGGGATCCCCCCAGCTGCACCCGCACCCGTTACCGTGACCCCCACCCGCACCTGTACCCATTACCGGGACCCCTGCCTGTACCCATACCCATTATGGGGACGCCCATCCATACCTGCACCCGTTACCGGGACCCCTGCCCGTGCCTGCACCGTTACCGAGACCCTCACCCGCACCCGTACCCACTACGGGGACCCCCGCCCATACCCGTGCCCGCAGCCAGGCCCCCGCCCGGCCGCGCCCGGCCCCGCCGGTACCTGGTGGGCGCGGTCGGCGGTGCAGGCGGCGCCGCGATCGTGCAGGACGACGCGCCCGGTCCCCGCCAGCACCAGCGCCGCCGCCACCTGCGCTCCCGTCCCGCGCAGCCCCGACACCAGCGCCGCCGCCCCGGCCAGCCGCCGCGCGCCGCCGCCCAGCACGTACCTGCGGGGCAGGGGCCGTCAGCGGGGCCCGGGGGCCCGCCGCCCCGCCCCGCCCCGCCCCGTCCCGTCCCCGCCCCGCCCCGCCCCGTCCCCGTCCCGTCCCGTCCCGTCCCGTCCCGGTCCCCGCACGCACAGCTGCCGCGAGTACAGCCCCTCATCGCCGCTGCCCGCCATGGCGGCCCCGCCTCCGGGAAGGGCCCCCCCCGGAAGGCCCCGCCCCCCGGAGGCCCCGCCCCCGGGAAGACCCCGCCCACCCGGGAGCCCCCGCCCACCCGGGAGGCCCCGCCCACCGGGAGGCCCCGCCCGCCCCGAGGCCCCGCCCGCCCCGAGGCCCCGCCGCGGCCGGCGCAGCCATGTCGGCGGCGGGCTGGCAGGCGCCGTGGCGGGCGCTGGGCGCGCTGGGCCGGGAGCTGGCGGCCGAGTGGGCGGCTCAGGACGTGCGGGCCGTGCTGTGCCAGCTGCTGCTGCTCTGGCTGGGCCTCAGCCTACTCGGCGTTCGCCTGGCCTGGCGCGCCTACGGCGGGGCGGTGGCCGCGCTCTGCTACCGGACGGGGCCCGCCGCCGCCGCCGCCGCCGCCCGCCGGCCTCCCGGCACCGGCACCAGCCTGGGCCCCGGCGCCGCCTCCGGCCCCGGGCCCGGCCCCGCGCCCGCCCGGCCCCGCGCACACTCCCTCTCCCCCGCCGGCCCGGCCGGACGCAACGGCGCTGCCGAGCGGCACTGCCCGCCCCGGTGAGTGAGCCCCGACCGCTACCGGGCCCGCAACCGCTAACCCCCGCCCGCCGCGGCCTCCCCGCGGCCCCCCCCCCCCCCGGCCCCGGCACAGCAGCGCCCTCCCGCCTGCACCCCCGCCCAGTGCGCCCCAGTGAGCCGCCCCCCGGCCCAGTACGTCCCAGCGAGCACCCTCCTGGCTGCACCCCCGGACCAGTACAGCCCAGCGAGTGCCCCCCGCCCAGCATGCCCCAGAGAGTAAGCTCCTGCTTGTGCCACCGGACCGGTGCACCCCGGTGAGCACAGCCCAGCTGCACCCCGAACCAGTATACCTCAGCGAGCACCCTCCATCTGCGCCTCGGGACCAGTATGCCCCAGTGAGCGCCCTCCTGGCTGCGCTCCTGGACCAGTACACCCCAGCGAGCACCCTCCCATCCATGCCCGCAGACCAGTGCGCCCCAGTGAGCACCCTCCTAGCTGTGCCCCAGACCAGTACGCCCCAGTAAGTGCAGCCTCAGCCCTGCCCACCTCACACAGGCAGGCGGGTGCCCCTGCCCCATGCCGGGGTGCCATCCCAGCCCCGCTCACGCTGCCCCTCTTTTGCAGAGAGGGCCTGGCTGCGGAGCCGGTGAAGACGCACCGGGAGTGAGGAGCACCGGGACGCGCCGGGCACTGCCTGCACCATTAAACGCTGTGCCCCACCCGCTGCCTCTTGCTTTGGCACCTGCCGCCATCACCGGAGAGGAGGCCAGGAGAGCGGGGCAGGGGCGTTTATTGGGGCCGGGACGCCGTGCCCGTGGCGGGCGCTGGCCTCACTTGGCCATGTAGTACTGGGTGGGCACAAAGGGCATCTTGGTGACGAGGGCCGGGTGCTGCTTCTTCCGCACCTCGACGGCGAGCGTGGTGCCGGCCCGGCTGTGCGCCGCCTCCACGTAGCCCATGGCGATGTTCTTGCCCAGGGAGGGCGAGGGGCAGCCGCTGGTCACCGTGCCTGGGGACATGAGGACACGGGGAGGTGAGCGGGGGCTGGCAGCCCCAGCCCCCTCCCCTGCCGTGGGCACAGCTCGGGGCCGTGCCCATGCCAGCCCCGCTGCCCCCACCTACCCACAGGCGTGCCCTCAGGGCCCAGGATGGCCGTGTGGGGCCGGACGGGGGGTCCCACCGACGTCAGCCCCACGCGCTTGCGCTTCGGCTTCTCTTTCACTTGTGCCATGATGATGGCTGCGCCGGGGAAGTCCATGGCTGCACGCCGGCGCTTGCCTGCAGGGCAGAAACAGACGAGGGTCAGCAATGCCCATCTGGTCCCCTTACACCCCGCTGGGTTCATGGGGACACCTCGCCCCTCTGCCCACCCTGAGGAGGAGGTGGGGGCAGACGCGGCCCTGGCCTACCCAAGGTCCACAGCAGCCCAGCCTCTACGGGCGTGGTGGTCTCGTCGATGTCATTGCCATAGAGGCAGAGGCCAGCCTCCAGGCGCAGGCTGTCCCTGGCCGCCAGCCCTGCCGGCCACACCTCGGGAACACCCAGCAGCCGCTCGGCCAGCTCCACCGCCCGCCCTGCGGGCACCGAGATCTGTGGGGGGACATGGGCAGGGTCAGCAGAGCACGGCCTTCCCCTCCCTTGGTACAGCAGCGGGGGGGGTGCTGGCGCGGCTCCTGGGGTACCTCCACGCCGTCCTCGCCAGTGTAGCCGCAGCGTGTGACCCGGCAGCCCGGCACGCCAAAGACCGTCGTGGTGATGCTGTTCATGAAGGAGAGCTTGGCCAGGTCATCCGGCAGCCCCGCCTGCAGCACCCGTGCCATGGAGGGACCTGGGGAGGCAGGTGGCTCTGGGGGACGGCAGTGTCCGGGGAAGGGCGGGATGCAGGGAGGGCACTGACATCCATCGGGCAAAGGCCCAGAGGAGGGCGCAGCCCGGCACCTGCCGAGGGTGAGGCCCCACAGGGTGATGCGTGGGGCCCCCGCTACCTTGCAGAGCCAGCAGCGCGTTGTCCAACACCTCCAGGTGGACGTCGCCGCCGGTGGCCTGCAGCTCCGCCGCTCTGCCCTGCCAGGGTGACAGTGGGCTGCTAGCACAGGGGCCGGGCGGGTGCCAGCCCCGCGTGTGGCCGCGGCCACCTCGCCCCGCACAGCCACGGATGTCACCAAAAGGTGGGAGGACTCATCCCCGCCGTGCGTCCCCACCTCCCACGGGGCTCGGTCAGCCCCGTACCCTCATGATGGCCAAGTCCTTGTCAGCGCAGCCGGCGTTGGACACCACGTAGAGGTGATCTTCCAATGTGTTGGTGACGATGAGGTCGTCCACGATGCCGCCCCTCTCGTTGGTGAACAGCGTCAGGGTGCCCTGCGGGACGCGGCCCTCGGGAGCGCGGGCAGGCTGCCCGTCCCCTCCTGTCCCCTCCGCCCACGCGGGGCGTCCCTGGGGACCTCTGACCCCGCCGGACACCCGGTGCCCCCCCCCCACGGTGCTCCGTACCTGTCCCGGCTTCAGCTCGGCGATGTCCCCCACCACCAGGCTCTCCATGAACCTGACGCGGTCCCGGCCGTACACCCGCGTCTGGAAGGGGCCGGGGGGGGTGAGGCGGTGCGGGTGCCCCCCCGGCCCCGGCCCCGGCCCGCCCCGGCTACCTGCGGCATGTGGGAGACGTCGAAGAGGGAGCAGCAGCGGCGGGTGTGCAGGTGGGACTGGAGGTGGCCCTGCCCGTAGTGCAGCGGCAGGCTCCAGCCGGCGAACGGCACCATCCGCCCGCCGCGGGACCGGTGCAGGGCGTCCAGCGGCGTCCGCTTCAGCCCCCCCTCCCCGGCCCCGGCCCCGGCCCCGGCCCCGCTCAGCAGCGCGGAGCCCGGGGGGCGGCGGGGCAGCGCGGCGCGGCAGCCCGCCCGCAGCATCCTCCCTTCCTCCTCAGCACGGCCCGGGCCGGCCCCGGGGCGCCTGGGACATGGAGTCCGCCCGGCGCCGGCCCCCGCCCCGCCCCGCACACCGGCACCGCCTCCGCCGCCACCGGCCGCGGGGATGCTGGGTGCGGGTCCTGCCCGGGCACGGCCACCCCCCCCCCCGCCCCGCCGCCGCCGCCAAAAGAGACAGGCAGGCACAGGCAGGACCAAGGTAGCAGCTTTTAGTCGTGACCGAGGCTCTCCCCGCCGCCCCCCGGCACCTCCGCGGCCCCCCGAGCGCGGTGGGCGCCAGCCCCGCACCCCCTTGTCTGCGGGAGCCTCGTCCTGCGGGCAGCGCAGGCAGGGCCGGGCAGCGCAGGCAGGGCCGGGGCCGCTCCCCGGGGCGGAGGCAGGGTGGGGGAGCCGGGCGCTGCCCGCGGCAGGGAGCAGCAGCACGGGCCGTGCCGGGAGCGGAGCCACGGCAGCTGGAGGGCACCGGGGTGGGAGAGGCTCTCGGGGGACTCGGGGGCGGCAGCGCCGCCCACCACGGCCAGCCGGCACGGGAGGAGCCGGGGAAGGGGCGCGGGGGGGGGCCCGGAAACCCCCCAGGGCCGCAGGGACACAGGCCGACGTGGGAGCGCAGGAGTCCGTCGCTTGGGCCCTGGGAGTGCGGAGGAGCCAGCCCCCTCCCGCCAGCACCGGCGGGGCTCACGTGTAGGAAAGCAGGTTGATATCATAGCAGCCATCCACCTGGAAGAGAGCAACCGTCGGTCCCCGCGCTGCCGGGACACCCCACCCCAAACCCCCACCCCATCCCGCCGGGAACAGCCCCCTCCGGGGGGGCTCTCCCAGCAATGCGGCGAGGCCGCAGGCCCCGTGAGCAGGGTGGCAGGACTCACGTCGAAGCGCCCGATGCGGGCAGCTGCCTGGCGAGCCCGGATCACCTCTGTCAGCACCCACATTTGCTGGACCTCCGTCGACACCTTCTCTGGGTCGGGGAGCTCCTGAAAGAAGCGGGCACAATGCTGTGGAGCGGGGATGGCCCAGATGGGCTGGATTGCCCCGGGCTCGGGCAGCGGTGTGGCCGCATGGCTGTGCCGCCTGGAGAGCCGGGCACTATCGCGATGGTGCCCACGCTCCCGACCTGCCGGTGGTTTCCCAACACAGGGTGAGCAGGGCCCCACTCTAGGAAAACAGTCAGCTGGGGTGACCCTGAGCCCCGGCACCAACAGCCCATCTCTGCTGGCAGGCGTCCAGGGCGAGGACAGAAAGCAGATCGCTGGCTAATGATTAAAAACCTAATCGCACAGTCCAGAGTTTCCCAACAGCCTCCTTCCGCGGTGCTGCCCGGGCCTGGCGACAGAAACCCCGCTGCAGGCGCCGGTTCCCCCCCGCAGACCTTTAGCCAGGCGGGACGCGCAGGCTCAGCAGCAGCTCTCCAGGCCGGGGCAAAGCTCAGCGCCGCTTCTCCCCTGCCCGGCCCTGCCTGCGGCACCGGGCTGCTGGTGGGTGCCTCGTGGTGATGCTGGCAACAGCCAAGCCCAGAGCAACCCCCGGCATCTCCCCCAGACCACCCCTTGCCAAGGGTGACGTGATCCAAGCGATCAGCAAGGGACCGAGGTGCCTTCCCCAGCCTGCCGGCCAGCCGGGAGCGGACCAGAGCTCCCACACCTGCCAGGGCTGGCAGAAGCCTTGCTGCCGCTGCAGCGACGTGAGCTCCGTAGCACCGAAGCCCGGCGGCAGAACTGCCCCAGAGGCGCTGGGGCGCATGGCACCGCTCCTGGCCCAGCCTGCTCCTACAAGCAATGCCAGTGGCTGACTCAGGAGGTTTCCGTGGGCGAGCCAGCTGCCCGCCCCTGCCATGCTCTGCCCGGACTTTGCTCACCAAAGGCCACCGGCCAGGCAGATGTGGCTCACAAGCTGTAAACATGTGCCGTGGCTGTGACCTCCCTCTGCCCACGTGCCGCCCCGGCTGGGCAACGCGCTCCCCAGGGCGCACCCTCTGCAGAGCACCGGGGACCAGCCAGGCTACCCCGTCCCTGCACATCCTGCCAGCCGGCTGAGCGGTGCTGCGCACCCACCGCTCCCACAGGGACGTTCCTGTCCCCAGACTAGAGGGCAGGTAGACTTAAGTGTCACCTCAAATCACACGTCCCCACAGAGGTATTTTTCTTCTGAATGCTGCAAACTACTTCCAGCACAAGGCGAGGCATTTCAGGGCTCCACAGCTATTCCCGGTGGGAGCCTGGAGCCGATGGGGCTGGGATGGGGCTGGCAGCCTCACAACTGACGTTCGTGCCCATGGCCGGCACCCAACTCAGGTCCCTCCTTCCCCGTAATACCTCAGCAGGGACTACTCACCCCGTGCAGGCTGGCTGGCTGCTCCGGAGGGGTCAGCTGGGAGAGCCAGGAGGGGAAATCCTTCTGGGGGCTCTGAAATAGATCCAGAGGGTCAGACAAGGGGTGTCCCCGGTCCCACCTCCATCCCTCACACCATGCAGCGTGCTGCGGTTTGGAGCCCACCTGTATTTATATTGGTATGGGTATAAGTATCGCTTTACCATTATTAAAGGGAATCTTGCGTTTAGTGTGGGTGTTTGCAACCTGTAATTTGTCGCAGCAACCTCCAGCTACGTCCCGCTGCTCAAACATCCACCTCCAAAACGGGCAGGGCTGGGGCTGGCTGGAGCAGTCCGTCCCCTGGCCTCCAGCGCACCAGGGGACCCCAAGCACCCCCGCAAAGGACAAGGACTTGGACCCACACCCCTGTGTCCTCTGGAGGGAGCCTGAAGCCCCCGGAGCTGCGGGGAGCAATGCCAGGCTCAGGGCTGGGGATGGCGGCCTGGATCCCCTGCCTGCACCTGGCAGGGAGGGCAGCACCGGCACCTCCTCACCTTCTGTCCAGGGGGGAAAATCTGCAGCTCCTCGATGGTGAAGTGGAGCCAGACCGGGGAGGGCTGCCGCAGGATGAACCGCACCGCCGTCACCTGGTCCATGTCACACAGCATCTGAAGGGGCAAGGACGGGGGGAGCCGTCACCGCCGGGGGTACAGCAGGGGCTGGCCACGCGCCAGGGCAGCTTTTGGGATTTGCTCCAAAAAAAACCCAACCCACCCCAGACGGAAGGAGCCCGAGGGAAATGTCACCTCGTGGCGGCTGCCTGGGCCGAGCAGGGCACGGGCAGGGGCACAGGCAGGGCCGGCACGGGGACCCCCGCTGCTGAGAAGGGCTGGCAGGGGCAGGAGAGGCCCCGCAGGGCCGGGCTGCCGCTGCCGTGGGGGCACGGTGGGGCATCAGCACAGGGCCCCGGGGACCGGCAGCCGTCCCTGGGGGTGGGCAAAGAGGGGTGACCCCAGCGGCGCGGGTGACGCCACGGCCTCCGTCCGGCCATGCCGACCTGGTGGCGGCGGAGGGAGAAGTAGTCCTGGGAGCCCTCCTCGGTGTGCGGGCAGGGCATCAGGCAGTAGTCCCGCAGGCAGGTCACCCAGCGGCGGGAGCCGGTGGGCCCGGGGCGCTGCACCCGCACACTCAGGAAGGCCGTGTAGAAGTTCCTGAAGACGATCTCCTGCACCTGCGGGACCGGCGGCCTCAGCCGCCGCATCGCACCCGCACCGGCATCCCCGCCATACCGGCACCAGCATCCCCCCCCATACCACCACCCGCACCGGCATCCCCGCCATACCGGCACCAGCATCCCCCCCCATACCACCACCCGCACCGGCATCCCCGCCATACCGGCACTGGCACCGGCACTGGCATATCCCCCCCCATATCGGTACCAGCACTGGCCTCCCTCCTCCCCATACCGGGACCGGCACCGGCACCGGCATTCCCCACACTGGGATGGGCACTGCATCCCTCCCCCATACCGGCACCGGGACCGCCCCCAGCACCCCGCCCCACACCGGTACGGGCGCTGCCCCTGGCAATACCCCGGCACCGGCATCTCCCCGACACCCCCGCCCCCGCCATCACCCCCGCCCGGTACCGCCCCCAGCGCCCCTCCCCACACCGGGACCGTTGCCGCCCCCGGCATCCCCTCCCGCCCCGGCACCGGCGCCGCCCCGGCATCCTCCCCCCTCCCACCCCGTTCCGGGGCGGCCCCGGCACCCCCCGCCCCAGGCCGGGCCGGGCCGGGCCGCACTCACGTCGGCGGCGGCGCCGCGCGGAAAGCGGAGGTCGATGACGGCGACGCCGGGCCGCGCCGGCTCGGCCCCCCCGCCCAGCTGGAGCGCGGCGGCGGGGCGGGGGGCGCAGGGCAGCGGGGAGCGGCCCGGCCCGGCGGGCGGCCCCGGCCCCGGCCCCGCCGCTCCCGACATGGCGGCGCAGCGCGGCCGCCCCTCCTGGGCGGGGCCGGGCCGGGCCGCGCGCGCTGGCGTCACGCGCCGCGCCGGCCGGAAGCGGGAAGCCGCTCCCGCCGCCAGAGGGCGCCCGCTGCCGCCGCCCCGCGGCGGGGCCGGGCCCGTGAGGGGGCGCGGGCGGCGGCGGCAGAGGCAGGGCTGTAGCAAAGCACACGGTTTATTGACTCGGTACGGTTCTTTACACAGCGCGGAAGCCGCCCCCGCGGCGCTGACACTCCCTCACGGCCGGCGCGGAGGGGCCCGGGGAGAGCCCCCCCGCCGGCGCGGGCAGCGCGGGCACCCACCCAGCCGCTCGCCCGGCCGCGGCAGCGCGCCAGCCCCTGAGGGAGGGGTGGGCATGGCTGCATGTGCGCCGGGACACCCCCCCCACCCCCCCGCACAGGGGTTATTTCTCCTCCCCCCAAACGCACCCCGAAGAACGCTCAGGGAAAACACAACGTAAATCCATGCTTACAATGATTTAGCACGAAGGAGAGAAAAATAATCTCTAGAAAGTGAAGGCAGAGGCAGCTGAGGGGCAGGAGGCGGCCGGGGGCGGCCCCGCGGCTCAGACAAGCTCGGCCTGCGCAGGGCAGCGGGTCCCAGGGAGCTGGTACTAGGAAGCTAAGCTCGTACAAACTGCTGGCAGCGGTACACCGGTTTTTAAGTCATTTTTTAATAAAACAATTTGAGGCTGTATCAAAAATTTAGTAAAAAATTAGCTTTGAGAGTTCACTGATTTTTTTTTTTTTACTCTTAACTATTCCTGGCGCCTTTTTTTTTCCTTGTTTTCCTTTTTTAATTTTTTTTTTTTATTTTTTTAACTTTTTATCTTTTCCAACAGCATCCGGGAGCAGAGCAGCCGGGAGGAGGCGTGCAGCCCGGAGCTGGGCCCGGCGAGGCCATTCCAGCACGGCTCTCAAGGAGGAGTCGAGGCAAAGAGACAGCACCGTGCTCTAGAGAAAACACCCCACCGTCGCCAAAACACCTCACGGGGAGGGGGTTTTGCTTAAAAAAGACCACCCTGGACCCGGTGCTCGCCAGGCAGCGGAGAAGCCGTCGCAGCGCGGGGCCCAGCTCGCCCTCCCACGAGCCCCCCCCGGCACAGCACTGCACCCCGAGGTGCAGGCAGCTGCCCCCATGCTTCGCCATGGGTACCCCAAGCCAGTCTGACTCAACTGATGACTATTTTATGATGCGTGAGAAAAATAGGATATCTTTGATTTAAAAAAAAATAGTAATAAAAGAATCAAACCCCGAACCAAGAAGCCAATCTCCCCGAGGAGGAGGAGGAGGAGGAGGAGGAGGAGGCTGGCTGTCCTTGAGGGCCCCCCCTAACCAGCCCCTAATCGCCCTTGGAGCTCGCCTGCAGCACAGCACTGCCCTCCCCTCCCCAAAACTACACACCTCCGTTTAGGTAAACAGCAGATTAAATGTAAAAACTTAAAACATCGACTTCAGAAAGTCCCTTGAATTTAATTATTTTTAGGCTACCTTTCATGTTACGTCCTGTAGCTAGACACACGTGAATAGAAAAAACAGTACAGTTAGTGTTAAAGGCAAACAGCGGAGACCCAGAGTGCTACCCCAGTGCTGCCTGCTCCTCCCGTCCCGTCCCGTCCCGACCCGTCCCAACCCATCCCGTCCCGTCCCGTCCCCCCTCCCTGCCCGCCGGCCTGGCCCCGGCCCCAGCCCCGGCCAGAAGCCCAGTCGCCGGGAGGGCGTGTTTGAGCCGAGAATTTTTTCTATGAATAAAATAAAACCAAAGCTTGTTAGGCAAAAATAAAACAAGTGTCCCCCCGCGTCCCGCGAGCGCTCCGGTGCGGCGGGCGCAGCCGGGGAGGGCCTGCTGGGGAGCGGGCTGGGGTTTCGGGTTCCCGGCTGGCGAGGGGGCTGCCGGCCCACAGACAGCACCGGTGTGGAGCTGGAGGCCCCTTCTCCCCCGAGAGCCTCCCGTTCGTTAAGGGGGGACGTAGGGCGGCGGGGACCTGTACGGGGTCATGTTCTTCGGGCGGGAGCCTTTCCCCTCCATGGGTGCGGTGAAGGGAGGGGGAGGCTGGTAGGGCGGCGCGTTGGGGTCCTCATCCCGCAGCGGCGTGTACTCCCCGATGGTGTCCTGGTTGAGCGGCGTGGTCTCCGGCATGCTCTGGTTGGGGTACTCCGGGGGCGGGAGCGGGGCTTTCTCCTCCTGGAGGATGAGGGGCATGCTGGAGGATGGCGGAGGCTTGGAGTCGTCCAGCTCGTCGGCAAAGATGATGGGCACGCCTTTCTTTATGAAGGTGGCCTGGTCTTCGATGGTCAGCTTCCCTTTCCTCTTCTTGCGGTAGCAGATCATGGCGATGATGCCGGCCACGAGGAGGATGGCGGCCACCACCACAGCGGGGATGACGGTGTGCAGGTACACGTCGTCCTCGCTGCTCTTCTCGGGGTCTTTGCCTGCTGCCACCGTTGGCGTCGCCTCGGAGATCACCCTTCCGTCCTTCGTCACGGGGATGAACTGGATGTGCCTGCAGCTGCCGGAGCCAACCACCGACACATTCAGAGGCTTGAACTCAGGCTGCAAGACGTTGGAGAAAGCCGGGCTCGGCCTGCCGGAGTCATCCGCAATTTTTTTGCTTAAAGTCCGGATCTGCTCCCGGGGGCAGGGCTCCAGGGGCAGCGTGTTGTTCGTCCACTCCACTACGATGGAGCCTTTGGCGATGTCCTGCACCGTGATGGTGCTGCTGTTCCTGTCGCCAAACGCCAAAGCCAGCTTCTTCACCAGCATGATCTTCTTATTGATGTCGTTCACCACCGCGTTGTGGTCCCCTTCCAGCCTGGCCTTGAACTTCACCGGAGACTTGTCCCCGTGCGGGCGTTTGTGGACGTGGATTTCGAAAGCATCCACAGCAAAAAGCCCGCCTTTGTCGGTCGCATACATGAAGTACTCGTGCTTCCCAACGTGGTTGTGGTCCGGCATGCCGTACATGAGCTGGCTGGTGCTGTTGAACTGCACCCACGAGTTCTCCTCTATCATCTGCTGCTCCTTCAGCTTCAAGGTCAGCTGCAGTTTGTCAGTGGTGGTGTCTTCCTTGTCGTAGAAGGTATCTGACGGTATTTTAACCTCGAAGTAGGTGCCCTCCCACGCGTCGACCCTGTCGATATGGTTCGTCAGCTTGGGTGGCTCATTTGGCTCCCAGGGCCGGGGAATCCCGCTAGCTGTGGTGCGTACACGGGTCGGCGGGGAGGCCGTTGTCAGCTTGGAGATGGGGGATCTGGTCGTGCTGGGAGGCTTCGTCGGACGGGGCGTTTTGGGTCTTCGAGTAGGCCTTCGCGTCGTTGCCGTGGAGGAATCTGTCGTGGATGGCGTGGCTGGCTTCAGCGTGGAGACTCTTGGTTTCTTGGTGGTAGTTGTGGGCGGTGTGATCACTGCCGTGGGCTCTACGTACCCGGGCATCGTGGGGCGAATTGGCACGGAGGCTGTGCCAGTGCCTTCTGCTACCCTGGTTGGCTGGATCGGTCCCAGAGTGGGTGTCTGGACGATGGGGCCCCTCGTTCTGATGGTGACCGTGGGCTTCCTCGGCAGCGGTATGGGCTCCCGGACAGGAGGTGCCGTCGTCTCTGTGGGAGGCGCGATGGCGGGTGACGTCGGGGTGGGGACGATCCTGGTTGGGGGTTCTTGTGCGGCAGTGGTGGGCGGCCCGATGGCAGTCAAAGGTGTAGGGGTGGCGTTGATCTGCCGCCGCATCCTCTTTGGGAGGTGAGGTTTCTTGTTAGCAATGTGCCAGCCAACAACAGGGTAGCCAAGGCGGGCAGACATGGTTCCTTCCTTAGCTGGAGCCTCCACCTTGCTGATGTTGGGGACGCTGTTTTGGCTCAGAGAACATCCCAGTTTCCATGAGAGTAAGGCCCCATTTTCCACCACCTTCTTTGCATTTCCCGGTCCAGCCATGAAGGCCGACATGTCAAAGAGTCTGTTATTTACAACAGGAACCAACTTCATGTTATGAAGTTCCACCTCCGAGAAGCTTCTCATTCTGTTTAAGAGTTCAATCCTCTGCTTTGGTGTCATTTTTGTTAAGTCGGCATCCAAAATGACAGTCAGGATAGTGACCGGCTCTTCCGAGCCGCACACGAACGGCGCTGCGTCACCTGTTTCTTGGACGGCCACTCGCACCGACTGAGGCTCGTTGTGGTCTTCTTGGTGGACCTCAACGGAGAAGACGTTTGCGGTCTGCGGCACATAGCTCCCGTTCGGAAAGGGCTGCAGTGTGGTCACCGAGATGTAGTGGACGCCCTTGTCTGTGTCAAGGGGCAGCCCTTCCAGGGAGCTGCTCTCCGTGTTCCAGTGTAACCAAGAAGGCAAGGAGTCCTTCCCAGCTTCGGAGATCTACCAAATAAGAGAGAGAAGAAGGTGCTTTTAGAAGTACAGCATTAGGACAGGTTCTAGCAGCAATAACGCTTAATTTAAAGGATTAAAGAAAAAAATCTGAAGCGTAACAACTGGGGAAGGAACATCCTGTCAAGAGCAGGACAGCCTGTGTCTGCTTCTCTGCACGTGGCAAGGACGAGCTCTGCAGGGCACACTGGTCCCAAAGGGCTGAAGTTGCCACGGGAGGTCATCAAGTCCTGCAGAGGTCCCTCGCCCGCAGGCACCAGCTCTCTAGCACTTGCTGTGCAACTACTAAGCACAAGTGATTCATTTTCTCTGAGGGCAGAAGGGGAGTTCAAGTCACAGGGACAGCTACGAAGCTTAGGGCCAAGTTATGTGATACAGCAGAGCTGATCCGACGACTGCCCTCCTCCCGCTCCCTCTTCTTCCTCTCCCATCCCTGCCGTCTCGCTCCTTTCCTCACCTGATCACACCCTGCAAGCCCATTGCTCCAGCAGCTCAGCAGAACATAGGTTTTCTCTGTTAACTTTCTGCTTCGTCCCGCTGCCCCCAGCAGCCAGGCCGAGCCGGAGGGGTCAGAAGCTGGCAAACCATGGCTCGCAGTCCCCTGCCCGGCTGGAGCACACCAGCAATCAACAAGCAGCAGCAAATCCCGAGAGCTACGCAGCCGCTTAAAACACAGCGTCCTCCTGCACTGCCAGAGGAACGGCAAGCTGGGGACGAAGGAGGGAAGCAAACCTGACATCTGCTCAGCACTGCACTGTGATGGCCGGCACGGGCTGGCAGGGACACAGTCCACAGGCTGGGGCACTGCTGGACATCACACAGGACGGCACACCGGCCTGGCTTTATACTCAGAGTTAGCTTAAAATGAAGGATTTCACTTTCATATAATAATTTGCTTCTGCAGACCAGAAACAACAGGCGGCTTTGGCCCAGCCCGCAGGCACCTCCAGACTACAACGCACTATTTACTACCTCTTTTAGGTCAACAGCAACACTTTTTTTTTTTTACATGACTTGTGGCGCAGATTAGCGAAGCACAGTCCAAGAGCACAAGCCTCCCCTTCAAAGCGTGCAATCCAACAGCAGGAGCGATGTATGCAATGATGGCATTTCCATATGCTCCAGAGGAGGGAGCTGGCGGTAACCACACCAGCTGCCTCCGCTTCCCAGCTTCCTCATTTGTGCCTTTCCGAGCCCACCCTCCTCTTCCAGCCTCGGGTCCCCTTCCCAGCCAGCCCAGGTCCGGAACCTTCAGGTGCCCTGGCCATTTTGCTCTTGCAGAGACGACGCCGGTTCTCCCCACCCCGGGCGGGGGAAAGCCACGCGAGTCGGAGCCCCGGGCACTCCTGCCTCCCACCCCAGGCCGTAGCCGAGGGTGGACACGAACCCCCCAAGCCCCCTGTTCCCAGCAGCTGACATCCGTCTGTCTGCGCTACAGCCGCTCGCCAACCACGAAGCACAGCGGAGCTGCTCGGGCTGCACGGTGGAAGGGGTGACGCTGCCAGCTCAGCGGGCTGTGACATTTCCTGGGGCTGTAGGTACCCCACGGCGAGTAACCTCAGCTTCGCCATCCGCCTGGGCTCAGAGGCGTTTGGAAAGTGCCCCGGCTGGGCTTTCCAGAGCTCACCACAAGGTATCTCCCCCCACACCCAGAGGAAACAGGACGCTTTGGGGCCCACGGAGACAGATTTAGCAGCCTGGTCGAGGCTCTGGGCTTGCAGCAGTCCAATGCAGAGCCACGCTCCAGCTCTCCTCCTGCAAGGGTGCTTTGGTTACTCTGCAATTCTGTAAAGCTCATACATATTTCATAATTTATCCAAACGCAAAGCTTGGGGAGGAGCTTTGCAAGGAAATCTGCCTGGCAGGAGTGCCGCCGTGTCCGGCAGCAGGCACAGAAATGGGGCTGGACTTGCCAGACCTGCCTAACCGCAGGCCCTGCTGGGGAAAGCCCCTGGGAGAGACGGAGGAAGAGCGATGGCGGTGCCGCAGGGCTGGGCACGCTGCGAGTCCTGGGTGCCTCTCCCACCTGCTCCCCCCCCCCCCCCGCTGCAGGCAGGATTAGGCAGCCACTGAAAGGCAGGGCAGCAGGGCTCGCAGACTCCCCCCCTGCTGTGGGTTTTGGCACACTGAAGGGTCTGGACGCGCAGCTCCGCAGGGGTAACGTAGGACCCGAAAGGCTTTTGGCGAGAGCAGCCCGAGAGCTTTTGTGCAAGAGCCGCAGAGGGTTTCGGCCATGACCATAGGGGCAACACTCTCGCTCCTCTCCTCTGCAAAGGATCAGCCCCGCTTTTGGCCAGCCTGGACAAGCTGGAGAACACATCACGAGACACACACTGGGTACAGTTTATACAGCAGAGTTTAAAGCTGTTAGCACAGCTTTTGGTTAACTCCTCAGCAGCAATGTATGAGAGCAGGAAATTAAGATTCCTGCTTACACCAGACAGAGAAAGCCGCCCCACGGGCCATACGCCCTGATGTATCCCACTCAAAGCGAGGTGCTGAGATGTGAACATCCTTCCACTCAGCTTCGCTCTTTACCCACATGTCTGGCAGAAAACAGCGGGTTTTGGCAGCGCTACTGCTGCGTGCACCCTCTCCCCCACCGCAGCAAGAACAGGAGCTGCCTTTACCCCAGCTGGCCCGAAGGAAAAGCAGCCCTTCACCTGAGACAGGCACAGGGGAACAAAGGACCAAATTGTCCTTCCTTGGCATCTCTTCTGCCAAGAGAGGACAAAGGCAGGGTCGGATCCTGCCCAGCCAGAACCAGCGCTGACCTGCACTTGTGTTCCTTCTTTAAAAAAAGTGTAATTTCATTGCACCCTCTAAAAACTGAGATGCCAGGACAGGGCCCAGTGCAATACAGCATTTACATTAGCAGGAGCTGGGTGGTGCCACTCTTTATCCCCTTGTGCCAAAGTCAGCCGCTAACCTGCCCATGGGAAGGAGAAAGGGCAGGGCACACGTTAAGAACAGAAACATAAGGAGCCAGGACAAAGCCACAGCGTTATTGAGGCTTACACGATCTACAAGAATAAAAACTTTAATATTGAGTGGTTACATGCACACTGAATGTGCAATTTCAGGCTACATTTGGAACAAATCTTCCCCTTCTGTGCACTCTGCAAAAGCCCTTAATTACAGGATCACACACTCCATACAGAGCTTTCCTGTGAGCCGGGGGTTTCTACTGCTCCCTCCTCCCCAGGCACGGCGCATGACTTGGGACAACTTGTTCCAGCAGGGATGCGATGGCTGCAAAACATTTATAAACCCACTTAAACTTGATTTAAAAAGAGCTGAGCTAGTTCAGCTGTATTCAACCTGCGAGACGTGGACTGTTTCTAAGGCTTCTGCAAGAGGCGATTCAGAAAAATCAAATTTATGTGTATTACGCATATGAAACCCATGAAGATGCCTGTGCCTCCCCTGGGAAGTCTTTAGGAAGGCAACAAGTCTTCAATGCCACGGCTCTGCTTTAAACACAGCTACCGCCCTGGCAGCAAAATTCATCCATGTTCATGTGACGAAGGAAGAGCCCCGCAAGATTAGAGTAGATAATCAAAGCAGTTATTGGGCTGAATAAAAATACTTGTTCCTAAATGAACGCTAACCAGCAGAGCCCTTGGCGTGGGCCTGTGCTGGTCACGGTCGCTGCTGTGTTCATGGTGGCATGAAAGTGGGAGCAGGGAGCCCTGGACTCTGTTCCTGCAATGTTTCCTTCAAATATTGCTTCAAAGGGTATTTGTTAAGGCTATCCATAGTTAATGATTTGGGATCTCTAGTTTTCATGTAAAAAGTTTTCCGGTTTTCTACGTATGCAATAAATATCAGCCTTAAGTCCTGCCATTTCCCTCAAGGGATCTGGTTTCAAAATAACTCTTCCGTTGCTCAAGAAAAAAAAGGCTGCCTTTGTTTTTCCATTATTTGAGATAATTGTAAATGAATGCTTATCGGGTAAAGATTACACAAGCCTGGCAGTGTACTGAAGACCATTAAAAAATTAGCCATGTTCGCGATTTTAAACACACACAGTGGTCTGGCTGGCTTTGAAGACCTTGTTCGCAAAGTCCTTTCAGATATACATGGCCTGTTATTTTTAGGCCAGACAAGAACAGTCAGCTCATGAGAGAAGATAGCTCAGTTTGATTTGTTTTTTTAAACTTAGATCTTAAAGCCCTGTAGACAAGACAAAGATAAGCAAAGGAGCAGCAAGCACAACTGCTGCCTGTGAGGGAATTCAGGCAAAAACCACATTTTTGCCTGCAAGAGTGCCCTCTAATCCTCCAAGTATTTAGTCCTCCTCCTCCCAATGAATCCTCCAAAATGGAGACAGGTACTGTACGATCCTGAAATAGGTCTCTCTGGCATACCACTATGAAATCCTCCCAGCCCTGGAGCTGTCAGAGGGGCTGGCCCCAGCCTATGCTGCCAGACCTTCCCGTGGGCAGCAGCAGCAGCAGCAGCAGGGACTCGGCTCCTTCCTGCACCCTTTCAAATCAGTCCAAAAAAATTCCTGACTGCTTTTGGGCAGGGGTGAGCATGGATGCTCCTGCAGCTCTGCCAGATCTCCCACCACCCCTTTCTCCTCCCTGTGTCCAGCTGTTCCTGAGAGACAGACCCCGTGCCAGGGATTTCATTTGGATTATAATTACTGATGACAATTTACTGTACGACAGACTCCTCGTCTGGGTTGCTCCTTCAGCATTACCCTAACACACAGGGCCAATAATGAAAAATACCCTGGCTGAGCCCTGTCTACATCTGAGCAGAAGGCAAGCTGAACTGTGCTCAACTGACTGACCTAACCGGTGTTAAACCAAGTCTGCAGCGCTCAGGCTTCTGCAAGCAATTAACGAGCAGGCAGGGGAAAGAAAATGGAAAGGAAGACAATTCAAATGCAAATATAGCTGCAGAGGAAGAGTCAAACCTAAGATGAAGCTTGGGCTTAGGCAAACAGCTTAACCCCCTGCTAATGCAGCAGCACGGAGCAGTTTTGTCAGCAGAAGCAACAGGCGGTCTCAGCCCCAAACCAGATACGTGGGCAGGCAGATTTCGGGCTGCCTCGTCCCGCACGGGCCAGACAAGTGGTTTCACATCCACCCCAGCACTGCTGGAACCACAGGCACTGCAACGATCCGTGGTGCTGGCACAGCCAACCTGGAGGCAAGAGAAACAATGAGAATGTGGGGCTACAGACTCCGAGTCAGGGGATCAAGTCCTCTTTTGGGAGGCAGGCTCTGCCCGTGGGTCCATCAGGTACGTTCCTCTTCTTCACCGACACGAAGACGGAGCCAGTGACTGCAGGCATGGGGCGTGCACTCAGCGAAGGCCTCCGGGCAGCACGGCCCCGGGCAGGTCCTGCAGCAGCAGAGGCTGCTGCACTGGGTCAGGGAACGTGATGGCTCAGGGCGGGAAGCTGGACAGCCCTCAGACCACAACAGCCACTTGTCTTTGGCCCCAAGGAACAGCCCTGACAGGGAGGCTTGCCAGGAGATGATGCGAGAAGGAGCCTCCAATCTTAGATCCCGCTTCCTTTCCTCAAATACAGCAGAACTGCAAACTAGGACATCAGACAAGGCACAGAATACAGTGGCAAAAGGAGGATGGGCACCTCTTGGAGCCTTCTGCTCGCCAGGCACAGCAACGGTGCCACTGCACAATGCTGCACTATGGGAAAGCTCAGTCTGAAGGAAGGAAAGTTGCATTTACTTGGCACAGCGAGTGGGGAGGGATCGCAGCACATGCACTTCCCTGCAGAGGGGACTGCGATACCTGCCAGAGCTTTTGCATACCCTCGGCAGACAGAGCAGCTCATGGACAAAAACAAGCTGCTCCAGAATATTTCATGCAGATACATCTGCCCCTGAAAGTCTAAAAACAGCCCAGAGACTTCACTGATTCTCAGAAGTACGTCAGCCTCAGTGACCCGAGTCTTCATTACCAGCAGGAGCTCACCACCTCTGTTCAGAGACCGAAAGCTATATGGGAACAGCCAGTAATTGGTGCTTCCTTTGTGCACAGGGTAGGTCAGGATGGCTACGCTAATCCTGCATTTCGGCTGGTCCCAGCAGAAGCCCTGCAAAGCTCTTCCTGCATGTCTCCACTGAAGCTGTTGCCTTAGAAAAATCAAACCTTTCAGCTCGGAAAGCTGAGCTGAGGGAGAACAAGGCTGCAGAGGCTCTATCACAGGTCCTGGCCCTCGACTTCCAAGTTCAAACTTCAGTCCCTGAAGGACCAGGCGGCAAAGCTACTTCGAGTAGCTGCTCTACTTTTACGTGCTCATGAAAACCCAGACGAGAAGTTGATGTGTCTGCTGCTAATCTGCATTTTCCAGCCATTAAAACAGGCAAGCGAAGCCTCACGCACAGAAAGCAAGCCCCCTCCTTTGCGGATGCAAGCACAGGGCTGCGCGGACGCAGCCTGCCCGACGAGCAGCGCTTTGTCTCGCCAACTTCTTTGCAATCAGTAAAATGGCTTCGCAACGGCGCAGGCTGAGCGGCTACGCCCAGCTCATGCCATCCTCGCATACTCCTACCATGACGGCTTCTTTTCCAGATGCGCCTCTGTGTTTGCTATAAGGGCACTATTCAGCGTCCCACTCTGCCTGGGCAAGGGAACACAACAGCTGTTTCACTGGGAGGTCACTACAAAACATTGAGTGTCCCAAGAAATCCTCCTTTCATCGCTTCATGCAAGCAGCTTGGAAGGATTTGTTTAGCCTTATTGTTGGAGCGGGAAGGCGCAGCCCGCCCGCGCCAGGGCTGGGGTCAGCACAGGCTGCCCACACCCCGCTTTCCCCCTTGTTCGGGGGGGCGAGCGCGGGGCAGGAAAAGCCTCAAACAGCTTAAAAAAAAAGTTCAGTCGGGCTCTTCTTTCAGCATGACTTTTTATAAGCGAAAGGCCAAAGGGAAGCAAAAATACCACACAGCAGGGATGCCAAGTGCTGGGGGTTTAGTGCTGCCGCCGCACAGCTAACCAGCCCTGGCAATTTATTCCTGCCATCAGCAGATTACTGGAAAGCTGGCATTCAAGAGCACAGCAAGGAAAGGCGAGCCGGATCCCGCAGTCTCAGGTTGGCTCCTTCGCAGGATTCTCCTTACCGTCGCATTCCTCAGTCTCCCCGGATGCTCAGGGCAACAACCCGTAAGAGCAGGACAAAACAAGGAACTTCCCAGCCCGCCTGAAAAGCTAGTTTATAATTAGATTGAGTCACTTTTTCCACTCCTCCAAATTCACAGCTTGTTACTAAGCGTGCACTGAAAATGCCAAATTCCCTGACTCGGTCTCGCTGCAGGAAAAAGATAAGCGGCCCCCTCGCCCCCCCCAGCAGAAATCTTATCAGCTCACCTTATTGCTAAGATTGCAGCATGGCAGCTAAGCAAAGCCCTGCCCAAGAAGTCCTTTGCCTGGACCTGTTCCAGGCACTGCCATTTATCCCAGCGTGCTCCCCTGTAAACAGCGGCTGTTGCTACACCTCCTGGTCAGCCAAAGTCCAGGAAAACTGGGGACCCTGGGAAGGAGATGAAGCTCACATGCTTCGACAGAGAGAACCTTTTAAGATACCCAAAACTTGATGACACCGCCCCTCAGGAGCGCTCTTTGCTTGTCTTCCTCCTTTTGAGAAATGCCATTTTAATAAAATTCACATTCAGTTAAAACTCTTTGAAATAAGGATCATTGCAAGAGAAAAAAAAAAAAAAAACAAACAAAAACCCCACCAGTATTTCATGTTTTTCTTCCCTGAAACTGAGTGTGTCCTGGCACTGCAGGCTGGTTGCTGACATCCAGGCCTTTGCTTCAGGGTCAGAGCAGGGCTGAGGCATGCAGCACAGCCCCGGCAGCCAGTACTCAACGTCAGGACTCCTGCAACCCAGTCTCCGCGGATCCTGTTTATAAAACAAGGTCCCTGAAGTCTGATAAGAGTAAAGCTGTTCAATAAAAGCCACTTCAACAGACGGCAAATAGAACAACCATTGGAAGATCAGGATCCTGCTTGGAAAGCAAGACTCCTTTCTGCCCAGATTAATATCCAACACTCCGATAACCCCACAAACCTGCTGCATTGCTGCACTGCGTAAATCAACTATGTGAGTTAATTCAGTTGTTCTAATCACTTTGCCACCAGCTATGTTTGCATACAGTGACAGCTTCTTGGGGCCCCCGCTACGTGTTTTATCTGTCTGCCCGACAAGTCCTGGTGAGACCGTGCACTTCAAAATGAAAAAAAAATCAGGAGCCAAGACACAGCCAAGAACGGGTACGACTTAGCTGTGCTCACCCGAGAACTTCTCCTTAGCATCGGCTAACGAACCTGAGCAGCAGATCTGCTGTGGGATCCATCCCATGCCTGACACTCCCAGGACGAAGGCAGGTCAGCAGCTTTACGTATCTTCAAGGAAGACGCCGCAAATCACCTGTTTGCACAGGGATGTGCCGTGGGAAGCAGTGCACACCAGGAGTTTCTCTCCTTCCAGCATGCTTCATAGACCCACCTTTAAACAAAAGCCATTAAATTGCATGCCTTTATATACTGTGGGCATATGCATTTAGGATATTGGACTGTGCAAGGGCTCAAATACCTTGTGGGTACGCTGGTATTGGAGGGAACTGGATTTATCCCTGCATCCCAAGGGAAAGGAGCAGGTATTGCCACAGCAATGCCAGTTAGTGACTGTACTTAATACTCTGATCCAAGTACAGTGCCTGGTGTTTCTGGAGCAGCATCTGCAGCCCAGACATCTCCTGTTCACTGCACCCAGCCTAGAGAAACGCCGTCACAGCCTCTAGTCAGAAAGCCCTTCTCACAGGCTTGGAGACGCCAGATGCTTTCTACAGCAGTTCCCACACCAAGTCAGATCAACAGCCTGCGTGGAGGATGGAGGTAATCACCACATAAACGCCCTCCTTTTTTTCTTTCGTGGGCCAAGGCCAGTGTCAGCTTTCCCAATTTGTGGCAGGGTATCATCGCTGGGGGGATGAGCGGAGAGCCATGCTTACTGCAACAGCCACCATCCCAAATGCTGACAGAGGTGCTATCGGCGTTAGTGCCACTGTCCTCACCTTGATGATTTGTGTCATCACCCAGGCAGCGACGCGAGGCTTAGGTTTTTGTACAAGAAAAGTGGGACAACATTGGAGACGGGACCAGCAGACCTCATAGAGACCAAGATCAGCACTGCAAAATCAACGATCCCACACCTTGCTTAATGTCTTCTTCTGGGACCTCAACAACTGGAAGCAGAAAAACCTACAGACCTGGATATTTCAGCTGATGGCAAAATGTCTAAGCCAAAGTGAGGCAGATATGGAAAAGCAAACAACTGTAGGATAAATCAAACAAGGTTATTTATAGAAGAGAAAAGGAAGTTTTGATGCCTTTATACGAGGCTCTGGTAAAGTTTAATCTAGAGTATTTTGTGTAGCTGTGGTCATGCAAACATAAGAAAAATAAACTTAAGCTGGAAGAGGTGCAGAAGACAGCTGCAAAGATGAGGAGAGGGAAAAGAAAGCTTATTTTATGAAAAAGACTAAAGAGGCTGGCTTGCTTAATCAAATAAAATCAAGACAGGGGAATATGCCTGTCACATAAATACATAAAGGAAGTAAATATTATGAAGGTAGAACCAATTTAAGCTAAAGGGCAGCACATATAAATATTTCTAGCCATCTCTAAATTTAGGCTAGAAACTGCATTTTTAATCAGAGCAGCCAGATTCTGGAGCAGCTTCAAATGGAAGTGGCAGGAACAGGAAATCCACCTGGTCTTTGGTCCGAGCGCGATCTGTTCTTCAACAACAGGACGCAGCTGAGAGGTAATGGGTCAGACTCCGCACAGCCTTCGGTGGAAATGGGGGAAGGAGATAGTCAGCCAACGACAACTGATCATGGGGAGGGTACCAGCACCAACGCCCCTGGTTATCCTGCTCCCAGCCAGCGTCTGCCAGGAGCTAGTGGGAACCTGCACACCTTCGCACTGCCATCTGCATGGCAAGGGGTTTGTACGATATGCGGTGATCGAATGTTTTAACCAAAGTCTTGTGAAAATGCCAAGGTTTTGGTGTCAAATGCAGCAGGAAGGGCTGCAAGGTGGCAAGCTGCTGTTAACCCTTTTGGGAAGGCGCAAAGAGTTTTCATTTCCAAGACACCTTCGGACACCAGGAGAGCAATCTTGCAGCGAGAAGCCTTGCTGTAGTGAGGAAGCTACAGGACAGCATCTGGACTGAACTCCCACCAAACTCAACAGCCGAAATACCTGCAAGCTGCAGCCACCCTTCAGAGGGCACGTTAATGCCTGACCAAGGCACCCGCTCAGCCAGACAAGGTACAGGCGAAGGGGGCTTCTACTTGCCAGCCATGAGTTACAATGGCCACAAAGCCTTGCTGGCAGCTGGCTCTGAGCAATACAGAAAAGAGACTCTGAAATTAAGACACAAAGTAGGTTCTTTTACTACTTTTATGCGTGTCCATCTTTGCATCTTGAGCGCGTTAGAATAAACTTGCTTTTGTACTTAACCATAAAATCTCACCTGTTCTCGAGCAGCTTGGGGGTGGGAAGGCAGGGAGACACTGGCGACTGCTCCCAGGAGCACATACCTGATTACGCACAGAGCCCACATATCTGTGCAGGAGTGCATGCCTGCGAGGCACTCCTCCGCCACGCTGCAGATGCCTGGCGTTGTTTCCATCCCACAACCAAGTTTGCAGAGAAAAGTATTTTGTCTACAGCCGGCTGGAATCTGCTAACAAGCAGGGAGAGGATCTGAGAAGCAGCTTCAAGGCGATCCCCACCACAATACAAACTGAGCCTAGAAGTAATCAGCGGGGATTATCTAGAAATGAAGCAATCGCACCTTCTTCAGGCTCCAGATGGGAAGCTCCTGGGAGCCTGGGGACATCAACTGTCAGCTTTTTTTAAAAAAAATGAAATTATAGCCAATTTCTTAGAAATCAAAGGGGACTGAGCATAGGCAACCACATCTCATTGTAAACTCCGACCCACTGCTTCACCTCAAAGGGCACAGCCCTTATTCTTTCTTATTAGGGTTTAAGTACACCAGGTAGCTAGATCCAGAAGTATTACGCTTGTACTGCTCTGGCTGAGAAATGCAAGGCAGCCTGAGAAAAAGCCCAGAGCAACTTGCCCTGAAACTTTCCAGTAAAACAAAAATGCACCCCAGCACCCAAAATTGCCTACGCAGTTCTCACTAGCCAGGAATCAAATCCCCGTAGCAAAGGTCAGCTGTGCTCAGCAGCCAACACGCAGTCTCTGCAAGGGAGAGACCTTCCAGATACACTGGCTAAGCGAGGCTGCTAACAGTGCCCTAGAGCCTGCTGCACTTGTAAAATCAATTTCAAGGTGAACAGATGCACCACACTCGGACGAGCGTGAAAATCGCTCCCAGCGTTTGCTGAACTACACACAACTAGTGACTGTTGGGTCCTGCTCCAGCCCAGTCCATTTGCGTTTCTTCGGGCATCTGTTGGTGTCAGCAAACACGCCTCAACACCGAAGTGGCAGAGGTATTGTTCGAAGCTATCAGGTGGGGTGGAAATAATCTATCAGAGGATTTTCCTGTACCTACTGGAGCTATCACAGACGACTTTTGTGCCAGGAAAAGGAAACTGAGGAAGCTGAGGTGTTATACAAACACCGAAAAATATTCTTGCCATCAACGCAGCCATTAGACAACACCAGAACAAGCCATTCCAATGCAAATTCCCAAACCAAAGTTATCATTTCTGTAACACAAGATCTTGAGCTCACTGCACCCTTCAGGACTCCTGCAGCCCAGTGCTGTAAGTGCCCCGCGCTCAGAAAACAGGCAGTGGTTAAAGCAGGGCAGGCACCACCGCCTCCCATCCGAGCCGGTCTCCTCGGCTGCAGAGGCAATTAAATGTCACAGCCTTTGCTTTGAAACCAGCTTGTCCCCTTCTCCGACTCCTCTAGCCAGGGGCTCACCCACCACCTTCCTCCTCCCCATCTGACCGTCTGTTGATAACAGATGCATTATTCAGATTTTCTGCCTACCACTGGCACGTCACGGTCCCGGCACCCTCGCTGGAGCCACTGAGATCACGTATTTGGATTGAGATAACTGCGTGACAGTACGCAGAGCTAAAACAAATCTGCCTTCAAGGAGAAGCTGAGATGTCAGACTTTCTCCCGACTTGCTCTCCATCTCCCTCTGATCTTCTGAGACACAACAGAAGGCTGTCTTTTTATAATGTTTTCTAAAAATGGATTTTTAAAACTATTTTTCAATTTTGCTCTTTGAAAAAGATTCCCGAGATTGGAAGGTAATTCTGTTTTTTAAGAACAGAATTTTCTGAACTCCACATGATCCAAGCAAGCAAATGCTGAGAAGACAACTTCTCAGCACCCTCCCAGGAAAGGGCTAAAGATGAGCAAGTGCGTGTTCAGCAGTGTGCCTACCCTCCTCTGGGCTATTCTGACACTTTCTTGCCCTTAGGACCAATTCCAAAACTCAGATTTCAGGTGTCTGCAGTGCCAGCAGCATGAGGGCAAGTGGGATAAAGAGAAAGGCTCCCATCTTTCCCAAGAGGACTTAGGGACGAGGCCAGGAGAGACTGTGTCAAAGGCAGCCCAGAGCTGTGCTGGCACAACAAGGTCTATTTGTCTAGCAATGTTTTGTTACCACAGTGAAGCAAACTCCCCGAGCGTCAGAGCAGCAGCCCCAGGGAATCCATGGCTCCCCAGATCCCGAGGCAACATCTCCTTATGAATGTGCCCATCGTTCCAGGAGCCTGAGCCGTTCCAGTATCTCAGTTTAAATGCAGCCAACAAACCCGATCAGTCATCCCTGAGGAGAGAAGTCTCCTCTCCGTTACAGAAGAAAGGAACTTTGCAATGAGGTGAGGACTTTTTTTTTTTTTTTTTTTAAAATCCTTCTCCCATAGTCCTACAAAACCTTAAGGCTGCTTCACAGCACCCTTGTGACTCAGCCCCATTAGTGGGGTGACTAGCTCGACTCCTGCAAGAATATAACCAAAAATGAGCCTCAGGGAATGGCATTTCTCACCTGGACAATTTCTCCATTGGAAGCAATTAAATCCGTGGGGATGGAGACTCTGAAGAAGCGTCCCACCACGGCAGAGCTGTCCGGTATGCCCACCACGGCTGGCACAGTCTCCCGGAGGTCCGAGAGCACAGAGTGCATGGAGGCCTCCAGCTGGTTTTCCCAGTCCCGAACCACTTCTGCCGGCTCGCTGGGCCAGTGGCAGTGAGCAGAGGCCGCCAGCAGCAGCACGGGGAGCCAAGTCCTCCCCAGGAAAGGGGGCTGCAGTAGGCATCCAACAGTCATTCTTCCCGGCAGCCTCGGCAATGGTGCTCCAGCCGGAAAGGGGACCACAAGGAATCTCCAGGCACCGCAGCGCAGGCAGGGGATCCACCAGTCCTTCACAGCAGCCTCATCCTAGGAGTCCTGGGAACCTGGTTAAACAAAGGAAACCCAATCAGCACATTAATTACGATATCCAAGCCAGCCAGCTAACACGCACAGACCTCCTCGCAACAGACAGAGGGCTATCTGCCACACTACCCTCTTCGTTTCAGCTTTTTGATTTAACTGCAAGAGTCACCACCACCATTAAAGAGAGCAAGAGCTTCTCAGCTCCTCTTCTGACGTACAGCATCTCTAGAAAAACAAGAGCCTCCTGCTTTTCCATGCACACAACCATGTTTCTGCTGCTCTGGAGCCACAGCACCCTGAGATAGCCACAGGCAGGGAGACAGAGCACCGAAACCAAGACAGAGCACAAGGGTAATAGGTGACCTTTCAAGGCAAGCTGAAGTCAGGCTGGGGCATCGGTGGATTTAAATGCCAGTTACGCAGTATGAAGGTGCCAAGAAACGTTCGGTACTCCAGAGCTGCCGTCTTGATGCACAACAGATGCTTCTGCTCCTCTGACCCATGAGCCTGGCTTTCAAGCCAGATTTCTTCTCAGTTCCAGCTTTTGGTATTAGTGTGTTTAGACTTGATTTGGGGGCCAGCAATATGCCCCCCAAAGTCAGACCGAAGCTATGCACACACAGTGTTCCACACTGCTACCCGCCATCCAGCTCCCTCCTGCTTGCACAGCTCGCCCGTCCCCATGCTCAGCCAAGAAGCATCTCCAGCTCTCCCTCACTTTGTTGTTTTCTTCTTTCACTTGCTTCCTCCCCATCCCCACCCTCCCTCTGGTCCCCTGGTTCACAGCTCTGCTTTCTCTCCTCTGTTCCTTTCATACATTATTTCCTTCGCTTCCCCAGCTGCTTCTCCCTCCAGACTGTGTTCAGCCATGGCACACAGGAGTCAACGGACCTGCACCCCCCCCCCCTTCCTCTTCACAGCCTGTTTGCAGGAGAGCAAGTGGGTTCATGAAAGAGGACAGAGCCCTTTGAAGCCCAGGGGAAGCCGTACTGCCTACTCTAGCATCTCGGTTTGCAGCTAGCACAGCCCTCTAACTAATTGGCAGTAACAAGCAGGGCAGTGGGTTATGCAGGACTGGAAGACAGACACACGGACCAAGCGGGTGTTGCTCAGCCTCCCAGAAGCACACAGGACTGGGCGTCCTCAGGCCAGGCACTTGCATGTCTTGAACCAACTCCTTTTTTCCAGGCTGAGAAGCAGCTCCAAATTCCCAGAGCAAACCCAGCCCAACTTCTAACCACTGGCTCCCAGTCCTCTGAGCACAGCTCTGATTTATTTTAGCCTGTTCCAGCTGCATTGTGTGATGCACATCAGGCCATCCCAAGAGACCCCAGAGCCAGACCGGGTGGGAAGGGAAATCCCCCTACGTCTTGCCGTTGCAGAGCTCCCAGGGCAGCACGACAGCAGGACCAGCCGACCCGCTGTGCTGCGGCCAGGCAAGCACGTATTGCCCACCACGGGCTTGCAGAAGCAGGCAGAGGGCCTGTCCATGCAGGCAACCAAGCCCGAGGTTACCACAGCAGGCTCTAAGAATAATAGGAGAGATGATTTGGTTGCTTACCCTAAAACCTGCACTCTAGAGAAGCTGAGAGGCAGCGTGCAAGGACTAGCACATCCTCACCCGTGATGGGCCTTTTCACAACAAACCACTCATGCAGAGGGGCCTCCATCTCCCATCCCAAGGTAACGGGTCCAGCGAGCACAGTCACAGCTAGCAGAGGGCTGTGGGTAGCAGAAATCGTGAGCTGAATGCAATAACCTCTGGCTACAGCATCCACGAGGCAGATATCTCTTCGGACCGCTGTCAGTTGCAGAAAGCCTGTCTCAAGTGAAAGGCAAAAGAAACAGCAAAGGCAGAATAATATTGCTGAAAACCACAAGACAGATGGGAGGATGGCTGGTGTAAGACGCCAGCGCCAGAAGAAAGCCCATTGCCCCACTGCTATTGTCCTTCCAACTGCCTGAACCGACTGGGACAGGAATACACCAGATGAAACAACAGGGAAGCCAGGTCTGGGGTCTTCCCAAAGGCAACTGAGCACATGGTGGTCTTCACCTGGAGTGAGATGCCTGAGCTGCTTCTCCAGAGGTTATCATCACAACAGATGAAGTGGCTGGGCAGGTAAGGCCAAGTCACACTTCCTACAGGGCGCATCTCTCCTACCAGCTCCCTGCGTGGTCAGAGGATGAGTATGACACGCACCAATTGATTGTGGATGAACCCAGAGTCACCTCAGCGAGTAGACATCTACCACAGCATATGTCCGGTGGAGAATATCCAACAGGTTGTGAATGAGCTACAGAGACGGAGCAGCCTTCTGCAAGAGGTCCTGAGGCGGCCACTGATCATCACAGCAGGAAACTGGGGGACTCTCATCCCTGCACAGTGCCTTAAATAATCAGAAAGAGGAACCACCACCTTCAGCCTCCGTGGAGTCCGGGGTACGGACACTGCAGTGATGACACCTTGTCCATGAGCTACTTCTCCTGAAGCCTGCTCGTTGGAAAGTCCTCCTGCGCGAGGGACTAGAAAGCAACCCACACAGCAAGTACAGGCAGGATCAGAGACTCACCAGGAGAGAAATGCGGCAGCAGCAGCACCCAGCAGCCCTGTGGCTGCTGCAGGGCCAAGATGCTATCAGCATGGAAACATGGCTGCCTCTCACAGCTGCGCTGAGCCTCCACATCTGAGCAGAGGAGAAACGCCCCAGACAGACAGACACCCAGCGTACAACCGCACAGAGCTGTAAAGACGCCTGGAGAGGTTCGGCACCACGTCTTCAGGCCAACCCCGCCCCTGGCCTGTCACGGCTGCAGTGGAGCTCGTGCACAAGCGTGGTACAGCTCTGTGTTGCTCAGCCAAATGACATGATCTGGCCTTGGGCATTTTTGTTGATGGAGAGGAGTATTTGGGCAGAAAGGAGCTGGTTCTTGATATCTGTGGCGAGCAGGAGAGGAAGATGAAGTCATCACCCATTTCAGAAACAATTATTGGAACAGGCAACAAACACTGCCCGTCTGATACATGCCCCTCAGCCAAGCAACTCACGCGCTGTCCGTGAAGATGTTGTGTGACACTCGCAGGTCGCACAAATTCAGAATTTCATTTTTGGGGAACTACAGAAGAATAGCGTTTGCACATGGAAGCGGAGCACACAGGAGGTATAGGAGGAATTCAGTAGCTGATAAGAAAAGAGAAAAACACAGAAGAGCTGAGAACAAACTTGCACTGCCAAAAAAAAGTCTCTTAACACAGCTCCATCTCACCAAACAATTGACAGAAGCTGAAACAGTGCCAGCCTCTCACACTGTGTGCTAAGGAGGAAAGGCAGGGTGGTACAGCTCTACAGATAGCTGGAACAAGGCATTGCCCCGCAGCACTGAGGTCCACCTGGACTATCACTTCAAGGCAGAATGGTTTTTGTGATAGGAGGTCCACTGCCTGAATGCCAGTAGTCCTGCTCAGCAAGCCCAGCAGCCGCCAGCACTGCAGGTCTCCATGCAGCTGCAGAACAGAGCGAACGTTACCTGCAGCGAGGCTGGAACAAGCACTGGGGACGTGCGTGGTGCCTCTGCCAAGTTCAAAAGCCCAAACCATTTCACATGGTACTACCACGGGCAAAACACAGACTGACTTGTTTGAGACCTCATCCCAGTAGTATGAGGAAAAAGTCAGTGTTCTGGATCATCGTCCACGACCAGCAAGCGGCACAGACCTGGAGCTCTCCAGGAGCAAAAATCTCAACACTTCACACAAGCTCAAAACAGGGCCAAAACCCAAACGCAGATGTCATTCTGCAGTGGCTGTCTGCTGATCTCTGGGAAGCATCAGGCCGTAGGGCCAACTGACTTAGACAGCACTTTCAAGTTACAAGGGAAGGCTGGACCACCCCAGCTTCTCCACATGGCACAGCACTCCTCCTTCCAGCAGGTTCTGTACTGCCCAGTTCCGCAGAACACACACAAAGGTTCAGGTTAGTCCTGAATTTCAGGATGTTTCGTTCCATCTGATCTTCTGAAAGAACCGACTTTCTCTTTATCCTCCTGCTTCTGAGGGCTCTTTTGGTCTCAACTTTGAGCTTCCAGAGCATTGGATGAAACATCAAAGTCAGTATCAACATCTGCTTCAGTCCTAGCGCTCGGTGCACGTGCCAGTGTTGATGCCTGATCTCCTGTGCCAAATCCCCATCTCAGACACACGGAACTGGGCCCGCTTGGTGAAGTTATGTTGATATGATGCTGCACTTGATATGATGCTGACTTGTCAAGACAGTGCTGGAGCTTGCTCCTTCTCCATGCAGCTACAAGGCCCACTGACATGTTAAGGACATGCTCCACCTTCATTATTCAGGAACGCAGAATAGCGCAGACAGAAGATGGGAGGAAGGACTGAAAGGAAGGAGTAAGAGTAGGACAAAGTAGCTACTCCCAGCCACGCATCTTCCCAGAGACCTCTCCTTCTGCCCACCGCAGAATCAGAAGCATGGGGTCAGGGGAAGAGTCCTGGCAGCAGGAGCATGGCTGCCCTAGAAGTCATTCTTCCTCTGTGGCCAATTACACCACCACTTCAGCAAGAACCAGTGAAAGTGAAGTCTCCATCCAGCTGCATCTAATCCAATTGCTCAAGCACACAATCACATCACTAGGCTGCGGTAATTAATCACTGCCAGCATATTAACACCACTGAGCCTAGCATGCAGAAAGCTCAGGTAACCGCCGTGCAATTCTCTACTCCAGATAAGAAGGTATTTAGGAGAGTTAGGAGGAATCCCACTTACCTGATTGCTTATTTACCAATATCCTCATTAAAGAAACAAGAGGTCTTTCTCTAAGGCAGCAAACTCAGACTCAGCTAAAGAGGGCCAGTGCAACTTTCCAGAACAGAGCTATTGTCTCTGCAAAGATCTCTTGTGCGTGTTTCCACAGGAGGATCTCTGGGCAAGTCCCGTCAGCTACTGCGCGTCTGCGTGTCAAGGCAGCAAGCAGGAGGAATGATGAAATCCAGCGTCACCGGCCAGGCACACAAAGATGGCACTCTGCCGTACATGCTCCCCGGTCCAAAACTCGACAGCAGGCACCGACGGTGCCAGCCCGGCGGCGCGGTCCAGGCAGCGGTGGCTGGTGCTCCGTGCACATCTGCGCTGCACTAAAGGAGTCTGGGGAGGGGGGCAGGAGGGAGAAACAGCTGGGAGGCAGCACGTCCAGGCAGAGCAGCCCATCACCAAGTTTATGAACTAATAGATACGGTCTCCTCAAGACTAAGAGCATGCCAGTCTGCAAGCCTGACATTATATGCACAAAGAACACTGGAGCGTGAAATTTAGGAAACAGTAAGAGTTTCTGCACTTGCCCAGCTCCAGGCGTTCCCTGAAACAAAGGCAGCAGCCCCTCCAACAGCCTACGTTATAAGCTACAGGAACATGCTGCAAATGACTCGGGGGGGTTATTTCCAACCTCAATGGCTTCAGCCACGTACGTTTGCAGAAGATGACCCAGGCTCCAGACGCTGCTGCGCGAGGGATGAGTTATGGAAAGGGACATACAGGAGGGCAACTGCACAGAGACGCATTTGTCACGCACAGACTAACCGGCACGCAGCTGCTGCAAGGGAACAGGCAAGGCGGAGGAAGGAAGATTCACCACTAGCCATAGCTCCCTGCTCAGCTGTGCTCGGAGCAACAGCATCTGTCCCACACAGTGCTAACCAGGCATCTGCAGGGATGGTGGCTTTACACCGAGACTGGATGTCTCTCTAAAAGACAAGTTTATTGACAAGTTTTTGGCCTAATGCTGCAATCACAGCTGCCTGCCTATAGCCACGCGTACATCAAAACCAAAGTAGCAGGCAGCTCGGCATCAGAGATGGGACTGCAAGAGAAAGCTGCCTCAGTGGAGAGCCCCAGATCAGCGCTCCTGAAGCCCCGGGAGCCCCTTCCACCCTCTGCCCGCTACAGCCAGTTGACAAGCTTGCCATCATTAGCTGGTCACCCCAGACACCATCAGCCCAGGAGGTACAAAAACCAAGCTATACTCGATTCTTTGCCCTAAAATGGCATTTCAACATGCTCTTCCGCAGCTATGCCCACCCTGTATTGTCACCAAGTTAAACGCCCAACCGAACTGACATCTAGCTCAAAGGACATAGACACAAAAAAGATGCTTTTTTCAGTCTCATCTCTTCTTGTATTTCTGCATTGCTCGTCCCCAGCACATCTGGTGTCAGTAACAGGAAACCCTGACACTGAAAAACTATCTAGGGGGAAAAAAACCAAAACCAAACCCAAAACAGCAGTGCTAAAAATGTGCGCCGGACAGGGAGACAAGCAGCACCCTCCTGCTGATGGGGAACACAGCCGCGAACTGTCACTGACTTGTTGCTTCAAGTCGCACATGCCGCAGGCAGCTTTGTGAAGCTTGTACAGGAAGTGGTCACAGCAATCGACACCTTGCAGCGGTTTTTATTCTGCTAGAGTAAGCACTAAGATATTTAACTTTCCTGTAGCTAAGAGGAAGCGTTCTACTACGTTCCATTACCTTTTGTTTGAAAACTACAGTTTTGTGCCACCAAGAAGGGATGAAGCCCTCTCACAGCCCTCTCATTTGCATCTCATGTCTCCCCTTGGCCAACAAAACCTGCTCGCAGCTCTCCCCCAGCCTGGGACCGGAGACGCCGACTGATGCCTCTGCTCCGACTGACAGACAGCGGAGTGCTGAGCGAGCAGCTCGGGGAAGCTGGAGCGCCCAAGACACCGCACAGGTTTTGCGTTCATTAGGACATGTGATTGCCGGCACTTCCTGCAGAGGCAGCTCTGAGATAGAGAGAAAAGATGCAAAAAGCAGAATTTCCCTTTTTCCCCCTGTATTGCATCTGCCTGTCCAGAAGCTGGGCCACTCTACTGCTCTTCCCAGCTGGGGACTCTGCTCCCGGGAAGACTTCTTGCCCTGGAAAAGGTAAGCACTGAGGATACGCTCCCGGTAGCCGTGCCTCCAGCAAGAGCTGTGGAGGGGAGGAAGCAGCCCGGCAGCCCCCCGGAACCCCCCGCCAGGGGCACTCCTGCAGAGGTGTGTGCAAGGGGCACTGCAGAGCAGCAGCAGAAGCACAGAGGACACCAGAGCCCTTCTGCCAGCTGGACACGGAGCGTGTTTTTCTTTCCCTGCAGAGTACATTTCCCCTGCAAGGTGCAGCGGTAAGACTACTGGAGGCAAGCACCTTCCCCAGCCTCCTGCAGCCCTGGGGAGGCAGGAGGGGATAAGTATGGTACCCACAAGCGCCTCTTGACTACGCACTTGCACGCTGACCTGACACATTTGCTGGAAGACCATATGGATGTCCCCACACTTGTCAATCCTGCTCGAGTGGCCCCTTGCAGCCCGTGTGTGCTGCTTGTCCTACGCCTGAGCCGTGCCTCAAATGGTCGCTGCGCCTGACCCGCAGCCGTGACCGGCAGCCGCAGATTTTGGCTGGGCGAGACTTTTGACTCTTTGATGAAAGTTTCTGCAACCACAATCAATCCCTTCCTCCCACTTTGTTATTCCCAGACAGCCAACTCAGATCATATCTTCAAGTGCATTCAGTTGAAAGGAAACTCAGATATTATCTTCCCAAGTATTTAGAAGGCCTCAGAGATAATTTTTTCCCCTGTAATTACAACCATCGCAGTCAGGTAGAAATGCCATTTTCCTGCCTGCTGGTAGCAAGCAAATTAGGATATAAATACCCATCAAGAAGCAGAGGACTCCAAATAATCACTGAGGACAGCTTCATCAGTGCCACCCCACACGTTAAACACTGCTTGCACCCTCCGACCGAGCCCTGTCGAGGGAGGGCTTGCAGAGAAGGGCAACGGGGATCATCAACAGTAGAAAATGGATCCTGCCTGGAGGAAGCTGGAGGAGAACAAAGCGGGATGCACTGCAGCATAAAGGCGATGGGGACCAAGAGCCCACGCTCTCCTATAATAAAGGGACCAGAAGCCAAACTAACCTGAACCAGGCTCAGACCCAAACAAAATTAGTTTCTCCCCCAGGACTCAAGGAGGTTGTGAGCATGAATGTTAAAACTTCATGAAGGTTAAAAAAAAAAAGGGTGGGATGGGACGGGACAATTCAAACGCCAAGGCAGCGTTTCTGGCTCAAGCAGCACTTCGTGACAGATAGCAGGATCCCGGGACGGCATTCAGGGAAACGATGACTCGCATTCCTCTCCAGGCATCTTCTCCCGGCTGTTATTGGAAAGGGCATATAGGCTAAATATACAGCCGTAGCAGGGCAGAGCAAGGGTCTGTCCGCCTAAGGGCATGCAGTTTAACCTGGCTTTGGCTTCACTTGGGTTTCCAGTGCGTAGCCAGCCAGAGCAAGCCCCTCCAAACTCTACTTGTAACTCCTGGTTCTGTCTGGAAACAAAGTGAGAGAGTGTAAAAATCCTGATATTTAATTCTATGTTTAAGGGAACACAAGCTAAAGCTAGTACTAAAATCCACAGGAAATTAAACTACAAAAGGTTAAAACAAAAAACCAACCAAACAAAAAAAAAGATGGGGCTAAGAGCTCCTTCCATACAATTGCTATAAAAATGCATATTTGGAAGACAAACACGACAGGCATGTATATATATACATGCATACGAATGCTTTATCAGTTTCCAATATTTAGTAAAAACCAGAACTCAAGGCACCAAGATAAAATAGGTATTTTTGACTCTAGATTTCTCTTTTGTCAGGAAAGCTTCATACCTTGCTGAATTTGCTTGAAGTTAATACTGAAGTGAAGACAGTGGTGTTACAGAAAAACATTTTAGCAGAAGCCATCCTGCAGGAGAGCCTGTGACAGAGGAAACCCGGGCTGGCAGAAGCACCTGGGTAGGCAGCTGACAGATGAGACCAAAGCACCGCTCTGAAAAATTAGAGCAATTTTAATTTGGACCACAAAAGAGTTCTCACTGGTTCGCGTACACAAGGCAGCAGACCAGTCCCCACGACACCGCACTCGGATTTGAGGGGCACTAATTGCTAGAAACATCGGAAGCAGAAGATGTAGGACACTCAAGATAAATTCCCCGGCCCTCCCCGGGCTCACTGTGCCATAGCAGCTTGTGTTCACTGAAGTCTGATTCTGGACTCTCTAGAAACGATTTACATGGGGGTCCAACTGGTTTATATGTGAATTTGCAGGGACAAAGCTGAGTTTTATATAGTTTTAAAACTAATGTGGATTTCTGTACCAAAATACAAGTCCTCAAGTATACCAAGGTCAGCCCAGGCTGCCTCTGCCTTCCCCGAGTGTACCAAGAGCCCAGACTGTCTCAGCCACTCCCATCTGTGAAAGGCACAAATGATGATTTCTAAAAAAGCAAAATAAACTTTGTCTAACAAGGTATCTAGAGGACCCCTCAAGCAGCTCTAGCCAGAAAGTACAGCTGAGGCGCCCGATGGCAAGAAGAGAAAGCACAAACCAGCAGGAAGCAAGATACAAGATGTAACTTTTTAAATGCAAGGACTACGAGGCATCAGAGCCCGATCTTGTATTCCTCAGCGGGCAGGTTGTTCCCCAGCTAGCACCAAAGGACATGTGCAAGAGCAGCCGGCGTGACAGTCACCGCTGTGTATCCTGTCCCCTGGTATCACTCACCATCCACCAGCTGTTTCAAGTTAATTCACACCAGTTAACGACTTTTGATAGTAGTCACCCAGCTGGAAAGCAGGGTTCTGTCGAAGGTGCTGCTTCAGAAACAGGTTTAAACCAAGGCACTATCACTGCCAGGTGACCACAGTCTTTTCTCCACTCCATGCTCCAAAGGGACAAAATAATCCACAAGCCTCCAGCAACACCTGAAATCTCAGCTGAAGCCCGGAAAAATACTTCCTCCCTAAGCTGCCCTATTGTACTATGCAGGAGATGTTCTCTTCAGATGTAGTCAGGAGCACTGAAACCAATGAGGCTAAAAAGATTTGCATCTCTTGCTTGATTTCTTAATTGAACTAAAGGCTGAACAAAACCCCCTATGAGGCTTCAGAGAATCCACATAGAAGAGAAACGACGAATATCCTAATCAGAGAGGAAGCTTCCACTGGACATTTTGTCTTAGGTACTAAAGAGTCCACACAAAAAGAGAAAGACCCTGAGGGATAAACTCCCATGTCTAGCAAGGCAGGAAATCTTGCCGAAGTTTCTGCCACAGTTCGGCTTTCGGAGCACATCACACAATGCACGAGTCCCACAGAGGAGAGAGGTGAGCTTTGGTGCGTCCTTTTAGCCAAAACTCTCCCACCTACCTTGCTGCCTATTTTTAAAAATAAAAAAGGTATAAAGCTCTTTCTGTCAAATTAGCAAGCAGAAGCAATTGGAGGGGTGAAGACGGACTGATGGGCAGGGCAGTCCTGCAAAGCCCCTTCTTAGGAAACCTGATCATACTTCCAAATCCTGTTCTGAAGGAAACCCTTCCAAGGATCCAGCTCTGGTAGTACACCAGAGCCTGGCCAGAGGGCTTGCAGCAGGACCCTCGCCTACGTTTTGGCCACACAATGGCAGAGCAGAGTACTTTTTTCATCACCGGAACAGCCCTGTGCACCAAGAACAGCACTGGGGCTTCCTTAGGACATGGCAGCACTGCAGGCGCCAGGCAAACATTAGCTGTGCTAATGGTACTGAAGCAGGCAGCGAAGCGCTGGAGCACCCCAGAGCAGGCAGCTTGGGCAGGTGTTCCTCCAGAGTGAGGAACAAACAGCACAAGGGTTGCAGGAACCACATTCAAATCTGAAAAAAAGAGAATCTTGATGAGGTTTCATATTCAAGAGTCGCCTCAAAATGCTGTTTGGCTGGACTGCTTTATGGAACGGCAGCCACATTCCAAGGGTTTATAATCACCTTCTGGGTATTCCACAAAATTCCTCAGATAACGAAATATTTCAAGAAGGTCCTTGAAAGTGTTTAAGCACCATAATTTCCTATAGGCTGATGTTACAGCACCAGGGCTTCAGCACTAAGCACAGGACTGGAAGGCAAGGCTTAGGATCTCTCCCCTACCTGCCAGGGACAAGATCTGCTGCCACCAAAGAGATGTAAAGCACAAACAGCTGATATTAAGCAGACACACAAAAAGGCGAGCAACACCAACAAAAAAACATTTTCAGCACTTCAGTTACATATGCAGCATCATTTATATTCTTTGTGGCAGCGTAACTAAGGGCAGGCACATTCTGTTTAGAAACATCCCGCCGTTCCATCAGCTTCACCACCCCACCCTACAACTCCAAGCCAAGGCATTAAGATTCAACTTTATGGAGCTGCTCAGCCCTGATTTATTACTCAGCTAGCAAGACTGCCATAGCTCTTCATTTAAATATATTTACCACCCAGTGATTTATGCAGAGCAGCCAGGGCATCAGCCATGGACCTGCAACTTTCAATGTTTCTCATGAAAACTATTCTAAACGCCTCTTGGCAGAATGAGATGTAAATGTTCCAACTTTAACCATCAAGCATAAAATGGGAAAGCTGCAAAATGAAGCAGCATTGCTCCCATGCCACAGAGGCAGAGAAAGCTTCTGGAGCAGGAATTAACTCCCTGAAGATCAGCAGCTTCCAGTTAGGCAGCACATTTCCTTAAACCTGCAGAAATTCAGGAGCCACCAAAAACCATCAAACTGATAACCTCCTCCTGCAGGTGCACATTTTTATAGGTGCCTTCTCCTCTTGCTAGAGACCAGGGAGCAAAGGGCTGGACTGCTTCAGTAAAACTGTCTGCTCTTCGCAATAACCTCTGGCCCAAGCTGGCCAGCCTTTCGTTCACGTAGTAAGTCTGAAAGCAACAGATCACCGACAGCACAAGCTTACCGAGGCAGAAGGACAATGCGAGGCTTCACAGGTCCATCTGCTTCCCAGCTGCTCTGGTGCAAGAAGACTGATTTAAATGAAAAAGCAAAGATGAGCACCTTAAAAGACAAGACACTAATAGAGCCTGTATCACATTCCTGCAGCATTAATTTCACCGCATTATCTTTCAGCTAAATTATCTTGTTTACCTGCACTACATAATTAAAAAATAACCCTCATCTGGTTTTGACCATGGCCTTCATGGCTTCAGCCAGGAGTGGGGAAGGCTGGAGCTGCTCATCACAGGTCCACCAACACAGAGATAGCTGCAGCTTTTCTTGCCACCCTGCTCTAGTACTGACAAAACAAGAGACAAGCTGAATTATTTCAATGCAAGACCATTCAGACAACTACATTCAGGACCTGGCCAAAAAGGGCTTACCCTTTAGAGAATCAACCCTGACACGCACAAAGCCAGCACGATCTACTAAATACATTGCAGGGTAACGTGGCCTTCTCTGCAAGCAGCGCAGCACTGCACCTGCATGTCAAAGAAGTTTCAAGGGTTGCTCCAAGCAACCCCCCTGCAGCAATTCCAACACAAGCACATCCTGCCAGTGCTCAAATTCCACAAACAAGAAAGTCCAAGGGACTGAAAAAAATTGCTTTCCAGAAAGCATGGTTTTAAATCCATTTCTGACAAGTTTCAGCTTAAATTAAAGTCTTCATATGGCAGCAAAGACACTTAACATGAGTTCCTGTAGACTCCTGACTTTTCCTGCTGGCAGGGAGAAGCCAGTGGGTAACTGAAAAAAATAGGATCGAATTGATCTGCTCAGCCACTAGACACGTTATTTAAAACTGGGACCTGGGTAGAGGCAGAGTACGTGCAGGAAAAAGGGGAGGCAGAGAGACAGCAAGGACAAGACAAGGAAAACTGATGTTTTTCTTCCATAAGCAGCCACAGAGCCCACATAGTGTAACACATTTGCAACAGTTAACTAGCTAGCACAGCATCTGGTATGAGTCCTCAAAAAATGGTCCTGAGGTTTTGCTACAGCAGAAAAATCCAGTAATTCCTCTCTTCCTCACAGGAAATCTATCTTGTACGGGTCAGAGAGGCTAGAAACAAGAAATCCATGTTTTTGAGGGGGAAAAAAAAACCCAAGTTACAGTGTATTTCGAATAGCGTGAGCACAGGCGGCATACCTCTATTTTGACTTGCCACTGCAGTTTTTACACAGAAGACAAAAGACTGCGGCCTGCCTTCCCAGCACACCGACACGGTGTCCCACAGCCTCCTAGGTGACAGCAGCGTGGACTCACAGCTGCACAACGACATGGAAGATGGCACCAGCTGTGTCCTGACTCAAGCGGGAAGATTAAAACGTGAAGTTGTAAAGAGAAAAAAAACCTGGAATAAGATGGGACAGATCCTGTACTGACTTCTTTCCCAGTGCAAAGTTTCATGGTGAAGCATGGGATGACTACCTACTCCCTCTGCAAGAATCCCAAGAATGGGGACAAAGGCATCACAGCTCCAGCGTATGCCACAGGAAAACAGAGTTGGATGCCATTCTGATGCAACAAGGAAAATCAAACCAGCACTCAGCTGGGTTTTGCACCAGTTCAAGCCTCTCTGCGCCAAGCACCATCTCTTCTTGCTTCCCACGTACACTTTGGACACCCAAAAAACACTCTCCCCTTCATGCCTGCATTTCTTAGTCAAGTTAGGCATACTCAGAATTTGTAATCCTTTGCTTAGAGCAGTGCCTCTACGCCCATATTTTCATTACTTCAAGCTCTACTCCCATAGAGCCGTCTCCTCTGCCTTGAGGCACCCAGAGCAGGGCCCAGCCCTAGGCAGTCTGTGCTGACCCCAGGAATGAAACAAGGACCACCCCACTTCCCAGCCCAACAACCACGCACAACAGCCCTAAGCGTTCCTGAGAGCATGTAACAGCAGGCAAATACATTTGTTCTTAATCACTCCAAGCATCATCTTCTGAATCCACCCCCAAGTCACTCTTGCTTTGATTTCTGCTCAGCACTCGCCTGATCCTCATTACTAATGCGATGCCCAAATCCCAGTAATTGGTTTAAGAGGGCATCCCGTTACTAGCACCCACTGGACTCTCCTCAGTGCTCACACAGTCACATTCCTATGGCTGTTCTTATATCTCAGTAAATCTGAAACACTTCCCAGAAAAACCTCATGGCTCATTGCTATCGAACAGCATAGGAGAACATAAACAGTTTAGCGAGAGCATAAGGGCTGTATGAAGAGAGATGCTCAAGCACCACAGGAAAAAACACAGTCTTCGAGTTGCAGAGAGGCCGTTAAGCTCCGAAGGTGTGTTCAGCTTGCCTTCCTTTTACAGCACTGCTGCAGATGCGGGGAAACAATTAAACTGCTTATCACAGTATGGCCCATTCAGCCTCCAGAGCAGGAGAGCAATTCCAATCCCCAGGTGGCAAGCGTAGCAATTAGGTACCCAATTACGTGCACCAAAGCTTCGCTTTGCTTACATTATTTTACTTCAATGGTTATATAGTATTTCCTTGGCTTACTGTCATTAAAAGGTGGTAGGTTCAGGGACCACCAGTAGGTCTCAGCTGAGATCAGGTCGGTCCTGCAGGACCCAGTTGCACATTGTCTGGCATCTGGAGGCTGCAGAACGGTCCAAATGTCGGCAGGTGACTTACAAGTCATTCAGCAGAGCCAGTGACAAAGCCTGGTCACAACCACTGTTTCCTCACCTGGAGGGGCTAGGCTTAAAGTTTAAAAATAAAAGAACAGTTACACTGCAGCCAGGATCAGCCTCCAGCTCCACAACAGCCCACCTCTGAAGAGCAACTCTGGATTGGCGCTTGAGCCTCTTCTGGGCTTAATAACAGGTTGTAGGGGAAAAATGTGGTTTTAGCAGCTCAGTCCATCCCTTATAAAGCAGAGATGCCATGCCAAAAAAAACTCTGCTTACTAGTTACAGCCACCAAGCACTCACTTAGCAGGTCTCCGATCAGGGACCACAGCGTTCTGCTGCACCGCAGCATCCCCACCGTCACTGGCTGTGCGCTGGACAGGAGGATGCTCTCCCCTGCATCACGAAGGTGTTTCACATAAAGCAGTTAGCCATTTTAAAAGCAGTAGATAGTCAGGACTCACTCACCAGCCTCCCCAAGGGAAGCATTTTCTTCCAGCTCAGATGAGGTCTCTACTGCAGCTTTGCTGCGTCTTCAGCCTTTGCTGGACAGGCTGAACTCCTCAGGCAGAGTTTTGTACCTGGCGCTTCCTAGAGTCATGTGTGACAACAGCTACAACAGCTGGTCAGCAGCTGTAGCGAGAAGCACGATATAACGATCAAGAATGATGCCGTTTTGGGACTTCTCATATATAATCATAAGTTCAGTGTTGTTCTCCAAAGGCCTCCGCTACCTTATTGCAGCAAAGTCCAGAGCTAGCAAAACCAGGTTACAGAACTGAAGCACCTTCCATAAAAAACAGGAAAAAAGCTTTCAAAGACAACAGCGGTGCCTCCCACCGCAGGACAGCAGCAGAAGACAGACTGCCTCTCCTTTATTCCTCAAGACCTTATGCCAGCCAGGAACTTTGCTCATTCGTGTAGGCTAAGCCTAACCCCTCCCCTCTCCCAGCAGCATATGATGTTGCTCTAGGTAATGCAAACAATACTTAAACCTCAAGGTTGCAAATAGTGAGTTAAAGTCAGAATACCTGAGAATTAAGGTTGTCCATGAGCTGGTCACAGCGAGCACCACAAGTCACTCCTGTTCTCCACCCCTATTCCAGCTTTTTGTTCTCTCTGCCTGTGAGACAGGCCAGCCCTTCACCCATCCATGGCTGTCAGCCCAGCAGAGCCAGGATCCTGCTCCCAGAGCTGGGCATGGCCAGTGGCACCATCTCCCTCCCACCCCAGCAATGATTCGGCCCCGGCCCGCAGGAGGCCCTGTATGGACAGGATCTTTGAAAACCTTAACTCAGCAGATCAAGTCTACAAAGCACTGGTGAACTGGGAGCCTTTCAGACGCCTGTAACCTGATAAGATACATAAGATACGGGGCATTTTTGCTGGGAGAGGAGATGGCACATCCTTTGCAACCAGACCGGCAGCTGCCAACCTTCCAGCCACTGTGCCAGACCAAGTACCTCTCAATGCAAGCAGTTAGGTTCTGTTTGTTTTTTTAAATACTGGCAACTTAAAGCTTTTTTTTATCCTTTAACTCTTGGAAATGGCTGAACTGTTTTTGCTGAAAACCTGAAACAAAGCCTGAGGCAGGGACACAGCATGGGAAATTCCTGTGCGAGCAATTAGGTTCAAGAGTTAAATGCAGCTCCACCGTCAGCCTCTGCAGCAGGCAGTGGGACCGCTGGCACCGAGACACTCGCTGCTCCTCCACACAGGCCTGCGGACAGAAAACTGCCCCAGCAGCTAAAGCAGGCTACCCCACACCCAGAGTCGGAGACTGCATCCACTCCAAATGGGAATTAATCCGGGGAAGTCCTGCAATAGGGAGCTCCGGCCAAATCACTGCGATTGGGAGGCAACTTCTTGGGAATGTGCTAAGGGGCTTACAGCATCTGGACGTGCGTGCTGTGCTCCCTGGTTACTGCCGCTACGCCCTGCTCCATCCCAGCCTCCGCCTGATGATTCCCCTTGAGGGCAGCTCCATGGGAACATTACTCACCAGCTGACCCACGTCCAGGCGTGAGCCGGGCCGGGCTGCGGAGCTGCACGCAGGGCAGAGGGAGCAGAGCGGCAGGCCGCAGTCAGGATGCTGCCCTCCAGCTGAGGCCGCAGGCAAGGTGCTACGCAGAACGCAGTCAGGTAGCAATGGAAGTGACACAGTGATGAGCGTCACTGCTTAAATTGCTGCCTTTGCTCCAGAATCCAAGCTACCTCAAAACCTGAAGGAAGCACCTCCCAAATACAAGCCCTGTTTAGGCAAGGTGGTGCTGTCTGAGCAGAGTTTGAAAATAACATTTTGCTGCTGTAAAAAGTTATGTTCCTGAGGTCTTTATTCTGTGCCGTAGTACTGCCTGCTCCCTTATTTGCACTGCCTTTCTTCCTTGAGAAAGCTATTTCTTTCTTGCACTGCTCTTTCACAAAAAGAAGAAACAATCTGAAGAAAAACTGATAAGAGGACTCTGGGCAGATGTGCCTTCATTTTTTTTAAAGATATCAACAATCTACATCAGCAGTGTCCCTATGAAGGCAAATCACTGAGACTGGAGAGGGGTGCCCTGAAGCACTGCAGAAAACAGCACTATCCAGACAGGGTGAAGCAGCCTAGCAAAACACCCGGCAAGTTATTTAAGGAGAGGCCTAATCACATCACCTACAAGTCCACGGCTTCTTCTGGGTTTTGCAAGGACCTGCGCACAGAACTGGAATGGATCCGAAGCACTCAAATCACATTCACAGAATGAAGGCTTAGAGGCTTGGAAAAACATCCATAATGTCATTTGTGACAGCAGGTTTGCTCTGCTTGTAACATACACTGCCAACACACCGGGGAAAGCTGCTTAGAGATCAACAGATAAAGGCTTTTCACCATTCAGCCTGTTACTTCATATAAATCAGGTTGTCCTGCTACCGAAAGGCATCCCCATATGAAGTGTGAGGTGCTCAAAAAAACCCAGGAGCAGCAGCAGCAAAAATCAAGTCCTCACACCGTGGCCGAATCCCTTCAGACCTCCCCCCGATGACCAGAGGGTCCTGCTCCCCTTTCTACAGGGGCAGTTCTGCAGTCTGGAGCTGCACTGTCTTCTCACTTGTCAATGCAGGTGATCTCCTCAAAGTACCACCACCTTAAAATAGGGTTTCGTCCACAGAAATAACTCCAGACTCCTCAGAGATATGAAGTCATGTTTTGAAAAGCAACAGTGCAGCAAATTCCATTAACTAATTGAGTCTGCCCTCTACTTGGGCAATGGGGAAGCATGATTTCCCAAAGCCCATCCCCAAGATACAACATGTTATTTACTAGGTACGCTGCTGCGACCCTTCCAGAGTGATCCAGAGGATCTGCCACCACCACCCCGCTTCTTCTGGCCTCCTGGAGCAGGGACTCCTGCACGGAGCGTGCCATGTCCCACAAAAAATGGGAAAACTACCCTGCTCTTATCTTCAACCCCAGTAAAGGCTGGAGGGGGTTGGAGAAGACATGCACAAACGAAGCCAGAGGCAAACAGTAGCTCTTTAGAGGAATAAACCACTCCGTCAGCCTGCCGTGATTGATAAGTACATCTGCCAGTCCCCACCTGCTGTTCACATTCCTGGCATTTCTTTCTGCAGCATTTTCTCCCGAGAAGGGACCGGCTGCTTATCAACTGCTGCAGAGGAGATTTAAAGGAAAGGAAACAGGCCCCAGCTTAAACAAAACGAAGAGATTTCAGGCCCCGAGCATGCCAAAGACAGTTTTCTTGCATCAGATCAGGGAACCTGCTGAAGGGGTTTATTCCAGGAGCCCTCGCAGGTTCAGAAACTCACAACGGGCGTTAAGTGCTCCCCTTTGCTGGTTCCTGCCACCATACCTCTACCAAATTCCTGGCAGGTAAAGTGTGGGGCTCCAGAAAAGTCTCTCTACCCTCCAGCTGCTCACGCCAAAGTCATTTTCTGCACCGGTAAACCACCCCCTAGAATAAAAGGGAGATAAGGGTGAAAACACGCCAGCCTCTCCAGAAGGGCGAAGGCTTCGCTGCCTTCCCCGCAGCGAAGGGCTGATTAGCACCAGCAGCCGGGAGCCCAGGCAGGACAGCTGTTCAGAGCAGCAACAGATATTTCTGGGAGTGAAGGAGCAGGAGTTTAGTTCTGGTTTTCAGCCCTGGACACAGGCTGGGAGTTCCTCCTTTTCTTCAAATTGGTTTTAACGTGGCAAGACAGTGAAGGAAAATAAACCCATACAGCTATGGGGGAGCCTCAAAGCAGAGGGGTGGACCACGAGCCTGCTTGTTGTCAGAAGAGGAAAAAGCAGCTCCGAGGAGCTCTTAAGAGCTCGGTGCCTTTAAGATCCTGACCTCTCTGTCAAACTTGATCAAAATTAGCTATTAGCATCAAATTTATTAGAGCGCATACCCGTACCGAAATCTTATCAGCCTGGTTGCCGCAGGGAGCCAAGGCAAAGCAGGGTTTCTGGAGTTTGGGTGCCCCAGCACCCATCTAAAGGTGATTTTCTTTCACTGCAAGAGGCACAAACACAACTACAAACACGTCTATGAGTTCTTGCTTCTCTGCCATCTTTGGGGAAGGAAGGAGAAGGCAGCAGGAAACAAATGCAGCTTTCCCCACACCTGAAGAGGAGCAAAATGCAAACCAGCTTTTTATTTCAGACCAGGGTGGTTACTTCCATCGACAGGCAGTACCACTCCTTAAGGCAGACAGTGTAGCGGTGCCTTTATAAACCAGGGTGAATGCAATACAAAATCTGACTTATCCCGGACGCCCGTGGGGAACGTCCCAGCCCCGAGAGCTGTGGCTCGGCAAGCAGGACACCCGCAAACACCGTGAGCACCGGCCAGTCCCCTGCCTTTGCAGAGCAGCTTCCCGACCAGTTTTCGAGGGTATTTCCTTCCCAAAGCTGCCATGCTCGCTCTTACGAAGGAGCCAAAAGTTAGCAGCAGCAAGGGAAAGGGGAGGGCGAGCCAGGTGTGAGCAGCATTTGATTAGCTGGCTAATGGGTGCAGCTGTCCTCCGGTTTTACAGCTCTTGGAGGAAATTTAAACAGGAACTTTCTATAAATTAACTGCCCATAAAATGAGCATGTTTTCTCAACACACCAGAAGGTCGGGAGAGGTCTGCTCAGCCCCCCGTTCCCAGGACACCAGAGTTCCGAAGCAGGAGAACGTGGATTTAGCCCATGCAGTGGTAAACTGGTGAAAGCACGCTCACAAAGCAATCAAAGTCATTCTCCGTTCACAGCAAACTAATAATTTATATTCCCCCTAAAATCCCCAGTGCAATCCAGATGTCTAAGTAGCCTTTGTCCCAGAAAGCAAACTATACAACGGCCTCGGAAAGACACCCACGGCTCCGCTTGCCAAAGTCCTCGCAAGGCTGTTTATTCTGCGGGAGCGACAAACACATTGATTTCAACTCCTTCCAGGTCTGGAAGCTGCAAGGTGGTTATAAACACTGTCCCTAACCTTTCTGGCTTCCTCTTCCTCGAGAGGATTATTTAAGAGGTAAGAGCTGCCTGTTAGGGATATCCTGTTGATAAAAAGGCACCTGACTGGTTTCCAGTTTTGAGGAAACCTGGAGGATGGGAAAAGCCAGTGCAGCAAACATGGGAAATAAAAGCAAGCAAGCAAGCAAATTGCTGAGGGTGCACAAGGAGGACCAGTGTGCGTGGTGCGATGCTCACTCCCCGTGGTCACCCTGAGCCGCAGGAGGAGAGCCCCTGGCAGCGAGGACCCCGGGAAGGGCCCTTTCACCAGGGGACAGGCTGGCTCGTCCCAGGAAAAGAGGAGCAAGTCATTTGGCCTAAGGGCTGAATTCCTCTGGCAGCACAAGGAGGGCAAGTCCACAGCTGCACCTGTCCCTGGGTAAGGGGCCCACGCCAGCCGGGGTAAGGGCTCGCAGCGGCGGGCAGCCCCCACCACCCTGCTCTGGGGCCGGCGGGCAAGAGCAGTGGGTTTCCCATGCTGGGGGGCTCAGCGCAGAACCCTCCCGGCACGCTGGCTCTCCCAGCCTGCCGGCAGCAGCCTAGGGGTACAGCACCCCAGGGAAAAGCTGTGCAAAAGACCTATGGAATTGTTTGGAAGAGTCAAAAATAGAGTTTGGGAAATGAACACAGACCAGCCGTACAACTGTTCCAGGGATATTTTAAGTATTACTACAGTTGCATTCCAGTCCCTGAGTATATTTTCTATAAACAAGTATTTTAAATCACTTTGTTTCAAAACTTATTAGTCAAGTGCAGTGCAACGCTTCAAGTTTTAGACCTGTAGGCTGCCAGCCAAATTTGCTGCCGATTTTGAAAACTGTGCCCTATTAGCTAGGTTATAGTATAGGATCATCTTTGGGGTTTTTTCAGGTGCTTTTCTACAAACACATTTATTCTGTATTATAACATTAGACCTCTACTAATCCATCAAGCCCGAGTTCTGTGGATTAACACATTTTTGTTCACAAACCAACAACACTGGTTTTCTTTTCAAATCTAGGGTTTTTTTCCTTTTTTACAGGCCAATAAGCAAAAGAAAATACACCAGTAATTCTGCATGCAAAGTAACTCTCTTTAGAACTAGGTATTTTTCTCATTGACAAAGCCACAGCACATACAACTGGCAGCAATTTCTGGGAGCCCCGTTTGAGCAGTGTGCGAGGCTGCCAGGACACAAGTACTGCACGTAACAAGCCAACTACACCACAGATGTGCCAAAGCTCCCCAAAGGCATTTCTCCTCTAAAGAGAGGGCAAAGTGGCATGCCGAGGGAAAACAGATCATCCTACGTCCTAACCTGGGTACCCTGCCTCCAAAGAGGGAGCTAAGAAACTGCTCGCCTGTAAAAGTTTGTGTCAAAATCCTTCAACGGGGCTGTGCAAAGGCAGGTCTAGACCCATACACCTCTTGAACCCAAACACACTGCATTCACAGTCATATCTAACCCAGACGCGGCAGTCGGCAGTTTTGGGAGATCCAAAGCACTAGCAAACAGCAGGGGACGGTGTAAAGGGGCTCTGCTGGTCGCTCTGCCCCTCCAAGCTCCCGCCCCATCAGGGACAGCGGTTCTTGTGCACCGGAGATACCAACAAAACACAGCTTAACCTTCAGAGCATAGATTTCCACCAGCGCTTTACAGTACACAAATATTAATATTTGCAAATAAATCCAGGCCTGCTTAATCCAAAAAACACACAGCTGCGGCCAAGCATGTGTTTTCTTTGGAGAACAGACCAGACACTCCGAGCCTGGTTGCCTTACCTATTTTTGAAAGCCAGATTTCAGTCAACTGAACAGATAACAACCAAGCTGAAACACCAACCCTCACCACAAAACTTCCTGCTCTTCAAGCCCTTGGTTGCTATTGAAAGGGGGAAAACACCCCCAAGGTACTGCAGTCTCTACCAGCCCTGCCGGGGAGATGGGGAGAAGGCATGCCTGCTGGGTCAGGTACGCGGGGCAGGTAGCTGCCTGCCAGCGTGCCTCATGAGTTACCAGCTAAATCAGGTTAGAGGAGCCATGCTCTGTGACCGTTCAGCAGGAACGGGGCTAGATGACCCCTCTATCTCCCTTCCCATCCTTACAGCTCAGGCTGTAAATTCTTCAGGGGCAGCTGTGAGCAGGAGGTCCTGGTGGAGCACCACTGGTGACGGCTAGCTGGGACCTCCGCAGGGAGCCACAGCAGTGGTTCCGACAGCTCCAGGGTAAGGATGCTGGGTAAACCTAAAAAACTGTGAAAAATGTTAATGTGTTGTACTGGTACGCAGACTGCACCTAAGAAACTGCTTAACCGGACGCAGGTAGAGGAACTGAGGCTAAAGTGGAGTGATTTGTCTCAGGGGCATTTATCGTAGGTGTAGGGTACCCAGCGTGCCACCAGCATGAGCCACATAACTGTAGGGTAGCTTTGGGGTGTGGGGACTTGCAAGGCCACCTGTACCAAGATGACCATAGCAGCGATACAGCCATACAAGGTTGAGATTGCCTAAGTAACCGGAACGCCAGATTTGGGTATGGATGTAGCGAGGTTGAAACCAATGAGCAAAAAGTAATAAGGGGCTGTTCTTTGGGAGTCTGGGCAGAGAAAGGGAGGGACAGGGGCAATGAAGAGGGGGGTCCAGAAATAGAGGGGGGCAGGGGGGAAGGAGAATAAGGTACAATATAAAGAACAAAGGAGGGTCAATCTTCCTGTGGTAGGAGCAGGGGCACCTAGGGACAGCCATGACCCCGATGTGCAAGTTCAACCCCCCCCGGACAACCTGCTGCATCTCCACCCAGCCTGCATCCAGAAGAGTTGCCATGGGAGGCCAAAGCGGGATGAACTCGCACCCTAACACAAAGTGGCATGGGAGGGAAGGGTGACAGATTTGCAATTCAGCAGTAGTGCGATCCGTCAGATTTAGCAGTAATAACTACCAGCTTTAGAGTTGTAAGTGTGCAAAATGCTCTAGCTGTAAATTACTATCGGAGGTGTTTATTAGTGAATCAATTAAATAGTCAATAACTTGACTAGTTTCTCAGTAGAGTATTGCTTCATAATAAGCATAGCAGTCTCTCAGATCAGCTATGCCTCCAGCCTGCAGCCCACAGGGGCTGGACCAGAGCAGGGGCTCAGCCGGATCTCCCAGCCCAGAGGTCTGGGTTAGCTGCTCTCTAGGTACCTCGGTTAAGCAAAAGCACTTGGTTAAGCCTGCATGGGTGGATGCAATCTGGGCTGCTTGTGTCACCCGTTTGTACAAAGCCTGACACGAAGAGGCTGTGACACACCACTACCACGGTGTGAACACACCATTGGCCACACTTTTAATAGCTTCTAATAATAAACCAGGATAAAGAGCTTAAAAGTTTGAAGTGCCAGCGTAAAGCACACCTGCAATTAAAGGGACACTCCTCAACCACACCACGTCAGCAAGACCAGCGAGCCAGCCATGCAGGGCTGGGGACGGGGCCCACCTCAGGTCCTCCCACTCTTTGAGCGGGACTGAGCTAAATCCTCCCTCTTCCAGAATTCGGTGGCAGCAGAAAAATGAGCCGGTCTCATTAATTTCACCTCCTGCTGCCTGGTGAACTTCTCCGCAACAAAAAAAATGATTCAAAGCTATGCTGGTGACCTGGCAACTCGAATCTTCTGTGGAGCAGGAGGCAGCAAACAACCTGCCGCAGCATCACTCATGTAATGGCCAAGTTCCGCTCTTGCTCCCCAGAGCTCAAGTTATTCAGCTAGGTACTTTAAAACCCAGCTAGGACGCCTAGCAAGGCAACAGCTTCTCTGCAGGGCAGTCTATGCAATAGAAGGATGTCCATCGTCAGCTGGTGGCTCAGCAAAGCCTCCTCTGACTTGCAGGAGACCCCAAGACCGGCACGACACAGGCAATACCACCAACTCCTCCCTGCAGCTTCCTCTGAGCCTCACCGGAGCCAAGTACACCGGGGCACCCTATATTCCTGTGATTTCCAGAGTTCAAGTTTATTTTTTAATCTGATAGTAACAGTAGAAGACTATTAAAAAACCCCACACTGGCCTGAGCGGCTCCAGAGTCTAAAATAAACATGCCAAGCCCTATTTGTGATGGAGTAAAAATAGCTTGTTTCTCATCCCTTCCCAGGACCTCTGCTTCGTACACAAAAGCTTCACAGGTTAACTATAAAAATACCAGACGTGCAAGGAATGTCTTGAGTTGAGCTTTACACTGTTTGGAGGAGTTCAGAAACCCACCTCAGCCCCGCAGCAACGGGACGCACCCTCAAAGCTCATCTCCTGCCCAGGGCTAAAGGCCAATTCCCTTTAATAGAAACTACCATCCTTCTGGGGAAAAAAAAACAACCACCAAACCAAAAACACAAAAAACCACACTTCACTGGAATTACATCTTGTGCTCTTTCTTGGCTGGATACCTTTTAAATGACACTTATTGCAAAGAGCATTAACTGTAAAAGCTAGTGCAAAGCTGTGCTGCAGCTGGGACAGGCTCCCCAGGAAGCGGAGTGAGCACAATCAGCGTCTGCATCAAAAGGAGAAGAGATACTGCGGCTGGTCTGGCTCACCGTAAGAAACATTGCTTCATAGCAAGTTCTGCTAAATTAACTTTTTTCCAGGGCCTAAATGTAGCTCTCCTGTCACCTGCAATGCTCAGGCCTGAAGAGAACAGAAAAACAAGACCTAGGAGAGCAGCACTACAGGAAGGCCATCACGACACTGAGTTTAATCATTACATCATTTCTAATGACAGATCAGCCGGACCCACAAGCGAGCACCAACCTATTTACGACTCAGGCTTTAAAAAGGACCAGAGGAGAATCTGCAATGCATCTGAAACCTGCTGGTATTTATACACGCACTAAAAGGTGCCCCAGGCAAAATGCCAGGCGTACGCATCCCCAACCCTGCGGGCAAAGCTCGCAGGAGCCACTGGCCCCAGGAGCCTTCCCAGAAATGGCCGGCAGCCCATCCAGGAGGGACGGGAAGGTCCCGGGCTGCCGGCACATCTCCCTACAAGGCAGTCCTGACAGCGACACATGCAGCCGTCCATCTGCTGCCGCGCTCTCCCGCCTCGCCGCGGCCCGAGAGCACGTACCAGGCTTTAACTGGGCTCTAATCCACCCCAGACAACACGTGGCAGGCACTGGTTTTGTGGCACCCTGAGACCACCTCTGCCAGCATACCCACCTACAAACACCGCGCTCCAGCACCGGCTCCGCTTTTGCCATTACAATTCATCTCCAGAAACCTGGGCTCAAATTGAGGTGGCATAAATTTAAGCAGCGATTTGGGGCTTTGGGTGAGACGCAGCGACATCTCAGAAGAGCTCTTAGCACAGCTACACTCATTTTAAGTGACAGGGACAAGAAAAACAAATTTGCTTGCTAAATACACATTTAGTTTAGCTGGTCATATTGAAAAGCTCAACATTAGTATTTTAGATTATGTTCTTAAACATTCAAGGCCAGCATTTAGTGAGATCTGTTACATGGGTCCTTAAAGTTTCCCCTACTTGATTAAAGCAAATCTTGAGTCAAAGGCTTCAGGAGATGGGAAAGCCATATTCTCCCCCCAGCTATTTCTTCCAATTACTAAGCACCCTAGCAAATAAGAGAGAAAAAAGTTCACCTTTTTCCAGGTTTTAATTTGTCTGGCTTCCTCCTCCTCTTGGTATAGACTTTCATCATCTATGGTCAAAACCATTTCAGAGAACAAGGAGAGTGATCTGGCATTTTCCAGCTCTCGTCCCACCTGCCTACACACTATCACTGAAGAGTCACCTCACCAGATGCTTCAAGGTAAAAACCACAGCTTGTCTTATTTACCTTAATATTTTGTGTTAGCCATTACATAAATACTGCTGCTCTTAAAGGAGGCTTCTCTCAAGTACCCTGCTCTCCTCACCTGCCATCGCTTCCCAGTCTTTTAGCTTACTCTGAAAGGGCAGGACTCCTGGAAATAAATTCTCTTCTCTGGTAGGCACTGGTATAACAGCCCAGCCACCAAACAAGCACCAAATAACTGCGACACACCAATAATCTCACCCCATATGTGCAGCCCAGGATTTCAGCTCATAATTCCACCCCCCAACGCATGCATTACAGCGATACTCCCGTCCCTGACGCAAGGCGATGCAGTGCATCATTCTTCCTTCCTACTCTGGTGCACTTTTCCTCCTATTCAATGGCCCACAAAGATCTCAAGAGATCACGCAACATGGGACCCACGAGCAGCACGCATTCTCCTGTGATGGCAAAGACTTGGAAACTCAACATTTTGTAGAGAAAGGAATGGGTGAACCTTCTCCCTGACTCATCCTCCCGGGCTAGATGTGCCCTGGCCTGAAGCCCCACAGCATCATCACAGCCAGCTTCACGGTCATTTTAAGCTGGTGTTACTTCCAGAGGAAGCATTTTCACCCCATCCCCATCCCAGTCCTCTCTCCCCTTCATGCTGGTACAAGTGTTACAGCTGCACAGAGAAGGGGATGGGGGAACCCACACACATTAAAGAAACCCAGCAAGAGACAAACAAGAGGCCAGTTTCCATCTGGCTCAGCTTCCTGGCTGATTGCGGGGTCTGCAGGACCACTTCTCTTTTCCCTTGCACCAGCACAAGTGAAAGGCAGGACCTCTTCTGCCAGCAGCACCAGCTCAAACCAACCGAGAAACCAAGCACGCCACGTTTGGACCCCGTAAAAAACTGTGCCATACAAGAGCACTGCACAAAGTCGCCAAGGAAAACCCAAACAATTCCAAAAGATAAAGGGAAAAAGAAATTAAACTGGTTTCAGCTGGACATCTCCCATTCATTTCCCACTATTGTCCTAACCAGCATCTAAGCAGCACATACTGACAGCGAGGGCCACCTCCCACAGCCAGCTGCATCCTAGTAGCATGCAACACAATTCCCTTACAGCAGAAGTCTGCGACTGGATCTATTCCCCATTAATAGTCTGCTCGAGCACTTCTGGGCAAACTGCAGCAAGCAGGCGAGTGACCTGACGCAGGTTTCTTTTCAGCTACTGAGCCACTTTAAAAGACATCTAAAAATACATTAAATGCTTTTCTCATGTGACTTTTCTATGCAAGGGACTGCTCTAAAGCCTGCCAACAGCAAATGGAACAAGACGCTGCTGCAAGACCTCTTTCCTGCACCAACGGCCTCCGCATCGTCAACTTGTTTGAGTCCAGGAGACCAGCCTAAGATAAAAACCCGGAGCAACATGCAGTCTGCTCGGCAGCATCAGCTACTGATGGAGCACCATTTTCCCCAAAGGGCTATGCTTCCGTTCAGGATCACCACCCAGATGGGGAGCAGCAATGTTTTGCGTTGTTTCTGTTCCAGAAGGATCTTTAACTACTTACCCCCAGAAGAGTTCAAATGTATGCTCCTCCCGACCAAGCCTGAAGAAGAAAAATAACTTCCCAGCTCTGCTGACACAGGTAATTCCTCTCCATTGCGGAGAGGCAAGGTAAACAGGACAACTGTTTGCCTTTAAAAGTGCTTTGCAAGTCAGCTCAGCTGGCTGCTACCACAAAACCCAAGCAGGAGGACACTGGCCACTTCAATTACTCCAACTGACCCCCAAGCACATCTCCTTAGAGTAGCTTTACGTCACCAAGTTTCCCACCAAGACTCTTCCTCCACTCCCAGTGGGGAGCAGACAGCTTTTGTGCTCTGTTGAGATGTGGACCCGTGTGCTTAACAAGCTTTTGTACACGCCTGGGTCTGCTTTAAACTAGAGCAGACGCTGACATGCCAGGAAATGAAAGTTGTCTGCTTCTGGATCAGTTCAGGCTGCAGAGCTGAGCCATCTGCTTCTACGGATACTGAGGGTGGCTTTTCCTCGCTCCAAACCAGACACCTAGCCGTGTGCCCAGGCGGCTCCTAGCTTCAGCTGACCTTTTCCAGTTGGCACAGCCCGAGACTGCTGGTCCCAAACAGGGCTTAGAGTCAGCTGCGCAGAATTCGCTAAGAATCATCATCTTAAGTCACTGCTTAAAGAAGAATCCCACCCCTAAACACTTGCATAGGGATCAGCTTAGCCAACCTGAATTCCCATATATGACCAGAAAATAGGACTTCAGCATGTGAAGCACTCTTCCCCGGGCTCTCAGCTGGAGTGACCAAGCCACACACTACACCAGTCCAAAAGACACTCACAGGGAAGAGCTCTGCACCCAGCCCTGCTCTCCATCATCTCCCTCATGCTGGTGGTGGACTGCTTGTCCAGCAGGATCTGAGCTGACCAACCCATCACAAAACACAGGTATGTGCAGCCAGGGCACAAAGGGCAGAGGGCAGAACCGCCCCTATTTGCAGGACCTTGATCTCCTCTTAACTTCAGGAAAAATCAAATCCTAAGTCTCACTGCCTCCTCTGTTCTCTGCTTTTCCTTGTGGAGCAGGGGAGAAGCTGCCTCAAACGATCTCCTGAAGCATCATATCACGGCAATGGTTTTCAACCAGCATGTGAACAGACTGTAAGAAATCCATAAAAGGTGCGGAAAGGCTTACCTGAAGTCAGCAGGATTAAGTTCGCTATACAAAGTTATGCACCTCCAGGGGAAGCTTTAAGAGCCTGCAATTCAGGGAAGAGAAAAGGGCTGGAGGCTGCTGAGCTGGGTCACGCCAGAGCAAAGCGCACAGCACCAGGATGCAGCACAGAGGTCTGCAGGAAACAGCTTCTTCCTGTGACGGCAGGACAGTACCACGACCCCTCTCCCCCGGGACGCCCACGGGCCAGCCACGGCCGACTGCCAGACCGGGCTGAGCTCGCAGAGCCACGTCCAGTTTGCAGATCAAAAGTCACCGAGGCGCCAGCGAGCGATGCACAGCCCTACCCGTCCCAGCAGGTCCCGGCTGCAACCTGCCACCACCGCTGCTGGGGCTAGGGGAAAGCAGGAGGCGGAGGCGAGCAGCAGTCGCACCCTTTCCACTTGACCCAATGACTAGGACGTTTCGGGAGCACGGCAGGCTTTAACGTAGCAGCACAGAGCCAGCATGGCGGGGAGAAAGAAGAGGAGGGTTGCGATTCCAGTTTCCAGGAATAAGGGGCATGCGGTACTATGGTACCAGCGCTGGGACACTGGCTTGAGGGGAGGGTGGTGACTGAACCACATCACAGGTCTGGAGTACTGCTTCTAGACTCCAGAAGCTCGTCCACCTCTGATCGAGGCTTTTAAGCAAACCTTCTCACGCCTCAATTAGCCATGGTAATCACGGACTACTTCACTCTGCCACTTTCAGCAGACAGAATCGCACACAACTTTTATCCCGGCTTATCACCATTACCACACAGGGGAACACCGCTGCCTCCTCAATGCTTTAAGTCCACAATATACAATTTTACATCTTTACCAGTAGCAAATGAAGCCCTTTTTCATGTTAGCTTTGATTACAAAGTTTTCATGAGGCTATGAAGCCCTATTCTTATACTTTTCTTACAAACAGTTTACTACCACGGATTCATGGGGTTTTGCATCCAGTACCTTACAACATGTTGCTTTAGCTTCCTCTGTACATTTCTGAAGGAGATTTGTATTTATTCTCAGCAATTGTTATTCTCAGAAGATCAAACTTCTTACCTCCCTAAAGGCTGACTCTTGATAGTCAAAATTTTATTCTAAGATGCGATAAAATGTTTCCTGAAAGAGCAACCAGCACAAGGCTGTTGGCATATGGATAAACATAAAGCACCGGCTTCACAAACACAGCTGGAAGCACAAAATTCTCCACGCAGAGGACACAAAGTTTCACATTTTGGCCAAACGGCTCACTCCGGGGGAACTGAATTGATACCGTGCAAACACATGCAGCGCCGTGTCACAGACCTTTATGTTAGATTACATGAGATTGTTAGCCCAAATCACTTCTGTATTACTGCCACCAACAAAAACATTAGTGCCCAGCCTGAAAAACACCTGATCTGACCTGGACAGTAATTAAAGTAAGGTTTACTGCCCTATCCCGATGCGTTATTCCACACAAGGTGGACAGATCTGCATTGTGACCACGCTCCAAGACTTGCAGGACCACTTACAACCCCACAAAACAGCTATTCTGTGCACAAACACCACGTGGCAGAAGCTTTAAATGAACTCACTGCGAGAACTAATGAAATCAATGATACAAGTTGTTTGTGCCTATTAAGTTCAGTTGTTGCCAGTACGACTGAAATTACACTTTCCAACGTGTCTTCAAGCATGTGCTACTGTACAGCATGCAGGAGAAAGGAAAGATGCTGAGGATTTTTGGGAGCAGATAGGCAAGGGGTTTTTGAAGTTTAGGAAAAATATGAGAGGCAGCTTCTCCCTTTGAACTGGTGCAGTCCCACCCTCGTCTCCAGCCAGTCTTTACCCTGCATCTGTAGAGCTAGAAGTCTAATTTTTTGAGAAAAAGAGACACAGCTACACTGATTCTGTGTTATCTTCCCGATAGGATTCTGCAAAGTTTAATTCAGAGAAGGTTTTAGAATAACCACCTTTTATTCTCTAATGCAGGCCCCAGGCACTATCATAAAAATTCCACTAGAAATATTTCCTTTGGGGTGGGAAAACACCATGCATGGTCTGTCATGCAGGAATCAGCTCCTACAGCACAGAGAGCTCACACTCCACAGAAATCAAGACCTAACTAGAAAGTTTAAGGGACATGAACAAGGAATCATTGCAGCCTCAAATATTCATATCATTGCAATCCCAATGTCAAAATCATCACACCAGATTTTCCACTGGCATCAAACTCTATTTGTAGATGACTGCAAGACCATTTTATTAGAACCACCCCTTATTTTGGGAAAAGCAAAGTACTCGCCCTCAGAGAAAGCAGATCTAGAGAGAGGGTCTTTTCCTTAGAGGAAAGAGAGAGCCCCAAAGTGTTCGGTCTCAGCACACACACACATTTTTCTGCGTCCTGGCTCAAAATGCCTCTCGCTACCCACCTAGAAGCCCACACCTGCGCAAGGCCTTCCTGTAGGAATCCCAAGAGCCACAACACAAAGATAACAAAAGATCTCACCTTACATTTCTACACGTTATTTCAGCAATATTTAGAGAAAGGCTGATGAAACTTTTCCTTGCTGTAGAGGAAACTCTCAGCTAGAGACCAGTACTGAAGGGCTGCTTTAGAGAGTAAGTTTATGGGAGAGGCACAGAAGCCATACTGGAAAAACTCAGCAACTACTCCCATTCTGATTAAAGCGGTATCTGAACAGCATCCTGGACCACTGAATAACCGAGCAAATAGAATAATAGAGACAGGGATCACTTATCAACCACTCTTGCTCCCTCTCCCCTGTAATCGATAAGTCCCAAAGAGGACACGCACACAAGGAAATCCTTTCGGGGCCTCATGGGAGCTCTGGGAAGAGATGTTTCCCGAAGAGCCTGGAAGAGTCCTATTGGGGCTGACCTTGCACAAGAGAGGGAAGAAGCCTATGTGACAAGAAGCAGGCAGTGCCACCCCAGCAAGGGACCAAGAGCATAGACAACCCCCACGTCGCGATCTGAAGTTGTGACAGTGGCATGAGGCTTTCACATCGCCTGTCGTAATTCAACACTCAAGTGGAAAACTGACAGTTCAAACTCTCGCCCAAGCCTCTTCTTACTGAAGCTCATCCAAAATCAATCCCTAGCCCTTGGGACTGATATAAAATGATCAGTATCTGCTGCTGGAAACTCTCATCAAAATTACTGAATGCTAATCCCCCCCCCTTAAGGAACACACTTCACAGAAGATTAAGCTTTCTGAAGTCTAAATGTACAATCTAGTTCAAAAAAAGACAAGACCCAGTATGAATTCATTGCCTACATGCATTCAGCACTCGTGTGACCTGTAACTATGCTAGAGTAAACTGAAACCTCTCCCGTAATCACTTTTTCAGCCCCTGAGGAGGGAGGGGAGGAATGCCGCTCGTCAGGTCCCTACCAAGGAGTATTTGCAACATCAAGTACTGCAGGAAGAGACTTCTAAGCCAATTTGTTGGAAAGCTCTGAGGAGCCAGGATACAAAATATTTCTGAAGCTGCCCATGTAACCCTCTATGAATTGAGCCCTTCTCAGAAAGCACAGTAGAAAATACACACCACACCCTTATTCAGGGTTGCAATGATGGCAAATGCCATAGCTGAGCATTGCGGTGAGACCACAACACAAGAAAAGGGGAAGAAAGGAGATCTCATCAGTGGAAACCTTCATTCAAATATATCTTTACAGGTCAGATGAGGCTAGGAGCCTGTTTTTCTAAAGAAAACCCAAAACAAAGCTGAACACTGTCCACCTGCGGGGCTGGGACAAGTTCTGCTGCTGTTTCCAAGTCCCAGTCTCTGCATGTGAAGATCTGCCAGAGATAGTGTACTGTGAATCCCACCAAGAATTACTCTCCAGGCCTAGAGGATACCTGCAGGACAGTGAAACCAGGGGGACAACTCAACCCTGAAGAACAACATATCTGTTACAGCTAAGATCACCATCCCAAGGGAGAGCTCTGCTGATACAACGGCTCCCTGCCTCCAAGGATGGTGCGGCTCCCCTCCTGACCACTTTGCCAAGCCAGTGGAGAAAGGGTCAAGCTGAAAAAAAAAAGAACAATTTTATGCCAAGTTAGCAGGATCAGTTCATCAATGCATCAGCTCAGCACCACAGCTGGCACGTGGGAGGAGGCAAGAGGGCACAGCTGAAAGCAGGGAAAGAGAAGGGCCCTTTTAAGAGCATCAAGCCATGAGGCTGGCTGAGGCAACCGCTCGTCCTGAGCTAACCCACCCCTCTCCAGCACAGGGACCATGCCCACCTCTCCCTCCTCCTCCATGCTGGGCCTCAATTCCACTCCACCAGCGCTGCCAGGGTGCTGACAAGCTCCTTCTGGCTGCGGCATTTAGAAGCTCCTTCCACAGACAATTCAGGTTACTAATTTGTAGAAAGTTAACCCAGGAAAAAAAAAGATCAGCTCAGCAAGATGACTGCAAACACCATGGCCACAATGACGTGTCTGGAGGTCAGACCTCTCCAAAAGCAGCGAGCCTTATACCAGCTCAGCCATCCCACACAACTTCACCCTCTGCTGCTCGCCGCCCCTCACCCCAGCACAACCGCGATGGCATCAGGACTGACGTGGCCCGGCAGTGACACAGCTCAGGGGGTCACCCAGCAGAACACCACTTGTGTTAAGGTTTGGGGGGCTGTGGTGAGCTCTCCGCAGTTAGACCAGTTAGACAAATGCAAGGGACACTGTAAGGGCCGTGGGAGCACGTGGTAGCCCAGGAGCCCCCTCCAGCTCTCGGGTCCCAGCACACTGCCCAGGGACGGGACCCTGGACACAGAAGAACCGCAAGGCTGCGTTGCTGATTCCGGCGAATTTCCTAGTGTGCATCAAGCCTGGCTCCTAGAAACCAGCACTGCCAGGCTGAGGTGACCTTGAGCAGGACACGGCATTCAGGAAAACAGGGTGCATTCCTAGGGTGCCTTACATCGCTTGCACCCCAGCTAATAACTTGGGCAGAAGCCACCATCAGGCAAGAAGCTCCAGCTGTAATTCAGGCCATGGTTTCAAGACACATCTGCCCATCTGAGCAGGTCACCGCCGACAGAAGAGGCCCCGTTGCTTCCCCCCACCCCGAACAAAGCCATGCCACTCACCTTGCCCTGTCTCCTCCTCATCAGATACCCAGAACAGCTCACAAACCACATGCAAGAGCCAGGGAGCTTTCTGCTGGTGCCCAGGCGATCAGCTCACGGGCCCAGCAGGCACCCGTGAGAGGAAGGGAGCGGGCCTGCCTGGCCAGGGGACTTGGACCATCTCCTTTGGAGAGCGTTGCACCAGCAGATCAGCTCGGATGCTCATGAAAAATGCAATGACAAAGAAAGTGGTAACATCAAATATATACAACCATCCTTCCCACTGGCAAGCTGAATTTTTATCCCAGAAAAGCTGAACCAGAGACAGTTTAAGCCAACGGATAAGTGCAGGGAGACACACAGATAGAAAAAGATACTAGACTAGGAAGTGCACCTACCTAGCGTATTCACACAGGTTAATATATTAACTTTCCGTCCAGCAGCACCTTAGTAGTTTGCTCAAATTTATTCAATCTCACAGAACAAGCCCTAAAAGCACAGGTTCTTTGGGTTGATCTTTTATTTTTCACTGGTTAAACATGGTCACAGTCTTCTGCGAATCGCATTTAAGGTACAGAGCTCTCCAGACTGCACAAACATCCTAAGAACAAACATTTTCAGCATACCAAGAGCTCAGATACACTAGGTCAATCCAACTGTGTTTATTTGTATTTCGCCCAAATCACCGCCGAAATACTTGGAGCTCAAGGAGCGACAGCCTCCCACTGATTCAGCAAGAGACCAGAAGTAATGGGTAGACAGTCTACAAGCGCCACAAAGAATGCCAGAGACATTTATTTACATGACCCCTGTTTGCCCAAGGAGAATTCAGAGTTTGCATGTTCCTCGTTCAAATTAATTACTACTAGAATTAAATCTTCTGTACTATTCCTCAGCTAACAGAAGGAAAGGCACAAACAATCCAAAAATTATCCCCACAACGAAACTTTTAAGACAGCTGTCATTGCCGAAACGAGACAGACGGTTTTACTGCCGTCAGCTGGAGTTCTTCCCCAGGCTGGCACAGCACCCTGCTATCTCTGCAGGACAATCTCTCTCATTAGCTCTCCAAGGGACTTGGAAAAGGCAAGGAGACACCATTCCTGCTGTTGAGCAACACCACTCCTGCCACGGCAAAACCATCACGCCCTCTCTGCTAGGCCGACAACATGCCGCCTCTCACACCTGTGCTGCAGACACTAAAGCATGAAAATTTCCACAGGACCTGGCTGCTGCAACTGCACCGTCCTCTTCTCCATCAGACCTGAGCGGGACCACCGGTCTTTATAGTGCAAAGCACCTCTCCGGCTCGTCAGCTGGCACGCTCGCACAAGCCAGGATGCAGCAGCGCTCCCTCTGATGTTACCCCCTCACTGCCGGAGTACAGCTCTGCCGACAAGAGACACGCGAGAATTCCTCCAGACCAGCCGTCTGTGGAAGATAAGTTACGGTCAGAGCTTTGAGCCAATTCTAACCACCCACTTTACCGCTGAAGCTGGTGAGAGGTCTCCCTCTGTCACGCGTCCTCCTTCATTCCTCGTACCAGCAGAGCCCAGCACTCTGGGCAGAGTGAGAGACAAGAGGAGAAAGAAGTGGATAAGCAGTGCTCGAGCTAGCAATGAGTACCAGCCATTTCTAAAAGCAGAGGAGTGCTCGGGGTTAACAAATCCCATACAAAACCTACTGGTATACAGTGAGGCACAAAACACCTTTACTGCTATCAGCCCCACAGCTTTTGCCAATTCTCCAGGCCTAATATCAGCAATTAAACAGAATTTACTGCTCCATTTACACAACACTGAAAGAAATTAGTATTTCTAAGCTAGCATGTGCTGTCAACAACATCATCTAGTTATTCAAGAATTCATGCCAGCTCCCAAAGAAGTGTGCGCACTCCTGCAGCAAGAAGACGGCGCGACCTGGAATCAGCCAGGCTTTGCTGATTACTCCTCTGAGTAAACAGTGGTGTTCCCAGCACTTCAGCTTGCTCTCAAGCTTCTCCTGTTGGCATACTACCCTATATTTAGGATAGAAGAGCGCAATAACAAGCATTGGGAAGAATGAATAAGTGGTTTAGGATGCTCAGAATAGCGGCAGAGACTGTGAGAAGAAACCTATGCTGAATTAGAAACTCTTAAAGCGAGGAAAGGAATCTGTAAAGCTAAAGATGGGAGGAGACAGCGTTCCATATATAAAATTAAATAACGAATTTTGTTAAGGACAGCATTCCCAAGGCAAGAGACGCTAGGGGTCCGTCCATCCTGTAACAGCAGCGGGCAGTGGAAAGAAGCCGTTGCCTGGAGGGGCTGAGAGCAGATGGGTGAATACTTGGTCTTTTTATACAAAAAGAGAACTTTAGTCTCATTTCGGACAGGTAAGCGATATCAGTGCCACTTTCCCAAGCCTACAAGCCCAGAGCTCTGGGACCAAGGGAGATGCAGCACCTCAGGGAGTGACTGCAAACCCTGCTGCCCAGCTCCCACGTCCCCCTGCCTGTACCTTCCCATGCCCCTGCCTGCACCCTCCCACCCACGAGTAGCAGGTTAAGCTCTAAAAGCACACAGGGGGAGTTTGCGGCCTGCAAACCTGTAGCAAAACTTGCTTAAATTCATACCCGCTGACTTGATGGGCGCTGGAGACTCGGGTGAGCTGCTCCGCAGCCTGTTGCTTCTGAGGAGCCAAGGAAGCCACAAGGAATATTCTGCATTTACGCCTTTTTGTGCGGCAGAACCATTTACTTGCATTTAGTCACCCGGACCGCTGACTAAAGATAAAAGTTTGACTGTGGGTGTGTTGCGCCCGGAACAGCCTCTGCTGTTAGTCACGCTCGCGGCGCCGGGACCCAAGGTCAGCCCCGGGAGCCCACGGGGCCCCACGGAGCCCCCCCCCGCGAGGCCGGCGTGTCCCGAGGCCGCGCCGAGAGCCGCGGGGCTGCCCTGGCACCCTGCCTGGGACTGCGAGGGGAGCGTGCCCGGAGAGACGCCAGACTCCGCCGGACACCTGGAAATCCACCTGCGCTCCCACGGAGCCGAGCGGGGCCCGGTGAGCGGGGAGAGCCGCCAGGGGCCCGCGCGCCCCGCGGGGCCGAGCCCGGTCAGCCCCCACGGGCCCCAGCGCACACGGCCAGGAACCACGGCACGGCCGGGGAACGGCCGCCGCCACCTCCAGCACCTGCGCCGCTCCCACCGCCCCCGCCGGCGGCCGCAGCGAAGCCCCACGCCTCGTCCGGTACAGCCCAAGCCGGCCCAGCCGCTCGGTGCCCCGGGCCGGGCCCGCTCCGCCTCCCGCCCGCCGGCAGGGCCGGCCCCGCCGGGCACCCCCGGGCGCGGCGCCCACCCAGGCCCCGGACGGCCCCAACCCGGCGGCCCCGGCGGGGGCTGGGCACAGGGCGGCGGGAAAACAACGAAGAGGAGGGCAGCGCGGCAAGCCGGGGGCAGCAGCGCCGGGGCCGGACCCCGCAGCCAGCCCGGGCCGCCGCCCGCGCCCGGCCTCGGCAGGCCGCGGAGAGGCGCGCCGAGGCTGAGGCGGCGGCGGGCCGCCCCCGCCGGGCCGGGCCGGGCCGCCCCGCTGCCCGCGCCCCGGGAGGCCCGCGCCCGCCGCGCCTCTGCCCAGGCCGCGCCGCCGCTCCCGGCCCCGCTCCGCCCGGTAGGCCAAGGGCAGGGCGGCCCGGCAGGTGCCGCCGCAGCCCCGCGGCGCCGCCGCCGCCGCCGCCGGGCGGAGGCCGGGCCCCCCCGTCCCCGCGGCCCCTCACCGTGCGACGGCCGGGCCCGGAGGCCGCTCCCCGCCGGCTCTCGCCGCCAGCGGCCCCGACGCACCGAGCGGGCGGCGCGGCGCGAGCGCGACCCCGCGCGGGCACGTACCTGGGGGAGGGGCGCGCGGCGCCTAGCAACCGGCGGCACGAGCGCGCCGCGGCCAATCGGCGCCCGGCGCCCGCGCCCGCCCCGCCCCCTCCGCCCCGCCCCACCTGGCCGCGCGCGGCTCCGCCTCCCCCCGCGCCCTGCGGCCGTCCCGCGCGGCCCCGCCCTCCCCGTCGCCCCGCCCCGCCGCCCCCTCCGCTCCCGTTTGGTCCCGCTCCAAGCCCCGCCCCGCGCCTCCCTCCGCCCCCCCCCCCACCCCCCGGCCCCGCCCCCTCTCTGCAGGCCCCGCCCCGCGCCCCACGTGCGGCCGCGCCGCGGGGTGACCCCGGCCCCGCCTGGCCCCGGGCCCGCGGGCAAATATTTGCCTGGGGCCGGCCCCGCGCTGCGGCAGCCTGGGGACGCGGGGCCGCCGCTATGCAGCCCGTGCTGGGTGTCCTGCTCGCCCTGGCCGCGGCCCTCGGCTCAGGTAGGGCCCCGGGCTGGGCCACCGTGGGGCTGCCGCGGGGCTGGAGGGCGTGGAGCACCGCGGGACCTAGGCAGGCCCAGGGGCCAGGCCGGGAGCCTGCCGGCCCCTGCCCTGGCCCGCGGCAGAGGGGGGTAGCAGGAACTGGGGGGCTGCAGCGGGTGCTGAGCACCCTGCTCCGAGGGGCAAGGATCCCACGCTCCATAGGACAGACATCCCACGCTCCATGGGGCAGCACCCCCCCTGCTCCGTGGGGCAAGGGTCCTGTGCTCTGTGGGGCAAGGATCCCGTGCTCCATGGGGCAGCACCCCCCCTGCTCCGAGGGGCAAGGATCCCACGCTCCATGGGACAGACATCCCACGCTCCATGGAGCAGCACCCCCTTGCTCCGTGGGACAGGGATCCCATGCTCCATGGGGCCCAGGTGTCCCCCCTGTGCCCCCACGGGCACGCTGAGCTCCTGCCGCACTCCCCAGGCCACCGCTCACCCCTCAACGACTACCAGCGCCTGCGAGCCACCGAGCTGCTGGCAGTGCCCGCGGACCCACTGCTGCCGCTGCCGGAGCGGGGCCCCGCAGAGCAGTGTGCCCAGCGCTGTACCGCCAGCCTGGCTTGCCGGTGAGCAGGATATGGCAGCACCGCGGGGCGGGTGGGAGTGCAGGGGGCCACGACACCGGGGTCACTCTGTGCGCTTGGATGCTGGGTGCCCGCGTGTGTGCCCCCCGGGCCGCACGGGCCCTGGCCCCGCAGGGTGCCGTGCCATGCTCCCGCTGTGCCTCCCAGGGCTTTCCACCGCGACCGGCAGAGCCAGCTGTGCCAGCTGCTGCCCTGGACCCAGCACTCACCCCGTGTCCAGCTGCAGAAAAACATCCACTATGACCTGTACCAGAAGAAAGGTGGGCTGGTGCCGTGGGGGGGCACGGGGACACCACAGACCGGGCACAGGCCACCCGGTGCGGGGCTCCCCGCTGCCCGTGCGCCCCGGCCCAGCTCGGCCCCAGGGCTCTGACGCGGCCCCCTGCTCTGCCCAGAGTACCTGCGGGACTGCATTGTGGCTGACGGCACCAGCTACCGCGGCACGCGGGCCACGACAGAGAAGGGTCTGCGCTGCCAGCACTGGCAAGCCACAACACCGCACGATCACAGGTGCCCCCGTGTCCCCAGCTGCCCCTGGCACCTGTCGGTGGCCCCGGACAGCACAGGACAGCGGGGAACGGGCTGGGGACAGTGTGGGGGCAACGGGGACAGCGTGGGGGCAATGGGGACAACGGGGACAACGTGAGGGCGATGGGGAGAGCACGGGGGCAATGGGGACAGTGCGGGGGCAATGGCACCGACTGGGGGTGGCACAGCCGTTGTGGCTGTGCTGGCCCCGGGGCGAGAGGCTCCCAGCAGCACTCCTACCCGCCCCGCTCCCACAGATTCCTACCGTCCCCCCGCAATGGGCTGGAGGAGAATTACTGCCGAAACCCCGATCAGGACAAGCGGGGCCCGTGGTGTTACACCATCGACCCCAACATCCGGCACCAGAGCTGCGGCATCAAGAAGTGCGAGGACGGTGAGTGCCACAGCCTGGGGGTGCCCCGTGCCGTGTCCCCATCCTCCCACTGAGCCCCCCCGGCTGTCGGCAGCCATCTGCATGACCTGCAACGGGGAGGAGTACCGCGGTGCTGTGGACCACACCGAGTCGGGAACGGAGTGCCAGCGCTGGGACCTGCAGCACCCACATAAGCACCCCTACCACCCTGACAAGTACCGGCCCGCAGCCCCGGGCAGCGCGCAGCCGCCCCGGCCATGCCAGGTGCCGGGGTGCTGGTGCCACCCTCAACTGCTGCTCCCCGTCTCCGGCACAGGTACCCCGACAAGGGGCTGGACGACAACTACTGCCGCAACCCCGACAGCTCCGAGCGGCCCTGGTGCTACACCACCGACCCCAGGCGGGAGCGCGAGTACTGCCGCATCCGCCTCTGCAGTAAGTCCCCGCTGGTGTTGCCACGCGGCTGGGGCCGGGGGTCCCGGGTGCCAGCCTAACCCTGTCGCTCTGCCCCTCTCCGGCCACGCAAGCAGAGAAACGCCCACGGCCCCTCAATGTCACCACCAGCTGCTTCAGGGCCAAGGGCGAAGGCTACCGGGGCCGAGTGAACGTCACCGTATCGGGGATCCCCTGCCAGCGCTGGGACACCCAAACGCCCCACCAGCACCACTTTGTGCCCGAGAAGTACCCATGCAAGTAAGGGGGTGGGGGGGGTGCACCTGGGGAGGGTGGCAGTGGGCAGCGCCCCGTGGGTGCAGGCTGGGGTGGGGGGCACCCATGCGGCCCCTCCACCAGGGACCTGCAGGAGAACTACTGCCGCAACCCCGACGGCTCGGAGGCACCGTGGTGCTTCACCGCCCGCCCCACCATCCGCATCGCCTTCTGCTTCCACATCCGCCGCTGCTCTGACGAGCTGAGCACCCAAGGTGAGCCGCCCCCGGGCACCCGCCCCTGGGGTGCCTGCCGGGGGTTCCAGCCCTCCCTGCCTGTCCCCAGACTGCTACCACGGCCACGGCGAGCGCTACCGCGGCCACGTCAGCAAGACGCGCAAGGGCATCACCTGCCAGCCCTGGGCTGCCCAGGCGCCCCACGTGCCCCAGTGAGTGTGCGAGGGAGCATGCTGGGGGGTGACGTGTGGGGACAGGGATGAGGATGGGGATGGAGACGGGGTTGGGGACGGAGATGGAGATGTAGGGATCGTGACAGTGATGGTGGTGGTGACTTCCTCCCGGCAGGATCTCACCCATCACCCACCCTGAGGCACACCTGGAGGAGAACTACTGCCGCAACCCCGATAACGACAGCCATGGCCCCTGGTGCTACACCATGGACCCCCGCACCCCCTTCGACTACTGCGCCATCAAGCCCTGCTGTGAGCCCCTACCCGCAACCCCTGCAGAGCTAGGGGGGCCCCCGGCAACGCCCTGGGGTGGTTTTTGTCCCCAGTGCCCCCACCCCAATGGTCCCACCCCGATGCCACTCTCTGCTTTCTCTCCGCAGCCGGCAGCATGGTGCCCTCCGTCCTGGAGAACGCAGGTGGGGGCCTGTGGGCGCCGGGTGAGTGCCGTGGGGCGAGTGCCGGTGGCACGGCCCCGGCTGACGCCCGCTCTGCGCGCAGATGTGGTGGCATTCGAGCAGTGCGGCCGGCGGGACGAGAGGCTGCAGCGGAAAGGGCGCATCGTCGGCGGCCAGCCTGGCAACTCGCCCTGGACCGTCAGCATCCGCAACCGGTGAGCAGGCGCCCCGCCTGCACCGCCCCACGGCCAGCGTCCGCCCCGGGAGCTCACCCCCCTGTCCCTGCAGGGCCGGCGTGCACTTCTGCGGGGGGTCCCTGGTGAAGGAGCAGTGGGTGATCAGCACACGCCAGTGCTTCTCCTCCTGGTAAGGCCGGGGCTGGGGCGCGGAGTGCCAGGAGCCCCCCGCACCCTCACATCCCCATCCCGCAGCGACGCCGACCTGGCAGGCTACGAGGTGCAGCTGGGGACGCTTTTCAAGAACCCTGGCCCCGGGGACCCCGACCAGCAGACCATCCCCATTGCGCGGATCGTCTGCGGCCCCTCCGAGTCCCAGCTGGTGATGCTGAAGCTGGTGAGGTGAGTGGCCGTGCCCCGGCCCCCACCGTACCCCGCTGCTGGCCGGGCTGGCACCACATCCCGCCCCCCCCTCTCGCCGCAGGCCGGCCGCTCTGAACAGGCGCGTGGCCCTGATCTGCCTGCCGCCCGAGCGCTACGTTGTGCCCGCAGGCACCGTCTGCGAGATCGCCGGCTGGGGGGAAACCAAAGGTACCCGCCGCAGGCAGCCCCTGCCAGGGTGTCGTCCCCTGCCATGGCATCCCCTGCCCATGCCATTCTCCTGCAATGACTGGCATCCCCCTGCCCACAGCATCCCCATGTCCATGGCATCCCCCTGCCTGCAGCATCCCCTGCCCCACAGCGTCCCCTGCTTGGAGCATCCCCCTGCCCGCAGCATCCCCCTGCCCGCAGCATCCCCGGGTCCCTGGCATCCCCCTTCCATGGCATCCTCCTGCCCATGCCATTCCCCAGCAACAGCATCCCCTGCCCACGGCATCCCCTGCCCGCAGTACCCCCTGTGAGGGCGCTCCCCCTGCAAAGGCGTCACCTTGCATGCTGCGTGCCCCACCCGTGGCATCCACCCACCCGTGGCACCCCCTGCCGCGGCATTCCCCCTGCCCGTGCCATCCCCCTGCCGTGGCATCCCCTCTCCGTGCGTCCGCTGCCCCGCGTGCTCACTGCCCGCAGGCACGGCGGACAGCAGCGTGCTGAACGTGGCACGGCTGCCTGTGCTGGCCCACGGCGAGTGCAACGCGGCGCTGCGCGGGCGCCTGAAGGAGGGCGAGCTGTGCACCGCCCCACTGCGTGCCGGCGTGGGGGCCTGTGAGGTGAGCCGGGCCGGGGACTGCTGCCTCGGGGAGCCCGTGGGCGCCGGCACCGCGGTGACGCCGCTCTCTGGGTGCCGCAGGGAGATTATGGGGGGCCGCTGGCCTGCCTCACCGCCGACTGCTGGGTGCTGGAGGGGGTCATCATCCCCTCCCGCGTCTGTGCCCGCACCGACCAGCCCGCCCTCTTCGTCCGTGTCTCCCTCTACGTCGACTGGATCCACAAGGTGATGAAGATGGGCTGAGCCGGCTCAGCCCCAGCCTGGCACAGCCGCCAGCACGCAATAAAGGCTCGGCCGTGGCCGCGGGGGTGGGCGCTGCACAGGGTCTTGCACGTTTATTTAGCCCCAAACCCCAGTTCGCATCCCATCCTGCCCCAGGCTGCGCTCGCTCCGTCCTCCTCCGGTCCTGGTGTGGTCCCCAGGGCCGGCGGTCACCCCGGGGCTGGCACAGCCGCAGCGACACCGCGGGCACTAGGGGCTGTGCCGTCCCGGCCCGTCCTGCCGGGGCTGCCCCAGGTGCTGGAGGAGCCAGCGGGCGCAGTTTCCGAAGACGTCGGCCTCTGTCTCCACGCCGGCCAGCGCGTGGCCGCCCGCCGGGTACCACAGCAGCCTGCGGGGTGGGGTGGGGGATTCTCAGCCAGTGCCCTGGGGCTCCCTGCCCAGCCCCGTCCCCCTGCACCCCACTCACCGCACCGGCACGCCCCTGGCCCGCAGCACCCGGTACAGCTCCAGTGCCTGCGTGGGGCTGACGCGCCGGTCCCGGGCGCCCACGCACAGCAGCACCGGCGTCCGCACCTGCGGCACGGCCGGCAGTGGGTGCCCGGCACCCCACGCCCGGCACCCCGCACCCGTCCTGCCCCTGCCTTACCCGGGCCGCCTGGGCGATGGGCGAGCGCAGCAGCATGGCAGCCACCTCCTCGGCACGGGGCACCCGCTCGAAGGAGTAGGGCAGGCCCAGGGAGACGTAGCGCCTGCGGCATGGAGGTGGTGGCGGGTGCTGTGGGGACGCGGCACGGCACGGTACGGGGTGGGGGGTGGCACTCACCAGTCGGGGATGTCGGAGGTGCCCAGCAGCGCGGGCAGGTTGGAGACCGGGCTGCGCAGGGCGCAGGCTTGGTAGCGCTCGGGCTCACGGGCAAGGAGGTGGAGGGCGATGAAAGCTCCGTGGGAGCCAGCCAGCAGAGCCAGGCGGCGCGGGTCCAGGGGCTCGCTGCGCAGCGCCTGCTCCACCGCCAGCTGCACCCGTGCGGCACCCGCCATCAGCACCCCACCGGCAGCACCCCCCGGCAGCACCTCCCGGCACCCCCCGGCCCAGCACCCCTCACCTGGGTGTCCGCCACATCCTGCTCACCCACGCGGGCGAGCAGGGAGCTGATGCCAGCCTGACCAAAGCCCAGGGAGCCGCGGTAGTTCACTGGGGAGAGGGGGGCCATGGGTGCCGTGTCCCCGGCGGGGCACGGGGACGACACATCCCTGGGCTCCCCGGCACTCACCCAGGAGCACGGCGAAGCCCAGCCAGCACAGCGCGGCCATGCTTGGGCGCCAGCGGGCGTCAAAGACAGCGTGGGGGCCACCTGGGGCCGGCGGGGATGTCACCCAGGGTGCGACCAGGGCCACCGGGGCGTCCCCGCTGTCCCCTCACTCACCGTGGGGGCACACGACGAGGGGGTGCGGTGCTGTGCTCTCCGGTGGGCTCAGCAGCAGAGCCTCGAAGGCCTGGGTTCCTGTGCCAGGGAAGGGGTCCCACTCAGCACCCACCACCCTGGGCACCCGGCACCCTGCCCACCCCCCACACCCAAGGGTCCCCGACACCCAGGCGGCACCCAGGTGCTGCGGGGACCCCCGGGCGCTCACCGTGCGTGGTGGGGCTTTGCCCGCTGCAGGGTGGCCGGACGGTCAGGGTCTTCCAGGTGACACCAGGCACCGTCGGGGCATCCTCCACCGGCACCCAGCGAAGGGGCAGCTCCCGGCCTGCCGGCGGCAGCACCGCCACCACCTGGGGACGAGCACCGGGTGGCACCAGGGCACCCCTGCCCCAGGGCAGCTTGCCCCTGCCGGGGCGTAATCGGCCCCAATGTGCTCGCGGTCCCAGCTCTCCGGTGCTCTGCGGTGCCGTCCGGTGCTGTGCCGCATCATGCCGTGCTGTGCTGTGCCATCCCGTGCCATGCATGGATGTGCCACGCTGTGCCCGGTCATACTGCTCCGTGCCATGCTGTGCTTGTCCTTGGCCATGCTATGCTGTACCTGGCCTTGGCATGCTGGGCTATGCCACGCTGCACCGCTCCTGGCCACGCCAGGCTCTGCTGTGCCTTGCCACACTGTGCCACGCAATGCCATGCTGGATCTGGCTGTGCCACGCCATGCTGGGCTGTGCCACGCTGTCCTGAGCTGTGCCTGGCTGTGTCATGCCGTGCCACACCACGCCGTGCTGCGCCACACCACGCTTTGCCATGTGTATTGGGTTTGTGTGGCCAGGTTTTAGTAGCGGGGGCGGCTACAGGGGTGGCTTCTGTGAGAAGCTGCTAGAAGCTTCCCCCATGTCCAATAGAGCCAGTGCCAGCCGGCTCCAAGACAGACCCGCTGCTGGCCAAGGCCGAGCCCATCAGCGACGGTGGTAGCACCGCTGGGATAACGTATTTAAGAAGGGGGAAAAATCCTGCACAACTGCAGCCAGAGAGAGGAGTGAGAATATGTGAGAGGAACAACCCTGCAGACACCCAGGGCAGTGAAGGAGGAGGGCAGGAGGTGCTCCAGGCGCCGGAGCAGAGATTCCCCTGCAGCCCCTGGTGCAGACCATGGTGAGGCAGGCTGTCCCTGCAGCCTGTGGAGGTCCACGGTGGAGCAGGTATCCCCTGCAGCCCGTGGAGGTCCACGGTGGAGCAGGTATCCACTGCAGCCCGTGGAGGTCCACGGTGGAGCAGATATCCCCTGCAGCCCGTGGAGGTCCACGGTGGAGCAGATATCCACTGCAGCCCGTGGAGGGCCCCATGCCGGAGCAGATATCCACTGCAGCCCGTGGAGGTCCACGGTGGAGCAGATATCCACTGCAGCCCGTGGAGGTCCACGGTGGAGCAGATATCCCCTGCAGCCCGTGGAGGTCCACGCCGGAGCAGATATCCACTGCAGCCCGTGGAGGTCCACGGTGGAGCAGATATCCACTGCAGCCCGTGGAGGTCCATGCCGGAGCAGGTGGGTGCCCGAAGGAGGCTGTGACCCCGTGGGAAGCCCGCGCTGGAGCAGGCTCCCGGCAGAGCTGTGGCCCCGCGGAGAGAGGAGCCCAGGCTGGAGCAGGTTTGCTGGCAGGGCTTGTGACCCCCCGCGCCGGAGCAGTCTGCTCCTGAAGGACTGCACCCGTGGAAGGGACCCACGCTGGAGCAGTCTGGAGAACCGCAGCCCGCGGGAAGGCCCCACGTTGGAGCAGTTCATGGAGGACTGTCTCCCGTGGGAGGGACCCCACGCTGGAGCAGGGAGGAGTGTGAGGAGTCCTCCCCTGCGGAGGAAGGAGCGGCAGAGACAAAGAGCGATGGACCGACCGCAGCCCCCATTCCCCTGCGCCATGGGGGGAGGAGGGAGAGAAATCGGGAGTGAAGTTGAGCCCGGGAAGAAGGGAGGGGTGGGGGGAAGGTGTTTTAAAAGTTGTTTTTTATTTCTCATTATCCTACTCCAATTTGATTGGTAATAAATTAATTTTTCCCCAAGTCGAATATGTTTTGCCCGTGGTGGTAATTGCCGAGTGATCTCTCCCTGCCCTTATCTCGACCACGAGCCTTTCGTTATATTTTCCCTCCCGTCCAGCTGAGGAGGGCAGCGACAGAGCGGCTTCGGTGGCACGTGGCCTCCAGCCAGGGTCAATGCCAAAACCACGCCATGCTGCGCCTGCTTATGCCGTGCCACGCCACGCTATGCCCGGCTGCACACCGCCGTGCCGTATCACGCGGTGCCGCGCGGTGCCGGGGCTCTGCTCACCAGGCTGGGAGGGCGGTGCGGGGCCGAGCAGGTGGCCACCAGCAGGTCCCACTGGAGGGTGAGCAGCTCCCAGCACCCTTCGGGCAACCCTGGGGACGGAGAGCGTGCCAGCACTTACCGATGCTCGCCGGGGCACCACGGGCAGCCCGGCGCCACAAACCTGCGGTCAGGTTGGTGACGGTGGCCGCCTCCGTGTCCACGAGCAGCAGGTCCTGGGAGGGGGCAGAGCACAGACGGCCGTGTCACCGCGGGGCGCGGGGGCCGTGTCCCCATCCCCCTGCCCCATCCCCAGGGCTCACCGTGCGGCTCCGCTGCGGGGTGCCCAGCACGGCTCGCCGGCTGTCAGCCGCCCAGCACCGCAGCGGCAGCGTTTCGGTGTAGAGCCCGGCAAAGGCTGCAAACGGGGCAGGGCGCTGGTGAGACGAGACCGTGGGCACCCAGCGTGGCGGGGGTCCCAGCCCCGCGGCGGCGCCCAGCCCTGCCTGCTGTGCCACGCTCACCCTCTGTGGGCTCCCACACCACATCGAGCACCGTCACCGACTGCCTCGTTTGCCAGGTGAGCTGGGGAGAGCCAGTGGTCGGGGACAAGCCCCCACCAGGGAAACTGAGGCAGGGAGATTGAGGGACGAGCCCATCCCCCCGTCCCAGCCGGGCACGGTGAGAGGCTGTGACATCCTGGGCTGGGTCCTGCGCCAGCAGCACAGGGTGGCACAGCCATGCCCGGTGCCCGCAGGGCCCTGCTCACCATGCGCAGCTGCAGGCACTGCCGGTGGGGTCCCCCCAGGCCCCCCTGCAGGTAGAGCAGGCGCCGGCCATCGGGGCTCAGCCGGGGGGAGCAGGCGGCACCACACTCAGCTGACAGCAGCTCTGTGGGCGGCAGGGGGTCAGCAACCCGGGACCCCCGGGACCCAGGGCACCCCCCGTGTCCCCGGTGCTCACCGCAGTGCCCACCGGCCAGGTCCAGGTGGAAAATCCCCGACCTGGGGAAGAGGCGTGGGTCAGGCTGGAGCCCCACGGCCGTGCCGAGCCCCCGGCACAGGGCGGGCATCCTGGCACGGCGCTGGGTGCCGGGGGGACTCACCTCCTGTTGGAGCAGGCGCTCAGCCCTAGGCGGAAGGGCTCGTGCCACCAGCCCACGAACACCACACCGCGGTCATCCGGGGACCACAGGGCCTGTGCAACAGCCGGGCTCGTCCCACAGACCCAGGCTGGCCCCCCCAGGGCTCTCCCTGCACCCCGTCCTGACCTGGCCAGGGGAGAGGTGCTCCGGGACCCCCTCCAGCACTGAGAGGCTGCTGCTCTCCAGGTCCAGGGCGCAGAGGACGGGCACGCTGCGGGTGCCCAGCGCCTCCCCCCAGTCCTCGCGGTACACGAACCGCTCGCCCTGTGGCACAGCCCTGTCAGCCCCACGGCCCCAGACATGGGGCTTCGTGCATGGCCTGCTCGTGGGGTGTATGGCATGCTCATGGGGTGCACGGCGTGCTCATGGGGCACGTGGCATGCTCACAGCATGCATGGCACATTCACAAGGTGCAGAGCATGCTCATGGGGCACATAGCATACTTATGGGGGGCACGGCACGCTCACGGGGCACGTGCTGCGCTCACAGCGTGCACAACACACTCCCAGGGTGCACAGCACGCTCATGGGGTGCACAGCACAGTTATGGGGTGCACACAGCATGTTCACGGGGTGCACAGCACGCTCGTGGGGTGCACAGCTCACTCATGGGGCGCACAGCTCACTCATGGGGCACATGGCACCCACCTCTTCATCCTCATCCTCCTCTGCTGGCCTGGCTGCTCCCAGCACATCCCAGGGGCAGGGGGGCCGTGGTTTGGGGCGGCTCTTCTCGGCCACGTAGAGCAGCCGCTTCTCCGAGCGGGACCAGGCCAGGCAGGCGAAGGGCCCTGGCACAGCGAGAGGGTGCCAAAGCGTAGCCTGGCGCAGGCACAGCTGGGCACCGGCCAGGCACCAGGGCCACCAGCCGTGCCGCCCTTGCCCGGGCAGGGGGTGTGGGGAAGGGCCCTACCCTCCGTGTAGACCTCCCCGTGCTTCCCCAGCGCTGTGAGGTCCACGCTGTGGCTGCGCCCACCGCTGTCCCACACCTGGGGAGATGGGGGTCAGCACCGGCACACCATGGCCGCGGCACCCACCGCCCCGTGCCGGTGCTCCAGCCGCCCCGGTGAGCCCCGAGGCTGCCGCGACAGCCCACGTTACCTCCAGCAGCTCGTGGCCCTGCCGCGGGCAGCGGCTGAGCACGGCACGGTACTGCCCCGTGGGCGAGTCCTGGCTGAGGAGCCTGAGGGCAGGAGGGCGGGAGGCTGCGGTGAGCGGCACGCTGCAGGCACTGGCCATGCCGTGGGCACCAGCCATGTCACGGGCACCGGCCACACCACCCCATCCCGCAGCCCATCCATGCCGTACTGGTTGTGGATCTCGGCGCTGAGCGCTGCTCGGCTGACAGCGAGGCCGCCGCTGCCCGTGTGCCGCAGGCTGTAGTGGCGGCTGAAGCGCAGGAGCCGGCGGCGGGGCAGGTCGGGCCGGCTGCACTCTGCGGGAGGGGGCCGTCAGTGACCCCTCGCAACGGCCCCGTGGGCCGAAAGCGCCGGGGTGGCCGAGCCTGCAACTCACCGGTGTAGAGCAGGAAAGTCTGTCCCCCCGCGGTGGCCCCGAGGGCGGCATGGGTGACGGCAGGGAACCGGCTCAGCTCCCGGTAGCAGGCAGCGGGGCCGCCGGCCGCCTGGGCGGAGGAGGCAGAGGCACGCTGGCGGGGGGCGAGCTCACCCCTCTGCCTGTGCCCACGCCGCCAAAACGGGGCTGTGCCCACCCACGCGGCCCCCTCGGGCCCCCTCGCCCACCTCTGCTCCCCGCTCGGTCCCCGAGGCCATGGGGCCTTGCTCCGCCGCGCTGGGCCGCCGGCGCCTGCCGCTCGGCAGCGGGCGGGCTGCCAAGGCATGCGCGAGCAGCCTGGCGCGAGGGGCCTGGCCAGCGCCGGCCCTCCAGCTGCCCCGCGCCGCCCACCGCGCTGCCCACCGAGCCCGTTCACCCTCTGCCGTGCCACGCTGCATCCCTGGCAGCGCAAGCGCCGACCCGCACGGGAGAAGGAACCAGTGGCCACGAGCCCCTGGGGCACGGGGAGCAGAGGCGACGCTGGTGCCGGCACCACCGTCGAAGACGCATGGGGTGCTGAGCTACATCATTTATTGGGGGCCGGCAGCGGCAGGGGGTCGTTAGCACCGCAGGTGCTGGAGCAGCCACAGCACCATGTTCATGAAGCCGTCGGCTTCAGCCTCGACGCCGGCCAGCGCGTGGTTGTTCCCCGGGTACCAGAGCAGCCTGGGGGGGAGAGGGGGGTGAGCGCCATGTCCACACCCCCCCACCCGGGCACCCAGCACCTCGCTCACCGCGTGGGGATCCCCCGGGCCTTGAGGGCACGGTAATACTCCAGCCCCTGCTTGGGGGGCACGCGCCGGTCATCCTCCCCCAGCATCAGCAGCACGGGCGCGCGGACCTGCAGGAGCGGCACAGCCTCAGCGCTGGCACTGCTGGTGGGGACGGGGACGGGGATGGGGACGTACCCGGTCGACGTAGCGCATAGGTGACTTGTGCAGCATCTCCGTCCACTGGGCCGGGTCCGGCAGTGTGTCGGGCGCGTAGGGCAGCCCTGTCTCCGTCAGGCACCTGCGGGCGAGAGGGACGGGGGCGCGTGCAGGGCCAGGGCGGAGGGGGCCGGGGCGGCGGTACTCACCAGTCAGGGATGTCAGTGGCAGCCACCATGGAGGCGATGTTCACCACGGGGTTGCGGACCACGCAGGCGTGGTAGGTGTCGGGGAACTGGCCGAGGAGGTGGCACGCCAGGAAGCCCCCGTGCGAGCCACCCACCAGTGCCACCCGGCTGGCGTCCAGCGACTCCTCCTGCAGCACCCGCTCCACACAGAGCTGCCACCACGGGGGACACCCGCTGAGGCAGCTGGCCCCGCTTTCCCTCCTTGGGGGTACCCGCGGGAGTACCGGGTGCCCCAGGACTGCACGCCGGGGCCATACCTGCACGTCGCACACATCCTGCGTGCCCACGTTGCCTGGCAGGGAGGCCACGCTGTCCTGGCCGAAGCCCAGCGAGCCGCGGTAATTTACTGGGGGGTGGGGGGGAGGCATCAGAGCCCTTCCTGCCCCGGCCCTGGCCCCACTGCGGGCACCGTGCCACCCACCCAGCAGCCCCGGCCCGCAGGCATCGCTCACCCAGCAGCACGGCAAAGCCCACGCGGCAGAGCGCTGCCGGGTACAGCATCCATCCGGCCGTGAAGACGGAGTGGGGACCCCCTGTGAACGGCAAAGGCAAAGGGGGGTGACGCTGCCTGGCCGGGGCAGGGGCACAGCGGTGGGGGGCAAGCTCTTACCATGGGGCATCACGACCAGGGGGGGCTTCTGGGCAGCAGGGCCCTCGCTCGGGCGCAGCAGGATGGCATCGAAGTCCAGGCCCCCTGCCGAGGCGGGGTGGGGGTGTCAGGGCTCAGCGAGGGCGGCGGAGCCCAGCCCGGCCCCGCGGGCACTCACCGTACTGGGGGTGCTCCTGCTCTGGCGGGGGCTGCAGGGTGCGGATGCCCCAGCTGATGCCGGGCACGGGGGGTGCGTCCTGCAGGCAGACCCACCGCGCCTGCGCCTCCCAGCCGGCGACGGGCAGGACGGCCACTTTCTGCGCAGGGAGAGGCGTCGGTGCCCGCACCGAGGGGCTGGTGGGCGCTGAGGAGGGGGGCGTCACCTTACCAGCGTGGGGGGGCAGCTAGGGGTGGAGAACCTGGCCACCAAGATGTCCCGGTCGATGGTGAGGACAGACCAGCTTCCCTGGGGAGCATCTGGGGAGGAGGGGGGGTCAGACCCCCAGGCGTGACCCTCTCCCCAGCCCTGGCACCGGCACGGCCCCGCCGGCCTGGCACTCACCGGCCGTCAGCGAGGTCGTGGCACCCGTCGCCGTGTCCACCACGAACACGTCCTAGGGGGACGAGGGCAGAGTCCAGCGGAGCCCTGACCCGGCCCGGCCCTGCCACGTCCCCCCTGCCGTCCCGGCACAGCAGCCCTCACCTGCTGGCTGCGCTGGGCCGTATCCAACACGAGCCTGCGGCTGTCGGCCGTCCAGCACAGCCCCGGCAGAGCGCCGCAGTAGATGCCCGGAAAGGCACCTGTAAGGAGAGCGGCAGTGCTCAGCATCCCCCCGAGCCCCTCTCGCCGCCCCCAGGGCTGTACTCACCCCACGCCTGCCGCGGCACGGCCTCCAGCACCGTGCTGGTGTGCTTGGTGTACCAGTCGTACTGCAGGAGACATGGCACGGGACGAGTTTTGCAGGGTCTCAGCCTGCCCGTCCCCATGGCAGCCCGGGGAGGGGGCACCACTGCCCTCCTGCCAGCCCCCGCCCCGGCACGGGTGCCCCGGCACCTTCCCGGTGCTCCCCCCGGTGCTGCTCACCATGCGGAGGCGGCTGCACTGCTGGTGGGGGCCCAGGGCATCGTTCTCCAGGTAGACGATGCGGCAGCGGTCGGGGCTGAGCCGCGGGGACCACACGGCCCTGGTGTCCTCAGAGAGCAGCTCTGTACGGGCACGAGGGGATGGTGAGGGGCTGCAGGGAGCCGGGGTGCCGGCGAGGCTGGGGCGCGTGCCGCTCACCGCATCTCCCGCCCGTCAGGTCCACGTAGAAGAGTGCCGACCTGCCGGCAGAGACGGGTGTTACCGCAGGGCCGCGGGGCCTGGCTGTGGGGCGGGGTGTCCCACGGGGACTCACCGGCGGTTGGTGCAGTGCCGCAGCCCCAGGCGGAAGGGCTCGTGCCACCAGCCCACGAACACCACGCCAGTGTCACCGGGAGACCAGAAAGCCTGCGGGGAGGGGGGGGGGGAGCGGTTCAGCCTGCCGCTGACCCCCGAAACTGCCCTGCTCTGGTTCCCCAGGGCACCCCGTCCTGACCTGGCCGGGAGAGAGGTGCTCCGGGATGCCCTCCAGCACGGAGACACTGCTGCCCTCGATGTCCAGGGCGCAGAGGACGGGCACGCTGCGGGTGCTCAGCGCCTCCCCCCAGTCCTCGCGGTACACGAACTGCTCGCCCTGCGGCACAGCCCTGTCAGCCCCACGGCCGCCCCACCGGCCCCCCCCGGCCTGGGGCGGGGGGACCCCACCTTGAGGGGCGTGTCATCCTTCTTGGGGCACCCCACGTCCTCGTCGGAGGCGCCCAGCTCGGGGGCCTTGCTCTGGAAGAAGGACTCGGCCTTGGGACGCTTCTTCTCCGCCACGTAGAGCAGGTGGGTCTCCGAGTGCGACCAGGCCAGGCAGCCAAACTGGTCTGCAGGGGCGGGTCAGACACCAGCCACCCCGTCCCCAGGACCCCAGGTCCCCCCAGGACCCCACGTCCCCTGGCGTCCCTCGTCCCCTCACCGTCGTCGTAGACGCTGCCGTGCTTGTCCAGCGCCGTCAGGTCGATGCTCTTCACCTTGCGGTTCTGATCCCAGACCTGGGGGCAGAGATGCCGGGGCGGCCCCGAGCCGCAGCGTGGACCCGGCCCTGAGCCCCAGCGTGGATCCGGCCCCCCCCGGCCCCCTCCTCACCTCCAGGAACTGCTTCTCCTTCTCCTTGCCCGGGACCTTGCGCAGGACGGCCTTCAGTGCCCCGCTGGGGGACTCCCGGCTCAGCAGCCTGCGGGCGGGTGGGCGCCCGTCACCCCCCACCATCGGCACCCCGAGGGGACACCGGCGCGGGGGATGGGATGGGACGGGATGGGACTCACTCGTCCTTGATCTCAGAGCAGGTGCCAGCGGGCCCCGAGTAGACGACGGAGGCCCCGTCGTGGAAGATCAGGTACTGGCGGCAGAACTTGACGTTCTCGGCCCGCGCCAGGTCCCGCTGCGACCACTCTGCGAGGAGCACGGTGAGGACGCCCGCCGCGTCCCCACCGGGCAGGCGGAGACCCCCCGACAGCCCCAGGGCCCGCCCCATCCCCATACCGGTGTAGAGGCTGCAGTACTTGCCCCCGTACTGGGTGGTGACGTCGGGGCCGAGGCAGGCGGCGCTGAGCCCCGGGTGCCGGCTCAGCTCCCGGTACAGCTCCACCATCTCCTCCGTGCTCGGCAGCACCTGTGGGACCCGCTGGGCTGGCTGGGGGTGCAGGGCCGTGCTGGGGCGCAGGGGGGCAATAACCGGGGAGCGGCGGGGCACAGGGGCAGTTACTGGGGCACCAGGTACGTGGGGGGGATTAGGAGGGTAGCGGGGGCAGTTACTGGAGTACCAGGGGTGCGGAGCCGGGACAGTTTTACCGGGGGGCACTGCCCGGGGGTGCGCCGCCAGGGCAGCTACTGGGGTGTAGGTGGGGTGCAGGGCTCCGGGACAGTCACTGCAGCGCCGGGGCAGGACTGGGGTGTAGAGCTGGGGCAGTGGCTGGGGTAGCAGTGGGGGGGGTGCCAGGGGGCACTTACTGGTACCCTAGGGGGGATCAGGAGGGTACTGGGGCAGTTACTGCGGGGGGCGGGGCCGGGGTTCCGGGGCAGTGCCGGGGGTGCAGAGCCGGGGCACTTACTGGGGTACGGGGGGCGGGAGGGTGCCGGGGTGCAGAGCCGGGGCAGTTACTGGGGTACGGGGGGCGGGAGGGTGCCGGGGGCACTGGGGTGCCGGGGTGCAGAGCCGGGGCACTTACTGGGGTACGGGGGTGGGAGGGCGCCGGGGCAGCTACGGGGGACGGGGGCAGCCCCAGGGATGCGGAGCCGGGGCAGCTACTGGGGTACCGGTGGGTACGAGAGTACCGGGGGCAGTTACGGGGTACATGGGGGATCAGGAAGGTGCCGGGGGCAGTTACTGCGACAAGGGGGCAGCCCCGGGGTGCGGAGCCGGGGCAGTTACCGGAGCACCGGGGGCAGGCGGGTGCCGGGGCTCACCGGGCGGGGCGAGGAGGGGGCAGTGCCCGGGACGGGGCTCCCGGGGCGGCAAAGAGGGGGCGCGGGGCAGGGCGGGCGGGCGGACTCCCGGGGCAGTGACGTCACCGGACCCCTCCCCCCCCCGCAGCCCCTCACCGGCGGCTCCATGTCGCGGCGGCGAGGCGGGGCGGGGCCAGCGGCAGCACTTCCGGGACGGGGGCGGGGCCGGCGGCGTGCGGCACCTCCCATTGGCTGCTGCGCTCGGGCAGCCGCCCGCGCTGCGGCGCCCCCCGGTGGGCGCGGGCGGCGCCGCGGGCGGAGGCCTCGGGGCAGGGGCCGGGGTCGGCGCCTCTCCCCGGCCCGGCCCGGCCCCGCTCTCCGCCGGCGGCCGCTCCAGCCCGGAGACACCGGTTCACCCGCGGGCCCCCGTCCGAGGCCGTACCCAGGGGCTAGGGCGCGGCCCCGCAGCCTCTGGGCCGCCCCGCAGTGGCTTCCCCAGCAGGTGTCTGCGGCACAGGGGCTCCGTGTGCAGGCCGGGGGGACCGGGCCCTTGGGGCCCACAGGGACCCCCCAGCCCAGCAGCCCGGCCGGGGGGGGGGGGGGGGCGGGAATCGGGCCCTTGGGGCCCAGAGGGACCCCCCCGCCCAGCAGCCCCGGGTGCCGGCCGTGGAGCCCGCGGGAGCTTGGTGCCAGCCAGGCCCGCAGGGCTCCCAGCCCGGCCGCCCCCACCGTGCCGGGGGTCCACGCCCCCCCCGCCCCTCTCGCCGCAGGCAGGAAGCGGGGCCAGTCCGGGGTTTGTGTCAAGTCCTTTTTATTCTGTTCCCACAGAAACACCTGGTGAGGGGGCAGCTTCTGGGAGGGAGTCACGACACAGCGGCGGGGGCGGTACGGCACGGTACGGCACGGTACGGCACGGTACGGGGTCACTACGGGTGGCACAGAGCACAGCAGACACGCACACCGTCACAATGTTCAGAGGGAGCGCACCCGGCATCGCACTTACCGCTGGAAACGGCACCTGGCCGCGCTCGGCCCTTCGTCGTTGCATGCTCCGTCCCCCCGCCCCGGCCAGCAGACTGCCGCGATTCGGGCTGGGGGCCCGGCCCCGCGGGGTGGGCGCGGAGGCGAGGTGGCGGATGCGCTCGGGCGCCAAGACGGGCCCCGGCGGGGGTCTCGGTCCCGCGTGCGATTTACACACTGTACAAGTATTTACAGCGCGAGGAGCGGCGGGGGCCGGGGTCCCGGAGGAGGAGGCACCCTCAGGCTATGCACTTGTCATCAGCGGGGGGAGGCGGTGGGGGTGCGCAGGGCTGGGGTTCTCCTCCGTGGGGCTGCCCCACGGGAGCGCTGCGCTCCCCCCCATCCCACGGCCTCCGGCCTTTCCCCTGCCTTGGGCTCGGGCAGAGCCCCCTTGCCAGGGACCTGCCGCAGAGCGTGGGCTTCCCACGGCGACCGGGTCCTCGATAACAAGTGCATAAATCTGCTAAGAGCTTTCAGTACAGCGATGGACTGATGGAAAAGAAAAAAAAGTCCAGGCAAAGAACAGCAAGCACTGAAAGGCAGGTGGAACCGTGCAGAGAAGTAGCAAGCCATGCTCTACGACGGGACAGACGGTCACGGGCGCTAGGGCTGCCCTTTGGCAAAGTGGCCCTCCGTGGGTCGAACATGCCACGAATTCATACGCACGGGTGGTGGTCGATAAAGAGTAGTTACCGGGTCGCTTGGTGGCACGCTTTGCAATGAAACCCTTAGGCGCGACATTGAACTGATTAGCTATTCACAGGTCTTGTTCTGGAGTCGTGTTATTTCGTTGCATAGAACATCAGGCGGGGGAGCGGGTGGCTGCCGCCCGCCGTGGGGGGCACTGGGGGGTGCCGCCGGCACGGGGAGGCAGCGGGGCCCGGGCAGCGTGCGGCTATACGCTGGTAAGCCCCCTCCTCGGGCTGCCTTCCTCCCCCCCGCCCCGGGGAACCCCCTCCTGGCGGGGCAAGCGGGCTTTGGCCGCTGGCCACCGCGCCGGCCCTCCCCGTGTCCCCGCAAAATGGCTTGAGAAGGACTTGGATTGCACAGTAAGAGGAAGGATACTGCCGGAGGCAAAGCTCTCCTGATCTTGTTCCACGGGATTTGTGCTCTTTTGTAGCCTCCTGCACTCTATTGCTTCTACAGACGACAGCCCGTGTGCTAACTCATCGCACAAAGCAAAGAGGGAAGAGGATTTGGTAGAAAGATTTAAAAAAAACCCCAAAACCAAAATAAAATGAACCCAGAGAAACTGAGAAAAAAGGACACCCCCCCGACAACACCCCGTGCCCCCCCCCGGTGCGGATGAGGTATACACAGAAATCAAAGTGGGATGATTAAGGCTGTTCTTGAAAGAAAAGGGGTGCCCGGCGGTGGGCGCGCTGGCTGCGTGGCGAGGGCGAGCGCGGCCCTTTCAATGCTTCCAATGGCTTCGGGGCGGCACCGTGTGCCGGGACGCGTGCCCGGCCGGCGGCCACGTCGGCAAAGGCAGGCTGTGACGCCTGTCAGAGTCCTATGGCCTCGTATTTCGGTAGTGAAACAGTGTTAGGTCCTAGCTGACGCGCTCCGGGGGCTCCCCAGGGGGGCCGGGAGCGGGCCGCAGTGCAGGGGGCACGGGGATGGCCCCGGCGGGGCGGATGGGGTCGGGAAGGAGGAGCGGCGCCCACGGCGCTCAGCCCTCGGCTCGCGGGGGGGGGGGGGCGGAAGAAACCTATGAAGAGGCCAGACCTGGGGTTCGGAGGGAGCAACTCTGCGTATAATCTTGAGAAAGGGCCGCGGCCCACCTATGGGGCCTGACCTAACGGTCTGGATCAGGCCCGTCCCCTCGGGGCAGCCGCCGGGGCTCGCCGCGTGCCGCGCTGGAGCTGCTCGCCAGGCGTGGGGGGCACCTGCCCCGGGGCATCTGCCAGGCCCCTGCTCGGCTGCCGTTTGGTCCAGCATCCAGGGATCGCCCTGCTTTCAAAAGCTTGCAAGAGACAGAGAAAGAGGCGTTAGCCTGAGCGGCGATGTCCCCGCGGAGGGGACCCTGCTGAGCGGCAGCACCGGCCCGAGCGAATGGGCGGCAGCAAGCCAGAGGCACTGCCGGCAGAGCAGCTGCTGCCGCCCCCGCGCTGGACGGGCTCCCGGCGCAGAGCTCGGGCCGCCCAAACCTTCCCCGCAAACCCAGGGTCCGCACCAGCATCCGCGTGGCATCGGCCCACGCGGCGCTGCCGAGACTGGGGAACAAGGCCGAGGCCCCACGCCGTGGCTTGGGGCTGGGGCTCGGGGACGAGGAGGGGGATGAGCGGCCCAGTGCAAACGGGATGGGGCTGCACCGTGGCCTTCTCACTCTGGGGGCCGGGAGCGTGGCAGGGCAGCGCTCAGTGGGTGCCAAGGGGACGGCGGTGCTGTGGAAGCCCCGGGGACGGCACGCCGGAGGGGACCGGTGTGCCGGAGGGGACTGACGCGATGGAAGAGACCGGTGTGTGGCTGTGCCCTGGACGCTCACCGTTATACTCAGAGTCTGGCGCCGCGTGCTGAATTCACTGGCTTCTTCATAGGTTTTTCCACTGCAACAACTCGATCTCCACTTGCTTCCCAAACTCCTGTGGCGGGAAGGAGCGGGAGGGCGTCGGGCGCGGCCGGGGCAGGGAGAGCCCGCGGCGCAGCGCGCGGCGCCAGCTGCACTCACCTTGTGCCGTTCTCTCACCAGAAAGAAGTGAACTTCTTGCCGAAAGCTGACACCGCTGCGGGGAAGGCGGGAGAGGTGTCAGCACGGCGCAGCCGCCCTGGCCGCCCGCCTCCCCAGCCCCCAAACCGCTGGTTTTGCCCCAAACCGTGGGAGCGACGCATCCCGCCGCCTGCTCCCGGCCACCCCCGCGGCACCCGGCCCCGTCTCGGTGCAGAAAAGCATCGCTGCCCCGTCCCTGGGAGCAGCCCTCACCTTCAGTCAGTTTGCCTGCTTGTTCCGCTGCCCCCCCCGGCAGGATTTTGGAGAAAACGCTCTCTCCTTCCGCCCCGGGCTGCCCCGTGGCTGCCCCGGTGGGACCACGCGGCCCAGCCGCCCTCGGACCAGCCTTGCCGTCTGCTTGGGGACAAAGCGAGCCTCTGTTAGCGGGGGACGGGCCCGGCCGGGGGGCTTGGCCAAGCCCCCGGGGTGCCAGGCAGCCGGCGCGGCAGGGACGGCACCGCGCCACCGGGGCCACTGACCTGCTGCTCCCAGGGGCTGTGCCGCGGGCGCTCTCCCTGGCTGCTGTGGCACTTTTGCTGCGGGTTTGGATGTGTCCGTCTGCTCTGCTTTCGGCTGGAACAGGGAAAACAGCTCTCAGGGTTTGCCCTCCTGGCAGGTGGCCCGGGCCGGGAGGCGACACTGAAACCCCCTGACGCTGTGGGAAAACGGCCCCGCAGCCCCAAAAGCGGCAGGAAGGGATCCAGGGCACAGGGGTGTCCCCTCCCAGGTCCCCTCGAGGGGACGGGCTGCTCCTGCGGCACCCAGGGCCAGCCACGGTGGGCACACAGGTGGGACACGCCTTGCCCCACAGCTCCCGTCCCCAACCCTTCCCCTGCTAGCCCTTGGCCTCGGCCAGCTGGGCTGGTCCCTGGCAGAGCCGCGGGCCGGGGAGGCAGCCGAGCCGGCCGAGCCCCTACTTACCGCCGGTGCTGGGTGCCCGCCCGGCTGTGCGTGGAGCGTGGCCGGTGCCTTCCCTGCCACCTGGGCTGGCCCCGGCTGCTGCTGCGGTGGCCGGGACGATGGGGGTCCCTGTGTCCTGCCCCTGGCCTCGGGCTGCGCCAAGGCCGCCGGCTGGGCAGCCTGCCGTGCCGCCGGCTGCTGCCATGCCGCCTGCTGCCCTGCCTGCTGCTGCCTGGCCGCCGGCTGCTGCGGGTGTGCAAGGGGCTCCGGCTTCGGTGCTGGGGTGGCCGGCCCGTGTGGCTGTGGGGGCTTCTGCGCCTTGGGAGGCTCGGCGCCATGGTGGTGAGCGGTGGGGCGGGACGGCGGGGTGTACTCGGAGGAGCCGGGGCCGTAGGGCGCAGGCGCACGGGGCTCGGGCTGCTGCGCCTTCTTGGGGGTGGCCGGCGGACCGTGGCCACGGGGCTCGTGGCGGCCGGGCTCCCGCGAGTGCTGCTTGGCTGAGCGGCGTGGGGGCTCGTCGCCGGCGTGTCGGGAGGTGCCGGCGTGGCGCCCGTACTCCCCGTGGTGCCGGTGCTCGCGGTGCTGGGGGTAGTCGTTGTGCTGCCACGGGTCCTCATCAGGGGGCTCGTCGTAGTCGTGGTAGGTGTGTTTAACCGGGGGTCTCTTCTGTGAGGAAGAGTGGCCACCGTAGTGCCTGACCCTCTCCGCCCGCGCCTCCCTGGGCTTATCAAACCAGTCTGTCTCCTCCTGACCCAAATGATAGGCTTCGGAAACCAAAAACAAACCACAGTCAATCTTTCACTCAGGGCCGCCCGGGTGGAAGCCATGCAATGAGGCGGGAGAGGCAAGCAGCGGGCACGCGCGTGGGGGACAGCCCGTGCCGGTGGGGATGGGACGCGGCACGGTGTGGCGGGGCACCGCATGGGACCGGCTAACACCAAACACCCGGGGTGGGGGGGAGGAAGGCACGTGTCAAGCAAACTGAGGTGGTGAGAGTGTCTCTGCGTACGAGCGGACGGGCATGCCCCGAGGAAGCGCCATGCTCTGGGGTGGTCACCACGGGGAGCCGTTACCTTCGCTGTCCGAGACAACGCAATGGGCGTCGTCCATGCCGTAGCCCTCCTCGTGCTTGTACGAGTGACTCCTTGGCACGTCTTTGATGTGCTCTTGCACATCAGGCAACGAGTGGCTGGAGCAGAACTGGGAGCAGGGGTCCCCCGCCGACTGGGGGCCGGGCCCCCCCGTGGCACGCGACCCCCCCACCGCCTTCCCCAGGGGGCTGACGGGGCTCTCCTCCTCCGAGGGCTGTGTGCGGATGGGTGCCCGCCCGCGGCTCTGGCTCATGCCAAGGGACGAGGGCTTGGAGCCGCCTTTCTGGGAGCGCTCTGCGCCCTCCCGCTCGTAGGACTTGCTCCGGCCGCCCGCCTCACGGCCAGAGGACTTTTCCACCCCGTAGCCGGAGGAGCGGGTTCTGCTGCTGGTGGAGTAGACCCGCTCCTCCTCGTCCACCAGATCCCGGCTGGAGACACCGTAGTACTTCTGCTGCTCGTAGACGTTCTTCTTCAGGCCATAGGTGATCTCCTCCTGCAGCTTCTTGGCCCTGGAGGCCACGTTGCTGCTACTGACCGGGGTCGTCACCGCATAGGAGGCTAAGTCCGACTCCACGTCTTTGGCTTCTTCGATGGGGGAGAACTTGGAGATCTTCTGCTCCATGCCCTGCTTCCTGTGCTTGCTGCGCTTCGAGGAGACAGCGGGTGCCAGGTTCTTGGACGAATGCTTCGGCAGTGCCGCACCGGAGCCATGCTTGTCCGGCCGTGAGGAGTGCCGGTACTCACCATCCCCGTAGTAGTAGGACGAGCCAGCGGAGCTCCCTGACACCCTGCCATTGCTCTCCGTGCCCCGGTGGTAACTGTTCTTTCCTCGATGGTCGGGGCCATGGTGGTCGTAGATGTCCTCCTCAGACTCCTCCTCGGCTCTGGTGTAGCAGCAGGGCCGGCTGGAGCCCTCGGCGTCCCCCAGCTCGCTCTTCTCTCTGCCGTGGCGGCTGTCGGTGGCCGTGCCCACTGGCTCCGCTTTCTGCCCCTCCACCGCTGGGCTCTCCTTGGTGAGCTCACTGATGTCCTCGATCATCACGTAGTTACGGGGGATGTTCTGCTCCAGGCTGGTGTAGAGGGACTCGGAGGAGAAGCTGGCTGAGGGGCCCTGCACTGCGCTAGCTCTCTCGGCCGGCCGGGCCTCGGGCGCCTTGTACTGCTCATAGCCGCTGCTCACCGTCGCGGCGCTGAAGGTGACATCGGGGACGGCAGAGGAGCTGGTGGCCGCACCAATGACCTCGTAGTTGGTGGGGATCTTCTGCTCCAGGTCAGCCAGCGAGGTCTGCCGTGGCTTCTGGTGCCCACCAGCCATCTCCGCCGGGCTCTGGAAGAGGGCAGGCTGTGCCGCCGGCACAGCGGCCACGCCAGCGAAGGCGCTTGGGGCTTGGTAGGGGTTTTGGGGCCGGAAGCCTGGCTGGCCTGGGGTGCCCAGCTCCGGGTACACGGCGCTGGGGGCTGGGAAGGTGCCGGGTGAGGCGAAGGCGGGCAGCGGGGCTGCTGGCAAGCCGTCCTGCGAGGTGCTGGCTGCGGGGTACTGGGGGGGCTGCAGGCGTGCCGGCGGGAAGGCGGCGGGGCCCTGTGGGGCAGGGTATGGGTAGGCGCCGTAGGAGGCGGTGGCAGCGGCGAAGTCGGGGTACTGCCCGGTGGTTGCGGAGCGCAGGCCGGCGCCGTCGTAGGCGGCGAGGCGCAGGCTGTGCAGCTCACTGTCAGACAGGTAGTCGCGGCGGTCCCCGGGGCAGCGCAGGTAGGGGTGGTCCCGCCCGCCCCCCCGCTCCTTCAGCAGCGACTCCTTGCGCTGGGTGATGCCCAGCTCCAGGTACTTCAGCTTGGCGTCGATCTCCTTCTCCTCTTCATCCAGCTCCGCCTGCTTCTTCCGCAGCTTGGTGGCCTCATGCTCCACCAGCTTCAGGTCGCGGTCCAGCTCCTTCAGCAGGCTCGCCTTGGTGACTGGCGCGGTGGCCTTGGGGGCCAGGCTGCTCAGGTAGAGCTGGGGGGCAGCTGGGCTGGCCAGGGGGACGTGGGGCTCCTCGGGCGGCGGGCTGGGCAGCGTCCGCTTCACCTTGCGCACCAGCGGGCTCGACTGCAGCCCCCCGACCTGCAAAGCCAAGGGACACCTGGTCAGGAGCGCGGGCAGGTGTCCCCCCATGTCCTCCCCGAGCATCACGGAGCTCCTCCCGTGCCCCGGGGTTGCAGCGAGGTGGCCCGCCGTGCACGTGTCCCCCCACGCACCGAGGAAGCGGCGTTTATGTAAAAGCACAATAAATAGGATGGAAGTAACAGGCAGGGCGCTTTCCGTGAGTAATTACCGGGGGTGGCAGACAGCCAAGCGCCGGGCCGGCCGCGTGCACGCCGCTGCCTGCCGCAAAAACTGCTTTCTGTCCTCGGGTGCTTGGCAGCGGGGCTCAGGGGAGCGGCTGGGGGCTGCTGCTGCCCCGGGAATTGCCCTGGGGCTCTTCACGGGGCGTTTGGCAGCCCAAGGCAACCGCAGCGTGTGGGGGAAAAGGTGGGAGCGAGAGCCACCGCGACCTGAAATGGAGCCGTGCATGGCGGCTGCTCCCTGGGAAAGGAGGGGGACCTGGCCGGGGCAGGGGGCAGCCCTGATCCTGCCACCCGGCAGCACTCCTGCCCACCGACGGGCTCGTGCAGCCCGTGGAGCTCCAGGGCCTCCCGCCGGCTTTGGTGCACGCGTCCGTGCCCACCAGCTGCCATCAGCTGCGGCGGGAAGCCAGCCTTTTAAAATATTAATTGCCGCGGCGCTAACGAAGCGCTAATGAAACCAAAATGTCCCAAGGGGCCTCCTGGGGCCGTTCCCCGAGGGAAAGGTTGTTCCCCGCGCTGATGTACCTGGGTGCCAGGGAGCAGCGGGTGCTGGTAGAGGGAGAACCTGTCCTTGCCGGCCTCCTCGGCCGTGGGGCTGATGGGCTTGGGGTCGGAGAGGGAGCGCTGCATGGTCTTGATGGGGCGCGGCAGCGTCTGCTGGCGCTGGGCCGAGTCGGCGAAGTGCTTCTGCGGGGGGACGTGAGCCTTGTTCAGCCGCTCACTGGTGGCGAAGGAGGACTCCAGGAGGCGGTGGGGGGAGGGGGAGACGGGCGAGTAGAGGACCTGGGGAGAGCGAGGCGGCTGGCGGGTCACCAGCTGGGAGAGGGAGTCGGCCGGCAGATGGGACTGGTAGCCGATTTCCAGGGGGTCCGGCTTCTTCTTCTCAAACTTGCCCAGGGTCTGCTGCCGGACGGCGTGGGGGTCCAGGGGGCCCGTGCTCACCATCTGGATGTTGGTGGAGTAGGGCGGGATGGTGGTGGGCACTGTCAGCTGGGGGACCACGACGCCGGGCTGGGGGGCTGGCTCCGGCTCCGTCTGGCAGGCCAGGCTCTCACCCCGCTGCGTCTTCTCCGGGGCCGAGATGTACTTGACAATCTCCACCCGGGGGTCATGGGTGGTGATGTGGATGGAGGGGGAGACGCGGAGGAGCTGGTCAGGCTCCGTCTGCACCGAGCAGTCGCTGATGGTCTGGATGCCCACGCTGGCCGTGCCGCGGGCCGCCCCCTCCGGCTTGCCCTCAGCGCCAGCCTCAGAATGCCGCGAGGGCCGGGAGCGCCGGCGGCGCACAGGCTGCTCCCACTCCCCGCTGTCCTCCTCGTCTGTCTGCACGCTGCAGTCAGCGCTGCGCCGTGCCCGCCGCCGCCGCGACAGCAGGTACCGCTCCTCGCTGTCCTCCTCATCTGTCTGCACGCTGCTGTCTGCCGTCTTCCTCGCCGTGAAGGCCTCCCGGGCCGCCTCCTTCTCGTAGGCATCCCGCAGCCGCGGCATCGAGTTCCTCTTCTTGATGCCCCGGCTGGGCTCCCAGGGCTCCTCGGCTTGCAGCGACATGTCCGAGGCCGAGCTGCTGAGCGGCCGCTGTGGCGTGGGGTAGCGGGGACCGGCGGGCCCCTCTGGCAGTGCCTCGCCCGACGGGGGCCACACCTGCCCGTTGTGCGGGGGGCCCCGCGGTGCCTCGGCGGGCCCCTCGGGTGGGCGGGCGGTGGGCTCGGTGGGCGCGGGGAAGGTGCTCTTCTGCCGCTTCTGCTCCTCCAGCTGCTGCTGCAGCTGGTGCTGGAGCTGGTGGATGTGCTCGAGCTGGAGGCGCTGCTGGGCGAGCTGCTCCCGCTGCAGCGCCAGCTGCGCGTGCCGCTCCTCGTGCTGCTGCTGCAGCACCTGCTGCTTGATGCACTGCAGCTCCTGCAGCTCCCGCTGCACCAGCAGCTGCTCCTTCTCCCGGTGCCGCTGCAGCTCCGCACGCTCCCGTTCCAGCTCCTCCTGCAGCCGCAGCTGCCGCAGCTTCTCCAGCTCCACACGCTCCCGCTCCAGCTGCAGCACGTGCTCCTGCTGCTTGCGCTGCCGTTCCTCCTCCCGCTCCCGCTCCTCCCGCTGGGCCCCGTCCAGCAGCGGCTTCGGCACCGCGGCCGCCTGCCCGCCCTCCTTGCCGGCCACCGGCCCCTCGGCACGGGGAGCAGTCCCCGCTGTCTCCGCTCTCTGCAAGCCACCGGTGGGGGCAGCGGGGGCTTTCGGAGCGGGACCAGCACCCGCCGCCACCGCCGCTGTGCTGACGGGCTTGCCCAGGTAGACAGGCGTCTCCATCAGCGAGGCCGCCGGGGCTGGCCGGCCAGGGGCCGGGTAGCGGTAGAGGCCCTGTGCTGCCAGCGGGACACGGGGGGTGACAACTGGCAGCCTGGCCAGGCTGGCCAGCGGGACCGCCGCCACACCGCCCGGGCTGTAGGGTCTGTACAGCCTGCGCAGCATGGGCCGCAGCACCGAGGCCGGCTGGGTGGTGATGGGCAGTGTGGAGGCAATGGGCGTGTTGATGGTGGAGTAGATCATGCCGTCGGCGGCCCGCACAGTGGCGGTGGAAGGGAACATCTGCCGGACAGCACCCACGCGGACGCCGGGGACATTGTACTGCGCCAGGCTGCCGAAGCCCTGCCGCGCCTCGGGGAAGGTGGGGTTGTATATCCCGCCGGGTTTGGGGGGCGCGGGGCCCTGCTGCTGAGCCGCCAGCCCCGCCGCACCCCCTGGCCCGGCGCCGGGGCCGTAGGGCAGCAGGTCAGGGCCGTTGGCGTGCCGGCCCCCGTACTGGTCCATGGAGTTGAGAGCGGCGCACATGCGGCTGATCTCGCGCGCTGTGGTGGCACTGTAGTGGGCCAGGCTGGACTCCTGGAAGCTGGCCAGGTCCCCCCGGGGCGAGAAGCGGTAGTCGGAGTAGATGTTGGAGGCCGAGCTGTACCTCCGCATGGGGAGCGGATGGCCCAGCAGCTCGGCCGGCTGGCGGAGGTCGGAGAAGGAGCCGTACTGCAGCCCCTGGCCCAGGTAACCCCCCTCGGCAAAGCCCACGCTGTAGGAGTGCTTCATGGTGCTGAGGTCCACGGCGGCATCGCCTGCCGGGGACGGGAAGGGCTGATCCCCCTTTGTGGGGTAGTAGCTCATCCCGATTTCAGAGAGGTTTGTGTCTGACATGGAGGAGTACAGGCGGCCAAAGGTGCCGGCGGGATAAAACTTCTGCTCCTCGTAGAGCGCGGGTGCCGGGGCTGGTTGCTCCTGGTAGGGGAAGGTCTCCGGCAGCTCCGGCTCTCTGCTGCCATAGAGGGGCCCGCTGGCTTTCCGGCCGGGTGCCGCCACCTCCCCGGCTTTCTTCTCCGGCATCTTGGAGGTGGGGTTGAAAGCGCCGGTGCAGCTGCTGCCGAAGGGGAACTTGTAGACCACGTCGCAGCAAGCCACCTGGCTCTCCGGCTTCACGCCCGTGAGGTCCAGCACGTTGGCTGGCGGCTCCTCCTTCAGCACTTTGGTCACCGGGCCAGCTGCCGCCTCCTCCATCTGCACCATCATCACCTGGGACTTCTTGCCGCCCAGGGCGAGGAGAGGACTCTGGCTCTTCAGCTCCACCGGCACCGCCCGGTACAGTTCTGAGCCCGGCTCCGGCGGGAAGGGCTGCGGGAGGCTGACGACGTTCTGCGCCCCGCCGGTCTGCGCGATGAGCACGTCCTTCTTCACCATCTGGCCCGGCACGCCGTACCTTGCAAACTTGGTCTGGGGGGCAGCCGCGGGCTCGGGCTTGCCGCCGGCCACCCCGCCGGCTCTGACAGCGGCCGTCTGGACACCCTGCTCCACCTGCTTCACCTGTGCCAAGCACACCGGGCTCCCAGTCCCCTGCCCAAAGTCCACCCGGCTCTGGAAAGGGTCTCCGTAGACCACAGGCTGCTTGGGCTGCGAGAGGAGCATGGGGGAGGCGATGGCCAGGCCGGCGGTGCTGGCTGCCGCGATGATGGCATGGGGCTGCTCCTGGGCGTTGAGGTTGATGATCAAGGGCTGGATGGCCGTGGACTGCCGGCTCGGGATGTGGTCCAAGGTCAGGCAGTACTTCCTGGCCTCTGTGGCCAAGGAGGTTAGATCCATGCCTTGGTCCGTTATGATGATGGGGGCGGTCTTCAGCGCGGTCCGTAAGTCCACGGCGTTAGTGCTCGGTGCCTTGGGCCCTGGCTCGACCCGGGATGTGCCGGGGACGGAGGAGATGCGGCAGAGGGAGATGTTTTCCGCCGGGAGCGCGCCCCAGCTGTACAGCCCCGCGATGCCGTCGGCGGCTGAAGTCACAGCAGGTGCCTTCTGGGCTTGCTCCTTCACCGGCTGTGCCCTGATGTAGGCACCCGGCGGCTGCTCCAGCTCTGGCACCTGGCTGTAGCCATGTGCCGGCAGCTGCCGGCTCAGCCTGGTGGGGGACGAGGTGGGGGACGTCGAGGAGCCAGAGCTGGCCGGCTTGGTTTGGCTGGCCGCGTCGGCCGCCAGCGTGATCAGCATGAAGGGGGCGTCCTGCGAGGAGGGCTGCCGAGCAAGGCGCGGTGAGCCCGCCCGGTGCGGCGTCTGCGTCCCCTGTGCCACCATGGGGGATGAGGCGGTGGGGCCGGCGGCGGGACCCTCGTAGGCGAGGAGGGGGCTCTGCGTCTGCGTGGAAAACTCTGCCGTGGCCTTTGCAGCGCGGGTGGGACTCTGCGTGGGGGAGGTGGGCGAGAGCGGAGGGCTGGAGCTCTTGAAGAAGGGGTACGTCTTGGGCGGCGGGGGCTTGCTGTCGCTCGCGGACGGGAGCTTCTCCCTGGCTGTCTGCACGCTGATCTCCACTGCCGCCTTGCTTCTGCCGGCGTCCTCTGTCTGTGAGCCGTAGCTGACGGTGCTCTTCACTGGGCTGTAGCTTCTGGCGGCTACTGACGGGGCCTCCGGAGCTGAAGAGCTGTAGCTCCGTGGTGTGCTCCCGGGGCCGCTCGCCACCGCTGTTGTCACCGCACTGGTGCCTTTGCCGTAGGCGTAAGGAGGGGCGGCAGCCTTAGGTGCCGGGCTGGGTGCTGCTGGGGTGCTCTGGAGCTTGGCCAGGTCTTGCCCCTCTTTCGCAAAATGCTGGGTGACCCGGACGTCAGGAATGGCCTTGCCTGCGCTGCTGTCAGAGGCGGCAAAGGAGACGGGAGCGGAGAGCTGCGTGGGGCTGGTGCCGGGGGTGAGCGGACCGCCGTTCTGCTTCATCAGGTCGGCGTAGGCGCTCTCGGCGTTGAGGAAGCGCTTCTCCTGGTACGCCTCCTCCTGCCCCTTTGCCTTCTCTCCCTGCTCAAGGGCCAGGTCGAAGGAGGAGGACTGGTGCATCCTGGAGATGCTCTGCGAGGTCTGCAGGATCTCCTCGTAAACCGCTCCCGCCTTCGGCAGGGCGCTCGGATAGCCAGGCTGGGAGGGGTGCGTGGGGCTGCCGTCGTACCGGTACTCCTCGGCGTACTGGTACTCGAAGCCATTCTGGCCCTCAGTGCCGCGATAGCCAACCTGCTGGTAGGCGCTGCTGTAGGAAACGTCCGGCTGGGACTGCTGGACCTGCTGCTTCTGCATCATCTCCGCCTTCCTCATCATCTCCTCGTAGGCTTCCTCAGCGCTCTTGAGGGGCTTGCTGGCAGGCTGGCTGGGGCTGCTCTCCCCCTTCTCCGTCGGGGAGTACAGTGACATGAAGGTGGGCAGGTTGTACTCGCTGCCCGACTTGTACAGCTTGGAGGCCACAGCGTCGAAGCTCTCGGCCTCCGAGTCGACGGAGGGCGAGTACTCAGAGCAGGAGGAGCGGTGCAGCTCCTCCATCTCCGCCGCCTGCCGCAGCTCCTCGGTGGGGGAGGCATCCTCGATGGGGGAGAGGTTGCTGGGGGGGGTTTTGGAGCGCTCCCTCCTCCGCTGGGCCCTCAGCTCCTCCTTGTCACGCTTGGTCTTGCGCGCCGTGCTCCGGATGCGCTGCTGCTCCACCTCCCGCATCTTCTCCTGCTCCCGCAGAAGCTCCTCTTCCTCCCGCAGCTCCTCCTCCTCGGACGAGTCCTCGATGGTGGGCAGCAAGGGGCCATGCGAGCGGTGACGAGCCTTCCTCTGCTGCTTCACCTCCTCCAGCCGCTGCCGACGGCTGGGGCTGCTGTCACTGTCCTCCTCCAGGGAGGAGATGGAGGTGGGCGAGGTGCCCGAGGTGTAGCTGGGTGTTGTGGCCGGCAGGGTGGAGGAGTACTCGCCCCGGGAGCGCTCCTCGGGGGAGCCCGTCAGGCTTTCCATCTCCAGCTCAGGCTCCCGGTCCAGGCTGGCGTCTGCCTCCTGGCCCATCTCCATCTCCCGGCCGTAGCCGGTCGTGCTGTTCAGCTCGATGGTCTTGAAGCGCCGCAGCCCCCCCTGGGCCGTGCTCAAGTCATCGCCCTCCACCGCCTCCAGCTCCTTCCTCTCCTCCTTGTACAGGCTGCTGGGGCCGTGCGACAGGCGCCGCTTGGCCGACGCTGGCTCTTTGCCCTTCTCTGCCTCGGCCTTCTGCCCGGCTTTGGGGACGCCGTACTTGGCGCGCCCGTAGCCCTCCTCCTCCTCCTCCTCGAGGTTGTCCTCCTCTGCGCTCATCTCCAGGATCTGCCTCCGCATGAACTCCTCATCGCTTGCCTCCGCCTCCCGGCCCGTGGGCCGGGGGGGCACTGGGGAGATGCCCCCCTCGCTGCTGTCCTCCACGTAGTCGTGCCGCAGCTTGCTGCCGAACTCGTCCGAGGACTCTGCACTCTCCCGCCGCTCCCGCTGGTTCTCCCACTCCAGCGAGTCCTCGTCCTCCTCCAGGATGTCCTCCAGCTCCTCGTCTGAGTCGAAGGCTTCGGGGGTGATGGAGAGGTACCGCGGTCGCTGCCGCTGCCGCTGTTCCTCCCGTGGCTCCTTGCCGCGCTCGGCGGGCTCCGGCGGGGTGCCCCGGCCTTCCAGGAGGGGCCGCATGCTGCTCTCCAGCTTGGTGAGCTCGGAGGGGCTGGGGGGGCTCTGCCCGGCCAGCCCGGTGCCGCTCAGCTTCTCCTCCTCCTGCTGCACCAGGCCGGTGATCTCGCTCTGCGAGCTGGAGATGCCGTCGGAGGAGTAGCCGGTGTCGCTCAGGCTCTGGGGGCTGCGGGACAGGTCCGGGGGGTAAGGCTTGCTCCCGTCCTGCAGGCGAGGGAGAACACAGCGTCAGACCCGGGCAGCTGCTCCCCCTGCTTCCCCCCACATCCTCCCCTGGGGAGCACCCAGAAGGTCTGGGCAGTTTTGGGAGCCAGGCCAGCATGAAGGCTGGGGGCCGCCCCGTGTCCCCCCCAGTGGCTCGCCAGCAATTTGTCTGCACGCTAACGAAGGCAGGTGACGGAGTGTGCTGCAAGCAGGGGATGGCACAGCAAACATCCTTGGGGGCACAGGCATTGTGGGACTCATAAACATGTTTAAAAAACGGGTCCCGTCAGCGTTATCTCCCCAATAACTAACACGAGAAGGCTGTCTCATAGCAATATCAATTTTTTTACTACCCGCTACTTAGAGAGCCAGTGGTGGCCGAGCCCAGCTGTAAGCCCTGGGGTACCGATGGCTGCACGCCCTTCCCTGGGGAAGGGGTGCGAGGGCAGAGCTGCCTGCCGCTCTCCCCACAGGCAGCTGCCTGCACAGGGAGCACTGCTAATGGGGGGTCTGGGGAGGAGGCAGCCCTTGCACCCCGGTGCCCGGCCAGGCTGGCACAGCGGCACCGAGAGCACAGGAGCTTCGCCAGCGGCAGCCGTGGGGGACGGCCGCCTTTTAATGAACTTTAATTTCCCTGACTGACAGCCCTGCGAAGCAGCCTTCAGAAGCAGAGCGGCCTCCAGGATCCTCGTTAGATGCCAGCAGAAATAAACAGGTCGTTTTAATTGACGTTACAATTAGGCAGCACGGGGGCAAGCCTCCGAGCCGCGGGGAAAGCATCGTCACGCCTGGCCCCCGTGCTACCGGCAGGGCCCGTCACCCCACCAGCACGGAGGCACCACGGACCTTATTTGATTTCGAAAGTGCCAGGAGCCTCTTCCCCAGGGGCTGCACAGCAGCATGGGGGGCAGCTGTCCCCTCCCGGCTGGGGGGGACCTCCCGCCACGTCCCCTCCCCGAGGGGGGCTGTGCTGGCTGCTGCTGGGATGGTTGCTCATGGGGAAAAACCATCCCAACGCAGCCAAATGTTTCCCCAAATTGTACTGAATTTTAAAAAAGGTGGGGCGAGGAGCTTGAAAAATGCCCCCTGCTGCAACATGAAATGTTGTGAAATGAGTTTTCCATTTAACGACAAATTCGAATTCCCTTATATTATTTTAAAACAAATCCAAAGACGACCTGAACTATTGTATTATGCATAAATCGATGTAATCTTAATAAAGAGAAGGCAGATACCAGCATGCTGCTATAGAGCGTGTGAAGTCCCTAAGCGGTTTGGAAATGCCGAGACAGCAGCGTTTGAGCTCACCGTTTCCCAAAAGGCTGTTTCCCGAGGCAAACAGGCCTGGCGATGTGGTTTCTGCTCTGACTTGGAATAAACCCCCCTGTTTCCGAGCACGGCCGCCGGTGGAGGCACGGCTTAGCACCGCACCAGCCCTGGGTGGGATGCGGTCCCCAGGGACGCTCGGAGCCGGACGCGCCCCGAGAGCTCACCTCCTGCTCCTTCGCCCGTGGCGCCTCGGGGGGTGCCCGGCTCTCCTTGCTCTCCACCTCCGTTTTGGGGGTTGTGCTCTTCCCCTTCGGCGCAGCGCTCTCAGGAGCTCTGGAAGGCTCTGGGACAGCTTTGGGCAGCGGCTTTTCCTCTGCCGGCACCGGGGGCTTCTTCTCCACCGGGGCAGGGCTCGGGGTCCTGCTCTGCTCGGCAGCCTGAAGGCTCCTCGCGGGCGAGGGCTGCCGCTCGGGGGGTGCCGCTGGCTCGGTGGGCGCCGGCGCGGGTGCTCTCTGCTGCTGGCCGGTGGCCGGCGGCTGGTGCCGTGGGGAGCCGGTGGGCGGTTGCTTTGGGGCAGGCAGTGGCATCGGGGCAGGGTCGCCGAGGCTGCCTTCGAGCAGCCGCTGAGTTTGGCAGTTCAAGCAGAGCCATTCGTTCTTCTGCAAAACACAGAAAGCAAAAGTTCTGTTGAAACTCCGGGAGCTTTGTCCCAGCAGGGACCTCACTGAGCAGTTCAGCTGATGGGACACACGGCGATGGTGCAAAGGACTCAGCCCGCCCAAACCAAATAACTGGCTTTGGAGAGGCCAGGCGGTGAGCTGGCAAGTGCCGAAATGCCGGTGCGGGCTGTGGAGGCGCGCACACGGCGCTGGAGCCGTACTGTACAAGCCGTCTAGAAGGAGAGACTGACCGTCCAGCTTAAACCCACCCCTACCCCCGCCCAGACCTCAGTGATGTTTAGCCAGAGGCACCATGGCTACGACGCAGGGATTTCACGCTCTCCCCCACCACACAGCATCAGCAGCTCTTTTCATCTCCAGTCTTGCCGGTATTTGGGTTTTAAATGAAGTTAAACAATGAAGGCAGATACTGCCATAGCTTAACACTTCTCAGGCTCCGTACAGTTCTTTCTCACTCTGATTTGTTTTCCTCGATACAATAAAGGTTTAACAGCATAATCATAATACTTAAGGATCTTTTTTCCTAGGTTATCAGAAAATACTGGGTACACAAGTACACAAAAATTTCCCCAAGACATTACCCAAAGTACACGCTGTGCGGGAAAAGAACAAGACAATCTCGTCTAGTGAAATTCCCAGCAAGAGCCGTCGTTTTATGGCCTGGAAAAAGCAGCTTGCAAGCAGGGCTGTGAGCGGCAGAGAGCCTGCGGGGCTACGGCAGGGGCTCTGCGTTTTCTCTTCCTGGCCTTTCTTTCGGCACCCCGGGGGTCTCCTGTGCCGGGGAGACCCCGCTGACAGTCCAGCACCCTGCGCTTCAGCCTGACCGCCCGCGGCAGAGCGCTACACCGTTACAGCCTCGGATGGCAGAAAACCAGCGAAGGGATAACTGAATTTTCCCAAGCCGTGGGAGAGCCCCGGCCCCGTCAGCAGCCAGCGCCGCACGGAGCTGCGCGTGCACTGCGAGCACGGGCTGTGCCGCAGCAGCCAGCGCAGCATTTGCCATCGCACCCCGGTGCCCGCTGCAGTGAATGCCTCCGGCAGCAGGAGCTGCAAGTTGCCGAGCTCCTACATGTGCACGAGGGGGCAAGAAATCCTGCCCGTGGCAGCCGTGGGGAGACGGGAGACAAGCAAAGCCACCAGCGCCCAGCAGGAACATCTCTGGCAAACCTCTCGGAGCTCTCCGTCCCCATCTTTAAGAGACCTCTGCAGCCCCACCAACGCCCAGCACCGACACCCATCACGCTGCTGGATGCTAAAAAACCAGGGGCTCAGTGACGATCTGTGACCGAGGCATCTCACAGCCCTGTGCCAGCACCCCACAAATGACCCGTCCCTCTCCCACGGTCCCACAGCCTCGCTGGCTCGGTGTTTGGTTATCCCACAGCACCCCTGCTCCCTCTCAGAGGGGTCGGCTCTGGAGCAGCTCCCCCATACGTATAAGGTGGCCGCGGGCATTTCCCAGCTAACACGGCCAACAGGATTAAGCTGCCCCTGAGAAAAATGCAAACATTTGACAACTGGCTGATTTGCTAACAGCTTGTAAATCCCGAGATTTAGTGCATCAAGATTAACTAGATCCCATGAAGATAATAATAATTAGGCTGTATTTAGTGCTTTACACGTCCAAACCGTTGGGTGCCCAGGAAGTCAGGGTGCCCCTCGCCAGGGCGGTAAGCGGGTAAGGAGCTTACAGCAAAGGCACGGCGGCGCCTGTCTGAGTCTCTGTGCTTAAAGATGCTGGAAACCACGGCCCCTGTCAGGATGGGGATGGGGGCTTGCTCAATGCCGAGGTTTGCTGCCCGAGGGTGCACCGCGGCAGTAGGTACGTGGGTTTTAACCGTGCGGAGCACAGGCGATGGGGAGCCAGGGCCAGCGAAGACTGCGGTGCACGGGGAAGACCAGCAGCGCACGGGCAACGCCGCTGGGATGCAGAGCGGGCTCCAGGTGAAGTAAAGCATTGATAATTAAAGAGCGGGATGAAACCAAAGCGCGCCTGAGATGCCATCTGAAATGAAGAGGCGTTGGCACGGTGGGGTGCGCTGGAAACCGGCCAGCCGGCAGGCAGGGGGGCCAAGGCGCCGGGGGCTGCTCAGCCCCGCCGGATTATCAGGTACACACCTGGGAGGGTCACCGCCCCGACCGCTCGGGCTCCCAGCCTTCCTTGCCCCCAAACCACCAGGATTTGCAGAGGAGTTATGGAAAAAGTAGGTTTCCGGAGAGAGAAACGGTGCTCCTGCGGTCAGTAGGGGCAGGACGGAGCCCGGGGTGCGGGGCAGCCCCGGCCAGCGCCCAGGAGCGAGCGGCTTCGTTCAAGGCTTCATCACATCCGAGTGGTAACGACTACCCCGGTTTTTAATTGCGCACCACGTGAGTGGCATTGGGAAGCGCAGGATGCGGCCGCAACTCCCGCAGGCTCCGCTGAAGGGGCGGCGATTGCCGTGGGGAGGGCTGCCCACGCTCCCTCCAGGGGCACGGGAGGACTCGCAGCAGCCCTGCTCGCAGGGGAGCCCCGGGGCTGCCGCCATACCCCAGGGCAGTACGCGGGGACGGGGCATGGGGCCGGCGAGCATCAGGGTCCGTGGGCGTGGGGGGTGCACCCGGCTCCCCCCGAGCTCTGGCATCCGCTGGCAGGTGGCCACAGCCGCGCTCGCCAACCTCTGCCGGGTTTTACCCTGCAATTGTTTTAATTTACTAATGGGCGACAACAAAACTGTAATTAAGTAAAATAGAAGTCTCCCCGCATAATTTTGGTCAACGTTACTGCTTGGCAAGTTAATTAAATGCTGAATCCCCCAGTGCCGCTGGGGTTTTTTTTTAAACGATGGAGTCAGCAAGCTTCAGCATCACGGTTGCACACCAACCCCCTGTTCAGCGACTCGGAGGTCTGAGAGCCTCGGCAGGAGCCGGCACTGCCAGAGGCTTCCCAGGCTCCCCCAGAGGCTTCCCGGCTTCCCCAGTTAGCTCCTGGGGGCCAGTCCCACTGTCCCCATCACCCCCGAGACCCTTGCTGCAACCTCTCCGGCTTCTGGGAGATGCACGACCGTGATCTTCATCCCAGCGCAAACCTCTCCCCGCAATATCCTCCCTAGGACTCTTCCCGGTTATTTATGGTCTATGGTACTATTTTACACAATCAAAACGATATCTATTAAAATACCAGGACAAAAATCTGTACAAAATAAGATAAGCAGCATGAGGTATAAGTATCTCGCAAGCCAGATCTCATCTCCCAGCATTAAATGTGGTGAATCTCACCAGAATATTTCATTTATTTGCTGACAAGTACTGTGCAGGGCTCATCACTGTGACAGATGGGTGCCTGGAAAATATGGAAAACACTTCTGGTATCTGAATCAAGATCCAAATTAACAACAAGAACCTCATAAAATCACTTCTCAAGCACTCCTCTCAGCCCCGCTTGCAGGAAACCTCCCGTTTAGGAGGGCTCCTGACATCCACCCGCAGCAGAATTGGGGGCATCTCACCGTATGATCCCCTCTCCCAAGCACTCAGCACCCTGCTGCGAAGAACACCCCAGCTCTGTCCATGCTGTGGAGGGTTTTTAGCGCAGTTTTATAGGAAAGGGACTGAGTCATGCTTGATCACTGGATGCCAGGGCTGTTTCAGACCCATCTCGGGCAGTGCCTGGGATCTGGCTGGCAGGTTCTCCATCCTCTAAGCGCTCCTGTGCCCTTCCCTCCCCTTGGCAAAGATGCTCTCTCTGCCGGCAGCCTCCCCGGGCAAACCCCGGTGCTCATTCATTTCGCTCCCCGGATTCCACTGCCCGAGCGCTGGCTGATGCTCTCTCCCCCTTGGTTTCAGCCCATTCCCACAGCTGAACTCTCCCAAGCCCCTCTGAATCACCGCCCTGCAGCTGGAGGCACCACACCCCTCTGCCAAACCCCTTCGACCGAGCCGCTGCAGTTTTAGGAGGCGACAGGGAGCGTGCTGACCCGTGCCAACCGGCGCTTCCCTGGGTCGCTCGCCTACGGAGCGGAGGAGGTACATCACAGTCCCGACCACAGCACCTTCACAAAGCACGTTTTCAACCTCGTGTGCCGTCAGCAAATAACCACAGGCCTGGTTTTACCTCTGCCCAGCCCTTATCTCTCCTAGGAGGCTGAGGCAGCGATGGGATTTGAGACGAGGGCGAGGAAACGTGCTGCCGCGACAGCGGAAGCACCAGAGATCAGGAGACGAGATGGAGCAAATGCAGGAGATGCTCGCTGGAGCTGTGCCTGTGGCAGGAAGAGACCAGAGAGGATTCAGCTGGTCCCAGCGCCAGGAGGGGACCGAGACCGAGGGGGACGTGGAGGCAGCAGGCAGGCAGGGACAGCCCTGGGGACGGGCAGGGCTGCCTGTGCATGCACGCGTGTTCACACACCGCCGCGGGACAGCCGCCTGCGGGTCAGGGCAGGGCAGAAAGCGCAGGGTGTGCTATTGCTCCGACGGTGCCTTTTTTCCCCTAAAAACACCCTCAAAATCCCGCTCAAGCTAGATTCAGAGCTGCCTTCGCTGTGCTTGCTAACTGCATTTATGCTGGCATATGGGTGCTGCTTCTGAAGTTTATGTGTGCATATATATCTCTCTCTCTAGATCTATCTCTCTATATATCTATCTCCCTATATATATATCTATTAAAAAAACCTGTAAATAAAGAAGAAGCGCTAAATGCAACTCAAACACCGTTCAGCAGATCGCGTCGTGTTTCTCGAGGCCGGCTGGCCACGCGCCAAAGCCGGCCCGGCCGGGGGGCAAGGGGGGCTGGCGGGCTCCCCAGGGAGTGGCCGCCCACCCCTCCCACTGCCCGCTCGCCGTTGCAGCCAGCGCGGCACAGAGCCAGCGCTCCCCCGGCGTAAAGCTGCGGGCTCCCGGAACCGTCCGCAGGGAAAGGCAGCGAGGGGACCTCACACACCGCCCGCAGCCGCGTTTCCTGGGCTGCCGACATCTCCACGCTAATTGACTTCATTACCATCAACTGGGCAAGTATTAGTGCAAGCAGGGTTCACAGATTAGCCCAGCTGAAAACCACCACAGTTATTTCAATCTCTTGCTAAATATAGCATTTGACTAAGCAACCCAGTGATGTGTTTTCCAGCATCAGCCTATTCTTATCTGTTCCTGTGGCCTCTCTCAGGCTGATGGAGCCGACAGTCCCTCCCCAGCCCTATTTTAGATGTGTGCGATGTATCGGTGGCCTTCACACCGCAATAACGTGATTAAAAGCAGCGCAGGGTAATGAGCTCGCCGGGACGAGCTCTGCATCACAGGGCTCATTTTCTGCCTCCCATCTGCTCCGCTCCATCCCTCTTCCTCCTCTGTGCTGGGACCTCTCCCGGTTGGAAAAAAAGACACAGAAAAAGAAGATGGGAGAAGCCGCGCGCAATGGCTGAGCGTTGGGGCTGCCGTCAGCCGTGCCGGGAGGGAATGGAAGGACATGGGCAGCGGCAGCTCCCAGCCGCAGCTCCATGGCAGCCGGAGGGGAGACGCGGTGTCTCACACCAGCGTTCCCTCCCCTCGCACCCAGCTGCTGGCCAAAACTACCCGGAGGGGACCTGGAGCAGGAGCAGCAGTGTCTGCCCCACTGCTCATCTCCTTTACCGGTGCCACAGAGAGGAGAAGGCAGAACAGAGACGGGGAGCTGGACAACAGCCAGGTGCCCAAGCGGCCATCGCAGTCCTGTTCCCGCAGCGCCCGCGAGCATCCTCCTCCCTCGGCTCTCCCTTCTTCCCCGCGCACATGCCCCGCACCGGGGACTGTTTCCCTTCCCTGCTCCTGGCCACAGCAGGGACGCATCAGCCCTCCACAACACAGCCCAGAGGTCGGAGAAATGGCACCCGGGGTGTTCACAGCCTCCCACCCCGCAGTTCGATACACCACACAGCCAGAGGATTATTCCAGCTGAAAGTCTTTGACTGATGAGTAATAGCAATGCTCCCCTCCGCTCGCCTTCGAGGAATAGCTGTGCTCTTGCCAAGTCCAGCTTATTCCACTGCAGCAGCCGATGGCCGGGCCGGTGAACGTCACCACGGCGGGGAGAAAGCAGCGTGAGGCTCTGCGGCCGTAGGAGAGCTGCAATCGTGGTTTCCACCAGCATGGCCAGCCTGGACCACCTGCGGCTTCTCGCCCGGCTGCAAACCCAGCAGCCGTGCCCTGGGGTCAGGGCATCGCCGCCCTGGGCAGCCCCGCCTGTGGCAGACGCGGAGATCTGCAGAAAACCGATGGGCTTTTTGGGGCGCTGACCTGTGGACAGGGGCATACGCTGCCCTGCTCTGTCTCCTGAGCTGTCCCATGGCTCCCAGCAAGGGTCCTTCCCAAATTTGGCTTGATAGAGGCTAGAGGAAAAGGCCACCAACTCTTCCATGTTATTAGGAATCATGGTGTTAGAGTTAAGCTTAGACTGCTCTTCCATATTATTATTTCACTGTCGGGCCCAAATAATTTCATTCCATGGAGCTGGGAAACAAGCTCGCCTTGAAACGCCCGACTCGAATGCCAGAGGCCCAGTTGGGTAACCAGTTTGGATCGTCTGGCTAGGACCCCAGAATAAAGCCCCCCCCAGCCCTGGCATCCAGCCGCAGCACCCACAGCCGAGCGGCTCTTGGCACGGACCAGCTCTGCAGCATCTCAGCACCCGCATCCTTGTGCGGCCGTAGCCATCAGGCTCGTCTCTGCCCCTTGCCCACCTTCCACCACCTCCAAAATTAGGGCAGCTGCTGAGGCAGGAAGCACCTTCTGTATTTTCAGAGCTTAAAAAAAAAATCTTTTTGAACGGCAAGAATGTTTCTCAGTCAAAGGATTGAAACTATTTTGCAATCAAGGAAGCGTATTTCCAAACGAGCCCGACTGCGAGAGCCTGGGTGCTGTGTGGGCTGTGTGAAGGGGCTGCTAAAAAAGGGTACACAGCTGTCCAAAATTTGGAAACCGGTGCTTTTGCAGAATATATATAGACATCCCTCCCCACTCAACATATTTCCTTCCAGTTCATTAGATTAAAAAAAAAATGTAAAAAATCAGTAGGATATTGAAGAGAGCAATTTGATGCTTTTGGCTTGTCTAAAAGCCACGGGACCAATTCCCAGGGCTGTGGGTGAGCATCCATCGCCCTGGGAACGGCCTGCTGAGCATCGGTGTCACTGCCACGCTTCTGCAACAACACAGGCAGACATCCAGCAATAAACCAGCTGCCATCAGCAACGGGAAGCGGAGATGCCATCTCCCAGCACGGCAATGGCGGTGGAGAGGAATGCAAGCCGGTTTGCCTCAAGAGGGTGAGGAGGTGAGACATGGAGGCCAACCACCTCTAGGTGGGACATGGACCATCCTCTGCTTTACTATTTGAAGAAGAGAAGGCTAGTTCTGGGCCTAGGCGAGACCACCAGAAATATCCATCCTCATTCAGACCCAACAAGTTCACCCACCACCGTCTGCACCACGTCATCCCTCAGCACTTTGGTTCAGATAAACTACGGCCTTGATTTCACATGGTGGCCACCGCTGGGCAGCAGCTTTAGTACTCATTTATCTCTGTTATTTCCAATCTGGACGTGCTCCCTTTTTTCCTGGCCATTGGCTACCACCATGCATCTCCTGCTACCTTGACCGTTACCGATGTCCCCTTCTGCAGAGAGCAGGTGGAGATAAAGCTGGCTCTGGCGTGGGGCAGACTCCAGACAGAGCACCTTTTCAAAGAAGTGGGAGAGACAACACGTCCAGGCCGGGCACCCAAGAGTGCCATCAAGGGAGGAGACGCACGAGCGCAGTGCTGCGTGTTTAAGAAAAAGGAAAATCACAAAGAGTAAGAAAAATAGGAAGAACAAGAGAGCAAGTCTCGGATGGTGAAAGCGCTTTTTGCTTTCCTTTTCACTGAACCTTACTATTTGTCTCTGTTTTATCTTGGAGAAAGAGCTAAATTAACTACCAGCTCAGTTCCGAGAGACTGGATCCAAATGGATGAAGAATTAAGAAGATTTTCTCTTCACAATAAAATCCAGCCAACGGTATTAAAGCAGCAGAGGGTTTGGTCTGGTTTTCAAAGATTAGCTATGGCTGTCCCAAGGAAGACAAGCTCCAATTTTCCCATTTTGCTCCAACGTGGCATTTATAAAGCTGCCTGGATCATTTACAGTCGTTATAGGCCAGACCGCGATGACCATCATTTAACCACGTAGACGAGAGGGACGTGACTCTTGTCCCCTGTTGTGTTCCAGCTCCCCGTCCCCTCTTGCCCACGCACAGACCGGTTGCTCATAGGGCACCCTCCCCGAGGACCTCGCGGGTGCCTCCTCCAGCGCTGCCAGGGATGCACCCTCTGAGAAACCACATCTTCTCAGCAAGCCCCGCCACTAACATCACGACTCGGCTCTGCATCCCCCGCTAAAACCCACCAGCACAGAGGCAGGAGTCTATTTTCCCCCTACTGATAAAGAAGCAATATATTGTTCATTTTTGTTTGAATCGATCCGGCCGTGCATTGTAATTTACTCCGTGATGTAGTACTCCTTAACGAGATTTATCAGCCTGCCAGCCAGCCTTATCTTTAACAGTCCCCATTATCGGGATGTATTTCTCAGCCAAGGTTAACAGCAGCAGGAGGATCTCTGAACACCGGCTGCATGATAATAATCCTGCAATAACGCCCAGGAGACGTATGTCAGGGCCAGCAGAGCCCATACCCTGGTCACCACGGATCCTAACTCCCTTCGGTGCATTGGCATGGTGTAGGTGCAAGGTGTTTCTCGTGGCCACGCTGCTACTTCACGCATACGTTTGATGAAATAACCGTGTCTCTTCAGGAACTGTTTGAACCCATATGCGGCAGATTTCAAGTTTGCAGCAAAATAATGCTTGCAAAGAGAAACCTGGCAAAAGTCTGCAGAAAACAAATATAATACTCTATTTGTTTTTCCAAAAGAATGGAAGAAAATCCAAGAAAAGCTAAGTTTATCAGAGAAGTCTTATTTAATCAAAACCTTGGTTTTTCATAGGCACTAGTATTGACTAAAATATCCAGCCATCCAACTAGTAATTTTCTGCATCTGATAAAAGCAGATTCAAGCTGTCTGATTGCTCTCTTTTAAATTGCAAAGAGCCCCAAGTGTCTATCAGGCAGCAGCCACTCACTTCCAAACCAGAAGAAAATCTGCGTCTTCAAGAGCTTCAGCTTCCCTCCCGTTACGAGCGGTTCAGTCCCCAGTCCCCTCATCCCCAAACCAGTCTAGCAGCAGCAAATGGGGCTTGAACCTATTTCATGATCACGATGGATCCTTTTCAAAGCGTGTTGGGGAGCCATCGGTTGTACAGCTTAGAAGCTGAGGACATCACAAACCGATGTCCTGTGGCACCTGCACAGTCATATAATGCTTTCAAAACTTTAAAAATAATTACAGTATTTTCCCAGGAGACAGCCCTACGTCAGCAGAGACTGAAAACCCCACGTGGAGGTGGCCGGGGGTACTCAGGGCTCCACCGCTGAGACCTGCCTATCCAGCTTCCCAAGGTCCCTGCACGTTGGGTAGATGCACCACCAGAGGAGACATCTGCTAACAGTTGTCCTCAGCTCTCCCAGGCCCTGCCAGAGAGCCGGAGCTCACCCCCGGGCTTTCCTGGCTGTTTAGCACTTGGAAAATGGGGCACCAAAGGCCAAGGGCTTCGCCTTTGGGTTGAGAGCAGCCAGTGCTGCGCAGACACAGGCAGACATCTCGGGGTAACCATGACCCCACTGATTTCAGCCCTTTGCCTTCCTCTCTTTCTCCATCCTGTTCTGTTTCTGTTTCTATGGCCCCCACCAGGATCTTTACCCTGAAATATGTGTGTTCCTAGAGAACTGGAAGCTTTGGTTTCCGTGGGCAATGCTGTTTGATGCCATTCAATGACTGCTGCTTCAAAAAAAGCCCATATGCCCTCTTCCAGGCTTCAAGATTGTGAGTCCTGATTTCAGTGGCAGAAATATTTTAATTAAATGAACTACCTTTATGGAATAAATCAAGTGATAAGCTTGAAAAATTAACTCTCATAATCTTTCATGCTGCTGTGCAGATCAATAAACTATTACAGTAAAAGGCTGGAAAACGTTCTAGAAACACAGGTTGTTACAACGGAGATGGATGAGCCATTTTACTCCCCAAATTATACACATCAGCATCTTTCCACGCTCGTGCCTTGCACGCCCTCTCCTCCACCCTCTCGCCTGCTGCCCACAGCAAAGCTGGAGCACAGCCAGCGGCTCCCAGCCCTCCTCGTCGGGAGAGCTTCTCCCTCCCTGTCCTCACTGGCTGTGCTCATCCCATGCGATTCCTAACTGCACCAAAATGCCTAAAATCTGGGCTGTAAGGGCATGCTTGGGGAACCCAGGAGTTGCCTACAGAGGGGATACGCGTCTTGGTGGGTCCAATACAATTTTCATCATCTTCGAGACTTATTTTTAAATTTAAGCTTATTTTCAAAACCCTCTCCTTTTAACTTAAACTTACTTTAAAAATAGCTGATAGCCTCCCAGCTGCCACGTGGTGATGTGATGGTGACCCCGACCTGGATGGATGTTCCCACCAGCAGTGCCAGGTCTCTCTGCAGCTGGGAGGTAGGACCTGGCTACAGGCGCTGGGGGTGGAAGAGCTGAGGTTTTCCATCTGTGCTGGTTTTGGCTGGGGTAGAGTTAATTTTCTTCATAGTAGCTAGGATGGGGCTGTGTGCTGGATTTGTGCTGGAAACAGTGTTGATAACACAGGGTTGTTTTAGTGTTGCTGAGCAGTGGTTACACAGAGCCAAGGCCTTTGCTGCCTCTCACCCCACCAGCCAGTGGGCTGGGGGGGCACAAGGAGCTGGGAGGGGACACGGCTGGGACAGCTGACCCCAACTGCCCAAAGGGACATCCCACACCACATGGCATCATGCTCAGCATGTAAAGCTGGGGGAAGAAGGAAGGGGGGGATGTTCGGAGTGATGGCGTTTGTCTTCCCAAGTCACCATTACGCGTGATGGAGCCCCGCCTTCCTGGAGATGGCTGAACACCTGCCTGCCCATGGGAAGGAGTGAAGGAATCCCTTGTTTTGCTTTGCTTGCGTGTGCGGCTTTTGCTTTCCCTATGAAACTGTCTTTGTCTCAACCCCCGAGTTTTCTCACCCTTCCAATTCTCTCCCCCATCCGACAGCAGGGGGAGGGAGCGAGCGGCTGGGTGGGGCTGAGCTGCCGGCTGGGGTTAAACCACGACAGTCCTTTTTGGTGCCCAACATGGGGCTCGAAAGGTTCGAGATAACGACAGATGCGATTGGAATGTGCTAGATAGAATTCATAGCTGTTATTGCTGTTTAGCTATTAACGGGCAGGCTCCTGTGCTTGCCATGGGGCTTGCTTGCCTCACTGTGTATTAGAGTCTAGGGCTTGTTAGTGGCTGCTTTTTGCTCTCGCTGCTTGCCGTGCTGCTGCGCTGCTGATCATCTGACTGTGCTGTGCCTGGGAACGTTCTGATAACAGCAATGGCCACGCGCCTGGGCTGGCAGATGGCCAGGGCATCGCTGCTGGTTCTGTGCTGCTGGACCGGACAGGCTGGAACTCCAGTGTGAACTCGAGTCGAAGGGACTGTGACCTGGGGATAAGCCCATGCCAGAGCAGGTACATCTCAAAGCGTCCGTGGCCACGGTTATGCCTGTGCCGCAGCAGGTATACCTCTGATGGCCTGTGGCCCAAGGATAAGTCCACGCTGGAGAAGGCACACCTCGAAGCATCTGTGGCTGTGGACAGGTCCGTGCTGAAGCAGGTACACCTTGAAGCATCAGTGGCTGTGCACAAGGTCGTGCTGGAGCACCTGAAAGCGTGTGGCCATGGATAAGCCCAAGACAGAGCAGGTACGCCCCCGGAGGGATTGCAGCCATGGGCAAGGCCACGCTGGAGCAGGTCTATCTCCGAAGGCATCGTGGCCCATGGAGAAGGCCACGCTGGAACAGGTGCACCTCAAAGCGACTGTGGCTGTAGGTAAGTCTATGCCGCAGCAGGAATACCCCTGGAGAGACTGTGGCTCATAGATAAGGCTCCACTTGGAGCAGGTACTCCCCTAAGGGACTGCAGTCTGTGGATAAGTCCAACTGAGAGCAGCGGCAAGGGGAAGAGTTCATTGCAATGTTAAACCCGATGGTCTGGTCCAAAGGGACCAGGAGTGGAGACTGTAATGGAAATGCCTTTAAATTGTTGTAACCCATGATTTGAGTTGCATGTTATAGGAATTACTATGGGAGGAACCACCTGAACCAATGGAGGAGAAGCCTTACAAGAAGCAGTGCCAGCACAGCAGCGACCCGACCTGAGCTGGCTTTGGTGCCCAGTAACTCCACGCAACGCACCGCTTCTCCTGTCCTGAGTGACCAGCATAACAGATGGAGCCCAAAGTCATGGACTAAATGAACTCAGTGGGTATTTGTGGACATTTTACAGACTTTTCACAGGGGTGGTCCATAGACTAACGGAACAATATCTGTGTTATTATATGAAAGGAGTGGGAGGGTGGTGGGGGGTAATGAGAATGTACAGGATAGCGTGAGACCTGAGCATGACATAAATGGTATGGAATAAGGGATGGAGAATGTGCTGGTTTTGGCTGGGGTAGAGTTAATTTTCTTCATAGTAGCTAGGATAGGGCTGTGTGTTGGATTTGTGCTGGAAACACACAAATGGAAGTGTTGATAACACAGGGTTGTTTTAGTTACTGCTGAGCAGTGCTCACACAGAGCCAAGGCCTTTGCTGCCTCTCACCCCACCCCACCAGCCAGTGGGCTGGGGGGGCACAAGGAGCTGGGAGGGGACACGGCTGGGACAGCTGACCCCAACTGACCAAAGGGACATCCCACACCACATGGCGTCATGCTCAGCATGTAAAGCTGGGGGAAGAAGGAAGGGAGGGATGTTCGGAGTGATGGCGTTTGTCTTCCCAAGTCACCGTTACGCGTGATGGAGCCCTGCTGTCCTGGAGATGGCTGAACACCTGCCTGCCCATGGGAAGGAGTGAAGGAATCCCTTGTTTTGCTTTGCTGGCATGCGTGGCTTTTGCTTTCCCTATTAAACTGTCTTTATCTCAACCCACGAGTTTTCTCACTTTTACTCTTCCGATTCTCTCCCTCATCCCACCGGGGGGAACTGAGCGAGCGGCTGGGTGGGGCTGAGCTGCCGGCTGGGGTTAAACCATGACACCATCTCAAGAGTAAATGCAGCAAGAATGAAGCTAAGAAGCCAAAACAAAATGAAATGGTGAAGTCCACATAAAATGGTTGCTTTAAAAACAAATTTTTAAAAACATCACATGCATCTTTGCTCAGTTTACTATGCGTCTGTGAAGGCATTTCCTTCCCCAGCTGCCCTTTTTGCAAAGGCAGACAGATGCCTGCAGGACCTCTTGCCCACCTGAAGCCACACGAGGAACTACCTCACGCAAACGCTTTAAGTAATTTAAGAAGCTCCCCTTCCAGAGCAGTTCAGGGCCACCCCAGAAACCTGCTCCTCTGAAGACTGGCAACACTCATCTGACTTCCAGCCTGAAGAAAACCCCAGATTTTTTAAAAATATTGCTGCCTAGCTCTAGTTTGCTCTTCTTTTCCTGATGTCCTATTTGCTTTCGGCAAACAGATGACTGTTGGTCATACTTAACAGCTCCGAGCAAATCAGGAAATTATGTAAAGATGGGAATTTCACAGCTCCTTTGCAGATGGCGAGCCCTTTCAGCGCAGCGCGGGTGTTCGTTCCCGGCAGCCAGTGGGATCTACCACCGCAGCCCACTGGCCCGAGCCTGTGAAAGCCAGGGATTGCCGGGCTGGCACTCAGCCCTGCTCATCCAGGCGGTCCAGCTCCAGAGCCTGGATGCAGCCCTGGCTAGGACAGAGCCACAGGCAAAGCCACAGCGCAGGTCCTATCCTTACACCCACATTCATGCTTTCAGGGGTTATTCCCAACCCAATACCTCATTTCTTTGCCAAACTAGAGGATTTTTTTGAGAATATCTGTTCTCTGAGTCAACCGAACCCCACTGAAATCAATGCTTTTCTGTTTCAACAGGCTTAGGAACCAGGTGCTCTTTGTGCTCCAAACAATTAAAAAAAACCCAAACAAAAAAAAAAAACCCAAACCAAACTCATGTCAGAGATCAGAGACTGCCTGCTAGTTATCTCCCAGTCATGGCACAAATAAGGGCCAAAAGCTTCTAGCCGTGGCACAGGAAAATGTGAAGCATTCAAAGGTGCAATCTGAAGATCCCAAAGCAGATCTCTAAATTAGAAAAGCCCTCTTATCTCTCCTAAAGGTGTCTCCATTTTCGCCAAATCCTCCCTCCGGGCTCCAGCATTTTGTACTCTTTGCTTCAACTCACTCAGGGCAACAAGGTCTCCAGGCTAACTGCAAAACATCTTCTCCCCACTTCCCAACCTCACCTTTCTTCTTGGTTTTGTGTTGTGAGAAACGTAAAAGCCAATGCAGGACCTTGCTCTGCCGTGCCACTTCTGCTGCGGGGCACCGAGCAACTCGTGTCCCACTCTGTCCTGGGTGTTGACTTCATTGGGTGCCAAGGGGCTCTCAGAAAATCTACCTTTGAGATGTTTCATCATGCCAAGGAAGAGGATGGTGAAGGTTGTCCTGTGTCCATTTCCCTATGGTCACTCCTCTGCAAGGAGAGCATGGCACAGGGCATCGAGGGATGAGAAAGGCATGAAGGACTTGGGCTGTTCTCCACTTAAGGTCTCCTAAGGTTCATTTCATTTAATCGGGCAGCTGGTCTCAGCAAATCATCATCTGCCCCAGGCATGAGATGAGCATCTCCAGGGCAGGGAGCCAAGACCCTTGCAAGGGGTCACCCTTGTTGGGTTCCACTCTCTCCATCAGTGTGGAGAGGTGCCTCTGCTGCCAGCTCAGCCTGGGTACCAGACCTGCAGACACCTAAAACCAGAGGAGACAAACCCTACCCTCAGCAGCAGCAGAATCATAGAATGGTTTGGGTTGGACGGGACCTTTAAAGGTCATATCTGGTCCAACCCCCCTGCAAGAGCAGGGACATCTTCAACCAGATCAGGTTGCTCAGAGCCCCGTCCAACCTGACCTGGAATGTTTCCAGGGATGGGGCATCTACCACCTCTCTGGGCAACCTGGGCCAGTGCCTCACCACCCTCATCGTGAAGAATTTCTTCCTTATATCTAGTCTGAATCTACCCTCTTTTAGTTGAAAAACCATTACCCCTTGTCCTATTGCAACAGGCTCTGCTAAAAAGTTTGTCCCCGTCTTTCTTATAAGCCCCCTTTAAGTACTGAAAGGCCGCAATAAGGTCTCCCTGGAGCCTTCTCTTCTCCAGGCTGAACAACCCCAACTCTCTCAGCCTTTCTTTGTAGGAGAGGTGTCCCATCCCTCTGATAATTTTTGATCATTTTTGTGGCCCTCCTCTGGACCCACTCCAACAGGTCCAGCTTCCCCTAGGCCATGGCAGAAGATGCCCAGCGGAGGGTCCCCGCGTGCCGAGCCGGCGCTGGGCAGCCTGGGCAGGGCGGCGCGGGGGTCCCCAAGCACAGCACACCTCGTCCGCAGCACGCTGCCTTATTTTAGCAGGCAGAGCAGATGGCAGTGGGAAGATAAGAAGGCAAGGCAGAATTGAAGAGAAGGCTTTTGAAATAAAGCCCCGTGCTCTGCTGAGGGGGTTTGGTGCATTTTGATGGTCGTAGCCAGGATGAGCTTTGAGGCAGCTCAGGGGTTCACTGGTGGGGGACCTACAGCCACAGAGAGCAGAGACGTTCTCCCCGTGGTTCCCTGGTTCCCAAATACCGCTTGGCAGGGACAGCTGGCCTTGGCTCAGCACGGTCTCGGCGAGGCACAAACAGAACTGAAATAATCCTCAGCAAAGGGAGGCAGAGCCCTCACAGAGGCTTTCAGCCCTGGCAAGAAGGTGCTTCGGCTCCACCACCTCCTGCCCGCGGGGCTGGGACCGTTCCCCTCCCCGATGCCGCCGTGGGTTTCTGCGTGGCTGAGCCTGAACATCTCTCAGGGCTCCTCAGGATCTTCCCCGCCTGAAATGCAGGGGATGCTCTGGAGAGCACCCTGGTTTTTCCTCCTCTCTGAGCCCCTGCAGAGCTGGGGACCATAACAGCAGCGCGCGGGGACCAGTCTAGCAGCGGTAGTCCTGAGCCCAGACTCCAGGGCACGTTGAGAAGATGGTTTATCCCCCTGCCCTGTGCAGCCCTGTGCCCAGTGCTGGCAGCAGCACAGCCTCCTTGCACCCCAGAGACCGTACCCCACCAGCCCGGCTACCGGGATGCTCAGGGAGACAGTGCCAAAGGCTTTGCAAGGCAGACACCATCCACGTGGCATCTGATGACAGCCGTGAAGCCCGAGCATCCCTGCTGTCCCCTTCGCCCAGTTCCACGTCCACCATGACCGGCAGGATAAAGCACCACAGGGCAGGGAAGGGGAGCCCGCAACAACCACAGCCATATCCTCCCGGATCTCTGCCTCCACCTTGCCCTCCAACACAGAAAATACAACTCCAGCAGCTGTGCCTTTAAAATTGTTTCTCTTCCAAATGCCCCGGAAAGTTGTTTAAGTTGCAAAGTATTACCTGGGGCTTTCACATCAGGTTCTTAATTAGCTGAAACAATTTGCTTTGTTGGGGAATCGTTTCCAGGAGCTCCTAAACGGCTTTTAATATCAGCTCTAGGAACAGCCTCAGAAGAGAAAAGCATTTCTTCTGGGTGGCGAGTCGAGCACCCAGCTACACCTCTGCCTCCCCCAGCCCATTTCCTTCTGCCACACAAAGAAGTTGGGCAATTTTTAACAATCAGTTTCGTATTCCCTTCCGCCGGTGCAGGAGCCTTCCCAGGCTGAGCTCTGCAAGCTGGTATTGCCCTCGGCGCCTGAAGTGCAGGCAGGGGGACACTCAGCTCTTGGCTCCCCAGAATCGCCCTCGCTGGGAATTCCAGCTCCCTGCTGCGGGCAGGAGCTCGTGGGGGAAGAGGGCTGAGACTGCACCAGAAAGAGCAGGAGACTTCCGATCACACCAGGGGTATAAAGCAACCTCTCACACACCCGAAAGGAGGCCTTTTTGCTGCAGAGAGAAGGTGATAGCATTCCCTTTAATGGGTTCCTTACTTACAATTGCTCATTTTGCATGCTTTCTGGAAGATCTCACTTCTCTAGGTACCATTTTGAGCAACATATTTAGAAACTCTTGGCAAAGTACAAAATAATAAATAATTTTGGATGTCCTTTTCCAAGAGGGCAGGCACATCAGCTCCCGCTCGCAGGAGCGAAGCAGTCTCCTGAGGGTATGGCAAAGCCTTGGCTACGCTCCCTCTTTAAACTTTCATTTTGTGTCCCATTTCTCATCCAGTTTCTTACGCCTGGCCACAATCACCTTTAAAATTTGGGGGATTTTAAATTAAAATTAATTGGGTGGCAGAGCACCCGCACCAATGCCACTTGCAGGCAGCATCCCCCATCGTTGCCCCCGATGCTGGCGGTGATCGGCCTCGAGCAGATGCACGGGTGGGCACGGGACAGGGAAAGGTGCCGGCATTCCCTCCGCGCCCACGCTGGGGGATGGAGACGTGTCCCAGCTACAGCCAGATCTAGCTGAATTAGGGAGAAAAGGATAATGGGGTAAAAATCAAGGAACTCCAGAAAAATTATTCTAGCAAATTACCAAATAACTCTACAGATAATTTGGATGCGACAAAACCTTGAGTCTGCTGTTTCACCAACAAACAGTCCGCGATGCGCCAAACACCAAAGGAGGACGTTACCCAGCGTTACTTATGTTAGCACGTGACGTAGCCAGAAGCCTCAGATGCTGTCTTTGGAGGAGCCAAACAGGACGGCAGAAGCTGTCCCCAGGGTGGGTTTTTTCTGCTCTTTGGTGCTGGCGTTTGCACAACAGGAAAATTTTTTGGAGAGAAATACATTTTGTATTAGAGCAATCAATATCCTTAGAAAGCGGGCAAGCCTCCGGAGGCACAGGAGCCCTCGCCAGCCCGGCCCCCGGCACCCTCCTCTGCTTTGTGAGCTTCTCAAGGGACGTTTCCTAAAAATTCCCCGTTTTGTCAGGGAAGGATCGCACATTTGATGGAGCGTTTTATCCCCCGGGGCTTCTAAATATTGCCTACACGATCAGACCCTACTCCAACACACCCCGGCTTAACCTCATTTATTTATGGTTAAGGCCAGAGCAGGGGCAGGGCGCGGGCAGGAAAATCGGCCGCCTGTCCCCGCAGAGCCAGGTTTCGGCCCCGGGGGAGGCGGGACGTGCCCGCTGCCCCAGGAGCAGCCGTGCCTAGGAGGCCGTTGCAGGCACCAGCAGCGCTGCTCCGCACTCAGCCCAGCTCCCGGCAGGGCTCCCCGAGCTCAGGCACGGCCTCGCGCTCGCAGGACGGACGGTGGGGCCGGGGAGCACCCGACGTGCCGCGTGTGACACCCCCTCGCCCGAACACTGCGGTAGAGTCGTCACCCACGTTTTGGGGGTCAGACCTCGCGGTGCCAGAAATAAGGGGTAGCTAAGGCAGAGGCAAGAGGAGAGATGGGGACTCCCCCGGCCCCAAACATGGGCGCTGGCTTGCAAGTTGCCAAGCGCTTCAACTGCCCAAGCGCTGGACAAGCCTTTCCACCCACTCACGGAGCAGAAACGGGATAAAAATCAAAGACTGAAAAGAGTGCAATTGTTGCAGGATCAAGTACGAGCATCTACGTTAATACCTCAGCTTATAATTACAATCACTTACGTTAATAACTGCACCTCCTTGCTAATCCCTCCTAAACTTCTGATTATTGGAAAGGAGCTGGTTTACAGCCTTACATGAAAAATGAGACTACGGAAGCATCGGGCTTTATAAGAAATCCTGTATCAGCACCAAGGAAGCTGCAGCACGGCTTTCAGTCTGCCCAACAGAGCAGCTGCTGCTAGGCACATTTTATAGCAAAAAAAAAAAGAGACATGTAGGAAAATGAAGCTGTCTCAGTTTAAATAGCAGGGGCAGAGATGGTGTTCTGTACTCAACAGCTTCACTGAAAGCTGGGAAACGACCAGGGAGTAGAAAATGCAGGGACATATCTTCCCCTCTTCTGCTCTGTGAATAAAACACACGCGCAGGAAGCCAGGGTCCAGAAGATTGAGGAGCCCGGATGCCACGACGGCAGGCATGCAAAGGCTTTTAAGCAGACGAAGAGGCAGATGAACCCCCGGGGGGGTCAAAGTGCCTGTAAAGGTTTGGCACCCAACTCCTCCACACGCTAGGATGCGGGTCCCCAGAAGCCATCACAAGAATTTCCACTGGGAGAGCAGAAAATAAGTATAAATAAATAATAAAACCAAAACGGTTTCTAGTGTCTGGGGCTGTGCCAGCCAGCCCCTGCCCTGCGGTGCCACATGGGCACCAGGCTTCTGCGAGGACCTCACACCTCTAAGAAATCAAACTGTCCCTGTGAAACATTTCCCTCCCAAGTGAATGGGCAAATGTCAACCAAAAAGGCGTTTAATCACGTGTTTCCAGTCAGTTCCTGACCCCTATGTCTGAAAAACCATTCAAAAGGTGGCTGCGAGGTGGCCATGGGCCACGCTAATAGGTCCACCACCGAGACTGAAAATCAGCCTGGATAATACAAGAATGAAACGTTGCTCAAAATCTCCATTCAGAGACCTGCACGACTCAGAACCTTGGTGTGCTTCAAAGAAAAAGCTTATTTTCACTTTCTATTTTGCTTTTGCATTTATTTTTGCTGCAGGCCAGTACCATCCACCTTCCCCAGCTCATCAGCCCAGCAACCAGGCCAGGAGGAGGAGGAAGCAGCCGGCTACTTGGTGCACGCCCCCGCTCCATTCAGCTTTTTGGCTTTTAACACGCTGTGATGTTTTATTTTTTTAAATAAAAGTCTGAAGTGCCCTGGCTCGCACTGTTTGCTCCTTGCAGCCACCTGTATTGCCCAGCGAGAGGATCCCCATGTGCAGGGCACATTGCACCAGAGCTCTACTGAGTCCTGGGCACCGGGACAGTGCAGAACCCCAATTCCCCCAACAATATTAATTATACGAGGCTTCCCTTTCAACAGGGGAGAGAAAGGTCCTGTTTCACTGGAGACCAGAGTTTACACTGTGTTGCAGGGAGACTCAAGAAGAAGGATGATGGTGAGGGCTCAGCTCTTCATCCTGCACCTCCTGGCAGTACCACCACTCTGCTGGGGATCAGGCTGCATCCCTTCAGCAAAGCCCCACGGCCATTTAACAGAGAAAGAAAACGAACACCTAGCTGGCTGACTCCCGAGCATTCACTTGTAACCGCACTGATAACGCCGTTTCTTTGCATAGATTTTCTTCCTTTGCCCAGCGGCATTTTCTCCAAGGCCCAACGTACTTCTCGGGAGATGGGACCTTACAGTCCTCACCTCGCATGGCTCGCCCCAACACACGCGTCGTCAGGAAAAATAGGGCACCCCAGCACACAGCAAGGACTGAATGCTGAACTACATGGTATGTGAAACGTTATTAAACCAGGGGGAAACCCTGCAGTGGTTGAATTGTAGATGCCATAAAACTCCTTCAGGTCCTGTTGGCCCTTGGAGAAGGAGGCAACCTTCACTAACATGCACATGGCTGATGAAGGCTTGGCCTTGCTTCAGCAGCACGGTATCAATGTGCCTCCAGTGCCACGAGGCTGTGCTGCCCACGTGGGCTTGCCCTGCCCTTGGGCTTTACCAACAACGGTTTCCATGTGGGAAGGAGGGAGTCAACACAAGAGCCTGGCCTGAGCTAGCGATGCCCATCCCCAACACATTCCCATCCAGCTGGTAATCCCATCATCAGCATCACCGGTGGCTTCTTCCCCAGCATGCCCTCATGCTTCATTGTCAGCAGCCCCTCTCCTCACTCAAATTTTGTTTCATGGACCTTTTACAGATGCTAAAGACAGTAGGATGCAACTGCAAAACGCTGCTGGGTTCACTAGGAGAAATGACGCTGCTTTGGAAGGTGGATCAACACCAACAAAGTCAGTCTGAGATGCTCCCATCACAGCTGGAAAACCGAGCATCTCCACTGCAGCCCGGCCCTAAAGCTGCCTCCCCCTCAACCCACTCAGAAATCCAGTGTTACAAAGCCAATTAAACGCTCGATTAAGTGTCCCAACGTGTTCCCAAATAAAGTACTACCATGGCATATTATTAAAAAAAGAAAAGGAAAGAAGAAAGCTCCAGGTTGTATAATGGCCTGTGAGCACATCAGGACAATCTGTGCCTGCTCGCAGGGGTTGGAAACAGGAGCTGAACAGCCAAATCCCCTCGCCATCTCCAACAAAAAGAGCTGTTTCTCTCTCTGCCCACTGCATCTTCACACCGAGACTCTGATTTACGTGGTCCCACCAGCCTCACCGTCTGCTGCCGGTACCTGCCCGGGGACTGCACGCCTCTACCATCAGTCCCCATGTCGCTGCTCAGAGCGCGCTGCTCCAAAGATCCCTTCCAACCTGACCCTCAACCCAACCCAACTTCTTGCCTTCGTAAGAGCAGTGTCCGCCACAGGCAGATGTTCTCCACCTCCACCAGCAGCCCCTGCTATGGGCAGGGGAAAGGTCTCATGACACAGGAGCCCATGCTCTCCGCTGAGCGGCCTGGATTCAAGGGTCAGTGCTACCACGTCCTGCCAGCCCCCAACAAGTCATCCCGCCAAGCTGAGCATCACAGACATGATCCAAGTGACACTGCCCCTAAAGCAGAAGTAGTCTGTAATCCTATGTAGCATGTTTGGAGGCCACCAAGCAGCCCCAGCCCAGCCCCCTCTGATCCCACCACCGCCTATCCCAGGGCAGAGATGGTGATAACCTACTGATGTTGGGTACCAGTCCCTGCCCTGGGGACTGCTCCTGAGCTTCTTTAGCCGCTGATCATTCAATACAAGATACAGCAGGAGCAGGAACGAGGGTCCAGGCTCTTCCCCCTCCTGCTGAGAGCCTCCACGCCTCCCCCGTAACGTTACCCTCCTCCTCCCCTGCTTTCCTCCAGCATCTCAGGCTCTTTGCTGCATCTGGCACGCCTTTAGGAGGATGCCACGGGAACCTCTTGCTTTGCCCCCATGCCAACTGGGTGCCCAAGCAAGGTGTCCGCTGAGGTCTGCATAAACTCCCTGTGAGCGGGGCTCATCTGACGAGTTACGAGGACACCTCTCAGGCTGGTTCCGCAGTGGACTTCAGTGACGCTGCCCAAGCTAGCGGAGAGGCACGGGCCTCCTCGAGGCATGGGGCTCCAGGGTTGCCCCAGCAGCACAGCTGCCAGTTCTGACTTGAAGAGCAAAGGCAGAAAATCCTGTGCTAGAACGAGGCACACCTGAATTTTGTGAATGAACTGGATTTTTTTGCTCTCCAGCACTTATTTATAAAAACCTTTCTGATATCCATAAGGCACTATGGCAGCTCTAGCTTGTCCTGCTTCCTCTCTGTGCTTTTACCTTGCCTATTTTTGCTGCCTTCAACCTTTCATGTGTACAACAGTAACTCTTTTCAAAGCTTCTCAAGGTCAAGAAAGTCCCTAACAAGGCACGTTAGGGCAGTTATTGATCTTTTCTCAGTCTTTCCCAGAGCGGCTCCAAACTGTGAAACCTCAGTCGGGAGATGGAAAGTTACTCAGGCCCTTCCCAGGCTGGTGAATTTTAATATTCATGGCACTTGACTTGTGAGAATATCAAATCCTCTCGCAGCAATAGCCCCGTATGTCTGTCTGCACGTCCCTGCTGCAAGGTCGCAGTCCCCTCCATCTCCTTAAGGACGGCTCAGGCAGGTTTCTGAAGAACGAGGCTGTTCCAGGAAAGTTTCAGGGACAGAATACCATCACCCCTTAGAAGCAGATTTGCAACAGCTACCAAAATAAGTGTCTGCTGGGAAAAGCAAGCAAAGCTTAGCAGGGGACAGGAGCTGGCATGAAGACCTAACCACGTTATATGGGCAAAAAGCATTTCCCTAAACCGTTCCTGGGCGCTTTCTAGGAAAGACCATGATCAATACCACTCAGATCAAGTTTCACCATCAATTACAGCAGCACTAAATGCACGCTACTGCCTAACGGGACAATACCAGTTGCCCTCCGCATTCCCAGCCTGAACTGTGGCAGGAACCGGCAGAGCCTCCCTTCCGTAGGCTCCCATTGCTGGCCCGGCTCAGCGGAGCCCGAGAAGCCCGCTGCTCCCCCAGGGCTTGCAGGCACTGCCCTGTGCCCACCCACACACATCGCTGCCTTCTGCAGGAGCAACAGGTGCTGGTTTGCCGCTAATGGCAGCGAGCAATGCTGCTACAATTCACGGCAAGATACCGGGCCTTACGGGTTTAGCCCGCAGCACCCTCTTGGAGAATATCAGCCCGTGGGTCTTGTTCACCCCAGCTGGCTGTCGGGAGCAGGCTGCCATGCCCGGGCAGCAGCTGGCACACGGGGGCTGTGGGACCGAGGCAGCGGTGTGGGCAGCCACCCACCCCGCGCCGAGCTGGTGGCTCCAGGAGCTGGCAGGGCAGCTGCCTGCACTCTTACGGGCTGTTTGAGAAGGCCATCTACGATGGAGGCTCAGGTATCCGCATCTGCCCAGCGCCGTGGGCTGGCCCACAGCAGCAATACTAACGCCCCAAAAGCCAAAGGGCTCCCTGTTTTAAGCCCAAATCTTTGCACTTCCTGCTCCATGGTGAGTACTTGGGCTTTGCTCTTGACATACCCGCTGGCCTTCCCGGCAAGACAGCTCAGGAGGACACCTTGGCACTGCTGGCCCAGGCAGCTTGCTAGCCCAGGAGCACAGCAATACGACAGGCAGCGGCTCCAAGTCCTAGGGCACAGCAAATATGCTCTGGAAAAACAGCCTGGCATCAGGGAAGAATCACTCACTTCAAATACATCTTCATTTAGAAGCAAAGAAATACCTTACCTTGCTCAGCCACTGTCACCCCTCTGAATATATAGTTTGGTTTTATGAACAATTGAAAACAATCTGCAGGCGCAGGCAGCAGCTTCCTCCGAAGCATTAATCAGCAGGGTTCACATACGGCTGACGTTTGTCCGTTAATAATATAATTGCATCTAAAGGAGGAAAGGAATCTGGAGCTCTAGGGTTTTTTTTTCTGATTAAAGAAAGGAACAGCAGTTCTTCAGATAATTTTCTAAGTGGCCAGAAGCTGAGAGCAAGCTCAGCAAGGCAAAGCCAGCATTTGGAGTAGTCCTAGAACCTCTAAAGACACGACGAGCAGAAGACAAGAGCCTGCAGCGGACGTGGAAGCAACACCTAATGGGGTTCTGCAGAAAAAACAGCAGTGGGGTCCAGAGGGGCTGCGACAGCCACAGAAACACGGATTGCATGGGTGGGACACCCACGGACGCTGTGCATCACCCATCTGATGGGACTCCACTCTTAACTTAAACTAGTCTGCCGGGTTACGCATCACCACTGACCCCCAGCCCCACTTCAGCCCCTGCGCTTGCAGGAGCCGCCGGCGGGGAGCCTGGCATTGCCCAGCCCAGCAGCAGGAGCTGGCTTAATTACAGCGGGTTAAGCAGCACAGAAAACTCCTGAGTCACAGCGAGCTGTTAATTACCAATCTGTAAAGGGATTCGAGGGCTCACGCCGGCAAAGCCGACTTCATCTCGCGCTGTCATATGCAGCGCTCTCGGTTTGACTTAAGTTTATGTGACTGACCTGAATATTTATACCCCTGGGGCTGGGGTATTTTTTAAAAATTGTGATTTCTACACAAAAATTCAGGAGAAACCCAGCAACTGCTGCACTCTGTGGCCTGCATCTCTGGCTACCTCTTCCTCCCGCAGGAAACTCCGGGGTCTAACCCCCTGCCCACCCTTCAGCATGGCACCTCGCTCCTCCTCCTGTCCCCGGAGAGGGGACCCAGCCGCCTCAGCATCCAGCCAAGCCCCAGGGACCCTGCCAAGTTGTCATCGCAGGACACACGATTTCAGGGAAAACAGCCTCAAAGGAGCGACTGGCAACAGCTGCTCCCTGCTACATCAGGGGCCGCAGAGCGCGTCCGTCGGTACCCTTTGGCCCTCTGAGCCCGGTAGGAATAACAGAGCCCCGATTCCTATAGAAAAACAAGGCCTGCAAACTTTTGGCACCCATCGTGCCCCGTCAAACTGCTCGTCACTCATCTGCCCCGTCACCACGCGCAGGCAGGCGGCTCTTTGGATGGGTTTCATACGTAGAGCATCACACGGAAGAAGGACACGGGGTTCTCCGGGGCGGCGAGCTCCCAGATCCCCAACACGGGCACTGCCTGTGCGCTCCGGAGGGCAGGAGGCAGGTTTTTCTTAAGGCACCTATATCCTGCTTTTCCCCCTGGAAGGAGGCAGTGGGGCTGCCCGGGAGCCATGCACGGCCCCAGACGCCAGACCGGGGCTGGGATTTCTGCGCCGGGACAGTGCTGAGCTGGAGGCACTCTCTTAACCCGGCTAATCCTCTTTGGCCAGGAGCTGTCGGCTAATTACACGCCCAGTGAGAGCACGGACCCTCGGGAAGGGGGCAGGGAGGCACGGCAGACCGGGGGTTGAACACAGGCTCGTGGCTGCCGGCTCCCACCTGCAGCGAGGGTAGGCAAGGCAGGAGCCCAGCACTGCTCCCCACTCGTTTTTTCCCCCCTTCTATGAAATTTATGTGCCAACACTGAAATAATTTTGGCACAAAACCTTTCCTCAGCCCCCCTTCTCTAACCCATCCTCCAGCTGCCAGCAGCAACACCCTGTTCTGCGCAAAGGCTGATCTCACAGAGATTTTTCCATCTAATTGAACTCCCTCTTTCGCAGGCGTTCCTCCCTGCAGCCAAGCGCAGGAGCCGCCGCGGTTGCTCCTGCAAGTAGGGCAGGCTCAGCCCCATCCTCGGCGTCAGCGTCTCGAACCCGAGCTGCACAGCATCATACTGTGGGGAGCTGTTCTGCTCGGGGCCCGGTTTTGCCCAGCGGGAGGTCTTGGAGCATGATGGAAAGCGAGGCCCAGGGCTTTCTGGAAAGTGCTCGATACCGTGATTCACAAGCTCTTTGCAAGAAAGCCATCTGAACGGGCTTGTTTGTACCTGGCTGCAGGTACAAGGGGAGAAGCAGAAGGGGAACATGTCCCACAAAGGACCCAAGCAAAGGCTGTTCCTGCGTCCTGTTGACTTGTGATATCACATTCAGGATAATGTATGTATAATGCACATAATGCATTATTTTATATGCATATAATAATGAACATACCAGCATTCACTGGTGAGACCAGACAGATGCAGCAGCACACCCCGACAACACAAGCGCTAGAAAAAGGATGCTTTTTGTAACACATGGGGAAAGCAAGAAAACAAATGCAATTTTAGGATGCAGATGCTGCGTGGCAGGTACCACAAATCAGTAAGAGGACCCTCCTGAGGGGAAGGCACCCCTTGGGGGTCACCACCTGGCACCCAGGGAGCAGCAGTGTTCTTCAATGAAACTTGTCACAGCTCCTGTTTCAGGCTGGTTAATTAGGCAAAGGGGCATCCTGCCATGCTTATTTAGCAACACAACGTGCCTAGTTCATTTGTTCCTTAATACAAAACCCTTGGAGTCAATCGGGGTCAGTCAGGGTTACCAGGAAAGCATTGTGCAGCACAGGGCAATCACACTGCAAGCCAGCTCTCGCCAGATCACTTGCTCCCTCAGACTCTGCTGTGAACAGGCACGATTTCTTAAATCCCCAGTGAAACGGCCCAGCATTTGGTCTTCCTGCAACAGAAACCGCTTTTCTGCCTGCATGTCACCAGGCTGAGGCTGTAGGGAATTTGGGAGAGCCCCAAAGCGACAGCTCTGACTTGGTGGGAACAGCTCATGGTGCTGTTCCCAGGAGCTGGCTCCTGGGGGAGGTGTGATGAGGTGGGAGGAAGCTCCAGGCACCTGTACGTCTGGTAATTCACATAAACAACTTATTTAAAGCTGGGTAACGTGTATCATGGTGAGCAAGGAAGAGAAGTGGAGGTCAGGCACACTTTTGGGCTTCCTCTCTCTGCTGGTCATCCACAGCCTCCAGAGCCATGGGCCACCACGGCCCACACGCTTCCCCTGGGATGTGCTGCCAAAATGCCATGCTCGTACCTGAACCCTTCACGGGTCCTAGGCTCCCAGTCCTCACCATCATCTTCTGACCATGCCCAGAAACTCTCCAAGACCCAGGGCCAAAGGAAAGCCAGCCCTGCTGGTGGATCTCGTGGGAGCTCTGGGCTTGGAGGCACTACCCAGCTGCTCACAGGCAGGATGCTCTTGGAGCAACCTTCAGCTGGACCAGCCTGCGCGAGCACTCAGCCCCCGGCAGTGCAAAGACAATGACAGAAGTGCAAGTCACCCTTTTCTTTTGGTGGCTCGGTACCTACGCAACTCAGCTGGTGAGTCCGCAGAAAAGAAGCAATTTTAGTATTTTCTTCTCTTTTGCTAGGTTTGAGTGCGCTCGGCTGAATGAAGCGCTGGGGAGGAGGCAGCTCCTTGGATACCTCCCCAGGCGGCTGCAGAGGGTGGGAGGGGACGACAGGGACCTGGAGCCTCCAACTCCATCTTTAGATCAGGAGTGGGATGGGGATGAAAATACCATGGGTAAATAACAGCACATCTTTCCAGGGAAATCAGAAGTTTTAGGGGGCTGCAGATAGGGGCAAAAGCCTTCCCTGCTTTCTGCATTTCACTCTGTTTTCTTCTCCCCATTTCATAACAGCGATCATCAGACAGCGACACCTCCCGCATCTCCCCACTGCTGAGAGCGGTCCAGACGTTTGACCAGTTGCCCCTCCTGACGTTGACCGTGTGTCCAAGTAGTTGGGACCTGTCATGTCCCACTGGTCACCCATCCACACAGCAGAAACAGACACAGACACGCAGCAGGAGGTCTGCTTCCAGCAGCACGCAACAGCCTAACACGGTCTCACCTCCATCGGCAGGCTGGTGCATCTCATGAGGTCTCTCTAAGCACGCAGCTCCCCTTCCCGAAGACCTGCTCTGGCCACGTGCTCCCCCCAAGATCCACCTCAGCTACTTGCAGGGACTAGTCCTCAACAGCCACGATGAATTTGGAGGCGAGCGCACGCTGAAGCACTAGGGTTAGCGTGTGTTAGGATGCCCTTCACCCTCAGCATTATGCGTGATGCCACCACGGAGCTGGGGTCCCCCCAGGGAAGCGGTGCTGCCAGCGTGCCCTCTGGCTCCCATCCTACTACTGGGGTCATCTAGGCCCCCAACAAGTACCAGTCTCAGTTCTGGTGGCGTTTCCCACTGAGCTGCGACAGCCCGCACCGATAGACGAAGAGCAGTCTCCCTCAGCGCAAGTTCATTAGTGCCTCTGTGGCAGCAGAGGTGACCTAGTTAGCGAAAATACTTGTCCTGTGTGAGTATGCAAACATTATTTAGGGTTTTTTTCCCCTCCCAAGATGGTTATACAGTTTTGCTATGAAACTATAATCGCACACAGCCCACCTCCAACACTGTGACAAAGCCTCAATTGCTTCCAGTGACGATACAACTTTGTTTGCAGAAAATGGATTCTTTTAGCACCGTTTTGCTGCAGAACTCCATCCTTCCTCCAAAAACCAGGCCACCATGGCCCATGCCCTCTTCCTCCCTGTGACTCACATTGTTTGAAGCCGGGGGTGAAGACTTTGCCCGGGTTCCAGTGGTACATACAGAGGATGCTGCCAGTCTCACCCGCAGCTCGCGCTCCTCTGCACATACCCGACCTCGGCTCAAATCTCCTCATTAGTTTGCATGCAGCTTCCAAGGGCAGTTTACAGTAAAGGTCCTAATTCATAAAGCAATTAATGGATCAAGCCTCGCTACTTCAAAGAGCAAGTTCTGGTATTTGTGTGAATCTTGGGGCTTGGGACAAGCTTGTGTAAGCTGCGGGCAAAAAGAGGATCAGACCACAAAGCAATTTCCTCAGAAGATCAAGCAAACCTGAAGCCCGACTGCATTAACAGATCTTGCAGTGTTGTCCTTTTCACAGAAAGCATTTGTTAAGAACATTCACAGCTCAAGTGTTGCATTTATTCCTCAACTCTTAAAAAAATAAATCCCATAAACCAACCCATCTATTCTGAGCTGGATAATGGTTCTGTGTAAAGGGAAACAAAACCCAAGACACCACAAAGCCCAGGTGGGACTTCACTGTGGGTCTTCACTCTATGTGAAGGCACGTGGATATTGCAGTGATGAGCAGTAGCAAGAAACTCTAAGACGGCCATACGCGCAAGGGTGAGTTTGCCAAGGGTGTCTGAAGGCGTTTACTCAAGAGCTGAGGAAGCCAAGACAGAGTGCAGCCTTCAAAATCTGAAATTTAATCCCAGTTGTCAGCTAGTGACCCTGGAGACAAGTGCTGGGGAGAGGTCACCTTTCTGTGGTACCTGCAGAGAGCACCATGTTATCAGGTACAACCCAACCCCAAATTAATTCTCTAATTAATTAGTTAACAGGCGGGTGCCAAGGGGAGCACATTAAAGCCATTTAATCAACCCGTGAGCTTTCTGACAAAACACATCATTGCCCAAGGGCACGCCAACCCAGGGCTTCAGTCCTACCCAAGGGACTACACAACGCTTGGACACCTTCTCTTCTCACCCAAGCCCTCAGGGTAGGAAGGAAGCAGTAGTAGGAGCAACAAGCAGAGCGTTTCAGTCAAAAACAGCATTAGGTACAAGGAGGTGGCCATCTCACAGGTTTACACCTCCACACCCACACTGCGCGCCGTGCTGGGAGAGCGGCTCTCCGCTGCCGCGAACGTGACCATGAACAGCAGCAGCTTCAGGAAGAGGAGAAAATTACTGGGTGTAATTGAAACTGCAGGGAGGGGCTAGGGACATAAAATGTAATTATCCGCCATGGAACGCAGCCAAGATTAGCAATCCTACTTCTGGTCATTTAGAGTTCCCATTAACTTTTCCATGTGCTGATTATATCGGTTTTGTGTCTTACTGGCTGCGAGATGCAGCACTTCCAGAAGCAAGCCCTGGGCGTCCTCTCATAATGGTCTCAAAACGCCTGTAGAGGAGGGATTGAGGGTCTAGACTTTAACTGAGGTCTTCCCCAAGGGTCTGGAAGATCTCCCTCCCTGGCTAGCAAGGGGGGAGGAGAGAGTAGGAGGATGCTCCATCTGAGCTCCACCAACTCCCCTCCAGGCATTGGTGGCTAGAGTTGGCTTTTTGGTGCTTGGGAAGATGACCTGGGTGGGCATCACAACAATTCAGAGACCTCCTAGACTATAGTTGGTGAGACTGGGTGGACCTCGGACCACCTGCACCTCCTTCTCCTCTCCTTGCACTCCATCTCAGCAGGCTGCATGATCCCCAGCCAATTCATATCCAGACGGCACCACGGACGTCTCCACACCCATCCTCTGCTCAGCCCCCTCCCCTGCCCTGGCCCCAGGCACGACAATGCAGGGTCCTTGCCATCTGGAGAGGGCAGCAAACTCCAGCGGGACATTGTGTGCCCTCAGCTGATTTGAAATCCTCTTGCTGAGGTCCTGCCACCTTCCCGCCCTCTACCATTTTCCTTGCACCCTCACCATCTGAGGATGCAGGAGCTGTAGGACATCCTTCACCAGCCTCCTCCCAAGCCTGGCTAAGGTGTCCATCCACAGCACCGTGAGGAGGATGCTTGTTGGTGACTCTGGCACCTGCATGACCTGTTTCTATTTCCTCACCCTGTCCACTGACTCCTTGAACACCTTTGGGGAGCAGTGGGCACTGCTGGGGGTGCCCCGAACAACGGCCACCCCTTGCTCCACTCCTCGTGTGAAACCAGCATGAAATCAGTGTACACATATGAAATCCATGTCTTTGTCAAGAGGTAGAGGACCATGGCCTCCAACCCTGGGGCTTCCCCCGGGGGGGACCTGCCTTCAGCAGCTTCTTAAAGGCTTTTTTAAACCTTTGAAGGAAAACACACCATCTTTTCCTCTATTTTAAGTGAGGAGAGAGCACTGACCCTCAGCTCAGAAGGCGCCCGCCCCCGCCAGCCCCCTTACCTCCACCAGGTGAGGTGTGGGGTTGAAGCCACACATATTGCAGACCTGCTGCCGGCAGGTCGTGCAGGTGTTGTAGTTGGGGGGCTCGCCGGAGCCCACGTTAATCTCCGCCTTGCAGAGGGGGCACGAGACCCTTGCTTTCGGCACTTCCTTTGGCTTGACGCCCTGCTCCGGCTTGCCTGGCTTTGCGGCCGGTGCAGCACCAGCCCGGCCCTGCGCCCCTGGGGCTTTGGGACCAGCTTCTTTGCTGACATCGCTGAAGATGATTTTTGGAGGCACTTTGCCAGGAGACGGCTGGCTCGGAGGGGGGGCCTCTGGCTGGACAGACATGAGTGTGCTCGCCTGGGTCAGCAGGGACGCCCCAAAGCCAAAGAGCTTCCCTGTAAGCCCCTCCTGGGGCTGCTCTTGTGCTCCAGCCCCGGGGGCCGGGGCAGCAGGCTTTGCCCCCACGTCTCCCGTCTTTCTCTGCTCAGAGGAGGAAGGCTTGGCTTGCTGATGCTGCGGGGAGGACCTGGCCGCCTCCTGAGGTTTTGGCTGGCCTTGGCCATGCGGTTCCCTCTGTGGCATCGCAGGGTGAGGTTTGGGTGGCTCGGACGGCAGGGCGCGGGAAGCCGGTGGGGACTTATCCACACCCGGGGGTGGCGGGTGCTTGGCCGGGGAGTGGGAGGGGGATGGCGAAGGAGAGTGCAGCTGCTGCTGGCTTTTGGAGCGAGGAGCAGTGGTCATGTCCATCCCCAGCGCCCGCTGCATCTGGCAGTTCAAGCACAACCATTCCTTCACCTGCAAGACAAGGAGACGACATGGGCAGTGAGTGGCAGGCAGCCCACAGGCAGCCCCAGCGCACCCTCAGGTTCCCCTAAACAAACCCTATGTAGCTATAGGAACAAGGCATCAACCCCCAAAACGTTTTGGTACCACGTTCTTCGCAAAAGTGTCTTGCAGTCACAGCGAACAGACCCCATCTGTCACAGGTACCCACGGCACAACATGCCGGTGTGAAAGCAAGCTTTAATTAGCGTTGGTTTGCTTCCAAGGCTTCTGCTGTAAAGCTCCTGCTAGCCACGAGGCTCTGCCTGCAGGCAGCGCATTTCGTGCCTCTCCTGGGGGAGAGGAGCCTTTCCAAGGGCTCCCGGCCCCATCACCAGGCCAGAAAACAGCCAGGGCCCCTCAGCCAGGAGCAGAGGGCTGGCAGGAGGTCCAGGACAGCTCTACAGAGGGATGCCACTATAATGCACATGTACAATTGCAACGCTCCCCAGTGCCAGCACACTGCCCACTGCTGCCGGGTACCTCCCGGGGGAAAAGCTGCCGTGACATGCCCGATGCTTCCCCAGGGCCAGCAGAGATGGCTTCTCTGGAACTGGTGCGGTAGTTGTGATATCCCACCCAAAAATTGGGCGCTGCAGCCCGTAAGGGACAGCAGGGAGTGGGTTCTCCTTGTGCGATGCATCTGTGCTGCTGGGCGGGCAAAGCGCCGACTGGGGAGTAAACAGTTAATTTTCACTCTTGCCAGATGAACTTTTGGATGTAAATGAAAAATACGATGCTCCCTGGCTAAGTGGTGATAAATGAAAGACTTCCCTCTCGAGAGACCTTCCGTGTGACACGCTAATGTCAGAATTAAGTTAATTAAAGAGGCTGTATGAAAGCTGTGAGCCTTCCCATACGAGGAATCCCCAGGATGCTCAGTGGCTGTGCAAATATTAATATATAGCACAGTCAGCAGGACAACCGGGTCTGCCTGCAAAAGATTTCTCCAAGACAAGCAGCTAAGGTGGCAAAAAGGACCAGAGCATTCCCCAAAACCAGAGCAGTATCCAGGACAAGCGGACCCAGTGCCTGGCAGGGGCTGCTGCATGCACAGCACCGACAGCTCCCAGCCCCTGCGCGCTCCTGGGGCTGCGTGTCCCACGGGCCAGCACACGCTGCACGAGACGCGGATTTTCCTGCCTTTCGTTTCAGGAGCAGCCTCCTCATCCCAGTGTTATGGATCACCTCTAAGGCTCGGCTTAATCCCCGCTGCAGAGACATTAACCACCCCATCGCCTCGCCAAGCCCCATGCCTCCAGGGCTGCGTGGCCTTTTGGTCCTGCAGCTGAAGGCGTGGGCGCTGCACAATTGATTCATAACCTGCCCACAAGGTTTTTGCCCCTACACTCCAAGGACAGGCACATTTTATCCTCCTTCTACTCACAAGAGCTGCCTGCAGAAACGTGCAGAGGCAGATGTGCCCTGAACCCCTCCTTACAGGTCCCCTCCCCAGGAGGACTTTCATAAAGCCCAGCCTTCAAATATTGAACTTTTTAAAACAGAGGAAATTCAGATCAACTAGGAAAGATGGATTAAAATTAAAGAGGGGGTGCATGAACAAACCTCCGCCTGCCCACTATGCCCCTTCCACTCTCTGCCCAGCACCTGGCTGGCTCATGGGGCTGCAGAGAGCTCTGCATTGCCTCTTAGTCTCCAGCAAAGCTCTTCCCACCACCTTACAAGCCTGGTTGCACGTCAGCTCTGTGCTCTTCTCAGCCTTCACTATGCTTGCTGAGCTCCCACGTCACCATCCCCACCAGCCTCTGCTCAAGTATTTCACTCAGAGCCGAGTGAAAAGCAGCTGCAATTTTTCCCCAGCAATTTTGCGTTACATGGTTGTTTCTCCAAGCCGTTCCAAACAAGCCACATTAAAGCAATATTTTCAGGAACTAAATATAATTTTTATAATTTCTTATGGTCTTGCTGTCTCTCTTCTGACATACAGAATTACCCGCGTTATTTTTACTTTCACATCCCCTGGAATTTCTTCCCACTATTCTATTTCAGGAGAGCGTCTCCCAAAATCCTGTCAGCTTTGCCCACCATCCCCATCAGCTCCGATTAAAGGAGAACCAATCCTTTCTATTCAGGTTCTCTCTCCCTGCAAAGTTCCCGGTATCTGAGAAATGCAAATCTTCCCTCTCTACATAATCTCCTTACCCGCACTTTAAGACCCTTCGGTGAGGGGGAAGAGGAGATATTCCCAGACCCACGTTGGGGCTGTTTGCACCTAGATTTTAAAGGACCACGACCACAAGGTACGTAGCAAAGGACACGCTCCACACTCCCTCTTTTGTATAGTCTGTATTTATTGTAGCCTGGCACAAGATTTAGCTTATTTTCTGGAATAGGAAAAATACTTTCCCACTCTCCTGCATAAACTTCCAAACAATCAAACAAAATAGAGGGAATCCAACTGATTGCCCTCGACTGTCTGCCAGCTTTAATGAGAAGCAAGTGCTGCTGGTGAATACCGAATGGCTCAGAGCTCCAGCTTTGCTGGTTCACCCCCTCCCCGCGCCACGCACGGTGCTTCCTTTGCCCCGGCCAAGGCTGGTGCAGGAGAACTGCTCCCCGGGCAGCGGGAGGCACCGGCCTCAGGTCCCACGGCCATGCAAGCTGCATGTGGCTCATGGACAAGCTCACCAGGATCTTCCTGAACTCAGGGGCTGGGGAACAACATGATCATTGAAGCTTTCTCACTTTCCACAATAAACCTGGCTTATGCAACCGAGACAGAAAAAAGCCAGGGGGCTTTCAGATGGGATAGAAGCCACCAAATTGCTCTCGGTGACTTGGTGAGCAACTGCTGAGGAACGCCTGTCCTGAGGAGCGTGAGAAAGCTGCAGGAAATACGGCAGCATGCTCCCAGAGCAAGCATTTGAAATGTAAATTTAGTTGGGATTATCACAAATTGCCTGACCGGCCTCTACTGATGCAACTGATGACACAACGTGTGGATTACACAGATCAAAGATGACTTAAAGGATCCTGGAGGGAAGATAGTAAAGAGGAAGGGCCAAGTCATCTTGCCAAAGATCCTTCCCCCAAGAAAGAGAAAGAAGGACGGAAAAGCCTGGGTGTAAATCTTTACTAATCCAACCCCTGAAAGTTTTAATTTGGTGGAGAACTGGGCAAATAAGACACAGAAATAGATGAAAAGGTGGACTATTCGGTTGGCTTGCATCACCATCCTCCAGACGCTCCTCGTCTTGCCTGCAGATTCGTCATGCAGGGAGAAGATGCTGAGAAAACAGTAAAGAAATAGGGGCAAGAATAGGAAAAGAATAATTTATCCTGTTGCTGCTTCATCACTGCTAACAGTCTGGGTAACTAGCAAAATGAAATGTCAATCGGTGAGAAGAGAAAAACCCAAAATTATTGAAAACTCTAGTTCCAGCTCACCTTCTGAGTGCTGAAGTCACCGTTATACCCTAAAATAAGGGGAGGTAAAGCTGCGCTCTCTGGAATAGCCTGAGACCGACTGCTCAGAGCATGCTAATCTCCTTCACCCCAGGAAATCTGACTGGGGGAAATACTGAAAAATACAAAGAAAATGGGGATGTAGACAGTAGCTCTCAAACCAAACTGATGCCTCCCTCGATGAAGAGCGAACGAGGCCAGCTAAAAGTGAAGGTGGCTGCTGCGCAAAACAAAGGGCACCATTAGAAATATAAAATCAGCAAATATCGGAGCTCAGCACACCAACATCAACCGAGAAGCTGTGAAGTACTTAAACCATATGAAAACAAAGGCGCTTCAGGAAGAAGTCTCTCGGGGAGCAGTAGGAAGGATTGATTGAGGGCATTAGGGACAAAGGCCATCCTAGAAAGGACAGAGGTCCATCACTGGGTAGAGATGGTAAAGCTGTTAATGAGACTGATATGGCAGAAGTGATGTAATTACTGTCATCGAACATTTGGGAAGAAGCAGGATAACACTCATTACGAGGATGAAGCATTTCCAACTTATTAGCAATCGAGAAGAACATTCAACAACATCTACCAGCACCAGAAGATATTTAAATTTGGCAGATCTGAATAATTTTGCATCCAAGAGATCTAAGAGAGCTAAGAAAACTGCTGCGTGCTGATGTTCATTTTTAAGAGGAAATTTTAGAAGACTGGAAAAGTCTTCTGCTTGAATATCCAAGAAGGCAGAGGTACGGCCTGAAGGTGACAGCTAGCCAGACATCTGTCCAAGACAAAGCCAGCGCTGGATTCACACAGCAGAGAACTGAAGGGCACGCATATACGCCAGTCAATGTGGTTTTAGGGAAAAATAGGTCACGGCAAGCAAACTTGATTTTATTCTCTACACATTTGATACTAGTAATGCACAGAAGCCATATCCTTGATGTCCAAAAGGTGTTTTGACCTAGAAACGCATGACATGCTGACAAAAAAAAGCACTATAAAATCTGAATAGTGAACATGCTAAATGGATTTCAGACTAGTTACCTGGCTGATCTGGGAGACAACAAGGATTCACCACTACTTGAGTATCTCACCATGGCTAACACTACTCACACGTGGTAGATTTTGGTAAAAAGATAAATATCGACGAAGACGAGTCTCTGCTGCCTGGCAAACCTGCGCTCACTCTGTGCGGGAAGCCCAGAGCTGGAGGTAGGAGTGAGGAGGTGGCTCAGTCTCCTCTTCCAGCACTGAGGGACTCCTTCCACAGCCCTCAACGGTTCCACACCGACATTTTAAGGAGATTAGTAAAACACTGCAGGAGATACAGACCGGATCTGTAAGTGATTCTAGGGATGCAGAAAATGTCTGAAATGAGAGAAGTAAAGAGGCTGATCTTTTTCGTTTATCAAAGAGAAGATTAAGAAGTGACTTGATTACGGTATAGCAGCACATTCAGGGGAAACAATATCAGGTACTAAAAGGTTCTTAATTAGGCAGAAAAAAGCATAAAAAGAACTAATGACTGGAAATGGAAGCCAAATATATTAAGCATCACTTTTAACAGCAGATGTTTCTAACCATTAAAGCAAATTATACACATGCTGTTGGGCTCAGCAGAAGACTCGGGGAGGGAAAGCTTGCAGGCCTTTCATCTATAGGGTATTTTATACCTGTACTGATCTCAAAAGCTTTGAAAGTTTGAGCCATCCCGCCTTTACTGACATTTGGTATGTCTGCATCCAACACCTGACCTGCCCCAGCCCTGCATGCAGCACCCAACACGCCCATGCCCACCAGCCTTACCCTTCCCACCGCAGACCCCTGCAAGGTCCCAGAGTATTCCTCTAACCCCCCTCCCAAATCCTGCTATTCCCCAACGCGCAGGCGGGTCTGCAACCTGCAGCATTCGTGGGGTCACGGCTGCCAGACGTGCCTCCCCCTCTCAGTGCCGCCCTGCAGCTGCCAGCGCTGACCACTTCCAAATCCCATTAGGGATGAAAACTGTCAAATCAGCATCTCCTTAAAAAAAAATGTAGGCAGGAATATACACAGCACATGCTGGCTGTGCTCAGGGCAGGTTTAAACACCGATACGAATTACAGATGGGCACATGCATGGTGGGCCAGATCCCGACCCTCTGCAGAGGGCTGCACTACAGGAGAGCAGTGTTTTGCACAGGTACGCGCAGGCGACCAAAAAGCATCCCTGTGCGCTGCGGCTTACCGATCCCTCTAGAAAAACACCTAGAAAAGCACCCAGCTAAAAATTATGTGAAGCAATAGAGACAGCTTGAGTTTATAAGGCTTCTAAAGTTATTCCACCACCACCTATTTTAGGAAACTATGTGGAAACAGCCCGTCCCCTGGATTTGTTACCAGGAGATGCAAGGGAGGACTGGTGATGTGCAGGTTGTTTTGTTCTCCTCAGGTAAGACAATACAGCTCTAAAAGTATCCTAAGTATAGAGTTCAGCCTTTGCAGTAGACAGGAGAAGCTTTAAAATGAGCTGTAAGCAGAAAGACTTCTTAATTGAACATCCGAGATCTCTTCAAGCCCAAATTGAGGATTATAATGAAGAATAATTCTGTCTCTGCTGAGGGTTGGTTATTTGGGACCATTTGGAGGTCACCCAGGATGCTGTCCTACTACATAAAAATAATAAAACCAAAAAGACTAGGAGAGCATTAGATGACCATATTTAAGACTTTGGAGACTTGAGACTGAATGGTTCCTCACCAGCTCTACCCATTTACACCACCTCACTGCAGCCAAAGCCATCTGACCTTGCTACCTATACGACCCTGTGCCCGATGGCCTCCTCTGATACTTCAGGAGCACAGTCCATCTGACTTGTTTTAAATGATTATTTTAGGCTGGGAAGAACAGCTCCCAAGTCATCTCGAGTCAAGCGTGGTCAACCCCACCCAAGGTTGACCACTTTGAACAGGATGGAGCAAAGGAGCTTTGTCCAGCAGAAGATGCAACCCATCCTCCTTCTCTGGCACGAGACAACAGGATGCACAACTAGCTGAAAAACAAGCAGCCAAGTTCATGGGAAATCACAGGAGAAAAGGAGCGTGGGTTTTCTCCGAATTGCCCAAAACATGTGTATTTAATATTCTCCAAAACTGGAAACCCTGAAAAAAAAACAACAAACCCCTACATATTTGGGAAGAGCAAGACAGCAAGCCTTCAGCAGGAGCTCTTCGACTCCAAGAGCCCCAAGCAGGCACCTGCCCCAGAGCCCCCTCTCACGAAGCCAACCCCAGCAAGTGCACCCCAAGGCCACGGCCACAGCTCCCTCCTCTGCCTTTCGCAGGCACCAGTACAGCCAGAACTAGATGAGTATAAAAATAACCACAGCTGGAACTGGGTAACGAAGGTACTGTGTTAATCAGGCTAATAGGGAGGCTCAACGCCAAGGATCACTGACTGGATGAAGAAGGGCTTCATTAATGGGTGCTACTGGCTTATCCTGGAGGAACGCGGCAACAGCCTGGCCTCTCCCTAGAGCTGCAAGAGCTGCCAGTGACCTGCCTGAGAGTGTCCTTAGGTGCCTCCAACTCCGCAGCTCTGCCTGCGGATGAAGAACCGTCGTCTCACGAAATCAGCCAGTCAGCGAAACATCCCTTCCCCTCCATGCCTCCCAGATCCGCTCTAGAGGAGCTCTCCAGGGGGCACGTCTTGCGTTTTACATTGTCACGCTGAAATCTGCCAAAGCCACGTACCCTGCAATTAAAGCAACATCCTGATCCAAGAGAAGAGGCAGTGCTAGAAGGCAGCCCTTGGCTAGAGAATAGAGGGAACAGCAAACTGTGGCAGGGAGCTGGGACACTGCTGGGAAGGCAGGAGGTGGGAACGGCTGTAGGAGAGCAGGGAAAGCTCAGCAAATCCTGGAAGAGCTGCTGATGCATGGAAAAAAAGCTAAAGGTACTGCATGGAGAAGGCTTCCCACACTATCTCAGACTGGCCGGTGGAGCTTATGACAAATACAAATATATGCCTTATTCTGAAGTTTGGGGTTTGTTTTTTAAAGCAGGACTATTGCTGATTTCTCCTACAGCAACGCGGGGACAGCTTGCCACAAAGCTCACGCAGCGAGGGTAGGAAAAGCAGCCCTTGTTGTTTGGATCAGCGCACAGCCTGCGCGCAAGTGAAATGAGAAGCCTGCAAAGCCTCCCGTGGGAGGCTGCAATGTGGTGTACCAGCCAGGGTCTGCTCTGGGGGGCACAGATAACCTCAGGAGATGAAGTCTCCCAGGCTACCTCTGGAGGACCGGGAGCAGCCCAGGGTGCAGGAGCTGTCGCACGTCCGTGGCCATGCTGCATGTCAAGACATCATCAAAATTCACAAGTGCATCCAGGTGGGGAGGAGGCGGATACAAACATGCAAGCGGCGTGGGCTGAAGCTTCCTGGTCCAAATCTGAAGCACAGATCGAGGAGAACCCCGGGCTCCAGAGGGACTGTGCAATTAGGAGTGTTTCAGCACTTAATTGACAAGGGAATTGGTCACCGAGACACTTCTGAAAAAGGCCACCTTATGCTCATCTTTATCTTCAAAGATCTCAATACAAATAAAATCTAGTCCTTCGCACTCCTGCCCAGAAGGGGACGCCACCAAAGCCATCAGTAATCATCCTGCTAACGCCTGCCAGAAAATAATCAACTTGCTCGCTTGCTGGTGAGCAAGAGGAACCAACCCCCAACCTCATCCTTCACTGCAAACAACAGATGGGAAACCACATTTGTTCAGAGAATCGAGCTGTGGAATAAGACAGTGCCATTTTATCCTATTAGTCACTTCTTAACCAGTCTCCTTTTCTCTAGTTAGCACTCCTGCAACTAACCAACGGCTGGTAGAGCAAGTCTTCTCTCCCCAAAGGGCGTCAGAAGGCACTAACACACGTGAGGCTCTGCAGGTCCTCTGGGTTTGAGGCAATCTCCAGCTCCTGCACCTCGCCGTTCGGACAATCTTTACCCACGCCACGCAGCCACCAACACAGAGATGAAGCAAACATTCAAAGAAAATAATTGCATGCTGCAGAGCTTTGCAACTGACCTTGATCTGCCATCACACGCAGGATGGCTCTCCCCCAGTAGCATCCCCCACGGCTAAGGCGCCGGTCGAGCTGCTGGCTCCTCGGGAAGGGCAAGCATCCCCTTCTTCACCACTCGCCCTTGCTGGCGGAGAGAAACGGATGGGCAGGAGGAAACCTTTCCAGCGCCAGACCCGGCGCTGCTCCTCTGCTTCCCCCAGAGCGCGGGTCCCCCACCCCAAAGCAAGGCGCTGCCTAGCTAAGCACGCCAGCAGTGCCACCGCCCGAGGCGAAGGGACAAGTCCTTCCAGTTCATTAGGGAAGGTTTCTTTTGCAATTTGCTGCCTCACTAGCTCCTGTTTAGACAGCCTTTGTTCCCTGTCCGCAGGAGCGCATGAAAGGTTTGGACGTCTGTACGTGCTCAGAGGATGCTGTCCCCTGGGCCTGGTCAGGGAGGATCGCAAAGAGCTCACCCCAGGTTTCAACCTCTTGAGCTTTGCATGCTGACGTGCTCTAAGTGCAGCCCCAGGTCCCCTCCTGCTCCGTAATGCGGGACGTCCACATGAGCCCTCTCGGTCAAGGAAAGCCTAATGGCTTGCTTTGCCTTTTTCTGCTGCTGCTCCCGCACCCTGCCGCCAGCCGAAGGACAGACGTCCAGAGTAACAGCAGCCTCCGGTCCTGCTCGCTTACTGTCTTCTGCAGAACTAAAACAGCGCCTGGGAGGCAGCGGGGAAGCTCAAAACTTTCCTGCCCAAAGCAGAGAAATACACGAGGCCGTGGGGTTTCTCTGGGTGCAAAGCGACTACCGTGTAGAGCAGTGATACAATTCATAGCTATAATGCTATAAAGAGCATAGGCTGCTCTCAATAAATAGACTTAACAGATTAATTTAAAAACAGCCCAGTTCCCTGTTGGTAACACAGAATAAAATCATCATTCATTTACTGTATGACTCCACATTTATTCAGTTATGAGTGGGCCCTGTTGCAGCCTTGCCCATGAGTTTCTGGCTCCTTTGGGAACCCTCCTGGACAATTACAGTAATAGTAGATAATGGCTGTAGCTCAGGGACTAAGCTAAACACACATCAATATCTGAAGGTCATTTTACGCCCCAAACTTTGCATTACCTTGGCAGCATCAACGTCTGAGTACAGCACAGCAGCAGCCAGGGTGGAGAGGATCGTGATCCTCTGACCCAGCAGCGAGCGTCTGGGATGGAAGTTTTTAAACAATAAAGACAATCCTGGTGCTAGTGTCGACAGCCCAAAGTATTTTCAGAGACAGAGTCACAGACCAGGTGTTACGGCCTCACGTTTTCTGCAGACTGAAGGAGCCAAGTTAGGTCTCACTTACCCTGGGCCAACACGTATTTATGAGTGAAGCCGCTGGAACGAACAACTTCTGCAAATGAATACATCAGAGTGGATCAATGCATCAAAGGAGAATGTATTTTCTGTCTTTTTTTTATTATTCTGGATTAAATATGTAATAAATGCTCTTGTAGATGTTAAGGCCTGAAGATAGACAAGCCATTGCACAATCTTTTTACATACCTAAACAGATTTAATTGCTCAATTATTCCAGATAAACACGATAAGTTCCCTGCCATGAATAATTTATAATCCAGCTAGCCACACAATCTGTGAAACACCAATCTATGGCTGCAGCAAAGGAAAAGCGAGCAGATGCCATGATCCTGAGACACCCCGGCTTGTTACCAAACGTTGGCCAAAGGGGCAATAGCATAAGCTGCCCAAGGCAGGTTTATGCCCAAGGCAGGTCTGATCTTGCTTGAAATCCCTCAGCCTGTGTCTTCATTTGGGTTATCGTGTTGCTCGGAGGATACAAATATTGAACAAATTAAATAGGCACAAGATTCAGCTGTGCACCTGGGAGGAGACAGGCACAGTACATCCCCGCTCCGTTCATGGTTGGGACGGGGCTGGGACAGCCCTCCTCAGGAGCCGGCTGTACTGGTTTCTCCAGGAATTTCATTAGAGGATCGTGATGGAGCGTAAGAGCCGCAGTGAAGCCCGATGGGACACAGCGCACTGGGGGACGGAGGCCTGCAGGGGCTGTCGCGAGGGACGGCACTCAGCACCCTGCGGAGGAGGCAGGGGAAAGGAGGACTGCTGGGGGAATGAAAGGTCCTGTCCAGCCGGGACTTACCACACTCGGATAGGAGAGACCCAAGAGAGGGACCTGGAAGGTGTCCAGAAGGAGGGTTAATCCTAAACCCATGACGAAGCCATCGCAGGCAGCCCCCTTCCCACGCAGAGGAGTAACGAACCGCAGCGCTGAGCGCTGCCCGGGGAACACTGTGGTACCAACCACACATCAAAGGGTAGGAGGGGCAGGTACCACCTCCGGGCTCCAGTGACCCTGAACGAACGCAGCCCTTTCCTATCGGGCTCGGGGCCCTACCATAAACCTTGAGCATCTTTATGACTCTGAGCAGCAGACAAGAGGCGCTGGGTGGGCTTCCTCCAACCTGGGCACCCCGGACTGCCTTTCCCTGCCCCGCTCCCCACTCTTGCTAATAGATGCTCCTGCATCTGAATTTTATTTACACTGCTGCTTCGTTCCAACAAACCCATATTAAAGGCTTCGGGATTTTGCCCTGATATCCTGCAGCAGCAAGGAGAGGGGGCTGTAAGGGCCTCTGAAAGGTTTTGGCTCTATCCTCTGCCCCCAGGCAGGATCAAACACGCCTGCATTGCTGCCGACAGATGTTTGTCTAATTTGGTCTCCAAAACTTCCCACCAGTTGTGGATTTACCGGGTGGGCAGCGAAAGGGGGAATAAAGGGGCTTTGACTTAACTACTCTCACTGCTAGAAAACATTCTCAAAATATTAACCTAAATCTTCCTTGCAGTCCAAGTCCATCACTTGCCATCCTACAGACCACACACACTGAACAACAGCTATTTTATTCAGCAAAAGTGGCCTACGACCAGCTTCCCTGCTGAAGGCGTCTGTCCGGGGGAGCACGTCCCAGCACCAAGACCACAACGTGCAAAATGTCTCCTAGAGGTGACCGGCCACCACCTTCACGCTGCAGAACTCTTGGTCTTGATCTCCCTGGGGCTCCACAGCATGTCCATGGCCTTCAGACCCAATCAATGGTTTTCTGCGTTTCCAGGTACAGTTTCTGTGCATTTTTAGGAGCTGCTCAGGCAGTGTTGGAGGACTGCGTGCTATGAAAGGAGCTCAGCTTTGCATGGTCCCAAAGCAGCCTACGGACCACCTGCCCCCAGACGTACCTCCCATTTTGCCTTCTTCTGGAGAGACCCACTTGGGTGGCCCTGGCACCTGAAACAGGCTTACAAGTATGGCCATAAACACCAGCAACAGTTTGTCCAGTCACCAGCTACCTATTTTAATAAAGCAGAATAGGTTTTCTGTGTTCCTGAAAGGAACATTTTTTAAAAGTGTTAAAAAAATTTAAAATGTTTAAATTTTAATGTTTTAAAAACCATTTTACATCCAAAATTCCTATCCCCATCCAAAAGCACCTGGAACCAGCTCATAAGTCATAATCTACTACGTAAAATGTATCAATTCCAACACAAAAATCTGCAAACAATTAGAATTTGAACAGATACCTGTAAAGCCACATCCCTGTTAATTGGGTTTTTATAGCCATTATATACCCTCTAAGAAGGGGATACTTAATTGCAAGCCAGTCTACAATAGCAATCACCCTGTCTTCAAAAACAAACGCTAATTGAAAAACAAGATTAAAGTTGGTCATTCAAATCATGATTTTTTTGCTTGCTGATCTAAAGTCATTATCGCCATGGAGATCTAAGCTGATACACCCCGGGAAGGTCCATAAAGTCTTAATCAGAAAGAATCCTGCTATCCACAAGGCTGCCTCCTCTGTCGTCACCCAAGCCAAAATACGAAGTTACTCAAATAGGGCAGCTCTGCTGCCCTCCTGATGGGGGGCTCAAGGATCACCATAGGGCAACCTGCCCGGGACTCCTCAGCCCCATTTCAAACCCTGCGCAAGTTTACAATGAAAGTTAGTTTTGTTCTGCTCAAATGAGGGGCCGAGTCCTCAATTGCAAAACTAGAAACCATTACAGAAGAGAAAAAAATTTCAAATAGAAATTGCTCAGTTAAAAAAAAAAAACAAGACCCACACATTGCAGAAGCAAATCTTTCCTCCACCTTTTTGGGCTTCTTAGCTTTTCTTTGAAAGATCTCCAAACAGCAGCAGCTTTGGGTCAATACAAAAAACCCAACCAAACAACAAAAACACCCCAAACTCACCATGCAAGAATTCTCTCACAAACACCCTTTGGTGCAAACAGGCCACTGTCAACCACTATTTTAATGCTGCCGTTAGCCCCCTATTGCCCGCACAGCCGGCTATCGCACCCCGCGGTGCACGGGGAGCGTGCCCCTTGCCGAGACACTCCTGAGCCCCCTTGCCCCCACTGCTGAGCTACAGCAACATTTCTAGCACCAGTGGCTGCAAAGAGAAGATGGAAAGAGGGATGGAGATGTATTGGACACAGTGGTGCATGCAACCCCAAGCAATAAATACCAGAGAAATAAATCAGGTTGCTCATTTGAGCAAAGCATTTAAGAGCTCCTCGACGAGGACATCCGTCCCTGCCATCACAGCTGACAACTCAGTCCGCTGGAGCAGACCAGTGTTTAATGAAATCTCAAATTAATTTGTCAAGCAAAGAAAAAAAGGCTTCTCTTGTAAATACTGCATTTTTGATTAAAGCATCACAGCTGTGACAGACAGCTATCTCCAGGCAGCTATCCTATGCCTCTGGCAGGACATTTTTGAAAAGGTGCACAGCTTCTATAAAAGCATTTCTTAGTCAAGCCCTATAGCTCAATACATCATCTTTAGGTGCCAAATGCGCCCAGCACCTCCATGCTGGGTCCCCTCCACTGGTGCTGCTGCCGCAGCCAAGGAGCACGTTGGACTGGGTGATAGGCAATGCAAGCCGCAGCGCTCCAGAACAGCACCACTCCGTGTCCATCCAGGCAGAAGGGAAACTACAGAGGAGCAAACTGCACAGTTCAAGCTGATTTCACCCCCCTTTGATTTGTGCCAGTGCCAATTAGAAACCGCTTTTGGAGAGAAACAATAAATCTTGTCGCTGCGCCCCAGCGACGCGAGTATAATTACCAGCCACGGGGACCCTCTCTGATCTACGGTGCATTCTCACAGGCGAGATAGCAGGACCGATTGCTGCTCCCTCCACGTTCGGGTGTTCAGCTGGAGAGGTCTCACTCCTGATTTTTGAGTGTTGTGCATCAAAACCTCCAGCTGAACGGTGGGAGCTGCACCGACTGCGAGCAATCAGACCCAAACCACCTTAAATTGGGCAGATAAGGGATGGATTGGCTGGCAAGAGGGAAGCAGCGGGACCTGGGCACCGGGGGGGGGGGGGGGGGGGAAGGGGAAACATTTTACATCCAAATAAATACCACCTTCCCATAAGCTTCTATCTGCCCACAGCCTTGTCTGCTGGTGTTAACTCCCCTGCCTGGCTAGGCTGGCTCCTGGCGCTCTGCAGAGAAAGGAAAGGAGGAGAAGCAGGTCTGAACCATGGTGTGCAGCAGGCATTGGGATGCAAAATGGCACACCATGCACGGCCAACATCACCTCAGGGGATGCTGCTCATCAGTGCACAGCGACCCACGCGCCCAGGGAGAGGGTCTTGCTGTGCTGAGACCTTTGCTTCCCAGTGGGATGCAGGCTGGGTGGCATGGGGCAACTGCCTGCAGTTGGAAGACATGGGAAAAGGGGTTGGCTGGAGAAGAAGGGGGACTTGGGGCAACAGCTTGAGCTGGCAAAAACCATCAGTAGGGGCAATGAAGCCTTCACTTTTTTGTAGAAAGTAAAATAGTCCCCATTATTGGCTCTTGGTTGGGGTGGCATGGCTTTCAGATCACTTAACGCAGTGGACCTGTTCAGAGCCCTCCAAATGACACGTCCTTCAAAACCATCAGATCATGGGACTTTTCTGGGCAGACCTGTAAAAACTTTATGCCCAGGATCTGCATGAAGCATTATTTCCACACATCCCCCAGGTCTCAATGAGAATTTAGCACCTGGAATTAGTTATGGAAAACGGTATTTCAGAAATTGCTGGATTTTTTTTCTTCCTAATTCAATAAAGCAATAACCATCGTCTGCTGAGAGCAAGTAATGGGATCCCAGAAGCAGCTCAAAGACAGATGGCAGCAGCAGCATGCCTGTTTGATGATATTTCTCAAAGCGCTCTCCAATTTGAAAGCCACAATCATATAATCTGGAAAATTAATATGGCAGGTCAGAACATAAGGTAGAGTTTGTAAAAATGGATTTTGGGTCATTAGCTGGCCTGGCCCAGCATCTCAGTACTGACTTGGGACTCCAAAAAAAGTCGGGACTCATGCCCCAGCCTACCAAAGGTCCCTTGGGCAGGTTGCTCAGGACTAGATGAAAGCAGCATGCCTGGGTACAAGGGCTCAGTTTAACTGGGCTTCACCTTTTGGGGGGACCCCTCCTCTGCCCCAGCACTGTTGTTCTTGCATTAGCACGCTGGGCTCCATCAAACACCAAGAGTATTTGCTTTTCTCAAAGCTCAAAAGGTTTTGCAATACATAGAGTACGCACTGCCCGTCACGGGCAAAACAGAGGCAGGCGTGCTCAAGGACAAGCCTCTCCCCACAATAAGTATGTGCATTATTTCTGAGGAATCCAGAAATTCAGGTAATTCAACTCTTCCTCAGGTCCCCAGGGTAACTTTAGCACAGACCACTAGTTTTTAGCTAGACCTTTCCACTAGACCTGGTATTTTATCTACTGGGCATCATACTCTGTTCACGGGGGAAAGGAGCAGCAAGCAGCGCCTTCCAGGAGACCAGGAGAAACACAGGAGGTCTCCCAGGGAAAAAAGACGACGTGATACATCTGAGAGCACAGGAGGGGCTGAGCAGAACCAATGTGCGGCCCAGAGCCACAACAAAGCTGGTTTTGGAGGAACCCCACAGCAGAGGAGTTGCAGGGACATGGCCTTTCCAACTTCCCCCCACCTGCGTCTTTAGGCATTGGAGTACTCTGCAATTAAGACAGAGGGGAAAAACCCCAAAACTGAAGTCCCAAGGGGAGTTCCCATTCCTAGAGCCAAGCCTAGCGGTGCCCCTGCTCTGGCACGCCCAGCTGGTTGCTGCTCTATACGTGCACCTCTATACGTTTGCATCCTTAGCAGGCTTTTAATAGGGAACGCTTGCTGAGCCCACATTTCTTGCAAAGCCGAGCTACATGCAGTGACAAGCTCGTTTGCTCTTTGGGGACAGGGCTTCAAATAGCTGCTCGCTTGTGGCAATTAAAACGGGCAGAGTGCTGCCACCAACTCCGGTAGCCTGTGCTGTGACTGATGCAAGCGCCGTCTGTAGTGCTCTGATAAGGATATTGGATGATTCAGAATAATCAAGGCTTTGCTGAACATGAGCCCGAGTATTTGTGCTTCTGTTTCCATCTAACGGGAATACTGCGTCGTGCTCATTAGAAGGGGGAGAGGGCTGCTGGAGGTAGGTGAGCACCAAAACTTCGTCTCCGTAAGTCTGATGGGCACATCTGTCCTGCCCACCACTCAGGTCTCGTCCATGGAGGTCTCCAACTCAAGGGTCCGGCCAGTCTAACCCCATGGCTTGGACACAGCAAGGGGGTGACAGAGCAGGGGGGGAGGGAGCAAACAGTCAATGTTAAGTCTTCTTCCCATCTTGGGGGATTTCCATGAGCTGTGACCAGGCAGTAGGGGCTGCTGCACAAGCAGTTGGGGCTCAATTAAGATGCAGGAGATGGGCAAAGTGGGCAGGGCAAGGGAGGAAGGGGAGGGACACAGTGGCCCTTCAGTCTTCAAAACTGACTTCCAACTGGTTTAGTGCCATGTTATGTCCATGCCTTAACTCGTTTTGACAAACCTGTAATCCCACAGACCTGCTGCATAGCCTACTCCCATCCCATACAGACCACATCTTTCCCTATTGAGCCATTCCAACAACTTGGCTTTGATTTCACCCGGAGCAGAAAGCCAAGCCAACGGCACAGCCTATTTACATGAATCAAAACCAGAACTCAAACATCCCACCCTTCGGCCGTCCTCGATCAAAAGGTTTACAGCCTAGATAAAATGGCATTTCAATCAGAGTTAAAATAACCAGTTTTCATAGTCCAATTAGCACCATATCCCCTCAGATAAGGGCTGCCCAGGAGCACAGCTGCATATTACCTCTCCAAGATGAGGAGCTGGGTACAACAGGAGGGTGAGGTCTGGGAGCAAGGCTGGAGCTTGAATTAAAGCGGTGAGGAACACCTCAGGCAGGAGGCACAAACTGCTGCCCCACAAACACCTTACTGCATTCACGGGGCTGTTTTCAGAAATCTCTGATACTTTTCAGTCCACCACACTACGTGAGTCCCCTCTCAGCACCTAAACATGACCATGGCTAAGAAACGGGGTTAGGAAGAAGCAAGTTGGGTTTCTGGTGATGGGAGCCCACACAGCTCTATAAATAGCATCGGTGATCAGCTAACATTCAGGTCAAAAAAGAGATAACTGCTGAGATGTCACCACCTCTGCCAAGCACGGCTATCTTTAAAGACCAAACAAACCTCATACGTCGTTACCAGCCAGGGTGGGAAGAGCCACATCACAGTGTCCCCTCCTGCGCCGGGGCTCTCCCGCTGGGCACCCCTCTGCCGCACCAGAGACAGCACCGTAGGGGATGCAGAGCGGGTAGTGTCTGACACCCCCCATTATAACCACCCTGCTCTCTGCTGCTTGTAGAAAGATGGTAAACAGGAATTAATTTGTCTGGGATTAACTTAATCCCCGTTGAAGCACTGAAAGCGTTTGAAGTTTCCACCGAAGCACTCCTCGAAGGCAGCGCAGCGTTTTACCACCAATCACACACGGCAAACAAGACCGTACAAGCAAGGGCTATGAAGCCCTGTGCAATGGCTGCTCTTCGGGATATTTTGTGCGTGGTGAGCGGGATCCGGAAGGACACTCAATCACATGTGAGATTTCATGTGCTCGACTGGTAGGAAAACCTTGAGCAGCATCCGCGTGAGCAAAATAGCTCCATCCACCACCACGGGCTGTAAATGATCTTATTCCTCTGCCTGGGGACGTCCAGGGGAGGGAACCGAAAGCAAGTAGCAGACACAGCAAAGCTTTCAAAAACATGGGGAGCCTCTGACTCGGTACCCTGCTCTGCTTTGGAGAGCGTGACAGCCGCTTCCGATCCTCAGCTTGCTTTTCTTTTTAATGATAAAGTGATATGGGAGTTGAAAGCTAGAGGAAAACCACGTCTCATCCAAGCAAACAGCTTGCCGTAACTTAATGTACCGAGGGAAGGACGACGCGGGGCGGTGGTGGCTCAGTGCATGTGGCTTGCTGGGCTTGGTATTTATCAAGTGACAGAAGATGCCAAGAAGGAAGCGGGCCACTTCCCATCTCTCAGAAGTATTTGTCTTTACTTGCAGTTGTTTTTATTACCCCTCTTCACTGCAGCATCGCTCCGGCATGTGGGAAACCATGCTCTCCCATCCCCTCCAAACAATTTAAGACGTCACCATGGACCCTTACGTGTCCCCGCAGTCAGGTCCCTGCTGCCGCGGCTCACTGGAGCCAGCCGTTGGCAGAGGGGAGCCACCATGAGCAACAACAGCAACACCATTAGTCACCGGGAACCGTTTAGCCAAGATCTTTTTTGACATTTTCCGCAAGTGAATTTTGCATTATTTGAATCATCTACACAGAGCGCAGCGAAAGGCGGCATACTGGGAGGAACAGCCAGAATTACTCATGAGCTTTTTTTTTGTTGGCTCTAACTTAAATTGCGATCTGTCGAACAGACAAGTCGCACATCGCTGCAGACTGCTGGGAGAAGCCCCTGCTCGGGCTGCAGCAGGGGCCGAAAAGGCAAATGAGTCATTTATATGGAGAAAGCCTCAGCAAGTACAAGTATGCTACTCTCCAGCTTTGTATTAGTTGCTTTATTCAGTGCTAATCACCCCATTAAAAAAAGATGGAGCAGAAATAAATAAAAAGAAGTCCAAGCAAGAGAGAACAGAAGCATCCTTCACTGCACGCTGCAGACACAGGATGAAGTGAGGGCTGGGATACTTGGTGTAGGGATAAGGGGATTAAGAGGTGAAGAGCAATGGTGGGGAAGGGCTAAAATACAGGAAACACATACACACACAACCTGTTGGTCCAGGGCGATAAATTCAAGGTTCTATCAATATTTTCTCACCATTAAAAAATGCAGAATATTCACTGCAATCACAAAGAGCACAGTGCCTAGCTTTTCCATCGTGCTCACAGCACGAGGTGCTCTTGAAGAGAGCTGTAGGGCTTCTTCAGGTGGGCACATCCCCAGCAAGCGCTGGTCCTGGCCAGCCCACGCCGCAGATGCTAGCTGAGCACCAGGGATGGGAGCTGCCCCACAGCAGCAGACCAGACCAGGGCAAGCATCCCTGCCCGGGCGGGTGCTTCTCAGGGCAGGTGCAGCCCAAATCGCTGCATCCTTATGAGAAGGCAGCCGCCACGACAAGCCCTGGCTCCTGCAAAGAGCATCACACAGCGCATACAGGTCACTGCTGGCTGAAGCTCTGCTAAAAACAAACAACAAATTGGAATAAAACTCACATTTCTCTCCTATTGCGCAGCCTGATCCAATGGAAAATTTCTCCCAGATCTGCAACGTAACGCTAACGACAGATTTATTTTTACAGCTACATCATGAAGAAGGATGATCTCAAAAGAGAAACCATTCTGAAACGGGCAACTTGACTCAGCAACACAGGGGTCTGGCTGGATATAGGGTGCAACCTTACCACGTACACACCCAAAGAGCTGTCTAACACCACAGCAGCACACAAGTCCTGCCTGCCCCAGGGCGTCCTGGGCTTTGATCTGATCACAGGAGGAAAAAGCATACTCCTGAACTTGCTGAAAGGTGCACAGAAGGGAGGACCGCTGCTTACACAGCCAGCCCTGCAAGCTTATGTCCCCAGCTGCCTGCTCCTCTGCCACAGCCACCACAAGCGTGACACCTGGGGGGGAAATCCCCCGGGGGATACCAGACCAGAGAAACACTTACTGTTAAATATTATCCCACTATAAGGACTGCTTGAGATCCAGCATTTTTCAGACCCAGGACCCATTCTTTAAGGGAAGGGGGAACTATAATCTCTAAATACAGCCTCGCGTTTCTGCACAAACACAATAACACATCTTCGAGATGCGGTGCTGCACGTGTGCCAACAGCTGAGGCTGCTTCACAGCCAGGAAAATGAATAGCCAGCAAGGTCCCAAGGGCAGGAGAAAACCTTGTCGGCTTTGCCATTCAGCAAGAGGAGAGACCGCGTAAATGTAGTCTCACGGCTCCTCCTCTGCCGTCAGTCCCGTTGCAAAGAGCTAAATCAAACCCGGAGCTGACGCACCCAGGGAAAACTTGGAAGTTCAGGAGATGCCATGCCAGCATCGCCCCACACCTTCTCAATGAAGAGCCAGGAAGGAGAAGGACCACTTTGGTTGTTTAAAAAGGCAGAGACACAGGGGAGATTAAATGTCTCAAAAATCATGTTTAATTACCTATTGGCAAGCAATATATTCACCCTTCTTCATCCAGCCCTCACCCCTTGATGCTTCCCAAGCTCACTGGTCAGGGGACACATAGTCCCAGAAACCGCCACATTAACACCCAGGAGGAACGGGGCGGCGTGTCAGAGCACAACATACTGCAAAATGTGGCTTCAAGCCACATAAATTACAGAAACATAAGTTACAGTCGTGCTCCAACAACTTCAGGGCTACCCAGACCACAAGGGACCTGCGCCCAGCTGCTCCCCACCAAATCGTTTCGGCATCTATTAGACCCCAGGGTAAAACCGCTGAACCCAAGGGGGATTTTGCCCACGCTTACACAGCGGGCATCAGAGACCTGTAAATGTTTGGATGTTCACTGAATGACAGGCAGGAGATGAGAGGGATGAAAATAGGAGACTGGGGATTTACTGCTACTAATAATGGCCACCGTTTTAATGTAGAACTAATAACCCCCCTGGCACCCCTAAGCACAGCCCTTTGCTCACGGGGCCACTGAACCAGTGGTCACTAGTCAAGCCAAAGCCTCCTGGAGCGCAAATACTTCAGACTGGATCCTTAATTCACAAAAACAGCAGGTTTTACTGAAAATCGGACACTAACACGCTGCAAGGTATAAAACTGAGACGATGGACCGATTGAGAAATGGGCTCTTAGGAAAAGCAGCATATGAACACCTTCACAATTTCTGCAACATTCAGTCTCTTTTTTTTTTTTTAAGTTATGTGCTAAGTGAATGAGGTGGTGCTGCCAGCAGGCCCCACTCCTGCTGGTGGAGCTGGGCTGGAGAAGGCTTTTCTGAATTTTCTTACAGTATTGAGCAGAAAACCATCCACCGGTACATTATGATGGGATAAATACAGCCCTATCCTGTACATTCACACTTACATTAGGAGAAGTGGGCCTGTGTGAACCTCAGGAGGTTCAACAAGGTCAAGTGCAGGGTCCTGCACCTGGGTCGGGGCAGTCCTTGGTTTCAATACAGGCTGGGGGATGATGTGATCAAGAGCAGCCCTGCGGAAAAGGACTTGGGGGTCCTGACGGACGAAAAGCTGGACATGAGCCCACAATGTGCGCTCGCAGCCCAGAAGGCCAACCGTACCCTGGGCTGCATCACAAGCAGCGTGGCCAGCAGGTCGAGGGAGGGGATCCTGCCCCTCTGCTCTGGTGAGAGCCCACCTGCAGTGCTGCGTCCAGCTCTGGAGCCCTCAGCACAAGGAGGACATGGAGCTGCTGGAGCGGGTCCAGAGGAGGGCCACAAAAATGATCCGAGGGCTGGAGCACCTCTCCTACGAGGACAGGCTGAGAGACTTGGGGTTGTTCAGCCTGGAGAAGAGAAGGCACCGGGGAGACCTCCTAGCAGCCTTCCAGTACTTCCAGTACTTCAAGCAGTACTTAAAGGGGGCCTATAGGAAAGATGGGGACAGACTTTTTAGCAAGACCTGTTGTGACAGGACAAGGCGCAATGGTTTTAAACTGAGGGAGGGCAGATTTAGACTGGAGTTAAGAAAGAAATTTCTTACGATGAGGGTGGTGAGGCACTGGCAGAGGTTGCCCAGAGAGGTGGTAGATGCCCCATCCCTGGAAACATTCCAGGTCAGGTTGGACGGGGCTCTGAGCAACCTGATCTGGTTACAGATGTCCCTGCTCTTGCAGGGTTTTGGGCTAGATGACCTGTAAAGGTCCCTTCCAACCCAAACCATTCTATGATTCTATTATTTCATTCTCACCACCTCAGCTGATGGTGTGCTTCCCATTAATACAATTTAAACATTTACCTAAAAACTTCAAATTATTTTTGTGGATATCTCCTCCCGCTACAGATAACTCAAGAGCTGCTGAGAGGTTTTCCTCTCCTGAACAAACAACCTTGACCACTGTTGGGAAACCAACCAGCAAGTTTTTAATCCTCCTTGAGACTTTTCACATTTCACTTGCAAAGGTCCATGATCAAAGGTTGGTGATGATCTTACATGGCACGGAGCATGTAGGGAACAGATTTATTTTCAAATATTTTAAATATTTCATGTTTTCATATTACATTATATTCATACTGTAAAAAGTACAAAGAATCTCTTCGATCTCCTTAAGTAGAGCTAAAAACGTGGACCAGAACTGAAGTTTAACAAGTATTACCACTTCATACAGTCACAAACACAGCAAATACATTCAGAATGGCCTGGGGACAAAAGCAGGGACTTCAAAAAGAAAGTAATTTGGTGAAGAACATACATGTATAAATACGCTTCTTTTATTCAGGGTGGGGGAAAGATATCTACTGCATGCATCTGAATACTTCTGGAACTGCATCTGATGAACACGATTTCAAATTGAAAAAAGCACAATGGAAACGTAAGGAAGAACACCAAGATCTTCTATAATCCCAAAGCAGTTGCAAGCAAACCTATTAGGCAGCCAGACAGTTTGAGTGTCATTTCGGCACTAACTACAGCACATATTTTAATGCTGTGCCACTGCTCTTGATTAAAATCAAAACCACGTTCTAAACTTTTTCGGTTTAGTACTTAAGATGGGAAGGAAATGAATTAAAAGAAACACAAAAAATTTTAAAAGAGCACTGAAGAAGAAATTAATTTCTCAAATTAGCAGTGTGCAGTGGCACTTCAAAACCCCAGAGAAACAGAAAGGATGCCTGCAGGTTACTCCTTGTGATACCAAACAGAGCAAATCCAATCAGATGAACATGCTGCAGGATCAGTCAGGCGAAAGCCACAGGAGCAGCATTACAAAGTGAAAGATGTACAAAAAGAGGATTTTCTAAACCTATTGTACTGGCTTGAAACTGAGCTGTTCCCCCCGGAGGAGATGACAGCCTTGCCGGTATGGTCCTGCAGAACAAGCTGTCCAAAAAAACCCTCAAAGACAACACAGTGGAAAACTAGAAAAGAAGTTTTAATGAGAAACTGAAAATCCTACTAGAACATTAGGGCTACAATATTGCATTCAAAATAACGCATCTCCACTCAAAAGCCTATTTCCTACATAGGTGTGTAAGCAAACTTAAATTTTACCATGCTATTTCATAACTTCTTGTCTTTAGTGGTGCCACCATAGCTCCCTCCTTCACATTTCCCCTTGCTTAAAATAACTGTCTACGGCAAGAGCACTGACCTTCAGGAATAAGTGAATGAACGAGAAAACTGGCACACCAGCATGTAACCAAATTGAAAACGATGACAGCAGTTATCGCATAGCGCGGAGATGAACAGAGGGAAGAATATGATTATCCACATGTAAAATATTGAGTGACACCGACAGCAGACAGGAACTTCTGTTTGCCCAGTCTTGTGAGACAAGAATGAGCTGGTGCTCAAAGGAATAAAAAGACAGCAAATAAAAAAAACAAAAAAGATTTTTCTTGCTCAGCAAGCAATCAACTCAAGATGCCATAGAGTCCAGCTGCTTCGTCATGATAGAAATTCATTACTTGCCTTTAAGATAAAATGACCATCAAGCCAGAAAAGGAATAAAATAAGAGACAAGACAAAGAAAACTAATTTTTCAAAGGCACGTATATGCTTCTGAGCAGAAGGTATCACCTAATTATCGAGCTAAAGTGTTTTGCTAGGGGGTATGGCTAACCCTCCTCTGAAAAATCTGCTCTTGCTACTTGTAAGTGGCAGGACGGAGCATGATGGACTACAGCTCGTATACCAAGTCTGTTGTTATTTTATTTTTATATGTATAGAAAAGATATATTTAAAAGCTATTTTATAATTTATATATTTTATATATATACACACATAAAAAATATAAAAGACACATCAAGCTTATATAAACATCAGGCTCTCAAAAGGGTTTCAGAAGTCAACGCACATGGCTGTGTTACACCAGACAAGTACCAGAGTTCCCACCTCGCCACACCTGTGGTTTCTGGCAGTCCCACAGATTGCACAGGAGAGGATGTACCAAGTAAAACACAATTTTGGTTTTCCTGGGTTTGGTTTTCTTCGAAAATGTGATATTTTCGATGATTTAATTCTACTAGAAAGCCTTGAAAGCAGAAAGAGAAGTTACAAATCCATATCTACTGCAGCACAAAGTAGACACATCAACTATTCACATGAAAATATATTCATAAGGAAATGCAAATGGAAAATACAACCCCACAAATCCCCTCATTAGCAATACTGTGCAGCCACCCAGCAGCACCTGCCGGGTTTGAGGGACCAGACTGGATGGATGTTTTGCCCTGTGAGGGACGGTCAAGCAGTGGAGCAGGTGGGACCGGCAGATCCATCCTTGGGAGTTTGAGACCCAACCGGATAAAGCCCGGAGCTCCCCTGCCTGATCTCTGCTTTGAGCAGAGGTTGGACTAGGTGACCCCTGGAGGTCCTTTCCAACCTGGCTCCTACCATCAAGAAAGCAAGCAACCTCCGAGCTGCCTCCCATTAACCCTTTTTAATGCCACCAGACGGCTTCAGACGCCTTCCTATGCGACTCTAGAATAGCAGCACAAGTGATGATGCCAAGGAAGGCGAGTCACGCTTCAACAAGGCAGTAAGCACCGTCGCTCCCCCAGCCAGCCCAGCACACGGGCTGCCAACACAAGCTGCAAACAGCAATCCTGGACAACTGTTTTCATCCCCCAGCTCCCTCAACGACCTACTTACAAGTCATAAGGTTGCTTGCTGTTGAAATACATATTAAACTCAGAACAAACAAAAAAAACCACCCCACATCTTTTTTCATCCCAGGTTCAATTTTTTGAATGATGTTTAAAAATGCTCCGCAGTCAATCACATTTCAGAGGGCAGAGACACCTAGAGATGCCTCGAGATGGCCTAGAGATGCTAAGCAGAAACTCCATGCACACACACATTTTAACATGGGTATCTACAAGAGAGGCTCCGGGTAGGGGCCACTGCGGGAAAGCTCTGGGGGCAAGGCAGTGGAGACCGGTCCCGGCTGACCAGAAACTGAGCAATAGGTGCATTTTTGTTTGTTTATTTGCTGTTTAACTGCTACTCTTCAGAGCAGTTGGCCAACTTTCAATGCAGTGCTTGGACAACAAAATAAATGTTTAGCAAATCAATTTAGAAGTGAAACAGAAGTGTGACCCATGGCATTTCCTTGCAGAAGCCTGAATTTCCACCTCAGGGCCCTTTGTTAAGGTCTGAGACCTTATTCTGATCTTCACAGGAGTAAGTATGTCTTTACAGGGGTACAAAAGCAGCACCCAGCTAATTATGTCTCGCTATGCCAGGGGTATCAGCTCTCCTTGCTCTCCAACCTCTCCTCCACCGGGAAAAGGGACTGGAAGGCAGGAGTCTCTCAAACAACGGTGTTTAGAAACCACTGTCTGGTGTCAGGAGCAAGCACTGCGTGCCTACCAGAAACAGCTACTGGCAATAAAACGTGGGTACCCAGGGGAATTCAGTGCCTGAATCCTCTTTTCTCGCACACTGGAGTGGCACAGTGGCTTTCCAAAGCACGGCTTAGCATTTCTGTTATTAAGCCTGAGAGTAGGAATCCAATGGTTTAGCTCTTAACAGCTGCAAAAAGCATCCACGTCCCTTCCCACCCTGTGTGGAAGTCTCTGACCTGATGGATTGGCAAGGAGAGCCCCAGCCAGCCCCAGCACCCCTTGCTCGCCATTGCTGCCAGATCCGCCCCTGGGAACCCGGCACATCCATTTCACACATCCCACATGGCACGAAACACTCCCCCGGCAAGGCACCATCTCACGCACAACTTCGCACTTCTCTCCTGCCACCAAGCCTGACGCTGTCTGAAACTCACCCGCCACCAAAACATCACCACCCGGGATGAGTCAGGGTCTAAGACGATTGACACCTTGGGGCTGCCAACAACCCCTCTGCTCTCCTCCCGCTGTTGAGTCCTTCAACTTCAGGGCAGTTTTGTGTACGTGGACCTCACCTCAGCCAAGCATTCTGGGGTCCCAGCAACAGAGACTGAACCTCTCTGGTGGTCTACCATTTCCCTTTAACTAATTTGCCTCCCTTGCCTCATTATAGCTCACATTATCGCAATTATCCCGATTAACCAGCAGAGCCCTTGCTCTTGGGCAATGCTTCGCAGCTGCCAAAAGCAAAGGTGCAACTTCTGTGCTTGGAGAAAACAAGAACCTCTCCCTGCAAACCTTGGCGGCAGCCACAGCACTGCCCACCCGAACCGGCCGGAAAGGCTGCCCGAGGAAGAGGAGCCGTTACCTGGGTGAGGTGCGGGTTGGGGTTGAAGCCGCACTGGTTGCAGACTTTGCTGTGACACTGGGTGCAGGCGTTGAAGTTTGGCTGGCCGGGGGAGGAGGTGAGCTCTGTCGTCTTGCATATGGGGCACAACGTGCTGCTGGGGAGGGGGGCGATCTGCGGGAGCGAGTAGGGAGAGGTAGGGGTGCTGCCCCGGTCCGGTGACGCCGAGGGAGACCTCCCCGAGCCCTGGCTCCTGGCATCCACCTGCAGCGTCCTCCGCGGTCCCTCCGCCGGCGGTCCAGGCTGGCCCCGGCCCCTCATCTCCCGGGGGCTCTGGGAGCTGGGTGCAGTCTGTGCAAGGGAGGGGGATGCTGACCGCTGGCCCGCGGCCTGATCCAGCTGCTCCGGTCTCCTCGGCGTGCTGAAACACCATTACAAATACACATAATAAGCCAGGTTTAGTACACTTAAATGATGCCTGTCAATGCAGAAAACATCTAAAGCACTCTCGCCGCTCTCGAAGCCCCAGCTCAGCCAAGGAGGCATGGTGAAACCACACTGCAAACCAGGGAAACTGTTCAGATCAGCAGAAGGATACACTTTACCTTATGAAATGAGGCACAATTTCAGCTTTCTCTTATATAACCCAGCAGCAGAGATGTAATTGAATTATTTGGCATATTCCGAGTTGAACTTTAATCAGAAAGTTGCACAGAAAACAGGAATGAGAAGTTTGGGGCAGCTCAGCCTCCTGCCAGCCAGGGGCTCCCCGTTAGCATTTTTCCAGCCCAAACCAGTGCTCAAAGAGGCAGCAGCAACTCTGCTTTGCAGATTGCCAAGCTCTTTCTGCAGGGAGACGGCCAACGTGTGCTAAACCATCTTTTCACAACCTACTTTTATGAGTTGCTGTGAAACAAAAACCCCTCCAGAAGCCCCAAGGTGGCAGGGGAACTACTTATACTTTCTTGACTGTCAAGTCACAGGTGAAAGCAACTTGAGGGCTTGTTTCCCAGGGGCCACAGCAGTGGGAAATTAAGAGAGAGGGCATCAGCTCTGCTGTAGTAATCACTACTAAAATGAGAAGCATGGGGAACAGGGACTTGCGTGGGCTGGCTGCCCCCCAGCTGAACCCTCTTCTGGGTGATGTGAGTCTTGGCTGGACAGAAAACCAGCTGGGATGCATCAGGTCGCCAGGACAGGGCTGTGAAACCTCCCTGTGAAACCCCAGCTACCCAGAAGGAGCAATACTGAGCTCGGCACAGCACCAGCAGCAGTCCCCATAGCCTGCGTAGGATGCTCAGCACCCCACGGTGCGTGCTCCCTGCCACCCCAGAGCTCGGGGAGAGGGTCCCGCAGCCCCAGGGAGCTCTGGAGCAGCTTCAGCTGCAAGAGCTTTGAGTTCTCGTGCTGGTGCGAGGTCCCACAGACCCCACCTCCCACCTTATTTCAGTGCAGGTACCCTGCAACGTGCTGCTGACGGACCACGAGTGCATGAGAACGAATCTGTGATGGAAGATGTTTACGTAGTTACAGGGGGTTTAGGTAACAGAATCATCCGGTGCGCACGCTAATCAAATATTTCTCAAAAAGGCAGAAGCCCTAATGCCCTTACTACCTGTGATCTACAGCTGTTTAAGGAAAAATATTACTCAGAATCTCAAATCTAATAAATTGTTGATTTACCTAAGCAGGGTCTGACCTTATAAAGGTTTAAAAAGGGAACTTAAATGCATAAAACTAATGAAATTCAAAGTGCATGTTGCCACAGTAATAGGAAGTCAGATGAAAATAAATATTAAAATAGCACTTTGGGAATACTTTTCGGCTGCAGATTGAAACCCACTTCTCTGAAGGAGGAATTGCACAATAATAATAAAGCAAAGCAATAAGGGAGTAACTGATCTGCTCCAGACTAAAGAGGAAACTGCACCTGGCCCTGCAGCAGGACACCTGCAGAAAGTGTCATTTGCACGCCTTGCTCCTCCATCACGAATGCTGACGCCCCTGAGTTCAGAACTGGGATTTGCCTCCTGATGCTGAGGGCTGCAAAGCTGCTGCCCCATGAAACGTGTGGCACCCGTAGCTGGTGGGGATGGGAGAGCTCAGCCCCAGGCACCGGCAGAAAGTACTGTCAGAAAGCAAAATGCATTTCCTCTCCTTAAATTTATTTCTTATAAAAACAGCATCTATGTATTAGAATACATACTATCCCAACGGTGTATTAAACAACATTGACATAAAATTATTTGAAAAGATTAATGTCAAACGGTCAATTATGGTCAAATAACTGTTGTTTGGAACAAGAGAATGGTTATTCCACTGCAGATTTCAAAATTCAAATTTTTTTTTCCCATTTGATATGAAAAAAATGTTTGCCACCAAGTGGGAATTCTGACTCCAAACCGGCTCTGACCACAGAAATACCACCCAACTACGGTTTCACTTCCCAGCTCAGTGAGAAATGGAAAAAAACTCACAGCAGCTACCCACAGCGGAAGTGTTTAGCAGTATATTAGTAGTTATCACTGTTTTTGCAGCTGGTATTAGTCGTACTAGCAGTCTGGCTTATTTAGTTCAAGTACCTTTCTTTAAATAAAGAGTGAATTTTTTGCTTAGTGAATTTTTTGCAAGCAAATCAATGTGAGGAGCACCATACCTCTGAAGCTGTGCTCCGTCAAGAGGAGCTGTCACACAAGGCACAGACAAGTTTACTACATTTCCTACCCAAAACAGAGCCTGTGGCTCCCTTGAAAAAACAAAACCCCATAAGAACAAATAAACAAGGTGCTGTTACTTTGCCTTGAGCATCATTCCTGGCGCAGAAGAGGGAGGAGGGCAGCTGGGCACTCGCTGCCCGGCGGGACAGTGCTGCTCCAGAGATGCTCTCCCGGCCCGGGATGGAGCTCCCTCCCAGCTCCCTTCACCTTTTCAGGTGCAAAGAAATGCCGTGCACCACCTCCATCCCGCTCCCAGCAGCGGTTTCATTCTGTGCGCTTATATCACCACTGCATTTATTTATTTTCTAATTATCCAAGATGCCTCAGCCGTCCCATGACACGGGCTGGTGTCTCTCACTTGCACCAGTTGAACGCGTCTGTGAAATTTTAAGACCAGAAGGAATCATCTGGTCGGTCAAATACAGCAACTAAATACAGGAGAGAAGCCCCAGGAAAGAACATGAGGATAGTCGCATGGACTCAGACGCAGGCCCACGCTTGTTGCACCTTTTGCTAGGACACTCCAATGTTTGTACGTCTTGTACCCATCTACAAACCCTTTTTTTGTTGTTACACAAGTCCAAACTGCAGCTCATCCCCTTTTTTCGTTACAGCCTTCTTTATCACTGATAAAAATATTAACTAGCACCAGGCTGCTAACTGGGTCCAAAGGAATTCCCCCCAGTGCTACTAGATCGTTCATTAACAATTAAACTGAGATGTCTTAATAAGGCAGGATTTCACCCGTTTGATGGGGGCTGTATTGATTTTGCACTGCCCTAATTGTTGAATTAGAAATATTGGGCGATGCTCCATCAAACATCTCCGCAGGGTCCAAATTCAGCAGCGCTCTCACAGTCACCAACAATGTTATAATTTTGTCCAAGTAAAGAATATCAAGTGTGTTTGATTAAGCTTATTAACGATTATACTGTCGAGGTTTCCATTTATTATATTCTGTCTATTAACGCCTTATCAAGAGAAGGTCAGGCAGGCAGCTCCATTAATCTGCCCACAATCACCAGCAGGTTGAGCAGCTGGGAAGATGCCATTTTCTTCCTCTTTTTTAATTTTTAAATTGAAAAATGATGGCTTTCTTCTTGCTTTCTAAACTCCCTCCATTTTCCAGCATAAAGCTGACACAGCCTCGAACCAGGCCACGGCCAGGCGCCTGCCCTGGTGCAGCCTCAGCACTGCCCACCGCCAGCCCTCTGCTCCGCCGCCTCTTGCCCAGCCTTCTCCAGGTTCGTTGGAGCTGAACTCTGTCTTTTGAACGTGGAGCATCAAACCGGCCAAAGCAGCACACAGCACCAGCCTCTGCTTTCTGCGGAGAGGAATACAGCATCTCACTGTCAAGAAGTATGCGGGGTAGTCCTCGGTCTGCAACATCAGAAGCCTGGGTTTCACTCCCAACTCTGCGGCGTAGCCGTACCACCTCTGTTCCCCTCCCTACGCTGTGAAAGAAGCATCTGCCCATCTCCCGACGTGAAGCACTGCAAAACACCCACAAAAATCAACCCTCAGCTCTGTGCAAGAGAGAAGGCTAAACGGCGAGGTGGCTTGCCACGTAGCCCAGAGCTAAAAATCACCCTGGCAGATTAATCTGTACCCAGGTCTCCTTCTCCGTCAGATACCTCTCCTGATTAAAAAGCAGCAGAACTTTCCTGGTTCCACTCGGGAACAAGCACAGATATGAAACCAGCCTTTCTATTTAGGGCTGGTGCAAATGTCCTGGCAGGCTGGGAGGAGATGGAGAAGGACTAGGAGGGAACAGCTGACTGAGATGATCAGAAGCATGAACAGCATAACGAAAACCAAGGGCAAAGCCATTCTCCAGAAAATGGAGCTCAGCAACGTAACGTGTCACAAGCACCTCGCATTTTTTTATGTCTGATTTTTTCGCTTCCATAAAAATGCCGGTTTTTCATTGAAATAACAAGAATTGGGAAGGCTTTAACAACAAAATCCTATTTAGAGCCAAACCAAATGTTAGACTTTCAGTTGGCTGGTTAAAGTTTAATTTCAGAAAAAGATAATTTATCCTAAACCTGACTTTTGATGGCATGGCCGTGCCAGTGAAAAGATGACAGTGGCTTTAGGAAAGACGAAAGCAAAACAGTGACATAGTATTGGTTTACAATCCCTTTCCAGTAAAGTGGTACAGCCTTCTTATTTGGGACTTCCTAGCCAAAGTCAGGGCCTGTAGAAGGGAATTGCTCTAATTTAACTCAGGTAAGTTCATTGGTGCCACTAAATTTTACAGATAAGACCCAAGCTTGGAGCCAGCATCCCAAGAGGTGTCAAGAGGTCCTTTTTCATACAAGACGCTAACTTGGGAGCAATAACCATCGCGAGGTAAATGCCAACACCGTTAACATCTTTGCTATAAAATCAAGTAATAATGATATCACACAAAATCTACACACACGGCTCATAACTCAAGTCTTGTTCAGGCGTGGTGTGTGGAAAAGTTCCAGAGAGAGCACGTGCATTGGTTTTCTCCTAATTTATCGGTTTTCTCCTAATTTCACGTCCCCCCCTTGAACACACTGGCCACATCCATCTGCTCAGCTGCCACCAAACCCCGGCAGCGCTCACATCCATGGGTCTTGGCATTCCTGGTCCGAGTAAATTCTTCAGGAGCTGCAGCCCTTTTATGCAACTGGGAATCATGGATTGCATCCCCTTCTCTGCCTGGTGCCAACTGAAATGGATCCCTGCTCGCTGGGAATTGATCTAATTACTGCATTATAGTAGATAAAGATAACATGAAAACAAACGGCACTATCACATGCCGTGCTCAGGCTTTCCAAAGAAGAGCTGGGTTTGTCCATGGAAGGGAGCTCCTAGCTTCACATCTGTATCAAAAGTAAGCAAAACAGGGACATGCAAGTCTTTTCTATTAGTAGAAAAAGAGGGAAAACAAATGACTGCTTACCTGCAGTAAAACCAAGGGTATCGGAAGCAAACAAATCAAGATGAAGCATGAAAAGAGAGAAGATGTGTAGACGCTCACACCCAAAAGAGGGAGGCTGGGTTAACGAACAAGAATTAGAGCTGCTCAGCTACGAGCAGAGATTTGACCTAGTTGGTTTGACTGAAACCCGATGCGAACATCCACATGACTGATTTTAAGAATCACTGAATATAACCTATTTAATAAAAAACAGGTAGCTAAGCAAAAGGGGAGTTGCACTCTAGGTCAAAATGGCACTGGGCTTGACTCAGAAAAACATAATTCCTAATGCTTACGGGTCGGCATAGGAACTGTGTGGGATAATATCAAATATTAGCTGGTATATACTTCCTATCAGCAAGTCAGACTAGAAAATAGGACATGCAGCCTTTTAATAAATAAACAGAAAAAGAAGCGTCTGATGTGGAGGGCCTCCGGTTTCAGCTACATGCACTGAAAATCTCACACTAGCGATGCTAAAACATCCTCTGAGCTTGGGAGTTTTATTGGTGGCGGCTTCGTAGCTCTCAAAGTGCTACATCCGACATGGGGAATCCTGTATCAGACTCTGCTTTGACAAAAAAAAAAGCAGTTACAGAATTAAAAATCAGCACCTGCTTAAATCCAAGTGCCCCCGACTTAATTACATTTATGTCCACGCAGGAGGAAGTTCATGCTGGAAATGTGTGTACTGGATGGTTTAAAAACAGCGAATGCCACACAGCTGAAAACAAAATAGAAAATATGAAACGGTGGCTAGAAACTGTCAGGGAGTATTTTATTAGATGGCAACACAAGCACTCTTGTGAAAGGCCACGGTGTTCAATGGCTTGCTTTTGTGAGCAGTGGAAAAACCCTGTTCTCCTGCAGCTTTGTGCTCCAGGGTTGCTTTATCCCCGTCAAATACGATGCAGCTTCTGTCAGGCATTTTCCCCGTGACCAAGGCATCCCCAATGCGCATCTCCTGATGCTGGATAGTATACTTCAGCTCCTGCTCAAGGCTTTCACCCAATCTGGGCAATCACTCGGGTCCCTAACCTCCACCCACGTACCTGTTCTCATAAATAGAGAGGAACATGATATCCTCGAGTCCTCTGCCTCCCCGTTAAACCCCACTGGGATTGGGGTTCAAAGAGGGGCTGCCAGGCAGGCGGTGGCATAAGCCACTTGCACTTAACGCACCAGACTAACGACCTTCCCCAGAGGAACCGCGTCCCAGCACGATGCTGCCGTGTGGCAAACAGCACCGCAATGCACGGCATGCCCCCTTCCTCCTCTGGCCCCCAGTTTTGCAGAAGATAACACACTTAGCGCTGCTGTCAGCTTTTCCCTTAGTTTAAAATGCAGAGGTCTACGCAATCCATGGAAAGGTAACAAGAACCAGAAGTTTTCCAGTTTACATCTACATTATAGGTGCCTGACTTGGTATACTGCAAAGTCAAGATTAGGAAGAGCCTCAGTCCGCCACAAACCAGTTATTCTCCATCTTATTAGCATCATGTCTAGTTCAGCTGAGAATCAGCAACAGGCTAACACATCAATGCCACTCATGCTGCTGTATAAAGCACGGTTGTTGAGAAGCATCTGCCGTCTTATTAGCTGAATCCTATGTACCAAAAGAGGGTTTTATGACTGATTTAAGCTCTAAATAAACATTTACTTGCTTATTTTTGTTCCCACGCATTGCCTTTTTGTTTGTGAATCATTATCAATTGCAGTTGGACTAGATGATTGTTGCAGGTCCCTTCCAACTGAACTATTCTATTCTATTCTATTCCAACTTTGCTATGTGACAAATAAATACTTAATTTGCACCTAACTTGGCCCTGGTTGAGCTAAGAGCCATTTCCCTTAGGGAGCTTTGCAACAGAAAACCAGAGCAAGGGCTGCTCGCACCCACCAGCCCAGCATCCCCAAACTTCTCTCCGGAGAATCCCAAGATCTGACATCTACTAGTCACCCTACGTAGCCCATGATGAACATCTGCAACTGAATGCAAGGCAACTGATCCCCATAGAGTCCAGAGCAGCCTCTATGAACCCCAAGACCTGAACTGGAGTCAGGGGAGGCTTTTGCATACCTCCCACAAGCCCCGGCAAGCCAGAAAGTCACCAAGTGACTGGCAGAGCCCCACGTGCTGCTCTTTCAGCTGCCAATGCGTGCAATGTGCAGCCACCGCTGCCAGGATCTTGGCCAAGCCCCTCAGAGCCACCGGTAACTGGCATGACAGAAGAGCCTGCAGGTAATGATCTCAGTCCAATATATATCAAAGAGATTTCTTCTGAGATAGCTTTGCAGGAGCAGGCACACTGAAGGTTGAAAGATTTGAACAGGTCTCCTTTTCAAGTGATATAAGTGTTGCTGAGAACATTTATGATCTTGAACTTCAAAGCATTAAAATCTCTCGGGGATAAGTGGGGTGTCCGATATCCATTCTGCCTCAGCGTCAGGGAAAATCTGTTTCCTCTGTGATAGCAGAAAACTACATGTAAATCTTCCGGAGACAGAGTAGAAGCCACTTCTTGATTGTGATGCAATTAGCTGCGTGGCGTGGGAGGATTGGCACAGCTAGCCACTGAGAGCCAGGAGGGTGCAGATGCAAAGCAGGAGCCCTGACTCCACCGTGCCTGGAGAAACGCCGTCCCTGGGGTGAACGTGGAGCTATTAGAAAGGTCCACTGGATTTCTGATCCAGCGTCTGCATCTCTCTGGGCACTTAGGAAGTATCTGAAAGATATAAAGCAAGGAGGAACGGTAGCTCTTCCAGTGTATGGGTGCAGTCAACTTTGGACCATCGGTGCAGGTGAACAGCAGCCTTGGAGCCCTTGAGGAGAGCTGGAAGGAGAGGAGGCAGCGGGCAGGCCAGCCGCTGGCCCCAAGGATGCTGTCGAAGGGGACGATGCTCAGCAGAGCTGCCCGGCTGCAGGACTCTTTAGGTCCCCCGCTGTTGAGCATACCAAACTCCACATTAATTCAGGTGGGCGCTGGGGGTGGCCATGCTCAGGGGATGCTGCAGGCTGGACAGTAAAGCGGGCTGCTGCCTGCAGAGCTCCTCTCCTCTTTATTGCAGGGCTTGGCAGGTCTGCAAGAAATGATGAAGGGCCCTGCCACAGGGATACAGCCGTGACCAACACCAGGGAGCACGCAGAGAAAGGGTGGCTAAAATGGGGATAAATGTCCCCAGAAGTCACAGTGAGGAGTGGGCTGACAGCCGTCCCTTCAATCTGCTTTCAACGTGTGGCCTCCATCTCCTTCCCAGGTCCAACCGATTGCTGTGAGCAAGTCATTTATGCATGTTAAAAATAATATAATTTATAAAGGGTCATGACAACCTTGAAAATACTGCGGACACCAGAAAGGACAAGTATGATGGGTAGAGTACCCCAGCCAAGGAGCAACCGCTCCCCTCTGCCTCCATCCACTTCCATCTTATAACCGAGCTCCAGCAATTAAACGGTAAAAGAGCTGATTGCCACAGTCACATTTAACTAAAGACCTTCGTTCCAGGAAAGCTATGAGCACAAATTACTGCGCTGTATTTATGAAGAGCCGGCAAAGCCAAAAGACAAACCACGGCGTGAAGCTAAGGAATTTTTATGGCACACGGTTCATGAAAGCTTATCTTGTACATCTATGCTTATAAACCCCTCCCTCGAGAGCCTCTCTGATTTTAATTGGCAGCAACACAATTTTCTGTTTAGGTTGTTAACTATTCCCTGAAGCAATGCAGAACAAAGCCACTTGCTCTTGACTTAGTCCTGCAACATGCACGGTGCCTGCTTTGAGATGCCAAAATTGACGACAGAAACTTTCAGTAACGGTGACCATAACAGACTCAGCTTCAATCTATTTGCAGGACTGGAAAAAACACACAAATACACAACTACTATAATATTTAGATTTAAATGGGGGAAAAAAATAAATCAGAAAAAGTGAGAAAGTTTCTTAAAAAGAAATTAAAAGCAGCAGGTGGAAGGGTAAGAAAAGGAAGTTTCCGCGGCTCCTGTTAGCATATCAGGCCCTCAAGCAAACCACACACTATCAAGAAAGGGTTTAAGACATGGCCATAACAAGACAACATAATTAAAGAGTGGAGCAAATAAGGCTACAGGAGTGAAAGGAAATCCTTCAAAAAGTAAAAATTGTATCTAGATGAGAAAAAACAAAACAAAACAAAACAAACAAATTTTGGCACATTAAATTTAAAGCCCTAATAAAGCATACAAAAAGAAGTCCCTGAAGGAACAACTCGTAAATTGGGCCAAAAAAAAAAAAAAAATTTCTAAAACTTTAGAAATAGAAGATCTGCCAAAGAATCTGGAAAACTGAAAGAAGATTGAAATGCAACAGAAATATTTAAGGAATGCAAGACTGTAAAAGAAAAGATAAATCCAACCTTTGCCATGCTGTTTGCTAAGGAAAAATTTATGAAGATTCCCACACCGGAACTGATTCATATACAGGATTAATCTGAAAAATTGTCTCAGTAGAAGAAATGTTAGGATAAAAATCTAGAAAGCAAGAAGGAAAAAAAGAAGTAAAAGATGGTGAAATAAGGGGAAGCCTTCTTGTGGGTTAATAACTGATCGATTTAGGACTCCAAGGATAAGGGTAGATGGTCAGGTTTTCATAACTAGAGTTGCAGGACCCTGCCATGGGATAAACGGGATATATTCATAAATGCCCTGGGAAGGAGGGGAATAACAAAGGGACAAGTTTGCTGAGCCATACAAATGTATTCAGAGTATTCAAAGCTAAAACTGAATGCAAAGAGTTTTAGAAGGCTCTCCTGAAACGGATGTTTCGAAACGCCGTGGCAGGTGAAATCCAAGGTCAAGAAATGCAGAACAATGCACAGAAGATAAGACAACCATAGCCACGCGTAGTGATGGGCTCTAAATGAGATGTTGCCACTCTGCAAAGAGTTCTTCAAGCCATTTTGGACAGTTCTCAGAAAATGTCAATTTCAAGCTCATCAACAAATATAGAACGATCCACAAAAAAACAGACAATTAAGTTATTTTGGGAAAAATGCATTCTGGAAAGCAATTCAAAGAGAAGAGGCAGAGGCAGCCCATTCCCTTGACTTGCTTCTGCCTTCCCCCCGCCTCGGAGAGTGGCACGAAGGTCTGGTTTTGCAAGGCTCCCTTTTGAGTTTCAGGCTTGATTCAGTCCAGGAGCTGGAGGGTTTTCTGCAGCTGTTGGCCCGCTGTGGGTAAGTGCTCTGACACCGAGAGCGGTTTGCTGCTGGCGGGTAAAAAGGGGTCAATCCCAGGGGTCTGGCTCCACCAGGACAGCATTCATGGTCCTGTCCACACCACCCACGGGTCCCTGTGCTTCTACGAAACCTCCAGCAGCAAGAAGTTGGTATTTGACCATTAAGAAGCTGGGGAGACTGCAGGGCCCTTTTTTTGGATGAGTTCCACCCATGCTCCAAAATTAAAAGCTGATGCAAAAAAAATGTATCATTATCCATCTCCGTGACAGCTTGAGTCAACCGAACTCAGCCCGGAACGAGGAACAACACTCATTCCAAGCATAAAAAATAGGAAGATCCATCAGAAAGAGAAGTGCTGTTAAAAAAGAGGCGGTAATGATATACCAGAAAGAAACCAGCTTGTATTTTTAGAAAAAGGAAAGAAAAACTCCGTTAAAACAGCAATTTCCAGGAGAGGAAATCAGACTACCCTACTGTGGAGAGACAAACAGCTCCTGGTGACTGCAGCGAGCAGCCACAGAAAAATCCTGACTTTGCACACCTATTTGTTTGAGCCTGGGCAAATGAAACACGAGACCTAATATATTTTCGTGTGTGTGTCTGTGAAAAATTGTAGCATTTTTATCCACCCTGCAATTGTGTCTTTGCACCTCACAGCATTTTGACCATCTCATAATTGTCCCTCTAACTCTTCCCCAGGCCATTTAGGTCCTTAATTTTTTTTTGGTTGCGTCAGGTTAGCAGGAGAGCTGACATCTAAGGTGTGGAAGAGCAATCAAGAGAAGATCATTTGGGCAGGGACTGAGGGAACAGTGATCAACTCCTGTCCTCCCTGAAGAGCTCCAAGTACTGCGCACGTAGAGGGGTACACGGCAAAACTGATGAGCCCACATTTTCCCGCAAGGAGGAGAGCTTCGTGTCCAACACGGCCAGATACCATTTGACAAAAACTTCACGTCAGGTTGTGGTTGTCAGAAACACTTCTCAGCTGCAGAAGTTTCTCCATCCCTGATGTTCTCCACACCGGCACATGTGGTCCAATAATGTCTATTATTGGAGACAAGACCGTGGTTGCAAGTGCCTGCTGGGGACGCTGCCCTGGGGCTGCCAGCCAACTGCCTTGTGCAGGACAGGGTCAACACAGTTGTTTGTATGTCTTAGATTTCCACTTTCTGGTTTTCAGAGATTTGAATTGGAAGCTCAAATGTGAATGGTAAATCAAACTCGGAATTAACTACATTTTCGTGTGTAACACTTGTTATTCACAACAGGAAAGATAAAGCAAACCCAAAGAATAATACATTACCAATACTGTCAGAGACACCATCAACTTCAGGATTTCAAGCTGTTCAGTTTAAATGTACTTTTGAAATAGGAGAGTCTGAAATTCCCCTGCCAAATTCTTTATAGGATCAAAGGAAAACACTTCTCCAGCATCTGCAATTCTTTGAGGCGCCTTGTCCCGCACGCATTTCCCTGCCACACATACCTCAGACCAGAACATTTGTCCCCAAAGAGACTGACGCATCTGCATATTTGATGTATCTGTCCTCATGGTCCCATCAAAAGGCTTAGCTTGGCAGAAGTGGAAGCAAGTAAAATTTAAGGCTGAGAAGTTAACTTGATAAGTGAACTGGATTTTAGATATGTTGGTAAGTAAGAGGCATTCTATTACTACCCAAAGCAGCTAGTTGATTTTGTTTGCATATTTCAAAGAAAAAGAAATGTGTGATAATTTGTTAACTCAGAGTGTTTGGGACTGTATTTTTAGTTAAGCATAAATCAAAATTAAGTTGGTAATTATCAACATGGGTTGGATGAAACCGAGTTGTATAGCCATCAGGAATCATATCCTAATCCATTAACCAGTGCAGCTAGGAGATACTTCAAGATGAGAAAGGCAGATAAAATAAAGCACAAAAGGGATGCCTAAGCAGATACTTCTGTAGAGTTTTCTCCCAGAGTGATGTTTCTGGATGCCTTATTTTTGCCAGGTTAAGGTAGTCAATGGCATATAACATAGTAATACAGACCATCTTTTCCACTCAAACAAGAACCGATCTTCTATGATAATGTTAGTGTAACCAGTCCAAACCAAGTCTAATAAAGTGGGAAACGGGCTCTACCTGCTCTGAAAATCACCACCGTGAAAGGTTCGAAGGATGGCAAAGGACGACGTGCCCCCTCCGCTGCTGAGCCCTAGGTGGGAGGATCTCACCCAGAGGGAGGAGGGCAGGCTGGGGGTGCGCTTGCAGGGCCAGCAGACTGGAAGATCTCCACCCTATATAAATGGACACAACCCACCTTTCCTTGCACGCTTCCCCGCTACAGGATTCCCAAGCAAAACATCCACAACAACTTGCAGACAGGGGGGAAGGAGAAGGCTTGGAAATTTCCGCTCTTTAGGACTACAGAGCTGCCCTAAATACAAAGGACAGTCGGGGCAGATGCTGAGCAGCACGGAGTGATTTACAGCGATGTAAGCAGGACCCAGCATCGCCGCCTCACGTACGCCAGCGTCGGGAGTATTGACGGAAAGCTACGGATGCTGCCTGGCCCCGACGCAATGTGCTCTGGCACTATCTGCTGCAGACATCTCGCAGGTTCATATCAGAGGAGACGCAGCCCACGGATGTGTTTTGGGAGCAGCCTGACAGCGGTTTTCCCACCCTTGTAAGAGCCATTCCCAGGATTAGAGGAGAGCAGAGAAGGTCTGCAAGGGCAGCGGTCCAAAGGATCGCTACCAACTCCTGCCTGGTCCGTCGAGAAATCTTGATATGAATAGGTAAAAAGAAACCCAAAATACGGTGGCTTACCATCGGTGGGCAGAAGACAACAAAGCTGATGCACTTCAGAGGAAATACAGGGAAAATCTGCGCACCTCAAGGACAACACGTGGTTCGCTGTGTCCTATTGCTGGTCCTACGAGGACCACATTAATGGGTCCCAAACTCGGAGCCGCCCCGAGTCCCAGACTTGGAGTCAAGAGCACAACAGGGGTTACTGTAGACAAGCTACTGAAAAAGCATACTGCAAAATTAAAATGGAAGAAAATGCATTACTCTGTCCTGTAGACTTGGAGGTCGTTGCCAAGCACGACAAGAATGGTTTAGGCTGTAACCACCTCGGGTGCTTAAACTAACTAGATCAAACCCAGCCTGGCCAGGGCAACACGTGCTAGCGTCGCACTGCCCAACTGCAGCACAGACCCACCTGGAAAGGGTTCAAACCATCAGTGTTTACTCTGGCAGTTAACTGGGAGTTTAGTATTTAAAAAAAAAAATGGAAAAAGAAGGAAAAAACCCAACCAAGCAACAATTTGTCTCCCTAAGAAGATTAATAGGTGCATTTAAAGAAATCAGTCTGTAGGCTTAATGAGAAAGAGGCAGCAAAATCCTAAATGTGAGACCTCCTACGGTTTTTCAGTCCAGCTGTACAATCAAATAATAGTTTATGTAACTAGGATTGGAATAAAATAAATTAAAATTAATTTCATGTTTCATCAAAGGGAAAAGTACAGTTCAGAGTCAACGTGGAAAAAGATCTAGATCAGCCCTGCATTTTCCCCAAGCCTTTCATAAGCTTCGTATTATCAGCCGATTTGTTTTTTTCACAAGAGGAAGGCAAATTACCAAGTCCCTTAAGAACTTATTATAAATTTCCAAATTTCAACTATTCCTATTTTATAACTCATAACTTCACGTATCTGTAACAGAAATGTTTTCTTTAGGAAATGAAAGAAAAAAACCACCACGCTGTTTTTCCCAGGCTGCAATCTGTTTTTTCTGGTTTAAAAAAAAAAAAAAAAGTGGTTAACAGCTACATGTCAATCTTTGAAAGTAATTCCCACACACAATTTCATCCTTTCGCAGACATTAAATATGGCAAAATCTCTTCATAGTCCTCCCATCTAGACTGATGAAGGAAGGACGCAAGCTACCAACAGACTCCTTCTCATACTGGGGAGCCCACGGCAGACCCAGTTGGGTCTCACACGGGCTGGCGAGAGGGGCAGGACCCCTCTGAATCCATTTCATAGCTGCAGAAGACACGTCTAACATTTACTTCACGCCCACGTACAACTTCCAAAGACAGAGCACCCTGAGAAGGAGCACCCTGAGACTGTGTCAGAAGAGGTCTCCTAACAGAGCTCTAAATCCATACATAAAGCCAAATTCCAAAATAAATCCCCCCATTCACAATGCTACAATCCTCAGGAGAGCACTGGTCCTGCAAAGGGACATCCACTGGAGCCAGGTTTGGCGTCAGCCTCACGTCCCTCTTGGCAACTGGAGAAGCTTGTGAGCCCCCACTGCCAGGAAAGACTCAAAACAGGCTAAAAGGCGATATTCTACTGGCAGGGAAGAAAAAAAGGGAAAAAGGTTCAAAGGCTGCTCTCAGTTATTGACATCTGGCCTCTGAAAGTCTCCCTACCCTGTAATACCTACACAGACATCTGTGCCTCCGGCACCCGGGGCCGGACGGAGGAGGGCATGCCAACCTCAAACAGACTGGCTGAAACAGTGAATTTTGTCACATCTGCACCAGGAAACATTTTGGTCCAAGGTGATTTTTTTTTCTGCGGCCTTCAGAGAGCTGTCAAATCCTCATCTGAAAGCTATTCAGCATGGGAAACTGCTTTGTCATGTCTGAGAAACCATGGTCCCTGGCAGGTCCTGGAGCCAAGTGAAGAACGGTTAGCCATACCTGCTCAAAGAAACGCAAAATTCAGCAACATTTCTCAAGCAGCATGGATGCATTTTCCCTTTGAGCCATACAGTATCTGCTTGCTCTAGGTTGCATTTCAACTGTCAAAAAAGGGGGCAACCTGCTGAGAAGAGGGCAGGAGATGCTCTTCTTGTGGAGAGCAGCTAAGCATGCTGAGACAGCAAAGGTTCAGATGACTGCAGGTGGGACAGGCAGCACGTCACCGGCAGGAGATGGCAGCCTGCACCTCACATAAGGATTCAGAAGCTGCAGGATATCCTGGGCAGAAGTCACAGCACAGCACTGAAGCCTGCTCAGAGGGAATGAGAAAACACTGAGAAACACAGGGATGGCCTCGACGGTCTTCAGGGAGGAGAGGAAGAGCTCACGGGTCAGAGGAGCCTGTGCGGAGCTTGCTGCAACTCGGGAAGTCATTGTGCAACCCCGACGCAGCGAGAAGGCTTGGTGTCCATACCTTACCTCCTGTACCACCTGCTGCCCGGCTGCGAACACGGAGGAGAGGGGCATGGTGGACGAGGGTAGGACCATCACATCTTCTCCAAAGGCTCAGCTTCGAGTCCTGACCCATGTGCCAAGGGCTGCCCCCACTGCATCCTGGCCACGCAACCCGCCCCACCATCTGGCTGCGGAACCAGAAATGGGTGAACATCCCAGTCACCATCGCTCCCTGCTGTGAAACTGGCTGGCCAGGACGGCCCAAGCCCAAGTCTTCCCACACACCTGGGCTTGAAGGTGTCATTATCCCTCAGGGAAACATATGGAAGTTAAGCCACAGCTGCATGTCTCAAACACATGGACTACCACAGGCAAACCAAAGCTGCATTTTGGCTTTGCAAAATAGAGTATCTCATTTAAGATCTTAGTTGTTACCTTGTTAGCGGGACTATACGATGGGGTGTCTAATGGTGTCTACCAGTGGGTAATGGCCCAGAGGTCTCCTCCAGTCCTGTGCTCCTACCTTTGCCCACCGGTACCTTACACACCCTCTTACAGTCACTTGGCTCTTGGAGAACTGAGCCCATCGTCACCAAGCACTAACGGCTTCCGAGTGGAGATGTTCACCTCGTTGCTCTGGGGTAAAGGCGTAAAGGCTCTTCCTAACACCAGGAAGCGAGAGGAGGACAAGGGCAGGCTGCTGAGGCGACCTGTAAGCAATGGGTTTTCAAGAAGAACTGCTGCCACAGGAGACACTAAGGATGGGGACAGGAGAAAGGTCTGGGGACAGACTGGGCAGGAGAGGGGTTTTTAGTCTTGTAGCTCTTCTTAGAAGATGCCTAATACACTTTACCGCATTAAATATACACGCATTTTTCTTCTATAGACAATGACCTAGAAACACAACTAAATCATTTTTGACAAAAGAGAATGCACCAAACTATTTAATCACATCTTCATGGGGAATAAAGCCAGTATGAACAGCTAATCTGCTGTACATCACAGAAACTATAGTTCTGGGCTGAGGGAGACTGCATATTTTAGGACGTGAAGCTTTTATTTAAGGTTTGTGTGATCATATATCCCATCACACCCTCTGGTAAACTGCTGCTACACTTATTTATGCTCACTCTTTATATACCTTTTGTTGCCATTTGGCTAGGTTGGACCTCTAAACTCCAGATTTGGGTTTGCCTTTGTCAGCCATCGTGACTACCACCCAGTGCCAGAAGTTGGGCTGGATGTCATACCATTACTTCTCATCTCAAGCCAAACCATGACACTTTAAAAAAAAAAAGAGAAAACAAAACAAAACAAAAATTGCATTCAGACGTGGCGTTTCTTGACTTGGTGGATAATGTTCCCCTGCCTCTGAGGAGCTCAGCATGGGCAGGGAGCTGTTGTCTCCTGCCCCATCAACCCACCGTCCCCAGCCTGTTAATGGGGCCAGGGCCTATCTTTGATATCAGGCACGCATTAGTAAGATATAAAAAGGCCAAGAGTCAGCTAGATATCATCACCAGTATGCTTAAGTCATCTTTGACATTAAATATGAGCAGAGTACGGGTGAGGAGCCCCCCAGGAACATGCCTTCCAGCCTCGCTGTAAAGCACAGGCCAGCATTAGTAGGATGCAATGATACTGCTCCCTCTTGTAGGCTCCTAAACAGCTCAGCTGAGGTGCTGGGTGTTCTCAGCGAGGAGCCAGCTCACTGTATTTACAAAAACTTTTCAGCGTCACTGACATGAAAAGCAGTCCGACATGCCCAGTGATGACTGACAGGCTGCATAGCAGCACTTCGTGGTCATGCCAGAGCTCAGCACCTCCAGGCACTAAAAAAGACCAAAAAAAACTCTTCATAAGAACAGTCGTGCCCATGGATTGATGCAAAAATAACAAATCTGTCATTCAAACAGACGTTTGAAAACACAGCAATGGCTCAACAGCGACAATCTCGATCTCAAGAAAATACGTGCAACACTCATAACAGTTTACGATGTGTGGGACCGGGATGACCATCAGCACTTGCTGTCACTCACCAGCCGAAAAAAACCCGAGCAGCATCCAGGAACAGCAGCGCTCACCAGCGAAGACGACGTGATAATCTTATTTCCACATTTAGTGAAAAAAGAGAACGCCATTGACGTGGAGCCTGTTTCACCCTACTGAGCTACCTGGTTTTAGGAAATGCAGTTTGCACCCTGCCTGCCTGTCACATCCTCTCAGAGGTGCATCTCATACGCTAGGAAATGAGTCTGATATTGCAACAGGATTACCGGAAAAACACCCTCGGCTGATGGTGTGCCACTGTGCCAGTCACACCGGGGAATGGGTGAAGAGGGCTGCACAGAGAGGCAGGGCTTGCGGCAGGCAGGTTGTATTTTTCTAGCAAGTGGGTGTCCAGATGTACAACGGGTATTCCCCAAACCCATATAAACTGCAGGAATATGCCACGGCACTGAATACCTGTTTGCACTGAATTGGAAACATGATGGGAAGCATCAAATATGTGCTCAGTTCACACAGCAGAGAAAAGAAACAGCTTTATTCAGTCACGTTGGAGAAGCAGAAGCCAGCCCATCGTGCTGTTCGGCACGACACACGGCGTGGAGGGACCCACCGGTCCCAATGGATGCGGTCACTCGAGCTGCGGTACCGCTCCCGAACACCAACGCAAGAGGCTGAGCACCAGTGCTCGGGATTTCGGCACACAGAAAGCGGCCCTGCCACAGCTGCAAACTGCGCAAGAAGGAGCCAAAGAGTCCTCCAGCTTTTCAACCAGCACGAGCCAACAGAGCGAAGGAAATCAACCCTTCCGAATTCTTCCACGTCTTTCTTCCTGAGCAGAAGCGGACAGCGTAGGTACATCCAGGAGCCCCTCGCACAGCAAAAGCAAAGGGCGAACAGGCATGCCTTCAGCACAACATTCAGGTTGGTTTCAGCAGTGAGAAACCCCAACCTGTGAAGCAGATTGCAAATCTGTGTATTTGTTTTGGAAATAAAGGCATTAATATTTGATGCCAAACATTCTGAATATTGATGAGCACGTTCACAGAAGAGGTTTTGGAGTTACTTAAGCACCCAGAATTGTGCCGTCTAAATTCGGTGGCCTAATGGCTGCTGTCAGAGCTATCAAAAGTACGTAAAACACCGCTTGCTAAAGGGAAGGCGCGTTGCAGCTGACACCGTCCGCCCATCACGGGAGAGCAAAATGAATTGAAGCCCAGTGGGATATTTAACACAGCAAATATTTTGACTTGATCCGTCAAGTAAGCCATTTTGTACTCCTCCTTTTACCTTTTATTTTGCTTACACAAGGTTTATGAGCTTGAAACATTGCATATCTGTTCTCCTCCTCCTCGCTTAAACCCAGCCTCAGCTCCGTCCTGACCCTCCAAATCTCTTATACCAAACAGACTAACACTTACTAAGCGCAGGTGCATGGCAGGCTTTTCCAGAGTGCCAGTCCGCAGCTCAGCAAAAGGCCAGGAAAAAGCTATTTTAACATTTGAGGAAAAGGTTTTCCAGCGATGCCTCCGACGGCAACGTCTCTGCACGGTCCTGCTCAGGGCTCAGTCTCTTTGGGGACAGCAGCGCATGGAAACAAATATGGAGCTGGCTCTCCAGAGAAGTGTGAGCCCTGCCCATAGCCTGGTTTTCCACCACACGGTCTTGTTTTATTTCCAGCACAGACATATGAAAATGGACATCAACTGCCCATTTCTGCAAGCTTGTGAAAAGTGCTCATTTAAAAAGAAATGGGCACACTTGATTTTTTTAAAAAATTACTTTTATGTATATGTTTATTACCTATCATTGCTGTGGTACTTATGGCAAGAAAACAAGCCAATACCCAGCAAATGCAAGTGAGCTACCAACAGGGCAGAACGGAGCATCTGAATGCACAAACGTTTTTTCCAAACTTGAGCTATTTTCTCTAATTTGGAGGAGTGCTTCCTTCAGTCCTGTTTCTACTATACTCTTTCCTATCACCTGATTTTTTACTTCAAGCTCCACTGCCTGCCAAACAAGTTGATGCTGATTGTATAGCAGGGTAAACAGGATCAACACTTGACTTGCCGTTTCAAGCCAAGCAAAGGCTTCGGGGGAGCGCTCACAGCACACACCGGAGCTGCTGCCACGCAGTACTGGAAACTTCCCTTCCTGACCACTTCAAGACCTTCAACTCGCAGCAAGCCTACCTGGAGACTTGAGAAATTCTGGGGTATTCAGTAAAGCGGCTTCTTCATCACAGAAAGCAAAGGTCCCGGCGGTCTCTGCCGTGGGAGAAAGCTTCCTCCCGACCTTGAAGCCCAGCAGCCAGCCCGGCTGTTTGCAACACACATCTCCCAGGCTCCAGAGGAACAGCGATGCTAAAAGCACTGCTGCTCCCACCGACAGCCCGGGTATTTGTGGCCGGTCCTCAACGCTTCCCAGGAGACCAACCCTCTTCCCCTCTCCCATCCTTCAGCCTTAGCTCATGCATCCCGGCGTCAAAAAAAGTCTTTTATAAGCTCCAGGGCTGAGCAGCAGACAGAGCGAAAACCTGAATGAATTGGGCATAAATCAGGCACAGACAAATACGGTCAGAAGCAGCAATAAAGTCTCTCTTCAGGATACCAGGAAAACCAGCCACCTAAAGCGCGGTGCCCCAAGCTACGTTTCTAAACTTGGGATCATCCCTGCTCTGCCATCCAACCCCTCTTCATCAGTCCCTCAAGCTGCACCGTAAAATGAGCTTGTCCCTTGTGCTTAGGGGGTCTCTTTGGAGGAGCAGACCAGGACTCCGCTGCCAGGCAGCTGCAAAGTTTTCAGTCCGAATGCACCTGCAACCAATTTGTGTTCCTTTGATCCCACGGGTTAATAACGCTCCATCTTTTCATCTCCTCCCAGGCAACAGAGGCTCCGTTTGTCCAGGCCGACTAACAGCAGCCCTTCCCTCCCTCCTCTGATTCAGCATCACCTTGCCCGAGTACCAGAGCTGGGCACAACCCCCCTAGGTGAGATTTTAGCAGCGCCTTGCACGAGGGTAAGGTCTTCCCATCTGTGCTGAAAATACCTCGCCTGATGCAATCCTGCACCGCATTTGCCTTTTTCAGAGCTGCACCCCGCTGGCAGAGCCTAACCGTCTCACGGCCAAGCACCGCACGCATCCTCCCTTCATCCTCCAGCACCTCCGCTCCCCGGCCCTGCCGCGCCTCGCCCAAAGCACGCAAGCAGAAAATCAAAGTTTCTAAATATCGGTAGATGTTGCAACCTGGTGAGGAGACGTTACTTCTATAGGATGTTTTCTACTCTCTGAAGTCTCTCCATAGTGTACGCACAGTTTCTTGAAAACAATTATTATGAATTTAAACGCAAGACCCCGAAATCCAGCATACCACATAGAAGGTGGTCAGACTATTTCCTATAACACAAAGCAAGTTGTGAAAAATTACACAGAAAAGCAACATTACTACAGTTTGCACTGGCTTGCGTACACATTTAGGTTACTTAATTCAGAGAAAAAAAATAATTGCCCAGATATTGAGAGAAATTCACTTTCCCTTGTCACTTGGGATTTCTGGAGTGGCACTTTTTGCACCGCACACCCGCTGCTCGGTCAGCACGAGCCGTGCTTTGCTAAACCTCTTACAACATCTGGTCTATCTTATGTGCCCACTCCTGCATCTCAAAAAGACGACTTTCTTCTTGACGCCTGTTTTTTCCTTCGTTTCCACTTTGCTACCTTGAATTAGAATCCCTCAGCGTTATCTCGGCTCCCCACACCCCTCCCACACTCAGTTTTTAAACACTGGTACAGATCAGCATCTTCCCCATCCCACCGCCGCTCCGCAGCAGCCTTCACCGCCAGCCCGCAGAGCCCTGCACAGCCCACCTCTTTAATTGCATTAATTAATTGCAAGGGAGGGCAGCTCCCCGGCAGCAGCTCCCCAGGAGAGGCAGGAGCGTCAGCTCAGCGTGCGAGGGCTTGGGCACGGCTGGCCAAACCAACCTGGTGTTTCTGGCAGGAGAGGAGCGAGGATGGCCAGCGCTGCAGGACTGTGCTCCTCCATCCCGCCAGCTCCCTGTGCTCCGGGACTCCCGAAGCCCCCGGGACCCCCAGCCCCGCTACCCAACAGCAAACGCAGACCCCGGGCAGCAACGGGGGAGCCCCGCAGCAGCACCAAAAACGGACAGAGACGGCAGATCTGCACGGCTCCCTCGGCTGATCTTGTTACGCCGGCCTAAATAGCCATGTGGGTATTTAATTTTAAATTGTTACGAGCAGCCTATGAACAAGTTCTCTCTGGCAGAGTCTGAAGCAGAGGGGTCGGTGACTCTTTAGCAAGTGGAACTGGAAAAACAGAAAGGAAAACGGGCACGATTTCGCTCAGGGGTGTTTTTTCACACGCCCTGTGTAAGAGCTAACAGAGATTTTACAAAGAAAAGCCTGCCCGCAGCTTGGCCACCCTGTACGATCCCTGAATCCTGTCTGGATGTTAAGGTGCAGCCTGCAAGCAGCGATTGCAGCCCACCGGCTGGGAGCGAGAGGAAAGCACTGCCAGGCGAGACCACAGCCTCCCGTTCAGGCTCCCGCTTGCATTTTCCCCATTTGAAATAACACGACCGGCAACGCAAGCAGAGCTCATCGCTGCACGGGCGAGGTGGAGAGCCCGAAACGCCGCTGCCTCGGCCACGCGCCGTAGGCAAACTGCCCACCGAGGCAGACTGTCCCCCACATCCCTCTGTGCAACTTTCTGCTCCTCACGTTTATTTTTCCAGATAGCAGGATATTTTAGGATCGGCTTTTTTTTAAAGGAATATCTCCAATCCCACGCCCGCTTCCGAAGCATCTCCCTCCCGGCCGGCGCTGCCTGGCAGAGGGAGGGCGGCTCGGCGCGGTTCCCCGTGAGGTTTTGCACCGATGACTCCCGGCAGGGCTGCACGTCCCTCCTGTTACATAACGACCTTTCCCATTTGGGGCCGGCTCCAGTTGGGGTGGCCGAGTTTGGGGCGCTCGCATGCCCCGGTGCTGTCAGCTGTGTGCCGCCGGGCACCGTCCCCCCACCCTGACCGGAACCCCCAGCCCGGGCTCCCCAACCCTGAACCACAACCCTCCCTCCTCCTAACCCCGCTCCCCGTGCGGCCGCCCCGGCCTTCGCTGCCCGACCTCTGCCCGCCAGGCAGCACCCACCTTTCTCCTGCCCCCCAAAACGCTGCACTCCTCACTGAGGGCGCGCCATCCCTCTCCCGCACCCAGCCCCAAACCACACCCTTGCCTTCCCCCAGCACCCACGGGTGTCCCCGAGCTGCCAGCTCCCCTGGGGCTGCACCCTCCAGCAGCGACCTGCCTTGGGCGCCTCCGACTTCTCCCTAAGCCCCATCCACCCCCCTGGCCTGCCCGCACCCCCGCCTTCTCCCTGCCTGCCCGCCCGCACCCCACACGGCTGCACCCCGGTCTCCCATCGGTTTGCACCCCTCGCACACCCCTCTCTTTCCCCGCCTGCCTGCAGGCACCCCACAGCCCTGCACCCAAGCGGCAGCTCCTGCCCGCGCCCCCGCCACCCCCTGCACCCCGACCCGCAACCAGCACGCCTGCGCCTGCCACACCCAAAACACGCGTGCCCCAAACCCCCACGCCCAACGCCCTGGCACCCAGCTCTGCCCCCCGCGCCCGCACCCCCGCCCCAGCCCCGCGCCCACCCACGACCCGCAGCGCACCTGCTCCCGCACCCCCGCGCCCCCGCCCCGCCCGCTCCTGCGCCCACGCCCCCCGCTCCCCCCCGCCGCCCGCCTGCCCCATCTGCTCCCGCGCCCCCACGCCCCCACGCCCCGCACCGGCCCGCTCCCGCCCCCGCTCCCGCCCCCGCCCCCGCTCCCGCTCCCGCTCCCCGCGCTCTGACCTGGGCCCGGCCGCGGGCGCGCTGCCCGGGAGCTGTCCGCCGCCGCCCGGTGCTGAAGGCGGCTTGGCGGGGGCGGGCGGCGGCGGCGGCGGCGGGGCCCCGCCGGCGGCGGCGGAGGCGGCGGCGGCGGCGGCGGGCGGCAGCTGCCCGTCGTCGCCGCCGCCCTCCAGGCTGGCCTCGTTGCCCATGGCGGGCCGGGCGGGACCGCTCCCTCAGCGCAGCGCCGCCTCCGCCGCCATCAGCCCCGCGCCGCCATCGCCGCCTGCCCCGCCGCCCCGCGCATGCGCCGCCCCGCGCCCGCCCGCCCGCTCGCGCCGCGGGCACGCGCGCCGCCCGGCCAATCGCCGCCCGCCGCCCCGCCCTCCCCCGCTCCCTCCCCGCCGGCACGTGCCCCCCCCCCCTCGGGCGTGCGCCGGGGCAGCCAATGGCGGCGCGAGGCGACGGCGGGCGCGCGGGAGCGCCCCGCCCCGCCAGGCCCAGCGGCCAATGGGTGCCCTGCAGCGCCCGCACCGCCAGGCGGCGCCCCGCGAGCTCACGCCCCGACGGCCAATGAGCATCCGGTCTCCCGTGAGGTCACACCCTGGTGGCCAATGAGCGCTCGCTCCCCCATGAGGTTACACCCTGACAGCCAATGAGCACCCACTCGCCCATGAGGTCACAGACTGCTGCAGGATGTCACACGCTACCAACCAATGAGCATCCCCCGCCCCTATGAAGTCACGTGCTGCTCCAGGATGTCGCGCCCTGCCTGGCCATAGGCTCTGCACCCCCCTTGGGAGGTCACGGTCTGTCAGCCAATGAGCACCCTCCTCCCCCATGAGGTCACGGGCTGCCCCAGCATGTCATACCCTGCCAGCCAGTGAGTGTCCCCCGCCCTTGTGAGGGCGTGGTCTGCCTTGGGATGTCACACCCTGCCAGCCAATGAGTGTCCTGATCCCTGTAAGGTCACAGGCCGCCCTGGGATGTCACACACTACTGGCCAATGAGCACCCTGCTGCCTCATGAGCTCATGGGTTGTCCTAGGAGGTCACTCACAGCCAGGCAATGAGCATGCGGCTCCCTGTGAGGTCACAGGCTCCCCAGTGAGGTCACACACTGCCTAGTGGGTAAGCACACTAGCAGCTCGCATGTGAGGTCACGGGCTCTCTGATGAGGTGACAGAGCCCTCAGCCAGCAAGCACCCAGTCCCCCACAAGGTGACACGGTGCTCAGCCAGCGATCATCGCTGCTGTTCCATGACGTCACAGGGACCAACCAGTGAGCTCACACGCTCTCCCTAACGCCGGGGCTCAGCCAGCCAGCACTCAGCTTCCCCAGGGAGGTCACGGGGAGCCCAGCCAACCAGCACCCCCCTTCCCCATCAGGTCACGCAGCGCTCAGCCAACTGGCTTGCCCTCTCTGCATGAGGTCACAGGCTACCTGATGAGGTCACAGAGCACGGGTGCCTCGGGGAGAGCGCCCAGCCCAGCCGGGGGCTCCCGCCGTGCACCGGGACGGCGCAATTACACCTCACCCAGATCTCGCCGTAGTTAATGAGAGCAGCGATAATTAACGCTGCCGGGAACAGCGGAGCCCGGCTCCCGCAGGAGGCAGGCGGGGCCGGGGCACCCCGGGGCTCCTCCCGCCGCCCCCCGTGCCAGGGGCTGCAGCCCAGAGGCCAGCCCGAGGGGCTCAGCACCCCTGCCCGCCCGGGGGCCGCCGGGCTGCGGGCTGGCCCTGCTGCCTGCCCCTGGCTGCCTTGTCTTTGCTGCCTGCCCCTGCTGCCTGTCCCCTGCTGCCTGGCCCTGCTGCCTGTCCCCTACTGCCTGCCCCTACTGCGTGTCCCCTGCTGCCTTGTCCCTGGCTGCCTGTCCCTCCTGCCTGTCCCTGCTGCCTGTCCCTCCTGCCTGCCCCTGCTGCCTGTCCCCTGCTGCCTGTCCCTCCTGCCTGTCCCTGCTGCCTGTCCCCTGCTGCCTGTCCCTGCTACCTATCCCTGCTGCCTGTCCCCTCCTGCCTGCCCCTACTGCCTGTTCCTGCTGCCTGTCCCCTCCTGCCTGTCCCTCTGCTGCCTGTCCCTGCTGCCTGTCCCCTGCTGCCTGTCCCTGCTGCCTGTCCCTCCTGCCTGCCCCTCTGCTGCCTGTCCCTGCTGCCTGTCCCCTGCTGCCTGTCCCTCCTGCCTGTCCCCGCTGCCTGTCCCTACTGCCTGTCCCTCCTGCCTGTCCCCCTGCTGCCTCTCCCTACTGCCTGTCTCCCTGCTGCCTGTCCCCTCCTGCCTGTCCCTCCTGCCTGTCCCTGCTGCCTGTCCTCTGCTGCCTGTCCCTGCTGCCTGGCCCCTACTGCCTGTCCCTAGTGCCTGTCCCCCTGCTGCCTGTCCCCGCTGCCGGTGTCCCTGCTGCCTGTCCCCTGCTGCCTGCCCCTACTGCCTGTCCCCTGCTGCCTGTCCCCTCCTGCCTGTCCCCCTGCTGCCTGTCCCCGCTGCCTGTCTCCCCGCTGTCTGTCCCCCTCCTGCCTGTCCCCCTCCTGCCTGTCCCTACTGCCTGTCCCCTGCTGCCACCCCGCGGCCTCCCGCTCCCTCTCCTGCTGCAGCCCCCGCCCCGCTGCCCGGCTGCGGCCCGGCGGGGGGCAGAGGAAGGACCCCCCAGGGGACCCCCAAGGGACCCCCCCAGGGGACCCCGGCTCCCCGGGGACAGCGAGCTGCCTGCCCGCTCCCCACCGACAGCCCCGCAGGGGACGAGCCGCCGCTCCCAGCGTTTAGCACGGCTCAAGCCCTGCCAGCAGCCGCTTCTTACGGGCTGCGCGTCAACGCGCGCGCCACGCTCCATCCTAAAATGAACGCGAAACTGGGTCTGGTCTCCCCTCCGGTTCCACCGGAATAGAAGCCGGCTCCGACGTGCCCCTGGAGACAGCACCTCTGCCCCTGCCCGCCGGCTTGCCCGCCCCTGCCTCCCGCCAGCCCGGGGAGCGGCCGTGCCCACGGCCAGGGCTCGCTGCCGGCCTGCTCGGGGCCAGCTGTAGGGTGTGAACCGTGTAACAGAAGGAGAAAAGCAGCTTTTGAGGAGCTGAAATCATCACCCAGCAAGAGCACAAAGGCTCCAGCTCTGGGCTGGGGCAACGTGTAAGTGCAATAAAACAACAAAAACACATCGGAAGCAACTTCTAAAAGCAGCAAGTACAGGGGAAGCTGGAGAGCGCAGGAACGGATGAAAGGGGAGCAGGACTGACAAGAAAAAAACTGTTTTGTTTTGGGTTTTTTTGGTAGTTTGTTTTTTCTCCCAAAGAGAGAAGACTCAAAACATCCGCTTTAAACTCGGCAGAGGGTTGAGCAGCCGCCAGCAGCAGCCCCAGCTCAGGCAGTGCCCAGCAGCTGAGTGCCCTGGCTTAAACTTGCCTTGGTGCCAAAGCCCAGGAAAGCCGTTCAGGCGACGCCAGCCTAGGAGATCGCAGCAGATGGAGGAAAACGCTGCCCAGGCACGCAGCAGGCAGAGCCAGCACCAAGCGACACCGAAACGAAGGTCCTTTGCTCACTGCAGTCTGAGCAGGAGAACTTTTTGGCCCAGGATTAGTTTATTTTTCAAGTAGAAATTAGATTAAAGTAATAGGGGGCAGCAGACCCAGCTGAAGTCGAACACGAAGATGCCAGCTCGCGCAGACACTGCTGTCCCTGCTGGAGGGGACACTGGGCTACGCGGCCCCTGGGGCTGAGCTTCACAGGCAGGGCAGCCCCGGGGCCGTAGCTGAGTAGGGGACAGGGCTGGTTCGATCAGATGCAAGTACTTTCCCCGTGGCTCTGACAGGTCCCCAAGCCAGGGCTAGAGCAGGGCAGCCCCAAAAGCCCTTCCCAATGCCTCCACTGCAGGCTGGGACCAGCTCTACCTTTATGGGTAGGCACAGCACCAGCTCTCCAGCACCCCACCACAGAAACCCACATCCCTCACGAGCCAGGCACCCAGATCTTCACTGCTGCCTTCTTAAGTAAAAGAAGGCAGCACTAAAGGGCTCCCTGCAGACCCTCTCCCAGGCTTCTCTTCTCCAGAATTAACTCCACTTGATTAAGCCCCCCCTCCCTTCCCCCCAAGCTTCTTTTCCAGCCCTCTGAACCCTCTTCTCACACTCCTCCAGACTCTCTACCCTCTATCGTATAGGTTGGAAAAGACCTTTAAGATCATCGAGTCCAACCGTAAACCTAACACTGCCAAGCCCACCACTACACCATGTCCCTAAGCACCTCATCCAAACGTCTGTTACAGGGATGGCGACTCCACCACTTCCCTGAAGTGGCATTCCATGCCATTCAGCAGACAGCCCCAAGTGATGCAGGCAAGACACAGCTCGTGCTCTGCAGGCATTTGCCTTGTTCACTGCCCTGGAGACGGGCATCACTTTCATCACAGCTTCACCCCACCACAGCCCTCGCCTGCAGAAGGGGCCTGTCTCCTCAGAGCTGGCACCACAGGTTTCAGAAGGGTCAGGCACCTCCACCACCCCACGCTCAGCGCCTGAGCTCAGCCCTCCACCCTGAGCTGCAATAAGGAGACCACCCCTCAGAAGCCAGTTGTGTTAACAAGTGTGCACAGTGGTACATTTTATTCCCTAAAGACATGTTTTTAGCCAGTCCAGGCACTGAGGCTTCCAGCCTGAAGCAGCTGGAAATAGGAAACATCACAGGTTTGTACAGGACAGAGTGCTGTAGTGAGGCACCTCACCAAGTCTGCTCCTTGCAGCTTGAACAGCCCTGCTTCAGCTGTGGGGCAAGAGGGGAGCTCCTGTCCATGTCTCCAAGCTGAAGAACCCCAGACAGGTTGAGCCCCATCAGTCTCCCCCTCCCCTGAAGGGAGCCGTTCTTCAGCACTTCTTCAGGCCGTTCCAAACCCTTAAATCACTACGGAGGCCAGTTACAAAAAAAACCAAAACCGCTACAATCTCATTAAAAAATAGAAATTCATAAACGAGTTTCACACCAACGCGTGCCAAGAACAGAGGTCACACCAGCACAGCGGTGTCCCCGTTTCCAAGCAGGGCAGGGGGTCACCCCCAACACCCTCCTCCCCAGGTCAGCAATTTCAGTGCCAAGTCTGCAAAAGCGCAGTGGACTTCATGGCCCAAAGCAGGGCAAGGCAGAACACCCCAGGCTTGCCTGTGGGTCTCCCCAGCCCACACAGGCCTGCAGCAGAGGGAAGGTATTTAATTTGATGATGAATATACAGCCACCCTGCAGCAACTTAGGCCAGCACTGCTCTGCCCTCTGCACACTTCTTCCTCCAGAAAACTTTCTTGGAACTATTTACACCAGGCATAGAGCTGGTCCAGGTCCCTTCTCGCTGCTCTCGCTCCAGACTGACATCCCAGATACCCTTCCCACATCTCTAGCTTGCCGCTGCATCCAAGAAGTGCAGTTCCACCTCATGGCAGAGCGCCCAACAGCAGCAGCAACCGTAGAGCTCTGAGCAAGCCAGAAGATGAGAAAACCCTGTTTATTCTGCATGAAAATAGGAGGAAGGAGGGGTAAAATGGGGGGTGGGGTGGGGTAAATCAGTCCAAGCGTTAGCCAGAGGCTTGGTCTCCTGTCAGCTTGCTGCAAGGCCAGGATTCTCCCCAGGGCAGCTGGTCTCACCACACCACAGCATTGGTGCTTTGCAAACAGTAGACCCCCGCACAGCAGTGGTTGCACATTGCTTGGTGCCAGGCTCTGGGCAAGAGCGCTCAGCCCTGCGGCCGCCCTGCCCAACCGCTCCCCAGGAAGGCAGGGGCTCTCACTGCAGGAAACTGTCCAGTCTGGCTTGGCTGCTGCTGGAGGAAGATGCGGAGGGAGCTGCAGATGCTGGCCTGGAGACATTCTTCTTCTTGCTCCTCACTGCTAACGGACGGATTTCTGCCAGGTTTGTCTGGAGGTAAAACTGTCAAGGAAAGTAGAGACCAAGGCCCTGGGGACACACGTGATCCAATACCTGCTGCAGACTAGCCTGAACCGCAGACCTGGGACCTAGCCATACATTTGCACCCAAAGAAAAACTCCCTGCAGGACAGGCTGGGCTTTGCCCCCTACTCACAGCAGCAGAGCTCAGGCATGCTCCTGTCCCATGAGTCAAGGAATGCTTCCCACTTCTATGCTACCCCCTTGCACACAGAACAGCGTTTAAGCATAGCTATCAGAGCTTCAAGACCTACCCTGCGTGTCAGAGCCAGGACACTGCGCTGGGAAAGGCACAGCAGCCAGAGCCTGCAGCCTCCCAAGGCAGAGCAACCCCAAGGGAAGAGCCCTTGGAGCAACAAGTCCTCTCTAACTCACACGGCATCATACAAATCTTCAAAGACACAGAAGTGGCAGAAACTAAACATCACTGAACTGTAAACAGTCTTGAGCAGCCACTCGCTGCAGCGCTGAAAGGCAGGTGCAGGCCGTGCTAGCAGAACCGCAGGGTTACACAAACAGCACTCGGGCAGCACTCAGGCTTAGGGAAATGAGCTGCTCCTCCCTCGGCCGTGTGCGAGGGGCGGCACTGGGATGGCTGCCCACCTTCTCCATTCACCTCGGCCTGGCAGCACGGGCACATCTGGCTCCAGAGATCTGGCTCAAGCATCTCCCTGCCATTGGGTGCCTCCACCCCTCCACAGTGAGGCCACAGGAGCAGCAGCCCAACGTTTCCCAGCAGGTCACGACTTCCAGCTCATCGCTTCTCTGCTTCGCCCTCCTGGTTTTCTACAAAGAGCACAAACCCCCTCCAAAGTAGCACCAGGAGCTAGAGCAGTGTCAGAGCCATAGGTGCACCACACACCCCTCTGGCAGCACTGCCCGGGGAAGGCAGGTGAGGGGCAGCCTCCGCAGGGGACGGTACACTGCTCCTGCATGAGGAGCGGGAGCCAGAGGAGCTCCCTGTCCCCGGGTGAGCTCAGCCCAGCCGCTCCTCACCCGCTGCAGGGCTGCCCACCAGGACAGGCACGGCCAAGCAGCAGCGTCCCGCAGGAGCAAAGGCTTGGGCTGCACGGGCTGGCAGGCATGCGGCCAGAAGAGGCTGCACTACGCTGCTGCTCAGAGATCCCAAGGGCAGAGGCAGCTCCTGCAAGTTGTACTGATTTCTAGTTGATATGCTTCTCTGAATGAGCCGCCTCTGATAATGCCCTCAGCAAGTTCAGGTCCTTGATACCTTTGCTGAGCTCAGACTTGTTCGAAGTCAGATAGAGAGAAATCTGATGGTTCCTTGACGGTCCTAGCCCATTTCTGTTGGCTGGGGGGCAGGACTCCCCAAGATGGCTGAAACAGAGATGAGGTTCCCACTCATCACCGCTGCGGTAGTGGTGCTGCAGACAGCACCGCTACTGCCATGCGAGCTGCAGGAAAGGATACAGGCTGTATGAACTTTGTTCGGCCTCCCAAGCCATCGTATCCCATCCTCACCTAGGAGAGAGAAAGAAATGAGCCTGGAGCAACAGCACAGAGCCTTGGCTACCTCTCCTCATGTTGGTTATGGGGAAGGGGGAGCCTTGCAGGCCACAGGTTCTGGGGAGGGGTTACAAGCACCTGGAAACACTCGGTACTTGTGTTAAGCCCTCATCTTTGGAAAAAGACAGACCCAAGGGTGTTAGTAAAGTTTGGGTAGCTTGGGTTGCTTTCTGATGCAAGCTGAGCCTTCCAAGCAGCAGGAAGGCTTAGGATTTTGTCACTGGGACTGAAGAATAAGAGAAAAATACCCCAAGCTCCAAGGAGGTGGAGGAATGGGAGATGGAGGGCTATTTAGTCTGCTGCCGGGAAGGGAATGAGCATCTGTCATCCCTGGAGCTCTGCAAGATTGGGAAGTAGCCAGGTCATGCTCCAAGATTTATTTTCTGCACACTGTATGTGGGAAGGTAAAAGCCTCATTTGCTTCCTCCTCTAGGGTCACTTCAGGACAGAGGCGTCCAGTGCCAGCCCTCGACAAGCTCACCAACTGGACAGTCATACTTACAGTGCCCGTGTTCTTGTGGGGACCCAGCAAGCTACCCGAAGATGGCTTCTTGGAGAGAACAGAGTTCCTGATGAATGCTGGCAAGAGTCCTTTAAGAGCATCATCCTCCAGATCATCTGCCCAGTTCTGTCCCACAAAATAATGAGAAAAGCCCTTTAACCAGCATGATCTGCTGAATTTAGTCCACGTACAGGGAGCACTAATAACAGACAGCTATTTAAGGTAGTAGGTACTGCTGTACCACATGTCAGGCCAAAGAACAGCAGCTTCAAACCTCCCACTGGGGCTCATGTGGAGCAGCACTTGGGAGGCAGGACATTGCACCCAGCAAGCCTGGGAGAACAGCCCCCTTAGCCGACCCCATGGCCCTTGTGGTCAGCCCCACGCTGTGTGTGTGAAGCACCTCTGAGGCAGGATAATCAGCAAGAAGCACGTGGGTCCCCATCCTCCCTCTCCTGCCCAATTCCAGGAGGCCTGAGGCAGCAATACAGTGTTTCTAGGAGACTGTCAAGCAAAGCACTTTGAAGCATGTACTGTGGTTCTATAGATGGGCCAGTCTACAGTCACAGCATCTCCTACATGGAAAAAATGAGTCCTTTGTCCCAAGGTTATTAAGAGCAGAATCAAAGGGGTGATACATAAAAATCAAGATTAGCCCTTTTACCTCCACTGTTTCCTTCAGAACTTTCTTCGCCAGATTTACCACAGGAGGCCTGTAAGAAGCCCAAGGAGCAAATCAGCAGAGATTTATTGTTCAAGTGGAGCTGGCAAGGACAGACAAGGCCAAGCAAATGATGACGAAACTTGCAGCACGACATCAGGCAGCTGGAGAGCTATCTGATCTCACACAGCAACTTCCAAAGAAGCAAGACTTTGATCTCCTTTAGAAGCAGAAAGAGGAGGGAGAACTCACAGCTTTTTATCCAGCTTCTGCCTTTTTGCAGGGCTGAAGAGAGATCTGCAGGGCTGATGTTCAGGGGTGTCCACATCAAAAGTAGCATCTAGATTGATCTCATCGCTGTGGGCCGGGCGGTGGAGCTTCGGGTGCCGCAGTTCCACAGGAGCGGGGCTGCAAGGCCATGCAAAGTGTCAGCCATCAGGAGACCACTGCCTGCCACCCAGCAGACGAGAGGACGACAGAGCTGCACACTACACAACTGAGTTGCAAGACAGCAGTGGGGACCAGGATCAGAGTCCCATTCTGCTTACAAGTCACAGAAAGGACAAGCTGAATCCCAGAGTTTATAGTCAAAATCCCAAACTACTGTTCACCCTCAAATGGCCTGCGCTATAAACAGCAGCACTCTGAGCCCAGGGAAACACACTGCTGCTCTGTGTACACAACCCAGCTTGCTGTACTGGGGTAATAGCACAGGCTCCTCGAAAGGGCTTGATAAAAACATAAAAGATGCCATTTTTCAGGCTAGGTTCCTCTGCCTGGCAAAGATCTCTGGTCTCCATATGCCAGGGCACACTCACTAGAAGGCCAACTCTGAGGCAACCAGAAGAGCAGCTTTAGGGGTATTTACTGGGCAGGACATATTGGCAGAGTTTGTCAAAACATAGCCCGTTCTTCCATCCCTTCCTGACCCAAACCCTCCAACACACACACTCCTTCCAGGTAAACCAAACACCATCTTGTCAGCAAGAAGAAAAACCACCAAAATAGGATACAAGGAGCAAGACGACCGCACTACTGCAATGCCTGCCAGACTAGCACATCTTTGCCTCCCCAGCTAGTTAAACTGTCAGCTTTTATTTTAGACCTGCCACCTCTATCCTTGGCCTGTATCTGAGGATGTACTTCACTAACCTTTCAAAGACTAGTCGACTGAGTGTCTCTCTGGTTACAGATGGGACTTTCAGAGTATCCTGCAGGATGTCTATCTTCTTCTTCAAACTCTGGAGGGAAAAGGGAAAGCAGACAGCAAGATAAGGAAAGATTTAGTAGCAGATACTTTGCCCCTTTTCCATAAATCAGCATCAGGTGGAGCTCAGAGGTGGGGCAGATGAGAGGTATGGTGGGCTGGGTAACCTAGTCACTGAGCAAGAGCCAGCATAACTTCTGGCTTTGCAGCTGCAGGCCATGGCCAGCTGCCAGTTACTGCAGACCAAGGAATGATATTCTCACCAAGATCTCCTTGTCCGCATTCTTCAGATCCTTCTGGGTGCTTTTTAACTCCTCCTTTGTCTTCTCCAACTCCGAAACTGTTTTCTGCAGCTGCAGAACAAACACCCCCAAACAGCAGAGTGCTAGTTACAACACGTAGGTAAGGGAGACTGCAGACCCCCATGAGAGCAGTATGCTCTGCAGCACATGCTACTTTCCAGTTGCAGGGCTCGGTTTTCCTGTGGCAGCCTGACCAATCTCTCCTGTATCAGAGCAATCCAATGCCTGCCCGTTTCCTCAAGCTGCCTGCAGAGGGATCTCCAGGGCTGCTTGCCCAACACAAACCTTCCTATAGCATTTCCCGAGCATTTATGCCTGATGGTGACAGCTTTTCCCTGCTCTAACACTTGGTGGCTGCATTCTGAATTCCTGCAGGACTTTGAACACACCAGAGCACAGGAATTGCAAACCGCAGGCTGGAGGATGGATGTGCATCAGCAGTAGTGGCACATGGACAAGCCTGATTCAACAGGGAAGCATGCCAGGAGCAGCAGTCAAGAAGTGGACTGCTACCACATCAGAGGCATTTGTGGGTTCTGGAGTCTGGGCCAGCCCACAAAGTGTCGGTACGGTCAGCTCTCCGTCAGCCAAGCCCAGAGCCCTGAGTGCACTGACTCGCATCCTCCTGACCCAAGCCGGTGATTGCAGCTTGGCACCGACTCAGCCAGAAGCAGCCTGATTCCAGCAGCAGCACCTCATGGAGGGGGTTAACTCCCTTGGGGAACAGCACAGCAATCTGAGAACCTCCTCCTCCATTTGAGGGGACCACAACAGCTACGGCCAGGTAACAAAAATAGGCCAAATCCACCCCCAGTCTCCCACTTTGTGAGCCTGGATGCGGGCATGCCCCAGGGAACACCTGTGCCTTGGAGGTGACATGCACACACTTTTCATGGGGACTTGCTACCAGAACTGACAGAAAGCGATTCCTGACCTGAGCTAACAGAGCCCAGCCAGGCCTGGAGCAGGAGGAGCACAGCAAGAGAGGCACGGCAGCAGCTCCGTGCTCTGCGCCAGGGCAGGACCAGCCCAGGCAGGCTCTGTGCAGAGCCACCTGCATGTCTTCACCACACCCCAGGGACCTCTCCTGCCTGGGCTCAGCATCACGCAGGAGCCCTGGCCCAGTTCAGTCGGCTGAAGGCACAAGGCTGAGTGTGACTGTGGTTGTGCCAAGCCAGGGCTAAGCCCTGCTCAACTGGTGCTGGCTCCAAACCCCTTCTCACCTTTCCTAGGGGCCCGATTCTGCAGCAGGAGTGGCTGGCAGCTGAGCTAGCTCATGCTCAGCAGTTTGGCAGGATGAAGGCAGTGCTGCTTCCAGAGCCCAGTGGAAGCAGCGGAGCACCTGCATGCTGCTGCCTTCCAGTCCAGGCTCCCTGCCAAACTCTGGCTGGCTCTGCACATGCTGCCCCACCAGTGTCCCCAGAGACTGCACTCCTGACAACAGCCGATGAGCCATTCACTCACCGCAGCATCACACCCTGACCCAGAAACCCCAGCCTGACACTTCCACACCACCCATACGTACCACTCAAGTAGTGCTCAGTGTGGGAGGGGGTCACTGCAGAGGGCTTGGGCCACGGTTATTGACAGGGATCTACAGACCAGATGTCACCTTGGCGACTCACACTCTCCCTTTACCTTGTTATTGACAGAAAACAGCTCCTTCTTCAGCTTCTCTGTCATCTCACTAGAGATCTTCCGAGCCTCCTTCAAGTTTTCATATTCCCTGCAAAGAAACCAGAAGACTCATGCTGTTTATGATAGGATTGAGCTAGAACTTTTCAGAGGCAACCCAAGACCCTTAATTTGAAGCTCTGCGACTGCAGAGCCACCAGAGAAAACCCAGGAGACACAAAGCCCTTTAGGGAACAGAGCTGAGTGTACTAACACTGACCAACAGTGTCAAACATACCGCTACACCACGCGGGAGAAGAAAAGCTGCAGAGGATACCATGCCTGAGAACAGGGCATGAACAGAATTCACCAGTAAAATGGAAACTCGATCCAGACATTTCAGTTGCCAGTGGAAAAGACAGACAGACAATAGAGCAGCCTCCATGCTGGCAGCAAATAAGGGACTTTGCTTTAAGTGACTTTTCAGAGACTTCACACTATTGGCCATGCACATTCATTCCCAATTACACCACAGGGACACTTGCCTCATTACGGCTTTGTATCAAAGCTGCAATTATTCAGCTGCCATCAGAACAGACCCAAAGAAGCTGTAGTTTTGCCCAGCAGGACCAGACGGATTTCCAGGTAGGGAGGGCAGCACTGCAGATTTGCCTTGCCAGAGAGCACTCGAGGCCACAGCTGCACAGTGCAATGCAGCAGAGGGTACAACCTGGAGCCCCTCATCCACTCATTTCCCCCCGGGCGTGAGAGGAGAACAGAGGGAATAATAATCACCACCTCATAGGTGCACTGACAACTCTGGAGACAGTTCCCATGGTGACATGCATGTCACTACAGTGACAACAGGAACAGTTCAGTGTGACAGGCTCCAATCTAGGTCCCCAGGATCTGCCAGTCAAAACCCAGTGGAGGCCCAAACAGGCGGTGAGAGCCCTGCAGAGCCTGTCTGCCTGCCGGTACTCGGCAGAGGGTTCTCCCTAGGGACACCCAAAACAAGACGAGCCAGCTGTGCCAAGTCCGCAGCACCTACTTTTTCAATGAGACACAGTAGATTGCAAGCTGTTCCACCGCTGCCTGCCCGACCCCCATCTCTCTGATCATCTCCTCCACTTCGGGGCGCTGGCTCTGAAGCAACAGCTCAATCCTGCACAAAAAAAAAGTACCCTCAGCTCATGAGTCACATGCTGGGAAAGAGGCTGGAGCCCTGCTTCCCCCAAAGGAGCTGGTGCAGCCTAAGCTCCCGCTGCAGGTGCTCTGGATGTCTCTCCCACAACAACTGCCCCACCACAAGCAGGGCTTTTTGCTAGGGAAGAGTAGTGCTACATGGGCAGCCTAGACAAGGGGCAGCTGTGCACACATACTGCACATGGGGCCGATGGCTCTGCTCTCGGGCCTTATAGCCCTGTGGCTGACTGCTCCTGGGCTGGGATTCTGCCCCAGCATCCTCTAACAACAGGAATGGCACGTAGCCACACTCAAAACACTAGCGATGAGGCCAGTCTGTACACAGTACCGTGCCTTGCTGCTGTTTAGGGAGAGCAGCCATCTGGAAACATGGCAGGGGCAAGAGCACAGACAGGCAAGGGCAGGCCTGCTAATGCAGCAGTTTCCAACCTTACGGGGTAAGACAATCCAGCATGTGGAGGTGGATGTTGCAGCAGGCACAGCAGGACCCCTCCCTCCCTCTCCGAGATGGAGAGGGGCATGCAGCCCAGCCTGCAAGGCCCAGGGAGAGCCCGGGATCTCACCGCTCCATGGTTCTCAGCTTGTTTCGCAGACGGCGGGCCTCCTCCTTTGAACTTCTGTTATCCTCCTGCTGCTGCTCCAAGAATTTCATCTGCTTCTGCAGAGAAGCAAGCGCACACAGACCGTTAGGAAGGCTCCAGGGATTGTTAGAGAAACATCCTGGCTTATGCGCACTGCGGGCAGCTGGGAGCATACATTGGCTCTTAATGCTATCACCACCTCAGCAGCCCAGGATTACGGAGAGTTTAGCTCCCTCCCCGCTGCACCCCTAGCTCTGCTCCTTGCAAGCGCAGCAGGGTCTCAGTGCTAATCGCAAGACGAGTCCAGTGCTGAAACTGCGTCTTAGCCTCCTTTCTACTGTGAGCGTTTGTGGGGTTGGGCAGTACCCTGTCCACAGCGACAATTTGTTTTTCAAAAGCAAGGGAGTCCACGGCAAGCAAACCTCGCTATTGCTTTTTCCTCCATGCACAGCTGATCCCTGTGCTTTAGCCTCCCGATTCTCCTTGCCATTAGCTGCTTAAAACATCAATAGGAATGCGGAGTGGGTCTCTTCTGGGAGACCTCAGCCAAACCAGACACCCACCCGGGCACTTCTCTCACCTGCCTGGAGAGGCTGCAAGCCTATTGCAGCCATCACCTTTCCAGGCTCTCCAGCAGTAGGCAGCAGTAACAGAGAACCTCAGCTGAGCTGAAAAGGCACAGATCTGCAGTGTGGCAGAGGACGGGGAAAGCTGGCCTGAATTAGCACCGTTCCGATGCGTCAGTGTTGTCTAGGTTTGTGTGAGCCTGGGCACCTCGCACAGCAGCTTCAAAAGGCTCTGGGCCTGGTTTCAGCACAGTGCTGACTCCAGGGAGAGGCCTGGGCAAAGACCATCGCCCCGTAAAGCTCCCTTCCACGCAGAAGTTAAAGGATTTTATCCACTTCCTGCCACAGAAACCAAACACCTGTGAAACTGCTGGGACTTTGCAGAGGCGCAGTGTTGCAGGCTCACATGTTACTCTTGCTTAAGCAGAGCCCATCTTTGGCTCTTCCTAACCAGAGCTCTCTGCACTTCGGATCCCCAAAGCAGTGTTTTGAGCCAGGCTGGAGCAGAGTTCCTAGCCTCAGACAGCCTGAAACAGCAGCAAACTCTCATACAAAGGTTCAGCAGCAGCTGACAGCGCTAGCAGAAGACAGGAACAGCTCGCAGCCTGTGGGCTTGACCTGCGTCACAGCTAGTTAAGCCTGTATTTTCACTGCAGAAGTTTAGTGCTTTAATCTTTAATGATGCAGTATAAGACAGTGCTTGGCATTCAGCTAGGAAACCCCGTACACCACAGAAGAGATACCTCCAGGTCCCTAATCCTTCTGCCCTGCCCAGCTTTCATTAAAAGGACTTAAGCATACACAGAGGGTTTTGCTACAGGCAAGATAACCAGAGAACTTCCTCCTGAGGTGCCAGGAGGAAAACCAAGCACAGAGATGTTGAGTTGAGCAGCAAGCACCAGCTTCCACTGTCAGAATTGTTTCTGCAGGAGTAGGGAGCATCAGAAGTATCCTGCCACTGCTACAGCTGGGATTCCAGGAGCATCTCTGGCATGGCACAGACTCAGGCTACCTTTACACCCAAGCAGGTTGGATATAATCCCATGGTCAGGCAAAAAAAAAATGTGCTGGCTCACAGCAAGGCCTGTCTGGCATTAATTCCTTACTATCTCTCTCCTTCCACCCTGTGACAGCACCACATTGCTAGTGTCAGGCAGACCTTCTGGACTGGTTCCTACCAGGAAAAGCGCAGCTGCAGGTGACATACAGCAAGACGACCCCGCAACCCATGTACAAGCTCTCCCCAGGCCACTTGGCCTTGCAGGTCAAGGAACATGATGCAGTTTAGGCTACTGGGTCAGACCCATAGTCCAAGGGGCAGAGATCTTGGGAAGTGCAGTTGACCCCCTACCCTGCCTTTTGGCCCGCAGCTCACAACCTCACCTGCCTGAACCCCATCTTCTTGTGACAGGCACATCATCTTCACACAGTGGAGACTGCCCATCCCAGCACACCGCCAAGGCAAAGTCGCTCTCCTCACCACAAGACATCCCAACAAAGCGTCTCCTGCTCTTACCCTCTTTCACTTGCTGTTTACGCACAGTACATGACTACACACTGAGTCACTGCACGCTGAAACACAACAGGAATATTTGATCCCTGGACTTCATACATTACTAACCTAACCAAAAGAAAGCCCTGGCAACAGAACAGAGGCAGGAGAGTTAGCTGGATCAAATCCCACTCAGCTGAAGCTTGCAACTCTCCCTCCATATATTTCAGTTTGATTTCTCCTCCAATCAAACTAAGAAACTAATTTTCCTTGAATCCCGCCTGGCCTAAACCCATTTCAGAAGAACATTCTACCGCAGGGAGCCAGTGTTTTGGTAATGGGGCGCTGGGGCCAGTTCCCACTCTTGGTTCATGCTGCTACCTTTATGATCAGCACTGCCACTTCATTAGCAAGGCTCAGCCAGCATCCCCAGGCTGGGCTGGCGTCTCTCCCCGACTCCAGCCACCTCTGCCTTGAGATGCAGCCCCTTGTACGCAAGCCACAGGCCTGGCTTTTATGCCTCTGAATCACCCCCAAGTGGAGCACACTCAGGACCTTGAGACCAGCGACACCACCACTCGCTTTGGATTAATAAACCCAACATGAAAACCCAGCTACACTGCCCTTCTGTCATTCAGAGATCAAGGAGATGGGAGTCTTAAGGCACGAGATCCAAAATCCCACCAGCACAATTTCTTTATTAGCAGGGCCCGTGGAGATCTTCAACAAAACTAACACCGACTATGCAATGGTTAGTGCTGCCAGGGACGGGAAAGGTACCTTGAGAGAGGAGCACAGCATCTCTGTCTCTCCCAGCACCTTCTGGAGCGACTCTATTGTGGCATTGCGCACATCCAGAGTGTCCCTCAGCCCATCCACAACAGCCTGGCATTCCCGCTTTTCTTTCTCTGGAAAAGAAAAAGGAAAAAGGTCATGGCCCAGTAACCCAGACTTCAGCTGCCCCACAGCAGCAGAGCACAACACACAGACACTGCTTGCAGTCTCAGGCTCCAGGCTGCTAGGAGCTGGCCGTTCCTGTAGAGAGCCATTTCCCTAAGAGCTGTCTGCACCAGGGTCTGTAATGAGCAATTGCTTCTCCCAGTGCCAGCAGGCTTCAAGATTTTCTTTACTAAAGATAACAAGTTCCTTTTAATAGCTTTCCAGTGCCAGCCCTGCTAGCATTAAGCTGATGCATCTTAACTCTTGCATGCTCTCACAGCCAGACTTGCACAGGGAAAACTGTTCTTGTGTTACACCGAGCCGTCACAGAGCTGGAGAGCCGAGCCCCCAGCCTGTCCTCTCCCCATGGAGCCTTATGTGCGGGGAAGCCCTTCGGGGGCTGTCGGGTGGCTGCGTACAGCGATCCACCACACTGCTGCGTCACCACGCTGCTGCAGCTACCCTCACCACGGCACCTATGTCGAAGGGCAAGAGGCAGTAAAGCAGAGCTCTGCTGGGCACTGGAGACTTTGCAGGACACGCGACAGCTGAAGCAGATTCTCCAGAGCACCCACTTTTTGCAGGTCACAAAACCTTTGAGTCCTGCTATCCCTCCCCATGCAGGCAATCCAGGAACAAAGCACATGCCTCTGACCGCCAGAGAGAAGGTAGTGGAAGACACCACCAGATTTCAGTTTTGTCGAGACAAGGGAAGAACAGCTCACAAAGCAAGAACCATCATCAGGAGCTGACAGACCTAAGCAGGGAACAGCCAGCATCACTGGAAAGCTCGAAGCAGTTGGGCAATGAGGGAAAGCAGCAACCCCTCCATCTAATCCTGCTGAGAGCAGGGTAAAGTCTTCAGCTCAGTATCTTCTGTCTTTGCTAAAATAGTCCATGGCTCCAGCCTGACAACGGTGGAGAGCAAATCAGTGCCTTTCCAAAAAGCTGTTTCTCCTTGCAAGCAATCCATTTTCAAACACATTCCATGGAAGCATGACCTGCAGTGCAGCTTCACTACTCGATCATACAGTAAGAGAGCCACGTGGGACTGGGGGAGAGGAACATATCCCAGCAGAAGCACACAGGTGGCTAGGGAAACACAGATTTCTTCCTTAGCAAAGCATTTTCTCCATTGATCTGAATAACCCTTCCTCACCAGAGGCAGCACAGCCTGGAGATGCTCCCCTGCATTTGCAGGGACTCCACATCCACCAAAAGAGTTAGGGCTTCCCCCTCCTCCGTTCCCAGCTGCCCAGAGGCAGATGGCAGGAGTCAAACCTCCCTGTGCTGCAGGAATGAGTTTTCAGCTCATTCAGAGTGCCTCCCCCAGCGCCTGCTGGGTCTGCTCAGAGCTCCGCACCTCTAGAGCCATTTGCAAGCTGATCAGAGACTGGTAATTACACAGCTCCTCTACAGCACACAGCACATCTTTAAGTGAAGAATTTATACGCAAGAACCACCAGAGAGCAGAGTGCCCACAGCAAAGGAGGCAGGAGGTGGGAAGGAGCTTCTCATTTCCAATATGAAGAGAGAATGGGACAGGGAATGTCAAACCCAACCTCTACTCACCAGAAGTCGAGAAGATAAGCAGGCCTTCGAGCAGTTTTTCTTGGATAACATCCTAGCAAGAATCCCAGCCACCTTCCCCAGAAGATCTGGCTCTCTATCAAGTCACTAAACTCAACCAAGCTGGCAAGAAAACAGGCCTCAGAATAGAGACATGCAGACCATCCAATTCTGCTCTCAGGCTAAGGACTGAATCCTGAATCTACTGGCTATTCATGTCTGTCTCGTGCACACAGGGACGGCAGAGGAAAGACGACTCTCAGGGCGTGGGTGAGCCCCCAGCATTCTTTAAAGATTTTTTTTCTCCTTCTGCTAGTGTGTCTTTGGATTTCTGTCACTCAGACTGACATTTTCCTTTCGCTGCTCATGACTCATGTTCTGATGACAGGCTGCCTACAGACGATGCTTAAAACCCATCGACAAGTCTCCAGGGCTTTTGCTTTTCCTGCCTCCCTCAAACATCCTCTAAAATTAAAGATGGGAAAATGGAAGCGCACACACACTGAACTCCGTCTGCTCTTCGCGCGACACATGTGGCACTGCAACAGCCAAACAAATCCAAAGCCTTCCCACTGCTGCTTGGGCACCACTTTTACCCCCTCATTTGTTAGAAGGAACAAGCCTTTGCCATATGCAGCTGTGAGTTTCCCAGTGAGCAAACCAAGGGCTTTGCTTTCAGCAAGCCTGCTCCAGATATAGCCATGCTGCACTTTTGTAGCTTGTGATTAGGAAGATGGGCAAAAAAATTGCATATATGTCTCTCAACTTTCAGAGAGCTCCCCAGTTACGGCAGAGCTGGGCCAGGGCGTGAACTCTGGCTCTGTCCTACAACCTTGGTACAGCTTTAGGTGCTCTCGCCTCAGGAAAAGCTCTGAAGAAGCTGCTCCAGCAAAACAGTTTGCAGCCTGCACCACGCCCTAGGCTTCAGAGAGGGCTGGGCTCTGCACACGGGTTCCTCAGGCCTGGGCAAGCCACCTAGCACAGGCAGAGCCCAGGACCTGCCGATCATGGGCTGCCTATCCCCCGCAAGCAGCTGGAACTCACCTTTCATGGAAAGCTGAGCCTTCACCTTGTCCAGTTCATTCTGAAACGACACACAGAAAACCCAGTTAGGAAATGCCCTGCAGAGGAGCTTGTGCCAGATCTTAAGAGGACCCGAGAGGTTTCTCAGCAGGACATTTGCACTGGCCAGGTGCTAAGAAGAGAACGCAGTCACAGCAAGCACCAAGTTACAAGCAAGCACTAGCACAAGGAACGCAAAGAGCACCTCCAAATGGCATTCTTCAGGGGGAGAAGAGAATATCCCAGTTTTGTCTTAGCCTTGTCAACCTTGTGTTTCTCACACTGTCAGTCATCTTGTTTTAGCTGAATAATTTTGGAAGGCTCTCAGGGAAACACAGGAAATCAGACAGGAACAATTTTTATAACATTTTACCTAAACAAGGCAATAAGGCAGGGATGTTGCCAGACTAACTGGATTGAGAGTTGCTTTGAACTGAAGTGAACTTTAATCGGGTGCAGGTGGGAGACAGGAGGGCATGTCCAAATGTCTGAAAAGGTAACCAAGCATACAATCAAAAGGCACTAGCTAGCATTCTGACGGACGGTGAAGTCACTGCAGTTCAGGATGCTGATATGAGCTAGCAGCTCAGTCAAATGGCCATAAACAGATCACCGGTAAACCAATCCATACCAAACTGAGGGCACGTAACATCTCCTGGATGCCACAAGGGTCTGGGGAAGGTCAAATGTTTCTAGCACCTTCATTAAGGATCAGAAAGAGGCAGCAAATGCTCGATAGTTTAAATTATAGATAGCAAAGTGGTACGACTTAAGAACACTGGCAAATAGCCAAAGGAAGTATAGAGAGGTTACAAAGTAGGGCAATATATAAATATATATATATATGTGCATGTATATATATAAAGACAGATAAATATATACAGGAAAGAGTCAACAGAAGATGACTTAAAAAGCTGTGTTAGAGAACTGCAGAGGAAAGCACATAAGAAGTCAGGCAGGAACTGCAGTGGAATAAAACCACAATAAAATGCCAACACAATACTGAAGCAGAGCACACAAATCTGTGCAACCCGGAACGCTACATGCAAATCTGAGCTGAGAATAGCAGCACCAGTGACCATGGATCTGACAGGACCAGAGCGAAGCTCTGCTAGTGACAATAAAGGCAGGAAAGAGAATATGGGATGTAAAGCTCAGTAAGCAGAAGGGACTAAATGCAAAGCCTAGCAGAGCTGACTTGGATTTGCCCCCAGGGGCACAACAGCTGGCGGGCTGACATGGAATTAACTCTGCTGCAGGAACTATTTTGGAGTAGCTTCCTCAGAGTCCTATTCAGGAACGATTAGTGAGCTCACAAGATGTGCTAATTAGCATGATAGCAAAGAAATCCCGGGCTACTGCGGGCAGCTATGTAACATTACCTCATTCATCAACTTAATCTGAAATGCCTCGTCCTCCACCACAGCTCCTAAAGGCTGCTCCCAGTTTTAACTCCTCTGACTGAAGCTCTCCTCTCTCTGCCAGCCTGAGTTACAAGACCACGTTTTCCCAAGATCAAATAAGTTTATCCTGACCACACACAGACAGCTGTCCTCCCAGGTTTCTACTCTCCCCAGCAGGTTTACAGGCAGGAATCCTCCTCCTCCTGCCTCCTTTTCACCAAGCTGAACAAGCCAAAGTCTCCTTTCCTTTGGAAGAAGGGCTCTTGGCTCCCCAGATCACAAGCGACTCAAAGTGTCAGGTTCCAGACGAGCTTCACCGAGGTGTTACACCCCAAAACTCACACTTTTCTTGCTCTGGGAACAGCCACGTGGAGATTGTTCTGATCACTGAGGACCATCTTTAAGAGCAATACAGGATAAACCCAGGCTCAGCACTCAGAAACGCTTGGACATGTCGCAGTGTGCAGCCTGTGGTCTGCAGCTACTCCAAGGAATCAAGTTCCCTCCAGTGTTTCAGTTGAAACTGATGCCCGGTGGTGGGAAGCAAAGCAGCCCCGGCACTCCTTTGACCATAAACATTTCAGAACAGAAGGAGAGTGAGGAATAGCATGAAAGGCAATTATTATCCAAAAAATCATTTGGATAATTCTGCAACAACAAGAAGAGGTTTCAGATTATGAAGGAGCTCTTCTGACCACTTATAACTGGGTGCAGAAGACTGGTTCTCAGAAGAGCATCCCAAGCTTGTCTCCCCAAGACAACAAGCAGACCACAGCTACACACTCTGCTTTCTAGCACATTGAAGCACACTCCCTTGCCCCAGTCCAACCTTTTCATGGCAGGAGGCCAAATGCTCATTTCAGGACATCTGTGGGCTGCACAGATACAGCTCCAGTTGATTACGGAGCCAAGTACCACTCTACGCCCAGGCTCTTGGAGGCACAGGCAGTGGTTGGCAAACAAACCCTGGATTTGGGGACTTTTTCCAGGTGAAATCACTTCTGGCTGAGGAAGTCACCACTTTTTTGCAGACAGAACTCCAGTCTAAATGGACATTAAATCCCACTCACGATGGTTGCCCATGTTCTTAAGGTGCTCCGTATCCTCCAGAAACAAGGCAGCACACAACATAGAACTGGTGACAAACCAGCATCAGCCCAGCAGCAACCTGAATCAGTGCACGGGGCAGTAAATGCCCACACAAACTAACTACGCTAATCTACACAGAAAATATTGGGTTCTTTCCCATTAGATAGTGACCTCAGCGCTCTCGTTAGGGAAGCTGCACGCTCAGGGCTAGATGTGGCTCTGACAGCCACACAACAAACTTTGTAGTAGCGTGATGAGTTACCATCAAGCTTGGTGTGCAGGAGCAGCTCCACAGTCCTGCCCTTGAGCAAGGGAGCAGTGCTTCAGCGCAGCCTGCCTGGAGGGGAAGGCTGGGGGAACACATCTTAGATCCTGGGGTGGGGGTGAGAAGGAACAGAAAGCTTTTCTAGGGCAATTTTCTCCAGTCAACCCATTTCTGAATCACGCATCTATTTACACTTGCGAGAACAGATCTGAATACTCACTAAAGGCAACGTTTATCCGCCCCGAGCCATTGCTTTGCCTCTAGGGCACACAGCTTCAGGTGCCCAGGGATGCTTTTTCATTTCCTCAGCACACATATTTTGGCCTTCAGTTTCTTTATTAGCGGTCTTCAAGAATGACAGTGCTACTGACACTATAGTCTGGCTGGCTTTATTTTAAAAACATACGATATACATATAGCATTGTCATGGCAACTGCTAATTATGGTAATTGCTGCACATGCTGATTCTAAACACAAGAGGGTACAAGCGTCCCATTATACCAAGGTCAACTGATTACATTTTTTTGGAACAGACAACTCCAAGACATAAGGAGCCATGCTTCATCCACACTAAACAAGGAGGAGAACACAGAACAGCCACTCTGCCTTCATCCCTTCTCACGCCCAGCTCTCCGCACCTAAGGGTGGCACTTGGAGAACACCACCCAGCATCCCAGCTCCAGCCAGGATCCCCACCATGGACACAGCCCCAGCACTCTCCACTCCCCTGCTGGTGCAGCTTCAGGCAATCCTTTTCCTAATTTCTCTTGGGAAAGCACGATTTATCACCACCCTGCCCTGCTTCCTTACAGTCCGTGCAAACAAACCCACCTCCAGAGAAGTGAGGAGGTGGCACTTCCTCTAACAGCCCCTTCTTTCCAGAGGGGTTAGCAGGACTTGTGCACAAAAAAGCCACAGACACCAGCAGCAGTTCATTGCATTTGGGATTTTCCTTCTCCTGCCTTTTGGAAAAGCTCTGTAGCCTCATCCCCAAGGCTTTGAGACCCAAGGGAGAAGCAGCAGTTGGATGTTTATTTGATGCTGCTTCAGGAGGTTTCCGGGTCAGGTGAGAACCAGACGGAAGAGCAGTAAAGTACAGGAGGCTTCTTGATTTGGTCAGGGGGAGCTCTGAACCACTACATGGAGACTTCCTTACAACAGAGCTGAGACTGAGCGAGCACCAAGAGGGAGAACAGGGACAGGCAGGAGACACTGATGTGCTTCAGGTCTGAAACAGGAGCACAGCGAGCACCAGCTCAGGAAGCAGCTGTTGGCAGAGGACCAGCAGCCCCGTCTGCACTTCCAAGATGCACCACACAACAGAAGAACAACCCAGTCAAATTACCTGCAAGGTCTCTGCATCCGGTGCTGCCTGCTCCTCCAGGGCAACATCAAAAAACAGCTTATTGATGATGTGTCTTTTGCCGACCTAAACACAGGAGACAGAAGAGGCTGGTGGGTGCAGGTATGGAAACACAATGGATATGGAAGACAGATGGAGAGGGAGAAGGTACCATCTTGTCACTTGCCATGAAAGGCAAGTCAGATCATGTGCTTGACATCATTAGCAATGATACTCTGCTTTGGCTCATCAGCACAGCAGCAGACCCCCCCCCCCCCCTCAGTTTTGGGAGCATGACTCCAGCCAAGCTCCTGAGCCGCAGCAGAAAGATTCAGGCATTTCTGAATCAAGCGCAGTCTGTTCTCTGGCAGCTAAGGCCCAAGCAGCTGACACTGAGCTAACACGATGCCAAATCCTAAGACAGAAGTATGTGCTGCTTTCTGCAGGCAGAAGGTGCTGTAATTGAATTTGATAGCTCTCCACACCTCCCCCATGCAGTTACAGCTTTGTGTTTTAAGTATTATATACAGTCATGACACCAGCTAATTGCATAGTTACTGCTACATAAGATGTTATTTCGCGATAACTCCATGGTAACCCAGAGATGTAAGAGGCAGTGAAGAACAGAGGGAATCAACAAGTCAGGGAAGGAACAAGGGCCAAGACCTTGAGAGGAAGAAAGAAGCACGAACACAGAACAAGCCCAAGCTGCAGCTGGCTAAAAGCCTACATCTGAATGTGAGGCAACGTCTCCTGCAGCTGCTACACGCCAAGACCCACTGGCGGCATCAAGGCTGGTGACACAAGGGACTTCAAAGAAGACCAGGTCCTGATTAAGCCACTGGATGCCCAAGCCTTGGCTTCCATCTCAGAAGCAGAGCACATCCTTCCCTCCCCAGCCTTTGCTTTTCTCAATGAAGGGCCGAGTGCTGCAAAGCAAGGACTCAATTATAAGGACCACGTGCAGCAGAATGGGCTGCTTACCTGAGAGGAAGCAGCAGGGTACTCTAGAAAAACAAGCCAGATGTCCTGATTAACCCCTTCCAGCCCTTTCTGTCATTATGCCAATACTTACTCAGCATAAATAAAAGCCATGAAAGCCCAGAGACCCTTTCTAGAGAAGCTACAACACAGACAGCAGCTGGGCACCCTCAGACCACCCCTTCTAATCAGAAGGGCTGCTAAGGGGCGTTCACCCTCTAAGCCTTTGGGGAGAGCCTCAAGGGACAGAAAACTCTCTCTGCTTCATATCATGAGCCTTTTCCTCGTACCACCACAGGCCTAGGCCACAGCTCATCGGTGCCGTTTGCAGAGCATCATGCCATAGAAATACAGAGGTGTACCTAGGTGATGGTTTTACCTGGATTCTGCACTGCGGGCAAGTCCGGCTTGGTGCTGTATCAAACCACTGGATGAGGCTGAGAAAGGAAAGGAAAACATACGGTGAATCCTCAAAATCCAGGAGTGCTGCTCCCAGAGGCCACCCCCCAACTCACCAGGAGACAGCAGGATGCGACTCCTTTTACAAACTAAAAACGGAAACACATTTAGTCCAGAGGTGCAGCTAACAGGAACGCCATGTTCCAGCACGCACACTCTACCTTCACCTCCGAGACAATTCCCAGCTGAATTTAGCACGCCAGCTTATCTTTACCAGAGCAGAGATTTTACAGAGCTCAGATCTCCCTGGGAGAGAGTCTTTGAACAACTGTAGCTTCGCAGGAGCGAACGGATCCGCACACGGAGCGGCACAAGAGCTGCTATATCAGGATACGACAGCCGACAGATCCCTGGTTTGGTCAGCCCCAAAGGGTGCCATTGACTCCAAACACGCATCTGCAGAGCGAGGGAGACTGGGCCGGTCTCTGCTCCGAGATGATGAATGCAAACCTGTCGGGCTCCTCAGGAGAGCTACTAATGCATTTTGCAACCAAGCCATCACGTCACACTTGGAAGGGTTTATTTTTGGAGCAGGGTAACAATCTGGAGCTGGCAGGTTACCTTTGGAAGCTCTTCCTCCTCCGCTGGTCGTTAGAGGAGGACGAGCCCGAGCTGCGCCGCCGATTAAGAAGTGACCATTGCACCAGCGAGCGATGGTCCCTCTCCAAGTTCGTTAGCCAGAAAAGCAAATGCCCGCACCCTCCCCACACACAGAATTTATTTCCTCAGAAGAGCCATCTCTTTCCAACACAAACACTTGCAAAACAGTTCCGGCAAAAGCATGAAATTGCCTGGGAGGCTTCACTCATAATCTAACACCGCTCCTTCCAGATAAACACCCTGTGTAGGAGCGATCTGCTGGCACCAGCCCTCCTGGAGAAGGGATACCACAGCCAGCGGAGTGACAACACAGCCGAGGCTCCTGCGGCAGCTTCGTGAGCTCCTCCGGACCCCTGCGGAGCAGAATCGCTGCCCCGACGGCCCCCAGAGCGGCCGGGGCCTCCACCGCTGAGAGGGAGGAGGCAGCGCCCCCGGCTCCCCAGCCCGGGCGGGGGAGAAGGGGGTCACAGCGGGCACCAGGGGCGCAGCGAACGCCCAGAGCCCCCTCAGAGGGGAGCGGCCCGAGCAGGGGCTCCGGGGACAGGGGCTGCCGGGCGGGAGGGCGGCGGGCGCCGGCCACGGGCTCGCCCCGGCTGGGGGAACCCGCAGCCCTGCGGGGCCGGTACCCCGCGCCGGCGAGCGGCTGCCGGCCCCGGCCGGAGCGCCCGCCCGCCCCGCTGCCCCGCAGACGGCCCCGGCCCGGCGGGGCGGGGCGCTCACCAGGCGCGGTGGAAGGTGTGCCCGCAGGGCACGGCCGCCACGTCCCGCTCGTTGTCGAAGAAGTCGGAGCAGATGGTGCAGTGGGCCCGGATGGGCATGGCGGCGGCGCGGCGGGGCGCGGCCCCGGTACCGGTACCGGAGCAGCGGCGCGGAGCCGTGCGATTCAAATCCGGCCGCGCGCCCGCCGCTTCCGGCCCAGCCCGGAAGTGACCTCACGGGGCGAGCGCGGGCCCCGCGCCCCCACTCCGGGGCCGGGGGCGAGGGCGGAGCCCGAGGGGGCGGGGCCTGCGGGCGGGGGCGGGGCCGCGCCCTCCCCCGCCCCCCCCCCGGTCTCCCCGCCCGCCGCGCCCGTGTACCCTGAAGCCTAACGATGGCAGCGAAAGCTCCCTCGCGGGCGCTGGCCGGGACGAGCTGCCCTGACCGCCTGGGCAGCAACGCCGCTCCCGGCCTGCCCGGGCCGCCCCGCCTCACTCCGCCCTGGCGGCGGCCGCGCCGTCCGCCGCCGGCCCGCGCGGCAGGCACCGGCACCCCGGGCCCCACAGAGAGACGGGGCGGGCGGCGCCGGTGCTGTCTCAGTTTGTCCTCAGCGGGGTCTTTATTTGCCAGAGATACAGCGCGGGGGCGCGGGCACGCGGGGGGCGCGGGCACGCGGGGCGCCGGCGGCAGCCGCAGGCAGAGCCGGCCCTGCAGGCATGCAGCTGCGGGGGAGGGAAGCGGGGACCGTGGAAGGGGGGCACTCGGGGATCCTCCAGACACGACGCGTGGGGGCCGTGTGGCCGCCCCCCGGCGGGGGGTGGGGGGGTGGGGGACGGGACCCGCGCTCCCTCGCCCCCTGCGACGCGTCCCCCACCCCCACCCCCCCCCGGGGCGGAGAGGGGGTGCCGGTGCTCTGCCCGCTGGGGCCCCCCCCTCCGTCCCGCGCGGCCCCACCCGCGGTCCCGCACATGCACGCGTGTCCCGGGGGGCCCCGCGCGACGCCCCCCGGCCCTGCGGGGCGTGTGGCCGGGGGGGGCTGCCCCGTATCTCTGGGCGTCCCCGGGGCGGACGGCGGCGGGGGACAGACTGAGAGAGCGGCGGTGGGGACGGGGGACGGGCACAGACCGACCGGCAACGCCACCGAGGGGGCCGGGAGGGGCCGGGGCGGGCGGGGAGGACGGGCTCCATGCAGGGCTCTGCCCCGCGGCCGGCTCTCCGTCGGGGCACGTAGAAAAGGGGGCGCAGGCGGGGGCGCGGGGGGCCATGCCGGGGCTATGTACAGAGGGGGCGCGGGGGCCGCCGCCGCTCAGCCGGTCTGCTCGCTGGGGGACTCGGCGGCGGCGGTGGCAGCCCCGTCCCCGTTACACGTGGTGGCGGGCGGCGTGCCGGGGGCCGCGGGCTGCGCGGCGGCAGGCGGCGTGCTGGGGGCCGCGGGGGCCGCAGTGTCCGTGGCGGCGGCGGCCGTGGCGGCGGTGGCCGGCGCCGGGGCCGGGGCCGGGGCCGGGGCCGTCTCCGTCTGCTCGGGCGCCCGCAGGCGTTTCATGAGCGTGGTCACTCGCACGGCTTTCTGCGGGGGGAGAGGCGGGGGGGGCCGTGGGGCGCGGGCGCTCCCCTGCCCCTGGGCCCCTCACCGGGGCGCCGGGTCCCCCACCGGGGATGCCTGCTGGGGGCTGGCGTGGCCGCGGGGGCTGGCGGCCCCCCCCGCGCCCCCCGAGGCTGACAGCCCCGTGAGGGGGGAATGGGCTCGGCTGAGAGGGGAAACTGAGGCACGGGGCGCCCCCCCCACCTTCCACTTGGCCCGGGCGAAGTTCTTCTCAATCTGGGCGCAGACGCCGTCCTTGATGTTCTTGTCGGAGGCGGCGTTGCCGGAGATCCTGGGGAGGCGGGGAGGGGTGAGCGGCCCCTGCCAGCCCCCCCCCCCCCCGGGCCCCCTGGCCGCCCCCGCCGCCCCTCACCACTCGTGGGAGATGGCCTCCTCCGCCGTGATCCGCTGGTCCTGCTCCACCTCCATCAGGCGCGTCACCAGCTCCTTGGCTGGGGGCATGGGAGGGGGGGAAGTCAGCACCAGGGGGGGACAATGTGGGACCCCGTGTTTCCCCCCCTGGCGTGGGGCTCACCCGCCTGCGAGATGTCGTCCCAGTACGGCGGGTCGAACTCGTAGTCCCCAGCCAGGATTTTGCGGAAGAGGTTCTTGTCGTGGTTCTCGTAGTCTTCCTCGTCTGCCTCCTCGTAGAAGGGGGGGTTCCCCGAGAGGCTGGGGGACGGGGCGGGGGGCTCAGCCCGGCCCCTGGCCCCCGGCCCCCCGCGGCCACCCCGGCCCTCGCCCCGCACTCACAGGATGTACATGATGACGCCGATGGCCCAGCAGTCCACCGGCCGCCCGTACCGCTGCCGCCCCACCACCTCCGGAGCTGCGGGGGACAGGAGAGCAGCCCTGCCCCGGGATCCCCAACGCCCCGGGCCCCTCGCCCCCGGGGTGATGGGGAGCGGGAGGGACCCACCAGGAGCACCCAAGATAAGCCCCCGGGGTGATGGGGAGCAGGAGGGACCCACTGGGAGCACCCAGGATCAGCCCCCGGGGTGATGGGGAGCAGGAGGGACCCACTGGGAGCACCCAGGATCAGCCCCCGGGGTGATGGGGAGCAGGAGGGACCCACTGGGAGCACCCAGGATCAGCCCCTGGGGTGATGGGGAGCAGGAGGGACCTGCCAGGAGCACCTGTGACCATCAGGAGGGACCCAATGGGAGCCCCCAGGACTGGTCCCCGGGGCGGCGGGGAGCATCAGGGATCTGCTGGGACCCCAGCAGCACCACCCACCCCTGCGTGCCCGCCCGGCTGTCTCTCACCCACCCAGGTACTCGGGGGTGCCGCAGGGCTCCTTGATGAGCCCGTTCTCCAGCTTGGCCAGGTGGAAGTCGCTGATGACGATCTTGGAGTTCTTCAGGCGGTTATAGTACACCAGGTTCTCCAGCTGCTGGCACAGGAGCCGTGAGCACCGGGGCAGGGGGCACGCCAGCACCCACGGGTGCTCCCACCCCCTCCCCCCCACCTTGAGGTTTCTGTGGACGATCTTGAGCGAGTGCAGGTAGGCGACGGCCTCCAGAACCTGCCGGATGACGTTGCTGGTGTCCCTCTCCGAGTAGTAACCCTGGTCCAGGATCCAGTCGAAGACCTCCCGGCCAGTGGCCCTGCCGACAGCACCTCTGCCGAGATCCCCCCCGGCGGGGGCACCCCCAGCCAGACCCCCCCCATGCCCCTCAAACTTACAGCTCCAGGAAGATGAAATACTCCTTGCGGGTGATGTAGACGTCCACCAGCTGCAGGATGTTGGGGTGCTTCACCCTGCAGAGAGATGGGGGGGTGAGCGGGGGGTCCCCACTTTGCCTGGTGGCACGGGAGCCCCCCCGGCCCCGGTCCTCACATTTTGAGGATGATGATCTCGTTTTTGGCCGCCTTCCGTACTTTCCGCCCGTCCCGCTTCAGGAACTTCTTGCAGGTGTACAGCTTCCCTGTGGTCTTCTCCTTGGCCCGGAAGATTTCACAGAACTCCTCCCTAGAAGGGCGCCCGCAGCCATCACCCCCCTGGGCACCACCGAGCTCGGGGCACTTGGGTGGTCCCCAGGCCCACCAGCATCCCCCCCATCCCAGCAGCGAGGGGAGATGCCGGGGGGGTGGAAGGAAGCTGCGGCTAAAAACCTCTCCAGAGCAGGGGGGAAAAAAAAGGGCAGTGAGAAGGAATCGACAAGGAATAAGCAAATCGATAGGGAAGGGGGAAAATTTGCCAATTAAAAAGCCCCCTCCCCGTGGCAGCCGGGGTGGGACCCGCTGCGAAGCCGCCCATGCTGAGGCAGAACAGCAGCATGCCCCGACATTAATGCAAGCACCGCGGTCGGGAAGAAAGAAGGGGAGACGCGCCGGTTGCCCCGGGGTGCTGCAATATTTCTGTTCTATTATTAATGGTGCTCGAGACCATCGTCTGGGCAGGAGCCGCAGGGGAGCCCACGGGGGGCACTCGGCACCACTCTGTCAAAGCCTTTGGCTTTCCAACCCCCCTGGCCGCACCAAAATCCTCGTGGCCACTGCCCCGGGTGCAGGGGAACTGGGACCCATGGGCTTCGGGACAGGCTGCCCAGAGGATGGAGCAAAGCTCTGAGAGCCCCCAAAAAGGTCCCTGCCGCCACCCAGCGTCACCCTGCCAGGCATGACCCACAGCCAAGTGTCCTAGTGTTTTGGAGGCCGACGGAAAAATTTCTGGCACGTGTTTTGGGGTCAAACTGCTCTCAATGGGTCTGAGGGCTTCATTTTGCGGAGGAGAGGAAGCTTCATTGCTTCCTAATGGGTTCCCCAGCACGGCAATAAAAGTTGCGGGGAAGCAGCAGCGCTCCGCTCCCCCCCAAATGACATCTGCCCTCTCCTTTGCTGGAGCAGAGCCCTCCTGCTTCCCGGAGCGCTCAGGGAAGCCGGGATCGTGCAGAATTGCTGCAATCCCCGCAGATCTTGGGGGGAGGAGGGAGGGATACGGGCAGCTGCCCAGCTCCAGCCGGCAGCAGCAGGGAAACCTCGTTGCCCTCTTCAGAGCCGGCAGTGAACACCCCCACGCGCCCGCCAGCGAGAGGGATTCGTTAGGGGACAGTCACCCCGAAACACGCCCTGCCCGTCCCAGCTGGGGACCGGCACCCCGAAAGCCCCCGCGGGCAGCATCGTGCTGCTCCTCAGCCCGGGGCACCCCCGGAGCCGGGGAGGGACCAACTCACGTTTTGATGACCTGGCCCAGGTCATATCTGTCGGTCACCTCGGACGGCTGGTTATAATCTTTCTTGTCTCCCAGCGTCACGCAGCCAAACGGCATCGCAGGGCCCGGTGCTGGCAGGGCAGGGAGAGGCGGTGAGCACCCTGGCACCGCCAGCCCCCCCGGAGCCGCCCCAGGCCCCCCCGAGCCGCGCTGATTAACGTAAAACCTGCCGAAGCGCGGCAGCTGCTCGTGCTCCCCGGCTGCGCAAGCCGCCAAGTGCCCAGCCCCACCGATGTGCGTCCATCCCTGCGGCGCCCGGCCACTCTGCCTGGGCTTGGGCTGCCGGCGCGGCCGCAAGCCGGCTCCTCCGGCTCTCTTTTGCAGATCGCTAATGATTTATTAAGTAGCCAGGGCTAGCACAGAGCTCGGAGCACCCGCTGGGGAGGCAAGCGGAGGCGAACGGACCCTTTCCCGTTTCTGAGCCCGGTTTTGCCCTGCGGTGACATTTCTGTAGCTGGGGCTTCCCCAGGCGGAGCATCGTCGCACACCGTCACATGTGCAGCGAGTTACACCAGCCTCAGCTCTCCGACTCTTACCAGCCCCGACGGCCCCGCTGCAGCAACGGGCAGGTGGGCACCGCGGTTTGGTGGTGCCAGCCCTCCTGCCACCAGCAGCAGGCAGGACACCGGCCCCGGCACGTGCCGGCTCCTCCAGCCCTTTAGGAATGACGTTTTGCTCCTTGCTTTCCTGCCAGGAACCCTTCAAAACCAGACCCTGCTTGGAAGCTTCCCATCAAAAAATTGGTCCCATAAAGTGATTTTTTTCCCTTTCCCATCCCATTACTGGGAGGAAGTTTCAACTGACGTTATTTTCTGACGGCTCAGAAGGAGAAAGGGCTCCCAGGCCCCCCCAGTCCTCTGGGACGAGCCCGAGCGGGACCCACGATGGGATGCTGGCACGACGCTGGAGGCACCCATCGCCCAGTGCTAAAGCTCCCAAAACACCGTGCTGCAACATGCTGGCCCCGCCATGCCGTGCCGGCAGTGCCCGGGGCCCAGCGGTGAGGGCCGCGGGCAGGATGGCAGTGTGGGATGCGGGAGCCGGCATCGCGGGTACCCAAGCGCCGAGCCTGTTGCTATGGCAATGGGAACTGGAGATGCAGAAAGCGGCACATCCTTTGGAGGGGGCAGGGACGGGCAGCACCCGGCAGCACCCGACCCACATGCGGGTGCACGGCCCCGTTCCCGCCGCGCGGGCCCCGGGAGGAAGGTGGTCCTGCCCGCAGCACCCAGGGCATGCACCTAAGCGCTCCCTGGGGTGATTGACCCCAAATCTGGGTAGGACGCGAGTGCAGTGAGCCGGGGAATGGGGCAATGCTCCTTCCTGCCCCCATCTCTTGGGGCTGACCTGCCTCCGTGCCTGCCCAAGCGATGCCCACAGTATGGGTGCTCCCACCTCACACGACACCCAGGCATCCTCCTGCCAGGAAAGCCCATTCCAGGCAAGAGCACCTGTCCCCGTCCCACTCAGGGTGCACCCACTCCCGAAAGAGAAGCAGAGCACCCATGGGACACCCTTCCCCGTGGCACAGACCGGGGGAGGCTTTCCGGCCCACACTCAGCTCCTCCCAACAGCCTCCCCAGCAAGCGTGCCCTGCCTGGCACCTCCGTGTCCCCGTGCCACACGACACCAGCTCTGCCGTGCCACCGTGCCCAGCCGAGGGGGACGAGGGCTGTCCTGGCAGCCGCTGGTGTGGCAGTGGGCTCGGTGCGTGGGCCAGCAGAGGCCGGGCTGGCCTGCGGGCAGGCAGGAAGGCTGCCAGCACTGGCAGCGTGATGCCAGGATTAGCCGGGAAGGGACCCGGGCGGGATGATATATCGGGATTTTATTGCTGTCTCTGCAAGCGCTCAGCTAATCTGCGCTCACAAAATTAGTTCCCGTTCTTTAGCGGGGACCCATCCTGCCGGGGCTGAGCACTGGCACCCTCCCCTGCCCCAGGCTGGCTCGGGGGGGGGGCTCAGCGCACCCGGGGTACCCCACAAGGGAGTCCGGCGCCCAGCCCCACATCGGGGCCAGCACCTGCGCCCCACAGGTGAGAGCAGCCCCGCCGCGGCAGGGGCACCCGGGCAAGCAGAGGGCGAAGGGGTGAGTGCTCCCTCCCCGGGGTGCTGGGGGGGAGGCTGGGTGCCGTGCTGGCACCCGCGCGCAGCTAGCCCCCCCCAAAGCGTCTAATTTGGGAGCAGAAGCAACAGCGGGTGTAAGACAATAGCGGGGAAGTGGGTGGCCGGGTGCGGACGGCACGGAGGGATGACGCAGCCGCGCAGCTCTTGCCAGCGGGCCCCCCCGGCCCCCCGAGCCCCGGCCCTGCCCCACGCCGCGGGGTGCCACCGGCCGGCGCTCCGTCTCCGGCCCCGCTTCTAACCTGCAGCCGCCCTGGACGTGTCCGTGGGGGGGGGGTCCCCGCTGCCCTCCCGCCCCCCCCCCCGCCCCCCCAGCCCGGGGGAAGGATGTGCCGGGGAGAGGCATAAACGCGGCCGGGCCGAGGTGGACCGAAATATTGCCAGTGCAGGCAGCAGGCAGGCAGCGGGGAGGCGGAGGGGCTGCGCCAGCCCCGCGCTGCCCGCAGGAGCCGCCCGGGCCGGGGCCGGGGCCGGGGCCGGGGCCGGGAAGGGCTGGGGGAGCCCCACCGCCCGCGGGGCCGGCGCGGAGCCCACCGGCCCCGGCCCCGGGGGGGTGCGGAGGTGCAGCCCGGGCCGCGCACCGCAGGGGAGGTCTCGGCCGTGGCCGGCTCGGAGCGATGCGGCAGCGGGAAGGGAGCGGGCTGCGGGAGAGAGGGGCAGGGGGCCGGCCCGGGAGGGGATGCTCGGCGGCGGGGGCGCGGGTCCCCGGCAGCAGCCCCCCGCCGCGGGGCCGGCCCGGCTCTCCGGGCTCCGCGCTGGACGCGGGGGCGGCACCGGCGCGGGAGCGGCCCCGGGGGGGCGAGCAGGGAGGCGCGGGGGGAGCCGGGCTCCGGCATCTCGCCGTGCCCGCGGCGCCCGTCGGGGCTCGGGGTCTGCGGGACGCGGGGTGCCGGCGGGGGCGGTGCGGCAGCGGGCAGCCGTCGGGGCGCACACGCACCCGGGCACGGGCCGGCACGGCCCCGCCGGGGTGCCCCGGGCCACCGGGGTGGGGGGGGAGAGTGGGGGGCAGCCCCGGGCCAACAAGTGCCAAACCCCGGCAGCGCCCCCGCCCCGGGCCCGGCCCCCCTCGCCCACGGCACGGACCGGCTCGGCTCGGCTCGGCTCGGCTCGGCTCGGCGCGGGGCTGTCCCGGCGCGGCGCCGCGCTCACCTGCACGCCTCTGGACCGCAAAGGGGGCCGCGGCCCGGGGCCGCCGCTCGGGGGGCGCGCCCCTCCCTCCCTGCCGCGCGGGGCCGGTGCGGAGCCGAGCCGAGCCGAGCCGAGCCGGGCGGAGCCGAGCCGAGCCGAGCCGAGCCGAGCCGAGCCGTGGGTCCGTCGCGGCGCGGCCCCGCGCGCCCGGCGCGGCAAGTTGGGGGGGCGGGACCGCGGGGCCCCGCCCCCCCGGGGCGCCCCGCCCCGCCCCGCCCCTGACGTCACCGCCAAACTTCGCGCCCCGCCCGTCGGGCGCGGGAGAGGCACCCGCGGGGGCGGGTCACGCGTGGCGCTGGGACGCGCCCCGGCACCGCGGCGGGACGGGGCGGCCGTGCCCCCCCCCCCCCCCGGGGCGGGCGGCGGCGGCAGAGCCACCAAAACCGGGCTGGGGCACGGCCACGCCGCGGGGGCCGGGGACCCACGCGGCGGCGGCTCGGGGGGCGTGTAAATACCCGCGAGGGCCCGCGGCTTGCTGCCTCCCAGCTGCTGGCCAGCCGGGAGAGCCGGGGCTGCCTGCGGGTGTCCCCGGAGCCACCGCCTGTCCCCGCTGTCCCTGTACGAGCTCCTCACCCCGGGCGGTGGCTACCCAAAGGGCGGCTGTGCCCCACGGGCCGCATCCTGCCGAGCCCCAGAGCCGGGGCGGCCCTGGTGTCACAGCAGGCTTCACTGAGATGGTGGGGACCGGTGCGAGGTGCAGAGCACCGGGGTGAGCCGCGGTCCCCTGGGCCGTGCCGTGGCCACCAGCCCTGGATGGGACGGGACAGGAAGGGATGGGGTGGGGTGGATGGGACGGATGGGACGGGGTGGGAGCAGGTTAGTAGCGGTGCTGAGGGTGGGCTCAGTGTCACAGGTACCTGTCCCCCGAGGGTGCTAAGAGGTGCCATGAAAAGGCGGGTGGACACACGGTCCTGCCTCTGCGCCGTGATCCTGTGGGAACCAGGCGACTTCCCTCGTCCTCCTTCCCCAAAGGCCCCGCTCGCTCCCCTGTGGACAGGGATAGTTTGCACCCCATGGCCTGGGCCAAGGGGCAAGAGAGGGGCAATGTCTGCTCAGTGGCCCAGGGCCACCCCAATACCCTTAGCTCTGCTCACAGCCTGGGCTTGGCGGCCAGCCTGGGGCGGGCGGCACAGCCCCAGGGGCGCAGCGGGGCCCCCAGCCCCTTCCCCCAGCCCACCTCGCTCCTCACGCAACGCAGCCGCGTGTGCCGAGCCTCCCAAACGGCTGCGTGCTGCGCGCTGGCATTTGCGGCCCATATGGTGCTGCTTCCGAGCTGCACCCCCCTCCTGTCCCATCCCGCCCCTGCACCCGCCAAAACCCAGCTCCCCAAAACCACCTGGCCCGCACCGTCCTGAGCCGCTGTGGGGATGTGGTCGTCCTCTCCCAGGACCCACAGCCCCCCGAGGCCGGGTCAGGCAGGCCCATGGATGGGGGACGCCAGGGTCCCATCCCAAAGCCAGCATCTCCCCTCTGCGCACAGGGAGACCGGCCAGCACCCCAAGGTGGAGGCAGACTGGGGCACCCCCTGAACCCATCCCCTGCGCGGCACCGAGCCCCACAGGTCCTGGGCCCACCGCCACCCGAGCCGGGTAATTAACGATGCATGAGAGCGGGGGAATTAGCAGGGCACTGTAGTTTGAGCTTCTAATCAAGAGTTCAATCATACCGGCTGGCAGCAGCGCGGTGCGGTTATTAATCTTTGCACCTCGCGGGAACCTGGAGCGTAACTCACAATTACCCGGCGGGTGCCCAGCACGGCTCAGGGCTGCCCGGCGGTGGCTCGTGGCACGAGGGACAGGCCAGCGCTCCTCCAGCACCCCTCGGCCCGGCTCGTGCCTGTCGCCTCCCGGCACCAGCTCCTGCCTGTGGCACAACAGCCCCAGGCTCCCGTCACTGCTCACCCGATCCCCTCCTGGCCCCGGCTCTGCCTGGGCTCTCGGGCCACCCCGTGCCCCACTTCAGGGTGATCGGCTCTGCGGAGCCCAACAGTGTTTGTTCCTGCTGTGCCCTGCCCCACCGCCCCGTGCACCCACCGCCCCGTGCACCCACTGCCCCGTGCACCCACCGCCCCGTGCACCCACCGCCCCGTGCACCCACCGCCCCGTGCACCCACTGCCCCGTGCACCCACCGCCCTTCCCACTGCCCCGCAGTGAGCCCAGAGCCGGGTGCGGGTGACACGGCCGGTTGGGGTGACATTTCCTGCAGGACCCCTGCAGTGAGTGAGCCCGGGCTGCCCAGGGTGGGGGTGCCAGGGCTGGGGGGAACCCTGCTGTACCCCTTTGCCTCGGGTGCGGCGACAGGGGGTGGGGGACACCCGGCTGTACCCCTCCGCCCCAGGCGGGGTGGAGGGGTGCGGGGCCGGCCCAACTTGGCGGCCCGGTGCCGGGGGGTGCGCAGTGGGGTGCAGTGGGGTGCAGCGGGGGGGTGCAGCGTGTCTGTGACTCAAGCGCCACGTGGCACCACATCCCTGCGTGCTTGCCATTGCCATGGCAACCGCCAGGCAATCAGCGATAATTGCGTGCGTCGGCCCGGCAACAGGGCCAAATAAACCCCATCCCTCCTTTTGGGGGGCTGGCAGGGCAAGGGGAGAAAAGAAGGGGGCACAGCCGCCGATCGCCGCCCCCGGCCCTTTACTGGGGTGAGCAGCAGCAGGGGTGCACGGCGGCAGGGCTGCCCTCATCCCGCAGCACCCATGCGCCCTGGAAGGCGTCGAGGGAGGTGGCCAGCGAGCCGCCCAGCCAGGCGGCCGCACGGTGGCAGGGGGTGGCCTCAGAGGGGACCCCCAGCTCGGCGTCCAGGCGCCAGGGGAAGCCGCGCAGCAGCGTGGTGCACCCCACCAGCAGGAAGGCGGGGCGGGGGCGGCCGGGGGACCCCCGCAGCAGCGCAGGCTGCCGGCCGCCTGCTCCAGCAGCCCTGGCCCCAGCAGCCCCAGGCCGGTGGGGGCCAGCAGCGCCTCGGGGCAGCAGAACCGCTCATCCCCCAAGAGCAGCCCCGAGGCGCCAGGCGGGGCTCGGGGCAGGACCCCCCCGGCCCCTGGCAGGATGCAGCCGCAGGGCTCCTTCAAGCGCTGCAGGGGGTCAGCGCCCAGGTGGACCCCGTGGGACCCAGCAGCCGGCCCAGGTAGAGGGTGAGGGCGTCCCTGGCCACGTCCAGGCAGAAAGCGGCGTGGGGCAGCACGTAGCCCTCCCGCACCCGTGCTGCGTAGGAGGTGCTGGCACGGCAGCCCACCACCACGCTGGCGGTGCGGCCACAGGAGTAGGCGGCAAGCAGGGAGCGAGGCAGCACCAGCATGGCCGGGATGCTGAAGCCCTTGAAGATCAGCTCGGCCACCTTCTCCTGGTTGGTGGCAGGGGAGAGTGGGGCGTCTGTGGCCAGCACCGCCACCTCCTTGGGGCAGACGCCCAGCTCCCGGTAGAGGACGTGGTGCCACAGCTCCTCCAGCCCGTCCCAGTCGGTGACCGTGCTGTGGGTGAGGACGGGGCTGCCCCCGCCTGGCTGGGCACCGCAGACCGCGGCTGCTCGTCCCCGGCCAGCCAGCTCCTGGTGTGGCCTGTCCCCGTGTCGATGGTGACGGCACACAAAGCCTTGTACCTCTCCACCGGCTTGGCCCCCATTACATCCAGGGCTGGCTCTGGTACCCGGAGCCCTGCCTGGGGGGGCTCAGTCGCCATAGCAACCACCTGCATCACGGTGATGACATCACCCATGGCATCAGGATTTGGTTCCCCTTCCCACTGGAAGACCTTTGGGGGTCCCCTGAGGCTCCCCAGGGTGGTACCTGCCCCCAGGAGGCTCTTGCGGCTGTAGGCACCAGAGGAAGCTGGTCAGGGCGAAGATTTTCACCTGCAAATCAAGCGGAGCTCCTCGCCAGGAGAGAACCAGCCCCGGGGGGAGGACGGGGACCGGGACCGGGATGTGGCTGGTGCTGGTCCTGAGCGGCTGCTGAGACGGGGCGAGCCTCCCTGACTGAGGGCAGATGCTGTCTCAGGGGCAGAAAAAGGAGAAAAAGATGTTCCTTACAGGCTGGAAGGCTTTGGGCTAAAGAAAAGCTCCCTGCGGGCCAGCAAAGCTGCTTGGGGGCCAGCAGAGTTCCCCAAGGGCCACTGAAGCTCCCCAGGAGCCAGCAGAGCTCCCCAGGGACCACCAAAACTCCCCAGGGGCCGACAGAGCTGCCTGGGGGGGCCAGCAGAAATCCCTGGAGCCACCAAAGCTCCCCAGGGGGCCAGCAGAGCTCCCCAGGGACCACCAAAGCTCCCCAGGGGCCAGCAGAGCCCCAGCTGGGTGCAGGGGTGCCCCGGGCAGCGCGGGTGCCCCCAGGTACGGGTGCCAGCACCAGGCGAGGAGGACGGGGGTGCCCAGGCCGGCTCCCGGGGCCAGGCACGCAGCCTGCCTGGGGTGCGGGCAGGGGGGCCGGGGTGCAGGCAGCCCCCCCCGCCGCTTGCAGGCATCATTAGCAAAACTTGCCAGTTTCTAAAAATGGCGGTGCGGCGGCCGCTCCTCACGCCTGCTCCCCAGCGCTCCGGCAGCCGCTGAAACCAGCTCGGCACTGCCTGCTGCCTCCTGCCACCTCTCGCCGGGCCGGCTGACGCCGGAGACCACCGCTCCGCTCACACGCTGGTTCGGCATAACTTTGCCCAGCTCCAAGACAGCCCCCCTCGCTGCCCGGCGGGCCGTGGCGGAGGCAGAAGGGGGACAGGCTGCCCACCCGGACAGGTGGCACCCGCTTTGCCACCAGCCTTTGCACCCGCTTTGCCGTGAGGAGCCCAAAACCGCCGCTGGCACGCGGTGCCGTTGCGGTGGCACCGGCAAATGCTGTCGCAGCACGTCCCTGGGCGCTGCTGGCAGCGGGACTGTGCCCGGCTCTGCCTGTCTGCCCGCAGCCCCGTGCGCGGCCACTCATATTTTATAGATGGCTCTGATTTTAATAATTAATCTCTGCTAACGACAGCACTTTCCCCAAATAAAACATTTAAAGTGCTGTGTGTGCAAGGCGCGCTACCGGGGCGGGACGCCGGCTGCTCTGCTGCAGCCGTGGCGGGTGGGGACGGCACGACATGGCGTGGCACGGCGTGGCACGGCGTGGCACGGCACGGCATGGCCACACATGCCCCACAGCTCAACCAGGTGCTCCACCAGCCATGCCCAGCCGTGCAGCACCTCAGCGTGCCACTTACCTGGCGCCCAACCTTAGGTGCCCACCCGTGCCCAGGCAGCACCTCTGAGACACCCCGCAGCTGGGGCAGGGGTGCCGGGTGCCGTGCGGGGTGCCACCCTGCGAGGTTCCCCTGCCCGACCTCCGTTCCGTGGCAGCGCCGATCCCGGCCGGCAGCGGCAGGCAGGGGCAGGCAGGGGTGGGCACTCGCCAGCCCGTGGCGTTAAAGGCCGGGCGCTCGCTCCTCGCCTCCCGCAGCGTAATTAGAGCAGGATAAATGCATATTAGCATGAAATCTGTCATCTCCGCAAGCACATTTGCAATGGGGGGGGCAGCCTAAGGCAGGGGCCCTCCTCATGCACGTCACCGTAACCACACGAGCCTCGTCAGCTAACGAGCGGTTCCCCGCACCACCCCACCGTGGGGCACCGACAGCCCCACCTCACGTGGGGTGCCCCCAGGGCTGTCCCCCGTGTCGTGGTGCAGTGGGCCTGGCACCCATCTGCCACCCGACCGCAGCCCTGGGCACTCACCCTGCCCCGTGAGGAGGCCAACACCCAGGGTGCCCGTCCGTCCATCTGTCCGTCCATCCATCTGTCCATCCATCCATTCATCCCTCCCTGCATCCCAGCGGCTGGCGGTGCCCACGACGGCCGCCCAGGCTGCACCCCTGCCGCCGCCCTGGCGCCCAGCATCCTCCGGCACCGGCGCCCAGCATCCCCCAGCACCTCCCGTTTCTGATCCAGCCCGTAATAACTGCGCGGCGCCGGGCTCTTCCCGTTGCCACAGCAACTCGACAGCCTAGCCGAAATGGCACTGCTCGGCCTCGCACGGGCAGGATCAGCACCCACACCGGGGGCACGGCCGCCCCGAAACCCAGGCCAGGGGCCCAGCATGGCCCCACCACAGGGAAACTGAGGCACGGTCCCGGTGGACCCCCTGACTGCGGGATGCTGGGACCCAGCCGTGCTAAAAATACCCTCCTGTGAGCGGTGGCGGAGCCGTGCAGGTGTGAGGCACCGGCGGAGACGGACAGCTTGGCTGATGCGAGCTGACGCGACCCTGGGCTCCGGCGCCGCTTAATGAGCAGCCGAGGAGGTTTTCTTTAAAGCCAGCACTGGCTGCAGGACCTGTGTGGCTGGCCGTGGACCGGGGAACGGAGCTGCCCGTGGCTGTGGTGTGATGTTTCAACATCCTCTGCCTGTCCTAGACTTGCCCCGAGCATCCCCTGCCCGTCCACCCATCCCCAAACCCTACCCTCGCCCCCCGCCCCGAGCTCCGGACGTGCACCCAGGGGGGTGATGCCCATCACCGGCCCCCTCCTGTTTCCCAGTGTCTTGTTCTAGGGGATTTTTGCCCCAAAATTGGGGTGGAAGGGACCTCCTTGTCGGGACGAGCTCCTCGCAGATGTGACATCTGCCACCACTGCCAGCAAAAGGAGCAGGGAAAGCGGGCTTGTGCGGTGGTGAGCATCGGTGGGGGGCTCAGCCGCTCTCCCCGGCTCCTGGGCAGCCTCCAGGCATGCCCCGGGGCACGAGCCGCACCATCCCCTGCATATGCAATGGCTGAAGCAATTAGGGTGTAATTAAGGGAGGCTGGTAATGGCACTCGGTCACCAGATGCCAGCCCCAAGCCCGGTCTGGCGTCCCTCACCAGTGTCCCATGCAGGTGGGCAGCGGTGTCCAAAAGCAGGCAGCGCTGGCGGGTACTGCAGGCTGGGCACCACTGACTCCGCCACCGTGATCCCACGGCCTGGGCACCGTGATCCCAGGGGCACCGTGACACCTGGAGTGCCACGATCCCATGCCCAGGGCACCGTGATCCCAGGGGCACCTCGCTGCCAGGGACACTGTAATCCCATGCCCTGGGCTCCATGACACCAGCAGCACTGTGATCCCATGCCCAGGCACCCCTGATCCCAAGGGCACCCAGATCCCAAGCCCAGGCACCCACCACCCCAGGCGCGTCGTGATCCCAGGGGCGCCGCGATCCCGTGCCCAGGCACCCATCATCCCACGATCCCAGGGGCACCATGACCCACCTCCCGGGCAGCCGGATCCCATCACCCCCCGCCCAAGAGCACGGTGCTCCCCACGCCATCTTGCGTCCCATCGCCCATCGTAGCCGCGCAGCCAGGCGGGCGCTTCGAGCCCACCCAGCTGGCCAAGCCGCCGGCAGGGCTGCCGGGGCTGTATTTAGCTGCAGCTGAAGAGGGTGGGAGGGGGATTTTTAGGAAAATCCTTTTTCTTGATGCCGGCATCACCTCCTGGATGCCCGGGTCCCCCTCAAGCGCAGGGGGCCGTGGTGGGACCCGGGGCGCATGGGGTGGTCCCGGCATGGCGGGCACTGGGGGACGGTGCCCGGGGTGGCCACACCAGCACCGGTGTGCAGGTGCCCTCCCGTGGCTGGCACGGGAACGGTGGGTGCACCCTCACCTGTGCCCCCTGCGAGGTGGGTGCCCCCGGAGGGTGGGGAACCGGGGTGGGAGCCCTCTCCACGCAGGGGGACAGAGGTGCTGCCAACGCGGGCACGGCCCCCCCCAAAGACACAGCCCCAGCCCGGGAAAAAATATAATTAGGTTTTAATGAGTGATTTGAGCAGCCAAGGGGTTGGAAACCCCTCGGGACCCCGGGGTGGGTCAGGCCACCCCATGGCACCCGCCGGGGCTGAGCCAGGGCCCCACAGCACAGCCTCACTGCTGTGGGGCTGAGCCCCGGGCCCCACGGCACAGCCTCACCGGTGTGGGGCTGAGCTCCCCCAGCACCCAGCCAGTGCAGGACTGAGCCCCACGGCACCCTGCTGGTGTGGGACCAAGCCTGGGGAGCACCCAGCAGGGTCTGGGTGTGAGCTGTGGGACAGCACCCCACAGCACCCAGCTGCCTCCCAGCACCCATCCCATAGGGAGGGTGCTCCATAGCACCCAGCTGCGCCCTGCATCCCTCCTGGGGGAACACGCCCGCAGTGTACGGGGGTCCTGGAGCCCCCACGGTGCAGGGCACCCCATCAGCACACGGCTTTGTCCTCCTCGTCTTCTTCCTCCTCCTCCTCTTCCTCCTCCTTGTTGTCCTCGTCCTCATCCTCGCCATTAGGCAGCTGCCCCAGGGGGGCGGGGGGGAAGGGGGGGCCACGCTCCAGGTTGACATAGGTTACGGCCAGGTTGACGTAGTGCTCACCCTCCAGCATGGCCAGGACACGCTCCAGCTCACCCACCAGCCCCGTGAAGGACGGCCTCTCCTCGGGCACTGGCGCCCAGCAGCTCAGCATCACCCCGTACCTGCCCCAACACCCCCCGTCAGCACCGGCGGCCCCCGGGGCGGCCCCCAGGGCCACCCCCCCCCCCGCCCACCCCCCAGCCCCACTCACAGGGTGTCGGGGCAGTGGCAGGGCTGCGGCAGGCGTCTCCCCCGCAGCAGGTAGCGGGCCATGTCGTAGGGGTCCACCCCGGGGTACGGCGATGCCCCCCGCGTCAGCAGCTCCCACATGAGCACCCCAAAGGACCACTGCCGAGCAGAGAGCTGCCATGGGGTGGTGGGCGGGATGGGGACAGGGGTCGGGGGGCTGGGACGGGGGTTGTGCCTACCACATCCGACTTGGTGGTGAACTTTTGGGTCTGGAGGCTCTCCAGCGCCATCCACTTGACGGGCAGCCTGGCGTGGCGGTGCTGCCGGACACTGTAGTATTCCTTGCCAAACACGTCCCGTGCCAGCCCGAAGTCGGCCACCTTCACCGTCAGCGTCTCGTCCAGCCTGTGGGACACTGGTTTGGGGGGCGGCCACCGAGGAGCACCCCCCATGCCCACCCCCGGGCCCACGGGGTGACCTCATGGCAGGGGTCGGGCGGGCATGGCCACACTCACATGCAGTTCCTGGCCGCCAGGTCCCGATGCACAAACTTCTTCTGGGCCAGGTACTCCATGCCCAGGGCCACCTGCAGCCCGAAGCCGATGAGGTCCTTCACCGTGGGGCTCTGCAGGGTGGCAGTGGTGAGCGGGATGAGCCCAGCCCCCAGCCCCCCGCCACTCCCCTCCCCAGGGCGCCCCCGTACCCGCTCCTGGGCGCGGATGAAGTGGCGCAGGTCCCCGTGGCGCATGTAGGGCAGGACAACGAGGGGCAGCCCGTGGTGGGGCAGGCACACCCCCAGCAGCGAGAGCACCTGGGGGTGGTGGAAGCTCTTCATCAGGATGCCCTCGCGTAGGAACTCCTCCACCTCCTCCACGTCCGTGATGCCTGCCGAGAGCCGAGCCGTGGGGTGCCCGCTGACATGCCACGCCATGCCATGCCACGCCATGCCATGCCACGGGACTGTGCCACGGGAGCGAGTGCTACTCACGGTGCAGGGACTTGACGGCGCAGTGGAGGTCCCCCAGCAGCGGGTCCACGTAGGTGCCGTGGTAGACGCTGCCGAAGTGCCCTGTGGGGAGAGGCGGCGTGAAGCTGGTACGACACACGGCGAGCGGGCGATGCCGCAGCCAAACGGGGATGCGGCGTCACCTTTGCCGATGACCTGGTGGCGGTGGGTGATGAGCCGCTCCTCGGGGATGAGGATGTCCTTCACCTCCTCCAGCAGCTCCGGCCGCAGGTCCTCCAGGCAGCAGGACGTGGTCCTGAGCAGGGGCACGGGGGAGCCGCCGCCCGCCACGCCGGCACCGCCACCGGCACCGGCGACGCGCGCTCGGGGCCGCACCGGGCCGGGACTGCCTGCCGCGGGCAGCACTGCCGGGACAGGCAGAGGCAGGGTGAGGGCTGGGCGGGCACCCGGCACCCCGACGCCGCCGGCGGCACCCACTTACCCAGCACCTCCCTGTAGTCGACGCCGGGGCGCTGGGTGGTGGCGGGGGGCTCGCTGCGGCCGGGCTGCACCAGCAGCTCCAGGTTCTCCGTCCCTGCGGGCGGCAGCGGGGTGGGCGGGGGCGGCGGGAAGCGGGGCGGGGGCCGGGGCAGGGGCGCAGCGGGCCGGGGCAGGGGGCGGCGGGCCGGGACGCAGCGGGGCAGCGGGTCGGGGCAGCGGGGCGGCGGGGGCAGGGGCCGGGGGCAGCGGGGCGGCGGGGGGCCGGGGCAGGGGCGGGGCAGCGGGGCCGGGGCAGGGGCCGGGGGACAGCGGGGCGGCGGGGGCCGGGGCAGGGGCCGGGGGACAGCGGGGCGGCGGGGGCCGGGGCAGGGGGCAGTGGGTCGGGGCAGCGGGGCGGGGGGCAGCGGGGCGGCGGGGGCCGGGGCAGGGGCCGGGGGGCAGCGGGGCGGCGGGGGCCGGGGCAGGGGGCGGCGGGCGAGCGCGGCACTCACCCCCGCGCTTCCTCCATCGCCAGCGGAGCAGGGCCGCGGCCGGGACGCAGCAGAGCAGGCAGGCGAGGCCGGCGCCCAGGGCCAGGCTGGCGGCCAGGTCCAGCGAGGCGGCGGGCGGCAGCACCCGGCCCAGCGCCTGGCAGGCGCCGTTCACGCAGATCTGGGGGAGCGGGGGGGGGGGTGGGGGCTCAGCGGGGACGGGGCGGGCGACACCGGGGAGGGCCGCCCACCCCGGGGGTGCCTACCTCCACGGGGGCCCCGGCCGGGGGCAGGCGCGGCTCCCGGGGCAGGCGGCAGGTCACCTCGTTCTTCAGCACGGTGGGGCGGCAGTCCCGGCCCCCCACCGTCATGGTGATGTTCATGCAGGCGGCCACGGCGTCCAGCCCCAGTTGCTGCCCAGACACGGCGCCCTGAGCCCGGCGGTCCCGGCGGCGGGACCCCCCCCCCCGGCCTGGCTCAGCCCCCCCTGCCCCACGTACGTGCACCTCGATCTCGTCGTCGCCGGGCTTGAGGCGGAGGTGTCCGCCCTCCTGCTCCCAGGGGAAGACCTCGGGCCGGGGGTAGTAGCGGAGGCGGAAGAGCCAGCGGCCGGCGGCACCATCCAGCAGCACGCTCAGGTTCCCCGACGCGGCCTCCACCTTGCTCTCGAAGGGGAAGGCCGGGCTGCGGCACAGCAGCCGCTCCGGTGCCCGCGGGTCCTCGCACTCCTGCGGGTGGTGGGATGCTGGGCACCGGCGTGGCACGGTGGGCAGGGCGGGGCCGGGGGCGATGGCCTCCTGTCCCGGCACTTACCGTGGCTTCGGTCCTCACGCCGCTGGCCTCAAAGCAGATCTTGGTGCGATACACGGAGTCCAGGTGGGTGCCGATGATGGTGAGCATTGAGCCCCTGTGGTGGGCAGGGGTCAGGGCCCCGGGGGACACGTGGGCCCCGGGGTGCGTGCCGTCCCCAGGGTGCATGCGGCACCCAGGGTTAGCATGGTCCCCAGGGTGCGCGTGGCCCCTGGGGTGCACATGGTCCCTGGGGTGCGTGCCGTCCCCAGGGTGCATGCGGCCCCAGGATTAACATGTTCCCTGGGGTGCAAGGTGGTCCCTGGGGTGCACACGGTCCCCAGCACCTCAACCAGCCCGGCCAGGGCGGTGGGGAGGCCGGGGCTGTCCCCCAGGGGAAGGGAGCCCCTGCACTCACTCATAGCTGCAGCCGGGGACGATGGCCGAAACGAAGGGGTCAGGGCGGTACTGGAAGCGCAGGGGGGCCTGGAACTCCTCCCCATCGATCCACAGGGCCACCAAGGCTGCGCCCAGTCCGCTGGCAGTGGGAGCCGTGCACCGGATCGCCCCGTCGCCCTGCCTGGGGACACGGCAGCCATGGCTGGAGGGGACAGTGGGACTGCGGGGGGGGTCCCTGTGCCCGTCCTCGTGCCAGGGACCCCGCTGTGCCTGGCGGGGGCAGGACAGGGGTGTACCTGGGCTGCCCGGCCAGGGGGCACTCGGAGCCATTGACCATCACCCGCCAGCTGCTCCCTGCCGAGAGGTGGCTGCCACGCAGGGAGAGGTGGGTGCCACCCCCCCGGGGGCCAAACAGGGGGTGCAGGGTGCTGATGTGGGGTTCCTGGGCAGACACAGGGTCAGTGGGGTGGGTGGGTGAGCCAAACCGCTCCCCCAAACCCTGCCAGGGGTCACCGCCAGTGCGAGGCCGTACCACAAAGACAAAGCCACCGAGGGTGGCCGAGCCGTGGACGTGGAAGCCGGAGGGTCTGGCGGGTTCTTCCACGGTGAGCACCACGTCGGCGGGGCCCCCTACTGCTGTTGGGCCCCCCGGCTCCAGCTCGCACACCAGCACATCCACAAAGTCCTTGCGGCGGGAGGTGGGCAGGGGTCTGCAGGGTGGTGATGGGGGGTCAGCCCCAGGCCAGGGGGGCAGCCCCCGACCCCTCTCTGCTACTGTCACCACCCCCGGCACTGCCGTGCACCTGTGGCTCCTGCTCTCCTCCGGCAGCACGGTGCAGCCTCGCTGTCCCACCGCCACCCGGTAGGTGCCAGGGGGGCTGCGGCGGGGGTCGGCGTCCAGGTGGGAGCGGAAGGTCATGCCGCAGAGCGTCACCCGCGTCCGACCCCGCAGAGGGGCACTCCGGGGGTGGAACTGTGGGAGAGACACCCCTGTCGTCCTGAGCCCCGAAAGCCCGGTGACCGTCGCGGGTCTGGAAAGCCCCTTCCCTAGGGGAGTGCAACACCCATCCCAGGGAGGGGGTCTCCAAATGAAGCAAGGGTCCCACCATGTGCCACCCCACGTGCAACCTCCCTCCCCATCCAAGTGCCCGGGACTTGTGGGGTGCAGGGGGGATGGCGGCGCAGACCTACATCGGTGAGGACGGGCGGGCAGCTGTCCTGGACCCAGGGGCCGGTGCACTCGTGGCGGCGCGTGCACCCGTCCCTGCACCAGCCGCAGCCCATGAAGCGCTCAGCCCGCAGACAGCGCTGGCAGGTGGAGAAGTGGCGGCAGCCGGGGCCGGTGACGTTCAGGCGCCACACCTGTGGATGGAGAGCGGAGGCGAGCGGGTGCGTGGGGCTCGGTGCCCACCCCGCACCCCCCTGCGCCCCCCACTCACCTTGGTGCCGGCGGTGAAGAACAGCGAGTGGCTCTGCAGCCCCATGGCACCCCGCACCGGCCCCGGCTCCCCCAGGGAGAAGTTGGCCAAGGTGAGGAGGTAGGAGCTGGAGCGCTGGAGCACCATCTGCGGCAGGGCAGAGCAGGGGGCTGAGCACGGCCCCGCACCCCACCGGGCACCTCCCACCCCTCCCGGTCCCTCATCCCACCTGGTAGATGCGTCCCTCCACCGTGCCCAGGTGGGCCACAGTGACGTCCCCCAGGGCGGTGACGAAGATGGAGGTGAGGAGGACACCAGCCAGGTGCCCGTTGAACAGGTCCACCTTATGGGAGGCAGTGGGGACAAGGGTGGGCTGGTCCCAGCAGCTGGTGTTGGTCACTGGCGCCGAGAGGTTCACCTGCAGCCGAGTGCGGGATGGGTGCCCTGAAGCCAGCCCTGGCACCCTGACCCCCCGCACCCTCACAGGGGGGCACAAGCTCTAGCCACGAGATATTTTGGGGAGCGCCCGATGGCCCAAACTCCCCTCTGGGCTACGAAAATTTTTGGGGAAAAAACCCGTCTGCGGCCCCTCCTGCAGCCCCCGGGGCCCCCGTGCAGCGTCAGTCCTGCCCTCCCCTCCCGCCCCATCTGGATGCGGTTATCGGTGCCAGCACCGCGGGGCGGGCATGCCAAAGCCAGCCCTCCCCAACCCCTGGGGCTCGGCAGGGGGCTGGGGATGAAGGGGGACACCAGGAGCCGGGGGGATCTCCACCGGCCCCCCATTGATGCTTGGGGCCGTGGGTCCCCTCCTGGCTGGCCCTGCCAGGGGCGTGAGTCAGCGGCAGTGAGCTGTCTGCTCCGTGTGCGGGAAGAGGAGGGGATTTGGCTGCGCCTCACCCCGCGCCTGGCTGAGAACACCAAAACTCGTGTCACAGGTGCTTGCTGGGACCCTGCCTGCAGAGGGGGCCCTGCCGGGGCCCTCACCTGTCCCTGTCCCGGCTGTGCCAGAGCTTGTCCCTGGGACACAGCGTTCCTGCTCCACGGCTGTGGCAGACGAGAAATGCCGGTGACTAATTGCGCTTCCGCCTGCGGTTTATTTGCCCAGAGAAGGCGGCGGCCCTGGGGCCGGGGGGGCAAGGCAGGAGTGGCCGGGCACCCTGCACACCCCAGCCCAGGAAGCGCCGAGGCCCCGTGGCTTCCCCGTCCCCCACAGACCTAAACAAGCTGTAGAGGGTGGCCATTAACAACCTGGTGCTGGGGGCAGTCACCCCGGGGGCTGGAGCCGGTGCTCCCTGGGGCAGCCACACCGAGGAGACGGACTTTTGGCACGGTGCACGCAAAGCGGCGGTGCGCCCACGTGCCCAGGACACGTGTGTGCAGCACACAGCTCGGGCGAGCACGGGGTGCCCGGGGTGGGGAGCACGGCCGGATCCCCGCTGGCACCCTACCTACTCGGCACGGCAGGGGCTGGCAAAACATGGCGGCCCCTGCGATAGGCGGCGGGCGGCTGGCCAGGCTGACTCACACCTGGGCGATGCCGCTCTCCCCCTGCCCAACCCGCCCCCGGTCCACCCCGCTTTACCAGCGCTCCCCAGCATCCCAGATCTACCTCCCCGCGGCCCAGCCGACTCCCAGGATGGACGCGGCACGGGTCGGAGGACTCACGTTCTGCGGGCAGTACTCCACCGGCTGGAAGAAGCTGAGCCCCCGCAGCAGTGGCTGGTGCCCGGTGCCGCAGCACTTCTCCATGCCCTCCTCCATGGCCTGGTTGAGGAGGCGGAGGGGGAAGGCGCAGACGGCCGAGTTCTCCCGTGGCACCCTGCTCTCTGGCCAGCTCTCGGCAAAGGCGCCGAAGAGCACTGTGTCGGTGTCGTTGATGCCGAGGTCGCGGGCCAGGCGGGCACCGGGGCGGGCAGTGTGGGCGGCCTGCAGCACGTTGTAGGCGACGTCCCGCTTGGCATCCTCCTCACCTCTGCGCCGCCGGCGTCGCTTAGACTCGAAGCGGCAGTCAAGGACAAGCTCGCGGTAGTGGCGGAGGTCGTGCTCGTGGGTGCTGAGCCGCGCCAGGCGAGTGTGGTACACTGCCAAGCCTGGCCGCTCCGGCTGCACCGTCAGGAAGTAGACGTGGTCCCCGTCGGTGAAGGAGTGCACATAGTGGATGGTGTAGTTGTCCCGGTATTGTGGCAGCACCGTCAGCCACTGGAAGTCATCTGAAAAGCCATCCAAGGTGCCCTTCAGCCTGCGGACAGACACCGACTGCGGGCTGTACCGCGCTGCCACGCTGCTGTTGACGGTGGAGCCGAGGTAGAAGAAAGAGGCGTAGGAGGTGGCCACCACGGTGGCACTGGTCCCCAGGGGGCTGGCCACGCAGTCGGGGCAGGATGCGGGTCTGTTGCCCGTGGCCGAGTACAGGCAGTGCGTGGCCGTGATGGCCACCTTGCCGTCCTGCACCTCCAGCTGGTGCTGGTAGCACAGCCCGTGCTGCGCCGTGCTGCAGCTGTACAGCCACGGCTCCAGGGGGTCCAGCAGCAGCAGGACGTTGTCCGTGTCCTTGGGGCCGTCTGCGGCAGCTGGGCACAAGCGGCAGATCTCGCATTCGGCGCTGCCCGCCGGGCCGGTGACGAGGACCGAAAGAAGGTGCATCTCGGGGCTGGCCAGCAGGATGCGGTTGCGGACGGCCACAAAGAGGGCGGCCGGGCCGGTGGAGTCGGCAAAGACAGCGACGTTCTGTACGGGGCTGCCGGCATCGAGGCTGGGCAGCGTGTAGGGGACGGAGAAGTTCCTGGTGGAGCTGTAAGGGATGCGGGGGCACTGCCAGGCGCTGGCGGCCAGCGGGGCCAGGGCGAGCGCCAGCAAGAGGCATGCACGGCCCGACAGCCTCATGCTGCGCAGTGCTGCTGGCGCGGGGTTATCGAAGGTGCTCAGCACCAAGCAGGGTCGGGACACATGGAGCACGGGTCACCATCGCATCTGCCAAAATAAAGGAGAAAGGGGTTCACCTGCCGCGGTTAGGCGAGGACCCTGGGGCACTGCCGCAGCCGTGTGTGGGGCAGGGGGTGCCGGGGTCCCCCAGGGCCAGACGACGACGGGTGCTGCCGGGGGAGGATGGGCCGCACCAGACCTCTTCCCAAACACCGCGAGCGGGAGGTGAAGCCAAGCTGCCCGCGGCAGGGGGACAAATCCTGCCTGCTGCCACCTCCCAGCCACCCTCGCCCGTCCCCCGCGGGCATCCCTGCCCCGCACGGCCCCGCCGAGCCCCCTCCTGCGGACGGGAATGGGGACCCTGCCAGCCCCCCGGGGACAAGGAACCCGAGGCCCCCCCCGGGGCCGGGCCGGGGATGGGGACCCCTGCCAGCCCCCCGGGACAGCGATGGGGACAGGGGATGCCCGCGGGACCGGGACAAGTCCCCTGCCAGCCCCCCGGGACAGGGACCCCGACGTAGCCCCGGGCCGGCCCCCCCGCCCAGCTCACCGGGGCCGGGCCCGGTCCCCAGCCGGGGTCCCCGCCGGGTCCGGCTGCCGCCCGCCCCGTCCCGCTCTGTCCCGTCCCGTCCGGTGCCGTGCCGGGCCGTGCCGGGCGGCGGGGCGCTCACCCGAGCGCTGCGGGGCCGGGCCGGGCCGGGCCGTGCCGTGCCGGGGCGGAGCGGGGCCGGGCCGTGCCCGAGCAGGAGAGGCAGGACGGGGCGGGCCGGGGCGGGCGGGCCCTGCCTCCGGCAGCGCGGGGGCTCCCCGGGGGCCGGCACCGGCAGGCGCAGCCCGGGGGAACGGGGGTGCTCGGGGGGACAAGGAGTCCGGGGGGCACAGGGGGAGCCGGGGGGCACACGGTCCCGGGGTGCCCGGGGGGACAAGCTCGGGTGGGCACGGTGCCCCGGAGGGCCGCGGGCGAGAGCCTCGGCCCCCGAGCAGGACACGGGGTGCGAGGCCGGCACCGTGCCCCGGGTGCCCGCCGCAGCCCAGCGCCGAAGGGGCGGCCGTCGGAGGGTCCCCGTGGCTGGGAGGCGGCTGCCGGCATCCCGGGGTGCGGGCGGGGTCTGGGCCCGTTGGCACCCGTTGGCCCCTCTGCCGCAGCCCCCGGCCCCGCTGCCACCGGCGGCAGCGGCTGTCGGCACCCCGACAACGAAATCGCCGCTTCCCCGAAGCTGCCCGCGCCGGCACCGCGCTTGCGACTCACTTCCAGGGCAGCGGGGCGGCCTCCCACGGGTGTGCAGCAGGCTCAGCACCGGGTTTTCCAGCCGGGGGGCAAGAGCGGGGCCAGGGCAGCCGCAGCTTTGCGAGGGGAGCTGTGGGGGTTATTTTGGTTGTGCCCATTCTTTGCCTCAAGTCCCTTTATCCCCCCCATCGAGGGCTGCCTGCGGTGGCAGGAGGTGCCGGCGCTGCCCGGACCTGCCGCTGTTCCCACGGATGAAGGAAGACGCTTTTCGTGCTGCTGTATCGCACGGATTTGCCCTCCAAGTGCCCCGTTGCCCTTGGGCTGTGGGTCCCAGCTGCGCACACGGACTTTTCCTCCAGCTGAGCAGGGCGCTGCCTCACACTGCCGGGGAACTTTGGTCCCAGAAGGAGCTGAACCCGCCGAAAACGGGCTCCCCTGCCCTCCTCACCTGGCCAGCCTCAGCCCTCCCACGCTCCCGCCCCGCATTGTGCAAGGCCCGGCGGTTACGCTGGCCCCGCGCCTTACCCAACAGCTCCTTCCTCCGTCTCCTGCTCGGTTTCTGCTCGGTTTCGACATGAGCTGGCCGTGGCCAGCTCATCCCAGGGTTTTCGCTGCTCCCACCCTCCAGCCGGCACTGCCTCCTGCCAGCGCAGCCGCCGCTGCCTTGCACCGCTCTCCGGCAGCTTTCGCAGCCCCGAGCAGGTCCCCAGGGCTGGATTGCACCATACCCAAACTTGGACCAAACCTCCCCCCCAGCCTGGCCACTTGCCCCCCCCAAGCGCACACCCATGAACGTGAAGAGAGTTGACTTGGGGTCCAGATACTGTTTATGAGCAAAGACAAGCGATTACACTCTGGCAGGAGCATAAATACGGGAGCAGAGTCCCTGTGCTAGCCCTGCCAGGTCCCTCCCAGCTCCCTCGGTGTCTTGGTGCCACCTCGGTGGCTCTGCCCCTTCCTCAACACCCGTCCCAGCGCTCGGCCGACAGCCCCAAAAGGCGGGGTTGGGCTGTGCCCAGTGTGCTGCAGCGTTCACGGGCGCTCAGCCCCACACCAGTGCCTGGGGATGGCTGGGGAGGAGGTGGCCCTTGTACAGCAAGCTCAGCATAGCTGGCTCGAGGGGCTGGGTTTGGGGGGCAGGTGCCCCCGCACCAAGGGGAAGACCCTTTTTGGGCTGGGGGACCTCCAGGGGGCTGTGCTTCAGCCGCCCCTTTAGGGTCTGCTGCCCAGGAGCCAGCACCACGAGCCCACAAGCACCCCGATGGGCACCCCAGTACCCCGAGTCTCCCTGGGCTGCTCTGCGTCCCCGTGGGGAGGTAGGCAGGACCCTGCTGGCCTGGCCGGGGCAGGCTGACCCGCCACCCTGCCTGCCAGCGTCCCCAGGGACATCCTTCTCACAGCCACGGTGGGAAGGGTCCAGGCACACACAGAGGCCAAGGGGGCAAACCTGCCTGGGCAGGGCTCTGGGACTGCCAGGGGCTGCCTGGCACTTGGGGGGCCCGGCTCTCCCAGGGCAGGGAGAGGAGCAGTGCATGCCCCAGGCCAGCCCTGCCCCCCACCCGGGTGGTGTCACTTGCCCTCTGCGGGCACAGCAGCACAGAGGTCCCCCAAGTCCTGCCACGTCTCTCCTGGGGACCCCCACCCTTGGCACAGCCACAGGATGGCAGAGAGAGGAGGGTGCCAGGCTCAGGCAGCAGGACCCAGGGGCTCAGCTCCCCTCCAGCAACCCAGGGTACCAGTAGCCCCGCTCCAGGACCCCCACAACAAGGGATGGAGCCGGGGGCCACAGAGGAAGGGCAGCCCCCCAGCTGGGGGGCATTGCCTGCAGATGTGAGAAAGTCCTGCTCACCCCTCCCCCAGGCAGCTGTGCACCCCGTCTCTAACACCCAGGTTGGACAGTCCCATTGGTGGGCTTCCCCGTGCTCCAGGGTCCCACCGTGCCCTCTCCCCTGGCCTCACGGCCCGGGCTTCCCCAGGGGACAGGCTCCCTGGCACAGCGGGGGCTCCCCCGGCTGGCACCATGCCCTGGGCGATGCCCATCAGTATGTCTGGGGCGTGAGGATGAAGAGTCGGTCTTCCTCCTTGCGGATCCACTTCATGAGCTTGTTGACAGCACTGATGGCGCCGGCCTTGGTCCCCAGGGGACTGTAGCATATGTAGAGCTCAAAGGCGCTTGTTACCTGGGTGAAAAAACAGGGTACACGCTGGACACACGTCTGTGCCCCCCTTGGGGCGCACACTGCATCTTCCCCCCATGGGCACTGGGGTGGCAATGGGGTACCCTAAATGCGTGGCACTTGGCTTGCTCAGAAGCGGGGGGACCGAACCCCAGGGTTTGCCCCCAGAGTGGGTTTTCTCCACGGCACCGGGGAGCTCATGACAGCGCATGGCACAGACAGCCCTTGGTGCTGGCACTCGCCAGCCCCCACTGCTATCCCTGCCCATCCCTCCCTGGCACAGGGGTGCACGGGGGCAGGCTGGCCCCCAAAAGGACCATGCATGAGCAGGGGGCCACCCTGGGGACCATGGAGCTGGTGCTGTGTTGTGCCACCCACCCCCTGCTCTGCCGCGCAGGACCAGAGAAGACAGGCTCACCCAAACCCTGCAGACGGCCCTTACCCAAGCCAGGAGGTTCTCACGGGGGCCCGTGAAGTAGATATTCTTCAGGGGGCGCGAAGAGTTGTGAGCTCGGCTGTGGAGGTACTGGTAGAGCCCCAAGAGCCTCTCCTTCTCCTCCTCCCGCACATAGGGTGCCTCAATCTCGGGGCTGCAGGAACACAGCACCCCGTTAGCCCCCTGGAGAAGGGGATTCATGGAAGAGGCTTGCCCCGTGCCCCACGCCACGGCTTTGGCCCGATGGTTCCCCAGGGGCCTCACCTGGTAAAGAGCCCAGAGCTTTTCGACTTATAGATGAAGTGCCGGAGGTCAGGGATGCCCACCTGGGCGACGCTGTAGAAGGGGGTGCGCAGGGCCTCCTGCAGAGCGTGGTGCACGCCCCGCCGCCGCAGGCGCTCCTGGAAGCGCCGCTTACAGTCGGAGACAGTGAAGAAGTCCTCGCGGTCGGTGGAGACCAGCAGGAGGCACAGGTCCATCTCCTGCTCCAGGTAGGAGATGTGGGCATGGAAGAAGCCACTGGAGTTGAACTTGGGGAGGCAAATGGGAGTCCAGGCTTCACCCTCCCGGAAGGAGGAAGAAGAGCTGATGAGGTTGAAGAGCAGATGGAGGTCAATGGGGTGGAGGAACTGATCCTTCTTCCTCACGAGAGACACTAGCTGGTTCCCTGACAGGAGGATGGAGAAGACCAGGCTCTTGGCCTTGGCCTGCTGGAGGCTGGTGCTGACAGCATCCCGGACGCTGGCGGCCAGGGGCAGGCAGCGCACGGCGCCCATGAGGAAGCTGGGGTCGTGGGCCATGAGGTCCAGCAGGTTGTCGGTGATGCGCTCGGAGCCAGCCAAGAGCCTGCGCAGGTCATAGTTCTGCTTCTGCTGGAAGATGTGGTTGAGCTGGGTCCAAGTGAGCAGGCTCAGGATCTGGTAGTAGATGTAGAGCAGCTCATGGGCGATCTCCTGCTCCGACTGCCGGGTCCGCGCCACTGCCACCAGCACCAGCGGGCTCCTCCGCACGAAGACCACCTTGTAGCCATCTGCTTGGGAGGGAGTTCCCCGGGAGGGCCGGGGACAGACCTGTAAGCCTGGGTCCCCAGGGCTGCAAGGGGGAGCCAGGCTGCAGCCTCTCCCCCCCAGCAACCAGTCTGCCCCTGGGGAGAGCTAATGTGGCCCACGGCAGGAGCACAGCCAGGCAGGCCATGAGACCCCACATCCCACTCCCCCCCAGAGCAGTACCTGCGTGGATGGACCGGATGGCGTTCTTCTCGGCCTCCAGGAAGGACACCAGGGCCATCATGACGCCCATGGTGCTGGAGAGGGCCTCCTCAGAGCCGTAGCGGGAGTACACGGGCTTGCCTGCCTCGCTCAGCACGAAGACGTGCTTCCGGTGCATGCGCCAGGCGTCCATGGTCACGTCCTCCTCCTCCTTGCCAGACAGCACTGAGTCGCGGCGGGTGGTCTGCGGGGACGGCTCTAGCTTCCCCTCCTTGCTCTGCCTCATCTCCTCCTCCAGGTCGAGGGCCATGCCCGTGAGCTGCGTGCTCAGCTCGCTGAAGTCCTTGCTGATCTGCTCCATGCTGGTCGGCTCGGCCGGCTCCCCCCGCCTCTCCTCCGGGCTCCGTGCTGCGGCTGCCCCGTCCTCGGGACTCGTCAAGTCCTCATAGGAGCGGGTGTGCACGAACATGGCTCCCTCCTGGCCCGCCCCTGGGAACAACGGGCCGTGCAGTGTCTGACCGCCTGTCCCCCACGCTGACGCAGCGGGCGGACGGAGGGTGCAAAAGGGACAGCGGGTTGCAGGGAGGGACCTGCCCTCCTCTCCCCATCCCATGGCACCTGGGGTGTGGGTCCTGGGGACTCACCAATGGGCCCGTCTCCCCCTGCCCGCAGGGCTGTGGACGGCCCAGCCCACATAACGAGGAGCTGCTTTTTCCCCTCGCTTACTCCCGTAGTGAGTTCTGCCCCATACCTGGCTCCGTCCCCTGCGCCAGCCCCGGCGTGGGGCTCTCAGACCGCTCCGCGTGCTGCCCATCTCCTGGTGCCAGGGACCCGTTGGGCACTTCCCAGCCTTTCTTCTTGTGGACATCTGCAGCCATTCCTCAGGGCAGGACCTGCGGGCAACCCACAGCGTCACCCCTCTGCTCCCTCACCCGCAAAACGGGTCCCGAAAGGCTCTGCTCTCAAGAGGGGCCATGCCAGCATCCTCAGCCCAATCCTGCTGGCTCAGCAGGCAGCACCGAGCCCTGGTGAGACGACAGGAAAGCCGCTCTAATCCAGCAGGATTTCCTCCCTCCCACAGCCCCCGCTCCTTTCAGCCCCCAGGCCCAGGCACCTTTCATCCGGGCTTGGCCCTGATTTCCCCCGAGCGCTGGGAAAGCCGCTCAGCTTCCCTCTGCCGTGTCCCGGCAGCGAGGGGGAAGGGAGCCGGCCCCGGATGGGGCTCGTCCCACGTACCTATGAACCCAGAGGCCTTGTGTTTGCAAAAGGCGGGTTTCATGGCCCTCCTTGGCCTGGATTAAGCGGCTGAGATGAGACCAGGCTGGTGACGCTCCCCCTGAGGCCAGGGCCGCTCAGATGGTGTCACCCCTTGCGAGCAGGGTGCCCTCTCGAGCCCCGGCCCCGTGGGTCAGCTCTCCTGGGCAGAGCCTGGCCGTGCTTCCAGCCCCGCTTTCCTCCCTGCCCCGTGGGGAAACCGGCCCCAAAGCGAACACAAGCCCACAAGCGAAAGCAACAGCAGGAAGGCAGGCTGGCCGGGGACCCTGCGCCTCCGAAACCAGCTGGGGGGGAGGCTCGTGGAGCCCCGGCTTCGCCCCGTGTTTCGTGACAGCTCCTGTCCCCCGGCACCCAGCCCCGACACCAGCAGGTAACGCCACACCGGGGGAGCCGGACCCCCACCCCAAAAGCCTGTGACACCCCAACAGCCCTGGACGCGGCCGGGCTACGGGTTAGGGTCCGTCCTCGCCTGGCCCTTCCCCTCCTGGCGGCACGGCTGCCAGCCTGCTGCCCTTCCCCGGAGCTCCCCGCGGGTGAGGGCCTCCCCAGGACCCCCGCGGCCCAGTGCGGGGCCCGTCCCGGTCCCTCCCCCGCCCGGGGGGTCACCGCTCCCGGAACACCGACGTGCCCCGGGGAAGCGCCAGGCCCGGGACCCCCCGCAGCCCCGAAGGACGGCGCGCAGGGACCGACCTCCGCGGCTCCTCCCGTCGGTGCCGGAGGCCCGGGCGAGCAGCGCGGCGGGCGCAGCTGCGGCGGGGGCCGCCCGGCAGCCCCCGGCACGGCCTAGGCGGGGCTGGGGAGACGACGCCGGCGGCGGGCAGCCGCCTCCCGCCCCGGCCCCAGCCCCGGCCGCCGCGGCGACCCCGGCATCGCGGCGCCCCGCCCCGGCGGCCCGGCGGGAACCGCCCCCCGCGGCCTGGCCGGGCCCGGGCCTCGCCGCCCCAAGGTCGGGCGCCGGCCCCGCGGAATCATGGGAGTCGTAGGCAGTCCCCGCTCGCCGCCGCCGCCGGCCCGCCCCTTCGCGACTACAACTCCCGGCAGACCCTGCCCGCCGCGCGGAGCACGCTGGGAAATGGAGTCCGCCCGCAGCCCCGCCGGCGCGGGGCATGGCGGGAGCGGTAGTGCGGCGGCCGGCGGGGCAGGACTCCGCTTCCCAGAGTGCCGCGCGGCGGTGTCGGGGAGCGGAAGTTCCGGTTTCTCGCCGTGGTTGCGCTAGGCCTGGCGCGGCGGGAGCGGCGGCGGCAGAGGTGAGGTGCGGCCCCACCCCACCCCGCCGGCCTGGCCGCGACCCCGCCGGGGGAGCGGCGGCGGCGGGAGGCTGCCCGGTGCGGGGGTGCCGCCCGGCGCGGCGGAACCGGGCGGGGCTCGCGGGCTTTGCGTGGGGAGGGGCGCGCGGGCGCGGGGTCTGGCGTGGGGCCGCCGGGGTGGCGGAGCGGGGGCGGCTCCCGCGGGTCTCCCGGGGCGCGGGAACGGAGCGGGGACGTCTCCCGGCGTACAGGGGCGGGGCAGGGCAGAGTCTCCCGTACGGGCGCCGAGATAGGAGAGCGGGGAGGGGGTGTTTCTGGGGTGTCCCCTGGGATGAGGGGGGTCTCCCTTAGTGTCGTGAGAGGGGAGCGGGGCGGGGGTCTCCTGAGGGCCTCCCGGGACGGGGAGGTGTCTTCCCGCGGGGCTGTCTGGGATAGAGGGGTTTGTGGGGGGTCCTTCCTAGGGGCCGCCTGGGAGAGAGGGGGGGTTCCTCCTGTAGAGTCCGTCAGGATAGAGGGGCGGGTGTGTGTCTCTTTTGGGGTCACCCGGGGACAGCCCCAGGCTGGGGGCTGCCTCCATTGTGAGCTGTGAGGAAGCAGGTCCCGGCTCCGTGCCCCGGCGTGGCCCCGCATCTGGCTGCGGGCTCCGTCTCCTTGTCGGAGCCCCACGCCCCAGTGGGACGGGGGCCGCAGGCTTGGGCAGCTCGGTCCCGGTATGGGAGTACCACGGGGTGCCCGCACGGCTGTGCCGAGCGTTGGGGCCTGCTGTCTGTGTCCTTGTCGGTGGTTGTGTTTCTGGGTATCTCTGTGTTATTCTGAGGCCCTGATCAAAAGTAGGGCTTCTTTCACACCGTGTCCTATGTGTTTCCATGAAAAGCGGCTCAGAACACTCGTGTTTTTAAAGGAGATGGACAAAAAGTAGGCTGGGTTCATGCTGGGATGTAGAGAAGGGTGATCAGGGCTGGTATGCGGGGCTGGGGGTGTGTTATCTGATAGTAAGGCTCAGCGATGGGCTGAACAGGATTTTGGATGGTAAATAGAGGCTAAAGTGCAGACAGAACATGGCCCAGCTCGCGCTGGAGGCTGGTGAAGGCCAGGTAATGTGGTGGTAGTGAACTACTGGGAGTAATAACAGTGGCTCTCATGTTTTGTTTTTTAAAACAATTGGCACCACAAGAGTTTGATGTTGTTGCTGGTGCGTGGTATTAGTTTTGGAAATTCTGCTGGAGCTGGAATCCATTTTTTTATCCCAGCAGGGTGTTGGTGGTGTGAAAGCCTCTCCCAACACTCCCTAGTTGGGAATGCACTTGCGAAGTCCTTGGGGACAAGCAAGGTCAGGATAGCAATGGGGAGGGTTTAGGAGTTCACCCGATAATTTCTAATACACGTTTTTAAAAGCATCATACAACTGAAAAGCACACGCATCCCTTTTTTTAAGTGAAAACCTCCAGCCTGACACCTGGAAGAGCTGAAATGGTTCTCTCTCCCTTCTCTTTCAAACTTCAGTGACATGGTTTTGATATTTCTGCACTTCTGGATTAGACATCTGCAACTTTAATGTTGGAAATAACAGGCTTTTTTGGCTACTTGCAATTTCCATAGCTTGGGGAAACGTTTTCTTTTGTACCTCCTGTAGTACTTGAATGTCATAGAAGCTTTTTCCTTTCTTCAGCCTTACAAAAACTTTACTGGGTGCAGAAAGTTGTTCTGCAGCAAATTACTTCCTCTGTTCTTTGAGTGTAGTCTTGTGTGTAGTTGTGTGTTTGATTTCTTCATGGTCTATAAATACCAAGTCTGACAGCCTTGGCAAAATCTGTTTGGAAAGAAGTCGTGAGTATCGGAGTATTTTTCTGAAAATAGCATGTCTTTGAAGCTTCACCTTGCCTAATCAGTCACCAATTTCTCCTCTCTCCTCCAGATTTGGAAAACAAGGTGCAAAGTTGGGTGTAAGTCAGTGAGGAGATGCTTGAGGACTGTGCTGGCATTCCTCACTCTGGCCCTTGCCAGAAATCTTTAATTATTCCTTAAGAAGGCCGGCTTCTTAGTCTGGCTCAGTTGTGTGCTTCTGATGTACAATGCCATTATTTTATCATAGTATGATGTAAATTGAAAGAAGAGATCCAAAAGAGTCTGCCGCCAGGCTTGGCACATGCATTTGGGAAGCAGAATCGGGAACGTCCCCTGAGCAGCAGTGCCGGGCGCTTGGCTGTCTGGGGGTGCACCGGGGAGGGCAGGGGCACGGTCCTTAGAAAGTCCTGGGGTGTAATTGCCAGGGAGCATCCGGAGCTCCATCAGTCTCTCCTGTCCGCTGGGAGGGCTGCGGGACCACTGATCATTGGAGGAGCTAAGACCGCAGAAGAGCTTCCCCTCTTTTGAGACTCACCACTGGAGCCGAGGCTTTGCCACCAGGAAACAGAGCCAGCTGGGAGAGGAGGAGGGAAGTAAAACGCATACTTTCAGGATGCATATCGGCCCTCCTGAATAGTCAGTGTAATTGTAACAGCTAATTATTGTTGTAAAAGAACTCTAAACCCGGGCTCTGTGGGTAACTGGACCGTGTTGTGTGTTCTGCAGCTGCCTTACTGTATCACTCTGAAATGTTCTTTGTTGCCATCTCCTTCAGATGCGTGGTTGTGACTGAGGTATGGCAAAACTAATTGATGCATAATTCCTAGCACTTGAGGGTGGATTTTTGCCGTGCTTTGCTGTTGGCCTGGCCCCAGCCCCAGGCTCTGTTGGAGTGGTTTTGGCAAACAGCCTCGCTCACACTGACCCGCCCAGCATCTGCCTGTGAGCAGGGAGGTGGGAGCTGAGCTGGCTGTTACCTGAAGGTAAATCCTGATGGTGTCTCATCACAGCATGCATCTCTTGGAGCAGTTGTAGCAGGGCGTACCTTCAGGAGATCTTGATGTTGGTGGAAGCCAGTCTGAGAAGTTTCTGTCCTTGTCCTGCAGTTTGCTGTCACCTTGTTTTGGGGGGCTGTGTAATAAACTGTATCGCTGAAATGACCTGGGTTAAATATAACTCTTTTCAGAGGGTCATCCATGGTGCAGACCCAGAAAAGCACAAGCTGGCACAACTAACACATTGTGCATTGCCAAAGGCAGAGCAGAGGGAGCAAATTGTATCAGGCTGAACAGGGGACTGTCGAAGCCAGCGTTGCTGCCTGTGTTATTGAACCATGACCTCATACTCGTGGATGTTGCTGCATGGCTCAGCTGGTCTATGCCAGGCCTGATATCAGTCCAATGGTGATTTTTTCCCTGCTTGATAATTTGAATATTATGTCCAAACAGTTCCCAGCTTGCAAGGGATTTTTTTTTTTTTTAAGCATTGGTAAGCTTGTTGACTTAATGAGAACTGGAGTCGGGGAGGAAATCCAAAAGGGAAGAACAAGAAACACCAGGTCTGCAGGCTGCAAAAGATCGTAGATAAAAGGACTGGCTGATGACAGCCAACTCTAATGATGACTGCCATAACCATCTCCATTCGCCTGTTCTCTCCGTGGAGGGTGCAGTGTCAGTTCTCTTGGATTCAGCTCTGAGAAAGGAGAAATGATAGAGTTTGTGGAGAAAATCCTTGGGACCAGGGAGGTGCTTGTTGCATCGAGAGCCATGGAAAACGTGAGCAGACCAGCACTCTTGGGCTTGAGTGGCCAACTGAATGAACCCATTTCTTTAGAAACGGCATTATGGCGGATGGATCTGCGGTGGTGTACAGGTTGCCTTCATCAGCCTCCACACCCTTGCATACTGAGGCCTGCCAGGCCCTGCCCTCCCCGGCTCCCGTGTGAGCATTTGCTGATGGACCCTGGCAGGAGCGGGTACTCCCTCTTGGCAGGGCAGCTCCCTTCATCTCCTTTGCACAGGCGGCTGTCGGCCGTGGCGTCTGGAACCGATCCCTGGTGTAATGTCTGTCATAACCTGCTCTTTCGACCTGCCACCCATATGGCAGCACTGGCCTTTGGACGTGAGAAGAAACAGGATCTTGTGTGCTTTTCTTTGACGTTAGCTGCTCTAGCCAGGCCTGGTGGTGACTGTCCGTACTATCTGCAGTTCCACCTAACCACTGCAGTTAGCTTAATTCTGCTTCTGAGCTGCTATGTAGAAGCATGTGAGCCCCAGGTCTCCTAACCTTGGTCTGGTGGCACGGCAGCCCTCCTGAACCACTGCAACTGGATTATCCAGAGCAGGTTTGAGACCATCAGGTTGCTAGCTACTTCATTGTGCGCTATGCTCTGCTGCAACTTTTTTTTGGGAAAGACGGAAGTACTTCCCCTTTCAAGTCCTGGCTTTGGCAATTGCCAGGAAATCCTCACCTTCTCCGCTGGTGGGAGGAAGTGGATGAAATTTTAGATCACTGTTGAGGCAAGTGTTATTTACAGCACTCAGCTTGATGAGGGCAGTGTTGGAGAACAGTGCTGGTAATGATTTACTGGCAAAGCCTACTCTGTTATCTACGTACTTTTGAGGGCAGAGTAAGCGTAGTAGACCAATAGTAGCGATCGTTTCCTTGAACAACGAAGAGCTTTTGGCAAAAATAGTTTGGATTAAACATTAATTGCATACTTGTTCGGCAGTGGTCCTTGTTGTTTATAGATTGTGGTGTTCTCACATTTCTAGCTGCACTCTGAATAGTGTCAGACAGCACAGTATGTTGGAAAGCTTTATGTTAATCAAAGCAGATATCAAATTGTTTGCCCACCCATATTGACAGTTTGATTTTGGAAGTCATTTGACGCTTGCAAATTTGAACATGGAGAAACGCAACAATTAAATTCATTCATGCCTCAGTGTAGTCTTGTATATTTGTGGATTCTGATCAGATGTTCCACACGCCCCTTCTCTTAACCAGCAGTCTTTCTTATGTGATGTGTATTCTTTGCCTTGTGGCTTATTGTCACGTTATTTATTCAACAGGTTGTGCTGTCTTGGTGTTCTTAGAGTGAATTAACCATTTCTGGAAACCTACCAGACAAGATCAAAATGTGGGGAGACCATCGACAAGGCAACAGAATGGGGTCTTTTCGGTAAGCATTTGAACGTACAGTTTGTTTCAGCAATGTTCTTAAGTACAATAAGCCATAGGAACTTTCTGTTTGTCAATATTTTTGTACATCCTCCCATAAGCAGACTATTTTGGTAAAAGTTCTGAGGTCTGCGTGGAGCTAGGTGTGATTGCCAAAGAATAGGCAAGTTAAGTGACAGTGTAACTTTCTGCATTTCTGTGAAGTTTTTAAATTTCTTTTTTTTTTTTTTAACAGCAGCTGCATTTAGTATTTCTATTCCTTCTCCACACGACCTTTTCTAGCGATACTTAGTTTAGCTGTTGTAAGCTAAGGTGATGATATGCCATATGGATTTTGGTGCTATGCGCTGTTAAGACCTAGAAGAGAAGCACCTAATAGTGTGATGTTGATTCTCTTCAACCATGGTGCTTGCCTTAACTTCAGAAATACTGGCACTTTTCATTGCACACAGGATTTTATGAAAACTTTGAGAGTTTAGCTCTCTCCATGAGGTTAAGTAGACCATATATTCCCATGTTCTTGGCCATGCTCCTTCATAAGACATTTTTGAATGTGACTGGAACTGTTTTAAAGATCCGTATGCAACTGGATCTGCACAGCATGATATTTTTCTTAGTTTATATTCCTCTGGTTGTTACTAGGCCCTGTGTTTGCAAGAGGGCTCTGGGTATAAAAAAAAAATAAAAATGGAGGCACCAAGAGCTAGGGTTTTCCTCCGTTGTGCATAATTCTTTCACCCTTTGCTCACGTGTCCACCTCAGTTACTTGAATATCAGTGTGATAAAGGTACTTCTTTATGGCATACCTTAGGTTTCTGCGATAAGAATACTTCAAATAATTGTCCAGCTGCAATGTGTTGAGAAAGCTGATGACATTTGAGCTATAAAACCCAGTATCCTCCAGAACATGTCTTAATGGTATTGATAGGAGCATGATTGTGCTTTGTGATGGTGTCAGTAGTGCTGTTCTGCTGATTTTAAAGTGGATTTTATTGGCATCATTCCTTACTGTATTGGGTGGGGAATTCTAACCTCAAACCAAGTTTTAATTACTGTTCTATATGGTGGTGAAACAGGGGCATGTAGCTTAGGAAATGGTTTGATTAACTGTGCAAATGTCACCTTGTATTCTGTTGGTGAGTGTAGTGAAACTTGAAGAAGAACACGACTTGCCATAGTTGCTAAGGAAATGTCCACTGATTTGGGTAGTATGTGGTGTTATTTTAAAATGTGTTGATATTTTATTATTCTATTTTTTAAAAAATGTATTGGAGCCTCACTTAGATGAAAAATCAGGTAGCTCCATCTCAAAAAAAACCTCACTGGGTTTTGAAAAACTGTCTTAAGAGGAAATCTCTTTCTGAGTGGTTTTATGCAGATACCAGGAGAGCTCATAGCTACAGTGTTGTAAACTCGGTGTAAGACAGCCAGTCTGGAGGCACGAGCATAGGATCATCTTCAACGTTGATTGTTGGCATATTCCTGTGAGGCATCCTCAAAGTCTGAACTGACAGCTCTCGGCATTTTGCCAGTTTAGACTCCAGCACAAGGAAGCATAAATGAGTCTCTGTAGTATGTTAATAGAGCATGTTTGGTAACCTCTGCTTTTATGTGCCTCAGGATCACGTGTGAAGTTAGCCGTTTGTAATACTGCCTGGAGAGCTTAAGCTCAAGTGGTTCCTCACAGGCGTGTGCTGGTGATGCTAATGAACAAACACACCAGCTGGTGGAACCTTGAACAGCTGCAGAGCTGTGTGCAGTGCAGGACTATGTGGATTGCTACCATCATTAACCCATTAATATTGCAGGTATTCCCTGTTGAGTGCTTCTGGAAATTGTGCTGAAATGGGAGCACCCAAGTTTACTTTCTCACATCTGTCGTATGCTGCCTCATCTTAAACTGCCAAACATCAATATCTTCTGCGGATCTTAGACTGTTACACAACTCTATAAAAGTTTAGAGAAGATTGTGCTGCTGTGTAGATTTCAGACTCTAAGCACGTTATGAATAATACTGTCTTTATTTCTACAGTGGGAGCCAAGAAGAAAGGTTTGCTCCCGGGTGGAACAGGGAATATCCTCCTTCCCTTGATAGTCTTGCTCAAGAAAGACACTCTGGCAACTTCTCTGGCAGAGAATCACTTCCTTTTGATATCCAGGCACTCACAGGCCTCCTCAATCCTCAGTTTGCCAACAGAGAGGAACCTTCTTTCAGCTTTGGAGCTAGAGATGGACCACGTAGTGACTTCAGAGGTGGGGAGGGGCACCATGATTTCAGGGGCAGAGATTTCCCATCATCTGACTTCCAGGGCAGAGATGAGTCTCAGATGGATTTCAGAGGTAGGGAACCACCCTCTTCTGAGTATAGGGGCAGGGATATGTACTCTGGAGACTTCCGGGAGCGAGAAGGACCACCTATGGACTTCAGGGGTGGGGACATTCCTTCAGTGGACTACAGGAACAGGGAGACGTTCCGTATGAACTACAGGGATAGGGAAGCACATAATATGGATTACAGGGGCAGAGATGAACCTCCATCAGACTTCAGGGGAAGGGGGTCTTTTGATCTAGATTTCAGAGGTCGAGATGGATCTCATTCGGACTTTAGGGCAAGAGATGTGCCTGAGTTAGACTACAGGGGCAGAGAGCATTCCTATTCAGACTTCAGAAATAGGGATGTACCTGATTTGGACTTCAGGGGTGTGGGCACCTCTGATCTGGACTTCAGAAACAGAAATGCACCATCGTCAGACTTCAGAAATAGGCACAGGTCCCGGTCTGATCAGGATTTTAGGAGCAGAGATGTGGCTCCTCCTATGGACTTTTCAGACAGGGAAATGCCTCCTGTGGATCAAAGCCTTGTAGATTTTAGGCGCAACCAATCTACTGTACCTTTAGCAGAAAGAGAGGGCTCTGGTTTAAGCACCAGCAAGAGAGAGGAGCCTGCACTTGGTCTAGACAGAACTCCCTTTGGTAGCCAAAAAGGAGAATTTCAACATTCGGAAGCACCAGCCGGAGAAGAGGAATCTCACGGATTGCATCTTGAAGACGACACTTCACACAATTTCCAAAATAGCTGTGGACCTCTTCCTACTCTTCAGGACCAAGAGGAGCAACCTCAGACCTTTGCTAACAAGCAGCAACAGCAGCAGCTTTCTGGGGGGGAGCAGCAAAGATCCGATTCTGATCTTGGGTTAAAGGGTGAAGGTGGCCTGGATTTCCTTGGAAGGCAAGATACTGACTACCGAAACATTGAGTATCGTGATGTGGATCACCGGCTGCCAGGGCATCAGATGTTTGATTATGAACATGGCAAGTCCTTTTCAGAAGGAAAACCCAGCAAAGACTCTAGGCCCTATAAGAGCCTTCAGGTAGGTGGTTTTGTCAGTTGATGTTTCTGTTAAACACGTGTTGGCCAAAGAATGGAAGGAGCTGGGAAGGAGTCTTCCATTCGTATCCCATCACTTCAGTTCTATCCTAATTCACCATCCTTCTCTGAGATCATCCTCATGCTCCAGGTTGTTTTAATGGGCACCCTTTCTATCTCAGAAATACTTTCTTCTCAAGAGATATGCAATTTAGCAATTGAGAATTGCTAAATACATAAAACCAGATTTGGTTCAGAAAGTTCCCAAGCTGAAAATGACCAGATAAAGGGAGGGTGTTATGGGGCAAGTAGTGTATAGAAGAACTTATTTTCTTATTTTCTCCTGGATGTCGCTTATGAGCACTACCAGAGAGAAGCTACTGCCTTAGATAGACCTGTGTAGAACAGTACAGTTGTTCTCATGCATGCTCTGTTTTCCTTCAGCATTAACTTTGAAATCTGAAGGTAATGGTAACTACTGAGTTAATAACTACTATTAAATTTGAATCTCCCACTGCTGGAGAGCAGAGGGAGGTGATTTGCCTGTTTTATTTTCCTGGACCTAGATCTCATTGTACAGCTCAATTAGCATATGAAGCTAGTAATGCTGGTCCTCCAGGGCTCTCTGAATCTTAAGCAGTGCTGTGGTTAAAGATTTGAGCCAGTCTGCTTATGGGCCTTTGCCTTTGAATTATACCCTGCTTTTTTTGTGTTACTGTTTGTGTATCTTGTGAGCTAGCATCTCTCATTTGTAAAAACCATCTTGATTGTGTGAACTCAAGGACCAGGATTACCGGACCTGTCCCAAATATGTGAAGCCGAGCAAGCTCATTCGGCTAGGAGGAGTGCCTGAAACTGCCACGAAGGATGATGTAAGTGGGATGGTTTTCATCCAAAAACTTCTATCGGGGGTTTCTGAATGTACCATTTTTAAGCCTGGTTAATGTAGTTCAGATAGTCTGTCATTGTCCCCAGGGAAAATCCAGATTTAGAAGTGATTGCAATGTTATTTTTTTTATCTGATTATTCTGGCTTTTGGGGGTTGGAAGTGATGAGTTCTTCTGCAGTCATATGTGGGGTGTTGGTGGCTAAAAGCCCTGACTCCAGACTCTTTTTAACATGCCTTACTTCCAGCATTGCTTTATATATACCAAATATTGTTACTACTTTGTTATTATACTTTGGGCTCAGAAGACATGTAGTGTCTAAGTGAACTTGTTTGTTCTTAGTTACTTGAAATTGCTTAAATGAGATCTTATACAGATGGAAAAGATGTCTGCTGCTACTGCTGATTTTAGTAAAAAACCAAAAAGTAATTTAGGCTGAAGGTGAAAGAAGTTCCCTTTCCAAAAGCTTTCAGTTTGAATTAGGATGGTTTTTTTGGTGGCGGTTCCAGACATGAGAGCCTCTACATGCAACAGTTTTTGCTAGGGTTAACTGTGATGATCAGAGCTTCTGAGGCTTGATACTGGAGAACTCATGACAGAAACTTTGTCCATCAGAGGATGATAAGACTCAGAACAGTCACCCCATGTCCCTTGATTTTCTTGAAGGCAGTAAGACTTCTCTGACCTTAAATAAGGATCAGAGGTGAACTGTCTGGCTGAAACCAACATGATAAACCTTTGCACAGTTGAATTGTGGTGTAAATGGTGCTCTCTTATTTAAACAAAAACCAAAAATATTTCCCCAAACTCAACAAACAGTTCTCAGGTACTGCTGGAATTGTGTCAGTTTGTAACAGAGTTAACCTAGAAAGAAAAGAAGTCTTGGGGAGAGAGAGAAATGTATGTTAGCAAGTGCTTCACTTTCTGAGACTTGATTTTGGAGACTTGAAGTGGATCTTGGTTTTTCTGTAGATTCTCAACGCTTTCCGAGGGCCTGATGGGACACCTGTGAAGGGCTTGCGACTGAAAGATTACAGTTCAGGTGAGAATGCTTTTCCAGTGCTTCTGGTTTCAAGTTTACAAAAGGGTATTTTTCACTCTGATACTCACGTAGGCAGTTCGGTTAAAGTCTTTGGTGCCATAATTGCAGGTATTTTCGAAAGAAAATGCCCACTGAGTTTTATAGTTTGTCCTCTTGTCTTCAAAACTGATGGCTGTGCTCACTGCTACTTCAGAGGTAAAGCATGTGTCCTAGTGCCTCTAGATAGATGTAGGAGCAGGAGGAAAAACAGTAAGGCTGTTCTAATAGCCATTAAGAGTAAAACCAATACTGACATGGGACAGCAGGTTCATTCCCCAATACATTTTTAAAATTATTATTAAATCCTTTTGGATTGTTCTACATCTTGTTTCTGAGATGGTCTTACTGTGGAACATGTCCTGCACATATAGTGTCCTCAGGAAACCTGATACATCTTAACATTTCTCCTCCAGTAACATGAAACTGTTACCCTTCTTAGGTATGAAGACAGGTTAAAAAAAAGAAAAAGTAAGTTTTACAAACAAATATCCAAATACTGGGTCTGGATGCTCTTCCTCATTCAAAGAATGAAATTTTGCTGTACTTCTGATCAGTATGTATAGGATTCTGAAGAAAGAAATATTTTACAAGGCTGCTTTGTGAGAGAGTTGTACTGGAACAAAGATGTGCGATGGTAGGAAATGCAGGGTGAGTCCTGGGGATTGGTTTGGATTATACTAGTAGGGAATACCTGGAAACCAGAGGGGACCATCTGAAGTTACCTCTCCTGCTCTGATGATGCCGAACACCTGCTGCTCCAGAGTGAATTTCTGTCCTTTTCCAAAGAAAGGGAGAATGGCAAGGCTGTTTTCTGTGCCTTTTTTTTTTTTTAAATCAAGGAAAGCAGAGGCTTCTACTTTCATCAGTGCTTATTCTTATTACCAGTATGGGTTGCATGTGAAGCAGCTGGAATTCTTCGTGTCAATACATTATATAAAGGATTCCTATGTGTTTAGTAGCTGGGGAGAGAAACTGGGTCAGTTGGGTATTTCTCAAGTATATTTTTGTTTCTGGAAGCTGTCAAAGGAGATTTCACAACCTTCTCGTGAACCTTTGAACTGAAGAACACACGTGTCACATAATCTGGTCTGGCCCAACAAGCAGGGCTTAAGGGGCACAGTCGATCTTTCTTGCTTCCTTTCCTCTTCTAAGCATAGTACAGCATGGCTGTCATCAGCCACAACGCTGACTGCAACCCAATAATTGCAACATACTCATTTTTTTGCCCATGCTGATGTGACTTGTCAGTTGTTTTTTTCTGAAATACATCACTTTTCAGTAATATATCAACTTGACCTGGCAATCTCTTCATAAGTCTCTTCTTGTGTACGTTACTAGGACTTACTGCCCTCATTAGAGAACTGTTGTCTCTTCCTTCCCATTCCCCATTTCAAAGGCTACTCAGGATGAGACACGGTGTCTGAAGTTACGTGCAGAAGCGCTGGTGTCTGATGATGGTTACATGTAATATGAGGGTTGCAGTTTTTTCTCTCTAAAAGCTGCGTTCTGTTTCAGTCTGTCTCCTCAGCTGTGAAGTTTTGGGTTTTTTTTTAAGTTTTTCTGGTAATTGTGGGGAGGGAAAGAATGAAGTTAAAAATAGCTCATATTTTATGAGCTAATTAAAGCTGTTGTTTAACCCTGTCCAGTCAACATCAGTAATTTAAGCAGTGTAGCATTATTCTAGGTTATGTGGATACTCCAAAGACTTTGTTTTGCATTATGTCTTGAAGCTGCGAATGAAGCTGCTAATTTAAACAGCTTTCTGATCCTTCTTACGCAAGATGTCTACGTCTAGGACAATAAAAGCTTCCTGAATTGTGAAAACTTCTTCTTGAAATTGGGTAACTAGAAGCTGTAGGAAATTTAATCCAGCTTTTCACATTAGGTCATCCTATAGAGAAATGTGTGAAACCAAATTCATATTAACTTCTGAAAAGCTAAGCCTGTTTGAAACTAGAGGCCAGTCATGGGCTAAACAATGCTTTTATGGTGGGGTGTGTATGTAAATAAATATTCATAAGAATTAAAAGCCAACTTGCTGGATTACTACTGTCTGTCGGATACACCTGGGCCCACTGGCTGCATTGCTGTATCAGTTCAATGGCACGACGGCAGCCTGGCTCAGAAGAGTGCGTGCTAAGCCTGTCTGAGTGGGTTGTATATTTTTGAGTGCTGTCCAGAAGTGTTAAAAATAACATTAATCATGAGTATGCATGTTGAGTGTGTTTGAGAGAAGAATGCCTGCAGCTGTTGGAGAACAATAACAACCATAACAAATAACATGCAATTAACTCAAAATAAGTGAGGTTCGGATCAGTTTCACAAAAAGATAACGCTTATCATAAAGCTTATCTCAGCAGCTTCAATGTGATGATTCCACTGTATGATCTTTCACAAGACTCTTTTTGTTTTGGGGGAAAATATATGGTTGGTTTTTCTTGGAAAAAGCAGCTCAACTTCTTTTTATAAAGCCCTTTCTTTTTACATGCTGTGTATGTGCTAAGGGAAGCGTATTTTCGCTGAAGGTTGTGCTGAGCATGAAATACTGTTCTTAATATACCTGGTGTGATTTTGGTATGCATTCAAGCTGTTTATTCTTTAGAGTATTTTGTCTTTGAAGCCCACAGGCTGAAACAGTGTCTAGATTTTCAACAAGCTAGTGAAAGGAGAGAGCATAAGAAGTGGCACAGTAATTCTATTTAAATCTAAAAGGCAGATGTTTACAGACAATGATAAAATATCAAAGACAGACTTTATAGTATTACCCTACGCAACATGAACTTGTAATTTCCATCAGTTAGATTTTTTTAATTGATGCCTGTATGTTCAGACTGAAAGTATCAAATCCATTTGTGGGTGGAAGAGGGGTTCTTCCAGTGTAATGTGTAAGCCTTGGCAGAAATAACTGTATTAGATTGTTGGCTTATCTTTCAGCTTGCCTTTTCAAGTGTGTTTGGTCATGTCTGTTCAATTAATCATTACAAAGAATAAACCCTGAGGTGATAGTGGAATCTTCTCAAAGACCATTGACTGCTTTAGTCTGCAATATCTCCTGGTGCCTCTTGCTGCCTCATGCGGAGGCAGAGACGTGGATGTACTGCTGCTTCGGTAGATACTAGCGGTGATGACTTGTCAGCAGCTCTCCGAGAAGGGGTTGTTGGTAACAGCTTGTGAGCTCCCCCTGTCCCATCTGAAGGTACTTGTCTCTGCTCACTGGGGTTAAGGCTTTCATGTGGCTTTACAGTGTGGGCCTCCCTCTGTGGAGCTGTTAGTGCAGCGTGTAACAGCACCAGGCTACTTGCGGCACCGTGTCTGTCATTCTCCTGTTACTGTCTGTGCGCTTGTGTTGGTGCTGACTGACAGGAACTTGAAACCGGTATCTTTTGACCTTTGAGGAATCTAACATGAACACACCTTGTCCTGCTTTTGATTTTTGATCATATTTCAAACTTATCTCCTGCCTGATTCTCATCAAGCTTTATTTCTACTTTCCTGACTAATGTCAAACATAAGCAAAGTCTGAGATATCATCTTGAGTGTCTGATGCGCACAGAACTCTTTGGCTGAACACACATGTATGCCCTGGAGAAGAGAGCACATGGAGCTGTCTTTATCTTAAAAGGCTGCTTATGACGAGTCGTTCACCCGTAAAAGATGCTGCAATGATGTCCAAGTAATACGTGAAAACATGAAGTGTCCTCTGAGCCTTCTGTTCAAATTGTTCTCCTGGACGCAGTCTACAGTGGGACAAGCTTGGAATGTGTGTTTTCCAGACAGGATTCATGTTAGGGTTAGCATCAGCAGTGGGGAAAAGCTGTTCAGGGAAAGCGAGCCTGAGAAATTGCTGGAAGCCCATGAAGCTTTTCTAGCTTACTCTACAAGCCCTTCTGGGGAACCCAGAGGAGTTTTTGCTGAGCTGGGAGAGCCTGGTGGAGAATGGACACACTGACTGAGATGGAGAGCAGCATGTGTGGAGAGGACCTCTGTGAAGTGGACCTGGAGGGACCAGGTGAGCTGGATTGCAATCAGAAGGAGCAGTGAGGTCTACCCCAGCCCCTTTATGTACCCTCTAAATTATGCAGCACTTCAGAAATTGGGAGATTTGGGTTTGTTAACCCTCTTCTGACCCTTCTGAATACTCACTTTTGAACCCTGGGTGGGGATGTGGGAACACAGTGCTGCACCCCTGAGGAGAAAAGCACCCATGGAAATGGGATGACTGGAGCAGGGAGGAGCTCTCTGAACAGCAGTAATGCTTGGGGCCAGAGGGATGTCCACATGGATACAGGTGGCTGATGCTAAAGGACAGGCATCCTCCTGTGGTGGAGGTACATGCAGGAAATGTAGTGTAACCTGAAAATGTGACTAACCTAGCAGCTACTTAATGGCAGCTGCCTGCTCTGTTTTGAAAAGCTTTTGTTTTAGCAAGTACTGTTGGCACTAAATGCACTTTATTGCTTGCTTAGGCACCTTCTTGCACTAGCATTTATTTTTTGTTTCATTTCTCCAGAACTGGCCCTTACGTGGTGCTTGGAACTGCCCCCCTTATCCCTCCCTTTGTTAAACTTAAACTGCCTTGGCCAAGTCCTAGAAGAAACTGGATTATCTTGCTTGTTCTCACTAAGCTCTGCCATGTTGGTGCCCTGGTAAATATTAATAAGCGCCTTAGATAAACCTTTAAAAGGTGCTTTTTTTTTTTTTCCCTCCAAGTGCAGTCTATCTTGTATATCAGAACAGTGAATCATTGGTTTCAGGAATATTCCAGGAAGCCTCTGAAATTTAAAGTTGTATTCTTTAGTGTTGCATTTTGCTAAAACTCATAATCTGAGGTCCAGAAGTTTACACTTCATGATGGAAAAACTGGTACAGATTTTTGAGTGGTGCACCTCTCCATACTAGGGATACGTTCTCCATTTTCCATGGCTTGGAGTGCATCCCAAGGCAGTGAGGTCTCCTCTCCCTTACAGCAGAGCTCCTGCTGTGGTAGCAGGCATGGCTATGCATTTGTCTGGCCCACATATAACTGAGTCTTAGCTCCCTCGCTGTAGCTGTGGGTGGGGTTTGAGCTAGTAATGCTCTTGGAGGTCAGAAGCAGTGGTGAAATACTGCGCTTGCCCCCTGGCTCTGCATGCCACAGGTCCTGTCGTGCTGCAGCTTCCAGCCTTAGGTAGGGCTGGAGAGCTGAGCTGCTGCTCTGCATGGGGAGGGGATGTTTTTGGAGGTGTGCAGCAGAACTGTGCTAAACTGAGACCTTCTGTTTCCTTTCAGGAGTGATGCAGTGCCCTTGGGGAAGCCCCTCTGAAGGGTGGATTTGTGGCCAGCTGTTGGCTTCCTCACGAAGAGGGCTTGGCACCAACCCTATGGAGTTTGATTAGGAGTAGATCACACAAGGATCTACATTCTTTGGTTCGGTACAAAGAACGTGCTGTGGGTTGATGTGAGATGTCTCTGTGGCATGTGGCGCAGAGGTGCATCTTGCCCGTTGTATTAATTATACAGAAGACAACTTGGCTCACCATGAAGGCTGGTGCTAATACACCACAGGAAGAATAATCTCCTGGTGCTGTGTTTAGTGCTTTGCACAGTGAAGATTGTGTGGCCCACTCTACTGCGTCAGCCACAAATAAGGGCACGCAGATCTCGGGCGCTTGCTGAGAGCTGAAGCGATCATCCACGAGCTCACAAGATGCTGTAGCACACGTGGAGTTTCCTCTTGAGGCACGACCAGATCACCTGCGCATCAGCAGAGTTCTTGAGTCTGGAGAGGCTTGCCTTTTAGAAGCTGGGGAAATATCTTCAGCACTGATCTGTGTGAATTGATTCTTGTTTGGAGCCAGAATAGCCTGGCGAGGACTAAAAAAGCACTTAGTTGGAATTAGTCCATGGTCATCGATACCAGTCCTTGCCAGTTTTCCTAGCTGTGTGGGCAGTAGGCTTTTGGCTGTTCTTACTTGATTTCAGGGCAGTAGTGCATTGTCTCTTGGAAACAAAAGGTGTTCTTGCTCATCTTTCCTCATCTGTGATGTGGTGGCTTAGGAAATAGGAAGTACAAATCTGTTTTAGGTCAGTGTCTGATAGCGATCAGCCTTGGTTCAGAGTTATAAGGCCTGTTCAACAGAAAAGGCAACAGACACATTCATCCATAAAACATGCTCACAGCCTTTTTGGCATGCAGAATCCTTCTCTCTGTAACCATTTTTACAAATGTGCTCGCCCTTTTTGCATCTCCAGCACAAAACTTCAAGGCTTTTCACAGTGTGCTGGCATTATTGCATTGATTGCTTTTCTGAGTCATTTGTGCTAAATGACAGATCATATATCCTGGAGACCATGTTCACATTAGTGGCACTTTAAAACGAAGTTCCTGGCTGCAACACCTTCCCATGTATGCAGCTTCCAGTCCTCTCATGGAGTTTTGTGATGGCCCCAGCCTTCCTTGGATTCCAGGTTTCTGTACAAATATAATGTAATACTTTGTCTTTAATAAAGCTACAGTGTGTACGATCTTAGTGTTGTGGGTTTTTTCCCCTCTTCCCCACTGTGCTGGTGTACAAACTACCCTCCGTCTGGGCCAAGAAGGGTTGACAGCCACTTGGGGTTCTGACTGTTGTAGTTCCTGTAGTTTATGGGGCTGCCTGTGTCTGCCTTTGAGGGTATCTCAGGCAGGTCCTTTCTGCGTCTTGTCCTCCTGGATGGAGGGAGGAGGATGGACTGTAGAGCTCTACCTTTCAGGATATAGCTGTGTTTCACATCCTGTGGTTTCAGTGCCGTTCTCTTGTGCAGCGCTGTCCTGAATGAGTGCATAAGAATGTACTTTTTTATACAGAGAAGTGGCAGGCCTTTTCCCAGTAGCCAGGTGTGGCTTGTAAATGTTCAGCCTTTGAAAGGAATTGGCGATATGGCTTGTTGCAGATTGTCCTGTTTAGTATTCAACAGCAAGCTTTTCTGGTACAGCTCTTCAGCTTTAGTAGCTCTGAACACCAATTTATCTGTGCAATAAAGAGATCTGACATTTATGGACGCTCAGAATCCACCAGCTGGTATTGAGAGAGCTCCCGGTTTTGGCTTCTGAGCTTGTGTTAGCATAGATAGATTGCCGCCGTTCCCTGCTGTGCTGCGGGGGTGCCCTCCAAGTTTGCAGACTGTGCGGACAGCTTTATTTTCTGTGCTCGCCATGGAAGGCACTACAGTGTTGCCCGTCCTCACTGCAATGGCAAGACTCGCTGCGTAAGCGCAGATACAGCCACTGCTGTGCATGTTCAGGAGCTCCTGGCTACTTGGAAGCATTGGGTGTATTATGCTTGTTAATAATAGTACACTGTAATAGCGTAGAGAAACGGGAAAGCCCTGTGTTTTCCAGTATTTTCTCGTGGTGAAGTATTCCCTCTTTGGTATGGATGACTTACATCTACATCATTCCTTGGAGGAGACAGAAAAACTTGTGCACGGGGTTATGGGCGTATTGCCAAAATCTCCCACAGATGAGGTAGCTCTTCCTATCAACCAAGGAATAGCAGATTCTCTGAGAACAGTGTGCAAAATCCTGTCTCCAATACCCAAGCTGTGCAAAGGACAGCCTGTGAGATTGCAGATTCCTTCAAGGGATGTGGAAGTCCTTCATATTCACTCCATACTTTATGCTGTAGTTGCCTTTGAAGCAATAGAACTTTCTTCTCTAACATGGGGAAACTCTGTAGAGGATTTCCCCAGCTGCACTCTGCTCTGCAATGCTGTCTCAGGAGAGAGCAAGCAGCAAGAATATCATTGCTTCAGCAGGCTGGCCATGGCTCTGCTTCAATCTGCTATCTCTCCGAGTCCTAGAAGTGCCCAAAACTGCAAATGCTTTTCTTCTGTGGTAGTTCTGTCTCATCCTACAGGAAAAAACACAAGTGCAGTGCTGTTGGGATGGTTGAGAAACTCTCTGCCTACGGAGTCTCCATCATTATCATCTTCTGCCCTCAGGCTGCTTGGCCCCATCTGGCAGATGCAGGGACCTCCACCATGTTTGCAGCTGGCCCAGCTGTTCAGTTTAGCATAGTGTCTTCTGGCAACCTGTTATAGAGTTACTTTAATAGGAGGCCATCTTCTTACCTTCTAGGCCAGAGGAGAGAGAATATGTTCATACTGCACCACAGCAGGCAGGGGTTTTGTAGCAGTTGTTTTTGAGAAGGCAGGTGACGGCTCACCATGGACTTAAAGCCGTGGCACTTAGGGACATGGTTTAGTGGTGGACTTGGCAGTGTTAGGTTTACGGTTGGACTCGATCATCTTAAAGGTCTTTTCCAACCTAAATGATTCTGTAAGGTTACCTAATGCCTTAAGCTTGTCGGGGGGGCAGTAATGTGACTTACTGTGTGCTCATTCCTAGAATCAAGGAGCTGGATCACCTCTCAAATTGGATGCCTTTGTCATGTTGCCATCATGCCTTCTTTCCAAAAGTATCTTTGGTTTGGCACAGACAGGGCTGCTGTCGTTATGTGATCTTTTCATTTGGCCTCCTAAAACTCCAGAGATATTTTTTTGATGTCTTCACACTGCTTACAGCCCCTATCAGAACAACATTATGGTTTTCCTTTATTTAGATCTTTGACATAACAAACTATCATGAAGTAACACATTACTATGTGTCAGTTGTTCAGTAGAAACTGTGTGTGTGTATAGAAACAAGTCTTATTTTAAATCCCAAGTCTTTGATCTTTTTTTTGAAGCCAAAGAACAGTAATTTTAAGTCAGGCTTTCAGGACTTTTAGCCAAACCATGGCATGCTAACAGGGACCTGCTATTTGTTGTCAAAATTCACTTCACTAAAACACATCTGTTTCAGAGGCAAAATATTCCTTATTCAAATGTTTGCACAGCAGCTTCCTGGAGCTCTAAATGTGTCCTTACTCCTAAGTATTAAGTGATCGTGCCCATTTTCAGTGCAGAAAACAACTGAGCGTGCTTTGGGAACATCTGTAAAGGATTGTGTATATATAGAAGCACTTAAGGGAAAACAGAAGTTCTCTGGATTTTATGTGCACACTCTCCTTGTGTTCTCGTTTCACCCGTCATATACAGCCTGTGATACTGTAGACTTGCGCAGCTGAGAGGAAGTAGTTAAATAAGGTACAAAAGTCCTTTTACACAGTTGACCTAAAACATGGGGGGAGATGAGGACACGTGTGTTTTATGGCTAGGATAGGGCCAAAATCTGTATGAGTTCAAGTGTTGGAGGACTGTTCCCGTTGGAAAGTTCATTTGGACAGTGTAACTGTGCTGCAGCATGCTCAGAGGTTGCGTGGGGGGAAATACTGATTTCTTTCCTTTTTGACAGTCTGTGTTGATCACGTATGCTTCTGCCAAAACATAAAGCACTTCTTTTCTTGTGCATCTTGCGAATTCTACTTTTTTGTGGATCCTGAAACTGTAGTATTGTGCTAATCAGTAAGTGAAGGATCAAATTAAGAAGAGACCAGGATTTATTTATATCTTCATGTGAAACCTTGCATATGAATTTAGGCCACCTTGAGTCAAAAAAAACATGCTGTAGTCTCAGCAGTGATTTTGCTTTGCTGGTTTGATCACTTTGGTTTTATTATTATGACCTGAAGAATACCAGTGAGTGTCCAAGAGCTCTCATTCACAGGGGACGTCAGCTTACCTTGGGATGCCTATTGAACCAATTCGTGCCATTAGGTGCCTGGCCCCATGTCTCTGTCAAAATCCCATGCCCTGCTTCTGGTAACAGCAGCTGAATTGCTGCGTTCTGACAGGGAAACTGTGTGAAGGCTTCAGAAATAAAAATATGCAAGCTCAGCAGCTGACACACAGAGCTGAACCGGCCCTACAGAGGAGGCAGGGAAGAGACACAACAGTTGGTGGCGGGAGCCTCTGTAGCTGCTCTCCCTTAAGCACCAGCCTCAAGTCACTTGGTTTTGTTTCAGGTGTTGTGCTCTGGGTAATGTGATTATTGCAGATCGTGGAAAAATCAGCAAACATTGCATTTTGAAGGTGCTCTGTAGCAATGCCATTGTGCCACAGACCTCCATTTTAGTGGCCTTTCCATTATGGTCTAAAATGGAAGGATGCTCTCGTGCAGCTGGGGGCAGGGGGACAGGGCAGAGGTGCTGTACCGTCCAAGGATGATGTTACTCCGTAGCGCGCTCATACTGAGCGTGCTTGTCAGATCTATGCAAAGGGCTGGATCTGGGGTCAGGGGAAAGCGTCTCAAGCCCCTGCAGATCTTCATCAGCAGTTCGGAGCAGAGCAGCGGCTCCAGGCTGCTCTCTTCTTGCATCACTACTTTGGTGCTGTCTATGCAAGGACAGCTCATAGTGAATTGCAGAACACTGCGTCCCTCTGCAACCTGACCACAAGAGCTGAGCATCTGGCCCGAAGCTGCTTTTTGGCAGGATATGGGGCCACAGTTTCTGGTTTTGTTTCTTGTTGTACATGTTACTGCAGCTATGCTTATTAGGGGGGTGGAGTTTGGTGGGGGAGGGCAGAGGTAAGAAAGTGCACAAGGAGAAATGTGCTGGACTTCCCCTTAACTGTCTCCACGTGATGCTTGGGATGATCCTGTAGTGTACGTTCCTCCAAGCATCTCAGCTTTTTTATCTACGTATAACATTCAGCGTTGCACTCTCAGTTGTGTCATGCTGGATTAAATCCACGTCTAGATCACTCATTCACTTCACAAGGACTGGATGTAAACTTCCTCTCATTGTAGAGCAAATAGAGTGAAAACTTCTGCAATCTTGCTTTCTGTCTGTCAGGAGACCCCTACTTCATATGCACATGGAAAGAAGACAGCACTCTGATCCTAGCTTGCTGCGTAAGGCAGCTTTCAAAAATCCTCTCCATGAAGAGGAATTGTGAGCCTTACAGGCTGACAAATACCATTCATGTAGCCCTTTTCTGATCAGGAGGGAGAGAAGTGACTCTAGAGTTCTGGATTTGAATAAGACTTTAAAATGTACCGTGTGAGCCTGCCTGCTGCGCTGTGAAGTAGCAGAGGTGTCTGCCCAGAATGCAAAACAGGCTCCCAGCAAGGGGCAGCACTGCTCCTGGAGAGCAGCTCTCTTCTGCAGAGAGGAGGACTGCTTCATTTTCAAAATGTGATTTAGTGTGGCTGGAACTGCAGAGCAGAATGGATGCTATGGGAACAGCTGGGTGAATTTGATTCTGTCGATTCTGCCAGCTGAAACCGTACCTCTAGTTCCAGGTGCCCACTTCATGTAAGAATATCGAGTGGCTTTAGCTGCATTCCACCACAGATGGTGTGCTGCTGGCCTGCGTCTTTCACTGAGCTGAAAAGCACCCAGATTGATAAATTTCCCTCTGGTGTTATTATATTGACTAAAATAATATGGGGAAGGGGAATAAATTCCTATGCGAGGCAGAGGAGGAGCTACATTCAAATTGGAGTCTCGTTATAAAGGCAAATGTGCAAAGTCAGGATTGTGTCATTAGAACAGTGTGCAAAGAGCTCCCAGAATTAAAAAAAAAAATCAGTAGGGTTTGATGATGAAACAGTTTTGTATGGCCTCGTCTCTGATGTGGTTAAGTACAAAGAAGGTAAAGAAACAGAGAAGGAAAAATTGGAGAGTGCAGGATATGTTCGTTGGTGTAGGCTTGGGGGAGATGGGGGTTGTTTTCCACCAGACTGGAATGCCTTGCCTGAAAGAAGTGTGCGTGGAGTTACCTTCCCGTGGAAGGTGAGGGGCTGAAGCAATAGGAACCACATACGTACCTGGTTCGAAGGTACTGGTATTAAGATGTGCATCTTTAGGAGAGGAGACACGCTCTTCACCGGCACAGCTAGGTGCCTAAAATGGTACAATCCACATGCAGACTGGCTTTCCTCTCGCTCCTAACCAGCCAAAAGAGCAGCAGGAAGAGGGAACCAAGCCTTTCCTCTCACTGTTTGTCCGTGTAGAAGCATCTCAGCCCATGATCATCTGGAAAGCACTGTTTTGGAGTGAGGTGGCCTTGGCATGTGAAGGGTCAGGTTGTGACTTTAGGTTGTTCCTCAGCGCTTCAGTTCTCGGAGATGGTTTCAACGCTAAGGATGGCTCTTAGGATGGTCTTAGCTTCTGTAGTGTTCACCCTGCACTTTACTGTGGGACATAACATTTCAGCGTAGGTAACTGGAGTACACAGTTGAGTCAGCGGGTCCCTTCTGCCACTGACTGAGATGACAGCTTTCCAAGGAGTGAGAAGAGTAAAGGCTCTCTAGTTTCTTGCATCTAAACTTGAGCTCCCACGCCCTCTTGTTACATGTGCAATAACATCTATACCAGAAAGTTGGAGTTCTCATTCCTGCTCTGCTGTACTTTTTCATAATACAAGGGATTGGACTTCAAAAGTAAGCAGGCGTTGAAGGAAGAATAGCAAAGGCAAAGGAATCACGTTAGTTCTTTCTGAAATACTGCCCAATTAAAATGCTGGCTATTCATGTAAAATACATTTGCAGCAAAGTACTTTGAAATGACTTATCAACACTTGCTTTGGAGAGCACTGCCTCCGAGGTAGCACAAAATGTGAAACTAGCAATGGAAAATCACTATGCCTTTAAAAAAAAAAACAAAGCAATTATTTCTTGCCCTAAGGAAGGGTGTGCCTGTCACTGGATTGTGTAAGGGGAAGTGGGAACACTGTACTATTAACATTCATGATAAACTGCACAGTTAATCATCATCCAGCTAGTCCCTGATTTCTCTCCTTTTCATTCTGGAGTAGAGGGGTGGTGGTTAGAGGGTTTGTCATTGGAGGGAAAGGGAAACTGAATATGTAATGTGGCTTTCTTTATGACAAGGCACTAACATGACTCCCGTCTGTATTTAAATGCTGTCCCCAGGTTACGACTATGGCTATGTCTGCGTGGAGTTTTCACTCTTGGAAGAGGCCATCGGATGCATGGAAGCCAACCAGGTTGCTTTAAACTTCGGTCAATGCTGCTAGAAGATTTTTAAAATTTTTTTTGGTGGGGTGGTGGAAAGCCAATGACTTTTTTTTGAACCATTCAAAGGAAGATCTGTTCTTGTATAATACACAACACTGCGGTTTAAATATTGTTTCCAGAAACTTGTAAATGGCTTAGAAATGCCAGTGTGAAAGAGCTGCTGGACACCAAATGGTCTGCCCTCCTCCCTAGCGTATGTCGGCACACTGGCTAGAGTCAGAGGATGGTGGCTGACAGACTCCTAATGCAGGTTATGGCCCTGATGCTTTTGTACTCATGCTGAAATCCAGTCGGAAAGATCTCTGCTAGCGTTAAATGCCTCCCCCGGCTGTGCGTGCACACACACACACACATGTGACTGTAGGTGAGGCCTCTGGTATGCAGCTCTGAGTCAACTATGACTTGCACGCTCCACTTTTCCATATGCCTTGTGTGTGGGAGAGATTCTTAATTGTGCGTCTCCTCCATATCTATCCTGTCCTTTGGCAAGCTGGAGCTGCAAACATGAGGACTACCCTACATGCAGTTGCGCCTGGTAAATCTGAACATTTCCAGCCCTTAAAAGTGCAAAATGGCTTAAATCCCCAGTGAATAAGTACCCAAGGGGAGCCTTTACTCTGACCTGGTATTTGAGGCTAGAGCTGTTGTCCACTATACAAGAGTAAGATGCATAAAATTTGTTAGGTGAGACAGATTCCCATCTTGCACCACCCTCCCTGTGCCTTGGAACTGCAGGTGATGGATCACTCAAGAAAAACCACTAAGCGATTGATTCCCCTTCCTTCACTACATCCCTTAATTCTCCTCTCTACTGCCTTCTTCCTCCTAATTTGCCTGACTAAGAATCCATATCAATTATCTAAAGCCTTTTTACCTGAATACCAAGTCTTGCTGTCATGGGAGGAGAGTCATGAGTCAGATTCAGAGCTGTGCATCTGCAAAAATGTACTTACAGTTAATGAGTCTTCACAGCTGGGGTTTCAGAGGTCCCACTAAGCGCTCGCAGTTGCCTCTATTTTCAGTTACAGAGGTACTGCAACTTAGAAAATGTTTTACAGAAATAATTCTGTTGCTGGGAAAGAGCCTGGTGCATTCCCACTGGGGTGTTGGTGGGGAGCACAAAGAGAGAAGGCTCCAGAATTAATTATTACTTTTGCCATCAGTGACAACTTTTATTTCCCCTTCAGTGTTGCTACAATTCCCAATTTATTTTGTTGTCACTGGGGAATTTGTAATTATGCATGACACTCCTTTTAACCAAAGGCCTCTCCGTATTCTCTCCCCAGTTCTGCTCACATGAAATAATGTCTCCCTATGCGAGAGCAATTCCCAAACACCTGGAAATTTGGGAATTCCTCTTTTTCCTGTTGTTGATGCCTGCTCTGCCCCTTCTCCCATTTGGAGCATCCCTACATACCTGGACAGGTGTTTGACTTGATCAGATTCAGTCCATTGCTACAGCAAAGAGCCTGTAAGCACCAGTCCTTAAATTGAACTGAGTTCCTAGAGGTGCCCAGTAAATCACTGTACACACATGCACATGAGGAGGTTCTGGCTGGCATTCAACTGCTGCTTACATTGACCCTCCCCAGCAGCAGTTATAGCAGGCCTTCAGGCTGGATAATTTTTTACCCTGTCTCCCTTCCAACATTCAGGAAGGGTGCTGCCAGAACCCCGCTAGCAGTGGGGGTGATGGTCCCAGCCGTGCACGCTACCGGGCACACGTTAAAAACAGGTAGGGTACGAAGTCTTCCAGTTTTCCTTCCTGCTATACATGGCTCTGTGTGTGTGGAGAGGAAACCTGGAAGATGGAGTGGCTGGAGGGGATAATCTCCAAAGCCTGCATGTTCCAATCTTCACTGTGTTTTAGTAGAGCGACAGTAGTTTGTAATTAGTGAAGCAAGAAATGTGCTTTTTGGCCTGGGGTGACCCAAGCTATATGAATTTGGTCAGGAGAGTTGTAACCTCTAGATTGCCCCACATAGGTTGACTTCTCTATGTTGCTCTTGATTGAACATGAAAAAAAAAAGGCTTTCTATTTAATTTTTTTTTTTAAAAAGAGATAAGTAGTAAGATTTGTATCTGACCTGCTGCAAGGGAGGGAGCTGACTTTTTAAGTTCTCAGTAAAAGCCAAATAGAGATATCCAGAAAGGGAGTTAGGCAATTCAGTTGTCCTTAGACAATAAATATCCCATTTTAATATCTTCCAGGGTAGATTTCTAAGATCTGCTTAGACTGAGAATTAATCTGCATTTTTACAAGCTGCAAAAACCAAAACCTGTGTTAGCTAGGACTTAGATTCCTTGGTAGTTCAGTTATTTTCGGAAGGTTATCAGCTATCCCTGTCAAATTCAGTCACTTGTGAGAGCATAAATAGCAAAACAGTGTCAGCCCACAGTGACATCCTAGCCCCTCACTAGTCAACCTGCCTCTTTCTCAGTCATCTGTAGGCTAGGAATAAATAGCTTTTGCAGAGACAGTGTTTTTGACGCTGTTTAATTCCTGTTTAGCTGCCCCTGCCTCAAGAACAATTTGCTGTATGCCTATATCGTATAATTCCTATATTGTGAAATCCTTTTATTTTACTCATCACAGACCAGCACTCAATTAAGATAATTCCCAAATTTGCTAGCTACAGATTTACCAGGTCCAACTCTCTCCATTCAGTAAGTCTAGCATGTGTATGTGACCGCTGAGATTTGAGGGGGCTTTCTATTAAGTACATCGTGATAAGGAAACGTCCATCTTCTATGTTGCCCTAATTTTGTAGGGGATTTTCATTCCACTTGTATTAATTGCTGTAGCTAACGTAACGAAAATACCCCCCTTATTAATTGCTTTGCCTTGTTGATTGTTGCGTTGGCAATTTATTACAGCTAAAGGGTCCCATCTAACGTATGTGAAACGGATGGATTGCCGTTGTTGCTAGTGCGGACGTGTTGGGCGGCAGGTTTGGCTGAGCGAAGCGCCGGCTGCCAGCTCTCCTGCTGTCTTTGGGAGGCTCTTTGCCCCGGTAGGGCAGGTGGGCTGTTGAGTTGTTTTGCAGAACCTGAGTGCAGCCCTTGTTGTAGCCTGATGGTTGTGATGCTCCTGTTGTCTTTTGTTACAAGTCGGCTGTCGTTTGACATTTATGAGAGGAGACCTCTTTTCTGTCTGTGATGAGCTGCTTTTCCTTTGGGGAGGCACAGGTATTCTGAATGGAAAATGGGGTTTCCATCTGCTCAGTCACGTGTTTTTTCCTAAATAATCTTTCCCTCCTTTATTCTCATTTTGAAAGGTTGTACTGTGGCGTGGCATTTATCTTACTGCATTTTCTTTGCATTAAGGGTTGGTGTAGCCCATGGTGTAGTAGTGTTCCTGTCTTGGGGCACCATTTTGGCTTCTTAGAAGACAACTTCAGGAATACATCCCACGGCTCTTGTTCTTCACATGCGTTGGGATCCCATTGAGTACCTGAGTTCTCTCTTGCGCTTCTCCTTCACCTGTAGAAGAAACACATGTAATAAGCTTGTTATTGGGTGCAAGAAGATCAGGTGGGAAATGAAGTACCCTTCGTGTACTGTCGCGTATCATAAAGGCAGGTGAAGGAGGAGAGATGGAGAGATCCTTTCTCTGCTGCCTGGATATTTTACTGTTTTAGCTGAGGTGTGCAGCTGGTTGTTATACATATGGAAGCAGAAAAAACTTTTTTTAAGCTTAGGAGCAAATTATTAGTCTTGACTGACTATGTGGTATTGTCTCCAAATCTTCTCAGGCCTCAAACTTAGCAACACTGGCAGCGTGAATATTTCCTCGCTTTTGTTGCTAGTAACTAACATCTTTGTAATCCTTTCCTCCTGTTTCTTAAGTAAGAGGGCAAAAATGGGAGAGCTATAGCATAAACTTTTAAAAATACATACTTTGTAAATTATTGTGGAGGTCTCCAGGCATATGCTAGAGCGGTTGTTCCAAGACTTGCTCTTGTGCCTTCCTGCGCTGAGACCGGCACGTTTCGGAGAGCGGTTTCCCCTGCAGTGCTGTGCGGTCCTGGTTCAGCTTGCTGAGCACAGCGATACCTCCATTCCATGCTTGTTTCTTGCTGGAGAGGGTAAGAGGGATTCTTACTGGATTTTGTGGGTGCTCACTTTACTTGAGCACATCCCACCACCGTGCAACTGGAAGCATCAGCTTTCTCAGTGTGTTTCTCCTGCTCTGAGCCCGTCCCCTTTTATCCATTCACTGTAGTGCTTTTCTGCATTTAGTGTGAACATAGGTTCTGGTACAGATCAGATTTCACAGGCTTTTCACTGTAGCTGTTGGTGTTAAAATCCACAAGATGCTGTGACAAGCAGGCAAAGCCTAGGACTTTCTGTCCTGAAAACATTTGCAGTAACCAGTCACAACTCTGTGTGGCTTCCCAGTTAAGATAACCACAGAAGGAGCTTGTGGTTACCCTGAGAATGTATCTGCTCTGGTCACCTGTAGCCTTGGAGTATTTATTGAAGCCTGCGGTGCAATTTGTAAAAGAAAACCTGTGTCCAAACATCAAAAATAATTGTTTTCCTTTTGGTAGGATATGCTGAGCTGTGGAGTCTGGCATTTTTTTCTAGAACCTGCAAAATGCCCCTGTAGTGGAAGATGACACCCGCCTCAAGGGTATTGTCTCAGGCTGTCTGGTATCCATCGTTGACTCACTTGACAACATCAGTCCGTCTCTTTAGCTGTAACCTGCAGTTGAGGGTGGTGGTGACAATTGAGCGTGTCCACAAATACACTGAAATCCACTGCATGTTAGGATAAGGGTGCTGGAGATGGCCTTGCTTTTGATACGTCCTCTTTGGGTTATCAGCTGGAATTATCTTCTGCTTTTCTTGTTGTATATTAGGTGCATGGATTTTGCTCAGGTTGTATCATTAGCACACATCTCTCCTTTTTTTTTTTTTTTTTCCCCTCCTGCTTTTGACTGCATGGATTTCTAGAATTACCTTTTGGAGTCTTCCACTTTGAGTGTGTGTATAGAGAGGGGAAAGGCTTGTATACCTAGGCAGTGTTTCTTCTATAAACATCCTAATGATTTGGGAAACATGCACATTATGGAGTAATTTTTATGATCAGGTGACCTATGGAAAGTTCCCTCCGTAGGCTACCTTGTAATCAGATGAGTGTGTTTCCAGGCAGCAGAGCTGATTTGTTTCTTTTTTTGTGTCTGATTCAGTGTGTGACCTCGTCACAAGCTCACCCTGGTCTTGCATCACTGGGGCTTGACATGTTGAGTCAATCGTTTGTTCATTCCCACTTGGGTCTCACTAATCGCTGCATCCTACCATCATTCAATGGGAGCTGTAAGCCTCTGAGATCAGTACGGAAGTCTGCAGTGGGAGGCTCCTAGTGCTGGGCAGAGGTTTGCCTGTGAATAAGCAGTCGGATCTGCCTGCAATGACCTGTGACAGGGCTGGGTGCGTGGGTGTACATGTGTATATCCTCAGTGACGTTGTGGTAAATGCACTGTCTGCTTTTCTGTTTGGAAGGACTGCCTTAATCTCTGCGTGCTACAGAGACCTTCCTTGTGCAGAGAAGGGTGTCTTTTGTTGTAAAATGTGACTGCCAAAAGATTCTGGTACTGAAAATACTTCTCTGGACCTTCTTCTCTTCTGTCATCTCAACATCTTCTGTCGTCTCAACTGTTCAAGCTGTGTGAATCCTCTTAGCCTCTCTTCCTTTGGCACAGGAGGTTGTAAGAGATCTTCTGCCAAAGACTTCACACACTCTTCCTTCAGCCAGTGGTAGTTGCCCATCAATGTGTTTTTTCTAGCCCTACCCAGATAAAAAAACCTACAACATTCTTCTTGGCAGCTCTGTCCTGCCTTGCCTCAGGAAGCAAACCATGCTAACCAATGTATTTTAAAATAAGTGCACTTTTAACTGGAAGAGTTGTGAAGCTGCATCTTCTTGCTCTACTTGTGTGATCCCAGCTTGCCATGTCCCTCTACCTCCCTGCTCTTATTCCAAAATCCTGTCCTCCTTTGTGCCTTCCTCCTTTTTTCCTTCAGCCTTACCGTACCCGTGTGATGAGGATCGTATGCATTTGCTGCTGCTGAACTGCTGCTCTGTAATGGGATTTTCCCAGAGGACAGCTTCTGGGTGAGCTGCTTGGAGCATGCAGCAGATGCTTAAGCAGGACTTCCTTAGTATCTCTGATTGCTGCTGGGGACGTATAGCCCAGCAGGGTTATCTCAGGACTCAAATATTGCTGTATATTGCAGAATTATCTATGCTGTGTGAACTTCACTTGGGCTGCTATATTAATAGGTTGTTCCACGTAAAGCATCTCTCCCTCCCCTTCTCTAAAATGAAACTGCTCTCTCTCTGGCCCCTAGACATTTATGTTCTGGTTATGGGTTTGTTGGGATTTTTTTGCTGGTTGACATTAACAAATCTGTTTGATGATGTATCTCTGAAATATCCATTCTTTCTCTGTAGATCTTACATGCCTTGTTAATCAAGTTTTTCTCTGTTGGGATAGATGTTCTATTTACAGTGCTGGGAGCTTGAGCTGGCAAATGTTAAAGCATAATTGTGATTTCTTGAAATTTCTTTCAATAACTTGATCCATGAGTGATTGCCAAGATAAGTGTCCAGTCCTCTCTGGCTGATTGATCGTATGATGTGATATACCAGTACTTGCAGTGCATCACTCACTCCTGGTGGGTACCGCATGCCACTGTGCAGCGTCCAAAGGTGCATGGGGGTGGGTGCTCCCTAACTGGTGGCTCAAAGTGAGGAACCACTGTTGGGCAGCTGGACCTTTGGTCATGCTCAGCATGGCTGTTGTAAAAATGGGGGTACTTGAAAACTTTTGCTTGTGAATATGAAGTGCAATGTGTACCACAGATAAGTCTGCTCTCTGCCTCTTCCATAGGGCTAAAGTTGTATTGTAGAGCACTCATTGGCAGAGCAACACCTAAGAAATAGCTTTGTTTCGGTCATTGTCAACCTGCGAAGCGTTTTCCTGAGTTTTCCTGAGTGACGTGGCATCTGGCACGCTTATCCTTTGAATTCGTTTGTAGGTGAGATTTTGCCTTGAGCTAGAAAGGATTTGAAGTAGTCCTTGGATGCACGTGCAGGATACAGACGCTACCCTGTCTGTGTAGCTGTCGGGTCCTCTCCTCCTAACGTGTTAATGGAACAGTTGTGTGACAATGAGGAAATCTTAATCACAGATGCTACATATAGGTGCAGTTTCACCTTAAAACGAAGAGCAATGTTCTACTTTTACTCACAGATTGTATATTTTTTATTGTGTTTACATTCATGATTGATTGATTTTCTATGAAGATCTGTAGAAACTCTAAATATATTCTTGTGTAACCATTTGGAAGGTGTTTATCATTGCAGCGTCAAAATGCTTCAAAGGGGTATGGTAAATCGGCTGTAGGACAGATAGCGTGTTGCCACAATTGATAGATTGTGTACGTGGTCAGAAGGTGATTTTGGATTAAGATGTAAAATCCCTTGATCAAGCTCCTATATGAAAGTTAGTAGGACTCATGCCACTAATTTGCTTTGATGCTTTTGAAGTAATCCTTTAAGTAAGCTGGTGACTATCAGAATTGCAGATGCACTGTCAGAAATTCCCTCTGTACTCTGGGAGGTGGATGGTGCTGGTGATACGGCTGAAGTTACTTAAAGGAGACACACAGGCAGTGAGAGGGAAATGTCTGTATGGGTTCAGTTTACATGAATAAAAGCATCTCAGCGAGCACACCCTAACTTTAATTTCCAGAGCAAGACCATTTTCTATCATGGTTTTGCCATAATGATTTGCACAAGACCTGTCATTGTGAAAGAGACAGCAGTCCTTCTCAGCCCAATCCCAGCAACGTCAAGGGGAACACCAGATATGTTTTACAAGCATATGAGCCAGATTATAGCGATAAGACTCCATCTGGACTGTTTTGATAAGTGGGAGCACACCAAAATGTTGTTGCAATTTTCACTTGATGAGTTGTTTTTGTTAGCGTCAGCATCAGAACTGTTCGTTCATACTTTTATGCTATCTTGGCGATGATTGCTTTTTCCATTCCTTGGTGCACTGTTGATGTTGGATTGCTGGAACAGGAAGGTAAAAGGTTGAGTCCAGAGGCTGAAGAAAAATGTCAAACTGCACATTCCCTGGGGTTAAGGAAGGCAGAAGCACTGTTTCCTTCTCCTAGAAGAGCAATGGTCTGCCTGCTTTTCTGCAGAATCTATGGGGGTTTTTTGCATAACTAGGGTTATGATAGTGAGAGCGAGCTTGAATTCCCTTCATATGTGGATTTTAGTCTGTTTTCTTCCCAGTTAAGTTTGTGTTGGACCTTTTCAGTGTAAATCATGGAAGTTTGGCTACCTTGAATCGGGGTACATTCAAAAAGAGTACCTTGAATTTTGCCATTTTCTGCTTGGGTTATGAGACTCACACAAGTAAAGGATTAAATTCCGATGTTTCAAGTTTGAAGATGCAAGATCAAAGCTATGGCAGTCAGCAACTTTTAGTTGTGAATTTCTGTTTCCATTTGACTGTAACTGGGCTGTTAATGTTCTTGACTAGAAATGAAACATGATTACAGTGGAAAATGGGGGCTGGCACGCCTGAGTGGACTATTTTATCATTATCCATCAATTACAGGCAACAAGGAAACAGGTATTTAACACAGAAGGACACACAGTTATTATCCGCCCCATCCCCCTGCAAGCCACAGGGCACCTTCAAGACTTTTATTAAAGCTTTAATACCTACAGAGATCACAAGAAACACTGTATGCTACAGGATCAGAGATCAGGAGCGTTGCTGTCATTCTGCATCTGTGCAGGACAAGAAAACACGTTAGGTGGAAGAGCACCGAGGGTGCTGGCAGACAACAGCCCTCTGCACTCTGAGGAAAGGCACGAACTTCCCCAGATCCTCTCTCGTTTCAGTGGGGGAGAATTTCTTCTTGCATCATATCTGGCAACCTGTTTAACCCAACATGTGTGAATGGGACAGCAACTGAGAGGTTGTCAGTACCACTGTGTGACCAGCTTACTGAATCTTAGGCTATGATTGCTCCCAGAAGGCGGCAATGGGGGAAAATCCTGAAGCCATTTTGTACAGGGAGACACAGGAGGGAGGTGGAAAGTTCTTCCTGGCTTCTGCAGCAACACAAGCTGTACAATGTGCGTTTGACTTGTTACAGTGAAGTGTCTGATGTAAAGTAGCATTCTGCCTTAAGGTTTGTTTTGCTGTGCTGTTGCAGTGTGTGTATGCGTTGGCAACTACCAGATGTTGCATCCGAGTGTCCTCCTACATCTCCATCACTTCAGGCCACCTATAAGTTCAGTTAGTTATGTCTTCCACGGGATGAACAAACAGCTTCCAGAAGTAGATTTCCCAAAGGACAGGGGTCTAAAATCAAGTGCGTCATGTAATTAATTAAATTTTTAATGAGGGTCAAAGCTATAAAGCTGTAAACATGAGATTTAAGTATTTAAATCTCTGAAACTGTCTTCTTTAGAACAAGACAATGAAAGTAATTCTCTCCTGTTTTCATAGACAGCAGGGGAAATCTTAGCTGTGTGATGTACAGTCCATGTCTTAGCAGGAAATTAGCAATATTCAGATGGGCTTCGTGTACCAGATTTGAGCCAGGATGGCAGTAAAAGCACAAGCAGACATTTGTTCTACTTTTCCATCAAGGATCTCAGGAGCAGAGTTAACAGAGAAAGTAATTTTAAGTCCTCAGAATCCCAAGATGTATTTTCATACACGTAAAATCAGGTTGAGAAGTCTCACTAAGAAGCTGTCTCACGGTGCAAAGCTGTACATTAATGATGTGATGACTAAGGTATTTTACTGTTTATAGCCCTAGGTTTTTGAAAGCCTGATTGATTCTTCCCAACTTCTGATATCACTGGAGAAGAGAGCTGAGGTAGTTTGGCTTTTTTTTTCCCCTTACGAGGTGTTCTTCTGTGTCTGGTCCATGTGAGATCAGTGTTTGTCCTCTACTACGGCCCGCTTCTCTGCCCGTTGCGCTAACTTAGCTTGTCTGTTTTTCTTCCTTCTGGTGTGTACTGGGCCCATCATTAAATGTAAGAAGTGAGTTCCAAAAAGTTTGATAGACACCTCTTAGTGACAGCCAAATGATTGATCCATCTGATTCTAAGAGGAGCAGCTGAAAGCATCCCCTCTCGTGCTCCAGTGCCTGCTGCTGAGAGATGGGCAGCTGCACACAAGGAGCTGCAGGCAGTACCTCTGTGTCTGTCTGCCCCTGGTCTGCACGGGCCAGTCTCCGTACTGAGCTGTGTGCCGCTGCCTGGCTTGATACATCCCCGGGTATTAGAGTCCCACAAGAGGTTCAAGTGGCAGTACCCGAGCCACCTGCTACTGTTCTGCTTATCTGACAGTTTAAGATGTCTGTGCATGCAGTTTCCCCTTCCCAGTCCCTTAGGAATTCAGCCAGGCTGGGGCACTTCTGACATAACAGGGAATCGTGTTCTTTTCCTTCCTTGGTGCCAGGGTTATCGTAGGAACTGCTCTCCTGCACACTCACCTCTCTGGCTAGACTCTCCTGAAGAGCTGAGGTCAGCTACCGCAGACTCAGAGCCTGGATATTCACAGAGCAGAGTCACTTCTTCTGCCTCTTGCACCTTGACAAGGCACCAAGCTCCTTTCTTCAGCAGTTCTAGGAACTGGCCAGGAAGGAGGGATCTGGATGTACCTCTGGGTGTTGTGCAGTGCAGTTGCCTGGATGAACCTCTTAAACCCCAGTGCCCCTGTGAAGGAGGAGCTGCTGGGTCCTCTGAGGGAGCTGTGATACCCACTAGTGTTACGTTGCACCCAAGCCAGGCTGGCAGGATAAACTCATTTCCTTCCAAAGGGCTCAGATTCTGTTCTCACACTGTGCCAGGTTTCTTGGGTAAATACTGACCAAAGAGGTTAAAGCAGCTGTTTCCCAAATCACCTCCTAAGAAGAGCTCTCTTAAGAGGCAGCACCTGCTCAGATGTAGAAATCGGTACAGGCGCCAGCGTGAAGATGTGCCAGCTGCCTTGTGGTTCTGTCCAGGTGTGACTTAAGGATCTGGATCTAGCTTTTGGACAGGCCACCTCAAGGTGATAGTGACGTGCTGGGAATCATCATTGAGACGGCACAGGTAAGTGTTGCACTGCTGGTGCATTTCCCCTGGCAGCTGCCTGGGTTCTTTCTCTTACCCTTTTGGAGTCAGTATCAGGCACCCACTTTTGCCATTAACTGGGAACTTGGGTATATTGAGAAATGAAGTCTCCAAGGACAAAACCCGCTTTTCATCCAGAGCTGCTCCCTCTTCCCAGGGTTTTTGGGTCTTTTCCTTGCGGCAGAGAGGCTGTCCTGCAGGGAGCTTGCCTGAGCACTGGCTGCAGAGAAGGCGTTGCCAGTGAAGGCTCCGAGTGCTTAATTCAGTGGGCGCAGAAGTGAGTATGGAGGCACGTCTGCGAGAGCCTTTGAACTGCTCTCTTCCCCATTTACAGTTGGCGTGTTCTTAGCGAACGCTTGCTGCTGTGTAGAACATCCTGCGCTCTGCTCACCGCACAGGTCAAGCTGTTGGAATCGGTGTGTAATCCATGGTTACATGCTCCAGTAAAAGGACACACTTTTGTTTTTGTGTGGGAGCTTTTAATGCCTAATCAAATATGCTGAATTGTCTAGGAATAAATTTACTCCTTTAAGGCAGAGCTTTCCAGCCTGACTTTTTTCCAGCATGATTTTGCATTGGAATTTCTCTTTAGTGTTTTGATATTGTGCTTCAAATCTATGGGTAAGGAGCTGGCCTCATTGTTCTTCCAGCTTCCTTATGGCCATTGCTAATTGTAAGGTATCCCTGGAGGAAATGCACAGGAAGGTCCTGGGGTGGATTAGTGCATTGTGCTAATGTGCTTAATCTGTAAATTGTTTAACAGCCTTATGGGATGAGATGACCTTTGAGGAAGAAGGTGGCCGTGTAATAAAGTATTGAGAAATATGTCCAGGCACTAGAACAGCATTTTGGAGAGAGAAGGGAAATCCCTGTGTTGGGAGCAAAGGGAGTCTTTGAAGCAGCTGTTGTTCAAACACAGCGTCCAGGCAGTAGACCATGGTGAATCAGAAAAGGAATATAGATGAGGCAGAGCCATGTGGACCCTTCCCTCGGGCTATCTATGAATAATGATACTCAGTATGCTAAATATTTAAATACTCTTAAGTTTTGATAGTTTAAGTATACTTTTCAAATAGAGGATTCAACCTGATTCATATTTTTTTGGGCATGGGAACAAGTGTTTGATGTAGAATCATAGAATCATTTAGGTTGGAAAAGACCTTCAAGATCATCGAGTCCAACCATTAAAGAAGGGCATATGCATGACCTTCTTAGCTTACCCTGTAATAAGTCCTTAACCATCCATGCTTCTCTTTACCTGTGGAATGGGAGCGCAGCCAGTAACACCAGAGCGCAGAACTTGTTCCCCTTTGAGCTCCTGTCTCCTGATGTCCCCAGACCCTCACCGTCTGAACTCTAGAAATCCTCTTCTGACCCCTTCGTACTGTATAGGAAAGGCTTTAATTTTAAAATATCTGCATTTTTCTAGTGATCCTATAATGCTGATCTGCAAAGATGCCCTCTTCAGAGAGGTGAGGGAAGCTGGAGGTTAGAATTAGCTGGGCAGGGAGACGTTAGGACTTCCAGTGGCAGGTAGAAGGTCCACTGCGCTTCACTGGATCAAAGAAAACTTTCAGATGTGTTGAAATCTCCTTAAAGGGTGAAATGCAGGAGCCATTCATATCACCTGCCACCCAAAGCTGGCCCTAGAGCATGTGAAGTCCTAGGCACATGGCTGTGACACATCGCTGTTATCCTTCCTGGAGCTGTAATTGGGAGCTTGCCTGTACCGACTGTTTTGGTGGTGTTCTCGGAGCAGGACTGAGTGTGCTGACAAGTGAAGCAAATGCTGTGTTTAAAAGATAAGCACTTTGAGAGTCCTAAATTGGAAGTGAATTGGAGTTCAGAATTCAGGCAATAAAATGTAGAGAGCTGGCATAGTCTGCAAGGCAATTTCTGTGTATATTTGTGAAAAGGATGTCAGTGGGGGGAGATGAGTTGTAGAAAGATACTGGGACTTGCTTAAAAAGAGTATGGCTGGTATCCAGGGAGTTTCGAAATCGTAGGAAGAAGACTGGAGGTGTCTCAGCAGGCTAGATTGGGTGTCTGTGGAAATAAGGTACTTAAAGGATGCAGACTGGCACCTTCTGCTCAAGGACAAATGACCCGGATAACCAGGCAGAAAGGGAGGCCTGAGGAGGGCTGTCTGGGAGCAAGTAGAAATGGAAGCTTGTGTGTCACGGTGGATGGTCCCAGTGCAAGTAGGTAATGGGGTTTGTATGAAAGGAGCTTGAAAAAGAGGCACTGAGTGCTGTCTGCAATAAAATAATCCTTGTATAGCATCTTAATCCGTTATATTTAGCTACTACATCTTTAGGACTCTCTAAGTTATCCTCCTAATGCCTCAGTTCTGTGTTAGTGCCAATTTGGTTTAACATGCCCGTCAGTGATGTGCCTGAAATTATGTTCTGTTAAGTCAGGATTGACAATAACATCTTTGGGCTCTCAGTCTCAGGCCTCCTCTGATCTTGAAGACCATGAGCCCTGAGCATGCCATGCTGGTTGGCATCAGATCACTGTTGAAACGAATGCCTTACTGCTAAATGGTTCAAAGTGATGCCACATGCTCTTGAGCTCCAAGCATCGCTGACGCTCAGGAGCCAAACATTCTCCTTTCCAGGTGACCACTAACACAACTATTGTGCAAGATTCATCTCAGTGTTAGCCTTGATAGAGACCCGTAATAATAATACACAGCAAGGTTGTTTGGGTCCACTTGGTGATGCAACCATTCCCCCGGGATCCACCGCTTGTCAGACCATCCTTTTCCCCTGTAATTCTTGAATCTTCTGCCTTGGCTGTGAGCTACGCAGCAGTAGACTACTGGACAGTGATGGATCAGGCCAATAAAAAGAATTCCCTGAGCCGCAAATGGTTAGGGAGCTGGAGAAGGGGGCTGAGAGCCTTGGGGAAAGTCCCACTACACTAGGAATTTGCTTGTAGTTACTGTTCCTGTAGGAAATGCCAGATTGCTGCAATACCCTGCAGCAGGCTGTATTGCTCTCGTTTCTTCATCTCTCCATGTTACTCTCTGTTTTCTAAATGTTTAATTACAGATGGATTGTGTTTTGTGGGTTCACAGCTTTTCTCATCTGCTTTTTGTCAAAGGTAAGCAGATGTACTGCCTGTTGCTCTGTAGAGTTGAGTCCCTTGTACAGCAGCTGCCAAGGAGCTTGGAGGTAAAAACTTCAGCATATGGAAAAAACGGGATGAGAAGCCAGTTTCTGTGGCTGAGATGATCTTGTTTTGAAATATATCCAGCTGGTCTCTTATCCTCCCAGGTGTCTTGGTGTTGGCCCTCTGCTCCGTCCCAGGAAGCTGTTGTTTCCTGAATTCCACGAGCAGCTGGGGATGTGTGGGTTAGAGGGACCTTCCCTGTTTGACGCTGTCTGCCTGCTTTATCTGAAGATGAATGCCTTAAGGGAGAGAGCCTTGTGCTCTCCCTGCCAGCTTCCCTCCAGCCTCTGTACAGAGATGAGAACCATGCCAGTGTAATAGCATGCGACACCGCAATTTACATTGTGTTGCGGTTGGGGTTGTTAAATTTGCATTTATAATCCATACTCAAATAGGAGAAAGACCTGCAAGCAGTCTGATTTGCGGTTACGATTAGATAACCTGACTTCTGCTGTCAGCCGCTTGTCTCCCTGTGCTGTGCCGTCCAGTGCATTTGGAGGCCAGGACTGGAAAACGCCCCGAGGATGGTGAGAGCTCGCTGTTCTGGGAAGTGCTGCTGGGACCGTGGGCTCCCTCTGCATTCCCAGGCTGCCTCATGGGGTGCTGTCTGAGGCTCCCCACGGCAATAAACACTAGTCATTAATCGGTTTAAATCATTTTTAAATAATGGATGTATAATGATTTTTGAATAACCATCCTAATTATAGTAAATATGCATAAGAGGGCTGAATTAACATCACATAAACGAGGTTAATTCTGGTATTTTAATGTGACTGCTTTGCTGTGCTGCCCGTAAGCATTCTTTTGTCATAATCTTTGTATGCAATTTTATATCTGTTTGCAAATGATATTTTCAGTTCATTTTTACCATGTGGAACCATGTCAGTCTTCTGACTTGGTTATTATTCAGCAAGAAGGATACCAGAACCTTTCAGTTCATGGCACGGATATTTTCCATTTAATCAAATGATGAACAATATAAGGAAGCAATTAGCTGAAGTGGTGTTTGGTTTTGTGCATGAGCCAGCCGCTGGAGGAGATCTGAATATGGTTTGCTTGTGGTGCAGGCACCTCCTTTGAGGAGTGTGGGGACAGTGCTTCCTGCACTCCCTTGGTTGCTGCTCTGTGGTTGTAGCCAAGGAGAAAACTTTGGCGTATTAATCCTTGTGGATTTGGGGGCTCCGGAGCTGAGCCTTGGTTCTGTTCCAAAAATGTTCTGGACCGCTCCAGGTGTGTGATCTGTAAAGCTGAGACTGACAATTGCTGTTCCACTGAGTCAGGTACCCATGGCCTTTCTTGTCACGAGGGACGGTGGCATGCGGTTACCATCCCACTGGAAGAGCCGGACCACACTTCCTCCACAGCAATCCACAGCTGCGCTGGTTGCTACATCCATGTCTCCGTGTGGTTTGGCAGCCCCTGCGGTAGCTGCTGAAGCATGACTCGAGGGGTGGAATACTTGGAGAGCTGTCAGCTTATTGTTAAGAGGCTCCGAAGTGAGATTTTAGTGAAGGTTTTAATGTTTGGCCAAATTCAGCTAAAGCAGAAGCCTGGTTTGATTTGAGGGAGTGTACCATGCTCCAAAAGCTCTCCCCGTTTCAAATTTTCTAGGTCACTCTTGGATGCTCTAAATTTTTTTCAGAGAAACAGTTAGCAAAAACTTTGACATTGATGATTTGTATTCTTCTGTCATCTCGGTCTTGGAGAGCATAGAGATACTTTTTTGGCAAGTTCTCCCCCTCCTCAGCCCCCAGTCATCATCATTAGGAGGCTGTCAACAAGCATGAGAAATACCAGCATGCCAACTGTAAATGTTAATTGAGAGATAAGCAGCTGAAGTGGGTAACTCGTGCCATGCCTGACCTGCGGCAGGCTGTCTCCTGGCCCTGTCAGTAGCTGCGTTGCTTCCCTAGGAAGCGGGATCAAAGCGATCTGTGCTCACATACCTGCACTGCTCGGTAGCACGCACAACTTCTGCCCATGTGAGTTAGCTGTGCTCTGTTGGGAGCAAGAGGTGAGTTCTTTCCTTGCTACAGTAGTATGATTGCAAAGAGATTAAACTAGAGATGAGTTAAAACCAGCTTCATGAGTGGGCATTATGTGTGCTAGGAGTGTGGTCTGGTTTTTTTCCTACAGTTAGGGTTCCCTTTACCCCTTGGATCTTACTGATATTCTTTTAATGCTTCTGGTTTAACTGCCTTTGGTGACAAAGAGCTTGGAAGCTGCTCTAGAAAAATTGGAGTTTCATTGCTGAAGCCTTGTGCCCAGCTGACACGCAGTCTCCAAAGTGCTTTTGGAAGGATTTCATCACCTGTGGATATCATGGTTAAGGGATTTTCCCTTTTTCTTTCCCTCTCTTAAAGTAACTTGTTCTTGTGGGTTTGGTCCCTGCTCAGTGACGGGCTTTGAGACGTTGCTGCTTGCTGTGTGTGCTTTCTGCAAACAGGCTTTACAGTTTCGTGGCATCGCCCTCTAGAACCACGTCACGATGGGATTGCTCAGTTGATCAGTCTACTGACAGTAATACTTACATACTGGGCCATTGACTATTATTCCAGATGATAAAGATTTTTTAGTTGCTTTAGCTGAACTGGCTTGTACTGGAATTATATCACTTAGACCAGAATCCAGTATTGCATCTCCAACAGGCCTCTAAGCAAAAAAGACATGTATAACTGTGTTTGAAAGATATCAAACAGTACCATATAACATTGCTTCCAGCAGTAAAGTCCTGATGCTCTGTTCTGATGAATTTGGCAATTCAGAAAAAACAGTAGAATCTGCTCGTGCCCTTAGAAATCTAGGCATTTCCATGGCTGAGAGCTCAGTGTTCCAGTACTGCAGAGCTGTGCTGCCTTTTAAACCCTTCACTGGTGAGTCAACTCTGTGTTTACTGCTAGTTTTGAGGGGGAGGTTCCTGACTGGGAGGACCAGAGAGACATTTCTGTAGCATACTGATTTAGAAAGAAAAGGCCAAGCTGCTTAGAAGTACAGGATGTTGAAAATGGACAAGGAGAATTAACAGGCGTAGTGCAGGTGAGTCGGTGAGAGAGGTCCAGGATAAAATGCGTGAATGTGGAAGAGATTGTTACAGTCTGGGTACCAGACAGTACATGTGGCGTACCTTGGGCTTACCTTTTTTTCCCCCCTAACACCGTTCCCTGAAATTCTCAGGAAATCTTCGTGAGTTCACAAAGATCTGCTCAGTTGAAAGTGGTGAACTGAAAATTAGAGTATTATCCAAAACATTTTGCAGAGAAAAGGAAGAAGATATAGATGAAAAATAATAACCAGTGACAGGGACTAGAGGAAATAAAGGTTCTGAAAATATTTGGGATGGAATCTAGTAACAAAACGAGGGAATGAGGAATTTAGTCACTGAATCCTGACAATGTGTGTCCTAAATGGAGGACTCATTTTGGTGTGTTAAATGATGATTGCAACCTTGAAAATGACTTTATCAAGAAGAAATCAGTAAGAGAGAGGTTGTTGAAAAAGTGAGCAGGCAATCAGCAGGGTGTTAAGGAAATTAAGGAGTAATTATGCAAGTGACACTTTCTGCAGTCTGAGAACTGAATTTGCAGTAGAGACCAGCACCACATGCACTTAAAAACCATTTTCCATAAAACCAAAAATAATCTTAAGGCTTTCTGACAAGCTTTATCCTCAATGGCTGGTGGAAGGCGGCTGCTGGCAGAAGGATGAACCTGTATGATGGATTGCCCTACCAGAGGAAGTGTCCTCCAATCTAGCTGTCCTTGTTTCCCCAGCTCATAGGCAGGGCTGCAACTGCCTGCTGAGGAGCTGCTGTTTCCGAGGACTTTCCTGGGCTCACGCAGCGGCCGCAGCCCTGCTCGTGAGGATGTGCACCCTGCCTTCTCTCCCTGCCTGTGCTCAGTGGGTCCTCAGGCAGACACGGGCATTTCTAGCCTGCTCTCCTGGCACTGCCTGTCTCTTGAGTGTGTGGTGTGATGTGATGTGATGTGATGTGAAGGGTGCCCTGCCTGGGAGAGGGAGCACGTTCGTCTCAGAGGGACCGACAGTCCTAGTGGAACAGCCTTGATTTCCACTTCCCTGTCTTTCTCACTTGTGTTTCCTCACATGCCTTAAAGAAGGTGCAAACCTTCTCCTAGACATGTAAAGTAGGCAACACTCCCTGCTCAAATAGACCTGGGGAAGATTCCTTGCATCTGAGGTGGCAGCACTGTACTCTGGGTACACACGCCAGCCCTCAGCAAGGTCTAGGAACGGCTCAGTTTTCTGTCAGGCAATGGCAAGTCCATGCTGGAAAGCAGTGCTTGAACAGCTGGGTGGCAGAAAGGAAACCCCTGAAGTGTTCAACACATATAGGCCTGGTAGGAAAGGACGGCCTTGGTCCATAAAAGGCAGGCTGCCGAGAGGGCAAGTGGTGGAACCCGACCGTACAGGGCAGTGTCTTTGGTCTCCAACTTTCTCTGCTGCGTTTGTTCGTAGGGGTTAAAGGATTGTTGTTGTACCATCGCTAAGTGATTCCCTCCCATGAATTCTTCCCTCCTACTTTACATATTCCCTAGCATCTCCCTCACATTCTGCACAGCAATTTATGCATGGGTGTATCGTGACTTCTGAATAATAACTTTGGGAACTTGTTTTCTCATGTTCATGGTTTGCTCCGGCGGCTCTTGCGTGACTAGGCTACTGGGTCAGAGTACCTGGCAAGCTTCCGACTCACCAGAGGCCTCCAAAATAGCTTGGGGCCATTTACAGCTCCCTGACATCTGTCTGTACCATCCAGCAATGGGCCAGAAGAGCGACTGCTCTCCTGGGACTTGGGAGACCTGGGTCTGAGTCTCATTATTGTCACCGAGTCTCATATTGTGGTATTGGGAAATACAGACTGCCTGGTCTGGCAGTGCCTCCAGCGACATGAGATGTCTCATGGCTCTGTGCATTTGCGGCTCGGCCTGCACCCTGCATGCCCAGGCATTGTCTGTTGTCTAGGCAGATGCGAGCCACCAGGAATCCTTGCTGCTCACTGCTTTGACAGGCTGCTCTGGGCAGGAGCTGGGGGACTTGCACCTACGACTTCATTTCACCCTTAAATCATCTGCATTTCAGCAAAGCTTATGGATTTGTTCGGCTCCTGACATCTCTCCAAAGCGTGATGCGTGGGGCTGAAAGCAGTGTGTCTTCGTAGGCAGTGCTGCTGCTGCACAGGTGCTCGAGGCCAGCCCCACCAAGGACTGGCTGCAGAGCCAGTGGCCTTGCCATGTGCTGGCATATTTCCCTGAAGGAAAGCCAGGGTTTCATGAGTGACATGAAGACTAACCCGAGTATGAAAATCCTCTCACCTTGTATTCCTCCTCAAGTAGCTGCCTTGTGGCCAGCCTGGTGGTGGCTGGTGTGAAGGAGGCTGTCCAGCTGCCCCTTTCCAGCATGTGGACAAAGCAAGTTAAAGCAGGTTTCCTCTAGTGCTCTGGTTACTCTGTCTCTGCTCTTCCTGGGAGGTGGCAAGCCTCTTCTGCCTAGTTCCTATGGAGCTAACGCACAGCTTTGTAGCCCCGTGCTAGAGCAAGGCACAGGCAGTTTCCCTTCCACTTCCACGGCAAAGCTCCAGCTAACTGAACCGGGAGACTTTCTCCCCCTTTCACCCTGTTTCACTTGTGAAACCTTTAGGAACCAGAGCTGTAATCCCTTTCTTTGCCTCTGAGTAATCTGTGTGTGCGGGCACATTCGTCATTTACCCCCTTGTCTCAACAGGGAACTCTTTCGATTGGTGGCAAAGAAGTGACCCTTGAGTACACTCCGTGCCCAGAGTTTTGGCGCTGCAAACGTGTAAGTATGCGATCAGAGAGCTGTGTTGTGCTTCCCCTGCTGGCTCTCGTGGCAGTGGCAGCAGAGAGGAGCGTGATATTTGCTCAGTGGCTGAAGATCCTTAAGAGTAATACCTGTCCTGAAGCTCTTGCCTCTTCTAAACTTCTCTGGTTTTCCCTACCTTGTTTTTTGTACCACCTATGTTGCTTTGGTGCAGGTAGCCAGTGTTTTATGCACAGAGCAGTATCATCCATATGTGGTGGTTCCCTTTTAACATGGGGAAAATAGCGTGTGGATCCTTTCTCCTTAAAAGCCAAAATGAGACAGTGATTCTGCCAAGCAGAATGGAACAGGCTTTCACTCTGGTTCATGTGTGTAACTGCAAGTGTCTTCACTGCCCAGGTAACCAGAGCTTTCACCAGCGTAACAGTGCAAACCACCCCTCCGTCCCACGCAGGAACCCGTGATCCAGATTTGAGTGTAGTAAGTGCAGCAGGGAAGGAAGCATGGAAATGAGTCCAAGTCCAGGCAGCGGTTAGTGCAGACTGGAACTGGCTCATTTCTGGGAAGGCACAGTTGCCTGAGGGTCAGTTTTGTTCCCACGCCCTTCCCACGGTTCGCCCAGAACAGGCGCTTTCGGCTGCAGTAGGCTGGGGAGGAGTGCTAGAGCAAAGGGCAGGGCTGTTGCCTTCATTCCCACTGCCTGCAGACCAAGAGGTTGCAGCAGGGCGGGAAGGGATTGGTTCTGGTTGGAATCCCGCCTTGACCACTGGGTCACACTGGGCTACAAAGACCCTCATCCAGGCTAATTGGATGCACACCAGTTAGCAGAGCCATTGCTCGGCGCCTCATCTATGCCTGCAATCAAGTAGAGACAGCAGTTTCAGGCAGTGGTTTCACAACGGCTCTCAGTGCAATGAGAAGTAGCTGAGCGTACGTCCCTACTGTTGTTGTGCACAAGCATGGCCTGAAAGAGCTTTCTCGTGCCCCAGAGCATTTGCAGGGCTTTAGTTAGAAGAAAAAAAGATGTATGAAAGAGAAGCAATGCATTTACAGAGAGCTCGAAGAGGAAGTTAGGAATGCTGTGTTCGGAGAGAGCTGTGAAGATGGGGCGCTTGGCTCTTTCCACAGTGGCTCTGGGTGGGATAACCATCCGAGCCCGTACAGCTCTACCTCTTGGCTAGCAGACACCTCTTCATTGACTCTCCCTGTGCAGCAAATTACATCAATATCTACAGTTTAGCTCAGATAATGACTTTGTCATTGCTTTAGGAGCGAGTTGAGATTAGAGAATACAAAGGTAACTTTGGATCCTTTGAAACCACAGGGTGGCTAGCAGTATGGTGCCTGGCATGGAGCTTTTTGGTCCAGCATCACTTGAGAAGGGAAAGGGTCCTGTCTCAAGGACTAGTAAAGTACCTCCATGGTGTGAACAAATCTGTGCTCAGAAGTTGTGTGAAAATCCTGTTCCCAAGGCAATCCCAGTTGTGAGCCGTGTGAGCATTTCCCTTCCATTCCAGCCAAGGCTCCTGCTGCCATTACCCATCCTGTCTCTCAAGCTCTCACTGTAACTTTTCTGTGGCTGTTACTTACTTTCTGAAAGCACTGCAGAGTTTGGCCTTCTGGAGTAGGTTGTACCCACTGCCTTCAAAACATGACTTCCTCATGCTGTCCGTCTTCCATTGCAGTGTAAGGTGTGTACTGTGGGCTACAGATCTTCCTGCTCCTATTGCAAGCTCCCAAGAGATGGTGAGTATATCTGGTCCCCCTGTGTTTGGTCGGTTAAAAGTTTTCATCTGCCCTGACAAGTAAGTTTCTCTTCTGGCTTCCCTGTGGCATCCCTCTTGGTGGACTAGCTGAACACTGTGTAGAAGAATTATTAATTGTACTTCATTTAGAGCCTTTTCCCTGTCCCCACTGAAGATGTTGCATGCAGATGTGTTGCTACCAGGTTCTCTGTTCTTGTGAGGCTTGGTGGAGGGGTGACTTACTGCACAAGGCCTTCCCTTCCTGTTGCTTGGCATTGTCCTTCATCCACGGAATTACAGGTTGTGTGTCCTCTAGGACTGTGAGCTAGTACTGCTAGCCGTAGGTGAGATGGCTTCCCCTCAACCCACCTTCCTTGGGAGATGCAGCTGCATGTTTTTAGTGTTACTCTTTTGAGGCTCTCAGATTAGAGTTGAATCCAGGACTTGAATTGCTGAACTCGCCTTGCTGACTGTAAGAAGTGCATGGAGAGGAGTTCTGCTTCTCCAGGAGCTTCTCATCACCCCACCAACACCTTTACTTTTTTGGGTGGGACGGTGTGAGAGCCAAAATACGCTCCCTTGAGGAACTGATTTCTTTGGGATGAGCAGGTATTCCAGGCACTCTGTAAGCTTTGACTCTGTATCTTTGAGCAGACTTCTGATGTTTTGCACTTCTTACCCGCATACCCCAGGCAGAAGGGCATTAAAATAACTGCTGATGCAGAACTCTTTATTTACTGAAGCACTGTCCCCATGGTTGTGCTTTCCTTGCGCTGTGGCTCCTCCATCAGCATTATGAAGGCAAAATTCGCATAGCTGGCCCAACACAACTGTGGAATGTAATAAAACTGCCGAGGAGCAAATTAAACAGAGCCTTTAAGATGCTGTGGAGACAGATTGTGGTGCATGCTTCTTACTGACCTGGTTTTGTTGATTGTGAGAACATGTGTAATAAGGTAACCTTTCTATGACTGTCCCTTAATTGCCGGGTGAAACAAAACAACTCTCTAGGCATATACAGGTGTTACTGCAGCTTTGCATGAGTTCTTGCGTGCTTTGTGATTGATGGTCTTGAAATGGATTTTAATATGCCTCTCTTACAGGGAGCAGAGCAGGCCCAGAGTCCAGAGGTGGTTCTGAGGGAGAGGACGCATCAGCTGAGCAAGAATTCAGTAAGAGAATTGCTCTCCCCATCTCTTGGGTTGTGCTCATGTCTGTGTGATTTGCATGGGCAGTTTTCACAGCTGCACGTGCAGACTGGTTTCATATGCAAATTTTACATGAGGTGCTGCTGCAAATTTTACATGAAGTGTAGCCAAAACTCTGCATGCTGCAGTCTGCAGACGAATTAGTACAGGCTGGTCCAACATGAGCTGTGCTGACAACCAAGCAAGTCAGCGTGCAGCTTTCCCAACATTTACGTGCAAAATGGTCATGTGTTCTGCCATGCTGCCCACTGCCCAAACAGAACGAGAGTGAGGAGGTGCTCTGGGGGACATTAAAGAGTGAAGCTTCGCTGTGCCAAGTCTTGCACTCTTGTTTCTTTCTCTTTGTGGGAAGAGGCTTCAGCAGCAGGTACAGGGCTGGTGATGTCTGACTTTGCAGTCCCACAGCTTTGGCTTCCCTTTCCAACAGCTTTAGAAGCTCAGGTAGGGGATCTCTTTTGAAGTGAAGCCAGATGCTTCAGAGGCCTTCAAGCACAGAAACTTGATGGGATTTATCTTCTCTGTATTGCATAGCTCAGCTGGGGGGCAGGGTGTTTCCACATAATATGTGCCTCATCTGTGGTTAAGTAGGCACCTGATAAAATCAGTGATTGTATTACGATGCATTTCACTTAGTGATCATAGGGGTCTGTACCCAGTTTTCCTCTAGCATAGAGATAGCCTGGCAGTTACTAGTTGATATTGCTCAGCTATGGGTGTTTGTCATGGTTTAACCCCAGTCGGCAACTAAGCACAACACAGGACAGTGTTCAAGAATACGTCAGGCATAGTAAGGACATCGCTGCCATGTAGATTGTCTGGGATGTGGGTGGAACATATCCAAAACCATCCCTGATTAACGTTTGCCCAGGCAAGAGGCAATCCTAAAAGGAGGCCAGAAGGGCTTTTGTCTCTGACAGAAGAGGTCAGGTAAAGCAGCCCAACATGAAACAAGGTAATGGAAGGATGAGCAGTATCTAGCTTGTCCTTTACACAACTCGTGTCTGCAGAGTGTTAAGACACGGAATATGCAAAGGGCAGAACAGGTTAGCCTTTTATAAGGGGTGCTGCTGCAGTGGCCAGAAAATAGTGGAAGGAAAATATGTGCTGAAACACTGTATGTGGAACCAGTCAATTTCTCCTCTCTAATAGCAGAGACAAAGCTTGAAAAACCTGAGCAAGAGTTATCAGAACAACCAGGATCTCCAAAGCAGCCTCTCCAGCCCTCGGTTCCTGCTCCACAGCAGGAGTGCCAGCCTCAGGAACAGGAGCCAAGGAAGAGAGATGAAGGGAGAGAGCGGCGGCCCTCACAGGAGAAGAGACGGGACATGGACCGGCACCAGGAGCTGCCTTCTCAGAGAGAAGCGGAGGAAGCCGCACCACAGGATGGTGGAGGAAGCAGAAGTGAGTGGCACAGGGCCCAGTTTTGGATTCCTCTTGTTTGCGCTCCATGAGGCCATCTGCAGAAAGGGCAGCATTTCACTAAAACCTCTTGAGGCTGTTACCATGTTGTGCAAATCATGGCATCAAGTAATGGTGGGCTGTCCAGCCCCAAAGGTGCTGGCAAATTGCCTTTAGGAAAATTAATTCAGGGGAAGCTGGCTTCAGGATGTTACAGTTAAAGTTAGCACAGCAGCAAAAGTCTCTTTGGCCAGAAGTTACCCTGGGCTGAGCTCCTCTGAGGAGGGGCCTACCGTCTGCTCTGTTTTCTGGGAAGGAAAGGTTAGCAATTGGAGGCGGTACTCTGAGCATCTTGCAAAGTGGAGAGGGAAGAAAGCGACAGCTTCCAGACTCAACTGCAGGGAGCTATGCTGTTGCTTTGAGTGGGTTTAGTTTTACCTGTGCTGTCACAATAAATTTAGATCTGAATTATCTTTTTTTACTACTTTTTCTTTCCTGGGCACCTCCCTCATTGTGCTTCACAGCAATTATGCTGAAGCGTATTACTCGATTCACCCCACCAGAAGTGATTGTGGGGCTCCTGGCCCCATACGTGCGTCTCTCCACATCCAGCGTGCGCATCATGAAGAACAAGGCTGGCCGGATGGGGCAGACCTATGGCTTCATTGAACTGGATTCACATGCTGTAAGTAGTTTTCTGCTTTCACATGCTCCCCCTGTTGGCATCTATAGTCTGTAGAAGTAGACAAACCACTGGAATATAAGAAATAGGTGTACTTGTGAGGCAGCTGTCCTGGAGTGAGTCCTCTCTTCTGCTTGTCTGGCTAGGTACAGGGAATATCTAATACAGCTGTTGCTCTCTGGCTTTAGGAGTTAAAGATTGCCTGTTGTCACAAGCTGTGATGCTGAGTGAGTTTCTTGCCTCAGTATGTTTCTTTGTAGACCCCCCTAAACTTGAACACCTCTTGCACAGATATTTTGTTTGCAGGGAACTTGAATTCAATGGTTTCTGTCTGCAGAAGGCAAGAATCTTAATTAACAGACAGGCAAGAATCTTAATTAACAGACAGTCCCACGTTGGAGGGTTCACATTTTCTGGTTCTGGGTGACTCCCAGACTCCATAGCTGTGCTTTGGCATTGGTCCAGAGGGTGTTCACCAAAACTGTTTGGGGCAACAGCAGCCATGGTGCTGCATTGTCTAGGAGAATATAGTCCCTAGCTGGCTGCTGAAAACGGTCACAGGACAAACAGAGAACCTAACAATGCATTTATCCTTTTTGTTGCATCCTAAATACCTTTCACTAATACTTGGACAAAAGCGTTGTGTTTCCTGTCCTACTATAGTCATCATGTAAGCACAAAACCTTCCTTTCAGGCAGACTGGATCTGAGAAATGGGCTTATGTTTCCTTCTTGTGGATGTGAAATTCTCTTTTCCTTTTACAGGAGGCGCTGAGGTTGCTAAAGATACTGCAGAATCTGGATCCCCCTATCTGCATTGATGGACGTACGGTGGAAGTGAATCTTGCTACAGGGAGGAGAAGGTATAGACAGATGAGGCAGTAGTGTTGCCCTTTGTGTGATGTGCTGCGAAGCTAGAGCTGTGTTGTCAGACCAGGTGCTTAAAGGTTGGCATGTGAATTAGCACAGATGTTCCTACAACCTAAAAACATGTTGGAGAGCTGAAGGCATCGGAGCTAGAAGAAGCTTCAGTGATTGAACAGCATGGGATTAATCGTCATATTGCATGGCCTCTTGTTGCTGTCCAGCCATCAAATCCCATTGTGAGGGAATTAATGGGTTCAGCTTTTTAAAAAGCAGTTGGAGAGATTCATCCTTGTGGACACAGCAGAGAGAGTGATCGTAACTCTTGTGGAGACAGTGATCTGCAAAGTCTCTCTGTCTCCTAGGATGGGCACAATCCAACATGTGGCCAGCGAAGATGGTCTTTCTGCCTTTATTGGTCCTGCTGATCATTTTGAGTATACTGAGGTTAATGTGAAGCCAGATTGATATTAACCTGTAATCTTTATCTCAACAGGAATGACTATGGAGAGCATGGTGACAATTCCTACTATGGCCCGGTAGGTCTGCACAGCTTCCCGGCAGGTAGCCAGAAAGGGAGGGAGCACCGGGGGTGATAGTTCTGACTTTGTTTGACTTTTTTCCTTTGGGCTGCTGAAAGTTCAACATGTTTGAAGATGGGATGATAAAGCTCAAGTGTGCTTTTCACTGCTATATTGTGCCCCTACACCGTTTATAATGTGCATAGATGTGCAAGTCAGAGTGCAGATGCTGCTTGAGGGAGTTCTGGGCTGGATTACTCTATACCACACTTTTACAGAGTGACTTAATTGATGACTGATCTCAGTTCCTGGAGTGAATGTCTCTTCTCTAGTGCTTGTTACTAGATTACTGGGATCTTCCCGTATTGAATGAGCTGGAGGCTTCGATACGGATTGCCGTGAGCACCTCATTTAAAGATTTATGGAAGCTACAGAGGTCTTGTGCTTTGCAACACTGTCCATTGCTCTGTAGATGAAAAGCTATATCTGCTTGTGGCCTATTTAGGGTAGCTAAATGAGCTGTTCTCCTGAACTTTGGGCCTGTGAGAGGGAGGAGAAGCAATATGATGTTTGTCAAAGAGTCTCTGATCTGTTTGTGTTGTTCACTTACTCCAGGGCAGAAGGGGCATGAGAGACAGGAGGGGTGGCGAATCACAGAGACGCACCAGAGCACAGTGTAAGTTAAGCTCTGCCTCACTCCTACTGTGAAGACTTTTCTTCCTTAAAAGGGCACTGACATGTAGAAATCAGCCCAAAAATATTTTTAAAGGCTAAGAGTAGGTTTGTTTGCTACACCCACTTCTGAGTTCCTTTGCCAACTTTGTTTAGTCACATTTTCCTATCTGATGATGTGTTTCTGTTTTACTGTGCAAAACTACATGCAGATAAAGGAAACTTACCGCGTGCTTTTCCTTGTTGTGGTAAACTGATGGGATAAAATCAGCCTGGCAATTACTAGATGAGATGGAAGAAAATACTTTATGCAGCAGTGCCAGTAGCTGGAAGAACACTCTGATTGTTTTACTAACTTATATGTAGTATCGCTGAGCTCTGTCTAATAACACTTTGGAAATGAGAAGCATTCCTCACATTATGGGCCTACCCTTAAGGCCTTTGGCTTTTCCTGTAGAAACAGTTTGCTCCCCTTTCTTGTCGGGAGCTTTCGTGCACCCAGGGGCGGAAGGGATGTGGGAAGCATCGTTGCTTTAAACAGGAAACTGTTTGAAAGAGCACAGATCTTCCTTGTTCACAGGGGTGCGTGGACACAGAGCCTGGTACTCATTAGCCCATTCTTAGGGAAATTACTGAATTCTGTATCTTTGTCCGGTCAAGTCTTGTGGTCTGGTGATCTCAGCACAGTGCCTGTAAGCGTGTGTTGATGTGGAAGTTTTGCCAGATTCCTAAACCAGAATAATTGTGAAAACCTATCTCCCTTCTTACTCCTTAAAGAAATGAAGATGTAGGTCGAGTGATGTGAGGATACTCATACCTCTCTTGCCAAGAGAGAAAAATTCTTCTTTCCCACTCTTGATCCTTTCACCAATGTAATATTTGCTCGTGCTTTTGTCTTTGTAAAAGGCAAGAACTTGCCTTTGGAAGATTGTGATGTTAACTCCTGTCTCTCTGTTCAGCTCCATCAGATGTGTCCACATACATTTATGATCCTGAAACTGGGAATTACTTTGATCCCATAGCTGGGACATACTATGACCCCAGGACTCAGGTGAGTGCATGGGAAGGAAGCTTTACACGTAGTACGTTCCTACAAACTGCCCTTCTCTGGAGAGGTTTTGCAGCTAGGTCCTGAAGACGGGCTAGCATTATACAGCATAGAGGTGGCTTTGTTTCTCTTACTCCGTCCTCTGACCTGTATAAAAGGGATGTGCGTTCCAAAATATCAACTTAATGAGAGGCTAGGAACCCATTAGCTGTGTGTTGAACCAGTTACTGTAACTGCCTCTTTGGCCTCTGAAGCCCTGCCTTTGGAGGGTTTTTGGTCTCCTCTTCATTGAGTAGACTTATGGGCAGAGCATTCTTGCAAAATTTTACTGAAGCCATGTGATACGTGACTCTCTGTGTTAAAAGATGGACAGCAGAGCTCTGTTTTCATCTGTGGTCTCTTTGCTCCCTGACCCCAGCCAGCAATAGTTACAAGGATGCCAAAAAAGAGCCATCAGCAGAGGTTCTCTGGGACTATCACCTTGTCTGCATGGTACTGGAGATGTCCATGTTCTGGGTGAACAGGGTAGTGCTCTGATGACCTGGCTGTGGTAGACTCTTCTGCCCCAGCAAAGTTCTGAAGCCTTTGCCCTCAGCTGTGTGAGGCTCTGCAGTCCCTTCTTACTGTACTGGTCTCCCCAGCCCAATAAGGACAATAAGCCCAATAAGAAGATTGCCAGGGTTTGGCTAAGGCTGTTCCCAACGCCTCTTTCAGAGAGAAGTCACGATAGACCGAGAAGCCTGCTCATCACCTACAGAGAGCAGAAGGCGGCGGCATGGAAGCCAAGAACGAACAAATGAAAGGAAGGAGCCACACAGCAGGGACAATAGGGACAAAAAGGAGAAAGGGAAGAATACTTCTGCTAAGGTAAATCCCTCCAGGTGTCAGAACAATCAGAGATATGAGGCCAGGAGGCTGAGGTAAGAGAGGTTAGAAAATAGAGTGTAATTTATAGAGGATTCAAAAAGGGAGGGACAGTGAGAGAAAATGATGAAATACATGGGGTCACCAGCAGGCCAGGAACGTGGTTGCTGTCTGGCCCGGTGGGAGTAAGTTCCTGAAATTTTTATCTTGTGACGTTAAATCAGGGCTTCTCATCCCTTCTTTATGGTAAAGGATTCAGAAACATCCAGGTAACTGAGACAGACATTTCACTCATGCTGCTGAAAGCACCCAGCTATTGTAACAGAGCCAACAGAAGAATAGCAGAGATGTTTAAACATACCAAGTCAGATAATAATGGAGATTCAGCTCTCCCCTAACCGCAGTTCCTGCCCCCTCCAAACATCACAGACAGGCAGGAAGATGAGGCTGGCGGTGCAGAGGGACTGCAAAGGTGAACTGAGATGATGTGCAGGTAGGAGTCTGTGACGGACATCCTGTGCAGTCCCTTCCAGAGTCCAGCCCCAGTCCTGGGGCAGCGCCCTTCAGTGCTGCTCCCAGTGAGCAAACGCTGTCTCCCCGATGTGGGGAGCTGCTGACTGGGAGTAGCTGCCCAAAGCGATGTTTGAGCATGGGTGCTTGGAGCAGGTTCTTCCACAACAGTGCTGTGATACTGACTGGGCCTGAGGAATGCCAGGAGAGTTGGTAGAAGTGATTGAGCCACGAATGCAGAAACTTTGTTTTCCTCCTTGCCTGTTGGTCTGGATACGCTCTGTGGCATGACCAGTCCTGGGCAGTTGGGACCTGAGGGGTGTAATTGTCCCTGATGTTGATACCAAGCCAGCCAAGGAGTCTTATCTGGTATGGAGGATGCCTGCTTTCAAGGGCACTGACCTAGGAGAAACATGGTGGTGTCTGAATGGAGGTTGAAAGCATCTCCAGTAGAAATCCTCCTGTCATTTTTCCTGGCTGCCTGGTTTCTATGGATGCTCAGAAGTGGTTTCCTGGCTGCTGTGTGCACTCTTGGACCCCTGTGCTGCTGATGGCCTAATGCCCAATCTTGGGTTTTTCAGAATGAGCCTGGAGAGGAGAGGTTCTTTGCAGAAGATGTCTTCAAAAAGCCATTGCCTCCGTCTGTGAAAAAGGATGAGAGCGCAGGCCTGGTAAGATGTTGCGTAGCACTTGTCTTTCCCCAGTCAAGCATGAGTAGCTAATGAACCGCTAAACTAGAGCATGTCGAGGGCTTCAGACCAGTTCTCTGTAAAGCATGTAGACATGAAGCTTCTCCCCAGCCTACTCTTTGAGCGTACAAGTGAGCGTCACAGTCTCATCCTGTTGCAGTGCTGGGTCACTGCGATCTCTAATGTCCTCTGTCCAGTATAAGGAAGATCCTGGAAACACCACCGAGCTGGTTGAGCCTGGCCATGTTGTTGTCCTTTCCCCTCTCCCTCTATAGTACTTGTGCTTTGTCTCATCTCTTCCAGGCAAGCGGGACTGTAACTCTTCCTGGAGTGGTGGGTTTCTCTGCTCCCGTGCTGGCTGGCTATGGGGCTGGCTTTGCACCTGGTCTCCACGTCCTCTGTGCACACACAGAGGTGTCTAAATGTGACCTGGCCCTCTCCCAGCTCCGTCACTGGTCTGAGACATGGCTGGGGCCGCTGTCAGCATCACAGTCCAGCAGAGAGTGAGAGTGGAGCAGGTTGGGACAGCATGGTGAGCTGCTGCAGCTGTCCCTGAAACCAAGGGCATAGCTCCAGGAGAGCTATGAATTCCCCAGAATGGGAATGTTTTCTCCCACCAAAAACACCACCTCATTTCTGCCAACTGCCTGGTTTCCTTGGAGGCCTGTTTAAACAGGAGCTTAGCTGTTGTGCACTGAGTCCATGCTGTGGCAGTCGTAACACCTGATCTTGACTGTTTCAGAATGAGACTGGGGAGGAGAAGTTCTCTGCAGAAGATGTCTTTAAAAAACCATTACCTCCCTCTGTGAAAAAGGATGAGAGTGCAGCCCCGGTAAGTGTCTCCACAGGATTGTTTTTTGCGTTGTTTGAACCGGGGTAGAGGACTAGGGAGGCTCACCAAAGCCTGGCTGTGACCTTGGATAGCAGAGGTGCCAGCTTCTCATGCCAGAGGAGGGAACATTGGAGATGTAATGGTGAAGGCAGTTTGCTTTTGTTTAATAACTGAGCTTGTTTGCGGGCTTCTAGCATGGGGAAATTTAATACCTGCATTTAAGCAGGGTCTCCTTACTCAAACAGTCCTCAGGCAGAAAACTCTTCCAGCTGCCTCCAGACTGAGGAAGGCCAAACCTCACTGATCTCCACTGCTAGAGGAAGTGACTGACAGCAACTCCCTGCCAAATAGCTGCTGCTTCGGTCAGCTTCTTGTGCTTAGGTGTGTGGCAGATTGGGAAAGCCTGGCAGCAAAGCACGGCCTTGTCTAGAGAACAGAAGGGCTTCTACCCTGTGGTGTTTGAATGCTGGCCAGCCAGCTTCTTTCCATTCCCTGCCCGTGCTGCTGGGATGCTGCTCTCTGGCTCTTGGGCTGGAACGGAGACAGAACTCATGGGGAGATTGGTTGGGGAAGCAGAGCCCCGCATGGCAGGGTAGGCTTGATGTCACACTTTTCTGCCTCTTCCCTCAGCCCAAGGTGGTGAACCCTCTGATAGGACTTCTGGGAGAGTATGGTGGAGACAGCGACAATGAAGAGGAGGAGGAAGAGGAGGAGCAGTCACAGGCGCAGTGGCTGCCGCCTCACCACCCACCGGCACAACGCGAGGAGCAGCCAAGGAAGGCCAAGGCCAGCGACGACAAGCTGACCGACTGGAACAAGCTGGCCTGCTTGCTGTGCAGGCGGCAGTTTCCCAACAAGGAAGTGCTCATCAAGCACCAGCAGCTTTCCAACCTGCACAAGGTACGGGGGAGCTGGTGGCTGGGGGGCTGCCTGTGTGCTCCAAGCTGCCTTTGGCTCAACAGCTTTGTGATCTGCAGGGAAAAATGCGATGGTTGGGTGGGAAGAGCTGTGCTGAGTTTGACACAGTAGCAGGCAAAGTTCCCGTCAAAGCTCTGTTCAAAGCATTGTGTGAGCTGCTTGCTCCTGCCGCAGAAGTGCTGTAACATCAAGGTGTGACTTTTTAAGCCGCAGTGAGATAGCTCAGGATTGGGGAGAGTGGGGTGCTGGCACACACAAGTGTGATAGCAGTAAGAACTTAGCACATGCCTCCCCATGTTCTGCGCTGCCTTTGAGCTCTTGCTTCTAGGAGGGCCAAACTGCACACAGGTTAAAATAGGACTGGTTGCCTTCCTTACTGTGGAGAGGAGGGGCTCCTGGCCTCTCTGGGGGAGCAGGTGGTCTGGGCTGCAAGAGAAGCTGTTGCCTCTGGTGTAGTGTAGGTGCAAGAGCATGCTGCTTTACCTGTACTCCTTACGGGTGGAGCAAATGACCCTGACAGCTGGGATCCTCTGCTGACACTGCCTTCTGTTTTCCTCCTTCCAGCAAAACCTGGAGATACATATGAAGATCAAACGATCTGAGCAGGAACTGGCATATTTGGAGAAGAGAGAGCGTGAGGTGGGTCTGCGGTGGTGGGCAGACTTCCGATTGTGGTCCTGTGCTAAGGGGCTGTTGGTCCCAGGCAGACCCTCCTCTTACACACCTGTATCTGCAGCCTGGGCATCAAATGCCTCCCAAAGAGTCTTAGGCTGAACTGTGGGCACACTCTGCATTTGGAGCTGTAGATAGTGCTGTGACTTCTAAGAGCAGGTCTCCCTCCTCCCAGAAGGGTCTGAGTATGGTTCTGTAGCCGTGCAAGCCAGTGTTGGGCTTTGGGCTAAGTGGGACCCAGATTTTTGTCTAAAACTGATGGTGTATGGGCTGCTGCCGCCTGGCCAGGAATGGGAGAGCTGTAACTGTCCGTTGTTCGGAAGGTAGCAGAGCTGCTCCCGGTGCCATAGCTGGAAGGCTGCAACCAGAGGTTTGGGTCAGCCCAACAGATGCCATCAGGACAGAATAAGTGGATTGTGGGTCCTAGAAACATCCAGGGTTTGTGGGTCCCCAGGACAGATTTCCAGCCGGCTGAGGATGAGATGAGACCTGGCTGCAGAGCAGTCTCCTGTGGAGCGTTGAATACTTCGTAGCTCCCATACTTACTTTGTTCTTTCTGTTATGAAGGGGAGATACAAAGACAAAGGAAGTGACCGGAGAGAGAAATTCCAGCAGATGGATTCACCAGAGAGGAAACGACTCAGATACGACCGGGACTCAGAGAGGTAATGGCTACTCTTGGTTAGACCTCTTTGGGGTGCTGATGCCAGGAGAGCACGTGTGCTGCTGGCACACCAAGGCCAGGAATTGGCCAGTGGGGTAGATCTGCAGGAGGAACAGCCAGACGGGCTGTGATTCTTGTGGGTAGAGTTCCTCAAAGTGCGAGCCTGTTGTGCTGCAGGACTTCTCAGAGAGGGCAGGAGAGGGCCAGGGGTGTGTAGTGCAGGGGTGGAAACGAGGGTTTAGGGGAAAGCAGAGACAAAGTGGATGGGTGAGATGGGGGGTTTCAGTGTGCCTGGCCAGGCACAGGGAGCAGAATGCAGCCTGTTCGCATCCACCTCATCCTTAAGGCACTTGCTGTCCTCCTGTCCTGGCATCTAGCCATTGAAAGAAAGAGCAAAGCTGTGTTTCATCTGTTCCACTGACTCAGAGGAACGCTAGGAGCTGTTTCCATCTCATTCAGAGTAGGTGGAGGAAGAAAGTGCGTGCTGTGCGGAGCTCTTCAAAGGCCTGCCTGCTGCAAGCTCGCGTGTTCCAGTGGGCTGAGGAACTGCTAGGCATGTGTTGAAGACAAAACTGGTTATGTGCCTGTTCCCTTCTGGTACAGCACCTCAGAAGGAGACCTTTCCTCCATGTCTTGCAGTTTAAAAATCCGCATCTTCTCTTTCCTCTGTTTTCCTGGAATAGCTGTGGATAAACTGAAGCAGTTTGTGTGCAGTGTCAGCAGCAGCCAGAAAGTAGAACTTGCCTGAAGGAAGCTATTTTTGTGCTGAGCGGTTTTCAGAACTATGGGTTTTGGTTAATGGTCTTGGACGAGTAATGACCAGGTGGGAGAAAGGGTGTCCGAATCAACACTGCATCTGTTGAGCTCAGTGGCCACAGCACTGGGAGAAAAGAAAGATCTAACAGAGCAGCAGGGATTAGACGTCACTTTCTAGCTATTGCTAAAATTCAGATTAAGAAATGCAAGCACGGAACGCTCCTGGCTTGCTTGTACCATAAATATTTTGGAGCCTGAGCTCATTTCCTGTGCCCTGGTGTATTTTCCCCTGAGGTGGGACAAGGAGTTATGCGGTCAAAGGTGTCTGACACACAGAATCCACCGTGTTGGTTTCCTTGGGCAGTGTGCTTCTTGCAAGCAATTTGGATATCCCTCAGGAGAAGCTGGAATGCCAATGAAAGTGCTATTAGCAGAGCTAAAAATCCCTGACGTGTTCGAAGCATTGCAAAACCAGACAGTTGATTCTGCCTCTTTTGCAGTGACTATGACCCAAGGATTGATAGTAACAACAAAGGGAACCGAATGTTGCAGTCCCCGGGGTGGAAGAAAGGCTTTGGCCACAGCCAGCAGGGCACAACATCACCAATGGAGGTGAGTCTTCCCTTCCTTTCCAAACACATCACTGTCCTGCAGCCGGTAATGCCTCCCAAGACAGCTGGAGGGAGTTCCCAGCCGGAACAAGAGTCAGGCTGCAAGTCTCGGCGCCCACTTGATGGAATAATATGTGTGTGCTATTAGCTTTGCAGGCTGGGAGGGGCCGCAAGTACGTTGGCAGTAGAAAAAGGTTAGAATTTATATGGATCTGGAGGGGTTGAGAATAGAGTAACAGTGCGTAGGGCGGGTGTGATCATCTGATTAATACCTGCCCAAAGCCAGGCTGGCCTTTGAGCAGGTCACCAGCTCAGTGCTCTGCAGCCGCATGAGCTGGGGGAAAACGTGAATCTCCTCTGGGGAGGCACGAACACAGCCACAGGGCACGTGATACTACTTGTTTACTCTGCTCGTGAGGCTCTCGCTGCTGTTTGGACTCTGGACTTCCGAAGGGAATGCCAGGGTATGTCGTCTGATGAGGAGCAGAGTCCCCATCAGCAGAGGGCTTCAGGGGTAGGCAGGGCTGGGTAGGTCCTGCCTTCTGAGACAGGCTGGACTCTCAGTGGACCTGAAGTTTCTGGAGAGGGTTTATCTGGCAAGCGGCCCGGGGCAGGGCCTGCTCTCCCTTGCTCAGGGGCACGTGAGCAGCACCGTGCCCTCGCGGCTGCGGTCGCTCATCGTGGCGGGTTTGTCGCCTGGCTGCCTCGCTGCTGTGGTGTCAGTGCTTCGCCGAGGAGCTGGCAACTTGCAGCGCAGCTCACGTTGCGACATTCAGCTTGCAGTCAAGTGTATCATTAATGGAAAATATTTGAGGCTTCGTGACGTGTGTTTGCTCGAGCCCATGCACACAAGGCAAGATTCCCTCTTCAGTGCAGACAGCAGGAACCAGCCCCAGCTGTTGCTCCGTCCTCATGGAGAGTTTCCTGTGGCCATAAAACGGGCTTTGTTGAAGAGCCAGCTCCAGCGATGCACTCTGGGAGGTCTGACCTCCGATCAGGGCTCGCTGGACCGGATGGGGGAGCTGATTGCAAAGCACAGCCCTCGTACAATTCCTATAAAGGCCTCCCAAAAGAGCCCTAGAGATGTGCTTTCTTCCCACTTCCAAGTCACGCTGGGAAAAGCCGTGTGCCCGCTTCAGCCCCACAGGACTTCGCTCTCTTGGCCTAATTGATCACATAGCTGATGTTCAGATAAGTCAGACTTAAAAGCAAAGAGAAACTTTCAGCCTTGGGCCTGCTCTCCTGGGCTAACTCTAGGCAGGTATTACTGAATAATTCAGACACTGGCTGCAAAAGCCAGTCTTTAGAAACTGGTTGAAATTCAACGTGAGCTACCAGAGCCCATGAGAACTCTATTAGAGGAGAGAACAGCTGAGCTTGTGCAAATGCAGGCTAACTGCAAACAGCTCCCCGGGAGCCCAGCTCTCTTGCTGGCACTTTCCTTTGCTCTGTTTCGATCCTTGCTCGCACACGGCTGCCTCTCGTCTGTGGCGCTGCCTGTTTTGGCTGCCCGCTCCCACCCCACCGTATGCTGGTGTTGGTCTCCACAGCCGATCCCTGCGGTTTGATTCTCGCCGGGCATTTGCTGGCTGTGGTTTTGTTGCCAGCAAAGGGCCAATAGTTTATCCGGAACGGATTTTGGAGGAACACAGTGCACTTGCTGTTCCTCCTCTCCTGGATCCACTCGGGAGCAGTCAGCTGGGGGAAGCTGCTTCTTTATGGGCAGCCGTCGAAGAGGAGAAATCACTAACACAGGCTGTGTCTGTTTTCAGGCAGAAAATCGGAAGAAGGGCTCTGGCCTGGGGGCCCAAGGGAAGCCCAGCAAGAGGCAGTCCAACGAGACCTACCGCGACGCCGTCAGGAGAGTCATGTTTGCCCGCTATAAGGAACTTGAGTGAATGGTGGAGAAAACCCCAAGTCTGTCTCTCTCCATCTCTGTCTCTTTCTCTCTGTGTCATGTTCTCTTGGGGGCTTGGTCTTTTTTTTTTTTTTTTTTTTTTTTTTTGAATTGTTAACAGGTTTTGCTGCTAGAATTTTTTTTAATAAAACTGAAAATTTGTCAGTGCTTGTCTCTTGCCTAAAATGGCATGTTTTAAAAGTGTGTGATGCTTTGGAAGATCCCCATCGTGTTTTGCTCTCTGCTTATGAGGTCCGTGGGGCTTGTGGCCGTGCCAGTGGGGCTGGGACAGGTTTGGTCACTGTCCTGCGGTGCGTTCCCTGCCAGCTCAGGGAGAGATGCTCCTGGTGCCATGTATTTGTGGGTCAGGATGTGACAAGGGACACAGCAGGGGACAGCCCCAAAGCCTGGGAGGAATTCAAGAGCAACCTACTGAGTAGGATTCATCCTGGCTGTTAGCAGGGACAACTGGGTTCAATTGGTAGCAACAGCTTAATAGCTAAAGGTGGTCTAACTAATGCCGGGTGTCATCTGGGCTTCCCAACCAGGGCAGAGCCCTCCCCTTCCTCCCCGCAGAGCATGAGAGCATGGGGAGGGCTGGGTCTGGTGGCAGTGGTGTTGGGGACCCCCGTGCGGACGTAGCCGTGCTGGTCCAGGGTGGCAGGGGCTGTGTAGTGGCCTGCAAGGGACTGTGTTTGTCGGAGGAGAAGCCACTTCGAGCAAGCGCTGCCCGCGCAGCCCCGGGAGGCGCAGAGGCAGCTCCCGGGCAGGGACATGTAACGGGGGCGGTTCGGCCGAAGCACAGTGAAAGCGTGTGAGCATGGCCGGGACCACGGGTGACAAGGCTGAGCGTGGCCTGTACGGATAAGGACCATGGTGGTGGCCAGCGGGAGCAGATGACATGCCAGATGGGCAGGAGGGTGGTGCCCGAGCTGCGGTGGCTGGCACCCACCGCTGCTTTCCTGCTCGCCTGGCAGAGAGCAGGCCCCAACATTGCTTTCAAATATCCCAAAGGAGGGAAAACCGAGGACATGAGGAAACTGAAGACAGCAAGATGTGGAGGTGGAAGGGTCACCTGCAACAGCTGACAACTTCTACAGGGAGCAAAAGGCCCGTCCGAGCTGCATTGCCTTGTCTCCAACACAGGCAACCCCAGAGAGGTATGGGGGACTTGCTCGCTGGCACCCCGGTCCTTGGTGCTGCACCCAGCGATGGTGGAGGTGGGGACGGCCGTTGCAGTGCTGGTGAGTACATGGGCGTGAGGGGAGGGAACGTGTGCGCCCAGGGCAAGTAGTATCGTTTAGAAAGGGTTTGTGACAGCCCCCTCCTGCCGGAGAGCCCCTCTGTGCCAGGTCTGGGGGCTCTGCAAACCGAGGGTGAGGAACCGCTCAAGAAACTTGCTTGAGAGAACCGTGTGGAAGTTTAGATGGAGGAAGGGTCATTCTAATGCTTGTGCGTTAAAACAAAGACATTCGGGGACCACATGGCACAGCCAGCAGCCAGGAGTAGCTTGTCTGGGTCTATAGATGGGCAGCGTCTGGGTAATGGTGATAAATGGTGCTTTTAATGGGCGTGTGGGTGATGACCCTGAACCACAGGACCCTGATAGCTCTGTTAGAGTGGAAATAGTGAGGAATTATCACAAACTAGAGCCCGAGTAATGCAAAATCTCAAAGCATAGCAACCCTTCACACTCCTCCTAGTGGTCTCCAAACGAGGGCAAAGAATTTGACAAAATGTGCAGAAGGAGGCCCTGACTGTTTCGGAGGTCTGCAGCCTGGCCAGCAAGCCGGGGCTTCGGTCCTGGGATTCCCAGGCTCGTGGGGGAAGGACGGGGAAGGCGATGGGCTCCTGGGGGTGAGCTCCCTAGAAGGGAGCAGTCGTGGTGGCGCGAGGTCTGGAGGAGCAAGCTGGTGCTCTCCAGTCTGGGAATTATTCATGCACGAGGGGGGAAGAAGGGCGACGGCGATGGGACGTCATTTTCAGAGGCGCTGGAGGGAAGCGGGGAATGTGGGAGCAGATCAGTAGCTGCTGTACAGGCTGTCCTGCGCACCTACGTGTGCCAAAAATGAGCACCCACAGAGCATCATTCCCAAATGGAACAGGAGGGAGCCTTTACAGCCACCAACTGCAGGAACCCTTTATCTGATTTTCTTAATTTGCTAAGTGGGTACATCCATCTTAGTGAAAACCTGTTAATGACTGATGATACGTAATTAATCGGGAGATAATAAAACAGATAAATGTAAGAGCAGCTTCCTTGGGACAGATGGACCTCACTAAATAATGTATGTTCCTTGGCTTAGCTGCGTTCGCTTGCTTGCTCGCTTGTAGTCAGCGTGATGTGCGTATGTGAAAGTAGAAGCAACACAGCACTCTCCTTGTAGGCCAATTGCCAGGGCTCAAGTCAGGAACAAGAGAGGAGCAGGAACAGACTGCAGTGAAAAGAGGAAAAAAAAGTGATAAAGAAAAAAAGTATTTGCAGGATGCATCTGTCTCCAATCAAGAGAAATCCTTTTTCTCTCCGTGGAGGTAGGTCTGCCTCCCGTTAGTTATATTAATCATAGAAATACTAGATTAGTTGGCTTCCGTTATTTTGAGGCTCATAGTAAATAATTATGGGAAACCAGGAATATTGCTTGTGGCTTAAGATGTTGGAACAATACCGTGTTGCTCACAGAAGTGTGGGATTTCAAGGGGATGTGCTGTGTTTGGCTTGAAAATGCTCCTTGCCCAGACTGAGGAGAGTATCCCAGTACCAGCCCATGGAAAATCAAGGTAATCCCTGCATTTGATATTGGCTTAATTCCTCTTCCCCGAGGTAACGCAGCGAGTGCCTCTGTGTATCCCCCCGAAGCTGTGCGTGTGTATATAAGGTTCGTACGTATATACATAGGCGTGATGTCCGCCCATGGTGTGCATGAGCCGGGGGATATCCAGGATTAGGGAATGTGGAGGAGCCTTCTGCTGGGGTTGGGACGGCGTGACTGAACGAGGTTATTAACAAACTGGAACAGATAAATAGAGAAAGAAGCTAAAAGCATTAAAAAGAAGCACCAAGCCAGAAAATGTCATATTCTCTTAGGAAAACAGCAGCATAGGTGGTGAGGTAGAAACCCTGACTATTTATCATTGGTATAGTGGTTTTGATGTCTTTAATATTTTTTAAAGGGTGGTCACCTAAAGCCACAGGTGTATTGCAACTACCTTTATATCTTATAATTACTTTCTTTGTATTTCAAAGATTATTCACAGCTATGCTAGCGCTGTTGCCATGTACAGCATGTTGCCTTGTGTGCCATCCTGTGGTGATGGGTATGACTGAAGATTACAATTTATTTTTATTTTTTGGAAGGCCCAGGTGAGCGTATTGGAACAGATCACAAGGTAGGTCCTGTGCTGGAGCAGTTGATTGGCACGGAGACGTTGTTCACGGGAGGAGAACCGTGGCGATGTGTAACCAGTACTCGGTGGGTATGAATAGAAGTGTGTGTGCAAGGAAGCATGGGAAGAAAAGGCAGAAGGAGGGGTTTAAGAGGATGGCCGGTATGGGTAAGGAAGGACACGGCTGCTGGCAGCACTAGTGCCAGGCCGTGCTCGGCACAGGGACATTTTTAGGAACAGGCAACGGGAGCCATGAACTTCATGTTGGCCAGTTTGGGGGGACCAAAGGGGAGGTTGAGCCCACCATTTAGAGGGTGGGAGGCACAGGCAGGGCACTTCTACTGGGACCCCTGCCCAGCGTGGGGGCCCATCTTTGAGCTCCGTCAGGTGGGCATGCAGGAGGCTGATTCGGACATCTGAGTCTCTGGAGCAAGAGCTGCTTTTTCCCCCCTTCCCCAGTGAAAAGCAAGTAGATAGTTTTTGATTTCCAATATTTATTCATATTAATATTGATACAACAGTGATTCAGGACCTTGTAAGTAGACCACAGTGATGTAAAGAGCTGGAGCTGTGCTTTCTAAAAGGAAGAAAACGGCAAGATGGGATGAGGGAAGCATTTGTAAGGGGGAAGCAGAGGAAGAAGCCAGTGACGTGCCTCCCTCCGCAGCAGGACCCTGCTTCAAGGGGAGAAGACGTGCAGCTGGACGGAGGATGGGGCTGGGGCTGCCCCTCTCAGCTCCAGCACAGCCGGGAAAACCAGGAGCGGGGTGACGGAGGCAAGTTGTCCTTCTGCAAGGTGGGAGCAGGACTTTTCTGCTGTGGATTGGATAAAACAAGTGCTGCTTTATCTCAGTTATGGCTCTCTCCAGAGTCCGTTCCAAAGAGCAGAAGCAACACAGCCGTTTGCTAACGAACGTGTGGTTCCCGCTCAGCTCCCCCGGGGACCTCCACAGCGAGGGGGCAGGGGCTGCAGGCAGCAGAGCAAGTCGGCAGCAACAAACGCTCTGCAGCGAACACACCCCATGGGGCTGCTTCCCTCTGCAGCGTGGCACCAAGGGGGCCCACGAGCGCAGGAGCTCACGACTGCTCCTTCTGCAAAGCAAGCGCACTTACTCTTCGTAGGCCTGGCTGGAGTGTGCAAAGATGGCCCAAAAAGCCAGTCAAGGGGTGGGCGCAGGGTGAGGTACCTGTCCTCCTGCAGCACGGACCTGGGAGAGCAAAATGCGTGTTACTGGGGTAGTGCAAAGACTGAGACCAGAGTTGGCTGCACCTCCCTGACCTGACGGGTCCATTGGGGGACCCTCTCTGAAATGCTTCACGCAGCTTGGCATAGAAAAACACCACATCTCTACAGCCCAGGCACACGCACCCCATCAATGGTGGCATTAAACCCCGTTTTTCTCAAACAGAGGCAAAACCTGATGCTCCACAGATTGGGTTTGTACCACTCAGCTGCAAGTGAACTAAAAAAACCCAGCCCCCGGGGATTTTTTGTGTAATATACCAAGTGCAGCTACTGCTGGACGTCAGGGGCATTGCACACTTGTACAGCGACGGCTGGACTTGGCACTCAGGCAAGTCTACAACTGGCAAAGCTCTGCCGGGACACCCCCAAAAGCACAGGGACACCAGCAAGCAGAAGATGAGTGGGCTACAGTTCTTCTACCAGTAAAATGTTTAGGAGTGAATACATTGCAATTAGCCATTTTTTATATATCTTTCAAACAAACCCATAGGCCTTCTCTTTATCTGAAATGAAAAAGAGTAATAAAAAACTGTACGTGCCTCTAGTTAAATATGGGAAGATACCCGATGAGTATCATGAACAATTTTATTCATTTAACGTTTTAAGACAAGAAGTACAGGAGTTTAGTGTCCAGAGGAGGTTGCTGCTCAAACCGTGCCCCCATTTTAATGTAGGTCATGTATTTCTGTACTTATCCATATACATACAAGAAAGACCATTCCATTCTTTGTTCCTTGCACTGGGGACATTATGCTTTCAAATGTCAACAAGTATAATCTTCACGAAACTGCACTTTCATGGACTTCCATCCAGTAACACAGAGGTTCAAAGGAAGATGAATGACATTATAAAAGTCACATAGTGACTGGAATAGCTGAGATAAGCACAGACACAAGCCCATGTCCAAATTCTAAATTGATTTTTTTTGCCAGCACATTTTGAAGGGGATGTGGTTTGGCCAAGTTGCTGCTGGGGCGTGTGTGGGGAAGGGGTTGAACCGGACCAGACGGCACCAGGCTGACCCACAGCAGCACCCTCACCATCGGTAAAACAGTGCTGGCCCAGGGAACTAACACCACGAAAAAAAGCTTCCCTATGGCAACGGGCAGCTGAGAGGACACGCACCTTCCACACTGACCTCCCAGTGCTTGAACTCTGCCGTGTGTGCTCAGGGTCCTGCTGCTGCAGCTCATCCCTCGCCGCATGCTCCAGAGCACCCTGGTCCTGATGTTGCCCACCAGCTCGCGCTGCTCCGCTGGCCAAGTCTGCTGCAGTGGCTCCCTGCCCAGCACCTGCTTCCCTCCTCCCTCGGCGAGGTGCACGTGCTGCTGGAAGGAGAATAAGTTGTGCTGGTTACTCCCAGCGGAGGAAAAAGGCAGAAGCAGTTGATAGGACAAGGGGTGATGGTTTTAAACTGAAAGAAGGTAGATTCGGACTAGATATAAGGAAGAAATCTTTTACAATGAGGGTGGTGAGGCACTGGCCCAGGTTGCCCAGAGAGGTGGTAGATGCCCCATCCCTGGAAACATTCCAGGTCAGGTTGGACGGGGCTCTGAGCAACCTGATCTGGTTGAAGATGTCCCTGCTCTTGCAGGGGGGTTGGACCAGAAGGGACCTTTAAAAGGTCCCTTCCAACCCAAACCATTCTATGATTCTATAGCATTTCCAGTCACGGAGGGGAGATTTGCGGCTTGCTGCGATTGCCCTGGCACATATCCAGCATCTGCTTCTTGCACTGGGGCACACAGGGCTGGCCACGTCCCCAGGAAGCAGAAGTGGATCAGCAGCACAAAGACCATCCCAGCTGTACACAGCGCTGCTGCAAGCACTTCTGGGCACCTCCAGGAGCATGGTTCTGCTCCATGCATGTGTTGCTCAGCCCGTTTGTGGCCTGGAGGAGGCCGGTCCCGTCCAGCTGTTACGGTGCACCTCGCTTCCCTGCGGAGCGCTTGGATGTGCTGCAAGGAAGCTGGGGAATGAGAGCACGACACCCCACAGAGCCCCCATCCCACACGACAGAAGGAGGGACTCATCCAGAAAGGGCAGAGAGCTGGATAACAGCTTGAAGCTCACCCTCTGGAGCCACCTCCAGTCGTCACCTTACAAACAGCGCTGTTGCAGACAACCCCGGTGAGCAGTTCCCGTGCTGCAGGATGCCCGTCTGCCTACGTACCGCATGGCTTCCCAGGGCATCATGCTGGGCGTGACCCAGAGGGAAGGAGAGGATCGGTCTGAGGAGCTGGAGTGCCTGTGTTGGGGTGCTTTGGATTCCCATCAAGTGAGAGCAGCGAGAGCAGGGTCACCCCGGCACCGGCGGTGCCGTCACCCACCGGGGCGCAGTCTCATGGGACCCGAGCAGGGCCAGCGTGGTGGTAGTGACAGGTCCCACCTACAAGCTGGTGACAAAGCTGCCTGTCACGTTGGTCCAAGGTCCATCCGGGAGACGGGGCTGCCTACATCAGGCTGAAGTCCACCCAGGAGAGCAGTCTGCACCCAGCGCAGACCTACCTGCAGTACAATTTGGGAGGGGGCTCATGGCCCAGGCCTGGGCTTAAAGGGAGCCCCAGCCCAGCGGGCAGTGGGTGGGTGCGTGGGGGCCCAGGTGAGGCCGGTTAGTGTCCCCAGGGTCCCCACACCCTCCCTGGCCCCACGGGGATCTCGGGCAGCTCCCTTGGGCCCTTCCTATTGCTGGGGCTTAGGAGAGGGGCCAAGCAGCTCTCCGGGCGCAGGGCGGTTAGGCAGCAAAGTCCCTTTTCTCCAAAGCCCTGTGGGGTGTGTCTGCTCCGGCGTATTAACTGGGCTCAGGGGCGCAGTTCTGAAACCGATCTCCCGCCTCTCCCCGCTTTACTGCACTTTGGATTGTGTCCTGGAGCAGTTCTGGCGAGCTCAGGCTTGGGATCCAGCTCAGCTGGATTCCTTTCAGATGAAACCAAATCAAACGTGCTCCAGGAACGCACCGCGTGCTCCCCGGCCACTGACGGGCGTTCAGACCGGACCAGGGCTTGTCTGGAGTGCAACCCCCCGTGTAAATGTATAGCACGTACATCGGGTCCTCAGCCGCAGGGGCCCCCTCCCGCTGCACCACGCCGCTGCGCAGCCACCGCAGCCCAAATCCTCCCGGATTTCCCTCTCCGTAAGGCTTCGTGCCTTGAGTCGCCCGTGGACCAGAGCGGTCCTTTGGAAATGCCCCCCTGCCAGGCAGCAGCGGGAGGGCCCCCGGTCCCCCGGTCCCCCGGTCCCCCGGTCCCCCTCCACGCGGCTGCATCTCGGTTCCCCACGCAGCAGCCAGGGAGGAGCCGTGCACCCGTGGGCTGCCGCCCCGCCGCCGGTGGGCCCTGAGCTGCGGGAGGAAGCGGCGGGCCCCACGCAGGCCTGGCGGCCGAGGGGGCCCGCTGCCGCTAGATGGCAATGGCGGGCCGCGGGCCAGCAGCCCGGCGGCGGGGGTAGCCCGGCGGAGCGGGGGGCGAGGGCAGCCGGGGCAGCAGCGAGCGGGGCTGCCGCCCGCCCCGGCCCCTCCCTCCCGCCTCCAGGTGCCTCGGGCTCGCTGGGGGCCATGCGGCGGAGGCTGCCGCGCCGGCAGCAGGGAGGGCTCGTCCCCGCCGGGGTCCCGGGGCCGGTGAGTAGCCGAGAGCCGGTTTTTCTTGGTGGTCGGCGGGGTCAGCCCGGGCGGGAGCGGGCTGCCCCGCTCCGCTCCCCGGGAGACGCGGCTGGGGTGGCGGTCCCGGGGAGCTGCTCAGCCCCGGCTGACCCAGGGCCGGCCCGCTGTAAGCTCGTCTGCCTTTACAGCCTGCTTCGCCGCGTTTTATGTCGATGTGCAGAGCCGCTGAGGAGCGACTTGTCTCTTCCCAGCTCCTCCAGAGAGAACAGAGCTTATTCTGCCGCTCCGTTCGCCGGAGTACGCGATGAAAAGTTTGTGGTAGTAATCTTCTGCGGTTCTATCTATTAATGCCTTAACTTGGGTTCCAGGAGGTTTTATTGCTATGGTAAAGCTCTCTGTCTCCAGAGCTGGTTTTTCCGGGACTCCTTGACGCCGATGCTCTGCTTTGCTGCTAAGGTTTAACAGCCCGAGATCCCATGTTGGACAGATTGTCACTAAATACCTCGTCTGTGCTGGGGACTTTTCCACTGCTCAAAGACAGCTTTGTCGGATTTCCCCCACCCCCCAAATGAAAATCGATCATTTGCCTCCAAGCAGTTGTGACAGCCTTGGTCCGCGGAGGAAAAAAAAATAGCCTCCCTGGTCCGTGGGGGGAATTGTCCCCTGCTCAGGCTTCATGAAATCTGTCGGGACAGGGAAATTGTCCTTCTTCAACCTCCCTCTCTGCAGTGCCTCAGCTCTCAGAAACCTCGGGACATACGATATAGCAGGCAGAAAAGAAACAGAGCCTGAGAAATGCCGGGTGCTCTCCAAAGGAGCCCTTTAACTAATGCTGCTTCTGCTTGGAAGCATTGCAGAGCCTGGGGACAGAAGGCCGGGAGTCAGGAGCCTTACACTCCTCCAGCGTCTTGAAAGTGCTGGGTGGATGTTTCAGTGTGATGGGGTTGTGATAGCCAGGGTGAGGGTGGGAGGGAGAAGACTAAATGTTTATTTATCTCTAGAAACAGATTACAAAGCACTTGACCAACTTCATTTAAGACAAAGAGGGTTATTTCTTCCTGTCCTTGAAATAAGACCACCTCTGGCGTGAATTATGGCTCCTGAAAGTGTGCGGCAGCCCTACGCAGCAGCCGGGCAGCCTGGCTGAGGGGTGCACTGTCCGCTGGAAATCATCAGGAGGCACCTAACAGGCAGGGTGTAGCTGGGCTTCGGTAAGCCCCGAGCCTCAGCTTGCTGCCATGGCTGTGTTTAGTTAAGCAGTCTATTGCCCAGAAGGAATCACGGCATTAATCTGCCTGCTGAGCACAGGCACGACGTTTCTGCTAAGCTGGAAACCAGCATTTTTTGATGCAGCCTCGTGCCCAAGGGAAGGGGGAAAGTGCTCTGGGAGAGCCGGTCACAGAATTGCGGCTATCCCGCACACATGCTGGCCACGCGACCCGCGCGCAAGTCCTGGGGAGCTTTCTCTTTGCCAAGTGGAGCGTGTCCCAGCTTTCCGCCAGCCGGTCCTCGCACAGCCTTCAAAGGGAAGGGGGTTTGGCAGCCCTGATGGGTCACTGGCTTGACACGATGGGTTGCTGTAACATATAGATTTCTCCTGCTGAGTTAACGGTATTGAAAACGAGAGAGACACAAACACCCTTGTGATTTATGAACCGGGGATGGGGAAGTCAATTGGAAAGCCAGGGCAGAGATATCGGCTCTATAAGAAATATGGGAAGAATTCATCCCTAATCTAATCTCACCGAATTCCACAAGGATGCAAGACAGGGATCGTTTGCTCCGGTTCCTTGGGTTGAGATTTAAACAGGAAACCCCCAAGGACGTAAGTTGTTCTCCCAAATACCAATGCGCTTGTCCGTGGAGGCTGGAGGGGGGATGCCACAGTGTGAGCCATCTCGCCTTGCTAGATGAGAGGCGATGCCAGGCTGCGGGGCTGCCAAGCAGTGCTAAGCGCAAGCAGAGGGAGCGGGAGCCAAGCCTGGGGTCCTCGGCAGGACTTGCTGCTAACGATGCTCTTTGCCAAACCAAGCCCTTGAGCCAGCAGGGCTGGCGGATGTTCTCGCCGACGAGGGTTTCTGGCTGCCTCACTCTGCTGTGCTCCTGTGACACCCTCTCAGGGGCTGTTTACAGTAAGGATGAAGATTTATTGTAAACCTTGGCTCCCAGACTCTCGGAGCTGCCTCTTCCTCCAAGTTTGGTCTATCCCCACTCCAGCTGCGATTACAGCGAGAGGCGTCTTCGAGAGCGCGGGGTAATTAGGTCTTTACAGGCACTCGCTCGTGCAGTTACAAACCTGGTGTTGAAAGCAAAGATACAGAGATCAGTCAGCTGAGTAACCCCCTGGCCCCGGGGGCAGCTGGGAATGGCTTTCGGCCAGGGAATAGGGGGACACACCCGGCCTCACCTGCCCTCTTTGAGGAGCCCTCCCCTGGGAGGAGGTCTGCGCAGGGGGACCCACCGCACCCTGCTTGGGGTGGCGGGGAGCTCCTGCAGAGGACAGGCTGCAACGGGAAGGAGGGCGAAAACGGCGTTACCTGTTCTGGGCTGGGTCTCCAGCTTTGGTCCTCTCTGGTCCCTGCAAGCCACCCGTTGCCTCCCCACCTGCTTCTCGCTCTGCCCTGCTCACAGGAGCTGGCTGTACCTTCTCCGACTCCTTTTGCCTGGGGAAAATGAAGCACAGAGCGGCAAAATGACCAGTGTGAGGTGGCAGAGCTGGGCTCACGGCGCAGGGGACCAAGTCATTCTGCCTCTCTATAGACTAGGTTATCCCAAATCACAGCCATAAAAACCCAGCATCTACTTGTAGCTAGATGCCAAGGAATGACAGTGATTTCGTGGTACCCAGGAGGGAGCACTCCATATTCCCGGCAGAGAGAGATAAGCCTTTATTATTCCTTGATGTGGGGGGCACTGTAGGACGTTTGGGCTCTGCCATCTCCACGCTCAGTGACCCCACGTACCCCCGATCCACCCCCAGCTCCGCCGTACCTGCAGGCACACCACGCGTGCACTCGGGCCAGCACAGCCCAGCTCCGCCAGCGGGACGGCATGGCACGGAGCGCAATTGTTGCAAACGTCACCCCCAGTTGACTTGGGAGCCTGCCCAGGATATGGTTTCGCTAAAACAATGCCGTTCACAAGCCATGTGGGGTTATTGTTCTTGTCTCGCGTGCTGGCGAGCTGCCATTTATTGTGCGCAGGAACTACTCTGCTTCTCCCACTGTCGAGTTCAGGTTTATTTCCCCGTTTTCCAGGAGGAGATCACTGATGTCAGCTAATTTGGCCGGAGCACTTTGTAGCGTGAAAGGAAAAAAGAGGCTTTCGGTTTCAATCTGTCCATTGTCCACTGAGAGAAGAGCTGGTCTTCCCACGGTGCGTGCTCCCACGCAGGCAGGTGGTGACAGCGCTGCCACCGCGTGCTGGAGCCGCAGGCTCGCTCGCGCATGGGCAGTGGTAGAGTCAGGCTTCGTGCTGAGCTGGTCTGTGGTGTAGGAGGATGAACTGCTGTTTGGAGGAAGATGGGATGCTTGGGGTCAATCCCTGCCCTGCTACGGTTCCCGTTTGGCCATGGGCAGGTCCCTTAGTCCATCTGTGCCTCAGCTCCACACTGGAACAGCCACGGTGCCCTGCCACAGCGGGACGCTGTGCAGATGAGTGCATGGAGGACTGAGAGGCCTTCACATGCGCTAGGGGTTGGACAGGAAGGATGTGTCCTGGGAGCCGCGCCTTGGGCGTGGTACGTGGTGGTGGTTGCTTCTGGGCTGCGCTGGCCATCTGGGGATCCTGGCAGAGGGAGCCGTGCTGTGAGGAGGTACCTCCGCTTGTGACCATCCGCTGGGCTGGGTTGGCTGACCATCTCTGTTTTGGCTAGCCAGTTAAATGATTGCAACAAGGGGGCTGTCTGCCTCGGAGCATGCTGCTGCCAGCGGTCGCCCTGGGTCCCCTCGCACAAAAGCTATGGCAGCCGACCAGCAACTGCCCTGCCCCAGCCCCTGCCAGATGCGCCTTCATCTTCAGCTCAGCCTGGAGCTGACCTGGTGTCTCCTGGGGAAGAATGGATGAGCGGCCAGCTGGGGTGAATGGCCTGGCATCCATCTGCAGTGTCTTTGCTGGTCGCTGATCCTAGGAATTACCCTGCCCAGAGGCTGCAGCCTTGCTCCAGACAACTCCCTTTGCCACAGCAGGGCTGCTGGGGTGGGGACCGCAAGGTTGCTCAGCCACTCGGGAGCTCCCCGCCAGGCAAAGATGCGTCCCCGGCTCCCCGAGCAGCACGCCCGAGCAACGGGCAGCCCCTTGGGGAGGCTGCCGGAGCGTGGTGCTCTGCAGGGCTCCAACGCTTGCAAGCCAGAGAGCTTACCCGGCAATCCAGGCTGTAATTACCGAGGAGCTGCAGCCAAGAGGCTCTGAGAAGAAGCAGATAACAGTGCAGGCAACCTCCATCCTCATTAAAATACTTTCTCCGGCAAAGCCCCCCACGCCTGCCCAGGCTGTTCCAATTAGCGCAGTGGGCCGGGAGAGCAGAGAGCAGGGCTCCCGTTGATGAAAAGAAAACATTGCAAGAGCTTTCAAGTGTCGGGGGAGGCGGGCGGCCCTGGCTGGGACAGTGAGAGGCCCTGGGAGCGCGACCGGCAGCCGTGTCGCAGGCTGGCAATGGAGAAGCAGATGAGCCGGGTCACCGAGCAGCAAAGCAGGTGCTTCACAGCCAGCTCCCGCCTGGAACGGCCCTGGGATTACAGCTGGGGAAATGCCGCGAAGCCAACAGCTCTCTGAGAGGTGCTGACCATCCCTGCCCAATAGTTCTGCAGGTGGGAGGCGGTAATCCCACTGCGAATGAAGAAAATGCGTGTTACAAATTGTGCAGGTTTGCTGCAAAATGCCTCGGCAGCTTAAGGCAGCAATAGGCTCTGGCGTGGGAGTGCTGGAAAAGCTGCAGCCTGCCTGGCCAGGGAGCAGGGATGCTTCTGCGCGCCCCAGGGCTGGTTCTTTCATGAGGCACCCCTGGGGATGGAGCTGTCTCCAGCCCCTGGCTCTCTGCTGGGGTGCTTCAGGGAGGTCCCTAGGATGTTGGTACGTGCCCATCGGGACCCTGACCAAGCCCACCACTTCTTTTCCAGGGGCCACCAAGGGACCAGCAGCCCGTGACACCAGGTGATGGCTGAGCCTGCCCAGGTTCAAGCTGGTGACCCAGAGCTGGCAAGCTCTGTATGAAAACCCTGGGTGTCACCCAGCCCCTCTCCCCAGCAGAGGCTTTTCAGCCAGCCTGGGGCAAGAAGCATTAGCAAAGCTGTCCCTGGCTAGAGTCCATGCTGACTCCTGGCCTTGGAGCCCCTGCCAGGTTGTAGCACGTGCGTGATTCACCCAGACCCAGCCTGGGAAGTCTGAAGCCCAGAAAACGGCTCCTGAGCGGGGCAGAGCTCCCCAAGGCTCCCGAGGGCTGTATTGAATGTCAGGCCATGTGGCGGGCAGGTGACAAGGGTGGGTTTCAGCTGGCGGCAGCATCGTGGTATAAATGGCTCTGAGGAACGTGGCGCAGCCTCCGGGGACTCCGGAGGCTTCGGGGAGCTGGCCTGGCAGCAGAGCGGGCAGCACAGGGCCTCTTCACGACCTTATCTGGGTACTTTACACAACATCAGAGGGTAGCAAGACCCTTCCCAAACGTGACAGAATTTTAAGCTTCCCAATTGCATTAGGAGGTAGGTTGGGAGTTTAATATGCCAAGTCAATCCAGAGTTTAATACACCAAGCCAATCTGGAGTTTAATACGCCCAGTCAGTCCTGGCTGGGCTGAGATGAGCTGTACGGCTGCTGCCCAGCGTGAGACACGATTGCTCCATGCTTGTCCCACCTCCCTGACCCTCTGCGTTGTCTGGAGAAAGACTGTCTGCCCAGTCTTCTTCCTACGAATTTGCCTCTGCCACTGCCAGCTGGCGTGCTGGCATGGTTTGCCCCCTCAGAGCCCTGGCCTGGGCAGCGTCCCGCAGCCGCTTGCCTGAGCCCGGGCTTGGCAGCAGGACCTTGGCACTGCTCTGTGCTGGGGACGCAGGAACGAAAGCCGTGAACAGAGGTGGGGAAATGTGGCACTGGTATGGCAAGGAGAGAGTCGGAGGGTGTGCAGAGTCCCTCCTGCCTAGGTTTTCCCCGAGGTGTATTTGCCCAGACTCAGCAGTCTGGTGGCACTGGAAGCTGCCTGTGCTCTGGCAGCATTTTGGGTGAGAGGAGACCTGCAAGGTGCAATTGCGCTGCATCTCCACCTGGCTTTCTCTGCACATTGGTCCTGCTGCCTCCCTGGTGCTGGATGCCCTTGGGCTGAATTAGAGGCCGGAAGGGTGGAGGTTACTCGACTGGCACTACCTGGCTCAAGCAGCAAGTTCAGGAACACCAAAAAGCCCTGCAGGACCTGCTGCCTGAAAACATGGGCCAATCCAGCCCATCACCGTGCCCATCACCATGCAGTGAGACAAGCCCGGCTGCTGGGCCACCTTCCCAGCCCAACGTCCGAGACCCAAGCCAGAGCAGGCGTCACCTCTCTCTCTCAGTAGCAAGGGAAAGGTAGGGGCTGAGCCAGCAGCCTCGAGAAAGGGATTAGCAAGATGTTGAGCGAAGCCAGCCCCTTATCCCTTCATAAACAGTTATTAATATCCTGGCCAGCCTTGGGCTTGGTAATTTCCCATTTGCTTTCAAAGGATGTGGTCCCAACCGGAGCATGCCTTAAGGTACTGAAACTTCAGGGAGACAAACATCCTTAGAGGAGATGCTGTATTTGCCCTTCCAAACGTAAGGGTTTACCCCCCACTAAAGACAAGGAGCTGAGCCTGGCCCCAAAGGCCCCAAGCAGAGAGAAAGCTCTCATCCGTGCAGGAGGGCAGCGATAGCTGGGCTCTGCCGGGGGCCGGGGCAGCGCTGACGGGCAGGTTCGCAGCCGGGGATGGACACAGCTTCGTCCGTGCAGCAGGGGAGGAGGCAAACCAGGGGAGGAGGCTAAGGTCCGTTGTTTGCACGGCGGCGCAGCTGGAACGCGCTTACTGTGACACGCCAGGGCTCAGGGACCAGGAACGTTTGCACATCGGCACACGTAAGAAATAAAAAAGGGAAAAGCGCTCACGCTCTGATGTGTCACCACAGGCAGTGAAGTCCCCCTGATACCACCCAGACCACAGGGTGTCCCTGCCCCATTGCCAATGTCACCAGGTCCCCCTCAGCGAGGAGCCCTCCTGCCTGGCAGCGGTGACGTGCCGAAGGGCCGCAGCGTGCCAGCAGCAGCTGGAACTCATTCCTCCCTGCTCGCAGTGCTTGGCACGCTTCGGCAGCAGTGGTTGGCAAGGAAGGGTGCTCTGGGGCTAATTGTGATCGTGGGCTTTAATCTCAGGAGGTGAGAGTGTAGGAGGCTGTCGGGAGATGTCCCGGCTGGAAGGGAGCCTGCTGGCCAGCCTTGCCGTGCGGTGGCAGAGAGATGCGGGCGAAGCGTGAGCAACCTCAGCCTTGCTCTGCTATTGAACAACTCCTCCTTTCAAACCCTCCAAAATCTGCCCCCCCTCGATCTTTGGGGCTCTGCGTGGGCATGTGTGACTGCGTTACTGGAGGGGTTCATTGAGACCCCGCGATGTCGCAGGGCACACCTTGACACCCCGGTGCCACTCGAGCTCTGGCGCTGGCTTTTGTGGTCCCAACTTGTGTCACGCTGCAGAGGCGTCCCGTGCCTCCGTCCCCATCCCACAAGCGGCTCGGCACCGCAGGCTTTCCCGGCGTCGGTCCCGCGCTGGCCGGGCAGCTCTGGGGGAAGGCAGGGAGGGAGCTGAGGGCCCACCCCGGTGGCTTTGTCCTCCCGGTTGGAGAAGGACGACAGCTGCCTCTCCCTGCAGCTGCTGGGGCATCCATCACCCTGCGCGGGACGGAGGGGAACAACCAAAGCCCTGGGCTGAGCAGGGAGGGTTTCCGTGCCTGCGTGGGCAGGAAGGGGGGCAGGCAGCTCTTTAGGAAGAGGGACAGCCGTGGGCAGAGGTGCGCGCCAAGGCACACGACCGACAGCTCCAGCTGTGCGCGCGGCGGGCACACAGCCATGTGCAGATGTGCGTGCAGGGACGGGCACACGGGCTGAGCCGTGGGAAGGCGCAGGAGAGGGGGAGACTCTCTGGTGGCAGGGCACGGCTGTCCTGTCTGCTTCGAGTCCTTGCTGGTTGCCTGGCATTGCTCCTCAGTTTCTTTGCTGGGGCAAGACTCCTTTCTCCCGGCTCCCGAAAGTGGCAGAGCAGTACCTGCCCTCCCCGGCAGCGAGGAGAGCACCCACACCCAGGGCTTCCGTGGGGAGAGGCAGGACAGTCTCAGGAGCCTGAGGCTCGGGTCTGGGAGCCAGGGCTGGGCTGCTCGGGAGCCTCGGGCAGTGCCAGCCCGTGGAGGGGGGTCTCAGCTCCCTGAGGCTCTCCCCGCTCGCAGTGAGCTTTAGCACAGCGTTTCTGTCCCCCGCAGGGAGGGTGACTGCGGCCGAATGCTGACACGGGGTGCAGGTCCTCTCCTCCCCCACGCTCCTCTCCCTTGAGGTGCCCCAGCTGCTGGGGGCCAGCGTTTCACCTCCTGCCCATGGCCCAGCCAGCCCCGTGGTGTAACTGAAGAAGGCACTAGGCTGCAAATGGCGTGCGGGGATTAGCTGGGACACAATTGGGGCCTGTGAAAGCGGCGGAGCACGTGCCGGGCTGCGCTGGCCAGGGGGCTGCTGCTAGAGCCGCAGGATCGCTGAAGAGCTCGAGTTCAGCATGCTCATCCCTCTCGGGAGATAATCCGTAGCCTGATAAATCCACTGCCAGGGCCCTTCCCCTCTGAAATTTGGGCTGTTTTACACTATTTGTGGCATCGCAGCAAATAGGCGTTGTCAGGAGGAAATTGGTGCTGTCACGGATAAACAATTCCCTCCCGTACCCCCATGTCTCGAACAGGAGGGATTTGTCTTTTCCTTGTGCTGCTCAGTCTCTGGCAAGACCTTCCAGGGGACTTTGTCTGCAAAGGAAAAATTGAGCACCACGCCATGAAACGGTGGCTCTGGGTGACAGCCCAGAGCCTTAAACCTGTCGGACGTCTGCAGGTCCCTGGTGGAAGGGGAGGGAGGGGAGGGCACAGGGCAACTGCTGGGACCAGGGCATGTGGTGGACTGCTGGCACAGAGTCAGCACCGTGGTGTCACCGCCCGTGCCACCTACACCAAGGCACTCCTGGTGACTGCCAGCCCCCCGAAACGGGGCTGCAATCACCCACGTCCAATCACCACGACCCTGGTGCCCGGCGTATGGAATCGTAACCCCCAGATGCCCCCCTACCCAGCAGCCTGCCCTCATCAGCACTTCCCTCTCCAAACCGAGATAGAAGTAGTTGCAGCTCCAGACAGTTGATTATTTAAAGCTGTCGGGAGTGTTTAATTTAACCCTGGATTCATCATCCGCAGCTTGGTTCCATCCACTAGACACCCGTGCTCCCCCTCTCAGTATAAACTCTGCCTCTGCCGAGCTCTTCACCTCCAGGCAGATTTGGGCAGAGGTTTACAGGCAGGGGACGTGACCCTGCCGCGTGTTCCCCCCGGTGTCCCCACTCCAGCTGGCACGGTGAGGGATGCCTCACTGTGGGCACAGCCACGTCGGGAGCTGCTGCTGGGATTTTAGCTGTGCATCGGGGACGGACACGCCAAGTCCCTCACCGCTGCCTGGGCACGATGGCGAGGAGCCCGAAGGCTTGGCAAAAGCATGATGTGTAGGGGAAGCCTTTCTCATTGGAAGTTATCCTCTGACAATTTTTTCTTTCCTTGCCCACTTTGAGCCCCTCCAGCGAGATCCCCACTTTTTCTGACCCCGCACCCAGCTATGCCAGGGCTCTGGGTTCCTCCCGTGTGCGGCTGCTGCTCCTGCTGCCATCAAACCTGCCTTTGGCATCCCCGGGGCGAGGAGACGAAGCGCTGGTGCAACCCAGCCGTACATGGGAGCGTGCACGCGGCCCTGCTGCAGGCATGCGAAGCATCCCCGCTGCTCCCCGATGCTCGCCCCGCGGCCATGCGTGAGCCTGTCCCGGAGCAGTGCCCTGCCTGCCATCCACAGAATCCCAACCCACCCTGGCATCTCCCAGAGCGCCGGGTCATGAAAAGTTCCTCCCAGGGCTGGCTTAGCCCAAACCTAAGCCTAGCACAGGCCCTGCTCCATTTATAGAAAGCTGCAATTAGAGGCCAGCGTTTTCCCGAGTCCTCCAGCAACTGAGTGCACGTTGGCAAAAAAAAAAAAAAATTCCCCGTCAAATCGCAGGCACATCCCTGCGATGACCCCTCGATTAGCAGCGCTCGCTCAGGGCACGGCCACGAGTCAGCAGGACGGGTCTGGGAGCCTCCGCTGCAGAGAGCTGAGCATGGGGAAGGGCTAAAAGGGCTGGAGCACCCCCGGGACAGGAAAGCCCCGCGCCACCTCTGCCTGCTGGGAAGCCCAGTTAGCCAGTCCCCAGGGCGGCTGGGGGGGTCCTGATCAATGTGTCGAGCAATGAGCAACTTAAACCTAGCTTAACCCATTACGTTTGTGGGGGTTTTTGGTGGTTTTTTTTCCCTAGGCAGTGGTTGGCCTGTCGAAAAGTCAGCCCAGGAAAGGGGTAGATGGGTTGAAAAAGCAGCCCCAAAGCAAAGAGAGAGAGAAAAGGGCCCAGCCTCCGCGCTGGGGTCCCCCCCGCTCCCAGGGTGGTGCCAGCTCTCCTGGGGCGCAGGCAGGCTCTGGGGCACAGCGGGTTGTGCTGGCCAGGGCGAGAGCAAGGCAGCGGCGAGGGCCGGGAAGGGGCAGGAGAGGAGCTGTGCCGAGGGGCCCAGCCTGGCCACGGGCTGCTGCCGGCTCCCTGCCTGCCGGGAGGGAGAGAAGCCCCAGCCTCCGCCAGCCCGAAGCCTCCTCCCGAAGCAGAGCTGCGTGCTCCTTCTTGTGGAAGGCAGAGACGGAGGCAGTTGGAAAGGCTTGGCTGCACCATCCCTCCTACACAGCCCTTCGCCGGGACGGCAGAAATCCCCTGCTCCTTGAGCCAAGAGCCTCTGGCCAGGAATGAGCCAAAAAGCTCATTTTAAATCTTTCAGCCATGGGTCTGAAAGAACTTAATACGCAGCAAGAGGGGAAGTTAGAGCTGCCATTTAGGGACCGGGACATTTATAAGCAGGAAAAAGCATCTAAATTGCCTGAATTAATTGCTGAGAGCCGCCAGGCCAGCCCCGGTCCCGGCGGGAGGTGTGGGAGCTGGCAGACGAGGCTGTGAAACCCCGTATGCCTCTGAGGGGGTGTAAATGTAAGAGAGCCCTTCCAGCCTGCAGCATCCCGGGGCCAACGGATGCTGGTGGCCTTGGAAAGGTCTGCGGTGACCGGGCAATTTGCAGAGCTACCGGCCAGAGTGGGGTATCACGTGCACAGGCAGCTGCAGCTGATGCTGAAGGGATCCCGAAAGCGGCATTTATGGACAGCACTCTGAAACATTAATTCAGGGACAAGATTTAACGCCAAGGTGAGATAAGACGGATCTTAGAGGTCCCTCACTGGGCTCTGGCCAAGCACTGGGGGGTCTGAGCAGATATTTAGCAGAGGACGCCCAAGCTCCGAGAGCCTGTTGGAGGGTGTACCACTCCCTAAGCACCACCTGCCTTTTCCCTCATGTCAGTCCCCCCGTGACACTCAAATCTGAGCGCTCCCGAGTACCGCAGGCTGTGGGCACGCCGGCACCGCACCGCACGCCTCCCCCAGGCAGGCTGTAATAGCCGGTCTTCTGAAGTCCCTGGACGGGAAATGTGCCGGGGTGGCAGAAGGGGCTGCTGGTGAGGGGGTGTCCCAGCCACAGCTGCATTTCCCAGTACCCAAACTGGCCCTGTGAGCACCAGCTGCTCTGCTGGCTCCCGGAGGTGGAAGGTGCAGGGTGCCCCAGCCGGGACAGGCACGGCTCACAGCAACGGAGATGTTCAGAAATCCTCCTCACCCTTCCCGAACCATCGATGGCTGCTGAGGTTGCAAGGACAGCCCAGCCAGCCAGACACGCGTCTCCTTGGGCCCCCACTTCCCCTCCCAGCCCAGCCGGTTCGGGCTGTGTGAGCTCTTCAAGACAAGCCTTGTCTCCCCGCAAGCCCGCGCTCCCCGGGGAGGGGGGGGCCCAGCCCCCTGGCAGCCTGCAGGTGCTCTGCTCAGATAAACGCCAACGAGGCGCTTCCAACGGGCACTGCAGGGTCTCCAGCCCGTGCCTCGCCGCCCCGGCCTGGCGTGCCGAGCTCGCTGTGGCTGCGACCTCCCCCCGCGGCAGGCTGCACGACAGCCCCAGCTCATTTTGCAGCTCTGTGGGTGTGTGCGGGGCTGGACGCTTGCTCTTGGTGGCTCCTTTCCACCAGGCAGCTGGCCTGACGTCTTCTCGGGGACGAGCTGACCTGCTGAGCCCTCACTCGCAGTCCCTCGAGCACCCTCCCCAGGCAGGGGCCAGTGGGACGGGGGTCCCAGCCTGCACACAGCCCGCCATGGTGCAGCCTTCCCCCTTCTCTGCTTGCAGCTGGCGGCGGAGGCGGCATCTCGGCACTGGCCCATGGTGCGGTGAGGGCAAGCTGCCCCCTCCCCAGCTGCAGAGCGCCAGGATGCACGCTGCTGCCGGCCACAGGCTGCCCCTCGCCGCCTTCCTCCTCTGCCTCCTCCTGCAGCAGCTGGGCAGCAGCAAGGCATGGAAGCAGCACGCCCCGCGCCTTCGCCTGGCCTACAAAGGTAAGGGGCCTCCCGGGCGGATTTCCCTGGGGTCTGCGCCTTGCTTGGGAGGGCTGGGAGAGCGTCCTGCAGGGGGGGAGCGAAGGGGGTGGCCAGGGCTCGGAGCAGGCAGCAGTAGCCCCGCCGGTGTGGCTGCAGCGCTTCCACACATCGGGCCCTCGGGATGTTTGATGGCTGCAGCCCTGAGCACAGCCCCTGAGGGTGCTGCACCGGCGCTGTGGGCATCGGAGAAGGGGGCTGAGGAGGGGACGCCCTGCCCTGGTTCAGCCCAATGCCGGGACCAGCAGGGATGTCTCCTTCTGCTCAGACTCACTCTGGGCATTGTACCGTGTGTCCTGGGCTGGAGCTGGCCTGGGCAGCCCCAGGTCTTCACGGTCGCAGTGCAATGGGGACACGGAGCCCCAGGCAGTGCTGCCGGCCCCTTCCTCTGCCTCCCTCCCGCACAGTCCTGCCCAGCTCAGCCCTTCTGCCCTTACCCCTCCTTTCCTGCCAAGGAGAGGCTGATCCGTTGTACGGACCATTTCCCTGCTGCACTTTACCCTCGCCCCCTGCATCTGTCTGGTCTGTTTAGATTAGGAGCTCTTCAGGGGAGGCACGGTTTGCTCTTCTTGTGCCTGATGCAAAGTGGGGCCTCTTCTCGGTCATCTGCAGATGCAACGGGAGCAGACTGACAGGTAGCACAGGACGCACCCTGGCAGGGAAGTGCAAAAGGGGAGAGTCTCAAGGGAAAGGGTCTCTGCAGGGGAATGACCGGAGCGGTTAGAGCAGAGCCCTGCTAGCCCGGCAGCTGGTCACCCTGCCATGGGCCTGCAGCACGGACTTGGGCAGTTTACCTGCTTTCAGCTTCTCCTATGTGAAAAAGAGCAAGTTGCGAGGACAGACAGCTCAGCACATCCCCGGTGCTGCCCTGGACGTGGCAGCTGGCAGGGCTCGGCCAGCCCTTCTCCACACCTGCGAGGTGGCGGTGCGGCTTTCCCATGCGCATCACGCTCAAAGGTCTGGGGCCAGCCTCTTGGCCCGCTCCATCACCCCGGGAAGCTGCTCTCTGGGCAGCGGCCGCCAGCGAAGTGGAAGATGCCCCAGAGGGCTGGACCTCCCCGGGATGCGGGATATCCCTGCGGGGAGATGGTCCCCGCGGGTAGCCCAGCTGGGAAACACGGTGCAGGGTCTGCCTTTCCTTGGAGCCGGAGGCGGCAGAGCAGGGCTGCTGGGGCAGCAGGAGCGCAGAGGGGCTGCTGACTTCAAAGCCCCACAGCGTGCTGGGGCCAGACATGCCAAAAGCCCTCAAGTCCTGGGCAGAGGCAGGAGGGGAAGCTCCCAGCATCAGGAGGGCTCAAGGACAACGTGAACAATGGCAGGGGATGTGACTCACGGACAGCACGGGATAGGTTCAAGGACACAATGCCTGAGAAGTTTAGGTTTAAAAACCCCTAGAAAAAAAAAATAAAAGGAGGCCTTTGAGCATCCGTCTACAGGATCAGCCTTGCCCTCAGATCCCAGCATGGGGGAGGCAGGCAGAGCCCTTGGGTGGGGGGAGAAGATGCAAGCAGGCTTGCGAGAAGGAAATGACAGCACCAAAGGCTGGGAGAGCAAAGGAAGGATGGGGCACAGGGCACGGGGCCAGGAACAACAGCAGCGGCTCCCACCCTGCCGAGGAGGCGAGGAGGTTTATAATAGCACGCCAGCAGTCACGGCCGCGTGAGAGGCAGCCTTCGGGTAAGCTGGGTCAGGCTGGGTCAGTGCTGGTGCTGCCCGGAGCTCAGCCTCTGTGTTTTCTGAGGCCATACAGCAGTGCAGCTATGCAGCGAAACCACGGCATGCCTCCCAGCTCCTCTTACTGTGATGATCCAGGGCAGGCACAGCTAGGAGTTGGCAAATGGGTCTTCCGCCAGCCTTTGATCTGCAGCCAGCCCAGCTGCCATCACCGTGCCATCACCGTGCCGCAAGTGCTCAGGAGCGCGGGAGGCTGGTGGGTCACTGGTTATCGGTACCAAAAGCTGCACTGGCACGTCTCTTATCAGCCGACGGCAGTGAGGGCCTGGAGCCTGATTTAGCACCAAGCTTCCCCTGGGCTTCAGGGCTCTCCTGCACGGTCTGCTCTGTCTGGTGGCCGGGGGAAGGGGAGAGGACAGGCCCCCGGCACAGCCGGGCTGTGACCCCAGGAAGCCCAGGGTCGCCCTGCACTGAGGATGCTGTGGCTAAGGGGCAGGCGGAGATGATGGATAGGACAAGGAGGTTATGGTGGTCCCAACAATAAAGAAAAACACCATGGCCTTGGGCGATAATGAGCACAAAGGAGAGGATGTTCCTCCAGGCTCGCCCATCGGTTTAGCCACCGCGCAGCTGCTGCAGAGGCCGCCTGGTTCCTCGCCTTGAGGGTCGGGGCTGTGCGTATAGCTGGACTGGGGGCAAGAAGAGGCTGGTTTGTGCAGAGCAGCTTCCTGCGTGCGGGGTCTGCAGCCACAGCACTCGACATCCCCTTGGGGAGGGAGCAGAACCGCGCCAGAGTCGGGCTCAGACCCTCGTGGTCATTGACGCTGCCAGAGGTCTCACGGTGCGAGTGCAGGGCAGCGAGTCCTTCCTGGTCCTCCCACGCACTATCACGGCAGCAGGGAGGGCTCCTCCATCATCCTGCCCCGCTTTGTCCTCGGATGGGGCCGGGCAGGTCGGAGAGTGGGTGACATTCCCTGGGACCAGCCTTGCCCCGCTCTGCTTAATTACACCCGTGTATTGGATGAACCTGTGACCCTCCCTGCCACCCCGACCTGACTCCCCAGCGCCCTGCCCGACATTTCCCCCTGGATCCGGCAGGTCCTGGGAGCGTTGGCAGACACAGGAGGGTGGGCAATGCACAGCAGCCCGCTGGGGACCCAGCGGTGACAATGGCCCGCAGGCAGGGACAGGAATTCAGCTGTTAATCCCATTCAGCCGGTGGGAAATGGCTTGGAAATCTGCCCCCCATAATCCATGGCACCCAGAGGACATCCCTTGGGAACTCGAGGGATAGTGGGGAGTGAAGTGGGGCTGTGCACGATTTTTGTGGGAGCAGGAGGAGGGCCAGGAACCCCCGACACAGCTGGGCGCGGCTCCTGGCAGCGGGGGATTTGTGTCCCACAGTAACTGGAGCTCTGACCCCGGAGGAAGGAGAGAAGGAAACGATAGCTGGGAGTGAGCCTGGCTGTGTCGGCGAGGATCCGGGCAGGGACCCCTGCCGCTGCCTGGGGCCCAGCAGGTCCTTCCCCCGCAGGGACGAGCAGACGTCAGTGGCGTTTCCAGCTTGCAGGCACTGGGCCCGCTTCCCCTCTGCCCTGGAAACGGGGTGGAAGGAAAAGAGACGCAGCCTCCCGGGGCAGCCAGTCCCCTTTGGACGGAGCCGTGCCCGTGCCCACGTACGCCCCACCTGCGCCTGCGGCCGCACGTCTGCCCACGCTCCCATCCACGCTGGCCAGCACCGGCTCCCCTTGACAGCTTCCCTCCCTCTGTTCCTGGCACACTACTCCAAGCCACAGGATTTTGGGTAATTTCTCAGCCTGGGTCTTGCAGACCACCCCGGGTTTCCCGGCACACTCCGCCTCCCTCCAGCCCCCATCCAGCAGCAGCCCCTCTCCATCTCCCCGTCCCACGGCCCTGTTTCTGCACCTTTCCCTGCACAGCCCCAAAGCCCAGAGCAGCCTTGCCGGCGCAGCCAGCCTTACCCTATCCCTAGCCAGATTCCACCGCTTTTGAAGAGGAAAGCGATGTGTTATGATTTCTGGAAGCTCGGTGCCGGTCTCCCCTGCCGTGATCTCTGGGAGCAGGCGCTCGCTGGGGCGGCAGCTGCTGCGATCCTGTGTCGGGGTGGCAGCTGCCCCGGCCACGCTGGGGGATGCTCGCCCCGGCAGCCAGCCCCGAACCTGGTGCTGCACGTCACCAACCCGTGCAGGCCCCAGGGATGGTGTTTCAGGAGTGGTTCACCAAGATACAAGAGCTTATTGTCCCTCTCACACACCCACATGCCCGCAACTGTGCCGGAGGGGCCACGCTAGCCGCCCCCAGGCTTCTGCACAAGGAGGAGCTGCAGCCTGAACAGCAGAACCTTTCCCGTGCCCCGCCATGTCCGTGGCGGGGTCCATGGCATGTTTTCCTGCTCGGCAAGGTGGCTCTTCCCTCCAGCAGTGCCAAAGGGGTGCTCTTAAAAGCCCTTTTCCTGAGCCAGGCTGATGCTGGATTTAGGCTGTGTCTCAAGATGTGGGGCCGGGGGGGGCGGGGGAGCAAAATGTGGGGTGGCAGAAGCAGGGTCAGAACAGCACCCAGGACACAGCTGGGGACTTCCCTTACGAGCTCCTTGGGCCAGGGACTGGCCGTCAATCTGTCTGTCTGTCCCAGTGCACCCACCCGTCTGCCTGCCCCAGTGCCTGGGGTAAAGCCCAGCAGCCGACAGGCTCTCCACAGAGTAAAAGGCTCAGGGGTGGGCACAGGAGAGAAGTGTCCAGCCTGGGCTGTCGTGGCTGTGTTTCCATACAGCCTTTCCTTGGAGGGATGCTTTGCCCCAGCAAATAGCCAAATCCTTTTTAATATAAACTCTCTCGATCTGAAGCCCGTGGAAAATGTGCTGGGAGCTACGGCAAGTGAGTCTTCTGTGTTCTCAGCCCTCTCCCCATGGTTTTGGGCTGCAGAGGCGTCGGGGCTCCAAGAGCTCCTCGGAAAGGCAGGCTGGAAGCTGAGCGACCTGGGCTCCTCAGGCCGGACCGCTGTCCTGCCCCGCGCCCTGCAAACCAGCCCAGCCCAGGGCAAGGGCAAGGCAGTTTTCCTCTTGGTAGGGGTGACTCGCTGTTTCCTCCAGGTAGGCCCATGGGGGGAGGCTCCATGAGGAGCTTTGGGGCACCGAGGGTGGTGTTTTTCTGCTAAGGCAGTGGCAGGAAAGCTGCATTCCCTTGAGGCAGGGGTGGGTAGCCAGAGCTGTCCCGGAGATGGGGAGCACGGGGCCTCTGGCCGCTTGTGTCGCTCATGGATGGGTTTCTCTTTTTCCCACCTTACGCTCCTCAGATCTGCTGAAATCCAACAGCTCTCGCCTGTTGCTGGCCTCAGGGGATGGGCTGGATTTCCAAGCCCTCTTGATGGATGAAGACAGGGCCTGGCTGATGGTGGGAGCAAAAAACCACATCTTCCTGCTCCACCTGGACCATCCCAGCAGAGAGCCTGAGAAGGTCAGTGCTGGGAGGAGGGTGTGAGCGTGACCCTGGCCAGGCTGGCCCCTTCCTCCCCGGGAGCTGCTCCTCGCTCCCGTGCCGGGGCGTGGAGGTGGATGTGCTCCCAGCTGGGCTAGTGCAATGTCACACATTTACACCAGGATGTCTCAATCAGTGGGGTCAACCCATCCCTGGCGGTGTTGAGCCCCACGGGGACAGGTCGACGCCAGGGAGGGACAGGGCGGCTTGGCCAGGAGAGGAGACCTGGGTGGACCCCGGGCGAAGTGGAAGGGCAGTGCCCGGAGCCCTGCTATCACACCAAGTCCCTGCTGCTGCTGCAAGAGCTAAAACAACTCCAGCAGCGAGACCGCTAATGTCATCCCAAGGCATCCTGCTGGTGGGGTGTGCAGCGCAAGCCCAACAAAAGGAAAGCCCATTAAGGCGCTGCAGCCTGGCGTTCCCACAGGCCAGGATCCAGCAGAGACTGCCCACTGTGGCTGGGCGTGCCGTGGCCCACCCAGGCTCTGTCCCCACGCCAGATTCCCTCTGAGCCTATTTGGCAGGCTGCCCGCCAAGCTCGGCCGGGCCCTGGGGACCCAAGGGGCTGTCAGACCCCTTGCAGAGCAGCCCCATGTCCTCGCTGTGCGCCTGAGCCTGGCAGCAGCTTTTGGCTGAGCCCGTTCCCACTGGTGCCCACGGGAGCCAGCTGACCCAGGCAGGTCAAGGAAAGCAGGGGCTGCATCGGTGGGGTCTCTGTGTTGCAGATTTTCTGGCCAGCCTCCAGGGAGCAGGTTGAGCATTGCCAGCTGGCGGGGAAGAACGCGGAGGTAAGCAGGGCTGGCAGCCCCCGGCTCATGGCTTTTTGTGGTTCGCCATGGATATTCAACACCCACATCACCTCGAAAGGGAGCGTGGGATCTGCCTAGGACGAGGGTGTCGAGCCAGACCAAGTTAAGCTTAGCCAAGGGAGGATCTGGTCGGGGCTCCCGCATCCCAAGCAGTCATGCCACGGGGCTGGGCATGAGTGTCCAGACCTGGGCTCAGCCCACTAACAAATGTCTCCCCTCGAGCAGACGGAGTGTGCCAACTTCATCCGCCTCCTCCAGCCCTTCAACAGGAGCCACGTGTTCGCCTGCGGGACCGGCTCCTACCAGCCTGTCTGTGCCTTCATCCAGCTGGGAGCCAGGGGGAAGGTGAGGGACACCCTGGCCAGCCATGTCCCCATTGCAGGTGGCAAGAGACCCCCCCCAGTTAGTGGGGGGGAGGGAGCCCCGGAGCCTGGGGAGGGTGACCAGGCAGCCCGGCGCAGTCCGACACTTGCGTGACCTTGCTGCGCGTGGTGAGAAGCAGCCCCAGCTTGGCAGTGCCAGGGTGCCCCATGGGGACAGGACCGGGTCCTGGCAGCCCCCTCGAGGGACCCGCTTGTTGCAGAGCCGAGCACACCAGCCTCCTTTCCACGCTTCTCCACATGCCCAGCTTGTTTCCAGCGTCCCCCTGGGCTGACATCTCCCTTTTGGCTCTGGCAGGGTCCCGGGGCTCCCCCCATGCGGTTGGTGACCCACTCCTTGGAATCGGGGCGAGGACGGTGCCCGTACAGCCCCCATGAGCCCTTCACGGGACTCCTCGTCGGTAAGAGGGAGTGGGAAGCATAGGCGATGCTGGAAGGTGGGAGCACTGGGAATGGTCTGTGCTGGGAGGCGATGGCAGTGGTGCTTGCACCCCTGCTCTGCTGCACGAGGCTGCGGTCCTGGGCTGGTGCCCGAGCGTGTGTGTGTGAGAGGAGCCATCCCGCAGAGCCCAGTCCTGCCTCGGCTCACCCCGACCTCGCGGTTCCTGCACAGAATGGCGAGTGCGGGGTGTAGATCGAACGGCATGCACATGGGGGTGTGCGGTGTCACCAGCCTCGGACCGGCACTGTGGAAGGGCTAGGTGGGTGTGGGGCTTAGAAGCCATGCTGGCTCACCGGCCTGGAGGAGGCTCCCAGCCAGGCGGTGCCACCTCCACCCTCCCCGAGCCCCCGAGGACACAGAGGGGTCCTGCCAGCGTACCTCCAGCAGTGGCAACCCAACTCATCCATGCCCCCCCGCCTCTGACCCCGCAGATGGGGAGCTGTATTCAGGCACCTCCAGTGACTTCATGGGCAGCAGCGCTGCCTTCTTCCGGACCTGGGTCCACGGCGCCGAGCAGAGCTACATCCGGACGGAGCAGAACCAGGACCACTGGCTACATGGTAGGAGCGGGGGAACCCATGGGGCGCGGGGGGCCCTCCTGCCTGCTGGGGAGAGGCTGGGGCGAGGCTGGGGCCAGCACTGGGTCCAGAGCTCGGTGGTCTGTCCCTCTTCTCCTCTCCGGGGGGAAGCACTGATGCAGCTTCTGGTGGGACCCATGCTCCAGCACGCACTCTGCAGCCTGAGCACCAGGAATGGGGCTCTGCCTTCTGGGTAGCAGGGTCTCCATGGGGCACCCCGCGTACCCTCAGCATCTCACACTGCTCCCAAGGGCTTCCAAGGGCAGTACAACAGGGTCGGATCAGGGCACAGGGCCATCTTGTGCTGCTCCTTCCCCCCGCAGAGCCCGCGTTTGTCAGCGCCTACACCATCCCCGATACCTACAACCCACACGACGACAAGGTCTACATCTTCTTCCGCGAGACGGCCATGGAAGCTGGGCAGTGGGAGAGGCGGCACATCCACGCCAGGGTGGCCCGGGTCTGCAAGGTCAGTCACAAAAGACCAGCATGCTGTGGCCGGGTGTCCCACCAGGTGGGCTTTTACCTTCTCTGGGCTAAGAGGCATCCCAAGCAAGGGCTAACAGCAGGACTTGAGGGCGTCACCGCACCCCTACCACAGAGCAGAGGGCTCAGGGCTGGGAGTGTCCCACTGCGGGGACCGAGGAGTGCATGGCGGTGGGGGAGGCTTGGAGAGGCTGGGCTGAGCCCGGCTCTTGGTGCCCGGCAGAACGATGTCGGAGGGAAGCGCAGCCTCATCAACCGCTGGAGCACGTTCCTCAAGGCCCGCCTGGTGTGCTCCATCCCCGGGCCCCAGGGTACCGAGACCCACTTCGACCAGCTCGGTGAGTGCACAGCCCGCCTGGCAGCTGGCAGCAATGCTGCTCCGCCACGGCTGCTCCTTCCAGTGCACCCCAGGGAGGTGGGCATGGCATTGAGGATGCCCGCCTGCATCCCCTGGACCTGCGCCACAGCTCCAAGGCACCTCATCTCCACCCCTCTCTTGGCAGAGGATGTTTTCCTCCTGCGCACCCGGGACCCCCAGAACCCTCTCGTCTTTGGCCTCTTCACGGTCTCCAGGTGAGCGGGGCTCTGGTCCCCCAGGCTGGACTGGCTGTGCCAAAGGGATTCGTGTCACCCCCCGGGTGCCACGCACGACTCCAGGGCTGGCAGGGGACAGCGCGGGCTCAGGGGCATGGGTGTGCGTGTGCCTGTCCCCCGTGGAGCGGCAGGGACGCTGACAGCCCCCCGCTCCCCCTGCAGCGGTGTCTTCAGCGGCTCTGCTGTCTGCATCTACTCCATGGCTGCCGTGAGAGCTGCCTTCAGCGGCCCCTTTGCTCACAAGGAGGGATTCGACTACCGCTGGGTAGAATACAAGGGCCGCGTCCCCTATCCCCGTCCTGGCACGGTAAGGGGCTGGGGAACTGGGTGGGGGGAAGCGGGATGGGCTGGCCTGGCCCTAACGTGGCTCCCCGTGTTGCCACGCAGTGCCCCAGCGAGACGTACGACCCCCTGCTGCAGTCCACCAAGGACTTCCCCGATGAGGTGATCAGCTTTATGCGCACCCACCAGCTGATGTGGGAGCCCGTGTACCCGCAGGGCCGCCAGCCCGTCCTGGTGAGGGTCAATGTACCTTACCGGCTGCGGCGGCTGCTGGTGCACAGGCTGGAGATGGAGAGCCGGCACTACGACGTGCTCTTCCTCGGCACAGGTGGGAACTCACCCCAGCTCTGGGGACGCTGTCAGCACATGGCAGCTCGCATGGCACACCGGTCCTCCCGGCTCGGGTGGCTCCCAGCCCTGACAGCTCCTTCTCCCGCTGCGTTCACAGATGAAGGTAAAGTCCTGAAGGTGGGGCTGGCCGGTGGGGTGAGCCGTGGCACCGAGGTGATCAGCCTGGAGGAGATCAGTGTCACTAAGGTACGGGAATCCAGGCCAAGGCCGGAGCTTGCAGCCGCCCGTCGCCCCGTGGCTCCCTCCCTGCCGAGCTCCTGCAGCAAGTCACTGGCCTCTTGGGGGGGACCCTCGCCTCACTGCTGGTGGCTCCCGCCTGCCCTGCCCGGCTGGCAATGCTGCTGTCATGGAGGGGAGCCAGGGGGGCGGCAGCCAAGTCACCTCCCAGCTCCCCGTCCAGTCCCTAGGGGCGATGGGGGAGGCACACGGGAGCCCGAACTAAAATGGGAGGGCTAAGCCCAGGTGTGAAAGCACGGCTGCCAGGCAGGGCTGCCCACGCGCTCGGCCAGCCCAGGCTGCTGGCACGGAGCAGGAGGAGCTGGGAGCAGGGACCTGGGCCAGGCCCCGGCACCCTGCCACCCTAGGGTCCCAGCCCCACTGGCAGGCTGGGGCACCCATGAGGGACCGACGTGGCTGCAGCACCCTCTCCTTCCCCTCCAGGTGCCTTCTCCCATCCTGGACATGAAGTTGTCACCGAAGCGGGTGAGTCCTCCCTCCTGCTTCTTCCTAAAGCAGGCAAGGGACAGGGCACAGGGGGCAGCTGGCCCCAGCCCCTCTGCCTGGGTCCCGTGGCCGCAGGGCTTGCACATTTAGGGGACGGGCTCCTGCCAGGGCAGCCTAGGGGGTGGCAGGCTCTGCCCCCGCTCCCTCTGTCTTCCAGTGCCCCCACCCCAGCACGGGGCAGGCGGCTCCATTCCCCAGCTAGCCCCGGTCTCCAGCCGTGGGCACTGACTGTCGCTGCTCTGCTTGCCCGAGCAGCAGGAGCTGTTTGTGAGCAGCACCCACGGGCTGCTCCAGCTCTCCCTGTACCGCTGCGAGCTCTACGGCAAAACCTGCACCGACTGCTGCCTGGCCAGGGACCCCTACTGCACTTGGGACAGCAAGACCTGCGCCCCTCACCTGCTCACCGAGAAGAGGTGAGTGTCTGCCCAGGCCAGCCCTGCTGTCCCCCGCAAAGGGATGGCGTTCGGAGCAGGGAAGGACAAGCCGCCAGCCCTGGAGGCTTTACCCGTCAGCCCAGACCCCTACTGCCAGCCTGCCGGCCGGTCCCCCAGCCCTCCCTGGTCCCCCTTCTCCCCGGCTGCTCTGCCGCGGAGGGGTCCCGCAGCCCGGCGTGGGTGCCTCCCCACAGCCCTCTCTGCTCTCCCACAGGCGTGCCCGCTGCCAGGACATGCTGAAGTCCGACCCACTCAGCCAGTGCCAGGACACTGCAGAGGGTGAGCGCCAGCCCCAGCCCCTCCGAGGAGCCCCAGGGCGGGCGGCCAGCTCTGCTCGGGGGCCAGCAGTGCCCAGGAGGGTGGGCGGCGTGGCGCTGGGAAACCAGTGCCCTCCAGCTGCACCAGCGCCATCCACCGCAGACCCCGTGCCACCCTCCCTGTGCTGGATGCTCCGTGCTGCCCTCCCTCCCCGCCCGTCACATGGCTCCCACGCAGGGTACTCACCCCTTCCCCTGTCCCGTCCCCTGTGCAGGGACTGCTGCCGTGGAGAAGCTAGTTTTTGGGGTGGAGAAGAACTCGACCTTCCTCGAGTGCCTGGCGCGCTCCCCGCAGACGACTGTCCGGTGGCTGGTGCGGCACAGCGAGGAGACGGGCCTGAGCGAGGTAGAGGGGACAGGGTGGCGGGGACGAGGCGCAGGGGTGGCTCGGTCCCCTGGGACTGACCCACAGTGCTCTGCCTTTGCCCCAGGTCAGGAACAACGGCCACTTCTCCGTGCTGGAGCAAGGGCTGCTGATCCGCCAGCTGGCGAGGGAGGACGCAGGCACCTACGAGTGCCAGGCGGTGGAACGCTCCTTCTCCCGGCCCCTCACCCGATACAGCCTCCGCGTCATCAGGCACGAAGCCATGGAGGTGCCACCTTACAAACGGAGCAAGGGGGCCGAGCTGGGAGGGAACCACCAGAGCCCCCGGCCCCGGATTGACCTGCACCCGGGCTACAAGGGCTTCCCGCGGGCCCTGGGGGCACCGGGCACCAGCCTGGATGTCTACTGCAACGCTCTGCGGCACCAGGAAAGGCAGCGGCAGAAAGCCTGGCACCAGAAGTGGCAGCACCCATCCCCGGACAGCAAGAACGGCCGGGTGCGGAGGCACCCCCAGCCCCTCTGAGGGGGCAGCGAGCCGGGGCGCCTGCAGCTCCCTTCCCGGCCTCTCCAGGGCCCTTCTCGCACGCGGGCATCAGCTCCGAGACACCTCTCAGCTTCCCGTGCAGAAACGCCGCGCTGTTACTACCTCAAACCCTGCCAGTCCCCGCTGCCTCCCCATGCATCCCACGGGGCACGCTGGGGCGAGGGCACGCAGCCCGCACCGGCTCTCCGAGACTCAAAGCTATTTACGCCCTGCAGAATATTTATTCTCCTTGTTTTCCCCTGGCCCTTAATGACGATGGTTATCAGCAGCAGTAACAAGCACAGAGGACAGAGAAGGGAAACAGCCAGCTCTCACAGAGGGTTCCCCAACACCCGGCAGCGCCCAGCCCTGCCACGGACACCCGCGCACCCAGCCTCCCTCCCCTCCGGAGGCGGCAGGCCCCTCGCTGCAGCCCCAGCAGCGCGGTGCCTCGGTGGGGTGCTCCCCTGGGTGGCTGCGGAGGGGCCGGCGGAGCCCAAATGCCACAGTACGCGGCGGGGCACGGCTGCTTGCTGAGCCCGGGCTCCAGCAACGGGGCACCTGGGGTTTGCAGAGATGCCCACGCCCAGCCCAGCTCTGATCCACTTCAAACCACACTGCTTTTTAAAACGTTGACATGCATTTTACTGAAAAGAGAGAGAAACAACAGGCAGTTATACCAACTTCCAATTTATTATTTTTTTTAAAAATGACATGAAACACAAGTAAAAATAAATACATCATATAAACAACAAATTGTTCAAAGTCTCTGTTCTGGGAGATCAGGCGAGCACATCCCGTTCGACAGAGAGAAGAGGGAAGCACATGATCATGCGTGGGGCCAACCGACCGACCCACCCTGCTAGCGATACTCTTCTTTCCAACCACAAAAAGACAGGCCACAAACTAAGGCGGTAGTAAAAAAGAAAAGGAAACAAACAAACAAAAAAAGAACTCCAAAACAACGGAAAACCCAAAATGAGACTCGGCGATGGATTCCTTCAGGCTCCTGTGGATCTACCAGAGACTCCAGCTCCGTGCTGGGTGCCACCAAGGTGGGAGGCACAAAGCAGCAGCGCAGCCGCGGGCGGCGGTGGCGGGCCGGGAGGCGGCAGAGGTTGCCATCCCTCACTTGCACCGTCGTCCCTTCGAAGGGAGCGCTTGCTCTACTGGAGTTGCAAGGAGCCATCATTCCCGCTGTAATCTAGCTGGACTACGTTCCCCTTTTAACCTCTGCCCCCCACCCCAGCCCTCCCCCCCCAGTCCTTCCAAGACTGGATTAACAAAATTCATCCCAGAGTGGTGAGAAACACCAATTGTGAAGGTATTTGCTGTACTCGTCCCTTTTGGCCTGGAAGCCATCGACAAACCAACAGCAATTCTCTTGCATTCCGCCATTTGCTGACATCATTAAGCCAAAATATACATCATTTCTAGCGAAGCCCCGTGGAAATCCCATCCTTGCTTGCCGGAATATTTGCTTTCTGTGAGTACCTGCATCCACCCCATCAACCTCCCGGGCATTCTGGGGGGCAAACGTGCAGCGGATCCTCCAGGGGCCAGGCTGGGCTGTGTTGCCCCCAGCCCGCAGCCCCCCACGATGCCCCAGGAGCCGCACTGGCGGGCGGGCAACAAGACCACCGAGACCAAGGCACACAGCAGCCGCAGCCCTCCCCGCGCATGTGGCACCACGTCCCGCAGCGGTACCCAGCCTTCGCCTGACCGTCCCTAGGAGCGGAAACCTCCCACCTAAGGGAAGGGCTGAGGGCTGGGTGCCGACGCGGAGGGCGGCTGGCCCACCCAAGGCCCCTGCGGCTCTGCCCCGGCCTCTGAGCTGTGCTCAGAAATCCACCTTAAGTGTCCAAAAACCTCAGTGGCGAGTCCCGCACTGCTGTCCTCCGTGTCGCCCGCAGCCCCGCCGCCAACTGGCAGCTGCTTCCGTCCAGTCGTTTGGAGACAGAAACTCAGCAGCAAAAGAAAAATTTAACCCGCGCAGGGAAAGCCCCTGTTCCAGGCTCGGGAAAACTGAGACGGGACCCTCTCCAGCAGAACCACACACTGAAGAGGAGAAAAGTCTGGGGAGGGCAGGTGAGGGGGAGAGGGAGGCCCACGGGAGAGGAGTTTTAGGGCGCAGAGAGGTCCCCCCACTCAGAAAGCCCCTGGATAACCCGCCCGCCCTCGCAGCTTCTGTGGGGTGGAGGAAGCCCTTCCCACCGCGCCGCAGGACAGCGGGTGCCTCCGGCCGCCTCGGAGCAGCCCCAGCTGCTGCCAGGCCCCAGGGGAGCCCCGTGGTCAGGGCACGGCTGCTATCTCTGCCCCCACCCCTCAGCCCAGGCTCAAGACGGGGCCCAGGGGACCCAGCCCCCCCGTTAAGGGGGTGCTCGGGGCTGGTCGTGGGGCAGAGAGGTGCCGCACCACCCTGCCGTGCCCAGGGCGGGCGGCTGGGGCTCCACGCGGGCACTGGATGAGCAGGGACACGGTGCCGCAGCTGCCCGCGCCCATGGACGCTTGCCGGCAGGAGGAAGCCCCTCGCAGCAGGCCGCATCCAGGGGCGGCTGCACCACGGGAGGGCAGCGAGGGGGCTCCAAGCCACCACGGCCACGCAGGAGCCAGGAAAGCCCTCGCGCCTCGCCCTAGCGCCAGGAGGCTAACGGCCAGCCCGCGGCACAAAGCACGTGCCCTGCGGCAGCCGAGCGCCGGCCGCCTCCGGCCACAGGGCTCGGGCTATGCTGGGCACCCTGGGAGGACATCAGACAGCAGCACGGGGATGCGCCGGGGCCTGCTCAGGAAGCCTCAGGTGCTCTGCTGGAGAGGCAAGGAGCAGAGAAAAGGGTGTGCAGTCACAGGTACCGCATCCAGAGCCACGGTGCCAACTGCCCCCAGCCAAATCTTCATGCCTTGTCCCAGCACAGAGCCCCAGAAAAGCCCCATTCAGAGAGGACTCGGGAGGGTCCCTGGGCTGAACCCCACTACCCTGACCACCACCAGCGAGGACCGGGGCTGCGGCAGGGTCTGGTGAGGGTCTGCTCACGCTCCAGCCTCCCCCACGGGCCCGCAGATCTCAACACTTGCTACTCTCCACAAGGAAGGCCCTTGCCTAGGTCCATTCCCCAAATCCACCGGAAAACTGACAGCCTCACAGGGACGCAACGGACATCTGGGCAAGCTCATCATACAATCAGTGGCACGGGGTTGTGCATGAGGTGGACACACAGAGCACAGGAGGGCATGACTCACAGACGCAGCACTGTCAAGTCTTTGGAGAAACTTGCATGAACACCATCAGTTAATTTGCTTTGTTACTTTTGTGGGGGGTTTGATTTTTATTTCCATGGTGCATCCAAAGACAAGTTGTCCAGCAGTTTGCTCAGAACCCCTCGGTTTTCAACTCCTAGGATATGTTAAAGAAGAAAGCACTATTTTAATGTTTGTATTTTTTAAAAAAATAATTAAAATAATTTGCATAGCTAAACTGTTGATCTAAGGCTTCTATGAATGGTGTGGTTATGTTTGACAGACAATGTCCATTAAACAGAGAAAGACACTAGGAAAGCCCCATAACATTTTTTATTATGTTTTCGTAACACAGGCGTGCACACCCCCCCACCTCAGGAAGGGAGGTCCCCATCTTCCAGAACCCCTTTGATGGAGGATGTCAGGACATCCTGCCCTTTCCTACACCCAGTTGGTCCCAGCAAACACCAGCAACCACAGCTTCCACGGCCCAAGAGGTCCCCTACAAGCTACCACTGCTCCAAGCCCCCGGCCATGCTCCAGGGACATCCCACACAGGCGAGCACATCTCCTGCCTGGTGACATCCAGATGTGACACAGAGGTTCCCAGATTTCAAGTCTCCATCCTAACGCGTTCACACACGCAGTCACACACACCGAGTCCAGCTGCGCTTGGGTAGCCCAGCCTCTCCTAAGGAGCCCTGGCACCAAGACGAGCAGCCAGTGCGGTGGCTGGCGGGGCTAGGGCCAGCCTCTGCAAACGCGTGGAGGCTCCCTGCGTGGGGGGAAGGCTTTCCTCCGCTCCCTGTGTGGGGAAAGGCGGCTCCCCAGCAGGAGCTCTGCCTTCCCAACTCCACATGCCTCGCAGCCCTCCTCCTCACCGGGAACGAGCACAGGAGGCGTCCACGCGTGTTCCTCCACCTGCCCCAGCGTGACAAGAGGACTCCATCCTCCCTCCAGCTGCTGCAGAACACCTGGAGCAGCTCCTCCCTGCTCTGGCACGATCCCCCGATGGGGCACATCCAGCCAACGCCACACAGGTCAGCTACAGGCCATGTCCGCAGCTGGCCCTGCTTCTAGGCTATGCTTTGGTCAACCGGCTGCTTCTCCCCACACAGACAACCCAACAAGCAACCACTGCATGATGGAGGCCAGCATTTTATTTTTTTTTAATATGGAAATTAATTTAAAAGTAGAAAGAAAGAGTCCCCCAAACAATAAATACTATGCCTTCATGAAATAAATTAATGTAGAGATTCTGTGCAGGGGGAAGTCGCTCCAATCACATATTCAACAGCAACCGGCACTGGGTCCAGTGTCCCCTCCCAACCTTCTCCACTGCCTGGTGCAGTGGAGAAGCAGCAGCGAGCCCACCTACCCCTGGATCTGGTGGGCCACGGCGGGGTGAGATGTGGCCTTCACACAGCCTGGCAGGGCCACGGAGCCGGGGAAGTCGCCAGGATTCCCCTCCGATGGCCACAAAGATGTCTAGGATTGCTCCACTCCTCTGGCACACAGAGCTGGCATCAGAACCACAGGACCAACCTACCTTGGATGGGACCCTCCAGAAGGGCCCGGGGGAGCCCCCCACCAGAGCCCTGGCCTCCTCACTGTGGCAGGAGCCTGCCTGGAGCCCTCACATTAGTTTCATGTGAATTTGAAGAGGATGACAAATTGTTTGTGGGGTGTTTTGTTTCTTTTTTTCTTTTTCTTTTTTTTTTTTTTTTACATCAATACCCCCCCCGCCCCAACACACACGACATAGAAGCCCCCCCACTCCCTCCCTGGTAAAAATGCTTAATCTCCAACCTCTGCTGGAGTTGCCCCCCCCCCCCGCCGGCCCACACCTCCGGGAGTGAGAGAAGTTCACAGATAAGGCAGTTCGTGTGAGAGGGAGCTCGGCCCTGCCAGCGGTCAAGCCCGTGCCTCCAGGCCTGAAAAAGGCAGTGACTCGCAACACCAAGCCTCCCCCTTTCCAGACAAGACAGAGAACAGAGACAGACAGACAGACAGAGCGTGGGAGGGAGGCACTCCTATGGTTTGCATTGCTGCTTCCCTCCTTCCCTGGCTCTTGCTCCCCCAGCCCTCGCAGGTCCGCTCTATCCCCCTCCCATCTCCCAGCCCCTAATACAATTCAGATCCGTGACAGCTAAAAAACAACAAAACAAAATTAAAAGAACAAAACGACCCCCACGCCACACCCTTCGCATCCTTCTCCACCCACTGCCGTGGCCCAGAGGGGAAATCCTGACTCCCAAAAAGGTCCTGCAATTTTTGCCTCCTGGCAGAGCTGAGACCAAGCAGGAGCTGGGCCCATTATTTCCCTGTGATCTCTATAACATCGTCGTCTTTGTCCTCATCATTAGAGCTGCATCCCACCTCTGGGACCTCCTGGGGTTCAAACTGAGGCACCTGGGACCGAAGGAGGCCCCCGGCCGGGTAGCCCGAGTGAGGGGACATGTAGCCAGGGTAGGCAGACGCCATGCTCCTGGGAAGGCTGCTAGGCAAGACGGGGGCTGGGAAAGGAGCAAACATCCTGGGCTCGGGCAGGAGTGACTGCGTGAAGGGAAGCGAGTAATTGGGCAGCACCCCTGTCAGAGAAGGGTTTAGCATGAATGAGGGGACGCTGGCGGTGGCTGAGGTAGCAGCAGAAGAGCTGGCGGTGCCGGCTGTCAGCAGAGGGTCAGTAGTCACAGGGAACACCAGATGAGGGTCTGGGAGTAAATTGGGCAGCTGGTAATAAGAGGAGCCAGTGCCCATGTACAAGGAGTTTCCTGGTTGGGAGGCAAATGGATGGGTTAGGTTGTGGTTTAAAGAGACAGGAGGCATGGCGAACCCACCAGAGACGGGGTACCCGTGTTCGTACGGCTGCATGGATGATGGCAACTGGCGCTTCTTCTGCTGCCTGCGGGCTTGCTCCTCTGGAGCCGACGGTGAGGTCGACTTGCGCTTATTGCCCCGTAAGTCCAACACCGAGTGGGCATCGACGTGCTGGCTGGTGGCCGGCAGGGCTGAAGACACAGAGGGAGCCATGCAGTGAATCCCCACGCGCTGCTCAGCTCCTCGGGCTGCTAAGCTGGGCGCGTTGTCCGTGCGAGCAGGGTGGCCTTGCGCTGCGTTGGTGCTGGGAGAGCTGTGCCGGGACTCCCGGGCAGCTGCTGCCTCCGCATACTGCTGCAGCTCGCTGATGATCTCGGGGCTGTCAGGGGATATGGGCCGAGTGAGCTCCTCTGCGCTGGGGAGCTGCGGTGATGAGGCACTGTGTCTGCCATTGCTTGTGGACTCCAGCGAAGAGCTCTGGGAGCCTGGAAACAACGAGATGGAGCAGGTGTGAAAGACAACCTTGGAGAAAAACCTGGGGGCCAAGAAGCAACAGTGAAAAGGAAGGTGGGGATATCACGGGAAGATTGTGGGGTCAGCTCTGAACACAGGTGTGATGGAAGGCAGCCAGGGAACACCGCCCCAGACGCTTGGGTAGGAAAGCACATAAGCAAGCCTCATGCAGCGCTCACAAGCCACTACCTGAGGCAGCTGTCCGACGATCTTCATTGCCCTTTGGCTTCCCAGTGGTCCGGATAGCAAAAATCCGCCCATCACTGGTCCGGATATACGTCCCTGGAACAGAGGCAGAACAACTTCATTCATGGTTTCCATGAGCCCGCGCAGGCAGGAATAGGACAGCAGTGCTGCATAAGGCCAGCCCACAGATCATGCAGGGAGATCAGTGGGGTCTTCTGCCCCCTTCCTCACTCCTCATTTCCAGCCCTTCAGCTTTCCCAGGTTGGAGCTTACCCCCTCCCAACATGCCGCCAGTGGGAAATGTGGAACTTCATGCCTGGGACTAAGTTTGCTCTGGGAGCACGGGGAAGTGTTTGGCTGCCCCAGTACATGCAGTGGGCATTGTGAGAATGAGACACCCAGCCACAAAGTTCAACAGCTCCTCTCAGAGGCAGCAGCAGCCACAGCTGCAATAGCCCTGAAGCATCAGCTACAACAGCACACCCAAAGCATGGGCTGCAACAGAGCCACTGCAGAGTCCAGATCTCCTCCCCTTCTTGCTTCTTTTCCTCTCAAGGGACTGATTCATGCTTTTACATCCTTTTCTTTGCTAATTAGCATTGGTTAGGACCCTATCCGCAAGTCTTACCAAGACAGAGAGACTTACCTTTTGTCCCTCGGATGATGTGGATGCTCTCGCCAGCACTGATTCTTGCCTGTACATCAGTGGATGTGTTTGTACCCGGAATCACAATATCTAGGAGTGGGGAAAGAAACAGAACCGTGTCCGTGAAATTACACACCAGCCACAGTCAGGAGAGGGGAGGTGCACCACCGAACCGCCTTTGCTTGCAGTGCAGTTGTGTCTCCTATGCGCTGTGCTAGAAGTAAGTCCTGGGTTTATTTCTGAGCAGCACAGGAAGGCAGCAGAGGCTCCGAGGAAGCAAAAGCCATGCAGCTCTGGCACAGGATCTCCCCTATCCCAAAAAGGACAACTGGCAACAGCGTTGCAGGCCCTCTCATGGGGAGTTTGCTCCCAACAACCCACCAGGCCCATGCCCCTTGCACACCTGCAGGGAAAGTCCTCCAGGTGCAAGGGGACCACTCAAATGCAGAGAGGCAGTATCAGTGGCTCTGATGCCCGTCTGCCCACAGCCCATGTGGGCATCAACAACTCACCCTGCTCCTCAGTTCGCCATGGGCATCACAACTCAACTCACTGTGAGCATTGGCAACTCACCTGTGGTGGTGACAATCTTTTGCACAAAGACACCAGCTCGCTGTAGATAGTTGATGGGGAAGTTGACAGCGGGGTTGGAATTTGAGGTTGATCCTGCACTGCCCATGGGGACATGCCGGGGCATCATAGGAATGGGGGTGGATTGAACTGGGCGGACGCTTGCCACCGGCTTGTCCTCACCCTTGAGGGCTGGTCGCCTAGTGAGAGAGGAGGGAGGAAAGTGCAGTGTCCCCACTGACAGGGCTAAGCATCCTCTGCCCCCTCCTTTCATGTCTACAGCATGGGAAGAAGGGGAAGAGGCAGGTACTCACCAGTTCCTCTGGCTAAAGGCAGGGATGCTTGTCAGACTCTGGTCACTGGCTGGGTAATACTGTGCGTAGGACGGCCGGGTGTAAGGGACGGATGCTCGCTTTTCCTCCTCATAGCTCTTCTTGGCTGCCTTCTTCTCTGCCTTGGTCAGCTTGTGCTCCTTCCGGTCGATCAGCAGTGATTCATGCTGAAAAGGCTCCTGCAACCCCACAGCACTGAGGTTTTGACACCAACACACCACAAGAGGGAACCAACATGCCCCAAATGGCAGCCACCCGGTCCCTGCATCAGCGCTGTCTCCATCCCAGGCTGGAGCAGGGAAGAGGGGACTTGGGAGGCAGAGCTGGTCATGGCGAAGCGTGTGTGGGGCGATGCTGTGGATGTGACCAAGGCTCAGCTTGAAGAGTAGCAGAGTCACCTAAGCCGTCGCTCACCATTGCTAAGCCTGCCCAGCCAAGGCCGTCCGTGAGCTTACCGTGAGCACACAGCAAAACCATCATGAGCTTACCACGAGCACACAGCAAAACCCACGAGCCAAAGGCCAGGCTAAGAGCGCAAGCACGGAGCCTGCCGAGACGTCGCACAGCCACCAGAGCCCCGTGGCACCCGGCCACAGGCCCACGCTGCAGAACAACGCTACCAGTGAAACTCCACAACACAGGCAAGCACTGGCTATCCCAGCTTTGAGAAGAGAGCTGGCAGCAAGCTGGGATATGCCACTGCCACCTTTCTGGCACAGCACCAAGTTGAAGAAAGGGGTGCCCTACAACCTGCCCAGGCCAGACATGGCTCTAAATGTGTAGAAGATATTGCAGGGAAGGGCAGGGCTCTTAGGGCCCTCTCTAGAGGATTTTTTACCTATTCCTACCAGCACACAGATGCGTCCTTCTTGCCACCATGTCCCCATCACACAGCCAGACTCCTCCAGACCTCTTCCTGCCTGTGCACTGCTGTGCCAGCAAGGAAGCAGGTTGGTCTTACCTTGGTGATGAGGTGAGGATACTTGAGACAGGCTAATTGTAGAACAGACTCCTTCATCTTGCTTGGATTGAGGGAGAGCTGAGCAGGGTCGGATTCCTCTTCCACAAAATGCAGCAGGTTCTCCACCTCCCGTCGGGTGAAGTTCAGCACTGGGTTCAGATCATCCACCACCCGATCTGGAAAAGAGGGAATGGAGTGAGCAGAGAAGGAAAGAGATGGGTACTGCTGCCTGCTGCCCTTCCTACACTCCTGTCCTAACAGAGCTCCCTCCTTGCAATCTGCGTGATCCTCAGAAGCCTTCTGCAAATGTCAGGGCAGGGAGAAAAATCATTGGCCTTGTTCAGAGATGAGCCTGTTTGACCAAGTCAGGCTGACAAATGCCTTGTGCTCCAGACTGCATAGCAATGCAGTGCAGGTCACTGAGCTCTTGGCATGCAGAACATGAAGCTAATTACAGATGGTGTCCCATCTTGCATCGCAAGGCTGAAAACATACAAGCCCTGCGACAGGACTGCAGCCACATCTGTATGTGCCTTCCCACAAGTCCCACCAAAAAGGCTCCAGTTAATAACCAGGTACTGAAATTTACAGAACTCTGTTGAGTCGAAAGCTCAGAAAAGCAGCCACAGTCGCTCCCTCACAAGAGCCTGAAAGTTTTCCTTGGATGTTCCTTCCTGCACACAGGGCAAATGGGAGCACATGGAGAAAACATCTCTATCCAGGACTCTCTCAGGAGCCAGGCCAGCTGCCAGGGGACTTCACCTCGAGTGCAAACCAGCATACTGAGCCGGTAATGCTGGGCTGCTGCCTCTGGAGTTGGGTTTTGAGACAAAGAAGGACACAGGCAGCAGAACTCTTTTTGGGTCACCACAACCCTCAGCCGCATGCTCTACGAGAGCAGCTCGACAGCTGGCACAAGCCAGCACAAAAGATACTTCTGGTACAAGGGCAGGTCAGAACATGAATGAATTAATTATTCTTGGCTCCTAAGTAAGCACTATCAGTCAAAGGTATCAATACGTATTTTAATTTTGCTATTTTCCCTCTCTTGCTGCTGGAGAAATGGAGGTAGAGAGCTGTTTAATAAGTAATGCCCCGTTTAAGACAAGTAATGCACAGGCACAGGGGAAAACAGGGCGACCACCTCCCAAGTCTCCAGTCTCTTGTAGCAACCAGGAGAGTAGCAGGGAAGGTAAATGGCACTGCATTGGACTGATAGCACAACCCTGCTGCAGGATGCTGGCTCTACAACCCCCACTGCTCTGCCATGAATTTCTTATAGGGTCTTATGTCACTACCAACTCATAAACATCAAACGTAGCCCTAGGACAGTGTCTCTGTCACTTCTTTGGCTGTCTGCTTTTCAACCTTAAAAAAAAAGTTATGAAAATCACAGAAACAGGACTCAAAGGAGCTGAAAGGAGTGAGAGCCAAGAGTGGAGTGCCACATCCATCCACACTTACCTGACATGCCCTGCTTGGAGATCTGACGGTCGTAGATCTTCTTCTCAAGGGTGTAATCAGAAACCAATCTGTAAATGTGGCATGGCTTCTTCTGCCCGTAGCGATACACTCGGCACACGGCCTGGGCGTCATGGCACGGGTTCCAAGAAGCGTCAAACACCACCACTCTGTTTGCTCCAATGAGGTTGACACCCAAACACCCAGCACTGGAAATTAAAGACAAATTTCAAATTGCTGCCTTGGCCAGTTTTCAAAGCTTCTAAGCAGGACAGCCATCACAGCCAAGAGTCCCTGAGGTGTCTATGGAAAGTTCCCTCCAGCCATACAGGCAACTTCAAACCCATATTTGGTTTCCAAGACTGTTGTTAAGTTGTTGCAGAGGACTAAAGCTAAAATTCTATGCCCCTAGGGAATTTAGAAGCAGATGGCACTATAATCCCATAGAGTCTTGAGAGCACGTTACGAAGGAAGTTAAGAACTAAAAACCCATATGCATACATAGCATCAGCGCGAGTCCTCCGCTGTGCTTTTCTGCTCCAGCCAGCTTACCGTGTGGACAAAAGGAAGAGCCAAACACAGGTGTTGCTGGGGTCATTGAACTGGTTAATCAGTCGTTCCCTTTCTGAGGCAGAGGTGCTGCCATCCAGTCCTGAGAAGGAAATTAAGGACACATTTAAAAGCTCTGTGTTTGGGGGAATCCCATCAGAACAAAACCACTTCCCAAACACTGAGCTTTGGCACTGGTTCCCAACCAATTCTAGGTCTTCCTCAAGTCACGCACTCCAGGACTTCAACTGGACTACTCTGTACCTCTAATTTGCCCAGCCAGGCAGGTGCAACGCAGCCAGCCAGGTTGGGATTTGTTCAACTGAAAGATCAAGCAAAACATTACTCAAGCTTGGCAAGGCCAAGACTGGAGTGCTACAACACACCTAGCCCATTAAGGCTCCATATTAGGTAAGACAGACAGCAAGCAAGAGCAGCAGGCACAAAGACCTCACATGTGCTGGAAGCTCGAGGAACCAAGAAAAAGCAAAGTTGTGAAAGCCTTTGGCAAAACCCCATAGACTGGATCTGAGCACAGGGAGTACTGGTCTGAAGGAGTGCAGGGAGTACTCATGTCTCTGTTCCTGGGCAGCAGCTTGCTTCTGGCAGCTCTGCAAAAATCAGGAACACCATATCCACTGCTCCTCTCAGTCCTGGCCTGTAAAGTAGCCACACAAAGCAACAACCCATGCCAGAACAAGATTTAAAGCTGGGGAAGAGGGGAGGAGGAATTCACAGCCCCGAGCTAGTGAAAGCATTCCACAGTGATTCTGGTTTGGGAAGCAAATCTAGAAAATAGCCAAACAGGAAGCAAAAAGTATCTTTTACAACTTAAAAAAGCACTAGTGTGTGAGATGTTAAAGATGTCTAACATCTTTTGAGTAAGATGGCAAAAAGAGGATTTAGAAATTATCAGTTAGTTGCTATCAAACTGACACTGCCTTCCCAAGCAACTGAAGTAAGAACAATCTGAAAGAGACTTCATCAGAAGAATGCTTCAGAAGAGCATTTTCACAGCCAGGGACAACTACAAGAAGATGGTGGGTGACTTTCAGGAATTAGTCCATCACAGAGGATCAAACAGCGTCACACCAAAAGGAAGGAGGACTGGCTGCACTCACTGTAATAGTTGATGTTTCGGACCCAGTTGTGAACTCCTCCATCTGAGCCTGGAGGATTCGGCATTGGTCTCTTTGCCAAAAACTCTTCAATGACAGACAACGTGGACAAGCTCTGGCTGCAAAACCAAGATCTCTGTTCAGAAGAAAGCCCCCACAGCACCAAAAGTGGAGTTATCAGAACTCTTCCCCAACCATGACAGCATTGATAGTTGTCAGACCCTGTTTGTGGCAGCACACGTCTCACTAGTAAACTTGATAGTGGCAGAAGTATAAAATCCATGGAGGAAAAACAGGATCTAATACAACAAAGGAGAAAAGGAGAACTGCCACACCACTCGCCCCATGTTAACAACCTCCTAGTGCCACAGGGGTTCAACTACTCCAGCATTTAGTGACTGTAGGATCAGCTGTTGATACTTTGCTTACCTGAAGACCAAGATCTTGTCTCCAAGCTTCACACTTTCCTCAATTAGGTGGAAGAGTAACACCATCTTGGGTGAGTTCTCCAAGACTCCTGTCTGGTAATCACACAAGATGTCTTTGGCCTACCAAGAAATGGGAGACTATTATAGGTGGAGTTGCTCATTCCCTGTTTAGTTCAACAATCCTGTCTCAAGGCGAGAGAAATAACTCATTGCAGAGAGGTTATATACATCCAGCCATGTCCAGGTGACAATGTTACTCCCGACTACTGCTGCTACCTCCCATTCCAGAAGCTCCAAATGACAAACTTCTTCGAGTATGGATGAATGAGCATCCTTTTAACCTCTCATGACTCTCTATCTCAAGACCTCTCCTCCAGCCCACTAGATTTACCACCATCTTATCTAGATTAAACTTCACCCTAACACCTTTTCTAGAATAACAAAGTTAACAGCCTTTTTGGTCAGATGAAAACAATGAGTTTTGAAAGAGTGTTGCCTGCACTCCAGCCTCACGAAAGCCCCAAAATCCCCACCTAGTGCCATGCAGACATGCTTATCAAGATGCTCTGTGGCACAGAAAATGGATGAGAAATCCCCAACTCTTAAACAGAAGAGTCTTTCCTTTGCTTTAGTTCAGAAAACTGCCCTAACAAAAAGAGGTACAGTCTTTCCGAGTAAGTATCTAGTCTATGTTTATCATAACTCTCCAAATGAAGAGTTTTCCAGCGGTGGTACTCACCCACTCATAAGTAACGACCTGATTTGCTCTCTCCTGAAAGGGGTTGAAGCCAACGCTCTGGAGGAACTTGCTATTGGTAGCTTCTCCAACTGGTGATGCCAAAGCATTACTCTCTGTTTTGACTTTAATTCCCTGAGGCTGGCAGCGGGAATTAGTACTTGCTGTGCCAAGGTCATCCACATCCAAATCCTGCTCGTTTGTGAGATTCTCCTTTTGCAGAGCTTCATACAACACATCTGGATGGTTCCAGATCTGAAGGAGTAAGAAAAGAAAGCGGTTAGGCCTGCGCTGGCCTGCTGCCTGCCAGTGATTGTGGACTGAAAGCCCCCACAGCTATTCTAAGGAAAAAACTAATACTTCAATCACCTCATCACCATACCCACATGGAACTGTAAGGCACTGCAAGGCATGTCAGAGAAAGCCAGTCTGACTGCATTAAGGTAGTGAAAACAGAAAACGTGACTCTGCCATGACACAAGGTATAAACCATCTTAACCAAGGCTCTCCTGACTTTAAAACTGCCAAATTTTTTCCTCGAGAACAAAACAGAAGGCCGCTATGCACCCCACACAGCACAAACGCAGAGGAAGCTGCTTGTTTGCACTGCAGCACGTAAATGGTTACGGTATCAGCCCAGTACCAGTTCAGCTGATGGCTCCAGGTTTCTTGTGCAAATTTGAACAAGACATTTAACGTCCCTGCACCCCAATTCTGGAAGCGGGGATAACAATTCTGCTGGGCCACTGCAGGGCACTCTGAGGAGAGAAGATGCGCCTGGTCAACCACATTTTTATCTCCTGTTTTCACTCATATTCCTGCCTTTCCCTTACGTACTAGAATATTTCTTTGCAGCTCCTGCCAAAACCTACCTTACAACAGACACAGAAAGCTTTGAGTGGGTTCAGTCCCAGCCAGCCACTGTTGCCTGCATCTCGGAACCGGTTCATGAACTCCGTATAAAGGGCCCGCTGGATCTTTGAAAGACGTACCAAAATGACATGTTCTTCCTTAGATGGGAGCTGAACCTTCAGCACATTGTGGCCTCGCCTGTGGAGGAAATAAAGAAAGAGTGATAAACATAGGGAAGGGAATTTCCCAATCTGATCTCTCTGTGCCTGGCTGTAGGGTAAGATTTTGACTTCTTGCCCACCTGGCTGCAGGGATAAAGACCTCTAGTCGCATGCTTCTCTAATGCACACTTCCGAGATACTCTCCCTGCAGCCAAATACCAACTGTAAGCACAATTCCAGAGATCTCAAATGTTACAATCTTCTAGCACAGGTCACAGTGTTAAGAGGGTGATGAAAGTCCTGTTTTCCACAGCAGTTGAAAAACAGAAATAAGACCTAAACTCTCTTTTTAGCTCTGCCAATGACTAAGACACTCCATCCAAATCACTGATCCAGTATCTTAGAACCCTCATCAGAGAAATAAAGCTGATTTGTTTCCAGAGTGGTGGAGACACATCACTTTTCGTAACTGAGGGTTCGTGAAACACTTTCAGATCCTTCGGTAGACGACGTCAGAAAGTGCACATCCAAATCAACTATTAAGACATCAAAATAAGCCTGAGGTCACTCTGGTGCAGTTAGAGCTGTTGTTCTCCATTATCAGAGTCTGTGGTACCAAAGCAAACCAACTTCACTTCTACCCCCAAGGCAAAACAGAGCTATAAGGACCGCTTTGCTGTCGACAGATTGAACAAGACAGAGATTCTGAGAGAATTACGGAGCTGCTAACCTAAGGATCTCCTCTGTGGTTTTCTCTGTATGCTTAAGATCCTCCCACAAAGACAGATAAGGTACCCATTTAAAACTCAAGCCTAAGAAGCTGGATCACTGGGCCAAGGCCAGTTGTATGAAGTTCAACAAGGCTAAGTGCAAGGTCCTGCACTTGGGTCATAACAACCCCATGCAACACTACAGGCTTGGGGAAGAGTGGCTGGAAAGGTACCCAGTGGAAAAGGACCTGGGGGTGTTGGTCGATAGCTGGCTGAACATGAGCCAGCAGTGTGCCCAGGTGGCCAAGAAGGCCAATGGCATCCTGGCTGGTATCAGCACTAGTGTGGCCAGCAGGACCAGGGCAGTGATCGTGCCCCTGTACTCGGCACTGGTGAGGCCGCACCTCGAATGCTGTGTTCAGTGTTGGGCCCCTCACCACAAGAGAGACATTGAGGGGCTGGAGCGTGTCCAGAGAAGGGCAACGGAGCTGGGGAAGGGTCTGGAGCACGAGGCTGATGGGGAGCGGCTGAGGGAACTGGGGTTGTTCAGCCTGGAGAAAAGGAGGCTGAGGGGAGACCTTATCGCTCTCTACAACTGCCTGAAAGGAGGGTGTAGCAAGGTGGGTGTTGGTCTCTTTTCCCCAAGTAACAAGACGAGAGGAAATGGCCTCAAGTTGTGCCAGGGGAGGTTTAGACTGGATATCAGGAAAAATTTCTTCACCGAAAGGGTTATCAAGCATTGGAACAGGCTGCCTGTGGTGGTTGAGATGCCATCCCTGGAGGCATTTGAAAGACATCTAGATGTGGTGCTTAGGGACATGGTTTAGTGGTGGAATTGGTAGTGTTAGGTTAATGGTTGGACTCGATCCTAAAGGTCTTTTCCAACCTAAACGATTCTATGATTCTATAAGGCAGCATGATTGGCTGTACTGTGTAAACTCAGCAAACAAGCAGGCTAATTTGGGATGAAGGAGCTGTTTGCGTGGACTACACCATTAAGAACTCCTTATGGACTCACCGCTGCACAAAGCCTTCCAGCAGGCTATGCAGGACATGACTGCGATACCTCATGAGACGGACATCTTGAGGGGTGCTGTCAATACACTGCCCATTCAGGATAGGGCGCTCAAACATGTTGCTGAATTCCTGCCGTGAGCCTAGAAAGTCAGGTCGGACAAAGTCTACCATGCACCAATACTCAATGAGGTTGTTCTGGAGTGGGTAGCCAGTCAGCACCACCCGCCGGCGGGAGCGGATGTTCTTCAGGGCCTGCGAAGTGCTGGCATGGCAGTTCTTTATCCGGTGTCCCTCATCACAAATAACCACATCTGGGCCAGGGCGAGACAAAGCTTTCTCTATCCCTGAGGACAAGGAACATTAAGTGTTAGTTAGAGATGAATAAGACAAAGTTCTGGTTTTATATGGTCACCAACTTCACAGAAAGAAAAAGAGAGGTAGTTCTGAAAGACAAAAAAAGCAGTATTCATGGGTGGCAGAGAGCAAGGCTGACTCAGGAAATAAAATGTGACTAGACACTAGCTCCAATTTAGCATAATGTGGTAATGACCAGACATGACTGTCCCTTGATTTCTGCTCAATGGCCTGCATTGCATCAAGTTCGGTGTCTTGCATCAGATCAGACTGGTAAATCTCACACAGACAAATCCCCAAGTTCGGTGTACTGACTTCCATGCTTACTTGCAGCTATTGCAAGAAATGAAAGACTCAACCAAAGCTCAACAACCTTCTGTCTCCAAAGGCACAATCCTGCCCAGCAAAGTTTGATCATGTCAGGGATGCTAAAAGCAAGTTATAGGTTGTTTCCCTGTGCTGCCAGAGTTGATAGCCAGCTGGACAACAGGATCAAACTCTCTCTCACTCTCGAGGACTGGCCTCCCACCTTTCAGAAGCTCTTGCTGCCGGTCTTCCTCATCCAAGTCAATAATGACAGGGCCAGCTTGTTTCTTTGTTTTCTTCTTCCTGCCAGTGGCAAAGGACTTCTTCAGTGAGAGGAGACGGTACATCTCATATCCCATCAGCAGCACACCACCCTCTATCACCCAGTCATTCACCACCTTTGCACGTGCAGCTGTCGTCCTGCAAAACAAACAAACAAACCAACCAAATAAACTATAAGCTTTCTCTTCGGTTTCAGTTCAAGCCACTGGATTGGAGTCTGCTGAGAAAAGACGCGTTCAACTAATTAAAGCACTTTCTCCCATGAAACCAGACAGAGGAATACAATGAAGTTTCTTTACAAGACAATCTGGTACAGTGGAAAAGAAAAACGCCTTTTATGTTGCATGGGTAGCAGGGTTGAGGATGATAAATCCTTACAGGAACTGAGCTGTAGAAGTTTGTCATGTACAAAAGCATATCAAACTTGAGAGCATCCTTTTTAAAGAGCTGTTGAGGAGACTGCCCCTGCAAAAAACATTTTCAGAACGAGCTGCTAATGTATGTGGTTGTAATTGCCTAGTTGTTTATCCTTTGTTGTTGTCTCTTCCAGTGCTAGTGTCCCTCAACTATTCCTTCCCTGCTAGCCTGCTCAGAATTGGTTCAGGTCAAGACACTGTCCTCACTCAATCCTCCCAGAGCACACCAGATCCCATCCAATAGTAAACACATGGCTGGAGTAGCATCAGCAGATTCAAAGTACGTTCCACCCAGGAGGTGAAGACCTCAACAGGTAAGTGTATGAACATAGCCGATGAACTGAGGGTTCCCTAGGATCACTACACTGTCCTGATCCACGCAAGACAAGTGACCCAGAAAGCAGCAGAGATCCACGAGCCAAGAATACACTCTACACCAGGCTGTAACTGCAGTCACTGATCTCTCCCTTCTGGACAAGAAGGCTTTGTATAACTTGCCAGAATCCCTCAAGGACAACACGATTCACAGAAAGTCAGTGTTGGGTAGAGAAATCCCTAAGTGTGTGAAAAATCTCAGGAAAAAAACCCAACATTTAAAATACAAGAGATGTGGTATAGGGGCCACATGCCTTACAAGTCCCAGGACTCTGGTGGGACTAGCAGTGTACCACCAGGAACAAATCATAGCACCACTTCTCCTCTCTGCAGAAGTAGCTCTGTTTCTGGAACTGGGTTCCTGATCTCAGCATATATGGAATAACAGAAAAGTGCATCAGCAATGTGCGAAGGAAGTACAAGGTCTAAACATTGAGTGAAAGAGACAGTAAATCTCTCCCAGGTACCAAAATCCTCCTTTCAAGATGGCATCCACAACAAATGCAGAGTGGAAAAGATCTGGGTGTCGAGGGCAAAGAATTAGCCCAAACTAAACAGTCTGCAACAGCAATTCTGATACCAGTTCCATAAGACACCTTCCAAGAGCTCAAAAAGGCTTTTACTGGTACCCACTTGTGTTCATCATTCAGGATGTGGACTTTGAAGGTGCGGGGCTGGACCTCTTTGGAGTTATAATCAGCAGGAAGGTTTTCAGGTGCTGGGAGCCACATGTTGAATTCTGCTAGCCAGTTTTGGAGCGTATTCACCTGTAAAAGTTAGCCATAGATGGATTAAAAACCCAACTAAGTCACTCGGGATTTTAAGAGCCGAAATGAGAATAGGGAATGACACCCAGCTGGGTCCAGACAGAAGGAGCAGACCACAGCATGCAAACTCAGGGACACAGGGAATGAAAGAGGGAGAAGAGCAGCAAGGGTATGATAGAGCTGCATGTGAGACAGGACACCAATCAATCTCCTCTATACAAAGAAAGTAGTGCAAGGAAGCCCCTCAGCCAGCTCTTTACATGAGCTACTTACAGGTACAATGGCAAGAACAGTCTTTGCCTCCGTGTGTCGAAAAAGTACATCCAAGAAAGAGATGACCTGTATGGTCTTGCCCAGGCCCATGCTATGTGCTAAAATACACCCAAACCCACTGCTGGTTTTAAATCTCTCCAAGGACTCGACCAAGTTGTCATACAGGAATCGGATCCCACCAATCTAGACAGAAAAGCAGAAAAGGTATTAGAATGGTGGGAGAAAACAACAAGATAGGTAAGTATTTACAGAGTGGCAAGCACATTAGGATTGCATAAACCATGAAAATATAAAGGGGATGTTTCAAGTTCACTACAGTATTCTAATCTAGGGAAGACTCAGAAAGTCAATATTTTTAGATACTCATAAAACTTTCAGAGAATATAACAATAAATCAAAATTCATTTGTAGCCAGAGAATCTGAATTGGGGTTAATTTGTCTATAAATATAGTTTTATTTTTAAAATGTTCATCTAAATATACAAAGAAAAACGTTCCTGTCTGTGCCAGATATCACCACACCGTCCGTCACCAAGTCACCCAGGTAAAAAACTTCTTGGGCATCACAATGAACTCTAATTGTTATAAAGTATTTTGCCTTTGAGCAAGTACAGCCAGAAACAGGCAGTACATTCTTATCTCTTATCTTGTCATTGAAGATGAGTACGGGCTCTTGAAATAAGAGCTAAATACTCTGGTTATCACATGATAACAATAGCCAAAGTTATACATAGCCCTGGCCTTCCTTTAATTTGTCCTTATCGTTTGACTATCCACAACAGCCACCACCACAACCAGACCGGTCACAGATCTCACCAAAGAAGTTCTGCTGAGATTACAAGGCAGGCTTGCCTGAATTCATTGCATTTTCAAGGCTAATAAAGCCTACCTGATGGGGTTTTACTGCACGTGCAAGCTGGGGAGCCAGGAAAATGTCCTCCTCATTTGGTGGATGATTGATGTTGACAATGACTTGCCCCAGAGCATCTGACTGATTTAAGGCATCATTCACATGAGAGCCACTGCTCTCTTCACTGCCGTCCTCCTCTCCTTCATTGCCAGAGTCACTGCTGTCCACAATTTGGAGGGCATCATCCTCTCCTGAACTCAGCTCAATCACTTCTGTAAAGTAACCAAACCAGGAGAGAATAAGGGCAAAGGTTAACTTGACGTCAGGGTTTATCATGCATGGAAAAAACCTCCTATCTGGAAAACAAGGCTACCACCTTCTGCAATTCCACACTGGCCTAATGACCTATTCTGAACAAGCAGGCACACATCAGGCCCCTCAGGCCAGCATGAGTTTCCCCATGTTTCAGAGAACATTAATTTGGGCTGATCCAAACAGAACATGAGACAGTTTCTGTAAGCGTTTTAATGTTCTCCTCCATTTGTCTTCTTAATTCTCAAACCCAGACATGCATTTTACCTGTTGATAAAATGTCTAAGGACCACCATGGAATCAGGCAGTACTCTAACAGAATGGTATAAAGGAGTCAGGTTAGATCCATTTGGGACAAGGGACACAAAACCCAATTTCAGTTGCAGATCTGAATACTTAGATGCTCCTTTTATACACAGCGGATGATGCCACATCTCATGTAAGCATTCTTCGGCACAGCACTGAGCAAAATTAAGTGCATTTATAAAGCAGAAATAAACACAAGTTCACAAGAGTGCCTGATAGGCGAGGTTATGAATGTCAGTTTAGGACTCAAAGCCCAGAACTGGCCATATATTTGGAAACCAATAGGCCTACAAAAATCTGAAGTTATTCACTACTGGAGCATCTGACTAGATGAAAACAGGAGGCTTGTGGCTAAATAAAGAGCATATTGTGAGAAGACCAGGCTGAGGCAATTGGTCACTTACCATCTTTAATGCTATTTTTTCCTTTAGCATCATCTTCACTGCCACTGCTGGTACTATCTAGGCAGATCACTTCCTCAGCCAGGACCTGAGGGGGGAGCTGGGTAGCCTCTGCTGTTCTGAAAACGATGTCCTCTACAAACATAAATTACAAACAATAAGTAATTCATAATAATGGGGAAGGAGACAAAACTGTTCAGAAACCAGACAGTATTTCCTTCCACTTTTGCTCCAATAACTTAGCCTTGGAATTTTCCATAAGAGACTCTCACTGTCTACAGTACTGCTATGACTCAGCTTCCTGGGTCACAATCTCCTCCTTTCTCAATATGCCAAAACAATAGCCCATTGCTGATGGCACCCTCTCTATGGCATGCCCTGGCTGAGGCACACTGACCACGCAACAGGCTAAAGTCCCCTTTTTTAAAAAAAATTCTTTTTTTTTTTTTTCCTTTGGGTCTCAGAAGTAAAAGCTGTTTTTCATCCAGCAGAGAAAGTACCAACTGCTGAAGGGATGATAACTGTCCTTTGTTAGTAGGGACACTGCAATAATTATATCACACATATCATAAACAACTTTTGCTGATCAAGACCATTTGTTTGTGTGTTTAAGTATTGCCATGTGGGGAGAGAGGCTAGCTAAGAGGGCCAAATAAGCACCGCTGCAGTGACTCAGCAAGCAACGATGTTCTTCTGGGGCTGCAACCTAGTCCACAACAGTTTAAGTGTTTTAAATAGCTCTTATTCCTTCCCCCCCATGCAAAAATGTTGTGAACACTTGCACTTAAGGAAGAATATACATTTTCTCAAGAGGCAAAGTCAACTCAAGAACTCCCTACCCTGACACAACTTCCAACTGCACTTCTCTGCCCTTTACACCAGTCTGAGAGGCTGTGCTATAAACTAGATCACTGAAATGATCCAGGTTAGAAGACAATGCAAGATGACATATTCACTGGAAGACAAGGGTGATGCTTAACCATTTATACTGCCTGCTACTTCCCTGTTTGCTGAAACATGCAGGTTTCATCATGAACATATGTGCACCCAGTCTAACATCACAAACATATGTACACCCAGTCTATTGTTCCACTATCCCTAGTACCAGACCCATGCATTACCAGACCGTTCATAGTACAAATATGATCTGGATCAAGGACATGGCATTTCTGTCAAGTCCATTGGTTTAAGCTTCCATACCAGTTGGAAAGACAAGAGACCTGTTCCAGCATCCCGCTTTACACTTGGAAGTCCAAGTGCAGCATAGAATCATAGAATAGTTTGCGTTGGAAAGGACCTTTAAAGGTTATCTAGTCCAACTTCCCTGCAATGAGCAGGGACATCTTCAACTTGATCACGTTGCTCAGAGCCCCATCCAACCTGACCTTGAATGTTTCCAGGGATGGGGCATCTACAACCTCTCTGGGCAACCTGTGCCAGTGTTTCACCACCCTCATCATAAAAGATTTCTTCCTTATATCTAGTCTAAATCTACCTTTTTTTAGTTCAAAACCATTATCCTTTGTCCTATCATGGACAAGCATGGCACTACCTTCTTCTTCATTCAGCTTCTGTCCTTAAAAATCTTGCTTCAGGTGGCATCTCCCAGTACTTACCAGGAAGAAACTCTAGGGGTACGGTTGGGATAGTGGCTGGATAATCCTTCCGCTGCTGCTCTAGTCGTTTCCTTCTCTCCAACTCTTCCTGCTGGGCTGCTTTTGTCACGGCTTCCAGTTGGTCCTCACGCAACAGCTTTCTGAACACAGGAGCAAACAGAGAAACATGACTTGGTTACACTCAATTTCTTCCAAAAACCTGAATGGCTGTACAGCTGGCTCAAAAGATGATTGACAAGCTCCAGGTAGTCTGTCAGGACTGTCTGATGTTCCAGACTAGGAACATCATTGCCAAGGGTATAGACAAATTCTACAGCTATTTCAGGACTGAGCTTCCCAACGACAGGTAACACTACTATTACTCAAGGAAAAGACAAAAGTTTGACAGAAGCAAAATAATGAAAGGAGGAAAAATGTGAGTGGGTAAGTATATACTTAAGCTAGGTTATCATAGACTAGTTCTATCTGAAAGGATGTTACTTATGCCTATGAAGTTTATAAAGACAAAATGCACAAAGTCGTGCAAAGAAGCTATACAGGAAGAAAAGGTATCAATTCCCCCACAAAAAGTCATCACCCTGATTCTTCCCCAACACAGTATTTTCAGGAACTAGGGCCTCTAATAGCTTTAACAATTGTTTCAAAGGATGCTCTCAAAGCACCTTACTTTTACAGGTAATTTTCATTACTTCCAGAAGCTACTTTTCCCCCGCTTCAGTTTCACATGTGCAGCCCTGGAAATGAAGGCTCTTTTGCCAGAGGAGAGGTGCAGTACAAGCAGTGGTAAAATCCAGCTTCCTCAAACTAGCCTTTAAATCCACCCAATGCCATACTGCAGGGACATCTCCTCCATCCTAATGAAGTCTCAGTTTCCAAGGCCTACTCAACACTCATTCCTTCGGCTTTAAGAAAATCAATCTGCACAAGCTTATGAACCAAAGACCACCAGCACATTACACACAGGACAAAAGAGCCACTTGCTGCCACAGGAGTCCCTGCTCCATTATGACTCCTCTGAGCATTTTAGATCCCCTTGAACAAAATTTCATAGTGAATTACCACCTCACAACCTGTCCCAGAATATATGTGGTGACTTACACTATCAAACAATTACTGCTTTATAAAATTCAGGTGAAATTGATTTCCAGCATTTCAGTCACCAGTCATAGTATCAGCATTCCTGCCAACAAGGACCCAGGATAGTAGAGGGAAGGACTATATTTTAGGCTGTTTGCAATAGGATCCTCATCAGCAGATATCTGACACTGGATATTTACTTAACGGTGGTGCTGTTTTTCAATTACATGTCTCAAAAGCCAGCAGCAAGTACACAATTTTTGCAATATATTCCATAACCAAATATTCACTCTTCTGAAATACCAAACAAGTCTGCACCCACATGCAGCACTCCAGTCTGAGATCATACTACTCCCACTGGTGAAATCCTAAGGTTTTGGAAAAGAAAAGCCATCTGGTTTTCCAGCAGTGGCAAAATGTAGCTCAGAAGCAAAGTCCGGAGATTCCATTTTTACCCAAAAGGCTACATAGGACCCTAGCTCTTTCTGTCCTGTTGCTGCTTACCTTATGTTCCTCCGCATGTGAGACGGTTTCTGAGCCCTCTTCTTTTTGGTGTCCTCAGAGGCCAGGCTCTTGTGCTGGTTCTGCAAGAGTCGCTCTGCCCGCTCACTCTGAGATGAGGTAGTTGAAGTAGAGCGCTGCCATTCTCCATCCTCCGTGTGTTCAACATGGTCACCGCTGAACACGGCTTCCTGGGGTTGGTCTGAAAAGACAAGGAGGTAATGACATGAGAACAACTGTGCCAGGCTGGCAGCTGGCTTTTACATGAGCATTCATCAGCCAACAATCCCTATTCTCACTTGTTTGCAAGCATGTTTCTCTGAGGGTCAAAACTGGGGTCCTTTCCAACAGTGCCACTCAAAGAGTGTTAAAAAGTTTTACGGTGAAGGGTCTGCTCCCAGTGAAAGCCAAGACTAACACCACTCAACACAGCCCCAAAGTGTCCTGACAAGAAAACAAGGCAAAATTATTTCAGTCCACGTAGAGCACTTGCTGCCCCTAAGGGCCTGTTTTCCTACAGGGGCCCAATGAGCTCCAATTAAAACAAGGAACTCGAATCTCTTTTTCTTTGTTTCACAACATTCAAGTGGGGCAGAAATTTCCATTTATATGACACCTGTGTAATCATCTTCCAAGTTAACAGAACATACCACGCAAGAGGTTATCTGGTTCAAACGCTGGGTCATGGCTTAACAGGCAGCTCAGTGGTTTTATCACCAGGCTCCACTATCATGATTTAAATGGTAACTTCTGGCAAGCTTTTTTAAAAACAAAAAGTAAGTGGCAATACTCTTTCCACAGTATAAACCACATGCTCTTCTTTTTCTCTACGTTCTCCTATTTTCAGACTTGCATTAATGGCTGATTTCAGTCTTAAAGCACTATGTGAGACGACACCTTGTTCTATGTGACATTTTGCTCTTCAACAGGCTGCCAGTGACCAAGCTAATGCTTGCAGAGCGCAGAAATGAAATGTTTCTGTTCAAAAGCTTCCCTTGAAGTAAACTGTTTCTGACAAGCCTTGTAATAGCTTCTTTGAAGTATCTTGTCCCCTTGTGTCAGGCAAAGAGATACCCTGAACCTCATCTCATAATCAGTTTTCTTGCTTATACTGTGTATCTGAGCTAATGACTGAACTGAAATGACACTTAGACAGAACTTTGAAGGAAAGAAGGAAAGAAGACATCAGCGCAGAAGAATGTGGCAGATGAAGTAATACAGAACCAACAAGCATCACATTGTGACTCTGGGGGATCTGGAGACAAAGAGCATCCCTTCTCAAAAAGCTGGGAGCTTAAGTGAAGGATGCTTCAGTGCAGCATGTTGCATGTATAGGCACCTCTACAGCTGCCACGTTAACGTGCCTATTAAATTAACCTCACCACCAATATCACCTCTTAAAATTGAGATGATAAGAACTAGATTCACACCTTGGTCAAAAGCACCAACTTCGCAAGCTTCCTCTCCAGACATCCCACCAGGGATTGGTCTGAAGCCTATGTCAGCATTTGCTTGAAGCCTATGTCAGAATCCATTTAGGACTTCAGGGCTCACCCCACCATGGGCCAATACCAGCAGAGCAGCTCAAACATTTCTGTGAACATCAGTCCCAGCAAGTCTTACACATACTAGAAAAACAGGTATCCACAACTTATGTGATGAAACAGATCTCATGATGAATGCAGGAAAGAGTTATGTTGCACATGAAGACAAAGGCAAAGGAGTTCGCTACAGTCACAGTAGTTCTCCTACCACAGCCAAGGTCTCGGAGCCCTGTCCCCTCACCATGCCTCCTTAAACTTACAAGCTCAGACATCACGCATCACATTCACTTGCAGACAGAGAACTGGGCTGGGAATAAACCCAGTTTCCCAGGCTTCCCAGACAACAGCTCTGCTATTTGAGCTAGAGACACATTTTGGTCACATTACCTGCAATTCTTCAGCACTGTTTCCTTCCCCCCACCCCTCTCGACTCCTGGTTATATAACTAGATCAAAAGATTGGATGAAATAGGGCAAAGGGAAGCAGGGAGGCTGCACACGTGATCACATTCTCCGGGATGAGTCATTAAACCAGTGACTATCCCGGAGACAAACACTGCCGTGGTTACACCGCTGCCATCTCACCCTGAGCCCAGGGGACCTTGACAAGGCTTCAGAGAGCACAAAGTCATGCTTGTTTGGAAGCGGAAGCACTTCTCTCCCCACACCCCAGCAATTACCCACGTCACCTCCTTCGGCAGCGACTCTGCCACCCGTGCCGTGCCGGGAGAGGGTGCCTTCAGGACGAGGGTGATGCTAACAAAATCCAAAGGCTCAGCAGCCCAAAGGTGAGGTCATTACGTGTCTCCTCTGCACGTTTTCATATTTGTTGTGCAATCCCTACGTAAACTCATTCCACCTCTGCATTTTACTTTTCTTTCTTCTTAATCATGTGTAATACAAGCTCTGGTGAAACATACACACAGCTGGATCAGGTTATTTTTAAAAGATAATTCTCATCTGAGCAGGAGCCTGAAGCCTAAAATCTGACAATAAATTTGGCCCTGCACTGAGTACAGGCCCTCATCCGCCACAGCCATGGCTGCTCAGGCTGGTGTTTGTCCTGCCAGTACAAGTTCTGAGGTGAGGAACACAATCTGTGCCTAAGCCCACACTCCTGACACATATGCATCTAGATACTGAGATCTCTTCTGCACTAGCGACATTTCCAAACATCACACTGATTCAGCCGCAGTGGGATTCAGAGGACAGCCAGCTTCCCAAGGCTGATCCCATCCTTGCCACTACAATGAATAAAGCTGCTTTTCACAAAGCTTAACTAACACAATGATAAAATCACAAGTCACTTCCGTCTAACCCTGCAACAGCTCCCACCGCACCTGTGACACGAGCTGGCAGTTCCCAGCAGGAATTGTTTTGTTGCTGTTTTGTATTAAACCCCTGATTGTGTACACAGCCTAAATCTTACCGCATATGAAAAGCGAGACTCCCCGCTGCAGCCGTGTGGCTGCACTCCAGTGTGGTGAGCTCCAAGCTGTGTAACTGGGACCCACACTGAGACAGAAGCACATTAAGAAACAATAACTACCCGCACAAAAAACTATTTTGTACAAGAACAAGTTTAGTCTTCAGGTTGGAGGGAACGTGGGAACACCCTCGCCGAACAGGTCCCATCAGGTAATCAATAGAATAATTCCTGCCCCAATTCTGCCAAGCCTACATCTACAACAGGATTGCAATTATGGTTTTGTAACAGGAGCTCAACACGCTACTCTGACGTGGCTATACAAGTAGCTTTTTACACAACACAAAAATTCACCAGCCATGTTTGCATGTTGACAATTGCCAGACTGCCAGATCATGCTTACGCTGACAGTGCACTCTAGGAAGACCTGGACAGTTATCCACATTGCCTCAAAGAGAAAAGCATTGCCACCTGCCCACGGGTAACAACCTAGCACAACCTTGCACAGGGAGATCAGCCACATACGCCCAAGCACAGCTGAGCAAAAGAGCAGGCCCAAGTCCACTCAGCAGAAGACAGCCATGGGTCAGTCGTGGTCACCGACGAGGACGTAAACCCATCCCATGCTTACACACTGTGAGCATTGAGAATCATCTGGAACGCCAACTGCTGGCTTCACACCAGCTGTTGCATGTTTTGCACTGCACTCACTAGAATAGGCACCACATCTACAAAGATGGTCTCCTGAGGGCAGTGGTGATAGCATCAATGCAGACAGGGAGCTTGTCAAACAGCTGCTCTTTCAGGTGGGTTACAGCTCTCCATCCGAGAGGTCCCCAGGCAGTTCCCACTGGTCCTCGGTTACGGACACCTGCACACACCCAGGCACTCTGTGTCCTGCAAGGTACCCTGAACGCCAAGAGGGGCACGACTATCCTTTCTCATGCACTTCATAGAGGTTTAAAATGTGCCTCCACTATCAAAACCCAGCAGACCTGATTACAGCACGGCTCTGGTTTGTGCTGCAGACCAGGGGTTGCCAGTTTTCTTTTGCTCACTAAGCAGCAGCAACCACCGCCCCCAGCTGTACATACAAGCAGGGGGAGGTGTTTGGCTTCTCGACCAACACTTGCGTATTACAGTTTAGAAGTCTCTGTAAGGAAAGGAGTCGTGACTGCTCTGTATAACTCTGCTTCAGATGCTCCCTGTGGTGTGACTGCCAGAGCTGCCCCTAAGTGCTGCACACAGGTGTGACTCATGATGTGTAACATAGCAAAAGATTTGTCCCACAGTGGGGCACTTCTTATTGCACCCAAGCTTATGAAACTCACCTCATCACCTCCTTCTTGCAAAATACTCTCAGACTTCCCATAAAACAGCATGGGATGCAGCCTGGAGAATATTCTCTAGCATCTTTGATTCAGCAGTGAATTGCTCTCCGCACATACAGCCTGCTCTGCAAGGGGGCTCAGGTTGCTGTGAAGTGTCATGAAGCAGCAGGTACGTTTTTTGGGGTGTAAGATTTCTGTAACTAACACAGTCTTCTCCTGACACCGAGGTGCGTGAGAAACAGCGTTATAGCTGCATCCAATCTCCATGCTCCCAGGCAAACCTCAATAAGTCCAAGTGTCTGTGCACACACAAACATCCATCCACGGCTCTAGCAACAGTCCAACACTCCTAGGAGTATAGAAATTGCCATTCAGGATAAGACCTGAGGGTCCCCTACCTGAGGCTGTTGCACAAGAAGGTGCAAGAGACCCCACAGTAGACAAAACATTGTGCAAGACGATTACTTCCTTGCCTCCTCAGTTAGCCTAACGCGGTTAGCTAGAGGTTCACCCTCCTCCCGGGAGGCCAACTTCTCTGCCAGGATAACTCCAGTGACTCCACGGAAACTCAGGATGCCGAACAGCACTATTTTGCTGAGTCTTTGGGCATTACTTCCTACCCTAGGGACAGGGATGTGCATGCATGGTGAGGAAGGTAGCTGCACGCAGAGCAGCGAGGAGTCAATTCTTGCATTGGGAGCTCTCTTTGGTCTTGCACAAAAAGCGAGGAGCCGTTAAATATTATTGCAGGCGTTCTGGGAACTTCCATGCAGTTTGTGGGCAATAGCTTGTCAGAGACTAGCTAGTACTAGCTAGTACTACTACAGCCGGTACTGAGCTGTCAAAGCAGGAATGGGAGGAGCACTGAGGGACGGCAGAAGAAAGACTAATTGCACAGCTCCAGCTGCAACACACAGTCACTGCCACACTGAACCACAACTGTGCCAAAGGCTAGTGAAGTGACTGCAGAGCAAGCCCGACTGCAAAGGCACTGACAGGCTGGAAGGTGTTCTCTGGGGTTATGTGATGTTTTCCCAGTGCGCTGGGCACTGGAGAGGTGTGTGGGTGATGCCAGAGTTCAGCTGTACTTGGCACCTAAAAAACAGCAGTTCTCTAACTGCAACACAACAGAGTGCTCTGGCTCATCCTGTATTCAGCCGAGGAATAGAAGTTAAATGTTTTCAGAATATTCTTTCTCTGTATGCAACTGGTGCAGCTGTTGCACGGATGCCATGAAAGAAGGGAGGAGAGGTGTCTGCACAGAGCACCCTCTCATGGAGGCGGCATTACGAAAACACTTGAGCACCCCAAGGCTGGAGGCAAGAAATTCCTTGTGCAACCCCTCAAGGACGGGGTAGGCGAAAGCAAGGGGAAACCCAGGCTCCCTTCCTCCAGGCCCTACCTGCTGCAACATCCAGGAGAGCCACAAAGCCCCCTCCCACAGCTTGACACACATCAACGCCCAGTTCCTTCCTCCCGAAGCACTGGGAAAGCCACCCCACAAGGGGGATGGAGGGGGACGCAGCCCCTCCGGGGACTCAAGGCTGTGGCTACCCCCTGCAGCCACTATCAGGGCAGCTAATGAGCAACAAGACTTTGCTCTCCTCAGAAAATAATCGGGCTCAGTCTTCGGCAGCAGGATGCCCCTCCCAGCCACAACTGCTTAACAAAGCCCTAATTATGTAAGCATTACATAACCCAGCACACCTACCCCCCCGCACCAGCAGCGCCGCAGCACCCGCCTGGCCGCGCTCCCCGCCAGCACGCCGGGGCCCAGCATGCCGGGCGCCTCTCGGCCCTCTCCAGCCGCGAGCAGCCGCCCGCTCGCTGACAACACGAGAGACGGTGCCGAGCCGGGATCAGCCTTTTGTCTACACCGGTGGTTTCTTGTATGCATGGGGTACTCCTGTGCTTGTCTGGATGCCCCTCGTGGATGTCCTCTCCTCGCCAGGGCCACGGCTGTGGGGAGCTCCCAGTCCAGGCATGCTGTGCCCCGGCCAAGAGGGCAGCCATGCCACGTGCCTCGGGCAGCGGGACCTGCAGCTCCCTGCCCCTCTGTGTGCTGGCCCTGCTCGACTCCAACGAAATGCAGCCCACTGATGAGAAGCATGACCGATTTCCACCACTGCTCTCTCCCCGGCTCTGCTGCCGGCTGCGATGGTTGGTGTCCTGCTGAGTCACAGCCACGGTACTGCGAGACACAAAGGCATCTTTCTGGCTGAGCCTGCCCAGCCCCAAAGCTTGCCTGCTCCCAGGAGAAGCTTTCCTCACCTGTCAAACGGCACGTACATCAACTCTAACATCTTCATTCCCGTTGCCGATTTATCTAGGAGTTAACCACCTCAGGTCTGTCGTTCATACTTGTCACTGTAACCAGACACAGAGACTGTCATATTGGTATAACAAATAGCGCTGCTTGAAGTCTGAGTAACGCATTTTTCATTTCTCTAGGTATCTGTAAAGTGATCATTTCTCTAGGTATCTGTAAAGCTGCGGGTTCAAGATACCTACATGAAATCTGCAGATTGCCGGTGAGAGATGGCAGGCTGCCTCCATCCCTGGCCCAGGACCAGAGGACGGAGGGGAGAGACGTGAAATGAGCTCTGAAGAAAACACCACCAGCACGGGCTCTGCGGGCCAGAGCACCAGGAGGGAGCCAGACCAGGAACACACAAAAGCCAAACGCATCTCCAGACTCCTTCTTGGGCAGGAAGTAAGCCCCAATCAATGGAGAACTTTAAAAGAGAAATTATAAGGCAGCGCTGCCCTTCTTTTTTTCCTTCAGAGATCTTTCAGCGTATCAGTTACTGATGAGGCTATGCTGCGGAATAAAACTCCTTTCCTGGCCTGCGGGAATCCTTCAGGAGCAAAAGGCAGCAGAACTGAAGGGCAGGAGCAAGGAAGATACCACCCAAAAACCAAAGGGAAAGGAAGCCAAGAAGTGCCGGGAGGCAAACCGGAACATCAAACAACCAACTTTGGTGACAGACAATGTATCTTCTAACGCTGGGATTATGCAAAAGCAGAACCAGGCCCCAAATACCCAAGAGCTCTTGTTCTGGCCGGGTCTCAACGCTGCGGACGCTGAGACCCGGGTTACATAAACACCAAAGAGCACTTATATAACCGTTGTATGGCACGGGCTTGCAGCCACCGGCACCCCGCGCCACCAGAGCGCGGCAGGTAGCTGCTCCGGCCAGCCCTGCGCCGGGGAACCTGCGGCCAGCCCCTCCGGGACCCCGCACAAGCCCCCGAAATGCAGCCCGGGTGGGGTGCCCCGCAGGTTGTCCTCCCTCTCGCAGGCACCACAGAGGAGAGGTTGATGGTTACTCCGGAGCACCGGGCAATCTCGCGTCTGTTTCCGGCTCCGATACGCTCTAAGGAGGGTTGTGAAATTTCAAATCAAACATTCTCATAGTGCTTTGAGATGGCAAGAACTGGAGAAATGCAGAACACTGCTACCTGGCATCCCTCTTCTAGCTGTATAACCAAAATTACTTTTCCCAATAAAAGTCCTCAAACCTAAAATGTAAACTGCCTCCTCCTCACGAGCCCCCCCACCCTCACACAGGCACTGCAGGCATTAGCCAAGACGGGGAAACAAAGCCAGGAAACGCACCCGTTAAGGTAGCGAGTGAAGCAGGGATGGGTTACGTTTGTCCTTTAGCCGGGTGTGTGGGAGAGCAACCGAGTTACATAAAACTACGGCACCAGAGTCAGGAAGCGTTTCGAGCGGGAGCGCTGGGAAGTTTTCAACAAGCTGCGCACAGGAGGGAACTGAAACCTCCCCTTTCTGGTTATCCCAGTTAACCAGTAAGCCAGAATATAGTTTTGCCAGCCGGATTACAAAAATTACCATAGGGATCTAAACCACAAGTAATCAGAGTTAACCGTCAGACCTTACTTATTTTCACAATAGTTCAAAACTTTTTTAAAAAAACCAAACAACTGTTCTCTTCTATTAAGGTGGATAAATATTGATTTAGGTAACAAAGATAAATTTCCCCTCCCAACTTCAGAAAATAGATGCATACGGGGGCTTGACATGTTCCCAGCGCAGTGAATCCAGCTGGCTGCTACCATGACTCTTCTAGGGATAAATTTCAGGGACTAAGAAAAGAGGACGAGTAGGGGAGCAAGCATTCTGCATTATGCAACCATTACATAAGCATTAGTTTACACTAGGTAGCTGGGAGTTGTGGTATTAGCTTTATACCAGGATACCCTCAGAGCAATGAGAAATAATAAAGAAGGGATTATTGCTGCCACACGCTTCCAAGGCCACCAAAATGGCAAACAAACAACGAGCACAAGCCAAACTTTAATCCCTGCCTCAAGCTCTCACTGTAGCTTCGTTCAGGACCTGTTAACAGGGAGGGGGGAGAAGACATCTGATACTCACTCCTGCTTTAAAAGAGCAGCATGTGAAATAATCCCAGTGTAAAACTTCCTTCAGCATCCGAGTGCTCCTTTGTTGTTGCTCATGATGGCAATGATATAAGAGAGGAGAGATTTCAAAATTATAATACCTGGCATTTGCACTCTACTTCACTGTCAAAGGAGTTCACAAGCATGACACGGTCCTCACAATAACCTGTGAAACACCCTCTTGTCCATCTTGCAGAGGAGAAAACTAAGGCAAAGAAATCAGGTAGGCATCAGTGCTGCCTAACTCCCAAGTTGTTGGCTCCCTGTCCTACGCTCCAACCAACAGGCACTCTGTCCTTTCCTTAAATATAATTTCCTACTTGGAAAAACAAAACACAGTTGTGGATTTTTTTAGAACTGTAACAAAGCACAGAACTTCAGCTGCATTCCCTTTTTCTGCTTCAGTCTTAAAGTAATTTCAGAGGAATTTTTAAGGACTCTGTTTAATGAGGGAGGCATCACTTGGGAGAAAAAAGCAAATTGTTGAGTTTGAGCCTGTGTGCCACCGCATTCCACTGGCACTTCTCCCATCAAGTGCAGCCAGAAAAGTGACCGAGAGCACTGGAGAAAGCTAATAAGACCGGGATGAAACACCATCACTCAAAGAACAATCTGTTTCTAGTTTTCCTTTTCAAAATATTGGTGCTGCTTTGTGTGCTGCTAAAGCAGTTTGACAAAGGGCTGCAAAGTTGTTCATGGCAATCTGACTCACACAAATTGAAGCCACAATGTCACAAGGACACCTCTATCCAAAATACGTAGCACCCCAAAAGCTAAGCCCGTTACAGCCTGGAAAAAGAGACAAGCACTGGTTCCTTCAGAAGGTTGCTAAAATTACAACTACCTCTATGATAAAAAAAGAAGCATACTAGTACATGGGGAAGCAACAGGGCTCTTTAAATAAGAGACATTTTTCTTGCAGGGCAACAGCCTCTTTTCCAACAGGGAATAGGTAGTGTACTGCAACAAACCTTGATTTGCTAGCTGGTGGGTGCTACCATAAAAATAATTAAAATCCTCTCTAACTTTCCCAAAACATTTATAAAATAATAAACAGATAGCACAGCACTGCTTATACAAGCGCTTGCTACTTTGAACACCCCAAAGAAGTGTTCAGGCACCTAGACTGAGAAAAAGCCGTGTAAACCAGAGAGGAAGAGAAATACTGACCAGTGGCTGAAGCACAAAGGCAGGGAAGAACGTGACGCCTCAGTTCTGCCCCAGACTCACTCTGAGACCTTGTGCAGTTTTATCATCCTCTCTGGGGACAAGAAGGCTATGGAGGAGTGGGATGGAGACCCTCCTGGATCCACCAGCCAGAGCACAACCATGTTAGATCAGTTACAAATGCTTCCTCAGAGATAATTTTCCTTCTGGTAGAGCAGACCGTGGTAAACCTCGCCCCAGACTTTACAACTTTACTGCAACGCTGTACAAAGAGGAGTTCATTTGCACTCTTGCTCTCTTATGTTTGTACAAATGACCCCAAAATACCTTTCCACCCAAAATTTTTGGAAGGCCCCTAACCTTGCATTCTCCCTCCATCTATGACCTACAGTCTCATTTCCAAAAGCATCTTCCCCTCCCCTGTCTTCTCTTTTTATACCTATTATCTAGACTGAGTTACATAAGCCACTTGTATCACCCAGATTCCTCATTTATCCAAACTCATTTTGTATCCTAATTCCTTTCTCTTCTCAGTTCACACACTCCCAGAATGAACTTCTTTGTCCTGCCACCACAACCAGAGAACTAAAAAAGCAGGAAAAGATGGATTTTTTTTCTTTTTTTTCTAGAATGCACCCCTCCAGGAATGGACAACAAATACTGCATGGCTTATTTCTATAAAAACTCCTCACGAAGATCACCCTGCACTGGACTCCTATAAGAAACTAGGAACCCAGAGCTGGAACTCCTGGGGACCATTTTTGACCAGCTTATTAAGTTCACAGCATGAACTTTGGAGGTATTCACCATGTGAACAAGGTGGAAGAAGCTTGGCGTCCCCGAGTACCTGACCTCAAAGTAACAAGTTAAATTACAAATTTAGAAAGTTCTTCAAATCTGAACAAAGTCTTTTTCTCCAACAGACAACATCCTCCCACCAGCAAGCAAACTAAGCGGCAGCCATTCCCAAACTGTAAACTCATGGTAGGGTTTCACCAGCAACTTCCATTTGATGGGGGGGTGGGAGTGGGGGAAGAGCCAAGTAGCCCCTAGTCTGTTTGGCACTAATTAGGGGATCTGGAGCAAGCACCAACAGCTCTGCCTGGTGCCCAGACTGCTGCCTGGTCAGCAAGTCACCAAATACTTCACTGACAAAAGAGGCTCTCAAAACTCTTATCGAGTAGGATGTTGGGGGAAAGTATACACAAAAAGTTGAAGGGGGTGGGGGAGAGGACACTGGATATAAAATCATACTGATATTAACAGCTGCCTCCTCTCTTGCTAAAAATTACTTTTGCAGCATTACAATATGACAGCAGCAGAAACAATAACAGCCAGACTCAGAACATCACATCATCAAAGTCTTCAGAATTAAAAGCACAAAGAAAGAGAGAGCTTCCTTCTCATATCCCCCCCATCAAACCAACAAGCACTGCAAGACTCTGAAAATTCAACCATTTCCATCCCTGGCAGGTAGGCAGCAAATTAAAACCTGAGCCCCTGAGTCTCCATTCCTGATGCACTTTGCTAGCCACTGAGAAGGTTGCTGCTGCACAGGGGAGGGACAATGAATGGTCTGTAACAGGAAAACAAGAGGGAACAGAAAACAGGGAGGGGAAAAAAAACCAAACAAAAAACCACAAAAAACCAACCTGTGTCCTACCTGGAAACTGCTGAGACTCATCCAAGAGTAACATGCTGCTCAGCGCACTGAGGCAAGACGTCTGCCCACGACTCTGCCCCAACGCTTGTTCAATGGGGCCACGCGCTCTCAGCCCTTCTGCTATTCTTGTCTCAGGGTCTTCAGGACAAAAGTTTCCAGTCACTCCTGACAACTCGTTCTCTCTGCCTGCAGCCCAGCGAGCAGTAAATCCACTCTCACTGGCTGTTCAGTTCGCAAGTGGGAAATGCCTCCTGATAAAAGAGTCCAGGGTACAGGCAGGGAAACCTGCACTTTAAGGTTTCTGAAAATAACTTTGGTAAATAGCTCCTAGTGCTTGAATCCACCCAGCCGGTGTGATGGGAATCAGTACGCATATATCCTCCCTGCACCCAGCCGAGACGGACCAGGGTCACTGTTATATAACTAGTTAAATATGCCTTGTGTTCAGCCTAAATAAAAATTGTCACTATCTCCTCCCCTGCTTGGAGAGTCAAACAACACAGCCCTGCCCGAGGCAGCTGCTGCTCCACTGGGGACCGATGCCCGGAGCTGCGCGGCCCGGCCGGTTTGGCTTCGGTACGTGTTCCCGATCAGCGGGAGCAACCTCGGTTACGCCTGGGAAAAGAGTTTTAAAAGAGAGACGAGCAGCAGGGAGGCTGAGTGGGTGTGTACAGGGGAGGTCTCTCTCCTCTCTCTCTCATCTCGAGCGCCAGAGCTGCACGCCGTTCGGATCGGATCCCATTCACTCAGCCCGTGATCCAGTTCAACTAGTGGCAGAGACCAAGACTGAGAATAAAATAAAAATCCTTACATAACCATTCAGGCTCCAGCGGGGCCCCGCGCAAGGGGAATCCCAACAGACAACAGGACATTCAGAGGAGGGGACACGTGGGACCGTAATCGTGCTTCCAAGTTTCACAGCACAAAAGGAAAAGACGGAAGGAATGAGTTGCAAAAAGAAGTACAGCCTTTTTGGCTTTGCAAACAATCTTAGTATGCGTGACTTTATGAACTATTTGCATGATGCCTCCTAACTTCCAAGAAACCTGGACAACAGACTGAAACCTGAGCAATTCCTTGGGAGCTGGTAACCTGTTTGCAGCATAAGAGGCAGAAGAGCATCCTGTTCACTTTGTTAAATCAGCAGCTTGTACAGCACCGCTACTCTGCAGAAAGTTCTCAGTGCAGCAAACGGACCATGAATAAGATTTCCCAGTTTTTAGGAAACAACCTTTCAGAATGTGTGGAGTGCAAGATTATTCTAAGCGAGCCTTCCTCCCCATCATCCATCTGCACCAGAAGGACAGGTAGAGGAGAGAATAACTAAGTACAGGAGAGAATAAGTACTTTAAAGCTGTGGTTGAACCCCTAAAGGCTAACCATCATGCCTGGCCTTCTTCAGTGCTAGGCTTGTTCCATGCTTGATTCCCTTCACAGGCATGCCCAACGCCAGTAACAAACAGCAAACCTGGGCTGATAGACACGTAATGAAACCAACTCGCTCCTAGCAAGCATTTGTCCACATAATGAAGTCAGCTCTTTGCTTGAAACAACTGGCAAGTGAGAGTCGGGAAAACCAGGACAGGCACAAGAAGCCTGAAGCAGACTGTGTCTGAACAGCTCTGGCACAGATCTGCAGGACTCCAGGACAACGTGCTGCACTCAGAACAGCAAAGGTTGGTCTAGAAGTCTGCAAACACAGCCAGGGCAGAGCCCAGTTACCCTTGGTGTGACTCCAGGCATTTTTATTAGACCTTTCATTCAGGAGGGTGGCAGAGCACAGTGAACGCTTGCTACCATCAAAACATCCTTGTTGCTTCAGGGTACATCTCAAGTTTGAAACAAACCCAAGGTGCTGTTTTCATAATTAGAGCCATATACATTTTACCAAAGAAAAGATGAGCTGTATTAAGAGGCTCGGTAACAAGACAGCCTTTCACCTACATCACAGATGCAAATAGCCTGGCTGGTACACAAGAACACTCGGTGTTTATCAAGGGGGAAAAGAGGGACAAATATATTAAGAAAAGTACATAGCTGAGGATCTTGCAGCAGGCCTTATAAGGACTCTGTAGGGTTGGAATAAATAACCAAACATGACCTCAGCATCCGACCTAACGGATTTATGAAAGTGGGAAGCAAGATTTAAAGACAAGTATTTGTGTAAATACAACTGGGTACTTTCCAAGGCATGCTTATTACAGCAATCAAGCACGAGGAAAATGGAAGTTCAATACACTGGGGGAAACCGGCGACCTATACCTGTCCTTCTGCACACAGCAATAAAAAGGGAATTTCCTTCTTCACCCTAGTGTGCAAAATGGAAGGGAATTTTTATAGCTTTTCTACTCACAACAGCCTACTGGTGAGGCCATCGCCGTTAGCCATGATAAATATGTATTCACACAGCCAAGAATTAGATCTGCCAGAAACAGTCAGTTTATAAAATGATCTCCTCATGGAAGGTAATCTTGTTACAGATAAGCCCATTTACTGAATAGCTTTTCTGTGAGGCTAGCCTTGCCAGTAAGGAAGAATGTTCTCCCTCCCTGACAGGGTCTGAAATCTTACCTAGCTGTCGTACCTCACCTACCTCCTGCTCAAACCACAAGCTCTTTGCAATTGTACAACTGTGCTGCACATCAGAAGAGGCTTCTCAAGAAACTGTTGTCACTTGAGAGGTTCCCTTGCAAACAACACAGGAGATTCCCGTTAAAAAAAAAACAACAAACATTATAGAATTTGTATTTTCGTAGAATATCAAGATAAAGACCCTTCAGAACATGGTTTTTATTCAACTGACAAGTCTTTTCAGCAGCAATGTCAGCATCCCTGAGCACTGCAAATTCATAAGGGTTATAACTCACACCTAAATCTGCCTACACACACAAGAAGCTCGATCGTAAAGTTTTTCAGGACACTAGCTCCTCTGTATAGCAGAGAACATTGGGGGGGAGGGAGGGGATCAAACTAAACTCAGTTCAACTAAAAAGTTTCAACAAAATATCCCAAATTATATCACAAGTGACTCTCCTTCCCATCCTTTCAAGCTGGAGTAGCTCCTTCCCCATCCCCATGCCTGTTCTCCACCTTGAACCTGGTTCCCTCAACCCACTGCTCCCCTTGCTGAGCTCTGCAGGCCAAGCAGCTCTGGGACTGCTCAACACTGACCTGATCCAAGCCCACCCAGTGCAGTGCAGGTGAGAAGCACTGGATCCATAATGTGCCACCATGCTCTTGGTCCCTGCAAGCTGGGGTGGTTCCCTTCTCTCCAATGACTGTCCCGTGTGCTGTTCACCCTCATCGCCGCCCTGCAGAGCAGAACAGACCTTCCTTGCCCGTCCTCGACTGCTCCACGCTGGCTGTGCGGTCCCTTCCCCATCCCACAGCTCTCTCACCAACTGCTTCTGCGCACCCCACTGATCACCAACAGTAGAGAAGCTGCCTACAAATCTGAACTGTTTGTAAGTTATTAAACACAAACTAGGCCTGACAGCCAAATTTCACTCTTGATTATCAGCTGCTGCTAGTAGCACATACAAATACCATCAAGGTTACTTTTCCTGTCCTGTTTTCCATGTTGTTTCAGCAACATGGAGAAAACACAAAAGTATTGGGGTTTAGTTGGTTATGGTATAGGTGGTGTTTATCAACCTAAAACAGTTTAGACGAAATCAAACTCCACAATGCCATTTGTTGGCAACTTAGTATTGCTGGGCTTTGAGAATAATTTGCTTTTTAAACAAACACTGCCCTGTAAATAAAAACTCTTTTTGAGTAAGACCTAAACCGACCACGGAAAACCAGAGGACTCTCTCCATTTATTTAGTGAGTTTTGGACTGAACCGTAAGGCATAAAATTTGATCAATCTGTTTTTTCTCATTTTATTTGTATTCATTTAAATCTTGGTTTATTTTCTTTCCCATGCTCATCTAAATCATAACTGGGGGGGAAGTTGTACATAATGTAACAAAAATCTAATCACACAAAATACAGATAGTGATGAAACACTGTGCCTTCTGCAAATGCTTTTCAGACTATCGCTGTGGCAAAACATATACTGCTTCAGACTTCAGTCCCAGGCTTTCAAGGGTTGTTGAAACGCATTGAAGAAAACAAGCTGTTATTAGACCAGATGTAATGATTTTAAGTCGAAGGATCTGTATCACAGATATTTATCATCATCTTAATCAAAGCTAAATCCATTGAGTTACAATCCCAGCTATATTCAAGAAACGGATTCTCATCTCATCCTATAACTTGCTACATTTCTGCTGCTGAAGATGACACAAAGTATTTCTGCATGATAGAAGAGTGATTTTGTAAAACTTTAATTTCATTCCAGTTTTCATCTAAGTGCAGATTTGACAGAAATCACAAGCTAAGAGTACACAAAAGTGCCATTTTCAAATTGCTTCTAACAGTTCAAGTATTTAAATATTTTACATGGATGAAGATTACTTACAGATGTTTTAATTGCAAAATTTGTTTTGACAAGAGATTTAAACTAGAAGTTTCTGTTCACCTAGCCCAAAAAAGATTTTATCTTGTAGCCTTCTCCTGTCTCATTCCTATTTGCATATTTGCAAGTGAAAATAATGTCTTCTGACTCCTACTTAGAATTTTTTGAGACTGAGTCAGTGAACTGCATGTTGAAGAAAATGTGAACAAGACATTTTCAACATTTGTAGTACAAACTACTGTTATTAAAATAAAAATGGGTATTGCATCAAAAAAACTTTGATCCAAATGATGAGCCAGACAATTCTGAAAGTTCAATGTTGCAGTTTTCTATAAAGCCTAAGTGGGAAATTAAAACAACAAATAAAGCAAATAACTGTGATGTGATATTGTGTTTTAAAATCTGAAGAATACTTCTAATTTCATTAAGACAGTTCCCCCTCCTTCCAAACTTGCTGCTGCTTCTTGGCTAAAAATATTATACTTGTACAACATATAGCTACATCCACATTTTATTCAACCAGTCGTTAAAAACAGCACAATACCAGATAAATTAAGGAAAAATTAAAGTAAGGACCCCTTGCACAGTTTAAACTCAAATGCAAAGCAGAGAAGTGTTTCACCCAGTACATTTGAAAATAAAAAGGGCGCTGCCTAAAATGTAAAGCAGAGGATTTTGACTATGGCTTCATCACAGTCATCAAGCAACCTTGGCAAAGTCACTTTGCCACTCCTTACCTGTTCAAGAAGGAAAATATCACATTACAAATTTGCTAATTACTTTCCTTGTGATTTTGTCATGGTTTCGGAAGTTGCAGATGACAGAGTATGGTATCTATTAGCAATGACGAGGTGCGGTACAAAGCTGAGTATTGAAAACGTACATGGGGAAAAAGGTACCAAACGTGACAGAGAAGTAAGCGTGACCGTCCTTTGTTAGAGATTGTCTGGCTGCTTTGTGAAAAGAGAAAAGCAGGTTTTTGGCCAATAAAGCACAACCCCCATATCCTGCAAAGCCTTTCAGAAAAGCAGGAAGAAACAAGATACTTCTCTCCATGGAAGACTTGGAGCAATTCTTTGTTCAGCTAATAACCGCTTGCTCATTGACCCTGCTCCCCGTGCATTCATGCTACTCTCACGTTTGTGGCAGCTTTAAGAAAAGAGACCATGTAGCTACAGGTAAAAAAAAAATTTGAAAAAATCCATATACGTATATTTAGAAAATGCAGAGCCATGGACATGGGCTGTTCTTGAACCGCATAGAAGGATTTCTATTTTGTATTCCGTCATACGCAATAGATCAAAGGAAAGGAGGAAGAAAAGAGGGAAAAAAAAAAGGTGTAGCTAGTTATAATACCACGTCATTTCACGAAATCAGCCAGTCCCAGCACCCAATCAACAGTTCTGAAGTAAGCAGAGCTCTGGCGTCATCACCTCCTTTTAAAGAAGTAAAGCAAGTCATTACTCCAGGTTATATAACTCTGAGACTATGCCAGACTTTGTGCCACCCTCTCAAAAAGGAAGCCGCTGCTGTCAGAGAGCCTGGGACGGGGGCAGAGGAGTCACGAATGTTTTCATTCGGAGCTTCCCCCTGCTTAGGATAAGCAGAGGAGACCGGGAAAGACTCCGCACTTTTGGACAGAGCAGGCAGACGGCGAAAGGCTCAGCGACTGACCTGCAGCATCGTCAGTCTGTAATTCCCTGTGAAGGGGGCTGGGGGGACAGTACTCGTCAGGATCTCATCCTTCCTTCCCACAGCAGCAGTCAAGCCACACCTCACCCCGCTGAGAATAACCTAGTTCACAGGGTTAGTTAAAATGCTGGAATCAGTCAATAAAACCCCCACAAACCCCAGGCATCTCTCCTCCCACACTCCTCTCCATTCCTGTTACCTTCCCCTATTCCTCCCAGATTTATGGGCAAACAGCCTGCACACAAGGGACTTCCACCTGCCTCTACCACCCTCCGACAACTGAAACTGCCCCAACACAAACAAAATGCCCAGCAAGGCTATCTGCAGCTCCGGGTTCGGCAGAAAGGGAGCTAACAAAGCGTACAGTACTGGCTGTTCCCAGCAAAGCACCCAAGAGGATTTTTTTTTAATGTCACCATTTAGTCAGTCCAGTAAAGCCACTTCAAGGGAGCTGGGTGCCTGCCACAGGGTCTGCATGGGCATTTAGCAGCTCCCATACAATGTGCTGGGTACGCAGACACTTGCTAGCTGGGCAGGTCCAAACCCCTCAGACTGCACATAGAAACACCATTTGTTCTGAAAGACAGACTGTACTACAGGGAAACTGCCAGATTAAAAATAATGGGTAAAACATGCAGCCTTCTGTAACGAAGCAAAGTTCCCAGAGAAATCCGTGAGGCTTTTGCCTAAATGTGAGAGGCAAACCTTCTTCCCTGCAATTTCAATGTAACCTTTCTGCACTACTCGGTAACCAGGACTGCTAAATCAGCAAATGCTAGTATCCAGTCTCTTTTCACCTTTAATATTAAATGTATCTTTTGTACTTTATTCAGCTGGATGGTGGAAACATAGAAGACAGACAACTCCTAACTTGCTGGATCTTAGGAAACCAACACAAGTCTCAAATGCAAGATTTAGGGAGGTGGAGAGCGTATGCTTAACAGACACGAAGCAACTTTGGAGATGCTCTTATCCCTTTCAGGAACTGAGAAAACAATAAAACCCCCTCAACTTCTTAGTTATAGCAAGTCACCTGAGAAATGCATCCAATATCTGCCGTCAGACGCAGGTTTGCCGACTGAGTTATCGGCAACCAGCTGACTTGAGGCTGAACCCCACAGTCTGCACCCATATGATAAAGCATATTTAAACACTCTGATCCATAAGGATCATTTTCTAAGGTAATGCAGTTTCCCATAACAATTTGATAAGGTTTAAACACATGCCAATATGCGGGATATTAATTCACAAGTAAATTCTTTCACATGTAGCGATTACTTTTCTATCTCTATGATACCAGACGTGCCATGCTCTTTGCATGCAACTATTGGCTTGGAAGACAGTCTACGAAAAGTCACTATAAACATTAAAATCTACCTGGTTGTTTAAGAACAGTGAAGTGCACAGTGGTACATAGAAGTTCACGTTTGGTTTCCCAGGCTTACAAAGATCAGGGCCATTGGGGAGGCAACAAACTTACTGTTGATAAGAGGTTTGCTTCCCCCAGGATATGCCCTTCTAGCTTCTTTTTCTAAGTACTGGTGAACTCTAGAGGGAGCTGCATCCAGCCACGAGTAATCAAAATAAAAGAATCAAGATAGGAAAGTTGATGAAGAAGGAAAAAATGGAAAGATGTCAATCACCACTCTTCTCTTCCCTCCAAGAAATCCACCTTGCGCTCTGCAAACAGTAACTTGCAGGTTAAATTATAGGATTATTGCTTACTGGCACCCACCACTCTGACATACATACACATAGAATACAGCAGAGCTTAAAATTAAAGGAACCCCCCGATCATCTTCAGTGCTTTTCTAGATTTAGGGAAGTCCTGACTTTTGTTTCTTTCCACACCTTTTTCTCCAACTCATCCACTTTCAATCAACAAAAAGAGCCTCCTCTCCACTCCAAGCTTACTCCGACAGGCCGGTGCCTTTCCTTAGCCCCTGCCACCAGCCTCCAGCTAAACAACAAGGACAAGAGATCAAAGCACATGTATCACCAGTCTGAGGCAGAAAGCACAAGCAATCAAGTCCACTGTGCCCATGTACTGCAGCAGACGGAAGCATCTCATTAAAGGGTTCCTCAAAGAGCCGCTGTAGCCTCTGAGGCTGCCTCGACCTTGGGATGCCCATCTATCCTCAATACCACCCAAAGACACAACTGTGAAAAGCTGCTTTCTAAAAGGAGTTGAGAGATTAAATAAATAATTATGTATTTGCTCCGCCTCTTCTTAAGGAACATGTTTCATTTTCTAGTAGATAGGGAGGACAACTTAAAACCAGTGTTTCCTGAGAGAAAATGGTGTGCAGTCTGGTCAAAAGTAGAAGGCAAAAAGATTTCAGGTTGCTGGGACTAATCTCCATTTACCAGCCCACACAGGACCATCCAATTCAAGTAAAAAGTGCAGGTAAATTACTTTCCAACAGCAGCTCCCCCCCCTCCTTTTTTTTTTTTCTTTTTTCCTCCAGCAGTATGGGCCTTTCTAAATCTGGATATAAAATTATAAAGAACAGGATATCATTTAGCAGGGTATTATTCAGGAAACTGTCTCCACATTCTGCCTCTCAGTTTCATACAGGTGAGTATAACATGACCTCATTTGTAAGAATAACTTCAGATGAAAAGCAAAAACTCGTGTACATGAGCAGGAGGAGCCTGCTAAATGAACAGACTTATACCAAAGACTTTCCTCTCTTCCCCTGTAAGGACAGAAATTTGCTCTATTCCCAACCCCACACATCCAGCTGGGGACTCCCACACATGCCACAGTCTTGTTTTGTTCCAGCGCTTTGTTGGGGAGAAGAAAAGATGGAATGACTTTGGGGTGGGAAGCACATGGATAACACAATCTCCCAAGATGAGCAGCAGCTCCCTGCACCTCAAGGATGCATTCATGTATCATTCAAAAAAATATTAACCCACACTTCCACATGACTTCAAAAACTGATTTCCAAAATAATTTCAGCTTTAATAACTCCAGGTGCTAATGAACTTTCTAGTAAGTATGGCATTAACTACTGATTTTTCCCCTCAGGTTAGACAAGGAAATTATCCAGGCAGCTACAAATCGATTTCACTTTCAATGTAATTGCACCCCTTGCACCCCATGATGGTGAGCCGCAAAGAGCCACAAAGGAACATCACCTTAAACAAAATCCATTCTTTCTATAATTTCATGCCAATTTTTTTTTCCCCAAGCACCAAGTGAAAATTGTACGCAAAGCTGATCTAGCAGTACCCCTTTACCTAAACAGGCTTTCCTCTAGCAAGAGTTCAAGGAAAGCAAAGAGCTTTTCAAACCTGAATCAATAGCGGCTGTCATCTGAAGTCAAGTACTCCTCCCTTGCTACCTTGGGAAACTCAAAACTGTGAGTACCACTGGCACACTCAAGTTCAAATAAACAGCAGCCATTGAAATACATTCTGGATCATGCTCCAGAAACAAGAGGTAACTCTGTTTGAATCTGTCATGATACTATCAAATATCATAGACAGGGATGAGCACAGTTTTAAGGGGCTAGGGTGAGGAAAAGGGTCTCTCTTTCCCCTCACTAACCTTCTGTTCCAAGCTTTCAGAGATTGTGAGACTCAGCCCTGGTGCCTTCACCCTACTAAGAAGCTGCAGTGCAAAAGCACACAGGCACCTGTGTGTCCTCCAGTCTCCCGGGACGTGCAATTCTGTACCACCAACACAACTGTGCTCCTTATTCACTCCTCTCTTAGGGTCCATATGTCCATAGAAAGCCCACACAAAGCAGTTTTGTTTTGCTCCAGCACTTTGCCAGGGAGGAGGAGGAACAGGATGAGTCTGAGGTGGGAAGAGGGAGTGCGCTCCCTAGTCAGACACTAGTTTGACTAGTTCTCCGCTAGTCAAACAGAGATGCCACGGAGCTAGCATGCCCTCAGCCCTGGGGAAAGAAAGAGGAGATGGGACAGGAGAAAACAGGCAAAGTGGACAATACAGGGCAGAAGACAAGGCTAACTGTGTGGAGATTGTCATATCACAATAGCAGCATTTAATACACTATTATTTGGTGTTGCCTGGTACATCTGTACACTAAGAATTGCAGCACTACTGGGGTATTAGAAAATTGTCCACTGCTATACCCCAGAAGTATTGACTCCAATCCCTGTCTGCTGTACCACACACCTTGTAATGCAAACACAACCTGTAGCCTTTGAGAACAGAGTCTGAATGCCTGAGCTCATTAAGGCGTCTTTCAGAGAACTGAAATAACCAGCTCTTTACACTTTTACCCCTGAGTTACACTTTAAAAAAGTGTTTAACCCATATACTCAGAGGTAAGAAAACAAGCAACTTGCCATCACAATTAATTATTGCAGAATTACTGCAACATATTGCAGAATTACAGCAATATGTATGAGTAGGAGACAATGAATTCCAGAGACTTCAATCAGAATAATCCAAGACATTCAGAAAGTGAAAAAACAGAGCACTACAGTGGGATTCGTTCAAACACTCAACAGCTTTCCTCGGGAAAGCTCTGAGGTATGAACGGTCCCTACATTTGAAATGATCTGTAAAATCCATATTGGAGGTCTGTTTCCTCTTTGCTCAAATTAGCTTTTATTCCTATGGAGCTCTATACAGCCCGGAGCAACTACCGGGATCAGAGAAAAAGTGCAGGACTTGAAACAGCTCTTTATCTCTACAGTCATCAGTACATCACATTTCTAGTGAAAAGGATTTAGGGAGTTAACGAAAAAAGTTCTTGGCAGTCACGCACTGATATCACAAAATCGAACATGATAAAACAAGTGCTGCTACCCACAAGTGATGAGAAAACAGATGCAGTGGGCAGGGATGACAAGGCTGGAAAAGCAGTGGAAGTCTCTGTCTAGGATTGAAGCGTGCTGCTAGGATGGGTGTGCAGTTTGGCAGCCGCTGGGAAGGGATTATGTATCAGGGTAGGCACGTCCTGGAAGAAGTGCTCTAGAGAAAAAGACTGAAGCTGTAAGAGCTCCTACACATGATGCTAAGGTTCATTAACTGACCACTACTGAAGAAAGGTACAAAGGATGTAAGCTGTGTGGTTATTAACGCCCACTTATTCAGAAATATTCAGAAAATTAGCCTTCTGTGCTCTTTTTCTTCCTTGGGGGCAGGGGAAGAAGGTTTAAGAACTGCTTTCGTCAAGACTGAAAGTTTGTACCGTAAAAGTTCAAACTAAAGTAAACTCTAGACCATCTATGGGATAGCCTATACTAAATGCAAACAAAACTTCAGGTTCTCAGAGCAGAAATGAGAAAAACTGCACCAAAACTGAAGGTAGCACTCTTAATTACCAGAATGTAAAAGAACACAAAGAAAATTCTGAAACTGAAACCGCCACAAGTATTAATTCCACACACAACATATATTAAAAAGACAAAAACAGGTTAAACGTGCAAAACACAAGCCACTGCTAAGTCTGAGACCAGACTATGCACCATCAACAGGTGTGGATAATACATTAAACCTGGAAGGTTCCTAAGTAATCTGAGTCACCATCACAACACAAAACCTATGTTCCCAAAACAAAGCCACTATTTTGCAAGCAAGCAGTAAAAATATTAGTTTTATAATTGTTGTAATCACTACTATTTATAACAAGTAATCAGTTTCAGTTTGGAGAAAGCGTATATGCAGCCTGTCACCCTTCCAAGGAAATAACTGTGAAAGTATTAATAAACTTCTAAATCTTGTAGTGCTAGAAATATGCAAGAGCCCACCCACAAGGGAAGGATCCCCCCGAAATCCCCAGTGGAACATCTACAGCACAACCACAACACCAGGAGGGGAGGAGAACAGCACAGCTGGGAACAGGGAGAACAAACTTTCAACAGAAATTATTAAAATTAAGCTTTTAAAAAGCTTCATGGAATAAACATTAGAGCATTTCCTTCCTTCTTGTGAATAAAAGTAACTGTCTGTTCCTAAGAGGATTTTTATGAACGAGGGTCATCTACAAAGAGACGGGACTATAAGCATCAGATAGGCAAAATAAAACGATCCTCTTCATTCTGAAGTTAGCCGAATTTCATAGGCCAAATAGCAGCAGAATGGTTTTATATTAGATTTAAGGTAATATAGATGTCAAATGACATTTCTGAGGCAGTATGTAGCTGTGAAGAGATACCAGGAAAAGCAGAATGGACACCTCCACAGAAAACAATAATTATACAGCTAAGTACACAGAAAGCACCCTGATATTCTGGCAGACAGAATTAAAGCTGAAACAATCTGAAACTGCAGAGGCAATCTAGCTTTGCTCAGACTGTGTAAGAGAGAGTTTTTCCTGTACCTAATGAACAGCTATAAAAATACTTTGTTAGTTACGTGTAAATTGTCTTTTTATTCTTCCTCATTGTTTCCTACGTTCGTTAAAATTTATTTTTAATTAGTCACTAAAGAAATGTAAAGCATAAACATGTTTCTAGTGCTTTAAGATTAAAATAAACAGCTGTCATTAATGGTTAGCAATGTCCTGATATACCTACATTAATTTTGTTTGCTTTGGAAAGAATAATCCTGCTAAATGATTATGAGTATTCAGCCACAATAACATAGATGTAGATGATAAAATACATAGGTCTATAATAAAATAACCATGGGGAATGACCCACTTGGACATGACATACAGCCACTCCTCTCTGTTAACAAATGTCTGTCTGCAATGTCATGCTTCCTATTGCTCCGCTGGGTGCAGGTTCCCATGAACAAAGTGACGAGGTCACTGCCAGTCTCTTTGAGACAAAGTAATCTGCGGCCCTATAACTCTATCTCCTGGGAATTCCCTTGTTTCTTACCTGAACTAACACTTCCATTTCTGCTACTTTCTCATTACAAAAAGTCATCACGTGAATAAAACCAGAGGAATAAAATTCATTTGTGTAAACATTTTACAAGCATTTTAAATCAAAACAGCGTCTTCAGGTAGCACGTGGCTGAAAGAATATAAAAAAAAAACACCAAACAACACTTGAGGACAACAATGTACTTTGAAACCAAAAATACTTTAGTAACTAGAAGAAGAGAGAAGTATCTGTCTTTAATACATTCTATGCTAAGAAAAGGAAGACTATTCTCAGTAGGTTGAAGTAGGTGCATTCAAAAATATGCACACCCTTTGAAATTATTAAAAATCATAATTTTAAAGGAAGCAAATATAGCATCCCCTTAGGCTCGGGCTGTAGTTTTATGATACAAGGAGTTTGGTGGCAAATACAGCACGGGGAATTCCCACCTGAGCCATGCATTCCTCTCTACGTGCCCTAGAACATCAGCCCTTCTGCTGGACCAACAAACATATTTCTAGGATCATGCCATGAATCAGAAGAGTTACCTAATCGTGCTTACATGTAACCTGCACAGCACAGGTCCACAAACAGCTATATTGGTCCTAACTGAAGAGGAAAGCAGGGCAGTTATAACTAGGTGAGGATAGAACGTGACAACTCACTTAGTCAGGACTGCCACCTTTCCTACTGTAAAACAAACCAACAAATAAAAATAAACCCAACCTGTATACTGTCAGAAAAGAACATTTTCCAGTCGTTAAAGATGATTATTGTAAGCGAGCAATAACTGCCCATAGCATCCATTAAATTGTTTACCTATGGGCAAGCCAGTGATGTAAATATATTCAGTTTCACCATATCCTTTTAATAATACAAGTAACTGTAAATGGATTTATTTACTTCTTTATGTAATTGCTTCCCCAGAATCTGTAGTTATTTTAAAAATTCTATCCTCCTTACAATTTATGCTTGTGGCTTGTTTTCATGATGGAAATTTTTTTTGACCAGGAGTCTAAATTTAACCTACATTAAATCCCTATTTAAACTAAACACCCACAGAAGCACTTTTCCCTACCAAGTGCTGGGCAAATCCTAACCCTTATGCTATCCACCAAGGTGTCACTCACCAAAATTAGCAACGCCAGTTTTGTATAACAAATGTATGCAGAGATTCACAACCCCATTCACTTACCACTCTCATCAAGTAAGTCCTCCTCATCATCCCCATCATTGTCCTCCTCCATCGCCTCCTCCTCATCTTCCTCCTCCTCCTCTTCCATATCCTCCTGCTCCAAGTCCGGGTCCAGGTCCGGATCACTCCCTGAGATTGACTCGTCTGACATGATTCCCAGTGGTGCTCCTTGTGCATTACCTGCTCATGTTCTACTGTGAGGCAGCCCTGTGAGAAAAGAAAAGAGGTACATAATGAGCCCAGTAAATCCCAACCTTTGAGCCTCAAGGCTCAAAACCATAGCAGGATTACTGTATATAAAAACACAAATTTGCCATCAGTCTTTTAAATAACAGTTATGTTAGACTGTGCACAAAATCCTGTGTAGAAAATGGATGCCATAAGCAATGTATCATAATGATATAGGCCCAGCATTGTAGAATCAATATCAAAACCAATATATTAACTAATCAATCAAAAAACCACCTCTTTCTTGGTATCCTTGACATGTACACAGCAGAAAGATTCCTAGTATCAATGTCTTATCCAAAGATGCAAAAATAAATAAATTATGTGAACAATTTCAGAACACTACCATCCAAACATGAAGCATAGAAAAAAGGATCAGACTCAGAACCTCATATGGATACCTGTTACCCTGATCCCCGAGCACTGCAAACATCATCGCAGTACGCAGACTGTGAAACCACCCTCCTGACTTAGCTGTACCCACTGCGAAGGTCACCCAGCTACTCATCACAGACTGTCTGAAGTCTCCGTTCCAACCAACGGAACAGAGACAGTGTTACCTTAATAACGGTACAGACAGAAGACAACAAAGATCCAGTTTTTAAAGGTTGTACGTTCCTTTGTAAAGCAGAGTAAGAAGAAAAGTAAACACAAAGGAAAGATGGATCAGAGAGAATTTGCATTTCCTTCCTCTAAAGGACAAGACCGGAGCTGGCTGTGCATGACTCCTCTGTTACACTACTCCAGCGCATCGCAGCAGAAACCATGGTACAAAATAACAATACGGCCTAGAGAGAGGGCCAGGGCACCCACGAAGTCACAAGATTATCTGTTCAGATCATGCACTGTCACTTCTGGACAGTGATGGGTACTCCTTTTTCATACACAAAGAATTATCAGAAAGGAGCTGTGTAAGATGGATGAAAAGAAAGAAACACAACCAAGAAAGGAAAATAAAGAAGGCATCTTGATCTCAAGGAACATAAAGCAGAGGATGCGTTCAAAAAATCAAGCCTCAGAAGAATTACTACCCACACATTCCCCAGAAAGCTTTAAAGAAAGAAGAGGGAAACGTTTCCTTGTCACTCCTTTTCCACTGCCCCCTACTTACACCACATTTCCAGTGTAAACTGTAAAATGTTTGAGAACTAATCAGTCACTTCAAAAAAAAAAAGAAACAACCTACTTCTAAGCAGATAAGGCAGCATACATATCTACAAACACTTCAAGAAACAGAAAAATTTCATTTTCAGCTGTGTTTCAGCAGTAACTAGAGGAGCTCAGAAACTTGAAGGTTAAGGACACAACTCAACACCCCTGTAGCAGGGCTGAAAATCTAACTGTCAAGTATGCTGAATTATTCCAGCTGAAGTCATCAGTTCCTGCTTTGCCTCTCTCAGATCCTCAATAACATTGAAGAGTGTCTGGAAGAAAATAAGGGAAAAACAGACTTTGCGGAGATTGGTATTGGAACAGGAAGCCTTTCACCACTAGGTCCCAGGAGCACTTTACCACCAGGCAGAGACAACTGAAGTCCCTACACTATTCACAGAATCACAGAATAGTATAGGTTGGAAAAGACCTTTAAGATCATCGATTCCAACCATTAACCTAACACTACCAAGCCCACCACTACACCATGTCCCTAAGCACCTCATCCAAACGTCTTTTAAATACCTCCAGGGATGGCGACTCAACCCCTTCCCTGGGCAGCCTGTTCCAATGCTTGATAACCCTTTCAGTGAAGTAAAATTTCCTAATATCCAGTCTAAACCTCCCCTGGCACAACTTGAGGCCGTTTCCTCTCGTCCTATCACTTGTTACCTGGGAGAAGAGACCGACACCACCTCTCTACAACCTCCTTTCAGGGAGTTGTAGAGAGCGATAAGGTCTCCCCTCAGCCTCCTTTTCTCCAGGCTGAACAACCCCAGTTCCCTCAGCCGCTCCTCACCAGCCTTGTGCTCCAGACCCTTCCCCAGCTCCGTTGCCCTTCGTTGCCCTATTGCACATGTCACACAAAATAAGTTGGCTTAGTCAAGCAGATGGTAGAAAAGGCCAAAATCTAAATTAGCTCGAGTGGAACTGTGCCAGTTTACACAAGCCAAATAGATTTATTCAGCTTCTGTGGTCTGCTGGTAGGCAGGTACTGAGCCCTGTTGCTGTCAGCCTGCTGCAACACGGTGACTCCCAGGCACTGCAAGGTCCGGCACTGCTTACTTTCTGATGTCTGGTGACTTCAGTCAAGGACTGCAGATGCAAAGCAATCTATTATCAGAAGTTCCTCCTGACAAATGCCATTCTAAAGTCTATGTGTATTTCAAAACAGAAGCTTATTTTTACTTTTAAATAGCAACAATGTTCACTTCCAGCTGATATTCAGCCCTAAGGAAAACAAACATTATTTTACTCTTTACAGGTTATACTCAGGCCTGTAACCGTAAAGCTGCATGTGTTTTCTTACATTTCAAAGGAGCTGGTCAGTAGTGTCGGTCTCTGAGGGTCACCTGGGATTTCAAGGGGATTTATTTATTCCTATGTTGACCATACTGTGCTATAAAGAACCTCGCATGCTATCTGCTGGAAACCATATCAACAAAAGCATATTAAAAAAATTCAATGTTTTACTATCCCAGCCAACTAAGCACCAACTAAAAAAAAAAAACCACCAACAATTAAAAAAAAAAAAACAAAAACAACCAAAAAAACAAAAAAGAAGAAATACAAACACTACTAAAATGGCAGGAATGAATTCTCATCTACAAACAGGAAAAGCAAAAGTGCTGTAATGCCACTAAATGCTCCAGGTCAAAGAATGACACATGATACAATTTCTCTCATCAGTATCCTCCTGTGTATCATCTCTCATGTTTCACTGTTTGTTGCAGAACCTTAAAAAAAAAACCAAACAAACCAAAAACCAAAAAAAACCCCAAAACCAAACAAAAAAACACCACAAAACACTTTCTGAAAATTGTTTAAAGGAAAGGATATGGGTCCTTGTCTTCCTATAAATAAAAATCAAACCCAGTGGAGAGCAGCTATATCTCAGAGTGGAGTACAAAAGGGCTCTAATCTAAGCTTTATTTTTGTTTAGCGGTAAGTACATGTTCTTTATAAGCTAACTCTTGACACCCGCTCAGCAGCCCCAGCCATATGCAGGAGAGTTAAACAGGAGCTTTCGAAAAGACTTAATTAAATCTTGCAGAAGCTGGGTGAAACAAAGATGCTTAACTCCTCTGTGCCTATTGTCATGCTGCTGTCTGTCTTCCTCCCTCCCATCCTCCTCCTCGGCTCTGGCAGCTCTGCAGCCGCTCTCCGTTGCATAAGCCCGGGGTCCCAGGAGGGCTCCCACCCTGCCCGGTGGCACTGGGAGCACGCAGCAGGGACACGGCACGAAGGCAGGTAGGCATTACACAGCCGCGAGACTGCCCTCGTTTCTCACACCGATCTGACCCAGTTCGGAGCCTTCCACCAAGGGGAATTACACAACAGGGCCAGATTGTAGCTGCCGCTACTGTTTTATGGCCGAGTTATTCCAACCTGCTCCATCTCTTGCCTTTGCACACACAGGCGCACCGTGCTCAACATTTAATCGCTGTAGGAAGGGCACTTTGCGAGAGATAAACAGATTACCTTCAACTAATCAAAGTTACCATTTGCCTGGACTTTCTGGCTGTCCCACATTAGATCAACCCGCGAGCCTCCTGCCCGGCCGCAAGAAGGGAAGCTGCACCCCAAGCAGTACACTGTAAGGAGGGTTACCAGCACCAAGAAATACAAACCAAACCTGCTGCACCACAGTTCACAACAGAAAGCCAGAGGTCCATACAGTACAGAGCCCAGTTCAATACCCGGTGAGGCCGCTGAGAAAAGGCACAGGTTAGTAGGTGAAAACACTTTGAAAAATTCCTCTGGCTTACTCAAGGAGGAGAAAAGAGCTGTTACGTTTACCTTACCCATGAAGTTAAACCCTGCAATCAACTGCACATCAAATTAACATCCAAGACAGCCTCTCTCATGTATTATGTCCTGTCTTTCAACAAAGACAAAAATAGTTCAGAAGTTTTTTGGGCTTTGCTTTTTTAAGGTAGAACATTTCAGATAGTAAGTAAATGCCACGTGGTGATGACTGCCTCTTCCTCAGCCTGCACAGAAAGGAGGCTGTTCCGGATAAGGAAACTTCAAGGGCTTGCAAGTTTGGACACATTTCTGTTGTCCTCATGTTTTTCTTTCACTCTGCAAAGGTTTAAAATCACCATTTCTTCTTATGTATGAAGTTAGAGAGAAATGTGAAAGCGAACTTTTTCCCTTCTAGGTGATAGTTTTTCACCACAGGGTCATGCATGCCATGAGCCAAACTATTAACTGAAACAGCAAACATCATGGGATCTGGTGACTTTGCCCATTTTTGTACAACATCACTGCTTTCATAAGAGGACTTATCAGCACTATAAAAACAAAACTATTATTTAATTAACTATTACAAATACAAAGAAGTAAAAAGGAAGGATGCAGGACAGGGCAGACTGGAGTGCTTCCCCACCCGAACAAGGAGGAGCAGGATTCCCCTGTACCTCCAGGAAGCCACAGAAGCCAACGTGGCTTTACAGAAGCTCTTTGCCTGCTACGACACAAGCGATTTAGGCACAGGACATGCTCATTCCTGAGTACACACCCATCCCATGCAAATCCCTTCAGAAAGGGCAGGTTTAACACTAATGCTACCGTGCTGAATAGTAAAGAGGATTCCATCACCTCCCCAACCTCCAGCCAAGCCCAATATCTGGGACTCATCAAGATTTGTCCCTTAAAGCCTGTTTTGTAACCAAGACTTCACATTGGTCATTGTGGTGCCTGGCCATAGAAACAGGATCAAGCATGCTGGCAAATCACAAGAGGATTTGCATAGACAGTTTAAGAAAACCAGGTATTTCAAAATCAGTGCTGCATAAGGCTCTTCAGTTTCTGCTATACAGTCATGTTTTATGGTAATAATAATTCCCTTATTCTTGTTTGTTTGGCAGCAAAACAGCAAAATGGTTCGCTGGGGCCATAAGATTTCTCTTACACACTCAGCTCACACACAAACACTTCAAACTGGATGCACATGAAGGTAACTGCTGGCTCCTCGGGAGAAATCTCATCTTTTTGCTAGATCACACGCTAGCACAGTTTTGGTACCTTATAGGTAGCCTGCAGTAACTAATGGGAAATTATTATAAAGCACACAGATGGATCACTAAAGAAGCCATGAGCTTAAGCTTCTCTGTAAGATAAAAGAATCTTGTTTGCAAGTTTGCAAACAAGAGTCTTGCAAAGTAACTTACAATGTTATTGCAAAACAACAATGAATACTTTTCTGTTCAATTCAAAAATGTACTAAGAAATAAACCCGCGATCAGTGGGTTTGGACAGTTTGATTCTAACAAAGATTAGAACTTCTCTAATTTACATTATGTAACATATTAACTTCTCTATTTTACATTACCATGTAAAAAATGGCAGGGGAGGGGGGAATCACTTAAAAGGATAAATATTTTCTCAAAAAAGAGCCAACGGTGTTACTGACCAATACTAGTCTAGCAGATCCCCTACATGTTTTTAACCAAGCAAACTTAAGTGTTTACTGAAAAATCAACAGGAACCTCTTTCCGCCAGCAATAACCCCCACAAATTGCGTTTAAAGCCATCCTTAATTGATTACTTCGTGATTTAAAACCCTTCTTCCTTTGCAGTCTGAGACTGTTAAGACTTCAGCAATACAGTTTTTCAGCTGTGACTCACAGATAACTGGTGGTCACACACTGCTAGCTGGGAAGGAAGAAAACAATTCTCCTCCTTCATTTCCTCTTGTTCAAATCACAAGGAAACTAAGTGGCATTGATCCCCTCTCTAAGTGATGTGTTTACTACAGGAATATTAAACTGAAGAAACGAAAAAGAAGCAGCAGCCTGTAAAATCATAAATTGGAGAGCATCTGCTTGCTCTGGACCACCCTTCTGAGGAAGGCGCGTGTGCTTCTCCCCGCGCCATGCAAACATAGGCACAACACATCTAGTCTTCGCCCCCATTTGATGTGAGTATTAAGGAGCCCACCGTGATTTGTGGGGAGCAGGAATCGAGAGAAAAAACAACAGAGTGCTTTAAAAAACACTTCCATATATCAGTTTTGGGACAGTTGCAGGACCCGCTCTTTTATTCTCTCTAGGTTAACAACCTCCTTCCTAAAAGGCACCACAATACTAAAAACAGCCTGAAACTGGTTGTTCCCTGACAACAAAAACAACAAAAGCTGCTGCAAGAAGGGGTGGGAGAAAGCAAAAAAAACCCTAAAACCAACCCATAAAGAAAGAAAAGGGAGAGCTAATCCTTCCTCTCTGCTGACATGACAGTGCTGGAACAGAGAATGTGACAATGAACATTACATAAGGCCTGGCTCCCACTGCGATCCCGAACAAAAAGAGCTAGTGCGAGTCAATGGCAGCATCTGCAGATCATTACACAACCCGGACTGGTGGCAGCGGCACACACCGGCGTCACCCATCAGCCGCTGTGGGAACCTCCTGCCACAGCGGCCTTTCTCTCCTGCGTTTCAGAAGGGATGCGAGTACACCCTACTGCCGATAGCGTCAACATTTTGTAACCCTTAAAGAAAAAACATTGAATACTCTTCATAAGCTGTCAGCGCTCACTTCCACACAGTCTTCATAAGGCACTGACCAGCTCTTTACCTCCGGACAGAGCCAGCAGAAACGGGCAAACTATTTTTATGTCTGTATATATGTACATATATAATTATTTGCCTAAACAATGTTGCAATGCTTTTAAAGGCAATTTTATTTGATCACATTAAAGTAGAAATTGGCTTCCTATAAATCAACTCTTTCCTTTGAAGTACTCAAAATGTCCTCACTAGTGAACAGCCCTATCTAGAAGAGTGGTTGGTTTTGCACTGCATAAAATTTCACGCTATCTGAGGTAAGAAGCATGTGATCGCTTTTGCTTCCAGTAATTACTGATACTCATGTGGATTAATACCATCACAAATGAACAGAAATTTTGTCTCTTACTTCACAAAATCCCCATTTATGTTTTTAGCTCTGGCAACTGCTGTATAAATGGCACTTGCATTCCCTGCTAAAGAAAACGTTGAGAAAAGGAAACTCTCCTTCCCTGATCACTGTTTCTGCTTTCAAAGCAAACAGCATTTCAACATAAAAGCCACTTTCAAGTGTGCTTTTACAGGTTTTGCCCATGGTGCTATTGCTATAGAAAAACAACCAGTACCTGTGAGAGGAGTCAAGTTCTGAGAAAAGATTTCAAATGATGGGGAAGACTCAACAGTAGGGCATGGCATGTCAGGATTCCAAATTATATTCAATACATTGTATTTAGCAGATTATTTTGGGGCAAATTTGCCTACCCTGCATTAATGATAACCACTCTCAAATTCCAAGAGAGATTTTAAAAGTCAGCTCATGGGAGAGGTATACCAAGCCTTCTCTTTGTGAGTAGCCAAACTATGGCAAGAGGTGAGCCAATTCCCATAAGCAAGGAAGATCCAGATAACCGAAAGATCCCTCTAGGAGTTTAAGCTCTTGTTATGCATAGGTGCCAGAGAAGAAGTTATGTAATAAACCAAGAATAAATTACATAAACAGAAGCAGTGGAACAGAGAGGAGTGAAAAGGCAAAGAGCTAATCCCCTCTCAAGTAAAGACCAGCCACTGTCACTCTAGGAAGACAAGCTATGGCTTTGGTCATTGAGATATGCTAACGTTATGGCTTACCTCCTTGAAAAGTATCCCACAGAAACAGACTGATACAGCTCAAAAACGTTTTCGTCTTTCAGAATGAGGAAAATTGCATGTTTTCCCAATGCTGAAAGGCCTAGTTGATCTATCCTGTTTTCTCAGTATCACCCCATCCACACACTCTTCTTTCTTTGCTTCCCAGAGAAGCACATTTTATTACAGGGGAATGATTCACTGCCTTTGACTGTGTCTCTGCTCAGGAAACAAGCTTTCCCATCAGCAGCAGTCCAGGGCAACCCACCATCCCCTATGAGAGAGAGGCCAGTCACATTGCACATTGTCATCAACAGATCACAAAGTAAACACAGCTTAACTCTTCCTTTGGTCATATGTCTGCATTTCACTACAAAGAGTTGCAGAGGACTGGGAGCTTGTTTTCAATGCCTCATCTTTCTTCCTCTCCAGAACTGGACTTAAAACCTGGGGTTTTGGTTTATGCAGTTTTTAGAACAAGGAAGAATTCAACATGGTTTTGTTCCCCGCTACTCCCTACCCCACCTCCAGCAATGATAATTACACTAGCGACGAGAAAGCATTACTTATGCCACCTACAGTTTACCAAAGAAACTTGCACACAAGCAAAAAAAGAAAGAAGAAAACCAAAAAATCCTGAAGTAGGAGGAAATGGAAATAAACAGTTTTGAACTCGCATGATCTGAAGATGACAATTAGCATATGTTAGACCCAAGTTGCTCCAGTCTGTCAAGCAATCAGACATTAAACTAATTTTTATTGGATTCCATTGTAGATTAGAAATCCATTAAAGGATTAAAAACTGTCAGAAACATGGGTTTCTTTCAGAGTCATTCCCTCCAACAGAACATTCTACTTGCACAGTGCTGGAAAAAGTTACAGTAAATGCCACTTATAAAGGTCACTTTTCTGCTGGTTTTGAGAACAGAGTCACCAAAACCTGTAGGTCTTTGCCACTAAACAGGTCAAAATAAAACAGTCAGACCGATCCTTAGCTATCCTGCACAAATACGTTTGTTTTGATAACACTTAGGATTGACACTATAGGCAGCTCACGTGGAAAGCAACTGGATGAAATAGCCTTCCGTGGTTTTGTCCTTAGTAATGGAATCGCCACTTTGGTTGCGTTTCGCTGGCTCAAAACCTCCCAATGGTTTCGACAGGCCTGCAAGGGAAAAGAATGCAGCTTACTGCCTCTCGCCATACAGTACAAACAATCCAACACACTGTTCAGGGGATCATTTGCATATATTTGCACAAAACACCCCAATTAGAGATAATAAGTATTATTTCACAAAATAAACTGAGCTATGAGTCTCCTGATATACATATTACATTTTTAGTTTATAAAATTGTGAGTGTATGATTCTATATACTTGAGCTTACTTTCAAAAGAGCTTTAAAAGCAGCACAGTGCAAGTTTGGCTAAGGAGATACGCAAATATTAACACAAAGATAACACACCCTGCAGGTCACCATACCCTTTTGGTAAACATACCCAACTGTCCAGTCCCAGCGTATGTTAAACAGGACATTAATCACCCTTATGAGCAGGCACAAGCATATCCAATGCTAAGACAGGAAGGTGCAATTGAAAAGGGACATATTAGCAAATTATTAAAAAACACTGTATGGTGAATAAGCACCACAACAGTCACCTACAGAAGTAGCTGCTGGCTACTAGACACAACTCTTTTAGAGTAAAAATGGCACTATCTCCCAAACATATAAACTCACTTAATTTTCATAAATGCTAGCAATGCATTTTGTAGTATGGTTCTTACTGAACAGACAATACTGTAAGGTATTCATACCCATGCAGAATCCAAATGTTATGCTTCCAAGATTCAGAAGCAGAATGATAAAGAGCATTCAGCTGTGATCTTCAAAAAACCATAACCTTTTGGGTATTCTTTCTCTCAAAGTTAAGTGCAAGTTTCAATCAACTGCTTTCCCCAAGTGACCACTTTTTCTATCAAAGCTCATTTAGCATTTGCAAATGCTGCTTGACTGGCTGCCGTACCCAGCAAGCAAGTACAGAAGGAACTGCAGGCAAGCCAGTTCTTCTAGCGTCCCACTGACATGTTACCATCCCAAGCGAAGGGGACCATATGTTGTAAGAAGTCAACATCCCTACACTCAGCTGCTGATATCTCCCAAAATAAAACAGGAATGGAATTTCTTGTCCTGTCTCTATTTTTCCTCCCCTCCTCTTGACTTACTAGTTGCATTATTGAATTATTAGTCTTGAATCAAGGTTGCCGAGTCATTTTACTCAAACTACCCATTTGTCTAATGGTAGGAATTCTTGATCATTATTGATTTGGGCTGAACTCAGAAATTTGAATAGTAACTGTAACTCTTCTTTTGATGGGAGTTCTTGGGTACAATTAATAGCATTCTTTAACAGAGAAAACTAGTTACATGGCACTTCCAGAGCAGATTTACTGGCAACGCTGTAAAATCTCACTCAATTTCATTCATAGTTCTCTCTCTGTTAGGAATGAAGGAGGCAAATGATAAAAGTTAAAGGCTTTCTAGAGGAGGCACCTTCTCATCAAAATAAAAGCATAAATATATTCACAAAAAGGTTCCACACTAGCAGCAGAGGCCAACAGCTCTGTATCTCATTCTGTTAAAATAAGCATTTCACTGACCAGAAGTATTGATTTAGTTGAAATATAAGATCTCCTCTCTCGTTTTTCATGAGTGCTATGGTAAGTACAGAAGGAAGAAAAAGGCACCTCTAAACTTTTTTTTTTTTTTTTAGGGAGAGTCAGAAAAAAACAATTCCTTACAGAGTCTGCATGACTAAGCAGATCACCCATTCCCTCAGTGTTCTCTGCTCATTATCTGGGCCTTATTTCTCTCAAATAGTTAACTATTGTCATTATAGAATAAACAAATTCAGATCACATAATAAAGGCCTTAGCTACTCACATTCCTTGGAGAACAGGATGTGAAGTTACAGTGGATAGAAACTTAAAAATGCTGGCTAGGGTAAATCTCACTATGCATTGTCCAGAGTTAAGAGCTTCCCCAGGAAATTCTCCTCCAGAGATAACAGGACCACATCCCAGGACTGAGGGAAAATCAGAAAAAAATCTCTTCTGGGATAACAGCTTTTCCCCAAATATCTCATCTCAAAAGCAGCTAACTTCTTCAACCCCAAATCTTCTCTATTCTATGCAATAGTCATCTTGCCATCCAGTTTTCAAGGCAATTGCTTTACCCTGTTTAGAGCTTGCGGTACACTTCATACACTAAGTGTCAAAAGGCACTGATTTTGTAAGGTTTATTGTTTGGCCCTGTTCCCTCAGTTTGTTGACACCTATGGACAAGAAACTTAAAACCCAACCAATGACACCACTCCTACCAACAACTTCTTGATTTAAGAAAATATTCCTCCTGCTATCTCCCACACCCCAACATCCCCTGCAAAAACAATCTGACTTTTCTTATTTCCTATGCCCGGAAGCTTGTGTTTGAGGTTGCTGAGGTACAGTCCACAGCCCTGGCACTTTTTTTAAGGAAGGAATATACAACTCTTGCACTACTTCTGGAAAGGAGAAGCCACAGCCAGCCACCTTTTCACGTAAGCGTTAAGTAGCAATGCTGCAAGAGTAATCTAAACCTCTGGTCAGTTACATTACACTATGAATGCTGTTTCTTTCGCTTTCATCAGGGAGCGATGCAAATAATAAATGCAAAAACTAAATAAAAGAGAAGAGAGTGATAAACAGAAGATGGCAACCAAAACCTGATGCTAATCCCACCAATTAGAGAGACAGCGACATGCCTGGACATTGACAGACAGTTTTCAGATTTCGCAGGCACCAGAAGGGTAATAAACATTTGGCCTTGATAAAATTACCCATTTTCCCTCTTGCTGATTGCAGCTTCTCAGGCCTCAGACACACTCTCTGCAGCAGCTGCTCTTTCCCACTAGCACACCGCTCCTGTACTGTGCCAGCACAACTATCTGCGCAGCTGGACAGCAGACTGATTCAGCTGAAAAACAACCCGGAAGCAAAATTCAGTTCCCAAATGTAATTTACTACAAAGTTGCATGAACAGCTGTGCAGGCACAGAGGAAAAAACAGTCAGAGGGTGGGAACAAGCAGCCCTGGGTATGGCCTGACCGAGCTGGCATCACTGTCCACAGGGCCATGGTCTTAGCAGCCAGAATGCTGCTCCAGGACAGGAGACAGACAGCATTTTGATTTGATAAATTGAGGTGGTCCTTGTGACAAAGCTTCCTCACCTTCGTTACACACACCAATCAAAGGGATCATGCACGTAGCGGAGGTGAGACATGAACATTCGCATACTTAGTCCTCGCAATTGCCTTTTTCTTTAAATAGTCAGGACATCACTATGTGGTTTGTGTGGAGAGGTATCTATTTCTGAAGTTCATTTTGTTGGTTTTTTTAATTGAAATATCAATGCAATTGCCACTCAAAGGGCAAAAGTACCATAAATTATATCATGCAGTTAGACACCCTTGCTGCATGCATCTCTCTCCCCATACCTTTAAACTGCCCAGAACTCAAAGCAAAATACCAATAGACCTCCTCAGGTAAGTCCTGAACATTTAACATATTTAATGATAGCCTCTATGAATGGGTCCTTGCAATTACCTGTGGGTACTAGCATTAAAGGGGCAAAGAAAGGATAAGGCTCTGTTCTGGGGATCAGGAAGATAAGCTGCCCTAACCTAGAGAAACTGGTAACTAGCACTGACAAATTTCCCGAGGTCAGGGCAGATCCTCTCCTAAATGCACTCAAGCAGGGCTCATGAAAGGAACATCTTTACGTGGTGACAAAGGGGAGTGATGCAATCTGCACCATGAGAACAAATGGATAATTTCTTTAAGCTCATGAAGAGGAATTTGCTTTGGCCATGATGCCCTTGCCTGAGATCGAGGGCTAATTTTTAGTACCTGAATAATAGAAAATCACTTCCTTCAGTCCTCTACCTTTCTTTGTTTTCATGTTCTGTCTTATTATATCTGGGATAAGTAGATATTCCTGAGCTGTCCTAGAACATAGACCTCTTCCCAAGATCTTCTTCAGGGAATCAATATTTTTATTTTATTCTTGATCTCGGAAAACTTTGCTTTGCTCCTAATCTACACTATACCTTGCTGCCTGCTTAAAAAGCATGGCTCCTGGCATGCACTGCTTTCTCCACTTGAGGACCAACCTTCCCACAAGAGCAGGGCCACCAACCCATCCTATGCAACCAAGGGCCACTGTGGAGATCTGGCCATAAATACATACTGGTATACATAGCCTCTCATGCATGTTCCCTGCTTGCTTTGTGCTTGTTTCACTCAACACTTGAACTTCACCCAAACTGCTCAAGGGGGCATACCCATCTTTTTCATGAAGTCCTAAAAGCCTTCTCTCATCCCTTCTCCTGCTAGGAATGAAGTTGCCACTCCAGAAACTGCTACTCTTGGTCTCCATTTTCTGACCCAGGCCACAGGTAACCCCTTCCACATTTTACCACCTCATACTAAATAATGCCACAGACACGTGAAGATATGAGTGAGGAGAGAAGAGACAGGTCCCCTCAACAGCCCTGAGAGAGACACCTGTCTGGTATAGGATGTAGGAGGAGTTCCAGCACAGTCGGACAAAACGAAGTAAAAAAAAAATGGAATCTTTATCTCCTGAGTTCTACAATCCTTCCCCCATCCCCAAAATCTCATCCAGACTCCTGGACAATTAACTCTGTTCCCCCTCAATCTTCTCTGCCATAAATAATGAGAGAAGTGGAGTTAGCTGATAATACTCATGGGGAGCAGCAGCATGACACTGATGGGATTTCACAGGGGAACAGTCCAAATTTATGTGCTTCCCCTCTGCCCCATCCTTTTTTATTGTGCTTTTTTATTTTCTAAGACATTAAACATAAATCAAAAAGCCACCCATGAAGAAAACAAAAACTAGAATCTGTAAGAGTTCAAAAAGCCTATTAAAGGGTAGGCTTGAGTTTCTTTTGGCTAGCATATAACAAATACAACCTAGCTAACCTGAGCCCTAAAGACAGTAAAAAATGAAGGTGAGATAGCAATATTATTTTTATTCAAGGAAAAGACATCAGAAATTTCAACTTTCAAATCCATTTTCTGTCAGGTAAAGGTGAGGGGTTTTTTATTAAGTTAAAAAAAATACAAGCTGAAGTTTAAAAGGAAGATTCATTATTTCTGGAAATCTAGAAAGAGCATCTGTATTCAAAGCTTTTTTTAGAGTTTCCTTAAGGAAAGCAGGAAATAAATGTTAGCTAAATTGCAGTTTCTTCATTCTCATCTCTCACTCTACTCCAGTTCTTGTGGTGCAATTTTTCCACAATAACGACAACAGTCGTAGTTAAAGCAGCAAGACTTGAAAAACTAGAGAATTCCATTAAAAGTACATGACAGTATATTTTAAGGAAAACTACATTCCAAAATATTCAAAAACTGAAAGAGACCAGCAACAGATTGAGAAATAGAAGGATCATTACTTTCAGAACCATTCTAGTTCACAATGATTACCTGTAAGAGAAAAAAAAAAGAGGAAGAAGCCTTGAGTTTAACCTTTGTGTCCTCCCAAGTCTTGTCTGCAGTGGAGGCTGACAGCCCTCCAGAATGACATACGGAGCTCAAAAATGTTGTCTAGACTATGATTATAACTCATCATTGCTGCCTTGCTCTTGCCAATCACCAAAATCTCAGGGCTACACAAGTTGTATTAACTCTCCAAAGCTTGCATTGAGGCATGAGACCCCAGGCCAGATGCAAGACTCTACCAGCCCTTCAGTGATGCAACTGCCTACAACAGCCACAGGCAAGGAGAAAAATGCAGTGGGGAAGGACATTCTAGCTTAAAATACTCCTAGAGCAGAAGCAACTGTAAAAAGAAGGCAGATCACTTTTTTTTAAAAGGAGTCACTGTAAGGCTGCAAGTAAAGAAACTGTTCACTTATAACAACTTCTGTCTCTTTCTTTACTGCCGTCTCTTTGTCAGCAAAATGGGTCAGACAAGACAACAGTAAGGAGTGAGAGATACAAAAGGAGAGGCACACCCCCTCCAAGAGGCAAGGAAATTCAAAGATTAAAATATAAACAGCTTCCCTCAACAAAAGGATTTTATCTTTAAGTCTTCCTGGACAGGACAGTCCAAGAGTGCAAAGAAAAGAATACAAGACCTTGCCTGTCTTAATGAAATAATAATATATGCAATAGAGGGGGAAAGGTAGCACTTGGCTGGAAAACACTCTGAGGAGGTGACTTCTTCCAGCAGGACAGTCTCTTTCAGTGATGAAGTAATTTGCTATAGCACCTGCCCTTCCCCAAAACCAGAGCTAGTGAACATATGTATTACGTCTGATGCTTGCTGGAAACATCTTTTCTGCACAATAGCTGTTCGGTATACGCACCTATTTCCTACCAAAGTCGAGGGAGCACCTGGGGAAAAGGCCATCTAGCAGCAACCTGCCACAAGCAAAGCATCCAGCTCCTGCACGCTCGATGTCCCACAGCCCTTCCTCCATTCACATGACTGGGCATGTACTCGTCCTGTGATGGGGGAAAAGATCAAGGTGTCTTGAAAGGTGCCTACCAGGAGTAAGCTGCTGTCACAACCGGACTAGATCTCATCACACTCCCAAAGGAGTTTAGGAAAACATCCCAAACTAACTGTCCCGATGGGCCACTGAGAACCCACAGGCAATCAATCATCTCCATAATGGCCAAGGCAGGAGAGGACTTGCAGCTTTTTTTTGTTTTCCCCTAAGTCCTTAACCACTTTCGCAGATTGGACACAACAGAAACCATTTCATAGAATCATAGAATCATTTAGGTTGGAAAAGACCTTTAAGATCATCAAGTCCAACCGTTAACCTAACACTACCAAGTCCACCACTAACCCATTTCCTTAAGCACCACATCTACACATCTTTCAAATACCTCCAGGGATGGCATCTCAACCACCACAGGCAGCCTGTTCCAATGCTTGATAACCCTTTCGGTGAAGAAATTTTTCCTAATATCCAGTCTAAACCTCCCCTGGCGCAACTTGAGGCTATTTCCTCTCATCCTGTCACTTGTTACTTGGGAAAAGAGACCGACCCCCACCTCGCTACAACCTCCTTTCAGGCAGTTGTAGAGAGCGATGAGGTCTCCCTCAGCCTCCTTTTCTCCAGGCTGAACACCCCCAGCTCCCTCAGCCGCTCCCCATCAGCCTTGTGCTCCAGACCCTTCCCCAGCTCCGTTGCCCTTCTCTGGACACGCTCCAGCCCCTCAATGTCTCTCTTGTGGTGAGGGGCCCAACACTGAACACAGCATTCGAGGTGCGGCCTCACCAGTGCCGAGTACAGGGGCACGATCACTGCCCTACTCCTGCTGGCCACACTAGTGCGGATACCAGCCAGGATGCTATTGGCCTTCTTGGCCACCTGGGCACACTGCTGGCTCATGTTCAGCCAGCTATCGACCAACACCTCCAGGTCTTTTTCCGCCAGGCAGCTTTCCAGCCACTCTTCCCCAAGTCTGCAGCACTGCATGGGGTTATTTCTTTTGGTGGACAAGAAACACGCTGATTTCATACTGACAGAGAAATACAAGACACTGCCTCCTTATGCATTCACACTCAAAACTATCTCTGCCACCATGAGCATGCGTAATTTCTTCCCCCAATTAAAAAGTAGCTTTTACAGAATGTAATGACTTAGCCCCCAACACTAACAATATAAAGTTTACCTCTCACTACTGGTGACTAGACTTCTTAAGAGCACGTTATGAGACTTTTGAGGAAAAAGGCTGGGGAAGACATTCCAGTTTGTTCAGGAAATTAAACAGCCATCCCTGTCCTTCCCCATACAGCCCCTTCATTTCCCATCCTCAAAAATGACAGTGCTTCCCAAAAAGAGAGATCACAAACATTCGATTCCATTTAAGTACATGGTTCATACAAGCACATTTATTCCCTTGACAGAAAATGTATACTTAACAGATTTAAGAGTGCTACAAATGAACAACTATAATAATCAGATCATTTGACTAACTCCAGTTTAGGCAAGAAGACAGACCTAGTCTGAACACGACCGGGTGAGATCTGTTCGCATGTGCAAATACTCCTGTACTTGCGTGGTGCCATGTACACTCGTACATTTACAAGTACATGTACAGTGTACATGTGCAAATACTCCTCATGCATATCTTTCAAGTGGTATTTCATCCTGACTTGATGACTTTGAGAGATGGAGACATCCTAATTTCCCTTAATAGTTACAAGCATCTTCCTAATGCCTTCAGTGGTTAATCACATTCATTGTTAACAATCTGTGCCTTTTTCCTAATTTGAAGTAATCTTTTTAACTTCCAGGCACTGGCTGCTATCATATCTTTTTCCACTAGATTAAAGAGCCCGTTGGTACACAGCCTATTTTGCCCAAAGAAAATTGAGAAACTTTTAAATACCTCACGATAAGCTAAACCAATTGAGCACTTCACGAAAAAGCTTTATGAGTGACTTAATCACCCAAGCAACATTGAACACTACATCATCCTCATTGCTTTTGAACATCTCTTTAAAAACACTAACATTAAACCTGGTCAAAATATTCCCAAACTGATTTCACCTCTGTCCTTATTCAGTATTTCCTATTATTATGGATGCACATTAGTATTTAAAAAGTAATTAGCTTATTTTAGTAGCCCTTGTATCCACAGTGTTAATCTGAGGACTCACATATTGCCATACATCTGCTCTGCTCCTGCCATCCTTTGCAAGGTCACTGGTTTCTGGAAGCACAATTCTTTATTCTAGACCTACAGCCTCCAGTCTTTCCCCCAACATGCATAACTTTGTGCTCCAGTTCTGTAAAAACATATATGGCCATATTATACCCAGTTACCCAAGCAATTCGGAGGACACTGTACAGCTGCCATTCCTTCTTCATGCTTCACCACTCAGCGTAACCTTTACATAATCCACAAATTTGATCAGCTCCAATTTCCTGTTTTCTTCCAGGCCACCGATCAAAATACTACAAAGTACTAGACTACTATAAGTCCCTGAAAAATCCTCCATTCATATTCTGTTTCCTACATCTACCATTTTTAACCTAGGTTTTGATTCACTGACCATACATGAAACCGTATCTGTTGAACAAAATTCACTTTTCAACAATACCCTCATTGATTAGTATTAGAGGAGGAATGGGAATATAATTATCACACAAATCCCATATGTAAGTATATGTTTGATATAAGAGCTTTAATTACAATTTTTTTATCTTCCAGAGCATTGACACTCACCAGCCATATAGTAGTTTCCTTTACTTCACTAATTTTGAGTAAATCCTACCACCAGCCCTCCGTAATCAACTCCTTTTTGAGTAACATCACATTTTCCAAGTTGACTCAGCAGGCTGTGTGAGCACCTCCAGCCCACAATCCCTTTCCAGGCTTTTTCAGGTTCACAGATTTTTGTTTGGTTTGGGGTTCGGATGGTTGTTGTTGTATTAGCCTTTGGGTGCAACACACAGCTAGAGCAATTCACATGAAATCAATACACTTTAACAACCTATTTATTCTGGATTCAACAACTCCAAATATAATAACCCACACTTAATTGATGCTGATATCCTGGATAAGACTTGCATTTCTCAGAGACTGGAGAAAATCTTTGATGAATTATCATATCTCTAAAACATTATTTCATATTTCTAAACATTATTAGGAAAGCTTTCTTCACAAGCAAAAATTTTAGGTAAAAATTTTCATTGTCAAGGGAAGAAAGTACAAGTCAAGATTATGGAACAGGTTGCCCAGAGAGGTGGTAGATGCCCCATCCCTAGAAACATTCAAGGTCAGGGTGGACTGGGTTCTGAGCAATCTGATCTGGTTACAGATGTCCCTGCTCATATAAGGGGGCTGGACTAGATGATCTTTGGAGGTACCTTCCAATCCACACTATTCTATGATTCTATATTACCTCCACCATGTTTCAGTTATTTCCCATACTGTGCTTGCCCTACAAACTCTTTGCACCTGATCAGCCATATTGGCTAAGTAATGGAAAGGTTCTGTAGTTGCTGTTAATCAATTCTGCCCTTGTATAGCTCCAGTTCTTTGTTAATTAGATCAAGCTAGCTTTCCACAGAGAATGCCAGAGCAAAGTTATCCGCCTGTAATCTGCCAAATCACTGCAAAACCTCCTTAATTGCTTTTTTAAGTTTAGTGCCTCTCTTAAGGCTCTCGTTATGTAAAGTGCATTGTTTTGCATGTTAGGCCTCGATCAAAGTCCTCCTCATGTTCAGCATAAGTTTTGATGTATTTGTAACACAAGAAAGCATGTGGGTATATTAAGCTTTTCCAACTTTGATTTTCTATTTATCTGCCAGCAAAAGCCCACCAGCGTAGAACGAATTACAGTGGCAGAAGAGAGCTTCTGTTAATATGCTTAATCCTTGGCATCGTGGTTTAACCCCAGGCAACAACTGAGCCCCACCCAGCCGCTCGCTCACTCCCCCCTGCTGGGATGGGGGAGAGAATCGGAAGAGTAAAAGTGAGAAAACTCGGGGGTTGAGATAAAGACAGTTTAATAGGGAAAGCAAAAGCCGCACACACAAGCAAAGCAAAACAAGGGATTCCTTCACTCCTTCCCATGGGCAGGCAGGTGTTCAGCCATCCCCAGGAAGGCGGGGCTCCATCATGCATAACGGTGACTTGGGAAGACAAACGCCATCACTCCGAACATCCCCCCCTTCCTTCTTCCCCCAGCTTTACATGCTGAGCATGACGCCATGTGGTGTGGGATGTCCCTTTGGGCAGTTGGGGTCAGCTGTCCCAGCCGTGTCCCCTCCCAGCTCCTTGTGCCCCCCCAGCCCACTCACTGGTGGGGTGAGAGGCAGCAAAGGCCTTGGCTCTGTGTGAGCACTGCTCAGCAACACTAAAACATCCCTGTGTTATCCACACTGTTTCCAGCACAAATCCAAAACACAGCCCCATCCTAGCTACTATGAAGAAAATTAACTCTACCCCAGCCAAAACCAGCACATTTGGCTAGAAATTTCAGTTATAGCAGTAGAAAATGTTTTGTGCCAGTGTATTGCATCTACTAAAGCTTCTAACAGTACCACTGCATGTGCATATGTAGAGGAGGAGGAGGAGAGAGTCACAGCAAGTCATGTTGGCAAGAAGCTGGTTGATCTCATCAACTCTCCTCCTTTTCAAATAGGTGTTCAAGAAGCTAATGGTAACTGCACTTCACAGGACAAAAACTCCTCCTAGGATTTAGGACAGTAGTAGCGGGCACTGTTTATAAGGTTTGAATGCTGTACTCCGTATTTATACTATAAGCCACACTGACAGCATCTAACATTTCTTCAGCCTCGTTTTGAAGCAACTGGCTAAAAGTCTTCCCCTTAAGATTTCTGCACCATTGAATAATATCTTCAGTCATGAAGTTATTCAGCACTTTTCTCGAGCACAAAATCAATACTTCCTCCAGACAGGTGCATACCAGCCTTTACATCTTTTCTGATGCTTGAATAAATAACTCTCACTAATACCTAAGTTGGTTCATTCTTCCTTTCTTCGTTTCTGCATTCAAACTTGCAGATACACCTGCAGAATAGCAGCTTTGGGACAAGCTGACAGGCCACCACAGAGTGCTTCAAATCACTGCTCCTACTTACACATTTTAGAGCATGCTGAAAATGCTGTTATTGAATTCAAGTGATGTAATACCTTCCCCCCCCCCCTTCAAGTGAGCTCTAGTTACTTTCAAAATGCCACAAGATTTTTGGAGGTGTCAGACTGACCCCAACTCTAGCATTACCACTGAGCAAGAACAAGATTTAAATTATCACAGCTGCTTTGAGATTACAATAGCACTGAATCAGTCTTGCGTGCAGGACTAAACTGGCATTCTGCTATTCCACTTCAGACATAAAATTGAGTCAATGGTATGTCTGACCTTCAAGAATTTCTAAAAGCCTATTTTCTATACTTTGAGGTATTTTTCAAAGCAACAATTCTTGATAAGTTTTATATCTGCATGGCTGAAAGCAATATATACTTTTTCACCCCCCCTTTTTTTTTTTCCCCAAAACTTGTTTCAACTGCAGATATACTAACTCTGCTGGCAAATACGTGCAATTAGCATTTGCTGGTTACCACATACGAAATATTGATCAGTAACTTTCTTAGTATTACTTAGAATGCAAAGTCACCAGCTAGCTAGTTTAAAAGAACAATGACTTAAAAAAAAAAAACAAAACCCAAACAAACCACAACAAAACTCCACCACCATATTCTCAGAAGTCCAACCACGTTCTAAAGGTGCCTGTTCAACAGTTTTTCCCCTCTCATGGCTACCTGTAATTCCACCTTCTTCCTTCTCACAGTATGTAATGACACTTGATTTCATCAACTAATTCTGCCCCTTTCTCAAACAAATGGTGTGACTTTATCATTCCCCTTCATCTTTAAGATTCTGTTTCTTAATAAGCATAAAACCCTAGAAACTAAACTTAAGGTTTCTAAAAGTTAACAAGAAATGAAATTTTCATTCATTGTTTCAAATTACCTGAATATCAGATTCTACACATGCTATTCTACAAGTCCGAACCCGAATATTGAGTTCTACTACTTCTGTGTTGGTGCAAGAATTTAATAAACACCAGTTTGGGGGGCAGGGGGAAACTGCAGCTCTCCATAAATTCTTTTATTTTTATATAGCTAAAAATGTTGCTTAAACACAACAAATTCCTGTCTTGCAATCTGCATTCTCTGAAACAAACGCAGCTGTAATTAACTCCACACACTTGACAATCAGGAAAATATTATGTAGAAGTTATTTTGTGTAAACAGAAAACACGTCTCAAAATTATATCTGTACCAAGTATCTAGGAATATCAAATGGTACTTAACCTCTGCAGGAACTAAGTTCTCCAGAATTAAGTTTAAAATAAGAAACTTTGTTAGCAGAGAATATTTATCCTACAGGGTATTCTCTCCCAAAAACTTCTAAGCACCTGAAGGAAACAAGTTCAAAGAAATTACACGAATGTAACTGCACTGCAACTAACTGCATTCTTAAAAATATTGTATCTAAATGTTTCATTTAACTCATACCCATAAACAACACTATTTGAAAACACACGTCCTATGTTATTACATTCTGGATTTGAATTTGATCAAACAGAATTCAACTCAATCCTCATGGGAAAAGCCTCACTCCACTGCCACTCCCTTCTTCGCCTAGTAACCTGATACATCTCTAAGAGGTATTTGAAACACCGTAATTTTGAGAAACAAAGTCAAGGCAATGCAACAGGCAGACCTACTAGCTGGAAGGTACAACTGGTCAGGGCACATGTGACAGTAGAAGAGTTAGGAAAGGCCAGGTAGTCAACAGTCACCACTAGCAACAACTGGAATTCTGGGAAGGGATGGAAAAACTAGTGCTCAATGCTGCAGAAGGCGTAACTGGACACACGTGTGTACATACACACATATATGTGCACACATACACGTTAACAAGGCTCTTCTCAGAGATGCACGGCAGGAGGACGAGACACAATGGTTGTGTGCACGTGTATACAAATACATACGTGCACATACATGCATATGTACACACAAACACAAAATGTAACACACGGTGGACAGCAAGCTAAACATGAGTCAGCAGTGCACCCTGGCAGGAATGCAAGCTAACGGCACACTGGGCTGTATCAGCGGGAGCATAGCCTGCCTGATCAAGGGAAGCGATCACTCCCTTTCACTTAGCACTTTTCAGACCCATCTGAAACACCATGTGCAGTTTTGGACACCCCCAGTACAAGAAAGACACAGATAAACCAGAGTGAGTTCAGTGGAGGGTTACCAAGATGCTCAGGGGGATAGAGCACTGGCTGTGCAAAGAGAGGCTGTGAGAGCTGGGGTTGTCCAGGCTGAAGAAGAAAAGGCTTTGGGGAGCTGACACCAATCTCCCATATCTACACAGAGGTTATCAAGAAGACGGAAGGCTGTGCACAGGCTCTGCATAGAGGCGTGTGGCAGGAGGACACGAGAAAAACTGCAACAGCGGAGGTTGTGACCTGACATAAAGAAAAGGTTTCTCCCTGTGAGGACAGGGAAGCACTGGAACAGGGACACAGAGACTGATGAATCTTTGTCTTCAGAGGGTTTAAGACCTGAATTAACAAAGCCCTGGTCTGAACTTGGTGTTGGTCCCACTTTGAGCAGCAGGTTGGACTAGACACCTCCTGAGGCCCTTTCCAACCTGAATTATTCTATGACATCAACTTGGATCCCGGAGAAGACTATAATGGCCTGTTACAATTTTCTGTGCCAGATTATACCTTTCAAATCTCTGCTAAAATGCAACCACTATTGAGATGAGACAGAAAACATGTTGTTTGGTTCTTCTCAAAAGAGCACATAATGTTCCCGTCCAAGATCTGCAATACTCTCGAATATCAAAACTGGAATTTCAAGAGATTTTAGGGATGCAGAAGTTACCAGTTACCCGAGTAGTACAAGTGGAACACAATGGCTAAACATTCAGCTTTTTTTGGGGAGGAGAAGGTGGTATTCACTCTGAGGCAGTGTTAACCCAGAAAACATCACACATCCACAACAGTTCTTCCTTAAAGCAGCAACTGCATTTTTCTTGGAAATTTCACATTCAGCACCTACCGTTAATGAACAACCCCTATATTCTGATGCTGATAAGGTCACAGGACGAGAAGCTATGTTCGCTCCGTATATTCAGGATGTATAGCTTCACACCTGGGGAAAAAAGCCTCACTTAGCAAACCAAGGCCATGTCAGAGCCCCCATCAGAAGCACCTGCAGTGGTCTAAGCAGGTTGTTTTGTTTTCATCCCTCTTCTGGGTGCTACTGCCCCTAGAGCAGAACCAGCAAAACAAAGGCTGTTTATTCTAAACTAATTGATTTTGCATTGAAGCTGACAGAGAGCACTCACAAGGTCCATTACTCTAAGTCGGGGAGGGGAGTTACCACCTTCAGCCAGGCAGCAGGAACATCTTAAACCAATACAGTTTCTGCAGCGATTTCCTATGGGCTAAGTGATTATTCACGAGGCACGATGCTTGGATAACCGTACAAAGAATATCCCACTAAGAATATCCAACGTTAAGAAAGTTTAAAAGACAAGCAAATGTGATCATTAGCATCTTATTAGCATAAAAAAGGGAAAAAAGAGCTCCATTATTTCCTTTTAAAGATTTTCTTTCTTCGCAATAAAAATTCTCCGCCTGCATATAGGCTAAAGCGATGTGCTAAGAACTTTTTAAAGCACCAGGTTTGTACAAACTGATGAAGGGGCAAGAGGGGAAATTAATGGAGTTTACGAGTATCTTACAAATGTGAGCACCGAAGCATCCAGTCACCACCGTGACCACCAGCAAAAGCAGCCCATAAACTACTCCATGGAGGGAGCAAGTTAAAAAGCAGTGAGGCAGGATCAAGCGAGAAGAGGTAGCAGCTCAACAAACCGATCCTTCTCCCTCCAAAGCTCACCAACGAGTCTCACACAGACACCAAATTATTACTTTGCGTGTCCGTGTACCAGTCCCACAGATCGCTGCAGCCCAGGCACGGCAGGAGCCTGACAGCCACTGTACCCGGCACGGCCGGACCCCGCCAGGCCCCTCCGGCTCAGCGCCCTCCTTCCAGCGCGGCCCCACACCCGAGGAGCCAGCACACCCCGCGGGAGGCAGGTGCAGCCCCCCCACGCCCCCCCACATCGGAAGCTCGCTTAGGCCCCGAAACGCGGCGGGCACCGACCGAAACTCGGCGGGATGCTGAGGGCGGCGAGCCGCGCTGCCCTGCCGGCCCCGAAGCCCGGGCTCGGCGGGCCCCGGGCCGGCCACTCCGCTCCGCTCCCACGGTGGCCGGCGGGTCCCGGGGGGCGGCTGCAGCCTCGGCCCGACCCTCGCCCCCAGGCTCAGCCCCGGGCCCAGCCCGGCACCCGCGCAGCGCCCGGCTCCCCCACCCCGCCGCGCCGGCACCGGGACCCGCCCCCCCAGGCCCGGCGGCGCTGCCCCGCCGCTCCACAAGCGCCGGGGCCGTTGCCCCGCCGCCCTCCCGCCCCCAGTCCCCTCAGACCGGGTGGCCATTTCCCCGCCGCCCCCACTCCGTTCTCCCCGGGTCCGGCAGCCGCTGCCCCGCCACCCCCCCTAGCCCGGGGGTCCGCTCGCCCACCGCCACGGCCCCCCCCCCGCGGGCCGGGCGGCCGTCGCCCCACGCCGCTCCCCACGCACCCCCGGCGGGGCAGGCGGACGGGCGCGGGCCTCCGCCGGCGCGCCCCTTCCCGGCGCGCTCCCATTGTGGCGACGCCGCCCCCACCGCGCCGCAGCGCCCCGCACCGCTCCGCCGAGCTCTCACCTCGGCAGGGGGCGGGGGGCTGCGGGCCGCGGCGGGCCCCGGGAGCTGGCGGCCGCCCGCCCGCCTCCGTCCCGGCCTCGGCGCTCAGCCGCCGCTCGGGGGCCGCATCACCCAGCGTCCGGCCCCCCACCCCCCGCTGGAGCAGCCGCAGGATCCCCCGGGCGGCAACAGGCGCCTCCGCCGCAAAGGTTCCGCAGGGCGGAGAAAGGTTCCCCCTCGCCCCAGAGGGCGGGAAGGCGGCGGGAGCCGCGCGGCAGGGACGGGGCGCCCCGGCCCCGAGGGGGCCCCGCTCCCCTCGGCGGCCGTCAGGGCCTGCTCGCCGCGGGACGGGGCTGCTCCGCGCCGCCAAGGCCCGCCCGAGTCCCGCGGGCCCCATCCGCCGCCCGGGCAGGCCCGGCAGCGGGGCCGACGGTCCCGGCGTGCGCGGCCGGGAGCCCACCGAGGGGCTGGAGCGGGTAACGGCGGGAGCCGCGCCCCCGCGGGAGCCTCGGCTGCTTCTGCCGGTGCCGTGGGCTGTGAGGAGAGTCACTGCGTGGAGCGTGGGGGTAACCCCCCTCCGCGAGACGCTGTTAATTAGCCACAGGGTCCCAGGGTAATTAAGGTTGCAGGGCCTCGGGGGGTCTCTCCTGCAGCCTCCCCCTCCAGGCAGCGACAATACGCAGCTCAGCTCTGGGCCTTGTCCTGTCAGGCCTTAAAACCCTCCTCGTATGAAGTTCCATCAGGCTCTCGGCCCCGGCTCCAGCGCTGGACTTCTTCACAGGAGAGAACTTTTCCCTCACATCCAGTCTGATGCAAGACCCATTTATGTTTACAGCCACTGTTTCTCATTCTCCTGCCATGAACCTGGCTCTGCCGCCTCCATACCCTCCCCGTCGGTACTGGACAACCACCACGGGGTCCACCCAAACCCTTCTCCAGCTCAACCCACCCAGTTCCCCCAGCCTGCTCTGTCCCGACCCTTTCACGGCCTCCACAGGACTCGCTTAAATCCGCCTCTTTCACATATTGGGGGCATCCAAAATTGCACACCGCATTTCAGATGTGATCTAATGAGTGCTGAGTAAAAGGGGAGCTCATCACTCGACTCCACCGGCTGGCCGTGGTCCCACGGACACAGCCCAGCCTGCCGATAGCCTTCGCCGCTGCCAGGACACACTGCTGACGCTGCGCTGAGAGCGTGCTGCTCACCCTGTACAACAGCAGGAGCCTGGTGTTTCCTTTTGTTAAAGGGAAGAAAAAGAACAAGACCAACAAAGAAAGTGCCTGTCTGGTTCCCTAGGCCGGTACTCAAATATCCAGAGCATGAAAAATTAAAGTGGGGGACTGATATCTGACTCCAGATATGTAGTGGCAGCCTGGGCATGATCAGTGTAACTCAACCCTTAGTCCTTCAGGGGTCTTCTGGATTTCAGGGAAGCCAGAGCTGATCCAGAATAAAAGGACCGTAACGCCAGAGAGCCGTCTCACAAACAGTGTGCCCCTGGGGACTTTGCAAAGGCATGAGGTATCACAGAAAGCCTTCACTCTCCTCCCCACTTAGACATATCCAAATCCTCCATAGGACCACCTTCTGTTAAACCTGACATGAATTTCCAGGTTTTCCTTCCCTGCCCCAGCCTGTCACACAGAGGAGACATTCAGAGAGGGATGACGGCAGAGGCCTCAGAGGCAGAGTGGAACAAGTGCAAGTTAAAGCAGGCAGAAGAGCCCCCAGCAGAGCAGTGAGGAGTTCTTATTGGCTTTTATTCCACATTACAATATTTAAAAAGTCATGCTTCAGGCATTTGCTCCGCAGTAGCATTGACAAGCGCAGTCCAGCTAAGGATGGTTGCTTCAGGGGCCACTCCTGTAAGCACTCCAGCAGCTAGCACCTTCTCCTTGTTTCTGTGAAGTTAACTAAGGCAGCTAAAACAGACCCAGAAAATTATTCTTGGCTTCTGTAGGTGTACGACCACTATCTTGCAAAGTCAATGAATCATCCATGTCGCCCGGTGGATGCGTTGGGCTGGGTTTGTCTCAGGGGAGCTGCCTGCACCATCCCGCTGCAGTGTTTGCCCCCTTCACACAGCTCCACATCACTCATGCTTTCTCAGCAGGTAGCTCACAGTCCAGCCTCAGGACACTCGCATTCACCCCACTAAAGGAGATGCCACCAGGAGCTCCCACCACCACCACCATTCAGTCCAAGCAGCAAGTGTGAGTTGTTACTGCTGGTTTGCAACACTGACGCTGGAGTTACACCATGCAGATAGAACTGGGGTAGAAAGCTCAGGCGTTATTCCTCAAGGAAAGATTAAGTACCCCCAGGTCCCACCACACGTGGCAGCTCTGGCTTCTTAAACAGGTACCAGCTGTCCTTTACCGTGACTGTGGAAGATTAGGTTGAAGGGGTGACCCCTCCCAGAGTAAGCAAATTAAGAAATGGTCTGAAATCTTCCAAGTGGGATCACTGGTTCCCACTCAACTTGAGCGGAGCAGCCATCCACACAACCCTCCAAGTCCCTTCACAGCCTTTCACACATACATCAACCGTCACCAAAAGTGCTATACAGACAACAAATTGACACGGTTCCTTGGGCCAGTGGCTGACTGCTCACCACAGCGGTGTGCCCTCTGTCCTTCCCTCACATCCTTTGCCTCGAGTCAATACTACTGGGCACCACCACTGGCTTTGCTCTGAGCTGGGCAGGCACCCAAGCATGGGGAAATTCCCTTAGATGGGTGTTGGGAAACACCAGAGCAAAGGGATGTGGAGCTCTCCTCCTCCCTTGCCAGACTCCTGCTCTAGCCCGCAGCAGTTATGCCAGTCTCAGGGCTGACACAGCATCCCTGGCTTTTGCAAACCCAGCCAGTGCACAGGCCCAAGGGGAGAGCCATAAGATCTGTAGAGCAGTTGCTTTTGACCTGGTCTTCTCATGACACAGCTGCACACCAGTATGCGGGGAACTTTGGCACATGTGAGCAGCAACAGATCATTTCCCACCAGGGTCCCAGGCTTCCTCCAGCACCCCACTGCACCAGCTCTCCTTTAGAGATCCCTGCACATCCAAGGTACAGCAGAGCCTCATCTCTGGGGATAAATAGAGCTGACTGATATCCTACAACTGGGCCCCGAAAGAGCAAGGCAGACATTATCTTAATACAGGAAAGGCCATCAGATTTCAAAGCAACAGCTTCAACTTCTATCTCTTTAAATGCTCATATCATTTACAGTCTGAATTGGGTTCCCGGGCAGTATCGGTTACATGGATTAGGAGCTGTAGAGGACATTAGTACAATTCCTCTTCCTGAGGTTTTTACAGCTTAATGGACAGGAAGTGTTGCTGGTGAGCCTCCAGCTTCTGACACTCCGACCAGAATCTCCTCCAAAGCTCCCGATCTTCCCTTTGTGCTTTTTTCTGTCCTAGAATCACTCTCAATTAGCAGTACAAAAATAAAACCGATGTCATCCATCCCTCCTAAGCTGCACATGCATTATTCATCAACGTGCCTTAATTGATTCTCTCATAACCATGAGCACTTCTGCACTTGGCTATGTCATTCTTGTCCAGCAGAGCACAATTTATGAAGTTTTATGCTGCTTGGAAAAGGCACTTTCAAAGGGTTACCTTTCACAGCTTTTTCTGATCAGAGCTTCAAGTTAGATCTCAATACATAGAGCCATCAGGCCTCAGTTTTGTGTGCAGGCAAAAGTGTCCATCAAGTAACCCTGCTGCACTGATGCTCAGTGTCCTGACTGGGAGGTCAGCACTGCTCTGGATATGCTGGGCCCTCTTCCCACACCGGGGTCTTTCAGAGCGGTGAAACGCAGGATTTGGGAAGGTCTCCGCACCTCTGAATAAATGCTCCGAAATGTGTAATCCACAGAACATGTAAGGAGTTGAAATGCACTTGCGAAAGCTTTCCATGAAAGCTATAGAAGCACCTCCTAAACCTACTCACCCTGCCAAAAGGGACAAGGCTCGGTGAAGGTTGTCTCTAGAGCAGGAGAAAAATACATATCCCATTAGGAGAATAACTCAGCTTTGCCTTCAGTGCCCTGACACTAGAATACCTCTGGATTCTTCCATCCTAAGCTCTGCCCAAGAGTTCAGGAAAGCCTGTGATGGGATGCTTGGAAACAAAGCAGATACTATCAAGGTGCAGTCCGCAGACACAGTCAAAAGAGCAGGTCTGAATTTCACTCTACAACCCAAGCAGCTGGGAGCCAGCATATGACACTCCATTCAAAGCAATTAATAGATCACTAACCTCATCACTGGCACAAATGTGTTGGGCTTGATGGGACCATAAATCACAGCGATTGTTTCTTAAGTATTTTAGTGACAACATTACAACTGCTACAGCATAATTCCTACTGCTGGTGGACATGCCCTTTCTTAGATCCTTCTCTTTCAAGTGTTGGGCCTAATCTGTGTTACTTTACCTGGTGTGGAGGAGGCATAGTCATCAGTGCTCCATGGTGACGCTACTCATGCTTCCTGCAGACCTTCCCTGGCCAGCGGTGCTACACAGCGCTCTGCATCACACCACCATTCACCTGCTTAACCACATCTGTGTTGCCTCCTTTTCCACGTGCTTTTACTTGTCTCTGGTTTTGCCCGTTTCTTCATTTGGTGCTTACTCTGGATGCTGTTCACTGTTCCCTTTGCTTGCTGCTACGCCGTCCCACTGTGGGAGAAGGGAATGCGCTCCAGCCGGTCCCTCACTCACAGCAGGCACATCCAAACTGCAGGATGGGAAACCTGCAGGCGCTGCCAAGCTGTTTCCGTCCTGAGAGAAGGACTCAAGCAGTCATGCAGAGGGAAGGAAAGTGAAAAATCAGAAACGGGAGTTCACCCTATTTTTAACATCACATTTAATGTAACATTAAGCTTTGTGCTGAAGGGCTTGGTCAAGGAGTTACCAGGGAGCCTCATCTCAGAGGAGCCTGTTAAGTTTACGGTGGGTCAGCTTCACGGACATTTAACCAGCATCATGATATTCAGCTTGGATTTCACTTGCACACTCAGTCTGCGGCCTTCTCCTTTCCCCACTAGAAGGGGCTAAGAACCAGACACTGGAGAACAGAAAGAAGGGAGTTTTGTTATCGACAAGTTAAAGGCAATCCTCATTACATGAAACAACTTGAACACTTCCTCTGCATGGTAGGCTCTGCACTAGCCCAATCCAGAAGAGATTCAGTGTTGTAACAGAGCAAGATCTCTCTGCTTGGAGAGCAGGCATTTATTTTGCTTTCTTAACCTTACAGTGAGCTGCTTTGGGAAGGATTACAGTACTGAAATGTTGTAATGCCATTGCATAACTCAGCACAGCTCACTTGAAACACTCTTCAGCTTTCAACACCCCATTCTCAAACATTGGGTGATAGAGTTGGGTGCAGCCACCCAGAGAAGGCAGCAGGGAGGTAAAACAAGGCAACCACCTCTTCTGGAGGAAGGTGGAAGGGTTTACACTTTCAGGTCAGGAAAGGGAGTAGCAAAGATGTGACAATACACAGAGTAACAGGACGGAGTGAGGGCAACAGGGTGCTTTGCTCATAGGAGAGGCACTGGTATATTTAAAGAAACAAAAGTAACGAATTTAAGAACTAATGCAAGGCAACACCTTATTAGTAAAGGTCACGCAGTTGCTCCTGGCAATCCCACAGCAGGGTACCTAGCTAAAGTGGGGCTCACCCTGCTTAGCCACCTACTGCAAGGACAAGGACTGTGAGGCCAGCCACAAAGCCCACCTGCAGAGCCCAAAGAGACCTGCAGTACTCAGACCTCCCATGGAGGGGGACAAAGTTAAACCTGCAGCTCCAGCACATGTAAGTGCATCATTGAATTACCTGGGAAGACCCCTTAGCAAATTCACAGCAAGGTCAAAAACATTTTGAAGTTAAGTAGTTTCCTTCATGTTCTACTTAGCCAGCACCACATACTGTGATGCTATCTGAGAAGTAAGCAAAAGCAAAATACAGTCTTACAATAAGGTATTACCAGATTCTTGTTTGCTTCTAAGCCCAGCCTGAGAAACCAGACATCTTCACACTCCCTCCTAGGTTCAGCTCACTCCTTTTAAGCCCTCCTTCCAAGCTAGTTGGTTACAGCCAGTGCAGCAAGGTGAGTACAACAACATCCACCCCCAATCCACCCCCAAAGTGCACTGACCCCTTCCTGGCCAGCATGGGCTTGCTGCATCCCAGGGCATTTCACTCGCCTAGGACAAGAGGAGGGCACAGGGTAAAAAATCAACTCCTCACCTTCCGTAGTGGAAAATAAACCCAGTGGCTGGTCAAGACTGCCCTGCTCCCAGTTGTGCTTTGGAAGCTACAAGGAGAAGGCACCAAGGGGTTATGTCTTTCCAGCAGACAGCTCTTGGCTTGTCCTTATTGGAGGTACAACCAACTTTTATGCCACTCCAAAGAGACAAGGCAAGCTCCTTCTCCCAAGAGGGAGCTAGGTCACAGGCTGGTGTTCGCTTTGCTTTTGCCTATAGCCAGCTCTACTTTTCTGTCATCAGCTGTGGGGCAGAGAAGAAGACATGATCCAAGACCAACGTGAATGTGTTTTTGCCGCCACTCCTCTGCCAAGACCTCCTTTCCGATGCTACAGTAAGCTTTCTCCTGGGGAATTAACTTTTATAACACTCCATACAAGGGGGTTTTCCCCTGTGTGATAGCGCTGTCCCTGTGTTGGCCTGCAGATGTCAGGGCCCTAGTGGGCCTTAATGGTCCTGACCAGCCTCATGTGGGGCTTGCACTCACACCCCCTGCCCGTTGGCACAGGCGCTCTAAACTCAGCCCTGGGCACTTAGTCTTGGGTTATGTCCCATTCTGGTTGGTATTGCTGAATGTGGTCTGTGGGCTTGTTTCTTAGCTTGACTTTGGCTCTGCCTTATCACCATGAGCTTGCCTGATGATCTGGGTTCTTGGTTGATGTTGACTGCTGTCCCTCAGCCTGCCTGCTCACCTGACTCAGGCACTGTGACTCAGGTGTGAGCACTGACTTGTAAGACCTTTGCCCTGCTGGTCCTGAGATTCCCTTGGCTCCTGGTTTCTTGTCCCTTTAAGAGCAGCAGGTATTTGCTATTGATAGAGAAGTGAGGGACTACTCAGTCCCTGCTCTTCTCTCTGTGGCTGAAGCTGTTGGCCTCTATCCTCAGATTGTCTGTTGATGAAGACCCTGGGGCTTTATCATGACTATGGGCTGCGTACGAATTATGCTGATAGGTAGGATGGCTGTAGACCAGCTAGAAACAGCAAGGTTTTTCTGTTTTGCTTATTTCACAACTGCACTTCATTTATCCTGAAATTTATCCTCACAGATGAGGATGGCAAACAAAGGAATTTGTTTTGGGAGGAGGGGAAGGATATGTGCAATTAAATGACTAATAATAAAAGACTTTTTGGTTTTAAGCAGATGTACAACAGGCAGAAGGACTCTGGGTGGATTATCAAGGCTTGGGAAGAGAATTTAGTGCACTTTTCATATTAATGCTGGTAAGACCTACATTTGCTTCTTCATTCTGTAGACTCTGAAGACATGTAGACATCTGTAGACATTCTGTAGACTGGGGTTTACTATTAATCTGCAGCATAAAACAAGATAGCTAGCTTTTCTCTTTGCTTTTCAGTACGCTTTCCACTCTTTTCTTTGTTCTTCATGTGGGAGCTAATCTTGTGTTCATTAGAACACCTGTAATCACTGCAAATTCTTTTATTTCAGCAGCCCATATGTAGGGATTAGTGGTGGTTTCACTTTTTATTTATTAGCAGTAACGCTTCCTTTTTAGTATCATAATCCTGAGGCAATGCACTATGTGAGACTCCTTGGTCATACAGATGACTTGCTTGTTCAGGCAATGAAGTGTTAGTGTCACCAGGAACTGCTCCTCTCCTGACACTCCACTGGTATCCATGGCTGCATCCTACCTGGAGCCCTGCAGCCATTGCCCACTCTCCACCATGCAGAGCCTGTTGTACTGGAGGGGTTTCCCCAACACCCTGTGCACTGCAATTAGCATTTTAATGTTTAAAACTCTGTACAACTAAATGTAAGCCATAGCATCTCCTGATTTGTACCTACATTTTTCTTTGTTGCTACTCTGATGTCCTCCCTTGTTTTATTACCAGTAGATTCTAGTCACGTCTCTTGTGATGCCAAAACATCATTCTAAAACATTGGTGGAGTTGAAGATGAACATAATCATGCTAATGGCAGACATTGATGTGCTTAAAATCCACAATTCATTATGCTTTACCATCCCAGCATGCCCTGTCTTTGGGAAGGTATCTTCACGGCACAGATATTCCGGCTTCCTCACTCAGTGGGAATATACTGGTGTAATTCAGTGCTCACTGCAGTCTCTGTCTTTCTGCAGCAGGTAGTATCTGAATTTTGGAATAAGCTAACATCATTGTAGTCTGCTTTTCCCCCTACAATAGGTGATTTCACTAATTTGAAAAACAAGCCCTAAACAACAACCATTTGAACTACATTAAACAGAATTTCTCCCTTTCATTGACTCCTCTGGCTTTATAATTGTTTCTGAGGTTCAGAAGCTTAAGGAAACATCTCTGTTTCAAAAGCACATTTTAATTCCTGCAAGGCTCTCAATCTCTGGGGCATGATTTAACAAAATAGTTTTGATAGTGGATGTATTTAAGTAGGGAAATTATGGAATTGTATGTATGAAGGGGGTAATCTTGGGGCTGCTTGTATGCATAAAATATCTTGATGCATAAAATGGGAAGGAACATCAATGTGTTATTCCTTCCCCTGTATGGCTGGAGCCTGGGCAGGTGAATGACCTTCCCTGCTCAAATGCAACCTGACCTGCCCAGCCAGGCCACTGACAGGAAGGAGGGCAGGACAATGCAATCAAGAGGCTGGGCAATTATTTTTGGAAACTTTCTGTTTACAAATCAGAAAAGCCATTAAGGTGACAACAAACATACCTGTTGGAGGAGCTTTGGGAACTGTACAGCACTCCCTTTCACTACCAAAGGGTTATGAAACAGCAAATGGTTGCCTTTCAATAGTCCAAGGACTGGGACGTGTTCAGCATGTGGGGAAACAGGACTCAGATCCTTCCCTTTCTCCAGCTTCTGGTAGAGGAAGCAGCCTCTGGGATTCTCCTCATCACCCTATGTGATGACCCAGCACAGGACCCGTGTAGACGTCCAAACGTACCCTTTCTGACTTGCAGTTGTACTGTGCCACTTCCTCACTCCCCTCTACCCACCTTCCTCATCTACATGGCACTGGTGAGAACAAAAGTGGAGAGTAAATTAAGCCATACAGTTTACATTACTGTCTACACCCTGGTCTAGACCACACAAAGGATGATGTTGAAAAAGATTAATTTGCTGAAGTTAATTTGCACTAGGAGGGGGAAGGTATTAGTAACAGTTTGATTTTCTATTTATTTCCAAGCATCCAAAATACCTCTGCAAAAAAGGCAGCAAAATTAGCAAAGCATCCATGCTGCAGCCAAGCTGCACACACCCATGGTGGGGGATTGTTACAGATGGCTGAGCCTGGAAACACTGCCTAGCAACCAGAATTATGTGAATTATTAGGGGAAAATTAAAGAAAAACCACAAAAGAAGAGACAGAAGAAGCCAGAGAATGACTGGAACTGTAGCTGCAGAGGGATAGAAATCAGCCAAGTAATAGGAGTGAAGTTTACCCAGACAAGCTTGCATGTACTGCCAACTGCTTTCATGGACACAGTGACCCTGGTGTGCTTTGACATGGAGTCATGAATGGACAGGACATGGGGCAGAGGGCTGCAGCAGGAGGTGTCAGCCCTGGTTGCTCCTTTGCACAGCTGCTTGTTCCACAGGAGTGAAAAGCAGTGGGCAGAGAAGGTTTTTCCACTGATACAAACTCCCAGAAGATCAGCAGGCAGAGGAGCTGTTTCTGAACATGGGTGCCATGCTCTCAGCTCTACTGAGAGATGAGCTGGAGGCAGGGACTCTGGCTCTCAGGGTGCTTTGATGTTATCAGGAGATCTGTGCACTTCTCAGGGCTTTGCAGAACTGCAGAGCTCTTCAGCTGTTTCAGGCTGGAGATAAATTCCACAGCACACAAACTTGTTTTTCTTAGTCATCTTTCACTTTCTTAGTCATATTCAACTAGTCCACACCCTGGGTTTAAAATTGCTTGCGTACAGTCTGGGTGCAGAGCTGAGCCGGAATGGATTGCTCCCAGCTTCTGCCTGCATGGGAAGGAGGTTGCTGAATTCCCAAGAGAGGTTTGGGACACAAGTGCTCCCAGCAGTTCCCCACCATCAGGCAATCAGAGATGGGATGAGAGGCCCTGAGCAGAACTTGCAGACCTGGATGCTGTGACTGTGGCAGAAGCACAGGGTAAAGTCAGAGTCCTTCTAGAAAACACAGCTCAGGGATGAGGATGCTTCATCTGACACTTATATGTGGAAGAGAGGAGCCACAGCCCTCCCTCTAACAAATGCCCCTCAGCCAGCTGTGAATGCCTCCTGGGGAGTATTCCTAACTGAGCAAATTCCCACCATCAGGTACTGTTTCCTGAGGAAGCGAGATGTAAGCTGTGGAGTATGATAGTGTCTGCAGGGTGACACATTCTCCTACATGCATAGGGTAAGGGGTATAACTCCACCAACTGCAAAATCCATGTTACCAAAGTCTCAGTAAAGGGTCAGCCAGGGAGGACCAAGAGAGAAAATCAGCATTGGGAATAGGAGCAAAAACTTTACTCTGAAAGTGTGGAGAGTCTCTGCAGCCAGACCAGCAAGCCAAATGGTTTTGTGGAGTTGCCTGGCTGCAAGAAAGCTAGTTTCTTCCTCCTCCTCTCCCATTTTGCAAGGCTCTTGGGAGAGTGATGCTGATCAGCTCCAGGCAGGGAGGGAACTCGCTCTGAAGAGCTGGAGCTGTGAGCCCTCGGCACTCCCTTTTTACCTGGTTGCCCTTTGTGAAAGGGAGATATGGGGAGTTGCATGGCTAGATCTGGAGAGCTGCTCTAAAGCAAACACTAAATATTCATCTCCTGGACGGTGGGTAACCGCAGCTGGTTTGTAAAACTTTCTACAGCAGGCAATGTTGTTCCCTGCAGCTCTCCCTTGGGGATTCATCTTCCAGGAGGTTCTCCCATTGCTCATGGGCAGTTTTCTGTAGCCCAGGAGAACAGAACGCTAGTTAACAGTAACTAGCGGGAGAAGGTTGTGTATCACAAGGAGCTCGTCAGGCAGGTAGCATGGCCTGAGGTACCTGTCTGCTACAAAACTGACTGGGAACAGCTGGGATGGAGATGATTCAAAATTTCTATGGTGAAATCTTGCCTTTATTATCTTAGTCACTAACATCCCACATAATTCAAGGAGACCAGCATTTTACTCCCACGATCCACAGACAATACAAAATAAACCTTGGTACTCACAGCCACAATGCAAAACTCTGCTTTATGGAAAATAGCATCCTAGTCTCAAAAAGTGGCTAAACACGCCTCCCTCTTCCTTCCTGGCTCAAAGCTTTTTATCTGTATCGCTAAAATCTCCTGTGAGTTCTGCTGTCCAAACAGCCTGTAAAAGCCATAAACACCTCTCATCACTTCGTCCCATCTTTTTAACTTCTCTTTGGGCTAAAGCATTATTTCCCTCCCAGACTACACTGAAGATTACTGCCCAGACACTACACTAAATGTAATGTTGTGTTATGATAAGCATACAAACATTACATTAAACACAAAACATAGACTGTCAAACACAGGGAAAATTCTTGTCAGTCCTATCCAGTCGTGCTGGTGATTTGGTATGAGCAACAGCTCAAAAGGATCTTTTTCTCTGAAGAAGACTTGAAGCAGAAAGAATCAAGTGAAAAACTCTCTCTCAAAAAGAATTAATTCTTCTCAGTGGGGAATGACAAAATTATGCTTGCAGAATGCCCCTCTTTCATAATTAGTTGCATTTTACCACAATTTAATGCTCGTATTGCAGCAGGTAGATACGTACACCTAAGAGATGGCAATTAGGCCCAGAGTAAAGCATCACTTTTTAGGCGGTATTGTTTGCCAGGTTTGAGGTTTGCCATGCAAATACAACTTGCAATATTGTTGCAAGTCAAGTGTACTCACAGTCTCTGAATGATATATGCTTACATGTAAATGCTCAGTCCTAAAAGTGGTATTTTTATACTTTGATGTTCCTTTGTGTCAGGAATTGGTAAAAATGTGTCTTTCTCAGAAACCTCTCCCATTACGGGGCGGGGGGGGGGGTTAGAGAATACACTGGGCTTTCGGCTTGGGTGAGCTTCACATCACCCCTTTATTGTCATCTGCAGTCGTTACTGGGCATCCGAACTGCTCCTAACCCCAGCTCCAGAAGCAGAGAGGACGTTCAGATATTTTTTGGGTTATCATTTACCAATGCTGGTTTTAGAATAAGGATAAGGATATGCATCCCAACACTTACCTGCATCCCAAAAGGAATAGACTGCTATATAAAATACACTGCACTCCTATAAATGCAACTAAATGTTCACAAACAAAGCTCCCTGGAGAGCAGAGCCCATGAGTATGTGTCTGCAGTTGCAAACACAGTGCACCATGCCCCGGGAGGCAGTGGGATTTTTCTCCTTTGTGGGTTGGCACCAGATTGAATTCCTAAAAATTCAGCAATTTTCCCTTCCCCTTCTGTCCTGTCTTCAAATGCTTCTGTTTTGTTCATGCAAAGAAATTTATGAAACTTCGTTCTTGCTATATTCCCTCCCCGCTGACTAGGGCTACAAAGCACCTGGAAGAAAGAAGAGACACTGTCGAGTGCACAACGGGTGAGTGGAACAGGGAGGGGAAGAGCCCTCGAGCCGGTGCTGCCGTCTTGACTCGGCATTTTGAGTTCAGCAGCAGAATCAGTACTTTATGAAGTCACCCACGACGGTGGGGATCTGGGTCTGCCACCATTAACATCATGTGCCGAGGCCTGCCTGCATTTCCAAGGTATGTGGGCTTGGTGGTGCTCAGTGTTTCAGTAAGCTGCCCTGAAATGTCCCTGTCCTGGAGCCTTTCTGGGGCCGCAGAGGCCATTCGGGGTCAAGGCAGCACAAAGAGATATGTTGCCAGAGGAAGTAATTCCTTTTGGGTGAAAAAACATGGACTGTTTCACGGGAGAGGGAAACTTAGGGCGAGTGTCTTGGGTAAATCCCAGCACAAGTTCCTGCATCCTGTCCCTCTTCAAATTAGCAGCTTTAAATTACCTCACTTCAGCTGATGATTCTTCTCATGTCGAAAGCTGTTGAATACTCTGTGCTGCTAGGGCAGCTTCAGGGCTTCTTCCTAGGTGTGGCTGAATTTAAGTGAGAGTAAAGTGATCTGCGTTCAGACTTTACGGCGGTCCAGGTCCAAATGTCTTGGCGATTGCAGTGGTACCATGCACCCGTGGCTCCTTGGAGCTGATATCTGCAGAGCTTTGAGAGCTGTAACCACCACTGCTGTCAAGCTAAAGATTAGGATTACCAAATACTGAAGAAGCTACATATGACAAACATCATATAGCTGTTACTAAGACCCTTGATGGAATCCATCCATGATAAAACAACTAATGAATCCAAAATTAACACGTTTACACACATCTACAGTGCCTCTAATCATTATAGCTCGCCTTCACCAATTTGCTTATTGTTTCCTCATGCATCAAAACTGTCACATACAGACACTTGACCCGATTAGCTCCTGTAGAGAGAAGTCATGAAGAGAACAGATATGTAACCTGCACTTAAGGCCTGATAATCTCTCTCAAAAAAGAGAAAAAACAAAACAAACCCCTCCCTCCTTTTAACAAGGAGGGTTGTCTTAAAACCATATTTTTTCCTGGTTTTGTTTAGTCTTTGTTTTTGAAAGCTGCTGCTGTTACAAGTAATCCTTAAGATCCTTGTTGCTGGAAAGCATTAGGAGGAATTTGTTTATATTCCCAGTGTGTGTCTTGCAGGCATTTCACAGTATGCTGTGTATAATCTTTTCTTGCTTCCTCCTGTATGAAGAGTTTTCTTTGCCGGTTGAGTGGCTGTTTCCTATAGTAACAAAACAGATAAAAAAGGAAAACCCTTGTCAAACCACAGAAACTAGCAACGGATTTTGTGTAGTGCCTGAAATGAACTTTTAACTCATTCCCAGTTAGAGAAATTGCTTTAGTCAGAAAACCACGTCTCATTGCCATAATGCCACTTTCTGCATAGTTACTATCCCCTACTTTTTTCATGTTCTCCCTTGTATATTCTGTGTGTGTGGTTTATCTGTGCATTTCCGCTCCCCCAAAGGCTCTTTCCCAATTGCTGGATCATGGCTGCATCCCCCTGGGTAATACACAGCCCATACATCACAGGACGCATCAGTAACCCCACTTTCAAGTGATTTGGGAGAGAGGAGAGGTATGAATATCTGCTTGAAGCTGCTAGATACCTGTGGGAAGCTGAGCATAAAGCTCTGAGCAAGACTCTGCCTAGTACGGGCTACTGTGCAGCATTACTGCAGCATCGTCAGGATTCAGGTGTCATGCTACTGGAAAGCAAGAGGTTTATGCCAGTGCATGAACCTCTACTTCACACAACAGTGATCCCTTTGTATTATTTAACTTTCCTGTTGACTTTTAGCTTGCGAACGCAGATGTGCCGTCATTCAGATGCTCAGCTAGGCAGAGTTATGTGCTCTTGGCATCGGACTGAGTGTCTGAATGGAGGGTTTTGGCACTAGCCTGTCGGGAAGAAAGCTGTTTGCCTGCTCATGTTCTCATTAGTATCTGAGCTGATGAACTACATTCTTCTGCATTTCTATGTTCCTAGATATAGATCTGGCTTCTCTCTTCAGTCTGGGCTAAATTCTCAGCCAAACCATTGCTCGGAGGGAGCTGGCTGGTGAGCCTGTGTCTGCTCTGCTGAATTCATGCAAACACTTGGAGAGCCTGAGGTGCACAGTCTGCCTGATGGCAAGTCCTGCAGGCCCTGTGAGTGTCCAGATGAGTTAGCGTAGTTGGCCATGATACATTCCTTGATGCTTTCAAGAGTGAACTGCTTCTACTGATCTACAGTAGCGGAACAATGCACAATGGTAGCTGGGCCTTTGCCAAAATACAGGTCTCTCTTTAGCCCCTCCTCATAAATACCTTAGCTGATTCTAGCTTGTGTTGCTGTTAACTCCAGCCCAGAGAAAAATCTGTCCCAGAAACCATGCTGTCACTCTTTTCTCTCCCCACAAATAACCACCCTTGAACTCCTTTTGCAGTAGGTAATGTTGGCCTGCTGCTACTGTCCCTCACTCCGTCTCCATCTGGGGAGCAGAGAAGTTTTATTTGCTGCAAGAAACTTCTCTTTGCACTTCGCTTGGCCTTTTCTGCTGGAAGGAAAACCCAAATGCTCTCTCCACCCACAGGAGCAGGCTTAGCTCTCAGAAGAGGTGGTTAACTGCATTCCCTGGAGCAACTTGCATCTCTGCTGCACTCTGTGCATTGCCTCTTCACACTGCATTCATGAGTTGGTCTCCCCTGCCGTACCCACTGTCCCTCAGAAATAGCAAAGGAGACCAGGCAGAATTTGATTGAATGAACAAATTTTGCCTGTACTTTTACATTTTATTTCTCCATCCAGTTGCTGGATATTTGTGCTCTATGTGTGTGCACAGAAACGGCTCTTTCTAAGCACACCAGCCCCAGATGATTGCTTGTTAATTTGAGCTTTGGGCTATTTTGCTCCCTTTCCTCTCCTCGCAGGAGGATGCTGGTCTGGTGTGGTGATCCTGGTGTGCCACCTAGTGATTAGACTATTCCCTTGTCACGCATCATTTATCATGGGCACTGAGGGCACCTATTTTGGCCCCATTTGCCCCCAGTCGCCTGGATTGCAGGTAACCTGTGGCAATGCCTGTGGCCCCTCCGCTCTGCTCAGTCTGTCGAGGCAGGGTGGATCCCACTGCACTGCTTTCCCTTCCTTACTCCCACTTTCTGTCTCTTTTCTCCCATCTTTCTATTGTAGTATCTGCCTTCTCTCAGATGTGGGCAAGAAACGGGAGCAGACAATTTGCTGATGTGCTGGCTGCCAGCTTGCAGGTCACCCATGGCCATAACTGAATCCATCAAGCAATATTTCTGCACACCATGTGAAAATTTAGCATTATATACATGGCAAGCAAGTGCTGTTGGGGGGTCTAGACAGTGTTAAAAGCCCCTGTGGCATGAGGGATATCATTGCAAATATTAGCTGCCACGGTACTGCATCACACCTCATAAAACAACTTCTGAACTATTTGGGCAGACCAAGCTGGAAGAGCGATAGATGGTACCAAGGCTGGAGCTGAGGCCTTCCTGGGAGAGCTTTGTGTCTGCTGCTCAATCCCCAGGTACCCACGGGCACTGCAGAAGACTGGCAGGGTGGAAGGGAGGAAAGCACTCCGCAGAGGAGTGCATCACAGCCGAACTGGTGCGCAGGCAGACTGACCTCCACTGCACTCCTGGAAAATGTCCTCCCTTCCCAGGTGCAGCTCCCCAGACGTCTGACCTCCCGCCTGGTTTCTGCAGTCCCCTGGGGCATGGGAGTTGTAAAGAACACCCTTCAGTTTACAAGCATCTTAGCAGGGTGGGTTCAGACCCTCCCAAAAGTTCAGTTCCTGTCATTGTACCCTTCCCTAGATGCTGCCAGGGAATCCAACTGGATGCCGCGTGTAGTTGCGGCAGCAGTGTGATACACACAAGTGCTGAGAAGGGACTGAACTCTATTACTGGACTTACTATTCACCTGCTATGAGTCATGCAGCAAAATTATGCTGCAGGGGTTGGTAGCTGCAAAGTCAGTAACTACTGTCTCGGCTACCCTACAACAGAAACTCAATTGCAAGTAGAAACATGGTGATGAGCAAACTGACTCCCAAAAGCAGATGGGGCAATTAATAAAAGGTGAAGTGTAGGAAGTCAATAAACTTTGTCAGTGTAGATCTGTGTTGGAGGTCAAGGTAAGCAATTAACTCTCTTGAAAGCCTAGAGGGTTCTTCCTCTCCTTGTAGGGCAGCCACTGGTGAGGACCCTCTCTGTTGCAAGCTTCCTGATCGCAACCCTTTTTCTCATTCTCAGAGCAAAGGTCTGTTCAGGCAGGAAGGTGAAGCTGCTGCTGGAGGCTGGGTCTGGGGCTTTCTGCCTTTGTCAGCAGCTGTGAGCGGGTGAGGCATCTCAGCCCCATACTTCCACTCTTACCTGTACTGGAGGCATCCGCTGGAAACACAGCTTGTGTCTCCCTGGGTTCTCTTACCAGTGCCATTCCTCCTTCAATTCTACAATCAATTGTCCTTAAGCTTATTAGAGCCTGGTGAAGTGGTTTTATCCTCTCCTTATAAATTGCTCATCTTACCACAGTATTGCGAGGTGATCTGGGACATGACAGCAATGGAGAGAAAATAAGTGGTTATTTTGTTCAAGGGAGTTCAAGCTTTGATTCAGCCTTAAGTCATCATTACTATCAGTTGACCATTGTATGCGAATACGTTGTCTTTCTGGCTGGGGAGCCCATGGCGGTGAACATGCAGAGATAATCTTCCCCTCCTTGCACACCACAGGCCTCTCTGCCACAAGATCCCACGGGACAAGAGGTGCAAGCTTATGCAAGAGGCACTGGCCTCTTGTTTTTATTGCTCTGCAATCCACAGCGATGTTTTTTTTTTTTTTCCCCTTCAATTGCACTATTACAGCAAAGTGTTGGTGTGAGCGTGGGGCTCACTCACTGTGTCCAGTGGTCAGAGGGATTTCTGCTGCAGGATCCTCACTGCTGCAGTTGTTATCCTGTAGTTAACTGAGACTTCAAAGTCAAATATTGTAACTGCGGTAGCAGAATCTGTACCTGTCCAAACACTGCCTGGGGCAGGGGTTTATACAGTTGCAGTGTAAGAAAGGGGGTTAATGTGGCCACTTGGGGGGCAGGAAGCAGCTGGGAATGGTGCCAGCGCTTATGAAGCCTTTCCCTGAGGGGGAGGACCCTGTTTCCCCTTACTTACTCTTATTTATTCTTTTGAGAGAAGAGCTTCTGCCAGTACCTGAGCAATTACTAGAGGACTGCAGCGCAAGCTGAGGTTTCATTGCTTTTAAAGAGATGCCAGATTAAAGGAGAGCTCATACTGTCTTGGCCCTGCAAAATGAGCCAGTAGGACTCTCACCTGCCTTGTGGGGAACAAGGGTGTTAGACTGAGTCCTTCCCAAATACCTCCTGAGGCCTGGAAATGCAGGAGCTGGAGGCCTGAGCACTTCAGGCAGTTTGTCTAGGAGGCTGCAGCAGAGCTGCCAGGGGGTAGCTGCAAGCTTCTGACAAGGTACCAGGCTCTTGGAGTGAAGCAGCAGGCTCCAAGCCTCCTTACCTGCTCAGGTGAGCCTGGGGACTGAACCCGCTTTCTCTGAGAAGTGACCCTATCTCCAGTGCACCATAGATGTGGCAGGAACTGGAAACCTTAATTTTGCTCTTAGCCCTTTAAACGTAGGTGATGAGGAGATGGGAGTGCTAACCTCTGCAGCCTCTCCCCGAACAGCTCTGTGGCTGGCCTCGAGGCTGCCAGGTGCCTTGCAGGGGGGGACGTAGGTGCAGCCGTGGATGTGCTGCTCTTCCCTGTATAATAATGCCGCAGGCAGGTCTGATACCTTTGATCCTCCAACCAGCCATGAGAGCATGGGTGAGAAGTGTACCCTTCTAGGTCTTCCTCCCCCTCAGAAACGGTAACCTTGCTGAGAGTGTGTAGATCTTCTCCATGGGTAACTTAATATGCCAGGGGCACGGGACAGTGCAGAATAACAACTTCTGTAAAAGCACACAGTGCCCCTCAAAGAGCTGGGCTACTTCCACCGCGGAGTCAACGGTCAAGGAAAACAAGCCCCAGAGGAATGGAAGACTTTGCACGTGGAAAGCAAACAGGGATAGGGCTACTCAATGCTGAGGGGTTTCTCTGCACACAGACTCGCTCTCATTGCGTGTGTGCACGTAGCTTCTCCTGGGGGCTGTTAGAGGAGAGGACCGGGGAGAGGGCGAACTCTTGCAGCCGGGAGGAAGGGTGGGCATGCGGGAAGAGGAGCTTGCCCTGGAGGCCCAGGAGAGCCTGAGAAATGCTTCAGTCCAGCCTCCGCTTCCTGCTGCTGGGCACGGCCCAGGGCAGAGGTGGAGGTGGGTGTTCGGCACCGCTGTGGCATTTGGCTTCCACTGCCAAAAACGGTCCCCGTTTAACTGGGAAGAAATAAGGTGATGTTCCTGTCTTGCAGATAAGAAGAGGAGAAACCACTCTGGAGAGGGAGCGGAGGCAGGCATGCTTGTCATCTAAGCTCATCTTCAAGCTGCCCTCTCACTAAAACACCCCGCCGTCTACCTGGAAGTAACGTTAAGCAGGTGAACAATGCACAAGTGAACATTCAGCCTTGACGTGAGAAAGGAAGAAAAAGACACGGCTGGCTCAGTCCCTGCCGTGCCCATTGGGGCTGGAGGACGGGATGGCAGCGTGCCCGTTGCTATGTCGCTATCGGGGCAGACACCCGGCTATCGGGGCCGGCAGCCGCTGCTCGGTGGCTCCTCAGTGCCAGCCTGGAAGAAGCAGAGTAAATAGCCTCGCCTCTCTCCCAGGAAAGCACCACTTCGCCTACGAGCCGCCGCAGCCGCGGTGTTCCGGGCCGGGCCAAGGGGGCGCAATGGCGGCGCCCGCCGGGAACTACGGCTCCCAGCCTCCTCCGCGGCGCGGCTGGGGAACAGGCGCATGCGCAGAGTGCTCACCTCGCGCGAACTCCGTTTCCCGGGAGGCCGAGCGCGAGGCCCGTGCCGCCTCCCCCCCTGCCTCCCCGCTGCTCGCAACGCCGCCTCGCGCTCTGTGACGCGGCCCTTAGCGTGGTGACGCGCAAAGTGTGTGCCCGCCATAGCAATCGCGGCCGCCGCGGGGTGTGCGGGGCCGAGCGCAGGGGCCGGGGGCAGCGGCGGCGACCCAGCGGGGCATCGGGCAGGTACGGGGCGCCGGGCGGGGGGGGGGCCGCGCCGCGCCGCGCCGCCGCTGCGCTTCCCCCCGGGCCGGGCCGGGCCGGTTCGGTTGGCGGCCGCGGCCACCGCGCCGGGCAGGGGGAGGGTCGCCTCAGGCCCCGAGGGAGCCGCCGGGGTGGGGGCGGGTTGCCCGCGCGCCCGCCCCCGCGCCAGGGGCGCCCTCCGAAGCGCCGCTGGGGGGGGGGTGAGGGGGGCGGCGGCGGGCCGGCGGGGCGCTGCGCCTCTCCTCTCCTCTCCTCTCCTTTCCTCTCCTCTCCTCTCCTCTCCTCTCCTCTCCTCTCCTCTCCTCTCCTCTCCTCTCCTCTCCTCTCCTCTCCTCTCCTCTCTCCTCTCCTCTCCTCTCCTCTCCTCTCCTCTCCTCTCCTCTCCTCTCCTCTCCTCTCCTCTCCTCTCCTCTCCTCTCCTCTCCTCTCCTCTCCTCTCCTCTCCTCTCCTCTCCTCTCCCCCGCGGCCTGTCAGCCTGCCGGCGGGGGGGCGGGCCTGCGCCGCGCCGGCCCCGCCCGCCCCGGTCCTCCGCCGGCCGGCCCGCCCCCTCCCCCGGGCTCTTCCTCCTGCGGCGGGGCCTGCCGAGGCGCCGCTCCGCGCGGGGCCCCGCCGGGCCTGCTCGGGAAGGGAGGCTCTCCGGCTCGGGGGTCCCCTCACCCCCTTTGCTAACCTTCAAACTCTTCGGTTCGAGCGGGCGGCGCCGGCGGTTCCTGCCGTTGGGTCCCGGCGAACAGCCCGGTCCCGCGAGGCGCCGGCGGCGGGCGCCCGCACGCTGGGGGCGTGCTGCCGTGTTAGACCCTGTAAGAGCTGTCAGGAGCTGCGCGCTCCCCGTGCTAGAGCGGGTCTCGGTGCTCCTCCGGGGAGGGAGGGTCCGCGGGTTTTTCTTTCGAGCAGCGTAAAGAGGAACCGATGTTGACACCGAGCGTCGGGTTTTTTTACCTTCCTTTGTAGGCAGCAGAAGTTTGTTCCTGTTTTTTGTGCTTGTCCTGGCAGATCAGCACATGGTTCCAGGTTTGTTTTGTAAAAGCAGAAATTCCAGGAAATGAAATGACTTTGTGGTTTTCCCTGGCCTTAAAAATATTCTAACTGTAAAAATTTATGAATTTTTTAGACAAATATTTAAAGCAATATTAGGAATCTGTTCTGTAGTAACAGCCAAACTGGAGTTCTGTTAGGGGTTAAATTGGGAAGTTGAACAAGCAAGGACTTCCCTCAGAGCTTCACTCACCTGTGATACCAAAACATGATTTTATTCTCCGTAGACTGTGAAGATTTTGTTAGTTTGTGGCGTAGTTCCTTCCACAAGTGAGCTTCAGTGTTGACAGTTCATTATGCTTCAGTATTAACTTTGGCATGGTTGTTTCAGACTCAACAGGTTTAGGCGAATAGCTGTCTGCTATCTCATTCACTTAAAGAATAACTGTGATGAGAGGGAGTTTTTTTTAAAAAGTAAAGAATTCTTCCTTTTAAAACATAAATATGGAAGAACATACAGATTTCCTGATCTGCTTGCTATGTATTTAACTAGATTCCAACTCATGAGCTCTTAATTTTCTCTTATGGGGTTATATTATTACATTAGACTTCTCATCTACATTATGTCCTCAGCTGTGCCTAGAATCATGTTTAGGAATAATATGATGCTTGATTATTTAAGGTAGGTCAAAGTGTAGTTATTAGAATTTGAGTTGGCTCTATACATGTGGATTCGTAAATCCTCTTGTAATTTTTGTCCACATATGAATTTAAATGTGCAATCTTTCTACAAAGTTGATTAAGATTTTTTTTTTTTTTCCTAAGGTATGATTTTTGTTATGTGGCTCTGTCATTTTCTACTTAAATTGTTAAGGTATGGATTTTGCACTAGTTTCCCAAGTAACCAAATTGTGCTTTTCAGATTTTACGAATAGATTTATTTTCACTTAAGAGGTTTTGTACTTTAAACTGTGTATCTGTATTGAAGTCAGCATGTTTGGAACCTCATAATCCTTTTCATGAACACAACACAAAATCAATAAGTTAATGACTTGTAGTAGTGTTGCAGTCAGTGTGACGCTCAAGTATGTCGAGGAGCGAAAGGGTGAAGCTGAACTGCTTGAACCGTACCGTGCGCTTATCAAGGTTTGCAGTTAGAGGTCTGCGGGACTTGTATTTCTTCGTTGTTCAGAGATGTCTGACTAAGTGACTCAAGCACTAAGGTGTCTGAGATTTCAAAAACATGTGAGTACTTCTAAGTATCTGTGTCTGAATACTTCTTTGGGTCCCTTTTTTGTAAAATTTCTACATCAAAGTTCAGGAGAGTGAAATGCTCGCAAAACCTTTGCTATGATATTGGAATACTAAGTAGTGTTTAATATTAAAGCAATAGTGTGTGCACCACTGTGTGCTGAAACATGCATATGTGGATTTTCAGTGGGAGTGTTCACAGTGAGTGATAGTTAAGGTTGTAAATATTTGTCTTTCAAAGTCAAATCCTTTGAGTGAGTGCTTTATGTTTTGTTTCTATCAGTTCTGTTGATTCTAAATATGGTATTTTGACAATAGTGGTGTTTGGAAAAAAAAAAAAATTCCATTCCTTAGCTTATTAGATATTATAATTGAAATCTGTAGTAGGCCATGATTTTCAAAACTTTAAAAAAAAAAAAAACAACCGTGGATTTAAATCCACAATGAGATGGCTGCTCCCTGTTCTGCTAGTTCCTGGAGAGCAATTTAAGATTGAATTTGTTCACCAACTTTTCCAAGGAAAATAGTGAAAGTCAGAGTTGCTCTCACAGGCCTTTGTCTCCAACAGACTGGGTATATTTCTGACAGTTACAGTTTAGTTCATACCATTTACGATCTTGTCCTTTCTGCAGAGTTCTTCTCTTTGATTTAAGATGGAATCCTTGAAAAAAGTGAGTGCAGTAGGAATTGCTTTGGTTCTTGTATTTAAAAAGTCATTCACCTGCCATGATATTCCATCCATATATATTTTACTGCTAATGTGCATTAATATGAGAACTGTGGAAGTAGATGCTTCTGAGGTAACTTTTGCTCTTGCTGCTCTTTGCGGTGCCACCTAGAATAGTCAAATTTATTTGAATAAGTTGGGAGGGATAAGCCTTTGGAATAAATGAGGTGCCTTGGCGAGACATTTACTTTCATTGCTGTGTACCTATGGAAAGGGTGGCATTTTTATGTTTTAACTTTATTTCAGGAAAATAGTTGTGTGTCAGCACCAGTTATTTAGACCCATAATGTGCTTAAGTGAGGTAATAGTCCAGGTTTTAGGGACAGCTGGGATTTTTCTGTTTTCTCTTGGTTATGATATAGCGCTGGGTGTCCCAGAGGGCAATGTGAGCAGTTCCTGTGGTCTTCCTGACTGGAACTTTGTTGACCTGTTGCAGGTATTGCTGGACCTTTCTTATTTTCTAGCTGGAATAATTAAGGGTTGTTAGGGGAAGTAAACTATTCTTCATATTGCAGGAGAGCCTGTACAGGCCTTATACAAGCTCTGGGGTCACAAGGCGCTTTTTTCTGTATCCCTTGGGTATAGTGTGAAGGTGGAGAAGTCTGAAATGGTTGAATGCAGATACCGTTACAGCACTTGCATTCTGAGGCTCCGAGTAGATTTGTCTGAATGTTTATCTGTGATATTTAAAAGCTCAGAAGTGCTGCTGGCAAGTGTTGTTCAGCTAATGAAAAAAGGAAGAAAGCTTTATGAACTTGGAATAGTTTTCCTTTTCAAAGATGTTTCAGGACATGTGCGTATGTGCGTACAATCTCATTATGTTTTGTTGCCTGCATTTAGGTAGTGTTTTTTCCAAAGTGATTTATGCATTTGCATCAAATTTCCCAGGCTAGTTCTGTGATGAATGAATGAGGAATGCTCTAGATAAAATAATAATTACTTGTCATTTAGAAAACATAATCTTTCTTTATGCTTAGGTAGGGTTTTTTGTTAGCACACGCTCACTTCATATAGTACTTACCCAATCTGAAGAACATAATTTTGATGTCTTGTAGTCGCAGGTTTATTTTTCTGTAGTCTTTGGGTGATGATTTTTGTGCGATTTCTGCCAGTTTAATCTTCAGCCAGGTGATCTTCACTTGTTGTCTCCCATTTAACTAACCAGTCACAACAGACTAAATTCAGAAGCACCTATGAGGCAGGAGGTAGATCTGTAGGGTTGTTCATCCGTTCCCTGAGTGAGAGGTTTTAAACCAATTAGAGGTATCCAGCACTCAGTTAAGCACGGCGATGTTTGTCAGAATGAACTTGGGCTGTAAATGCTTATGTAATCTGTGTTGACCTGTGGCTCCCTTTGTAGTCTGTCATTTGACTGATTCCTGAATTATGTATTTCAAGAGTTGATGCATATGCCACTGTCTTAAACGTATCTGTATTTAACATTGCTTTGGAAAGTTCTTTCTCTGGGTCAGTTATGACAAAGGGATATTTAATCTCATGGCAGATGGATATTGGCCATGTTATGGCTAATGAAATGCTGGAAATTCTTGTGCATTTTCGGACATGAAAGAATTTCTTTTACTTTGATTTCTCCCCCTCATCTCCAGTATAGGGTCAATTTATAAATTAGGATTGGGTGTTCCTTCCTCCAGAAGTTACAACTCTTCACAGCAACCACAGTCTGTCAGATTGGAAACTAAGAGCATGGCAGTGTTTTGAGACAGATTGTGTTCTAGTTTGGTCTGTTGATATTTCTAGTAGATTTTTATCAGACTGACAAAAATTGACAGCTGGAAATTTAGAGGCTTAAACAAAATCTAGAGTGATGGTTCCCTTCTTTAAATGGTACCTTAACAAGTCACTCAGTACTATAGGGTGATCCCACTTTTGAGGATGGGAAGATAAATCTGTCGGCTGCTGTTTTGCAAGTAAAGGCTGATCAACCTGAAGTAATTGCTCCAGTGCTCCCTCCAGTGATTCCCTCTTACTAGGGCCACTGACTGTTCTTGGAAACCTTGAACAAGTAGCGATGCGGTGACCTGCTCCGTTTCCCAACTACCACTCTTTTGGTGCTCCTTCCATTGCCCGCAGCTGCTGCCTTCTGCCTCCTTGGCAGTGTGAAGCTAATATGATTCTTGGCACTTTCACTGCTGTCTGAAGGGTGTTAAACTGGAATAATGACACTGATCATAATCTTGCTGCCCTAGCTTTGTTGTTTCTTGAGTAAATCCCTGAGCAACAGCAAAGGACTAACTCAGGTCTGCGCATGGAATTGAGGTAGAGTTTTAAAAAGCTTCAATACTGAACACACTTGTGGTTAGGTGTGCGTACTTCCCATCATGGTCAGGGTTGTCATACACCAGTTAAGACTTGTGTTCAGAGTATGTGCATGCTCTTATGCTTCAGGCAAAGGACCAAAAAGAAACTTCCAACTTTTAAAGCGAAGTTCAGCAGTATTCTGTCACTTAATCTTCTTTCTCACTTCTTGTTGCTGAGTATTTACTTGCCTCTTCCAAATGACTTATAATCTTTGATTTAGTTTATTTCAATGAATATAGCAAAACTATATTAATTGGGTTTCCGTACTGCACTGCTCTGCGTTGTTGGGTCAGACAAGTCCGTGCACAGATTCTGAGCTGGCACTGGGTGGAAATAACAGGAATCTGGTGGAGTTTCTTCACACAGATTTGTGCCATTGAATTCATTGTGTGGTATTTCTTGCTCATATTTCTGCTTTTTTTTTTTTTTTTGCTTGTTACCTCTGCCTTAGGCTAAGCCATGACTTCAGGATCTGGGCATGTGGACTCCAAGTCTGAGCTCACTGCTTTGCTTGAGCAATGGGAGAAAGAACATGGCAGCGGGCAAGACATGGTCCCTATTCTCACCAGGTAAGATTTATTAAATAAATTCCTAAATCTGAATATCTGAAGTTACGTGACAGTAGCTTTTACCATGTTTTTGCTTGAGGTTTTTAAATGCCTGATTACCTGTTGGTAATTCATTTTCTTGGTCTGGAAGCTGAACTATAAGTGTGGTATATAAATACACAGAATTTTTTGTAAGAAATTTATATTGCAAAGATGTTACACAGACTGTCTCTAAAACATGAATTTCATTCTCTGAAAGAGTAGAAGTCAGGGCAATCATTAAATAGTTGAAGTAACTTTGGTATCTTTGCCTGAAGCTTGTAAAACGTTGATCAAGATCGAAAGCTATGAGAATGTTGTTCCATCAGAGTAGTGGTGTGGGGTTTGTGATTGTAGTAACATTGGTCAGATTAAATGAACGGATGAGAGCGACTCATTGGATGAATCAAGGGGACTGTATTGAGAAGATCTTATTGAAGCTCATAGGGCATGTTTAAAATGAAATTTTAAAACCTGATTAATTTTTTTTAAACTGGATGTTGATTGACTGGCATTGTATTGTATGTGTGAGGAAAATATTCCTTGGACCAATAAATCATTGGTACCAGTAACACCAATTGTAGGTACTAGTAACACCATTAATTATAAGACATCTTCTATTACAAGAGAAACGTTTGAATTGTCAATTGCATTTGTGGTTTCCCAAGCCAGGCCTTTCTTGGGTAAACTGATATTACTCTTGCTTTAACAGGAGATTTGCAGAAATTCCACCCAATTCTTCCTCGCGCCTCTGCTGGCAGACCTGTGGCCTGCGTAGTATATGCAGAAGGACTTGCTGCACTTGTGCATTAAGAGCTGTCCAGGTTTCTGTACTGCACTGCTCTGCGTTGTTGGGTCAGACAAGACAGTGCACAGATTCTGAGCTGGCACTGGGTGGAAATAACAGGTGGAGCTTCTGGTGGAGCTTCTTTGCACAGATTTGTGCCATGCCTCACCTGGTGGGCACAACTTTTTTGCTGTACTTGCTATGTTTTAAAAATAGCAGCACAGAAGAGGGAGATGAGCAGTAGAAAGCCAATCCTAAACACTTGAAAATGAGTAGGTCCCTTGAAAATCATGAGACATGTTTTGGTGTATCTTTGTGTATTGTCTGATTTTTGTCTTGAAGGAAACATATGTGCTATTTCAAGGCTTTTTCTTGCAGGCATAAACAGCAGAAATTTACTATATTCTAAGCAATTTAAAGACATTTGAATTAAACATGTCTTTTCTTGTGTTTACAGCAGTCTGGCACTTCTTGCTCCCCCTCAGCATCTTGAGTTCCCTACATTATTTATGCCCAGACAAGTCTGATAACTCTCTTTTCATTCTCCAAGGTTTCTGTGCAGCAGGCAGAGTGGTTATGGATGGTGAAGGCTTGGGTATTTTGGCTTTAGTGGAGATAATACAGGTTTATTTAAGGTAGATAGCAAGGGGATCTACTGGCTCTGGCAGAAGTTGGATTTACAGTGCTTCAGGTATCAATGAAAGCCATATGTCTGTTTGGAGTAGAGGGTTTTAGATACAGCATAGGTGTAAAAGAATTTGCTGGAAGAGGTGCTAGGAGTCCTCACCAATTGGAGCTTGTGTTAGCTGATGTCCTGAGGCAGAGTAGTGTCCTCGCGTATTGTTTTAGACTTAAGGCAGAGGAAGCTGTGGTCGTGCTTGTTGGTGAGTGACTTTTTTCTACTTCCTTCTGAACTAAATGGAAGAAAACTTCCCTGTGTGGATGGGGGCCTGTTAAATATGATGCCGAGGCAGCATATGTGAGAGTGCTGTAGTGAGTGTTTCAAGAGTAATAGGACAAGAACAGCAACAGTGTGGGTTATAGGCCACAGATGAACTGTCACTTCTAAATAAGCTAGTGTTCTGGATTTACAAACTCTGGAGTGTCAGAAGGTATGAATTGAAGAAATCACTTGGAAAGCGTGTCAGCAAACAACAGATATTTAATATATATGGTTTTCCAAAAAAATGTAAACTGAAATGATCCTGCAAGAGCATTAGTTCGTAGTCTGGGTGCAAGTCATGTTCAACCATTCTGGCAAATCCTGCGAGTCAGTTTCTTCACTGCATCTCGAGAGCCTCTTTCATAAAGGGAATAAATCAGCAGCTCAATATCATACTTCATCTCCACAAACCAAGCGTGTTGTGGTATGGGATCCTAGAGCATCTTGCACTGTTGCAATCCGTTGTAAAGGCTCAGGTTGGTCATTAATGCCAAATGATGGCACAGAGCAATATTAGGATGGCTTTATATTATGCCATCGAGATCAGTGTGAGTCTTGCAAAGTTGACACACTTTTATGTATACCACTGCCCCTTCCTTCCCCACCTGCAAGGTGAGCTCAGTTTGTAACAAGTGAAAATGAGGATCTGACTAACTTTCCAAAGATGATTGCGAAGACAGTTGTAAAGAGAAAAAAAAAATCAGTCAGAAGTGGGGGGAAAGAACCCCTACCCCCATGTAAAACCCAAACCTAGGTCTGCAAACTCTGAGGTGGCTAGAGAACCAATATAATGCCAAGGGAACAAAGGAAATCTCGAAACCTGAATAAAAGTTCTGTGTTTTTGTGAGTTGTTTTTTCTTAAAGCCATGTGTACCACATGCCTACGTTATGAGGCAGGAATGAGCTTTGTTAGTTATTTGACTCTCCTGTTGCTTCAACTGAGAATTGACAAAGCTATTGATCTAGGTAGATTCATCCAAGTCACTTCACAAACAACCTTCGTATGCATTAGTTAAAAGAATGGCATTATAAGCAAGCTTGATTTTTTTTTTTCTTTTTGAAAGTCAATTTTAAAGAGGCAGTGCGTTTTTATTTTTGTCAAACAATTGTGACTAATTGTCTCAAAACCCCCTGTAATTGGTGATTCACGTGCCTGTTTCATCTAGGCTGTGATAATGTTGTCATCCCTGAAATCACTCGGCAGCTTCAACTGGCATGCTGTTTGGCTGCCTACCTAAACAGGATGGACTGATGAGAATGTTATGCTTGCTTTCCATGCTTGCTTGTCAGTCCTTTCTGGCACACAATCAAAATGCTGATTATCACCTAAACAAGTCTAGGGTGCAGCTTCTCAACTCCCCATTTGTCCCAGTTGTCTGTCAGCAGGCACCCCTCAAGCTATTAGTTCCCATGGAAAAAAAATGAGGAGCTGGCAGTGGAGTATTTAGGTAACTTGCTTTTGCCAGAAATTCATGAGAGCTCAGGCTGTGCCACCTGTTAGCAAGGGACACAATTTGCATCTCTTCACATTCAGGCTTACTAAAAGTAAATATTAGAACCCACAGGATAAACAGTTTGCTGAAAGGTAATTGTCAGATCAGAGACAAGCAGGAAAGTTCTCTTCTCGTTCCTGATAAGCTAATTTGCTGTTCCTACAATCTGGGCAGGCTTCATAACGTCGTCCTCTGTCATACTGGCAAGTCAGTGTAGCTCACAGAGGCAGGTCTAAGTACATTTTTGCCTCTAATTGTCCCTGGGAACACAGGATATTTTCTGGGAAGTAACAGGAATGGAGTAGAAGTCAGTGGCATTCTGTAAGGGAAATCCCATGTGAAAGACAAATATTTTTCCAGGGATTACTGCAGTCTTCCAGCTGTTTTCCCTCCCCTATAATAAACTCTGCCTAGATCACTACCCTGAGATATTAAGACCTTGTTTTAAAATGCTGTGCTGCACATAGATTCTCCACCCCACGTTAGACCTCAACAGAGGGGAAAGATTGAGGTTTTATACCAAGGAAATAAGATTTAATTTGCTAATGTTTTTTGAATACTGCTCTTTATTTCACCTCAAACTGCATATATTTCTGCTGTAACACTTCGTGGAGAAAGACAGTGGATGACTATGGAATTACTTACTGCTTGACCATGAGATAATCTCCCTCTTCTTGGTTTTGTTTAAATAAAAATAATAATTCACTCCCTTACTGCTCATGTTAAATGAATTGGAGCATAGGATTTCTTGTGTCTGCTGAGGCCCCTTCTCAGTTTAGGGGAAGGCATAACTTCAAAACAACGTCCAGGTTTTTTTTCTGATACAGAGGAGCATTTAATGTATTTTGAAGGTCTATGAATAGGGAGCTGGCTGAGTTTCTCCTTGTCTTATCCATTGCGGTAACTGACACATGCTAAAAAGTTGACCTTCGATGGAGCTGAAGGGATAAGCTGAATAGAGATTACACAATACTTTATTAAATATTAAATACTTTTATTATTACACAATATTATTGAAATTTAATATGCAAAAATAACAAAAAATTGTGTAGGCAGTTTGGGCAGCTGCCCCTGCACAGGCTGAATAGGAAGGAGGACTAAGTCAACTGTTCAGGACTTACTCTACTGCAAAAGAAAGACTATGTGAGGGTGAGAAGTACTACTCAAGCCCTTTATTTACATTAGCTCTCTACAGTATGTGTCGTAGAACATAGCCGGGACTCTAACAAGAGTAAATAAAAGGTATTGGCCCCTCCAGAGTGTCATCCTTGTGCATCACTGGGACGCTGATACCGGTTCAGTGTGTTTTGGAGCATGGTGGGGGGGATGAGATATTAGAGGCAAGTCTCTTTTCTCACCCCTCTACTGTGAACAGTCTGAAATCCTCTGATGGCACTGAATACCATTCAAATGAAAGTTGATGAGCTGTTTTATAGTACTTTGACAGATAGGCTATTGTGAGGAGCTGTGTATTGGGAGAAGACTGTGAATTCTGCTCATTTGATGTCATTCCTTCTGCAGAATGTCCGAGCTGATTGAGAAGGAGACTGAAGAGTACCGCAAAGGGGATCCGGACCCATTTGATGACCGACACCCAGGTAAGATGTCCTGAGTGGTTTTGGCAGCACCAGCTCTGTCACAACAGATACCTGGTGTGACAGAGCAAACAATTTTCAGCCTGAATGTGCCTACTGCTGATCGAGGTCTGACACTACTTTTGCAGTGGGTAGTTGTGCTCTGTAGTGCTGATATCTGGCAGTTTTGATGTTAGCTGCAAGATTTTGAGGCCCTGGGCAGAGTTTTGGAAGAGTGTTTCAGAGGCTGATTTGTGACATAAGGGTATGATCACGTTAACAAGTTGTAGTTAATGTGAAGTACTAGGTGTTAGATGGACAGAGAAGACGGTCTGTCTCAGATTATCTTGAATTTGCTGTTGGGTAAGTGCAGTGCTTTAGGATAGTTACATACAGCCACTGATGCTTTTTATCTTGTTATCCTTAGATTTTTATTTTTTTTTGGGGATGACTTATTTCCAAGTTACTGGGACAGTTTGCTTGGTGTCTGCATCTTCACTGTCTACAAAAATGACAGCTCAATATTATTGGACCACTAAAATGTGTTGTGCTTTGACTGGTAGGAATTCTAGGGAGGTAATGCCTACTAGAAAAAAATGTTAAGTTGGTGAATAATTCGTATGATTTCTTCTGTAATTTTCCTTCTGAGAAAGGTCCTGCTAACTTGAGTATTCCACAGTCAGTTTGAAGATAGCAGTTCAGTATTAATCTTGACATCTTGAGGTAGGTAGATAAGTCTTTTCCTGTTTCTTTCACAGGTCGAGCGGACCCGGAGTGCATGCTTGGTCATTTACTGAGGATACTTTTCAAGAATGATGATTTCATGAATGCGGTAGGTTTGCTCTGAGAACTGCATCTGTCAATTCCTGACACCTTCTTATGGTTTTTGTTTACCCTGTGCTAGTTGACCTCAATACTTGTTCAATATTTATTTTACTGGTGTAGGGACTATCTCTTCCATAGCAGTGGGTTTTAACATGAGTTTAAGTACGGCTCGTTTGCTGCTGTTAAAGTCACTCAAGGAAAGGGGAATTCATGAGCTGTTCAGGAGTGCTGGAATATGGGTAGTAACAATTGAATTAGTTCTTCTCAAGGTTTATCAGTCTCTTTAAAGAAAATGTAGCTCCTCTAATACAAGTATAAAAGCATAATTAATTTCTGTAATGGAAATTAATACCACTAATTCCAATGCCTTGTCTCTGACTACTTGGAAATGCTGGACTGCCTGTAGGAGCAGAGGAGTATGTCAGCTCTAGAAGACTCAGGCAGAGGATTAAGAGGCAAGAGTCTGACTTTCCTCTTGCATTGCTATACTCTAACATGAGTTAATAGCTAGAATCTTTGTTACCCTCACCTCCCTGTAAGCAGCTGTATCAGTACACATTGCTGTAAGAATTCTGACAGATTGCTTGCATGTAGCTTTCTGTCTTAAACTGCAAGCGATAAGCAAACATAGATGCCACTAAAAATGTGCGTTTTTTTATGTTAATTTTTTTCAGCTATTACCTTTTCATGTTTACACTTACTGAACTGTAATTTTTTTTTTTTAGGCATTTGTCTTTACAAATCAGTTCAAGATAGGTATTTAGTCAGTGAACAGCAGATCAGATGGGAATTCTGTTTCTCTGAGAAGTAATTTCAACTTCTGAGGCACTGGAGGGAGCAGGTTAAAGGCTAGTCATCTTTAGATCCAGGGCTTACATGCTGACATTTCTTACTTTATCGTTTTGCTGCTGTGGGAGTTGTAAGGCTTTCACTGCACTGGTTTTGGTCAGAGTTGAATTTCAAACCAATGCTGTTCCTGATCTTCTCTAGCTAGTGAATGCTTATGTGATGACAAGCAGAGAACCTCCGTTAAACACTGCTGCCTGCCGACTTCTTCTGGATATCATGCCGGGACTGGAAACAGCTGTTGTCTTTCAGGAAAAGGTATCATCTATTCTAGGGCTTGGTTTTTAAGCTTGGAGTGTTATGTACTCCAACAGTTCTTCCCACAGGAGAAACCAGTAAAAGGCCATATTGAAATCCTGTCTCTGGGAGACAATCTGTTCAGTCTTACTAATGTTTTGGGGCTTTTTGATGTTGGCATGTTCAACTGAAATCTGGGGTATTTCGCAGCTTTAAGGTATAACGGGACTGATTCAAACAGAGGAGCTGGAACTTATTGTTTTGGGAAATGTTATACTTTGAATTCTTATTTCATAGGCCTGCGAGTGGAGCAGGCTGTATAGAATGTGAAGGCTTGCTGTAGGAGTCTTGCCCAGTAATCCCCAGCTACAGCAGAGCGATAGCTTTATTAGAGCTAGGTGATAAGCAAGGCATACTTTAACTAAGCAGTCTAAAATCCACGTGCTTTGTGGGGATTATCTGGAACTGTGATGGACAGCTGAATCAGACTTCTGTATGTTGACAAATGTAGTTTTCTGAAGGAATGCACAAAGGGTTGAAAGTGAGAAGAAAGTTGGTTTCACTCCTGAGCCCCAGTTTCCTCATCTGTAAAAATTAATGTAATATTTTTCTGAAGTTTGGAAATCAGGTAGTGCTTTATAGAAAGTTCCAAATTAGTTTCTTTACTATTGGAAATATGGATATGAACTTTAAAGCATGATAAAAGGAAAGAATAATGTGCTCCCTTTGTGGAGGACTGAATTTAATTTGAGATGTTTGTGTTCTCTCCAAAGGCGAAGGCTATGAGACTTTGATAGGGAAAAAAAAAATTAAAAGCAAAACAAATAGTTCCCTATTTGTGGAGGATATAGCTTTTTTTTCCGAGACTAAATGTATCTGTAAGTTGAAATTAAATTTTTAAGTTAAGTTTTGCACTTAAGGACTTTTTTTCTTTTGACTTGAGAATATATAGAGTTCTATTATGGCACTTTGGGTTCCTGTATGTAGGAGGCTTTAGGATAGCTCAGAAATCTATTTGAAGAGGGTACTGTTCTGGACATAAAGAGGTCCTCTAGCGGCCTCTTTCACATGTATTCATCGATGTATTTCACATCTCATTGATTTTATTTTTTTAAGGACATAAGAGCATTTAAATAATAATGCAATTTTCTTTAAATATATAACAGGCAACTCTTTGAAAATCTGTAAACTGAGAGTTCTTATTGAAATGTGTGTCTATTCATTATTACTTTTAACTGATCTTTTATTGTATTGTACCTATGATTCAAATTATGTGCAAGATTCCTGTCACGATAATGATGTGTTGTGGTATGAGGTTTCAAAATCCAGTAGTGATTTAGAGGAAAAAATGAAATCTTTCATTCTAAACCATTGTCTTTTTAATTGACTGTTTTAATTTTCAGTTAACACTTATCCAGCCTTGTTAAGAAAAGCTGCCTGGCAGGCTGTGTTCAAACACTGCTGATTTTGTTACTATTAAAAATATTAACCATATTTAACATTAAGATTTTCATATGTACGGATTGGTGTACTTGCATGCATTTCTCTCTTCTCCAAACATTATGGATTTCTGACTATGTTGAGAATTGTTCTTTTGGTTGGTGAGTAGTCGTTAGTGTAAAGAGTTCCTCTGGCACCAGGTAGCTTGCTTATTTAAGTGACTTTTCAATTTAGCCCTATAAGCTTTTAGTCAAATGTAAGAAATTTAGCCAAATTCTGTTCTATTTGGTGTAAGTTCAACACAACGTCTTTGAAATCTGCTAAACTGCTGGAGATTTATATTAGTGAAACTGACAGGAGCTTTGGGCTTGTTTGCTTTGACTAATGAATTTGTACCTGTAGTGTTTTGCTACTTCCTAGGCAGTAGGTTGACTGGCCACTTCAGAAGATTTTTGCAAGTGTGCAAATCCTGATTCCAAATATCTGATGCCTGGGAATAGTTTTATGCAGCTTAGAATGTTAAGATTATTTTTTTTCTTCCAGATATTTTAAAATATCTTCATTCATTACATAATTGGTAGGAAATCTAGCCTGCTTATTACTAAAGATAGGGAGAATTGTTGCCAACAGATGCTTTCACTGGGACTGAGAAGTTAAAAATTAAATAGAACTGGTGGAATTGCTTTCTTATTTTCTTCATTCTAGGAAGGCATAGTTGAAAATCTCTTTAAGTGGGCGCGAGAGGCTGATCAGCCGCTACGGACATACGCAACGGGGCTATTAGGAGGAGCTATGGAAAACCAAGATATTGCTGCAAATTACAGGGACGAGAACTCACAATTGGTAATGATCTCTCTATCACTTTCCTTTTTTAGAGGGTAGATACTTTCACCATGGTTTTTGGTTTTTTTTATTTTTATTTTTTATTTGTGGGGAGCTCACATTCACAAGTTAATATAGGTCTTACAGTAGTTATGATAATATCTGTAAGAGTCAGTAGCTCATGCTTTCCATCCTCTCCTGACTGTGCATTTGCTGAGACTGCGGCTTGATTATTCTGTTATACCAGTTGTGTTGAAAGTGCCAATGGAAACCTAAGAAGGCAAATACTATACTTTTTAATGGGACTCATATTGATAGCCCCCTTAAAGAAATATTTTCAGAAGCTTTACATCCATAACTATTGCATGTTGTGACTTACATGCTTTTTAATCGGCATGGGGACAACTTAATGTGAAATTGCATTCACTTCTATTGTAAACCTTTCACCAGTTTAGTGTTGATTCTCTATGATGTTTATCAGCAACTGAGATTACTTTTGGAAGAAGGTAGGATAGGCAAATTTGTCTCCCAGGACAGTGTACAGTGTGGTGTAGCATAGGTGAATTCTATTTCTTGCACAGATAAGGCCTTTAAAAGTAAAAGCATGGCCTTAGGCTTTGTGGAACTGCAATTTATCAAAGCTCCTGCTTCGAAAGGGAATGTTTCCTTTATTCTAGGCTACGCAGAGATAATGGAAGAATGGTAGAAGATGGTACGTGATTCTGTTAGCATGAATATGGCTCATCTGCTCTTAATGGCTTTTAAGCCACTTCTTTCTCATTCAGGAGAGTAGGTGCTGATATTTTAGAATGAAAGTAGCTGTAGCAAAAAGGATTGGGGTCATCTTATTCACTTTGAAATCATTATTTCTCTGGGCAAATGTACACCGCAGCATGCTTGACACTTAATGCTGTGGAGTTGGTTATATGATAACAACAAAAAATATGATCAGTGTGAGATGCATGACCAAAGCAGGAAGTGTATTCTCATGCATTCTTTTTTGAAACAGGTGGCTTTGGTGCTTCGACGGCTACGAGAGTTACAGGTTACTGAAATGACTACAAAACAAGAAAACAAGCGACCCAGTCCTCGGAAAGTGCCATCAGATCCTCTGCTGCCTCTAGATGAAGAGGCTGTGGATATGGATTATGGGGAGATGGCAGTAGATGGAGAGCAAGAGGAAGTTTCTGGGGATATGGAGATCTCCTTTCATCTTGATTCAAGTCACAAGACCAGTAGCAGAGTAAACTCTGCTACAAAGCTAGATGATGGGGGACTGAGAAAAGGCAAATCAGGGAAACAGCATGAAAGAGACGGCTTCCGGAAGGCCAAGCAAAAGCTGGGCTTCTCCGCTTCAGAACCAGAGCGGATGTTTGTTGAACTGTCCAACAGCAGCTGGTCAGAAATGTCCCCGTGGGTGATTGGCACTAATTATACTCTTTACCCTTTGACTCCTGCTATAGAGCAGAGGCTAATTCTTCAGTACCTGACTCCCTTAGGGGAGTACCAAGAGGTGAGCACATGAAGGTGGGAGGAAGCACTCTGTGCTTGAATTCGCCTGATAAAACTATGAGTGGTATTGTGGAGAAAAATTTGCAGAACCGTTATATCGTGCTCTGATGTTTCCTGATATCATTAAGATCGGTAGCCTTTCCTGAGTTGTTGATGGCTTTCAAATTGATGAAGTCATTAGTTTGAATATTACCTGAGAGGTAATACTCAAACCTGAACCTAGCAGGTGTGTGGTCTAGTAGTTGGAGCATGGGACTAGGAATTTTATTCCTGGTTTCTGTTAAATTTGGTGATTGTTTATATGACACAGGGCAAGTCACTTTGGAAAAATGTCTGCAGTTCCAACAGTTTCCTCTAGGGGTTGTGATAGACTCCCACAAATTAAAAGTCTGAGAAAATAATGAACTTGAAATTCTAAATTAAGTGGTTTGTGTGACCTCTGGAGCAGTTCTGATGAGAAGTGGCAGTGCCCATGTTATGCGGATGCTTTTGAGAGCTGTTGTTAGTTACATGGACAAAGTAGTTGGGCAGTGTCAGATTTACCAAAGTATGTTTCCTTTTTCCCTTTTTTTTTTAACCATAAAACTCAAATTAGTATAGCTCTGCAGGCCACCTTTATCTCTGTCTAATCTTTTTTTAGGTGGTTTCACTTAATTTGAAATGGAACAAAGCAACACAGTTTTGCTTTGTGATATACATTATGTGTGCGTGCACGTGTGTGCCTTGCTTCTGTGAGAGCCAAAGAAACCATTATCCCCCAAATACCCTGCATGCTGACTGGATCACTTCATATGCCAGCAATAATAGGATATAAAAATAGGAATTAATACTATAAAGCTGTTACACGAATTATGCGAAGGGTTTTGGTTTGTTGCCCTGCTCTCCTGTTTTTTCTGTTCAGTTGTTGGGTAGTTGTCTTTGCACAGATGGAAAGTGGAACCTATCGCCAGGGTGGTATCTGTGTGGACTTGCCATAGCCGCACTTGAAGGAGAGTCTTAAGATTTCCGTGTGGCAGCTGTCATGCACCTTGCTGCAGTCAGCAGATGTATTACAAGAGGTCTGTTAACCTTTATTGCTTCCTATGGATGGAGCTGGTTACCACTGACCTCTCATAACAGGTATCTGCCAATAGGGGAAAATTGGGGGTTTGAGAGAGTAAAAACCAAAACAGACCTTGTATTTCCCATGAAATCAGCTAGTCTCCCATTTTTATTTTTCTCAGCTACTACCCATCTTTATGCAACTGGGATCAAGGGAACTGATGATGTACTACATCGATTTGAAGCGAACCAACGATGTGCTGCTCACTTTTGAAGCCCTTAAGGTAAATTACTTTCATAATGCATAAAACATACCATAAACATTGTAACAGCATTGAATGTATGTCTGCTGCATGTGTCAAAGGCAAATGCTCACCTTCTTTAGGCCTGTGTATCTTGCAGCATTCCCTGGGATTGGAATTAGCTTTCACTCAACTTGAATGCATTGCAGTTTTGTTTTTATAACTCTCAAGTATTTAAAATAAAAAAAAGAAAGGGGGGAGGGGATAAAAAGATCTTAATTGTGCAGGAAGTGCCATTAATGTCACCTGCCATCTGCCTATCTGAGGATGATAAAAATTCCTTTTTCTGTCAAATGCTTGTGTTCCTACTACCCTTAGATGGCATTCCTGAGTTGTTCCACTGCCTGTCATCTCAAAGGACATTTGTGAGGGGTAAGAAGCATAAGCGTCTTACTCCCAGAAGCCGCAGCATAACATCTCTGAGCTTAATGTTTGAAATACAGTAGTTTTGTGTGAGTAGTCTTTAGGTTACCTCCCCGAGGTACAAAACCACACAAAATAACCTTATTCAAACCAAACCTGCAGTGGAGCAGCACAAGTTACATTTTTCTGTGCGTTCTTTCCCTCTTTCACAGTTACTTCTCTTCTTCTGGTCCTCCAGTGTTATTTTTCTTTCCATTTCATTGTCATCTGTCTGAGAATTTATTTCCAAGGAGCAGTGTTCCTACAAAAGGTGTAGGTTACCTCAGCTGGGAGTGGGATGGGGTTTACAGTGGTTCTTACTGTTTTCTCTTAAGGTCTTGGTAGGGCAGAAAAGTAAAGTGTAGTAAACCTCAGTGCAGCTGCAGACTTCAGTTTTAACAATAGCCTTTAAACTTCATTTTGTAAAATTCTTCTTGCCAGCAATATGGCATATACAAAGTTTGAATGCAAATTTAAATATTTCTTAGTGATAATAGAAAGTCTTAATATGAAAAGAATAGGAGGACTTAAAGTGTCCAATTGGATAATTTCTGAGTTGCTCTGCTTTTCTTGTATTTCTTTTGCAAGATGTGTAAAACAAAGTGATAATGCCTCTTTTGCGTTTGTCATTGGGATAAATACTACATTCTGCAGTTGAACACAATGGGAGGAGGAAATAAGGTGGACAAAGCACAGAGTGCTTGTTTTTTCTGCCATCTGTTTTTCTGTGGCGCAGGGGATGGAACTGATGACAGTTTGAAGAATTCCAGGCTAATCTGCTTTTGTCCTTCCTTAGCATTTGGCATCATTGCTGCTGCACAACAAGTTTGCAACGGAGTTTGTTGCTCATGGAGGAGTGCAAAAGTTGCTGGAGATTCCTCGTCCTTCTATGGCAGCAACAGGGGTCTCCATGTGCTTATACTATTTGTCTTACAATCAAGATGCCATGGAGAGGGTAAGAGGCATTCTTTTAATATAACTGTAGTGATTCCTGTCGTTTCTTAGACTGAAGACCTCTATCTTGTCGGCATTGTCTCCATACTTTCATCACCCTTTTCATCCTATTATTCCCTCTTTCCCTAAAAAAAAAAAGGGGGGGGGGGGAAACAACAACTCCTCCAGTCTCATTTGTCTTTCCTTTCCTGTCTGTTCCAACGGACTCCTGTATGTGAGATTGTTTTTTCCATGCACAGTCCCAGTGTGGATAGCTTCAGAGTTATACAGTACGTCAGTCAGATTCCAGACAGCAGCGCAAATTCTGTGGTGGTGTTAGAGTGTAGTAGAAGACTAATGCAGGTCTGGTCTGCATTGTGCAGAAAATAAAATTAGATGACTCTAAGGGTTCTCTGTGGCCTGAGCTTATAAATATTAAAACAGCTGATAATGAAGGTAAAGTTCCTCACCTCATATTTTAACATAGAAAAAAATTCTTAAAGGAAATCCTCCTCTCAGTTCAGTAGTGTTCCTCCAGCAAGCATCCCTTCAGACAGGTTGATATGGCAATGCACCCTTAAGCTTCAGTTTCCTAGGTACTTTAAACAGTGATTCTGTTTCCTTTTTTATTTTTTGTACTGGCAGCAGCACATGTGTGCTGAGCCAGATCTAGGAACTAATCCAGTTTATTCTAAAGTTGCTACCATTCAAGTAAAAAAGATGAACTTTCAGCTTGTGAGCATTAAGTACTGGCATATGGGAGCATCCCGCTCTATGATTTATTCAAAGCAACTGCAAAGTTGTAGCCTTAAGCCTTCCAACTCTGCTCTACTTTGAGCGATGGCTGTTGATTCCTGGCCTGTCCCTGGCATTGTCTAGTACTTTTTTTTTTTCAGCTGAAAATGGAAGCAGTTAAACTAGTAACTGTACATTTCTGCTTATTTTTTCCTAGATTTTGACGCTGTCTGAATGTGTGTTGTGATTTAACATGCTTAACGCTCCTGAGCACGTAGAGGCTGGACTGGTAGTGATTGTTTAAGGCCATATCTGTATGGATTCTGCTGGCATTTGTGTTCTGCAGGCATTTGTATGAGCAAGTTCAAAAACCTTTTGGTAATCACAGTTCATCAGGGCTATCTGTGCCCTGTATTACATCTCCCGTATGAGGGCAAGAAAGGTGAAATGGGCATAATGTTCCCTCCACTTCTTTTTGCCCATTATGTCAGAAAGATGGACCCTGGCTGCATATGACCTGCTTTGGTGTTTCTCTGAACTTTGTCATGAGAAAACTCTCTATGTTCCGTTTTTTTTCTCATTTTTTTCCACCTGATTCCACTTGCTGCTTGCATGGTTGTTCAAAAGAAAAACCAAAAGCCGTGACAGGGTGCTGCATGAGGATTCCTTCTGCTTGACATCCTCAGATCATGTTGTAAAACTGTGCAGCTGCTTTGTGATGACATTGTCTCATCTGCCAGATGTTATCCCCAATATCTACAGATACCAGGTAGAGCCAGGTTTCTGTGGTACCTTCCTCTCTTGTCTTTGGATTTCAGAGGACGCCAGTTTCAAGGGGTAGTCCCATGTCACTTAGTCCATGCCAAGCCTCAGGTCTTGGGGTGGAAGCAAGGCTGGAGCTGGTAGCACTATATTCTCTGAGTGTCCAACAGCAGCAGAGAAGAGACAAAAAAATCTGCTGACTTGGCATATAGCAGCTGGTGCCAGTGCTTTAGCTCCCTGTGCTGTTCCTCTTGGCGCTTACCCTGGCAGAAGGGTCACCAGTAGAAGTTCCTCACCATTAGAAGCTAACAAACATATGCAAAAGTGCAGGTCTGAGCACATGGTCTGCACATCTTGGAGGCAGGATCTGAGAAAAGAAAAAGGCCAGCCCAGTTGTCTATTTCCAGAGAAAGTAAAGCTTTAGATTTGCATTTGATGATCCTTGCAATTCTCCTAGACTTCAGTGCTACCAGAGTTTGCTAGAATTCCAACTTAGCGTATGATACTGTTACACTGAAAAGAATTTTTGTTTCTTCAGTGGAAACTTTTTGCTAGAGGCAGAGAAGGAAGAAGCATTCTTTGGATAGCTTGAAGTGGTTATGGAGAAGGACTCTCTGGAATTATACTACATTAAGACTGCTGTATTTATTGTGTTTAGGTCTGGGAATGGACCAATTGCTAGTCCTACATCGCCACATCATGGCCTCATCATGGTCTCACTGGGGCTTTCTTTTACTGGTCTGGAAATGGGACTTTTTGTTTCATGTCTCAGATGTCCTAAGTCAAGCTAGGAGTAACTGATATTTGTCCTCTGTCTGCCCCTCAAAGAACCCTCATTCTCCTTGGACAAATTCTCTTCAGCAATCTGTTTGAAGTCCTTCTCAAGAATGTTCTTTTGCTTTCTAGGTGTGCATGCACCCCCATAATGTGCTTTCAGATGTAGTAAACTACACCTTATGGCTAATGGAGTGCTCCCATGCCTCAGGCTGCTGCCATGCTACCATGTTCTTCTCCATTTGCTTCTCCTTCCGTGCTGTCCTGGAGCTCTTTGACAGGCATGATGGCCTTAGACGTCTGGTTAACCTGGTAAGGCTTGTAGTTTTATGTGGTGAACAGGGTTTTAATGTCAGGTTTTGCACCCTTTACAGTGCAACTGTAGAGAATTGTGTTCTTTTTGTTTGTTTTGTTTGTTTCTTGGGTTTTTTTCCTCCTAAATTCCCCAGAGATGGAGAGATGGGGTGAGTTTTCTAAGCAACAGACACGTGGATCCCTTCATCTTTATTCTTTTTCTTATTATTACAATCATTGCCCAGGCAATTGCTACCCTTTGAGAGCTTTTGGTGCAACTCTTGGGTTAAGTGGCACTTACTCACACAGTCGTGGCTTAGCAGTAGTTAAAATGTTTCTCGCCATTCCACACACGTGTGGTATTGCCATGCACCCTTTTGGGTGCAGATACATCCAGCCTTGTTCCAGGAGAGATACAGCTGTGTTTGTGCTGTGGTAATTGCAGTACCTTATAAGCACAAATTATACTGTTCATGTACAAAAGCTGGTACGTCTGCATGGTATTGCTGTGCAGTCCTAATAGCTTGGGTTGGTACTAACTCGGGGACATCAGCACTGCAGGGTGTAAGCCCACTTTGTGTTGTGTAATATAATGCCTAATAGTATTAGGCACAATGTTGCCTCCAGATCTACATTGATGTAACTTCTGGATTTCTTTCTTCATGGATAGTGAAGTAGGGGGAATGGTGGGTTGGTTTTTTTTTTTTTAGACTTTAATGTTTATCCGTGCAGATAGCCTTTTCTGTTCAGACAGCTTCTGTCAGCTCTCAGAGAGTGTGCTTGTATGTCTTGTATAGCAAAGTAAGTTTGTTTAAGTTTAGTACAAGAGCACCTGAGAATTGTAGGTGCCTTTTTTTTTTCCTGAAGAGTGAGCTGATGAAACTCTTTTTTTCCTATCCAACCTCTTTCTGAAGATAAGCACGCTTGAGATCTTAAACCTGGAAGACCAAGGAGCCCTCTTGAGTGATGATGAGATCTTTGCCAGTCGCCAGACTGGGAAACACACCTGCATGGCCTTGCGTAGATACTTTGAGGCTCACCTTGCTATCAAACTTGAACAGGTGAAGCAGTCACTCCAGCGCACTGAAGGTGGCATTCTGGTCCATCCGCAACCCCCCTACAAGGTGAGCAGCATGTTGCAAGCTTTTAACATGGTTGTTGCATTTTTCACACAAATCCAAGCTGCAGGAATATGTGGATGTCCTTTGAAGCCAGTGGAATAACTAGGCAGTGTGCAATTTATAGGGACAGGGATTTTTTTATTTGTACTTTTTTCCTGCCTTGTGAAATGACACTGCAATAGAAAAATACAGAAGAGCCTTTGAGGTTCATCTGAACTACATTTGATTAAGGTTCCTGCTCATCTGCTGTGGTTCCCCTTCCATCTCACAAAAACTTAAGTTAAAGGCAGGTTATTTTTGATACTTGTGGGTTTTTCTATGCTTTTAATCTCTGAAAGGACAAAATCTGTATGTATAGAAAAGTGCATAATGTTGAAAAACTTGGAAGTAAGTTTGATTTGATAATGACAACTGAAATGTGTCTTTTGGAAACCATAGTTTTTAGGGGTGACCTGGGAGATTCTTGTGTTGGCCATGATTTTTTTCCATACTTTTTCCCCGCAAAGTGATTTTTTTAAAAACTGAATTTTATGGCTGCTTGTTTTGAGGGAGCACATTCACCTGTGGTTTCTGGTTTAATTTATGATGGTTTTCTAGAAAAGCTGAAATAAGAGAACATAAGGATTTTTTTGCTTCTGCAAAAATCACTTATTTTCAGTAACTAAAGAAATGTGTATAAGCTGTTGCCGCCTTGTGTAATTGAAAAAAAAAAAACCTTAGTGAAAGGCAAGCTTGTTAGGAATTTCCTTTTTTCTTCAGTATGTTTTGTAGTCAGAACTTAGAAACTGTAATTGAATATTTTTTACAGGCTTTTTTAATACTTTAGCATAAATTTATTTTGAATGATGGTCTAGTAACTACTAGATTAGTAGCTTAAAAGCAGAGTAGAATTTTAATTTAATGTAACTTTTTCCTTCTTAAATTGGCCTAAGCCTTCTAGGACTGCAAAGAAACTTAAAAGATATTAGTCATAAGCTTACTATTGTATATTATAGTGACAATTGCTGTATTCTTTCATAGTTGGGAAATAAACCAGAGACTAAATACTTCATCTGCAAGGAACAGTGGTAGTCCAATCTTTGTGGATGCACTTTTCAGTTAAATCCCAGCAGTGGGGGATTTGATGTGTAAGTTTGTAACCCCTGTGATCTCTTTTTAATGCTTCCAACTCACTTCCCTGCAGGCCTGTTCGTATACTCATGAGCAGATTGTAGAGATGATGGAGTTCCTGATTGAGTATGGTCCAGCACAGCTCTACTGGGAGCCAGCAGAGGTTTTTCTCAAATTGTCTTGTGTCCAACTCATGCTTCAGCTCATTTCAATAGCATGCAACTGGAAGACATACTATGCAAGGTGAGCTGATTGCTGTAGTACTGTATTTTAGTGCAGTAAGTTGTGACTCTTGAGCAGGACATTACATTTCTAGATTTTCTACCTCTCTGACAGCATTTAAAACAGGCGTGTACTGGTTAGTGCTGTTAGGGCCTGTGCTGTGGCTACACAGTGTTTATGAAAGTTAACACTGTGGAAAGCAGGACTAAAATCTTGAGGTAGAGAGAGGGATGTCATGAGACTTCTGAAGAACCAAAATGCTTTCAGGCCTTTGATTTCAGAGAAATCAGCATCATGGTAGAGCTTAATTGCAACTCTGTGCCACTTTCTATCTGTCTCAAAATGAGTTTACCTTTTTGTTAGAGAAAGGCTAGAAAACCTTCCAAGTAGAGAGTGAAATCAGGACATATCTTAATCCTGGAAAGAGGGGGAATATCTGTTTGGATGTAGTAAGTTTAGCTGACTCAAGAGAGGACACTGTGTATCACTTTGTTGATTTGTTGGTATTTGAAGTTTACTGAGCAGATGTAACTGTGCGAAGGAGTTGTGTGAATACACAACAAGCCAGCATTTGAGAGAGGAAAAAGACTGAAGATTGTTACTGTGCATTGCTCCGGTTCATGTCCCTAGATGATACACCACCAGCTGTTAAACTCAACATGTTGGTAGAGGGGCTCACCTTGTGATGCCACTTTTAAGTTTTTCCCTTGTCTTGGCCTCAGACAACCTGTGGGGGCACCATGATATTCTGTTATCTTTCTGTGGCACCTCTTCCCTTCACCTCCCCATCCAAAAAGAATCTGTAGCATCCTTACTGTTACAAAAGAAAGGGAACTGCCACCAGGCTCCGATAGGATACCACTAGGGTCCTGTCCTCAGTTCAAAAGGAGGATGGGTGCAAAGTTCCAGCCTCTGTTTATCCTAATGACCATCTGCTCCCCAGAGTGAACCTGTAGTCCTCTCTAGAGATATGTTCACTGGTGAGTCACTCTCTGCTATAACTAGTTGTCATCAGCTGTATTCTTGTCTCCAGGAATCCCTCCTCCTTATTTCTGCTGCCTGCGGGAGCTCCTTGCCTAACTAAACTTGAAAGAACTTTGAAATCTGTTTTGCTTCTGCAATCCCCTGCCTCCCTGCCTCTCTCTCGGGTTGCACTCTCCTGGGTAGTTTCTGTTCTCCTGTTTCTTACTCTCTGCAGCTGTTTCCTAATTGCTAGCTGGGTTAACTCCTACCTTTCCATACAGGCTTACAAACCTTCCCCCCTTTTTCTTGCATTGTTCTGCTCTTTCACCTCTTGCTTAACGGCCCTTTTCATCTTCCACACACCTGTTTCTCTCTTAAACTGGTGCCTGAGTTGATGGCTTTTTCCCTATCATAATTGTCTGTTTTGCTGCTAAACTGTTTCCCTTCACTTCAGAAAAACTTCCTTTCTAGTTGATGTGTGACAGAGTATTTCAGACAGCAGTGTTTCCCAACTCAGACATAGAGTGAGATTAGATTGAGAAGCTTAATTTAGAATGCTTTTGTGGATAAGTCTTAACATTCTTATTTTTATAAATACAAAATTACAGTGCTTTTAGGAGCCTGTGGGCAGGGTGGGATAAACGTTGACAGACAGTTGACAGGCAGTGGTGTGCATGTGAACACTGCCTTCTGTGGAGACCAGCCCTTTAAGAGTGGAACATTCTAAAATCAAAAGGCACCATCAAATACATCGGATGTGACTGATTTACTCCTATTTGTTGGAGTAGAGTAGATTGAATGCTATTTTATGTTACTGAAACAACTCTGTATATACACCTCTAAGAAGTTCTTCTGTTGTTGTCTTCTAGGAATGACACAGTGCGATATGCTTTGGATGTACTAGCCATCCTGACTGTGGTTCCTAAAATCCAGTTGCAGCTGGCAGAACCTGTGGATGTGTTAGATGAAGCTGGATCTACTGTTTCCACTGTGGGTAAGCTGAATATGGTCCTGATGAGTTACACACTTACCAGTTGTGTTCTGCTACATGGTTTTTCAGTTGGCTTTCTCTCCTACAGTGAGACAAGGGTTAAAGTAATTCATGTATTCAGAGTTATTGTCAGGGATGCAAATAAACAGGAGAGTAGACTCTGGTTAAAATTGTGTCATGATTAGCACTGTGGTTGGATTACAAATTTGAAGGCATGGACTTTGACTTGCACTTGTTTTCAAGAGCTCATTAAATGCAGAAGGAGGCAAATCTACTTGTGTAATGGGACTATTTGGTTCCCTCAACTTCTCAGAAATTTAGTTCTCCTGGGGATATATTTGAGAATATGGGAGAGGAACAATTATTGCTATTTATTTGAGTTATGCTTTCACTGGCTACCTGCAGATTCAGTATGCAAATGAACGAGATGTGCCTGGATCAGATCTAAGGCTTATGCATTAAATGGGGTATGACTTCTTTCTAAGAAAAGAAAAATAAAAGGTCAGAGTACTAGATATAGGCAAAAGACAATTTCTTTTGCACAAAACCTTTCTCTAGACAGAACACCAATTCTTTCTTGAGTGAGGGTTTTGATCTTTTGAAGTGGACATGAAACTAACAGAAACTCTGTTGGGCACGGCGAGGGGAACAAACCCAAAGTTTCATTTTTGCCTGATTCCTTTTGGAAGCTGTGATACGATTTGTTTTTTTCCCTTCATAACACTCTCCCCTTCCTTCCTCTCTGTTTCCACTTCATTAGTATTTATACAAGAGAGTTGCTTTCTGCAGTAAGAATCAGAGGCATGCCTGTGCATCTTTCCCTGTGCCAGGTATCTCAGATTTTTGCGTTCCTGGCCCATGCCTGATCACCTTCTCTGAAAGATTGTTTGACTCCCTACTTACTGATGATGAAGTGGAGGAGCATCAGTGTAGGAAAACGTTTTGCCAGGGACGTAGAATACATCTTACGCTAGTTAGCAGATCTCGGAAATTCCCAGAATGAAGAGAATTACCTATTTTCCTCAAATTTGTTGAAGAATCCCTTACTTGTCTTATTAATTGTGTAAGATACATTTTAGAGTACTAAAGAAACTATTTCTTTCCCTCTAGGTATTAGTATCATCCTTGGAGTTGCTGAGGGTGAATTTTTCATCCATGATGCTGAAATTCAGAAATCAGCCCTTCAGATCATCATCAATTGTGTGTGTGGCCCAGATAATCGGATCTCCAGTATTGGCAAATTCATCTCTGGAACTCCTCGGCGAAAGCTTCCTCAGGCCCCCAAGAGCAGTGAGCACACGTTAGCTAAGATGTGGAATGTGGTACAGTCCAACAATGGCATCAAAGTGCTGCTGTCATTGCTGTCTATAAAGATGCCGATCACAGACGCAGATCAGATCCGAGCATTAGCCTGCAAAGCCTTGGTGGGGCTCTCACGCAGCAGTACTGTCCGGCAGATTATCAGCAAGCTCCCCCTCTTCAGCAGCTGTCAAATTCAGCAGCTGATGAAAGAGCCGGTGCTTCAGGACAAGCGCAGCGAGCATGTGAAGTTCTGCAAATATGCTGCTGAGCTGATAGAGCGTGTCTCGGGGAAGCCACTACTGATTGGCACAGATGTGTCTCTGGCTCGGTTGCAGAAAGCAGACGTGGTGGCCCAGTCAAGGATCACGTTTCCTGAGAAGGAGCTGCTGCTCCTGATTCGGAACCATCTCATCTCTAAGGGCCTAGGAGAAACTGCATCTGTCCTTACTAAAGAGGCTGACCTACCCATGACTGCAGCATCTCATTCATCTGCCTTCACCCCTGTTGCAGCTGCTGCCTCTCCTGTGACCCTGCCTCGCACTCCTCGCATAGCTAACGGCATCTCAGCCCGTTTGAGTAGCCACACTTCCGTAGGTTCCACTGCCACCTCGGTCCATGCTCAGGCAAGGCCGTCTGCATCCCAAGGTCCACTTGCCCTTCCAGGCCCTTCTTATGCCAGCAACTCTCCTCTGATTGGCAGGATTAGCTTTGTCAGGGAGAGGCCATCTCCCTGCAACGGCAGAAAAATCAGAGTGTTGCGACAAAAATCGGACCATGGCGCCTACAGCCAGAGCCCAGCTATCAAAAAGCAGCTGGACAGACACCTTCCTTCCCCACCCACGCTGGACAGTATAATCACAGAGTACCTTAGGGAGCAGCATGCCCGCTGCAAGAACCCTGTTGCCACCTGTCCCCCTTTCTCTCTCTTTACTCCCCACCAGTGTCCTGAGCCAAAACAGAGGCGCCAAGCGCCAACTAACTTTACCTCACGGCTGACCCGCAGGGCAGCCTTTCCGAAGTACGGAGGGGTGGATGGTGGCTGCTTTGATAGACACCTTATATTTAGCAGGTAAGGAAGAAAAATGTTTCTTGGTCCCTCTCAGGATGTACCCTGTGCCAAAAAGCCTTACCTGATTCAGGCTGTGCAGTCGCACAGTGGAGCATCCTTGGAGAGAAAAGTGTTTTAATTCAACAGTGACAAGTGGGAGAGCCTTGAAAGGCGTTTTTAGAAGTTGTTCTGTTTCTCTTGTCCTTCGTACTGACCCTTAGTACATAAAGCACACTTTTTTTTTCAGTATCATGTTAATTCATTAGCAACATTGACTAATGAAGCTTGTAGCTATTTGTTCTCCTTTGGAAGGTAAGTACGTATTGCCAGTTTTACATGAGACTGTAGCATAGCCTTGAGGATGGTTGGCTTGGCTGACAGATGCAGGACAGCAAAATCCATATTTTGCTCTTGCAGCTGAATCCGCAGCACCGCAAGTTGCTAGCCTTTTTATGTGGTCTTTCTTTGCCACATAAAAGTGGCCTTTCTTTGAGGTTAAACTGGAAGATGATGTGAAGTTTATAAAAATAAAGATGACACATAGGTGAAAGCATCTTCGCAGTGAAACCAGTATCACCTTGGGAAATGATGATGACAGTAGGTTATTTGGCTAATGTGCTGTGCCTTCTTGTGTTGAGTGTTTCAGAGCTGTTAGAAAATTTTTTACTAGCTGTCTGTACTTATCCAGGTGACGGCATTACAGGTTTTCCATCAATCCAACTTTGAAGATGGACTCCAAGTGCTTCAACTTAATGATGTGCTTTAACAGAAGTACTTAATAGTGCAAAACAAACCCTGAAATGTTGCAAACACTGTTGTACCATACTCACTTGAGCGCTAGTCTTACAATTGACACTTAGCTTGTCCTAGAAGAAAGCTGTAAATTGTACCTACGTGACTTTTAAGGACTGGATTTAATATCGTCACACAGCATTTCAGTTTTGCTTCTCTCTTTTGGGTGACCCTTGTATTTCTGCCTTCTCTAGGTTCCGTCCGATTTCTGTGTTCAGGGAAGCAAATGAGGACGAGAGTGGCTTTACCTGTTGCGCGTTTTCTGCAAGAGAACGATTCTTAATGCTGGGTACTTGCACGGGGCAGTTGAAACTCTATAACGTATTCAGTGGACAAGAAGAGGCCAGTTACAACTGCCATAACTCTGCCATCACGCACCTTGAGCCATCCAGGGTAAGTAATCAAAGACCTGTTCTGAGTTTCAGAAGTTCTCGCAGCCTAAGCCCTGGTGTGTTTTGGTCCTGTCTGGATATGCACATCTCAAATGCACCTACTGGCTGGCCTGCAATGCCTGTCATTAAAGTACTTGTAATAGTTACATACTCCCTCTCTGTGAGTTCTACAATTATTTTTTTCTTCCCAAGATAATAGAGAAGATGCATATGGCTGTGTGCCTTCATAGGTAACAAATATGTATGTCTGGAAGTGGAAAAATGCTTAAACTGACTATGTATTTAATATAAATGTGCGATAAGATATCAGAGTTATATAGCCTCCCTTTGTTCGAGAAAGAAATCTTTTGGGGGATGATTCTAGGAAGAAATAAAAGGTAACTGATTTATAAGCAGAATTAACTCCACTCACAGGGCATCAAAGTTCAGGCATGGATTATCCTGATTTTATCTGCTATTGACATCATAGATCATTCCCATTGTTATCTGTAACTTTTTTCTTCATCTGCCAAGGGCTCTTTATACATAGTATTAGATACCTAGACTTTATCCCCATAGGAGTAGTTTAGTAAGCACAAGATCTGCTATAGTTCCTAAATTCATCTATAAATGTAAGTGAAAGTGTACAGGTAAAATGATAACCTCTGTTTTCTCTGGTATTCTTTTCCCTTCCTCCCCCTCCACTCGCATCTGGAAATACAGGATGGATCTTTATTGCTGACATCTGCTACATGGAGCCAACCTCTGTCTGCATTGTGGGGAATGAAGTCTGTCTTTGATATGAAGTAGGTATACTCTGATCCAGCTGTGGGGTATGTTGCAGTTAGAAGAACCATTCAATATAGGCAGAAACCCTAAGAACAAACTATGAAAGAACCAGTACAGCACAGCTCTCACAATGTCTCTTGTGAAAAAATAAAATGTGCTCACTTTCTTATGTTTAGTATCTTCCCTATTTTATTGGGTACAGACAGCTTTGCTAAATTCTAACTACCTAAAGTCCTATTTAATGCAAGATAGATCAGTAAAGTCACTGTTGTCCCTGAAGGCAAAGAAATATATTTGTATTTTTATTCTCATGTTTGTAAATTATCTTGACAATCTTTCTGTAGCCAGTTACAGAATTTTACTAGCATGGTGAACCTTTCAGACCTGGATACAAGCTATGTCAGACCTGGATAAAGCTATTTCAAATGGATTTCAGTATTTACAATTGTTCCTTCCCATAAAAAATGGGTGGGAGGCTCTTCATTTTTAAAAGGTTTGACTGTTGTCTACCTTAGTTGTAAGCAACAGTTTTGGTGTGACCTGTTTTAGGTCAGCTAGAGGCCATTCTTCAGATAAAAAGTTTAATATGCCTCAGGCCTGCATGCGCGTTTGAACGTTCATGATGCCATTCTTTGCTCACTCCTTTAAATAGTGTTATGTTTATGGCAGACCCTGTTGCAGTAGTAATTTGATGACAAGTCTGTGAATTTGTTGCTTGTGGTTTTTTTCACTGGTCTGCTGTAAAGGCTGTGTCTGTAACAGATATTTTCCTGCAAATGCCAGTGGAGCATTTTAGTATTGTAGTATATGCCATGGTCAATGGCAAAGGAAAGTCTTTTCTACCTTTTCAGTTTTCTGCATTGTTGAAACCTCTGCTGGAGGTGTTGAGGTAGTGTTTGGTTCACACAGGTGGTTTGAATCTGCAGTTCCTTGACTTCTTCACTGACTCTATCTACAGGCATTCCTTCCCTGATGACCACTATGTGGAGTTCAGCAAGCACTCTCAGGATAGGGTCATTGGCACAAAAGGAGATATTGCCCATGTAAGTACCAGTAAAGGTCATGGTTGTGAAGCTGTGACAAGAATATTATTCTTCACAGGACATTTATTAACAGATCTGGGTGCTATGATGCTCTGTGTAACTGATGAATGAAGAGGCTTTAGAGGAAAGCTTTGAAAGTGTCACATAACTTCTCCCTGTTTCTAAGGGTATAAACTTGACCATTCCAAACCATCTGTAGCACAAGCGGTGTGCAATGTGTTGCCTCTGGTTAGTATTCTGGGCAATTGTAGAATCTGCTTTGTTTTGTTCATTGGAGAGAGATCGTGCAGGACTTCCCCCCTCCTCCTCTTCCCCCCCCCCGCCCCGAAGTTGCCTTCTTTGCCTTATTTTTCAGTAATAGTAATAATAATAATAAAAGCTCCACTGTAAACAGTGGCAAACAGTCAACAGCTGTGGGAAGTGACCTATTAAAAGTGTTCTTTAAAGTGTCCTCCTTTTGCCCCCCCCCAAATTTTCATCTTGCTTTTGGATAATTTAATTTTACCAATATATTTTCAGAGAAAGCTGTTGTAGTGTTTTGTATGAATACCTGCAGATTTGACAGATGCAGACTTCAGAGTGCTGCTTCTGCTTCTCAGTGCTAATTTGCATTCATTGTAGGCACTGTCTCTTTTGAAATATTATTTGCATTAAAAATTGTCATGAAACATAACTTATTAAAATTATTTATGATTTTACTTACTGCTCGTGATTTGTTTAAGCAAACTATCCATTCCTGCCCAATTTTTAATTTGGATTTATCTGGAAGTCAGATCAGTTTGAGTATTGTGTTAATCTGGTAAACAGATTTGTTTTCCAGTTTTAGAGAATTTTTTCCTCTCCATAAGTTTGAACGAGAGCTAGGCTCTGAGGGATGTTACCCTCAAATTTATCTGAGAAGATGGTCATAAGCCCTTTTTATCTTCCAACAGTTTGTTGGGGCAAAGCTCAGAAAGTTGCCCTTCCGTGTAAATGCCAGGATTTTTAACTCATTTTCTATAGTTTCTGGCTGCTTTCCCTTCACTGTGTGCTTTGGAGTTTTTATATTTGTAAATACCATCTGCTCTGAAAGCAGTTCCATTTCTGAAACAGTTTCTGGCTAAGTGGTACCTTGTGACTGCAGCTTCCCAGCCCACTTTTCATAATGGGGTTAGTTTCTTTGGAACTAATCCTGATTGTATTGAAATGTATCAGTGAACCTGCAGTAAGCAAAGTACTGGCCAAAATGTGTTTTGAGACTTGGTTCCAGCTGTGAAAAACTATTAAAGGACTGGCAGGAAGGGTTATCTTTGGAATGCTCTCACTTGAAATGAAAAACCAAAATGGGAAATGGGGTGATTCTGGAAACAGTCTAGAAGGGGGAACTTGGGGTGATCTTAGGCACAGGTACATTACAAATTGTGTACAAATTGTGACTAATCTTTCTTTTTCTTTTTAATCTAAAAGATCTATGATATTCAGACTGGCAACAAGCTATTGACTCTGTTTAACCCAGATCTTGCCAACAACTACAAGAAGAACTGTGCCACCTTTAACCCCACTGATGACCTTGTCCTAAATGATGGTGTCCTCTGGGATGTCAGATCGGCACAAGCCATCCACAAGTTTGACAAATTCAACATGACCATCAGTGGTGTTTTCCATCCCAATGGGCTAGAGGTCATAGTCAACACAGAAATTGTATCCTTTGGCCACTGTGGTAACTGCTGTGCTGGGACCTAAAGAATTTGTATTGATAAACAAGTAGCTGTTTGCAGAAGTTGTATTAATGGTCTGCTGTTGGTTATTTATGGTAACAACAGTTTTCATCTGTGAATCACCTAAGTAGGGACTGTCAGACAGCTAGCTAATTTAAATCTAGAGTCTGCCTCTGATATAGCCTAGAGGAAATACTTAACACTCAGAGAGAGCAAGAGAGATTTTATTTTCTAATATACTCTGTGGTACCTCTGCTCTCTTCCCATCCCTTAGCAAGATCAACCTTGAAGCTACTGCAGTAACCTTTCATGACTGGGAACAACATTTTGAGTAAGAGCTTTTCTATTTTGAACACGTGTAAGGGATTGTGGTGCCAGAATCCAACTCCGGTTCTGTCATGTTTGCAAGAACGCGGCAATGAGGTTTCTTGAACGCAATTAATCAGTTGTTTGCCACTGTGTTGAAAAGGAAATAGAAACTTTCAATTGTTTGTTGCTCCTTAGCCTGTATTTTTTCAGTGGGACCTCCGAACTTTCCATTTGTTACACACAGTACCTGCACTGGATCAGTGTCGTGTGGTCTTCAACTATACTGGCACAGTTATGTATGGAGGTAGGACTTCAGTCTTGTATTACTCTCCTTAGTCATCTCTGGTTTGAGATAAGTAGATGCTTGTTCAGTGAAATTGGAAGCTTCAGAGAGTCTGTCTAACTCCAGGCCTTACTGGCATGTGTGAACTGGAATTTTTTCAGGAAGTTTATGCTACGTGTATTGCTGACAAAGAGTTTTCTCTAACATCAGCAATATCACAACTCATTTGTGAGATTAAAAATCAACCTATTGAAAAAGAAAACATGTATAATGGCAGATCTGATGATGCTTGAGAAAATAATTTTGTCCTCTGTATTAAGTTTCAATGATCTGCAGTATTAATAAAGGCAGCTCTGGAAGTATAGATATTAAATAGGTCTTGCCAAGCTATTAAATAAAAAGAAAATTCGTGTCAGAGTCTGATTTGATCTTAAGTTGATTAATGATGGTGATGAATGGAAGGTGGATTTGTGGAATAATCTTTCCTTCTATCAGCTATGTTGCAGGCAGATGATGAAGATGACCTTCTGGAGGAGAGAATGAGAAGTCCCTTTGGCTCTTCTTTCAGGACATTTAATGCAACTGATTATAAACCTATAGGTAAGAGTAAGAGAGGAACAAATAGCTTGGTCTGGAGGTTTGAAGGTTTATTGAAAGTTCTGCTTAGTAACATTCACTTCCTCCTCCCCTTTGCGTGTATGACAAAACAAACTCTGCTATGACCTGTTCTGATTGAAGCGCGAGAGTTGGGTTTAACACTGAAATAAGTTCAAGTATCATATCCTGTTCTGTGTGTGATTGCCTTACTTGCCACCATTCAGTTTTGGCTTTCCTTTCCTTTCCTCTTTCCAAGTAGGGCATAATCTGAGATAGTAGGTCATTTGGCCAAATGTCATTGGTCTCATTTTACAAAGGGCTTTTTTTTTTTTTTTTAATTTTTTTCTCTTTCCCAATAGCATTTCCCTGTGCTGGTAGTTCAAAATGCTGTCAGTTTGACCTCCAGCTTGCAAAGCTCCTGGAGCTAAGCTAATTGCTGCTATGAACATAAACAAATGTGGCTTTTGCTATTGAAAGGAGACATGGCTCACTCAGTCCCTTAGTTGCCACCTATCCTGGAAGATTATCTGCTGTTCGCTATGCTTAGAGAAGCCAATAGATGTATTATCAAGGGAGGGAGGCACTGTGCAGAGCAGGTTAAGAACTTACCTGGCTATTTTTTATGGCAGTCTCCAACATTTCTATTCTTTATTACAGGTTGAATTAGTTACAAATGTTCATTTCGCTTTTACTTCAGCTGTTGTTTCGTGTCCCAACATTTAATTATCTGCTTTTAGACATATCTTGTTAGACTTTTTTTTCTTTCAGCGAGCATTAAGTAATATGCAGTTAACCACTGAGTTTTTGTGGTGTTTTCCAGCTACCATAGATGTAAAGCGGAATATCTTTGACTTGTGCACAGACAGCAAGGACTGCTATCTGGCTGTAATTGAGGTAAAGGAGCTAAGAATAAACTCTGGTCTCTGTAGCTGTGGTTTGAGTGCAGTGCTTTTTTGTTTCTTTTTAAAACCTTCAGAACTGATGATTCTGGAGTTCCTACTGTTAAATTCATGTCCTAAGCGGTGGTGGTGTTTTGATGATGGTAAAGATGCTGTTAGTTTTTTGTTGTCCACCCACAGCAGTCTTGTTTTTCTGCCTCCAATTCCTTAAACTTTCTTAAACTTCCCAACACATTTGCCTCTCTTCTTGAAACACTTCTCACTTTAAAATGTGCAGAGGTTTTCCTTCTCATAAGTGTAGAGAGAAATGCATTTTTTTCCTATTTATAGGAATAATTTCCTATTAAAATGTGCACTGTATCAAATAACAGGGAAATGCAGTCTTCCTGGTGCTTCCCATGGAGCTTTTCTGTGAATCACTCTTATTGTTCCTTTTTCCCTTACCTTCCTAGCAAAATCCCAGAAGCTAAGGATTTGAAGCAAAAATTACTGAGCGAAGCTTCTGGTCTGTTAAGGGGGAAGTCAAATTAAACTAATGGGTTTTGAACCTGACTATGTAAGTGTAGTGACTAATTTAAAATCCTGTTGACGTAACACTGTAAACCACACTGATCCTTACAGACCAAAAAAAGCGAGTTGAGAATTTGTAGTAGGGCAAGCTTCATGTTTAACTACTGAAGTTGGAGTCGCTAAGGTTGTGAGGCCAAGATGCAAAAATTTTGTTTTACAGGAGTCATTGGAGATGTTAATTCCTGACATATGGCAGCAGTGGTTCCTGGGGTATAAGACTGCTGCCTTCTGGAACTCTTGCTATATGACAGCTTTTAGCATTCTCTCAAGGCAATATGGTTCAATGATATAATAGGGAGGCAAATTTGAAAGGAAGTGGTGTACGGTTAGGTGAGAACTAAACCAAAGCATGTTAAGGATCCAGTAAAGGTTTTGTTAAGTCTACTAGTAAGAGTGTAACTAGTGGATGACAGAAGCAGAAAGTACATATTTACATCACTCCTGGGCTGGTCCTTGAAACTAAAAAGACTTGTTCTTAGTGCTAATTGTACTGCTGCTAGTAAATGGGATGGAAGGATTTTGGTAATGTTTCTGTAACTGAGATCAGATATGTCACTGAATATGAATGCTGAGCTTAATTCCTGGGGCTAACTGCTGTGTGGGCATCTCATCTTCAGAATCAAGGGAGCATGGATGCCATGAACATGGATACAGTTTGCAGACTGTATGAAGTGGGCAGGCAGCGTTTGGCAGAAGATGAAGAGGATGAAGAAGAAGATCAGGTGAGAAGTATAGCATTAACCTGGTCGTTCAAGAGTAGCTGTTAGCTGTTAGCTGTCTACATGTGAGACGCCACAGGTGTTCATTTATTACCCATAAAGTACAGCTGCCTCATTTGGCCTCACCTAATGTGAAGTAGGTCACTTTACTGTCAGTGTAAACTAAGACTATCTATGCAGAAGCTGTGTGAACAGTAACTTTGTGCACTGTAAACTGACATGATAATTTATAGTTTGTTTATTCATTTCTCAGTGTTTCAGTCTTGATCAGAAACTTTGCTGTTTGTTCTGCTTGTTGTTTTTTTTTTTTTAATATTTTGACACCCAGTAGAGACAGTAGTGTTTTGAGGTTTTCTTTTTTTCAATTCCACGTCTCATATTTGGGCATAACTTGTCACCAATTTCTGAATGAGACACAACTTGTGACTAATGCAGTGAAACTGCAGAGTACTTCTACACAGCAAAATGTTTCAAGAATTTTAAAGAAAGCTGTAGGTTTGCATTGGGATGTATTGGTTTTCCTTCTCAGAGCAGCCATTTGATCTCTGGCAACTTGACAAAAGAGCTAAGAACTGCAATAAGTGCTCCTCAGGGTGCAGTTGGTAGAATACACAGTAGCACAGAATACTTACTACAGTACAATGAGAATTAAAGATGAATTTGTAGCTTTTTGAATGTCAGGGTTGTTTTGGTTTTTTGGGGGTTTTTTGTTTTTGTTTTTTGGTGGGTTTTTTTTGAACAGGCAAAGACCTTATGCTTCAATTCCCTAAAGATTTTAAATGCATTATTCTCTGCTCTTTGGTGTCTGCATTCTAGTAAATCATATATTTCTATCTCCTGTGAGAAAAGCTGATTTCACCTTTTTCCAAAGAATCTCAGAAGGTAATATTTTGGTGGGTTTTTTTTCCAGACTGTGTGGAAAGCTGGATTTCTGATACCCTTTCTGTCTCTGAATCTTCCTGTTGCTAGGTTAAAACTTTTACTTTCTAGTTCAGAAGGCTGGACACCAGATCCCAGGAAAGAATAACTTTCTTTGCAGTTAGTTGTTATTATTACAATTTCACTGTAAAGCTGAAGATAAAGCAGTAGTTCTGTTTTGCATACAGTTTCCTGTCCTGTCCTCTCAGTGTGCTACAAAGTTGCAGCTGAAGTCTTGGCATTTTTATGAAATCATTGGTCACCGTTTCTATCCCTAGATTGGATGGATTCAGTTTAGGAACTTTTAGGTTGGGTGAAGAGTAGAATTCCTTGGGAAACAATGGAGGGGGGGGAAATTACTGTTCCTTCCAAAGTGTTTCTACTTTCTAGCCATCCAGTGCTTGCCTTGGGCAATAGTTTCTATTTTTGTCTCTGCTTCCACTGTTTTTGTTCACATTCAGTATATTTTAGTAAGCGTATTCACATTTTCTTTATAATATCTCAAAAAACCAGTTTGTAGCAGAAATTGATTTTGCATTGTACAATGATTAACTAGCAGCTATCAAGACACTGTTTTGTAATATCTCTGGTAAGTGTTGACTTAAGTGGAGATCTGTATTTGTATAAGAGGAGGCAGTCTGAATGCTGTTGGTTCCAGGCTGTAACACTAGGTACCAAGCAGAGATAAGGTATCTATCATCCATCAAATGTGACTGGGGATGCTTCCTGTCTTACAAATGGAGGTGGCCCCAGGCAGAATTTAAGTATGCTAAAAGCTTTTCTGTAAAGCTTATGGAGTATTCAAACAAAGCTGCTTCGGGATCGATTTGCAAGCTGAGTGGCTAGTTAATATTGTGTAATTGCTGCTTTTTATGGTCTTCATTTCTGGGGTGTATAGATGTTTCCTAGACAGTAACTTTTAGGGATGGTTAAAGTCAAGTTTCTTTAGTAAGAGAGATTTGGTTTTAATATAAACAACACTTATGAACCCAAATTCAATCTATATATATTTAGCAAAACATAAACTAAACCCCTTGCTCTCTATCCCATAGCTGTTCACTGCTGTTCCTCCAGGTTTGTTCTAGTCTTAGGCTTACAAAATATAGCTTTTGTCTCCATAGAGACATCCAGCATTGAGCTAGAATGAGTAGCGGTTTTTCAGAATAAAGACGGAATCTCTCTGGCACACTTGTCTGTTAAAGCCAACAAGAGTAATTTGTTTCCTGATGAACGGGAGTTTTCTGTGTATACATATGTCGTGTTTACTACTTGCCTAGTTAGTTTCTGTGATTTAGGCTTTGAAAAACTGGAAATAAATTTTCAAACTTATTGAGACTTCTCACAGATATTCTGAAACACTTTCTGGATAAAAGATGATGCTTTCTGATCTTTTTCATGAAAATGGTGTGGGGGGCAATCCATGTGAATCAACATTAATCTGGTATCTCTTCGGTCAAGATTTTTAGAGCAGATATTAATCTGTTTGGCCCTTGTATCTTCACACCTTGACTTTATGCATATAGGTATTTTTGTATATGATCTACATGGGTCCACAAGTACAGGTTTTTTGCCTGTACAGAAAGTAATAAGTACTCAAATAGAAGCATGTTTGATGGACAAACCTTGCTGGGAAGTCATGTGATACAGAGTAAAATTTATTTAAAAATTGTGCTTGAGGCAAGTTAAGAACTTGAAGAAAAATATCTGCCTGACGTTTTTTACTTTAAATTTTGACACTTCATGATGTCAGTTTTGACAAGTGTCAACTGATAGCTCTGTGACGGATTTTTGAAAAGCAAAAGACTGAGAGGCCATAAAATGAACCTAGCAGGGGTATTTGGCCTATAGATATCTTTAAATTCCTTCTTTTATTTAAGTGAAGAAACCAAACAATTATATTACTCCCCCTTTCTCAAACCAAGCCTTGTAAAATCAACCGATCTGTTACATAAATTACCCTCAAATTAAATTATCAGGCTGACTTCGCTGGCTTATGTACGGTACTGCTGCAGTAAAAGTTTATGGTTTTGTTTGAGATACTTGAGAATAGCACCACTGAAGCTGGGTTCTTCCTTAGCTGTTAGACTAGCCTTTCATAGGAGATCTCTGCTGCCTTTTCCTAGTTATGGCCAGTAATCCAGAGCTGTCAAGCCTTGTTAAATAGAATAAATGCTAAATGGATATTGATACTCTGTGGTCTGTACTTACATCTTCATTTTCCCTCAGTTATCGTAGTAACACGCTTAGCAAGAGCCAGTTTGTGAGCTTTTTTTGTTGGATGTTTTACTCCAAAAATACTAGTCTTTCTGCCTTGAATTTTCATGAGGTTTGTGTATTATTTCACTGCTGGGTGAGTATCTAAACAGGTCCATCAGTGACCGACAGTCTCACTCACAAGTATTTGCAAAACTATGTTCAGTCTATGGGGAAGTAGGCAGAGTTTCCTAATCTTCAGTCCTGCAGCAAGATCTTCCTCTTCTTCCTCCTGTATTTGCCACTGTTTTGATACACTCCTTCAGAGTTAGACTTAGCAAAAATAAGATGGATATCTGAGCTATTGGTACAGATGCTGGACCATCTTTTGGTTGTTAGCTTGCTTAATTCTTTTTTATTTCCCTTTATTGGCTGATTAGTATCCCCTGTTTCACTCAGTAATCTACTGTCTTCTGTAGTGAGGCAGACCAGGAATTTGAGGAAACGGTGCAAAGGAAAGTGAACGTACTGATCTGGCCTAGAAAGGGCACATGGCAGTTGGTATGGGCTAGAAGAGGAGACTTAAGAAATATTAAGTGATCAGAAAAGCTAAAACCAAGGGAACTGGCTGACCATAGGGTAGACTCAAAACTGTGAAACTTAAGTCTAGATGACGTGATCTTCTGAGTGGCTTACAGGATTTTCAGTCTGTGTATTTTTACCTCTTTATTTTAGTTTTTCTTTCCATATTAGTTCTTTAAGGGCTATTTTTCTGTCTGTGGTACATGATGTGGATGATGTTGCATCTGTGAGGCTCAAGTAGTACCCTCAGTTACTGTCATGTTCAGAGAGATTTATGGCTTCAGCAGCAGATTGCTTCACTTAGCTGTCCCTGTCCTATAAAGTGTGTTCTACTTCTTTTGCCAGAACTGAAGAACTGTTAATTATCCTGCAGTGCTTCTGGGCTATCGAAATGGTGATGGTAGGTGTGTAATTTGTCTTTTTGCATTGGTTTAGAAAATTCTAGGTGATGTGAAATGAAAGCTTTGGAGATAAGGCAATAAAGACTCAGAAGGCAATCACTAGTCTAATGTGTGGTTTAGCCAGGATGGAGAATGTTTTTCCTCAGCTTTCTATGTGGTCTTTGTGATCCCAGTTTCTACTTTTATTTTAGGACTCTCTCCCTAGCTGCCTGCAACGGCAATTCCACTGTACTTTTATTGCTGTTGGTTTGCTACAGGCTTGTTTTCATGTGGATACTTATTTGCTGGGGAAAAACCCCACAAACCTTAATCCATGTATTTGAGAACCATCAGACCATGGTGTTGCTTTGTCACTACAAGCTGCCTAGAATGATTAATGTCATCAGGGACCCTAAGTTATTCAGGAGCTATTCCTGTAACATTTGAAGATATGGTTTGTTTTGAAATCTTGCTCAAGATGAAATGTTTTACAGGATAATAGCTGGGAACAAGTATTTTCAGACAAATGCCTCAACTGATAATAATATGCATGTGTTTATTGCACAACTTAATAGGAATCTGACCTTAGTTGCAGCCGGGGATGCTACGTAAAGAGTGGTTTCCATCAAAGACCTGTTTACATAACAGACACATCTTTTGAACAGGCATCCTCTAAAACAGATACTTAAAAAAAAAAAGTTTTCCCAGTACCTGTACTTCTTACCACATTTTTAGATAGTAGCAAATAACTGTGACTGCTGCAGCCTATTCTGCTGTTTCAGAATCCAGTTTCACTAGCTGTCAGTTAGTGCAAACAGAGGAAATTCTTGGAAAGGGAAAAGTAATTGGAGTTTTCAGAAGACTAGACCTAGTATTATGGAGTAAAACAGCTTCACCAGAGATAAAAGCATATTCTGCCTGTTCAGTGACATCAAAGGTTGACTTTGTCTCACCTAACACATCTTTCTAGAATTCCCAGAGTAGCTGGGATCCAAGAAAATAAAAGCTACCTCAGCTGTGATGAGAGATGTCGGTCAGAATCTTGAGAAAATAAAGGAAGAAATTCTCGTCCATAGAGGGAGAGTTCATTTACCTGCCAAATTTTGAAATTCCTTTACACACTATTGCTTTTTGTCATGCAGTTAAAGGAATGGGCTTATTTTTGTGAGTGAGACGAAGGAAGAGAAGCAGATTCAGAAATTGCACCTAATTCTGGACTCCTTATATTGTTTCTGAGCCGTACAGCACAGAGAATATAACAGTCACATTAGAACACATTTATCCCTAGCATTAAGGAATGTATCAACTGCGAAATGATGACTTGCCCATGCCTCAAAGAGGACAGTGACTCTGGAGTTAGAATGATTATCGTCAGGTACATACAGTCATGTTAAAATGAAAACATTACATAGGCAAAAAAACAGAGCATTGGTCAAAAGAGTCCCAACTGAACATGCCAATTCTACAGAGGCCCAGTTACTTTAAAGTTTTTGTTTATCTGTGTCATGGATGCTTTTTCATTCATCACAGGTAAGTAGTCATTGTTAGACAAGCTAAACCTACTTACATAGACTAAGAGAGTAACTGCTTTTTTATTTCTTCACTCCATGTTTTGCCTCTGTGACATACTGTATGCTGTGTGCTGTTTCCTGTATTAAATCTGCACATACCTACATCTGCATAGAAGCCTATGGTAAGATTCCTTGCTTGTTACATATAGTAACTTCTGCGCATTCCCAGGCTTCGAAGTTTCTAGCTCTGTGACCTCATTAATGGCTAAGAAGAAGTAGAAATTCTAACACTGAAGTAGCCAAGAAGGTAAAAATAGGTGCAGCCCTGTAGTGTGAAGGAGATTAATACTTAGAATTAATTTAATGGTATGATAATAAGAAGTGAGTTTGGGCTTGCTAGCTGAGGGGAAGGATGGAGACTAGGTAATCTAGGACATAAAATTCCTTACATGCTTGACCCCCTAGAAGGACTGTATTTAAGCTTTTTCCACTGCCCATGGTTCAGGGAGTGTTAAGAAGTGGGTGGGGGAGGAATTGGGTAGAAACTCTTAAGTGACTGAAAACCAGACATTGTCACTTTGTCACTCCTGAGAATTGCATGGCAAAGGATCAGAAAGTACCAATATGCTGCACAGATGCTTTGGAAGCAAAGAGAACAATTGTCAGAAGATATGACAAGGGGATTGTCTGTGGAGAAAGATAAATTACTAAAACAAGGAGAGACTTATTCCTCTGGAGTGAAACATTCTTCAGTGAACTTGTATTTGAACAAAGATCATATGTTCTTTTTTCCTGAAAGCAAAGCCCCTTCCAATGCTGGAAATAGGTAGTAATTAAAATAATACTGATAATTTGGAAGAGACCAGGTTACTAAAAATAGGTTTGCTTTTCTCCAGGAGAAACTTGGGGGAGGAGGGTGAAAGAGAGTGAGACTTAAACTAGTAGGTGGTTTCTTGCAAAAGCAAATAAATTGACCAAAATAATGAGACTCTGGGAAACATGAATTTCTTTACCCCCCCCCCCCCCCCAAAAAAAAAAAAAAAAAACAAACAAAAAAAAACCCCCCAACCAAACAAACAAAAAAACCAAACAAAAAACCTAGAGAAAATAAGCATCTGTTTCTATAAACTGTTTACCAGCAGATGATTAGACTTAGCTACAAATAGCCAGAAGTGAATTAAATATGAGCTGAAAGATTTGAAAAAGTGGGAAAAGCGTCACTGACATTTGATTAACTGTTTTGCAGGTAGAGAAAAGGCAGCCTCATAGATGAAAATAAGAACAGTTAGAGTAGAGTAATACCATATAGCGTGATTCAAACTGAGAGATGCAATAGAGATTGTGTTTTCAGAGGAAGGGACTGTTGCTGGAAAGCATCTGCAGGTGAGAGGTGTTGACTTGGAAGTGATGATAGGTGAGCATGGGGCTGGGGAAGGAGCAGCTGTGAGATGATGACAGCTGAAGAGTTCACAGAGCAGTAACAGAGGAAGTTGGGCAGAGAACTGTTGATGTAAATACTTGTTTTGGACTGTGAATCAACTCCTAGAAGAGGAAGAAAAAGTGAATGAGGTATTAGATGAAAAGATGAAGCTTTTTGTAACAACTGAAACCATGTCAAATAAGCAAAAAATCAGTGACCTGTAAATCTCAAAACTGAGTTAAGGTTTCCAAACCTATATCGACAATCAAAAAAGACCTGTGGGATCTTCTCTTGGCAGCTAACAGCCAGCCTAGTGTAAATTTGAGAGATTATGTAATCTGCAGTTGAGAAGTCTCAAGTTCTGTTCATCTGGTCATAAAAAATCTTTGGATTCAAGAAATGTAGGAAAACTCTATAAAAAGTCTTAAGAGTGCTTATAAAGCAAGCTGGTATATTTTTAAATACTGCAGATCTGCAGTGCCGTAAGCCATGCTTCCTGAAAGCACTTCGTACATACACTGATTTAATGTTAAATTACAGTGCAGAAATATGTTAAAATCAAAAAATCAAAGTTCTGCCTAGTTAGCATATATTTTGTATCAGAGTTTGAATAAGTGAAAGACTGGGGTTTTCCTGAGCCTTTGCATGTTCTTTGAGAGATGAACACTGGTGAATATGTTACGTATCAATAACCTGTACTACCCAAAAAGACAGACTGAGTTTTGTATGTGCAACATGAATGAGTAAAGGGGAACAGTAAGAAAATCTATGATGATGAAAGTCTATGAAGGGCATGCAAACATGCCTCAAAGAACAATATGGAAGAATATACATAACACTTGAACAAGAGCAAAGGGTATTTACTAAGCTCTGAATGGGTTGTAAATGCTGGCAACATGAAGAATTAGGTCAAGCATTTTTTTGTTACAGTGCTGCCACCCCTATATATGCCATTCCTTTAGGGGATGTTGTTTTTTCCTTTGTAGTTATAAATTATAAATTAATTGAACCAAATCTACTTGGCTGTCTGAATCTTTATGTAAGATCGCAAACTGGTAGTAGAGTTAAGTTACCAGTAACTTGCTTTGAGATGATCTTGAGATAATCCTTTGCTATGTAATCAACTTTTCTGATTCTGTAAGTTAATGTCCAGCTTTTCTTGTACTACTACATCTCTGTAAATCTGCCTGTATGCAGGCATGTTAAAAAGCTGATGTGAATCACTTTTGCCCTCTTCATCATCCCCAAAGTAGTTCCAGGGTCATAGACTATGTGTTGAAGCTATTTATGTGTTACTGTGTAAGTGAATTAGTGAATTTTGGTGAGTTAGTGAGTGTTAAGAGATTTCTCTAAGATGCACACTTAAATTAGTTGTCCCATTTTGCAGTCTTATCCTAGAAGAACTGATAGTTCCTGCATCCTTTTTACTTGTCTAACTGATGGTACTATACATTACTGACTTACATTCTTAAGACTTTTTGAGTTAAACTGATACAAACCCTTTGTATAGATGGTCTTTTCCAGCCTAAGCTAGTCTTTATTAGTTGAGTCAAATTAACTCTTTAGTTGAGTCAAACAGTTTCTAAGTTAAACTGGGGCCTGTCCCTGTGTGGACATCCTACTTACATCTGTGGGTAGCTATTGCCCACTAAAGTTGCAGCCTCCCTCTTTGCTATCCCCTTGTAACTGGGGTTTTGTTTTGTTCTCTTGTTCACTTTAAATTGTCAGCTTTGTCTTTGTTCATTGCCTTATTTTTGCAGTCTTTGCTTTAACGGGGGTGAAGTCAGCACCGTAAGTATTTATGCAGAGAAGTGGGGCCAGGAAGCCATTTTTTGTATGAAACACGGTGGGTGTTTCCTGGATTGAAATTCCTTTATTATAATTATGATACTGGATTTCTGAAGAGCAGAAAGAGTTGGCCATCCAGGTATGTTGATACTATAATGCCCTCTGCATTGCAGCTGTGATGTAGTGACATTTGTGTATGCTGGAGATGAAGAAGAGTAACACTGGTGCAGTATTGTGAAGATAACACAGAAAACCCCTAGCATTCGTATTCACTATATTATATAATAATAAAATTAATACATATCTATATAATATATAATTACAAGTTTGAGTCTCATTAGAGGTCAACAGGTACTCTACTTCAAACTGTTCTACTCTTGGCATCTATCAAGGTAAAGCTCCCTTAAGTTAATCCTAAGGGTAGGTATCTAAAAGCAATTAATATATCTGAATCACAGTGTGACTAAAACAGGTAGCAATGTGACATCCTTAATTCAAAAGCTGGGCTCCATCATGTCCCTCTGAGTGTTGCCTACTCTCTTTAAAAGGGAGCATTAGACTTTTTTTTCTTTTTTCTTCTATCATAGCCTCAGGTTGGGATTGTTTGAATCTTACATGAATTACATAGGAAGATAGGGTTTTGGTCTGGCTGTACTGTAATAATAGTGCATCTGGCTGTAGAGCAGGCACACAGAAATATCAGGCAGTGAGTCAGAGTGCTGATAGTGAGGTAGGATGTTTTACAGAGGGAAGGTTATGAGATGGTCAGTTTGTGATTCTCCTGCCTTCTGTAAAGATAACTGGCAGCTGTGAAGTGGCTTCTGTTGGAGAGGGATGAGGATATTTTCTAAGGAAGCAGAGGAGGAATGTGAGGACTCCATGAACAGTTGAAGTTCTGATCTAAGCAGCTTTTACAGAAAACAACCCAAATAGAAGAATATCTTTAGGCATCTAAAGGAGTTAGTGGTGGCTAAAACAATTCCTTGATATTGCTTAAGTCATATGGAATGTGCTGGTCCATGGGTTCTGTGGATCAGTTTACTCCAGTGAGGAAGATAAGCCCAGGTGCATGCTTGTTTTGCATAGATGTGCACGCTGGTTCTTTTCTCTAGCAGCACCTGTGTGATTGCCCAAAGCTCTTGGGAACTACTGATGAATGGGTAGGAGCTTGCTTTTGCAGGTTTTTCCTTCACAAATCCAGATGTGGTTTGGAATAACTGTTCTGCCTATCTGCCCTTGTGACATTGCACAGGATTTTTTTCACTGCTCTTATACAAGCATACTGAATGAGTCACCAGGGAAGGCATGCCATTTTTAATCTGTATATGGATCTCTTATGTGAGACAGTTGTGGTATCTGATGAGGATACAGCCTAGATATCCATTAACAGGCTGGATATCACTTACATATGATGGTGATAAGTGTGAGGAAATACCAGGTGGAGTCTTTCTCAGCTGTATGTCCCACAGATTGGTTTGGGGTGCAGAAGCTCAGTGTGCTCTCTTAAGAGAGATCTCACCACAGATACGCAAGCCTTGTGTTTCTAGATGGGAGTACCGCAGTGTGCCTGCAGAAGTTTGTGCTTGGAGATTGTTCGGAAGCTAATGCAGAATTAGCCTGTTACTTAGCAGAAGCATCACAGTTTCCAGGTTCCTGTTTGTGTTCTTTAAAACATGATAAGGTACGGGTTTCTCACTAATTTAAGATCACTCCTCTTGAACTGTGTTCTCTGTCACTCATTCAGCTCGGTAAGGTGAATGACAGCTGAGCACATGAGTGCTCAGCGCTGTGCATATGTCATGCTCTCTCTGTCACATGCACATGTGACTTCCTGTAGTGTGGCTTTCACACTATTTTCTGGTTTACCAAGGACAGGTATAATTTAGATCACATCTTGCTGTTCTTAGGTGGTTTTTAAATGAGTGTGGCCTGATTCTAATCACCTACTTCAGATTAAGTAATTTAAAAAGGAAGGGTGGAAACATTGATTTCAATTCTCTAGTATTCTGTTGCTATTTGTATTTTCATAAAGGATTTTTTCCTTACTGGTTGGTATAATCCTTCAAAGTTAATTTGCAGCTAAATATACACCCTTTCTGTGTAATTTGGCGCTTATTCTTGTCATCCAGAAGAAATCTTTAGCTTTATACAACTATATTTCATTTCATCCTGTATTTGAAGGATGATATTGCTATATATGCCTTGCCTTAAGCTTGAATGAAAATGTTGATAAAATAGTATTTCAATTTCCAATAAATACGTTAAATGTGAAACATAAACAAGTTCAGTAGTTTTGACATTTTCTTTTAAGTCATTGTGGGCTAGATATTTAGGAAAAAAATGCTTTCAGAAATTCCACAGATGTGGAAAATAAGAGGGTACCTAACTCATTTCACAATCCTTTAGGTTTCAACTACACAGACTCTAAATGAATCTCATAGACAATACACTTTTTTCCTAATGTCTACAGTTGTGTCTCTCTCTCCAGACACTTGTGATAAACTTGGCTTAATTTTTCCAAGCTTTTAAAATAAATTTATCTCCTCCTTTCCAGCTTCAGAGTTGTTTAGAAACTGAAAAAGGAAAATAAACTCTCCTGCCTTTTCAGTTTTTAATCAATTTTTCAATTCTGGATAGAGTAATAAAGTTTAAGACATTGGTCTCTCTGCAGGTACTGCATAGAACAAAAGTAAAAGTTATTAAGGCAAAAGCTTTTATACACAATTCAATATATTTTATGGAAAAACATACTCAATATGGCATTGCAGTTTAAAACTGTGAACTGTAAGACATTTCCTCTCCCTGTGTGTATACCATTCAAAGAGCTATGTCTGTTTATTTGAGGACTCATTGACTCAAAGTAAAGTTTGTAATTGCTTAAAATAAGCATAGGCTTTAATACAGGTTGTTTTAATTTTATACTTAATAAAAGCTCTTTCAGGAAGAAAACTGTATGTAGCAAACCAATGCTTTTATACTGTCATGTCCATTTAAATGACACAGCACTTCTGGTCAGTGGAGAAGACTTGGCTGCCTTTTGCAAGTGAAGAAACAATAACATTTGCCCAGGCTTTTTGGCATTCCTTGTTTCTTTTGCCTATGACAGATGTTGGATTTGTGTAAGTGTGGTGGATTTTTTAATAGCACTGACTGAACAAAAAGTAGGTTGGGGAGATGACAGTAAGGTCTTTTTCCTCTGTCCTTTTAGATCTGAAAATGCAGCAGTCTAAACAGCACAGTGTGAGTGTGGTGAGCTTGAGGACCAAACTAACCCTTGAAGTGGGTTGTTAAATATCTATCTTAACTGCTTCATAATTTTGCAAAATGTGTTCCCTCCCAAAACAAAGGGGCAATTAAGACTGAATGACTTGAGAGCTGCCTTCCTGCCACATGAGAGCATTCTGTTCGAGAAAAAGGGTGTGACTCTAAGGAGATGTGCAGGTATATTGTGAACCCTTTCTTTGAGTCTTGAAGAATTCTGGAGCTTGGCTTGTGATGGCACTTTCTGGCCTCTTGTTTGTCTGGAAGAACGATAGGACTGTAACAGAGCTTCTTCCCACTCAGTTTTATCTGCTAGACGTGGATTTCTGGATTTGATCTGTACAATGAGAAATTCAGTTGTTTTACTGAATGCTAATTCTTATGGTTTGATAGAGAAAGATCTTGATCCACAGGTAAATGCCAAAGATGAGACTTCTGAGCTGCTTTAAACAGTTCCATCCTCTGAAGCTGAGTGATTCAGGGATTGGTTTAGGCTAATAGTATCTTTCCCTACATTTTAGCGCTCATCTAAATCAGGAATGACTGAGAGACTGAACATCCTATGCTGCATGCTGTTTGATGCAAAGTAGAGGTTTTGGTCCAGTTGAAACTAAAGCAGTTTGTACAAGACTAGCAACAAAGCCATGGATTAACAGGTCTTATTGCATGTCCTTCTCAAGAGTGCATTGTGGTGACACATGTTGATGGCCAGTGTTGGGGAGGAGCTTGAGCCAATGGCACCTGTGTTGCACCAGCATTGTGCAGATAAGACTTTTGCAGGCCTGCAAATGATCTAGCATGTGTCATGTTCTGTAGTTGTGGAGAGAAGGTGTTTCATATGGGTGATGGGAAAGTGTTTATAACATGTGATGTCTGGATATGGGGAGAAGTGAAAACTACAAATATGTTTTTCTTCAATTATTCCATTTTACATTTGTTTTAATGTCTGCAATGGACTATTTTTGCTATCTTTATAGGAGGAAGAAGAGCAAGAGGAAGAAGATGATGAAGATGATGATGATGATACAGATGACCTTGATGAACTAGATACGGACCAGCTGCTGGAGGCTGAGCTGGAGGAGGATGAGAACAATGAGAATGCTGGTGAGGATGGAGAAAATGACTTTTCTCCCTCCGATGATGAGGAGCTCGCCAACCTCCTGGAAGAGGGAGATGAGGGTGAAGATGAAGATTCTGATGCTGATGAGGAAGTTGAGCTGATTCTTGGAGATAGTAAGTGTGTGCCCAGCTTGGTAACCACAGGTGACCTTGTCCTCTGTTTAATGTCCTGACAAATATGCAACATCTAAGTCTTCCCTGAAATGACTTAGCTGACTTTTCCCCTCGCTGCTATGAAAGGCACAAATCGTCATGCTTGTTCACCTGTGGCCTCTCAAAGTAATCTGTGGGTAAAAACAGCTCTTATCTAAGAGAACAACTGAGAGTTCTGGAAAGGAAGGTATCTCCTTTCTTCAAGTGCTCCCAGGTGTGTGTGTGAGAACTTAAAGGCAGGCCAAGAAACTCCATGTGAAGAAGCCTTGTCTGATTGCTTGTGTGTCCTGCCCTTCAAGGGGACACTGGTTGAACTGTTACCTCACCTGTCTTCTCTGCCTTATTTGTACCTGTAAGGACAGAGAAGCATATTTGTTCCTTGGTGCTATTTTTTCTCTTTTGTAATTGCTTAAAGTGCAAAACCAACATGGCATTTCTGACTTCACTTCCTTTTTTAGACTGTTCTGAAGCTAACATAACTTTTGGGATAAAATTTAAATTGTTCTCTTTCTGGTATTCCACAGATACAGAGACTTGTAAAGTTAACAAAGTGTGCATGTGTGTGTGGGTATAGGAAAGAAAGGTCTGAACTTTTAATGTAGCAATTCAATTTGGAAAAAGGCTTCACAAGAAAGAGAAGGTGAGTAGGATAGCATCAGACTTGGGATTTGCGACACCAGATTCTGTTCCTTTTTTTCAGCACAATTTTTGAGTATGCATGGCCAAGCCATTTAGTCCTTTTTCATTTCCAAGCTGTAAAATGGGGATAATGTAGTTACCTGAAGTTAAAAGGTTGGTAAGGATAAGTCATTGCAGCATGCAAGGTATTTAAGTCCTGCAGTGACAGGAGATTAATGTGAGAGCTGAGGTGGGAATCAGTCTTCTCTGCCAATGCGCTGGAGGATTAAGCATGTCAGGCCTCTGTTTTGGCACTAATGTGGCTGGCAGACTCATTCATGTCCCTCTTTTCTGTTAGAATGCAGCTCAGTCATTTTTAAGGATGCGGCCACATCAGGTTGCCAGAGTTATTCTGTGGGGTCAGTCTGCTGTTCTCTTGAAGGTAGTAGGTATGCAATGCAGGGCCATACAGGACATTTACATAGCTCAAATTCATTAATAGCATATTGCAGTTCAGCATTTTGGGATTGCGGATAACTTCTGTCCCAGTAGCTGGCAGGACCTTCTTGACACAGCTCCGCTTCTGTTTCCTCAGGGGGTGCAGGGCCAGAAGCTGTTAAGAGAGCACCCAGCGTGCTGTAGCTTGAATTGTCCAAGGGGCAGAATGGAGGGGAAGTTCAGGCCATTTCAATAACTATTCCTGTAACAAAACTAGGTGCTACTTGACACTTAGTTATTTCAAGTGTACTCTGCAGAGCACTGCATATTATGAAATGGCCACATCTGTAGACCGTTTATGGATAGAACCACTTGATCAGAACTTTGATCTGGTATTGCTGTGGAGCTGCAGCCAGCCCATCCTGTGGCTGTTAGGTTGCTTGGCAGCATCTTTGGGAACTTAAAGCAGGGAGTGCAGCTCTACCAGGCTGATGTATGCATGGTCCTTGCACAGGGTTTGATGAGTGGGGTTCTGTGGCTTCTTCTCTGTGACTTCAACTTCATCTGGCTTGCTTTTGTTTCTCACTCAGCAAGAGCAATTAAAATTTCCCTCTCCTTTGCTTATTCTGTGTTCCAGAATTAGAAGTTGTAAGGGCACTGATACTGTTGCAAAGTACAGATCTGAGGCATTGTGACACATTTAGAGTGCTTCCTACTGCAGACCCTTGCTGTATTTTGGATGAACCTCCATAACATACAGTGGGGTGTGCTTCAAAACAAAATAATTCAAAGAATAGTTGAAACAGGGGAGTGAGTGGCTTTGGTTCCTTGTGCATTAGAAAAAGTTTTGTTTCCTTTTCAGGAATAGTCCATGGAGAACCTTTTAAGTATAAATTTGTCTTCCTCCTTCTTTGTCACCACCTTGGGGAGGGTGGATCTGTTTGTCTTGTTCAAAGCAGTTTATGCATCATGAAGATCTTTCAAGAGCTTGTTCCTGGGCCAGTGGGGTGTCCTTCTTGAAATGCACATGTGACATAAGATGGAAGACATACATGGAATTCTCACCAGCATCATGGCTGACTTGTTTCCTCTTTTCTTCTGTAATCGAAAATGGCAACTTCTAGGCAGGTCTATAAGCTTCTGCCAAGCAGTTAACTGCAATCAGGTTTACTTATAGACATGGAGCTCAAAACTGGAAGGTTGTGTGGTGGACTGGAGAATAAAGAGTTAGGAGATCCCTTTTGAAAGCTTTCCTCTGGTGTTGAAAAAAAAAAAAGGCAACAACTTTTTCAGCTTCTCTTCTTCTCCAGATTTTCTGGATTGTTATTTCACTTGCGCTTCTTTCCCTCTTACTGTGTAAGTGTAGCTGCTGCAAGCACTGGCTGGTGTTTGCCAACTCCCCTTACGTGGCTGTAGCTGTTCTGGGAGCACTGATGACCTCTCAGCTTAGGCTCAGTATGATGGATGGTGAGACTGGAGTATCGCTTGCTGATCACAGTGGAAGGGCAGCTGGCTGATCTTCAGGGCGGAGGGTTGGGGGAAAGGGTTTGTGCCCTCTGCTGCTTGCCTGTGATTTTTTTTTTTTTCCCCAAGGAAAGCATCTGAGAAGGGGTGAACCTTCCAGAAGGCCTTGCTTACCTTGACAGGCACTTTAGAGATCCATTGTAACTGAGATGGCTAAGAGGAAGTCTTGGTATATTTTTTTTTTTATTATTTTTAACACCTAGTTAACTGCAGCATCCAATGAATTCACATAAGAAAAAGAACCAACATCACCTCTAAGGTAAGGTAGGAGACCTCTTGCTGCCAGAGCTGCTACCACTTCCCTCTTGCACAACTGAGGGAGGAGAGATCTTATGTTTTAAGATAAAAAGCAAGTGTGTGTGTGTGACTGCTTCTGGCAAATCCTTTGTACCACAATGAAGAAACCAGGAAAAGCACAATTTTCAGGTCAGCTTTAATGAGTGCTATGTAGTTAAATTCACTACAGAAACCTTCAGGTTGCTAGAGGAAGGTTCTAGTTGTGAGTGTATGGATTGCTTCTCCTGCTGTGCTGTGCAGAGGGGAGTGACAGGCCAAGAAGAAGCTAGTACTGAGAAAGTCTGGGTCTAACTTACTGCATAATGAATTAACCCCATGCACATTATACAGAGGCCGTATTTCACCACACCAGGTTGGTAGAACTGTCAAGCTTGCTTTCAAATAACAGCTGTGAGGAATGACTGCCAGATCTGTCCAGCCCCCAGCATGAAGAGCTATTGCACTTAGATGTGCACAGTAAGTTGTGCAGGCAGCTCACGTGCAGGTAACTTACTGCTGGTGTCTTTCTCCCCGTCTCGTCATGGGGAAAAAAACTGCCAGCTAGTAGAAACTGCACTTGCTAAAGCTACTCTCCTCTTGACTCTCTGTTTTAACCAGGGAAAGCAAGCTCTGGTGCAGATTAGCTAACTGCTTTTGATTGACTTGAAATGCAGTAATGGTGGTAGCTGCCTCCGTCATTGCTGGGGAGTTGCTGGTCTCAAGCAGGTGGTGGCCATCTCTTGTAACTATGAATGCCTTGCCTTGCTTAGCAGCCCTGACAGCTGTGTTCTTCCACAAACCAAACATAACCTACATGTCTCCTTTTCAGCCGACAGCTCAGATAACTCTGACTTGGAGGACGACATAATCCTGTCTCTGAATGAGTGAGGAGCGACTGCCAGGTGGGGTGTTGGCAGGAGGAGATGCTCCCTTCCCAGCAGAAGACTGGAGACCAAATTGGAAACTGATTCTGAGCACCCCAACCCTTTTTCTCCTGGGAAAATCTGAGGAACTCCAGCCCATCCGCTGTGTTGGTTTGAGTCAGTTTGAGGCTCGGGGCTAAGTCTGAAGCTCTACAATAAAGAGACCTGGGGTTAGGCCTCTTTTCTCTCTGCCTTTTTTTTTATTTTTTATTTTAGGCTCAGATGACTCTCCTCTTCAAGGAAACTTCTGAAGATATTTCACAATATATTTTCTTTGTATAAAGTTCTTTCCTAAAGAACAGAAATAGTTTTATATATAAAAAAAAAAAAAAAAAAAGGCAGGTGTTCTAGTAAAGAGGGGATGAACTTTGTATTCCTGTAGTACCTTGTTACCATGGGGTAGGTTTGGGGGAGAAAAATTGTTTAAAAGAAGAGGCATTTTTATGCAACTACTAAATGATAAGAGGATCATGGTTTCTAAAATTGTTGAGGAGTGAGAATATTTTTATTTTAAATATGATTTTATTTTTTGAAAAAAAAAAAAAGCAACAGGTGTTAACACCTGCTAGTGCGCCAGTGTGTTTCAGATGCTTTTGTCCTCCAGGGAGGAGCCCCGGGGGTGTTTGGTAACTGAACGTACAGGCTGTTTAAAGCGGAGATTCTCGCTGTGATACCAGCTATAGTGGGAGGCTGAAATCCTGGTTTGGCCTAGTCAGAGCCTGGTATTCCTGAAGACATGGGGATCTGGGATAGAAGTTTGAGCCCTCTTTCTCCCCTCTGCCCTTTGTGGTTCAAGTTTTTTAATAATCTTTTTTCCCCCCCCCCTCCTTCCTGCCCTGCGTGTGGAAACTGCAAATTGAAGGCCTTTTTCTTTAATGTAAAGTGTATTTATTAAAAAATTAAATACAAATCCTGTCTCTGTTTATGGCTGTGAATTGTAACCATGCATTCCTCTGCCACCCATGCAAAAGCGCCGCTCTGCGCACCTGAGGAACGCAGTCTTGTGCAGGAGAGCAGCTAAGTGTGGCTAGTGGCCTGGCTGCAATAAGGAAGGGCAAAGTAAACAAGGGGTGAGATTTCTGAGAGTGCAGGCTCCACCCACTGCTCCGGTCCATGGGGACTCCCAGAGCTGCACTACATTTCACAGTGCCCGTGGGTTCAAATCTGCCTTGTTGGTTTGCCTGACAGCCTTGAATTCTCAGTGGGGTTGTGGGCAGCATGGCACCGCATCCTCACTGCGCTGCGTGGGAGCTGGAAGGTGCTGCTACTGCCAGGCTGTGATTTTGTTTAAAGATGCACCAGAATATCTACTCTGCGGTTCAGCTAGACGAAGCGCAGTGAGCTGCAGGGACCTCTCGCCACCTTGCTGGTGTGCGTCAGAAGGTGGGAGCAGCACTGGGCCTCCTCATCCATGTGTGGTTTGGCATTATGTAGGCTGCCTTGTGGCTATACTGGCAGAAGGCAAAGTAGGTGCTCCTGTTTGTACATGACAAGAGGCCCTGCCCTTAGAAGGGATGAAAAAAATTGCAGTTGAGTGTTTTGATTTCACTGTACAGCATACACTCAGCTTAGTTCTGTGAGTTAGAACTGGAAGGTAAGTGCACTCGTTGCTTGCTTGGACAAGGCCACTAAATGTGCTATTTATTCCCAGGTGTTCAGATAACATCCACTCAACTTTTTACCCTTTCTCTGTTTTGGCCACTTTCAGAATAGGGTTTGAGGCAGAACAGGGCAGTGGAGGCTTCTCACTCCTTGACACTACAGCAAGTTTTCCACCAAGAACTGTGCTCGTTTCAACTAAGGCTCAAGGTTTCATTGCTTGAAGAGGAAGGATTTCCTTTTTAACCAAGAGAAGGGATAGCTTTTCTTCCCTCCAGCATCGCTTACCAGGGCTGCTTGTTAATAATTAAAAAGAAAGGTTCTGCTGCAACTTATAATGGATAATTGTACCCTACAGAGTCGATCAAGATGAACAAGTTGCGATTACTACAGCATTTAAGACCAGCAATTGGAGCAGCATTCTGATTAAATGAGGGGATTGAAAATCGGATATGCTATCCAACAGCTGTGGAAGGCAGCCTCTGTCTTATCAAAAAACATCTTATGCAACTTCACCTTAGAAAATGTGCTGCTCAGGAGGAGGAAAAAAAAAAGGCAAGCATGTACTCAACTACTAATAACAGAGGGAGATACTGTGCCAGATGTCCGTATCTTGTTCTGGCATTGTACCACAGCTATAATCAGCTGCATCTGTTGCTGTTCTGGGCCTGGCTGTCTTGGAGAAATTTATCAACTAGTTTTGTGAGACAGAACCAAAACATCTCGAATGGAGCTCCTATTTATAAATGTGACTTGAAACCGGGCCACTGTAAGTATCTGTGCAATCCCTCCCCTCCCACGCCTATCCTAGCTGTATTGTACAGAGCCACAGGGAGCGCGCTGGGCCCTTAGCCTGTGGTGAAGGAGGCAGGGCCCGGCTGCTGCAGCCTGCGGGTCACCCGCCAGAACCTGCTCCAGCAGCCCCCTCTGCCTCTCCTGGGCAGGCTCGGCCTCTCTGCTTATCACAGAGCTGTCAAAGTTAAATACATTACATACACAAGGCCAGGGGAGGCTGCCTGCGCCCTGTCCTACCTCCTGTGTTCTTGCGGGGCGTCATGTAAGAGTCCTGGGGAATAGGGTGACTGTAACAGGCTGGGTGCAAAATGGGGATTCAGAATCGAAGACTAGCAGGGAGTTGTTTGTTTTTGTCAGGCCATAATGCTATAACTAGTTGGGATGGGCAGGAGTCTCGGAGTTTGAAAAATCACCTCTTCCCCTCGTATCCTGTTTTAATCTATTCAAAAGCACGGTGTTTGGAAAAAGGCCTATAATCTTTCTGAATACACACAGCACGTCGCTGATGTGATGCCATACAGTATTTCTTCTACGCAAACATTACAGACCTTGGCTTGAGGGGGTGGAAGGGGCATGGATACGTCCTGCCAGCTGGCGAAGACACGCACCTACCTCTCTGCAAGGGAGGAGAGCTGTCGCAGGAAGGCTGCTGCATTTCCTCCCATGATGTGAGCAGGGACTAGCCCAGCCCCAGCCTGTGCCCTCGTATCAGGTGGCCCTCGTCACTCTGTGAGGCCCATGAGTCCGGCTTGGCCCATTTGCTATACTGCAACACAGGTCCATGGCATACAGGCTGTGCAACGTACCCTTCGTGCCAGCACCCTGGGAGGCTGTGCGCATATCCCTGCAACACGGTGCTTGGGGAAAAAAAATTAATGTAGGCCATGCCTTGGAGAGCAGGGTAGGAACTTCAGGGCTGCTGGGTAGTTTAACCTGTGTGTTAGCTAAGGGTAGCAATCAAGGTATGATGGGCTCATCAGCACTGGTCAGGGGTACATGCTGGGCACCTGCGACTAGCTCTCTTGTCCATGTTTCTGTTGTAGTAAACAAGGCCAACACCTGATGCTAAAAGGAGGCTTTGTAAGACAGAGTATTTACTGAATGGGTGTTTTAAAAAAAAGAAGGCAGGGGGAGAACAACTCAGTCTAAACACTAATGCGCTCAGACCATGAAATCACAATTCCCCCACCCTGCACTGGTCCCACTTTGAGTTTCAGATCAGCCTCAAAGAGACAGAGACCATCACCCTGTTGTGATTACCTTACTGTCATTGCCGTATCGGGCTGGAAGACACCCCCGCCCCCAAACAACCCCCCAGCACTGTTACACCCACCATCTTCCAACACCACCGAGTGTCTTAGGCCTCCCAAGGAGGGCCGTAGTGTTCCTCCCACCGCACCGCCATGTATCTTCTCCCCAGAACTGTATCCCATCCCCATTTAAGGGCCAAGGCTTGCAAGCTGTAAGATACAGCTAGTGTTATTTTACTGTAACTATCTATCTGCCTTTTTTCCAGGCCTGTTTCTCTCGGAAGCAGCCTGGATGCATGTGTGAGGGGATGGGGGAGAGGACGACAGGGGCCTTTGGCCTCAGCACAGTCTGTCTGTTCTAGCAACGTCTGTGGCTCGCTGAGAGGCTCAGGTCATCAGGTTAGAGGGCTGATGCTGCTTCTCTCCCAGGTATTTTTTTTCCTTAAACCCTCTGACTTCCCATTTTTGCCTGTTAATTTGTTTGTAGGAGGGAGATTTGTCGGTTCCCCCATTCATGCACATATGCTCACAACTGTCAGCCACCTCACTGGGAACAGAAATCCCATCATTGAAAATCTTACCCAACCCAAAGCATGGCAATGTTTGTTTTCTAAAAAAGAAGACATTAACTCCTACATTATTATTTGCTTGCCTCAAAAGGAAAGTGGGAGATGGGGGATTTCTAGTGGTTCCTGGCTTTGCCATCAGGCAGTTGCAGCTTTTATCATGTATTGATTTTTTTTCCTTCCAATTCCTCACATTCACACACCATAACACACACACACAGATGCATGAGGCCATTCGACAGCAGCACAAGCTACAGCTCCCCGCCAGCAAGAAGCCAGCCAGGCATTCGTTATTGCACCACCATGCACTCTGCCTCAGACTGACCGGACATCTCCAACACGTAGGATACTCTGACAAAAAGCTCTAATCACTCTATGACTCTGGCCATAAGGGGTATTTAATAGCACTTGGTTTCAGATAACACTTAACGGTTACAATTGTTGACATTTGGCACTGTCTACATTACAACAGCATCGGGGACTTGGTCACAAGGTTAAAAGTCGGTGTCCCTGTAACCGTTTAAAACCAGGGGCAGTCCAGCTACCCTACGCCGTGCAGCCATGGTGTCGTGAAGGGTACCTCTGCGCTGCCCAGTGTGACCCAGTGCAGTGAGCCTGGAGACACGGCTTGGCTGCTGGGAGCAGCAGAGTTGCTCCTCTGCTCCCACAGCGTAAATCAGCTTTCCCAGAGCCCTGCCGCTCCCAGCAGACGAGCCAGCTCACCTCTCACTGAACCGTGCCCGCACACCATGGACAAAACCCTCTGTGGCCTTGTAGCTGTACTTGGGCCCTTACGGACAGAATTACGTTTTCTGGGGTACAGAAGATGCATCAAGTGAAATACTAACCCCCTCATGATCACACTAACTCATCAGATTTACTTTTAATATAATCACAGTATTAAATGTTAAAAAAAAAAAAAACAAAACAACAAACCAACCCATACTTGTTGATATCAATACGTTATTAAATTAAGCAACCGCTCATACATCATCAGCGGATGACGTCCCTACTGTGAAATTGCAGGGTTAAAAAATAAAAAAAGAATAAAAGCATCACTAGACTGAGTTATGCTCCCTGCTATATAGGTTTTAACACCAATCATACCTGAGAGCACAGTTTTAAAAGGGCCTTTGGCAGCTGTCAGCAAGTGAGTCTGCTTGGTCACAGAGACTGGTGCAAGAAAGACTCTGGTTCTCCCAGGATTTTGTTCACTTGCTTACCACCAAAACCAAAAAGAACCTGCAAATTCAAAGAAACTTAAAAATTTAGTGTTTGTAATCCCACACAATTTTCTGTAAGCCTCCTAAAATCTACAGGCATCATTTTAAAAAATAAAAATATCCCCAGACCGAACAGTGTGGATTTTAACTCAAATTTGAACTAGTTACCGCATCCTTACGTTACTGAGCCATCAGAGGTGCAGATGTCCTGGCTTCTCTCCTGAACTGTCTCATATAACAGATAGAAAAGGTGACGGAACCATCCCATCTTAAAATTTCAAATTTTGATCTCCAGAGTTTCCTACAGTCATAGACAGGTTACTTGCGGTAACATAACACGTTTTCAGACAGCCAGACATGTTTATATCTTTTTTTTTTTTTTGTAAGCCTGCAAACAAGGTTCAATGTTAGCAAAAAAAAAAATTGTGCCGTTCGTCTTTCAATAAAGGATTTCAGATAGTGCAACATGATCGACTATGCAAACAGGCACCTACAGTTCACCAAAACCTTTGTGCCCTTTATTTGCCTGTCCTACATCTAATACAGGCCCAAGAGGGTTCCCCCTTAAATGACTTTTTTTTTCTCCTGCTTGTTTTTTTTTTTCCTTTTATAAAAACTGGGAATGTCAAGCCTCATTTTTGTTTTACGCAGGAACTTCTATCTGACTGAGACATGTATCGGGTGCTCTCAAACCTCACAGAATTGAATACAGAGTTGACTCCTTAGTAGCAAACTTTTCACCAAGTATTAACTGTGATTTTTTTTGTTGTGTATAAAAACCACTTCAATTCTTTATCAGGATTTGCTTCCTTGATAGCTGGCTTCCTGGGAAGCTTCTATCCTCAAATAGATAATCAATAGGAATGCATCCAAACTCAAATTTATGAAATAAAAAGCAAACAGGACAAAAAAAAATATATATAGAACCAACCTTTCAGTCTCTCATACAGCACAAAGAAGAACCCCCCTTCCCCCTCCCACCTTGCAGGACATGTATAAAGAGATGGAGGAGGTGCAGGAGGCTGGGGTCTGAGAAACTGAAATGGGTTGGGACCATCACCTTCCAGCTCTTGATAGCAGAGGGAACCAGCCCTTCCTGGGCCATAAAAACTAGGATACCGCACAAGTTTAGAAATCCATCAGTGAACAAGGCTTTACTGACAACTTTTCATACAGTTAAAAAACAAAAATACAGAACAACAGCGGACAGTGTCACATATTAAAAACGAATAAAATGGGCTCTATTTAAATGGTATTAAAATTAATTAGAAACTAAAAATCTTACCACTTTGGTTGAGGTGTTTTGAGCCTCCACCAAAATGATTGGCCTTAAAAACAACTGGGTTGTGTGACACACAAAGAAAACATGGAATTTGAAAAGACAGTGTGGGCTAGGCAGTGTCTTTGACTATAACTATCACCATATGTTCTTCTTCTAACTTTCCCAATGTCCTTAGTGCTGACTGGAGGTACTGCTGAGAGAATTCACAAGGAGGGAACGCGTAAAGCATGCCTGTGCTGTCTCTGCCCTTCGCCCCTCCCACGGGCAGGCTGATAACCCCAGCAGCCTGCTTCTGTTTCAAGTAGGAGACCAGATTCCTGAGAAGCCGTCGCTGCAAGCCAGGCTCTACAACAGGGAAGGTCCCCTCAGCCCCTGCCCCTGCCGGGGTGGATTGGGTCGCCAGGAGCACAGCGTAGCCGTTGGGGCTGCCTTGTTTGATACGGCGAGTTACTTCATCCAGCTTGGGCTGGTCGAGCCGAAGTCTCTGAGCAATTTTGAGCTGCGTTAACTTCCCGCCGGACGAATGGTCTTTAAGGAGTCCGTTGATGACACCGAGGTCTCCCTCCAGGATGTGCATAGAGGTGGGGAAGCAGCTGTTTTTTAGCACAAGAAGCCCGTTCCAAGCAAGTTGCAGTGTCTGAGCATATTCCGATAAATTCTTTAACTTTTTGGTCTCAGATTTTGGCTCCTCGTGAGTTTTTGATTCCGATTCACCAGTTCGATGATTGCGTTCGCTGTCCCTTTTTTTAGGCTGGGGAGCATCGGATGCCTCACGATGGGGTTTCTCCTCAGTCGCATGACGATTGTTCTGAAGGGAGTTACTCTGCTCTTTCTCGGCTCCGGATTCTGTAGTGTGATTCTCCTTGCGAGCCCTGTCTGGGCTGCGGTCTAAAGCTGGCCCACTGGCCTTTGTCCTGCTTCTGTCCTCGTAAGGCGAGTGAGTAGTCCTCCCGCGGTCACTGGAAAGACTCCGGCGTTTCCGTCTCTCTTCCCATGGTTTGGGCACGCTGCGATCGCTGTCGCTGCCCCAGCGCTCTCCGCTCCGGCTACGCACCGATCGGCTGTAGCTTTCCAAGTTGTTTCTGCGTTCAGCATTTTTGGCAGGGCTGGCCCAGTCTGCCTCTGCAAAGCTCCTGTCTCTGTCCGAGTACAGGAGATGTGGAGGAGTCCTATCTCGCACCCTCAAGTCTTGCTCTAGGCTTCTGTGTCTGCTGTACCCATCAGCTAGCAGTTCATAGTGCACGGGGAGTGGTGCGGGCTGGTACTGCTGCGGGTATCTTGTCTCTTCTGCTTTGGCAAAATCCACTCGGAGTCTCCTCTCCGGTCCGCCCAAAGGAAAGCCCCTCATCTGCGCGCAGGCAGCCTGGGCAGCATCCAAGCTTTCGTACTGGATATAAGCGAAGCTGTCTCCCTTCACGTAGTCAATAGTCCTGATGCTGCCAAAGCGGTCGAACTCCCTCGCCAGAGCAGCCAAGGAAGTACTTGGACCAAGACCACCCACCCACAGCCTGGTAGTAGGGTTGGCTTTCCCGTAGCCAATTTTGATAGGGTTCCTGCCGACAACGCGGCCCGACATGGCGACCTTGGCCCGATGCGCCATGTCCAAGTTTTGGAACTTGAGGAAAGCGTAAGCCCCGCCTTGGCCCCGGGCAGGGCGCTTGATCACCACTTCTTCGATGATGCCGTACTTCTCAAAGGCACGTCTCAGCTCCACCTCCGAGACGTTGTGGTCCAGGTTGCCGATGAAGAGGTTGCGGGTCGCTCTCTGATCGTCCTCCGGCATCAGGTCTTCCTCAGCCACGATGGGGTAACTGTAAGGGCGGCCGCGCTCGTCATACAGCCCGTAGTAATCCAGGGCCCTCTCCCGCTCCCGGGAGAGCCCGATGGCGGCCGCTTCCAAAGCGAAGGCGGCAGCCGCAGCGTGAGCGTGCCTGGGCCGCGGCTCCCGCAGCAAGGGGCTGGTGACGGGAGAGAGCGATCTCTGCTTGTACTGGTAGGTGCTGTGGATGGGCGGCAGGTACCCCAGCGGCTCCGGAGAGGGCGCGGGGGGCGGCGTGCGGCTCCTCCGGCCCCCGCGCAGATACACCGGCTCCACCTTGAGGGGCCGATCGTAGAGGAGCAGCTGCCGAGCCCGGGCGTGCCGGCGGGCGTCGCGGGCGTCCCCGGGGTGTCGAAAGTTGACGTAGGCGACGCGGCCGAGCTCGGGCGTGTGGGAGAGTTTGACACTGATGTCCCCGGCGCCCCCCCCCGCGAAGCGCTGGAAGAGGCGGAACAGGCCGTCCTCCAGCAGCTGGTCGGGCAGGGCCGCGCTCAGCCCGCTCACCAGCAGCGTCTTGTACTCACAGGAGCCGGGCGGCTCCCCGGCCAGGCCCGCCGAGCCCCCCAGCGGCGCCAGCAGCAGCGAGGGCGCGGCGCCCGGCGGCGGCCCGGCCAGCAGCAGCGAGGGGGCCACCACGGCGCCCGGCAGGGCCTTGGCCTTGGGCACGCCGAGCGCCCGGGACGACGAGGAGGAGGAGGAGGAGGACGAGGGGGCGGCCTGGCTGCCGCCGCGGGCGCCCGAGGCCGAGCCGCTCCCCGCCGGGCGGTGGTTCGAGTCGCCGCCACCGCCGCCGCCGCCGCCGCCGGCGCGCTCATCGCCGCGGTGGCTGCGGGAGCTGGAGCCGCCTCCGCCGCCGCCGCCGGTGGTGCCGCCGCCTCCGCCGCCGCCGCCGCCGGGCGTGGACTTGTCCCGGCTGCTGCGGGAGGCGCCCGAGCTCCGGTGCGGGCCGCGCCGGCTGCTGCTCTCGCGTTCGCGTTCGCGGGGCCGCTTGGCGGCAGCGGCGCGGCCTCCCCCAGCCCCCGGCGGGCTGGAGTCCCGTTCGCTGCCCCGCTTCATGGCGCCGGGGCCCGCGGCTCAGGAGACGCCTCCGGCGGCCGCCGCCATCTTGGACAAAAGGGAACGAAGGCGGCTCCGGCCGCCGCGCCGCGCGGGCTCTACGTCATCGCCCCGCGTCCCGCCGCATGGCGGCGTCAGGGGCGCGATGGCGCCGCACGGCGACGTGACGCAAGAGCGGCTCCCGCCTCCGGGACCGCCGGCCGCACGTGACGGCGGGCGGCCAATCACGAAGGGCGGCAGCGCGCGCCCGGCAAACCCCCGCCCCCTGCGGAGTGGAGGCGGTGCGCGCGCGCGCGCGCGAGTGGGAAGGGCGCCCTGGGCGCGCGCGGGGCCGCTCCCGCCGGAGAGGCGGGCGGGGGGAGGGGCGGTTTGGGGGGTGGGGAGGGTGTGTGCGCCCCGCAATCACGTCACACGGCACGTGTCCGCCCGGTAGAGACCGTTGTACTTTAATGAACGTCCCGTACAGCGCGCGCCGCCTCAGCTACCGCCGCCGGGGGCGCGCGCCTCGGCCGCCCCAGCGCCCGGCCCGGCCGCCCCAGCGCCCGGCCCGGCCCGGCCGCCCCTCAGAGGTCTGCGCGGGCGCCGGCGGCCCGCGGCGCGTACTTGGGCATCAGTTCGTGGATCCTGCGGATGAAGTCGGACTTCTCGGCGCAGCCCTTGCACGCCTCGCCCCAGTCGTCCAGGATCCGCCGCAGCTCCCTGACGCGCAGCTTGCGCAGGTCGGCGGTGCTCAGGTCGATCTGCTTGTCTGCGGGGAGAGCAGAGCCGCGCTCAGCGGGACGGCCCGGCCCGGCCCGGCCGCTGCCTCCGCCCGGGGGGCCGCCCCCCCCTCCGCCCGGGGAGGGGGGTGGGGGGGGCCGCTGCGGCCACCGCGGAGGAGGCCGGTGCGTTTGTGTGCGGAGACGGCGAGGAGAGGAGCCCGGCGGCGAGGGGTCCGACGGCGGCTGCTGCGGAGAGCGGTACGGCAGGCGAGGAAGCCAAAATGCAAGAGGGAGAGAGGTGCCGGGCTCCCGGGGGGTGGAAGGAACGTCTAGGTTAGGCCTTTGACAGCAGATAAGGTTTTTAACGCTAAAAGTCATTATTAGAAGCCAGACAGTGTGGTTGCAGCTTAGAGGTAGGAGTTCCACAATTGCCCTGAAAGCCCCTCTATTATATGAGCAGCAGTACTTTAATTCTCTCTTCCACTGCATAAATAAAAGGTAGCAGAGCGATTTCAGAGGAAAGATAAGCAAGTGACAACAACAAAAAGCTTTTTAGGAAGCAACAGGACATTAGTACGAGAAATGAGAAGCAGAAAGACCCACAATCTAAGGGGTGTCTCTGGGGAACGTAAGGGCAGAGATACAGGAAAGCAGCCAGAAGGAGGTATTTCCAAGACTGTTCTTCATATTAGTCTTTTCAGGAAGAGTACGTCATCTAGGGACGCGAGAGTTCGAGCAAGGTGGTAAGAAACAGAGTGCTGAACGCTCTGAGCAGACACCAGAGGAGGCGAGAAAGAAGTGTTTATCTGCTGGCAAACATGAGTGGCTAGGACTACAGAGCTTAGCTAAGGGCTCGAACCCAGGCCATAGGACACACCTGGCTGCTCCCCAGGACAAGCCTTACTGCATGCTCTTCTAAATACGATATTCCAAACAGTGATTTGAGCGCAGTAGTGCTGATATGCCTGGGAGTTACTTATTTCAAGGCAGATCAGCGGCTCTGCAGAAGCTAAAAACAGTTAGTAGCCAACAATCCTACCTGAGCATCTCCATAAAACTCTCTAGGATGTTCATGGAGAGCAACCCAGGTTGTGCAACCTAATTAGGCTCGCGATCTTGCCACAGAACTTAGGACTGAGTAGTTTCAGCATGCTGTTTTACCCCAAATGATCCATACCCCAGAAAAGCAGGGGAATTCCCCTTATGCTGGCAACTCACCGTATTTTAGTTCACAGATCTGACTGTCTTTCTTCTTTAGTTTCTCACAGATCTTGTCCACGGGGATGTGATGACTCATGGGCTTTGATACCTCGTTAATGATTTTGGTGGCTGCATCACTTGTGGCCCCAACATAATAGCACTAGAGGGAAGAAAAGAATGAGGTGGGGATGCATGGAAAAACGCTTCTAGAAGAAAAGTTTTCTATCCATCCTCTCCTCACTTGGTTTTGCAGCTAGAGGTTTACTGTTACAGAACCTTTCCAAGTGACCGCTATGGACAGGCAAAAGGAGGCCTGAGCCCAGGGTACTGAGCAGATGTTTCCCATCACACTGCTTTTAAAGCTGTTGAGGCTGGTTCTCTTGTTTCTCAACTTTTTAAAAAAATTGAATTGGATTAAAAATAAAGTCGTCTTCATTCAAGGAGAAAGACTTTCTGAAGTGTTCCCCCTCTGCATTTGTGGTGGTATCCCTCTGCAGTTTTCTTCTTAGGAGAGTTCAGGGCCTTTTCCTTGGGGCTCTTCATTTGTGGGTTGCCTTCTGTTTTTAGTTAGGGCAATTTGGTTTTCCTTTATTTAGTTTTCAGCTAAACAGCCAAAGAGCTAAATATTTTAACAGCTTATATAGCACCCTGAGTACAGTTTAAGGGACAAGGAAGTCGTACAGCAAAGAAAACCTTTGTAATCCCCAGCACTTCAGTAACAGGGAGAAAAAAGGTCAGCCAGTAAGATGTCTGTTGACAGATTGGGGTTTTTTTATTTTCTTTTTTTTTTTTTTAAGGTGAAGAGGTCAAACTCCTCAAGTCTTCTCTTCTAAAAAATACAAGACCAATTGTGGCCAGAGAGCGAGGAAGAACAGCCCGTGGGAAGCCCATGTCATATAAACTCAGAAGCCCTAGTTTCCCCTCATTTGCCAAGTATTCTACAACTTACTCCCTCAAGAGGCAAGTATCATTGACTACTGCTACTTACCAGGCGGTTCTCTTTGCCTTTTGCTTCTTTGCAGGATTTCAAGAGCTCCTTTTCAATACTGGCAGGTGTGAACTCAACATCGTTGTCCTTTAGACTCTGGTAGAACCTTCCCAGGAACGTAACACACACTGGAAGGGAAGATGGATGGAATTACCTGCCACTGCAGTAATCTCGTGGCAGGTCTTAGAGGGCACTTGTAGGGAAACAGAATAAGGGATTTGGAGAACAGAACTTCTAGAAGCTGCATTAGCAGTCAGTGACTTCACACATATTTCAGTAAGTCTTTCAGAGCACATGTGAATCAACAGTATGCCCCGGTATTTTTGGTGGATTTTTGACAATCTGAGAAACCAGATCCATGGAAGTGTCCAGTGGCTTCTGTACACTGTCCTGAGTGAGCAGCAGGATTCAGCTGAGGGATACAACACAAAACAGTGCCCGTGGAAAAATGTAAACTTAATTTTCTGTCTTATTCTTGCTGCTCTGGGAAGCAACTTGTCAGACCACAGGCTTCAAAACCAGTTCTGATTGAAAACCAACTCTCTCTACATAATCCTGTTACAGACTCCACGTGTGCTGTTTTTAGCAATATGGTATCACTGATTATCAAGTTGGTTCAGTTCATGGGTAAGTTATTTCCAAGAGAAAAAGAAATTATGTGATCACACGCTATGTCCACTTGGCATGCTTCTCCTCTCTTCATTCCCACAAGCTTCTGAATCGGTTTCAGATTGAAAGAGGGAAGAGTCTTAAAGATAATGAAACTCCCACCAGAGCACCAGCAGTTGAGAGGATAGATCCAAGTTCCTGCCTGTGGGGAGGGCAGGTACAACTCAGTCATTACACTTTCCCTTTGGCAGCAGTCACTCCGCACACGCTCCAGACTAAGCACAGCACACCCGCGTGTTGCTGGGGAGGAGGGCAGACCGCTTCGGTTACTGCAGCACACAGGATCTGTGCGACAGGGTGACTGAGAGAGGCACTGCGAGTTTGCAGAGCGCCAGATTTTGCTCATTCTGCTGCTCACACAACTCGCCTGTGAACATCAGCATCGCCTGGACCAAGAGCTCTAAGGTATGGCCCCACCAATTCCTGCAGCGGGACCTGTGGATTCTCATGACTTCCAGGTGTGAGACAAGTGCCAGGCACTGGCCTGCCTCTAGAGGAAAGGTTCAAGTTACATCTTCTATGTGACTTGCTTACAGGAAGGGATCAGCAAATATTATTGTCATTAGCAACTTGTATTCAACTCTGAACACAAGCCATGGCAGAGGAGACGGGCAAACACAGGAAATCAAGTATGACCATCACAAAGCCAAGTAGAAACTTGCTCTCATTATATTAAAACTAAACGTAGTTATAAGCTGGGCCATTTAGGAAAACTTTTTTTTGTACGCATACAACACCGTCATTTACCTCACATCAGTCTGTCCCCAGTCACAGACACACTGATGTCCACTGTGTGGTGTTTGGAAGTGAAAACCTTTGGAAAGAATAAAGATGCTGCAGGCAGTGGTACCGATGACTACAGTACAGTTGAAGCAAGTTTCCAACCTAGTGCTGGGACAGCAGCCGAAAGTTTTGATTTACTATGTTCCCTCCCCCTCCTTCTGTTTTACTGTTTCTCTCCCTACAAAAAGGAGGAAGGGGTGAGCATTAGTACCACAAATTCCCAACCAGCTACTACAGCCCCACCTCAAGTTTCTCTTGCTTCGCCTGGGGAATCTCTTCTGTTCCACCATGCAAGAGCAGTTTAATTTGCTGTGCAGCTCCACGGCCTGCACCCCAGAGGCTTTTGTATTTAGGTGGTACGTGAAGCGCCCACTTTGTTTTAGATCAGCTGAACGCCGCTTCTGGCTTTACGCACGCAAGAGAGGACACCCAATACTCCGGCAGTCAGCGGACGAAGCCGAGGCGATGGTAACACTGTAACGAGCCGGGGGGGAGTCCAGGTGAGTAACTGCACTCGCTTCCTCCCGTGTGCTGCCTCGCAGCAGCTCCCCGCTTCGATGCCCCAGTCACCGTCACCCGGCTCCGAGGAAAGGAGACGGGGGCGAGCGCTTCCCCGCGCCCCGGCTCGCACATGCTGAGCGCTGAAAGACGAGCAGCGGATTTCCCCAGCCTGAAGAGAGACGACCCCGTCTCCCGGGGTCGGTGCTTTCCTTTCCCGTGGGAGCTCTGCGCTACCGCTAACCCGGTTGGGAAGAGACCGGCAACTTCTCGACACGGCTACAGTACCTGCGGAAGGGAGGTCCCGGCCTCCTCCCGCGGGCCGGACGGGCCCCAGCCCGGGGCAGAGGGCCCCCGCCGGCAGCCCCGCCCCGCGCCTCCCGGGGCGGTGCTGCTCCCCCGCGGGCGCCAGCTCCCCGAGCCGCCCAGCCGCCGCCTGCGTACCGCCCCGGCGGGCCGGCACCGGCACCGGCGCAGCACTCCCGGCCCGGCCCACCGGCACTTGGGCGGAGTTCGGAGACTTCTCCTGCCCCGGGAGGAACCGCTCCCGCCGGCCCGGCCCAGCCCCAGCCCCGGCGGCCCCGAGGCCCGCCGCGGGGCTGCCCCGCGTCCTGGCCCTTCACACCAGCGGGCGGGCCGGGCTGCGGGAGGCGGCCGCAGGAGCGGCCGCACCTCGCCGGGCCCGGGGGCCGCCAGCCGGGCCCGCCCCCCCTCCGGCCCGGCCCCACTCACCCTCGCACTCCCCGTCGCGCAGGGCCCGGCTGCCGGCCGGCAGCAGGAGCAGGGCCAGCGCCGCCCAGAGCCCATGGGCCGCCCGCATCCCGCCTCGCTCGGCAGCCCGCGCGCACTGCGCCCGCCGCACCGGCACCGGCACCGCCGCCCCCGCGCCGGCTCCCCCCGCCGCTCTCGCCCCATTGGCCCGCTCCCCGCCCGGCTTCCACGCTGCCCCCTCCCATTGGCCGCTCTGCGGCCTCCACGGGAGAGTTGGCGGCCGCGGATTGGGGGAGGCGGCGGAACGCCGGCGCGCGGCGAGTTTCCCCGCCTCCCTTGGCCGCCATTTTTGTTAAGGGAAAAACGTCCTCGTGCGCTTCCTAACGGTTGCTTGCGGGCGCCATCTTCTAAAGGGGCAGATTCTCACACCTGCAGCTGAGCTGCCTGGAGGGGCCCGGCCGGGACGGCTCTGCCGTTGCTCGCGGTCAGTACCTGTCTTGAGGCCGGGCTGAGCGGCTCCCGAGGGCTACGGGTGCCCAGGGTGGGTGCCGGCAGCAGGCGGGTGTCCCTTCCTCTGCTGGCTGTGGCAGGGCGGCCGTTTGGGGAGCGTGAGGTGAGGCTGAGGTTGCTCGAGGCGGCTGCCCGAGGCGCTGGAGCAGCGCGGCGTTTGGTGCCGATGGGAGCTTCAGGCCGTCGGGGTTCTGCTTTGGGGGTTCCCGTGGGCTGAGGGTGTGTGGCGTGAGGCCGGGGGAGGGAGCTCGGCGGGGCAGAGGAGGAGCCGCCTGCGCAGGGAGCCATCGGGAGGGCCCTGCCGCCTGCGAGGGGCGTCGGAGCGGGTGCGGCAGGGACAGGCTTCCCCTGAGCGTTAGTTTCAGCACTGATAAAGCCCTGCACGGGTGGATTTTGGTTATGCCTGTACACCTTGTAAGTTATAAGGCCTGAATTCTTTGAGGTGGGACTGCTGAAAGCCGAGTGGTTAAATTAACAACTTGTGAATGGCTTGTTTCTGGCTTTTTTGGTGGCCGTTTTTGTAGAGCCAAGGAAACAAATGAAGATTTTTCTTTTTTTTTTTTAATTCCTATCCTAGTCACTGTGCCTATGGCCTTTTGTTCCCAAAGCTCTCACAGGATGTGCTGGGAACTGCCTTGAACAATCCCTGACCCTATGAGTTTATCACTTCAATCCTTTTGAAGTTGTAGGCCAGTTGGGGAAGGACAGCACACTATTGATTGTTTCCTGTCTTGTGGGGCTCTATGTTTAACGGTACGTGTCCTAGGATATCGTTCTAGTAAAAGAAGGTAGAGGCAAAGTCATATAGCCCTGTGCTACAGCGAGGGAGCACACATCTTGGCTTGGTGGGTTTTCTTGGTACAGGAAGGCTAAAGAGACAGCCTAGTTGTGCCTGCCCCAAGCAAAGCCATGGTAGGAGCTGTGGGGAGTTTTTCAGTGCCTAAGTCTGAATATTCTTGTAGGTCATCAGCTGCAAATTATAAGCCTGACGAGGTGAGACAGGCAGGATGGGGAGGAGGAGCAACCTGTTTCAGCAAAGGTCATGTAGCAGGTGAGTAGTAATTGGGACGCTATCTTGCCAGTGTGAATACATCATGTGTTTATCAGATAGAAGAGAAGTGGCTTTTCACCTTTCTAGATCTTGTTATCTCTCAAAATGTGTTTCTTAAGATTGGTCATGATACTATTATCTTGGTTTTTTAAAAATCAGTCCATAATGATTCCCCGAATTACTCAATATCAATGTACTTTAGGAAGATTATTGGCTTTTCTAAATTTATGCTGATTGCCCACTAAAGTTGTGTCTGCTAGTTGTGCAGAGAAGTGGTTACTTAGATTGTCCTTGTTTCTTAGCAGGATCGTGGCCAAAAGAGCTGCAACATGAAGTGGCTTATTAAGTAGTTGGAAGTAGGGCTTAAATTCAGAATTAGGAGAATTTAGGAGCCTCCCAATAAGGAGGAAGTTTAACTATCTAAGGAGCGTAGTTATGAAACAGATCTTCAAACAAACTAGGAATTTTATACATTTTTGTAGAACAAACTGTGTGACAGGATAGGAGTGATTTTATTTGCTTTTGGATTGGGAAATGAGCCTTTCTCTACATTTCAGTATGGGATCCTCAAGTGGCTCTGAGGAAGAACAAAGACTCCTTTTTTTTTTTTTTTTTTTTTTTTTTACTTCTTTATTTATAGTTTATTTTCCAGCATTCCAGCAGCTAGGAAGGATTGCCTTCATTTTACCTTCTGCTTCTTTTTTGATCCATGGCGAGGTTTCTAGGGTTCTGTTTGTTCCACCACTCTCCAGCCACTGTCTCTCTGGAGCATTAGGGATTTGTCATGTCTGAAACTTGGGTGCTGGACAGCTTGTGCTGGTCCTCAGTGGTGTTGGGATGTTCTGACTGTTGCCCTTCTAAGTTGGGTGGGTGTGGAAAAAGCAAAAACCTTTTTTTCTTCTTGTCTTTTTTTCTCAAATGTAGTCCTTAATTTCCATATGTATAAGCAGTAAGTGGTAATACTCAGAAGACTGGCTGAGCCTCAGACATCTTCCTGCAGTGTCACGTGCTCATGATACTTTGGGTTGTGTCAAGATTCACAGTTCCTAGTGTTTATCTCTTAAAAGTGACTGGGATGAGGATTTAGTTTTGGATGCAGAAGTTGGTTGTTTTTATTGTTTTAAAAGCCCCTCAGTTGTTAGGGAGGCTTTAGCTCCTGTTTTACTGTCACAGTTTAATGTTTGAATTAAAACTATAGCTGCAGGAGGATATTAATCAATTAATTCCCTCTTGCAGAATAAAGAGGGATCTGACAAGAACAAGGAGGGAGATGAGATCTTCTTGTATGTGAGAATTTGAGATAGACAAAGTGTGGGTGGAGTTTTACATTGTTATTAGGAAGATGCAAAGGCGTAGGAGCCAGTGCTGAGGGTTTCTAGTCCTGTTCTAAATTGTGCAGTTAGACTGATTAGACAGAAAGTATTAGCTCTCTGGGGGAGGTTGCTAGTGCTATGTCCATTACGGGCGCTGTACCCTACAGGATGCTGTGAGGGACAGGCGTGGTTGTTCCCTGTGCTCGTGGAAGTGTTTGGCTGTGGGTTTGGTCGTAGTATTAGCTAAGCCAAACAGTACTGAAGAGTGAGGTGCTGGGAGATGGGAGAGCTACTGTGCCAGTGAATGATCACAGATTTAGAGCTGGAGCATGTGGCTGAGTGAGGAGTAAATCTCTAGTGAATTCTGGTCAGTTTTTTGCAAGCTTTCTGAGCTAGTTGTGATAGTGCAGACTGCTATGATTATGGATGGGTAGTCTGCTAGGAATTTAGTGTTGCATGTGACTATTCTGCCGGCCGTGGGTGGTTTTACAGTGAAGGCTAGGCATTATTCCATTGTATCTGGGCACGTATGAGTGAGAGAAAGATAGGTAATTTAAAAAATACCTAAATAGAACATCCCTTTTCAATTTTGCATGCCGAAAAGGGCGATGGTTAGACAGAGGGAGCTGTTAGAGAGAAGCAGAAACTGATTCCAGCATTTAAATAGTTTGCTTGGTTTTGCCATTGATAACCACCAAAGCTGGGATTGGAGTTGTTTCTAACCAGGCAATTTCTGTAGCTGAAAATGCTCTAGTTGGGGAAGGAAAAAAAAAAAAAAGAAGAGGAACCGTGTAGCTATAAATGCTTTGTTTTGTGCTGGGGGCTCCTGCAGTGTATGGTTTTGGTGGGCTAATAGTACAAAGGGAAGATGTGAGCAGGATAGCGCTAATAGGGAGTTAGAATTTGATCAGCTCTTAAATAGTGGTCTGATAAGAAGAGGTCATAGAATGGTTTGGGTTGGAAGGGACCTTAAAGATCATCTAGTTCCACCCCCCTGCCATGGGCAGGGACACCTTCCACTAGACCAGGTTGCTCAAAGCCCCATCCAACTTGGCCTTGAACACTTCCAGGGATGGAGCATCCACAGTGTCTCTGGGCAACCTGTGCCAGTGCCTCACCCACCCTCATAGTGAAGAATTTCTTCCTAATATCTAATCTAAATCTACCCTCTTTCTGTTTAAAACCATTACCCCCTCATCCTATTACTACACTCCCTGATGAAGAGTCCCTCCCCATCTTTCCTGTAGACCTCCTTTAAGTACTGGAAGGCTCTAAGGTCTTCCCGGAGTCTTCTGTTCTCTGGGCTAATCAACCAATCATGACCAGCTAACAGGGCAAGGGCAGTGTGTTCAGAGTGAGCAGGGGAGTTAATTGGGCTTGGTAGATCTGTGGGGATTAGAGTTGTTGGTGGTGTTGGGAGGTTTAAGTTACGTAAATCACAGCTGCTCTGTGTTCATGGTGAGGATGCTGTGTGGGCTGGACCTTTGCCAGCTCTGCAGCCTAAGAAGGCAAGTCTGTGTACAGCTATCAGAGTGGATGAAAGGGGTTCAGCTTCAGGTGTTAGTCTGAGCAGACAATGAAGTGTGTTCTGTCAGGGTGGAGGTGAAACTAGGTTAGTTTGGTGGAAAAATGTAATGCAGTACTGCTGTGAGTGAATGCTGAATAGAAGCTGTAGTAGAACTACTATTCCAAATTTGGTTTTAAATTATGTGGGATTGTAAAGCCTGTGAAAAGGGAGAAGTGGTATGAAAATTGTCTCATAATAGAAAAGAGAAGACCTCTTGGCATTGGGCATAATGTAGCATGTGTGTGTATATATCCTTCTGAACACGGTCTGTGTCTCTGTGTCCACAGTTAAGAGTAGTCTACAAATAGAGGCATATTTATGCAGAGGTGTAGAGGGCCGAATCTTTATTGGCTAGGTTGTAGTCCTTTCTAGAGGTTTCACTTCTCCTCTTACAATCAAATTCATACTGCGTCGCACAAGTCATATATTGAACCTGTGCTGAAGCTTTCTTATTTAGATAAGGAGAGGTATTTGAATGGGGTATTTAGATTTCAATCTGACTAGTGTGGCCTTAGCTTAAGTATTTGACTTGCACTGAAAAAATGGTTCTGTTGGTTTTAACAGAAGATTTTTTAAAACTCTAGTTTAAAGCTAAGGGCTTCACACGTTTTGTTGTCAAATACACTTTTTATTTCCTATGCTTGGTTAATAAATATTTTTTAGCTGAATAAAAAATTGCTTAACTAAGACTTGGTAAGTTGGGCTAGGAACAGTCTCAAAGGGTCTGATTTATACAGACATTTTTCAGGTGTCAGGTGAACATAGCTAAGTCACATTTTGATATTTTAGATGCGCTTTGAAGTACCTTGTTACAGTTTATCTCTTCTCAGTATTTGTATGTGGTATGTACTTAATGAAAAGGGTGGCTTGGCAGTCTATGTACACCCCAGGGCCAACTTATTATTATAATTTTACTGCCAAATGTCTTTTGGGACAAGTTTCATAAATTTTTTTGTTGCTTCGTCAAGACAGGATGGGAGAAATGGGCTACTTTTTCTGTCCTGCACCTTGACCTGGTTTATTACTGGTAATGGAAGAAAATGTACATCTTTGAGATTACATGCATGTAGAAGTCACTGTAGCTCTTAATGCATGTAGCTGTGTTCCTATGTGTCTTAATTACTGTTCTTTCACACCCAGTCTTTTAAAATGATTGGTATTTAAATACTTAAAATTGAGAAATGCAATCACTGCCAAAATGTCATGCTATTGCAATAAAAAAAGTGAAATAAGCCATCACTAATCAAATAGCAATCTACGCAGTGAGGTATGTATTGGCAGAACTAATCACTGATTCAGTTGGTCTTTGAAAGTATATTGCCTCAAAATTGTGTATTAAGACTTGTGATAGACAAGCAGGTGTCTCAGACTGTTGTTGCATGTGTCATATAAATCTACCTAACCGCTTAGACTAGCTGGTCAATATGCCTGATGCTTGCTTTAAGGAGTTAACATTGAATAAAATAGTGTACTGTTAGCTAAGAGAATGATGTGGAAGCTGTTCCCTCACCACACATAATAGCCACAAGGTCCTTTTGGTTGCCCCCCGTTTTCCTCACTCACACAAAAATGGGAAGCGATGTCTGTTTTCACAGACCTCGTGAATGTTTGGAGCAGCCTGAGGATAACCCTGTCTGGAGGACAGCAATGAACATACAGCTGTACCATTTTAATATCAGGTATTAATCTTTAATTCCACATCACAGCAGTCGAGTGAATGGGTAAGGGAAAGAAACCCAAAACAAACGGCAGATATTTACATCTAAAATTCACACCACTTATTTGTTGGTTCTGGAAACATGCTATCACAATATATACAATGAAGTACCTTTAGGACACTTGTACAAATTATTTTTTTCCTTTTAAATTTGATTTCCATTATAGATAAGATAGCTGTTTTCATTTTATTTTAAACATGAATACACAAAAGAGAAGTGGTTAGAGGTTTTTGCCTTTTTTAAATAAGCACAGAATGCCAGAGGTTAAAAACACATTTACAGGGCAGAATACCAGTCAGACATCACAATCTATACATTTTTTGCTCAATTTCCTGTACAAATACACAGCATTCAAATGGGGGTATTTACAAAGAAGCATGATCAGAGGAAATTTTAAATATCACATAATTTGTTTCCCAAAGGCTCTTGCTCTCTCCAGCCTCCCCAGTTTTGGCTGATTCTCCCACAGAAGGGATATGCAATATCCCTTACCTAAAACAGGGTAAGCTAAAAAGCAAACAGAGAAAAAGACAGAAAAAATCTTAGTCTTGCACACAGTAATAAAACCAACCCAACCATTGAAAAAGAATTTGTAGGATTCAGAGAAATTGTTTTAATTGCTTTTCTTCTACTACTGTAGTTCCTTCTCAATTTTGTTTCAGATGGGGCCAGCAGGTACACTGACGATGGAGAGATTTGTAGCAGAATTCCACCAATTTTCTCAGGAATGCACATGCTATTTTGTTACGCAAAGAAAACCCAATGAAGGCAAGTACATATTAAGTTTGAATTAGAGTTAAGTATAGAATGACAAGGTCCTGTTAAAAACATCCTGTTGCTGTGGTTTATACAAGGAATCTTCAAATCCTGCTGGGCAAGTGCAACAGCCGCTGTTGCTTCCACCGAATCCAGGACTGAACTTGATGTTGGAGTTGTACTATGCTATAAGACACTCACCCTACAGAGAAGTATTAGTTCCAAGAAGTATTAGTTCCAACATTCAAAAAAATCTTAATAATGTCTTTCTATCTTCTGCCCCCTTTAAGGCAAGCACTGAAAAGGGAGACAGAATACTTGGTAGATACCAGAACAGTAACAGCAATTTAACTCCAGAGAGGCTTAAATTTGGTAAATTCAGCAATTTATTCCGTCCTTCTCTGTGCGGACCTGCCATAAACTGGGTACTTGTATACATTATCTGATTGATCTTCAAATCCTTACAAATACATAGTAATGTCAGACTCCCAAAATGGACTCACTGCTGTTGTACAATGTCTCTAATCAGAGCAGGATGATACGTTTTGAGAGACTGATTAGAGCTCCAGTGGGCAGGTTTTCCAGCTGACTGGGACTTAGTCCCATGTTAGTTGCATTCTTGTTTTTGCAAAGTTTTATTTGCAAGACCTGCTGTTTTTTGCAATAAGGAAGCTCAGTAAATCACTACACTTCCCACTTTTAATCTTCCTGCCAAAAAAAAAAAGGGGGGGGCAGGGAAGATGGAATTGAATACTTAATTCTCTTAAGAACTTCACTTGAAGAATTTCAGTCAGATTGGAGAACAGCGTATGTGAAAATATTTCACTCATTTCTAAGGAATTGCCTTGACTTACCTTTACCAAAAACATAATTTTGAGTTGAGTTTTCATACATGTGTTCTATACCAGAGATCCATCTTGGTTCCTTAACATTTAGGACTGTCCTAGTATTGGAAAACTCTCCTTCCTGCTAGAGATGAAATGTCCACTATAGGCCAGGTTCTATTATCATTGTCTTAATTTGTGAAGGATATAACGATTACAAGCAGCCTGTGTTGTTAACAAAATAGAGGAAGCAAGAGAGACTTTGTTCCAGCCAAACAGGCCATTTAAGAAACAAACCCATAACTTTGTAGTTTTGCACGGGCTAGAGCTTGAGAAAGAAAAGAAACAAATCCTCTTAAAATCCCCTTCATACAACCGCTGAGTCCAGACAGACCATCTTTAGGAGGGTTCAGAAGCAATGTACTCTGCCCAGTCACTGTATTTAGAGGTAGTGCTAAAGGTGACCTGTAAAAGATTTATAATAGCCTTTTTTGCTTCTTTATGCTGTTTGTAGCATGAGAAACTGAGTGGTTAGGGCAAGAATTGAATATGAAAGTTGAGTGCTGTTCCTGTTTCTGACACTAATTTATATGGTGGAGGTAAGTCTCTTATTTGAATGTGCTTCAGATTTTTCAGTGGTAAGAAAGAGGGTGGTCTGTTACCATCCTCTGGAGTGTGCTTTGCAATCTGCAGGTGGAAAGGGTTATAAGGAAAGCTAAAGTGTGTGTGGGCATGGTAGGGGAAGGAACATTGCTTGCTTATCTAAAAACATTAAATATTTGATATTCTCTTGATTCAACATTTCTTGAAAAATACTGAAAATAGGGATAAAAGATTTCTTATTGTTTGTTTCAAAGAACAGATCTTGGCTCTATTACCCACAGAATTTTTTACCGGTTTGTCATGTACTGAACTAAGCAAATACTGATTAAAAGGCTTGTTATGTGTTCATAGACTTGTTGTACTGTCTTGACCTCTGCATAGTTCTGTTTCTTGTTTTTGTTTGTTTGGTTGTTGTTGTTGTTTTTAAAATGTTCTTCAGCCCTTTCTGGAGCTGATCAATTAAAAAAAAGGCAGGGGGGAATGCTGTATTGCTGCCTGAGGAGAAAAGAAAAGAAATCAACCTTCCAGAAGAGAGAAGAAGAAGCAGCTCTTAAAGCTTCTTTATACATTCTAAAGAAGCAAAAGAGGAAACCAGTATTTCTTCTTTACAGGTTGCCTTTAAGATCCCTGACTCTAGGGTTTACACTATATACTGGGCATTTCTTGAGTCTTAGTGTTTCCTGTCTACTGTGAGAGATGGAGATTCTTTCTGCACACCAGCTGCAGTGAGTTTTTGGGAGGGACCGAGGACATTATGTTAACAGGGAATGAATCTCAGCTCCTGGGTGATGGAAGTTGGTGAGAATTGTGATGTTCAGCCCTGAGGCAAGGATTGTTGGATATGATCATTTAAGCCACCTTTTCTTTACTGGCTGGGTCATCAGCCAGCTGTGGCATGAAAAACTCAGTTTGGTTGTGTTGTGTTGTTTTTTTTTTTTTTTAAACTGGAATAGAAATGCTGGTGTCAACAGCCTGCCCAAAGTTGGGCATGGGAAAGGCCTACAACTAGGTTGCAGCTCCAATGGCTACTAACCTCCTCTCATCCTGTAGCACAGATGAATAGCATATGATTCCAATGAGAAAGCAGGTTGGTTTAGCCAGTGAAAGCAAAATTTAAGAAATCAAACAGTACATAAAAAACAAAGGAGGCAGAGTTTGTTGGAAATGATATCTTGGAAATCAGTGCATCAGCACTGGTTAGATTGCCTCAGCACCTCTGAACCAATGCAGGGAGATCACTGCACAGATATGTACAATCCTGCTCTCAAAAGAGCCAATTTCTTCTTAGAATTGCCATCTTTCCACTGCCTGCAGCTCATGCACCTTCCAGCCTGACAGTTCATAGAATCCCTGATTTCAGCAATGAGCTTTCACTTCTGTACAGCAAAGAAATATGTCCCTAGTGCAACTGCTTCTACTCATGTGCGTCTCAGAGCTGGGAGGAAAGCAGTTTCAAAATCAACTTGCCACATTCCTCCCTTTTTCCCCCTCCACTTAAAATTGTATTTTTCAGCTTCTGCAAGTCTCTATGGCTTGTGTGCCATTTGATGTGGTTAAGAAACTGCAGAAGGAATAAACCGTCCACTGCACAGAAAGTTAAAAAACATAACGGAAAGGTGTAAAAAGAAATTAAAAAGGAAAGCAGCAACCTCTCATGCTGGCCCAATTGCTTTTGTGGGCTCCAGACATAAACTTGCGGCAGTAGAAAATCGGTTTGCTGTTCTCCGAGTCCTTATCTCTCTCCTTTGTAGTCAGACCTGGAATGATGATGCAAGCTGCTTACCAGGAGCTGTCCCTACTGCTCACTGATGCCGTGCTCCCATGCTACCCTGGCCTGCTCTTCCTTTCCACCACTCACTGGTTGGGACACTTTACGATGCAACGGGCGGTGTTTGTCATCATCTTCAATTATCATCCCCTCCTCGTTCTCCATGTTTGGCAGCCGGGAGTGGTAAGGTTTGGGGGGTAGAGCAGGAGGGTCCATGGTGTCCTGAGGAATGACTCCAGATGGAGCAGAGTGGCTTCGGCATGGCTGGGATTTGAGCGACTCTAGGACATCAGGCTCAGAGAGACTGTACCTGACAGGGAGGTAGGGTGTCTCTAGATCTTCATCAGTGTTCCAGGCCTGGCTGGGCACAGAATCCATGGTGTCTGTGCGAGGAGGTGGTTCAGAAGAATGTCCAAAATTACTCTCGCTCAAGGAAGAGACACCACTGCTGGCACTGCCGGATAAAGTGGAGTTACTTCCATCTAGACCAGACTGCGGACTGGTGGGTGATGCAGGGATAGGATGAAGAGGGGACTGTTTGGAGAAAAACAAAACCAGGTTAAAATTGACAAAGGAGACAATGCTGCATCTTGTGTGTTTTTCCACATTTCAGCTTTTGACAGTGATGTTAACAATGTGCAGTTCCATTTGTGTTCAAAATGTCAATGATTATTGGTTTATACCTGCACTCCCCTGACTTGTATGGACGTACCTCTTGTGGACAGACAAGTGCCCTTAACAACACCAGAGCTGTTTAAAGAAGCAGTAGTTGAGGTGATAATCGGGGTGCCTGTAATCACAGCATATGATGCAAAGAAGGAAAGTGGAAGGGCCTACAACACATATAAGTTATTTCTATAGAATTCAACTCTGGAATAGGTTATGAGCTTTCAGTGGATTTTCTCATGTGTAAGTTACTAGCATGATAAAAATAGTGTTTCTGTATTCAAAAGCTGCTTGGCGGGAGTGGAGGAGGGGGGTTCCTTCATGAGCGTATTATTTTCCTTCTACATCCCTCTCTGCTCTCCTGCCACTTCCTTTTTACCTTGCGCAACGTTCGTGCAGGCAGTGCCGGAGGAGCATCACTGAGCTGGTGATGGAAGGCATCAAAGTGCAGTGAGTAGTGTCCTGGAATGAGACAAGGATCAGAAATACAGACTCGTGCTGCCTCACTGCAGCAAAAGAGCTGGGGTTTAGACTCTCTAAAGCCAGGTAACAGCTCCAAATGCTGGTAACTCCACCCCAGCCTAGGGCTTCCTTTCTGATAGATACCGTGGAGTGCATCTGTCACATCACAAAATGCTAATGAGAAGTTAAGTGCAGTGATAGATTTCCACCCACCCCTGTTATCAAGGATCTCATGGCAAGGCAACAGGCTCATAAACAATGAACATTTCAATTTTCATTTAATAGCTTTGTAACCTTAAATTACCGCTGAAGATGGTCATTGGCAAGAAGCCAGGCCAAGGCTTCAACACACACACCTAATTCTAGTCCCAAAATACACACAAGTCCATATTACTATAAGGACTGTAAAAAATTTGAAGATTTTGGAGGAAAAAAAAAACCATGAAAACTTTGTCCAGTGCTAACCTAGCAGACCAGGAAAGACTCTGGGTTTTTGTTTCTGATTTTTTTTTTTTTTTGGTGGGGGGGGTGGGGAAGGCTAAGGTCAGCTTTCAGGTGGTCTAGATTTATCTATGCATGACTGCAGGCATTATGCAGCAGGCCTGCTGGGCATTTCCTTACCATGGGGCAGGCTTCGGGGAGGTACTGGTGGGGCCAAGATGCTCCCAACGTGGGCAGACAGGAATGGCAGGGCCTCTCTGGTTCCGCTGTCTAGGCTCCAGCTACTGGGTGCTGCTGGCACAGCTGAAGGATTGAAACAGATTTAACTTGGGTAACATAACAGGGAGTTTGTGGGGCCAGAAGGACTGGCTTTCTGGTGTGCTCTTTAGTAGTAAAGAGACAGATTCTACGGACTTAGTGAATGGTAGGATTGAAGGCATACAAAGACATCGTCTAGTCTACAGTGTGTTAAGTTTATAGGTTGCTTTGTTAAGGAAGCGAGAGTTAGGTGATCATAGTGTTAGTCTGCCCATCTCCCCTCCATGACCCCCTTGGCTCATTTCTAGCAAATCTGAAGAGCAGTAGAACTGCTAGGGGTTTTTTTGCAAGCCAGTGAGTAAGAAAAAATGAAATCTCACTGATGGAACGGCAGCTAGATCTCAGCTGTGAGCTGTTCTGCTTGGCAGTAAATGATGACAGAGCAGAAGGGAACGTGTGGCAGAACCCTCATGAAACACAGGAAGGCCTGTTGCTGCACTACAGTGGCTACGTGAAGACTGAATAAAGGACATGAGCACAATTAGACCTCAATCTGTTACAAAAGAAATAATGACTTTAAAGCTCCAATTTACTAAGCTACAGAGTTGATAAAAAATTTTGATCACAAAATATTTAAATATTTAAAGTTCGGACTCCTTGTATTATAAAGTCACCTGAAGAGATCCAAGTCTGTTGATCAGAAAGGACAGAGTGAGTATGATCTTTGTGACTTTGGTTTTTCATAGAAATAAAAACCTGCTGCTTTCTAACATGAACATTTTTCAAGATCCTGAGAACTGTTAACCTTAAGCATTATTAAAATGCACCTTCCTTTCTTCCAAACAGACTGCAAGACTTGATTCATTCTGAGAAGACAGACATGCAAGAAGTGTATATTTATTTAAAAGCAAATAAGCAATTTCTTCAGATTAGCAAAGAAAAGGAAAACAAAGTAATTCAGTGAGTCTACCAAGGAAAACTGAGATAAAAATAGCTTTTTCCATCTTCAGTTTGGAAAATGGAAGCCTGGAGAAATAAACATGGGAGTTTGACATCTGAAGAGGATTTCTCCTTAATTAAAATGCCTGCAGCCATTTTTGGTGCATTTCTTTTCTAAAATGACTTTGAAAGGTTTCTTTGGGTGTTTTTTCTTTTCTCCTTAGTTCATGAGGTAGCATGAACACAGGCTCCCCAAGACCTAAAATTCCCTAAAGTAAAAAAGATCACAAAGTGACAGTTTCATAAGACAGAACAAAAACCATAAAAATGTAAAAGTAAATGTTGTTTTTAAAGAGACACCCTCAAACTGAGAAAGGCATACAAAGTAGATACAAAGAATCTTGACAGAGAAGAAGTTCAAATCAGGGGACACATCTCAACAGAGGTAATGCGGCTTCAGATGAATGTTCTGAGCACCTCTGTACACGTACCAGAGTGCTCTAATTTGCACTACTGCAGTTGGTGTCAAAAGGCTAAAACAGAGGGACAAGATGCATAACAACGCCAGCCACGGTAGTGTCTCCTGCAGTGTACCAGCATCAAGTGAAAAGGACAGAATAAAACCTGATTTGTGTGGCCTGTAAAATGATTGTTGTGCTTGGTTTTGGTTTTGTTTTTTCCAACACCAAGATGCAGTAGAAGAATGTGAAGAAGAGAACATGGTACCCCAGTGCATAATCCATTTATACTTTCTCAGTGTTCCCTCATTCACGGCCTTTTGAGTATTTAGGAGTGCTGGAAATCATCCTGAGGTCAGATGATTTTTGAGAGTGGCTGTTGCCTGTTAAACCCAGTGTTGTATCCAAAACGCTTCGGGGAGGAAGCTACCCAGGGAGCTTTTAGTGCTGTGTCCTAGCCCCCCCCCCCCCTCTCCGGAACAGTGTTTGGTGGCTCGGTGGCCAAGTTTAATTAGCAGGGAAGCTGCATTTGAACCATTCTGCTCTGGGCAACTGATGCCACGCTGCTGTCAATGAGAATTACTGAGCAGAGCTTCTGACATGGCAAGGAAGGGGGTGGGTAAATTCACGTGGCATGACTGTTAACAAAAACCAAGGCAGATGGCATCCTGACTTACAAAGAATGTCAGGGTTCAAGGGCTGCAAAAAACACCTGCAGCTGCATTTATGCTACCAACCTGGCTGAAGAGCTGGGACTCCCGTCACACCATCCCCTAAGAACAATTACTGAACATAATCTAGGCCTTTCATGGCTCCTTTGGGCCTCTGGAGAACATTCTCTCTTTGATCCCCTTCTCTTTGTGCTGTATACTACACTCCTGCATAACATTGCCCACAAATACAAATTCAAGTATTTTTCCTAGACAGGTAATAAATATTTATCTACATTCCTTTTCCAGCTCTTTCTCCTGTCCAGTATAAAGATCTCACCACCTCTCTGGTATGTTCAGTTCAAACTAACATGGCTAAGATGGAGCTCTCAATCCCTTACCCCCTGCTCTTAACTCTCTGTTGTCATTATTTGTTATTGTCATCAAGCCATCATTCTGCCATTTATTCAGAACTGTACATTGGCTTTTGGTTTCATTCTGGACTGCTCTAAGGCTGTCACATTGTTGAAGTAGGGTATTCTGATTTATTAGAAATCCTGAAATAAAATTTGGATTTTTTTTTCAAAAAGATACAATTTATTTCAGGCACAGCTACTGAAACGAAAATACTGATAAAAGTCTAATGGAGTGCATTATGTAGGTCAGACTAGAGAATTGCGATGGTCTTTCCTGGCCTTAAAAATCTTTTAAGATACCATTTTTCCTAGCCATACACACGATGTTGCTTGGTTATGCAGCCTCCTTGTCTCAGATTTTGATTCATGAATTTTGTCCACTTCTGCTTTTTCAAAATGCTGCCTTTCAGATAATTTTTTGAGCCCATCGCTTTGTCCATGGCACCCCTTTCACAAGCTCCTCCTTTTCTGCTACACCAAACAAACTCACTCCTCTTCTTTCATGTTTTTTTTCTGCAGGGGCTCTGCCTATTTTTTTCAAAGCAGTGAGTGAAAAAAAGCATACATTCCTAAGGATAAACTTACTTAAATAAATATAAAACTACCTCAGAGAGGGATTAGAAGAAATGTTAGTATTTTGAACAATAAATGCATATTCAAAAAAGCAGTATATCTCATTATTTAAAAATACGATCCAAATCTTGCACTCTTCTTTCAGGTAACTTCTCATTTGCTGCTTTGGAAGTTTTGCTTGATAAAGGCTGCGGGATATGTTTCAATAACAAAATGCTAAACTCGGAAAGCTTTCTGAAATAAAGAGGTCTGTGCAACTCCACCCTTCTGTGAATGATCTGAAATGACTATAGGTTGGCAGAAGGCCCAGTTAATTCAACTGTTAATTAAAAAAATGTGAGAGAATGCACTCTGCCAGGAAGTAGAAGGAAATGTAGAAGCCCAGTCGTTACTCGCTGTAGCATGACCAGAGTAATAATATTTTAGAAAGCACGCATGCTAACTAGGAAAAAGAGTACCTTTCTCAGCCACAGAGAGGTTGGGATCACTGCAGGGTTTGCACGGTCCAATCATTTGCTGGATCAAGGCGCGCTGGAAATTTGGAGGCTAAGGGAGAAGAAAGTTAGCACAGAAAAGTAAAAAAAAGAAAAGTTACAGAGTTACGGAACAGCTGGTGCAGAACCGTGGGGCTTTCTGTTTGCCTTTTTTTAAGCAAAGAAAGTTTTTTACTAAAGAAAGTCATGGGAACCTTACGCTGTGTCTACATTAGCAAGTACTGCAGCGCAATACTAGTGGATCTCTAGAGTGTAACAGTGCTGAGGACCCACAGTTCATGCTGCTTGTGTTCTCTCGAGGAGTTATTTCAAACTAGCTCTAGCCTGGTCTTGTGCCCATTATCAGCTCGAATGCATCATGTGCCCTTCTGGAGCTTACCTTTTGCTTTGGTTTCATTTGAAAGAATTGAGTTTGCGTGCTCCGAGACAGTTCTCGGAGGTGAACTGAAGTGCGATCAGTGGCCATGATCAGGAGATTCCCTTCAAAAGTGGATGCCAGGGCCACATTAAAATGTTTATGTGTAGGCACACCCTAAATTTTTCAGTTTATCCAGAGGAAGTAGTAGATACGGGCACAGATTGTTTGGAGACCCTTTATCAGTGTATTATTTTAGCATCTTGTGGTTTTTGATACCTCTGGAAATCGCCATAAAGCTATTTAGAATCAACTTTAAGGCTAAACTGCAGGACGGCCATCGTTACAGAAAAATGAGTAAATAAAATGGGGTGACTACCTGCAGTGGACCAGGGCTCATAGGATAAAGTTGGGAAGAAGAGTCCATTTTCACAGCGTGTATCTGCAATTTTAACAGTCATTACAATTTGTATCACTTGACTACCAAAGTGGGTGGCTCTAGGGGGCGATTAACATGAAAAGTTCTGCGTTGCCTCTGAAAATGATCCTAAGTAAGTTGTTGTGCTTTCCAGAAATAAAAAGGGAAGCTTTAAAGTGGTCAAAAGTAGTAAAAATGAAGTCACAGTTTCAGGTGGTTGAACTGATATAAAATAAATCAGATCTGCTACCTGTCCGTTTTCCATGATGGCTGCGGGATACATGGCACTGCTAGGTCGGTCCCGATGGGCTGGCAGCAACATCATCATCTCCCGAGAGTGGCGGTACTTATCTGGTAGAGAGGGAGAGCCTGTAAACAAGTGAGAATAATCACGTACACGTGACAAACAACAGCCATGTCTCCGCATGCCCAGTGATCTAGTCCTCCTTTGCAATTTGTTCAGACGGATGATCTTACAGGACTCAAGAGAACATGGTGCCGAGCCCACTAAGCAGCTAACTGTTGGTGGGGTGCATAGCACAAGGATGAAATAAGAACTGGCTTGTTATATACAATTAAGGACATACCATGTAAGGTGTATAAGATATATGCGTCCCTAGTTGTATGTTGCAAAGTGCTTCCTCTTAAACAAAAAATGGGCATCTGTGTGGAATCAGCTGTGGCTGTGGTGTACAGTGCCTAATGCTCCCTCGCCCCATAAAGTATTGTACAGTTATAGAAATGCCATAAAATTGTGCATTTTAGGACTAAATGTGGAAGAAAGGGATAAAAGCTTGAGATACACCATTCAGTTAAAGCAGGAAGCTACAGGCAGCTACTTCATTCCTCAGTTCGGGTAGAGATAGCCTGAGGTGTTGCCATTTAGTTGGCAATACCTTGGTTAGCTTCCTCTTCGTTAAAGCAAAACGAAAACCAATAATAAACAGAATTTTCTATAAATGTGGGTGGCACTTTGCTTATAATGCCGCTGGGTAATGTATGATTACTACTGAGCGTGTTGGTATACTCAGCCATTTTATGACAACAGGACGTTTACCAATGCTTGGAGTTACAGAGTAGGAATATGCTTGACTTAACTATCAGTTATCTGTATAGTTGTCATTTAAGAAATTGGGGTATTTCATATAAACGGCTTCCTGGCACGTGGAATTCTTTGGGACTCGTGTCCTTCAAGATGAGTGCCACGTAACAATATGCCTTCTGATATGCAACAGCTGACAATGGACTTGCCAGAAGAATGATTCCCATTAGTGACTTCCTAAAGTCTGATACTACTGATACATGCATCCCTTGGGATGCAGAGTATTAGGCAGGAATTGATGTTCTGAAGCTGCTGGAGTGAGCTTTAATTTGCACTGATTATTTCATTGCGTCACAAACACGCACTTAACAGATGGCAGCACACAGCGCATTACAGAGCCATGCCGGCTTTTGGGGAATACATGCCCCCTTTTGCAAACTTTCCACAACCACACACATTACCTGAACAGCACTCCAACGTATGAGCAAAGGCATTGGTGCTGGTTAATGCAGCTTTTACCCCAGCAAAAGCAAACATGCAGTTTTTGGGACTGATATTCAGCACATAGTGGAAGGAACAATGTGTCCAGCAGAATGCAGGGTAAGGTCCTACAATTGCAACAATTCCATCAGGGGTGGCAGATCCCAGATTAATCTACACCCCACCCCGACATGAACAGCCGCAGAGTATCTGCATTCTAGTTCCGAACTCATTTTCTCCCCAGACATGAAACAGAAACATAATTAGACAACATTATTTGCTCTTATATACAACATCGGCTTGGAAAACACAGTGTTAACACTTTATGCTGAGTCTCTTTTACTCACACATCACAGGTAGTCCTGTTTCTGCATGACAAATGTAAGGATGCTGAACTTTTAGGTGTGCCCAGAACTACATCACAGCACAACCTACACTGTAAGCTTTTCCCTTTTATTTATCTTGTCATCCTTGTTCTTTTATATCCAAGATGCAAACCACCTCTATGTGCCGTCAGTTTATATGGGATTATAGTTTCCACAGACCTTGCACTGCATGACCTGAAAAATCCCACATGTGCTAAGTACGGTGGCAAAGTCTAGTTTACAAAACAGCTCTGCTGTTTGGTACCCTAAGTTTGTCAATAACTATAGCTATGAAGATTGTAACAGATTATGCCAAGTATCCAGTCTGCAAACAAAATTAAGTACTGATACCTCTGAACTGTGGGCTACAGGAGGAGTGGCTATAACTGAAGCTTTTATTAATAATCAGGTCTGCTTCTTTGGACAGGTAGAGAGCACAATCACCATGGCTCCTTTCAGGGACTGGCAAAACTTAAAAAACAAAGTCAAAAAAAGCTTTTAAAAGCTTCCAGAGCAGCCAGCGACTATATAAAATGCTGCAGCATGTATCAGGGCTTATTCCCTTTAGCTTGTAGCTTGGTACACTTGATGTGTGCAGCACTGTACGTACTATTAACAAGAAACAAAAACTTATGCTGAAGACAGAGGTAGTTTTTCTTTTTTAATTATGAAAATGTTTATCCGCTTGTGACAAGTATTAGTTTTAAGGAATGAAACTGAAAATTAATATAGTTAAACTCCAAACTCAATGAATCTTTTCTCCTGATTCATCATTTTCATTACTGTTATGAAAACAGTTCGATCCTGCACCAAATCGTAACTGCTTTGCTTTAAGAAGGAAGTTTTAAATGTAAGTATATGGTTTCTTGCAAAGTGCTGAATAAGACACCAGGACTCATTTTCTACACCTTAAAAAGGGGGCTGTGTTGAGGAAGCAGTAGGGATGCCTTAAGAGGTGAGTCATCAAGTGTCAAGTGGGAGTTGCTTTTAGAGTGCCTCAGAGGAGTCCCAACCATATTTTAAATGGAATTACTGAAAAAACCCTAACCCACTCCTAGCTCTTTCCAGGCCTTTTTGCATTACAATTTCTGCTTAACGAACATCGGCTTACACGAACCTTTCAACTCCAGTAAGGTTAGAGCAGTGCCTCATGAGTCACCTCAAATGAAGCCAAAACAAACTCTGACTTTCTTACTGATCCTCCACACAACAGTGTTACTTTCTTGAGAGGGAAGAAGCTACACAAGGGTCAAGCCAGGTGAAAACTGAAAGATACATACTTGTTAATCTGAAAAACAGAGTAACTAGTAATGTCTTTATCGTTAGCACAGAATTAGAAAATTCTTACTGTATTCTGATTACAATTCTATTTAAGACTTTTGCTCATGTCTGTTGTAACTAGTGTAAGGTTTGCTGCTTTAATCTGCTGTTCAGTGATATGATCAAATCATTAATCTACTGTCTTGATGACTATCCTTTAAAAAATTTTTGGATTAATGGCTTTATTATTTTCTTTGGACAATCCAAATAATTTTCTTGTGTTGCTGTTTTAAACATCAATGAAAGGGTCATTTTTTGGAAGCGGAGAATTTGAAGTACGAGTTCTGTTCCTGCTGGATTCTTAATACAAATGGCCATGGCTTCCTTTAGTCACTAACGGAACTAATCTATATTATAAAGATACCCATCTCCTCAGAACAGTGCTAGGAGCTGAGCTCCAGAAAGGACTTTGCAGTTAAACAGCGAAGGTGGTATAAGTATCTGGATAATGGGCTAGTGGTTTTTCACCTCTACATTAACGTTTGAATCAGTGAGAGAAGTATTTAAACATCTGACAAAAACCTAAAAATTCTAGATAACCACGGTCAGGTTACAGCCACAGGTGACAAAGATGCTAAGTTGATAAATTTAGGTGGCCTGTACGAAATGAACTGTTGGCCTTTATATACTTCCCGTCTGAAAAGTGGTTAACTGCAGCATCGTGACTATCGTAGCTTTGTTGGCAGTCTCAGCAGAAAGGCCAAGGATTGGATGGGTCATGGTGACTGAACTATCCTCTCACCTCTAGAGGTGGTCCCTCCAGGACAGAGATGAGGCACATTGGTGGGGGCAGCGTGGGGAAGCTTGCACGGCTGCCGCCCATGCTGTATCTGTTCTGTGGATAAATAGAGGGCTTCAGCCTCCAGTGTTGTCAATCCAGCACCTTTCACCAGCACTAAATTAAAAAGAATATAAATAAATACCAAAAAAAAGGAAAAAAAAAAAAAGGATAGAGGTGCATTGGCAGAGCTGCACATGTAATGTTTGTGAAGTACCTTGCTCCAGCCAGTGATACTGGTCTCTCATTTTCACAAGCATCAAATTCACCCAATTAAAAAACAAAACAAAAGGAAAAATCACCAAGGAGAAAAACAAAGCTGTATTACCACAGTGGAACTTAAGTGTAAGGGCTTTTTCTCGTTACAGAAACAACTCCATTCCAGACAGCGGTGTTGTAATAACCAGCATAGTGACTTGCACCCTGCGAAACACAGAGAGCATCTGGGACTTTACTAGAAATGAAATCCCATAATCAGCGAGTAATGTATGAATGCTGTGCTCACCTAACTTAAAAGTGAACAAAACTAGCAGAGAAGAAATGTTGTATCACAGGCTATCGAAACATGTTAGTAAGAGTGAAGAATAAAACAGATATATCTATTGAAGTATTTTTCAAAATCATTACTTCTCTTATTGTTTCCTCATGTGTGGTCATTTACACTGTCTGGTTTTCATCTCTGGGAGGTGCTGTTGGCTCAGCCATCAGCACCATACCCTCTGTAGCATTCATCACTTCGGTTTCTAAGCAACAGCAAAGAATACAGTAAAGAGGGAAGCTGGTCATGCCGTGAAGTCATCAAGCTCAGAAAGACTGGCACAGCCTGTCACTGTGAGCACTGGGCTTCTAAAGTGGAAAACAGCCCGAAACACTATGAGCACCAAAACCCCTCAGGTCCCCCGAAAGATTCAGACCTCACATGCCAGCTGAGGCACATCCATTTAAGGACATCTTCCGGATATGATAGCCCTGTGCTCAGTTCCACCTTCCCTTTCCTGTTATGCCAGTTTCTCTGGTTACTTTACTATTTGAATTGTCATTATTTGCCTTCCAGCCCTTGGTAATTAGTGAAGCTATTTGCCTTTATTTGAAGATGTCCACTTCTCACCTTCCTACTCCATCTGATCCTTCAATTAAATCACTTTGATGCATCTGTGTCATAACAACAGCCAGTCAATTACGATTTTACTGCAAGATTGAGCAAAAATGCCTCAAGCTCGCCCAAGAGAAAGAGCCCTTCTCTGTATTCTCTGTTCATAAGGAGACATACAGTTCCCCTGTATGGGAAAAAGGGGTAAGATTTAAATATCAGCCTCTATCTCTGACTATATCCTGGATAACTTCTTCAGACACCTGTGGAAATAGGTGTAGAAATTTGTGAACCTGCAACTGAGAATCCAAAATGAGAGGGGGAAAAAAAACTTGATTAGAAGTTACCAAGGTCAGGAGATTGCACGGAGTAGTTTTGCTTCAGCTCTGAGGCTTGGGAAGAAAATGATTAGCAATATCAAGACCAGCTACTGTAACAGCAAAGGCAATATGAGTACCCCTAGAGTCTGTTTTTACATTTTTCCTTTCTTCAAGAATTTCCCAGCAGGGAAGCCCTTCTTTAACTCCAGCATTTAAAATTTGTATCTTTCAACATTCATGGTATACACATGCTTTTGTATACATACATTTCTGCTAAATGGCCTCAAGTTCTTTTTTGTGCCATAATTTCATTAAATGTGTAAAATGATTTTTTGCCTTTGTCTTCATGATCTCTCTTTTAAGTACTGTACCAAAGACTATTCTTGTTTTCCTCTAGATTGTCTGCCACAATTTTGTGGCGGAACAATGGAAATCATTATGAAATTCAACTGCCTGAAACCAGCATGTGTTAGAGATACATTCCAAATACTGCTGAAAAAAATGATTAATCCATTTCTGGAAAATGAAAAACATTTTTTAAGAAATAATTTTTGAAGAGGCATTTACAGCTCCAAAAGAGAAATAGTGGTATATTTCCGTGTAGGTGGTCTTTCACTAATAAGTCAACAATGTTGCCAGGTTTAGGGGATGCCTGCAGGTCCAGTTAACCCTTCATTTGGGTCCATCCATTCTTACCTCGAGCACTGGAAGGGGCAGAGTTAATCATCTGGGACGGTGCCGAGTGAGTAGAGCTCAGGCTTGAGGTGGAAGGGCTAGCCTGGGACGAGGATAAAACAGAGACGTTGGTGACTGAGCCTTGGTACCTGGAGTTAGGGTAAGCAAGCTGCAGGAGGCAGAGAAATCATCAAGGGAGAACTGAGCGGATCCGTGCATTAGATATTTACCTGTCTCAGATCACCTAGTGCAGCCTCTGTCTAGGAAATAGCATCAGTGCAGGCCACTGTAAATCTGCAGTCAGGACTGTGGGACTCATTTCACCCACAAACCAAGAGCAATACTAACTGCATACGCTGATCAGGTCATATATATAACATGCTGACTAAAATATCACTTTCTGAAAGCAACAGCATGATCTTGGACCACAGTAGCAACTTTCACTGTACAAATGCAGAAGATTTCTTCCCAAAGTAAACCTAGCTGAATTACTCTGTCATCTTTCTTCAACAATGTTAGATTCTACCTCTTCAGTTCTTTGAGAAAAATATCACAGGCCAGATCCAAGCACGTGCATAGGTAAAGGGTGGTACTCCTAAGCATAATCCTCCAGAGCACGTTCAGTGCTGTTTCTAAGAACCGCTCCTGGCTGTGCTGGAGCTGTACCTGCATGTGGTACATATCCTCAGCAGTCTCGCCCACAGAACTGTCTGTTAGGATAACCAGGTTTCCTGTTTCGCTGGAGGTGTGGGATGACAGAGAGGATGATGAGTGTCGGACTGAACCAAGCAAGTTCAGTGGGCTGGAATAAAAACAGAGACAGAACAAGGGCATCATTTTTTTTTGAACCTGTGTTTTAATTTGTGAAGCCTGATTTTGTCCAAGCTAGTAAGTACCTGCAGTTACCTACTGCTTTAGGTCACCTCTGGATGTCAAACACTTTTGAAAAATCAGGCTGAATAAGCTTAAACAAATCCATAAATGTGAGTAAATATGAAAGAAGTGACAGTAAGGCTACATGTAAGACAACATAGTATGTAGGATGCAGAATTTCACAATCCAAAGCCAGGTTAACATTGTGTCATGATGCTGGGTGCGTACTTGTTTTGTTTGTAACAGAACATTCTGAAACCACTCTCATTTTTAATGCTGAAGTACGATGAGTGGGAGCAGCTTAAAAAAACATTCCAAAGGAAGCCAAGCACGAGACACACAGGTCAAACTACAGTTTTCCTTATGGCATCTGTTGGACCTCAGCATTACAGTCGAAGGCAACTTTGTAGCTGACAGTAAATTAATACAGCCCAGCTGGTGTGCAGGCTGCACCCTGATCTCACTCATGAAATTAATTTTTTCTTTGTCACTCTGAATCATGTACACAAATACATATTTTGCACACTATAGAATCTCCCTAGTTTGCCCTAAGAACTGAAAAAGGCTTTACAAAGTGAGGAATTTTGAGGAAAAAAAGAAGTATCACCCAGACACCAATTGTCAACTGCCAAGCCACTAAAGAGCTACTCGATTTTAATAGTAAAAAGAATGTCACCATCCTGGATTCATGTACTAAAGACCAAGTTTCCGCAGCTTTTCATGCCAGCCTTTAAAAAACAGCTAAGCTATGTGGGCCCACCAAGGGAAATAAACACGGACGAACAATTAAAATTTCATAACTTCAGTGACATTCCTGTCACTGTTTTTCATACTGGCATGGATGTATACATTTTCAAATAAGCAGTTTTGGCTGGATACAAAACCACTGTTTTGCCCTGAAAATCCCAATTTTTATCCTCAATCTTTATCTCAGTTTTTCTAGATGGGTATTCAGTTTGAATAAGCATCCACATTTTCAGATGTTTCTGCAAAGGCTGAGCCATTTTTTGGTATTCTGATCAAAACACCGTGGCAGCCTTTCTTAGATTTGGGTTCCACTTTGATCAGAATTATAAAAACCAATGATGTTTTAGACTTGGGTCTAAAACAAGCAATAAAATTTTCCTTTAATGGTAGACAAGGACCCATTTATTTGCTGTTTGCGTAACAGAAGTAGAAGTTGGAACCTCCAAAGTCAGATTGAATCTGGAGATCTGAGTGGCAGATGTGTGTTTCTGCCTCTACAGTAAGTAAAGTGATGGACTAACACTTGGAGGTGTTTAGCATTTGCTGCAAATTGGATTTCTCAACTTTTTGATTCCAATCCTCAATCAAACTAATAATTAGCACTGAATGAAGACAGAAGACACCTCTACCAAAACTCATCCTGCTCCTCCTGCAGTACCGTTAACCACTTCTTAGATCCTTGAATCTTAACGCAACAGTGTGCAGAGATCCTAGATACTGCAGTAGAAAAAAACAGGGTACCTGTGTCGATGCACCAGCTTTATGCTCTCTGGGCTCATAGGTCCATGCGAAACCAGAACATTGCTGCGTGGTGTACTAGTGCCAGAACAGGCCGGACTCAGCTTATCCAAACCAGGTAACTCCTGCAAGGGAAGCATGCTTTAGCTAAGTTGGTCATGGAAAATTACAAGTTTTCTTCTCAGGAAAATCCTGATCTGTTTCCACGTTCTCTACACTTATCCTCAGTTATCTTGCATTTCCACAGGATAAAGAGCTTCAGTGCTTTACAACCCTCTTCTCTTTATTTCCAATGACACTTTCTAGCCACTATTTTAGGAATTTGGGAGGAAAATAGAGGCATAGTATGGCCCAAATTACAGCCACCTACATTTTTCAAAAAAGAAATGTGAACTCAAAAATACAGATCTTGTCCAAACTCTCAAGAAAGATAGTGAACTCAGAATGGCAACGGCGACCTGTACGGATCTCATCTGCTTTGAAAGAGAAAGGCCGTATTTTAAAATTCTGGTGCTGTTATTTCTGACCATCCTTGCATAGTGTTCACTCCTAAGAATGGAGGAAAAAGCCTTCAACTTAGAAGCACCTTAGAAAATACATACTGCAGTTGGAAAGTAAAGTGCTAACACACATATTTCACATAATACTTTTACATTATAGAAAGATATCCTTTAGTTTGGTTGTGACAGTGTTTGAGATAATGTCTAGGTATCCATAAACTGCACTGCAAATTTCTGAGACCCACCTGGCAAAGACGTCTCAAGTATAGTTGTCACGGAATACTAATACGCAGCAGAGCACACACAGAAGGAAAGGTATCATTCCTAAGGGATGATATTTGTACTTCTGGTATGTGACAGGTGGTGTGAGCCGGGCTCTGGAGGCAGTTCCGCTGACTATAGAGGAGCTAGAGACCCGTAATAGTGCATGTCCTGATCACCAGAGTGGGATGCGTAGAGTAACCAACAGGAATTCCTGTCGCTGCCTATATAAAAACACTTCTGGAGGGCCCAATCCATGTCATGCTACTCCAAATTACAGCAGTTCTTTTGAAGAGCTCAGCGTCTAACACTTTCTGTTAATCGTCATTCCTCTGTTTTACATCATTTTCTACTATGTAAGACAGTAGCTGAAAATTAAGCTTTACAATTGTTTTGTGATACAACAAAGAACATACAAATATTAAAAATTCTACTTTAAATTAAACGCTAAGTTAACAGACTTACTAGGACTTCCGTCTTGCACAAAAATCAAGAACTCTTTTGATAATTTGGCAATCCAGTAGGTTCAATCGGTGCTGTATCAGCCCAGTTCTTTTGTGAACCTTAGTGCAACTGATACAAGTTTAATCATAAATCTGAATGGTTCAAAATGGGAAAAATGACTGTCAGCTTACGTGGTACAGACTGGATCGCATCATCTGGAACTGGTCTATCAGTTTCTTATGCAGGGGACGCATTTCTGGGTGTACAAATTTCTCATGGACTGCCAGACCCACTCCTAAGACATGTACCTGTTTAAAAGAAAACATCACAAACCCAAATAAATTGTGTCTAAGAGAGAGAATAGAAGCCTGTCCCACAGTTCTGTCAACGTGCAAGAAAGTACTGTAAAATATGCCACTGTTCATTTACAAGACTGCTGACAATTAAGCAAGCCTAGGAGACCTGGCAAGTTCATACTACTTCAACAAGTACTTTAAGTGTGAGACAAGTACATTTATGTCATGTTGGATTACTTTTGTTAAGAGATAACTGTAAAAATTTACCAGATTGATTCTTTCTTCAGAGTGAGCAGCATTACGTCCTCACAGAGATAATTCATTGTGACAAAGAAAATTCCTTCCACCCAGTGTCAGAGAAGGGGTCAAAGTTGCCAACAGAGATTTCTAAAAGGAGTTTCTGATAATTGAGCTGAACAGTGGCAGTGTGGCATGCATAGTCACTCTTTCTGTTGCTCATTATTTATTTTTAAAGGTCACTTTTTCAAAGGTCAAACATATAATATTAGTGACTGAGTGAGATTATATAAGCTCTCAGATGAAAGAAAATAGCAATGATAGCAGGCTTAAGATGTATATAATCCCCTACATGATCCAAAGTCTGTACAAACAATAACTAATTAATCTTCAAACATCCTCTTGAGGATTGAAGGGAGATAAGCATTATCTTTATTTTACAGATGGGAAATCTGAAATGCAGTTATGTGATTTGTTGAAGAAATGAATGGCAGGCTTGAAACGTGGCAAGATGTCTACTGGATAATAAATGGAGACAACAAAATTAATGTACTTTTAGCTGAGCTTCACCTCATGTCCCATAAGGTAAACGGCTTGTTCCTAAACTCCTCGGCCATCTCCCCACTCTTTTTGTTTAAATGTACTTTAGATCTCCTGTACCAAAATTCTTTGCTTCTGAATGAATCAGTTGGATCTGATATGTTTAGACTGACTGCGGATGAATCCAGACACTGCAGGAATGTTCTTTTGCATCTGAAAAACAGTACCTGTTCCTGCATGAGTTCCTTGAGCTGTGTGATCTTCTCTGCATCTCCAGGGTGCTTTGTGATATAATCTTTATCGAAAAAGGCCTGTAGAAAAAAACAAAAAAACCCAGCCTTCTGCTTACTGGAAGATATTTCATCGTAACTTAGTGTCAAAGGATGAGAGGAAAAGGTCCAAAAATCTTAGGAAAACTAAATGTATTAAGCTAACAGCAGCAGCTCAATTTTATTGCTTTTAGCACTCTGGGATCCAGGTAAAGCTACAGTATGGTTTTAGCAACCTTGATGATTCTGTTGAATCATGAATCTGACCAAGTTTCCCCATGTGATAGTGATGAGCAATACCACTAAGCCTTGTATCATCCAGTTATTTGTATTTTGTATAGTTTCCTTCACATAACTGCCTAAAGTTAAAGGAATTAAATGAGTAAAGTGGTAACTAATGTAAAGCATGAAGAAAGTTCTCTTCTTGGCTCTGTAGGGAAGACATGTCCTACACCCCTGGACTGCTGCTGCCATTTTTCAGTGTTTCACCCTAGACTTACCTTTTGCAATGCAGAGTTTAAGTAACAGCTTGCCAAAGATTATGCCAGGTAACATACTGCATATATGATCATTTTAGGGTTACAGTGAGTCTGAAATTAGGCTAGCAAAGATAATGGTTGAGTAGCACAAATTAGCAGCTTTTCCCGATTACGGGCCCAATCAGTCTGAATTACTATGAGCCCCACTGCCTCTACTGCAAAATGGATTTATCATGCAAGCAGTATTAAAAAAATCTGCCTCAGTCTTTTACCTGCCAAGTCAGGATTTCCAGGAAGCTAAGTTTCATTCTTGAGAAACCCCACTGTCAACTGTACCTACCTTCGATGCGATATCCCAACTCCACCTTTGGATCTTCCTGTTGACGTGTGGCTATGCAAGCACTGATGCAGAATAACCAAGTAGGGGCTTTAACCTCATATTTAGATAACGTGCATGAAAATGTCTTATCTTATTAGGTCATACTCTCTTTGAAAGAGAAATGGAAATAACATTGAAAAAGATGATACTAAATTCAGAAGCACAGCCTGGCTTACCTCCTGGTATCGTGCAATTCCCCCATTAACAGCTGCATCAATCACTCCATTCAGACACATGCTGAGAAGATTAATGTTACCATGCATTTGTTTATGCTGGTACTGGCTTATCAGTGTTCTCAGCTCCTGGTTTTTGTTCTCGACCACTTGAATGGCATTTTCCAAAGGACTTACTTCAACCTCAAAGGCAATAAAATATACTTTAATTCCATGGACACTTCACTGAGACTTATTCTTTTCCTTGTAATGATATGGTACTCTAGGATTCTTCAGTGATCTCTCTTAGTTTTTACTGCTTTGTACAAATTCAGTTACATTAACAAACTTTACGGTTAGCAGTGCTGTATTTCAGGTCACTGAGTTGCGAAAACGTCATTCTGTATACTGAAGACATGGCAACAATGCAATTATTCCATCTTTTTGGTACTGTCCCCATTATACTGTCATGTTCCCTCACATAATTCTTCTGGTTATATTCAGCAATTATTTAGACTAAGTGGTGGAAAAAGGACATACTTAAACATTGGTAAACTTCATCATTTTAAACTGCAAGATTTCAGCCAAAGGAGTTTTAAGTTGCCTATCCCATGTCCTCAGTAACTCATCATTTCAAACCCCAATTACAGGAACTATGAATGTTACCAGTTCTCTTCTCTCCACTTCAAACCAACGAGAGATCCCAGGCAAACTGTGAGTCAAGGTCAGAGTGGTACGTTCTATCCACAAGCTCTGCAAAGAGTAATTGAGGATGTCAGATACAGTGAATCACAATCACATCATCTATACCCTTACTACAGGTGCTAAGGGGATAAAGTTCAGAAAAGAATATATTAACCTCCTGAGCATTAACTTACTTTGCAGAATGTCATGCTGAAAGTCACTTGAACAACAAAACCAGAATTCAGTATGCTCTAAAGCAACACATTCAACATTTCTATTAATTTTTAAAGGTTGACCACCAATTCTGTCACGGGAACCAAGAAGACATTGTGGACATATATGGCAGTAAGAAAAAAAATTCCAGCCAAACAAAAAAACCCCATCCTTGCTTCAAAATGCATCTCTCCTGGCACTAAAATAACTCACCTTTAAACTGGACGATGCTTTAATCAGGTCAGGTGTGTAACCACCAGACTCAACACCTACCCGTTATTTGAGTTACTACAGTATCTTTGGCCATCAAACCAGGATTACTTGAAAGGCTATACCAGCATAAAATAATAAGACAGTATTCGCCTTGAAGAGATTAACACACAAACACTGCTTATTCGCTACTTCTACCTTAAATTCGTTCTCCTTGTCCTTTGGGCCTTTGTGGAAAGGCCTGTCATAGCGGAATTTCCGGATGTTGTTGACTCGGTAAAAGCTCTTTATGCGATCAGGGACACGGTCCATTTGCAGCACATCTATATTGTCTGGGATGGGAGTGACTGCATAGATCTGTAAATCTGTAAATTATGTCGTCAAAGAAAGCCACAGGACATCAAACAGGAAAGCTATCTCTACTGTGGAAATAAACAGGATGGTGAATTCAGAAAGCCATGCTCCTCTTTGTTTTCCCACACTCTTCTTTTGCAAGTGAGACGAGAGAACACTGGACTAGAACTACTAGGACAGTCTACAGAGTTATAGTACCTCACAGCCAGATTAACCAAAGAGGAAGATACCTGAGGATGCAGAGAGTATGTAGTAAGACATCCAAAATATCTACAGCACGCAAAATATCCAGTTCCTATTAGTTTTAATTAGAGCTAGGTGCCTCATTTGTGCAGGCACTTTAGTACATCTAGATGTATTTAGGTACCTAAATATCTAATATTTACCTTTGATAAATTTCGCCTTAGATACTTGAGCTTTGTCTACAAACCAAAGTTGTCCTAATTTCATCAATTTACAGTCCAGTTCAATTAAACTGGTTTAACCTCAGTGTTACAGACAAGATCTCTGCAAGCATAAACAAACCAACCAAGATACACATACGAACAACCTCTCTGTCTATGAAAGTATCAGTGTTACATAGCGAAGAAGAGTGAAAAGCATGTGTTATGAAAGACAAGTGGGAAACACCAGCCCATTTCAGGAGAGTTCACTTGCTGACAATGTCCTTATGGTTAAAGTCCTGTGCAATATCCTCGCTGTTGTCACACAAGCCAAACAGTGGTGTTCTCATGACTAAAATCTCCAAAAGTCTCTGCAGACCCATTCAATGTTATGTGGTTCAGTCCTTAAATGTACTTAGCATTGTATTGGTTGCATCAAATCACAGTACGGATTACCAGTGCGAAGAATGAGATTCAAAGCCTTAGATATAAAAGAGTTCAGCAGTTTAAAAGAAAGGGAGACTGCAAACAAATAATAATAATGATGTGAAAAATAAACACAATGGAAAATAACACTTTGGAATTAATACCTGTTCTCGACAAAATGTTCTCCAAGAGAAGGTATCGGGGATACTTTTAATGACACAACACATGCATTATGGCCATGCTGTTGGTAAAGGTTAAAACATGGATGTGACCAAGCACAGCTCTTTCCCTTACCCATCGAATATGACCTGCATTATTCCCTGAATAAAAAGTGACAGTTCTCTCCAACAATACATAGCGCAACGACCCAGTTAATATCTACTGCAGACAGGTGTATGGTTTTGTCCATATCCAGCTCTACCTAAGACACTTAGGAACTGAGGTGTCCAAGTTGATGACCTCTTCAATACCTTCCTCCTCTGTCCTCTACCACAGTTCTTCTAATCATAGTTTGCCCTTTCACTGAAGGATACACTGGGCATCACACTGCAATATAGAGTCATCTGGGTGGTTGGGATGCTGCATTGCAATGGCTTGTGGGAACTCACTCAGCATCCTCTGCTGGAAGGCTTCCAGCCTCTCATAGTCGTGGCCCCGACACACATACTCTTTGTTCTGCAAGAAGGACAAGCATAAATTAGTCTCCTTAAAAGTAAGTTAAATTCTATCGGCTTTTATCTCACTTTAAATTTTACCGCTTCACAAACAAAGATAAATGGCAATGCCACTACGCTAATGTGAGAGTAAAATGTGCATTTAACACAGCTGATATATTTTATTCCTTCCTGATTCTGTACAATGTATTTCATCAAGAAGTGATGAATAGGTAGACTATTCCACTGATTCCACTATTCCACTGATCTCTCAACAGAAAGATGCCTCTGATCCATACATACGTAGCATTCAGTCCTACTGTCTCTTCTTATTTGCTTTTCAGACAACTGAAAAGGGACTATTTCTTAATTGGACTATACTGAAACATATCAACCAAAACTTCAGATGAGGTCACCAGCTTGGCTGTTCTATGCTGGGAAAGCTGCTGTCAAATACAGTTTACACCAGATGCATAAAAGTCCTGAGGATTTCATAGAACAGAGGGAGATATATGTTTATCAGTTTATCAGTTATTCTGAGAGAGAAGTCATAACAAACTGTTCACAAAAATCATTGTTTAATCATTGCTGTATTGTCACAGCTGTACAATCCACCTCTGATCATGTTGAACAATACATCCTCAGGAACTCTCCTGTCTATAGTGGAGTAATACGGAAAAGCCTTACCAAGAATTCTCCGTGGCCACCTCGCAAATTCCCCTTCAGCCCTAAAAGCACTTTCCTCTTGATGAACAAAATTTCGTTTCTGCTAGTAATGGAAAGCTTGCATTTAGATATGCCTCTTGAGGCATTACACCACTTGTGCAGAGTTCTTGGATGCTTTTTGAGCCATCTCAAACTTCGAACAGCAAGATACAGGATTTCTAAAGTCCTCAGTGTCTTAACCCTCTTACCACAAAACTCAATTCTGATTGGTGTTAATGTCTCCTGATGCAAGACCAACCAAAGCAGGCAAATTCTCTAATTCTGGTAGTTTTAACTCTCGTACACATAACAATAACGAGAAGTATAGGGAGATTTTCCACCTTCATAAAACAAAGAAAGAATCCCAGCAAACAAGAACAGCTCCCCCCCTTCTATTTCTTGCATTTAGAAGCTGCAGTATACGCAATAATGTTTTGTTAATTGCTCTGGAAAAGGGTTCTGGCTGAGCAGCTCTTGATCTTGTAGCAAAATCAAAGAGAAAGCAGCAAAACCTGATCATAAAACACGGCCAGGGAGTGCAGTTATCTGGCTTTGCATTTCAACTTTATGGAACAGATCTCATGTTCCAGCTGGGACATATGTCACTTCGTATGCATCAGTCACAGCAACCAATGAACTGGGAGAAAAACTGCATGATGAATCTTGGCAGTAATGCCCAAACTTTGCAGCTATTAGTAAGTTTGGAGTGAGTCCATGTTTGAAGGTGAATCTCTTCATGACACTTACTGCATTCTCTATTTTAGCTTTTGATTGCAGCAATCCAGAAAACCGTAAGCCTATAAATAAAGTTATTGTGATTCTAAAAATAATGCCCTGAAAACACCTCAAAGCTAAATTTACTAGACTTTTCAGACAGATGCCGACACAAGATCTCAGAACGTGGCTTGTCAGGCCTTACTTGAACTTCTGGTAGGTGGAAGACATGGACAGTTTTAATTTACTTATGTAGGAAGGCTAGAAATAGATGCAGAATTCATAGACACATGAACAACGACTTTTCTAGACAAAGGGTCTTCAAAATCAAAGATGTAGAAAGAAGTTATTTTCTGTCTTAAGCTATACAGCAATAGAAAAATGAATGAGAAAAGGGCAGTTATTTGATCAATTTAAATCACTCCCATATCCATTTGAAAATTTTAAATCCATGTAAATCTTTTTCTTCCCTAGAATAGCTGCTTCCAATCTCTTTACAGTGTGATCCATGCTGATGTGATTGCTAATGGGCTTAGTCTGTGCTTCGCAATGTGTATGCTGTATGGATCATTAGAGAGAGAAAGGAGGAGGATGACTTTTAATGAGATTGCTACATTAGTAATCTGCTATCAGAAGTACTGCTACCAAATATAATTGCAGAATTAACAAGGATTATCATTACGTACGCTCATGTTCGCTGTTCATGTCTCCAGCCAAGTATCCATATTGTTACACCATTTCGCAAAGAGTAAGTGCTGTGCACTGAAAACTCGTGCAGCGTTAAACACGTAGGCAATGCAGGATCCAAGATAAAACTGTAGGATCCATAATATAATAAGATAAGCTAGATTCACTGATATTACTTCAAACGTAGGAATGCTTATGTGCCATAATGACTTTGTTGTCATTCATTTTCTGAAACGTCTGTTGTTAGATATAAAAAAAGCTTTTTTTTTGTAGAAATATAAAAGAAAAACATAAAAAGAAAATATATCTGTCAGGCTTCTCTGGAGATCTTCATGAAAGAGTAGCTACTGCTTCATACTGCAACACTTGTCATTTCCTCAGCTTCCTCTGCAGGTGTGTTCTGCACACTGATTCAGGCTGCTACTTTATGGCACTGTTCAACTTCACCTTTGAATAACATGAAGCCACCCTTCATCCACTGGTATTTTCACTTTGATTAATTCCAACTTGCCTTTACTTACCCCACCTGTGTTTCCATTAAAAGACTGTAATTAAACACCAATGTTTAAATCCTAGTTAAAAAAACCAACTTAGTAATCAGAGGGAAATTTAAGAATGAAATTTTCAAAATGGTACACAGTTTGGCTTTTTGTAGCTTCCTACTACATAACTCAAGAGTGGTGCCATCTCTTGTCAAACCATTTCTTTAAAGAGAACACAAACCATGCACACCCAGTCCTTGAAAGCACGCTTCAAGTTAGCTTGTCCTGTCAAACTAGATGGCATCTACCATCATTTTTCAGACAGCTCTTACAGCAGTTGTCAGATTATATTCCTTCCTTGCTCTGAACTAGCAACAAGACATGGTATGAACAAATATCCATTTTAAGTTCTACTCCTCATTAGGAAAAGAAGGTAATTTCACTTTTTAAATGGATTGCAGACCCAGCTGATCCTGTATACACCAGCAGACAATAACCTCAAAGTGAGGACATGTCCAGAGAAGCTGCTAGGCTTTTTGTCGGAGGGAGAGGAAATTTTCACTTGTAGACAGCATAAGAGAGTCATCAGTCTGGTATTAGAATCATTCTGTCATGTGAGACTTTTTAAAGTGTGATAATTTGAGATGATGAAAATTAGTTGAGTAATGACCCAACATTGCTGCAATACAGCATTTTGCTTAATATAGAGGCAATTTGTGCTGCATCTGCAGATCGTCAAAAATACATGTAGGCATGAGTCAAATTTCTGATCTCTGTTCCTAAGAACATTCCCAATGGACCACATCCTTCAGTTCAGCCAGAAAGCTGTTTCTACTTGTGCAGGCGTAAAAAAATAAGCTGAATGGCAGACATCATATCTCCACAACAAAAATACAAAGCCTTAACTGCTACTCTGAGCCTGGTCACTTTGTCATATTTTGTACAAGTCTCGCTTACCCGCAGGAAAAATGGGAATTTCCGACCATAAAAGCCAACTCTGAAAAACTCAGGTTCTAAGCGCTGCTGTTCCATGATATTGTCATAATAGGTAGCCTCCATTTTCTGTGGAGGAAAAAGATAGCTGCTGTCAGACCTTTAAAGCTGCACTTAAAGCATTAGAATCTCAAGACACGTTAAAATATCACATTACTCTTTTGCCCCCACAATTTTTTATGAAAAGACCAAAATTATTTTAAAGATAAAAATTATTAATTGAACAGTCTACATGGTGGAACAGACTATAGTATCATCATACTCATTTTACATTTTTGGAGATGACATACGAAAATTTTTCTGTTGTATCTCATTTTAAATTAAACAGGTCTTGCATGTAATTTTCTTTGCATTGCAGAATTAATGGCAAACCTGAGATTAAGATCTATGTTGCCTGGCCCACAGTGTCCTATTCTCTCCTACAGCTCAAAATCTATACCACTGTGTGGAAAATTATATCAATTCAATTGGGTTTGCCTTAATTGAGTTGAGGGGCATGAAAAAGGATGAAACAAAATTAAATCTTCTACAGCTCTGTGCACCAGTAGGTTTAACATGGAAGAAAAAAGGGGTTTGGAAAAAGTAGAAAGACTTTTCTCTACTTCCAATTATTAGTTTTGTGGCACTGTGCTAGCATTTATATCAAGAGTGGGATTTCAAGACCCCTTGCCAAACTGAATCTGAGTTGAAAGGCTCACAGGAATTTCACTATAGCAAAAAGATAGCTTTTTAAAGAGAAGAATCAGTTTGACATCATTGCTTCCACTGCAGGGAACCCTAACAGCAGCTTTGACTTAGAATATTGCATCAAGGTTTTGTTCTCGGTTCCCACACATGTTAACTCCTTTTCTAAAATGGAGAAGGTCCCAAAGTCATTGCAGGAAGAATAAAGGAATGCGTTGAATGATGTGGACGGCATAGAAAAAAACTCTTTAGAGTGGGGAGAAATTCAAGTCAGTTCAGGTCAGCACAGATTTAGGAAACTTGAACAGAAAACAGGTCACACCCAGGTGAGTGAAAGGACGAGGTGAATTGGTTATTCTGATCAGCTGAGATGCTTTTCACCTGCCAGCTGATTAAATCCAAATAATAGAGAGGTAGCACAAATAGCTAATTCACTGATGTTTCAGGAAAGTAAGTCTTAATGCATGACTTGAGTAAGCCTTTAGTAAGTTTGTTTGCTTATCTTTCACGATCACTTTACTGATACGGTATTTCCTGTACACCAGGATAAATTTTCACGCTGCTCTATTTCAGATGTCAAACAAGTGCACAACTACGATGGTCACCCGTACTCTCTCTAGGGCCACTTTGAAGAAAACAGGTTCTTCAGAAGTGCAGTTCATGAGACCTAGTTAGACAGATATCTTCAGATGAGAATAAATTTGACTTTTAAAGATAATTTAAACCACTGTGTATAAGAATACATCCACATAGCATAAATCTTAAATGTGGATATATGCATGCTACCCCAGGGGACAAAAGCAGATGAACTATTTTCACATTCATAAAGCTTTTAAATAACAACCAGAACTTTAACTTTTTCTGATTAAAGCACAATGCTGCAAATGTGCCCTGATTTCACCACATGTTTGGTTTTACCGGAGGACCAGATTCTTGTAAATTGACAAGAATGCCATAAACGTTTGCCTTCTCCATTCTTTCTCTCTTGTTCCTCTTATGTCAACTGAGGCACAAGCTGTCCTTGATATTTTTGGAATTAAAATGAAATATCAATATATAATTAAAAAAAAAAAATTAAAAAAAAAGGATATTTTATGCAAAAATGTATCTAAATATGCAACTGCAACAGCAAGCCCAGCTCCTGTGTGTGCGCTGTCTCATACCCATGGGAGTTTACTGCTAGCAGACTTAGGAATTACTTCAGTGGACCTGCAAAGTCATCGAAATGAATCAATGGCAAAGGAGTCACTGTAAATGTGTGGAGCTGTAAGGGAATATGATTATTTTTTTAAATTCAGAATGTTCTGACAGGAGAGCAAAATTCCCTGGGGAATGACATGAGAGGCTACAAGGAGAGGAGCTGCTGCTACTTACCCGAATCCAGCTGAGGCTCTGATAATCATAGAGACTTTCGTACTGTATGGCCAGTTCTCTGCACAGCGGGATTCCAAACTCCCAGCTCTGCGAAACCAAAGCAAATCACACTCACAGCAAACAGAATGTTATTGCCAACTCAGCTGAGAGGAATATGGAAACTCAATTTTGGGAATTCATTTGGTATGAAATGCCAAGGATTAGATGTGAAAATGCAATGTGATGAAACAGTGTCCATTAAATATCAGATTAATTCCTTCTTCAAGATGGTAACGGAGGCATATGTTCCATTGACATTACACACACATCCTGCTTGTTACTGACAGTTCACTCATGAGACTGGGAACTTACCTGGAGAAAGATAATAGAACTAACAGTTTTTCTTCTTGTTAGACACCCCTTCAACCCACCCCCAATATGTCCTTTGCTTTCTGCACTAAAACTCCTTGGAGTAAAGAGTTAGGGCTTAGCTCCCCAGCAAAGCGCTCCCCTTCCCAGGGCTGCTACTTCCTACTGAAAGCACAAAACTGTCAAGCAATGGGAAACACTCAAATACAGAGACAAAACATCCTCAGAACAGACCTGCATCATTGCACTGAGTGAATATCCACATTCAGAACTGAAAGCAAAACTCATTTCTTCAACTTACAGTCTGCACACCACACATCTTTTCTAGCACACCATACTCATCACCCTCTGAGGTAAGGGAGAAAGAGACCAAGTTTGGGCACAGCCACATTGAGAGAAAGACGCCCGTTACCTCGCTTAGCTTTTCTGAGTGCTCATTTTACACCCTTCAACTGAAATCTCCTCTCCCATCATCTTTTACCTGCATAGATGGGGAGCCTTTTGGGGGAATGACTGTATCTTACCATAGCTATATAAAGGCTCTAGAACACCCAGGTCTCTGCTGAACCTTTACTGGATTAACTTTTATGCATTACTGGACTAACTTGCCAGTTTTAACTGGGACCCTGTTGTACTGAAAACAAAATTAATGTGCAAGTTAGACTATCACCTTACGTTCTAAGAATATTAATAGCAATATTGTAAATTATCGGTAACAGTAATTAACAGGAATTAACAGGAATTCCACTTAATATGGAAATAGTTTTTCTGGTTACATATGTACCTTCACTTAAAAAAGTGAATCTCTGCACGGTTTGATTTAGTGTATCAGGTACTTTACAATGCTTGCCTTTATGCACACACATTTGTAGTGTCTGTTCGCTCATCCTTAATACCAGCAAAGCTTTTTTTTCTCTGAATAGCAAAACCAGTAAGTGTAAGAACTTTTTTATTTAAAGAAGGGATAGTTGTAAGAACTAAAAAGGCAAAAATAATGATCCCACATCTCTTTAGCTTCAGTTAATGACAAAAACTTACATAAGAACTTGCTAAATAAAAAGATTCTTTCAGGATCAATTTGGATATTCTGATAGTATTAGTAGTTTGGGACGATGGGAAGCCTAAGATTTATTTAGATAAATACAATATATACAATAGGAAATGAACTGAAAGACCAGTTACTTGACTACTCAAAATATTACTCAGGCTTTTGTGATCTCAAATTAACAGGATTTTTGCTGTGGATTGTCAATGTCCATGACATACAAATTGATACACTGAATTGGGATCAACAACATTAACCAGTTAAATGCTTATATTTGCAAACACAAACACCATTGCATTTTTTTAATAGGTTTCAACATTCTTTACAGAGACAATGTACATAGATTTTCAGTCCTTAGCTGATCTATATTTACTTAAAAGAATGGAAAATAAAAGTCTCTTCTAAAACATCTGGCTAGAAATAAATGTCTTTTGTCACACAGAGTGTGAGCAGAGCCTTACCTCCAAATGGGATGCTGTGGCTAAAGCCTACATAATTCTCTAATCTGTCTTCCAGATAGAAGCAGAAAGCTAGCTGGCTGTCTTCCCTTGAGGTGATCCAAAAGATGTAACCTTTTCATGCTCCTTTTCTGATGTGAATTAAATTAACAACATGCAACTACATCTTATTTCTCTTTATACCAGCTCTTCTGCATGTACCCTGATACTATTCCTGTCATCCTAACTCAGGCTTTCTCTCTTGTTTCAGTTAGATTTCCACACAGAGAAATTCCACTGTGTTGGCTGAATATTCGGTAGATACAAGATGAGGTAGAGAAGCGAAGAAACACAATATGCAGGTAACTTCTTAGAGAAAAAAGAGAGTTTGCAGATATTTGAAAGGAAAAGAGAATTAATGGGTATCTGAGTCACTGGGATCCTCAGCTTTAAAATCTGTGATGTTAATGAGTACCATCTTCACAGTGTAGAAATTTAATATGTAATTCCATGTGCTATGCAAGTGTCACTTCCCTCTAAAGCATCATTATTCCCCCCTTCAAATAATTTCCTAATGTCTCCACTGTTAATTTCCCTCATTACTGCTTTCTGTTTTGCTGACGTCTGATCTGTTTGCATGTTCTATATTATGTCCTTCACTTGAAACGCACATTCATATGACATTTATTACAGCTTTCTCCTATGGCACCAGCAACTCTCAGCTGAGCGCTACTGACTGCACACAAGGAGGCACAGATAGAAACAATCAACATTTATGAATGGCAACCTTTATTTACTCACATCCCAATGTGCAGATTTCTTTTGGAAATATGATTCACATGAGGGTGCACAAGATAAATTAGTTCAAATGTTGGGTATGGAGCACACGATCTAAAAATGAACTGCTTTGGAAATACAGCTTTGGGTCTCTCACAGCACTTGGCTGGCACTAAGGAGAATACACACTGTGATGCTGTGTGTATCAGATGTAGTCAGAATTTTTAGTTAATAAAATCTAGCAGTGAACTGCACAGAAAAGGGTTGTGTAGTTTTCAGGCTATTGCTGTCCAGAAGCATGATCAATCGGGTTCAAACTGTTCCATTCACAGTCATCTTCAACTAGAAAACCTTGAGTTTTAACAGACAAAATTGTAACCGTGAGTTAAAAAAAAATACCTTCATTTAAAGTTATGCACTTGCACACACTGCCAGCTGAGCCACAAACCAATTCAAAGCATAGCAGAAATCAGTAGGAAGGAGCACATGACCAGAGCGAAGGCTAAAAGGGCTCTGGAACACCTTGTTCCTTCCCAGCACAGGGCTGCCACCGACAATATTGAGAATGGGCGTTACTCAATTCTGCACCCCACTGCAGCGCTCCAGGCCTGCCATGGGCCACCCCACCACTCCTTGCCCTCCACTGGCATGCCCTTTATGTCAAACTCACAAGACAGTCTTGTGGCCATAGTCTTCCCTCGTTCCTGTGCTGAGAAAATTTTCCCATTAACAAATGCAGAATTTTTACACCCTTTTCATGCTGCTTTGACCCCCTCACTTAGTAGAAGGTGCCAGGAGCAGCATGAGAAACTTAACTCTAGAAATGCAACTGAAGGACACAAAACAACAAATTCCACTCTTCAGGACCTGAGGAGGGACTATCTTAGGGTAGTGCAGAAAGAAACTATCAGACACAAGTTGAGGGAAGCAAGTTTCTTCTATTCCCTGAGCTGTTCCCTCTTACACAGCAACAGAAAGAGTGCTGAAAAGCAGCAGGAGGATTTGGCTTCTCAGCATCTTTCACTTCCACAGTTTGAGTGACATACACACTGCTTAAGTGGATTATTTAGTCATTCAGCTACCATTTATAATAAAGGAGGATTAAAACACAAAGTCAAGTAACTCCAAAAGCATTCAGTGGGGAAAAAACCTCAAGAGGTAACACTCTATAATCTGTTAGGAGTTTTATAGCAAAATTACATCCGTCAAGTTTTTAGTCCCCTTCAGTGCATATATCAATTGCCTGTTTTTGTCAAAAATACAGGCTCACTTGTTTTACATAGTCCCTGTATCATCTTTGTCTAGTCAGACAGTACAGTACTGCAATATTTGTACAAGTCAGTAATTTATTTTTTTAAGTGCAGTCTGAAAAACCCTGAAAATTTCTGAAACTAAAAAGAGAACCATATGCAGTATTATTACAAAAGAACAATTCTGGCAAAAAAAAAAAAAATCATCTTGATAATCACTGCCTCATAAATAGGCCATTTCTTCCTACACACAGGAATCTGACTTCCTTTTGCAGGTTCTGTAGAGAATGTCTCTGCCATATGCAACTTTCTGTTATCAGGGCTAGGAAAGAATTATCTGGAATGGCAACCCCACGTGAACCAAATCACATTTGTATTTAATGCCACTGTCATTGCCATCACAGGCAAAAACAACCCTGAGGCACACGTACAGACATTATCTTCCAAGAATATAAGCTGCAGGGATTTTTCTAGAGAAGGGAAAAATTTGAAAATATTCTGACAGATGATATCACTTTTAAGGTTCACTTCTGAAACGTTCCCAAAACTCCATGACACAAGGGACTATAACACCTACGCCTGCAGTAATTTAAAAAAAAAATATTTATTGTAGGAAAATGTACCGAGTATGTGAAATTGAAATGTATTGATTTTCTTCTTGTGCAATGGATGGAACTGCACTTTAATTGAAAGTCCCTTTAAAATAACAGTGACACTGAAGAGACTTAAATCTTTTTTAATAAAGGGACTCCTACAGTGCATTGCCTGCCATTTACTTCTATAGGTTAGAAACAAAACAAGTTCTAAAGTGAGTGATAACCCAGCAATTTGCATAGACAGCTACAAAATGCAATCCCGCTCCCCAAAAGCTGAGGAACTGGCATTCGTAGAGCTTTCTGCCCTATCAGGTGATCCAAAGTTTGGTTTAAAGGTATAAAAATGTTTTGGTGTTTTTCCTGTTGGCCTAACTAAACTAGTTCCAAATGTTATGCGTAATGAAATACCCATATCCATTTTCTCATCTGTTTTTTTGTCCAGAAAGCCAAGAAGCCATTTGTCAAGTTATAAAACCTTTTGATACAAATTTACATCCAGACTACTGAACTGCGATGATAGCTTGCAAGCCCTAAGTAAGTCAGGAAAAGGGAAGGAAGCTGCTGGAAGAGAGAAGAAGTTGGCATACCTTCCCTTTGTTGAAGTAATGGATAATCTTACGGCACAGACCTTCCTTACGTTGCCACTCTGACTGAGATGGATAATGCAGGAACTCTCTCAGAGGTCTGTCCTCCCACTGAAGCAACTCACAGTACAAAAGCAAAGTAAATGCAGCCTCTGTTGGAATGCAATTATTGAACATTGAATCAATGACAACAAACATATACAGCCAATAGGTTGAAAGGTCACTAGACCTGCTTCTTAAACAGTCTGGAATTTCTGATTTACAATTTGGGAAAAAATTCTGAAGTCTTAGATGATCATTAAATTATTCAATTAAAATAGCAGCACAAAGCTGTTTCCTATGAACCCGATTTTTAGGCACAAATCTGTCAAGTTTCTTTTTACTAGCTACTTAGTTTAAATGCACAGTCAGATATGTACCTAGATTTGGGGCCTGCAGCTGTAAACAGAGCTTGGACAATAAAGAATTAGAGCCTATACACTTTCTAAGTGCTCCCTAAACACTACAATGCAAGGAAATATGGCAAATGATAATATAACGGTGGTTTTGTGATTTTAATCTTCCTCTAAATTTGATTCCACTGTTGTGATTTTTTGGATCAATCTTCCTCGCAGAACACTTTAATGTAACATTCAGAGTGTAACGGAATAGTCGTATGGTTGTGTGGGCACAGACATACATTATTTGACTTGAGGGAATGAGCCGGACCTCAGCTTCTTATCTTCCCAACTGCCGTAACTGATTCATACAATTTTTTTCCAAAAGAATGAATCAGATGTTAGAGTATAACATTGGGAGAGCCAAAAACTTCCAGCAGGATTTCAAGCAGACCCCATATGATGTCTTACTAACCTGTATAGTTCTCAGCCTGTAAGTGCATGTCACACAGCTTGTGGATATAGCGGATGTACATCTCTTCCTTGTTAATTTCGGATTTATAGAAATTCTGTGAAAGAAAAAAGAGAGTGGTTATTGAGACTCATCCTTCATTCAAGACAATCAGCAGCATCTGTGTATGTATAAAGGTATTGAAAAGAGAATACATTATTAGTGTAAGAGAAAAAAAAAAATTCTTTTCACATTCACACTGATTTAACCCACTAATTTTATCATGTCATGACTTTTTTTCAAAATGAAGGTAGTCAAAAGCTGAAAGAAAAGGCGAGAGAGGTTGTAGAACCTCTGTCACAGGGATACTCAGAACTCAGCTGGACAAGGCCCTGAGGAACCTGACCTGTTTGGCCCCGCTTTAAGCAGAGCGTTGGACCAGAGACCTCCAGGGGATCCTCACAATCCCTGCCATTCTCTTCTGTCATTCCACCACTCGGGTTCTGAAGCTATGCTTGCCTGACACAGATTCCTATCCCAACTTTTCCCATCCCAGTTTCGACAACATTGCACAGTATCACAAAGAGATAAAGGAAACATCTTTACCATAAGGTTAACAGTGCAGCCAATTTTCTTGTTTTCTGTCTCATCTCCTTTCATACAGTCCCTAAGAAAGCACAGCAATATTGAAACATACATCTGCAAAAAAAGTCCTTTTAAAATAAATTTGAAGCTCTCTTATCCTCCAGAGTTTCCTTGGATCACAAACGACAGTTAATCATATACTTTATTTTATAAAGTTCCTCTAAGAAAAATTTCCATACTATGGCTTAAATGATATGAGAACCGTGTCCTCTTAAATGTCTGCATCTGAGAACAAGCACCTGAAATGACTGCTACTTCATTTCTTACAAGAATCTGAACAAAAAGCAGGTAATAGTGGCCAAAAATCATCTGAACGAAAGATCTACTATAAAAGTGAAAAATTATTATTTATCCAGATGTAAATGTTTAGTGGCTTCCTAGTCAAAGGATTAGCTTTCATAAATTCAGGTAATGTAGCGTTGGCACACTGAAAGATACAACCTGAGTAATTTAGACTGGATTACTAACTTTTTCATAGGTAAGTTAAATCACAAAATTTATCTTTAGTTTCTGGAATATTTTAGAAATTATTTCTATGCAAGCAATACAAAAAGTTAAAGGCTTCAGAAATTACTAATCTTGACTTGAGACAGTCACATTCATTTGTGAAAAAGAGACAAAATTTTTAAAGCAGTGACACAGCAAACTCTCTCGAGAACTACTGTGTCAACTAACTGCCAGCTGGACTCCAAGAGATGCCTGTGTACTTCCAAATTCTGATGCAGTTCCCTGTTCTGTTCTGCTCTGGGAATGAAAAAAAACTGCTGTGTATTAAAAATCAATTAAAACCTGGTATCTGTTCCTCAATTAAATGTATATCTGTGTATCAAAGTTGCGCTGATAGCAAATTTCATTAAAAAAATAATCAGCTCCCTTGCATTCCCTTTAAACGTGTCTCAGATACCTGGTCTTGCATAGTAGTTGTACAGCAGCTGTTGTCAGAAAACCAACAGGAGATTGGATCAAACTGGTGAGGATAACAAAAACAGACTAAGAAGCACAGAAAAGAATTTGGGATTGCAGAATACCCAGCCTAGTCACAGGTTTTCACCTATAATGAGCAGCAGCAGAGGAAAAAATTATTTGAACTCTTGTCAGTACGCTGAAGATAGAAATATTTGGGGCAGTTCTATATAGATTCAAATTGTCTATCATTCCATAAAAACAACTCTGAGTGTGTGTGTGTGTGTGTGTATATGTGAAGTTAAAATATTTTCTTGTAACTGAATCAAAGCTCAGCTGTATTGACACAACAGTCCTGCAGACTTCAGTCTAAAACTAAACAAAGGATGCCTCATTTGTAGTGGAGGCTTGTACACATGAGTCACCAGCTGACATGTCAGACTTTCCTCAGATGAAAAGTTTTCCAGCTCTGCATGTCTGGATGAGGCATTCAGCACATCTTGGTTCAGCAAGGCATTTGAGGTCATTCTTGCATTTAGTATCTATTTTGCTGAATTAGGTGAGATCATTTCAGTGATAGAAGGAATTAATCATTTGGCAACCTGAATAAACCTTCGTGCAAAACTATGAATTAAGAAACGTCTTTATCTTTGCTATTATCAGGAAGGAGGGTACAAGAATGAGAATTAGGGCTCTAGAGATGAGGACTTAGGATTTTTGCTCAGAACCCAGCAGCAATGAGTTAGGCTTGCTTACATAATACCTGCCATCAGAGAAGCATGCAGCTTGATAAACAATAAAAATATTCCCTGTAGAAAAGAAATTTGCTACTACCTCTTTACAAACTTCTTATACTTGGAATATATTACTGTTGTTGCAGATACCTATAGTCAAGCAGACGCTCCATGAGACGAGTAACTGATGTAACAAAAGAGATTCCAGTCTCCCGCCATGTTTCCTGCTCAATCTTCTCCAGCAAACTGTTTGGAGATGGAAAGACAGCAGATGAGGCTTCCAGGGAAATGGTATAGTGCATGCAGACAGCTGCCGACAACTTGCTTTCTTCCTCATAAAACAAATTCATAGAATTACTATCTTACCTGGGATAAGGCCCAAAGAGCTGGGTTCTACTCCAGGCAGCATGAAGCAAAGACAAGGAAATTACAGAATTGACAGGAGAAGGAAAAATATCTTCACGTTGCCATTTAAAATACATGAAAAAGAGCAATGCTCATGGCAACAGTTGATTCCCACATTATTACCTGTAGCTTAAACACTGCTAACAGCAGTCAGAAGTTGGAAGGGAGCCTGAACCTACTGCAAATACCTCTTCTACTGCTCATCCCTACATAAATTTTTGTCTCTCATCAGCAACCAACCAACCAACCTTGAATCACAATTTATTTAAACTGTAAATAAATAAAGGCAATCTGTTCCTGCTCAGCAAACTAGACAATACAGCGGGCATCTCACTGAGAAAACTGTGAAGGATGAGAGAAGGCTAGAGCGAGAACACTGAAAGTCATATTTAAAAAGTGAAAAAAGAAAGAAAATTTACATGCTAGTTTCCTGAAACCGGATCTCCGGTCAAAGAACTTGCCACTTCTATACTGGCAAGAGGAAAGAAGTTGTGTTGGGTGTCATACATGTCCTTAGAAGAGGCAAACTCTTCTGCACTGGAATGATTTCCAGCTGAAGGAGCCAATTCACATTTCAGCAGCATGGTTGAGACACTAGAATTCAGGGTCAACTGTTTATTTCACACAGCATTTATTAACTTTGTAGAATTGTTTCCTCAAAATTCACATTGTTCTCAGAAAAGTCCATAGCAAATATAAACTAAAAGGTTGCGTGGACTTCCAGGCTGCATTTATTGGTAATTCATCCAGTCACTGTCATCTAAAAATACGTAACAAGCTACAGTCCCTGAATTCTTAACATTTCGGGTAACAAATGTCTTCAGCTGGAGCAAAGGAAATGCACAATATTCCTCTTGCCAGGTGAATTAAAAAAAAAGGGTAGATATTTTCTTTCCTTTATCCCTGAAATAGACTTATACTATCTGTACACATAACATGCCAGACTTCCCAAGGCTGAATATACACAAATCAAAACTGAATACATTTACATGCTTCCTAAGGATAAGCATACAGGATGGGCAGGCTTATCTATCTTGAAAATGAATGAATGTGCAATTGTAAATTCAGAAATACACGTATTGGTTCTAGCAAAACAAAGGTTTATGCCTCAAACTGCCAGCATACTACTGGGGGCCATGTAAAATTGTCTGGAATATATGGCTAAAATTCTGCTAATGATCTCTATGGCTCACTGAATATGAAAAGATTTAGGGTTAACTGCTCTGGACTCTCAGTGTTCAAAATAAGTCATTTTGAAATGAACTAGGATCACTGGAAATGAAATCTGGAGGCAGATCAGTAATCAAAGATAACTACGTGGAAAGTCAGATGTAAAGTCTTTAAGCTTATCCTTACAAGTACACATTTTTGGTGTGAAAGGGAGTGGAAATGCAGTGTCATGATGGACTCTGGAGGAAGCAACTTGCAACTGTTGAGCCAACTAAAAGACGACCTTCAAAAACTGAAAGAAGCAAAGGAAAATGCTGAGGAAAATCTCTTTTGCTCTAACAAGGCCTGACTTGCTAGATAGTACACTGTTTCTCTAAACAATCCGAAGGCCATGATTTCACTTATTGCTATGTAAAAAGAAAGGCACTGGCTCCTCTAGCTAATCAATTTTTGATATGAGGATGATAACTACCTACCTGTGCAGCCTTATCTTAGATTTCACAGAAAGAAGACAAAGAAGAATTTAGGTGTTTATATTCTTTTCAGAATTAGAGTGACGTATTTCCATTTCACTGAGCCATGTCATGAAAACCTGCCAGAAAGCCCTTTACTGCCTTCTCCGAAGATCAGCACTGTAGCTGTGGCTGCAGAGATCACTACTTTGACTCTTTCAATGACCCTGCACAACACAGAGCGAGCACAAACTGGCATAGCTTACAGCAGGCTGAAGAGTTCCCTGTAGTTCTCGTCACCTTTCCCTTCGGATACCAGGCTGTCCAGCTTATCGATCAGCTCAGCTTCCACCTGGATGAAGAAGTGATTGGTTACAAATTAGCTGTTCATGTAGAAGACAAGAGGTCCAAACACTAGGAGACTGGAATAATATTTTATTTCTCATGCCCTCGGGCTACCCACTTCTATGTGCAAGTTGATTTATTTTTCTGTGGCTCAGTTAAATGCACACACTTTTCTCATTTTTCAGTGAAATAGAAGTAAAACTAAATTATCCTTTTGCTTATCAGGATCTAAATGAACATCCCAGGGGAGGTAACGCTTCTTCTTCACAGGAATTTCTGAAGTTTATTCTCTTATCAAATAAATCACTCAGGCACACTTTCTGTGAACCAGTATATCACATAAACTATATCCTGCACTGTAACAGAATATCCACGCAGAGAAACTAACTCATGGCATGATCATTGCCACTGCTCTGCTGTGGTGGTTCTGCTGGTAGGTAACTGATTCCCAGTCATCCAGGCATCATCACATTGGAAGATTATTTGTTCATTAAGCCCAGTTTTGTCAAGCCTCTCTATGATTATATGACGCATTTTCTTTTCACACTTATATAAAGGGCCACAACAGTATCGCTATGTTTCTTTTCCCTTACAAAGGTTTTGAATATGTATTCATTTCCCCCCATCTAATACATCCTATTATCGAGTTTGATAGCAGATATTCCCATAAAATTGATTCAAGTGCAGAAATCAATGTCACCTGATGTTAAATAAAACAATTTCATGTAGTCTTCAAAATCTTGTAGAAAACATACTTTCGGTACTAATGAAGACAGAGGTTCCTAAAGGTTGTAACTGTTTGTAGAAATATGGCTTGTTTTTATTTAAAGACAAGCATAGTTTGAGTTTCTCTCTGTTTTTCAGCTGCCAAATTGCAAAGGAAGTAAAGATGAGAAGGAAAAGCAAATCACCCAGCGGCACACAAATGGAGTTGGTGCTCTTGTTGCTGAAATCATTAAAGGGAGACCTGATTTAGTCCATGAATCAGACTGCATTGTTATATCCAGTATTGCTGAAAAAATAACCTTGTTACAACATGAGGTACTGAAGAAAATAAAAGAAGGGCTTGAAAATGAATTTCCAGGATTTTTATATTTTCTGACAACCAATTTAGTATTCAAAAAGTAAACAGAAGCTCAAAATTAAAAAAAAGCTACCCTTTCTGCTTGTGATCTGCAATGACTTGACAGAAATCAGTAATGCATCGGTCCAGCCATCTAGCATTATAGTGGACAACAAATAACTTCCTGGTTCCAGCAGCTAATGTTAATAAGGTTTAATACATCTTGTGCTATTTAACTATTTTTTTTCATTCTCACTAATACAGATGATTATTCTGTCTTTAATCTTAGAAAGTTACGATATATGCTTCGTAAAACAGTGTGGAAATTTGCTCCACAGGTAATTTAAGAAATATTCTTGGGGCTCTAGTTTAGAATACATTAGTGAGTATAAAAATTAAATGAAGATTATGAAGAGTTCATCTTGATACAGAAAGTATAAACAGGTCCAGAAACTTGAAGATGACTGTAGGTACTTATAACTGTAAATGCCAGAGCAGGGACTGTTCTATTGTTACACTAAAACAAGGAAAAAGAGGACCATGATCAAATGCTACTGAAATAGTAATAGTAGTAAATAATAATAATAGTAATAACCAAGGGAGTTGAAGAGAAGAAAAAACATAAGCTCCTGGTAATACTTTTCCACACAGCCTTTAATAGGTCAGGTTATGGAAAAGGTCTGTTACTCTCCTGGAATGACAGATTAGATCTGGCATTTTAATGAGTTTGTAGATAATAAATAATCACATGAATGATGATAATTTAAATAGAAGGATTTACTACTTATCTGCAGAGCACTTATCTGCAGATACTTGCCCCCAGTATTGCCCCAAACACGGTGACAATGAAGCACTGCCATCTCAGGATCCAGTCCAAACCGATCCTTCATTATTAATACTTTGCACTTCAGGGATCTGTTTTGCAGTGGAAAATTTAAGCAATTCTCTGACCATGACTGGGCAACAAAATGATGAAGACTCCTCTCCCTGTTTTGCAAACAGAGCTCACAGCAGGTGGAAACTACAGAACTGTTGTTGGGCATAACCATTCCAGGAGAGCTGCTACAATTGCTTAAAAAAGATACAGTCACAAAGTCTGTTTCAAAGGATGGTGTAATTATTTCACTATAAAACACCACTTTCTAGCTGGAAATAGAAGACAGAGAAGCAAAGGTGACTGTTTTCACAAATACTGGCTACGTCTTTACATCTCCATTTTTGGTTCTCAGTCTGACCCATTTAATGGTTGACTAATAATCTACGTGAACCCAATGGGAGCGCTGAGAGCCCAGCAACTGCAAAATTCTTTTCTCTTCCTCATCTCGGATGTGATCAGCACATTGCTCCTCTTCTCTGTGTTCATGGGAAATGTAGCTTGCTGTAAAGTGCACTGTTTAAATAGTGCACTTAAATACAAGACTCTTGGGAGTCTTGTAATAGTTTTGTGAATTATGCTTCAAATTTTCTATTTTTATATATTTACACAACATCATCTTCTTCACAATCAGAAATGGATCAACAGATACAAACTCCTTGCTTCCAGCTGGACACTGCAGATAGACAGAGCACGAAAAAGAATACTGCAAATGCTTGGGAAGAGACTTCACCTGTTTGAAGTTGCCATTCTTCCTCTGCTCCCAGTCCATCATGTCGTGGAAGATAGGGATCATGATATTCCGGACTTCTGGTTGTGGAACAAGTGTAACACCAAGAAAGGGGCCAATCATTCCCGGAATAAAGTGAATCTTATGCTCACCTGTACAACACAAACCAACTGGAATTAAATAAAAGCCTTTGTTGTCTGTCACTGAGAAAATGAGGAAGCCCTGCAATAATGACATATACAAAGTAGTAGGCATGAGCATCAGAAAAGCAAACACATTCTTTTCCTGAAAGGACTGGAAAAAACAATATTTACTTTACACCATTCCTTGCAAAGTCTCTAAGAGCCATTTTTAATTTCACTGTGAAAGCCTTCAGCAAAAATTGTCAGTGCATTTTACTTGCAAAGGAATTTAAACTGTCAAAACTAACCAAACTAAAACATACTAACGAGGGGGAAAAGAGGCCACAGATACTTCTAATTTATGAAGACAAAGATTTTGAAAGGGCTGGTGGGAACAATGGTATTTAATAGAACATATTTAGATTTCAAAGAACTACCGAGCTCTTCCTTCTCAGTGCTATGGAGTCTCAATTTCATCACTGACCTTGGCTGAGGCCCAAACTGCATTGCTGCTCAGCAACAGAAACCCAAGGCATTTTCCTAACAATCTTGTCTGCGGCATGCTTACTGTGCAGTCACAGGGAATAAATCAAAATAGCCATATTTGGAACAACATTCAGTGATAAGTATCTGCATCTACATATCTAAAACAGGCTTCTCACTTCTCATTTGAATTTGTCTAGCACCATTTTCTGGTTATTTGATCTCTGTTATATTGGAGAGCCTTCTATTCTCCACACAGATGCTTAGAAACTGTGATCAAGTCTGGCTGTATCATCTTAGCTGTGCAAGACGGGTCAGGCTTAGTCACTATTTTATAATAAGGCATTTTCTTACTTCTGTACTCATCTTCCTGACTGTCCTCTGAACTCTGTCCAACTTGTCTTTGGTTTTGGGTTTTTTTTTTTTTGAGCTGTACAAAGCAGGAGCCGGCAAACTATTCTAGGATCAAGAGCACTTATGAAAAAACTGTGGCAGTAATATCATTCCTCTTCTCTTACACAAGATTCTTACATATTTGCTCAAAGATTATGGGTTGGTTTTTTTTTACTCATGGCATTTTACATGTAGCTCACGTTCAGCTGATTATCAGCATGATATATTTGTGGTCTTTGTTTTCTTGAATAGCACTCCTACCTATATTCCTACAAATAAAATGTTCATATTTGGCTTTTTGAATATATTGCTTGCAGCCACATTATCAAGTTATCCAATCTGATTTCTATCATTCCTTTGCCCTCTTAATGATTTACCTGTTCTCAGAACCTTGTATTATTTGTGATCTCTATCAGTAAACATTTTTTTATTTTCCTCTAGAATACTATATGCTTCCTTTGTCCTCAAACATTTCCATAGGTATTCATTTTTGGTCCCTGATGGAGACAGGATACCGGCCTAGCTGGAATTGCTCTGATGGAGTACAGATGTTATTTGGCTTTTCTGTTAATAAAATCCTGAATTACCTAAACCCAAGACTGCTGCAGCACACTTCTAAAAGCGCAAGTCCTAGATGAAAAATCTCCATTTACCTTTTGAGACCTGTGGCAAGATATATTTTTCCCCATTTTGTAACATGCTTAATTTCATAATCAAAATATATAGGAAAAGGTCAAATGAATTGCAGAAGTTGAAGTTTTATCACAAACATAGTGTTATTGTGGACAGGGCTTTTGTGGGTTTTGGTTCGGGTTTTCTTTTTTTTTTTTTCTTTTTTTTTTTTTTTTTCTTTTTAAAGTAGTAACGTAGAAATTGTTATGCATACTAGATACCTGAAGATACCAAAAAAGAAGCTTTACTGTATGCCACTTGTGGGCTTTATTATCAAACACACATAGCTATGGTTTAGTGGTGGACCTGGTAGTGTTAGGTTTACGGTTGGACTCGATGATCTTAAGGGTCTTTTCCAACCTAAATGATACTATGATTCTACGATTTTGAATCGTGACAACTTTGGCTTTTGAATCATCTACAAAATTATAAAGTTGGTTCTAGCTGTGAAAATTTAAATTTCTGCTTTACAGGCATGGATCAGACAAAAGTCAGAGAGTAACAGTATATCTCCATATTAACCTGACTGCAGCACAGTTGAAGGGATTAGAAAAAGCTGATTTTATATTTGCAAATACATAAAAACTGTCCCTGATGTGTCAAAACAACCAAAACCTGCCACTGTCACATTAGAGAAGAAAGCATTCAAATTCATAGGAACATATTATTTCAAATAAAAAAGCATGATGAGACAGTGCAGAAGAGAGTTTTTGGTGGGAGAAGAGAAGTGCTTCCTGGTTTTACAACCCTTAAGAGAAACTAAGTATTCTGTGATGCTACAAAAAGTAAAAAAAAAAAAAAAAAAAAAAAAAAATTTCCAACAGAAATCCAGGGTTACTTTGGCTTTGGTTGTTAGGGCAGAGAAGGAAGAGACATACCCAGGTTCTGCCACATGCTGAAGAGCTCATATGCCATCATCACTCTCATATCGCCATATCTGAAAGGGAGGAGATAGACAACTGTCTAATGGAACAAAACCTAACAAGGCAGTGATGTTAAAAAAAAAATCAGATTCACATTTAAATCAACATAAGAATATCAAACAAGTTGACTAATCACTGAACACTGTATTAGGAGATCTACTTATTTATTTCCCAGGCATTTCCACATCCCAAGTTCCATAATAAATCACAGGGACTCGGGGCAGAAAACAAAGTCTCATTTTTGAGGTGGCAGAAAAGGCTGGGAACCCAGCAAAACATGTTCTTACTTATCCAGAATCTTCTTCCTCTTAGCTGGTGTGGCATTTTCTAGTTGGAGACTTGGCTGGTTTATAAACAAAACTGCCAGGCTGAAATAAGAGTTCCACACCTGTGACACAGGAAGGAAGTTTTATAACATCACACTCCAAGGAGTAAGTTTTAAACAAGTGTAGGAAGACATATGTTCCTTTATATGTAGAATCAGACTGTTCCTTTTTGTAATCAAGATGTAACTTAATCAATATGTATCTTAACTATTGAGATACTAAACTCTTAAGGATACCAGTGGATTATTTAGAACCTGGTAGGAACTAAAATTAAAACCCCCAAGAAGGTAATGCCACTGGGCTTCCCTCGTAGCACCAGAGATCAAAAATGAATAAACTTCGTGACTTCAGCGAAGTTTTAAATTGTTTTTTTCTGTAGACTAAACAGATTTTATCCCTCAAAAATCCCCAGAGATTACATTATATCATGAATGAGAGCCCTATAATTTAGTCAGTTTTCCCAAAGAAATGAGGCTTTTGCCGTCACGCTGTGCGTACATGTGCCTAGGGACACGGCTGGCAGCTTTTCCTTAGTAACACTGAACTTGTTGCCCATTTTCAACTACATCAGACATAGGGCAAACGCTCTCTAAGATAATGTGTTCCTCCAAGTTTTAAGTCAACAGCCCGAAAGAGAGACCGCTGGGAGAGGAAGATCACGAATGCCCCAATTTCAGGAAAAGCATTGCCTGAGTTTACATTTTATTAGCCATGAATCTGTAAGACAGCATGCTTCATTAGCTCCGCTGCTTCTGAAGATACTTGTTTCCTTTATGAGGGGCTCACTTTTCTTGATTTGATCTCACAGTGTATCTGTTCTACTTCCCCTCAATTCCACAGCAGATTCAAATTCCTGTCTTTTATCAGTGAGGTCACCTTCCTCACAGATACTCAAATAAATGCTGCAAATATGATCAGCTAATGTAGAGAATAGCTCTTTTTCCTTTGTTACTGCTAGTTTAAAAAGATGTCATAACATTTTCTGAGTATCAATTCTTACTTTAAAATCAAAGTCCGTTTCCGTGAAATTCTTATGCAGTGCAGAAGACAGGTACTGAACTGTTGTAACTATGATACTGCAGTCAAAAACAAAAAAGAAAACAAAAAAGAACATTTGAATCTGGAGTATAACATCTTGCAGTGGTTTGTGGTGCTGATTTTACTATACGTAAGAGAGACGGGCATTCTTCATGTAATCACTGCTAGATTTGCATAGAAGTCACCTATCTTTCTATGTTTTAATAAACAATTTGTACTAAGTGATACAAGATTAAGAATTTTCATCGTTATTGTAACTTTCGGAATTTACACAGGAGCATTTAAAATCCTGTCTCTTTTGCATGGCTGGGTCATATTACCTCCCGTGAAACGAAAGAATACATCCATCTTCCTCCTATTTTAAGCAGAAAGATTCCCCCCCACCCCCCCAGAAAAGAGCAACTCAAAAAGTTTGAGCTATTTTTGTTCTTGGCTATACAATGGTCCTTTATCTGGCTCACACTTCAACTCAAGATATTTGTGAGTATTTTGCCAATTCTGGATTCCCTGGTCTTTTTCTGTAAGGTGGCTAAATACAACTTAGTGAAAGGCAATCAAGGCATGTGATAAATTCAGGAATTAATAAACAGCATGTAGATAAGGCAACAATAGTATCAAAAGAAACAGCACATCTCTGATTCCCACATAAGTAATACTTCCACAGTAACACTGCTGAACATACCTATCTGTCTAAAGGTTTATGGCAAAATTATGCCAAAGGACCTAGGTAACCTACAGCATCTGAGGTAACTACTCTTTCATGTGGATTTTTCTTTTCTTACAGAACTTCATTTGATCTGTGCGCTTGAAATACTGAAATCCACTTCTTTCACTTTTCATTAGCACGGTGAACTCGCAGAGCACACAGCTCAGCTGAGCAGTCAGCCTTTAGGAACACGTCCATGGTGTCTTCTTGTAATGGGAACCCCTCCAGTTGTCAGTTAGTCAGCAGTAATCTAAAGAAACTAGTAAATAATTCCAGCCACCCTGTGTTCATCACACTGCTGTCATTCCAAACAGCATAGTACTTAACCTATCAGAAGCAAGAAAATTAGATAAAATTAAGCATTAAAATGGCAGATGACAACTTAATTGGGAAGTAACTCTATATGTAATGCACTTGGTGTCATCGCTAGAGTCTGCTCCGCCTTTTCTAAAATAACTGAGTCCTCCTCCTAGGTAGGTTAAGGAGTGACACTTATGGGAAGAGACAGACATTTAATGTAGTAATTTACTGAGAAAGGGAGTGGAGAGGCCTGCCCATTCACACCACTTGGTGTGGGCAGCTGCTCCTTGCCGTGTGTTATGATAGCTGCTGTGCCACTCTTACCCTCAATGCAACGACTTCAGCTTTGGGTTTAACCTTCTAACTCTCTGATACCTGCGCATACTGGTAGAGTTCAAGAAACAGAATGAATACAGAAGTCCCCGTTTGGTCCAGGGTGTTAAAATAATTGCAGAATGAGGATGAGCACTCCCGAATTCCTGTCTTGATCACCACATCTCAGTCTGATGAAACACACTGCATCACAGGTTCTAACTGCCCAGCTGAGGAGAAAAAATTCCAATATAGAATGTCAACAGTTTATACCTGCTTCTCTACTTACTTGCTGGTGAGCAACCTCATCACCATCCAGTCTCGAGGAAAGACACTCATTTTCATCAGGTTCCGAAATACACAGAAAATCTTCAGGAGGAACTCCTATCACATAGGGAAAAAAATTTTTAAAAATCACTAGCAGCTGCAGATTAATCTGTTTTCTTGATTATAAGAAAGAAAATTAAGCTGAGTGTGCTCCACTTGAGCTTTGTGTTACGAGGCCATTCACCTGAAAACAGAAACAACATATATCGGGATATGACTCTGTTCATTTTGTATGTATCTAATATGTACTAAACAACTTGCAGCTGTCTTTTAACTTCTACAGTAAGATGAAAAACTTCCTTACATGTATAATTGTAAATGACTTCTTATATTATAATATAGAGTTCCAGTGTCAATTTGCAGCTATTTTCAAATATACTGGAATCATAATCATTTATTTATGCATTGATTTAATTAATGTATCTGTCCAAATTTCTTTGCTCTTATGTCACAAATTTGACAAAAAACCACACACCCAAGCCCAATAAAACTCCTACATACGCTTTTTAAGACAGTAACATAAAACCCCACTTCTGGCAAAATGCAGCAGCAAAGATCCCTTAAACACATTCAGCTGAATATTTGCTTTCCAAAAAAATCCCCAAACCTGAAGACATTTTTGGTTTTTGACTACCTGCACCTCTATGTCTATAAAAAACAACAGCAAGGATAAAACATGCCAAGTTGTTGGCCTTGCAAACTATGATCGTATTGTTTTGGTTTTCTTCTACACAAAATCAAGATCGCGCAGAAAACGGCAGTGCAAGGTTGCTTCAAACCTGTCCTACCATTATGCTTTAAGGGGGGGGCGGGGGGGGTGAGATTAATATCTTGGGGTAACTGAGCTAAGAGTAAAGCATCAGAAGCTCCTTGACTTTTGGCCTCATTTTGGCCTAGATGTACATGGTAAGTGAACATAATGCCTTTCCATCCAAGAAAAAGTATTGGAAATATTATTACAGCAATGTTTGGAGGAAAAAAAAAAGTAATTTATTTTATTAGGTCAACTGACAGTTGGAAAAAAAGCTGGGTATAAAATCTTCAGCCTCTGTGACACTCCTGGAACACAGCCTTAGATTAGCAGAGATACAACAGTGTTTGTTCTTGTGGGTGTAAAGATGAATTTCAGTTCAATGACAAACCTTTTCACTGATCTGACATAAGAACTATACTTTAGATAGCTTTTAAAAATACCTATTAAAAATTAATATGAATTAATTTACCAAATAATTTTCCTATGAGCAATTCGAAAGTTACCTGAAAGGTAGTAATCTCAGATAACTATCAACCTGAGATACATTGAACCCTGCAACCTAAAGGTAAGAATTATATCATCCCAATTTTATCTCTCCGATTTATTCAGCCTCTCTATATGCACATTAAATATTTAGAAGCTGAAAGTCTATTCAGAGAGGACTTCTCACTGTTTCTCCATTTCATTTGTTACGGCAACGTAAGTTCCTGCCACATTACATTCTTCTTATTGTCCATATTTTTTTGAGTGCCATGTTAATCAAAAGCATTTTATATAAAACCTTGTCTTTATTTATGCAAATATTCTGCCTTTTAAACAGACTGTTGTCGGAGATACTCCTCTTTCCTATGGAAGTTGAGATAGAAAGTTAGTTTCTGCTGTTTTGAGATGTGCCATTTCAAAACATCAGTGGCAAAAAAGCCACCAGAGAGGTCTGTAGCCCTCACCAACCCCTTCTGTTCATGAAGAGCCAGAATTTAAGTTAACATGCACAAATTTGGGAAGCATACAGCAAGTGGAGTAGTAAGGTTACTGCTTTCCCAAAAAAGATTTCATCTGCTAGAGACATCTATATCCCTGAAAAGGCTTCAAATTCTCTTTTGGCATAAAATCAACACCCTTCGTAAGCAAGCTCCAATGCATATTGAACATCTAGTAAAATGCCCCAATGCATATAGAACATCTAGTTGTTCTACGAACAACTGACTTTACATTCACAGGATTAAAATAACCCTGTTGCTCTATGTTCTATATGGCACAATTACTATATCCTTTTATGTCTAATAACGTCTATCTTGGGACTTTATTTGCTGTTATGAAGATAATCCAGTGCCCTGTGGCCTTAAATGTTTTTGTAACACAACACCTATTATCATAAAAGTGAAAGGAAGGTCCATGAACAGAGTGCCAGTGAATGGGAATGACTAGCAGAGCAAGTAATGCTGGAGGGATTCCCCTCTGCTCTCCCGTTCTGAGTGAATCGCACTACAAACATGATGTTCTGTTGTACCTTTAGTTCATCCTTGCTTTGGAAGTTGTCCAGTAAGTGCTGGAAATGAGTGTCTGACATCTGACGAAGCAAAGATAAAAGGCAGGAGACATACTCTCCCTGTTGACCAAATGAGAAACTATTTCATTCAGACAATCTGAAACTTCATAAATATAAAACTCAACCTGGGGTAAGGTATAAAGGGAGGGGTCTGAAATGGCCCCAATGCCTATGAGAGGAAAGCTGACATGCACAGAGATTAGAAATACTGCATGTTAACAGTTCTTGCATTACTGTTAATACATAGGAATACACCTCTTAGAGGCTCCTCCCCAGATGCCAGTTTTAAAGGTCACTTAACCAATGTTGTAGTCTAAACAAAAATAATTTTAAATTATTAATACAGACATTAATGAATCGCCCTCCAAGCATGCAGTTTTTGACAGACACCTTTTTCAGTTACTTAATATACTGTGTCTATCAAAGGTGTGACTGCAGCTCATGCAGACATACCAGGAATTATTTAAACTAATTGGCTCAGACACTCGAAACAGTATAGCCATGACAGCATGGGATCAGTACAGGCTACAAAAGGTGTCTGGAATCTTGTAAATATTTGGCTTATTAGTGTTCACCAAGTTATGTGCTGTCATAGCTACAGTACTAACAGTATTCCAGGAAGATATTCTGAATAGAGTTTGGGTAAGCCTACATGAGCTACAATTACATTTCTGGCCTGCAAAGCAGATGCACCCTAACCAGTTACCACAGTATCCCAAAGTGTTTTCCAAAGATGAGCTCCCCCATTTTACATATCTGAAAGCAAAGCACAGAGAAGTTAAGCAATCTGTCCAAGGTAACAAGCAAGGCAGTGCCAAGAACGTAAGGACTATGTCTTTTGACTGCCAGTCCCTTGCACAACACTATCTTTTTCTGTGACAATGAGCAATTAATTTGGAAAATATACAAGCTACTTTCTAAGCAGTATCTAATAAGATTCCACATATCACTGTGCTGTGAAATACAAATTTAGGAACAAATACAAGGGGATTTTATACTTGGGACTGTCCATTCCATTTTAATTTTTTCTCTAATTGGCTCAAGCATCTACCCAGAAGCTTTGACACAGGCTGTCCCAATAAACTTTACAGGGCTGAACTTCATTAGAAAAAAAGGTGTGCTCTTATGTGTGAGGTGGCATGTGATAAATAACAGTAAGTCAAATGTAGGAGTAAAAGGAAACTGAGATGTTGCTGGACATTTGCAAGCTAGCACCTTTCTTGTTTTGTATCAAAGAACATGTCTGAAAACTACTAAATGCCTTGTCCTTTATTAGGATTCTACCGTTTGTTAGTTTATCTGAGCTAACGTGGAAAGATACAACTTTTACTCGAGTGAGAAGTGTACCTTAGTGTACATCTGCCCCCAACAATACCTCTGAGGTTTCAGCCATTTGATAAAAAAGCAAATCTAAAAAAAGGGATGTTTTGAACAACAGCTTAACATCATACATTGTGCAAAAGCTGAATTAGAGACTCCTACAAGCAAAAATAGACTGAAATAGGCTAGAATAGAAAAGGGTAACAAATCCAGAGAAGAAGAAAGCTGAATGTCAAAATTCTGTTTTTTTCTCCTCTTCCGTTGCACATCAAAGAAAAAAATTCTTCCCCTAGGCTTATGCTGGCAGTCTGGACAAAGTGGTGGCTTTTCCGTCTTCTCCCACCAAGCTCAACAGCTCACTTGACTTAGGATCTGTTAATTTCTTTTTCAAAAGTATGTTGTGTTTCATTTGCATGAAATCATCAGTGAACCTGGACAGAAGCTCTCCAGGCTGTTAAGTAAAGGGACTTGTCCACTGAGCATTATGGTATTTTCAGTCTCAGGAGTCAGAGCCAGATACTCACATAGCCCTTGGCGATACCTATTTAGGGCTGAAGCCCTAGGCAGCTACCCAGCTAGCATATGCCTCAACTTCTAAACAATAACTCTCAATCACAGCTGCAAAGACAAACAAGAAAATAACCTGGAAATCCACAACAGCTTCCTGAGCTCCACTGCTTCCTGCAGACCTCACTACTGCACAGAGGAAGGAATGGATTTGTGGCTTATTAAGGGAAAGAGACAAAGCCCTGGGCATTCATGCAGCAGAGATGATAATGAGGTGCCGGTGGTGGTGAGGGACTGAACCAAAGGTTAGAGAAGCAGGAAATAGAAACTGATTGTTAGTTACTAACAGTGATTTCTGCTGTGCACTGCGGGCAACGCTGCCCTCTTACCGCCTCCTGAGACTGCGATTTACTCATGATTGTAAGCAGAGTTTGTAAAAGCACATCCAGGAGGCTCTCCACCATCATCTCAACCTCCTCCACGACATCTCCCTCCTACAGTAAGTGGTGAGCAAACAGACAGTTAGAAACTGGAGAGAACGGAATGGGCAAAGACAATTCTGCTGAGTCAGCCATACCACTAACTTGTTTTGACAGAGCACTCCATAACGGAGGTTCAAAAAAACTACAACCAAATTCCTCATTGGTACCAGATACTGTTGTGATGCCAGTGTGTGTGCATGTTACCTCATCAGTCTCTGATGGAAACACTCAGGGTCACAGCCATAAAGGTAAATCTATAATCAAAGGTCTGCATACACTCTAGAACACAATGGGATCAAATTATGTTCAGGAACCTTTATTCTGTGGCAGCATTATTTTAGCTTATTACCATGATACCTTTCATCTCATTCCTTTCACACAAAACCATAACTTGTAATTGGAAGTACTCATTGGTATGAATTATATTTAGCACCATGAGCTTCCTCCTTTAGAGTCAGGTGGGGAAACTTCACCACCCTCTGTTTGTGAGCATTGCTTTAAATGATCAAGTCACCATTTGAGATCAGAGTATTATGATCATCAAAGCCAGGTGTTTAAACTCAGCAGCAATTTCCAGAAGTAAGTGTGATTTCATTGATTGGATAATTTCAGAGTATTCTCTTAACATGAATCACAAAGTACTAGTTACTGTCTCTTGCAGAACTGCAAGTCCTCGAGCTGTGTAGAGCTTTTGAACTCCATTGACATCTAAGTTCTGGGCTTGGATGAAGAAAATTAAACCGTGTCAAACCTGGTAAATGCGTATGCTTTTTTCCCCTCCTAACAGCAAGAACACTGTGTAATCAGAATGCTCTGAGTCACACACAAAAGCAGACCCTCATTTCAGATGTTCTCCTGCTGACAGAAAGTTAGCAGAATTTCGTTTTTAAAAGGATCTTCAAAAAACCCGTATTAACCTATAAAAAACCCTCAGTCTTCATTTTACTAAATCAGTGGTGCAATTAAAAAAAAAAAAATCAAGCAGCAGATTACCAAAGAGCTGGTCTTGATTATGGAGAAGATACTACTGAGGATCCCAGAGCAGATAAGTAGCTCCTTCTGCTGTCGTAGGTGAAGGTGAATGTGGTGAAGAACTACAGGTAGCAGGATGCGCCGGGACTCTGAAAGAAGGAAAGTCAGGTCACAGGTCTTCCAAAAGAAAATTAAATTTCAACCATCCCAATCAGCAGCCTTTTGGTATCCAAACTAGCCTAGTGGCAGCACGTTTGATTAATTGGTGCATCTTCTACTGTACAGGTTGTAGTACACCACACTTCCAAGAACTGTATCTAATGAATTAATAATGCATCTAGTTTCAAAAGTTTGTAAATGCAGTATACGTGATGTTCTCAATAGTGATACAGCTTGGAAATGACAGCTGTGAACTGACACCTTCTAACGTTGATTTCCTTTGTGCAAACCCTTCCTCAATTCATGTTGCTTTCCAGCTCTATTGTCACAGGCTAATAGAGCCTCTTGGAAGCTGGCTAATTTTTCTCTTTTAGCTGGCTTACAAACCTTAATCTTATTAAAGAAGGGAGAGCAGGTAGTAGCTACAGAAAAGAGCAGCCAAAACAGGAAAAAAGAGAGACAGGGAGAAAAGCGGCAAGATGTCAGCAAACGGACTGATAGGAGAGATAAAAGGAGAACAAGTCATCACCGTATGGGAGACAATAAAAAGAGAATGTATCTTCCTTTAATGGCAAGACCTGAAGAGTAGGTAGGGTGGGCAGCCAAAAGATAACTTTGGAAGCTAGATTCATCTTCCCGGGTGCAGATAGGACATGGGAGAGATTGCTGACCTGGGGTATCGGGTCATGCTTCCACGGGAAGGAATAGGATAGGGGTCTACCATTATGTTGGGTGGAAAATGTGGCATCTATTCAGTCATAGCTGCCTTGCAACGCTGAAGCTTTCCTTCTGGTTTTTGATGCTGTAGTGAGATGCCACGGCGCTGTGCAGCAGCTAAAAGCATCATTAGTTGCCAGTATCATTGTAAAGGAGAAATGAAGGTTAGTGGGAAGGACTAAAGCCCTGGACCCTGTGGGTAAAGTTACACCTGGCTTTATTGAGAAGACAGAAGAGGAGGTTTTTGCCCATGAACTGGCACCCACAAAGACAAATATTTTTATCAATAGGTTCAAAACACTATAATTAGATAAAATTCAATGCCTGTTTCACAGCTGCCTTTGGACTAATCTACTAATTCTCTACAGTCTCTCATATTTTTTGAGATGAATTTCAAACTTAAGAAAAAAAAAAGTTTATAAACAATTACAATGGATGGTTTAAATATGATTCTGTGTTGTTATCATTCTCACCTTGCACTGAGTAGAATAATTTGAGTGCACTAACTTGAGATCCTCGCTACAGGGAAGATAAGCCCAACGGTGCTTTTTATCTTCTCCTATTACCTTCATAACTTCTTTCATTCAGCCCTTTATGTATGAAATGAACTCACAATCTTCAACCCTTCCTCATTCAATTAATTCTTAACGAATTACTAGTTATATTGAACTAAAGAAATATTAAAGGTATAATGTAAAGATTAAACATATTTTAAAAGAACATGGTGGGTTTCTCATATAACTGTATCTCCCTGTTGCTCTTTCTCAGACAGTAAGCTTGCTGGAAAGGAGGTTATCTTCCTACCATGACAACAACAGAAGAGTAATACAAAGTATCAAGTGAGATTTGGCAGTTTTAATAATTGTCTTGATTTGTTAATGTACGTATTTTTATCAACCTTTAGTAACTACGACTTATCCATGACGGATTTATAAACATTTTCTACCATAGGGAAACTTAAAAGTACCCGCAGTGAATGTATGTAACAATGATGCCACCAAGATAAATAATTACCAAGACTACTGGCATTCAGCGACGAATTCTTTGTAACAAAGCAACTGCAAAATAAATGCAACGTGTTCCTGCTCTTAGTTAGCAGCAAGACTCAGCCTCAGAGGCCGCTGTCTTACCTGGGAAGGAGAAGAGGCGGCTGTCAACAGTGCGTGCAATAGACTGCAGCTTCACAACATCCATTGACTGCCCGATGTGCACCGTGCTGGGCATGCTGCCCAGGGTACCCCTCACAAACTCCGCTACCTCCTGCACAGTGAACATCTGCAACAGCTCATCAAAGATAGCGGGGAAGGAGTTCAGCAAAGCAGCCTGGGAAAAGTAAACGAAGAAACGGAAAATTCTGAATTCTGTAACTGCAGCTACACGCAGTGAAATAGAAACAACAGTAAAACTGAAGTAAGGGTCTGCAAATAGCCACTGAATAGTGCACTATGGCTGGTGTTAATGTTTTGCGACACCTCAGGTTCAGAGTGAACAAATCACACAGAATATAAAAATCAAGCGCTGCTGCAATACTAAGTCTTACGATAAGTTGAGCACATACATACTGTAGAGCTTCAAAAGGCTGCATTTTAGAACACAGCTTATAAAACAGAAAAAAACTGAGGTACCAGAGAACAGAAAATAGTCTATTTTTGTCAATTTACTTTTTTCAATAAATATAAAACGTGCTTCTGATTAGAGAGTCCCCTACCAATTTTTTGTATTAGGAGACTACCTAAGACAGTTAAAAAACTTCAGAAAATATTTTGAAGTGAAGAACATGTTGACAGCCCCTTAACCATAGCAGCACTGTCATGTGACATTACAATACTTCTGCAACGGAGGGGTGCGATTTCACGTGAGGGGCATCACATCATGCAAGTAAGTGTGCACGTGATTCTTGCAGTAATGGATACTTCCAGTACGCTGGAGCTATCCCTGAAGGTGATTCTTAAAGTGCAGAAACAGTTATCAGCACAACAACAACCAAAAAGTCAAACTCTTCATCTCTTATCTCACACTTTTTCAATTAACTTCTTTGTAACAGCAGAACATTCCATGCATCGCCCTATCCCCAGGTTCCACAGACTTGGTGTCATACCTGACAGTGGCCACACACCTCTAATGTTTTAAAACTCTTCTCTTTCTTCCTCTACATCCTACCCAAGGCCCATACCCGCTTCCTCATTATAACTACTTAAATTCCTAGATGGTTGCCTTCTCGAGCTGCTGCGCAGTCAGTTTCGATTCAGCTGCCTTGCTCCCATCCGCCCCAGCCCCAGCCCCCCGCACACTTCCCTTCTCGCTGTCCCCCCCTTCTCCAAAGCTCTCCACACAAACCGCACTGACCTCCTGCAGAAGCTCAGATTTGCCAAACTTCGTTGCAGATCTCTGTTAAGCTTTGCCCTTCCAGAGTCTCAGCACCTATCAGTATTTTCTTCTATTCTGCAGGTTCTCCTTTTGCTCACAGATTTTTTTGTTTTCTCATTGCGTAAACATTTCTGTACCTCTCCCATGCTGGCTCTAACACTTGGCACGCCTCTCCTAATCCCGTGTCATATACAGCTTCCTTCTTTGCCAAGTCTTTCCCAAAGTATCTTTTCCTTCAAGCAACAGTGATATCTCTTTAATGGTCCTTGAGCAAAGTCTAAGTTATTTTTAAAACTAACACTGTAGAGCCCATTAAATTATTCTGAATATAAATTTACCTCTTTCTTCTTTGGGCTTGTTCTTTCTCTCAACATCTTGTCTTGTTACAATCAATTCAGATTACACAAAACCCCACATAGCCTCCTGGGTGTTGTCACCTATTTGTTGCTACATACATACAATGTACTAACAAAATAAACAAATATGAATCATTTAAATAGCTCATGGTACTCTTGGAAGGCTCTAACAGCCACAAATCCAGTCATCATCTTTGTCTTTGGGATAATACAAGTGAAATTACAACGTTGGCCCAACAAATCCTTACAGAGGTTTTCCTAAACTTATTTCTAACTATTACTATAAAGCAGAAGGATTTCTGTGGTGATTTAGGATACCCAGTAGCAATCTAAGGATATGCATGGGATCTCTTCAGGACGCTCTGGAGCCGTCTTGAGGAACAGCTACATCGTTTCATCGGTTCCTTGAAGGGCCCTTTTTTGTACAACACCCTAAAATATGCTGGAACATTACTCACGTCAAACTAATTGCCTGGAAGGAAGGACATAATCAGTTTTAATCTCATTGCTGGAAAGAACTATACTGAGATCTCTCTGATATCCTGGATAAGAGGACAAGTGTGAAGAAAATTGTGTTTGCTAGGGCCTCAAGCATTTCTGTAGATATTTAACAGTTGTCCAGGTTTCCAGAACTAGTACGTAATCTCCTTGGCTCTCCTGAACAATCTGACGTATATAATCTTGTATACACCCTCAGTACTGTCTTTTCAGTGTGTGGATAGCATGAGCTGTTCCATTAATTACTGAAATATTCCACATTTCCTAGTTTTAAAGTACCAGCCACTTAAACATTAAATTCCAGTTCATATGCAGGAAAAGAGGGTTTGGGGTAGGGAAAAGGGATTAACTAGGAACATCTGTGATGAAATATTTGTGCAGTTCTGGGGATCATTACTTACAGAATTAAATGACGGCCTTGAGGTACCACCACACTTTTGTGGGGCACATGTCCCAGCTCCGCTCGCCTGCCCTCCAGGCTGAGAGGCCTATGGGGCAAGTGGGATCAAGGGCAACATAGTGGCAAGGGGGAAACAAAAAGCAAACTTTTCAAAGATTAAACAAGGACAGGCTTTACAAATTACAAAAGTCCAAAGTAAGAAATACCGTAGTGAGAGAAAGGAGGGAAAAAAAAAAAGAGACAAAAAGAAAAAGGGAAAATAATCCCATCCTCAAATCTAGTCTCCCTCTGTATTTGTGATCAACACAACTGCAAAACAAAGAACCCTAAACAGCCTGCATTCGTAAGATGCTGCTTCCACTCACTGTCACTTTGCCTGCAAAACTCTGTGCACTGGTTTCTCATGTTCCTGGCTCATCTTATTATACCCACTAATGGGTGAGTAAATAAAAGATTAGAGCAGCTGCTCTCAACAGCTTTCAGAGCAGGTTCTTAAGAAAGAGATCACATTGCTGGCAGCTTCCTAACCAGTGGAGTCACTCTTCTGTTGCAACGTTCCCAGCAACTGCTTCTTTGGCAAACTACACTAGCTGTTCAAAACATCTGTAAATAGTAAATTAGCGATTACAAATCGCCTTCATATTACCAGGAAGTTCTAGGTCGTCCATTCTGACATTCTCGGAGCTCAGGCACACACAACACATTTGACATTACTGTTTAAAACTTTTAAACACAGAAGTATGTAATTTTGTGCAGTGGTCTTTAAAATACGAAACAAAACTTAGCAGCATCCTTACTCACTTTGAGTAGTACCTTAAGCCCACAGGAAGTCTTCGTGAAGTCATCTGGGCCATATTCAAAATAATGTGTTAAATGTGAGTGTGGGTATCACGGTATGCTTGTGGTCAGGCTACATATGATTCTGACCGTAATTTTAGAGTATGCTGGAATTAAGTTTATCTGACTGTGAGTACATCAACTGAACTTCTCTACGGTGATGTTGCTATGACCCTAAGTATTGACTTGAGCTACTACAATTGAGGATTTAAAATTTCTTGAGGCCAACCGAAAGACACACGAATGAGAGACTTGAAAATGCAGTTTACTTTTGTGAAGAGCAAAAATTGTATTCTCATGTGACAAATCACTTTCCTCTTCAGAGTCCACAGTTCAGCTCACTGGTATCTGTGAAGTGGTGCAAAGCTACTGTCTAATAACTTCACTTGGCTACGTCACTTTCCAGTATCATCAGCTTGTTAGAGGGGGAAAACTCTACTAACCTGCATTTAATTGTCACGTGCCCATATACACTACCTGTGCAGAAAATAGCTGCCTTTTGGTTTGCCAGTTAAAGCGTAGAAAATAGCAAACCTGTGTGAAGATGAGAGTCTCAGAGCTCCTGCTGTCCAAGCTGAGCACAAATCTGATGGACTGGAAAAGCTCCTGGATGCTGGAGCGGAACTGTTCCTCCTCCATTCCACAAGTAGCTCTGGAGTAAAGGATCCGAGATTGGACAATGAACTTGAAAAGATATTCCAAGGCCTTAAGGAGCAGGAGAGGAAGGAGATTAAGATAGAGAAAAAGAGAGAAAGAAAAATAAAGGAGCTTTAAAGAGAGCCAGGAAGGATTCTAGGTGCATAATAACTAAATTCTTCAGCTGTAGAAAGGAGAAAGAAAACCAGGTTTTGTAAGTTGTATAATTCAGTTAAGGAAGAGCTACTCATAGGCAAGTACCCATTCTCAACCAATAATCTTTGTTACTAGTATGTCCCACTAACAAAAAAAGTATGCATTTAAGTCAAATAGACAAATTCGAGTTACATAATTTGAGGAAAATCTTAGTGAAGATAAGAGACTTCTAGTTTTCCCATTACTTGGCACAATGACTGTAGGCGTCTGAAGAAGCTATTCTGTTTTCATTCAAATTTTACCTTTAATTACTTGTGTTAGCTAATCTAGATTAAGATAAATGGACTGTCAGTGGAACAGAAGACGGGTCACCTGGAAAAAGGAGAATCTACTTTTCATTATGAACACAACAGCAAGGTTCACCTTTGTTTCTGGCAGCTACAGGTACAAACAGAAATAAATGCAGATGCAGAAATAGAAGATGACAAGAGCAGCATGTGAAGCCCTCTGGCAGCCCACAACAGGAGCAAGCAGCAGTACTCTAGTGAGTCTCTTTTTACTTTGAGCTGTGACAAGTTACAGTGTCTTTCTTTTATTGTCATGTATGAAACTTGGAGAGCACCCAGCAGAGGGAGAATAACCTGCACAGAAGACAGCATTTAACACCGTTACACAATGGGTGATAGATGCTGAAGGACTGGCAAGTTGGATCTTTTTGCAGAATGATAATTTCCTCTATGACATCTCTAGATTAAGTCTGAATTTCCAACCTAAACACCTTTAACTAAAATTCTGTAAATGACATTATGCAGAACTCCATTTGTTCGGCAGCAGTGTCAATGAAGAAAAAATACGTTGTTCTATGCAGTCTTTAACAAGCTTACCAACCTATCAAAGGTTCTCATAGACACTGATATAGCAACGTAAGATTCCACACAGCAACAAGGCCTTTCTGATCACTTGGTGTACACAACTGTCAACACTGAAATGTGCTAAATTTCAGTGACATTTAGACTTCACTCCTTCCCTTAGTGCTTAACATGATAGACCATTAAAGCAAGACTAAGGGAAGACATGATGCATAGTTTGATGATAGCCTCAAATTCAGCAGAGGAAACAAACAGGCTGGAGCTTCAGTAATCATAGTCTATACAGAAACATCAGTAACATTCCACTGTATTCACTGGAAAGTATTCTTGTCTTGCTTCACTGTTTGGAAACTGAAAGTTAATTCAAATACAAATTTTGCCCTCATCAGATATTTTTGCATTCATAAGATGCCCCTCCTTGAGCCACCACACTATATGCCCGAATATGCAATGTTATGTTGTAAGCTTTAGAATGCTACAGCTTTAAGAATAGAGAATGGGAATGTGAAATTCCTCATAAAGCCATCACAGATTTCAAAATGCCACTGATATTTACAGCCATTCTTTTTCAGGAATGATGGCAACTTTGGTAATTTGGCAGTACATTATTTATACTTCCGTACTAAAACGTCTCCCAGTGGAGCTTCCTTACACCGAAGAACTTCATCAGGAAATAACACTTGATATTTCTGAATAGTTTCCAGACAAAGGTCAATTGGTTCACAAGAGTCAGCTCTTCAAGGTTAGCATCTCTACTGCTAACACCAAATACAGCAAGTCAAGTGCTCGTACAAGCTGTTTTATGGGTTTGGTATAGACAACCATAATTCTAACCTGAAAGCTCATAACTTTAATGTGAAGATTATGTTTTGCAATGAATCAGAGAATTTATGCATGAAATTCTATAATTCTCTGTTGAAAGTGAAATGGCAGGCTTTCAGAGACACTTGACAAGCTAAACTGTTGCCTAGAATGAACCACAAAGGCAGTTAACTGAAGAGTTCAGTGTGTTTGCAGACACATGGCTGAGATGGTAAAAACACAAACCAAGTCTTGTTAGCACAGATCAGCACTTGGACTAACTTTGACTTACTCTTACTACTTACAAAATCACAGATATGATGCATGTATATGCCTAAAGACATAGAAGTGCAGTGAAATAAAATTCAAGCCTTCTATTATGTTTGGCATGATATAAAGTATCAGTATCAAATTAAAGGAAATTTCTTAAAAATGTAGTCTGTAAGCACGTCCACACAATAGGTGAGCACACACCACTCACCTGTGACCAGCAACCTACAGACTCATGGTACATCACATGCAAAACTTAAGTGGACAAACAGCATCATAGCCTTATTTCCTCTCAACCAAACAATTCCTAAATTCTACCAGTGGTACTCCAGGAGAGACGAGAAAAGGAGTGAGAAATGTGCATACAGATAACGCATCTCAAAGAACTTCCACTTACTAATAAGTAACCTTCCTTTCTTCTCCGACTGACTGTCCGTATGCATGTTCACTCTGTGAATACAGGAACAGCACATCTCAACTTGCACAGGTTACCTGGTGGTTGGTTGCAGCGTCCCAGGAGAATTAAAACCGGAAGACCACTATGACAAAAGCAGCATCACTTAGAAGCTTCTATGATAACACAGGTAAGAAAGTGGATAAATTTCTGTGGTTATTCTGCAGGTCTAATGGATAAAGATACTCTTCAGAGACACTAGTGTCACTTGAGCCTTCAGGGGTTATGCTCAGACAACATTTGATGGTTCTACTGTAGCACATTCATAAATCCAGTGGACAGTACAGCTGCACATCTGGACTCATCTGCTGTAGAGATGAAGAGTCTGTTTAATTCAAACAAAAGGCAAACCATACCTGATATTCAGAGTATGAACGGATGACTTGACCTTGTATAGAGCTGCTTTAAGAAAAAGCACAGATCAACTTCCTAACTCAAGAAACACAAAGATTACTTTAGGAAAGAATCTGGAGTATGTAGAATGGGTAACCTTATCATAAGCACAGTGTATGTAAAGAGGATTAGCTCTGAAGGTCTGAATCTCTTTCACTGTCCTAACCAAAGTGAATAAAAGCCATTTTCAGTAGTCTCTGAGTATCCACTTCACCATTCACGAGCAGCTAGCAAACTTCTTCCTGCTACTGTCAAGGTGTTTTTTCCAGAGAACAGCATACTTGCTTCAAGTACAAGCAGCATCTACTATGCAGTTTTAAGAAAGAAGTGCAAAGGTTCAAGTGAAGGTACCAATTTGAGTCTTGTGAGAGCAGAAAAAAGACCTAGGGCAAAGTCCAAGGCATTAGCAATAAAAGAAGTCCCACAAACAGGCTGACCAGGGTGGCACAATTATAATTACATCAGCAATTTTCCGGTATTAGACAAAACGAGACTGTAGAAAACGTAAATCACCAAATAAGGTGATTATTTCTGAATGAGGTAATCAGTAAGTCCAGAGACAGACTGGTCTCAAAAGCAACAGACTGACATTTCTTTTTTAAATTCAGGGTGAAGAAAACAATTTGGAGGAGTCCCCAGTCTCAAAAGGCAGGCTGAGAATGTAATTCCCACTCTCTCATTCACTAGCTCCCTGGCTGGCATGGCTCAGAACGTTCAGGGTTTTGAAGAAATCAACTGGGAAGACTGACCCTTTCCGTATCACTGATTCATGTAAAGCCCCATAGTAATGCTATGCAGTACCTCAAAGTCTCTAAAAAAAGTTTGATGCATGTTCTGCGTGGTTCAGCTCCAGAACACCGATATGAAGATGTGACTTCCTGAAGAAGAAAAGGTCTTGCTTTTTCAGTGGGTTCCTCAATCTAGGAAAAAACCACCTGTGATCCTACTACTGGAAGATACTGGAAGATAACTGAAGCTGAAAGGGCATCTCCTAGAGACACTTCATAAGTTTTGCCATGACCAGTAGAAAAAGTAAAACTGTCTGTGGAGCCATGCACGGACGCTTCATTACAGAATTCTCCAGGGAGGCACCGGCAGCTGTACCTGGATGCAGCTTACGTGGAGCTTGTTATAGGGCATAATAAAGCAACACGATGCCATATGTTCTCGCACAGGTAGAGACATCCTTTCGGTTATAATTCCTCCAGGTTTCATATAAGTTTTTTGGAGAACTAAGAGCAGTCTTGAGGGAGGTAAGCAATTTTAGGAATAGTCTAGAGCACAGCTTGCTAATGCCAAAGTCAAAAATCAGAATCCTGTGAGACACCTGCATATCCATCATTAATGTACATGGGTGGTCAAGAGCCAAAAAAGTGCAGAATTTCAACCCCTGCATTAGGGTACTACATTTAACAGCTACTTCAGGGAAAAAGGGATAGAGAGCTATCCTGTTTTCTCAGCTGAAGAACTACTAATGCAAGGAATGTAGTGAAGACATCCAAGACCACAGAAATTCCCAACAGTACAATATAGTACTAGTAATGACACATTAGCAATGATAATGGTTTTGGTACAAACTTGCTCCAAATGCCTGAAATAAAATCTGGAAACAAAGAAGGAATTCAGTCACTTTCCTGTAATGGAAGAAGATAAAGACCTTAATTTGGGCCTCCAAGATATACCTGCAAAGGCAACTGTCTGAGTAAGATGTGACAGCAGTGTCAGTGGTAGAGGATGCACTGTTAGGTCTGTGGAAACTCTGGTGGTAATTATAATTCCCATGCTTGGAAAGGCTTGGGCTGTCAGGTCTTCAAACTGACCTCCCTCACGGAGGGAACAGCTACTTTCTAGGCAAGCACTTGAGATTCCCAGTAAGCAAAGAGCTGCCTTGGAGTCCTTGAAAGAATGTACCTCATTCACAAACAGCATGTTGAATAACCGAGCTGCTGAAAGACATTTCAGCATTCATATTTTTAATATTTCTGAAGAGGACTACTATGAGGTTCAAGAAATGCAGACCACATAGGGACAGTATCATACATCTCTATTTGCTGCATTGCATATAGCACTAATGAGTGGTTTGAGAGGGAAGAAAACCTTCTAGAAGAAGTCATTCCAGCTAGAGATCTTCCTCTCATCTCATAATTTTAATAGGTTTCTTTGTAATTCAAAAAAAGAGGAAGGCAAGGATGGAAACAAAAAGAATGAGAAAGTTGATAATTTCTTGGAAAGACATCTTTGCCCCATTTTTACCATTCCCTATGAATCTGTGGTTGAAAAGTATTACAAAGAAGAACTTTCTAAGTATGCAAATATCTACAAAAGACAAAGTAAACACTGGTATAATGCCCTTTTAAGTATTAGGATATGACCTTAACAGGACATCTTGAAAGCTAGTTGATGGCGGTGACGCCATACCATTCAAATGGAACACAGATTCTCAAAAAATAAAAAATACTTCCTCAAAAATAGTGACTAAATTAGACTAAAGGAGGCAAAACAAAGAACAAAAAAATCACAAGAAGAAAGAAAAAGCCACGATAAAGTTTGAAACGTATGCCAAGACACAAGCGTAAATACATTTACAAGGAACAACCTCTGACTTTCCAAATGGTTGCCAGAAATTAAAGGAGTATATGTATGTGTGCGTGCTTCATCTGAGAGATGCTTCACCTATTTGTACCGACATGAAAAAGTGAGAAAAGGAAAGTGCTAATCTCTGCCACTGCTACTAGTTCTAAGAGTGCCCAGGCTCAAATATTTGGACATAAGCCTCCTAGGAGTAAGAAGGTACAGATGGACATTCACTCAAAGAAAAAGATCTTCCTGCAAATTTTGGAATCTTGTATTTATGTACTTGGCACACTACCTTTCCATTTTACAATTACACATGGTAAAACTAATACTTTATTTATTCTTTGATTTCTCTGTAATAGCACCAAAAATATTCCCGTTGTTTCGTACACCATTAGAGAGCTGTGCCCTCCTGTGAGATCATACTCTCTCTCGTCACGGAACTGTGATTCAGGTCCTGTGCAATGAGAGTTGTTAGAATTTCCATCCAGTTAAAGGCTCATTTATCTGCTTCTTAAAATACTCCAGAACTTCAACCAGTAATACAATGAAGCTGTGTCACAGCCAGAAATGAAAAGCATGTCTTTGATCCACAGCACCTGTGCCCAATACATTTAAAATAACTGCTTCTTGAAGTGCAAGGTGTAGACCACATATATAAATAGTCAGTGCGTATATACTCCTTATAAGTCCCACTTAAGTTCTCCATAGGGCTTTACAAGGACTGAAGGAGACACAATTCTTCCATTTTTTTTCTGCACAAGAGTGAATCTCCCCCTAAAATTAAAATTTTGGCAAAATATTAAAAAAAATTCTGGTTAAACAAATAAGAAGTCAGTGCCAGACTACTCTTGACTTTATTTACAGCTTCCCTGGCCCTTTTGTAGTCGCAGGTGGCAGAGACACACAAATACTCTTATTGAATACATACTCTCATTGCTTCCTGGATGTGGTCTTGGCGTACAAGCTCAGCTGAACGGTCCATGTACCACTTCAAACATCGGATCAGTTCTCTGAAAATAACAGTGAAAAGAAGAGGAACCTTCAGCACTATTTTAAAAATAGTCAGGCACCAAACTTTTTGGTTTTAGGGAGAAATCTATAAAATAGTCTCATTTCACTCCATTTCAGTGGTCAGTGTCCTAGCTACTGAATTACATAATATATACATTTATTTAAGCTTCAAAATCAGAAAATAATTTCTTCTCTGTAATTGACTTAGACCATGAGGAACACTAAGAGAACATCAAAAAGATGTTATTAAAGAGACAGCTTTGATAAAGGCATACTTTTAAGACCAAAACATACTTTTTTTTTTTTTGGTAAGAAATTCCAGATCTCTTCTAAGTAAGAAGTTTTTAGAAACTAAGATCACAAAGAAAATACATGCATCTATTTTCCTAAGTACACAATACTATTTGGACTAATTTAAAGAGTTGTATTAAAAACATGTTTTATTTCAGACAGCAGACTACCAAAAATAATTTGTTTTGTCTGAAAGAGGTGATAATTAACACAAAGCAGAACACCTTTTTACCCTCTGAACATGGACTATGCCTTCTAGTGTTGTATAGTATCTACAGGTTTTTACCTGCCATTGACAGAATATTTTTAATATATATATTTTTAATGACACTAAACTGTGAATGGCTTAAAACAATCAAAACCAATTACAAGCTATTTTTAATAGTTTATTGTGGCCAAAGATAGAATATGCTCAAATATACAAAATAAATGGTCTAAAAGAAAGGAAGACAACATCCTGAATGATAACTGTTACTGCTTTCAAAAATCTGTCTTATTCTCTGATGCAAAACTCAAAAAAGAATACTAGAAAATAAGGCAGAATCTTCAAAGTGACAGTGAAAATTAAGTTTCTGATCTACTGAAATTATACATTTACTGTAATCAAATAGAACACCTTCTTATGTGAATACCTGTTTACTTTGGAAGAGGAAATTACAATTAGCTCTCTAAGCTTTCACACAAGTCTTATAACCCAACATCCTTAAGATAAGAAACGTATATGCTCTTGGTAGCTCATTAGTGCAGACTGATAATGAGCTGCTGCCAAGTGACAGTGTCTCTTCCGTTAAAAAAAGAAAAAAGAAAGTAAGATTTGCCGGTTCAGAAAGGCAAGATAAATTCCCAAGTCTGCTCATTCTTAGCCACAGGTGACATTCAGCAGCTTTTCTCGATAACTGTGCTGGAAAACTTTCATCTGAGTAGTTCTGCTTTTGAAAACCACTGCTAACATGAAGGTTACGATTCTGATGGTGACGTGATTCAAAAGCTTGCTAATACCATCTCTTGAAGTGATGGATGAACAAAACCTACTTGTAAGCCAGTGCTCCTGCAAAGTGCTTCTGAATGTAAGTGTCCATCACAGGTCGAAAATGAAAATACTTGCTGTCACGCAGCAGATTTATGATGAATACCTGTGGGAGGTGAAAAAGTAATCCCACACTAAAAGAAATTGCACATTGTTGCTAGGTGTCTATAAACAAGTTACACAAGCTAAGGAACAATGAAATACATGAGTTTCTTTAAACAGTCAGTAGTTGTGTTATCAGATGTTACTGCTTGCTTCTCCCAAGTGACAGCAAATATTGCTGTCCTCGGATCTGTTGAGGCTATCCCTGCCCTCCTCACCCAAGATTACTACAGAAAACATAAGGCTGGATCCAGCTGAGTATTTCGTATTTCATGGAAGTAAAATACTAGCAACATGATAAGAAACTTAAAACTCACTGACCATGAGATAAAGAAAAGTAACAATTCAGCAGCTTACCAAAGACTGAAAGACCAACAGACCATACTTTTCTGTGTTGTCATCCAAAACTACAAATAACGTGTCCAGAATATCTTGTAGGAACTAAAATGACATGAATAAACAAAGAATTTCAAATTCAATCGTATTCAAAAGAATGTTATTTCCCCCCTGCTTTAATTCTTTCATACATGTTGATATCTTTGTGAAACACTTGCCAAGGACAAACCACTGCAGGTTCATCCATATGATGCGACAGATTTTCACTTGTTTTTACTAAGAAGAATTGTTCTCTTTACAAGGAATATTTCTAAACAAAAATGACAGGAAAACAAAGAGTAAGAAACACGTACCGCACGCCTGATTTGTAAATATAACTGAGTGTTCCTTTCACTGTAAGCTGACTAAAAGTGCTGCCTAACAACAGTGGCAAAACAACTTACTTTCATTCTCATATCATCAGAGTGCATCAGACACTGTTCGTCATCAAATTGAAGACTTGGAAGCACATTAACTGGTGCTCCAAATTATGTTTAGTATTGAAAACTTTTGTTATATGACAGAAAGCAAAGCTTTTATAACAAGCATTAATTGGGTCAGGTTACATACTGCCAATTGTTTCTTTCATCCAGAGCGCTGCGGCTTACTGAATGCTGACCATTCAGTGATTTTCTTTCCTGAAAGCACAGTCCTCAGAAAGGATGACTGTGAAGAAGAATGCCGAAGATCAAGTCAACCGTGCATTCTCTGATGATTTTTTAATCTATCCTAATTAAATTTCTGATGTGGAAAACAAGAAATAAAATGTAACAATTTATGAAGTCTCTGAAAGGATAAAATTTCTTTTTTTCTGAATTATTGCATTCTGTTCTTCATATCCCACTGCCAAAAGGCAGCTGATTTAGGGAGGGAATCAATTACTTCTCCCCTTGGAATAATTTAATCCATATCTTTTTATGCTTTTCACTATAAAAACCAGATACCTGGCACATTAACATTCAAGATATGGCAACATTCACATGAGTTACAGTGAAGTGGCTTTAATCACAAACTACTAATTAAGTGATGGGATTTCTCTTTGGTTTCTTCTCTTTGGTTGTTTGCCATTACAAATTATCTCCTTTTACTTCTAGATTTATAGAAATAAATTCTAGGAAGAGTTCTCAGCGCACCTACAATTATCAGAGGGATATCTGGAATGCACTATTTTGCTGAGACCACAAGTATTCAAACGCATTTTGAAGTTCCTTTGACCTAAGAAAGTTCAGGTCACACAAAGGACTGGCATGTAGAGCAACAGTGGTTACAAAACATGACAAAATTATCAGATTAGGAGATAGACTACTGATAGGTTAGACACGCTAGAGAGCAACTGGTACTCCAGGCAACAGCTCCACTTCACAGTGCTGGGACAGGAAAATGGGTTTGCAGGATGGTTCACTGGCCACTGAGCAAAACTTAACTTTCAAGGTTTCACATTTCTTTCTCCTCTACACAGACGTTTTGGAACACATTTGCAAAACAGAAATGCAGATCAACTCTACTGGCTGTTTGAAAAGGCCAAGTTTTCTGAGTCAGCTCTGTTTTCTTCACTCTAGAAATGACCAACCACACTTACGCAATTTCAGAGAATGTCCTTTACAAAATACTACTGGAACAGATACGTCTGCACAAACACCACTACCAGCGGCTATGGCTACATCAGCAAGCAGTGTGGCTCAACAGGAGTGGGCTTGCAGAGTGGAACAACTGGTGCTGAGGACCTGATACTCGCAGCACATGTGGGTGAGGGAATTTTACTAAGGATTAGCTCTACTTTGATCCTAAGGACTAACTGTCCATTAGTTTTCTGGAGTGTATCTTCCTGTTCAGTTTCATGTCAAAATAAAATCCCAATTCATACACTCTGAGAATTCATAGCGTGAATCAAAAAGTGCAATAAGAGGGAACATTTGGAAGTGGAATGCAGGTCTGAATTCACTTGCTATCACAGGCACATCCAAAGACTATTATTTCATGTTGTACCTTAACAATTTCCTCGCCACTGACATGTCTCAGTCGTCCTAGAATATCCATCACACGATCTGGGTAAGCTTTCCATTTCAGCAGGGCAAGCAAATCCACTGCAGAACAGTGAGAGAAAGAGCTAGAATCCATATGCAGAGGGAAGAATGGCAACCCCAGACCCACCAGAGATTCATTACATGTTACACTTCTGCTCTTGTTGCAGGTCACACTTCTCAGAAAAAAAAATAAGTAAGGGAAAACGAGAAGGAAAATATGGAGTAAGTCCAATACTAACAACAAGGAAATGACTGGAGGAATGGTAAAGTACTTTAAAAAGAGTAAAGACTGCGTTTTTCCCTATGTTACTTGACACTGCACTGTGGACAATCCACTTTTGTCTTCCCATGCTTCAGGGACGTTGCCATAACAAATTTTTATTAGTAACTCTGTAGAAGCTGAACAAAACAAACTTTGGATTGTGTAGAAGTGCTAATGTTGAATTTTTTGTTTTTCATCATTTAGTGAAAATTAACTTCACTTTAACATATTACCCTTCTCTTGCACTCACAGTAATGTCTGTACTTTCTCTGCCATCTGTCAATATCCTTATTGCCTCAAAGAAACAGTTTCTGCGCATTTCAATAGTGTTAGTAAAAAAAAAAAAGGCATACATATGAAGAAATCATAACAAAGGAGTATTTTAGTAAAATAAACAGAGCACAAGCATACCCATCTTATCTCTCTCTTTCATAATCCTTGTTGCCTTGAGCAATTTTGAAGGATCAGCTACTTACCATTCTGGGTCAGTTTGGTAGAAGAAAGCTGCGTGGAGACTGAAAAGGTCTCTTTGGTGCTGCGTTGGAAAATGAGGCTGGAAGGGATGTTGGGGCAGCCATTGTAGTCCTCTTTGCAGCAAGGCAGCCCCAGGTACAGCGCGTGATTGTTAAATGTGCTGTTCTCATCGCACTGCAGGTACAGGACAAGAAATGGAATTGTACCTAGTCTCTCTCGTTCCACATACTCACACCCTGACAGCAATTGCCTAACAGTACTTTCATTGACCTTCTGGGTGCACAAAAACACTTCTAAGAAAAAGCTGTGCTTACCACCTTCAGGGCCTGTACATACACAAAAGAGACCCAGCTCTAGCAAGTGTGGGCTCCTACCCACTGACTCTTACAGAACTTATCACGATCTTCCAACTGTACAACTTAGTGCTGCTGTCTGAAAACCACACTGAAGAAATAAACCAAGGTAAATCAGCAGGAAGAAAAAAACCACTAAACAACCCTCCCCAAAGCCCTTGCTACAGGGTTGCCAAGCTGAAGCATTGGAACATGATGCATTTGAAGTACAGCATAATTTCGTAATACAAAGGTACAGAGTAATGCCATAGGCTGGTAAAACTGCTGAATGCTCATAAACACTAGTATGTTTGAATTCAAAATGGATAGTATTAAGAGAAAGTAAATCATCATTATCTGAAGGGAAAAGGTGAGCTGTACCTAGAATAGAAGGCTGTATCCATGCCTAGTCATGTGATCAGGAATTTATAGACTTTTGAAACTACTATTAATCTGTTCCTCACATACTTCTAATGAGGGGGAAAAAAGACAATGTAATGACCATACTTATTTAAACCGAAGTAGAGATGAGTAGGTGAAAAGCCTGCAGAGAAGAACTGGTACCTTATAAACATAAAGCTCATGGATATCATCCGACAAGGTAGTGCCATCATCTCTCATCAACGGAGTGAACGCAAAACCAAAGAGCTTCTTTTCTCCCTTGTCTTTTGCTGTAGCAAGAGATAGAAATAAGGAATCATATTTGTACATATTCCGTCCATCCATATATACCACAAGGTTATTCACTAACTTCTCTGCACGCCTAACAAAAAGCATGCAGGCTACATAAGAAACAACATACCATATACTATGTCTAATTCTCTGCAAATGATCAACAAGCCTCAAAACAAACACAAACAGGAGGATCATAGTAAAATATAAAACGTACATGCTGTGAAGAAACCATTCTACAGGAAAACACAGCAAAAGAACAGCAGGGGAGAACATCTACAAAATGTTTTGCCCTGCACTGACTGTTCCCGATGTTTATAATGTGCTGTTTAATAAATGTAGCAACCAGCTAATTAGCAGTACACCTTCACTGTATTGTAAGTTGGCACCCCTTTCCTGCTTTCCACCCAGTAACAGCCTCATCCAAATATAAACTGACAATGGAGAGACCTCAGCTTTTTTGGATTTCTCTTGGTTATATTCTGCACTCACTGGAGCAATGTCTGAACTCAAACCGGAGGTGGGACCCACGGAACCTGTCTATAGGGATGGGCAACTTGATGATTTCCCCCCATCGAGGGCTGTTATTGTGGTAAAGGACAAAAGAGTGGTATGCACTCCTGCTCGGCTCTCCTGAGCCCAGGCTGATGCAGTCCTGGAACAAAAGAAAACAGTTTAAATTAAAAGACATCACATCACTACAGATGAGTCATTTTATTACATGGTGATAACCTTTATATAATTCATATCTTTCCGTAGACATAAAGGAAGAGTCAGAAGCAGAAACTCAGGCACAATGAAATCTGAAGTTTTTGAAGAGACCTTTAAATTGTGTTTTGGGTCAAAGGATGAGCTAGGAGACCTATGATACTGGATGAATTCCAGTATCTTATGCTATTATTTAAGTTATTATTTAAGCCAAGTTTTCTCTCGAGCACAGAATAGATACGATAAACACGTAAGTCCAAATATATAAAGATGAGTCCAAAAAAAAAGGACCTAATGGGCCCATCACTTGTAATATTGGACTTTTCTGAAAATATCATTTAATCAGATTTCTGCTTCATTATCCCAGTTCAGAAGTGATACCTGAACTTTTCAAGCTCTTAAAAATGTTGGCTTTTGAAACTACAACCATCCAGCCTCACTGAGTATTCCAGAAAATTCTGATCGAGTTACTTCATTAGCAGTAACAAAGAATTTCTGTTGAATAGTCATCAACTAAAAACATAATGGGATCTAAATTTCTGCTTTTAGATATAAAAAGCTCAGAGATCTTGACCAATCTATGTATTCTCAAAATAGAGATGAAGAAAAACATGAATTGATATTATTTAGGAAATATTTTAGTTTTCTAAAAATTATTTAGAAATCCTTAGTCAGAACATGAGCGAAGGAAGTTAGGAGAAATACTGAAGTCCTGAAATAAGGACAGTAAAAGGTCCTTTGTAATGAAGACATGGAGCGGGAAGCACATTTTTTTATATAAGCACTAACCCATGTTCTAGACCTAGCACTTACAAAGAGATCCAAAAGATAGGACATCTTATAAAACCATGCAGAAAAAAAACAGCTTAGAGATTCTTCACTTTTAGCACCTCTACGGGTAATGAATCCAGGAAGAAACAGAAGCTAAGCAGACCCAGAACGACACATGCAATATAAATTCTGATGTAAAAACACCCACATGGAACAGCATCATGACAAAAACAACTACCGGTCATTTCCCCAAGGCATCTCTAATTCTGTTCCAAGAAAATACCGACAATGTTGATTTGATTTTTTTCATCTGTAATCAAGGAACGATCAAGTCAATTATATTCCATTAACCAGACCCAGTTAGTTTGGCCTGTGGTAATATTCTTCTGGCTTTGCAAAAGTTAAGAATTTGTGAAGAAGCCCAAAAAGAAAGACAAGTTCTCTGGAATTTTGGGATTCAATACAAGAAGAGCCTCCCTGGGCAGAGATTGACTGCAAAGGCTCTAATCCAAACTGAGTGACTGTAGCATATACTCACAAAACTCAGTCTTCTCAAGTAAGTCTTAGTAACCATACGGTATGTGCCACAATCCCAGCATAAAGGCGATTTTTTTAATACAGCAACAAGAATTAACTGTTGCAGATAATAGGCTGGAGTGAGAGCAGTGGTGGCAGTACTAAAAAACAGAACGCCTGCAATATCCCAGTTGTATTTTGTGATAAGAGTAACTTGTTGGGCTTCAACACAGCAATTCCGAAACCTCATTCTGCATTAGGTTCTTAGGAGAAAGTAAAATAGTATTTGTATTTCTTCTGTAAGATACAGTAAAAATTAAAATTTTAATGTCAGCTTTTTTCTGTTGCCTCAAAACATTACCTGCCTTGGCAGACACATGGTCAGTCTTTGAATGCGGTTTCATGCTATCAACCTTAAATAAATGAACAGGTGAAGAGTCTTTCCTTCCGGTTGTTAACTTAGTTTCTACGCATTTATAGCCTGAGGAAGGAGGATTGTTTAATCTTTAATTCTGAATTGTAATCTGCAAAATATAAACATGAAACTAGTCTCTGTACACCTAGTTACCATGAGACCCAAATACGCAGGTGAATTAGAGGGCAGAGGCAAGCAAGGGAAGCTAAACTAGACAAAGTAACAGGTAATAATTTTATCATTTAAGGTATGCCTTGCAATTAATAAGATATTCCTGCTACTGAAACAGAAAGAAGAGTGAGAAATGTGTCAAGGCTTTTTATTTTTCAGACTATATTGAAAGATACTAACAATTGACTAAGACCATTTTGAAAAGGAAATACTCATTTTCATTTTGAGCAGCACTGTATCCTGGGAATAATCTCACCGCTTTCAAGAGGACTATTTCTGGACCAAGCTATACTCAACACCAGGAAGGATTTGAAATAGACGGAATATTCTCATTAACGCTGCGTATGGTTCTGCTAAAGTCTTCACAAAGGCATAATTCAGATTTGGATTGTGCTGCTGGTCAGGAAAAGTTTAGAGATTCTATTCTAGTATCAGATGAAAATTTGGTGGCAATTTCCCCACCGCACTGTGTAACTTAGCACACGCTTTCTCATTTGGCAGTCTGCTTTGGAAAGGCCATAGGTCAGGAACAGTAAAGGATATTTCAACCAAGAACAGTAGTGTTTTGGGGTCATGATTGAACTATGTGTTCTGCCCATACTGTTGCAAGCTTGAACTGGAGTTTTTAATTAGCTTCTCTACTATATCACCTACTGAAAGTTATTAAATTCATGTCATATCTAGACGAAATAGAAGAAAGAAAATAGCTATACTTGACTGTGAAAGCAACCTCAGGTCACGCAAGTGATCATTCAGGGGACAGGGAACCCAAACAAAGCAATTCCCTTCATCAGTACTGCACCAAGCCCTATCCAACACACGCCTTATTCTTAACATGTATATTAAAATGTTATTAGGCTCCTCTTGTCGCAGTCTTTAGTATTTTCTTTTAGATTATGCTGAATGACTGAAATGGAAGTCCTGATCTAGCAGCCTCTTTACAGCTGCTTCATTTAGGAATGAAATTATATTCTGTCTTTGGGTGAAGCAAGCTCCCTCCTAATGGAAAACAGCAGGTCACCACACACTGCTCTAGGTATCCATACCGAAGATTACATAAACCAGATGGCTGCAGTGAAAAATAAGCCATCTAGGGTTTAAAACCAAATTCTTAATATAAAAGGTAAACCAGTATCCATTTAGTGGCATACTAAAATAACCCGGACTAACAGACTGGTGTTAAGTTTTAGGTAAATGGATACCTAGACTTCCCCAAACCCATTGCACAGGTGGGATGGTTAGAACTGATGGAGTTCTTTGTTCCCAGGGCTTTTCACCTGAAGCATGGGGAAGGTTTTGAGCACAAACTTTGCCTGTATTTTACGACTGAAATCTGCATTCTGAAAGTTGAGACAAACTGGAAATCTGGAGTTTATGGAGCTGAATCCTTATAATTTTCAGGGCATTTCTATAGACTTAGTGCAGCCATATACACTTAATAGGGTCAATTGTCTTCTACAAGGACAAGGACATTACCATTGAATGGTAAGATAAGCCACTAAGTCAGAAGTAATTCCAGATGGTTGCCTCATTTGCTTTAACTTTGGTAGATGAATTTGCAGGATTTTTAGATCATGTAGAAACTATGGCAGCGACAAAAACAGAGGAGACGTGATTAGTTTGCAAACTCAGTTCTAAGTAGCTGCTTCTTTCTCTTACGTGCATGTGATTATTCCTTCAAATTGTCATTTAGCACTTTTGAGCTATGCCTCTATATTCAGTTCAACTGATATTCAGTTTTATATGTCATTTTTCTAGTTCTATTTTGCAGTTAAGAGACAACAAAAATGTACCTAAGCAGTGAGAAGGAGCTCAAATTAAAGGGAAGGAGAGTTCAACTTCTGTTGTCCTTGATGGCCCTTTTACTTATTTTTCAGTAGATATGAGAGCTTATACCTTTGAGTATTCCCTATGTAGAAAAATTCTGCTGTCTGCATATTTGAAATACAATGGACCTTAGGCATCATTAGATGTCATGAACCAAAGATCTCCCTGATGTAAACAAAGTACCTTTGCTGCTTTGACTGCAACTATACAGAGGAGCAAGAACATAAAAACTGGTATAAAGATTTTCCTTTAAATATGTGGTTTAAATTTAAAAAACACAAAAGATCCTTTATATGTAAAGTCCCTCCTTTATGACAAATGTTCACCTGATTTTTTCCTAATCAGACTGACTCCCTTTTACTAGTCTTTGTTTGTTTGTACCATATCTGTTCCACTATCCCACGTAAAGCCCTGAAGCACTGTTACAGTAGTAATAACAGGCAGGGGTAAGAAAAAGATAACTTAGTATCTGTGAATGACCATTCCAACCAAAACCACAGAAGTAGTTAAGGCTGATAAAGTCTAGAAATTATATGGCTTTTATACTTAATCATTAGCCACAGTTACAGTATAATTAGCTACCATTATGAACATCAGCATGTGAAGATGCTGATATCGCAGTTTGGAGGGTAAAGACCTACACTGGTCTTTGGCAGACCGCTGTGAAATAAAGCGATGATTAAAAATATATCACCCAATGTGAAAGGTATGCCTAATGCAATTAAACAGAAAAGGATTGTGATCTTCCTGCAACAGCTATGAGCACAACCCAGTTCCTTACAAGAGAGATACTTTACTTTTCATGAAATCACAAGCAATTGTAGTAATAAAGGAAAAGTTCTCCTTTCAATTAAAAAACCACACCGTGGCAATGACTTTGGTACACAAGCACTTTGGTGTTTAGACGCTTCTACGATAATGGCTACAAAGGCCATTTTATTGCAGTGGAGGTAAAAAAAAAGTTATGATTAATGCATTTTAATGCAGCCATTTCTCCATTTCTGACTGATGTTCATGTCAAAATACTTTCCGTTTACTCCTCTATCCTCACACCCTCCCACCCCACACCAAGCTGACGTATCTACTTTCTTCTCTTCAATAATGCTAAAAGCAAGAACAGAGGAAGAAAGAAAATCATTCAATATCACCATACAGCCGGAATGGAGCCATCCCAGGGTGATAGTCAAGATCTTGGAAATACGGCTACTCAAATTTATTTTCCAAAACGACATTCAGTACCATAACTCCAACAACCCAGATTTAAAAGTCTCTCAATTTCATTATGTTGTCCGACACACATTACTTCATTTTAGATATTTGTCATATACTCTTCAGTTCTGACTACAGTTACTCTAAATTTTCTTTTTACGATAGCCATTGACATCACATTTTGAAATTACGTAAGCTTTTCAGTTTATGAATATTTTCTCCAAGTCCTCTACTCCCATATAGGGGAAGTGCTCCAAATTCTTTCAAATCTATAACTGACCATTTCCTTCATCATAATATATAGTTTAAAAACTTAGCCAAAAAAAAAATAAAAAAAAAAATCTAGTTTTAGTTTAGCACGTCCCTTGCATCAGAGACACCAAACCAAGAGAACATGTCCATGGAGAAGCAGATGGCAGCTGAAGCTCAGGGGAAATAAGCACTTACCTTCAAGATCTCTCCGTCCGCATAGAGCACATACATGGTCACTTCAATGTTCTTCTGCACACTTTTCCCACCTCTTTCAAAGTCTCCCTTCTCTAGTGTCAGGTACAAGTCATTGCGTATATCACCTACAGTAAAAGAGTGGGGTCACGTGCTTAAATTCAACAGGGAAGACTCAGTGCCTGTGTGCAACATATTTTGATTCTGCAAACCGCCCTCTGTATTCTGCAAGACGATGGCTGATGCCCAAATCATTCCAAGCAGCAAGTTAATTGTTAATAAAGATGAACATTTTAATATCAGTGCATAAAATCAGACCACTGTTAGTAATGCCTTTATTAAGTGTGAACTCAGAATCAAAACTTGCTTTTATTGTGTGTAAGGGAAAAAAAAATCTACTACTTTGTCTAGTTAGCTGATTTGGAAGTATCAGGCTAAGCCTGACAAAACATCATTAACATCAGACTTCCCATTTCCAATATATTTTAAGAAAAATAAGTACTTTTGTGACGATCAGCAGAAAATTATGTTCAGTTAGCTTTTCAAGTATTTTCTATATTTTCATAATTTCTTTTTATCATAACAACAAAATAAAAGCAGCCTTTTTGGAAACCTGATTGTAATTCAGTTCAGACGGATTAAGAAGGAATATTTTTTTTTTCCCCCTAGATTTTTGGCTAGCCTCTGGTATCCATATGCATGAATATAAGAAAGCGGGCAGTATGGATACTTGCCAATTTCTCACTACCTCATTTTCAAGAGCTTTCAGAGCAAATGACTATATTGAGAAATACAAATGCTAGCATCTCTCTCAGCATCTTGTTACCCTGAATTTGACAGATTCTAGCTCACTTTTTTTTTTTTTTAAAGAATCCGATTTGGGAAACTCTGCTTTCGAAACTAATGCAGTCAATTCTAAAGCATGCACCAAAAGGATAGCAGGTAGCACCTATTCTTCTGTTAAGATTTACTGTCACTGTTTCATGATGGCTCACTTACCACTTCTTTTTATTTACTTGCCACAAAGGCAAACATACTAAAGGGCAATGTATAAAAATACAAAAAATTAAAACAATAAAAAATGAAACCCTTTCAAGGCAAGTATTTTGTTAAGCAGCCTCAGGAGTCTAAATAATGAAGTAATGGAATGGTCATCCAGCAAAGCAGAGACTCCTTGAATGTCTGATTTCTTCCACCCCAGTACTTGGAGAAGCTGATGCAGTTAAATCTGTTTATTAATCAGAAGCACAATGAAATAGGCAGCGTTTGCTTTCAGGCAGTGAGGGATATCCTTTTGTGTCTGTCAAAGCAGTACTTCAAATTCTTCTTGAATTCTATAACCCCACAGAATTTGTTCCTTAATCTACTGTAGGGACAAACAATAGAAGCTTTCAGTCCTGTCTTTACTTTCATTTTTATTTCTGGACATAAGTACAACTTTCTAAGCATGGAAAATACAGTGCTCTAGCTGACTTCCAGTGCTTTCTGCTAGGAACTCTTTATGAATGGAAATCTGTATGCAAAATGTCCTCCTTTTTCATCAACCTCGCTCTCACTGCGGATTCACGCAGAGCTGACTGCTTGAAACACCTCACAGTTAGATGTCTGAAAATGCTGTGGTTCATTAACGGGGAAAGATGACAGCAAGAGGCTGGTGAAAGACCTCAAATATTTGATCTGTTGTTTCTCATCAAAGAATAGTCATCAAATGCAACACTCCACGGTCCACAACAACAGAGGAAATTATCTTGCTGTTCAAAATCAAGCTAAGCTACCTATATGTTGACTATAGGAATATCAAGGAAATACAAAACTCATCGCAAAAGGTAGTTTAAGCAGGGACTTTTGTTTTGAAAATCTTCCTGCTTAACCGACTCCCTCCTTTTTTCTTAGCACTTTGCACAATGAAGAAAAAAGTTTCAATTTGTATGGTACAACTCTTAATAGAAACTAATTGTACTCACTATAATTATCATTTTGGAGCTTCCTATTTATGACCTCTTTTCTGGAAGACAGTCTGGCTACGCAAAGTCCAATGTCAGATAGCAAATAATTTTCCAGCCTCAATTAAAGGCAGCATTTGGTTATATATAGCATCTTATCTTCCATTAAGCTTAACAGGAGGGATATTACTTCACTAATTAAAAAAAAATGCCTTTGGGGTGGGGGGGTAGAGGAATCTAAAAAACAGTGGATTTGCATCAAAATGAAGAAAAAAGAGGGGGAAGAGTATTTTAGTGAAGTACAATGGTGCACCTTCTCTTGTAAAAATATTGTCTATTGAAACCTAAAAAAATAGAAAAGGTCATTACATATAGTAAAAATAGGAAAGTAAATGTATGTAGCAAAGACAAAAAGCATTTAGCTATCAGGTATGGAGCCCATCATTTTCTTGACAATCTGGAGTTTAAACTACAAACTCAAACAATTCCATTTATTTCAGTGAAAATAACCTTACTACAAAGAAGTATTTCCTTTTCCCAACACATTAGTTAACCACATCTCTTGCTGAGTCCTCGCAAGCCTTTTTTTTCTCCAACTGCTACTGGTTTTGAGGGGTTTGAGCTCAGATGCACAAATGGGCTGCACAGAAACTAGAGCAAATGTTGAACACAGAGCAGTTTATTAAAAATTTTATTTTGAGTATGCAAATCGCAAGGCTAGGGAAAACATTCTGCACAACACCACACAAGCGCACGAACAGATAGTGCAGTGCAGCTTGCATGTGCCTAAACAAAAAGTGTGATCAGTACGATCAAGAAGTGATCCTTGTCAGCTCTAACACAGAATGACAGCTACGTATCAAGTCAAAAAATCTTGGCAGAGAGAGCTCTTCCCATATTTCATTCCATTGTAAAAAGAAAAAGATTAAAGAACTCGTCTAACAAACCAGACGATTCACGCCCTCTGTGCGGCAAACTACTGTACAAACAGTACTGGCTCTGAAGTGACGACGACTCTTGCACTTGGAGAGAAAAACAGTTTGCTACACCAACTTGGATCACTTAGGGCTCGCATCTTCACAAATAGGGCAGTGCAGATTATACAACTGGGTTAGCTGTGGCCTCCTATCATTAGTACAGGAATAAAAACGTGCTAGAAGGCTAGTGGGCCAAAGTATTTATAGACTAAAACCTGCGGATGACATTTTAAGCTGAAGTCTCTGTGTTAGATGGCTGTCAAGGATGAACTGAAAACCTAATGAGAGTTTTCAGAATGGTATTTGTTTTAAAGCCCTTCTCTCTACAATTTTTTTCAATTTAAAACCAAAGGTAAACTGCTTTTTAGCATAAAACACGTGCAGTTCTAACATATGCAGTTACTAATTCTTTATGAAACGTCTTGAAAGATAGTATTTTTCGCAATATCAAAAAAGAATTATTTTCTGATGTGTTATGCAGCTCTTTACCCTCTCGTCGCCTTCACGGGGGTTTTGTTCTGTTTGTTTGTTTTAACCTATTTACAAAGCCTTACGTCAAATGTACAGTTGTTTCAATTATAAATCATAAATTATAGCTTGGAGGGGGGGTCGCTTACATTAAAATGAAATCCTTTCTCATATCACCTGAAACTTTTTTAATGGTAATGGGGAAAAAAAAGGAGTGGTGGAAAAGGCTACATGAGCCATATATTGGGTTTGTGTTTACAATATAAAGAAACGTACTGGAAGACTTCCAAATAGTTATTTACCATTTTCAAGACTTAATAACATTAAGTAGTCCAATGGCCAATAATTGTCTAGTATCTATTAGAGTAAGTAGGAGATTTACCCTGATAAGGTTTGTAGGTTTTCCACTACAAGACTAACCAGCTCCTTGAACTGAAATGTAGTAACAATTTACAGAAACCATCTGCATTTAATCTAACACTTTTTATTAAGGGACCCTAAAAGATTTTGTACACTGAGGACAGGAATGGTCCCTGTTTTATAGAGGTGAATATTATTGTGTCGAAAAAAGGTTACATAATTCACATACAGGAGAAAGAGGCAAACAAATCTCTACATCTTGATTCTAGCAAGTTTGTTTTCTAAGAGGTCAATGTTCTACGACCCTGCGAACCCGTAAAGGACACGTAACATATCCCTGTGAGCTGGGGAAAAGTGGCAGCTCACAACATTCAGGATGTGCAGGTCTAGTTTCAAGTAACTTAGTAAAACAACTGTGTTTACCAGAGAATCTTCATTGGCTTTTTTAAACTGAAAGTTTAGTCTTTTACAATTTAAGCAGCCAAGGATATAAAAAACAATCATCTATCAAAATTAGTATTTATGTCTGTATTTGTCAAATTGTTGAGATGGTCCTGCTTACTTAGGCCCACACTGTGGTATCATGTCTACTTGACTCTCTAACATCACTGGGTTAGCATCTTTTTGAAAATACTGGCATTTTACAGAAAGAGTGCCAATAACCCCTGGAGCGTGAATGGGCAAGAAGGACCCTCGGAGTATCCTCCACAATGGCTTATGAAGAAAAAACAAAACCATAAATTTATGTCCTAGATATAAATGAACATCCCCACAACTGGAGTATGTCACCATCACCCCGCTAACTTCAGTGAAGTTACAGCAATTTAAACCACTAAGCGTTCGACTCTGTAAGAGACTCAGTCCAGCAAGTAACTAAAATCTTTGAGACAAACTATAAAATGTAGGATACTTATATTAATGGAGAGTGTTATAATGTGCTCTGGCTATATCTGTTCTAGCTCCTTACAATGGTAACTGCTCTTCTTGCCAGCCCAGAGTACCATATTAAACCAGGCGTTCCCTTGATGGACAGCTCTTCTCCGCAGCAGCGTTGGAGGCCAGTGCACAAGAGCAGGGTGCCAGTAATTGCATCCTGGTCTCTAACAGCATACTACACCCTTACTTTAAGTTCTAACTTTCTCCAAATGAAAAACATGCAACTACTACTGAAGCGCAGTAATTTCAACGCAGAAGAGGTTAACAGACCGAGGCCCACAAGCAGCTTTGTGATCATCACGTTGTTTTTTCAAAATAAATGGACTAAAGGAAAAAACTGACACAGTGCACTCTATGGGAAGTGCCTCAAACGCACGCTGGCCTTCTTTCTGGCTGACCATTATGGACTTGTTCTCAATCCTGTCTCAAAAGATTAAGTGTGACAGGCCTCACACTGCATGATTTTCCCTTGCCATAGCAGTGAAGTCATCTTTGACACGGGCGTAAAAATCTGCTGTCTTGCCCGCTGTGTTACTACTTGCCTGTTAAAATTAAGAAGCCTGGTATGGTCGGTCAGTCTCTGGGAATCACATTAGATCCGTTTCTGCAGTTTATTTCTCTGCCCCTTCGCCAGTCAGTCACTAATTTTTTCAGGGCCTATATTCTTGAAATAGTTATAGTATGCAACTATTAACATTATTGTGAGTAATATTACAGCAGCAAGGGGAAACACAGCTTTTATCTACTGCCTGGATAGCAAATTAAATTAACTTTTTTTTTTCCTATAGAGAGAACATTACACAAGTTTAACTCTGGGTGTTTCTCTAGCTTTTGGTGAACCGAACACTCAGCTGTTTCAAGGAAAAGGAACAAACAATATTTACTAGATTATTTGCTATCCATTGTTCGACTTCTATGTCTAGAAAAGAATTTATGCAATGCTCTCTTTAAACGCAATTATTTCCCTCAAACAGTTTCCTTTCAGTAGCGGTGAGTTGATTTTTAATATATTTTTTCTTATCTCCTCCAGTTCAGTATCTTAACTTTCCATTTCTGCAAGTTTATTAATGACAAAAATATTTTTTATTCTCCTTGTAAATGCTTTTTAGGGATAATTATTACAGAATTATGTCTTTTAGTCTCATTGACTCTCTTACCATGAACATTCTGAGAACAGCTGATGGATTTTGCCATGTCCGTTTCATAATGTATTTTTGCCATGACTTTGTGCTCACTGACAGCACAGATGCTGAGATGTTTCTCACCTTTGCTACTGATTCATCTGTCATAGCTACTAAATTTGTCTGACACACCGTGGTATGATGAGAGACTGATAAGACAAAGTCAACGCCTCTCTGTTACCAAAGCTTCCCTATGATGTCATGATTTCCTATCTTTACCAATCCCCAACATTCCATGAAAGATATGAAAATGGGAAAAAGCAAGCAGTAAGCAGACATTACACAGAAAAGCAGAAACTTACACCCAACTATCTTCATCTCTGCGTCAGAAAGAAAGGGGAGAGAATACAGGGAAAGGAAAGGGAGAAGCCAGGAAATTAAGACAAGGAGAGAGAAAAAAGAGAAAGAAACATCACTCACAAGTAGAAGATGAAGCATGCACTTTTCATCAGAGGATCAAAGTAAAAGACAGAATACTTATCAGCACATGGGGGAGGGAAGGGATGTCCTTGGGGGAACTGACAAACGCCATGCCTATGCAATAGATTTCTGATCAGCAAGTTCTGTAAGAAATAAAGTTGCAATCCAAAAGGCAAGCAGCACATGCCTCATTGCTTTTATCTCTGGGGAAAGGTAAAATTGTCAGGATCAGATGGACAGTCTTAAACCCAGGAGCAATTTAGAAAAGACAAAAAAACCACAAATGAACAAAAACCCACCACACCTCTTCATGAGGCTGGTTTGACTGAATCCCTTCTGATTCGGACAAAAAAGATACTTAATGGCGTTATGATGCTCTTCTCAGATCACAACACAGTAGGAAACAAAGAACATTTTATCTTTAGAAATGAAGACAGCCATGGTTATTTTGCAGGATATTAGTCTTGTTCTGTATAACCATACAAGATATAAGCACATAAGGACCGGTTTCACTTTATTTCTTAATGATGACCAGCTACCACTCACGTTTCTCATATCTGAGTGAGGGAAAAGAGCGCTTGATATAGGAACTAATGCTACTGTTTAGAAAACAAAATGGGATAAGAAAACTGTGTGATAAGACACAGCTACAGAATTTTAATGGTTAACATGTCTACATGTGAAAGGATTTCCTGTTAAAAAATAAAGTGAAAATGTTAAAACCTATAACCAAGAAGATTCATTTGAAATGCTAGAGCTATTTACTTTTTTAAAAATAGATTTCTTGGTTCAGCAGAATGATCACCGCATATTTTAACAATACTAGGTGACCTAGCCTTTATTAATTTATTCATAAAAAACATTTTTAAACCACACTGCCTTGCAAAAATCTGCATCCACTTGCAAAATACAAGTCATGAACTTTCTGTGCTCTTTTCTGAAAGAGGAAACCCTGTCTAATGAGAAAGAAACAGTTCTGAAGCAAAGCAAGGAAGAGGCAGTTTGACAAAGACAATTAAAGCAGCAGACATGGTTGAGAACTGCTAACGTGCATAACGGTTGGGGTTTTGTTTGTTTGGTTTGTTTTTTCAAAAATGAAATATTTTCCAACTTTAGACAATACTAGTAAAGCTAAAAAAGACTGTCTGATTCTGGCTGTAACAACATAAGCACAAAGTAACTTGACGGACATTCCTTGTTCATGTAGCTCGGCTGAGCCACCTGAAAGACAACTTACTCCACGCACATGTTCTATCCTGGGCATTGGGTAAACTCAAACCACAGGTCGATCTATTGTTTTAAAGCAAATGACAGGCAAATATCTGCTGTTGCTTGAATAATGTCCAACATATTTTCATTGCCAAAAAATTTGATAAGTAATTAGGAATGAACACTGTTCACTGCATCAGTGAAGTTACATTATATTTTAATCTCCTAATTTTTCAGAGATTTCATTATCCTGGAGAATACCCAGGATAATGAAAATTTTTGTTTAGAGCACCATTCACAGCTCCCTCTCTCTTCACATCTCATCTCTACTCTGGCAATGTCCTAATTTATCATTACAGTGAGTCTATTCACACTTCCATGGCTGCCTTTCTTTTCTTACCTGGTGTTTAAAGACATTTACAAACTGCCTTTCTCCACAAATGTGAGCCATTTTTTTCCCACGTACAAATGCCTAAAGCTTTGCATCCAAACTCTACATAGGCAGCCTTCTTGTAGCCCTCTTTGAATCGAGAAGTTCTGGGTATCCAGTACCTCTAGAGAGGCAGTAAGCATTCAATAGCAGAATGGTGGTCCTTCCACACATTTGCTTGTATCAATCAGTATTTTGAGCAGATCTATATATATGAGACCAATTCCAGATAGATTATAATCTTAAAATCCCTGTGTTTTCTCCAACAAGAATTGTGGTTCCCACAAAAATGAGATTAGCAAGCAATTGTCATCTTTTGAAGCATACTGAGGGGCTGACCAGAGCTGGGAAGATCACTACTGTATGTGGATAGCCAGCTTACAATGGGAGTGCTGCAAGCATACGCTGTGGAATCTGGTTTTAATTTACTTAAACATCCAAGGTCTCTAGGCTGAATAGCACAAAGATCATAGTAATATACTTCTGATTTGGTCGACATCTTTTCTACTGAGGCAGTGTTTTTGCTAAGTTCTTAATTAGAGAGAGAAAAAGAAAGTTTGGAAATTTGAATTAGCTGCAATGAGTAGAGAATTTTTTAAAGTTTAGGGTAGGAGCACTTCTCGCATGAAAACTGCTAACCTGCTTTTTCAACCCCTGGACAAAAGCACTGCCCAAACCAGCAAAAGTAGAGGGAATAGAGACTCACTATGCCAGCATGCAGAAAGAGGCTAGGGCCCAGAAAATGAAAAAACAATTAGGGGGAACACTGAGGCCATAAGACTATTCCTTAAGCTTGCTAAAATTCAGTGGCCTGAAGCACTTCAGGGACAGCTCTATACATAAAAATGGAGAATAAAGGAATTATTGTAGGAGAATCAGTTCACTTATACAGGTAAGTAAGTGTTATTTTTGATGTTGACTTTTCTAGCTGTGATCTAGATATTCCAGCTGACACATCCAGCTGTGATCTCAATTACAGCAGATCCCCTTGCAGCAGCTGTGTCTGCATATCAACATGCAATATTTAATCTTTTCTCCATTTGATCGCTTTGGGTTAAGACTGGAACTGCTATAAGGTCACTAAAAACTAAAATTTATAATTGGCTTTATAGCTCACATCCTCTGCTGCTGTATTACTGTTATTTTCAAGTCCGTTAGTAAATAAAACACATGCTGTTCTAAATCCTTTCACTTTAGTTTCTAGAAATTCTTCCCACCTACTCCCTATTTTTATTGTGCTTTCTGAAGAGCCTCCATAACGAGGCTACAACAACTACTTTTGATACTGATGCGTCACTGCTGTTTTTCGAGTAATAGAATCTGATACTTTTCCCATTATGCTTTCATAAAATTTCCCATGTCTGCAAAGTCATCCTTGGTCTTCGTTATAATGCATAGCAATGAGGTAGTATTTCAAACACTATACATGCAATATAATTAGTAAGCCCATTTCTTACAATACTGTGAAAATCAAGACAGTATAATGCCAGGTTTTATATCTATTGATTGCATGACTGGCTAGGTTCTGGTTTCCTCCCTAAATGAGCTCTTTGCGATCCTGGGTCTACCTCAACTTGTGCCAAAACAAGAAGCATCTCAAGCTGCTGCTCCAGAAGTAAGGAGCAAATGAAGTACAGCAATGCTTCAGCCAAGACAGCTGTTGCACGGACTAGCTGGTCTGTAAGGCCATCTGGAAAATCAGACCAGATTTGCAGCCTCATGTGTTGTCAACCAATGCAAAAGGATCATACTAACTCCAAAAACCAAGTGGGCAAAGTGGAAACTCTTTTTCCAGGCTTTGGATTATTTGAAAGAAGAAACGTAATGCATTTTAAAAGAAGCACCTCTATGCTTAGCATACATGAGGGATATCTAACTGGGGGTTCAGGGCAGGGGGAATATCAAAGCAATCTTTCCAGATCACCTTCTATACATGTGAATTTAACACCTTCTATTACTATAATGTTCGTTGATTAAAATGTTTTAGCATGCCTCCTTGAACCTGGAATTGGCATTTAGTGATAAATAAGGCAACTCTTCTATTCTTTAAGTAAAGCACCCATCCCAGTGACAACTTGTCTAGAAGCGTATGAGGAAAAAACGACCAATATTTTAAGACTAGAGCTATTATGTTTACCTGGCATTATAACATCAGGAAAACCCAGCTTCCTGGTAACAGAAACGCCTCTGTTAAAGATCATGGGGTTTTCCCTTCGAATCTGCTCCATGTCGCCACGTAGAAGCTGAAGAGATATTATAAGTCCTGGAAGAAAAAAGATGTTCATTTTTTCAGACCTAAGAATTAGATGTCTGTATATACAAGGCACGCAGGTAAAAGAATGCTTTGCTCCACAGTTAATTTAATACTAATATATAAATACAGAATTTTTTCCTCCCTTGGAGTAATTTAAAAGTGAAATGGAAGAAACAAATCTGCTTTAATGGATCAGTTAAGATCATAATATTACATAAAAACACAGTTTTCAAAAATCAGAATACTTAATTTTGCAGAGATGTCACAAGTTACAGTAAACTACTTAGCCTTATTTCTATTCCTCACATACAGCAGGTTACAACACATGTATGAGCAATGCCACCTCCATCTGAACGACCACATCGCACAATGCTGTAGAACATCTCTAAAGTGCCTTTAATCCCACTTAATACCATTAAAAAAAAATAAATCTCAAAGCGTATCTGTTCCACTTGTTTCTTTAACTACTTCATACAAGAATGTTGATTTTAATGAAATTCCCTTCAGTATCTTAACATATTTCAGGAGTACCAACTGGTCAAACTGGCTTCAGAAAATGAGAGTAAGAAAGGCTCAGCAACTAGCTCTTTCAAAGCGACCCTTTGTTCAGTGTATCAACTGAATAGCTTGACCAGGAATAATTACACAGTTAATCTCGGTCCAACTGCTTTCTCTAGTTGCTTTTAATTTATAGCATACGACACCCCTAAAATGAGGATAATGTATTGGTAAAGTTAGAAAGTCAAGCATTAAGATACCAGAAATGGATTAAGCTCAATCATGTAAGCTTAGTCTCATCTGCTGAGCATACGTTACCAGCTTCACTCATCAATGTGAATTATATTCACATAGTAATTTTCCACAATCTTTATCTCATTCAATGAATGATAGCTAGTCAATAGTTCTTTCTATCCTCTCTGTTCACTTGCTGGAACAACACATAAGAAAACAAACGCTGCCTTGTATACATATTCTTGCATGAGCCATCTAATGTTCTGCTATTTCCTAAGCTTAATATATTGGCTTTGTGAACAATATTTAGTTGCCATTTTGTTAGACAAGTTACTAGGGGAATGAAACCAGCAATATTGTGTACCGCCCACCCAGTTTCTGCTCTCTTCCCTTGAAATAATTTTCAAGCCTGTTGTTTGACTTCAGCCAAATTTGGCAAATAAGTAGGTATCTGGATGACATGAAGACTGTATAAGTTTTATGAATACTGGGAGTTGGGATTAAAAAAAGAGCATAAAGCCTTAAAACGAAGGAAAAGGGAGGCCAACCAGTCAGCTGGACAATCAGCATGTACGTACTCAAAAGCTGCCAAAACATAGACTTGCAACTGTCCAGCTAGGCAGGCAGAAGAGCGCTGCAAAGCACTGCAGGGAAAACAGAGGCTTTATAATCACAAAAAAAATTCAAACCCCTGGAATACCATGTATGAGTGTACATCTGTGGGTGTGTGTGTGCTACAGAAGGTTTAAGAGAACACAGGAGACAAGCTGATTAGAAATCAGTCTTGACTGTTTTTGCCACTTACAGAAAAACTTGTTCATTTTATATCCTCTTTTGCTATTAACAACAAACAAATGAAAATAAATTCAAAAAATTCCAGCGTAAAGGACTGGAGCAAATTTGGAAGTTCAGACCTCCCCACACCCAGCATCCCCAGTACTTAACAAATAGCATCAGAATTAATCTATTATCTATAAAAATCAGTCACTAGAGGTAATAGAATATGTAATTTTCCAGCATGGTATTACATATATTACTTATGTGATACCCTCTCACATATTCCACCCCAAAAAAACTTCTGCCTAGCTTCTTGCTCTCCCCAAGAGGTTTGTAAATCTAATCTCCAGTCTTCTTTTTTTACCCAGTCTATCCTTCCAGTTTTTTCTATTCCCTGCAGCAGATCTGAAGGACTAATTTTACACAAGACCCGGAACGGTGGGGAGAGAAACAACCAGAGAGCTCTTCTTCAGGGAAAAAAAATCACACTTGTGATTTGAGCAGTTTCTCACTGTAAGCGCAGGTTCTGAGAGGCCCAAACTGTATTACTTACGCTTAAATCATGTCAGCCTGCAATACAGCCCCTCCCACCAGGACAATACTCTGCCAAATTTCAACCTCCTGTTCCAGAGATGCACCAGATCTTAATGAAATGTTTGAAATAATTATTTTAAAAAGCCAAAGGCAAGGGTAAAAAGCTATCTATTTCCCTTTTTTCTGCTCTTCAAAAAAGCTCATGCTTGAAAAAAAAAGTTTTAGGCAGACACCTGGCATCGGAAAGAAATGCAAACAGTCCAAGTTTTCAAAGTTATAAACAATTCAGGAAAATGTTTTAATGTAAGTGGTGGATGACCTTAACTGTAAGAGGAGGAACACCAGGGAAGGAGACCAGCTTTGCGTACAATAAAATTCCAAACCTGAAAACTGTTTTATTTGCTTATTGTTGTGCTTAATATCTTCTCTGGGAGTAACTGCATATTGCACTACAGTATCTCTATATGCAAACAAGTGAAATGAAGACAATATCAGTATTCGGACATCAGTACGCCGATGAATCAGGCACTCAGTAATGAATGCAAAACTGGCTGTAACGAAGCAGAACTGTATCCTATCGGCTGGTTCATTTGGAATGGAATAGTAATGGTATCTCTGAATTGGCGAACTACAGAAATCATTAAATGAGGTAACAAGATAGGACAACATTTACTTTCCATATTTATCTGTCATCAACTAGGAAAACGAAAACAGATTTGAAAGGTGGCAAAAACTCTGCCAAGACAGTTAAGTCTCCTCAACTGTGTAATGAAACATTTAGTACTGAAACTATCACAGACAGTCTTCTTGATAATTAATTTGCAAGTACAAAAACACTGCTTGTTTTCTGGACAGTCAGAATTTTCTGAATAGTCAGACAAATATGTTAGACAAATTTAACCTCTGGCTTTGCTTCTGTTGACAAGGATGCAGAGTATCCTCAGGAGAGCAGGCCTTAGACATGTGTTATACCTGGGCTTTTCAAGGGAATACAGGATGAAAAGGAAGACAGTTTTACTCAGGGAAATTCTGACGAAGAAAATTTAAATTCTTCACTTCCTGTGCAGCCAAGTCTGGTCACAGTAACTTAAGCCAGTGTCACAAAAAACCCCCAAACCTGTGAAGGAGTTCTGCAATGCTGGTTGCTGCTGATGTTGTATCCCCCCAGGGCTAGCAGTGTTGACGGGCACAGATACCTGCAGCAACTGCAACGGCCGCTAAACAGACTCACAGAGTAAGCGAACACTGTACCAGGTCACTCGCTCTCTCCACTGCCGACCTCTCTTGAGATAAAATAACACTACAGCTAGAACGATGAAGGAAATTTAGCACGCTGAATTAATATTATTGTCAGCCGTATCTGAGAAGGAAAGATATCAGGAGGTGGTTTTTTTAATTCCTGGTTAAATTGGCAGACGCAATATAGATTTTCACCTGTAAACTGAACGTGAATGAACTTTAGCTAAACTTTTAAACCATCACAAGTAGAGAAATTCAGCTACGCATAATCTCACGTCTCACTGAATTTCTCCGCTATAAATAATTATCAGTTTCCTAAAGGAAATCTTCATCTGTTATTATGACAAAAATGCACAAGTAAATATTTACCATAGTTTGAGCTGGGTGCTGTGTATTTGGTGCTGGACTTGCGAATAATATTTTCATGGATCTGGCACCATTCATTTTCGTTGTTACACCTAAAATAAAAGAACACTAATTCAAGTTAAAAGCTTTCTGCTGAACCATCTTAGGACAGGAAAGTCAACTTTGCTGTACAGATAACATGAAAGATTGTGGGGTTTTGATGAATGAGAGAAATCCCACATAACTCTTGTTTTTAAAAGTGGAAGGAAACAAAACATTCCCTAATAGTTATCTCCTTTTTATGGACACTTTGGAGCCTGGGGTGACTTTTCTGTCATCAAAGCCATTGTTTCAGTCTTCATATTATGACAGAACGAAGCAAGCTCTGGACATCTTTTGTTGAATTCTGTGCACTTAGAAAATTAATTTTAAGATGAAATTAACTGTTGCCATAATATTACCTTTTTGTGCTTAATAATTAAAAAAAAGTCAAAACCAAGAAATAAAAAGTGAAATTTGAAAGACTAAATAAACCCTCGATTTTTAGTATCTCAGACATTTACAACAAGACTTTTGCTTACCTACATATTTTACAGAACACCTTGAAACATGATGCACCCCCCCCCCCGCCCCCCAACTGTAGGACAAGGATATATAACAACACAAAGTATGCTTCCGTATGCGTATCATCTTCTGAAGGACCATTTCACAACTGTTTATTCAGCTATGTGTAATTTTAAGAAGCATTTGTAAATGCTGTTATATTTCATTTTCAGTTACATTACCATCTGTAAACCCCCAATAAAATTCCAGGTCCAAAATGACAGTTTATCTTTCCTGTTAGGCTATGCAGTTAAAGGCTCCTGGTGCTGAACACAAAGGAGGACAGGAACAGCGGCAGGTGGGGGAGCCCGACAACCCCGTCAGAGAACACCCAGCACCCCGGGCCTGCTCCTCCCGGGCTGCCGCAGCAGGACGGCCAGCACAGCGTCCAGGCGCGAACCCCGCCAAGACGAGCCAGCCAGAAAGGCTCTCTGGGTCGCCTTGAAGACTGAAATGGGTTACTGCCTTCGGTGATAATGGGATGCTGGGGAAGAGCATTTTGGGATTGTTCGAGACTTAATACGAACTGTAGGGAAATAGAGGTTTAAGGGTATAAAACGGCCCAGTCACGTGTAAACAGGTTGCTGCCAGTACGCGTGTCTGGTCATGCCCTGTGCCTGAAGTGAGTGTCTAAAACCAGGGACCGGAGGGATTTGCAGTGTGTATATGTATGTATACATGTTTTTCACTAACAGGTTTTTACCCTGATAAACCAGAGAGGAAAACAGGATGAGGCCTTTGGTGCTGTACATGTTTGTACGGGTGCGTGCTTTCTGCCCGTGTTGATCTGCGTGGCCGGCTGTGCGTGCACGTACAGCGCGTGTGCACACATGTGCAATACAGGCCCAGCCTCCTGCCAGGCTGGACCTGGGGGCGCGGAGCTACGCTCTCTACCGCAGCACCATGCTATGCCATTGCATGCTATTCCATTCTATTTCCCGTGCAGTGGAAAGTCAAAACCAGTACCTCCTACTGCTCCATTCCATGCTTTATGTATAAACATTTTCAAGTAGAGCAATATTTTTTTTTAAATCCTCTTTAAATCACTATCTCTACCTATAGCTCTCTAGATATTCTCATTACTCTGATGGCAAGATTCTGGAGAGAGAAATTAGGGACACTGCAACGTTTGGAAATCATGTTGTGAGAGAGATAGCTGAGAGCACCAGAAACAGATGTTTCAGTTTCCTTTCCAGTCATGGAGAAATACAGATACTTTTAATGATAACTCACAACAAAATCATCACAGGATCAGAGAGCCAGCAAAGCAAGAAACAGAACGAGAGCACACCTGGATGCTTCCTTCTTTCTGGATCTTGGGCACCTGAGTCAGAAGTGCCACACTTCTGTTTAGGATCCAAAGCTAGAGAAAACTTTCTCCAGTGACAAGATATATTCAGAGCTATATTTTGCAAATTACGGTTTACACAACATAGCAATATTGAACTAGTATTTGTTTATATGTTTCTATTGTCAATTGGCAAGAGACACTACTTGGCAGTTGGTAGTCTGCATCTAGAATACTGCTCAGCTTTGGGCTCTCTGAAACAAACCAGGCATCTGGAGAGAGCCCTGTGGACGGGCAGGCGCTGGAGCACGAGCTGCAGGAGGAGAGGCTGAGGGCCCGGGCTTCTTCAGCCTGAAGAAGACAAGGCAAGAGGGGGAACATTAACAGCAAGGCCTACAAGGCGTTACAAGGCCAAAAGAGCCGGCCAGCTTCTCCAGTGGTGCACAGTGAGATGACGTAAAGCAAGAGCCATAGACACAAACAAGAAGGGTTCAGACTGGGTATTAGAAAAAGCTTTTCCATGAGGACAGTCAAGCATTCCCGGAACAGGCTGTCCAGAGAGGCTGTGCAGTCTCCATCCTCGGACGTTATGGAGACACGACCGGGCGAAGCCCTGAGCGGCCTGGTCTGATCTCACAGCTGGCCTTGCTCCGAGAAGCAGGCTGGACTAGAGAGCTCCCTGCCAACCTGACTTAGGATTCTTCTTTACCTTAACATCAAAGTCACACAACTTTATTTGCACTAGTATCTGTAAAGCTGTATAACCAACCTACTGAACGCACTAAGCTTGAACGGAATCATACCAGGAAAAAAGTGCCGTCAGTGCTATGTAGCTTGTTACCACGTAATGAAGGAGCACACTATAAATGTTATGAAGTGCTTTACACTACCGTAAGCGCAGCTGAAATGACAATTTTACCACTATAATAATCTGACTGAAAAACAAAAATGGAACCTTTACCACAAACAGTGCTATTGGTTAAAAATGAAAAAAAAAAAAGGAAAAGAAAAAAAGAAAAAGCAGTATGTTGATCAAGTCTAATTGCCTTTTAAATTCAATTGTGCTCTATTTAAATGACAACTGCAAGATTTAAAGATTCCCCATGAAGTCAGCAATTTTTGACTCAGTAGCAATAGTGAATCTTATTTCTCCTGAAGTGCAATTGAATTAAATGATTAAACTTCTTTCCTACTGACTCTTAAAAGTTAACAAAAAAAACCCCAACCCAAACCATACAAACAAAAAACCCACAAAAAACCAATGAAGACTATAAGCCTTCAGCTCCTAGCAAGAAAGGAGTCTTGAGAAATAAATCACTTTGTAAAACTTCTCCCAAGCATATTAACATTTTTTCCCTTTTTTTTGTTTCCCCTCAAGAATACATAACGTTGGCAAAATTAGGGTAAGATACAAACCAGCTACTGTGAAGACAGTAGGGATTTTTTTGTCTGCTGCATTACGTAACTGAAGAATAGCACGGCAAAAGGAATTAAGGCTATCTAGAACAAGTAGTAGCTGGTAATTTTCTACAGCTTCAGTATTACAAAACCATATACTGCCAAGAATAATGCGATAACCCACAAAGTCTGTTATGGCACACTTACTGACATCCCCCGCAAATGGTGATTATTATAAAAGCAGAAGGAACATAGAAAAATTGGAACAAATGAAACATGAAGTACAGACAGTAAAAAAGGAAAAAATGGAGAAAAAACATTAGGAGTTACTTCTTCCCAGCATGCTACCCAAAAATATTCATTTAATTAAAACACTGATCAGGCTGTATTCCTAGGTTATCCGGTGCAGTTAGACTGGGATTATCCCACCTGAAATCTTAGCTCCACCTATCTCAACATTCCTCCTTTCGCTGCAATGGGTTGAGGTATGAGACATCTCAGCTGATTGTTAAGAATGAATGAACATGAAAAAAAGCTTCCCACGCTGGCAACAGGAGATGCTACTTGGGCAGGGTCCATGAGCAGTCAGGCTCACGTACCCTGCCCTGAGGTTGCTGGATTAGGGATGTTCAGACAGTGTACATCCCTGTCTGTTCCTATTCCTCTGTTTATGGACTTGTTCATTAACTTATCTAATCCCCTTTAGACCTGCTAATACTGCCTGTCTTCACAACATCCTGTGGCAACAAAACGCAGAAGATCATTACCTGCTTTCTAAAGAAGTGCTTTCTCCATCTTTATTAACGTCATCTCCTACCAATTTCATTGAGCATCCATAATTCTTGTAGTGTTGTAGTCCACGAACAACAGTTTACCCTCCACCATGATTTTGTAAGTCTTGGTTGTATCCCTTCCCACCACCACTTTTCTCCTCTTCAAACTGAAGCTCCCCACCTTCTCAATCTCTCTCATAAAGAAATGGCTCTATACCAGTAAACATTTTAGTTGCTCTACTCCATGCCTTCTGTAACTACTATATCCTTTTTGGGAGGAGAGATCAGATGTGCACGCAGTAACTCAAGGTAGGTCAGCACTGAAGTGACCTTCCAGAACTTAACAGTACGGCAAATGGACTACACTTGCACTCCCCAAAACCATCTCTCAAAACCAAAACACAACAGAGCTAAGGCATTAATGGACAGTGCAAAAACCCTTTCAATAACTGTGGTGCTCTGTGCTAACTCTGAACTTTAACCAATATTCAGCTTACTCGTCAGGAAAAAATAATAATTATCTTCACATTTGTTTGTGAATTATATTTGTGTTTACTTCTCTTCTCTTGCCAAGAGATTCAAAGTCATTTACCCTACTGCAAACAATATGCCCAAAGATAACCAATAGGACAAATTCTATACCATCCTCCATCCTCACAGCTGAGACTACAGAACATTTCTAACCTCTGGTAACTTTTTAGTTGCTGTACCAGCCTCTGGAGCGCAAGTTAAAATAGATTTCAGCCTCCAATGACTTATGCCTGCAAATGAACCTGGAACAAAGCTATCCCAAAATCAAGGGACTGTAAAGATAGCTTAAAGCTAGTTTTGTGCCAGCTACCAATGAGAGCTGCACTTCACATTTCCTGAACACAAAGGAGAAGAATATTATCCCAAGTTTGAAATGCTGGCCTGAAAACACTTGCCCCTAATGCACTTTAATGTGTTAACGTTTTACTTGTCTAAATACCGAACATGTTATAACATATATTTCTAGTTTAAATAAGAATTTTCTCCTGAGCCATCCATCAGCTTTTCAGGTTGGCTGGTTCTACAGTAAATTTACCATTTGGAATGTTTGCCATACTACATCAGAGCCTGATGTCAGACAGATGGGGACAGAAATGCAATGTACGCTCTTGTCCAGCTGGGCAAATAGCAACAACTGAATATCAAAAGGGAAAGGCATTCAGGCAATACACCACATTAAGAGGTAGGAATTTTAAGAGCTAGTGCTGGAGAAGGAGAAAAAAAAAAAAGGACTGAGAGGAAAGGGAACAAAAAATAAAACTGAAAACGGTCATATGAAAGAGAAATACATAAAGTTTTTAGGGGAATGGGAAGATTGACACAGAGAGTAACATTCAATGAGCAAAAAACTCCATTAAAGATAAAAATTCATATAAAAATACGAAATCAAGTAATCTCAGAAAAAGAAGGGATTGAGAATTTAGTTTCCATCTCACTTTTAAAATATTTTACATGTATACTATTAAAAAGAATTATAAAAGTAAACCTTCATGCTTTTACATAATAAGCTTATAACTAGAGCTGTGGTACTATATCCTCTTAGGAAGATTATAACATGACTGCGGGATTAACAAACAGGAAAATCTGGATTGTGAGAAAGAAGTATTTTTCAGACGTAAATCTTTAACAATAAGGCAAGCTGAGAAAGACTGGTGAAGTAAATTGATTTTTTTTTTCCCTCATAAGCATTCTCTCTTGTGGATCCAGCAAAAGTCTCCATTGAAACACCATGTATTTGTTTCAGCCTTTGTTAGGTTTTCAGACTCTCAAATTTTTTCCAGCTTCTCCCTGTGAAAAGGCTTTTCTGGCTGTATGCTGCCTGCCTCATTTGTGGCAGCTGTAAGCTTTAGCTTTAGCCAGATAGTGTACAAAAAGAATGCTTTTTACTGCTCTTTTAAAAATAAAAATACTCCTCCCTCCTTATTTCATCCTTATGATGTTTTTGGGTTAGCCTGAGGCATTTTAACAATAATCAAAATGAGAACAGCAGGTAAGAAAATCAGTTCAGCATTGTTTAAGCATTCATAGACAATTTTAAACTTACAAAGGACAAAAATCTGTCATTTCAATTTTAGTCTACAAAGCAAGAAAAGGTAGGTTAGCTAAAAGAATGTGCAAAGAGAAGATGCAAACAGATAAACCTGTGAAAACATTCTGTCATGGAAGACCAACAGCTATTAAAGCTGCAAAGGGGATAAGCTGGTGCCCTTCAGATATATCCTTTCTCCTTTCTGAAGATTTTGTTGGCAGTTTACAGAGAACACTCCAAACAGCAGTAGCATAAAATAATGATGTACAAGACTTATAACAACTCAAGCAAATGATGATAGTGATAAAAAATTACAAGCATCTGATTACAGAGCTGAATTCTGTTATGGGCTCTACTTCCTCTCCGGGAAGGCAGTAAAGGGTGCGCAGGGCTGTTAAAAAGAAAGGGTGTGGGGAAGCAGATGTGAAGAACAACAGCTGGTATAAACCTACTGAAAAATTTAGGCAGATGCAGCTGGTACTTTGGGTGGTGTGAAGGGAATCCACAGTTACAAAACTTCAGATTAAGAGGAAGAAACAGGAAGCTCTCTATCCTGTGATTTTTTTGATCACAGTACCAGGACTTTGGATTGCTCTAACTGGCTGCATTTGTCACTGACAAATGGAGAAGTCCAGTATTTTACAGGTTTTTCTCTCCTATTTTTCAGTGAGGAAGAAGCTAAAGATGCATTAAAAGGGCCAAAACAGAAATCTGACATTCAGAATGTTCCATTCACGTAAACATTCGAAATGTTGCAGTTGCAATATATTAACACGTATCTACAAGGCCAATATTAACATCAACTCTATAACCAAAAGCCACTGGTTTGAGATAAGCTGAAATGGAATGGTGACAAAATGCCAAGATTATCCAGATCCTATTGGCAAAGAGAAGAAAGACGACCATTTTCTTCCCTCTAACTTGACATTTTTGCTACAGTTTTCATAACTGTTGGCAAAAGAAGAATGGAAGAGCTGACTCTGAGAGACTTTTCTTTGGACTCACAGATTTCTAATGTATGAAGAGATATCCAAAAATCTTTCAGTGAACAGTGAAAGCCATTTTTTCATTTGTAGTTTCCCTTGAATGTCCGATTTTCTGCTGCTGAATGCACTTCTCAAAGAATAACAAAGTTCTATAATCCCCCCAAATTATCTTATTACTTGGATAGTGGCCACAGACCACAAAGTAATGTCAGCTGTATCTCAGCCCATCCGCAAAGCAGATCTTGCCAGTATTTATCCTCACTGACAAGAGATTTAAATATGCCCTACAGTCTCCAGACAGTTTGTCTGTGGCCTCTTTATTACGACTGTGAGACCATGTTTCATAATAAGAATTTGTTAGTTCAAAGTTCAGAATCACAAATAACTGAAGGTAGATTCTTGCTCAAAAAACGTTGACTTGTTTTGAATTTTCCGGTCACTCACTGTTGACTTCAGTTGTTTTCTACTTCTTTTGTTGGTCACCATGACTGATAAGGAATAGGAGATGAGGCGTGAGTAACTATGCCCATCACCTGGTGAAATATAGCCTATTTCTTTGGTTTTGAGCTTAGGTGATTTAAAATAAATCATACTAATACAAGTGCAGCTTTGCATGTCACATACGTTTGGGCAATATTAAATAATTCCTGAAGGATTTCACATACCTGAAACATCTGTGGTAATATTCATTAGTTTCTATGAGTTTCTGGAATAATAAAGGAGCAAAACCCAGTGCCAACAGCAATAGTTTACCTTGTGAGGAGGATAAAGCAGCAAATGCAGTTTATGGCACCTTGATATTTAATATCTCTTTAGTATCTCATCAGCCAACATATACAAAGTGTTTTTCCTAATTCTTTTCCTTCTAGGAGTTACTCACGTGTAAACTTTGAGAACAAAATCTTTCTCTTCTTTTATTTCAGAGATTGACTGAAGTACATCCATGATACTCAGAACTGCACAGCCATAGGGGCGGCGATAGTGCAAATGAGGGGGCCCTTTTTTTGAGTCATTTAGCAACATGCGACCTAAAATTAACAGAAATTTAAAACATTAGAGATTCACATGCAGCCGTTCTGTCTATTCTGTTCTATTATCCCTCTGAGTATGCATATCTACAGAAAGTTTCAGCTACAGCTTGCAGTCCTTCCTGTACTTCCCACTCTTTTTCTCTTCTTACACAGCTCCAAATCCAGAGGTCCATTTGAACCTACCTGACCCACTTGGCTACTGTGATTAAGGCCCATCACCTCATTTAGCTAACAGAACAGTCAAGGGCAAAGTGACCAGCATCACGTCTGACCATCTTTGATTTGCAGCCCCATGACACATATTTGCATCCAGCTGGGTTGACTACAAATCATCTGTTGAATGAGCCAAGAATACGGCTTGTACTCACCTCTCTGCATCCACACAAAGATTCACTTTGGTCCTTCTGTTATAGTCCAGGACTTACACAAATTATCACTTTATACAATTACTTTAAGGGAATGTATTTGATATTGTGTCAATTTATCGTCTTTGTCTTGAAGCGCATAAAGGAGAATTCTGAGATAAGAAGCTGCTCAATGATTAACTCCCTATTGCTAAAGCAGTTTTTTAATAGAGTAAAAAATGCCAAGACCAGAAAAATCACTATGATCATCTAAGCCAACTTGTGACATTACACATAGTAATTTGTCCAGCACTTTTTGCATCAAGGTTAAGAATCTGAGCTTGAAGTACATCTTTCTACAAGCTTCATTTATCATCTCCAGTGCTACAGAGTAATTCTAACTTTTAGACACTTTATGACACAGTGAAGTCAGATAATGAAAAACTGATCCTTCTAACACATTTGTGACTTAGAAGGCATACTGTTCATAGGACAACACAACAAAGCTACGGTTTCACTAAGCTGTTTAGACCTCCTGTACTTCAGAAAAGGTATCTGGGGCTGGTAATGGATGCCAGTAGTGAATGGGCTGGAAATGGGGTTAAATGCCCTTTCATTGCAAACACTACCTAGCCATTTTTCAGTTAAGTGAAAACCTGGAAAACATGAAAGACAGTGCACTACTCCATTTTTTAGAATAATACAACTGAAGAGACTGTCTGTTATTCCTACTATATGTTGTTTACGTTTTAGGCTTAAATATTTGAAATAAGTTATACTTAACATAGGCAAAATATTTACTTGCTAATTTCTCAGTGAAAGTACACACATTCATAGTTTAGAACCATTTAACTCCCTGTTACTAACTAATTATATCCTTATTAACTAGAGGGTTTTTTTCTATCCAGCACCTTCCATCTAGAAGAGATTCTAGGAATTTAATTAATGTACCAGAAGTCATACAGTCACTTCACTTAAACACACGGCTGGGCTAAAAAATTCATCTAGCTGTCCGTGAACTACTTTGAGCACTGTACTATACCATAAAAGACACATTCTAAATCCAACTTCAATCATAAACTTTCCATTCTTGCTACTGCAAATCTCAAGAAGAATAAATGAAGCCTAGCCTGGCCTATGAATAGTCAGAGAAACCCACTCTATAAAGGGTGACTAGGCGAGCAATTTAGCAAGGAAAGGCCTTCTTCCTTGGGTAGGGTCAGGTCTAGGTACTATGCATCCAGATCTCTCCTTTGGAGAGCTCTATGTGAGCAGCCAAGAGAACTGGAAAGAAGCAAGTGTATGCTGCTAAATGTTGGGCTGCAAGCTTGATAGGCTTCCAGCAGGCAGGTACTGCTGCTGATGCGCCTTTTTGGCATCAGCAGGTAGAAAGAACACCTGACCGGTGTGACAGCTCCCCTGCTCTTACGATTTATAGGCATCCCCCTAAACGTGAGTGTGGGTTCTTGGATGCACTGCAGGCTCCTACAGCAGAAAACAGATCTTTATATATATTTGTCTAACAGCCTCTGATTTACTAGATGTGAAAGGCCAGGCACGCTGATGTCCTGCCCTGTAAACTAGCTATATATCATCAGTAAGAAGACCTCACTTGAAATTTTGGAACATTAAACAAAAAGCCTTTTAGTTCCTCCCTCCTCCCCCAAATGGGCTGTTTAATCAAATATTTTGTTTCAGACTGAGAGAAAAAAAAATCACTGTTAAACAGTCATCAGTAACCTTTTAACGCTTAGCAACATATGGTCTGAATATTAATCTCAGCATATAGGCATGGTCTATGACTGAGTTTTCTAACTGGTTAAATCATTATAATGTCAGTTAAGTAAAACATACATTTAAAATATTGTAAAAGCATTGTTAATTGCATATATTTCAAGTAATAAATCATACTGTACCTATTCGAATTACATGGGCAACTATGTACAAATCTCTCTTCATGTCCTTGCTGCTGAGATCCTAAAAGATTGGAAAAAATAGAGACATTTAAAAAAAAGAACACACTGCTCTTCCAAAATAAGTGCCTGCAAAATTCCCACAAACAATAATATGGACTACACGGTATTACTCTCCATTCATTTAGTTCCTGCATCTTTAAATAAGGGAAAGTATTGTTATTTCTAATTTACAGACAAGAAAAATAAAGCATAGAAGGATTATATTTGGTTGGAATGTTCTTTAGAAGGAAAAGAAATGAAAGATTCTCACTCCACTGATCAGTGATGCTGTATCCTAGCACTGTATTCTAGCAAACACTTAAAATGTTCATTTAATCCTTAATTCAAACACGTTATTAGATTGTATTAAATTTACAAAGCAAATTTAAACCCGCGAGTTACCTCAGCTGCAACCCATTCTGGCTTCCTTCACCCCATCCCCTGACTGCAGGTCACAGACCTCTCCCTAACCCTGTTCCTTTGCTTCTGCTTTCCTTTTTTGGCTTTTGACTTCTCATCATGGAGTCTTAGTCTCACACGATGGCTCTAGAAAAAATTTGCAGCATGACTGTCAGAATTCAGATAAAACTTGAAGTGCGTTTTATTTTATGAGTGGATAGGTGCAATTCCTCAGAACAAGCAAGTCTGAAGAGGAAAAAAGGTAGGAGACTCAGAGACATGGTTTACTTTAATGCTTTTAAACGTGCAGCTTTAGTCCTGTTGCATACGATATCTGTTCATTACATGAGGAAAGCAGCAAGGCAGTATCTCAACCATGCATAGAACCGACAGGCTCTAGCTATGTGAGCTGATGAGAGCCAAGGGCAGCTAGCTCATAGCTAACCTTCTTAGAAGTCCAAAACCAGGGAAGGCTGCATGCAGGCTGCTGACTGGAAATGCTTTCTGCCCCTTCTAACTGCTGAGACATGCCAAGGGATTATTTGGGGAGCACGGGAGCTGGAAAGGGCCACATTTGGCTAAAAACATTCTAACAGTTTAAGTAGCATAGATGGTCACTTGCACTTAGTATGTTAGAAACAGTGATAGAATATTAGAAAAACTAAGAAACAAACTCAGTTTTAAGATGAGGTAATTGCTTAGTAAAACATAGGACCTTAAGATCTCCCAAGAGTTATTTTATGGCAAGCAACTATATACATGGATGGAAACTCTGAAATTCCATGTCACAGAATAGCAGATCAAAACTGTTAAAAATGAGCTTAAAGAAAAGCCAAAAAAATGGGAAAAGGAGAACCTACAGAAGAGCAAAAGGAAAGTTGAAGCTAATGAAGACAAAAAATTATTATTAGAGGTTTGTCAAGGTCAATAATAAGGAACATAAATTAAGAAAATACGTATAGAGCACTTGTCAATAACTCATTGCTGTGGCATTTTGCATTAACATGTTAGAAGCTGTCTTAATTGCAATTTCCTTGGCGTGTTACATTTTTTCTGATAACATTATAAACAAAGATCAACCTCTAAGACATTCCCCCCTTTCTTTTTATTAATTAGAAGAAAGATCTAAAGAAGCACTTCTTCCTAAAAACATCAGCATTGTTCAACAAGTTCTTCTGATGTTACTAACCTCCAAGACAAGAAGATTTTAACCAGATAATAGGTATGTTGAGAATATTCATTCATGTTTTAGACTCTGATGCCAAAAGGGGCTCCTTGTGCCCTACAGCAACAGCTGTTGCCTCCTCCTCTCTCTCCACTCTACTAGGGGCTATCATCTTCTTGTTACGTCCTGACTTACGCCATACAGCCTCCAAATTCTCCAAACATAAAGGGTGTCGCTCCAGTCATTTCTCAGGAGAACAACTGGGAACGCAAAATGGTTAATGTATTCTTCCTAGGAATGCGGGAGAGTGCGTGAAGCGTGTGCGCATGTGAAAGAGAAACGTGCAAAAAGAAGGTCTGAAGCTCAGCTACTGTTGTTCACTCCTCCCCTTACACTGAAGCCATGGACATCACCGCACATCATTTTAAAACAAGTTTTTTTGTTGTTTGTACAAAATGTTTTCAACATGATGCTTTTTAAAAACAGCTCTAGGGCTTTATATGTGGGAGCAAATAGCAAAGTCAAGTCGACTTTACAAACAACTTGAGATGATGGCTATGCATTCATGTTTCTTCACTTTTCTTTTTTCCTTTTCAATTGAATAAAGATATCCATCCCAGTGGCAACAGGCACTTCTAAAAGGCACGCTTGCGTGGGCAGAACAACTCCGGTGGATTTGTTTATGCACAAATGCAGCCTGGCCTCTTAATACTACACTTTTTTGAAAATACAATGCAAAAAGCAGCTGGAAAAATCTCAGTAACACACATTCAGGTAAAATCTTGTACTTTGCCTTTTTTAAAAAAAACACAACTAAGTGGTATTAAAACCACTGTAAAAGGAAATAATGCAACTGTTTATAAAGGGGGGAATTCTAAATTGTGGACATCTAAGTTCTGTCATTCCTAGTTTGAACCACTTTAATGAATTAAATTTTATTTATTTATAGTAAATTAAATTTAATTATTTATAGTAAACTAAGTCATATTTTGCTGGAAGCTAAGACATGAACTTCAGCAGCAACATTCACATGTTCAGACATGAACATTCACACAGCAAATCTCTTTCCCGTGTGACTTGAGAAACCAAATCTCAACAACTGAGATCATGATGGCATGATCTGAACTTCAGATTACAGTGACATATAGCACAATAAAATCTGGGCACAGTGACTGAGAACTAGGCATAAAGAGAATTTATTCTAAGGACAAGTTGCAGACCCATTCAAATAGCGTTATATTGCTAAATTACAGGGGGCAAGTAATAAATTCATGGCTGTATCTTCTTACTCCATTTAAAAGGAGCGCTGTATTTCCCTGGGCAGCATATGCAGTGAGTTGCAAACATGCTGTTTGGTATGCTCACCAGCTAGCAGATCATGTCTCTCTGAAGCCAAAGAATTAAGCTATATAAATCTTCCTTAGCATTTTCTCTTCAAGTCTTATTTTGCTGCTGCATGAATAAGGAACATACTTTCTAGGCTTTCTCCATCACCTAACATACCAGTGTAGCATATGGTAGGCTTTATCTTGCATGTCTTGGAGAAACTGAAGTTCCACAGTAAGAAGGGCTTTGACATAGTTTTAGTTTCAGTCCTGCCTGACAATACATTTCAAAAAGCAAAAAAACTTGGAGGTAGTGCTTAATACTCTAGAGAGTAACAGATTTTTGAAAATATCTGTGATTTGACAGGGGGAATTTTATTATACTATCAGATTACCAGTTCTGATTAACAGCGATTTAGAGAACTGTTTTTTCAAAGGGCAGCTGTCAAAATATCAGAAAATGGTAGGGCATGCACATATTGATGGGTTCACACTTTAGTCGCTTTTCAATTTTACAAAAAATATACTGTGTCACAGTCAAAAGACAAAAAATGTGGGCCCAGATGGCCCTGTATTTCATTTTGTACAGCAGAGGCTTTTTACAAGGGGGGAAATTCCTGCTATGACATGGACCCAACAATCAGAAACCCCAACCCCTCTGAAGAAGCCTTCAGGTAATTTCTTTGCAGAGAATCCATGCACACTACTTAGGACCCAGAAGAGGACAAACTACGTTTATTATTTGCTTGTGTGCAATATAAATAAATCAATTTCCAGAAAGGTGTTCTTGGCACTGCATCCACAGGGGTTTATTTCCCACATCCTTCTGAGCTTCTTAAGTGATACTGGTTGATAAACAAAATTCCATAGCAATTCTAATTGCATGGCATTTTAGAAAGTCACCCCTAATTTTTTTTCCTCCCGTATTAGGTATGGAAAAGAGTTACTCTGTAGTAATGGTTAGTTCTTCACAATGCTGGTTTCTATAAAGGTCTAATTGTATGTTAAAAAACCCACCCACCCCACCCCCCCCAACAATGGAATCAAGGATACCTGCCTGCCACTAGTTAGTTATTTAAACAGCTTTACCAAATTCAGTTCCCAACCTCACAGGCCACAGAGAGTAAGGTATTTAACAAAACCAGCAAGCTTATACAGTGTAGTTATGTTTTAATTCAGACACAGGAATGTTTCTAAGCGTGCACAGGCTGAGGTTTGCTTGAGTGAGCTTTAATCTTCAGAGGAAGCAGTTTCTCACGTTTGGTATGATGTGACAGCAGATTGAAAAACAAAACCTAGGTAATTTTTGGTATCTTACGCAAGGAGACAGCTGAACCCCTAGAAGCAACAGAGATAGCAGGAAAAGACAGGGATACCTTGATTTATCTAAGATATGGGACTTCTTGCCTCTAGGAAAGATTACAGAGTTTTAGAAAGATACTGCGGGGTGGGGGAAGGGCGAGGAAATAAATAACTAGATTTAAAGGCAAAACTAACACAAACTTGGGAACAAACCTGAAAATCATAGAACTATCTTATTTTGGAAGCATTTCATAATTAAGAATTTATGATAAGATAGAACCATTGCAGATAAAATGGTTATTCAAAAAGCTATTATTTCTTGCGCCTTTGCTACATAATTTGGAAAGTTCTTTGAATACACTGATGAAAAATATTGTATCAGAAGTGTGCAATTTTTTGCACAGATAGTTGTCCCAATTATCCTAATTCTTGTAATGTAGAGTATACATTCTACCAGAGAGAGTGACAGACAAGTCTAAGCACCTCTCAGAGCTGGTACTGAGGCAGCTTCGGTATTTTTGGATAGCTAAATAGAAAGGTACCTTGGGAGTGATCTCTGCTCAGAAGGATAGGTGCTACAGAGTGGCGCACGTCTGCAATACTCAGGGCTGGCCCCATTCATAATACGCAGGTCTCTTCGGGAACTATGTTACGCCCCTGGCCGTAGCACATCATTACTGTGGTGTGGCATCAGCGTAGACGGGGAAGTTTGATGGCGAAAATCTTTTTAAGAATGATGAACCTCAGAGGCCAGAAAGTGCCAAACTTGATACGAACCAGTCTATGCTGCCTTTTGGGAGTAATTTTTAGAGCAACTCTTCACCCTACACTCAACCTTTTTGCATGATCCAGACATCAGTGCTGAGGCTTGCTCCCTGGCCACCTTGCTCTTAGAAGAGAAAGATACTTGGTTTTGATACTTACCAACAGTGGAGTCACCAGTGGCAATGGCGATACTAAGGCACTGTTACCTCTGCGGACATGTCCTGAAGCTGCTAGCACTTCACTGATGGTGCCAAAACCAGAACTGCTACTGCTGCCAGCATCAACATCACTGCTACTTTTGGATTGACCTGCATCTCTCATATCCAGACAGAGGCAGGACAGAGCATCCTTACCCCTGGCTAGATATGCTCTGTTCCTTAAGAGGAGAAATTCAGCTATCTTCTGAAAGGAGGAACAGGAACAGTGCTGGGAACCATGCCTATTTCAGTGTCCAGCTCCGCTTAACTTTGAGGGTTTCATTGCCAGAACTAAAGCTTATACCAAAGCTGTCTGCCATTTTTTTCTTCACTGGAGGTAAAAATACTTCTGTCAGAGCTTCTAGCATGTGCACTAGCTAAAGGTGAGTCACGATGGAAGGTGTTTATCACACTTTGGATCTGAAATTCCTTACAGTTATTCTGTGATGAGCTGTTAAGTTTCAGTGTCTCTAGATTTCCATATTCTTTCTGAGAAGTGACAGATAAAATCATGGTCTGACACATAATTCTGAGGCAATTTTTAACAGAACTTAAGACCAGTGCAGAATGGATATTAAAGCTTGAGTGTTTTGAAACTACTATTTTGGTATAACCAAAACTATAAAACAAGAAGGCAGTTAGGCGAGAGGTTGAGTCTAAAGAATTAAAATGAAGTAAATCTTAGCTGGCTATTTCACTCCCAACTGAGGTATCATCTGGTAGGAGCCACAGATGGGTATTACTTATCCTGTCTTTCTGACACAGATGGTTAAAGACTGCTGGTACAGTTGGTCATATCTGCTTTGCGTTAGGACAGGGTAGCTATTGCACAGACCTGCTGTAGAAACTTAGGAAGTCAGTGTTTCCTCTGTTACAACCCATTCTCAACTTGGCTGCTGCTTCTGCAGCACATCCTGGTCCTTCTGTTCCATCACACCCACTGTGCTGTTGACCTGGGAGGCTACTGCCGCACCATCTACCTGGGGCTGCTACACGGACTCTTGAATGGGCTGTGACAAAAATCTGGTTGGAGAATTTTCTGTTTTTCTGTGTGAGCGTGTGTGTTGTCGTAGTTGTTTTTCTAACTTCGATTCTGAAAAAAGTGCCTTGCTTTATGTTCAGGCCGACACAACTTTTTCCTGTGCCCTGTTATCTAAGAGCATAGTACATGCAATGAAAATATTCAAAATTTCAAACTATAAGCAGGAACAAATGCACTTAAAAGGAAATACTTCGGAATATTTACTTAGCCAGAAAAATAATTTAGCAGTATGTCCATTTTCTTATGTTAACATTTAGTTATAACCATAACAAAACTTAGAAACAGCTTCCATTCTACTCCATATATTGGAAAGGAAGAATTGTTTTTTTTTCCCTCAGGGTGACTATATCTACAATCATACTACTGTAAGGGAAGAAGAAAGGGAACAGACACGTACTGTGAAAAGTGCACACATTCGATCTATCTTCTCTGGATTCCTGGGGCCTCCATTCTTGTTTAACCTCACCATAAACCTCTCACTAAAAAGCAAACAATATTAAAAAAATAAACAAGAGTTTCATGTACACACTTCAACATAACAATACAGGTAGATGTTTTTTTAAAAAAAAGATGCACTAGGTATTATAATTTTTTTGATTCCCAAAGCATATGAAACAGTACTCACTGATGTGGATAAAATTACATGGAATAGCATAGAAGGCTTTTAATAGCCAGTACTCCGCATGTGAAAACATCATGTTGATGCATATTCATGATGCAGTAGCATTAAAATAATGCAAATATATGAAGCACAGGATTTGAACACATTACAAGTACTTCAGGCAAAGCCTAAGGCGCACTTGCTGAGGCATACATTGCCTTTGGTAAAACTGAGTCCATTAAAATCCACTTAAAACTAAAAGTAACAAGAATACCAATTAAGCAATCTCCTTCAACATGTACTATTTATAGAAGCAATATACTAATTCAAACACATTAAGATTCAATTGATAGAACTACTTATCAATCAAATTAAACAGTCCTTTTACCAGCACAACAGCGTGTATAGCCAGACTGCAAAATACATAATCCTTACTATGGATGGTAAGCCATGGACATTGATATTATTTCTTAAGACAGACAGAGAAATTATGTATACGAATAAATTAGATGTGTAATTTATTTACTAGATGTGTGACAACACACTAAGTATTGACCACCATTTTCTTCCTACAGGTTCACAGAAATAAAGCAAGAGCACACCATTAAATCTTCTAGTTACATTTCCATTATGACACAGATCCTTTCAATTTTACCCAGTATGACCGTAGCAACTCCAGTAAACTTTATTTGACTAAAACACATTTTCCAGCACATTATCCACTGTTGGCCTGAAAAACATGAAAACGTAGAGTACGCACTACTTCCTTTGGTAGCTTGCTCCAAAAGGCTGTTCACCCCTACTGTTAAAACACATGGGTTAACATCAGCTTGGAAATGTCTGGTTTCAGTGTTTAGCCACTGCTTTTTGTTACACTTTCTTCTGCATGTTAAAGAGCCCTTTAGAAAAGCTAATTTCTTACAGGGTAGTGATATCAGGCATTAATTATGTAATCAAATATCTCTCCAAACAAATAAGCAATTTAACACTGTTAAATTCAAGAAAAAGTGCTGGAATCGTTTTATAGAACTTACCCATAGTGCGATTTTTCAACACCATTTCGTGAACAGTTCTAAAAATGTATGTTTGTGACAGTCTAGTACTGGTCCCACCTACACCATAAATGCAAATACACACATATGTGTATTTCACACATATGAAATCAAGTCCCTATTAATCCTAACTGTAATTTATCAAACATCACATATTAGCCTTTTTACTACAGCATTACCCTGTGAATTCATTTGAAGCAACCTGTCCATTATAAATACTGATATATTTTCAGAATTGCTGGTTTTGTCGGAACGGTCCCTAATTCTGTAAGCACGACTCATACATCTTGTTATACACCTTTGCAGGTTTATCTGCTTAAGCTTATCTTGCTAAGCAATCCAGATCATGCTCTCTGGCTGTTTCACTCTCCCTATTACTCACTACTAATCCAACCTCCATGTATCCACAACTTCATTCAGCGATGATTTTTAACTAATTTGCAGCAGATGCTTATAAGCTCGGAGATTGCTAACATGCCCCAAAGAAACCCACAAGAAACAAGGTATTTGATGACTCTTTACCTACAACCACTTTCTGAGATGTCAATTAGTAAGTTAAGAATGTTTTACCAAACCCTTTAATGACATGGTATAATCTAATCTTTTAATAAGAATGTTATGATGCATTAAGTGGAGTGCAGTACAATATTACAACTTCAGTGCATTATAGTAGCAGTTACATTACAACAATATTATCTCTTCATATTTACCTCTAATACATAAATCGCAAAAAATGAAGTCAGAATTTTCAAAATAAGAACTATTTTCAATAAAAACACATTAATTACATTCTCAACCTTTATCATTAACTCAGTCTTGTGCCCATTATTTTGCTGGTAACTAATTAAAGTCGTGAAAACACATAGCAGCAAGCAATTCAAGCAGGATGGCCAAAGCGGTTCCTTCTCCCAGCTGTTGCTCCTGCAAAAGGGCCACACAAACAGGACCTGCAGCACTACCTGAACAATTACGCTGTAGAACTCTAAACATGGACAGAAACTGAAACAGCTGTTAGTTCAGCAGCAGCTACAGTTGCTGGCATTCAGCTCTCCCTACTCCATGAATTTCAGAAGAGGAGCAGGCAGGACAGTTACCGTGATGCCCACAGGTAAGCTCTGGTTAAGACAGGGAATAAAGCAGAAGATAACTAACTTTTATACCATCAATTTCCAAACAGGAATCATGCTTTATATCATTAAAAGTATGCAGTAATTTGAAGAGATATCAACTCATAGCCATGTTCTTTCCAAGCCACAGCAATAAACATCAATATTTCCAATGCCTTCAAAAACACTGTTGAGGGAGACTTTAAAAAATCCATTTAATTTTAATCCTTAAATCAGTTTAATTGTACAATCTTTCATTTAGAAAGATTAGGAGATAACATACATTTAATCTCTGTTACAAGCATAACTTGCAAAACATGTCTCCTTCCATAAAGTAAAATTCCTTAAAGAAAACAAACAAAAAATTATCATGACCTACACAGAGCTACGAAAGTGACTTTCATAAAATAAACACTGGTCCTCTTTAAAACTGAACTTGAAACAATGATAATTAAATGGTTCTCGTTTATTTGTTAAATGTAAATTTGCCAACACCCTCTACTAGTACACTGAAAAATAATTACTATGCCTTATGCATATTAACCGTGTCCCATTTTTAAGGATAAAAGCATAAAATAGATCCATACTACACAAACAAGATCTCTAGCAAACTATTCTTTCACTTCTGCTGCCAAGAATGTAATCCGGCCACCAAACAGGGGTGCAACGGATGAACACAGAGCTAATACATGCAGCCTAGGATCAGGAGGAAACAAGACAACAAGCAGCCTGCCAGTAGAAGATTATGAGCAATACAAATCACATCTGCAGGGGAAAATGTGTTCACTGGTGAAGATGTCCATCCAAAATCAAAGTGTAAATCAAAGCTGGCTCACTCATATTTGATTGCAAACCCCTAGAATTTATTATGTCCTATATAGTAAACACCTGGAATATCTTTACTTTCATTGCAGTGGTCGGATCAACGCTGGTTCTCTTAATTCAGAGGATGACTGACATTTTGAAGGGAAACCAAACCACTAGCAGAGCACCACGTTCTTCTGCAAGATGAAGAATTATTTACAGAAAGGGAGAACAGAAATTTGAAAATGTACTGCTGACTAAAAGTATTTTCAACTTCTGGAACAAAAATACAGGAAATATATACTACTATCCAATATTATAGAAGCAGAAGATGCTGGTCCACAGATAAGCTGAGTTGAGGTCAAAAATAGATGAATCATAACAACGGCCCTCCATATGAAAGGTCCATCTTACCCTACTATACTGTCTCCAACAATGTCCAGTAGTGAATAATTCGGGAAACAATAGAAGAATAAAGAAAGCATACAGTAATACTCTCCTGATATGTACTATCAGCTTACACCAAAGTGAAGCTCAAGAATAGCAGCAGTATCTTTGAGTTTAATAGTCCTGGATATATTGAACCCAGGAAAGCATTCAGGCTGTCATGCTTAAAAAATCCTCACTAGCCATTTACAGGGTTAGAGAGTGAACTTTATAGTAATTTATAACATATGTATGTATCATACAAATGCATATATATAGTACGTACACTACATAGCATAGTTAAGAATTTAAGAATTAAAACTCATTCAACTGAACTTCTTCAAGAAATAATGTTATAACTGTTCTTTTACCTCCATTGATCTCAATAATAACATTACATACTATATTTTAAATCTCCAATAAGTTCTATATTTTTTGAACTTCCAACACAGGTTTTCTTTGAAAAATTATTTCAGCACTAAGGAGGATTTCATTTTCATAACTGAAGCTGAATACAATACTGTATGCCACAGAATCCCGTGCAGGCTGTCCCTCTGACAATGGCAGAGAAGGGACTGTCAAGTCTTTGAGCTGTGATAGTCTATTTATACCTGATTCATTACTAAAAGTTGTATTGCTCAGTCTGCTTTCAAAACATCCAAAGAGATATTCTGGAGGTTCATTTGATAGCCTCTTGCAAGGTTTTACTCCATTAACAAGTGGAAATCTTTTAAAATTTGCAATTTGCCCTTCTTCTTGTTACAGCCACAGGGAAAATCTGGCTCCTGTCCCCATACTCCAGTGCTTTTCAAGAAATGAGGCAGACCACCATCTTTTTCACCTGCCTATTCATCAATTGTTCCCTTATTCCAGCACTACCTCAGTAACAACCTTTAAATTCCTTCCTTTAATTTTCAGTCCTCCCTTGAGTCCTCTTGAGCTTGTGTCACTAAATAATTAAGGCAACTTTGAGGCAACTGCCGCATTTGAGAACTGGGGAACATGAAGAGGCATTCTGTCAAAGCAGAGATCCACCGACAGGACAAGGAGAATGAAAAGACATCAGTGCTAATAGGCAATCCTAAAAGATGAAGCCACCTCAAGTTCTTCCACCTTTCCTTGCAGGTCATTTCTCCTAAACTTACAGTTTTGTTCCTCAACTCCACAATTTCTCTAATCTTTGGTATTACTGTTAAGAACAGTTTACAGAAACTAGTCTAAATATTCCACTAAGGTCTCACTAGTATTGACAATGTTAGTATATCCTGGAATGGGACTTGAACCTTTTTACACTGTTGACCCATATTATGAACTAGTTAATCAGATGCTCCCCATTTTACAACTGCAAATTTATTTCGATGTCATAGGAAACCAGGAAGAATAATCCTGTTTTCAATGATCTGAACATCCACTGTCTTCATCTATCATTATAGCTCCTTTTTTAAACAGATACACACATTTAGGGTCAAGAAACTTAATGGGAATTTGGTCAATTTCTTATTTTGGGAGCTACTTCCTTTGAAAGCGTTGAGGCTTCAGTGTGTCTATTCCTCAAGCTTATCTTCTGCACAGAGACAAGAGCCTGCACAGAATCTAAACAACATTAAAGTCCAGTTTAGTAAGACCAAAATATCAAATCTGAGTAAACTCCATATGGAAATAATTGCCCATGTTTGCATGCATTAAGCGTTATTTTTATTATAATTGAATATGCTCTAATTGCTTAAAGAAAACAGACACGTGCTCTTAAAAAAACCCCTCAAATACATCATAAGGAAAATTTAAAAAAACAGTAGTAACAATTGCCAAATGAGTGGTGGACATTAAGTATGGGGAAGTACTGAGTATTTGATGCAATCTGACTGCTTGATCAAACTACTGACAAAAAAAAAAAAACCCAAAAAATCATTTTCAGCTATTCTGAAAATACACCGAAACCAGTTCTCTCTTGCATAAAATCGGAAATAAGAAATGCACCAAAACAGATAAAAGAACATTTTTACCTTGTGGAGTTCAGACCTAAGACGTGCCGCACGAGTACTGGTATCTTAAACAAAAGCTTATTTATTCCTCTTGCTCCTACATGCTATAAGCAATCTTCAACTACTCTAACTGCAAGATCTCCTCCTGTGCTTACTCACATCATAGTGAAACCACCTCTTGTGTAGCAATAAGTCAGGTTTTACAATGACTCGCATGCTTAGTAATTGCTAAAGCTACTCAAACATAAGAAACATTGCTCTGATAAGTGAAGTAAAATAGCTTCTTGTACTTGAAAGGAAGAAAAATGAAAGCAGCATAGTGTCTCACTTCTTGGCTTCCTTTAACTTTTTGAAAAGCAGGACCATACTGAATTGGCATCTGTTTCTGCAAAAAGGAAGGAAGCAATCAATGGTTTGGGACGTTACATTTTCAGCATGAAGGAAGGGGCAAACAGGGACAAAATTTACTGTTGGGTGAGCAGGAGTGGCATTATGCCTGTGGGGAGTTTTTGTTATTGAGGTGGTTTGTTTATGGGGCTTTTTTTGCATGACATGCAAAGATGACAACAAAAGGCCTGGCAAAGAGCTTGGAAGGGATTAGTGAGCTCCCTTGTATTAACTCAGTGGCAGGTTTAGTGAGTGTGGGGCTGTGAGGCAAAAATCCTGACTGGGTATCAATTCATGAATGTAGGTACAGCATTAATAGATGCATAGTGCCAAAGCAATGGTAGTCTACAGAGAGACTGCAGACCAATTTTCTGTTTGAATTGGAAACTTATGATAAACAACACAGTTTTAAAAAAAATTCTTTGACAATGTATAGGAGATTGGTTTTCTGAAGCAGAGACAGTGACACATGAGGGCGTCAATCTCCTTAAGCAGAAACCTCACATCTTGCACCTTTCCCTTGCCTTAAATAATGGTTTGGTAGCCATTTCTCCCAGAAACAAATGCTTCCTTCACCCTCTCCATTCCAACACGCCACTAAAACGTAAAAGGTACAAATCTCTTCCCTCATTTTTCTTATTTTCCTCAGTGCTGCTTATTTCCAGAGAACAACTGGGGGAACACTGAAAAACCCCAACATTTTTACAAACACCTCAGTCCTTTCTCAAAAGCTGTATTTAATTGGGTTTTCAGAATCTAGTGTTTGACCGATCCCTTCTAAGAATAAAGGTTATTTTTAAAATATGTATTGGTCCCATGACATATGTACCAGTGCATAGTGAAAAGCACCATATGGTAGTGAAGGTCATATAATAATTTGTATTTTAGTCCTTGATCTTCTTTCAGTGTCTCCCTAGGTTTCTTTCTCACTCTTCTAGTATCGTGTAAATCCCTACCTGCATACAAAATAAAAATTCAGGAACAGAAATCTGAAAATGCTGTCACGGAAGCTAGCAGGAATAAGCTACGTACAATGACCTGTCTAACCAGCACAGTTCACCTCCTTTCATCATACTCAGTCCTACCATTTAAGAAATGGTGATAAGCATGATCTTAAATTCCTCATGAAAAAAAACCCCTCTTCTTGTCTCTTCTTTTAATGAATGCTAATATACCTGACAATAATTCTAGAATAAAATTTGCATTGGCATATGAATATCATAAGCATTTTAAGACATTACTGTAAAAGCACCATCTTTTGTCCCCAGATAAAGCTCAAGAATAAATTCTATGCGCTGCAAGCCCAGGTCAACTAGGATAGACCTCAGGATGAACTAGTCCTTCTCTATGCCAACAGAAACCTTGCCAACATTTGCCTTCAAAATATTGCAGTCTTGCTGTGCACACCACATAAGATGAGGGAAAGCACAGAATTTTGTTTTCATTCCATTTGCCAAATTCGCCAAAATCTCTCTGATGTTTGTCAACTGCAAAAACATTACTATGGTCTGTGATCAAAAATGGGTCGCCAAAAATGGGACGCATCATATCTTGATGCTTTTGAGAACATCCTGTAGAAACTTTCTAAAAAGGAAACAAGTTTCATGTCAGGACTTCCGAACTTTTATTTCAACCAGATGGTCCCATATTCATGAAGAAAGCATGCGTGTATATCGACATTCCAGTCATCTCCCACTGTCATAAATACTGGGTTGATTTTTCTCTTTAAAGATTATTTAAGCCATAAGAGAAAGGGTTTCTAATGAAGTACCACTGTCCATGACACCTACATAAGTACGTGAAGAAACGGAAAAGAAAAGTTATGATCAAACGGTAAATAATTGTGGCTCTTCCTAAGAGCTGAAGTCCCTTTTAGATACTACTTTGTGGAAAGATCACAGATACTTTTAACATAGAGCTTTCTGTTCGTGAAAATATTTCAGAATGCATCTACATATTGCCATCGTACTTTAAAAGGTAGAACTCCTGAAATGATGAAGCAATTTATTTGCAGTCCATTTAGGAGTATCCTCTGCAAAAAGCTTTTCAAGCTTATTTTCTGTTCATCATGTTTACCCTTTAGAGTTGCTAATTTTTGCTTATCCTCTTGGGAAAACAAAAACAAACAAACAAACAACCCCCCCCAAACCTAAGTCCTTACAGCTGCTCTAAGATGGACCTAATAATAAAACCTCCCAGGGCTCCACAGAATGAGTCTTCAGTTCTCAGTTTAAGTGTGAGAGTAAGCCAAAGCATATGTGCAGAATGATACTCTGTCTGTGAAGAACTGAATTCCCATTTATAATGCAAGCCAACAGTGCATACCAGATCCCATGGCACAGCAGTATTTGAGCAATCCATCATCGATAAGGGTCACTCCCGAACCCCTGAGACAGAAAAATCACCTCTGCTGAACATTCAGTTTGCATACTGTCTGAACAATGACTCATTGACTATTTAAAATCTTCCTTTTCAGGCAAGTCCTCATGATGTGTGTTTGGTCATCGTGTGTCCCCCCCTTTTTTTTTAAGGCAGGAGGGAGGCAGAGAGGGGGTTCTTTCATGAGCTGCCTTATTCAGATGGTCTGCAATAGCCCCAGTTTCAAAAACAAGTGAAGAAAAGTACACTGCTTTGGTTTATGGAGTGTATTTTATAAAGACATCTTCAAGAAAAGACCGCCAGATCTGTGAGGGAAATTGGCTCTGAGAAAACGGCTCCAAGCAACGCAGTTTGCTTCCCAGCAAATTCAGGCTTAATGCTCATGAATTATTAAGTTACCACATTGGCTAGAAGCCACGGGGGAGGATTACAGAGCTTACAGTAAGACACTTACTGCAAACACTGGGTTTCCATAGAAACAGAAAATAGTGAAAATAAGTACCTGTCATTCCTCTCTACCACATCAAGGAAAAACCACCACAATGTTAAAAACTTTATTAAAGCTTGCAGGAGAAATGTAGCTAAGCACCAATTACATTCTCCTTGGGTTCTCATGAGTCTGCCACACTTGAACATTTGACACTGTCATTAGTATTTTTCTGTTATTTACACCATGAAAGGTACATATTTGTGTTCCTGAAAGGAATCCTCTCCATTAGCTAGAAAAAAGTTTCTATTTCCAAAAAAAGAGACGTTAGTCATATAGTGCGATTCCTTAGTCCCTGCCACTGATCGTGATTTTAACTAATGAAAAGAAAGCCAGACTGACCCTGCCAGGTGGTAAGTATGAAATGCTTTGACCATAACTGTAGGGAAGACTTCTAACTTTGGATTACAGGTATTTTATAGAATAAGTATTTTATCACTATCTCTAACCTGGGAGAAGCTAATGGTTCTGAGGTCTAATACAGCAGCCGTCTCATTGAATTCTTGCTCTACAAACCCCATATCCCTGTTACTTGGCTTTGCACATGACAATTTCAGTCAGAGACACAGAACAGGGTTTTGACAGTGAATTTTGCAACAGAAAGAGCTCAAGTATGACGAGTAGCATTCATTACACTGGGCCTTCCTACAGATAGAAAGTTACTTGTAATTGGTTTCTCTGAGCTATGTAGTTCACCTAAAGATTTTAACAACGTGTATTTGCACTCCGTCAGTCCGGAGAGCTAAATCTCTTCTAGCTGTGTTCATGATACATTTTTGTTCTTTCTGAGCAGGAAAAGGGAAGAAGAACTTCAAATACCTGCAACTAATTGATTTCTTCCTGTTAACAACTAAAAAAATCAAAACACTCCTGTAGAAAAATCTGTATCCCTGCCTACTGATATGTCATATCTGATCCCCAACCTGAAAACATTTTTTGGGGGGAAGGGGAGGTGGGGAGGGGGTGATGAGAGATACAAGATATGATTGATTTTTGTAAAACCTCCTGTTTTATTATAGCTTCATATTATTAATTTTGTAGGAAGTAATGAACATCTCTAATAACACCACCTACCTCTCTACAGCAACTTTCATATACAAGTCCAGACAGTAATAGTTTCTTTAAAATACGTAATATTAACAGGAAAAGGGATAAATAGGAAAACCAAGCAAATGCAGATTTGGGAGAGAGATCTAGGGAATGAAAGTCAGCTGAAGCAACTGGTAGAGCAAATGAAAAGGCATTATTCCTCCTTCGCCCTTTTTTAAAAATCTATACACATAAAAAACCCCTCTTATGAAATACTCCATAGGTCACATCTGTCCCCAGTGATGATCAAGCTTGTATTTTCTAAAAGTTATATATCATATCAGAAAGGTTCTTTGTCCCTTGCCATATGTGTGCAGTAGACTTCAGAGACCCACATATGTTCCATGTTAACTAGAGTGACCAGAACAAGGGCCATTGCTGTGGATGGCAATATTCCTTAATGTTTGCTTACTGGATTATGTTTTTAAGAAAGTTCATCTTGAGCAGAATCAAGAACTGATATCCGCCTTGTTACTACTGCTGTGGATTATCTATTGTACAAAAGTAAGAAAAATACTTTCCTTGAAATACTAAGAACACAATCAACTAAAGTACAGGAGGAACTGATGGAGGGTTAGCTATCCCAACAGATCAGATTGCTCAAAAAGAGATAAAAACTAGAAAGATGGATTTTTTTTCATGACTAAGAAGAAGAAAAACCTCATTAGTTAGTAAGCCTAATCCCTAGGAAAATTCTCTGAATATTAAAGAAACAATTCTGAATGATACGATGTTATTTTTTCCCAGTAGACAAATCATTATACTGACAGGGAATGAGATAACTTTTCTATTTTAAAATAACTATGAGAAGGCTGCTATTAAAAACATAACAAATTGGAAGTTTAGCATGTAATTGCACAATAAATATAAAACATAATTTTCTGCTTCCTAACATAGCAACTGGCAATAGCGGAACATGATAATATTTTAAAGCAATTAAGAGGGGATAAATACATACACATTGCCACAGCACTCCCAGAGCTATTACCTAACGAGAGAAGCAACGTAGAAAAAGGGATCTTAAGGTCAGTTCCATATTCTGGGAGAGAACGCAGTCAGACGTTTTTGCCACAACTTTCAATGTGGATCTTTCCACGTTAACGAACTTCATTCCTTTTTCAGCTATTCAACTTCAACCATATTCGTCTACCCAGTGATCCTGTCTTCCCTCCTTCTGACTTTATTAATGCTTATCTTCCTGTTTATTCTTCACCTGTCTGTATCTTTCCCTTTGCCATTCTCAGCTGCTAAGCCTCCCTCTACCCAAGCAGCATCCGATTTCTACAATGCATACAGTTTCTACAACTCTGGTTTGGAGCACGTAGAGTTGCTCTGTACAGGTATTCTCCCATTAAGCATGCTGATCCTGTGTATCAGAGATCTGAGAGGACTCAAACCCCTAACTCAGACAGAACCTGTGGAAAATTTGCTATCACTTTTTCAGAAGTCTGCTTAGTGTTTAAAAGGAAAGTTCCAGACAATGATAATTGTCTACATTAGGGAGTGTCACAAGAGAATTATTCAAGAAGAAATGCATAAACACAATATAATTTTAGCTACACTGTTCTTGCTAACATTTTGGAGCAGCTGATACACATTTCTATTGACAGTTAAAGTCAAGAAAACATGACTAAATTATGATGAGAACCATGGAGCTAACTGTCATCAATAAATACACAAAGAGATGAAGATTCCTGTCAAATTTGTCAAGGTTATCTCCAGCAACTTGGTATACAGATTTGTATCCTGACGTCTGAAATAGGGATACTGTGTCTGAGAAAACTCCTACTACGGAAAAAGTGAAAATCAATTCCCCTACAAATCCATCATTTCTAAATCCAGTGTTTCAAAGTGGTGAATTCTATTCTACTCTATCTAAACACTGTCACAAATATTTTCTTCTTACAGCCTCCCCAAAAAAGACAGTATTGTGACCCTTATCAATTCAATGACACCTATGAGAAGTAATGGAAGTTCAGAGATATTAAACTAGGACAAGACCGTACAAGTGAGTAGTAGCTTGAGAAAACTCTTCCTTTTCCAACACACATACACACTGGTCAAACCAAAACCACTTTGATCATGCAGGGGAAGTTAACCTGTTTACAAGGCCTAGGAGACAATACATTTAAAATAATGATCACATTGTTCTCTATTATTTTTACACCTTCAGTGTCTGAAACTTTATATATTTGGCTGCTAATTTTTAGCAGGTAAAAGAATTTGGTTGAAAAGTATCTCAAGATCATGAGGTGAGTTACAAATAGGAAATCATTATCTACATTACTTCTGCAGTTACCACCCATAGACAGCTGTAGAGCAGTATTAACAACAAAACATTGCCACTTAAAATTTTTTGATTCAGCCTTGAAAAAGAGGGCAGATGATTGTATGTTAGATGACTTCAGAATAGCTAAATCCAACTATCATGATAAGGTAACAGCATTTTTTTAGTCCATAATTATGTTTCCAAATTTTATTTCTTTCCTGAGAGTTGCTTTGTCAATGGCGCTAAATTCTTAAGACAGAAGATGTGAGGGACTGCACTACTCAGGTTCTCCCCAACATTCACCCACAAATTCAGAACATTTCCATGAAACCATCTTTCCATGTTACCTATTAGCAATAGCATTAAAGAACGAGGTTGTATTTTCTCTCATTTTGCCTATTGCTTTTCCATTTTAACACAGAAATAGATGTTTCAAAATTACCAGATTCCTAGCACTGTATTGAAAATTGGCAGCTGGGTAGAAGATACACTTCTACATGTCTAGTATTTTAAAATCACTGTGAGTCTCCGTTTTCTCACATTTCTGCACGTGTTTTACCTAGCCATCTGCTGAGAAAGAATGGATTACAATTTTATCCTGCAGTAAGAAGGAAAAGAATGTGAAAAGGCATCTCAACAAAACACAATGAGATGCTTTGTAAAGGGCTAGATGCTAACCTTGTTAATACCGCCACATACTCTGAGGCAAGAATCAAAGAAGCAAGAGCAAAGAAAGAGGCAATGAAGCTGCTTCATGAACTTCAGAGGATTTTTTTTTTTTAAAGGAACAAGGATTTTCTCTATAATGCACCTAACCAATAAATATTGATTTGCATTAGAAAAGCTAGAAGCAGTTATAAATTAACCACTGAAGGCTCAAGTCTTGCTCCAGAGCAGACACATGCTTCTCCACCCTGTGTCTTATTGTCCTAGGTAAAGAACAGTGTGCAATTTGGAATTCTAAGGTAGCATCTTTGGCAGGAAAATATTCTGCCAGCACACCTTTTCCCAATTGCAATCTCTAGTCAAGATCAGCTTCCATCATGATGCTGCTAGGAGGCTACCAGTTGATAGATAGAAGTCTTTTCTACTATATTATAACAGATTAATTTTAAGAGCAGATGGGATCATTATAATAATTCAGTCTTGTCTACTATATAACACAGACCACACACCATTTACGCTAATATATCTTTGGGTTTGTTTATTTTAAAGAGGGAGATGCCGAGGCAGATGTTTGGCTTAGAAAAATACGTATTTTATTATTCCTTTTTTTTTATTCCATACCTTCTGATTGTTTTTTGTATGAGCATTTTCTGTCTTTACCCTTACCTTAGAGTACAACTGATTTATGCTTATGATGCATATCAGGATATCAACCTATAGCGTGAAAGAATGTTGTATACTCTGGTAGCACACAGTATTTCAATACAAAATTTTGGACAGTCATCTTACATTACAGCAAACATCTCTTGGTAGCAAGTCATACCCTGCCCCCATATCTGAGAGTCTGAGCACACTGTCTCTGTTCATGTCTACATTTATCACTTAAATAATAAGAAAAAATATCATAACAACATGGTATGTGCTCATTGTGTAAGGTTACAGTTATACAGCATAATGTCATTTGGACAAAGCCCAAAGACACAATTTTGTACAGAGTAAAAAAACAGAGGTGTGAAATGTTAATCAGTCCAAGTTAATAACCACCCAAATTATTACTACACTGTTACTATTCCTTTCCTACATTGCTCTCTCATTGCAGTGCTTCACATTCCCACAAACTGGCGCTCATGAATGATTTCAATTCCATTGCTCTTTTTTTTTTTCTTTCTCTTCCCCCTTAAAAAATTAGTATTTTATTTTCCAAATCAAATTATTTTAAATTATAATCAGAGGAAGAAATTCTACTAATTCCATCTGGATGTTTCTCTTATACCGAAAAAGAGAAATAATAAAGATCTGAAGAAAAAAAAAAATTCACTTAACAGTAAGTTACTGAAGGATGGACACCTGCAAAAGGAAATGAAAGGAATGGTTTGAGAAGCAAAAAAAAAAAAAAGTTGAAAGGTGAAAAGCTGAGATAACTATTTGATTAGGTCCTGGAGAAACAGAATTTTTAAAAAAAGGAAATATGAAAAATGTCAGTGGGTAGAATATTGTTCTCTGTACTAGTGCATTCAGAGAGGCATTATGGAAATTAGACCCCTCCAGAAAAAGTGCAGGAATTTGCATACATGAGAACTAGACATAGCTTTCAAGGTCAATAACAACGCAGCATCTTTCCTCTCATTTCACTGTACTGTAAGATAACTGGGTCATCAGTATATAGATTTATATATGCCCATTAAACCTGATCATCATCTATGATCCCCAGAAATTTCCCATGCTTTAAGAGTCTTAAGAGCCCAGTGGGAAGTATGTAAGCGGAAGGAATATGTGGTTCTGCATTTGCAGGTGCATTTATTTCTCTGCTTCTCCATAAAAAGTTAACTCTTTCCCCCACCTCTAACTGACAGCATTCATAAACTCCCTGAAAGCTGCCTAGACACTACAAAACTGTCAAAGAAAATTATACTGAAACACACAGAAGACAAGATCTACATGATGCATCCATGTGTACCCTCACATGAGGAATACACAGTAGTCCTTACCAACACTGAACAACCATCTATTATTTTCCAGTTTTATAGCCTTTCATCCTGGATTTTTCTTATCTTTCTGTTATTAGGACAGGCCCCATATAAGATATGTCAACTACATGATTTTTTTTTTTTTAAATATCTTTTATTTGATAAGCATCGTTCCAATTGCATTTCAGTAGAAGATAACATCCATCTTGTTTTGCCTTCTCTATGGCACTGAAAAAAATCCAAGGCATAGTTAGCAGCTAGAAAATAATTAAATGGACCAGTGAAAGTGGTGCCTTTTGTAATGTTATTTGATCCTTTTTATTTAATGAAGAATCACACTTATTAGAACAAACTCAGTATTGTTGGAGTGATACAGAGAGGCTTCCAATTCAGCCATAGGCATCTGAATCCAAACTCTTAATCTTCAGAAGAATTCTTGTATACCAAGTCAGACAGCAATAGAGGCTTTGAAGACTTCTTGATGATTATCCCATATGATATTTAGGATTCAGAGCATCCTAAAGGTTCTCAACAGGAAAAAAATGTGCAGGAAAAATTGACAAACCTAAACTTGTCTTTTTATGTGACAAAATAGGGAGTTGGATATAATGCAAATTCACTGCTGACCTTTTGAGTGTAGACTTACTCACCACTACCATACTGCATATACCATAAAACTTGCCTCTGCCAGTGGAAGATATTTCTTCTCCTCCCAATTCCTCTGTTTGCATGGCTTCTCTGGATGAACGCTCTATTCCCCCTGCATACCCTATTAACGCAGTGCTTAGGAACCAGACAATCACTAAAAATGCTAAGTACTCTAGTTTAAAATATCTGCCACACTTGGGTGAGACAAGTTTGGATTCTGATTACTAACAAGCATTTTTACCTAGATAGAATTTACGGATAAAATAAGACACTTAAAAACACCTGCAGTACTGAAAAAATTACAATAACATGGACCCACAGAAGGCACCGTGAGGATCATACTAAGTATTCCCCACGGCTTTGTCAGCATCTCAGTTGGCTTCCACTTTTCTTTGGGTAAATGGAACCTTAATTTCTGATAGGAATATCTTTCGTTAGGACAGTTGCTGTCTCTTCTTTCCTCTTCTCTGCTATCTTCCCAAGGCAAAACCACAGAATAAAAAGTAACATCTTTTTTTCTATTGCTTCCTATCTTTTTTTTTTTTTTTGGCTAACTTTTATCTTAAGTAAGCTTTCTCACATTTCCTGGGGCACTACAGGATAACGTGGGGAAGAGTGTATTACTGTAATTCCCATCCTTCACGGTTCCTCGAGTAACATTTCCAGAGCACATTTTCATTACCTTTAAACTTCTCTAGGTTGCATGTCTATAATATAGGCTTTTTAGACACACTGTACATTTAATATTTCTCAGAATATGATTGTATCAATCTCTTAACAAGATGTGTTGGGATCATCATACAGAGAAACACTACAATAGCACAGAGTAGAAGAGAAAGCAGTTCTTAAACTGAGTAATATCCACCTATCCATACACACTTTCTTAATTTGTTCTATGTGATCACTTCTGGGTAACCTTGTTATACATGAATTGAAGAAAAAGAATGCAATATTCTGAAAAATTGCTACGGAATTCCTCTGTTTCTTTGTTTCCAAAGCCAAAATAAAGATAATACCATGAAGACATTGCAAAAATAGTTACATAAGATTTTTGAATTAGACAGAATGGAATAATAAATGTTAATAATAAAAAAAGAGTCATATAAGCAGGAAGGAGAAAATATAATGTGCGCTATGGTGAGTATGTGATCTTGTAAGTGAAGAGCTGATAAGGCAGATGGCACAAGAGCAGCAAATTAGGAGCAACTGAACTTTTGAGTACTGCACAACGCAAACCAAAGAATGTACTTTCAATGTCTTTGTGCACATGTTACAAAAAAAAAAATCTATGACAAAATCTTAAGAGTTTCATTACCACATCACTGTAAATGTCCTTAGCTGCCAATCTCCACTGTAAATTTACATCTAAAAATACGTACAGCCACCTGTTGCTAGCACTACAATTGTTTAAGCTGAAAATATTCATTACTTAAAACAGCCACTGTTCCTCATTCCATCATACACTGCCCTGCTGAGCATTTGGGCCATGTTTTCCTTTGTCTTCCATTTGCTGCCAATGTACCTACAGAAGCTGTGTGTGCGTTTCTTTCTCTCTCCCTCTCTACATTCAACTCCAGCTGAGCTTTCGCTTTTCTAATTCTGTCTCTGCATGCCCAGGTAATTTCTTATTTCTCCCAGGCAGCTAGTCTGATGCATCAGCTTGACTGTCTGCATGTCGGAATGGGCCATCCTTGTACTCCATAGAATGCAACACCAAGATAAACTGACAGCAAGAAAAGACGCTACACAGAAAGAAACAAACAAACAATTAAAAAAACCCAGGCAGTGCTGCATTCTGACTCAACAGACCAGTCGAAAGATCATAAGGCCTTCTCATAACGCTGTGTATTAAAGAGAGGAGATCATCAGCAAACGTACGCCTTCTACAGACACCGTAGGGAAAATCTGGTCTCTCAACAGAAAGATCTTGTGTATATTCTGTATGAGAAACGTACACATGGACTTCCTCTGTCAAAGGTATCGACACTACCACAGATACTTACCACGTCTTCCCAAATCTCCAGTCATGAGGAGGTCTATTATAACGGGCATGGTACAGACACAGTAAGTAGGCAGACAGAGGAGTTACAAGCAGAAATATGCACGACACTATTTTCCACGCATTATTACTGATTAGGCCCCAGTTTTTCAAGTTAAATCACATCAGAATTTCTTTTTTGTTCTATTCACTCTCCATAATTAAGGATATTTCTAGACAACAAGAAACTTTTAAGCCTCAATGGAGTAAAATAGGGTAACTGGTAAAACAGTGCTATATTCTGGTTTAAGATGCAGTCAGAATAAAAAACCTTTACATGTTTAAACATAAACTTTATAATGAAAAAATCATACTGAAATATATTTGTCATTTTTCATACTTAGTGGATTCTTCAAGCTTATTTTCAGAAAAAATTGATATCATGCTCTTGAATGTGTTATTTTTGAAGTTATGAATAATTTTATGTATTTATTAGTAAAAAAGAGCTATTGTAAAGGTAGCTAAACCTCACTGCTTTACTGAATTTAGTTTATTTCTGCCCTTTGAAATAATGCTGCAAAAATGTTTTTTAAAATATACATTTTTATGTATATCGGGATCAGTTTTTCCACCAGTTTTCCAGCCCTTTTTGCAATAGTTTCACCTAGTTTGTATCTCCCCGCTTTACCATATAAAGTTTAATGCTTCTCTTCTGTTGAGGCATGAGGTGCATTCCCATGTAACAGAACAAAATTAGTTGGCTCTGATGTGACTTGTGCTTGACAAATCTATGTTGACTTTTACTTATTGTCTTGTTAGCTTCTAAGTGCTAATAAATAGTTTATTTGTTCCAGAACTTTCTGCATTTGTCATCTGATTGCAGTTGCCCTTCTTAGGGAGTCAGAGGCAAAACAGCTATTAAATACTCCAGCTATCTTGGGAACATCTGCTGATAGCTTAGTGTCCCCTTTAATCTGTTCAGTTATTTCTTGATTTTTGTAAAAAAATATTTTTTTGCTGCTAAATCATTATAGAATTATTCTTTTTTTGTCCTTGATGTCATTTGCTAATTGCATTTTTTCTACAAGTTTCTGTCTCTTCCCATCCCTGTTTGTGCAATGTCATTAGTTTATCCTTTTTTTATTTCCTTCCAGACTCCATTTCACCAAAGAATACATGATACAGGCTTTCTGTTGTTGCCATATATTTAAACTTTCCTTCATATTGAAACAATTTGCTTTTGTGCTCTTCAATAGTATTAAGGAATTGACAACTCTCAAATTTATTTCCTCCATATCGGTTTACCTATCTTGTTTTGACGTTTATTGACACCTGCCTTACTGAAGTTCACCATCTTTACGTTAACATTTTCTTTCTTTCCTTTTCTAGTTACTGTCAACACTATTATTTCATGATCATTCATCCCAAGCTACTTCTCACAATGGGGCTGTACTTCCCCATCGGCTGTAATCAAAACTAGGTCAAATTTCTCATTGTTTTCTGCTAACTTCCACATGGCAAACAGAGGTATTACAGTTTAGTAACAAAGATTTTGTTGCTAGACTAATGTCTTTTGTATGTAAAAGAATGGGAGAATTTTTGCAACAAAAAATCCCAAATACTTTAAAACATACAAATAGACTTTCATATCTTTTGATCTGAGCCATTACCTCATACTCAGATTGACAGGTTGTTTCTGTTGTGGGCTGAAATAAGTTATTGAGACAGACGTTCATCGACCCAGTTCTATTTACTTACAAGTATTTCATTTAATAATTCTGTCAGAGTAAAAATTAAGTCACTTTTTCTGTTTCTTTTTTACCTCTAGGTCTTACCCCTCTGATAGCAGCATTGTGCTATCCATATCTCCCCACTGTCATCTTTTGTCTGCTTCTCATTTTTAGACAGCACAAACCATTCAAACCATTAAACATGGTACAGTACCATATTTGTATTCAGAACCTGGGAATACATCTCAAATTGTATTTCAGCTGCTGCTCCAACCTTCTGATTGCTAATCCATAATTGGTACATGCTATTACTTCAGCTCTTGAAAAACACTGGAACTTTCACCGATTCTTCACTTAACCTAACTGGGAAATAACTATTGCAACCAACAGGTTCAGTGAGCTTTGTAATCTACTAGATGTCCAAAGCACTAACACTGAAAGCCAGACAACCTCCAGTGTGAACTGTTTGGATAAGAAATTTATCAACCTCGAAACCATTCCAGAAAAGTCCATTTGTCCTTTCCATTTAGAATGCAGCGTGCAGAAGCTTTGCTTGTTTTTTTTACCTTAATGCACTATTTCCTGAAGCATACGGAAGAGGAAAGAAACTTAAATCTTTTAAGGTAGATATAGAAACATCATTCTAAATGTGTTTGGCTGTTTTCTGTTTTTAAGTTTCTTCTCTAAGACAGAGCTCAGCCTCATTACAGGCTTCTTCCTCACCACTCTTCGGGGTGTAAGAAAATGTAAAAATTATGCTGTTTTCACTGCAGTAGATCACTGATGCGCAATATGAAGAGCTAAGTAATAACAACTGTTTGCACATCAAAGCGTTATTACATATATTTAAATACACCTGAACCACCCTTTGTACTTCTCATTGTAACTATTATTATTATTTTTTTTTAATCACTGGCAAAACCCCTTCTTAAGGCTTTCCCACTCAATATTTACATACTATGCAAACTGCAGCCCAAGACAATTCATCTCCTTTTGAAGCAATTTCTGAGGCCTTCCACAGTCATGGCAGCAGTTTGTCCCCTTCTCTTCCCTGCAGCTTTCCTCATCTAAATAATTTGATATTTTACTGCTTTGTGGTATGAGCTAATTAATTGTGAGTAATTTTGTTTTGATTTGCCATTTGCACCTTTTCCTCTTAACAGCTATTTTCTGTTAATTCTCTCAACAGAAGAATTATAGGCATGTCCTCCTAAGTACATGAAAACAAGCATTTCTCACTTAGTGGGGGTGAAATAAACATGATGTAGTATCAGATTAGGCATTCTCATCATATTCTGCAAAATGACCTTTAAGTTGCCTAACTAAACGGTGGCAGACACATATTTATAAGACGCCATCAAGCCATTAGAGCTTTCTAATATAGACCACTTTTTTAGTGGGATGTATTCTGAAGAGCTACAAAACCGTTATCACGCTACTCTGAACTTTCTTGGATGAACATTATTCACGTAATAATGTTCTTCCAAAGAGAGGAAAGAACATTTTGGGCCTCTTTCCTCTGTTTGGAACAAACCTGAATTTAATTTGCTGAAAACTAGGACAGTTCTGACCACGGTAGCAAATGTGGTCCGTGCCAACTGTCAGGACATGCCTTAATCAAAACTCAAAAAAACCCCCACAAACATGCCGTACTTTAGATCAGACCAACCTACACTTACTTAATTTCCGAGACACAATGCATATGCTACAATACTCTTCTACATATTGTGATGTTTTGAAAACACATGCTTGTAAAGGAAAAAATACAGCACATTTCATATTTCTTTACATCAGTACCAATTACCTCAACATACTGAGCAGCACAGTTGTCCAGCCTAGACGTAAGGATGAATATGAATACTTCAGTTTATACTGATAGCAACAGAGTAATGAAAACAAGCTAACTGTGACATGACTGCAAGGCAAGGAGTGGATGAGAGTTCAAGAGCCTCGATTCAGCACCCAAACACACAGCAGTCCTCTTTTCAAAACAGTCATACACTGTGGCCCTGCCATTATTAGTACTTCTTAAACAAGAGCCCTAAGAAGGCAGCTACTCATCACTAAGACCTTCAGTAATGTGTGGAGGCCAAGTCAGAAACCGAAACAAAATTCAACTATTCTGTGCCTTTAATGCTTTGCTTATATGTAAGCATTAAACTTCATATACAATGATTAGTATTACAGATATTCTCATGTATGCATTGCAGGGCTGTCAACTTATGATTTATCAGCTTTCTCCTTTCAGTTGTATCACAAGAATAGCTCACATGTTTTTCCCCAATATATTTGCTTTGTTCATAATTTTTTTCCTAGGAAGCTTTTTAGTTATTTCATACAGTCCTACCTGATCTGCTTGCCTTCTCGAACATCGTACAAAGAAAAAAAGACATCTGTGTCTTCTCCAATTGTATTGTAGGTGAAGCTCTTCAGACTGAGGAAGAAGTGATGAGGCACTGGCATACGGCAAGCTTCCCCATGACGCTGACGAATTGTATCCACCTGATTAAAAACAATGAAAATGATTTTTAGTTCTTCACGAATAAAAGACACGTGACTGACTTGATCATTTTAACTGAGATTCTGTTCTCTTTTCTCCATCAAGTAAAAGCTTAATCTCAAATACATTCTACCTTAGAGATACATGCCAGATTAAGTTTTCTTCCTCTATTTCTTCAACTTTTAATTTGAATAGTCTGAGAAACCACAATAACCAAGTAAATATAAGATAAATGGTTTATGCATTTGAAATCTATTTTTATCCAGTAAACCAAGTCAATCCTATTTCTCAAACATTGTCTTGATTCTGGTACTGAAAATGAACTATAACAAGGTCGTGCTAGGGTGGTTCTTGATGATTTGCATTTAAAGCAGATGGACTTCAAAGCATTTTTGAAGGATGACATTTGTTACGTTATTTCTTTTCAGCAGCTGCAATTCATTTATGGAGGTCATTTAGAACCAAGCTTTACAGGTTAATATACCCTGCAGGTATAACAAAAAGAAATCTCAACAACGGTTGATAACATGAGCAACCAATAGTCAAATAGCAGAAAGGTTTACATTTTGACTCAGTATATCAAGATCTACTTACAACAGTGAAAACTGAGGTAGAGAAAAAGTATAATTAGAAATAAAATTATTCTTTAATTTTTATAGCCCTTTCTATCCATTGTATGCTGATCTTAATAATCAGGTTGCATGAGTATCGTAAGCTCCCTAGGCTAGTCTCCTCTGAATGCATAGACAGGTACATACTAACAAAGAAAATCTGGGTTGAAAGTCTGAAAATGTTAAGATTTGTACTATCTTAAAAAATAGAGCTTAAAATGAATTTTGTTCTGGATTTTAAATTAAACCCAAGTAAATCCTCATCCTTTAAAGACAGGTACCTGTGGAAGCACAGTTCTGCTGCAAAGATTAGACCCAGATTCCATGACCAGGAAAGGACTGCATTACTACATAAAGGACATGTGAAACAGAAGCCTACTAAGCCACATGTCAGCAGGTGGAAAGATGACTGACATGGGCAGACCGAGGCTTTCAATATCACTGCAGAAGTGGATCTTTTAAGAACAACAGTTAGAGCTAAGGAAGAGAGGCCTAAATGGAAGTTGAGGAAGGACCTTAAGTTAATTACTTGGGGATCTTCTGAGGAAGTGTTCTATGGGTAGGGACTTATCCAATAATCTCTATCATACCTTTACATACATTACCAAACACTTAAAGGCAACAAAAATTCATATGTAGATGATATTTACCTGTGATGTGCTCTGCTGGACACTGTGTCTACTTGACAAATGCTGTGGAGATACAAAACAGTAAAATTTAAACCTTTTTGAAAGTAAGAAATATTTACATTATATCCGTGTAGCATTAGAACAGCAATTTAAAAATATGACTGTTCAAGGTTATTGCCAATTTTTCATGGCCTTTTTTTCACAGTATATCATCACTCACAAGACCTCCTAAAGGCTTTTCTCAGTTAAGCCATTTCTTAGCCTAACTACTTGAATTTACAGGTGGTATTTACCATAGCTTTTAACGTAAATGGCTGTCAGAAGCTAGACAGAATTTGCAATGCTGTAAAAGCATTTCTTTTTGAAAAGTCCATCACCCTGTCCTGTATAATCTATGTGTTCTTGCTAAACAGGGGGATACCTCACCACTAATCCTCATCCACCAGTATGTTGTCTATAAAAAGGTGCATTTGTTAAAATGCACAAACATCTAGAGAGAAGGATGGATTTTAAACTCTGTTTAAACTTTTTGCTCTGATCAGAAAATGAAATCCTGATAAATGGTTAAAGAATCTTCTACAATTTCAGCTGGCCAACACCTGTAAAGAAGCATCAGTATAAAGAGCTACATCTCTGAAACGGAACTTGGAGAATGATCCTGTATTTAAAAGCCCTTTATGCTAGAAGGAGATGTTATAATCAGAAAATGGACTGCAAGTCTAACTGCATCGATTTAATCTCCAAAAGCAGATTTAAATACTAATCTAAATTGAAAAGGTTTCAAAGAGCTTTAAAAAAACATATCATTAATGATTCTGCCATGCCTGTTCTACACACATTCATCAACATTGGCATTTTAAACTGAAATATTAACATTAACACTACCACGTTAATAAATATTATCTTCGTTCGCCCCCTCTCTATGCTTTTTTAACGTACCCAACATCTTATTCTGACCAAACATACACACTCTGCAGCAGGACCAGCATGACCTGTTGATAACCTCATAGCTTCAAAAGAGGTGAAAGTAAAAGATAGTCCACAAAATGTATTCAGCAATACTTTTTCCAAACTATGCCACTGTCTTTCACACAGAACAAAAATAAGACTTTTTACCACAAAAGGAGAGATAAGCTTCATAATGAGACTAAATCAAGAAGATATTATGTTAAATGGCATATTTTGACATCTGTTTACATTCACAGTTATAAAAACGTCCTCTTTCACACTGTCAGCAGAAGAAATAATGATCTCTAGCTCCATTGTTTGTCTAACTATTGCACTGTCTTCTGAATGTTAAAACTCTCTAAGTTTAGGTGTCTGAGTTGCCTATTTAATCTTTGTCACCTGCAACCACTCAGAATCAGCTGGCATAGAAAAGACCAGTTATTTAAGCTGCTCAAGGTATCCTGACTTCTTTTGACTAAAATTCATCTCTAAATCCGAGTAAGAAAGTGGGGGGTAAAGTCAAGCAACAGAAATATGAGAGGTGGTCCAAAGAGCTACAGTTTTCTCAGCAAACACAGCTGCTTACAGAGTGCACATTTAGGTAAACCTGTAACAATAAGTGGCCATAAATCAGGTTTTAAATTTTTCACAAAAGACTAGATTTCACCAACTCTCTGCTTTTATGCTTCAGGACCATGCTATTACAACACAGACAACCACTGACTAAGTTAACTTTATGAACCCTTGCCTCTGGCTAGGCAAAGTGGTCAAAGTGCACATGCTCTCTTGGAAGCCATTTTTGGGTACATGAACGAGAGGGTGACTGAAAATAGCCAACACGGATTTACCAAGGGTAAATCATGCTTAATCAACCTAATTGCCCTCTAGGGTAAAAGGACCAGATCTGTAGATGAGGGAAGACTAGTGGCTGTTGTCTATCTTGAGTTCAGCAAGGCCTTCACCGCAGTCTTCCACAGCATCCTTGTACCCAAGTTGTGAAGTTACACCTGGATGGGTAGACTAACCATATTGGTAAAAAAACCTTAACAAACAGTTGGATTGTCAGGCTCAAAAGGTAGTGGTTGATGGCACGTATTCTTCAGAGGTCTATCCTGAGACGTATGCAGTCTAATATATTCACAGATGATCCTAAACTGGGGGCAGCAGTCAACGTATTCAAGGAGGAGGCCTCCATTCAGAGGGATCTAGGCAATCCAGAGGAACTGGTTAAAAGGAACCTTACGAAATACAGCAAGGACAAATACAACAAGTCCTGCACCTGGCACAGGCTAATCCTTCCATCGTATAGCTGGGAATTGACTGGCAGGGTCCTGCTAAACAGCAAGCCAAACATAAGTCAGGAGAGTGCTCTGGCAGCAAGGACATTTAACAATTTGCTGTTTCTGTTAACAGGAACGTAGCCAGTAGATTGAGACTAACATTTATTCCTTTTTACTCAGCGTTCAGTAAACTACATCTGAAATACTGCACCCCATTCAGCAAAGGACCACCAAAGCAGCTGGGCGCTGGAGCACATACTGTATGAGAAGAGATGGAGGGAATGCACCTTTTTTAGTCTAGAGAAAAGGTTTGGAGGTGACCTGATGGCAGCCTTCCAATAACTATGATGTTATCATCAAGACGACACAGCCAGGCTCTTTAGAGAGCTGCACAGCAGGAGGACAAAATACTGTGGTCATAAACTACAACATGGGATATCCCAACTTTCCAACAAGGAAGAAAAAAAAAAAAATCAAGGCAGTCCGGCATTAGAGGAGGGACCCAATCTTTTTCCTTGAAGTATGTCAAGATCCAATCGGACAAAGCTCTGAGCAGCCTGGTCTGAATTCAGTATTGACCTTGCACTGAGCAGGAAGTTTGACTAGATCTCCTCTGAGGCCCCTTCCGACCTGAAAAGCCTTGTGAGGCGATATAAAAATAGGACTGTTAAGAAGTTATCCATCTTCCTTCTGAAACAAAAGAATCAGTTTTACCTTTTTTTTTCCCCGAAAGACAGCTGCCTGTTAAGGTTGTGCAAACTTTAACAGATAAGATGATCCATTTCAGTATATCTTTCTTCATCAAAGTGCTTTCTGATGCTTAAACTGAATCCTTGTCATTGTAACCTAGGCCCACTGATTCTTGTCTTATCCATCATTATCATGGAAAGATTAATTAATTCAGCTTGTGATTCCATTATAATACTCAAATCTTCTCCTACAAAACTACCTAAGCTTGTAGTGTCCCAGCCTGTACCTCAGAAGCCACAATTGACTGCAGAAGTTAAAACCTTGCAATCATGATTATCACTTGTATCCTACACTTTTCAGATAAGTTCCTCAATTTCTCGACATTATTTTGAATTCTGATCCTTTCCTCCCATATTCTACCACTTCCAACTTTGTGGTATTTGCATATTTAGTAAGCATACTCCCTATTTCATCGTCCAGTCATTAATGAAACATGAAGTACTACAAAATGGAGGATGACCACAAGAAATTAAGCTGATTCATCCCTCCTCCTATTTAACCAAATTATTGACAACCATTCTTCACCATTTCTTTTTAGTATGGGTTTTCTACTAGCTTTGTGTTTACTTTACAGCAATTTAATCTAGAACTAACGACCTGAAGAGAATTTCAATTAAAAAAACAATTAAAATCTTTATGAAAATCTAAATATGGCATCAGCTGCTTTTCCTCTATCCACTAGACTCATTTATGTTCTGGAAGTAAATTGGGACTTTTAAAAATTGCTTATTCTGAATAAGTTCACAGTCACTATTACTCACCTCCTTGTGCCAATAACTGGATTTTTTTTTTTTCTCTTCCAGCATTTTTTACAGGGAGAGAATGATTACTAGCTCCTCCTCGTCCATCCCCTTTTTTAAAGGTGTAAAGTATGCTTGCCCTTTGCCAGTATTCTGGAACCTTACCTGTCTTTCCAATGATCATCACTAACATGTCTGATTTGGCTTCTCTAGACATCCCAAATGAAATGTATGAAGTTCTAAATCCCCTAGAACAGATAACTACTTTATAAACTTTTCCTCCCTCTTCAGGTGTGACTCCTTTCACTTTTCCATAGGTATTGTTAGCGATTTGAAACAGTTTACCACCTTACCAGAGCTTGAGGGGAGGCAAAAAGGACATTAAATGCCACATTATTTTCTTGCATCATGTGCCAATTGGTTTCCCCCAGTATAAAAACTTTTTAGTTTCCCAATTACTAATTTATAATTAATTATAAATTAATTTTATTTATATAAAACTGTTTCTTGATATAATTGACAATATTTGCTTGTTACATTTGTCCATTGCCTTTCTAATTTTTCTATTTACCTATTTGTGCTATTCTATTACACTTTTCTATACTTCTGTTCTTCTATACTTGCTCTTGGTAATCTTAATTTCCCTTTCTTTCACTCTCATGCTGAAGGCAATGAAGAATTCTTAATTTATCCAACTTGGCCTCTTAGTGAGCACCTTGTGGTTTTGTTTTTAATTTACTGATAGAGCTATCAATTATCCTTACCTCTTTTTTCCCTGTCAAACTTACTTCTCATGATATCTGATCTACCAATATTAGTTTTTATTGTTGTTCTTCCTCCTTCCTTTCCTAACAATGCTTGATAAGTGAATCCTATCATTATCAGTCGGTCTCAAACAAACTGCTTTGTATCTTCATATTCTCAACCGACTTCTTACTAGGGTTTCAAATCAAGTGTACACAAATCTGTCCTCTGACAATCCGCTTTGTTAAACAAACAAACAGAGAGATTTTATGAATTTCCTACACAGTTTGTGTCCAGTTGTTTTCCTTTTCTAGCAGAGTTCTGCGCAATTGAAGTCTCTATTTTCAAGTTTTACAACTACTCATTCTTACCAATCTCATTTTCCATCTGAATAAAGAATAAGCAATTATGAGGTGATGGCAGCATTAATTTGAAACTTGTCTATTTATTAGGAACTCTGGTAAAGTCACGGTATTTTTTTCAGATAGTTGAAAGAAATGGCTAAGACCTAGCAGTAACAGCCAATAGTTTTGCCTTTCATGCACCTCTTGAATTCATCCTGAAGACACATACACGAATCAATAAATTTCTAGAAAAGCAAAACATATTTAATCGCCAGGTTTGACCATTTCTGATTTTTGCAAATGCCTCCAGACATCTGTGTCTTGTAACGCCTTTCACTTAAAAGTGCCATCCAAGTGTTTCTGACCTTCTGCTGGACTTGTATCGCTAAATGACAGCTTCACTCTAGTGGCAACTCCAGCACTGAGCTCTGTGGCAGAATTCTGACAACGTATTTTCCCACAATTTCAAAAGTAATGTAAATCTTAAAAAATTGTTCCATCATAGTAGTTAAAATCACAAACACTGCCATAAGGAAAGGGTAATTTGGTTTCCTTAACGAGTAAAGCAACAAATTCCGACAAATGCTGCGCATCCTGAAGCCACTAGTATTTAGCTTCATAATGAGTAACCTGGAGAAAAAGGATGTACAAGGCCTCAAAGCACAACAGTTCTGACAAAGAGATGAGTATAGTAGTCATACAGTAGTCACAAACATACTTAGCAATGAAAAATGAGAGCTAAAAAAGATGCTTAAATTTTAACATTTAAAATTTACCAAGAAAAGTAACACTAAGTCTAATGACTCTGTATAAAATGCCTGAATTTGTGGTCACAGATAGGAAAGTCTGATGTGTTACCTCGTCCATTGTTCTGCTAATACAAGACTGTCTTCTATGGCACATTTAACATTCTACAATCCTGCAAATACGAGAAAGTAATTGGGTTCTCATAACTATTCCCACAAGATTATTTTACAACATAAAACCTCATTGCTCATTTGAGAGCCTATTAAGTATTTTGCCAGGAGTAAGGAGGATTGTCTCCCTGGGTTTTTGTTAAATAATAAAAACAAACCCAAAACCGCACTAAAAACACCCCTAACCCAACAAAAACACACCAATACCCCCCTCCTTCAATTTCTACCAAATTTAATTTAAAAAAAACCAACAGGTTTTCAGCTGTTTTGGTTCCTGAAATTGCCTTCTGACTATGAACTAGATGTGATTAGACAGCACTGTCATCCTGTATCTACAAACTAAAGCAACAGCGAAGTGTGAACTGACTAACGGTCATGTCCTGATACCAGCACAGATCTGAGCAGCAAACTGTGCTGTGGACATTTTCTTCAGGACTAAGATGGGTGACATAATCAGACTACTCTGACAATTAAATATTAGCTATCTGCTGTAACTACAAGTATTCAGAGTAAAAAAACCTTCAGAATGAAACACAAGAGTCATAAAGCAATCCTGTTAGCAACTTAACTTGCATTCTCTGAGCCACTACTGATTGAATTTTGTACTGAGTTATTTCTATATTGTATTTGAAGGAAAACTGCTGTAATAGCACCAAACTCTCCTCGGACTATGGCAAATCAGGAACAAACATTAAAAATTAGTACTAGAGAGTGATGTACTTCAATATTTCTTAGGTAACAATTTTTATTTCTTTCCACGAAATCCACTGTTATATGGTGCAAATAATCCAAAACAGCAACAGCATATAGCCTGTTTACAAAACACGCCTTTGCTTTAGGGAGAAGTACATCTTGCATATCAAAAAACCCCACCTAGACACGGACCTATCACTCCCTAATCCTAAATAGCTGAAAGCCAAAAACATTTTCAAATAGGAAATTAAAAATTTACTAGAAGTGAGTGAAACCGTAACAATATTTATGTAGAAAAACCCCACTATTTTCTCTGGAAGATATTAGGCTAAGAAGCTGTATTAAAGTAACTGCTGGGGGCGGTTTGTTTGTTTGGTTGGTTGGTTTTTTTAAAATAAAGTAGCATCTCAGGAAAGGTCTTCCTTCACTTTCCGCTGAACATTACATGCCCTTTAGAGTAACATCACAATCCAAAACAAAGTTAACCGTATTACATAGTCCTATTAACAAAGAAGAATCCAAATGCAGTTAAATTGTGAAATGCATTAGTGGCTTTACAGTTCCATTAATGGCACAATTCACATTTCTAAAACAACTTTAACTTGGCTATGTACTAATATGACTGTACTAGAAGTTGGAACTCACGGCAATGAAGGAATTGTACTACTTTTCCTGAAAATTCTAATATTCTTATTCAAATACACATATTCAAAAACCACATATGTTTTCTAATGGACATTGCCACGCAAGAGATGGCCTTAATGTTCAAGGATTAGTTTTGCTTAAACTAATTTATTCACTGGTCTCCTCCCTTCCTCCCCTTTTCTGTGAGCTCAAAAAAAAATAATCTTTGAAACAGGGCAAAGATGTTTATTATCTATGCAACACCTCGAAGCAGACTTTTCACTTAAGTATTCTTCATCTGCATCTGCAGACTCTCTGAAAGAATCAAATGGCTCTCATGGACTTTCTGGACTCACAGAAACTGCTGATGGACTCCAGGCTCGAGAAGCTTTAATTAATGGAAGAAGTAGGCTGATCCACACTAGATCCTACAGCAGGAAGCAGTTCTATTTCTCCCAGCAAGTTAATAATTGCTGTTCGAAGTAACGATCAAGTAGCCCAAAAGCACATCAATCTGTTAGCCTTCTTCATTATACATCAATAATGTCAAAAATTTGCCAGGACATCTGCCTGGCTCATGGTGCTTTCAAACGAATAGACCTCTGCAAGATATCACCACAGTTAATCTCTGGAGCTTCCAAGATTTTGTATTATTTCCCATCTGACAGAATTCAACAATATACTTGCAAAAGGCAGTGGCAAACTGCAGATTATGTAATATAACGTCTACAGAATACATGCAGGAACCAGAGGTCTAGAAAACCTGACCTACAAAGAAAAAGTGAAAGAAATGGGGTTCTTCAGCCTAAGGAAGAGAAGACTGAATGAGGCTTAACAAGTCTTCAAGTACATAAAGGGTGGTGCAAATAGGCAGGAGTAATCTGTTTCTCTGTGGACACGACAGGAAGACGTGAAGCTTAGACATAGAGACTTCTCGCTGCAGGTTAAGACCACCATTAATAAAACTTCCAAACTGTACGAGCACTGAACTGAGCAAAAAGATTGCCTGGGTAGGCTGTGGAGTCTTAACCACTGGAGATTTTTAGAAACAGAGAAGAAATTGTCATAAATGGCAGAGACAGTTGATCCTGACATTAAGCAGGAGAATGGACTGGATGACCTCTTAAGATTTTCCAGCCCTATTTTTCTTTAATTCTACAAACAAATGAAAAAAGATTATTGCTACTTCATTTAATGCTAGTAGATTGATTTTAGCAACAAAGACCAAAGTTTAAAAGGATTCCCATTAGCTGTATTTGATGAAACTGTTTTTTTTAGAACTGCTGCTGCTGCTTCTGAAACAATGGATTTTAAAAACAAGAAAATTGTAGGAAGAAACAACATTCAAAGTTACCTTCTCCAGTTTTTATACCATGTTACTTTGTAAATTGAAATTACAATGTATATAAGCATGCCATTTCCCAAAGAAAGGTGGTTCATTCTTACTAAACTCAGGGTACTAGAGACACTGATTATTCTGGTGGTTAGGGTGCAAATGAAAGACATTCAGCTTGTGACACTACTCTAATCAAGAAAGTATGTAAGAGTAAAGAATAAAAACTAACTTTTTCCCTCCTTTCCCTCCCAAAGTGAAAACTCAAAGGAGTCTCCCACAGATTTCTTACCATTTTATAGAGATCTGAAACACTGATCTGATCTGAATCCACAACCTCAAAGTCCTTCCGAGGAACTAAATCTAGGCCCAAATGTCTGCAAAAGAGAAGGAAGGAACAATGGTAAGCATAATACATTAGAGTGTTCACCAGTATCTATTCCATGTGCTTACTCGAGGGCAAGGACACAAGAAATACTAAACTATTTAAATCTTTTTGCAATTGTTAATCATTAAACAGATAATCCTTCTAAATAAAATTAAATGCAAATATCAAACAAAAACCCACTATGAACTTGTTACTTTTTGTTCACTGACTTCAATGGAGCTATAGCAATCAATGCCAGTTGAAGCTTTTGGCCAATATGTTGGTGCAGTATCCATAACAAGTTAATTTCATACACAGAAATGCAGTAGGCAAAATGAATTTAGTACTCTGGTTTCTGCTGCAGTATTTGAGTAGGTTCCTTCACTACATAAAGAAAAATTTCCATTAGTAACCCTGTTCAAATGCACAAACAGATACTGCGCCTTGGGAAGCTGCTTTGAAATTCCTGGTGTTCATGCAACTAAACCCCCAACTTTATCACTGTATAAACACAGTATTTTTTTAGTAATAAACAATAACTGTAATATCAACAAGAATTTTAATCTGTATTTGTAACACACACATACAAAAAACCCCGTTTAATTACTCTGAACTGAAATAATATTTTGGCTCAAATCAAATATATAAACTATTTTTTTTGAAAAAGTATACCAGTGCAAAGAGGATGACTAGTTAAGAAATTCTGTAGTGAAGAAGGCAGTTCAGGTCACAGCTGCATATGAGTAGCAGACAGAATAAGCTCTTTTGCATCCAGACAAATAAATGAACAACTACTAACAATTAATTAATAATTGTAGACTGCAGAACAAGACAACCTAAAACATGTCAAACCCCAACTTTTGCTCTGTAGATCTTCAGGTTCTGAGGCATAAAGAGTTCCGAGCATTACAATAAAAAGCTATTCTAAACACACATGTTAGCAGTAAAATTAAGAAACACATGAACGAACCATTTTCCTGCTTTCATCTAACGTAACTTTGATACTTCATTTACAGATATTTTATACTGAAATTCTTAAGAGTCTTAAAGAAAAAAAATTCAGAAGAGGTGCCCTCATGGACTACCTTGGCACTCTTTCTGTCACTAACTATAAAAGAAAAACAAAAGTCAATTTAGTTTTGTAATCAGAGAGGGAAACATTCTGTACAGACTTGTTACTGATGGCAAATGAAAAATTTTATCTGAAAAAACCTTTCAGGTACCACAGAATAATTGTATGGTGCAATAAACAGAAGCCTCCAGGCGATACAGTATCTCTTTCTAAGCAATTAACTTAAAACAACAGCAAGGAAGAACCAGCGGTCTGTATGAAGCCCAGCTGCCTCTGCTGTCCACTGTACTTTTAAATCACTTCCCAGAAGTTTCCCAACTCCATAATTCTTTTCTAAGAATTATGGAGTTGGGAAATAATCCTAAACCATCATATCTCAAAAATATAGCTCAGCCCTGCTCCACTTGCTGGCAACTGTTAGACAGTACTACAATTGCCATTAAAATACTGTACTGACAAACTGGAATTTCCACATTCTTAGTTCTTTGCCAAAACCAATTACATTTTCAATGGAAAAAGGAACAATTTTCCTTCTTCACTGCAGTTTGCATGCCAAATACCAGTTTCTAAACTCTAAGGCTAAACTGTGAAAGTGATGGTTATACACCTTTTACATGCTTTGTTTTGATTAAACCTATCAAACACAAGTTATCCCTGGCCCAACATCAGTAGCTGAAAACTGCAGCTGCAAAGATGAAAATTACTTTATCTATTTACCAAACGAAAAAGATTAAAATAAGAATGTGCTAGAATCCTTAAGAATCCTTAACTCCAGCTGCCATTTGAGCCTAATTATAATAGAAAGTCCAAAAATATGACAGAAAAAAATGGTAACAGATAAAGATAGTAACATGCAAAGAGTCCACTTCAAAGTTTTTTAAAAAAAGTTAATGCTCATCATATTCATTCACAGAAGTTTTCCTGAATCTGAATATCTAAACCTCCTCCAAAATACCCGGCCACTCACGTGTGTACGCACACCCACCCCTAAAGTATATTCATAAAGGAATTTCTCCCCAACATACAGATATTAACAAATTATTTTCTAATGACGTTATCAAAACCACTTTTAAGTGCATTACAGTTACAAAGCACTATTAAAGTTTTACAGAAAAAACATGTCAAAGCTAATCATAGCCTGATATCGTTGTATTCTCAATTTCAACTCTCTAGAGAACTGAGGCCAAACAGTGGTTGGACTAATTACTCAATACCTGACAAAGGTATTATCTTCTACTTAATAATGTTCAACACAACTGCAGTAGCATCCCTGTGAAACTCATCTGATATCCTATTTTTAGTTAAATCCCTTAACACCATGGATTTCCAGCCCAGAAGATTCTCATTCTCTAATACTATGTTAATCCCGCACAATACTTGCTACCAGCAAATAAAGGTGTCTCTTGCTTTAGTACTAACATGCTGTCATTTATTGTGCAGGTGGAAGTTCAGGTTTATGCATTTAATTTGTATCAATTATTTTTTGTTGCGAAGGACTGACAACATATTGCTTGAAATGGCAATGATAGCCAGTGGCCCACTTTCACTCTCTATTATCCAATACTATGGGAATAGAAGAGCACCAGCTGCCAAGCAGTATTCCTCCAAAACACAGCATGCATAAAAATTAGATAATGTGCTGTCTTGTTTATTTGACAGTTCCTCTCTTCACAATACTTTCTTTTACAAGCAAATTCATGTGCTTTTTTTATTCTGCCTTAACATTGAACTGCCTTTCAAAAATATTTCCCAAATATACCTACAAAATATCCCCAAGCCTATCACCTACCTCTTGATAGCATATGACTGGAATAACTCCAGCTGACATTTAGATATTCCTCCTTTTCCACATAGAAGTCGTCAGAATTTTCCTTTTGGGGGGGGAGGGGGGGGGACGGGGATGGGACACAGGACGGACACACACACGACACGACACGACGGACGGACAGACGGGGACAGGCACAGGACACAGGGGGGGAACTCCACCACCCAAAATCTCTAGATACTGTCCTCTCAAGTAATACAAGACAATCAGATAGACAACAATACTAGCATTTTTAATTCTGAAAGGGATGAACATACAACTCTACTTCAGGTTAACTGAGCTTCTAGAGAAAAAACAACTTGGTTTTAATGGTAATTTCCAAGAATGATCTTAATTTCTAATATTTTCGTTTAATTATAATACAAACGCTACACCTTTTAGAATTCATAAAACCACAAGTCATAACAACTCTTCCTAGAAGAACCTTGCAGAAATATGTCATTTGACTAAAAAATGCCTTTAAGATTTGCATCCAAACTTGAAGAACTGATTGGGAGAGCTCCTCACATCTCTAGAGTGTGCAAGATCTCATCCCCTTTGCTCCAAAAATGTGCACTTTACCTTTACTCTTTTCAGCTTTAACTTTGCAGCCACCAATTCTCCTTGTATTCCTTCTCTCGCTACATCAAAGCCTCATTTAATATCATTCATATTTCTCTTACACAAATATATTTATAAAGGTGGTGAAGGGAAAGGAAATGATCCTGACAGCGATTCACATGAACTATGACACCGATTCACAAAAACTATGTGCAGACTTTAAAAAAGACTTCGAAGGAAACACAATACAGAAATCCACGGAAAATGAAACATATGAAAAACATGTTTGTGAAAATTACTGTGCTAATACAACTTGATACTTTTGTGTGACAGAATTAAGTTATTCTGTATACAAAGAAACTGCAGAGGCTGTAATCTATAAAGAAATTATTAAAGCACTACTGTAATGCTACACAAGAAATTATTTCTTAAAATGAAGGCGATGAGATGAAGGTAAGTAATCTTAGTAAGGAACTGATTGAGGGGAATGGCAGCAAAGAGCATGGAAGTATCAGGCTGCAGAGAGAGGTTATTAAGGTTTTCCTCAAAGACTGACATCCAAGAGAGTGCCTTACAGTTTTAATCCCTCTTCAATCATTACTACAGGTACATTCAGGAGAGGGAAAAAATATTATATATTTAGACAGAAATGGCAACTATTCTTTCTGCAACCTTCTTAAAGGCATTTCATTATGTTGTTTAAATTGTTCACTCCTATCTTGATTACCTTTGATGTAACAATGACAACTACTGTAATAAGAATTTCTTTAATTCTCAAACTGATTTCCAGATATTACAAACTCATATGTACATTTAATACCTATCTCCAAATGCATTTTACAAACTTTAAGCTAATTTATTGCAACACTACCAGGAAGTCCTTTTATGTCAAGAAAAATGTGACAAGAGGGTAAGTCACTCAAAGTTCAAAAATGATCTCCTAAGGATGTGAGCACTGAAATTTAGGACTTTTTGAGCTTTAAGACTATGCTTACTTCATTCCCTCTACTTCATTCCCTCTACAGTGTTACACACATTAGTAGTTAGTAGGTACTAACACTGCATCTGCCACTGGCTTCCTGACTGCAATTTTGAGGTAAGAGAAAGACCATGACTTTAAAACAGTGTTTCATTTTATTTGTATGACAGTGTGAAAGATTTATTTCTAACATTTTTTTCCCCGTTTCTCTTTTTAAACATTCATTTGTAACTTCTGTCTATCTGTGGATCTTTCTGTGCAGAATTTATGGCAACTATTTGGAAAATTTCTTTTAATGCAACAATTTTAACAACATTTTACGTGAAAAGGAATAACCTTTGACTGAAAAGTAACATAAGCCCAAAACCTCATCTTTGTTTATGGCTTTTATCTGTCCAAAATCTCAAAGTATTGGTGGCTCCCCCTCCCCTACTGTGTCCGAGCCTAAACATAGAGTATCTGTCCCACATTTATCGGGAAGGAAGTATCTTCCCTCAGTACAAAAGGGAAAGTGATTGTCCTCAGAAACTTGGATGCTTTCTATTGATCTCCTGGCAGATATTGTATTAATCTGAAAGAATCAATCCTGAAGATCATTTAAGATGACCTCTGATTTTTAAGTCAAATTACTGTGAGGAAATCTTCATCTGCCTTTTTGGTAAATAAGGTATGCACACACTGCTACAATTAATTTTTTGCACTGGAGCAGAAGCAGAGCATTCACATTTCAAATAGAAGCTCTGTAGCGCAGATTCCTTCATCTGTTTTTGATGCAAAAGACTCTAGAATGAAACAGGTTTTTGGCAGTAAAAAAGTTTAGTTCTGGTTTCCCATTCTAAGCACTAGTAGAAGGTGAAAAACTTACCCATTCATTTAAAAGAAACTAAACAAATATTTCAAAATCAAGTTTCTATTTTACTTGCCGCACGATTTAAAATGAGATGAACTGCAGATTTCACTTTGTAAGATGATTTAAAATAAGACAATAAATTACAGACTTCAGTTTTACAATGTTTGTTTCCTGCTCTACAAATTTTTCCTTGTTATTCACAGACCATGGAACACTTCCAATAGCATTTCAGACTTCAATAGATCGATATTCGAATAAATTGTATCAGAGTGAAACATTTTTAAAAAACACAAGTATTTGTAACATTCTGTATAAAACCTAGCAAGATATGCAGGAAAAAAGACAGTTTATGAGATTTCAGCTGTGCAAAACTACACAGAAGGATGCTTAAAACTGAAAGTCTAAAACCACTAAGATCCTTATCTGAAGGTAGTAAATTCTGCTCTTTTGAGCAACTGGGAAATACAAAAACGTATATAGCAGGAATACTAGTCACTGTATGCATACAAAACCAAGCTAACTGTGGGAAACTGGAAGAGGTAAGAAAGCATCACAAAAAGGATGCATCCAGGTTCATATTTTTGTAGTGGGGAAAAAGAATGTGTAAGCAACAGAAAATTAAATTGCTACAATAAGTGGAAATCAGTATTGCATTATGAGAATGACTAGCAACAATACAAAAGGTTAGCAGCAATAGTTATAAAATAAATTACATTTCTACATTTTTACCAGACTAAACTACAGAGCAAAACTTTTTAACGTTTAGACCAAGCATACAAAAATAAGCAAAAGAAGTTCACTGTAGTAGTTCTGGAAACAGTCTAATGACTTCACAAAAAAATCTGTAACTATCAATCCAAGGAGTGTATCTGTCCCTTGACTTCCACCAACTCCTACGAGAACACAAAGGATGACTACCAGAACCGCTGCCAGTGTATTGAAGGGAAAATGATACCTGTTCAACAAACTGAAAAAAACCGAACTGGTGGTGACAGGAAGTGTGAATTTCACGTTTGCATCACTCCTTCCCAAAGAATACAATGCATTAATGATCAAAGTCAGGATAAAAGTAGCTTTACATTAAATAAGCATACATGCTACATATTAGATGTGTAAGATTGTTTCCTGAAAGCTACTTGGTCACAGAATGTCTCCTATTAGATTGTACTATCTTGAATAACATAGACTCGCTCAAATTGCATGTATTTAAGCTTCCCGGTTAACATTAATACATGTTAATAACAACATTTTTCATTTATTTGCAAATCTCAAGTATGACAGAAGAAGCAATGAACATTATTACATTATTTGAGAAAGGGTAGTACTATGTGAATACGTATATGAAAATCGTTAGGTTTTTTAACAGATTAAGACATGTGGGCATGAGTTTCATGATAAAACTCAGTGAGGGAAGATAAAAGAAAGTAAACAGAACTTTCCCAGAAATTCTATGGAAAAGAGTGATGTTGCAGAAAGACCTTCCAAACTCCCAGACATTTATAATTAAATACTGCATAATGTACAGATTAAATTAAATATCTTTTCAATCATATGCTTTTTTATGCAGTTCCTTTATTGATACCCTCTTCTGTTTAAGCATGTACCTTTGGTATCATGTACCCTTTTCTCTAGGGAGGTCAGCACCTCTTCTTATGTAGTAAGAAATTTTTTTTCCTAAACGAGCATCCTGAGCAGATGAATTTAATGATTAACATATTTATATTTACTGATTTCACTGATGCTTCTCAATAATTTTCATGCATTAGATTTACCTTTATAGTTTTAATGTACTTCATATTTAATGATTTCACGCTTATTTAGGAAAAAAAGTCTACAGCCACCTCATTGAACAACCTATTCTCTTCATCACTGCATTGCTGTCTACTGTCCTCACCTTTTTTTCCCTACAACATTTTTGCAGCTTCCTGTTGCTAATTTATTCCATACACTCTTTGAGCAAAAACAACTAGGCATAACGTTCAAAATGGTCTCTTGGTTCCCATTTACTCTACTGGGAATGATACTGAAAAGTATCTGTAACTCTGCACTGCGGAACAATAACTTGATGCAATCTATTAGTCTACGTCCTTCAGAGCTTTCTTTCAACAAGAGAGAAATGAAATGTGGCATGGGGGCTAGCTAAATATTCATAAATATATTCAAGTCTGTCTCTCATAGGGAGTCCTGAGGTAGGTGACAAAGGAACGGAGTCGTAACAAAGATATGTTAGTGAAAAACATTTGACTTTCTTCCTTAGTTGTCAACTTACAGAATTCCTCCCCCCGTATGTTAATTAGCACTATCCTACTCCTAGTTGAAAAGCAGTCGCTATATGCCTGAGGAGAGTGATATTTTCTTTGAAAGGGTTATATGCATGTCATGCAAAACTTACCTGTCTGATACACTACATCTCAGAACAAAACCAGTTCTGGTGAAGGGCTAGTTTTTGTCTAACGGCAATCTATTGCCATTTCAGCTTCTATCTGAATTGCAGTCACCTTTGACTCTAAAGAAAACTCTCCACAAATTCACCATGGAATTGACCAAGGAGAGTCTAAACCTCTGAGAAATGTCACCAACAGCCGAATAACATAGATTATGTATTATAATGATATAGAAAATCTAAATAACACAGCCTCAGCTCCAATGTCACTGTTGACAGTGAGATTCTCTAGTTATTGCACCAACCATTAAAATACTTCAGTTGACAAATGGGTTTTTAGCATCTATGAACACGTACTTCAGGCCCAATATTCACTATATTGATACAAAGCAAGTAAACTGATCTAAACCTTTTAACAGTGCAGACAGCCTTAGAAAACACCTACTAATAAGCAAACGGCTCATTTTATAGAAATAGTAGAACTGTGCAATAAACCCACTGTAAAAAGTTCTATTTGATTTCCAAATAATGAAATGTTCTACCTGTGTACAAATACTACTGGAAGGAAAAAGTTGTTGTTTTGTTGGTTTGTTTTTTAAGAAAAGCTATTTAAACATAATTAGAACAAACAGTACCCAGCTGGTACCTGTACTTACTCATTGCCCCAGTCCAGCCTCACTGTGAGGTGTCTCTTGACCTCTCGCACCTGATCCTGTGTCAAGTGACCTGACAGCAGCTGTCTACGTAGGTCAATGAGCTCATTCATCACATGGCGCAGTTTGTAGAAAAGATCTACCTTATGTTTCTGTAAAGGCATATTTTTGGGAGGAGAGGGGGAGAGAGCGAGAAAAGAAGAAAGAAAGAGAAGGGGGGAGAGAAAAAGAGGAGAAGAGAGAGATTGATAAATTTGGAAAGAGAAAGAGTGTGAGAAAGAAGAAAGAGAAAGAAAGAGAGAAAGAGAGAGAGATTAATAAGTTACCAAATTTTCATTTAATTACCCTAGTGGAACATTAATCCAGTTTGTACAAGCTTTAAAATATTTATATCAAAAAGTTGTGTTAACTGATGCTATTTAAATTGAATAACTTTTTATTTCTAAAGTTTAGGCTCAATCTGCTAAAGTGTCCATTTTCTGATGGAACCTAATGCTACAGATAAGAGGATTCATTATGTGCAGCATGGGTCACTTATTCCAATCATGTAATAAATTCAAAGTTTTCAATTTAAAGTAACAGAGAGGTGAAAATTTAGTTTTCTGTCAGCAGCTAACTTAATGGTTCTGAACAGTTAGCAACAATGGTTCACCACAACAGAAAACCACTTTTAATGTTTTTTATATTTCAATTACTAAAATTTACCCAGGTATCTATATCAGATGAGGGGATATGAATATTCATTTTCTGCACTCTAAAAGGGACTAAAGCAATTAATGACAAAATCCACCTGCAAAATTACTTGAAAAGAGGAAAATTACCACAGACAGCAGAAGACCCCCACACTACCACCACCAGGAGAGAGAAAAAAAAAAAAAAAAATCTAAACACCACCACAATCCTTTCCAAAAGAACCAGTATTCTTCAAATATGAAAAAATCCCCAACCCCAAAACAAACCCCCAAAACACAGACAGAAGTGGAAATACTTTTTTCCCCTGCAGGAAATAACTATATGGGAAGTCCACAAAAAGGAAAGTCTGGTGCTAACAACCAAGGCCACCTACAAGCACCCATAAGATAAGGAAGCATGTCAAAGCCACTCCAGTATCTGCTAGATGAGAATGGTGTGTAAGGGGGCTCTCGTCTACACAGCCATGTCTCATACTGCATAAAGTGACCAATGTCAATGAACGAGGATCCCAAGAAGGAAAAAAAAAAAATTACAAAAAATCTCCTGTTGCATTGAACGCTGGTTTTTTAAACAACTAAGCTCCATTCCTACCTGTATGCAAAACTTCAAACGTTTGAATCTCACTTGGGGAAAACACTGACTAGATGGATTGAAACGGAGCCTTCACAAGCTAGCACTGTCTTGATCGCATTTCTGCTTGTAAATGAGTGTTTATAAAAGCTCTCTAAATAAAGATGCCTGCATTTATCAAGACTAGATCTGATAGAGGAACACCCACAAAAAAAAAAAAACATAAGGGTTTTCTATTGCAATATATTACCAGAAAAAAAAAAGTTTTTCACTTGTTTTACCAAAAATAGGTAAGATGAAATGAAAAAATAATTTCCATCTACTTGTGTTTGTTTTCCTACAAGACCACTAGATTTGTATGACTTAGGAAAACAGATTTCACTGCACTCCATTTTGATCAGCAATTTGTTAATTCCTCTGACCCTGATTACACATCTGTTTTGCTGAAGCAAGTTAAGCACAGATGGAATCATCTGCTATTCTTATCAAACAATTTTGAGATGAAAAGATGCACCATCTTTCAACTATAAATCAACATTGGTTCTGGTCCCGCCTGAAAAAATGAAATATAGACATCACATCCAACAGAAAGACATATATTTCAGGGCTGGAAATACTTATTCTAGGAAGATAATAATGCATAGCTGGTAAGTATAAAATGACTAGATTTGTGTTTAGGCTTTTTCACTAAATGTAGTCCAAAGTAAGTCCGACATAAGTTGAAGACGACAGTAGGTGTAGGAAATGTCCATTTTTATATGTTATTTAAGTGAACAAGAAAAGGTTGTAACTTCTTCTAACACAAGATGAAGACAATGGAGTTTGGGACTATCAAATAAGCAAACTAGGCATATCTATCAACCAAACAGTTGGCAATGAAATGATCATGAGAATCAGCTCCAAAATCATCATAATCAGACTTCCCAAATAAACCTGCTGAAAGAGCCACACCCTCACTCTTGTAATGACGGTTCAAGGCTATCAGTGAATTCAAGTCCAGAACACTATGCTGGTTAAATTACTACATGCTCTGGAGTTATTTTTACATGGTTATTTTTTACATAAGTATCAGAAGTACTTACTTTAAATACAAATAAATGAGAAATTAGATTATAGAATACAATTTTGTAAAAGCTAGTCACATTGGGTCCTACGCAATGATCTGAAAAAAAAGAAAAACCCTCAAACTCAAACCTCTCCTGAACCTCAAACACCTCTCATGTTCCACGATCGTGACAATATGCCCTTTTCAGCCTTAGTTCTCAGACTTATTCTTCAAAAAACATTTCCTCTGCTTTAAACAGAATGAGGAAGTATTGACAGAGAGCTAAAGATATGGTGTCCTTTTCAGAAAATACAAGGTCCCCTATAAGGAAGGAAGAAGAGGTATCAGAAAGTGGAAAGCTAGAGGAACTGCAGCTGTGATCTCAGGCAAACCGTTATGAAGTGAACCATAGATGCAAGACCCATGACAGTGAAGGAAAATACTTGTGAGAGAGAAAGGAGAGCTAGAACAGATTTGAAGGCAGCTTAATTCTAGGCTTGCAGGCAATAAAGAGTTTGAAGCAGTCAAAAAACAGTTTATAATGCCCCTCCTCATACTACAAGAGTCTAGTGACTAATAAGCTCCATTTGGGATAGAGGGAGGGAGATGCACATATTTTAATGACGTTTCTCTGCCCTTTCAAGAAAAAAAGACCTTCAAAATTCAACACTAAGCTAAGCTGATCAGGATTCCTACCCCCATGTAAAGAAAAATGCTTAAAGTGAAACAAATGATCCTGGACACCACATTTCCAGAAAAACTAATTTTAAGCATTAGAGCCATTCAAGTGAATTTAGTCAGAGTAACACCATAAACAAACCTGAAACTTTATCCTCTTGTTAGAAGCTAAATAAAAAAATGAAAGTCAATCTGATATGTGTTAATTGTTTTACAGTAACTTTCATACAACCTATAACTTCTCATTTTTCATCTAGCTTTGTCACAAGCTACCAAGCAATGAGCACTTTATCAGTCCATCCAGAATGATCTGCTGTGCACATTTATGAACATATTTGGCAAATGTTTTGCATCCAGAATATAAAAGTAAGTATTTATGCAAAAATTTTTATGATAGTAATTAAGGTGTGTCAGGAAGAAAGAATCTGGATAGCCTTAAATTGAGGACTCTCTTTGTACAAGCAGCACAAGTCTGTCCTCTAGCACATCTTGTTGCCTTATTTTACTATCACCAGATACAAAAACATTTGCTGTACTTCCCTGATCTGTCACTACTAACAAGTAATGCTTATCAATGCTTGGGTAATCTTCATGTGTACAGCTACAGATCAAAAAGTGGAATTCTGGCAATATTTTTTTTTTCTTTTAATGACTCCATATTAACTCTATGGACATCAGAAGTCAGAAGAGGGTTTTGGTGTTGTGATGGGTTGACCTTTACCAGCTGCCAGGCCCTCACCCAGCTGCTCTCTCACTCCCCCTCTTGAACAGGCCAGAGGGGGCGGGGGGATAAAATGAAAATATTTGTGGGTTGCAATAAAGACAGGGAGCTCACTTACCAATTACCATCCCAGCAAAACAGACTTCACTTGGGGGAAATTAATTTAATTTATTGCCAATTAAAATAGAGTTGGGTGGTGAGAAACAAAGACAAAAAAACCAAAACCCCCTTGTCCCCACCCACCCTCTTCCCAGGCTCAACTTCACTCCTTCATTCCCAGCTCCTCCACCCTTCCTGCCCCCCCAGCAGGGGAATGGCGGGGGCCGCGTGCGTCAGCCCACAGCAGCTCCTCTCTGCTGCTCCTTTCTCCTCACACTTCTCCCCTGCTCCAGCGTGGGTCCTGCCCATGGGCTGCAGTCCTTCAGGACAAACCTGCTCTGCTGTGGTCCTCCCCACAGACTGCAGTGTGGATACCTGCTCGGCCGCCTGTTCACCTCCTTCCCTCCTCCTCCTCCTCCCCTGGCCCAGGTGTTCATGGGGCGGTTTCTTGCTCTTTTTCCCCTCATCCTCAGTGTCTGTGCAGCCACTTGCCCCTTCTTAAACATGCGCTCCCAGAGGCACCACCAGCTTTGCCAACGGGCTCAGCTGTGCCCTGCAGCGGGTCTCTTGTGGAACCAGCAGAACTGGCCTCTTCCCACCGAGACATCCCCACTGCCAACACCTGGGCACAGCACCCAACACAGGTGTTGTGGGGTTTTTTTAAACAGGTAATCACAAAATAAACCTGCACTCACATGAACACAAAGCTGTTTCATGCTTCAGTGCAGTAACACAAACTCCCTGTTTCATGCCTATGGTGGCTTTGAAATACTAAGGCTGCCTTTGTCATTCTTCTCTAAATAGATACCACATAATATGAAAATATATAAAAGACTGGTATATTATGGAAGATAACCTATTTATAGTCATTTTGTTACCATGACTTCATTTAACACTACTGTAAAGAAGTCAGGATTTTGCCTCTCTCAAGAGCAGTCCCTTAAGACATTTCTTCTAGAATTGCCTTAGGCTATAACGGGGGAGAGGGGCACAAAAAATTATTTTCCTTATAGAAGCAAGTGAGTAGCTTTTTCCCAGGTTCCTTGTTATGGATTTTGGTATCTAAATTCGATATTAAAGCCTGCAAGCATCATCAGCACATGAAAGGAAATAGCAAAGCTGGAAACAACACTCATTCCTTTCTTTTCAGTTTTGTCTGGATTTTTTAATTAACCAAATTATTTTACAGTAAAGCTCTGTTGGTATTTATAGATTTGTGCAATATTTATAGTTTAATCTTACCCCAAATCTCTAATATTATTACCATGCAAGCCTTAAACACTACTTATCAAATTAGATAGTATTCATCAAGTGCCTGTTGATGAATAAAGGCCAGACTTTACAGGTCAATACAAAGATGTCTCAGGAATAGGGAAAGGAACTGAAGCAAAACTTGTGTGGGAGATGTGGATAGTATGCAGGTATCAAGAGTGGCACCCGCAGAAAAGCAAAGGAATTCGAGAACACAATTAATACTTGCATATATTCTTGTGTTCTACAATGTGTGCCTAAACATCTAGTCCTGTTTTATGACAGAACTAAAATGGACTTTAATAACAGTTAAAAAATACAGAAAACAAATAGGGAAAAGTAACATCAAGCACGAATAAGAAGTTAACTAAATTACAACTTCTCCCAGTTAAAACTACAAAGTACATTTACAAAGGGTTGTGGTACCATCCTGGAGTTTACACAAGAGCCTGAGGCTGAGCTCACACGTCTTCAACAGCACACCACTGAACATGCAATGAAAACCATTAGTCTTTCAAACAAGTAACAGACTGAGAAAGGAGGGCACCTCAGTTTTGGTTTATTTCCATTCTTCTATCCTGAAGTTCTCTATTTATTAGTAAGAATGCATTAACATGAATAGCATTTATTCTCTCCTATGAATATTCATAGCTTTTAGCTTCAAACAAGTTATTTACTCTAATATAAATCTGTTTTAAATGGATTCTCTACTGTATTCACAGAGGGCATTTCAATTTATAGTGTGTATTAAAGCAGAGTAAATTAGAGTGACAGAAAAAGACCCTCTCACATTGTTACTAGTAAATTCTTCAGACTTTTGCCAATGAAAATGTCTAAAATAGCTTTAAATACTGACACATGACAAAGGGAGAACTTAAGCAGTAAAAAAGACTGATGGAATATCAATAAAGAAAGCAAAAGCAGAGCAAAACAACAAAGTAAAGCCTTTACAAGATAAGCAGAGATGTTGCTACAAGCTTTTCCTTTAAATTACATTAAATGACATATCTGACTCGCTGTATACCATACTTCAGTACAGTAACTTTTTTCTGGATATATTATGTTCATATGCTTCTTCCAAATAGTGAAATCCTTGAGCTAAGAGCTAAAAGATATGTTGAATTTACATCAGCAACTTCATGAAAAGGTTCCTTGCCACTCTTGGCAACAACCCAAGTAGAAACTCAAGAATTCTGGCTTTCCCTGAGTTGCAAAAAAAAAAAAAAATTCTCAAAAGAATGAAACCTGTGATATGAAGTCTTAAATCATACAGAAGCTGATTTTCTGTGGGCATCCTCATACTAGCAGTATACATGCAAACTCTTTTCACCACTCATTATTCCCACTACTTTTCTGAAATGTACTAGAAATTTCATTTGTGCAGAACTTGTGCTAACCTCCTCCTCTACTTAAGAGCAGTTAACGTGCTTTACCAGAAACTTTGTACAGCAAAGGAACAATTGGATCACCTCCAAAATACTTTCAGAACTTCCTCAGATTGCACAATTCCACAAAAAAATATTTTTTAAAAATGTGATTACATTAAAATCCTTTATGATAAACAGAAAACAATAATTATTTGATCTGCTCCGAAAATGAAATGGTGTATTTAAATCAAAGCTATCTACCAACAAGTCCAAAAACCTGGCGATACGCTGTATCTGTTGCAAACCAATAGAATACCCTACAGCTTTTCATAGTTATAAACATTACGCTGAGAGGAACCCAGGTAACATTACAGCAATAGCAACATTTAAGGTAATAACACCACACAGAGGAGGACCAGCCTTCATAATATAATCAAAGCTATTTGCTCTTGAAAAGGGCTGTACTCTTCCCTAAGATCTCCATTACTCTCTATGAAGGACAGTGGGTAATATTTAAACCTGTTATCACAATGGTCTGTATTTAACAAACCAACCCATCTCAAGTTCAGAGCTCTCCACAGAACATTATGAAGAAAAATATATTTATGAAGGGTTAGTACCACGCTACTGCCCTTCTTCAAGAAGAGAAGATTTTTCCTATTTGTTCGTATCACCTCACAGACCTTACATGTCTAACTTAAAGATGCAATTCAGAACCTCTTTTTATTGATAGCAATGCAGTATGGTACAAAGAAAATCCTATTTTCAATTTCCTTTATAAACAACTTTTCCACTTTAAAAATCAGTTATGCGATCTATGTAAATAACTCCAAGTACAAGTTATTACACTCACTAGCAGTCAAGACGTGCATCTTGACTCATAGCTTTTGCTTATTTACAACTTCAGATACCCAAGTTGTCTAATACAGCGACCTGGGACAAGTAACAGATGACAACACTTAACAGTTACAGAAACAATTTTAAACAAATCTGACACTGCTTTGGTGCCTGACTTCATGCCATTAGTATTCATACGCTTTTGTTACTTTTAAGCTCTATATCATTGAGAAATGCAACTTGGCCAGAACAAGACAGGTATTCTGGGTGTAAATTAGTGTTGTTTAAGTTTTTTGGTTAACTGAAAAATAGGGAGGCAAAGAAGGGAGGTTGGTCTTCTCCAGGAAAAATAAGGAGGGGCTCTGTGCAGTAATTACCCTGAGAAGAGGAAAAATTTGGTTGAAGAAATACCCTAAAGCGACCCTCTGTCTCCAGCCCACCCCCATCCTGGCTGCCACTGATGGTAGCCGAGGGCTGGAAAAACCTACATAATGAGATTGGGGAAGAGACTGCAGCTTACCATTATTTTGTTGAAATTCAATTGAAGTTCCTAATTCTTTAGGAGTAACAACAACATTAACCTCCTTTCATAACGTCATAATAAACTTTTAACAAAGTTTAAGGAAATGGAATTGAAGGGGATAATTATTCTGATAAACTTAAGAGGTTTAATTCTTCATTCTTCAATTCTAATACTGTAAAAAACAAGTGACATTAACACTCCCATCCTTTTCAATCTATATTACATTTATTGAAGCCAGTTCCAAATCCTTTGCATATTAAATGTACTTAATTTGTTCTCATTTTGAAATGTAAGAATATACAATTTAAGTTTATTTTCCCTTCTGAGGAAAAAAAAAGTTTCATGCATGCAAGGTTTTTGTTATTTAATCAAGGATGATTTCTTGGTTTTTAGTTTCCTGGTGTCTCCCCCCATTTTTGAATAGCTTTATCATGTCATATAACTGCTAAAGGACACAAGACGACAATACATTTTGTTTTATCATATTTCTTCAGAAGTATTACTAACTAAACTAGATAAATAAGTCAACCTTCTGAAAGATAATACAGTAAGGAAAGAGCCCAAGAACATGAAAGAGGCTTCCTTTTCCCAGCATGTGGCCCCACATATCTCTCTGAATAAGATCAGCACAACTAAAACAGAAATATGAGTGGAGTGAAGGAGAAAAGTCTGTAAACCAACTACAGGGGAAAAAAATAAATCTCTGATACACATATAGCTGATTTTTGCAGCTGATAATTCTGTTATGCCTCTGGAAGATGTATAAAGACCTTCTGTGTTGAGTATTCATAGGTTACATTTTCAAGACCCTCTCTGAGCTTGAAAAGCATAATTTTCCTTTTCTACATTCTACATAAATTATCCTGATTGCAAGACTGTAGAGTTTGGGGGTTTGAGAACAACTAGAAATAACGTGAGACTCATGATAACATCTCCAAATTGGACAACACTGAAAATACCTGTTCAAGCATGTTGCTAGTCATTCAACACCATTCCCTCCACAAAAGACAGAACCATCAAAAGTGATGAAGTGCTGCTTTTGACAAAGACCATTACTCTCTCACTGCAACACCTACATGGACCTTTGGTTATTCTGTAACCAGCAGAAACCATTACAGAATGACTGAGGCTGGCAGGGACCTCAGGAGGTCATCTGGTCCAACCCTCCTGCTCAAGCAGGGTCACCCAGAGCAGGTTGCTCAGGGCCACGTCCAGACAGCTTTTGAATATCTCCAAAAATGGAGACTCCATTACCTCTCTGGACAACCTGTTCCAGTACTTGGTCACCCTCACAGTACAAGTGTTTCTTTATGGTCAGACAGAACCATCTGTATCGCCTCTTGCCCCGTCACTGGGCACCACTAATAAGAGCCTGGCTCTGTCTTCTTTACACCCTTCCTTCAGGTGTGTATACATTTCGCTGATATCCCCCCTGAGCCTTCTCTTCTCCAGACTGAGCAGTCACAGCTCTCAGCCTTTCCTTGTATGTGAGATGCTCCAGTCCCTTAACCATCACAGTGGCCCTTTTCTGGACTCTCTCCAGTAGTTCCATCTTTCTCTTGTACTGGGGATCACAGACCTGGACACAACACTCCAGGTGTGGCCTTACCAGTGCTGAATGGAAGGGAAGGATCACCTCCCTCAACCTGCTGGCAATGTTCTTCCTAATACCGCCGAGGGCACAGTTAGCCTTCTTTGCTGCAAGGGTGCATTGCTGCCTCACAGTCAACTTGGTGTCCACCAGGACTCCCAGGCTCTTTTCTGCAAAGCTGCTTTCTAGCGGTTGGGTCCCAGCATATTCTGCTCCCTGGGGGTATTCCTGCCCAGGGGAAGGACTTTGCACTTTCCTTTGTTGAACTTCATGAGGTTCCTATCAGCCCATTTCTCCAGCTTGTCCAGGTCCCTCTGGATGGAAGGACAACCCTCTGGTGTATGAGTCACTCCTCCCAGTTTTGTATCATCAGTGAACTGCTGAGGGTACACTCTGTCCTATCACCTAGATCATTAATGAAGATGTTGAACAGGACTGGGCCCAGTACTGACCCCTGGGGTGCTCCACTAGTTACTGGCCTCCAACTAGACTTTGTTCTACTGATTACCACCCTCTGGGCCTGGCCATCCAGCCAGTTTTCAATCTACCTCACTGTCTACTCATCTAGTCCAAAATTTCATCAGCCTCTCTATGAAGACCTGATGGGAGACAGTGTTGAAAAGCCTTCTTAAAGCCAAGGTAGACAATATCCATTGCTTCTCCTCATCTGCCAAGCCAGCCATTTCCTCATAGAAGGTTATCAGGTTGGTGTGTTTTCCCCTTTGTGAATCCATGCTGACTACTCTCAGTCACTTTCTTGTCCTTCATGTACCTGGAGATGTTTTCCAGGATTAGTTATTCCATCACCTTCCCAGGGACCAAAGTGAGGCTGACCAGTCTGTAGTTTGCTGGGTTCTCCTTGCTCTTTGTGAAGACAGGAGTGATATTTGCTTTCCTTCAGTCCACAGGCACCTGTCCCGATTGCCATGATCTTTCAAAGTTGATTGACAGTGGCCTCACAATGACATTTGCCAGCTCCCTCAGCACTTGTGGGTATATCCCATCAGGGCCCATGGACTTATGTACGTCTAGCTTGCTTAAGTATTCCCAAGCATGATCCTCTTCCACCAACGGTAAGTCCTCCTTGCTTGAGACTGTCCCCTGGCCTCTGGAACCTGGGATTTCTGAAGGCTGGGGAAGACTGAGGTGAAGAAGGCATTCAGTACCTTACCCTTTCCATTTCCAGTCTCCAGGGCCCCTGCCTCACTCAGCAGCTGGCCTACATTTTATTGTTTATGCACTTATAGAAGCCCCTTTTCTTGCCTTCAACACCCCTTTGTCAGACGTAGCTCCAGCTGGGTTTGTGGCTCTCCTAACCCTGGTCTCTGCATGCTTGGACAGTATCTCTATATTCCTCCCAGATTCCTTGTCCCTGCTTCCACCTTCTATACTTCCTTTTTATGTTTGAGTTTTGCTAGGAGCTCCTTGTTCATCCATGCAAGCCTCCTGGCATCTTTGCTTGACTTCCTGCTTGCTGGGATGGACTATCCTTGCTTGAGCTTGGACAAGGCGATTCTTGAAATAGCCAAGTTTCTCAGATCCCTCTTCCTTCCAGGGCCCTACCCATGGGACTATTTCAAGCAGATCTCTGAAGAGGTCAGAGCCTGCTCTCTTGAAGTTCAGGGTTGTGATCCTGCTTTTTGCCCTGCTGCCTCCTCTCAGGATCTTGAGCTCTACCATCTCAAGGTCACTGCAGGTAAGGATGCCTTTCACCTTCACATGCCCTTCCTCGCTTGTAAATATGAGGTCCCAGCAGTGAATGAGCTCTAATAAGCGGAACTAAAATTGGTATCAAATGTTCCCTGCTCATATCATCACCTTCCATTTTCCTTGTAGACTTGTGTCCTGTTTACATAAAAATCACAGTCATAATGGTACTTTACATCCCAAAATATATTTGCTGAATTGCATGGTCTTCCAAAGGGAGAATTATCTTGATCCACAGCAAGCATATTTCTTTTTCCCCCAGAAGTTCTGGTGCCACAAAGCTTGGAATGTTGGTAAATCTGGCTGAAAGAGGAGGACTTTCAACCTCCTGCTGCCATCTCTATTACAGTCAGTCAAAATGCCTCCTGCTGGAACCACTGTCTTTGAGTGCCAGCACAAGCCACTTATCTTCTGATATATTAGAAAAGGGGAAGCTGTACAGCCTCCATCTGAAAAAGATATAAATCCGGGAATTTGAGGAAGACACTGCATTCAATACTAACTGGCAGTATTTACCTGTCAGGGAGGTAATAAATGAAAACATTTTGCTCTGAAAGAAACCGAAGCAGTATTGAATAAGTGTGGAAGCCTCTATATTTCATACTTTTAGTAGGCTTTTTACCATTATTTAAATGCAAAAGAACTTACAACATTCAGAAGAAAGCTTCCTACCCATGACTAAATGGCTATATTCTTTTGCAAATACAATAAATCCTCCCCCCCCCCAATCAGTATTTTAAGGTCATTTTCTGCATGACAGAGAAATTATATTACCTTTCATATCAGTTTTAAAGTAGAGTTAAATGCTTTTGTTTCCACTTTGAATAAACATATCTTTATATTAATAATTAACATTCACACTAAGTAACAACAGTCAGGCTGTCTAAATTACAACTTACATGATAAATATCTATCAAGAAACTCAAACTGATTACAGCATATAACAAGTGCTGTCAGATCAATATTTTCCCCTTAGCAGTGCCTTACACTGGTGTGCCAAATTCTAAAGCTGAAAAATATTTTCTCCCCAAGCATTTCCATTGCATTTAAGTTAAACATCTGCTCTTTCAATGCTATTTACACACTTAACAGGAAACTTCACATCCAGTGGAGTTCAAGTGTATAACCTGATACTTTCATCCTTTTTCCAGCTTCTCTCATAATGTCACACAGCACACAAAATTAATATTCTCATTCACACACATGGAGTGGTCTAGAAGTAGTACTACTGCTTTGGACCTGACAAACACAGCAGTAAGAGAAAAAATTTCAAAAGAAATCACAGGGTCTGTAGAACTGGGTCAATATATGTAATCTTAAATGTCTCTAACAATTCTTTGTCTCTGTTAGGATGTTCATGCAGGTCATGCAATACAAGTTCATATGTTAGAGAAGATTTTGCCAAAAGCCAGGTTTTAAAGTTCCATTAGGAACACCTAAAATGTTATGGAAAAAACCCACAAGCAAAACACACACTATTATTCCAATAAAATATAGAACACAGACCATTATTTGCAGACCAGTTTGATTAATGCATTTTGTAATTAATGATCCTGGGCATGATGCCACCATTTGTCCAGCAACATTTCTGTGAATCCCTAAAGAAAATGCCTGAATGTACTCCAACAGTTTTCCAACTACATGCTTCTCATCTGAACTTTAAAAAGTAAAGACATTTCAATATTGTTCAACTGCAAAAACATTTCAGCTATGCTTCTCATAGACAGGTTCCAGTAAATTTCATTCCTCCAAAAGGGACTATTTCAACTTCAGAGGAACAGTTCTAAGTAAAAAAGCATATTGGTTTCTCATGCCTTAAACAAAATGACAGATGCCATCACAGGTTATGATTTTGGTCACAAAGATCTGTTTCAGAGTCAGTAAACAACATGAAAATTGTGGTTTTATTGTATATTATTTATTCTGCAAAGAACTACTTCGTAATATCATTAACAACATTTACTGTAATTCCCACATTTCTACACAGATAAGTATTCAGTATAGCTTCCTTAAATTACAATAAGAAATGAAAAATTACATAACTGTAATTACAAAATCCCACTTCTTGTTCTTAAAGTCTTGACTTTAGATTAAGAGTATCATGCTGTTTAGATAGAGATTAATAGGAAGTAAAATTTACATTCACATTTTACCTGTAGCATTTATTCTTGTGCAGTTAAAGGCAATGTAGGCAATACAACATATCTTTTTATAGGCTGTGAATGGACTGAATCCACCAGATTTACCTGATACACTGAAAACCAAGATGAGCTAAGGTTTATAAGATTTACGTTTCTGTCAAGGGAGGACAACTGAACCAATGCTACTGATAAAATCTCAACTGCTTTACACACGTTAAAAACATCAATCCTAATCCTTTTTTTAAGAAGACGGGGAAAAAGAGCAAGATGAAAAACCAGAATATCTCCCTGATTTATTAGAAAGTTCTAATACTGAACCTTAACTGAAGAAGCTTTAAAAATCAGAGACCACTGTCCAGCAGAGGAAAGTACTTTACAGAAGATTACAGCCCATTCACTTAGCAATTTAAATAGAGAATCAATCCATTTCTACTACTTCACACAGATGTTTAGCACAACTTTAATCCATCCTGGAAGTCTTAATTTTGCCTGTATAAAATAATTACTTGGCAGAGTTCAGAAAATAACACGCCTTTTTTCCTAAAATGAAGACCAGGAAGAAGTGAAATTATTTACATTTTACTTTTAAGTTCAGAATTTTTTTTGGAAGGTAAGCCAATCACCCAAATCTTCAAAAATCTTCAGATTTTCAAATTTTCTGTTTCTGTTCTGCATTATAATGCAATTATTTTTATTCAAAACACCTGATATTAAATATAAAATTGTGAGAAAATTAAAATCAGAATTCCCTTATACATGAGTATTTTCTCCTTACTGAGAGTGATGATTCTTTATAGTTCTTTGAGCTATTTCAATCTATGCAAACTCATATTGATGTATCAACATTTTTAACAGTAATGCTCATTTGTGTCTCAGACATATTATATGCCTCCCCCAACTATTACAAAAAAGGAAAATGAATGCAGGAGCCACAGCTCTTACTTATGCAAACTTTCTATGATAGTCCTACTTCAGAGCATGACAGAAGGAGAAATAAAGGGCAGGTCATGGGATCCACACACTTAAAATAACAACTGTTACTACTGACTAAATAACTGTCCTTTCTCATGGGTTCAGATTTTAGTGTTTATACATGATGAACAAAATTTTTCCTAAAGAGAAGAATCCAAAGAATATCAGTTGTGTCAATGACTAGTACCATTTGGCTGGAGCCTCTGCCTCGGCTGCCAGGTCAAGGACACAAAGCTAGTAAAAGCAGAAGTTGTTTCATTTGGCAACCCTGCCGATACCAACATCTCTGAGCCATGCAGGCAGCGTTGGCTACGCTTAGGTGTAGAGCATCTCTGTGTTTTAGGGAAGATGCTTCCGGACAGCTAATAGCAAATGGAAATGCACTGTATGATCAACTCAGATACTCTGTGACAAGATGGTTTGGGTTTCAGAACAGCCAGGAATATTGTTAAGAAGAGTATGAGCCATCAAAGTAAAACTTAGATAAACAAGTAATTTCTTCTGCCTTGACAGTAAATGGAGCACCACATATGGCCTCAGGAAGAATACTGGTAAAATAATAATTGATTCAAATGCAAGCTAAAGCTAAGCTCCTTCACTCTATGAAAGAATGTGTGAAGCAGACTAGCTGTAAACTCTGGCACTGAGCTGACAGCCACCTCATAATACAGCAGGACTGAAAATATAAATTACAATTTAGTAGTTGAACAAAACGCACAAAAAAAAGTAGAATGCAGCAAGTAGGATGTAAGTTATAAATAAAGTCTGTTTTCAAATACCTGTTTTTACTTGTTCTGTAAAATATGCAAGCTTTTGGTAAATAAAAAATTAAAATAGTTAAAAGATGAGAGGCAGAGCTGCAAATAAAAAGCTAAGAGAAAGCAGGTACAACTCCCAGGATAAAGAATTAATTCAAACCTCTTCAATTTAAAAATGTTTGTTCAATGTATGTGACAATAACACTGCAAATATTTTTAATGGACCTGTGGCTGCCAGCTGTTAAAACTGCAGATTTTAAACAAAGATCCCAATAACATCAGAACAAAAACATGTTTTTCCACTTAGGGCATCTCATTATTATAAAAAACAAGTATCAAAGCAGTCCTGTTAACGTGGAATATTGAGGGTTTTTTTCATCTATTTTAAATAGAGACACCTTTTGAGATAGAAGTTAGGTGTTTTCACCAGTGCTTAAAATGTAATAACATGCTCCATAGACAAAAGACAAAAGGAAAGGAAGAAAAATATAATTACACAGGCTAACTCTCAGCTTAGGTATAATGGTTAAAAACTCCAGTTAATAACTAACAGTCAAGCATTCTGTCAGCATTCTTTCTTGACTGAAACACAGCACATCTGGCAATGCAGCACCCTCAAGTACACTACTGATTCTCAACTGCCGAATCAGTACAGTCTCAAAAGCAAAAGAACTAGCTGTTGACTCACCCTTACACCTTTCCACAGAATCTGGACAATTCTGGTGATCTCCCACTCAAAGATATCCAAAATATCTGCTGTTCTCTACAGTGTTTGAAACACAAGTAAGCCAAAAAAAGGACTGAATGTCAATCTTTTCCACAGTTTATATATAAATAGCTGAAAAGCGTGTCTTTGCCAAGTAGATAAAAGTAATCAAAAACCACAAAGAATATGTTTAAAGGGGTACAAGAATTAGCACGTCATCTCTGAAAGACATCACTAGAGAAAGACTCCTAAAAAACTATTAGACTTTTGCAGACAATTCTCTTGCCTGAAAGAATATAAAAGACATCAGTGCAGTATATCCACTACTTCTTAGCATTTTTTTTTTTTTTTGTATTTGAGTAATGCTGTTTTTCAACACAGCTGGTCCTGACTAAACAGATTTAAAGATTCATCAATTCCAAGACTATAAAGGATTATTGTGATTATCTAGTCTGACTTCCTGCAGGGCACATGCCATAGAAACTCGCTCACAGATTGCTGCAACATACTTCCTCTGAGATAATGTGGCAACAGTTCATCTAAAATACAATCCAGTCTTGTTTTAAAGATATCAGTAATAAAGAAGCAACTGCTTTCCGTTATTAATTTATTGTTAATTACCATAATTATTTAAAGGTGGCTTCATCTCTATTCTGAATTTGCATGGCTTCAGTTTGTAAATACTGGTCTTTGTTATATCTTTTTTGACAGAACTGACAGATTGGGACAGATTTTTGACGGATCACCTCAATTAGCAATCATCTACCTGAAGCCTTTCTCCATGTACCCATTTATAAGTCATAAATAGGCTAACTCCTCACTGAACTTCTGCAATTGTCTGAATAAATGTACAAAGTAATTTCTTCACTCTACTCGTCAGGCTTCTACTGGAATATTATTCTCACTTTTATATATTTACTTCTCTAGATATATATTTTTATCTATTATACATTGAGAAGGTGTGGATAAACAGGTGATTCTTTAAAGCAATAATGAGAATATCCAGAAGACATAATATATTCTAAAGATTAGGTTTGACTGTTTAGTCTAAAAATGACAAGAATTAGAAAACCAATTTAAATTATAAACTTGCAGGAAAGAGGAATGGAATAATCTTTTCTCCTTGTCCAAGGCAAGTAGAATAAGAAGTAACAAGCAGTAAGGAGATTCACCATAGACTTCAGAAAAAGTCTTTAACAGTATGGGCCAAAAAGTACAGCACTTTTTGAGAGGTTGCAAAATATCCATCATTAGAGACTTTTTTTTTTTTTTAATAACAGACAAGACAAGCACATGTTGAAAATGCCACGGTTAGAAATGAACTTGCCTTAAAGGAGTTAGATGGATAGATATAGCACATGTTCTCCAGGAGATGTGCCCTGGCTGTGCCAGGCCAATTATCTTTTCTGACCTCAAGAAAAGATAGGTAACCTTAAGATCCATTCTAGGTCCTCCCCTCCTATTCTAGATTCCCCCTCCTATCACTCCTTGCCTTGATAGAATCAAGTACTGTAGATCATCTCTGAATCTTTCTAGCTTTTCCACATCTATTCTGAAGAGGACACTGCAGAATCAGTAGCAATTGCTCAACAATCACCTCATTTAGTCTATACAGAGAGATTTTCAATTACTCTCCTCCTCTGTCCCCCCAGATGCCCCCCTACCTATAAAGGCAAGACTTCTTATCCTCTTAGCTATCAAAATCAAGAAAGAGGCTGATGTTCAATTGGTTAGCCATAATAATGTTTCATCATGTTAAGTGTCATTGCACCTCAGGACACAAACACCATCTGTAGGTCCTTTCTATATTTGGAGGTATTAGAATAGATGCTGTTTAAATGAGCCAAGTATCTGACAGAAACCGTACAATTTCTGAACTAATCATTATTTAACTTTCTACTTCTCCATCATCAGCAAATTTTACGAGACTGCATCAATTTTTTCTGATTCCTATTATAAGAATAGTGAATAACACTGAGACAAGAACAGACCCCTGCAGGTCCTATTACAAGCAGCACATTTGAATAACAATTCTCCACTTTCAACTGCTTTATCAATTCACCTGTTTTTAAACCATTTAATAAATGCTGTATTTAATTCTGCACTGTTAATTTCTTTAATCATAGTGTCAAGGGAAGGTTAGTTAATGCCTGCAGAACTCCTACATTTATTAACTTTATCAATGCAACTTGATCAGATTTACGGACATGCGTGGTTTCTATCTCTGACATGGCTGACAATTTCTGAAGGGAAGGCTCACACTAGAAAACAGGTAAACTCCAGTATGAAGTTTTAAGATTTGAGGCCAGAAAAGATAACTGGCCTGGGACAGCCAGGGCACATCTCCTGGAGAACATGTGCTATAAGCCATGTTGGTGAGATATGGACTGGACAAATGGATTGTAAGTTGGGTGGAAAGTCGGCTGGACTGCCAGGCTCAGAGGGTGGTCGTCAACAGTACACAGACCAACTCGTGGCTGGTTCGTAGTGGCATCCCTCAGCGTGCCAACAGCTCTACTAACGATCTGGATACTGGAATACACTCAGACACTTTGCAGATGATACCAAGCTTGGGGGAGCAGTCACTACACTAGAGGTTGGAAAAACAGACCAACAAGAACCTCGCAAAGTTCTTCCAAGGCAAATACAAAGTCCTCCTCATCTGGGAGAGAACAACCTTATGCAACAAGGGCAGGCAGCAGCTTTACAGAAGACAACCTGGTGATCCTGTTGAAGAAGCTGAACATGAGCCAGCAATGCTGTCCTTGCAGCAAAGACCAGCCATACGCTCACGTGTATTAGCAAGAGGGTAGCCTGCAGGTCAAGGGAGGCAATTCTTCCCCTCTATTCAATAGTCATGAGACATCTGGAGTACTTATTTACCATGTACAACCACCAGATGGGAATATTTACAAAAGATGGATCCAGATTCTTCTCAGAGGTGCACCAGAATAGGAATAAAGGCATCAGACACTGGAAATCCCAACTAGATAAAAGGAAAACATTTTTCCCTTGTGGGTAGTCAAAATTTAGGACAGATTTTTGCCCAGAGAGGTTGTGGGATCTTCACAAATATTCAAAACTCAACCGGACAACAAGATCCTCAACAACCTGCTCCAACAGGTTCTGCTTTGAGGACGAGGTTGTACTGGAGACCCCCAGAAGTTCCTTCCAATCTACAGGATTCTATGATTCTGTGCTTATAAAACTTAAGACACAGCAGTAAAACTCCCCATGAGCCATGAGAAAATCCTTTGCCCGGTTCTGTCTGAATTTTAAGCCAAAACTCTATGATGGAGATAATAAGCTGTGCTGGTTTTGGCTGGGATAGAGTTCATTTTCTTTATAGTAGCTGGTATGGGGCTATGGTTTGGATTTGTGCTGAAAACAGTGTTGATAACACACTGATGTTTTAGTTGTTGCTGCACTGGTCAAGGAGTTTTCAGCTTCCCATGCTCTGCCAGGTGCAGAAGAAGCTGGGAGGGGACACAGCCTGGATAGTTGATCCAAACTGGCCAAAGGGCTATTCCACACCATATGGTGTCATGCTCAGTGTATAAAGCTGGGGAAGAAGAAGGAAGGGGGGGACATTTGGAGTGATGGCATTTGTCTTCCCAAGTCACCGTTACATGTGATGGAGCCCTGCTTTCCTGGAGATGGCTGAACACCTGCCTGCCCATGGGAAGTGGTGAATGAATTCCTTACTTTGCTTTGCTTGTGTGTGCGGCTTTTGCTTTCCCTATTAAACTGTCTTTATCTCAACCCACGAGTTTTCTCACTTTTACTCTTCTGATTCTCTCCCCCATCCCAGCAGGGGGGAGTGAGCGAGTGGCTGGGTGGGGCTTAGTTGCTGGCTGAGGTTAAACCACAACACAAGCCCTGCAATAATCAAGTTCCACAATAGAAGAGTTGCGATAACCAATATAACAACCCCTGCCATTAGACTATTACCAATAGCACAAAAACTCTTTTTATTAGTAACCAGTCATTTATTACATTAAAGTGTAACACTGTGGCAGCACAGCCAGTTTAATCCACCAGAAATACATGTTGCCAAAAAAGAGCAAGTAGTCACAAAACCCCTCATTGTCTGAACCTGTTTGTCTCCTTTCCATGCACTGTGACTGGCACTTGTACAGTGAGCCCCATGTAGAATCTAATCTGCCAGAAAAACAGCAACAGAATTAAAGATGGTTAGCATTCAGCCAGATAATTCCTTAATTCCCACTGCACAGCCACACAGACACTAGTGTATGCATAACTGCAATAAGCAGCATACATTACGAAGCCCGGCTTCTCAAAGCTCATTCCTGTCTGCATTACCTTCTGCTTCACAATATGGCTGAAATCGCACTGCAGTCCCTCCTATGGCAGGAAAATAAAACTACATTTCTTCCCTCTACAATGCCACTTATTTCCAAGAAAATTAATTTTTTGGTTGGACTGAGTTAGAATTGGTAAAGAGATTCAACATAATAGGACAGGGGGGTAGACGAAAGAATGAAAGGAAAGGGGATTGTCTAGAGTATTCACAGGAACACCCATCAGAACGCCCTGGCCAGGCCAACTTGAGGACCTCGAACAAAAGATGATTCATAAGGTACAGCCTTCTGATTTCCTATAATAAAATGGGAGAACTCCATCAGAAATACGGTGTTTTTCACTGCACGATACTGTTCTCAAAAAAAAGAAAAAAGGCAACAGCAACAAATTTAGCAGCATCTGCTAACAATACACTGAGATAGTACCACTGTTTGCATTAGGAAGTCACACACAACGTACAAATGTTTCAGCTTATTGTCCATGTAAGAAAATTCTGGCTTTTTTTTGGCGATGCCTGAGCTACTCAGTTATGTATTTCCCAGATCTACCTACAAAAATAACCTGAAAGATGGTAGTGAAATGAAGAACTAAGGTATTAAAAAATTGTATCTTAAAATAGGGTATGGCTTTTCTAGGATAAATAAAACTGACAACTAGAAAAAATTTTAGATTGTTTCACACAGGAGAATTTTTTTCAAATAAGGAAATGTGCCTAACGTCTGTCGTTCCTCTTTCTGCAACTATTTCAATACTACTATTCTGTGCTTTATCTAACACAGCAATGCCATTGGTTTCAATAGAAATATCAAATCACAATTATGTTATTTCTAGACTACTATGCTGGTAATGGAATAATGCTTAAAATAGAATACTTGCATTTAGATGTGTTTCTAATGTAGATTTACATGATGACAGCCAACAGTATTACAGTGAGAGCTGACATGCTTGCAATTATTGTCAGATCTGAGACAGCAAACTCAGCAGCTGCTTCAGAGTATGACACCAAAATCCAACAACAAGCATAACTGGCTCATTAAAATCATCCTCCCGACTCTAAACTTGTCAGTGATGCTGCCAGTTCCCCTAAAACAAACTGCCATTCTGTTTACATTCTGTGACACAAGGGGCAGACAAAAATTGACAGAAAACTTATCTTTGGTTTATACCTTCTTAGCACTGGACTGGTTGCAATACTTTCCTCTTTTGAAAGGCAAGAGGATATCCCCATTTCACTATCTTTAGTGTGCCTCTTCAAGTAATAACTAAAACATCTCTGTATATCACTTCTTGTCAGCTAAATGAATCATCCACAGAATATTTTAATTGCAGGAAAAATGAAGTCAACACTTATTCTACTTGTTCCCTTTCATAACAGTTAGAGTAACAATTAAACAAAAACCCCCACGCAATTTAGGAAAGCAGGAAGTACCTGATAACATTCAGGAAATAGAAGAAAACATACTAAGGTTTCAATAATCAATCGAAATAGAGACTAGCACATGCATCCCTGGGACTGACTGGGAAGTAACTGACAAGGAACCAGGGAAATGGAGATGAAGAGTTAATGAGAAGCTCAGACTGGGATCCTGAAAAAGAATGAGACCAAAGGGGACAAATGATGGGAGAAGAGATAGATGGAAGAAACGGGGTAGCTGAGCTCCCCGTATAAAAGTACAAATCAAAGTTTCCCCATGTTTAGGGTGGGGGGGTTGTTAGTTTGTTTTAACATCTGAGGTCCGTTGAATAATTGACGTGAGTTCTGAGAAACTTCAGGCTGCTCTTCAGAGCACAGTGCTGTGCCAATTCAGAACTGATCTGCCACATTGTACAGGTCTTTTTGACTGAGCAGGAGAAAGATGACAGCGTTTGATGTCTTCTAAAAAAGCACACAATGTTTAAGTAATATGCATCTCCCTATTCGAAGTGACAGTATAGTTTCTTATTTAACAAAAAAAAATGTTTTGAAATATTAAAAATACACCACATCTAGCTAAGGATCCAGCACATGGACCAGTAACTTCCAAGATCAGAAGTTTCTGTCACCACATACACTTAAATGAAATGAAGATACTAGTAATATCTATATGCAATACCCTTAAAGTTATTTGGTTGTTAAAAAAAACCTCAACACAGTGGTTAAGATCTTATTTTCTTCTTCCCTCTCCTCCATTCTACCAAATATTCCATAATTAACATTTTTATTTACAGTAATTTAATTAACTCCATTAACTCTACCAACACATTCATGAAAACCTGCCATACACCTGTTTCGTTACACCTTCCCTTTCATTAGTAAACACAGAGAAAACAGCATTAAAAAGAAACATCTGCTGCTGTTCCTTCTCAGTTTTCCCAGAAAATAAGTTAACTTTCTTTTAGTATTATGAGCCAGTATTCTATGCTACATTTTAGAAAGTCATTAAATCCTATCTGAGCAGGTTTCCAAGCATGTCCCTCTAATAAGAAAACAACAAGTCCATTTGATAGTATTAGTAAAACCACTTACAATCAACCAGATCCTCACTAGGCAGAAATCTCATCTGCAGAGAAACTGCACGAGTTTCTCTCACTGTGGAAGGTAACTGGCCCTGTGCACTTCAACTTAAACTTCGGCTACTCAGGTCAAAACAAAAATTCTGAGACCAAAAATGTTACTACCTCACTCCTTAAAAATGGTAACTCAGTACTTCTTCAGCATGCACCCTGCAAGATGGCTAAGATTGACAGGTCATATATAGAACAAAAAGACTTTATTAACTATTACCTCAAGTTCTGAGGCTATCAGGAAAAATGAAGGGGAAGATACAGATGGATTCCCAAAATAAAATGACTGCCTTCAACCCTTTACTGGCCTATCCTGACTCAAAAGAAAATATTAAATGCTGTCAGTAATAGAAGGTGTGGAAAAGTAATAGCACTAGGATCACTACTAGTACTTTAACTGATGTGTTAGAAAACACTGACAATACACACACCTGTACACAATAAACTGACCTTAAGCTAATTCATTAAAGAAACCTGTAAGTATTATTCTTAAATCAAAGAAAGACTTACAGTAATATAATAATTATAAACCTGCACCTTTGATAAATATCAATGTAACAGTCCTACCAAAAGGTATTAACTACTGGATTAAACAAAAGAGAAGCTCAAACTCCCCCTAACCTGCTGCCAAGTGACAGCACAGGAACACGCAGCTCCACAGTCCACTCACGCACTGCCCACACAACTGCCGCTGCTGCCAGGAAGGACAGGGTGGGAACGGACAGGAAGGAGACAAACTGCCTTTTTCAGCAGCAGTGCCAGCTTACATCAGCTTGAAAAGTCCAGAGAGGTATTAAATAACAGTCTCCCTCTCCTTCTGAAAGGATGCAATCTTAGCTTCGTTTCTGAATGCATGCTCTTGCACAGACTACAGAGCAAGCATTCACAAATTCCCCATCACCTCTCCGGACATATCTGAAAGAATAAACTGAAATCTGCTCCATCAACTGCAATTTAATTTAGATCAAATAGCTAATACTTGAATGGCAAAGAACGTAAAAGATACCACTACTTCCCCTGCTATGTAAAGGTCTTTGAATTCAGACTACTGTCATTTTACTGAAGAAAAAACAAACAAACAAAAAAACAACAACAAAACACCCCCCCAAAAAAACAATCACCCCCCAAAAAACCAACCAAAACCCCCAAACCTTTGGATGAAGAACCTGGGACTCAGGATCTTCCAAATTTATGAAGAGTCCTTTCAGCTCAGTGACCCTTCACCGAAAGGGTTGTCAAGCACTGGAACAGGCTGCCCAGGGAAGTGGTTGAGTCACCCTCCCTGCAGGTAGTTGAAAGACGTGTAGACATGGCGCTTAGGGACATGGTTTAGTGGTGGACTTGGTAGTGTTAGCTTAACGGTTGGACTCGATGATCTTAAGGGTCTTCTCCAACCTAAATGATTCTGACATTCCAAAATTCACACACAGCTCCGTAAAACGCAGTGAAAAGAACTAATACAGTTATATTAGCCCTAGAAAGCATTGTGACAAGTCACACGTTCATGCAATCTTAACTGCTGAGGATAAAACTTTGAGCAAAAGAGTGGACTTTAAATACCATTTTTTAAAAGCAATTCAATTTCTTTGGACCAAAAAGCTATTACTTCTCCCCTCACCATTAGAATAGGGGTTCCTAAATTTCCTGCGTCTCTGCATTTGCTTGCGCAACAGCCACAGAAGCCACTCGCAGCCACACACATGCAAGATGCAGAATTTGGCCAAGTAGTGTTCGCGTGCCTTTAGCATTTGCTGTCCCCTTCAGAACTATTAGCAGCAGCATGCAGTTGTGTTGAAAGAAAACAAACTAGAGACCTCATCAACAGGATGCCGCTAATACAAAGAGGTATATGTATATCAGTGGCTATTATCAGAAAATAATATAATCCTACACTTGATTCATGTTTTCCATTATTTCAGCAACAGTTTTTTGCTGTAATAGGTCCTGGATCTCATCTAAACACATTGGGTCTGGAGCTATTAGTGGCAGTGAGCACTGGCACTAAAAAGAAATGGGTATTTGTTTTATAAGCCATCGGGGTGCCCTAAATTCATTTCTCTTTTGGAACTAACTTTTCATATCATCTGATGGATTTATCTATTTTTTCCTCAAAGGTAGTATGTTATTTTTAGGGGTAAATGTACAACCATGAAGTATCTTCACTACCTGTAGAAGCTCTTACTATACAGTACAGTGATAGCAGCTAAAGACTGAAATCAAACTTGGCAATCAGGATCTTTTTACGTTGTGAGAAGTTACAGTTCTCTCGCAGAAACCTTTCCCAATTTCTTTATTTTTGTTTCTTTGTATTCCTTCCAATTTAAGCAATCTTTATATGTAAAACATAGTATGATAACTTCTATTAAACAATAAAACTTGAGGAAACAGGCAGAAGAATTTCTGAAAGGAGAACACATTTCTCCAAAGGCCATGAATCACTGTTAGCTCAAAACTAAGATGCAACCAATTTAAGGAATTATGTGAGTGGTTTCCAAAGATAAAATTTATATTTCTTTCCCCCTCTTTCGTTCCAACATTCATAAAACACATATGTTATGAGAAAATTACTCAAAGAGAAAGTCAAGCACTCAAGAAAATGAGGATAAACAATAACTGAAATTAGCCCTGGCTCCTGTACATATGCTTTACAATAGTTTTTAATTGCATGACCACATGCAGAACCCCTCTTTACTTTGACCAATTAACTAACAGCCATCCAGATTTTTGTTATCATTTGTGGCTCACTGTATGGTTCTTAGGATCTGTTTACTAAAAATTATTCAACCCTTACCATGAAGGCAGATATTCCCCATTCCTAATGATTTCTACATAACATTCAGCATCCAACTGCTTCTAACCTACAACATTTTTGCGAAAATACATGCAAGACTAGAGATATCATCATCTTAGTTTTACAGAGAGATTTAACTATAAAAGTGTCCCCTAATTTTGTGCAACTAGCTTGTGATAACTCCTATAATATCGACATGGAAGATGGAAGGTCACAACCCTCTCTGAGGGAGAGCATTGCATTTTCTTCATTTTAAGAGTGGCTCTCCCTCTTTCTGGAAGTCTTTGTCATGCTCACTATTCACTGGAGAACAGCTGAAACATATGAAGAAGGAAAGGGGTTTACAGCCTCATTACCATATACCATATGGTAAGTGACCACAAAATTAAAGGTCTTACCATAACTCCTACAGAAAAAGTAGATTAAACTGAGAACACTGGCATTTCCCTGTTCTTGAATGCTTGCCTTTGCAACCCTACTTATACTTTTAGAAGAGTTTTTATTTACCAGTTATCTCTACAGTATATCCACAATCATGTGGCTGGAAGTTGAAATAAGAGAAAAGAAACAGGTCTTTAATAATCTTGCTAAATGTTTTAATTTCACCTTAATACCTTATGTAAAATTAAGTATCTATCCATTTGCCAGACTTACCACTGAGTTTTTAAATTAAGATGCATTTTTATTCCTGTTTGTTTAGAAGGACACAATAATCAACCATTACACCTCCTGCCCAGCCAAATGCAACAATGCAGAAAGTGATCATATTTGGCAGGCCAAGTGCTGGCTGTCCACGGCTGCAGCTACAGTGTTCTCTGTCACTCCAGCCACAAGGTTTTTAGTACGCCTGTGCATACACTAATTCGCATAACCCTGATGTTCTACCCCTCCCACCCGTGAAACTTTCTGTTGCCTGCTCCCCTTAGTAAACATATTTAATTGTGTTATAGATATTAAAATTACAACAATTATTAATAATTATATGTTAGTTACCTTTTCCTCTCTGTGTCTTAAGGATAGAAACAACAGAAAGTAACATAAATCAGGATAAGACTGAAGGACACTTCTTGATACCACATGGACGTCAGTGCCATACAGGCTGCCAAAAGGACAGATGTTCTTTGCTTTTCTATTAAAAAAAAAAAATCTGTCTTCTATAAAATGAAATCCAACAAACTGTCTTTTTAGTTCCAATAAATACCCGCTAGGGATGATCAGTCTTTCTCCTTCTAAGCTCTCTACATGCACACAAGCTTGCTCGCTCACTCCAAAAAGCCAGATTGCCATTTTCCCCCCTACCCTTTTGTTTCCCCTCTTCTCTAATTTTCTGTTCTTTAAAAACAAAACAAAACCCAAACAAACTGTCATGTTTCCTCAAAATACCTCTTTGGAAGACTAAAATCAAACCACACTACCATTTGCCTCTATTTCAAATGCAATTCTATGATAACATCATACTGGGAACCACCCAGGTGAGTCTCTCCAGTTACAGATGAAGAAACCCTCAAACTCCTGCTTGGATTTTTGGATTAAAACCTTCTTTTCCTACTCTAATGTAATTAAGCGTTCAGTATGTTTACAGTACAAAAGAAATAGTTTGAAAGCATCTGCAGGTCAGCCACTGGTTTCCCCAGAGTAAATTCTATTCCGTTTCCTTGCTGGTTGTCTATTCAAAGCTAGTGTTAAACCAGCATTCAAGAAAATCAAATTCCCATGTTTTAATAGTGCACATATACCTTACATTTATACTGTAACACTGTTTTCAGCATGCGGTAGACTGGATATTGTTCTAAAAGGAAAGAGCTCTTTCTTAACTACAAACTAGCTAATGCTTCAAAAATCTAAAATTAATCTCAACCCCACCCCCCAAATCCCCCCACAATCTGCTATGAATTTCAGTATCAGGAAGGCATCTATTCTCTTCTATTTACCAAAACAAAAGAGCATATTATGACCTCCCACATCAATGAGTAAATAACATTCTCCTACAAAGCAAGAAATAAGAACACCCTGCACATAGTTTGTCACACTAGGACTTGCCAAGGACACCAGGTGACTTACATTTAATTCTGTCTTTATTTTTAAAATCTATTAAAATCTATCCATCTCCATGGTAACTCAAAACATATATTCCTCCCATACAGTCTGATTAATACTTAGTTGTTTTTGTTCTAGAGTCAACCTTTTGTTTGTTTGAAAATACGCAAGAACTGTCTAGTTGATCCTAATAATCTTAAATGATATCATGAATCTGTATGTGGAAGTAAATGAAAGGTGAAATGTACTGCATATATTGCTCCTTGTTATACTGTTCTTTAAATCCAATAAACTAGCCATAAGTTCCATGGTCTTCAAAGGAAAGTAACTTTCAAAGCAATTATCATAATTTTTCAAATTTTAATGATATAAGACTTGCTTACAAACTAATCTTATTTTACTCTCCTAAAAATTTATGCCTATTTCTAATTCCTTAAAGCTCGCAGACTTCCACAAATCGCTATGAGACCCCAACTGCCTTAAATCTCTTAAAAATAGGGAAGGGAAAAGCAATAATTATGGGAATTCTTTCTAATCTTAAAATATGAAGCACTTAAGCTGAACTTCAGCAAGTTAGTGCTATCAGGGAGATGTACTGAAATGGGCTGCATTTTATGGCAGTGACCTAATAAATATTAAGTGTAGATTGTACATCAGGACTGTTTCACCAAAGAAGAAACGCAGAGGTCGTGAAATCCACTAAAGACCTCCAAGAAACCACAGCTAATAAGTTTACGTAAATGCAAGTCTCAATTTAACAAAGCATGAGAAGGACTTTTACTCAACTTTCCAAAGACAACATATCTAAGCAGCGTAAAAGCCTACGATTTTAGGTAGAAAAACTAACTGCCTAAGGTAATCAGTAGACATAAATCACACTGTGACACTTCTATATTGTGGTCTTTATTCTGATCCCCACAATTCAAGAAAGACGCAGACAGACTAGAGAGGGTCCAAAGGAGGGCCATGAAGATGATCAAAGAGAACCTGCCCTATGAGGAAAGACAAAAGGAGTTAGGTCTTTTCTCCCTGGAGAAGGCAGCTCAAGGGGACCTCATCACAGTATTCTAGTACTTAAAGGGAGGCTACAAAGAGGATGGAGACTCTCGCTTCACAAGGAGCCACATGGTGACAACAAGGGGCAACGGGTATAAATTGTACCGGGAGAGGTTTCATCTCAACATGAGAAAGAAATTTTTTACTGTAAGAACAATCATTCATTGGAACAACCTCCCCAGGGTTGGGACTTCACCCAAGGGTCAAGTCCCCATTGCTGAATGTTTTCAAAACGCAACTGGACAGGGTGCTAGATAATCTCATCTAGGCTCCCTTTCCCACAAAAGGTTGGACCAGATTATCTTTCAAGGTCCCTTCCAACTTGGGCTATTCTACAATTTTGTGATTTATCTCCAGCTTCCTCTTCCATGACTGAACACACCAAATTATAAAAATATCCACTTTATGCATACAACACTGAAGCATTCATCATTCTGCACATTCCCCCAAATCCTTCTGCACGTACCCTTCGCAACCTAATCAAGAAAAATGTTCAAGTATTTTCTAGTAATCAAATGACAAATCTGCTAAAAGCCTCTGACTAGGTTGCTAAGCAATCAGATGTTTTCCCAGCACACTGTTCCTTTTCAGACACTGAAGAACCAGATGCTACTGAAAGTGGAAATATTTACTCTTAGTTTCCCTTATATTCTGCACAGCACTTAACAAGACTATCAACAAGACTATCAGCTGCCTCAAACTCAGATATGAGTTTCTGGCCACTCCATGAAGATCCATCCTTCACTCCAGCCATAGAAAGATATAAAAACATCCATAATACTGCCGAACATTAGAATACAGGACTCGGGATGATAAAGTGATAACTTTGAGTCTCTCTGTGTCAACTGGGGCCAGACAAGCTCTTACAATTCTTTTTAGATGTCTCTTTCACTATGCCTGAACAAACACCCTAAAGGATTTTCCTATTTGCAGGTAACCCTGAAAATGACTCAGAAAAAGGAAAGAGCACCACATTTATGTCCAATACCATCTCTGTACATATGTCTCAGTACAAATACCTCATATTTCCAGGAGTTTGCTTGCACAGAACTATAAGCGTGTATGAAATATGCTCAGCCTTGACTTTCCATCCTATTCCTTCAAGGGAGACCTTCTGAAGTAGACCTCAGATGCAGCATGTCTGTTTTATACCATACCACACTTTTTCCTGTCTACCTAGTTTAGAAAACGCATCAGCAGTTCCATGTTTTATCAAATATGAAGCAAAAGGCATCTCACTAAGTAAAAGTGTCTCATAAAATGCTCCAATACAAGAGTAGGGTACATTAGGGATTCAGGGAATGGCTTTTTTTTTTTTGTTAGATGAGTTTTGAACTAATGCTTCAATTTTAGGGACACCCTAAAACACCCAAATCAGATAGCTTCAATTGCACCAAGTCCTTTTACACCCTCTCTTTTACGTGATAGGATCCTCAGAAAATTTAAAAGGAGCCAACAGGAAATTTGTTTCAGACTCAGCTGGAAAAAATTCCATCTATTCCCAATGCCATCAGGTCTTACGCCTAAAACTAAACGAGAAGTCACTCCACACTCTTCTCCCTGCTCCCTTCTGCATGAAAGTAGCAAGTTACCTTTATTGATCTGACCAAATTCAAAACTGGGCAATTATGTTTGGTCTCTCTACAGTCATCTGCTATTTCAACAGAAATAGTCCTCACATCACATCTTAAACTCTGAGGAATTTTTTTTTTTACTGTTAAAATAGCTACTATGCTCCAACTGTGAGTTTCAGTGATCTCTTTAGCTGACTTAACTCACAGGAGTCTTGTTTGACCTAATTAACTAAAGCTCACAGAGAACTTGCAAATCCTTTATTTAGAAGTAGTATAAAAATAACAAATCTTATCAACACATACTGGGTAAAAGAGAAAGCTATCTACCTTACTGGTATTATTTTTCTGCCTCAGTGGAAGTCATACACTGGTCTGGGCAACTACATGAGAGCCACACACATGCATTTCACCATAACAAATGCAATTTTGCATCTTCATCCACCTCTGTGCCTACAGAAGTCTCTCCAGGGTTTCTTCTTGCTTTTCTGCTCTCTCTTCCTTGTCCCTTTGGAGTAGTCACAAGAACGAGCTCAGCTTCCCATAGTGGTACCAATAATAATCTTATTTTTCTTTCTTCTTCCACTCCATATTAAGTATAATATTGGGGAAGGGAATCCCTGGCATCTTTTGTTATAAGCCTTTGTAATACTGAGAAAGGATAAGTAGAACCTTCTTTTAAATTTCTTAGGCTTCCAACCAAATGGAACAGGTATCTTGTCCAAATTAATCTAAATAACAATATGGATTGAGCCAGGCAAAACAATAACATATGGTACAGGGTCCATACACTTAGTGACAGTGTATGTACATATGTGGATATATACACATATATATACATACATATGTATATACACATATGTATATACATATGCTAACAGATACACACACACACATCTGGTCAGCTATGGTTATCAGAAACTCTACCCACATTATGAGCAAATCAGTATACAGTGTGTACATAGTACAGATTTTGAACACTCAGTTCCTGCAAACTCCCTCCCAAAGATTTTGTACAATGGGAGTGAAAGTAGGAAAATCCAAACCAAGTAGGTTAAATAGAACAGTGACCTTTTTTGAAAGAAAGTAGTTACTAAATCTTACTGTTTCTGTGCTCATCTTAGAAGCCTGGATACAGGCAGATCAGAAAGCAAAGAACTGCTTTTTTATTTCCCAGTGTCATGACACTCTATCTATCTGCACACAGACTACATATTCAAATAAGGGGAAAAAAGGGCTCTTTTGTATCCCAGAACCATAAAAGTAATATAATCTTTACTCCTTTAAAAATATTAAATATTTGAATTCTATTACTGATTACTCAGTAACAAATAAAGGTGATTTTTAGATAGAATTTTTCACTAGGTTATCATTGCTACTAAAAAAATAGCCAGTATAAATAACAAAAACCCTGAATAAATTTTCTGATAGCTTCCATATCTGTATTATTTGTATCCCTTTCCTTTTCCAATTTGAGGGAAACCTCCTGCATTTTCAAAAATCTTATTGTTTTGTTAGCATTTAAAGTTATAATATCAGAATCCAACTACTCAGAGCATAGCATGGTATTACAGTAAAGCAAAGAAAACACTACGCATCTTTATTTTGAATTCATTTTAGGCACAGCCCTTCCTTTAAGAACTCATTGCACACAAATGCCTTTTTCTCCACAGTCTCAGCTTCTAGTTCTAAGACTATCACTTGGCTTTCACCTTGATAGCAATAATTACAAGAATATCACAGCCCTGTGTTACTACAGTGAACTCAGGCTAATCTTTCTAATACATATTTCACAGACCTACAAACTAAAATTACTGCACAACTCTCATAACTCAAGCCTATATAAACTTCCCCATGCACAGTTTCTTCCTAGTAATAGCATGGGCTCTCTGCGGTCAGAAGGAACCGAGGAAGATTGCCAATATTTTACACGAACTAATTTTCTACAACTGTCTCTCTCAAAGTTGTGCTTCACTTTGCCCTTCCATTTCTCACTGTTCTCCTCCTCCCTCCAATTTTTTTTTCAGCTGAGCTGTTTTATCTTGAAACAACACAGCATCCCTCTTCAGTCAGTATTTTAATCACTCAGGCTTCCTGCGTATTACATTCCAGTTCCTATTGTTTAACTGAAAGGCAAATACAAACGTTACAATGTATCTCAACGATATTACTACGGCAATTTCTTGGGATTTTTATTTGAAACAAACTTGGTCTTTCAAACCATAACCCAAGTAAGAAGTTTGCCAAAAAGCATGAGATTAACCTTTCAGCCTATTCAGAGATATTAAGAGATGCTGTACATTTTGTTTGGCAGTTGTCTTACAGTGCAATACTACTAAATAATGAAGTGCCTACTGTTACCATTTGTAGGTACTGACCTACTGAAAACATCTGCAGTAACAACTAGCATTCGAACTTTCACTACAGTAAGAAACTTTTCTACAAAGCTGACTAGGCACAGTAGCATGATAAATAACATCAATTAGATTTCTTAGATGATTTGTATTACAGTTTGGGAATAATAAAAAACTTCTGCTGGTGCTGATCCAACAACAAGCATTTCCATTTAGTCTCTTAATATATCTTAAGATATGACCTTACAGCATAGCTTCTAGCCTAAATACCAATTATAAAATCCTAATCCCAGCTCCACCACATCCATTTGTGCACCTCTGCACACTTCCTCAGGCTTCAGATTTACAGTTTGTAAATGGGACAAATTTCTCTTACCCACCTAAAAATAGTGTAGAACATTCTTTCATGTCAGAAGAGCTATGGTACTACATCAGTAATCCTGAACATAAAGACTGAAGGTGGTCAAACACTGACAGCTTTGTCCAGGGAAGTTGTTGAGTCTCCATTCACAAGAAACTAAAACCTGACTGGATGCAGGGTCCAGGACAAGCTAATCTAGCTGACCCTACTTGAGAAGGCAGCTGAACTAGATGACCTCAAGAGGTTCCTTCCAACTGAAACCATTCTCTGATTATTTCTATATTAGAAAATATTTGGGTTTGTGTCGGGTTTTTTTTTTTGGTTGGTTTTTTTTTGTTTTGTTGTTGTTGCTTTTGGGGTTTTGTTTGGGGTTTTTTTTGTTGTTTTTAAATAATTTCTGGAGAAACCCACCACAAAACGATTTATTTTCTACTCTGAAGCTCTGCCAATTTCTTCTTGTCATGGAAGAGATGTCTCCTTCCAAGGTTCTATGAAAACAGTAAATTATTTCCCCTGTTATTTAAGAATACAATAATGTTGTGTGCAATGTTATAATAAGTATAATGAGCTAGAACAGAAAGCAGTCCCAAAAAGAAAATCACTAAGTGAAAGTTTATAGCTAGAGCTTTCTCTCTCTGTCTCCTCAAGGAACTAGTTTTAACAATAAAAAAGAAATAGATTAGTAGAAAGGAAGTGTAACTCATTTGTAGGTAAAATGATTCCCCTTTCTCCAATTTAATACCGTTGTCAGTATTACTGTTGCCTTCTTCATCTGACACTGGGGAGAGAGAAAATCTTACAGGAAGAAAACAAAAAAGAACGCTTTATTCACATACACCACAGAGGCAAGTATTTGAAATGGAAAACAAGGAGTACTAGGTGTAAGGGTGGTATAGAAAGAAGCATATATACCATGTGCCATGTGCCCCCCCATTAGATTGGATGGTACTTCCCAAGAAAATGTCTTCAGAGGCATACGATTCCCATAGAAGAAGTGGGAGCAACAAAAGTAAAACTGATTTCATAATAGACTTGATTGCTTTTTGAATGGAGTACGGAACATGGCTGGTTATGCTACAGATACACTAGACTCATTTAATCGGATCTTTTCCGGTCTTATTTCCTAGATATCCAACTACTGTCACTTCCGGTTTAAAGAAGGAAACAAAGCTGCTGCAGCTCTATGTAGAGGTATTTCTCTAAACTAAGGAAAGAAAGGAAATTCATGCTTATACCACCTACAGTTCTTGACCTTAATCCTACAGTTATGGCTTGTAATTACTAAGCTAAAAAGCTAAAAGGAAAAAAAAAACCCAGGAAAAAAATACTTTCAAAATGTGCAAGTTTTTTTATTTGCTGTTCCATGGGATTTGGCCATTAAAAAAGTAAAAGAACAAAGATGAAAGCAGAGGTAGGTGACATTATGTGGCAGCAACTGAAAATTATATAAAATGGATGAGTATAAAACTCAATACACTTATCTCAAGTTTTTATTTTTAATAGAGGAAGGAAAAATCGTGCAAAAAGACTTCTGTTTGAGTTCTTCCTCTTTCAAACTCTAGATGCTAAAACAAATGCTCACAGACTGTGCTCAGTAACTCTTTGAAGTCTTTGATGGGACTTACAGTAATCTTCCATTTTCTGTTACTAAATACATATACTATTCTTACATATTTAAGAACACTTAAAAATTTGTGGTTTTTTAAGCAATGAAGCTTTCAGCTCTGAAGGAAAATTTCAAAACTGATGAAATTTTCAACATAGCCCATGTGCACCTCACATGATTAGTGATTCCGCAGTTAGTGAATCCCCCAGTAGGTAAAATGAATCTAACAATTTTTATATTGATTATGATTTTTTCCTAATGGGCTGAAATACAGGCAACATATCTCCCAAGATATTTGAGAAATAAAGTACAATGAGAAGAGTACTGTTCTTACCACATACAGCTGTTTCCAGAGCACAGCCCATTCCTGCAGTGTTGCTGTGACTTCAGTCACAACAGAATCTTCAAGCGGAACAACTGTTTCATATTGCCTATACAAGAAGAGGGGAAAAAATTAGGAAAGGTACTCTGCAAAATGAAAATGTAAAGAAAGAAAGAAACGTTGGCATAGTAATTTGTGAAATGCTAGAACTTGAATTTGTTTGAATTTGTTCAACGTAAAGGAAAATATCTTAAAAGCAATATTTTGCCTGTTGTAACACTGAAGCAACTCCAGTCGTATTAACTGTTCCTCCATTACGTTCCACAAGAATCATCTTATATGAAGCGTTTCCTAGTCACCTGTTCAAAATATGTAATTTCATTCTAATCAAGATCAATGAAAACACTTTTCATGATTATAGCACGCTAAATTAACTTGCCTGTAAAGTGGGGTCCTTCACAGTTTGTGTCCTTTCTCTCTAAGCGAGTCCAACCCTTTTTTCCCCTCCAATTAGTATGTTAGCCAATATCATTAACTACCCAAAAGATCTGCCACCTAGTAACCTTTCCTACCCAGAAGTCTTTTTCAATATTGAATATGAAACCTCAGCAAGCTATCCTTTAATCAAAAGAAGAAGAATTGTCCCTTTGTGGTCAAGATCCTCCATACCCACTAAAGGAGAATCATAGAATGGTTTGGGTTGGAAGGGACCTTTAAGGTCATCTAGTCCAACGCCCCTGCAAGAGCAGGGACATCTTCAACTAGATCACGTTGCTCAAAGCCCCGTCCAACCTGACCTTGAATGTTTCCAGGGATGGGGCATCTACCACCTCTCTGGGTAGCCTGGGCCAGTGCCTCACCATCCTCATCATAAAAAATTTCTTCCTTGTATCTAGTCCGAATCTACCCTCTTTTAGTTTAAAACCATTACCCCTTGTCCTATCACTACAGGCCCTACTAAAAAGCCTGTCCCCATCTTTCTTATAAGCCCCCTTTAAGGCTGCAATAAAGTCTCCCCAGAGCCTTCTCTTCTCCAGGCTGAACAACCCCAACTCTCTCAGCCTTTCTTCATAAGAGAGGTGTTCCATCCCTCTGATCATTTTTGTGGCCTTCCTCTGGACCTGCTCCAACAGGTCCATGTCAGCCAAGCATAGCTCACTCTCTCTCATCACACTGAAATGCAAGAATTTGATAACTAATGTATGTATTGTAATACCATTATATTATCTGAGCCATTAGTGCCTTGACTTGCCCTTTATGTTGAATGCTATTACCGAAACAAGTGTCAGATTATAAAAATAATGGCAGTATTTCTCTTTTGAAAATTCTTACTATTAATAATTGTGCCACATGAGCTGAAGCCAAAAGTAACAAAGGATGAGGGAAAGGACGATGAAGTTAAGTCACTGTATGTCTCTATGTATTCTTGGAGCAGAAAACTTATCAAACAAAAGCTTCAATTCTTCATTTCCAAGCCGCCAAAAGGTCATATTCGCAGCAGTGACATAAGTAAATCTTATACTAAGATCCAAAGTATACACATATTAGAAATATCACTATCTTAAAAACCTGGCATAGTCATATTAGGCATGCACTCAACCCACTGAAGCTGGGACTGGAAAGCACAGATTGACACACGTACATACCAGGAGACTAAGACAGATCACAACTTTTTTCTATTATTATGCCAATGACCTTATTCCCACATTTGGTTGTGAGAAACTGAAACACTGACAGACACTTGGCATCTGAGATTGTGCTCCATTCTACTACTGCAATGTTTTTGTTTGGTTTTGGTTTGGTTGTTTTTTAGTGTGGGGTTTTTTTTCCTCCCCCCAAATTTGGCCACAGTAAGACTAGGAAATCTCAGTTCATGCTTTAACAAATCTCTCACAGACTACGCTTGTGATCTGAAGCATGACACTAAGAATACGATGAAAATCCCAATACCTATTCTTTAGCTCATACTCAAAAATCCTTTCAATGGTTAAACAAAAATTCTGCATTTAGTATATATCACCAAAGCTTGTGTGACACTAACAACACTAAAAATGATGCTACAACCATTTCCAGCTGAAAATTCAGTTCTTTTCAGACCTCTAAAATGCCATTACAGGGAAGGGATTCAAAATAGTTCAACATCCCTTTAAGGAACCACATAAAACGAAAGGATGAAAGGAATCACACAAAACACTTTAGCGGGGAGGCCGAGGGGGGATCAAAACCAAAGAAAAATGTTCTTCTAAGATTATTTTTGGAAATGGATTTACAAACTTTTGGCATCAGTGAAAAATAAGACATTTTGGAAGATCAGCCTTCAACAGTATGGCTAGATTGAAAGAGAATGCACATCAGGACTACATTTAACCATGTAAATATAACACTTTGCATTCCTATAACCCTGCACTTCCTCCATTATACCCACATATTAATGACATTGCATTGGGTCTATGACTCATAAGAATATTATACACCATGCTCTATTATTTCACAAGGGTTTATATTGGCACTTTGAATATATTCTTAAATACAGGGGCTGAATTTCTTTTACCAAAACGTGAAATAACCATGGTCTCTGGTTCAGAATTGTATTATGTTCTGTTGTGTCATCAATCGGTATACCAGTCTTATACTTACTTTTTTAAAGTACATCAGCTTTCCTAGTAAGTATTCAAATAGCCTGAACTGGTCACCCTTTACAAATTCTGAACTAACATCAAGTACTAATTAACTACAGATTACAGGAAACTGGTCTTCCCCCTAAGGAGAGGCCATGTTAGTAGTAGTCATTCTATGCAATATATCCATAATTTTATTACACCCCAAAGTTATGAAGCATCAGTATTACAGTTGCCCTTACAATCTTTACTCAGTCCCCTTGAGGATAAGCATACAATTCAAGACTATCAGAAGAAGTCACATATTCTTCTACAGGTACTTCACTAAACGTCATTTAATATGTTTTATCTTCCACATTTAATTTGTTGCCTTGGGTCACTGTCTGAAATGCTGCACTTATAAATCTCCTTACAGTGGCCTTAATCTAGAGAATGCACATAAGAGCAGCAGCGAGGACACAAGATACTGATTTCAGGAGTCTCAGTCAATCTCTCACAGGAAACTGCAGGTTATAGAGCTTACACACAGTAAAGTCTCTGACATTATGTTGCCATCAGTATTGCTATTCATGTTAACTAAACTAAACCTACCTCTAGCAATGTGTGAGCTACATATAAAGACAGTGAAGGTAAAATATTTTCAGCAGAGTGTACTTCAGTCATTCTTTGGCTTGAGGTATGGAGGGTTGGATCCTTTTGACAGGTTTCAAAGTAACATAGCTACCTTGTCAGCTGTGTCTCAGTGAAAATCTGTTGATAAACAAGATGGGCTGTCTACATGCTGGTGCCTCCGTAACAAACAGGAACATACAGAATTTTTCCAGTGAGGAACAAGCAGAAATGAAAAATATAAACAGAGTTCTTTAAAACGCGTGTGTTTCAGATGATATCTCTGAAGTTACCATTTTATGAGCAAAAGTAAACAGGAGTAACCAACAGAATTGATTCTTGCTATATTAAAAAACCAAAACAAATCCAAGGCTCTGCAGAATTACATTTAATTTTCAAACCCTAATACACAACAAAAGATACAATGAACTAAAACCACCCTAAGAAATAGTTATTAAAATTTACAGATTGCCTTCTAGATTAGAAACACTGCAGCTTCTTAAAGAGAAGGAAAAATACTCACCCTCTGTTACTGACGATTGCCTTTTTCAAGTGAATATAGTTTGCAGGAAAAATCCCCTACAAGAGAAAAAAAGTCTGTAAGTTAGAAAAATACATTTGCAGTTTTTAGCATTTACATCCTAAGCCACAATAAATAATTGACAATATACCTATTAAAAAAACCCAACACTGTGTCAAAGAAGCTGCCACAGTCAAAAGGCAACATTCAAATTAGTCACAATTGATCATTTTAATCCACCTTAGAACAAGACAGCACACTGAATCAAATCTCCATCTTGAAAGATGAATTTCTTAATAAGGAAGTTTTGCAAGTCTATTCAATAAAAATATCATACAAAGATTCAAGCTGAGTACTTTTAATTCCCAAAAGCTCCTGAAGCTTTCAGAAACACTGTTGTACGGGAAATATGCTCTGGTATAAAAATCACGGGGAAGTCAACTAGGACCAAATGAAAAGGTGTCACTAACCCTACACAGCTGCCTTGGAAGGGACAAGACTGATCTAAAAGAAAACATTTAAATTTAGCCGATTGTCTTCCTCCTGCAAAGACTGTGAGAGCCCAATAATCCACTAACAGGTGATAAGCAAGCAGCAAAAAGGCGTGACAAGTAGGAAGAGTTCAGAGAACAGCTTGCAGTTAACAGAAAGGAATGAGTAACAGAAGTAACTACCAGGAACATTTACTGGAGAGATGTAAGCTTAGCTGGGACAGCCAGAAAAGTGGCTATCATGCACTTTGCAGCACAGCGTCAGTATGCTTCCAGATCAGGCCTCTGTATCGGTATGCTACATTAGATGACAAGGGCATAGGTTTAAAAACAACCAAAACAAAAAGCCCACCATCAAATTTGTGTCTAGCCCCCATACCAGCCTTTCATTAAGGAAAGAAGTATTCTATTACTTACATACCCTGGAGCTATCCTTTTTCCTCCCTCTTTCCAACAAAAAGCTGTTTAAACCCACTTGGGATAGCTCTGGTTATTTGTCTTTTGCTGCTCCCATGACGGTTGGATTCTAACCTTGCCTGTGCCATTGTGTTCTTGTGTGACGAGACACGGGGAAAAGAGGTAATTTAAACCAAACTTTTCATAGCGTTCCATTATGTCTGTAAAACACATGGCCCTGAATTCTCAGAGCAAACTCAGTCAGTGTGTAAGAACGGTAAGCCTGCACTTCAGTGAGGAATACAGGTCCAGCATTGGTAATCTTCAGGTTAAAAACCAACTGACAGCCTCTGACAAAAATGTCGGTAACCAAGTGTGGGCTTTACATTTTTAGAGCTTTAAACCAGTACAATTTAGGAAGAAAGGTTTTCACGGCGGGGTTGAAAGGAATACTAAGTAAAGATGATTCAAAATGCTAACAAAAATTCCTTCTTTTTCACAGGAAAGACTGAAATTACAGAAGGAAAAAAGATGAATATAACAGGAATGGCTTCATCAGGAAAAAAAAAGTAAATGAGCATGCTTTCAGCCACATGAAAATCTGGAAAAGGAAGAAATGCTACTTCAGTTTCTTGTTTGGTTCACTTCCAATTAATGCTGTTTATTTCTGTGATCCTGTGCTGGTTACCTAAGAAACCAAGGAAGGTTTGAAGGGCTCACCAATCAAGAGTGAACATATTCGCACACAGAAGATGTACCAACACAAAATGAACATAGGCTTTTCCATTAAAAGAGTATTATAGTCATGAAAACATAATACAGGTAATATTATATTCCATAATACAGGTAAACATGAGGAATCTGGTGGTACTCTTTTTAAATACAAGCTATATTTAAACCAAAAGACAATGAAGTGATACTTTACACAGAAGCAATATTTATATGTTTGGATACATACATTTACAAAAATATACATGCACTCACAAAAAATTCATATCAGAACAGTCAAAAAAGTTCTCCAAGAGCAAAACAGGGATGTGACTGGAAAATAACCAAATGCAGTGGTTAAACTGTAAAAATCTGAAAAAGAACAAACTTACAATATCCTTTTTCCATCAGACTTTTTTCAAAGTTGTCTTAGATTAATAATGCAAATTATTAAATGTGTTCTTTAAAAAAATCCTGATTTAAGCAATGCAAGATCACCCATCTATGCTTTTCTTAGGGGAGTAGGGTAGAGAGGATTAAATTGGATGAGATTTATAAACGTTGGAAAGATTACATGTCAGGAAGGTTTCTGATCCTTTGGGTGACTAATGAGTATTGTTCTCTCAATTTGAAAATAAATCCAGTCCTCCCACAGGAAAAAAAGTTAGAGAAGTAAAATCCTAAGAGTAAGGAAAACGAAGTTTACTGGGTTGCAACAGCAAAATAGAGATAATCTCCCAGTAGATTAAAAAAAGTATTCACACTTACCTTTACATTGGGCTTCTTAATGGAAACACCTCTGTACCAGCCTAAAACCAGATAAAACACACACTATATTAATTTGTGGCATTGCTTACTTTACACAGAAGCAAACTGACTGAAAACTATGCAGTTCCTGCAATCATCTCAAAAACCAGCTGTGCCTCACATAGGTCAATTTTTTTCACGGTTGGTTTTTTTATTCTTTTGCTCTGCAATGATGACAAGCAATTAAGAACCTAGAATGCTCCTGTTTATTCCCACCAGGAATAAAAGCAGCTTAGTATACTTAAGTCACCGACCTCAATCATTAGCCACTGTGGCAAAGAGGCATTCAGCACTCATGCAAGAATCTGTACTGAACACTGTTCTTACATGCTGGTACATGAGTCTCTTCGTAGTGTTTACCTTAACAAGATCTCCAGACTTCAAAACCTGTCCTTTTAAAGTCAGGAAACGCCATTATCATACATTTCTAATATTGTTTAAACAAATACAAATCCTTTGCATGTGTTTGGTTTTATGTTGTCTGAGAGACTAGAGAACAGACTTCAGGATCTAATTTCACAAACCCAATTATTATTCTTGTATCCCCCATCAGTTAACAGCCCCAGACAGCACAAAAAATCAGGAGTCAAAGCCAAAGCTGCAAAGCTACAAGTTAAACAGAAGAACCCAATGACTCCTATTTTACACAGGTGAAAGTAACGTCACTCCATTCAAGACTGATCAGGAAAAAAGTGCTGAAAACACCATCCAGTTTAACAATGGAAAAGGAGCACCCTTCAGTCATCGTGGTAGATGAGCTGCTCTTCCACTCCATAAGACACACAAAACTACCTTGAATTCTTGTTAAAAATATGCTGCTCTCTTCACATCTGGGTCTAATGCTTCAGCTCCAGAACATAAAGCTAAACCTCATGATCTGAGCCTGGAACACCCCATAGGAGCATGGGTGATGAAGAGTGCCAGGGTGCGAGTTCTGTGGAGGAGGCCTGGCCAGCCCTGGACATCAGAAATTTGTGGGCAAAGTGGGCCAGGCCCAGCTACTACACAAGCAGGGAGTTCAACTGCCTGCATATCACTCTTCTGTCTATGGCAGCCCAGTATTCAGACAGGCAACCACCCAAGCTTGCCAAAACCCAACAATTTCACATAATCTAAATCCACCTTCCATAAAAATTCCTCTAATTTTTCCAGAAACTTCCTACTTTTAATTTTTTTTTTCTACAGAGGACAGATATAATTTAGTATCTGCAGCACTTAAAAGAGCACTAGGAAAACTTGTCATTTGCTATGGAGAATAGAGAAGAACAGAACAAAGTAACTGTGTATTTTGTCTCTCAGAAAAAGGACTTCATATTGGCTGAATTATGACATGAGTCTCATTTAGAGGCTCAGAAGTGGGGAAGAAGGCCTTGATTTTGTTTTAAAGACAGCCTACTAGTCTAGATTTTTGGGGTTTTTTTAAGGAAATATGAGTCAATATAAAAGAAAATAATTGAATTCAAGACATTTGCAAATCTTGGTATGGAAAAAACTAAACCCCCATCATCTTTATTACACAAATTTCTCATGAAGATAGGGCATAACACAAAGATTATTTTCCCACGAAATTATTGCTTATATTAAAAAATAAAATGATGTTTTTAATTTGTTTCTTAGTTGATCAAACTTCATGGCAATCATATCAATATAAACCTATATGCACAAACAACACATACAGATCCTTAAAATGAGTAATTTCTAAAACTCCACACAACTGTGCCTGCAACACCTGCTTTTGAGTAACAGATGCTACATACTTTTAAGGTCACAGAAAAAATAAATGCGTTTATCCTGTGATTCATTGTTACCAATATTAAATACAGCATGCTGCTATATTTATAGGCTCTGTACCTTAGAAATAAATATACATTTTAAGATAAACAGAATGGCAAACTTTTCGTTAAATATGGAAAAAAGTGGTTTTATCTAAATTTGTGAACAGAACTGTAAAAGTTAGAACAAAAACTGATAAAGCAAGTGTCTATTAATGATTTAGATGTGCACGGTAGGGGACGAAACACATTTCCAAAAAACTACCTTATTTCTGCATTTCCTGGTCTTAATCCCAAAACAAGTCTTCAAAGCTTAAAAGGTATGTTTTTACAGAGTTGTAAAAAACAGGAAGGGAAGGACCCCTGAGAAATCATCTAGCTCATCCAAGCAATGTCTCTAAATCTCTCCTCGCAGATGTTTAGCCTGTTTTTAGGTGTCCAGTAATTTATCATTAGGACTGCATAGCACAGCACTCCTTGCCTACGGAAAATGATCCATACAACTTCCGCAAAACCTAAATTCCAAGGTATTTCTGCACAGTATTCCAAGGAAATGGAATGTATTTCCGCTACTCCACACAGACCAGTTTGAAAGTAGTGGTGTTGCACAGGCATCTTTTTAGACGAAATTTCTTCCACTGATCAACATCAGCCAAGAAAACTGCATGTAACAGTAACATTTTGGTATAGTACTTGAAAATCTAGAATATTTATGTCAAGTGAAGATAGCAAATCCTCACTGGACAACCTATTTCAGTGGCTCAGACAATGTACATGCACTTTATAAAATGAACTTTCCTTGCTGCTATTTGAATCCAGGATTTTTTCTTTTGGAGACTATGGAACACATTTTGTTGACTTCGCTTTTGTAGGTACTTTTATACATTTGAAAAGTGGTATATTTCCTTTTAATCTTGTAGAATGTGCTCTCCAGACCTGTTTTCCTTTCTTTTCTCTTTTCTTTTTCAGTGTGGTATAATATTTCTAGAATCACCCCTTTCTCTGTTTTAAGTTTCCTCCAACTCCATGCAACCAAGATACAGTAGAAAGAAGAGCTCACCAGAACCTGAAAGCACTGAATTGTAAAATGTAACTCCTTATTTGCTTACAACGAACACCACCAAAAACTCATTCTGCATCTCAAAGTAAAAGCTATGAGAAGAGGTACAATGCTTTTTTTAAAAACACATTTAGAAAATTGCATCTGCATTATATTATTCACTAAAATGAACTAAACCTTTATCCTGGAATTAGTCTTAAATAGATTAATATTGATCTAATCATACATTTTAAAGAACATTTATCTTGGAGAATTTAATCACAATAGTCATCAAATTGATGCAGGTGCTTCAGCTAATTGTGATCACAACATGCCACACATGGTTAGACCTCAATACTGACTAATGTTTTTAGATGCTACTGTACTACAAATAGTTAATTGTTAATACTTCAGAATTATGGCATTCATTTTCTAGTGATACACGGCCTTTAAAGGGTACTGACTTCAAGAAAATGCTGAAAAATATGAGATTTAAAATTAAGAAATAGCAAAATGTGGCTATGAAGTGACAAGAATTCTGACAGTAAGTTAATGCAAAACAACAGTCACGAGTATCCACAATTTGCACAGATTAACTGTCTAGTAATGATCAGTAACTAACAAGAAACTGAGGACAGATGAAGTCAAGGCATAAGACCAGAGCTAGAACACCTACAAATCTCTACAGAGAAAGACTGTGCTTCATGCACACAGTGCCTCCCCCCATGTCCTTTTCTGACAGCTAAGAATATTCTCAAACTGCTTCACCTACTGAAAGGAAGACAGATAATTCTACCTGTTTTTCAAAAAAATGAATCACCATACTGGGTCTGGCTGGGATGGAGTTAGCTTTCTCCACAGCAGCCTGTCTGGTCCTATGTTTTGGATTTGTGTCTAAAACAGTGCTGATAAAAGACCAACATTCTGACTGTTGCTGAAGAATGCTTGTACAACATACAAGGCCTTCTCTTTTTCCCCAGCGTGCTGCTCCCAGCAAGTAGGCTAGGGGCAGGCAAGAAGTTGGGAGGGGACATAGCTGGGACAGCTGACCTGACTCAGCCAAAGGGATATTCCATACCATGTAACATCCTTTGCTATAAGAAAATGAAAAGTTAGTCTATTAGAAGCACCGTTCTAAGCAATGTCCTATTCAGGATAGGAAGGAGAACACTAAATATATCCCAAATAAGTCAGATTAATTTCAAGTATATATATCATGGTCAAAATAAAGTAGATAAAATGACAAAGACATGCTAGAATGGGCAAAAATACCTTCAATGATACAGACGACACTGCAAGCAAACTCTTTTTTCCTTTGATCACACAGGAAGATAGGCACAGAATGAGCCTACAGCAGTAGGCCTGTGCCATAGCACAGTAATAATTGAAGCAAGCACTGTTACGTCTGAACGTTTGTGAGAAGCTGGGGATGAATGCAGCCCTTTGGACTGCATCTTAATGTTGCATCGATGTTTATTTCTGGGTAAGTGTCATGACAAAACCACGTAACTTGATAAATTTTGATGAATGGAGGTGCAAAGCTTTTTGTTTGTTTGTTTTAAAGAAACTGATAGTATGATAGACATAATGCCTCAGTAAAACAGAAACTGTCAGCGCAGGAATTACATACACTTTCCTAATCTAACTGATTTTGAACACCTCATGCTTTACATTCTCAGTATGCCCAAGACAAATGTTTAATCCAAGTACTGTAGAAGAAAATTGAATGAATCATATCGATTCCAGTGTGTTCTGGACAAGTCACAAGTGTGTATCTTAAAGCCCTATTCGAACTTTGCTTTTACATGGACTCTACTGCACTGTGCAGTAGATAAACCAAGCAGACTACCTGAAGCAATACAGCCACGCTGCACAGCGATCCATGCCAGCTAAACCTACCACAGAGTCTAAACATTATGTTTCTAAGGTGAAACATAAAACCCAGGAAAAAACACAACCTTACACAGCTGCTGTTTTCAATACTATCTAACAATATTCGATACAAGCTAAGAAAAGTGAAGAGTAGGCTGATCTACAGCTCTGCCCTCTGTATAATAATCCCACATCAAATAATCCCTCAAAGATTACTTCCATGGTAATAAAACTGGAGAAAAACCAAAAGGAAGAGTACCCCATTATGCCTGTTCCCCCTGCACATTAAGACCACCACTTGCTCATAACTTTTCCTTCAAAATGCATTGTCTGTACATATATTCGCACGGTAGGTTACTTGCAGGCCAGTAATAAAAGCTAAATCACTTCGCAGTATATGCAAGAATGTGTGCCTGTTCTTCCCTTTGTTTCTAGGGCTTTTTCAGCTATAAGTATTAGGCTGCCTGCTTAGCTCCTCTGAACCCTTGAATTCAACAAGGCCTCTGAAGAGGTAGGACAGAAAAATGGATTGGGAATGTATATACCAACATCACATAGCAAAAAAATGCTTAGGTAAATAACGTATCTTTCACCTACAACTACCTGTACATATGGAAATTCACAGTGTGGGAAACTTGAAGCCATATTACAGAAACCTGCATACTCTTAGATGAAGAATGAAAAACAGTCTTTCCAAAGATGTATCACACTCAGAAGTCTCAGCAATAGTGCAATCCTAGTTAAATTGCACAAGGAGCTCTGTGGCAGGCCTGCACATCTCAATCTCTTAATCTGAGTGATTAGAAGAGCTACCAATGTTTTTTGTTCTTTACTTGAAAGTGCCTTGAACAAAACAGAATATTCTTTCTAAAAGCCACCTCGTAACCCTTTTCAGATTTCCACTTAATCAACAAGAGGTCTGTCACATGGAAAAAGCTCATCCCTTTGAGCACTCAGTAGCAGAAAAACAAAAGGGTCCTAATTGAAAGGTATTGATCTATTTTTCAGAAAAATAAAGCTCAAACATCCAGGTTGAATAAAGTAACATCAGCTGCAGACTGCAGGAAAAAAACAAATTCCACATATAATTTCTTGACAAACAGAATTCTGAAAATAAATTACGTAAGTATTTATGGTAAAGCTAAACTTGGTTCTTAAAGAAAGCACTGCTAGAATCTGCTACAAGAACTCAAACCTTCTTTGTCCTAAAAAAATAAGTACACTTAGCAGTATGGTGAGTAACCCCCAAATCTGGAGGAAAGCTATCTTTTGCATATACTAGCCAATAAACAATTGCTTTTACCTTTGAATCTGCATATAAGCTGCTTGCAGAGTACCTTTGTGCAGAGCTAAAGGTACTCAAAGTGACCGAGAAGGGCGATGGTAACAGCGCTTAGCAAAAGCTTCTTGATGCTGAAACCACTCAATGCCAAGACCGCTCTGTTCTGAGCTTGATGCTCTGAGCAGTGCCAGGACAGGACGAGCAGCAGATGAATACCCAACCCAGCCTGCCAGCACCATGTCAGGGAGCAGCCTCGTGCCAGCAGAGCCACAGGAATATGCTAATAATGCAGTCAGAGAGATGCCACAACAAAAGCAGGGGAGAGAGAGAGAGAGAGAATGTGTTTTATCTTGGTGTTAGCCAAATAGAGGGCCATCAAGAAGCCATTCCTGTGCTCCAAAAGACTAGTTTGAATAGCCAGACAAGATCTTCCGCAGCAGCTGTGTGGGTCCAACAGACTTCAGTTCCACTGGCACACTCCACAAAAGGCAAAGAGGAAAAGGGATGACAAGGGAAGAAAGGCAAAGAGGAAAAGGGATATCTCACTGGAGACATCTTTCTCAGGGGAAACCCAAATTACTGGGAGTGAGTCAATTTGGCCCAGCCAGCCACCGGACAGCTCCCAACTCCAGGTGGAAGGAAACCTGCAATGCTCCCACAGGAAGGACAGTCTGAAGTGATTCCTCACTCATCGGTATGGTACAACTTGGAAGCATGGCAAAGACATCACTTCTCAAGCACATTGAATTCTTCAAGAATTTAAGAAAAAACCCTAATTGCAAGCTATATCTGCTGCTTAAGTGTCCCAAATACCGGAAAGCCTTCATGCAACCACACTGTCACTGCTGGAATAACAGAGGGAAACTTTAAATATATTACATGCATGGCTTAAGAACACTATTATTAACATACACACACATTAAAACCATGTAAATAAATACTTGTGTGGATATCATAATTTGCATGGGTAAAATAATACTTTTTTAACTGGTGCTTCAGGCATCAGCTAGTGTTTCTTCAGTGAATATATGAGAGTCTCAAGGTAATAATTAAAGTCACTGAAGTTGTAGCATTTTTAATCTAAAGAAAACTGCTCCCTAGCAATAAAAATAAATGGACAAAACAGACATTTTAAATTTACTCTGAAAGCCGCTAGGTACTCACAGCTACTGCCAGTGGCAGGGCAACAGCCGTATGGCTTGAAAAACAGGGTGTTCTTTACAACACGTAGTCTAAATATGTATTTCAAACAGTGAGTATGCTCATGCTTTGTCACTTGACAAAAGAAAACAGTCTTTCAGCATTTATAGGTGGCATATTATTACCATACCCTTTCACCTCCTCAATGCACGGCATGTAAAGCAGAGACCACCACTTACTGTTTCAATTCTCCATAAGTGGAGGGGAACAGAGAGGGGAACAGAGAGAGGGGAAAGCTGTGAAAGACAAGCATACGTAAAACTGAGAGGTTGAAGAATATTTGTTACCTTTGAGTGAGACCAGTTGAGGATCTCAGAGTTCTTCATGCAAACAGTAACTATAAAACCACCCATTAGTAACGTCACATGCTTGAGAGAGAGCATAACATTTGATGAAAACATGGATGGAGCTTTTGGTAGCTTCAGAGGAGAGGCAGACACTAAGTCCATGGGTTTGAACCCTGTCATATTGAATTATTGGGGGGTGGGGGCAGTGGGAGGCGTTCGTCAGATTTGGAAAACAGTGATTTAGACATTTGTGTCCTGGTATGAAAGCATGCAGCAGCGGGCACACAAATAAATTGAAATTCAAAAGTTCCAATTTCAAGCACACAAACAAGATCCGTAGTAACAAAGACAACTGTATTTCATTGCATTTTATTTAAAAAATGCATAAACAACCACAATAAAGAAGGATGTTTAAAAAATCTGTTATCAATGGTACTCATATTTATTAGCCTTAAAGAGGAAAATACATGTGTATATATATGTGTGTGTGTATACATATATATTTGTTCCTTTACTCTGCAAATACATATAAAACTTAGCTGCAGAGGTACCCAAAAACTTGATATAGGAAATTCCCTCTTTCACTCAATTGATCTAAATGCAGCAACTGCTTTTTACACTAGTCACTACAAAAGAGCACTTGCTCTTTTGTAGTAATACAGTTATTTAATAAGTCATTATGATTAAAATAAGCCCGTTCAGAAGTATAGCTAGTATTTGAACCTTTGTCAGCCTTGAATTCTTCAGCAAGTCTCCAAAATCATTCTTCACGTCAGTTTGCGTGTATGTGAATCCTTTTAACCCAGACAGCAAAGTCCCTACTGTAGAGAATTATGTACAAACTGTTCTAAGAAGTGAAGCTGAAATAGCAATGGATCTTCTGTCAACTCCCACAGTAGTGACCCTTATTTGCATCAGTTAACATGAATTTACCTAGTTTGCCTGGACAAAAGAATCCCCAGCAAATAATGCAGAAGTAGAAGATGAGTTATGTTTCATTCTAAATTTGCAAGGCAAACCAAGGACCGTGTTAAACAACACTCAGACAAGAACGCTTAAATTACGACTTTTTTTTTTTTTTAAGAACCTACTTTGCACATTTAGTGTGCTTTTTTGCATAATTCACATATGCGAGAGCTGCAGCACAGACCATCTGAATATTCAGAGGAGTTTCATATTGTGGAGTTCCAGATGTTATTATCAAAATTAATATATCTTTTTATATAGGTAAAGTCCATGGTAAAGGCACCTCAAACACAATGACAGGACAGAGGGGGCTTAAAACCAAAAAAGCCTCTGTACAAACACCTCCTTCCACCCAGGAAAACACTTTGTCTAAGGGCCTCTTTCTCAGCAATTTGAAGACTGGCATGAATTGCCTTTGAGGAATCATCCTCAAAACTACTGGCAAAGGAAATATACAGAGCCTAATTATTATAACACTGTAAACAGACACTGGATTATCCTTTTGCTTCTCTGTAAGCAACCTGCTCCTTTGAGATCATGCTTTTATTTCCCTGTTTTGAAAGTTTCCTTGATTACCAGAAATGGCTTGAAAATATCATGACTGCTTTCAGCAATACACACTGTTTTACTTTACTAATTCACAAGACCTGGCAGAATGACTACAATCAACACTCAGTGCTCAAGTAAAGCTTAGCCCATTACACCACATGTGTGTTTTTAAAAAAACATCATTTGCAGGTATACTACTACACATATTGTTTACAGCATGCTTCTTCATGGATTAAACGTCACTATTGTACTGCAAAACTCTCATTCAACATAAAATGTTTAGAAGTGTAGGTGAAGCAGCTACTACTTTCCTAGAAAAACTAGCATGTAAGAGGTCACTTTTTCATGAGGAGTTAAGTCAGTAGGTAAAAAACCAAAACGCCTGAGTACAACAAAAAGCATCAAAAGCAAAAGACAGTTCTAGGCATGAGAGAAGAAAAGCAGTCTTCTGACAAGCATGCGGGAGGTTTGTGTAGCAACATTAACACTGGAGATGAAAAATGACTGGAAACTGAACAAACACAAAAACAAACCTACAACTTTGTGGAACGTTAATTTGGAATTCAAATTTGTGGATCTGGTTTTGAATTTGTTTTAACGCTTCGGGATTAAGGTTACATTATTCCACCTCAGACTATAGTGAAATATGTGCTCATACACTGTATCTTGTCAACCTACTTCTCAATAGACGTGTTTTACACCACTTGCTTACTCTGAACATTAGGATAAAAATCATTCTCCTTTTAAATACAACAACTTCAATCACACTATTCATGTGAATAAAGCAGAGAATTAGGACATTCAATTTGTTCACACACAGACATCTCCAGCCACATAAGAAAGAACTATAGTTATAACATTTACAATGGCGTTTTCCTCTAGGTACAAAACACCACACGAAGATAAATGCAAAGCAATCCCCCCTAAACCCATATCTTTTACATTTTTTCCAGTATTGCTCCCAAATTATTTGCTAATCTATTTAATAACTAATATTTTCATGTGTTCAGATGTTTCTAAATAATAAACACTGATACACTTAATTGAAATGTGTAACAGTAACACTGAGAAAATATAGTAAAAAAAGATACTGATTATACACTTTACATGATGAAAATTCACTGTAAGACCCAATTACAATACAACAATCAGGTCAGGGTTCAAGATTTTCTGGACAGATGGTTAACTTAAAACACACTGACCCCCTATCAGACTGGATTAGTGCCAACAGCACTCAGCCTTTCCTACAGAAAGTGGGTCAGATTAGGTTTTATTCAAGTGCTTTGATTTGACACATCATGATTTCCAAACAATTTATTAAAATCTGATAGATTAAGATATTTGTACATTCTTATATAGAAAATGGGATTCCTTCTTGGACATCACACTTACCTTCACATTTCTCTAGGATCTGGACAGTTTCACCTAGTTCCAGGACCAAGCCTTGCGGTACAGCTCCTCGGAAGCTGCATATCACTAGAGGGTGGGGAAAAAGAGAGAGAGAGAGAGAGAGAAACACATATGAGGGTTGCATCTTCGTGTGAATTTTTCTTCTAAGCATAGCACTTTAGCTCACTCCTTACATAAAAATAGCTATTACATAGCTGCCCAGAAAACCTGTCAGCCAACTTTTCCTCATCAGATATCTTTATTTCAGCCCTTATCAGAAATTAAGCTCAGCAGCAACATAAAAGCTGTGCTTTTTAAAAGATTTTTTAATTAAGCAAGGCTTGTAATCACTTTAATCACCAACCCCTGATTCACAGTGCATACAAAGATTTCCTTGCCGTACAATTCTTACTCTACTACACAATTCATCAATGGAACAGACAGTCCTAACTGCAAAGATTATAATAGGAAGTCAACTGCAGGAATTACTTTCCTCCAAGTTGAAACTATTTCAAGTATCATCTGTGCAACTAATACACTGCAAAAATCCTGTATTACCATACGTTATTATATTTAAGTAGATAAATAAAAGAATACAGAAGAATCTGTACTTTTCATAAGCAGTAACTAACATGACATATACCTTAAATATTTCCCTACATATCTTTAGTTTTCATTAACCAGGGAAAATAAGAACCCATCTTAATGTTTCAGAAAATATGAATACAATCAAAAAATTACTAAATAAACCTAAATTTTAAAAAATTATCATAGCGTTCAATGACATATTCTTTAACTGTATTTATCAAAATACAATAGGGACATGGACATGGGTAGTTACCTGAAACATGACATGTCAAAACAAAGGATGAATTGCAAATAAGGTCCACCCCCTCATCCCGTAATGCCTGTTCATCAGCATTTAAAAACTCACTCAGGCACAGATTTAATTTAATCATTCAAGTACCTTGTTCTAAGTAAATATATGCTCAGTCACAGAGTACGTCCTGTATCTCACCTACACACACACTGGAGCACTACAAGTGGAATTCCATGAGTTGAAATAGTGACCTCCAGTGGGCATCATCCTTTTTTCCAATTTAAGAGAACTCCCCTTTAAATGCAAACACTCAAGCTACGGTTGAGATGTTCCCATGTGATGGAGCTGCATTTCGTCTCCTCCCTGAATATCTTTTTATGTCAAAGCCACCGAATCCCTTATGACTGAAGACACTCTGTGCAGAGCTTAAAGCAGTTAACCAGAAAGTCTGAAGTCCAGGGGAAGAACACCATGGAAACTAAGACTATCATCTGCACCATCTACCACAAATATGTTTCCTGAACCTTGAATTTCCAAGAAATAATGAGAAAAGCATAGAGAAAACTTCCACCAAAATAAAACACAGTTTCAACCATATATACAGATTTCATAAAGGGAAAGGGCAAGAAAGAACAAACTACATACACCAGGCAAACACCCACACAGATGAGAGTAACACGAGAAAGACTCTGAATCAAAATCTGAACAAAACCAAACAGCATCAAATGTTTGCTCTTCCCCAGTGAGACTCAGCGCAGTGTTTAATTAAAGTGGGAAAAACGAGGGATTCCATCAACAAACCTAAACTGTTCTCTCAGCTCGTACAGCCCAGCAGAAGTCACCCCTGGTTAAATGAGGTTTTAAATTCTTGTTTACATCAGAGACAGGAGAAACGTAACAACTGGCTCCAGACTGAGTAATGCAGACAGCACAAGCCAAGAAAAACACTAAGCTTGTCAGCATTCTGGATTCATTCTTCACCCATGAAGAAATCAGAAATACGGGTTTCAACCAAAAAAAAAACCTACTTAATGCTTCTCCCAAAGTGCAGGAACACTGACAATTGCCAAAGGCTTAACTGGCAGGCCACAATCAAACCTCTAATGGCTTCTCCTTGCCCCTCTGGTATTTTAGACAGCAGTATCCTTTAAATACAGAAAATAGTTTTTTTCTCATAGGCAATTTTACCAAATCAAGAAGGTACAACCACCTTTTATTTTTAGGTTGTTTTGCAAAATACACTCCTATATTAAAACAACATGACTTTTCCATTCAGACCAACAAAAATACTAAAAAATTAAAGTGCGTCTCAAACACAGGATTTCAAAAATCCTGGGTGAAAAGCTACTATTGAAAACATCAGAAAAACAGAGAACTGGTAATACAGTAACAAGATGCATTCATTTATGAGAGTAATTCTAGACACATGATTATTTAAAAAAATTAATATACACACGATAATATTAAATTCAATTTCCAGCCCATTTTCAACTTCTCTGAATGTGCCAAGATTATCATGACACAGAGACACCAGTCACAGGACACGTAAGTATTAGTGGTTGTAGACAAACGAGTAGTTTGAATTGTAGAGAGATTAATGACTGACTGGTCTTACTCAGCTGAGTCCAACAAGTAAGTCTAAAAAAACATTACTGCATGTTAACACTGCATTAGAAGTTTTGAATTAGCAAACAACAGCTGGCTTCCTATGACAATTATTTACTACATGAAAACTACTGAACAAAGGATGCGGCCAGGAAAGAAACTGGATTTGATGCAACTACTAGTTCTTTGGTCACCAGATATTTGTCTATTATGTAACAATAAAAAGTGAGCTTGGAATGAAAGCTAAAGGAAAGGTACCAGGAAAAGACAGTACTGGTTTTTTCAACCACTGATATAATAAATTTTAAAAATATGGCCAAGAATAATGACTTTAATATATTTAGGCTTACAAGAAGTAATTCTAATAGATCTGTTAGTTTATAGATGCAAACTGACCATTTATAAAAGGATTCTACTGGTCACACAAAGAAAATCTGATATAAGGACTCTATTGCATCAATATGTAATCAGCTCTTTAGAATTCAGAGTACTCTATTAATAAAGATAGCCAAAGCTCTTTTCTTAGGTCTACTTCAATCAAAAAAGAATAAACAAACAAAAATCACAGAACAGAAATGAGCCGGTCCCATCAGCTGCAAATACAATCTGGATGATCATTCTCAAGTAGAAAATAAGTTCTCATACAAAAATAACATCCACCTCATGTTCCTCATTCTTAATATAACAGTATGACATCTAATTCCTTCATCGATAAATCTGTAGTCATCAATAAATTATGACTCTTCTGTTTGACAATTTTAATAATCAATAGGGCATGTGAATAGCAATATGGATATTTGCAAAATAACAGAAGCCAAATCTCAAGAGTAGTTGATTTTCCAACCATACTAAATGAAAGTCAGGAAAAATTAAAGAACCCAAATAAACTGACCCAATACACCAAACCATATCTTGTTGAAACTGTTTAACAAGAACACAATTTAACATCTCTGAAATACAAAAGAATGGTAAAAATAGCTACTTATTATGACAGAACCCCAGAAATTTGAGGCTATTTTATAGTCTGATATATGATTCCAAAGGTTACTTCCAAAGTTATGGATGTTACTCATTTGTTAAGCTAAAAATGCATTATGCAACACAATCTTATTTATGAAGTCACTTTTAGGTACACACAACTCTTCTTAGCAGTATTATTTGAAAAATATGAACACAAATGTATATGGGAAATACGGAATAATTTAACCATTCTGGAGAAAATTTACAGAGAGGACTCCAATAACTGACTGCTGTCCTTCCCACAGAGAAATTCTTTATAGCATATGATCATCTACAAACGGTCCGTCAATCAACAAGCCTCCATCATTTCTTACAAGAGTCATCCCCTTGGTCACCAGAACACAGAAGTAACGCATCATCAAAACAGGCATACAGAAAAGCTTTTACCCACCAGTTAATAGATCTGAACGATCCCTCTTGGATTCCAGGACAGACTGCTGAAATATTTAACATCTATTTTCAGATATTAAACCCCCTTGCCATCGTTCAGGTTTGTAAGGGGGTCATAGTTCCCCCTCAGGAAACGTAACGTAATTTCAGCCAGCAGCTAAACCCAACATTCTGCCAAAGAGGAATGCTTTGAAAAAACACCACGTGCCACTGTCAGGAATTATCTCCAAGCCAGAGTTAACTGTGTTACTTGAACTGTATCAAAGTGGGCTGCAGCAAAAGAAACCCTTCCCTCTGCACCTCTGTATCTATTAATGAGAAAGGCACAAACTAGTTCACACAGGCAGTTACTCTCAAGCTGCAGCAGACAGTATGAGGGAATTGGGGGTATAACATAAGAACAGATGGCATTGGAATAACAGTTTGGAAAGCCAAAGCCCCAGCAGAGGATAGATTCAGAAGTGTTTTCCTTGCCTATGGACATGCCCTGACACAGTATAAGCAGCTGCATTGTAAGACACCAGCAGTAAGAGAAACTGCTTCAAAAGAATAAGGTACACAAACATGATGTCTTAAGAAAGGGTCAATGCACCTTTACATAGCTTACTGATTCCTCGTGTGTTAGATATCTAAAGGAGCTGCTTGCTATACAGACAAAGAAGATCCAGTTGATGCAATCCAGTAGGTTTGACAAAATCTATTCTGAAACAGCCCCTGTCAAAAGCTCATACAGAAACTGAGCTTGGCTGTGATAAAGTGGGAAGGCATTTGCACAGATAAATAGCTAGCAGAGAGATATGAAATAGAAGAAGTAGCCAGTTTTCTTAGTGAAGACAGACTGACCAGCAAGCTCTAAAGGGATCTCTGTTGGAGCCTTTTCTGCTTAAAGTGTTTCTAAATGATCCAGAAAAGCTGATCATTTAGAAAAGTGACAAAGTTTGTGAAGCCACTCAAGCTATTCAGGGTGAAAAACAGTTGCAGATGGACCTAAGTACAGCAAGTAGAACTGGCAGATGTACACCATTCAGTTAATCTACATGGTGTTTCATGAGGGATGAACAATCTTAACCGCACATACAAAACAATCATCGCTTGCCTTGCTATTACCACAGTGAGTGAAACCCTGGAATGTTATTCAGAGTTTTTGTCATAAGCTCAATGCTCAGCCACTGTCAAGCACCACCCCCCTCACCACCACCAGATCACAGCAGAATACTATCTTTAGGAAAAAAGGGAAGACACCATTACCTGCAGTACACTAAGATTTACAGTGAACCCCTATGTGCCCCTTTGTCAAAAATGTATCCTTTCTCAAAAAGGACGGAACAGCATAAGGAAAGGCAGAAAGAAGTGAGACAAGAGATACCAAGGGCTGCATAAGGGCTTTTATATGATTAATTATGAACCAAGATAGGACTCTTCTACCAGTAAAATTGACAGCTGAAAGGGGTGGAGAAAGTATAATTGACAAGTTGCATGGAGAAGGTGAACAGGGAACAATTGCTAATCATCCCTTCCAGTACAAAAAGCAGAGTAGCGTCAAATGAAACAGCAGAGAAGAGTTCAGGACTTTATTTAATAAAGTACTTTTCCACAAAGTGCATGAACTGTGAAACTCCTCATGAGACACTATGGGTGATAAAAATAAATAAACAAACAAATCACTCAAGTGCAAAAGCAAATAGGGCAAATTAATGGATGTGTACCACCTTGGGCTCAGCAAGCCCCTGACCCAGAAAGCACTTAAGTCTTGGGAAGGCATCACATATGCTTACCTTGCTGTGCTACTATAATGTAAACGCCTGCTATTGGTCACTGTCAAGGGCAGGACACTGAATGAGATGGGTATGCGGCTGCACTGCTACGATCTCTCTCACACTGTTATTACAGAATTACAGCCTGAGCTTCTGTTGTCCCTTGCTATCTATTGATTCGTGACCTCATCTGAACACCATTATTACTTTCTGCTGCAAACCTAAATAACAGAGCTGTTTTCATCTTTGCTGTGGTATAATTGAAAATGTATCTTCCTTTTGTAATTCCTTCTAATTCAATTTCCTATGTCCCAACTTCCCCACCCAGTCTCACCTGGGTCGCAATGCTTCCACAGATCATTTTTCTTCTCAAATGGATTATGTCAATTACATGATAAACATAGTAATAGAAATGTGTCACTTTTTTACACCAACAGTGGGAAAACCCAAAACAAGAACAGGAGAATGCCAGAGTACTGTCCAGCACAATACATCCACATAAAGATCATGCAGCATCTAGTTGCTAATTCCCCTGAAACATCATTTTTTCTTAGCATATACATAAAAATACTTTGCAGCACAATGAACTGGCATATTATATGCCTTCTCATATACTTTCTAATTTTTTCAACCTATTTCTACACATTGTAGTAAAGTCTACAAAAATATTTTAACATTACATAATGTTCTATTTACAATATAAAATATCAGGTCAGCCCATAAGCAATTTGTTTATTTTCATAAAGGAACACAGCCCTTTTCCTGCCCTCTCCCTCCCCACCTTCCAAGATATACCAATGAAAATTAGAAGTATTTATTTAAATGAGGGCTGAGAAAATCAGTTCAAAAGGTTTCCATGTTTACATTGTCCCCTTTTCCTTCTCCAAATGTAAATTATGTTTCTCTAATCATACAGTTGGGGCTTTTTAATTATTTTTTCCCCATGTTTTCTCTTCCACAATGGAAAGCTGCTAGAACATATCCAATATGCTAAAACACATTTTTGCTTTTCTTTATCCCAAGATATTGGTGAGGCCAAGATTTAATGAACTCTATGGGTTAACTTTGAGGGAAAAAAACCACAATATATCATATTATCAGCTGTGAACATGCCTTTTTTGTTTGTTTGTTTGTTTCACTGAGTCTTTTTTTAGTTGCATAATGTGACAAAAGAAACAAAAAATTCTTAAACTCCTTCCACTGTAACAATAATAATTTTGCGAACTTTCAACATATCGCTGTTTACTCATGGCTTCAAAAGACAAATCTTCTTGGCCTTTGTGACAGTTTTTTCCAGTTCTCAACTCATTATTATTATCTGTCTTACTAAAATTCTGGTAACTTGCAGTATTTTTAGATGACACCAGCAGAACATAGACAAGTGTTTCAGGTTAAAGTATGCCATTTAATTTTTATAAATCCTTTGTACTGCAGTCAACTTGCCGTTAGTCAGGTTCTGCATTAATCATGCTCTAAGCATCTCTTAACCAAACTAATTTCAGAAGGGATGGCAAGGATAATAGCTGCTGTTGTGTTGCTCTATACCCAAAATACTTAGCTCCATACTCTACCAATTTATAATCACACTGTGCAGACACTGAATTGTGTTCTGTGCTACAAACGTCAAAGTCTGGAAGTCTCCTGATGTGTAATTTATGCTTTAACACATAACCATATTTTAAACTCACACTTTTATCACACCAGCTAAAAATTTGATGTTCATGTTTACTTTGGGTAAAGACACATAACAAATTCTTAAATTTCACAGTCCTTATAAAGGAGTATAATACAATTAATTTTACAACAAATATGTCACATGCCATCATCTGTAAAGGGTTTTTGTTTGTTTGCTTAATTTGCCAATGTGATAGTAAACTTTGTTTGCCTGAAGTGTTTTTGATGTATTTTTTATTTTAGAACTATCAGAGCGGGTCACTCTGAAAATCAGTAATTACATGAATAGAAGTATACTGGTAAAAGCTGTTACCTGAACTTCAGACTAATTTTTATAACTTATAGCTTATTTCCAAACTTGGGGAAGGTTCCTAAACAAAGTGATATTCTAAGTGATATTTACCCCCCACAGTAAAGATCCTTTCCTACCCCAATTCTCACCACATATAATGAATTACTGAAATTTCTTAAATAATCTTACATACACAACTGCAAGATTATAGAGTTTTAATTTCACATTCAAATTCAACTACTAATAGTTATAACTATTACTAGTTAACATGGGATATAAGTCAATCTCTGAGCCTACGACTGATATTGATTGATCTTTAAGAAAATAATGTAATTACTCCAGACTGATACATTAATGCTTAGGATGAGGATGTATCTTTCCTTAAAACACTTTTCCATATGAATCCATCTATTAAAAATGTCTAGTATCAAACGGTATAAGCTAGTTTTAACAGCTGAATAAGATTAACTTAATTTTCCTAGATGTAGTACCTAGTACCTAGATGACAATAAAGGCTCCATGTAACGTAATTTAAGAGTCACAGTAGTAGGTGAGACCAAAGATGGCTCTAAATCCAATACCTCTTCCCTAAACAGAGGCTAAAAACAAGGAGGTGAAGGAAGGGTATTAGAAGAGAGCAAGGATGTAGCTTTCCCCAACTTGAGCCATCTGTGGATTGGGACTTCCTAAAGTAGAAGTTTTTATTAGTATTAATTTTATTATGTATTTAATAGCGCTCCCTATACTTTTTCTTCTACAGAGCCACCAAAATGTTTTTGAACCACATCAACTTTTAACACACACATCACCCCAGAACTCCATGCTTCACTTGCGTATCATATAGAAAGCATTTTTTAGTTGTTCAGATCCTGCATCATCAATACTCTCTGGGAATTGTATTAAAATAAAGAGAGTGAACAATCAATTTCTATTCTTCCACTCCACATTATTTATGGTTTTAGAATCTTCCAAACTACCTTTTCTTAATAATTTATTTTCCAAGAAGGGTGACAGACTTTAATTCTTTGTATTTACACATGGCAGACAGGGAAGAGTCTCTAAGCCACAGCAACATAACTGCGAAGAAAAAACCAACACTGATACCAGCTACCACCCAGAGGAAAAGACAGCTAAGAGTCAAGATTCAGCTCTACCTTTTTGTGAGGCAACTGTGTGACACAATCACGCCTACAGGTAGCAAATACTTTCCAAACCACCATGTACCTTCCCATCTGAACCTCTCTCAGAACTACAAACCTTCTTCCAGCAAAAAGGAGTAGTTCTTGCAAACCAAAAATTGTGGGTTTGATAACTTAAAAGACCAAAAAATAGTTTATGAAGGAGAAAAACCTTCACATTTTTATAACAAAATTAAAGGCCAATATGATTAAATTTTTGTGGAACTGCTTGATTAAGCCTGGCAGCTCCATAGATTGCACAGTTAGACTCTGATGATATTTGACAAGGGAACAGAACCGCAAGGAAATTAAAATGAAAACATTTTCATTTTATTCTACAAATACCTAGAAGAATGTTTTCACCTTCACAGTATACCTTCCAAGTATTTAAATGATTAATTGTGGGTGAGGGTTTCAATTATTTGCCAGAAATTAATTTGAGACATGCAAATTTATTTGCAAGTTCAGGCCACATTTGGCAAGTATGCTTACAAAGAAAACTGGGAACAAAAACCAGGTCTAGTACTTCCAAAACATTCTGCTGTTTAAGCAAGATGGACAATATAAAGAATTTAGGTACAAAGGAGAGGATGTATCCAATTACAACCTAAAAACACAACTACCCAGATAAAACATCATCAGGTTTTTGCAGCAAGGGGCATTTCTTGCAGAGTATACTGGTACACATGACACAGAACAGGGCTCTAATCCGATTGGAATTGCCAGGCACTAATGTAATACACACACACAAAAATAAAGATTATCAAAAGCTGATTAAAAGCCATCCAAACATTACAATCGAAGAGTAGGGATTAAACAAAAGACATGATTTAGAAGAGGGCTAAAGAATTTTTTTGACCTTATTAATGGTCTTTATAAACTTTCATGCAATACCTTGAGGAAGAAAAATATACTTCAGAATTGAAAGCAATCTGTTACACTTAAGGTTTTGTATATTACCAAAATTACACCACAATTAAGTGAAGGTATTTCAGGCTGGTCCAGGAGCACTGGCAGTTGCTAGGCAGCATCTGCTCCTGTCAGAGACGCTTCTTTCTTTGTGCAATACAGGACCTCAGCCAGGAATACTGCCACCAATGGATTATTACAAGGCAGCTTACTGCCATCACATGGCATCTGCAAAGTGCTCAAACTGCTGCCTAGCAACACCGCCTCTTTCTACTGAGTCATACCATCACTATGAAAATATTCATGTAAAAAAAGAAACCGATGCCCGAGCAGAAAGGTGATCATTCACTAGCAAAGTGAATTATTGCTAGCATCCTTCCCCTACCCTCCAAGACAAAAATAGAGATTAGGCTCAAAAATCATGAGCTGTTTAAAATAGTTTTGCACATCCTGGTGACATGAGGTAGCATTGAAAAAACAGGCCAAAAACCCACAGCATTGTCCACTACCTTAGGTACATCAAGGAACTGATTTTGAGCTTCTAGCTTTGCAGACGTCTGTCCTAGTTACCCATCCTCTTCCTGTAAATCTATTCCCTCAGCTATCAGTTCATTCGACTGCCACCCTGGCATTACAGAAGTCCCTCACCCCTACATCATTCCCTCTATGCGGGAAGTAAATGCAGCAGTTTCTTTTTCGCCCTTCTAAGCAGAGAAGGCCGTTTCAGTTTCTGAAACCCTTTTCCCTCTCTCCAATACCTAACTTTAAAAGAGGAGAAAAACACTAACCATACCACACTCTGCACAGACAAGTGGGGAGCCGTTCTCCGCTGCTGCGTTCCACAGGCTGCAAACACGAGCCAGAAATGGCTACACTTTACTGCTGAACACTAGGAAACGAAATAAGAAACCAGTCAAATTTTGAATATCCTGGAGAATGGAGATTGCACCACCTCTCCAGGCAACCTGCTCCAGTGCTTTGCCATATACATTGTGGAAATCAATGTCCCTTATTGTAATTTGCCTCCACTGCTCCTGCTCCTTTCACTCTGCAACTCTGCAAAGTGTCTAGCTCTGTCTTCTCTGTAACTCCCTAAAAAGTAGCTAACCACAAACTAGACCCCTTCTTTATCCCCCTCTTCTAGAGGTTGTACCACCCTAGACCTCACAGATCCTCCTCTCTCATCATGTGCTCCAGCTTCCTAATCATCTCCTAACCTCACCCCTTGTACTGTGAGATACAGTGCTCTAGATGTAGCCCCACGAGCAATTCCCCAAAGAAGGAAATTGTCGCTTCCATCAACATCCTGGGTATACAGGAACACAGCCTGGTATGTGGCTAGCTACAAGAGCGCACCACTGATTCATGTTCACTCATGCAAAAACATAGGTATCATCCCACAGCGTTTTACATCCTATCCCATTTTACACTGACTACATCATAGACCTTTAGTCCCCCATCTAACTGATAAATAAGTCCATAACATGCTAAAGTTACCTTGGCATTTATGGACAGTTAGCACATTTCCTATGAAGAGGAGGAAGGGAAGAATGTAAGTGTGTATAAATGCAGATTTATAAAAGTGTATTTATCAGTATAGCAGCTCCTGCATCTTACTTGAAAACTCTGTATTTTAGCCTATACTGTCTGCCACACAAGAACTTTTTGTGGACATCTGAAGACAGCTTACAAGACTGCTAAGAAACCTTTGAACCCGCACACAAGAACTTTGACCTTTTTGGTAAACTATTTGCTACTAAAATACCAAAAAATGAAATATTTGACTGACATAATTGAAGATGCTTTTTTTAATGAGATCTAAAGAATTTTTACCTCTTCTAATCTTGACTTAAGCATTAAATAATGCATGTTTGCTATGAACACCATCTGAAACATTGTGAAAATCTTCTTTTTCTCTTATTGCATCCTGCATCCAGGTTGAAATAATTAACTTTTTTTGTTGTTGTAATTATTAAAAGAAGAATACTGTCTTGTGCCAGCAACCTGAAATATAGTACTCCAGAACTGAAAAAAACAACAAGATCAGAAGTTGCAGTTTAGGGCCTTGCTGTGATGAAGAAAGAGAGAGAAGCCTATTTTCTACCTTTGCTTCCCCAGAGACAAAAGAGAAGCTGTTTCTGCAAGACCAATGCTTCAAAAGCAATCTTCCTTGGGGTAAAACCTTTGGACCAGAGAGATAACCAAATACTTATCAGTAAAAAAACCCAAAAACAAAAAAACCCAAAACCACCACACAAAACCCCCAGAAGAGCAACTTTATTCATAATTCCCATCGGACCAACGTACTCAGAAAGGCTTGAAACCAAACAGCAAGCAGGCAGAACGGATAGCTGCAAATTACTGTGCGCATGACAGAGCGATGAGGGAGTACTAGTGAGAGGAGCAGCACAAGCTGTTCCAAGCAGGTGCTTAGCTGCGTGGTCAGCAGGCAGCAGGCCCAAGCACATCAGCTCACAGAGCATGGGCCAGCTCTTCCCATACTACCAAGTCGCTGCCAGAGGAACGACCAGTCAATACAACCTTTAGACAGAAACACAAACAAGTAGGTGATTCACCTAGTCAACTCTCTTCATGTAAGGCCAGGCGCACAGGTAGCATGCAGCTCCATTTTGTACAGTATGTAATAGCAGTTGTCGGGGCAAAATTACCTCACAAAAACATTGATCCTGCTTCACTAAATGCAGTGAAACTAAACCAAAGAGGCAACAGTCTATCAAAAATTGAGTTACCAATCATTCAGCTCATGAGCATTTAGAGAGAGAAAAAATGCAAAGAAACATCAAAGTTCAAACCACAGTTTTCAATAACCGTCTTTTACAATAATTCATATATTTTTGGATTATTTATCCCACACTGGCTGACACTCTCTCACTTGTGCCTACACTCTCTGTCCATGTATATAATACAGCCATACATACATAAACTAACATAAATGAGAACATGTGCCTAGGTGAAGTGGGCAACGCAGACATTTCCATAGGAATTCTTCTCTACAAAGGAAGAGATGGGTGAAATAGAAACATCTCCTCCTATCCTCCCAGATCCAGACCCGGTTACTGGAAACATACACATCACTCCCTACAGGGATTATTTAACACTGTCTGTGGTATTCTCCTATGAAATGTTTCCTGCTACCTTTACAACTTGTTCGGGCAGACCACACACCCCAGCAAGACAAAGGACTGTATGCAACACAATACCCAAACAGGCCTGTAAAAAGTTATATATTGCTTTCAATTGGCTTCTGTTTAACAGTTCTTCTGGGTTTCTCCGACATGTATGCAAGGCTTCATTTATCAAGATCAGAAGACTGAAAGGATAGGTATACTAAATTAACAGTTGGCATAAACAACTCATTCATAAACATATTTAGAGGGAAGAGAGAGTCCCCTGCTGTTCAAGTACACAGAAACAAGAAATTTCTAGAACAGTAAGCCACCTGCCAAAGCACACTGAACTACACTCTAGCATGCTGGGCAGCTCACAGACTTATATTCAAAAGAAAGAAAGAAATTCACCACTCCATCAACTACCTACCGCCAACACTAAAAGGGTTTAGTGCCTAAGCTTCCTTACATTGTAACATCTAGACAAACTTTTATTTTTGTTTCAGAGAGTAACTGGTATCAGCTTGCCTCTGAAAGCAGAATGACCTGCTTTTAATCACCAAGAGTTGGCTGGCACCACTTGTCATAAGCTTTCCTGAAGGCTTAATATCCAGAAAGACTCAAGAAAAGAAAATGAAGTCAAATGCTGAAGTGGGACAAGAGGGAAGTCTTATCCTTGTAATAAGTAATCACCTCATAACTATACTGGAAAGCGCTTAGCCTGCTCAAACCCACAGTTACCAATCTTCCTAATACCATAGGTAAATTTTGACTAAAGACTCGTTGTGTTTGTTTGAAACACTAAAATATGTCTAAGAGGAAGGAATTACAGCTAAAAAAAACTTAAGAGATGCTTTCAGGGTCTCAGAAGAGTTCATAAGTTCATTTTGACATGCAAAAACCTGAATAGAGGTTTGATTTTAACATCAGTCACTTGAGTGAATTATTTCATCTCTTCGCCTCGAGGTTCAGTGAGCATACAGATTTTGAAACAGAACAAAGAAAATACTAAAATGTAGTGATATTAAGGCTGATTCATAACTTAAAAACAGTCAATGGAAAGACTGCTGTCAATTGCAACTGGTTTTGAACTAAGATCCTACTGTATGCTTCCTTTAGCCTCTTCCTCAGTGAATATCACAGCTGAGAAAAGAACACAATAAACTTAATTCACTATACAAATTAACAAAAATGTCTCTGAAGCAGGAGAAAAAAGTTGCATCAGGCTCTAACAGATGAATAATCTTCCAAAGACTTTCTGTTCTTCGGACAGTGTTGTCACATTCACATCTGAAAAGAGCTCCCATTTCTCAAAAGAACAAATCTATGAAACGTGTATGGCCACCAATACTACTGCTTGTTGGAGGTCAACAGGGATTTACAGCTCTCCCATATAAGAACTATGTTCCAAATAATTGTTTAACATATTAATCAGAAAAGCTTGTGTATCTACATGTCATTGTGCATATGAAGACAAAGAACTCTTCGTCATTCCCAATTATTCCCTTCTTGTGGGCTTTTAAATGCCACCAAATATGTGGTAGAGAATTTTCTAGATCACCAGTTCTGGTAATAGTTCTTATATGTTTCCCTGATGTTTATATTGGACTCTGACTTTTTAAGTACAGAATTGCTGAAAAGAAAGGCTTTGCAAGACAGTGAAACTCAAGTCCAGCTGAGCTATGCCATTGACTGTAAAGTAAGAAAGCTACCTTCAGAAGGATTAATACAAACACCAGCTTTCCTCTCTTCCTCCTACATACAGCTGCAAACCGCGACCTGCACCATCACCCCATCCTCACACATCAACTTCCTATGGCTTAAATTGTTCAAAGAGAAACGACTTTAAAATTTCCTTACTAATTTCACTCTGAAGAATCTCCCTTCCTGTCCTACAGGCTTGACAATGAATTTAAACGCACAGCATACAAATAAGAAACACCAAAAAATTACCTAAATTTTCCAAGCAGTAGGAGCATTGAAGGCATGTTGTCATATACCCTGTTTTTAATTTATAATTTATCAATTGTAATTGATACCTGCTGCCTTAAAAAAAAGAAAGCAAAATAACTTGTTCCTTGAATAAAGATGAAAAGCCTTGTTTCCTACCAATGGATATCCATGTTCCCATTCCCTCTGTTTCACCAACAGTCCCATGACACACCAAATGCAGCACCATTGGACTTTTAATCTTTCGCTATCCCCAGTCCTGTTCCTGAGCACTCCTGTCTACGAAGCACCCTCAAGTTCACTCCCGTGCTCACATTAACAACTTCCCCTCCATATTCTCCAGCAAGCAAACAAAAAACTTGTATTAGGAAGAGTCCTGATAGAACCTTATTATCCGTTCTTTTCAGCAGGTCAGTAGCTACTTATCTGCATTTCTGTCCACAGGAACACTAGGGAGTTCTTTCTTCCCCATCCAGCCACCAATTTTCATTAAATCTGTAGGAAATGTATGCCTGAGACTGCCAACTCTCATCATAAAACGTTGCTCATTACTGGATGAGAGGTATTGTTAGGTGAGGACAGAAAGCCTGAACACTTAAAGATTTCCCCCCTTATGAAATCAGTCTAAATATAAAATCCATTTTGCACTGTGGATAAGGTCAGAGAGGAACCACTTTTGCCCCCACCCTATTGGCAAGCATCTGAAGTCATGAAGGTCTTAACTGAATAAATAATGTGGCATAACTACGAATAAATAGAGAAAATTGCTCTCAAAACCATCAAAGCATCAAAAGTTCAAACCCATATTGCAATACTATCACTTCTTACTCTAAGATCACGCCTACATTCCCATACAAACCACACGATAAACTGCTAAACATACACATCTGATTCCTTGCTTTTGCAAGCAATTTGAAAAACCGTTTCTCAGCTTCATTCCTCCTGTATTTAGAAAGTTTTTGCTAATTTCTACTGTAAATGTATTTGTGGACAACCGGTATTTAAATGATCTTGAACTAATATCTTATAGATTAATTCTCATCCAGCTCTGCAGACCAGGTATGCATGAGAGTAACCACAATGCTAGTCTTTTCTAGGATAAATGAGCCAAAATATATTAATCTTGTCCCACAAAACAGTATATTTAATCTCCAAGTTATCTCAGCAACAGCAGAAGTACAGATTTACACTAGACTGAAACTGAAATTGCCCACTACGTTAAATGACACCTCACTAAACTTTCCTGTCTATGCCAAAAGTCTCCAGTCAGGTGCATCTTGGGAGCTGCTCTTTACCAGGGGCGTTCAAAGTGTGATTCATTTCTCATTCAGCCAAATAACACACATACACTTCCTTTATGACCCCTGACTGACATATTCTTTTGTTCATTCTTAAGGGTAAAAAAAAAAAGGGCCCTTAGGGGCAAAATATTGAATGGAACTAAAAATTACTCCAATCCACAGATCTTCTAGTTTTCCTGACTAACAAGCAAGCCCCCAGGTGTTACCACCACCTCCCAAAACAGCGTTGCAGAGAAGGTTTAGTACATCCTTCCATATAGCTTTGGTTCCAAGACAGGTCACTGAAGAATATCCTTAGTCACCTCCCTCCTGCTGCCAGACAATTACAGTTTCTGGCAATAAGGTATGAAAGAGAAGATGAGATATATTATACGTCCCATAATACAGAACCCAGTCGCAATGATTGATATTGCTTCCCAGATTACCGAAGATGGACTTTCTCCTAATTTGGGGGAGGGACTTTTTTCTGTCTCACTGAAACCTTTAATTTTAAACCTGTAACAAACTGCTTCAGTGATACAGAGAAACCGCAATATCAATCAACTCAAAGCACTCCTTCGTTTAGCAGCTGCCTCCTATGTAAACAGGTAAGAACAGAGTAGTATGCCAAGAGCCATGATGAGGGAAGGCAGACTTTTTGTAAGTTTTGCAGTCCTGTTTTTCCAAACATAAATATGAATTGGGAAATGTGCAAGCCAAGGTTTAGTGACCGGGGGGGGGGGGGGGGGGGGGAAACCACAAAAAAAAAAATCAAGATACTGATCAAAAAGCAGAAGCTGCAGTACAGAACTGTAACTAGGACATTATGATGTTCCATCCTTCCTTAGTAGGAGCAAGGGAAACATTAGTTATATGTATTTGTGCTTATGGATTTATTTTTCATTGTTACCAATTAAGTGGTGAAAATAAAGATACAAAGTTCATTTTAAAGGAAACAATTAGCAGATTTTAACAGTAATTCTTTGAATAAACTAAGAACAGATGCTGTTTATGCAGGCAGGTTTTCCTTCTCCATGATTTAATACATACATATGGAATATGGTCAGCCATACTAAAGTACAGGATTAACTGCATTAAAAAAAAAAAAATCACTTTCTTGAGAACCACCTAAACGTGCTCCTTGCACAGAAATAAAGCAGCAGAAACTGACAGCCTAATGAAATACATAATCAGCTCTCACATTTGCCAAATTTTAATTAACAGCTATTTACTAAAGAGTTCTCTCTGCTTAGCTTTTTCTTTTAATTCATTATTATTTAATACTTGCTTTAGAAGACTAATGTAACTAATCAGATCACTTTAATAAATATTTTCTTAGAGACAGAGACTGCTTTAAAAACATTAAAACACTAGAGGGCTACAGAGCTAGTTATCTTCAATAATCAGCTCACTAATTGTTTTCATAACTGGTCATCTTAAGCATCTGTGGAAGAACTGTTTGCCTTTCAACAGTGAGTCTAAAATTTTTGAAGTGTAGTTAGAAGTAAAGGCACAGAATATAAGTACTTCTAAATAGAACAGAAGAGAATTATTCACAACAGCTACCAGGTAACAGCTATAGTAGCTGAGAAATACAATCAAGGAAGAACTTCAGTGCTGTTAGGGGATTGTTTCATTTAATTATTTATTTAGAAATACCCTGAGCAATCTTTTAATATCTTTGTTGCAGAAGTATAGAACAACTTGTATGAGAATTGGGCAATACAATAGCATTCTACAACCATAAGCATTGAAAACTTCTTTTAATTGCAGCTAGACAGGCAAAGAGAACTTCAGAACTGCCAAAAAGCCACTGACGCTCACATCAGTAAATTTAACATGTTCTCTTGCAGTCAGGAGTCTGTGTAGCTGTCAAGGGGTCTCTGTAAAGGGGCTCCAGCAAGCACGTAAGAAATGTCTTTGTCGTAAACTCTTTGAAAGCCAATGCAGAATACAAAGCCCTTCTATACCCACATGTTGAGAGAGGGAATGTGGTGTCTTCCTGAAGGAACAGTTTCTATAAATTACCATCTCTAAGCCAACTACCTAGATAAGAAGATAACACCGATCACAATTTACTTTCAACAAAGAGAACAGCATCAGAATTAACTACTTTATGTGATACTTTCGCTTTCCTTGATACACATGAGCTGGTATGTACAGGGCCTGGATGCCCAGACATACCTTTCTATTTCACCAGAAAGCTCTCTGTGGTATTCCAGTTGCAGAAATAACTTAATTTTTACCCACACAAATTATGTCAATAGGGACATACAGTCTATTGCCTTAATCCAAAGGCACATCAACAACTTTTCATAGTTTAACAAGAGCACGGAGAAAACACATGGGGGGGTTTTTTTGGATAGACAGTGGTCAAAAAACCAAACTACTAAAGCCCAAGGCATAACCTCATACCAGCAACTCATGCCAAGAAAATTATTTTTGCACATATTTTATTTGTGAAATTGGGGTAATTTACATCAGGAAAAAAAAACCCCACACTTCCCTCCCCCTTTTTTTGCTAGTAAACCTCCTAACAGTAAAACTGTAGGCCTACACCTCTTATAGACTAGTTTCTCCAAAATGCACAAAAATAACCACTCCAGCAAGTAATGACAGATCTACTTCTGAAAACCTAGTACTCCTCTCCCCACGTATTGTAACTAAACTCCAGACATAAGCACCATTTTTCACCTGTTCTCCCTCTCTGGAGGATTATCAACCAATTTCAATTACAGGAAAAGTAATTAAAGCTACTCAAGAATAAAAAAAACTTGCCTAGAGATCACCAAAATTCTTAAGCCTTAGCCATTATCTTGGGCCTACCTATATGCACGTTGTCTGAAAAAGAAAAATCGACATCACAGGAATATTCTTAAGACTACAGAATATTCATTGAAATAACACTTGTTTTCATTCACTACTCTCTCTTCCGGATGCCTCTTCTAGACTTGTTTACAACCTGAATGGAGATCTCCCATCTTTTCCTCCCATACGTCTGCGTAAAAAAAATTAGTTCACCTACTTTTCGATTAAGGTAGCATACGTACTTTCTGATTTGAGAACACGGGCCAAATACAAACAAACAAAACTCTGAATATGAAACCCTGCAACACAGCAAAGAAAAACAACTACCTAAATGGAACAAAGGAAAACCAACAAGACTTGAAAAATGAATAATTTTTTTCTGAAGCACCTATTACAATTCTACCAGCAAGTTTAGCACTAGGACAGCAGAGGTGGTCTTTCACCAACAGTTAAGGTATGAGCAAGTTTGGATACTTTGTATTCTCCAAACATCCAGCTGAGATCTAACAAAGCTTGTTAAGTTTATATACTCCCAGTGACTGACAAACATAGCAACGCTATTGTAAGTAACAGCTTTCTTGTGTTATTTTATGCCACTTGTATATATTGCCCTACACTTATAGCTTCTCATCTAACACACTGTATTTTAATTGTGCTTTTTTTTTTTTTTTAAACAAAAGTGAATTCCTTACTTCTTCTATTCATTATGAAGATACGGGGAATGTACTAAGCAAAATGCTGCACGAGATGAAAAGTTAACAAAAAGGTCCTGATACATTTTGTTGCTTGTTGACCACGTGGTCAATATTTCTTTTAATTTATACAATATTTCTTTTAATTTATACAATATTTCTTTTAATTTATACAATATTTCTTTTAATTCTTCTTTTCTTAAACATTAGTGGCATGAAGACTGTTAATTGCTCAGTAGTCAACTGCAAAAATCCCACTTTAACAATCCAGGTTAACGGATCTTTGTAGCAAGTTTGTTTATATTTTTTAAACATTTGCAGAAATTGATCACCGCTACACCCTGTGGAACTTAAAAATCAATGCAAATAATCGATAACTATAAATTTAATGAAATACTTAGGTAAGTAATCAGGGCAGATTACCTACTTTTCTTACTATACAAGTCAACAGTTTAAAAAAAAATTACATCAAAATAAACAAAAGTGAAGTTGAAGAAAGTCTGTCTTCCTTCCATTTCATCAGGCATAACGCTTCTGCTCTTGTCAGAAATGACTGTACGCTAAAATAAAAAAACCAAAGCCACCAATGATGACCTCTCGAACTAGAGCAAACAAGATTCAAGATGACAGTAGAGTCTGATTTACCATAAACAACGAAAAATAACAGTCCTATGCACCTGCAGAAACACGCGAGTCGTTTTGAACGAACGCAACGCGCCACGAACACTGTAGCCGTAGACTGCAACAGTAAAAGCGGTAGCAGTCCCCAGCCGGCCGCCCCTTCCCAGGCCGCCGAGCAGGGCCCGGTCCAGAGCCAGGTTTTACGCCGCCCCCCCTCGCCGTGCCGATGCCCGCGCCGGGGCCCCGCCGCCCGGAGCAGGTGCATCACCGACGCCCCCTAATGACACCGCACCATAACCGTTCCCTTTCCCTCAACTCCATATAAACAGGATCACCACAAACCACAGATTAAAACCGAGAGAAAAAGCAATCGCACGCTTAAGTAGATTAAGGGCTCAGCGACTCGTTTTCTGATTATTTGTGCAATCAGGACCTGAGCGCGGGCCCCGAAAGTCTACTTGTTTCTTGCTTCGCCGCGGAAAAACTCAGCGAAATAACCCGAATCAAAACACACGCAGACACATTCCCTGGATGCCGGGCTATGCGGGCAGCAGCGGCCGGCGCGGGCAGGGGAAGGCGGCAGGCACGCAGCGGCACGGCCGATGCCCGCTCTCCCCCGCGAGCAGCCTCCCACAGCCCCACGCAGAGAGCGGGGGCAGCGCCTGCCCTCCTCGCCTTCCCCCCGCTCTCTACCTGCGGGGCAGCGGCCTCGCCTTCCCCCCGCTCTCTGCCTGCGGGGCAGCGGGAGGGGCAGCGCCGCCGGGAGCCCGGGGAGGCGACCAGCGCCCTCCCCGCGGAGAGGCAGCGGCGGCCGGGGGGAGGGGGAGAGCAGCCCCCCCCAGCCCCCGGGGTACGGCCGCTGCGGGAAGTCGCGGAGCGGGGGGGGCGGCGGGGCGGGGGAGGGGATGTGGCAGCACCTACCCACGCCGTATTTCTCCTCCTCGGTCGGACTCCACATGCTGCTGCGGCGGCAGCCGGCCACGGCCGCAGATCCCCTGGGCAGAGCGAGGCGGGCGAGCGCCGCTCATGGAGCGGGGGCGGCTTCTCCTCCCCCCCTCAGCGGGGGCGCTGCTCCGCGGCCGCCGCGCCGGCAGCCCCCGCCTCACGCTCCGGCCGAGGCTGCGCTGAGGGTCCCTTCGCCGCTGCCGGGGGGCGGGGGGAGGTCGCCCCCCGCCCGCCCGGGCAGCAACAGCCGCCGCTCCCCTCAGCGCCCGGCGGGCACTCGCCGCCGGCCCAGCGGCTCTCCTAGCGCGGCCCCGCCGCCCTAGCAGGCTCCCGCCCTGCCGACGCGGCGGCCCCACGGAGCTCGGCGGCCCCCAGCCTCCTGCCCGCCGCCACCGCCGCTCCTGTCGTCGTCGTCGCCACCGCCGAAGGACTCGGGCTGCCGCCCCCCCCCCCCCCGGTGGAGCCCGACGCGCATGCGCGGCTCGCACCGCCTCCCCCCCGCCCCGCGCGGCCGCACGAGGCGCGCGCGGGCGCGAGGCGCGGGGGCGGCGGCGCGTGGCCCGAGGCGGGGGCCGGGGCCGGTCCCGGTCCCTCAGGGCTCCGCCGCAGCCGCATCCCGGCGGGGCAGCAGCCGCGGGCTGTCAGCGGGTCGGGGCGGCCCCGAGGCCGGCCCTGCAGCCACAGCCCCGCAGTGCAGCACGGGGCGGCCCTGGCACGGACGCTCGGCGGTGTTCGTAAACACCGGGGGAAGCCTGAACCCCCCCCAGCGTAACCGGGGTGCTGCTAAAATCGGCCCTGGGCGTCTTCATGTGGGCCCCCGGCCTCTGAAGTCCCCTCCGAGCACGTGCTTGAAGTTTATCCCCCAGTCGGTCAGACGTCTTTTTGTAAAAAAAAGAAAAATAAAGCTAAAATTCTTTCAAGGAAACAGAGAAAGTGAATCTGTACCAAGGAGGGCGGGTGGGAGATGAGTAGAGGGGGAGGCACACCCCAGTAATCCCAGCCTGCAGCAGAGGACACTGGCTGCTTTGTACTGCACACATGGAAACCACCAGAACATAGGACTGGGGCAGAGCGTGTTTTAGAAACTAGAAAAATCCAAATTCGGTCCAGGTTAAGGGAAAAAAATCGTCTTATTTGTTGCCTTGTTATAAGCCTCACCGGTGGATATCCTACCTGCTGCTGCACACAGAGATGAGATCCCTACTTTGAAGCCTGTTGTCCGAGCGGGACATTAAGATTTGTAGCTCACCTACTGCTTTTATGGAAACTCTATCAAATTATTTCAAAGAGTGGAAATTAAAGTAAGCATACTTAAACTGTTTAATGAGTTATGAGTAAAATCTGTTATGTCTCCAGTTTATTTTTTTTTACCTAAGCGTACAGTGGCAGCATTTAAGGTTGGCATTTGAGTAAAAAGAGAATCAGGAAATGCTGTCAGCACTCTATAACCAGTGAAACCACCAGCCCTTAGTGAGATCCAATTTTGTCTAATACTGTGACTTAATTTTTTTAAATTAATTTCCAAAGCTTCTAAGGAGCTGGGAAAATCTGTACAAGTTGCACAATGAACAGTTACCCAAAATTTGAAACAGTTTTTAGATTTCATCTTTGAGTTCATCTTTCATTTCCACTCTTTCCATACAACCTAAATTTGAATTCCTCACAGCAAACTAGAAGCTGAAACATGTACTTCAAAACTTTTCCTGTAACTGAAATTTTGATCACTGCAAATATTCTGTCCGACTAGCAATTTTCCTCCAGTCAGAGCCCTTCCAAAGCTAAAGGCAGAACACAACACTGTTTATACAGCATTTTCAGAAACCTCTGTAAATAACTTACTTGATGTAAAGTTTTAGGATTACACTAAACTTTGTAATAATATAACTTCAGATGTACCCAACACTTTTTATAGAATATCTGTTCTATCATTATATAATAAAACAGAACGAAAGTCATCAATTTGCACTACAGAACTTAGGTTGCTGTGGAAACCTTCATTATTTATTTTTTTAACATGTGCAACTTATGTTTCAACACTGCACATGGACAGCTTTCTGTTTGCTTTTTTGTTTGGTTTTGGGCTGTTGGTTTTTGCTTTCTTGTGTAGAGTGCAAACAGACAGCGGCCAATAAGTAAGCATGTTTGTACATTATTGATTTAGAAAAAACAGCTTATTCAATCGCACCTTAATTCATATTCACGTTTAGGCATATATATTTACAATAGCTTCATTACTTTCCTTCCTGAGGCACTCCCACAGCATGCAGAAATAGCTTTTTGAAGGGACAAAACTTGACAAAGTCATTGAGTTGCATCTGTTGGAGATAGGGTTTGCTGCTGGGTTTGAGAATTTGGGTTTTTTAATATATTTCAATATTAAATACCTCTTCATCTCTTACTAGTACTTTGGGAGCAGAAAACCTCTGCAGTGACAGGAATTGCTTCATTCTTCCAGCTCTCCGTCTCTTCATTCCACAGCCTCAGCACTTCATGGATTCTTCTGGCTGCCAAGTTGACCGGTAGTGAAATAGACACTTTTCCTGCCGAAGAAAAAACACAGCAGAATTGTCTTCAAAATACAGCCATGTCTGAGTTGACTCTTACCATTAAAGTAAATATGGAATGAAGGTGAACTTGGGAAGACAAGGTGAGAACCTTGCAAGGTTAGATAAACTCTGAGGAGGAGACCAAAACAATTGACAGAATGGGACCTGCAAGGAACTAATAGTATACACGGAACATTTTGTTCAAAGGGAACTATGCCATTTGTATTTCCTGATCATGGACATATAAATGATAGCATTAACAGGTACAGCTGTATCGATGATAGATTACTTTTATTTGAAATATAGTACGTATTATTACACATTTATTCCCAACCCTTTTCTGCGGTGCTGCTGGTGATACCTACTTTCAAAGAGAGAGAGTCACTAGAGGGGCATATGACCCACTTCAGAAAAAAAAACCCTTAGTGTATTTTACTGTAGAGTCAGTGGAATGCAAGTTTGCATAACTTAAAGTTATCAAATATATTTACACCTGTTCCTCTGATATACGCATTCACCAGTTTAATGAGTCTCCTATCACCTCTACATAAATACTGATTGCTTTAGCAAATATTCTTAGCTTAAGTGTAGCACAGAACAAACATCTCATCCTGTAAAGGAGGCAGAGGCAGTAATCTCCCATGCAGCAGGTAAGTATTCAGGATCACCCATGTGCAAGAGAGAGACCAAAGCAAACAGCGACTATTGCGCAGGGCTGCAAAACAACTATTTCTTCTGTCTTTTTTCTCTCTTAACAGAGCTCACTCCTGCCAACCTCAATATTCATACTATTCGCTAAAGCATGGGAAAAGCATAGTGGTATTGTGCAAGCATAAACAAGAAATTATGAGGATTATATGCCCTGGGGTTTTTTTTCTGGAGCTGTTTTTATTTCTCCTTATCATAAAGATTGCACATTTAAAAACCACCACCACAAAATTGGAATCCAATGCCTACTTCATTAGATTATTTAAATGGTTTTAAGGTTTCGCTAAGAAGTTTTAAAAATTAACTTCAGCAATCAAACTAAATTTTAAAATTTGCTGTAAATGTCATAGCTCCTACACGAAGAACTTCTGTTGGTGGACATCATGGGTCCCAAACACTAATGCTTTTCAGAGAAAAGTGGGCTCCCCTTGCAGAAGTCTTCTGAGCTGCCATTCTGAGTCTTTGTCACTAAACTTCTGTGTTGCACCATATGGAAATAATGGCAAACACACACTTCAAGACCTTATTTAATTGAACAAGACAAGTCAGAAGGAAAGCACTAATCACTTTGAATAACACTGTTAAAAGTTACTTAACGTCCACTGTGTACAGGAGCTGTTATGTCAGCAGTATTGCGAGTTGCTTATGGTTAAGTTACTGCAAACACAACTGTCCTTATCCAAACAGAATACGCATTAACTTTTAACACAGTATTAATTAAAATACATTAGACAGTTCATCTTATATCATACTGTCTTGCCATAATATAGATGTGATCTGAAAGACAGCTGGCTAGGGAATGGAGAGATTTGACACAGTTTCTTTCTCTTAAATAGATCAAGGGAACTGCACAATCCTTTCAAATGCTCTGCAAGGGACAATGGAAGGTCAGAGTGCAGAAAGCAGAGAGACTCTTACACCTCCCTGCAAGCAAATTTTTCTCAGTTATCTCAGCCTTAAGGATCATGGAACATATCACCCTCTTGCCCTCTCTTTCAGGTAAGAGCATCCCCATACTTTACCCTTTCTCCCCATTCTCAGGGCTATAGATGCTGGTACTTCTACTTCCATTATTACTTCAAACCTCTGTTTTAGAAATATGGCCCAGAACCCCTGCTATCAGAAAAAAAACCAGGGATGAATTTTAACTCCCTCTGACAGTCAATGTATTTTATTAAGGTACCTCCTTTTCTACACATGAGGTTCCAACTTTGCATGTTTGTTTCTTTAAAGTTCATATTCTCTCCCTGTTGATAAGATGGTTTAAGCCATTAAACAACTTGACTTTCCCATTAAATTATAAATTCCTCACCTTGCAGGGAGAAACAAAAGGATCCAAAGCAAATACACTCTATCACCATCTCCTACGACCTCGCAGGTCCTTTTGAAGCACCAAGTGCTTCTCCTTTGTGTCTCAAAATAGGGATTCACATGTCTCAAGAACTGAGCTCTTCTTCCTTTGATGAAGTAATCTTCTGAAACTTTTAAGCAGGAGGTCTCAGCTTTTGATGTACAGATCCAAATTATATTCTTTGTCCTATCACACAAGGCCATCTCATGGATTTTTTCCTTACGAAGGAAGGAGTAAACCATCACATTAGGAATCTAAATACAGCAAATGACAGCAGTTTTTCCCGTTAAGGCATTGCAGTGTTCGTGCCCCACAACTTCATTCACCTAATTATTCTTTCATCAGGATGATTTCTGATTAGTGCTCAGGATTGGGGGAGGATTTTAAAGGCCATTATCTTAAGAGTCCTTTTTTTAATTTTTAATTCAGAATGAGCTCCTTATAGGCAAGTCTGCTCCCAACCCTCAACATTTCTCAGAGTGGCAGGAAAGGAAAGCAGACCCCTATACACCAGGCAGCATTTCCAGCTTGCAGTTAAGTAGTCACTCCATCATCTATTCCTTACCGAGTGCACGAAGTAGGAGCTCATGATTGAAAGCAACCAACACACATCTAACTTTATCACGTGAGAAGTAGGAAACATAACTTTCTGGTAATCCTAGGAACATCTCAGTTGCAGTAGTTCTATTGTTCTGTTCCTTCAGTACCAAAATTTTTCTTTCATGCAAAATGGAAGTCAGCATAAAATATTCCAGTACATCCCCTATTTTTGGTGTAATCTTCTTCAGAGCAAAGGTAATCTAAAGTAATCAGGGGCAGAGAAAGAGGTGCTTTCAAATGCCTCCAGAACATTAGACATTTGGAATTAAGTCTCACCTAAAAAAAAACACCCACAAAAATGTCAGCTAAGAACAAATAACACAACTTGCAGTTACAAATATAATGTTAAAAGTTACTTTTACTCTATTTGTAATATTGCTTGAAAACAAATTATAAAACCAGAAAAGACCAGGACTTGCATAAGGACAAGTATGGATCAATGTTGTTACGCCAACATATCACAGTTTGTAAGTTTATATGTTGCTTGCCTAGAAGGTATCTGGAGTAAGCCAGGACAATAATTTTTAAAATTTTTTTAGCACAAAAGAAGAGAATGGACTGACTAATGTTTTAATACCAATAGCATACATCAAGTACAATTTCCAAAAATTCACAGTGCAGGTGGTAATTATTTAATCAGCTGGACCTTTATTTAAAACAGATCACAGATTATGCTGAACAAATGTTTTCCTGATACTAAAGAAACAGAGTATTTTGTTCTTCAATTAGTAAAAAAGGAAAAGACTCATTTGAATCTTCACGTTTCATAAATAATTAGGAAATTTGAGAAAAATACTATTGCAGCCTCATTCTCACTTATCTCTAATGCTTGCAATACAGCAAATTACCTATTAAAAGAGTGAGAAATCATAGAACATTAATTAGCATGTTGTGACAAATTGATACCTTTTCCTATTAATTTCTTTTAATGTTCAGGATATAAGAAACCCTACAGAAGTAATAATTAGCTCCTGTCTTATTTTTTGAAATGAGAGTTCAGAAACATTTGCGAACTCTTCTTGTGAGCGTGCTTTTTTTGGTCTTTTCAAATTTCTGACCTTACGTATTTCTTGTCATGTATTTATTTATTGCCTTGAAAGAGATCTCTTTGATGCTAAGAAATTTATACTATTGAGAGAAAACATCAGAGAACTGTTTTCATCACTCATAGATATGCAACAGGGTTGCCGTTCCAGAGGCTGCCTTAACTGATTTTAGCTATCACTTAATCAATCCCTAGCCAAATCGCTACAAGTGGAGGCAGAGTTTTGTTGGTTTGGTTTTTTTAAGTGCTCCCTCTGATGTTATTGCTTCGTTTCAGGGACAACTGAACGTTGGTTCGTAGAGAACAATCTAACACACCTCCAGGGAACAGTGGCTGAGGACTAACCAGTCCTATATCCTCATCTACGTACATTGTGTTGATCTGTAAAAGGAAAAAGTGAGCAGATGTATTTCATTTTGAACTGGCTGAAAGGTCAACGCAGGAACACCTTCTTATTAGCGTGCTTTCACTTACCACGCAGCCGCTCTCTTCCCCCTGTTAGCCACAGCAGCCTTACTACCAAATTCAACATCCCACGGTTGCTATTTTCAGAAGGCTCTCTCCTGACACTGTTTGGTGCAGCACACGTCGCGGCATCATCCCTTTCGCAAGGCATACGATAGATCAGAATCTGTCTGATCTATCGTATCGATCTGACAGATCTGTGCCCCCCGCCCTGACCCCCGGGCCGCGGCAGCCGCTCCCCCGCGGCAGCACCACGGACAGCGCCCGGCGAGCGCTGCGCTGCCCCGGCCGCCCCGCCTGGCGCCACGCCGGCCCCCCCCGCTGCGGCCCGCGGGGCTGCGCGGCGCGGGGCCGCTCCTGCGGCGGTATCAGCGACCTCCTGTCGTGGGTGCGGGAGCTCAGAGTCTGCAGGAGTATTCCGTCCTCAGTGCAGTCGGGCGGCAAGGCGGCCTCCCCCCCAGCGCTTTCATGAAAAGAGAGCTAGCTGGCCGCGTTGGTCAACCCACGCACTCGAGGAGCGGCAGACTGCTTTGTATCGAGCCATTGCCTTTTGACCTGGACAGAGAATATGTTGTTATCTGGAAATAAAACTAGCGCTAACGTCAGCAACTGGAAAACCTGGCACTTAGAAGTACTGAGATGGATAATTTGAAGCCATGCCGCACCTATCTACGTTCTTCCCATTTTTTCTGACAGGAATGCTAGCGCACACAGTTTAGCTGTGGGCATGCTATTCCAGTTCAGCTACCGCGAAGAATGACTACGGGAATATACAGCCATGGCAAGGTGCTCAATACCCAAGAAACGCTGTTTAACTTTTCCTACTATTGTACTGTCCATATTAATGACGTATTTATATTTTAAAAGATAAACATCCTATATGTTTAACTGTAAAATTGTTTGATTATTTTTATCTAGGTAAATTCAGTATTGTATATATGTATATTCAAAATAAATAAAGAATGTATTTTGATAGTATATAAATACTAGAAAGCTTAAAAAAATAGATTTCGTTAAGATTGGAACAATTAAAATGCGGTTAGTTCAACAGACAGCCAAATCAAGTTTCTAACTGCTAGTGTCATGTGCCCAGAGTGAGATTCTCCACTTAACAAGTAGACAATAGTTAAAAGTCTTCACACGAGCTCCACATTCCAAACTGAATTTCAAATATCATCCCTGTGAAAGACATGACAATATTCTTACGTTGAAGAGAAAGAGAGATCTTCTACTTGTGTTCCCAGCATGCCAAAACCACTTCAGTCTTCTATAGAGCAAACTTTTGAAACTTTGTCTCATGCATGCCTAAATCACAGCTACATCCAAAGACACTCACCTGTGTCACTTAAGTCAACTGGAAAAAAAAACTGACGGAAATTTAAATTAAGAGCTTTGACCTATGTAATGAAACAAAGGTCTTCTGGAGCAGAATAAAAGAAAGTAGAATATTTTGCTACCTGATACAGCAGAACAATTAGTCAAGTATAACAATTATGCAGACTGGCATGTCTCTGAGTAAAAAGGATGAAGTTACTGTAAATCCATCCAAATACTTATATCCAGCTCTGAGAGTGAATCAGCACAAAGTGATCGGCAGCTGATTCATCTAAATAACAAAAGCATGAACACCTCATCAGCTATCCCCACAAGGAAGTAATCAATAATTACACAAATACACTCTCCTGCCATAATGTAGTCAAACTGGCAAAGAGCTCTTAATAGATTGAACTATTGTCTACTCAGAAGCAGAGAAATAGAGTTAGATGACATCCACACATCTTCTCGAGGTTGTTGAATATTCACTTTTCCTTAATGGTGTTCTTGACACCTTAGCAATAGAATAAGTACATTTCTGATAGTTGTTATGAGCAAAGCAAAAAGGATATGGATTCAAGTAATCCCCCCCACCCCAGCTCAGTGAACAACTCTCGTGTAAACTCAAGCAGTAAAGACTTAGCTTAGAGCTCCTCAAGATGCTGTCTAGCTGTTACAGACATGCAAACAGCTCAGTCTGTATGAGAGGCACTTTCCTGAAAACCAGCAAGAAATGTCCTCATATCATGAAGTGACTGAATCAGGTGCTTGAATCAGTCAACAGGAGAAAAAGCCTAGATTAAGCAGGCTGTCTTCCACATGGAGAAAAATTACCATCTAAGATTGTGCAGGTGCTATGTAAAGGCAAAAAATACGTTCTTTATATCCCGTAAAGCTATGCAATAAAATTTTAATTCTTTATGTTGCCGTTAACATACTAAATAAATAGCAACATTAATCAACATAACTGTCTGCCAGAAGCAGAAGCGCAGTTCTCCGCAGAAGCTCTCATAGAAACATTCCATCTGAAGGCAGTCCACTGAAAGAGGAAAGTATACCCATATTACAGAGGGGTCAATGACAGGCACGAAATCTCACACACTGGAAAAATAATGAGGAAAGCAGCTTAAAAGGATCACTCAGAAACCAGCTATGACACAGGTAGTGTTTCAGCCACAGAAATGTAAGTTTGAAGACTTTATTAAACCCGTTCATTCTTTCAAGGAGAAGGGAAAACCTGAAGAAGAGTTTGCAAAAGCTATTTTTTACAGGCATGCTTTTACCTACAAGGCATGACACACAGTAAAGGCTAGATTCAGTTAGAAGATTTATTTTTCATTTATGATTTATAAATTATCCACCATCAGGTGGATTAGCATCAGGTTTTGGATTGGCTATGGCCACTGCAACCTTCCTACGCAGGATAAACAAACTTACATATTAGTTTAGTAGTACTAAACCCAGCAACCAATATAAAAATATAACATGCCTGTCAAGCAAATGTACACTGTGCAAATATACACTGCAAACAGATTGCTGTTAGGATTATGACGATAGAATTCAGACAATTTTTAACAATTCTTTTTTTTCTCCCTATTGGTAATAGAGAAGGATCTCCAGGAATTTAGACTCAGCATACACTGCTACAAATGTTCTACTGTTTAGAATTAGAAGAGTGCAAATTTTGATGCAATTATTACATTTTCCTATTAATATGAAATATTTTCTTTTGGTGTCTGATACATCTCTCATTTCCTACTGCAGTCCAAAATACTGTTTTGTTCTCAAAATGCTTGACTGTATTAGCTCAAGTTGAACCGTGACAGCTGTTCCTTGTCACCCTCTAGACAGCATGCATTCAGCAGAGATTTAAGATTTCAAGCCGCTGTCTGGAGGAGCTAATGGCAGGATTTCTAGAGGACAGGTAATCTTCCACTAATACTAATTCTATTGCAACCTGGTAAAATCTGTTGCTAACCCACTAAAATAAATTTATCATTCCTTAATAGTTAGTTTGGAATTCATATTAATTGTTTCAGTTTTCAAACTGCTCATTCTATCATAAATAAAGAAGTCAGTGTAAGTATCTTTTATTAGATCAACTCACGTAACTTTGAGGGAAGAAACAGACACATTTTTGGGCACACAAGCCACTGAAAAAATAATGTTATTAAAATTACTACCAGTGCATATAAAGAGGCAAGGACTGGAATTTATTACACAAATATAACATTTTATAGTTGGAATTATGAAATACAGCTTATCCCTAAAGAATAAAATATAAAAAATGTAACTAATAAAAGAAAAAAAATGAAAAGGAATATATACCAATATGATGCAAGTGAAATATTTTACTGTCGTGTGTGAGATTGCTGTCTGAATAACTAATAATTAACCCATATGTCTAATGCATCGTTTAAAAGACTGATGAAAACATCTAAGGATAATGATAATGAAAAGTGATAAAAATAAATTATAGAAATAAAGCGTAGAAGTACAGATACACTAGTGTTATGAAACAAGGAGACGATAGCTTAAAGAAATGTAGGTAGCATGGACAAAACAGAATTTGACTGAGCCCAAATAATTGTGGGGAATGATGAGCAAACAAATGAGTTCGCTCAAGATTTTCAAGAGCATTCTAGGATTGGATTTGGTTAGAAAATTTTTAAATTGTATTGCTTCTAGAAATTGTAGCAATATAGGAACTAACTTCCCAGGCAGAGATGGGAACATAAATGTTCCTGTTAGTGGTAGCATTCATATACTCATTAGTGTGAGAGCTGACAGATTTCTTTTCCAAATGTTTAGCAAATTCACATGAAGTGATACTATTGTCAATGTGATTTTGATTTGCAACAAGGACATTACAAAAGAGTTGCTCAAATAACCTTGGAGTGAATGCACATAAGATGATTCAATTTAAATTAAAGGGAATGGTAAACAAACATTGGGCTCAATCTTGATTTTAGAACAAGAATCTTTGAGTAACTATGGTAACTATTTACTGAAAAATAATTGGGCTGAAAAACTTAGGAACTTGAACATGAAGGTCTAGAATTTATTGAATTTGTAAATAGATTACTATTTCTAAAACTTGAATACCAAGCAAAGAGACTTCATTAAAAATGGGCTCCAAAGGAATAACCACCCCAAAGGAAGTTAATAGTGCAAATGAAAAACCCGAAAGGGCTTTAAAAAGGTATGAAGTTGGAAGAGATAGGTACAACTTACAAGTGTAAAATGTGGAGGGAGAAAGTCAGAACTTCCAGAAATCAATTTGAACTAAATCATAGAAAGGACAATAAGATTTTTTTAAAACGGCAAAAAGTGGGACTACATTGCAGTGAAAATGAGACAGAGATTAAAGGTAATCTAGAAAAAAAATCCCTTTCTTTTTCAATTTTCAGTAAGGCTGTGCGGCAGGTGCATGTGCTGAATGACAAACGAACACCAGCCATTTGGTGTACACCTGAAAAGAATCATGTGTAGGAGGCAAAGGTCAAAGAGTTCAACACAACCTAATTCGGAACCTCACAGTATACAGCTCCAAATTCTAAAATATCTCAATACATTAGTGTCCTGTTCTGAAATCAGAAATTTGTAATATATTTAATCTTTTGATTCCTGTCTTTGATTCAGTCTTAAAATGAGACAGATTCATTACTTGCATTTAGAAGGCAGAGCAGGTGATCCAAGCAACTATTTCCCTATTAGTCAAATATCTGCAGCATGCAAAGTTCTCAAAAGTTTTGAATGAAATGCTAAAGGGAAAACAGAAAATGTGACAAAACATAAGCTTTATTTAAATATAAACCACTACTTTTCTAGATGAAACTATATATATGTGATAAGCTACAGGTAATCCTACCTAGGATTCAATGAGACTAAGCAGTACACAAGGTAGAGAAAAACATCTTAGTAAGGGAGCCGACTACTTTAGAGATGCCAGTGGGTGTGGTGGCCCCCAAGGGTTCTGTCTGAGACCATATTTTCACATAGTATTTATGTTAACAGCATTTCCACAAAACCCAGAAACTGTATTAATATAAACTGACTGCGATACAATGTGGAAGATCAGTGGAAGATCAGGATATCTTGGGAAGAAATGGATAATGTTAATGTCAGAGCACGCAGGCAGTATGGGATACATGCTAATAGCGCAAAGCAGAAGATCATGCTCTCAGAAATTACACGTCTGCTATAAGCTTAAGATTCATTCATTCAGTGACTGAGGAGGGAAAAAGCCTGTGTGTGGCTGATCACAGGATGGCTAACAGCCCAATTTGTGGTGCAATCAAGGGGAAAAAAGCAAGCATGATACTAGGATGAAACAGCACAAATATTTTCATTGAAAACAGACCACTCAACTAAGCCTCGGTAAAAACTCCTAGTGAAAACTTGGGAGTACTTTCTGTCATTATATCACCCATCTTCCAGCAAGATTAATGTGAGTACAAAGAAAGGCTATTAGAACAATTAGGGAAATGGAAGATCTATCACATGAGAAGACATGAAGAGAAGAAACTTCATTTGCCTAGCAGAGAAAAACAAAGAGAAGACACAGTTGCTGTTAGGAGATCATTGACAGTCCAACGTCCATTAGAAAGACCTTGTTATACAGTAAAAAGGTTCATCTTGTATTCGATTGCTATTTTAATAAAATAAATATTTTATTCAGAGCATTTCCCCCCATGTTTTCATTAAATAAATGTATCACTGTTTTGTTTTGGAGGGAGGAAAAGTTACATATCATGTAACCATGATAAAAATAGACAAGAAGAAGTGTCAACCTGCCTGACTTTTTGCTGCTGTAACTGGATATAGATTAGGTCCAGGAGCCAAAACACATACCTGAAATGTACATCAAGCAGTTTGTATGGGAGCCTACTTGTTCTTCCCAAACACAGAACATGACTGATGCAAAGAATATCCTCTTACAGAAACTTCAGGAGAAATTTAGCACAATATTAGAAAATAATTCTGAAACCAATATACCATCTACTGATCATAGCCAAGAGCAGTTGTGAACTTTTCATAATATTACAAATATTATACTAGAAGTGATCCTATGGGTGATACAGTGAACTATGAGAAATATGTACATAGTAAGTTAGCTTGCTTACAACAAGGACAGACAGACAGGTTGAGCTACCTGAAGTTAAGAAATCACATTTTTACGTTTTATTCTAAATACATGTTTATGGGAATTGCAGCCTAGGAACTATTTGATTTGGAGGCCAACCAAGGCCATATGATTTACTCAAGCAAGCTATAAAACAGTGATGCATCCTACACAGGGAACTTTGCATTCTGAAGCTGTAAGACATCTGATATACTTTCAGAAATGACTTTCACTAATTCAGATCTTTACAATCCACGGATGCCTAATTTCTCTAGGATTATTTGCTGAAATATTAAAAAAGTTTTCTATTTACAATGAATATGAATCATAGGAGTCTTCCTACTTAATGTCATATAAATGTGCTAGCTGAAATGCTTTTGGGACAGAAATATTATAATATTGAAAAATATAATGGTAATTGTCATTCCTAAAATACCATTGATGTGCATCCTGGGCATTACAGATCTATTAAAGATTAATACAACACTCGGAAGATTTTACTACTGTTACTAGCAGTAGCTCAGTCCAGACAACTTGAATGAAGCAATCAGACCATAATCAGCTATATAATTAATCATAACAAACCTCATACTGTTACAAGTCTCAGTGAGAGCAACATGGAGCTTGGATGGATTCAGATGAAAAGGGAAACAATTATTTCTAACTAATTTGCATTAATCTAATCTTACCACAAAGTTTTGCATCCCTTTCATATTGTAACATACTGTGCCAACTTCTGATATCCACCCTTCCCCAAAAAGGAAATAGAAAAGTTTCAGGAAAAATAGCCAAAAGAATAATTTGAGGTCTGGAAAAAAAAAATCTTCCTAATACGGAGATTTAAAGAGATCAATCTCTTTAGCTCTATCAAAGAGAAGTGTAAGATATGATATGATCAGTGTCTATAAGCATATACACAAGGAGATTTCTGATAGCTCTTTAAATCTAGCAGACAAAGGCATTACAAGATCAAAAGGCTCGATGCTGATGACCTATTCAGACTGGAATAGGTGCAGATTTGTAATCATGGGAGTAAATTGGTACAACTTACCAGAAGATGTAAAAGATTCTTTGTTGCTTCAGCTTTTTACTCTAGGTTGGCTATCACCTGAAGAACATTCATTAGCTCAACCAGAAAGGACAGTCTTGAGGTAACTCTTAGGTGAAATTCTTGGACCCATACTTTTCAAGGTAGGTCATTGTGACCATTTTCTATAGAACAAATTATTAAGTAGGTGATCCTAACTCAAATTTATTTTCATTATTGAAAATTAAAATATATTTATATGAATATACTAGCACATATAGGTCTTATTTTAAAATTACATCACTAGACGCTACATGTGGGTTTTTATGATGTCTATTTTATGGAAACAAACTGTTTTAAAAAATTAAAAACATTTTTATCCTTTTCCATACAGAATTTAATTTGCGCATGAGTCAAAGGAGAGAAGCCTCATTATATATTGCCTTAAACAGTCTACAGATAAAAAAGATCACCACAAAGCATGACTTCTTTGGAATTTTCACAGCCAGGAAAAAAATGTTTTAGCTGTTAGGATCCTGTGAATTTTCTTATTTTTGTAGTTCAAAAATTCCTTCCAGGCTTAATAAACCAAAAGACATGACAACTCTCACTGGCATATTGACAGGCTATGCTTAGTCTCAGTGGGCAATACCATCTACATTTGGTGTTAAAGAGAGAACTACAGGTTTATCTGTTCATTTAAGAAATGCAGCTGTCTGAATCTGCTCAGAGATTCGGAATGGCTAAATAAATCCTGGAAATGATGGCTTAGCGAGCCGAGTGTCAGTAAGATGGTCAATACTGACCAGTGAAATTCACAGATATTAGCAGTTTTTAAAATACACAACTCTAATGATATCTACTTAACCATTACTTGCATTTATTTTGTTATGTGGCTGTTCATACATTTGCTCTTTCCTCTTTGCCTATCATCAGTCCTCAGTCTTGATTCCTGTGCCAAGGGGCGTGAGGCTGCCGGGGCCTCACACGCCTTGGCATACTGTTTGTAGTCACGTTCCTGTCTCCCTGGCAGAACAGAGCACTGGGCGGGGGTGGCACCCAAGGACTCTCAGCCCCAAGCAAATGAATCAAACAGCAAAACAATCCACTAGCTTCTGCTCCAGCCTTTGTGCTCACCTGCTCTTTGCTAAGACGACCAGCCTTCCATCGCCTCCTCAAGCTTCTCTTTGTTTAGAGAAAAGGAAAAGGACTTCTTAATACTGTATAATCTCTAACAGCTTTCCTAACCTTGTACTGCTTTTGAATCATACAATCCTTGAATCAGTTATCAAGTGGTTAAGACTCAGAAGTTCAGAAGGTAGACAATGAATTTCCAATGAAATAATGACTTTGTGCACACTTTCCAATTAAAATAAAAAAAAGACTTTGTGATGCTAAAAGCAGTCACAGGATTTTCACACCTGCATACTGGTCCCTGTTGCCAAAGGGATATTCACAAGCAGACTGAGGGGGTCTCTGTGTGACAGCTCCCATGGAACAGTGCATCGAAAATGCTCCACTTTGAGCAGCCTTTTTTGTTTCTTCTCAGTGTTGCCCTTCTGAAATATTCCAGGCATATTTCTACTTGCTGCACACACCATTCAGATTATGCTTTGCTTTTCTGATGATTCATTGGGTCAGCTAATGCAGTAAATGTTTTAGGGGATTTTTTTCAGATTAGGCTGAACCTACCACAGTATTATCAGGTCAGCAGTCTTTACCAATTACTTACAGTGCTAAACATTTACTGTAGCAAAGGCCTTGATTAAAGTGCTAATGGAAAAGGCATCATCTCAGTGATTTGGAGCACAAAGTTCACTTTTGTGTGAGACTTTCCAATACATGACTCCATGAACTCAGCTGCCTGTGGAAGAGAATAACTTGCTTGAATGACCACACTGGAGTTAGATGAAAAGCTCAGATGCAGATGATTAAATCTGTGTAGCTGAATCTTGCATTTTCTTTCAGTAGTTATATGAAGCAAGGTAGCTAAGATTTGTAGGGAAGCAGCAGACTTGGGAAGTACTTGTGATTGCCAATGTACTCCATCCTTCCTCAGGGGTCTTTCCAGTCGATGGTGAGTCTAATGATTCCTGTTAGCTGTAGCTAGACGGATACTGTTACTTAGGCACACACTAACAAGTCAGACTGCAAACTGCTCTTCTGTTTTCAAACTGCTCTAAGTGGCCTGTACACCGTACTCTTGGGATCCAGGTAATTTATCTAAGACACAGTAAGAGGAGCATGCCTGCTCAGTAGCCTTAACTGAAACAGTTGGCAAGATCTTCAGTTCCCTGGGCACGGAGCAGGAACAGAAATGGAGAAGAGGAAAGACAGTAACGAGCAGAGCTATTTACTTCTCTGATCCTACTTCTCCATCTCCAATGAACTTCCCAAAACTGGGGCAAGCAAGAGCCTTCTCAGACCAGAGCACTACTTTCTGTTCAAGATTTGCATGCATACCGTCACCTCAATGTTCCTGCACTGTGAAGTGAGATAGGAGAACACCTGCACAGCAAAACAGTTGGTGCTGAGAACCCAGCATCTACAATATATGTCACTTTGGATAAGCTCTGGTGGGGACCCAGGAACTAATGTTCTCTAACTGCTTAATGGACATTCAAGGGTGTTCCTGGAGTGCATATTCTAGTTTAGATTTAACCAGAAGGAATCCAATTCATGTGCTCTGACACCATTCAGTGATGTGAGGCAAAGTGCAGTAAATGGGAATGACTGAGAGATTTACTTCAACATTGCATCAAAGGTAGATGTACTCTGTGGTAAAAACTGCATCTCAAGCTTTAAAATAAATGTTATCTCATTGTAGACCCTGAGATTTAAAAAAAATCAAATAAAAAGCAGAGAACACTGAGTTGGAGTAAAATGTGAACTGGCTCCAACTTTCTTAATTTAGTGTAGAGAATTAGGCTTTGCTTTGAAGGCAACTTGACAGATACTAAACAACTGACATGAACCTTCATACAGAAAGGTACTTTTACCACAGTGAAGGGTATGCTAGAAAATCCTGCACTGTCTTGAAGAGTGAACGCATTCCCCTGTTCTCTGGGCCAAGATCAAGAATCAGGATGAGAGGTTGCTTCTGTATCCTCCTCAGATCGCAGAGCCACAAAGGTATGGCATAGATAAAGGAGATTTAGCTGTCCTACGAGCAGATCTAATAATAATTGAGTAGGGCATTTATCACAGAAAACAGAATGGTAAAATAGTAATTTACAATTAGTTCCAAATCAGGTTAGAGATAAAAATATCAAGCTAATTGGCTTGCCAGGCAATATTGAGTGGGAGGACCCTACAGGATTTCTGGAGCCTTGGTTTCCTGTGACTCTCTTGCTTGACAGAGTAAAGCTGGTTTATATGAAAAATGGCCTTCAAGAACCTCATAGGAAGGAACAGATACAAAGGAATTCCTCAGGGAAAAAAAACGCAGCTTTACTACTACAGGGAAAATCATTCACATGGCTAAAAGAAGTGCACTTTATTTAAGGACAATTGTTTGTGTTTCCAGACTAGCTAATACAGGAGAAATTTCAGTATGAAGTTCCTATGAAAAGGCAATTTTCAGAGGCTGTGGTTCTGCTCTCTCAATTTTACTCCTGCTGTGAAAACTGATGTTAAAAAAAAAAAATATATATATCAAATACCGAACTTATATAACTGCATTTCAAAATACATGCACAGGTATGTAGTTGACTAGCAAAATGACCTGATATTTAACCTCAACAGCTTTAAAGAAGCTTAATTTTTGTAATTTAATCTGAAAATTTGTTTCAAAGGCAATTTCTATTTTTCTCTTGTTTTTCCAATTCTAGCTTTGCCATTGTTTGCGATCCATGTTGGCAAGACACGCCCCAACAGAGATTTTCAGAAATATTGACTTCATTTCTGAGCTATCTAGAGCATAGTTACATATTTCAGAGGGATTCCTCATCCCCCAACTTTGAGAGAATTTGAGAAAATAAAAAATAAAATTTTCCGACACAGACTGTATGGCTTGGCACCAGCAACTATGGCCAAGTTTTCCAAAATGCTAAGCTACTCCGCTGAATATCCACAACGCTGAATGCTTAGAGAAATAAGCATTTATAGTGCTTGCACAGCAAACACGCTTTTCAGAAAACCTGGTCTGTGACTACATAAAACTGATTGAATCAGTGAAGATGTTTCAGAATTGAGGCATATCTGTTCTGTTACCTGAGGCTGTTGTAAGAATTAATTTAATTAAATGGCAATAGTAGTGTATAAATGAGATGGGAATCACATTTTGGGGAGTATCTAAATGGGAACCTAAATAATTATGGTTTATATGGAGATGGGGAGAAGAAAATGTAAATTATACTAATTTAGATAGAATACTGAGTTTGGCCTGATTAAAAAAGTTTTAGAGGTAAAAAGACTTTTAAGGTGCAACTTTAAATAATGCCTAAATCTCATTTAAAGTCAAGGGAATTGTATGAACACATAGCTGTTTAAATATTTTGTCATTAATTCAGATCAGGCTACCTGAAATATTTAAAAAATACACTAAGTATATGATATATACTTCAGTTCCGTTTGGCTCTCAAGAGACAAAAGAGGAGTTGCTGCTGTTATAGGCACAACGCATGCACACGCACATGTGCAGAAACAGTTCCTACCCCAAGGCAATTACAATCTAAACAAATATTCAGACATAAGCTAGAGACAGTGCTGTGATATGTAGTGAAAAGGCACTTGGGATACTGATGGAAGTGGATGAAGGGTACCATATGGAATGGTATATTTGGCTCAATACTATTTGAGCCACAGTAGTTGCTACTGCCACCCAGGAGAAAAAGATACCAGTCCAGAGCTATAATTAGAAGCAGTGTGATGACAGAGGGACACCAGGAAAGGACAGGATTCAAGACCTGGAGAGCTGCTCTGAGGTGTCAAAAAGCCTCACTATAGCTCAGGAAAGAGAGACGTGAGAAGGGAGCAAAAAGAGCTATTATGATATAAACTTTAGTTGAAGGGAATTTCAGGGATAAAACCATGAGATTCCACTGAAAGCTTGTGACAGAAGTCCCCCTATTGTCCCAGTGAGCCAGAGCAATCCATCTCCTGTGTGCATGTGTATTTGTATATGGGGGGGGGGGAGGAATCTATGGTTTCATCAGTGGGTATTAGTGCTTCAACTTGCACACACCCAGAGTCCAGTGACACACACAGAGTGGTTTTGAAACTTTCCAAAGTAAATAGAGTAATTTTTTAGAAGAGATATTTCAGCACTACACCTAGAGAACGTCATTAAAATTCCACATAACTATTTATGAAAAATGACTGAAACAAAGCAGTCTTATTCCATCACTATAAATGTGTGTATGAGGCAGGATTGTAGGACTTCCCTCCTTTGTTTTCTCCTTTAATAGCTGTAGTGAGAAGCTTCACTGTATTGCGTATGTCTAGACCCTGACCAATTGCTCTTTTGAACAGCCAGCTACCATGTGATTCCAATTCCAAATGTAAGATTAACATGCTGCTGCAATAAAAAGAAAACCAAAACATGTCATTAGTGGCCTTTCACTGATCTAATTTAATCAATTTGCAGCTTCAGAAGAAATGAATACAATCCCAGGGACATTGCCAGAAAGCCTGAGCTATGTACAGCATTCGGAAACAAAAGGTCCATCATCTTCCCCTAGTGATGTACTAATGCTTTGATTTCCATGCTGAGGATTAAAACTCCCTAAATTTCCCCAGGTAGCCACACTCAGCACGCATCACGTTTATTTGTTAACACGTAGTAAAAATTACTGATAGCTTTTGCTCTACATTTAGAAACTCCTCTAAAACTATAATCACTTCAGCCACTTTGCACTAGAATTGCACTGTTCCCTAAGTGAATCAAAGTCCCAAGAGACGGGTTCTTCTCACTTGCCTGAGCTCTTGTGTATGTGCAGATATGATAACTCCAGGGCAGAAACAGCAACACAGCTCACAGATCTGTTTCTGAAAGGGTTCATCTGTGGGCCCTTGGAGTGGTAGCCGTACTGTGAGAAGGTGCAGAAAAAGGAGTTGAATGTCTCTTGGTGCATGAAGTTAGAGAGATTTAAGAGAGCAAGAGATCCCAAAGTCAATCTTTGAAGACTGGCCCAAACACTGTTAACTGTCAGATGCTGTAGTTTACAAACAGGGGCTACACAAACTTCAAAAGAGCACCATTTTCAAGAGGCAGCACAGGACTGAATTTGATGCGCATACAACAAGGGGTTTGATCCAAGAAGTTTCACAAAATTCTAGGTTTGAAAACAGCCATGGTACACAAACAAGGACCCAAGGTCTTCAACCCTGGAAAATTTCAAAGGTATAAGCATGTTAGTTCTTTCTATTCTTTCCTCACCCCATTGTTCTGTTGAGAAAGAACAGAAACATTTCACAATCAGCATCCTTTTGAATGCATTTGCCTGGTGTACACATTTCCTGATGAATATATTTTTAAAAGTTTCACTCCATGAGTACTGGCAATGAAACAAGAAAACATTCAGAGGCATAAAGGAAATGGAAAAAAATCTATAGATCGTCCTCCTTTTGGAAAAGAAAAAAAAGGCCACTTTGCTATTAATTGCAGCTATTCCCAATGTTGGTTTTTTTAACTGTATATACAGCATGACAGGTCCATTCTGTGGGACACTTTCCTTTAATCACTTAAGTTGTTATTCACACATCTTGATTCTCCTGTCCTGAGAGATCCTTTCCACATGGAAATATGTAAAGACAACATCACTGCATTTCTGAACAAGCATATCCAGTTCCGGCTCTATCAAGGTCTCAGTCAGCACATTTCCTGCTCATCAGTTTCCTTCAGACAGCAGCAACACATAAATTTTTGGTGTAAATTAGTTTAGCTCCACCCAAATAATTACCAGCAGAGGATCTGGCCTAATACATTCAGTAGATAAATTGTCTTCTATCAGACTACAGTATCTTCAAAGCTACAATTTATCTGCATACTCTACAGTACAAGGTAAGAGTCTCGTTACATTGAGTCTGAAATGAAATTAAGCTTACTTAGGTCTAAGGTACTTTTTATCAAAGAATCTCATCTCCAACAACAACAAAAGACATAAACATCCAAATTTCCCTTGCTGTACAGAATATTAAAGACTTACTGAAGACTTCATGTGGCATATGTGGGATAATGTTCTGTTTCATTGCAGAACTGAAATGATTGAAAGAGAGAACAAAAATGGAAGATTGGAATTTTAGAATTGTTAGAAAAGCACATTATTTATTTACTCAAGAGACTATCTATTGGACAAAACTTCTGGAGATCACACATGGAAAATAATTAATCCATATTGAACAAACAGATGAAACTTATGGCTTTCACCAGATACTACTGACTTTTTCTCAAAGTAATATTTCTTCTCCTGCCATTTTTGTGTAATGTGAAAACAATTTTGAATACAAACCAGTCTGTTCATTAAGGCAATTTAAATATAGATAAAACTCTTATAGCTGGCACTATCATCTGTTAAGTACAGCCACCTGCCTGTACTGAAATCTTCCTGTATGCCATACTTACCATCATTCCCAAAAATTTGTCCAGCTTCTGTTTCTTACACAAAAATATAAATAAAACAAAAATACAACCAGCATCAGCCCCCAGCACTCCTGGCCCCAAATCCAAGTGCCATGCTTTCTCATATTCTTAGAAGTGGCACACTTTGAATCAGGCAGCCAGTGGGTTTATGTGGCTGCACACGTTCTCAAGAGACATGATGGAACACAGATCATGCTGCAACTGTATTCACACCAAAGTCTTGTTATGTTACCTTATAATGATGGATTGGAAAGTTAAAAACAGGATTATTCAACTAAAATGAGAATTTGCAATGACAGAAACATAACACGCGCTTTCCTGTTAAGGAAAAATCTGGGACTTAGATCAGCACAAGAACAGAAGGAGAAGAGGCAGTCTTCTAGCACAGATAAAACAAAATGGTGCCAGCAGCATGCCCTCAGACACAAACACGACTGAAGTAGATGACGACAGCTTGGTAGCCAGAACTGTGAAAGATATTACACACAATCTTACCCTAGTAATAGGGAAAAAAACTTTCAGGGTTTCTAATCCTCTCTGACAGAAAACTCTTATATGCAAAATTCAAGCAGAAACATGAAAATTATAATCAAGGAAATGCTACGCAGTTTAGAGTATCACACAAATACAGCAGGTATGTGAAGATAAATTTCTGCCACTGCTAAAAGAGCTACAAGAGCTTAAAGACTGACCAGAACATGGCAAAAGGACTACAGAGAAAATATTTGCATTTGTGCATTCCTTTTAGCATTGAACTGCCTTTTCAGATTCTGTGTTGTCTTAGCTTCCAACTTCATAGTAAATGGTAGAACGAGCAAGTTCAAAACTGCAAAGGCACATCACCCAATCAGCCGTAAAGCTATCATGATCTAAATTCATAATCTGAGAGGCAGACAAAGCTATTCTGGCTGCTGAAATAAATAAACAAGACTCCACTGCAAACAATTGCAAGAAACGCTGATATTTCTGCGTAACAAAACCAAGACACTTGGGCCTCTGCCCTAGAAAGGATCTTAAAGAGTATGGTGCACAGACACAGCTCCAGTTCTGCAGCTGTTTTCAGAATTTTTTAACAGAGAAGAACATAAGATCTTTATGACACCAGTGAAAGGCTTCCTCTGAAACTGCTTAAAGCACTGGCACAGATAGACATTTTCTAAACATATACTACTGGAGAGAAATGCTTGCATATCACCATATGGATTTGTAGGGTATATATATATATTTTGCTGTTGGCTTGTAAACTACAACAAATTAGAGCAAGCTTAATCACCTTCAGTTACAGCTTCTGTATTGAAAGTAAGTTATAGGTTTGTCTTTAGCTGAAGAGAAGGATTAATTTTGCTTGTAAAATTCTGCCCAAAGCTTTTAAATGAAACCTGGGAATAATGTTTAGGGATGTGTTTGTTTGGTTTAGATGAGTTCAGTACTCAGTAATTAATTGTTTATAGATTATATATTTTCCCCTAGTAGACCAGAATCTTCATATATAGCTACCCTTAAGTTTTCATCACTTTTTGATACAGTCAACATGGTTACACTGAATCTAAGCTTCGTTCTTGGCATATGAGAATGAAAATGCTCTCGTTCCTAAAGAAAAAAGAGAAAGCAAAAATTTCAGGGAGAGGGACAGGGTCCTACATACCTTTCAAAAGAATTACATTTTTAGAGAAGAATCGCCCACTCTAAGTAGCAACCTCTTTCACTGTCAAACCTCTTTTATGTCCTAGCCTCAAGGAATAACTTTTTATTCAAAACAAACAAATCCAAAACTTCTCTTAGCAAAGCAAACAGCTAGAAACCCAGGAGGCTCTCCTTTTGCACCTCTTTCTACCCAGAAAAAGGGAGAGGAACTGGTAGGAGAAACATAAAGCAATATCCCTGCCTCTAAAAGGCTGCTGAATCATGCGATAGGCAGCCATCTCTTCATTTTTGTCTGTTTTGTCCTGTCACATTTGAATTCAGCAAGAACATCATATGGTGCTAAGATCAATATTGCTGGTATATTTCCATCTCCCCAAAAGCAACATATTTTCAACAGTTTTTATTTAAAATTTGACTGAATTATAGTTATTCCTGTAAGTTATTATCTTTCTAATAGCAGCAGACCTGGCAATGGTGCTGCAGGAGCTGTGGGATATTATATACTGTTTTACTCTGTTAGCTGAAGAAATCCATTTAGACTTTTATGCTGAGTAGTGCAATACTAACACAAGGAGACATTTAAGCAGTACAAGAAAAAACCTTCAGTTTTCACTTTCACAGACATTAAACAGACTCTATTTCCTTCTAGGACTCACTGAGGATTCTGCTATAAATGTGCAAAAGCCGAACTAATACTATTCACTAAAGCTGTCCTGACACTTGACATCAGGAGACTTGGTTTTCAGTTAGTTATAATTTTGCAAATTTTATCTGTTTAGCCTGAACATTTTGATGCTGAATGTCACCTGCAGGGTAATTTGTTTTCTTCCCTTAGAGACAGACGGTTTAGCTGGTTGTAACCACAAAGCTATAGTAGGGAAAACACATTATTTTGCTAACGTAAAAAATAAGTTCTGGCAACTTTTGAAAAGCAACTGATGCAATTTCATCAAACTTTCAGTGCCAGGCAATGACTACACTGCTCCTGAAATTCACATTCTAAGTCCATCCACTTTCTAACTTCATCTTATCTGGGAAGCTTTCAGAAGACAGACCCCACAGGCTTCTCTCTGCTTAAAGAAAACAATGACCGCCTTGGCATACATTTAGAGAGCAGTCTCAAGAGAACTGGAGAAAAAAAGACCAAGAAAACTGGCCTTCACTGGGCTCCAAAGGAATAAGCTAAAATCCCCTCCTGTTAGTTCCAGAAGAACACAGAGGCTCCAGAGCGAATGTAAAGGAATGGTCTCATAGTCAAAATGGCTCTAAACTGGAGCTGCAATAATTGTTGATGCATAAAAAACTTTGCATAAAACAGAAGTCAACAGGCTGGTCACTCTAGTTATTCCAGTAATCTTTATGCATTAAAAATTACCCCTTTATTGCACTTTTCTGCAGGAACATTTGCATTTTTTTAATATAATAAATTGATTTCTCATTGAAAGAAGCCTTCTCTGTTTTCTCCATATCTTAAGCAAAATCAAACATAATAATCCTGCAGGTATTCTTTATTCTTTCTTTATATTATTATTGTACTTCTTTCACACTAAAATTCAAATCTAATCAAGTTCAAACTGGGAAAGAGAGCAGAAAGCAAGACTTACTCTGGAGTCCTGTCAAAGGAAGGGATGTCCCAACCACCCGTTGTGAGACAGGGCTGCAAGGCACCAGTTTGAGCCAGGTGGAAGCTGGAATGTCACTGGGATCACAAGGTGGACAAGAAAGTTTGGTCTGCCCAGTTACTGACTGTGCAGAGCCAGTGCCAGTGGGCTGGAGAAAGGCCCAGTCGAGACCAACCACCGCAACAAGGCAGACCTAGGGTAAACTGGGGTGAGTGGGGTGGAGCCGAAGTGAAATCTCTATAGGAAGACAGAACTTTCAGGTAAAGCAGTGTGTTTCTTAACACATCAAAACAGACTGTTTTCCCAGGCTAGCAAGAGTCTCAGACATGCTTACAAAAAGGGAAGAACTACTACTAAAAAGGCCTTTAGGTATTTGTATTTTAAACTCCTGGAGTCAGAATTTAAGGAGAGATCAATGGTGCAGCTAGAAACCAATGTTTCGTTAATACTCAAAAGGATCTTTGATGTCATATCACACCCACATAATGGCTGTTACACATGGCAGAAGGGTTAAATACACCTCTGTGAAACAAAGGGGGAAATTTCACTATTGTCGCCTCCTGCCTGGTGCTGGATACACTTTATTCTGAAAATAGCATGCAGCTAACTGGCAGTACTTGCCAGCATAGCTGAATTAGTCAGAAAAGCTGCCAGCGAGGTGGGAAATCTCCAAGTCTCTTTGCTTGCTGCAGGGCTTGTTCCACCGTGGCACAATTACAAATATACAACTGTAGAATCTGCTGTGCTGCTGGTTCTGAAAACAATAGTTCGGGGTCTATTTTCTTTATGAATTTCACTCAGTGCTCCAATTAATGCTGACAGGAACTGCACGCATACTGAGAGAAGCAGACTCATTTTTCTCCCAGGTAAAAAGAATTTCATTCAGATGGCCCATGCTTAAAGATAGAAGTTCTTCAAGCATGCGAGCTTCAGACTTACTATAGCTGTCTGATTCTTTGAAGTCACTGCTCTTCTTCACTGTTTAGTGATAATAATCAATTTATTATTGCATTATAGATAATTAATCTATAGATTAATAGATAGACAAAATGTAAATCTCTATCAGAATATTCTCAGAAAGGAGGGGTAATTATGGCCGAGAAGCCTATTATCTTGCCTGGGGTCCTGCCAGTTCTCACAAGGTGTCAATGTCAGGCAAATTCATAGCAAGAAATTAAAAGATCGGGAATCAAGCAATGGAAAAAGGGATTCAGCAGATGAGAACCACAAGGTTAGATTTAAGCTGGCCCTCTGAAACTTTTAATCACATATGCATAGTCTCTTTTTACATAAATTATTTTGCATATTCTTTACATAATTTTTGCATAAAATGTAAAAAGAGTTTGTGCATTAAGATATGATAGCTCCCAGACTTCTATTTAGCAAAGGGTCTTGGGGAACTGCTTAAGAGAGAGAAAGGAAGAGCACAGGGAAATAACTGCAATGACAAGATCATGCGCATGGAAGGAATATGCTGATTAGATCATTAGACAATTCTAAGAAATTATGGTTACTGATCATGGGTATTCATTCTCCTCACTACCCCTGTCAAAAGTCTGGTATTGTAACATTACAAGCAAAAAACACTTGCATAGCCTGTTTTTCACATTTCTGGAATTAAATCTTTTCTGATTCACCCTTAGGATTTTGCTCTCTGAGAAGCAGACCAGATTGACAATCCACTACACCCGGGCTCTAGTAGATCTTGAAGTCGTGAGCATAGTTCCTGAAGCAAATGGCACCTATAAACCACAAAGGTTGTATGAAGACAAAATGCATCTAGAATGACACAACAATTCTGGAGGCTGCATATATTCCTTTCTTCTCTTCATAGGCCATCCAGAAGAAAAAGGTGAAATACCTGAGTTACTCCTATGGCCAGGCTGACTAGTCTAATTGGACATGAGATCACACATGCTTTACTGTACCTAACTAAGCCTCCACTGCCTGATTCCAGATAAAAAAAGCAATGCTACAAAAATTTAAACCCCAAGTTGCCATAAGGCAGTCCAAATCACCCTTTACCATCAGGGTTAACAGTTTCTCTTTGAGAGGGTTTAATACCAGAACAAATACATATGTTGAGGAACTCCTACTTCATGCCTGTCAATAGCTAAATCATTAGACTTCACTGGCTAGAGCAGTGCATGGGGTACCTGACTAAAAAGAATCTGGCTTCTTATGTTCCCTCCAGATTAGAGAGTCTCTTATTAAATGAGACTAGAAAAGTCTAATATCAGCTTTATACTTTGCCTTCATTACCGGTGTATGAATTTGTAGATACACTCACTTGAATGATTTCATTGCTTCAGTCTTAGTTGAATCAGTTTAGTTACCGCATTTTTCATCTTTGAGTAACTTCATTTATTCTTATTCTGTTTTCAATAAAAACTATTAGAAGCATGGAAAACATTACATTTCCTAGATTTTACGACGGGCTACGAACATGTTGGCATAGGCAACCTCAGATGAGAAATCTCTAAGGCACTTAGCTTTGCTTGCAATTTAAAATTTATTTACATCTAAGGAAAGTTATGACCTGAATGCAACACAAACAGTCTGTGCCTTTGTAAAACAGACAATATAGAACCATATGAGAAATAACGGGATGATGAAAAGGGAGAAGAGACCAGTATAAAAAACTGTAAGCTGATTTAAAAAGAAAGGCTAAAAACCTGACAGTAGGCTGTTCTGAATGGGAAAATGCTGTGCATGAAGATGATCACTACTGGTGTTCCTCAGCTTTGCATTTGGGACCATTTTTATTTAGTATTTTAATTAATAGTGTTGGTACAAAAAGTAGGAGAGCACTCGCGGGAGTTCCTGATGACATAAGGGAGGCATAGTCAGCATATGCAGAGGCTAGGTTTTACAGAGGAATTTTATTCGTGGATGATCTTGTTTAAGAGAATAATCAAAATAGATGAAAATTTAATAATACACAGCTACTAGTAATAAAATAAAAAGATTACTATAAGCCTTAGCCTTACCTGTGGCAAGCGACAGAGGAAAAAACCCTTCTCTTTATTAGTAAATCTAAAGCTGATCCCAAGTCACGTGTGTAACGTGGTCACGAACATGGCAGTGCAATGCTAGGACTTAGAGAGAAAGGTCAAGAGGAGGTAGAGAAGTAGCAATACCATCAGGTAAAAAGAGAAGGTAGAGAAGTAGCAATACCATTGGGTAAGTTACCTCCTTTAGAACTCTGGTAATGAGTTTTTGTAAGTAATAATTCCCTGCACCAATACCGGTTTGAGGGACTACTGTCTAAATATGAGGAATTGAAAGCCTATCTTTTGTACGGAGAGTAGAAAGGTTGGCTTGTCTAAACAAAGGCTACAAAGAGAATTATTATTTGCTTTAAGTACTTTAGGAAAACAAATACTCAGACAAGTGAGGAGGGAAGGAGGAAACAACAATCCGGGCTAAATAACATCTGCATTACGAATTAATGGACAGAAACCGGCTGTAGTAAAATGAGAGCTGGAATAAGATTCTGTTACAGTCTTCCAAGAGGAGTTTCAGGGACAAGTTATGTTTCTGAGACTAAGCCTAATCCATTTGCCAAAGGGATTTATACTGATATGATTGCTTATGATAGAAATGGCTTGGACTCTTGACCCAGGAGGTCCCTCTTCTCTTTATTTCCTTGGAGATTTAACAGAGAGTGGATTTCCTCAGGGCTAGCACAGTATCAGTGCGTGTTATCAGACAGACGACAGTGTGCTACTTCAAATCTGATGATACATGGCTGGAATTTTAATTATACACTGCAATTTTAGAAGGCTCTTAAACTCCTTTCAAAAGTCAGGCTGCAGTTTTTAAAATGGATTTGAGAGAGGTTTGTCAGAAGTTAGATATTTCAAAATAACTGACTACTCAGAATTCTTTAATTTTTATCATACGATCACTTCAATACCAGTTAGTTGGTAAGTCCAGTGAAGATTTTCTGGCATTTTGGTTTTCCCTTAAGCAATGGTTAGCGAGGTTACATTCTATCTCATTAAATTCACTTACGGTTTTATCCAAATACAGTATTGGTCATGGTGTCCTCCTAATATAAGACACTGAGCTGATAAACATCAATTCACCTTATAGGTGTTTGCATTTGAAGTAGGAATGAATATTTCACTTGGCAAACCCCCTGGGGTTCTTCAGATAAAAGCTATATAAAATGTGGTCTGTCATATGATTAGTATATCTTGACATGGGGTACAAAATCTGAGTTATGTGCCACTTGCATTTTCCCCGGTGTATCAAGTCATCTTTTTGCATTTCGGTATCAAGGGATTTACAAGGTTACAACTCCTCCATAGTTTAATTTGAAGTTGACTTTTCATGGTAACTGTAATAAAAATAAATGACGTGCATCTTCTGAAATAAAGAAGTTTATGAAAGAAAATTACACTTGTTAAACTCTAGTTGTCATAGATGTCTGTACTCTGAGAAACTGCACAGAGTAAACAAACCATTTTGCTGTACAACCCTCAGCAGCCCTGCATTAATGAACAAAAAGAACCCCAAAGCCACTTTCTGTATCTGTAGCTTAGGAACTTCGCTGGTGTTGTATATTCACATTCATTCAGATAATAGAACAATTTCCAGGGGAGATAAAGAAGTCAGATGATTACCAATGTCATTACAAAGATAAAAACACATTTTTCAGCTTGAAAAACATACTTTCAAATGGAGGTTTTGGAAAGAAAAAAACATGTAGTTTCCTACTAGGCATAGTTTACTTGTTCTAAGTTCAGAGCCTCCTAAGCATTAAAACAATAAAATCGCCCTTCTGTGTTTTTATTGAAACAGAGCAACAAACACACAAAAAACCCCCAAACACAAACTCCATTCAAATCTCAAGTTATGGAAACATAATGAACAGGCATTTTTAGTCTCTTTTCCCATCAAAACAATGAACCATGAAAACAGATTTTGCTTGAAACAGTACTCCTATCTCTTGTCTTTTCCTTTTGTTCCACCCACAACCTGTTGGTTGATTTGAGAAGTCATCTAGATCCTATAAATTCACAAAATAGGCAGTCAGAGGGGAAAACGCTGATGTACATGCCTTCTTAGCAACAGCAGAGCAAGTCCTGATAAACAGATAAACACCACATGGAAAAGAAAAATTATGTTTTGAACCTGCACCATATTAGATACTGTTGTCACTCGAGTGAGACGTGAATGCATAGGAAGATAACATTTTTATTAATACTAGTGCTTACAGAACTACTTCTCTGATGTCTCAGTATAAATTAGTTTTTCAGTAAACTATTTTTTATATATATATTCTTAGGTAATTGCAAAACCCCATACCCCATTGTGTAATATACAATGCAGCCACAATTTAATTCCTGCAGAAATAATTTACTGATTTTACTCTACCAACAGGAGAGATGCTAATGAAAGTACCCAGTGGACTGGACCCAGATAAGGAGAGCTCTGGGCGGGATGTGGAGGGTCATCACACCTGCCTCCCCCTTTGAGCTTCCTAGCTCACAGCTGGGATACAGCTTCCTGCACAATTCATGCAAAAAAAGTCAGGCACCTAAAAGGAGGTTTCACAACAGATAATACATAGAGTGGTGCAATACTTAAGCCAACCAACAGTGAAGACTGAAGAGTTTTTCTCAAATCCCATCCATCCCTGGTCTAACACACTCAGTTACAAACATGCATTTCAAACCTGAGAGATCTGGATTAAGGATCTATCTGCGCTGCACAGTGGCCCACAGTGTTAACAACAACTGAGCTAGTGCTGGAACTGGAAACAATGAGCTATGTTAGTCAAGGGTTGCATGAACACTAATTAGCTTTGATGGTGAAAAATACATGCCTCCGATAAAGAAGGCACAAGATATCAACAGCCCTGGGAACTGAAACTGAAACCTTGCATGAATGGGTTCCCTATTACTCCATAAAACTTCTTCTCCCTCTTATTCATTCTCTCCAGCCCCCTAGATCTTGATATTTTTTTTCCTAGCCACTGGCAAATTTCTAACCTCATGGCAAGAGCACTTCCCTGGCAAATGAGTGACAAATGTTTGAAGTCCATGGAGCCCAGAAGAGATAAAGAACCTACATCTACCACTGCCACATGGGGCACTCATCACCATTGCTCTCCCTTTCTGCTTTGATACTTCTCCATGCTGATCTTAATGGAGTCTGTGCGTGCATCCCACTAAGGTCAGATACCTCAGAGGCCACAAAGACAGCTGGGTTTATTAATCCCAAAGGGAGACGAATATGTACCAGGACACTAGGCAACTATTTTGGATTTCATGGAGTTCTCTCAGGAAGTGAGAGGTCAACTTATAATTACAAAACCCTTCCTCTACTCCTATCCTTCTTTTGTAAGCAGTGGTTTCTCAGGAACGCTGGTAGGTGACTGTTTTTTATATGCATTTACATTCTGAACATGCCATGCAGAAAACCAGGGAATCAGTAAAAACTATATTCTAGAAGAAGTTACACAGCTTTCTTTTCCCAACTTCCAGAAAGGAAACAGTAGTTTATAGAGGAACCACTCTCTTGTGTTCATATTAACTTTCTGAAGTTGTACTCTATAATATTATTGGATTAGAGCTCAAAGAACACTCAATGTCATCTTCTAAACAATGGCGGAATTTGGGTAGATTTCTTTCTCCAGATAACGCATGAGAGATTTAGGTTTTGCTTTAAAAAAGAAATAGAAGTACAAATTTACACATGCAGAGTGTAAAAACACATAAACATATGCCACAAGAAGTGTCCAAAGAATCCAACTTAACAATTAAATGGGAGTTCCGGAAGAAGGAACAAGAGGTTTCTTTCCTTCTACCTGCCCCCAAGAAGCCCCTGAAGCCAATTCTGCCCTCATGCATGTGCAACCTCACCTTCCTCAGTGCAGCAAAATAGAGTCCCAGGTTCAAGTTAAATCAGCTCAAACAGAAGAAAGGGAAAAGCTGTTATTTCTAGTGATCAGAAATCTAGTGCCTTTTAAGTACATCTCAGCTACTTAATTGATGGAGCTGCCATTTCTCCCTGAGCATGCACATACTTTCAACACACTTTCCCACTAAAATATTTTACAATGGAAATACAACTCTTAGGTGAATTTAGGCCTACAATAACCAAGTAATGTTTCTTTTATTAGGGCCCTTAAAAGCAGTCCTTAGACTCCCTGGAAATCTCCAGATCACAAACTGATAACCACTCTGAGTCAGAAAATGTGGTCTCTTCTCTATCTCTAGAACCCGCAGGCTAGAGACCTGGGGACTGAAAATGATGCCAAATTATTTCCTTCCTCCTCATAGAGCCCTCCCATTTACCCATTAGTTTTAACAGTGAATAGTTGCTTTGTTGCTGGACTAACTTCCACAGAACACTTAAACTGGCCATTACATTCATCCTTCACAGTGTGCTCTGAACAGAATGTTGAGTGCAAATAATATCTATAAATTTACTACCAAATAAAGGATTTTCTTACTTAAAACATTCTGTAAAAAACAGAATAAACACAAACAAGATGGGTTCTTGTTCCACTCTGCCATTTTTCTGATGTCTGTTCTTATGCAGCTCTTCCAGTGGTTTTGACAGGAGGATGCCCTATGTCAGGCTGCACTTTAAAAGAACCGGATTTGGTTCTAGCGCTCTTTCAAGTTAGGGGAACCCAGACTTCCAATCCCCACACTTCTTGACTCAATTGCATTTCCTTTTTTAAACCATCCCACTGTCCTCTCTCGGTTGACTAAGAGTAGAGACCTGTCAGTTCTAGCTGTAAAGCTTTAGAGTTAGCTCTACATTCATACACTGTTTTTCTTTTTTTTTTTGCCTTACAGTATGAGAGACAGGATATGTGGTACTTAATAGTTTTTTTCTTGCCATAGGGGTTTTAGTTAATAACACAGAATTTGGACCATAACATGTATTTAAAAGTTTTCCCTCTCCTCTCTGATTTACAGGAATGGAACTGTCTGCCTACATGTAGAAGAAACACAGATAAACAAAGTTCAACCATACTTGAAATTTTTTTCTCTTTTTATGCTACTTAACTGGAAGATAGCTTATGCTATTTTCCAGGAACTACTTGGGAGAAACTACATTTCATCAGGAACCTCTATTTTAGATTTGTGAGATTGCAATGAAACCAACATGAATAAAGGAATTCTGAATACCCCAAGCCCTTACTTTCCCTGGTATAAGTAAAAAACTCTTAAGGTTTCAAGAGAAAATTACACCAGAGGGGACCTCTTTAACCATAATATTAATTTCTTATGGGAAAGAAAGGATGAGCCTACTAACATCACCAGCTGATTTCAATAGGTAGTAGAATCATTAAGTAAAAATTTTACCTGCTGAAGTTAAAAAAAAAAATAATCCAAGACCTCATTGTAAAAACTCCATGTAGTACACAGTGGACAGAATAAGGGCTGAAGATTTGTTACTGGACACATGACTGAACTCTAAGTTAAAGTGGAGTCTAACCAGGTTTTTAGCCCTTAGGATCCTGTTTTTGAGAGCCCTTCACAGCAGTGACAGGAAAACTGGCAGTTCTGCAGGATCCGACCTCATCATAACCACACAACAGCAGCTGCAGGAAACGTCCCCGTCTAAGGGTAATGTCCTCATTAAGCAAAGCTTCTGGAAAGGCTCATCAGCTAGTTAAGAACTGTGGCTGTGTCCAGCTCTAGCATATATTCCAACAGTTTTCACTGAATATTTTAACTGCCACAAAGCGACCTCTTTCTGTGCTGAATCAGCACTTCCAGAACAGACTTGTGTTTGGTATATAAACCCATCTGGCAAAGGTCCTGGTCAGACGTACCGCTTTTTGAATGAATGCAAAAGGAATTTATGCAGGGAGCAAAGAAAAAAGAATACAGGTCAGAAAAATAAAGATGAGAAGGCAGAAAAGAAAGATTAAAGTGCCACCTGAATCAGAAAAGGGAAGGTTAGGAATAGATTTCTAATCCTGGTCTACACAGCATACCTCCCCCAAGGCAAATCACTTAATTCTTCTAATTTCATCTTCCTCGTTGGTGTACAGCTTGCCTCATAGGAACTCTATAAACAACTTACTGCTCCTCAAAGTACTCTGAAGCTACAAAATGCTTATTAATAAAGATGAAACTGAGATACAACAAAGGAGGACAGAAAAGAGCAAGAGAAGAGAAACTTAGAAGAATAATTAGAATAATGTGGAAAAGATTTTCAGAGGATTGGAGTTATGGTGCAGGAATAAGAGAAAAGCCACATAAGTAGATTCAGAAAAATGTAACAGCAAAATCCTTCCAGCCAAAACTGTCTACAAGAAATGACCACAAAGAGGTTTGTAGGTAACCTATTTGTGACCTTTTGGTCTTTATTACTCATGATAAAGGGTTGCTTTCCTAATCCTAATTCATTTTCAAGAACAGCAGATTAACAAGAAGGGATCACTATCAAGCTGAGTCTTCCAGATAATAATCTCTGCTAGCTCTGAATAATCACTGAAAGAGGAGCATAAAAGGAACCATAATAATTTCCTTTTAATGCTGTTGATGCGGAATATGCGGAAAGCTAACACAGAAAGGTGCTAGAATGCTGTATTTTCATAACAATTGTTTTTTCACCCTAAAATAAAACCAGTCAAATAAAAAAGTAATCTTATTTATTTCATCCTACAATGTTATCCACATACAGAATTATTCAAGATAAGGGGAAAATTATTGGTTGTCTATCTAGCAAATTAAATCAGATTAAAATACAGTAGGAATTTTAAGCAGAGCTGTTCCTACACACACTTATTTCAGGAGAATTTAATTCACTTAGAGAGAATTAAGCTAAAAGAACAAGGCTTACTGACTTCTCAGGAACGGGGTCCCCGAATTAAGCTATGCTGTGTTTTATGACTACTTTTCAAATTTGCTTAGGCCCTAGAAGTCACCTTCTTTTGCCAAACATTGAACACACAATGCTCACCTGCTGTGGCTGCTTATATGGCTCTTAACTCAGCTCCTGCCAAACCCTGTTTAGGTACGGCAAGTATTCAAGTCCCCAAGTTTAAGTATGTGTACATATGTATGCATACTTATAGACAAACACACCGTTTCCTGTATTTTACTGAGAAAAATACAACAAAATCTAAAATCCACAATCCTAAATGCTTAGAGAGATAAATTTAAATCATAAAACAAAAAGGAAAGCTTAGCAAATATTTTACCTTACAACATCAGAGGAAGTTAAAAAGTAAGAGATGTTAAGAGGAACAGTACTGCCCATTTCACACAAAGAAACACCTGAAATCTGTGAAAAACAACACAAAAATATACTGGCCATTATCCAAATCTATGCACCTGTGGGCAACAGACATTGTATCTCCCAGTCCAGCATAAAGATCTCCTGCATCATGTTTGCACAAATCTCATTAGCTGCCCCTCATGATTGCCTGGCCTTTTTTTTTTAATTATTTTTTTTTTTAAAGTATAGTGTTAGTTTTAGAGAACTTGGACAACTTGGGATGTCATCTTTCTCTTGCCCACAACATAATTCTCATTCATCAGTGCAAGTTTTCTTTCCTGCAATTATGAACACAGTCTACCAGACTGTAAAGCAACTCTCCATTTGATTCACTGGTTAAACAAGCTTGAGAAAGAGGAACTGGCAATATCTTCCGTTTCTAAGTGATGCTATAAGATCACTGCTTGGTGTTCGTAAGTATGCAGATAAATCTCCCCTCTCTGACACACAGGGAAGAGAGTGAACCAATCAGTGAAGAGCCTTCCAACTTCACATGTCTACAAGACAAACTCAGCAAATCTTGTTTGCTCCCTCAGATTTATTAGACATTATTTACAAGATTTGTGTGCTACCACTGCCTGTCCTGTGATGTTTTATACTCGGCTGGTCATCACTGCATTGCCTGTTACACAGAACTCCAGGCCAGGGAAGAAAAGCCATTCTAATCAGATAAAATAATGGAGGCATGACAGACTCATATATTTTAAAGTGTGGCATAAGAACTAACTTTAAAATATTACTTCCATCAGTAATTTTACCCCAAATCAAATGAAACCTAAAACTTGAATAAACTGTACTCTAAAAATATCAATGCATTATGTAGGAATCACAAGCAAGTGACTGACATAGCAGTTTGTCCTTGCAAATAACAATGAATTGCTATCACAGTCACCACTGACAATATGCCTAGTGCTTCCCCTCAATGCTTACTGTCAGCGTCATCATCTCCCCATCTCCCTCCACCTTTTACAAGCATGTTTCTAATCCATTAGCTGGGGAATATGTACATATATACTCTCTTCCTGGTAATGACAGTCTGCTGCTACACACGCCACACACGATGACAGGATTTGCTGTGTTGGAAGTGGTGCATGCTTCCCTGCCAGAAACCGTTCTGCACAACTTTCCATAGACGATCCCTGAAATGTTTGCTGTGTTGTCATGCTCCCAAGGTCAATGGTCATAACTGAATGCTGACTCTTTTTTCTTCCTGATGCACATTATGGAAATGCATTACATATAAATATTATTCCCTGAACAAAAGTCACTGTAGTACTTAATCCAAACAACCAGCTAGCCAGCCAGTTCAGGATTAATTCAAATCCCCCCTCTCTTTTTTTTTCCCTTCTAACATCTGAAGATGGTACCTTGTCCTACTTTTGCAATCTCTTTCTTTTAAGATTGATTTATGGTAGCAATTTTCTTCCATCTGCATATCCATGAAAATTTGGGACCCAGCAGCAGAGCATAAGCTTATTCTAAAAATAAGAAAGCTTCACAAAAAAAAATGAAGTAATGTACGAACACCCATGGTGAGCTATGAGTACATTACACAAAGCACAATAGGGACCCTGTGGAACACAACAACCCTAAAGTATTCTAGGCACATTTTTATCCTTAGCAAGCAGATAAAAGATGATTGTCAGTTTTTAAATCTCTAAGGATGAAAAGAAATTCACCTTGGATTAGGGTAAATACCATGTATGAAAAGAGACAGACAACAGATTTCTCTATGGGAGTCATTTTTCTCATGAACTTACTCTGATTTTTCTGTGGGTTCCTGTTAAATTAATGATTCATGACTGCTTTAAACATTTGCACTATTAACTTACTGGATCAGTAACAAAGAATTTAGAACTTCCTTTTGGGAAAGCAGAAAAAAAGATGACCCACCAGCATCTACATGGAGGCTTATGAGTTTTATACTTTGTTTTGGGTTTTTTGGGCATGTCCTATGGGTAAAGCATAAATAATTATCCAGACAAATTTTTAAACAACATACCAAGTATCTAGGTACTGATAATAAAGTGAACATAAAAGTGCTAATTTAAAAGCTATTAATACAACGTACTTTTTTAATGGAACTGGACTGCAAACTCCATGTATAGGTTTGCCTATGAATAATGGAAAAAGTTATTTAGAATATAAGTGCATTCCCTCATTCGCAAAATGAATGTGACCCAAACCTACTATTCCTACAGCTGTCACCCCACTACAAGGTAGTTTTAAATGCCATTGTAGAGAGCTCATGATACAGGTCCTGTATCACTGATGCTATGACTACAGATGCCAAGGTTGGATGTGGAGTTCAGACACTGAAGCTGTCAAGTCCACTTCTTTCACAAGTACTAAATTCACATGGATTCAATTCATTTTTTATTTATTTTTAATACAGGAAAAATGTTCCTGGACTTTCATATTACTGGGAACTGATGAAACCCTTCAGAGGGATGTGTATCTGTTAGCACAGCATGCACAGGCAAATTATTAAAAAAACTCCAGGAATAAACACCATTAAAAAGTTCCCTAATCTCAGAAAGTTCATTGGCATAGTTTTAAGTTCATGATTAGACATGGCAGAGGTTAAGTAAGCATCTACCATGAAAGGAATGCAGAGCCTGGAAGAAGGTTTTTTTGTTTGTTTGTTTTTAATGTATTGTGTATGGTTACTAGCTAATTAAGAGTACAAAATTCAGCTATTTGCAGAGAAGCTGCAGTATAAAGAGCTGGAGAACAGTGATGACCTTGGAAAAATTGTGATGCCCAGTCTATTGTAACGCTAAGAAATTATGATTTCACCTTTTGCCATCTCCATGCAGAACTCTCACTGAACTTTTGAGAGAAGGCAAAGTGCTGCAAATATCACAGTTGTGATCCCACCATACCTCTTTCCTCTCCTTTTTTTTTTTTTTTGCGAACCTGGACCTAAACAAGCATCTTGGTTAAATCCACAGGGACAGAGGAAAGAGTGAAGACAGTCTGCCTTGCTAAGCTTGTATAGAGAATAACTTCTTCACTATGAGTCTAGACCAGTCTCTGCTAATATTTCCTCTAACTTGAAAACAACAACAACAAAAAGGTTAAAAAAATACTCTTTAAAAAAGAAGGGAAAAAAAGGCTGAGAATTGCTGCATCAACTGTGGTACTTTGCTTCCTCTGCAGCTAAAACAGAAAAGTTCTGTTAGCCTTCTTTCCTACATACCTAGAACACAGTCTTTGATTTCTCACGCAAAAAGCTAGCTTATGTTTATTGGAAAACTCTGATGAACTAGTAAGTCAAATACTTTTACAAACAAAAATTCTGTGCAAGGAGGAGGACACCTAGAGGACCACCTCAGGGCCCTGACATCATCTTTGTGGCCACAGTAAATCACACTATTAAATTGCCATTACTAGACACTGACATTCACTTGGCTCAAAATATATTTTTCTGTAATTTAGTGTCATCTTAAACTTTAGTGAGGCATAATTTCAATAAAATGAAAGGGAGAAATGATCTGAATCAGTACTCTGAATTCACTTATCTGTACCCCACCATCCCAAGAGGGCCCAATCCATGCATCTCTTGTTTCTACTTACTCTAAATGCTCTGGGTAGACTCAGATGGTATTTCAGACAGTTGTTACTGAAGAACCTTATTCCTTTGGCAACAACTTATTTCTTCAGCTGTGCTGTTGTTACACCATTACAGTTAGCATTTCCTAGTCAACTTGGTCAGAAGAAGGACTAGCTGCAAGAAAAGAAGTGGGTATTCACACTAGTCTTGGCAGCCTAACCACAGATAAGCAGCCCAAGCGTGTTATTGTCTGAGATGATCCCATTTGCAAATCTGTAGGCTCATGGCCTTTGGATCCCTCAAGTTTCCTTCCTTTGTGTTTCTTTTTATTCATTCCAAATTATTCCTCCAAATTTTTCCTTTCGATCATCTAAGAAAGCCAACCCTTTTGAACTGCTCTGCAAACCTTCTGTATGTGCTCATCCCTTCCCTGTCTTCCAGCCTCCAGGGAACACCAAAATGGCACGGTGAGGAAAATACTTCGGTACTGCCCTGAGAAGAGAAAAAATGCAGATAGGACCTGAAAAGCCTTAATGCAGCAACAGGCTTCTTAGCAGCTCTGTGTAGGAACTGCAAAGTAAACAAGGAATCAGAGAGCATTTCCTTTCCATCTCAAAACAGTAAGCAATACCAGCTGCTTCTCTTTGCAAAAGCAGGGAAGGAATTTCCATTTCTGATGGTCTTAGGGGTTGTCAGCCACACTCTTGCTCCCTAGAGAAGCAGGTGACACTACTTTGTTGCACAGAGAAATGGGAGGATTGACCTTAGACTGTCTGCTTGGGTATGAACCTTAACTGCTCAGTTTGACTTTAGTTTATAAACTGTATTTTTTGCCTCCTGTACTGACCTAAATACTGCAATGTTTGGTTTACAAACATGTCAAGGGAAAACTGGTTTTGCCCTTGCCCTACATTTCCCTTTCTCTTCCCAGTTTAGCATCTCTAATATATTTCCTTTACCCATATTATAGAAACTACTTTTTCACATAAAATATTTCAGTCATTTGCTGGAATTCATAGGCCTGTGAGTGGACTTCATATCCCATTGTTTAAATGGTCAGCATTGAATCAATTTATTTACATTAACTAAGCAATTTGCTATTAAAAACATTTAAAATGCTACTGCTTTAATTAATGTTTGTAAGGCTATTTTTTTAAAAATAAAAATTCAGGCTGACAAGGAAAACTTTTGTTGCTACAGTTTATAAAAGAGAAAAACTCACCTCTTCTGACATTCATTTTCCTTCCACTGCCTTTTGTTCCATCAGACTATTCCCTCTGCACACCTGCTCTCTATCTCCATTTGTGTGATTAATTATCCTCACTTCTTCTCTACAGGCTTTGACAAGTTCCTCTTCCTTCTCCAGCTTCATCCCCATTTTTTGCCTTGTGTGGCTTAAATCTCCACCCTAGATTTACTGGCTCCTCTCGAAACAACACAGAAACTACCAATAAACAGTCTTAAATAAAGCAACAATAAATAGCAGAACACCTTGGCTATATACCAATTTTTGGAGAATTTCTAAATTAAGCAGTTTTAAGAGTAGGAGCTGGCTGAGGGGTTTAGGTTTCTGTGTGATATGTACTCCCATGGACAAACAGCCGTATTCAAAGACATCTTTATTACAGCATTCTACACACTTTTCCCCTTAGATAACACAATTAGAAATTATTATCAATTCAGAATCTAATACAAATGCTGAGCAGTATTTTCTGTATGTCAAAGTATCACATAGGTGCATCTCAGTTTATTTTTTTCAACATCAGAGCTGCCTGGTATTATATGCTATAATTAATTCTTCTCAGGATTTCCACAATTATTATTCCTCTCTTGTCCTGCTTTCAGTTTGTTAAACCTTGTCAAAAAATCCTGCTGTTAAGCTAAAACATACCTGTGCTTTACCACTTATGTAGCCTTTAATATGGAAACCTTGTACATTTTTTATTAGTAAACAATTCAAAAGCAGATAATATCATCTTCACAAAGATGGGTCTGAGTGTTCCTTGAGAGGTTACAGTAGAGAGGACCGAGATGGTCCGGCACTGAAAGTGCATCTGTGATATCTAGTTTTGTGTTCCGTTTCCTTCTCTGCCCAAAATTCATGTAACCTTTCCAAGGCTTTCAGTTCCAGATTCTCAAAGGTCAATAAGTCCTTGAGTATCTTTGAAATCAGAATAGTCTCACTATTCTACTTTCACCATTTGATAAGACTGGTAAGGGTCTGAGTGTGATTATGGGATAGGCATTTCAGAAAAAGCACAGAGAGTATGTTTGGCAGCATACAGAGGCAGAGATGTAACAGGTATTACTCACCTATGTGAGGCACACTATTCGTCCTCTCTGTCAAAGAGGCAGAGAAGAGAAGGTAGGAAAATACTTAATTTTGCACAGTCATTTACAAGCAATTGCATAGTCTTACATTCTCACCAGCAATCCTTTCCACATATCTAAACCAACCTGCACTTATTAGATGCCCATTTGATTCTTTTGCCCTGGGGGTTCTGGCTGTCTTTACAAGTGATCCATTCTTTACATTTAACAAAGAGACTCAAATCACATATGTAGGTATAGTGAGATGTGGGTGTCCTGACAGAAAGATTTGGCCTCACATGTCCCACCTCCAGGTTCTTTTTTTTTCCCTTTTTTTTTTTTTCCTCCAAGCATGTTATTACTGTCTATGAGTCATTTCATTAATCCGGAGAGAAGGCTAGAAAACAAGTGAATAAACACCCTGCTTCACAACCTTCTGTCTGCACTGTTTACTTCTCTGCTAATGAATGAACAGCTAAAAACCAGAATTATCCTAACTGGGGACATTCAAAGGGACATTATCTCCTCTTTGTCAATAGCTGCTGCCTGGGTCTGCCAGCAATTACACTACACGGTCAGAGGATGATCTCTGAATGTTCACTCCCAATGACAGCGTAAATATGATAGAAAGTCCAGGAAAACAGTGGAAAGGAACATACATGCAAGTCAAAATGAAGAGCACAGGAGTCTTTCACATGGCCACACCTTTCCTATCAAAAAATTATTTAAAAAAGGTGTGAGAAACATGAAACAGCTGTGATGCCAGACACAGGACCCTGTCTCCAGCAGCACAAGGTCAGATCTCATATACACTGTGCTGGAACTCAGCACATGCTCTGAGTTCTGCAGTTCACTCTGTGCGTGTGGACAGGGCTCTTCATTTATCACAAATATGGCAGGCAACTGTCTGAAATGTCCTACTCCCCCCTTTAGAGCTGTCAGAGTGATCCTATCTCTAGTGACATGAATAAAGATAGAAGATGAAGGACTAAATGAGAAACAAATTACTGTAGCCTCGGTTTTGCCCTCCAATGCAGGAATTACAGGCATTCAAGGTCTAACTTCTGCCATCATAGAAGCCTGGGTTTTACTCTCCCTTGCAGTCCTACAGCTGCAGGGACAGATACAGGTGAACTGAACTGTATGCTCAGTGCAGCCCACACTTCATCCCAACTCCTTTCGGATTCACAGGATCAACTTTTTCTTGCCTCCCTCAAAAGCATATAGAGTTAAACCTTAGGACTATTATTTTAAACACTGTAAGGTGTTTAATAAGTCCCTTTCAACTTTCAAGGATAGGAATATTGCACAAAACAAGTATTTACTGCCCACAGAAAGCATTCTAAATAACATTCAGATTACTATGAATTATTTTCAAAATAAGGCATGGTGCTAAGTCTGCTTGTGCACTTTATATACTCTTTCCCCTTTGTTGTTACATATGCTCAGATTTTGGAATTTAGTCTAACATTTATATTTCTGCACTTTGGCGCACAGTTGAACACACTCTTCTCTGATCTGCTTTCAAAGAGAATCTATTAATTTCTATATCAGCGAGGGCTGATGTTCAACCCCTGAGCTAAACATACAGTCCAACAGAACATGAAATTCAACATTTGGCCATCCCCTGATGATTTCTTTTCCTGCTCCCATTCTATAATGGGACAGCAGCTTGTACATGCCCCCATCACGAGTGGTGTATTTCCACTTTTGTGACAACTGCTCGCATACGAGGTTTTGTCTCTGCCAATCCTCGCACAGAGGTGCCTGCCTAAAGTATGTTCAAACACTTGTTACAGAAACTGCTGTGTACCTTCTAGATGAGAATATGTTGTCCATGGTGTCTGGGCTGGACAGAAAGACTGGACATCACTGGTCTATGACATTGCCACAACACACTGACTTGCGTCACCTGGACTTCTCAGGACTTACAAAGATGGGCAGACAGCCTCCACACCTGCTCTGAGCCCTGACAACAAACATGCTGACATCTTTGTGGCTGGCAGCATTTCAGATCAAGAGTTAGTATTTTACGAGGCTCCTTGATAGCTTGTGACACACAAATCAATGCAAAGGTAGCATTCAGCAAAAAAAATAGCCTTTCCCTAACTCTCTGTAAGACTCTTTCAACAGAACATAGTTTTCTTATAAATCCAGTTGTATCAGGAAAAACAGAAAAAAGCCCAAGAGTATGAGTTAAAAGTGGTCAGCCAAGTGCTAACCACCACTCCATCGCAGACAGTCTATTTTCCCCCTCATCTGCCACATAGTGCAGTAGACCATATGTGGGGAGGCCTGTTATTAACCCTGGCTGGAGGACCATGTTCTTGCATCCAGATGCTGTGAGTACAAGAGGTCCAACCCTCAGAGCAGACATACTGCTCACTCCTGCTCACCATTCATATTACAGGACAGGTTCTCATTCTGTGCTAATACCTTCTCTCCTCCAACACACGCCTACTAGGACTGGGTCCACTCTCAGGGAGAGGATGACAGGACATGATCTGCCAGGCAGCTTCCCACAAAACTAGTTTCCTATGGAGCTGAGGTACAGATACCGAGCAATATGTACAGACAGACAACTAACTCCATGTCCTTTCAGCTGACCTGCCATGCCTCATCTGCCTGTGTAGAATAACAAAGGCAATTCCAGCTAGAGCTCTTCCCCTCTTCCCCACTGCTTCTCTCCTCCACTTCTTTGGACTAAGCAATGTCCAGTGGCAGATGGGAAAGAGATGACAGAGACATGATACCACACCACATATACTGGCAGTGAGAACCTTACTTTAATGATGCTGTGGGAAGGGAAAAAAGTGAACTTGACAACAAAAGCTCAGACTAAATTTTTTGAGGCTTCGCGCCAGAGTGTATCCCTCTACATATGTAAATATGTATTTGATTTGTACTTCTGAATTAAAAGCCTTTGGGCCACAAAACTTGAAACGCTTTCGTGTGTACTTAACTTTAGGATATATAACTTCAAAGATGTAAGCATGCAAAGTCGCTCTTGACATGGAAATCATCATCATACAAACAGAAGACTAGTATGTCTTTTTTAAAAAAATACCACTTTGGCAGAATGGTATTTCTAATTAATAGAAATTTGAATTAAATTTCTTTTCATGTATGCAGTAGTTAATTCTAATCAAGCAAGCTCAAGGTTTTCAGTTGCCTGGATAGGACTAATTAGATTCTTCCACATTATTACTTCAACATATACAATCACACATAGCACACAAATATCAACCTTCTTTTTAACAAATATGAACTTTCTTTTTAAATTTTCACTGGAAATAATTTTATGAAGTTGGGAATAAAATCTGCGCCAAAGGGAAATACACAATCTCAGGAATTCTACAAAGAAAAGTTTCAGGCTTAAAAGAAATGCTTTAAAATTAATTTGCTGAGTACAGAACACCACCACCTTTTAGGCTTTATATAGAAATGAAGCAACTCTTTATATTAGACCGAAGTTATGGGAAAAAGGTTTGATGCATGTGTGTGTGTGTGTGTGTGTGTGAATGACTGTAGATATGCTATGAAAGCAAACAATATTAAAAACTAAAGTAATCGCTTATTATTACTGAGTTCCTGTTAGCCAGGCATATAGTTTTTGTAACTTGAGATGACAGAAGCTTCAAGTGATAGCACCAGATGCCTTATGACACAGAGTTGTGTACTTTTGGAGCTAATGATTGCTTACTAGATAGTTGTTCCAGGATCCTCGAGGAACAGCTTAGAAACTGTCTTTGTGCAGGAATGACAAATTAATCGAGAAAACATTTGATAGCTCTACCAAGTGCCAGCCAAGGTTTGAGCTGGATGCAGAGAATCTATTACGAAACAAGAAGGCAGACCTAGCTGAGTCATTTTAAATCAGGAAATTCAATTCCTTCCTACTCCTCAGATTTTAAATATCCTATAGCAAAAAGTTTCAATAGGATCTTTTTTTTATGTTTAGAGAAGAAACCGAAATACTGCAGTCAAGTCTCTCTAAAGGAAGTACTCATTACTTCCAAAAAGTGTAAAATACAATCTAACAAAATTAAGAAGGAGAAGAAAATCAAAGGATTAAAAGGAAGATAAGTAGTCCACCTCATTTTACTCTTTGTAGTTAAGTGACGTATTCCACACAAAGACTTAAAAGCCAGGAGGAGGAAATAAAAGTATTTTTGCTCTAAGTGGCTGCCTCTCAGTGAGATAATGTACAACCAGCACCAAGAGATTTTTGGAATAACAGTTCTATGACCCAGGACACTAGCATGGTGCTTTACAAAGCTGATTGGAAAAAAGCTTAACTTCCATGGGAAATGGGATTTTAAAGTAACAATTTCCTAAGAAATTTAAACATGTTTATTCTGAATAAAGCTGAGAAACAGCAAAGGTTAAAGCGTCCTGTGCAGGAGTTGGGCTGATGACTCTACTTATACCTCCCCATTCACCACAGTACCTTGGGTATGAGAAATGATGACGGAGGAAGTGCATTAACCTCTGGGAGAAGTCTCAGTGAGGCAAGCATGGCAGAGCTGCTCACCATGCCATCAGGTAGGGGACTTCTATGACTCTGAAGGGAGACCAGCATCCTTTTGGGTTATCTCTAAAGAAGGCACTCATAAATATTGGAGAGCGTACCCACAGCCCATTCTCAAACAGTAAGAAAAAGTATTAAGGTCTAGTTGGGTTCATTTCTTTGTGGAGGTCTTCTATTACCCTCAGAGGGTATCTTTCCTACTATTACCCATGGCTTGGAACTTCCTCCTTAGCATTTTACATACAATGTAGTTTCTCGTTTCCTGCCAGGTAGTGGGATTCCTTGAAAATCTTCCAATACTTTACACCACTTTACACCACTAAAAAAGTTCAGAAATAAGAGAAGAGGTGGTACAACTGTAATTGAGCCAAAAAAGAAAAAACCTCTGCATCATGGAAGGCTAACTTTGAGACAACTAATTAGATTTTTACTCAAGACAACTGTCAAACATACAGTGATGAACTGCAAGATAGAAATGCAAAATCTCTGAAAGCAAAAAAGAAAGTTAACTTCACCTTGACAAGGTTTCTGCAAGCAGAAAGGGAGCTCACTCAGGCAACTTTGGGAGAGCAGAACTTAATCTGCAAAGCATATTTGTTAAGTTATTAGTTGCTCTAAAAAAAAGGGACATTTATTTGGTATACTAACAACATTTACTCAAAAGTCTCATTTATAAACATCAAGCTGAGCCTTGCTTTAGACTACCTCAGAAAAAAAAAAAAGGAGTCTGTATTGTATATCTATCTTTAGGGAAACATAATTATTTCTGAATTCAGGAACTGCTCTGGGTTGGAGCAGCAGCTAATATCCTAACCAGAATTTCCTTGATCATTATTCAAGTGGTAGCATTTTTATTTTAAAAAACCTTAGTCCTCCTCCCCCACCAGTATTTCTCTTCTAACACATTCCATTCTAATTTTAGTCTTTTGAGAAGTTTCTTTTCCAGATCAACCCACTCTTTTTCACATTTAAATAATTTTCAGTTTTTTTAAAGAGCTCAGCTTTAGCAGGTGTTTCAGTAGCTAAGCAATAAGAAATCTCTTGAGAACATCTTCCATGTTTCCCAAATGGATTAGCCTGGAAGTTTTGGAAGAACAATATTAGGCAAAATAACCTTGCCCTTTAATTACAAAACTGGAATAAAACTCCTAAGACAAAAAAGACAAAAAGACACCCCCCCAAAAGAAGCACTTATGCTCACTGTTAACAAATAAAGAAGGTGCAATAAGAAACAATTGTTACATGAGCAATACCAGTAATTAACTTGAATGCAGTAAAATTCAACAGAAATAAATTTAGAAGCTTAACATGGAAGAAAATGATCCAACTCCTCCTTTTTTGAATTATTCAGCTTCAGTGCAGCCCCAGGACCAAGAATGCTAAATGGTTTGCAACCATAGACCAAATAAGTACATTTCAGTGGCTAACAGTGGAAAAAACCCAGCATGCTGTCAAAGCAGCAGAGACTTTACTAGTAATTTGGGCCTGCAGCCCCACACAGGTAAAACATGTTTATTATCAGATCTGGAAGCTGAACTGAAGCAAGGTCAAGATACCGGTATACTATCTTCAAGTACCACCCCTCCTCAGGCCCTTCGTGTTACCACCAGCTATTTGAAAGCTGCTTTTTTTCTCTTTTGGCTCCTGGAAGCTAAAAACAATGCAGTACATTTCACCAATTGCTTCTTTTTGCAGTCTCAAGTACCATGAGGAAACCCACTGACAATGACGCCTCTGTGCCTTTATACAGTTAGAGCAGACCTATGAGATCTTGGCAACTGGTAGATTCGTGAGGCAGGAAATTTTGAAATAAAGTTAATGCTAGGCATAATTTACAGATTTACCAATACAGGTGCTCATCTACAGTCACAGGGTTATCTTCCACATTTCCCTAGAGTGCAGGAACATCCTCCTCCTCCAGTGGTAAAAAAGACTAATAAAAAGTTGAATCTATCCTGCTATGTCTGTACAGAGGTAGTACCTGCAGTAAAAAAATAAGTTGGAGTAGAATACAACAGCAGACATTTCTTACCTTATTCTTCAGCATGACATATCATCCCCATTTCTACTCCCTTTGCCCCATTAAATTCTTCTAACCACACAGACTAAAAAAAATAATCCTATTTTAAAGCTGTACTTAATACTCAAAAAGCATTTTCTTATCTGGTGCAAAAATTTCAGGGAAACAATTCTTCAGCAAATGCTATTACCTAGGATTGCTCTAACCTCAATTTTCCAGATGTGAGATGCGTTTAAGTATGTACCTGAAGTAAACTTGTTCGTTACCTTGCAAGAATTTTTAACAATATTTTATTTTCTTTGAGATTTTGACTATGTGTTCTCTGTCCTTCAAGTTTGCTTCCTTGTCTTCATCCTGTTTAGGCTCTCTAAAAGAGAATTAACTGTGTTCTTTCTCTGCTATGCCAGCTCCATTACTGAGAACAGCCAGGTGAAGAGGGGAAATACTGGTACCTAGGAAAAAGAGAATTCTGGTGTTTCCACAAAAACCCCTCTAAAACACGTACTCTTGGAAGAAGGGAACTCTCCCACATGTAAATTCATTCCCTGCTTGCCTTCATTCCCTTTGTCCCCGTGGTTTGTTAGTGAGTGTGAAAGGGCACTGGTGAATGCGCTAGGGTGTATGGGTGCATCCTCAAGGACAAGTTTTCCTCCCATGAAGTACAGCTAAGCTGGCTCCCCATGGCTGGCTTCATCCCTAGGCTAAGCATGCAAATATATCAAAGCAGCTGGACATAGATTAACATCTCTTCCCTACCTTTAACACAGGTTTAAAACAGTACATGTACTTATGATTATGTGCAAGTGATTAAAAGCTTCAGTTCTCTCCTCCTCACTACATCTTCCTTTTCTCAAAAGCGCCTTTGTCTAAACATGGGCCAAATAAAGTCTGAATTGAAAAGAGGACGGGAAATTAGATCAAACTGAGTATGTAGCATTCTCATTATCCCTCATGTCAGACAAGTCAGAAGCAGTTACATAATTGGGCCTCTAGACTCTAGGCAATGAAGTGTTAAGAGAGAAAAGCAATCCCAGGACTGCATGCTGGGTTTTGACAAATAGAAAACACAGAAGTAGGCCAAGAGCTTACCATTAACGTTAGTTTTTAATTGCACCATGTCAGAAAAAGGTTCATCACATGGCACATGTGGTCAAAGAGGTAAGGAAGTGTGTATTGCAAGAAATGGAAAAGTGAGGGAGGGAATTTTACCTATGGTTGCGTACACACTTGTGTGTGAATCAGAAAAAGTGCACTTGCCAGTGAGCGAGCAAGAATGCATGCGTATGAAAGGAGTACAGTGCAGAGAAATACAAGGGGAGGCAGCGGCCCATAAGCAATTGCTATGAAAAGGAATGGGGGTGGGGAATTGTGCACAGCCCTTTTTTAGCTTCTGCTGTAAAAAATAAATAGACCTTTTAATCTGTGTTCTCCTTGAAGCCTTCTCTATTGACCATTCATTTCTTCTTTCCCTTCCCAGCTCTTTACCTCCTCTATATGGCTGATGAATATGCAAATGCATAATCAGTTCTATAATAGCCTATCCTTTCTAAAAACAGGCTATAAATTTGGATCCTAAGCAGCAGGTTCTAAAGAGACCATTATGCTATATGGCTGGGGGAAGAGGCAAGACCCAAATACCCCCACTAGCACACCAGAGTTCTTTATAATGTGTGTGAATGCAGCTAGAAGGCAGGCCCTTCTTATAACAGAGCTAGCAGCCAGAAAGGAAAGATCCTCTGCAAAACGTACACATGAATCTCATCACAGGCTCCTGCAGGGCACAGCGCACGTGCTAGCAACAGGCAGTGCTCCCTGCAGGCTTCGGCGAGAACACTAACGCCACGCAGCCGCCGAGATCCCGTAGGTTTCAGTTTTAACTGATGCTAGCCACCGGAATTGCGGGAGCTCTCGGGAGAGCCCACTGCCCCGGCTGCGGCTGGAGCTGCCCCGGCGGGCGCGCCCGGCCGGGCCCAGCGCCCCGGGCCCAGCGCCCCGGCCCCCCCGCGGGCTCCCGCTGCAGAGGGGCGCCACGGCCAGCAGGTGGCGCCGCGGAGCCGGGGCGGGGGCGCTGCGCTGCGCTGCGCGCACGTAGGCAGCCTTAGAGGTGCACGTATAGAGGTGTAGGGATGTCTGTACAGGTCTGTCTGTAGGGATGTCTGTACAGACACGCAAACGCCACGGCCACCCTCGCAGCTGCTGGGGGAACGTCTGCCCCCCAGTGAGGGGTGACAACAAGCATGGCCCCCAAACCTGGTCCCTGGCAGATTCTCACAGCTCCGGTTGACTCAGACACGGTTAAAACAAGACCAGAGCTCTTATGCCCTGCTCCCACTGTATTACAGAAGACAGCTGCGTTACAAGCAGGACAGCAGTTTGAGGGTCCATGCAGTGCACGTCAGCTGCTTCCCAGCTCCCAAGGAGTTCCCTCCTTTCTTCTGTAAAATAAGCACAAACACTTCTGTACAATACTTGCATACTCTTCCATGTCTGCCATTTTGAGGCCCTCCTCAGGTTCCCACCGGCCTTTTACCCGGACTTCTTCCCTGGATGTCATCACTGCAGGGTAGAACACAAGAACTATTAGTCCAAATTTAATGAGATGGTATTGTCCTACTATACAGGGACTGAAGGCTGAAGGTGCTGTGCCCAAGTGCATCAGTTCATCACTCCAGCTTCTCAACTGCAGCGCAGTAAAGACTGGAACCCCACAGGAAGGAATCAAGTCCAGATGTGCATTACAGTTCCCCACGGAAAACTCCTCAGGAACAGATACGTGTCTTCAAGCTCCAAACTGAACTGACAAGCAAGAAGGCACCGGCTGGCAACTGAGAGTTCCTGCTCAAACTTTGGGCAAAACAGAAGCAAAAACGTGGGTTGCAACAGTTTCAGTACCACTGTACCCAAGGCAGCCAGGATATCACCACAGTATACACAGGTTGTCCTATTAACTGGGATAGTGGGAACATGTATCACCCTGATGGGGCACAGAGACGGGAAGGTAGGAGTCATGTACATAGCATCCTCAAAAAATTTGGATAAAGGGACAGAAACTTGGATCTGGTTCTAATCCCAACTGTTGCACCCTGAACACATCACAACTCTTCATTCATTGTATTATCATTTACAGGTAGTGAATAATATTTGCATAATTCATAGAAGTAATATGATAAAATAAATATATACAAGACATGCTATAATCACAGAGATATCTAGATAAACATAATAATTTTAAAATCATCTTTGCACAGATTGATATTTAAAACCAAACCCTTGTAATCTTAAAAAATGCTCAAAGTTGGGTAGCCTTTGAACGTGGACATCATTGAACACTTTCCTTCTCCCTTTTCCCATCACCTTCAACACAGATGTACCTTGCAAAGCAATACAAACTCTGCAACATCTCAACAACAACAGGGATGACAGGAGGAAGGAATGTTGTAACACGATTTATTAAAATCAGTTTATAAAACCCTAGGACCAGTTCACAAAGAAGAATGGAGGTCTCACCCAACACTTTGAAGATGGGAACAGGGCTCCCCAGACAAGGTCCAGAGCCTCGAGGTGATCTTTGTTGGAGGTAACAAGATCTACGTGGCAGTCAGATTTGATGACTCAGAGCCTCTCTGGAGCCTTGTTTTCCTTTTTGTCTTTTAACATTCTTCCGAGCCTATTAACACACCAGTACTGTGTGTGCCTACCACAAAGTAGTTTTTGTCTGCATCACTGGAAGCACATAATTTTCATCTGAGACTCTGATAATACTTTCACAAATATTTCCTTCACCTCAACTAAAAAAACCCCCAAAATACAGCGAGAGGAAATATTTTGATCACAAAGTAAAACAAATTAGCAAACCAAGGCTAGGATCCCATAAAACAAGAATCAGAACAGGAAGAAAACAATAGGTGGGTATCCTTATAGGTAATCTCCCTTAGGTGGTGAAAATCTTTGGATCCAGAAACACTGACAAAACACTGCAAATAAAGTAGCATCCTCCCCCTCCCTGACCCCAGGAAACAAACCAACCCCAGCACCCCAAAAATTTGCTATTATCAGCACATCTTAGGCACAGGATCTGGAGATAACTACCAGAAGGGATGCTGGCAGACACCAGGGTCTATTCAGAGAACATGCATTTGCCACTTCTTCCTGAATTTCAGAAGTCCCTCTTTTAGAGCAGTCTCATGTATACAATTGCATGTCTTGTTGCACGCCCTAGAGGTTGTAGATCCAAGAGGAACAGCAATATTCTCTGCAGGATACTTTCAACTAATTAAATCCTTACTAAAACTCTTCACATAAAGTACCACTTAAATTAAAAACATTACAAGAGAGGGATCTGACAGTGGCATAGACATGACATAATGGTTACAGTTTAGAAAACTTATACGTTATCAAATGAGAACCCATGACAAACTCAAATCTTCACATAAGACTACATGAAGACTTTATGAAAATGGAAATGTATGGATGCTCTTTCCTATAACAGGAATTACTGTTTACTATTTAGGTGATATTCTGTAACTATAGGAGGCAAGTTTGGAAATATTGACTATTACCAATTCTAACATGAAATGCTGTCCGGATGCATCCATAATAGAACTGCACCTGTGCTACTCATATAAAGAGCAGTGACATTTTTCTCCTTTCTCAGTACTCATGTTTGAACTACTAAAACACTCCTAGCAGAACACCTGGCATTTTTTCTATTCCCGAGTTTAAAACGGTAGCAGAAGTTACTCTTGTAGATGGCTGTTAAAGCTTCAGTGAATTAGTATGCTAAGACTGCCTCCTGCTCTCTCCTCTCTTCCAGTACAGTTAAAGCCAAAACAAAAACCCGTAACATTTCTGGTATTACTGTACCTTCCCTAGCAATATGCAACAGAATCATGTCATATACGTTAGCCTTTAAAAGCAAAGCCCTGACTGAAGTTATAGAAATGTAATCTTTCACACTGCTCCCTCTTTGCAGGACAGCTTCTTCACGGTCTCATTGCCTTTGTGGTACAGACTGAGTTGATCATACTGATTTTAAATTGTTCCTTTTAACTTTTACCCTCCACCCACAGGTCCTTGGCTTCTCTTCTCATTGGTTATTGCACCCTGGGGCTGCAGAAGAGGTGCCTGCCTGCTTCTGCTTCTTACGGCGTTTGTTCAGGAGGCGGTTGTTGGATGTTTTCAAGTCTTTGATTTTCACCTGATCATAGTCCACCCTCATGGTAGCCAACGCGCTGGTCATCTCCTCCTGAAACCAAGGAAGCAATTCATTGAAAACCCTGAGGCAGAGAGTGCACAGCCACCCCTCACTACTGCCAGGAGATGAATGTACAAAAAGGAACCCTCTGTTACACTACAGCCAGAAATAGCTGAGCCCTTTCTGCTGTACTGGACTATGACTAAAGGCTTCGTTCTACTCATGGACTCATTCAGGAGGAACCATTCACACTGTGTTTGATATGTGAGCATGCAGGACTGCACTCCGCTGGCCTAAATTCCTCCATGTCCCTATGCCCAGCATTTCTTACTGGCTGGCTCTGGGCCTTCACCAGCTACTGAGCCTGGGCTTCTTAAACCAGAGTCAGAGCGCTGCTTTCCTTGCTCTGTTACCAAACTAGGTTAGCAGGAACTAGAATAAGGAGTCCACACAAAGTTGGTTAAAAGTATGTGCTTCAAATTCACACGCTTCCTTAGTTTGAATTAATGTTTAAGTGCAGGCAAATCTTAAACTTTTTAATAAGCCTTTGAGCAAAAATCTGCTTAAGTAAATGAATGTCTAGGCATTTAGTTCAGGAAAGGAAAAATGATTAAATATTATGCGAATGCCGGTGGCCCAAGGGAATATCTCTGGTACCTATACAAAGCACAAGTATAAGAAGTTCTCAGAAACATGAAGAACACTAAGTGAAACTATCTGTTTAATCCCTTTGACTCAGGAGGCAAATGTTGCCTAGGTCCTGTGAAATTTTACCATTACATAGTTCAACAGCTGAGACTATACATCAGTAATTTAAATAAAATCAGTAATCAGTAAAATACACTACAGGAATGTTGCAATTATCAAAATGCCAAGCATTGTAAGTGCAAAAAATTCAGAATTAATTGTAAAAGCATGCCAACCTGATAAAGGCCAGCAGGAAAGAGTTAAAGCTTGCAAACAACTTTTAGTCTGCCCTACAGTTTCTCTTTGCAGGAAGCATTCAACTGTCATCAGTACAAACAGTAGGTGAGGCACCTGGTTAGATTAAGGGAAAGACAGATATATTTTTATCTCCCCTCGCCAAATGTCACAACAAGAGAAGGCTAAGGTTATTTAATGTTGTTTTACAATACAAGAACAGAGTAGAAAACCAGAATGCAGCTCAACCCTCCCACCCCCTCTCCCTACATTTTCATCATATTCTTCACTTTGCTATAATGAACTTCAAGCTCCCTCAACACTGTCCCTTCTCCTCTGTGGTTACATACAGTGTCTCATCAGGCAGCATCATTAATAACTTTGATCATAAACATCTTCTTTGTTGGTATTTGGCACAGCTGTAAGGTTGTCGGATGAAACTCAAATAGCATTCTTCTTTTTTAAACAGTTATCATATACACTACTGTTCTAACCAGGACTGTTTATGCTTCCCTTGTTTAACATGGTTGTATTCAAAATAGCCATAATCTCCAAGGAAATAAGCATACACAGAGAAGCCAGCCCATCTAATCTCTTATCAGACTTGACTTCAAGAAATCTGAACTATGATTGACTCACTTTAACTTCATCCCAGTGGTCTTTATCCTCTTGCAGGACCCGTGCAGTATGAAGAGGAGTTGGTGGCACTGCCATTGATCTCTGAGAAAAGGGAAAAATACCAAAAGAAGTGTTCTGCAAAATCACATTTGGGAAGTGACTGCTTGCTCTTCTAGGTGTATGGAGGGCATGAAAGTTTATCTAATGTCCTTCAGTGGCCCTCATTATTCATGCTTTCAATCACTTCACAAGCTAATTCATGTGTGAGGTAGAAAAGGACTATAGTCCCCACACAACAGTATCTTTAAAGAACAAAAGGAGAGAGAAATCAGTGCTGAGTTTGTTTCACTCTGCTCCCTTCCAGTCCAACCAATAACCCTGTGTTGGATAAATTTTTATGTACATTTTAGATTTTAACTGCCATTTCACTATTCATTAGTCAATGTTTTAAAGTGGTTAATTTGACCTTTATCTTCTAGGATTTGTCATAGGAGACATTTTCTTGTACATATACATTAACTGAGATTACCAGTTTATCAGATCATAAGGGTGCCCCAAAGAGGAAATTATCCTATTATTCAGAGTAAGGCACAGTTCAGAAGACAGTGCCTCACTTGAGATGCTCTTCCACATAAAATTAAGATCTATGCTCACCTACCATGAAAGATCAGTACTTTAAATTAGAATAAGGTACAATTTCTAAAGCATGAAGCACAGTTCCCTAGCTAAATTCAGCAAGAATCACAGTATTTCTTGCCAGTCCATAACCCAAACTATAAATTCATATTCTATCTCCCTTATGCTTTCTACTCAAACTTGCTGTCTACTGCTGTGGCATCCTACACCAGACACAGCTGCACGTCAGCAAAGTCTAAGGAGATCTCTGTATACGTCATTGTAAAATAAGCATTACATTGGAAGCAGTGCTTATACTCCGCCAAGCTAACAGCACCACTGCAGTAGTTACAGAAGTGGAAGCAGAAATCATGACTCCTGCATCCTCTGGAAAAGGACCCTAGCTGGCCAGGGTATAGGTTTATCAAGTACATCTGGGAGGAGGGAAATGGAAAACCAGCAGACTGGCTTCAGTGGTGTCCCTGAGCAGGTGTTGAAGTTGCCCTCCCATCTGCTATGAGCCACTTCTCATTAAATAAATCTTATCTACAAGCTAACTAGAGGATTATGTGCTCCACCTAAACTGACAATTTTTGCATAGTCCACAATAATATTTCTGCCACTCATCTAATTAAAAAAAAAAAAAAAAGGAAAAAAAAGAGGAGAGAGAAATACCCTCCTCCACTGCTTGTGCGAAGCGTCTCCCCATACACATTCCCACTTAGGGATTTAGGAAAAGAAAAGGAAGAACATAGACATTCACTACGTTGGTCTTTCCCTCTCTCTCCCTCTGCCTCATGGGAACAATAGGTTCAGCAGAAAAAAATGTCAATCTGCAGCTCCTAGAGCATTCTTCCAGGAACGGTATTCTAGCACAGCTCTTTGGTGCAGCAAGAGTCTATAGACCTTGTCTCTAATCTCCTCCTTATTAATTGGTTATATGCATATTTCAAGTAACATGTGTCGCTGTAGGTGGTAGCTTCCTTAACTATTAGGCACTCATTCTGTGAAATTCATCGCCTGCTGACTTCTGGAACACCTCCTTCCTGGGTCTTCAAACACTTAAAGCTGGAGGTATTTATTCTGAACAGTGATTACATTTTTATTTGGTTAAAAAAACCTTAGAAACATTGTCTAGGTTCTGTTCCAGCTCTACAGAGTCTTTGTAACCTTAATTTCTCAGCTTTCACAACTCTGAATGAAGACATCTATCTACTTCATCAGGATGTTATACAGCTACATTTCTATATGATTCTAAGGGCTTTCAGATCTTCAAACAGGCATTATAGAAATGCTGACTATTAGTCATGCCTCTGTTTCTGCCCCTTCCTCTGAGGATCAGCATAGACAGAGAAAGCACTGTGAAAGAACAGGGCATTCTACAGTACAAGTTATTCTGTTCCTGGCTGATGATTTTTTGGGCAGCAAGAACAAGACTGGTGTCCTTTTAGGCACAAATATGAGAAGTATAATCTATTATTTTAAGTGACACCTACAGAGCAGAGATGATATCCTGAAACTCAGCCTGATAACTCCTGGGATTCTTGTCTCTTGGTTGAAATAATTCATATTGTATTATTAGAGTCTTTTTTTCTTTTTCCCCAAAAAGTATTTTTTAAGGAAAAGTAAATTCAACCAAGTCATAGAATGAAACCTGAACTGGGACCATTAATAGCTCTGTGTACCACCCTATCTGGCAATCTCTTACAGGGCACTAAGCCGAGACCCTTGCTCCTCCCCCACACATTTCCAAACTGTGCCAAGGATGAGAATTCCCACTAAGCATAGGACTGTGTTCACACTAACACAGCTATGCACAATGGTGCCTGAAACCACTAATAATAGCTCTCTTTAAATCCTGCACCGATGAAGTAAGTACATACAGTTTATTTTTATATTTTTAAAGAGAGTAACACATGCATATGCTGCAGAGTCAACAGTGACTGCCTGCTCACAGAAGATATAGATACATTCGGCTTTTGCTTCCAAGGACGCTATTGCGGTTGTCTCTCTTTGTGTGTCTTCTGGTAACACCAAAAAGAATTGTGGTTCTACAGGCAGATGACCCTCTCTGAAGGGCACAGTAGGTTAATTAAGTATTAACAGTAATCATCATCCTTCTCTTGCTGTGCTATGTGGAGCTACATGCAAGTTCTGCATGTAAGAATTCATCTTGCTCCCTTGTAAAAAGAGATATGAAACTCACGTTAATCCAAGGGTGATTCATAAATTGAGAAACTGTCATCCTCTCTGTTGGGTCAGTCTTCAGTAAATGGCGAATCAGTTGTTTGGCTGAAAAATAGGACCAACATGGCATGTTGTAGTCTACTACTGTGTTCCCAAATAACCTTGAGAACACAAAGAGCTGCTGAATGAAGGAAGATAATTTTGCAAAACTCAAAACACCTACCTATTGCTGTTACCATGTGAAGAAGTCATGTACAGTGTGGTAGGTTATTATGTTTAAAGAGGCAGAACATGAAAACATCCAAAACAAGAGGGAAGAAGGAAAGACAAAGGATTGGGGTTTCATCTATGCTATCTACATCACCAAACCGACTGTTTTGAGAGCAAGAACTTGAGAAAAAGAGAAACACAGGAACAGAAAGCTGCCAAGCTGCCTGTCTGAAAGATGGCGAGAAGCTTGGCATTATGGGCTGAATGAATGCATAAGCTGATGTTTTGAGAAATGAGAGAAGACAAAAACTAGCACAGGCTGTGGGGAAAAAAAAAAGGAGACAATAAACTCCTCTTTTACAACTGAGAGGCCACTAAAAGGACAACAAAGTCAAAGAAATGGATTTGGCAAACAGGCTTTGTAGCAGCTTTCTGTGAACATGGTATCTGCCAAAGCAAGAATACTAAGTAACTGAGATATGAGATGATGAGAGTCTGGACAAGAGTTTCATTAATGCAGGCAGACAGACAGGAAACACTACATCCAAGGGATGTTATTTAGAAAGACTTAAACATAACTTCCTTGGGGAAACCTAGAAAAACTTCTGAATAAGAGCTCTCTTTTAGAAACATTGAATGCAAGATGACTACATGCTTGTAAGAAGCTGCCAGAAGTACAAGTTGAGACTTCAGGTTGTCAAGAGACGCTGCAAAGGAGGTTTACAGAAGAGATTACCTGGAGTCTAAAATGTACAAGGAAACAAAAGGAGGGGACCACAAACAGAGCCCATTAAGGTGATTACAGGAAGCTGGTGAGGAATTTAGAGGACGCCTCCACAGATGATGCAATAAAGGTGATTAGATAAAGAAAACCATGACAAGAACAGTAAAAAGGAGGGCAAAAGGAAGCAGCCTGCTGAAGGTGCCTGATCAGCCTAAAAGAGTGCACGTAAACCAGCTGAGCTTAATAGGCTCAAAGGTAGAGGGCACCTGTCTTCATTCAGGCAAGCATACAGAAACCCTACATATTTTCCAAGTGAATGTTCTCTCACCAAGCTCCCCTAGCATTTTAATAACTGCTGTAATATGAACAAGACCCAAGGCAGACAAAATATTAAGCCAGCAACCCATAGGTAAAACATCTTCCTTATTAATGTTCAGTAGTCCATGCTGCACATGCAACCATGACATCCCATGAGGGGTTAAAGTGCCACAGATCACAGTATTATCCAATGATAATTTGTTATTACTAAACAGCAAACAATAATAGGATGCCAGCAACAGCCATATAAAAGGCTTGTTAGAAAAAAAAGATGTGCCCAGAGGTTGCTGACCTTTCTCTCTAATATGACGGGCAGGTGAGACTTCCAGCTTATGAGACTGCCAGAATAAGAGGGAATCAAAACCATCCACTTTCAGGACACTGGTTTAAGCCCATCCAGGTCACAGCTGAACAGCAGCAGCTTTTGGTCAATGACTTACACAAAATAAATTGTTGACCTTGATTTAAGTGGTGGCTGGCAAGTTCCCACATCACAAAAAGCTAGCATGAAAACTCACCATCCTTGCTGGCTGTATCACCAAGGAGGGCAAAGACTGAATGAGTTCTTAAGACAGTTTGCCTTTCTTCCAACTCAGCTTGCATTGCAGCTGTCCTGGCAGTCTCCTTTCTCAGCATTAAAGGCTTTTGTTTCCAGAGGGTTTAATCTCGGCATTCACTAGCACTAGCTGGAATTTGAAAGAAAGTTTTCAGTAGCCATTTACTTTCTGTAGCACTTGGGTTGCTGGCTAGTGTCTGAGTTCCCAGTTGTTCTCTGTATCACCTTACAAGAAATTAATTTAAATTCTAAAATAAGGGGAAACAAAAACTAAGACAGGTTTTTAGAAATAGTCTCTTGTAAGTACTCTACCACTGCACACCATGCACATACTCATCAGTAGCAGTGAGCATTTTTACCTTCCTCTGATACTTCAGCCCACTCTGGATTGGGAAACCCATATTGCCCCATCCGAATTCTTCTCTTCATCCCTGGAGAAATGGCTTGACCAGTGTTTGAGTAGAATGGAGGGAACCCACACAGGCTGTAAGAGTGGACAAAAGAACTCTTATAACTAGGAAAGTCTTTTCATCTCTTAAAAAGTCCCATACAAGCTTATATTCTTCTGCAGGTTACATGATCCTAGTGAGTAATTACTTCTAAGTGCAGATTTAACAAGATGTGTCCTTTTTCCGTTCATGAAGCCTCTTTCCAAATACTTACAGAATATATGTGATGACGCCCAACGACCACATGTCACATGATTTGTCATACTTCTCAGGACCAAGGACTTCTGGGGCTGAAGAAGATTAACACCAGAAATTAACAGAGTGCCAGATATTTCCTTTCATCTCCATCACCTTATAAGTAGCAGCACACTTCAACAACAAATATCGGAGGCACCAAAAAAAATGCAACTCACTGCAGGAACTGGGTAGTATTTTCTACTGACAAGTTCCTAAACACATCTAATGTAGCTTTAAAAGGAGGAATGGAGCTGGCAAAATGCCCTACTCTTCACCTCAGTGTCTCTCTGCTCAAGAGAGTACTAAGATTACAGAAAAGCAGAAGGAGCTATAGCTAAATGTGTACAGGGAGACACTGCACTGAAAGAGGCAGGAGCATATGTTCCAGAAATCAGAACAGAAAGGACCTACTTGAGCTGTGATAAAATTTTGATCGGTACCTGGGTAGAGTGTGTTTAGCTCCATCAACTACAGAGCAATGTATTTTTCTTTGGCCTCCAGAGCATTACAATTTTTCACTAAGTAACAAAATTATAGAGAGATACATTTATAGGGGATTTTTTTTTTTCCCTGGGGCAGGTGAACTGGCAGGGAGCTTGATTTTGTAAGGAAAATGATTCTCTAAACATATGAGCAATCATGCTGGTTTATAAAAAGGTGTTGAGAAGGGAAATGTCAGCCTGTTTATATACAAATATAAAGGCATGAAAAGATATACGCATAAATTCCTTAACATTTTATCAATCCCAGCTTACAAAAATATAGAAGAAAGCGTCAGAAAAAAAAATTTGCTATCGTAATTCTCTGGTAACAATGAATAACAGTATCTTTCAATACAAAAACCTATAAAATCTTACATAGTAGAAGAGAACTAATTCTTCCAAAAAATTAAGCCCTTTTTCCTCCAAAGAAACTCCAAGTGTAGACTGCCTCAGTCATACCATATGGTGAATGACTATTAACTCAAAGACCAAAAGGGACGTACTCTAAAATGAGTGCATAAAGGAAGTCTACTGTGGCATTCATTACACAGTGCTCTGTCTTTGGACAAAATGCAGGCAAAAATTCAGTTGTGATTAAGTCACATTGGTGTTTTATTACTAATTCCATTTGCCAGCTTTAAGAAGCTTTACAGCTGAGGCAGTACTCTCCCTGTTCTCTTTTATTGCATTAGTTAAGCTAAGGGAAGTTTTCCAAGGAAACACCCAAATAATCATGAAGCTCACTTCAAGTTATGGTTTTTATTGCATCATTCGGAGGAAACATCAGGATTACTTCAGGTGTAATCAGAAGCAACACGTTCTCTCTCCTTGATCTTCATTTGCACCCCCTGTTAAGGCTGTTTCCTCTGCAACCAAGGAAGAAACCAGGAGCACTGAACTGTACTGGAACCAGACTAGGTTTGGGTTGGATGCCAGTTTAAATTCTGCAGGCTACCTCTTTGCTTTACATCCACAATAGAAGATTTCCCACCCATTCCTACAGTTCACGGGCCCACTATAAGGGGAGGGATGACAGACTGAAACACAAAAGAAATGCATCTTGGATAACTTACCCACATAATAAGGAGTGTAACAGGGGGTCTGCAGTGCATTTTGTACGCTGGTTTCTTTGGCAAAGCCGAAGTCTGTGAGTTTGAGTACAGTATCCTTCTCTTTAGATGTGTAAAGCAAGTTTTCAGGCTGAAAGGCCACCAAAAGAAAGGATAAACTGGACAATGAAGACATGTCTCTAATGAGCTGAAAGGTCAAACCATTCCTGCTTGCCTGGATCACCACCAGCATCTGGGTCTTCTTACTTCTCTCACATCCCCATCATACCATGCAGAAAGATCCCTCCCAACACGTAGCATTTTTGCTGAGACTAAGGATCAACATCCTTCTCAACACAGTATTTAGGAGAGGAAATCACAAGACTCTCATCAGGTCCAATGGGCGTGAAGTCTGGCTTCTTGAACCTCTCTCTAGTTCACTGCGCTTACCAGGACTGTTCTGTCTGATCAACACCAGTTGATCTGACACCACTCTGTACCGCACTCAAGTAGCTGAGGTGGAAGACAAGAGAAGTCATCAGCCAAACTCTCTATGAGCAACTGACATAACTCCATCAGAATTAACTGATACAGACACAGTCCCCTTCCTGCTCCCCCCTCCTCTGTCTCCTGAAACCTGAGTTAATTCCACTCTTGCTCCACGCTCCATAAAGGCTCTCCAAAACCAGAAGTGGCACAGAGAGAAGTACAAGCTCTTGTGCACAAGAACAGGGACAACGGCACATCTCCAGAATCTGCAATTGTTCGAACTTGTTTTCCAGTTTCTCAGTCATAAGGAAGCTATGCCCTCTCTCATGCTAGTGTTCAGGGACACACAGAAGAAGGGCGGGCTTGAAAGAAAACAGGATTTAGGATCTATTAAGCAATTTGAACCATTTCTATGTTAGTTCACTGAGCGTGTTAGGTGGTGTTTGGGGATAAGTGCTTCAGTTTCTGTGCTGGTGATAGACAATAGCACATAGCTCCACAAAAGTGAATAGATTTTTAGTCTCTGAACTGTTAAGTCATTCTCTAGTTCCTATCTGAAGAACCCTCGAACATACCCCTCAGTGATACCAAGCAACAGCAGTTCTCCCTCCATCTAAACACACAGAAGCATCTGTAGAAAATTCACAAACTCAGAACTGCGGAATCAATCAGATGCCTCAGTCTATCATTATGTGACCTGCTCTCCAGCACATTCCATCACACTGCTGTATCGCTGCACTAGAAATGCCTTGGTGCAGCTATCTTGTCTTCGCTTATGCTGCGCAATTTACAGAATGAAAACAAAATACAATACTACGAACCCTGTCAAATCTTTACAACAAGATTTGGGTACAAACTTTAGCTAATAAAACACACCGTTCCACATGGTAGTAACTGAGATCTTCCCTTTTTCCCAAATATTTACATATACTATTAAAGTGGGATGGATGCATGGAACTGGTATTATTCCTCCTATATATGCAGTTTCTCCTGTTTCTGAAGGGGGTTTTGGTGTTCGTTTGGTTTTTTGTTTGTTTGGTTTGGGTTTTTTTTTTTGTTTTTTTTTGAGGCAAGTATGATTCTGAAAACAACTAATAACTGGCAAAGACTGTACATAGAGGTATAGCATCTAGTGTAAGTTCACTTCAGACAGTGTTATTTTCTTGTTAATTAACTGGATTGCAAGTTGGTAGTACCTCTTTAATTAACCATCTGACTATCACCAGATTCTTCTGCATTCTGTACACAACTGGAAGGCATTAGCACACATGAATATTCTGACCTTTGACTAGGTGCAAACTAGTTGTGAACAGATCCCTTCTCGCACTGGCAGAGGAATAGGAACACTTTGACCATCTGATTGTACTCCTAGTTCTGTTTAAACCACCACTGCCCATTTATTTTCCTGCCTTATGGTCTTTTCTCCCTGCCCACACACCTTCAGGCCTCACCTTGACATCCCTATGGGCAATGTTCATTGAATGCAGATACTGGATGGCTGTTCCGATGTCTCTCATTATTTCAGAGGCCTCTATAAATACAATTTTAGAGAAAGGTCACATTAACATTCCCACTGTAACTCAGGGACATGCTTGGGAATGCTTATGACTTACAAACAGCTTGCTGGAATACAGGGCTAGCATCAAGACTAGAAAACCTAAAATTAGCCCTAACAGCTGTGTTTTGGTTTTGCAGGCAACCATACCCCCCAATTCCCCGGCTGCTCAGCCCTCCTCCTGAGCAGGCACTGCAACTGAACACTTGAGACTCCTGCTTCTCCTGAGCTTGTAAATTTGTGCTTTAATTTGCTCACCAGAAAAGCAGCAAGAGCAGGGCAGGTACACAAGCAACATGCAAGACTGTGGAGAAAGGAGCTCCAACCAGGACATATCTCTGATTGTCCAGGACATGTCCTTGTTTGTCCAATAAAGAAATTTAACTTCCAGCTTCTAGTTCAGGGGTAATAGGAGGATCTAACAGATTTTCTAAAAATAGAGCAACATAACAATATAGTAATTTTAGGATAGGTCACATCTTCATTCCTCACTGTCTTCAGAAGTTTTTCCTCAGGAGAAACAAAATCAACAGTTCTATTCTGCAAAGCCCAAACTGCCACCTTTGAAATAATACGTTTCTAGAATTTAACATAACCCCAGTGGGAAATTCTAGTGGTCGGTGAGCTGCCTTGCAACAGCAGTACTCTTGAAGCCTGGAAGAGTTCAGTTACATAGGGAGAGGTTTCAGAGCAGGGAGGAGTGACATTCCCATTGTACCATGTGAGCATTATATTACATCTCCATTGACAGGGAAACAGAATTAGCAACTTCAACCTGATCCTCTGTTTTCTGCATAGGTGGAAACCTCAGCTGCAGTAGTGAGAGAGAAAGTAGAAATTATTGTACTGTAACCTGGAATCCTTTTTCACACAGCTTGAGATTGAAATTACACAATCTCAGGCGAGGACAATCAGAAGGCAGAAACACCCATCTTCTTCAGGGAAAACCTTGCACAACCTCCTCCTTCCTGGCCCAGGCCAAAAACCCTGGCTCCTGGTTTTTGGGAAGCTGTGGCTGATATATAAACAGCCAGTGAACCTGGGGAATCCAGTGGAACAGGGCTCATTTACCTCAGGAAAGAATGAAGGTGGGTTTTTTTGTTTAACACTCCCAGATGACTTCTGAGTAAGTATTTAGAATGTTATATAATGGTATTCAATGTAGAAAAATCATGTTTTTAGCAGAGTGGAGTCACTAACGATCACGGAATCAGTTTCCCCCCTGGAATCTTGAATTTTAGAGAGGAACAAATAAAGTTCCTGAAAATGCTCATTTTCCCTACATGAGTCTCTCATTCTACTTAAAGGATTCATCCCAAGCTAGGAAACAAAGGATCACAGGATCAAAAAAAGCCTGGCCTCTATACCAGACTTGCAAAACAGTCACAGTAATTTACAAGCTCAGGTATACATTTTCCTTCTTCTAATCATTTTGTCACAATGCTAGTTACAAACACTAACATTTTTACTCCTGAGCAGAAACAAGCTCTTGCGTGTTGTGAATGGGCAAGGAGAACCACAGTCAAGCACACCTGTGGTACTCTGCAAATAATAAATAGCAAAGACAATAAAAATGGCAAGACTATGCTATTGCATGTTCTGTCACTGATTCATAGCAGGTCTTTAAACTTGCACATAGTCCCTATTATAGATGAGCAGGCTTGTTTACAGTGTGGCTAATAACACTTCCTTTCAAGTAGTACTTTAAAACCCTTGAATAAGAGATGTTTCATCAAATGTGATTTGCTCGTTATATTCATCACCTAACAGCATAGCTGTGCACAGTGACGCTGCTTGAGGGACAGCCAGAAGAGAAATCACAGTAGGCGCTGCGTTGATCATGTTAGAGGTGGTCTGGCAGGAGACCAGGGACTAGAATAACAGAGGCTGCAGTGGTTCAGAAATGAAGAAGCTGAGCAGATCTTTATGAGGAATTTTCCTCTAAACCTTCCTCAGGCACACATTGTGCCTGAACTTGGCCAATTCTGGTAATTCCTGATCTCCTTTTAAAAATACTTTAAAAAATAACTGTTTAATAGAGTTGGATAGAAAATATTAAAAAAAAAATTACAAACAAAAATCAAATCAAAGGAAAATTCCTGTAAGGGAACTAAGCAAGGGGACAGAGAAAGGGAGAAGCAATCTTTTGCAAACTTTAAAATGAAACTTGCGATTTTTCACCTCTCTCAGTGAAAGCTTGATCTCCTCTCTCCTGGATCCTGCTAAACAGCTCTCCTCCTTCCATGCTGAAACAAAGAACACAAAAAAACCCCCACCTTACATGAGCAGAAAAGATCAAATTAACACCTGATTGTGCATCCATATAATTGCACAGAACCATGTCAGGAACAGATTAGAAGAGATTACAGGCTGCCTCCTATGCCAATGCTTCCTAAACATCACACTCATTTGAATCAAGGCACAAAGCCATTCTGATATGGAATAATTAGAAAACAAAACAAGACCAAGGAGTTTTGATGCTTTCAGTTTAATGCACCCTGTCACAAGGAACACAACACACATAGTTGGGAAGTCAGATACACTGGCACTGGGAGGCTGACAGTAATCTTCTTTTACATAAGGGTTGGAGATGAAGACAAAAGAAAGACACTGAAAAGGAAGCAAAGACACTGAAAAGGATTATTAATTTGTCCCCAGTGAAGGAGACAATAACTGTGGTATTACAGATCAAGGAAAGAATAGGAAAACTTAGAGTCAAAACAGTAGCAGAAAGGATCATGTCAGATCATAGGATTTACACCTGAAGTTGGAAGCCAATCACAATCAAAGCGCATCATATTTGTAGAGACTTATCTTTCAAGATTGTATTAATTAGTCAATGCTTTAATGAGGACAATTGCCATGGAGTACAAGGAAAATTTATTTTCTGGTTAAGGTTCCTCATTCTTCCATCATACAAGTTGGCTGGAGCAGCTATACATTTCCCTACCACTTCCATAAAGACAACAAAAGGTTTGCTGTGCAAACTAAAATCATGCTGCTGAGAAAGCTCACCTAACTCTCATCTAAGCTAACACATTCTCCCTCTCCCTTCACCCCCTCCCTCTCCCTTCACCCCCTCAAAGAGCAATGCTTGGTGGAGGCTGCTGCTGGTCCATACCATTCCATGACAATGAGGAGGCATCTCTTTCCATGATGTATATTCTCATAAACATCCAGGACATGGACAATGTGGGGACACCCTGATGCTCGCCAATGATATTCTACTTCCTGACGGGCTTTTGGGTTGTCATACAGGAGCTGTAAAGAAACAGGAGAGAGCAATGTCAGTGAGCCAGCATCATTCTGCTTTAAATTGGTACCTACATGCATTTGAGCTCAAAGATGGTGGCAAAGCCGACTCTTAGCACTTTCTCCAGCCAAAGGATGCCAATCCATCACAAGACTTTCATCATCACTGGGCTGTCCAGCTTCCTAGATTGAGGAATACAGAAAACAACTGGTCCCTTGGAACTGGAAGGACCTTGAGTGGCAGTGAGGAGAGATTTTGAATCTGAGATGGAGACAGACCTATCTCACCCACGTCTGGATGGGAAACAGCATTTTTTTTCCTACTTGTTTGCAGTACTTGCAAACGGAGGAGAATCCCTCTGCTAATGACAATAACTCTCCCACTTGGCCCCCAGCTGCTGGGAGAAGAGACTTCTAGGTGCAGTGCAAATCCTTAAAGTTCAGTGAGATTTAAAACAATAAGGACTTTCACACTGACTCTGAATGTGCTTCTTAAATACTACACAAATTTCTGACCCCATCAGGGTCAGAAAGGGACCTTTGACTATCCAGATGCTTGAACTTCTTTCTCCGTCACATGTAAGGCCAGTTTATTTTAAAGGCGCTAATCTCCAGAAAGGAGGTAAGAGCTCATCTTTCCTGATCCTGCAACCTCGTACACAAGAAATGTGTCCCTTCCCATTTGAAGAACTGCTCTGTATCAGACTCTGCAACTGAGCTTTTGTGGAACAGGGGCACATTGCTGAATCATGCCTTTTCTTCTCTGCCTCGTCTCTCTAGACACCACTAAAACTTTGTGACAGAGACTCTCTCTTTACTGCACATTTATATGGTTCCTACACAATACAGCTGTGATCTGAGTTTAATACTTTATGCCCTATAGTAATAATCATTGTCATGATGGAGCAGCAACAAAACTGATGCTACATAAAACATTGTCAAATGCATTGAAACAGAATAAAAAACAAGCAAAGAGCAATCACCTCTGATCTATTTGCCTTAGAAAAGGACAACAACAACTATGGGGGAACTGTTTTCAAACAGGCAAACAAAAAGTATCATTGCTGTGCTATTAGGCCTTAGCCTGAAGCTCTTCTCATTTATGTTTGCTATCAGGTCCCAGTCAAAACACAACTGCATGATAATTGCTGAAAACAAGTATTAACATGTAACCTGTCATTAGGGACCTATGAATCAGCCCAGGAAAATGAGATTCCTTTTCCATTGAATTGCCAAGCTAAGGCACAAATGGTGTCAGAAGCACCTCTCAGTATAGGGAAACGCATGATTTAAAGGTCACAGGAAGGAAGTCGCAAATTCTGGTTTCTTTATTGACTCCAATACAGACAATTTGAATCACTGGAAAAAAAAGCTTGCACTTCTTTGCTGCTTCAACATCCCTTTCAGCAAAGCAGACACAGTAGCATGGCAGGAAAGGCCTGTAACACTTTATGAAATGCTGGGGAAGCACTTGGGAACCACTGGAGAGAAGGTAAGAGGCTTCTCTTCTTTTCCAGGCTGGAAACAGGAAAAGGGTAACAAGTACTCCTCTATCGAGTGCACATTTTTGTATTTTTGTGAAGCACAGAGAGGTTGCAGGAAGGGACGAGCGGCCTCAGGAGCGCTGCTGGCTCCTTAGCTGAACGGGCAGCAAGCCACAGCACTGTAACCACCCTCCAGGCTCCCTCAGCTCCGCTCCAAAGGCTCCAGCATGACACCAGATTTTCAGCGGTGCAAGGAGCTGAAGAAGCTTTCTTGCAGAGTTCAATGCCCTCGCAGCCAACCTACTTCTTCCACAGCTGTCGTTCTGTACCCAGAGCACACCCTTTTGAGATCACTAACTATCCGCCTCTTCCTTCCTGCTCCAGCCTGGCTATGGCCTGATTTCCAACACAAATAACTTCCTAAAGAAAGAGATGGCTCCAATTTGGACAAAAAGCCCATTAGCAAGTCCAAGTGCAGTTGCTTTACTTCTTTCAGCCATCAGCCCATTCAGCGGCTTTTCCTTCACAGCCACTGTGTTCTAGCTCAGTAGGACTGTCTATCAGCATTTTCCCCTCTGCCCTTCTGAGTTTGGGCTGTTGCCTAGAGGTCTCTTTAAAAGTTCATTAAATTACATGTGCAACAATAAAGCCCAAACGCCCTCAGGACTAACCAGGCCATTTAGAAAAGCATTACAGGGTTTACTGGATTCTGAGCCAGTAATATCCGAGCCTGATCCAAGCCAGTAATATCCTGGCCACTTCTGAGCAGGACGCTTCAAAAAACCTTCTCACCTATCCTGTGCTACTAATTAAGACATAACCATTCTCTTTACTAATGTTATCTGCACTATAATCTGTGTTATCTTGTGCTTGCACAGTGTGCAGAGATGTTGTTTTTCATGTTTGTACCAAGTGCTTATGAAAATTGTTTCACAGAATTGAATTCTCACTCTCTAAAGAGCTTTTACAAGGCATTTTGATACACACAAGGATGCTGCAGTTTCTTTTCTCCATCCCTACAAGCAAGTTTCATATACTCCTTAGTGCCAAGCTTGAATGTACTCATGTCAAGATGACACCTGGAGAAGCAGAGAAAAGGAAATGCAAAAATAAAGAGCAGATACACATACCAAGCAACACTGATATATCAACCAACTGTTAACCTTTGGATTTCTCCTTCTGAGCCTTAAAAATAAATCAAATCTTTTCCTTATGTCTAAAACTGGAAGCCATAACTATACCTTTTAAGACATCTTAGAGACACAGACACCTGTGAAATGAAAGCCAGGCAGGGTTGAAAGCACCAATTTCTACAAAATTTAGGTGATGATTTAGAAACACAGACTGAAATTCTAGCTCTATGGTTAAATTTAACAAACTTGCAAAAACCATAAATGGACATCCTGCCATCTTCCTGAGCCTGAAGAGAGACTGTGCTTCTATCACTGCGATAGCTTTGCTAAGACCATGACCAAGTTCCCCCAACATTGTACAAAAGTACAGAGGTAGTTGTGAACAAACCCAGAGTTTCAGGTAAGTTTTCCAGCACTGCTGGTTCATGCTGGTTTGAGGAAAGAGCAGCTTTGTCAAACAGTATCAGCTCAAGGAGTCCCCCAGTCATCCCCCTAGAGTTCCCACACAGTTCAGCTGAGTCACAGCTTGTCACGATGGGCTGTGGGCAGGATCATGAACCAACCTAACTTCAAAACAAGACAAACCCAAGAAACATGCCCCATCTCCCAGTTTTTCATGAAGCCAGATCAGTGATCCAATGGACGATGCACAGCCACCTTTGCATAACAGCGAGGGGATGCCCACGTGCGTGGTCAGGTAACACAGTTTGGAACAGGAGCTACGCGGTAGAAAACTGTATTTTTGCTGGAGCTCAGCATTAACGAACCACTGCCTAAAAGAAGCAGATGAAGCAAGTATTAACAGTTATTCACAGGGAGATCACCAAAACCAGAGGCGATGGAAGGCAAGAAAGTACAAGAGCTCTACAGCCCTAACCCCTACTGATTCACACAACTCTTCTCAATAACTGAGAAAGCTGGAGAGGGTCAGGAGCTGCGCGATGGGGTGTGCTCTGCCTGTTTCAGAGGAACAACAGGGCAGATGCCAGCAGACACTCCAGGATGCCCTGCTAATTCAGGGCCTGGCGGGGGAGGGAGGCCTGAACTCTAAGTTCTGGGGTAACCGCCTAACTCAGGTTAGCAAGCGCCTGCAAAACAAAACAAATTCTAAACTGCAGCTTGGAAGGCCAGCTCTGTGAAATTTCTCCCTGTGCAGAATTTCTTGATAGAAAAAAAAATGGAGACTAAAAAGTGACACGGTATCTTCTAATTGCTTTTCTATCGATTCAGTGTTGTGTAAGCAAGGAAGGATGGCAGGAACCCTCATACCTTAATGGTCTGATCTATACAGGAAATAGCCTTCTAAGGACTCCAGGGAGCGGCAAGTGATTTTCTGGACTCTGAAACTGTAACAACACAGAGAGAAGATACCCATGGGCACAGGTATGAAATAGGCTGAGGACAGGAAGCAATGACTTCTTTGTCACTTTCTCTTTAATATGCACTAGCAGATTACATGGATTACTATTACACCTGCTATCTGTTCCCTACACAGGGGATTAGGACCCCCACATATGCTTTTTTATTTATTTTAAACTTCAGCAGTTCCTCCTAGTTCCAAACAGTCGCAGTGCTTGGATTAGACCTGTTACAGGCTCAGTTCTCATCTACTGCACGTGCCACATTAAAGCAGCGTCTGACACTGCAAACATCTTTTACATACTTGCACCAATTCCAGAATCTGAACTCTCCTTCAACAGACAATCAGTTTTATAATCTCTACGCTATTTTTCTCACAGGAAGGCTTCCCATTATTAAAACAGAAATGGGACCAGCAGAAACTTTCAGTCCTAGGGGTCCTCAACATGTAATACTGATACATAGGCACTTAAATATAGCTTGCTTTATTTTTCTAGCTGGGAAAAAAAAGTCTCTGCTCAGGCATAAGTGGGTAAATGTCTGAAGCAAAACTTCTTTTGCTTTCTTTCCTCTTTGCATGTAACTGTTACAAAAATGCTGAATCCTACAAATAAGCCTTGGAATCTAAATTCACACTGATGCACAGAAACTAACACCATTTGCTGCAGAGCAGCTCTTCCAGTCGTTCTTTATTCAAGAGGGGTTGATGGCAAAAGGAGGCTCGGATAATGTTTCTTTCATCTCCTCCCTCCCCTATGCTACAAAAAGAAGAGGGGGGAAAAAAAGAGAAAAGAAAAAAGAGCTGTCACTATGGCTTTGGACATTTTGTCTTTTATTACATCCTGATTATTTGCACTACATCTATTAATTCAATGTTAACAATCTTTATCTGTTTCCAAATCTCTTCATAAGGGATAAAGGCATCCTTTGTGTTAGAACGCTAAAGGAATTGAAATTATCAAGGTTTTCTTCTTCACGCATCAGCACTGCCAGTCAGTGAAGCTGCAGCAAGAAGCATGTGTCTTTTTGCAACGGCAGCCCAGCAAGCAGGGAAATCCACACATGCAAATCTCAAAGAAAGGACTGAATTTTTTTTCTTAAAATAAAAAATAGAACACATTTCTGCTCGAATTATTTAGTACTGAAGCATCAGTCTATAGACAAGGGATAAAACCAGGGTAGGCACAGGTGGGTCATCACTAAATCTTTCACTTTCCTGCTTTTATTTCAAATCCAGCTTAGGCTATTAGAAATTAAATCTGCTTGGAGGCTTCATTGAAACAAACTGTCATCCCGATTCCTGCAGAGCTGTCAAAGCTGCTACCACAGTTGGCATTAACTGGCATCTCCATCAGTGCTCAGGTAGACAGCCAGTCCCAGAGGTGGGTTTCTCCAAGTTAATAATAGAGCACAGCCAAGTAGCACCATTTTGGAACACTCCTGCCCATGGTATCTAATCCTTTCACTCAACCTACTGAGTGTCAGGGCTTTACTGTCCACACTGAAGGACCCTTCTCTATCCACATCTTCTCTCCAGTCTTCCAATCTCTACTTGGCTTATCTTTTGAAATGGCAAAAGCTACAACAGATCTTTGGTACCTTGCCAGCGTAAGCGAGAATGAAGAGGACTCAGAGAGGACTGCTTGCATGTGGTGTCAGAGTCACACTCTGAAACCAATTTCCTGCTGACACACAAGGCTTCCAATTTCTTAAGCACATGTTTTAAGGGGGAAACAGGAGGAAAGAGTAGAATGGACAAAGATAAAAAGAACAGGTTAACAGAGACATGTGCTCTTTTTTAAGAGTTTGCACACTGGTCGTACAGGAAATCTGCTGAAAAATTTAGCTCTCTGAGCACTCCTGCTTCTCCATCCCCAGTGAGCGCACTCCACATAAATATTATTTTGCTCCAAGCCTCTCTCCTGCAGTGAATCAACTAGGTCTCTCAAAAATAACTTTGGTGTGGTTCTGAATTTTATTTATTGTAGCAGTATTCAAATTACCAGCAGGCACTCAATATGACTCCACAATCTGAGGTAAATAAATGAGACATACCACTATTAATACTCTAATTACACATGCATCTAGCCATTCACGCTGCAAAGGTCAACTGTCTTTGTTCATAAAATGTTAGTGGAGATATGGCAAGTACAACTGAAATGGCAAAGCAGTGGGCCAGTATACATTTCAAAGATATCCCCTTGCACACGTGAGGTTAGCATAAAAGGCAGGCACAAAAACAAGCAAAAAATGCCCATGAAGAAAAGCTACTGTCCTGATAAATACTCTGATAATATTACATGAATCTACTTGAACTGCAGTGCCAAAAGTATGCAACTGTACATTCAATACTATGTGGTATATATAGATTTAAATAAAAAGCATGCTATGCATTTTGCTACAGCCATAAGATTACTTTGCATTTTAATACTGCGTTTGCTCTGCTGTGTGGATGGAAAAATAATTCTTACTGGCACCTTAAGATTCCAGTTATACTCAGTTATGACAGGCTACAAACCAGCTACATGGAGCTTTTATTTTATTCAAAATATTGCAACTGTATTTTAAAAGAAAAATAAATCACCAACAGCTACTAACATGCTGTTACCAGACAAGAACATCCTCAAATGCTTGTTTACACAAGAAGGCCTAGAGATCATCTCCTCTCTCCACCTTTTCCTTATGATAACTTCTACCACAAAACGCTGCCATTTAGCCAGCACTGACAACTGCATTCACTACCTGCAGTCAATATTCAGCATCTGGGGAGACCTGCTGCAAAGCCCTTTTGCAGACACACTACAAAACATCCTTTCCTTCCTTGATTCTTTATTATGCATATTATGACCATCTGAGATGAAACAAAATTGGGAAGTGCTCTAGAGGTCCTTCCACCCTTCGTTTTGAAACCTCCCTTTCTCGGGGGATAGGCAGAAATGCAGGATGAATAGGCAAGCCACAGGATTTGTGTTCACACTCTTTCGATGTCTGATCTTTGGTCTGTAGGGCCTTGATATGGCTTTGCTCCGTGCTGAGATGCTCTTCACCACCAAAACCATCGTCTCCTTCCTCGGAGCAGGATTTTGACTGTAGTGCCCGCATGCACACAGCACAGGACACCCAGCAGCTGTGGCACCTAAAACTCAGGATGTTCAGCCTGACATACCAACATTGCAAGTACGCCTATAGCGTACTCAGGTGACCAGCATAATGCAAACCCTCCTATGGCATAAATACCTACCATAAATTGGGATTGTGATTAAAATAAAATAATCTGTAGCTTTACCACTATCTTTACTCTTCCTAAATTTCTGAGCTGAGGAAAAGGAAACCTAAAATCCCAGCTGAAAATTATGACACTTTTACTTTGTGGTTTCTCTCTAGTGCCTGATATGAGGTTTGCCTTTGAAAGGGAAAAGAAAAAAAAAGAGGAAGAAAAACCTCCACAAAAACTTCACTCCTGCCAGCTATGAGTTCATAAATTCTGATAACAAGGATTCAGGCGACTTGGCTTCAGTAATTCATACATCTGAATCCTTGGCTGGTCAAAAGTAACAAAGCCTGCTTGTGAAACTTTGCTGTTTAAGAAAATTCCAGCAGTACAAAATGCCGTGGCACCTCCTCAGATCACAAGCCCATCAAACTTTCCCTCTGATTTGACTTTAGCTACTCATAGAACACTAAAACAAATTAAAGACTATAATCCTGATCTTCTAGGTATCTAACACCTTTATATGCTTGAATCGAAGCATATAAAAGATCACTTAAATCTTTGAGACATACACTGCGGCCAATAGTTTTGCTACCCTGCCACATTGAAATTTCCCACAATGAGGATAACATCTTGCCTGTACAGGATTCAGAGCTGTCTTGGGGACCAATCTGAGACTGAGACACAGATTTCCACAGGAACTATGGCCATCACAAAAAACTCTCTCATTTGGTTTTTTAAGTGCCCTTTGTATTTCCTTACCTTTGCCTTTCTCCTGTGCAGTGGCTGTGATGCAGCAATGCCTCCAAAAAACATACTGGCACTTTTCATGGTCATGAAATAGGATGGAATGTGTATCTGCCAGGATGTGACCCTCTCACACGCTTCCCGATATAGACAGTCACAGTTGCTAAGTTCCATTTTAACCACCCCTCATACCCCCCCTCCAAATAATATGACATTTTTGTTGTATATACAGTCTTACACTTTTGTTTTTCTTAAAAAAACCCCAAAACCACACACAAAACCCCCCAACAACATACCTTATTACTCTAGTAGTAATAGCCATTGCGCTTTACACACATTTTCCACAGGAAGAAGCGGAAAGAGCAAACATCACAAATGTTATTCAGAGTGCTTAATGATCATTTCAGTGCTAACTGCCATGAAACCCACCTGTACAGCTGTGTGGGACAGCAGGACAATGATACCAAGATTAGCGAGGCATGGCACACCTTTATTGGAGCAGGATGTGACAGAAGGCACAGACCAGAAAAAAGAACTCCAGAGAAGACCCAAGTCTGATGTTCCCTTTCCTAGTCTTCATACAAATAAGCAGTATCAAAATTAACACAGAAGTGATAATACTGAACAAGGTAGAAGCAAAAATTAGCAACATGTTTAATCTCATTAACCATGGATAACAGTAGCTCCAAGAGGAACCTGTGCTGCCCCCCAGCCTTTCTCTATATTTCTTGCATGTGTGACTACAGTCATGAAGATTAAATCACTAAAGAACTCCCAGGAAGGCTTTAACATCCTTCCCTAATACACAGAGGCTCTTTGGGGTGCATGCTGGATTCATGCTGTAGGCACTTTCCATGCATCTGTCTTCTCACTCTGCTCGGCACCCCAGCCCCACTTTTTGACAGTTAATACCTCAATGAGCTTCCCCCCGCAACTGCAGCTACGTTCTCCTCTACGGCCCCACCATTTGGCAGCAGAATTCAGAATGAAGATACCATCCTCTCATACCACTGCCCACACACCCTAACTCCCTTTTAGCTGACTTCCCCTCCCCTTCCACATGAATTTAAGATTGTCATCCATGCATGCAAAGCTTGGCAATATGCCACCCCAGGCCAGTTCTTTCTCATATATTGCTGTTCTTCCTCTTCTTTCACATTTCCTTTCTCTACACCCACATTTCGGCTTTCTGTCACATAATCTACCAGGCCAAGCAGTGCCTCTCTCCTCTGTTGCACCACCTATCTCAAGTATTCCTAAATCATCCAAACACAAGAACCCAGAAATAAGCAAAGAACTTTCAAATCTTCCTTCTCCCATTCCACAGGGCTCATCTACTTCTCCTAAGCATCACCTTGAGGGGAGACTTGCTAAATCCCAGACATCAGTGGCACTGACAGCAACCGTGCCTCATGTCCCTCACAGAAGAGATACTGAGATTTCACCCAGTTCTTGGGAATCTAACTGGAGTGACTCTGGCCAGCATAACGTCAAACACTCACTCCCTGAAACCTGTGGGAACTTGACTTGTCTTCAAAAATAAAACAAAGCCCTAAAATCTTCAGCAAGGACATCTGTAAGATTTCTCTAGTGCTTCAAATCACTGCTATATATGTTTTCACACTCATGTTTGTACAAGCTCTGCCGTTGGCATTTTCAAGCAAAGATCTATATCTATTTCTAAGTTAGAATTCAGCAGATAGCTCAGCGGTTGATGGTTTAAAGGTCCATCAGGCATAAAGACCCCGGAACTGCTTATTGTGTACAGCAAAGATATGACAGAGAATGGTGTGACTGTGAATGGAAACAAAACCATGCAGCATTCAGCAGAGGCTAGAAATGCAAAGGAAGGCATTAAGAGAAAGAGGAAAGTAAATTGCTCTCCCAAGACTTCTTGTGCTTATTTTGACTGAATATATATGCTAAAGCCAAGTAAACTATTACACAGGAAAGAAAAGAAAAGAAATAAACTGGGGGAAGGGGGAATTCAACAGATGGAGTCAACATAAGCAAGTGACAGTGCAGTAAAACTGTTATTTATGTTGCGATTCTCATTGATTCATTTTGCTCGGTGCACTAGCTCAGCCACCCAGGGTTACAGCTCTGCTTCGCCAGAACAGCATCAGAATCTAGTAATCAAAAACATTACTTTTCTCCCAAGCCCCACAGCAGACTCCTGGAGCAGCTAATGCCTTACAGCACTCACTACTTCACTAAGTGCTCTTTAATATCCAGGATGCTGGAAACACACACTTCCTAGAACACAACTGGGAGCTGCCAGTTCATACTCAGCGTAAAAGTCCTTCCCAGTTCCTTTCAGAAACCCTCAAGAAACACCATGCAAGCTGCCTTTAAGGAAGATCCCTTCACCACAGAAATGCCCCATCCTTCTCATCTAAAACCATCCTGAGCCACAGCTCCCCCTCTTCATCCAAACCTGCTCAGTTATTTGCCCAGCCCATTCAGACTCCCACCCTGCCTGGTCAAGCACCACACCCCTGGAGGCTCTCCTTTAACAGCCGAGAACTTCTGCTAGCACCTGACGAGTCACTGCTCCCAGCTACTCCATACAAGCAGACTTTATTTCCTCTAAGCTCCGGAGGGCATGGAACATCTTTCCATTTTGCTGCCCAATTAATTTCAGTTTTTAGCCACCTAGCCTCTCTCTAAAGATCTTCCCTATACCAGGATATGCTGTGGAGTGCGAGGTAGGGGCAGAGGGCTCCCTCTCCAAAGTCCATGTCCCATTTCTTTGGCAGATGTTAGAGAGAACTGCTTCACACTCCCTGCAACCAGATGACAGAAAGCAGTCAGACAACACAGAGGTAGAACAGAGTGGCTTAAATGGAAGAGTATTTTTTTGCCAAAATCAAGAGCATTTCCTTCACATTCCTGAATAGATTTCCTCTCCGCTCCTGCATTGTGTTGGCTGCCTCATGACTACACGTGCAAAAGGAAGAGGAGGAGGACCCCAAGAATATTTGGAAGTCTAACGTTTTGATGTCTCAGCTAAAGTGGCATCATGCTGAAGACTGCACAAGGGTCAGAAAAATGAGATGTAGCAAAAGCACTGCTGAACAAAAATCATTCCAGGAATTTCAATCCTCTTCATCTTTCCAAGCCGAAACATACATCTGTTTCCCTCTCTTAAGAGACACTGTCCTTTCCCCCCCCGCTCCCTGCAGCAGTATCTGCTGGTGGTACACTGCAACGTTGGCTCATTTCCACAAGTCAGCGTGCCTGAAAGAGAGAAGTCTGGGCTTGAGGAAGGGGGAAGAGGGAAAGCTGTAGCAATGGAGAAAAGGGACTCAGAAGATCTTTCTGGCCTAAAGTCACCTGCCCAATTCCAACTAATATTAGTAGTGTGGAAGCAGCTGCCCCATGAAAGTGTTAAAGACTCCTGAGGTGATGACTTCACAGAAGCAATGTGTCATCCAGTATCATTCTCCTAGACGTGACACATCAGGGAATCAGGAAAACATACCCGCACTAAAGCCATGTTAACAGAGAAACAGATTGTCTGAGCTGTGCAGCTGCTGGTCTCTCAACAGAGCTGATTCAACACTTCACAGCGGGCAGTGGCAAGGGGAGAAGGCACTCAGCCATGATGCTCTTCCCATCAGTCGGGAAGACAGATCCCCAAGTGGAGACAGGAAGGGTAAGGGAAATTTACAGATTTTGAACATCATGCAGCACTCCATAAGACCTGGATGATGCCTGCTTAATATGCAGGATTTTGTCCAAGACGTGTCAGGTGGTGGTAATTTCAACTTTCATGGGTTAATCCTTCTCCGATCACCAAAAAAGCTTCTGTATTTATTTATATATGGCCACATAACACTTTTCCAAGCAGTGGCCACTTTGAAAACCTTTAGAAACCATTTATTGGTTTGTCTTCACCATTTGATAATCATGTGACATAAGATGAAGAAGGGGGTTATTTGTCCAAATTCACAGGCACACTTGCAACCCTCCTGCCCCCCATTAGTTACTAATGGCAGTTATAAGGGCTGCTCACAACCAGCAAGAGACCAGCTCTGAAGAGCACCCCAGCATCCCTACCACCGCAAGCTGCTTGACTCTCATCGCTCTGTTTTGGGTGAGGGAGGAGAACGCCTGAAGGTCCGGTGAAAGAACATCAAGACAGTGATCATTATACAACTATGCCGTACAAGCTCAACCAGGTCAAATGCGATCACTTTCAAAACACTTCTTAATACTAAATGATGAAACTAACTATTGAAGAATCTGGAGACATTTTTCAAACCTTAGTGCATTAAACCTTAAAGCTCCTGAAGTCTCAGTTTCTTCTTAGCAGTTGACTATTCTAAACTAAGAAGCCGTGATATTTTGAACATGGGGGGGGTGCTCTGCCAGAATTCATAATTATCCATCGCTAGCTGTACCTCCAACTGCAAAATTAAACTATTTTAGTCAAAACTAAAAGTTTCCACATGAAAATATACAACAGATTGGTAGAAAAGCATTCTTAGGTCCTGGAAAGAACTGCTGTTCAAAACCTGATTTGTTCAAAAGCTGATTTGCCTGTAAAGTCTGGGTGCAGAAATCCACTTCCAGATCCTTGCTCTGCCTGAATTAGATCAGGGTCTTCCACTTCACTACCTGAGTCCTTACAGCTCTTACAGAGAACTCTGCTTGTCTACAGTGTGCTATGTCTCCCAGTTTCCACTACTGAAACACAAGTTAGCAAAGTAGGGACATAGCCCTGAATTTCTCAGATCCCAGCTGAGTGGGAACCACTGTCTATTTTGGGTTGGGTATGGCTATTCTCATTTCTCATGAGGAGTTTTAAAAGCTCCTGGGTGCTTCCAAATGTGGGGAATGCAAATTTATGTATTCAACAAAGTTTTCATGCAGTCAAAATACCATTTCCTTTTCAGTTTTAAGGGAGGTATTTCGCAAAACAATTATCACAAAAGAAAGGAAAAGGTGAGCCTTAGCAAGAAAACCTCCTCGGGGGTACATGCACTCATTACATGCAGTATGAGGGGGATTCAGAAGAGAGCCTGAGAAAACAAGACACCCCTAAGACAAGTTTCACGATTGCTGGCAGAACTGGAGAGCTGCACCAGGACTCTCATAGGGTCTCTGGGAGATGCCATGCGATAGCTGCACTTGGTTTCTAGAAGATACACTGACATAGCAAGCACTACTGGAAAAATATTATTGCTCATTTCCCAAAGGATGGTTACATAAATACCTATGCCTGTTTCGCTCATTTATCCCTGTGAGCCTTAGGTGAAAAGATCACAAGGACTTGGAATATGAAAGTGAAGCCTTTTCATAACTCTGCAACATGCTTACCAAGGCAATTTCTAATAAAGGGTGTTTCAGCCTCTACCAGAAAGAAAAATTCTCTTGCCTTTTGAGAAAGATGGAATAAGGGTTGGCTGCAGAAACATGACTGAAGTCTGGATGCCTACTCAAATGACTAAGTGCATATTTTTCACGACCCCAATTCTGGCTAGACCACAATAGCACCAAGTAAAAAAAAAAAAGCAACCAACCGTATTGATAGGTTCAGTATAGCTAAAGAGAGATCCATGCTCACCCACAGGTTACAAGTCTGATGAAATGTTATAAAGCATACAGCTTCAGATTTGAATAAAGCAATTATTTAGGGAAGCTAAACTAAACAAAAACCCATCCAAGAATGTGCATCAAATGAAGCGAGCAACAGAGCTCACCATCCTCCTTTAGCCACATGGCTGGAAACTTGAAACTGTTACGTTTAGCCACAACCCATAATCACACCTCATGGTCTGCCCAAAAAAGGCCTGACTGCAACTTTTAAAGCTGCACAGCCTACATGTCTTTGGAAGCTTGTAAATAAACGCTACCCCGCCTTTGAGCTCCGTTCCCCTTGACAACCTTGCAGGCCTTGGCCATGAATCCCCTGCTGTTTTGCAATATATGCAGTAGTGTTGTTCTCTAGTAGATACAGCCACCCAGTTGTCTTGCCTTGCAAAAGGTACAAAAACCAACAAATATCTGGCAGAAGCCAAAGACAGAAATATATTTAAATCCCAGAATCCAGCAGTGCTCTCTAGCACTTCAAAGGTGAACTTCAAAGGTTCCATTCTGCAAAAATACTATCAAATTTAAAGATTTCAGATTTATAGGTTATAAATACTCTATAGTGTTGTAGATTCTTGCTGTACTCCGCAGTCCAGATTTCATCTAGGGCACATTTGATAACATCATCTCCTTTGACTATGCAAAACCTTCCAAAAAACATTTGTTGTTGCCTGTCCCAAAATTCAGGACACCCAGTCAATAGTCACAGTCCTCTTCCTATCTTTGCCAATCTCCATGCTGTTAGCCTGTAAATACTGTTGCCATAGATATCCTTATCATCAATAACCTATTGTGTTCAGTGTGTGTTCATTATTTATTGTACGTTTAGCTCAGTTTTTATTATTTGGGTAAAGTTAGCACAGAAGCTCACTGTGGTAGTCCTACCAATTTAACACACGAAAGAAAGCAGACATCGCATGCACAGTCCTGTGTCTTCCCTCCCTCTGCCCTAGCCCCTGTGGAGCCTCCCGTCTTCTCCCGCAATACCCTAATATGGGCTCTTTTCACTGCTCAGAACACACAGGGCTGTGGGTTTAAAAACTCCAAGTGATGTTTGGATTTTTCAGATACATTAATATTCTTTTACGTAGCTAAGCCGTCAAAGCCATGCCACTAAAAATTAAAAGGGAAAACACAGCCTATATAGCTTATTTTCCCACCAGGACCATTCGCAGTGTTTATTGTAACTGCTACACACACCTGGAAGCGTCTGTAAAAGAAACTGCACGGCAATTCAAAAACCTGAAGTTCTGATCCAGTCTAGGCAAGTGAGGTAACTTTTGTAAAACAAGGTGAAGAAAAAGAAATGAAAGTTGAATTCTCCTCTTTGCATATTCCTGACCAAAAAAAAAAAAAAAAAAAAGAATAGCAGTAAAGCAGGCAAGGCCCAGGTTGCAGTTCTCACTGAAAAGGGTTCAGTGGAAGAGAGGAAGAATAGTGACACTTTATTGGAAGTGATTGATAGTACAAGTAAAAATAACCCTACCAGCAGCTGAATTTCTGAGAAGCGTTTATTGAAACCTGTTGTGCGATACAGTCTTTACATGTTGCGTGGACTGCAAGTTTTCTGCAGCTCATGGCCCTGGAAAGTGCCTGTAAGATTACACCATGGATTTTTCTGACAGAATTATTTACATAGACGTTGCCTATATGAACTGCTGTGGCATGGTTAAGAGGCTATGCTCTTGCCATTAAGAGATTGGACTCGGGAATCTCAGATCCTTTTCTAGGTCACAGACTTCTTTTGGGACAAAAATTGTCTCTGGATGTCACTTTCCTCACATTTTACTGCAATGGGGTGCTTTTGGCACAAATTGTTTGCGAATCTCCAACACAGAGATGACAGAAGCTGTAATAAATCCTGATAATATAAGTTCTGTGCATACAGCATAACTTAGCAATTTCATCATTCTGTTGTTTCTCCAAATTGTTTTCTCTAAACATTTAATACCCCCTCAATAAATATGTAATAAATAAAATGTTGCAGATGAAAAAAGAACCATTATTCTATCTTTTCCTTGCTATCAACAGGTCTCTCTGATAATTAACAAAAACAAAATACAGATTTCATAATATGATTAAAATTGCCCTTTTAGACCTTCTAACATTAGTGAATTCCAGGATTAAGGTGCTTGAGTAACCTGAATATTACTCCCTTTGTCTGTATGTATTAAACGCAGTATTATTATACACTATTCCTCCCTCTTCAACTTCATCCTTACAACAGAGCACAATCTGAACCTGTTCAGGATGCAAGTCAGGATGCAGAGTGACAGGAACTGCTATCTGTAGCCTCTCCCACCTCCTCTTCATCATTTTACATAGAAACTGGAAACTGTAATATAAGAAAGAAGGGTCTTGTGGTTACCACAGCTGAATGCTACTCTCAAAAACCTGGATTCTACTCTTGTCCCTTTCTCATGTCTTATGCAATGCTCAGGAAGTCAACTGAACCAAACAGCTAGTTACTAATTGCCTATACCTCATTTCTTAGAAGCCGGAACTGCAGCCTCATTTGCAAAAGTCCTGGGCACTCCTAGCTCTAACAGAGCTTGGGTATAAAAAGCTTGGCTTGAGTTAAAGTGCAATCTGCTACTCAGTACACTGAGGAGGAGTCGGGGGGTGATCCAAAACACAAGCCACCCTCATCCGAGGTATTTCAAATGGAGCTCCCGAAATTCAGTGGATACTTTTACCCATAGGAGTCTACCCTATTCCTCTGTTCCCCATACGTGAAGTAGGGACAATACAAACTTACCGTAAAGCAATGTTGTGAAAGTAACAGTGATCCAGCCATTATAGTGAAAACACCACAAAGCACAACCAGGAGGAAATGAAAAAAATCTGTTTTCAGAGTAGGTCTAAAATAACCTGAAGTAAAGAAGCCTCGTCCATATGCTGAACAATGACAATGAAACCAGCTATTGAAACCAATCATTTAACAATTTAATAATTTTGTCTGTGCACCAAAAAAGGCTGAAGTGTAGTAGAAAATACAGAGTGCAAGATAGTCAAGGGATATACATAGCATGGATCCTGACATTTACTACATCTGAATGCTCAGTTTCCCAACCCAAAACTGCTACTTGAAGAAGGAGTTTTATGTATGTGAGAGAGATTGTCTAGTTTTTGTGGTGTGGGTTTTTTTTTTTTTTTAGCAACAGCAAAGAACCCTGAAGATAACAAATCCCCTATGCATCTTCATACTGATATCCCTCATGACTTATCTGCAGAGCTAACGCTCACATGTCTACTGCACAGACCTCTGCCAGTTAGCTAAAAAAGTAGCTAATGACAATAACAGAATATAACAACTGTGGATAAACAAGAGGGTGTAAAACATTTTATACCAATGAGTTCTACAGCTACTTGATGACTGGAGAGAAACCAGGAAACTAGGAGATTCTGGGATGCCATCCTGCTTGGAGGGGTGGGCACTATGCTAGGCAGCTTTCTATTTATCTTCTGGGGAAAGAAAAAAACCAAAAAAACCCCTAAACAAACAAACAAACAAACAAACCCCTCTAAAACCACACCCAACCCTCCTGCTGGTCCCACCTGCACCTCTGACCCCTTGCCTTAATCCCATCATCCTCTCCTACCAAGCCTCATCACCCAATGAGCTCTTTTCCCACCCCTTGAAACTAGTACCACACCCCTTACTCAGTCAGCTCTTCCTTGGTTCCTGTGGTCTCTACATCCAAATCCCAGACTCCAGCTACTTTTCTTCCCCCTCCCCATTCTCCACCCCTCAGCTCCCTGTCTCTGCCTCTCTGCAGGGCTCGTCCTCCAAACTCAGCCTTAACCCTCTGCTCCCCATCCATCATCTTATTGCTCCTGTCTCTGCATCCTGGCTGCTCCTTCAGCAATGCCTCCCTCAGCAGATCTCATTCTCTACCACCTCTAGGCCCCAGCTTCTCTGCTCCCCATTCTCTCTGCTGGTACCCAGCAGATCTCTGTTCCTCTCTGCTTTTGGGGACAGTCGGAGAGTCAAAGGCCAGAGTAGAGATTGCTTTCTTAGTACCTGTGTCCAGAGTCAGGATAGATTTCAGTAGCACAGGGGTTCAATCCCTGGAAAATACCTGCTTCGCTGTAGTCTGCAGCACGCCCAGCGCAAATGCATCTTTGGGAAAGTCAACTGTTAAAACTGAACACATCTCTACTGACCATTAAAGATTTAGAATTTGGCTGAACTTGGGATGATTTTAAAGGTGACAAGGCAAGACACCCCTAGAACAAAATTCACCCCTCAATAAACTTCAAATCCAAGTTACAGGCAAATCACTAGAAACTTAATTTGTATCTTATGTAGGCAAAACAGTTTTTTCCTCTAGTCTTACTACTTGAAATGGTTGAAAAATTTCTGCCAAAACAACTCTTGCAAAACTCTTTCTGTTCACCACAGGAAATACCATCCTTCAAGTCTGTCAGAATATTAAGACGAGAGAGGCCATGCAGAAGAAGGCAATCCCACCAGGAAGCTAAGCTATAAGCCCTGCCTACAGGCAAGTGCTTTTGTCCAGCCCAATTCTGCATCTTTCCAGAGGCACAGTAGAGTTCCCTGATAAGAGCACTCATAGCATTGACCTCACAATATCATCATTTTTCCTGATGTCTATTTTTTTTTCTTTTTACATGAGACTTATCACATTAGTCACAGTCCTGATGTCTTCACCAAGATAAACTGCTCTCTTAACTTAACAGATATTTTGCCTGAGCAAGGACTCAGGAGCAAGAACTTTGGCGGTTATTTTTGTTTATTTCCACAACTAACTCTGATACTGCCTGAGAAGCTAATTACATTGAACAGTAATCAGTATTTTATCTGAGATGCCTTTTCTGGATACTGTCTTCAAACCATATATATTCAGCTTTCATCATTGCTCACCCTTGCAAACACCCATTGTCCAGAACAATCTACTTTTGGAACAATCAGATAGTTGATGTTTCCCTGTCTTTCTTGATAGGCGGTTATCTGTCACTTGATGCTGAAATTTGCAGAGTGCAGATGGTAGTTCTGTCCACACATTTAGTGTAACTTTTACTGTAACTTCTTCCTTTGCTTTGTTCAAATGCAGACGCATTTTTCTAGGAAGACTGGGTGTAGTAAAGAACCAGACTTGAATAAAAGACTTTCTAACTTTATTAATGCCTGCTCAATCCAATAATCAAAACTAGGCATAATCTTTATTTCACCATTATATTACATAAAATTGCGCCACTACATTGCTTTTAAAAAAATATTTCATTTTCTACTACTCTGATTTTGGTTTATTTTAATTAAAATCAATAATTCTTAGACTCATTTATCCAATTGCACTCCTCTTTCAGCAATGGTCATTATCTCTATGTCTTTCCATCCCAGTATACTTATTAGTTGTTTTTCTTTTCCTCAGTTCTGCTGGGCAACACTAGATCATTTGCATGCCTTATTTCTTTGTTGTACAAAGTCTACGGATAAGTAATTTGCTGCCTCCTATTCTCCCATTTCAAACTAACAATAAAATGGGTGAAGTTAGAAGATATTTATTTCACGCTTCCTTACTTCTGGGGTAATTAACAACAAATTACATTTTAAGAATAGAAGAGAATTTTAAATAAATGTAGCCAAGCTAAAGAAGCCTGAGAGGATTTGGCCAATTCTATGCTAGGCTTTTTATAATACTTACGCCTCTTGCTCCAGCAGAGAGACCCCAATTCAACAGCAACAGCAAGAAAGGGGAAGCAGGCTGATGTACAATACGTAGAAGCAGCTTTTGGAGCAGCCACGCTTCCTGGAAGGCAGTGCTAACAGTTGGCTCATGTTTTCAATCAGCTAGCTACAGACACCATATAAATCGTTACTGCTAGCACAGAATGAGATGCTGTAACTTCAGGTTACAGAAGACTACAGTCTTTGATACCTGTATTCAATTTCAGTTTGCAGCCCTCACGCTAAGAGCTTGAGTTGGGCACGTCCTTATCACCTGTGGGGTCATCATCCCATATCATCCTTATCAGCTTACCTGCTCTTGCCCTTGTTCCTGGGTCACCTCACCAGAGAAGTCATTTGGGAGGTGATAAGGGAGACGCCATCCTGGAAGACTTATCTGACTACGTATTAAGGAAAACTCAGATTAGTGGAGAGCATGTGCATTGGAAGAACAGATACACACATCCCAGAATACTCCCTTGCTCTTGTGTAATCAAAGCCTGTCCTTTACAGGGAGTCATTCTGGGGCAGTGACTGTGCTGTTTACCCCAGAACAGCTCTGTAGGTAGGCAGCCATGCTGCGCAGTGCAACACACTACTACTGCAGGAAGCAGCCACAGGGGACACTTCCCCAGTGCTCTCCAGGCCTTTTAAAATTGCATGTAAAAGTAACAATTGCATGTAAAAAACACTTTGGCCAAACAGTAGAAGTACTGGATAAACATGCCTCATAGCTCCTCCAAGTCTCCCATAGGAGCACTTAAATCAGACAAAATAACTAGGTAAACTTGGTATATTCTGCTGAGTAAAATCCTCATATATCCAAATTTTTCTCCTCACACATTTGGCAGATTTTAAGATGTAAATTATAATCCTGTGTGGATAGACAGGAAAATGTAAATGTTGAAACTGGAACATAGACCTCATGGGCCCAGTGTTAAATCACAGAAACTTGGGTTACTGTAGGGTCATCAGAAGCATAAATGCACTATAGTTATGTTGAACTGCAGAAGTAGCATGCCATCTATTTTGGGACTGCTTTTTCCTATATCCTTGATTTATATTATGCATGGAAGCCTGAGTATTTCCTGAAAATGGCAATGCTTACTGACTTCTATTTTCACAGCCAGTGAGAAAATAAATATAAGGCCAAAACTGAATTCCTAATTCAAGCCAAACTCCAACTGACTTTTCAGGAAAAAAGGCAGAAACATTTTTGGTTTAGTTACTCATCCTACAAGTTTGATTTTGTTGTGTATTTGTGGTTGCTAACAAGCCTCTAGTGGGCTACAGTTCCCAGTAATTAATGTTTATTTGTTCCCCTTTTCCTAAATAATACAAATTTTGGCTCTCATGTTCTCACAAAAAGATGCAAACATGCAAAAAGGGCAAAACAATGTATTTTATTTTGAGCTAACAAGCTCCACAATTTCAGAAAACAGGAAACATGCAAATAATATACCAGAGCTTACATTTCTATATGACTAGTAAAAAAATATAAAAATTAGGAATCTTTAAAAACTAAGTGATTGGGGAGCATATCAACTGTAAAGAAAAAGCAGAGTAGAGAGATAATACACTTCTACCTGGCCTCAGAAAAAGTTCAAATGCAAATACTTGTTTTATTTTTAAAACAATTTTACTTTTTTCTTCTTCAGTGTATGCCTTATTAAATGAAAAATTAGATACTGAAAACTCCAAATTTAGTAGTTTGGAAAAAAGATTAACAACAAATTTAATCCTACCTCCAAAGTACAGCTTCTATTTATTGAATGCTAAATGGATCCGAGAGAAGAAAAAGGGAAAAATTATGAAGAGTGATGTCTCACAGATTACTTTCCCCTCATGATTTTTAATAATAAAATGGAAGTTTTGGGGTGGAAGGAAAAATTGACATTTACTGACATTTAGCAGTTAAAATGTAATCCTTCCAGAGAATGAATAGCAGAAAAAGGTGGGGGTGGAAGAGAAGGGAATCAACTTCTGCCCTGATTACACAGAAGAAAAAAGTTAAAAAGCATGGAATAAACTGACTGAAAGCACAAAACCACAAGTATTTGCAGATAAACCACGAGTATTTGCAGATTAAGTTCTCTCAATGGATGAGGATGTCAGAAGTCCCAGGAATACTGATTTTGGGCACCCTAGAAATATTCCCTACAAAACATGCAGTCAGCTACAAACCATTAATGGTAATCAGTCATACTGAACTGGAAGAGAAATCATTGCTCCTGATGTCTCAGTGGCAGTAATTAGCGATCAATACACACTAACACACAGCTCAGAATCTGCATAGGATTCTATTTATTTGTTTAGGAAAATGCTTTATAAATTTAATTAACCCATTTTAAAAAGCAAATAGAAAAGAAGAAAATCCCCACAAGTTTTGTAGCAGGGACCACCAATCACTCTATGTAAATGCAAGCTGCAATGCAAAACATTAGCCAAGATTTCTGTATGATCATGAGGCAAAACATGCATAGGAATCTAAAGGTTGACTACAGTCCAAAGGTGTAAGGTATTTAGATGGATAACCTGCAGATTTAGATTAAATGTGGTATGAAAGTGTAAATTATCTTGATTAAAGTTAATTTATTTTTAATTAAAGTTTAAGTATTATTTGAAGGCTTGAACAGACAGCTTAAGACAACTCAATGCAGCCTAATTTCTCAGTAAGGTCACCACATTAGAAAAGTCATTCCTCCTTTGAATTCTTTCAAGTTAAGTAGTTGAAATTGAGGGACCTTTACCCTGGTGAATTCTTTTATAAAAACACCTGATGTACTAGAGAGCTTTGAAAGATATTGTCCTTCAGAGAAGGTGAGGAACCTTTGGGTAATAAGAAGCAATCATAGAACAGAACCATATTAATAATATATTAACAGTGCTAATCTCAACCAAAGAGAATAAGCATTTAATGCTCTTGTGCACATAAAGTAGGGAGTAATGACATGCAGTTGTCTACCAGTAATCCCCCACGCAGCAGGAAACCAAGTGAAGATGGAACACATTAGTGTTATTCGTTTTTAATATAAACAGTGCAATGTTCCTCAGTGACGCAGGTGGTGTGTTGTGCACATAAGAAGTTGGTGAGTAGCAGTGATATTAACAATACTTTCCCCTACCAAGTCATCCCTATGTTAACTTGCCCAAATGCAGGTCAGTAGATCAATTTTAAAAGACAGAAATGACCATTTTGGTCTGTCGAGTCAGAGCATCCTCAAGAACCAGAGATGAAGAAATCCTATCTGGAACGCACATGACTTGCATTACAACATGGTTGTTCAGCACACAATACAAAGTCATAGCACACTGAATGGGCTCCGATGTTCGAGTTTAGAAGGTTTACATAAACAAACCAGAGAACACCGGTCTCCTCACGACCTTTGATGCTTGGGATAGATGGGAAAGATGACATGTGAGAAACTCCACATTCAGCAGTGTCATGGATGCTTTCCCATCCTATCCTTAGAGGACGGCCACACAGCCCTTTCTCACGCTGACTCTACCCAGGCTCCAAGCTCAAACCATTCTCCTTCTCCAAAACCGCCCTCCTGTGAAACATGCTTCTTTGCTTGTAGGATGCCGGCAAACTCCTGCTTTAGTTTTTAAATTAAACAGTCCTACACAGTTATTAGCTCATATTGCCAAAAATCAAGACTGTCACAGATACCAAGAACTAGTTTGGGGTATTTTGATTTAACAAAAAATTATTATTGCTGTGTTGGATGTTTTATTGAACCAACACTGGTGAGAACTTTCTCCATATTTCCCCTGTGAGACTTGGCTTTTGTGCACAAACACACAACATTGCAGTCATTCACCCTCCCTCACACCTCCACAACAGTGATTCAGACAGCAGAGAGGTGGGAAAGACTCAGAATTAATTGCTCTTGTATAAAGTCTTTTATCAATAATGTACATTGCTGTTCTCTCCTCCTCCCTACTGCAGTAACAGGTTAGTTTTTGTAGATCTTGAGTGTCATATCCCATTTTTCAACAGTAACAGGCATATAGCCCCAGCCCAAGTCAAGGCAGTCACAGTCACCTGCCAAAATAGAGGCGTGCCTGGCAATCAGGGTTTCTGAAATGCAACTGGAACTAGAAGTCACTCTCACACTCCCTCCGCCCTCAAGAGGCCTTTAATCACAGCATCTCAGCAACAGGAAAAAGCTATTACAGAGCTGAGAGACTGGAGGAAAATTCCACTTGATACCAATCCACCAGAACTGAGACTGTTTCTAAATTAATTGACCTTTCCTCATCCACCACTCTCACTTTGTCAGTCTGTTTCCCTGCACTCTGGTGCCAGAAATCCTGTGAGATGCTACTTTGTAGGTTTCCAAACATAAAGAAAATAAACTGAAAACCCACCCAACTAAACCTGATAAACCTGGCAAAACATCTAATTCCAGTAGACAAGACACAGCCTTCCAGAGTTTTTGCCCTTTGTAAGAATGACTTGTGTACCACCAACTCCAATGCAGAGCCAGATACTTGTTAAGAAAGTGAGAAAAATAAACAGTAAGAATACAACCAGCTATCAAAAGCAGGTTGCGATTCTATTCTAAGTTGCAGGTACAAAGCCTAGTCTTCAAAAGTCATTAACAGGCATCCAAAAACTGAATTAAAACCATATCTGCTTTTGGGTACGTGATTTCATCATGTATTTGAGCCAGTTTAAAGCATTAACTTCCCATTTCTCTAAAGTTTCAGCTTCTGATTTTAACTGTCTTCAGCAGTTGCTTTTTACCATAATTCCTATTAAAGGTGAAAATAAGCAGCAGAACGTGCCTGAAAAGAAGTTTCAACAACATTACACTTTGCATTTCCATGGGCCAAGTCTGGTGAAAGTGCTTTCCTGCCCCGCCCTTCATAAGGAGGGGGGATGGGATCTAAATATGAATAGCAGTTGTGAAAAATCTGTCTCACTTTATGTTTACACCCTAGTTTAGACAAGAACAACTTGCCCAGAAAGACACACCCTTACATGAAACTATTATGCAAGTAATGGACATTACCCAGAGCTACAGCCACCTGCAAAGCTGAGACCAAAGCTCCACCTCCCTCTCCTTGGACAGGAGGATATTTTACACCTGCAGCAGCAATACACTTAACACAAGAGAAGCAATAAGATGCCTTCTGAAGCTCAAAGTTTCATAATTACAAAATTGTCTGGATAAGTAATAAGTTGTAACAACAGGATCTAGAAGACCACAGCCAAATTTGTACAGTATGAAACTACAGGGTTTTTCTTCACATTTGCAATACTCAGAGAAGTGCTGTTTTCTCTCAAGATCTTCACTGCATCACTACCACCCAGCTCCCGAGGCAATGGATTTCACAGGTTAACTATGTATTAGAAAATACTTTTAAACAATGCAATTTTCCAAGGTCAATAGGAGTGAGGCTTAGTTCCCACCGTAAGAGGATGGGTGCCTCAGAAAACCCATCCAAGCAGATTTAATTGGAGCAGGTTTCACATTACTAGGCAAGGTAAAAGGACTGATCATTTTTCATGTTATCATTCATAAGCAGACATTGAACTTGGGTCAAAAAGAATAGTGCTGTACTCTATCACAAACTTACTGCTACAGGCTTTGCCATGTATGCAAGTGCTGTTTTGTTCACAGAAAAACTCTTTAAAAAGCAGACGACAGAGCAGCACCCTTCAGAACAGAGGGCTTGAAAGAACAGGAAGCTTCTAAGCATCAAGGAACCATCAAGCCTCGTCACCCTCCCAAGTGTCAGATTTTGACTGTAAATTGATTGGAAAGGGAGGAGTAGAACAAAATAAAAGGCTTTTACTCTTCACAAAGACAATGGAGACGTTGTACTGTAGCGTGGCTGCAGCAAGGGCCTCTACCGTGGTGAGGCAGCTGAGCCAGAAAATGCAGCCCCCTCCCTTCCCTACCTTCGAGCACTGACATCTTTGGTGTTAACAACTCCGTTGCTGTGGAAACCAGACTGCTTTTGACAAAGCCACATTGACTAAAAGCAACATGTGGTAAAATGGAATAAGGCCCTACGAGAAATTAATCCTTTACAAGAAAAATACATACATACCTTTTTGGTTAAAAGTGAAGCAAGTAAAGGATAGTATTTCTCATCATTAGAGCTACAGGCAAGGAGAACACTGGTATGGCAGTACTAAATGCCAGGCCTTGTGGCACTGCAAATGGGATTTTAAGGACTCTTCATCCCTGAAATATATGGTTGATTTGATGCTAAGGAGTACACAGGATTCCCACACAGAACACAGGTGTGCAAGGTGGCTGCTCCCTATCCAGTTTTTAACTGCTCTCCTTTGAAAACAAAACCAAAAACCAAATCCACCCCACAGTATAATAGAAACCAACTGCAGTTACAAATCACTACTCAAGTGCTTTCATAAGGGCTTACAGCTGATTCACACCTAGGCAAATTCCTCGCCCCAGCCAAAATTTCACCACACAAGAAAGTTCAGTGGATGAAGAGCATGAGTCACTCCAAACCCTACTGTTTCCAAACAGTTTATATATTTTAGAAGTGCCATCCAAAAAAACAAACAAAGTTTTTCTCAGCTCTCCCCTTACAATGGGCTTAATAAATCTGTCCTCAGCCCTAGCTGACTCAGATCCCAGGAGCTGCCTTAGGGCCTGTTACTTGGAATGCCAGCGTACTTAAGAGAGTATTCAAGAAAAAAAAAATCCTGGGAAAAAGCCCATGGAGAAGAGCCAGAGTTTGAACTGGCAAGACTTAAGATCCGTGAACAGTGCAACTTTAATAAGATTGGCTCCTTAGCCAGCACATCTGAAATTACTTGTAAAGATGGCACATTCAGGGTGGTTTGTTTTGTTTTTTTTAAGTAAGTTCAGCAAGCAAACTTTTCTGGAGGAAAAATTAATTTTACACACATTTAGTATTTGTTTTTTCTCTTAAAACAGGCCATGAAAGCTTCAGTGCAAAATGCCATATATCACAAAGATTCAGGAACTAGGAGGCCACGTGTGATTTACAGGCTGAGCAAGAATTCTCTCCCCCTTCACTCCTGAGGTATTAAAATGCTGGAGCGTTATACCTTAATCTCAATTACGGAGCTTTGAATCATCTTAGGTACTTGGGAAGCCTGTGTAAAATACCACAATCCACACAGTTTATACACTCTCATCCAGACAGACAGCATCACCAGCTTTCACTGGTGATGATGGAAAGAAGTTCTGACAGTTTTCCAATTAAGTAAACAGGTAATCTACTCCCCACCTCCAACACTGGCCACATCTCTGCCACCTTCCTTTTCATGAATGTCACCGTGTCTTCTTACAGTATAAGAGCCACAACGCAAACAGTTCAAACTCCACTGCACCCAAAGAAAGGAGGATAGCTACGCAGACAGCTGTACTGTTGCTATTAGAGTATTACACATGATCCTGAAGTCTGGTGTTCTAAAGACATATTTAACATGGAAAAATTCCATAACAAGGAAACATATACACATCATATGAGAAATGGAAACTTTTTCAGGGCCAAGTAAATAGTAACTGCAAAAACATTTAGGGATGCAAAATGTTGCATATGATTATGTAAATAAATCAGTAATTGTATCTTTTTAAAAATAAAAATAATCACTGTATACAGTTAAGAGATTAACAGAAAACAGTCTTTATATGCAAGAGATTCATCTATTAACTTTCTCAAATTCAAATTGGCTCTTGCTCCCAATGACAGTGACATCTTCCTTCTCTATGCTTCCCATGAATTTATCACAGCATGAAGATAATATCTTTTTTTCTGTTGAGACTTAACTGGCAGCAAGCTATCATGAGAAGTCATTTATTCCCAGACCAGGCTGCTCTTACACAGGGTGCTAGCACAGACAGAGAAAAATATACTAAAGAAAAAAATATGCATGTGAGCTGTGACATTCAGGTGTGGCCTTGATTCTTCCCAAATTATAAAAGATGTTATCAGGTTTTTCCAGTCTGGGCATCTCTCTAGATGGTATTACTGTAAGCAAATGAGGCTGAAGTACACTTGTCTTGTAAATGAACTTTAAAATTCTTGCTTATTGTTCCCTTCCACTAAAGCTGATTTGCAAAATCCGGTTATCTCTAATGAGACTCCCAGCTAGCAGGAATCAGCAACGTTCTACTTTAGTTAAATGGAATAGAAGGATTTAGACTCTAAAGGGAGGAGAGAGAGACAAAGAGAAGGGTCTTCTAGTCTAGAAACGGTGTCAAGTAATTAGTCGTGCCTGACCAATCACACATGTGCTCTCCCTTTAAGCACCTTCCTTGCAGTTGAAATAAGACACATATCTATAATACTTTCTCAGATCTTTGAACCTGGGTGAAGGCAGGGGAACACACCTTGGTCTTCCCAAGCTTTGCTGCTATACAATAGAATCATTAAGGTTGGAAAAGACCTCTAAGATCATCTAGTCCAACCGTCAAGTCAGGCTATGACCTGTGCCAGCTTGCTAGTAGACTGGAAGAGAACACAGATGGTGCAAAGTAGCATCAACATAGTTTGTTTTTTCAAGATGACTTAATGGTTTATAGCATTTGCCTTTCTGTTTGCACTTTGTAGGCTTAATGAACTACCATTGAACCTAGTAAGAATTTACTACACATGGTTTTATTATTTCAGACCAAGCCTTTTTTTTTTTTTTTAATGATTTGCTGTATTTCAAATAAGGAGAAGACCAGTCAAGAATGTCAAATCTTCAAAGTAGATTGATAAAGTCCACCTTTTTTAAATTAACTAGTTCAACTGACACTCTGGAAGGTGCCATTCTGGCCCAAATACGTACAAAGTGCTGAAAGACTCAGGTCTTGAATGACTCACTGGTTTAAAAACAATTCTTGTAGCAGCAGAAATGACCCACTTTTTAATTGACTGAATGTTATTTTAGGTATTTTATGCATATTTACGTAATACTTACCAAGATTGGCACTGAAGGATAAAATTCAAGGACCAGTCTCATGCTATCCATATTTTAGGTACTCCTCCATACACTGGGGGCTGCCGTTTAACTAGAACTTTTCTGAACTCATATTCATTCTACACTGTATCTGGCTTTGATCTACAACACATAGCTCCTGGAGTTTATTACTCATACTCAGCTGTGTTACTGACACTGAATTTACTGTAGCATGAGATAAACCAGTATAAATAGGCTGCAGGAAATGTGGTAGGTAAGAGGGAACTACAGAATACTTTACCAGAAAGTGCTAATTTCCTCCTGAAACATACAATCACTCCAGTAAAGCAAGAGCTCCTTCATCCTGCACAAAACATAACCAACAATTACACTTGGTTCCCCTGAATTCCCACCACAGTGCTAGCTTAGTACAACATTATTCTTCCTTATTCTAAAAATATGGAAGTGTTTCATTCCTAATCTGTCATAATTTTCTTCTCTTCTAAAAATGCAATCTATAGCATCTAAAAAGCTTGTTAACATTTCCTATTTTACAATCAATCATCAGCCTAAAATAACCTTCACTTTCACTGTATGCATTGCCTTCTCCACTGCTGCATTTTCTTCCTTGATCATCATCTTATTTCAGGCAATAAACAGGGTATTTTAAAAGTATTGGCTGTTTAGATAACTTGCAAAACAAATACTTTGGACTGTACAGTCTCGCATTTGTGAGCAATCATGACCTGACTTCAGGGTATACTAACTGAAAACAGACTATCCAGCAATTACATGATGTAGTATTATTTAACATAATCAGAAACATTAAAATTGAGTGAGAGGCAGAAACATAGCTCAAGACTAAATTAGGGTGACGCAGAATGACTATCTTTCTCCACATCAACTGCACTTTGGAAAGCAGAACAACATTCTCTATATAGCCCTATGTCCCAAGAACCATTTTGGGAATGATTTCTTTGCAAAATTTCTTTCTCCATTACCTTCTTTCCTTCCTTCTGAGCACAAAGTTATGCTAATACTCTTATGGATAACAGTAGAGCCTCCTACTCTACGATTATCATCTACATCATTCACCAAAAGTTCCTTAAATCTAAAAGGCAAGGAGCCTGTTCCTTTTTGTGTTTGCTTTTGGCTTTATTTAACATTCGGGCTTCACCTATTTGTCTTCAAATCAGCAAGTCACATACACTGTATTGTTGGCACTTAGCAGCACAGGACATTTTCCATGAGGCCAAGTCATGGCTTAACTCACTATTTATTCTAGAGGATAAGACCTATGAACTAGGAGGTCCATTCATATATACTCTGCCTTAACCCAGAAGTCTCAGATGACTGGAAGGCAGCCGCAGTATACAGCGCATATGCACAGGGCTTAGGGGAGAAGCACTTTACAACTGCTATGCTATATTCAGGAGAGTTTTCATATCAAAAGTACCAATACACTCATAACCAATGTACTTTGTTTTCCTGAAGTTCCAACGGTCTTTGTTTTGCTGCTATGCCTCAATTGTCCTTCCTTTTTCTTCTCCTGGAAAGAAGCAACATCTGTATATGGCAGGTGAATAGTATGCCAATGACATGTAACACTGTTTCTACATCCTGAATCATCCACCAAAATCCTGAAGCTGCAGATGCAGAGAAGTCCCAATAACCCAGCAGAATGCTCTCTAGCTCTCTTTTCTTGATCCCAACTCTGTCTGAGCCCTTTCTACCATCTTTCACAAAAATAAAGTAGGTCATCAAATCCATTGAAATATTATTTTGACACCACTTAGCAGGAATTTGTGCCCCAAAAAAGAAAAAGAAGTGAGGGAAAAAGAAAGAACGAACAAGGAACTGTACATTGGGGTTTTTTTAATGGGAGGCAAGTCCCAGGAGTCCACATTTATCCTCACAGGTAGGTAGTCAGCTATTTTGGTCTCCTCCTCTCCCTAAAAACAGGGAGGAGTGTGAAAAACTCAGAGAACACTCAGGCTGATGACAGTGTTAAAGGAGTGGAGGTTAAATTTTAGCCCCAAAAGGTAAAGTGAACAGAAGGGGGCAGGCTGGCAAAGAAGAGATAAAAATAGAAGAGTGACTAGACTTCACTTGACTGCTATTTCTGCATCAACTATGGAAAGAGATGTGAGAAGGTTTTCTATTTGCAAGGGGGAGACTAAAACATAGTTGCCTTCTAGAAGGCCACAGTCCTGCACAGCAGTTTTGTTTATGCTTCTACTTTTCTAAATCCCTGCATTCTCACTATTTGGAAACAGTGCTGTTCAGCCAAAATGTCATTATGCATCTAAGTGAGTAACCAGATTAGACTTTCTGGAGCAGGACAGCAATGCGTGTGGCATTTCAATCTAGCAGAAACAAAGCTGACAGCATATTGTAAAAGCGTGTAGCAAATCACAACGCCAAGCAGAGTAAACTAAGCCACATAATACTTTAGGAAAATAACCAAAGCCCTGCAGTATCTCTGAGAGGATGTCTTGTGTTTTCCCACTCTAAAATGATCAGTGAAATTCTAACTAGTTCCAATTACGGACACAGACTAAAGATGACAACAGGGACCTCCCAATTACAGTATGTGGTGCCTGACTGACACATGGCTCTGAGGATGAATGTTTCTGCCTGTTCGAGCCCTTTCCTCTTGAGCACCTCAGTTAAAATTCCTTCCATTGAGTAACTTCTATCCAGATCCTGGCTGTGCTGGCTTTGTTCCCATATAAAAGAAAACCTGCAGGCAGAAAGCAGTGCCATCTGCCAAGTCAGAAGCTGCTTTAATGGGCAAGTTTGGTGTGAAGGGGAACAGACTATTACGCTTCATCTTCAGCAGCAGGAGTGATGCTTTTCCCTTCCCAGGAGCAGGTTACAGTGAGCACGCTCACGCCTGAAGTATTTGTCCATAAATATATGTAGATCTCAATGGATACTGCACAAGCAACCTCCAGAAAAAATCCATCCAGCATCCCTTTTCTCCTGTTCAACTTGCAATTCAATCTTTACATTTCTCTTTACCTGTCAGACCAGTTGGTTTTTTCTTTGTCAGCTTCATCAGCCTCCACTTTCTATTCCTGTAAGTGAATGATAACCCTGCCATCACACCTAGGAAGTATGAGCAGTGGAAAGGCAGAAACACCAAGGCCCTATTGTCCCTACACAGAGAATTCTGCACTGAAGCTGTTTCTGAACATTTTTTTTCCAAGTTTCTTGTCCCTTTTCCATAACTGTTTTAACTAGATGGTTTGCTCTGAAGTCTCATCTGCAGCAGGCTTGGGACTTGCGTGGTCCAGTTCAGGTTTCATGAGAAACAATGGAAAAAATTCCTCTGAATATTTTCATCCTTGCAAGTATCTTCAGGACTAAGAAAAGATCTTTCTATTCTTGCCAATTAACCAAGCACAGTTTTTATCCTTCCTTGTTGGGTAATCTTCTCATTAGACCATCTTTGGAAAGAATAGTGGATTCTCTCTGGGCTGCTGGCAGTTTTACTTAATTGCATATTTAACTTTTTATTCAGCACTTAAACTCATAATGATGAGAAATACATACACACAAGCAGCAAACTATTATCTGCCATTTAAACTCCCTAGAGAACTCACAAACATCTTAATATTTCTGCCCCTTTCAGAAGAAAAGCACACACATTCCAAAGCTGGGGGGGGGGGGGGGGGGGGGGGAGAATGACAAACACATATACAACATAATTTCAGTGATATATTAGCCATTACTGACAAAACTCCAGTTTTGGAAGGGGGGTGGTGCTTTGGTCCTTAACATTTTTTAAAAGTTCTGAAAAAATCAGCTAACTCAATCAGTGCTAAACAGAAACTGGTATTAGAGGATCTACTATAGGTTCCTCTTCCCCATCAGGCAGAGGACATTCTGTCAAGGCACAGCAACTTTACCACTCTTCTCCCCTTCCCCAACTCTGAGTGCTGAATAAAAAATATTTTACAGATGCTAGTATCCATAGGAATGTATTTCCTATTTGATTCCAGAGCTACAAAATTTGCTCTGGAACACACTTGTTGCCACCGGATCGTGCTCCAGAATGGCAACTTCTATTTTAAAATGCTTCCAGCCCTTATGACTGCAAAACCTTTGAAGTATGAATGGTATACAATCAGCAACAAAGCCACTGAACTCTTCAGAAACAGCAGAACAGCTTCAGTATTAACCATTATCCTTCATCACAGTATGCTAATTATAGAAATTAATGTTGATAGCACTTCAGAAGGATCTGATTAATGGATCACCTCAGAGTTGTAAAAACCTGACACTCCCTTATGCAGGCACACAACCCCAGTACTTCCAGTCTGTTTGCCAAAACCTCCAGTTTCCCCATGATAAGCTTCTGCAAGTCAGCTACGTGAAGCTAATACAAAAAACAGTGTGATAAAGAAAACGAGAGCATTGGAAACACGTGAATTAATCAGCATGCTATTGTATTATAAGCTTTTCTAGTTCCTCTATTAAAAATCTTTTCAATACACAAAGCTACCAGATATTTCCCATCTGTTCTGTCAAAGTGCAAATCCCCTTTGCTGGGGATTGCAGTTCTAGCTTGCTAAGACCATATCCAGACCTTGGCAGACATTCCAGCTGACCACTAGCAGATTTGTCCTGCTGTCAGCAAACATGGAGTGTGAGGTTAAAGAAAAGGAAGGGTACCTGAAAGCCTTCTAGGCATCGCAACTAATCAGATTAATACCAACAAGGACTCGGTAACATTCTTAAGTAATTCTCATGACAATTACTTCAGCTGGTTTTCAGTCTTACCATACAGAACTATCCTATTCTCATTTGAGCTGCTTTCTTCTAACGATGTGGTTTAAAAGCATCAGGGAAATCTTCAAGTTTAAAAGCTGCAGTGCAAAAGGCTACTAAGCTTTATGTTCTCTAATGAATGGTTATTGCTCCATTTATTTAAGTGGTACTTATCACCATAAATACCTACTGAATTTACTTGCCAATACTGGTGTAATCAGTGCTTTCCCAGGTAATACCCTCTGTAACTGAATCACAAAAATAGAAAGGAGAATAAGTGAGCAAACAACTAGAAATGCCCCTTAAGAAAAGTCTTCAAAGGGAGGAAAGCCTGAAGACCAATGAACATTTAAATACTTCCCAGTTTAGGCCTATTTCACTGCACAAGATCCAAAATAGTTTCCTTCCCAAGTATTGCATAATACGTCCATTCAAAATCTAGCAAGCTTTCTCACAGAACACACCAAGACACTGTTCTCTCCCCCGCTTTTTTGTCTTTTAAATGTGAACATGAGAATTTCACAGCTGATAACGTTCTTCTGGAAACTCATGCAGAATATTCTGGAAAAGACTCAACTTTGGACTACAATGTTGTAAGTAATAGCAAACGTCTCCACATATTCAAATTCTTCATGCAGCACTCTTTGTGAAATGTAAGCAAACAGGACAGGGCTTTGGAAGTGAACTCTGGCCTCCAAACCATAAATAAGGAAAAAAAGAAAAAGCCTACATACCTTCAAGGCACATTTCTGGCCTGTCTCCTTGTTGAAACACTCCAGTACTTTGCCATTGATTCCTAACCCTAGCACCCGTTTGGAGAGTTTATAGTCATCCGTAACTGCATGGTTTTTTATCTCTAGTTTGACATGGGCTGCTCCCCCAGGCAAGGATTTCACGCTGCTCTTGCTATCCACATGACTCTCAGGCTGGGATTCCTGTTCACCTTCACTTTGTTCCATATCAGGGAAGAATCTGAGATGACAGAGATACCCCACAGGGAATCTGTTGGGTACCCTCAGCAGAGTCCCTCTTAGGCGATCAAACCCAGTGCTTCAGTCCATTTGCTTGCCGTTTAGTCCTGAGTAAAAATGTAAACGAGTATTAGTAATTGATGTGAACTAACCATTCTCTCACCTAACCACTTTTCTCTCTTCCTTTCTTAACACAATGACCAGGCACTAGAGAGACCAAAAGTGGAGGTTCACCTCAGGAAAGCACACTTTGTTTAGCTTTGCAGTCCAATCACCCCAGTTCCAATATACACAGCTATCAGTCTGCAGTTATAAATTACGGCTTTTACTGCAACAAGTGCCTGCACCGAGTCTTGGACTAAAATCTCACTCAGCTAAGCTCTGTACAACAGAAGAGAGATGGCCTCTGCTTCGAGGAGCTTATAAACCTATGTCTACAACTTGTTGCCTCAACATTTTGTGTAGAAATCTCCACAAAGATCCCCTGCCTCATCCTGATACTCCAAGTTACACAAGAGAACCACGAATATCTGGATTAAACCCCAGAGGGGCACTGCCTGGGCAGGCATCGGGCCTGATGCTGGTCCAGCGCTTACCAAATTGCCCTGGTCCACAGAGTTAGGGGCAGGTGCAGCATTACTGAGGGGACTATCGAACCACCTAAAAACTCAGGTACACGGAGATGCAACAGCATGGCTCCCAAAGCCACGGAGCTGCCTGACACCACTGGGGACCAGAGGGCCTCTGGCTTCTCAGGAGCGCAGCCCCGGGGGAGGCACCGGTGCCAGGGCCTCCGAGCCCTGTTGACACGGCTAACCCACGAGCAGGCAAAGCACCACGGGGAGGCTGAGGGCCGTTCCTCACGCCGGCGGACTGCCGGGCCCGAGGCCTGCCCCGCAGCCCCGGGCGACGGAGCAGCTCCGTCAGTGAGAGGCAGCGGGGCGGCTCCCTCAGCCCCCCGCACTGCGCGGCGGAGGGCGGGAAAGCCCCGAGGCGGGAAAACCCTGAGGTGAGGTGAGGTGAGGTGAAGTGAGGCGAGGCGGGCCCCACGGCGCGCAGGGGGGCGGCGGTGGGACGACCGCCGGGGCGGTAGCAGGGGGCTACCGGAGGACGGTTACCTGCCTGTGGCGGCGCGGCGCGGCCCCAGCCGAGGCTTCCCGGTGCGGAGTCCCGGAAGGCGGGGTCTGCCTGGGCCCGCCCCGACGCCCTGGGCAGGTGCGCACCGCCTCCCCCCCGCGCTGAGGGGAGGCCGCCGGCGGCGGGGCCCGGACCGGACCGACCCCGGGGGAACCCCAGGTTCCCCCGGGGTCGGTCCGGTCCGGGCCATGCATGGGCCGAAGGGGGAGCGGGAGGCCCCAGCCGGAGCCGCCTCATTCCCCCCCCGCCCCCCCGTGGCTGCGTGGGGCAGAGCGGGCGGTACCCGGCGGTGGGTTCCCCGGGGAAGGACGAGCGGCTGACGGGGAACATCCCCTGGCTAGGGCGGTGTTTTTAAGGCACCGGCCACGTTATTCATTTATCGGGGAAAACGGCCCTGCTAGAGGGGGAGTGGTGGGGGACGAAGCTGCTTCGGCGGCTCCGGGCTTGTGCCGCAGCGCGCCCGCGCGGTGGCGGGGCGGGAAGGCCCGGCCCAGCACGGCCCAGCCGGGAGCACCGCCGGCCCCTTCCCCCCGATCGCTCGTTTTAGCAAGGGGAAAGGATTGACACGTTCACTCTAAAACCTATTTTAAACAGTAAGGCTATTGCTATGGAGCAAAGCACTGAGACTCGGTACTGGACAGACCTCGATCCCTCAGGCACTATGGCTACCGAAATAGTCGGTGCTGTTATTAAAGGCGACCTTTTCTGCCAAATAAGCAGTCAGCATTTCTTTGCACTTTTGTATGCACAGTCAGGATATTAAAAGTGATGGTTCCCACAGCAACTGTCGCTCATTGCTGGTGCACAGAGTGTAGTTATAGGGATGTGAAATGCTGAGTTTTTCCTACATGTGAAGATGAGTCATGCATTGAAATGGAGCTGTATTTGTATCACTGGAAAGAGCTTAAAGTTCACATGCTTTACGAGTTAAAAATACATTTGTCATTTTACATAACATAATGGCATCTGGAGTTCTAGCGGTTAGGAAAATAATTAAAAGGGCTAATGAGTCCTTTCTCCAAGGGATAAAAAGTAGTTCAACTTAGCAGGATGCAGATCTGCAGCATATCGCCATGTGATGTGACGCTACAGCTATTCTGCCTCAGGTTTCCCTTCCAGACTTTCAGCAGTTGAGCTACTGAAGGGCCCGGTCCCCTGATTCAGTTCACCTATTCTGAGCTAACCGAATCCCAGAGGAACACAGCTATTTCCAGCCTTTCCTTCTCAGGTTTGGCTTCCAGCCTGCTTAGGCTTTGCACCACCTCCCACTGTGGCAATCTCAGGGAAACAGATACAGAACTGCAAGCTCCCAGGTTGCAAACCTTCAATAACACTGTTCTGTAGTCAGCAGCTTGCTCTTATTTTCCTTCCCACAGCTTCTGCCTGTATTTGCTGTTTTATTTGTCCTGGATGGTAATTTCCTTCTCTGTGCAACAGGTAACTACAGCCCTCTTCCCAGCTCACAGTCACTGGGGGCCAGACCCTTCAGAAAACTTCTAAATCTCTCAGCTCTCTTCTGTATGTTATAATTTGAGAAATATACTCGCTCACACCAATTTGTAGCTCCCATTCCCAGCCCCACGTCTGATCTTTCCTTGTAACCCTTACACAAAAGTCTATGGCTGACCAAAGCAAGCGGAAGTTACAATGGCTAGCACATTAAAGCTAGCAGAAGGCAATTTATGGCCCTATTCTGGGAAATATGAAACGTCGCAAAAATTCCAAACAGATGTCTAGTTAAGGGGTTGCTATTTTTTACAGAGTGTGTCAGAAGCAAGGAATTTCATTAAGAAATTATGACTCTTTCTAACTACTACAAGAATGAGTTTCTACAAAATAAGCTTTGCATGGAAAGAAAGGAGGAAAGATGAGGGAATAAGACAGGTTTCTTCTGTGTGTAGTTGGTTCTACACGTCTCAGTTATGAACAGTCTCCCACTGAGAAGAGTTCAACTGGTAGGATACAAAACACATTTTTCAAGTCACTGCTTGAAACGGTATCTTACTGAAAGCTATGCTTGTTTGGGTTCACTACTCAATATTGTCTACGTATGCTCTTAGCAAAGTTCACCATTTTACCAGCAACCAGTAGTAAGTTTAAACAGGGCAAAGACCTTAAAAATCCAGTGTGAAACATGGTTAAGAAGGCCTTACACCAACCCTCTGCTAGTTTCACCCACCATAAACTCCAAAAAAGCCTTTCCAGCCCTAGCCCAAGTATGAAATAGCCTCACTGTACACAAGGATGACCACAGCTGAGGAACAAAAAGCAAATACATTCCCTTGCTTTTTGTGTTCATATTTTGTCTTAGATAGGCTGTCTGAGCACAAAGCATATCTCTACCCCAGGCAAAACATGAATATCATGTGCAGAAAGTCTTTAAAACCAGTGACAAAGACAGTATTTCTCAGTATCTTTGCAACAGAGTGTTTTCACAAGTAACAAGGTGGCAATCTGGTACTGTAAGTAACAGCCAACAGTATCCTGTGCTCTTGTACTAAACTTCTAAATGGCTTCCACCAGACATCTCTCCTGATTTTGCTTAGCTGATGCTTTTTATTCAGTGTTATTCTGACAACGCTGGGCAGCCCCACAGCAGTCTGGTTTGGGTGCTGCACTCGGGCAACAACTCTGCTCTAGTGACCTGGTGTGGTGCCTTAGGTGACTGTACCTGCAAACCCGTGCTGGGTACTCACTCTGAAGTTCCCGCACTTGTAAATCCAGGCCTTTGCAATCCACATGCAGTTTGTACAGAGCCAAGAACATTAATTTGTACAATAGCCTTCTCTTAAGCTGCTTAAGGTTTTATAATTTCTCAGACAAGCTCTGGGGGAGGGACAAGCATGCTTGGAGTTACATCTTGGAGTTAACAACTGGGTTAACCATTTAGCCCCAACACCTCTGACATCCTAAAGGCAAGCAAGCGCAGTGCGGTCACCTCGGCTGCAGTTGTACCCCTGTCTGGCTCTGGGAGCATTTCTCACAATGTCTGCTTTCAAATGCCAGTTGTAGCTCTCCCTGGGAATTACATCTCATATGATCAAAAACTTACACTGCGGATCCTGCAGCTTCTCTTTGTGCTTGTGGCAGGTCGAGCCGCGTTAGCATCCTTTGGAGATACTGATGGAGGACGCGCTGACAGGCCCACTGCAGCTTATTGTGCCGGGGGACATCTTTCATTGAAAAAGATGTTTTTATTTATTTATTGATGTTTGCTTTTTGAAGTTTTAAAAAAACCAGTACTATTACAGGATAAGAGCCCACTACGGCAAAAGTTCTTTCATCCTCACAAAAATCCCTAAAACTGTAAATTAAATATTAATCCTGTTTTTACCAAAAATCCCCAACAGCAAAAACACAAAACAACTTACTTCAAGACAGAATTTAGTAGCTCATCTATGCCTGCCTTGCTCCAAAATAGATGAGTAGCTTATAGGAGAAAATAACCAAACAGTAAGGCCCTAATCTTGCAATAAGCTTTGGGGCAGCAGCCCCGTGTCTCTAAGCTAGTGTGTTAACCCTGCAAAGCTTCATATTTTAGCCAGCACGCAGTTTGGATATGCTGTTCCTGATTTTGTCGTGTCTTGCATATCACAGATACCTGGTTTACACACAGAGAGCACTACAGTTTAAATACAGAAGGTTAATTTTGGCTATCCCACTGGGTATTTTCACTGCCTTTTTGCCATGCTGTAGCAATTCAATAACAGTAATATCTGTTATTGGGATCAAAGACATTTCAGACTTTCAAATATCTCATTTCTTAACAAAAATGAAATGAAGTATTGCGTTTTCTCTCATCTGGAGAGCGAGGAAAGCTGATGTCATCAAAGGTTCTTTGAGGGATGGCATATTTTGGAGGAGTGATACTTAGCTGAATGCGACAGTTACCTGAGTTTATATACAAAAGTGATTTGCATAGAGGTTAGTCCTTTGATAGCAATGTCTTGTGGAAATCAATATCAGCTACAATAAAGAAAATATCACCATCAGCTGAAAATATAGTGACTTCTTTTTCTGAAACATTGCTTCCTCTGAGTAACAGCTATATATTTTTTCTGGTGTTATGAGAAATCGACTCTCTGGGATGCATTATATAGATGTCACCAAAGAGAAAACCCTCTGTATTGTCAGGTTGAAGGGAAGACACAGCTTTGTCTGATTGGGCAGTTGCAACAACGTTATTAAAGCTCTCAGGAAGTTCTTCAGAAACTGCGTCTGTGGTATTAAAAGAAAGAAAGGGCAGTTTTATAGAGCAATACTGTGATATGAAAGAGAAGAAAAGAAGCTTCTTGTAGCATCTTTAGTTTAGTCTGTCATGTACACAGTGGTCTGAAACAGAGACTATATACATGTTTTTTCGCCTTGTCTTTCAGTTCTGCTCTGGAGGTGTCTGTCTCAGACTTCTCAAAAAGAAAAAAAAAACCAAGAAGAAAGAAAAGCCCGACAACAAGCCAGAAAGTGAAATAGGTTCTATTACCTGTACAACTAGGAAAGCTCATCAGCAAACAGCCTGGCTCCTTTCTCCCTGTTGCTAAGGAAAAAAACCAGGTTTATAGAGCTCTGTCATAGACAATGATGTTTACCTGATGCTTTGTGATCACCAAAGTAGAACAACTCTCTTTTATTCTTAACACCCTCTGCCCTGACCTGGGATTAACCATAACATGGTTTCTATAAGGAATTACAAATTCTAGCTATGAACCAGCGGCTAGTGAAGGAAAGGGAAGCGTCAAGAGCACCAGTCTCACAATCTGGAGAGCGTGTCCTAATACCTGACTTAGTTCCTCAAGATTACTTCCTCCCTGTTAGCACATACTCAGCAGGTATTTTTCTATAGAAATACAGAAAAGGGTAGGACACTTGCTTTTATAATCCCGAAGTCAGACACCTTATTACAGATACCTTGTCTTGGTCATTGAGAAGGTTTTGGGAGGCTCCATCCCTGCTCCTCCACTGAGGGTTTCTATCTGGGGATCTTAGAGCAGAATGAGCTCTGGGACACAGCTTATTTACAGAGGGAGTCAGAGACATACCGGTTGGACATTTCCATTTCAGCAGAGAGGGGGAAAAAAAAAAGACAGGGTTTTTCATAGAAGTATCATAAATCAAAAGCATCGTAAATCTTCCAGTCTGTCTACAGAAGACGGTGCTTCATTTTATGCTGCAGTGGAGCACAAGAAATTAATCTCTCTCTTTCATTGAAAAAGATCCTGCAACTAATGGGTACGGCAACATTGTCTGACAGTCCTGGGGTGGCCTTCCAGGCCACTCAGGAATACAATTTTTGCAGAAACACAGCATTTGATACAAGCAGAAAAGTTCCTAACAGATGCCACACTGCAATCATCTTCTAGGTCACCACATGCCAGCAAGCCTAGGGACAACGAATATTGTGAGTTCCTTACAGTAACACCAAGGTATTTATTTGTAGCCCAAAATGAAGCCCGTTGCTGTCCTGCACATCCTACTTCTGCATGGAGCCAGCTCAGATGTCCCTGCATCCATGGCACAGCTCGCCCACACCCTGCAGGCTCCTCCGTTGCTCCACACCAAGTTGGGAAATCAAAACCACAACAGTAAGTTCATCACCCTCTGGTGTGTTGTTGATTACAGAAATTGGTGTGCCCTACTCAATAACGAGATGGCCCATCTAAACAAGGAATAGATGCTTATTATTGTTAATGTTTGTTCCGTCGCATACTATTCCTTACATTACAACACAGAGTAAGGGTCAGAGATGGCCTTATAGCCACCCAGCAGCCAGAGGGGCAACTTTCTTTCAGTCTTTCATACTTATAGTATAAAAGGTTATAGTGAAGGTAAATCTAGTCTCCAGACACACAGAGCTCTCTCAAGAGTTATGATTTTGGGTGTCATTTTACATGTACACCAACTCTACAACATGATGGAAATGTCCGACTGTACAGCTGAAGCAGTGTAACTTACCCTCAGTGGAAAGGGGGCTCTGGCCACCTGTCTTCTCAAACACACAGTTATCAGTAGATGGTGCTGTTGTGTTGGTGAACTTTCCTAAGGGACCAGCTGGCTCACGATTCCTTAAGAAAACCCTTCCTGGGTTTTCTTACCTCCCTGACTTTACTGTGAGCTTTCTTTGGTACCTTTGATAACTAAAGCCTATCACTCAATGATGTCGCTCCACAATATTTCTTGTAACTGCCTCTGCAGCATCCTAATTCTTCAACACTGCACCCTGGAGAGGCATTTATATCGGTATAAACTGGGTTTAAACAACTAATTTGTTGGAATGGCAGCAATTTATATTGACTGTGCACAAGGTTACCAACGGCACAAGGCCTGGGGCATTGGCAAATTGGGCACACTGTTCTGTCTCCTACTTAGGGCATTACCATGTGCATGAGGAATGCCAATGAGGGGCAAAACGTTCAGGTAGAGCGATGAAGTACTGCTGAACACTCCTGACTTAAAACTGATCACCAGGCATTAGCCTGAATATTTTTTTGAGGTGGACCGCTTAAAAAGTTTCCAATAAAAATGAAAGCTCCTTTCATTAATTCTCATATACATTAGATACTTCAATTTAATGGTCATCTTTCAGGGTCCTGTAGGACTCATGAAAAGAGCGGCACGGATCTAGGGATTGCAGGTGGAAAACCACTGCATCAGAATGCAATGCATACCAAATAACAGTGTCTGCACCGGTGTGAACACCTACACTGCCTCCACAGAGCAGAAATACAGAGCTGCCAACTGAGACCCGTTTCTGCATGTGATGTTTCCACTGTACAGTTCTTAGCATTGCTTTCCTGCTCCGGAGATACAAATGGCTACTCAAACAACAGCACAGAGCCTGCACACAAGGACTTTTCCAGAAGAAGATCACTAGATGGAGCCCAATTCTAAGTAAAACCAAACACATAAAGATAGCTTCTCAGTGTCTGTGCTGGGCTGCCACACTCCTGCCTTACGGCAGGCTACAGCTATGATCCGAGTGTCCCCTCCAAGGCTGAAGATGAAATACCTTCTGAACGTCCAGGTTAACTACAGTTTGCAGGAGACAGCAGCCACTTCCTACTCTCTAGTCCAGCTCTGTTCACATCCATTGTGCTGCTGCACCACCAATACCACCAATAATACGAGCTTTTAAATAATGCCAAATTTAGACCTGAAGGAGCACATGCACGCAGGCGTCCCCCTGCAACCCTGTGCCAGAACTGCAAAGGTAAGCCTCTGAGTATCTTTTGATTGTTGTGCTTGCTGTGCACAGAAAGGGTGAGGACTGAAATTCCTCTCTCCCCTGCTATCCCCTCGCCCCTCTTGTGTAATTTACACTATTCAGATGAAGCATCAGCTGAAGTCCGCCTTAGGATCAGAAGCAAACTGGTCAAGAGGGGCATGCACGATGACATTCCTATCCCTCTGGATACTTAGATGGCCCTCAGCACCTCTCTCGTTGAACGTCTCAGTATTATTAGTAGTGCTCATTACTGCACTGTCCCTGATGTAGTAGAGCCAATGAACAGAAGCATGCAGAAGGCTAACCAGCTGCTAAATGAAACAGCAGGGAGTTAAAGGCTGAGTCAGGAGCTGAACATAGGCTTCCTGCTCTCAGGCTCATGTCCTGCCCATGAGAACATCCTTCTAACCTTACCCTTATCATCATCTCCCCCTCCCCTCCCGGCCCCATCCACTGCGGTTCTGAACAGCACAATGATAACTAATATTTTTAAATATTCAACCTACTTCAATGGAGGTGACAGACAGCCCACTCTCACATTCTCTCTTATCTCTGACATGTGAAGAGATGGCAACTCATGGCAAGAAAAGAATGATCAAGCTTTTGTTATAACGTGTTTAAAAATAAAAGGTACGATAACCCTAAAAGTAACTGAAATATTTCCTCCTGGGGCACCCAGTTTTAACTTGACAATGATCTATAAGTGCAGGACAAAATGGTGGCGGTGCAACCTTTTCCAGGAGACTTAGCCGAGCTGAAATCCAAATTCACAGGGGATTCCCAGATGACCAAGACATGGGGCCACCCTCTGCAGTGTGACAACCGTGCTTTCGCTGCCCAGACTACAAGACACTGCAGCACACCGTCCTCCCACGGACTGCGTTTCGCTGGAACGTGACCCGTTCCCTGCTAGTGCGGGCAGGGGACACTCCAGGGGAGCTGCGGCCGGAGGCGGGGAGGGCAGGGGCGGCTGCGGGGCGGCGGGGAGGGGAGGGGACGGCAGGGCAGGGCAGGGCAGGGCAGGGGCGGCTGCCCCTCCCCGAGCCGCCGCTCCCTTGGCCCCGCTGCACCCCAGGGAAACGCCTGGCCTCCAGGTGCCTCGACCCCACGGGCTGCCACCTCCTCAGCGCCCGAGCGCACGAGGGCTCCTGCGGCCCGGAGAGAGGCTGAAACCGAGAAGGGCGTTAACACTCAGTTTTAAGAGCCACAAATAAAAAGCACAGCGACAAATGCATACAGATAAATGGAAATGCACGAACAAATAAAGGAATGCTACTAACGGACTGCGGGGGACGCGGGGAGCTCGGCGGGAGCCCAGGCGGCCGCCGGGGGCAGACCCTCCTCCGCGCTCCCTCCGCGGCGGGCGGCCCCGCGCATGCGGCGGGCGGGGGCGGCGGCGGCCCCGCCCACTGGCGGGCGGCGGCGGCGCCCATTGGCGGGCGGGGGCGGCGGCGGCGCCCATTGGCGAGCGGGCGGGCGGCGGCGGCGGCGCCCATTGGCAGCGCCCGGCGCGGCGGCCCCGCGTTCCTGGAAAGTTCTTGGAAATGGATCAAAGGCGGTTCCGCGAACGCGCGCGGCGGCGGCTCCGCGCCCGCCCCGCCCCCCCGGCCCGGCCCGGCCCGGCCCGGCCCGGCCGCCTCCCGCTCCCTCCCGCTCCCTCCCCCGGCGAGCGGCGCTGACATCAACGCGGCCGTTATGGCCCGGCTATTTATACCTTCCCTCTTTTTTTTTTCCCCCCGCGTGGCTGATATCGGAAGAGTGATGCGAACACAATGCGATTCCAGGAATCCCTCACTTCCTGGAACAGATTAAAAGGGGCAAACAAAAGATTACTTAGTAGGCTGGGTTTTTTTCTCGGAGCTTCATTACTTCTGGAGGCAGGGCACGAGCAGGTCGCTGCTCCGCCGGCTCTCCCCCCCCAGCGCTCGGGGAGACGTTATTTATTGGTCCCTATTTATTATTGCTTCGGAGTGCTCTGAATTTTTTTCTAAAAGATTGCTCTGAAGGAAGGTTATTTCCGCTTTAAGCATATGTAATCTCCCTTTTCTCTGGTGATTTTTAAAACTTTTTTTGTCGTTTTCTGAAAAGCAGAACAAGACGGCACTATTTTCTAAAAGCACTGGGACTGCACACATTTTCCTGGCCAAAGTCGCTGAACAATCGGCAAAGCCTTTCCCGGCAGCCTGACTCGCTTCTGCTCGGCTGCTGCCGGCTCTGAAACACAACCCGCTGCGGCACGGCTTTGCTGGGGCTCTCCAGCCTTCTCTAACCTGAACCCCCAACTAGAGGCTGGAACTAGCCGGCTCCTTCGGGAAGCAAAGAAAAAGGAGGCGAGAAGAAAAAAAGAGAAGAGGAGAGCGCATTTCCCACCTTCCTGAAGACTTAATGCTTTTCCCTTGGTCCAGGAGTGACATGATCCTCTGTGTTCAGGGGTAAGATACTTTGCAGCCTTCTTTTAAAAGCTGTGCTTTGATAATTGTAATTCGTAAGATTCTCTGGGACAGTTTTTCAGCTCGTGTGAGTTGCCATGTGTGACCATACTGGAACGGGAATGACTTACGCTGGCCGAGCGCTCAGTTGTGCCTGTGTGTCCTCTGTGTCCGCTTTTGAGATTCCACGGCCAAAGCCATAGGACCATGAAGTATTCCTGATTTCTGTGTTTTCTGTTGCTGAAAAACTACATGGTACTCAAAGTCTTTGGGGGAGTAAAAATTAGTAAAAACTTGGAGCGTGTTACCAGTGGTGCGGGTGCAGCACCAGCGGGGCCACAAACTCGAGATTGTAGCTGTTCTCTAATGTCCCGGTGGAAACAAACTGCTTACAGGGAAAAACTTCCCAGGAGTTCAGACGTTTTTGTCTATTTCTAAGTAAGTAGTTATGCTAAACACATAATTTCCTCTTTCTATCGCTTTTCTGGGTAAGATGAAATGTATGTACCTATGCACAGACTTACCCATACACAGCGTTCTGTAGAATGAAGGCCATAGGGGGCACATATATAGTTAGACCACCTTTGTTCAGTAAAACAGGTAACATCCAAGTCCCTTCTCCGGTACCGGTGTGCTGGCATTTCAGTGTCTGTATGATCAGCTCAGATCATCAACATGTGTAAATACCTGGGCTGCAGGAATCATCCAGCATTTTTACACACGCTGCATATTTGGAAAGTGTCAGCAGTTGTTTCAGCCCGAGCCATAACGTCAGTATTGCCCATCCCTCCTGCCCTCAGCGGATTTTCCTCGGAGGCAATGCATTTGCCTTGCCTGCGTTAAATGACTAAAGCACGGGGATTTTCTGCCGTTTTCCCCCAAAATCTGTTCCACAAACAAGCAGAGCTCATGCTTACCAATACTTTCCTACTACTCAAATGGGTTTGTTTTCACTCTCATTTTCAGTCTACTGCTGCGGTTCCTATAGCCACGGCAAAGGGAATTCATTTTTCAACTTAGGCTTTGTGAAACCCTTATCTGAAGCTTTTCTCCAGGGTTAACATACCAGAGCTACTGCTTCCCTTCACCCACTAAGAACTTGTTATGTAGCCAGATGTGTAGATGGTTGCTTCTGAATATCTTTTTTTGTTGCTCAGTTTGCATTATCCTCTCGGATTTCATATATCCTGCACCCCATACTCTTGCCTCCTATTCAGACCACACTCCCATGGGAGTCTCGGGATGTGGCTGATGGAAGGGAGAGCAGTTCGACACACTTTTTCTTGTACTATTTGTACTGTGTTACAAAGTTTTAGCTTATCAGCAAAGTAACTGCAAAGCTAACACTAAGTGGTATCAGACATATCTGATTCTCTTGAACTTTCTTGGCTTTCCAAGGCTTTTTGAAACACTAATTGCCAAAGCACAGGGAAGTTCATTTGCTGTTTCTCTCGAGACTCCACACAGCCTACCAGCTAGACATGCCAAATTTTATATATTTGTTTTCTTCCTCATTGCAGCTGTTGTACTGACACTTTACTCTGTTCAGTCCTGAACCTCCACACCTCTCCTCTACTTTCTTTCTTACAAGCACTAATTATTTTCAAATACTTACTTTGCCCCATTAAACGGGTGACTTTTTCATGTCAGCGTACCTTTTTCAACATGTCCTTATCCCAGCAAACTCTTGTTATCCCTCTTGCAAATGTACCTGCATTAAAAGTTGTAGTCTGCCATTACTCGCTGATCCCTCTGCTCTCTCTTTCCTGTGCTTGGAGCTGCTCTGGTCACAACATCAGCTCCTTTTCCTTCAACCTATGTACAAAGTTGTTTAGGACACCAGCACCTCCCAGCCTATGAGAATTTCTAATCCCACCGTGCTCCTTTGAGACTACAGCTGCACTAGGACTTTTTGGATGGGGAGAGAGGGGCGTAAGGCAGGTATATAGAAGGAAAATAGGGAGAGTATAAGCATGGCCCTTCTCTGGTTGCAGTGGGAGAATCTCCACAGTGACTGCATGGGATTTGGGCTCCTTCAGCTTCAGGTGGCAGAAAGTGTAAGGCAGCGGAGAGCAAGCACAGTGGGAAACCTCCTCTCAAGTACATGGGCTCTGCTTCAGAGAGACCCACAGTGGCTCTATAAAAGAAACCTACTGACAAATTCACATAGTTGATGTGTCTTTTGGAGGACTGAACTGTGAACTGGTACAGCCCTTGCAATTAACAACTTTTTGCAATGAAACGGGAGTACATTTCCCCACGTACCTTTGCTATCTCTCCCTTCTTTCCCAGTCTCTTAGCCAATTCCTAATTTCCTCTCCAAAGTAGGTATATAAAAAGAAAAAAAAGTAGTTCTATGCTAGGAACAAGAAAAATTTTGTGTTGAAAACCTTTCCCAAAGGGTAGGCCAGAAAAATATTCCAGGAGAAAACAAGTTCAGAGAGATCTGGAATTTGGACTGCAGTATTCAAGTTCTGAGGAGTGAGTGGGCAGTGCAGGACTGATTTTACTTAGCAGTGGTGAACAGTCGGTATAAGAATGCACCCGAGAGAGAATGCTTGCCAACAGTCCTGTGTAACACCCTTGTTGCACAGTGCGAGCTACTATATTAGGTTCAGTACAGTGAAGGATCTGTTTTTCTAGTCCTCCTTGCTCAAAAAGGGGAGAAATGGAGAATCAGGAATCTCCTCTCCCCAAGAAGGCAGGTAGCTAGACGTTTGTGAAGACCATGACATTAAGAGGGAGACATCCAAATATGTTTAAAAATGCAGCCCTCAACACCTACAAATGTAGCTCAGGTGGGACTTAAAGGAGAACTCAGAGGTTTCCCAACAGTCATCTCCAGGTATAAAAGTCTATTCAGATCCACTGTTCTGTGAAAGCCACTGAAAACAGTCCCTGTGATCAAGGGTGCCTGGTGAAGATAAGGGCCAGCGATCACTTTTATTAGGTTTGGCTTCCTACCCATTAATAGAAATTAAGAAATGCAGATCAAATGCCATGAATGCCAAGTAGATATCCTGCTTCTGAAATGCGATTTGACAAATGGAAAAAGGAAGAATGTTCTTTTCTAAATATCAGCAGAAGAGTGGGGTTTTGCCATGTATTGCATGGGCAAGAAGTGTTTCTCTGTAGATTCAATTTTACCAGTGGTTTTACAAAAACCTTACTCCACTACCTTATGTGGTTTTATTAGAAATGCAGTGTCATGGAACTGATCGTGGCTCTCACTCACAAATCATTATGAAGTTATTTTCAGGTTATCTCTAACCTACTTTTCCCCCAAGTCCCTTCTTCCTACTGCCCATCCCATACCTGTGACTCGGCAGTTTGAGAAGGTGGAGTGCAGCTATGATCAGGTGCAGATCAGTTTACAACACATTTATGTATGTCCCTAAAGTGTCACTGTTCACATAAAGCACAGAGAAGGAGCAATATCAGAAGGGAAGTGCTTATTACTTCAGAGTCTCCTTCCGCTTCTCTCTTCAGTGATGAGGAGGAGGTGGCTGCTGCCTTTGCAATCACCATCAGCTCCAATGGTGCTGTGATGGTCTCACGTTGAGGACTGCGTTGTGCTTCTCTGGAAACACAGCCATCTTTTATGTTAAGTGTCTGAAAGAATGTCTCAAGCAAGTGAGTGCATGTGGGGGATAGGACACAGGACATGCAGCAGTACAGGGCATACAAAGGCAAAGAGCCCAGAAGAAAAGACAGAAACTAATATTTTTGCTCAGGAGATTGCCTGGGAACAAAGACCTCCCTGGCCCCCAACATCCATCCTCCCCCTGGAGCTCTGCTTTCCTTTAGGAATCTCCATACTGCAGAGAAGGAGCATCCCTGGCCATGAGAGCTCCAGGCTCTGTGAAACTGCACTTAGATGCTGAATGGCTACACTAATGCTCTCTTCAGGCCACAGAGGGATTAATGTTCATAGCAGCCCAGTCATGGCAGAACCTCCTTCTGCTGTAATCCTGCAGGGATTACAGTCACACTGAGATTTCCATTGTGTCGTTGAACACTAGGGTTTGTGTAGTGCACAGGCTTGGCTAAAACAAGAATTTCCATTATTGTCCTACAAGATCAGCTCGCCCCGAGTTCTAACAGACGCATTTAGGATCAGGTCAACCTTGAGCAGAAAGCGGGTAGGACAAAACCCAAGCTATTGCCCATTCTGCTTCTAATTATATTACAGTAAATGACTACTAAACCCACTGGCAGAAAAAGGAACGCTCCAATGTTGTAATGAGGTCAGTGAAGCTGTAATGCTGCTATGAACCTTACTGCCTCTGAAACTACCTATTAAAAGGCAACATCTAAAAATATCAGGTTTCAAATAAACGTAAATTGCAAGACAGACCACCTTTTACAAGGCGAAAGAGGCCAACTCTCTCTCCCTGTTTCTAAGGGCTCATCTTTAGTTGTGTAATTCCCCCCCCCCCTTGCCTCTCTCTTTTTGAAACATAATCATATTGAGGATCTGTTTATAAAAGATAACGTGTTGTAGTACAATGTAGCATGCACTGAACAGACACTGCAACCTATTTCAAGGCAAGGAAAAATAGCAGAGTGTGCCCTTCATTTCAGACCTCATCCTTTGCTGGCGGAGGAAAAGATCAGGAGACTGTCACTCAGGGGCATTGCGGTGGATTTGTCAGAGCCGATCATGCAGCCTCTCCCAGTTATGGCCTTCCAGGAGGAGTCTGCGCCTGCTTTTGCAGCACCAGTTCCAGACAGCAACCCACCTCAGACACGAGACCCTGAAGAAGACCTTCTCTGCATTGCAAAAACCTTCTCCTATCTGCGAGAATCTGGTAAGGCTCAACTCACAAAGTCAAGGGGTCAGGAGGCTACAGGGAGCAGGGAGCCAACTCTGCAATCTGAGCGCCAGGAAGAATCTCCTGATCCCACTTCAGATAGGAACCTGGTTCTGTCACAGCCATGGCTGACTCTTGTGGATGCAGCAAGTGTATTTTCAGTCTCTACAGACTTGTATCATGAAGTAATTTGTTACTAGTGTAAGCAAAAGCTGTGTCTTTTATAACTGAATCAGGAGAAAAAAGTTGCAAAAAGGCCCTTCTTTCTCTGTAAACTGCAGTAGCTGCAAAAGCAGTCATCCCCAGCCCAAGCCCCAGCACAGCAATGACAAGCTCAGGTAGGAAACCCTGGTTACTTCCCAAGCCCTGAACTCAGTAGGCTTCAAGGCTTCTCTAAATACACCGCCAGTCCTTTAATACCTTCTTTCCCTAACAAGTTCTCTCTGGGATGCTTTTCCAGGTTGGTACTGGGGATCTATCACTGCCAGCGAGGCCAAGCAGCATCTCCAAAAGATGCCTGAGGGCACCTTCCTGGTACGGGACAGCACCCACCCCAGCTACCTGTTCACACTCTCCGTCAAGACAAATCGAGGTCCCACCAACGTGCGCATCGAATACACTGACAGCAAGTTCCGGCTAGACTCAAACTACTTGTCCAAACCTCGCATCCTGGCCTTCCCAGATGTGGTCAGTCTTATCCAGCATTATGTCATGTCCTGCACAATGGAAAGCAAGAATGAGGCTCCTTACCCGCCTCCGTCTCCTCTACCTCCCATGCAAAAAGAGATGGCAGCAGCTGCAGTACACTTGAAACTCATCCGGCCGCTCAGCCGCAAAGACAACATCCCCAGTCTACAGCACCTGTGCCGGCTACGGATTAACAAGTCTACAGCCGACGTGGACCAGCTCCCTCTGCCTAGGCGGATGGGGGACTATTTGAAGCAATACCCTTTCCAACTCTGAGGCACAGCTATTATATCTCAGGCATGACAGACAGGGACAGAAATAAGAGAACTTTGTGTCTTTGTCCCGCTAAAGCGCGGCATCAGGTGGGCACAGAAAAGACCTGATTATCAGCCGAGACTGCATCCACCTTTCCTCTCCCCTTCTCTCTAAATCCATTCCAGCGCCAGGGAGGAGTTGGTTGTTTCAGTGAACAACGGGACACAATCTGAGCTCTGAACCTCAGGCCGCGCCGATAGTGGCTGTGAGAAAGTGCTATAGGCATGTGCACACTACTTGAAATTCAGAGTTGCTGTGACACCGGAAATGTTAACGTTGTTATTTTCGCTATTTATTTCCATGGCAGTTTCTCTCCTCATGGTATTTTAAAAGCACCTTTTACTTTATTGTTTTTTGTTTCTTTTTCTTTCGTGGAATTAGAGATAGAATAAAAGCTCCCAGCCAACTGGCAGCCAAAAATCTGTGGGAATTTGGATCTAGATTCACATCTAAATAGTACATGTCTGAGCCTGTCCCTGTAGCAGGTCACAGGAGTCCACATCCAAGCTCCCCCAGACTCCTGGGGTATGTGGGACTCATATGACTGTACCTACACCCACCTCTACAGAGGTGAAGAATATTTTTTTTTCTTCCTTAGCTACAGGGGGCTGGGTATCATAACGTCAAAGCACATTGGTAGCAGCTTGTGCATCTCCCGGAGCTGCATGCTGCATCATAGGTTGTGGACAGGAGACTTCTTTGACGAAGCCCTTCTTCCCTGAGAGCTCTAAGCAGAGATTCTCGATATTGAGCTTGGGCCAGAGAGCACTCATCCCGTTTTTTTTCATCTCTCCCATCTCCAAAGGAAGTTTGTAACAAAACATTTGGAAACAAGTAATCAGAAACCCAACTTTCTTATTTGCAGGCAGAGGGATTTGGGTTCAGACCACTCTGCATTTGGCTTGCGTTTTGAAAGTGCTGTTCCCTGACATTGCCCTTGCCTTGTGAGACGTGGGGCAAGAACGAGGTCTCCTTCAGAGACAGCTCTGCTGAGCTGCACCAGAGACACACGCAGCTTCAGGATATTTATTTATTTATTTCTGGGGGGTAACAAGTCAGAAGCATCTCAGTAGAAAGAGCTGTCCTTCCTCTCTGCTAGCGCAATGCCAAACTGCCAGTTACTCTGCTTCTGCCAGCATTATTCACAAGCCACGTGGCTTCAATCAGAGCTAGGCTCTAGCACACACTGGAAACCACAATACAACTTTTCTGTTTGCCTAGGTCCAGACCTCTCCTCTCCCGTTCTCCGACTTGCATGTTTGTTATCCTTAATTAGATTTTTTGCTGTGGGTTTACTTCTCGCACCCCATCCCTTTCACACCCCTGCAAATGAAGCACAATGGCTCTCCCTTGCTCTTTTGCGGACAGGAGAGAGAAACAGCAGATGGGATCTGCCCAAAACCAAGCATAGGCAGAGAAGTTGTCCCTCCCTCTTCATTCGCATGATCCCATCACCTTCCCAGCCTGTAGGAGCCAGTCCATGCCACTGAGTGAGAGCAGAGAAGGGAACAGACAGGCCTAGAGAAACTATCTTTTGGCTTCTTTTGTCCCTAAGACCCCATAACTTGATCAAGCATGAGCCAATGTTAAGGGTTCCTTGTTCATCCCTCCCTGGGACTGTCTTTCTAAGGCTCTGTAAATTAGAAGAGACAAATCCCAGCTATACCTGAGAGTTGAGAGAGGAGGTGGAAAAGGATGGGATGGTTACTCAGGAGACAAGCTCAAAAAATGGGTGGAGTTTCCTCCACCCTAACTTAAAGCTGCCCAAAGGAACAACATGGCCTGATGTCAGTGTCCTTTTTTTTTTTCCCCCTCCACATTTATACAAGTTTGTGCTCTGGCAAGCTTTGTTTTTGATACTTTGACAATTGGCAGCGTGCATGTGTGATGTCAGGTTTGCTTTTTATTATATCCTTCCCCTTTGCCCCAGTGGTAGCAACCGTGGGAAGGTACTGACTGAGAATGAAAACTTAGAAGGCAAAACAGAAAACTTTTTTTTTTTAAATAATATAAACCATAAACCACTGAACAGGCTTCCTTTTATCCAAACACCTGTATCTGCCTGAGGACACTGGGAACAAGGAAACCACAGCCCTTCAAGGAGCAGCAGTGATCTCAGGAAGCCCATATGGTTTGGCCACAGGCTTGGTACCTACAGCATGTGAAAAATCAGTCTGAGAAGTGTACAGCGGGAAAGGGCAAGTTGTTCAGCTCTCTGAAACTTGCCTCCTCCTTGATCTTTTCTCTGTTGGGGGTAATGAGGAAATCAAGCTCGCAGGTTTGACCTCATTGCCCCAGGAGAGCCCAGCTAAAATGGCAGAAGCATGTAACAAGAATGAATGCCTAGTTAATCGCCCAGCAGGACGATGCAGAGGCTAAGCTGAAGACTGTAAGCTCATATGGGCAGGGACCATCTCTGTTACGTGTTTGTTCCACATCTAGCACAATAGGGTTCTCTAGGTGCTACTGCAATACAAAGAATAAACAATACAGTTACTCCAAAAAGTCAGTTTCTTCTATCTTGAGACAGTTTGTTAAAAATCATTTGACTTAGATTTTAAATAAACATTTTAAATATATTTTAAAGCCACTCGATGTAGAAGTCTGTGGTAAAATCCAAATGGATTAATTCATTTCCTATTCACAGAAATTCTCCCCAAGAAGACCAGACAAACTCTTGACCATTTTTTTCAAACAATATACAAAAACCTTTAACAAACAAAAAGCCTTTCAGATACTGGGAGAGTTAACACCAAAATCATCATCAGTGTGGGCCTGGTTTCTACCGCACACAGACGAGCAGCGGCAGACCCCAAATCCCAAGTTACCAAGGGCTTAAGGAATGTTCTTTAATGATGTAGAAAAACATAGGAATGATTTTTGTATTGCTTCTGTGCACCATAGAAAACCATTACAATCTAGGGGAAAGGAGATGGAATGTAAGTGGAAGTTTGGCAACTTGTTTACAGGAGGCTTCAAGCTGTCCCCAAAGAAAAATTCTGCTCACGGTAGTGTTGAAAGACGAGTTCATGAAAGGCAGACCATGCTTCAGACGCGAGACTCATGGCATCAGCTTTTTCCCCGTGTTCTGCTGCCGCTGGGCCTCAGTCTCCCCATATTTGCAGCCTGGCCCAGCACCCTTTCTCCTTCTCACCACCTCACACGCCAGACACAGCAGGTGAGGAAACCACCGGGGAGCTGGATCTGCCCTACGGTGTCAGTGGGAGACAGAGGCCACCCCATCTGTCCTACCTCTGTGAAATGCAGGGAATACACCGAGGGAACCCCACTACTGGCACATGACTCCACTGTGGCCCCTTTGCATTCACTTCCCAGGAGAGATGCTCATGCCACAGCCCCCCCATCCTGCCCGAAGCAAGGCACGGTGTGCTCTCAACCACTGGAAACGATAAAAAATGCTCAGAAAAAAACAGAAGCGCAACTAGTTCCTCGCCATCATTCTCCTTCCTGAATCCACTGGCTTCAAAGTTCAAAATACTGTTTTAAAGTATTCCTGAAGCACGTGCTGTCCTTTCTATGCCAGTCATGGGGCTAGCATTCACTAGCAAACATTGTTTCCACAACCTCATCAACATGAGTCCATGGGTAGATTTCCATTGCACACCAACCAGGAAATGTTGCCAATGGAATAACCTGCTCACGTTTAAGTTGTTAAACAAAAACAATCAAGTCCCTCTTGGTTTTATGGGAAATGTGGAAAGCGAGCTAGATAGGGTAGAAACAAAACACAATCAAAGTAAGCGGAAAAATGAAAATGAAGGAAAAGCTGCATCCATCTTTGAAAGGGAACTTTGAAAACCCTGGAAAACACTGAAAAGAAAGATGCAGCATTTCTGACACGATTAAGTAATTTCTTAATTTCTTAGCTGGGCTAAACTCTTTCCCTAGCTACATATATGAAATCCTGCTGCTCCCTTTCCACAGATTGAAGGCAGAAATGATTGGCATGAGTCAAGTCAATACATAACTGCAGTTACACATGGTTTTACTGCATCAGCTGTTATCTTAACGACTCCCACTCCTGCATCTTCAGCACATTTTGTTAAAGCAAACAAGTTCGTGTTCTGAGAACTCCTGCGCCAAACCTCTGTGCAGACTGAACTGATTTTTAGAATTGAGTTCCACATCTCTGGAAACAGGAGCATTCATGGAAATGCAGGCTGATCTTTATAATCACTGGAGTACAGCTGCAACACCTCTCCCAGCGACACCTGCATAGTTTGCTGAGCCAATGCGCAACAATTTGGTTGGATTCTCTCTTGCTTTGTAGTTTCAGACTACAGATAGAAACGTGGATGTGGAGCCCTCACTGAGAGTCTGAAAAGCAGACTGATAGGATTGGGAATAGAAACCCCAGTCCATCACTGAAACCATGCTACCATGGCTCACTGCCACAGCAGAAATACCCGGCAGTTTGTCAGGCACATACGGTATCCTTTTCTGTCTTAAATAATCATCTTTCTGAAACAGCAACACATGCAAGGGAAAAACAACCTGTTTATGTGCACATGTTCCTGTCCTCTCAAACTTACTGAAATCTTATTCCTCTCCCCAGATCCTCTCAAGTGCAGAACTTCCCTTAGCCCAAGCCACATGAACCAGCAAGAAATGAAGTGAATCAGCAGAGTGTATTTAATTCTCTTACAACAGACGTGGTCAGGTGTTTCCAGCCATCAACCCATTACATGGCATTTCTAGTCCAAATTCCATTGTCAGTCTTACCTGCTATCGATGAAATTAAGAAAATTAAAATCAAAATTAACTGGACACTGTATGTACGGCTCTTCTGCTCTGCCGAATCATATTCTCATGTTCAAACCTGTCAGAAGCCAATTATTACCACAGTCCTTTCCTGTCTCTCCCTAATGACTGCTGAAACACTTGCAATCCTCACAGAAATGCACTATCCTCTTCCCCACCCCTGAACTCATCAGCAGTCCAAAGGTCTAGAGCATGGGGCAAAGCAATATCCAGTAAAGATGTGCCAGAGCAACTCTGGATGCCAAGTAACATCTTCCAGCTCACCCAGTTCCTAGCAGCATTGTCACAACACCTTTGTCTCTTTTTCAGTGAACCCCACCTATCATTCAGAGGAGAAAACGAAAGAAAAAACCACCAGACTAGGCAGCTCCTTATGAAACAAACCAGCCAAAGGTAAAAATGAGTTATTTAGAGAGATCCGCCTGTCCTTGGGCAGAAACGTTCATCCTTTTGCCTTTTTCTATTCACAGCAACCTAGCATTGAATTTTTAAGAAGGAGTACAAGGGAACCCAGTCCTGCCAGCACTGCCTAACGGCATGGTAGCAAAAAAAGGGCTGTGCAGTTGCTAAGTGCATTGATAACACGTTCAGACTCAGACTAATTTCTTTTGAGACATGTCTATTTTCTGTCCACACCCAGTCCTGCCTATTTATTTTTTTTATAATCACGGATGCCAGAGTGTCAGGGAACAGGAATGCGTGGAGGCATGGTTTTATCTGGAGGCTAATGCTGCCTCATGTGAACCCCCTTTTGATCGTCCACTTACGCTTCCTGAGAAACACAACGATCGTGTGGCTTCTGCTACACACTGCGCAAACAAGGCAAGTGGCCTTCGGGAGCAGGCATAATGCTGCAACATCAATCAGACATCCAGCATCACCTCTGCTATACATCAAACAACAAGTTTAAAGAAAAATGACAAAGTGGGCCTAGGAATAAAATTAGATTAGAGGTTTTCAGTATTCACATCACATAGATGGATGAGTGTACACAAACATACTCTTCCAAATTTTAGCAAGAACATGTTTGTTTTTTTTTTACTTGAAAAAAGGTTCTATTGTTCAAAGGAAAAGGCTACTGGTAGGCAAAATGCAGACCAGACAGAAGAAAAATCATTCTAATGGCTTCACTGTTAGCCTGGGCAATAAACTTCAAAGGAAACTATGAAAAGGATTCCTATAAGTAAAATACAATTTGGGTTTTACATAATAACAGTCTTAACATAATAATTTAGAGAGCTTTTGGATTGGGAAAAGGGAGGGAATACAACAAAGCTTCAGAACTTTAGCTAATATTCATTAGAGATGAGATTCAACAAAAAAGGAAATTTTACTGCAAATCATTGGTGGCTTAGCCCTTGCAATTTCCTTTTAATCAGCCGTGGTAGTGGTCACAGCTGGAGACATGTTGTTGGGCTAGATGGCCCACAGGTCAGCTCCACATAGAGCTGGTCTTGCATGCTTGCAAAATCATCATTTGAATAATTAAATATAGAAAAGACCAGACCCCAGAGAAAGCAGCCTGCCCCAGCAGAGGAAAGGATCCAGTCAGAACTGCTCCCAGTCTGACATACCCACCCAGACTTGCAGAAGAGGGTTTCCTTTTGTGAACAGGAACTACTCTCACCCTTTTGCTCCTCTTTTTCAGACCTTACTGGCAAGGGTTTTCTCCTGAATGCCATTACTTCCTAAATGCAATGTAACTGCACTTTGCAGCAGCTCAGATTTGAGTTGCAAAAATGAACGCAATGTCAGTTTTTGTAAAAATAGCTATTTTAAGAGAGCGCTCTATCTAGGCAGGAAAGGCATTTGCTCTAATATAACCCCATGCAACTACAGTGACAATAAAAACTTGAAATAATACTGGCTACTGCAGCATTAGATTGTCCAAACATATAATCAGAGACTTGGTATTTCTCAAAAACCTATGATATAAATATGCCAGATGGAAGGACAAAGGAAGAGCTGGTCAACCAAAAATCAGTGGCAGAGCTCAGCCAGGACTCGAGTTTCTCGGACTCCAGCCCGGCAGTCTGCGTAACTCCATCATGTGACTGCCTTGATCTAGAAGATACGCTGCAACTTTTCCAATTGCGGCTCTCGGAGAAGCGCTGCTCTTCTGCAACAGCCCTGTCTGCGAAACCTGTAAAACAAAATGGGCTAAATCCAGGTTCATTTCCCATTGACTGTGATGGGAATTCACTTACTTCAGGGCTGAATTTGGTCCACTTGATATTCCAGGTTTTACAGACAAGGATTTTATTCCTGGTGTAATTCCAACGTGAATTTGGCTTTACACAAAACCGTAACACTGAAGTGCAGCTTACTTAATACAAGAAAAACCTTCCTTCACACACTGCCCTACGAGCATGCAGAAACCCTAAACTGGACATTTCTTTATTAAAAGCAAAAGGAAAGCTCATCGTGCATTGTACCATTAAGTTCTGGCTTCACTTGAATTCACCTGCAAACATGCCAGTCAGAACATCTGCAATGCCACTTTGGGATGTAAACATTAGTCCATGGAAAACGAAGCAGACGAACCTGGACTGATCTCAGCAAACTCATTTCACATTGGCTAAGACAGAGCTTTCAGTGATGACAACTCCTGAAAACAACGGATCTGGGTTATATTTGTGACAAAGAGACAGCAAGACCCAGTGCTAAGCTCCTGGGGCAGCCATCCCATCCAACTGTCCCTTGCTGCTTGTTCTTTATAGGCTCACCCAATGCAAACTGGCAGAGAAATTTAATAGCTGATCAGAGAGACTGTATATTCTTTAATGTCAGGACTGCCTCTTCCCCAGAACAGCAATATGGTTTGAAATCTAGTTTACAGAAGGCAGAGCTGTGTTTATACTTGTCAGAAGTTACCCAACTTGGCAACGAATCTTCCCATCATGCAAGTGTCATCACAGTCATTGCCAAACACAGCAGAGGCAGAGTTCAAAACACTACCTCCAAGCCTGTAAATATGTTGAAGAAACATGTTGCACAGTGCACATGCTATGTGTTTGCACATGTCTGAAAGTGTTAAGTAGTAGTAAAAGGTGTTGCTATGATTAAAATGTAAATCTGAAAAAGCCTAAAACATGACCTAATATTATTTCCAGGGAACCTTTTGGAAAATCTCTGTAACTCTTTTTGAAAATACCTCCTTCTTTTCTAAGCCTTTGGTTTTGGAATACTCCTTACATTCTTCTAAGACTCTTTGCAATTCACCCCTCTAATTCCCTTCCCTCCAGTCCTGTGCCATGAAAGCCATCCTGGCAGAGAGGCGCTGGGCAACATTTCAGAAAGAACATGTACAAAATAGCACCGCAACACTGCTGGAATGAGGCAGATCAGCTGGGGGCTGAACGGTCCCCATACAGGGCCAACATGGGGACTCCGTATTACTCTTCTCTTTCCAAAAATATAGGCGATTGAAGGCTTCGCTGGCACGCAAACACTCTTCTTGCTGGTCAAATCCTTAGCAGTGAGGAGCAGGGTTACCGTGACCTGCCAGGCTGCTGCCTCAGCGGTATTCACAAACAGCGGTTCCAAGCAAGAGTATGCAAATGTCGTAATAACCTCAGTGCCTCAGGATACTGAAAACTAGCTGGGAGGAAGAGTTTGGTCATTCAGGTAGTGGGGAAACACTTTGCTGCAGAAGTTGTTGATTCTGTTACCAAGTGAATAGCTGCACTTTCCACTTTCAATGTAGACCACTCAGATGACACAAACCGGACTGGTATGCCACTCCTACAGCTGCCTGTTACTCAATTCAGTCCATCTCTCTTCATCCACACCATTTTCCGTCTGACACACTCATGCACCCCCAGGCTGCATATAACCTTCTGGCTTAGCTCTGGGTGAAGGGAAGAATTTCATCATGCCTTGCCAATCTGTGTTTCAGGCAGGGAGGAGGCCAGATCTGCACACTCCCTAGTATGCGGGTCCCTCTTGTTTGGATGTGCTGCGTGAAGAAGGTACCTGAAGGCTATTATTTTTTATGTCCCTTAGCTCTCTGCTGCCTGGGTGTATAACACAGCCTGTCTTACCTGAAAAGATGAGCTTTTATTGCACAAAACAGTACAAATCAGGCACGCAGCTGAAAACAAAATAACTCACGTTAGTGTCAAGTCACAGTGTGACACGGACTTGTGTAGCAAGTGAAAATGTCACATGCTGGCTTCTGCTGTTTCCAAACATAGAAGTGTATTAGCAGATTTTGACAGAAAATATGCATTGAACATCACGTTGGTATTACTTCTTCATATAAATCATGGTTTTGAAGGGAGGGTCCATCACAACTACTGGAAGGGGAAATACTCCACTCAGTTTTGGATGGGGAGAGACGTGAGTTCAGAAAGAGATGGTCCAATCTGTAACACAATCAGATAAGCCCTGCCACACGTTATCGATCCAGCCCTACTTGACTAATAGACAATAAAAATAAATATATTATGTTGCTTATGCTTTTTACCCCGTTTGTGGGAGGCAACAAGCCGAAGATTTTGTATGCTAATTTTGCAGTTTATTTTGTATTTTCCTTTTGACCTATTATCATTCTAATAATCACCTCCTTTGTCTCAGCTCTTCTTAGAGGAATTAGCTGATGGAAGAGCAATACTCCTGTCAAAGAGCTTTTTAAACCAAAGATGATCCTTTTCCTTTGAGCCAAAAGAAACATTATCTTCTTACACTTGGGTTAAGGGAAGTAGGTAGCTGTCCAAGAAGCTGTTTCTTAATTTTCTCTTCCCATTCCCCCAGCAGCAGCAGCCAGCATCCCTCTTCAGTCTATTACTTAGGTGGAATTAAAACCCCAAAGGCTTACAGCAAATGCTGTATATCCCATAGTAATCCCCATACCTAGCGTCATTAATTCGTACTGGAGCAAAAGGAAAGCTCTCAAAATTCTATCTGCAGTTATTGACAAAACAAATGACTTAATGAAAAGGGAACATATTACAGACACTGGTGGATTCTAGGTAGCCAGCTATCTCATGTAATGACCCAACAAATACCGGATGACGTGGCTAGCTGAGGTCAACACTCCTCATAGGGTTTACCTTGACCAGCTACAGAGATATAAATATTTCCTGTGCCTTGCTGTTCCAGTATGTTTGCTTTCTAAGACGGGCACTTCAAAAGACGGTATCTGAGGAAACCAAAGTATAAAGGAATTATTTTTTTTACCCTTGCCCTCCAGCCTTGCTATGGCTGGTATAATCAGTACAGCAGTGCTGTTTTGGAGGCAACTGATAATTAAATTACTATCAATTGATAATAAAACTGATAATTAAAGGAAGCACTTCAAATTATGTCAGGGAACATTGATTTTTCATGTATCTTTTGCCTGGTAGAGATGGCTTTTTCATACAAAGGGAGATGAAGTCAAATGATATTTAGATGTTATGGTATCAACCAAAGGAAAAGGGGAAAAACCAGGCCCTTTACCATCTCTGACTCCTCACTCATGCCAGTTGGAACCATTGCCAAAGAAAGAGCCCAGCTCATTACTGTGGAAGACCCCGCCAAAATCATACATCTGTGTTTGTGTGTGTGTGAAGAATGCTAGTGATCAAATATTGTTCACGTAGGCTCTCTTCAGCTTCATCTTCCAACCCCAGTTTCTAAACTTCGGGATCAGTATGTATGCCAAGACGATTCTGTTAAAAATCAACAAGAAGCATGTTCTGAAGTCCTTCTCCATGGACACAAACCTCTTAACCTGCGCCCTATCCTGAAAGAGTCATGGCTGTGATACTTTCTAACAGCAACAAGGAAAAGGCTGTGGTACGCAGATACTAGCAAACCTGTAAGTAGTTAAAGCAATGGAGTCAATATAGCAAAATGCAAAGACATCAGCAATCTGCATAGAAAAGTCTCTGGATAATTTTTTAAAAATTTGATTATTTAAATCTATGAACCCCAGCAACATATTTTTTTCTTGTGCACGTTCAGGGAACGTAAGGAAAACTGGCAGATAAAGGAAGTTTCCTCTTGTTCCTCTGAGGCAGAGAGATGTTGGGGCTTTGTGTGTCATCTCCATGGCCTCCAGTGGGGAGGCAGGAACTAAAAGGCTGAGGACACAAGGACTGCATGTACATCTCCTACATGGTACTTGACAGAAGTGCCTGGATGAGCAGAGTTTTCATGTCCTTCCTCCCTTCTGTTCCCTGTACTGGTGATCTGCTTCGACATCGTCACAAAACATCTGAGCAACACAAAATCATCAGTGGTGACCAGCCTGACCTTGAGACACACAAAGGCAGCTACAAAATTCAGCAGCTGAGGACAAAGTGGGACTATTAAAGGTACTTCAAACCCTACACAGTTACCAAGTAACAATTTAACATCTGTTTTAAAATGACAGCTCTCCCTGCAGAAAGTAGGTCATTTCTTCAACGTCAAATTCAGAACAGACAGACCATAGCTGTGTTCACTTAAACCAGTTATTCTAGCTATCACGCAGTTCCTATTGCTATCTTAAGCTAAAAGTGATCCTTTGCACCTTATTCAAAATCCTTTGACCAACCCAAGAACCGAGGATGTGTTCAAATCATTCCTTCATCCCCAGGGATGACACAGGACTACATCAACACTTCACGTTAGGTCAGTGGATTTACAGGCGGTGGTGCAGAGACGAGGGCTGCCCGTGGGTGGCCTGGGGAGGTCCCCTGGGTGAGGGGCACAGGGGACCAAACTGAGCTCAAGTCCCCTGGGCTTCCTTCTCTGACCTAAAATCTCAGCTCGAATCCTCACGCAGAGCCCCGGGCCAGGCGCCTGGCTGGGAACCGCCACAACAGGAATGCCCTCTACGAACAATGGGCAAAAAGCCCATCACCAAAATTAATGTGGCTCTACCCTAGCCTGAGGAGTCTCCTGCAGTGCACTTTAAAAACAACCACAGAAAGAACTCTGGAGAAATGATTACGGCCAGTGCACAAAGGGGTTGGTTCTCTGCGCTACCGCCTCTGCTGAGGTCCAACCGATACAAGGAACCTTAACAAAAAGAAAGTCAGGCCCAAAGCTATTCTGTACAAAGGTGACTTTTTCTTGCCCTCTGCAATGCTGCCTCAAATCCTAGCGAGAACTATTTGTAAGCGGCCCAACCTCCCTTCTCCCCAGCGCTGCCAGAGAAGAGACCAGTCCATCTGACTGGTAGGACAACAAAGGAAAGCACAAGTGACTTAACTAAACCTTTTCTCTTGTCCCTAGGGCAATCAACCACATATCCCCATGCAGAGAAAAACCCCACGTTTCTAAGCCTGGCTTTATAAGCTCGGGAACTACAGCTGTCTCTTGGGCTCCTAACCATATAAGGTCTTCCCTTGGTCCTTTCCCTCTCAAATGGAAAACACTCCGACTTGACCTCTCATCCGACAGCTCGCACCCTGTATTTTTATTGCTCTTGCACAAACACGAACACTCCGCTTGCCGGAGTGCTAAAGACAGCCCACCCTTCCCCATCGTGGTGGTGGGTAGCTCGCTGCTGACCGTGACGAATGACAGCTGCTCTTTGGAAACTCACCCTGATTTAGCAGGAGCAGCGTGGCATGAGAATACCTGAACAGGTCTGACTCCTCACGTCAGCTAATAAGCTTTCCATGGAAAGTTGGATTCTGTTACTAATTACATCTAGCTACACCCTTCTTATGACAAACACCTATTCCACCCTGTGGTTGCTTGACAGAAGATGACTAAGATGATTTGCTTGGACAGAAACCAACTACAGAAGAGCATTTCCCTCCTGCTGTCTTCATACACCATACCCGATTAGTTCCATTTCCCTGTGCTGTTAAATGTCAAGTACTTTTGTTATGCGTACACTTATTTTTTTGAGTCTCCAAAGCAGACCAAAGGAGCTCAGAAAGATAATTTTTTAATTGTACTCAACCTCTCTTGCTTGGAATAGTACTTTTTGCGTCTTCCATAAGGTGCACTACTATTTTGTAACCAATGCACAATACTTTGGACTTGATTTTCCTCCCATATTGTGGGAAATGTGGTGCAGCTCCCAGTTAAGTCACCCAAGCTATGGAAGCGTGTGTGAAAGGGATGTCACACCCACTACGTGCAGCAGTGACTGCAGACAGCCTAAGAAAAGGCTTTGATGTGGGAATGGAGGAGCCAGGGGGGGAAACTCATGTTACTGGGCTGCTCATGCATCCTAGGGTGGGAAACGAAAGCAGAGCCATTTCTGACTTTTCACTAGCCAAGAAGCAATTTGCTGCTGGCTGAGCAGGATCCATCCACAGATGAAGCACAACATCAATAGCAGCATGCCTCTTTCTTATACTTAAACTTTGAAGAACCTCCTGTGCAGGCAAGTAAACAATTTAGATCTTAGGGCCTACGGGGCCTGCAGTCTGAGATGATGCTTGCCCTGCACTGCAGGAGTGGGAATAAATCCTGAGTGGGTTCCTTTTCAGGGCAATAGTTTGTTATGCTCAGAGCCTGGCAGAACCTGCAGAAGGATGGCATAACCCTGCACTGTCAGTGTACCCCAAGTCCCCTACGGTTCTGGTCTCAGTTTCAGACACAAGGTGATTAAATCATTTCAGTGAGTTAGTGAGTTACATAAAATCAGCCTCTTGGAAGACACTGCGAGTACCCAGAGAGCAGCAAGCACACTATAAATCCAGGCACTGGCTTAGCACACTCTGACTTCTTGATAAAGCCCAGCTCCTGAACTCAAGCTGTAGGCTCCAAAGGTTTGCTGGCTTCCTGCTGTGCAACACAGCAATCAAGACTGCTCTCATGCAAAGCAGGTGCATGCATTTTCCTATACAGTGCTTTCAGTCTGACAGCACCAAAGCAGGAGCACCTTCCCCTGCTTGCTCACATCTCAGGCCGCACCCAGAGGACACTGCTCTCTGCACTCAAAGGCAAGCAAGCTGGGGCGGAAAGCAACTTCCAGATCTTTCCTTTCCACTGCTGTCTTGTTTCCAGATTGTAGCATAGGCAGATTTTTCATTTAATGTTAATTCCCTTAGGCCTCTGCTATAAGGACTGAGGTGGTATTTTTCCCTTCTTCCCTGAATGCCCTCAAACACTAGGCAAAAGGCATTTGGTCCCCAGATAAAAGAAGACACAAGTTTGAAGTGACTCTGTAAATATAAGAACATGTCAGATGACAATGATCCCAAAAGATGAGAACCGGCCCTATCACCAGATCAGCCCAGAAGTACAAGGCAAGGAAAATACCAAATCACGGCTATGAAATTTGCAATTCACGTTTGTTTCTTTAAAAGTAGAGAGGCAAATACAGTGCAAGTAAAATAGTGAAAGGTGAAGGAAAACATCATACAAATGGGAATATGACCTAGAATTAAAAACCTATAGTGTAAATAAGGAGTGGACAAGTTATCTGCTGAGCTTTTGGGTCTCCAGAAATGAGAAGGATGCTGACAGTACCCGCAGGGTGCCCTGGGGCACACAGAAAAACCACAGAAGGATGGCCCCATGCCTTTACCGTGCACGATGCTGAAGGAAGCATTAAGACCCTACTGATGAAGGATGCGATTGAAGCTGTGTGCAGCACAGTGACTCCTTCCATTTCTCTGTCAAGCTGCAGAAAGGAAACTAAATGAGCTCTTACAACCATCCAGTCTCAGTCAGCCCTCCCCCAGACTGTCGGGTTTCTGTGGAAAGCCCATTGCTCCCTGGGGTCATTTTCATTGCACTTCAGCTCTTCCAGGAACTCAGACACGCTGACAGCAGTCCCTCCTCTGCCAGACACCCAATCAGAGCACCGAGGGAGGTTTTTCTAAGGAAGCTAATTGGACATGATTTATTAAAAAGAAAAAAGAAAAAGAAAAAAAAAAACAACCAACGCCCACCGCTTTGCTCTACAGGCAAATCCTGTGAAACACAGAAAACCCAGAGGGCAAGATGCTAGGCACAGGATCAGTCGGAAATATCATTTAGGGAACCACATAAAGCTGACGATGAACTTTCCCTGGTGTCTGGAAGGGACGTAAGACCCACACCTGGCCTGCACCTTACACCTTGTCAAAGGGGTGTCTTGGGTTGGGGATCAATGCCTGTAAAAGGGGTAAGGTGGCAGTTTTACACACACTTTTCAGTGTGAGCTGTGGGGCAAAAAATGACTCAGAATTCACCATGTGACAGGAATTGCTATTCACTATGCAAACCCATTAGCAGTGATTAGCACACCAAAGTGGTGGAAGTAAGGCCAAGGACACTGAGCACACACTCTTTATTTGTAGAGCTCCAGTTGCCCTCTCTGTACTGTAATAACTCGTAAAGCAACCTATCTTCCTGCTGCACCAAGGTTCTGAAATTAATCCCAGCGTTACAAGGACATAGAGCACTGAAAGGTTGGGAGAGTCATACTTTGATTTCCTAAAAAGTGTGAGGGGTTATACCACTGGGATGTACAAAATGATCCCATTCAATCCCACCTATATTCTTTACAATCCCACTCAGAAGCGGAAGGCTATCTCAGAAGGGACCAGAGCACACATGGGGCTGAACAGCAAGGCACTCATCAGGCACTGGCCACCGTTTTATGAGCTTGGGGACACAGGGTCCCGCAGAGAGCTACGCTGCTCTTGGGACCCAGGCTGGTATCACCATGGCTGTGTACTGAATGGACACAGAACCTCAGATTAGCTCTGGTTTGAGCATCTCCGCAACATGACCTGTTGCAGTATGTGAACATTTCTCTAGACTTTAAAAAGGGAATAGGTTGCTCACTGCTGTAGGTCACAGGTATGGATGTAAAGATGGAGCAGATAGGAAACACACTTTGAAACCTCATACACACCATAGCTCTCACTGCAATGGCAAGATAAATAGAAATATAGTGACATACCACAGTTACTTATAGCAATTGGCTTTCTACAGATTTTTCATCTGAGGTTTTCTAAAGGCTTTATGAAAATGTGCCAAATTCAGCACAGGTGTAATTTTATCATGGCTAGAACTTATCCTTAATCCACATATTGATGCACAAGTCACTAAAGGATATGTAGGAATTACTCCATACATCTCTATCCCACAAAACAAAGACAGCAATTCATTACTAGGCAGCACCTCCAAACTACAGTTTGGAACTGGAAGTCAGGAAGTGTTCACAAGGAATTTAGGGAGGTGAAACACATTATCCATGAACGTAGGCTGGACAGGATGCAAACATTATTTCTCACTTTTTTACATTTTATTGTCTTGGGCTCTATGACTATAAGTGCACATCTCTCCCATCTGAACAGAGGATCTCCAATCCTGTGCAAGGTGAAGGGCTCAGGCACAGCTGAAAGGCAGATAACCATCAAGTTGCAGGATGAAGGCGGTTAAGACATCTTCAATGTCTCCCTGATACCTTCTATTTATGGGAGTAAATTCACACAAAGGCTTGTGTAGCTGCCAGATTCATGAATTCTATTTCAATTCCTCCAGCAGTTGCAGCTAGAAAACAGTTATCAAATTCCTAGTATTTCTGAGCAGGAAATACCACAAATGGACCACTGCAGATGTGGCTGCTCTCCCCAGGAAGACCTAGGAGCAGGGAAGGAGAGCTCAGTGCAGATGTTCTCACTGTAGCAGATTATCCAGCTGCAAAGGCACCAGACCACACTGCGCTGCACGCACTCTCCTGCTCTGGTCTGCAGGCAGCATAGCTATGTCACTGGAGCACCAGTAGATCCTCCTGCCGAAGTGAGTCGTTGCTGGTAGGGTGCAAATCATGCAAACACAGCCCATTTGCATCCAGGCAGTTTTAGAGGCTCAGCGTTTCCAGCTGCGGGGTTAGTGAGGGCCGTACCAGCTCGGGTTCAGTCTCCGCGTTGTGATTTACTGCTATCACAGATGGTTTGCACAGCCTTCGAGCTACTTAAACATCCCCTTTGGACGAGAAGCACCAATAAAGACAAGTGCTAATGCATTACTCCAGGATACTGCATTGTTCCTAAACCTTTCACCTGCCTCTGTTTCCTCCAACCTTCTCCCAATTAGTCTCATGCAACAGGAGAATAAACTAACAAGTGAGAAGGCAAACAAATAGGGAGAGACATGCAGTATCAGGAGGAAATTAATACATTGGCACTAGATCAGATTGCAACCATATGGTGCTGCGAATGTCTTTGGAAGCTTCCCATCCGCTGCTGAGCAAGAAACCTGCACAGGCTTTCCCCAAACCCCACCCGAGAGCCCGTTTGCAGGGAAAAGCCTGTTCCAATGATAGCGCTAATTTCAGATTGGACAGATGTCTCCTATGGCTAACAAAACAGGGAGTCTCACACCTTCTGCATCCTTCTTAGATCACCACAGAGAGACAGGGACAGTTTTTAAACATTACACTGCAACTATTCCCACTTCTTTCCAGCTGCTCCAAACTGCCTGCTGTGCCAGCCCCTGCTGTCAGCCTGCAGGTTCCATGGAGTCCAGCAAGCAGGATTTTCCGCTGCAACTCTTGGCATGACAGTGTGGCACAGAGAACACCCAAGAGAAGGAAGGGCAAAAGCTGTTTTACTCTAGGAGCCAAAATAGCATGTGGCACAGTTCAGTTAGCCAAAGTGCCATGGATAGCCAGCCCAAGTTGCAGAGGACGCAGCCATGCTCAGATTCTCAGTCCCAGGCATTGCTCATCACTTGCAAGGCAACTTGTTCAGGCAGGAAATAACTATGCATTTAATGTCTGCAAGAGAAGGGGTTTTTCTGACAGGACAAGGGAAATATTATAGCAATATATCTGTATGTTTAGGGAGGGGTAGGATCTGTTTGCTTTAGGATACCAGTTTCCCATAGGCAAAGCAAGCTGATCACCTTCCTTATCCTTCAGATTAGGTAACAAATTCATAAAAAGTTAACTCATCGATAGCTACTTTGAGGAATCATTGCACAGCTTGTTTGAAAGCTAACACTGAGACTTGTTTCACCTTTTGGAGATGCACATAATAAACAAGTTATGTGCAAACTTTAAACCATACCTTTCCTGGAGGGAAAGTAAATAGAAAATGCAACAATGGATGGATCAAAAATCACTCAAGGCTTCACAAGCGAAAATGATAAATGCTCTACTACTCTACCACTGATCTGCAATGGCAGCAAGAAGTTTCTGTCATCAAAAAACCGCCTCTATCTTGGCAGTAAGATAGATCTGAAATGCAGGTTCTATCCACATAAGCAGTAGCTGCAGACATTGCATATAACTGAGCGAATAATGACGTGGCACCTGCACCTATTTATGCCAGTTGCAGCAATGGGAAGAGAGAAGCAATAAAGATTTCTCTTTTTTTTAACTTGGTATAGAATTTCTTGGCTTCCCTCAGCTCTATCCTGTCTCTTTGCTGCAGCAAAGCAACAAGTCACAAAACCAAGAAGGAGTCCTGTGTATTTTAAACATGTGCCTGCATCCACAAGGAGAATATTTGGTGAAGGAGGGAAACATGGAGACATGAAAGAAAAATCTTCTTATGCTGTTCTAGCTACGTTCGGGCACAGTGAAGACACCCTAAAAGGCCTGGGAATAACTCCACTAAAGCAGAGCATCTACAAACAATCTGAAAATATTGCTCTTCCAGTCCCTCAAGGACTTAGCACAGAAAGGTAACTAAAAAGAAACAGAACCTCTTAGGAGAAAAAGGAATATTCCAGATGAAGAGTCTTCAGGCAATCTTTGAAAGACGGCTGCTAAGTGTGTGCACTCTCATTCATCAGAACCCACATCAACTACACACCAGCAAAAACTCAGGAGACCGCAACCACAGGAAGCTGTGACAAGGAATCACCCCCTACTAAGCATTCACCCTTGTGATATAAAAGCACAACAGGGAGGAAGCAGCACGTCCAGGGAGATGGGTTGAGGGAGGGTGGACTCTGGAGGGCCTGAATTCAGGATTTCAGGTGCTTCCAGGTGAGCAAGAAGCATGCAGGACTCCCTCCATGCCAGGGCAGGAAGGACACTCCCAGTGCAGCCGGCAGAGCTGCTCCTGCCTGTGGCACCGGGAGATTCCCAGGTTCTGGTTTGGCTACCGGGCGCACCCCCACCGTGCCTTCCTTTCGCGTACCCCCAATGGCAGCGGCCTCTGCCCCTATCTTCGCAGAGCACACAAAGTTATTAGAGGGAGATTATCCTAGCACAGCACTGCAACCCTTTTGTTATCTTTCTAGGAAAGAGTGAAGGCTTTTGATCTCCTACCAAAAACTAAAAAGCAAACTGAACGTTAATAAAACCTTAATAAAGATCTACTCTTCTGCAATTTAATTAGTTGTTTATAGAAACCAAATACATCCAATAGCCTGAGAAAATGAAAGGCAACAAGGAAGTTGCTATGGCTTTGATGGAACAGCTACTCCGGCAGCATAATCCTGTGAATCCATTAAGGTCTTTTACATGAAGAGCAAGAACAGCTGCCTCCCCCCCCCCCCGACACGAGCATACGCTTCTTTCCAAACCAAGGGCATATGTGAGCTGAAAAGATTTTGCTAGCTCTCATTTTATGACAATTTCTCCACAGTGGAAAAATACACAGGAAAAAACAGAAAATGGAGAAGAGGAAAGGCTCAAAAGCAGTATCAGAAAGTCTGATCAAACACTAGAAGCAGAATCACAATAAATACATCGGAAGAAAGAGGTTTGGGGGCTGACTGATACCTTAGAAAGGCATTAAATGTAAAAGCAAAGAAACAATCTGCTATGATGTCTAGGGGAAAGCTGACGGCATTAAATGAACAACCCCAGAAGACAACACACTTGTTGGCTGGAGCACAACGTGCCAGAGCTGTGGTTATCAGCTCGAGTCAAAAAAAAGCAGCAAAACTCAGGGTCAGAGATGGAATAGAGTTCACACGACTTTTCACAGAGTCGGACTAGACTTGAAATAGTGTGCAGAATGATAATATCCCAATAAAATTCATGCCACTGATGATGTCAAGGCCTAAGGGACCCGTCTGGTCTGATCTAGGAGAAGGCCAGAAAATGTGACTCCTTGCCTCCTCTCTTCGAACAACTCGCAGTGGGTTAGACCAGCTCTTCCAGGAAAGCAACGCTTCCATGCGTGCACGACACAAAACCAGAAAAAGCAGGCACTATCTGCAGCCTGCAGCATTGCTACAGTGACTTATAAAAGTACCTTGGAAGCCAATATCCAACTTCAACATTTCCTCTCCTCAAATCTCTGCTAATTTGAAGCCAACCCGGAGCAACTCAGTAACCACATGTAGAAGATGTATTTAAAGTCCGGGGCTGTGAGAAATTCACTCCTCCCAGGCTGCCAGCAGCATGTGAAATAATTTTATCTTGTAAATGGGCAGTAAGAATAACATTAATTTGTCAGTGTCATGCTGAGTGTTTTCCTTAGAAGCTCTGCAGGGCTTGGGAGTAAAGTTCCCATCGTCTCCTGCTTTGGAAGGAGGGGACGTGCAGCAGGTCCGAACCTGGAACAGGCTAACGACTGGTGGGAGCCATGGCACTGGGAGGCAGAAAGTGTGGGACAGCAGCACGAGCCAGGCTCAGTCTCAATTTGCTGCTTCTTGTTTCATTTACTCAAGGTCATGTGGTTGTGGGAGGTTTCAGGGTCTTGAAATCTCTGTCTGAGCTTCTGGCACCCTCTCCGACTCCTACCAAGGAGATGATGACTGATGGCGGGAAATTTTGACCTTTTAACTCCATATCCCTTTTCTAAATTCCTGTGGTCACTACTGGTATCTCCTGTGTAGCAAATTCTTTCTCTCTCTCCCCCAAGAAGCCAAACAACTTACTGTAGTACAGTTCTGAGCAGAGCATAAATCTCCAGGCCCTTGTGTCTCTGGTAATCTCCCCAGTCCCATGGTGTGACTCCAAACTTTTGCCCCCTGCCGCTGGGGAGCCCCAGGTCACTGGACGAGCTCTTTTGCCATCCTTGGAATGGCAGCGAGAATTCCCTGAAGCGTCCCGCGGGGCCTGGGGCCACAGTTCCCAGAACTGGCGGCTGCTAACTCGGCTCGAGCTCTTCCTAGAACCGCTGGGCCTTCGCTCACCCCCCAGGACTGGGGGCGGACGTGGAGAAGAGGAGCAGAGGAGGGAAAGGAAGGGTGACAAGGAAGAGACCACGTTGCGCAGACCTTTCAGCACTCCAGACATCCTCCTCTCCTTTTCCACGTGAATCCCAGAAGGATTATTTTTACCTTAAGTACTGGAAAGCGTGGGATGAGCCCAGCTGCAACCTGTCTGGACTGTCAGCTGGCAGCAGCAGCTCCCACCTCTCCCCCTGCTCCCCTGCCCGGTGCTGCCTCCCTGCTCCTGCCATACCTCAGGTTTGCTTTCAGTAATTCCAGCTCCTGGATTTGAAAATGACTCTGCAAGAGGTGGCAGCCATGCCTAGGTATCACACCAAAACTCCTTTCCAAGCATCAGCACACATTATACCAGGAAACATCAGGGGTAACAAGTATCCCTAAGAAGGAAATTTGCCACACAACAGTGAGGTTTAAACTACGTTGAGCCTAACACAGGCAATCTACGTTGGGAATGATCTCCACTACCAGCTCCCCGCACGGCGCCTGTGTGCAAAGGCTGCGTGCTAGTGCAGTTGTGTCCTCACACTTCTGAACAGTGCGCTTGTTTTACACAACAGCTTTTCTACGTCATGGCTTTCTCAAGCATTGACATGGAGCCACCTCGGCTCCTAACGCCGTTCTGTGTACAGCCCATCACACACCTAGCTATAAAATTTATTTCTAGGGAATAGATGTCTATAGTGTGAGCCAGACATGTCTGGGACCGAATTCTTTTCTTAGCTAATCACATGCAATTTCTCTTGCTTCAAGAAAACTGTGCCAAGGTGATGGAGAAAGAATTTGGCCCACAGTCTGGCTTTTCCCCAGCACAGCATTTAGCTGTAGACAGACTTAGGGTTTTCAAAAGGAAGGTCTCAGAGCACCTGGCTGAAAAATAACAGCCAGAAAAACCCAGAACACGGTGCATGAAAATTAGGAGCTGAAAGAAAGTAAATAAACTAAATGGGTTTCCCTGCTCTGATGGCACACATTTTTCCTTCAATCATCTGCACTGCAATGAAAGGTAATGATATTGCTCCATTTACAGAGTTTTTCCTGGCCTGTCCCCAAGGCCACAATACACTGTGTTTATTTGGTTTTCATAAGGTCAAAGAAGCATACTTGGGTAACGCAGAAAGTTTACTATGGACTTTCACCTTCGCGATCTTAAACCAAGTGTGACAGTTGCAATGAAAAATATTTACTTCTGTTTACATATATTGGGGGGACACACATTTGGAAGAGAGAAAGCTTTCAGTCTCATTCCACATCCTTCTCAACAGCTTTTTTTAAAATTATGTATTAGACACAAGAGGAAAAAGAAGAAAATGTCAAGATTTAGACTTTACAATGTTCCCAGAACACATTGCTGATCCTCTCAAGCCACCGATCACAGACAAGTCAGGCACATCCAGGGAGTTATTCACACTGATCTGTGCAGAAGAATTCTAGCAATAAGTACTGATCTAGTTGAAGATGTCAGTTAAGCAACCTGATCTAGTTGAAGATGTCCCTGCTCGTTGCAGGGGGGGTTGGACTAGATGACCTTTAAAGGTCCCTTCCAACCCAAACTGTTCTATGATTCTATGATACTGTTATTATGGATCACATACCTGGGGCTACTGTGCTCACGTACTACTTTAAATAGGTGGGCAGAAGCTGCAGTAAGCAAGTCATGTGCAACACTGCCTTTTCCATGGGAGCCAAAAAAAACGCTGGCATGGCTTGTCAGCTTACTTTATCTGGAAACCTCAACAGGCTGGAACTTCACGTATTTACACACCCTGCGCCGTGGTTTGTATAAACAGGCCATCTGTAGGCATGCACACTAACCAAAAGGTGGTCTGTCCTACTCTCCACATCCCCAAACTCCATGGTCTATTCGGTGACAGTCCTTCTTCTGTTTGTAGTGCCCATGGAAACAGCCAGAAATCAAGAGGACTGGGAGCCTGACATTGGTCCTCAACTTGGTCTCACTTTTCCAGAAGGAACAACTGCAAAGGAAACCATCCCTCCCTACCCAAGCGGAGAACAACCAGCAAAATTCCACACTCCTGAGACACCTCCAAGAGGTCAGAACACTCCAGACGGGGAAGGGCGTGAGCTGATGCTGAAGTCTGACCAACGCTGTCTCTGGACAAGCCTGCCCTGGCTTTGACCCAGCAGCACAATGACTACAGTGACCACATGGGAATGCAATTCCAGCTTCCCTCAGATCCAAGCCCCTTTCTGACACAGAAAGGGAAGAAGAAAAGACATGATGAAATACACACCGATGTCACCAGAGGCATCATCAAGCTGCCTTACACCAGTGATTTTCAAGCTGCAACCCTCAGAACTTGAGGGGTTTCCATGAATTACTGCTGACATCCATGAAGGATGACTAATTAAAGGAAGCCTGCTGTCAGGAGGACTTTCTGATGGAAAGTTTTGAGTTACTCATGTCAAAAGTGTTGACAACCAGCACTCTAGGTGATGAGTTGTAAACAGTTTCTCTGAGTCTTTGAATGCCTTGGGTGGGGGCTGACAGGTGATGCTCTTCCTCCTCCCACCTATGTACTGAGTTATATTCACTCCTTCCTAATTTAGCTCCTCCTGTTAAATTCCAAGCAGCTTCCTTGAGTAATCATCTCTAAAACTGAGACTACAATACCACAGATCCTAAACTCTCCCCAGATGGCAGATACATGAAAAGGTTAACCATGTTCTTAATCCCCTGCTCTGACTGCACCAACACTATGCAAGCAGAAATCCCTTTTCAAGTGACAGGAGAACAGCATCAAATGAGCTGGGCAACAGCTTTAAGGACAATTCTTTGCAGAAGGTGGCAGCTGGGCCTCCTCAGCTCTACTACGATGAGCCTAGTAGAAACCTACCTATTACATATTCATGCATGGTATATGAAGTATAAATACATAATATTTATAATAAGCATACAGCTACATAGAAAATGTCTTAAATCTGCTTTTTAAGTTACAGCTGCTGTAACTCAAATGGCTATTAAGTTACAGACAATACAGCTAAATTAACTCTCACTCAGGCAAAGCAAGTTTGGTGATTTTACTGATATGAGAGAAGAAAGATGCAGGAAACACTCCGGGAAAACAATTTTTTCTTTCTGTTTAGAAAACCATCTATTTTTTCTCCTTCACTCCAATTCTGCCAGCCAAAACAGTGAAGTTTTGAATCCCAGCAGCAAAATACAAGAAAAACAAACCAGATGTGATTCCACCCTCCAGGCGATGCAAAACTGCACAAACTGAGTACATAACCCTTCCTTCGTGTATTGACCTCTTAATACAGAGTGTACCATCACTGCTGCCAATTTGCACACCCAGGCGTACTCAAGCCTGGGAAATGGTTGTCCTTAATTCCTTCTCCACAACTTTAATTGTGCCGCTGCTTTGCCTTGCCTACGACAGGACTGCAGAGCTTCAACCTCTTCTCAGAGCACGGCTGATTAGCTGAACAAGACGTTCCTTTCTTACTTCTTTGTTCTGGATGTACTGTTTCTGCAGCCATCAAGGCCTAACTGCACAAATTATAAATAATACCTAATCCTCAAGATGGTGATTAAACTTGCTCAGTATTGCTACAGCATCAGACACCTGCCTCTTACACTATGTCCCATGTCACGGAGGTGTAAGAAAGGAAGCATCTAGGAGAGAAAAGCAGGTCTGCAATAGGCTTTAGGAACTACCCCATGAATTCCTGATAAGCCACTGAAGAATTTACCCCCGGCACAGAGGATGGAGCTGCTTGCATCCCGATCAGCCCTCCGTAGCCCTGCCAAGGACGGGAAGATGCTGTGAATATTCATTGAAGTCAAAGCAACCCTGGTTGTACTATATGCCTGGCATTTTCAAAAAAGCTCCCGCACACGTGCACACAATGTAAAGCACAGAAAGGAGCAAGCAGTCTGACATTAGCTGGTGCCATGGAAATTCAATAAAATACAGAACCAAATGTAAAAACCATACCAATTCACACACTTTTGCTGCTTTCTTTACCCGTTTTATTCAGGCCATATTCCGCTCACTCTCTTCTTTCACAGTTGCTGTTTTCACCCTTTTCACTCCCTGCATTGCTTCCACTCTTTCTTTTTAAAAGAAAGTAGCTCTCATTGATTTCTAGACTTCACAGATTCCCTCAGCTTCTCAATTCGTTTATCACGCATTCCTTCCCCATCTTACCCATTTTCCACAGGGGACTTCCAATATCCTTTATTTCCCCCAATTATTTGCCCCTGTTTTCTTCTAGTCCCAACATAAACACACAAACATGTTCTAAACTCAAAGGAACAGCCACTGCAAATGCAGCCAGTCATTTGCCTGACCTCATACCACTGCATGGTTAAAGAAAAATTTAAAAACAACCAACAAAAAAGTGTCTTTCCCTTTCTTGCTGTGCTCCATGCCCCTCCCTGTTTCTTCTGGGTTCTCAGATTTTGAGCACGAAACCAACTGAAAGCCTGTCCAAACAGACATAGCCCATTTCTCAATTAACTTCTTCAGCCACCACTAAGGTAACTGCTGCATTTTTCCAGCAAACCACCTGTGTCACAGGCTCACCTCTCAGGGCTTAATTCTATACACATCATCATCAAGTATTTCTGCCCAGCTAGCATAAAATGCAAAGCCATTTCCCACAGAGCTGGTTTCCAAACAGGGTTTTGATTACCAGGATTTGCCTTTATCAATACTCGGAAATTCTCCACTTGTCTGTTTCCATCCCCCAGCCACAACTATCATAGCTGGGCAGCCATACGATTTATCACACCCAGCTTCCCCTCTACTGTGACAAACTGCAGTTCACCAGTGGGGTTGCTAAAACCAGGACTTGGGCAAAAAACCTTGAAAGCCTGATCCAAGCAAATTGCATCAATGCTCAGTGATGGCAGTGTGCCAGTGTTAATTCCTTCACTGCCAGTTTATCAGAAGGACCCAGCCAGCGTGCTCATCTTTCAAGTCCTCTCCTGTGTCTCCAAGTGCCCCACCTTGCCTCCCTCCACTGCCGAAACATCTGGGTGGCCCCTTCTCTTCTCACAGTGCAGTCTAAAGAGACGACAAAGGCTCTAAGTAACAACATAATATAAGCTCTAATTAAAATGTAGTGGAAAACAGACCGAGAAACCACAGTATAATCTAAAGTGTTAAGATGCTTTAAGTCCAGACTGGAGCTTCTTTGTTGTTCAACATGGAAACATTGAGCTAGTGCCTAACTGGAAGGGCAGAGGGCAGCTGGAGCAGTGCAGCGTTGGAGCTGCATTCATTCTCCTCCCTTTCTTAGGAAGGCTGGGGAAATTAAATTAGATCCAAGACCGCTTTCTTCTCCGTTAGCATTCATCTGCCACCAGCTTTTTTACAAGACAGTCCCTCCCATCCTCTTTCCTGCGGTCACTTCAGCCAGCAGCCAGGCTCTTCCAGGAAATCAGACAAGACAAGAGCAGAATCACTCATCTACCAACCACCTGATCATACAGCAGGGGCAAGAGATTGCAAGAGGAAACTCATTTTTTAAAAAGAAGCTTTATACTGCTTCTCAGGATCTGGCTTCTGTGTAGAATGACACACACAGAAACTCTTACAACACATACATGGTGAGGAATTCAGATTAGGGAAGTACAGAGGGAAGCGGAGACAGCTCTGAACCAAGCTTGAGAACTTGCAGATGCTCAAGCACATGTCATAAGATGAGAGCAACAGGCTTGTACTAGGAACTAGGAGGAAAAAACAACCCCTTTTAAATCTTCCTATTTGAGGAGCTGTCGAACACTCAGTTTAAACTTTTTTTTTTGGACATAGATAATCTCCATGATTTTAACACTCAAATTTGAGGTGGGAGGAGGAAGCAAATGACCGCCAACACAGCAAAGCAACTCAGATCTCACCTGGGACAGTCTAGAGTAACTGACCGTGAATGAAAAAATTAACTAATGTATTTTAAAGCAGTGAATTTAACTCAAAAATATCAAAACCAAAAAGAGCTCTAAACTCTTACGCCATTAATATCTCATAGACCTATTTTCAATACTTCCCATTCATATCGCACGCATACATAAAAAGAGTGGCAATGCACTTTCATGATCTTAAATCTCAGAAGGGTTTAATAAGAGCTGGTGAAAAAGTCCATAACTATAACAGTCTGAGTAGCAGTACTGCCTTGTGCAGTGTTGGGAATGCTTATTTACAGGTTGCTTCCTGCAGCCAACCTACAGAACAAGTGATCAGGGATTACAACTCATAGGACTCTGAGACAAACTTGCATTTGATTTACTGAGTGAAGTTTTCCAAAGCTGGTTATGAAGTGCCGCTTCACCTCCTCCTGGCTCGCACCCAGCCAAATACAGCTACACCTGCGAGTGCCTTTGCAGCCCGTCCAGAGGCTGGGATTCAGCTCCTAAACTTTCAAAGGCTGCACAACGTTCGTAAGCACACAGGGGGCAAATACTCACCAACCTGAATTGCAGAGCTAGGAAAGATGAATAAACCAGAAAATATGGGACAGTTTACTAAAGGTTTGGTCCATGACTCAACAGTTTGTAAAGTCTGCCCAGGAAAGGCTGGCAACCTGGAACTGATGTAAAAATAGTGCCTTTTTCAACAAGTCCAGAGCCAATCGAAGCAATGTAACAAATCCACTTAACTTCAGGTTGTTACGCATTGCGTTGCAACATTTTGAAATTTCCCAGAACAAAGCTTTCCTCCACAGGACAGAGCTGCTTGCGGAAACCAGAAATATCTGCTGCTGTTAAGACAGTGAATGCTATGTACATACAGACAGCCGCAGAGACCATTCCTCCTTAGCAGGCAGGAATGATACTTGAACATCTACACACAAACACAGCAACTGCGTGTGTATGTGCTTATTAAATTGTACCAGCAAAAGCTTCAGTAGGAGAAAGTCATGGTCGTGAACTCATCAAAGCAAAGAAATAAAACAAATATGCAGTGTAGCTCTTCGGGGAAGAGGGTATGGAGAACGGGGAGCCTGCAGATTAGATTTTTCCTGGGCTCTGATGACTTTATGGTAGAGACAGGTGAAGTGAAACCTGACTAGGGTAACTTTAGCCAGAGAGAGTGAGATAGAAATAAACAATATTATTCCTGGAAAGATGGGGTAGTAGCTGTCCCTCTGCCAAAGTGCGCTCCAGTCCCGAGCCTATTAGCTGCAGATTCCTTTCTGCGCTCCACCTCCCAGCGTCAGGGCAACAGTCCCAGGTCTTGACGTCAAAGCTGCCTTTTGTTTGCTGCGCAGACGTTCCCCCTTTGCAGGTTTAGCAGACTGAGCCATGGAAGCGGCTGGGCAAAGGGCTCTATCCTGGCCAGATCTGCAAACTCAATGCAAGCCTCCAAGGAAAGTCCTCTCCCCATGTTACTAATTTCAACCCTTCCAGTGGAAAAAAAATCTAGTTCAGTATGTCTAGATTGGTTTACATCTAAATTGTCCTCTTTATAACCCTTCCTTCATTTCGTGCCCTGTGTTTTAACTGTTGCAGTTTTATCTTGCGTTATTTAGATGGCAAGAGCTGCCAAGCAAGGACTCTTTCCATAAGCATAAGACAAGACTGTAAAACTACTTCTTTAGCTATCAGTTATATCCAGAGAAAATCCTCGCAGAGACAGGCTGATAAACTCCCAGTGTTCCAGGACAGCACTCGGGGATATCAGAGGGGGAAAGGAAGAATGAGACCAGGTGCTATTACGAAATCCTGCCACCTCTCTGAACCTGGGACAGCTAGAGCCAAACTGGTTGTTTTCCAAAGTTAAAAGAGGAGTCTCTCCTTTGCTAGTCATGATGACCTGGGCACATACAAGCCCTTGCCCTTCATATCCACCTGACTGCCTGTCCCAAAACACAAGCTACCCTGTGGGAGTATAAGGGAAGAGGACCTTGCGGCAGAACTAGCTGTGTCAGGTCAGGCTTCTCCTGCTAACGAGACCCTTTAAGATACAGTTATAGCAGTCACAGTAAGATTATGACACTCCTAATATAAATTCAACACTCTATTATATCCTATAGGTTTTTTGTTTAAAGGCCAAAGATTGTAGGTCACTAAACAGGGCACAAAAAGAAATGGAAAAATGCAGTCACACAATACACACAAAAATGGGCACGGTAATCAGCTGCTACGTATTTCCAAGAGGAGATGCCAGCCTTCTCACATGCTCAGAATTAAGATCTGACCACATTTGTAATCCCTCCTTTCGACAGCAATAAACCTGACACTCGCTGGGATATTCCACAACAGGGCCCTCCTATTCCCTTGCCACTGAGACTCCCAAACCCATCTCCCTCTGCCCAAAGCAGAGGCCAACACTCTTACTCCTGTTCTCCAAACACAGGTGTGCTGCACGCTCTCCTTTTTTCCCATTCTGAAGGCTTAAAGCTGGGGAACCTTTTGTATCTTTCCTTCTTATAAGACTCTCAAATTAGTATTTGACTTTGTGATTCTTGCATGAGTACTGTTCCTAGCTTTGTATACCTGTAACTGAGTGGAAAAACATGACTGTTATCTCCTGGCTAAGGCACATGGCCGTCACTGCTGGGACGCAGCATTCCTAGGCTATTAGTAGCTAACAAGATGAGCAGCGTCTGCTCCTGCTAGTGAAAAGGGAAGGCAGGGAAGGCAGGGACGGCAGGAAAGAAAGGAAAGAAAACCTTTCTATCATCTGTGCTGTCAGAGTAACAGAAAACTATATGCTCAACCCAGGCCAAAGTGTTTCATCCCTTGTAAAGTGTTAGTTTGCGAGGCAGAACGCAAGTTGCCTGCATCTCAACGGAGCCTGGCCGTCCCATGCCATCCTACTGACCTGTACAGAAAGCCAAACTTCCCAAAGGAGCAACCCACATCCACTTCCCTGGAACTAACTAGTGCGAGTACATCTTCATTCAACAACGCACATCTTGGGTAGGAGGAAGGCGTCCCAAGTGGAGTCTCATACAGTCACACTTCCCTCTCCTGTCTTTCAGCCAAACTACAAGCACACAAATAAACAGGGGAACTGGCTGTCACATTTATGCTCCTTTGAGCTCCTTCTAGTGTTTTCAGGAAGTCATATTAAACAAAATGGAAAGGCCTGTTCATTTTCACTTGTTCTCTAACAGCAGGGAGACACAAGCTAGTGGGTCAATAGGATGACTTTATATTACCAACTTAAAAGCGCACATGGGTGGTATCAGGGGCAGATGTCAGGAAGTTCACCAGCTGCTACAGTCTGATCTAGGGCTCTGCATGGGAGTGCTACACCAAACCGGGCTCTGACTTTCTATCAACGTGTCCCGGAAATGCGCACTGCCAGTCGGGTCACTGCGGAGATAAGCAGGACCTTTTAGGCCTCATGCAGATCCTTTCTTTAATATAAAGGCTTGACAAAATTGAGCCCTGGGGATGACTAGCCACTTGAACTTAATTTGTGTCACACGGTGCGCTCTAAAACTAGGCTGTGATGCAGAGAGAAAGAGTATTTCCAGGTATTGAAGAGACAGCTATTCCAGTAACTCGGCACTCCCTTCCCACTCCCGCAAAGTAGGTGAGTGAGTGACACAAGCCTTATTCCAAGCGCTTCCAAGCCTTATTCCAACCCTTATTCCAAGCTCTCAAGAAATCAATAGGCTGAAATGCTAGTAGTAAAGGTGTCAGGGTGGAACGGTTGCATGTGGCTGGTTATTGGCCTTTAGACTGTTGACCCTTTAGAGAGTCATATTTTCCAAGCTCTTCCTATCACTACAAGGGCTGAGAATCTTTTAAAAAAAAAAAAAAAGAAAATCATAAACTATCTCATCACGAGAGAATTATGAATCCAGAACCAAAGGCTTGAAGAAAAACAGTAAGTATGCAGAGAGCTAACAACTACCGGAGCATCCCCCTGATGCTGGAGATAGTTTAGGCTGGTGCCAGCTCTTGAAGAGCCAGCAGCAAGGCAAGCCCACCATCATTGCCTAGAAGATCTGCTTGTAGCAACCAGCTGGCTCCCAGGGCAGGATTTGTGCTACAGCAGCTCTGCCCACTCCTGACTCCCACCCATTCTCTCCTTTCCAGACTCTGATGATACAGGAACAAGCTGTCTACCACAGGAGGGTGATCACTTGTATGCCTTTCATTTGTAAATGTACGATGGGGTGTTTCAGAGTTAAAAAATTCAGAACAGCCACATAGCTGAAAATGGTCAGCTAGGTCCTGGCTGTCTCAGCAAGCCAAATAAAACTCCGACTGCCTCACCAGCACTGAGCAGTGAGTGGCTTTTTGTGTACTGCTTGCTGAGCAGCACTGGCTTCCCACCCAAAGTCAGAACAGACAAGAAGCATGGGGCAGGCGCTACCATGGCTTGGAGGCCATGGCTGCCTTGACTTCCCCGTCTGTCACTTTTTTTTTTTTTTTTTTTGCTTGTGATGTTGGTGCAGAGGCCTAAGGAAACAGAACTCCTGGGAGGAAGTGAGTCAGGAAACCTGTACCACATTGCAGGGGGAAGTGTGACTCAGAGCGGTGTGGTGCTCACCGCTCCCCACCCTCTGGAGGAGGTGATAAGATTGTGTAATCCCCAAGATAACTCGCTGCACATCCTAATTCTGCTGATCCTCCCAGGGGAGGGGTTCCTCTGCTGAGTACTGTACATTAGCTGATTTCTTAGAATAAACTGTGACAGCTCCCTGTGAGCTCATCGCATGGGAGGGGGGATGCTGGGCTCCCTGGCTGCGCTGTCAGAAGAATGAGGAGCTACAGAAGCACTGAATTTATCAAGAGCACAGCAAAGACCTGGCAAACCGCTTGTTTAGTCTATTTGTTCTTCTTTCACAGACAGAGAGTGTAGGGACATAAGTACTGGAAAGCGACAGAGGAACCACCTATAAAGCAGAGGGGAAGATTTAAGAAAGAGAGAATCTGAGAAAGAAGAAGAGGACAAATGTGGTGGCAATAGGAGGGGAAGAGACAGTGTGTGGTCAGGACTGGTGAGGGGACAGTCAGGGAGAGAGCTACATGAGATACTGGGAGGAAAGAAGCCAAAGTGTAGGCCAAGCAAGGGAAGTGAGGAGGGCAGAAAGAGGATGGAGAAAAGATCATAGGGAGAGTTGCTTAGGAGTGATGAGGAAGGTATGGCGAAAACAAAATACCCCTGGGACTGAGAGAGCAAAGAAATGTGACACTGAGGGAAAGAGGTCACCATCCATTTTGAATCCTCAGTACATTCCAGAGTCAGAGTTCGCATTTCTGGGTCTCCGTTCACCTGTGTAAGGCCCATTCCTGAAAAACAACTGGAGCTCGAAAACAGGGGGGCAGAACAAGATACAAAAAAATCACCCTTTTCAGCCATACAGGATCGTCCTTGTTTCCTCACCATGAATGCAGCCACGAGCAGCGTTAGCACTCAAAAGCTCAGCCCTTTGCCTGTGTCACTACAGCACCTGGTGCAAAAGGCTCTTGGGACACAAGTAGGCTTCTGGAAATTTCTGCTGTACAAGTAACACTCCCAGGCACCTCGGGGAGCTTGATGCCAGCTGAACTTCCAAACTCCCACCCTCTGCTCCCTGGAGACAAAACCATGCCCACAAAATAGCTTTTGCAAACAAACTACTGAATATGCACGAAGCGAGACGGAAGCGCTCACTGTCACAGCGCAGGCACGGCTGGCACGTGCGCTCACCGGAGCAGACGCTGCTGCTGTGCGTGGGCTTTCACAAAAACTTGTCACTGAGTCAGAAAAGGCCCCATCCCATCCCAGCTCACCAGTGTCAAAATCCACTAAACAATCACAAACACAGCACAAGTTAGGGAAATCCAGGCATGGTTATACAGAAAATTCACTCTCAAGAAGTATCATTTTCAGAAGGGACTGTTCTGTGCTTCCCAGGAGAGCTTCATGCTCCAACACGCAGGTACGCTCTGGGGCTGCAGCTGCACAGAGGCTCTGTCCATCTGAAGTAGAGCTAAACTGTATTTCAGGCACTGTTTCAGAGTCCTCAACGTGCACAACATGGCACTGAAAAATACCATACAGTCTTTCAACTGCAAATTTGTTATGCTATTTATGTTTCAGTCAGAAGCCAGAAGTGATCAAACCACCGGTTTCAGAGACTTTTACCCTGTCCTGGTTTCAGCTGGGACAGAGTTAATTTTTTTCCCTGTAGCTGGTATAGTGCTGTGTTTTGGATTTAGTAAGAGAATACTGTTGATAACACACTGGTGTTTTAGTTGTTGCTAAGTAGTGGTTATACTAAAACAAGGACTTTTCAGCTTCCCATGCTCTGCTGGGTGCACAAAAAGCTGGGAGGGGGCACAGCCAAACTGGCCCAAGGCCTATTCCATACCACAGGGCGTCACGCTCAGTATAGAAACTGGGGGAGTTGGCCAGGGGCAGCGATGGCTGCTCGGGGATGGGCTGGGCGTCGGTCGGTGGGTGATGAGCGGTTGCATCACTTGTTTTTCCTGGGTTTTGTTCCTCTCTCTGTTGTTGTTTTCCTTTTCACTACAATTTATTCTTATTATTACTACTATCATTATTATTATTATTTCAATTATTAAACTGTTCTTATCTCAACCCACGAGTTTCTTACTTTTGCCCTTCCGATTCTCTCCCCCGTCCCCCTGGGGGGGAGGGTGAGCGAGCGGCTGTGCGGTGCTTAGCTGCCGGTTGGGGTTAAACCACGACATACCCCCAGCTGAGGGGCAGCAGAGATGCTGGCTGAGACGCAGAAGACCTAAAGCCCATTGCCATTTCTGCCCCAACCTGTCAGCTGTCTGGGGACAAACCACTGTGTGTCTTTGGGCTCCATTAAATGCATCCCAGACTGCAAAATGCTAAATGGTTCTGTAATGGAAATAATAACAAATACTTTAAGTTTCAAGCCTGGTATTTCTAGGACAAGTGTCACAGCTCATATGACCTAACGTCCCAGGGCTACCGAGCCTGGGAAGAGGAGCTGTGTATCAGAATTGCACGCAGGGGAGCAGGCAACCGACACTACAACTTCTGGTAACAAAAAAAGTAACGTTTTTATTATAAAACCCAAATCAAAGGAAATTCTTATTCCTCTCCCATGAAAATTCAAAGCTGCTAGAAAACCAGTTTGCTAGAAATTTGTGATTGTTATCACGGATTCAGTGAGACCCCATACTGTAATTCCTTATTTCACTGTGGTCAGTCTGCTACCCAGAAATAGGGCAACTATATTTAGTTCCTGTAGGCAGTATCTGTAAGGCCACAGTGCAAGGACCAAAACTATTGGTATTGTGCTTTATAAGCGTGTTAGTTATTCTGCCCCCTGCAAACACTCACCCACCTTGTGGGCACAGTACAGGGATGAAGCTGTGTCCAGCCGAGCAGGTACTCACAGATTTTTGTTTAAATGATGTTTTGTGAGCCTGACTCAGCTGCTGACACCTCCTCACCACACACAATGCCTGCACTCTTTTGCAGCAGCTCTGTTTTTCCCTTTGAATCTGTGCTAATAGGAAAGCATCAGGTGGAAGAGTTTATTTCTCTAGTTACAGTTTTTCAAGATGCTGCCTGGCCTAGATCAATTCCAAGAACTGAGGCAGTTGAACAAAGAAACTTTTACAGGCTCATCAGCAGCATGAACATCTCTGCTCTGGCAACTTCCCACGCCGTAGCAAGAATTTGCACAAACGAAAACGAGACCACACGCAACAGAAGGGCTGAGCAGCGCATGCAGGGAACTGCCAGCGACAGCACCTTCAGCACCTCTGCAGACACCAGAGGCGGCGGGCAGCCTCCAGTACTGTGGCATTACACTTCCTCAGAGTATGTGCTCGAGTAGAAAAACCTCCCCACCGCTGTTTATCCAGGCAACTAACCAAACCGCAGTGCTTCCATGGTGGTGGCAGGGGGAAGGCAGGAGATAGGGCTGCTCACTCAGTTCCTTCCCAAGAGGCCATGCTCTCAGGACAGGATTCACACGCCACAGCCTCTTCTCTGCCTTGCAATACTACAGGTTGCCGACTATGAAGCCTGAAAGTTGAACAGCAGTAAATTCCCTTAGGGGACAGGATGGGGCAAAGCAGAGACTCATAAGATCCCAGTGCTTCAGCCCTGCTTCCTTCACCCTCCATGCCAGAAAAAGAATCAGTCTCTTCCATGAACTCCACAGCCACAAAAATAATCTCAAAAAGTCATCTCATTACATGCAACTACCAGTGCCAGCTTAGAAACAGTGAATTTGACATCCCAGGTTACCCCAACCCCTTCCAAATCTCTCCTTCTTTGTGGGTACTTTGACAGATGCCTACACCGGCATTCAGGGTAGGTTTGTTTTCTTTCCCAGATTAATGCACTGAGGAGCTGAAATCAGGGGCCAGCCCTCATCAGAGCTCAACTGAGAAAGTAAAGCCCGAGGCTGACCAAAATCAACCTGACTACCTGTGTCAAGTGAGAACCCTAAGCCAGTTCTAGGCACAGAGGGAAAGGAAGGGATTTTCTTTCTCCCCTGAAGAAAGAAAGCCAAAAACGTTGAAAAAGAAAAACCTTTGGACTACTCGTGTTCAGCTAATCGCATCCATGGAAATAGCAATAGAAATGCCTACATGTGCTATGTTCTGGTCACCTTAAGCTGTTTTCAGGGTCTCATCAGGTTCATCACAGCCATCAGACTCACACAAATTTGGCACTGGGGCTATGGCTGTGACAGTCACAGCTGTGGAATAACAAGCTTTGAGTCAGCCTGAAGAAAGAAGCAAATGAGCCAGTGCATTTCCAGTGACCCAGTAATAGTTTGTGTTTCCATAGAGCTCTCTGCCTGGGGACCCCACGGGCATTAATAAACCCTCACGATCCCCAACTGAACCACAGTATCAGTACATCCCATACTACACATAGGGGAAACTGAGGCATCAGAGGACAGTGCTTGGCCCCAATCATGCAGCAAGAAACAGAACCCAAATTACAAGATTATAAACTACAAACTCCTCCTCCTTACCCCTAACACAAATGCAGACCCCCATATAAGTAATTTCATTTAACTGACTGGAATTTACCCTATGGCACACAGTCTTTATATGCCTCTTAAAGCACATTATCAAACATTTTGTGCAGCAGTACACAGCACCATGCTGTAACTACCCGCACAAGGTATACCTGAAGCAGGCCAGTTCTGGGGGAGTCTGTGGCTGAGAAGTTCTTTGCACTCCAAAAAGCACTTTCCTTACTGAAGTGCAGAGCCCAAGGAGGACATGGCCACTGGAGCAGTCTGCTTGCCTGAACAGCTGCTCGTGCTTCAATTCCAATAGGCAAGACAAAAAAAATAAAAGGTGGTCCTAGCACAAATCTAGTGAACCTGAGTTACATCAGGCATACATTTGGCTGATGATGTGACATTGTATTTCAGAGCGGCTTCCAGACACATGGCCCCAGTGAATGAAGAAAGCCTTTGTCCCTTTCTAAAAGAGCACATTTTGTAGCCTCTGTAGCCTGTCTTGGTGCAGCGAGGGTTAATCCAGGCTAGCGAACAAGAGGGATGAAGATCAGCTCATCTTTTCCATTCAAGCAGAGCCTGCTACAGAAAATGCTGGTTTCTCGATGCTCGGTGTCTCAGTGACTTCCAGGAACAGTGAGCTAAACTCAGCTGCTCTTCCCAGCACTAGCTGAGGGGGCGGCAGGGGATGGAACACAGCCCTGTTCTTGGAAGGCAGGAAAAAATAAGACTCTGGCAGAGCTGTGCAAACTCTCCTCTCTCCCTCCTCCCCTCTCCAAAAGCCTCTTTCAGAATCTCTAATTCCTCACAGTACAGCTGGGTTGATTTTTCCTTTTATCAAATAAACATAAGAGCAATGTAAGAAAACTGCAGGCAATTCTTAAGCAGAGAGAGGTTAAGTTAATCAAATAAATAAATGATAAGCTCATCTCCGTGAGCTCCCGCATGCCCCATGATTTTGCTCAGTTTAGTGCATGACCTACCGTACTACTACACATTTTCCTGTTAGATAAACACAGAAAGCTATAGAACCATCCAGCTCATGGAAACTATTTTTGGCTGCTTTATCTTTATGCAATACGAATTCCAAGGGATGATTGGATATTTGGACTTCTCCCAGCCTGGCTGACTGTGAAGGGAGCAGACAGTAACCTCATTGCTATTCTTCTGTGGAAACAAAACATCTTTTAGAGATGACAACTATCTGGCTTGTAGGTACATTACTCTGAATGAGATTCAGGGAAATAGAGCAGTCACCAGCTGCAAGGAATGTGAGGGCAGCCTCGAGGCACACAAAAAAGGAAAACAGGAATTAGACTGAGTTTGTTTCATGGTTCCCCACAAGCTGCCCTTGAAATACAAGGCAGCAGCACTGAGCTGCGAATAGAGGGAGAAACCCTGCTGCAGAGTTTGCAGTCAGCAGCGCAGCTGGATGAGAATTCACACCAGCTTTCATACAGACTCAAGTCTGGCCCTGCAGAAAAATAACAGAAAGCCTATGTGACCTGTGCTGGTAGGCCTCAGCTGAGCACCCAGCAAACTGGCTCCCTTGTCAGGAGTCTTGGCCAATGGGCCCGGGAATGAATGGGCCACGCAGCGGCTCAGACTAACAACTGGTCACCCCAGGACAGGGCCATGGCACCCTGCCACCGAGGCGCTGCAGGAGAAGCTGTTCCCTGAGATAGACAGTAGCTGTTTAGCAGATAAGACGACTGTCTCCAGCGCAATCAATCTCTCACCTATTACAAGTGTTCCATGCACTTAAAATGCTGTGGTTTTCTGTTTGTTGGGTGTTTTTTTCACCTGCTGGACAGAAGAAAAATGCAAATCTGCATGGTTACACTGGACTCTGAAGTTCCCTGCAATGCCAAGGCCGTTCGCACATGTTTAGAAGACAAGTAGACTTCATAGTTATTTTTCATGGATTTCAGGGCTATAAAAAAAAAACCACCCAGGGAATAGCACAGAAAGCAATGTAGAGTCAGCAGCAAACTACAAGACCAGTTTACAGGTTGTTGAACATGTTCCACTTGCTGATTTCTAGGTTCTCAGACACCAGACGAGATTGAAGCACTCTGCTGTCCCTCCAGGACTTCTGAACTCCACCAGCATGACGCACCATTTCTCTCTGCTACTTTCAATTAGAAACAGGAAGCGAAGAGTTGGGCACTAGGCTCATTTTTAGCTGTGTGAAACTGTGATGACCCAGCCACTTGCCTATAAATCAATGTAGATGTGCTGATTTACACTCTGGGAGAAATTGGTCCATTAGCTAGAATTAAACAGAGGCCCGAGCCACACCATTTCAATTTGAACAGTGCTCCTGAACACTCTGTCCAGTCCAGGAATTGGGATTTGCTTGGTGCCTTCCTATATTTAGCATACAGTAATGTAATTGAAGCAACAAAATTAGACCCGCAAATAGACTGGTTTCTCAGTACTTAATCAAGGACCTTTTCCTAGAACTGCAGAGGGCTGAAATTAAAAGAAAGGAATGTGTGGTAATCAGCCCCATGGAGGCAGGAGGAAACCACCGTGAGTTTAAACTCCAAACACACATTCTGGCCAGCTGAATGTATCCTTGTTTAAATTCAACGTGGCTTCACAGTGACCCAGGCCAGGGATTGCACTTCAGGGTGCACAGCCCACGTCCAAGGAATTACTGAGCAGATACAACTCTTATGGTCTGCAATTCACTGTATAATAAGAATGTCCTCAGACCCCTATCCTTAATGGATGAAGGAAACGACAGGTCTGAGGTACCTCTGCACTAATGCTAATCTGTTTCTGTCAGCAACTTTTGTGAACAGCAACAGGTATAGAAAGGAGTGACCAAAAGAGAAATCCAGTGTACAAACTGCAAAATGCATAAAACAGGCAGCAATCATACTGCAGCAGCACTTAACACCAAAGCGACAAGAGGCAGGAGCCCACAGCACTGCACTCACTCATATTCACTATCAATAGGTCTTACAAGATAAACTAGGAGACTCCATTTTCTGTCCTTTTCTTCTTAATCTTCTAATTTTTATTGGGGGGCTGAATAGGAGAATTAAATTTAAAAAACCTTTTTCTATCACTAGTTTTCATATTACTATTAGGAAAATCTCCTCTTCGCATTCTAACCTAACAACTGCCAGAAGAGTAAGACAAAGAAAATATTCTATAAGCAGAAACATAGTCAGACATTTCAGAAGTGGTGAAATGCTTCAGAAACTGTCAAAGCTTGCAGCTGACAGTGAATGAAAGGGAGCTTCATTTTTATGTAATTCTACAGTATCAGCACCACAAGCATCACAGTGCCAGTTAGGACATGCAAAGACATGGATGCAGAGCTAAGTCAGAGGAAGGTCTTTTTGAATACATTTCAGAGCTGTATTTTCTAGCTTTGGCAATACCTTTGAAGGTCAGTTGTACCTCCCCATCTCTTCGGCTCTCACTGTCTGCAACTGTTCTGCAAACAGATGGAACAGCCTGTCATGCGCAGAGTATGCCCCTAGAAACGTCCTCCAAACAGCTTTTGCCAAAAAAGTTTTAGGACTGAATTTACTTCCCACATGTAGAAGCTACTGACTTCTCTTGGCAAATTTTTCCTGTGTAACGTGGGATCTCTACTGGATCAAGACAGATGAGGTAGAAAGATTAAGAGTTCCCCTGCACTGGTTTCATATACTGCATTCCCACCCCCTGCTATTGCGGGAGGCAGAAGGTGAGGACAGAGCAGGAAAAGTGAGAAAGTAAGGAGAGAAATAGGATATGGGAACCAGACAGCAGTAGCATAAATTCAAATCAGCCATTGTGCCTTTGATTCACCCTGAGGCAAGACAGCTGAGAAGGAAGGGCTCAGCTAGCTCCCCTCCCTGCTGTCACCCTGCAGTGGAAAAGCAGTGCTGGGCTCTAAAGCCGAATCTAAAAATCACTCACTCGAAGCTCCAGATACTAAGAATTGATTATGTAAAGCTGCATCAGGGAAAGCATTTCTTGTATGGTGCAGATCTTTTTCAATGCAGGTCTACAAAATGTTACAGCATAATTAAGCTTCCATAAATATTAATAGTTCCATCTGTAATTCCATTTCTAGTTCCATTCCTTCCATTCCTCTAATAATTAATATTGCTTTCACAGCATCATTAAAGATACCAGTTTGATAGTAGGAACAAAAGATTAGGCTGAGAATCTTATTTGTAATGAATGGTGATGAATAATATCAGGTGCAAATTGCAAAGTGTGAGAGCGCAGAAACTGACTGCTCTAACCTCCCAGTTAACCTAACAACACAAATGGTTGATATTCACAGATACTAGCATTTCCTAGAAGAAAACTGAGAAGAAATAATTTACTCATAAATTACAAAACACTCACTGGAGACAGAAGTACATTTGAAAAATACATGTCAAATGCAATTCAGGGAAACACACTCCAGTGTTTTAAGAAAAGCCAAGTCACTTTCCTATCAAGGCAACATTAAGGAAATAGAAGTGGAATTACCACCTCTGCCACTGTGGTGAACCCGTTCAAGCTGGGGACAGCAGAGCTGTAACGGAGGGTAAATGAGAAGCTGTGAGGCAAAGCTGATGGGAAGGTGGGGGACTGTGCAGAGGTATAGACAATAAATATCTTTTATCCCACAATTCAAAGCAGAATCAGCATGTGAACTAGTTTAATGGTTCACCCTTAGCCTTGCCTTCTTTTTCTCCCCAAAGGCATGCTGTTCCTCTGAACAGGCTTTTCCTTACTGCTGCATGCTTTTGCAGCGAGGAGCTCAAAGGCACGGCTGGTAAGTGGCACTCAGGTATGTCTTTCCTGGATCTTTGAAGGGCTTCCTTGGGCAACATCTCACACTTTTATGCTCCAATTTGTTACGTAGGAGCAGTCTGGGCTTTCGCATCTCATCCAGGCCTTGAGCCCACAGCGGGCAAGCCCCTGTTAGTGCCCCAGTGGAGACAGCCAGCACGTAGAAAGACCTTCCTGTAGTTAATCTTAGAAATCCTTTTTTGGAGCAGCTGCAAAGGTGGGAAAATTCCCTCAGCTCCCAGGCATGCTCTCTACAGAGCATCTGAGCCCTGCGGCTGGACAGTGTCATGGCAAGTACAAAAGCTCGACAGTGAGTGTACCTTTTCTTTAGCAGGGAGGCTGGAAGCTGTACAGACTCCATGCTCCCTTCCTAGCCCATCAAAAGAGGAATTACCGTTTCAGCATCTGCATCATCATTCAGAACATTTCCAAAGGAAAGTCCTTCATAAGTAAGCAGGAGCTTAACTCACCGTTGGACAGAATATCCAAGAACAACCAGCATGCTACCACCTCCCACTGACAGTTAATCCAAAATTGATACTGCTTTGGGGGATGATGGCTTTGAATCTCAGCCAGCTCACTTCCTTCTCAAACCAGCAGCACTTTTTTGACTCAGGGCCCTTTTTTTTTTTTTTTTTATTCAATGGCTCTGAACAACCTATTCCTAAAGAAGCTGAAGTGTCATTCTGTCCTGTAAGAGTCACGAGAGGCCTTAAATCCAGCAGGTACACAAAGGGATCATCTGCCCCAAGGCTTGTTCCTAAGCCCACAGAGAAAGAAGGAGCCGAGGGAGAAGTCCTACACTCTAAACTCCCCACGATTGTTTTGATTGACTAATCCAGTTTCCCTCTTGGCATATTGAAAACCCAGCCAAAAATCCAGCGTCCTGGATTTCCCCAGTATTAAAAACTGCCATCTGCAAACCACCTATCTTCTTAGCATCTCCACTGGGGCTCTTGCCTGCAAGTCATCTGAACATGTACTTTCTAAAATGGTTATTACTAGTCAGTGTTTTATAATATTTTTTTCTCGAGGCCTAATAATTTAGAAATTAATTCATTATCCTCCTGTGATTCTAGCATATTATTCTGCTGTCATCCAAACATAGATCAGAAATACTTACTAAATGCTTCTACTTATTTTCATCATCATTAACAATTGCACCATTTCCATTTCAAAGAGGCCTTACACAATTCTTTTTCTGTTTCAAGCAGAATGTTTAAATTCTTTATCGTCCTTGAAGATAGCAGCCAAGGATAATTTTACATTTTCCTTTTCATTTCCAGTTTTCTGCACTTCATTTCTAATTTGTATTAACTGCGCCCCACTCTCCCTCCCCTTCCACATTGCTTTTACTTTTTTGTTCCTAATGCTGTCTTCACCACTGAACAATGATCAGCTTTTATGAAGATGCCTCTTTCCTGAGGGCAGAATCATAGTTCTTTGCCGTATAAGGCACTGTTCTTAAAGAATACCTAACTCTAATATTTTTTCCTGTAAAACACTCCCCAAGTCTAACTTAAAAAGTCTTTTAACTTTGGGTAAATTATATGTTACATTATTAGTTGGGAAAGTCTTCTTTTTATTTAGATTTATCTTTAACGAGGTCACAGTCATGTAGATACTACCAACTTCCAATCCAGCTCTGAAATCCTTTGCTCCCAGATGTGCTGGGTCTGTTAAAACACTATTCAATGATTTCTTGAAGGCCCTGCAGCACATCAATCCTTCCACTCTGAGAGGCTGCACCTGCTGATTTGCGTAACCATCGTGCACTTATCTTCTCTGAATGCAGATTCCTGGACTCCAGTTGCACAACAGCCACTGAGTCAATGTGGCAGCAGGGATTGACACGCACCTCCACCCCCACCACCAAGCGAGAACACTTCTGCTCTCCTTGGCATGCAGAGCATCCTCCCGCTGCTTTGACTGAGTGCTGGGCTTACAGTCAGATCTTAAAAAAGTGCTCCCAAAATGGGTATGGAAGAAAGGGAAGAAAAATATCATGGCTGGAAAATAGCAGAGAGGGACAAAGTAACAGCCTGAATTCTGCACGGTGCTGACACGATGCAGGCTGGCAGCTGGGGATTGAGACCCCACTGCCCCTGGGGGACTCCAGCAAGGACAAAAGGAAAGGCAAGGGAAGAGATCATCAGTGAAAGGAGTAGAAATATCTTATTGGGTCTCTTTTGGGGCAGAACCCTCCTAGGTGGAACCAAGAGAATGGAAAAGGGTCAGATGAACAACGGCATTTACTGAAAAGCTTTTAACTTCTAGGACCACAGACATCTCATGCCACCCAACAAGAAATTGTTACTTTCAGCATTTAAGTGTTTGGTCAAACTGCTCTCTCCTGGCACCTTCACTGAACCATCCTGTGCAAAGCCAAAGACAAACCCCCTCTAAGTGGCCAGCCCCAAATGCACAAGATGTCTCCAGCAGGCTGAAGTCAGGCCCATCAACCCTTCTGCCCATGAAACTGGGGTTTTCACTAAATCTCACTGTGGGAACACTTCTGGCCCCAACCCAAACAGATACTTGCCTACACCTCTTGCTAATATTCCTAGGTCAGAGCATGAACTGATTCTTCAAAGTTCTTCTTTGAAAAACTGCATTTTCTGGTCTTGGAGAAGAATAGAAAGAGGTAGAAAAAAAACTAGGTTTGGAATCTCACTGGACAAATTAGTGGTTTGATCTTAAGGAAGTCCAGGTACTTGGTGTGTTCAGAACTAATCACAAAAATCAGGGTAGCTTAAAAATTGTTCCCCAAAATTGCCAAACAGGATCAATGCTATGATCCAGTCAAATCCTTACCCACATCTGACAGTGCCCAAGACTTCAAAGGGAAGTAAAAATCAAATAAACAAACAAAAATCCATTATGTATAATTAAGGAAGAGGTTCTTTTGAAGACTTGTCTTGTCCTGGGACTTTGACTTTTCTGCTTTCCCCAGCCCTCTCTCTCCTATCTTGTCATTTTTTTCCCAAAGACAGAACCTGCAGAATATAGCAAAGATCACAGAATACACCCATTTGCTGAAAACTACCATGGAGAAGATTCAGACTTAAAGGTAAAGACGGTTGTTAGCAGCTAAACAAAGGCTCTCAACCTTCTCACTACACAACCAGCCACTAAGAAGCGAGTGCTACAACCAGCACCAGTATGGAGCAATTCAGTATGTCTGTCATAATATAATTGAGGTTGGAGGGATCTCTGGGTTTCATTTAATCCATCAAGTTAGCTCAAAGTAGGGATAACCTCCACGTTAGACTAGGGTGCTCAGGTCTTTGTCCATATGAGTTCTGCCACACTGGGTCTGCAATTAGTTAGGCTGCAAAAGAGGAGACATATATGAATAGACCAAATACTGGAATAAAGAGCTGAATTTGCAAATGGGCTTTTCCCATTTGTAAAGTGAAAGTATTGCTACAAACAAGGACAACTGTTTAACCGTGATTCTTGAAAGCCAAACTGGTGTTTACTCTTGGATGTGCAGAGCAGCCTACCAGCAGGGAGAACAGCCAAGGGCTCCCTGATGACCTTCTAGCTTCCTTAACTGGTTTCCAACTGGTCCACTACACTCACAGGCAATCCATGCAATAATATAGTATCAAATAAAATTGAAAGTATCTTTTCAATGCTAGATACATTTGAGTTACAGAAACAGCATAAAGTCACTAAAGAATTATCTCAGATTAACATACTGCACAATCACATTTCTTTTAAAACCTCTTCAGCTCCATCCTATAGTATACAAAAGGAGAACTGTTCTAAACTCCAAGTAAGTCTGCTACCATCCTGATCTGTCTGGTTTTCAATGTTTTTTTACTAAAGAACTAAGTGGAGAAATAAACCCACGTTTGGTGATAGTGTAGTCTGACTCTAAACTATCAAAACCATGGATGCCAAGACGTAAGACTTTCCTTTGGGATTTTAATTCCCTGCACTAAGTACAATATTAAGTACAGCAGAAGATAAAGCAACCAGTCCTCTCTACACATAGTTCACCCAGGTATGTTCTGTGGATGCTGTAAGCACTCACATGCAAAGTACATCCTATCGTATGCATGCCCTGCAGTCATTATCTGTTAGCTTCCTACCAGTGCTTCAGTTCAAATCTTCAAGTTCATCTGGGATGTCATTTAGCCTCATAAGTTATTAGAACATCACTTTTCTCTGGCTTGGTTTCCTACATTATCAAAGGTAACCTTAAAAGGAAAAAAAAATAAAATGGGGAAGACTATTGCACTACTCTACCTTTGGAAGCAAGGATCTACCAAGCATAGTACCCCACAAGTAGCTTTATGAAGAGTAGATAAGGTTTACTTTACCGCAAAACACCTGAGATGATCACCCTGTGGTATTCTGAAGCTGCAGGTGTTCTTTTGAGGAGCCTGCTTTGCAATGCACAGTTCTTCACTCAAACATTGTCCTTGAGACTTTTCACCTATGCAGCAGAGGCTGTTAAGAGGTCAGAGATCTGACAGGGATTATCTGGAAAGATCTGGTCTTGCCCTGGGACACGAGAGATGGACTTCCCTGCCTTACTTTCTGTAATTCTTTCATGCTTTACTAAAGGTAATTGCTTGCCTGTATTTTATGAAGATATTTAAGTTGCCTTCACTGCAATCTTCTTTAAATTGGCTGAACACAAGCAAACTCAAAAAGCTGTTATGACCTTTGCATTAGAGCATTATTGCCTATCCACTGTTTTTATTTCAATTCTGTGCTGGAGTCAGCTCACTCTGTATAGACCTAATAAAGCTGTTAAAGAACAAAACAGCCCTAGAAAATCAGGAAAGGGCAATGTGGCTTGATTTATTTTGAAGATCTTTTCACTCACCACTGTCTTTTCCACTTACAAATTATATTTCACCCAAACCTGCACTGTTTTGATACTTCAGCAATTCATTTAATTCATTACTAACACAACGCAGTTTACAAGGGATACATTTCCAGCACTCAGTGGTTAGTGTCTCTCAGAAATGGACCGGCCTCCTAAGTTAACCTTATCTCAAGGGCTCTGTGTAAAACCCACAGAGAAACATCTCAGCTGGAGCCACCTGTTGCAGGGAAAGTACTCCTCTCCCAAAGTGAAGCAGTAAAAAGATCATCTCAATATGTTTATCTACACATATGCCAGTGGTTCCTAAGCTGTGGTACGGGAATCACTGAAGGAGGAACTACCCAGGTCACAGGGCAAACATCTCCATGAGCACAGTTAAAGCTGATGGAGATGGGGTTTGGTAAATGAAAGGGTGTGGTGTGGGTCTTGACTCAGGACAGGGAGGATGGGTCCCTCTGGGAAGGAATATGGTAGCTTAAGGATTAGAAAAGTATATGATGGGAAGGTGGAAACAGGAAACTAGAGGTGCACCTTCCTATATGCATGAAACAGCACATTTCCAGCGGCCACTGTCTCAGGATCTGCCCTTGACTCCAGTACTGATAATGATGGCTGTTGCTAATACCTATGGTTGCTGTTGCTGCTGCCTGTGCATTAGAGCAACACAAATCTGGGAACCCCTGGCACAGGTTACAACCACAGGCTGAATTCCTCTTTGATACCACTTAAGCCAATATGAGCTCTGAGAAACTGTTGCCACAAGTTCTCTCCATGATGCACTGCTTAACAAGCAGCTCTTATTTTGTGCTGGCTTCAGTTTCAGAGTGATTTCAGCATATGGTCCCATATTCAATGCTTTGCAGCGGAGTGACTTGGAGCTGGGTAACTGTGGCAATACCAGTGTCTATGAAGACAGCTATATGCTCTTCTAGCAGCATATAAACAGAAACAATCGTACGCAGGGCTGTTCCTATCTACTGGAAACATTCACCTACACAACAAAAACACCCTGAGGAATGCTTATGTCATTTCGGTCTCACTTAACCTCTCTTATCTGAGACAAGACAAGTCTGTCTCAAAGCCTTAAAAAAACCAACAGTCCTCATCTCTGAGACTCTGATGACAGCCTGGGTTTAGCAAGCAACTACCACTTAGGTCAGGTTAGCTGGCTGACACATTACCTGTGGTATGTCCTTACTTGCAATGCTGTCACTCCATAAGACGTGAAGGGCTGTTTTCACCACTGGTCAGATTCACCACAAAATCACAACGCATCTTCCCTTTCCCCTCACCTGCCACGACTTCATTACAGACCACAGAGGTCTCCAGGAATGAAACACTACTAACAGTGACCAGGGGATTCTGTGCTGTTGCCCAGAGTAAAAAGCAGTCTTTGTGGATAAGTTTTTCTAGATCAGCACCCTGACCAGGAGAAAGGCAATTAGTTTCAATGCTTTGTTAGGTTCCCTTCTGTGCAGAGGGAACTCAGAGAAGGAGGTGGCATGAGAATGCTTGCCATGATGGGAAACCTCTTTGAGGAAACCAAAGAGCTTTTGTCCTTTCTGGTGCCTGTCTTGTTCTCTTCTGAGTAACTGCGTCTGATGAACTTCGAGATGTGCTGCATAGTCTCCTACTTACCCAAGCTTTCAGGAAGGAGAAGTCAGGGAAGAAAGAGTAGTTTATGAGAAACGGTGGGTTTTGTGGGAGCTTATTGAGCCACAGCACATAGCCTTTAGGTTATGTGACTATTTGCTTCTGCTCTAGCTGTACTTTTAGCTTTCAGCAATGACAGCTACAGTCTTTTTTATAATTTAAAATTATGCAATGTTAACTGAAATAAGTTTTACCTCGAAATGCTAACTGACTTCCAAGAGGCGGAAGATTCTTTACGCAGCATTCACTAACCAATCCTGAGAAGTCAGGCTAAAGCCGAAAGGCCCATTTCTTCAGCTTGTCACACATCGATCCATCCTGTTCACATGGAGCTCTGCAGTCTTGAGAGCTACAGCTACTTCTAAAAGTTCTCCTCATCAACTTTTGTTCATGACATATTTACATCACCATTTACCAGATACCCATAGGTATTACAGCTTAAATATATAAACTCCATCCTCAAATGAACATTACGCTTTCATTTTTTACCTACACACATACCTACAGAATTTGTTAAAAATTAAGAGCTTTTTGAGAAACTGGGAGAGGAAACAGATTTATTAAATGTAAATTGATTTTTTTCCAGCCAAAAAAATCCCAGCCAATCACATATAAGTACTCTTTTTTTTTTTTTTTAACCATTAGCCTTCGGTCAGATTGGCTTTTACCACTTGTTGCTAACTCCTGGCTCCTCAGCCAACCAAACAAAACCAACAACTGCTGTTCAGCTGATATTATAATATAGCTCCAGTATCTTGTGGGTTTTGTGATGCTTTGCAGCTGCCTTGAATTCTCCTGTGCACAGAAATAGCGCTTTGGAAGGAACGTCTGTGTTTTATCCACATCTCTACTTCACTGTCATATCAACAGGAAAAAACTCTGAGGGAAGCTAAATCCATTATAAAAAACACAGACACAGAACAAAGCAAGAGATAACAGCCAAAGACAACTCCTCTGGCACACAGCATAAGGGGACGGGAGAGCCTTGGACATCCCTCCCTCTTTCCTTGCATGACATTCCCTTACTTATAGGGCACTCCAAGGAGTCCCCTTCCAGCAAGCCCCAACTCAGAGGGCAGCTTGCTGGAAGGGGCTCGCTGCAGGGCAGGAGCTGTGTACCCACCATACACCACATTAGAAACAGTCTCAGCAATCTCCGCCTGCCAGAGCTCGCCCCAAGTGCTGTGTTTCATTTGGTCAGTACCCCAAGGTATCTTAGGCCTGCTGGGCCCATCGGAATAGAAAAGGCATAAAAGAGCGTCATTATCTCCCCAGCACTGTAGGCTTTACACTGTTACCACAGAGCACAAAGCACGACACCGATCGCGTAACGATCTTAAAGCAGGGGAGTGACTTACCTTGAGTGAAATTCAGAGCTGATAGAGGATTCTGCCCAGACTTGTGCACCACTGGGCTCCAGTCACACCATTGAAACTGGTTTAAAGAAAGCAAAAAATAGGTCATCTCACTCTTTGGGAACATCTTCCAGGAAAAACTGACTCACTAAACAATATCTCGGATGTTTTTTTCTTTTTTTTTTTAAAACTAATTCAGCACAAGACTAGTATAGGCCCTTGCTGTCTATGCTGACCCAGCTAAATGCAGACAGCTAACTGAAATTCTTAGAACAGGAACTTCTTTGAGGGTTAATGGCAACAGAAAGATACACTCCATCTGAATCTGACTTACACTCATTTGTCAGTGCCCAGATTGCTCTGCTGGAGGACCCAGCATTTCTTAGGTTTGTAAGCTCATATTCTGACACTACCAAGTTTATTCTGCTGTCCCTTCAAGGATCAGAGGCAAAGGGCTTGATCTACCTGGCCTGGTAGTAAAAAAAAAAAAAAAAAAAAATCTTTCTAACCCTCTTTCTGCTCCTTTCTCCATGGCAGCTGAGCCCACTTCCAGCAGCTCTTTGTTCACTGCCTGCTTTTGCATTTTCTAGAGCTCATAAATCCCCCTGGACTGGGAGGTAGGGGGGACTTACATTGCAATTTGCTGTATGATACGGACAATGGCTACTGCCCCATTTTGAAATCCAGCACACTCTTTTCTTGCTTCTTCCTCAAAGTGGAAAGAATGAAACACTTGCTCCTGGGTGAGGTAGCAGCTCCTGACCTTGCAGGAGCTCACTGGGAACAGGAACTGTTGCCACCCCAAAGGTGAGAACCTGCTGATGTGCTGTGAAGGAGGAGTTGCAATGCTTCTGGAACCATACCCCCCACTTGCCCTTCCCCTTCATTCTGCCCCTGCTGTGCCTGATGAAATGCTAAGAGGATAAACTGTACTTGGCAACTTCCCAAGCAGCGTGAAGAATGGACTCCTCCCGCACAGAGCTGTGGTCCCCGCTCACTGGCCCACTGAGACAAGCCGTGCGGTTCACTGGCAGGTACAGTTAGTGCCTTCTGCGCTGTGGCATTGCTAAATGCTGTGCACTTACAGCCACCACAAAGGCCTTTGTGCATGACACAGCTTCCTGAGTCAGCAGAGGGTCTTTGCTGTCTACTGTTGTGGAGGCTGATCAACCTCAAAAAAGATAGGAGAAGTTTTCCCCATTTTTACGACAGTCCTGTAAGCCTTGCTGTGCAGGACTGCTCAGGTGCTTTGCCTTTCCTTGTTTCCCTGTTCAATCCACACCCTGCAAACATGACTCTAATGCTCAAACAGAGCCACAGTTTATCTACAGATGCCTCTGGTGAGAAAATAACACGGAGAGCAGGCGCTGGTACATACGGAAGCAGAAAGACAGGAGGGGCTCAGGCCACAGTTGGATCACTCGCTGGGGAAGAGTTTCACTAGTGTGCTTCAGGCATGAAACACCACTGAATATATAGCAGCCTGTAGCAGAAAGAGGCACTTTCTTGGGAAACAAATGTGATGTAAAGTCCTCCTGGTTTCACATCTTGGTGCATCTTTTGAGTAACAAAATTCAAACTCCACCAAACCATATGAGGACTATATACGTTTTTGTGAGTGATACTAAGTCCCAGCACTGCTCACTTACAGAGCACAAGATTGAGCCTGCCCACGTTTATGGGACCGCAGTGTTTAATCTGAACCAAGACAGGAAATAAGCAGCTCAGAGGTCCTTGTTTTATCACAGATGTCTGAGATATTATTTGAAACCTGGGACTACCCTTCTAAACAAAACATGCTTGCCTGTTAAAACACAGCAACACTGTTCAAAGAAAAGAAATGGCTGTTTATATTGTCATTCCACTGCTACAGAAGTGAAATTGGTAACTGTCATACAATCCTGGTGAGCATTTACTTTCTCCTACAGATACTTTTCCTTTCCCGAAGCTTTCAGCACAGCCCATTTTCATGCTCCACTGTAAACTGGATCACTGTGTACCTTGTACAATTTTTGTTATATAAAAGCTGTACTGAGCATATTATTATTTTACACACTACCCTTTCTCTTCTATATCTCTTATTAGATCACAAAGAATAAAGAGTTGATCTTGGCTATCAAATAAACATAAATGCCTGCTGCAAGTCTGAACCAGGCTGAGGTACAGATATTACATACAGATAAGTGGAGCTCTGAGTGATCTAAGCTGCAATAACCATCTTATAGTTAAGTGTTATGCATAATGTGCTGTTCAAACCACAAATTAGCAATAATAGGGAATCAATTAAAGTTAAAAAAAATCAGAACTTTGCCTTAAAGAATGGCCTTTTTAATCAAATCAAATGTTTTCATTTCTGTGAAAAATAATTTTCTCTCCCAGCATTTTTAAGGACTATGGTTATTTTTCCATTTCTTGTGCAGATCTACATAAAACTTTTTCTTTTTTACATATATTAAAATGCAAACATTTCAGTTTTCAAAGGCTGTCAGGTTTGGTGTGACTCTCCTTTCTGAAGAAAGCAGTGTGAACTATATTTAAGCCTCATCTTTCAGGCACACAAGTAAGGCTGGATTTGTTTCCTTTTAATACATATGGAACAGTCAGACAAAACAAAAATGACCTTGTGCTGATATAGTTACCTTGGGAAGCCAATACTTTCACCTATGCTTAGTTTAACAGAGGGGGGAACACTAGGAAAGGGAATATATTCACTTTTCAGAGAACTCTAAAATTAACTGCAACACTGAAAATGAATATTAAGCACAATTCTCCACTTCTTCCCTCCTTGCTTGCATGGGAACAAACAGTGCTAGCATTTGGAATAAATCAACACAAAGTTAATACAGCACCACTGTGTCATCACACTGTTGCAGCCTCATCACCACCATCGTGCTGACCAGAACTGATCAATTTGCTTCGTCCTCATGTCACAGCGCCTCTCTGCTACTCTGTCAGTGAGGAAAGGAGGTCAAACAGATGAAAAATTAATTCATGCCTACTTTGAGACAACTGTACTCTGCCAGAGAGATGTAAAGAAGCACTGCTGCAAAACCAGACCTGTGCCCAAGCTGCTCCACATGCTCTCTGCAGGAGACATACTCCCGATTTACACCTAGCACCTGCCTGGTTCTGAGTAACACCTGCATGAAGGGCAAGCATTTAGAAGCCCTCACCAGCCAGGTAAAAAGGCCATTTGTCACAAGTGGCCCCCAGTTACCAATCCAATCATTTAAATACTTCACACAGGTCATCCATCCCCAACATGGACCAAGTTCTGCACAGACTGGTGGCAGAACCCAACAGACACAGGCTCAAGAACCAGAATATTTTCAAATAACCTGGTCATTGTTTTTATTGTCACTTCAAAGAGAATGAAAAAAATCCCAAACTATGTGATGCTCCTCAACCTATGACACAATATGTTACATCATAAACACAGCTCTTGGATATCCTTCTGCTAAAGTAACTGAAAAGCCCCCGTGCTTGATGTGAGCTATCAACTTCTAATCTTCAAATAAGATGTCTGCCAGCAGAGACGGGAGTTTGGAGACAAGCACCCACATGAGCTGGTATGATCAGAGCAAGTGATCCTCCAAACCCTCTTTGCAGAGATTTTATCAGAGCTGGGCAGGCAACAGGCAGGTCATGAGTCACACTACCATTAACCCCTCCCAGCAGTATGAGGATTTAAGGTGGAAAATTACAGGTGTGTTGTAGACCAAGGTTGTGTAACAGGTCAGTCTGCATGGCTGCATTTCAGATACTTCCAACAGGTGTCAATGTGAACGGCTCAAGCATGGTGAAGGTGTAAGCAGTTCAGAAAAGTGGTTAAAACAAGAAGCACTACCTTCATAGTAACAGGTTAGAAGAGAAGCACCTCACACAAATATCACTGTGATATGCCATGAAATTTGCAGCTAAACTTAACTTTGACTAAATGATGCCCTGTGATATGATATCCCTTATCCTGACCCAGTGAAATGAAAGGCAAATGCCTCATCACCTGCAGGGACTGTTTAGCATTGCTCCTCCTGGTCAACAGCAGCACAGAAGAGTCAGACCAAAAGGCACAACACTGAGGCTAGTGTAGTTCCTGATTTGTATAGGTTTTTCTCAGAGCATTACATCATGCTAGTTCACTTCCTCAAGTGGATTTCCTCTCCAGAGCCTGGCACTACTGCCTTGAACACAGACTTCAGCATCACACAAACATCCCTTCCTCCTCCTCCCTGACTGTTCAGCTACATTTAAATCTAACCTTCGGGCAGCAGACAGCACAGAATGCAGACTCGCTTGCATTCAGATGTTAAAAAGAAGCGTCATTATCCATAATCCTAGATAGAGAAGTGGACATTAAAAACTCCATCCACCTCAGCAGTTGGACCATACTTCTCAGCTAGACACTGAGCTCTGTATTACAAAGACTGTAAAAGCCCACGCCTAGCCAGGAAAAGGGAAAGATGGGGCTAATCCCCACTGCCTGCAGCCTTCTTCCTCATTTTATTAATCCATCTTCTACTGCCACCTGCTCCTTCTTTCGGTCTGCTGCATCCTCACAATGAGACTGCAAGCAGTGATTGAACTGAGCATGGGAGGCCCTCCACATCCAAAATGACCATGATTTGCCCCCTCAAATATTTCTAGACAAAGTGGTACAAAATATGATGCCGTGGCACTGGTTATAATTGACATATTTCAAGAACAGGCTCACATCACTTGAATCTGAACCAACCCACAGGGGTGTGCTGAGTTCCATCCTGCCACGCTCCCCTTCCATCTGCAGTATGGAAGGGTATTTATAAATTCCCCATAGCTGGCTTGTCTTTCAGAGAAGGCAGCAAGGTCCAGTCCATTGGGTGTTGGAATTCTGCAAAGCAGAAGCAGCACTGGGCTCCTAATGCCTTACAGATGATGGCAGAGCTCATTTTAGTTCTTAACCTTTTCCTTCATGGCAGCAAGAAACCATCTCAGCGCGAGCAAACATGCTGCACCGGCACAAAGAACGACCCCAGCTGCCAAGCTAATTGTGGAGACAGGAATGGCTGGCAGGAGGACAGGACAGGAGATGGGGTGTCCTTTATATCAGAGTTGCACTAATGTCCTAAGCAAGCCACAAGTGCGGACTGTAGCTTTTAGGATAAAGACCTTGCATTATTCAGTGCAGGTGTTTTATCCTTTTCATGGAAAAATCTTGACAATCATGGATAAGAGCATTCAGATTACAGGGAAACTGTGGCTGGGTTTTTCAATACATCTTGTGCAACACACTCCAAACTCAACCAGTTTCTTCAATCTGAATTTATGAACACACTCTTTGGGATTCACATACTCCACTCTTCATTACTTCTTGTCAGACTGAAACTAATGCAACAACAGCTGAAGAGGTTCAAGAAGAAGCTCTTGCAATGACCCTCACCACTGGCACAAGTAAGTGGAAAGACTGAAACCCAGCTTGAGGGAGGTGCTGAGCGTGTCATTCTGACAGGATAAGCAGGACTGCATTTGTGTGTGGAAAAAGGACCCCCTGATTAGAAAAAACGCCTTGAAATTTCTTTCAACCCAGCTATCTCCGCTAACTAGCAAATACCATTCCACTTTCTTTTCTTATTGGAGAAGTCTGCTTGGGTTGCTCCATGGACGTCTGCTTTTCCTTCCAATTGAGGGTGGGGTTTGACACCCACTGTTTGCTTTTACAAGCTCTCAAGTCTGTAGGGTAGCCCTTGTGGTTGTGTAAACCAGGCTAAACACGATTTTGTGGCTAACTCGTACAGGCAGCAGACAGGAGATGTGGCAGTGACACAAGGTAAAAAGACACAGCAAACATTTTTCAAACATTTCCATTATTCTGAGGGCACTGCCATTCTGGAATGTCCATAGCTGAGACAGATTCCCAATACAATTTACAGGAATACACAAACTCTTGAGGACCCACTGTTCTAAGCTCAAACAGCTTTCAAAAATTAAAGTTTCAAAACTGAGCATGCATTCAGGGCAAAACTCACAAGTTTATAACTACTCATTTTTCAGAGTTCTTTCAGTCCTCTCTTACATCCACTGCAATTACATCCACTGCTCTGGTCTGGAGTAAGCAATAACAAAAAGGGAAGGCAAATGAGATTTGAGCCCTTTGTTCTGTGATTGCTGTTTTGCTGGAACTAATATAATAAAACATAGCTCCTCAATGTGCAAAAGTTTCTTACATTAACTAATAGAGTTACAAAGAAAAGGAATTAAAACAGTATAACACTTACCAAGCACCTTATTTGGTTTCATTTAAGCTGTGAGGGAAAGAAGAGAAAGAATGGAGCGGCAGAGGAAGAAAGGAAAACAGATGGAAAGAAATACAGAAAAGTGTTTGACTATCCCCTATACAGACTATCCTCTATGTTAAATTGACAGAAAGTACAAAAGAATTTGTGGAAGAACTTAGGAGATAGATTCATCTTAGTTATGGTTTCTCGAGGCTTTCAGCTTCTCAGTGAGCAGCATTTGTTGTATTCACTTCTATTTGCCAAGAGAGAAGACTGTGAGCTACTCAGCATGTAGGTAGGCTTCTTCCAAATGCCTCTGTGTGGCTCAGGCAAACATCCTAAGACAGCTTGGAACAGAGATATTCTTGTCATATCTGAACAGGCATTGTTTGGACAATTAAGGACAAAACTTTTGTCTCTACAGAATAATAAGTCTCTAACTCCATTTTTCAGATACTGCAGAAAAAGAAAAGTGAAAGAAAATCCCTTTTTCCTGCAGACTACAGATCTAGTTCTCACAGAATCCAACCACAGCTTCTAACTTCTGGAAACCAGACAGAAATTCAGACTTATCACAACTGTATCTGGAATATTTAACACCCCAAATATTCAGAAGAGTGAGGTAATGTTGTAGGAATTATTCCATTAACAATTCAGATCATTTAAATTTGATAACCTTCAGGTGATGAAACAGTCTTAGCTTATTGTGCCAGTCTACTAGTAACTTCTTCTGACCACCAAATTTTATTTTTTTTTGGTAATGTTGAAAGACACTTCTGGGATGAGTTAGGGTAAGATTGCGCTCATTTCCAGACACGATATGTTAGAATACAGTTTTGAGCAACTTTTTGTCTTCATTTATAGTAAGTAAGACCAGGATTCAATCCTGTCTCTCTTGACCTGTCAGGTCAAAAGGGGAGAAACATCCCTCAAAGTCAATCGCAACTGCAGGTCGTGCATCCCCGAGGCCTGGTTTTAATCACACCATTTCTGTGCACCAAAAGAAGAATATAAAAACAAGGTACCAAATCAGCATGTGCACAGGACAGTTAACTTCACCATAAGTAGGCCAAATGGTCCAAAGACACTGAAAAGGAGTAAACTAAGAGCTCAAGCCTCTGCGTAAGGACTATAGGTGTCAAGCTGGGCTGCGGAGAAGCACTAGGCTTGCTGTCCTTGCCAACTATTAGATCACATTGGTGTCAGTCCCTCATGATTTTCCCTCTCCTTACCAAAATTCCCTGCTGGTCCCATGATGACTTGAAAATGCAAGGACAGAATGCTTTAATGAGTTGGAGGCAAGAGAAGCTGGCCACTTCTGAAAGACCTATGACTTCTCACATCATCGGGTAAGAGCATCCTCTGGGAAATACAATTTTTATATGCACTTTATCCCTCCAATGCATTGACTCCATCGATTAATGGCAGCTTTCCAATGGTCTGCTTAGTCTTACTGCCAAGTCAGGATCATGCTGGGGGACAAAGAAGTAAAGTCCATTAGTAAGAGAAAAATGCTGCACAGAAAACCAAACTCAGCAGAGCTACACCACGGATATGGTGGCAAAATTCAAAGAAGCAGCAGATTTTTTTCTTCAGATGGGCAATAATGCTCTTCCAGCTTTCTCTCATATATCTCTGATGCTCTCCAGGTCTACAGCCAGAAGGAATGGGAAGTAAACTTTCTCTTTGCCCTGAATGCTCATGTCTGATTAGGACCTGAAAAAAAAGATACTTGCTCTGCCTGACCTACTATCCCTTCTTTCATTCCTCATGTTTCCATCCCAATGCATCTTCTATTTATTGCTTGCTTCTTATATTCTTCATCCCAATTCCAAAGAATTGCCATTTCCGGGAATACCTCTCTGTGTACCACCATTAAGGGCTGAAGTTCTTGTTTTAGCTGGTTGGTTTTTTGCTTATCTATTTGCATTTTCCTCTCATTTTCTAGCCTGAAAAGTTCAGCTTGTCCTACAGGTGAGAGTTCCTCAGTTCTGACCTGGGATAACACTAATTTTCAAAACACTTTCAAGAAATTACTTCATTTTCTCTTTATTCAAAAATTTACCAACATAATTTCAAGCTTGTTGCAAACGAACAAGCTGGTTTGCAACAAGCTTGTTTGCAAAAGGACCCTAGCACCTCCTCTGACAAAGGCAGCTCTGCTAAACTTTGCTAACCTTCCTCCTACAACTTCAGGCCAAAAGGCTCTCTTGGGAAGTCTCCAGCAAAATTGGAGGCATTCTCAAAATATGTCCTAAAACATATCCTAATTTTTTATGAACGAGGAATTAGGGGCACAGAGACAAAGCCACCCTACTACAGCCACAATGTATATCTGTGCCAGAATGGAGCAGAAAATGGCAGCAACTGGGAAATGGAGAAGGAAGATTTATCACAGAGTCCTACTGTGCAAGTTTGGGTTCTAAAAGATGCCGTGAAAAGGCTCTAAACTTAGTCAATTTGTTGAAGTCTCTGTTTGTTCTTAAACACTAGATATAGCCAAAGCTGGATATCTGCACAGCTCAGCTATACTGAAACTCCCCATCTCCTGCAGCTGACTTGTAACTCAGCTACTGATTCTTAATTATGGCTGCTGACTGCTGCTTCCACCTTCTACTGCAACTTGCCTTCCTGCCTAGACTATTGGGTCAGGCTGTCTATAGCATCAACATGCATAAAATAAAATGAGACTGTGTCAGAGACTTAATTTACTCTCCCTTTGCTCCCGCAGGCTCCTCAGGCTTCTTTACAAAGCTCCTTTGGTTTCCATTTCTCCCTTTGAGAGGCTGCTCCAGAATCTCACTCCTCTAGTGGTTGAAAATCTAATTTCCAGGCTAAGTTTATTAATAGCAAATTTGTACCAATTTGTCCTTGTGCCAGCATTGATTTTTATTATAAAGACCTTTTCTTCCCCTCTAGTATTTACTTTGCAATGAAGTGTTTACAGAGAGACATCACATTTCTCTCCCAGTCTTTGTTTTGCTAGGCAAAACAAACTCATCTCTCTTAGTTTTCTCTCATCTGCTAAGCTTTCTGTCCCTTACTCATCCTCCCAGCCCTGTTCTGCACCTGCTCCTGTGCAAGTACATTTTTCTGACAGAACTGTACACAGTGTTCTTGGCACACTCTCGGTTTTAAACCTCCCTATTTGTAGCAGGACTGTCTCTTTGAAACCACCCTACAACCATATCAGCCCTGACACTTCTCCACCATATGTTCCTATCGCTATCAAAGTTCCTCTGCTGCCTCCAGCAACCTCCTCCTCAGCACTCAGCTCATTCCCTCCTCTACTCCCACCTGCCAGCACCTCATGCACATCATTCCCACCCTGGCTGAGGACACACACAGCCCAAAGCTGGTGCCAGCACTCAGTCCTGTGCTCTCTGTGCTTCCGTAGGGCTCTCCCACGCAAACTGCAGGTACCAGTTGGACTGCCCTGCTCCCCCACTTTAAAACAAGCAAACTCCCACAGAAGACTCCCCTGATCCTATGCCTCCTGGGCCTCCTTCCGTTGTTGGTAGACTCTTCTTAACATCACTGACTCTCTGGCTTTCAACCCTGGATCTTCTGTGGCTCAGTCAGTGGTGACAGAAGGACAGAGGCTCCCTTAGGCCCTCAAATCTAAGACCTCTGTCCTATTCAGAAGTACATAGCCCTTCCCTAGACTCTACAAGCTCCAAAATGCAGCCAAACAACTTCTTCAGAAGGGCCAGATACAGCCACTGAACTTTCCCTGCTGCCATGAACAACAGGAACATCCTTTTCTTAACATGGGTCAGTTCTCCTCAGGCTTCCCTGCTAATGAAACACCAGTCCTGGGCTCACAGGCAAAATTCCTGCTGACTTCATTACACTGGGGATTCCCTGTAGCTTCTGGTGTCGTACACGTAGCTATGATGTCTCCCATATTACAGCCTTTTGCCTAGCCTTTCAAAGATCCACTTTCAGTATACACCCAGACAGGGCAAAAATGGCATACAAAATACCATTTAAGAACAAGCAAAGGCATTGTCATACTTGCATAAAGAATCCATCTGGACATAGCTAAATCCAGATCTTAGCCTAGGGAATAAAGAATTCTTCCGTTTCCCAACCCCCAACCTGTGAATTGGGGCAAGTGGGGACATCTGTTGTCTTGTAGAAATAAAATTCAGAGGAGCACACCCATGGAAACTTGCCCAGTGCTGTTCCAGTGCCATGGTTCCAGAAACTGCCCTCATACCCTGTCTTCGCTCATGCACTGTTCCCACATCCTTGCAGTGATAATGGCCTTAAGGTCACACAGCATAAACCAGTTCATGAAATCTGCTTGTCCTACACTAACTCAAAAACTGTCATTCGTCCTCTTATTGTCTGCATTTGCAACAAAGCTGTCAGCATCTTTATTCCTGACTTCTGGAGAGCTTAGCCTTCCCTGCTAGGTGTTTCTTTCACTGATACTATTAAGAAAAAGAAAGTCTAAATCAGTGGAGCAGGGAGAACATAGCAGCTATGTCTTGCTAAGGGTAGACCAGTTTCAGCAGCACACTGCTGACTCATGCTTCTGTGCTGGGATACTTTACATCTTAAAACTATTGATGCCTGGATCGTGTGCCAGCTCCCATGAAAATATCCTACTTATAAATCCCATTGCCACTGCAGCCCTTTGCCATGCCACAGCCCAGATCTGCTCCTCCACTGTGGATGCTATTCCCAAAATGAACATGTTTGCTTAAAACAAACAAGCTACTTCTACAGTATCAGTTTGTTTTCTTTTAACTATATGGTGTAATAGCTGCATGGATTTAATGTACGACTGATAAACTCTTCACCTGTGCTGTGAGCCACACTGGAATGTGGTTCCCACAACTGTGGCTTCCCACCAGTGTTTGCAGTGATGACTGCTGAAAGGTAACCAGAGGAACACCTTCCTCCACAAGAGCAGCAAAGGCCCACCCACTAGTCATCAAATCTCAATGCAAAGCAGGAAAGGAAACTTTGGCTCTATTAACTCTGCAGCCTCCCAGTCATGCATACTATCTTTCCTGCTCAGGCCATCCTGGGTTTTTTTTTGAACTCACTTGTGTTGCTTGTTTGGGCAGCACCTTGGAAGAGAGAAACAAGGCACGACAACATTTGCCATTTCCTCCGCATGGAAGGAAGCCTCCATGGAAGAGGTCCAACAGTGAGAGCACACTGTCCTTTCCCCGTGTGAGGGGCAGGAAAGACAGTAGTTGTTTGAACAGCATGCTCCTGCCTCAGGATAAGGAGAATTATTTCACACCTGATGTGATGTGTTACAAGCAGTACAAAAGCAGCGCAGGAGCCAAAGAAGGACAGCTTGTGCAATTAAGGAATTTTTAGGACTTTCACTATGGAGACTTGGGTTTAAGTACTAGTGAGAAATGTTTAAGTCTTCTCTACTCACAATGCTGAGGAGAATAACAAAGAGTGCCTTTGCTGGGACAGAAAGACGGCTAGTAGAAAAGCACCATCAAAACATCCTCTTGGGAAGAACTTCTTTGAAGAACAGATATTTTTTTTAATTTGTTTTTGAACAAGCATTGATTTTGATAAAAGTTCCTGCCAAAGCTACTTGGAACAGCTTTGTTTCTGGCAGTTCAGAAGCTCTACTGCAGAACTTCAAAATTGTACGTATTTTACCTTAGAGGATTTTATCCCACATGCATTGTTATTAGTGAAATATTTTATTACTTTTTAGATCATTAAGATGAATTGCTACTTACTACAGAACGAAATGTTACCTGCTTTTCTAGATGAAGGCATTCCTGGGTGTTGTATATGGCAGTGCCAGACTTTCATTACATTGCAAACAAGAGACTTCTTGTTCTAGAGAATAAGATAAGATGTTTCAGTCATATTAAGCAGCAGCTGTTCTTACTGATTTAAAAAAAAAGTAACTAACTACTGTGTTTTCTTATATAACATACATACTGTGACCTACTACTAGTCTTTACTCAGCAAATCAGCAGTAAGCATAAGCAGTACAACAACTTAAAATGGATATAACTCAAAACAGAAATTCAGAAATCCCAGAGCAAAACATTTCTAAAACTCGAAATCTGGGACACAGTGCCCTCATAGAAGTTTTTAAAATAAATTATTTAATTCAGATTAAAGGGGTGGGGGGGAAACAAACAAGGTTTTACAGTGTCAGAACTTCCCAGGAAACGGCAATTCTAAGTTAGGCTAATGCATGTTAATTCTGAGAAGCCTAAGCAGGATTTTTTGCTAGGGATAAAGTCCAAAAGGACCAGGATGGAGGGAATTCTGCAGGGATCCACAGCACAAACAGCGAGGTTACAGGAGGTCAGGCACAGCTGGGTGTGAGAGGGCTCCAGGGCTGAGCAGAGCTTAGGTGGAGGAGTAAGGCACTGCCAGATTAGAAGAGCAAGGAAAAAGGGGGTTGCCTTCACTCTTCTGCCCACTATCTGCAGAAAAGCAGCAGGTCAGACCTTGAGAGGGAGAAGTGTCATGCTCCTGTGTGGGACGTGCACCGCTATCCATAAATGGGTGCTCGAGGCTCTACTGGCAAGCACCCACACCTTCTAGGGGGGTGCTCAGGAAAAGGCTTGCCATCAGCCATGGGATGGTGCGGCTTTTCTTGCTTTTCCAGACTCTGCATGAGCAGAGGAGGGTGCTAGCAAGCACCAACTGCTGCAAAGACAGGACTTCAAGCGGTTATTCTGTGATCAGGACACCAACAACAGGCTACAGGGCATTCATCTGGATGTGTTCATCTTTTAATTTTTGTGCTCATGACTCATGACCTTTCATGCTCATGACCTAGCCTTGCCTTAATCCTGGCCCTACTTAGTAACAAAGTTACTTAATTACTAAATTAAATAATTTATTTAATACTTGACTAGTTTCATTAAATTATCCAGCTTTCACAAGTTACAAAGGCCACCTCTCCAAAGACACAATTTTCACTATCAAAGTATTTATGCCCCTTTTCTTTCCCACATTGGCAATGATGGATGGAAAAGCCAAAATAAATTAATAACTAACTACTTCCATACTCTTGGCTTTATTGCTGGTCAATAGGGCACGCAATCAAGCCCTGAAGCAGAACAGATGATATATTTGCTGGGCTTATGGAACTTACCATGGAGTTTATTGCACAGTTCAGGATCTCCACCATGTGTATGTGTGTGCCTGCGCGTTGCTGAGGTGGGAAAAGTTGTGATGCTGAACAAAGGGCTACTGTCTGCTGACACAAACAAGACAAAAAATTCACTGACCTGGAAGTTAAAGTACAAAATCTACTTTCAGCCTGAGTGCTCGCTGCCCATACATATTAAATGAAGAAGCCTTGTTTGAGCGAAGTATGCTCTTAATCTGCTCTTCTCAAGCAAAGAGAGCACATGCCAGGACCATGACTCCCAGCCCAGCAAACACCATCACAACAGCAAAATCACATGAAGGACTATGCAAGATGAAAGTGCCTTTTAAATTAGGATTTTTCTGTCACAAGCTTACTCCAAATTATCTAGCATAAAGAAATTTATCCATGCAAGCCAACAATATTGGCAGGGGGAGAATTACACAACAAGATACTGTCAGGGGAATAGAGTACTGAAAGCTTAGAGAGAGATGGAGCAACCTGTGAGAAAAGCTTCTAAGCACTATGGCAATACAAACACACCGTGAACTGCAAAGGCTCAGAGAAGGACTCCAGAGAAGCAGCAAGCTCAAAGTCAAAAGGGATGGCAAGAAGGGCACTCCCAGAGAAGCGGCAGATGCAATACGGAAAAGGAGAACAGGTTTATCAGCTTAACAGCCTCCAGTCCTGGAAAGGCTTAAATCCATGACTGGATGCTTGTTTCACAGAATACAAATACCACATATCACCAAGTAAGCCAACTTCAACCCAAATGGAGTGAGTGGGATGACCGCACTGAGGTCAAGAGAGTTGTAACAGCTTACAACTCTTTTTACAGCTGGAACATCAAAGCACTATGCAAACCTAAGTAATTAATCATAAGCCAAATGCCAGGCCATAAATTTTATAATAATTCAAGCCTTTTTCAACAATCCAAGTGACTATGTTCACATTCTAGACAGTCTTGGATGAATATTTCAGATAAACAGTGAAGATTTTGATGGCAGAAGCCACTCTTCTACCAGCATTGCTGGGTACCACGGCTCCTGCAGCAGCTCAGGCTGCCAGGTAAGGACTCCACTGCAGTACGCACTGTGCTATCAAGCTGATGGGCATGCCCCACTGTGTGCATGCTATAGCGTATATACAAAACACAGGAGACAAGCTAACCATCAAGAAAGGAAGAAGCAGCAGGTGGGGAGCTAAAACTATAGGCAGCAGCTAGCATAAAGTGGAAATCAAAGTCTCCCATTAAGAATTGCTGAAGGCATGCCACTAGAAGCAGAGTTCTGCCTCCCATACACTCATACCTAACTGTACAACTAGTGTTTATACAAACTTGGGCAAGTGGCATCTTTGTGACACACTCTGAGCAGTGCTCTGCTCTCAGTCAACAAGGTTCCTCAGAGTCCTCTGCTCTGTCCACTGTTGCTTGCCTGCGGTCCACCAGAAAGCCATCCACACTGGAGAAGGGGCTCCATTCACTCTCTGCAGTACAGACAGTAAGCAGAGATGCTCAGTTTGCCTCCTACATATAGCTTGTATCTTACGGAGACTCAGCCCCACACTTCCACTTACGATTTCAGAGTGGCAAAGCAGGAATGTGGCAGCACAGACCATCCCTCCTGAAACCTCAGCTTCATTTTAACACACCCCTTCTCAAGAATCTTGTCTTCTCTAGATGAACTTCATGTAATGGTTTCTTCACCACTCCCTTCCTCCTCCACCACATCCATCATTTGCGTACGTTCAGGTCCTGCAGTGGTTAGTAATGGCTGTGCCAGTAACCCAAACTGTGAAAATAACCCTCATGTCATATCTGAAGACAGGCTCTTGAAACTGAACATTTCTCTGGTCACACTCTCCTATCCTTTCTTCATGCAAACAGGAAGGAATAACAATAACTACTCCCTACTCTCGAGGCACTATCATCCTCCCAAGTGACAGCTGGGACAGCTATATTATTTAAAGAACCAGTAAAGGGAGAAACAAGTACAGCTAGAGCTAGGTTGCCAGAACTGCCATTAAGAGCATTCGAGCTCTTCCTGTGACCCTGCTGTGGTTCTTCCTTTGCTGTGCCTCAGTTTCTCACCACACCTGTTGGCCCTGGATATTTAGATGGCAAACTCTTCTTTGCCATGCTGCAAATTCCAGCCAGGGAGCTGAGAATCCCTGCAATGTCTCCTGATGCTCCCTGACATGGACAGGATGATCTCAGAACATCCTGGCTGTCACAAAAGAAAGGATGAAGCCTGAGACTACTTACATAGCCCCTTGAAGCAAGCTGAACCCAGAGCAAATATTTAGTGGGGACAAGGCCCCTTCCTCCCCCAGGCAGCAGTTTGTTCACATGCAGTTGTTCTAAGGCCTTCTATCCTGTAGTAACCTTGCTTATGTAGCCATGGTTATCATCATAACACTGATGTGGTAGCTGCAACTGAAATGACATGTTGATGCCCACTCTGCCCGAAATGCCAGGATGAGCATGCAAGACACAGAAGAGTGACCATTCAGGCTTGCTGGTGAAGGGAGAAGATGAAGCAGATCTTTAGAGCTAGAAGCTGCTACTTAAACAAAGCTACAGTTCTGACATCAACCACATAAATGAGGCAAACCATGGAGACCACAACATGTGGCAGCACTTTTCTCCACCTGTCTGCAATAGCAACATATTTGATGCTCATGCACTATAAAAGCACCAGTTGCTTTTGTGAACAGGATGCACTTTCTCAGCACTCTGCAGCAGGCTGGTTTGTGCGTCATGCTCTCATCATGCTCAGAGATGCACTTGCTGCAGAAAAACTAGTCCCGGTACTCTGGCTTACTCCACATCTTTCGGTTTTGCACTGGCAGCACTGGAAATCAGCAAAGCAAATCTGATTTATCATGCTGCAGCAGGGTGGTGTGCCCTGTCACCAAGAAGCAGATGAGATGGATTTCATAAAAGTTGGCTCATTCTTAGCTCTTTCTGGATGTAATTGAAGAAGAGGTTGCCATAGGACAGTCACAGTCCTTTCTGAAGTAACTGAGTACCCCACATCCTGTATATAAGGTACTCTTACAGTGGTCTGTAAGACAGCAAAGGGATATTATTCCAACCATACCAGCAGGGAACAGAGTAAGCAATAATACGCCCAAGGTCAGGCCTGCAGTTTGTCACACAGCAGGGATCTGACTCCAGATTTGGTGAATCCCAGTACAGGATGGAACCACTGGCAAGTTTCCAGCAAATGCAGCGTTAAACTTCCCAAAGGGAGCAAAGTGAAATGACAGCTTATTTGCCTCTGACCTAGCAATAGCAGATGGAGAAGACAGTGCAAGTCACACCTGGTTTTGGGCACAGCTGGAATTACTCAGGCCTTGCTTGTGGGCAGGAACTGCTGCAAACAGGTTTCCCCTTCTTTGTCATCCCTACCCACTCCGTCCCCACAGTAAAATCCATGGGCATGTGGATTTCTTTCCTCAGGCATGAGAGAAAGAAATCTAAAGCAGTTTGCTCAAGAGCATATCCCTTGAAAACAGCTGATTTTGCAAAAACTCCAGTGCATCTGCACACACCATATTCCCCAAAGGCCTGATCCCAGGATCCGGCCCAGAAGTAAAACCACCATGGTATTCAGTTCAGCACAGCACACATAGGTTAGCATGATCACGCCTCTTACTACTAGCGTGTTCCTTGGTCTGCTCCATGCTACCTAGGGGTAACATAACCCTTATGTACCTTCTTTGGAGGGGATCAAAAACCCCAAGTAACATGCGTAGGCAATTTAGCAAACCACTTGTACTTTTATTCTACCCTCAGAAGGCCGATCTGCCAGACCCATTGTGGCAGTGACAGGCGAGACCAAAGAGTCCAGGGCCAGAGAGGTCATATAGGTCAGTTTCCTGCAAGACACCACCTCCTGCTTGCAGGCACATTTACAAAAGACTACTGCAGGCCGGAGGACAAATGTTGGGAACAGTTCAGATGCAGACTCCGAACCCTGGGCACATCAGCCCAAGCCTGTCTGGCACAACCAAAGAGGCAACTGCAAGGCAGGAGAAAGCTGGGTACAGGTCTGATTCTGCAACTAGGCCACATTTTAGAACATCCTTGAGGCTACAGTAACTTCTGCTACCTGGCCCAGTTGCAACAGCTGAACGCAGAGCATGCTTTGGCCAAGATCCCAGGACTGCAGGGTGGTAGCATGTAAATAGCCTCCTGCATTCACCAGGGATTGGATGGACCATGCTGAGATTTGCAAGCAGCTGCCAGGCAAAAGAAACAGAGAAGGACTGTGGCATGACCCTCCACAGGGACGAACATCTGAAACTTCCAACACTTAAAGCATATCAAAACACCTACGGAAGAGGAAATAGGCTGGAAACTGGATAAAGTCTCTCTTGGTATCTCATAATCTTCTTGACTGTGAGAGAAGCCTTCTCTCACTGGGTATTTGTCCCCCTGGATGCAACCTGGAGTAGAAATAGTAGTTTATTAAAACTTAAATACAGCTTTTGAAAACTTGCCCAGACAAAGAAATTGTTAATGTAAGTTTTGGCTTGGTCTTCACTGCTTGGGAAATGACTCCTCCCCTGTAATAAGATGAGCTGTAGCAGCTCTGTTATTCCAATCACCATAGGCACAAGTATCACCTGCAACACATCTGAAGCACACCTGGTCTCCCTTTGCATCTCTCAAGCAGGGAGGGAAGGATGTGCAAGCAGCCTACAGAAACAACACAATGTTGGTGTTCTTTCCTCAGGAATGAAACCTGTGAGGACACACAGGAACAGACTACCACACGGAAGCTGCTTGAAGGAGAGAGTCAGCTGTTCTCCACCTCAGGACAGGAGAAGTACTCAGCTTTAATGGCAGCAAGGAAGACTAGGTACAAAGGATAACTTTCTAGTGGGAAGAACAACAAAGCACCAGAACAGATCGCACGCAAAAAGTCCTTATCAGCACTGGAGGCTTTTTAGATCAGGTTGAGCAAACATTTGTCAGGAATGATGTAAGCCAAGTTGATTCTTACTTGGACAGGGAAATTAGGCTAGATGACTGTCAAACTGTCTTCCAACCCATTTTGATCTATGGCCCTGCATCAAGGAACTGAGTGCTGGCCAGTAATCCGTGCACATTCAGTCACCTGGGTCCCCAGAGATCTCCTGTGTCACCCTAGCAGAGTCACTCTGTGTCTGCCAGGTCCTCACCTGGAAAGGAGTCTCATCCCTACAAGAGCACAGGCTCAGCTGAGAGCACTGTGAGGATAAGCACATTTCTTTGACTAAGGTCCCTGACAAAGTCCTTTTCACCCCACATCTTGGGTGGAAGGTGGTACTTGCACTTCAGGGTGCTTACATTGAAATTACACCAGAACAAGAATGGTACTCTGTCCTCCAGTGTCCAAAAGCATGGATTAATGCAGGCTTCAGGCCTCCCATTAATAGTATGAGGTACAACCCCAGTCTTGTATCACAGCCATGAGGTCCCCTCCCAGCTTCCCCACGAGCCCCACACCGAAGCTCTGTTTTACTGGCACAAGAATAGAGTTTAAAGTCCCACTCTGCAGCTGCATCTACACTGAAGCCCTCTGCTGACCCGAGTCCTCTCACCGGGGGACTGCACCTTGCCATGCTCCCCACACCGTGGGAAGCCTGTGGCAGGACTGTTCTGCAGCACAGCCACAGCTCAGCTGGGACCACAGCACCATCTGCAGGGCTCTGCCACAGACCAAGCTTTCACCAACTCCTCCTCAGGAAAGGCCAGCATGATCCTAGTAGATACTTCGCACCTGGTAACTCTCCAAAACACAGACATGAGCACACACCCCCCCCAACGCTCTTCAGAGTCCTGGAGGAAAACAAAGCCCCTTTCTAAAAGCATCACTTCAGGAAACAAATCACCGTTTCGATACAGTTCCAAAGACACAGTAAGTCCCAGAAAATTAACTGTATGTCAGATACTGGATTACGTAAAATGCCAACTGAAGCATCAGCCTTCTGTGGCTTCAGGGAGCAGATATGTCTCTGCAGAGAGCTCACATGCACAGTATATTGCTGGCGTCAGCCGAGCCTCCCGCTCACAGGCAACAAAGACAACACAGACATGGTCTAGTGCTTTAGAAAGGGTGCTGGGAGTGCCTGTGGTTCCTTAAAACCACCATCTCCAAAAGGCTTTGCAGTGCTTCTGTACCAAAATGAGCCTGGGCCAATATGCGTAAAGCACTGAAGAACACATTGTACTACACCAGCACATTCCCTCAGATGCGAGTCCGACAAATAAATCCAGCCTCTTGGGAGGAAGAACAATCTTTCTCCATTCTTGCCTTTATAAGAAGGTCAGCAGCACCATGTGATTTTCCAAGACATATAACCACTACACAGTGCAAACCCACAGAAATGCAAGCATTTTTATTATTGCTTTAGCTATAAATATAGGAATTTAACACTTGTCGTAGTAGATTAGACCAAGAGTCTGTCTCACAGAGAAAGTGTCCTGCTCAGAGCTCTGTCACGTGATTGATTGATGCTTCTGAGAAAAGGCACACTGCTTTCTGCAGCCCAGCCACCAGCGCTCTCAGAGGGACATCTAGCCTGCCGCAGGGAATCAGCCTACCCCTTGAAGAATGCAATACGATGCCTTTTAACACTCTCATAAGCCAGTAAACTATCCAGCTTTTAAAGTATCATGCAGAAGTAAGCTGCGCATGTTGCTCTATTTCATACGTAAACACTGCCAACACCCAGATGAAATCTGTGAACTGTTTAAAAATTAAATTTAAAGAAATAAGTCTGACAAACTGAACTTTAAAAAAACCTCTAAACTACTATTTAAAAAAACAACACACCAAAAAAACGCCACCTCTTTGACTACAATTTGTACTCATGGCTCTAGCAGGCAAAACTACCAGAAATCAGCTGTGCTGGAACTTTATTTCCAAACCTAGGATCAAGTGCACAACTGAACTTTTTTAGTTCTCTCCTTCCCTACATTTCCTCTACTGTGTTTAAGCAGGGAAGGTACTGCAGTCCAGAGAAAGCTCATAACTTCAGATAAAGAGTGTATGGGACATGGCAAACTACTGAGGTGCACAGAGCGGTGGGGAGGATAAATGCAGGGCTGAGTGGTACAATGGGGTGAAGGGCTAGCCTGTGAACAGAGCTGTAAAAGCCCAGAGGGTGGGGAGAGGATCCGACTGGAGACCCAAATGCTGGTACATCAGAGAGATCAGGTATCTGTGGAAAAGCAGGGCCAATGTTCAAGAGTTAAAAAGCAAATGAAAAAGCAGGGACCATGAGTGTGGAAGAGGTAAAGGGGAAAGGGGCTAGATGTATTAGGGCTCAATGTAAAGCCCTCTGAATCTGCTGCAGCCTTCCAAACAGATGCAGTTTGCTGATGCAGCTCCCACCTAATGTTTCTGGCTATGCGCTCCCAGTTCAGCCTGGATGGAGAGACCGGTAGCACCTGACCTGTCACTGTCTGGACACTTCCACCCTCTACTGAGTGCTCACCTCCACTGGCCCAGCAAGTGCTTCCATTCAGACTGGTAGACCAGATCCTTTGGTTTGCTTTCTTTCCTTCCTTCCCTGGCTAGCTATGGTCAGGAAGGGAACTTGCAACACCAGAAACAACACCATCAATAAGAAGCAGCTTGAATTTAATCCTTCCATTATTTATAATGTCATGATGTTGACTGTCCATTTCAGGGGCTTCTCTCAGTGTTGTTTCAGGCAGCCCTACTCTGAGTCATCCTTCCCAAAGAAACAGACCTCAGCTATTCCCACGGCTGTCAAGAGACTGGGTCCTACTCCAAACTTAGCCTGTTGTCAATTTTTGTACAAGTCATTTCACCTCCTGTTTTTCAGCTTCTCCATCTGCGAAACTGGAGTAGCGATTCTGGCCTTCTTTGTAAAGTCTTGCATTTAAATGCCTTACATGGAAGTTAGGCATTTCTATTACTATGAGAAGCAATGTGCAGGTGCCAGATGTTTATTCAGGTCTGCTAGCATATTTGAAAATGTAATTGCACAGCAATTCTTGTAAGGACACTGATCTGAAGCGCTATCTTTATTATAATGTTTTGATTGTTTCTGGCAGCATCCACCAAGTGTCAGGTGCTGTAGATTCAGATGGTGTAACATATGCACTGATCCTTCAATGACATGTCACTCAGCAGGACTGGGAAACAAAGGCTGCTTTGCTGTTGGAGATCTACTCCAGAGCATCAGGATCCTGGAATAGAACTGAATTTGAAACGTGCACGTTAGTCATGTCCCATTATACCAGCAAATCCACGTGACGATACAAGCCAGAGTTTGGACCTATAATCCAATCTGGTCACATTCTATATAAATTTATCTCAAGGCAAAAAAAAAAAAAGTGGAATTCTTTCTAGGTCAAATGGGTGATCTGACATGTTGAGAAGTTGTATTTTTAATGAAATATCTGGAGCTGTGAACTCTTCCATATTGGATCCGGAGATTAATGAGTCACTTTTGCAGAGCAAACTAAAAAGTTGCATGCAGTTCCCTGAGGAAGGTGAAACACTTCTACATGCTCTGATGAACTTCTGCATCTCTGGATGAAGTCTGTATCAGGAAATGAGGGGGTCTGCCACTGCATGGAGAGTTCAATGCGCTGGGGAATGAAGTGGAGATTCCTTTTGCCACGCAGAGTTTTCAACAAGCTGTTCAGCAGGGCTCACCTGCAAAAAGCATGCTGCAAGAAGAGTTATTTCTGGTACAGTTGTCATCTGCTTTGTTTCTGGATGTGCAGAAACCTAGGCCTGTGGGAAAAAGAATGATCAGAGCTTTAAGACTTGCTAGGGAGAACATGCCTCTACCTCCATCCTATAAAAGCAGCAATTTTCCAATGGCGATAATCTCACCAGAGCTAGTCACCCCATCAGAAATGCTTATCTGCATCAGAATTTCTGACTCAGAAACACTTGCCAGGCTATCTCAGGATATGAGAAGGTTGAGATACTTGAAAGGAGTCCCTATTTTGTTAAAGATTGGCTTCAGCTGTGGACTTTCTCCGGCTGAGTTCATTCAATACATCAGGGTGCAGAGACGTAATCTACAAAGGACACAGACCTATACCTGAAGCAAAAATCTGAAGCAAAAAAATCTGACTTACTTGCCACAGAAGTCCTTGTGAATGGCACAAAGGATGAGTAGTAAGTTGGGGTGTGCCTGTAGCCAGTTCTCCACCATATTTGGGTGTCTGGGATCAACTTCCAGAAACACACTCCTGAAAGGGAGTAGAAAGCAGTGCAATGCACACATTTAGGTTGCTAAATTGATAAAAATTAAGGTCTTTCTTTCTGGATGACTCCTATCAGTGCAGGAAATGAGAAGGTCAGCAAACGCACTGCAATCCAATAACCCTTAAATAGATCATAGCTGTCCATTTAAGATGCAGATCCCAACTGCCTCTTTCAGGGGGAGAAAGTGTTGATCTTGGGGGGAATTCTCATGGTACTCCTCTGTGTGAGCAGTTAAACTCTTGTATCGAGATGTAAGGATCCCTTTTGAATGCTGTGCAGAGATACCGCCAGCTCTGTCTTTCTGAAGCCCCCAAAGATTTAAGGCCAGAATGAAGTTTTATGATGCAAATGCATGAACACTGAGTGCTGGACTGGCAGCATGAAGTTCCTCTTTGTATAAGCAGGGTGACATTAAGTCCCAGGAGCGAGAGTCATGAAGTACAACTTAGTACATACATTTTCCACAGTAAATGTCTCCATAAATCAGTTATGAAAACGCCATCAGCATTCAGACCTACATAGAGGACTGTACAAAGGAGAGTGCAGCAGCGATACGGGAACTAATCAGACAACCTCAGTTAGCGTACCAGGACTAGGCCTGGACACTGCAGGGCTATTTCCATCTCTGCTGCAGCCAGGCTTTATGACACTGGCCCATTTCTGAGTCTCCACTCCCACAGCGAGGGAGAACCACCCTAGCTTACAGGCACATGGAGACGATGGAACTGGTTACAGCCTGTGACAGTGTAGCAAGATACAAGTTTAACAGGCAAAGAACAGAGGCTAAGCCCCAACCATACGCTCTCCTGAGAATTCCTAAAACATCCCATGCTGAATACTCCCTATAAATTCACCAAACTAACTACAAGCTGGGTGTGGATCTCATTCCTGACCTTAAAAAACTTCCACTCCTCAATGGGGGCTCCACCTTATAAAACAAGCAAAAAGGGAAGGAAAATAAATAATCCTAACAAACAACCCCATGGGACCAATCTCTGTTGCTGGGAAGTTCTGAGGAGCATCTTCTGCTCTTGTGGCCATGCAAAGCTTGAGGAATGAATTCTTCTGCATGCAGTATGCCTGTCAATATTCCTGTTCCTCTTCTGAAAACAGCAGATTTTCAATGACCTCTCTTATGCTGGTAAAATGTCAGGAATTTTACACCAGATATGTGAATGCCCTGGCACAACAGACTTTTGGGTATCAGCATGTTGATCTTTAAGCACAAAATGGATCCCACATGACAGAGAATAGGAACAGTCAGTCCTGAGCATTAACCATGGAGAAATTTAACATTTAAGAAACTATCCCTGGCTGATCTTCTTTCTCCTGGGATATTCAGCACTGTATCCTGGCATGATAAACAAGTTTCCACTAATTAAAGGGTGGGAGGGAAGTAAAGATCTACATCCATTCTCACGGAGTTCTATATTGCTTCTCCTTCAATCAGTTATTCTGCTTAGAAAGCTTCCTTTTTTTTTTTGCACTCTCTTTCTCTGCTGCTCTCTCTCATGTTCTTTTTGTTGCTGCTTTGACCTTTAAAGATTCTCACTTCACTAATGACTATGAACCACCACCACTGGTCAAGGAAGGCTCATATCCCTTTATTAACCAATTTCAAGCTAACTTTGCTTATGCACATGACATTTTTTAAGCTGCTATTATTAGATGGGGAGGTGGGGGGAGACATTTTTGCAACTGTTTTCCCTCTGTACCTTCCTGTATGAAAAGAAAACAGAAGTTATAGAAGTGAATGGACAAAACAGAGGACAGTGCTTACCCAGAATCCTTCAGAAGAGAAGGAGCCAGAGCCAGAATTGTTTTGATGACTCTCATTCCATCATCTCCCCCATCCAGTGCATCAAGGTCCTCATAGCTGGAGTGTGGGAGTAAGAAGACATTAACAGCAATTCATGTGGCATGAACCATGCCCTTGACAATGCATTGCCCCACACTCCATGGAGAACAGTGCACCTAACTCACCTGAACTCCAGCACTCCTATAGCAGGTGACAGCATGCTATGTAAAACACAGAGAGTAAGAAGGCAGCTACCACTAGACTGAGAAACTCCATGTTGAGCACAAGCAGAAAACTTCCCCTGAACTCTTCCTGAAAATTATGAGCCAACTGCAGCCAGGGTCACACAGTTCCAATACGGGGATTTGTTCTCTCTGTGCTAGCTGGACAGGGAGAGAGTGGGTTGTACAGCAAGGGATCACTTCCTTTATTTCAACCATACCAACAACCAGGTTGGACTGCCTTCTAACCTAGCAGAGCGAATTATGGTGTAGAAAGCTCAGCTTTCACAATCTGCTCTGGTGCACATCTTGTACAGAGGCGGGTGCAGGACTTTGTCCTGACACACGTGACAATCAGTTCTGAGGAAGAACCAGCGTGCACAAAGTAGTTCCACATCCCAAAAGAGCTTATTCCTGTTTGTGTGGGTTTGTCTGCTTAAAACAAGTATTGGGATGAAAATGGGTCGCAGCATTTCCACCCAAGTTTTTTTTGCATCACAAAAAGCTGCATGGATTACTTGTACTTACTTTCATAAGCTCACACCAATTATTAAAAAAAAAGTCTAACAGGAAAAATGTTCTGAAACAGTTTTTGATTGGAAACTTGTTAATTTCAAAGTGTGGAATTTTTCCATTTTTATAAATATTTAAAATACTTTGATATTGTTTCAGACCTGTAATCAGTCTGTAATACTGTATTATTATATACCATATAAACACACCTACACTATGTACATGTATACTACATTTGCATGTTTTGTGTGCAAGTGTTTGTAGTGTAAGGCAGCAGACAGAAAACCTTGCTTCAAGGAACAGGAGAAGAAAAATCTATTTATCTGATTACCGGAGGATTTCTGCGTCCAAGGAAGCCATGTCTTCATGGAAGACATATGGAGGGTTACTGACTATGAAGTCTACGGGGCCCCAGAGTAGCAGCTGCTTGGCAGAACCTAGAAAAGAAAAAGAATCACAACCAGCTCTCAACCGTAGCAATCTTCCCTATAAGCTCAGTGTCCACATCACATCCAGGAAACTGTCTCTCCAGAGACATGCCCATGTGTGTTTGGCTCTGCTTTTCTCTAATAAGATTTTATCCTATTTCTTTTTGGGATAGCCTGGCCTGCTCACTCTCCCACCTTGAATGCAAGAGTGATACAAAGCTAAGCAAAGTACCAGTTTTTCATATGACCAGCCCTGCTTAGTGGACCATGTTACAAAGCACAGGACCTCAATGCTCTGGAGCTCTGTGCCCATCTGGATCTAAAGCAACAATCCGAACTTGAGAAAGTCCACAAAGACTGAAGTGGGAGCTTAGACTAGCTGTCAGGATGCATATCCTTCCTCTTATCAGAGCTGCAGAAGGACCTCTAAAGAGCAAAAGAGTCACTCACAGCAGTATCAACCATCTAATGGTTTGGTCTTCTGCAGACAAGGTTCAGCTCGCTACGCTCATGCTACTGTCTGGACTGACACATGCCAGCCCTGAATCAGACATCACGTAACCATGTGAGTGTGTCCTCAGGCCAGCCTCTGGCACAGGGCTTACCCATGCAGGTGCAATGCCAACACAGCTACACGGCTTTTGGACTGGAGCTGGCTGGCTTACTGCTGTTTGGACTATGGGCAGCACAAACTCAGATCTGCAGACAGAAGACTGTGCAGACATACAGGTAGCACAGTGTCAAAACCAAGATGTCAGAAAGGTGCACTAATGAATCTACAATGCTGGAGCTCCTGGCTCCACAGCTCCAGGCTAAGAAACACCTGAGCACATATCTACCTAACTGGATAAGCCTCACCAAATGGCAGTTTTAACTGGTTTCAGCTGGGTCTGGGGAAGACAACAGGTATCCTTCCCTGGTTCAGCTGACCTAATTTCAGCTGAATAAGGCTGAACATTTAATCTAAGCTAAATATCTGGGCTCCCTCTAACATCAATGAAGAGGCAGGCACACACGTGTTTATCTAAAGCATCCATGTCAGCATGGAATGAATTACACTCTGTATATATTTGCCTCTCCCCAGTAACACTAGAGAGCACCTGGACTACCAGCTCAGACACAACCTTTAGACACCTAAAACCAGGAACAATTCACCTTCTGATGTAGTCAGGGACTTCTCTCAGCTGATCAGCTGGCCTGGAAATCTCTGAAGGGAAAAGCTCCACTGGCTCACTTCTTACTGACCTTTTTCTCTATTAACTTCAACACCCTCCTGACACCTGCACCCCAAGTGGGTCCCTTGGCTGTCTCTCACGCCTGCCTCCCCCTATCAAAGTAAAAAGGGAGAAAGACAAAGGGGATTATAACAGTGAAAACACTTACTGTATGAAACATCATGGTGGAGGACGTGGATCCTCTCCTGGAGTTGCAGCCTGTAAAATTCCAGATGCAAGAAGAGAAAGATTAGGAGGCATGTTTGTGTGGATTCATGAACAGCACATTCTATAAACAGATCATTAAATATCACATCTCTTATCTGATACACGTATATCCTACCCCACTGATTGCAGTTGGATTCCTCTCAAGCCACAAGGGAAGTTTAGGATCTGCTCTTTGCCCAAGGAACAAAATTGAAAGCAAAGAGCACACTGTGCACCCATGGTGATTCCAGGGTGCGGCTCCTGTGCACTCAAAACCTCTATGTATCACCCCTTGCCATACATACAGCAGTATTCCCCCACCCTGCTGCATATTAACCACATCTCCAAGGCCTCCCCCAGGTAAGCTCACCATCCCTGAAAACAAAACAAAACCAAACCAAAAAACCCACAACAAAATCACCTGCTTCAAATATGTAAACCTGCTATTGTAACTGGAGTGAACATGCTCACGCTTACCACATTCTTTCTCAAGCCTCCTTGATAATCTAGATCTTAACAGTATTCTGGCATCTGAGTGTATTTTCTAGGCATCTTTGGATCTCATCTCACATGCCAATGTTAAGGTGACGAGATGTTACTGCACGCTACCAGGAGGCCAGCACATACAGTGCAGCAGAACCCCTGTGCCAGACACAGAGCTATGAAAAGGGACTCCTTTAGGGACAGCTCATGCACAGACTGTACAGTATAACGTATTTAAAATACACACTAGGATCTCTCAGATGCTAGTTTCTAACTCGTGATCCTTCTTGCCCCTGACACCTCTGTGCACATTAATTTGGAAACACATCATGATCAGTGCCTGTCATCTGCAGCCAGACGTCCGCAGGGTGCTCACACCAGTGGAACCCCTGAAGGCACTAGAAGACACAAACACCTCTCCTTTACCTGTGACAAGTGAGCAAGTAAGCATGCTGGCTTGCTATTTTTAAGAAACAGGTCTATAAACACATTGGTATTTCTCAGGGAGAAATCTTGGCCAAGATTCTGATCTGACTCACTGCACTAATCCAAGGTAGAACAGCCTCGAGACTGACAGACTGCCACTGCATGGTGTTCCAGTCTGTCACAACCTGGCATGATCTGTCCCTTGCTCCCAGCTTGCTACAGAATATGCTCCCTGCCAGGGGAAAATAGTTGAGACAGCACTCCCCTTAAACCTTAGGAATCCTGAGCAAAGTTCCCTTGATGCTCCTGGGAGAGGAAAGAGAGGCCAGTCTGAAAGTAGCCTTGGTGCTTGGTGACAGCCTGATACTACAGGAGAGGTCACAGAAACAGAGAGCATGAGACAGCAAGGAAGGAACAGAACCTCTAATTCCTTGGCTACATGGCCCACCCACCAAAATACCTCTCTCTTCTCAGCAGGTTTGCCTCTGGCTTTTGTGAAGACACTTGAGCAATGTCAGAAGCAGCACTTTGCAAAGCCAGAAAGACAAGGCTGGACAAGATCTGCCGGTGGAGAAAGACTCCAAGCCTCCCACAGGAGATGCCATTCCCTGACCAGCAACAAACAGCACATTGTGGCAGAGAGTCTGCACTGTCCCCTAACTCCTGTCCTCAATGCAGTCCATGTCTAGAGAAAACAAAACTGCCCAGCTCTTGCCAGCATGTTCTCTCCTCCCACAAGAGACCCACCACAGTGGCAGAGTTTTCCTCCCAGCTCTTCAGTGTAACACCTCAGGGCTACCCAATGGGGTTCATAGAGCATGCTGTGACAAAGGCCTTATACCCAAGTCCTACTTGCCTTTGCTGAGGGCCTACAGTACTGCCCCGTCAGCATACACAGGCATCAAGAAAGGGAGGGATTCCTGCGTCTGTCTGCAATGTGCCCAGATGGGCCATCTGGCACTGGGATTGATTTAGTGAGAGCAAGACTCACTGAAGCATCTAGAGAACACAGCTGTGATAAGGGAGCTCCGAAAAGAAGGCAGGAACCAAGCTGGCTTCAGTCAAGCAGGAACACAACTTATCCTACTGGTTTGTCTCCCAAGAGCTACAGGGCACTGTGCCATGGACAAGATTGCAAGGACACAATGAAAACATCCATGGAGAAACATGAGGTTCTCCGGCACTGCATTTACACTCCCTCGGCCACTCTTGAGCCAACAAGCAGTTAATAACAAGACTATTTTTTCCAGATGCCAGTGCAATAATCTACCGAGGAAGCAAAGGTCTGGCCTGCTTTTATTATATCTATGAAAAATTGCAACAGAACTTGGTTTGACACTGACACATCAGAAGGAAATCTCTGCTCCCCACTCCCTATAACTGGACTAGGAGGCAAAGGGTAATAGTGAGGTGACAAGTTTGGGAAGGGCTTGTTCCTACACATCACTTCAGACTCACATAAGAGCTGGGACTGAGGTGCAAGAAGTGAAGAGATGCAGCCCAGCGCAGCCAGAAACAGAAGTAGCCTATCTCTGTAGCCCCAATACTGACAGCAGCTTGGGAAAAAAAACGGTATGTGGGCCCTGGGACAGAAATGTCAGTTAATGAGCATCACTTAAGACTCACAACTGTACTAGACTCCATAAGAGGTAGCAATAGGATTCCTTTCCGAGACTGCTCTAATTAATGCCTAGGGCTCAGCAGCTTCTGAGGATAGGAATACATACTAGAGCTCTGTACCTTTTACAGCATCTACAGAGACTGGGATCCTGGACTCAAAAGCATACTGAGATTCTAGCTCTGGTGCTTGCTATGTTAGTGACACTCCAGAATAATCTGGGTTAGGAAGAACCAGCTGAGGAAGCGGTGCTACAAGGAAGGACAATGTCAACCTGATACAGAGCTGTGCTGACTTCAGGCACAAGATGTTGACTCATTGCAAGGGGGGTTGGACTAGATGACCTTTAAAGGTCCCTTCCAACCCAAACTGTTCTATGATTCAGCAGCTCTGGACATCCAGCCACAGCACAGGTGTTGTGCAAATAGCACAGGACCCAGCAGCACCATTCTCACCAAACCCAAGACTGCAAGGAGGATGCTGAGGGATACCACACTCGCACTTCAGAGTGAAGGTGCTATTTGAGTGTGCAAGCTTGTATCTAGAGGAGCAATGACAGAAACAAGCACAGCAATAATGCCATAGGAAGCCAGAGAGAGAAAGGTTCAGGCTATACTTGTCCTTAACCTCCTCAGTGACACATACATTCTTACTACCTGCTGCCTTCAGTTTCCCAAGTTCACAGAAAGGGATAAGAGTAGTTACCATGAAACCCTTTGAAAACCCTTGAAAGACAGACAGCATTTAAGCACTATTGTTTTATTTAGGCTGCTGTCTTTGCAAAGTGCATTCACAAGTCAAAGGAAAAAAATACTCTGGTAAACATAATAATTTTTTTTCTGAATTCTTACACGCTTTAGGAGTTCAACCTAGGAAAACCAGGGAACCATTCCTAGGTTTCCAGCGGCAATAAACATGAACAACATGCCCAAATATTGAGGAGTCTTGGTCTTTCTCAAACAACAATTTAGAAAAAATGGGTAATATGTGGGCTTGTACCTATGTGCATTCTCCCTGGTGAGATCCACCGCAGCCTTCTCTTTATCCACGGCTATCACCTGGCTCTGGGACAGAAAAAACAACAACAAGCAAGCATGCAAGATAAGAACTGACAATTCACTGTTCACTCTTGGCTCCTAAAAGGAATAGTTCATGAAGAAAGCATCTCAGGGCACCGATGGGATCACAAGTCACTTCTAGTAAGGCTGCTAACGTGACAGAAGGCACTCTGCAACACTGCCAGCAGCCTACCAAAATAGACAGGCTTCTGACTGAACCAACTCATCTGACAACAATGGGGTCACACTGACTCGCATCACCTGATACGTTCATAGTTCCTCGTAGCGTGAGACTCAACACTCTGGCTAGTCTGGGGTAGACACAGGTTAAAGGAAGCTAATGTCCTAGGCTTCCCCCCTCTAATGCGGACAGAATCCCTCCCCACATTAACCACTTGGACAGAGGTTCAGGCATTTTCCATCTGTTATGCAGACCAGTTGCAGACTTTTGCAACTAGTCTGCAAAGCAGACTTTTGCCTAGTTACTCCACTACAGTCCCTACACCACATTCACTGCGTGTATTGACTGCATGTCAAGTATTTGAGAGTAACATTAAGAGAGAGGACTACACAGTTAGAGATTTGTTTGACCTTCCATTCCACCTTGGGAAAAGTACAGGCAAAGGCCTGACTTGTTTTTGCTTTGCTTAATGTTTTTTAAACACAGATGTTGCTAAGTATTTACATAGAGAATGCATGCTCAAAGAAAATACTTTGCATTTGGAGATGATGGTGTGATCAACCATCATTCCTAGGGGGATTAATTTCACAGCCTGAGACTAGCACCCACACACACGAAGCTGACCCTTACGGTGAAGGACACAGCTGAATCCGCAAGTGAAAAGTTGCTGCTGTTTTCTCAATACCCGAGTGCCAAATTCTGCCTCAAACACTAAAGAGATCACACAGAGTGTAAACTCCACTTAGCTGCCAGTGTGGCTACCACTAACTCTAATCAGTCAAGGCTCCTTATTTCTCTGGGCACAGCAGTTTGTGTTAGTCAGCTGGGAAAGGACTGTTACCAGTTACAGGGACAGACTGACACAGCTCTTTAACTTAACAGGCAAGGAAAAGAGCATGAAGTACAGCTCAGGAAATCAAGGTAATTATACTTTGAAGTCATGAAGCTCAGCTAATAACCTTATCAGGTCACTGGGAGGAGGAACACAGGCATCAACTTTAATTCTTACATACCAGGTCTTATACTTCTGCAAGAGGAGGGGCTGGCCACAGCAATTCTCGTTCATGAGAAGTAACTGCTGGTCTGCAATTCTGAGAAAAGGGGAATATTTTTCCCTTAACCACATGTGATGAGATCTTGGATTAATCTCTCTGTTTACCAACGGTATCTCAGTAAGCATGTTACATGCCACAGTAATCAGGGGCAAGAAGGGCTTTGGTCACCCAGATCTCAGTCCCCTTCCTGCTCTTTTCACTCTGTTCAAAAGGTGTGCGTTGTTATTAGGGAACAAAAGACTTCAAAAACAGTGGTTTGGTAGTTGTGGCAGTGTGACATATGCTTGTCATATTGATCGCAAGTACTGACACTTCTGTGGTAATCCCTTCCCTGTATTAATTTAGTCTTCAGTCTCCTAGAGACAAGATCTTTCTATTCACAGCAAGGCAATTTTTAGAGATGACTGCCCCATAAATTCGACTAATAGAGTGTGTGCCCATGCCTTGGTCCCTCTTGTTCACAGCCCAGGATATTAGCTTAAAACAACACCCACCAGTGCTTCAAGCTAAGGTGATTAATAGTGAGCTGTGACAGCTGAAGAATGAGCACATTTGCTTCTTCCAATCTGACTATGTCTCTGCTACTCCTGTGGATAGCTGGGGAGAGCAATTCCTAAATATCCCTCTTCTACCTAGCATGAACTTACAGAGCCTGACTGTCAGAGACCTCAGCTGCTGAAGTCCCATCAAAGCAAAGAAGTTTGTCTGTGAAGTCTCAATGAAGACTAGTAGAGTGGGACTGTCCTGTAACACAGGCATCTATTGTACCATGAGCACTGAAAAAAGCTCACCTGTGGCAGTTTGCACAACAGACTCAGAGCAATTGCTCCAGAGCCACAGCCAATCTCCAGGATCACAGGATGAGGGCCAGGAACCGGGAAGCAGAGGCCTGAATTCTTCTCACATTTCCGAGATTCTTCCTCCACAACTAAAGAGATGAGATCCTAACAAACAAACAAAAAAAAAACACCAAAAAAACAACCAACTGAAAAAAAATTTCTAAGGAAGCTGTTTTGACTCACACCTTTGTGGTCTGAGGACTGGAGTTTAAATTTCTTGACTCTGTAGCCCAATGAAATGTGGTTTTGTTGCTAATTTTTAAAACACAGATGGCAGCAATGGAACTGACATGCCAGAAGTCACTTCAGCTCCATCTCCCCCACAGGGTGCTTTGATTAGTAACCAAATCCTCAGGATACAATTTCCCACAGATCCTCTGAAATCTTCTAGCACTGTTGGGAAAAACAATAACCGAACAGCTGGAGCACGTTATTTTCTGCAACACCATTTTATTTACTCCAAAATTCCAGTTTTCAGAATTTGTAAACTTCAGAATTTAGGATTTCTACACTCAGTGTGGTATGTAATCTGGAGGCAGAGGTACAACTCCTAACAGCACCTAAGCCAATAATCCAACCTAGAGATGAAAAGCACAGGCAATGAATTGCTAAATGATCCAAATGAGCAGCTCCCTGCATGGATTTCAGACTGTGGACTCCTACTACATTTTGTTGGTATAAAGTCACATGGAAAAGATTTCCATCCACGCTCGTGGATCCATATGCGTCTCTGCCATCGCCGCCTCCTCCCTCCCATCAATCTCCTCTTTTTTAAATCCCTTCGCAATTTCATATAAAATCCAACACAGCAGGAGAGGTCTCAAAGATATACTGTTCTAAGGTTTGTGAAAATGAGTGACTAGCTACAAGAGAAAGCACACATGTGCCTCCCTCAGACAGGAGCATGAACTTCTCTTGCTATTCACTGGAGAAAACTATAAGACAGAAACCTTGTAAACACCTTGAGTGCATCAGCAGCTTCAGCAAGTGCTCACAACTCCCAGCAATCCTTGTGCTTTCATGGCATAAGAGTACAGAAACAAGGCCTTACTGCCCAAGGTGCTACCATGATGGCTAGGTTATTTCACTTGAGAGGTCTGCTCTTGGATCTCTCCCGTAAATCCAGAAAGCTTAACAAAATTTACAAAGAATAATTGGCTTGATTTTGCCAACAGTTAAAAATTAAAGACATTACCAGGAAAATTACCAGCCTTCCATTTTTACAGGGAATCTCACATGTTCTTGGCATAAGCAGGAATATTTAAAAGCAACATGTCTTGGCAGGCAGGTCAGCTTCTCTTTAGTAAAGCAGTGGCCTTTTTCAGGAGCCTAAACTGGGTATGTTTGTACGTAAGGGCATAAGCCCTTCCTTGGATATATCACCCTAACTGTGGTGCAGTGTAATAGATGCCTTGTGCAAAGCTGTAGTTTTTATGAAGATATTTGCTGCTGTTGGTCATCCTTCATGCTAGGCCAATTTGTATCTGCAGTAAGTAAGGAGGGAGGATGCAAACAGGTATAAAAGCATCAGGGTAGATGAGCTTCAACAAAACATCCCCAGCAGCAGAGCACCTGAGACATGGGCTGTTTTGTCAGACAGTATTTTCTGAGGTTTCCCGCAAGACATGAACTGCTTTTAAATATATTAAGGTACTGTGCTCCTGCATGCAAGCACAGACCCAGTGCTTAGAGAACAGAAGTGAAGCTTGCACTACTTCCCGGTCCGGGATGGAGAAACAGGCATATTTCAACATTGTCCAGGCCTTGCAAGGCCAGGTAGCTTTGAACCACTCCATTGTACTAGAACCATTTGCTTGTTGATACCTCCTGCTGGAAGAGCCTGAAAGCATAAGTAAAAAGGAAAGATTTGGTTTATTTGAACATGTAAACACTCCATATTTCCTCTAGTAACATTATTTCTTCTGCAGATCAGCTTTTCTGAGCCTTTGCCATTTTCAACTCAGCTGTGTTAGGCTTTGCTGCTTTTCCAGTAGCCTGGCTCTGCCAGCAATAGCCTTTTGGGAGCCACTGGCTCCTCAACTTTCTTTAGACTCCTTTTCACAGCCACAGCCTTTTGGGGCCTTCAGGGGCTTTTTAGCAAAAAGTACCTTCAGATGTTTTCATTGTTTTCTCTCAAATCTTCTCCAGTTGTTGAGCTGGAAAGAGCCAGAGATGCCCATGCCTTCGCTCACCAGATACTCAATGACAACAGCCTTCATGCTTCTCCAGACTGTGCCCTCTGCCTTCCACAGCTTTCAGTGCTCCTCAGCGATGAGCTCTGTTGTGTTCATACCCAAAAGCCCAAGAGGGAATGAGAAGCAGCCCACAGGCTGGAAGGCGCTATTCTGAGAGGCCTCTCTCAGAGCTGCGTCTTCACTGCAAAGTTAAGTTTGGTGACTGATACCTAAGCTAGCCTCAGCCAGGTATGAGGAGCCACACTGCAATGCCCTACGCTGATTACCGTGTCGTTATTGGCACTGCACTCATAAGGGAGTTTTGCTAACAGCCTCCAAAATCATATTCCTTGTTGCTGCTCTGGGATTCCTTTCCTAGACAATTATGGAGGAAAACATTCTTATAGGCTCACAACAGGACTGTGGGAAACCATTAGAGGACTACCTGTGCTCAGATACCAACTGGGAAAAATGAATACCTTATCTACCCACTTTTGTGCAAAAATGGCTTTTGCCTTTCAGCTAACAGCTCCAGATGAATCAGTCTGAAAACACTTCTGCAATGGAGACAGCCAGAGATTGTAACCACAGCTGGTTTGGGGAAGCAGGTACTGATGATTCCAAGACCACAGAAGAGCAGCCACCCAAAAAATTCTGCTCAGCCATTAAATTTCTCTTTTAAATACCAGCCTTTTCTGGTCACTTACAAATATTTCCAGGAAATCTCTACAGTAACTCAGAAGAACCATCTGTCTCCAGGGCTGATGACAGAGTAGCACAAGTTACTGATTTCTAATGTCCAAATGTAACTTCCATACAGTAGAACTATTGTCAGAATTTATTAACTTCCTTAAGGTTTATCATTAGTAATTTCAAGCTTGGAGTTTTTAATGGCACTTCTACTTCACACATTCCACAGTGAAAGTATTTTTAGAGTGCTTGCCAAAGCTCCTATTTAAATATGACTTGATTTCAGTTTTTACCCCATGTACATTAAAAGGGATGTTGGTATTATTTAGGCTTTGTATCCTACTTCCTGACTCCCTTGCCTTATTATCTTGGTTATTTTATATACTTCTTACTGAGGCAAAAGCTAGTTCTCTCATAATACACCTGTTTATCACAACAGTTCAAAACTAAGAGATATTAAAAATAATGTGACAACCTAAAGAAACTACATCCTTTTCCAGACATTAGCATCTTACTACAATGAAAAAGTTCAATAATTATGAAAATAAAATATTTTATTTTCATAAAGTCGATTAGCAAGCAAAACAGAAGTGTCAAATTAGGAAAAAAATTACTAGTACGGATTATTCAATGTTGAATTACATTTGCAATTATCGATGTATTAAAAGCAGGAAGTAAAGACAAAACAGAATGCACTGGAATAAGACATTTTGTAATTCTGCATTAACTGGCTGTGATACCATGGTCTTTTTCTTCACTTAGAGCTTTCACATAGAAAACCACGTTTCCCCAACATCTGCAAAAGAATCGGGAAAACCCAGCAACCATGATACACAGTATGTCCAGTTAGCCCACTGCGATTGCAACTAGGTTTCCTTTTCCGAAATCATGAATGATTCAGTTATCCAAAATTGTTTTGAAACAGTATTCTTCAGATTCTTCTCAGTATTTTTCATCTTTTAGCAAGCAATCCAGCCAAAATCTGTGCTTTTCCAAGCACACCATCATCTCCAAGATGTCACCACTGGAAACTGATAAATTACTGTACTTTGCAGAACATAGTAGAATCACTTTCAAATCTCATCTTGGGAGACAAAGTATTTCTGGCCATGCATTAGAGTAGTCATACAAACACTACAAAACACCCTGCAAGACAGACATTCCCTACCTCCGTACAAGCATCTGACTAGAGCCACGCCTGGGGAAGAGCAACAGAGAGGCAGAAGGTGCTAAAAAGAAATGCCAGTCCCAGACACAGAGAAACTGGGACAACAGCAGATGGCCAAAGGCTGTGGTCTTTATTGTGTAGGATACCCCATGTATTCTCAGACTGAACAGATTCAGAGCAAACACACCTGCTAATATAATGCCATCACTGCTAAAAGCCATCTTAACCATCAATTTGATCACCAGCTCTAAAGGCTGAGAGATGAAATTACAAAAATTCCACTGGGAAATAAGAAAAAACACTTTAGCAGCCTAGGTAATTAACCTTTGGAATATGTTAGGTAAATTCTCCACAATTGGGCACTTTAAACTGAAATGGCAGGCTGTTCAAAAGGGCTTACTTTCACTCACACCATTTACAGGATTCAACACATCAGAGAGAGAAGTGTCCTTCACTACAGAAAAATGCTATTTTGGATAAAACAAGACTTGACAATCAGCGTGTCTTTATAGTCTCTAAAAACAGGGAAATGAGTTAGCTTGCTCAGGTGCCTTGTCCCTGCAACATGCTGAGCACTTCCATACCTTTAACACATTTATCCTCACAACTCCCATTTTCCAGATAAGCAGCTGTAAAACAGTGACCATCCCAAACTCATGAAGGAGGACTATGGCAGAGCAGAGCATTGAACCCAATGCTCCAGAAGCCTCATCCACACCTTTCCAATGACACCACTGTAGATCGTGGAAACGGGTCCCCCAAACTCCAGTTAGGAACAGGCAGGTCTACAGTTGTGTGAGGGCAACTGACCTCCTGCAGAAAAGCAGAAGTCACAAAGATCAGAACGAGATTCCCACATCATCTAAATAAACAGTGCTTGGCTGCTCTTGAATTGTCTTTTTGTTTTTACTGTTGTAGATAAAAAAAACCTGTAAATAATAAAAAAAATCCAAAGCACCGTATTAAGGAACACGTAAAATTGAAAATTAAAAAAGTATCTTAGGAATGTGACCCAATTCCATATTTGCCCACAGCATGCTAACCACTGGAAAGGATAAATGCTCAACTGTGGAGTTATTAAATTCAAATTATTGCTTACAGTATGCATAATTATTGTTAGTAACAAAACAGCCTACACTAAAAATCCTCCTAACCAATGCTACAGATACTCGGCAGAACTACTTTTAACCTGGAGCCTGGTGTACACATACGTGGGTATAAGTGTGATATTTGTGTCAGAGTGGAGAAATGGAACATTTTGAAGACTTTTTCTCCCCTAGTCTGTGCAAGAAGCTCCTTCCCCCAGCAAAAGCTAGTTTTGGAAGGAGCGGAGGGACTGAATGGCAAACAGACAAAGCCAGAGAGAAACTAAAATCCTCTCTTTGCTTTTGCTAGCAATAGCATGACAGTAGAAGGGAAGGAGGGTCCTGGGCATGGCCTGGGCGTCCCCCATGACTCGGAGCTGTTGACATCTGCATGCAGTGGCAGATTGCACATTTCATTCAATAGACGGGTGTACAGAGATGTTCAAGCAGGCGAGAGGAAGAGCTAGAAGTCACACGGAAAGATGAGCTCAGTAGCCACTGCTGTCCCTTGGAGGAAATCTTATGTATGGCTAAAACTGCCCCACAGCTGTCTTCTCCCCTGCAGCTTGCAGGATTGCCATGCACCTTTGCAGGGCACACCAGCAATGCCAGTGTGCCTCAGGGCCTTTCTGTCACGTTACAGGCAGACAGCACAACAGTCAGGGCAATAGGCTAGGCTTAGGAATGGGGGCAGCTCACAGCTCTGCAAAGTTAGTAGTGTGACTAGATCCCAATCTCTCTGTATGTTGCAAACTCCCCTTGCAGAGCAATAATCAATGAACTTCCCCTTCTCCCCCATTTTACAGCATTTTGTGCAAATAAATATTCAAGAGGATGTCAAGAGCACCAGCCACCTCTGAAACCTGTGCATTCATGAGGGTAGTAAGCTAGGTGCAAAGCAAAGTATCTGGAAGGGTTTTTACATCGCACTGGACTGGAGGTGATGCAAGTGATGGGTGTTCAGGGACCTACATGCTGTTGCTAAGCACAAAAGGGAGTGGCGAGAAGGTATCTAGACCCTCTAGGTCTTTACCAGAAATGAATTTAAAAATCTACAGGGAGGACATCCTTGGGAGGGAGAAGGATATCTGTTCCTGACCAGCAAAGGAAGAGCTTGCAAGAACTAGAAGAGACCTGTTATCTGTGGTTCCATATATAGGGGACACAAATATTTGCTTCTCGTGCTACTTAATTTCCAGGACTCAGAGGTTCTCAAGCTTTTGTCTCTTAGCCAAGCCACTCACAGCCTGCTCTCACCTTGTGATTCCAGGAAGTCTTGCTTCACTGCCAGATTCGCCCTAAGTTCATGTTGTCATTTATTTGGGTTTTTTCCCCCCATCTTCTCTGTTGAGTGAAACGAATGCAAAACTTTGCGAACACCTCCAGCTTCCCATGAGCCTCTGCCTCACCCTTCCACCCACAACTCCTGTTCCCCAACCCGCCCCCCCAAGCACACACTCATGTTCTGACAGGTTCTTGGTATTACCTCCCCCTCCCTGCGGCCAGGTCTCTAGTTCACTGTATTTCTTGGAACTGCAGCTGCACAAAGAAAGCGTGAGGACAGTGTCTGCCAGCACCCAAACCACAAGCTCCACAGCTGCACAGCTCCAACCAGCAGACAGCGCAAGGTCAGGCAGCTTTCAGCACCAAGACAGTCAGGAGAAAACAGCAGAGATTCTCACTGCTCAACAGTGGCTACAGAGCTGTGCAGAAGTCCAGAGTTGAGGCAATCATGTGCTACAGTCCAACAACAGTGAATGACCCATCTGATGTTTCTGTGATTAAAAGTACAAGGCTAAGAAAAACAAGTGGAGGGGAGGAATGCGAAAGGCAAGGGTGGAGGTCACAAATTCACACTGTGTTCCCTAGAAGCGCCCTTTTTTCATGCCCCGCATGCTCTGGGGAAAGACAAGGTTCCAGGGGTACGAGCCAGGGTGGCAAGAGGCTCTAACTTCCCAGGTTAGCAAACAGGATAAGGAGAGCAAAAGACACATGAAAACCTGGGTAACCTCCTCTCTGCTCTCGCACACTTCCTGGGAATGTTTTACTTATTTGTGTGCTTTCCAGAAACTTCTATTCTCAGAATCCAGGACTTTCCATAGAGCCTGATCTGATATTAACCAAATCACCCCTCCCCTCCTGTTTGTCCACTTGGCTGCCAATCAGCACATGACAAAACACCAGGAAGCCAAGCTGGAAACCTAACTCCATGGCAATGGCTCTAGAAGATCACTGCCACGTACCGTCCTTCCAAAATCAAGATACCAAGCCAGCCCAGAGCTTACTGGGCAGGCAGGCTATGGCGTTTTTGTCCTGGGCTCTTCTGCCTGGCACCGCAGTAGGAAAGAGAAAATGTTGCACAAAGTCCATGAAACTCTCCCTATACACAGACAGAAAGCAAAACACCAGAATAACTCCAGAAGGAGCTACTGATCCTGAAAGAAAAGGTGGCTTTAGGGAGAAGCAATGACAGATAAACAGGTAAAGGCAAGCCTAATACTGAGGAAGGGGTTTGGCTTCTCTGTCATACAACAGAAGCAGCTCCTGATGTGCCAGGGCACATGCCCAGCACTGTTTCATCTGGTGGAGGAGAGGCTGTGACAGCACCCAGAAATTACTTTACCAAAAGGCAGCAACCTTTGCAACCCATATGTGCTAGTGCCCAAGAGAAATTAACCACGGCTGTCACGTCTAAACTTAGCCATGCCCAAGAGGGGCAAGAAGAGTGGATCAAAGTCACTGTAAAATGGCCATACCTCGGATCTCCAGCACAAACCTCTATCTAGGCACATCTCTCCAGAATCAAGGCATTTTCTTTCTCTGCAGATACTGGTATTGACCACTGCCAGATACAGCATCGCGACAGATGTGCTGGTCCAGCTTGCTAATCCCTAGCTCTGAAATCCCAGTTACTTGGATGTCTGAGAGAAGCTGGGGGGGGGAGGGGGAGGAGGGGGGATAGATTTTTTTTTTCCCCCTGTTCATGCAGGAAACCCCTCAAGTCCCATCCCTCCTGTTACAGCCATTCTATAGTTTGTTTTTCTCCAGTGCTAGTCCTAAATCTTGCTCTAACTGCTGAGGAGCTAAGATACTCAGCTGAAACACACAGAAATAGAGACACTCTTTCAATTGGAAAAGGGAGATTAAAAAGCCAAAAACTTCATAGAGTTCTTTTAGGGCCAAAAAAATAAAGGCATTAACAACACTGAGATCTGTGAGAACATATCAGGAAAGTCTATATAAGTTAACCTGGGGAACAGGTTTGTGCATGACTTAAAAGAACAGCTGTTGCTTTCCCTACCTTCAGCATAGATTTTAGCTTCAAATTTACATTTTTGAGTCTGTCCTGGAAATCACCAACTTTGAAGTAATCCTCTGCACTAGTGCAGCCTTTTTTTCTTCCATAGGAAGCCAGGAGAAACTACTGCCATAGTTCATCTTGGCCAGTTAGCCAGGAACAATCCTGTTTCTTCCTCCATTTCCTTTTGAATAAGGAGAAATCTGCCCTGGGAAAACATCCTGTCCTGATTTTAAAGTAGCCAGCAGTAGACTCCTGCTAAGCTGTTTCAGTAATTAATTACTCTCTCTGGCTTGCATTTATAGTGCTTGTTATACACTTGTCTATGAAACCAAAGAGACTTCTGTTATCAAATTTCTGCTCCCTGTGCCAGGTAATTAACCCCTAAGCTTGTCTTTGATGAACTAAACAGTCTTTCACAACAAGGCAGATTTTTCCAGCTGTTAATCCACCTCCTGGTTCTTCTCCAAACCTAGTTTTCCATTTCTTCCTCAGCTGGTCAGTAACATAACTGGACATAATATTTTTGCAACTATTCCACTACTGCAGTACACAGATTATTTAATCCTGCTACTTGTACTTCGCAATCTCCTGTTAACACACTCAAGGATCACATTAGCCTGCTAGGCAGCCCACTGAAAATGGGTGCTCGTGGTCAGCCAGTATCCATAAGAGCCCCAGATCCTTCTCCAAGCTCTTCTGGCAGGGGAAGCCCCTCAAGCCACAGGGCACAGGCTGCATTATTTATTTCTGCATATATGATCGTATTAAACACTTGTTGCTGCAGAGCGACTGCAATTGCCCTTTGAGCTAGGAACAACAGGTTCCCTTCAAAATTCTCGTTCCCCAGCCTCTCTGCCACAGCCCACTTTCAGAAAATACTGTTTTGCTACAACATACTGATAAAATATTACCTATCATATGGGCAAAATCTGATCTATGTGAGGCCACAACAGCAATGCTCCAACTTTAGCACATTTGTTTACAGCTACATTTTGACAGCAGTTACTCTTTGATCTATTAAATAATGCCCTATTGCATTTATGTTCAATATACCTCATAGGAATCTATATATATTTCAAGAAAGGTCTTTAAGCTACGTACAAGATAGAGCACCATCATCCTTTTCATTTCCCAAATTGGGAAGCCAGTGACACAGAAAGGAGAAGCAGCCTCCCTTTGAAGAGACAACTAGGCAGAGGCAAAACCATAAAAAAGCGCCAATCTCCTGACTCCTGATCCATGGCTGTACTCCACTAGAGAGCGTGACCTTTTTTGACCTTTCCAAAGAGTAACCATCTGTGGCAATGAAATTAGGGAAATGAAAGGCTATTCTGTATCAAAAGCTTCCTTTTAGTGCTGATTAAAACAGAAAATATGTACACTGCTTTGACATAAAGCACTGGAGAAAGGCCCCACCTTGCAATCTGTATATTTGTGTGTACATGTCAGGAAGCAAAAATCCTGCCTTCTCCGTATGCTTGACCTTCTTGAAAGGTTAATGATTATGTTTAGCTAGAAGTAAGGTTAAACTTCATGAAAGGTTTCTCTGAGCAAATCTTTGCCTAAAGTGCTTTTGCAGAACACCCCAGCACAATGATGGCCATTCAGCTGACAGATGCAAGTAAACAGCAATGTTTTCGGTGTATTGAGCATGTTATCATGGGAAAGAAACAATCTATCTTGGGAAACAAGTTAAAAGCTTAAAAATCATAGGTGGAAAAAATTGATTAGACAGCGACAGGACTAAAAATTACAAATGCTACAGAGAGCATGAATGGTTTATGTGTTACACAGTAAGAAGTAAGGGCTTTGCGGTTAAATGAGCAGGCAGCACCATCAGCAAAGAAAATACTTTTCCCATTTACAACACAAAATTAGAAAGATTCACTGTCAAATGATGTCATGGAGGCTAGTACCAGACAAACTCAAAAGAGGATTAAACAAATTAATGGAGGACAGATCCATTAGTGATTATGAAGCAGGATGGCCCCAAATCCAGCTTTGGCTAAGAACAGCCCTTAACTGCTGACTATCAAAAGAAGGGGGGATCCTTCCATACCTATCTTTTCCCTTGTAATTTTGCCCCCACCATCTGCTACGAGCCCTGATCAGCCACAGTATATTGAACTAGACAGACCAATATACTCTGACTCACTCAGTCTTTTTTCTTGCTCTCACAGGAGACTGCAACCACAATCTTTCTTGCATGACTACTAAAAAGTGTTCAGCATGGCACAGACTTGTAATTTCTTTCCCTAAGATGTATCCCAGGCTCAACACACATCCTCACCCTACAGTGCCCCTCTGTTTACAGGACAATGGACTGTTCTCATGACACAGCCACTACAACAAAATCAAGACAGAAAAAAATTATGTAGGATTTGAGCTTGTGCTGAGATCACAACAGGTCAAGGAGGTGTCACCAGGGGACTCCTAGGTGGCCTGAGGGTTAGAGGGGATGGTGGGACTGTGACAGTCCTCCCAGGCAGAACTGGAGCTCTCCTCCCAGCAGCTTTCCTCCAGCAAAAACGAAAACTCAATGTCCGAGAATCTGACTCTACCCACACGGTAGCTGCAAGGGATAAAAGGAGAGCATTTTTGTTTCCACTGAACAACTAAGCCTTTATTGGCTTTAAAACACAGCATCTGAGAGAGGAGGGGATCAGAAACACCACAAATCCTATAATAATTAATAGGAAATAGAGCCATCAGGAACTCCCTGAGCCTAAGCCCAGAGTGCCCTCTAGGGGTAAAAGACTGCTGAGCCGCATACCCCAACCTACTTCCTTCGGAGAAGTCCTGGACCAAACGAAACCTTTCCTTAATGAAGTCATGGTGAGGCTTCATTTAGCCTATATTTGCCTGTACAAAAAAAGGAATTATGTATCCACGGTCGGCTGAGTTCTCCTTCTCTTTGTCCTATTTCTCCTCTGATACGCAATGCTGCTGCGATAGTAACACAGCCCAAGTTTTAGAAAGCCTTGCTTTGGGAAAAGGACTTTCTTCTCCATTAATACAGTGACTGAGCAATGTTGAGACAGGGATTCCTTTACATTACAATACTAATCGCATAACAAAGATAATTCACGAGACTGAGCACACCCCTAAACTTTGGGCCAAACACCTCCCCGTTGCAGAAACCTGGCTCTGGTGGTCACGTGAGGAAAGCAGGCAGGACACTGGGTTCCGCAAGCCCTTGCAAACCCAGTCAGTGCTTGCAGCAACGAGTCCAAAGCTTTCCTCACAGAAGGCCAGGTAACTGGAGGAAGGTGAGACTGAGGACTGCTTAACAAAACTCTCCTCCAATGCAGTATGTCTGTGCTCACAGAAGTATCTATCAGCCCTGCACACCAAGAAGTTATGACTGAATGCAATCAGCTTTTGTTATTCCGCTCTCAGAGCTTAAACAGGACCTACTAGTTTCCTAATTTTGGCTGCTTGTCCCCTCCCCACCCGGACTCCCACTGAACAGAAGAACGAAGCCACATTGTGCTGAAAAAATATTCCCAGAGGGCATGAACGGGACAGGGCTCAGCTACCAGAGAGAACAAAACATACTACAAAGGCGCAAATTTCACACAGGGAAAAATTAAGCAGACAACTGAGCTTCTCTTTTTGCATGTGTCTCTGCTCTCAGGACTGAAACAATGCTGGTGGTTTATGTCATACTGTGTTTGCCTTCATGCCATCACCAACACGTCTGGGAGCAAGAGTCATAACCCTTCTGCTGTAACCATAGAATAAAATGTGCATCATAAAGATGGCTCCTTTTCAGACCTTGAATCAATAAGCAGGAGCATTTGCAGAAGCTACATAAATATAACTAGGAAGCAAATTTGCAGCTGCTTGTGTATCTGCACTAACAAGTCAATTTAGGGAGTCACATTTACTCAGCCAAGGACAAGACATGCCACGAGGCTTGTGTGTGCAGTCACATATAAGCAACTTGAACCTGGCATATCAACATTGATAATGAACTGCTTCCTAAAGAACAAGGATTATTTACAGATATTATTTGGTGAAAAGTTTCAGCACTACTGGTTTTAAGAACACTGCAGACAAATCCTAAACAGAAAGGGAGCAACAGATGCAACTAACTTCAATATTTTTCAAAGGAGATATTTCCACTGCAGTTTTGAAGTCCAGTGAAGTCTGGAAAAATTACTCTGATGAAACAAAACACAGGCAAACCCAAACACACCCCACAAAGCTATGAGTCAGAGATGACCAACCTTTCCTTCCTAGCAGAAGAAAAGGATCTGCACACCAACTTACTTTGTGCAACAGGTTACACACAGTACACAGTTCCTGGATGCAGCACATGCCTAAAGCAATGTCCTGCCAGGTGCTGCTAAATAGCTGGATCTTGTCCCCATGCTCTTCCTGTCCAAGTAACCTCCTCAGTTGCCAACAGAGCTCCATTCCCGAGCTATCATCATAAACTTCCAGCCTTCCATAATAAAAGTGCTAAAAACGTGCCTTCATAATAAGTACCATGACACATCAAATACAATTTTCCCAGAGAGACAAGGTTTGGGTTAAGCTGTTCATGCTACATTTTTGCACCAGGGTATGTTAAGTGGTTTCAAACACAACATGTTACACAGCACTGCATTTCAGTTTGGGCCAGTGGAGATGCTTTTACCAAAATCACACATGTGGGCGCAATTAACTATGTTCTCAAGCATCAGCCACCCTGGCTTCCACTCCACACAATAGGCCTTTGAAGCCTGGCACTGCATGGAGAGCTCTCCCTGGTTTTAAAGCTCACATTGCATCCACGAATTAATGGGGAGTTAGAGGTTGGAAATACTCTCTTGAATCAACCAGAGCAGAAATACTGTTGACAATAACAAAGCTAACCATCGCTGGGCTCCAACTGGCAAAACTATTCCTTAGAGCCCTATCTCCAAACTTAATCGCCACAGAGTGATCAAACCCAGACACAACAGAGAGCTCACACCTTCTCTGGATGCAAGTGTCATCACTATGATTTAGGGCCCAGCAGGCTCTCAAGGAGATGCTGCTGATGCCCCACACCAAATCAAGATTCTGGTTCTGAATATTCTTCTACAGGCTGAGATGAGAGGATGTCCAAGTGGTAGTTGTGCTGATTCCCACTAAATTGTCTGGAACCCTCTCATGGATTTCAGTAGCACCCTCTTCTTGAAAGGGCACAATGGAAGCACAGGCTGTCTTTGCCTTTTAACTTTTGTGTAATAAAAGGTGTCAGATGAAGGATTCTGCAGACTGCATCCTCTCTTTAGCTACCTGCTGCTTTCTTCATACATTCCCAATAGTATCCCTTCCGCAGAAAAAGCAAAGGTGGTCCTCCCATCTCCAAAGCCCACCCAGTCCTTGGCATCTCTTCTGACATTGTCAGACAGAATGTCCCCTACTGAATGAGCCTTTTCATTCTTTGTACAGCAAGGGCCCCTACTTAGAGAGACCTGAGCAGAGGGCTGCCAGCACATTACAACAGTCACCAAGCAGCAGGCAAACAATTGAAGAAATTACTATTAGACTGAAACAGGTTTAAGCTTCTGGGACTCCTAAATGGACAGGCATGGAGACCACTTCATCTCCAAAAGTTAGCACAGGCTCCAAAAGAAAACAAATTCTCAGAAGAAAAAAAGAAAAAAAAAAAACAAAAAAAAAACCAAACACCCCCACTCAATTCTCAGAAGGAAAAAAACCAAACCAAACAAACACAAAAGAACCAACCCAAAACAAAAAAAAAAAACCAAACCCCTCACAAAACCTAAAACCTCCTGAGGACTAGCAAACAGAAAGATTTCCTTGCTAGGACGGTCCATGAGCTGAAAGCTAGGCTACTGTCAGGGGAAGTGTCACCATGCAGTTCTTAGGCTTTTCCCCAGCAGCAGGAAACTGACATTCATATTTAATCCCAGCCCAGGTCAGAACTTACCCTTCAGTTTCCAGTGTTTGTCCAGAAACCACTGCGGAGCCATCAGACAGGTGGTAGGTGCCATTTCCTACCAGCCTGCACTGTTTTAGTCTGCACATGGACAAACAAGCTCTCTGGAGTCCACTACCATTTTCAAGTAGCAGCTTTCTACTGCTGCAGGATTTTGCTAACAATTTTTGGACAACTTTGAGATTCTTATCCTTGTATCAAAGTACTAAGCCACTGAGATATAGCAGTATAGGTTTTGAACTTCTAGGAGACATTACTATAGCAGAAATAAGGAAAGAAAGCCAAGTCTTTCCATCAATGGAGATGGATCTTTGTGTAATTAAGTGATAGGCTAGCTTGCAACATCTCTTGCTCTGAGCCAGGAGGCAAAGTTCACCAGCACCAGTTCCAGATCACAAGCTTAGAATACCCCTGTTCTAAGAGAAGTGATCTGACCTCCTCATCCCTACAACCTCATGATATACAGGGTGTCTTCATAACAATGCTATGATTGCATTGTATGATGTAATTCACAGATTCAAGCCTGCCCCTGCCATGTTCCCCACGTTCATACCTCTGTTTCAGGCCGAGGAATAAATACTGGGGGTCTCATCTTCAGAGTCAGGTCCTGAAAGTCCCACTCACCAAGCACATACTGCACTGGCATTCTGTGGCAGGCAAAAGCAAGTGTGAACACTTTAGGACTACACTCTGTAACACAGGAAAGCTCTCAATACCATGCTTACCTCATTACTAACCACATAACCCTCCTGAGGGTGAGCACCTAGACACCCCAAAGGCTCTCAACTGCTTGTGCAATGTGCCTGTGCACTCTAAGGGAGCTGTGGGAGGAGCTCTATTCCCACAGAAGAGTTTGTTATCAAGCACTGGACCCAGGGAACTACAGGCCAGTCAGCCTCACCTCGATACTGGGGAAAGTGATGGAACTCTCTAGTCCTAGAGATCGTTTCCAAACACACCAAGTACAGGAAGGTGACTGGGAGTAGTCGGCATGGATTTACAAAGGGGAAATCATTCCTGACCGACCCGATAGCCATCCATGACACAATGACTAGCTCGGTGCATGAGGAGAGAGTAATCAATACCGTTTATCTTGACTTTCCTAAGGGTTTTGATACTGTCTCCCACAACATCCTCGTATACAAGCTGATGAAGTATGGACTAGATAAATGAGGTGACTGAAAATTGACTAAACTGGCAGGCTTGGAGGGCTGTGTTCAGCAGCACAAAGTTCAGCTGAAGGCCAATCACTAGTGGAGTACCTCTGGGGTCAATACTGGGGCCAAAATAGCATAACATCGTCATTAATGATCTGGATGAAGGGACAGAGAGCACCCTTGGCATGTCTGCAGATGACAAAAAATTGGGAGTGGTTAATAGACCAGATGGGTGTGCTACTTTTCAGAGGGACCTCAGGAGGCTGGAGAAATGGGCTGACAGGAACCTCATTAAATTCAGCAAAGAGTAATGTGAAATCCTATAAACTGGGGAGGAATAACCCCATGCACCAGTACAGGCTGGGGGCCAACCAGCTGGACAGTGGCCTTGCAGAAAAGACCATGGGGATCAGGTGGACAAGTTGACCATGAGCCAGCAATGTGCCCTTGCAGCAAAGAAGGCCAATGGCTTCCTGGGCTGCATTAGGCAGAGCACTGCCAGAAGGTCAAGGGAGGGGAACCTTCCCCTCTATTCAGCACTGGGGTAGGAAACATTTGGCTACCAGTACAGGAGAGACATGGACATACAGGAGTAAGTCCAACAAATGGCCATTAAGATGATTAAGGGATCGGAGCATCTGACATACAAGGAGAGAGACTGGGAGCTGGGACAGTTCAGCCTTGAGAAGGGAAGGCTTGGGCTGGGGGGGCAGGGGAGGGAAATCTCGTCAATAACCATACGTATCTGGTGAGACTGAGTAAAGAAGATGGAGTCTGACTCTTTTCAGTGGTATCCAGTGAAAAGACAGGCAAAGGGCACAGACTGAAATACAGACAATTCCATTTAAACCTAAGAACCACCTCCCCCCCCCCTTTTTTTTTTCCTTTTTTTAAACACTGTGAGGGTGGTCAAACATTGGAACTGGCTGTCCAGAGAGGCTGTATAGTATCTATCTTCAGATATATTAAAAACTGAATTGGGCATGGCTCTGAGACACTTTCTCTAGTTGATCCTGCTTTGAGCAGCGGGGGTGGACTAGATTTCCAGAGGTCCCTGTCAACCTCTGATTCTATGAATTTTGTGGCCATGTTTTCAGCTGCTGTGAGGCACCATACTTCACTTCTTCACGTAGAACAGCAGATATTTGTTGCAACCTTAACAGCACTTAAGACAGAGCAACTTGCAAGTGAGACAGCTCTGAGAATTTCTGCTCCTAACACAAGACTCAAGAGCAGAAGGAAAATTTCACGGAAGACACTCAGATCCTACAAACAGTAACCACTGCTAACACACTGACTCCCTGAGAAACCCTCACATCCTATTCTGCCTAAGTCGTGGCAGGATTAATCCGCACAGCAAAATGAGGATCCACACCATAACCACACTCACGTAAACAAGCAGGAGGATGCTGCCTCCAAACATGCTCCCAGGCATCTCCCACCCTTCTAAATGATCCAAGTTCTTGAATATTTCCTCTCCCCACACACTACTCCCCAGGCCCAGCCTGATTCCAAGTAGCTCCTTCACACCAAACCCATTTAATTTTTGCACTAAGACAACCCCTCACACAGAGCAAGCAAATAGAGGCCAAAAGGATACCAAAGCTACAACAGCCATGGACACTTCTAAACACCAGAGAAATCCCCTGCAGGCAAAGCCTAGAAAGGAAAGCACAGCAACACCACAGATCAGTATAGGACTGGCAGCTGAAGAGAGCGCTGAATCAGACAGAAGGGGACAAGGCTAAATTTTTTAAGCACAGAAGGGCTTAATGAAAACGCACCCAACTCAGAGTCAGTTTTGCCAGTTTCCTGCTCCTCCACAACATCCCTTAAGCCCTCTTTGCTCCCAGACAGGACAGACAGGTGATTTGCTACCTGACAACAACAGCAAATGCCCATCACTTGAGTCACCATGAGACAAAGCACTGTTACTTGACATGTCAGCTGCTAATGGTCTTCTGCCTTCTCTCTGCTACCATTCTTCTGGCTGCATTAAGACTGAGGAAAACCCTCCAAAGGAATGACTGTAAGAGGATACTCCTACCTTTCTAGTCGCTTGTTGCTCAGCTGCTGGATTTGCTCCTGCTGCATTGCTGTAAGCGGAGTGCGGAGGCTTTTGGAGTTCAAGCTCTGAAACTGAAGACAAGGTCACTTTAAAACCTGCCCACTGGTGCCACTTGGGTGTCCCCTGCACCCTCCCAAGGGCATCCTCCCCAAGAGCATCTCCCCAAGAGCAGGGAGACCCAGCATACTGACAAACACATATGCCTGGGACTGTACAAAACCACAAATGATTAGGAGAACCTATCTGCATGTTTAAAAACAAATCTGTACAACTCTTCTGCTACTTTTCGGGGCTCAGAAGAATAGGTAAAATTAAGAATCATTCCACCAAGCAAGTCAGGGTACAGTGTGGGTGTATATGTCGTGGGTTACATTTCAGTCTCTGCAAAAGAAGGCATTTAAGAGACCCCAAGTGTTCTACTGGCATTAATAAACTGCACCCTCTCTGCCATCTAAGGAAGGAAAAGTTGTTCTACTTCCTATAAGTGAGATAAAAAGAAAGGTAAGGGATTCAACCAAAATGACAAAGTGAGAGGCATGCACAGACCTTATTCTTTTCCTATTACTTAACTGTTTTTGCTCCCAGGACAAATGACACGATATATTCACTGGATTCTCGTGCTTCAGGGATCCCATTTGTCTCAAACACCTTCTGCCAGTAGTTGACCACATCAGTGGCAGTCACAAGCCCAGGTCTTGCACTGCAGCTCTGCCTCAGAGATGACCACTTTGGACTGAGGATAGGACCTTTAGTTTGACGCAATCCCCCTCGCACACACTGAGGTGAGAGACCCAACAACCTCCTGAGCAGCGGGTGGGTGACGCATCTCATTGTTGTGAAATCAGTTCCTGGCTTCCACATGTGTTCCTCGTTGCCATCAGCTGATCTAGTCAGTGCTGAGACTCACAGGACATTTGGTGCTACCACAAGCCACTGTGGCTAAGCACCAGCTGACCACAGTTAGTGGATTCTCCTCAGGGCAGCATGAAAATGGCACTGGTTTGCAGCTCTTCTGCTCTAGAAAAGGAGGCAAGAGTACAGCCTGAATCCCTCGGCTAGTGGATCACAGGTTCCCCTCTGACAGAATGCAGACTGCTTGCCCTAATCCCAGCCCACAGGTACAAAACCAATTACTCACACCCTGAGAGTAACAAAGGATTACCCCAAGAAAAGACTCAGGTGACAGCTAACCAGCTCTGCCACTGCAATCCATTTCTTCACAGAGCTGCCCATCTCCACGGGCCAGAGCTACTAGGAGGCCAGTCTGTGCCCATGGCAAGGCAGAAGCAAGCGTGCCTGCACACAGGCACAGCACTCCTGCCTGTCCTTGGTCCCAGAAAGCCACAGACACACCAACCTTCAGCTCCAGCCCTTGGCTCTCCACCCCAAGGGGAGGTCACCCTGGTTCCCTGCAGGAAGACATTCACGCTTTCCTAGATTCTTTCTTTTATTCCTCCCTCTGTTCATAAACCACAAGTCCTAGTTTAGCAGGTGTGCTTACAGAAGACCTTGACTCCATGGGTCAAGGGTCTTCCACACTGTCACCATTCCCAGAGAGCAGAGAAGGGGCCACAGAGCTAGGACTGAGCTGCTAAGAGCAGGGGATGGAGAAAAGGTCACAAGGTACAACTAGAGGGAAGAGGAACACCTGAAAGATGCAAAGGCCAGAAAAGGCAAACCCTGCCAGAGAGAAGTCAGTCTCTTAAAGGAGAGAACAGGCACAGACAGACAGAGGGAAGAAAAACAAGATGACTGCAGGAGACAAAGGAGATGAAACTTTACAAAACAGTTGCTGCATATCACACTTGGAACTGTGTTTTAATGGAGACAAACAGAACAACAATCCCACTTTCCTGCTGTGATCCATCAGAAATGAGGGCCCCCCTCCCTTCTGACTCACAGTCCCTGGAGCCACTGTGGGTTTCCCTGAGCATCCATTCCCATTCCTCTATTGATGGCTGCTTTTCGTCACTGTCTCGGAGAGGCCACAACCTCCCCTCCTCCAATTCCTCTGGAAAACCACCACACAAACAACTAAATACCTCTCCTGAGCAGCCAGCAGCACCCAGGGTGGGTGGCTCTTTGCTCTGTAGGAGCGCTGCTGCAGGGACATCTGGGGAGGCTGGGTCAGCTCCCACCTGGGCAGATGCTGGCACTGAACCCCTGCAGCAGCCCTGGACCCTGCTGCATAGGGCACCTGCACAGGCAGCAGTGTGGGGCCTGCCCTGTTCTTGCTGCACAGTGAAACTGTGGGAAGAGTCAAGCCTCCACTGCCTTCCTTGGCAAAATCAAACCAAACAGAGCCCAGGGAAGCAGCAGAGGGAACACCCTGCAGCGAAGATGTCGAGATTGGCTTACCTGCTACCCCCTGGCAAAGGGGTGGGTGTTCTAAGAGCCCAAGGATCCCCTTCTTACCATCTTCACTACCCCCAGCAGAGAGATAAGCAGCCCCTGTGAAAACTTGTCTTTATGTTATGTATAAGCAGTCTTACAGCTAGTCTTTACCCAAGCAGCTCCCCACTCCAAGGCCCTGTTTTGGGGATACTGCCACAAGAGGAACACTAACAGAATAAAACATTAACCATCAGTGTTGTTAGGGAGGCAGATAAGACTTTAATTGGCCATGGCTGGAACAATGCTGCCACTACTGTCCTTATTAATAAAGGAGACCGGCTATTAATATGAGGTCCCTGCCAAGAACAGTTCCTGTGTGCTACTTCTTGGTGCAAATACCCGTTTGTACACAGGCAGGGAATAGATTTTTTTCCTGCAGTTCTGTGGTTTGGTCCATTCAATGCCCAGTTCCCCACTCACTGTAGTCCAACACGTACACTGATGGCCGTCGAAAGGCACGGCCTGTCCCACCCTCGGCCCACGCCCTACACTCCCTGTGTCGCTCACAGGCTCGGGCAGGAGCTGGGGCTTGCGCCGGGCAAGTCCATACCCTTCCACTGCTGGGTTAGCGGTCAGCTGAAGCGGCCCCTCGCACAGCCCCGCTGGCCGTACCAGGGGAGGGAGCTGCCCACCCACGCCTCATTTCAGTGACCAGGCGGCTCTCCGGCGGTAAACGAGCCCCACCGAAGACTGCCGGGACCGCGGCCCGGCTTTCCTTCCAGCTGCCCCGGCCTTCCCTGCACACGCAGTACCTGACCAACGCCAGGCACCCCGCCTGCACCGCAGCGCTGGCGCGGGGCCCCTCTACCTGGGCGGCGGCGGGCCCGGGGGCCCCTCTCAGAGGCGAGCGCGCCCGCACGGCGACGCCTCACCTCATGGCTACCGCCACTGCCGGGAGTGGAGGCGCAGCCGGCTCCCGCGGTGGCCGGAGCCGGGGCTGGGGCCAGCCGCCTCCCGCACGGCAGGCTGCGGTGCGGGACTTGGGGAAGGGGCCCGGGGGAACGGCCGCACGGCCCAGACGCTCCCGCCGCTCACCGAGCGCTGCCACAGCCGTCGCACCGCCTGCCCGCCGCCGCCACCGCCACAGCCACACGCATGAGTGACAGGCGCACTGACCAACCGCGAGCCGAGACCTGCGGGCGCCGGCCAATCGCCTGGGGCGCAGGGCGGCGGGGCGGGGCCGCCGGCCGTGCGGCGGTGCGCGCGGAGCTGAGCGGCCCGGCCCGGCCCGCCCCCCGCGGGCAGCGCGGCCCCGCGGCCGAGGGCGCGGCCCCCCGGCGGCCCCACCGCCAGCGGCGCTCCGGGGGGACCGGACGCCTCAGCGGGGAGCGCTCAGTAAGTGCCGGCCCCGGCGCGCCGGGGGCGCCGGCGGGCAGCGGCCGCCCCGGCGGGGGGGGCGCGGCGCTGAAACGCGGCTGCCTCCGGGGAGGGGCGCGGCGGCGGCGGCGGCGAGCCGGACCCCGGGGGCGTGCGGCCGCGCCGCCCCGTCCCGTCCCGCCGGGCCGCGGGCGCAGGCGGGGGCTGCCGCGGCCTCTCGGCGGCGGGGAAGGGCGGGCGGCGGCACCCCGCGCTGTGCCCCGACCCCGTCTCTGTCCCCGCCGCCCCGCCGAGGCCCGCCCAGCCCCGGCCGGGCGAGGCGGAGCGCCGCGGGTGGCCGGAGCCGCGGGCGCGGAGCGCAGGCAGCACTGCGGCGGGGAGCCGGTTGCGAGCCCCGGCGCTGATCCTTCACCGCCTGGGTAGAGCGGGAAGGGCCGTATAGCCCGTTATCCGTCTGGAAACGTCTCCCCGGGACGGGGAAAGCGTGACTTCCCGCAGGGACTGCGTCCCCAGCCAGCTGTGGGGTGGCACCGCCCGAAGGGGCTAGGGGTCAGGGCGATTGCTTGTATTTCAGTTTTCTGTCAGTGCAGAGTCAGAGGAGTGGTGACGCTGCTGGAGAGCGTCCCCACGCCTGTCCCAGGGTGGGATGGGACCGTGGCACCTCTCTGACAGCGGAAGGGTGACAGCCGAGGTGCTCCGGGACAGCGGGCACACGCGGTTTGGGGCTTTTCCCCCTACGCTGGGGGCTGCCCCGGAGCCTGGTCAGCCCTGTAGCAGGGGGAGAGGAAGCCACAAGTTCACGCACTGGGAAGCCCCATCCCGTAGCCAACAGCAACCCAATGCTGCTTGCATTGCTGAATTACTAGAGACACTTCATCTTGGTGAAGTAATGCAGAAAAAATACTAGTTGTTATTTGCCGCCTTCATCCAGAGAGCCCGTGACCCATCTTCATCCCTGTGACACAAACCTCTATTCCTGTCATACCCGAGAGGAAACTGCAGCACAGAGGGATTAAAACCAAGACTCAGAAAAGCCAGCAGCCTCAAGCTAGTGCCTGACACGATGTTCTGCATCTCAGAGGGGTTGGCCACCGCAGCGCCTATCAGAGACCAGTTTGGAAATGCGGGCTTAGGAGAGAAACAAACATGTTCTCTTATTCCCAGACCCAGCAGAGCCCAGCACAGAGCGGTCCTGGCTGTGTGAGAAGCTCTGCTGGTGCAGGCAATGGAAGAATGCCAGCTCGCAGCAGCTGAGGATCTGGTTCCTCGTCTGTTCTGTTCTATTTGTGCATGGACTATGCTGAAACCTGCCGGCGATAGGTAGTAGCTGTCCCTGGCCCTAGAGCAGCCATCAGGGACTTGGAGTGTGCCCAGCCTGCAGATCAAACTTCCAGAACCAGGATGACAACTGGGAAAGGAAGGTGGTGGGAAAGATCATCCACCCCCAGCTCTACCGTTGTAAGCCGTGGGCCCTGGGCCATACTTGCACTCAGCCTCCCCATCCGTCCTTCTGCAACCCGGACCAGAAGGGGCCTGGGAACAGAAATACCCTCATCTGGACCTGGAACTGGTTGTCTAAGCCATGTCAGAAACCCTTCATACAGGACCGCTTCTAGAGCTAGGCCTCTGGGCTTGGGAATCTTTCAGCACAGACAGGACTCTGAAAGCATGAACAAGAGCCCCCATTCCCACTTGACCAGATTTTCAGCTGGCTAATTTTAACCTAGCCTAACTTTATTCAGAGGAGCAATGCACAGCAGCACAGTGAGTGGTCCATACAAAAAGAGTCTCACCCAAAGGCTTGGTATCAGCTTCAACATCCAAGTTCCAGTGGTTCTCCAAAACTGGACACTGCATTGAGATGAAGGCCTAACCCATTTTGTTTCCAAAATTCAGGAGCTGTTCAAGATCTAGAGCCATACTTTGCAAAGCCCTTGGGCCTGCTTCATTCCTTTCACTTGGGCTCTTTTTCGACTTTTTGTTTCCTTGGTGGTGGCTTTTTTTAAAATGTGAATTATCGTCATGAAGAGTTTCCCTGAATAGCACAAATCGATGATTCTCTCTGAGCAGCTGCTCGGTCTGCCCAATACCTGATCAACAGTTCCTTCCCTTTCCCTGCTGGGCTGTAGCTGCTGCTGCTGTTGTGGCACTCATTTCAAATCCGCCATCTTTGTGCCCGAGTTGTCCACTACACCTGAGCTCCACTGTGGTCAGTAATGGCTGGGTAAATCCAGGTGCCACATGGTTTAAACTAGGCGTGCACGGTTTGGTGGTCAGTGAAGGACACGGTCCCTTTCAGCTGCAATGAACTCGTGTCTCAGCATGACCAGAGCAGAAATGCTATCTTCACCTTTCTCTAGAAACTCATGGGAGTTTGACAGCTCCCACAGTCTCCCAGGCACTTCAAAATCCCCCAGCAACTCCAGCTTCACAAAGTTGTTCACAGGGAGCTGTGAGACAGATCCTGCATGTGTGGTGAGAGATCTACCTGCTCAGGAAGTGCTGTGCAAGTCGAGGTAGCTACTTGGGCTGCTGACTGACCACAGAGCAGCCTGGTGCTGTTTGCCTGGTGTGATTTCTCTGCTCCACTTGTTAGTGACACAGATGTTAATCGCACTGCTTAATGCAGTTATGGACAGCAGTAAGGTGTAACAGTAACGGGAACTGCGCAATCACCTTGCCTAGAACAGAACAGAGTGGAGCAGAACAATGGCTTGTTTCTCTTTGCAGGCACATCTTTTTCTATTCAGAGCTCATTAACCCCTATGTCCCGGCTGCATTCCAGTCCAGAGATGCAATGTCTGCTAAACTGCAGAGAAGTTATCAGAGGACTGCTACGGTAGTTCTTGGCACTGCTCTGGTCCAGAGGTAGCTGCATCTTCATGGAAGTAATTGCTGAAGTAATGTTATATACAGTGGTTTTATAAACAAAGATGTGCAAATACTTCCCATAGGATCATCCCATGGTGTTTTGCAACTCCTGATCATTTGCACAATAGAAGCATGAAGCAATTAAAGCCTTTTGTGTTTTCAGCATGAATAGGTCCATCAAATTTCACAACTCCAATCCAAAATTGGAGTCATTTTAAAATTAATATTGATAATTAGCAGTGCATGACTGAGCTTGAGTGGGTGCTTTCATGGGGGACTTGAGAAATACTCACTGTTCTTAGTAGCAGATGGGGGACCAGTGCAACCCACTGCTTTAAGGAAGCTGCCTTTCCAGAGCTCATGGGATGAGGGACAGTGGGGCGATGGATAGTGCAGCGACCTACCAGTCACCAGTGACCACCACCATAGGGAAGTCCTACTTTGGATTCAAGAAAAAGCATCCTGAGATATGGATGCCGCACAGCTGAGTGCTATTTTATTGGATGTGTGCCCACTGATAAACTTAAGGGGATCCATGTAACTTTCCAGAAATTAAAAGCAAGAGACAGAAACAGGAAAATGCTCTGTCTCCTGGGGCAGATAGAGGCCACCTGGCTCAGCCTGGAGCAGACCAAAGACAGGGGTTCTAAGGTTGTCCCCACATAGATCTGCCAAGTGCCTGCAAGAAGGCAGAGCTGAAGCAGTGAGGGGAGAGCGTATCACTGACTTCAAGTGAATCAGGCATAACTTCAAGGGCTCTCAGGACCCCTGAAAAATCTTCTTATTTTGAGTGAGCATCTGTGAGCTGTTCTCAAAAATTTTCCTAGTGAATTGGGAAGCTTTGGAAAAGGTTGTGCCTGTCTCTAAGAGCTCTGCACTGTTCATTTGTTCTCATTCTTTCCTAGGCAGAAACCAGTGTGGTTCCTATGAAGAAAAACCATCAGCAATGATGCTACAGGATAGGTCTCACATGAGGGTCCTTGATACAAAGGGCAGCTCTCCGCTTCTGTAGCTGATGGGTGAGGACAACAGCTTGGTAAAAGGAGCTACCGAGAGCTGGCAGGATGAGTTACAGCTCACGCTCTGTGCATGACTTGTATCACAGCACCACCACCATGGCCAAGCCAGACCCAGGGACAACTCTGGATGTGACTGTACCAGAAACAGCTACCGTAAGCCCTGAGACTACCAGTTTCAACAGCACCAAAATCCCAGATGTGGCCAGCACTGGACCCAGCATGAGCACAATGCTGCTGTCCTTTGGGATCATTACTGTGATTGGGTTGGCTGTAGCTATGGTAAGAGAGCCCTTTTAAATATTTCTCTGTCTGTTGAGGGTGGAGGGTGGCAAAGGGGCTCTAGGACTGATTTGGGTTGAATAATTTATTTGCATTCTACTAAAGGCTCACCCAGAACTGCTGGGAGCTCATAGGTCCTGAGATCCCTTTCTTTTTAGGGCCTTTATCTAGTGCTCCAATATTTCTGCAGTCTCCCTGAGGTCTAGTCTGAACGGGATGCTCAGCAGGCCTAGAGGAGCCATATGTAGTATCAGTATTTATTTTTAATAGCAATAGGAAGTTCAGTTAAAAGAATACAAAGCAGATTCTGTTCTGACTTGTTAACTGGAACAGCTGCATTGATTTAAACCTTGTCAACATGGGGGCCCTGCAAGAAACTTCATCCAAAGTAACTTTTAAAGCAGACTGTTGAAACCATGTTAATCTCCCCTGTGGACATGCCTTTTTGAATTGAAGTGGCCTGAATCCATTTTAGCTAGACTCATTCTGGACTGCATTTCCAAGGTTCTACTTGCTGGGTATCAGCAAAGTCCTTGATGATTTGCTATGTAACTAACCTTGCCATTAATACTGTAGGCAGAAGCTTTCAGAAGCTATAGTTTTGGGCCTGACATGGGCAATGCAAGTGCTGCAGTTCTTCTTTTGACATATAACCAGATCGTTTACCTGCCAACAGAGAACAGAAGGTAGCGGCAAGCTCCCATTCCTCGTATGAGGAAGAGCTTCACTAATACAACCATCAGAGGAGCCTACAGAAAGGGACTACTGCAAAATTTCACTGCAGGCCCAAGGAGGAGTTTTTCCAAAAGCCCCTAAGAGAACCTGGAAACATTATCCTGGAAACGGTCATAAGTTCCCAAGAGCAACATCCAGCGTTTGTAGTTCTCAGAACAAGGCTCTGGAGGCCAAAAGCCTCACTTTCTTCCCAGCGCAGCCACTCTTCCTGGCTGACACGAGGCAAGTCACTGAGCATGCCCTTTTTGCTTCTTCCCTTTATACTGGGGAGGGGATAACAGCACTTCTACGCTGTAGGAAATATATAGATGAAAACTACAAAGGGAAGGTTCTTCATCCACTCTTAAATTGCAACGTATGTCCTGCAGCCACCAGAATTGTGCTGAGCTACATCTAATAATACACCTAATACTCTTACTACTACTAACACACCTAATAACAGGCCACTCAAGCACTTAGTGTCAGACATGATGTGCCACCGAGCTTACACTGATGCATATGAAATTTCATTTTCAATTGTCACTTCTCCCTTCCCCCTGCTTTGGTGCACAGTGACACCAGACTTGCTACACCTCCTTTCTGTGTGCCCTGTGCCCAAAATTTCTCTTCTCACCTGTTCCGCATCCTCCTGGGACTGTTGTAATGATGGTTTTCTTTCTCCTTCAGGTTCTGTATATCAGGAAGAGGAAGAGGTAAGTAACATCTATTGTTGGCTGAAGGGAACTCAGTGCTTCAAAATCCAGAGAGAGCTAGGAAGGAGGCAGGGAGATGGGGAGAGTGTAAGGTATGGCTGTCTGAGAACAAGCCTACAGGGAATCAGCTGCATGTGAATGACGCAGGGGTAGGGACTGCACTCCTGGTACTGGCCTACCTTCTAACACGAGGGCTTCAAAGACTCCTCCACAGCTTTGGAAAGAAAAATATGGTTGAGCAGGAGGAGGTTAGGGATCCTGCAAACTCTTCATGCTTCATCTATGAGATGCACTAAAACAGAGGAAAGGGTTATGAGCATATAAAGAAGCTGGGAACTCTGTCATGAGAGGTGTGGATCTCACATTTCAGCCATTCCCAGATCCCTATGTTTTCCAACAGCCCGGGCCAATGACACTGGCCTTGCAAGGCTGAAGGCCTCTTTAGCTGGAGTCACAGCAACTGCCAGCAGCATAGTGCAGAGATGCAGCTTTCTAGCCCAAGAATTAGTGTCTTCATTTCCTTGTTAAGCTCCTGGCTGAAAATAGAGAGGAGAGCAGCACACAGGAAGACACACATCTTGATTCTTCCATCTTTGACAGCAGAGATACTGGTGAAGATCCATTAGATGTGGTACCTCCTCCCTTCCTGACTCCTAGTGGCAGGCCTGGCCTGGCCACAGAGTTTCAAGTAGTGCTGCTGCCCACTGTAAAATTTCCAAGCCAGACCCTGAAGCCCAGATCTGGGTACTGCCACATACTGCTAATGCTTGGCGTGTGAACATAGCACTGCTGGAGATAATGGTTGTTTTGGCAAACCCATACAGAAGCAGGGAGGGAATGTGTCATCCTAACACTTGCCAAAATAGATATTTGTGGTGACGCTGCCAGTAACTGCTTGTGTGTTTCCCTCCCCTGCCCCCCAAAACTCAGCTACAGCCTAAGGCAGGCTCAGTGTTTTCACAGGGGCATGCCCACCCATCCATCGTCCGTCTCTGAGCTGCCCGGTATTTAGGGAGACCCCATGGGGTAATACTTTATAGCTCTGTCACTTGGAGCAATGATACAAGAGTAAGAACAGTGTCCACAAGCATCAGCCTCCTATGAGAATCTATCTCTTTCCTATTTTCTATTTATTGTTTGTTATTTTCTATTTATTTTTATGTACTTCAACCCCAGAGTTAAAATACTACTCTTAGGCCCCTGGAGCTAAAAGTGGACTTCTGCTGGCAGACATAGTGTGACATGGCAGGACTGGCTGTTGTGGGCAGAGGGACGGGGAGAAGTTGCAAAATGCCTAGCCAGTATGTTCCACCGTCTCTTTTGTCCCACCACATAAAGCTTGATCTTTTAAAGTCTGCAGGAACTTAATCCCTGTCTGATTCCTCTGTGCGTAATGCCTGCCAACATAGATTAGTGATTGTAATTAATCCCTGTAACTGCACTCTGGGTATCTTCCACTCCTGACAGCTGTGTGTAGTAGGTTCTTATCCTCATCCCTGCAGGACAGGACATGACCCTTATCCAGCAAGAGCAACAAGAGCAGAATCCCTGTGCAGCAGGAGAAACAGCCTGCAGAAAGCCTCAGCAGTGGGACTGGTAAGGCAGCCTGAGCATCTGTCCTTCTCAACCAACCCTTTCCTTTCCCTCCCACGGGCAGGTTGGAGAAGCTACGGCACCAGCTCATGCCCATGTACAACTTCGATCCCACCGAGGAACAGGATGAACTGGAGCAGGAGCTGCTGGAACATGGGCGAGATGCAGCATCTTCCCAGGCATCACAGAGCAAGGTAGGCAGCAGGGATCAGCGAGTCTTACTACAACCACTGGTATCTGTGCTGCTTTTGTTACAGAGTCAAAGAGTTTTTGTAGGGTTGTAGGGTAAGGAAACCATGTAAGGCCTCAGGAGGACTTCCCCCATCTGCCAGCCCTGGAGATAGGGGGCTTGAGCATTTTGGAGTGCTTAGGATGGACTGAAGAGTCAGGCAATTAGGACAAAGAGCCTGGGGAGAAAAAGTGCTGGCTCTACTCAACTAGGAGAGAGAAAAAGGCAACTTCAGTAATTAAGGGTGAGCTTAGTTACTACAGTTTACCATCCAGGGCACCACAAGGGAGCAGTAGGATTAATGCCATTTTCTGGGAGATGGGGCTTCAATGCCCACAAAGCACTGCATCTCCTTTGCCCTGGCCCTGAAAAGCAAATAATTTCCACCCAGTTTTAAGGCATCCCTGCTTTGCCTAAGGATGCAAGTGTGGAACAAGGCCTTGCTGAGGGAAAGCCTCTAATCATAACAGTGAACTGTGCTGCAAGTCCTGAAGAACGCAGGCAGAAAGCCTGCACATTGTTGTGGCACGGCACATCTGGTCTTGTCAGCATCTCCAGGCCAACCTTGCTGGGCACAGAGCAGGCATGGCTCAGAAAGAGAAAAGGGAGAAGAGTTCTCTATTTGAATTTGGGGAGAAGGGAAGAAGGCTTTGCTTTGACCGCTTCTGAGTGTTCAAAGGCATGCAGCATGCTGAGAAATGATAAGGTCCTCACAGACCACTGACTTACTACATTTGTGAGTTAGGAAAGAGCTTGATAGCTTGGACAGTTGTTTTTGGTTAATGGTCCAGATAGCCTCTTGTCAAAGACCTATTTCCTTCCCCAGTGTACCAAGAGGTAGGAGAAATAGGGAAGAAGGGCTTCTCACCATCGTTTGCAGCCAGCTTCACAGTGTTTTCTGTTTCCTTTGTCACCACCACCACATGAAAAGCCTTTCTGAAAGACAGAGCCGACAGGGATGGCTGGAACAGGTACGTCTCTTAGCCAGTGATGCAGCCTTCCCTTAGAGTAGACATCTCTCCTTTCTTGAATTCCTCTCCAGCTGCTCTGTGTTGCCCGTGTCTTCTCTTGCTTTTCCAGTTCCAGGAGCAGGAGTTCTCCCAAACAATTTTCAGTTTCCACACACTTTACACCTTCAGACAATCTGTAGCAAGCTTGGTGTGGGCCGAAAGGGAAAGAGGGGATACTATATACAACTGTAATTATAAAATATTTACCTTGAGACATGCTTCCCAATTTGCTAAAGAGCACAAAGAAGATGCGTGTGTTGGAATATGAAAGACAGTCAACATATTCCATACACTGGTTTGGGAAAGCAAGAAATACTGTTGTATAAAAGCAAAGGAACTTGTCCTCTGAGTAGCGCATACTGGGAAAACGTCAGATCCCTCTATTAGCGTACGTAGAAGACTTCCCTTCAGGTATTAAAGGGGGGAAATGACAAGCCCAGAGTTAAACTTAGCACAGTACAAACAGATCCTTCCTATATAGGGACTGGCCAGCAGGATACCTCAGATCCCTCCAGAGCTTGCTAATGCACAGATACCTCTGCTTGGAAAGTACCCAAGTTTAAAGGCTTAACATAATAAGAGAGGGAGAGTCTAAAACAACAGCCAAAGTTCAGTCTATGGCATGTTTCCAGGCCTTGATGTTTCAAGTCTTTTCATGCTGCCTTGTATAGATAAATAGTGAGACCCAGTAATCCAGTGATGTGGGGATTTTAAACTGGCATGGATGTGCTGACTTGCTCTCTGGCCTGTTGTACTTTTCTGTCACAGCCTTGTTAATGCCATGTTAGTCAGCCAGCCTCCCCTTAGTAAGGGGCGGAATCTAGTTACAATACTGTGCAGTCTGTGCCCAAGCACACACACCTGAGCAAAGGCAGACTTGCTGGGTCTCATCTTTCACTGCTTCAATGCAGATTCTGCTGACAAGTCAAGGAGTCCTCCAGAGACCCAGCCGTCTTGTGTTCACAGACGTTGCCAATGCCATCAATGCATGAACAATACCTGCCACTGCTCTGGGATCGTGCTGAAAACTGGGGAGGATGAAGCCAACAAACCAGTGACTTTCCGCAAGCATGGCCGATCCACTGAGCGCAGCTGGTCACCCCGTTTGTTTTGTGTTACAAATGGGCACAAGCACTGGGAACTGTCATCACTTTGGGAAGCAAACCCTTTGTGATGGCAGTGGTGATTTATTGGTGCATCTGTTACCACTAAAAGGTCCTGAGCTCCAGTTTCTGGGCTGCTGCTGACTGATACCATCTACCAAGCTGTGTGCTTAGGAACAGTACCTGCTTTGTTGTAGACTAACTTGTCAGAGCACATGCATGTGCTCTCTGGATCAGGGAAGGAGGAGAGGTGCATGTTTCACAGAGCTTCTCCATTGGCTTTGTTCCACCAGACCCCAAGGAAAGCAATGAATGAGCCTCTCTGTACAGTGACCGCAGCTTTGGCAGATCCTGAAGGGGTGACTGGTGGCAAAGCTCCTTTGAGCAAGGAGAGCTGACTCCCCTAGCTGAGTGGTAATCTGGAGCATGCCAGGGAAAACACATACCATGGGCTTATCCCTCTTGTGGCATGTGGGCCGCTGATAAACGTGCGCCAGGGGTGATGTTGAAGCATGGGGAATTCACTAGCTTTAAAAAGTGAAATGGGGAACATTTGGCTGATTACATCTTAACTGAGGAAGTGGCTGAATATCCCAAATTAGGGCTGCCATATAGGCAGAGGGGAATTCACACAGCTAGAGGCAGGGGGTGTCAATGTCTGGCTATGTGACTCCCTGCCGCGGAGCTAGGAATAATGGTGCTTGGGCCACAGAGAGGAGTCAAGTAGAACTGGTGTTCCTATACCATGTATCCCCCTCCTGCTTTGGCTCAGGGAAGTTTCTACAGTGCAGAGTGTTATCCAGAAAAAAGATTAAGGCTTGAAATATTTTCTTTTAAATAAGGAAAAACATGTATTGGCTCAAGATTACAACAGCCCCATGTCTGCCCCCAGAGGTGACTGAACAGCTGGTTCATACTTCCTTACCTGCCAGGAGCTGCAGGCAGAGCCTTCTCTTCTTCCTGCTGAAGGAAACACAGAGCTTTGTGTTAGCCTCTGCTTGTGTTACCTGCTAATGCAGAAGGTGGGACTAGACAGGTAAGCCCTGTAACCCTGAAGCATCTCTCTGCCTGTGCGTCCTTCAGGGCTGCAGGAGGGAGAGAGTGCGAAGGGGTCTCTGGCCACCTTGGCATGCTGCAGTGTGGCATGGGGGCTGTCCTCTGCAGAGCCTTTTGGTGGCCACCAGCCCTGAGTGCTGCAGGCCAGCACAGCAGCCAGGGGCCAGCAGCGGATCCTGCATGCAGGCATCAGTGCCCAGCCATGCACTGATCACTTCTTGATTTTTTTTGCAGTACATGCATTTGTCAGTCAGATCATACTCCATCCACAGCATGTCAAAAGGGAATCAGGACAAGCCAAAATTTGAATGCAGGTCTAAAGGTAGGCTTTATGCAAGGAGATGTTTCACCGAGTGGCAGTTCAGGTATCACGCGCTTTGTTGCAAGTTTGGACCTGCCAGTTAGTTTTTGTTGTCCCAAATCTTTTTTCTTCCCCACTGTGATTTTTTTTTCCCATATTCATTAAATGCAGACTCTTTTCTGGGCATGTGCCACTGACCCCTGCAGTGCACAGTTCCTTACCAGCCTTCCCTCCTTCACTGACACAGCTTCCCTCATAGCAGTTTTGCAGGGCTAAGTTGCTTTAATTTTTCAGTATCCCTCTTTCTTTTTAAAACCAGGGAGTTCTGGGAGTGTATTAGGGCTAGGAGTGTCATCACCTGTGGAAAACAGCCCATCCTCCATACCCAGGAGGTCTGGCAGGAGGCACTCCCAGGCTGCTGGTTGCTGCTGGTGTTTGCACTCTAGGGATACTGAAGGTGCATGGGTACAAATACTCAATGTAATCTGGCTTAGGTCCTTAGAACTGGGACCCTTATCCGTGGGTCTTCCCAGAGGTTATGCCTGCGTGACCAGCTAAGAAGCAAATACATCCCACCACACACATGCACACACTTACCATCTCCTCCAAGTGCTCACTGAGGACAGCCAGCCACAGTGACATCAGATTTCTCCCTTCAGCAGCTGGCACATCGCTGCCTGTCACACTTCCGCACTCTGCAGCAGGTCAGGGATGCAAGCGGCAGCAGGGGTGCGTGGCTGTCCGAAATCACGACGTTTCCCCTAGAACTCTTAGGATTGGAACTTCATTTGTTGTTTTAAACTCAATAAAAGGCAGGTGTAAGCTGAGCTGTTTCCTCAAACCAAGAGCCTACTTTGTGCTCTTTACCCAACTCCATGTGCTGCACAGGCAGCTGCCAAGCAGTGCATCTGCCAGCTCAGGTGCAAAAACATGCACCTTGTTCCACGTTAATGCTGAGATATATCTTAAATAACAAACACACCTACAGAGGAATTCTCTTTAACCATTCTTCGTGTAATGGTCGGCTTTGTCCTGTGATGACTGCCCTTAGATTAAAGAAGTACGATAATAAGACTAAAAGAATATTACGAGTATTTGCTGGGCTTGTACTGGAGTATTCTTTTAGTTCAATAGCGCCTCTTCTCACAGTTCTTGGAAGTATATGTACAATTTAGCAGAAGCATTATGATGTAATTTAATTCAAGTGTTTCTGTGTTTTAAGCATTGAAATATAATTAAACTATTTACATGAAATCTAGTGTGATTGTCTTTCCCCCCCCCCCCCCCCCATTATTTGCATTTTCCACAGAAAACTGCTGGAGTGTATCCTCAGTACCTGTCGGTAATTTGCATGCAGTGAATTCCCCTGCTCTTTCAAAGACTGAAGTAAGTGTGAAAAACTTGGAAGGACAAGCTCTGTGGGGGTCAAGGTTTAGTGCTCCACAGCATGGAAACTCAGACCTCTTCAGGAAGGCAGGAGCTTCCAGCCTAGCAGATCCTAGGCATCCAGAATGCAGAAAGACAAATTCCAACTTGTCTGTTTGCCATATTATCCTTTAACCAGCTGAATTCCTGGACAAACTACGGGTTCATCAGCTCACCTGCAGCTCTGTCCACGATAGCCTGCCCACACTGGGGTGAACATTGTGGGCAGCAGCATCGGTAGCTCCATGGTGATATTGTTGGTGTATTTCACATTTGCTTTCTGCCTCATCTTCTGGCCCACAGACCCAAAACTTGGGACCAGTTAGGAAAGCTGTCAGATCAACTGAAGAGGCTATGCACAGGAACAGAATTAACTGTATGAAAAGCTAAATAGTTGTATGACACACAGAACAATGTGGGGCATAAACAGACAGCTGTGGAGACTTCTGGATGTACACATGAAGGAGAATCGGCCTGTGTTCCAATCAAGCCAGTTATGAGGTACTATAAGATATACAAGAGGATGGAATTAGGTACCAACATTTGGGTTTAAGGGCCTGTCTGTTTTCCTCCATGTGTGATTCCTCATGCGCATTATTACTTCTTTTCACATAGATCTGTGGGTGCTCCCAAATGACCAAATCTTGTTTTATAATCCCCAAAACTCCAATTCAGATAAAGAGAAACTCACCTTGTCTGGTGACATGCATGTGTGCTGAGGTGGTTGTACATGGAGAAGGTGAAGCAGAAGCCTGAGGTGCTACGTTTTATACCTTTATTAAAAACAAACTCCAAGGCTAATTTGCAAGTTGCCAACACTCTTTATGCCTTCACCAAAACCATTTATGAGAATCTTCCAAACTTTGCTAGATAACAAACCTCCTTCATCTCCTGTGTTTTGATCTGACTGTAATGACCTCTTATTTTTGACTGAGTCAGACCAAAACTGTCTGAGCTTAAAAACACTTGAAATGCATTTGCTTAGAGGTAGGATTTGGCTACACAGAAAAGGTAACTAACTATATGGGAAATAAGAAGTGTTTATAATTTCAAAAAAGAAAATCCAGGTAATCCAGTATGAGATCCTAGCTCTCTGAAGATGGCTGGAATTCTGCCCACCTTTAACAGGCATTGACTTTCATTCCAAGTCTCTGAATAAACATGGAAGCTGAAGCTATGGATTGGGATTTCAACTACACACAGAGTAGCTCCTAATAGTGTGGAATTCCGCTTGTTCTCCTCGAGCACTTACATTTTTATGGAGATATGTTTTCTACTGTGGCTTCCCAATACAGTATTAAGAGGTAGAAAAGACGATTTTTTTATTTTTTTATTTTTTTTAAAAGAGAAGTACTTTGTATGCATGTCCTAGAGGAATACTGCTGACCTAAAGCAAATGGATTTACTATCTAGCTGAGGCAGTTTCCATCCCTACTCCATGCCACCAGCTGAGAAAGGTCTGACTGATGTCATAAGAAAAGCTTGAGTCTCTTACAGATGCAATCCCCAATCTATTTGGGAGAAGCTGAGATTCCAGTCTCGCATTCTAACAGCTATTACTCTCAGGTAATAGGGGTTAATTAAATAGGCAGTACAGCCTTGCAAGCAGAGTACTAAACCTGCCAACTCACCTGAAAATCAGGTAAAGAAGTTGGTAAAATATCTTGGTCTGCCACTGGAATGGCCTTTGAATGCAGACATGAACTGCAACTGAACTTGTGTGTCCACTGAAGAAGAGCAGCTCCCTAACCTGAATTCAGAGGAACACCAGTTGTAGCTTCTCATGTAACCATCAACAGTTACAGATTTGCATGCATGATGTCCCACCTGGATTTATCCACAAAGCAGGAGAAGGGGGTCAAACTCTTCCCATACCTAGCAGCACGCCTTACCCTACAGCATAAGATTTAGGTCAGTCCCTGTGATCTAATCCATTTAATCCTTGATTTCTCTGCTATGTGGTAGAGGAGGCACAAAGGTTATCTGTGATGCAGTTTCTGCTGAGACCACCAAACTCCATACATAAGAAACTACTGTTAGGGCAAACCAGACAACACACAGAATTAACAGGATCGGGACTGTGATCACTACTAAAGAGAATTATCAGGCTCAGGACTCTGACCACTACTAAACTGGGCAGACTGGACAAAATGACGTAGAAGGAAAAGGCCTTTTTTTTTCCCCTATTATCTCTTTCTGATCAGCCCTTCCTCTTAATTCTGCATACATTTTCTTGTGTTAAATAAATACCTGCTAAGGGAACAGACCTCTGATGAAAGGATAATAAATGAGCTCAATATGTACTGCCATTTCATGCTATGCACTGCCATAAATTTAAAGCCAATTATGTTCTGTTTAAATATTTAACACTGTAAAGCTAGCCAATTTTACATCTTGTCAAAGATAATTGAAGTGCCTACTTTGTCCCTTTAATAGGCAGGCAGAGCATCCACGAAATGGAAACATACCACCGAGATTTCACTGTTTGCAACTGGATATTGGAAATACCCTCAATTCCTCAGAATTTAGCAAGATCAGCTCTGACACCAAAAGCACAAATCTGCATACAATGTGAGACTGAGAGCAGCCAGCAACAATCTCAGACCAACTGGCTACCGCTGTCTCCCAAAACTAAACTGTATCAGCAAGGTTTTATTTGCATAGCTGCAACACTAGAGGACCCCACATACGCACATTATGGACTGAAGATATAACTAATTTAAATTGAATCCTGAGGCTCTGCAAGGAAGCAACCTTTGTGTAACTGGTTCTTTACAGACACTCCTTTGAAGTTATGAAATCCAGTGGCTGTGACTAAGCTTGTAAACATTGTGCAGTCAGAGTTGCTATCAAATTCAGGGCAAGTGCCACCAGGCCAAAAGCTAGTTACAGGAGATGGCCCCAAGCTGATAATGCTAGGATAAAAATTTCAGAACCAATCCCCAGGACATCAGGGTGCGAACTTTCCTCTAAAGCATCCAAGTTACTGAGCAACAGCATTAGGTAAGCGGGAAATGCCATGAAGGTTTTTCTTTCTGATATAGTAAAGGAAGGACTCGAAGATGCAATCCTTATGGGCAACTGAGCAAAACGTAACTGTTGGGACTACTCCATCAATCTACCAGAGGTGGTATGATATGTAAGTTCAGCAGTTAGCTGTGTAAATAGGTTTTCTTTACTGTATCTGCATTACTGAGTCAACACTATCTTTCTGTTGAACTATTGCTGTTTGTGGCAGGGCAAGGCACCACATTATCAAAGTATTTTTAAGAAAGATTAATATCCTCACAAAGATATACTACAAACTGAAAGGCATCTCCCCAACAAGGCATTTGCCATTTCTTCCCCTAAGTCCCTGTTTGGATGTTTGGGGTAAGCCAGCAGACAACAGGAGAGAAAGCTTGGCCAATATTACCACAAAGGAAGAATTTGAAATATGACGTTAAAAATCCTGTTTGCTTTCCAGTCCTCCAGCTTCAGCATGACATGAACAGGTGGCATACTACTGAGCTGTGGCAGGGATGTTACTCAGAGATCTCCTAAGACCAGTAGTTTTGCCAGGCCTGGAACCATCTTTTCCAGTGATGCCTAAAGGGAAAGATCATGGGAGAGGGAGGGTTAGAGCTCTGGGTCCAGGAGCCTAGCTGCCCAAATGCCCCATTACAGTGTCAGTGCAAGGTTAAAAGGTGGCAAGGATTCATTCCCAAACAACCAAAGGTCTTCACAACAACATTCCCATTGCTCTTGTACCAGCTCCAGGCTAAAGCCTGACACAAATGGCTTCCCTGGCAGCAGGCCTCAGCGTGAGGCTATTGAGAGCCCAGAAGTTATAGCCTCTGTGAAATTTTCTGGCTTCTGCTATGCAAACACACATGATCAACCTCTGCTGTGAGCAGTTATATGTATTTCCAACTGCCGCCCTGGATCCTCATGAGACACAAAGTACCAGAAGTGCCTTGCCCAATGTCATAAACATCAGGAAAGTAGACACACAGAAGGTCTGAAAATTGTCTCAGAGTGGAGAACGTGTCTGGCTACACAGGCTTGCTCTGATCTGCGGCTAACCCCTTGGTTTCAGGAAAGCTGAGGTGACCATTGGGGCAGCAGAGGGAACAAAGTGAGACAAAGGAGTTTGCAGCTGTTCCATCTCTCAGTGAACTGCGAGGAACACAGGGAAGGAAAGACAAGACAAAAAGGAGCAAGATCCCAAGGCTGCTTCTGGCTTTGGGCTGGGAATTGGAAATTTTGCCGTAAAGCAAACTCTTGCCCTCTCACACGTATACTCCATTAGCCAAGCAAGGTTATTAAAAGAAACCAAGGTTGCTTTTGTGGCTTAGGAGGCTTTGAAGTCAGCTTCATCAGTCATTCGGTAGTGGTACTTATGGAAGAGAAGACAGATGCTTCTTGGCCCCGACAAACAGAAAACTTCAACGATTGAGTTGTGATTGGCAGCATCTGCAGGTAGCAACACAATAAAGCCTGAGCCATTAACAAACCCCTGCCTGCTCCTGGATAACCCATAACCAGTGCCTTGGGAAAACCAGAGCTGGATCCCCAGCTACAAAGGCCATGGAAAAACATCAGCTCGCTTTCAAGCAGCTCTGCCCCATGGCAGGCTTGCAAGTCACATATTTCTAGTTTGGCTCTTCCCATTTCTTGATTCTCCCCATGACAGACTGACTGAAAAGCAGGGATTCAGTCATTGTTTATTTCAGCAATTCTTCCTTAATGCTGCAGACGTGAAGCTCAGGGCAGATCTCTTTCCCACTCACAGCTGTACAGCGTACAACCTGCAGGATGAGCAAGCACATGTATCCTCCCATGCCATCCCTCTAGCACAACAGCTAAAAAATCCTAATCTGAAAAGAAAAAGCAAACCAATAAACCCCAAAATCTCTGGCTCTGCCTATAGCAGAAGATTATTATGTGATTGTAGACTCCTGCTAGCAAATCTCAGAGCAGTAGCCTCCTGCCTGAGTAGCACAAAAGCTTGCAGGTGTATCTCTAAGTGAAACCCAGACCCATAGAATGGGTTCATCCACAAACTACCTGTCTGAAAGCTGTGACAGCTGCATCTCACTTGCAAACAAGCCACAGGATCTATAGTTTCCAGTAAGTCGGAATAGTAAGTCTCCTCTTTCCCTTTTTAGTCAGAAGTTTCTAAGACAGGGTTACCACTCCATCTCAAGCTCCTGAGCGAATAACAACTGTTACGAAATTTTCCAGAGGATTGCCGGGTTTCATACCATACATGCTTATCCCCACTGATTTTCAGCTGGCTGGGTTTTTTTCTTACAGAAGTGCACACCTTCCCCAACAGTAAAACCCCCCTCTCCATCCCTGGCGCTAAGCGTGCAGACACAGCAGTTTGCGCTGCAGTATCATGTGCTGCACTGCTGTCTCCCACTGACCGCAGCATCTGCTTATCCTGTCACATCTGGTTCTACCTCATTGTGACAGGAGGGAAACATATTCCTCATGTCAGTGCTCTAGGTCCCACTCAAACTGAAAGGAAGAAGAAAGTGCCCACATAGGCTGTGGTTTTGGGCGATGCTTAAGAGTACTACAAAAAGGCAGTGACTGGGCCGGAGGTGAGCTCATCATCCGCGAGCCTGCGGCTCTGCTGATGTCATCGCACAACTTGGTGGCAGGAAATGATACGGGAGCAGGAGCCTGAGAGGAAACTGAATTGAGCAACTGAGGTTAACTACTCTGGCGTTTTATCATGTGGCATTTCCAGGGACTTTCTAAGAACCTGAGGTTGGGTTTGGCTGCCCAGCGTCAGTTAGCTTGCTTTGCACGCCACACTCAACAGCGCTAACGGCAGTGGGATGGGGGAGCAGCTGTGCTGACCACATGGCAAAACAAGGCAACATCTGCCTCTCCTGGGTTGCTGGCCCCTTCCTCCTCCCACTCGAGGGAAAATATTTAATGAATAGCTTTCTACGATGCTCACTGAAGGTAGGACTCAGCTGCATGCAAGTTTTCCTGGCATCTGCCTCAGAAATGGCCCTGAATGGTACAAGCTGGACCTGGATTTGCACTTTCCCAGGGTTGTAGTGAGGCTGGGGCTCTGGGTGGTGCATCTGTAAGTTCCTACAACAGTGATAACAGTTCTCTGGCATCTCATCTCAGAGAAGCTTAGATAACTTTGCAGCCCTATATAGAAACTTGCCAATGTCATCATTCTCTGTGTAGCTGATGCACTAGCATCTCTGCTAGTGTGCCAGCCACTAATAGAGAGCACTGCCTTAGAGTACAAGCCAGGAAGGAGAGAGCAAGACTATCATGGAGGCATGCTGGAGTTAATCCAGGATACTAGGATGTCCCAAATGTCAAGGGATCTTCAAGTCTTTTTTTTTTTTTTTCTTCAAGTAAGGTAAGACATTCATGATAGACTATTTTACATTAACACAGCCAGACAATTCCACTGAGCCATACCTGTAACAGTGACCAGAACCTCAGATACATGACTTCTTGGAAAGACAAAGATACAGATTCTCTTCCCATCCCTCTTTTCTGCCTCCACTTCTGCTGAAGTAGTCACAACTGAATTCGACGGAAGGAATGTGCTACCCCGCCTGTTGTAATGTGCCTGGAAGCCTTCCAAATTCTCCTCTGTTTGTAGGATTTACCAGAATGATTGCAGCCAGTGCTAGAGCTTTGGGGGTACATGCATGGTTTGCCAGGAGCATGGCTGCACAGTTTAGTCTCATGTAATTATGATTATCTAATTTCAAACCTTGTGTGGCTGTCGCCGAGCTCAAATTCAAGTCACTGCTTCCCTGAGGATTTCCTTCCTGAGACACTCCTTCTTGGACCACTAGTTGAGGCTACAAAGAAAAACACCAAAAACAAACACCCACACACATAAAATTAGGTAACAAGACAAAATTTCAAATACACAAAGTAAATGGAAAGCAAAAACCCTTTGATCAGTGTTATTTAAATAAGACTGTGCAGCCCTGAAAGCTTGCCCATTTGCCACCACTTCCTATATCCAACCACATGCAAGAGCAAGCGCCAGGGCATGTAGTGTCCACACACATTCACAAGCATCTCTGAGTGCTTGTCAGAATCCATAATAAGCCACCATATTACCAGTCTTATGAGACACACAGCCCCACACTTTGAAAAAATCTCCCCATTATGCAGCTGTGGAGAAATTTTTTCATCCTTAAGAACACTTTCTATATTTCAGGATATTTTCCTGTCCTGAACAACTAAACATTTTGTCCATCAAAAATTAAAAAACAAATGGCTGTTCGTTTTCTTCTGCTTTGGTTTGGCCCCCCAAAAACTCCTCAGCTATTAAAACAAATTAATTTTGAACTGAAACATCAGAATGCTTCACTAACCAAAGTTAGAATGACACATTTTGAAACATTAAAAAAGAAAAAAAGAAAAAGGAGCCAGTGTACAAAGAGTTTTAACTTCAATAAATTGGCATGTATTCAAGATTTTTTTTTTTTTTACAAATTACTATGCAGCTCATTGTTTATATTAACGAACACCCTAACTTACAGCTCTGGCACACAACTCAGTTAATTTAACCACAAAACCCCAAGCCCAACCCTAGAACTGCAGCGACTACAATCTGTTACAGAAGAGAATGGCTGGAAGAGTCTTTTCCGACCTCATTTGCAGCCTGTTATAGATGAGAGATGGCTATAAATTATTTCTAGCATTCTATAGGTGTTTATAGACTGGGCAAATCCCTGAGCACCCTGATCCAATTAGACCTGCTTTGAGCAGTGGTTTGAACCAAAGGATCTCCAGTGGGCCCTTCCAACCTAAATTATTCTATGATTCTAAAAAAATAAGAAGCAGCATAGGTACACACACAGCTGAGGGATACCAGACATTCAATACCACTATTAGTAGATCCTGGAAGCTATCAGGATGCTCCAAACTGTTGTCTTGCTTATTCCGTGTGGCATAAAGGTCTCAAGGAAGAATAAAGTACCAACTGAATTTATAAGGAAGTGTTTTAATTAGATTATCATTACAGAAAAATAAGAATTTCCATGGAAAAATTTTTTTTGAAATTGCACTTCTACCTACAAAAAAAAAAGAGAACATAGGACAGGAAAACTATTCCAGCTAACTTTATTTCAGACGTCAGCTTTTGACAGCACACACATGGGTGTCTGTGCCCCACAAGATGTTGGAGAGCATGTTCTCAACACTACCTGGCTGCCCCCATTTCCTTTTCCATTGCAGGAGCCTGTCCCTAAGGGGAAGCGGGGGGTGTCTCTCTGCAGCCATGTCAGGCACACAAAATACCTACCAAGCAGGGTTGAAGCCATCTCCTCTGTCACTACTACTGTCAGTTTAACCACAAGACAGCCCTACCAGCAGGTGTTTTATAAACTGTCCCTTCCTCTGAAACCCTCTCAGGCTTGTCCTGCATAGGATCCTCAGCTTTATATAGTATGTACTTCACTTTTTTTGGCTTTCCTGAACGCTACAACAACAGAGCCAAGGCTTCTCTGCCCCAGTTCAGACTGCATCACGGCAACAGCAGAAGCTGGGACTGAATCTATTCCTTCCACAGAATTTCATTGCCTGCTCTTTCCCTTACCAGTCAGGAAGCAGAAAGGCAGTCTAGCACTCCTGAGAGTTAAACTTGCCTATTTCAGATTAGATGAGGAATGCATAAACTAGTGCCAGAAACTGCCTGCCAGCTCCTCTGGAGTCCTTTGGCCTCTCTATTTGCATTTACCCACTGTAGTTCATGGCTACACATACAGGACACATCCGTTTGTACCATTGTCCAAGACAAGGTAGTAGCTTAGGCCTCCTTCCCCCTCTCTTCTCAGTCTCTGCCTCCTCTCATGCACATGGCCAGGTCAAATTGCACCTGCTGATGAATATCCCTCTTACCCCATCTCAAATTCAGCAATATCCAGACTGCTTCGAACCTACTTGCAAAGCCCTGCCGCCTTTCACTGCTCCCAAGGAAGGCCAGTCACACTGCTCAGATTGTCTGCTAGCCCTCATGCAACCATCTGGATGCCAGTCCCTGACCCTACTTTCACCTGGTCAGAGTATGCCATGTGATGTTGCTCTATTCTCATCAGTGCTTCTTTTTAGCACAAATCCTCCTCTCCTAGCTACTGCTTTCTAGTTGGGTTGCAACTTCAGAGTAACTTCTAAGGGTCAGCTTCTGAGCCCCCTGAAACTTCCATCTGTTTGCCTCAGGGGTCTGTCTGAAATTTTGTTGCAAAGCAATTTGAGTTCAGACAGTCTCAACCACATCTGAAGAGTACACTGCCACCACCCAGTGCTTCCATGAAGGAGTGAGAAACCCTCTCATCCAGGACAAATTCTCAGAGCAGGGAGAACCCTGCAATCACGATCCTTCAGGAAACACCTATACTATCTCTCACTTCATAAAGTTATCTTCAATCTATGTTAGCTGGGGAGTCAGAGGTATGGTTTCTGGCTGTACCAGTCCCTCCCTGTCCCCAGCCCTAGTTCAGGCTGATGCTGTCTCACACTTAGCTGTATTACCTAGCATTTTCAGTGCAGCTCAGCAACGTTCAGCTCTGTTCTCTATCAGCAGATAACAATGCCTCCCTTCTCACAGTCCCTTTTGTCCTGGACACTCTGCTTAAACAGAACTATGCTCCTCATCTGGTCCAGGGAGCAATCTATGTATCCCTGCTTATAGAGTCTTTGGGCAGGAAAACAACATCTTCCCCATAGAATCTGAGCTCCTTCTGACCCACTCTGTCCTTGAAAGGGAATCAAGACCTAGGACTGGCTGTGCCCCTTATCCCTTCTGATATCTCTCCAATGCACATGGCTCTAGTATATATCTCTCTGAGCTATACATGTTCAAGTCATTTTTCTTGCTTGCTTGCATCTAATTCATGAAAGAGTATCTTCTCTCCTGATTTGCTGCTGCTTTGTATTTTTTCTCTTGTCTCACTTCTTTCTCTCTCTAAAAAATCAAAGACAACCTAAAAAAAAACCAAATCTTTTTTTTCTTTTTCTACTTTGCAGCCCTGAGATGTTTCTTTTTCCTCCAAATGCACTTTGGGCTTTTCACAACAACCTGGCCATGGCACCCTTCCACTACTGAAAGGGAGAACGCTGTCCTTTATTCATGTCCTTCTAGGTCCTCCTGCTTCTCTTTGAGATTTGTCAGCCCACAAATGACACCAGCAGAGCGCACTGGGTAAGATGTTTTGATCTCTAAGACACAGCCATTTCTGCCTCCAATGCTTTTCCATAGAGCTTGAGGATCCCAATTTGCAGAGCTGATTGCTTTAAGCACTGGTAACATACCAGATTTCCTTACAGTGTATTTAAATAACATAATAGAAATGGGCTTAGAAAAAGCAACAGGCTTTTAGCAAAAGCTATGTGCTGACCTCGACTGTGACCTTCTCATCTGGATTTCAAAGAAGAAACAGCAATTGGACAGATTTATGGAGTAGATCTCTTGTCTGGGAGATTCAGTTCTGCACTGGGTTTGCAGACAGTTGCCCTCCATCACTATCCAAGAAATATTTGTATGCCAAGGTCACTGTCATGTCAGAGAAGTCTTCTAATCTCTCCACATCCCGGCACTTCCTCCCTGATGAAGATTTCCTTCCAAGCCTCCTGCGTAGCCCTCACGGACTGCTCTATCCCTCTGTTTCTGCTGAACCACACAGTGTCTTTCCATCCTAAGCACTCCTGTGGCACCGCAGCTGTAGAACAAACCTATGGATTCTATGGATTCCTGCAGCAAGTGCACAGCTTAGCTTTGGTCTAGAATTTTTTGTGGTAACAGATACACACCAAATAATGGTTTGTGGTTGTTGTGGGGTTTTTTAATCACTCCTAATGATAGATAACATGCCATTAATTGTTCACAGGACTGAATAGCCTTATTGATTAAAAGCTTTCATCTTTTTTTCCACACCTGAAATGTTCTATCTTCATCTACTGATTCTTACTAATCCTTTGTTTGCTGCATAAAAGAGCCTCCTGCTGGCAGGATTCAAAGCTTCGTCATTCAGCAAATTTCACTTTTTGCTTAATTTTAAGTTTTTTCTTTTGAGACAAACTGACACACTAAGCAATCACTTCAGTCTTTCAAGACTCCTGGGAAGACAACGCCTCTGCCCAAGAAAGGATGGAATCTCTGGTCTGACATTCCAAGTCTGGGAAAGTACTGTGGAAGACTAATTAAGTCTTAAATAAGTCTTGAATTAAGTACAGCAGCTCTCCTGGGCTCAGAATTCTTCAGGAGCTGAATCTTAGGGGTCAGTGGAAAGGCAGTCAGAGGTTCCCTTAATGTGTTAGCTTTCCAGGCCACCTAGGCTGAAAGAATCTCATTGCAGATAGAGAGCCTGAAAAGAGCAAACGCAACTGAAAATCCTCCATGATCTGTGACTGGAGAAGAGGAAAAGGACTACACACTGTACTCACCCACTTGCGGGGCCTCCCTCTTGGCCTTTTCCCAGCAGAAGGTCCTACCTTTATTGAAAACAAAGGGAAAAAAAATATTTTCAGCTTTCATATTTGCTGAGCACTGTGACTAATACACTGAACCTGGCCAAGGTGACCTCTGAATAAAGTTCTTGTGAGACAAGTAGCAGAAAAGGCAAAAGCTGGGGATAGAAGACAGTTGAGGAGGAAATGCCTGCCAGACTATGCTCATTGTGATTATTTGGCAATGGTGGAGGAGAAACGCTAGAAGGAAGCTGCTAAACAGGCAGTGGCAACACAGGAAGGCTGGGAGGCGAGTTAGGACTAAAACCACAATAACTGGTTTGTCCAACAGTGGCAATTAAAGATGAGCTGAATTAGGGGCAACTTTCACTGTCTATCTTTAAGCTAAGAGAATCCTCCCTGCTTGTCCTAGAGCAATGCTTCAAGAAGGGACAGCCAGATTCTCTCTCCTCCATAAAAGAATATAAGCCATTTACTCTTACCATTTGTCCAGATACAGTAGGCACTTTCTTGCTTCCTTTTGGCCTTCCTCGTGGTTTCTTCACTGGCAATGGTCCCACAGCCTCCTCCTGGGATAAAAGGAGAAAATCATTTAAGCAGGATGATCCCTGGAACAACTTACAGCCTCCCATTCTAATATGTCTTAGACTGTCTTACACCAATAATAGCACCCAGACCACTAAATACCTGGTTGTCTCTGCTTTTCCAGCTGCAAAATGCGTTAGAAGATGGCCAGCAATACCCCTACACCGTTGTCTGGGGAAATGAAGTTCCCAGGACTCTGACCATAGTGCCTGGAATGGGGAGAGAAAAGGCCTTGGCCTTCTCCGCTCTGTCTAACTACTGGTGCAGAAGCAGAGGGTGATGACACCTGAAAGTCTCTAGACTGGAACAGAGACCTGGCTAGCTTCTCTCATGGCATTTCCTGGCCTGAATCATCATGGCCTGCCACATTAGAGGCACCTCTGAAGCCAGTGGCTGAGATGCCACAGGGTGCACATACTGCTGCATTCCTGAATAGCAATAATATTTACCAGAGAACACCTCGGTTTCCCTTGCTCTTTGTTAGTGAGCCACTCCCCAGGACTGCCTGCAAATCCTACCAGGCTAATGCCATAGCATTCTCAAGCAGCCTCTTAGGATGATGTGCCCTCACCTGTGGCTGCTTCTTTGGTCTTCCTCTCTTTCTCTTCAGGCCTTCGGTCAGTGTAGAGCTGGGATTCACTGGCCTCTCGTTGCTCATGTTGGCACTTTCCACAGTTTCCAAATGATAATCCAACAGATTATTTTTCCATCGAATGGGAAAGAAAACTTGTCTGTCTTTCCTTATCTTGTTACGGATTCTCCTCTACCTGCACGGCTGAAATAGTGAGAGAGAATCAGGCATGACAGCTTGCTATTGTTTATATCAGCTGGAAGAGTCTGGGACACAGCAGGCATTTACAAGCATAACCATGCTTTATAAACATTATTGAACCATTCGCTTACATGGCCCATTCCTCAGCTTTCTGAGGCTTTTGGCCAAAGGAGCTGATTGCTCCAGGTGCCAGAGTGTGTTGGTACCTGTATCTACCTTTCCCCCCTTGTTGGCCACTTTCATCCGAACTGACAAAGACAATGTCTTCAGCTCTCTGAACTCCCCTCTTTGTAGGCTTCCTTTACCTGAGGAGGAAGGAGGTGGGAAACAAAGTGGTGGTGCTGAGTTATAAACGCCCCATTCAAGGGTAAAGCTTCATTTGGAGCTCCTATATTGTCAGATACCAAAGCTAATCCTGAGACCCAAATCCACAGCAAAGAGAGCCTTACATCAGGATGCTTGAGAGAGCAAGTATCAGGGTACAAATTCTTTAACAAGTGAATTTGTCTCTGGAGCTGCCCCTCAAGAGTTTGTTCCTAATCACTGGACTGAACAGGCACTGTCTGGAGAGATGGCCTGACCCCATTTCAGGGCACTCAGCCTCTGGTCCTGCATGAGGCTCACTGTTTCCTACAGGACGAAAGAAGTCACCCAGACCTGGGTTTTGCTTGGATCCTGAGCACTGGTTTGTCTACTGCAAGTTTTGCATCAGCAGGCTTGCCAGTCAGCCTCCTCCCTGTCCCCAAGCTCTACTTAGTGCCTGCTGTGGTTGGAGTGAGCCCTGATCTGACTTGTTCGCCCTAAGAAATAACCAAGATCATGAGCTGTTGAGGGTACATAGGAAACCAATGACTTTCCTTGCTTCTGCTTGAGGTTTCTCCTCTGGCATTGTCTGCCAGAGAAGGTGGCAGTCTGACTGTGAGCCTTTACACCCTCACATCCCGAAGCAGGAAGAAGAGGGAAGAGACCTTGACCAGAAGCTCAGCTCGCACCTGAATCCCAGGCACGTTAAGAGAGGTGGGGGTCTTGCTCGCGCGTGAGGTAAACCCTAGCCAAGGATCTGAGTTCAGCTCCCAGTTTGCTGATCTGCTTGAAAAAGGCACTTGCAGCCTCCCCAGACCTTGGCCCTCCTTTCCTTCTTGCACAGGAGGGAGGGCTGAAGATGAGAGGGGCTGAGGGGACTGAGCCTGGCTGGACAGAGGCCAGCAGTGCTGGCTGAATCCTCTTTTGTCAGTAATTCTTACCACAAAATAAATAGCTGAGAATAGTGCGGTTGGGAAAGCAACATCATTGCTTGCCTAGGAAAGCAGGAGTATATAGATGAACAATGCATTTCTACCATTGCCTTCTCCTTCTCATCTAGACGTAGCAGGGGTAATCTGCTTTGGCTATAGAAGCTCTTCTACCTCCACCTGAGAAATATTTTTTGCAGCTCTTTGCTCTACCTGTTTTCTTTCTCCTTTCTCACTTGTTAAATGAAAGGTAACAACAGCATGCTTAAACAGCTCTTCATCCCATCGGCCTTGAGTGCTGCTGGGTCCCTAGGTCCCTCTGCCAGGCTCTACCTGAGGCAATAAAGGCAGTATTGCAAGTAAGGTGGTGCACAGCTGCACCATGTAGAAGAGTGTGACTGTTTTCTTCAAAATAATGCTGGAGGGCAGAAGCTGGGTTCAGTTCCAGTTCATGCATCAGCAACCCTACCTAGTGAACTCTCTGGATGTCCCTTTGTGCACACTGTTGGGACCCAGCTCACAGGTGCTGCTGCACACTCGGCTTTTCTATCAAAACCTCTGATCAGAGGGCGATGGAAAGACCATAGCTCAGGTCTCCGAGTTCAGGCTGCATCTGGAGGGGAGACAGAAAAAAAAAGTTTCTTTGTACTTGCAAGCCACGCACAGTTGCCACCAAGTCCCTGAGAGACAAGCATGAAACACTTTTGCAGTCTCTTTCAGAGAAGAGCTGTGCTTTTAGAAACTGTTACCAGAGCTTTGTAGTTTGATCAGATGTTCAAGTTCCAAAGATGAGAGGGCCTTAACTGAAGGTGACAACAAATATTCTACCCTCTGGTCCAGCTACTGTTTCCTGCATCCGCATTTACTGGTCAGAATTGGGGCTCAAACGGCCTTGTGCTGGTCCTGGCATTTGGGGCTGGCTGAGGCAGGAGGGAGTCACTGAGGTACATGGACCCTGGAGCAGAGAAGCCTTAGTGCCTCTTCCCAAAGGCAGGTCTAAGCCAGCCCTGGCTTGTGCTGCACACTGCTGCTGGATCAGCCCAGAGTGCTGCAAAGGTGGCTTGAAGCCTCCTGAGCCTGAGCCTCCCCTCAGCTGCCTGTGGAAAGGGAACAGACATCACCATAAGAATGGACAAGTGTGAAAGTGCTGACCAAGCCAGGTCCCTGAGAAGAGATTAAGGCTGCTTTGACAACACAGCTTCTACCTGTGGATCACGGCAGTTTGAAAGCACTGGTTCAGTGCCTCTTGGAATTCAGGTCCTAATGCTAATATGTGGAGAAGAGTTACAGAGGAAATATAAACATGTCCTTGAAAAGTATCCATACGTGCATGTTTTTCCCTGTTTTTCCATGGTAATGCTGAAGCGTAAGGAACAAGATGAATGATGGGTTATAGCAGGTATTGTCAAGGATAACAACAGATGCAGTTATATCGGGGGAGGCTGTGCTGATAGGAGGGCCGAGTTAAGTATTTGTATTTTATTTTTCAACCTCAGATTGCGCTATCTGCTTGGTCACCTCAGGCTGGACATGCAGAATCTGAAAATGTCACTGGCAGATGCAGCAAGAAAACTTCCAGCATTCACTCCATATTCTAACAAAATGTATGCAGTCATGACAGATGCTGAAGCCATTGCTCTTATTGACACAACCTCTCTCATGAGTTCACTGTAACTGAAACCTGCATTAAATCCAAATTTTGCATGTCATTATTCAAGTGGGAGCAACCACAGTGTATAGAATTAATTTTTCCCTAGTTGCAAAGAAAGTCAGTTCTTGCACAATGATTGTTTTCTAAATCTTGCTAGACTGATACACTCTACAATGTCTTTCACATATCTGGCAAGCTTTCTACAGACAGGACTGCAGACAAACATACAGAGACTGCCGGGAGATAGCAGTGTCTTTGTACATCTCTCTTCCACCTTCCCATCACCCACCAAAGGCACACACTTCTTGAAGCCTGGTATGAAAAGAAAAAAAACACAAGCAAAGCTCTACAAGCATCAGTCCTTAGGGCTTTTGTAAGCTTTACATGACTCAGTGTAAGATGCATACAAAGCAAAAGCACCCACTGCAATTCTACTCCAAATTTCTCAATAATAGCTTTCCATTTATATCTATAAAAACCAAAACCAATATTGACTCCCATTGTATACCAAAAAACAAGTATGCTTTCCAGGGTCACTGCACTCCCCGCTGGGAGTGGAGCCAGCAGGGCTGAATTCCAGTCCTATACACTGTCCACAAGGGCACAAGATCTAAAAAACCTATCCAAATGCTTGTGGGCCTTAGATTACCTTTATGTCAGCCATATACACAGCTTTGCAAACAATGCAGATATGCGAATACATGTTTTTGGCGGTATTCAGCCCTCTATGTTGCAGAGACATCACCTAAAACAAAGCACCTCATGTGGCAGAAGTATTCCCAGGCACCTGGCAGAGGACAGAGGATTCTCACAGTCTAACGCTTTGCACCTGATTTAGGTGCTAAGTTGGACAAAGCTAGTTTTTCTACCATACTGAATTCTCAGGAAAGAAAAGCTCCTCCTGGGGGCAATGTAGTTGTAATCTAACACAGGCTATTGAATTGTGTTCTTGAGGGACGTTTCCCTTTCCACAGACTACAGAGGAAGCCTTGGGGATGAGCCTGCTGACTTGGGCAGGTAAATTAAGTGACAGAACCCCTTCCTGTTTGTTTCTTCAGGGAGGTTACATTTTAGGCTATGTCCTTGGGTGAAATACAATGACACAGGGATGCTTGAGACATCGTACTAAAACCCCCAAACTGTGTGCATGATTCACAGCAAATGCTGCCAGAAAATTATTGTCTAGCTGCAGTGCCCACATACAAAATAAAAAGCTCACAAAGCCTTTTTCAAAGCATAATAGGAGTGTGATTATAAGAGACCCTTCATTATAGCCTTAACTCTGCCACTGTCCCTATAATAATAGGAAAAAATATCCACAAAGCACAACTCCCACTTAGTAGCACAGCGCCATTGTTCTGCTGTCACGTGTGACAAAGTAAACTCAGGGTAACTTCACTGATGTGAACGTGGTCACTCTTCAGTCCCTCTAGTAAAAGAGGGAGGGAAAAATTTGGCCCAAGCCCTGCATCAAGCAGAGCAGGATAAAAGACTTTGTTAGTCAAGACATCTAAAGAAGGGGACTAAGAAGGCTGGGCAGAGAGAAACCTTTCATTCCAATAACTGTAGCAATAACGATCCACACTCACATTATGAGAAATTACTTTCACCTTCCGAGAAATCAAATGCTCACGTCTTTTTCAGATCTCACAGCAGATCAAGAAATACCACAGCTTGTCACAGTTCCCCATGAACTGTTTGATCAGAAAAGCAGGATAGCCAGGCACTAGAATATCTCCCTTGGGAAAGAGCAGTGGTAGTAACTCTCTAGCAAATGCACCTTTTCTGACAGATTTTTCTGTGAAATGAGGAACTTATGGGCCACTAAATCAAGCTTGTGGCAACAGCAGGTAACTGCCACAGTCTTATAAATCACATCTCAAAAACATAAATAACCTCTCTAGGTGATTTCCCTAACTACTCTGAGTGGCTAAGTCTAAGCCTTCTTGGTCTCATGCTTAAAAGCCTCCTAGTTCCTTGCCTGTTGTTTTTTTAAATGAGCAATTTATTGTCATTTGTTCTTGCATCACCAGGTCCTTCAGCAGCAACAGTCCTCTCTCCTCCATTTTTAAACCCACTCTACCAGATATACACTTTAATCTGATCTCCCCCATCTTGCCTGGCTGAACAAGCCAGTGTGTTCCAATTTCTTGAGATGTGATTATATCTCCCGATCATTTAGGCTTTTACACCCTTTCCAATCTGAGCTCAACACTTCTGAATATGATAAGGATTCTTACTCTCAAAACTATTTTCAGCGAGGACAGCTTGACTAACTTAACCTCTCACTTATCTGAGAAGCATAGGCTAAGCAACAGTTGAGTGAGAAAAATTCAGTTCCCGTGTAACATTAATAGCATGAGCTTCCCAACTGATTTAACCAGCAAGCTATTCCACCACCTCCAGCACTGATAAAATATTAAGTACAGAAGACAGAAACTATTTAAGCTTACAGAGGACAAAAAAAAAACAGGAACCATACAGGCTTCCAGGCTTCACATCAGTGCTAGGGACCAGCTCAAGGCCTAAACGAGGACTTCTGTAGCTGTATCTACAGAGTTACATTTCCAACTTTGTTACAGATTTCTCTGTGTAACCCTAATGAAAGTGCCTTCGTGTGTTTCAGTTCCTCATCCACAAAATGGCGCGTAGTTCCCTGACTGCTGAGCTATGCTGGTGGTGGGGCTGAGGGGAAAGAACCCGAGTGAGGCAGGAAGAGGCCATCCTGTCTGTGCCTGTCCTTCTGAGACAGCCGGCAAGGTAGGCAGGTACTACCAGCTGGGACAGGAGCTCATGGACTAAAGACCTGTCTACTAGGAAACAGACAGTGCCAGAAGCTTTTTTTACATTAGAGACATGTACAGCTACATGGGAAAAGGGTTGTTGATTACTGAGTTTCAAGCAATGATGTGGACATGAATAGGCTCTGTTTCCTATTTCCCTGAACCTGAGCGCCCAGCTTCAGCACAGCATCAATACACTGCAAGAGCACTCTCTTGAACGAACCTACGCTTGATGCAGTGCCTGCCAACTTATTTCTCTCTCTGTCCAGCTACCTGAGCCAGTTACTACTCTGAGAGGCACCTTGCTCATCCTAATCCATACCATAACTAATCATAGAAATACCACCATGGCTCTGCTGTATCTAGCCTAAAATATTCCCATTCCTTCCTCAGAAAAGTGAGGCTTTGCACTCCATGTGTGGAGTCCTAGCTGCACTGAGGTCCTATTCATTTCTGTGTGCGCAGGCTTTTCCCTGAAGGTTGCCACATACTTCCACAGTGAAGGGCTCAACCTCAATCCTACCTCAGCACCATCAGCTTCCAAGCCCTGCCAAGGCCCCAGGCTTCTTATGGTCAGAGCAGGCAAAGCAAGGAGGCAGTTAACCATCCCAGGGAAGACGTGGAAAAGCACTGCTGGATACCAAGACCAGAGGGGAAGAGAGATCTGGAATCTGTTCCTGACTCTGATCTTGCGCAAGTCATGTAATCTTTCTGTGCTTCACATTTTCTGTCCATAAGATTATGGAACAACACTGGAAGTATTAACGCTTGCCCTCAACCTGGGGTGGAAGGACTGAGGATTTAAGTCATTCCTATTTGTAGACTAACACTAAGAACCCCCAGGAGAAGAGAACAGAGCAAGGCATTATTAGCAGACTGCACCAGCAGCCTCCCCCATGTCGTCGTGTTCGGGAGCACAAAGGAGAGACTGTCGCAACAGAAGAAATACAGCCCAGGATTAGCCACATCCTGCTGAGCAGCAAAACACCCTTACCCTCTTCCCCCAGGAAGCTGAAGGCTCGTGGGACCGATTTGGCCCAAAGCTGTAAGCTGGAGTTCCCTGCCTTGGGAACCTGGCACAGAGCAGCACTGGAGTGCGAGTTAGGGTTCCCCAGAGCTGCGGCACGTTGCTGAACTGCACAGCACTTCTCACCCACTCCCAAACCAGAGCAGGCAGGGGGCACAGGGCCCAGCTCACTGTCTCTATCCAAGGAAACTCACATACCAAACTCAGGACCCCAAGTCTTGAGGCCACTGCCTGAGGTCTTAGACACCCTTCCAGCACTTCTCCCAAAAGTATCAAGCCAGATCAGTGACACTTAATCCCTCTGTGTGGATTGCAGACTCCCTAGCATTACACATTAAGAGCCTGTTAAAATTCTCCCTTAGGGAATTTGCCCAAAGACCCAAATGTTTGCTAAAGGACTCTCTCTTCTCTTAAAGTCTCTATCCAGACACTTTCACCAAAAAGCAAGCTCCCCAAGCACTGCAGAGTTAAATCAGTGGAGAAAAACCAACAGTATTTACAGGGAAATAAAAGGATAAGGAGAAATCTGTGCTTACTAAAACAAAATTAAAAATCACAGTCATCTCTTATTTCAGATAGCATCAAGCCTTGCTCCTCTGCGGAATTACCATCTTGTTCAGCCCGACTACTGACATCTGCAAAACACTGTCCACTTGCGCAAAACCAGGAAATGGCCCTCTGCGTTTCCTGGTGAGGACAGGCATTTTGGCACCTGGCACAGGGACATACGAGGGAGCAAGTTTTGTGCTTTAACCTACTTCCAAAGTCTCTCTCAATTACTGAGATGCAAGTTATTAATCCCTGTGCCTTAATAAACCCCAGCGTCTTGCAGATGAGCTCTGCATACGCATTTCAAATGCAGGCTTGCTAATGTGGTAAGAAAGGAACAAGATTACCTGTTGAGATGTTGGGCAGCACCACTTGACCTGACCCCGGCAGACCTAGCAATGAAGGCAGGAGAGGAAGACAGAGGTATCGAGCAGCTGACACCCCTTTCTGCACTGGAGAGAAGCAGCTAACCGAAGTCTCTGCACACATTCATTTCAGGAGCCTTACAATGAGCCGAACACTATTTATTGCGCTCCCAGTTAGTGATATGGAAAGCAGCATGAGCACTGCCAGTGATCTCCTTCTGATGGCAGTCCTGAGTAGTGACAGCAAGTGAAACCGAGTTCACTTCAACCTGCCTGGAGTCTCACGCTAAACTGGCAACAACCAAAAATAAGAAAAATCCCCAACCAGACCACTTACACCAGACAGCTTGTACCACTGCCCTGCTTACTAAAAATAAGGCCAGTTTCCAAATGTGAAATGAATGATCTGAATAAAGGGGACAGATTATTTCACAGACTTCCCTCTTTACAAATGCTAGAAAGAATCACACTGACCCTGTTTTATGAAAGAAAACAAAACAAAACAAAATAAAACAACAAAAAAAACACCAAATGGGTAGCCCCAGGAAGGCTTGTGATGACAAAGTGGTTATTAATCTGAGTGCAAAATGCGCTCGGGGCATTTCTATAAGCCACAAATAAAAATGGGAAGCTGACTTCAGTTGAGCATAAATGTATTTAGAAAGGAGATGTTGCATGGGTCTAAGTTAGGTATTCTATATTAACTATGTGAACAACCATTAGAGCTCGTAAAAGTCCCCAGAAGTATTTTGCAAAGGAAAATGCAGACTTTTGATATTACTGGCTTGGTATATTTAAGACGCGCACATTGCGTTTTTTTGGCACATCACCGTTAGCAAAACCAGAGAATTAAAATATCTCAATCTGTACCTGTATAAAACCCATTACAGTATCTTAGAGACAAAGTCTGAGGACTCTTCTTTATGTCAAGTAGTAAATTGCTTACAGTGACAGTACAATTGAATAAACTGAAGACTATTTTTTTTTTCTCAGAGCTGTCCATATAGAAGATTTGCAATTATTTGAGCTCCTCAGTAATTTCTGAAAATGTCAGTAAGGCACCTAAATCACTTACTGCAGTTTGGAAAATATTGGTCTCGACCTTATCAACATGGGACTGATGATCTCCTGGTTAAGGACGTACATGGGGGCTCTGGAAAGGTGTCCAGTTCTGGGGGCTGCCATGTGCTTCCTATGTGACCTCAGGAAAGTCACCTTTTCTTTGTACTGAGTTTCCTACATATAAAGTGGGGATAACACACAAAACAGGTAGCATCTTGCTTATTTAGACAATATTTTCTTTGGGAAGAGATACATTTCCTACCATGTAATTCCACAGGTCTTAGGCAAAGTGGCTCAAGACTTTATTTGGAGCTCCTAACCACTAATAAAAGAAAATCAACATGAAATGTTAAGAAAAGCCTTTAATCACCCCTACAACAATGTCTAATCCAAAAATCATAAAATAGTGTATGAATTCCAGTACCTGAAAATCATTATCTATTAATCTAAATGCTTAAATATATCTAGCTAATCTATCAAAAATCCTCCTGCATACACACTACTGTATTGTATGGAAATACACAAACTTTTTTCAATTTTTATGAAAAATATTTTAATATTATTTAATACTATTTTTTAAATATCGCTAGAGACAAAGTTGTATGCATGCTGTACAAACACAGAGTAATCATAATGACCAGGTCAGAACCTAAATTGTTATGCATTATATGAAATTAAGAAATCTGCATTTCATTCAAATACTTCCTGGCAAGGAAATACTAAACTGGATTCTACAGCACTAAACCAGAGATGGTTGACTGTCCACAAGTGCTAAAGAACATTATTAATATTGTAGAAATTAAACTTCTAGTTAGGAAATGTCAGATATAAAATTGACACATGGAGTCCTATTTAATCCTTATTGGGCATATATTGGGGGATAGTGTCTTTAATTTCATATCCACACTTCATAATTTCATTAGCATTTAAGGCCAAGAGAAATTATTTGATCATTCTGTATATAAATGACTGCATTTCATCATTATCCTTGGACTGAGCCCAAAACTTTTATACTTGACTGAAGCATCGGTCCCAGAAAATCATGTGTTCTCGATTTAAAGACATCATGGGATGGAGAATGTACCACTACCCTTGGACATGTGTTCCAGTGGTTAATCCCCTTTAAAAAGGGTGCCTAATTTACAATTTGATTCGTGTGCTTTCAGATTGCAGGTGCTGGTTCTTATTGTACTTTTCTCAGATAAGCACCCAGCCTACCTATTCCCTACCTCCCTTGCTCAGCGATACTTCTACACTGTTATCAAGTCCACTCACACTATTCTTCTAAAAAATTAAATAGACTGAGCTCCTTAAGTCTCACACTGTAAAGCTTTAAAAAAAAAAATTCATTTTTGTGCCACTCTCCTCATCATCAAATATTAATACCTTTTAAGAAGAGGGGCACCAAAGCAGCATGCCCTACTTCAGTAGCTGCCTTGACCCCCACTAAAACAGAGGTAAAATTAATTCTTCTTTTCCACTCCTGTGGTTTAACAGCCAAGGATCATAGGAGCCCTTTAAGAACACAAAATGATTTTTTCTACAGCATTCCCATTCATTTCACAAGCTGTCCCTTCCATCCAGTAAACATTGCTGTTTCTTTTTACTCCTTTGGCCAGTTCTTTACTGCTCTGTGCAACCTTTTTCAGAAGGTAAAATTATCTGTTCCCCCCAGACTTTACAACGGCAGTCCTTACCACACCATTTAACTGCTTTACAAACATGAATTAACGAATGTGTCCACTGCCACTCTATGGTGTGATAGCAGTTGTGTATTTTGCAAGGAAGGGGAATTAAGATCAGTATCTTAGATATCAATATCTAGGTAAGATGTTGCCAGCAAAACAGTTTTACCCTGTGCCGATTCCATCCAGCTAGGCATGTGAGGATACCGTCAAAGCTTCCCTTGGGCAGACTGGTAGATCTGGTCCCTGTTCCCTCTACCCCTGCATTCAAATCCCAGGATTTCTTCCCCTGGGCAGCCTCAATGCCAAGAGGCAAGCTCTGAAAGACAAAGATTTGAGCTGCCTGTTTTCAGCGTACATCAAACCAGCAGTGTTGTGCTAAACAGAGACCTGGATCCTGGTTGTTGGGTGCAGAACAGGACTGCCTCGACATTGTCTATCCTGCTTCTGTCCCCAGAGCACCTCAGAGAAGCCGCTATGGAGAAGAAGTTTCTGGCCAAGGGCTGAAGCCTGTTCACAATTGCACCTTCTGATTAAATGTCTCTTTTGGAGGTCCCATGAAGGAGGAACAAGCATGAGCTGGATCAATCAGCAGAAAAACAGCAGCAGCCAAATCAAGAGGACATGAGTCCTTCAAATTCCCTCTTCTTAGATGTAAAAAAAAAAAAAAAAAAAAAAAATCAAATTAGCAAGGTTTCCACCCTTGAGTGACTTGCTAATGTATTTATGCCCTGAGAGGGTTTTGTGTGTTTGCAGCAAGACTTGCCCTACATAAGGGCTAGCTTGTGCCTGCAAGATAGTTACTAGTTTCCTTCAGGAAACGTCCAGATTTTACCACAATGCAGTGCAAGTCTCTGCCTGCATTCCTATTCCTTATCTTCACTCTTCCAGAAACTAGATTGGTCACTGTGGTATAGCGCGTTATACATAGGCTAACACCAACTGTAGATTCATTTGTGTATAATCCCTTTCTGTTAGACAGGTGTATATAAAAAGCTTCATTCGCTGCTATCCTGATCTTGTCAGAGCCTCTCATGTGCACAAACCTGTATCTCGTAAGTGTAATGAAAACTAGTTTCATAGTAATTGTTCTATACATGCTTACTATTCAGGCTGTATTAATGAATATTTTAACTGGAGATTAGGCTGAGGTGTGATTTCCACAAGATAAGAAATAGATTTGCCATGCTCTATTTTATCATTGTAATGGAAGTGTGCCCCATAATATTATATTTCTTAATTCTTTCATATTATGCTCAACAGCAATTCGAACTCTCTGGATGATGCAGGGTTACAAAAATCTCACTTTGAGAAACTTGTGGACTTGTTGGAAGGCCTCCAAAAATCAGAGGCTTAGAAAACATGGCCTGTGAGGAAAGATTGAAGAATTGGGTTGTTAAACCTACAGATAGGAGAACAGAAAGGACATGATAATGGCTTTCAAATACACAGCATAGTGCGGCATCTAGGAAAGTAATAACGTGTGGATAGGATAAAAAGTCAGTTTAAATGCAGAAGGAAAAGTTAGGTTGAACATTAAGGAAAGTCTAATGACTTAATGGTCAGGACAGCAAAGCGCTGGAATAAGCTACGGAGTTTGTGGAGCTTCTGCCCATGGAGAAGCTAAAAATGGGTCACACACACATACTAGGATTGGCATGGATGGTAATAAGGCTTCCCCTAGAAATGAAGTGTGTTTGGCAACTTCTCGGGCTGCCTCCCAGCTCTCTTTTCTATGACATCAAGTTTCTAACTAGGCTGCGGTTAAGTACATTCATGCAGAACTGTATCTATCAAAAGGCCAGAATAGCTGATTCATAGGGACTAGAATTAATTTCTACTTGTTCTCCATGGCTGCAAAATCTCCTGAACTGGCTGAGTATTACTTTAGAGTCCTCGGAATCCAGCTGGTCCTACAGCTACAAAGCTTGTGATGGGGAAAGCTAAAGGATATTTCACTATTTCAGGCCCAGAATGCTGTCAATTAATTACCAGAGGGGGTAGAATTTGGCTCTTGCAATGGGAAGGATGAATCCTGATAAAGCAACACCATAAACACTATCAGCTGGTAAGAAGGCTGACCCTTTTCTACCTTTATAGCAGGAGATAGCTACTGCTCCTGACAGTGTGCAGACAAGGAAGGTGGGACAACTGAGAATGAGAAGTGAAGAGGGAACAGCTTTGCTGCAGGCAAGAAAGGGGCAGCTAGAATTAGAAAGAGCTCACACCTTGCTCAATAAAGCCATGTGGAGACATTGTGAATGGTGGTCTGGAGATGGCCTTGAAGGTCCTTTGTAACACAAAATGAACCTTTCACCAGCAGATAACTGAGCATGAACGAGGACTAGATCCCAATGGAAAAGTAAAGGCTGGATAATTCTCATCTGTGACCAGAGGCAACCAAGAGCATCAGCAGAGGGATCCACGGCAAGCAGTCCATATCAGAGGACTATCCCCTAAGAGGCAGAGGAGGAAGCCTATGGCTGGGGAGCACAGATTGGCAGGTGTAGCAAGCAGCATCCCACTGGGGGGTAGGTGTACATATGGAGGAAGATGTATGTTTCTCTGGGAGACAGCTCAGGCCCATGATTATCCCTTAGGTTGCCATCCAAAGCAGCAGCACAGCAGCACCACATTAAGGTGGCGTGTTCAAAGGAAATGCAGTAACGCCTCATGAACTGATACTTACAGCTACCCAAAGGTGCTTTGCTGGCCAGAGGATTTTATTAGCATCCCAGCTGGAAGGTCTGAATTTCTGTAAGAGAGACACAGTGTAAGACAGACAAATCTGTCTCTCCTCCACGTCTGAATAGGGCCATTCTGAAGATTGCAACATACATCTCAGGAGGGCTCCTGTAGTGATTGTGTCGTCCTTCCAATGTTCCTGTAGAAAGTTATCAGGTAGACCAAAGGCTGGTGTGTCCCAGCAAGAGAATGAGAGATGTGTCCCAGACACTATGTCAAGTAGATTCATCCTAAAGGAGCAACAATGGCAGTGCATACCATACTCCCTTCCCTGATTTTGCGATGCGTATCCCATGTGCAGCTTCAATATACCATTACTTGAATCCTTCTAGGTCTTAAAAGAGTGAAAGGAAGAGTGAAAGGGGAAGCTCACATATACTTCTAAATACCACCAAATTTCTTATGATCAGGCTGAAAAGCTCATGAAGTCAGGCTATTTTGGAAAGATGTCTGCAAAGAACCAATAAGCGTACTGATGGAGAGCTGCAGAGCCAGTGCCAGGCTTGCAGTACAGGTACAGCCTACAGGCTATGCCCCTGGCAAGGTGTCTGCTGCTTACTGTTGTTCTCTTTTCCACTCAATCTTACAACAAACAACTGAGATTCAGGAGGAAGCGTTCCCTTCCCCAGAGCAGAACCAAAGCACATAAGCCACAGACTTAATATTTAAGAACCTAGAGCTAAAAGGCATTGAAAAGCAAGCCCTAAGGTGTGAGACCTACTTAGTAAAGCCAAATGACCAGGTTATGAGGATCCCAGGACAGGGGACTAAGATGACTGTAGTCTCAGTATTAGCACTGTGGGGTGCATAATGCATGCTGTAATAGAGGAACGATCACAGTATAGCCCCAGCATCCCTGGCACAGGCATGAGAAAGCACAGCCCTAAGTCCCTGAAGTTGTGTTGTCCATGCCTGAGACAATTTGCAACAGATTGTTTGGAGAAAATTGCAGGGCACAGTATATTATTTATGTGTCCTGTTCTTATCCCTTTATTTCACTATCCCTTGAGGAGAAACGTGATGTTAACACAACTGGAAAAGAACACATTTTGCCTTACCTTTGTCAAAAGGCTATCGGGAGAGAGAAGGGAAGGAAGAAGAATATATAAGCAAAATGTAAGTGCCTGAAGTGTCGCTCCTGCTCCTTTACCAGGCACAACCCAAATCCTGGGGAGAAATCAGGAATGCCTCCATTAACGTCAAAGAAATGCTCTTTTAAACCTTTCGTGAAAAGGATGACATTTTCTGTGTCACCACATAGTGGCACTCTCCCCATACGTTTCCAGAAGTAAATCTGCAAGTTTTTTCCCCCATTACCAAGACACCTATGAGGATAAATGCCAGTGAGCAGACAGGGTTTTCAGAAACCACCACCAATTGAAACACATGCAACTTGTAACCAGCAGAGATGGCCAAACATCTGCTTTGACAGCACAAGTATTAGCTGATTACAAGTTGTTAGAAACCAAACACTAGAAGAATCTGATTTAAAAATTGCTGGTAAATCTATTCTTAGGATCTTTTTTTGTTGTTTTGTTTGGGGGTTTTGTTTTGTTTCCTCCCACCCTCTTCTCTACACACTTCACTTGCACTTCACTCCCTTGCACTGCAACACTCCAGATTCACCATTTTGACATCTCGGGTACTTCATGCCACTTCTGTCTTCCATAACTCTGGGCAGCACCACTCTAAACTCTGGCAAATCATTTATTCTCCATGGCTTCTCCAGAGGAAAAGCCCCAAGGACTCCCAAGCAAATACACATCTACCAAAACACCTCTCTGCTAGACACACTTCACAGGTGGATTTATTCAAGGTGAGAACAATGGTGTGTTGATAGGACTGTGGCAGAGAAACAGGACTAGGTAAGGGGAAGTGATGGAAAAGTAGGGATGGCTTGGAAAAGAGCCATTCACACAGGCTTTCCTGACAAGTGATGATTTTTCTCCTTAAGTGCTAAATGTCCACAGACAAACACAAGCCTTAATCTTGATGACCTAAACATTACACACACCTTGCACAGAGAGAAGGTATCAGAGCTGATGTCTGTAATGCACATAAAAGAGGAAGCCTACAGGATGTGAAGTCTTGCTCAGCCCTCCTAACTGACCTTTGGATGGGACCATGTGCTATTGCAGGTGGGAGCCGGCCTGCTGGTGATAAAATATCTGTCCACCCCAATGCTTTGCTCAAGTTCTTTAAGCCACAGATTGATTGATTGGGATTTGTAGATAGCAACTCAGATGTATTTACCCTCCAGTAAGACAGACTACAGCTGAATATGCAGGTGCTCTGAAGTACACCTTAAGCCCTGCCCCTTCCAACCTCCACCTTCTCACTTACTCACTTACCCAGCTCTTACGAAAGGTCTTGTGCTGTGATAACAGAGATGACAAAGGTGAGTCTGTAAGTAATGGTGAAAACATGGCAATAGAGCATGCAATACCTTCAAAGTACAAAGGGAAGAGGGGTCTCCAGAAAGGGTCCTATCAATTTCCAGCTATTTCTGATCAGTCTCCACCTTTGCAGCTGTCAGTTCAGATGAGCTAGGCTAGCTGCCAGTTACCCAAGCAGAAGAATCCCAGATGCCTACAGAGATCAAAAGGATTATCACGCATGTATGGCATAAATACCAGTGACAGTGATTCATCTGGGTGAGGAAACTCCCTCCACAGCCAAACCTCTGTTTGGAGGCTGGGCCAGAATAGTGAATCCATCAATTATCACACAGAATTTTACCTAGGGGGACTTTGTCTTCCCTTTTCAGGAAGGAAACTCAGATAGGAGAGCAGTATTCCTTAGGAGAGGCGATTCCATTGTACATGAGAAAAATCACCTTAGAACATAAGAGGTAAGAACATTCATGATGGTTCAGGCCAAGGTTTTCTTTGGAAAACCCTTGTTCTTGCATAGGGGAAGACAATAAACAGTCAGTCCCTATCCATGCTCTTCCATCTTTGCTATACTTCTCAGTCATGTCTCCTCCAAGCTGAAGACAACTTCTCATTTAATCCTATACAGAAGCCATTCTTGGAATTTTCCCATGTCTAGTATACTCCTTGAGGATGAAGAAAACAGAACCACATGTTGTATTCAACGTGAAACCACACCAGGCTTTTTTTAACTAAAAAATACAACCAAACAAAAGAACCAAAACAACACTAAAACCAAAACCAAACACACACCCCACCCAGAACAGTGCAATAGTATTTTCTAGTTTGTTCTTTATTCCTTTCTTAACTTCTGACATTTGATTTGTCGTTCTGCTAAGCTTGACCTGATGCTTTCATGGAGCTATCTAACATAACCCCAAGATCTTGCTTCAGAGCGGTATGGTCAACTGAAAGCCCATGATTTTATATGCACAGCAAGCACTGTTTTTCTCTGCATGCCTCATTTCACATTTATTCACATGACATTTCATCCACCATTTTACTAGCCAGCCATTCAGTCTCACAGGTGTTTTCAACAATACTTCACTGTTGACCATCATCTTTGCTGTCTTGAATAACTTAATTTTGTCAGCAAAGTTTGAAGTCTCACTGTTCTCCCTATTTTCAGTGCTAATTCCTGAATATGTTCAACATTACAGATCCCAGCACCAACCTGTGAAACTCCCCTGGCAACATCCTTCCATTGGGATAACTCTTCTCCCATTTTCTCCTATCTTGTTTCCTATCTCTTTGCCAATTATTTATACATCCCAGGACCTTCTCCCCTAGGCAATGCCTGCTCAGGTTCCCAATAAGGTATTTTGTAAAAGAACTTTGCCAAAAGTCTTATAGGAATCTAGTATCAGCTGTTTCACTCTTATCTACATACTTTTCAAAGAACTCCAAGAGGTTTGCAAGACAAACTTCTTGCCTTTAGAGAAATCTCATTGACTTTTCCAAAACTGATTGTGTTTATCTCATTGTCAAATATACTTTTTTTCTATTACAGCTTTTACTAGTTTATGTACTACAGATGCCAGACTTACAAGCCTTTAGTTTCCTGGATCCTCCCGAACCCTTTTTTTAAAGATTGATGTTACATTTGCCCACCCTCCATGCTTCAGGTGCCAAGAAATTTTTAAGAGAAATGTTACACGCTGCCTTTCCCAATACAGCTATTGCATCCTTGAGTTCCTCAGACCTCAGGTGAAACCTTCCAGTCCTGGCAATTTTTTAGTGTTCCAGACTGCTCAAATGTTGGATTCTGGATCCAAATCACAAATTTGTTTTGCCAAGATTTTATGTTCTGTGACAGAGTGGGGGAGCAAGAAGGTGCTGTCAACACCCTCACCGAGCAGCCAGGTGAAAGAGCTCAGAATGAAAGGAGGTCTAGTGAGAGCTGGGTATAAAGCTCCATATGCATCCTCTTACACAAACCCTCTCGCATGCCCTAGTAGGGGGGTGGACCTCATTACAAATGTATCAATGATCACTGTACTCAAGAAGTAACAGTGAAACTAAATTACATTTCTCCAGTACCAATCCACACCAAGGCCTCATGCTCCCACCATCGCAGAGCAGTAGCTTCTGCATGCTCATGAGTCACAAAAAGGGGATGTTTTCAAGTAGTTTAATTGTCCATCCATTTGGCCAAATGGAGCATTTTACTAAGTGGATGGTTATCTTGGAACAGATGCATATCACCCAGGTTAACCCTTCCAGCCTGATCAAAATCACATCCGACAGCAGAGCCCTGGTGTGGTCTTTGCCAACCACCACACTGAGGTGCTAAGACAAATGGACAATGGGAGCACATTAAAAAAAAAACAAAGGAAGAAGACAGAGGTTGTGTTTATGAAGCCTTCACGTTCTGAAGGGCTGAAAGAAGAGGTGTCACTTCAGAAATGCAGATGGGAAGACTTCTACTTGCATACCAGGATGGTTGGGGCAGAAGTTGTGATGACAGACAGAGCTTTACTTGCCTTCCTTATCCCTCCGTCACCCCCAGATATAGCCACTATCAGCACAGCTAGCACCACAGTTACATGGTACAAGATAGCTAGTTGCCTTTAAGCAAGACATTTCATAAACTGGATGTGAAAGAAGGTTAAAAAATAAATAGTCTCACTGTACTGCACTCCACTCCTGTGAGTGGGATTTCCTGCTGGTAGACCAACAACAAAACAGCTGGCACCCCCAGCTCTACTGATCCCCTGGCAGCATACAGCTGCTAGAGGTCCAAGCCCATGCTTCACATCCCAAGAGTTCCAGGATGAGTCTCCTGGGTTGCAGGGAACAAGAAGGAGGGGAACAGCACACACCAACTGCAGGGCATGTGCAAAGGGATGCACAATAGGCATTAACTCACACCTCAAAATAGATGTTGCTTTTTGGTTGTACTCATGAGTGTTGCAAATTTGGGTGCCAAAAGATGGCTGTGATTAGAGTATTTACAGCTCGACTGAAAACTCAGTAAAATCTCCAGACTGCATGAGGTTTGGTATTTTTTTTTCATCTCAGATTTTAGGCTAGAAAACTTCAGCAGCACACCTGGGGGCTTGAAAAGGAACAGACTTGAGAAGCTGCAATGTCAGATAAGATAGTCCAGAGACCTGGGCCCAATGGTTTGCTCTGCCATCTGTCCACGGTATTCACACAGGCTTCTGGCTTGGCCCAGTTGCAGGTCTCCAATGTTTGGTGCTGTGCCACCCCTGAGAGAAGGGGATTTCTCATGCTGCAGGAGGTCTCTGCATCCAGCTACTCTACTTCCACGCCCCTGTAAGATTTCTCCATCTCCCATCCCTATCCTCATTCCCGGCATATTTTAGGAATTCTCTGCAAACCTTCCGTTCCCTTTTTCACACCAGGGGCTCTGGGAATTCTTCATTCTTCCAAAGGAGTCTATTTGCCGCATTTCTCTTCTCTGACACATGCACTTCACATGTATCCCCTTATTCCTTTGTCTAACCACACTTTGTTCTCTCCATGTTTCTTTACCAGGGCTTTCATTTTCTCTCTTACCAAGGACTTTGCATGCCCTGCATTTCATTTTTTTTCATCTCACTGCCAGGACCACAACTGCTTCCTATGCTGAGAAGGCTAGACCTCTTTTTCTTCTTCTGATCTTCAACAAAATTGGTGACTTTCTATCCAGAAATCAGTCCTGAATATTATAGCTGATCAGATGCAGCATCCACTGGTAGCTTGTCACAGACAGATAATGCAGAGACAGGTGTCTTCTTGCGCTTTCACCTTGCTTCTTTAATGGCCAGATCAAAAACACTAACAGCGTTACAGAAATGAAAATAAAGTATCTGAGCTCCTCGAGATGCATTCATTAACCAGGTGCCAGGCTTGTCAGGGATTTCAATGGCTTGGGGTTTGAGATATAGGCTTTGAATTTTGCTAACAGTGGTGCCGTTTCAATCAAGGTAGAATTCAGATTCCACAGATATCAAAAATGTTCATTAAGAAAAGGGAAGGGAACTAAAAGAACAATTCTGCAGAAAGAGCAATCTATTTTGAAACACATCTCTATTTTGAAACATCATCTCGGCCAAAGCAGAAAATGGAGTCTTCAGTCTGTTATCCAGCTTTGGACCCTGCTATCCCAGGAAGAAAGGAGAGGCGGAGGCATGAAGCACAAGGACACATGTAAGCTTGAAGTGCCCATGGATTGGTTGCAATACAGTGTTGAAATTAAGTAGTTCTGGTTTTGGAAAGTCTCATGCTAGCAACGAGACTGAATAAAAGAAACTAGTTTTGCAGACTTTGCTGACTGTTTTGCAGACTGCTTGAAAGTTGAGGAAAGCAGGCAAACGTATCCCCCAAAGCAATCTGTTTTTCTTATAATTATCTCCTGTTCCCAGAAAGCTAGTAGCATCTGGCTCTTTGGAATCAAGTTCATCCCTTACTCTTGCAGTATTTACTTGGCTAATCACCGCAGCTTTGAAAGCCTGATGCCTAGTATTCTGCAGGCCACCAGGAGACAGGAATGGCTTGCTTAAAGTAATCTAGACAGAGAGGTGATCAAAACAGGAAGGGGAAGAGCAGACTTGACAGGCAGCAGGCATGCATGCATGTGGGAGCCCATCTAAAACTTCAAACTCTTTTCTAAAGGAAATCAGATGGAGATCAGGCTTGGGATTCATTTGCAGGGGAACAATTGGCATTTCTTAACTGGCCCTCCATTCCTATAGCACACCTGTGACGTGATATCCTCCTCCTCATCTGTCTCTCATTCCAGATCCAAGACCTCCTCCCTCCTGCACAATGCTACACCATCCCACCTTCTCTCACTGCTCCTACCTGTGCCCATCAGAGAGCCACAGCACAGGCACTTACTGTGACTCCTCATTACAGCTCAGAATTTTCCATTGCCCTCTGCAGCCCTCATGGTTATTATACTCTCATCACCTGGGCAAGTGAACTCAATCTTCGCTTTTCTGATTTTCTATTGTCTGTTTATTAGATGGACCCTTTGTGAACTCAGCAGTTCACACTCTCCTGTGGTGCCAAGTGTAAAATTAATATTGACTAAAAAATCTGGGCACTTCTTTCTGGCCAGAGAGGAGACATTTCGAATTAATGGGAATGTTACAGTGTTTCACACCCACTGTCATCTTTCTGAAACCTCCAACTCTTACAGCTCATTTCTAATTGCAGGCATTAACTCTTAATGGGCCTTGTCTGTTCCAGGTGGGTGGGTGCCTCCCTCAGCCAGCCGAGTGCCCACATGTGCTGGGCTGGCTGAGCATGTCCAGGACTTACTGGGTCTCCTCACAGGCAGCCAGCAGAGGTGGTGGCATATCAAACAGCTGCCTGGTTCTTCCAACTCCTTCACACAGCCGTCAGGCAGACAAAGCCATAGGCTCTTCCTCTTTAAAGATGTCCTGACAACCTAAGGCAAGTGAAGGGTGTTTGGCTGAGGGCTCTGCTGGCACGAGAAGAGACACAGCCCAAGCACTACTTTCTATCATGCTGCCGATGAGCTCCCAGGTTGAGCTGGCAGAAATGTCTCGGAGCAAGGAGATCATTCTGTCTCCGTGGCCTCAATTCAGCGCTCTGGCTGAGAGGTGACTAGCAGTGACTGAGGGGACAATTACTGACAACTGTGGTAGCTACTACTGTGAGGGGGTAAATGGCCTATTTGGTTTACAGCTGAGACCACAAACCTTTTTGCTAAATATCACTAAAGAGACAGTATTAACTTTTGCTAGTTCAGAAATTACTGAGAGGAGAAATTATCTATCAGCTGAGCACAGGCTGTGACTCGGTGGGGACATCCATGCCAAAAAGTCCAGTTCCTGGGTCTCTCTCCAGACATGGCTCTGTTTCCACAGAGAAGTGCCAGTATTTTCTAACTGGCATCACTGACCCAGCACCACTGCAGCGCTCAGGAGACAAGACTACTTACATTAGGCATCTCATCGTGCTTGTACATTTTGAGTGCTTGTAACACTGCCACTGCTGTAAAGTGCCACCTCTGGTATGGTGTACGCATCCACACGCAGAGCAAGACACTGAGGAGCTGAGGCTTTCAAAGGTCTTCCCTACAGCATGCACATGTGCTAATGTTAGATTTCTTTTAGAGGTCCATCTGGCCTTACACAGGAGTGGAACAACTGCTGGGACAGTGTATGCTACTTGAGAAACAAGAACTGCGTCCTGTACCTGCAAACAGCTGAGCACTGCAAACCATGAGAGACTGCAGCCAGGTCAGAGGAGCAGTGGGGAAAACTAAGGCAATGTATTAACCCACCAGAGATGGACACCTTTCTCTCACTCAGACTGACTTCAGATTTCAGAGGTACTGGCAATCAGGTTTTAGTTCGGTGTATTTCCACAGGCAGTTATGGCTGAGTAATAGATTGGGGTTTTCTACTGGTGGATCAAAACCCCCAAAGGAGGTCAAGAAACACAGTCCAGGGAGGAAAAGAGGATTAGAGACATGCTGAAAATGCAGCCATGATCTCGGGTAAAAGAAATCTTGCTCTTGCATTCCTTGCACACCCTAACCCTTTATAGCCAAGGGCTCTTTGCCAGCCTCTTAAAACAAATATACAAAGCAATTATACTGGCATAACACCGTTACCACTCATACCTCTGTGCAAGTGTAAGAGGGGAGAGTTTAGACTTTATTATTATCTTATTATCATTTCAAATAGTGTTGCCAACATGAAACATTTGAGAAACACTGAGCTAACAAACACAACTGATTCTTTTTTCCCCCATTTTCCTCACTTTCATTAACTGTCCCAGCCCAGACCATGCCTGCTACAGAAGACTCCAGTATCATCGCTTGTACTTTCAAAAGGAAGATAAGACTGAATAAACTTTTGTTCTCCAATGAAACTGGACTGAACAAATGAAAAAGGCCAGATGTGCAAGTCTCCCCTGGTCATGTTAAGCACATTGTAGACTTCCAACCATGTTATAAATGGAGGAGTGGTGCAGTATTACTGCACTTATGAGAGAACTGAGGCACAGAGAAGTGCCTGTCACATCGCGTACCAGTGGATGACCAGGAACTGAGCTCCCACCTCCAGCCACGACAGATAAAACAAAGAGTTCCCTTTTTTAAAAGGAAAGGACACGTGGTCTCTAATGCTTCACCTGTGGATACTTAAAATAATTGGATCTGGACAGATGAGAGGCAAATGGCAGTTGCTCAGATGAACATAGTGTACTATATGGAGCTACGAAAACTGCCAGAAGTACTTGATTTTCAGATTATACCAGCCGTAAAAAAATATGGATCACAGAATGCTGGCAGGAGAGGACAGGGAATGCTTTCCAAATGAAGTGTCAGATTATGGCAGCTCAGGCACTAACAAATCGGTGCACCTGATAAGCAGGGCAACGTGTAATGAACCCCCTTGCCCAGCACAGCTGAGCTGCAGGTGTACAACTGGATTTCAAGCACAGCCAGCAGCAGGGTTTGCAGCAGCACAGATCCACATCGGATTCTGTCCTTCCCTTCCTACAAAAGTGGAAAATTTCCAAGTACGCGATTGGCTCAACCCTTCTCACACCACAGACAACAGTCAAGACCAACAGAGACAGGTTTTGAAATCCTCATCCTACAGCTCACAGGAAGATATATAATAGCGAAGACAGAGAGATAAAAGCCTTCATGCAGTATGAAGAATTTTACTTTACTCCACAAAAAATCAAAAACCTTGTGCTTTGAGAAAGATAGCAGGTTTTTCTTTGTCTTTAAAGATCTTCAAAGAAATGGAAAAACATGCACTCCAAGCTCTCCATCTCGTTAAGATAAATCAACTTAAGGGGCAGATTCTTCTCTTGTGTGGTCCTGTACAACCTACCAAATCATATTAGCAAAATGGTGGAAGATCAGGCGAGGACAGGCTGGTAGCAGTTACCCAGAGTGCAGTCCCATGTGGTCCGAGGAAATCAGTCCTGCTGCACACCTGACAAAGACCTTTCTTTTGCCCTTCATCCCTGTGCTTCAAAATGTAAGGGAAGTGAAGCTTTGAGAAGACAGATCTGGCCCTCATGCTAGAAAAACATATATGTCAGTCCTCACATTAAATGTGTGAGTAGTCTCCAGGAATATCAAGCTAAGCACATGAGTGGGTGATTGCAGGACCAGACTGAAACATGCAGTCTGTATTGAAATGTAGTTACAATACACTGATTTTCCTTCTTCAGATGAAGCCAAAAAAGGTAGGGAGCATCATACCTGTGCTTGGTATGACTATCGCTATTTAATAGTGTCAGCTGAGACTTGACATTGTTTCATTTGCAAACTGATACTTGCCTCAGTCTTTTACAAAATGCCCACAATGACCATTGTTATTGTGCTGTTTGTCTAATAAAAATGTAAAAGGTGCATTTTACTTAGCAGTTGTTTATGACTGTGAGAAGGTAAACTTCTTCAATAACCATTCAGTAATGATTAAGGCATGTTAGAGTTTAAAGCTCTAGATTACAATAACCTTTAAAAACAAATTGTTTTCCTTTGCATTGCTGCAGGGCAGAGTAAAGGCGGTGAAGGTACCTTAATTGCATTTCTACTCTTAGCATGTTTTTAAATCATGCTTGGACTACAATTCTGAAGTTTCTAAGGCTTCAGTTAGAGGGATGCAGTCTGAACTGCAAAAAAAGGGGAAAAAACCCAAACAAACAAGGAAAACATAGGCGTCTCCTGAAATTAAATCTTGGGCAATTAGGGTATGTCTGACACTCAGCAATGATGCAGTGCAAAGACAAAGGGGTTAACATCCACACAGCACAGCAAAGGACAGAATATCTTGGTTTGATCCAGAAAGCTATGCCAGAGCATCCTACATCTGAGTGGTCCAGGCACAAAAATATTTCACCTTGGCAATCCTGCTTCCAGTTCTAAACGGTTCTTCGCTAGCTCAGGCACTTCTGCACTGCAACGTGCAGTGTTGACACTCCTCACTACGCACCCTCTCACACCTTTTCCCCTCAGAATGACCTACCAGCCAAAATGGAAACCCAAATGTTGCAGGCGATATGGGCAGGAAGAAGGAGAGACAGAGAAAAGTGCTCCTCTGATTCACTGTAGAGTTCTTGACACAGCAGGCTTGTGTCAGATCTGTTGAGTGCAGCCCCAAGTGACTCATTACAAAGTTTTGGTGTGTTAATTCAGAGGGCAGAAGTTAATCTGGATTCTACTGGCTGGAGGTAGATGACAGCATTTTTTGCTCCTTAAATGGGAGTGGTTGCTTCAAGCACAGGGGCACTGTATTAGCAAGCCTGTTTTTCACCACAGCTTTAATAAGATGTATGAGAGTGCAGCGCTCACTCTCAATTTGTGGGAAGTGGTTTGAAAGCTATTCTCTACCTCCCGGGCTCACGTGTGATGTGGCTGGGATTTACAACCTCAGTTAACTTACGTAGGTTTTCCAATTTGCATCTATTTCCTGAAAGATTCAAGCCTAAGGAAAGTGGATGCTAATGTAGGAGCCTGTATTTGGATTGGTGAAGCAGATAATCCAAGATTAATTTCATCTGACAAAAGAAATCTATTATTACAGTGTCAAACTCCCATGTGCAGCTAGTAGCTCTCAGCAAGACGGGAGATGCAACTCAGCACCTGCGTTCTTGCACACAGGTGCTATTTGAAAATGCCTAGGGAGACTGGAGTGATTCCGACAGGGGGAAAAGTCTATTTGAAAGCAAGGCCGAGAGCATCCTATCTTACCACCTGGCTTTTGGATGGATGGAGCATTGAGCCTGTGTGTGATACTGCAGCAACTATCGAACATAAGACTATGCTGGCCACTGATACAAGGTTTATTATAACCTCAAAGGAGGAATAATCCATCTCTAGCCTGGGTTTGAGGTCCTTCACTGAACCACACAGGGAGACCCCATGCTCTGCATCTCATACACTCCCTTACCACAGTGGAAAGTGGGGGTTAGAAACAAGTCTTTGATACTCACATAAACTACATGCCATGCAGGACAACACCGGATGGGTACAACAGTCCTTCAGAAAACTATGGAGCAGATCCAATTCCTCACCAAACATGTATAGAGATCCATTCCACAAATCAGCCGCCTCAGATGATTCAGGTCCATTACCTCTGTTGCCCGACACTCATCTCCCACTACATCTTCAGCTTGAGAAAATATGTTACTGTGACTTTAGCAATAATGACGATATTAGCTGTTCCTCTCACATTCAGAAGTGGTTGCTAGTGTGATCTCTCTTTTACTGAAGATGTTTTCTTTCATCCAGGCATATCCATGTGCTCATGCAAAGCCTAGAGCAATACTGCCATGGCCCTCAGCCCCACTCCTGCATAAGACAGCAATGATGACCCCAAAGCTTCTGCATATGTGAGAAACATGCCTCTGTCTGTGCAATCTCAGCTGGAGATGGAGAGAAATAGATAAATGATTACCTGCACTTCCTGTACCCTAACACATGGTTATGGTAAAATTTTTATAGAAAAATATGACTGCAGAGTAAGTGGTACAAAATGATAAATAATAGACCAACTCCAACTGAATGAAGTACAGACAAAGATGTTGCTTTGAGCAGGAGGCTGGCTCTTCCACCAATAGTAAGACTCACTGTTCTGAGGACTATTTGACACTCTTCCCTACTTTAGCCCTTCAGTTCAGACACGGATATCTTCTGAGGTTCCTGAGAGGAGTATTGGATAGCATTCAGACTATGCTCTCACTGCAGCACACTATCTCATCTGCTGTAAACTGCTGACCTATAAGCCTGGTCCATTTGCATGAGCTGAGCCTCTGGCTGTATTTCTTTCTACCATCTAAGCCACATCCCAACATAACTGCCACAGCCCTTTAATTCTCTGCAGCCACACTGCACCCACCCTACTCCTTGCTCCCCAAGGCTTCAGCTTCTTTCCAGCTGCTACCTACACTGGTGACAGTTTCCCTCTGAGAGGGGTTTGCACTGACCCCTTGACTGCTGCATGCACTTTGCTATTCATTTCTGTCTCTTGCTCAACACAAGCATATGGACACGCAAAGGCAAAAACCAAACAGCTGGTTGTTATAATAACACATTATAAAACTTATTAATCATTTCTTCTGCATATTAGGGGACTCCTCCTTCCTTTACCTACCTGCCAGGACCAGGCTCACAGTTGGTGACAGCTGTTGACATCGCCATGGGCAAGGCAGCAAGAGAAGTGCTGCATTTTCTGGCTCTGTCCTGCACAGATGAGGTCAGTTGGAGCTCTGCAGCCGCTTTCATTGAAAGAGGAAAGAAGGTCGGCATTATGAAGGTCAAAGAGTTTTCTAAATTCTTCTAATGAACCCTAATGTTGCTCCCAGCTTACATTCCCAGAGTGCTTTACCAACACTTACCACTTTACTTAGTATTTTGTTTGAGGACCAATTTGAGAAGAGATGCCACAGATGAAAGCACTTTTCTAGCTCAACTCACTGCAATACGGTCAGGATGGCCTCGCAGGGAACAAGGCCTCCATGGCTCATGCAGCTCTGGAGAAGGGTTCCCAGTTACTTATATAACACCCATTTGTTACCTGGCCATTGGGAACTGGACTGTCATCCAAACCCCACAGCATCAGGGAAGACTGATTTTTAGTTATTGCATGTTGGGGACTGGTGAACACTAAACAACAAGTACTGGGGGAGAAAGATTTCTGGTAGCACAATTCTATGAGTGAGCAGTTTTTCAAGTCACCTTCGCCTACCAGGCAACACTGGAGTGCTTCCTTGCTCCTGTGTACCACTGTGGTTTCTCTGCTGCACAGCAGCAGCAAGCCCATTATCCACAGGAGAGAACCCAGCAGAAAATATCCATAGACAAAAAAAAAACACAAAAAAACCCCCACCAAAATATCCAGCAAGAGGATGAAATCCTGGCCCCAATGAACTCACTAGATCTAAACTATGGAATAGGCAAGCTTTGCAATTGTCTCTGCAACCCTGGTTACTGGGGGCAGACCATGGCTGCCTCCTGGCATCATGCTGGGAAGATACCTGAACATATGCACCCCTCCTTTAGCAAGAGAACTTGGGCAGGCCCAGAGGGAACCCCAGTATATACCAATAGGATCCCCAAAGATAGGTGATCAATGGAAAAGCATTAATGCTATTTGTCACAGACTCTTAGGGTCCATTAACCTTCAGCACCCTGATTATTGTAATCTCAAATATTTCAACCTTCAGAGTAATGCAAAGCCTTAATGCAACATTGCACGGGGTGGAGAATGGGACCTTTCCAACCTCTGCTATGCAAACAGCTTACACACTGGAGCACAGGATTTATTCATACCCATCTCAGCATGAATAAATGCCAGACCTAAAGCAATCCATCTTTCAGACTGTGGCAGAATGAGCTGGTTCAATAACCTGTTGGAGTAGCAATTGCCCCTTGATGGTTACAGTAAAAGAAAGTCCTGTCTGATCCATGCCCTGAAGATGATTTGAATTCCCCATGCTTGCCTGAGAGAAGACATAGGGTGATTACAGGCTTAAGCCATCTGTGTTGGGGCCCTAACTCTTCATATATGCCCCATGGTGCAGAAGAAACATGTCATGAGACGTGACACTCTCTTCCTCCTGTCGAACTGCATCCGTCTCCTTGGAAGCAACAACTCACAGTGACATATCACAACCATATAAAGATGCAACACTACCAATATTGTAATGATCCATAAGTCTCAAAATAAATCTTGAGCCTTTGTGCTGGAAGCAACAAAAACCAATAGAAAAAAACCCAAGGAGTCTTTTTCACACTGTGGAGAAGGTGACAGCTCAGAAAATAAACCCTGGGAACCTAGGAGAGTGCCGGGGAAAGGCTTTTAAAAATGACCCACAAAAGAAAAAAATCACCAGGGTCTGATAGAGATCCTTATCTTTCCTTCGTTTAGCTTTCGTATCATGTTAGCTCAACTCCTTGTCAAAACAAGTTCTGTTTTGCTGCTGTCAGCACAGTGGGCTTAACGTAGCTTAAGAAAAACATCTCACGCTATTCTTCATACTTCATATATCATCTCCAACAAGCCAGATAGCAGAAAACAAACTGCTACTGTGCCGCTGATTATTGGTGATCATGTACGCAGGCAGGCCCAACAATGGAAGAATACTACTAAATTTTGCTAAGTTCTGTTTTTAGCTATGCAAAGAGGCAACGAGTAACAACACAGGGGGAGCCTTTGACTCAGGGAAACATCCAGACTGCATATTAACTACAGAAACACAATTCAACATTTTCAGCACTAACAACTGCACCAGAGAGCACCAGTCTGACAAGTCCCTTTTACACAGTACCTGTTGTTAAAGAGCAACAAAGTTGTTGACCACACGAGGCATTTTTTACATGTAAAGATTGTTCTCGATAATTTAAAAGAAGAGTCAGAAGAGTTGAGATGGAATAGATGCTGAGAAAAAGTACTGCTATTAAAAATGTTAAAGTACAACCTGCCATTTGGTCTTTTGCTTTCTCAAACAGTTCAGCTGCTAATCTAGTGAAGGCAGTGTCACTCCATTCCTATTAATTATCCTACTTTGGCCAACTCCATTCCTATGGATGGCATCTGTCTCTGCACACACAGCAATTTAATACAGCTACTGGCTGCAGTCACAGAATGTTAATCAGTTACCTATCTTTGTTTAATTGCAGAAAGTCAGGACATTCTCCTAACAGCATGGTAATAAGAACTTGGGGGATACATCCCTGAAATAACTCGTGTCAATTTGCTAAAACATCAGCCATTTAATTTAGGAGAATCCCAGAAGATATGAAGATGATTTCCTGATACCAAGGTATTCCTGCCAGTGTTCCACTGTGAACCATGTATCTATTTTGTTTTGCATATCCACCCTGTGAAAATATCTCATCATCATTTTCCACTGATATTCAAGAGGGATCTTGTACTGCTCTCAGCAGCCAGCATTATAGTCTTCATCCTCTCTGCTGAGATTTGATGGTTCATTTCCTCTGCCCAGACTAACTTCAGATTGCCAATATTGCCCTGCAGTTCTGTGAAAAAAATACATGGCAAAATATACTTATTTGTACTTAGAGCAGATAGTTCCTCATCTTGTAATTTCCTTACACAGCAAGCCAGTGGTGATAAAACAGGTTTAAACTACAGCTTAACGTTAAACACCTCGTCTTCTTCAAAGATTCCATGATAAATTCTTGGTCATTCCTGAAGACGTGCTCAAAGTGGTCTTCACCCCACTCCTTGGTGAAGAACCTGAGTGTAGAAGTGAAGCTTATTTCTCACTGCATTTCACAAGGCTGGGAGCTTAGCATGGAAAATGAAAAAGTAGGATCTGGGATCTGGTTTGGAAGGGATGTTCTGTGTTTCTGAGTCCAGCCCCTGCTACTATTCATACTCACGTCCTGTAATTCATCAGCAACATCCTCGATATCTAGTTTTTCTCTCCACTGTTCCTATGGGAAGGATGCTTCACAACTTCACTCTGATGGGTGGAAGCTTTCTTCTCATTTGCAGCCTCAATTTGTTGAGGACTAGGTTATACAGTCTCTTCTGCTGGCATTTCCCTTCAGCTTAAATAACGCATCTCCTTCCCCAGTACCTTTTCCTAGGATGCGTTAGTAGACAGCTTTCACAAACCCATCAGCCTTTTATTGCTAGTTACACTGAGCCAAATTTTTAGCATTCTCTTACCAGACAGGGTCTCTCTTCCCCAGTCATCCCAGCTGTCCTCATCTCCCAAGCCAAATTCAGAATGTGAGATGGGGAAGTGGTGGTGAATAGGGCTCAAACATGAACCTTAATCCTGTTGGTCAGGACCAACGCTGGCCTGGCTCCAGCCAGCTCACACTGGTCCTCCAAAGGAATTCCAGCAGATCTAGTTGTTTTGCCCCCACCTTTCTGTCTCACCAGAATGACCCATCTCCGTATCCCACTGAGAAAATAAAGTTGGCACAATCGAGTTAAGCTAGATGAGACCTGAGTGCTACAAGGGCCTCTTGCAAGTAGGAGCCAAGGTACATGGGAAAACTGGTGAGCCCAAGTTCACCACAGCCTGCTTGGATGCAGCAAGAGCAAATCAACTTGAGCTAAGGTACTGTGAACGGAAGTGGCCCACACCAAGCGATACACTGAGCTCAAGTACTCATGTAGGCCCAGTTATCAATGGCTGCCTAGACTTTCCAAGCAAGTTATGAATTTCTTAAACCCAGAAGCACTCTTCCTTGCCCCCAGAGAGGTCACATTCAGAGAAGGGGAAAAAAAAAAAAGCTCCTCTTCAATCACCCTCTGGCTCCTCATTCCCACCTCTGTGCAGAAGTTCAGAACCACCTCGGGTGTACCAAGACAAAAACCCTGTTTTCAGATGTTACAGAGACCACTGAGAATAACTCTTCCCTTCCCCCCCCAAGAAGAAAAAGTTCACTTTAAGGCAGACCATTCCAGTGTTCCAGTTTGCTGTGTGGTGACAAATAGCCAAGAAGGCAGGAATATGCAAGCTGGCTTCACCACTGCAAACCGTGGGGCATGTTCACCCCCTCAGAGGTGGGCCCCATTAAGACATACAAACTCTAAGCAGCTAATTCATGACAGCACCAATCTGCCTGTACAGACAGCACAGCCACAGTCTGTTGTCAGGCTATCCTCATTAAACTCCTTGTCACTTCAGTGGACAGAGGTGATATAAGCTACCTGTCCTTCACACATGCTTGCTTCACCTCTTCTTTCATCCAGGCATTCATTAGGCCACAGAGTGGAGAAACCATTTCTTGTAGGATTCAGCACATGCACCTCACCTTCCTGTTGGTAGATTTTTCACCTTGTGTCATATCACTGAGAAAAGTTGGCTATGAAACTGTTAAATGCAGCATGCTAAACACTGTCAACCTGTAAAATCCCACTGGGCAGCTGCTGTACACACTTATCTCTGTGCAGCCAGGCTCTGCCATCTCACTGGCTTAAAAGAAACGTTAATTTTCCCCTGTAGAATACAGAGCTGGATTCAATCTCTATTCCTGCCCCTTTCCTCTCACTTACTCTATTACAGCTTTTCTCCCCCTTCCCTTGCAGCCACATGCCTAAGGCTACAGCAACATCCTGGTAGATCCTTGAGGCCAGCCAGTCCAAAGTTCTCCTGAAGCCACAGCAAATTTCACCAGCTTCCACTGGAGTAGGGCAAGGAGTCAGGACTCTTGCTGCTGATTATGGTATCTCCCCTTCCCTTAAAACAAGCTGCCTCACCACTAAAACCTGTTTCATGCGGAGATCAGCCCAGTCTCACTGTGGTACTCCAGATTAGAAACACCGATGGATCCTGAGCAGCCAGCAAGGACAGACAGCAGTGGGGCACCTATCTTTAGCAGCCCTGTGCTCCAAGACACCTTGTTGTCAGTATTAGCAAGGAGCTAGTGTTCCATTTTCTGCCCACCAGAAAAGCTGTCCCACTGAGCAACATAGAGCGAGTGAGGAACAGAAAAAACTTTTTGATCACGCAGCGTTTGCAACTCAAGCATTTCCTAGGCATAGTGACTACTACTGTTCTTTGGATCACTCCCATTTTCTTGGAGAGCACAAGGCAGCAAACATCTCCAGAGTGACTGCTTGCATTAGGCAGCGGTGGTAACTGCACAGACCTTGTAGCAGAGTACTCCAAGAACAGCTCGTTTCCTTCTCCCCTACTTCTCTTTCCAAAAGTCCCCGTATCATCAATGACTTCCCATACCTGCTTTCTGCTCTTCCTTGTTAACCTCTTCCATCACAGAGGAACTGAGTCAGCAAGACAGGCTGTACTGCAAACGTTAACCCACATTCCAATCCGTCTCTTCACCTGGGGGGAGGGAGGGAAAGGGGATATGACCTCCTGTCTCCTTAAAGAAAGCTCACAACATTGCAAGGGTGTCAGGAGAATGGGGCAATAGCCACACAGGCCTAAAGTCACCCATTTTGCATGGAGCAAGTGTCAGGTCATATCACACCTCTAGCTATACCAAGTTCCCAAGCACTTGCAGTCAAGCCCTGACGCTTGGTCACGCTTAGCAGTTCACACTGTGATGGACCCATCCCGACAGAAGAATTTGGTACCAGACAGCAGCAGAGCAATGTTTGCATGGTCTTGCTGTAGCATAATGTCATTGCAATTCAGAATGCTACACCAAACAGCAAACAAACTGCAATTAAGAGCTGGATGACAGGAAGCAGAAAGTTCGCACCTGCCACTGAGCCTTTCAGACCAAACTGAAATAACCCACTTGGATTTAATCTCTTCTTCCTAAAGACAAAGCCACGACTCATATGTTTCCAGTCTGTTGATGACAGACGGGTGATCTTGTCAGAAAGCCAAAGACTTAAGTACAAAATTCCTGATTCCTGTTCCTAATTCTGTCTCACATTGTCTTAACCAAGTCACCTCATCTTTGTTGCTCAGCTTTCCCCCCCTGCAGAGGGGGAGGTTATACTTCACCAGGCTCTACTGAGCTTCATTCATGCACTCTGGAATCCATCATTGCTACCAGAGAGTAACTTCTTTTTTTATTTCTTAAACACTGGAAGGAAGATATCATTTTTATACATATATACACAGAGAGTAAGCTTCTATCTAGGAAACCATCTGAGTATTTAATCCTACTGGAGGAGGCAGGAAGAGCACAGGTACAGCATGAAAAGAAAACAGTAGTGTTCTGGATGTTTTCATCCAGATCAGAAATTGGGTTTCACCTCTCCCAGGCTTTAGCTTCCTTCTCTTTCTCTGTCAGCAGTGGAGTCTATACCCACAAATGGACCAGTCTACATTTAGGGTCTTTCATTTCCACCCCAGTCTTTTCTTTTTCACCTGGATGTCCCTGCAGAGCTGTTCTGAGTACACATGCTACACACTTTTTGCCTCTCTTCAGGCTGTACTGAACATAAATATCATTCCAGTCAGTACAAAAAAACCAATGACATGGCCAGTTCTTCTAAATGCAGCCCTAAAATGACAGTCTTAGCAAAGCCTGTGCTGCTAAACAAAGAGACTTGAGTTTTCTTGCTAACTGGGGATGGTGAGGGTGCACTGGTTCCTTTAACAACCGCTTTGAGATAAAGGAGGAAAGTGAAGTGAGTGATGATAATAAGCCATCAGATGGAATAAACCACCTTACACTGAGCATCACCACCTTTTCTGGGAAGTCAGGCTGAAATTTTGAATTTCAATTTAGTAAGGGGAAGGAGAGATTGTGCACTTTGCAAAAAGAATTGTGTGTGTGTGTATTCTACAAGGAATAAAGGGACGCTGTTTCTACAAGGAGTGGGAAGAGGAGGAAAGTGGTATTTTTAAAAGCATTAGTGCACAGAAAAGCAGGATTTATAATGAGGAGCTCCTTGTGTCTCAAAGCCATAAGAGTACCTGTGTTCTTGCTCATCTCAGGCACTATAAAATAGTCATATGAAGGGGAGTGATTTTATTTAATTGCACTGGTACTATCTCCCACCCACCTGCAAACAGCTCCCTCCCCTGTTGTTGACAGTGAATAGAGAAGACTGTCCCCTGCCACACTCTCTCCTAGCAAATGAAGTCAAAGAGCTTTCAGTGCTGACAATTTCAGCAACACTCTCCATGGCCTAACAAACCCTGTGCAAGCCCAGCCCAATCCCTTGCTACACTGTTTTTTTGACAGATGTATGTGGAATTGCTCACTGCAGGGAGTGGGGAAGGGATTTTGTTTATTTTATTTTCCTGCAAGCAAAACTGAGAACTGCTAAACAAGCAAAAATCTGAACTGCTTCCATTACAGACAACGCTGGTGTCCAGCAGCTGGACTGTAGCAGTCACTTGTGTTCAGTTTTTCCTGATGAGTTCTTACCTGACCCAGTAGGACAATGGTGGCAAACTCTTTGTTTTCCGATGTCAAACATTTTTTAAAGCACAGTTTTCTGTTCTCAGCGCCAGCTCAAATCTGTGCTTCTCTCAATGCCGGCAGCAGTGCCAGTTGCTCGGTATCATTGCTCTTGAGAGCTTTTTAGATCCTGTCTACTTTCAAATTACACTAGATATAAAAAAATGCCCAGCTGCATACTAAACAGTCATTGCCAAAAAACTGTACCTTCCAGTGGGCAGGGCTCTAACAGGCAGCGGCCCAGCAAGGTCAGTCTCCTCTTAGCTCTGCCACTGCCTCTGTGCCATCCTTTCCCCTCCTAGCTTTCACCCAACACATCTATTTGATGAGAGTTTGCATTTTGGTTAGAGCCAATATATGCTGCCATACTGTAAGGACAAATGGTGGTACCTCTGTCAACTGCTATACAATGGCTTGCTTGCCATGCTACAGAAATTCTGACAATCCTGAAGTCATTTTACTGCCTTTTGCAGACTTCAGTTCATTGCCTTAAATGGAAGGCAACACTGTTTGGGATATCCATGACAAAGAAAATTATAGTGGGATCTAACTTCTGTAACACACTTGTTAGACCTTGTTTTCTCTTTCCAGGAGCAGAATAATGCAATGATTTGTATTTTTCCGGATTCGGAGTCTAACTGCATTTTGCAGAAACAGGCCATCCCATGAGATGTCTGGCACTTCTACCACCAGCTGACCCTTTGCTCACCAGGGAACACCTACAGAACAAAGTCTCAGGAGAGTTTATTGTTGCCATTTCTGATGTGAAAACAACCAACCAGCAAGGACTCACTTCTGGTAGCTGAACTATGCATGTTCACTTCCGAACACAGGTGGAACTTCAGACCTTTCATTGCAGTCAGGGCTAAAGAGCACATATCCGAGGCACCCTCCTGGTACATACAGGACATTGGAATGGGCACGGGTTGTTTTGTGGATGCGAAGCCAACGTGTCTGCACATCCACTTCCTGCATTTGGGTGTCAAGGTCTGATACATGCAGAAAAATACAAGCACACACATTTTAAAAGCCTTTTTAAAAATCAAGTGTTTATGCAGCTGTGATCAAGTCACTAATTCAACCAGAGGAGAAGCATGGCATGGCCATGTGATTGCAAACAGTGACATTTCCTTGGCTTAGCAAATTACTGTGTGTCTGCTGGGCTGTGGCAACATATTATACACACGCTCTTTTAATTCAACTCTAATACAGAACAGAACATTTTGGTTAAATCACTGGGAAGGTAGCTCTTTATTCTGGTGGTTTAAACAGCACTTCACTGCTCTGTAAGGATAACAGTGCACATGGTCATTTGCTGCCCGAGCTGAGCTTTGAGATCTTGACCACTTGCAATATACAGTCTTAGAGTATAAAATAATCTGTCTAGACTATAGAGAAGTAGTACCTATGTATGAAGTTGTTGTTTTTTCCTGAGTACACCTCTGTTGCAAACACCTGTCCTGAATTTGTTTCAAACCATAAAACTGCCAGGGCTTATCAAAACATTGCCACAATGCCTCCTTGTCCAAGACCTAGGTGCAGAGAAGGGGGGCTGTAACCCACTCAGTAGCAGGCAATGTTTCAGACACATCCAGCTGATGCTGTTGGATGTCTGAGTGTCAACATCAGCCAAGCTATGGAGTCCTACAGTACATTAGGACTTTGGCTTGCTCTACACTGTTGCAGACAAAGACCACCAACTGGAACAGTTTTGCCTACGTGAAAGCAAAAAAAATCCTACGTTTATCTCGGTGGTCAATGCGAGTGCTTGAGAGCAATGCCAAAACAATATTTATCAGCCTGGCTGAAGGGTTTATAACTCAGCTGTGTAAGTTCACATCAGGGAGAACACCCTGATACAGCAAGCAGCCAGTCTGCGAGTACTCAACATGCTAACTCTTACACTATTTCATTTGTATTAGTTATTAGACATACATAAGATAGTTTTGAAATGAGCTAACTTGTGAACTGAACAGGTCTGCTTGCATGTACATGGCAGACCAACCTAGCAAAGAGAAGAATCAGACAATATATATGCCACTAAATTGAGGCAGCCTTCCAGTGCCTGGCTATCGCTGTGCCAGGAGGTATTGTTAGCGATGGGTGAGTATCACCACAATAACAGATCTAGAGAAGGAGAAACTGAAAAGTGAGGAGTTAAGTCTCCACCTCACTTTCCTCTGTAAGCAGAACCACACTTAAACACATTGCCAGCCTGGCTGTGCTAGTTTTAAAAACAGCATTGCAGAAAAAAAGAGTAGGGGGGTGGCTTTACACTTCAGCAAAGCAGCAGCTGTACAGGAGAGCTGACGGGCAGGATGGCAGAATGGCTGTGGACCCTCGTATTCTGCTGGAGCCCTGTACAACCCAAGTGGCTGCTGCTGAAGCAGGGACAGGATATATAGGCCAATGACTTCTGCTGGGAATGACTGTGTGGAGGGAAGGCCTTTCCCAGAAGCTGCTATAATTACTACTTCATTTTTTGATTTTCATACTTCTTGCACCTGATCTCTGTCACTTGGCTGAGTTTTATCAGCTGCCTCACTTCACCTAGCTCAGCTTTTTTCTTACACCACCCATTGCAAGAACTACCCTGCATAACCCTTCTCCTTGGATCAGCAAAATGCAGTTTTATCTATACTGCCAACTAATCTTGAACCAAACTGCCAAAAAAGCTGCATGTGCTGCCCAGACTGCTCAGTTCCAGGGAAGAAAGGCATTTTGGTTTAACTCTGTTCCCTCTCACCCCAAGCTAGTGCTCAATTAGAGTAACAGAAATCTAATTATACATGATGGCTGAACAAGGTAAATAATAACAGCACAGTTATGTCTGTGGCAGTCCCTGCTTCCTCATCTCCCATGTTGGTTATTAAAAGGTGCTAACATGAGCGCAGCCTTTACCAGTGGCTCCAGATAGCTGAATCACTGGAATTAGGACATGATTGAGCCAGACGGGATGGGGTGGGAACACTCTCATTCCCACATCCTACTAGTGTTATGTAGCTGGGAGTGAGCTACCTACACCCAGCTGTGCAGATATGGATCTACAGCCTCTTCAGCACCCTGGTAAACTCATTCAAAAGTTACAGAAAAATTACAATTACAGTTAAAAATTAGCAAGCAATATACTAAGTACAGCAATTGTCATTTTTTCTTCTACTAGAATTGTTTTCAGAACAGGCTGAAAGGAACAAAACACATGTGGGTCAGTGCCTGCCTAACAAGGCCAAGATCTCACCTGGGAACTTTAAGAGCTAAAGCAAAACCACCAACCCATTACCTTGGCTCTAGCCTATGCTGTTGACCCTGTATGTTCCCTGACATCACTTCACAACTTAAAGAAAGAAAAAAAAAAAGGGATTAAAAATATATCTTTGAACCTCTAAATCCCAGAGGCCCAGTTCTTCCTTCTCGTCCTCCCAGAAAACCAAGCCGCTTGCTCGCGAACATCTCGCCAACAATGGTCACAGTTAGAAAGCAAAAGGCCCTGACCATATCAGTCTCACTTTATAACCCAGCGCTGTCCCCGCAGGAACCAATTGCTACAGCAGGGAGGCTGGAGGCAGCAGATAAGCCTTAGCCGGGTGATAGAGATCAGCTGCCCGGTTATCAAGGGAGTACAAAAATCAAATAGATTTTGATTTGGTAGTTACAGCTTTTCATATATCCTGGGAAAAGAAAAGAGAAGGACCAGGGAGGGGGAAGGGGGAGAGAGGAGTCTTTTCCACGGTGTTATGATGTCAGATCTTTTTAGCAATGGATTTCTAGGTTAAGCAGTTACCGAGACGTGTGGCTGCAGAGAACTGCAGTCAGCGCAGGCGTTTGTAGGAGGAAACTGAAAGCAGTGGAAGAAAGGCAAAGCAGAGCACATCTAAGGGCTGCAAACCCTGCCTGAAGTAAGCAAGATGCAGTATAGCAATGACAGTCACTCCCAATAGGCACAGAAACAAAGAACAGCAGCACTATACCTGCAGAGAAACACTTTTCGTAGTATTACAACTCATCCATCCAGTTCGGGGTGATAAGTTAACCTAGTCCTTCTCTCAGATGTGACCCAAGTCATACAGTCAGCTGCAATGCCGACTATAAAGTCCATTGGCCTCCATGCCATGTGTCCAGCTTTGTAAGTCTTTGGCAGGAGCAGATCATCACCAGTGGATTAGATCAACAAACATCAGCTGTGTTGCTGTTTTAAGTACAGAGGCAGGCAGATGAAGGTAAGAGACTGGATTTCAGCGCCAGCAATAGAATAGGCAATGGGTGGCAACAGACAGCCAGGCAGAGATCAGTAGACAGTGTAGCAGAAAGAAGAGATCCTTCAATTACATTAAATTTGACCCAATAAGCTTGGAATTCAGGTACAATTCTGCTATCAGCAATGACAAGGGCTACATTTGTAAATCTCTGTATATTATTCTAAATATTAGCACCTCTGGCATAAGCTTCTAGTCAGAAGTTTTAGAAGCTGCAGCCATCTTAGTCATAAGGAATCTTTCATACAGCATATAAAAATATTATACTTGAACACCAAATGGCTTGCAGTTAGGCTTACAATCAAAACCTACAGGAATTTAATTCAGAATTTGCCCTGGCATCACAGGATCAAGTGCATGAACAAGGCCAGGCCACTGATTCCCTTCTTGTGGTCCCTTGGCAGGTGCCAGCTGACTGCTCTCACCTTCACTACTCAGCCCACGGAGCACAGTGCTGGACTGCACAGCACCTGGGGACAGCATCCAGCCCCGTGCAGCCTGCCCCAAGCACCGGTGGCACCTGGACCTGACGCAACCCAGTTAGGCACAAACAGGGAGACAGCGTCTCCAACCGCACTGCGAGGAGGACTCACAGAGTGACCTGAGCCATTCTTCATCTTCAGTGAGCTACACGCTGTATTTGTACTCCTGTAATCTACTTCCCAGCTCCATCTCCATCCCTGTTAATTACTGTCACAGCAAGAGAGTTTCTGGCATTTCAAAGAATGGCCCTTCTTATTAAGCAGGAAAATAGGAGGAGATAGCAGGCAGCACTACAGGCACAGAAACTGCTCTATTCTTCCTGCATGGCACTATTGCTGGGTTTCCCTTGGTCGAAGCAGGAGAGAAGGTGGAAAAGCTGCGGTAACTGGTGGGGAGCTGCCAGCCTTCAGGTCTCCACCCAGTCCCCTGGGACAGGCTGAGGGCCATAGGGTAGGGATGCTGGCTGTACTGGGAGCGTCAAGCATCTTGTCTGACCCTTCCTGGCAGGGAACAGGGCAGGGAAACCAACTGCAACGAGTTTGGATTGAGGCCCACCTTCTCCCAGGAGGGCACGCCATAGGGCAGAAGGGCTGGGTCTGGTAGGAGCTCCAAATTATTCTAGGCTGTCCTGCATCTAGTTGTTTCTAAGGACATCTCTAGTCCAATTTCAGATATATCTGCTATTGAAGCGAACCTTAACTCTGGTGTTGGTTGGTATCTTATATAAATCTAGCTTTTGAAATAACTGGTCCTCCCCAAATCAGCTGAGCAAGACCATGACATCTTTACACAGATAAATCTGCTCTTTTCAGTTAGGACCTGCTTCCTGGCAGCCTTTCCAGACTCAGATTTTAAGCACTTCCTATTGAACAAAACAGGTTATTTAAACAGTGAAAAAAATGTAAAAGCAGAGCGCTCACTCTCTGCAGCTGATTGTCTTTGGAAACACAGGACTGGAGGCTGCTGTCCCAGAAGACTGAGCTGCCCTTATCTGAGGCACTCTGTTAAAAGACTTGGAATCGCTTATTAATTTAGTGAAAGCTCCTTAATTTTGATCCTTTGTCTGCATTAATTGATTTGCTATCAATAACCTGCATTGATTAGGCTTCCAGACCTGGCAGCCGCTGAAGATGAAGAGACAGAGACTGTCTTTCAGAGCAGGAGTTCAAAGCCTGAAATGATTAAAAAAGACACCACCAAAATGGCTGATAAAGAAAAAGGTGTCATTCTTTTTCCACGAGTATGAAACCATGTGCAGTTAACCCTTTTGTACCTAAAAACGTGCTCAGGTCTAAGGGAGTTGTGTAACCTAGAGATATCTGTTAGATTTACTCCACTTTGCCATTTTAATTAAAGCATTACTGATGCACTGAAATACCTGACAGGATGAGAGCTGAGGGAAGATCTTATCTGCTTCAGCCAGGAAGAGAGCTCAGGGAAAGCTACCTGAGACTGGCTAAGGTAGTACTCGGATCCCTTCCAGCAGATGGCATAGTAAAGACCGGTTGAGGAAGTCAGATTTAATTTGCAGCAGATCCAAACCAAATGCAACAGTAAAATTTAACAGTAATCAGTTAAAATTCGGACAATAAAGTTTTGAGGGCTGAGAACGGCTTGCTAGTCCAAGATGCCAGGAAACCATTAGCAAAAATAGCTGTCTGTCATAGACAGCGCTGTCACACAGCTCTGAGCTGCTCCTGATTCAGTATCTACCTTGCATGAGCTACAAGAGGGGCAGAAGGTATGGATGTCTACATAACGCTATTCCTCCAACAAGAGAAACAAAGGTACTGGCTAGGGAGAGCTCTCAGACCATCTAAGAAAGGATGTTTTGGGACAAACACTAAGCACAGCAGTTATAGTGGGAGCACCTCAGCTACCCTGTGTGCATCTACGGAAAAAAAACAAAGCAAAACAAAAAAATCACAGCCAGTGCACACAGCCAGGGTCTCAGGTGGCTTTGTCAGCTTCAGATTCCAGATCTCCGGTAATGGCTTGCTAAATAGCACAAGACCAGGTATTTGCTCTAGCCCAGAATCTGAATGAATCCAGATGGCCACTTAGCTGATCTTTGAGACATCTGACTATCATAAGAGCAAGGCACTGTGGCTGGCTTTTTTCATCCAAGCTGTGTCAACAACTCTGACCACCTCTCAGCTGTGATTGTGACAGTGCAACCCCTAACAGCACACCTTCCTAGGCCTGCAGATTTTCCTCTCAGAACCCATTTCACTAGAAAAAACCATATCATTCCTCTTACAGTTTGTTCGGTGGCAGCACAGAGTGTGGATAAGGTATGGCACAAAGTAAGAGACAGTTTCTGCCCTGCAGAACAAGCTATCAGCTGCTAGTCCAGAAGAACCATGTTGGACCACTTTTTGAGAATCCTACACAAATGTAACATGAATTATAACTCATGGCTGAAACATGCCCTGCATGACAGCTTACCACATCAGCACTTCCAGTTCACATAGCAGCACTTCTGCAGAGGGGAACTGACACAAACACAAATTGTACTGAGCTTCTGCATTTTTACTTTTGACAACAGCATACAGCTACCAGTACTCTAAATCTCTTCCTATGCATCTTTGCCTCTCTTCCTTATGTGAATGTTTTTAATATCCCTCAGCCCTTCTACCATATTTTTCTATTCCTTCCTCCCTTTTTCTCCCTTCCCTCCCTGCATACATCGCAGGTGGGTGCTAAATATCCCTGCAGCTGCAGTTGCCCTTCACATGCTACTGCTCCACTCTCCTGTAGGTTTCTCATGTTTGTTTATTTACTGCATATGTCCTGCACATGTCCAGAAATCCCAGAAAAATGGACAAAATTAGTAAGTTCTAGCCATACAAAATTTCTGGGAGAACAAGGAATGTGTTGGCACCCATGCTCTGGTCTCACACCACAAGGAGGGGTCAGTTCCACCAGCTCCTGAGTCCTCAGGCTCACAAGTAGCTCTGGAAATGGTGATTTAGCAGCTGCTTTCTTCCTGGTGCCCAATCTATGCCACAAAGCACTGTGTGCTGGGAAGAAACCATCTTTCACATCACAGGAGAACCAGCCCACTGCAATTAAAGATCCTGTATGTTCTAAAAGTCCCTTCCTTTTAGTATGGAAGCTATGTCAGCCTTTGTGTCCTCCACAAATTAAATGTGAATAATGGTTAGGACAGTTGAGTACTAGAATAGATTGCCTTGGGAAGTTGTGGAGTCTCCATCATTTGAATTTTTCTGAACGGGCTAAACAGTCATCTGTCAAAAATGGTTTAGGTGTTAAAAATCCTGCCTTGGGGAGCAGAGGGAAAGGAATAAATGACCTCATAAGCTCTATTTTCTATTTCTGTAATTTAAATATCTTCTCTGTGGACTCTAGAAATTCCACTTGCCCCTTCAGCTGACCACAGCACACTTTCTCCTAAGCCCTTGTGTTTCATGTCCATGCGTAACAAAAACTCCATTCTACAGTAAGGGTGGCCTTCTTCATGCAACGGTTCAAGTGAACCCTTCACATCAGTTTCCTACATTTACAAAATGCTGAGGGATGGAAAGTACAATGCTGCACATACCTCAAAATTTCCATATTTTAAAGAGGAACTTTATTCCTACTTTTAACACGACTAGTAGATCAAAGTAACTGAAGACTTTATCTGGTATCTCCCAGATACTAACACTGGGTGTACGTATATCACGGTGATGTGCACAGTATGAGAACCGAGGGAGGTAAGGTTTTTCCACCCACAAAGAACAAAAATAGGCTTTTATTCTGAATGACTTATTTTAGACTAAAACCAAGAAAGAACAAAAGCAAAGGCTCCAGGAAGTGGAGTCTGCACCCGCTTCTTATTTTAAGATGCTGCCTTGACTTTTTAGAAATTTAAAGCTGCAGTGCACAGAAGGCAAAATCAGATCAGTGATGTTATATAGCCCACTATTTCCAAATATCAATCCAGGATCTTAGAAGCAATAAAGATTCAATAACACTCCACAGTCTCCAGCTCTGAAAATCCAAAGGGAAAACCTGTAACAATTAAGGACAGATACAGATATGTAATATACATTGCACAGATGTTTTATTTCCCTGCAATTATATATATGTCCTCCAAAAAAAACCCCCCAAAACCAACCTTCATTAACTCAACATTACAGTTGTTGTATATTCTGCATGAAAAAGAACCAGTAAAAATGAAGGAAAGTACTCATCAAGATAGCATCAGCATCCAGACTAATCACATACACATTCCACCAAATTAATTTCCGACATGTTCAGATACTGGCCTTCCATGAGTAATTATTACACAAATATTTCCAGTGTTGCCCCTTCAGTCTCAGAAGATATATCTAAAGTAAATATTTTTGCGTTAATTTGTCAGCAGAGTTTTACACACCTACTGTTAAACAACACACATACATCCTTTGGGGATACACACATAATATAATCACTTATGGAGAATCCACACTAGCATGTGCAAACCTACTAGGAAACATAAGTTCATCATCAGCTAATGAGAAAATCTCTGCTGAGGACACAGCCTCCAACGCAGACTGTTAATTCCGACCTCAGCACCTTAAGATTGCTTGCTAAGACCCACAGGCAAAACAGCAATAAAATAGTAGGCTGTACTTAAGAGGCATGCATCTGAGTGTGACTGTGGGGAGATGGATATGTGTATTACCCTGCCAACATATTAATACTATCCAACGCTACTGACTTGCTGGTAGACAGCAATAACTGTGTCAGCAGCAGGCAAACTGAGCCACAGAACATTCCCATTTTCTGATGACCAAAGGTGAAAAGCATTCAATTTCATCTTTAGTCATTTTACTTATTGATTGGTTCTCTCAACCTATATCCGAGAAATTCTCTCCACTTCAGAGGCAAGAGAATCTGAAATTCCCTTGTTCCTGGAAGTTTTTTCCTGACCCAAGGTAGAAATTGGAAGGAAATAATTTCATTTTATAACAGCTGGTTTCTCTTTCTTGGTATCACACCTGGTGTTTGGAGAATCACTCACTCCAGAACCAGCCTAACTGTTAGCAGCATTCAGCTTTAATAGCAATTTAGCTGCAAGACCTCTGACTGCTCAGACTCACAGGCAGAGCAGTAATGTACGCTACATTTATTTTTCCTCTCCAGTGGGTGTTTAAGACAGCCCACAAAGATATATATGTACCTCAGTTTACCTCAAGCTCCAAAAAGAAGGTAGTCAGCTAACTACCATACAGCTCTGAGCTTGAACTTAAAAAAAAAGTATGTTTTTTTCCAATTTTGGCAAGTGATAGGAAAACAAGTCTTCCAGTTCTGATGAATAATCTGCTTTGACCTAAAATCCACTGCTGAACTGCAGCTTCCCTCAGCTTTAACACTAAGAGATAGACCAGCAGAGACTACATTTCAACACACAAATTAGTAGGGACAGACACTAGGTATGCAGATGATGTATTGCTGTTGCATCATCTTTTGTTTGATTAGTGATTAGAAAGTAATCGCCTCCCTGCCCAAAACAAAATCCAGCAGAGTCCTTCTGAAATAAACACAGCATTTACATATATTCCTCTAAAAGCTATAAAATACTTCAGTCTCCAAGCAGTGTAGCAGTGTAGTCCTAATAGTCTTTGTATATAGTTTGATACTATCCCCATGCACAGCTCGTTAGGCACTAAATTCTTTGAAATAAGAAACCCCTTTCTATCATCCATACAAAAATCTAACACAGATGTCCCCCACTTAGCAGATGCAAAATGCTACTGCAATAAAAGGTAATAATAAAGGAACTTGATTGTTTAGTGGAGTCACATATGGTGGTGGTGTGGTCCTTGAGACCATCCCCCCTCAGCTTCAGTTTCCTCTCATATCAATCCTCTCCAGGGACTGGAGGAATGGTAGCATGGAAAGGGAAAAAATCAGGTTTGTTAGCAGATCTGACATTTTGGGATGAAAATACTATTAATCACTGTCACTGAGACAAGATCAATAAAAACTTATAAAGATCATATTTTCTAATGTGTACAAATTCCAAGAAACACTGACAGCCATACCAGCATCATGATAATAAAATAAATCCAATGCTTTTCCTCCCCTGAGTTTTTACTTTTGTCTCTTCATCCCGCGTAACAGAGCTTACAATGGAGATGTTGCTGAGTGTCTCTTGTGACTGTGTGCACTGATGCTTTTCACTGACTCCAGCAGGGTGCTGCTTTATACACGCAGGGTTTGCAATATGGAAGGTTTGACAGTATAAGCAAAGGAAAGGGGAAAAAAAAAAACAAACAAGAAAAAAAAAAGAAAAAGTACTTTGCTGTGATCAGTGCTCAGAGTTGAGGGAAGGGGACAGAAGAAGTGAGAAGACTACAGATTGCACAGTACTGTACATTTCCATATTTGCTTTATTTCTTGATCACTGTGCAATTAACTCGTGCTCGTGAGTGCTGTAGGTCTCACATGTGGAATGAAAAAAGTGTCTTCTCACTTGGGTGCTCATACCTTTTCTTGCTGTAGGTGCTTTACATCTAGACCCACCTGTAATGAGGCAAGAACTGTTTCCTTTGCTTGTTGAAAAAGGCACTGATTCCTGCATAAAAACCCATCCCTCTGGAGCACAGGAGAGAGGACAGGAGACAGGAGCTTATGACAGTGGCCTCTAGACTCTTACTACAGAGCCTTAGCAAAAACCAACCCCATTAAAATAACACAGCTCATCTGCTGTCCCCAAAAGTCTGCTCCCTCCCTCAGACCAAACAGCCTGCCAGTCACAATAAATGTTTCTGCATGTGTTTATTTTTAAGGTACAGCTAAACTAGTGATATCAGCCTAGTGGACTGTGCACCCATTGCACTAGTTCTTAATTACAATAAATTCACTAGGGAGGAAAGCAGCATGAGGAAACAATCCAAGAGAATTCCCTAAAATGGCACTGTCAAATCTCACCTATTTTATCAGGGACCTAACCATATCTGAGCCTTTCACTAAAGCTCCAGTGTCTGGATTGCATAATTAAAGAGCAATTTAATTTTAAAATAAAATTTCTAGAATACTTCATTGAAAAGGAAAGCATGAAAAAACCCCAGAGTGTGTATGTCTATTATGCTCAAAAAACTAAGTACATATACTTCTGTGGTTTCTATAAATGTGTATATTTGTAAATATCAGAGATTTTAAGTCAGGATGTTGATTTTAGGAGACCTAGCTCTTGATGTTTTGATGCAAACACCTGCTCCAGATTAATAGCACTATGAAACCCTCAATAAATTGTTTTCTGTTCTCAGGGCACATCATTGCTACCTAAAGTACAGCTTAAACTCTCTTGAGAAAATAGTCCGTAGTGGAGCAAAGGAAATGTGTTCAAAGCTAAATTAAATAGCGAGCATTTCCAGAGCACCCAGAGAGACAACTTAACAGTTACTCCTAGGAAGCGAAGGCTGAAGGTGGCGCTTGAACAAATGGCTTTCCTGTGCTTCTAAAATGCGAACTATGCACGTGCTTATTATTTACATCCAAACTGGTTGGCATGCCTAACATTTCAGGAGACACATTTTGCAGCTGTAATACAGCTTGAGGAACACCCTATATTTCACCATTACGAGGTACCATAATAGCTGAACAATATAGCTCTTTCTATACATCACATTCAAAGCTGGGAGATACTTTTTTGTTGTTTGCTGCAAACATGCTTTTTCTTACCTATAAAAATAGCAATAATAATGATGCTTTACACAGCTCTAGAACCTCATAGCCCTTTCAAGACACTCAACACCTCGGTCTTACAGCTGAAACAGTACTGGCATCTCCACAATTCAGACAGTGAGCAGAAGATGAAACCCATTTGTGGGAGAGTTAAGACTACAACTTAGAGCTTTTTCCTGCTGGGGTGCCCGACACTGTGAAACAGTTATTTTCTTATCATTACAGAGGTGCCAGTTATCACAAATTAAGAAGCTTGGTGATATGAGACAAATATGATACAACTGTGAAGAACATTCTTAATTAATAAAGAACATTATAAATGTGGCAAGTATTAGGGTTTTATGGAAAGTTTCTTCACTTTAACCAGGGTAAGGGGCAGATACATTGCCAGAATAACACTTTTAATATTAATTAGACCCCTCTAATCCCAGGAGACATGTTACATTAAAGCACACACCCCCCTCAGCAGACTATACATCACCACAAGGCAGGAACCTACAGGCTGGGGAACTTCAGAGCTTCACTCTCTGCATCCCATTTTTTGTTCTATATTATTTCTGATGCAAGTCAAAAAACCCAAACAAAAAATACCAGAGAAAGAAAGCACCATCTCTTTCAGAGCAAGTAGAGGAGAGTATCAAAGCAGCTAAAAGTGCTTACCAGCAAAAGACAGGGCACAAAGCAAACAGGAGCCAGTTGCCAAATGGCTACTTAAGGCCTCCAGCAGCTTTGCACTGCCACATTTAAAGGGCCAGCACGAAAAGGCACATGGGGTAAAACAGCACGTCCTTCCACAGGACAGCTTTGTGTAGGGAAGGCAGTCTCAAAGGAGTGCTCCTTTTGTCTGTTGTGCCCAAGCAATGCATCACGCAGTTGCAGCACACGCTAGGTCTTACAACTTGCTCTCAGCACATGAGCTTCCCTGAGCGTTGTTCACCCATTAGATTAATTCTCTGAATCCACAGTCGTTTTATTTGATGGGCTGCAGCAGCAGAATGACTCTGTGATGAGATTGCTTTTTCTAATTAAATGACACTTTAAGGAAATGGACTAGAGATGGATACTATTAATAGTTAAATCACATACACCTCCTTTAGATACTAGAACAGAGTCCCAGGCCCTCTAAGCCAAAGGGGGAATCACCTGTAGCTAGTATTAGCAGAAGGTCCCTTTCTGACACATGATGTCACTACCTCTCAGTTACATGTGCATCGATTGCATTTCTCTGCAGTCATTAGATCTGTCTGAGTCTAAGGTCACCAAGTTGCTTAAAACAGTTAGCACTGAAATCTGCCAGGAAGTCAAAAGTGAAAAACTATCGCTCGTTCAGCAACTTGGCCCAGACTCAGCTAGCATCTGGCAAGCCAAAAGTGTAACGCTCATCTCATAAGAGTGTTCTGGTCTGTGGGTTATGCTGCTTTAACCGATACCGTATGCTCCCTAAAAGGCATATCACTACATCAAAGCCATTCTCATTTTGCCACTGTGTGCATCACATCTGAAAAGATTGGTGCTTACAGTAACAATAACGGGATGCTGAGCTCTAAGCTGTAAATAGTGTACCTGGCTGCAGCAGTGTTTTATCCCTTCCAGAAAATCTACTTCAGCGCATGAAGTGCTTTTGTTGTTTCACGTTCCTAGGCAAGAAAACTGATGAGCAACCTGAAACCAGACGGGCAGTTGGAACGGTTAGCAGATAGAACAGAAAGTGAGAAAGCAAGCAAGCAAGATAAATCTCTGTGCCTTGGTAAGGGCAGTCAGAGGGAAATCCAAGAGTAGCTTCTCCTGCCACCACACAGGCGGCATCTGCCTGACATGTTCCACAGCAAGCACGTGCAAACAAGGATTTTCTAGTTAGTGACAATTTTTGTGACAGCTGTTGCCAGTGCTTTATCATTGGAGGATGTGGAGTCAGCACCTTGACTAACATGGCAGCCTTCTGCTACCAGCTTCCATTCAACCTCGAAGTCTGAGGTCAGCCAGCACTAGCACAGAAGCTGATGCGGGTCATGCAGAAGTTTGGAAAGACCACATAGCACTCGTGCACTCCATTTAGTTGGGGAGCATGTTGAGGTGAAACAGCTGACCCCACATCAGGCAGTGGTCATTTGATGGATTCAGCATAGCTGGTGCATTTCAGACTCAAAGACAGATAGAAAGAGAGAGAGAGAGAGAGTTGTCTGCAGCATCCTTGGGGCTACATTACACTGGTCACCTCCACACCTGCTTTCCTCTCCAACCATGATGACACTGTTGTGTGTTCAGGGCTTCTCTGTGAGCATGTGGAAAGGTCAGTTGCCCATTTCACTGGCTCATCTTCAGCTGAGTGCCTCTGGCAAATGTGAATCTCTGACTGTCCTCTGTCTTCATTAGATGGTTCAGGACCTTACATGTCCTTCCTCTGTCTTAGCAGATGAACCCTTCATGGTCTCTAACATGTTTCTCCTGATCACACCTCCCTGAGATGGGCAGCTCTAATCCTCTCTTTACAACTTGGAAGTTAGGGCACAGAGACTAAAGGCAAGTTTTTAAAGGTCCTTGAGAAACCTATGGATGCAGAGTTGACTGATACACTTTTCAAACACATGAAAGGCATAACTGCAATTCAAATCGCTGAATTGAAAAGCCCTGAGGAGTCTATTTCCTTTTGATTGATTTCAACGGGAATTAGACACCGTTTGTTTCTGAAAATTGTCATCTTTAAGTATCTAAAAGCCTCACTCTCAGCACCTTGTCTACAACATAGCAGGGAATGGAGCTGGAGTTTTCCAAGCATGAGGCTCCTACTCTAGCCACAGGTCCCCTTCTTAATCCTTCCTTCTCTTTTTTTAATGAAAGTCACCAGCCAGCCTGCAACGGAGGTATGTGGTACCATCAGGTTCAAAAGTTACTAGACAAATTCAAGAACAGATCCACAAGTAGATACTGAAAACTGTGCAGGGATGTATCCTCTAGCACCTCTGATCCAACATTTCTGAATGCTGCAGGAAAACAGCAGAAAGCGCCAAGGCTTATAGGCTCCCTCTGAAGAGCATGCTCCCTTTGCTGGGAGACAGAACATTTGACCAGATGGACCATCCGTTTGCTCCAGGAAGGCATTTCTCATGCTCTGATGTTATGATGTCTTAAGCAGTCTGTGCTAAGTGGCAGTATAAATGCACTGATAGCCTGTACTGAGCACCAGCTTCTACCACTCTGCAGTCACTGCTTCTGCTGCACCTCTCCTAGCTGGACAGGAACAGGTGGACCTTGAATCATGCAGTTGCCATTTTGCTATGTAGACTGCTTTTTGTCCTGATCCCATACATTTTTAAATTGGAGCCTGAGCTGGTTATCTTCTTTTGAGCTATTTCATGCCGCAGTTCCAAACCCATGAATATGCTCTGCTTTCTCTTTCTTCTTCAAACTCTTTTGCATTCCATTTTTTTTCCTTCACAGCACTGTTATTCTGGCAGTGGCTGGCATGATTATTGCTACTTACTCCCAATCCCCCAATGGCAGTGTAATATCTCTTTAATTGGGTATTTCTCCCTCCCGACATTAATCTCCTAACAAATGCCAATGCTGTGTTAGATGCTGTGTGGGGATCTCTCATCGCTATCTCTTTACGCAGGCAGTTGTGTGTGGAACGGATGCATAGTCACTCAGCATGGATGGATTTGTCTGAGTCCCTGTCAGCTCCCTGTTTTTGTCACTGAAATCTTGCATTGCGGATCCGGATTTCTATTGCTTTAACTTTTTGAGGCAGATTTATCTCAGTCCCTGTCAGATCAATGGGTTTTGTCACAGAAATCTATGTGACTTTGTTCCCTGTGGAGATCTGGCTAGTCAAGTTTGTGGAGGCTGATTTGGGAAACTGAACCCGAGGCCTTGTTTGGCTATGTCAGGGGGGGAACAATAAGAACTGAAAAGAGCAGAGGCCTAACAACCATGAAGACTTAACTCGAAAATACAGCAGCAAAAGAAAGTAAGTTCATGACAGACGGACAAAACATACTTCAAGAGAGAACACTCCTAAAATATGTGCACACATGTATTTTTGTAGGTTCGAGGCTCTCCATCTGCTAGCATCGTAAATGCTGCTCCCTCCCATCGTAGCTGCTCCCTCTGTTCATGGACTGCAGCCATATAACAATGACTGTGATCTTACAGGTTGTAGGTCTAGGGTAGAAGAGCCTTTGCAAGACAGTCCTCTAAGTATGGTTTCTCAGAAAACCCCTACAGCTGTGGAGGCGGTAAGTCCATAGGAGGCACTCTTCCTTTAATGCCTCAACAATATATTAGGAAGCACTGTGCTATCAGAGATGATCTTTCTCAAGGGATACAAGCCCAATTTTCTTTTTGCCTGTAGCCATCAGACTGCATGGTTGTCTGACACTGCAGTGATGTCAACAACAGAGTCTTCTAAGGTAAAGCCCAGCTTTAGTGAATTGCTGCGTGTCCATCTTGTCTCCTTGGCTGATTCAAACATTTCCAGGAACAGCTTCAGTAAATGGAAGTTTCCTGATGAAAAGTACATTTTTCAAATAATCTTTTGGTTGGACTGAGGAATAACATTATTTCCTTTGCTTATTACTACATGAAGATTTTTTGACAATGATTATCACAGTTGAATTTGACCATGATCAAGGTCTGAATAAACTTCTAGAACAAAGTGGTAGTAGTAATAATAATAACAATAACAATAATAGGAAAGCAGGTAACATACATTAAAGGAAGAGCCTGGTGTTGACTGATAAAGACTCAGACTTGGCTGGAACAGCCAACTCAACCTGAAAGCTCAACACAGCAGGGATGTAGTCCCTGTTGGTGAAACTGCCTCAATTTTGTATTTGAAGCGGAACATTTCAAAAAGAAAGGGTACCCCAGGAAAGAGGAGATTTGGGGAAGGTAGCCATTAGCATCTCAGCATTAATGAGAAACTGCAAATTGTTGGCCGTGGGTCACCTCATTGTTCTCTTTGCAATATTCCAGTCATGGGCTTTCTTTACAGCAGATGCTCATTTCTGTGCCTGCCTTGTAATAATTCCCTTCTTTCTTTTTAATGAAACTCTCCTTTTGTTGTATGCTTTTTTATTTCAGTTTCACCTCTGGAAATTCTTCATTCCCATTTTTCACCTTCTAATCCTTCTTCATCCATCCTTCTCTCCCTGCCTCATTGAAACATTCATGCTTCTGTTTTGCTTCTTCCTCTATGTGATTATCTATTATCTTTTAACTGGTACCCCTCCTTAGTTTTTTCCCTTTCCCATCCTTTCATCTCTCTCTCTCCCTTTTGCTGCTTGCTCTCTCAATCTCTCAGCTTGCTGCTTAGGAAGCGGTAGTCCTTAGATATTGAAATGACATGTTTAGTTTCTGCTTGCGATTCTGTGCTAGATACTGCTGTATGTCTGTGCAGTTTCAGACAGAGTGTAAGCCCTGGTAAATACAGGAAACTAAGCTGGAAGCAAAGCTGAGTGAAAGGTTGCTTACTTGTGCCTGTGATTTGTAGCTGTTTAATAATGGCCTCCTGATTAACACAGACTGCAATTCCAGAAATGCCATAGTGATAGATACTCAATATATACCTAAATAGAGAGACACAATTCCCTTAACATTTAAAGCCAGTACTAGCAGTACAACTATTATCTTGTAAGTTGTTCATACCACTGCCTGTGTGCATATCACCTGGTAAAACACAACTTTAATTCTGCATGGGTCTCTGAGGACTAACAAGGTGTTAAATGATCATTATTACATGCAGCTGTCACCATGCCTGCAGTTTTATCAAACCAAAAGAATTATGTTGTAGCTTTCATGTTTTCACTTCAGAACAATGCAAAAAGTATGTCTTTAATAACACCGCTGAATCTGTCCCCTCATAAGTCATCCTGTCTGCTACAGTAACTGCTTTTCACAGAGGTCCTCGTATTTTATCTGGTCATAGTTAGTTAACAAAGAAGAATTACAAGGCTTGGCTAGACAAAGAGCGATGAGATACCTGTAACCATCCTATTGCTTTAGTCCATCTCTTTTGGTACGTCTTAATGTGCAGCAAGGTCACTTCAATAAGGAGCTTCGAAATACTTGCTATTGCTGCTTTCAGACTCACTTCCAGAAGCACACAAGATTAGTTTAGTCAGATTACCTCTCTGTGGTCTCCTTCTGCAGGTAATGTGTCCACAGGATGACTTCCCAAGCAGGCAGAAAGAAAGGACCAAAGGACAATAGCAGGTCAGTCATTAGTAAGACAGTCCGAGAGCAAAGGCTGCCTGTCCTATCCTAAGCTAATTGTCTCTCCTGCCTTCACCACAAGTATAAACCAGGCTGATTAGTTTAATCTGCCATCCTGGCTCAGTAAACCAAGCTGAGAGTTGCTGTTACACACTCTGCTAGGGTTATAACTATCTTTTAGCAAAGATCCAGGTCTAGGAATGAGGAGGTGCAGAGGTGCATTCACAAAGATGAACACTAACCTGGATTGCTGCAGTATTAACTGAGAGTGCCTGTGCGAGCACATCTCAGGTGCTGTTACGTGTCAGAACCTAAAAGGAGAGGTTTGAAAACCGGTTTGGAAAAGGGGCTTTAGCACAAAGTGTGGGAGCCCACATTTGGAAAAAAAATAACTAGACTGAGTTGCACCAGCACAGCTGTGGGAGGAGAACTTGCCCCATGCCTTGACTGCAACCATGCCTGTTTTTCCTCACATTCGTGGGCTCTAATTCTACATAAAATAAGAAAAGGGGGAGTGAGAGACAACACTGCATCATTGTGACAGTCCTTTCTAAGTATATAAAAGATGAGCTGTAAGTTCCTCAGCGTCTTGCTGCCATATAAGCAGGCAACTGCAAATTGCTGTCTCTAGAGCCATGCAGGACAATGACAAATTGGTGAAAGCCAGCCTAATTCTGCCAATAGCAGTGTCCAGCCATGTTTTCCAATAGTTGGCTAATTAGTAGAAATACAGATTTCCAAGACAGCAAAAGGTGATTAAGGAGCTCTGTAAAAGCCTCAAGGCTGGCTATGAAACAAGTCTCAGAGGACTGTGACAAAGTCTTTGCATGTATGTCCCTGATTTTAAGCTGACAGAGATCAGTGTTGGACTAAAGGTCTGATAGACGTTTATTACCTCAAACTGGCTGATGGTCTCAGTCCACCTTCTACTGGATAGCCACCTACACCACCAAAGAAACAGGCAATCAGCTCATATTTCCAAATGTGTGGGCATTCAGGCTAGCACTTTAAATTGACCATGAGAGCTAAGGTGTCTTGCCCCCCTCGGTAGAGATCTGTCTGGTTCAGGATTGAGGCAAACTGGCAGTGTGTGGAGAGAAGGAGCTTATGGTATTTTGCTTATGCTGTACATGTCCGAAAAAAAGAGAGGACTCACATTTCTATGTCTGTCAGTCTGGCATACTTCCCAGGCACTAAAATTCTGTAAAAATTAGAACTCTGGAACATTTTCTTTAAGTAGCCAGAGACACTGGTTAGCAAAAGGTCACTGGAGGAGCAGAAACATTAGGTTACAGCCTAAATAACAACTTCAGCAACAATGGGAAGTCAGGTGGATTTACTGGTTGTACTACCACAAAATTAGCTTTGCAGGAGTTGTAACTTGGGACAACATTGTATAGCTATGACTGCAACTTAAGCAGTTGTGTAGGGCTACATCTTCCCCTTGAAATGGGTGATAGAAATGACAGAGGTCACCAAATGGTTGTACTCAATGTAAAGCCAAATAAAATTAAGTTAATAATTGAAGAGAACTGCAAGATAGGGAGTTTCCAGCAATATCAAGGAGGTTCAATTCTTTCCAGTTTGGAACAAACCAACCAATTGTAATTAGCCTCATGTGAACTGCTTGCATGAATACCCAAAAAAGGTCTAGTTACTTGTCCAGAATCTCTTAGATATGGAAACTGGGTCAGAAATCAGATTCTTTTGTCAGATCATCAATTTTCTGGTTACAGTGAAAATGTAAGGATTGCTTTGGAGGTTATAAACTATATATACTACTACATTCAGCTTCTTTCTAGCCCAAACCTCCATTAGCCAATCCCACTGTACCTTATCTCAGACTCCCCTCTAAGACAAAGCCGAGTAAATGTTGCATTGTTTAAAACTCAAAATTTTATGGTAAATGTGAGGAGCAGAATCATGAGGCCTCCAGTAAGATGCTTTGGTAGCAGCCTGCTGTCAGTTCTAAGCAGCAGGGAAATGTACTGCATGAAAGACAGCCTCCAACAAAACCTGTGCTCAGGTCAGGTGCCACTGTATACACCAAATCTGTTGCTTTGAACTGCACTCTAAAGGAAACCAGCAGCTAATACGATCTACAGAGAACTGTGGTTTCTGAAACTGTTGAGTGGTCTTTTAAGGCAGTCCCATACAGAGCCTCCATTACAACAGATAATCAGAATAAGAGCTTCTTCAGAGAGAAAAGGGGCGAGCTCCTTGGAAAGTACTTGGAAAAGAGCATTTTGAGCTATCTGTGCAGGAAAAGATCAAAAAGAAATAGTAGATTTTTATCCTTGTTAATAAGCAACTCAGTAATGGAAACAATGCTCCATGTTCCAGCTACTTCTCAAAGAAACTAGCATTAGCTGTTTTGTCTCCAAGCTTCAGCCCACTTGCACCTCCGGAGCTACTGCAGGGAGAACAGAGATGGCTGCTCACAGAACACCACAATACAGCAGCAGAGCTGATGCGGCTACATCACTTTAGGCCTATTTGAAAAATTTTCCCTGTGACTTTGGCCTTAGACACAAAATTAAGTGCAACACAACCCATGTTCCCAGATGACGTGACATTCCTGTAAAAAGAGGAGGACTGTTCAGCACTCTGGCAAAATGTGAGAGATCGCATCGTGGCAAATGCTCTGCCAAAACTGATGCTTTATGGAAAAACAGCTAAGGGCACTAGAGCACAGCTCCATTCTGCAGCTAAGGTAATTCCCCTCCTGCCCCCAGTGTAAAGTCCTCCAAATCAGCTAGGCGAATCCTCTGAGAAAGTGTAAATTATCCAGCAGAATCATTACAGGGCATACAAAATTATGCAGCCCATCTAACAAGGACTACTATTGTTTTTTAGATTGGAAGACTCTTTTAAATTTAATTAATCTGACCACCTACATGTACAATTAGAACTGTATCTCCCAGTGATACTTCTGCTTTGATAACCACATGACCTTCAGGAAAACAGAGCTTAGCAAATTATTGCTTCTAAATTTTACATATTGAGGATTTGATGGGTCACCTGCAGACATGACTTTTGGGTGTGTTGAAATGGTGACACAGGCAGGCCAAAGGAAATATCTTCCCCCTTCTCTCTGCAGCGTTAAGCATAGATCTTCAGTTGTTTGGGAGCTGACAGCACGGAACACCTCTTGTCTTTGGTAAAACATCCCTCCCCCACTGTAAAAGCAAGTTTATCACAGCCAGATTGCGTTAAGGTTAAACATAAGCACTCAGGGCCAGCTGCTCTTACAGCCTCCTTTTAGTCTCCTCTAACATTTATGAGATCACCTGTAAGTTATCATAAAAAATCAGGGGAAGCAGCAATGCTGGAAGCAGTTCAAGCTGAAAGTCAGACTAAGTGCACACCACTGCAGTCACAGTCTCAGGTGGGAACTCTGATAAAATGACAGTGTAGAATGACAGCTTAAGAGGAACCTGTGGGCGGGTAGGCATTAAACCTGTCCCAGACACACAGACTCGTCACCTAAGTCACACAAGAAAAGGTTGGTGAAACAGCACAAAATTATCTAATTGTATTAGGAAGAAGAACAAGTTATCTAATTCATATGTTGTGCTGCCAGAAATCCAAATCAGAGCTCACAACACTGGAATTTTGGATCTCTTAAGAAACAGAGCAAAGTGACAGATAAACTCTTCTCATCTTTATTCAGGATCAAAAGCCACTGGATTTTTTTGTTGCCATCACAAATTCAATCCAAATGAAGGAGAATGCAAAGTTTGATGGTGCCTGTCTCCTAAAACCTTCCATACCATAAACACCAGGGCAACAACATTTGGTGCTGAAACAGTCTCCCAGTCAGCCTCAGAGCTAAATGAAGCAAAATCAACACCATGACTAAAGCAAAGTGAAGAGAAGCTTGCCATGGGCCAGTTTTATATCTCTATTTGTATCTTACAACACAGTCAAGAAATCACGGATGGTGTTTGAATTCTTCATTCCTTCCTATACCTTAGCAATGCTCAGTAGAGAAAGAATTTTAAGAATACATACTACCACTGCTTACTGAAATAGCTAACGGTCCTTTCATAAGGCAGCTCTTGCCCTAAACTTAATTTCTTTTAGCACCTAAACAGCGCTAAGCAAACCACTAATTGATTCCTGAGCCCTTGCAAACAGCCACCTTCCTATTGCTAACCTTTCTACAAGACAATGAATACGAAACTGTCAGGGCTCTGCCTCCATGAGGGGGCAGGCATGGTGAGAGCATGATAAAACACTTGAAATGGTTCTGGCCCCTCCTCTCACATGGTGCCCAGCGCAGCTGTTCCCGTAACTGTTCCTGAGCATCCAGAGGGATGGTTTTTGCCTAAGCCACAATGGTGAAAGGCAGTCCTTGCCATCTGTGATCGGACAGAAAGGTTGTACCCTTCACTGCTCTCAGCCACGCCTGTATCCTCTCTACTGATTATGATCAGGGAGACACCTGCCTCAGAAGAGGCTCACTTGGCATGCAGTGCAGCAATGGATCTACAGTTGGATGAATAGCTGCTTTTAAATACCTCGCAGGAGAGATTTTCTAGAAAGGGCAGGCATTGCAATGGGACTGACAGAGCTCCCTAGCTCACATGCATCAGGCTCTGAACGCACTAGAGCAATGGGAAGGACCAAGGAATATTGTACTTTCACAATGATTTACTAAACCAGACTCCAAGAAAAGCTGTAATATTGGGATGTGCTCCCATGGTGAATTTATGTTGTTCAGTTTTTCTTGTGACCTCCCAGCAAACCTGTTTTGAAAGCTTTCCTGTGTCCCTCTACTCTTTGTCCAGCAGCAGAACTTCTCTGGACCAACTGTACAGACATCTTTCTCTCTCAGTTCAGTGAAGGGTTCTTTGGTAGCCAGTAATCCCCTGACTTTGCAGACCTTGGTCTAATGTGAATAACACACTTTTTAGTAGCTCACTTGACATGTACCCCAGTGCACAACTGGTGTCTTGCGCACACAGAAGTCCAGCTTCCGAGAAGACAGACAGACTCTGGGCAATGGGAGGTGAGCTGCATACAGATGCACAGAAGAATCTCTGCTCTCCAGGGAGCCAGCATGAAAAACATCTGCAAAAGGAAAACCTCCTAACTTCCTGCCAGGGGGTGAAAAGGAATGACACCATGACAGACAGAGTGACAAACAAGGAGTGACAAGTGTGGAGTGATAAGTGTGGAGTGACAAGTGTGGAGCGCCTCACAACAGGGACCGATCTGTTGGTAATACTCAGAAAACCCCTAATCCCCACAAGGAGGAGGAAGGACAAACAGCCTCCACCAAATCTGTCACCTCCACTGTGTCCAATATCCTTTCCACATATTCATCAATCACAAAGCCACATCCCAGGCAGGCAGGCTAGTACCTCTGGGGTAACGGTGTACACACTGACATCATTTGAACTCCCTAGGGTATATCTGTTCCACAGCTGGGGCTCCCATTCAGCAGTTCTCAGTGATAAACTAATTCCCTTAATCATGAGATTGTACCCTTTCTCCTCCAGAAAGATGCAAATAATAGTCCACTTACCAGCAAAAAGGGCCCTGAACCTTCCTGACAGATTTCTGGGGAATCCGTCCTTGAAACTCCAGTGGAAGTGATTCATGTCTTTCACATCTACATGACGATAATTCACAACTGGAGATTTCTCATTCTCTGTCTCTCTGTTTCATTTTGTAGGATGGCCATCACTGCTGTAGCTTAACGCCAGCACTGAGTTCATGCCACCTCCTGCAGTCAATGTATGCCTGAGGAGACAGAATAAATAGTTATTAAACCTACTCCAGATTTGCTGTCATATTGTAACTAGGCACTGGAAATCAAATAAATATATCATATAAGACGAGCAGTTAAAATGTCTACTGAAAAAACAGATTCAGGCAAAATGGCTTAATCTGCAGCATTAATGAGTAACAGATTGTTCCATCAGTAGTATATGAGGAGCAGCATGCAAGAAGGCAAAACTCATACAAGTTCCCAGGGACTCATACCCTCAATAAAAGGCCTAGTTCAGAAGAATACTCAAGAACATGATTAAGGTTAAGCATGTGTTTAAATCCCATTGATTTCAGTGAGACTGAGGTACAAGCTTCAGTGCTTTTTTTAATCAAGGTGCTTTACTGAACTGAAGAATATTCTGTGCATAAAGCTCAAAGTCAGAAGCAAGAAGAGCTGGGAGGACAGGGCTGGCCAGCTCTGCATTGATGGACATATTCAGCTATCCTGCTATCCCAGCTACTAGGAAGAGGGAGTTGTAGCTCTGTGTTTCATCTGCAGCCTAAGAATCTTCCCTAAGATGCATCTCCTAAGTTAGCCTTTGTCTATGCCGCACACTATCTTTTTTCCTAATGTAACCCTCAGTATAAGGATAAAAATGAAAAGGGATCCTCAGACTTTGCCCAGTACCAAGCATACATCCTGACTTCTTCCCTGCATGGGCGCAGCTCACAGAAACATCACTGTACAGCCATCTTGTGCTCCCTGCTGCGCAGCACATGCACAGTTGCAGATGATCAGTAGCAGTTCCAGGATCCAAATAGGAGCAGGGCCACAATTCACATGCAGAATGAAAAACTAGCTTCTTTCTCAAAGAGCTTGCTGACTTAATGAATGCTGAGAGAAAGAGAACAGAGAAAGCTCAAGGCCTTTAAGAACAGAAAGGGAGTCTGAGAAAGGGAGATAGTAAAAACCAGACAGATAGTATTTCTTTTGTTGAATACATGCACTTAAAACCCAGCAAAAACAATACAAGGATATGAATTTGTGTGTGCCATCCTGCCCACCAGAAGGGCCCATACCCATATTAATTGAGTAAGTCTGCAATGCCACTAGCTAGATGCTGCAGAGAAAATAATGAAATTGCTTCACAAAAGCAATGAAGACAACCGGCTAGCTCTTACTATGGCTAATTCAGATTGGCTGTTTCTCTTATGTATTATTATTCAGTTTTAACTTACTCCTTTATTTCTTATGTCTGATCAGGCGAAGCAGACGTAATACTCTCTTCCATACACACGCACTATAATCTGTTTCTATTCCCTTAACAACAATTTGTGTTGTTCTGCTAGCAGCAAGGGTCAGCATGGACAGTGGTTAGGAGAAGAGCAAAAATCAGTGTGACTGGTGCCAGTGAATGGCCTGCTCTTTCCATGAATGCTTTGCTGCCTAAAGCTTAAGAAGTCACATGGGATGTTTAAAGAGAGGAGAAAATGTCTATTAATTGGCAAAGCCTTCGGAGCCTAGGGCTTTCATCCAGCTGTTACACTGAGGTGAAGCAAAGCCCCCAGGGTGTTTGTAGAGGGACGGAGCTCACAATTTTCCTTCTGTGACAAACAAGTTAGGTAAATGTGCACAAATATGGGGAAAGGGAAAGACATCTCCGCCATGCTCAGTGCAAAAATCCTTAGTTATGCCTCCCTGGCAAGTCTAATTGTCTTGATGTTTAATCTTTTCATATTTTTTAATCAACTCAGTGGTGTTAAATCCAAACTAGCTCAATTCATAGGCGGGATTTCTGCAAAGACATCCCTTAAATGGATGGTCTGCTACTATTCATACCACAGTCCCTCTTTAAACCCCTTTGGAAAAAGAAGACTGAGTCTGCAGTCTAGAAGCAGAAGACATGGATTTCATCTTAACTGCAACTAGAAATCATTGCAATGACCTTGGATGAGTCAACGACTTCCTGGTGCCTGTCAGATAGGGAACAGAGCCTTGCTTGCCTGCATGGGAGACCATAAGGGTTGGAGGTAGGTATTCTGACCAAGTCCTTCGAAATTCTGGAGTGAAAGGTTGTGGAACAAGACAAAGTCATGGTTCTCCCTCATCCACACCTCTGTGTGACCCACCCACCCCATGGGGAGGTGCAATGGCATGGCCTATTGGAGCAGAAACTACTGGGCTGAAAGGAGGACTCACAGTATGCCCGTGTCCTTAATTACAGAGGTGTGTGCCTCTTGGCTTGCATTTCTCCACCCGAATGTGCTCGGTAAAAGTGCTAGTTAGAAGCTTTCACACGTGCCAGAAAGCTGCCTTGGTTTGATGCCATGGAATAGACACGTTCATTCTCTGAGTGTTGGGGCCCGACCAAGGATGGCAGCAAACATTTACGAGCACAGGTGTTACTGGCAGGTGTTTTGTTTCTGAGGAAGCTGCCTTCTGGCTGAGCTGCTGCCAGCCCATCTATCCGCCTCCCCCATTGCCACACAACCTCGCCTCCCCCAGGGACTTTCAGGCATGCCTATTTGCAAACAGCAGGCACAGGCAATGAACACATAAGGTAATTAAATGGCAGATCAATTCGACTTAGCTTCTCTTGGGAAAGCAGCCCTTGGGAGACAGAAGAATGAGGCAGCAGGAGACAAAGGCAGAGAGAAAAATTGAGAGGTATGGGAGAGAAGGAGTAGAGCAGAAGAGCAAAGATGGAAACAGCAGGCAAAAAGGGGTACAACACAATGCGGTGTGAAGCCACAGCTGCAGGGGAGGAGGCATTCAGGGGAAAAAGGGCACGGCTAGTATAGGCAGCATGAGAAAGACAACATTGCAGGGAAGACATAGGAAAGAGAGAGCATGTCTAAGGGAAGGTAAGAGCAAGATAGAGAAAAAAGAGACTGGAAAGAGTGGGATAATGAATATAGATAGGAACTGTAGAGAATGGCCCCAGGTGGCTACCTGGATCTCAAGCACAATGGGTCCCCTATAAATGTTTACATACCTGCACAAATGTAAGCTTTATAAATTTGGAACCATCAGCAAAATCATGTTTGCAATATCCTATTCACTTTATTTAAACTAAGACAGAGAATCACTGGATATTGACAGAGGTCTTCCCTCCCTGAAATATGTCATGCACCCAGTAGCTTTCTGCTACCAATATGAAAAACAGACAGTGGAACTGACAAGCAGGAGGAAAGGAAATTAAACAGGCTGGTATCACTCCAACCAGCTGAGTGGAACATTAGAGAAAAAAACCAACATGAACTCCTAATTAGTTTTCAGTTTCTATCTTTAATAATCTGAGATACTGGTAGTACTAACCCACTTAGTAATGCTTGTCTCAGGCCTTCAAGAGTCATGAGTAAGGTACCAAAAATCTGAGAGTCTTTTATTTTAAAAAGTCACATGATTCTTATTTTCCCCTTCTTTAAAAAAAAAAAAAAACCCCAACAAAATAAAACAACCAAAAACCCTGGGATTTACATTTTCAATTTTTTGTGTGCAACGGAGGTACTAGAAATGTAATTACATTTTTAAAAGAAAGATGAACTTCACAATTGTAACCTGACTTTGGGAGAGGGAGAACGCTATAATTAGGGGACCCAGAGAAAGTTTGAGAGCCAGGAACACAAAAGGACCTTTCACTGTATGACCTTCATCCTGTCAGACTCCCCTTCAACAGAAGTGGCCTCTAGCAGTATGTCTCTCTTTGCAGTGTCCCCTCAGCTGGGAACAGTGCAAATATCTCTCTCCCTGCTTCCAAATCCACTGCTGCCTGCTCTGCAGGACTCTGCCCCATCCTAGGGGTGCACTTCTCACATTTCTTTTACAGCACAGCAGGAGCCAGCCACAGGAGGGGCATCTAAATGTCAGGGCTTGAAGCTGCTGTGCCAAAGGACAAATGAAAATATCTCATAGTGACTCTAGGGAAGCCATGTCTTTCCAGTTTTTCAGCTAAGGCTCTGTAGTATCATGCTCTGCTCTTATAAATTCCTTTCTTCCATGGCTTCCATCCAAGCATATCAAGGCTATTTACATACACCCACCATATTTACAAGAGTGCTGTGAAGAAGCAAAAGACAAAACCATACCAAACCATGAGTCAGTGGCAGAAAAGCTAATAAACCAGACTCCTTGCTGCCTTTTTCTTCTTATTAAGTAGACAACACTACCTTTATTCTGCTCTCTTCAACTGTCCTGTGACAGATTTTGAAGAATAAATCTATGAAGTGTTAATGTTCCAGTTTCTGCTTAGGCAGAGGAGCCAAGAACATTAAATCCAACATTAGGGATGACCAGGCAGTAGGTAACCAGTTGGGAAATCCTACGCCTGACTGCTTCACACCTCAAGGCCAGCACATTAGAAAAGCTTTTTTTCTACCATCTTTGATTTCTCTCTTGCTAGGAAAAGAATGAAGTTGCTCAGTCTGAGAATGTCTAGCACCAGTTTGCCCTACAAGGTGGAATCTGACCATGCTGTTCATTTAGTTTTCTTTTTCTCTTTCCTAAGCCTTTTTCCCTCTCCCTCTTACAGCCCACCTGCACAACTTGCACTGTCCCTTCAGTGGTGACAAATTCTTTTAGTCCAATACATTCCTGACAGATATTGTTCCTCAGGCCATGCGGTCCACACTGTGCACTTTGAAGCAGAGTACCAATGACTGGCATTGTCAGGGCCCATAGGTAGCTGCCACAGAGGGACTGAGGATGAGATTACCAGCCAGCAGCCACTTCACCCTCTCTAACCTCAAGCCAGTGATCTCCATTGCCAAAGCACTGAATGGAATTAGATAGCCTGCACTACAGGTAGGAGGGAGGTAATCACATAACTAGGAGGCTGGAGAGGGAAGAAAGCAGAAAAAATCTAAACTAAGCTAACAAGAACCAGGAGGGTAGTAGAAGATGGAACATCTGGTCAGCTGGCTTGCTCTCTGTCCTGCAAGCACACACACAGAGGCAGATGTGGACATGTACACACACTCCTCCTGTCTGCTAAATCTGGGCATCTGGACTTCTATCAGCTCATACGGCTAACTCTACATCCCTCCTCAATATAGATTCTTTGGCTACCAGATCCTGCAAGCAAATTGAGCCCTTAGGTGGATGGCACAAACCTGAATAACTATCTGAAATCTGCTTCTTCCCAAGGTTTGACTCTGTAAACAACTCAACCTTTCAGCCTCTGCTTGCCTGTCCTAAATTTTCCACAGTACTTACACTGTAAATGGGAAAGGGCACATTGGCAGAAGGAGCTGCAACCTCAGTTCCCTCTTTCTCCACAAGCAGAAACCATGCATGGATTAGATGCTGCATACTCCATAGAGACCAGATTGCATAGTGGTTTTGCTGCCACAAAGCTCTGCGTCACAGCCCTGCCCCTAGCACAGTCCTGAAGGGAGTGACACCATGGCTTCAGCAGCTGCGGTTGCAGAGGGAAGCTTCTCCTAGGGTTGGAGCGGAGAATCTGCACAAGTGTCTGGAGGAGCCTTAGCAAGCCAAATACTCCCATCTCTTCTGCCCTGCTGCAGCACTGGCATGATTTGTATTCCTAGTGCACAGCTGGAGACAAGCTGTAGCACAGCACTGGAGAATCAAGCAGCAAGTTCCTGCAGCAAGGCAGAAATACAGGAGCTGGAGGTAACTAGAAAGCGGAGATTAAATCCTCCTAGCTCTCAGTGAATCCTCACTTCCACTGTTCTTTGTCATGAGACGACAGGGCTACCTGGTACCTGCCGAGAGGATAGCTAACAGATGAATCCTAGCTATGCTTTAGTGGCCTTGTTCAAAGCAATCAGCTTTTTCTGATATGAGTTCTCCTCTTTTTTCAAATCATACATTTTCTATGTCTACACTGTCATCAAGGGTAGCTGCAGCACCTGGAAAGGTACCAGAAAGGGTTTTAAACTATCTTGCTACTCTTTTTCGTGCAATGTATGATACAGCTGCGTGCTTTCCCTCTTTCTGACTTACTGAATTGCTGCTCCTTCTTTCACTTACATCATGAAATAAATTCTTGAATGGAACCCCAATCTGGCTTTTTCAGTCCAGCATCCTTGACATCATAGTTCTTCTTAGCACCACAGAGCTGTATCCAGTTTTGACGGGATTTAATGCATGCTTGCTCCCAGAAATCTGCAACATTAAATAAAAGGAGCAGATAAATATGATAAATATTAAATATGAGGAATGTATCTCCATGTAACAAAGCTGGCTAAGCTTTGTAGACTTTAGTCATGTTAGCTCACTTCTATAAGGCACTTCCTACAAATTAAAGGTTGGTCAAGACTGTACAACTCACATCAAGACCTACAGGATTTTCAAAATGAAATTCACTGAGATACTAGATCTCTAAACTGGAGGAATATGGTAAGAACTTCACATCTGCCTTGGTGCTGACTGCAAGAAAGCTGTTGTGCCCATTGTCTGTATTCTGGAAATTCAAAATCAACAATCCTAGCATCAAGACATTTAAAAAAAATCATTAATTAGTTGGCTTTGAGTCTGTACATGTTTGTGCTTCCAAGTCTTTCTCCACAGGTAGACAGGTTAGACACTGACATTTTAAAAAATGAAAGCAGAGACTCACATAATTGCATGACCCGAGAGCTTAGGCTTTAACATCAGATTTTACAAGGCTTACAATAAAACGTGGTGGCTGGTAGCATGGGGGATTCACATTCCTTTCTTTGTGGAACAAAAAGGGAGAAGAACACACACATTCCAAATACATTCTGTCACCTGCGTTCTTCTTGATCTTTTTGAATTTATTGAGCCTGTCAACTGCAATGGAGGCCAGTTCAATGTGTGATCCCCCAGTGGTAACATTCGCAAAATCGGTTTGCAGTGTGTGACACCACCCCGATAATAAATGCTGTGGTTTATGAACTATTCCTAGGGCAGCTGAAAAGGAGCACTAAAAATTGATATAAAGGACACTGACCACGCTGCCTGGCTTTATGTCCTGGCTTTTTATTTCCCGCCCTTTTTTCTTCAATATTTGTTTCTTTCTAAAATCTTCACCTTCCAAAAGTTCTTCTATATTTCATTCTACCTTCAGTCTCTTTCTTCTACGGTGATTCTGATTTATTTTTGTTTCTCTGTCCCCTCTTCTGACTCCTTCCCTTTAGCTGTCTTTTAGCATTTTGTAATGTATAATTTTTCTTCTATGTCAGGTTGGCACCAACTGAGATGCGATCAAATCTTTTATCCTGAGGGATGCAATGTCTCTGTAAAAAGACTTTGTGCCCTGCCAAGGCAGAAAGATTCTCTCTGCACCAAAATTTCCAGACATGCTACCCGCTTGAGCCCAATTTAGTTTCTGCGTTATCACCTTTCATATGATTGTTGCCCTTGGTCACGATACCTATATGTCCCTGTCCTAGTTGCTGTGACTTGCTGATCTACGGGTGCTGGGGAGAAGCACGTTGTTACCTGCTGCTGCATATGGACCATCATGCTGGATTAGGGTTCTTCTGGTCTGCCACCTAGCCCAGATCTATCATTTACAAGTCTGTCATTATCTTATGGACAGAGCTGAGGAGTGCACAGGACCCAGGAACAGTCCAAATTGCCATATACTCATTCCTACCTGCAAAGTGCTTTCCTGGCCCTTTCTGTTTTCAAGGAAAATAATTCTTTTTAATTATTATTTTTCTTGCTGAAAATTCCTAATTTCCCAATGGAAACTTCCCTCCATTCTCACCTTTCTGACCAATTCTGGAGTAGCAAGCCCTTGCACAGGTCTACCAGGGCCTGGTATGTTATCTTGCTGAATCTTGATCAGTGAGAGTTTGCAGAGGAGACCTGGACAGAAAAGACACCCCATGCTCTGAAATAAGGCAACTGGCAATTATACAGACATTCAGCTTCCTGAGGGCTGATGCAGTGGGGGCCTGGGGTAGTGAAGTGACTCTTTAGAAAACCAAGATCGTGGTGATCTGGAGTCACAAATTCCAAATTAATAACCACGTTTGGCCTCCCTGAGCCTTCCTGATGTGTAAGTGGATCCAGCACTCTTTTTCCTTGCTGCTCACTCCCTGCTGCGTGGTACTGGTAATACTAAAGGACTTATACAAGGTGTGGAGCATTCTCACCTCCCAGTTGCAGCAAATGGAGCCTCAGCCACTCAGCACATCTCAGGCCCAGGCCTTGCCTTCCTGCCGCATTCTGTGCTGCCCGCAGCTCTGCTTCAGCAGGGGCGGGTGCTCTGGAACAGGCTTTATAGCTGATGCATTGTATTTGCATAGGCCATTGTCATTCTCTGCGCGGCTCCTTGCAGCTGGCATCCTGAACTGGAGAAATATCTTCTTTAAGGAGAAGCATGAACGACGCAGCTAAAGATAAAAATAACAATAATTTTACTAGATGAAACTTCATGTTAAGCACTTAAAAAGCAATAAAAAGTCAATTTTCTTTCTTTCAATTATTTTGCTTATTCCATTTTTGAAAAAAAAAGAGGAGAAAAAAAGGGGAAAATGGAGAAAAGTTTCCTAGTTATAAAGACGTCTGTTTTTCTCATCAGAACCCAATGTCTTCATCATTTCTCGCCTCTCTCTCCTCATTGCCCCCCAACCCTTCTCAGGTGCCACTCCCCGCGAACATGAAGATAGCCATTATCAGGCAAGGCTGGGGCTTCCTGGCATGTACAAAGGAAGGGAAAAGAGTACTGATAACTCATGAGCGCTTGCTGCCTCTTTCAGCACACAAGCACCTTTTCAGAGAAAGCGGAAAAGATAAAGGCAGAAATTACTGCTCTTGCACAATATATGCCAAGTTCATAAGAGCAGCGTTTAACACTTAATCAAAATGGTTTGACAATGTAAAAATTAGGTTTTCAAATGTCATTAGTGGCTTATAATAGGTTCAATTTATATCATTCCCATCCCTGTTTTTTCATCTCTGCTAATTGTTTTTATTCATTTCTTTCATTTTTTACACTGTTGTCTTGTTGGTTTTAATTTTTAATTATCATAGGACTTTTTCTTTTACCTTGCTAAATTGGTCTAGGTTTGAAAAGACTGGTTCTGTCATTCTTTTTCTCCTAGGGCAGCTACAAGGGATTTTTTAGGCAGGTTCTTTTCCATTGGCAGGCAAGCTCTCTTCTGGGCAAAAAAGCGCTTGCTTTTAGGTCAGTAGGAGCACCTTTTTTTGTAGTGTGATTCACAGAAAAGCTCTCTTGTATTGACCTGTAAATTTCCTTCTGCACTGGCATGCAGGATCCATTTAGTATTGGCATGGAAATTGGACCTCTGTTCTACAGTTGATATGCAAACTCTTTTCTATTTGGAAGAAGATGAAAGCTCTCTTCTGCTCTGGCTTGCAAGGTCTTTTTTGTATGGCCTCTCCTTTCTGTCACCCACCAAACACAAACACACACACCATTTCTTTTCCCTTTCCATGTACAAGAATGTTCCAAGTCTTGGTTATCACAGGGCTGCAAGATGTCATTTGCATGGAGACATACATTGGCATCTTGTTGGTTTTTTTCTGCCAGTATAAATGGAACTAGTTTAAATAATTCCACTGACATTTTGGGGGCAGAAAACCATTTTGGGAATGGCCATTTTTTAGGAAAGTGCTGACACTTGCTTAGTTGTACTTGGCAAAGGAATGTACTTTGGGTCTTAGGGGGAAAATCTGAAAAATGAAAACAAAAAATCTAGGCAAAAATACAAGTTGTGGGGAAACAATAATTCTCCAACTACCTTCACTTGTAGACAGATGAAGAAACACTTGCGGGAACTCACTCCAGGGTGACTTCTTGCTCCTGGAAGAAACCAAAGATTGTAAACATGGAAGTTTTGTCATCTCCCTCCCATTGCCAGCAAGAGTGGGCTGTGGCTTCGCACCAGTAAAGCTGCATTACTTTGGCACTGCAGGGACACTTGGAAGTTTATTCTTACTCTCATGCCCACTCAGTTCAGTCTTACTGACTGCAAGATCCTGCCTTCACCTTCCTGCTGGCATTGGTGTGCACTGACTGCTCAGGAAGCTGTTTCAGTGTGCTAATCAGGCAGGAAACTCTTCACTTAGAAAGAGACCATCTTAGTAAATAGAAGAGTCCTGGTTTTCTTCACAGAAGTAGCACTGGCAGAACTCCTCCTTGCTCTCCACCATTTGAGAGGCAGAGTGTCACTATGATGACAAGTTACAACTGCTGACGTCTGAAAGGATCTTTACATAAGCATCTCTTGCATGGCAACCAAAGGCCTCATAGCCAAGCTGTCAGGCATGACCTACATGATAGTTTTATTCATTTGGCCTTTAATGGTGTTTTTAATTCTTGCTGCTGGGGAGGCTTGTACTCTTGCATCCTGCCTAGAGGTCTACACTGTCTCTACTTCTCCTCCACCCACTGCAGCTTGTGTATTTTACCCCTCAGCTTGTGCATACAAATGCAAGTGTTTCTTCCCTCCTACTTAGCCTCAAGATCCCCTGTAAATAACACGGAGCAGATCTCAACTTAAACCTTCGATGGCAGTGCTCCTCGGCAGAGTCCTACCTGACAAACTGCCAATGTGCTGCCTGGCCCTGGGAGACCTCTCATTCTGTTTAATGTACTGCTGGCTGAGGCAGCTTTCTGCTCTATGACAGACAGGCATGGCTTCATCAAAGGTTCTCCAGAGCCTTAAATCAGGAACGATACAACCTGTGTCTACGAGATGCCAAGAACCTACACTGATGCCTGATAAGAGGCCTTTACTCACCCCTCTCTATATTTAGCAGCATTCCCAGGCAGTGTTTCTAAAATTACCAGCTGCAATAATGTGATTCATACCCCCATCACCACCAGCAATGGATAAGAAGAGTGTAAATTACATGCAGGAGAAAATCATGAGCAGTATAGCCCAAATCAGGACCGTAATGGTATATTCTTTAGTGCTTGTATTGACGTCTATGCCAAGCTTTCAGAGAAGAGCAGTTAACTGATCTCAGAGTCTGTTCTCTCTCACAGCAGTAGGTGGGAACGTCCCAAGCTGCAAGATACTCACCTACAGAGGAAAGGCTTGAGAATGTTTTCAAGCCATGTTTTTGGGCGAGTCCGGGTACAATCAATAATGACAAAAGATGCGTACAAATTGTTTTCGCAAGGACACTGTGCTGCTTGGGATGTGAATGCTGTCACTAGAGCAGGCTCTCTATCTAAGAAGGGTCTCCATCTGCAGCAAATTAATAGCAGACAGGCAAAGCATCTGTATCAACTGTGAGAACCCATTGCTGAGACAGAAAGAATGAGTGTTGTGATGGTTGTCATAGTCTGCCCTGAACCAGCCTGGAAAGAGGCATTACTGTGGAATCAGTCCAAGAGCTGGAGCCGTTACAGGTAAATACCATAAACATCTAAATCTTTTAGGAGGTTCAGTCTGCATATCTGGGCCATTATGGGATATTAGCTAAAATGCTCATTTGAAAAATTATCCTGTGAACCACTACAATGTAGCAGAGGAGCTGTTTTGCTCAGATAAATAATAATTGAAAACTGAGGCAGAAACCTGCAGCCGTATCTGTCTGTGTTGCGATCTTGTCAAATCTCATCACCTAATTACTAACAGGCCTTGCTGGTCCATGGAAGAGACCCGCAGAAGAGGCAGAGAGCCTCATAAAACAGTATTTATTATTCTGAGGGAGAGCTCTTCTCTCAGAGTTGGTGCTGAACCAATCCCTCAACAGAATTAAAGGGAGCTGTGCTTCTAGCAATGCTTAAAAAGAAATTAAAATGCTGATATCCTTAATTACTGTTGCCACTAAAGACCCTTATGCCACAATGGGGTATTTATCCTGTTTGCCCTGATCAAATTAATATTTGAGAATTACCTCCCACCACTATGAAATATTCCTCCTTCATCTCATCTATACAACAATTTCAGAGAAACACTGTGCTGTTCCTTCTTCATACTTCCACATACATTTCCCAGTGCTTTCAAATAGCTGTTCCATGGCCAGGGAGTAATGGTTATTGCCACACATATTGGTAAAGCATGCTTGGACCCTTTAGGATGAAAGCACATACGTTTACTATAAGAAATGATGTTATTGTTATTGTCTGCCATTATGACAAGTTGTTAAAGACCAGAAATGAGGGCAGTAATGAAGTTAGATAGAGGAAAGAGATCTCAAAGATATCTAAAACTCTTACACGTGCTGCAGACTATTTTGCCAGTTGGATTGCTCTTTGGTAGTTTGTTTTGGTGACCAGAAAAAGTCCACATTCATCCACTGTTGCAATGGCCACAGGCAGTACAGAGAAGGAAGGAAATCCTCACTGTGCACTTTACAAAGATCTTGAAAAAAGTTCAGACCAAGATATGCATCCACACAAATGCTGCATAAACCATGCACACAGAAAAGCATAATTCCAATGGGTGGCAGCAGAGCCAGGCAACATTTTACATTTCTCTAACATTTTGACAAAACCTAGATAATAGAGAAGTCATAAGAAGACAACGGTCTCCATTTCCTTTAACACAGGTGAAGAATATGTGTCTGATGGAAAAGGGTCTGAGTTCTTAATAGGAGGGGTTGAATACAGCAACCCAGTAATCTATGCTCTCACCCTCTCTCAGTAACATTTACAATGTATGCATAGTTTCTTTCATGATATTTCTTCTATTCAGATAATTTTCAATGTCTTCACAGAAATTCCATATATTTCCTTTAGGGATTTTATTAATTTTCGCCCAATCTCCCCAGCTCCAAACTGGGTAGCAACTAGAGAAGGCAATGGTAGCCACATCAGGACTGGAACAATGAAAGGGTTAACAACTCCTCCCCAGAGATGGGGATAGGGGGCATAATTTTAAAATCAAAGTGAAATACAGTTAGTTAGGAGGCAATTTTATTCTCTATTAACCCAATCAATGGAAGGTTCCCATAAGCCATTAGCAGGGAGTTCAGATGCAGAAGATGTCGTGAGGGGTTAGATAAAGATGTTTCTGTGTTCATTAGTACTGACAGCTCAGGGAAAGAGAAGGAAGGAGAGAAGAAGGGTGAGAGAGAGGAAAAGGAAATTCAGGATTGGGACACAAGGAGAAAAGAAATTACCTATCAACATGTAAATTGTACAAAATTCCTGTGCAGATGTGACAAGATATACGAAGGCAGTGTATTAAGTCACACATTAGGAACAGGAAATTATGTGGGCCAATATCCCAGGCCTGATCCTGCTCAGTGGTGAGTTTGGGGGTTACCTTGCTATATCAAATCCAGATTTACACAGTGCAAACAATGGTAATGAAGGGATGACTGTGCCCCTGCTTGTGACCCACAAAACAGTTGAGCTATGAACAGCCAAAACGGTTGAGCCTCCAGCAAACATCAGTCCACACAGCACACATCAGAGTGATCTGTACTGAAACTTATCTTCCCTGGTAGAAAGCCTCTAGGAGAGGGGCAGAGCTGACGCAGGAAAAAGGCCTCTCCCAGGGAGTCTTGACAACCTTTCTCACTACCATATGTAGTCTAACCAATATTATCTAGCAGTTTGTAAGTCTTAAGATTCACACACAATGGCAGCAGCAGTCAACAAAAAATAACTCATTTATAAAAGGAAGTTCAATTGCATCATCCATCTTAAGTAAAAATTCAATATTTCCCAATACAAGTTGTTTTGATTTAATGAATGGGGAAATCATCCCTTCCCTACTTCCTAGCACACTTATTTCTTCAAATGGATCCTGCATCATTGGAAAGCAGACAGGGAAACATTAACAGAAATGCTGGGAGCTGCTGCTAACAGACCCTGGAAAGCATCCTCACGGGAGGAGGAAGTGTGAGCAACCCCCTGTTCTTCCACAGGGCGTGGGGTGCCCTCCTTGAATGTGAGTCGCCCTTTCAGCTCTAAACTGGAAACTTGGATCATATTTCATGTTATCACCAAAGGGGTGACTTGGCACAATTTTCACAGCGGAAAGAGGATAGAGGTGTGTAAGGGCTCTGTAGCTGGGAGACGAGCTGAGAGGAAGCATGGAGTGATGCTGGTGGTGAATAGGATGTGGCTAGCTCTTGGAGAGACCTCTCCCTCCTCATCTTCCAAAGTTTTTGATTACACTAGTGTAGCTCTCCCTAAGGAGACAAGACCTCTACTTGGTCATCTAGGTGTGTGTAACTTTTCTGGAAATCTCCCTTTTCCCTCCTGAATCCTTTAATTTCACACTAACGTAGTCTCCCTGTGCTGTTTACTAACCACATGCAGGCAGCTATTCCCTGTTGCTTGCTCAGGACATTAATAAAATGCCTGCCCACCCATGCGACCAAACACAAAGGGGGCTGCTAATGGCATCTTCCCTTTGAAGTGAAATCCCAAAGCTTTCATTCGGTTCATGTTCCTCCCTGATAAAACTCTCCTGTCTCTGTCTCAATATGGGGCACTCTTATCTAGTCTCACTTGGGGGTAGCAGAAGGTCTGAGGCTGATCTGGGGAGTGCTCTACCTCCCATCTGGTGAGGAGGAAAAGCCAGTGACCACAGCACATACGAACCAGATGCCTCAAAGGGGGCCATCATTATTCTTGAGCCAATAAGGAATGCATATAACATATCAGAAAGATAGGGAAACAGCCAACCTACAGATGTAGGGAACTGTTTGAATATCCCTAGGATCAGCCTCCAAGATGAATTTTGGGGACAGAGATCCACAGACAAATCCTGGGCATTGCAATGCAGCTTTGGGACATGGCAGCATTATAGTAAATACTAAGCTACTGTGTTCATTTGCGAGATAATGTGTTTACAAAGACAGACAGATAGATATACTTTAGGAGACAGACACAACTCAGAGAATCATATCCATACATTTTCACCTCAGATTCTGATGTGGTAGTCAGTTCTGCAACTATAAGGCATTTGCGTTTCTCAGTATTGCATCTAAACCTATAACATACTTCTCGTCTGTACAGAAAGGGATCTACTTTGTGAGGCTGGGGCAGCCTGCTACAGAGGACATGCACACTATGTTGTCTCTGACCTGGAGAATTTGATTTTGCACTTTCTTCTTTCCTTCTCTAAAGATGGTGAAATCCTTCTGGTTCTTCTTTGGCAAGTGGAAAAACAGAAGAATGGCATCAAGGTACATAGTCAGGACCCACTTTTTTGTAACACAGTACTTCACAACACAAGATGTTGTTTGTTAGTATGTCCCCCTGGGAATCCACTGGAAGAGAATCAAAGATGGAGAAAAAAAACTGCTGGTTGCATTTTCTTGGTACTCCACCATGGTCTCATTTGACTTCACAGATGAAGCCAAGTACACAGGGATCTTTAAGAGATCCTAATACAGTTTACCAGGAATTTGAACATCCACACTGGGAAAACTTCATTTCTCCATCATAAACACAAACGATGTCATTGCTAGATGAACCATGAAAAGCCCATTCTGGGAATAAGGTGAACATCTGAGACATGGCTAACCGCCAGTGAAAAATTATGACTCCTTCTAAGAAATCTGATCTTAAAAATAATTAATATAGTCCATATATTTATGTAGTTGCTGGTAGTTTACAAACAGGGGTTATCAGCCGTACTCCCAATCGCTTCCTTTCCAAAGATGCCCATGCTGTACTATGAGGAACTGAGAACCGGTGTGGAGCGTCCTGGCCTGTGAACCCAGGAGGAACTGCCTGCATCCATTCCCACCTCCTCACAGAGGCACCACTCCTGCACCTCAGAAAGCCTCCTTGAGCACAGGGGATGTGGTCTCTAATGGGATGGGAATGGGTTCTCCTTTCCTACCACGCTACCGTGGTTTCATTCTTCCCCTGCTGAGGCTGGGTGACATGTTTCCATTGAGTTCACTGATTCAGCAAGATCGAGCCCTTGGTCTTAAATAACTAAAGACTGCAAACTGAATATTGTAGCCATGGCAACAGGCAGCTCAACTTTAAAGTCTTTGCTATATAAAAAGGCAATTTTCTTTATTTTTTTCTCTCTGCATTTTTATATTTCCAGAACTTACAATGGTAATAATGGCCTCAGCCCTAACCTCCACCAGCCAGCCATTAACTTCATGGAAATGCCTTCTCCATCAGCCCCTATTGTCAACAGTCAGCACCATTCCACAGAAACCATAGGGTCTCACCACACTAACACAACTGGATATCTCAGCTGTGCCACAGCCCTTTGCAGTCCTGCTACAGACTTATTTCCTGATCATGACAAGTGAACCGGGACCCCATTTAGAGAGGCTGCATGACTCTGCGGTGCTCGTAACTTCCTCTTGGAAAATGGGGAACAAAATGTCTCTCAGACTGATTGCCATTGTGTCCTGCACACATAAGCTCATGGGCAGATGCACATGCCTCTGCCTTCCAGGCTCATCCTAGTTGAGCCTCTCCCCATCCATTTTGCTCTGAATGGAGCAGGAATACTCTCATATCTCAGTTTTATTTGGTTTTCTGTTTGTGCATCAGAAGCATTGTCAATGCCATTGAGAAAACACTGGAAATAGTGGAAATAGTTCTTTGCTAACTGCAGCTAAAGCACAGCCAACAAAGGGAGCTTTTGCATTTCAGGAAATTTATTTTTTTTTTTTCCTTTCTCCAGTTCTTTCCGAAACTTTCCTTCAAGAGCTAAGGCTGGATTAACACTACAAATGAACTGTTTAGCATGTGTAAGACATTGCTTGCCTATTCATAACAGGAACAAAAGACCTCAATCCTACATGTAATTTTGTCCTTGACTCTGTATGCAGCAAGTGGTTTAACTTCTTTGTGCCTCAGTTTCTCCTTCTGTTAAAAGGGAAAATGATACTTCCATCTCTTCTAATGGTCATGAGATTCATTTCACTAGTAATCTCTGTGTAGTATGTAGAGAGAGCAGGATGAAAGGCAATGGTTGCAGGTATTATTATATATCACTCTCAGCAGATAGCAATTTCTACAGTAGGTTAAATTCTGGCCCAAACAGTACTTGACTGTGTCCCTTTAAGGTCACAAGCTATTATGATGTTGAAGAATAAAATCCTTTGTAGATGGTCATGAATAAATGAATTGAGTATCACTGCCTGGCCATGTGGGTTATGGAAACGATACTGAATATCATCAGCCTGAACTATCAACATCCATCAGCTTTCCCCTTGCTCATCTCTCAGCTGTCGCAATATGAAACCCACTCTCCCCCGAGATTTCAAACGACTGGGGCTAAACAGCAAAAACATTCGGTGACTAAATTTGCCAGAGAAGGTCTCAGTCACGAATGACTAAAAACAAAATTATAGAGCAATCTCGGCTGACTGAGAGCAGAATGAAATGTGATTCATTTTCATCCACCCGGCAGGGACTGCAGGGAAAAAAAAAAAGGACTGGATTAACCCCTTCCCTGCTAGCAATGCCCATGCTCCTTGGGCTGATGCGCATGTGGTTTGTGTTACTAAAATATTAGGTCTTCTGCTTGTTTTGTAAGGCAACTCATGGCTTTTATTACACAGGTGGACCAGACCAGTAGGTGGACTGTGCTAAAAACATTTAGTGTGGTGTACTTTAATATCATATACAGTATATAGGAACATTAACTATAGACCCCACTGTCCTCTACCGAGCAAGACACCACTCCCTGCCCCAAAAAACTTCTAGTCTGAAGATGAAAGACAAAAGCTGGACAATGACATACGGTGATGGCATAAAACATTTGTCAGGAAGGCAGGCAAAGGCATCAGCATTGCATTACCTTGCAGGAGATAAAGGAGAGTTGTAAGATGGGGAACAAAGCAGGATAATGACATGGCTTTCTGAATGCTTACTGGAAGGATCTCTCACATGTGATGAGCAGCAGAGGAGAAAACACGGAGATGGTAGTCTGAAAGTTTGACTAGGAGACGATGAGACTGGTCTCATGGGGATACAGGTGGATACTCTGGGCAGAAGCCATCGTTGCAGGCTGCCTCTCTCATCCATGCTGCACTCACAAGCTTGGGGATCACCACTGGACTCAGCTGGAGGCCTCTCTGAGGAAATGAGACTGCCAATGGTGCTCAGTCCCCTTCATTGTGCAGAAATCTGGGGCAAATCTCCCCATGCAATTTCTACCTGTTATAGGAAGGGGGCAGGTGAGACACCACTGGAGTTTAGTTCCCGTCATGACAAACACCATCACCTGAAGGCTGTGGGGTTAGCCGTATGCACCAGGTGGCTCTGCATTCTGGCTGACCACCTGCTGGAAAAAAAATAGATTAAATGCATGTCTGTTGTCCCTAGCCCAGAACAGCTGTTTAAAGAAAGAAATCAAAGTAAGAAAGATTACATTTTTAACAGTAAACATCACAGATGATCTTTTCCTCAGCATTTTCTCTGACACTTTTCCTAAAAGTAGAGTAGCTAAAGACTGACAACATAGCAAAAAAAAAAAAAGGCAAACAATTAGTACTTTATTGACAAGTCAAAAGCAAAGGTTCTGAAAGGTCATATAGTGATCTCTCCAGAAACAGACATCAAGGACCTGTCAATAAGTTGTCCTCCCTGAGGCAGCATTGTTCCTGAGGTCAGAGACTGAACTAGGATACGACAACTTGTGCAAGGGTTGCTCCTTGGGTGTCTGATACCCTGTGTGTCAGCACTGCACTGTAAATCTCTAGCATAACCACAGCAGCAGTCAGAGTCATGATACCGCAAGTCAAGCTGATGGATGATACATGTGATACTCAGAGCGAAGTGGTAGCACAGGTGAAGTGCTGGAGCAGGAGCAATTTACTCAGAGCTGCACAAATGCTAGATAGAAGGCAGACTTCCCCTGCCATGTTTTGAGAATGCTAGATAGAAAGCTCCCTAAACAAATCCCAGATTAAATCAAGAGGTCAAGCCAGGGGCAGGATGACAAAGACCAAAGCAGCAACTTCCCAAATTAACAGCTTCTACAGGGTAAAGGAATGGCCCAAGATAGGCTTGGCTGATGCGAGGTGCTTTCTGCTTTATGCACACTGTGGTACAACTTACATGCTTGATTTGGTTTCCTTCCATAAATGGAGAAACTTCTCATGAACCTTAAAAAAGTATTTGAAAATCATCCAGGTTTACTGCTTCTTTAATAAATTTATAGTTGGTCAGTTTAGTCATATGACTGTGCTTTTCAAACAACATCAGCAAAACCCTTAATTTTTTACTATTAGTGAGCAGCAGGAGGAAAAAAAGATGAAAATACCAAAATTGTAAGTATTTGGGTTTGCTGGGGTGTTACAAAGAACAGAAACCTGTGTTAATATTGGAAGGTTATGGTCTGCCTGGGCCAAACACAGCATCTCAGCAGGGCTACGAGTATCAGTGGAATTACCATAGCTGCACTGCTTCTGCTCCCTAAGATGGCTTATGCGGAGCTAGCTCAAGTTTCATGGCTTGGCATGGTGGAGCTGCATAAAGAAATATCCAAAGGTTCCCACACTGCATTTCCAGCTTGAAGTTGGTTCTCTTCTCACCTCTCTTTTAAACTAGCTTGTTGTGTTGATTAGATCTAATGAAAAAGATTTGCTTTCCTTTATGGTTAGCAAAACATCAACATGCCTGTAACTAAATAATAGTAATTGGCCAAATCCTTACACCCATAAAATGCCTCCTGAACACCACAATGGTTATCTTGTTCTCTGTTATACCCAAACAACTCCATTATCTTCAATGGAGCAGCACTTGTATAATGGAGGGAAAAAAGGGAATTTGGCCTAACAAGACTCTTTCAAGAGAAGTGACTGAGTAAAAGGGCTGTGAATTTTGCTGATTACTAGTTATTTTAGGAACCATATGCACAGGCACTTTCTGACTCATGTCGCTGTCAATGAAGGGCAGCTGTGCAACAGCAGACTGAGTCCAAGAGTCTAGTTCTGACTCTGATTCACAGCATGATCTTCCGCAAACCACTTACCTCTGGGGTCAAGACACTCTGTGTGCAATAGGGTTGACAGTATTGCCCCTCATTATCCAGTGCTTACAGATCCTCAGAAAAGATTGCTATGCTAGTGCAAAACCAGGAGTCCAAACTGCCCGTCTACCTTCAAGGAGTCTGAAGGGGCAGGATGAGGAAGGCTGGACTGGGCTGGATTTGAAGGTGGGAGGTCCAACATGGTATCTTTTATGTAGTATGAGACACAGTAATAAAAGAAGATGAACAAATACTTCCCAGTGTTTGGCCTAAAATGGAAAGGTATTTGCAATTTCTAAATATATATAGCATTTGCTTTGGTTGTAATTTGCTTTGCTTGCTTAAAGCAAAGCCAAAGGATGCAATTAGGATTTCATGCAGATGAAGTTCTGTTATATTTTGTAAAATGAAATCCATTTCCTTGACCTGGAACCACAACCTGTTCACTGCATGAACAGAAGTTGTAATAGAAATTGTTATCAAAATAACACCCAGAATCACAATCAGCATCGGTTCCCCTCACTAATCGGCGCTGGATGGATACATGCTGAGTAGCATTACTTGACTAAGAACTTGCCACCCAGAGAAAGAGGAAACAAGCAGAGAAGTGCAGCGACCTTCTAGGACCACACGAAATGCCACTGGCAGACAGGGGAAGGGGCCAAGATGTCCAAAGTCCTCACTAATAGTCCTAATTTCTGCCTTCCCAGAAGAAATATGTCACTCTTTTTCCTGTCAGACAGTAAATTTGCACAAAATAGTATTTTAGCAGAAGATTAAGAGAATAAAGCTATTGATGAGACTGCACTGAATTTGCTGAGCTGTATTTGCAGAAAATCAGGGGAGAGTTTTCAAAATGTCAAAACAGTTCATTTTTATATCTTTTTGTACAAAACGTTTTCCTTATTGCTTTAAAATATTTTTTTGCTTAAGAAATTGATTTGAAGTAAAAAAGAAAGGGTAAAAAAAACAACCCAGGAGAAATGGACAAATAAGCTGAAAACTAAAGAAAAATGTTGTTTGGCTCCCGCAAATCCAGCATTTCAATTTTAGTCTTCTTTGGTTGAGCCACAGAACCAATAAATTCATCATCTTCCCAACTCTGCTCCTGACATTTTAAGCCACGTGCCCTCCATTGGAGAGACGAGTGTTATCAGCTCCACATCATTACATATCCTGTAACCCTAGTGACAACACTGTGCTTGGAACATTCTGCATGGGAGCTCCCATGAGCACAGTTCTGCCACCAGTCCTTTCATGGGTCTCCTATGCTGTGAGAAATTAATATTTTCCAATATTAATTAGATAATTATTTTTCATCTGCAGCTCACATGTTGCATAAACACGTGGGAAGATCGAAGGCAGCTCCTTGTGATGTCCAAGAACATTTGTGCAGCCAGGTAAATTCTTCTCACGTAATTCATCCTGGTTTCTTATGGACCATGTCGAACTCAGTGATAACTGACACCAAAAACACACTTGTGCTCAAAAACCACTTGCAAAATGAATGGAAACTTGAAATCCAAATGCAAAAAAGATAATCAAAGACATATAAGACATAATCTCTCTTTGCATTCAATCTGCAGTCCCAGGGGACCCCAGTCATTTAATTACCACACAAGACTGCAGTGAAATTGTGAGTAAAGGCATGCAGGTCCACTTGAAGGAACAGGTACGTGCTCCTGTGACTGGGGACAGGCCAGAAAGTTAAGGGAAATTTTCAGGACAAGCTGCAATCCCTTCCTCTTTGTGCTTTTTCCAACATCAAGGCAAACTGTTTTTGTGCAAAGCACAGCTTTGTGCCCTGGTTAGAAGTAAGCCAGGTGAAGATGTGATGGTATGGACTGCACACATCCATTGTACAAGTCCTAAATATAAATTTGGGCAGCTGCCCTACTTTGTACCCTGCACTGCTGGCATACAAGCAAGCTTGCGTATGTTTGCCTATGCTACATTTGCACCTTACATTCACATTGCAGATGCGCGCTACAAGTGTAGCCTTAATCCTGCAAGGTCTATTGCACCAGTTTATGAACATGCAAAAGCAGATCCCTGGACTGCTCCCAGGGAGACAAAGCTGACTGTAATTTCACTGTTAGCACCACCTGATGCAGCACATACATGCCATGCTGCATTGCTCCCTTCCCTCTATTTATAAAACAGCTGTGTCTGGCAGTCAACGCACTTGTCATTCAGCCTGTCCTCTGCCTCCTGTGCCTCAGCTCACCAAAGACTGGGCAGCAGGCTTGGTTCCATAGGGTTTTTGAAAGGACTGATCACACACAAGCTCAGACTAGGGAAAACCCACAGTACTTGGGGGTGCAGTGGGACTGTGCCCGCATCACATGTGTAGTTCCATACTTGGGGCCCAAGAGTTTAAGAGCAAGGGATGTTGCAGAGTAATGGCATGGCAGTGAGGAGAGAACTTGGGCGTTACAGGTCACAGAGGAGGTGCTTGCTGGTCTGCACTGGTAACAGCCTCCTCTCTGTCCACATTGCACAGAAAAATGTATTTAATTAAGAGTCATGTGTTGTGCACAACTCTCCTGAGAGATGGGCTGGGGCTCCCATATAGCCACCGGGCATTTAAGGAGCAGAGGGCCTCGGGAGAAGGATGAGGATGTTTACTTTTCCTTGTTACCTGCAGCATTTCCATCTCAGACTGCCTAATTTAAAGTGCTTCCAAGCCTGTGCTCTCTGAAGACCTGGCCCCATTCAGCTCACGGACAATGGAAAACAATTCAGGTCTTGCAGCTACAGCAGGGTGATGCAGCTGATAAGAGAACTTCAAGGTTAAATAAACTGTTCTGTGGGCAGAGGATTGGGAAAGGATCTCCACAGAGCCAAGGAGCAAGGTGGGGAAGCACAGGCAGGATGCAAACACTTCCCTGAACCCAGAGAGACTTGCCCAAGGCCACTGCAAACAGAGGGCTCGGAGAGCTGATCCAAAAATAACACACTATTTTTTGTCATTGCTGTTGTGCTTTGTATAACAGAAAACAGAATATGATTTTTGGCTGGCAGTACTATAATAAGTGAAAGGTAAATTAAAGATTTTTTATACTTTCATAGCATCTTCCAGTCAAAAAACTTCCTGTGCTTTAGTCCTATCATCTCAGTGATGCCAAAAAAAGAGTAAGAGTGAAATTTCTGTATGAGGGGATGTCTTCTCTGTAACATATTGCACAAGCTTTGTCACACAAAATGACATTCACCCTGCAGGCAGGCAAACAAACCCTTTCAATCAAACAGTCCAAATGCAATGGCATTACATATTTCACCTATTTGCATGCCACATCTACTAGAACTTTTTATCATTCAGTACTCTGTCATCACACTACTGTCCACAGGAAGGAGAGCTTATCATCCTCACATCACACATAAGGAAATTCCTGAGGGAATAAGTGTATTGCCCATGGTTTACTATAAAAAGTCCAGGAACGGACCTTAGGGGTTGCTGCCCAATTCTCCCCCCTAAGCATCAGGTATTCTTCCATCGTAAACAGTACACTTATCTGTGCTTAACAGGCCCAGATCCTAGAGGAAGGCAAATCCCAGTTTTAACTGTGTTATCAGTCATGTAACTTCAGTTGGACAGTAAAGAGGAAAGGAGCACAGTGTAGCTGGTGCTTTGACACTGTTGTTTTAAGACATCAGTAGGGATTGGGCAAGCCTGTATTTTCATATAGCCTGTAATCATGCTACTGCTATTTCTCATTTGAGAATTGCTTGTTGCTAGCAGAGAGAACTCATAAGGCACATCCATCCTGCAGGGAGCTGAGATGGAGTCTTACAATTTAGGCCTCTCTCTCTAGCAGAAATATCAACAGTGATAAGCAATCTGGGCCTGATGGTAGATCACCATTCAGGTGATCCCTGGATTCCTTGAGACAGCTTCCTGTTCCCTTTCATTTTCTCATATTGTTATTTTTTTCTTACAGAGACTCTGATGCAAGAATGTAGTCCTTGAGACTGTCAATTTGCTAGGTTCCTCTGGCACTACATTTCCTAATAAAATTGTCAGTACATTACATAAAGTGACTATACAATAACTCCTGCAATAAATGAGTCAGGATGGTCACTGGCACTGTCCTCACAAGATGATGGGAGAACTGGGAGATTGCAGCCTACCCACAGGAGATCTTGTAAATTGCCGTAATTGTGTATAAATAGAAAGAAATGCAGAGGCAACTGTCAGCCAAGGTCCTGCTGACTCAGTGCCACCTTGTGTTTTTACCAGGAAGCACAGAAGCACAAGGAAGATCATCAGTAAGGGGCAGAGAGGGTTTCTGAGTAAGAACTCAGCCTACTTTAATCTGTGATATTCTGGATTCATTCAGAGCAGCCACTGAACAAACCCAAGATGCCTTTCTCCTGCAGGAATGCTATAGCTCTCAGCCATCCAAGCCTTCCTGGAGGAGAGCTGGCATCACTGGGGCAGAATGAGGCACAGAAGGGTAGAAGTTTTTTGCCCAGCATCACAGCCAGTCAGCGGAGAGCTGTGAAGCAGGGCTTTGATTTTTTAATGTGACCTACAAAGTCTAACCTCTATTCCAGACTCCTTTGAGACAGAAATATGTGGGCAGCATTAGTAAATGTCATTATATAGACTTGCAGGATGCTACACAGAGGAGAGTAAACTTGTCCATGTTCCTTCCTTTCTTCCTTTTTTCTTAGTGGTTGGCTTTGCAGGGAAACAGCCCAGGAGAGCCATAATGCTGTCACTCCTCAGGAGCCCTGGTGTGAGTGATTGAATCCCTTGTTTGTCTACTGTTCTTCCACTGAGGTAGGAACACGCTAACTCAAATGAGAGAGACAGAACTATATCCATCTTTGCTCTTGTCTTTCCTGAGAAGAGGACGGCTTGCGCAGTCTTACAGCACTGCGGCTCTGAGAGGATGCAGGGTGGTGCTGGGAGGGCACCTATGCAACTCACATCCCATGGGGCAAACTCTGCGCTAGGTAGCACTGATGGGAGGCTGTTGGCCCTGGTAGCCTCCCTCTACTCCTTAGGTCTTCCTCAGTCACAGATAAAGAAAAAGAAGCTGGGTGTCAGCTTTCATTTCAGTTCCTCTCCACTTCTTTTAAAATCATGAATAGTTTCCACCTCAGCATTGAAATTGCTCCCCTAGGTTAACTTTACTGCTTCTGAAAAGAAGGCTCTGATGACTTTGCCTGGAACTGTTCAGTGCAGGCACCTGTGACTGCTGCTGACACTCCACAGGCCTGGCCTGCACCATCCCATCACTGGGCCTGCCTTGATCTCCCAGTGGCTCTGCCAAGGTCCTGCACGCAATGTCCTAACCCAGAACTGCTCCTGCTCTTCCAGTCCTGCAAATCTCCACCCAGCTTTGCCCATACTTCTCCCTCAAAATCTGAATGCAAGCCTGCTGTTTATGAGTAAAAAGCCAGCATAGTAATTACCTCAGGTTCTAAGACCACTTTCATTATCTAGTATTTTAATTTTACAAATAAATAGATATAGAGACAGCTGTAGAGATATAGAACATAAACATATATTCCTGTTTCATTGGAAAAACAGTGCTACAGCATCTTTTCTAGCCTAACCACAGCAGAGAGCATTAACAGAAAACCTCACTTTTCCATTTAGTACACATCAAGTACACAGGACCAAATCTCTCCCCAGAGTAAGCTTCCTGAAGTCAAACACAGCTTACATCAGAGATGAATTTGGCACTCTGTTTTTACTGAGCTTTACAGCAGAAATTCAGACATATTCTCAGGCATATTTCTACTGAACATGCTGAAAGCATGAGGCCACAATCAGGAGAGGAATGAAGTCAAAACTCTGCCACCATTTCGTGACTATGTCTTTTGGATGAGCCCATCTGTCTGATGTGTCCTTACCATGTCCTCTTTTCAAGAGAATGGAGAACATTAGGAATTGCCTGCAGGGGAGGATGAGGACACATCTTCCTCACTGTAAGGCAAGGCATCTATGTTTGCACAAGAAATTTGAGAAAACACAGGATAAAACATGGTCTATGTGAGAAAGACACCCCCAGATCACTGTTTTCCACAAGCAGAGGCCAAGTTTCCACAAGTTAGAGCCAAGCTTGCTAAAACTGAGCACATCCTTAAGACTCACCCAGGCCCTAGTCACCAATGGGATGAACTCCTTTACTACAGTAAATTGCGAATACACATTGGCTTAAGCTAAACTCCCAGAGAGAAACCTTGTCTCTACTGAAGCCAGTGGAAGCTTTGGTGTTAGTTCCAGTTACACCAGAATTTCATGTCTCCCACCTGGTTTTTGTCCTCTACTGTTATTTGCTGTCAAGGCGCACAGGATGAGAAGCTTTTCATTGAATAATAAATTGCTGCAGATAAGTTGAACCCATAGGAGCAGTCCCTTCTAACTGCAAAAGGAGCATAAGGACATCAATAAACCCCTGTCTGATCCTGTTCTTCTAATATTAATCTGAACTCAACAAATTACAAACTGGTGAAATGGATCTGAACAACCTGGATTTTCTTATGTACCTTCTTTTATCCAGTGTTTTCTTATTACAGATGCTAAAAGTGAACCTTTCTGCTGTGAAACACTGATTTCACATAGAACTTTCTGTCCATGGGAAGAGAGAAGCTCATTATAATCACCTGAAAAAATTTATCTTCTGAGTTTTGATTGCTCTTGATAATTTCATTTAGTCAGTGCTAGTTCATTAATTTACCAAATACATATATTTCAAAATTGCATTTCATCAAGCTTTATATTTTGTCAAGCTGCAAAACAAATTCCTAAGAGAATCGATCTGCCAAAAGGCTGGAGATGGGGTATAAGCCCATTTCATCCAGGGTCTATGCGTCAATGTGACCCTCAGCTCAACTTTATCAAATATAATGGTGGCAGAATGGTCTACGTGCAATATGCCAGCAATCCCCATCTAGCTCTTCCTAGAAAAGGGTCTATATCAGAGAGCCACCATCAAAACTAGAGAGTAGAGAGACTGACCAGACCTTTAAAATATACCTATCAATTCACCCCTACAGTAGATACCTCTAGTTCAGCAGCAAGTCACGTTGGAAGGAGAGATGGTGATCGGGAAGTGTCTCCTGTTCCTGTCCATGATGCACAAGTTCTGTCACTAAATAAAGAACCTCATTCCCCAGAACCCTTCAAGCCAGGACCTTTCACCCAAAGTTAATAAATTTTTGAAGTTGAAAGCCCAACTTTGAGATGGAAAGGAGAGTTTAAAACACTATTTCATTCTTTCAAGCTGTGCTACAAATGGCCAACACCTAGGGGGGAAACATTAACTCCCAGGACCAGTGAAAAGACATATAAATCACATAGGGAAATATCTTGGCCTAGCGGCTACTAACCCATTGGAGATAAATCTCGGAAAAATCTTCCTGGAGTTTTGCGGATTTTATTTTAAGAGAGAAGAAATACGGGAAAGCAGTTTATTTGCTGTTTTTTCTTCAAATTCAGCAGCAAATATCAGTCAGTATTATACTATCTATACAATGCACCTTTCCCTACATCAATAAATCACAGAAAAATTAGCATATCCCTTATGCTAAGCTGTAAAGCTGTTACAAAATTTTGACATTTCAGTAGCGACGTTGTATTGTCCAGGTTTGCATTCACACCTCCTAAGGGTATGAGCTTAGCAAAGTTAGAGGAGACAGAGTATGCAGATAAACTGTAGAGAAGAGGGCACCTAGGATCATTCTGGGGAGAAAAGGCAGAAAAGTCTGTGCCCAGTAGCATAAATTCCCTTTCAGAGCCCAGAATATAATCCAGAATTCAAGAGTCTCACTATCTCTTGTTGTTAGCAAGCATCTGTAAAACCGAGATGCAAAATGTTCACCTCATTCCCCTCTGTATGCTGACCTACAAGGAAGATAACTATGTACTTCTGCTATCAGTTACTCCCACAACCCGGGTAGTAGAGGTCTATACAGCATGTATAAATGTTCCCACGTTACTGGTAAATCACCTAGGAATGAATCTGAACTCACATGACGGAATTTCTGAAGTATCCATTTGCCTTTTTTTTTAAACACATGCACAGACACATACATAAGGGAAGCAAGGCAATGAAAAAAATGCTGATACTGATAAGTCATGTATTTAGAAGATAGGAAATAGCAGGTGCAAATTTAACATGAAGGCCCAGTAAATCCAGCTCCTTTGAACATATTTCTGGTGATCTGGTCCTTTCTTATCCTATCACATACTATTTGCCAATAGAAGACTGACTTACATATTGCACAAGGCAGACCTATTCTTCAGCAGAACAGGATGTTATACTGAAAGAGGATGTTGTCTTTAGGATCTCTACTCATTTATTGCTAAGATGGGAAGGTGTACAGTAAATGAGGCAAGGAAGTGAGAGAAAAGAGGTGGGTCTCAAGATTAATGTAGCTGAATGTCTAGAGGGATGGATTTTCTCCTGCCTGCTAATACAAATGTCATTTGTACAAATGTCTTGGTTCAAGCAAGACACTTAAACCAAGTACCATGAAAGGTCACTCACTAACTGAGTATGCCCTGTTTTCTTGATTCCTGACTTGAGGCCTGGGCTGTGATTTACAGACATCCTGAATATACCTATCTACAACAAACAAAGATGGGAGCTGTTGTTTAAATGTGTGAAGTGCTTCAGAACTCCCTACTGCAATGTCTCCACGTCAGTTTCCCAAAGAGGAACCCAAAACAATAGTATGCCCTCATCAACCAGAGATGTTGTAGTACTAAGTTAGTTAATCTTTGTACAGCAGCTAGCCATTATAGTGATGTGTGCCACAAAAAAGTCTGTGAGAAAATTAATAATTTTCTCTCCAGAGTAGGATTTGAATTGTGTCCAGCAAATAAAGCCTGGAGCCATATGCCAAACAATGAGAAGGAAATAAAATATTGACTAGCTGCTTATTCATAAAGCTCCATCTATTCTGTGCACTGTCCTGAGACAGAACTGCTGGGTAAAAAGTAGTATGAGGAGATGCATTTAAAGATTTTATTGTATACCGAAGAGAAGACTCAAGCTTATGTTTGCTAACTTTGCATTTCACATTGCCTAAGATTTGAAGCTTCCTTTGCAGTTTTTGAGATGTTCATAGAAAAGTATGCACCTATGTGCAGGAGTGTTTCTATGTTACCCTGAGCAGGATTATATTCAGAATTGGGTCCTTAATTCCTTTCGATTTCAGCTGTATTGGAATCTATTAACAGTAGTAAACTGTTAAAACAATGGTGAGAGGCAAACGGATAACTCACTTTAAAACCACAGGTGGTTTCTGCAGTCAGGGAAAAATACCCTTTCTCCCTCTGAATTCCTAGCTAGATCAGCTGACAAGGCAGATAAATGCCTCTGAGGGTTATCTGTGCCTCTTTGCCTCCCTCCTCTCCTCAGCAGAGACATGTGTGTTTTCCACAGGAATGCTGTCTGTGCCAGAGAGTTAGAAATCCAAGAGCAAAGCTAACCAACTGTGTAATCTGAAGGATAAGAGGTCAGGGTCTCAGAAGGGAATACAGAGCAACCCTGAGCATCTCTGGGGAAAGCAATGGCAAGACCTGCACTCCATTTCCGTGCTCCTGACTTTATAAGCTTTGCCAGCCTTTGTGCTTCCACTCCGCTGCCCCTTGGACATAGACAAAGGAGAACAGTTAAAGGAATTTACCTGCTGCCTCCACCAGAGAAGCAGGCAAACAAAAACTACAGCCTCAAAACAGAGAGAGGAAGAAACAATTGGTTGTCAGCTTCTAATTAATAAATTCTCCTTGAACTGTTTCTAGTTCACCTTAGCCTGATCAATATCCACTGAGGAACCTTCCAATGGAACCAATTTTTAATTTATCTCCCAATCTCCTCTCCATAGCCTAGGCATCAGATCTAGCTACTGTGCCTGTTTACTGGTTTTGCTTTTCTTCCTTGCCTGAACACAAGGAGGATATTATGCTTCTTGATGAGGAAACAAAGATGTTACAGTGCAAAGGAAGTGCTCAGTGCAAGAGCCCTGGATGCCACATGCAGATAAACATTTCTGGCCTTCCTAAGTAAAGGTGAAGGTGCAGGAGGAGAGCCAGAGAAAATTAGTCGCTGGAGAGATGACACCAAGCGTGAGGAGACAAATGTGACCAGACACTAGGAAGGTACAGAAAGGTGTATGGAAGGACAGAGAGAACTAGGACAGAGAATCCAGTTCTTGGGACTGGTAGACTCAGAGACAAGAACATAAATGGGAACGAATCATATTAAATATGATTATATCATGAATTTACCAGTTGTTCCTCAATAGCTTTGTCTTGAGTTGTTAAAAGTGCCTAAGACATTGAAATTCTAGGGTATTTGAGTACCTAATCCACTTAGTTCTCTTTGAAAATCCTGGCTACAAATCTTTACTCCCCCGTGTCTCCATGTAATGTACCATAGGGACACTTTCCCTGTGAATACCACAGGGAAGGACTAACCCATTGGCCTGTAGTGAAGAAATGAACAGCTGACCAGGTTCTGTTGTCCTGGCAGTGATTATTAATGATGTAGTGTGACACGCTCACTGGTGCTTTAGAAATGCAGACAGCTACTAGTTATGGGACTTGGATAAATCTGGGATGCACCATTTTACAGCAGAGGTAACTTTTTTTTCTTTTTTTTTTTTTTGGTACAGCTAAACTGAAGCCCTTACCAGAAGGCTGAAGGCTGAAGCTGCCCAGACATCAGATTTACAGGAATGCTGCACCTTGCCCTTCTCACCTGGAGATTCCCCAACCAGGAAATCAGAAAAGATCAATTATAGACTAGGTGGCAACAGGATGGGGAAACAAAGCAGAACATTCACAGTGCTCTAGAAGGCCTCAGATACATTAGTGCTTTAGCCTTAGTAATGCCAAGGGACTGCTTCTTGCAGCTCTACAACCCTTCACTTAAGCTGTCAAGGCAGTGCTTTTCCAGAGTGGCAGTGGCAGTATTTTTCCTGTATTGTTCCCATGCTGCTATTCTCATTCTTTTTTCCTTTGTTGTTCTCATGTTGTTACTCTTGTACTGTTGCTCTCCTGGCCTTGCACCTGCTATGAGAATCTGGGACCTCATCAGTGCCATTCCTGGCTGGTCCCTGGAGAGAGTTTTTGCCTTCCATTTTCTCTCTCTGTTTTTTATTCACTCCTAAAGTAGATTTGTTAGAGCGATGTATGCTATCAGCTACGGACCCTGCTAAAAAACATTGTGCATGTAAGCCTGTCTCATCATATTTTGTGCAACAACAGCCATGACTGAAGTGCCACTATCATCAAGGGTGGTTACTGTGTCAACCAAATCACCAGAAAAGCAAAGAGCAGCTACCAATAACAGCAAAGCTACTAGTTAGTTGGGGAGAATAAAAGTACAAATACAGCTGTACGCAAACTCTTTCTTAACTCACGTACCACCCTACTGGAAATGCAATTGCCAAGTACCCACTCAAACCAGACACCGCTGGTTTCTATGCTTGAAACTTGTTAAATAGTATTAGTTAGTAAGTAGCCTGATTTTTGTGTACTAGCTTAAGCCTGTTTATGGAGGCCATTACAATAGCAAGGAAGAAAACACAATGAAACAAAAAATTAACCAAAAAGACTTGTGCCTTCTTTCATATTAAGTTCATTTGGTAAAGAGTTAAAAGGCCTCTTGGGAAAAGCATTCTTTTGCCTGTGCCTACATAATCGGGGTATGCTGGCACAAGTGCTCTTGCATGATGTTTTCCAACAGTTGCTACCGCCCAAGGTGCAAGAGAAAACATGCTGCTGTCCGTCTGGACCTGGCAGTAAAAAAACCTCAATGTCTCAGGAGAATACAGAGAATAAGGATGCAGCTGGTGAGGATCAGACAGAGCAATAAACAGATTAAACAGCAGGCAGACAGAAGCTTACCTGACAAACAGCAGCGTAAAAGAGCTGGGGATATGAAAGACAAGAGGTTCATTTTCAGCTGGGAGAGGTGGAGATGTGTTGAGAGGGGTGATATTTGGTGGTGTGGCTAAATAGCAGGTGCTGCAGAACAGAGCATGCTTGTCCCATGAATGATGAAATCCAGATAAAAACTCAGAAAGGGAGAGAGATGCTGAGGGAGACAGAAGAGGAGAGACAGAAAAGAAAAAAAAGAGGATTACTGAAACAAAATACTTCATCCAAATCCCACTGAATTTTATAGGAGTGGTGTTCATGCTTTTATCTGAGTGCAAACATAGAGTGAAGACATCAGCAGTCATGACACTGGAGTCTAAAGAACTGGTTTGGTCTTAGTGCAAGCTACTAGAATGAAGAGCCTTGAACTGGAGAGAACAAGAACCTACAGTACAATGCAATCAAGAATCCTGGCCCATCTTCTTCCTCTTGAACTGATATGGTCTATATTTTAACTCTCTGTGGAAAATCATTTTAAATGTCTGAATGTCAAGCAGAGCAAGATAGAGCCTTGGCTAAAGGAGCCTTGGATAAAAGCTCCTACTTTATCCACTTTGGTTTGCAGCATTTTCTATCCTCCTGATCCCACAACTTTTACCACTCTATGTCTATGTGCATGAGTTGGAGATGATGTCAACAACAGAAAAAACAAAGGAAAGGACAGAGGCATGATTATCTGGCTGGAATTGGAACACAGTATGGAAGCTCCTTGTGGATCTCTGTGCATCGTCAACAGCAGAAGAAGCTATCCTTGTAATTGGTGTTACTGTTTAGCTTACTGAAAAGTGCTGCTTTACATTTGTCGTGGTTTAGCCCCAGCTGGCAACTAAGCACCATGCAGCCGCTCACTCACTCCCCCCTGGTGAGATGGGGGAGAGAATCGGAAGAGCAAAAGTAAGAAAACTCGAGGGTTGAGATAAAACCAGTTTAATAGGGAAAGCAAAAGCCGCACACACAAGCAAAGCGAAGCAAGGAATTCATTCACCACTTCCCATGGGCAGGCAGGTGTTCAGCCATCTCCAGGAAAGCAGGGCTCCATCACGCGTAATGGTTACTTGGGAAGACAAACGCCATCACTCCGAACATCCCCCCCTTCCTTCTTCTTCCCCAGCTTTATATACTGAGCATGACGTCATATGGTGTGGAATAGCCCTTTGGCCAGTTTGGATCAACTATCTATCTTGGCTGTGCCCCCTCCCAGCTTCTTCTGCACCTGGCACAGCACGGGAAGCTGAAAAGTCCTTGACTAGTGCAAACATTACTTAGCAACAACTAAAACACCTCTGTATTATCAACACTGTTTCAGCACAAATCCAAAACATAGCCCCACACCAGTCACTATAAAGAAAATTAACTCTATCTCAGCTGAAACCAGGACAACATTTATGCATAAAAATGTGGGGTGCGGAAAAGAATCCAAAGAAGGGAGTTCAGAAGCTGGCAGAGAGGATTAGAGGTACTGTTCAACTCAAATAATTTGCAGTTGTTAAAAGTAACAGCTGGGTTTGCTCAGCACTTGTATCTAAGTCACCTGAATAACTCATTTCAGTAAATATGATCTTAGATTTCTACAGCACCTTTCAAGAATCTGAATTTCATAAACACCAATTAATTAAGACTCACAGCCCTCTCATGTGAGACAGGCAAGTACTGTTATTCCTAATTTACAAGCAGGATCTGAGGATTTTCCAAAGCATTGCTGGGGATGTAGACAAGCATTCTGAATCATTTTAACAAAAAACTCCCCACAATCCACCCAACTAATCAGGGGTCTTAAGAAGTGAAGCAATTTGGCCAAACGTACGCAGCTAAGCTGTGACATACAAAACAGGATGTAAAACTCAGGCTGCCCAACTCTTCTACCTGCTCCTTCGGTTTCAGAACAGTCTCTCCTCCTAATGTGAGGGCAGAGGAGGAAATGGAATTTTCCTCCCACGGGGAATTTCAAAATAATTCTTCATTTCAAACTTGAACAGAAAGTCAAAAATCTGGGGAAAAGTATAAATGTTAAGATCTAGACATTTTATATCAAAACAGAATGATCCAACATGCCATTCTGTTACGGCATTTTTAATTTTGAATCAACATTTTGAAAAAAAGTCATTTTATGTGGAAATGTCAACCCCAAACAAAATATTTTGTTATGTTTCTCCCAGCTGGAAAACCATTTTTTTTGTCAGAACTGACATTTTCTCATTGTAAATTTCAGTTTAGGTGAAACCACATTGTCTGATGGGAAAACATTTCTGTGAAAAAATGTTAATCAGTTCTGAAGTGACTATGTTTTCTGTCAAGAAAAGGAAGACATAAAATGCTGACTTTAAAACTCTGAGGAACTGAAGTGTTCTCAACAAAAAAGATCTGCAAGGCCTCTGAACTGGACTGAAGTGCTGATTGGGAAGAACAAGTAAATTGTCCTAAAAAGGAAGTTTTGAATGAAGCAGAATCAAATACCCAGATAACTGAATGAAGAAATTAAGTGTCTTTTTTGTAGCTATATAGAAGTTACTTTTCTTATCCCCTGGAAACCAAGGTGGATTATATAACTGGATAACATATGCACTGGGAGGGCTACCAAAATTGTTTCTTGGCCTAGAGAAAGATGGCCCCTCCTTGTAATAGACATTTACAAGAAAACATGTACAAAGTAAATCTACTAGCTCCTCTTGACCTTGAACCAGTAGGTATGCTTCATGTTTTGAAGCATACAGGTTTACATCTCTTATGTATTGGTTATATACAACATAGTTCTTACTCAATGGAACTTGAATTTGTAATAATCCAGGTTTACAGGTTATTTGTGTTACATACAGGATTGTAAACAGTAATATGTGGTAGTAGCTTTAATCATTCACTACCCTGAAATATCTCTTCAGGTAAATTTCAGCTGCTCTTGAGCTTATTTATTTGGTTACACAACTTTAACATTCCTCTTTATCATCTGTGGTCTTCTCAACTCTGAATCGCTTGCTGCAAATTTGGACTCCCTATTGATCACCTGGCCTGCAGCTCACTGAGAAACACAGAATAACATTGTTTCCATTACACATCCTGGCAGCTCCTTGCTTCTGGAAACCTTTTTATGTTGAAAATTAATAATGTGTTTTATGTAGACCCCTCCATTTTCTATGCCTTAATTTTTTGAATATACAAGTAAATTACATTACTTGGTTTTCCCTTGCTTCATTTTTGCAGACAGGAAAGCAAAAATGTGGTTGATTAGTGAAGCACAGCTTTTCTTTGCATGGTGAAGTTGCTTCGTCTCTGTCAAACTGCTCTCCCCTACAAAATTTATAATGCTGCTTTTATTTGTTGCTTTAGTCAATCTACTTGGTTCTCAGCTAAGGCAGAATGCAATAATACTGTTACATTAAAAAATAATTCTAGATGCTCTTATCATGCAATTCACTGACTTTGTGTCCTTTCCCTATGTACACTGGACAGCAATTCACTGGCCAGTGAGTACAGTTCCCACTATTGCCCAAACTAGAACAAAACTCCCCTTCATAAATTTCTTTTTAATAAGTATTACCTTAAATGTAGTTAGGTTGTTTGCCCCTGTTACTTATACAGCTGTCCCCTAACGCTTTTGTCAAAATCTTTGCGTTTCCAGCTTAAAAGTATCCATAGCGAGGTTACCCCATTCTTGTGGTGTTTCCATAGCTTTTCTCTCACGAGTATACACCACCAGGTATTTAAAACAGGTTTGCTATCTATCTTCTTTACTATTATTTTCACAGAAGCACCTAGACATTCAAATAATACCAAGGATCCTCCAGGCTAGGAATAATCCTTTTTCTGAAAGGTTTACAGTCTGAGTAGGTAAGACAATGAGTGACACTGCAGCAAAGCAGAAGGTCAAGTAAATCATATAACAGATCAATAGCAGTGCCAGGAATCCCTGGTTTTCCAGCAGGTCCCCAGCATCCACTGCATTTACACTACTTCCAAATGTAAACAAATTCCTATTTGCAGTTTCTCCACTTACCTACCACAAACCACACAAACATGCATGGATATACATGTCAATCACATCCACTGTCTTTCCACACAAACAAAACCTGTGTTTTGGCTTCAACACACAAAAACTGCCCACCATTTTCAAGGCCTACCTGGTACAGAATTAAGGCTGGCTCTGCATCTCACTGCTAAATACGTGTGGTTATCAGTATTGCCACTGAGACTAATGAGGTTCCAGTGGTTTCATTGATATGCAGCCATCTCAGTTATTGAAACATCCTTGCACCTCTCTTATTCATGGAGAGACTTTCTCTGGGTGAAAAAATGTATTTTTGCTGTCATGAAATGAATCACAAACTTTTTTTAAAAAAAAAAAGCCAGGTTACTTAGATGTCCTGAAAATTTCAGCACTTCCATACTTGCACAGTCCTCCATTGGAGACATGTAAATATAAAACCCATCAAGTGGAAATGCATGCAGTCAGGTAGAGACAAGCAATTTCGGTTTGTCACACAATATCCAGATCCAGGCAGAGGCTGTGAAATCCTGTCAAGCAGCCTCAGCTGCTTTCTGCCCTCAAGGACTGGGCCTGGGGTGCTTCTCACCTGACATGCACCCACCACTCTTTCCATCTGCACAACAGGAGATTCCCTCTCTATCTCCTTATCATTCACCCAAATCATTCCAGCAAAACTGGCAAAGCAGGCACAAGCGAGAGCTTGCTCCTTTAATACCACAAAAATGTAACTAAGTGCATGGACACATATCCACACTGTATCACAGTCTTAATGTATCTCCTTTTCTGGGGTCTGTCTTGCTTGTTAACGTCAAGGAAACACACGTCTCTTGAACTTCTCCTTCCTATCTCCTCTGCTGGTTCCTACTCTTTGTTTCCTCTCCTGTCCCTTTTAATTGGCAAAAAAAAGAGAAGCATATGATTTTAAGCACAGGCCTATCCACTGGCAAAGTGGTTGGCTCAACAGAGAGAATATACATCACTCTGCAGAGGCACAGATCCTATCTCCTAGTATAGATCACAATAGATAACTCCGCAGAAGGGGTTTCATTCTAAGCCTCTATTTTGTTTGCTTAACAATTTAATATAATTTTTGCTTACTGAGTGCTTGTGTCCAAGATAAATCATTCTCAAAAGATTAATAAATACATAGTTAATTATTTTATAACTTCATCTATGTCTTCTGAGTGATAACAAGATTCTATTGGTTTTGGTAAGAAAAAAAAGTAAAACATACAATTTTAAAATTATTATTATTTTTTATATTTCTGAGCTTTCATTTAACAGCTGTGCTAAAATGGGAACACAGAACTGAGCCCCCACTGAGGACTCCTGAGTTAATCTCTGCCAGTGTTATAAATGACTGGTTTGGACTTTAAAAATTAGAAATTTTTAAAATAAAGTCACCCTCTGTACTCACCAAGTTTAATCTCTAATTTTTTGTCATAGTTCAGAATGTCAATAGGCCACCTATCATGGATAGTCCTGATCTAGCAAATCCCTTTGGCACACGCATAGGCTGAACAAGGATTGCAATAGTAAACTTGGTTTCTTAGTGAAAAATTTAGCAAGTTGTTACCCTGCTCTAATACCATTTCATATTCATTATCTACCAGTAAGAGGAAATCAAGAAATCTCTTTAGAAGCACAAGAAAATACGCAATTTAAATAGGCGATTGTCTCTCATGGGAAAGAGTTTTCCATTGGCATCTGTCCAAATAGTGCTGTTACAGCATTTTTGCTCCTTTCTTGCATCACACCTCTCCCAAACTCCAAACAACATGGTAGGTAGGAACTGTCATTATAAGAGACACATTAGAAAATTATTAAGAATGCACAGTTGAACATCTGAAACTCTCAGATTAAGTTCAAATTCTTTGTGTCAACTCTGACTCAAGGGTATAAATCATGGTACAGCCTTACTACTTTTTTACAGACCATGCAACACCAGGTCATTTTTCTCGAGAAATCTTGGGTGTACACATAGAATCTGGTGCTATATCACCTAGTCCAGTCCAGTGGAGTAATTGATGTGAAAAGTATGAAAAGTATTTTCCATCCTTACTCACATCACATACTATCCTATTCTGTGAGAAACCCCAAGAGGAATTTATAGGCTTATTCAATGAGTAAGGTACTATTCATGGTGAGTAAAGGTGGCAGAATCAACTTGCTACTGATTACGAGCTGCTTTTCCTCACTTACACTGCTGTAAATTTAAATTAACTCCACTCAATCAATGGCAAATAATTGATACAAAATCAGAGTAAGAGGAGAATTAGTCTATAAGTATGTCTAGAATGAATAAACAGTGAAAATTTGCCAGCATATATAACTCCCCCTTGAAGCTTTGCTGCAAGGTTACTTTTATAACTGATTGTTTCATTCTCAGAAGTGCGGTGCTGCTGCTTGAGAAGAAAATATATACTGAGCTTCTGCATGCTAAAATACCCCATGGTTTCCAAGGTCTCGTATTTTCTTGTGTGGTATGAAAATCCCACAAATCCCACTGAGCTTGGTTCAGGCTGTGGGCACATCCTAGCTAGCAAGGGCAAATAGGTCTTCTGGTAGCCTGTGAGGTATCCTGGTGTACCCCACAGTCTTGTGGCTGGGGCTTGGATTTCCACTGGAGAAAACTGGACTAGCATAGGAGTGGAGTGATTTGAACATCACATCTCTTTTTCCTCTCAGCCTATTCAGCAGATGCTCTATAAAAGCAAACAAAAGAGTAATTCCTGTCTGCACCATGCATGTTCCTCAATAACGCTGAAGGCCTGTTAGGGTCCCATTGCCTCTGTCTTCAGCTGGGAGGCTTCTACTCCTTCCTCTCTCCCCTCTGCTTTATACATTTTTTGGAGCAAGAACTATCCTTAACTATATTTGTTTAGCAGTTCCCACAACAGGGTTTGGATCTGGTTAATGCCTCTAATTACTACTGCAATGCTATTATTATTTAATCTGCAGAGAGCTCACGATCCCTTTTGGGTGGCATATTTTTAACGCCCATGACTATTGCCTGGATATTGTTTAATTTTATCTCCCCACATCAGATTTAGAGAATGATAAAATTGCCTTCCTCCCTCTGTGATGCTGACCCATAACCTGTCCTCCCCTAAACTCCTGCCATTGCTTTCTCTGTCCCACTTTCCTCTCCCCTCCCATCCCCAAGCAGCGGGTCGAGGAGGGTGCCATCACCTCTGGAACTTGCAGATTAAAAGGCAAAAAATTGACAGTAAACTGCCAATGGCTCATTTACTGTTGACGGCGAGTCAATCAAAATCCTGCTTTCCCACTGCTTCCTGGCTTTCCCATCTGTGTGAATTCATGACCCGATTTCTGATGTGTTCCACACTGTTACTTTTTTCCCCTCAGAGTTTAATTGCTTCTGTTTCACATTTGGGTGCTGAAAAATTGACAGAAGCTGCACAATTCCCTCCAGCAATGGATCCTATTGCCGTAAACTACATTTTGCAGTGATATGATTAGTAATAAAAGGGAGAAAATTAAACAGGAATTAGCATCTCTTTGTATAAAATCTGGTTATCAACCAAGTTTCACTCTAAGGGTCACAAGAAATGTTAACGTTGTTAAAGGCCCACCACACCGTAAGGAAGACATCAAGTCCTCACATACAGGGCATTCTGGGAGCAGAATGACAACAACTTGCCTTACACCAGATGTAGCATTCATCCAAATAAACGTCTGTCTCAGGACTGAGCATTCTCAGCCATAGCACAAGCAGAAGGAGGGAGAGCAGGAGGAGGAAAGCCTCTTCGCAGAAAAGTCACCCTCTCCATTTCTTATGTTCTCACAGAGGAGATCTGGCCCTTTCCCCACAGCATAAATGCTAAGGTAACAGCATGTGTGAGGAAGCTCTGGAAGGGATTGAGAAAGAGCTGTGAATCCACAGTGCATGGGGAGAGCTGCCCCTGGACTGCTTGAGTGGTACAGCACAAGCGGGGCCAGGCTCCAAATCTCCAGCAGCCGCCCTGAAGGATATCGCACTGATGCAGAGACTCCAGCCAAGTGCACTCAGAACATGCTGCTTGAAATTTAGAGAGAAGATTGTGGCAGCAAAGTTGTTGTGCTGTGAATATCTAAGGATGTCAATAAGGCTAATATCTTTTAGAAGACCAATCAGTATAGCTGGAAAAAAAAAAAGAAAAGCTTTTGGGCACATAAGCCCATCTTGAATGACATTTCAACTCTCTCCTTCTTATAGGGTTTGAAATAGACCCATTTCTTCTTTGTCAGGAGACTGCCCATGACATTTTTGTCAATACTCTTCTACCATTTTTTGTCTTGAAAACACATCTGAACTTTTATTTGCTGAATACGATACATTTAGTAAATAAAAATTGATACATAAAATTATCAAATGTTTTGCTTACTAAAACATAGTCATAGTGCATAGAATACTTGATAATAATTTTTATATTATTTTCATAAGTATTTTAATTTCTTAAAAGTTAACTGAAATGACATTGAAAGATTCATAAGAAATAGGAAGCTCAATAAACCTTGATGGACTGATGTTTTGTAGAAGGCTCTTCTTTTTTTATAAGTCATTTTGCCTGGGAAACCTTTGCACAAGGTGCTCTTGACCCACACTACTGAGACAAACTCACTGCGAGAGCAATTGTCAGAGCTTGACTCAGCCTTTCCCACAGCCAGCAATGACTGACTGATACTTTTAATCCTTATGAGGTTGCTGCAAAATGCTGGACTCTGCTGAGATGCATTGTAGGACTGGAGCAGAGCAGGGCCTATGATACACACTCAGTCCTCCAACCTTTCAAATGTCATTAGACTTTCCCCATATAGGTGGGGACTTTTATAAGCAGAACAAATACCCTTTTTTTTTCTCAGTCTGAAGTTTATTTTGTCATGTAGTAGACTATCATGTGCAGCTGGATAATAGGCAACATGTCAAGACCTGCTAGCAAGACCTGCTGCTCAGTCAGCATGGTACTGAACTTAGGTGGCTTGAATGAGGATGTCCCTATTATGGCCAAGCCAGACAAAAGCTCTCTGAAGTGGAAATAGCAGGGCTCCAGCAGTGGTGAACACTGGGGAGACAAAGTTCGACTGGGCACACAGCTATAGCCTAAATATACCATAGGGATGCTATCAACTTCTGCATGACAATGAGCACCAGTTTGGAGACACCTTGGCAAGTGAGCAGTGGAACAGTCCTTCCCATCTTCACAGAAGCTGCAACAAAGTGAAATAAAATAATGAAGAATTGTTTTCCAGAAAACATTCCTTTTCCTGTGAGTGATTAATGTTCCTCACAAACCAACTAGCGCACAACTCCCCATCCTTTTTCTTCCCACAGCTAAAGAGAATCTCTTAGCTGCTTCCTCTTCTACCAAGTCTCCACAAATGAGGAAACTGTTCAGCAAGTCCTCTGCTTCCAGCACTGGAATGGCTGTTTTATTGCTCTGATCAGTTTATTAAGGAACATCATTGTCCAGAATCCCTCTGCTAATAAACTGCAATGCAATGCTAATACACCGCCTAGTTCTCTCCAGCAGGCAGCTGCTCCCAGAGGGGAAGAAAAAGTAGATTTATTCTGCCACCCACGGCACATCCCGGCAGGAAGTTTGGATATTGTTATCATTCTATCAGCCTTCTTTTAGCCCTCTTTGCAGACAGTATTTGCTGTGTCATGATGTTTGTGTATGGCTGTATGACTGTGCACATGTCTGCATGTGTCTGCAACAAGCAGACACAATGATATGCCTAGGAGCTGCTGCATGTCACGGTGGTGACATATGAAAGCACATTTGCTCTGCCTAGAGCAGTTTTGCTCCTCCCTGTTTCAGCCACAAGGATCTTAATACATGTAGGTATACAGCAGCCTCCTCACTCCATTGCCCAGCAACATAACATGTCTTTCCAACATCCTGAATACAATTTCACTCACAAATGTAGAGGTGGATGTTCTCATTCACCTTTGACAGGTGGGATCTGAGCTGTCTGTGAAGACTTTTTTTTTCCCTCCAGAAAAAAAGCAGTGTTACCCACATTGACCCAATTAGAGATGGGAATGGGATGAAGAGTCTTGTACTATTTGGTAGAAAATCAACACAGACCAGCATGACTCTGCAAATATTGACACCTGGCTTATGATTCAAAGGCATGCATGTAAAGAACTGACAGTATCACTCTAGTTACTAACAGATAGATCTTTCCATTAAACTTACTTTAAATGTTCTGTGAAAGACTGTGAAATCAAGTCCTGTACAGGAAAATGAGTCCGTTAGTAAATTATCTGGTCTTTGGTTCAAATGAAGTCTTTTGTGTTTAAATCAGAGGTTCTGGTTTCATTCTCCTCAGATGATGACCTGGCCAGGGAATGTTACTACAAATAGACCACCAAGAGTGAATCCTAAAGGTGACTCCTCTATGATAGTGAGACACTATGGTGCAGTAAAGTTTGGAAAGCTTGCAGTGACATTACCCAAGGAATGCCAGCTCAAAGCATACAGGCAGGACTTCAGCCTTCACTGCTTTCAACCTGGTGCCAACTGTACTAAGAAAAGGGTATTTTGTCTATCAGATTTTGTGACAGGACTAGTGGAAATTGGATTGAAAACCAGCAATTCAGGCAGCTTATAGTTATAGACCAGGAAATAAAAAATCAGAGGTTCAGAGGATTTAGAAATGAAGGGTAAGAAAGAAGATCTAATGCTTGTCTTTCAAGAGCTACAGATTTTCCCCCGCTCCCTTTTTAAAGGCAAACCCCTGCAGCTAAGCCAAAAGCAAGTGAATGGTTGCACATCCTGTTGCACAGAACTTTTTGCCCTTCTACAAGGGCAAATATTACAATCTTCTCTAGAAGCATCTCTCTAATCTTGCAAGCTTCTCTAGAAACTTAGGTGTGTTGGTGCAACATTTTCTATTACCTTATTACCTCTCTCTCCTGATATATTCTGATGCACAGATACATGGATAGCACAGTTTTGACTTTTCAAGGGCTACAGTGGCACTGCATATAGCCCCCACCAAGTTGTGAACAGGTCATGTCACCTTTTCAAAAGATTAGTGTCCGGTTGGCAGCTTCTGGCATTGGTTAAATTTGTACTATTGTTTTAGAAACTTGATTTTTTTTTAATTCAAGGATGAGATCCTGGAAGCTACTCATTCATGTACTCAGAAACTCCGTTTGGGTTTTAATGCCCTACCAGGGATGCATATTCTTAACTCTGGCAATAATGCAGTCTAACAGAGAAGAGACTTTTCTGAGGAAAAAAGAAAGCTGCCAGTAAAATTCACAGGTGTGTCCAAGATTCCTTCTGTGAATTTGGGCAAGTAACTTTATCTACCCTGTGCTTTTATTTCCCTGTTTTCGAAATGGAGGTGATACTTCACCAAGCTGTTTTAAAGGTAACATTCACAAATGACTGATGTGCTCAATAAACCATGATTGAGTTGCAGAAAACTGACTGAGGACCCAGCACAAGTCTGCTAATTAATCTGGTCCAGCTTCTGACAATGCAAGATTTCCCTGTACACTATATTTATTGTTTTTCAGTCCTGTACAAAAAAAGACAGATACTCTTTAAACATCTGATAACCCAGTGGGTGGTGGAAGTGCTTCTTCGAGGCAAAGAGTAGAAACTAGGACTCCTGGGTTCTATTTTCAGTTCTGCCACTTACTCACTATTTGACTATGGACAAAGCAGCTACCCTCCCCGCACTTCATTTCATTAAAAACAGATCAAGAGGGTATTGCAAGGTTATTATTTTTCTAATTACCCCAGAGTCCTTGTATGAAAGGCCTTTCAGGAAAGAGATTTTTACAGAAAATAGTAATCCATCACTTAGTTGCCAAAAAATTACAAAACTCTGCAGACTGAACCATGAACAGGCTGTGTCACTGAAGCTTATTTCTACTTCTATGTGACAAACACCTGAGCAAATCAGCTGTGGGAGTAAACATAATCAAAGGTTATTAGTTAATAAGTACAAATCTCCCACAAACACTTGTATACTAAAGCAGGCACCTTCAAAACACAGGCTCCATCGCAAAAGGAATTTTGCTAAACCAAAGTTTGGTTTTTGTTGCCTATTGCCCTGTAACTTTCACTTGGTATTTGAGTATGTGCTAGAAAATACACCCCAAGACTTTCTGTCAAATCAAAATGCCTTTTGTTTATGTTAATTGCTCCAATTGCTCCACCACTGTTCAGAAGCAATGGTGGGTTTTGATGTGCTTAGATGACATCACTCGTGTGGTTAGTGCTGCTCAGTTTGCTGTCACCCACCCCTGACACGCTGAGTGCAGTTTCCCTGTCACACAGGCCTTGGCAGAGAACGTTGCTTCGGTAGTTCTTGTACCAGAATGCCACAGGAGGCGATATGCCTGTCCCATACACCACACTTCACTGTGTCCTCCTTTGTGGAACCATGTTGTTCCACAACAACATGACTAACCTGTATCTTTTCAGTGATATGATTTACACTATGGACCTCTGAAAAACTGTACTGGCAAACGGGATTGTGTACTGCACAGCCTGGCATACAGTGATTCTAGGTGTGAATGTGTCCTGGTTTCAGCTGAGATAGAGTTCACTTTCTTTATAGTGACTGGTGTGGGGCTATGTTTTGGATTTGTGCTGAAAACAGTGTTGATAACACACTGATGTTTTAGTTGTTGCTGCACTGGTCAAGGACTTTTCAGCTTCCCATGCTCTGCCAGGTGCAGAAGAAGCTGGGAGGGGACACAGCCTGGACAGTTGATCCAAACTGGCCAAAGGGCTATTCCACACCATATGGTGTCATGCTCAGTGTATAAAGCTGAGGAAGAAGAAGGAAGGGGGGGACGTTTGGAGTGATGGCGTTTGTCTTCCCAAGTCATCGTTACGCGTGATGGAGCCCTGCTTTCCTGGGGATGGCTGAACACCTGCCTGCCCATGGGAAGGAGTGAATGAATCCCTTGTTTTGCTTTGCTTGTGTGTGCGGCTTTTGCTTTCCCTATTAAACTGTCTTTGTCTCAACCCCCGAGTTTTCTCACTTTTACTCTTCTGATTCTTTCCCCCATCCCAGCAGGGGGAGTGAGCGAGCAGCTGGGTGGTGCTTAGTTGCCGGCTGGGGTTAAACCACGACAGAATGGCATTTCCCTCTTCCAACACTGAACAGAATTGGAGTAGAAAATGCTCAGCACTATGGACACTTCAGTTAGGTGACAACTCTCCTGACATGTATGTCCTTTCCTTCCCCAGTCCCCAGAAGCAATGACTCAATGAGCCAATTCTGCATATAATGTCCCCACTGTCAGTGCAGTACATTGTCAGTACACCAAATGGTCTGTGTGAGTGGGGAGGGTTCCCCGTTAAAACTGTTGAACTTAAAACTTTTAAGTTTGTTGCTTTGTCCTGTTAAACAACTATTGCACTCTACCTTGTATTGGGATGCATTCAACTATGGCAGCTGTGCTGAGTTGTCCTTCAGGGTGTAAGATACTGTACAGAAAAATGCTACAACCATTAGCCAGCACACTTTCATTTACTTCCAAGAAGCTACAGTATCAAAGACATCTACTATCAAACCCAAGATGAGCACAGGGCCGGTTAAGTGCCAGAGGGCTATGGAGGCACAGGGTAGATGTTATGAAATCTGGGTTGAAATTTTCAAAGTAATTTGAGGAACTGCAATGCACACTGAAATCTCTTCCTTGAGCATCTCCTCCCAGTCTTCTACTGATGCTGTGCACTTCTGGGATATTCAATGTCTAGAGAGAGAGTATTTGCTCACCTTTGTTTGCTACTTTGAGAACTATTTGTACAAATAGAATTTTACAAATTACTACTGGAGTGGCAGGTTCAAGAAGCACTGAAACACCTTTCTTACAGAGTCTGTAGTCTCACTGAAGCTGAGAGGACTACTCACATGCTTCAAGTCAAACACACGCTTAAGTAGCTATTATGTGAAGTCCCACCACAACTGAAGATTATGTAAGTGATGAAGTCACCCCTGACCTCTGTGTCTCAGACTGAAACACTCGGTTGCCAACAAATGTGGGTATTTTGGGAATTAACTCATCTAACATCAAATGGATTTCATTATCTTTCCACAAAATAAGATGATGCTAGTGGGCAGTGATTCTAATGCCATTTACCAGCATTATTTTATGTTCATGTGAAAATCTTCTTTCTTGTGGATTACAGTAAAGCAGAATTTGTCAGAATTGCAGAGAAGCTGGAGACTTCTGCTTTTGATTTCTGATCACAGCTCTACCTTCCTCCACCAAGAAAATAGAAAATGATTAGTCATGTAGTGCCTATTGATTTAGTAGTCTTCATTTTAAAAATTATGTTTCCCAGTATTGTTCTTTTTTTATTATTATTACTGAAGCAAATTGTAACACACTGAATTGGAAATTGGTTAACTCCTTCCTATCTCTGCTTTTATAGCTCATTTTCTCTCTGATTGAACAAAAGCCATAAACTGAGAACTGTTTTCTCTAAACATAGGAAATAAAAGACAGGCTTCATAAGAATGTGTCATGCTCAGGTTACTTGTGCCTCTCTCATTCTCACCATCCACTGTAATTCCTTGCCTTCCTTCCCAACTCTTTTATCATAACTTTTCTATGAGAATATCTATTAACAGAAACATACAGTAGATAACTGTTGATAGTGAGGTGATCTGGCTAAACTGTCACATGAAAAATATTTCCTATTCCCTGTGACAAGGAGTGGAATAACAGCCTGGTTTGTCCCCTGGATCAGAGAGGCACCAGCTAATCTCACAACGTTGCTCCACCTCCTCTACAGGGGCCCTCTTGCTTTTCAAGGAGTATTGGTATAAAGTGCAAAAGGAAGTTTCAGTCTGGTTTCTATGGATGTATAATGATTTCCAGTGAGGTATGCTCTGGAAAAGGAGAGAACATCACTGAAAGAAAGAAAGTTTGTAAAGGTCCCTGGCCTACTTTTCCCCACAAAAAAAAAAAAAAGGTGATATGAACAACAGATGGATCTCCTAGGTCATGAAATCCATTCCCTCAAATCATAAGTAATATGTCATATAAATCTTCTTAAAATCCTTTGACTACTGCCCCAGAAACCACTGCATTTTCCCCCCTTGAATGATCTCTGTTGTGTCCCCTTCCTGAAATAACAACAACAATCAGGCAGCTAAGAAGATTTGGATGGGAAAAATTCAGGATAATAGGATGGCTAATCTGGGCTTTGTACTGGGACAGTAGAACTCGGAAAGGTAAAAAGAAAATAATCTTCATGGAACTAATATGTGCTTGGGGCATAAAAGATAGTGGGAGACATGCAGATTTACTCATGGATTCTTGAGGCAAGAGAATGCAAGTGCTAATCCATCTTGGACTGAAGTGGTGGCAGATGCTGCCCAGAAGAAAGGAGTAGTCTCCTGTTAGAACTCCACATAAAAAATCTGAGTAATTACTATAGAGTCAAAGTGAGTTGGTATGGATGGAAAAGGGCTTCCAACCAACTTCGTAAGAGTGAAAAGATTGTTGTTTTGGTCAGAGATCTAGGACTGTGGGGATCTTAGAGGTGAACTCTAAGAACAGCAAAGTGTGGCAGAGGAATGGTAAGATGAGGGTTTTGGTTGTGTTTGTGTGCTGAGCTTCCAGTAAAACCAGACTCCAAGAAGGATGAAGGAGCAGAAACCTACGGAATGAATACTGTGCTCACTCAGTGCACTGTGCAGGAGTTGAAACAGTTCACCTACAGGTATTAAATTGCAGTCATTGTCCTGGATATTCGTTCAAAGCTTTGCTAAGCTGTTTTTCTTCTTTTCAGTCTTTGCCCAGTGACCTTGATTTAGCCTTTTTAACAGACAAGGCTAGGACAGACAGGCATATATCCCCTAACTGGTAAAGATAAATAGATTCATAGAATTGTTAGGTCTGAATTGTATCCACAGCATGTGTGCTCTAAAGATATACACTTTAGCTCAGCCAGAAGTTATGCCTTGAAACAGGAATTTCTGGGTAAAATTCTCTGGCCTATGCCATGCAACAAGCCAGACTCAATGATCTAATAGACACTTCTGGCTTTAAAATCTATGACTCTATGAAAAAAAGCCATCTGTTCTATGCTTTGCTTTTTCTGCAAGCCCATTATCTCTCCAGGCTATCTATATTCAGCTTTTAGCAGCCTCAGGCTTGAAGAGTTTTAGTGATTATAATTCTACCACCATTTTGCACCTCCAAAGCTTTTGCAGGGAGGCCTCCAGGGACTGGAGCGAGACAAAGTCCAGTTGCAATTCCAGTTTACCAGTTAAATTGTAGGCTGACTGATTGCAATGGTACCTGTCATCAGCATAGAACAACAGACAGAGCTGACCCATGAGAACAAGCTGACACGGAAACTTGTGTCACTAATAGCTAGAAATGGCATCAGAAATCTGAGAGGTCTTAACAGCACTCTCAGGCTGTAGCTTCTTCCATTTTTATTTATATATTGTGCTTTTAATTAAATAGGCTTCCAGTTCACCAGCACCTTAATAACAACATTGTTATCCATGCCCTGTACCTCCTCCTTAATACCTTAAGCCAGATTCTTACTTAAACCAGTGACATTTCATTGCCTGCAACAGGGCGGCTTGAAATTTGCATATGCCTAAGGGGAGAATCATGGCCCTCTTCTCCTAGTCCCTATTTCACCCTCACAAATGCTCATTTGTTATTATTTTTTTTCAGGTTCTAATTTAACCAAGCCATAGTTTCCGCTACCTCCGGAATCAATATTTTCTCTGTCTTTTGACAATTTTTTAAATTTTATTTTTACATGCGGTCTCCAAAAGGGTATAATTTACAGTTAATACCATGCAATCAAAGACAATGGCAGGATTCCTGTGAGCAGAGCAATCCTGGCTTCCTTATCATGGTTCTCATGCTCTGCAGAAGAATTACAATCCTGCTCAAGGAACAGCAAATACCTGTTCCCACAAACACATGCAGCTTAGTATTTTAAAGTTGTGTTGAATGAGGAAAATCTATGCCTCTCTTTGCTCAGAAGGACATGACTACTTAGAGTCTAACCACCCCCTGGGAAAGGCACCATGAGAAAAGAAGATTCCCCAGCTGGGCACAGCACAGCCAGACTGCAGTTTTGCGTGTCATCTGTGTGACAATAGCCCAGACTGTATTTTTGCGTGTCATTTGTGTTCAGAAAGGATACCTTTAGGTGTGCAAGGTCATTTTCAGCACCATTTTGTGACAAAGACCAGCCATGCAGTGACCTCAGTGGGGCCTTGCTTTGCTAGGAACTGATGCAAGATGACTAAATTCACATCTCGTAGTCTGATGAGTAATCATTATACCCAGCAGAGTAGTAATACCAAGTGTACTTCCTGCTATATTTTCCACACTCAGGAGATGAGTCCCACATAATAATACCTCTGACTTAAAGAAAACAAAAGCAGAGAAATAAGGTAAGGGCAACTTTGGTTTGAGGTGATTCTGCAGGACTCAAATAAAGGGTAAGCACTGTGACCTTTGGTGGAAGTGAGAGGAACCCAGAGGAATCTGCCCTAAGACCTAGATGAACAGAACACACAACTTCAAACTCATGTGTTAGGACATCCCTAAAACACACAGGTAGGTGTGCTAGGCCACTAGTGTCTTCGCTGCTGGAGAGGATGAGAGGGTTGAGCTTTCAATTTTGGTGAAAGGAATCTGCGTACATCATGGCATTAATGCATTTTGTTCTGCATTATTCTCTCTTAAGCACTGTCTTTCCCTACTCGCAATGGCTTTGTTGGAGGACAATTACCTTCACTAAATGAAAACGACCAGAATGTGTCAAGGGTCAAGTAAAAAGCAATATACAAAGCAGCCAGAAATAAAGGAGTATAGGGTAGGGAGCAGTCCAATTTTCACTTTCCAGGAGGACAAAGACATTTAATCTGCAGCTGCAGCAACACCTGTTCCACTAGTTGTGGAGTGGAGAGTATCAGTGATCTTACTCTTTTACAGGATGAGACCAAATGGAACAACATCAGGGCACAGCATTAAGGTGGTTTGCTCGATAAGTGAGGACTTACGTACATTCACTTTGGCAAACGGCTGGAGTATTGTGAGAGGCTTCTACTCTCAAGCTGTTTGTCACTCTCCCTCTGCCAAAGGAGGCAAGGTTTGTAGCAGAATTGGTGGTAGCTGCTTAGCCTATTTCAGAGCAAAGCCATTGACTTTGTACACTTTAGGCAGCTCTTAGGCAAAACTGCTGGACCTTGCCCTGTAAGCTGTGGTGGCAGTAATCCTTGGAAAAGGAATCATAAAGACAAGCTGGAACAACTCTACTATCTTCTTTTGCTCCGCTAATTTACTAAGTCAAGTTGTGTCAAAACGAGGTCTTAGTACATTTGGGGAAGTTTCTGTTCACGCATTGTGAACTCTCTTGCTGCAACCAGTCTTTTCTCAATGAAACCAAGGTTTTTGAATCTTTATTTGCAATTCTCCAAAAGCACAAGATGCCACACCTTTTTATCAGTGTACCAGTAAGAAGAGAAAATCTATTTATTTACTTTGTCTCCCACTTTTAACCAAATATAATATGACCTAAAATGAAGCGGCTCCTTGGACATTTCTTTTTATGTTCTCACAGGAATTTATAGAGAAAACATAGAGTTCTATGCATCAGAACAGACTGTTCTCCTACAACATCTCATCAATGGACTGTCAGAAAAAAAAAAATCTCTGTCCCACCTCAGAAGAGGCTGTCAAGCAATGAAGATGCACTAGCTATTTTCCCTAGTCTTCCTGTTCCTGTCCCAAACTCTGTCTCAAGAAGTGTTTACATCACAAATTGTTGAGAATTGGGAGAATATACCAAGAGAAAGATCACTCATGCCCTTCTTCCTATATTATTCCCTAGCAATTTGCTACAGACTGCTGTCAGAGAAGAACCAGTATCAAACACACACAGAAGTCACATTAGGTAACGCAAGGGAGATGTAAATAAATTGCAGCGAATCCAGAAAAGGTGCAGCAGAGTTGATGCAAAAATTCAGAGCTAGTGGCTTTGATATGAGTTTCAGGGAATAGAAGAGTGTATCTCTGAGAAAGGCAACCCAGGGAGAGAGGATAATGCTTAGTATATAGTGCATTCAAGAGGAACTGAAGGGGAACAAAGGCATGGCCAACAGTGTATCCATGTGCTGCAGACAGGCAATTACTCTATAAATCACAGTTAAAGGAGACCTCTACTAGCCAGCACTAACCACAGTCCCTTACCTTCTCTGAGGGTCAGCCACTGTGATCATAGGCAAAGCCAGAGTTTTGGCAGGGCAAAAATTGATACACTAAGTATGGAGACAGATAGGCCAGCATCAGCACTAACCCCCAAGACCACAGGTCCCCTGAAAAGTCGGGGCATCTCCCCTGGCTGAAGGTGCCTTGAGGGGACAAGTTCTAAAATTGATGCAGATTAGATGATGGGATACCTGACCTGAAGAGGGGTGGCCACAAGGGCATGATGAGCTGTTCTTGAGAAGCACGGGCTAAACCACTTATCATGATGGTTTCATTGCAGGGAACAGTCATGCACGATTAATGCTGAAAGATTTCCCAGCCCTAATGGCTAGGATTTTAAGAAACTATTTAACTTTGATAGTCTATAGCCCATCACTGGGAGTCTGCTTAAAGGTGTGATTGCTCTTCTTTGTATTGGAATTGCTGACAGATCCTTAACTATTATGGCGCTTACCAGCAGTAACCCATTTAAATAGAAAGAAAGAGGAGAGTGTAAATGGCTTGTGCTGTTTGAATTTGATTTACCCGGCAGCAGAAAAAAGTTCCATGTATAGATCCTTGCTACACTATCCAGACCATGAGTCTGCCCTGCTCTTTGTATACCAATACACCATAAAGTTAGAAAATGCATTATCCTGGAGGAAGGATGCTACGCTGATGGGAATTTTGGTGCTGGTTGTTTTTGAACTGCAATATGTGGCATTGTAATTCTGTGTCAGTGATTTAAATGCACTGATGGAGTTGGTGACAGCTTAAATGGCTCCAGCCCCCAGCCTTCCCTCACCCCTCCTCCCTGCCTGCAGTTCGTCTCTCTTACGGATGGAAGGCTGACAAGTTCTGTGCAGGAACAATGGAGAGTGGGAGAGTAGGTGGAGAGACCGGTAATTGTTTAGGGTGGGGTTTTTCTAGTGTTGTTTTAAAATATGAGCAAATATGGAGACATTCCACCTTCTTTTTTCGTGCTGAAGTGCAACTAGCTGTGAACGCCAAGACAGGCTGACTGCATGGCCATGCACCCTATTGCCCCTGCCCTCCAAGTGGGAGGAATGAAAGGAAAGAGAGAGAGAAGGTGACTGAGTGGCCCTACAGGCTGCTTTCATCACCCTGTACCTGCTCTGCAGTGACAGGCTGCTGACAGCAGACAGCCATCTCTCTAAATCAATCGTCTGCTTTCTTGTTCCTTATTCTCCTCCCACCTCCTGCTAGTACACAGCAGTGCCCAGCACAATTCGTGACAAAAGAGACCTTCAGATGCTGGCTTTCCCCTCCTGTATTACTGAAGGTTATCCAGGTGTGCTGCTCTGTCTGCTTGCTCGGAGCCACTCAAAGGGATGTGATGGGTCACTACCTGGATCCTTAGGAAGGCTGAAAGACAAGGTGGGCAACTGCAAGTGCAGGTGATGAAAATGATCATCACTTCTCTTAAGGTGCTTACAATGACGGCTGTCACTCAAACACCAGAGGGGCAAGAAGACAAGTCAAGGCTGGAAAAATACAGATACAGAATACACACTGTGCAGGACTGAAGCCCACTGGGAAATAAGATATCAAAGCATCTTGTTATCACTGCCACCCCTATTAATAACATCAGCGACTTCAGGTACAACCTCAGCAACTCTGGAATGGTCTAAAAATACTGAGTGATGGATGGTGCAGTACCACACTCCTGATTTACATTTGTTAGAAGCAAACATCCACAACTCACTGAGAGTAAATATGTGATGCTGTCATCCCTAACTGGTGGGAATAAAAAATGTATTACCCTGCTCTTTATCATGTGCCCTGACTCTATTTACACTTTCTCTCTCTCATGCATGCTGATATAGATATAATGGAAATGGAAAGGGTATGGAAAGGATATCCATCAGACAGAGGAAAAGTCAGTGACTCAGGTTAATCTTGTATCTTGAAAAAGTCAGTGGTAGGTGTGTTTACTTTGGACATCCAGTCACTTCTGACAGGCAGATTCTCCCCTCTGGTTAGCCCACAGTGCCAAAGCACACTGCTCACTCACTATATTTACAAGTTCCTTCATATTCCTTAAACTTAGGAGCAATTCTCCATAAATATCCAAAAAGGCACATAACCATTTTCCATCACATTCCTTCTTTTTCAAAATCTAAGTTGTCAGGCAGGTTAGGCTGTTGCAATAGGGTGACTGCTGTTGACTAACTCTGTATGAGGAAGAGTGGGTAGGTTAGGGATTTGTGCCCTTAGCGGAGAGACAGCAATGACTGCCAATGGAGGGAGGAAGGGCTCAGAAGCTCAACAGAATGGATAATGTGGTCAGGGACAATTCTCAGCAGAGGATAACGTGGGGAGGCTCTAGGGGGGCTGAAGAAAGGGAGCACACAGCTGACAAGGGCTGCTTCTGTGGCGTGGATAGGTTAGGGTTACAAACTGCTGCAGACTGGGGGTTTGGCACCTGGTATGTGGAGCAGGGTTGGACTCTGGCCCACCCTTGCCCAGCCATAGCTCTGGGGCAAGAAGAGCTGTACGAAAAAAGCTTTGCCAAACCACCTTAATGAAAAGACTGAAATTAGTGGCACTCCCAGCTGCTTGTTTAAAATGACAATGTTTTTATTAGTGCTAAAATAGAATAGGAAAGAGAAGGAGTGTTGTGTAAAGTGTGTGCTGGCCTTTGTGCCTGCTGCTGGGGGTGTGATCAACAACACCAGCTGGCAGCTCTTTGGTTAAGAAAAAAAAATAATACAGTCCTGGAGAATGCAATGTGAACAAGAGCAAGCAGAGCACTCAGCGCAGGAAAAACAGCTGGTGAGGGACCCAGGCTGTCAAGGCACAAATTGCAGTCAAAGCCAATAAGAATTTCCTCCTAATGCACAGGAAGTTCTCTCCATCACTCCAGCTTCCCCACACACTCCTTCCTGGCCTCCCACCACTCTGCTTTTGGTAGTGCAAAAGCAGATACCTGTGGATTGAAAATCTTGGCAGACATGCTGCCCATACACACCTTGGCCTGGAATACAACCATGGGGTGAGGAGTGAGGAGTGGGCTCTAGCACACACTGCAGGTTTGCAAGTTTGGTGATTCAAGGTTTGGGACTTGGGACCTAGTATGCTGGAAAAACAGCTCATAGACCAGAAAAACGTACATGGTCCTGTCCTGCAGACCCCCACTGCCATGGCAGCCTCAGGCTCCCGTCCAGCTCTGCAAACGTATTTCGCACACTCACAGCTCCACCTGCCATTTCTGTCCTGCAATCCGATGCAGCTCAGCTGATTTCACTCAGTTCTGCCCTGAAGCTTCCCCTGTTTTTCAGTTCTGCACCACATAGATGATGTAAATCCAGTTCTTCCCTGCAACACCCTCAAGTATTCTAGAAGTCATTTTATTTTGATCAAAGTCAGTCAGCTATGGCCAAACTATGTGGTGTGTTGTTTGCAGTACACCTGTACTGATGCATTCACAGCATATTTATCACCAGAGAAGATGAGCAATTTTTTCTCCCTTTGATTTGAGATACTAATTAAACCTATTTTTATAGAGATTGAGGGCATTCAGAGCCTAAAGACCATCTTTGTTTCCTAAAGCCAACAAGGTGCAAGCTGTGGAAAGAGTTCATTAGCTTGGGAATGAACCCCTTCTCTGACACTGACCTACTCTATGACTTTGAGCATCTTACTTTACCATGCGTGACAAATACCAATTAACTTGCTGCATACGCCACTAAGTTGTTAGCATATACTGTGATGAGAAATGAAATGCGAGAACTTCGAAAAAATAAGCTGGGAGGTCAGATCTGGGCTAGAGTGCCTACATTATTTTAACTGAGTGATAACTCAGACTTTGAAAGAAAAAAGGTGAGTTTAAAAAATTAAATCAAGAAATAATTGTGCAGCCTTTAGCTCTAGATAATGGCAGCGTGAGAAGTGGGATAATTAAATGATTGATATGATTTCAGAAAGAAAACGCACTTTTCCTGGGCATGCACAAGGTTATCTGTGTCATTTAATTAACCTGCATGCAGGAGAGGAATTCTCTGCTGTTATCTCTTGATCCCAGTCCTGTGATGTCTGCTGGGGGTTATTTTTTGTTTTTGTTTTCAGAGCTAGGTTGCGGGGGTTTTTTTTTCCCTAGGGACCAGCAAGAGCTGAAGAGATTGCTACAAAACAGAAAAGAAATATCTTTTAAAGATTCTTTAGAATGGTACTAACTGGGGAATGCTTTATATCAATTGTCTTGTGTGGTATACTGATGAGGTTGCTGCCTCAGTTCCTTTCCTGTTGTGGCGAAACAATGTCATTTTGCTAGTTCAGCATTGTCGGTAAGCAATCAGTGCACTACCCTCTAATCTCCATGATGTAAGCGAGCACAGGCTCCCCTACTGCCTCCTGCCTATTGACTGTGAGAGTCCTCTCATCACCAGCAATCTGCTTCAGCCATTTGTATGCTCCTTGGTTTCAGCCCTTTCCTACCTAACTCCTCACCCTGCAGCCCTTCCTTTTCCCCAGCACCATCCCTGAAGAGGGATCTGTGCATCTCTCTGGAAACAAGCTCCACTCTTCCCTGCAGGCTGCACCTCTCTTTTCCAGCTGCCCCTCTATCAGGCTTTTGTTTGTTCTTGACCCCCAGTATGCAGACAGAACTGTGCCTATTTACAGGGAGAAATATGGGAGTCTCTGGGGGAGAACCAGACAAGCAGGGAGCTGAGGAAAGGACTCTAACTTGCAGGTCTGGGACACTGTCCAAGGCATCAGTCTTCCAGTGAAGTACGTCAAAATTCAGAATAGTCCCAGCCAAATCAGCATGGCTTCTTTGCTATCATCCTTAGCAGAGATGCCAATGAACACCTCAGCCATGAAGGCTCAGCTTCCTTCTATCTATCTCCCCTGTGCATGATGGAGGCTCAGCTGTAAGGCGGCACTGGGTGACAGAAACCTACCCCTATAGTATTTGTTCTGTCCAAAACTCTGATCAGCCCAGTATTTACATACAAGAAAGACAGGGAGCTCAGGGATTGCTGCAAGAATGGAAGGCTCTGCTCAAGCTTTGCTTTAAAATTTGGTCTTTCTAAAACACATCCCAAGCCGTGCATGCTACAAGCCAGCACTTCTATTGAAGATGTCAAGTAGCAATATAAATCATGAGAGCGATGAGTCTATATATAGTAGACAGGCATGTATAGGGGGAAAGAGAGTAAAAGAAAGGGAGAAGATAGACAGATAGATGTGTGCTGTAGAAATGTTTCTTAGAAGCTTTTGATGGTGCTCTTCTATCCTTGTCAGGAAAAACAGGAATATGTCTGAAAGCTCATATATAAAAGACTCTCTCTCCAGCTTAAAATTCATCTCTGTGTCTTCCTGTTTGGTGTCTACATACAGGCTCAGTGACATCGTGTATTTTTATACCATCTGACATTGGTGCATCAGCCCTCTAAGCAAGCCACAGAAATCTAAGGTTGCTTCTGCAAAGCCTCATTCACAGTAAAGGGAGCTGGAGATCTGTTTAAAAGAAGTGATCCCTCCAATCTGCTCTGAATAGCAAGACAGTTCTGGACTGAGAAGTGGCAGGGCACAGGGCTGTTCAGCTCACATTTGTGAACTTCTGTTCTTATTTTGAGATTTTTGCGATGTCTAAGCTCGCTGATACTTGCTTTGTGCCAGTACAGCAACAGTGATGCAATCCTATTGGACATGGTCATCAAGGCTTTGAGGAATGGCAGTACTAGAAGTAGTTTTCAATGTTTACAAATTAAAATTTGATGCTATATAGTACACATTCATTCTTGGAACTCTTTGTTTCTTCATCAAATGACAGCTTTTGGTGGCAAATTAAAGTCAGATTACTGAAATGGTTATCATCCCCAACCAATTGCAAAGTCGTTCTACCTTAACATGCTAGGCTGAAAACTGTGGTGGTTCAGGAGCTGATTCACAAGCAGATCAGACACCCATGCCTTGGGGGCAGTAGTGTCTGTCAGAGGAGAAGGGAAGAAAGACAGGGGAGGTAACCACTTCAAGTTGTCTGATCTTAATCTACCACAATTCTGTCACAGCCTTGAGGAAAACCTGTGCTGACCCTCTTCAAGCCTGAGACAACCTCAGAGGCCAGAAGGAAGCTGGGATATCTCGACAAAACAGGTGTTGGGCAATTGCTGAACAGTTTTTGCAATGAGTGGGGCAGCCCCACTGTACTGGATTTTGTATCTATGAAAAGAGTGGGCTTTTCTCCGGAAAGGCTGATAAACTTAACAGCTGAAAAATAGAAGGGAAACAGCCATGCAGTGATTTTTGCAAGGGCATGTAGCAAACCAGCAGCAGAGATGGAGTTAAAATTCAAGCTTCCTGAGTCCCAGTCCCATCCATTAGAACACATTGCCTGTAATCTAAGTGTAGTGCAAACATCCAATTGATAAGCTTTTTACAACAGAGATGACAAAGTGGAAACTATAATCTCTTGGATATGCTGCTTTGTGGCCAGGAAAGGATTCTGTTGTAATTTTTTTTTTAAACTAGAAAGATTAGGCTGCCTCCCTTTGAATAATAAAATAGAAAAAGAGGACAAATTATATTTGTCAGCTCTGTCCACAAACCAGACACAGTATTTGACCGCCCTGCCCCTTTCCTGAGTCTATGAGAACCACAGGACTTGCGTGGGAAGCGTGGTGAGAGGCAGGCACAGGAGTGCTGCCAGCAGTGAACACTGTATGTCCTGATGGGGACTCATCACAACTGGCAGCAGTGACTTAGTCCTACTGGGTCAGGCTCCTGATGGAGAACAGAGTGAGCCTGAGCAGTGGTGACTTTGCTGTAGCAGGCCCAGTGTAAATATGACAGAAAGTCCTATGTGACTATGGAAGAAAGGTCCTTATGGAGCCTTCGCCCATCCTGGCAACCCTGCCTAAAGACCAATGGATACCCTTTCCCTTTCCGCTTCGAGAAAGGTGCAGAAGGACTGTCCTCAAGGCATGAAATGACAGACCAAGGTCAAGTACTTTGCAGAGCCAAATCAGGCAATGGGATTATTTTGAAAATGAATTCAAGAATACAACTTGCGGATATTCTAGGGGTGACATCTACAGATAAAATCATTACCTGCCCTGGAGAACAGCAGTCAGGAAAAGGATTATCAGGGAAGTATATATGAGCTACACAGGCACATTTCATTGCCATGAGATCATGGTTTCCAGTTCATATGTTCCCAAGGGCTATTTATTCATCTTAAAAGAATAGTTAGTCAAAACTGGGAGCCTGCAGAAGGGAAGAAAAATTACAGATACAATCAGCTATCTCTTCTGCAGTTGCTTGTATTTATGAGAATAAACAAAGTCCTGAATGTTAAAGGATGGGAAGATCCAGAAAAACAAAGCTGGGGAAAAATTTTCATCTGAGCCACAGGTGAGATGGGGAATTTTCAGCAGAGTTCCTGGAACAGGGGTGCCCCATTAGACAGCACACCCCAAAAGCAGCGCAACCCCTTGTCCTCTCTTCTGCTCTGAGACCTCATTGAAGTATTTCAACTGTTTGGCAAGTCACGAACCTGCCACAGAGCAGGAGATACACAAAGGTGGTGTTTTGCAAATGCAAGAGATGCAGATTCAATGACAGCAGCACATGAGGAGGCCAAACGAGTGACGCACACAATGTGTGTGACCTGACATTTGTGCAGTGCTGTGTTCTAGAGAAAGAAAAGGCAGATACATTTAGCCTAGAGAGCCCCAGACAAAGCTCCTTAAGGAACCTGGTTCAGGCTGAGGCACTCACTATAGAGGGCCTCTGTGAGAAAAGGCCAGAGGCTTGCTGTTTCACAGCATATTTCTGAGTCACTGAAACGCTAAAGAAAGAAAGAAACAGCAAAATATTTTGCATGAACTTGGAGATGGAGAGGTAATAAACATTTCTCAGTTCTATCCCTGCTCTTTCTGTTTCCTTCTATGGCACACCCGTGACGTGTTTCAGTGCCATCGGCAAGGTGAAGGAGCCTGAAACCACCTCCCTCCAACCACTAGCACTTACTCTCTCAAGCCTGCAGAGTCAGCAGTGTTAAGAAAGCAGCTACAGAAGAGCATGTGACAACAAAATAAAGTTAATTTGCTGCAATGTGATATTTACCCAGAAGAAAATAACAGAGCAAGGCCCGAGCTTTTGGACTATTACCCACAATCCCTTGCACATGACAGCAGTGACAGAGTGTCAGCTTCCATATGCTGTATTACAGTGACACTTGCCGTGCTAAATGCTGATTAGAATTTAAACGGAAATGACATCTATGTGCATTACTCTGCCATTAATCTTGATGCCCTACGTTTTATGTTGACAGTGGGCTTTTGCAGGGGGAGCCCGAAAAGACTTGGGGTTGTAGGGGGTTTTATCGCAGTTGTTATTATAGAAGCAAACGTGGTTCTGAACATGAGCATAACCCAATGAATTACAGGCCTCTTGGTATCTCAGAAAGAAGACAAGATCTTCGTACTGCCACTTGTTGGACAGAGAGCCCCGTTTCAGAAAATACTTGTATGACTGCGTGCAGTAAATTTTTGCCACTAAACCAGAAATTTGATGTGTCATTATCATGAGTTTATTCAAATATTTGATGCAGGTGCCTGCAAATCACGTAACTACCTTACGCTGTTACTGACTGTACCATAATTGTGTACACAACTGATGTTCACAAATGGAGCATGGTTGATTAGAAAATGAGACCTATGAGATGAGATTCTTCCTAACTGAATGGAGTGGCTGAATGGAGAAATTCACCTTCAGGAAAAGGTATGCATTGAACAGAGTATTGTTCCAAGCTTATGGAAGGGTTAATTCACATCAAACATCCTGGGGTCTCTGAGGAATGCTATGGCAATGACACAAGCCCTTTCCACTCATTTTAACAGTGCCCACCCACTGGTTTAAAGCTAAGCCTCAAAGGCAGGCCAAGAACAGATCCTCTCTTCTCTGGACTACTTCCTTACTGAGTTCTGTTGAAAGTCCCTTTCTTGGGATAACACCATAAACGCCCTTTTCGGGAGGGGCAGATATTTTAAAAGCTCAGTAATCCTTTAGTGAGGAGGTTATCTATCATCCACTACGGAGCTGGATGTAGTAGCCAGAACTCATCCTAGCTTAGATTAGGGCCTGTGTCTGACCTGTCTCTGCAAGTCAAGTATCCTCGGTCCTCCTGCAGAACCACAGTCCAGAATGGGGAGTGGAAAATGGTTAAACTATTTCTGAATTTCCTGAAATCACCACCTCTTCCAACTCTTAAACGGCTGATGAAATTTTTTCTTTAAAAAAAAAAATACAGGAAGACTGCAAGGCAGTTCGGGCTAAAACTAAAATAAAATTCAGCCATTTTTTCCCCTTTCCTCAGTACAAGATCTGCTTACACAGCAAAAGGCAACAACAAACCTCATGCACTACTATGGCATGAAGGAGAAATACAACTGTAAGGGCTAAGAGCTGCGCCCTCCTAGCCGAGAGGCCTTGCAGAGCTGCCTGATCCCACGTGCAGAAGGTTGGTGGGACAGGTCCATCAGGCTCCATCACTGCATAGGGGCTAGCTCACACCCTGATAGCTCTCCTGTGCTCCATCAGGAAGTGGTGACATGGTTACAGTATTGGAGCCATTCTCCAATCTACCTGCTTGTCCTTGCCAGTAGATCAGATTCAGGAAAATACTTAGACCCATGCTTCACTTTGCCTATTCCTGTACGTGTAGTATGATGATTTAGGTGCTCAGGTATAAGCACACACATATGCTGTTTGCCAAATCATGGCTGAATTCCAGAATCAAGTCTATAAAAATCATCAGGAAGTGTTCTATCAAAATTTCCAGGATGCACCTTAACTCTGCCCCAAGCCCCTGGTCTCTCTTCTTTCTACAGAAGCATTCTCACCCGGGCTCCAGGCATGATGGATGGCTTCCCTCTCCCTTATCTCATCCCTACAACACTAAGGCATAATGAGGGGCTTGGAGGGGAGGGAAGAAGATGCCTGTAGTGCCTGTAAAGTTGAAGATAACGTTTAAGCTTTGTTACACCGACAAGGCTGCATTAAGCTCCCACGACCTTGAGCGAGAGCTGCAGCTTGGGTTCCTCTCCTAAAGACTTTAATAAAGTGAAAAATTGTTTCAATACAAAATGTGATATTGGGACATTGTTCGTGCATATATTGAGCTTAAGTCAAATATTCTGTGTCCTCAAATCCAACTGATTAATAATTAGAACCAGAAATTCTGTCTTTACTCTAATGTGTTTAGGAAAACTGATGGATTTAATTTTTTTTATCAGCCAAAAGTAAGAAAATGTAATCTTTCTTAAAGTATCTAATACAACAATGCAGAATAATTAGTTTCTATGAAAACAGGCATAATAGGACAGAATAATAAATCACTTTCTGTTTTGTATCTGTCCGTCTGATGGAGGAGAGATTTACTATACAGTATAGCGCATGATGCTGTAGGAAATATCAGGCAATAGAAGAAATCTATAAGGGGATAAAGTATTTCCAGCTGCGCATTATAAAGAAGTGTTTCATCTCGTGACAAAGCTTCAGGGATAGGTCCAAGGAATTATCAGGCAAAAAGCAGCCCCTCTTAGGATTACAACTTGCCAAAATACTTTGGCCCCTAAAGCTCCAATTCTGCATCCTCCATGGCAATACTCCCATTTACTTCAATAGACCTGTGCACTTACTGAGAGTTATCCTTTACCCTTTTCTTCCATCTTTTTTGGTGCCTTAGACACACTAATGAACGGAAAGGGGCTGTTCCATGCACTTCTCACTTGGGCAGTGTAATCCACATTTTGTATCTGGATAAGCCAAGGCACAGTGAGATATATTGACATGACCAAGGCCATTGTGACAGGTAGCTAGCTGCCTGAGCCTGGATCAGAATCAAGTTCACTGCCAACAGACTTAACCCAAAGCCCTCTTAATTGAATCACGAGGAATAACTCACAAATCTCAGGAGGAAGTGGGATTCTCCAGCTGCTACAGCTCTGTTTTACTTGTCCTAAGTTGCAGTTTTTCTTACTTTTCTTCAGCTTTCTTCTAGGAAAGGAACCAGAATGAAAGCAAGGAGGTTGATATCTTGACTATTCTCCATGTACATTCATGAGGTGTCCAAAACAGGTTTGTGGCTGGGCATTATCATCCTGCTTTCATTGTCAGCTGCTAGAACATCATCTCTGTGCCGGTTCCATTTGGACTTGACTCCAAAGGCATGATTTAGTCTGACTCTTTTTACTGCAGGTGAGTTCATTCTGATTTATCTTGCGAAACCAAAACAGAATCTGTTCCTGTGGGTTTAGTCAATACTTGCACAAAGAGCATTTTTCTTTGATCCTGGATTCTGCTCCCCTTCTTGGGAATTCTTTTGAGATCAAAAAGATGGTGGGAAAGACAAGAAATTGGACAAGGAAAAGTATATTTGCTTAGGTCCTGTTTGGAGGCATTCCCACAGAGCTAGTGACCTGAAAACAGTCACATGGAGGAAGCTGTGCTGTTAGATTCAAATGTATAACTTTCCTTGGCTGATTTGACTCAATTCATATGGAAAGTCCAAGAGTCTATGCAATTCTTGCTGACTTCTCTGCAGCACAAGTCATGGTAACATTTATCTTTTGCCTGGTGATGGTAAATGGTCTCCAGTTCTTCCTCCTTATAGTAGGGCATCTGAGAGCCCTTCCTTTTCATGCGTTGTCAATGCGCTATACACAGTTAGTAGTGATCCTCAGGAATAACAACAGTTATACCTTTGCTTTTAGACCACAATACTTCCTCAGGTTTGTAAATTTTTTTTTAAGAAACAAATGCATGCAGGAAGGACTTTACCTAGAACTCATAGGAAACTTGCTCTATAGTGAAGCATGACATCTCTTTAGCAGTACATAGTAGCAATATACAACAGTTTAGGACTAGAAAGAAGAAGAAATGAGCCACCAGACCAAAACCAAAGTGTGAATCTAAGTAGACAAATACAGATATTTACAGCATACCCAGGTATTCACTGCTATAAGAATGAATACAGATACCTTATTTCTTAGCTATAAGACATCTCACCAATAATAGATCACCCTCTACAGATCTGGTTTGGTTTCTGTTCCATACAGAATCACTCAGGCCTATGCCTAATCCTGCATTATCACCCCCAATTCCACCATAACGTACTTTTTTTCCCTGCACTCTTGGTATGCCACTGCCCAAACCTTTCCCATTTGCAAGGTCATCTGGGATGTACAGTTTAAAGGGATACAATCACTACAAACACCACTAGTTAAAAGATCAACTACAACATGTTTCCTTTGCAAATAACAAGTGCAGTAATCTGATCATGAGACCTCTGTCAAAAAAATATCAATTGCTTTTAAATGCCACAAAAAGCAAGGAGAATGGGAACTCTGCAATGATCACACCACCTAGAAACAAATACCATCTCCAGGTCAGTATACAACACCCCCCTCTACTGGATAAAACCCAAACAGATAAAGTGTGTGTCAACGCTGCTGTACAGTCTGGACTCCCTGCTTCTGCAACAGCAGGCCAGAGCTTCATTTGTGCTGCCCCTCTGCCATTCCTGGTATGGAGCATCTTCATAGCTTTGAAGTGCCCAAGCTAGTAGAGACTTACTTGTAACCTGTTTTGTGATATTACAGATGTCCAGTATGAAATGTAGTGGTTGGGATAGACTTTTCAGAATGTCTCCTTCACTTTGAAGGACTCCTCGCTCAGTTTTTCTTTCTCACTCCCAATGGGAGATACTTCTGGCCCAGACTTGGACTTGTTTACCCTTTAAGCTGTTCCCAACTCTTGGTAGCTATTCTCAAGCTGTCACAATCAGTGTCACAGGAAAATTACCACATAACATATGTGACAAGTCACACCTACACTACACAAAAGGCAAAATTATGCAGTGATGTGTCAAATGGATCATATTCGTGTATCACCCAACACGTACAGTTCATAAAAACTGACATCTCTTAGGCAGCCAAAGGAAATGACAAATTACAGAGCATGCAGGCTGAGGAACTGACAGGCTGCAACAGTGGCTAGCCCATTCTCAGGGCACAAAACCAATGCCTTCCTTCCTCCACAAAATCTATATACTCACCTATATAGATGGACTCTCCCATTTCATGTTGTGACAGGTTATAAACATCCCAGAGAACACATCCAAGCATCCATATCTGCAGTTGTCCCTCCCTCCATCTCTGGATAACTACCTGCTCTGTTGTCTCTGAGCAATTCCCCCAGTGAAGTGGAACTGCTAGAAGACGTAGACAGGCAGGCTGGGGGGGTCGATGGCTGCTGAAGGTACAAGCCTGGGACTTCAGAGTGCCAGATCCAACTCTCTCCTCTGCCACTGACTTTGTGTGTACTTTGGTACAAGTCATCTAGTCTCTCTGTGCCTCGATTCTCCTTCTGTTAAATGAAACAGCAAAACTGTCCTGCCAAAAGAAGTATCATGAGAATAAGTATTTTAAACAATGCAAGCGCTCGTATATTCTAACCTACATTTATGCGTTCTAGCTTAGCCCCTTCAACAGCCCAATAAAGGCTTTACCGAGCATCTGATGAAATCAATAAATAGATGTCCATGCATTTCAGCAGGCAGTGGTTAACCCCCTGTGAGAGAACGGGTGGTGTCTTCATTGCCTGTGTGGCCAAGAAATGTTTGTTGTTAGACTTCTCCCTTGCACTTTGCTATTCCCCAAATACATCTTAAAATGTAAGGAGGATCTCAATCACTGACAGCTTTGAACCTAGAACTAGGTAGCTATATCAAGAAAGCAAAATAACAAGCTGCAAGCAGCAAACAGAGGAAAGACAATACTAGGCTGGGACAACGGAGGTCTGAGTTCAGTTCTCAGCTCATTCACAGATTTCCTGCATAATCTTAGATGAGACATTTAGTATCAGTATGCACCAGCTACTCATCTGCAAATCGAGGATGAATAATCATTACTTTGCCCTTGCTTTCTATTTAAAGTGTAAGCTCTCGGGGGTTGAGGCTTCCACTTATTGTTGACAACTCTACATCAGCCATGAAACGTTTCTCTGAATTGCAGAAGAACTGTATTATAGATGCAGAATGTCCAGAATACTGTTTGTAAACCTGGGTCCTGTAGCCTGGGTCCTGTAGCCTGGGTCCAGAATAGCCACATGCACTGAGCACAGCCAGTAAGCTCTACTGGACCCTGTCATAGGCAAAGTAGTTGAAACATAGCATTGCATTAACAAAGCAAGATCACTTCAGCAGCAGATTGTCCCTGTACATTTGCGTAGAGCTGTGCCCTGCTAAATGAGATCCCCTTGATACAGATATACTTGAGAGGGCAGTGCAGCAATGCTGGAGACAGCTCTGTGAAAGTCAGCTCATATCTGGAAGCAATGGTATTATTTAGGAATTTCAAATGTCTGGAGCACTCTAGCCCTCTCTTGCTCCTGATGAGGGAGATGTGATTACATACATGTAGAGTGTGAGCCCCAAGCCCAACCAGGATGTTCAGGAAATGTCAAAGTAAAGGTAACAATGACTATAAACTCCCCCACGCAGGGTTAATCCCAGTCTGATGACAGTATGGAGACAGACATCACCCAAATATTCTATTCTCACTCCCCTTCTGTCTCCAAGAGACTCTCTTCCAGATCCCTCTCCTCTGACAGGAAGAGGTAGCAGAGCTCAAGTAAAATGTATTTGTTAAAGACCATATAGAACCAAGGACCCACGTCTACACAGTGGATTCAAGAGATTAAGCTCATCTATTTCCTGAAGATGGGCTGCATGAAGAGAAAGTAAGTGAAGCTTGAAACACATCCCGTGTGAACTCAGGGTTGATCATGAGCATCAAGCCATTTCTACTCTTCTACTGCAGGAGATGCAAGAACAAAGAAATGGCTCCTGTGGGTGGGTTTAATTTTTTAACAAGTTACCATGTGGCTCTTGTTCCAAATTTTGGGTATTTATCTTTGTAATGTCTATTGCAAAAACTGTAATTTTCCAGCAGCCAGGTACATTGAAGGCAAAAGTACTAATAATGTGACATCATTATTTTTGTTCCATAGCAACATCCCCCCACACCCCTTACACAACAGGTTATAAGTCTGTAAAACTCTGCATTTTACAGCGCTATAAAACTCCTCCAGCTGTTATAAATATATCGTTTTAAGCGCTTGCATTTAAAAAAATGAAACAGAAAAATACCACTGAAAAGTTCAATGCTTTTTCTTCTCTACATTCAATTGCATGAACTTTTTCCCTGCTGGTCTCCCAGACCCACTGCTGGGCTGGCAGATTTCCACAGAAACCAGGGGAACGTTCAGGATGCATGCAGGCTGTTTGTTGGTACAAAAGCATATATTTTACCATGAGAGATGTCCAGCGGGGGTGAACTTTTACTAAAAGGATGCATCTTGCTTGTTTGCCAACATGGCAGGTGCATGTTATCTAGTTGGATCCAGGGCCATTGGCAATGGATTTGTAGAGATGGAATCCATTGTGGTGCTGTAAGATGGGACAATATAGTCACTGGTATAGCTGCTTCCTAATTGCAGGCGAAGGGACTGGTGCTGTGGCTATTGGTTATAACTCCACCTCATGCCCCATTAAACTTCTCAGCGAAGCACTTAATCCCACTGGGAATCTTTCATTTAGTCAATGTAGGTGGGGCAAATCTTCACCGAAGCAGGAGGTATGGGCAGGGGAAGAGGCAGAGGTTATACAGTGGCACAGGTCCAGGTCTTCTCTAAGGAGTGCACAGGCACTACAACGGCAGGGACTGGGGAGAGCCTGCCTTGGGACAGCATCATCATTTGGCAAGCCCCTCGTTTTCAGTGATGCTTGTATTAAAAGAGTTCATGAATTAAATATGCACTATTTGAAACCAACACAAGTTTTGCCACCAATTTAAATTTGGGAAAGACACTTCAAGTCCAATAAGCATCCATGGAGTCTCTTTTCTAAGCCCAAAGAAAGGAAAATCTCAGCCTGAGCTTGTGCATTCAGTGGAAAGAGAAGCTAACTAACTGTAGTCCTCAATCACCAGTGCCTCCCATAGTGAAGAAAACCTAGTCCCTGGAAGAATATTGGCTGTTGTTGCTTCTGCTTAAGTTGAAACGCTCCAGGGCAGGGACTGGCTATCACTCTGTACAGTGATGAGTGTACTCAGAGCCCTGATCTCAGCTAAAAATCTAAAGGTGTTGCTAGAACATAAGTAAAACCCGTATTAAATAATCGCAGGTGAGTTCTGCCCACTACCTCAGATATGCTCTAAGCTGGGACCCCCATTTTACTGGGCTGTGGATTTTACCATCATCAATGAGGCTTCCAATTTTTTCCTTTTTATGCATATTATTATTATTTATATTTTCCTTGCCAGTGCTTGAAGCCATCATGACAGTGTATTGTGTAATGACAGGATAATTGTTTGGTTTATTGATCATTATAAACCATTCTGCATCTCTGTGTAATTTACAGCATTTTAAGTACTCTCTCCTTTCCTCTCCATTCCCCTGCCGTGGGGGCAGCTAAGTAGATCAAAAACCCACAGGCTATGAGCAATCCAATTAACAATGACAAAAAAAGAAAAACCTTTGGAAATGAATGAGTCCTTACACTGTTTCTTTGATGATTCCATATTGATCCTTTCAAGCCAAAAAGAAAGTAAAAAAAGTGAAGCAGTTAGACTTGAAGAAATGAAAGTGCAGGAATAGTGAGGAAGAGAAGGAAGGAATGCTGCTGAAGGGCTTTTCATTCAAGTTCAGACTTTGCCATCAAGATGTTGTGCTAACATATCAGGATGTCAATGTTACATTGCTGGGTCAGGACAACAGGCAACTGCAGCTCACTTGTGCTCAGCCTGCAGGCTGATGCCCTACCATGGGCAATGTCCTCTGGTAGATGCATCAGAGCAGTTGATGGAGGCATAGCTCATCGTTACAACAGCCCACTGTGACACTGCCTGCGTGTCCCAGGACAGAGAAAAGGCCGAGGCTATCCATTCCAACTGTGGTTTTATCCAGCCATTCATCTTCTGCCAGCTGTACTGAGATATTTTTATTTGTGCATGCAGCTAATGTTCTAGATGCTTTATCTACAGTTTACCCAATGGGCACTTACTCAACCACCAAATAACTCCTCCAACTTCCTACTTACACAGTTTTACCCCACTCCTCCAAAAAAAGCATCAGGCACCATTATAAAGACAGTACAGTACTGACACCAAGAATTTTCATGCATTTATACCTGAAATTACAGCAATTTTCTCTGTAGAACCAGGGTTTTCAGCTGCAAGATATAAGTAGATGTCAGCATGTCATAAGCATCCTGCTATTCACACACTGCTGAACAGTATGAGGTGTCCCAGTGGAATGAGAAGGGGACCACAGTACAGAATAAGCATATAATCATTGGAATAGGTGGTGCTTGCCTGACTCCTACTTGGAAATACCTGAAGAGACAGGAATTGGCTCATTTACATCCTTGAAAAAAATGACAGAAGTGTTCTGGGGCTGTTGGGGAAACCACTAAGAAATGAACAGGGAGCCAGAAGAGGTTCCTTATCCACTTTAATCGTTATCTATGAGTTTCTGAGGAGATACTCACTGGAATTTCTATCTGTTCTTTCAGCAAATGGTTAGGAGAGAATAGGAAAGGGGAAGGGAGGTAAGTTGCCCCTTGGCCATTTTTTGCAGGTTACTGAACCACTAGATAGAAATCAAACAATGCAGAAAAGTAAGGCAGGGGAAAACTCCTTGGAAGAGCCCTTTCTCCACCTGATGTTGCCATGTTTATGATGGGGTTGGGACTCCCAAGCTAGTTCCTCTCTGCAGGTATGTCTACAGTGCAATCAGGAATGTGATTGCAGCACATACTGGCATCCTTCAGCTAGTTCAAATTTAGACAGCATACACAGCAAAAGCAATGCAGACACAGAAGCACAGACTGGCTTTATCCTATGCAGCATCCTTTATTTATTAAAGATGAGAGCCTCCTGTGAAAAGCCTGGATTGTGCCCCCATTTTGACTGCCATCTGTTTGATGATGGCTTGGTTACACCTATACACCACTGTCAAAAGGGAAAAGATTCTGGATGAAGCCTATATATTCACAGCATACATTGAAAAATATAAAAACAAAAGCTTATCATCATGCTCATTTGACCTTCCAGGATGTGCCATCATGGCATGCCAATATATATGTATTGTCTCATTTTGAACATAGCTTATAGCTCCCAATTGCCCTTACAGTCAGGATGAACATCTCCTCACATGGGTTTACTTGACAGCTCTTAGTGAAACCTTTATTCCTCTCTAGTACACATGATCAAGATCCGTCCTGATTTTTCATGTTCCTTTACATTCAAAATCAACTTTTCTTTTTTTCAAGGTTTTTTTTTGCCACAAGACACAGGCATGACGTAATCAAGAAACCCAAACTACGAGCACCTGACAGAAGATTTTCTCTGAAATACAGAACTACTTTATAGCAATCAATAAAGCACTAGAGTAAACCCAAGCCTGCAATGGAAATTCCCCCAGCTAAAATTGAGCCTACCATCAGTGAAGATGCCATCACTGGAGGACTTAAAAGTATACATCAGAGAAGAAAGTGTTCAGTTATCATTACACCAATTGCATCAGTCTCTGGTTGCCTTTGAAAACTCCAATCTGCTAAATATTCTGTCCATTGTCTGTTTCCCTCTCCTTGCCCCGGAATTAAAGGAAGAGAAAGGACAATTTCAAATGTTTTTGAAATTCTACAGAACAGACATATCTGCAAAATCTGCCTGTTGAGTAGATGTAACACTTCCCAGCAAAGTGAGCTGATGCCATCAAATGGAAAGCAGCTTTGGAGGGAAGGGTCTCAAGCATAGAAGACTCCTCAAATGTATTCACTTGGGCTACTTAGAACAATACCAGAGACATAAAGAAGTCTCCAGAAACAGCACGAATCAAAACCTGTTGGTTTGAACTCAGTGGAAGAGAAATTTCAGTCCCTTGAATGGTTTCATAATGCATCAGGGCACATCAGAAGTGTAGGAAACAGTCTGGCAGAATTGCATTAATTTTCATGAACCCAGCAGTCCTGGAAAACCATGAAAACTGCAACATAATGAAAGCCTGGAAGGGAAAAACCTGCCCTCTTTTTCACTGCTGGAGAATCTGAATTCGGATTCCATCAAAGGAGAGAGTCTGAGAAACCACAGCAGGAATAAAAATTAACCCTTTGGCTCATGAGACTGCAGGGTTGAGAAGCCACCATTCTCCCAGTTACTAGTCTGCCAAAAGAGATAAACTCCTGTACGAGCGCTGGCCATCTCTATGCAATTAGACCTTAGCACTCTGCATGACACAATGAACTGCTGCCAGCAGGAATTAAGGAAGACATTTTCTTCTATCTTCAAAGTATTCATCTTCTGCCCTCATTTCAGGGTCTGTCTCACTGATTTTAGTGGGAACAGGATGCATGTGTTAGATTGATAATGTCCTAGATGGATAAATGATGCTCCCAACAAAACAAACAAACAAAAATACACTTCCTTGCTCTTATGTGAAGTGACAAAAATCAACCCCATGTGCAAACTCCTGCCAGATTGTGTAAATGGGCTTATCTTTTCAGATATTTCAATCTCATACATTTTATTCAAAATTTGCACCCCTAAACACAAAAAGCAGGAATTGTCTACATATTACTATTTTTGTTACTGAACAGAAGAATAACTTAAATTCTGAAAACTATCTTAACACACAGGGGTTATATATTAACTACTTCATGCCTACTTCATGCTACTGTATTGTGATGAAGAAAGTTACGCTACTGAATGTAAGCACAGATTACATTCTGTAGGGCCTACAAATGTACCTTGGTTTCTTTCCTGCCTTTGCTGGTTGTGAAGCAGCCAGCAATTAGCTAACAGCAGTTGCTCTTCCGGGAGCTTTGCTGACATCATCTCCAATGCCAGGGAACAAACAAAGCTCTTTTTGCAGGATAAAAAGCACAACATGCATTGAGGTTGTTGTTGTTAAACAAAAATAACCAAGCTAATTTCAGCTTCATTTAAAAGCATGGGAAATAATCATTGCTCAGTGAATGGGAAAAGGACAAAATCAGTACAGAGAGAAATCATTTGCAGGGTCGTGAGAGACTTCTACAAGCAATGAGTTCTGAAACTATTTTTAATATTACTCAACAGTGTCCTTTAAATATCTACTGCTCCCTAGTACAAGGTTTTGGGAATCTTTCAATTTAAAGAATTTCTAGATATGAATATTTTTTCTATTTTCTCCCCTTCATCTCTTATATAATAAACATTTACAGTTAAATAACATCATTATTTATAAAATGTTGTTTGATCAAATGACTTATTTCCCTCAAAAATTTTTAGCCCCCTTGGAAACCCACTCAGAATGGCAGATCATCACCTAGCTAGATGCTGAACATTTACATAGGAAGAGACATCCCTGATTTAACTGGCATAGTAAAAATTTTGCCGATGTGCAAGTGAGACACAGAGAAATTAACAGCCTTGTTCCAGTTTGTCTACAGTGCCAATCAGGGAGAAGGGATTGTAGCCACTGAGCCACTGTCCGATACCTTAACCACAAAACCAATGTTTTTATGAGACTTTGATCTTAATCACGCTGGAACAAGCCCAGAACTACTTTACTGTGTCAGTGCAGCATCCCTAGAGATACCACTGTAACCCTAAAGATCATTTTGCTCAGAATGGTCAGCATCCTGCTGACCACAGCCTACCTCATTCATTTTCCTCCTGGTCATGACATTTCCCATCTGCTGACCTCCAGAACAGCTTTCTCAGGAGTGGAGTGCTGGGATTTCTCACTGTCCTGCATTTCAAACACAAGCACTACTCACAAACAGGTACTGGCCCTGAGCTCCGAGTGCATGACAAGGCCTTCCTTGACCTCCCACCTGCTCTACAAGGTAAGGAAGGGTTAGACTCAAATCCTCCAGCAGTACAAATCAGAGCACGGCCTTGGCCATTTGAACTACAGGAACACCCTTAGACAGGGCAGGGTTCATAGAGCAACTGACTTATCTACAGGCCTGATGGGAAACCTCACCAGACAGTCTAGTATCATCATTCTCCCATTTCCAAGGGAGGAGCAGCTAACCCTCATGAGGGGTAGCCTGGTCTCATTTCTTCCCTCAGGGAGACTACTGCCCCTTGTCCCTTCAAAGGCCTTTACCGAGACTTCCCAGCCAGGGCCCTACTCCCTCACCACACACCCAACCCACATGAGGACACAGCACTGCCCCTCCAAAGCCCACCTCTGGCTATGCTGCCTGCCCTTCCCCACTCCCTCTGCCCTGGCCCTTCTTCCTCCCAGCACTGCCACAGAACTCACTGAGCCCAACGAGCTCCCCTTCTGTCACAGGTATCTCTCCGTCCTCTCCTCAGGTGGTTCCTGGGTAGCTGCTCTCCTTCACAGAGCTAAGGCCTGCACACCTCAGAGCCCCTTCCCTGAGAAACTACTCCACATACAGCCTAGGTACTCTCCCCCTTTAAAGGGCCGTTCCCCTCAGGCCTCTTCCTCTCTCTGAGCGGCTGTTCCCCTCAAGGCCCAGGGACTCTCTCACCATCTCTGAGAAGGCCGTTCTCCTCTCTGAGGGACCGTTCCCCTCACGGTGCCGGGGCTCTCTCCCCCGCTCTGGGGGCCGTTCCCTTCACGGTGCCGGGGCTCTCTCCACTGCTCTGAGGGGCCGTTCCCTTCACGGTGCCGGGGCTCTCTCCCCCGCTCTGGGGGCCGTTCCCTTCACGGTGCCGGGGCTCTCTCCCCCGCTCTGGGGGCCGTTCCCTTCACGGTGCCGGGGCTCTCTCCCCCGCTCTGAGGGCTGTTCCCGTCACGGTGCCGGGGCTCTCTCCCCCGCTCTGAGGGCTGTTCCCGTCACGGTGCCGGGGCTCTCTGGCAACCTGTCCCTTACTGTGGCGGGAGCAAAAGCCCGCCCAGCGCCTGGGCCCTCACAGAACGGGGCAGAAGCGGGGACGGGCACCTGGAGCTACACCGCGGCTCGGGAGCGGGGGTCTCTGGGTGTGTTTGCACGGCTGAATAACCGTGAAGTGCCCTGGCACAGGTGAAGCATGAGGTGTTGGGGGATGAGTGGGTGGGCGGGAAGCCGGGGACTGAAGAGAAGTCACTCGGGAGGCATGGCGTGTGCAGCGTAAGCACTAAATGTGTGGAGTGGGTGTCAGGGAGAAAATGACCATGTGTTTATGTAATCTTATGCAAATCGATGTATATTTATGCAAATTTGTGTTAAGTAGATTCTACTGGTGCTCTGGTTTCAAATATTGGTAGGTATGTGCTAATACATGTAATACACACTTAAAACTCTCCTGCAAGCCACTGTGACCCAGTCGGTATGTTATTACACATATAGACAACGTGCTGTCTTTTAGGTAAGACAGAAAACTAAAGTATCCCCAGCTGTTTAAGGTTTTAACATGGCTGTTAGGTGTATTTGATCTAGTGTTCTGGCCAAATTCCAATGAGTATAATTATACCTCCTCTACCTACTCCAGCTCTCCTGCCAGCTTTACCTGGTAAAATGTTTTTCTGTTTTCCTCTGGTATGTGGTGTTAAATACCTACTATTACCCCAGAGACTAATACATGGGTTAGCTGTTCCCCATGTCTGGAATTTGCCAGTACTTGAGCTGGGAAAGTTTCAGGGAGCGTGTTTCCCATCTCTGTGACTCAAAGGAAAATGGAAGGGTCAATTAGATGCTAGCAATTTTGATTCATATGATGAATATTCTCCTGCTTCAGTGTTGTCTTGTCAAAGTGCCCAAAGTTGTTTCTAATTTGCAGGGGAGTTTATGTTCTAAGCCTAGAAATGTTTGTGAAATTGATTTGTAGCTCAATATATACATATAACAATGCCTGCATATATGAATGTATGGAAAGTGACTCTGTAACCAAATAATCAATGGATGTTGTTAAGTGACTGAATTAAGGTTGAGACAGAATTAAGGTGGTAAGGAAAAGCTCTGAAATTATTGTTGTGCTAAATACATGTCTTGAAACACGCAGTGGAACTGATTCAAGCTTCCCTTCAGAGTTGAGACTGATAGGTATCAATATTCAGAAAGTGTCAGGAGCTGGATGTGGCAGAGGACTACAAAAGACCTGATCAAGTGTTGTTGAAGGTGACATCAGCAGAGCACAGCCACTTGTAAACTGAAGAGAACCTCTGTGTTGTCTCATCAATTGAAGTTGAAATAAATTGTAAACAACACTGAGTTGAGGGATTTGATTTGATTCAGAGTTTCAGAGCAAATGTTAAATAGCCTAGAAAGTGGAGTGTATGCCATGTTTTATATTCATAAGAGTGTTTTTCTATGTGCATTAATTTAGTCGCATAATGAGTGACTAAAATTTTCCTTTTCCCCAAAAGCAATTTTAAAAATTGCTACTAAGTTTCCAGATATTCCTATGTGCTCTCTAAAAGGAAATAAAAATGCAATTAAAGGGAATGCTAATTTCCTCAGGACTAGAACACACAGGAGGATGGATCATAGCTCTGTATCTGCTCCCGGACTGCTTGGTGGGTCTGGACAAATCTGCTCTCCATGCCTGTTTCCCTGTTTGTAAAATGGAGATAATGTCTCTAACCTTTGTAAGGCATTTTAAGACTTAATGGTGAAAAGTGTTGTAGAAGTGTTACATACTATTAAAGGTGTTCAGGATTTTCATTTAAAATTTAAAAAGATAAGAGTTTAGACATTAGAAACTAAGGCTGTACTGATAACTTCAGATCCTGTGTCAAGCACTTTTTTTATTTTTCAAAATGGCTTACAAAGTAAACCATTACAAAGTAAACCATGATGGTATGTCTGCAGTGTGTCAATCGGAGTGATGTTTTCCAACAAAAAAATGGGAAATTAGTCTTTGTTTCTCTGAATTTCTTTGCTGCTTTAAGGAGATACTCTTTGGGTTATTTTCCTTGGTGAACAATCTTAAATTACTTTTTTGTTCATTATAGATTTCTTCTGCGTCTTTTCATTGTGTAGGACATTCTTCTAATTGAGAGATTTTCACAATCAGCCTCTTATTTAGTATTTTTAAAAATAACTTTTTTCAGCTTTTGAACTTTTATACTCTGAAAACTTGTTTAAAGGAGCCAGAATCCACCTATTCCATCTGAACAGCTCTCCTGTGTAATGGCAATAGAGAAACCCTGAGAATGGTATGGATTACCACAGCTGAAAGAGGGCTGATTTTCCTGCCTTCACTAGGTAAGTGGAAATTTCTGATTAGATCTATAGTACTTTCTTGGCAACTGAGGCAGGATTTGGTGTAAGCTATTTAACAAATAGTCATTGGTATTGACACTTGTCATAATTTTATTATGTCTGGAAATATTTAATGTTTTTCTTAAATTGGTGTAATCTGGAGTAATTTGACCCTCAGCTTTTATTTTTTAAGAGAGTGTATTTCTAACCCTGATGATAGCAAAATGAGAAGCTTGCAGACGTCTTCAGCATGTGCCATTAGACCTTGGAAGTCAGAAAGGGCTATAAAGAAGCTGTGGTATGTGCACACACGTGTGTAACAATTTTACAACAAATGGAGTTGGTCTCCTGCAATAGAAAAGTAAACTCTCTATTGGTGCTGTGTTGTGTAGTTGTGTTCCCTGCCTCGGTCGGTACAACCATATTTGCCTTTGTGCAGGGAAGTTGGCAGAAACTGCAGCATTCCCTGGCATCCTCTTGGATGCTGTGGCCTCCTCAGACTCCTGCCCGGGGATTCTCATTCGAAGGCTGACAGGCAACTTGAGTGCTGCTAAGATCATTTTGCCATTTCTTCACCGGAATAATTTTCACGACAACTAAAATACTCTTGCAAAGGCATATTCTTTTCTGAGATTTGTCTTGGATTACTGCAATGATATGCAATATATTAAAAGGATTTGCCTTGTATTGTGATTGGCCTCCATCCTGGCCAACACAGCAGGATTTTAGCTTGGTTCTCTAGAATTAACAACTGTGAGCTGCTGTTGTGTGAGCTTCAGGCTCTAGCAAGCCCATATTCTCTGTGGTTGGGCACAGAGGGGTCTTGTAACAAATGCTCACCCCTAGGTTTGCCATGGCATTTTGTTTCCTCCTTCCCCCACAGGTTTGTTCCTTAGACATTCCCAGGTGTTTACTCGTGGAACAGTGCTGCCCTGGGGTGTCATCTGTGACATTTGGGTTTGCTGGAATAGGGAAATGGTTCATATCACAGGTTTGTCCTTTCAAGACTTTAAGGATGTACATGTATTAAATGTGAATCTGTCAATCGGTGTAGAAGAGAATACCACTGCGATACTAATGCTGTGCTGAATTGCACTTGGAGCTGAGAGCTAGAACCTCTGCGATTCCAGTTCTTTGGCCCATTCTGTTGCATTACCTTGGGCAAATCACTACATCTCCGTCTCTAGCCTAACTCACGAGAACATTCTATGTGGGCCCCAAAGAAAAGCAATCATCTCCATAAATCTTTGGAGCTGTCTGCTTTCTGAAGGCATATCCCTCGTGGGGTAGAATTAGGAAGTGATCCTCATGTCTACATAAATCCACTGGCCTTGGCTTAGCATCTAACTTGCATCTAAAGTCCGTTGTTGAGAGTACAGCTTCACGGTATGCAGGGGCGTGGGTTCTCTGCGCATTTCAGCTGCAATAAGTACATGCTGATTTCTCTGGGTCATATTCTTCCTTGTCGTGGTACAGTTCAGTCCTTAATCTCCCAGCCTCATTTTGTCTATTTGTAAAATCTGACATGTCCCTGCTCTGCTGTGGAATGCACTGGAAAGACCTAGATAGAGAGGCTAATAATGCTCTTTATTTTACTCACCTCCCAGGGGTCTAGGAGAGTTAATGTCCGCACAGTGCCTTGGCAAGTGTAAAAGTGCTTAGCTTCATTATATATTGATTTATGTGCAAGAAAACTACACAAACTAATAAAACATGCAATGTACTTAAAATGGACTGTAGGCAGAGGAGAGAAACATCTTAAATCTAACCTTAAAACATGGTGCAAGTCATGTGAATGAACTAGAGTTAGGTGGGCTTCCCGCCAAATCCAGCACAAATGGGAAAAGGTCCTATATTTGGAAATAGCACAAGGCCCAAAGGGGACTGTGTCTAGATGAGAATTCCCATGTGGAGACAGAGACACGAATTAAATTAGAACAGATATTAGAGCTCTAGGCCAGATTCATATCCTCACTGCAGCAAAGTAAACCAGAGAAACACCAGCAAATCACTGATGTAACGCCAGCATGAGTGAGAGGAGAATCAATCCACAGGTAATAAGGGCAGCATCAGTGCCTGCCTAGGGTTTCATCCTGTGCTTTGTCCTAATTATGAGTAGATTAATGGCATGCTAAAATACAAAACAGATTTATGAGCCATTGCCATCTCCCTCTGCATTGTTGTACAGCTGACTCAACAGTACTCTTACTCCTTGGCTAGAAGGTCAGCTTAGGTTTTACTAAGCTAGGGCTGGGGCTCAGACTCAGACATGCTGCCTTACTGAATGCTGCTGCTAGGATAATGCTAAACTGAAGTCCCATCTGCTCTCTCCATGTCCTGTCCAGATGGATATTTAAGATGCCACAGCACATCTTGAATAGAGGATAACCCTATGTATCTAGCCAGCATTCTTCCTTCATTACAAAAGACTCAGACTAGTTTATATTTGAAGTCAGCAGAATTACTTCTATGTTTTCTTGCAAAACCAGTATCTTTCCAGACTGGACATACTGAACCTAGAATGGGAAAGGAGCAATGTGTAAAATGAAAGAGGCAATATTATGTGTTGATCATTGAAGAAAATAAGGAAAAACACTGTGGGGAGATTACTGTGTGCTATTGCTTGAAGAGTATTTACTGAATGTAGTATACCTATAACAGTGCATTGCCTTTTGGGTAAAGAAAATGGGCTGATGCACAAAGCAGATGATCAGCCACAAGATTTCCTGGATTCTCTTCTCAGTGTTGCCCCTAATAGACTGTAGGCAAGTTCTTTCATCTCTCTGTGTCTCCGTTTCATGACCTGTAAATAGCAATAGTAATAATTTGCTGGTTTTCAGCCTGGCTGTGAAACTTGACCTGCCACTGTTAACAAAATGTTTTTACATTCTCAAGTGGGAAGAGGGTTCAGCTGCATCTTCACTCTGAGTTGCTGATTGCCAGAAAGTAGAAGGATGTCTAAAGAGAAAGATCATATGATAAATCTCTTCTTTCTTATATATTTCCTCATTCCCACCCCAAGGAAGCAGTTCTGTTCTAGACCTTTCATTCTATGCTTGGCAAAAATCACAATCATTTTCTAGTGAAACCTTATTGTCCAACTTTCTTCATCAACATGTGCAGCTTTTTCCTCAGTAGACACTTGTCTTTTAGAGGAATGCTGCAGATTGGCTTTGCTCTCTGCCTTCATTGCAGCAGCCTTTCTTGGGGCAAAATTCTCACTCGCCTTAAGCAGGAATTTGCTTGAAGAGCGAAGTCAAGACTCTGGCACTAACCCATTTGAGAGGAGCTTGCACATGCTCCTCTGAGAAGAGAGAGCATGCCATGGTCACTGCATTAGGACTTAGTACCTCTGGACTTGGATCCATTTGTTAGTGAATTTCTCAGCCTCCACCCGAGAAGATGCTGGTTGGATAGGATTGACAGAATAACTTTTGACCCATATATAATCATATATTGTCACAGCGAAACTTCAGGGTCATGACAGTAAAACAACTTTGTGATAAGATTTTCTCAGTTCCTCTGCACTGCTGGGATGCAGGTATAAAATCGGTGGACAGCTAGAAGGGTAAAAGAACCTCTTTCTTTTCATGGGACATCAGATGTGCACCATGGTGTTTGATACCCCTGATAGAGTTATATCCACATCTATCCCAGTAATTTTTCTTCGGGGTCAAGGCTATCTCAAAATATGCTGTTATTTTAGGGACAACGTGGGGAAGGTAGATGTGGGCATGGCATCCACAGCCCTCTGGATGCAACACCTGAAATCTCACGTGTCTGCTGGCCCTTGATCTGGCTTATAGACTGCAGCAAGACTGCTTCTCTTGGCATTGGCATCTCCCTGCTCATTGCCAAAGCTGGAGTTCTGTAAACAGACCTCATCGTGGCATATGTTATATTGCCATACAGGCAACACTGTTCTAACTGATTAATAACAAGCAGCTTGATAGGATTTGGGGAGGCACTGGAGTAATTAGTAAGATAAGGCCAGGTTTCTTTGTGCTGCACTTTCATGGATGACAAAAGCTTTCCCCCTGAAGAGTTTCACTGATAAATCTGTATATTATTATAATAATAATAATAATAATAATAATAATAAAAGCTTTTTGCTAAAATGCAAGTTAGATATTCCTTTAGGGAATAAGAGGAAAGGAAGTGTTCAAGCCCTGGTACTGATGGGAGGCCAAGAGAATGGAAGAGGAGAGGAAGATATGTCAAAGCTGTGCTGCTAGGAAAGGACCTGCTTTTCTGCCTCTGCTGATCGCAAGGTTTGGGATTTAATCTCCTAACAGCTAGCATGTTCATATTGGTAGCCACATTGGCAGGGCTGACCGTTCAGTGCTTACAGCCTGGGCTGTCCATGCATCACTGGGGCACAACGTGCTGGTTTCCTCTGGCAAGACAATCAGGATTGCTGTTCTAAACTGGGCCGTTCTCTGCCCTTCCACGGACTCGCTCCCACTTACACTGATCCAGGGATCAACAACATACAGACTGTACAGGGCAAGTTTCAGCTTCCACATAGCTGGCTGTTTAGCTGCTGGTGGCAGTGGGATCATAAATACTGAATATTCTTTATTTATCTTCTCAGCAGGCATAGTTTCTGTTAGCTGTAGTGAGAAATTATGAGTGTGGGTTTGACTCATACAGAATAAGTGACCAGGTATCAAAATTGGAAAAAAAAAAAAGAAAGAGTAAAAGGCTACAAATGTTGCCAAAGTGACAGCTGTTCATTTACTAAAAATATCTTTTAATATTGCTGGAACTTTTAAAATAATCTAATTTATATGGAATATTCCTCACTAATTGAAGCTGTCTCTTTTTTTATTAAATAGAAAGGTTACAAAAAAGTATATTGACGTTTTGAGAGTGAGTCCTCTCAGGAGCACACTGACTGTAATGAATAGGATTTTACATGATGCAAGCCCCTAAATGCCAACAGTGCTATGAGGAAACCTGCAGATTTTTGTAATAGTAAATGCAATAGGCAAGGCTTTGGGCTATTGCATCTCCTTTCTGGAGATCATTGTTGTAAAGCTCAAAGTGTTGTTTAGCCCTTGGTGTTCTCATTTATTTCCACAGCTTTTTCTGAAAGCAGAAGTTTGAAAAATGAAAGTCTTTCAAGAATAATCACTCTCTAAACACTTAATGCTGCTGTGACAGCACTGTCTATCACTCAAGATTTAACTTTGGAAATCCACATAACATAGAGAAAAAAACCTTTTCCAATTAGCCGAGACTGGAGGCAGATTAGTTCTCAAATGCAGCACTGAGAAATGCCAGGTTGTATATTAATGGAGCACAGGAGCTGACTTCTGACCATAATTCTGACTGCATTGGGTGGCGCATAAAATGGAAACAGCAGCTCTCCCGCCTAGAGATGCAGAACTAGCTAGTTAAGGTGAGCTACCCTTGGGTATATCTCATAGGTCTTAGTGATCTACAAACCTGTCAAGTACAAAATATGTCATCCTCATTCTTTTATATAGATGGGGAACTTGAGGTGTGGAGAGGTTAATAGATTGCCCAAGGTCATACCGTTGTTTTGGCAGACCTAAGAATGGCACCCATGCCTTCTGTCTCTAGTTTTATGGACACGTGCACACATTCAAGTCCTAGCCGCAAAGTCTGTTGAACAAACTTTTTCCCTTTTTTGATCTTTGGGACCTGATTGGTGTATGTCTTCATGATCAGTAGAGCTGCAACATTAACAGTCTTTAAAATCTTTTATAGTGTAGTTCTCTTCATTAGAGCAAAGAGATGGTTTTCCCCAGTCAGCAAGATTTTGATGTTTAGATCCACGGTGGAGCAAGGCTTGTAACAATTCTTGCATCAGGAGTTTAACATTGCTTTTTTCAGATCTGTAGCGCAGACTTCTATCACTTGAGCTAACAGGGTACATTGTTATACTGCTATATGTCATATGATCCCAACATTAAAGGATGCAGAATAAAGAAATAATCTGATGCACACTGTCAGGAAATTTCACAATCCTGTCTGACAACAGATGATGCAGGAGGGATGGGTTCAGTTTCAGGTCTGTGTTGTAGTTCCCTTGCTCTCAGTCAGTTCTCTCTCCTCTTGAGCTCTCCACTCTACCCCAGTTTTTCTCCTCATCTCCTTTTTCACTCATTCCATCAACAAGCAAAATTCCATCAGTTCCAACTCACTTTCCTAATTTCCATCTCCCTTCCTTTTAGTTTGTAGTTGCCCTGTGCTGTCTTTCCCCCTGGGCCTTCTTTTGACCCTACACACTTCATCTTCTGCCATCTGCTTGGCCCAGAACCTGACTTCTTCCCTCTGCGCTTCCAGCCAGTCCTGGGGCTCTTTCTCTCACCCTCTTTGTGCCTTTTTAGCTCCACACTCTAAGTCTGGTCCCTCCTATTACCTTACTACATTTTTTCCTGGAGATGGCAAAAGACATATTCAATTCCCAGTGTCATATGTGAGAAAGAGCTGAGCAACCTTAACTTTAGGCATTGCTACCAGTATTACATATTTATATTTTAGTTAGGCACACAATATTCTTTCAGAAGAATTAGATCTAAAGATTACAGGACATTAAATGACAAAAATAATTTAATCTGATGATAAGCAAATTGAAGATGTATTGAATAAGAGGCAAATGCTGTAGGTGAAAAAACAAACAACAAAGGCAATAAACAAACCACAGCACGGTTTGCTGTGCCATCCTTGGGCAGTCCTATCCAAACCCCTCAAAAGAACCATATTCTGGGCCCCTTCTTATTGAACAGGCAGGTATTACTTGGTTTCTTCCAGGTAATGCTTCTAATTGCTCTTTCATTTGTGACTGCTGTTCTGAGCTTTTGGAGGGTTATTTTATACCTCAGTATTTTGTGCTGGAGGGACAGGAAGAATGGGATGTGATCTGACCAAAGGACCAGATTCTGGGAATTCTCTTATTCTAACCCAGCTCTGAAACGGACTCTCACTGCATCCTGGACTAATCACCTAGCTTCAATGTCTTCAGCTTCTTCAGTTTTCTAAGACAGAGATAGCAGTACTGATCAAACTACTGCAGAAGGGTATTGCACCAGGAGTCATTTGCGTTAAGTAGGATGACACTATAGCTTTGGTTTCTCCTGCTGATTTTGATAGGAAAGGTAGGTAGTTATATTTTGCACCTCTGCTTGCTTCCAAGACGCTATTGCACTGCTGAGCAAAGATGAGCCTGCAGTCCCTGTACCTACTGTGCTGCTTTTATTAGGACTACTACATTAGAGCCTTGGTGACCAGACAAAAAATAGGGCAGAGCTGAAATGGTTCCAGGGAAAGGAAGTGTCACAGGGAAGATAATAGCAAAGCAAAGCGTAGATTCTAGCTTTCATATGTCTCAAGCTACTGTTGTAACTACTGGTCCAGATTCCCGAGCTCTCTGAAGCCTCTTTTTCTTCGGAATGCAGGAATTAAAAGCTGGCTGACAGTGGGAGAATATAAGCCACCAAGCCAGTGATACTTTGTTGGTTTGTTTGGGTTTGTTTGTTTGTTTGGTTTTTTTTTTTACTGAAGTCATAACCAGTTTTATACTGATGAAGGATGTGGGTTTTACACTTTGCATAGTCCACTGAATGAGTATAAATAACATAAACTGTGCAAGTGCTGCTTATATAAAATTGGTGAGACCAACTCAAAGACCACAAGGACCACCACTAAGGTCTGTGTGCTTTCCTTAATTTCCTGTAGAAAATGCCAGTAAGGATACCATATCAAAGAGGATTTTTGGATGTGAATTCTGATTACTGCAGACTGAACTACAATATATGGGGCACATAAAACTGCCATACAAAACCATCCAAACACAGTACAGTTTTCATTAAACTGTTTGCAGGTGGGTCTGGTGAGAGTGGACAGAAACATCCAGGTGTTTTTATTCATCTCTGAGATGGGGCAACCCACTTTTAAATAATTTATTTTATATATTTCGTGATACTTATACTGGCTTTTAGTATTGCAGTTTCTCACACCACCTGTCCAACATTGACCTATTTCTTTTTGCTTCAAGTTACTACCTGAGATTTAACTGCAGCAGACAGTCGGTGGACGGGGTACAGGGGCAAGCATTGAGGCATATTGGGGTTGGTTCTCACTAGAAAAAGGAACAGTCTTCTCCCCACTGCCAGGAATACACACAGCAGTAACAGACTAATGCTCCTACATTGCCAAGGAGAATAAAAGAACAGCACATTTGCTAAGAAGAGAAGCTCTAATAAATACTAAAGGGGTAAAAGTATAGTCTAAGGTTAGATCAGAACATTAGTAGTTGGGCAATGTGGATCCTATTAACCACTCAACATTTTATAGCAGATATTATGCATGTCAAATCTGTCAGCTGATTATAAATACTGGCTTATTTTACATAAGAAAACTGCTGTCCAAAGCTAATATGTTCAAGTCATCACTAAGTAAGTCCCAGTTAGACCTAGTGACTGTAGATGTTTAGGCTTAGATATAACTATTTCTGCATTGGGGCAAGGGAGTGTGCTAGATGCTCTCTCAAGGTCTTCCAGTCTTACCTTCCAAGGCTCTCTTCCAGTCTTACTTTCCAAGGCTCAGTAACGTCTGTGACTTTACAGTAGAAACTTTCTTGAGTTTCTACAACAGTGAAGCTGGCATAATAATATTTACATTTCCCAGGGGTATAACAAGAAGCTAAATGTAATATCATCAAGCCTTGCTATTCAAAAAATGTCAGAGCTCTGAATTTCACCAGCTTGGGTTAGAAATTACAAATTCCTTGTTCTTCAGGTTTGCCTACTGGGTTCCGAAACTGTCAGCCGCATGTGGCTGCATGAGAACCCTGAGGACAAGGAAATTCCTTTTTTCCCCAACAATCTGCAGATACTATGCAAAATATAACAAAAATCACCACCACTGTTTGTGCATAAAGCCAATCTGTGGAGGTCCCTGTAAGTGAGGTAGTAAAGAGGCATAAGGGACTGTGAGGGTTTTGGCACATCAGACTTTCCTCCATAGTTATCAAATGGTCTGAACACAGTGAGCTCTGCATGCCTGTGAAGGTGCTCTGAGCACTCGCCTGCACAGGTTTAAGGCAGACTTTCTTAGGTCAGTATTCCCCGATGAGGGCAACCAAAACTGGAGAGGTTTGAACTCCAAAGCTGAAGTTTATTACCCATCACCACAGCAGTTTTTAACCCTGCCCAGAGACGTGATCCAAAAGAGGGTCATGAAAAAGTGTCACTCCAGCTGAGATCTTTCTCATGTCATTCTTCCATGTACATGTGTTTTCTTCAGACTTCCAAATCCCAGGCTGCAGTCCATACGCTCTTGCAGTGCTACGGGTCTCCCCCACTGCTTCCTGCCAAGCCTCGTGCCATAGCCAGCTCCCAGAGGGCTGCCTCCATACAGGCCATATTCCTGTAGGAAGCCCTTGACAAACTAATACAATAGTTGCCAAAGAGCAGATCATTTTCCAACAGCTCAAGAGAGAGTGAGTGGTAGTGAGAAGACCTGTTAACTACTGTTTGAGTGGAATTTTGTCAGGGAAGTAGGAGAGAAGGAAACTGATTCATCTGAGCTAATCTGCAGACATGGGCTAACTGTTGTCTGTGGGCTACGCCCAGTTCACAGAGCTCCGGAGTGAGATGTCTTCATGCCTTGGAGACAACACCAACGTGAGCGTTGTACCTTAACCTCAGCCTGCCAAGCCCCATCCAGATAGACGATGCATACTGGGAGTTTGAATGACCATCCCTGCCCAGCTTTAAGCAAATCTCTTCATTCATCTCCAGCATGGCTCTGTAGTCAACTGCAGCAGAGCAGTGTGTAGCCTGCTCTTGTCAGCCATTCAGAAATGTAGAATTGTGAAAGTACAGTTAATCGATAAAAACATCATAACTGAGAATATGCAGAAAGATGTCATAACCCTTTTGGAGGGAATCTGTGTGAAGTTTATTGGTGCAAGAAGGATCAATCTGTGAGAGACAGGACCTGAGTAAAGTTGTCTTAAGGATGATGGTGATGATGACTAAATAAACAACCTACAAGCATGCACAATGGACGAAGGCGTCACTGGCTTTTCATTACTGCTCTTTGGTAACACCAGTTGGGATCAGGCTCCCCTGAACTCAGCTCTGCAGGCTGTCCTTGCCCTGATGAGTTTACAAGCTGAGAAATCAGATTCATGCTGACTATGTTTAAAAAATGTGGACCTAATAAATTACCAGGTTCAAATAATTTGCATTCCAATGGGGTGAGGGAGCTCCCAACTTGCTGGATGCTGACACCAAATTCTTGCTTCCTGCAGTATCAGTAATGGGCATAAGCCCAGTCTGTTTATGCCATCTACAATAAAATATTTGCATTTCTTGAGTGGCACCAGAATTTTTTTTCCTCATCATCAGGCCTTTTAACAACACTTCTGCTAGTTCTCCCTAATGGCTCCTAACTGTGCTAATAAGCATATTGTGTGCAACGTGGCATATCTGCCTTGGGATATTTTAGGGACATAGTAGACGAGAGGCAGCAGACCAGCCAGTGTGAGTGTAATGTTTCATGTTGCTAGTAATTTGTTCGTGTTAGAAGATATCTCATGTTAACCCAGCTTAAAAAAAAAAAGTTATCAACCATGTAAGCATCACTCATTTAGTTTAGCTTCAATATTTGACAAAATTATGAGGACTGACTTTAATCATTAGGACCATGATTTCAAACCAGGGTGGCAGCATTCACTGAATACAAACATTCCTGACTTACCCTCCTGTGAGAAGAGACCTGAGCCCTGTGGAGCCTATTATAAAAGACAGTTTGATGGAATAGGCTGAAATATCAAGATTTATAAATAAAAGAAGATCAAGAGAACTGTACATAAAACAGCCCATACCAAACTAACCTAATTACTCTCTATGGTGAGGTCAGTAAGAGAGCTGATAAAATGAATGTGTATGACATTTCTATCTGATTAGACCTTGGAAAGCCGTTGATAAAAATCTCCTATCAAAGGGTTGGACTCTTTGGCTGCTCTAGCTGCATAAGAAGGTCCCATGCGTTGAAACAGAGATGAGCAATGAGGAGGTCATTCTTGGGGCCACCACATTCTTACAGGGGTAGGTCACTTGCAAAGACCCTCAGCATAGTTTCCCAGCTCCCCAGTGACTAAGAGCAAGGCTGCATGCAGAGTAACAGTGGTTTTTATGACACTTACATCAGAAATGCTGTTAACTTCAAAGAATCTGCTAGACAATTCATTTGAAAAGCACGAAATATGTCAGGGGAATGGGATAGAAAATGGTTGATGGGAGGTAACATGGGAAAATGTGAGATGAAGCACTTGAAACTCCCAAGATCACACAGTCGGCAGTGTTTAGAGAAGACATGGAGTGTTCTAGCGCTCTCTGGGGCTTTGGGATCCTTGTTGGCAGGAACTAGAGCAGAGCAAGGAAAGAAGAAAACATATTTCTCTAAAAGCTCAGCCATGTTGTTGTGAAGCCTAGTCTTAGCCCTCTGTGCAACCATTCATACTCTCTTTTGTTAAATAACTGAGCAAACTTGGACACAGACACCAAAAGGGGCAATTCACCCTTGGTAAGAGGGTATGTGCAAACACCCATGTGCTTTTCTCTTGCTGGTGGCTTATGCTGGCATAGTTTACCTTGCAGCTGGGGGCAGAGGATAGGAATGTGCACACAGCTCAGCTGACATGCAGGGATTTGCTCAGTCTCCATAACCTTTAATTTGGAGTAACAGCGTGCATGCACAGCATTGCACAGGAATGCCTGCCTCCTAAACAGCTCCACGCTTACACAAGCCACAAACCTTGGTAGGATTTAGGAACAGATCAGTCTCCCTGATATATCAGCATCTCTGTAGAGCTGCCAGCTGAGACTGGGACATAGTAGACCTCCAGTTCATTTCCAGCTGGCTAAAAAATCCTCTCAGATGGAAATGACTTTCATACCAAAATTAACCTGGGCTGGTTTCAGACCAATATCTTAAAGGCGTACAGATTTTCTACTACCCTTTGAATCATCCAGTCCCCCAACAGGGAACTTTAATGCCAGTGCAGCATCTGCTGTAGAATATTTATATTCAGGGCTTCCTGTGTGAAGCTCTGGATGGATGTGATTACTGAGTATGTTGGAAAAAGGACAGTTTACTGCCTGGCTTTTATTTCCAGCTATTTTGTATTTCTATGCAAGGAGCTTATATGCCATGTTGTAAACGGCTGGTTTTCTTGTATGATGTCTCTTTTTTTCTCATTCTCTTAATGGGCTTCTCGCTAAAACTGACGTTTCAGCAGCATTCCCATTATTAGTTATGATGCCAGTAAATGGAGGTCTCAGTAGTGGGTGAAATTTAAATTGGGTTTGAAGAGCATTCAAGTAATTCAGCGCTTTACTTTCATTTGGTGGTTCAGTTTGCACAGTGTATGATTTAGTTATTCACATTTTAGTTACTGTGTTGATGTTGTTTAGCAAAGACCTTGTTTTGCCTGGGACCCGACTATAGCTCTCAGCCAGTCTAATGTTGTTTACTGTAGCTAGTATGAAACTAATGTTTTGTTCTCCGGGTTTCTGTTTGATGTTATAAGCCGAGTCACACTAGCTTGTGCAGGAATCATTTCCATTTTGCTTTATATTGCTCACATGAAAAACAGCTAGCAGTGGGAAAAGACCTATTTCTGAGCATAAATGTTAGGTATGCTTTGCTCTGTTGGGAATTTGTAGTAGTATAGTATCTTGGATAGGGCTTTACTTTTTATTCCAAAGAGCTACCCTAAACTGCAGCAATTGATTTGAAACAGGATATAAGAGACTAAGCAATCCAAATCTGTGTTGTGAAAGAAGCCTGCAAAGTTTACACCTTTCCCTTGGACATTTTCAATCATCCTATGAAAAATTCTGACTGGGAAGAAGTTTTCATAACTGAGACTTATATGAGTCTTGATAAATATCTCCCAGAAAAGAATAAGCTTAGCAGTAAATATTAGTCAGCATTGTCTAGAAGCACCAGAATTCTTAGGTTGTATTTCCAGATGTTGACAATAACTCTGTGCATTAATTTCATTAGCTGTAAAATGAAGACACATATTATCATTATCCCAGGCCAACCTGGGAGATGTTCCACTCAGATGCTAGCTTTGTCAGACCAAGTTGGCTCCCATCAGTTCCACATCTGCCTTACGTGTGTGCCAGGGGTTTCATCCAAGACCATGCATAGCTAAGCCAGCCGACACAGTTGTGATGTCAACTGGAAGCCGCAGTAGGCTCCGTTCCTCTGACCGGTGACCTGAGTGCGTGAGTAGGATAGCTTCTCCTTGTGAGGAGGTGCCATCACAACACAATGTAATGTCATCATGTCACTTGGTGCTGTCATGGCATGATGACATTAATTCATCATATCATGGAGCAGTGCTTGTTTAGCGTGATGGAGCAGCATCTCAGGAGAACGTCCAATTACCTCGAGATGTACATTGAATCCTCCTGTCACGTTTGAGATTCACCTGAATATGGATGTTAGAGTATACCCTGTGATGTACATACAGGAAGCACAGAATGAAAATAATCGAACCCAAATGATCTGGTCACTCACCTTGGCATTCAGTCCCATGTATCCACTTCCCTTATCTGAACAGAAGCTTGAAACAGAAAAATTAAATACCGTGGGCCTGATTACTCTTTCATTTATGTGCGTGTAAATCAGAATGAATTCCACTGAATTCAGCAATAGGTAAAACATCTGTCTGTGAGACCAGAATTGCACTCCTGAAACACTGAAAAGATACGTTTTAACCTTTACATTAACACAAAGGATATCCCAAGCTATTAATAGGATGCATTTCATTTTTGCCCAATAGCCTAATTAAGAGCTAACTCATACTTGAGGAGAAAAGGAAGCAATTTGATTTACAGTATCTTATGTGATTAAATCACCAGGGAAGAGAAAGAAGGATTTGAGATGGAAGGGGGGAGTTTTAAAACATATCATTTGTGAAGAATGGAATCTCTTTCTTCTTACAACCCTTTTGCCCCTGTGTTCACAGCTTAAAGAGGATTCACTGACTTTTATTTATTTGCGTAAACTACTGATTTTTCATCTTGCAGGGTGGCTTCAAAATCCAATGTGAACTTTTTAAGGCATCTAATGATCCATTCTATTATCCCCCAGGACAACGCTAGTTCCAGTGATTTCATGGGGAACTGAGTCGGAAAATACCCTTTTTCTCCCTTGCGGTCTCCTAGGCCCTTGAATCATGTTGATATCTGGATACCTCTTTTCTTTGCAACAGTATGGTGGTAGCCAGAGTCAGCAAATGGACCTGGAGTGAGGGTTGATTGGGGAAACAGATTCACACTGTATGTAGCCCAAACAATGTACCTACAGAACAGCTCAATTTCTATGCCAAAGATGAGGCCTTATTGTCAGGTAGTTTTAAAAGCAGTACAGATGCACAGGATTCCTTGCCCTTCTATCTAAGCATATAATACTGCCATTTTTTTAAAAAAGCCCTCTTTATTGATTTTCATTTTGCGATAAACATACTTACAAACTTAGAGAGACTTGAGAAAGTGTAAGCCAATACCAACAGAAAGTATCACGGGGCGTATAAAATAGAGTGTTCACAGATATTGTTGTTGAACTAATAAAGAGGCAATTCAGAATGTAATAAAGCATTGCAAACTTTGGCCATCAACTTTGGTCAGAAGTTTCATATGCATGAATCTTCATGAGTGAATCGTGCCACGTGATGACAGTAATGTTTTTCATCTGTGCATCTCAGTGCTTTAGAGGTGTCTAAACATTTTACTGACTGGAAAATTGTGGCACTATGTAGCAAACCAAGGGATTTGCCTAAGGAAACACAGATAATTTCTGATATAATTAGGGCTAGAAATAAGGTCTCCTGATACTCTTAGCTTAACCGTTAGACCTATTATCTCTCATAGCCTAGTGTAGAGAAAATATCATGGCAGAACTGCTGCACCCTTTCTTCCTAAAACAACACTGCCAGATCCTAATCCCATTCTGCACCTATGTAGCATATCTCTTCCAGTTCCTTCTCCACAGGATCGAGGACAGAATGGAAATTGAGATCCTCTCTTTTTCAAATCCTGCTTTTCTCCCCTCTATTGCACTACCAGCCAAAGGGAGCTCAGGCTGGTTTGAAGGCAAAAATATGTCAATTGCACTGAAAACTCCACTCCGCTTTCCTGAACCCCAGGTAGGACAGGATATTGCTGCCCCGTTGCAGGAATGATTTGGCACATGGCATGGGAAGGGGGTCTGGACTCTGCAAAAACGATTGCCACCAGAACAGAAAACCCTGCAGCCTTCACTAAACTACGAATCTGGCAAACTTCAAGGACTGTACAAAACAAGGGGTTAGCTCTGCCAGTAAGTGGCAGGAGCCATTTTGGCAAGGTGGGAGATTTAAAAAAATAAAATAATTGGCTATTTAAAGGAAAGTAGTAAATATGTTCTCACCTGAATGCTTATTTATTGTTCCAAATTGTTCGCAGCCTTGACCTTTACTTTCATTGCTAGCACCATTACTTAATTTTCCCTGTGTCCAGCATGCAGGCACACTCATCAATTTGTTGCATAGACTGCGTTATGGCATGGTTGTGGGTAGCACGAGCACTGTAGAGGGAAGGCGTGATTGGGCTGTGTTCCTTTTTCAGTGCATATCACTCCTTGAGTGCTTCACTTGCAGCAATAGGGTGATACCCAGTGAAAGCTGGAATGTGTTTAGGGGGCAAGAGAAGTGGCTGGGATGGTTAAACATGGAATGCATTCACCCTTGTGTGTTGATAACCTGTATTTGGCTTTATCTTTTCATGTCCCTTTTATGCCCCCCTTACACCCACAGACATGGAAGGGCCTGACCCACTGCTGTTCTCGCTGGTCTTTTGCTACACTTGACACTTTAACCCTGCCGAGCACTTGCTACATTAAAGCTTATGGGCATGCATGAATCATGAGCTACCTTGGCCATAATTCAGGGAGCTGTGGCAGATGTCTGTCTTCTGGAAAAATGCCACAGCCACCCACAGCTCATAGAAGAATTAACCTTGGGAGATGCATGCAATTGCACTAGACACATGTGCAGTGCATCTCCTCCAGCTGCAATAATGCCCAGTGTCTCCTTGGGAGGACACACCTTCTGGGAAGCATCTCTTTGTGGGCTCCTTGTTTAGTCCACATTATAAGGGATACTTCAGAGGTGATCTGACCAGTTTTCAGAGTTCACCGTGGAATATTAACATGCAAAATCATGACAATATGTTGTTACTGTCCAGTGAGCTGCACACACTGTGATTCACAATCCTTTAGCTTGGAAGTGGGGTGCCCTTTGAACATACCCTTCTCTTTTTGATTTTTCAATGCTTGCTGTAGCTGCCTCCTTTTGCTGTAATGCTAACTAGGATGAACAGGCCAGAGATATTTTTCTGTCATTTTGGAATACCCTCATCGGTAGCACTGAGAAGATCAAAATGACACAAGAAGACAGAGACTCTTGCTTTAAAGGAGTATTTCAGATGTAGGAACAGAGAGAAGTGGAGAGATGTAATGTTGGGAAGGAGAGAGAAAAAAGGAGAGAGAATTTGGCTTGGTAGCGTCAGGGAGACTGAGGGAAAGATCCAGGGGATTTGAGGAAAGACAGCGCTGTCACCTCATCTTCGGACTAAAGAGCTCAATAGGGCAGGTGAGAAAAGGGAAGGAAAGATAAGTAATGGGAGGGAGGATGCAGAGGGATAGGATACAGATTCAGAGAAAAAAAAGAGGAAGAAAAAAGGCTCTTAAAATAGCAAAGAATTCACAAAGTTTAGGTTATATCATCAAATCAGGAGGATTATACAGTTTTCACTTCTCCAGAATAAGTAGCACGATAGATTTGGATCCTTCAAATACTAGATGTTCAGGGGCCACCTGTATGTGGCCAGAAAAGAAGGCAATGGTCATATCAGAATATGCCAATGGTACTAAAATATGCATGGTGAGAAAGAAAGCAAGCTGGCTTGTATATAGGGAACAGCTGTGCAGAAACTGTCTCTGTACCACTGTAGAGAACCACCAACACCTCTGTTTGGGAATGCAAAGAGTCTGCTTTGTAAACCCAGAAACAGAGGCATGTTCTGATTTAGGGCTACTGCAGTTCTGCCTTGATGCTTACCACTTCCACCTCGAGGGGAAAAAAACAAGTGCCAGAATGATTTAAAGACAGAATATCAACCCACACTGCTGCAGGCCTGCTTTCCACATTTTCTTGCCTTTATAGTTTTAGCTCTTGTTCCAAGAGAAGGACTTCTCTGTGTGTGTGTGTCTGTGTGTGTGTGTTTCCTTCCAAAATTCACACACAAAATCAATGACTGAAATTCTTAAGAAAGACATTGGTAGAGATTTTCAGAAGCTTGCGAAGCATAATATCCCTCTTACCTTCCCCCCCATCAAAAAGGCAGCACTTTGCAGGGAAAATTTGTTTGTGTAACTTGATTTTTTGTGTCACTTTTCTTTCTATCATTTGCATTCCAGCCAAATGCAGAAGGGTGAAGACAATCTAGAATGAGGCACACCTCTTCAGAATCACAAGACCTTCATTCAGCCCCTCCTGTGCTACAAATGTCTTGTTTGATGTTAGGAAAATCACTTCATGTGCCCCATATCTCAGTTTTCTAACTGTAATGTGGGAATTACACTTCTTGTTGTCTCGGAAGTGGTGGGAAGATAAATCTGTTAAAGACTGTGAGATGCTCAAACGCTATGATGTGGAGATGAACGTTAGGCAAACATGCAAACAGAAGGCCTCACAGGTCCCTTTCCATGGATTTTATTCAGGCCCCTATCTGACAAACAAGTATCACATTCGCAACCCCAAGGGAGGACATGCAAGTCCTGAGTTCTAGAAGGACATTTAAATCAAGTGGAAGTTCAAGATCAAGGCTGTAGCATGACAGTAACAGAATTTTGCTTTATAGGCAAAGAAGCACAAAGCAGTGCCAATGTCTTTATTTGAAAAACTCCGTGAGACATTTCTAAAACAGATTTTCTGTAAAATCTGTTGCATTCACAACTACAGAATGTTATGATCTAGCACAAAAAGTTTTTATAGCTACTCAAATATAATAGAGGAATTCCAGGCTCAGGCCTATAAAACCTTTTATAGAAGAGCCCTCCTTTACACACTTCCTATGTATAATTCCTGCAAATCAGCAGCTATTTCTGTACCAACTGGGCATTTAAACGTTATGCAGGAATGTTGGCAATGCTGTTCAGGATGTAGTAGTACCTATTTGATTAATGGATTTTTTTTTTTTGCCCTATAATTGAATGCTAATTAAAATATTGTTTGGGGGAAAAATTTGGAAACACATGGCTGAAGTTTAAATAATTACCAGTCATGTGTTTAGTTCCAGAGCAAAGTGCTTTTTTTTTTTAATAATGTGCTTCTTTATTCTGTCTCCCAGCTATGTTGCAGCGTTTTACAAACTGTAACATACAATGATGGTCATTACTATTCATAGATTCATAGAATTTAAGATTGTAAAAGATGATTAGATGATCTAATCCGACCTCCTGCTTAGCAAAGACCAGACATTTCATCCAGTTACCCCCATATTGAGCCCAGTAACTTGTGTTTGACAAAACTGGATCTTCCAGAGAGACATCTACTCTTGATGTGAGGAATTCAAAAGGCAAATAATTCCTGGATAGTCCTTCCAGTATTTAATCATCCTTACAGTTAGAAAACCCTCAGTTCTGCACCTTGTTTCTAATTTGAATTTTCTGGCTTTAAATTCCAGCCATTGGTTCTTAATATGTCTTTTTCCACTAGATTAAGAAGCCCTTTAAAAACCCCTGTGTTCTCATGATAAAAGTACTTATATGATCTAATCAAATCACCTTTAGGTCTTCTTCTGAATTTAATAATAAGAAAAATCTATTTATTTTGTAGGAGCACTTACAGGCCCCAATCGCAGAGCAAGGCCCTGAGGAACTGACAGTTTTTAGGGCTCAGTTTTTGGGAAACTGGAGTTCACTTCCCCTCTGTCAGATTTCTGGCGTGTCCTTGGGCATGTCACTCAGCTCCTTTGTTTCTTAAGTGCTCACCTACAGGATGGGAGTACCACGAGTATATATACCACAAGTATATATTCCTCCACAGAGTATATATGTTAACAACTGTAAAGTGCTGGGGAAACAATATTAGTCGCTGTGCTGAGCACAGTAGAAGCACTTAACAAGACGGCAATCCTAAATCCTAAATGAAAAAAAAAAAACATCTCCATGTTAGATACGGGTCAAGGTTGAGTATCTCCTGTACTGAACTCTGAAACAAGTGCTGATTACAGTTGTGAAGTAACTGTGTTTTAAATTAAAGCAATAGTGAGGCATGACTACATTAGGTAACTGAGTGCAATGCTCTGTGACTTGATATGATGCTGACCTCAGCTGTTTCACCCTCACATCGTGCAGAAACATTGGATCCCAAAGATAAATGATTCCATGGCAGATGACTTGGACTTGAGCTAAACTGACTGACTGAATGCTCCCATATTTTTTTTTTTTGCCACACCAGATCTGTAGTTTGAGCGCAGGTACAGATAAAAGCTGGAGGAAAATATTGTCTTCAGCTGTCCCAGCTGCCTCCAAAGTGACTGTGGGACTATACCCAATTTTACATACTGGCCAATCAGCCCTTTGGCAATGAGGCTATGTCTTTACAGAGCTATAAAAGTTTACAGTCATGGATAGGGCTTTGCATCCTTGTACTGAAAACAAAAAACAATAAAATTGTTAAGTCAACAGGCAAATCCCAATTACACGTCCAGAGTAGGCTTCCAGTCATGCCCAAAGCCTCTGTAAATCACCCAGAAAGATCTTGAGACTTTTCAGTTTGAGATGGAGCGTATGTACTTCATAGACTGTCTAGAAAACATACATAGTACAAAATTATTGTGTTGAAGGAATCAGTTCCAGCTGTGAACTCAGACCAGGCCTTTGGCTTGGCATGACATCAGTTTGGGCAAAGAACCTGTATGCTTCTCTAAATGTGCACTCTACGGGCTCTGTAATGTAAGGCCAGCATAAGCCCTGAAACATGCAGGTAAGTGCCCCTTGGAGACAGATAGGAAAGGATTTTGGAATAGCTTTTGTCTCGTCCCTGTGCTGTTTCTCTTTCCCGTCCATGGGTGGTATCCTCAGGCCAGGTTGGATGGGGCTTTGAGCAACCTGGACTAGTGGAAGGTGTCCCTGACCACAGCAGGGGGGTTGGAACTAGGTGATCTTGAAGGTCCCTTCCATCCCAAACCATTCTATGATCTATGATTCTATGATGCCTCTTTGCTCTTACTTGCAGATTCTTACTCGCTCCAGCTCAGAAACTGCAAACATCCATGGTGCTGTCTCCTTTCTCCTTGGGCTCTTAAACGCAATGTGGCTTTCCATGACTTGTGGTAAGTGCAACAGTTACTTATTATGTTTTTATCAATGTTAAGTGCATTCTTTTCTCCTCTTTCTGAAGCACTAACATCTGGCATCAAGCAACCCTACACATCTTTAGCTGAGGAGCTCAGGTTTAAGAACCCTGAGTAAGAATAAACCTCTGAAGTCAGGATGTGTATTACCTGTTATAATTGGCTCACTCTTAATTACCTCTTCCCCTTATTTGTCTCCCTCTAATGGTATGTCAACAACATTTTCTAACCTCTCACTCAGCAACTGATTTGTCAAGACTGTAGGTACACATTTGCTCCAGTTACACGCGCGTGTTTAGCCATGGGGGGCAAAACTGCGCTAGCAATTATACAAGTGTGGATCTGGACTAACTCCATGAAAGTGCTTCAGGTTTAAACAGATGTATTTGTTCTGCTGAACTACCTTTCATGTACCAAGCCAGGTGCTTGTGCCAATCTGCCTGAAGCTGAAGCCTGTGTCCTGGGACACTGACTCGCCTTCATGGCGGGATCCTGTGCAGAGCTGTGCTCCCCCTGGACATGCTGGAATCTCCCCTACAGCTGCCTGTCAGAAATACATAAGCAGCAGCATTTCACTGTAAATTGCTAAGAGGGGGACAGAAGTAGCCTTGCTGTCTAATTCCTCTCAGTCACTCAGACTGCACGAAGGGGATGTGCTTTGTGAGGACAGTGTGGATGACTCTCCCTTCTCACCAATGTATGCATGAAAGCAGAGGCAGGGGAAGGCTGTACTTGGTTTACCTGAAGGAGTAAGGAAAGAAACATGTCCATGCAGCAGTTATTGACTGCTGCAAAGGCTCACATTTTTCCTGTGAAATGATCAGTCATGGGAGAGTTAAACTCACACGTTCTCTAGCATTCACCTGCATTTGCAAATAAATCAGCCATAAGAACAACTTAGACAGCCTCCTCCTACGTGGCTTCTCCACTAAAAGACGTGGGAGAATGGCAGTGGTGCTGCCTGCTTTGCTGCAACCCTGCCAGTATTTCAGGTATTGTGCTGAATTTCACAGGGTCCTGTATAGATTATGGTGCTTTGACTGCAACCTTAGGCTGATTCACACTTGCTCTGAGAACCTACACTGACATATTAAAAGCTCCTCTGGAGACTATAGCTTGAACTCCATGTTCAAGCCCACGTTCGTGTGCCTTGGTGGTGCTTGGTGCTGCAGGTTGGACAGCGTTTCGAAGAGGCCACAGTGCAGCAGCACCTGCTGCAGAAAATATGAAGGATAATGTATGTAGCAATGCTGTCTTTCCTGTCATTCTCAACAATACCAGGTAGAAGATGGCTCCACTGATTTGCTTCCCTCCCTTTTAGGGCAGTGTTGATCTTGCAAATTGTTGGCATAAGGTCTTCATAATACATAGTTTTACGCAGGTCCTGGGTGTTCCTCTCTCCTGTGCACAGCTTGGAAAACAATCTTACAGCGTTTTTAAGGGTGGTAGTAAAAGGAGCTCCCTGATAAATTCGTATACATTTGTGCCCTGAGAAATGGACTTTGGTTGTGAGGTGACAGGGTTAATCTAGCAGCACGCAGGTGTGAAACAACACTTTTTCCTGCCACATATCTTGGTTAATACCATGATTTTGCCCCTTTACATTTAAGACTGTTTCAAAGTGGCTTGCTACTAACCAACCTATCCATGTATGGACTGCAGAGATCATAGCAACAAGTACCACGTAGTCAAAAGCATTTGAAATAACAAAGAAAAACAACGGCAACAAAACTAAAACAAAATGTCCATCTCAGCAGTGTGGGACTGTTCTTTAGAAACAGGGACGTATCAGGCAAGGCTTTAGTGTTAAGAAACCCAAACAGCAACATTTGAAAGTAATTACTTGACGTCTAGAGGTCCGCTCCTACTGTAAGACTACAAGGTCAAATTTTGCTCTGAAGGATATTGATATCTGGATTAAAACAAAACAATTTTAAGGATTTTGGAGAGCCACGTCTCAAAGAAATAAATCACCCACGCCATTCTGAATGTGTCAGGTTACTGTGCCTGCGATGGCGAGTTGCTCTGTACATATGCACAGTTCAAGCACAACAGGCTGGAGCATCCAGCGTTGGAGCTGCTGCATACATGCGATGCATTTGCAATTGTAGAGCAGCCAGCTGCTGGATGCCAGGCATTTGGAAAAGCAGTTGATAGCCGTGGCAATACACACTTGTGTCCCTGAGCTTTTCTCACAGGACAGAGGATCAGATTGCATAATGCAGAAAAATCCTGTATTATAAAGGATATCTGGCAATTGCAATGTTGCCTCATAGACCCTGGTTATCCTGTTAGAATAGGAACCTGAAATCTGGACCCTGTGGGCCCATATCTTGAGTTGAATTTTATCTGTTAGACAGATGCTAACCCACGTCCTCTGGGAAAGAAAGTATGGATGTAACAAACAACAGAATTTGTCTTTCAAGAGTTTGGAAAGCCAAATTCTACACAATGAAGAGTGTTTACTATCTGCTGCCGACTCTGCCAGCAATGGACAAGCTGTTTATCATATTGTCGCTCTGTTTCCCATGCATACGCTAGAGATTATCCACTTACCACTGCTGAAACACACTTGGAGGTTGTAAATTGGAAACTTCTATCTGACAGGTCAGTAACTGCGATTTCAACTGTAATAGCCCATGCAAACCTGGCTTAAACTACGCGTGGTAGGTGCAGTTGCAATGCAGGATGCAAAACCAGACCATATCCTGAAGGGCGTGCAAAGAATAGCCATAGTCTGCACATGGTACATGAGCTAGAGAGGGAATAATGAATTATTTCTTAATATTTTATTGAAGTATTAAGTTACTGTGCATATCCATCTCTGTGTTGAACACATCAGGTCAGTGTCTGATGTTTTTGCAAGTCCAATTTTCTGGATTCGAGTGTCGGTTTTACTGCTGACTTCTAACATAAGTTGGGAAAACGATAGTGTTTTTCTACCTCATTAAAAGAATTGTCTCTGTGAACCAGCTCAGGCTAGAGTCAGCGCACCAAGTCCTCGTTGTTTCCATTTATGTATCAGTGCTCCTCACTGCATGAAATTCGTGGTGTGTCTGGATGTGACCACATGAATTCAGGCAGCAGTCTTGGTGCTGCCGGGATACTGGGATTCTGAGTCTGGGTCTGTGTCACTCCAAAATGTTTCTTTTTCCCATCAGAAGCAAAGGATGGAGGCAATTCATCAAAACCCCTCCTGCAAACCCCTCCTGCAAACCCCTCCTGCAAACCAGGGCATGGAGCGCTTCAGAGAAGCAATCTCTCCCCATCAGAATCCTACCCCCCTCCCAAGCTGGAAGGCTTTTAACCTCTGTGCTGGGATCCAAACTGCCAGGGGCTCCTGTCCTGCCGCTGCGCCTTGCTGTTCTAGCGGGCAGGGCCAAGGAGCCTTTGCACCTTTAAAGCGCTGAGGTATAGGTTGTGAGGCTCTTCCTCAAGGTCTGTCCACACGCTGGCAATCTTGCCAATATTACGCCTTTTCTGAAGTTAAAGAGGGCAAAGCGGCGGCAGCTACTAATTGCCTGGCCTGTGATTGTCCAGGTTTAGGCTATCTGGGGAGGGAATCGGAGAGCGTGTGGACGGCGTTCTTGCCTCTCCTTTGCCAGCTGTCCCTGTGACTCGCCAGTGGTCAGTTTCAATGAAGCCGAGCAGCTTGGCTTTGGATCTAGAGAAGACGAGATCGCACTGCAGCTACCCAGAAGACAGTGTTGCAAAATCCAGGCCTTCAGAAGTCCGGCTCAGAAACCCGGGTGACTTTGGGCTGTGTTTGTTAATTCTGTTATTTTTAATTTTTAGCCTGCCCCCTTGGCACGCTCCCGAAGGCTCCCCAAAGCCATAGCCTGTTATGAAAGAATAATCACAGCCGCTGTTATTATTATTTAACATAACTGGAGGTTCCCGTACGCCGATCTGTCTCCGGGAGGTGGCCCCGAAGGAAGGAAAGCGCGGTACCCTGCCAGAATGGCGATGACAGGTCCGCGGGGGGCAGCACCCGCGTGGGCGGTGGGAAGGAGCCCACGAGGTCCCTCGTTGGTCGGGGCGGGGACCCCCCCGCCACCGCCGCGGCCGCGCCCGGGGAGGCGCCTGCGCTTGCCGCCCGCCGGGGGGGACGGGGGACAGACCCGGGGCGGAGGGGGGCGGCGGCGGGAGGGGGGGGGCCGCGGCGCGGGGCGCATGCGCGGCGGCGGCGGGGCGGCGGGGGCCGGAGCGGCGCGGGGGGCCGGAGGGAGGGAGGCGGGCGGGGAGGAGGCAGGGCCGGGCTGGGCCGGGCCGGGCCGCCCGCCTGCCCGCCTATTTGAGGGAAAGTAGCGGTTCGCGGGCGCTCAGTGCCGGCCGCCGCGGAGAGGCAGCGGGCGAGCGGCCGCCGGTCGGTGCCCGCAGCCGGCGCGGCGCTGCCCCCCTGCCGAGGACTGCCGCGCTCGTCGCACGAGTGGCGGCGGGGGGAGCCGCCCCGCGGGGCCGCCGCCGCCTCTGCCCCTTCCCCGCCGCGCCGTTAATGGAAACATGGCGATGGCGGCTCCGACCGGCAGCGCGGCGCCCGTCGCCCCGGCCCTCTGCGGCCACCTGGCCCTGCTGCTGCTCCTCGCCGCCCCCGCCGCCCACGGCTACAGCTTCCCCCAGCAGCACACGTAAGTGCCGCCGCCCCGGCCGGGACCCCCCGCCACCGCGGCTCGGCCCGGCGCGGTGGCGCATCGCGGGGCCGCCCCGGGGCCTGCCGGCGCCGCGCGGGGGAGCGGCAGCGGCGGGCGCTGCCGGTGCCCGCGGCCGGCGCCGCGCCCTGCCGTGCCGTGCCGCGCCGCGCCGCCCCGCCGCGCTGGATGCGGTCGGGCGCGGGGTCGCCGCCCGCTCCCTGCCGGCCGCCGGAGCGGCGGGGCGAGGAACGGACCCAAAGTTGCTGGAAAGCACAAACTTCCCCGGCGGGTGCCGGCGTGCAGGGCGGCTGTTGAAGCGTTACTGTGGCGAGAGGGGGGAAAGACGAAAAAGGACTCCCCCCCCACCGGTTCAAGCACACAATGTGGTACCCCCAGCCGGCCGTACCCCCCGGAGTTGGGGCGTAAACTGATAATAGATGGATAGTTCCACAGGCTGTCCGAGCTGGCGGGTCTTCCTCTCCCTCCCTCTGGACCGACCGACATCGGCTGTAATCTATTGAAAGTCGGAAAGCAGCTCATTTGGGTGAGGGGGTGGGGGACTGGAGAGTCGCTGCAGGAAGGATATAAATAGATCTTTTTGGAAGAAAGCGAGCGTTTTGGAAGTTAATGTTTGGGAATATTTGCTAACACATTCGGCTCTCTTGCATACCGTCATAACCCTGAAGCCCTGTCCCCCTCCACACAGCCATGCGAAATCTTGCCGAGATGTATTTTAAGAGGCTGTCATCTCTGTTATGAAATGCTGAGGTTTGTTGACACAAAACTGAAAAAAAAAATCCAGACGATTCAAAGTAAAGGCTGACACCGTGTCCTTACAGTCTGCGTTTCTGAAGGTGGGGAAAGATTTCAATGACATAGAGTTAATAATAGCAGTGTTGCCCTTAACTTTGTGCTGCCCCAGTGGATGTGCACTGCTTTATGTCACAATTTTCTTGTCATTTTTGATTTGCTTAAGAACAGAAATAACGTTATATATATATATGTCATACGAAGTATTTTTGAAAGCCTTTTAGATTAACGTCTTTGATCTCAAAGTACATTTTTACAGGCATGTAGTCAGGCCTTCTGAAAAGAAGGCTTATCGGCAGAAGAAACAGCGTTGTTTATTTGGGAGAGCTGTAGCTTACTGTGTTAATATCTGGCTTCACCAAAGGCATGGTTGTTTGCACTCCTTGTTTATTCAGAAATACCTCCCATTCTAATAGATTCTTTCTGAATTATTTTAGGTCTTGTATCCATATTTCTAATTATCTTTGACCTTCGGGAGCCGATGGGTTCCCTTTTCTTGCTGTCACATAAATACAGAAATTCCTCAGAATAAGACCCTGAGAAATATCTCCCTACAGGGGGAGGAGAGGAGAGGGAACGTGCGAGTTCTCGTCCAAGTACCACAGCCTTATGGCCTGATCCAGCATTGCTCTCACTTGAATAATCTTTACTTCCATGAGAATCCCTATAGAAGTAGAGGGGATTGTATATGTGGCGAAGCACAGATAAAGTTTGTGGGATGTTTTGGGTATTTCAGCAGCTTTTTCAGGGGTTGTAGGTTGTTGCTTTCTCCTTTTAAATTTGGAACACAGAATCATATAATAGAATAAATCTCTTCTGGGTACCAGTTTACAAGTGTGAACTGTGATTTCTTTCTACCTGCAGAAAGTTTTATAAGGAGGTTCTTATACCAGGAGAGACATACTTAAGAGAGGCATATAATTTGTAAATAATGCATTGGCCTTCCCCTCACCCAGACGGATTATTATCTATATTGTTCTAAAAAGCTGTCTCAGTTTATTAGTCAAAGCAGTTTTATTCCAGATAATTTGGTGGGCTTTACTAGGATAGATTTAGTTAGATCAGTGGTCTTATCAGAGTGGGCCTGATCCTGTACTGAGAGAGGCAAGATGTGTAAAAACTGAACCCAGTGGCAAAGATTCATAATTTCTTGCAAATATGAAGGAATGGTCCTGAAAAGACTGTGTGTGCCTCTGGTGGGAAGTAATGCAGTCTGGCTGCATCCAGAGAAGAGGCACAGAAGGGACGCAAGACCTCAGCTTGACCTGGTATCTTCTTGCTCGTTTTATTCCCCTTATGACCTGTCCTGTGAACCCAGAGAAGAAGCGTCACGAACGGATATTTGATGATGATGCACAATTGCTGGGCAGTAGGTTAATGCTGTAACGTGTGGGCTGAAACACCTTGCGAGCTCTGCCCTAGGGCTGCCGTGGTTGTTTCTCGGGAAGGAAATATTTAATGGGAGTAAAGAGTGCAATGGTAGCTGGCACCAAGGCTCGAACAGCACTCCTTAATTGTCTGTTCCCCCTTGAGTAGCTCCCTGTCTGCAGTCTTTTTCTTTTTAAAGACGCTGGATATAACTTAAATCTTTTTGGAAGGTTTGTCGTCAGAAGCTGAGTTGAGCTGATGAGATGGGCTGCTAAATTCTTCTTGTTAGGAGCCAATTTTCTCCTACTTTGGACCACGCACCCTTGTAACAACAGCGAATGATTCGGACTGTTGATTAGAAACCTTGTTTGTCTTTGGAGGCTTTCTCTGTAAATCACTTAAGTCATCTTTCACTACAGGACTCTCAAAAATGAGGCTGCTTTTTTAAGCAGACCCAGAACTGTTTCATTCTGACAGGCAGCAGACTGAATGATTAGGATATTTTGCCTAAGGGGGAGAAAAGAAGAAAATAAAGAACAATTTTTTTCTTTTTTTTTTTTAATTTTTTGTTACAATTGTATTAATTATCATCAGTGGTTCTGTGTGTGGATTCTTGGTTCCGTCCCTGACAAATCGCTGGTGTTCCACATTATCTCTCTCCTCCCGGGTAGCATGCGTTTAATCATCTTATGCTGAGCTAAGGAAGGCTTGGCTCAGCCAGTTGTCCAAAGGGGAATTTCTCATTGAGATTTAAAAAGCAAAATCCCAGATTGGAACAAACCCATTGGGGCGGGCACATTAGGTGATGTCCACTGACTGACAAGGCTCCTTTTAGGAATGGTCACGTACAAGAATGTGCATCTGTGTGGTCAATGGGATTAATGGCTGTGGAAAGAAAGGCTGTTGGTTGCAGTTAATTTTTCTTTTAAATAGTACACAGAGGGATTCCTGTGGCGGCACGGTAACAACCTCTGCTTGAATTTCTGAGAGATTTGGTATTAGGTGATTGAAAGCCTGGTCAATCAGGGGAGTCCTGCACCTGTATTGCCGTCGCCTCCCGTTAGCAGGGATTGCGTGCATGTGAGTGCTAGAGAATGTGGCTGCCAGTACCGCTGCCTGGGAGCGGAACAAACCCCCTCCTCACTTTGCAGAAAGGCTTTTTGTCACTTGGACTTGAAAGAAAATTGCCATCTGCTAGAGGGTGGCGAGCCATTTGCTTCTTGTGAGGAAGCAGGTGTGTGCAGAATTGCTGTGCATCCGCTGGTGAGGCTTGGCTTCATCGCTGCTCTGCAGGGCATCTCTGACCAGCCAGCCAGAGGAGAAAGGGATGTCTGCAGGGGAGGGCACCAGCCTGGGGACCAGGGTCCGGTCCTGCCTCTCTGGCATGAGATTTAGCACTTGTCAGATGCAGACAGTAGTTTTGGGCAGCGACCTGGAGGTGTTACCAGTGTTCCTGTGGGATAGTGAGCAGCGAAGGTTCCTGCTGAGAGCAATAAGGCCTAATAGGTGCCCATCACCACTGGAAGGTGGTCTTGAGGCTGCCTCTACCAAATTAATTGCTTCCTTTTAGCAGCTTTTGATTTGTACTTGTGTCATTTCACCCCGAATGAGGTTAATGATGCTGGTAGTGATGGCACATCTGGGCTAGCAGGTCTTGAAATAAATAACTCTATTAGGACTGGATGCTGTAGGGTTTGCAGGATACCATGTAGAGGAAGCTCCTTCTCTTGTTCTACTGCCCACCTGCTGTGCAGTCAGAAGATATCTTCCAATTATGGTTTGATGCTTGGGAAGGGAACTTGTCTGGAAAAGAGCAGAGAAGAAGTGGGGAGATGGCCCTGCTTGTCTTCTGCTACACTTGGCTGAGCAGAGAGACAGCTCCCTGGGAGGGCAATCTACCCCAGTGAGTGACTGACAGATAATGTCGCTCCATCCCTGTGAGGGCTGAGCACTGGTACCCAGTGGAGGCACAAACACCCAGTGTCCCTGCAACAGCCCCATGTGGGCTATGCATCAGAGGCAGAATCTGCTTTGGGGTGCACAGAGGGGCCCTGAGCTGCCCAGAGGTAAAAGGACAGCCTCAGGGATTGGACCAAGTGTTTTTTAAAAGCCATTTGCAGTATTTCTTTGTCATTTAAAAAAATTTTCTCTATTCCTGTTGCCATTCCTGAATGCTTCTTGCCTAGGTATTGCATGGGGAAGGGGCAGGCATCACAGAGCAGGGTATTACTGCTTTCTTGCCTGTCCTTGTGAAACCTGAATGCCGTACCCTGCCTGCAGTGATCCCCTTCAAGATTGTGGTTTCAGGAGTTTGAGTTTTTCAACTGTATACATTGAAAAATTGTTAATTTAAATTCTCTTGAGGGAGTGTGTGGGTTCCCACTGAAATCAATAAGGCTCCTGCACGTAGACGTGAGGGTAGAAATGGGCTCGTGCTTGGTGTTTGACAGGCATAGTTCAGAAGCTGCATTGTGAAGAAGCTTTATGTGTGTTGTATGCATGTATGTAACAGTCCCTTAAAAGCTGAAGGTGGTTACATAGGGTTTAAATGAAAACCTGAAAATTTATCCTTGAACGAGCTTCCTGGTGTTAGGCTTCAAAAGCCATCAGAAAGGCTCTTGAGGCCTTAAGTGCTGGGGCATCTGCACACTGTAACATTGTACATGTGCACAAACCGTACGATAATTTAGACAATGCTTTCTTCAGCCACTGAAATACTCAAGTGGGATGAAATAAAAGAAAAAGTCATTACCAAGCAAAATACTTGAGTGAAATATTCAGCAAGAAAGGACACTATCTGAAAGTTTTGATATTTCCTTTTCCAGGAGCTTCTTGAAAGCAAAATGTGTTTTGATAGCAAAATTATTTTTTCCTCTCTGGGGTGTTGGTAGTACTTTGTTGTTTTAGAGCTGTTCCTGTAATCTAGCCTTCATCCTCAAGTTTATTATTGCTGGGTTGCGTGGGGAATGGGGTTGTACAAACTGTTGTTACTGGAGAGTTGGTTTGTATCAACAAGCTATTAGCATGGTTTTCTTTAGGCTGAATCATTTGATCTTTCAGAGAATGCACGTGGATTTTCTTCATAACTTTGACAGTTGTCCTACGACCCTTCCAATTCTGCCTCAGCTATTTTCTTTCGGTTATAAATATCATAAAAAATACAAGGTGTTTACCCAGAGCAAAGGATTAATTCTGCTGTAAAGCAAAGCGTTTTCTCGCATTGACTGATGGTGTGAGTGATCAGGATATTTAGCCAGATCAGCTTGTGGCTGGTGAAAGGGCTGCAGGGCAAGAGACACAAGGATCTGCATGGCAGTCAGACCAGACAAAGGTTGCACGTGGTTTCTGTATCTATTCATTAACTCTGCGCAAGGTCGTTATTCTTGCCTGTGATTAGGCTGCCGTGCCACCTCCTTGGAAGCTGCTTCTCAGTCTGGTGGGGACAGCGCAGGAGCTGTTGTACAGCGCACCTTCTCGCAGGACCAGGTGAGACTGCCTTTCAGGAGATCCAGGGTCAGGCCTCCTCCCCTTGGTTCTAGTTGAGGCTGAGAACTTCAGAGGAGGTAATTGCTGATAGCAATCAGATTGGATGCTAACTAGGGATATAAACCATTTAGTGCAATAGCTCTGATGATGATAAAGCCTTGGGCTCAGTTGCCAAAACAGAAGTTGAGTTTGCATAATGAGCCAAGTGCCTTTGTGCAGTAACACCACTGAAGTGCATGGAGTTAAACCCAAAAAGTACGGGATGCAACATGATTTTTAGCTCTGATTTGTGTCAAAAGTCCCTGAAGTTCTTGCAGTGAAAAGGAGATCTTTAATAAGAATGAGAATGAGTCCCCTGTCGTGTGTCGTGTCCCCCCCCCCCCGACCCTTCTTTCATTGTCCACAAAGGGTGGGAATGGAGCTGCTCTTTCCATGGACTAGGCTGGAGCTGCTTTTGCACCAGTGGGTATCTGTTATGAATCCACTGAAGCCCTGGACAGACTTTGGGTTTCCTTGGGTTCTGCTAGTTCCTGCTGTTCTGCTACCCTGTCCCGCACCAACACTTGGGGAATCTATGAATCGATATGGGTTGTGCCTACAGTGAGTATATGTATCACTGTGATAGAAAACCTGGAGTGATGGATTACAAAAGGCACGTTCATTTACCTGACAAAGGTTGTCTATCTTGAATTATTTATGAGGCTTCACAGCAAGCTAGTAAATTTTGTAAAAGCAATGGAGTCCTGGTAATGTGAGCCTCTTCGCTGCAGCTTCCGTAGTAGAGTTTTGCTGAGAAGGTACAGGAGGTGGGGGATGGAGGAGGAGGAAGAAACAGGCAGCGAGTGGAGGGATAGAGAGAGACTGCTGTTTTCATGTGCAAATGATGAGGTGTGCAGAGCAATGAAGTGCGAATTAGTTAGATCATGCTGTGCATTGGAGCAAAAATCTGTGTAGTGTTAGAAAGCAAGTTATGCTTCAGGGAAGGGTGGGGGGGAAAGGATGGGGAGTACAGCTGCAAGGACAGAGAAGGGTGAAAATCTCATGACCAAGATGCTGGCAACTTCCCATCCATAGGAGTGTTATTTGCAGGGGTAGCTTCTTTAAAGTATGTACTCATTTCGGTGAGGTTTCCTTATCTGAGTTCCACCAAATGAAGGATCAAGCCAGAACTGGCTAGGCTTTTCTGTGTGGCATTCAGCAGCTGGAAGGCTTCTGAACCTGCAGAGCATGTGGCTGTGGACCAGAGGGGTTTGCTCAGGATAACCTGGAAGATGTGTGGCCCACAGGAGCATTAAGTCGGTGTTATCCAACAGGGAAAGCGAGGGCAATAAGAGTCTGAGTGCTGGCAGCAGCATGTCAGCTTGCCTCGGTCCCTGCTGGAACACCATTTCAGAGCTAAAAATCAGTGATGCGGCAGTCACGGTGCAGGTTTGTGGTGTAGCTGCCACTGCATACCTGATTTGTTGATAAATAGAGCCTTCCCCACTCTTTCAGGCTTCCAAGCCTCTTGGCCTTCCAAGCACAAAGTTACCCCTTAAACTGTTAAACTGGTGGATAGAATTGGGAAAGAGTGTTGATATGATTCTCCTTATAAATACCAGTGCCTTTCAACTCATAATAGAGCTGGGTCCTGAAACTTTTGTCGCAAGCTGCCAGTCTGTTTGCTGTCAGTCTGTTTCTTCTCCAGTGGGCACTTAATATTCTTCAGTCCAGAAGAATCCAGTATCCAAAGTGAGTTCACATTCGTCCTCCAAATAAGAAAACAAAACAGGAGGCATATTTCTAAATATTTTTCAGAGCCGACCTTCTATAAGCCACTTATGCTTCAAAAATCAGCTCTCGCTGATTTAATTTCTGTTGAATTGGAGATACTCTTGTATTTGAATTCTCATCTCTATTGAATTTTGTGTAATAATATCTCTTTATGGTGGCCAATGAACACTTTCTCTACAGTATGACACAGTGAGGGTCGTGAATGCAGTGCCTTGTTTGCATTTCTAACGTATGGTGGGTTTCACAGTCAGGTTTTTGGCAGCTGTAACATGGACACCAAAATAGAGACAGACTTAAGCCAAGCGAAGCACCTAATATTCAACTTTATCAGGTGTTGAAGATTGAGTCAGATTCTGGGCTGTGAATGGTTGAACATTTTTTTTTTTATTGCTCCATAACGAACGCAGTAGACCCAGGAGTAGCCAAAGTACCATTTCCTCATGTCTGAGATAGTCTTATAAATTAGAGGTCTCTAGTAAGCATTCACTGTAGTGTCACATTCTTGGGATCAGCAGGGAGGGGAAAAAATAACGTATTGTGTGGTGCTTCCAGGACCCCTCTGCAGGGGGAGGGATGCCCATTGCCCAGGTAAAAGTACACCTTCTGCAGCAGCATGTCATGCATACCAGGGAAAAAAAGGGCAGAAGAAACAGCATTTAATTATTCAAGACCTGCAAGCTGAAAAGAGTTTCAGGACAGTGAGCTCGGCATGCGTTGCAGCTTTGTGGGCACTCTGCTTTCCCCTCCTCCCCTGCCTGCTCTGGGAAGGAGGGTAAATTACAGGGGGGGGGGGAATTAATATTTTTCTCTTCACACAGCTCTTGGTTTTTATTTATTCCGTTTTTGTTTGCTGGGAAATCTTAATAATTGTCAATCAGTGACCAAACTGATGACATTATTTTGCCTCCCACAGAATGACAGCACTTCTAAGAGCACAGACCAAAAGAGCATCAGCCCAAAAGGGCCCCCTCTGTGCACAGGCAGGGATGTTTTCCTGCCCCTGCTTGGCTGTGTGCTGTGGGACTGCTCATGATTGAGCCATTCTTCCTGATGTTGGATTTGTTACCATGCAGAAGAATTTGCTGTTGTCAGTCTTGTCTGCTGTACTCTGCTACGGCTATGTTAGGTTTAAAAGCTGAGAAATGTCAAAAAATTTTTTGAGATACTGGGCCAAATTCATCCCTGATGTAACAATGTTGGGGGATTATGCCGGGGACAACTTTCAGGCCTTTGTCTTTTAACTTTTAAATATCGTGGTGGTTGTGGTTGCTTATGATGTGATTTTTATTGTGAAATGGAGAAAAGAAATGCATCTAACACGTCTACTATCTGCTCATGCTTTGGTCCCAGTTTCTAAATAACCCCATTTAGCACCTGCCTGCCTGTTTGACCCGGCAACAAAAATGTTGTGTTGGCATTTCTGACATCAATACCGCCTTTTTACCCATCATCTTAAGGCTAAATTGAACCCTTCTGTGTCACTTGCTCCTTGCTATGTTTATTTGTTTTGATCTAGTCTTTACTTTAGAGAAAAATCTAACCAGCTTTGTCTTACTCCTACTGTATGCTAGGGGCTGGGGCTTTCTTTTGTGAGAAGTGGCTCTTTCCACAGGTGAACCTCATACCCTCAACTTCCCCTGCTTCTCTGTGCTCCCTGCCCAGATGTGGGGATGGAGCAGCCAGGTATGAAAGGGCTCTAACAGCTGCATCTTGGCATGAGGTCTCACTTCACCGCTGTGGCTGCTGACCTAGCTCGTACCTTTTCCTCCTCTTACAGCCCTGTCCTGACAGCCTTGCTGGTGCCGTATTTGCTCAAGCAGGCACAGCGTTACCAAGCCAGACGTGAGGCTGCATCCCGAGGCCGGTGCTCTGCGTGGAGCACTACCTGTGGCAACGCTGGTGTGTGGGAATCTTCTTTTCCTGCCTTTCTTCTCTTGACACCACTCCAAGTGGAGCCTTGTGCTGAAAGCATTGCTGATTTGTGTGGTTTATGAATGTGATTATGCGTGCTGAAAGTGGCCTGTTTTATTTTATAAGGGTCATTTAATAAATGTCACTTATTTGGTGACTCTTAGGCAACTGAGCGCATGGCCACCTTCTCATCGGGAAGTGGCTGCCAGACCCCGTCCTGTTCTCAGGATTCACAGCTGATTACCTGAGGCCCATATTGGGGTCACAAGTAATGCGTATACCTGCAGTTTCTCTACTTAAAAATGTATGCCCCTTGTTGGATGAAGGATTCATGTGCAAAGCCTGGTGCTTCAGGGGCTGGGTGGAATTGCTGTTTCATCCCGCACCAGAGCGGCCAACTTGCAGTACTGGGTAAACTGCACTTTATTGAAATGTTCTGAAGTTTGTGAAGTTCATTGCACAAAAGTCCAGATCCCACGACCAGACCCAAGGACTATTCCAAGTACATAGTATTTTTTTTGTCTAACTTTCCGCATGAAACTAACCTTGCTTCCTCATTTGGCTTGGCTACAATATTTATTACAATGTCATTCCTTCTCATTTTTTTCTGCTGCTATGATGTTCAGGTTTAGTATTTATCTTCTAATAGTTTCTGAATAGCGGAGTGCTTGTCTTACTGGCAGTGACATATAGTTAATCTTGAGCACAGATAGTTGTGAGAACTCCAGACAAACTTCAACCCTTAGTGGCATGCTTGTGAGTGAGGAAATTAGCTTGGAAATTGTTGTTAAAATTGCTCCTGCGTTAATCTTGCTGTGATACCACAGCTTCTGGCAGTATGTGGGTTAGCAAGATGCTTGTGGCTGAGAATGAGGGCAGATTCTCGCTTTGGAAGAGTCTCAGCAAAGACCTTGTCTTACACCTTTGCTTTGAGGAGATTTACACTGAGGAATTTGGCCCATTTTTCCATTGCAGGCCTGTCTTCCAGGTGTTCTCTTATCCCCGATTGATCTTCTGGCCTACTTTCTATCCACTATGCGTTAAAAGGTGACCAACCTGTCAGTCTTGGCTAGCATCGGGAGCAAAGCTTGTGTGCCTCAGGCTTGTTCCCGGGGGAGAAAAGTAATTCTTTCATGGCGCCCTTGGGATTGTCCCCCCTCCCCATTGCCATATAAGCATCTTGTCCTGTTCTCCATCTTCCACTCCTTATAATGTTTTTTCACACACACTTTGTAATAGCACTTGCACTTCCCTATTGCTCATTTTGCTGATGAAACTAAGGTTTCAGAGACTCCAATATGTCAGCGGTGGAGCAGGAAATGCAACCCGGATCACGTAATTCCTCTTTCTCTGCTCCTCCAAATGAATCCATGCTCTTCGTTTAGGGATAAATGTTTCTTCTGCTACGTACTAACAAAACATCAGATTAACTGCAAGAACAGAAACGTAGCCAGGAGGATTTGGACTCCAGGGACAGTATCTGTCCCTTTGGTGTTGAGAGAGTGGGAACTGTCCTTGTGGATGAAAATCTTCTCTGAGGGACACTATTCTCTGGCAAATGCCTGGACATCAAAGCTTGGGCAGTGTTGCTCTCTGTACAGTTAGGTGGAGGGCAAGAGGGCTTGCTGCCGAGTGCTTAGCACTGGGCTTTTGCAAATTAAATGGGTGCCCTCTGCTGCATAAGCCCTGCGTTGGCTGCTTGTGCTGTGTAAGTTACGGTCAGGCACCTTTCCCAATAAATGCTCTCTTTAAAATTGCATTTTTGTGCTGATGATGCACTCATTTAGAATTGGATCTCTTGTGCTCATTGCTCCTTGCGGCAAGCGCTCACCAGTGGGACTGGTTACTGGGGGAGCTTTAGGGCAGTAGCTTCTTACCATCCCTCAGATGTTTATCCCCTCGGACGGTACCTGAGATATCATCTGAACACTTCCCACTCAGAGAAATTCTAGAGGCCATTAAGCTGGGTAATTTACATGCTTCTTGAGCCTGTGCCTAGGGAAATATATTTCACAGGTAATTTCGAATCTCTTGGCGTGTGGAAGAAGTCATTATTCTAAATAGAAAGGGGCTGGTGATGTCACGGGCCCCATTGAGAGGACCACATTAGAGACTGGGATTTTTCTCTTACAGAAAAGAGTCCAAGGCATTATATTCATAGGGGTTTTGGATGTCAGATGTTTTTGGTCTTAATGTCAATACTCATTTAGAAAAGCAGAAGAGAGAATTATCTTGTAATCTTAGATTTCAGTTACCTGTGAGCATATTGTGTGTGAGGGCTGGGAGGAGACCTGCTCCAGGGTATCCACAGGTGGGTATCCATAGATTTGTGAGTTTCCTGCTTTGGTGTTTGAGTGCTGTCTTCCAAGGGCAAATGTCAAATTTAGCGTCAGGAGGTTGAGTTGCAGTTCTGACTCTGCTCCCAAAAGTCTGGATTTGAGACTACTGCTTTGCCTTTGTAGCTCCTTTCTCCCCTTCTGAAAAAAATGGACAATACTTTTGTCAGACTTATTAGGAGGATTTGACAGTTCAGTGTTGATCAGTCCCCTCAAAATGATGATTGATGGGCTGTTGCACTATCTGTGCTTTAATTGTGATACTGCAGTGGTGAGGGAATGTGGACGGTAACTATGATAATTGTGAAGCCAGGTTGTGGGTGCACTGCTGGCTTATTAGCTTGAGGCATGTGGCGAGGAAAGGGACACATCTGTGCTTAGGCTCCAGTAGAGTTTCCTAATGACCCTTCCCTTTTGAAAGGGAAGACAGCTCATTGCAGAGCGGTGTTTTCTTGCAGCAGGGGGAACTCCCAAGGTGCTTGGCACAGCATCCATGTTCCTAAAGGTGCTCCAGCACAGCATCCTCCTTCCACGGGGTCCTCCAGGACGGGAGGTATATCCTTTCTGGTGTGAAAAGCTGGCTCTGGCTGGAGATGGGGAAGCTGAGCCTGAGGGACCAACATCCTGAGCATGTATAGCAAATCCTGTAGTACCTTCTGAGTATTTCCAGTGTGGTTCAGTCACCTCCATTTCAATAGGCTTGTATCCTTTTCAAAGGAAAGGTTGTGTGTATATGCTTTTTCCCTGCGGAGGGAACAGTGTTTGTCCCAGCTGGATGGGGAGAAGGAGAGAGGAGGTGACCTGTGAAAGCTGACGGTTTCATCCCTGTTGCTGTAGTGCCGAGTGATGCAGCAGCACTGGGACAAAACCAAACTGGGCTTCATGTTTCCACTATCCCTGCCTCAGAGCATGTCTGGATGCCACCTTGCAACAGGAGAGGTCTTGCAGACAGCTTTTGGATGTGTATCACAAAGTAGTGAGGTAATGGCATAAAATGCAGTAAGCTATTATTTATTTTTTTTAATGCTCTCCACCCTCACCCCTTTTTTCTTTCACTGCTGAAAGGGACTAATACAATGAAGAGCTTCTGCAAATGAAGGCGACTGCATATGAAATAACAGGGTTCTGGGTGTTTGGCTGGTGAGAGATGCAATGAGTGAGCATCGCTAAGTGCTTTATAACAGCAATGATTACAATGCTCTCTTAGGAGCCAGGAATCTCTCAGGCAGGGGGATGGTGGGGAGAGGGGTTGTTTAAGATGGGGGATTTAACTAGATAGTCATCTAGTGACAGTGACACCCAGAAGGCCTCTGAGGAATGTTGCGTATGATGCTGTGAGAGGCTACTCCAAAACCCCAGGAGACTTGGATTAACGTGGTTAGAGGCTGAAGAATTATGGCAATGGATGCCCCTAAATAGCTCTTGTAGCAGGAGGTCTTTGTGGTAGAGGTTAATGATATCCTTTCTTGGTAAGGAGAGAAGTTGTAGACACAAATTCAGCAGAGCTCTGACTAGTCAGTAGTCCTCTATCAGACTCCTTAGCGTGGCTTGTGTTTTAGTGATCAGATTAATCATTGTGTGCCTAGTCTATTTCTGATCAGCAGAAATCTGCAATGGGAAGGGTGGATGCTGAAAGCAGTCCTCTGGTGTCCTGTGGCTAGTAAGAGTTACCCAGTGTGCCATTTTCAGCTTGGCCATGTTTGTGTTTTGCTGCAACTCTCCATAGAACCATGACTCTTCCTGGCAGTAGGAGCATCACTGGGTGGAGTACCTTGCGTGAACCAGAGCGCGTTGGGAAGCTCTTTCTTGTCAGGGGCTCTAGTCGATCCTTTATTTCCTGGTTGCCGTTGTGGCATAACATCTCTCCCTCACCCTTTAAGCAGCACACTAGAGAAATGAGATGACTACAATGTATGCGTTCAAAACTGCATTCCAGCCATCAGGACGTGGCACTCCTTTATCGTGCTTTGCCCCGTATCTTGACCAGACTCTACACAAATGACCCAAGCAAGGGGAACTGTTTTGCTTTGTCCAGTATCTTACTATTTGCATAGCTGGGAGGTGGTTGTTCTGAACTATGCTAAAGTCTTGCAGGAGCCTGCATCAGCTTGGGTAGTCCTGCTGTCGCTCAGCAATGATACAGGAGCACGGGGAAACTCATAGCATCTAATCACAAAGCTGTTTGCCTATGCTTTAGATGACAGTGTTCTGGTGGCACGATACAGAAACACTACCTGGACTGTTGTCTTCTAGCCATCTAGTTTGAGGTACTCAAGTGACAGCTTCGCTATTTCTCCAGGCTGTGAAAAAAGCTCTTCCATCTCCAACCAAAAGTGCAGATCCTGCAAGGTGTGGCTGTTTTGTCTTCTGGGGTGGTTCAGCCTTCCATCTAGTGATGAGGGTTTACTGGAATGAACAAGAAGATGCAACAAGTTATCCTACTTCTCTGTCTAGCTCCCAAGAGAGTAATGAATTATACACAGAATAAACAAATAACCTGATATGTCTGTCATTATATCATAAAGGACTTTAATAATTCATGCAGCTTGCAAAATCCTTGCTGAGACCTACCCTCCATAACCTTATCTTTGCCGTGGGGGATGGGATCTCTTCAGCCTCCACTCAGCTTGCATCTGTAAAACATAAGGAGTCAGCGAGGAGGAAGGTTTTATCATAAAACTTCATCTGTATAATGGGTTGCAAAGCGATGTGCAAGGGTTATCAGCCGTTGGGGTCTCAAGGGGTGCTGGAAATGACAAGTGGCTGCACTGGGTGAAATTTATTCAGGTAGTGTGCTTCATAAAACTGACACCTATTCTCGTATTTATTAATTCATTGTGTTTCAAGTCCAAATTTGTGACAGGCTTTGAGATCAGGAGCCCAATTCTAATCCTGCATAATGAGAGTGCAAACATGGTGGAACCCATGGGCTTCTCTTGCTCCTGATGTGCATCAGCAAGTATGCCATAGAAATCTAGTTTCAAGATGTAAAATAAGAGCATAGCTTTCAAAAAAGCAGGGAGGCTAAGGCATTAGGTTAGCTTTGGCTCCAAACAAAACAGTTAATTGTTTTGGGTAGCATGTTGCTGGTATCACCAATACATCTCCAGTAACGGCAGCCATTGCCTTTGGCTTATTTTGCATGTGTTACAGTCCTTCTGTGGCTTCTGCCACTGTCACACAAGAGGTCAAAGTATGTGAGCCACCCATTAAAGTTCCCATTTGCAGGACCATCCCCATAGCAGCAGAAACAGTTGATTTGGATCTCCAGACATAAATTCAATAACTAATTTATTCCTGTTGTTTTGCTTATACAGTTGGTAAGTGGCTTGATTAGACTCCCTGCGTGGCAGAGGACTTCTTGCTGAACTTGTTCTGTCTCCCAGTTGAAAATAGTGAACTAGTGTACCATGTCGAGGTGCCCAGTTCTGCTTCCACTTACAGAAGTATGAGTTGGTGGCAATATGCTGAGATTTACCCCTTAAGACTGTGAGGATTAATTCTTGCACATTTTCAGTGTATTTGGGGATCCTCATATGGAGGTCCTGCCAAATAGTGCTCTCAACATCCAACTATCCATCACAAGATGGCTGCATTGAGCGATTGGCCTGAAGATGAACTCTAGGCTGATAAGGATGGGAAGAACTTGAAGATGGGGTTCACTGCTGGAAGTGCCTTTTGAGAAAGCACTCTCCTCTGGCATACGGCCTGTAGAAGATATTTACTATGGTTGCTTTGCCATTTGTTCTTTTAATTGCTGTATCAATGAGAGGCACGTGAATGCGTTTGATCAGAAGAATACAGTGCCTGCGTGGGGGCCTTTCACAGCACTGCCGGGCAAATGTACCAGCTAACACACTCAGTGACTTCTCCTTCCTCTTTCTGTTGGCAAATCATCCACCAACAGATTGCGATTTTCCTCAAACCTACTCTTAGGCTTTAAATTATTCACTGAATTATCCTTTGGCCTCCAGCTCCTCTGCATATCAAATACTCCAAATCAGCTTTTTGTAAAGTTTGAAATTCAAGATATTTTGAGTGGACACGTAGCTCTCAAAGAATAGTTATAGTGGCTCTTTGTCATACTGGGAGGGCCTTTCAAGTGAGGTCTTGCAGGGATCTGCCCTGGACCTACTTTTATTCAACACTTTCATTAATAACTTAGGCAATGGAATGGGAAATATGCTTATAAAATTTGCAGGCAACGCTGAGCTAGGAGGGGTTGGATGTACTTTGGAAGGCATTATCAGAATTCAAAATGATCTAGAAAAATTGAACGGTGAGCCGGATATCAGCAAAATGAAATTCAGTGAAAACAAATGCAAAGTGCTGTACTTAAGAGGAAGAAATCAAATGTACAAATACAGAATAAAGAATATCTGTCTGGGTAGCAGTGTGGCAGAAAACATCTTGAGAATTATCGTGGATCACAAAATTTGAGTCAATGAAGTGCTGTCGTAGCAGAAGGGCACATTTATTCTGCAGTGTACAGTAGTTTCTTGGACGAGACTGGGGAGGTGGTGTTTTCCTTCTCATACAGCACTGGGTTTGACTTCTGTTGGAGTACCTGATCTCACTTTTTGGCATGAGCCTTTGGAGATGTAGGTAAACTGTAGAGGGTCCAGAACAGGGCAACAAAAAGGATGAAATGTTTAGAAAACAGTGCAAAAGAGGGAAAGCTGGAAAAATCTGAGTTTGGAGTAGAAAAATAAAGAATTGAAGGGCAAAGGATGCAACAGAGTAATGATCTTCCAGTTCTTAGGAGCTTGTCATAAGAATTTTTCAGTGTCTGCTGTAGGTGGGATAAGTGGGAAGAAGGAAGCGAGATTTAGGGTGGATAAGAAGGGAACTTTTTCACCACATGGTGGAAAATGGAAGTGGAAAAAGGTACCATGGGGATCTTGGGTTCACCTTCAGCGGAGGATTTAAAGAACAGATTAGATGATACTTCATGCAGAAGGTTCAGGTATTTGTGTCTTAGTGCAACTAATGGTGGAAGAGGAATTCCCAAAGCCCCTGCCATCCCACATGTCTGTGACTAACTGAAGATCTACTACCTGTCCTGTTTCTAGATGGAGTTAGACCTTAAATGGTTAATGCTTCTGTTTTCTGATGGAGAAATTGTATTTACAACTTGCTTATTGCCCTAAATGTCATTGGTGGCAAGTTGGTGGTTACTGTTGGTTTTCCCACAGGTAGCTACAAGAATATTTGTGCTCCAGAACTCTTAATGAAACACGGATTTTCTGTATAATTGTCAGACTATTTTCCCCTTGCTTGTTGCCCAGCTCTATCTATCCGGCAGGTTGAGAAAACTCCCCAGTTATCCTTTTTATTGTATTGTAATACTTGTTGGGGCATCAAACTGGGATCAGGATGGATCTGGTAGGGGGTTTGGCACTTGCTTTTTTTTTTTTTTTTTTTTTTGGCAAGACATACCCTGCTGCAAGAAGTTGTAAAGATGAGGCAGGCAAAAGATAGGACAAAGAAACAGGCACAGAAAGCTAGCGTGTGAATCAAGGAGAACAAAGTAATTTGGTGATAGAGCTGAATGTAGAACACGCTATCCCACTATCTTTTTCCCTTTCATGTTTCTTGAAGATCTTCCTTGGGATATAGTTTTAATATTCATTTGTCCCTTCCTTCCCTCCTATAATAATGTCAAAGATGCATGCTTATTATAGGGGAGACCAGATGGTGGAGGTGAATAACATCTTGACAAATATTAAGAAAAGACTAGTCCATCGGGCAAATTTTTCCCACCCCTCCTTTATATAAATACCTGTGCACATACTTCAAATTAAAAAGGAGTCATAAAATGACAGCGTGGGAGGCTTGATAATGTCTGGAAGCATGGTCAGTAAGTTAGTTATTTTGAAGGAAACGAGTGTTCTGTGGAAGTTGTATCTTCAAAAAGAATAAAAAGGCAACTTTGTTCTTCCTTGACATGTAAGTATTGGCTCGTGGGGTTTTACAATCTAGGTGTGTTAAATTCAGAAAAAACTCAGGGGGCATGAGTGTACACATACACACATGCACGCGTGCGCACTGACACACGCACTATTATAGTTAAAGGATTAAGCATCTTGAAGGAATAAGCCAATTATAAGAAGTTCCTGCACAGCAAAAATTAGACAACACAGTAATTAATAACCTTATTAAACAGCAATATTTGGGCACTGAACCAAAGCGTATGAATCAGAGTGAAGCATTCTTGGCTGAACACACTGTGTGAAGTGTAGACACTTGTACAGAACGCTCTCTGTGTAGAACCCAATAAGCTTTGGGGCAGTATATCTACTTAGCCAGTAGTTTTTCCTCTTGTCCTCTCATGTTTGTGTGAATCTTTCTCTTATTTTTTGGGCCAGGAAGGCAGCAAGAGAAAAGGACTGAGTCTCCTTTTTATTTATTTATTTTTTAACATCCTCTCTTGCTCGCAGCCAAACAAGCACTCTCCTAAGGCTGCTTCAAAAAAAAAAATAAAGTGTCCTCAAGCAGAAAACTAATTTTCTTTCCTCTTACTTCTCCTTTCCCTATGCTTTTGTGAGAGGCCGCTTGCAATGAGGCTTATATTCATTAGTAGTTTGTGTAACTGCCTTACCCACCCCTAGGTTAGACATGAAGAGGTGTCACTGCAACCCGTGAGGGGTCTGTCCCATGTACCCTGGGCCACCAAGGGGCAGAGCGACCCTGGGCTGAGCTGCAGTGGTACGTCCTCGTGGTGCTGGCCACAGGCTGTCGGCGCATGGCTTGCACTGGTGGCTTGTCTGCAAATGTCTTCAGCTTCTGTACAGAAGACCAGGACTCCAGGCTGCCATCTGTTGTGTGCACAAGTGTGGGAGGATGTGGGCCAAGGACAGCCTGTCTCCTGTCTTTCCAGGCAATTCTCATTTTCTTCTGAAGCCACACAGCTGGAGCAGTGGTGTAGACTCACAAACCAATGTGGGCATGCACAGAAGTCTCTGCAATGGCTTGGGTCACCCAAAGCATGAAGTGTGCCCTAACCCTAAGTAAGGGTTGCTGTGACCAGTGGCAAGGCACAGGTGCCCACGGAGCAGGAGTGGGACAGGTGGGACGCTTTGCTTCCTGGTCCTGACTGCAACAGCAGTTATTTGCCTCCTGATGTGCTGCTTGTCACAGTAAATATTTTTGAAGCTCTGCTGCTTTTTTTAAGCCTACTTTATCTCATCTTTAAGAAAAATCAAATATGCAAATTATGAAATCAATTAGCATTTTTGTAGTTTTCTTTGGAGAGGCAGTGATAAATGGTGTTGTGTTTTCAAAAATCATTTATGTCCCTTGTGAAATGTTTCACAGAAGGCTGTAAAATATACAGGGAAAGGAAACAAAACCATTTTTTTCAATGCAAGAGCTTTTTAATGTGTATCCTGAACGTGTGTGATCATGCTTGTGCATGTGATAGTTGTAGAGTTGTTAGGTTGGAAGAGTCCTATGGAGACTCCCCAGCAAAGGCAGAGCCAGCTGAGATGATGGGGATCACTGGATGTGCTGTGCATGTCACTGCTAAAGAGGGGACAGGGAATGGTGGGGCTGCCAGGCTCCTTGCCTGCGGTTCCTGTAGGCACAGAGCTACTGAGTGCAATCGCAAATACTTGAGCTCAAAGGTTTTCTCCTTGCCCATGTTAATTCACTACAGAGGACGCTAAAGTGGTACTTGGTTTAAGGGGGAGACTGCGCACATGGCTCATAAAGAGGGCCTGGTGGCTTTCTGTGAGCAGCACTACATCCGTGCTAGTGGCTTCCCAGTCGGTGCATCAGCTGTTTTCTTTATGCTTTATTTGTAAATGCCATTTCACAAGAGCAGTAGGGCACTCCAGGCTGTGTGTTTTGAGGAGTTATCGCTCCTCAAGCCCTGTAACGCCACCTGAGGCGTGCAGTAATGGCCCAGGAATGCAATGACTGTCATGTCTTATTGCTTACAGCTTCCATATGAGACACGCTTCAAAGAGAAATCTCCATGTTCATAATGGGCTATCAGTTTCTTTACCCTCTTCATCCTTGCTACCATCGTCTTACATAAAATTTTAAGTGCAGCGGCCTTGGGAGAGAAACAAGAGGCAGAAGGTCAACTGAGACAGAATAATAATGGATTTTATGTCTGTTTGGTTGGTTTTTTAAATGATAGCTTTCAACCCAGCATATGGCAAGTGAGGTGAAACCTCCAAATTCTGGGATGTGGCCCACTCTGAAGAATTCTGGTCACAGACATTACGAGGGCTAGAGGGACATAGTAATGGGTCAGATGATACACACAAGGGCTTTTGCCAGTGCTGTGGTGTGGGTAAGGGATGTGCTAGCTGGAAACAAGAATTTTTACTACCACTGGCAAAAGCTCTCGTATAGCCATACTACACCAAAAAAAGAAGCTGCTTCTGCTATTACATTTTTTTAATCTAGAAACCTGGTGTCAGCTATGCAGAAATCCCCTCCTGCCTTTTTTGACAGTGTAATACACTTTTTTTTTTTAATAGTGGTATCTAAGGCTTGTACTACAAGGCTTAGCTGGGCTTTTTGGGAAACTGCTGGTCTGTAAGGTTGAGAGCCAGGTATCGTAAGGCTGCACAGTTAAAGGGAATTGTGGTCTTTCTCATGAATGAAAAATCCAATGGCTTTTCCCTAAAATAGTAGTACTTCTTGGGGTGGAGGCAGGGGGTGGAATAAGTTAAAAAAAATTTTTTTAAACAAATCTGCTGACTAAATTTAAATTAATTTTAAATCCCAGCTCAACTGAGCGCTCAGTGTCTCTTTTGCATATACCAACAGAGTAATACTGATGCCTCTGTCTTCCTCTATAACTAATCCTCTCTGAAGGCTTGGCCATACCTGACATTTATGCGGATATGAGCCGTTGTTGATGGATACAGCTCAAGATAGGCGGTAATTTTCCCTTGCTGTGGTGGTGTAGGTGTTCCTGGAGGGACCTGACACAGGCAGGTGTCACTGAAATCGAGGATCTTGCACAGAGCTGGAAGTTAAGGAAAGGTGTCAGCTCCATAAGTCCTCAGTGGGGTTTCTCGGACCTGTGGCTGAGTATGAGTGTATAATTGATTTTTTTTTTTAGTTCACTGGACAAACTGGAGGAGGGGAAAAAAATTTGGTTTTGGTGTTTCAAGGCATTTTTTTTAAATTAATGACTTGTGTAAAAATAAATATTTTTTGGTGAAAATACTTCAGAAGATTTATGGATAACTTTGGACAACCTGAATATACCTTTGGTAGCAAGGAAAATGTTTGACTGGAAAAGGAAAAGAAAGAAAAAAAAACCCAGCGCAAAACCTCCCTCAGCTCTGTCTGTGACCTGTTATCTTTACATGGGCAGCCCCACTGAAGGCTTTGCTTTCCCTCCTTTGGCAGAAAGGTGGGTTTGCAGATGTCTTCACCCATCTCCTTCCCTGGATTTCCCTGCCTCCCCAGCCAGGGTTCCAGGGGAGAAGAGACAGCGTTGCCTCTGCAGGAACGTGGGAAATAGCATAAGTTACACTGGAAAACTGGGAGGATTTGGCATGTGCAATTAAATCTTTTTGTCATCCACAGCCTTGTATGTTATTAACTGGTATGAATTTTGCCTGTGCAAGTAACATGCGCCTGTCTGCCTCCCTCCCTCTGTCTGTTTGTCCCCCCACCCCTCACAAGTGATGCTTCAGCTCTGTTCTGCCGGTCGTCTCAGGCATCTTTCTGCTTTGATATTTCTGCCCATCTTTTGGGCCGTGCTGTATAATTCAGAGTCCTCCGTGGCCTTGCTTCTTAGTTGGGTTTCTTTGCTCCTTGATCTCCAGCAGAGCCTCTTCTGTGGCTTTGCGGGTGGTGGGGGAGCGTGTGTGGGCTGCCTGGGGAATGTCTCTTTGCATGAAGAATGAAATCACTTGGTGAACCGATCCAAAGTGCAAAACCCACAAGCTGGTCTGCTCCCTCCCACCATCGCTTTGCCATGCTGCTGGTCTTACCTCCTACTCCTTGTGCTCCTTCCCTCCTTTCTCTGGTGTAGCGTTGAGAGATGAATGTTGCTGTGGAAAAAGCACCAATGGCAGCGCCAAGTGGTGCAGAGGCAATCGAGCATTGCTTTTCCAGGTCAGGTGGGAGATTTGACATTTGCGTGGCCAGCGGCTGGAGTCAGGAAATCTCATTAAAAGAAGGAGAGTTATCAAGTTCTGTGATTTAGAAAAGGGTTTTTTGTTGTTTTAACTTGGTGTTACCGCTCTAAGTGGAAATCTGTGTGGTTGAATATATCAGAGGGTGTTGTGCGTGTTGGAAGGACTGGCAGCCAGCTCCCTTGCTGTACAGGGATCAGGACGAAGGAGATGCCACATGGCAGCTCCTGGCCCTTTCCATTGCGCCAGGAGACAGCTCTGCCCGTGGTGGACAGAACTGGTGTCTGGCTCTGGCTGGGCTTAGCTGAAGGTGCAAAGCAGCTGGGCCATTGGGCACTCAATGCCCTGTGCTTGGCTCCTGGCTCTGCCCAGGTCTCTCCTGTTGTGCCGCAGCAATATCAGTTGCTGCAGTAGGACAGGCACTGCTGGTCCTACCGTGGCTCTGTTTGCTCTCTGCCCTGCTGAAGCAGTAAGCTGTTTTCTGTACACCACAGCACTTTGACCTTGTTAATCACTGTGGGCTTAAATAATTATCTACTGCAACTGTTTATATAAGAAGGAAAAAAAAACCCCAAACCACAACCCACCTACACCTTGCAATTTTGGTTGTACCTTTTTCCCCCTTTTCTCTCTGTGGTGCCTTGTGCATAAATTTTGAAGTCTTGAAGTTTATAACCTGCCCCACCTGTAATTCTCAAAGCCGCATGTTCTTGGTATTCTGCCTGCACCTGGTGCTGCAGAAAGAGAGCAGTTAACTTAGCTGAGGGCACCGATTTCCTCCCTTTACCTTCAATTGCCTTGCTTATCTGCGAAGTGTCAGGGCTCTGACTCTTTCTCTCTTTCTTTCTCTCCCTTTCTCTTTCTTTCTGTCTCTCCATCTCTTGCAGTATGCAGTACTGGGCCAGGAGGCTGGAGCAGGAGATTGATGGAGTGATGAGGATATTTGGTGGAGTCCAGCAGCTCAGAGGGGTAAGCTGTCTGTCTTTTACCTGTGCTGCCTTCCTTGTGGCAATGAATGTTCTCATCTGCAGAAATCACCTGTGTGAACACTTGCAATAAGTCACCCTCTCAGCTCACTCCATGTGCAGGGTCATGGCTGGCTGTGCTTCTGGTTGCTGGTCAATTTGATGCATTTATCGAATGTGTGGGCGTGAGTGTGTTTTGTATCTGTCTGTCTCTCGGGCTGCATGTCACTGCTATCTGAGCATGTACCTGTAGGTTTTTTTCTATATGACACACTAAATGCATCTTAAATCCAGCTAGCCTTTCCTCCAGGGACTGAAGGTAGTCTAATCTTTGTTTTAATTTTAAACTTCTGTTGACAAAGCAGGAAATGTTCAAAGCATAATCTGACTAGCCATTGGAAGCTCTGTGTGTTTAAATATACATTGCAGATAAAACTGTAATTCTTGCTTGGCTTCTGTTTCCAAGTGCACAAAAAACCCTGTTACTGATGCCGGCATCTGCCTCCTGCTCCCTGACTTAGCACCAGGGTCCGGGTATGGCAGGCTGCAGAAGCCAGACCTCCTCTTTTTCTGGCAGCAGTGCTTTGGGTTGGGTTAAGGCAGTTACAGAACGGCTTTGTCATGGTTTATTAGGTTTATGGATCAAAGGGTCTTTGAGACCCTCCCTGTTTCCTCTTCCCAGTAAGACCCTGTTTCCCCTTCCCAACACTGTTGTGCTGATTAGCTGTTTTGAAATTAAGTAATTTGAAATTAAGGTTATGGTGTTAATCTAAAGAAAACCAGCTTCTCTAGCATGAAAAATGTGTTGCCCCAGAAAAAAGCATGGGGTGTATTTGTGTTTTCTCATGGCAGTGGCATGTTCTTCTCGGATGCCAATTATTTATGGGCCTCTTACTCTCTGTCTTACACTAGTTAGCCAGCTATTCTGGCTTCAATAGAACTGTTCATGTTTTATACTGTTGGTTGTAACCCATTGTCTAAACACAGAAGTTGCACTATTTTCTTTTAAATGCATTTTAAAATTAATTTAACCAAAGGCTTGCAAAACTCTTCATAGTTCATCCTTTATTCACATTCATATTTGAGCTCTAGAATGGTGTATCTGGGCTTTGCTTGCATTCATTTCAACCGAACTTCAACTGGATTGATATAAACTTCATGTGCAGCATGAAAAGTGTATACACCACTTTGGTTTTAACAAATATTTTTGATTGTATCTGTGCATTTTTGCAATGCAGTCTTGCATGTTGGCAGCATCTTAGAATCGGAGGTGGGGATGCAAGTTCTCCAGGCAATACGTAGGTGCAACAGCCAGCATACTCTTTAGCAGAGCACATTTAAAAAAAAAAAAAGACTGCTACTACATTTTGTACATGTCCTCTCTTACAATTTATTCTTATTAGCTTTGATTTTGCTCCTTTGCATGTTAAATAGGTATATCATGTAATTTTTTTAATGTCGTAATTAAATAGAAATTACACCTCCAATTTGCCAGCACTTGACTTCTATTGGCCAGTCAGTCAATTACAGGTAAGAGAGCTTCCCACTTTTTCTGTTTAATTCTTCTGATAGAACATAGTGCATCACTTTAATGGATTAATACCAGATAAACTGACTACAGAAGGATTGAAGGGGTTTTTTTGAAATCTGTTTTGGAACCTGCTTGTGAAGGGAGGGAGCTGTGCATGATTGTTGTCTCTCGTGAATGCATAAACCACCTGAAGCCAAGAAATAAGCTACTGAAAATTCCAACATGCAGCTGTTAAAACACCAGAAAGGACTAGCAGAGGCTGTCAGTGAATCTCCAGGGGGGAACTTGGGATGTGGAGTTCAGGTTTGATTCATAAATGCAATATCAAGTGAATGACACTTAAAGACCACATCGCTTGCTAGTGCAAGCTAGCATAGCTTCGCTGATGTGAAATAGCACAGAGTGCTTCATCCTGACGAACTCAGAGCTGTACTCGCAGGGAGTCCTCTTCTTGTAAAGGGCACTACCTGGGCATGACTTGGACTTTGTAGCTCACATGGTCGTGCTGGCTTGCAACTAGGATGCAGGTGTTGGAGTCCAGTACCAACCTGCAGAGCTGCAGTGTGCCCTGACGCAGAGTGAGCAGGCTCAGGGGAGAAGGGAAAGCCACTGCCTGAGGAGCAGTGGGAGCTGAAACGTCCGTCTAGCTGGAAGCAAATCCCACCCACTGGGATTTATCAGGAAGGTTTATTATTAAGCAAGAATAGGTCCATGTGGGGCAGGAAGGATAAAGAAAAATGGGGCAAGCAGAGCCTGTTTTGTGCCTGAACTTGCTGATGTTCTTTGGGGTTGCCATGTTAGCCTGCGACACTCAAAGCGTCTGCAGAGGCGCTTCTGGTACACAGTGCGTAGGGAGTGATATTAGAAGTAGGGGAAAAAGTGCTCCAGTGTCACCGAAGACAAAGCTGGTCCTTCTGAACTCAGTGGGGTCTGCCGTGCAGGTGGTGGGTCCTGCTGCCAGCTCTCCTGTGTCTATGAAGCCTGTAAGCACTGGGTGTGTTGCCACGCCAGAAATGGATCTTCCCTTTCCAGTTCAGGCCTGACTATCAAAATGACAGACCAGTAAATAATAATAAAAATAGCCTCCTCCGAGGTTTTTCACGTTTACTTACGAATATTTTTTTCTTGTGTTGATGTGAAAGGATGTGGACCTGTTCTTTGGTTATTGACTGAAATGGTATAACTGTTGTGGCATATGAGGCATGAAATTTATTGTCAGAAATATGGTGTCCAGGAACATAACAGTGCTGAATATTTTATCTCGCTGGAGTGCTGCCCACCCAAGAATGATTTTTATTTTAACTCTTCCGTCATTTCTTAGAGTTGGGGTACTAAATGTCAAATGCCCCTGCTTCCCTCCTCTCTTGCAGGGTGAACAGGCAGTCATCTCGTATGCTTCGCCTGGGGAGATTATCCAAGCTTACACCATTCAGATGCTTCTTTGCTCAAGTGGAGCATTTTTCTGTAGCAATTACAGAGGAGGGTGAGAAGCTCTGAGATGCAAAGGGGTGTCATGCTAGGGGCTCGCCTTTCAGCTGAGACACACCTCATTTCTCTCCTTAAGTCCAGACCTGGAAAACACTGAAGTGCAAATATCCCCGTTGGTCAGACTGGCTGTGGTGGGGCTACACATATATGTGAACGCTGTGGGCTTGGGGCTGTAGGGAGGACTGTGGCCTTGCTGAGTTAATTCTCTGCCCAGTGAAGTCGGCGTTCAGCCCTCTGGGTGCTTGTGGTGCAGCATCATGTTGGCTGGCCGGTTGCTCCTGGTATGCCTCAAAACAAATCCCAGCACTTGGAGATTAGGGCATGTTGCTCTTCCTGTCTGTCCTCGCCTCCCTTGTGGATCACCAGAAATAACTGAGAGCACAAATCATTGCTAGTTTAACTCTGACTGGCACAGTGATATGTGGAACCCTAAAATGCTAGCTGAATAGGTGGAAATTTTGTAAATAATTTTATTCTAGAATGAGGAATATTACACTAAAAATACAACTCCCTGACTACTCTATTCTTTTTCTGTTAGTGACTTTCTTCGTGGCTACGGTGGACTCTTCATCACTTTGCAGGACAAGAAAATGTTTGGTTTTGACATTTCCTGCTACACTGCACTAAATTCCTGTTTCTTCCAGTGTTTTGGCACAAATAAAAGTTGTTGACTTTAGTCAACAGGGGACAAATTTGTTGTGTTTCCAGCCTAGATGGTTTCTTCATGTGGCAAAACCTGCTCCAGGGTAGACTCTGGTTGAGAGAGATTTCCCATGCTGGTGCAGCCCTGTCCCAACCTACCAGTGTCCTGCTGTGCTGGCACTTGCGGCGGGACCGACGGCAGCAGAGCTGCGTGTGCTGCTGGGTTTTGTGCCTCGCGAGGCAGCTCCCCTGGATGTTGTGTTAAACCTTCCTTGCTGCATAGCCAGGCTGAGGTTGCAAGTCTCCTCTGGCTTGTTACCTAAATTGTGTTTGATCCTATGTCTCCTGAGGTGAGCAGCTAGCTGGTCAGACCATCTTCTCCTCCTCCTCCTTTAGTACCTTTTATCTGTGGCTGCCTGTTAATGGGCTTGTTTCTTTGCTAACAATTATTGAGGAAGCCAAAGCCTTCAGAATGAGATGGGGAGAAACTAACCAGTGTAAGTGCTGAGCCCCCTTTTCTGCGCTGTCTTCCTTTCTGCTCTTCTCTCTGGCCGTCCTTCCTGAGCACTGCTTCAGTAGCAGGGCTGAGCACTCACCCGGGGGCATTGCACAGCGGCGATGCAGCCGTTCGCTGTTCCGCAGACAGGCTTTAGCAGGGGCAGGGTGAGTGGCAGAGCTGGACCCGTGCTGCGCCTGCTCTCCTCTCGGTGGTTTTGATGAACGGAGCTTCAAGTCTGGCAAGCTGTTTTTGCACCTTCCTGCCCTTTCCTCTGGGCTATTGAGGGAAGTCAAGAGAATGTCCGGATCTGCCTTGCCAGCATATGACTGGAAGATATGGATACTGCTGGCCTTGGTGGTGAGGAAACACCCAGTCTATAAAAGGTCCAGCTGGCCCCAAACCTGAGCCCAGGGTGGGGCGTAGTGAGCACCTTGCTGGCAGAGCTGGGCAGGCAGTGAGCTGCTGCATGAGCTGTGCTTGGTCCTCAGCCCGTGGGACTGCACGGAAAGGAGGATGAGCCCAGGGAGAGGGTGCCCTTTGGGATGCAGCCTGCCACCTACAAGGGCTTTGCTGAATGTGGCAGAGCAGAAATGGCTGGACTTTGGTCCTTGTCATCAACATCTTATTTTACTTCTGTGGATTTTTCATTTCTCTGTCTTTTATTCTTTCTTGTTATCTTGTGCTGTTTTCTCAGCTTTGTTTTGCCAGTTTGGCATCTCTGCCTGGCAGAAGTGGTGCTGTTCATTCATCTGGCCTTTTGTGAAAGGGAAGGAGAAATCCTGCTGGCCAGGGCTTGGGGCAGAGTGACCAGGATCTGTGCAGGCGTCCCCACCTTTGTCTGCCTTGCCGCATCACCTGCAGCCTGCCTGTCCCTTCTGCTCAGCGCTGCTTCTCTGATACGTCACCTTTTGTTTTCAAAGCATGGCCATCCGTGAATTGAGGCAGCCACAAGTGAGGAACTGTGGTTGAGCCGTGCACAAACAAGAACTTGGATTAAAAAAAAATGGTGTACTAGCAGAGTTTTGGCTTGGACCTGAAGAGCTGAAGTGGCATCTACCTTGTATGTTACTGCAGTCACTAGCACTCCTCCTGTGATGGGGTCTCTGCAGTACTGAGTGTTTCACGTGGCTGTGTGAGTGCATCCCTTGCAAGGCTGCTGGTGCAGAGCTAGAGAGTCTCTTTAATGCCAGCACTAGGAGGTAAGACATGTTCTTATCAAAGGAGCTGCCAAGGTTTTCCGTTCAATTTTTTTTGATCTTGGGTAACTACTGGCATAATAGTAACATAGCCTAAATCTTCTGAGTAGCTGTGGTATTACATGATGTTTAATTTGCTCTTTTATTTTATCTGGGTATAGAAACACTCACCTGGTCATTCAGTAGGGCTGGAGAATTTGGAAAGTGTTTATGGCATTTTAAATGAATGATGCTAGCAAATCAGAGCTCCCCTGCACAGTGCTCTGCACACAGTGTCTGAGGAGCATGTCTGCTTCCAAAGGGCTCTGTCAGATGGACCGGGCATTTACAGAAGGACAGTGATGTGGTCCTTAGACATGGCAGAGTTGGGAATAAGATGCTAACTTCTGGTATTCAATCCAGTACCATAATCCACAGTTTGGACTTCAGAACACCGTAACAGAGCATCTGGCCTTTTCCTTCTGAGGAGTCAGCCCCAGCCTCCGGAGTGGGAGACGAGTGATGCCCAGTGACTGCACTGCGCTCAACAGAGTTGAGAGACCGTTTCAGCCCAAAGCTTGGGCAACACACACAGCCAGCTGCTTATGCTACAGCAGCGCTGAATGCCTGCCTTCGTCCAAATGCTGCAAGGGAGAAGGGACCTAACTAAGTTTTCCAACAGCCAGTGCCCCTCTGAGGGCTGACCAAGAGGATGGAATCTGTATCCCAGTGAGATGACAGCTCCATGCTCTTGGTTCCAAGAGCTCCATGCTCTTGGTTCCCAAGCTCATGCATTATCTGTCTGATCCTTACTGTTCCTCTCCCCCTTTTTCCTCCCCCTCTCCTACCAGCGTGCACACAGCCTGCTTCCGCACGCCATCACTGTGCTCTCCCCTGCTCCTCATGTTTGATAAGAGGAAGTGTGCGATGCCAGATAAACACATTCCTGTTCCAAACTGCTTGGGTTTATTTTAATCTGCCTGGGCCGTTCAGCAGCCTCAGCACTCTGTTCAGCACTGAGTGCAAAGCCAACAATATATTATCAAGGAGGAGCCTTTAAATGTCCTTAGCCTTGCAGCAGCTTGGTCGGAGAAGGGAGATCCTCTGTCACCCTTTGCCTGGGCCGGTGTCTGCCATTGTTAGCCCCCTTACGCCCATCGTCTACTTCTCACTCTTTCTCTCTACTAGAACCATATTGTATCCGTACTGGGAGATGTCAGGGAAACATATGCTCCAGCTTTTAGTACATTTGCATAATTAGAGTAATGTGTATGAATAATTTATAGCTCTTTGTGGCTGCTCAGTGTGTGACGTTAGCACCCCTTGCTAAATCCTTTCCAGTGGGTGGTGCAGATCCTGCACCAGAGCCATTGTGCCGATGCAGTGTACAGCCTGTTGGCAGATGCAGGAGCCCTGCTTTGAGAGATCGGGGTGTGCATATATATATGTGTGTGTGTATGTATATATATATATTTAGTGGAGAAAGATGGACTCTTACAGTTACAGGGGAAGAGCAGGCTAGAAGTCTGAGAGGCTAAATTGCCTTAGACTCTTAGGCTCAAAACTTGTTCCCTTTATGCAGAAGCTGTGAATTAAAATGTTCTGCAACATTTGAAAGCTGAGGCAGGGATTTTTCCAGCAGGACTCAGGTGTGACTAGTTTGTTAGTTTGTGTGCCAGGTTTATGGGGTTTTTTAAATGACTTTTCAGATCATAAAACTTAGTAGCTTGTGGGGGTGGGGAAATAAACTTGCCTGCACTGTATCACAGAGCCTGATCTCAATCAGTCAGTCAATAAATAGTAGCAAAGGATTGCCTGGGCACTATCTCACTATTTACCAGCTCTTCAGTGTGTGAGTTCTCATGCTGGAAAGCCCAAAGTCCCAGGTAGGTTTTCTAAAGGAGCGATCCTAGTGGTTGAATTCTGGTATTTATGTTCCAGTTAATTTTAGCTTAAACTGTATTTGGTCCTTTCCAAATGTTTGAGAGCCTTGGCTGGAAAGCACTGTGTAAACTGGAATGAAGTGCAGGCATGCACACTTACTAGCTCATTAGTATTACCCACTGGGAAACTGAGGCAGGTGGTTAAGCAGAGTAGGTCTGCATAACGAATGTGTGGTGCAGCCTGGGCTGTTCTCGATCATGTGTACAGCCAGTGGGTCCTTAGAGGGGTTTATGTTTAGAAGGGTAACAGGCATAGTAATAGTCCTTAAAGCCCTTGCTTTGAACCTTTTCACTTTACAAAATTACTTTGTAAAGATAATACACTTGCAGCTAGTTGGTGAGTTGGCAAAATCAGAGGGGATTGCTGTTGAGTTTTATGGAGTCATTTCTGATTTATATTGCTGTCAGTGACAAGTTAAATGAGCCCAGCATTCAACAGACTGATGTTCAGGTGCATGCATCTCCTGAGTGCACTACTCTTCACTTCATGTCCAAAAATGTAGCTGATGTACCAAGCCAGTCAACAACCATGTTTGTAAGATCCTCATGAATATTCAGTGAAACTCTTACAATTGATGGTGTTGCCATTACACAGCCATATGAACCCATGGGAGTGATGAGACCTTGGTCGGTGTTTCTGGAAACCTCCCTCAGACAGGTTGTCCTGCCCCTGACTGTGTGGTCCCCACATCCGTTCCAGGCTAAATCGTTACCTTCAGGCTGCATTTAAAAACAACGCAAGACAAAATCCAAACCAACCCTGCCAGAATGCAGGATGAATAATTAGGTGGAGATCATTAAAGTTTGCCTCCTTAAAAACATACATAGATTATTCTCTAATGGAAAGTTAATTGTTTTATTATTCTCTCCAGATGGTTCTTTTCCTTTACATTCACAGGGGAATTGATATAGCCTGGGATTCAGTCTCCTGTGAGCAGAGTTGATAACCAAAAATGCAACTCTGTCGCTGATCAAGATACAAAACAATAGTAAATATGTATACGTATTCCATCATAGTTTCAGATTTTAAATATTATAGGCTGTAAGTGCCCCCTCAACTCGAAATGCTGCAGGCTGTGGAGTTTGCATTTCTCTTCCTGGTAGGTTTGTCAAGCAAATGCTAGGTATCGGACACTACCGAATCCTGGTTTTCATGTGGCTGATGAATTGCTTCCAAATACTGGACTGTGGAGGAGCCTGCAACTGCCAGCGCTGAAATTTGCAGTTGTAATAAAAAGGTTTAAAGAAGGAAGCTGTCGTTGGATAACTCTGGGTTATTGTATGGAGGAAGCAATAAGATGTGTCACATCTCCTTTGTTCTATATGCAGAAATGCAGGAGGGCTTGGGAAGGTGGGGAGAACATGGTGGAGGTGACTTGTCAAGGGCACAGTTGTGGTTTTTATGTTCTAGTGTGGCTTCAACCTGGTAGATTGCAGCTGCGAGCTTGCATGTTAAGTGAGCATATTTATCGTTTCTCATTACCACAGATCACCTTTGACATCCGATGTGAATAACTTGAATGGGCCCCTTATTTCAAACACCCAGCCATGCTGACCTGTTGGCCTTCAATGATTCTGCTGGTTTTATAGGTACTTATTTCCTTTTAATTATTTAGAGTTAAAATATTATTGTAAGGGAGGGAGAGAGAGTGGAGTCTGATATTAGATCAGCCTTGTCTTCCTCACTGAAGTCCAGGTGGTGTGCTTATATCGGAGAGCTTTGCTTGAAGACTGAGGACCTGTGCTATGATTAAAGCTGTGCTTTGCTGTTGCTGTATGGAAAGAGACGGCTCTGCTTTCGGGAGGAACTGCCTCTTGGGAGACTCCAGGTTTTGGTAAACTTCAGGGTTCTGTAGCTTCCCAACACTTGTATCCTTTGCAGCTAACTTTGACGATGCTGCATACAATGAGCTTGAAGAAAACACACTCTTTTGTGTCTTACGGATAAGCCAGGCCTTCTCATAGTTTGAGAGGTCGTATCCAAAGCAGAGGGAATGAAGGGAGAAAGGAAGATGAACAGGCTAAGGAGGAAATGTAGCAGGAAGGTGATGCTAATGGTTATGGATTCTCCTCTCCCTTCTGTTGCTCTTGGGCTGATCAGTGCCAACTGATGTACGTGGAGCATCTCCTCTTTGTTTTGATATATTTTGGAGGATTTCTGTTTTGGTTTTGGGGATTTATATTTTTGTCTGGTCCTTGTGATTCAGTTATTCACTGGGCTTCAGATTTTATTGACTTTTTTCCCTTTTCTAACTGACCTTTCACACCTGTAAGTGTCCAAGACAGATTTAGTATGTGTTTGTTCAGCACCTACCATAACTAATAGCATCATGCTTTTTGGACACTGACCATAGTATAAATATTAAATAGTAAGTAAGAGTGCTTAGAAAAATCCTGTCTGAATGAAACATGAGATTTGCCTGTGTGAAGAGATGCTGTGAATGAGAGGCATGGCCATTTCTATCAGGGCTGTTCCCTAAATGTCTGGGTGATGTGTCTTGGACTGGTGGCAGGATCTAGATGTTTGTATGTGTCAGAGAAGGCACTCTAGGGATTGTTTAAGCAGTAGTATTAGTTATCATCTGTTGGATGCCCAAGTGAAGCCTTTGCTTGTAGCTAGGAGGCAGGGAGCAGATTTTCAGTTCCCTGCTGTGACTGTAAGGCCAGGTAAATAGAGAAGGAGGAGACAGCAGGGGGTTTATGTGACTTGAGGAGCAAAGAAGATTGTAATGGTAAATGTTGGATTACTTTTAAAAACAAGTAGGTCGCTGAAGACACCATGGTTGGTGAACAGAAAAAGAAAGAAAGGCTGATTTATTCCTTGTTCTTCTAAAGATTTGTTACACTGTAAAGCTCACTTCACTGCTCAGCGTGCTGTCATTTTTAATTTTGGAAGTTCTTTGTTTCTCTTTTTGTCAGTGGTCCAGCAAGGATGACACTGGACCTGAGATTAGGGACCTGGGATCTTCAAAAGAGCCTTGGTTCCCGGTTCCCCTGGGCATTGTGAGTAGGCTGGGCCTTACCATAGTGCTTGTTGGGAACATCATCTGGTGTTTCAGTTTCCTGCTGTAGCAGGGATTTGCCTGTGACCCTACGGTCCTCAAGACAAAACGTTTAAAATTCAAACTGTGTTTTGTCTTCTGCCCCTTTTGCAGAGTGCTAGCATGCAAAAAACCCCCATTCTTCTCCATCCCTGCCTTTTGTAGAAGGGGAAAAAATGGCTACTTTACATCAAGTGATAATTATTTGACATGAGGTATCTACATGGAGTATTCACAGCATCTATACAGTGTATGTCTGATTCTGTTTATAAATGATAGCTCCACTGTATTCTTAAACTCTCAGTGTCTTGGTGTTCATTGAAAAAGAAATCATAGCATGATAATACCGTGCTTACATCTAGTGCATTTCATGGCTGATTATTAAAATTACTTGCAAACAAGTTTGCTCTCACATCTCAATACAGAAGAGAAGGAAAACATTACAGTCTGTCCACTGTAAGTAGGTAAATTGAGGCTTGGGCAAGGGAAATCCTTACTCTGCACAGTGAGTCTGATGGAGAGCTGGGGAGGGAACCTGTGAATCCCGACTCCAAGGCTTATCTTCCAAACGTCTTCCTTAATAACAACTGTTCCGTTTGTCACTTCTGGCTCATTACTACATCTATTAGCACTGAGCAATGGATCCTAGGAAATAAGTGAGAGAGACAAACTTTCAGCTTTGAATTCTCCCTTAGGAAACTTATTTCTGGCATGTTTCACAAGTGGCAACTTCTTGTAGGGTTTATAATGTGGTATTTTCTCTTTGGCTCTGCCCTCAGCTCCCTCCCATGACCAGGTGATATGCCTTTGCTCTTGCCTTGCCTCTGCTGTTGGTGAGTGCGAGTTTGGAGGGCTGTGCTCCTGATGCAGAGCCTGAGCAGCAGTTGATTGCTAGCTTTCCCTCCTCCTTAGATGTGTGCTAGCTCTCGAACGACATTCTGAGGTGCCTGAAGCATTCTGTGGAAGAAAATTAATTGGTTTTGACAAACCACAGCAGTCCCTTGGGTGCCTGGGAGTGCAACATTTATTGAAACCAGGCAGGAAATCAAAACGCTCTGGTGTTCATTCACCTCCAGTGCAGCTGTATCAAAAAAAAATAATAAAAATATCCTTAACCTTCCTCTGGATTTTTGACTCTGACATTTGGATCATCCACTAACTTTCTAATAAAATCTCCTTTTTCTTGTTAAAAGCGAGTTTAATGGTCATGAAAGATGCCCGAATGACAGCCCAGGGAGTAGATGGTCTCTGTTTACCCACAGGGCAAATGCAGCATCAGGGCAAATGTACCTGCCATTGTACTTCCACCTTGACCTGCAGTATCCCAAAGGAGGGTAGAGAATTGCAGGTTTTCGGCACTTCTAGGTTTGGCCTCTCTGCTTACACAACTCAGTAAGGAATCAGGCTTCTCCTGCTATTGCAAAACAGTATTAAGGAAGGATTTTTCATCACAGCTGTAAGTATAACAACTTCAATGCAAACCTCAGACTGAAAGCACTCTGCTAGCAGAAACCATCTCCTAGCCCCACTCTTCCAGGAGTCTGGCCTGTCTTCCTAACATATTGGTTACAATATGATTCATTTCTAAAACATATGCTGATACCCAGTGCAAGTTACAACCATTCTTGTTGGCAGAAGAAGATACCTATATGTGTGGAAGGTGTGCTACGGTGCGTAGCCCCTGCTGTGTCTGTGCCTACAGCGATGTGGATGCCCTTCACTTGGACACTGGCTTGAGGTCACTGGTCTGCTCTGTGCAGACTTGCTGATGGGAGTCATTAAGTTACCATCAAGTTTGAATTAGTGTTGGTTCACCTTTAAAATATAATCATCAGCACTGTTCTTCATATGACTGAAGGCAAGACTGGGAAATGAGGGTAGCAGTTTTTAAACAAAAGCTAGTTACTGCCTAGGTGCAGTCACAAAATAGGATTGGTTTTAGTTTTACCTGGGGTGTCCACCTGTCAGCCTGTGAAGTGGCATGTGGTTGCTGGACCATGCCCTGCTTGATAGGGCTGTGGAATCTTTTTACAGGTCTTTTGCTGTCTGTAGGCGTCCCCAGGAATGGTGTTAGTAGGGGGAAAAACATGCTTTTAGCCTGTAGGATTAGGGTTATCGCAGGTCCTGGCCTCATGGACTGGAAAGTACTAGAGCCACTGGAAAGGACTGGGGAGAGGATTCACAGACAAATAATGTAATGGAGTTATTCAGCCCCTCCAGGGGCCTTATTGCAGCAGATTTTGGGGGGTTTAGCAGGGTTTTTTTTCTGTTGTCTGTCACCGCAAGATTTATGTGGGTATGGTAGGGGTGAACACTCTGAATTCAGTAAACAAGTCTCTGGGGGAAGCTGTGTGTTAGGCAGAAGGCCTTTGCGTGTGTTCTCGGCGGCTGCAAGTGCCAAACGGAGGTGGGACACCAGGCTAAGAAACGAGCTTTGCCCCAAGACTGTTGGTGTGGTTAGAAACCCTGCAGGTGGATTGAAGCTCCTGCTAATTGCTGGGGTGACAGAGATGGGGAAGCGATGAGGACAGAGGAAGCATTTGCTTCTGAAGTCTTGCTGTGAATTGGCTCTTTATGGTTATTGCTTGCAGAGATGGAGCAGGGGTGCATGGTGTCTGTAAAAGGGACAGATGGGGAGACCAGCCTTAGTAGGTCCTTGAGACAGAGCAGGTAACGTGACTGCGGCAGCGAGTGGAGGAGTGTGAATGGCTGCTCACTCTGCGTCATGGTGAGATGGTGAGAACTCCTTAAGCAATTAATTAGCACAGCTGAGAAGCCTGAGCTCAGTGCTGAAGGTGATCTGCAGTTGTACCAACAGATACGCAAGCAGGCTTTATTTTTCTGGCTTGAGACCTAGCTGGGGGCCTGTCTTGGTGGTTGTTCATGATTAGCTTTTAGAAGCATTGCAGTATCTTGTAGAATAGCTTGTAGAAGCAGTGCCTTTAGAAGTCCAGTAATGTGGGAGGCCAAAGAGGGGGTTATCAGCGATCCTAAATGCAGCTTTGGCAGGTCTGGGTACTGTAGGAGAAATGCTCACATACATGGTCCATGGCAGAGTGGTGCTTCCTCGCTGTAGGGCTGCACCATCCCACCTGTCTGATGTGGGGTCACATGGAGGGAGATAAATGGGCACCAGCACTCAGGAGGATGGTCAGAGTGTGGATGGCCATATGGATGGGGTAGTCAAAGGTTCGCACTGGAAGCAACTGTGATCTGAGTGCTGGCAGAGTTGATGCACGGAGTGGCAGCAGTGCTCTCTGTAATTACTGCATGGGTTTCTTCCTTACCTTTTTCCTCTTCTAATGATTTTGCTTTCTGGAATAACAATTATCTACTTTGGATATCAATTTCTGTAGGAAACTGTCTCTAGCTAAAATTGTAAATTAACTGCTTTGAAGCTTATGTCCCAGATGTCAGTAGTGATAGATACTGTTGAGTGGTTTCTAGCTAGAAAAGACTTTGAGCAGTGTCATTTTTCATGGGAAAACTTCCCATATGCTTCTCCAAGAGGCTTTTCTGGGCAATTAAGTGACATGCTGTATGCAGAGATAACGTGAATTCAGAGAGCTTTTGCATTTCATCTTCTATGACATATCGTACATACAAAGAAAGTGGTCACCATGGGTTTGGCCCTTGGTCTCAGTTACTTCTACAGGAGCAGGTCTACACCCCAGCTATCGCCCATAACCAACAGGACTCTGCGGTGTTTGTTGTATGAGCAGTGATACAGTGTGAAGCTGGGATGTGGGAGGATCTGCAGCAGAGAGAATCCCATCCTTAAGGACAAGGCAGCCCACTGAATGGCGGAGTAAACTACTTAGCCTTGCAGGGCACCAAGGCCCTTCAGCTCCTAAGCCAGTGGGATGCCTGGTAACAGAGGTGGTAATGCTCCGGACAAGGTTTAAGTGTCATGGGAGTAAAGAGCCTTTGATGCAACTGAATGGCACCTTCTTTTCCTCTCTTATTTAACAGACTAATACAATTCTTCTCACAAGGAGCACGTGACTGGGTGGCGAAAACCAAAGTGTGATGCTACTCACATCTAGGGCAACAGGACAAAGAAGTCTGGGGGACTTCTGCCAAAATCATCATTCTAGATGCATGCAGGGTCTCTTGTGGCTCTTGGCAAAGGAAGGGTACAGCAAGGATTGTGAGTTAGGGGGGTTTTGCAGAGTCCCCCACAGAGAAAAAGAGAACATCTTCTGGTAGCACTGGTTGCTTCAATCAGCTTGAGAACCAAGGTGTGGGCTCTCCTGGCTCCTGCATGGCTCCGTGCACCATGCCATCTGCCTCAGCGCTTCCCAGGAGTCAAGCTCTCTTCTGTTCAGGATTTTCCTTGCTTGACTCCTCTGTGCCAGCAGTCCTGAGGTTCCTGCTGCTTTGCATTACAGCCACGTGTCAAGAAATCCCAGCTCCTGGGGTCAAGAGCTAAGCGTTTGCTTCTTTATCAGATATTTACTTAGGAGGATTTCATTATATTGAATCTACTAGCTTTGAATAAATTCATATGCAGTAAATTTATTCTTGTTCTTTTTGAAGGGACTTCTATGCTAGAGAAAACTTTGAAGAAGACCATTTATACCAAAAGCAATTACTTTCCTGGTAATTTTGTATGTATTTTACTGCAGATACTGTATTTCTATTTGACTATGAGCTTTTTCTTGAGTGCTACTGCTGTGCTGGAAGTGACAAAAGTTAAATACTTGAATTTGTGGTGCCCCAACATTTTCACAGTTAACACTGTGAAAGGCATTTATTTGTCTACGCACTTATTTGAACAAGCTCCACCTGTCTGAATAAAGCTACGCGTTGATCGTATCAGAGTCCACTTGTGGTTGCTTCATGTGAAGTGTATGGGGGTTTGGTTTTGTTTTCTTGGGGTTTTTTGGTTGATTGGTGTTTTTAGCAAGACCGGTGTGTCAGCTTCTGTTGTTGGATTTCTTCAGCTGGATGGTAGAGATGGTCTTACGTGATACTGCAGAGGACACCTCCAAAGCCTTGTCACTCAGTTCATGAGCATCCAGGAACTGTACTCTGCAATATGGATAAGCTTAAGTATTGGCAAAAGCAGCTTACCATATGATTTGGAATAACAAACCAACCTGTAAAAATCCATCTGCAAATAACTGTCAAACGTGTGGCAGGGCTAAGGCTGAATTCTTCACTTCAGCAGCTGGTTTGCTCTGCAGTACGCTGTAATGCCATATATGCAGGAATCTCTTTCTGGTGCCTCAGTTGCAGCCCTCTGTGCACAGGATCTCCTGCAGTCACTTGAACACATTCAAAACAAAGCAGGAGGAAAAGTAAGAATTTAGGCAGTTTGGTCTGATAATCCAAGGCCTCTCTCCACTGGTTTATTTTGTGCGGTGTACTTCAAAGGAAAGAAGAACACCAGGTAAGTAATTCAGCACCTCTGTGTTGAACAATAAAACTACTCTGTGGTCCCTGTGATTAAAAAGCAATGCTTTGGGGCTGGAGGTTTGCTTTACCAAAATTACTGGTTGCATAGATATTGATGGTGGTAATAGCTGTCCATCCTCCATTTAAATGTGCTCTTAGCATTTCTAGAGTGCAAGCATGTGGATGGATCCTTTTCAAAATGGACAAGGGGAAATTGGGGGGACGTGCACAAGGGAAGCATATTCATACTAAAATCCAGAAGAGTAGAATATAATTTTTTTCCAACATGAGTTTCTCATTAACAAGATGTGTTTCATTTAGAAGTGGCTTATTGACTGGTTTAAAAAAGGAAAAACAAAACAAAAACCTTAAAGAAGTGTAGGTCCCTGTTAACTTGCAAATTCTATATTCCATGCTGGATTATTGTTTTTTTGGGAACCAATGACAGTTACAATGTGCATGTCTACATATTTCATCAGAAAGCAAAAATTGTTTTTTTAAAGGGAAACTATTGTACAGAAAAAAATCAATTAATTCTAAACTATTGCTGTTGTAGGCTGTAACAGTTGTGCTCAAGCCCAAATCTGAAATGAACAAAAAACATGTCATCTGAACAGCCCTCAACATCCCAGTCTAAACTTTGGCTAGCTTTAACCCTTGCAATAGACTGAAGAGAAAAATCACATAGTGACTTTCCTATTATTGCTGTAATGAGGTAGACAGAAACATTTGTCTGAGCATTTCTATGGCATGAGAATGTCGTAGAGCTTTCTGGGCTGTTCGTTATCCAAGTAAGCCACTTGCATCTGGAGGAACCACACATCCCACTTGATTTTTTGACCTTTTTTCCTCGCATGGCATTTGGTTTAGGATTTAATGACAAATAGAAAATTTATTTCTGGATCAGTAGGTCTGTGAAGTTTCAGTTAGTCCAGATAGGGCACAAACTTGAGCTGATTTGCTGGCAAAAGGAAGGACAGGCTTTTGTGTTCAGGTAAAAAGTAGTTGGTCAGAATATCTGTGGTGGGGTCCCGTCTCTGTCTTGAGCCTATTCTGCGAGCCTGCGTAGGTCCTTGATCTCTGTGCATCATCCTGGTGTGGGAATGTATTGATGGACTCCCACAGTGAGGATTTCCAAATTCACATTCAATGAATGTTGGTAACACCCGCCACAGAAAAACCTAGGGACAAATTGCACGCTATTGGTTATTTTTAAAAGGAAACCAAAAGAAAAATAAGCACGCTGTGAGTGTTTTGTAATTCATGTTTTGAAGTTGACACTCAATAGGTAGAAATTAGCCTGAACTGAAAGTAAAGAAAAACTTTGGGCACAACAGGGCTTTGCACTACTTTGCTAGTATTCATAGAAAAGTGCATTTTGGCAGATCTCTAGTTTCAGCTTCTTCATGTGCTATTATAACCCTCTTCATAGAGATCCAGCAAACCTTGGAAAAATCACACATGTGAACTCACTTAAATCTCCCCCCCGCAAGCTTCTGAATGGGGGTTTAAGGCTCAAGCTGCTTCTACTTGTTGTGATCTGCTTCAGTTTTAGTTATTTTTCTCATGAAAGACTGAGCAGAAGTGAAATCGGTGCTGTAATAAAAGGTGTCCCTATTTCATAAGGACCTTAAGAGCAGCTGTTGAGGACAAACATTAGCCTAAGAAGGTCTCCAGGGGTTGGCTTTGACGGAGGTAATCTTTCTTGTAATACCATTCCTAATGTGGATCTCTGTTAGCTATATGTAGTAATTTCTTCCTCTGTATTTGTTCTGGAACATCTCTAGGGCTGCTTGTATGTGCTGTAGAATATTTACTGTATTTCTTTCCATCTATTTTGCCATGGTCTTATAATATGTATCTGTTGCAGATCTGTTCTCTTCTAAATGTGTACTGTTCCTCCTAGTTTCTCCCTTACCCCTTATAGCAGGTTTTTGTTTGTCTTCTCCCTCAGATGTCCTTCTCTGAGCGTTGCACCTGTGAGCTGAGGGTACTTCAAATTGCAGTTGCAGTTCCTGCTCATGGTATTTGCAGCGTTGGGAGCAGAAGGGAGAGAAGCGGTACAGCAATGGTTGCCTCAGTATCCTCTGATTCTCACTGGTGGCTCCTGTTCAGATATGTCTGTTGTCCAGCAGATACTTAGGAATTCAACTATGGTAGCTACAGTCTCAAGCTTGTTGCATTTGGTCCTGGCGTATTTCCCCAGCAAATCCTTCCTGCTAGCTATTCACTTCTCCTGTCCTGACGCTAGATGTTATCAAGTGGCATCTTGATGCTTTGAGATGTCTGGAGGTGTTTTAGGAATCTTGTTGCTCCTACTTCTCTTTCTTTGCATCTCTTTTCCTGCACAGAACATACCATAATAGAATAACACCTCGTGGAGGAGACTGGATTTTGTTTTGACTATTACCGCTTGATCACATTTGTCATTGCTTTTTCCTGCTTATTTTTTCCATGTGTTGGATTTACCTAAAGATGTTTTGGTCAAATATTGAGGCACCCTAAACCATGGAAGAACAAGTCTTCTCTAAGAATAATATAGAACTCTTGTTCAAATCTTCCCCTAACTCTGCCACCCCAAAACCTATCTTCACCCCTATGCCACCCCACCCATTATACATGCAACTCCAATGTTTCTGGTGGCAGATGATTTCTTTTATTTGTCATCTAGAGCTCTCCTGCCTGTCTGGCCATTTGTCTAGAAAATCTAGATAGCTTTTAGACCGGTCAGAAGAATTCCGTGGCACCGAGTTAACTAAGAGGTCGGGGACTCTCTTCATCTCTGAGCTTTTGTTTGTTCCAACTCAACAGAAGGGTGTAGCATTTGGGATGGGTCTGTGTCACGTCCATGGTGTGCAAGGGAATCACTCTTGCATCTGTTCTGCCACCTCTTCTGAAGAGCAGCTCACAGCTGCAATTTCTGCAGCCAGAGGGACTCGGCAAGTGGTGGATCAACAGGATTGTCCAAACTGTCCCAGGGAGGGCCCTGGAGATCGCTGGGTGTCAGCCAGAGCCAGGCCTCTGCTGCTTTCCTGGGAGACCTGGGGCTGCATCACCCATCTGTCATCCCCTAGGAAGGGAAGAGATCCAGCTGACCAAACTCAATTACTTTGTCAATGAGGATAAATAAGGATCATAATCCAATTGTTATGGCAATTGCAATGCAGCAAACTCGAGGCACCTTTCCAAGGCTTCTATATTTATACTTCACTCATTTAAAGCAAAAGGAGGCAGACCAGCTTTTCCCGGGCTTTCCCCATCTCCCGAACAAAGCACATTGCCAGCTCAGACAGCCCTGTGATGGTTGATGGATGTCAGCAGGACCCTCTCTCTTACTGTGTCTTACTGGTACGCTCTGCGTCTAGCACCAGGGACTGAAGGCTGGTGGTGACTTACAAAAATAGTAAATACATAATAATTAATTAATAATAAAAACCTTCTTGGCACTATAGTTCCCAGCTGTAGAGCATTGACTTCACCCTCTCAGTACAAAGCTTTAGCCAACAGCTACAGGTGGTGATCCCTTGTACCAAAACTATGGGAAGTTAGAAGTATTTCATTTAAAACCTAAGTTCATAGTCTTTTTAATGTGAAAATATAGCATAGCATCCAAGTTTGTAGTACTCAGGACTATGGGTGAAGGAATTTTCTGAAAGTCTATAAGCAAATCTGAACAAAATTGATTATTATCAGGTCCTTTCAGGAATTTGTCTTAGTTTTTTTCTATGTTCCAATCATAACAACAAGATAATGAAGACAGATTTTTCCATAGCTGTAACTGAAAGCTTGGTACAGGCTGTAGTTGAGGCAACCAGGTCATACTTTGATTGAATTATTAAAGATTGTTGTATCTAATTGCTCGGATACAAGGAAGTTAGGTCAGCAGCATAGCACCTACAAAGTGAGGTCTAATGTTACATTAGACCCCTTCTACAGGTAACTTGTGTGCAATGCATTTGTTCTAATGACTCATGGCTGATGCAGATGAGGTGCGTGCCATGACTACTTGTACAGTGGTAGACCACATATCCACGATCTTCAAAGGCAGAGCTGCCATGCCCCGCTGCGTGCCACAGCGGCGGTGGTCGGGGGCTGAAGGGCTGAGTGGGGAGCTCTGAAAACACAAAGGTGTCGAGTCTGGAGGACTGATCTCTCCCTGGTCTCCTCCTATGTAGAGACCTATGTTCCCGCACTCACTGTGAAGTCATAAAATCAATTACAAATTGAAGGCCAGATTCATGAGTTCACTTCAGCTGCTCTAGTGGTACAAAACAGCTGCAAATTTCAGCTTTTATGCTGTTGTTACTTCCCCCAGCTTTTATGTGTTAGTAGCTTTGCCTTTAAAAGCATTTTTTTAAATGGCTTGAGATTGATGCTTAACTTCAAAGTGCTAACAAATATTGCATTGCAAATTCCTCCTTGGGCTACTTGATTACGTTTTTTTTTTTTTAATAATTTTGAAAACAAAGGATATTCTTCAGGGAAATACTATGCTAAGGTGAATGATGTTTCAGAGCACACATCAGTGCAATCTGAACGGGGCATTGCAGTTCCAACAGTCAGTTCTAAACCCAGGATTCACAAACTAGTACCATTTGGGTGCTCTTGTTAGAATTGATTGAATCATGTCAGAGTTCAATTTGTTTTTTAAATTTTTTTTTAGATTAACTGTGGTTATTTCATCGTTATCTTCAATACTGAAAGTTCTTACTCTCACTTCTTTTAATAGTATTAAGCAAAAACATAACAATCATGATTAAGGTTTAAGAACCCAAGTTAAGTAACATATTTCAAAATGTAATATATTTTTTAAAAAAAAGTCTCACATTATGCAACTACCACACAATTTAATTTTTGGATGGTTTCATTGTGCATTTCAGGTTGCAGATATTGCTAGCTTTTCTTTCCAGTCTAGTGTTAAAACATCAAATTTCCCAATTTCATCATGCATGTTCTTGCACAGTTGCTTTTTAATATTTCATCCAAAATTACTGATATGCCTGCTCTGCTTCATAATGCTTTTTTGGGGACTAATGACAACTCCTTAGGATTTGTAGGGGTTTTCTCATGTTCAAATTGGTAAGTATTCTTCCCACTTAGCTCTATCTTAACATAGATTTATTTATTGTAACTGAAAGCTCCTGGGGGACAAAATCGCCCCTGGCTTTATAGCCTTTTTAGCAGGTCCTTAAACAATTAACTTGAATTAACCAGCAATGTCTGGTGTGTGTGCCTGTACGGGAGGTAGGTTTGTGTTTGTATAGCCCCACAGTGCCATCGAGAAGAGACAACCCTACACAGACTAATGCACTGTTTTCCTGGATTTGAATGGCTTTTCTCTAGAAACATCCTAGCCATGGTTTTCCGAAGTTTATAAAATGACTGTCTCCATGTGTCTGCATAAGTCAGGTGTAAAACCATCCAACAAGTTAAATCAGAAATCAGACAGAGAGGGGACAAGGGAGGGGAGATTATATAATCCTCTTTACTGGAACAAGTGAAAGTCTCACTATTTTCCCCAAATAGGCAATATGCTCTGTCAGCACAACAATAAAGTGCGTGTGTGCATATTCATCACAACCTGTATAGCCATACATTTGTATAATTAATCAGGATTGGGGGAAAACACATTTGCATCTACGCAAATGGTCTTCCAAAAAATAAAGCAAGGAGAGACTGTTCCAAGTAATCACAACAACTCTCCTTGCTCAGTGCAGCAGGTCGGCTGACGGCGCTGTGAACTTCCATGGAGCGGCTTAAGGAAGGAGATTTGGCTATTAATTAATAAGTTCAACACTTGTGCCTTTGCACCCGTGTGACTGTGCCTGCCCAGGGCAGCGGTGTGTGGTTGTGGGGGGCAGGAGGCACGTGCATGCAGTCAGTGCGTGTGTTGATGATGGCTCCTTTGCTCTCGGGAAGATTAACCTATTTTTAGACCAAACTGTTGGTGTGAGGCCAGAAGAAACCTTCCATCTTTTAGATTTATGGAGGTTGCCAGGCAGATCTTAAACACTTTCTCTAAGCTGCATTTATTTGTATTTTGGCTTCTTTTTGAAGGCCAGGTTCCCTGTATCTCCTTGGATAGGACTCTCGATGTTGAAATGGGTCTGGAGTTTGTCAAGTAATCTAATTCATTCAACATTTGGAATTACCGTGCTAAAAAAAAGTAATTTATTTTCTAATTATTCCCTGTCTTGCACAACCGTGCATCGCTGAAGTGTCGCTATTTAAAATATTTATCTCTTTCCACTATGTGATCTGCTTGAAGGCCATGGAGGGGTGATGAAATAAAAGCACTCATTCCCAACGCAGGCACATTACTTTGACTTGTCTTGGGCTGTTTTGACGTCTCCCTGTAAATACATTTATTTTTCATTAGGATGTTTCTGGGTTTGTGGCATCCAGGAAAGCCAAAGCCATTATGCTGTTCATCTGTTACAGGCAAAATGAAGATAAACAAGTGTAATGAACTCCTGCTGAAGCCATTTCTCTGTTGTCTTTCCTTGCTGGAAGCGTGTGCCTGTGCGGGTACAGCCTTGCTCGTGCAGGCTGGATGGGTGTGAGCTGCTGTCGGCACTTGCATTATTCATTTGCGAGGAGGATTCAAGCTGCAAGTGCGCTGTAGTCCTAAGGTTTTGCTGTTGTGTCTGGAGAGCTCAGGCATGGGGCATCACACGTGGCTTCCTTCAGGGAGCTGTGGTTTTTAACTTGTAACCTTGCTCCCACCCACTTGCTCCCACAGCAGTTCCCTCCATCCCTCTCCACTGTGTGGCAAGGATAAATACAGCGGAGATGGAAATGTGAGGATGTAGTGCCTGTGAGGTCCAAGTAGGTACTGATGGGGCCGGTGCTGGGGATTGGAGGAACCTGCAGAAGATGACGTGCTCACTGCAGGGATTTCTTGTGCAGGCTGGATAGCCTCATCGCAGCGATGGGCTCAGGAAGACTAGCGGAGAGCCTGTGGCATAGTAGCAAATATCCAGTACGGTTGGAGGTTGGTGGATAGGGAGTTAAACACAGCCAGAGACAGGAATATTGTTTGGAGATCAGGGAAAGCTTGGAAAGGATAGAAAGTAAGCTGCAGAGAGGCATGAAGACAAGAATAAAAATGAAAGCGAATATTGAGCTTTCTGGGGTGGTAGATATGCTCTTTCTTCTTCCTAGTCTTTCAATTATTTCTCATTTATTTGATCCCTCCCTCCTGCGCCCATCCCCACCCTCCCAAACTGACTTGCTCATTGAGTCTGAGCAAGTTTATGCTGAATTTTAAAATAACTTCTTTTTCTCCATCTCTAAACTGCTAATCTCCCAGGCTGAGGAATCCTGGGACAAAGAGGAGTCTGCAGAGTGGAACTCTGTAAAATTAGCTTTTGCAGCATTAGTGTTTACACAGTTACAGGCTGAAGACCTGCGCCCCCCCGCCTGGCAGTCTGCCTCCCTTCCCCGGGGAGGCTGTATGGCAGCGCAGAGCAAGCTGCCTTCCTCCTCCTCCTCCTCCCTTGCAGCCATCCCTCTGCTGCAAGAGGAGCGGAGGGGAGACATTCACATCCATTCAGACAAGGGTTTAATTTGTGTTGTCTCGGGCTCGTCTGCTGTTACCAGAATGCGTTCTCTCTCAAATACAGCATAAAATCCAAATTCTGGTGCCGATGTCAAGTCATGGGGGTGATTAGCTGGGAAAAGAGGGCATGTGGGGGGATGTTTTTGGGGTGAAGGCGTTGAGCTCAGACTTGGCGCATGCTGTGCATTGCCGCCTTGTGCTGTAAGTCCCCCGTCTGATCTTGGGCAAGTGATTTAATCTGGGACCTGTGTGTGCAGGATAGGGATGGGTTTGGAGCCGAGGGAAGGTGCAGAGGTGAGTGCGTTACAGGCTGGTGTACTGCTGCAATACCCCCAAAGGGAGAGGCCTGTCCGTGCCTTTGGGAGATATGCAGGTGGTGAATGGCTTTGAGGGAGTTGCTGCAACATGGAGGCTGCAGAGCCACCCAGGGCCCTCTGCCTGGGTGCCCGAGCGAGCAGAGAAGCCAAAGCACCTGTATCTCCTGTCTTTACACTCATAACCATGAACCGTGCGTTGTCTCATGCACTAGAAACGCCTGCAGTCCCTCTAAAAACAGAGCTCTTCTGGCTTTTAGAGGCCTAATGAGACTGCATGTGTGTGTTGTTCTTATGCAGCAATAGATGGTGCCCTGAAATCTAGCTTTGAGCTCCTTTTGACCATTTCATGTGCTCTCTTATGCCCAATTTTGGTGTAAGAACACTCCTCTTGAGCAACTTCCACCAGTTTTCACTCTCAGCTACTTGCTCTCTGCAAATCACCTGTTCAAACCCTATCTCCATTGCCTGCACTTCTTTATTCCTCACTGCTTCTGCTGTTGTTTATTAAGTTGCTCTGCGTGGCATCTGGGGAATTTGTTCATTGGAAAAGCAAAATGAAGTTGCGTTACAGCCTAACACATGTAGCAGGCTACTCGCAGCCTGCCGGGCCTTGAGCAGAATCCAGCGCTAACGCTGCAAACCCTCCCCGCTTCCTCTCTGAGCCCTGCTCAGCTGATTGCCTTCTATTTTTCCTTGTGGTGTTGTTATTAATAATCATATACCAATCTCCTTTGACAATCACAATCATTTCCTGGGAGAGAGCGAATCCAAGTCAACCACATCCAGCTACCCAGCGAAATGATGCTGTGTCTACCGGCCTGATGAATGCCGCTTCTGTCTGTGCCCTTTCTGTGTGTGGAGCACTTGATGATGCTGGAGGCGGTGCTGGAGGTTTTGAGCTCCGTATGTTTCTCAAGGAAACTGGCTGCAGGGAGGAGACATGGCTGCCGAGGATTAAAGGGGATGGTGATTTTTTGGGAATGACTCTAAGAAATAACATAGGTCTGGCTGTTCCCCTGGATGCATCTGTCTGCAGAGGTCAGGTGTGATGAAGAGGCTGTCCAAGGAGCTGGTGTCCTCAGTCCGGTTCTGCATGGATAAAGTCTCTGCCCTTAGTGCATGGTTGTAACTGGCTTTGCAAAAGGTTTTTTGGGAGTAGAATGAGCCACATACCCTGTGCTTCCCCCTGTGTCTGTTCCCCCAGACTCCATCCTCCTGTGAGTCGAGTCCCAGGGAGCTCTTGCTAACAGGTTTCCTGCTGGAAGGGATTTCCAGTGGCAAAATGGGGGTGAAGGTTTTTTCCCAGAGCTCACCAGTTTCTCAGTTAGCTCCCTTTTACTCTTAGCTTGGCTTTATGGGCTCTTAAGCCACATGTGCTGCTAGGTTTTTCTACCAGACCAATTTCCCTCGTTGCAGTTCTTGACAGCACCACTTTTTCTCCAAGAAACATTGGGCTGCTGAATGTCTAGTGAACTCAATTGACCTGGATGGATGGGACAAGCCAGCTGGGTGTGCTTTGAGGCAGAAACCACCCTTCGTTCCTTAAAGGAGTCACTACCAAAGAAAAGGTCGTGACTGCAACTTGCTGGGGTGAAAGATTGTGCTTGGGTGGGAAGGAGAGCATGGTAGGGAACTGCTCAGAGGCACGGGGCAGGGGGCTCTGACGTGGGGTACCTCGAGTATCTCTGTTTCTTCTCCAGGGTGCCTTGCTCTGCAGCCTCCCTAGATCTGCCTTTTATTGCATTTCATTAAAATAGGTTGTCTTTTTGGCTGATGGGATTAGCATGGCTGGCTGTGCAACGTGGGAAGCTGGGGTGGGCGGGCACATGTTCCACGTGCAGAGGGATCGCCAGGGGCTCGTTGAAGTGAGGTGCCCAGGAATGGCAGAGCTGTGGGTTGTGTCTCGGGAAATGAGGTCAAGAAACCCTCAGGAGCTCAATTAACCACAGATAACCAGGATGAACTAGGACACCGATTGCATGACTTTGGCGAAGATGAGAGCCCGTGGCCTGCTTGGTTTGCTCCAGGCTTAGAGTGTCTTCGTTTATTTTGCCTTTATTTTTCACTATTTTGTTCTTGGATTCAGAGCAGAAAGCCCAGACCTGAGCTCCCCACGCATTGCCCTTGTGACCGAGCAGTGCTCTCGTGTAGGCAGAGGCGGTGAGTGGGGTGCAGTCTGCTCCGTGCACAAAAGCAGTGCGTGGCTAGCATCTCCCTGGCCATCTGGCTCCTCTCCTTCCCCTCATGTTCTTGTTCTTTGCTCAAGCAAACTCTGACATATATTTGTCTTTTCTGTATTTCCTTGTGGATCTTTCTGTGAAATATTGTGAAGTGGATCCTGTTTTATGTTACAAGCCATTCGTAATGAGATTGGAGAGAGATACAGGATTTGACTGCAGTGGCTGTTAATTTTAATATGCTGTGAATCTCGAGGTAGCTTTTTATTCTTCCTACATTGAACTTGCATGCTGCTGCTGCTACAGTCTGCATGGGAGACATGTCATGTGAAACAAAAAGGCTTAATGAAGGACAGAGGGAAGAACTTTGCCAGTATTTTATAAAACATGAGTTTTATTTTCTTAAACATAAATCATGATGTTTAGAGGTTCATGATTTAGCAGCTCTAAGAAAAAGTTTGGTAGCAGTAAAAAGGTAAGGCGGTGGTTGACCGAGGCCTTGAAAACGCACCCAGCTCTGCTCAGCAGAAGATCAGGGTGTGGTGGAAAATACCAGTCCCTGCTGGTCTGAACAGACAAAGTCCTTCACAGGTGAGGGACAGAGGAGAGCACATCAGCAGCATGAGGCCACGGATGGCAGGTTAGTGCTACAGAATATGTTCCTTAATGGTTGGATGAGTTGGGCAGAGACCAGTGAAATGAAAGGGGAAAGGACAGGTCAAAGTGGTCAGGACCTGGGAAGGAGGACTGGGGAGCTCTTTGTAAGATGCTTCAAGTAGATTCTTGCCCATGTCCTAAACCAAAATGAACTATAAAAGCCCACATGTGTCTAAAAAGCATCAGCTGTAGGGAAACCCCAAAGTGGTACCAAAAGATTCACAGTGGGGATCTGAGCAAGCTCTCTGTGTTCACCTAGCTCTGAGGAGTGCCTTCTGGACTGAAGTTTACTGAGCTCTGGGAGTAACGGAATAAGGGTGTTTTAGTTTTGTTGTGGTTTTGGGTATGTGGGTTTTTTTTTTTTTATTACTACAGCTGTTGAGCTGAATGGCTGCTCTCGGACTGCCTTTTAATTCAGAGAGGGAATGTCGCCATTTGTGTTCTGTTTGTCAGTTGTCTGTGAGCAGCAGACTGTAGATGCAACCACATTTGATCATTTGTCAACTTTTCCTTTTGTGCTGAATATCTGATAGCGTTTTCTGAAAACTCGTACCACTTATGCTCGTTTGACTAGCTGCTGCAACAATTGCAGGTGATGAAAGAAGAGAGGCTGGGACATGGCTACCACACATCTGCAATTGAATATTTGTCAACAATAAGGTACTCGCGGGGCTTGCTAATAACAGACATCGGGAAAGAGGTGGTTCCAGTCTTCACATGCAATTACTAGTTCCCTGAATCTGTGGGCAGACTGAAAGCATATCGAATCGCCTTTGCAGAACTGCTCTTGGAGGTGTGTTTCCCATCAGCAGCTGCCTCGGGGGTGTCAGATCCAGAGCAGACCTATAAATTCTCAGCGTGGTGGTGACCCATGGTTCCGAAACCCTTGGGAGGTGTGTGTGGGACCTGGCTTTGCTGCTACAACCATTGAAGATTTTCATGGAAGAGAGATGAGAAATGGTAGGTCTTTTCAGTATCCAGCCCTTGTACTCTGGTGCATGTAAAGTCCAGCTCTACAGGAGCTCCCCTGCACAGTGATCGCTGCAGGCAGGGGGGTCTTGATTTGGAGGTCTGGGGAAAGCTGGCCCCACTCAATGGGAGAGAAGGATGCCCTTTCCCTGTCTCCTCCCCTCTGCTCAGAGCCTCCCTGAAGCCTGAGCAGAGCAGAGCTGTGCTTTGACCTGGTTCCTGCTGTCAAGTGCTTCCATTTACTCTGTGAAAAAAATCTTCCTTGCTGGCTGTGGGAACCACACTCCCAGGAGGAGCCCGTGACTCTGGCCGCTCCTTGCCCTGCACAGGCACCTGCACAGAGCTCCCCAGTCAGACCAGGCTCTGTGAGCAGCAGCGAGCTAGTTTTTGGTAGGGTGGGTTTTTTTCCACTTTTGTTTCTCATCAGAGGCTGAGTAGTGTGCTCGCACATGGCATATCAGGCCTCTTGCAGCACACTTCATTTAAAAAGCTAATTTGTAATTGCAAAGCAATACACATGCTCCAGCAACCCCCTCCTCTCCAAAGCAAACAGAGAAACGCCACAGAGAAATAAAATAAAATGGGATGAGAATTATCCATGCTTGCTCTACTCCACTGTTTGTCTGCTGGGGGAAAAGAAGGGGCGAAGCGAAGTTGCTAAAATAAATATAATAAAAAAAGAAGAATAGAAAAACAGCCTCTAATACTTAGCGTTGCAAGTTGAGATGGGGATTAGCCCTGCCTGTCTTCCCGTTTAGCACAGTGGGCTCTGAATTGTTGTGGGATCGAGGTTGCCTTTTTCATATTTACCCTTCTGCAAGCAGGTGTGGATGGCGGCAGCGAGAAGGTGATGCCAGGCCTCCTGCCCTGCGGCAGGCAGGTGTCAAGGCTGAGCTGCTGTCCAGCGCCTGGCCAGGACTCTGGTTGAGCTCCTTCTGCACCCCTTGCTGTCCCAGTGTATTTTTGAGGGGGGAGCAAGTGTTTTATCTTGCTGTGTAGCTATGGATTAGACTGAGTCTGCCCCTCAAGGGACTCCTGAACAGCCTCTGCTTGTATTCGTTGTGTGCCCATGCCCTTCGTGAGTGCTTTTTCAGAGCAAGGAGACCAGCTGTGTCACTGTGTTAACAATGCAGCTGCTGCCCACCTCTGTCTCCTGCCTTCCCCTCCTGCCCTCCTTTGCTTGCCGGCTGCCTGGCATCTGCTCGGCTGTGCCATCCTCCTTGCCAAGCCCTCCCACTCGTGGTGGGTTGGGGAGGGGACGGGAAAGGTGAACTTACTGTTGGGCTTTGCTCTGCAGAGCTGCCAGCTCCGATTTTGTCATCCCTGCTCCGCTCTGCCTCTACGAGTTCAGCGGGGGCATTTGCAAAGACATTTGCTGTAGTTCCCAGCATGGGTTGGAGGGGCAGGGAGCTGAGGAGGAGTAAGCAGCGCTTGCTGAGGAGCATTTCAGGGTTGAGATGTGAGGTGGGGGCCGGTGTGTGCCAGGATCCTGTCACAGCTGATACCTTTTACTGCAGCTTTTTTGCAGCATCAGAAAAGCAGGGTGGAATTAGGCCATGTAGCCTGTGGTACGAGCTCTGCTTGTTGGTATTGTTAATGGCTCTGCTCAGAATATGCTGACTTTTTCTGAACAAAAGCTAAAAAGCAAACCTTACAAATTAATCATTATTAATACTTTGCACTCACTTAGCTACGCACGCAGCCATTCAGGGTGGTAAATACCCATTCCCTTGCTTGATCATTGTGGCTGTGGAGTGCTCAGCTCGGCCTCTCTTGGATAGCAGCAAAGCGTTGTACTGGGAGCTCCTGTGTTTGGGGGCAGCCTGGCAATTGTGGGACAGCAGCTCTCCTCTCCTTCTGTAAGCTCACGTAAAACACAAGTAAACCGCTTGAAGGCTAAGGGAGTTACAGGGATGCTATGCTGGCATGACTAAGATGAACCTGGGGAGCTCATCTGATGCCAGTTGTCATTGATTCTGTGACTCCTCTATTATTTAGATGTGAAGGCTGACTTACAGTGAAGTTTGCTCTGGCGCTAAGTTTGTCCTACTCTAGCAAGGTCAGGGATTTCTTGGGATTATGAGCCAGAACAGAAGGTTATGCCTCCTATACCGGGTGGTAATGTGGAGTTCTTTGCATCTCAGGTCTTGAGATCTTCTGGCAGGGTGGAGATGCTTTGCCCAGCCAGCAGGAGAGAACAGGGTACTGGTACGGCAGGAGGTTGTTGCAGGTCACGATATCTTGTCTGGCCAAACTTTATGGGAATCCAGCACTAACACACTTGGTGCTGGGCTCCCAGGAGGAAAGCAGGACTGGTGTGACAAGCACCAATGCAATATCTCAGCCTGCTGATGAGCATGGCAGAGCATGGCAGTGAGCATGTGTGGTTTGCAGAGCACATGGAGGTGGCAGGTTGGGTTGTCTTCTCCTTGGGTTGCACCTTGTGTGCTGGTTTAACTGCAGTAATGTGCTGCCAGATTACTGGCAACAACCAGCTGCAGCAGCCTGGTACCCTGCTCCGCTGGCATCTGTGGCTACGCAGGGCTGTGAACTGGGAGTGAAATGCTCATGTCTAACCTGTGAGTTTAGTCTCTCAGCGACCAAGTTCACTAGGCGTCTCAAAAATAAGTTCTCGGCCTTTCCATATCGTGACTTCTTCCACTCCAAGTACTACCCGTGTAATCTCCTGCACATTTCAAAGCTACTTGAAACAGCTTCTTGCTTTAGTGCTTGCCAGATTCCCCCCCAGCTGCCAGGAAGAGAGTAAGCAGCCGCTGCCTGTTCTACTTGAGAAATTCAACTGCCAAGTGGTTATTTACAGCGGGCAGAGGAATGAAAATGTTAAATGAAATCAATTGCTGGCAATGTGAAAAAAGGAGGGTGGGGGAACCCAAACCCTTACAAAATCAGGATTACGCTGGCTGCAAGCTGCAGCCACCTCAAAAGGATTGCAGACAACAAACAGCAAAATGACAACGACAGAAAGCTGTGCCCGCATTAACGCAGCCTTGTGCTGACTCCGACTTTTGTTTCTATTTAATCTCCCTATTCTTGTCCAGTTTGGTCCCTCTCTTGGCAGTGGGTGGGGAGATGGAAGAGTTTTGTGAAGGAAGCTGGATTGTGTTAAAACAGTTGTTTCAATTCATTTCAACATCAGGCTCCCTGCCTGGATTTAACCTGGAGGTAAGTGAAAAAAATAAAAACTAAATGAGCCCTATCTCCCTGATGAACATTGAATTTTGCCTTAAAAATGGGAGTATCTTTATTTCCCCTAACTTTTGCAGGGTGGAGGTGGTGGGAAGGTTACCAGGAGAGGCTGCTGGCTGGTTTAGTTTTGGCTGGATCACAAGTCAAGTTTTTTTTCAGTGTCAATCCCTTCCTTTACATGGAAGCCTAGGCTTCCCTGCTACATCTCTGCAGAGACAAGTGAATCACAGCCTTGCATTGGGCAGTGAGGCAATTAATCAGCCATTAAAAAGGAAGACCTGCTGTCCTATAAACCAATTAGAAGGGAACTAGTTGCTTGTGTAACTGATGCAGTGGGGTTACTAGTAAGTTAAAGACCCATTGTGGAGAGAGAAGCTGAAATAAGTCTCTGTTACAGGGGTTTAAAGAACATGTTGAAACCACCAGAGCACCAGATCTTCCTCTAAAACAGGAATCTCAATTTGCAGCCGTATGTTGCAGTAAACACTGTCCCCTCTGCTTGTCTTGCAGTTGGCTGAAGAAAGTATTTTTAACTCTTGATGATTAAGTGTTTTTAAAATTCCATCTTCTCTTAAATCTTTACTGGGTGTCTTGGTGGGGGGGGTGGAGAAGAGGAGGAGGATGCATGGTGGTCTAGCTCCTGGAGACCACCTCCGAGGTTGGGTACAAGAGGTCAAGCAGCGCTCCGGGGCGCTTCACTGCCTGCCGGAGCAGGGACGGCTCTGTGTCGTGCAAAGGGGAGCGATGCAGGATGTGGTCACTGAGGTGCAGCAAACCCTGGAGCGGGTTTTGGTGCTCTCTCCATTAAGGCAGCACCGTTTTTAGCTTGTCTGCAGTATGGGGCTGCTTTCAGGACCTGGGCTGATGCTTTTGCATAGCACTGCCTTTGTATTTGGGTCAGTGTTGGTGTGGGGCAGGATCACCGGCTGTAGGCATGGTCTGTGTTGCTGAGATGGCACGCTGTATTATCTGTGGCTTCTGCAGGGTTTACTCCAGCAGCCACTGGAGCAAATCTCAAGTGTTTAGCTGGTTGCATCGGGCTTTCAATTCTTGGCAGTTCTACTAATGTGCTAATTTGTGCTGCTCTCTCCTGACAACACGCTCAGTCTGCTGGCTGCTGAGCCAAATAGAGCAGGGAGGGTAACCTCAGCCTGCTACCTGGGAGCACCCAGCTGGGGCCTCGCCCCAGAGAAGGGCAGCATGTGGCTTTTAGGACCAGCCCCGTGCTCCATCCATCCTGGCAAGGACCCGCAGGGATCGGATGGTGCCGGCCGGGGTGGCTGTCCTGGCTGTAGAGAAGGAAGCACCTGGGTGGGAGGATTCTCAAGCCAATCCATTAGTTGCCTGTTCAATATATTCTGCTTTTAGAAGAGGTGTGATTGCCATCGTTGGACTGCTAAAGTAACAAGATGTATGTTTAACTTTACCTAATATACTGTGTGCAGCTACTTAGGAACAGTGCAAACTAGATAAATAAATCATGGCGCTGCTTCGGTCCTAGCAATGATTTGCTTCTGCTGCATCATAACACGGGGCCTATTAATTTCACTGGGAATGTGGGACTCTGTGTTCACTTACCTTACACTTATTTTCAACAGCATTAACGTGCAGAATTTTAACAGATCATTCTGGATCAAACAAGATAGTTGTTGCTAATCCTTTTTTGCAATTCCAGTAAGTAGGAATAATTTTAGAGTAGATTTGTGGTAGGCAGATGTTGTCTCTGTGTTTGTAGCATAAAATGTTGGAGAGGAAGTGTGGGGTGGTGGTTAGGGTGCTCTGAAACTTGCTTGGTGACTGCAGGAAAGACACTTAATTTCTCTGTGCCTCTGTTTTCCTGCCTCCCTTCATTTCACAATGTATTATTTTTTATTTGTGACTTTTCTTGAGAGCAGTATTTGCATTACTTCTACACTTACGATGATTAGGAGCGTTGGCCTGTCCTGCCCACTGATGCAATCCTGTACCAATCTGAGTACGTGGTGGCAACACAAGCTGTACCTGTGGTTCATCAGCGATGAACTGCTGCACAGGTCAGAATATCAGTCTGTGACAATAAGCTCATTTTGCTTACTGCTAAGGAAATTCTGCATTTTAGGGCAGCTTCTACAAGAGCTTTGGGCTGATCCTGGCCCTACCAACAACAGACCACACACTGTTGTGTAAATGCTTCAAGTCTGGCCAAGTGGAGTGCCTCTGCCTTGCTCTCCAGATCACTTGTCATGACCTCCTGTTCCTGACCAGCTCCAGTTCAACTAATTTCATCCTTATTAAGCAGTAAGTGTGGGCTTACAGTCGGTAGGGTTTGGTGTGTTTTGCTGAGTCAGGCCTTTAATTATGCCAAGCTGATGACAACTCTGCATCCTAAGTGAAAGATGCCCTCGTGATCCATCCAGCCCTTGGCTCGCGAGCAGGGAAAGCATACACTCCAGTTGAAAGGCACCTCAGCTGTAGTCCGCTGAGCCAATCCTCAAATTGAGTTTGAAGTCATTAAGTGGAAAAGAAAATTTTTGTGACAAGTGATTTCCCTGAGCAGGTGACAAACTATAATGAAGCAGGGCGGTTTGGCTGGAAAGGTTTATGATAGCAGCTGTGTTCCCTTCCTCTCCTGTGAGCAGTCTGGGCAGGAGAAGATTCGTGGAAAACTGTCCATGTAGCTGCAAGATGTGTATGTCGGACTTGGATTAACTTTCCCAATCTTTTCCCCTAATTGTTGCTGGAGATCCTTTGGGAACAAAGGCAGGATAGGTGACTATTTAATTGCCATTTAAGTTGTACTCTTCTTCCCAGCAAAGTAGTTGGTTGTGAAAAGCTTGTGAGCAAATAGCACCCCTGGAAAATGGTGTAACGTGAGGACTCCGAATTATTTAGATGTGCTGTTGCTGGTTATATTTACACCATTTCTTCCTCTTGCTTTGATTCTGTTCCTGTGGGACAGACGTAGCCAGCATGTGTTGGCAACAAGACGATGGGTGTGTTGGGTACATGACAGTTGGCATGGCTTTAGCAGGTGGCTATAAAGATTCAGCGATGGGCGTATCATAGCTGCATACAGAGCTCTTGCCAAAACAGCGAGATGTTGCAATGCTGCCCTTGGTCAGAGCTGGAGGAGAAAAGGTGCGAGTGAGGACACCGGGATGGCTCTTGCAGCATGGGGCGAAGTTTGGGTAGAAGAGCACCGAGAAGCTGATTTTAAAAAGCTGAAGATGCGCAGCGTAAGAGCTGCTACTGACAGCAGGATGCTGGAGCAGGGCAAGCAGTTGCTCATATTAATGTGCAGGTAACCAAGTGTGACAGACCACAGCGACAACACTTGGAAAAGTGGTGCAAAGGGTGAGGAGTAGGCTGTCTTGGCTGAGCAGCATGCGGGTGTCCTGGCCCAGACAGTGCCTGGCTGTCTTTAATTCCACTTCTGTGCTGTGTAGGCAAGAGATTTTTCTTGTCTTGGTGAGCTAGTGATTAAAAATTAAGTCCTTAAATAACAGAGATGGGGAGGGGGGGTGGGTGATGGTCCTTAAAACGGGTCATGTTCATAGTATACTGCTAGCCAAGAGGTTTCTGGGGTGTTCCTCTGAGGTGGTGGGTGCCTTGTTAGAGGTGAGGCTTGGAGCACTGCAGGCCAGCTGCTCCTGACTTCTTTTTTTCCCCCGATTGCTGGATATGCAGTGTGTGGGTGGGTGGTTTTTTTTTTTTCTTAGTACAATGTCAACTGCTGGCTGAGCAGTGTTGTGGATTTAAGGGTTATGTGCTCTGATGGAGGTGCTGCCAGTTCTGCCCAGGAGGACCAGGTGTGTTCCTGGGGAGCAGTCGCGTTCTGCGGGTGCTCTCACTTGTTGCAGAGGAGCCTGATCTCTGTGCTGCCTGCTCAGGGTGAGCTCTTAATGACCAGCCCTCACCCTCTGGGCTTACGCTGGTGCCTGCTTAATGGGATTTCTTCCACGAAAGATGAATCACCCAGGCTAGATGCTGCTGTCTAAGGCCACCAGCTGCTGACCTTCAGGACAGTCGGATTTATACCTCAGAGCAGGCATTGAATTCCTGATGCACGGGGCAGTGCTGAGCTGGGAGCTGCTCGGTCCGGTGTGCTGTCCATCCTACACCAGGTTGAATTATCCAGCTGTCCCTGCCTCTGCTGCTGCGCACACAGGCTGGGATCTCCAGCAGCAGCACGCAGGGTGGGGAGGTGGTAGATGATGACCAGCTGTGAGGGCCCCAGTGTGCTAATGGGCCTCATTTGCCTTAACCAGCCTCACCTGGGATCCATACCCACTGCCCCAGCCTCAGGAGCTTCATTTGAGCTCAGGTCCCTGTGTTTTCCTGAGCTGTGTTGGAGGTGCGCCTGTCCCCAGCCCTGGTCCCTGCTGTGCTGGCTCCCTGGGTGGACCCCAGACCCACACTGCAGGTCCTTGCTGCAACCCTGCCTCTGGCTGGGTCTCCTGGATGGACCTGGGGGTGACACTGCAGGTAGCTTGGCCTCCAAACCTGCTTCCTGGATGGACTTTGGATCTACATTGCAGGTAGTCTCTACAGCTCTGTCTCTCTCTTCTTGCTCTTGACTGAGCTTGGTGGGTGGACCCTGGCCCTGACTTGTCACCTCGCCTTGCCTGGGGCTGTCCGTGGGACCTGTCACCACTCAGCCCTGCTCAGGCTTGGTGGGACTGTGCCAGGTGAGCGAGGGCGCCCTGTGGTCACCCATGGTTCCTTGTAGGTTCCTATGTAGGCTTGTCCCCTATGTAGAGCAGCCCCACTCTCACTGCTCCCTGGCACCAGACGTGGTCTTGTGGGTGTAACATCAGGCTAATTCAATGCTGCTGTGGAACCCTTAGCAATCGGCTGGACTGATCTGAGAATTCACTTTTCTTGAGCTTCCACCTTCACAGCTCTCCCTTGTCCCTGCCCAGGGTTTCTGGGCTGCTGGTGTTTGGGATGTGGTGTGGAAAGTCTGTCCTGTTCTAGTTGGGAGGTGTCTCCCAGGCAGAGAAAGGGATGAGGATGTTACTTAAAGGGGTGCCAAAGATTTAATGCGTGTGCTGGGAATAGAGCAGGAATAATTTCCTGGAGGTGCTAGCTGTGCATAGCACTGCTCTGCACACAGGGGTTGAACGTGGACTGGGAGAGGGATCAATGGGAGCAAGTGATGCCAGCTGGAGACACCAGAAGCTTTTTAAAAAGAGCTTTAAAGCAACACAAAATCCAACACACTTGCATATTCCAAGCAATGCACGTAAGCAAGACTCACTTTTACATTTTTCAGAGCAGATTAGCGATTTTCTAATTAGGGAAAGAGCCGAATATTGAGCACTGAAATGGATAAGCGACTTAAAAAGAACACAGAAAATTGCAAAGTGAAATCACTTAAATCAGCCTTGTCTCCTCCCCCCTTCACGCTTGGTATGCTGTTTATCTTGGGAAATGGGGGGAAAATAAATTCCCTGGAGGTGGCACATACACGTTGCTACCTGAATGCCTCGGATATATCTATGCAGAGAAGAAAAAGCCCTAAACTGCAGATTTTGATTCAGCCTTCTGGACCTGCAGAAATACGAGCAGGGCTGCATCCTGGGCTTGGACTTGGTCTGTCTGTCTTACTGAGCAGCAGTTCTTTGCTAAAGTTTGGTCTGGATCTGGCTGTGGATCGAAAACATCCCAGTTGTTGAGGGCTATTTGGCCCTTTGAGTGGTTCAAAGCTGGGCAGAACATTGCCTTGGTTATGATTCTGACTGAGTTCCCGGCCAGCCTCTTCAGCTTCTTCCTGGATGCTGCCAGGCACAGATCTTGAGACCCAAAATGTTTTTGGCTGTCTGCTTCTAGAAGAAAGCATACTTTAAGGGTTTAAGGCTTGTTTTGCTTGTCAGGCCTGAAGCTCTTCACCTTTTCATGCCTTAGATTTGCCATCCACAAAATGGGGCACAGTAGTTGCCCAAATTGGATTGCACCGGTCTACGTTGGTGCCTGGGCTTTGGAAGGGGCCAACACGAGGCGCAGAAGGAGAGGTGCAGAAGGCAATTTACCCCAGGAGACCTTTTCTTATGCCCTTGTTATCTCCAAGATAAAGGTTAAGGAAATGTTATGAACTGTGAGGATGTGGGGCAGGGAGTGTATCTTGCTGTGCACACAGGCAGCACTCGGCACACAGCAGCCACTGCTGGACCATAAATAAATGTTAGTGGGCACTCTCTCTCCCAAAGCACCTATCATTGCTGCCATCCATGTGGAAAGAGGAAAGTAAATAGATTCTTGGATTGTCTTAAAGGCACAGGGAATAAGATAGGATCAGTCTATTGGATTTGTTGAATAAACTACAAAAAACAAGATATAATTCTCTGCTGACGCAGGGTAATGGACTATGTTGTATTTTGCATTTCAAGCACCAGAGCATTCAAACTGAGCTATCAAAAACTGGTGGGCTTGTTTGAATTAACCATGGCTTGAACTGGGCACAGTATTTTTATGACTTATTTATGCTCCAGTAGAATTTATGCCTGGCTGCAGCACACGTGGTACACGCTGCTTGCCCAGGGAGTTGTGCTGTCTGCCCCACAGTGCTTACAGCAGGAATTACATACTGGGGAGCCAAAAAGCTGCTTTTGTCTAAAAAGCTGACCGTGCATCTGGGACTGCATCAGTGGTGTCCCAGAGAAAGGAAGGTAGCTTGCTGGGTGGAAGCTCCTGGTGTAAATCCAGCCAATATCACTCCTGTGTTTTGATTAAAACTTCCATCCAAAAGCCATGCATCAGCATCACTTGGTTTGTTGGCAGCTCCATGGAGGCTGAGGACAACCCCTCATCCCCTGGCTCTTACCCCTTGTCTGTCTGAGATGCTCAGATAGTAAGATGTTACAACCCAGAAAAATCAGCATTGTGCTGGCATTGGTGCTGTTTGTTGTCTTCCCTGGTCTGTGAACACAAAAGCGTGGCGCTCAGTTTTTGCCCTAAGAGGGTATAAAGTGTCAGGGACATACTTTGTGCCCTTTCCTTTTAAAGAGGTACTTTGTACTGGCCTTAAAGATAGGTAAGAGAGATTTGTGCGTTCCCTGGCAGCTGTGGGGAAGGAGAAACTTTTCCTTTCATTCTCTAGGTGAAGATTAGAGATTGTGAGATGAGAGGAGAGAGGCTGGCAGTGGAACGACCCACTGGTTAGTTCATGGAGTTGGCATTTGGGGGATGCAGCTTCGGTTCCTACGGGGTGTTTCTAAGTATTTGGCCAAAAGCAAACACGTGAAGAAACTGAAGCGCACAAACAACATAAGAAACAATCAGCCCTGCGAGCAGGCTCTTGCTATAGCTTTAAGCCATCTAAAGAAGTATCATTGTATCTTATGAATTGTATTCAAGTTGGAAAACCTTTGCTGTGCCTCTACAGTTGCCTTGCATGCGTAGAGAGCACATAGCTCTTAGATATCTTCTGGCCACCTGCAAATTAAGAGAGCCTCAGAACGGTGTAAATTCATTCTAGTGTTCATTCCTATTTCCTCCCCCCAAAATAGCTTGAGAATTGCAGATTTCAACTGCATGGCTTGCTGTCTGGTGTTGGGCTGCAGTGAACACAGGTATTACTGGGCAGCTACTGTCACAGCAGGCTTTGTGGACAAGAGAGGACATTTTAGCTACAGTTGTGTTTTCCTTTGTCTTTGGGAAAGCAGATTTACAGTCTTTGGCGTGTGCTGATGCTGGCAGGTAGCGCAAGGTGATGCTCGCTGATGAAGTCCTGTGTCTCAGGTGGCCTCCAGAAGTGCTCCTGTCGGATTTACACCCAAGATAGCTGCTTCTTGCTGTACGTGACTAGTGTTGTTTTAAGCAAAGGTGAAACTGTTTGGCAAGTTTCACCTCTGTCACCTTTGTTTTTTCTGCTGAGGAAACATGGCAGGTGGGTGCATCTCCTTTGGGAGCCACAAATAGCTTCATTTGTGATATCTCGTGTCCTTTGAGGCCATAGGTTTGATGCCTTTCTGCTAAGTACAGCCTGCTGGAGCACATGTGATGCAACCTTGGTCATACAGACGGGCCCTCTGGCACGGGCACTTAAGAGTCCATGGACTAAAGCATTTATTTTTCTGTGTGTATGCAAATGCTCGCTTCCATGCACAGGCTCTATGTCATGGGAGAGGGGATGGCTTTTATCCCACAAGGGGCCAGCTAGAGGGACTCTGGTGGGGCAGCCATGCCTCAGCTGTGTTCTTGGGTGTCCCTTGCAGATGCAATGAAATATTGCAGCCCTTCACAACGCATGTTGCAGTCGCCGGGCACTGCAAGCAGGGCTTTGCTGAGCTGGCCTCTACAGACCATCAGACACGTGGCAGAAGAGGAGGTGGTTAGGTCAGTAATGCAGCAGGACTAAACAAAACCCAGCTACCCTGAGTTGCAGCCTAACTCTTTAGAGCTGCAGCAGCCTGCCCTGTCAGCCTGCCTTCTCTGCTGCCTCAAACCTGTGGTTTTTCATTAGACGTTGTATCTGTCCTAATAAGTAAAATAAGCCAGTGCCCATTCTCTGGCTCTGAAGATAAGTGACATGGCATGGTTCACATCCTCGTGGTTGACCTGTCCTCCCCAAAACAAAGTAACCTCACCTGGACTGTCTCTCTGCCACAGTATGTTGGGGAGAGGGCTGGTGGGTCTGGGCCATGACTGTCTGCTCCGGTGTGGATGGTGGTGGGGCAGTGCTGTAGCCTGTGCTGTCGTCCTCTTTAGTTCCTGGTGTAGAAAGAGCCAGCAAGTCTCCAGTAGTGCTGAGTCAGTAGGGCAGGGTAAGCGTCTGCACATCAGTGGGAGAAGATACCCTCGTGGCTGGGGTGCAGGACTGAGGGTGCTGTTCGAAGGTGTGCCCCGCTATCTGCGGGACCTTAAGCTGTGAGGATGACCATGTCATTTTTCTCCAGTAGCTGAGATGCTGGCTTACAAAAATCGGGAGAAATACAGCATGGAGGAGTTCCAGCAAGGTCTCACCACCTTTGTCAAGTAGCAGCCAACTTGCCCCACTCAGTGCCCAAGCGGGAAATAAACTTGCTAAATGAGTATATTTACTGCAAATGAATTTGTACCAAATCTTGTATGTGCAGCAAAATCCTCTTAGATGAGCATCTGATAAAGGATTAAAACTATTAAACGATTAAAAAATCCCCTCCGCCAAATGGTGAAATATGCAGATTATACGGTGCTTTGTTGTTTTGTTTTTCCCCTTGGCTTTGCTATTCCCACCCTCCTTGCCCTGTTTGAGGGGAGGGAAGAGAGGGAGAAAGGGCTCTGCTGCAGCCCCCAGAGGCACAAGGGGTGCCAGGGAGGCTTGCACTGCTGCGGGAGCGGTGGTGAACTCCATTACACAGCAGGAGGAGGAGGAGGGAAGAGGTCCCCAAAAGCTCTCCCAGCTGCATGCTGCATCCTGCTTTTCCAGGAAGCAGATGGGTTTCTCCTTAGTATGGAGTTTTCCTCATGGGAAAGACTGGGCACACTGGGAGGCTCCTGGGAATTTGGAAGCCAAAACTGGTGAAGCCAGGGAACAAGACTAAACTCTACGGGAGGGCTATTCCAGGCAGGGTGGCGTCCCAGAGGAGTCTGCATGGGTACAGTCCCACCAGTAGTCCTCTCCTTATGCAAAATAGGGGAAGGATTGCTTTCGGGCAGCTCCTGAGGTAGCCCTCTTCCCCTGAGCTGCCAAGTCTCTGGTGAGGAGCTTCTTCATTCACAGGTGGGAGGACCATCAATGTTTCCTTCAGCTTTAGGACATGTCACCTTCCTTGGTAAGCTTGTCTGCAGAAATGTCCTGGAACTCAGCAGCTTCCTATTCTTTACAACATCTGTGTTGCAGGTACTGGCAGGTGACCTTAGTTATCTCGGATGGCAGCAGGCCGTCTCCCCTGTCAGAACATCATTTGACTGTGACGCATGCATGCCAATGGTTGCCTCTTGGGTGTGCATTGCCAAGCATTCAGGGCTTGCTAGGGGTTACCTTAGCACACAGTTTTAAGGCAATAATTGGGACAGCAATCAAAGACCCAATATCAGAGGAAAGGTGCCAAATATTCCGTTCTGTGAGGGGTCCAGCTAAAGCTCTGATGGTCGTTGTGTTCACGAGGCTTATGTGTGTGTCCTGGTTACAGCTGAGATAGAGTTAATTTTCTTTATAGTGGCTGGTATGGGGCTATGTGCTTTGTCCTCATGCTAAACTAGAAGGTGTGAGAAGGCTGCCTCGTTACTGTGCCTGGGGTGGCTCCTGATGGCTCTTGGAGAGGAAGGTTTGGTGGGAGAAGGGGTAGGGGCAGGGTACAGGCCACTGTTATGACCCTAAAGGTTGAAATGAGAAAGAAGCATCAGCCTGTCTGCTGTGAAAGGAGCTCTGCTGTGGGCTCGAGCAGAGCCAGGATTTCCCTTGGGCTGCCTAAGGCTTGTTTCGCACTGTGGAGTTGGACCCACCAGCCAAGGGCTGCTGCTGAAAGTACCCATTTCCCTGGTGCGCTGGGCACAGGCACTGCTCTGCTGAGGATGTTTTGGGGTCAGGCTGGATGAGAAAACCGCTTCATTAATGTAACCCTGATTAGGCAGTTGGGGACTGCATTGGAGTCCAAGTCATTAGGAGCTGTCAGCAGCCGAGCGTTCACGTGGAAGGATGGGAGAGGAGGAAGGAAGAGCCAAAGGGGCTGCTGTAGTGGTGGTGTCAGCTCAGTATTTATGAGGGGAATAAGCCTCTGGTGTTTTATGGCCTGTAAGATGCTGTTTTCTCTGGGTCTGTTTGATTAGATAGGATTATCTCAAGGGCTTGAATGGCACATCATTGATTTCTGCTCACTTTCATGGGGACATTCAGCAGCCCTAATCTATACCCCCTGTTTCTGAAATGCTAAGAGGTGACAGCCACTGCTGGGGGGCAGCCTGTCCCAGGAGGGGCTGTTTGGAAGTGTGCACCCCTTATTTTGTGTGACTCCAACTCCCCTGCTTTCCTGCTCTGTGCCCTCTGTTTTGATTGCTTTTGGGCCATCACTCACTGTCTCCCAGAATCAAGAGCTGGTAGGATGATTCTGTCTCCTTGATGTTTTGGGGAGAGCTGGACAAGAGCAGGAAAGGAAAGAGATGGGGGAGGAATTTAGCAGCTCCGAGGGGTGACCAAGAAGTCCAAAAAGCTGGTTCTAGCTGGTATAGCACTGTGGGAATGAGTTCTGGTTAGAGGCATGAAGAGGTAGGGACCAGATTCAGGGTTATTGGGCAGGTGATGGGATTTCCAGCTTCTTGTGCCCAAGCCCTTATTTAGCATTCATCACCCATGTGGAAACCTTGTAAAAATCCTATCCCAGGTACCAAACCCTCAGAACCTGTCCTTGTGGGTGCCAGAGTGCTTCAGGTAAGGGCAATGTGGTGCTGGCAGCAAAGTCAGGCGGGTGATCTTGACCAAAGTGAGTCAGAGTATTTAAGGGCTGCAACAGAGACCAGCCTCCCTCGTTTCCACGTTGTAGCTGCTGGCAGAAACCCGAAATGAGATGCGAAATAGCTTTTGTAGCTATTGTCCATATAGACTGGAGGCTGAGGGGTTACAGGGCAGACTTTTCCAACAGGGTTAACAGTCTTCTGGCCACATGCAAAGAGGGGTCTTTGTGCTGTGGAGGCAGAGAGCAGGGCAGGAGGAAAAGGAGCATAAGGACAGGCTTTACTTTATCCTGGCCTGTTAGGTGTGGGAGAAACCAGTGCACCTTCAGCAGTGTTGGACTCGGTTGCTGTGAGGAGAATTGCAGAATATTTTGTGTTGCGTAGTGCGTGAAGGTGAAGGCAAGGACAGCGTGGAGATGTGGGGGCTTGAAGGGGACGGGAGAGGGTTTGGACAGTGATCTTGTTGGAAGCATCCTGGCTTGCATTTTGGTTCCTGCTTTGCCTCAAGGCAGTCACCGGTGAGTAGGTTACTTCTGCTGCTTCCCCGTGCATGGGGGACAGTGGCTTGATGAGCAGAGGAGCATCCTGACCTGGTGGCCGCCAGCATCAACAGAGGGGGCTGTCTGCAAGAGAGGCTGGCGTGAGCTGCTGGGGCTGGCAGCACCTCTGGGCATCTCTAAAGTTCAGTGACTCTGTTCCACTTGGCATCATAGAGCTGATGAACTTAACAAGCTCAGGGGGCTCTAAAAGCACTGTCCTTGTTAGCTGGTCTCCTCTGGAAGCAGGACCGAGGGAGAGCTGGGAAAGAGGAGCAGAGTGCCCGTGGCATGGCAGGAGGAGGGATGTGGGTGGCAGAGAGCTCCTGGGACAGGGCTGAAGTGGGGACCTGTGGGCAGAAGAGCTGGTGTGGGCAGACAGTCGTTATGATGCTGCGGTGCAATCTGAGGCCAGGGCACGGAGCATGGAGAAGAGGGTGGCAGGACTGCTCAGACCCTGGGGTTAATAGTTCCTCCCTTGGAAACTGCATTCTGTTTAGCTTTCTGCTTCATTTTTTTGGAAACCTTTGAAGCCTTTTTCTCCCAGTTCATCTGAAACAGAGACACTTTTTTTTTTAATTCAGGGGAAGTGCTGGCACTCGGCTCCTGCTGGGAAAAAAGTGCTGAAGCCCAGCGCCTGCTGGTCCCTGCTCGCACTGTGCCCTGATTAGCAACTTGTGCCGGAGGCCGTCAGCACAGGAGGCAGGGCCCCTCGGGGAGCGTGGGATGGAGGGGAACGTGGAGAAATCTCAGCCCTCGCTTTGAGGAGACTTGCTGCCTGGTTTACCAGTGCTGGCAGGGCATCGGGGCTGCAGTGCTTGCTGCCAGCTCTGCCCTGCCTGCCTGCCTGTGCCCTGCTGGCTAGCCTTGGCATGACCTGCCTTTCACGGCTAGCTCTGCTGCCTGAGTTTCTTTAGCTCCTTTTCCTATAATGGAGGCATGAGCACAAGTGAGGCAGGCTTCCCCTTTCCTCTGCCTGTCTGCCTGCATGGGCTGAGAACCTGGTTTCCTCCCTCGGCTGATGCTCATGGTGCTGCCCAGGCATTTCTTCTGGTGGTGTTTGGAAGGTGGGACTTGGATTAGACAGAGGGAAAAGAGTGGACAGATTGGGAGTTAAGCTGAGCTCTGCCAAACTCATTTCAAGAAGGGCCTCGAGGAGCCATTGGCAACGTCCAGCCTGTCCTAGCCCTTCGGCGTTGGCTGAGGAATGTTCAGGGCTTGCCACTGCAGTAGTAAAACCTCATCTTAGGCTCCCAGTCAACCCCTCAAAACATCGAGGCTGGATTTCTCTTCCCTGAGGTCTGGAGGCAGTAAGAGCAACTACCAGACTATTTCAGAGCTTGCGGTGTCAGCCCAGAGCTCAGATGGACATCAGGAAGCCTGCATCTAGTTCCTGCAAAAAAATTCCATCCCCAGCAAGTGAAATAACCTGTAAAATCATTTTACTCCCATCTGCTGGGACTATTTGCTACCATTAGTAGTAAAAATGGTCCTATAGCAACTATAGGCCACCTCCTCCTCCTCACTCCCACTTTAGTAATGAAAACACTCCCTTCTCATCCATATCTCTCCATCCTGGAAAGTTTTAATCAAATAAACCTGGCACATGCGCTCCTGAAAGGAGGATGCTCTATGTCAGCCAAAATCTGTGCCTGTTCCATTTTCTTCTGATTTAATTTTCTAGAGATTAAGATCCTGCTCATCTCCACTCTCAGAACTTGGCTGCCTTCGTTTTGTTTGTAGGTCTTACTCTAGTGGGTTTTTCTTTTCTGTCGGTGGCTTTGTTTTGAAAATCCTGAAACCCCAAGGGTATTGATTCCCGGGGACCCAGCCGGCCGTGAAATCGATAGGGAGCTGTGCCTCCCAGCACCTGGCACCATCTCACCCGCGCTTGCCCCCGCTCCTGAGAAGCAGCTTGTCGTCTTCCTCCAAATGGCTTTGGCATTGCCGGCACGTGTTGCTGCTGAAGAGCATTTCTCATGTGAATGTGTGTTTTCATAGCAGGGGGCTGTCTCCTGGCTGCTGACTCCTGCTTGCTGTGCAGAAGGTTGTCTGTCTTTGCTGCCATCTTTGGTTCAGCAGCTACATGTAGCCTTAATGGCAGTAAAAGTTTCACCCTCTTGTGCTAAAGCTGGGGTCAATCGTATGGATTTCGGAAGGTGGTTGAATCGCAGATTGCAGAATGGTTGAGGCTGGCACGGACCTCGGGAGGTCATCTGGTCCAACACCCCTGCTCGAGCAGCGTCACCCAGAGTGGGTTGCTCAGGACCGTGTCCAGATGGCTTTTGAATGTCTCCAAGGAGGGAGACCCCACAACCTCTCTGAGCAACCTATTCCAGTACTTGGTCACCCTCACAGGGGGAGGGAAAAAAAAAAAAGTGTTTCCTCATGGTTTGACAGACCCTCTTGTGTTTCAGTTTGTGTCCATCGCTTCTTGCCCTGTCACTGGGCACCACTGAAAAGAGCCTGGCTCCATCTTCTTTACAGCCTCCCTTCAGGTATTTATAGGCACTGATAAGATCCCCCTCAGCCTTCTCTTCTCCAGACTGAGCAGTCACAACTCTCAGCCTTTCCTTGTATGTGAGATGCTCCAGTCCCTTAACCATCACAGTGGCCCTTTTCTGGACTCTCTCCAGTAGTTCCAGATCTCCCTTGCACGGGGGATCCCAGAACTGTACCCAGCGCTCCAAGGGTGGCCTGACCAGTGCTGAGTGGAGGGGAAGGATCACCTCCCTTGACCTGCTCGCTCTTCCTAAGGCAGACCTGGGTACCGTTGGCTTTCTTTGCTGCAAGGGCACGTTGCTGCCTCATGGTCAACTTGGTGTCTACCAAGGCCCCCAGGACCTTTTCTGCAAAGGGAAGGGGGGAGGAGTAAGGGTCATATCTTTGAAAGCCTGTGTTTAATGGCTGGATTAAGTGCATTCATACCTCTCCCTGCTGAGTTTGTCGGTGCTTGCTTGCACCCTGTTCCCGTTGGCTTGGCAGACTGATGAGCTTTAGCTTCTACAAAGCGCAGGGCTGTGGATCTTCTGCCTGGAGTTCCCCTGGTTTCCCCAAGGTATGTTTGATGCAGGGAAGACTGCACATTTGGGGGAGAAGGCGTCTTCCACGGGAAAGACTCCTGTGTTTGTGCCAGTAGAGCGGAAGCGTCCCTAAAGCTGACCCCCACCCTGGCCTCTGAGGACTGTTGTTTGTGAGAAGACTGAAACACCCAAATATTTCCAGTGCTCTTTGCAGGCTGTGCAGATGTCTGGGGTCAGTGGTGACAAATTATGTAGATTCCTCCCCCTTCCCTCTATCCTTTCTCATTTCCATTATCTGCCTTTTGTAGAGGCTGTAATTTACTGCATTTTGCAACCTTGTAATTTATGGCTTTTTTATAATTCTTTCTGAGCTTTCAGAAGTAACAGCTCCATGTACCCCAGTGCATTTCATTGTCACACTTGAGGCTTTCCCACCTCCCCCTGCATTTCCACTCTTTTCTTGTAACTTGCCTGTTTACTTGCTAAATTATTATTGTGCACTCAATAAAAATTGCATTTAAAAAGTGATAACTGAAATGACATTTAACATGGAAAGCACTTAAGCATAATTACACTATATGCATTACATCATTTTGTGACAGTTAAAAAAAAATATCTGAACAGGGGGTTTTTTTGTTGTTGTTGGGGGCTGTAGAGAGTGAGTGCTGGCATTTCATCACTTCTAGACACATATCTCTCTCATTTTCACTGGAGGGCTTTGTCCTGGGATTTTTCTGTCTTCTCCTCCCTTGCTGGTACCGCAGGTCTCCTGTATCTGGTGCAGTGGCATAGAGTGAAGAAGTCAACCCTGTCCTTCCCAGGGGTTCAAGCTGGCATAACGTCTTGAGAGTTTGATATGGTTTATTCCCAGCTGGAAATTTTGATAGAGTTAGTTTATTTGGATCAGTGACTTTAGCAGACTTGCTGCGGAGCTGCGCCGTCACTTGTCAGCACCGGGGCTGTGGTAAGGGGGAAGGGGAGGAGGTGACAGCCCCCGTGGCAGTAGCAGTTGCACATTGTCTTGGTGGCCCACTTGTGGAGACTGGGGTAACAGAGTGCCAATGTACCCTCAGCTCCTGATTGTGCCCTACAGTGATTTTCTTTCTGAAGGAAGCTGCCGCTGGCTGTAGCTGAGAGCTAAACAGTTAATGTCCTTGCTTTATACTGTCCAATAACTTCTACAGAAACAGGGGAAGTGTGCCAACCCCTCGTGACCCCGTGGCTCGTATCCTCACTGATATGACTACTTGATTATTAGATTACCTGCAAATCGCAGCTCCTTGACCATCTGCTATGCAAAACTCCTCAGCTCAACCCCAGCATCTGTCCAGCCCAGCCATGCAGACTGCGCTGAATTCCTGAGCAGATCAGCACAGCTTCCCAGCCGTGGTTTCTTCTGCCGTGTCTTGTCCTGTCTTTTTCCTGCTTACCTGCTGCAGAACTTCCATGTATGGAATGCTTCAGGGGTGATCCTCATTCCCTGCCCTTCTTCATTTCACCAGAAAGTAAGATGAGCCTGGTCAGACGGTCATATAGGCTGCAAACCAGCTCTGTAAATCAGGTCCCCATCTCGTGTGGGGAACTGCAACTGGAGATACAGATTGGAGGTCCTGCATCACCAGGATGGTCTCCCCAGTAGGAATTGTGGTCTCCTTCCTCTGGGAGTCCTGAGCTGCTTGGAAAAGGGGTTGAGGGGTGGTGGACCTCTTTATGCACCATGAGCAAAGTGCAGAGACAAGAAGAGGGACCTTGAGTAGCAGGGCACAGGAAGATCTGAAAAAGCATTTGAAATCTAGTGAGCAGATGATAGGAGCCACAGTGCTTGACATTTCCAGGCTGCATGTGAGGGATTTTTGGGGCACGTTGAGATAGAGAGCACGTGTTTTCTGCAATTCAAAGGAGTGATCTTTAGGAAGTAATGTCTGTGGTGGGTTTGGATACCAGTCCATGAATTGGAATGGTAGTGGGCTTGTGGGGAAGTGAGAGGGGTAGGACAAAATGGAAGCATGCCTTTATTTAAAAAAAGAAGGAAAGGAAAAAAAAAATAGAGAAACAGTGAGAACATTAGTGTCCATAAGCAAACTCCCCAGCATGTCTAGAAATACTGTGTTGCTTTTCTGTGGTTGTGTTGTGACTTGCCCTGCAAGTTAATAAACTGTTAATCACTTTAAGGGTCATTTAATTCAAAATGTTCACTGAAGCATCCTGAGGTTGAGATAAAGGAGTTTTGTGAACTCAGGGTTTTTTTTCCCCTTTTTCTTCAAATGCACGCATAACTAGAAACCATGCAGAGGCAGTAATAACTAATATAGCTAGGAAAGGAATCTCCTGGAGAGATTAGTCTATGCTTTTTCAGGGAGGAAAAGGCATTTCTGGCTGCTTGTATCGTTTTTTTATTATGATTTTTCTGAGTTGAGCATAAAAAAGGGGGGGGGGAATCTATCTATAAAATCCTCATCCGCTTGACAATCAGTCTCATCTGGGAACTGCTTGGTGTTATCTTGGCTTAATTCATTAGTAAGAATAAAAAAGGCATTAAAAATGGACATCTCTATTGAGAGCACTTAATTCTTTGCAACAAGAGTCAATTATGTCCTATTGAGTAAGCCCCATGCAAAACCACTTACTTGTGAAATTCCTCAGCCTGATAGCAGACCTGGAAAAATAAGGCAGAAGGAGGGCAGAACCCTACGCTAGCAGGAGGCATGAGAAATACCTGTTTTGCTGTGGATTTGCCCATTGTCCGAGTTGGGAGGCTGGGTTGCAGGGGCTGGTGACATGGAGGTCGGTGATCTGAAGCTGAGTCTGTCAAAGGAAGAGAAGAGAGCAATTCTTCCATGAACTCAGCAAGTGGCTGGGAGAGCGCTTTAGCTTTCCTAATGGTTTTATGGCCGAGAGTCTGCTCCCCCCCCCCCCCCCATTTCTCTTGCACTTATTTCACAACAGCTTCTTCAGTTTCTAAGGTAATGGGGCTGAATGTTCCTGCAATGCATTGCGGAGGATGCTCCTACGCTGTGCAAGCTCTGCTTTCAAAGAGGAGACTGGGCTGGTTTTTTGTTGTTTTGTTTTTGGTATGGGCTTGTATTGGGACCCCTTTGAGATGACGGCACATTTGCTGCCTATTTGTCCAGGTGCTCAGGATGAGCCCATCACCACAGAGTCTGGGTGCCTAGCTCGGGTGTGGAGCTATGTGTGGGTTTGGTACTGAGAACTGCTGTCCACGTGTATAAGACCGATTGTTTCAGTCTGTGGGATGTTGTGTTTCTCATTTCAGCAGGAGTTAATTCCAGCAGCCCTGTCACCTGTGTTGCTCAAGAGATCAGGTACAGGTTCCTCCTGGCTGCGTAAGCTATGGCACTGGGTGTGCTGGGAACGCGGCATCGATCACTCGAGGCAGAGGATTTTTCTGGTGACGGCAGTAGTTTTGATAAGTTGGATGAGGAGACTTATAAATGGTAGGAAAGGGAACGGCACTAAAAGGAGAAGCAAATTGTGAAGCATGTTTCCTGCTACAATTTTTGTGGCTAAAATTTGGTGATACTTTAAGATGTATATTGGTCATCCAAACACACAGAGATATATGTGGTCTATATAATCGTCTGAGTTTTATTTATGATACAAAACCAAGTCAGCGCTATTATTTATGAATATAGCTGTAAACCTGCTTTTCTGTTATGTGATCAGCTAAACTCCACTGCAAAGCAGCCTTCAGGATTGCCCAGCCTGGAGCGCAGTGACGTGCTTCAGGGCTGCAGGAGTGAGCAGGGTGCTGCTGCCGTTCTGTGGGGCTTAATCCATGATCCACTGGGCTTGGGCGAAGAAGCTGCAGAATAAAACCCGAACGTTTGGAACACGAGGCAGAATCCTACGGCCCTGGGAAATTATGGTTTCCTCTTTAGAGCTTGCTCCTTCCTTTTAGGAGGAAAGTTATAAGGTGGCATTAAAAAGCACCTGCTGCATTGCCATCAGATGTCTCTCCATTTGAGTTTAAATGTCTTGTCTGAAAGAATTCCCAACCAGGTTTCCTTTGAAGCAATTGAAGCTGCTTGGGTTTCAGCTTTTGCTGCTGCTGTTTAGAGTAATGCTAATTAACATTCTGGGCAAAGGAGCAGAGAGTGGGGAAGGGAAATGCTTATGATTTGTAAATGCCACTTTGCTCTTCTGGCACTGTCCCTCCAGGGAGAGGATTTCTTTCTTCTTGTTCTTGTCGTCGTGCCCCCCCCCCCCACCCCCTTGGAGTAAAGCTGATGGTTGGGCATGTATTTTGCCTTAAGCGTATGCATAATTTTTCACTGTGTCTACCTGTGTAACGGCAGGTGAATCTGTATGGATGTGAGGGTACCTGCGTGCATGCAGAGCACGGATGTGTTGCTTTGAGTGTACGTGAACCCGTGGCTGGTGCGTGCGAGCCTTTACCAAAGGAGGAGGCATGTGGCAGGCTTGTCCGTGCTACAAGTTTCCCATTCCCTTGATGATAAGCTACAAGCAAACGGGGATGAAATCAGAAATTGGCAACATGCTGTCAGGAGGGATTAATTTCTGTCCCTGATTAACTTTATGCTGGAACAGCAGGAGTCTAATACTTCACTGTACATGGTGCCTGATGCAACCTTTTCTTACACCGAGTAGATCTGAATCCATCCCCAGTCCTGCTCTCCCCTGTTTACGTTATCTTAGATCCAAGTGGCAGGGCCGTTGCTCTGCATGTGTAATGACAGGCCACGTACGCATTTCCTAATGCTGATGGAAAGTACTGAAAAAGATCTGCCAGTGCTTTGGGGGTCTGGCTTGAGCCATACAAGGGCTTTGTTTCTGCTTGTAGTAGCTTTAATGCACTGGTCAGTTCCTAGAGGCTCCTGGTGGAATATTAATACTCTCCATTCATGTGCTACCTTTCCTCTAAGGCTTCCACAACACTTTGCAAAAATTAATGATAAATTCTTTCAAAGTGGGAGGTCAGTGAGACCATTTAGACACGGGAAGGTGATTTGCCCACGATCACGCAGGTAGGTTGGTACTGTGCGTGTGGCAAAGGGGGAATATGGACCAAGTCCCCTCTCTCAGCCATAACTGCCAGACAATTGCTCCCCATCTGTGCCTAAAGCTTAATTAAGATTGCACGCTGTCGTAGGGAGAGTGCAGGTGTGGAGCTGAAATAGCGCTTTGTGTCAACAGCAAAGTGCACAGGCAGAGCTGTGTGGGGAGCTGTTCCAGTAAGAACAGATGGGTCTGGAGCTCGGCGGTGGATTTGTGAGCATGTGCCTGTGTGCAGGGGGAAAGGGCTGGGACAGCAGGGACTAGAGCCCTCAAAAATTGGGAAAGAACTGAAGAAGGAGAGGACAAGGCAAGTGGGGATGCAAGTGCGTGCACAGATTTGTGTGATGGTGTTTGGGTAGATCAGAGCAAGCGCTTCTGGCGGCTCTGGGGGTGCTGGCTCCCTCTGGCCCAGCTCTGGCTTTCACACTGTGGGTGCTTCCCTGCACCCTGCTAATCCTGGGGTGCGATGGGGACCTGGGAACTGAGTTCTTCCCCATCTCTGGGACAGCCCTCCTGCGATTTTAGCAGTGTACGCAGGCAGAGTTTGTCGGCTGCTAGGAGTGATGCAGGGATTGCAGATCATCCTGCTGTCTCCTCTCTGGCCATATGGAGAAGAGAAGCTCAGAGCCCATATATACCTCCTTCTGCAAAGCCTGTATGTCTGGCTCTGCCTGGGAAAGAAACCGGCTACCCTTTGTTCTCTGTCCTAACCCTGTAACACCTCTTCTAGTGAGGAAGTCAGCTACACTAGTCGTATGGATCACCTATATCTAGCAAAGGGTGAGTGCTTTCCTTTGCCTTGGTCCTTCTCTCATGTTGAGGACCAGCCTTCCAAGAGCTGAAGCTGACCTGCTCCGGCTGATACCAGGGAGAGGATGGGAGAGCCTGTGAGTCTGTGCTGCACCATTCAGGGCTGATGGAGGAGAATTTGCCATCGTTAACCCCCAAAAATGCTGATCAAGCAAGTAGTGGCTGGTTTGGGAGGGAGCACTCGGTGAGGTTGGCAGGAGATGGTGCAGCAGGGAGCAACTTCTGCCTGCAGCCCAGCGAGTGAGCGCCTGCATGTTGGAAACCTCATGGGGTCTGTGAAGGGTGGATCCATGGGACCCTTGCCCTCTGCTCCCCACCGAGGAGGAGTCCATGTCTGGTCCTTCCCAAGACAATAGTGGGCAGCCCTGTGCCTTGCTTGCTTGTCATAGCCACAGCTAAATGAGCAGCTGATTGAGAAGGCGGCTGGTGCAGGGGGGAGGGCGATTTACTGCTCTGCTAAGAGGTCCCCACTGTATTTTCTCTTTAATTTGAAGGGCTCCTCAACAGACTGTCAGGGCTGGGATGTGATGGCTGCACCTGCACGGCACTGGAAGGCTGCGTGCTAGCAAATCCTGCGCGGAAATAGCCTGGAGTGGGGGGCTGCAGCAGCAGGCTGGATTTAGCAGGCGCATCTGACTGACGACTGCAGTTTTTCACTGGCATAATCACATAGTTTGGAGGTTGTGAACATGAGGAAGGTGGAGGAACAGGAAAGGGTGGGACACAGTACAGATGGATGCCGTTGAACCCCCCGTCGCCACAGTTTTGCCATCGCACATCGCTGCTAACCTTTACCTCCTGCTCTGTTACTCCATGGCAGGCTGCAGGCACTCACTGTCCCGCTCTCGTCAGCAATCAAATAGGGACCGGGGATCTCAAAATTCCTCAAATCTACTCTTGCAATTCCTGCCTGAGCACTCTTGTACTGTCTCTCTGCTCTTCCATCAAAAAATGTGTGCCTTGTTACGCTCAAGACTTGAGCTCTGGTTTTGCTCTGTTTTTTTTCCCCCTGCCTCACTCCTGATCTGTATTTTCTTTTCCCCCAAAGTTTTGGTTTTGGGCATCTGATCAAAAGTGCCCAGCTTTGACAGATGCCTGGATATTTTGGGGGCTGTTTTGAATAGCACCCTGGTGAATAAGGTTGCCATCACCAATGGCATTTCCTAATTGTCAACCTTAATTGTAGTTTGAACCCAAGACACTTGGATATGAAAAGCATTAACTTGTAGGGGAAGAACAAATGAATTTGAGTTTTTTAGCCTACAAGAGTACAAACTAAAGTAGGACAAATCTTCAGATATATAACAGGGAACAGCAGCACGAGGCAGAACTGCCTGTTCTTGATTAATTCTGGGTCTTTCCACCAAGAACATGGTTTTAAATTGCAGCAAGGGATTTTCAGTTTAAGCATCATAAAAAGTTTTCAAGTAGATTGTGAGGTACCGGAGCATTTTGTCCTGTGAAGCACAGGAATCTCTATTGCTGGATGTCTTTAAGAACAGGTCAGAGGAACTTGTTAGGAATGAGATGACTGTGATAGTTATGTTAGAAATGACACATCCATGATACTACCTTCTGTTGGAGGCATCTAAGTAGGCACTACATGAACTGATGAGATCCCTTCCAGCCCTATTCTCTGTGATGCTGCAGAGGTTTCTGAATCTTTTAGTGGAGTCTCTCCACTTGGATGTTGGATCTCTGGAGGTTGCCTTCAGAAGAGACGTCCCGTGGGATCTCTGTGGGTGCGTCTCTGTCCTGCCCCTGTCCCCCTCCAAGACTGTGCTGAAGACAATCCTGGGCTGGGTTTCCTGGCTGGAGAGTTTGGTGCTGCTGTGCAAGTCTTGCTGGTGAGGCTTTGGAGGTGGGACTAAGTTGAAAACCTCAGCTGATAGGACTTTGCAGAGGGTCACCTCTTTATTAAAATCTCCAGGTATGTGGTGTATTTTTGTTAAACTCTCAGTTTCTGGACCCCACAGGCTCAGGGAGCAGGAAGCACTAGCAGGAGAAAGGATGTGTCTGGAAACGCATGGAAGAAAGCTGTCTACAGATCTATTCTCCATATCCTCTGGGGACAAGGCAAAGCTTTATGAGCCTATGCCACAACAGAGAGGACTTTATATGAGACATAAGTAATGACTTTCTAACAGGCTGGCTAGGAAGACACTGGAGGACATCGGCCAGGGAAGCGTGGGCTCTCCACCACTAGTGGGTAAGAGCAGGGCTTTTGAACAGCACAGGTTAGATGGATCCTCCGTGAGCCGGAGGGATGGGTTGGACAAGTGGGTCTCTTCCAGCCTTGCTTCCGAGTCTGTGCATTTACAGAAATGCTTCCAGTGCTTGATATTAGGGAGAAAAGCTTGTAAACATGAATGCCTGAAGATCAGAGAAAGCCCCAAAACCTACATCAGAAGGTAAATCAAGAGAATTGCAAAGTTGCTATTTTTAAAAGTTCAATTTCTTTAAAATAGATCATTACTCTGCAGAAAACTGTAGGGGTAACTGTTGACAGTGCTGACTTATGCTGCCCTAGATTTCAATCGCTCTAGCTCTAATAAGAGATTTAGTTTAATTCCATGTCAGTGGAGTTATCCCAAATTTGCATCACTGCAGCTGAGAGCTGAATTTGGCCAGTGGTAGCCATCAATAAGAATAAAAGGCAGTGTGAGGTAATTGTTACTCTTTTTCTTGTGTAGTTAGAAGGAAAGCCTGCAAAATATGTCTGGGAGCTTTAGTGTTAGCGGCTGCACAGCACAGCCTTTTTCCACAGCCCTTCCTACAAGAAGCAGCAGCTTTTCTGGCACATAAGATAAAGCTGTTTTGGGAAAGAGGCCTAGTTATTTATTCAAAGTCAAGTCTCTGAGGATCCAAGAGTCTTGCATTGCTTGACGCAGAGCGAGGAAAGGAGCCGTACATGCTTGGGGTATGCTTGCGGGGAATGGGGGGCAGCCTTTGCCCGGCTGCAGCAGCCCTGCCCCGGGCACTGTCGGTGTGCTTCGGCAAAAGAGGCTGGGTGGGATGCTTTCCATCTTCTCTCATAGCAGTGGTGGTCCCTTCCCCATCCTCCTTGCTGCTGGGGAAACTGAGTCTGGTGAGATCCCGTTTTGTGTCTGTATTAGCTTTTGTAATTTCGGTGTCCTAAACATTTAGCCTTGGAAAAGAAACAGCACAATAAAGGCAAATGAAGTTTTAAACCATCCAGCAACTGTGAGAAAGGCAGAACTGCAGCCACACAGAGTCCAGGGGTGATCTGAGAAGCAGAGAAGTTTCTTGCTTTATCTTTCCCTAACCATCTTCATCATCTTCTCCCGTTCACCTCATTCACAAGCCCTCTGGAGCCATCAGCCCCAGCACAAACCCGCCCTCCCTACCTGGGCTTCCTGCTCCATTCCCCCTCTCCTCCAAACCCTCCTTCAGTGTCCCCTTCCTCCCAACCCCTGCGCTTGTCCTGGTGGGTCCAGCGTGGTGCTTCAGCAGAACGTGTGCCTGCCTGCCTGAGAGAGCACTTTAACCTCTTTCGGTTAAACTGACAATCCATTCCAAAATTGATTTTAATCCTTGCTTATAGGTAAACCAGTGGGAAATTGAGTTCTGTTGAACCAATATAAATCAAGCGTGTACTTCTGGAAGAGCTTCACGTGGAAGGATTTGCACCACTGTATCAATGCGGCTTTTGGTCTGACCTATCCCTTGTTTCGGTACAGCACAATTTCATTCTCTTAGGGACACTGGGGTAAACCCAGTATGATCCATCGTGTGAAGCACTGATTCTGATAAAAATAGTATAAAGCTCAAATATAGCATAATAGTACATCTTTATCTGTGACAGCATCCCTCCTAGCATGCACCTAGGGTATTCTAGGTGCAATGCCTCCTGGGGTATTCTAGGTGCAATTTTAATGATTCTGATCTGAAGTACGGCTGGTCTGTATAGACATGACTTAATCAAACTGGTTAAACTCTTCTGCATATATCCTGAAGGAAAGCAGTTGAGGTACCTTTTAAAAATACTGTGTTTTCCTTACTAAAGCTTTTGTTATGTCCCATATAACCAAAAGAGCAGCCAGAGCCAAGGATCAGGTTGGGTTTTTTTGTTTTGTTTCTCTTTTACTGTACAAGTGTATATTTTTAGAGATCGTGTGATCTCTGAATGCATTTGGGCATTTGTCTGAGATGCTGTAGCTGTTCTCTCCCTCTCGTACATTAGCATAGCAGGCTCTGGTGGGCTTGTGCCCTGACCTGGCAGCAAGACCCACGCCATCCACGTGGCTGTGAGTGTGCAGAGGAGTGCCTCGGCAGAGCTCCCATCCTGGTTGAGACCTTATGTTTTTAACTATGCAGTGATTTATTTTTAAAGCACTTTATCTGAAAGGAGAAGACTGAGTTTGAAGTTATGTGGTGCTGAATTACCTTGCAGAAGATTCACTCTCTGCAGACACCCAGGCAGGACTGTTGCTCAAGATCTCCCCTTACAAGGGTTTGGGCTGCTGAAGACTAAAAGCAGCTTTCCAGGCTGGGAGAGGTTTTCTGTAATCCAGGCTAACTGTGCATAGCCTTTTATCCCTGTCTAGTTGCTAAATTATGCATAGCAGTCTCAGGTCTGCTTCAGGGCTGGCAGGCCTGAAGTCTCAGCCATAGCGGCTCGTGATCCTGGGTTGAGCGAGCAGAAGTCCAGCCGGTGCCAGTGCCGCAGAGGGTGGGAGATGTGGGTGCCGGTGCCGGATGGGGCAGGACGGGGAGTGCTGGAGCAGCTCTGCCTCCTCATCCCTGGTGGAGTGGCCTGCCTTCCTCTCGTTCCCCATGTCCTCTGTGGTACTGCTGCCTTTTAGCAGGCTCCTTAGTGAAGGAAGGAGACCTTAGTTCTGTGGTTTGTTTGCTTCAATTATAGCTGACTGCCCCTGAGGAGCAGCTAAGCTGTGTGTTTCCCTGCCCTGCTTCTGCAGGAGAGCTGTGAAGAGCTACTCGGAGGGTGCTTGCTTTTTATTACGTAGGTGGAAGGAAGGAGCGCAGCAGGGAAGTGGCACTGCACGGAGAGAGAGGGAGATGGGGTTAGTAAATGTCAAGCTGTTTGCCTCCTGCACGCACTCAGGCACATCCGCAGGCTGCAGGAGCAGCGGCTCTTGCTGAGGACGAGGCAGAGGTTGCAGCACGGGGCAGGTCAGGCTCCACGGGAGCTGGCAGCCTGTGCTGCTCCTGAGGGGCACCGTGGCGGGCGCCTGGGCTCGGGGCTGGGTTCACAAAGCCACGTCCTCAGGGCTGGTGGCGTCCATGGTACCAGCTCTGGGAGCTGGCATGAGGTGGATTTGCAAAGTCCTCGCTGGACTGTGGCACCACTGCTCACCTGCGGCTGCTTCCCTTTGCCTCCCCTGCTCCTGACTCCTCGACAGGGAAAACCTGGATCTAGCACCTTCCTGGCCGATGGCTGCTTTGCCAGAAAGCCATCCCCGTGCCCTCTGCCGGTCCGCATCCCCCTTGGCCCTGCAGTAGTGTGTGATCTGCTCTGTACAGCGTGGTACAGGCAGCACTGATTGTCCTGGCGGGCTGTCAGCGAGGCCGCTATCACTCTTACCACTGCCTGCTTGATTATCCCTGACGCTGCGCCAAGGCTGACATCCTCCTAATGTAATATAGACACCACGATGATTACCATCATTGCAAGAACTATAAGCACCAGACGATGAAATTTAACAACAGTAGGTGCAGCAGGGACGAGGGTCGAGATGGGAATCGTGCTGTCTCTGCTTTGCCTGTGGCCCTGAGCAGTCTCCATCTTCCAGCAGGATCTCTGGGGTTTTACACTCCTTTTCCTCTCTGTTACCCAGCCACAGTGCTCCGTGCTTGGCCTGGACCATCTCACGGTGCTCTTGCCGGTCACTTACGTTACTCGGCAATTCTTCTCTAGGCTCCCTCTTCGTCAGAGGGGTCTGCTCTGCATACCCAAGGCACGAGCAAGTCTGCTCGAGGGTTCTCCCTGTTCCTCTTCAGTGATACTCTGAGCTGTGGGGAAATGGCAGGGCCCCACCGTAGGTGAGATGTGACTCAAAATGGGCCAGACTGCTGCTTGTCTGGTGGAGACCAACAGATCCTGAAGCTCCAGGAGCAGCACTAGACAAGCGTCTGAGCAAGCGGCGCCTCAAGGGCAGGTATCCTGCTGCAGTATTTGTTGTACCAACTAATTCCCTTTGCAGACACCTGGGTTACTGTACAAAGCTGATCAGCGTGGGCCTGGCTGCGGGAGCTTGAAGTATCCCCCTGAACAGAGAACCTCCCTGCCGCCCACAGTAATGCCGGGTGGGAAAAACCTTCTATTTGCCTGGTGTATGGCCTTTGTAGGGCATGACATAGCACAGTCCCGTCTCTGGGGCACGAGGACTTATCTCAGGTGTGCATGGCTGTCGTGCCTGTAGAGGTGCGGTTTGGTCTTTGGCCTCCCTCACCTGGAGCACCCCTACTTTGAGGTGCGATGCTCTGGGAGCAGGAAGGCAGCCCGCTCTGTTGCTGCACGTAGTACTTTGCTCTTTTGCAAACATGCTAGGTTTGCACTGTGATTAAACGCTGGTGTTTGGACTGCAGCTGTCCAAACCAGGTGTATTGGATTCATACGGGGAGGGAATAATTTCTGGAAGTGACTGTTACCCAGACCAGATGCCTTTGCAGCAGGAGCCGGAGCGCTGCAGCCTCTCCCGGCGGGGCTGCAGGGCTTGGCCCTGAGCAAACCCCAGCTGGGGTTTGAGCTGTGGGTACAGCCTGTATCCTGGCCCAGTGGGGCCGAGAGCTGCTGGGGTTACCAGCTGCCATGTTAGGGTTCAGCTTTTTGTTTGTTGGTGGTGTTTTTAAGTGGGGTGAAGGGGGAGTCTTGGCATGGAGATGATGCTGTGCAAGCATAGCAGAGCGCTGCCCCTCGCATAGCTCGATTTTGGGGAAGGGCTGCTTCTTGGGGGATGTGAAATGGAGCTGGGGGGAGAGGGAAGGAGAAGGGGTCTGTTTTGGATTGCACGTGTACCCCACCATCCTAGCCCTCCTGTCAGTGTCCCCCCCCTTATCCTGGGCAAGGAGGCTGAAGGCTGGCCCTGCCGCTGTGCACGGGAAGCCAGCGCCTGTGGGAAACAGCAAGGCTGGGCCTGATGAGACAATTTTTACTTTCTAGTGGTGCCCAACGGCACATGTGCTAATGGTCCTATACAGGGAGCTCCACCGGAGTTTGTTATTTTCCTTCATGTTTTATCATCAGATACCTTGACCCATGGGAAGGTGCTGGGTCCTCTTGTGGCAGCTCATCAAGTAGTGATTTCTGCACTCGTGGGAGTATTTCTGCACCCTTTTCTGTTCCTTCTCGGGCTGCTCAGTTTCACGGTGCTGGGTGCGCTCACGGGGGATTGGGGAGTGGCAGATGCCTTCTCTGAACCTTGACAGCTCCCTGGCTATATGGGCACAGAGGGAATTAGTAGCAGAGATGAGCATCATTTGGTGTGCATTAGGAGCAAGGCAAACAAGTGAATTTAGAGAATGGATGTTCTGAGGCAACATCAGATCTGCCTCTTTGGTTATACAGTTGCTGCTGTGAAGGCGTATTGGCAATTGGTTGTGTTACCAGCTCTGCTTTTTGGTAAGGCTCCTTAGCACTTCTGTGCTGGTTTAGATCATCTTCTCAGCTGTTTATAATTGTACTATGCTTAGAAGTATTTGGGATTACATTTTTCATGTTGCAGGTTGTCTTGAGCTGTTTGATTTTTTTCCCCCCTGACCTGCCACCATTATATATATATATTTTTTTTTTTAATTATTTCAACTCAGTACTTTCTGTTGTTTTGCCTGTGTTAATATGTCCCCCTGCTCTTGCCACTTACTAGTACACTCTCAGAATCCACTGCTGGGCTCTTCTTTCCACTGCCATGCCTGTATCTTCTGGCTGCCGCATTCAGCTTCAGCCCTTCCCAGACTTTTTATTGAGATTTGCAGTTTATAATTAGGTCTCGATCCTCATCCCCTGAATACAACAGCTTCCTCCTCTGTGCTGCCTGAGGGTTAGTACCTCCCTCTCCTGTCCAGTAACTTCAAGTTTGCCAACCATGTTGAGCAGGGCTAATGCAAGGGCATTACTTCTTGTTTCAGCATGGCTGGAGCATTGCAGGGTTGGGCTTCACTCTTGTGTTCCTGCATTGCCACCCACTTGCCCTGCCTGTCGGGGGATACGTGCAGACTGTGAGGGGATGGGGTGTGTTCACAAAGGGGTTGCAAAGTAAAAGCTGGTCTACCAAGAGCATGCAACCTGCACCCCCCTCCCCGAGGGTGCCGGTACGGCTGTGTGTGAGTGTACCTACATGGAATCAGAAGCAGTGGTTTCTTGACTCCGAGGTCGCTGCTGTTACAAATTTCAAACCCAGGTCCCGGAGCACTGGATCACAGGAGAATTTCAATGAGAATGGCTTTCTAATCTGGACAAAACTAAGGGCCTTTGCCATCGCTGAGGAATGTTTGGCATGTCTTTGGCCAGGAAATTTGCCCTCTGATTCAGCTCAAGGAAAAACCCAATGTGGGAAATGTCACCTTAGATAAGTAAAACCTGGCCAAGTTCTGAACAACCCAAAGTAAAATGCTACAACGGAGAGCACGAAGCTATCTTAATTGCCTGGAGCACTACCATTCATTCCCTTGCCTGTCCGATACGTTCTTGTGCTCGTATGGTCACTGTTAATTCATGCTGGATTGTTCTAATTAACGCAGATGAACTGTTCAGCCAAGAAGACTGCAGAGCTCTGCAGCTGCAGAGAGGGCTGGAGGAACATCTCCTGGTTTCTTTTTCAGTTTTTTCCTCCCTTGTGGACAGGCACCGTTTCTGTCCGTAACCAATAGGAGCCAATTTTCTGTTTCATAATAGGAAAATACTAATGTCAGGACGCCCTCCTTATCCAAAGCTTTCTCCTTGAAGATCGCTACTCTTTGCTTTCCTAATTGGCACTGCTCAGCTGGAGGTAGTGCACGCCTTCCAAACACATTATTTTGTTATGCTGTTACTTACAGCATAAGAAAAGAGTATGAGAGAATATTGCTTTGTTGAGCTTTCCTCGCTTTAACCCTTTCTGTGCCGACGTGGGGCGTTTTTCTCTAGCACGGGATGTTTTGCTATTGGCAATACGTGCTTTTCGGTTTGAAGCTCGGGGTGTGATGGCTCTCTGTGAAGAACGCCTGGAAATCATTTCTGTTGGAGTCTGAGGATGCCTCTAAAATGTGTTCTCTTACTAAAGCATCCTCTTTGGAGTCACTGTGCTCGCATAACGATCACCTATAATAAGACAGGAGTTGCCGAATTGATGTGAAATATGGGCGGTTTGGGGACCAAAGTGATTTGGGTGAAGCCCTTGGAATCAGGTTGGCTGAAAACTTAATGCTTGGAGTTACCCTTCCCTGAAGACTGGCAGGTCTGGAGCCTGCGAGAGCAGAGCCTCGGGGAGGGCGCTGGAGCCATGCTCCACGTGTTTCTTAGGGGCTGAGGAGTTGGACTAGGATCGCAGATGTTTGGCTTGCTGTCTTCTCTTCGCTCATGGGCCGTGCTCTTGCAGGTCAGTAACCAGGAAGATTCACAGAAATGCTGTTTTCTCCAGAAACTTCAGAAATGAGCAGGTCTGAGACTTTTGTGTGCCACCCCACTGATAGAGGCGGGGTGGGTTACCATCCTGGCAGCCAGGGCAGGTTACCTGAATCCCTTGGGGCTTTTTTGGGAAAAAACCCAGTTTCCTGGAGTTAGAGCTAGGATGGAGTAGTGGTCTATGTGGGCACAAGGCTGCTGGGAGAGGTGTGCTGTCAGGAATTTCCTAGTGGCATGGAAGAAAGGAGGAGGTTGGGCAGAGCAGGGACCCCCAGCGAGAGCTGCAGAAAGCAAAGCTGAAGCCTGAAGATTAACCCCGTAGGTCTGGAGGGACCGTGCAAAGCCAAAAGAGCAGCCTTTTGCTTAGTCTCCGAGCGTACTCCGGTGGCTTCAACGTCAGAAACCACTTTGTTTAACCAAAAAAAGGAAAGCGGAGGCTGGGGGGGGGCAGTTTGTGTGTCTCTGCTCAGGCTCCTGAATTCATCACCAGTTGCCTTTCAGTGAGCGGAGTCGCTTCCTGCTCCAGCTCATTAACATCTGGAAAAGAAAAAGGGTGGAGTAAGTAGTTTCCCAACGTATCAGGAGGGTCTCATCCTGTTCTTGAGCTGTGTGATGTGCTGCTGTCCGGATCCTGGGCACCTGCCTGCCTGTACCTTTATTTTTGCTGGCTCCACCAAGAGAAGCAGTTGTGGTGGTATCAGCCTGGTGGGTATCTCTAGCCGAACTTCTCCTTAGTCCTGCCTTTGTGCTGCCAGCACGGGGCAAAATGTCGGGGGTTTCTTGAGGTACACGTTTGTCTTGTGGAAGCTGGTTGTTTACTGTTTGTGTTTGGGTGCTGCTCCGAGGCCCAGGGCAGAGGCAGGCAGATGTTTAGTGAGGAATGGTTTCTGTACCACCTGGTCTCTTCCTTTGTTGTAATGGTCAGGTCCGCAACAAACCAGCAGTTACAGGTGGAGTATTTCACCTCTAATGAAGCTCCAGCAAAGAGGGTTTTTTGTCCTGTGGGAAGCAATGATTCAGCTGCCAAGGATCATGCAAGCTTGGGTAGGTGCCAGACATGCTTAGCATGGAAATTGCAGTTAAGCAGGGAGTCAGCTTCCTCCTTAGGGAGGTCCAGCTCTCCTTGGAGGGTTTTCTGCTGCTGGATGTCTTCATGTCTGGAATTGCAGGTATTTGCATGTAGCCCAAGGATTCAGAGAGAAGCAGAATCCTGTTTGCTGTGAGGTTTTCTTCATGTGTCTTACTTAAGAAAAGGTAAGGCATGAGGATATTTTTTTTTTCCTCTAATGTCAGATGATTGTAAAAAGCTCTTCTCTTTTACCCTGCATTGGTTGCACCTGAGTTTGCAGACAGGCCAAGCTAACAAGTCGGAAAATGATCTGAGGAGGTGACTGAGGAGTTGGTGGTTGCGAGGTCTTGTGTTGGGACTGAGCCCTTCTTGTTGGGGCAGTGCTGATGCCAACAGCGCTTCCCTCGGGGCTGGCATTGTCCTCTGCAGTTGTGTGATGTGGCTTGGAAGGGCAGGCCCATAGATCACAGCTGCATGCTTTGGGTGCAAACATTCAAATCCAGAGAATTGCATCTGGCCTTCAGGACAAATCCCAGTATAGATCTGTGCCTCTCCCGCCCCTCCCCATCACAGCCTGGCCAAGTTCTGGGTTGGTTGCAGAAATCCTGATTTCCTGAGGATGCCACTTTACTATGGCTTGCTTAGAGATGAGGTTTTATCTTACTTCATGTGATCCCCTTGCTCCCATTCCTGGTACCTACTGCTGCCTGTGCCCGGGGCTGCCCTGCTTGCACCCGTGCTGCTAGGCTAACGAACCCTGTGGGCAGTGCACAGGGGGCTAGGGGCAGGCAGGCAGTTGGTCCTGCATTTGCAAAACCCAGCAAGTGGCCTTGGGGAGGGGACACGTGAGTGGTCAGTGGGCTTTAGGGGTGTGTTTGGGCAAGGGAGAGCACAGGAGGGAGCGTGGTGGCTCTGCCTGTGCTGCTGGTTTGGCTCCACAGAGGTGGGGGGTGTGGGCAGCGTGGTGGGCAGCTCAGCTTTTGAGCAAGGAGGGGGATGCTCATAGCCTGCAAGCATGAAGGCAGGCAGCTATAAAGCCAATGGTGTGGGCAGCAGGTCGAATACTACTTTCTTTTTTTTCTTTTTTTTTTTCTGGTTGCAAAGCCTTTCTTCCCTTGTTCCCCTCATTTCCAAAGCTGATTGTTACCTAATCCACGTTGCTAAAATTCTTCTGTGTTACAGGATCAGCTTTTCTGTGGGAAGATTGCTGTACTTCTCTCTAGTATTGACTGTCTTTCTTTCTCTTGTTTCCCTTCTTAGATCTACAATGAGAATAGAAACCTGTTTGAAGTCAAGGAGAACGTGCCCAGGAAATTGGTGGAGAAGGTCGCAGGGGACATTGAGAGCCTCTTGGCCAAGAAAGTCCGTGCTTTAAAGGTAAGGTGATGGGCCTGTGTGCTGATCCTTTGTCTCATACGTTCAGTTTAAAGAAGAGGGTTGATGCTGGCATAGCATTATGATCTCAGCTTCAAAGTAATTTCTATGGTTTTGTGGCCTTTTCTGGGAACTGCATCCTGCAGTCGCAGAGATTCGTATGGAGCATGACTGGGGTGTGAGGCGAGGACTATTATGTAAGGATCTACTGTAGGTATCTTCTTGCTTTTTATTTCTTCCCACTGTCATGTGAACACCTGAAGGTGCTGCCACAAGAATACAAGTGAAAGCAAAAGCCTGGCAGCAAATTTGACCCAGTTGTTTAACTGGCGGTGTGGTGAGCGGGAGCAAAGGTACTGCGGTGTCCCTGCAATAGCTTATGGAAGTGTTTCAGACAAATAGGGTTTTTTTCCTGTTTAGGAGAGGATGCACTGAAATGTTTATGCTGGTGCCTGGCACTTGAATCCTGTGATTGACTGCATGGGTGAGTTACCCTCATGGGTGCCTGCGTACACTTCCACTCTGTTGTCCTATTTCATAGCACTCCTTTTAAAATGAATTCATTTTATCTGTAGTGGAGCAAGGTGACCTGCTCCTGGTGCCGGCTCGGTAAAACCCAGTGGTGGCTGTAACGAGGCAGCAGCGGGGCCATGCTCTGCTACAGCATTCTCTGCTACTGGGGCAGAGACGAGTAGTTGCCTTCCAGGAGAGATGGAGATACCCTCTCTGCTGCAGAAGGGTATAGGAGCCATGTAAGAGTTTCAATTCCAGGAGCTGTAGTGTCCTCTCAAATACCTGACTGTAGTGAGCAGGATGGAGTTGTGCAATGGACACCTGGCAGTATGGCCAACTGAGCATGCCTTGCAGCTTGATTAACTAGAAGGGTGATAGACAATGGGGAGGCTCAGAGCAGGTAGCATAGCTCTTGTGTCTGCATAGGGACACTATAGCTAAAAAGACTTGGTCACCCTTCAACCTGATCGGCAGGAATGGGAGAACAGGAAGAAGTACCATGGTGAGGGAAAAGGTGTTGCAATAACTGAGGTGTAACTAAGGGAGTGAGAGTTTGGAAGTGATCTATCTCCATAGTTGGGTAAGAAGAAGTATCTCAGAGGAGTTATGCAGAAGGAATGGCAAGACACCCATGGAGGCCAGGGGAGTCTCAAGACCCGATAGGATCTGAGTCAAGTGTGGTCAAAAGCCAGCTTGACTGACGGCATGGCGTGGGGTTGTCCACAGTAACTGATAAATATGGTAACTGTAGGGATTTGAGTGAAGAAGATTATTGTGTATTCAGTTTTTGAGTTAGGGAGGTAAAGATCAAGCCTACTTGGGACTCTCACCAAGTGTTTTAGCTTGAATGGAAGGAGCTGAAGTGGGACTAAACAGGTGGACGTTGTCACCACTGCACTTGGGTTTGCAGAACTGAAGAACAGGGAGACCAGTTCTTTTCGTAATACGAGCTTACATCCCTGTGTTCGCGTAGTTTGTGTGCATGCGTGAGCATATATCATCTATTAAATATTCCAAAGATGTGCACCACCTGTAGATGCTGGAGGAAGGCATGGGTGATAGAATTTAATTGCAAACTTGATACGCACCTGAACAACTTGTGGCTCCTGTGGGATGGGCGGGGTAGTAACATGGGGTTATACTGCAAGGCTGTGCTGGGTGGCTTCCACTGTGCCATTTGAATTTGAGCTGAGCAGTTACTGTGTTTTTTTTTTTTACCCTTTGCTCCAGCTCACACAGACTTGCAGAGAATTTGTGCACCTTCTGGTGCTAGGTCAAGGGTAGGACTGCTGCCTGTGGTACAAATAACCTTGTTCATCTTCCAATTTGACTTCCTTTTTGTTGGGTTTTTGGGCAGGACTGGTTGGTGTGCTGTTAAGAGCTCACCTGGTGCTGGACCCAATGCAGAGGAGTGATTCTGGCAGCACTGGTTAGGTAACGGGCACTTGGTGCTGTTGTATTGTAGTGGAAACAATGATCTGTTGACCTGAATTAGACCTTTCAAGAGGACTCCTTCAGAGCATAGTTGCCGGATGGAGCAGTCTCTTACATCCAGCTTGCATGTAAATTCTTGGCACCTTGGATTGGTGGTACTGAAAACAAAATCTGGAAATGGGGAAGTTGATGGGAGGAGGACAAATTGGATCTTCTGAATTTCTTCCACATTGTGCTAAGCTCCTTTGAAGCTGTGGGGCTCCCACAGCTTCTTTCACTCTCCAGCCTGTGTTTTCTTCTGTCTCAACTCTCCCCTTAGTTGAATCATCTCCCCTGGAGTCATTTCCTCCCCTTGTCTCATGACTCACAAGAGTGATGATGACTTCTTGAAATGTATTTTTCAGTATCTGAGTCAGGTGGGACTCCATGTATCAGTGAGGGCAGGTGAGGAGGGAGAAATGGATCCTCTCCTTGAAGTATGAATTGCCGTGTCACTCATGTACTCACTCTACTGAAAAGATGCCTCCCTGTCTCCTTTGCTGCAGGAGAGAGAAGGGATATTGCCTGTGCTTTGGTGAGGCTTTGCAGGAAGGTGCTAGCTAGCCTTTGGGCGTGCACGATGGACGCACGCTTCAAGAGTGCTGTTCTGATTAGGTGGTGATTCAGTCCAGCCATCAAAGAGCCTGTTTTCCTCTGTTTCTAAGTGAAAATATTAATGTGTCTTTATTAAAGTTAAACTATGTGCAGAGCACTTATCAATAATACATAGTTTCTTACCTTGTGCGTTGCATTTCTAAGCAGCAGAAATCAAGCACAAGGAAAGCAAACTCGGCTATCTGGTCCTGACAGCAATGGTGCAGTGCTGTGGCACGGGTCTGGCACTAGCAGGATGCTCTGATTTCACACATGCTTTTCGGAGGAGTGCCAGAGCCAGAGGTGTTTAGTGAAGAGGGTAATTGCTTCCTAAAATAACAGCCATCTACAAGGGGCTGGTTATTTGGATGCTGTCCCTCCCTTTTTGTTCCAGACCATAATATCTGATGACAGCCTCATCATGAGACAGAAAAATTCCTAGCAAGATCTTTTTGCAATCCCCACCTGTTCCAGCTGGCACTAGAGAAGGGCATCTACATCTGGGTCCTGGGGGACTTCTACCCCATGTCCCATGCAGCGGCCTCTATTTGACATGGAATTTTATCACCGCTAACTTCCCTTTTCCCCAGCATCCTCCAGTGTCCTTTCTCCATGATGATTTCATTGCTTCAAGCCTGCCCTCACAGTCTCCTTTGGGCTCTGTAGTTCCAGCTGCCTTTTATTCCCAAGCTTTAGCAGGAAAGGGAGGTCAAGAGGTGGTCTTCAATACCAAAAGTACAGCTACTCTCCTTTGAAATGGAAGTAAAAGATATTGCTAAGGTGGAGTAACTCCTGAGGGAGTTGATGTTAAATTTACACAGTGTATTGCATTGTGGGGAAGTTCCAGGGATCTTGCTACAAGGTGAGGTGTGAGGGAACAGTAGGTATGTTCCTGACTGGGTAGAAGTCTAAGGGGCTGCTCTTGTCCACGTTCATGAGCTTGCCCTTGTTAGGGCTCAGAAAGATATCTTCCTTCATGTGTGGAAAGGAACGAGGTGGCGGGTTGCCAAATGACTACAAATCCCGGTTGTATTCTCCTTGTGCTGGGAATTACAGCTGGCTGGCTTGTGGATCGACATCATCTGAGACTAGAATTCAACAGGTTGGTTGTTTGCCAAATAGATTGTTTTGCCTTTTTTTTTTTTTTCTTAAATTTCCTATCTCTTCTTTGATGTCTCAGTGTGTTTGGACCCCTCCTTGCCCAGAGAGATGTATACCTACAGGCTAGGACTTCTTTGGTGAGCTTGTTTAGGAGACCAGCCATTGGAGTTTGCTGCTGGTGGCGTGCTGAGCAAGCCAGGGCAAAGCCATCACCCCGGGGTCAGCATGGGGCAGCTGCCAGCTCTGGATTCCCAAACCCGAGAGGCATTTTTCTCTTTTCCCCTTTCTTTTCTTCTCTGTGTAGCCTGTGTAGGATTCCCCACTTCACCCGTAGTGGTGAGGCCTTCCCTTCCTCTAAAGCCTCAGTGGCTGTTTGGTGAGGTGGTGAAGATGAGCCAGTTCTCTGTAGAAAGGAAAGGAAGCAGCAAAGATAAAAGGCACTGGAAGGAGCCTTCCTTGCCATGAAATCCAGCCCCTTGCCTTCTCCATGTGCCCAGAACACAAGGGCATCTCTTCTTCTCTTCCCTGTGCTGTTTGCCGTTCCCGCTTTGTGCTCTGCCTGCAGACCCAGGCTGCTCCTTCCTGCCGCACCATGTCCCTGGATGCCCCAGCCCTGTCTGCTGCTTGTGGCCACCGATCTTGAGATCTTGGCAGCCCAGCCCCACTTCCTCACCTGTGCTGGCAGCGTCAAACAGCGTGGATCAAAGTGAGAGGGCGGTGGGGGGACTGCTGAGGTGATGAAAGGCTTCGGAAAGCATCGGTGCAAGCAGCTGAGGGGTTGCTGCATCATTTCTGCTCCGCAAGCCTGATGCCTCAGGAAATTCTTCTATTGCCACAAAAACATCTCTGCAGTAAAAAGGTGGTGGGGGAACAAGAGGAGGTCATTGCTTGTGGTGCAGGATCTAGGAGGGTACTCCCCCCTCTCCCTCAGGTCTACGGATACCCCAGATCTGTTTCTTTTATAATACTAGGTGAAGTGCATGAGTGATGCCTCTGAGTCTGTCCTTTCCTGAAGCTCCACAGACTGGGGGAGAAGGGAGTTGTGATTTGATGAAGGAGGAGGCTGAGAGATGGAAATTTTAGATCCTAGGGTATGTTTTAGGCTTGTTTGTACTTTTTATACAGTTCTTGCGAAGCCTGCTTTTGGATGCTGACTGCTTCATCCTTCACATATTTAACCACAGACAATTTGCTTTGCCTCCTGTGAGCAGCACATCCCACAGTTTACTGAGTGGGTTATGCCCTGAAGTGAGCTATTTATATGCCGTGACCGGCCTAAAGACTGCTGTCTGTGCTGGTGGTCTTCCCTCACCTCTAAAAAGAGACCTCCCTATACATAAAACATGGTACGAATGTCTGCGGGCTCTGACGTTGCCCCCATGGGATGCTGGTGGCATGGTTGGGCTGGTATTTTTTCCAAAGAGCTGGTTTAGTTTTGCATATTGTACATCACTGGCAAAATCTTTTGGCTTAAGATGAAGTTCGTTGTATTTCTGATGGACCTCAGCTGTGTGCAGTGTCAAATACAACACATTGAGCAGAAGTGCAGCAAAGTGGCATTTCAAGTTTCAGAGAATTTATAATATGTGTGTATTGTAGATATATATGTGTGTGTATTTTACATACATGTGTGTATACATAGGAGGTTCAGTGCACTTTGCTTGACTCTGGTGATGAGAGAACTAACAGCACTTACCAGTAGTGAAGGGAAAAGTTTGTGGGGTTTGAGTTCTCTGTTGTTGTGGAATTTAACTGCCTATTTTTCTTGCTATGTATTTAGCTCCAGTGTGGGATGAGCATTTGGGGGAAAGGAGGGGTTTGGTAGGAGGGTTCAAGGCTCCTGTTCCTCCAGCTAAGGTGTATATATTTCCGCTCATAATATATTTCACTGAAGACTTTCAGATTTTCCTGTAACAAGAGTAGGAAAACCTACACTTGGCATTAGACGTTTTCTTTTGGCAGAAAAATGAATACAAAGGACAAGACTGGGAATTTTCTGTGTTTTGAAAGCATACTGTGGGGACGTCTGGCTGGGTTTCTTGTGGTTGCGAAGCCTGGATGAACATGGCTCTAGGAGATTGGGGTGTTCCCATCTTCCTTTGCCTCGGATCCTAAGGGAGGGTGGCTGGAAGAGCTGGGATTTCATGCACGGCAAAGACAGTTGATCTGGAGATGAGTAAGGCTTGCGTTTTCTTACTGCCTTAAGCAAATTTCTCAGTTTTGTCTCTGATTTCCACCCCCAGCCCTCGATTTTGGGTTTTCCCACTTACTAGCATTTTTTCCTTGCATATTCCTTCTGATGTGACGGTGCACTTAGTACTTGGCCATGCTTTAGGATCCTCTGATGGAGGACAAGGTGGGAGTTTGGTGTGTTACCATGAAGTACTTACCAAGCCAGCTTTTTGGGAGTGAGAGCTGGTCAGCGGGGGCATCGCGGGAGGTAAGAGCTCAGGCCGGTTGTGCTTTTAGTCCCGGTTGAATGCTCAGTGCATTACTGTTCAGCTGGGACAAGTTCCAAGCTCCATTTATGTCTGGCACAAGCATATATCAAGAGTGCAGAGGGGATTTAATTGGACAGGTTTATCCCTCTAACAATTCTGATAGCCCTGAGATTTCCCTTGCAGGTATGTGTTGAACGGAGTCTTTATCAGCTCTTCTGCTCCCTGATAGGGACAATAAAAGGTTTCACTTGTCTGAAGAGCTGCAAAACTTGGCATGCAGCAAAGCATCTCTCAGCCCAGTTCAGAGCATCTCCCCATTCCCTCCTCTCTCTGCGGTGGAGGCGCTGACCCCTGAGGCGGCGTGGGCTGGTAGGAAACTGGCAGTGCGGGCACGGTAGCTTTCTCTTCTCTCCTTCACCGTTGGTGGTGTTGCTGTCCTCTGGTCTTGGTGGCATGTGGCCTTCAGGGCAGGCAGCGAAGGGGGTCAGCATTCAGCAGGAGCAGCCCTGGGGTTGTACTGGATTTCTCCTCTGCTGCTGGCAGTGCAAGGGCCCATTGCTGTCTCGCTGCCCTGCTGAGCTGTCTGAAGCAAGTTCTTCCAGGCACTCGTTGGCCAAGTCATTGGTGTGTTTAGCTAGAGGGGTCCCAGGTCAGAGGGGTCTCCTGAGCTGTGGTGCATCAGGGGTTTGGGTTGGGTGGCAGCATGCGGTGCTGCACACAGGGCCCTGGTGGGTTTTCCTGCTGCAGTGCGATACGGCCCTGGATTTTACCTGGTGGGGGACTTCTGGGCATGTCAGAAGGCCAGCAGTGGTCACACCCTGGCCTGCTGGGTTCCAGACCAGTGTCCAAGCTAAGGGACACTTTACCTGTCTCGCCTAGGCAGCAAAATGGGGGAGGAAAGAGGGAATAAACATAGTTCAGGTGAGCTCAGATGCAGCCTACGGTTTTGGTGGGATGTGGGGCTTCATTGCCCCATGCACACCCACCCTGTTCCAGCCGCACAGTCAGGAGCTCTTGCATTCGTGGAGGAAGGACCACAACCAACATCAACCTGGCACATGCTGAAGTACAAAACATTTAAAGGTATGATCTCTGTGCTTTGTTAATTCATAGTGACAAATCCATCCCTCTTCCTGCTTCTTTGCTAATTGCTGGTTGGTGGCTTTTGTTTTTAATTCTATTTTTAATTCGCTCCTAATCAAATCCTGGCTGACTGTCCCCATGTATTTATTTATTTATTCATTTGTGTGTGTGTGTGTCTTCTCCTGCCTCACGATTGTTCTTGCGCTGGACCTGCTCCAGTAATCCAATTTGAATCCAATCTCCCAGGTCTGGAATTCTAATTTACAGATTGCAGAGGGGAGCTGAACAATGCCCACACACCAGGATGGGGGTTTATTGTCTAATCTAATCGGGGACAATCAGATGTTTGTAACAAGTCTATCAAAACTGTATTGGGACAGTTTGCTGAGCAATGTAACCAGCTTTCTTAATAGCACTAACACGATTTAGGGCTTCCTGCACTTTCATGCAGATTATGTTGAATGTTTCCCTTTCTTCTCCCATGAAGGCTTGGCAGCAGCCCAGCCTGATGGGCTTTACAACTTTGTAAGCCGCTTGGTACACTCTGTGGCTGCGGAGGTTTGCGAGGGCGTGGGGGCTCCTGCTGCTGCCTCCCCCGGCACGGCTGCACGCTGGAGCTTGGAGGGCTCCTGGGGTGATCCCCTTTGGGGGCACCCATGCGAGGTCCAGAGTCAGCATCGCAAATGCATCTGGAGTCACAGATAGGGGAGTGAAAAGTGATGGTCCTGACCTGTTAAAATATTCAGTAAGTTTCTATAGCAGGTCTCTAGCCCTGTACGTGTGCTGTCAGCCTTCAGGCACCATGGGCTTGTCTGGCTGTTGGCAAAGAACAAATGAAGGAACCTTTGTCCTTTCTTGCCCTTGGCAGATTAAGGCTGTTTTTTCTAGGTATTTGCTTTAAGAAGTTTGGATGGTTGCAGTTCAGAGAAGAGACCTCTCTGGGGTTTTTTTTTTGAGATGTCCTCCCAGGGCCTGGAGCAAAAGAGGAGGCAAAACCAGTTCTGCAAATGAGCTGATGTCTCTTAATATAGCTCTTGAACCCAGAGCAGAGTTTCCTTACTTTTCCTGTGCAAATAAGTAGTTTCCTGACTTTCCCCTTCCCAAAATCTGAAATACCCCTCTGGTCCCTTACCCTTGCAGCTAGCTGTCAGCCAGGAGGTGAACTTACACTGGTTCTCACGCTCCAGGTCTGTACCCCTTAGCCCTGTACCCAGTGCCTTTGCCCAGGGATTTATTTTAGGCTTATGGGTTCCTCCCTGCCCCAAAGCATCTTCCCTTTGGCAGGTGCTATGAGCTGCCCTCATCCCCGAGGCAGCCGGTCCCTGCGTTGCGTCCAGGGCTGAGGTTCGTGTCTCAGGTCACAGAGCAGTGCTGCAAGCTTTAGTGGGGCTTTTAGCCTGAGCAAAGCTTGCCCTCATGCCCACTCTCTGAGCGCTGCTGGGCTGGTTTGCACGCACAGGGAGGAAGACACTGAACTCCCTGTAACGGGAGCTAACCTTTCCGTGAGGGTTTCATCGCTGTGCATGCCTTGTCTTTCTGCACTCTGCACCCTATGGTGTGAGGAACCCAGAGACCTCTGAGACCAAGTGAAGAGAGAGATGAATTGTGCTTAAAGGGTGTTTTACTGCCCTTCCTAAAACTGTGCTGTGTATTTGAGAGCAGTTTGCATGTTGTGTTTCAGTTTTTCCTGGTTTCTCCGGTGCAGGAGCAGTGCTCTTAGCACAGGTGGAGGTAACTAAAGCCATTAGTGTTGGCAAGGGATTTGCAACAGTTGTAGTTCTTGGCTGTCTTAAAGCTCGGATCTGTCAGCTTGGTCCTTACCCTCTCCAGCTCCTGAGGTCTGGCAGGGCTGCCTTATTCTGTGCACTAAAGGGATGTGTTGGAGGATGGTTGAAAGGGTAAAAGAAGATGGGTAAGACTTACTGGTCTATCTGTCTAGACAGATATAGATATAAAAATGGTGAGTGATGCAATAGAGGAGGGGGTCTCCGAGGGAATTGGTGCTAGGGAAGAGAATTGCCATTTAATTCTTTACAAAACAACCTTTAAATATGGTTGTGAAGAAATGTTTGCAATGATAGCAAAATAAAAGAAACCATGTCGCTGAAAAAGGGATTTATTTGAATTTCCTTGGTTAGTTTTGGTGTGAGAAAATGCATTTCCATGGCAGTTTGGTAGCTAGAGTTGCTTCTGTGCCCTGTCCTATGGCTTCGTAATCTGTGCGTGGTGGGAGAGGGCAAGGGGAGGATCTTTATTTCCCGGGGGTTGCCTGTACTTTTGCAGGGAGTGTGTACCTCTGTGCTTACGGATCTGCTCTCAGTCCCTGGGAGTTCAGCCCCTGCCCTCTGTGCTGCTGTATGTCCTTGAAGAGCATTCTGAAGCCCAAGATCTTGGGCAGAAAAGACTCCCACTAGTTTATTCTCTTGTTTCATGTTTTTCCCCCTGAATGTTTAAAATGCATCATCTGGAATGGAAGGCTCTTATATTGAACGGGAATAATTGACCTGGGAAGAAAAACTGAATCATTTTGAATTCAATTCAGGTAGAAGGAGGATTATTTTTTTAAGGGTTTTATCCCCTAGTTGAACTAAAAATCAATTATTTGTATTGTTCTGTTTATGGACAAGTAGCGAAGTTAAAGACTCTAATGATTGAGGGGGAGGAGGCTTGGTCCTGCAGGTTAATGGACTTGCATGAAGCTTTTTTTGTCTCAAAAGCTCTCTTCAAATCCCACCTTCTTTTCCTAAAGAAAGTGGATTTGGCAAGTCTCATTTCTGCAGCCCACGAAACGCAAATCGGCTTTGGCACTGTTCATCTTGGTAGGTCTCTGCACGAGAGTCCTATGACTTGAATGGCAGGGATAGCTGCAGGTGAAGAGCAGGAGGCTCATGTGAAGATGGCTTGCGTAATAAGCGTTTAGCTTGGCTCTGTGCAAGTGGTGCTGTGCTGCTATGTGTGAGTTGGCACGCAAGTGTGCTCTCTGTCTTGTAGCATGGTGTCTAGCGGGGACCGTGCTTTCTGTTCCATGTAGCTCTTCTGCATCCGCTGCATCTTTAATGGCGTGAGCCTGAAACTCATCAGCATCCAGCCCTACCCCATAGCAATTATATATTCCCAGAGCAGCTGATGTCCATTAAATATTTGAGTGACACTACAACAATGTGTAAAATATCTGTGATAAGGATCTAGCAAATCTTAATAAAAAAAAAAGCTGACAAGAATGTAAATTGCACATACAACTGTGATAAAGAGCCAGAGATAACATTAAAGAGATTGTATCAATATAATGCAAGTTTAGTGCCAAAGCCTGTGATCTGCTCTTTAAAGAGGAGTTGTCAGGAGCCCGTGGTATTCCAGCAGACAGTGCTCAAGTCGTCCCGATCCTCTGGACCAGCCGTCCCTGCAGCCAGCATGCTGCATGGGAGCTGTCTGCTTGCAGGGGATTAATGAAAACCTTTCCTGCCACTATAATAAAAATCATATTCCTTGGAAAAAATAAAGTGCTCCTCTGCTTGCTGGCCTTTGGGTCCCTCAAAATGCAATTAAAAAGCAGCTTAATACAGCCATGTGATGAGAAATCTGTCAGCGTTCACAGGCATGATCTGAAGTGAAAGCAAGATGAAACAGATGCGAGCAAAAATATTTAACCGTGCGCCTGCCTGCCTGCCTGGTGGTGCTTGCAGAGCAGCCGGCTGAACCGGGACGTGCGGGGCTGGAACTGGGTTAGCTGGAGGAGCTGGCAGCAGGAGCGGCTCCTCAGGCACGGAGCTGGGCTGCAGCAGCACCTGCGAGGGCACGGGAGCTCATCCGTAACCCAGCCTGGGCTTTGTGTGTCTCTGCTTGCCGGCGCCTGCCAGAGTCCCCTGTTTTTTCTGGGCTGGTGTTTCTGCTTCACATCCTTGGTTTCTGTCCCTCCTCTACTCTTTCAGATATGCCATGTCCCTGAAAGTGGCCAAGGAGCACGGCAGTAAAGGCTGTTGGAAGTACCCTTACAAGTTTGATGGAAGGGGCAACTCCAGTTTTCTCAGTGTGGTGCAGGGCTGCTGGCCGTAGGTCAGAATTTGTGCCTGCTAAAATGTCTTCCCAAAACTTTAAACATAGTAATGGGAATTAAAGCTAATTTTAAATGGTGGGGTGTTTTTCTGCAGGGATGAAAATTTAAAAAGATTCCTTTAAGTAAAGCAGGTAATTTCTTAGCAAGTGGGGATTATAAAGGCTGGGACTGAACCATGCTTCCAGACTGGGATGCTAGCGCAGGGCTTCCACGAGCACCAGCAGCGCTGCGTGTCTGTGGCTGGTCACCTGGCTTCGGCACTGCAAAATGAATGGTCGTCTTTGGCCGTCCTGCGTTTGCCTTTCGTGTGCTGCTACTTGTAAGAGGAGTGAGTTGAAATCCCACCTCAGCTCCACACAAAGAGCTGCTGTAGCAACAAGAACTTTATTGGAGTTGTGCTGGGAGCAGTGTTTCATGTTGCACGCCAGTAGATGGCACAGCTTTTATATCAGCTAATTATATAGGGAGAAAATGCGGGTCTGTGCCATTCCTGTTGCTAATCTTAGCCATGCCTCGCTCTCCCCTCACACAAATGAAGATGTCTCTGCTGATGTGCCTGTAACTGAGGAAGTTGGATAAGATTATGGGAGGAGATGTTGAGCTTTGCAACATGGGGGGCAGTGGGAAACCATGATGGGGAAGAAGAGGTAAGCAACCATGCTCTTGGATGAGCGTGGAAGCAGATGAGCAAACTTCAAGGTGGTGGTAGTTTGGCTTCCCACACACATTCCAACGAGTGGTGAATTCCCTTAGGATAGATATATTTGACAGCTCCCGCTTTATGCATGGGGAAACTGAGGCCTGGAGAGATCATACTTTGTCTTTGATACACCTGGGAACAAAAGCTGCACTACCTAATTAAGTTCTGGGACTTTAGCTACAAGGTGTCCTTCATGCGTGGTTACTACAATAACATCTCCCTAGAGCTCAAAGCTCCTTCGCTCTGCTCTGCTTGGGCTTAGCACTATTGTTCCCTGGCCGGTTCAGGCTTTGAATGTGAAATATTTTAGCAGAAAATGTGAAATGCACCCTTCTGAAAGAGTTCAGCCTCAAATGTTTTCCCTACATGATGCTGCCTGGCTGTCTTGCATCGCCCCTAAGCCAAAGCAGTGCTCTGGCCTGTTCAGGCTTGGCACGTGGAGCTTGGTGAATGGTGGCCGCTGGAGCTGGGAGGGTTGCTCAAGTGCAGCAAGACAGCTGTGAGAGGGAGAGGGAGGCTGCTCGTCCCTCTGCGCCCCGTCCTGGGTGATGTGCAGAGACCCCATCGTTAGAAGCAGTCTTTCTTCCTACCTTCTGCCTGCTGAGGAACTTCTTGCCATGAAGGCTGAAATTGATTCTTGCAAGTGGATGGAAAGGATATATCCCAGATCTTGAGGGTCTGGAGTGCATGTGGAATATAAAACAGAGTGTATGTATGTGCTGCTGTAAATAGAGTTGTCACTCTAAAAGAAATGGAGTTTCTAGTGCTTGTCAGATCACTTTAAAACCATTTTTATTACTAGATTACATTCTAAGATAAAGTTTATTGTAGCAAAAAAAAAAAAGGGAAGGTAGGATTTGACTGCAGATTTGGAAACACACTTAAAAATTATGAAGAGTCTTTGAGCCTTAGCTGAGGGCAGACTGCCTGCTTCAGGGTTTTCCTCTGGGGCATCTCGTGCCCAGCTGCGTTAAAGGAGGATTTCCTGACTTTGGTGCAAACTCTCCCCTAGCACGTCACCTTTTATAACCAAGCAATGATGTGCCGTGTGGACATTGGCACAGAAACTCCAGCTCACAAGTCCGTGTCCTGCGTGTGGGGCAGAAACTCTTCCAGGGCATGTGTCCCAGCTGGGAGTCCTGGGGAACACCTCGTTCCCCGAGTGTGGCTTTAAAACAACTGCCCTAAGGATTTCGTGTCAAAACTGAGGATCAATCCTGGCACATGTTGACTTTCTTCTTTCCCTTCCTCTCCCCCGGGAGCATTGCTCCTTAAACGTTTTGCTGTAGTTATATCCTTTGTCTATGCTCTTACTTCTAGTGCTAAGTCTGCAAGCAAAAGAAAACACTGGGTAGGTGCCAACTCTCTTCTTACCTCTTCCTTTCAGATACCAGTAGCATCCCTTTTTCTAACCCAGCCCCTTCCATCTTTTCCTCCTAGTTTTACCTAGTGATATTTGTCTACCTGTGATATGTATCAGTGAAAAAGTTGTTCACTTTTGCCTCAGCTCTTTCTTTGATGCAGCATGCCAGAGAAAACGGCAGTCTCCTCCTGCCAGACTTGGACTTTGGAGTTGTGTTGTTTCGCATCTACTTGCTCCATCTACCATCCTAGTTTAGCAAACCGCAGACCAGATGCTGGAAGAAGCAGTTGCTTTGCAAGCGCCATCTGAACGCTGCAGCCCCCCGCACTGCCCAGAGCGAGCGTGGTATGGAGACGCAGACGGAAGAGCGATCTGCGACTGGGGAGGGATGTTTGGATGCAGCAAACGTCCTACTCCCAAACCAGCTTGTGGGTTTGGTCAGAACTTGGCTGTTTTGGATGTTGCACAAATATTTGCAAGTTACTCAGTATCTGGAGTGGCGAGAAGAAAGTTGGCTGGATTTAACCTTTAGACTTGCGCAGAGCCATGTTTACCGTAACCTCTGGCCTCTAAAGAACCGGATTTATTTTGCATACAGACTAATGCAGGCAGTCTCCACTGCCTTGATACTAGTGTTTTTCTCTCTCTCCCACCTCCAGCCCCTACTCAAACCCAGAACCTCTGCAAGGTCCCATTCTGCATAGCTGCTTTGCTCCCTCTGTGCTGAGCGTCCCTAAAACCTGAGCCGTAATAGCATCCCTGCTAATTATATCACTGCAGATTTATTTCATGGTAATATTATTGCTGGCCTCAGGCATCACCACTATCATTGGAAAACATCGAATGATCACAGCTCCTTAGCTGCCTCCATTAAACCTGAGAGAAGCGTCTGGGCCTGTTTATAAGTTTGTCTTTTGATGAGAGCCAAGGATTGATGAGCTAGTGGATGCGAGGTTTGCAGAATGTGCCCTGGAGGGAAGCTTGCCTTGTCACGGCAGCCATAAGGTGCAGATGGTAGGATCGCTAGCTGAATGCATATGCAGCCTGGGAAGCAGGGAGCAAGGCGAGAGCGTCACCTTTATCTCTTCAGGGCAGACCTTGCCCCCTCCCTCGCAGCAGCATCCAGCGCTGAGGGCTGCGCAGCACTGTGCAGGATGGCTCTGCGCTCCGGACCGGCGGTGCTGGCAGCTTGGTTGGAGCTGCTCCCAGGGAATGGGGCGTTTTGAGTAGGCAAGACGTCTTGTGACGCTTTCTGCTGAAAGTCTTGGAGGTAGGGCAGAAGAAAAGACAAAAATATCAGTGCTGTTTTTCAACAAAAAATGGACAAAAAGAATTCAAGACTTTTCTCTGTTTTCCTTGCTAGAAATAAAATACTGTAGCTGGTGTGCTGGATACCGAGGCCTTCTGCTAAGAGCGTGGCTGTAGGTCAGTGCTGTATCCCCAGGGCTGTTCTGTTCCTGGGACCCAAGCTCGTAGCTGCTTGGTGCTGCAGGCTGCGTCCCTTACAGAGCGCGGCAGTGGGATGGCAGTAGGTCTGCAGGGTGAAGCACTTGGTGCTGAAGACCTGATAGCCACACTCTGCTTTTTGGAGGATATATTAAAATATTTCAGCATACATCCCAGTATTGTCCAGGTTTGTTGCGAGGGAATTTTTGTCTGCACCTCAAGCCTGGTTTGACTTGCAGGGATGGGGTGACCATCATCCCTGGCCAGTGTGTTGCTCTTCCCCATGGATGCCCGTGGTCCCCAGACAGCCACCTAAGGGAACAGCAGAAGATTATCACAGATCTGAGATTTAGCTCATGTGGAGAATGCAAGGAGGTAACTTATCAAGATCCCTTTCAAGATCTATAAAAGTAGATCAGTTGTTATTGATTTCACTGTGTCTGGCCGTAAAGTCCATTTTGGTTATGGTGTGACGTGCTCCAGCAGGGCAATGAGTGGGCCAAAAACTTGACTGAAATGGGGTCAATAAATTACATGCAGACAAAAGGCACTTACACTCAGACTGCATCAAGTCTCCTGGTAATTTCAGCAAAACAGTCAGAGCAGAAATATGCTGATAATTATTTAAATTAGACTCCAAGCACTGAATTTTTTTCTTCAAGTAACAGCACTTCAGCACTTGTCCAGATGAGTGCTAATTTACCCAAATGGAAAGGTTTATTAAACATGCCAGCCAGTGCTTTAGTAATATTTAGGACAGTAATTTTGCTTTATTATATCTCTTAACAAAGAGGACACAGGCTTCTTGATCCAGCACCAGAGCAGTCAGGGGATGTTGGGAAAGATCTACGTCAGCTCTGCCTGGTCTTGAATTAAGGTGCATCATTTCTGCTTCAATTCTGCCTCTTTGCTAAGTGCAGACCTGGCCCCTGATTTGAAAAAACTTCCCTGACTTGACCAGATTGAGGGACACTCAAAATCCAGGCATCTTCTAGGTGCAGGAGTCACGGCTATGATTTGGAAATGCTGAAGGATGAAATTGAGTTTGCTTCAGTGAAATGGGCCCTGAGCCATGTGCTGAGGAAGATGAGCCTCAGCTGCTCCTGCTGCCCTCACTTGCTCTAGGATACATGTGGCAACTGTGTCATTTTGTGGAGAAATTCAGGTGCACAAAGATGATTCCAGCCCATCATTTGCCGTCCCTCACTGCTCTGTCGCACGCGGCCTCCTGGTCTCCGTTGTTATCATGCGTGTTGTCATATAGGTGTGCCTACAAACTGGTAGACACAGTTGAATCTGAGCTGGAAGCTGTCCAGCGTGTTTATCTTTGTTTCACCACCAGGGCTGTCTTCAGACTAATCACAATGTGGTATGCTGGCTTTGGTGTTTCCCTTAGGACTCTAAATTTCTTTGTTTTATATATTTGAGAAGATGTTTCACTAAGCCCGATGGATTGAGGTTCTGCTTAAAACATCCAGTAGAAGTCTTCTGCTGCTTTTTGTCTGTGGGTGCAGATGTTTGGTCCTGTCGCTTCTCCCAGGACTCAGATGGGGAATTGGGACTACTTGCATGGATTAGAGATAATATAGAAGTGTCTTAGTGTGACAGTCTCCTCACATAGAGGATGGTTAAATGGCGTGAGTGCTTCTTGGAGATCCGTCCAGGGGAAAATGTCTTTTAGGCCTTGAAATTCCTCTGGGTCTTCCAGAATAAAGACCATCACCTCCTTTATGTGTGCATGCTTACCAGGGTCATGAGGATTAGAAACACTGTATAATGTACCAAAATCTATGGTGTGCTGTTTGTATCTTTAAGACCTTGTCTGGGGCAGAGAAGCAGGGATGGAATTTTGAGGAAGACTTCAGTTTGCAGCCGTTAAAGTTTTAATAGGAGTTGAAGGAACAGGGTACGGACAGAAGCTCACTAGCTTTCTGCTGTAGGACAGTGTGGTTTGCATACATCATGTTCATTGATAATGGTATTTCTCTATCATCTGATTATTGGTGGGAACTGTCATCTTTGCCGTTATATAGTAGATGTCTTTACTGAAAGTTTTTCCTCCTTGCTCCTTCCATAAATTTCTTCCTCTCTTTCTTTCCTCTTTTTTTTTTTCCCCCCAAGATTGTTACGTTAAGCTATCATACTATATATCTTGGGAGCGTCTGGAGCTCTGGCTGTTTGCAGAAGATTTGGCAAGGGAGAACCTATTGGAGTTCTGGGTTGTAAATTCTTCCAGAGCTCGGATGCAGGGTGCAGTCAACGGTGATGGGAAGATTTTGGCTCGATTCCAGGCACTTGGTCTGTCTCCTGTACCATCGGGTGAGCAAGGGGTGTCAGAGCAATGATTGGAAAGGCTGTGGCTGCTCTCCTATGCAAGTACAGATGTTGAATGTCCCAGAGGAGAAGCAGAGAAGTGGATCTTCTCTGGAGTTAATGCAGAGGCTCTCTAATCTCCACAGAGAGCTGGAGTCACCCCAGACAGGTCGAATACTGTTGTGTCCTGTTCTGCTGGAAGTGCAGAAGAGCTGCCGGGAGGAAATGTGCCTTCTCTGCTCCTCAGCGTGGGTGGGCAGGAGGCCAGGTCTTTGAGGGACCATTATTGATTCCCATCCTCCTTGTGCTCTGGAAAGGGTGGAGCACTGTGCTGTCACAGCTCCTGAGAGGTGGGCAGCGTGTGTCCAAGGGAGGGACCTGGTGGACAATGATAGCATAGCATGGAGATGGACACCTTGCTACTTGCATGTGCTTGGTCACCAGCTCAGCCTTGGGCTTCCTGCTCTTCATTGTGCAGAAAATTATGCCCATAGTGCATCTGACGGCATGGCGTCACAAATGTTTCTAGCAGGCTGTCGCATCTCTAGAGCAGCAGAGCTTGTTGTAGGGAAAACAGTGCTGCCTTACCCAAACGTGTTTGGTGAGACTGGCTAGCGAGCTCTGCTCTGCTTGCCCGCCCGCTGCCACATCCCACCAGGCAGCTCTCCTCTTCTGGTAAAGCCCACTTTCACCAAGGTTTACAAAATATGGCTGCTGCAAAGTGTTTCAGGGCAGCAACCGAGATAAAACCCAGCCATGGCTCTTGATGTCTTGTCATGCAATACCGTTGCTATTTACAGTCCTGGCAGTTGGCTGGTAGGAATATGAAATTTTCAGAATGGGGAATATTAATGGAAATAATTTGAAAGGAAACTCTTGCTCCGCATCATTGACAATACATGTTTTTTAGCGTTTGGCATCTGTTAGGGAAGTGTGCTGTGACACCTCATTTATGGTGGAGCCCCAGTGTGCTGTGGACCGTCAGTCAGTCTCATCCATCCACAGTAACAGGGATGTGGGGAAGCAGCTTAGAGGAGTCCTCCTGGCTTATCCCCCTTTAAAAAGTGTAGAGAGACAGACAGTCTGGGATTCAATTTTACTGTTCTAGCACCTTTCTCACCACCCTGATTGGAAGTGCTTAACCTCCTCTTCATTAATCAGTTTGAATTTTATCTGAAATTCATCCTCGATGAAGGCAAATTAGACAGAGTCTGCTGCTTTTCAGCCCAATCTTGGGCTGAAAATGATGGCAGTGCGTGCAGAGGTTAGCAGGTAAGTGCATTGCAGCTTGCATCAGAGTGACACTGTATTTTTGGTGGCTCTGTACTGACAAGGCTGGAGGAGTCAGACATGTCATAGAATCATAGAATACTTTGGATTGGAAGGGACCTTTACAGGTCATCTAGTCCAACCCCCCTGCAAGAGCAGGGACATCTGTAACCAGATCAGGTTGCTCAGAGCCCCGTCCAACCTGACCTGGAATGTTTCCAGGGATGGGACCTCCGCTGCCTCTCTGGGCAACCTCTGCTAGTGCCTCACCACCCTCATCGTAAGAAATTTATTTCTTAACTCCAGTCTAAATCTGCCCTCCCTCAGTTTAAAACCATTGCGCCTTGTCCTGTCACAACAGGTCTTGCTAAAAAGTCTGTCCCCATCTTTCCTATAGGCCCCCTTTAAGTACTGCTTGAAGTACTGGAAGTACTGGAAGGCTGCTAGGAGGTCTCCCCGGTGCCTTCTCTTCTCCAGGCTGAACAACCCCAACTCTCTCAGCCTGTCCTCGTAGGAGAGGTGCTCCAGCCCTCGGATCATTTTTGTGTCCCTCCTCTGGACCCGCTCCAGCAGCTCCATGTCCTCCTTGTGCTGAGGGCTCCAGAGCTGGACGCAGCACTGCAGGTGGGCTCTCACCAGAGCAGAGGGGCAGGATCCCCTCCCTCGACCTGCTGGCCACGCTGCTTGTGATGCAGCCCAGGGTACGGTTGGCCTTCTGGGCTGCGAGCGCACATTGTGGGCTCATGTCCAGCTTTTCGTCCATCAGGACCCCCAAGTCCTTTTCCGCAGGGCTGCTCTTGATCACATCATCCCCCAGCCTGTATTGAAACCAAGGACTGCCCCGACCCAGGTGCAGGACCCTGCACTTGGCCTTGTTGAACCTCCTGAGGTTCACACAGGCCCACTTCTCCAGCTTGTCCAGGTCCCTCTGGATGACATCCCGTCCTTCTGGCATGTCAGCTGCACCGTTCAGCTTGGTGTCATCTGCAGACTTGCTGAGGGTGCACTCAATTTCGCTGTCAATGTCCTATATGCTCAGTTCCCAACAGGCGCTACAGGCAGCATAGGCATGTGACATTGTACTGGTGAATCCCAGGTGGCGTGTGGTTGGGGTGCCACAACCCAGAGCAGCAATACAAGTCAATCACCGAGTCACTGGGGTTGGCAGGGAACTCTGGAGATCATCCAATTGAACCTCTGCTCAAAGCAGGGTGAGCTGGAGCAGGCTGCCCAGGAAATCAGTTGTTCTTAGGGAGGTTGCTGTCATTGTCCTCATTTTACTCATGGGGAGAGTAAGCCCTGGGTAGTGACTTGGCTGTGATATCTGGAAGGTGAGTGCAGGTGGTTAGGTTGACGTGCATGGCGTGATGGTGAGAAGGTGAAGAAGGCCTTGAGGCTGCAAGGAGCGTGTGTGTGTGCTTACTCATCGTTTCATGAGCTCCTGGTTGCAATGGCACTGTTTTTCCACTAAGGAATTTTTTTCAGGAATCAAAGCTACTAAGGTCTGTAAGACTTGAAGAGCTTTAAGATCAGTATATAAATGTATCAGAGAGGTTTGTCGTCTTCTCTGAACAGCTCCTTTACTGCTGGATGTTTTTGTACAGGGATGAGTGGAAAACAAGGAATAAGGGGGATAAGAGGCAGTGAACTCTGTTTGTAGAGTCCTTGGCCTTCTGGTCACGGGAGAAAGTCACCTTTCTACTGAGATCCTCCGTAACAAGGACTCTTGGGAAGTGGTCTTCCTCTAGTGGTCTGCTGAAGTTCAGCCTGTGGGGGCAGTTGCGCAGTCCCCGATGAGTGCATGGCCTGCTGGTCCATCCTGCCTTGCCCACAGAGCAGTCTTACAGCTCCGGCCACAAGGTTTCCTGGAAAAATTAGGCAAATAGCCAGACACCCTTGTTGGAGTCTGACAGAGCCACGTTCTCCTGCCCAGGTGTGGAACGAGCATCCCACTGCGGTAGCTCTGTCCCAGCCAGCCAGAGAGCATCTTAAATGTCTGATGAATCTTTCGTGGCAGGATTTCAGCCATACCCTCTCCTTGGGAAGAGGTAATGACTGCAAGGCGCTTGCTTTTGAACTCCTCCATCTATCCAAAACCTGCGGGCCTTCTCCCGGATGAGACTCTCTCCTGATGGCTGCGGCCGACGAGGCGGGGAGCTGGGACTGATTGGCTGCAGTATTGCAGAAAGCTGCCGGCTAATTTACCTAATCCATAGCGCTGAGTTGAAATGCAAAAGTGCCGGCTCTCATCACGCCGCAGCTGCAATTTACATTGGGAAGGAAAGGGAGGAGCACGCCCATGAGAGAGAGACAAGCTCTTTTGCTGTGTGGATCACCGGTCTCCACTCCTACTTGGGGTGCAAAAGAAATGGTAATCTCACATTCTGCTTTATTTTCTATTATTTCTTCCCTCTCGTCCTGGTGAGGGCAGATAGTGTAAGAATTAACCTCCAGGGACATCAGTGACTTCCTAGCAAGAAAAAACATCATTTGCAGGTTCCTAAAAATGAATTTCACTGGCAGGAACCACACCTAGAGGACCCTCTCTCTGTTAGGATATAGACATTTTGTAAAGTGTCCTGAGTCCTCAGTGTGTCGTGTCTGCTGTGGATCTGGAAGGCTTTTATAGCCCGAATCCGACTCCCTCCTGCAAAGCACCTTGCTGTGCTTCTTGTGGGGGTTCGGGACCTGGTGTGTGAATCTGCTCTTTGCATGAGGTTGCTCAGTTGATCGGTGGCAGGTTAACAGCTTCTCCTGCATCTCGTGGAAAAGAGGAACACGGTGAAAACCAGAACAAACCAGATTTTGCTGCACTGCTTGAAACAGCTTGTGAGCTGGGAGTTTGTCCCTGCAGTCCTTTCCTCATGCCTTCTGCTTTCTGCTGTGACTGCTGACTGGGACGAGAGCAACTCGGTGTCGCGGAGCAGCTCTGCAGGCAAAGCCTTCTGGCAGTCTGGACCTGAACCTCCTTTGTGCTGCTGCTGCTCTGGTCTAGCTGCTTAGCCTAATACTTTGATGCTTGTGGGTTGCCTCATTAGGAGCAGGAACTAATGATGGAGCTAGTGATGTACTCCTCGCTTCCGAGATCGCACACCAAGGCTGGTTTTGCTGATACAACATCTTTGCTCACAGTTGCATGAAATTCTTCCTAGAACAGTGCTTGGAAAGCTGTTCTTAAAATCCTGGGCAATATAGCAGGATTCTGGTCTAACTCCCTGCACGAAGCAGGGATGGCTAGATGTGTTGGTCAGGGCCTTGTCTGTTGGGTTTTGAAGATCTCCAAGGGTGAAGCTCCTACACTCTGGGTCCCTGTCCCAGTGTTGACCAACCATACGTGATTGGTGGTTTTTTAGAATTTGTCACATTGTGTCTGCTGCTTCTCATCTTATCCCTGTGCACCTCCAAAAAGAGTTTGGTTTCCGCATACTCTAGAGATGTGTTGAACTGCTTGCACCCTGCTATATTGCCCTTCCAGCAGCCGCAGGAGCAGTTAAAGCCCCTGTGAGTACCAAAGCCTGTTTGTTCTTCTGTCTAGAGACTTTCCCTCACATGATCTCTTGCTTGGTGCCTCTTTCTTTCTTTGTTCTTTGGCTCCTTTACCCCATTAAACACATGGTTTTGAATCAACAGCCAGCGTAACCCTCTGCCTGCGTACTTCTATTTCTGGCATGCCCTGCATACAGAGCCTGTGTTTTAGGTGATGCCCCATCTTATTTCAGTGTTCCTGCTCCAAAGAGACGACTTCTCAGCCTCCTTGCATTCAGGAAAAAAATGTTATGCAAACGGCTTCAAGCCCAACCTTTTGGCCCTGGATTGCAACAGGGAGCTGGATGTCACTGTGGACTTGGGCCAGGCAAGCAGAGGACGCTCCTCCCTGGTGCTGATGCTATGGAGAGACATAGAGAGACCCTCCTGCCTGCTCTGGTGCTCGCTTGTCCCCAGGGGAGATGGTGTAGCTGTGCTTGAGCACTGCAGTTGCCCGGTGTTGGGTGGTTGAACACTGGACCGGGTTGCCCAAATAAGTAGTGGAGACTCCATCCTTGTGGGTACTCGGAGCTCAACTGGACACAGTCCAGTGCCAGCACTTGATGGCCCCATCTGAATGGGGACCAGGACTTGGACATATGATGGTCTTTTTGTCTGAGAGAACTAAAGTGGGCTTTCACACTCTGAACTGAGGAAGGAGGGTTGTTGGTGGTGCAGCAGTGGTAGAAGACAAGCTGTGTGCAGTATGTAGGACACCCGCTCCTGACTTCCAGCCAAGCCGAGCTGGAGGAAGGAGTCTTACAGATGACTTTGTCGAAGTCATCAGGAGAAGAGTCCGTCTCCGACTTACTTTATAGGTCTTGTGCAGATTTCGTGTGCCAGAGCTAAAATAATACATGACTTGTTAAACTGGCTTTTTTCACAGTTGTAGGAAATAACCCAGCCATTCAGCTAGAGCGGCAGAGAGCACCCATCAGCGTTGGCAGGGTGGGTTATGCTGACTGCTGTCAAGATGCTGTTTCTGAGGAGGCTGGTGGAAACAAGGGAGTTGGAGTGGTAAAACTACGCCGTGCTGGGCCGCACTTGGCAGAGCAGCTGAAACAGGGAGTGCAGGGAAACTAAACAGGAGCACAAGGACTGCCAAACTGATGACAGTAACGTGTGTAGGACAGCATGTTAGAGAAGTGAAAGAATCAATCTGGCTGATTTTTCTGGTAAATTCGACAGGTGCCTCCAGGACATAGGTGTTGCACCAGTGTCAGGTTCACCTGGCCTTTCAGGTGGGGCATCTGATGGACTCGGAGTATTTTCTGGCTGCGGCAGGGTGTCTGCTCTTTAGGCATGGAGTTTTATTTAAGACTTCCTTTACTGCTTTGCTAAATCCAGAGCTGTTGCTGTAGAGAAGAAGGGTAATAAAAAAAAAAGGGAAGAAAAAAGGTTGTAAAATTGAATTGTGCAGAATCTGGAATATACCAGGAGCCGCCACACCTGATCCATGGTAAAGAGGAATTTTTCTGTTCCTTGATGGGGTTCCTCTGCACATTCAGAGCATTCAGAGTCTGCAGCTGTCTCTGGGCTTTTTGCTGTCTTTCCTTATTGTAATCTCCTAATTGGTTTGCTACATTCACTCCTCAATTGCTGTAAGCATTAAAGTGTAGTAAGTCCCATTAGATAGCCCTTTTCCATCTACATTACCTACTTAAGCAAATTTCAAATTAAGATTTTCTTTTTTTCTGCAACTTCAGCCTTTCTGATGTGCTAAGTAACTTGTGCATTAGAAACGCTGGTCTCATGGGCATTGGGTTCCCCACCTCCCTCCCTCCCTGGTCAAGTCATGGAGAACTGATAGCTCATCACAGGAATGCGTTCGCTGCATGCCGCTCTGATGTGGTCCTTTGCCTGGATGCGTGTTTGTATTGTGGTTTTGTTGTTATAACGGGAGGATGAATGATTCATTGCTGTCTCACAGCGGAGGGGTCAGCGGGTCGCCCACAGCCATATCTTATTATCATCTGGAACTTAGTCTGCTGAGGTATTGCTAACCATCTGTAACACATACCGCTTATTTCCGTGGCATGCTCGTAACCTCTGCTAATTATTTATAAAGGGTTAATTAGTAGGATTCTGTTCTGAACAGTGACCCAGTGTTCTTTGTTTCTGGTCCTTCAGCTAAAGTAACAGCACTCTTACTGAAAGCAACAGTAATTTATTCTTGAGAATAAGGGTTTTGAGGTGCTGTATCAAAGCTCCACAAAAAAACAAATGTGGCATCTACCTCTTTCCTCTGATCACTGATTTTGTAATTTTATAAAAGAAAGCAATCAAGTTTGTCTCATTATATTGGTGCTCATTGTTCAATTCCATTATCCTTTTAGGCTTTTCTCTGAATGTTTGTTCCACTGTTTTAGTAAGCCTTGAAATTAGACTAATTCCCCGGATCACTCTTCTTCCAGTTTTAAAATTTAGATGAAACATTAAGATTATTGAGTTCTGAAAATCAAAGAGACAATAAGGTAGAACCATTAACGTGCTGAAAGAGACCATTTGCCTGGTCCCGTTAGTCCCTGCTCCGAAAGCAAAAGCAGAGGGCACCTGCTATAATTAAAAGGCAACAGGTCTACTACAAGTTAAAGGAAACGCTTTTTAATACAGCTTGTAGCTAACTGGTAGAACTTGTTGCTCGAAGATGCTGTCAGAGCAAGAAATTTAGCAAGACACAAAGAAGGGAAGCTTATTATGAATAAGAACAGTAGCTCTGATTCTGCAGTTGTTGTGATAATCCTCGCGAGTGTAGCGTTGCTATTGTAACAGTGGGTTTACTTGAGTGATTGGAGACTTTCAAGATCAATGGGAATATCTGTAGATTGACCTGAGGAGAAGATAAATGACCAAGGCTGTTCTGTTTCTTGCTTTGGGAAGATTTAAGGCAATAATTAGTGAGGCCAGGAAAATTATTTCCCTTCTTGCAGATGGATTTTCTAAGATATGTAGTTGCAGTCTTTCAGGCTGAGAAGATGAGAGTTGGGTCTTTCTCTAGACAATTTGCAGGATGCAAGAGTTGGTGGGACTCCAGGCCACCTCCACTACAGCAATCTCTCTGCTTTTCCTGAAAGATGGATGAAAACTTTCCTGTTCATGCTTCACAAGCACACCACAGACTGAGACCACCTGGCAATAACTCTCTCTAGAGAACCTCCCACGCAGGTATCTCCTACTTTACTGAGCTCTAGACTGCTTTGTATCTACGAAGTACAATTGGTAGGGAGGAGGAGTATCTCTTATTACACCTGCCTTCGTAGCTGAGCCCAATAGCTACTCCACCTTTTCAACTCTATCAACTGTTTGGATATGAAATATATATTTCTTAATCACTAATGGGAAGATGAACAGGATAGATGAGAACAAGCCCACTGCTCTAATGGGAATTTTAGGCATAAGAGATGTGTGTGCACATCTTCAACACTGTCCCTACGCTTCATTACTGCTTTCTAAGCCTTTTCCTTTAAAAATGAAACAGTTTCTTAAACAGGCAGTAGTTTTTCATGCATTTTACTCATTCTGTCTATTAAAAGATCTTGACCCCTCCATTTCCATTTTTTGGGATAAAAGTAGTAAGTTGTGCCAATTTGGTAGTCAGCGTGTGGAAATCAGTGTGTCTATGAAATGCATATTCTCTTTGATTGCCTGCATTTAAGCCTGATTATGTTCAAATCACCCAAACATCACAAAGTGCTATGCAAAGTATAATAACCTGTCATCAGAGGCGGACAGAGAGAAGGGGAAACAACCCTTTAGATTTTGGTAGAACCCAAAGAGTTTTACACATCAGCTTTTCAAACGCCAGCCTGCTGGGAACATCTCGGAGCCCAAGAGCCTGGGTGCTACTTTGCAAGCACCGAAGCGCAGAGATCTCTGAAAGGGGCGAGGCTTTAATGCCAACAATATGTTTTGCATTTTAGTAAATCCACCCCAAAAGTTGCTAATGTTGCACAATTCACTTGTATGCTACCAGATTCCACCAGTCGTCACTGATACTAACAGTCTGACATGCCTGTTGGGTGCAATGGAGATGGAAACAGGTCTTTTGCCAGCCTCCAAAGAAAATGAAGTAATCTGCTAGCCTAACGCCCAAGTTGCTCCTGAGTGGTATGTCCCAGAGACTCTGCGCTTGGCCTTTGCCAGGCAGATTTCTTGATCCATTTCCCCTCTAATAAGAGCATCCAGTATGCTCTGATCGTGGTCAGGGGGGTAAAACCACTCCTGCTGCCTTGGACTGTCTCAGAGGCAGTGTCCACACTTCTCTGCATCCCTCCATGTGGTTTTTTTGGTGTAGTGCTCCCCACCTGGGAGGCAATTTCTGCACCCCTAAAATGATTGCCTGGGTTCCTAGCCCAGCAGTCTGTGGCCACAAAATCTAGATGTCAAATAAAATACCTTATTTATCTTCTAGGTTATGATGCTGGTGGGCTGGCAGTACCTGGCACCCATCAGGAGGGAGATGAAGACACCCTGTTATCCCCCTCCACTGCAATCCCGCTGTGGTACCGGGATGCCCTGCGGGATCGCTGCATGCTGTACTGCACGTGGCATGGACAGAGCCTCCTGCTTTCCAAGGTGGCCGGTCTGGCACTTCTTCATCGGAGCTGTGTTCAGTCAGAAAGGTTTAAGTGTGGGGATGGCTTTTAAATCACTAACTTACATTTATGAAAGCAGGGAGAGGGTTTGTCATTTCTCTTCCATAGTGCTGAGACTATTGTATGTAGAGTCCCATCTGGAACTGGGGTCCCCTGCTGTGCAGGCACCATGGGAGAAAGAAGGGATGGAGTGGGAGCCGTAACTCTGAGTCCCCATCTTCCTTCTGCCTCTGTGTGGCTGCTGGTGATTTAAATTGTCAGCTTAACGCATTCATCCCCTTAACTCAAAAATGTGTTTGAAGAGAGGAGGAGGATAAGGGCAGACCCCTTCCCTGAAGTGGGATGTTTGGCTTGCAGAATTCCGGCTTTACTGTTTCCCAATTAAGGCCCAATGATGTCTCCAGTGGATGGGAGTCACAGGCCTGCCTTTGTCTGATAAGCTTGGAAGGTCTCTGGGTTGGGAGCTCTCTCCTACATGCGTATGTGTGTGTATTTGGGTGTGCATGGACAATGCCTGGCACAGCAGGTCTCTGGTCTGGAGAGCTCTGGGTACCGTCACAACACAAAACCACGGCAGTACCGGTGCAGCGGGTGAGCAGAATGAATGCTGTTTGCTTGTCTCCAGGCAGCTGTGCCTGGAGGTTTCCTTGTCCTCTAAGAAAGCATGGTTGTTGCAGTTTTAGGGCTGTGCTCTCAATCTCTTAAGTAAATTACCAAGAAAAATGGTTGGTGCTATTTTTTTCTCCTTGTGCTCTGCTAGTTCTGTTTAGGGCTGTTGTGCTGGATTTTCTTCCTTTTATCCTCTTGTTTTTCAGCATGTCTGCCTTTTTCCTTTCTCTTTATATTGAGATTTGTCCTTTTTTTAATAGAAATTAAAATGCTACATCCCCACCAATCTGAGACTGAAGCAAAACTGAGACTAGAGAATAGTTTGTTTCTAATTGAGATTTGAAAAATATCCCTCAATAATGCTTTCAGCTATTATGTGTGGGAATATTTTGATTACACTTGTTATGGCAAGCCCACGTTCTGCCATTGCAGGATAAGAGGACAAACAAGAGCAGTATTTCCACCAAGAGGTGTCTATCCTGAAGAGCAGATGGCTCGGGGTGGAAGCCGTGTTGCATGTGCACATACATCACTGCGTGGTGTGAAGAGGCACGCGGTGATGTAAAACACTGTCAGGTTTGCTTACCCACACTGGGCTTTTTTTCTTTGTGCTTCTGTAGCCTTTAGCACTGCGGAGCTCCAGCCCTTTGGGGATTCCCTGAGCACCAGGCAAACATCCCCAGTGCCTTTGCACCGTTTGCGGTGAGAGTGCCCTGGAAGATGGGCTGAAGGCTTTTGACATGGGTCTGTGGGTGTCTATAAAAGACAACTGAGAAAAGCCAGCCTTGTATTGTTGAGCTTAAACTCCCTGCCTGGAACGTAGAGCTCAGCTGTAAAACTGGTAGGCGTCTATAAGTCCCAAAGAAAAAAAAAAACCCCAGCTGGAAAATGCTGCAGCGCTGCGAGTGTCCAGCATGGGCAGGCAGGAGGGGAGAATTGTCAGCAGGAATATTCTGGCAGTATTCATGGAGTTAAACATGCTTTGTAATGTCAAAATACAGACGGATGAGGAAAGGCTAAGCAGCTAACGGCTAGCTCAGTAGTCCTAAATCTGCAGTTGAGCTATAAACAAGCGAAGCCCGATGTCCATCGGCAGCTTGACTTGGGAGTGCCTGGCGTCTGCGCATGGCTGAGCTCGGCAGTTAAGTGTCGTCGTACAGCTGGCTCTGGGAGCGAGGAGTCGCTCGGTGACAGACAGTTAATGGTGAGGCAGCTCTGCCATTTGGGCAGAGTTCAGATGGATACCAACCCATGAAAATAGCTATATTTGGAGAGAGAAAAGAGCGTCTGGATGCTTAACGCCATCAGGTGCTCTGCGAAGGACAGACAGGAATGGAGACTGGTGAGGAGAAGTTAGTCTCCTTAGGTTTGAGCACAAGACACGGTTGAGCCATGGCATCCCAGTATCGTGATCGATGCAAGGCGTGACAGTGAGCTGTCTTGCTGCCCACACATCACCCGTGTACCTTTCTGCTCTGTGCAATGGGAGAGCCATGAGCCAACAGCTCGTAGGCTTTGACAGGTCCCTTGGCTGCTCGGTTGTGTTTTTTTTTTTCCTGAGTGTTCAAGTCTGGGGTGCCACGCTGGACATCAGGCAGTCAATCTGTGTGTGAATGCAGCAGAATAACTAAGAATCTGCCAGAGACAGCTCCTGGCAGAGCTGAGACCAGAACCTTGATGGCTGGAGTGAAGACCTGGAGTCCTCAGTCAGCCGCCTCCTGGGTGCTTAGACCAGGCTTGTGTCTTGTGTCCGAAACCAGCCCCTCCAGAGCCCACAGCTCAAGCTGGCATTCATCAGCGCTGCCTTCCTGCTTCTAAAACAAGCACCTGTGCGTGCCCGGCCTCCTCCGCCCCCCCATAGGGCTCTGCTTCATCCAGGTACGGTGCTGCAGAAGAGGAGGCTGAGGGCTTGCAAGCCTGAGGGCTGAGCAGTGCTGGAAGGGTTTCCCATACCCTCTTTAAAAATAAATGTACTTGCATGTATGGATTGCATTCTCTTATGGAAGGAAGTGTCCTTAATAATAAATGTCTGTTTTCCTACATCTAACCACTCCAGCGCTGCATACCTCCAGGGTCCTCGGTGTCAGCCCTTAGTTCCTCTCTCCATTGACTTGCTTCCCATACTGCGAAGAGATGGGAGTTGTTCGACCGGTGTGAATGCCACTGCCATGGCAGGGCGCACTAGTGCCTGCGCTGCCTCTGCGGGTGCAGGGTTCAAGACCCCATCCTCTTTGCAGAGCCAGGCCTGGCCCTCCTGCAGTCTCCCCAACGTCGTGCAGCAGGCAGCATGGGCAGGTGTATTTGTCAGTTAAATGTTTGCTCAGCTGGGCAGCTGAGAGTGAGTGAATCCATGATTTTTGTTCTCCTTTTTTTGGCGAAAAGGTCAAATTTACATTGAATAAATTTGTGTTCCACATGGTAAAAACAAATGTAACTGCCTGAGTGCATGCAAGGGGCATTGCCTGCTAACTAGGGCGCTCAGAAGAGCGCTCACTTATGTCTGGAGGCAGGCGATTACTCTCAAGTATTGTTCTTTTTAGAGCAAGGCTTTGCAGGGAGAGCAGAGGAGGAGGCGGGCGCTGCAGGGAGAGGGACGGTGGAAGCGTGGCGGCTGCTGCTGCAGCTTTCAGCTAGCTGTGGGGAGGCAGAGCCAGGGCCGGGCTGGTCAGGAGGCCTTCCTTGCCGCATCAGGGAGGGCTGGAAGTCGGTAACCCTAAAACACAGTGATTTGTAGAGCAAATGGCTGAAATCTGCTGGAGCTGCAGGGGTGGGGGAAGTGCTGAGCATCATCAGCTTCTCGAAACAAGGCCTGTGGGGCTTTTCTTTTTGACCTGCAGGCGTTTGAGGAGGAGCTGCAGGAGGATGCTAGAAGAAAGAGGGACATCGCAGCCATGGGGAGGAAGGCCAGGGCTAAGGTGCAGAGCCAGAGGCAGCCTCATCTCAAGGCTCTTCCCAGATCTCCAGCTCTGCCCTACTTTGTCACTCTGCAGGCTCTTCTCTCTCAGCAGTTCATCCGTTTGCAGCTTTCTCTCTCAAATAATCCTGCCCACCTCTGACCGTGGAAACTCTTCCTGGTCAAGGAGTGCAAAGCCACTGTGCCCTTGTCGTTCAGGTCTCCCTGGAGAGCTCGGATGGAGATGGAGAAGGGATGGCTCTTACCTGTTCCCCAGCCCTGTGTGTGTGGGTGCTCAGCATTTCCCTCCTGGCAGGCATCCCTCAGCACTGCCCCCCTCCGAACGTGGGTTTTCCTTGCGCTGAGTCTGTCTCCCTGCCCACGCAGCACCTGACACACTGGAGCTGAATCAGAGCGCTGCAAATCCCTCCTGGGGAGCTGGGCTCTGGCAAGCTTTAGAAGTCTTCTGCTGGGCATGGCCCGTAGATGACTGGGAGCTGTATCTGTGGGGCCACATTGCTGCCCCGTGCTATGTGTCTGAGTGCGGAGGGGTTGGTCGCCAGGCCGGGGGCTTTCCATGGCTGTTCGGGTGGCTCTGCTCCTTGCGCACTGCCTGCCTCAAGCACAGCCTTGGGCAGTGCTGGTTGCGCAGCCAGGGAGGAGGCGACTGAGCTTTTTGTATGCTGAGCACAGCTACATGGCGGGTCAGTCATCCCAGGCGTTTTATTACCTCTGTCTGGCCTCAGCCAGGAGCCAGCGATGAGTTGCATACACTCATCATTTATTTCCACTCAGAGACGTTTGTTGTCTATGTGCACCAAGGCCGTGGTTTTGCAAACAGCTAAAGCTGCTGGTACTTGGCACTAAGCACTAGTGACTGGCTAGCTACTCTGAGCCCTCCTCGCACTGGTGGACCCTTCCCTGAGCTGCCCGGACTCACCAGCTGAACAGAGCTGCCCCTTGATTTGTTTTGCTTGGACAGTTTTCTTCCAGCCAAGCATACTGGATCATCTCTTGGAGGAGTTGGCACATGGAGGAGGACAGCAGAAGAGGGGAAGAGAGTGGGACCATCCCTCCTCAGCAGCTTTTAAGCATCCCCATGTCCATGGCCAGCTGAGGAGGGATGAAGAGAATTTCACTGCTTATTAAAACAAGGAGTCAGTCAGTGGTGGACCAAGAAGATGGCATCAGCTCCAACAGACATATGTTTGCATCTCCAAGGAGGGGAAGCCATGCTGCTTATAATGTAGGGCCAGACTATGTCCTGGGTGGGGAAGAAAGGGAAACTATTTTGGGGAAGAGAAAGTAAATCTCTCCAGGGTCCCTGCAGAATTTAGGACAAGAGATAAGTGCAAATAAGTGTAGTAGAGGGAGAGGCAGGTTTCACTGCAGGAGGTGAAGCGTGGTTATCTTTTGTTCCTTCACCAGTACCTTTTATAAACCCTCCTAACTGTGTTTTCTCTTTGAGTAATCCCATCAGGGTTTTTCTGTTCTATCTTAATTTGTCCAAGTTAAATGTGATTTCCAGGTAAATGAATAAAACCAAATAATTCTCCATTCAAAGTTGTGGCAAGTCTCTAAACCGGAGCGCTGGGGACACGTTAGCAGTGTGCCCTCGTGGAAGCTGCCTAGATGAGGTGGAGAGCTGCTGTTGCAGGGCCAGAGGAGAAAAAAAGTGTCTTTCAGGGGGTGGGAAGCCTCCCTGATGTGCATCAAGATACTCCATGCTACTAGATGCTGATGATGGCCAGCTGGAAACCCAAAGGCTTTTGAGGAGTTAGTGAATGTGCATCTGGTCCAAGTGTGGTGTCCAGAGACCTCCACCTTTTGGTGACAGTGGTCACAGTAAGGAGTGAGCTCTGCAGCTGCATCAGTCTTATTCCAGCGCTGCATCTGGCTATGGAGCACGGAGAACGATGTGACGTGTGCTGCAGGGCTTGTTTCGTCTTACGCTTCCTTGCTATTGCTTTCGTGCCTGTTTTGCACAACCTCTGATTGCTGAAAGGATGCCAGTTACCCCCCTGGACCTCCCTGCGGGCCCAGGGCATTGCAGTGCTGGGAAACAGCTCTGAGAGCAGAAGCTGCACCCCATTGGGTGCAGTGAGCTCCCTGCACCCCAAAGGTGAAACGAGTGACAGCAAATGTTCCTGGTGCATGTTCTGCGCTGCATGTGCTGCTCCACAGGGACAGGTCCAACCCCAGGGCAGCCTGCAAAGGGAAGACCTCCCTGAGAGCAGTTCCTACCTGCTCAGCATTAAGTGATGTGGGTCCCAGCCCCCCTTCCCCAGTTGTTATGCAATGATTTATGGTATCTGCGATCTGCTGTTCCATGGATAATGCCCTTGTTGCATTCAGCGAGTTGTTCGTTGGGTTGATTGATTGTATGACAGTGTCTGGGAGCTCTTTTGAACCTGAGGATCCTGCAGATGCTTCTCTCTTCCTGACCACTGAGAGAGGGGAAGCTGTTCACGTGCCGGTGGTGGCAGTTTCACAGCACTGGCTGTGGTTTGAGAATTGGCATGTTACTTGGAGCTGATGGAGGTAAAATCATGGCTGTAGGGATAACGGGGGGATAAACCCATTGAACAAGGACTGCCTGGCCCTCAGTCACAATGCTGTGCTGGGGAGCTATGGCTTGGGTCCTGGCTCTGCTGCTGCCTCCCAGGCAAAGTTGGACATGTTTCTAAATATATAAAGGGGCCCTGGAGGATAAAGCTCTCCCCTGTCCTCTACTGTGAGGATAAATTCATAAGTGACTGTGAAAATTTCCAGCCCTGCTGCAAAGGGCCTTGGAAATACCTGGAAAGGACAATAAATTTCCAAGCTGTGAGCATTGCTTAACCTAAGCTGCTTTCCGTGGTCTCTGCACTGCAATACCGTGGTTTTGGAGTCACTCTACCATTTGTCCTTCAAAGAGCACAGCAAGGAAAACAGTTTCTTTCCCAACTCCAGCATTTATTCTGCTGGTACCATTCTGTTCCTCTCGTTTTAGATAGCATTTCTGTGCTCCATCTATCAGACCTCTGGGTGCCCTGGAATCAATCAGGAATTCCAGCCTTGTGCCTGCTAATTGCGTGGCCGTTTGGTGGCTGGGAGCTCTTCCAGCTGATAGACGGTGTGCATGGAGGTTTTACTCCATCTGACTGACACCCCGTGAGCAGCATGGCGTTGTGTGCATGCCCAGCGTGGGGGAGAGGGTAGGCGCTTGCGCAGCCGTGCAAAACAAGAGATGTTGTGTGTGCATGGAGGTGTACCCTCGCTGCTACTGGGAGAGTGTTTAGGCTGTCACCGTGGGAGCTCTGGCTGTCGAAGAGGTGCTGGGTTGGCCGGAGCACTGCACAGACTCGTGTGTGATGCTGAAATGCTGAGACAGACCCTGCAGGGGTTTGATGGACTCGGAAGGGTATGAGAAATCGGTGGCCCTCTGTGGTGGGAAGGCAGCGAGGAGCAGGTACACTCTGACAAAAGTAGCTTGCGCAAGATGCTGACCATGATGGCAGAGGAGTGACGCATAGCCAGGTCTGTCTCCCAGCCTTGTAGAAGCTGGGATCAGTGGCTGAGCTCAGAATAGCTCCGAGGTCTGCATGGCCTCCATGACTGCCCACAGCTGCCCTGAGCGGTGTTCTGGTAGCCCTGCATGGCTGGCTGGTGGTGACTGCCATGGCATGCCTTGGAGAAGCCTTCTTGCATCTGTAAACAAATTTGGATCTGAAGGCAGAGCGTGCCAAAGTGACAGGTTTACCCTTCTGAGGCACTTTCATTTTGCAGGTTTGACTTGACGTGTCAGGCAGCTTCTCGGATTGTAACCTGAAAGGGTGTTATAGGAGATGCTGTACTCGGGGTGACATTTTTAATCTTTCATCTCTTCTAGCTAATGCGTTTCGCTGATCAGTTTGCCAGGCAGAGCGGCCTCGCTGGCGATGCCAGGTCTGAGTTCCTCTCCCGTCTGCCTCTCATTCTGCACGCGCTGCCACACGGCTTACCAATTGTGTTTTTCATGAATAATTTGTTCGCTCCACATCAGGCAGTCTGTGTCATTCTGCAGCCACCGGCTTCGCAGGGGGAAACAGCCAAGTGAACGGAACAGCCGGTGACGCCGGTCATGGGCGAGTCTGCCCTATGCCTTCCTGCACTCAAAACAGGGGCTTATTAATTTCTCCTTGAAAGCAGCGTCCTTTGCTGCATGCACGCGCACCGTGTGCATCTCCTTTTGGCTGTACGATCTTGAGGAGTGACGTTTCAGTGTTAGCAGGTGAGCTGGATGTTGTGCCCTTCCCCAGGAGAGTGTCTCACCTCTGTTTGCTCCTCGCCATGATGCGTCTCTTGTGGTGGTGCACTGGAGAGCAGTGAGGGACCGAAACAGCCCTTGCCCCTGTTGTCCTGGCCTGGGACTTTGCTCTCTAGTTATCCTGCAGGTCCCAATGCTGACACAAGTTCCCTTTTAAGAACAGCACCCACCCTGACAGCCCTGGTGTGGGTATTTTGCAGTGAGTGCTCAGCTGGGACGCTCCCAGGTGCGGCTTTCCTTGGGGAGATTTCTTCCTATTACAAGTGAATCTCATTGCTGTGGTCCCACCAGCTGCTGTCTGCACGGCTTTCCTGGGGATCAGCTGTGTCTCGAGGCAGCTGAAGGAGCTGGTTCAGCCCTCATACTTCAGCGGAGCAGATAACAGCTTCGATGAACTGTGTTATTTGCCCTGGAAAATTCTTGTTAGCGCTCTGCTGTTGACAGGATCGCACAGGATTTGGATGTCGGATTTGCTCCTTGCGGTCCTCAGAGCAGCATCCCGGTCACAGCAGAAATCAGTTCAGATTCCCATGTTTGCTCAGGAAAGCCCCGCTGCCAGAATAAGGCGGGAGGCAGCAGGGCAGGCAGGGGGCTGGCTGCGGGGGGTGCCCGCGCCCTTGGGGTGCAGGCGTTGGGCATAGTGGTATCTCGGAGGGACACGGTGCTTGCCAAGCCCTTCCTCAGGAGACTGGTGCAGGGTTGTTTCTCCCAGTGTATTTTCTGACGTTTCTCCCATCTTGTTCCAATGTTTCATCACAGCTGGCCTTTACAGACATTCTTCCTTCCAGAAATACTGGCATTAGGCTATTAAAGCTACCCCCTTTAAAAAAGAGGGGCGGGAAATATATGAATATCCCTCTGGAGTACCAGGGCCTGCAGGCAGGCTCCATCCGTGCGAGCCCCGTCTCTGTCCTGGCACTGCCTGCCGCACTTCGGCACCCGACCCAGAGTCCGTGAAAGTTGAGGTGAAGATTTCCCATGGACCTTCTGAGCTTTCCGTCTGGCCCTAGCTCATTTGTGTAGCATGTGGTACTGGCCAAATCTGATATAATCGTGTTTTTACAGGTGGGGAAACTGAAGTCTAGAGTGGCTGAGTCAGGATATGGATCCAGTCGCATGGGAACTCGGTGCCCAGGCTCTGCACATGCCGGGAGAGGGACAGAGGGAAAGGTGCAGCAGCCCAACTATTAGATGGAAAGGACCGTACTTTCACAGTCAGGAGGGTTGAGGTTCCCTTCTACCATACCAGAGCTTTTTAATGGCTTTGAACCAATGACTTTGGCCTGAAAGCCTTGCTCCCATCTTTTCGATGACCCTTAGGTGCTGTGGTTGCATGGCCGGTTCAGAAGCTCAAAGGCAGACCGGCGCTATCGGATGCTTCTTGGATAACAGCCCATGGGCTGTCATTTCTGTTGGCTTGTGATACTCAGTGCATGTTTTCAAATACCAACTGGAGTTGTTTGCAAATGCCTAGTAAATCCCAAAATAGCCCCAATTTGTTGAATTTTGTGAATAGCATTCAGCCCACTCCAGTTACAATAGCAGCCTGCCTCCATGCCTCGCCGGAGCTTTGCGGAGGTACAATAGTGAGTGGAACGACGAGTGAGGCTGGGCGAGCAAATGTTATTATTCCAGCTTGCTGCACAAACAATGGATGCTATTTGTTTTGCTGGCTTCTAGAGCATCTTGTTTGTATCGGCTCGGATTCTTTCGCTGCATCCCTCGTTTTTCTTTTGTGGCTTTCTACTCTTTGGGGATTCATTGTGCTGGTGAAGCATGGTCCCTTTCGGTTGGTGCTCCGGAGCTGGAGGACTGGTGTTGGGATGTGAATCACCTCCGATTGCCTCTCCCTTGTGCGTGGGTGGGACACGGGGGATGTCTGTCTGCAAGCATCCTTTCTTCTAACCCGCAGTGGCATGTCCTCAGTTCCCCGGGCTCCCTGGGAAGCCTGGCAGATATGGGGCTGCCTTCCCCTCTCGCCCCAAGCTCCTCTTGCTCTGCTGTTTACATGCCGGAAAGTTTATCTGCTGCAATTTCTTCCCAGAGTCCAGCAATGTGATGATGATGAGGAGTGACAGGAAGGTCACAGCGCAGGGGAGGAACGGGTGGGGAACGTGCCCTGAGCTCGGCTCTGCCTCCCCAGCCCTGCTCTGTCTCTGCCGGGCACGGTCTTGCCGGGGCAGCGGGGACATCCTTAGCTGCCCTTGGGGCTGCTGGAGGTGGCAGCCTTCCCTTTCCCCAGGGACCTGCTTCGCGTGAGACGGCCCTTTATGGCTCTTTAAGGTCCTTTATTTATTCATTGTTTGTGTTTCTCATCCTGCTTCTGAGTCAAAGGGTGCATGTGATGAGCCTGAGTGAGCTGCTGGGGACAGGTGGGTGCTGATAACTCTGGCTCCTCTCCCCTGCCGGGGGGATTTCCCTGTCCCACCACCCAACCAGTAGGCCGTGTGCTTTCCTTTTTATAACGACTGTTGCCAAGTGTGGTGTGCTGCAGGGGAGGTGGGCAGACCTGCGCTCGTCCCGGTACTTGGTCTGGAAGAAACGGCATTGCTTGAGGTGGAGAAGGGGTCCAGGGAGGGAGGCAAGGCTGCTCGCGTGCTGCCCAAGCCATTGGGCTCAGCAGAGCCAAGAGGCTGCCAAGCCACAAACCCCGATGTGAGCGTGGGAGATGTACACGAGCGCGATGGGATGGGTCTTGCTCTGGGAGTCAGGTGGAGGTGGGACTCATCGCACAGCCCCAGGGTGCTCAGGCTTTGTTTGTTTATTATGGGAAGGGAGCACTGGGTGCTGTGCTCCCTCTCTCCAGCACTATCTGAAGCCTCAAACCGTGAGTGGGATTGGAAAGGGTAATATTCGTTAGCATCTTAAAAATAAAAACAAAAACGTTGCTGTCTCTTCAGATTTGCTGTAGGCTGATGGACTGCTGGTCCGCACCAAGCAGTCGCTGCCCAGCGGAGACCTCTCTCCGAGGCTGGCTGTGGTAATTGCAGGGCATGGCGCTCATCCGAGCTTGGCATCTATATCTAATCTGAAAATAAGTCACTATATATTTCATTAAACCAGCTGCTGCTGCTTTTATTTGCTTATTTTGAAAGATGCTCTGTTTCATTGAAAACCAATTTGTTTTAGAAAAATGGTCTGTTTGTGTTAGCAGCCCGTGCCCTGCATGGCCCGTCCTGCCCCGTCCCTCCCTCTGTGGGAGACTCAGCAGTGGGGCTGAGCCACCGTCCACCCACACTGCAGGCGATGGGACAGGAGGAGGTAGCCCCATGGGTGATGTCCTGTCCTGGGACGCACATCTGCATGTCCTGACTGTGCAACAGCCCTGTGACCTTGAACAAATTGCCTGCAAATGGTTCGGTCCCTCTGTTCCCTGTCTGTAAGGGAGAGATGGAGCAGCAGGTTTGGAGGTCCCTGGGTTGCCATGAGTACCTGTGGGTAGGTGAGCTGTCAAGATTTGCCCGTAATTTGGCCAAGATGAGGTGAGTGGGCTGGCTTCACCACTTTTCCTGCTGGAAAGCTGCCTGAAGTAATTGCTTGGCCTGCTGTGCTCAGCTTAGCTAGGTCTCTTTGACCGTGACACAGTCTCAAAACAACAGCAAATGAAACCTGTTAACTTTCCGGATATAACCCTGCCCCACCTCACTGAATTCTGAAGTTGCAGGAATTGTATTTTAAAGCTTCACGCCACAACTGTGAGAGGTAGCAATGTACTTTCCTTGTAAAGTGGAATTTGAGATTCTCAGGTCATCTCATGGCCGAGGGATTGTTGCTTTGCAGAGCGAAGCCCCCAGCCCCAGGGAGGGAGAAGGGATGCCACCAGCTCAGATGGGCCGCGAGGAAACCTCCTACAGCCGAAACTTTGCACGCTGGTTACGCATGTATCTGTTAACATACGGCAATTAGGAAACTTATTTCCAGCCCACTGTTTGCCGTGACAGATTCCTGAACCCCTGCCAGCGCTTTGTGGGAGGAGCTGTTGCGGAAGAGGAAATAATGGGAATCTCGGGCTTTTTATAGAGCTACCTGTTCTCTCTTGGCTGCATGCGTGGTGGCACCGCACGTGGTGGGCGGCCAGAGGGGGACCTGGCTCCAGGGGAAGGTGGGAGCCGGTGTTTCTGCCAGATGGTGAGCCATGAGGTTGAAGCAAGCTGGTCGCCCACCCATCCAAAGCCTGTCTGTACCAGGGTGCTCTCTTTTGGAGGGTGCTTCCCTGTCCTTGCAGCCGGCAGCTGCCTGACCGGTTGCTGCCTGTAAGAGGAGCAGATATTTGGGAATTTTTAGGAGTTGGTGGTGATTTTGATGCCTCAGCTGTTTGGCAATTCAACTGGAGATGTGCAAGCATGCCTGGTTCTCAGACAAAAGTAGAGCTCTGCTGGGCACATTAATCCAGGTCCTGAATCGCTTGGTTGCCCAAAAGTTTCTAGAAAATTCTCAGCCTTGCACCTGAGTGAACAACAGAGAGACTGACTCTTTTTTTTTTTTTTTTTTTTTTTTTACTTTAAGGCTTTAGGACTCTCCCAGCTGGCTGTGAACCACACAACCAGGAGAGAAAAAGAAATCCTCCTCTTCTGTCCCAAACCGAGTCTGTCTCTCCCCACTCTTACTGTCTGCTCACTCTGGTTATTCATTTCTTGGATACTCCCATTTTTTAAAAACTAGTCCCTTCTTTAACCTTCTGCCTCCCAGGCAGGGCTGGGCTGGAAATGGGCAGCACAAGGGCAGGAGTGTGGCAAGATGACACGAGCAGTGGTGATGGGAACGGGTCAGCGAGCTGCGGCTGAGACCTGCTGCTGGATGAGCTGAGCAGTTCGCACACAAATGTACTGGAAGCAGCAGCGTGGGAATTTATTTTTTTTTTAATGAGAATTTAGTGGTTTTTATAAGACTTTAATTTGCTACAAGAGCAAAGGCTGGGCAGCGAAAGGGAAGGAGGCAGATCTCGGACTGATGACGGGAAATGGTTTTGGTGGTGTTTTTTACCTGCACGGCACAGCACTGGCCGCAGAGGTGCTGTGGCTCAGGCCAAAAGCGTGGCCAGGTTTACAGGGAGGATGGGTGGCTGTGGATCACGGGTGTCCACGGATCCAGGTGTGGGAGAGAGGAGGAGCTGTTGCTGGAGGCCAGCTGGTCTCCTGGGGCAGATCTGGAGCTCAGGGCTGCAGGAGGTATCTCGGAGCAGACCTTCCCTGCTCTAGATGCAGCCTCCTGGGCTGGGCTTGCTGCTGCTAATCTTCCCTGGGGACATCGATGCTCCCTGCAGTTTTGGGAGAGAAGAACCCAATCTGACGTCCCCGTGCTGTCCCTGCCTCCCCTTACACCCAAAGATATGGTGCTGTTGGTGTGAGGGAAAGGAAAAATGTGGTCAGAAAGACCCTGGCCTGGCTCTGTGTCTCCTGCTTCTTTCCACACCTTTTCTGTGCACCTCAAGGTCATCGGGCTGTTGCTTTCCACAAATTGCATTTTCCGTTCCCCCTCTTGCTCTTGTGTTCAGCCAAGTCCAGCTGCTGCACAGCCGCCGTGATTGAAGCGTCCAGGTTCTCGCTGCGATGGCAGAATACCTCCAAGTGTTGCTTTCCTTAATGCGCTCAGCCTCGTTGCCTGGCGAGAAGCTGATTGCCCCTCCAGATCTGGGCGGGCACCTGTTAAACACCGCCTTGTCCCAAACGTGCTGGCTGAGGAGCCCTTTTCCAAGGGCATCGCCCCCCTTCCCCACGTCTGCTTGCACTCTTGCGTTCCCCCTTCCCCTCGGAGCGAAACCTCCGCATTGGGAGCACACACCATGTGGTCTGCCCTCAATTAAAGCGCGTTTGCCTGTTGGTATTTCAGAGATGGAAATGACCGCAATCCAGAGCGTTTAAATTAGGCGTGACGGTATAGGAACGTGCTGTCATGCTGGTTACCAAGGGCTCTTTCGGCGTGATGCTGAGATTCAGGGATGCCGGTTAAAGAGCATCCCTTTCATCCTGACTTTGTGCGGTGAGGGCACAGTGAAGAGCAGGCTTTACTTGGCAGAAAGGCAAAGGGGAGTAAATCGTGGGGGCTGTATTTATTGCTGTTAACTGTCAGTGTGGGATAAAAGACCAGCTGGATTCATAAACTGTGTGTAACCCACCTTGGGGACAGAGACATCTTGGCTGTGGTTCAGGAGGGAGTTTTCATCAGGAGTTCACAGGCACGGCCAGCAGCTTGCGAGACCAGAGCTCTGCTGGTGCTGCGTGACGGGGTGATGGATGTGGCCTACGCAGCTCTCCCCCGTGCTTTCTGGGGTCCCCGGAGAGCTGCACCCCACTGCAGCAGCCCTGCAACGCCACACTGGGGTCGGGGGGATGCCAGCCCGGGCAGAGCCCCGAACCCCGCTGGCCTCTTCCCTCTGCGTCCTCCTGAAGGGAACAACCCGTGGTTTAGAAAAGTGATATATCAACTGTCATTAATTGTTCTGGTCTCCATGACTCAAGCGTAAATGACGCAGTGATACCTGTCTGAGCCAGCGGCTGGCTTTCATGAGGGGAAGGAGCAGCAGCAGTGTTTTGGGAGGGAGCTGCTGCCAGATTCAACTCATCCCCATTGCTGGGGAAGCCCAGCAGCCCCCTGAGCGTCCCCCGAGCGAGGAGGGTACCAACAGCCCCGGGCTGTCCTACTGCAACCCACGGCGAGACAACTGCTCCAGAAGCTCCTCCACGCTTCTCTCTGCAGCTTTATAGTAACAATAGTAATTGTTGTTTAGTAAAATAGTAAATTAATAGTAACAATAATAATAAATGCTAGCTGAGCCATGCTACAACATACAGCATAAATCCTAGTGCCCTTCCTGGGCTGAAACTGCTGGTGCGAAGGTTGGGAGCAGCCTCTTAAAATGCAAATCATCATTAGTGGTGTGGAAATGCTGTGGTCGTAGCCTCTTATCCTCGTTGTCTCCACTTGTATTGTAATGAGAGGGCTGAGCGTTCCCCTCCCCGCAGCGGGGGTGACAGAGCTGACTCAGGCAGTTTTGGGGAGCAGCAGACAGCTTCCCAGAGAAGCGGGTAGCGCGTGTCGTTCTCGGCATCCCAGCAGCACAAATCGACTGTACCCATCGCCAGATTTCCTCCCAGTAGCCTGCAGTCCCTTTGCTCCTCACCACTTTTCTTTGATTTTCTGCAAAGATTTCTTGGTCCCTGCCCCAGCTTTCGTTATTAAATGGGTGTTTTTCTGTCCGGTGCTTTATTTTTGTGACTGTGGCATGCACGCTATTGCTCACTTAGGAGTCACTGCTGGTTTTGGGGGGAAAAATCAGGGTGAAGGGTGGCAACATTTCTTCATTACCTTTTTTCCCTTCTGTATTAGTGAGACTCTGCTGAGGATCGTGCTGGAGAGCTGTGCTGGAGGGTGCTCTGAGGGCGGCCGTGCAGCCTTCGCCTCCCGCGCTCAGCCGTGTGTGCACACATGGTTGTGTGTGCTGCTTGCTGCACGCTCACACAGCTGAGCTTATTTCTGAAATGCTCAGCTGCTTAATAGCAGCTGCTCCTGAGGTTGGAGTTGTTCTTCATGCAAGAACAAGCCCTGATCCCTTGCCTAGAGAAGGTGTTCAGTGGCAACCGGGTTTTGCCCAAAGCCTTATTTGTATTACCTGTGCCTGGAGACACCGAGAGAGAGGGCTGCTGTTTTGCCTGTCTGTCTGAATGCCATTCGAGAGGATTTTGCAGAGGTAGTTCCCCAAGGATTTTGCTAAGTGCTGTTCTTCCCAATAATTTTCCAAATGCCATTTGTATTCCAAGTAGGGTTTTATTGCAAGCATTAACAGCACAAAGAGTGTACTGTGGCTCTTTCTTGAGTTAACTACAAGCAGCTGTTCTGGTTTGAAACTCAATTTCCCTCTTTTATGCTACAGTTGACCATATTTCTTAACAAGATCTGCCTTTCGCAAGGGAAATGGTGTCGGGGAGGACCACGCTGTTCTGCACCGAGTCTTGCCGCAGCCTGTTTCTCTCCATGCCACCCCAAGTTGCCATGCGGAGAGCATCAGTGGGGCAAGAAAGATGAGTCTCATTAATGAGTGGGTTGGTTTGGGGTTGGTTGGGTTTTTTTGGCTAAGAGCTATACTGACTCTTCCTAGCTTTTCAGCCAGGCACAAAGCATGGCAAGTGTTGCTGACGTTGTCCTTGCTGACCTGAGCGGCGTCCACCCCATTGATGTACAGGTGGAAGGCTCTGCAGCTGGCGGCTCTTCTCCTGGACCCTGGCTGCAGCATGTTACAAGCCTCATCTCTGATTAGTGTTGTACTATCTTATTTTTGTTAAAAGTAACAAAAATTGAAGCCCAGTCCCTGTTCCGCGATGTGAGTAGCATTTAAAGTTGATGATGATTGCAGTTCTTTTAGCCTCTTTTGTTGCGCAGGGTGGTTTAGTATGTTTACCCACAGTATTTTTGGCATGTGGGTTTCACAATTTGTTTAGCAATGTCAATACCATCTGGAGCATCATCTATTTAAAGTACATTAGAGAGATGAGGAACAACCTATCATATTTTTCCATAGGGTGCATCAAGATTGGAAATGAGAGTCATTCAGAAAGGTTTAATGGGAAAGAGATGTTCGTTGCACTGCATGCTCGTCTCTTATCACGAGCGGTTACAGCTCTGGTGCCGTTCCTCTGCTGCTTTTCCTGATTGTATCACGCCACTGTATAATATCTGCCTTGAAAAGCAAACAAATCTGTCTTAAAGATAGGATGAAGGGACGGTACCTTTGACTTACTCCCTTGAATTGAGTAGGACAGCTTGCAAGGGGCGTATCAGTGGAGAGGATATCAGACGTGGTCTGTGATAAAGGCTGCAGGGGGATCTGTTCCCCACTGCTCGTGGAGGTTCACGGATGCAGTGTAGGGGTTTGATCCCAGTTACTGTGCTTTTGGGATGCTCTAAGCTGGACCCGCTACTGAACAGCCTTGTTGGCAGCTGAGGACCTGACAGGGGAAGGGGTGGGCTCCCATGTCACTCATCCATGGGCCAGCCCAGCGTGAACACCAGGCCCTGGATCATGGCGAGCTCCAGCTGCTGAAATGGAAAACTCTGGTCCTACTCCGTTGTAGATCCCCTTTGCTTTGAGTAGCACCAGGGTTCAGCCCTCGTTCAGAGGCACCTACAGAGGTCAAGGGACTGTGTGGGTTTTGGGGTGGTGCAGCCTATCTTCACCAGCAGCGCTGGGGATGCAGGGAGGCTCTCAGCAATGCTGGCTTCAGAGGTCCCAGAAACCCTTGGAAATATCTTCTCTGTCCAACACTGGAGTGCTGCCCATGGTAGTGCCCTCGGGTACGTGCACGTGGGGCTCTGCCAGCCTGCAAGTCTGGCTTTCTTCTCCTAGTGCTGGGACCGCGTTTGGCAGGGGTTAGCATTGCTGTGCTTTCCATTAGATCACGGTTTCTGATCTTCGTCATAGCACCGGCGGGACAGGCAGCCCCAGCCTGCTCGGGAAGGGCAGCTCCGGAAGGGTGGGAGCACGGTGCTCAGCTCGGCTCTGACGGCTGTTTGGCATCACTGACGGTTCGGTGATGTCTGTAATTCCACCCTGTGAACCCTTGGAGGGGTGCTGGGCGAGGCTTAGAGCACACCCGCTATTACTGACAGTGAATCATTCACGAGTGTGAACCTTCCTCACCGCACGCTCCCAGCTCCCATTAACCTGGGGGGATTTGCAGGGTTGGTGGGGCTCCAAACGCAGCTTGCATCCTGGCGAGAGGAGCAAAGCCTCCAGATGAGCTGGGGACAGTGATGTGGGATTGCTCGTATGCTCTCTATCTTCAAAAGCTAGAGACGATTATTTGACACCTATGCAGTATTAAACCCAAGCGAATCTTAGCTGGAGGGTCCCTGCAGCACGCTGGTCCCTTGGGCGCCCGGTCCCAGCTCAGCAAGATGTGGTCCCTCTGCCGTCCCCACCACCTCTCCACTGCTTGCAATTCATAAACTGCTACACTGCTAAAGGGCACTCTCCTGCTCTGCATCAAATGAGAGTAATTGAATTTCCCTTTCCCTTCGGTATTTAACATTATTTTCAGGTTGTGTTGGCATTAACGAGAGCCTGGCCGCGGTTTTCATAAGGATATTTATAGGCCCCTATGCAGATGAGAAGTGTCGCCTCCCCGCATCATGTGCCCAGCTTGGACGAATAAATTTCACATTGCTACTTTGAACTGGGTCACCAGCAACTTCAAAAAAATATTCCTCTGATCATTTTGATACAGGTTACTTAACAAGGGAGATAAACTAGTACTTCAACACAATTGTAGGGAGAACTGGATTTGCAGAGCCTGAGGCGGTGTCGGGGCGGTGGAAGCTGTTCTGATACACGCTCTTCAAAGCCTCCTACGTTTTGCCAGCCTTAGCATTTTTAATCATTTTGCTGGCTGGCATTCGTCTGGTAAGAGTATCAAAGCGCTCCTGCAAACGGGCGAGTGTTTTGCCACAACCATTAGTACAATCCTGCGCTTGTCAACTTCTTCCCCGTCAGGAGGTTGCAAGGAAAAATCCTTGGCGTTTTAAGCTACGGGGGTTTTTGCTCTCTTGTAGAGGACAGGCTGTAATTAGTTCTTGCTGCTGGATTTGGGGATGTCAATTTGTTTATTAGAGGAACTTGGGTTAAACCTCATGGCTCCAGACCCCGCTGCCCAAGGTGCCTGGCAAGGTGGGAGAAGGTACCGGTGGCCCATGGGAAACTTCCCGGCTCCTTCTCCAGCCAAAGGAAAGTTGACATCCCTGGTACGGGGAAAAGTATGCGTTGGCTCTTGCCCGTGCCCACAGAAATGCTCTCCTGTATCACTGCATGCAGGTAAATACCTGCCCTTAGGCGGCCAATTGAAATTGAGATCCAGGTAATAATTAAAATAATTGTGTTGAGCTTAAACAGAACGGTGACCCACCGAAGTCTTGGCGTGCCGGCTGCACATTCATCACCCCACAGCCCGAGGTCCTCCTCATTTATTGTAGCGCTGGCAGAGTGTGACAAATCTGTGCGACAGGAGCTTGAACACTCGCTGGAGCAGGGGGACCAGGAGCCAGTGCTGCTGCACCTGCACTGGGGTGTGTCCGTCTGTCCGGCTCTGCTGCCGGAGGAGAACGTCTCTCCTCCAGTCTCGTGTGCTCCTCTCCCGGGGCTAAAAAAGTGATCCCGATCAAACTGATAGAACCTCTCCTAAACCACTTGTTAAACCGTTACTGTGCCTTGGTTTTATTTTGTTCTTGTTTCTTAAAGGGATCTTAACGTCTTACTGAGATGGTCAGATGAAACCATCCAAATCCCAAATTTCAGCCTTTTTACACAGCTTAAAAAGGAAAAAATGACAAAATTTCAAAGTATAGGTATAAAGTTGTGATGAGGTATCAAATACAAAGCCCTGTCTGAAATGAAGTATGTAGATGCAGATCCTGCGGTAGAGAAGGCGCGGGAGCACTGGGAGAGGGGAGGGTTGCTTTCCCCCTGTGGAAGAAGAGGAACGATGTCCCGGGAGATTAGATGGGTCACCCAGGGGGACGAGAGCAGAGCAATGAATTAGCTCCTGGACTGCCAAGTCCTATCATTTTAATTAGGAGACCATCCCGCCAGGATTTGGTCCTCAGTGATGGGCAGAGCTGGTGAAGGTGCAATCGTTTTCAGGAAGCTGTTTCACTCCATGGGTTAGCTTTGGACACAGCAGTGTTATCTAGGTTTGGGGCCTTTTGCCTGGGATGGGACAATAAATCATAGTTAACTTTAGATTAATCATTTCTACACATCTCCGTGTGAAGATGGCACAGATTTCCCCGTTGGGTTTCTCGTAAGTCATACCGACTGTGTGAAGAGAATATTTTCCTATCAAGGAAGCTAAATAGTTCATCTGTGCTCCTGGCTGTCCTAATATGTTTGAGAAGTCTTTAAAAAGCCCAAGAGAAATAATTCCAGATTATTGAAAGCAATTTGTCTTGTAGAAGACGAACGTGCCTGCATTTAAGTGTGTCTCTGTATTTTGGGTCTCTGATTTCTTGGGATGTAATTGTAAGATCTTGTATTCATCTTGCCTGCTTGGAGCTCCCTGCCCGCCGTGGTGGCTTTCTTGCTGCCAGCCGTGCTGAAGGATGAGCCGACGCAGAGGAGGTAGTGCCTGCACGTGAAACGGGTCTGTCCCTGCCCCGGGACAGAGAAGATGAGTTCGATCGCTTGGGCTGAGTGCCAGTCTGCTTTCTGTGGCCGTGCACTGACCTGCTGGTGGGATGCACTTAACGCTGGACCACTCGGCCCCTGGATGGGGAGGTGGGAAAGCCCAAGCCCATCACGCTGTGCTGGCATGGAGGTGTGTTCACCATTATCATTCCTTTGGGACCACACTGAGCCACGTGATTTCTGGAGTCAGCTCTGACCTAGCCATCTCCTCCCAGGCTAGCTGCCCCTCCAGAGCGGGATTTATCCTCTTTCCCCATGGAGCGAGGCAGTAGCCTTCGCCATGCCCAGCTCTGGGACCTGCCCCACTTGCCCGGCTCCATCCTCCCTGGGGCATGGCACAGGGCTGTTTGCTTCGTCCCGTGAGGAGCTATTGGATTTATCAGGACAAGGTTGTTCCCCGGTAGGGAGCTGCGGGCTGTCCCCACAGGTGCTGCGTTTGCTGCTGTGCTGAGGGACCTGAGTGCGGGTGGCCCGGTGGCAGGGCCAGCCCTGCTCTCTGTGCTCGCCAAGGGGAGGGGGGACTCGTCTCTCTGACTTGTGCTGTACAAGTAAGCGCAGATGTTTTTGTTTAATACATGTTGTAATGGGTGTTTCTGTGGTGTCAATCAAACAATGCCATTTTCCCAGGGTGAAGCTTGCTGAGACAGCACTGGTGAGCAGCAGCCTCACACAGGAGGGTTATTTCTACCTGGTTTTAAGCAGCTACCGAGGATTAGTCTTTTATACCCAGGATGGTGCAGTGTGGGCAGCAAAAGTAAAACTTTGAGCTGCAAGCAAATAATTAGGTTTCATTCCTGGGGACCCGCAGCAGAGAGAATGGGATCAGCTGGGCTGAGACCTGCATCTGTGTCTCAGTCTGAGGTTCAGCATCTCGGTCCAGAGTCCTCTCTCCTCGCGGTGCCTGTGGCTCCAAGGGGAGGCTTTGTGGAGCCGTACCCAACTTCTTGGCAGGGCTGTGCCCTTGCAGGCTTACCCAGATCACAGCTCAGCATCTGTGGCAGGCTGGGAGCTTGCAGTTTGAGAACAGCTAGAGACTGGGAAGGGGTCTGAGATGTGAGGAAGGTCCCTCTCTAAAATAAATCTGGGAACATTCTCGGAAAGTTAATATCTGCTGTCTTAAGAAAAAAAAAAAAAATAAAGAGGGCTTGCTTCTTCTCCCCAGCAGACTTTAATGAAGGCTCCTACAGAGTGTGGCTTAATCGCTGTGAAATTATCACTTCATCTGTGTGATATATCTCTGTGTCTGTATCAGATCCCTCTGAGTGGTTCGGCTGTCATGTCAGCTCCGCCACGCTGCCAGGAGTGACTCGTCTGGCCCCCTCCCTGCTCCCCCCTCGCACTTAAGATAACATGGAGGGAATTTTTCAACAGCCATAAGATGGTAATCCATAAAGATGGATTTACATTAGTCTAACAAAGACCGAGACATTGATAAATGAAGGCCTTGCCTACGCGAGGACTTGCTGCATTGGTGGTAGAGCACGTGTCCTCGTGGGGATGCTCTGGCCCAAGGCAGAAAGCAGGATGTACCAGCAGAGGTTAGCCAGTGCTGCCCCTGGGCACGCAAAGGGGCACGCTGCTTTACTACCAGCCAACAAGGCTTCGGTCCCGAGCTCTTGGCTATTCCCGTGGTATCTGGCATGGGAACACAGCATGCAAATCTTACGGGGCAGCAGGGCGGGCTGGAAATAGGAGAGTTTCTGCCCTCCATCTGAATTACTTTGCTGTAGTCACTGTAGTGTTATTTTTTAATTCTTCTTGGCTGCGTGCAGCTATACATCTCCTGTTCAGAATAATCCTATTTGTGTTGCAATAACAATAGAATTACTGCAGCGAGCATCAAAGCCCGTGTAGGTTGTAAGCGTTTTGTTTCATAATCTCAACATGGTGATGATGATGATGACCTTTTGCTGTCTGCATTTCCGTGTACCTGTGTCTCATTCTTATTAAATATCCTTGCATTGAAATCTCTTGCTAATCTAATCTCCCCATGTGGCTGCTATATAATTATCTCATTTTGTAAAATATTGCATCTGTCATTCTCCCCCCACCACCACTTTTGGAGCAGAGGGAGGGTGAGGGAGAGAGGGGAGCAGAGAAGCTGCTGGAGGAGGCAGCAGTAATCCCACTTAAGTGACAATTTGTACAGTATTGGTTTGTAACTGCTGCTGCGCACACCACCTCCGAAGGACCATGTTCCCGTCACTGCAGGAGGCCAGGACGGGTGGCCTCAAGCAGGAAACATGTCTGCTGGGGTTTTTTGCTTGTTTTGGGATTTCTGATAGCTTTTCAGCTTGGTGGTTTTGTTCCCACTGTGGTTTCTGCCCATGTAAGCTCTGATGCTGTTTCCGTGTGTGGCTTCACAGTGAGGATGGACAGCAGAATCGTTCCATGCTGACCTTCCTCCCCAGCACAGGGTTTGGTGCCAGCCAGCGCTGCCTTCGCCCACGCAACCCCAGAGGGGGATCGTTCCTCCCTGAAACAGCTTTCAAATTTCTGCTCTGCAAGAGCCTCTCTTGTGCTGGAACTGAGAAGCTCCTTTGCTGCTCTCAGTTGAAATGAAGGTGGCTGCTGACCCAGCGCTGGAGAGGGGCAGCAGCAACCTGGGACCCAGAGCCCCTCTCTGGGCAGTCGTCTCTGCAAGGTGGCACAAGGCCCTTCCACACGGAGCCACCCGCTAATCGACAACCTAAAATAAAAAAGTGAACATACAGCCATGGTCTTCACCGGTGATAACACAAAGCTTTGGGGAACAAAGAGCCACAGGGCTTCGTTTTTGTAAACCATCCCCAGGGAAGGACCAGAGCGCATCTGCTCTGGCAGGTCCTTTCTAGAAATAGCAAGTTTAATTAATCATCCTGTTTTCTTTTCTTAAACTGTATAAATTCTTTTTCCCCTCAAGGGATAATGCATTGCTGCCTTTTAAGTAAGTACCGCAGTTGTAAACTCCTGCCATACTTCTGTCTGGGAGCACATCTGTCTTCTGGCTTGGAGCACATCTGTCTGTGCCTCCCAACCCATCGCTCCCGCGTTCTGGCACAGTGGGAAAATCTGTATTTCAGAAAGGAATCACATGGATACTTCCAGGCTGTGGAGGGCGTCAGATGCAGAGCCCTTTATCTCCTAAACCCCCTTATCTTTTAATTCTGAGACATTTTTGTCTGACAGTTCATAAATTAAAAATGTTTCTTAGGTGACTTTTTGCTCCTGTTTCATATGTATTTCATGAAAAGACTTTCCAGGCATTTGAGTTCTGGGAAGAATTATGCAAAACGAGAAGCTCTGGTTTTATGTTCTTATGGGATGCACTTGGCATGCTGCAAACCATGACACTAAAATCAGTGACTGTGCACTTTAAAAATACTAAGCTCTTTAGGGAGGGTTGTGAAATTTTCCTGTAGCCCAAGCGTAACCCTGAAAACACATCGGATGTGTTGATTTATCACACCGAGCTCCGAACTTCAGTGAAGTTCAGGTAGTAACCCTGACCTCGTGCTGCACTCTGGTGGCTAAGGGCAATTTTGATGTAGCGACGGTCTCTCTAATGATGTGGTAATGCCTTGAGTGCTGGCTAAAGACTGTCACACCAGGCTTTACAGGTGTGAGTGACGTGTGCCTGACATGTGGGTTTATGGAGAGACGTCTTTATAGCATGCCTCGACCATCTTTGCAGCAATATAAACCTTTGGGACTTTGCCAAACCAGTGGCTGGGAGGCAGGTGAGACGCTGCAAGCACTTGGATTGCGTTGCTGGGCTGCTGAGCCCCGGGGCTCCTCTGGCACGCGAGGGACACCGAGTGCTGGACCCCTTGGGGACGTGCTGCCTGGCACTGCGCGGGCCACCGCCTCTTCCCCGGGGGTGCATGGGTGATGGTTACTGCTCCGGGCACACAAGGGTGAGTCTCTCCATCCACGACTGATCGCCCCTCTGCCTCTTAAGCCTCTTCTCTCCATGCTGCCTCTCCAGCAGCTTGCCATGCCTTCTCTGATGCCAGTGCAATTGGGTTTGTTGTTGGTTTTCTCGCTCCTCTCGATATTTCTGTTGTTTCTGCCTCTTCCTTCCCTCTCTACAACATGGTCACAACCTCTGGTCATAGATCGTTTTCACCACCACCTTCTCTTACTGTGGTTTATCTTCAGGCGCTGCCTGCTTCTCCATGCCCTGTTTCACCTGCCTGACCTGCCTGCGTTCGACGTTTTCCCCCCGTGCCCTTCCTATGCTTCTCCCAGGTCTCCAAGCCATCATCCTCAGAGTCACTTTCCTGTCGGGCAGCTGCAAAGCCCTTTTTTTTCTCTTCTGTCTTTACAAATTTACTTTTCTGCTTCAAAATACCCCCTCGCCAAGGCCTTCTGCTGTTTGCCTTTGGCTTTCCGCCTGCTCCCTCTGTTCGCCCTGAAGTGCACTTCTCCATCTTGTCTCATGTGCCTGCAACAGCCCCCAAAAATACAAGCAGAGCTCCTCGATGGCTCCCACTGACGGTGGCTTTTTGGCTGCGCTATTTGCCTGCGTGGCATGCCGGGAGCAAAATCCATCTCCCGTAGGCAGCTTTTTGCACCTCTGTGAGATTTCAGGGACAATATAGCTGCATATATATTGATAAGGTGTACGGAGCAGAGAGGACAATTGAATTGCCATGAGTGGAGCATGCATCAGTGTCCCTGACAATCCAGTAATTAGCTGGCATAGAAGAGCGAGCAGTGAAATGAGCCCAGCAGCTTGTTCACAGGCATTAGGAGCTGACTCCCACGGAGTACCTGCTTTCTGCCCTGACATCTCGGTCTGCAACGAGACCTGATGGCTGCTTTCACTTAAAGTCACCGTCACCTTGGAGATCACTAACAATGAGCAAATGTGCGGACGACAAATCCTCGCGCAGGCGCCGGTGGTCCTTACCTGCCGCAGAGCGGGGATAGGATGGTGGGTGCCCCCGCTTTGTTGCTCTCTTGCCCCCCTTGCTCTCAGCTGGGGTTGTTTGCAGGATTGGGGGGGGGGGGTCATGCTTGTGACATGGTGGCAGCACCCCAAAACGTTATTATTGGACACTCCGGGTCTCTCTCCCTTCCTTTCTGTTCTGAATTTTCTGTGTTGCTGGCAATGTGCATCTGTGATGGAGGTGTCCTTGCCTTGGACCAGGGTTGGGGACACCAGGGAGGCAATGTCCCCACCTGCTCCGCAGGACAATTGCAGACAGACACGTCAGCAGACGTGTGCAGGTGGGGTATGGCGAGGAGGGGTTTGCACAGCATTTGTGAGCAAAAGTCTGTTGGGGGAGATGGATACTCTGGGTGAAATATTCCTGCTTGGGTTGTCGAGAGCACTGCGCTACAGTCCCTCAGCACAGGCTTTTAAAGTTAACCTGCTTTGGAATAAGAGGGGTGATGGATAATTGGGTAAACGAGAGATTAAAAGGTATGGAGTAAGTTTTCTCGGTGCTGTTGAATTCCCTGTAGGATCAGTGCTGTTTAGTGTCTTCGTATATGGTCTGGGAAAGGAGGCTGAGAACACCACGCCAAAGGTGCCTGGTGCTCCTGGCTTGTCCTGGGTGGTGAGAATGAGTCAAGTGCAAAGAGTTGCAAAGGACGTCAGGTACCGAGCGGCTGCCCGGTAAAACAGCAGGTGAAATCCAGTGTCGTTGAAGGCTGAGTGACGCACACAAGGAGAAATGTATCCTCACATCCGTAAGCAGTGCCGGTCTCTGACCTGGCTGCTGCTGGTGAGGAGTTGTGTCTTGGGAGTTAGGATAAACACTTCCATGAAGATATTGTCTCGGTACTCTGTAGCAGTCAGAAAAGCAGATCAGATGTAATGAATTTTTAGGAAACAAAGAGAAAAGGAAACCCGGAACACAGTTATGGATCATTGCATAAATCTACCATGTGTCTGCATGGGAAATAAATACTGTGTGCAGCTCTGATTCCCTGCCACAAAGAGGAGCGGGGAGCCAGAGCAGGGACAGGGCAGGGTGACAAGGGTGATGGACATCCCTACGAGGTTTGGCAATGTAAGCGATGCTCGAAAGCTGCGGAGGGGTGGCCAGGGGAGCACGGCCTGGGGCTGTGCAGGCAGGGGTGGGCACTGCGAGGTCAGTAGGAAATGGCTTTTCTTTGTTTCTGCTAACCAGCTGCTGGGGCATCAAATCAAATTAGTAGATGGCAGGACCAGAGCAAACGCATGGCGGCTCCTCTGTGGCAGGAGGAAGGAGAATGGTGGAACTGGCTGCCAGATGAGTTTAGAAAGCTTCCAGAAGTAATTAGGCAAATTTGTAAGAGGAAAATGCCTTTGAGAGTGTTGCTGGTACTGCCAGCGATGAGCTAAATCTCTGCGCCATGGGATGCTGGTGGTCAGGAGGATGCAGGAGTATCAGTGGGTGCTTGCGTGACCATATGACTTTCCCTGGGCATCCCCGGTGGCTGTGCCTGGGGAGATGGTACTGGACTGATTGAAACTGGTTCATCTCTTCTCTGGGTGGCTTCACCCTGCTCTGTTGGGGACATTTGCACGTGTTGCGCAAATGGAGCAGTGGGTTGGTAGCCTGCAGCGTAGAGGAGCCAAGCACTGGAGAGCTGAGCACAGCCAGCGCAGGGCTGGGGCAGCAGCGTGGCATCATGCTGGCATGGCTGTGAGTCCTGCTGGGGCGAGGATGGCTGGTGGCCCTAAAATCCTGGTACCAGATGGGTATGAGGGTTACAATCATAGGAGGGTGGGAGTGTGGAGGGAGTCGAGCTCCCAGGGGTAATCTCTGAGGAGGAGGCATCGCTCAAGGAGCTGTAGGTGGAAATTGGAGCTCTCCATGTCACCAGGGCCGCACCCAGCATCTCTGGAAGGCACAGACTCTGTCTCAGGGCAAAAAGGTCGCTTGTGTTCCTGTTTTCCTGGCTTCGTGAAGGTGTGTTGGGCTGTTACCTTCACGTGAAGGAGCTGGATAGTCACTGAGAGAGGTGGGGAATGAGAAATACTGTGTTAGCATCCGCTGCTGGTGCCATTGGTGTTCCTTGACCCTGATACCCTGCTCGGTGCTCAGCCAGGTTGTCACTGCTGCTGCAGTGCTGCTGCCGTTCCAGGGAGCACAGGAGTACCGATGGGAGGGGGAAAGCAAAGCAAATAAACAAGGAGTGCAACTTAAAATCTCTTCAAGTGTGCAGTGTTTTGTGACTAATACTAACGTAATTGCTGTCATGCTTTTAACATAATGCTTTTATCTCCCAGATAGACTCCTTCTTCTGGTCATTAATCTCCAGGGTTTCTAAGCAAGCAAGCACTGGAGACATGCAGCCGTTATGCCGAAGCATGGTCAGAGGTGTGCAGAGCATCCCGGAGCAAACCCGGGACCGGGGCTGCGGGTTACCTGTGGGAGCGTGCTCACAGCTTCACTCTGAACACTCAGAAATCCCAGGGCTGGACAAGGCTACGTGTATTCTTTATGGTTTCTTTTCCTTTCCATACCCCCATGTCCTGCTGGCCCATAAACCCACGACAAAAGTCGTCTGACAGCTCCCTCTGTGCCTAAACTGTCTCCATCTGCTCAGCATCCCCCCATCCCTCTTTAACCTTGAGGAGCAGCGCTCTGGGAACAGCTTCTATAACCTCTTTCCCGGTTCTCCAAGGTTCGTAGACATGAAGGCCAGGAGGCACAGTTGCAGCTGTCAGCTCTGACCTCCTATCTAACATAGGCCAGGGAATCTCACCCCGTAATTCCTGCCTCAGTGCCCTGCCTTCTCTTTGAGCTGGAGAGCACCACATGGATGGACCCCATGGCAGTGTGTCTGTTTTTGAGATCGTGCTGGCCTCTTGCAGGATTGTCTGCTGGGGTTTTTGCTTTTGGTTATTTTCCGTTTGGCCTCTCTGGCCTGCTGTGAGCTGTGTAGGATCAGCGGAGGTGCGGCTGTGCTGAACCTGCTCCTGCTGCTGGGGGAGGGCCTGCTCACAGAAACCTCCTTCTGGAAGCTCGCTCCGGGCAAGACTCTCCTGGTTGGTGTTGCTGGAGGCTCCCAGCCCCGCAAAACAGCCGCTCTGGCAGTGGCAGAGCCGAAGGAGGAGAGGCAAGGAAATCCAGGATAATTTCCAGGAAATCATCTCACTGCCTCACTTACTTACTGCAAAGGTCTCAAAACGTCACCCGGCTCCCTGAGACACCCAGACATGCTGAGGGTGAGCTTCCCTGCGGTTTTGTAGCTGCTCAGGAGGAGCAGCCCTTGCAAAACTGCAGCCTTGCCCCAGTGCTTATTTAGCGTGACAGTAAGTAACGCAGGGTGCCAGCCACACGGGATCCTGCAGCGCAGGGATGCTCTTGAGACCGATGCGAGTCTGAGCGAGGCTTTGACCGCGAGGTCTGTCATACCTGCTGAGCCTAAAATGATCTGCAAGCCACCTCGGGACGAAGGGTATCATACCCCTGCCTGCAGGCACTGCGGCTGTGGGGGTGGTGAGGGAGAAGGGCTCGGGGAAGGGGCCGTGCCGGGACTTGGGAGCCATTGGGCACACGGGGCGTGGGGAGGGCAGCTTGGCTGTGTGTCCCCCACCCCATTTGCTTTATACACCGCATGCTCCCTTGAACTTGTGTGGATTTCAAAGGAGGAAACCGAGTCAAACCCAAGTGCTCGCCCCCTCCCACCTTTCCCCACTCCCCCGTTGGCCATGTGAATGAGAGAGTCTGGGGTTTTTTTTTTTACAGTCAGGCAAAATCTCATCTTGCACACTGCTCCCAGCGTGTCCGCAGCCGGCTGCGGCTTGGCACTGGGGGAGTGCCAGACCCAATGGAGGCTTGTGCCAGAGGGCAGCGATACGCTGAAGAGTATTTCAGACCTTTCTGGCCTTGCTGGCCTATGACTTTTCCCCTCCTTCTGCTCCGGAGAGTTGAAAAGGATTCCCCTTCTTGCGTCCTTCCTCTGTTTGGAAACCAGCTGTCCCTGCGGATCACAAGGAGGGAGGGGGATGCAGATGGATGCAGCAGGCACCTCCCGCCTGCTCTGCCCATCTCCATCCCCGGTGCTGCGTAGCTGCAGGGTCAGGTCAGGCTGTGCTACCCGCCGCCGTCCCGGGGCTGGCAGGCACCGGAGGCAGCTCTCCTCCGTTGATGAAATGCTTCTGACTGCACACTCAGAACAATTTTGACATTTGGGGGAAGGAGGGAAATCTCACCCGGCATTGTGCATGGTTGGCAAAACTGTTGCTGACAACATGAATAAAGGTGGACGGCTCTCAATCAGCTTCTCTTTGCTATTTATTTCTAATTTGGACATATTGTCAGCAAACCATCTCTCAGATCAATTTGGAGGATTCTGTATGTGAGTGTTGCGTAATGTTTGAGCTGTAATTATATTTGTGGCTTTCGGTGTGTTGCGGAGCAGAAAGGTGAGATGCCTTCTTGGCCTGCAGAATCCTGCAGGGATTATTGCTGGCATAGCCGCTTGCTTCTTGGGTTTTGGCAGCTCTTTGTTCCCTGTGCTGCGAATACAGCCCATACCCAGGGGAGTGGAGAGCCTTGGGGGCTGCGGTGGCGGTGGGGATTTCGGGCACTGTACACCCTGACATGCTGCGAGGGTTGATGTGGGTAGGTGGGAAGTGGATCCTGGGCAGCAATTTTGAAGAGAATAAGCTTTTCCAAATCTTACCAGGTGTGGCAGAGAGACCAGGTCTTTGCTTTGTCTCTGTCCATTGAGCAGAGCATTCAAATATAACAACCTTTACAAGGCAAATGGCATTGATGAAGCACCAAGATTTGCTTTGCTCTTGTCAAAAGGCCGGTCTGACACTGGCCATCACGGGGCACATTGGCAGCAGCAGGGCCGTCTGTCCTGTCCTGCACACGGACACGTCAGCATACACTGCTCTGGGGCATCCATCCCCAGCAGGCCAGCAGCAGCCACCCTGCCGCTCGTCAGGACGCTGGGCTTTTCTGGGGTACTTCCCCAGCGGGGGCTGTTCAGAGCACCTTGCTTCGCCATTTCACTCTTGATATGCAGGTGAAGTGGGTGAAGTGGGCTAGGAAACGTCGCGCTGGGAGTGCACTGACTTTTGTTTTCAGTAAGCATCCCTGAGACCCTGTTATTCTAACTCCCCCAAATGTGGCTTTTCGTATTGATGGTCTGAATTAACTCAGATGAAATGGGAGCATTGTCCAGCTCTGTACATGTTGTTGGGATGATCCCCTCCATCGCCTGTTCAAGCAGACAACTCCCAGGTCACTGTCAGAAGGCAGGTTTGGTTTTAGAGCATGTAAGAGCTCATTCCCCCACCACAATTTCTATGTCGTGTGTTGAAGTGCCCCTCAGGAGGTACAGTCAGGATTTAAGTGGCTGCGAGCCCTTCCCATCCAGCGTGTCCCTGAATGGACCCTGTGAGACCACCAGTGCTCAGGCAAGCTGCCTGCTTCGTCCTCAGACAGCACGAGGGGACAGGGCAGGGACCGTCCTGTGGCTCCCGTGCCAATCCCTGCTGCAGCAGCACCTGCAGAGATGCCATAGACCCACTTGATGCCCATGCATGAGTTTTGGCTTCCCCATCTATAAAATAAGGGTGCCTTCCTTTTTGTCCTTGGTGCTGCGCTATATTAAGGATCCCCCTATGGTGCTGCAGCTTGTCCTGGGTGGTCCTTGCTGCTGGGCCTGGAAGGGCAGGAAACCATCACCTTCCTCTGCGCTTTGGCAGTGGTTTTGGTGCAGAGGGGCCGGGCATCCGTGGCCCCCCGTGTCAACAGCCCAGCCCCCGGCATTGGCAGCCCGGCCCCCCGCAGCCGCTCCCCCCAGCTTGTTCCTCTCCCAGAGCTGCAACAAGTGCGTGCTCCGAGGGGGTGATTGCGTTGAGTGTTTTACTTCTTCTCCAGTGTACGGTGCCATATGGGAGCGTACCATCAGTCAATTACGGCTTCTTTTCATATCTAAATAAAATGATTTGTTAATTTGAGTGAGTGATCACTGCATGGCCGGGATGCTTTTCCTGCAATGGCAAACAGCTTGCACGCTCGCAGAGATGGATGGTGAGCCGGTGCCACTGGATACTTTCTGGGGTTGTTTTCAATTTAGCTGTGAATTGAATGAGAAGAAAAACGTTTCTCTTGGCAATTTGATAGGCGCTAGCTCTTCTGACAGATGTTGGAGTTTATTATCCCACTGGGACAATGTTTTGTAGTTCGGAATTGCTAATTGCTTCGAAGGCTCGGTGCTGTGGGAGGAGCAGGATGCGGCTGTCGGCAGGTAGCGGGTGCCGCCAGCACCCGAGGACCCAGGGTGATGGACACCATTGCCTTCCTGCTAATGGCTTCTGACCGCAGCCGCCAGCCCACGTCCTGCGTCCTGGCAGCCTCCTGCCAGATTTGCCAGCGGGGCTGTTGCTGGCTCCTGCCCCTGGGGGAGGGGGTGTTTGGGGTGGAGTCCCCCAGTGCCAGCACCCATCCCTGCCCTGCTCTCCCCTGTTCCTGGGTGGCACTGGCTGCAGGCAGAGCAGGCAGGGCTGGCAAGCATGCCGGTGCACATGTGGCACCAGTCAGTTGCTCCCGGCGTGTGGGGCATTTAGCCCATGGGGCAAAGCCCGGCAGCTGGTGTAAAAGGTGCCTGGCAGCATTTCCTCTTGTGCAGGTTTTAGCTCTGTGGCACTCAAAACAGACTTGTGATCCTCAGCCACCTCATCTGTGTCACGATACACTGGGGTTACCTCGGGGCTCTCCGGGTGCTGCTGCGTGCGGGTGCCCTCCCTGCTGTGACCTTGGTGCCAGCAGCCGGCTTGCAGTGCCTCGGGGCTGGAGCAGCAGCTCCCACCTCCTGCAGCCTGGCTGCCCATCCCTGGGGCTGGTTTTGCTCCTGCCCTGCTGCCCGTTGTGCTGCTCTCGTAGCCGGCTGCCTTCCCCCTGCCTGATGTGCCCTGCTCACCCCACATCAAACAGCCTAGCACACGCCTGTGCTGTTGGCGTACCCGCAATGCTTCAGGTCACAGCAGTAAGTCTGGGAGAGTGCTGCTCCTCTTCAGTCCTCCCCACATGCTCCGGCTGGCTCTGGGAGAGGAAGGTTTAAGATGCACAAGCAGTTAACAGGAGCTGCAAGCCGGTTAACATAAATTATTTGCAAGCCCATCCTCCTGAAGTGGAGCAGAGCTGCAGACGGAGGTGAGCGCTCGCCTCTGCAAACAGCACTTGGCAAACATCAGCGTGGCGGGCCCTGGGCGAGAGCGCTCCAGCGCCCGCGTCCCTCCGCCAGCGTCGGGGTGTTTGCTCTGCTAGCTGGGCCGTGCAGGCGCCGCCGAGCTGCTTGAGGCTGGTTTGGATGAGGATTTTAGATAGAAAGCTGTTTGAGCAGCTCCAATAGCAGCAGCTTGCTGGAGCGCCTTCCCCTGGCAGAGACGTCACCGGGTTGTGCTCCTCCTTGCATCAGAGCTGTCTCTTTGCCCTTCGTTTGCAGGGTACCGAGTGCTGTTGGGACCCTCAGCTTCGCTGTCTGCAGTGCCCAGCGTGCCCCAGTGCGGGGAAACCAAGGCCTGGGGCTGCATGGCCGCTCCCGGGGTGGGAGCTGCGCCCGGGGGTCCTGCGGGTCACTGTGGGCAGCAGCAGGGATTGCACCCGGGGAGCAAGTGCATTTTTGGAGCCTTGCTTGCGCACCCGCTCCAGGAGCCTCTCCTTGGGGCAGCCCCTTTCTCTGTGACTGCAGTGACACCCCTCACATCCTCTCTGTCACGGTGAGAGCACAGCAGCCCCTGTGTCCTTCCCGTGCCCTTGTAGACGGAGAAGCCTTTTGCAGAGCGGAGCACAGCAAGGGCAGAGCAAGGCAGCTACAGCTGCCGCGGGGTCGCCCTGCGGTGGTGCTCGCTGCGCTGCCGGTGGGATTTGGGTCCCCGCAGAGAGCCGGCGCGGGTCCTGTGTGGGGGACAGTGGGCAGGAGTGCAGAGCTGGGGGTGGCGGAGGCTGCCCAGGCAGCGGGAGGGCAGCGGGCTGTGCTGTGCCCGAGCTGGGGGGAGCGGGCAGCGCCGAGTGCCCACCCCTGCTCCAGCCCCAGATTGCATTTGCCCACGAGCACGGTTATGCGGGCTGCGCTCCTCTGCTCCTGCTTCATAGCTAGAGCTTCATTGCTTCCCTATCCCCGTCCTGGAGCTTTGGTGGAAGTGCCTGCAAGGAGCTGGGCTGCGTCCGTTCTTCAGACCATGCTTTGCCTTCCTACAGGGACTTTTCCCCTTGTCCCATTGCTTCCCTGTCTGGTATTTTTATTTTTTTAACCCTTAACATAATGCAGTGCCTGTTCTGGGTGTGGGATTCGTATATCAAGTGGGGTCTGGCTACGGTCTCTTATTTTGCCTTTGACGGGCTGTTTGGGCTCAGGCAAATAACCTACCGCTCTGTGCTTGGTGTCCCTGTGGGTCAAGTGAAGCTGATGGTGACCAATACAAAAAGTGCAGAGCTCCCTTGCTGTGTGTGGCAGCATCGTCATCCGGGGCTTGGCTCTCCGGTGGAAGTCACTGCCGTGGCTATGCGCAGGAAGAACGAGGGCTGGGGTCCCTGGGAGGACCTGGCTCCTCCGCAGCTGCTGTCCCAACGTCCCTGCTTCCATCCCCAGCCTCGACATCAAGAGCAGAACAGGGGATATGGAGATGTTTGACATCGGAAGGTCGGTTGTGTTGAAAGCTAGAGGTTTGTGCGTCCTCCCTGTTCGCAGCTAATTACAGGAGGGATTAGTCTGGGCTGGGGTAAAGTCCCTACCCATGTTGTTAATGATGAGAATTAAACCGGCTCTGGCTCCAAGACCAAACCCCAGACCCCAGTGCTCCCGAGCCTTGGGGAAGCCAGAATCTGAAACCTGGCTCCAAGCCTCCAATGCGTGTCTAATTAAGGCTGAACGAGGGAATGCCTGCTCCTTCCCAGCACTGGGCCTTCACTGGGTCGGGTCCTGGCTGGGTGCTCCTTGCTGCCTGCTGGAGCTGGGCACACTTGTGCCTGGGCCTCTGCACGGGAGGGGACTGAAACGCATTGTGGTTTCAAGTGAAATTAAGAAGAAACGCGATCCTGCATGTATTTTAGTCCATATAAGGTTTTGTGTAAGATTGTTTGCAAAAAAAGTCTCCTAAAAATGGGACCTAAGCAAGCTGACAGAGCTTGAAATACGTTTGTCTCCCTGCCAGTCTCCTCCTGCCCCCGTCCCAGAGCCTCAGCTGTTGCTGCTCCGTGGGGCACCAGTGCCCGGCCCCGTTGCGGGCAGGAGACGCTCTCGCTGTGGGCAGGCGGTGCCCAGGGTTGGGCTGCTCCTCCCGGTGTGTGCCATGAGTCCGTGCCCTCTGTCCCTCCACAGCAGAGGGAGGTACGGCCGCAGCCTGCCGAGCCCTGCCGGTTACCCAGCCCGCAGGCAGGGTGCTGGCAGGAGATGCCTGGCGCTGGGTGAGCCTTGCAGCCCTGTTTGCCTCGTGTGCCACCGTGCAGGGGTTGTTAGAGAGGCCGGGACCTGGAAGGGCTTTCTGCAAGGAGCTTTGTCCTTCATCCCCCTCCCCGGCTCCCTCTGCCACCATGGGGGATGAGGGACGAGCCGAGTCGCTGGCACACTGCTGCATCCAGCCAGGCTACCCCAGCTCTTCTGCCTGTAGCCTCCCCGCTGCTGGTGTCTGAGCACTGCTGGGTGTTTCGGTGTCAGCAGGGCTTCTCCAACCACCGGCTCGCCCCAGACTCCCTGGGGCAGTTTCTTGTGCCAGCAGCACTGGTGCATGTGGGTCACCTCCTCCACAGACCATCCCCGGGGCCAGCCGGGACAGGCTTGTGTCGGTGGGAGGGTGAGGTGTAAAGGCTGTGTCCTCTGACCGTACCAGCAGTACCCGTGTCTTGCATGTCCCTCTGTGGGGTGGGACCTCCCTCCTGCCTGGCCCTCAGGGGACGGGGACCGAGCCCCTGCTCCATGGGAGGGCACAGCAGGGATGTCACCTCGCCTGCAGCTGGGTCCCTGGAGGAGGCTGAGGGATGGAGCGGAGCTGCCTGTTACACCAGGTGCCTGGCGGTGGGCGCTGCCAGCAGCACCTCTGGGGACGTGGTTTGAAACGTGTGCGTGTCTGCCCAGGGCTCGTGTCCTGCTTTGTCCCAGCAGAGCCGTGCTGGGGAGGGCAGTAGGCACCGTCAAGGGTGCTTGCAGTAAAGAAGGGGCAAGAAGAGGCAGGGAAAACGCAGCAAGGCCACGCCGCTGCCCAGAGCTCGGTGATGGGCACAGGAAATAAGGCTGCACGGGTTGCAGCTCCCACGGGATGGAGGCTGCGAGCTGAGCCCCTCTGCTCTGCCCTCGCAGGAAGGGAGACAGCAATATCTGCCCGGTACTCAGATGCGCTGTTGCATTAAGCGTAGCGGGTTGCACGGTGTGGGTTTGTTAGCGCTGTAATGAAATGGTTTTTCTTGCTCGCGTGGTATCGCAGGGCCCGCGACACTGCTGGAGCAGCAGCGTTTCCCCGGGTGCCTGCGTGCAGCCGGCACGTTTCCGACGTGCTGCATCGGTCTGTGATTCCTGAGGAGGGGCTGTGCCTGGCGTGCCGGCGTTTTCCGCAGAGGGGCCATTGGATCTGGGCGCTTAGCGCTTTATTTTAACTTCTGTCAGGGCTGCGGAGAGGGGGGAGACGGGAAGAAAGGCTAAGAGGAGAAGTGATGGAAATCTTGGCTGGCTGTGGGAGAGATGGAGAAGCAGATTGTAGTGTAGAAGTCTTTGATTGACCACAGTACCATTTTGTGGCTTTTTCTCCCTCTTTCTGGATAAAGCTGCACCGTGACATCCATGCCATTAAATAGGCCATGTTCAAAAGAGAAAATTGCTGCTATTTTCCCCCTTTACTTTACTGCCATAAAAAATTGATCCCACATAGCATCCTTATTTCAAAGACTGCTAAAAAAAAATACAAAATTCTCATTTTGGTTTCTGACAGCTACATAAAGCATTTTTTAAATAAAAGGGATGTGAAACATATTAAAAAAAAATCTCAACCCTCCCCATCCCCTGAAGTTTTTGCTCCAGAAAGATGCCCTTATTTTGAGAAGTGGGTGGGGAGAGAGAATGCAATTGTGCCAGCGTGAGAAGGGATTTTGTTTCTCTCTTTTCTTGTGGCTGGGGATCAAAATTAAGACTTTACTGGTAGCTGGACAACAGCTGGAGCAGCAAACCCCCTTGCTTACCTGGGCTGGGATGTGCTGCGCTTTCTTCAGTAGCAGAGTGCTTTTTGTGATGGCAAGAAGCTTGCACCGAGGTGGGAAGGCAGCAGGCTGGGGAGCTGGGGTCTGCTGGGCGACTGGGGTCAGCAGGCTGAAGGATGCTGGGCAGAAATGGGGCGTCTGAGCATATGAGGAGGTGGGAGGGTGATGGGTGGGACGAAAGCAAGAGGAAGAAGTGGGAAGCCCAAAAAAGGATTTAAATGGGCAGGTCACGGCACGTACCTGTGGAAGGAGTAGGTAAGGTAAGGACTTGGGCAGCTTTGAGTCAGCGGCGATGGAGCACGTGAGAAGGACGGGGTGGTGTGGGATGAAGGGGAGTGTGGACCTGTCAGAAGGGCGCTGCAGAGAGCAGGGTAACGGGAGGTCAGGTCAGCTCTCACGGGAGGAGTTAATTGTCTTAGTAAGAATCATCCCATTTAAGCAAGATGCTCTTCTGAAAAGAAGATTAAGCAGAGGGACCGTTGACAAAGTGCCGAAAGGGGCTGCCAGGACTCCAGCGAGCAGCAAGCTGCTGCTCCCCCTCTCTCCACCTGCTCCCCAGCTCCTCCGCCTCTGCTCTCTGCCTGATTAACGACCAATCTCCCACGGCCGCCAGGCACGGGTGCAACCAGGCCATGGGCGCCCATCCCAGCAGCAGGGGTGGGTGCCACGCTGCAAAGGCGGTGAGGATTTCCAGCTGAAGGGTGGCCCTGTGCTCGTTCCCTGACCTGGCTGGGTGCCCCGAAGGTCTGCAATTAGTGCGATTCCTGGGCGGAAGTGTGGTGGGCACGGTACAAGGTGTCCCTGATGATGATAGTTGGGACAAGGCTTGGTAGAGGACTGGAGAGGGAAGGTGACAGCAGGACGAGCTGTTTGAGCTGCACAGGTTGTAAATGTATCACCAAAGCAAGAGCAGCGTTGCTGTGTGCTGCGTGCCCAGCCTGCTTGCTCCGAGCGAGCAGGGCCATCAGCGAGGCTATCAGATGTGCCACCAGATCCTCCCCGTGTCTTCTCCCCGCTCACATTGACATCTGTTTGCCTTTCGTGTCCAGCAGGCCTCTGAGTTATGAGGCTCTTTCCTTCACCAGGATCTTAGGGAGATGATGAAGAGTTAGATGAGCTCTCCATAAATAGCTCTGCCATTAAAAACCCTCAGCTCCTGTTTTATTGTTAGCAGGATTAGCCATCTGCAAAAGTATAGGCTTAAGACTCGGCGGTAGGCTTTGCCCTGGTAATATGTCTCTATTTTCTCAGGCTTGATTTCTCCAGCCAACCTGGCTCTGAATGCAATAAATTTTGCTCTTCTTTACATCTCAGCTGATGACTTATTCTTTGGAGCCTGTGTCCTTGGCTAGCCAGAGACCTTTCAAAGCTAAATTTTGTGCTTGCCTACTCTGCAACCAATGAGGTCCTTACAGAAAGGACCAGGATGCGTATAACTGTTCGGGTTGAAGGATGCTACTGGTGCAGTTCTCCAGTCTCCAAATTAATCTTATTTTTGATTAATAGCCTGGACACAAAAGGGGATGTGCTAGTCAAATCTATTGGGGTGCCACCTGCATTATGCAGGAAGAGGAGGGTCAGGCTGTCACCAGGGAGCCCCATGACCTTGAGGACTGGCCAAACGCGAAGAGGCTGGGATGGAAGGATGACACAGCGCAGAAGGATAACACAGCGCATGGGTGAGCACGAGAGCTCCTTCTGCAAATGGGGGATTGACCGACTAGAAAGTCTGAGCTGTGATTGTTAGTTGTAGGGTGACCATGAACTGCTGACATGATGCGTTTGTGGAAAAAGCACACGGGATCTAGGAGAGCTTGTAGGGAGCCCCACGCTGTGAGATGGGGGTCAAAATGCCATCCCGTGGGGGTCTGGTGAACTGTGGTTTACAGTGTAAACCTGTGACCGGCAGCCACGTGGGCAGCATGCTGCCCTGGGCTCCCAGCAGCCTGGGAGCAGCTACCTGTCCTCTTCAGCCATCCCTGCGACGGGCTGGCAGCTTCCAGGGAGGGGAGAGATGGGGGCTAACGGGGATACCTGCCCCACTTCATCTGGGGCGTCTGCCTGTGAGCAAGGGTTGGGGGGAAATACAGTTGTTCTTGTAAATACAGTAAGGGGGTAAATGTGCAGAGGGAGAAAGGTTGTTCAAGCTGACATACAGCATCAACCCCAGAATAAATGAGAAATTTCCAGTGGATAGCTCTGGGCTGCAAACGTGAAGGTTTCTAACCACCAAAGGAAGCTGATTCTGGAAAATCACCCTACCAGCGGTCGCAGAGGCAATCAGCCGACCTGTCTTCAGGCAGGTTCATTAGCAGTTTCCAAAGGGGTTCCCACAAAGCCTGTGGTTGGTGACCCCAGGGGACCTCCCAGGCCACCGTGCCTCCAGCCACCCGAGGGCAGAGCCGGCGTCTGCTCCTGCAGCGTGCCGATGCGGCTGGGGCGCTGCGGTACAATGCTTGGTTGTTTTGGGTTTGTTTTATTTTTTTTTCACTGCAATATAAACTCAGTGTGTCTTTAAGGCCATGTATGTGTAGGGGGATTTGCTGATGGCTCATCTTTCTAGCAGGCTTTTTCAGCTGAATATCAGTTTATTGCTTTTGCAAATTGTCTGGTGCCTACACAGAACCGGCTGCCTCAGCAGAGGGCTTTGCCAACAACGTGCTCTATAAAAGGGTTATTAGGATAACAAGAAAGAAAACAGAAACCTTTGCAGAATCATAACAGTATAGCGTAGCCCTCCCCCTCCCCTCTCCCAGTTTATTACCCTCAAGTGCTTCTGAGTTGGACTTCAAACCAATGTGCTGCTGAATATAAACAGCAAGGTTAAAGTACCCTAGACAGGAGCTAACTCTTCGGCAATTATCTGGTCAATGGCAGAGCACCGATCTGTAGCTCAGCATAAACATCATCAGGAAAATATGCACAGTTTGCAAATTAAAAAGCAATTGCATTGTCTCGGCCCAAGCCAGAAGCCTTCTGGTGTGATTAGGGTCTCACCGGTGGAACCAGCCAGAGCATCCTTCGGGTCTCTGACATCAGTCCGTCGTCACAGGAGCCTGTCGCTGGATATTTCTGTTTTATCTGCAGCAGTTTTGTACCCGTCTGGGGGACATGTTTTATCAGCTATTTTTGTTTTCCAAAACAGCGCAGATTTCACCACTAAACGGGTAGAATAAGGCAAGAAAAAGCCAAGGTAGTTATTTGAGATACTTTTGAAATGATACTGTGTTTTTCTGAGCTTTATGGAGAGGGAGACGTTAAGTGAAATGTTGTGGTTGACACACCGCAGATTTGGCTTGTTTGTTGTTTTTCTAACTTTTGGGGTCAACTTCTAGAATAAAAAACCTTATTGGTGCTGCTGTTCTCATCTCAGCTTGTTCTCTGCCTGTTGTGCCCAGCACTCTCTGCAAGAGGGGAGTTGTTCTCTCTTGTTTGAAACCAGCTGGGACAGAGAGAGATAAATGACTTGATGAAGGTCGCAGAAAGCCTGAGCAGAGCTTGTGTCTTTGAGCCCCCAAAGTAGCAAAAGGCTGGAGTCAGCTGCCTCTTCCTGTTGCCCATTTCCTTTGGGGCTTGAGAGACTTCATTGCTAGTTCTGGGCTACATGCTTAAGTGCTGAGCTAAGGCTTTTGGACGTGAGCCTTGGAGGGTATCATGATCTAGAAGGGATTTGCACAAGCACAGGTTACATGGTTCACCCAGAGACGTGGGGCCATTTGGCGTGTGAACACAACACCGTAACCAGCTGCCCTCCGAGTTCCCAGTTTTGTAGGCGACTGCAAATCTGCTTTCATTTAAAACCAGGCCTTTTGGTGGAAAGACGATGGAAGTCACCTCCTCAGCTGTCACTCTTCCCCTTGCTGTAGGGCAACCTGAGCTGTCTGAAGCAGAAGGGCTCCCGTCCTGGCAAAGACAGAACACCATCTCATGTTAACTTCTGCTTGTTCCTGCCTCTTTCTTTCCCAGCCCCATTATTTGGGCTCTGCTCAGCTCCATCTTTCACTGTCCCCATTCACTGAGCTCTTTCTTTTCCTTCCTTGCTGTTTTCCCCCTTTCTGCCAAGGCCAGGAGAAGCTGTGTTGAGCTCTGAGCAGGAGGCAAGAGCCAGCACAGGGCTCGTGTGCTGGGTACCCAGCATCAGTGAATGGAGGTGACGATGGGTCTGAGCGGGCAGGGTGCCTTGCCCTGGGTGCTGCCAGTGTCTGGCACATGTCCCAGCCCCGGTGGTGCTTGTTAGACCTGCTGTCAGCTGGGGCCAGAGCTCAGTCCCCTTCAAAGTACTTTTGCCCAGCACAGCTGGCAAAAAGGGGGTGACTGGGGGGGTGGAGCCCAGTCACCCCTCCTCCTAAAATGGGAGGCAGTGCTGCATCCCTGTCCTCCTAGGAGCCTGCAAAGGCCACCTTCGGTCAGCTCCGGTATCCCGTTCCCATAGCAATGCTTTCTCTCTGCTGCTTGTGGCCAGTGAAATGCATGACGAGGCTCCAGCGTTGTCCTTCATGCTGCCGGGCTGTGACAGGCAGGGCAGGGACGGCAGCGCCGGTCACTCTCCAACATCCTTTGCCGGATCACCCTCCAGGTCGGCTCCGGTGGTGTGAACATCCACTGGAGCATTTCTTTTTGAGATGACAAATAACCTAGCAGCCAGTACATGGGTAGGTGTCGGCGGGAAGAAGCTGTGCTCGGAGTCCCCAGGGCTGAGCTGCCGGGAGCTCCCAGGGCTCCTCGCTCCAGACCTCTGCTCCGGCAGTCTGGACAATGCATGTGGTGACAGTCCCTTAGGTGTGCGGCTGAAACGCGGCGTAGGACTGATGCCAGCACCTTCCCAGCGAGCTCAGCCACAGGAGGGGCTCCAGGGAGGTGTCTTGTTGGGAGCCAAAGCTTCCAGAGGAGGCACCTGCCCTGGGCATGTTTCTTGCTGCACAGTTTCTCTGCACTGCTGAGCATTCCTCCTTTTTAAAATTACAATTTTCAAGTGGAGAAAAGGACCTGGTGCCTTTGGGTCGGGTGCTTACGGAGGGTGTTTCTTTAACCATCAGGTCCCTCTAGTTAGGCTGGGGTGAGCAGCTCAGGAGCTGCATTGCTTGGGGTGTCTCTGCTGGGAGCGAGCTGCCCTCTCCCCAGTTTCGGGTCTCCATGAAAGACTAGTTTCGGCTCTGCACCAGCCCTTGTCACCTACACTGCGTTTCCTGCGCGGGCCCAGGAGGTGCACGAGCATCGGTGGTTGCGCCAGGCAAGGATAAGCAGCTCGGCTCCACTTAAGCAGGGAATCGATAGGGGATTAATTTGTATTAAGAGAAACACACGCTGCAAAGGGAGGGTTCTCCCTTCTCCTGGAGGTGGGGGAAGCTACAGGCAGGACGTGGGGGGGCCCTGGCAAATGCTTTGTACTCGTCACCCGTCAGCGCTTGGCCACGAGTGGCCACCAGAAGCTAACAAGAGCGGTGCTGGTGTCTCGGGAGGACGGTGGGGAGCCGGGAGCTGTGCCAGCACTGGGCTCCCGCTCCTCGCTGGAGCACAGGGAGATGACTGGGCTCCCCTTCACATTTCTCCACGCAGAGCTGGCCCCCACGGGTGCTCTGCATCGAGCAGTACTTCATGTTTATGGGGCATTTTTTTTCTGCAACGGCTTTTAAGGCGATTCCTTCTATCTGCTTAGTCTTTTTAAGCTATGGGCCAAATGTATTCCCACTGACACCAGGGTGCTTGCTTCAAATGCTGTTGTGATGGCTCATGCGCCTCTTCTGCCAAGGAAGACGGCTCCACCGAGCTTGGTGGTGGTGTGCCTGGAGAGCGGGGTCACCACGCTGGCACCTGATGGGACTCGGGGCTGCGTCCTGCTCCTCTGGAGACAAGTTTGGAGAAGGGGCTTTCTTGCTTTCCCTCTCCTAAAATTGCATTTTAGGGCCTGTAAAAACGAAAAGCAGAGCTAAGAGAGGCCATCACCAGTCAGGCCTGGTGCGAAGGCACCTGGCAGTAGGGGTGATTTACGTGGGAGGTAGCCCAGTCACCCCCGCATCCTCCCCAGAGCAGCCAGCCGCATGTGGCTGGGGGTTTGCTGTACCGGCCAGGATTGTTCACAGCACAGCAGAAGTCACGCAGGTGACCTTGGTGGGGACGCAGCCTGGCTGGCTGGATTGGCACCGCTGCTCCAGCCGGCGAGGCTTGGTCCCCAGGCAGAAGCCTCGCAGAAGGCTGTGGCGCCTGTGACCTGGGGTGTCACATCCCACGGGGCCGGATGTGCCCTGAAGCTGTCCCAGCTCGGCGGAGAGCTGGGAGACGGGGCAGGGTATGTCCAGCCTCCGGGATGGGGACAGGGACTGAGGTGCTGGGGCATTGCCTCCAGACCAGCTGCTGGTGTAGGTGAGCCAGTAAGAGATTCAGGAAAGACTGGTTTTTATGGCTATTATATCCAAAACTGTAGTGAATTTGGAAGGAAATGATACGGTGATGGTTTTTTTCTTTCCTATGTGTTTCTTGCTGATTCTGTGTGTGCAGAGCAGGGCCTGGAACCAGCCGGGTGCTGCTCCCTGCTCCTGTTTCACCTTGTTTTACTTTGTGCGGAGAGGCCAGGGAATGAAAACGTTACTCACTTTTCTCTGAAAAACTCTTTAACATTTTTCCCATAGCTCTAATACCAGAGCTAACCTTTCACTTGGAGTTTGTTGGAGCAAATCAGTTATATTGGATGCCTTGGTGTTACAGTTCTCCTCTCCCCCTGCTTCCTCCCTTCGTGCATGTTGTTTCTTCTCACTGTTATTTCCATACCTTCTCTCTCCAGCCAGCCCTCCCCAACGTGCTTGGAGCCGTTCAAGCGTAGGCAGCGTACACTATCCCATATCCCAGCCCACCGGAATAACATTGCGTCTTTGAGCAAGAGGGGGGAGTGGGCAGCATCTTCCCATATCCCCACGTTCAATCTTAAATGGCAAATGAGTCCCCTTCCATCAAATGTGCCGCACGTTTGACAAAAGCAGAGACCGAAAGGGAAAGCCAACAAGAGCGATGGTGAGGTTCAGTTTATCTAAGGCATGAGCTAATTCTGCTTGCCTGGGTTTGATGCTACATCATGCACCAGCTCAAACCTACCACAGAGAAACTGCACACGTTTGAGCTCTCGTCCTCCTGTAGCTTTGTACACACGGTGTCTGCTGGGGAAATGCTCCATTTTAGCAAGTGACTAGAGATGTTTACAACAAATTATATAAAAATCAATAGACTCTCTGCTGAAGGGTCTGCCTTCCCGTGGGTGGTGAGCTTCAGGAGAAGGCATCTTGGTGCTCTGCTCCTGCGGCTTCCTCCTCGGCACGGTCCTGGTTGACGACAGGTTACCCCGGGAGAAATGATAAACCCCTCGTGTTCCAGTTTATAAGGTAGCAATCAGATCAGGTCAGGTTTATGATCCACCTAGCTTATTACTATCTCTATTAGTAGCTGCTAGCAGATGTTGGGAGAGAAGGATTATTACTCTCTCAATGCGTACTTAGCTGGCAGATTATTGAAATTTCTTTCTAATCCTAAGCAGTTACTTGGGAGGTATAAATCCTTGAGTGATAGCACTTATATTCCTCTGTACTTTGATCTCGGCTAGCATAACCGATGATACTCTGATTAATCTGATTTTTGTTCCTTAAAAAAAGTATCATGTCCCCAGCATCTCGAGGCACTGAGCTCCACAGGGAACTGTGTTTCTCATCGTCAGATCTGAATGTTTAAATAATCGAGCTCAGAGGTACCTTCTCTCTTACATGGGGATTTATACCTCTGTGTCCTTTGAAATTCATTTCTTCCTTTAAGTGAATCAAATCCCCTGAACGTTTTCAGCCCGAGTTCCTCCCGTGCTCCCAGCGGCCGCGTTGCTCTTCCCTGCCCCGCATCTGCCTCTTCCCCCCGCTCGGCACACAGAACCATGCGCGTTGTCACAGATGAGGGACCCACTAATTTATAGACCTGCTTGCTCATATGACAGTTTTATTTACCGCTCGCTTCTTAGCACAAACTAGCATCTTTGGACCATCGCTTCCACTGAGATGTTTGTGCTCTGGAGTGCCTCCATCTCTTCCTCAAATGGTTGGGGTTAATTTGGAGCTGCATCAGCACGCGTGACAGGCCCTAATTGTCGTTCCCCAAAAGTGATACCCTGGATGTGCTTGCCCTGAATTTCACCTGTTGACGTGCTGTTGAATTCCCTGAATGAGCTGACTCCTTCCAAAAGCTACTTGCATGTGTATCTAGTCCCATCTGATGTCTTTTCCCTCTGTAAAGGATTGCCGCCTTCTCACTGCTCACTGTATGCCCAGTTAGGATGCTCCTCTCTTCCCTCCTGCAGCATTTTGGTGCCTGTGCACTGGGAGATGTCCTTCTCCTTCACCTCCTGCTCTTTCCCATCCTCTTTCATTTCTCCTTCCCCAGACTGACCAGGCTCAACTGAGATCTGTTGCACGGAAGAGTGTGCTTTGACATTCGTTTGCTCTTCAGGAGGCCCCAGCAGCTGAGCAGTGCTTTATAAACCCATGAGCATCTCCATCCAAGGAGCTGAACAAATGCACTTTTAGAGATCCTTGGAAGAAAGGCTTTGCCACAGGTTTTCTCGCATCCAATCTCCACCCTCCCCTGCACTCGTTTGGTTTTTTTTTTTGCCTTTCCTCCCACTTGAACAACAAAAAATTAGGACATGATTGGAAAGGTTGAAGTGGATGGCAGTGGTTCTACTAGACTGCAAGCTAGGCACGGCTCAACCCTGCCAAGGTGTTTGAAGGGAAGACAAATACCGATCTCATAACACCTTGTACAAACGAGGTGGCGTAACCCTGGCTCGCTCCTTGGCACCAGCTGGGCCCTGGCTGGCGCTGGCTCGGGGACCGGTGCCTGGCAGTGTGCTTCAAGAGGGATGTGAAATAAAAGACAGACAGAAGGACAGAAAAGAGGATTAGAAAGCAAGGACCCATTTGCAGTTATTACAAGAAGAGGTTGTTTTTTTTCTGCAGAAGGCAGAGGTAAAACATGATAACAGCCCTCAAATACATAGAAGGTTGCTGTTGCTGGCAGTAACGAACCCCTCCTCCTTCCCCACACCTGCATAATTTTTAAACCCTTTGGTATCTTCCCTTGCGTTCATCCCCTTTGCTGCAGCTTCCATCTGCCGCTGCGTAGTGTGAGCCAGGGGAGCGGTTTCACCTCTGCCCCATGCCGTTCCCATCGCTCTGAAGCCCCGACTGCAGGCACTGTGTGATGCCCTGGGGGCTCAGCTCACAAATCCCAAAGGTTTAGAAACCCAGACTCAAACACAAGATCGAATTGTATTTGTCCTACATGTCATGATTTTGAAGGTCATCTTCCAGCCAGATGAGAGTACCGTGAAGGGTGTTCAGTTGGCAGTGCCGGGGTTAGCTTGTGCTTGCTGCGGTCATGCTGACGGTAGCCTGGCAGTGGCATGGTTCGGTGGCTCTTTCGTCGCTCTGGATTTCAGTGTCGGTGGTGTGCTGGTCACACCAAGGTGCCGATGTCTAAGCCGAGGAGGTCTCCAAGACCCATCTCTAGGGCCCACCAGGGCCGCAGCAGCAACTGCTCAACCACGTGCTTCAACCCTAAAGTGGGATATGCACATGTCCTGTGGACAGTGTTGAATCAACACCTCCACGCTTCTTATCCTGCTGTAAAATCTTTGAAAGCTGGTGATATCTTGAGATAGAGATTTCTTCCAACTCCAGCATTTCGGATGCTCGTGCACTGAATGATAAAACAACTGAGCGTCCCCTGCAGCTGGGGGGAATAGGACGTAATACGTGCGATGGTCGTACGCTTTCCTTTTGCTTCGCCACTTACCCAGCACAGCTTTCAGCAGGGAGACATCTCCACAGCACTTATTTATATATTTTTCCTCCCCTCGCTCCTCAGAGAAATCAATTCCATTCCCCAAACAATGGCGAAGGCCTTGAGGAGATATTGATCTGTGGCAGAGCTGGAGAGGGGAGCATTTGTGACACAGAGATGCTCTTTTGTAAGTAAAAGATAATTACCAGATCATGGGGACGCTTGCTGAATAGGATGACATTAAATAGGTATCAGGGTGAAGGGCACCGGGGCCTCCGAATGAAGCATCGGAATAGCACTGTCCTCCCCGTCAGCTCCAGCCCCTCCTCTCTGCTTCCCTCTGCCATTTCTCCTGCTCCCCACCCCAGTCCCTCCTTTTCGCCCCCACCTCCTTCCAATTTCATCTCTCTGTCCCCTCCCCATGCTTCCTGGTTGTCCTATCTCCCCCAGATAAATACCGGGTAACGCTGCCTCGGATGCAGCCCCTCCTCGCCCGCTGGGGATGCCTGCTGCAGCAGGGATGCACCTGGAGCCCGCCGCCTGCTGTCCCCAAAACCAGGGCGGCAGAAGGAGCTGCCCTCCTTGCCTTGGTTTTGCTGGTGCTTCCAAACCCTGGTTTATTTATTTCAGTGCTAGTAGGGAAAACAGCCCTCTGCAGCAGCACCGAGCACTGTAGCAATGAACCTGTGCTGGTTTTGGCTGGGATAGAGTTCATTTTCTTTATAGTGGCTGGGGTGGGGCTATGGTTTGGATTTGTGCTGAAAACAGTGTTGATAACACACTGATGTTTTAGTTGTTGCTGCACTGGTCAAGGACTTTTCAGCTTCCCATGCTCTGCCAGGTGCAGAAGAAGCTGGGAGGGGACACAGCCTGGACAGTTGATCCAAACTGGCCAAAGGGCTATTCCACACCATATGGTGTCATGCTCAGTGTATAAAGCTGGGGAAGAAGAAGGAAGGGGGGGACGTTTGGAGTGATGGTGTTTGTCTTCCCAAGTCATCGTTACGCGTGACGGAGCCCTGCTTTCCTGGAGATGGCTGAACACCTGCCTGCCCATGGGAAGGAGTGAATGAATCCCTTGTTTTGCTTTGCTTGTGTGTGCGGCTTTTGCTTTCCCTATTAAACTGTCTTTGTCTCAACCCCCGAGTTTTCTCACTTTTGCTCTTCTGATTCTCTCCCCCATCCCACCGGGGCAGAGTGAGCGAGCGGCTGCGTGGTGCTTAGTTGCCAGCTGGGGTTAAACCACAACACAACCCCATGGTGATTTTAATAGTTTTCAGGCAAAGGGTCTTGGGTGGGGCAGGGGACTGTCCCTCTGCTGTGAAGGTTCAGCTCATGGATCTAGGGTGAGGATGGCTGCTGGAGGACCTGGAGCCCATGTCCTGGCTTGTACTGCTGGCGCTGGGTTCCCCTTGGGAGCTGATGGTTGACCCTCAGCATGTTGGTAGTAGCACGTGTGCTTGAACCACTCATCTGCTTGCGTTGTCCCCAGGAGGTCCCAGGGTGCTGGTGGGTGCAGGGACCTGGTGTAGCCATGACCATGCCAAAGATGTGTGGGTGAGTGCACAAGCGGGACTGGGTGTGCTGGGAGGGTTAATAACTCCTAGAGCAAGAGCAGAGCTGGAAAAGGGGCACTTGGGAGCCTTGTCTCCGTCCCATGCTGCTCGCAGGACCTCACGGGATGCTTTCCCCTCCGGAGCAACACCTGCCGCTGCTGTGAGTGACGGTCCAGTTCAGCTTGTGGAGGAGCCGCAGCAGATTTGTTGCCTGGGCTCTCTCTACAAGGCATCCCCATCAGCCACCAGCTCCAGGGTGCCAGTCCCAGAGAGATGGGGGCCTTGGCACAAGGTGTATTCCCAGGTTGCTATCCGTCACAGGGAAGATGCTTCGATGACTCCTGATGGGACACAGTACACATTTAGTCAACTCTCAGGCAAGATTTCCATTGCTTTAACGAGAGCTTGGGCCACAGAGGTTGTCATGTGAGCGGGCAGCTCTTCTGCTTGGTCTCGGCGTTGCAGGCACTCAAAGCCGTGCAGGGATCTTTGGTCACAGGGCTGGATGATGATGCGATTCACTGATGACTGGGAGAGCCGCTGCCAACTGCATCTCGTGAATTGGCACAGTGCAATGTAAGAAAAAACAACCCACAACTCAAACTACTACATCGTAAAATGTCCCTTTTTATTTACACTGACACTGGTGGTGTTCTCTTAATTACTTGCTGATCCTCCACAAAAGGATTATGGTGCATTTTGCAAGATTAATGGATCCCTTGTAAGATGAGCGACCCTTGGACCATGGGCTCTGCAGGCCTGGGAGGGAGGAGAGAGGGTCCCGTCCCTTTGTGGGGACGCTGGGAGCTGCGTGTCCCACCAGCCATCGCTGACTCGCCAGGTCTCATCCAGACAGTTCATAAAATCTGCCACCACAGCCTGAATGCCAGCAGGATCTGTGCTCACACACACTTAAAAAACCCAGAGAGAGGCGATGGCTAGCTGCACATCTGTGTGGGCAAGTGCTGCCGGGGCACTTCAGCCTCATGCCCTGGCTCTGGAGGTTTCTTTTGGTTCCAGCACATTTCCAAACCACGCTGTCCAGCACTGCGGTTCCTCTAAAGAGGAGATGCTTCCCGGCTGTTATCACGTGGTGTTGGAGATAACTGAGCATTTCCCTGTGCTCCAAGGGTGAAAGGGCTCTGGTATCTGAGGGTGTGAGCTGATAACGGCGGCAGCTACCTCCAGGCTTCCCCTTGACTTCAGCGGCCGTGGAGCTACCACCTGCGGCCAGGGATGCTGCCGTCATTTCTGCCTGGTTCCTGCTGCTCCCGTGCAGTGCTTTTGGGTTTTGCATCTTTGGGTTTTGCACCTTCGGGTCCCGGCCAGCGAGGTGTGGGGCCAAGCAGGGTGTCGGAGCAGCAAGCTGTGATTTCCATGCCTCCGTCGGTCACTGGCTCCCTCGAGCAGCCCTGTGTCTCGGTGTTATTAAGTGTCTGGGTGTTATTCCCTGCCATCACCAGGCGAGAGCTAGCTTCGCAGCCTGACCGGCACCATGCAAAAACAACAGAGTAGGGAACCTTGTGCCTTTAAAATAAAAATAAAAAAAATTATTAAAAAAAAGCCTATTACCATTATTGAATAAAATACCAACAATTTAAAAAACTCTTTTAAATATTGTTGCTGCATTTCCAGCTGTTAAAATCTTCTGTATTTAGTTATCATAATAACAAAGTGCTGCGGCTGATTTGAGCAGCGGGGAGGCAGCGCCATTATTCAGAAGGGTTTTAAACGGTCGGGTTTTCTTCCTCGCAGTGGTGCGCTCTCGGCTATTAAAAGTCCCTTTGTTGCCTTGGCACCTCTGGCCTGGGTGGCGGAGGTGGCACCCGCGCGCTGGCAGAGGGCCCTGCCAGCGCTTAGCGACGCGGCGGTGCCACGCGGCTTTGGCGGGATGCCGGGGAGCCGGGCATCGCGGGCGTCTGCAAAAAGCGAAGCAGAAAAGCTCTGCTGCTCCGCTGGAGAGGTCTCACGCTGCAGAGTTCATGGGGAGGAGGCAAACGGAGCGAGCAGCACCTGAGCTACCACCATAGGGAGCACAGGGCCATCTAGGGAGCTCTTGGCCAAGCTGAGCTCCCGGCTGCTGGAGGAGGTGGGCGTGCTGCGGCCAGGTCTGGCAGGGCAGGAGGGGTTGTGCTGCGTCAGCACTTTGACCGTCCCGTCCATGGCCTGACTGCAGCCGCCCCAGCGCAGAGGCACTGGAGCAAGACAGAGGTAGGTAGGGAGCGGGTGTACAGGGTGAGCATCCTGGAGGTAGGATCCCTACGTTCGCTGGTTGAGCTGGATGCATCACGTTACAAGGGGTGGCACGAAGTCACGTAGCTTGCTCCTGCCCTGGGGAACAACAGGTCCTTGATGTACGTGGCAGTGGGGTGCAGCTGAGTCACGCGGGATGGGGCCTGGCAGCCTCCCTGCGGCAGCGTGTCGAGGGCAGCCCAGTCGGGGGTCAGTGATTGACGGAGGTGAGATGATTGCTGAGCACTTGGTTTCGTCACCCCAGATTGCTGGGGATGGAGAAGAGGGCAGAGGCACCTGGTGTGGGAGACTGCTGCAGGGGCTGGGGTGGCTGGAGGAGCAGGAGCTGGCTGAGGACAAGGATGTGGCAGATTTCCTTCCTATAGAAAAATGCTATTTTAGTACCACCTCCCCAAGGCGGCGAGGGTTGGCAGAGATGTGAAAAAGCGTGCAGACTCTCAGAAACGTTACTTGAACGGCCGGGCAGAGGCACGCTGCTACTATGCAGCCTCTGGGGACCACAGCACTGCCGGAGCCGGTGAGCCTGGTGGGAAGGACCTGCAGCGTGCGAGTGCCCATGGGACAGCCAGCGCAGGCGGGGGCACTGGGAGGAGGTGGCAGAAGATGCCAGGTCCGAGTGAAAGGAGTTCACGGTGCTGCTGGCCGAGCGGCAGGCAGGGCTGGCTGCGACCTGGCCTCTCGACCACTGCGTTTCGGGTGCCAGGCCACGTGGAAGCCTTGTAAACATATTGTCCCCAGGCTCCCTGCCACGGCGGCGTGTTCCTCAAAAGGTTACCTCCAACCAGGGCACGTTGTGTGTAATAGGATGCAAATTGATAGCGAGACAATAAGGCTGTCTTGTGAGCCCTTCCGACGGGGGCCAGTGTTTAAAAGTCAGCCTGATTGCCTCGCTGGCAATTTGCATAGCATTAACCAGAGAGATTTTCTTTTTAAACTTGAGCTTTTTTTTTTCCCCAGAGGTCACCTCAAACTAATTACAGCTCTAGCGCCGCTTTACAAAAGAGGGCTCTGCGGCTGCAATGGCAGGGTTGGAGTGTGAGGAGGAGACTTTCCCGGCGCGGGGAGGGGGGAGACCTCGTCCATGTGAACTCAGGCGGGTTTTTGTGCGTGCACCAAGATAGTTTAATAAGAGAGCCCCGTTGGGTGCCGAGCACTGTGTCTGCTATGGGAGACAGCAGCGGCAGGGCTTGAGCCCTGGCGCGTGAAGGGGATCGATCCCCTCCGTTGTTGTCTCCAGCACAGGCACAACCTCCTCCTGGGTCTCACCTGCAAATGCAGCTTTGCTGGGCTGGAAGGAGATGGGGCGATCCTGCTGCCTGCTTCGGATGCTGCAGTGAAGAGGGTTGGGAGAGCCAAGTCCTGAGGTGTTTGCACCTTGTCCTTCACCATGGTTTAGTTCAAGTGGGGATTTCAAGGTGTTTTCTTTGAAGTCGGTGTAAAAGTGGCTGGGGCCTCAGCCAAGGAGGTCTACGGGAGAAGTGGCGTCAGGCTGCTGGGGGCACGGTGTCATGGCTGCTCTGCTCTGACCTGGGCCATTTGCTTTTACAGTTGAATTCTTTGGGTTCAAACTGGGCTGGTGTCCACGTAGTCTTGCAGTTGGACTATATGATCACTGTAGGTCCCTTCCACCTGAACTATTCTGTTCTGTTCTGTTCTAATTTTCTAGCAGGTTCAGAGCTTAGTGTAGATCTTTGCTAACCCAGTTCAGTTTGACCAGGGTGACGAGCAGTGCTTTCACTGGGCAGCTCTGCCAGCAGGCCCGAACAACAGCCTGGAGCAAAGGCAAGCAGCTTGGAGGGAGCCGGGGCTCCCCTCTCTTCCCCTGCAAAGCGGCTGCCCAGCCTGCGAGCAGGCACGAGGCTCTTCAGAGGTTCAGCTAAGCTGGTGCAATGCACGGCCAGCCAGGGCTGTGACGGAGCACCTCTCGTTATCAAGGCTGTCTTCAAGACACGAAGCGTGCGCTCCGTGCTCGGCGACCCTGGGTGGACGTGGGATGGCCCTTCCAGATGGCGTCTGTCTGCTGCGGTGCTTGGTGGGTGGGGTTTGCCACCGGTTGTGCCGTGGTGTGAACAGTCCCTGCAAGGCGGCGAGTCAGGGCGGCAGCGGGTTCGAAGAGCCAGCTGGACAATTTTATGACCATCGATATCGTTTGTAGTTATGCAGGCCATGGCTATGATACAAATAATTAAATCTCATGCTTCACAGCATCAGCTGATCTCTTGCTGCAGTCAGGAGTGAATCTCCGAAGCAGAGCGTGTGCAACTGGTGAACTCTGTTAGAAGGGTTGGTTTACATCCCCTTCCTCTGGCTTGTTCCTCGGTTTCCTTCCTCCCACTGCAACTGTGAGGCTCAGCACCAGCAGATCCCCTTCTCCTCCTTCACAAAAGCCCAGCAAGAAAGTCGTCCTCCGAGTCCCTTGGCAGGGGTGGAGGCAGGCCAAGCAGGAGTCTTCCCCAAGCTCCCCACCAACACCAGCTGCCTGCCCAGCCATGTCCCAGCCACACTGGCCGCGTGATGCTGGGGACCTGACACCTTTCAAATTCCCCTCGGTTCTCCCTGCTGCTGTTGTCAGAGGCTGGAGATGCTCGGAGGAGCAGCCTGCTCCGGGGTGGCATCCCAGCTCCCACTGCCTGGTCTGCAGGTAAATCTGCCTGCTGGGGGGCGTCCTCTGCTCCTGCCCTAGGGCCTTCAGGCCGTTTGCTCATTTGCCTCCCAGCTTCTGGCAGTCCTCAGATCCTGAATCTTTGGGGTCTTTCCCTCTGGGCTGCCATGACACACTTGTCATCCCCTACCAAGACGGTGTGTGGCCATGGCCTCATCTCGCAGCGTTCTTCAGCCTCCTCCCCCTCGTTTCCCGGAGAGGCTCCTCCTTCCAGGCTGAAGCCAGCTGGATGCACACACATCATCTCCTTTCTCCCTGGCATCCTTCTACCCCAATTTTTAGTGTATTATCTGAGATGTTAGGCCCAGGAGCAGAGCTGACAACACTCCCCCGTGTTTGTCAGTGGCTCTGGCACTCTTGATATCTTCTCCATTCCCTGAGCAGCCCCTTTCTGGGACAGCATCCCGGCCAAGCCCAGGATGAAGATCAGCAGTGCGATGGCACTGGCTTATTGAGCAACCCTGGCTTAGCAGGCCACTGTGGCACTGTCCTGCTTAGCCAGGGACAGCAGAGCTGCTGCTGCCATGGCTCTGTGCCTCGTCAAGGGAATCAGGGTGGGAAAACTGAGCAGAGAATATTTTTACATTTTTTCCTTCTTTTTTTTCTTTCTCTTTCCTTTTTTTTTTCCCATTCCTAAAGATTGAGTATAATCAGAGCTAATCAGAAAATTATGAGCTGTCTGATTGCTGATTAGATTCCTAATGTTAATATAGTCAAGAAGCCTCTCTTAGCGTTGTATTTTAAGAGAAGTGTAAAAATAACGTCTTAGAAGGAGCGAGCCGGAGCTGCTGGAGCAGCAGGGAACCCAGCACTGGCTCCGGCGAAGGAGAGCAGGGTTTCACCGCTGGCAAGAAACTCAGGCCAGCAGAGAGGGAAGGAACAGGACCTACCCAAACTATAGCTAGGTGTGTTGGCTTCAAGGGGGCTGCAGAGCCTGGGAGGAAGAGCATAAAACCAGCCCTTCCCGTGGGTTAGTCCTTGCGCAGAACCAGACCTAGGAATTTCGCTGCTGTGCTCTGGGAGCGGGTACGCAGCTTTCTCTCTTGCTTCCCTTCCCAACAAATAGAATCTTCCCAGATAGCTTAGTTCTTGCATCCCCCAGGGTCATGCAGGCAAGAGACAGCCTCAGGTGATGGTGAAAGGGAGCCCAGGATGTGCCCGATGCCAGTGAGTGAGACCGGGATGTCCAAACCCGATGCTGAGCAGCCAGCTGAGAGCAAGCATCGTGCAGGAGATGTTTCAGCCAGAGCGTGGCACGCTCTGGTGGGGTCACTGAGACGACAGCACAGGACCTGGGCTGGGCTTTATGCTCCTTCCCCCCAAAGCCTTCCAAAATATGCGCATTTGTGACGTAGGCTGTATCCAGGGTTTATCCTTCAGCTCTTCTGGCTGTGCTGTGGTGGCATTCCTGGTGCTGTCCCAGCCAGCACCCTGTGCTGGGGTGGTGGCATTTGCTGCCTTGCTTTAGCTCTCACCCATTCAGAGCTGGGCAGAGGACTGGGATAGCCTTGTCCGCTGCCTGTCAGCTGCCTCTGCTGCCTGTGCCGCTCTGGCAGCGCCCTGCCGCCTGCCACGGCTTGCTTTCCAGGACCAGGGAAGTGCTGGGTGCTGCTGAGCACCGTCATTACTGCCCCTCTTTGCTGGTCTCACAGATGCACCAAGCTGTTAACGTCTGGTCACCCTTTTCTCAATTTTCTGCTGGGCTTTCAAAATTAGAAAATATTACTGCTTGGTGGGCGTGAGAGCAGGCAGGGCAGCAGGCTGCAGAGCTGCCGTGGCCGCAGCGTGGCATCCTGCGTGCGAGCTGCTGCCGCGCAGACCAGAGGCGAGAAGGCTTTGCTGCCATCCTGCTGCCATGGGACGGGTGCTGCTCAGGCAGGAGAAAACCTCAAGATAAAAAAACAAACCTGCCAAAGCCTTGCTGATGGTGGTGGAGCAGCCCTTGCCCAAAAGGCGGGGGTGAGATGTACTCTGGGGTGCTGGTGAGCACAGAGGATGCTCCTATGGATGCTGGTGGGAGCTGGGAGAAATCCTTGTCTGCTTGTGCTTGGCTGGGCCATTGCAAAAATCCTTAGGGCCTGCCAGAAGCAGAATTGGAGGGAGCCGCTGCATGATGGTGGCCCAGGCTTGCGGTTTGGCCCTTTTTCCCTGTTTACGCGCTGAGGATCGATCTGCAGTGTCCCCAGCACGGGGCTGGTGCCTCGAACTGTGCGGTGAAGCTGCCAGCCCTTTCCACAGCTATCCTCCCCAGTCCCCACTGGCACGGCGATAACTCCCCGGCTGAATGGCAGGTATTATGTTCTGGCGCACTAATGTTCCCGTTAATAAGCTCCTCGCCATTCACCGTGTGTTTTACTTTGATTCATCCCGACGGCAGTGCTATATAATGGACTATATACTGTAATTGTCCCCCATTGTCACTGCTTAATAACTTAGTATGATGTTATCGCAGTAATTCGTATATTTTTTTGCAAACTTTGATGAATTATATTTTGTTCTTAGTGAATTAAAAAAAAACAGGGAATGGTAAAAGGAGGCAGAAGTTAGACAGAAGTCTTCTCTAATTGCAGAGCGGACTTAATAATACAAACGTCCGTAGCCGGCGTCTGGGCTGCTTTTGTTTCTGAGCCTCTGGGAAGAGGCCACTGGGCCAGCTGGGAAGGAGCTGCTATTAAATAGCATTTCTGTTTTAAGACATCTTGATCAGCAGGAACTGGCTCTGTGCTTGGGGGATTTATTTTGCTTTGCTTGCTGTTGACAAGCCCAACCTCAGACACAGCGGATGGGATTTACGCTGGTGTCCACAGACAGAGGCGAGGGGTGATGTCCATGGGGTGGGCGTAAGAGCCATGAGAATGGCTGCCATGGTGAGCAAGGGAGTGCAGATGCTGGTCGTTGTGCTGTGCGTGGCTTGGGCATCGCAACAGCCTCAGCATGTACCTGGACGTCTGGGAGGAGTTTGGGCCCAAAGTTGAGCAGCAGGAGGTAGAAGAGCTCTGCTGGAGCCTGGACAAGTATCCTCTCCACGTTTGAACTCACTGGCTGCCTCTCCAGGTTAGGTGTGCGACATCCCACCAGATATTTGTGCCGCTCAAGCGTTTGTCAGCATCTCCGAGTGCTTATGGTTCCTGACCCCATGTCTGGCAGGGGAAGGAAAAGTCCAGAAGAGATCAAACCCCGAATGTGATGAAAATCAAGACAGGGAGGTGGATGCCTGGGCTGGAGCGCCCTGGGTGGGAGGCAGGGGAGGGCTCCTCGGCATCCACGAGGCGGCAGGTAGGGACCTAAATGAGTTTTTCCCTGTAACATGTGTCCTGACCTTTTTTTAAAAATGAAATCTATTTTATTAATTTTTTCTTTTTATCAAATCCGTCCACGAAACATTAAAGATATGACTGTGGAAAAGGTCAAGAAACGTGTAGTTGTTGAAATCTTGTTCCAGTTGATGGCTTTTCCCTTACGGGAGCTCTTCCACGCCTTCTCCTCCCCCGCCTTGGTCTTTAAAACAAAAAGTGTCAAGTCGCCTTGAGTTTTGGGATTGACGGTGACGCTGAAACGTGCTCCTGGAGCAGGATGGAGGGAAGGGCGTTGCAGGCTCCCCAGCAGTGATGCTGCCCTTAGGGAGCTGCAGGGTCAGGCCAGCGTTGCCATAGGGAAAACCTGAGCTGGAAAGAATTTCTCCTGACAAAGGCAGACCCCAAGGGAGGGCTGTAGGGTCTCCAGCCATGCCGGAGCCGTGCGCCCCAGGGAAGGGAGAGGCTCCTTGGGGGGCTGTTCTGCAGTGAGGGCACGTCTCAGACGAAATTAATAAAGACAAAGCCCAAGAAATGGGCATAGTGGTGAGTGAATGTGCTTTGAGTCCCTCTCCTTGGCTTGGGTGGCTCTTTATTCGCCGTGAGAATGGAAGGCAGTCACGCTTGCCGAAGGAGAGGGAGGGGAGCTGAGGTCTCATTACAGGGGGCTTTGTTAGCACCAGCGCTTTCTGGGCGCCACGTCTGCCGGGCAGGAGCTACGTGCCCAGATTTGCAGCAGGCAACGAGAGTACTCTCCTTATAAAAGGACCAAGAGGAGGAAAGAAATAAATTAAAAGACAATAACAGAGTCAGGAGTGGATCTGTATTGAAGATCATTGGGAAAATTATATTACAGGAATGTCAGGAGTCTGTGGAAGCCGGAAAATGGAGAGATGCAGGGTGAAGTCGAGTGGACGCATCTCCTGCCAGGGGTTGGGCTGGGTGTTGGACGCAAGGGTGGGCATCAGATCCCCTTGCATCCATGGTGGGTGGTTGCTGCTGTTTGGTTCCTTCTTTTATTGTAACACCAAGGAAGCTGGGTCATGAGTTGGGCTTGCTGTGCTGTAAAAATGCAGAGTCTAACGACACTTAAATTTTAGGCTCCTGACAAGAGAGAATAGGTGAACGGAGGGCAGAACCAAAGCAACAACAGTCCCACTCCATCAGCACAGCAGCCGACCAGCAGCCTGGATTTGTCGTGTGGTCAGAGTAGGGGCTGAAGGGAAATACTGCGTGAGGATTTGGGACTTTGACCAGGGAGGCAGAGGAGTGGGAAAGCACGTTGGGACATCTTGCCAAAGAGCAACAAAACCTGAAGAGCTTGAGCTTTGAGCTTTGCCAAAGAGCAAGAGGCTGAAGGGCCAAGAGAGGGTGAGCGAGCATCTTGATCTCAAAAAGGGGTGCACAGTTCTTTCTGAAATCTGGGCACTGGGGTGAAGAATGTGAATGATCCCATCATCTCAAAGGGCCGTCCAGCCGACCCTCCTGCATCGCTTGGGAAAGGGAAGAAACTGCCCTGGCAAAACAAGGCCGGGGTAGGGAAATGGCCTGAGATTTGTGTTGCATCCCCGGGCAGTTTATTGGTTTTCTCTGTTTGCTGGGTGCGAGTGTTCCTGATGCAGCGGCAATGCCAGCGTTGCCAGTGCGCAGGGGATAAGTCAAACTCCAGAAGCCTTTTCTTACATTTCTGTTGTGTAAATTCATAATAACGGACTTTCAAAACGAAGCATATAATTTGTTTGATAAATTGTCAGGCCATCTTTATGTATAATTGTTGTGAAACCTCAGTGATGGGCGAGCCCCAAGAGGCCGCCCAGCCCCCTGCCAAGGCTCTGCCGGGCGTCCTGCTGCTCCGTCCACTCCTGTCTGCAGCATCCAAAGCCATGGGTCCTGCCTGAGAGGCTTCACTCATTGTAGTTTCCTCTCAGGTCTTCAAGGGCACCATTCACCCCTCAGATAGTACGTTTTCTTTGCTCAACCTCATCTCCTCCGCCTTGTTTGCCATTCCCCCTCTGCTGTGGCACAACCCCTCTTGCTCCCGGGGCAGGGCTGCGCACGGTGCTGGCCACGGCACTGGCAAAGCCCTGGACCCTGCTGAGTGCTCCACCTGGGTGCTGTCAGTGTTGTCCCCATGGCAGAAGAGGACGGCAAGAATGGAGAAAGGGTGGAGGTGGATGTCCCAAAGGGATGGAAATGGGTCCTGGCAGCTGGGAGGCTACCCCTTGCCCCGTGGAAGTGCCGGGGGTAGATGGATGAGCGTTGAGGTCACTGTGAGCATTGGGAAGAGCCATTTGGTGACCCGCTGAGCTTGCTCGCTTCCACCTCCCTGAAACTTCCCCCCGGCGCCTGGAGCTGCTGGGGCTTGATTGCCATTCTGCTGAAAGTTTGAGCAAAGCTGGTTCCAACTATGGTGCTTTTATCAGAGCAAAACACCACTAAAAAGTCCTTTACAGGATTTTTTGCATTACAGTTGCTTTTCTTTGGTGTTTTAAACTGGCAATTTAAACTGCTCTGGTCGCGTTTATATTGCGGTGGTAGTGGGGGCCCGAGTTACTGGTCAGCGTGTGTGACCCCTCTTGGGCTGCGGGAGGGTGGCTGGTGGCACTGGGGGACACGAGGAAGATGCTGCGCGTGTCTCCAGAGGCATTCAAGCCGGGAAGTTTTGGGGGCTCCTCTTGGGGCTTGCTGGGGGCATGGGGTGGTGACATTTTGGTGCGTTCTGGGGGCATTTCTGCGTGCTGAAAATCTGCTTTACCATAAAAACTTAATAACGGAGGAGCTCTCGCTGCGCCGTGATGTGCCGTATGGAAATCCCCACGCGGCAGCAGATAATAAACGAGGTGCTTTTTAAAGCTCGCACATCACAGCGCAGCAAGAGGTGATGCCTTAAAATAAATCGATCGTAAGTGGTTTCCAGTGCAAGTTTTCTAACAGTCTCCGCTTGAATGAAAGGTGAAGAGCTAAAGAGGAGGATTTCAAAGGCACAAAAGGCCTCATCCCCATGGAGGGGGGAGCCGGGGACCCACCGGGATAGAGGTGTGATGGCCGGCTGTGCTTTGGGTTTCCAGGGATGCCCTCCTGCATCTCACGGGAGCTTCTCTGTTGTTGGTACCATGCGGAGCACCGGCAGGGAAGGGGCTGCTCATTGAACTTCTTGTCATTTTAACGTAGGACTGACTTCTCCAAAATAAGGAAGGATAAGGATAAGGAAAGATTATTTTTTTTTCTTTGGAGACTCTAGCTGCTAAGACCTGGCTGGGCAAATTCCTCCTTCTCCTGCCCAAGTGGCAAGCCGTATCACTTCCTTTATTTTCCCCTTTATTTTTTGAAAAAAATGTTCCCCCAAGCTCTAAGTAAAATTGATTTTTAAGTGAAACTATCTCTTATAATTGCTGCTGAAATGCCTCGTGGTTATTGTAATGGATTTTGAACTGTGACAAGCCCTACTTGATGATCATAACTGGAGCTCCGCCGATTATTTGAATGTGGTTTGTTTAGGGAGCACCGTTGGAGCGAAGGATGGGGAGGAGACGGGGTGGAGCAGCGGGCTGAGATGCTGAATAACACGTTTGCTGGCCCTCCCAACGCCACAGAAGCTGAGGCTGCCCTGGGACCTCGTGCCGTAAAGCGCCATCTCCCAAAACCCTTTGCAGGAGCTGCGTCCCTCCAGCCTGCCAAGCCCACCGCTCCCCTGTCCCGCGGGAGCCGGCAAGGGAAGGAGCCCAGGGCAGCACTGTCTCCTCCTCCCCAGCTCAGTGAACCTCCTGCCGTTGCGTTTCCCCAGCCCTGACCTTCTAGCAAATGCATCTCGACCTGAATTATTTCTGGTTGTCTGAAACCTTATTGTGCAGCAAGCGAGCTGCTCGTCACCTAGCAAATGAGAACTGGGGGAGAGTCCCCAAGCCCTTCCCTTCGTGGCAGAGCTCTGGCAGACCCGCTGTGCCACGCCGGGATGCTGTGTTTCTGCCCAATAGCCCGGCCATCCCATCCCTGCCGTGCCGGTACCACCGAGCCCACAGCAGGACCCTGGCATTTGCTGTCCCCAAAGCAGCCGATAATGAGAGCCGTGGGTCGCGGCGCTTGCCAGGCTTTTAGCTTTGGTGTGTGCGGTTGGCAGCCCTCCCGTTAGCAGCGGTGCCGCAATTGTTGGGCGGCTCAGACTGGGGTGGGCAGCCCTGAAGTTGGGCAGCCCTGACAGCAGTGGGACACGTCTGTCCCACCCGCAGCTGACGAACGGCACTGGAGCCACGTTTGTCAGGTGGTTTGTATCCAGCACCCCTCGGGGTGCTGCTGACATGCCCCAGCCCTTCCGCATCTCCTGGGAGCTGGCTATCAATATTCCAGCTTCATCCCAAGAGAGACTTTCTTCTTTGCTAGCCAGGATTTCGTTTAGGCAATTAAATGGTGAGACCTTAACCAGTCTAACTACTTTGGAAGTGGTAGAAACTTCCATAAGGAACAGACTGGGCTTTCCCTGCCCTGCTCATCTCCTGAGCTCGTGCTCCAGAAGAGAACGACGGCTGTGAAATGAGCACGATTTAAAGCTGCTGGGCTTGGATTTATCACACAGGACAGCCTTTGAAAAGCCATTTACATCCTTTGTTTTTTTCTCACCATCAAACACTCTCTAAATTTTAGGCGAAAAGGATGCCTGATGTGCAGTCCCAAGTCCTCTTCCTCCTGAGGGCAGTAATGAAATGAATGCGAGCGTTCCGATGGCAGCTTGCTGCAGCAACTCCATCGCCTGCGAGCCCCAGGGATGAGTTTGGATCAGGCTGAGACCTGAGGAGGTTGCTCCTGCGGCTGAGGGACAGCAAGTGCCTGCTGTCAGAGCACTGGCCCGGCCAAGCACGTCCTCCGTTATCATCTATGCTATCTCAGAGGCTTGCGGTGTTTGCCCTAGTTTGGACTGGACCTGCTGGGGGATGTCCTCTAGTTTCTCACCTCTGCCTTTTCTAAGCTGCACGGCAGAGCGTAGCCATCTGGAGCAGCGTTCCCACCCCGCGCTGCTGGCCGGGGCAGCACAGAGAGCCGTGCCGCCATGGGGCAGCTGAAGCCTCCTGCTCAGCTCTTCCTCTGGCTGAATATTGGGATCTCAGAGCAGGGGTCCCTGCTTTCTTCTCCATCAACTGTAGAAGGTGCAGAAAGGTATCGTGACTGCAAATAGCGTGGCAAAGGGGACCGAGGAAAGTGTTTTTTCTCAGGTCCTGAACAGAGGAGGCAAGCGTGCCTGGCTTGGCTGCCTCCCAAAGCCAGGCAGAAGCACGTTCCAGCAGGGCTTAACCACGATGGCATTTAGCAGTGTGGTTTGAAGGCATATCTAATGCGGGAGCAGGTTTTGCTGCCATGTGTCCAGGGCGAAAGGCAGGAGGATGCGGGCAGCGGCGATGCCAGTGCGGCTGAACTCCCTCTGCTGGCTCCGTGCAGGGGAAGGGTGCGGTGAGAGAGGCCAAGCCTGCCTGCATCTGCCTGCACCTGCCTGTACCTGGCCCCATCTGTCCATCCTTCATCCCATGTCCCTGTCCCGCTGCTGGTGGAGGTGGGAACAGATCCTGCACCCTTGTGTTCGCCCTTTCTCCCCCAGGAGGGATGGGGCAGTGGTTATTTGGGCATCGTATTGGTGAAAAGAGGAGCTGGGGAGGGTCTGAGCAGCTGAGCTGAGGCCTTGCTATTGCTGGTCCCCAGGGACAGGCGTCCCCGCGGGCGCACAGGGCATGGCCCCCCCTGCCCTCCTCCTCCCCTCCTGGGGAGCAGTCAGGGCAATGGGGAGCAGGGGCAGAGCTGCTCTCTCTGCTTGTGGTTTTGGAAAGCAAATGTCAGCCCTCATGGAGGGCAGAAACGTGGGGAGAAGGGTAAGGAGAGGGGCTTTTCTCCAAGGGGAGCAGTGCTGAAGAGAGCACCCGCAAGGCGCATGCCGTAGGATGCCTGGTTACCTGCACTGTCCTTTTGCCCTTGGTGCTCTTCTGTTTGCAAGAAGTTAAGCTGCTCTGGAGGCCTGAGCGATACTGTGGAGTAGGAGAAACCTCGCGGGCAGCGATGCCCTCCCTTTCCTTCCCCCCCTCAGCAAATATGTGGTAACCGTCCGCTTGGGATGTTTCACTCCTCCGCTGCTTGTGGTTGCTACGGCTGGTCATGGTGTTCTTATCAGCAAAAATTGTGACTCTGAAGGAGAAGGAGCAGAGAGAGACGCTGGCAGGGGAGCAAGAGCCACGCGCTGCTGGCCTGCAGAGTTGTCAGTTACTGCGATGGTCAGTAAAACCATTAAAGCTGAGGCTGTGGGGCTTGCCCCAGGCTCCCAGGGCTGGCTGCTGACTGTGCCGCTGCCCCGCATGGGCTCTGCAGCGGCTCTGGCTCTGGCTTTGCTCCAGGTTTGTGCTTGTAACCCTTGCTGCTGGCGGGGCTGGCTCTGCGGAGGCGTCCCCCGCTCACCGCCCTGCCAGACCCCAGCAGCCAGCACCAGCTGGTCCAGCACCGGGGTCTGGAAGCCCTTGGAGGATTTACCACCTGCGCTTTACTATTCACTGGCACTTTATTTGCCCTCCCATGGGCAGGAGAGCATTAGCAGCCAGCGCCGGCCCCAGCTCCATCCTCCCCCAGGGATGGGTGGATCCAGGCACCAGAGGACGAGAGACGGGCTCCGGCCACCCCTTTCCCTCCACATGGCCGAGGGAGTTATTGACAAACAAGTTAGTGCTCTGAAAGAAAAACACTGCAGCATGTTTGAAGCTGCCTCCTTGATCAATACTCAGCCGTGGCTGAGCCTGCCGCCGACTGGATTTCAGATGATGGCTGCTGGGGTAATAAGAGCCCTGGGATCAACTGTCTCGGAGATTATTACAGGATGAGACGCTTCACTGCTTTACGGTGCTTACTCAAGATTTATATTCCCTATGTGTACATAAGGGGGTTGTCGGCTTTTGTCGCTGGTTGATCATTTTTGGATGGCGGTGTGTGCTGTGCCATTAGGGTTTGCTTAGGGGTGTGCGTGGGGTGAGTTTGGTGCACAGGGAGAGGACAGGCTGGGGGTGAGCGGGAGAGCCGGCGCAGGGACACGGTGGAGCTGGTGGCAGGAGGTGGGACCGTGGCACAGCGAGAAGGTGCCCTCTGCTCTGACGCATGCAGGCAGACCAGGATGGAGGCATGTGAAACACGTGGAACGGGCTTTCGCCTTTCTGGATGCTCCACGGTGACAGATGCGGTTTCGGGGTGCCCCATCCGCAGAGCGGGGGTTGGTGCCAGAGGAGCGGGCTTGAGCCATCCTCATTCCTCCATCGTGGAGGAGGAAGAGCTGCAAAACCAACTCCCAGGGGGTGTTCCTGCCCGAGGTTTGGATTGCTTGGCTTCGTCACGTGTGTTTGTTTTTCACCTTCTTGTCTTAACCTTCTACCTGTGTTTCCTCGCTTTGGGAGAAGGGCTGGAGTGATGAGATGCTGCGTGGGCCTCTCTGGCCTGGTAGCGCAGGGCTGTTTTAATCTCCAGCAAAGATCTCTCCTTCCAGCTGTGTGCTCAGGTGCAGGAGGTTAATACACTTCACGCAGGGAGGCACCCAGACAGGGGTGATAACAGTTGCACGGAGGGGAGTTAAATGAAGGCTTAGCAGGAGCAGCTGTCCCTTGGAGCAGATATCCCTGGGCACACGCAGCCGCTGCGTACCAGGCCACCTCCGGGCCCTTCCTTACCAGCTGCGGGGAGAAGCTGGGGACACCATCGCAGGCTCCCCGAGGAGCATCCCCCCAGCATCGGCACAGGTGTGGGGTGCTTCGTTTCCGTGGGGAGGCTTGAGACACAGGGGCCGCGCTGCTGCTGCTGTTATGTGGGGCTGCTCAGTCTCCTCTTGCAGGGTGTTTGCAATAATCCTGTTTTATAAATCCAGCCTTGGCCTTTGGCCTCCCTATGCTGCTCTGGTCTCTGCTCTGCTGCCTCCCAAGTTAAATCCACTTCTCTGACCGAGCCAGGAACAGCCAGGGCATACTTATTGCCATGTGGGGGCTGGGAAGAGAGACTCAGCAAAGCGTTGGACCAGTTTCCCTTGGAAAGCCACTGTGCAAAAATATTGGAGCAATGCAGGAGAGCCCTGGGTGCAATGGGGGCGAAGGGGCAATGAAATGAGGAGGAGGAGGTGGGCAGCACCCTTGGGTGCTTGCTACGTCGGGGACAGTCCCTCTGCACGCTGGCCCCTCAGGCAGCAGGGATGCTGACAGTAGGGACGGTTCCCTCTGCCTCGAGAGGAGGTTGCGGTCCCCGCCTGCGCCAGCTCCGATGCTCAGACCGTCTCCCACCGCCTCGCTCCCAGCAGCTTCGGGGCATCAGACCGGCTGCCCCCCCCAAAGGTGCTGCTGTGGGCGAGCACGCGTGGGTGAGCCGTGCTCAGGGTGGGGTGGGTGAGCTTGTGGGTGATCGGGGCTGAGAAGCGAGGTCCTGGAGCAAAGCGGGGGAAAAACAGCAGCCGTGCGTTTGGAGGTGCCATCCTCTAGGCAGACCGAAGGTCACCCACCTCCTCCCTCCTCTCGGGGCGGGGAGCCTTCTGCCTTCGCCACCACCTGCCCATCCCGAGTCCGTGCTGTCCCCAAGGCTCCTCAGTCCCGGGTGAGCCGGCGCGCTGAGCAGGGAGCTCCTGGTGGATCTGGCTGGGTGAGCAGCGAGGCGGAGGGGAGCGCCGTGTGGAATACGAAAGAGACCAGGGTGCGATAAAGCCCGCGCGGCACCATCCCCCTCGCAGACCCCGCCGTCAGGATCTCCAGACACCAATCCCTTGCAAATCTCCTGCTGGCCTCTCATGACCTATGGAGTCGTTTCAATTCAGTGTTTTCAGCCTCTAAATCTCCTGTCCTTAGCCCCCAGTGACTTCTGGGGAAAGAACCGTGCTCTTTAAAGTGCCACGGCCAGGGCAGTCCCTGCATCAGAGCCTGCTGGAAATTTGCAGGTATTTCACACCCATGCCTTATTTTTGGTAATTCCTCTAATTTTTCTTGCTGTTTGAAGCACACAGTTGACAACCCCAGGTCTGAAGTCCCCGGGAGGTTTCAGTGGCTGCCATGTATGGGCACGAGACCCCAGCCTGGCTCCCCAGCGTGCTGCCTGCATCCCAGGCATCTCGCAGTCCCTGCACGCAGTGCACCTTGAGATGGACTGATTGATCTGTAACACTTGAAAAATAATGGTTTAATCATTATTAAGGATTAGAAATAATCCTTGAGCTGTATTGATCACAATAACATTATTCGCGATGAACTCATTTGGCATTAATGGGGACATCCTGCAGCAATGTGTGGCTCCGGGCAGACCCGTAACCTTCCTCGGGGAGACGCGGCCTCGGGGGTTTGCTGGAGCAGCAGCACCTTCCCAGCCCTAAAACATGACTCCCAAGTCCTGCTTGTGAGCAAAGCTGTCGCAGATAACCCCCTCGAGGGCTCCGTCCTCATTGCCACGGTTTTAGAGGATCCCAAATCCAGTGGCCGCCCATCCCGTTCATGCCAGCAGCCCATCTCTGGGCAGGGGCTGGCCGGGGCTGCTCCCATGGGAGCCCCCCGACACGGCGTCACTCCAGGCGTGTCCCCCAGCAGGGAGGGAGACGGGCAGAGGATCCTCTGTTGCAGAGGAGGGATGGCTGGCTGCCCGCTTGGTCTCTCTCTCCTCCCAGTCCCCATCTCGATCACGTCATCAAAATGTCTTCAGCAAGGAAAATGCTGCAGAAGCAACAGCTGGGAGATGCCGGGGCGCTCCTCCCAGGGTGGGTGTCCGCCGGGAGCCAGCACAGCACCCTGCTACGGCTGTGCCGTCCCGCCACAGGCTCCCCCGACCCTGCAACGTGCTATTTATCAAACAAGAACATCTGGATTTATTTTTTTAAAAAAACAAAGTTGTGTCCGGATCGATTTTGATGAATTGACGTTTTCCAGAGGAAAAATATCTTCTGTTGAAGTGTCATTCCTGGGTGTAGCCGTCCCTTACTGCACCATTTGCAACCCTCCAGGCACTTCACACAAGGCGATGAATAGTTAAAGATGTCCATAAATCTTACCCCGGCCTGTAATAAGCAAACACGCTCTTATCAAGTATAGAAAAATGCATATTTCACCACTGCTGCTTAAAACACGACTTGGAGTAAATGCTTGTCTTTAATAAGCCATCTCAATATATAAACAGAGCACAAAAGCTTGGGGGAATGAGGTGCAGAATTGGGGCCACAGCTTTTCTAGGCAGCTCTGGGGAGGCAGGACAGTGGCTGCGCAGGTGAGCACCCCGCAAAACTGCCCCGAAAATTAACATTACTTGGCTTTTCTGTCCAGCCACGCGTTGTCTCCCATTCTCTTCTCTTTGCCACTGGAGCCATAGATATTTTGCTTCAATGCTCAGCTGGTAGCTGATCTTTGCCCTTGGATGCTGGCTATTGAAAGCAAGCACTTTGATTTGGAAATCAAGATCAAAAAAAGAGAAAAGATTAAACAGGAACGTTTCGACCGGTGCATGCCAAGATTATGCAGTGGTGGATACACGTTTCCCTTCATCTGATAAGAACAAGCTGTGTTCTCTGGCTGGGGAGGGTCAGATCTATGATGTCTTTCACTGCTCATCACCTTACTTTCGAGTACCTGTGCTTTGCTGCGCTCCCAGGAATACAGCACCCACCATCGTGGCCCTGCTCCTGCCGTGCTGCCGGGGCTGCCACTCTCCTGCCGGCAGCGGGGACCCATGAAGGACACACGCCGTGGAGCCTCGGGACTTCCTTTCCCCCGAGCGTCTGCTTAGAAGGGCTGAGGCATTTTGCATCCCCGTGTGCTGATGGGAGCGCTGGAGGAACTGGTGACAGCGGGGATGGCGCCCGCGACTGTGCCCAGGGCTCCTGCCCACCTCTCTGGAGATTGTCGTCTCGTGTGTGCGTGCTCTTATAGCCAGGCACCCTCCAGGCCCTGGGGAAATAAATTCCCAGGGATGCAGCTGGACTTCACCGCCCCAGTGGGCTCCCACCAGCATACCGGGTCCCTGCTGAGCAAAGACGTGCTGTTTCATTCTGGGATTTGTGGTTCACAGCGTGAAAGTCGGGTGTGCAGCAGCACTGGGAACCTTATGTGCGCCTCTGCGGTGCTGCCCAGGCGGTGACTTGGGGTTGTTGTTTGGCCTAGGATGTCACCATATTGTTGGTGCTCCTTCCTCTTCCTCCCAGCCCGTTCGGGGGGCTGGAGGTGGCCAGGGCTCCCCTCTCTCCCCATGCTCTGGCTGCCAGCATTGCTTGCGTGGAGCAGAGCATGTCCCGTCCCACTGGGGAATGCAGGGAAACGAGGAGCAGGCGATGCAGCAGCGCCTGCCGTAAGGCACATCTTTGCTTGATGCATCTCCCACTAACTCACTGGGGAGCCTTCCTGGGCTGTGACAGCCTTGCAAGCCTCATGGCCAATTAACCCTGTACAGATTAGCCATTCAGCCCCCGGAGCCGAGACCTCTGTGGCGTGTATTCCCCAGGAGCCTTGTAAAGCCGACTGCTGGTGGGAGCGGGTGGGCTGTGCCGGGTGCTGCGAGGCTGCGGAGATAAATCCTGCACCCCTACGAGCAGTGGGGGTGCCCGGCACCCAGGGGTCCGGGTAGCCCTCGGCTCTGCGGGCTGGCTCAGGACACCGTGCTACCTCCAGCTGGGCTTTGGTGCTAATTGGGTTGTACAGCCCTGGCGGGCAGCTCCCCAGGCAGCTGCCCGCACCCCCGAGGGCCTGGGGCTGGTCGAGGGACGGAGTGAAAGGTCTGTGTTACTTGTTTTGCTCTTGGCTTTATTTGCGTAGTGATGCAGAATGGATCCTGTTGGAAAGCCTGGAGCTCTTGCCCTCTCTGTCCCCTTTGGCTCTATTAAAGGGCAGATTACAGCTTCTTCCCAGCACCGCCGGTACCCCAGGGACTGCCTGGTCTCCAGTCCTGCCCTGCTGCACCCTCCGTGCTGGTGAGGCCTCTCATGGCTGAGCCTGAGCCCAGCGAGGCTGCCCCGGTGCTGAGCATCGCCCCGTCCTGCTCCTGGCAAGCCCTGGTTCCTCTGCCTACCCCAGCGCGGGCAGCAGCCTGCCTGTACTGCCTGCTGCCTCCGGAGCTATCAGGACCGAGACGCTTTTGTCTCCTTTGAAGCCTCATGCGCTTTAGTGAGAGGAGGTTGTGCTTGCCCCAGCCTTGGGTGGGACCTGGCCGGGCAGCTCAGCCCTGGAGCCTCCCGCCGCAGGCAGCAATTGCAGGCAGAGCTGCTGCGTCTCATAGCTGCTTCCTCTCCTGCTCGCCAGCTCCCTGGGAGCGCTGGTCTGTTGCAGACGGGCTCGGTGCCGCTGAGCCGATGGCCCTGGGCATGCGATGGGGTGAAGGAGGGCACGGGCACGTGAAGGGGATTAGTTCGGGTGGGCAGAGCCACACACCTCTGGGCCCCAGCGCTGGGGCATTTTGAGGGGGTTTCAAAGCATTTTTGAACGGTCTGCCCTGCCCTGCAGAGAGCTGGGGGCCGTTGGCGCAGGGACCCAAGTTCAGCCCTTGCCCTGCGCTGCAAATGGGAGCCTGCCCGGCTCCAACAGTAATGCCGGTGGCCACCAAGCTGCGGTGGCTCAGCCCTGGTTGAGTTCAAGGGGCAGCAATTCCTCTGGAGACACTGGCTTGCTCCGGAAAAGGCAGGAGCAAGCAGAGAAACACCGGCTCCCCGTGCCCAGGACATCCTTCTCTAGGCATTGCTGCCCGCGATCCCTTCTTCTGCCCCCCCTGCCTGCGCAGCGGAGGGGTGGCAGGCTCCTGGGGGATCCCCGAAACAGAGGGATGGTGGGTGCTGGGGTAGCACCCACGGTCCCGGGTTGACGTGGACAATGCCCAGATCCTCTCGCTTTCCATGGGCTCACTTCTTCTCTCCCGCTTGCTTTGCAGAGACTTGCCAACGCGGCGGAGAAGTTCCAGAAGGCTCACCACTGGCAGGACAATATCCGGGTAAGGCTCCGCGCGCCCCGGCCGCTCCCACCGCCTTCCCCCCGGACGCTGAGTTCCGTGGAGGCACCTGCCTCGGGGATGACTCCTGGCACAGGAATCAGCTCCTCGTCCCATCCCTCGGCTCTTCCTTCCCTCCTTGCCCACGTTCTCGGCTCCCTCGCGAGTTACCACTGGCCGTGCCGTGCTGCTCGGCACGCAGGCGGCCCCGGCACTGCTGCCTGCCAGCGCTAATGAGAGCAAATGAAGCGATTTTGAGCTCGTTTCCAGCCTCGCCTCTGCCTGTACATGCCATGAGGAGAAGGCAAGAGGTGAAGGTCGAGCTGGGGGCTCAACGCTGAGGGTTTGGGGGCCCAGGGAGACTCTTACCCCCGCCCACCATCTCCAACAGCCAGCAGGTTCGGTGCCAAGCGGGGTCTCACGTGGGGTGATGGCAGCAGTGGCTCATCCGTGGCACCTGCCAGCAGTTGCGGTGGGGGCTGTTTTTGGGGGAAGGAGCAATCTGGGCTAGGAGAGGGAAGATGCGAGTTTAATGATTGCATTTGACTTTGTAATTCTGGCGGTGATAGCGCTCAGCGGGAACCTGAAGGATTCTGTCTGGAAATGCTCTCAAATTATAACAATAATACAAAAGGAAGGAAAGATTGTTTTCCTTCTAGTGCAAACGGAGTCTACAATAAAAAATACTCCTGAGCCACCCAGCCGCTTCCTCCAGGTCGGGCCGGATCCTGCCCAGCCCTGGGAACCCTCTGCAGTCGCTGAGGGGACAGCCCGGGGACAGCCCCGCTGCTGGGCCTTGCTGGTGTGTTTTGGGGGGTATTTCTCTGTCTGCAACCGCGATCCACTCGGGGAGTAGAGGAGATGGGGACCTGGAGCCACATCCCGTTCATGCAGACCCTCCTGCCGTTGGTGGTGGTCACCAGGGTTTGATGTGGAGAGGAGGAGGCAGGAGGAGCAGAAGAGAAGGCAAGGTGTCGACCTGCTTGGCTTTTGCTCGCCACGTGGCTGGTGTGGGGTGGACGCTCACGGCCGGTTCTCGTCCCCCCAGGAGCTGTGTCCCGTAGGCACCCGGGGAGGCTGAGCTCGCAGGGGTCTTCCCGTCATTAGCAGAAGCAGCCTCGCTAAGGAGAGGTGAGGTGGCCCCGCTGGCCCTCCTGTCCAGCAGACGGTTGTCATTGGCACCAGCCATCACCGAGACCTTTCTGCATGAGAGCACTGCTGAATTACTGTCACCTCTTTCTGGGAGGCCGGTGGAGGGGAGGTTAAGAGGTTAACGAGGTTTGGTGCGGGCACCGGCTGATGCCAACGCCGATGCCTTGCCAGCACCTTGGCCGCGGGCTCAGGGCTCCCAGGGGAGGCTGGGAGCAGCGCCGGGGGAGCCGCGGGCACCTCCCGTGGGCTCTCATCTCCACCCCTAGCACTGGCCTGCCCTTGCGTGTCCTCCGGGGTCAGGAGCCCCAGGGCAGCTCATCCCCAAGCCACGCCTGAAGCTCGGCCGTTGGCAGCCCAGGGGCATCATGGTGGCCCCGGGCACGCTGCGCTGGGCTGGCACACAGGGGTGGATGCCCCGTGGCCAGGGCATGGGCAGGGTGGGCAGAGCTGGAGCCAGGTCCCTGCATTTTGCAGCAGTCCTTGGTGCTTCTGCTCGTCCCCTGGGCCGCAGGGACGGGCAGCTGCTGCGCTGCGGGGGCTCCTGCTGCAGGGCCCCTCTGCAGCCCCAAAGAGCTCCCTCTGCATCCAGACCCGGCTGCCTTCCGCTGCGAGGGGGTAACAGTCGGGATGCAAAACATGCCAGGAAAGGTTGTCGCGCTGGGGAGCTCTTGGCTCATTTTGCCATTCACGGCACAAACCTTTCAGAAATCCGCTTTCGTAGAAAAAATATTTTTAATAGCACTGTTTGCAACCCCTTAATCAAGGTAATTAGGAGCAAGTCACCCAGAAACAATGTGCAGCGATGCGTCACCGCAGAGCTCACCGCAGCTTTATCAGGACAGCCCAGACCTGGCTGGGACACTTGATGGACTGGCCCGGCTCTGCGCACAGCACCCGGGGCGCTGGGTGTTGGCCGCCCCAGCAGGCAGCCCTGCCAGGCCCTGCCTGCCTCAGCCCTGCCCACATCAGCCCTGGTTCCCGGGCAGAGCAGAGGGATGGAGGGGCTGCATAAATGGCTCTCGCTGCCGGGGTTGAACCTCCTTTTGCCATCCTTCATCCGTAAAATGGCAGGGCACGGTCAGACCTGCACGGCAGCACCGGTGACACTGGCTCTGCTGCTGCCCCGGCTCGTTGCCGGTGCTGGCACGGGCAGCAGGCAGGGAAGGTGGCAGTGCAGCATCCCCAGCTCCTCCGCTTCTCCCTTCCCACCGAGCGGCTCGCTCCTGGCCGCAGCTCTGCCCTCCTCTCCCAGCGTGTCGCGTCCTAACCTTGCGCCGGAGTCGATGACAGATTGTGGCGAGCGCGGTTATTTTTGTTTCCATCCGAAGGCGCGCCGGCAGATGCTGAGCGTTTGCGCTGCATTAGTGCTGACGGCAGCCCCATTAAACCTTGCTGCAGATGGGTTGCTATGGAAGTCCGGGGGAAAATGAAGCAGGAGCAGGAGCCCGAGCGGCTGGGAGACTGCTGCCAGCAGTCGCTCACGACCCATCTCTATGGGGAAAGTTTCTTTTTTCTCTCTTTTTTTTGGTGTCCCCAGCTGCGCGCCGGCCACGCTGGCCTTTCTGAAGGTGTTGAGTTCAGCCTCCTACCTCAGGGGGCTTTGCAAAGTGCTTCCCTGTTCCCAAAACACTCCCCCCTGCCCCACGCTGTCCTGGCCCGTCCCTGCTCCTTGTCCTCGCCCACCCTCAGGCCCCCCATGTCTCCCGGCCGTGCCAAGCTGGGGCCATGTCCCTGCGTGTCCCCAGGGCTCTCCTGGACACCAGAGCCTTTTCCTTGGCCAAAAGCAGTCTTGGCCCTGAGGTCACCCATGCAGTGGCACCCAGGGCACCCCTCACATTGTCCCTCCAGCTCGTTTCACCCTGGGGCTGGGTGGCAGCTCACGGTGGCATGGTGGGCAGGGACAGAGGGACAGCGGGGCAGGCTGCGGTGCGGGGCCATTGTATCACCCTTGGCGATTTGGAGGGGGGAGAGGCCGTGCCCTTCCCCACCTGCGCAGCGAGGGTCTCTCAGGGATGCATGTTCACCCACCAGCGACGGCTGGCGGAGCCCCAGAAAGGTGGCAGCTGGGTCCCATTGCCATGGGGCGGGCTCCCACCACGGGGCACTGTGACCGCCTGGCACTGGTACGGTAAGAGACCACAAAATGCTCCCAGTTTGCAGTGGCCTGTCCAACCACTGAGAAGCTTCTGGCCTCCGGGCTTGCACCCAGGGCTCTGCAGGGGGTCTGCCAGGACAGGCTGGCTCCACTCTGTCAGAGCCACAGGGGTCTGTCCCTCAAGGCATGTCAGGGCTGTCCCCCTGCTCTGGATGTCCCCAGCCTTGTCCCCCAGCCGTGGCAGCGGTGCTGAGCCCCCCGTGCAGACCATCCCCAGCAGGAGATGGAGGTGCCAGGGCTGCAGCCCACACCGCAATGCTGTTTACCAGGTTTCCATCCTCTGTTTGCCACCCTGCTCAGGCACGAGACCAGCAAAATGTACCTATAAAAACGCTGGAAGGTCATGTTGAGTTTTTTGCTGCCATCCTTTGTATCCATCCTCGCTGACAAGCTGCTGTGCTGCCTGCCGGGTGTCACAGCCAGCTCCGTGTTCTCCCAGCTCCTCTTTGCCTGCATGCTCCGCATTCCTCCAGGGTTTTCCAGTGCCTTAGGTTCTTTTCCAGACCTTCAGCCCCGTCCCAGCACCATCAGCGGGGTCTCGGGTGTCCCGCAGCACGCGGCAGCAGGGGCTGTGCTGACCCCGGGGACGCTGTCGAAGGCGCAGGTCTGCGCTGCCAGCCGCGAAATGCATCCCAGGGCATCATCATCACTGCGTGTCAGTCTGCTGGGGCTGCTGGAGCTATTTGTCCCTTTAAGGGACAATCCGATGCTGCAGAGAGCCATCCCCGCATTTATGTGTGCTTGGCAAGATTATATAAATTGCCTTTAAAAGTTGACTTCTTTATAAGCCATTTTCTGCTTCATAAAATGTTTATTACTGTTGTTTTTCTCCCAGTTCTTCTTCCTTGCTGCAATTCTCCATCGCTACACTGGGAAGCTTCCCTCTTCCTGCGCCTGCTGCCCCCCTGCCTCCCACCTCTCCCCACCTTTCGGGTGCTGGAAAGGGACGTTTGAAGGGTCAGAGCCCAGCAGGCCCTTTCTCCTTGGAAAAAAAAAATAGCTATACATTGAGCCGTGGATGTAAGAGCTGCTGGGGACAGGGTTTAACTGCTGGGCACAACTGGGTGGATTTGGGGTGCAGTGGCACGCGTGGAGGCGGCAGAGGGAGCGCAGGCAGCCCCACGCCGCTGCCCCATCCATAACCCCCGCCTGCAGGCACGCAAGCAAATAACAAAGCCCAGATAATTTCAAGCTCCGTTAGAAATGAAGCTCTGGGGAAAAGGGGATCGCTGTTTGCCAAATGGGGAAGGACAGGAGGAATAACAGAGATTTCACTCCCGGCCGCCCAAGGAAGGTGAGGGATAAAGCGGGGGGACACGGTGGCACGGCCGGATGCCCCTCCGTGGCCGTACAGCCCTGGATGCAGCATCCCTGCGGGCACGGGGCCCTGCTGACCGGCTGCTCCGTCCAGCGTCGCCGCAGCATGCCTGGCGCGCGTCTGCGATGGGAGCGGCGGACACGCTGCCACGCGTAGGCACCGGCGCTGTTTCTGTGGGTTTGCCGTGGCGATGCAGGCAGGGCTTTGTGTTCAAAGCGGCGTTAGAAGGGCGAACGCCAGTTCCTTATCCCTGTTTCATTTTTCTCCTCCTTTAATTACAGATCCTACTTATCGGCCGAGAACAGAAAGATCGTCGCCGTAACCTTGCACTTGCCCTTGTAGAAGGTTTACCTAAAAAGTTAGAAAATAAAATCAAATACTCTAATTTGCAGTCGTCTTGCCATTTCAAACCCAGTTTTCATTACAGCACAGAAAGTGCATTGAAGCTGTGTTTATAACCCTCTTTTAGATAACAAATCACATTTTCTTTTGGCTGGCGAGTGTGTAGAATTGATATTTTTTTTTTCAGTTTAATGGGTTTGTGTGTTCAGGAATGATCTCCATCAACTGAGAGTCTTTATTGTGTTTGATATAATGTCAGCTTTCATTACGCTCGGAGAATTACTGTGTTAAAGCACCAACCTTGCTGTAGAGCTGTTCTGGCCGAAACGCAGAACAAGAAAATCATTCACAAAAACCCTGTGTCGGTGCCGTTCCCTCTTAAAAGCCAAGGATGGGGCTCGAGGGGGCTCTCCTTGCCCCCCGCGCTGCAGGATGGCTGGGCCACCCATGGTGGTCCCATGGCTGTGATGGTTTGGTGCGGGGGCTGCTGGCTCTCCTCCCGGTGCTGCTGTCCCATCCCATCCCGTCACTGGCAGGGCAGGGGGTCCCGGGCACCCACCGATTCTGCACGGGTGCTGGCATCCCCTTGGCACTGTCTGCAGCGGAGGGGAGAGGCAGGCTCGAAGGAGCGGGAGCGGACGGGAGATGCCGTGTAAAGAAGAATAGCCGGCGAGGCGTGATCAGATAAAACGTCTTCTCGGGGAGATGAAAAAACTGTTGACGGGTCACTTAAATATTTCCCCAGCTCTGTCAGAGAGGCAGAGGGAGGAAATTGCTTTTAAAAAAAAGATGCCAGGGCAGATTATGATGACTGTTTCCACCTGTCCTCGGTAATGCGTACGGTCTCTGCTGCCGGATGGGATGCGAAGGGACTTGCATGGCAAGGGCTGCAGGAGAGGCACGGTCCCCACCAGACCGGTCCTAGGTCCATCCGACAGCCCAAGGTGGCTGGGACTAACCGTCAATATTTTCCTCTTCCTGGGGGCTGGGGAAGGATTCATCGTGACACATGGACAAGGATAGCTCTAGCCCAGTGGAAATAAAATGTTCGGCCACCCCCAGCCGCTGCTAGTGTTTTTCATGATGGCCAGAGCCAGCTGTGGCTGTCCTTGCAGGTAGGAATTTCTCCTAGGAATTCGTCCGGTCCCTTTGGGAGCCTGGTCCTGGCTGTGTCCCTCACACCGCCCCGTGGCAGCTGTTGCAGAACCACTTTCTCTGCCTCGTTACACAGCCGAGAAGGCTGCCGTGCCTCCGGCAGGGCTGGGAGACCTTGTGGTGAGCCCTCGCCCGGCTGGGACCTCCAGCCCCAGCCCCAGCTGGGGCAAACTGACCAGCATGGACCCGTCCCCAGGCACGGCCATCAGCCGGTTCCATCCCACTCCTCCTGACGTGGGTGGGCTTGGCAGGGGCAATGCTGCGGTGGGAACGCGCTGCGTCCCCCTGCTCGTCCCCTGCTGCCACCCGGCCCTTAACACAGACGCAGGGCTACGGGTGCTGCAGGCGCGGTACGAGCTGCGGGAGCTGTGTGACGCGCTGCAGGCTATCTTCATACAAAAGGTGCAACTATAAGCAAAATCTGTTGCTATTTCTGTGTGCTTAATGGTTCGGGGACACGAAGAACTCCCTAAATATTTGCTGCCCATTATAAGTGCTGATGACAGAGGAAAGAGCTGCTGGTGAGCAGAGCCACTGGCGCTGTGTGGGCACGCTGGCTCCTGTTTGCTGTCCCTGCCTGCTGAATTGTCACCTGGCTCATCCCCACATCGGCACGCCATGGGCTGGGATGCTGGCCCTGCCACCGGCCCCATCCAGCAGCTGGGAAATGGGCAGATGCCAGCTTGGGATCCAGCTTGTCTTCCCCACCACCCTCCGAGTTCCTCCTAACGCCTGGAAGGCAAACTGCTGCAACATTTGGCTCTTCCAGAGCCAATTAAATCTTGAAAGAGATCTCCTGACCGTAGGCGTCACCCATGCCACTCGGAGAAATGAAACCCACAGCAGGAGGGCTGAGATGGACCCAAATCAGTGAGGTGCAGTGGGAGCTACCTGCAAAATCGCCCCGAGGAGCTGCAGCGTCCCCAGGGCCTGTGATCGGCAGGGTGACCCTTACAGGATGGCAGCGAGTGATCCTGCGGAGGACAACAGATCCGCAGGAGAAGGATTAGCCAGCTCGGGTGATCTTATAGAAAAGCTTTAGGGGGAGAGTGAGCCATGGCCCGTCTGCTGCGTCCCTGCCAGCTGCATGCTCCGGCTGGATGGGGTGGAGCAAGGAGCTGATGTGCCACCGGCAGCTCCTTCCCAGGCTTTTTCGGGGCGGTGGCAGCTGCGTGCGTGACATGGTTTGATTGCCACCTCGTTAGACTGCTGGCTTGGAGGTTTGGGCCAGCACCCCTCCATCCTGACATCTCTGGACGGCAGCGAGGTAGCAGAGCACTGACCTTTCTAATGTTATTTTTAGTTGCTGTAATTGTTTTAGGCAAAAAAAGACCTATGTGAACACTCTTGGAGAAGGCTGTGCGGGTGGTGGCAGGGAGGAGTGCCACTCACCGCCAACCTGAGACCCCCCGTGCCCCTCCGTGTCGTGGGCTTTGGTTCAAACCTGGTCTGCCGGCGCGTGGCCAGGGAGCGCCCGTGCCAAAGCAGGGTCCTCCCCTGAGCTGGCAAAGCTCCAACTCGCAGCTCTCCAGAAGCTCACAGCCTGGTTTCATTAATTAGCTTTTTGCTTGGCGTTTTGGTGTAAAACCGGTGAAGGACTGGAGCACGGGGCTGTTATGGAGGGCTCAAGGGGTCAAGCAGGACATAGAGTCCCCGGCGAGACTCTGGCATGTGGCATCCCCAGAGCCCCGTCCAGGAGGTCCCGCCTGGGTCAAGCCCTGGCCGGGGGCTGCCTGGTGACACCAAACCGCAAGGGTTTGGCGCAGGCGTGGTGGTTACTCAGTGGCTTTGCTGGAGAAGCCGGGGCCATGGCTTCAGCGGCATTTGCAGATTAGTCTGTGATTGCACTTAACTCCCAAAGTCATTAACCCACTGAGGTTTTAGGAGACCGAAATAACCCCATGCTTACCCGCTAGCGACACGGCGCTTGCAGTGCCATTACGCAGATGCCGTTTGGCAATTACGGTGTGAGAAAATGGGCAGCGGTTGACACATCATCGAGGAGCAGCTACCCAGCATCTGCCTCCCCTTCAACATGAACCGGCGAGTGCTTTTTGGAGGCTCGTTTGCAAGTAACGGGGCAGTGTTTTGCCCTGAAATCCCTGGACGTCTTCACCTCCTTGTTTTCTTTATTAGTATTTATTCTGAAAGGCTCTAGAAATATCAGTGCTATTTACACAGACTGGGTGCTTGGTTTAATGTGGACCAGAGGAGGAGGAAGAGAGGATTATGTGAAGAAGGCAAGCATGGTTTAAAAAACACATATTAGGGAGAGGAAATTGTAGGGCCCCTTGTTGCTTCTCAGGAGACCCCCAGCATCTCCCTAGAGGGTCTCGAGGGCTCTGTCCCTCCTTTCTGGAATAAATTCCCACTGGCTCCACTGGCCAGGGACATGGATGCCCTGCCAGCTCCCGCGGGCTCCCTCGCACCCCACCGGCCCCGCAGCATCAGCGGGATCTCCAGTGGCGAGGAGAGCGGAGCCTGGCATCAGGGCATGTCCTGGGGCCAGGGCTGCGGTGACGCTGGCCGTCCCACACGTGCTATCTCGTGTGCAAACCTCAGTGGTGGCGTGAGGGGGGCCGGGATCTCACCCGGCTGCTCCTGGGGTTGTCAGGGCTTGAAAAAGTGCGTGGCGAGGGCTCTGTGATCCCTAGGGAAACCGGTGGGAGAGACGTCCTTCCAGGAGGTCTGCTTCCCATGCCGTGCCGTGCCGTGCCGTGCCATGCCGTGGGAGCACTGGCGTGGGTGAAAGCAGGACCAGGGGACCGGCTCTCCTCCCCGAGCATCACCTCGCCACGCTCTCCCCCACTGTGGGAGCGGGGCCACCACTTGTCGGAGGGGATTCGAGCTTTTTGGAGGAGCCGATGGAAGATAAAATGAATAACAAAGCACCTTCTCGATGGCTGTTGGTAGTCACACTCACTTCTGATTAAAGATCATTAAACATGAAATTAGCTCGTTTGTGTTACGGGTCTCCCGGGGGTTCCTTTAATTAGGAAGTGCAGATGGCCGCGGACCCGAGGAGACGGCAGCGCTGGTGAGGGGCAGGGGCGTGCACGGGGCCGGGAGCGGCGCAGGGAGGGCATCCGAAGAGAAATTAATTTTTTTTCCCCCTTTTCTTGTTGTTGTAAACCCCTCAGCATTTCACAACAAATCACAGATAATTAATAAGTACATTCCCTTAATGACTAGGCTTTTTAATAGCAGAAATTGGAAGATGCTGCACAGATTATTTTTTCACTTCCCCCTCTCGGTGCTGCCTTATTGCTGTGATTTGAGACACAGAGCCCGCAGCGGGGTCTAGCCCCTCTGCCCAGGAGGGTGCTGAAACCGGCCGTCGCAATCCCCGTCCTGGGGAACATCGGCCGCGCAGCCCGCCGGGGTCCCCCTGCGAGAGAGCAGCATCCCCGCTCCAGGGAGTTTTCCGTCCCTCGGTGGTCTTGTGTCTTAACAGCCTGGGGAGCAGCAGCAAACGGCTCTAGGGAGCAGGTTTGTGGCTAGAGGATAGCGCCGGCGAGGGGTTAGTGCCTGCCAGCTCCCAGTGGGGCTGGGACGATGGAGCGGGTGGTGCCGGCTGCCTGGCGAGCTGCTCGGACCTGCCGGTCCCTTTCCCTGGCACGAGCCTGTGACTGGGCTGGGCTGGGTGTCTCGGTGCCACCGGCTCCGGCACACGCCCCTGGCCAGGCTGGGCTGGGCGTCGTGGTGCTACCAGCCCCGGCACGAACCCGTGGCCAGGCTGGGTGCCGCAGAGGCAGGAGCGGGGAGGATGGGGATGCAGTCAGCGCCGTTAAGGTTTTGTCTGGGTTTCTGTTCTGGGCCCAGATTGCTTTCCTTGTTAAATAATAACAGCAATAATCATCCCAAAACGCTGCCTGTGCGTGTGGGGAGGAAGGCTGGTTTGCGCGGCGGCTGCTGACGGCTGATTGAGTGGCAGACATGTTAGCGCTGCGACGGCTGCCGGTGCGCCTGCATCGCGCTCACGTCCCGGCACGCAGAGCAGAGTCTCCGAGTGCCCTTTAATTACCCCTTCTGATGGCACACGAAACGCTGTTGTGACAGCACTGCTGCTCTCCGAATTGCCTCTTTAGGAATTTTATCAGCTGCCTCGCGTCCTGACATGCGGGGAAGAGGAATCCGAGCAGACCTTTCTGCCTAAATAGGCTCTAAATACCCCAAATTAATGATGTGCGTTTCTCCGCAGAAGTGAGAATGCTCTTCTCCCTGTTTCTGCCGTGCGGGGAGGGGAGCTCTGCCGGCTGCAGGGCCACTGCTTGCCACACTGCCCGTGCCTGGCTCTCCCGTGGCTCCCGATGCTCGCAACAGGACCAAAGCATCCTGGGCGTGGGGACATGGTGCAGCCTCACAGCCGGTGGCAGCGCAGAGGCCGCGGTCGCGCCAGTGGCACTGTCACGGGGCCGTTTGGCTGTGGCGGAGGCTGTGCATGGCCCAGCACTGCTGCGGCTCAGTGGCAGCCACGAGCAGAGGGAAGCATGGCAGGCGATGGCTGGTCCTTGGAGGATGGACGAGGGGAATGTGGGGTCCCGACTGTGTCCCAGGGACAGCATGAGGTGGGCAGGGTTAAGTCTCCAGCAATGTGGTGGCCGCCAGCAGCACGATGGAGGTGCCGAGGGGACAAGTAATGGGGAGGGACCCCTCTGCCATCTCCATCCCTGCCTGGCACTAACTCAGCTCTCCCTTTTCTCTGCAGGAGGAAGACATTGAGTACTATGACTCCAAGGCCGACACTGAATATGTGAGTACCGTCCCTGCTGTGCCGCTGGCACAGTCACTGCCCTGGCCCGGCGCTGAGCCCCTTGCCGGGACTGTCCCAGCACTGTATGGGGACGTGGCACAGCATTCATGACAGCTGGCACGATGAGAGTCTGCGGTGGGCAGCGAGTGCCCGATGCGCAGCCGTGTCCCCCCCAGCCGAGCCGTGGTGGCATCTGTCCGCCGGCAGCAGGCAGGTGGGCACGTCGCTCTGCTGCCTGCAAAAGTTTCTAAAATTAAAGCTGGTATCTGAAATTCAAATGAAGTGCAAACCTTTAATTAGAGACTGAATCTAATTCTCTGCCCCCCTCCCGGTATAGCCGTCCTGTGATTTCTGGCAATCAGTGCTTTAAATACAGACCCGACAGCTCCACCCTCCTGGTACTCCCGAGGGGCTGCCATTTGCCGGCTCCTCTGCGCGGTGACGGTGACGGCACTCAGGTGCCGCGCTGCGGGCGCAGGGCGCTCCGCCGGCAATAGCTGCTGCCCTGTGGCACCCCATTTTGCTGGCAGGTGACGGGTCACCCGGCTCCTATGTTGTGCCGTGCCACGGGATCCTTCTGAAATAGGGGCTCGCCGGGTCGGCGATGCTCTCGGCACGGGGCCGCTGGGGAGCCGGGTGCATTGCGGTGTCCTCGGAGCTGGCCAGGAGCCCTGTGCGGGGCGGGGTGGGGGCTTGGGGACAGCCCCAGGCAGCGCAGTGCCCCGGGAGCGGTCCTTGCCCTGAGGCAGAGCCGGCAGCAGACGTGCCATCGGGGGACAGTACTGCAGCGGGAGGGGAGGAGCAGCAGCACATGGTGTTGGCAGCAAACTGCTTGCAAACCACACAGCCTCGTCCGAAAATAACGCTCGGGTGACCCCGCAAGCCTTCAGAAGGCCCTGTGCGGAGGGGAGGGGAGGATCCAGGCTTGACGGGGTCCCACCAGCTCAGCTGATGCACCCTGCGCCGAGCTCCGGCTCTCCTCTCACCCCACCTCGGAGGTGATGGCCCAGAGCAGAGCTGGGGGCGGGCTGGAGCAGGGGATGGGTGCGTTCAGAGCAGAATTACTGTCGGACCACCAGTGCCATTGTTCCCAGGCGGTGACAGCAGGAGGGATCCTTGGCAGGGGAAGCGAGAGCCACGGAGTCTGGGAGGTGGAAGGGAGAGGTCGGGCAGATGCTGTGGCCGAAGGGGAAGGCGCTTGCTCCCCCGAGCAGGTCTCTGCTCACGGTCCTGCTCATTCGGAGCAGGGGATGTCTCCTGTCCCTCCCCAGCCTGGGGGAAGCTGCCAAAGGAGGGAGGGGAGGATCCTGCTCTCCATGGCTGCTCCAGAGAGGACAGGGCTAATGGGCTTAAAATGCATTAAAGTGGATTTTGGATAGAAGCAGAGGAAAAACTGGCTGGCGGTCAAGGCTGGAGGAGACAGCCTGGGGAGCAGGACGGCTCCCTGCCTGGGGGGCTGAGGAGCGGGACTGATGCATCCATCAGGCTGGGCAGGGCTTTTGCCATTACCGCCGCAGAGCGGGGGACAGGGGAGCTGGACGTCCCAATACCCGGCGTTACCCCGACCAGTCCCGGCTGCCCACACCCAGCTGGTGTCGGCAGTGGCAATCCAAGCTGGCAACTCGTGACTGTTAGCTTTGGGATTAGCCGTTTCTGGAAGCGAGGAGAGCTTCCCAGGTTGCATTAGGCAGGATTAGGAAATAGGAGGCATCTCGACCTCGGAGCTGTGCCCGCTGAGCCCTCCCGGCACACGGGGCACCGGGGAGAACCCGCGCACCGCAGCGTGGCACAGTGTTCCTGGGGACCACGGGGCTCAGCTCCCCGGTCCCCAGCCCTTCCCCAAGGGAGGTGGCCTGTCGCTGGGGAGGAACAGCCTTGCAGATCTATCATCGGCCACACCGACTTCAGTCTTTCTCTGGGGAAAAATCAAGCAAAATGGGGGGTGTCCTCTTACCGAGGTTTGTGGGTTCAGCAGGGAGGGAGCTTCTCTATCAATGCTATTCCTGCTTCCCAGTGAAACCCCAGCAAATTTAATTCCAGCAAAAATAATGGAGAGAGAAGGTGATGCTGAAATAAAAAAGGAGGGAGATGATACCCAAAGGTCTGAATGGAACTAAATAGTGCTCTTTCCATCTTTTCTTTATTTAGCTTCAATTTTTATATTTAAATTGAGCAGGATCTAGCTGAAATGGAGTTAGTTCTGATGGACAATGCCTATTCAACGTAACTGGGGCTGATTCACAAGCCTTACGCCGGCTTTAACTACGGCAAGAAAGAAATGAGCTTTCTATTTATTTTGCTCACATCTCAGCTCCACTATCTTCCTGAACAGATTTTGGATTTCCAAGTGGTTTTTAACAAATGGGAACATCAGAAAATTTTCCTGGGGGTCCCCAAGGCTCTCAAAATGTTTGCGGAAGCGAAGTTTTCACCTTTCCCTGCTAGCAAGGGCTATGGGGTTTATCCAGGGAGAAGCATTCAAATCAGCAGACGCTCTCAGTTGGATATCACAGGCAGAACAATGCAGAAATAAAGTGATTTTCCATCTTTAGTACTGTGTTTATGGTAGGGGATGATACTTAAGTCACGGCTACGGCCAAAATCCCCTGAGATTCGCCGTTCTCTGGTGGGAGCTGATGGAGCCATGCCCAGGTCCTGGCTGGAGGACCACGTTACGGGCTTCATTTTCTGCTTCACATCAGCCAGGAGCTGTTGGTTCCTGGGCTGTAAAGTGGTGGACGAGAGGTTTTGCTGTTGCTGCTCCTCCCGTGATCGGAGAGATGTACCCGGTGGCAGTGCAGCATCCATCAGGGCCTGGCATCCACCCCTGGGGACATCCACGCAGGCCCTGGTCCTTGTCCCCGTCCTCTCTGCAGGGTGCAGGGCTGATGCGATGAGGAGAAGTGGGATCGTGTCATTTTGTCCCCCTCCGATCTGAATGTCGTTGCTTCTCCTCCATAGGCATGCAGTTTGTAGGTGAAGGTACTGCTCGCCCCGTCAGCCGCGGGCACCTGCCCGCCTGCTCGAGGTCCCTGAGCAAAGGGGACGGACGGCGGTGGGGGGCTGTGCACCAGCCTTTGCAGCCTCCGGTGCGGGGGAGAGAGCAGCACCGGTCCTGGCTGCAGGCAGGGGCTGCTGGCCACAGGCAGGGGCTGCTGGCCGCAGGCAGGGGCTGCCCACTCGCTGCTCACCCCGCTCTGGAGATGTGGTGAGGAGAGGGAGGAGGGAAAAAAAAGCCCCTAAATGTCAGCAGCAGATGAAGGGTGTTGGAAAATTTAATCTTCCAACTTTCTCAACTAATGTGACATTTGGATTTCCTCCTGATAAGCTATCAGCCCCAGAAGTTTCTTTCTTTTGCCTTTTTTCTTTTTTTTTTTTTTTTTTCCCCTTCTTCTCTCCTCTGGCTGGTAATTTAAAAATAAATGGTCTAGAAAGATCTCTAAACAGTACCTTTGGCAAAGATTAAAAAAAGCGAAGGGGGATAGGGGAGCAGGCTGGCGGGAGAGGCTGATTGTTATTTATAACCTGGGCTGCTATAAAAGCAGGAACGTGGCTGGAGAACACACCGTCTCCCTCCCTGGCATTAAATTGCCGCATTTCAGGAAAAGCTGAGATATTTTAGAAGGAGAAAGGCCCTTTTGCATGGGCTTGGAGTTCCTCAGCAATGTGCCTTGGAGCTTGCTGGGGGGGGCAGAGAGCAGGACCGCAGCCCCGGGGATGGGCTCAGCCCCTCTGCTCAGCCTGCCCCGCTTGCTCCGAGAGCTGGCGCAGGGCACTGGTGGGTTTGCGGTTAAGGGGAAAAAAATCCTTCTGAATTTGGGAAAAAAAAGGGGTTTTGACATTTCCTCAGACTCCCCAAATGGGGTGAAGTGCTTTATTTGGATGGTTTCAAAATCTTTCTGTCTCAGAAGGTGGGAGCAGGTTCCCCCAGGACAGCTTGCGCAGGGAGAGCAGGAACACATGCTGTTCAGATCGGAGAGCTGGCCCTTTCTTGCAAAAAAAAAGGCATTTTCTGGCAACAACAAAACGCTTCAGCCGAGGAGCCCCCGGGTCCTGCCGCAAGGCGATGCTGCTGGTGGGTGCTGTGCGGGCACAGCCGGGGGCTTTGCCGGGCAGGAAGGCGTACACACCCCCACACCCCCCCCACCCCCCGATCCCTGGGAGGCGGATGAGTTCGTGCTGTCACCACTCTTCTCCCCGGCTTCTTGTGTGACCAAACGGTCCTGAGCCCTGGGATTAATTTCCCCTTGCCTGCAGAGGACAGCAGTGAACCCCCCCACCTCTGCAAAGGCTTTGAGGCTTGCCGGTGAATTGAGCCACACATCCCATTTATATTCATTATTAGGAGTAATCGCAGCATGTTGATATGAATATTTCGCTGGCTTTTCTGGACTTAACATGGATGGGTGCCCCTGGGAAATTTGAGAGGATGTGTTGGGATCTCGGTGCGATATATTCTTGATCGGGCACGTGAGGGGCAGGATGCGGGATGCAGGGATGCTGTTGGGGTGGTGCAGCTTGCAGGAGCTCTGCTGGGGCCAAGGGTACCGCGGGGGAAGACTCTGGCTACCCGGCGTGTTTGGAGCCACAAAACCCCAGCTGGCGTCCCGGAGCAGCCGCCTGCGCCGCTAGCCGGACCAGCCCTGCGTTTGTCATCTCGGTGCTGCCATTTAAGCAGTCACCATTAGCTGTGATGGCTCGTTCCCATGGAGATGAGCAATGAACTGGGGTGTCTGCATCCGCGGGAGCTGCCCGGCCAAGGCTTCGCTGCTGCGCCAGGTCACCTCCCCGGCTCGATCCGCAGCTCCAAACCCCGTCACTGGTGGGGACCCCCCATAGTCCTTGTGCCCGTGGGCAGGCTGGCTCTCCTCAGCCAGCGCCAGCCTGGGTGTGATGGAGGGCAGGTACTTGCCAAGAGCACGGCAGCCTCCAGTGAAGCTGTTGGGTGGTGCCACTGGTGCTCGCTGGGTGCTGGGGCATCTCTGGGTTTTGCTGCCTGTCCGTCATTTTGGGAGACTCGAGAAAATGTTGTGACTGGCAACCCAGCTGCTAAAGCACTGGAGATGGCAAAAGCTCTCAGCACATGATGACTTCTTGCTGGAGCAATAAATACGTATAATATTGATATATTGCTATGGAGTTGATTTCTAATGGTGTGTAGCAAATAATATATTCAAACTGTAGCATCTATTTGTGTTATGTCGTACATATTGTAACAGATAAATAGATGTTTCCAAGTTCTTTTGAAATGTAATGATGAGAAATGCTGCAAAATCTGGCTGGGGGCCTGCCGAGATGCTTGCAGTTAAACCAGTGTAAATCTGGGAGAACTTGAATCATCTTCTCCTTTGCTCTAATATAAATTTAATGCAGAATTTCTTCCTCTGGCCTTCCCAAGGTGGCTCCTTGTAGCCCCAGCCTAGCACCAGGATGCTCCCATCCCTGCCTGGGCTGGGACGGCTTTGCCTGCCTTCATCTGGGTGGAAATGACCCCATTCCAGGGGCCAAATTCAGCCTGGCTTAAACAGGAATAACTCAGTTGTGGTGGGAAATTTATGGATAAAGGATAAACATAGCTTGGACAACATCAGCTCTTTCCACGGGTCCGTTTGCCGTATAGGTGTCAGTGATGCATGAAGTGTCCTACGTATAGCTAGCTGTATATTTGTCTCTGAGATCTATACATATGCCTCTTTACAGCTACAAGAATGAGAGCAGCCAGACAGCGCCGAACCTGGCAGAATACAAATTAGCCCCTCAGAAGTGGGTGATATAACGGAATAATGATAAACAGAGGCGCGGTAATTATATACAGTAGTTCCAGCTCTGGTGAAGTGGGGAATAACCATGCCAGCGTGGGGGAAATAGGGAGGGTTGGATTTTCCCGGCTGACGGTGGGGCCAGCGGATGGGCTGGACCCGGGCAGGGTGCCCCGCCGATTTGAGATGGGGAGGGATGGGGAGGTGTCACCAGGACTTTGCTGGGCTCAGGAAAAAAAAGGTTTTAGTGTCAAAGCAGAGGTTTTGGTGCTGCAGGTGCCCTGGGGGCTTTATCCTATCTAAAGCCTGTTTTCAGCAGGCTCCTCTAAATCACTGTTCGGTGCTCAGAGAGGTTGGCAGGGGCAAACTATTGTGTGTGCAGCTGCTTTCCCCCAGAGACCTGAGCCCCGCATTGATGGCGGGCTTGGGGCTGGATCCACTCTCCAGCTAGCCCATGGCCCAGCACGCAGCCGGGGTGCCGGCTCTGCTGCGACATCACAGCTTTGCAGGGGGTCCGGCAGTCAGTTTGGTGCCTTTTCGCCGGATTTACGTGAAATTGAGAGCGTAATCTGGATTTCGATCTTGGTGACGTGGCTCAGGGGGGCTGGGGACGGTCCCTGCCCGCCTCCCGCTTGGCTACTGCGGCTGTAATTGAGTTCAGCAACTTTCTGGACGGCTGGAGCCCCAGCGCAGAGATCAGCTCCGTGGCGTGTTTACACTCGCGGTGCATCGGCTAGAATTAAAGCCCAAACCTCGCATATCAATCCTGTTATTCTCCCGAGCTGTGGCGAATGGTTTGGCCACCCCTCACAATGTCAATGGAATGTCACCGCCTCGGTGGCCGGCTGGAGCTGGCGCAGGGGAGGTGGCATCTCTACGCGTCGCCTGCGAAGGGGAAACTGGGAGGAGGCCAGGATGGGTGTTAAACGAGCTTCACAGTTTATTTCCCAAACACATCATTTTCCTTTAAATATGTGGCTTTTTCCATGAGAAATTCAGATCTTTTGCCCCGTGGGTTTTGTTGAGAGGAGCCTGGCCGGTGGGAGAGCTGCTTGTGCTGGGCCATCGAGGACAGCAGGATGGGACCATCCCCTACCCCTTGTCCCAGCTGGTGCCAGGGTGCTTTGCTGCGGGACGGCATGGGGCGTCCTTCCAGGCGGCCGTCCCCAGCACGGCACCGCACGAGCCCTGCCTGGAGCTGCTCGCGCTTCCAGTCACGTCCGCTGTCGTTTCTCCGGGGCTGATCTCTGCTACCGCAATCAGACAGCCTTACACGGGCTCCAAGATAGGCACTTCACGCAGGGGGAGGCACAAAGGGAGAGGCACTGAGCTGCTTCTCGAGGGGAATTCGCTCCCTCACCAGGCAGCTCGGTGGCCAGATCCGCTCCTGCTCTCCTGCACCCCGCCCTGCCCCTTCCACTCCCGCAGCCGGGGCCATGGGAAGGCAGCCGGAGCCGTCCTGCACCCCTGTGTTGCCTGTCCCTGCCCGCGGACGGGGCAGGCAGCTCCGCAATCGGCCCCTCTTCAGCGGGGATGTAGCTCTGGGGGCACAAAGGGCAGATGTTGCGGCATCTTCCTCCTCCTCCTCCCCACCCTGGGCATCTCGCAGCCGGCTGCAAACAGCCTTCCCCGGCCACTGGGCTCGTGGCAGGGACACAGCAGCCTGGAGCCATCACCTTCTCCAGGGTTTCTTTGCTCCCGGCAGGATGGCAAAGGCGATTTCCCCAGCTCTGTAGCAAGGCCACCCCTTTTCTCCTGCTTCCCCGCATGGCCCCGCGCCTCGGCTCCGGCCCTGTCCCGCTCCCTGCGGCCGCTGGCCGTCCTGCCTGCCCCAGCTCAGCCCAGCCCTGCCTTGCCAGCGGGTTCTATCCCCATGCCGTACTGGCGGCAGGGCCCCGGGAAGGGAGAGGAGGGCTGGCAAGGCGAGGGAGCGCGCTGCAGCGCCGGCAGTAAGGAATTCGCCGTCTCTCCACCGTAATTAAATATTGTTTGCATTGCTTATTGACAGAGCGCTAAGCTGCACTCCATTTTAATTTGTTCTTTGATAGTTGCCTTTTGCTGCTAATTGATTTTCAAGGCTTTTTTTTTGTTTGGGGTTGGTTTTTTTTTTGTCTGCTTTAATACCTGCCGTGCTACCAACGCCGGAGAGGCAAGGATAACCAGCACTCGCCTTCGTGCCCACCCACTCCCGGCACCCGCTTCCCCGTGCTGCCGGCACTGGCACAGGCTGCGGGCCAAATCCAGGACAAGAGCCGGCATTGCCAGTCTCCGTGGGGGGATGTTTGGTGATGGGCTTTGGGCGGCAGCGTTCCCAGCGTGCGCCCAGGGCTGGCACCCCCGGGTGACCCCATGTGCTCTGCTCCTTCCCCAGGACGATCCTGATGGAGAAGAGATCGAGAGGGAGAAGTCCAACTCCTTGAAGCTGGAGTTCACTGATGACGCCAACTTCAAGACCAAGGTTAACTATTCGTATGCTGCCGTGCAGATCCCCACGGACATCTACAAAGGCTGTGAGTGCCCCTCCTCACCTGCTCCGCTCTGCTCTGCGCTGCCAGGCCGGGCTCAGCCTCCACCTCTCCTGCTCAGGGTGCCGCAGCCCCGGGGACCACCACCCCGGGGTGCCCCGGCTGGGTCTTGTTGCCGGGGCAGGCTGGCGTCCAGCTGGGTGGGCACTGAGCAGAGGCAGAGTCACCGTGTCAGGACGGAGGTGACAATGTGTCCCTCCCCAGGGACCCTCAAGATCTTAGCACGGGCTAGAGAGGCAAATCAGGGGTTCGGGCTTATTTGGAAGGGATGGAGAGCAAAGGAGAAATGGTAATTATGGCACAGGGTAGAGCTCGGCTGTGCCCACGCAGCTGTGATCCTCCCTGGCGAAGAGCTCAGCAAAGCTCAAGGAGGTTCAAAGCGGGAGCTGGAGACGGTCAGAGGGACCGAGCAGCTCTGTGCAGGAGCAGTTACGGCGATGGCAACTCCCTGCTCATAGGAGGGAGCGAGTCGGGGCTGGGCGGTGGGAGAGGGCGAAGCAGGGATGCTTCCTCGCTGGCTTCGGGCTGCTTGGGGCTGAGGTCATTGAAAGGGAGGCAGAGCAGCTGAAATCCTGCAGGGAGGCAGTGAGGGGGGTTGCAGGACAGTGCGATGCCGCCCTGCGGCAGCCCCCGCTGCCAGGAGCGTGCCGGGGGTGTCAGCCCCATGGCTGTGCCCCTGCGGAGGGCACGGGCTGCTCTAGGAAAGGGGCCCGGGTCGGTGGGCCTGCCCGGGAGCGGGCAGGGAGCAATGGACAGACAGATGGATGGACGGACGGACGGATGGGATAGGATGTGCCACACCAGCTTTCAGTTGCCGCCGGGAGGTGACACAGTCCCTGAGCTTCCAGAGCGCTCTCCACCTCGCCCTGCCGCGGTGGCACATGGTGACAGTCGGTCTCCATGTCCCTCTAGTGGCTGCTCTGCACCAAGCTGGGGACTGCTCCCGGCTGGAGATCATCCTCCAGCACCCATGGCCGCATCCTGCGCCCAGCCCCAGACGCTGCTGTTGGGGGGCACCCCTCGTCTCCCTGCACCACTGAGGGCACCGCTGTCCCCGCACCCCCTCGTCACGGTGGCACTTGCCGAGGGCTCCCAGGTGGTCACGGCGGTGACAGGGGCTGAGTTCACGTTCCTGCCCTCGGCAGCCCTTTCCCAGTCTACAGGCTCATTACTGGCACGGCCGTGCTCAGAGCCGCATCGGTGCGACGATTTCGCCACGGCGGCAGCAGTGGATTAGAAATTTGCAATTAGTTTTATTACCCAGCTAGCGCAGGCCAGGCAGCTAATGAAGCACATCATGCGAGCGGGGGGCAGGCGAGTGGGCTGGGCTGCGCAGGATGAAATATTCATTACTCCTCACCCCTGCTCAGTGGCCGACACCGCGGCTGATGCCCTGCCACGGCCACGTAAATCACCCCGCTCAGCCACGGGATGAGATCAAATTGGAGATTAACGTGCTCCGGGGACTCGCAGCCGCTCGGAGAGGGATGCTGGAGAGGGGACGGGGCAGTGGAGGGTCCCAGGTGGGGAAAGGGGCCGCAGCCACGGGCACAGCGGTGCATGGGTGCAGGGATCAGACCGTGCCCAGCCACGCCGGGGTGCTCCAGAAAGCTGGGGTGCAGGGCAGGGTGCTCAGCCGCTACACCCCAGAGAGCAGGTTCGGGGTGTGGGCATGGGGCCACCTGTGTGCCTCCTCCTGCTGGGGACACCAGGGAGTGTGGCCGGTCCCCACAGAGCCACAGGCAGGGAGCATCTCCCTGGTGAGACCCGGCGGAGAGGCGCTATCGCTGCCTGGCACGCTAATTAAACCACTGCAGAGACGCCCTCCGCCGTCACCCCTCGCTACACACACAAATTACATCCTATATGTGTTTTATTTACTGTGCCGTTTTTAATTAAATCTGCAATCGCTCGCTGGCGGGGCGGGGCTGGGCTCACCCTGATGGGGACAGGGACGAGATGGGGACAGGGATGGGGATGTCACTGGGAGGGGGTCTGGCAGCTCTGGCCTCGACTGAGGGGGACAGGAGCCATCCCGACTGTGGACACAGCCTCCCATCCGACGAGCAATAGCTCATCACTCTGCGCGCCAGGAGAGCGTAGGGGCTGTGTTTGTGTGCAGGGAGGGTATAGGGGCTGCATTCATGCACAGGGATGGCATAGGGGCTGTGTTTACATGCACAGATGGTATAGGGACTGCACTGACGTGCAGAGATGGTTATAGAGACTGCGTTCATGTGCAGGGACAGTATAGGGACTGTGTGTGTTCACAGGGAGCGTACAGGGGCAGCTTTCATGCACAGGGATGTATAGGGGCTGCGTTTGTTTGCAGGGATTGTATAGGGACTGTGTTTGTTCACAGGGATGATACGGGGGCTACATTCATGCACAGGAAAGGTATAGGGGCTGCGTTTGTGCGCAGGGAGGATATAGGGGCTGTGTTTGTGCGCAGGGAGGGTATAGGGCTGCATTGGGCACAAGCCTGGTGTGGCTGACGGGCCCTGAGGGGCTGGGGGTGCAGGCGCTGCCGGGGCTGTGTCGGTGCCAGCGTGGTGCCCAGCCGGGGCTGTGGGCGCTGCCCAGGGCTGCTCCCGGCAGGCAGGACCCCGGCAGCCTGCTCACGGCCCCTTCTCCCGGGAAAAACCACGTCCTGTGACAGAGCCAAACAAGAAATCATCCTAAGTGCTCAGATAACAGCTCTGTGTGCGGGCACGGAGCTGAGAAATGGCTGAGGAGATACGGACGGAGTAAATCGTGGTTTGAAGGCACAGCTGCCTGAGGGAAGGAGAAGTCTTACTCAGTGGTGGTGCTGGGGTGGAGGGATCTGGGATTCACCCTGGGTGGAACCTGCCCACGTCCCGCCAGCGCCTTGGGGCCGTGGCAAAGGCTTGAACGGGTGATGACGGTGTTTCGAGGAGGGACAAGCGTGGGAGGAAGCCTTAGGAGAGCTAAATATACTCCTCAAATGCACCCTGGCTCCCCTGCAGCACCGCACTGGTTGTTCTGCTCAATGCCGAGGAGAGGGGCCACTCTCGGGAGCTCTTGCACCCCAAAAATGCATTGAGGGTCCCCCGGAGGGAGCAGCGCCTGGCCTCGGGGTGCTGCCAGCCGCCCGCTCCTGCCCGCAGCGGCACGGCTGGCACCTCCTCGCCCTGGTCCCGGGGCAGCCCGGCACGGGATGGTGGGGGGCTCCCCATGCCTGCCCAGGGCTCAGGGCACCCACAGTGTTTGGGGTGCCCCGAAGGGCCCTGTGAGTGCCAGGAGGTCCTGCTGTCCCCAAGGCAGCCTCCCCACGGGCCAGCCAGCCCCGTACCTGCCTCGCCATGCCGGCCCCCCCGCGCTCTGCCAACCCCCCTTGATTAATCACAGGCTGGGGCTGCTGGCAGCTTATCTTTTGCTTTAATAGCTGAATAATTTAAAACCGTTGTTTGCCGGCAGCTTAATTGCTTTTGCGTCAGGTGCGGAGGCCAGCGGGAATGCAGAGCAGGGCCCCGGGAGGTTCTGCACGGCCCCGCAGGGACACAACCCCTTGGCTTCCCAGCTGGTGGCTGTCCCCGGGGAGCGGGGCTGGCACAGTGGCAGGGGAGCGGGGTGTTTTGCCCGGAAGAGGGTGAGATGGCAAGCCGACTGTCCCCAGGGGTGGCTGTCCCCGCCCCAGAGCCGGGGGACAGGGACAGGGAGCACTCGGGGGAGCCCTGGAGGGTAGCTCCGGTCTCTGGGGACAAGGGACAGCAGGGTGACGCTGCAGCCTCGTGGGAGCGAGGGGGCTGTGGGAGCGGCTGCCAAGCCCCTGTGGGCTCCTCCGTGGGAGAGGGCAGAGGGGAGACACCGCCTCTCCCTTCCTGCCAGCATCACGGGGACGCCGTGGTCCCTGTCACCCCCCAGCCCATCCCAGGCTCCGCTGCTCCCCCGCGCCCACCCGCCCGCCCCCGGCTCTGTCTCCCGCAGCCACCGTCATCCTGAATGAGCTGAACTGGACGCAGGCGCTGGAGGACGTCTTCATCGAGAACCGGAAGGAGGATCCCTCCCTGCTCTGGCAGGTGTTCGGCAGCGCCACCGGTGTCACCCGCTACTACCCCGGTGCGTGGCGGGGTCAGCGGGGGGCGGTTGCCCGTGGGGGGCTGGCCGAGGGCAGCCTGGGCCCTTCTCACTGTGAGATGCAGGCGAGCGTCTCCCGGCGCCCGCCCTGGGGGCTGCCCGGCAGACGTAACCGTACTGTGCCGAAGCCCGCTGGTGTGAGCTCCCCACCAGAGCCTGCCGCTTCCTCGGCCGTGGGCATCCCTCTCCCCCGTCCCCCTCTCCCCCACCCCGGGACAGCCCCTCCTCGCTCACCGCCTGCCTTCCCCCCACAGCCACCCCGTGGAGAGCCCCCAATAAGATCGACCTCTACGACGTGCGCAGGCGGCCCTGGTAAGGGGGTGCCGGGTGGGGAGGGGGTCCCTTCACCGGCCCTTCCCGGACGGGAGCAGCCAGCTCCCCCCTTTTCATTTCACACGTGATTGTCATTGGCAAACAGACGCCGTAACACGGGCAGGGGCATCCGCGCTGCGGCTCTCGGCTCCCGCTCCCCTCCCCTCTTCCCGGGAAGGCAGAGCAGGATGGAGAGAGAGAAATCCTTGGATACAGATCGGGCGTGGAGAGCTGCCCCTCGCCCTGCTCCCGCCCGCAGCCACGGCGGCCGGTGCTCAGTCCCGGCCAGCATTCCCATCCAAACGGGAAGACAACCAGCTCTCGGAAACCATCAGCTGGGAGGATGGAGAGAGAAACGGGCAGGCAGCGCCAGGCTGTGGTTAAGCGATAGCTGCAAGCAGCCATTTGGCTGCACACGGAGTGAGGCGGGGTGGAATCGCTTCCCCTCAGCCCGGGTAGAGGTGCCGGCCTGGCAGCGCTCGTTGTCGTGCTGCCCGCGGGGCTGGGGGAGCTGCGGCCCGGTCCTGCCCACGGTTGCTGCCTAAAAATGTGGGCATGGAGAGGAAAGCAGGCACGGGTCTCCGGCACGTGCCCAGGGAGCCCCGTATCCCAGGGGAGCACCCCCTGCCCACCCCCCTGCCTGCGCCAGGAGCTGCCCCCTCTCCTTGTCAGAAAATTAGTGGCCCTGCTACTATGGTTAATTGTCTTTGATTGCTCCACATTAATCATTAACTGTTCTCCACTGGGGTGTCTGTGCGGATTATTGGCAGAGGGGGGACTGGCAGGCCTTTTCGGAGGGGCTGCTGCTGTGTATGGGGTCTACCGAGCCCGGCTAGCCCAGCCACCTGCCCGCTAGCCAGGCTGACCACGCACTTGCGCACCCAGCCCTGGAGGAGCGGCAGCACCCTTTGTGCTGGGGGGCAGCACGCCCCCAGGGACGCCCCTTTGGGGTCCTCTCCTGCCCTCGTGCCGGGCTCTGGTGTGGCACACAGCCCTTGCCGCTCCGCTGCCAGGCCTGGCAGGGGCCGTGGTCCTGCCTGCAGCCTCGGCGGGGCCGCCAGCGCCGCTCGCCTGCCTTCCCCTCCCTTGATGAATGGTGCTATTAACCACAGCCTTCTCCCGCGGAGCCCGGGGTATTAATCTGAGCAGGGCAGCCGGAGATGGATGCGCTGCCACAACCCATTACGGGCAGCATCTCAGTTGGGCTCCGTGCCGCGCCAGCAGCCCAGCCCCAGGGAGCGGGTCAGGCACCGAGCCCCCCGGCCCCCGCCGGCCAGCAGGAAGCCCGCGGGCAGCTGCCTGCCCATCCTGCACCCCGGCGTGAGGAGGGGTGTTGGGGACACACGGCGCCTGGGCCAGGAGGGCCCCATGTGCCAGCATCCCACATCCTGCCCGGGTAATCGCTTGTAATTAGGGAGCATCAGGACCTGGGATTAGCAATCAGAGCCTGCCCCTTCCCCAGTCCTCCCCAGTAATGGTGAGTAATTGATACTAATAACACGCTAATTAATTTGCGTCAGGCCCGATCCTGATCAAGCCAATAACGAGGCTCCCTTGGACTTCAGCCATGGCAGGATCAGGCCCCACGCGGTGGGATGAGGAGGCTGGGCTGTGCCTGGCCGTTGCCGGGACGGGTGCTCAGCACCATGCCGGCTCTGTCCCACGCAGGGTGGCACAGCAGGGCCGGGAGTGGGACCGGGTGCTTCAAGGGGCGAGGAAGGGTTCCCTAATTGTTTTCGGGGGGGAGGATTTACGTAGCATTATTATTTTTCCTCCTCGTAGCTAAAAATAACCTAATCAGCCTGGCCTTTGAAGCTACCAGGGGGGTAAATAGCATCTTAATATGGATGTGTGTGTCAGCATAATCAGCGTGCAGAAAAGGGCCTGTGATGATGGAAGAGTTTAGCATTTAGAGCTCATTAGGCTGATACGGTACCAAGCGGCGGGTCGCTGGCGGTCTGCCGTGCCGTGCCATGCCGCATCCTCGCCTCCGCTCGCCTGCCGCCGCCTTGTCCCTGCTCCTCACCACGGGGTCACCGAAGCCGTGGGTGCGCAGGCGGTCTCGGCGCGGCTGTCGGGCTGCTCGTGCCCTGGCAGAGCTTTGTTCTTGGGCTGCACCCAGCAGGGTTGGGGTCCCCCCCCAAAATGAGTTGGCCCCGCTGACCCCCCTCTGCGCCCCACAGGTACATCCAAGGCGCCTCCTCCCCGAAGGACATGGTCATCATCGTGGACGTGTGAGTACGTGGGTGGGGGCCATGGCCAGGCTGAGCCAGGCCAGGACGGTGGCACAGCTCCCTGGAGTGCCACTGTCCCGCGGTGGCCCTGGGGAAGCTGTGAGGGACAGCGCTGGCGGGGAGCCCCGTGCCCCCTTGCTGCCGAGCCCCCAGCACCCCTCTCTCCTGCCAGGAGCGGCAGCGTGAGCGGCCTCACCCTCAAGCTGATGAAGACCTCGGTCTATGAGATGCTGGACACCCTCTCAGATGATGACTACGTCAATGTGGCCTCGGTGAGTGCTGTGGGGCGGGCGGCAGGGCTGTGCCCCCCAGGCAGCTCCCAGCTCCCCGCTGTGGGAGCCCTTTGCCCCCAGACCCACCTGGCCAGGGGCTCTGCAGAGAGATACATGCCAGTTTTTTTCTTCTTAACCACCCACCTGCACATAAGCGAGGAAATGGCTGCTCGGGGCTCGGCTGTACGTGGTGGCGAATGAAAGCTGCCCCCGTCACAGGGTGTTTGGCAGAGATTCTCCCAGGGTGATCCCAGCCAGCCACCTCCTGTCTGTCACCAGCCAGTGACATCATGCCCCCCGTGGCGATGTCACCAGCTCGTGACCTCATGCAGCACAGCGGCTGTGCCACCGCATCTGTGCATCTCTGGGTGCCCAGCCCATGCCGGCCCTCCCCTGTCTGGCCGCAAGCACGCCAACGCTAATTAACGTGTCTGGCTCAGCTCCGTTAGCTGGATCGCTGCTCCCCTAATGAATGGGCCCTATTGCCAGCAAATGAAGCTGTGAGCGAGAGGCAGCACCTGCTCCCGCTGCCGGCACGGCACGGCACGGCACAGCACGCCTGCTTGCACGAGCCTGGGGGGTCCTGCAGAAGCAAGGGTGCAGGCAAGCCCTGCACTGGCAGCACCTGCTGCCGGCACCCGCGCCAGGTGGCTCGGTGCTGGATTTGGCCCAAGCTAGGCCCCCCTCTCAGCATCAGCTGTTCCCGCGACATGGGACACAGGATGCTCCGGCCGCCCGTGGAGCTGAGCGTGGTGGGTGGTTTGTGCCCACCGGGGGCTGCCTTTGGGTCCCCGTCCCCTTTCTGTGACCCACTGCCCTCCCATTCACCTCCCAGTTCAACGAGAAGGCAAAGCCGGTGTCATGCTTCAAGCACCTGGTGCAGGCCAACATCCGGAACAAGAAGGTCTTCAAGGAGGACGTGCAGGGGATGGTAGCCAAGGGCACGACCGACTACAAGGCTGGCTTTGAGTACGCCTTCGACCAGCTGCAGAATGTGAGCTGGGGGCCAGGCTGTGGGCTGGGGGGCAGGGCGGAGTGCACCCATGGGTGCTAGGGGTGATGGGAGGGCTGCAAGCACCCGGCTGCTGCCCCACGCCTGGGGCTTTGGCGTGCAGAGGGGTCCTTGTCCCCCTTTGCAATGTCAGGGGGACATCCCACCCCCCGGCACACTGTAGCTGAGGTTTTGCTGGAGCCACTGCCCCTCTGGGTTATTAAAAGTTATCAGGGCTGGGCAGAGGGGGCCAGATCCAGCCAGACACCGAGCTAGAAGCAAAATAAAGATGAATGGTGCTATTAGGTGCCGAGCAGCAATAACCACAGCATCATTTCCAAGCAGGCAGCGTCCCTCCTCCTGCCTGTTCACCCCAGCCACCCTCGCTCAGGAAAAGAGATGGGTCGGGGCCAGCCCTCCTGGCCACATCCAGCCCCGTGCCCGGCGCCGCCCGCTCTGGGTCCGGCCTCAGGCGCCGTCTCTCTGCCCCACAGTCCAACATCACACGTGCCAACTGCAACAAGATGATCATGATGTTCACGGATGGCGGCGAGGACCGGGTGCAGGACGTCTTTGAGAAATACAACTGGCCCAATAAGACGGTGAGGGGCTGGGGGTCCATGTGCCAGGCCGGGGCCGCTTGCCAGGGAGGGAGACGGCTGCTGCAGCTCCATTGCCGGCTTCCGCCTCATTTGCTGTGAGCCATGTCGCCCTCCTCTCTCCCCAACAGCCTGCTCCTGCGCCAGGACGCTGCCCTGGTAATGGGGTGGCTGACGTGCCGCTGCCGTTTACAGCTGGCTCCCACCTTGGCGTGTGGGGCCAGGCGCCCCGTGGGCTGCCGGGGGAGGATGGGGCTGGCGGGACCCCCAGGAGCCTGCCCTGGGTGGGAGCACACCCCAGGCATGGGGGACAGGGCTGCTCGTAGGCAGGAGGCTCCCCATCGCCACCCAGCTCCCCAGGACCTGAGACCTGTGGGGCGGGGGGATCCTGGGCCACACAGGACCCACGGAGAGCGCAGACCCCTCCCTGTGCAGCTATGCCCCCGTGCAAGGACCCGCCGGGGTAGGTGGCTTTGGCTGATGGGAGGCAGGACTGGCCGGCTCCAGACGGGGAGAGAGCGGCTCCCTGCCCGCCTGCCAGCGCAGCCAGTGTTTGCAGGAGCCTTCTTCTGCCTTCCTGCGCTTGGCCACGGGCAGCACGGTCTGCGTGGCAGAGGGCGATGCCGCACTGTCCCCAGGGAGGTTGCTGTCAGCTGGGAGCACCCGAGTGTGGAAGACCAGGGTGCCTGGCGGACGGTCCTCACCGCCGTGCTCTGCCACAGGTACGGGTCTTCACCTTCTCCGTCGGGCAGCACAACTACGACGTGACCCCGCTGCAGTGGATGGCCTGTGCCAACAAAGGTGAGCGGGGCTGGCACCCGGCCGGCACGGGAGGCTGCGGGGTTCTGGGCTCGCCCCTCGCACGGGGGCCGGCACTGTGCGTGCCGGTGCATGCTGCTGCTGGCAAGGCGCTGGCTGCAACCCTGGGGGACGGACAGCAGGACGGACAGCAGGACAGCCAGACTGCCGGACAGGCAGACAGCTGGCTCTCCATCTGGCTTTCTTTTTCTTTTCCAAGGTTACTACTTCGAAATCCCCTCCATCGGCGCCATCCGCATCAACACGCAGGTACGGCAGGGTGCCGGCAGGCAGGCAGTGCCACCCGCCTGGCAGCTGCAGGCAGAGCTGTCCTCCCGGGGGTGCCCTGCCTGGGGACACGCTCAGGCAGCCCCAGCCCCACTGCAGAGAGCCCAAAGGCTGGCAGCGAGCGTGGCAGCAAGCCGGGGAGCCGAGCCGAGCCCTCAGCCAGGCCTCGCGCTATTGAAATAAGTAATTCATCTTCTACAGCTCCCCATGGACCTGCCGCCTTTTGAGTGACTAATTATGAAACGTCAGGCGTTAATCAGCGCAGAGCAGAGCCAAGCGTGGGCAGGGAGCGAGCGCAGGCAGGGAGGGAGCAAGCGCAGGCAGGGCCAGCCCCAGCAGAGCCAGGCGTGTCCACTCCCACCCCGTCCCCCTGCCCCTTTTCTGCCCCTTTTCTTTATCGGGTGCACACGAGGAGCCATGGTGGGCAGGTGATGGAGGGTCCCCAAGCGGGGCAGCCCCTCAGGGCAGGGCTGGCATCGTGGCACAGGGGCTGCCCCCCGGCCCAGAGGTTTGCTTTGTCAAGGTGAGCCAGGATAAGGGAAACCTGTGCCGGGAGAAGATCCCAAAAGGCTGGCGGTGGCAGCCAGGGAGACAGCAGCGATGTGGTCTGGGCGTGACGGAGCCAGCCCAGCCCCGGGGGTGGATGGGAGCCGGGGGGACTTTGGCTAGTGCTGCCTGGGGGGCCCCTGCCCTGCCCGTGCACAGCCGATGGCGAGCAGCACCCTGTTTGCATCTCGACAGGCCCGTTCAGTTCCCAGCTGGAGCCATTACCCTCAGGTTCCCAGCTGCCAAGCCCCCTCCCCTAGCTCAGCCTGTAGCTGGGGGCTGGCACCAAGCGCCCTGTTAATAATCCCTGGGGTGTGCGTGGGGACAGGGGTGTCACAGGGTTGGAGCAGGGAGGCATCTGGCTCCCATGTCATGCTTCACCCTGCCCTGTGTCCCTGCAGGAGTACCTGGACGTGCTGGGCAGACCCATGGTCCTGGCCGGGAACCGAGCCAAGCAGGTTCAGTGGACCAACGTCTACCAGGATGCCCTGGTAAGGACCCCCAGCCCCAGGGTGCGTGTCCAGAGAAGGGCAACAGAGCTGGGGAAGGGTCTGGAGCACAAGGCTGATGGGGAGCGGCTGAGGGAGCTGGGGGTGTTCAGCCTGGAGAAAAGGAGGCTGAGGGGAGACCTTATCGCTCTCTACAACTACCTGAAAGGAGGTTGTAGAGAGGTGGGGGTCGGTCTCTTCTCCCAGGTAACAAGTGATAGGACGAGAGGAAATGGCCTCAAGTTGCGCCAGGGGAGGTTTAGACTGGATATTAGGAAATTTTACTTCACTGAAAGGGTTATCAAGCACTGGAACAGGCTGCCCAGGGAAGGGGTTGAGTCACCATCCCTGGAGGTATTTAAAAGCCGTTTGGATGAGGTGCTTAGGGACATGGTGTAGTGGTGGTCTTGGCAGTGTTAGGTTTACGGTTGGACTTGATGATCTTAAAGGTCTTTTCCAACCTATACGATTCTGTGATTCTGTGGGACACCAGCCCCAGGGTCCCACACAGCCCCAGGGTGTGGGTGGGGACACCGGCCCCAGGGTCCCACACAGCACATGCCCCCATCTCCCTTGCCAGGGGGTAACCCCCCTCTGCTGCCCACCCCCAGCTCTGGGCCCTGGGGCCAGCGAGGGGCCGTGGGACACCCTTCTGTGCTTGTGCAGGGGCTGGGCCTAGTGGTGACGGGCACGCTGCCGGTGTTCAACCTGACAGAGGACAGCAGTGACAGGAAGGTAGGAGACTGTGGCTGCCACCGCCCTGGCTGCACTGGGACCCCCGGGTGTGGGGGGGTGACACTGGGTGCATGGCTGCAGGGGGGGCACTGGCTCCCCCAGGGTGCTGCCTGCTCTGCACCCCCTCCCTGGGATGAGACCAGGGGTGACTGCCATCCCTGGGACCCAAAATGGCCTTGGCTAGCTTTCCTGGCCCAATGGGGACAGCTGGCAGCTGCAAGTCCCTGTGGGGTGCAGTGTCCCATGGAGGGCTGATGGGGGGCTGGCACATCTCGCCCTGTGCCTCTGCGGTGTCCGGATCTGACCCACGTGTTCCGGGAGGGAGAAGAGGGCCATCCCCTCTTTCCCCATCCCTGTGCTGGCGGTGGCAGGTGACAGCCCTGCTCCCGCCGCCTCCCTACCTGCGCTTCCTTCCAGAACCAGCTCATCCTGGGCGTGATGGGGATCGACGTGGCTCTCAACGACATCAAGAGGCTGACACCGCGATACAACGTGCGTGGGGGCTCCTTCCCCTCCGTCCGCGCCCTGTGCTTCCCGAGCCTGGCGTGGGAGCCTGCTGCGGGGAGCCCCGAGCTGCCCCCCCAGCCCCCTGTAGCACCTCCAGCAGCGCTGGCAGTAGCGGGGTGCAGAAGCCATGGGTGCAGGCAGGGACCGGGGCAGGCGGGCGGGCAGGGTGATGCTCTGGGACCCAGAGCAGAGCCAAAACCCTTGCAGGGAATAAACCTTACCAGCCTGGGGAAAGGGGCAGCGGACAAAATCCAGAGCAGAGGTGAGAGATGCTGTTGGCCTGAGAACAGAAATAGATGGACAGAAAAGTCTGGGCCCCAGGGGTGGCATGGGGTGAGCTCTGCCTGCAGAGATGAAGGCGGTCACACCGGCACGGCACGCTGCAGAGCCACCTGGCTGGCCTCATCCCTCCTCCTGTCCTCCCACAGCTGGGGGCAAATGGTTACGTCTTCGCCATCGACCTGAACGGCTACGTCCTGCTGCACCCCAACCTGCAGCCCCAGGTGAGGAGGGGCCCGTCGGGGCGGCAGCAGCAGGGGTTAGCCGGGCCCTGTGGGACACGCGGCTTCCTGGGGTCGTTAGGAGCTAATTGTGGGAGTTGTGATGAGTTTGTCTGGACTCAGCAGCGGCTGCGGGAGCCCTGAGCCCGTCCCCGGCTCTCCCTTTCTGCCTGCAGATCATCAATTTCCGTGAGCCGGTGACGCTGGACTTCCTGGATGCTGAGCTGGAGGATGAGAACAAGGAGGAGGTGGGCAGACCCGGGGGCAGCTTTTGGGATACAGGCTGGCCCCCCTATCTGCCATTGCAAAGGGCACTGGGCCCCTCCAGCCTGCCCTGGGGAGCACCTCATCCTACGGGCCCCGGCACAGCTCCTGTGGGGCCACGGCGGGGATGGGAGCTGGGTCACTGTCCCCTGGGTGCCAGCATGATGAGCCCCCCCAGGCTGCTCACGCCTCGCCCCTGCACCCCACGGGTCCTCAGTGCCACCTCACTGGGGTGGGTGCCCGCGGGCACGTGGCCAGGCTCTCTGGCCCTCAGTCGCCTCCTCCGTGTCCCGCAGATCCGGAGAAGCATGATTGATGGCAATGACGGGCAGAGGTTCATCAAGACCCTCATCAAGTCCCTGGATGAGGTAACACTGCAGGGGAAGGGGGTCACGGCCGAAACTACCGCCGTGCTGAGCGCCCAGCCCCGGCGGTGGAGAGTGAGGGGCTGTGTCTGGCACCGGGCTCGGAGCCGGGGTCCCATGTCACCACGCCGGCAGGGTCCTGGCACCGCAGAGGCCTGACTGGCTCCCTCTGACCCACAGCAATACATCGACGAGGTGTTCAGGACCTACACGTGGGCCCCCATCAAAAGCACCAACTACAGGTGAGCGGTGCTGCCAGCCCACCTGCGCTCGCCCGGCTTCGGCTGGACCTGCACCAGCGCAGGGCTGCGGTCTTGTGCCTGCAGCTCGGGAGGTCTCCGAGGCCACCAGGCACGTGTCCCATGGGCTGCGGGGTTGCAAACGTGCTGTCACATCATTGCACACAGCCAGTGATGGCACTCCCGAAAGTGCTGCCCACCAGTATTTGGCACTGCTGAGCCAGGCCACAATCCCCGGGGCTCAGGACGGGCGCTGCAGGGCCGGCGTGCAAGGTGCTGAACAAGGGACACTCCTGCCACTGCCCGCCCGCGCAGCCAGGGGCTTGCGCAGGTCTCTGCCTGCTCCGGGGTGGGTGACAGTGACGTGCACCCACCCTGCAGCACAGGCAGTGGCTTCAGAGGCAGAGAGCAAAGCTCCCTTCTGCGTTTATCGCCCAGTTTGCACCAGCAGATGTGTAAAAAAGACCCCAGCATCGTCATGTCCGTGCTGTCCAACTCGTGCTGCCTTCGTCCTGTGAGGAGCCGTGTGGTCCCCCTGCTGCCCAGTGTACCCTCCTTCTCCTCGCCACCCAGCTCAGGAGGGGCTGGCAAGGGTCACTGCCACCTCCCAGCGCTGCCAGGTGTCCGCCGTGCAGCCCTGGTCCTGTCCCCCATGGTGGCAACCCTCCAGAGCCAAGCAGCAGCGTGGAGGAAGGGACAATGACACGGGGTGACACGGCTGGGGCTGCAGGTTGATCTGTAGGGCGAAAGGTGCTGCCAGGGGCCTGCGCTCCCGTGGCTCCGCACCACGGCAGGGATGGTCCCCGGGGTTCCCTGGGACACCGTCAGCACAGGGTGCCACTAGCACTGAACAGAAAAAAGTCACCACCCTCCTCTTGCCACCTGTGGTATGGGGTGCCACCACCTCGGCCCTCTGTGCTGGTGTGCCACCACCTCTGCCATGCTTTTTGGGGTGCCCCCATCTCTGCCATGCTTGCTGGGGTGCCCAGTCCGTGAGCCAGGTGGAGTGCAGGAGGGACTGGCTGGAGGGGTGGCTTGGGGGGCAAGTCCAGGTCCTGGTGGCTCAGGTGTGGGTGTGACATCCGATGAGAGTCAGGAATGTGGCCCTCACCTGCCGGTGCTCGCTTATCCCGGGCAGCACCTGGCACAGACACCGTCACCGAAGGCCACTGGCCGCTGCAGCCGGCACCCAGGAGCCCAGCTCCCTCCGGCAACGTGTCCCATGGGTTCAGCAGCCCCACCACCACCTCCTGCCACCTCCTGTCCCATCCCCGTCCTGCACCCTGTGTGCCAGACGCTTGGCTGGTGGATCCCTCTCCTTGGCTCACCAGTAGCCATTGCCTGTGTAACGGTTGTCTTCAGTCTCTCCTTGCTGGGAAGGTTTTGCTCCTTTCGAGGGCTGTGTCTGTTCCTGCCTTCCTCCCTTACGGGGATGTCGTGTCCCTATTCCACGTGCATCTCCCTTGGTTCCCGGGCAGGTCCATCCTGCCCATCTCAGCCCTGGCTGGACACGCTTGCCACCTCCTGTGCTCGGGGGTGCCCCCGCGATGGCCCTGCGTGCCACCAGGATGACCCTAGGTGCTCTGAGGATGGCCCTGGCTGCCCTGGGGGACAAACCTGGGTGCCACCAGAATGGTCCTGCGTGCTCCAAGGGTGGCCCTGGGTGCCTCAGGATGACTCTAGGTGCTCAGAGGATGGTCCTGGTTGCTCCAAGGGTGGCCCTGGGTGCTCCAGCATGACCCTGGGTGCTTTGGGGACAACCCTGGGTGCCACCAGGATGACCTTGGGTGCTCTAGGGGCGAACCTGGGTGCCCCTAGGACAGCGCTGGGTGCAGTCCCTGGAGAGAAGGACACAGCGGGGTGTGCGGGAGGCCAGCGGAGCTGCTGCCTGCCGTCAGCTGGGGCTGGGTGCTGCCGGGGGGTGCCAGGCAGGGGCTGGGGGCCGGCCGAGGGCTTTGGGTGGGTGTAAAGCCTTACACCGCCTGTTTGCTCTCCCCATCCGCAGCCTGGGGCTGGTTCTGCCTCCCTACAGCACCTACTACATCCAGGCCAACCTCAGCGACCAGATCCTGCAAGTGAAGTGTAAGTAGCCCCTGGCTTTCCCTGCCGCCCTCTCGCACTCCCGCTTGCCCCCACGCCGGCCCGCGGCTGTCGGGGGGGAGAAACACGAAGCAGTAACTTGTGAAAAGAGATAGGGATCACTATGAGAGGCAAAAAAAAAAAAAGCCTTAAAAATAAGAGAGGCGTGAGTAGAGGTGAATGCACAGAGGGAAAGCGAGCTGCCTGCCTGGGGTGCCCCGGGGTGCCAGGGTTTGGTCCTTGCGCTTTGCACCCCAAAACCCGAGCCCCAGGCTGCAGGCAGGCGCTGCCCGGCGCAGGCAGGGGCTGCACCGCTGCCCGTTCGCCTCTGGGGACGAGGGACGATGCTGTAGCAGCCAGTTAATTTGCGAGCCTGGGAAAGTTTGCATGGTTCTCTTTAATTTCCTTTGGTTTATTACGATTCTTTGGTTTTGGTTTAAGCCATTTATTCTTCTTTTTATGAGTTCCGTTTCGGTTGGTTTCGATTTTTGTTTGGAATTAATCTGTGTACGTGTGTGTTAGCCTGGCCCCCCCTTTCTCTCTCTTTCTCTCTCCCCTGACCCCCCAGCCTTTTTCCCACCGCAGGTCCACGCTGCTCCCGGGGACCCTCTCCCCCGTGGGAGAACCGGACCCTTCCCCTCTCCCCTCCGGTTCCCCCCGTTTCTCCCCCTCGGCCGCCCCGGCGGCTTGACCCCAGCCCCCTCGAGATCCGGCCCCTGCCGCCCCCTCCATCCATCGGCAGGAGCCCCGTGTCCCCGCGGGGACGAGGCCAGGCTGTCCCCGTCCCGGGAGGGGGGCTGCCCCCGTCCTCCCGGCTCTGCCCGCCGTGCCGTGCATGCCCCCGACTCAGTGAGGACATTTCGATATCAAGACTGTTGCAACTGTTTGCTACTGACTCTCATTTTCCTTTGGAGTATTGGATATATATATATATATTTCTCTAGTTATATCTTTGCAATTTTTTTTTATTCTTATTTCACCGTGGCTTTTTCTTTTCCTTTCGTTACTGGGTTTTTCTTTCTTTTTCTTTTTTTTTCATGTCGTTTTTTGCAAGAGGTTTCCTTTTGGTATGATTATGATACACAATATTTTTATTCAAACGGCGATTGAATAAAATATTGTTTGTGCCCCCCTTCCCCCTTTCCACCCAACCCCCTTTTTTTTTGTTTGTTGTTTTTTTGTTTGTTGTTTTTCTTGCTTTCTCTCTATGGTGGATTCACACAGTACCAAACATCAAAATGAAGGGCAAGTATTTTCAGTCTCAGACCACTCACCTTCACCACCCCGTCCCCCGCCCCGTGTCCAGTCCCCCCCCAGCCCCCCTGCTTGCCCATCTCCCTGCCCGTTTGCCACGCCGAACCTGCAAACCGCCACCGACTCGCCCTTCCTCCCTCCTCCTCCTCCTCCTCTCCTCCAGTTCCCCCTTTATTTGAAAGCAACATGTCTTGTTCTGTCCATGAGAGCTTTGTCACGACGATCCCCCCACTCCCTCCCTGCGCATCGCTCCCAAACCCAGTTCGATATTGTTCAAGAGCCGATCTCGTATGAAACTCTGCCATTTTTGATCCACGAGGTTTTTCGTAGCTAGTTTGATACCCCGCTCTTCCTGCCCCCTCCCTCTTCTTGCTCCTCTCACCCCGCTCGCCCCCTCCGGCTCCTTCTCCCCTCACCCCCGTCCCCTCCCTCCGCTTCCTCCTCCCCAAGACAACTCAACCTGAAAGGGATAGGGCTGTGCAGGGCGTGGGGGGCTGCGGGGTGGGCGCCCAAAGGTGGCGGGGACGGAGGGCAGGTGGGGGACCCAGTCCTCTGCCGCCGTCGCCCTCTGGGACAGGCTTTTTTGGGGAAGCCCCCCAAGCAGAAGCGCTCAGCGGAGGTGGGGATGGGACTACCCCGGGGCGATGCCACCCCGCTGCGTAGGGGACGGCGAACCTGGCCCCACGGGGATGCGGGGAGGCCGAGCCCCGAGGTGCTGCGCTGCCCGCTCCCACGGCTGCTCGGAGGCCGGCCCGGGGCCCAGCATGGCATGAAGCCCCTGGCAGCCGCAGCATCCCGGCGCCATCCGTGCCCCCGGGAGCAGCCGAGTTTGAGCCCAAAGTCCCACCGAGCCCAAAATCCCACCGAGCCATCCCTGCTGCAGCGGAGCGGGATGTCGCCCGTGTGACGCAGCTCCCGCGCAGCCCCGCGGCGGGCCAGGGGACGCCCCGGCACGTGTGGTCCCCGGGGACCCGCCGCCACGCGCCCTCCCGCACGAGCCCCGCGGGGCACCCCGCAGGCAGCGCCCGCCGGCAGCCTGCCCGGCAGCACCCGCTCCCCAGCGCGGGCAGGGGGATGGCTGTGGGGGGCACGGCCGCGCGGGAGGGGACGGGGGGGACGGGGCCAGGCGGGCAGGACAGCGGGGAGGTGGAAGTGTCACCCTCAGCCCTGTTCTATCAGCTTTGAGTTGCCTCCTCCCGGCGCCCCTGCGATGGCAATGCTGATGGACCAAGTACGAGTGTTTTGTACTCCTCTCCTCCTCCTCTTCCTCTCATCGGCTTGTACCCAGCCCCTGCCTACAGCCCTCGGAGAGCAACAGTCCAACCTCTGGCTGTGCCCTGCAATGCACTGGGGGCCGGTGGGAGGGCGAGGGGGTGGCGGTGCCCGCTGGGGGGGCCGGCGGCCCCGGGGTATCCCGTGGCACCCCCCCACGCACCCCCTAACCCGACTCGCCCCCGCAAACTGAACCCCGCATCCGCTGCCCCTCTGCCGGGGGGGGGGGCCCTGAGGGGCACCCCAAACCCTGCTGGGCTGTGACCCCCCTGCTTAAAGCAGAGCGAGAGTCGGGCTGGCAGGTGAGCATGGGCCCCCGTCCCCGTTGGGGTCCCACCGCCCCGGGGAGGGAGGGGGCCGCCAGCGCCCGGCGGCAGAGCCCGGCAGCGCATTGCACGGCACTTCGCTGGGCGGGCAGCCTCTGGTTGGACTGTCCTCAGCAAGGTTCCCCGTTTGGCCATGTCGATGCCTGAAAACTCCTTTTTCTTTTTCCCCGACAACCGAGTGTTTTGGTGATCCTCCGGCCAGGAGCACAGCATGCGGTTCCCTGCCCTCGCCCACCCCCCGACCCCCCCCCCGAGAGAGAGACGCCCCGCGCCCTCCCAAACATGCATATATATACATGTGCGCGCATATATATATGTGTGTGTGTCTCTGTGTGTCCCTGCGTACACGCCACCGGCCGCGCGTACGCAACCGCCCGCCTTCAGCCCGCGACCGAGCAAATTCGAGCCAAGATGGGCAAACCTCTCCCGATTTGGCTATAACTTTCCTTCCCGTGCGGTGCCAGCGACAGCAGAACGGCCTTTTCCTTCCTCTCTTGTTACCAAGAGCAGCAAATGCCTTTTTTTTTGTTCCCTCCCCTCTCTCTCTGTCCGTCTCTCTCCCTCCTGGCCCCCCGGCATCCCCGTCTCCCCTCCCCGCCGGATAACCTTCCCTTTCTGTTGCAGATTTTGAATACCTGCTGCCCAACAGCTTTGAGTCGGAGGGACATGTGTTCATTGCTCCCAGGTAGCTTTGCGTGTGCGCTTGCCGAGGTGTGCATCCGCCCCGGCCCCGCTGCTGACCCCCCCATCACCCCCCATCCCCGCCTCATCGTGCCTTGTTCCCCCTCCCCTGTCGCTGTGTGTGTCGTGTGCCCGCTCGGGCAGGGGGGCTGCCGCCGGGACCCCGGCCCCGCTCCGCCACCTGGTTGCATCCAGCACGGTATATATGCACCCGGTGCAGCCCGCCCTCTGCGCGTGCATATATAGGTATAGTTTCTGAAAATCCCCCTGCCGAGCGAGGGCCGGCGGTGGAATCATACAGTCGCGCTGGCCGCGGGGGCGTAGGGAGAAGGAAGGGTAGGTTTCGGCTCAAATTGGGGATGCCCCGGGGGTTTGGGGAGGCTGCTGGCCACAGGCTGTGAACAGGGATGTGAGGACAGCGTAGCGGCCCCCGGACAGACAGACGCGTCCCCTCCCCTGGGCCGTGCCACCCAGTCTTGTCACCTAGCGGGGACGAAGGGTTGTCCCTTGACGAGCTGTTCAGGGAGCCCCGCGGCTCTGCCGGGACCCTTGCCCTTCCCGCCACTGCAGTACAACCTCTGACTAGCCCTAATTAGCATTACCAGCTAATCACCTGTCACTTATACATCATTACAACAGCTAAACAACCCTTAGTAGATGCTTTAGCATTGCAGTTCTTGGGGACTGCAGCAGGTCGAGGCTACAGCGCAGCCGCCTGTGCCACCTGCGGGTCCCCCCTGCCCTCCCTGCCTACAGCAGCTGTTCCTCACTTACACTAATTCTGGGTAAACCAGCCCAAAACGCACGGTTATCCTGCAGCCCCGGCTTTTCGGGGGGCCTTGGTCCCTGGGCGCTGCACAGGGCAGCAGGGGTGATGTCCAGGAAACGTGGGAGCCACAGCAGAGTATTAATGAGAAACAGAAACACCCTATTATTAAAAAGTTGACCTGTAAGTGTGCTAAGGGAATAAATACAGAGGTGATGTCTGAGCCCGAGGCCCAGGGAGTGGGTCTGCCCCCCGACAGCCCCGCTCAGGCTGCGGTGATGGGGTCAGTGTTCAGCATGGGGCTCTGTGGCCGGTGCAGCCGGAGGGAAAATGGGGGTTTGAAAATCAGGGCAAGCCCTTCAGTGCTCCCCAAAGCTGCTCTGTGAGCACCCTCCGTGCAGTGGGTGCCAGCCCGGTGCGAGTGGGCAGCAGGGAGGAGCCGCGTGCCCGGGGAGGGGGCCCGGCACCCAGGGTGACTGTATGATCTGCCATCGGCGCTGCCGTGCCCACAGGCCACTGGAAATTTTCAGAAACCGTATGTCCCCCGTCCCCCGTGGGTGTGTGAGTACCTGTATCTGTGCGTGTCGGTGTAGATATTTAGGTGGCTGCTCCCCCCGAGCAGGGGGCAGGGGGCTGGGACGGACTGGCTGGGGTTCCCCAGCTTTTTCAGCTGCTCTGTGGGCACGCTCCCTCTGCTCCGGCATTTGTCCTCTTAACGAGGTTTTTGGCAGGGTCAGGAGCTCGGCGGAGGGGACATGAGCGGGGGGAGCCCTGAGCCCCCCAGCACCGCCTGCAGCCACACCACTGAGGCTGGGAGGCTCTTGGCACCCCAGGGTGGCACTAACCCATGCCATCCGGTTAGAGCCTCGTGGTGTCCGATGGCATCGTGGCTGTCCCCGGCATCGGCGGGGCCGGGGCTCCGCACTCAGGATGGTCCCAGACCAGAGCGGGGACACGGCACCCCCTGCGGTGCCCGTCCCAGGAGGGGCTTGGGGCCAGCGATGCCTGTGGGCAAGCGCCCGCCTCTGCCGGCCGGGCCTCACCCAGCACCTAACTATCTACGCACAGGGTACAGGTACGGGTGCCGAGCGCCTGCGCGGTGCTGCCGGCGCAGCCGCGGGGGCTCCCAAGGCAAACCCCCGCTCGCAGCTGCAGCGGAGCCCTCACTCCCTGGGGTGCCGCAGGGGCAGGGCAGGGTAGGGTGGGCACGGCGGTGCCCGCCTGGCCCCGCAGGTAAGTATGGTGGCAGAGGCGCCCAGTCCCGCCAGTAGCCCCACCAGTATGGGGGAGCCGGGCTCAGGGATGTACCGCTCTGGGGCAAACTGGGGTCCATCAAACCTGGCCCTGGCAGAGGTTACGGCACTTCAGTGCCCGTGGCAGTGACGGACCCGGTGGCTGGTGTGATGGCCGAGCCGGCGGCACTGCAGGCAGCAGAGGGCTGAGTGCCGGGCAGTCTGCAGAGATGCCCACAGCCGGCTGCCCCAGTGGGGTGACACCCACAGCAGCAGTGGCACGTCACCACCGCCATGTCCCCCGGCAAGCCCGGGCGCTGGCAGCGTGGCCATCACCTGCCCCGCCGTCCCCGGGGGAGAACTGACCTTGCCTTTTCCATCCTCGCGAACGACAAACCTTGTCCCCCAAACCCCAGAGAGTATTGCAAAGACCTCGACTTGTCGGATAACAACACCGAGTTCCTGGAAAACTTTATTGCCCTCATGGAAAAGGTGACCCCAGACTCCAAGCAGTGTGAGTAGCTGGGGATGGCTGGTGGGGGGGCTGGCGGCGGGGTTTGGGGGGTATGGGGACACGGGGGGAGACGGGGGCAGGGGGTGAACCGTGCCGGGGTTGGGGTCCCGGGAGCCGCCATAGAGTGGGCGCCGGTGCCGGGCAGGGGCGTGCGGGTGGCCCCCACAGGGCCGGCCCTCACCTCCTCCTTCTCCTCCTCCTCCTCTCCATCTTCCTCCCAAGGTGACAACTTCCTCCTGCACAACCTCATCCTGGACACGGGCATCACGCAGCAGCTGGTGGAGCGGGTCTGGAAGGACCAGGACCTCAACACGTAGGTGGGGGCGAGGTGGCCCGGGACGGGCAGCGCTGGCTGGGGGCAGAGGGGGATCAGGGGGCTGAGATGGGCTATGGGGACGGGACAGGGGCAAGGCAAAACCCTGCTGATGGCCGGCGTGCCCGGCCCCTCTCCTTGCAGGTACAGCCTCCTGGCTGTCTTTGCAGCCACCGACGGGGGCATCACCCGTGTCTTCCCTAACAAGTGAGTGTCTGGAGGGTGTGTGCATGCCTGGCCCCACGCGGTGACACGTCCGCTCCCGCGGGGCCATCTCTGGTGGGACCACAGCTGAGTGACAGCCGTGGCCGTGGCTGCTCCCCCCAGGGCTGCGGACGACTGGGAGGAGGAACCAGAGCCCTTCAATGCCAGCTTCTACCGGAGGAGCCTGGACAACAAGGGCTACATCTTCAAGCCACCCTACCGGGACGGTGGGTGCCGGCTTGGGGCAGCGGGGGGTGGCACAGGCTGCCGCTAGCCCCACAAGTCCCTCATGCCACCCCTGCCCTCTGCAGCCGGCTACCGGGGGCTGGACCTGGAGAACAACACCATCGGGATCCTGGTGAGCACCGCTGTGGAGCTCAGCATTGGGGGCAAGACACTGAAGCCAGCAGGTAGGCAGGGAGCTGGGTGCCCAGCCACCAGGCTGGGGGTTCCCTGTCGTCCCGCCTGTGCCGGGACTCACCCCATCTCCCCGCTGCCCCAGTGGTGGGGGTGAAGCTGGACCTGGAGGCCTGGGCTGAGAAGTTCAAAGTGCTGGCGAGCAACCGGACAGACCGCGACCAGCTGGGCGCCCGCCGGGTACGTCCCCTGGGACCGGGGAGGGATGGCCACGGGGACAGGGAGGGAGCTCTGCTCGGCAGGGACATGGCTGGGGAGTGCTGGCGCGACACGGTGCCCGTGGTCCCGCTGGGCTTGTACCTCCAGCGCAGCCCTGCCCGTCACCCTGCTTGGGGCACCCATCCCCATCCCCTGGGGACGCTGCCCGACATGTCCCCTCCCAGGAGGATGGCACTGGGGGGGAAGACAGTCCTGCTAACCTGTCCCTCTGCCCCGGTTTTGGTTGACAGTGTGACCCCTCGACCAGCTGTGAGATGGACTGTGAGGCCAACAACAAGGTGGGTGGTGGGCAGGGGTGGGGGCAGCGGGGGCCGGCAGGCAGGGGGAGCGAGGGATGCCTGGGGGGGCTCCCCATCCCCTGCCCGTGCGGTCCGGGCGAGCGTGCCCACCCTGTCCCCCTGCTGCTCCCGGAGCTTGGCCAGCCCCCACCCCCCCTTGCAGGGACAAAGCCCCGGGAGTTGGCCCCTGGACTGAGGACCCTCCCCAAGGGGTGGTGGTTCCCGTTCCCTGCACCCAGCGCAGGTGCTCCCGGCACCAAGATGCTCCTGAGCAGGCCCCAGGCTTGGGGACACCGCGCTGGCCCCCTGCCTGACTGCCTGTCACCCCCCCGCCCTGCCTGTCCTGCCTTGCCCTGGGCACGGCTGGGGTGGGTGACGTTACCCTCCTTCCCCAGGACCTCATCTGCGTCCTCATTGACGACGGGGGCTTCCTGGTGCTCTCCAACCAGGAGGACCACTGGTACCAGGTGAGCGGTGCCTGCACGGCAGCTCTCCTGGGCGTAGGATGCCGGCGGGGAGCTGAGACCTCTGAGCTCGTGTCATGGGTGGCGTGACACAGCCCCGTTCGAGTCCCCACTGGGGGAGACCATGCCGAGGTGGCCTTTGGGTGCAGACTCAGTGTCCCCATCCCAGGTGGGCAAGTTCTTCAGCGAGGTGGATGCCAACCTGATGTCCGCCCTCTACAACAACTCCTTCTACGCCCGCAAGGAGTCCTACGACTTCCAGTCTGTCTGCGCTCCCGAGGCCCAGAGCAACACAGGCGCCGCGCCACGTGGCGTCTTCGTGGTGAGCGCCTGTGGGGATGGCGGCCACCGGGCGATCTGGGAGCTCGGGGACCCGCGGGGGTGTCCCTAGTGCCCTGTACGGGGACTCGCTGGCTCACTGCTCCCCTCTTTGCCCGCAGCCCACCGTGGCCGATCTCCTGAACCTCGCCTGGTGGACCTCAGCCGCAGCCTGGTGAGTCCCACTGCGTCCCCTCCCCGGGGGCCGTTTCCATCGGGGGGTGACACCGGCGCGTCCCTGAGACTGAGACAGCAAGGCAGCTGCGTTCTCCTTCCGCAGGTCCCTCTTCCAGCAGTTCCTGTACGGCCTCACCTACAGCAGCTGGTTCCAGACGGGTGAGTCCCGGGGGAGCCCCGGGCTGGGGGCGGGCAGGGGATGTGGTGGGAGGGTGTGGTGGGGGGTCCGTGGCCCCTGGCCCACGGCGCTGTGCCGGCGCAGAGGAGGTGGCAGGGGACAGCATGGAGGCCAGGGAGACGAGCTGCATCATGAAGCAGACGCAGTACTACTTCAGCACCGTCAACGCCACCTACAACGCTATCATCGACTGCGGCAACTGTTCCAGGTGGGTCCGTCCCCGCTGTCCCACTGCCCGGGCAGGGTTGGGGACATCCCCTAGGCTGCCTTTGCCAGGCCCCCTGTGCAGCCACCTGCGTGGGGGCCATAGGAGATGCCGTGCAGTGCTCGGGGGGGCTGTGGTACCCAGACAGGGGGGACGGAGAGCAGTGGTAGCTTCCCTGTGGGCTGTGGGGTGACGATGACATCCCCAGGGCTTCTCCAAGTGGGACCAAACCCTGAGAGCCCATCGGTGCTGGTTCCCTAGGCAGCCCCTTGGCCTGTGGACAGGGATGGGGACAGGGATGGGGTTGTCAATGGGGACGGGTATGGGGATGACAACGGGGATGGAGATGGGGGTGGGGTTGGGGACAGGGACGGGGTTGGGGATGGGGATGGGGACGCCCTGCTGGCTCAGCCTCCCCAGAGCCACCCACCAGCAGGGCTGGCACCGGGGGCCAGGGGGAGATCGGGGCACAGGGTAACTGGGGTCCCCACTGCCGTCGCACCCCCAGGCTCTTCCATGCGCAGAGGCTGGCCAACACCAACCTGCTCTTCGTGGTGGCCGACAAGCCCCTCTGCAGCCAGTGTGAGTCCGTCAAGCTGCTGCAGGCAGAGGTAAGAGGTATCCTTTGGTGGCCCGGCTGCGTCCCACTGGGATGTGGTGGCAGAGGGGTGGGGGGACAGGCAGGGTCTGTGGGGCAGGGCAGGGGGGCCATGAGCTGCAGGGTATGGCAGGGGTGGAGGGAGCCGGCCCGTGGCCGGAGGGGCTAGGGGTGGCCATGGGGTGCCCCATAGGCCCCCACTGCCCTGTCCCTGGTGGTTTCCTTGACCTGCGAAGCCCCCCCGAGGGACCCCAACCAGTGTGAGCTGGTGGACAGGCCCCGCTACCGGAAAGGACCCCACATCTGCTTCGACTACAATGCAACAGTACGTAGGGTGCAGGGGGGAGCAGAGCTAGGGGGGCCCTGGGGAGGATGGGGGCAGTGGGTGCACCCCAGGGGGAGGAGCAGAGCCATGGGGATGTCCCCAGGGGAGCAGAGCTGTGGGGTGCCCCCCGAGGGTAATTGGGGCAGTGGGTTCCCGCTGAGGGGGTGAGTGGAGCCATGGGGGTCCCCAGGGGAGCAGAGCTGAGGGGTTCCCCCCTGGGGGGGAATGGAGGGGTGAGTGCCCCACCCCCCGTGTGGGAGCAGAGCCATGGGGTGTCCCCCTGAGGGGAACAGAGCCATGGCAGGATCCCGGGGGTGCAGTGCCATGGGGGGCCCCCCCTGGTGGGGGTTTGGAGTCCTGGGAGGACCCGCTGGGAGCCTTGGGGTGCCCCCTGGGGAGATCAGAGGCATGGGGGGTCCCTAGGAGAGCAATGCCATGGGGTGCTCTCCTGGGGGGGGGAGCAGAGCCATGGGGGTGCCGGGGAGAGCAGCACCATGGGGTGCCCCCGGGGCGACGGTACCACGGGAGTCCCGGGGCAGGAGGTGCAGCGGGGCTGCGGGGGGGCGGCGGGTGCCCCTGCCAGGGCGGTGGGTGCCCCTGGGGCACCGCGGCACTGCTGGGGGTGCCCCACGGCCCCTCTCCCTTTGCCCCCCAGGAAGATACCTCAGACTGCGGCCGAGGGGCTTCCTTCGCCCCCTCCCTGGGGGTCCTGCTCTCCCTGCAGCTGCTGCTCCTCTACTCCAGCGCCAGCCGGCACCCGCTGCCCCCGGCCGCCTGCCTTTAGCCCCCCCAGCCGCACCGCCAGCTCTCTTTTCTTTCACGCTCCATCTCCATCCCCCGCCCCGGCCCGGTGGAGCGGGAACAACGTCCCCTCCGCCGCCCCGGGGACCCCCGCGATGCCGCCCCGCGCTCCCCGCCGGCCGCAGCCAAAGAAGAGTCGGGGTGCGGGCAGGGGCTCCCCGGCAGAGCGGGGACCGGGTCGGTGCCCCGGCGTCGCGCCCTCCCGGCCGCTCGGACTCGGAAAGTGGCGTCGGTGCCCTCCGCCCGCGACCCCCCCATCCACCTCGCCTATTTTTTTAGCCTGAAGATTTTAAACCAGATCTTTCTACATCGAGTTTCCAACATTTTCGCCTGGAGGACGGCGGTGTTTATTGTCAGCAACGAGGACACATGGGGAAAAAAAAGGGGGGGAGGGAAGGAGAACAAACACAAAAACACGAAAACAAATAAGAAAAAAGGACTTGACTTGACTGTGCGGGTCAGTATTATTTGTTCCAGCGGGTACCGGCCCCCCGGCCCCCCGGCGTGCGGGGCGGACGGCAGCTCCCGCTCCCTGCGGGCTCGGGGCCGGGCGCGGGCGGCAGCCGGCCATGGCCTGCGCCGGGGCGGGATGGGGCCCGGGCCCTGGGCTCCGCGCTGGGCCCAGCCGCTCTCCTGCGTTCCTGGGCACAGACACTGGGGTGAAAAGGAGGGGGAAAAAATGTATTTTGTTTCTTTTCCGTTCTGCAGATCACTGTGAAATCCGGCCCGCCCCGCCCTGCCCGGCCCCCCCCGGCCGCCCTCGCCCCGGCAGCCCTGCCAAAGAAGCCGCGCCGGCCGGGGGCCGTGCTGCTTGTCCCCGCGGGGGCCGCACCGCGGGCCCCGCAGCGGGATGTGCCGAGCGGGGCGTGGGGCAGGAGGTGCCCCCCAGGAGGGACGTGCCCCGTCCCTCGGGACCCCGGCACGGGGGCTGCCGGCCGGCCGCGGCGGGGGGAGCCGCTCCCCGGGTGCTGCTGCGGTCCTGGCTGGGGGGCACCCGGCACTGGGGGGCGGGAGGTGCCCCTGCAACGGGGCACCCCGAGGTGCTGGGGGTCACGGCGGGGCACTCGGGTGGGCGCGTCCCGCCCCCCCAGCCGAAACGCTGGGTGCCGAGGAGGCGGATGGAGCGGCTGCTCAGCCCCAGCACCCCACCGCCCCCCTCCGCCCCGGCCGGGAGAGGTGCCGCGGGGCTGGGGGGGCAGCGCAGGGTGCAGGGTGTCCGGCCGTGGCACCCCGGGGTGCTGCGGTGCGGGGGGTGCCGCACCCGCCGCCCACGGCCCCCCCCCGCTCCCGGCAGCGCTGGGGGCCGCTGCCCGGGCGGGCAGCCCTGGGACCCTCACCCCCCGGGACACCCTGCTCAGAGCCACCTCATCAGCCGGGGCCAGGGGAGCCCCCTCGGCACGGCCACCCCGGGGGGGCTGGGGGGGGGGGGCAGGCGCTAATTAGTGCTGGGGTTAATTAATGGTCATTCTGCTTGTAGCTTTTTCAGTGTGTGTTTGGTTACTGTCTCTGGGAACCGTGTTTGAACAGATGGCTCTGTGTTACCGGGAGTGTGTGTACTTCTGTAGTCTAGTTAGGTGCTCTGCCAGAAAACCACCACTATACATACCTATAAATATATACATATATAGTCTATTTTAAGTTAAAAACCAATGAGACGAAGGGGCGGCATGGCCCCGGGCCCCCCCGTCCCGCCGGGGTCGCCTCCTGCCCCGTCCCCACCTGAAAGCTTCTCTCTGCTCATTCAAAGGCGTTGGGTTTTTAATTGATTTTCTTTAATTTATTTTTCATTTCTTTGGGTTTTTGGGGTTTTTTTTTGTACAGAAGAGTTGGAAAACTTCAAAAACCAACAAAAAGACAATTTGTAAGATATCGTGCGTGTGACTCCTTGTAAAATATTTTCAAATGGTTTATTACAGAGACTCAGTTATTAAATAATGTTCATATTTTCACTTCACAGGCGGTGGCTGCGTCATTGCCCGGGTGCGTGGGCAGGGCCGGGGGGGGCAGGGAGCCGGGGGGGGCAGGACATGGGGGTGCTCCTGCCGGCCGGGCCGCTGCCTGCACGCCTGCCTGCAGCCGGTGCTGCGAGGGGCCGGGCCGCGGGCAGGGACACCCCGGCAGGGACACGGGCAGGGACACCCGGGCAGGGACATCCCGGCAGGGACACCCGGGCAGGGACACGGGCAGGGACACCCCGGCAGGGACACCCGGGCAGGGACACGGGCAGGGACACCCCGGCAGGGACACGGGCAGGGACACCCGGGCAGGGACCCGCGGGCAGGGACACCCCGGCAGGGACACCCCGGCAGGGACCCGCGGGCAGGGACACGGGCAGGGGTAGAGGCAGGGGTGCAGGCAGGGGCACAGGCAGGGATACAGGTAGAGCTGCGGGTTCACAGGCGCCCAGGCGCTGCACAGGAGGGGCTGTGGGGCAGCAGGGGGGCCCAGCCCCCCATGCAGCCCCTCCGGGCCCCCCCATCTCCCTGTGTCCCCTCAGGACTGTGTCCCCGCTTCCCCATGTCACCCCCCCTCCCTGCCTGCGTCCTCTTCTGTCTGTGTCCCCGCATCCACGTCCCCCTGTCCTGTGGGGTCCGTGTCCCCGAGAGCTCCCCGTGCCCGCCCCACCCGTGTCCGTGTCGCCCCCAGGGTTTGTGCCGCACCCCCCATGTCCACGTCCCCATGGCTGTCCGCCCCGTGCCGCCATAACTGTGTTCCCCATCCCTCTCCCCCGTGCCCCCGCCTCCCCCGTGTCCGTGTCCCCCGTGACTCTCCCCGAGCCCCCGGCCGTGCCCCCCCGCACACGTGGCCGTAGCCGCGGCCGGACTCCGCGTCTCGACGCGCCTGCGGCGGGACCCCGCCCCCGGGCAGCCCCGCCCCGTCCCGCCCGGCGCCGCGCATGCGCAGGGCCGCTGTTTGTCCGCGCCCGGCCTGGCCCAGCAGCGGGGCCCAGCGCGGCCTGGCCTGCGGCGGCGGCCGGAGGGGCCCGGGCCTGGTCGGGGGCCGAGCGGGGCCCGGCGCGGGGGAGACGGCCTCGGCGGCGGCGGCGGGGGGAGGCCGGGCGCTGTAGCCCCCGCGGGGCAGCCCCGTCCCGCCGGTGGCGGCCGAAGATGCGGCGGTACCTGCCGGTGGCCCGGCAGCACTTCCTGGCGGCGCTGGCCGGCACCAGCGTGGTGGTGAAGTCGCTGAGCGCCGCCGTCCTCCTCCTCTACCTGCTCTCCTTCGGGCTGGACACGGCCTACGGCCTGGGGGTGACCCCCGGCTACCTCCTGCCCCCCAACTTCTGGGTCTGGACGCTGCTGACGCAGGGGCTGGTGGAGGAGCGGGCCTGGGGCCTGGCGGCCAGCCTGGCCACGCTGGGGGCGGCCGGCCGGCTGCTGGAGCCCCTCTGGGGCGCGCTGGAGCTGCTGGTCTTCTTCGCGGTGGTGAACGTCTCGGTGGGGCTCCTGGGGGCCCTCGCCTACTTCCTCACCTACGTGGCCTCCTTCCACCTCGCCTACCTGTTCGCCGTCCGCATCCACGGCGGGCTGGGCTTCCTCGGGGGAGTCTTGGTGGCCCTCAAGCAGACGATGGGGGACAGCACCGTCCTGAAGGTGCCCCAGGTCAGAATGAAGGCTGTCCCCATGCTCCTGCTCCTTCTCCTGGCTCTGCTGCGGCTCGCCACCCTCGTCGAGAGCAATGTACTGGCCTCGTACGGCTTCGGGCTCCTCTCCAGCTGGGTCTATCTCCGTTTCTACCAGCGGCACAGTAGAGGCCGCGGAGACATGTCCGACCACTTCGCCTTTGCCACTTTCTTCCCCGAGATCTTGCAGCCCGTGGTGGGTCTGGTGGCCAACCTGGTGCACGGCATCCTGGTGAAGGTGAAGGTCTGTCGCAAGACGGTCAAACGCTACGACGTGGGCGCCCCGTCGTCCATCACCATCAGCCTGCCGGGGACGGACCCCCAGGACGCCGAGAGGAGAAGGTAACCGCTCGCCCTGCTTCCGCAGGGATCACGTTTATGGGCAGCGAGGGTCGTGTTTAAAATCCAAACGAGGAGGAGCGGGGAGATTTGGGTCCTTCTCCAGCGGGTCTGCAGGGGGCCACCCTCCCTACTGCAGAGGTGGTGGGAAGCATTTCGGGGGGCTGGTGGGACCTTGTCCCGCTCTTCCAAATGCGGTGCAGCGGTGAAGTGCAGGGGAGGAGCGGGGAGATCCCGGGGAAGGGGCAGGCAGGGGTTGGGGTCAGGGGTCCCTATAGAAGGGGGACGGCGGCTGCTTGGGGAGGTGCCGGCCCCCTGCTCGCAGCAGCCCCGCACCCGTCATCGTGGCGCGGGGGAAGGTGCTGAGTCAGCCCCACGCCCCGGCCCTCCCACACACCCGGCGTTGGCCTTCCCGAGCTCCGGCAGGAAGGTTTGGACAAGGCGTTGGCGCTGCGCTTTCCCCTGCCCCGTTTTACACCTTTCTTCCCCTGTTCCCGGAGCGGCCCGTGTGCTGTCTGACAGCCTCCGAGCGCACCACGTGGCACGGGAACTCTGCGTAGGTAGTCTGGGAGCGCAAGTGGGTTTCTGCGGGACAGTCCCAGGCGCTCCGGGTCATCTCTAGCGCTGCTGAATCCACCCTCTCCTGCCGGGACGACCTCACACAGTGCCCCGTGGGGCAGAGCCATTAACCCCTGCCCTGCCCGTTGGACCTGGGGTTAATGCGCCCGTCTGCCCTTGCCCCGCAGGCAGCTGGCCCTGAAGGCCCTGAACGAGCGGCTGAAGCGTGTGGAGGACCAGTCGGCCTGGCCTAGCATGGAGGACGACGAGGAGGAGGCGGGGGCGAAGGCCGACAGCCCGCTGCTGCCCGACCCCGGCACGGCTGGGAAGGGCGCTGGCCAGGAGTCCAGCCTCATCACCTTCCAGGATGCCCCATCCCAGCTGTGACTGGCCGACATGCCACCCCCCTTCCCCGCCCCGTCTCTGTCGGAGAGCTGCTAACCCCCCTCGTGTCCCCCCCACGCAGCCGGGACGCTCAGCGGGGAGCAGGGACTCCTCCCGCGGCAGAGGCAGGGGGCTACCTCATTCCAACGCTTCGTCACTGCTCACGGCCAGCACCGGGCACCGAGGATGACGACGCTGCCGCCACCACAAGGACGGGGGTTCCTCGAGCCGCTCCCCTCGGCACAGGGCGGGCCGCGGACGTTGGCACCAGCAGCAGGAGCTGTTCCGGGAGGGGGACGTGGGGCTGATCCAGCCTCAGGTGTGCCCCACGTGTGCCGGGCCGGCTCCCTGCCCCAAGGCTGCTGCGCTTGCCCGCATGGGAGCGAAGTCAGCAGCACTTCCTCACTTCTCTGCGCCAGGGGTTGTCCAGAGCGCTCAACACTTATTTCCTCCTTTCTGAAGGTAGTTTTGTCCCTAATGGAAGGAATGGGAAGGCTGGTGGGTTTCTTTTCCAAATCCCTTTCCCGTGGGGAGCCTCCTCTGGCCCCGGCAGGAGCTCACCATGACCGGTGCGAGGTTTGCCAGGCGGGTGGACGGGCCGCTGGGCAGGAGGGGGCCACCCAGGCCCGCACGGCGGTGGTCCAGCACTGCCAGCTCTGGGCTTTGCGTGTGAGGGGTTCTCTCCTCCTCCCTCTCCTGCCCCTGAAGCCAGCCCTGCGAGGAGCCAGTGCCCTCGGCCGCACCCTGGCTAATCCGTTTGTCAGATTACACTAGAAGCTGGAATTAATTTTTACAGTGGGGCTCTCGCTGCTTCCTGCGGCAGCAGGTTTTCTTTCCTGCAGGTAGAATACGGGCTCCACCTTCTCTTTTCCTCTGTGTTGATGGGCTTTTTTTTTTCTGGATGGAGAGGATGCTCCCTGTGACAGCCTCCTCGCAGCTCCCGATCCCCCGGGCTGGGGATAGCCCGGGCCGTGGGTCGATGGTGTCGTGATTATTTTTTTAAAGGACCACATGAGGTTTTGTCAACCGGGAAACACACAAACATTTCGGTATCAATAAAGAGTTCTTCGAAAGAGTCAGCTCCCGCAGAGCGCGGGCAGGACGGGGGGCCGGGCACAGAGCAGCCCGTGGGGGCTCATGCGCAGCAGCCTGGGGAGGGGGTTTCTTTCCAGCTGCTCCCAGCAGGCTGGGAGGGCCTCTTTGCAAGCAGGATGAGGTGGGAGATCTGCAGGGAGGGGATGTCTGCCTGCACCCCAGAAGTCCCCTGGGCAGTAAAGAGGGCTTGTTGCACTGTAGCTGCCTGAAAACTTTATTGAATAAAAGCTCTGGATACAGAAGAATTTCCCAGCCCGGGAGCTGCTCCCAGCTCTCCGGCCCTGCCGAGAGCAGGATATGTGCCAAGGAGGAGCCGCAGGGCTGCTGCAGCAGACGGAGCCTCACAGCGCCCAGCTGCCCCAATGGCAGGCGGGCTAGAAGGAAGGCTGTTGCGCCGGTGAGGCGATAAGGTTGCTTTCTGCCTTCCCAAGGGCTGTTTTTGCAGGCTGGCTCAAGAGCTCGTCCCGAGCGCCACTCCCCCTGCGCTCGCACTGTTCCCTGTGCCCCTCAGAGGGACTAAATACCTTCGCAGGCTGCTGGTTTGCATCTCGGCTCGGTAACTTGCTCTGTAAAATGACCCCCACCTCCTGCCAGGCTGGAGCTTCACTGTCCAGCCTGCGGGAAGGATTTGTGCGTGGCAATGGGTGCCCGGATCTGTGGCCATTGGGCAGGGCTGAGCACACCAGTCCCGGGGAGCCCCTGGGTCCCTGCACAGGGCTGCGCTGTGGGGATGGATGCCGTGGGTGCTGCCACCCTGCCTCAGCCGGGCTGAAGCCACAACCGTGCTCTGTGCTTTCACTGGCCAAGCTGCCTTCATGGCAGGAGAGGCAGCGCAGTGCCCGCTGCAGCCTCCCAGGTGAGCAGGGACTCCCTGCCCTCCTCACACGGAATGCGCCAGCTCCTGTCCTGCCTGCTCCAAAGCAGCTCTGGGTGGTAAGGGAAGGGAAAAGGAGCAGGAATCCTGAGTGAACCCTCCGGTTCCCAGCACTGAGCACCAAGCTGCTGCGGGGACCAGCAGCGTTACCTGTGCTGGGAAACATCCCCATCGAGGCAGGCACGAGATGGGCAGCTCCTGCCCACTCGGTGTCATGCGCATCGTAGCCGCTCCCTGGGGATGAGACACTACGGACAATCCAGGACTAACGAGAGATGAGTGGGTAGGAATCTAGTACCGAGAAGAGCCTGTGCGAGCAGGGGACCCCCACGGGGGGCTGCGGGGGGGGGTGCCCCGGCCTCACTGGCTCACACAGGGGAAGTTCCAATCCACACCGAGCCCTCAGTGCTGGCTCCGCTTGCGGTACAGGTAAGCGTTGCTCACCTGGTTCATGATAACCAGGCTGGTGAGAAGCGGACACAGCATGGCGAGGTACCAGGAGACGCTGGTCACTGAGGTGGTGAACCACAGGGAGCACATGCCCAGCATCAGGCTGGCGCAGCCCAGCAGGTAGCCCACCAGCCCCGAGGTCGCGTGGTACAGCTTCAGCTTGGCCAGCGTCCAGTTCTTCATCAGCTTGGGGTAGAGCAGGAGCACCCCGCCTGCGCACTGCCCGCTGGCGTACAGCACGGTCAGCAGCCCCGTCAGGCCGTGCCAGGTCACGAAGTGGGCCTTGCCGTTCAGGTGCTTGTTGTAGGTGATGACGCCCAGCCCCAGGAGGGCGCAGAGGAGGGCGAGCAGCTGGAGGGCCCAGTGCACCCGCACTTTGACTTTGCGGGAGAAGGAGCGGAGCAGCGAGATCTCCGGGGAGAATATCAGCAGGGCTTCCGTCATCAGGAACGAGAACTGGGAGACAGAGGGCAGGGGGATTGGCACCGGCGGCCCCCACCCCTCCGCCACGGCCGGGGGCAGAACCGGCAGCGGGCCTGCGTCCCCCGGGACACCCGCCTCTCCGCCTCCCACCGCCCACGGAAAGCAGAGGGGCCTTATCCTCTGCGCCGGGTGCTCTCCGCCAGCAGAGCCCCTTCCTCTCCCCGAGGGAGGTGCCCACGGCCGGGGGGCAGCAGCGGGGCGGCGGGACTTACCGCGAGGGCCATGAGCAGCGGGTGCCAGGAGAAGAGGCCTGCAAGGGAAGGGCAGGCGCGGAGGTGAGCTGAGGTGAGCTGAGGAGAGGCCCGGCCCGGCCCGCCCCCCCCGGCCCCGGCCCCGCCCCGGCACTCACTGGATCCGGGCCGCGCCAGCACGGCCACCGCGGTGGGGAAGCCCAGCGCCACGAGGTGGGCGGCAGCGCCGGCGGCGGCGCGCAGCGAGCGGTACAGCCGGGACTCGGTCTCGGCCGTCAGGGCCATGGCGGCCGGGGGGGAACTGCCGCCGCCGCCGCCGAGACGGCCGGGCCGGGGCGAGGAGCCCGATTGGGCCAGGCGGGCTGTCCGTCCGCGCTAGGGCCCGCCCCCTCCGCGCAGCTCCGTCGCCGAATGGGTGGGCTGCGCCGTCGCTCAGAGTGAGGGCCCGCCTCCGCTGGCGCGGCCGTGTGACGCAGCGTGCCTCAGGATTGGTGCTACGGTGGCCGGCTGGGCCCTGGGCGCATGCGCGTTGCGGGCCGCTGCCCCGCCGCCGTCGCTGCTGCACCGGGGCCCGGCCGGGCCCTTCCTGGGGCCGCCATGGGCGGCAGGATCGAGTGCGTCTTCTTCAGCGAGTTCCACCCCACGCTGGGGCCCAAGATCACCTACCAGGTGTGGGGGGGAGTCTGCGCCTGCCCCAGGGCCTGGGGTCTGAAAGCACCTACCGGGGGCCGGTACCGGGGCAGGGCCCTGGCGGGGGCCGGGGCCCGGGAGCACCTGCCCGGCGCGGGGGGCTGGGGCCCAGGAGCGCCCACAGGGGAGAAGGGGGGGGCGGGGCGGGGGTGGAGGCTGCTCCCCAGGTGGGGGCACGGGGGCGGGCCGGGGCTCGGCAGCCGGGTGAGGCTGGAGCGGGGCCTTGTGTGCCGCTGCAGGTCCCGGAGGACTTCATCTCTCGGGAGCTCTTTGACACCATCCAGGTGTACGTCATCACGAAGCCCGAGCTGCAGAACAAGCTGATCACCGTGTGAGTGTTGGCAAGCCACCCGTCCTTTCCCCGTGGGGGGATCCGCTGTCCCCGCCACGACTGGGCAAGTCTCTGCCAGCGGGAGACGACAGCTTGGTGATGTGACAGTGCCAGCTGTCCGCTCTGGGCTCGCAGGGATGTCTGTCCCAGCAGTCAGCGGGTTCGTGACGATGCCTGCAGTGACCCGTGCAGGGGGTTGGGTACCCGATTCTGGGGGTAGCTGGTGCTGCATGCGGTTCTCTGTCAGCCTCCAATCCAGGAAAGTCGAACGAGTCTTGAGAGGTGTGCTTGTTTTGAAAGGACACTTTTCTTCTCTGATGGTTGGCTCTTTTTTTTCCTCCCTTCTTCAGACTGTGTGTTTTGCCCTCTGAGCATTTGGGGATTAGACATCATTTTTCCTGCAAAGCAGAGAAGCCCCCACCTCCAGAGATGACCAGGAACTAGCCTTGTGTGGGGTCAGGCCTCCCTGAGGACGTAGGTGCAGGTTATACTTGTCTTCCTGCAGGACGGCCATGGAGAAGAAGCTGATCGGCTGCCCTGTGTGCATCGAGCACAAGAAGTACAGCCGAAACGCTCTGCTCTTCAACCTGGGCTTTGTGTGCGATGCCAGAGCCAAGGCTTGTGCGCTGGAGCCCATAGTGAAGAAGCTGGCTGGCTACCTCACCACCCTCGAGGTGAGGCCCGAGCCAACGCGGGGGGGAGGCTGGCTGCCTCACGATCTGCCCCGCAGAGTCACCGTTGTCCTGGCGCACGCTGTGGGTCACTGGGCATTGCTGGGGTAGGGGCCAGGTTTATGGCAAGGAGGGGATCGTGCTGGTTTTACCCACATACCACTTGAAGTTTAAGGGAGGATGGGATCCGAGATGCGCAGTTCCTTTAGCCGGTAATCCTGTGGGGAGGAGCTGACTTGATTTTCTGCTCTCTTTAGCTGGAAAGTGGCTTCATCTCCAACGAGGAGAGTAAACAGAAGCTGGTTCCCATCATGACCATCCTGCTGGAGGAGCTGAACGCCAAAGGAAAATGCACCCTGCCCATAGGTACAGCAGCCGCACTGGCCCAGCAGCAAGGGCCAGGAGCAGGGCAGGGTGGTGCTGGGAGGCAGCCGGTCCATCCCCTGCCCGGGTCGGCTCTGCCTGCGCTGCTCCTGGCAGCTCCCTGCTGGTCTGCGCTTGGAGCTGAGGGGCGTCTGAGCCAGCCTTGCCCTGGGTGGCTCAAAGGACCAGGAGGGATGGGGTTATGGGCCGCAAACACCTTCCTCTCTGTGGTGTGGTGGTGTCCTGGGGCTGACGGTCACGAGCTCCCGAGGGAGCAGAGGTTTCCGTAGGGACTGAGCACTCCGCTTTTCCCGGCCAGATGAGTCGAACACCATCCACCTGAAGGTGATCGAGCAGCGCCCAGACCCCCCCATCGTGCAGGAATATGATGTCCCCGTCTTCACCCAAGACAAGGACGACTTCTTCAACTCCCAGTGGGATCTCACCACGCAGCAGGTCCGTGTGCTTGACCAGGGGCAGCACAATTTGAATGGGATCTGTTTCCAGCCTGCCCAGGGGCAGAGGGAAGTCGGGCTGTCCTGGAGATCACTACGTTAACGAGCATGGTTTGGTGCTCCCCTTGTCTTTGTGCTCGGGCCTGCGAGCAACCCATTCACCCAACATGAGGATAAAATGCTGCTGGGGATGGAGTCTGTCCCAGCACGCTCCCAGACACAGGGGAGTTTCTTGGGCTTCAGGGTGATGCCTTGGGCCTCTCCGCTCTCTCCCCTCTTAGCTCTTGCTTCCTTCCCCCTTAGATCCTGCCCTACATCGACGGCTTTCGGCACGTCCAGAAGATTTCCGCAGAAGCCGATGTGGAGCTGAACTTGGTGCGCATTGCCGTGCAAAACCTGCTGTGAGTGCGTGGAAGGGGGCCTGGCCAGCCCACAGGAGGGGGGGTGGTGGGTGCTGGCAGAGAGGGTCTCTCATGTTTCCCTGTCTGTCTGCAGGTACTACGGGGTCGTCACGCTCGTCTCCATACTCCAGGTGGGTCAGGCCACGGAGCACAGGGCTGCGAGTGGGATTCGGGCAGCGGCTGTGCCATCGGGGTGGCCATGTAGGGGGACACACCAGGGTTTGGAGTGGGGCGGGTCTGTCTGCCAGAGCCGTGGCTGAGCAGAGCTGGTTTTCCCTTGGCCTCCAGTACTCCAACGTCTACTGCACCACGCCGAAGGTGCAGGACCTGGTGGATGACAAGTGTCTCCAGGAAGAGTGTCTGTCCTACGTCACCAAACAAGGTATGGTGACCCCGCGCTGGGCTGCTGGCGGAGACAGAGGGAGAGGGCGACTGACTGGTGACTTGTCCCCGCAGGGCACAAGCGAGCCAGCCTCAGGGACGTCTTCCAGCTGTACTGCGGGCTCAGCCCTGGCACGACGGTGCGAGACCTCATCTCCCGCTACACCCTGCAGCTCCAGAGAGTGGACGAGAGGTCGGAGCCAGCCCCCTCCTGCTTGGTTCCCGAGGCCGGTGGTGACACCAGGGGTGGTGGGGAGAGCGTGGGGGAGCGAGGAGGGAGTACCCAACCCCTGCATCTGTAGGTGGGGAAACTGAGGCAGTGGTATGGTGTGGTGGAACCAGAAGTGAATGGGGGGAGCTGGGGTGTTGGAGGCCTCAGCACTGTGGTCCCAGTCTCTCCCCTCCTCGTCCCCAGGAGGCTCATCCAGTTTGGCTTGATGAAAGGCCTTATCCGGCGGCTCCAGAAATACCCCGTCAAGGTCGCCCGGGATGAGCGGAGCCACCCAGCCCGGCTGTACACGGGCTGCCACAGCTACGATGAGATCTGCTGCAAGACCGGTGAGGATCCGGGCTCCTCTGTGCAGTTCCCAGGGCCAGTGGAAGGCAGAGGGCTGCCTGCGTGCCCAGGGCTGGACGCTGGTTTCGGGGTCTCCCTCGCCCCTTTGGGAGCCTTTAAACCGCAGGGAGATGGGACTCTGGGCCGGAATGGGCTCCCAAGCCCATGCTGCCAGGGGGAGGAGTTGGAAGGGGCCTGGCCAGCCCCCCGACACCGCTGCTGGGCACCCCACTGACACCCTGCTGCCTTTTCCCCCCCAGGCATGAGTTACAAGGAGCTGGATGAGCGCCTGGAGAACGACCCCAACATCATCGTGTGCTGGAAGTGACGGCAGCCGGGGTCCGCACCGGGGCCCGTGTGTCCCCCCGCGCGTCCCCCCGCGCGTCCCCCGTCTGTGTCCCCGAAGCCCGCTGCGCCCCGCCGGCCGCGGTGGCTCCTCCGCGCCGCCAGGGGGCGGCAGAGGCGCCGCCGTTGCCGTAGCGACGCGCCGTTGCCGTAGCGACGCGCCGCCGCCATGGCCGCCACCGGGCCGGCGCCGCTGCTGCCCGCCGAGGCCGAGGCGCTGGTGCGGGCCCTGCAGGGCACCGAGCTGCGGGACGCCGGCGGGCAGGGGTGCGGGGGGCCGCCTTGGCTGGGGACGGGGTGTGGAGGGGGAGGGCCCCGGTTCTGGGGTGTGCCCGGAGGGTGGGGGGGGGGGGCACGAAGAAGGGGCTCTAAATTTGGGTTGTCCCCGTTGGGGCTGTGTGAGGTGGGGGGAGAGGAGGGGACCCGGTTTTGAGGCCTCCCTGGAGGCTCTGGGTGGGGATGAGGAGTGGTCCCAGATCCAGGGGGGGAGCATCCACAGAAGGTTTAGGGGAGAGAGGAGGGGCCCTGGTTTTGGGGTGTCCTCAGAGGGTCTGGGTGGGGATAAGGAGAGGTCCCCAGAAGGTCTAGGGTAGAGAGGAGGGGCCCCAGTTTTGAGGTGACCCCAGAAGGTCAAGGTGGGGTGGGGGAGAGGAGGGTCCCGAATTCTGGAGACCTCCTGGAAGGGCTGGGAGAGAGAGGAGTGTCCATGTGGGGTGGGGGGGACAAGGAAGGGCCCAGGCTGGTTCCAGGACATCTCTGGGATGTCCCCAGAGAGTCTGTGTGGGTATGGGTGACGGAGAAGAGGACCCCCAGTTTTGGGGCGTCCCCAGTGGGGTGTCTCATGGTGGGTGTTGCTGGGGGCAGGCAGGAGGGCACTGGAGTTGGGGCTGCCACAGGTGGAGCTGCTGCCCCAGGGAGCGTAGGCTCAGGGGACAGTGTGGGGTTTGGGGGTGCCTGGCAGGCTTGGGGCATTTCCTGGGGATGGGGGTGCCAGGAGCAGGTTTCCCTGCATGAGGGACCCTCTCCAGGAGCACAGCGGAGCCCAGTGGCCAGAGGTCTCTGGCACTGATGTCCGTGCTGGCTGCCCCGCAGATGGCTTCGGCAGCACGAGTGTGTGGAGAAGCTCAACATGCATGCCATCCTGAGCGCCTCTGCGGGCCAGGAGCAGCTCCTCACCGAGCTGCTGGTCACCTACGCCAAGGTGAGCCTCCTTGGGTGCAGTAGCGATCCCCGTGCGAGGCCTTCAGCCTTGAGCTGGGGTTGTCTTGTGGACAACGTGCAATTTTGGAATAAAATGGTGAAGAATCTGCTGTATGTCCAGCGAAAATGTTTGACTGGTGGTTTGCCAGTGTTGCTTTTTAAAAAAATTAAAGGTCAAGCTGTGGTATTTCTACTTGCTGGTCTCTGGTTCCTCTCTGGAGGTTGCTTTGTTCTCTCTCGTGCACCGGCCCCTCCAGTTGTGGATCCCTGCCCTGTACCTGGGGTGTTGCTGCCCGGAGCGTGCCAGGCTGCACCGGGACATGTGGTGCCCTGGACCTGCTCAGCTCCTCGAGGTCGTATTCCCCCTTTGCAACCCCAGGAGTTCTCTCTGCCCTCTGGTCTGTTGGTGAAAAGCTGTTGATTTCTGAGCTGGGTGAATATAAAGATAGCGTGCCCCAAGGCCACCCTCCTCCGTGGGATGACTCCAAAGTCTGTGTGGCTGAGCATTAGCGATAAAACTGGTTCCCACTCTGGCACTGGTCTGAAAGGCTTCGCTTCCCCGTCCCTTCCCTGTCTAGATTCCTGTTCTCGTTGGGGAGCTGATCTCTGTGGAGATCTGGAAGCACAAGATCTTTCCCGTGCTGTGCCGGCTGGAGGACTTCAAGCCAAGAAGCACCTTCCCCATCTACGTGGTGGTGAGTACAGAGGGCAGTGGGAACAAGCCTGGAGATTTGGGTGTGCACCGCTATGCTTAAAAATAAATCTCACCCTGAAGATCTCAGAGCTGAGCTTTTACAACTGACCGGGCTCAGAAGCTGCGATGGACAGCGTGACTCAGTGGGAAGCACCTGGTTTCCCAAAGCCACAAGCAACAAGCCCGTGTCCTTGCCACCAGGAGGGACAGGGACCCGCTCCCAGGGGAGCTCTGCCCCATTAGGGCTGTGCCCCTGCCTAATCCAGCTCGGGGGCTTGCCGGAGCTGCTGGATGTAGCAAACGTTGCTCCTGGAGGTGGCTGCGCTCCTGCCCTGCAGCTCCCAGCGACTTGGTGCTACGCTGGCTCCCAGCCAGCAACACCCCTGGGGTATTTGCCCCTCTTTGAGCACTATTTTTCTCTGGCACTTCTAACTAGAGGGCACTCCGAGGTTACATGCCTCCGGGTTAAAAAAAACATATCTTTTTCTTACTGAGCTTCTGGGAGCAGCAGTCCCTTGGGCCATTCTTGGCAAGGAAGCGATCTTGGGAGCTCAGCTTCCCTGTGGAGGCATGCAGCCCTTGACCTAACAGAATCTGCCTGAGGCTTGGAAGTTTTAGCCCATTTTCAGTCCAGGGTAACACCTTGCTGGAGAAAGGTGGTGTCTTCCCTGGGCAGCTGTTTGTCTGCAACATGGCCTCGAGGCAGTTATCTCGTGGTTCCCAGCCTCGGGACAAGGCTGTCTGCCCTAGTCCCAGGGGGCTGAGAGCAGCGCGGCCATGCAGAGTGCTGCCCCATCTCGGGCAGTGACTCCATGCTGGTGCCAGGGGCTGCAGCTTGCCCGAGGGCTATGGTTGTACTGCCACGTAGTGCAGAGACAGAGCCCTGAAGAGCCCGGCCTGCTGGGAAGCGTGGTTCTCTATCAGCGTGTTATAGTGTCCTAGGCATGTTAACATAAATATTAATACGAACTGCGTGGACTGGAGTTGTTTTAAAGATTATATCGCTTGTATTTGGCTCTTGGATTTGCGTTTGGCCACAATCATGTAAGCAGCTTCTTAGAAGAGCCCTTTTCCTGGTCCCGTTGCCTGTGTCCTTGGTGCTGGTGACTGCTCCACTGTTAGCTCACTCTTGCCATTTTCCTCCCACAGCTGCATCATGAAGCCTCCATCATTAACCTCTTGGAGACAGTGTTTTTTTACAAGGTAAGAGGCAGGTTCAGCTTTCTTCAGTGTAAAGACCCTGGGGGTGGAAAGCCATGGCTGTGGGGGCTGGCCCTCTGTGAAACTCTTGTCATTGTGAAGGAGATCTGTGAGTCAGCGGAGGACAGCATTCTGGATTTAATTGATTATTGCCACCGAAAACTGACCCTGCTCGCAGCTCGGAGCGCCATTGGACAGATGGTGACCCCGGTGGAGCTTCGTCCCGAGGATCTGGCCAGCCCCTCGTCCATGCAGGTGAGGAGAAAGTCCTGTAGCTCACTGGGGACACGTGTGATGGAGGATGTGGGCAGCCTGAAGAGGGACAGGGGGGGCCTTCCCATGGAAAACCCCTTGCCTGCAACTCCAGCACCTCCCACCCATCTCGGAGGGCATCTGGTGCTGGTGCTTGTCCGCGCCAGCAGCTCGGCTGGGCTGGCGGCTGCACCCACCCCCCTCCACCCCGCAACCGCACTTCCGCCCTTTCTTGTGACAGTGCCAGCGTGAGGCTTCCTGCAGGACGCTGTCTGAGCTCCGAGGGGGGGACGCTGGAGAGTTGATAGTTAGGCAAAATATTCAGTACAGGGGTTTTGGCCATTTGCCATTGCTCTTGAAAGCTGTGTGGGTACGTCTCCCTGGAGCTTGTGAAACCGCCTTAGTTCAGGCTGCCACTGGAGCCAGCCAGGGTTAACCATGAGAGGGATCCTTCCCTAAAGCGATGCATGATATGACTAGGAATTGTCCTAATGTGTTTCCCCCCCAGCTTCCTCAGCCCTCTGAGAAATACCTCCTCTCTGTGCTGGTCTGGGCCAGCAGCGAGCCCGGAGCTGTTCCCAGTCAGGTGTTCCCAGGCTGCCGCACACACCTTCCTGGTGTGGGAGCTCTTTTTGCTTCTGGTGCTTCTCAGCACCTTGAGTTTTCTCCTTAAACTGCGCACATCACGAGGAGTGTCTGGAGAAGTGGGGTTAAAGTGATAGCCTGCAAGCTTGGCTGTACCTCCCTGTATTGCCTCCATCCTTTGGCTTGTTGCCTGAGCATGTGCTCCTCTTCCAGAAAAGGGAAGGAAGTGGAGCGCTCCGGAGCACAATAGGGATGTTTTCCAGGAAATGTTTTCCCAGCTGGGGAGGGGAAGGGGGTGTCTCTGTTAGTGCTTTGACACGGCTCAAGTTTAAAAAATTATCTTTTCTAGCCAATAGGGTTCTAAAAAGCACTCTTCTCCCAAGGAGCCTGGTTTCCTCTGATTCATTCCAGCCCCTCCTGACTCTACATACAGTAACCCGCTATGAAAAAGCTGTTCCTGCCCTCTCCTGTGTTGTGGAGCCTGTTGTCCTTTGTGACTGTGTGTGGTGGTAACCCCTTGGAGCAGGACCTGTTCTGCTGTCCCTCAGAAGCACAAGCAAAAGATAGTCCCTGCCTGAAGGCAGCAGAGATGAGGTCTGGATACCAGGAGGAGCTGTAGGAAACAGCTTCACTGGGGGAGTTTGGAGAGGGAGGTGGGGAAAGAGCCCATAAGGCTTTCTTAGTAGTGTGTGGGGCACCAGCACAGGGAGTGCAGGGCTTCTTACCACAGGAATTTGGAAGGGAACTGTTGCAGTGGTGCTTTAGAGAAATATGAGTTGCTGAGGTCAGTGCTCTGCACATGAAGATGTGAGCTGTTGAGCGTCTGGGACTGGAGAGGAGAAGCTCTGCCTGGGAGAGGGAGAAGGACTTGGCATCTCTCAGCCTAGCCATCCCGATGGTCTCGAAAGAGGCTGAGTCAGAGGGTGGTCAGGCTGTTAGCCTGAGCACGCGGGGGATGAACGGGGTGTCCACGCTGCCTGGGAAGGGAAGGAGGCCGGGTGGCTGGAGAGCATGGTGTAGCTGCGGGCTGGGATAACCAGAGGCAGATATTCTAGCTGGCTGTACGCAAGCTGGAAGGGAGAGGCAGATCTAGGAGGGGTGGATGTAGGACTGCAGCTGTGCCAGGGCCAAGTTTCTCCCTCCTCCTCCTCAGGTTCCTCTGCTGATCATGCAGCTCTCCCCTCCCTCAACCTCACTGGTCTCCGCAGGGCTACTGGCCACAAGGTGATCCTAGAAGGGGAGATAGGAGCGGTCCGGGACTGGCCTCTTTTCAGGGGGTGTCCCTGTGCAGGGGCACTGCTGCCAGTAGCCACCCATGACCTGTTAGGGGTAGGGAGATGAAGGACGAGCAACAGTGGGCTGCACGCACTTCTGTGGCTGCCCTGGCAAACAAGCAGCTCTGGCACAGTCGAGATGAGAAGCAGAGTTTGTTTTGCAGGGCTCTGGTTTCCTCCCCAGTCTGTGGTTACCGATGTGCAGCCAACAGGCTGCCTCCCTGCAGCTCCTGGGAAATGGGGCCTGAAATCCCGAGGCTGTGTTTGTCCCTCCACAGGAGCTGCAGAAGCAGGCAGAGACGATGGAGTTCGAGATTTCCCTGAAAGCCCTGTCTGTGCTGCGGTTCATCACCGATCAGGTGGAGAGGTAAGTGCCCAGGAGCAGCACAGGACACGGGCCGAGCCCTCTGGTTGAGATTCCGGCGGGGCCGCAGCGAGTGCCTGGACCCCTTTCAGCAGCTGGCTGCATCCGTGGTGGCAGTGGCACTGCGCCCCGGGAGGCAAACACAGCAGCACTCCACCCCGCTCCGTGGTACTTGCGGGAACCCAGATCATTGTTTTTTTCCTGCCTCTCCCAATTGCCTCAGGGAGCGTTTGTATCTGTTCTGGCATTTGTCTGCGAGCGCCACTTCACCCTTTCTGTCATATCTCCAGTCTGCCCCTGAGCGCACTGACACGGATGCTGAACACCCACAACCTGCCCTGCCTCCTTGTCCAGCTGGTGGAGCATTGCCCCTGGAGCTGCCGTGAAGCAGGTACGGATTGTGCCCAGTGGTACCTGGGTGGCATGCTGGGACCTGCATCCACTGATGGGTCTGCTGCAGGATCCCGTGCAGAAAGCTGCTCCCCCTCTACCCTCCCTTCTGGCTTCCTCCCCTTGATCCTCACTAGTGCTCCCTGCCTGAAGCTTTCAGCTCGAAAGCAGCTGCAGTACAGCTGGGCTGGGGACCCAGCAGTGCTCCCAAAAGCCGATCCTTGCAAAGGGCTATGTCTCTTCTGAGCTGATCACGGCCAGGACAGGAGCAGGAGCGTAGCACGTCTGCCAGCCCCACCTGCTCCTCTGAGGAGTCTTGTCCTGGACGCAGAAGGACCAGAGTGCCAGTCTCAGCCTGTCTGCACCTCTCTCGGGCAGCACTAAGAGCTGGAGCCAGACATGGGCTCTCCCAGGCAGCAAACCCATTGCCCTGAAGCTGCTGGTCATTGAGCTCCGCTCTTGCCGAGGGCCTCTGATCAGGTTGTGCCCATCAGCCGTCACCTGTGCCATCAGCCCTGCCTCCTGCACCTCTGCAGCCAGGTGTGCCCCTTCTCCCAGCCCCCCAGCTTTCCCACTGCCTGCCTCTGAGCAGTGGTGGGGCACAGCCTGGGGCCTGGGAACCCCCACTCCCCTCCACAGCCCGGCACCAGGGGGGTCATAGCATGGGCCAGGGAGGAAATGATGCTGGGAAGCACGTGGCTCTGCGCCTGCCGAGAGGAGCCCAGCTGGATGTGGGAGCTTTCCTCCTTCCTCCAGCCAGGAAACACATCCCTTCTCTCTGCCTGTGTGCTCGGGGTGTCACAGGGAGCTTTGATCCAGGACCCTGAGGGAGGCACTGGAAAGAAACAAGAGTGCAAAGGCATTTCTAGGCTGTGCGGATGCAGGGTTACATCCCCCTCCACCCCCCAGAGCAGCACAGTAGCTCCTGGAGCTTGTTTTGTCACTTCTGTTATATTCATGCTACTTCTGGCTTTCACCAGCGGAAGAGCCTCCAGAAGAGCAGGTATTGGCCGTGCTGATACCCCAAAACATGCCTCTCCAGCCGCTCTGTTGCTGCAACATGGGCTCCCCCACCATCTACCAGTGCTCTACGCTCCTGGCCAAGTACAGAGGGAGATATCACAGGGATCTTTCGGTTCCTGCCACAGCCCTATTGTTTTAATACCTATTCTTTATGCTTTTCATGCTCTCTAATAGATTGTCTCAGTACCAAGAAGGCTGCTATGCTGAGCAAAGGGGTGGGGAAACTGAGGCAGGCAGAAGCAGAGGGGCTTGCCTGTGGTGGAGTGAGGAAGTGAGCATAGGCTAGCACCCCCACCTTTGAGCTGTCTTCCCTTGGCAGCGCTGTCTCTCCCTGGAGCCACGTGTTCTTCCGTCCCTCAGGCAAGCTCAAGAAGTTTGAGAATGGCGCGTGGCACGTGGTGCCCCCTGAAGACCAGGTGAAGATGACCAAACTCGATGGGCAGGTGTGGCTTGCCCTTCTCAACCTTCTGCTCAGCCCCGAATGCCAGCGCAAATACCACTTCGATGGCTTCAACAAGAGCCAGCTCCTCAAGGTAGGGCCCTACACCACAAAGGCCGTGGGCCCTGCAGCACAGAGTAGGGCCTTGCCAGCACCAGGCACCTCCGGGCATCTCTCCCCATCATCGCTGTGGGCTCCTAGGAGCCAGTGGTGGGAGAGCAGGGGGGTCTGTCATCGTGCCAGCAGCAGCAAAGCTTGTGTTTGCGAGTGCACCTCGTGGGACCCCCACGGGTTGCTCTGCCAGTGCCCCACAGATCCCTGCTCTTGCCATGCTGCTTCCCCAGCTCTGGCGCGCTTGCCTTGACCTCTCTCCGTTCGCTCTTCTCATCCCTTCCGTGGACGCAGCTCCGTGCGTTCCTGACAGACGTTCTTGTTGACCAGCTGCCCAACCTGGTGGAGATGCAGAGATTTCTGAGCCACCTCGCGGTGACAGAGCCGGCTCCCCCCAAAAAGGATCTCGTCCTGGAGCAGGTATCCTGTGGCTCTTCCTCTGCCTCTCCAGCCACTCTGCTCTAAGCCTGATAGCTCCCTACGCCCTTTTCCTCCCACCAAGCTCAGCTCTGGAGAGGTGGTGCCCTGGTAAAGCAGCCAAGCACCCATTTCACAGTTACACCCTTATTGCCAGCAAATTTGTCCATGGATGACATGGGAGCCTTGTCCGGCTGCTGCAGTGGCCAAGCAGTCATAGCTAAAGGCAGAAATGCTGGGTTATAAACAGTTCTCCAGATTGCATTGAGTCCCTGAGGTGGTGGCTGCATGGGGCAGAGACAACCCCTGGCTTGTTTTGACAATTAACTCTTTATTTAACATTTATCAGTGTTTTCCTGCTGAATTCTGGACTCGCCAGGGAAGAGTCCCCTTTTACAGCGCTGGCCTGGGGCTGCTTGGCTGCATATGGAGGGATGCCAAGGTCTGGTGATAGAGGCTGGAGTCATCCTGGTCCCAGCTGACATCTGGGGCTTGGGAGTTGGGCCCTGAGGGTCTTCAAACAGTGTGAGGTTCTTGGGGTTTTTAATTTGTGCAGTGATAATCTCTGGAGAAAAGTGTTTCTACTGCCTTCTCGCGAGCTGAGGGGAGAAACTTTGTGTGGGGGCAGATCTGCAAAGAGGCAGCTGAGAAGAGCTGGGAGAGCAGAGGCTCTTCCCCACTGCTGGAGGCTCCCACACCGCTTCCCACAGCGGATGGGTCGGTCGGGCAGCGGCTGTTTGGGCTGCGCAGAGGGGGAGTTCGCTGCCCCCAGCGTGGCCGGCCATGCGGCCGGGGAGGAGGGTGATGTGCCCTGGCTGGAGCTGGCTGCAGCTGAGCCGGAGGCACGGCCTGTGCGGGGAGCTGGGGCTGGGGAAGGCTGCAGACCAGCAAGCTGAACGGTTGGGGCTGGGGACAGCAGCAGGGTGGAGGTGGTTATGGATTCGCTCCATGTGCCTCCACTGCCAGCGTGTCAGTGGGGCAGGGACAGGCAGCTGCCACGCTGGGGACCTCGTCCAACCCTGGCCCAGGCTGCTGCCCTTGTCCGTAGCTCTGCTTTTGTGCCGGTGCTGCTCCTGCCTCTGCCAAGGGCTGGGGCTGAGCCCGGCGGGCAGGCAGGGGGAGCCAGCTGGAAGCACACACATGGGCTCCCTGCTCTGCCCAGAAAGCGGTGAACTCACTCCTTGTCGCCAAGCCAAGCTGAGGAAAGGCCTTTTTCCATTCGGCTGCTCCCAGAGCAGCTCCCTCCCCTTCCAGGCCTGGCTATTTTTACTCTGCTGGAGAAGGCAGCGCTGTTTGAAGCAGCATCGTCCTCTCCCAAGCCTGAACTCCACGCGCTGCTCTTGGCTGGCGCTTTCCCTTTTGCGCCGGCCAGCCCTTCCCCGGGTGTTCGTCTTCAGGGAAGTGACGAGTGGAAAAATCAGCTCAGGCAAACGGCTCTGGAGCACAGGGTTCATGCCGCTGCTGTCACACAGGGTGCTGAGATCCCAGGGCTTTCTGTTCGGGAGCCCGGGCCTCAGGGCTGAACTCACTCCCAACCAGACCCCTGCAGGTTTCGCCTTGTTTCACCCGAACACTTGTTGGCGAGTGGATCCGTCCCCTCCACGTACCCAAAAGCACACCCTCGCTCCCTGCGCCTTTGCCTCTGCACGTGCTGCCTCTGCTCGCCCTCCTGGGGGGTGCGCTCCTCGTGCCCGGGGCCAGCTGCCCCCCCCGCCCCAAGTGCCCCCATACCGCAATGCCTTCGGTCTGGCTGCAAGCACCCCTTCCTCCTGCTCTGCCTCTCCCGCCAGGTTCCCATCATCTGGGACCACATCCTCAAGAAAAATGCAGGGAAGTGGGAGGCCATCGCCAAGCACCAGGTGAAACGTGTCTTCAGCCCCACCGAGGAGGAGCTGAATCTCCAGGCACGCAGGTAAGGCCCTGGCACACGTACACAGGATGCCCAGTGGAGCCAGTATCCCCATTAGCGGGGGCTGGAGCTCAGCACTGGGAGGACAGAGGGGTCTGTGGTACTGGCTGGGGATGTCCCCTGAGTGGCAGGGTGCAGCGGGGACAGCTCGCTGCTTGTTGGCAGTTCCCCGTGAGCAGCCTCACCCCCTCTCTTGCCCACCACAGGTGGGCACAGACCTATAGCCTGGACATGATGGAGGCTCTGGCCCCCGACAAGCCCCGCTGCAGGGTGTGTGGCACGGAAGCGGCCAAGCGGTGCTCTCGCTGCCGGAACGAGTGGTACTGCACGCGGTAAGGGAGCCCTGCCACCTCCCAGTGCCCCCCTGCCCCCCCCCCGGTGTCCCCTGCTCCCCAGAGCACCACAGACCTCACCGGAGGATGCTGTGGAAGGGCCAAGGGAAGCCAGGGGTCGCACCGCTGCTTGGCACTGCTGGCTCTCTGTTTGCCACGTACCTCTCTAAGTCTTACGTTGGGGCTGATGTGCCGGGATGCTGGTGGAGGAGATGCTGGAGAGCGTTGTGTCACCACTGTCCCTGTGTCTGCCAGCCCACACCCACAGCAGCGATGGGCTGGGTTTCCCATGGTGACGCTGTCTCCCTCCCATGCACCTTGGTGGGGCAGGAGCATGGAGAAAAGTGCCCGTGGCTCTTGGGGTGCAGGTGATGGGCTGGGATGTGGCAGCTGGGATGGTGGCAGTAAATTAAATCTTCTGTGGTCTTGAACCGTATGGCAAGGTCTGGCGTTAAACCATCTTAGCCCCTGGAACTGGGGGCCACATCCACCTCCCTGTTGGGCTAATGCTTGGCCATGCCAGATCCCCCCCAGTGCCTGGAGGAGTGTGGTGCTGGGGTTTGTCCTTGTCACCAGTTTACTCCCGGGATGGACGTGGCCCCGCTGCATCCCTGCTCGAGCTGCGGGCGCCCCACTTTGCAGCAGAGCCCCTGAGCGGCGGTCTTCCCCTCCGCAGGGCGTGCCAGGTCCAGCACTGGCAGAAGCACAAGGCTGCCTGCAACCTGATGGCCGAGGCTCCCAGGAGAGCGGACGACCTGTAAGAGAAGTGGCGACTGGTGTCTGGCCTGCGGCTCGGCAAGGCCGAGGTTCACCCTGTGTGCAGCCCAGCAACTGGAGAGGAGAAGCCGGCCAAAGGCCCCTGCTCCCAGCCCCGGGCAGCGCTGGCTGGGCTCATCCTCTCCCACCTCCCTGCCACGCAGCCTTCTCCAATAAACCTCCTTGTGCACCCCGCTGCTGCTTGGCTCCTGCTTTTTTTCTCCTAGGTGAAAATACTAAGCCACTTCCTCCCCTCCCTTGCACTTAGGGAGGGGGGTGCGTGTCCATTTTTCCCCTCTGCAATAACAGAAATCCCAGAGAACCCGAAAAAAGAGCCGAGAAGGTTGTGGTTACCAGAAGGGCCAAGCCCTCTGCAGCCGAGGCGCGTGAGCCGAGGAAGGGAAGGGAAGGGAAGGGAAGGGGGCAAGAAGGCCTCCATGCTGCCACTTATCTTTTGGCCGCCATTGTTAGAGCGGTGTGGGGAGGCAGAGGATGTGGTTAGCACAAGCACCTCGCTGTAAGAAAGCAGATGAGTTTCTCAGGTGTTTGTCATCTGCTCTCTTGCAAGGACAATTCCCCCCCCTCCTCTCAGTTGATGTGACATTAGCACTGAGGGCTTGGTCCCCTGCCCACCAGCATCTCTCTGCAGGGTTTACTGGTGGCCTGCTGTGCCTTGGGGTGAATCCCCACCTCTCCCTGGCCAGCAGCCGCTGCCGAAGGCTGGAGTCTGTATCTGAGCACGGCTGGGAAAGGCTGGTGGTGCCAGCACTGCCATGCATCTCCTGTTCTGATGGGGTGCCTGAGACCCCCACGCACACCCCAAAACAGGCTTTGCACCAGCGCTGCTGCTGCAGGAGCCACGACAGCAGGCAGGAAACCATCTCGGTCTGGGTGCAGCCCCGGCCGAGCAGCCTGGGCTCGGGGCTCGGAGCCTGGGCTCGGGGCTCCCCCGGCTCTCCGGGGGAGCTGTGGCTGCTTCTCGCCCGTTGCCAGAGCTTCCCCCAGCCCCCTTCCCCGCTGGGAAACAGAGGCACGGAGCCAGGCTTGCCCCGGGCCTGGGAGAGGTGGCAGAGAGCGCCAGGCTGCCGGAGCGGGGCCCCCCTTCCCCGGCAGCGGCTCCGGGAGCCTCATCCCCGCCTCCAGCCCGCCCCGCCGGGCTTGCCGGGACCGGGGGCGGCGGTCGGGACCCCGGGGCGCTGCGCGGCTCCCCCCCACCCCCCCCCGCTCCTGCCTCAGTTTCCCCCGCTGTGCCCGGACGGGGCGGCCCCTCCCGGTCCCCGCCCCGGCCCCGGCCCCGGTGCCGGCCCCCTCCCCGCCGCCGCGCAGCGCCCGCGGCCGCCGGGCCATGGAGCTCATCGAGCTGCGGGAGCTGCAGCCGGAGCCGCGGCCGGGCCGGGGCCGCCTGGAGCGGACCAACGCGCTGCGCATCAGCCCGGCCCGCCGGCCCGGCCCCGGCCCCGGCCCCGGAGCGCACCCCGACCCGCGGCTGACGGCGGCACCGGGCGCCGGGCACCGCTTCGAGCCGCGGCGCCGCGGGCTCCACACCTGGTGCGACCTCTGCGGGGACTTCGTCTGGGGCGGCGGCAGGAAGAGCCTCCAGTGCCGCCGTGAGTACCGCGCCCCGGGCCTCCCGCCACCGGGCACCCCCCCCGGGCACCGGGCATCCCGCCACCGCGCACCCCCCCGGGGCACCAGGCATCCCGCCACCGGGCACCTCCACCCGACACCGGGCATCCCACCACCGGGCACCCCCACCACCGGGCACCCCACCACCGGGCACCCCCACCGGCTACCAGGCATCCTGGTAGTGGGCACCCCAAGGCTGGGCACGGGTATCCCGGCACCAGGCACCCACACTGGGCACTGAGCAGCCCGGTACCGGGCATCCCCACTGGGCGTGGGCATCCTGGTACCGGGCACGCACACCAAGCAGCAGGGGTCCTGGTACTGGGCACCCCCACCAGCTACCGCGCATCCCAGTACTGGGTGCCTGCACGGGGCATGGGCATCCCAGCACTGGGCACCCACACCAGGCACTGAGCGTCCCAGTACCGGGCACCCACGCTGGGCACCCGGGCATCCCCGTACCAATTACCCCCACCGGGCATCAGGCATCCTGGTACCAGGCACCCCCACCGAGACCGGGCATCCCCGTACCAGGCACCCGCAGCGGGCCTCCGGGCACCAGACACCCCCACCGGGCACCAGACACGCTGGTACTGGGCACCCACACTGGGCACTGGGCAGCCTGGTGCCAAGTACCCCCACCAGGTACCGGGCACCCTGATACCAGGCCCTGGGCTCCGGGCCCCCCGGCACCGGGCACTGAGCATCCCAGCCGTCAGGCACCCACCCTGGCCAGCCCAGGCAGGGAGCACAGGCACCGCGGTACGCGCCAGCAGCATGGCACAGCACCGTGTCCCGCGTGGGTGCTGCCCCCTGGGCCCTCGGCACCGGCACGGCGTGGGCAGGCAGCTGGCACTGGGCACTGGTACTGGCATCGCGCACCAGCCCTTGCCCCACCGGGCACCAGTACCCTCGCGGCACAGTCGCTGACCCTGACACCCAGCGTCGCGGTGGTGACACCGGTCCTGTCCCCGTCCCCAGACTGCAGTTTCACCTGCCACTACCGGTGCCGGGCCCTCGTGCGGCTGGACTGCAGCGGCCCCCCAGACGCCAGTGATGAGGACGATGGCACCGAGCAGGCGCTGGAGAAGGACACCAACGTGGTAGGGCCTGGCCCGTGTCTGCGAGGGAGGGTGCGGGCAGGGGGTGACCAACCTGGGGCTGCCCGGGCTGGGGGTGGCTGAACTGGGCTGTGCCATGCTGAGCCGTGTGAGACCATGTCATGTCATGTCAGGCTGTGCTGTGCCACACTGTGCCGGGCCATGCTGTGCCGCGCTGTGCCAGGGTACGCCATGCTGGGCTGTGCCGAGCCATGCCGGGCTTTGCTGTGCCATGCTGGGCTGTGTCGTGCCGGGTTGGGCTTTGCTGTGCCATGTCGGGCTGCGCCGAGCCTTGTTGGGCTGGGCTGTGCTGTGTGAGGCTGTGCCGTGCCACACTGTGCCAAGCCATGCCGTGCTGTGCTGTGTCAGGCTGGGCTCTGTCAGGCCATGCTGGGCTGGACTGGGCAGTGCTGTGCTGTGCCATGCCAGGCTATGCCACGCTGGGCTGTGCCAAGCCATGCCAGGCTTTGCTGTGCTTTGCCATGCCAGGCTGTGCTGAACCATGCTGTGCCGTGCTGTGCCAGGCTAGGCTGTGCCGAGCCGAGCTGGGCTGGCCTGGGCTGTGCCAAGCCGTACCGGGCCGGCCTGGGCTGTGCCATGCCATGCCATGCCGTGCCAAGCCATGCCGGGCTGTGCCGCGCCGTGCCACGCCGGGCGATGCCACGCCGGGCCGGGCCGGGCCGTGCCGAGCCGGGCCGTGCCCACGCTGCGCTGCCCCGCACCGTGCCGTGCCCAGGCCGTGCCCAGGCCGTGCCGCCCGGGCCGGGGCACAGGCGGGTCCGAGCGGGCGGCGCCGGGCGCGGGTGAAATCACCGCCGGAAGCGGGGCCGCGCCGCGCCGCCCCCGGCCCGCGTCAGCCCCACGGCCGGGGCGGGGCCGGAGCGGGAGCGGGGCAGGGACGGGCAGCGCGCTGAGCCGAGCCGAGCCGAGCCGGGACCGGGCCGAGCCGAGCCGGGACAGGACCGCGATAGGACCGGGCTGAGCCGAGCCGAGCCGAGCCGAGCCGGCACCGGGACAGGGACCGCGACAGGGACCGGGCGGAGCTGAGCCGGGAAAGGATCGGGACCGTGCTGAGCCGAGCCGGAATAGGGACCGGGGCCGGGCGGAGCCGAGCCGGGAGCGGGAGCGGGCTGAGCCGAGCCGGGACCGCGACCGGGAGCGGGACCAGGAGCGGGAGCGGACTGAGCCGGGCCGGGACCGGGACCGGGACCGGGACCGGGACCGGGAGCGGGAGCGGGAGCGGGCTGAGCCGAGCCGGGAGCGGACTGAGCCGGGCCCCAGCCCGGGGGCCGGCCGGGCTGGCGCGGGGCCGGGTGTGCCCGTGTGCCCGCGGGCTCGGCGGGGCGGGGGGGCGGGGGGGCCGCTCCGCGGCCGCCGCCGTGGCCGTGCCCGCGGCCGGGGCGGGGGGCGGCGGGGCCGGGGGCTGCGGGGCGGCGGCGGCGCTGGCGCTGCGGCGGGGCGGCGCGGGGGGCACGGGGGGCAGCACGGCCAGCAGCGGCTACTGCAGCCAGGAGGACTCCGACTCCGAGCCCGAGCTCTTCTACACCGCCCGCACCTCCCTCGGCCGCCGCCCGCGCCGCCGCCAGGTCGGTTCCCCGGCCGCCGGCCGTGACGCCACGGGGGGACGGGGCGACGTCAGCCGGGGGAGCGCACCACGGGGCCGGGTGCTGGGGGGCAGGCGAGGGTGGGCTTGGTGCGGGGCCAGTTGTCGCCCCAGCGTGGGGAAAGCCTGGGGTGAGCGCAGTCCTGCCGTGGGGCGGGCGTGGGGTGAGCGTGGTCTTGCTGTGGGGGCGAGGGCGGGGCTGAGCACGGCCCTGCTGCGGGGTGAGCCGGGGGGGTGAGCGTGGCCCCGCTATGGGGCGAGCGTGGGGGCCAGCGTGGCCGTGCCGTGGGGCAGGGTGGCCCCGTCCGGTTGGATGTGCCGCCGTGGGGCGAGCGGGGCTTCGCTGCCTGGCACGGCCGCCCCGTGGCCCCCCCCGGGCTGGGGCTGCTCCCGGAGGGGCCGACGGACAGCGCTCGGGGCTGCGGGGTGAGCCGCCCCCGGGGCAGCGTCACGGCTGCTCCTTCCCACGGGGACCCCCAGCAGGATCCGGCAGCGCCCGATTGCCGTGGGGCGGCTGTTGGGGCCGGGGCCCCTGCTGCTCCCCAGCCCCACGGCGCTGTGGGGACACGTGCAGCTCTGCGCGGCGGCTCTGCAGCCCCACGTAAATACTCATTAGTGGGTGCCGGCGGCGGGGACGCCGAGCCAGGATGCCTGGGTCCCCCCCGTGCGGGGCCAGCACTTTGAAGTGGGGTGCCAGCGGCACGGGCGGGCTGCACCCCCAACCCGGCCCTTCTGCCTCGAACGCCGGGGCGTCCCCGTGGGCGCCCAGCCTGCCCCGGTGCCGGGCTGGTGGCTGCCGGTGCTCTGTCTCGGGGATGCCTCTCTGATCTGGGGAGCCAGGAGGGGACACCTGGCCCGGGGGTGTCCTCGCAGTGGGTTCACCCATCCCTGTGGCTCCAGGGATGGGGACCAGGGTCGGGGGGGGGTGGCCGGTGGCGGTGTCCCCCTGGGGCCGCGGTGAGCTCAGCCACGCTTCCCCGACACAGCCCAGCTCAGCGCCAGCTGGGCTGATGCAACCCCGCGCAACCGCCCGCGCGTGTGTCAGCCGGTGTTTCGGGACAGGCTGGGGGGCTGGCGGGACGCCAGGGCAAGCAGAGGGGTCACCCCAGCCACGGTGCCGCTCAGCCCGGCCGCTGTTGCGCAGGATGAGCCCGGCGAGTGGGAGAAGGCAGAGCTGGACCAGGCGCAGGTGGAGCAGCGGATCAAGGAGTACAACAGCCAGATCAACAGCAACCTCTTCATGAGCCTGGTATGGGGCTGGCGTGGGGCCGGGGGGGGGTCGCGGCACCCTGCCCTGGCCCCACTCACACCCCCCTGGTGTCTCCCAGAACAAGGACGGCTCCTACACCGGCTTCATCAAGGTGCAGCTGAAGCTGGTGCGCCCTGTCTCGGTGCCGGCCACCAAGCGGGTCCCCTCCCTGCAGCCGGGGCGGCCAGGGTCGCGCGCCCAGGGGGTGAAGCGCCGCACGTCCTTCTACCTGCCCAAGGGGACTGTCAAGCACCTGCACATCCTCTCGCACACCCGTGCCAGCGAGGTCATCGACGCCCTCCTCCGCAAGTTCACTGTCGTCGACAACCCCCGCAAGTTCGCCCTCTTCGAGAGGTCTGAGAAGGATGAGCAAGGTAGCGGCCCAGGGCAGCCCTGTCCCTGTAGCGGTGGCCGTGTCCCTGTGGTGGCAGTTTCCCCTGGGCGGCAGCGGCCCCGTGGTGGCAATGTCCCCGGGGCAGTGGTGTCCCCCATGGTGGCAGCATCCCCATGGCAGTGGTGTCCCCCGTGGTGGTGGTGTCTCCTGTGGTGGCAGCATGCCCGTGGCGGTGGTGTCCCCCGTGGCGGTGGTGTCCCCCGTGGCGGTGGTGTCCCCCGTGGTGGCAGCATGCCTGTGGCGGTGGTGTCCCCTGTGGCGGTGGTGAACCCAGGGCGGTGGTGTTCCCCATGGTGGCAGCATCCGCATGGCAGTGGTGTCCCCCATGGCGGTGGTGTTCCCATGGTGGTGGTGTCCGCCATGGCGGCAGCATCCTCGTGGCAGTGGTGTCCGACATGGCGGTGGTATCCTCCCTGCAGTGGTGTCCCCACAGTGGCAGCTTCCCCATGGCAGCAGCATCCCCATGGTGGCAGCACCCCTGTAGCAGTGGTATCCCCCTTTGGTGGCAGTGTCCTCTGTCGCCATGGGTGTGTCCCCCGTGGCAGCAGTGTCCCCCATGGCAGTGGTGTCCTCCACGGTAGTGATGTCCCCATAGCGGCAGCATCCCTGTGATGGCAGCATCCCTGGACCATCAGTGTCTGTCGTGGCAGCGATGTCCCCATAGTGGCGGTGTCCCTGTGGGGGTGTCCCCCCCGTGACACGTGGTGCCGTTGCAGTGTACCTGCGGAAGCTGGCCGACGAGGAGCAGCCCCTGCGGCTGCGGCTGCTGGCCGGCCCCAGTGAGAAGGTGCTCAGCTTCGTCCTGAAGGAGAACGAGACCGGGGAGGTGAACGTGAGTGCGGGGATGGGGAGGGGACCGGCACCCACACCCCCTGGGGGACGTGGCCATGGGGGGAGATGCCACGTCCCCGTTGCGATGGCAGCCCATGTGCTCGCAGTGGGACGCCTTCACGCTGCCGGAGCTGCACAACTTCCTGCGCATCTTGCAGCGGGAGGAGGAGGAGCACGTGCGCCAGCTGCGGCACCGCTACGCCCGCTGCCGCCAGAAGATGCAGGAGGCACTGGCCACGCGCACACCGGGGTGACCGTGCCACCCGCACCCTTGGCCAGCCAGCGCGCCGGGACCCTTGCCTGCCGGCGGGTGGGGGCTCCGGGGAGGGGGGGTGGAGGGGGCCGCCCCCGGACCCACTGGGCCGTTGCAGCCCCCATGGGGCTGGCCCAGGGAGTGGTTGTCCCCAGGGGGGGTGAGTCTCCCCGAGGGGTACGAGTGTCCCCGGGGAAACGAGTGTCCCTGGGGGGAAGCAGGGCGTCGAGCACCAATAAAGGCATCTGGGTGACGAGGCCTGGCCTGCGGCATGTCCTTGGCGGGGAGGGGGGCGGGGCGGGCTGGGGCTGCGGTAGGAGGGGGCACGACGTTCCCCCGGTGCCGTTGGGGCGGGGGTACCCGCACGTGGTGCGGGGCCGCGGCGGGGCTCGAACTCGCGTCAGAGAGGTTCCCGCCGGCGCCAGGCGGGGAGGAGGGCACGCCCCGTGCCGCTCTCACGTGACGCGGGCACCTCCTCCCTCCGGGGTCACGTGCGGGGGGCATCGCGGGCGCCGGAAGTGTCGCAACGCGGCGGCGCCGCGCACGCAGGGAGGCGCTCGGTCGGCGTCGCCGAGCGGCTCCGGGCCGCTTCCCCCCCTCCCCCGCCCCGCTCCCGCCGCCGCCATGGGCGCCAGCGGCTCCAAGTCGCGGGGGCTGTGGCCCTTCGCCTCCCCGGCGGCGGGCGGCGGCGGCGCCGAGGGCCCCGGCGGGCAGCAGGCCCTGGCCCGGGCGCGGGCCGCGCGCGCTGCCACCCCCTTCGTCTTCACACGCCGCGGGTGAGAGGCCGGGGAGGGCGGGCGGTTGCCATGGCGGCGGGGGGTTCCGCCGGTGGGTCGGTCCAGGCCTGCCCGGCGCGGGGGGACAGGCCCTGGCCTGCCGCGGGACCCTGGGGACGAGAGGGCATCCCCCGGCAGCCGCTGAGCCGGCAGCGGGTGGCCGCCGCAGCCCTCACGGGGCTGGTGGTGCCGGCCTGCCCCAGCTCCCTTCCCTGCTCGGGGTGCAGGAAGCCGTCGGCCGCCGGCAGGCTCTTACCTGCCCGCCTCCGCTCTCCTCTCGGCAGCTCCATGTATTACGATGAGGATGGGGATCTCGCCCACGAGTTCTACGAGGAGACAATCGTTACAAAGAATGGGAGGAAGCGCGCCAAGCTGAAGAGGATCCACAAGAACCTGATACCTCAGGTAGTGTGCGGAGAAGGATGGGGAAAAGTGAGCGCCAAAGTGCCACGGTGACAGCTGAAGTCCCGGCTTTGCCTTCTACCTCCGGGCGTCTTCTTGCCAGGAAGGTGAAGGCTTTCTGTCACGCCCCCAAGCTCCTGCCTCAGAGCTGTGGCTCTGTGTGTCCTGGCTCACACCCGTGGTCACCTAGTGAGTCTGTGGCAGGAGAGGGGAGAGCTGATGACACCCTCCAGCCTCCCTTTCCAGAGAGAAGCGGTGCCCCAGCACTTTAAAGCTGCCAGGCTGCGGAAGATGGCTCAGCTGGGTGTGTGTTGTGGGGCGTGGAGTGCCAGGCAGCCCTGCACGGCCATGGCGTCCCATCGCTGACCACTTTCCCCAGGGTGCGGGGTGCTGCGCTTGCTCAGCCAGTGTCACGTCGCTGCAAAGGGCCAGACCCTGGCTTCAGGAGCAGCAGCCAAAGCCCATCACCCACTGATGCGACTGTGCACGTTCCCGCCAGCCCCTCTGTAGTGACAGCAGTGTTGACAGCTATGCATTTTGCACCTCAGTGCAAAAGTCTCCTCCTAAAATAAGCAACTGGGGTGAAGCCAGGCAGGGGCTGGGACACTGATTGAGGGTCTCGGTGCAGGAGAAGGATAGCCTGCATGTAGGGAGGCTTCTGAGGGCATAAATGGAGAAAAGGGAGGATCAAACCAGGGCTGGAGAGAGACCCTGGAGGAGTCTTCCTAAGTAAGCAGAAAGGCACGGCTCTAGTGAGCACCTGGGGCGAGCCGTTGGCATGCTCCGAGGGGTGAGCAGTCCCCTGGTGGGGTGGGACCCCTCCGAGTGCTGCACAGGCAGTTATGGGGGGAAGGATTCAGTGCCGCTCCCTGGGCTGGCGTTCTCACAGAGGCAGGCTTGGGCTGTGGGCGTGACTCCTCATCAATGTGGGTTGAAACTCACCTGGTTGGAAAGGTCAGCTGAGCTGGAGAGAGCAGGCCCTGAGCCCCCGCTCCACCCCCAGCCCCCCACCTGCCAGCGGGTCCTCCCGGTGCTGTAACAGGAGAAGGCTTGGACAGAGCATGGGAAAGGCGCCTGTAGCTGGCGTGGAGGGAGCATGTATTCAGCAGCCTCCCCTCTGGATAGAAAGCTGCTTTTCTTGTGCGCCAGCTGCCCTGGCTGCTTTCTCTCAGAGAGCTCTTTTCATTCTTTTAAATCCCGTGAATGAAAGGTGCCGGATGAAAAGCCCAGACAGCCAATATCTGCCAGTCATGCACCAGCTGCTGCACGGGCAGTGCCTGGCAGAGCAGCTCCCTCCTTTCTCGCTCTGCTGGGCTCCGGACCCGCCATGTGTGGCAGCCAGCCGCGCCTCTCTCGGCTCTCCAGGGACAAGTTCGAAGGGCAAAGTGCTTTCGCTTTGTGTGCTGCTGTTCAGGCATACCTGGTGTCATGGTGGCTTTACGGACTCATGTTCCTCGAGGGCATGGTGTCCTCTGTCTGTACGGGGAGACTCGCAGGGCTTGGGGCTGTTGTTTGGTGGTTCCTCTGCTCACCACTCTGACTCTTCTTCCAGGGCATAGTGAAACTAGAGCACCCTCGCATTCACGTGGATTTCCCGGTGATCATCTGCGAGGTGTGAGTCGCCAGACATTGCTGCCTGCGGGTGGGAGGCCCTGTCCCACCTCCCCCAGCCTCGCCAGGCGAGGGTGCGTTGTGTTCCCACCCAAGGAGGACTCTGGGCGTGCGGCAGGGACGGCGGCTCTCCCCTCGCCCGGAGGTGAGGCGGGATGGAGCAGGCCGGGCTGGGCTTGGCTAGCGCTCCTCGCAGGAGATGGGTGACCTTGTGCAACGACTGCTTACAAACATCCTCGCTTGAGTCAGAAGACTAAAATACCTTTTGTAGCCTCTAGCCGACGTTTGATGGGTAACTGGAACTGCAAATGTGCTGCTGTGTGAGCTGTTAAAGGGAGAGCGAGCCTGCACTTCTCACCAGACAAAATCCCCTGCTTCTCAGGTATGCAGCCCAGGGAGAGCCAGGGCAAGGTAACGCGCTGCCCGCGGCCCCAAGATCCCTTGGGCCCGGTGGCTCAATGGCCAGTGTTGCGGCATGTGGCTTGACACAGGTGTTATGTGATGCTCCCCCAGGCGGGTCTGTTGATGGAGGATGAAGGCTGAGGGGAGGCCGGTCTTGAAGCATGTCCGGCTGGCTGCTGCACTCCTCTTGGGAGGGGGATGGAGGTTAGATGCCGCTATCTTGGACCTCCATCTCTTCCTCCTGTGCGTTTCCCTGCTTATGCCGGCTCTGGGGAGGTTGGCTTCGCTGCTGCCCGCAGTCCCTCTGCCTGCAGGAGATGTCTGCGGTCCGTGGCCGCTGCTGGAGGCATCGAGGTCCCCAGCTCTGCAGCAGGCTTGCTTCTCCCATTAGCAAGCTGGCTCCTGCCGAGCACTGTCCCTCACCCACTGCAGGGCCGGGTTGCAGGGGAAGGCGTCTTGTAAAGTCTTCACCCCCTGTTCCCATCTTGAACATACCTTCCAGTGGGGTGGGCCTTGACAGAGCCGAGCAGGAAGGAAATAATTTCTTCCCTCCCCATCCCCTGAAAACAATCGAGATTGGTGTGCCTGCCCCGGCTTGGAAATCTCCCTGGTGATGTGAACTATGGTTCCTCCCACGTCCCAGCTGGTGGCAGGAGGAGAAACGCAATGCACTTTAAAGGGAGGCTTTCTGCTCCGTCTCGGAAGGTCCTGCTCTTTTCTCCTCTTTCCTCCCACTTGAGAAGGTCGAGGTCGCCTTGGCAGCACCAAAAAACCTCTCACCCCTGTGTGCAGGTCCTGGGGCGCCGAGCCAGCTGCTGCGGGGCCGGGGAAAGGCCTGGCCCGTACTGCCCATCGCCAGCACCAGGAGCCACTGCCTTCCTGCTCAGTTGCCCCCAGACCGGGCGGGCAGAGGAGGACCGGCCGCGGGGCAGCAGGCACAGCTTTAAACTTGGTCAGAGCCTGCTCCCTGCAGTAGCCGGCTCGGCTTTCCTCCTCTTTTGTTCCAGAACTTATTTACTTTCTAAGCACTTCAGACATTTGCTACCTCGATTTTTAATTTAAGCTGCTGGCACTTGGCTGCCAGCCCTGTCGGCGTCTACATTGGATGTATCCATCCCCGCGCCCGCCGAGAGCCGCCCGGGCGCGGGGCCACATTCCCAGCTTCGGGGAGATAACAGCGGCGTGGCTGTTGCCGTCTTCCTGTCACCACCTCTTCCCTCCGTGTCCCCCCACCCACTGTTCCCATCAACAGGAGCGAGCATGGAGGGTGAAGCACGGAGGGTGAAGTGGATGTGCTGGCTGCCGCCGGGCAGGGAAGCAGGCAGGGCTGGATAGGGCTCTGGCAGGGAGCTCGTCTACACTGTGATGCTGGGTGCTTCTTTTGACATCTTTTGTTCTCCTGCTTGCTTGAAAGAGTCTTGTCTTAAAACAATCCCCCACTGAAGTGTTTCTTATTCGCACCACCTGCTCTCGAGTTTGTCCCAGGCCGGATCTCGCTGGGAAGGGTGTCCCTTGGGCTCCGCAGGAGAGCAGGAGCTGCTGTCCCCAGGAAGAGGAGAGAAAGCTGTGGCCGGGCTGCCTGCGCCGCCTTGCCCCGCTGCCATCCGAGGGTGCAGGAAGCTGTGCCGAACCCGCCTCGGGTATGGGGGAAGGCAGAGGAGGAGTGGGGAGGGGGCCGGTGCCATTTGCCTGCCCCAAGGGGAGCCCCTTGCCTGGCTACCGGCCAGAAATCTGCTGACAAGGCAGGGCCCGAACCCCGGGGGGGGCAGAGACCGAGACCGGCTTAGCAAGGATGCTTTTGTCCTCCCTGACAGGCTGCGCACCCTTCCCCCAGGGCATCAAACATGCTTCCCCCAAAAAACCGCCTTCTCCCACCCCCTGCCCGTGTCACCAGAGCGGCAGCGAACCTCCGCAGGCTGCCAACAAGCTGCGTCCTGCCCCGCTTCTTCCCAGGCTGGTCCCCCAAGCAGCCAGCCCCCGGGCCGCCTCCCCTCCGCCGGCCTCCAGCCCTCCTGCAGCAGCAGGGCCTTGGGAGCACCTGGAGGGATCTTAAAAATGTGAAGGTCGCTGTAAATAGTATCTGTGTCCACTGTGGTGTTGGAGCAAGAAAAAAAAAAAGGAAAGTTTTCCTTTTGATTCTTTTTTTTTTCTTTTTTTTTTTTTTTTTTTTTTACGATTTCTGTGCAACGTTGTGCTTTCCCGTGTGGATGTGTAGCTGAACCGTACTCACTGACACTAGGCTCCTTGCTCCTCTAGCGTGTGGGTAGGACCCGTGAGTTTGGGAAATGTACACTATTTATGGTCCTTCCTCCCAGTGCATCTGTCCACTTTTGTTAAATTTCAATAAAATTATTTGTAGAGCCCGCAAGTCCAAGAGCTGTCTTACTGGGGAGGGTGTGTGGGCGAGCGGTTGTGCCCGTGGGCGAAGGAAGGAGATGCTGGAGAGCCGAGGGGAGGTGGGCTTCGCCGTGCTGGTCTGTTTGCTGCCAGCACTTTGAGCCCCCTCTGTTTTTGGGAGGGGGGTGTTTGTGCATGTGTGGCTGAACTGGTGGTGAAGGAGCCGTATCACGGCCATTTCCAGGTGCTCCAGTTTGGCACATGGCGCTGGCAGGAGTTGGTGGCTTTGTCAGGCTGTGACTCTGCTTGTAGCTGCTGTGACATCCTTTAAATATGTAACTAAAATGTGTTTATATAAATATATGTAATTTTCTGGTTCAGCCCAATAGGGTTGGAGCTCAGGCTCCTCTCCCCTCCCGTGTGGGGAGGGAGGTCTGGGGGGACCTGGGAGGCAGCAAGGGACCCGGGTGTCGTGGGCAGCCCAGCCTCAAGCCGAGCTCTTCCCATCCTGCCCGAGCCCCGTGGGGGGAGGATCCGCCTGTCTGCTCCCTCATCGCCTGCCCTGCCAAATCAGTGCCTCGTTAATCACCGGGGCCTGATGACTTTCTCGAACCTAGTGTGACCCTGTGCTGGGATGCTGCCCGTCCCCCGAGCGGTCCATGGGGCGAGCATGATCTCACTTTGTGCCCTGCGTCCTGCCCCTGGCCGCCCTGCAGATGTTTTCCTGTGGCCACTGCCACTTCTCATCATTTCCTCCGTGCAAGCTGGCTCGGAAATGAGCCGCTGACGAAAGCTGTAATGAGGGTGAGTGGTGCGGTGTGTCTTGCCAGCGCTTTGGCTTGCGGGGGATGAGGCTCAGGGACTTTTGCCCATTGATCCGTAGGGGCCCCAACCCCAGGAGGGACGGATCGTGGTGGCCTCAAGGGGGACTGGGTGGCCGCACAGGGCATTATGGCTCGGTTAAACAAGGTGGTGGCTGTGGCTCGCTAGCCCCGTGAGCATCTCCACATCTGTTGGGGCCACCCCAGTCCCCCTCCTGACACCCGCGGGGCAGGGCTGTACCTGCAGCCCCCAGCCCAGGGCAGAGGCGGGTGCTGACCTCCCCTCCTGGCCCCACGGCCACTCCGTCCCCATCCAAGCTCCTCTTGCACCTAGCCCGGACCTGTCTGGCACGAGCGGATGCGACTAACGCCCCGTTCTCCGGCAGCTGTGAGGGATTCCTAGCCGCCCGGGTGCCCGCGTGGGGCAGCCCGTCTGCTCGGCTCACCCTGGCTGCTGCCCACCTCCACCGCCCCACTCCTGTCTCTGATCTCGTGCCCAGCAGGGAATGACTTAGCATCATCTCGTGCTCAGTGGGGAGAGACGGAGAGGGGAGGCTGGATCTCTCCAGCTGCCCCCTCCCAAAATCCAGGGTCTTCCCTGTGGGAAGGGAGGAGGGAAACTGAGGCAGGCAATGCTGAGCCCTCCTGATGGGACGGCAGCGAGAAGCTGCATTGTGTTGAGGACTTCCTGCCCTCCCGGCAGCGGATAGCTGTGACCCCTCTGGCCACCCTGCTGCCGCGGGGCTGGTTACCTTCGGCGCGTAAGGCCGCAGAGGATGGAAAATTTTAGGCATTTCTGCTGCCGGCGAAGGGAGCCTGTTTACTGCCCAGAGGGGAAGGGCAGCGCCCGCCAGCGCTGGGATTTCTTGGCTCCCCACAATCTCCCCCGAGGGTTTTGGCGGCCGCCTGGCCGGTGGCCAACCTTCCCTGCCCCTTTCCCAGCCGGTGCCCGGCATTGCCCGTGGGCCGGGCCGAGCCGTGGGGTGCGGCCTGGGTTCGGAGCGGCCGGCTGTGACACCGTGCCCGTCCCTGGTGGTACTGTCACCCTCCTGGTGGGAGCTTCGCCACAAAGGCTAGCACCCAAGCGGGTCCCGCTAACTGGAGCCATCTGCGGGTGCCCATGGCCCTGGGCTCGGCACTGCCGGCACCAGGGGCTGGCACCAAACAATGCCGGGCTCGGCGCTCCTGCCCACTCCCTGGGGAGCCGGCGGGCGGCCGGGGAGTGTTTCCGCAGATTCAGCCCCGTTTCCTTCCCCCACCAGCCCCGGCACACCCTCACACTCTGGCCCCGGTGCTTCCTCTGCGAGGGCACCCCGATGGCCCCAGCCTGCTGGGGCCAGCCTTGGCCAGAGCACGCAGGGGACGGGCAGGACATGGGGACGGCCACGCTGCCAGTCCCTGAGCCCTGCCTGTCCCACTGTCCGCCTTGGGGGGACCTACCGGAGCCTCGGTGGCGCCCCGGGAAGGAAGCCCCCCCCCGGTCCTGCTGCGCCTGCGGCCCCCCTTGTCCCCCCCTAGGCAGGAAACCCGCGGGGCCACGGCTGAGTCAGCAGCACCGACTGCCCCGGCCCCGCACAGGACGTCCTGCCCGGCACGGCACCGCCCTGGGGACAGCACTGCCCTGGGGACACCGCTGTTCTGGGGACACCGCTCTCCTGGGGATACCACCGCACCAGGGACATCACCATCCTGGGGATACCACCATCCTGGGGACACCACTGTTCCGCGGACACGGCTGTTCTGGGGACATCACCATCCTGGGGTCACCTCTGTGCTGGGGATACCACCATCCCAGGGACATCACCGTCCTGGGGGACACCGCCACTCCGGGGACCCCGCTGCCCTGCGGACATCACCGTTCTGGGGTCACCGCCATCCTGGGGACACCACCATTTTGGCGTCACCACGATTTTAGGGTCGCCACTGTCCTGGGGCCACCGCCACTGTCCTGGGGCCACCGCCTTGGGGTCACCACCGCCGCGGGGACCCCCCCGCCCCGCCGAGCGCCGCAGCCCCCCGCGCCCCGCGGCGCCCCCTGCCGGCGCCCCCGCGGCCCCGCCCCGCCCCCTTCCGCCGCGCGGGGGGCGGGGCCTCCCGGGCCGTACCAAGCGCAGCGGGACGGGGGGTGGGGGGGGTGACGCGCCCTGCCCGGTGCCGCGGCCCCACGGAGGGGTGCGTGTGGGGAGGGGGTCGGCCGCCGGTCCGCGCCCCCGGGAGCCCGCGATGGTCCGCGCCGCCACCCCGGCGCGCCGCGGTCGGGGCGGGGCCGGTCGGGGCGGGGAGCGGCGCCCCCGCGGGTGGTGCGCGCCGGGGAGTTTAAAGCGGCGGCGGGGGGGAGGCGGCGCCGGTGGGAGCCCGCGGCGGGGGATGGCGTGAGGCGAGTGGGAGCCGGGCGGGGGAGCGCGGAGCGGAGCGGGACGGGCGGGGAGCGGGGCCGTGCGGCCGCGCCGCGCTGCGCTCCGGCGCTTTGTGTGCCGGTCTCGGACAAAGGCGGCGCCGCGCCGGCAGCCGGGGGAGCGGCGGGGAGCGGGAGCGGGGGACCCGGGGCAGCGGGGGAGACCGGGAGCGAGGGGACCCAGAGCGGCGGAGGAGACCGGGAGCGAGGGGACCCAGAGCGGCGGAGGAGGCCGGGAGCGAGGGGAAGTGGGGGCAGAGGGGACCGGGACCAGGAGCGGGCGCAGCCGCTTGGGACCGGGACTCCCAGGACCCAGTCCCCCGGGAGCTCTGCCCGCCACCGCTTCCCCCCGCCCCCCCCGGACCCCTCTGCCCCGGGCGGGGGTGGTGGGAAGGGGCTTGGGGCAGGGTCTGCCTTGGGGGGCGCGGGCAGAGCCGCCCCTGCCTGCACCCCTCTCCTAACGCCGCTCTCCCCGCTGCCCCCAGGCCCCGTTGGGCAGGATGCGCGGGGGCTGCGCGGTGGCGGTGGCCGTGCCCTGGCTGGCCCTGCTGGCCCTGGCCCGGCAGCCCCCTGAGAAGCCGTCGGCCACCCCCCTGCTCACCCGCCGGCCCTTCCTGGTGGCCTGGAATGTGCCCACCCAGGACTGCAAGCCCCGCTTCCAGGTGTCCCTCGACTTCAGCCTCTTCGACCTGCAGGCCTCCCCCAATGAGGGCTTCGTGGGGCAGAACCTCACCATCTTCTACAAGGAGCGCCTGGGGCTCTACCCCTACTACACCAGCCAGGGCGTGGCTGTCAACGGCGGCGTCCCCCAAAACAGCAGCCTGTCCGAGCACCTCGCCCGCCTCCAGGAGGGCATCAGCAAGTACATCCGCTCGCCCACCAAGGAGGGGCTGGCCATCATTGACTGGGAGGAGTGGCGGCCCATCTGGGCTCGCAACTGGAAGCCCAAGGACATCTACCGGGAGGTGTCTCAGCAGCTGGTGTACCAGCGGCAGCACACCTGGTCCCGCGAGGAGGTGAACAAGCAGGCGGTGTTCGAGTTCGAGTCGGCCGCCCGGCAGTTCATGGTGAGCACCCTGCGCGTGGCCAAGAGCTTCCGACCCAAGCAGCTCTGGGGGTTCTACCTCTTCCCCGACTGCTACAACCACGACTACAGCAAGAACAAGGAGAGCTACACTGGGCAGTGCCCGGACGTGGAGAAGACGCGCAACGACCAGCTGGCGTGGCTCTGGAGGGAGAGCATGGCCCTCTACCCCTCCATCTACCTCGACCTGCTCCTGGCATCCACCCCCAACAGCCGCAAGTTCGTGCGGGCGCGGGTGATGGAGGCCATGCGCATCTCACAGCAGCACCACGATGGCTACTCCCTGCCCGTCTTCGTCTACACCCGGCCCACCTACATCCGCAAGCTGGATGTGCTCAGCCAGGTAGGGCTACGCCACTGGGACGTCCTCGTCCCAAGCCCTGGGCACCTGGGCTAGAGCCGAGGTGGGTCAGCCGAGGTGGTCCCTCTGCCCGTGTCCTATTCCGGTCCACAGAGTGGGATGGCTCTGGAGGCCAGTGGTCGCTCCCATGGTGTCACCAGCACCCTGTGGTTTGGCTGTCCCCACGTGGGGTGGGGAGCAGCATCCTTTGGCATGGGGCTGGCCCTGGGGACCAGGAGGGGTGCCTGGCCCTGCCTCCCTCCCTCCAAGGGGGTGTCATGGTGTGGGGATTCCCAGCTCAACCCCTCTGTGGGTGCATGATGAGGTGCCACAAACCGCCCCTCCTTATGGGCAAGGTGTCTGGCAGCAGGACTGGCACCAATGCTCGCCGTCACCAAGGAAGTGCCTGGGAGGTGCCGCAGGGACTCCTGGGTCCTGGCAGCCGGGGCCCTGGGGTATGTGAGCCCACAGCCCCCGTGCTGTGCTGGCTTAGCCCCCGAGGAGGAGGGTGGTGTTGGGAAGCCTTGTCCCCAGGGAGGTGGGACAGTCCCCTCTCCCTGTGGCCTGGAGCAGGGACGGGTCTTGCCTCCCTGACCCCACAGCGGGCTCTTTGGAGTGCACCGTGCTGGAGGGTGTGGGTGCTGCATGGGGTCTACGGGCACTAACTGGGCTCTGTCCCCATAGCCGGACCTGATCTCCACCATCGGAGAGAGTGCGGCGCTGGGTGCAGCCGGGGCCATTTTCTGGGGTGACGCGGACTACACCAAAAACCGGGTAGGTTTGGCGTCAGTGTGCCCCTGGGGAGGTAGATGATGGGTGGGGGGTTACCTGCTCCCAGAGGGGGACCAGTGGCTCAAGGGTGGGGTGTCCTCTCCATCTGGGGTGCTTTTCTGCCTGGGGCACTCCAACATGCACCTGATGCTCCCCCTTTCCCCAGGACTCATGCCAGATCATCAAGAACTACCTGGAGGGGGACCTGGGTCGCTACATCGTGAATGTCACGACGGCAGCGCAGCTCTGCAGCACGGCGTTGTGCCAGGGCCGGGGCCGCTGCCTGCGCCAGGACAGCACCGCCGATGTCTTCCTCCACCTCAACTCCACCAGCTTCCAGCTGCGGCGCCGGGATGGGGATCACCCCCAGCACCCCCTCTTCTGGGCTGAGGGCCAGCTGTCCTCTGCTGACACCCTCTTCCTACGGACCCACTTCCGCTGCCACTGCTACCAGGGCTGGCAGGGCAGCAGCTGCCAGGTGCCTGCTGGCCCCCGCAGTGAAGCCCCTGGCCCCCTGGCACCGCTGGGGCTTGCGGTGCTGTTGCTGCTTGCAAGCTGGTGCTAACCCCCCCGGACTGAGCTGGCCCCTCCTGGCACCCCCGTTCTGTGGTGGTCTAGGGGACCTATTTAAGACATCCCTACCTACCCCTGCCTGTGAGGCAGCTCGTTATGGGGGGCTGCCCCTCACTGTGGGGGCAGAGCTGTGTGGTTGCCCCAGCTCTGCCCTCCCTGCTGTGGGGCGGCTGCCCCCTATGGGGATGGAGGGCAGGGTTGGGGGCGGGGGGCCTCTCCTGTTGTAAGGAGAGGGATGGGGGCGAGGGGGGCATGGGGGCCGGGAGCGGGTGCTGTGTGGTGCTGAGCCCCCGTGCGCTGCCCCACACCGAAGTGCTTTACCTCGAATAAAGCTGGGTGGAGTGTGAGTGGGGTGTGGGCTGACTGGGGGGCACAGCATCCCTACTGTTGCTATCCCTGCTCCCAGGCGTGGCGGGGGCGGGGGGTGCGGCTGGGGCTTAGAGCTTCCCCCGCGCTGCCGGAGCCGCGGGACGCGGCCGGGCCACCCACGTGGAGGCTGCCGCGGGACCGCCCCGCGCTCTCCTTGGCCCCGCCCCCTGCCGCAGGCTCCGCCCAGGCCGGGCTCCGCCCCCGGGCTGCCTTGGCCCCGCCTCCCGCCGGAGACACGCCTTCGGCCGCGGAGCGTGGGCCGTGGGCACGGCGGGATCCGCGCTGCGGGTGCGGATTCCCCTCGCCCCCCCGCCCCGCTACCGGGACAGCCGCGTGGGGACACCGTCCTGCGCGCCACGGCCGGGGGTGGGTACAGCCCTGCGGGGGCCGGGGACGCCCCTGTGCCGCGAGTGTCCCCGCGCGGTGCCCTCGCGTGGCTCCTGTCCCCGTGCCCTTGCAGCCGCTCCCGGCGCTGCCCCGTCTTCGGGGTGCCCGCGGGCACGGCCCGGCCCCGCGTGGCACAGCCACCCTCCTGCCAGCACCCCTCGTCTGCTGTGCGTGGCCCCAGACGGTGCCCTCCCGTGCCTGCTGCCCCCACGCGTCGGCGTCCCCGAACTGTGCCCTGCTGTGGCCGCTGTCCCCACGCGTGAGTGGCCCCAGACCGTGCCCTCCTGCGCCACCGCCGTTCCCCGGGCTGTGTCCCGCCGGTCGCGGCCGGCGCTGGGAGCTGCCCCCGGCAGGGCCCTCCTCCTGCCGTCTGATGGCCGGTGCTCCGCACTTCCCAGCGGCGCCTGCCCGGCCCAGCCCACGTCTGTCACCGTGACCTTGCCCCCCCCGCCCCCCCTCGTGTCTGTTTGTCTTTCCAGCCCAGCTCATCCCCGGCCAGTCACTGGGTGTTGACTCTCCGCGTTCCTCCCCAGCCGGACCCGTCGCCGCCGGTCATCAACCGGGGCTGGCACGCTGCCGCCCCATCTCCGGGGCCGCCGTGCTGGGCTCCGGCTGCCGATAACTCTGGGGACTTGATGTGAAGAGGTGGCAGCGGTGACCCTGGGTGACTGGCACCGCCCGGGGACAGGGGCGTGGGTTAATGCCGGCCCCGGCTTGGGCTGGCGATAAAAGCGTCGAGGCCTGCCCCCGTCTCATCCCGTCGCGGCTCTCCCCAGGCAGCTCCGGCACCCGTTCTGTGCCTGCCGGCACCATGGCATCGGGGTGGTCCTGCTGGCTCCTCCTGCTGCTCCTGCCTGCCCTGGCCCGCACCGGGGGGCCCAGCCCCGTGCTTGTCAACCGACCCTTCGTCACCATCTGGAACATCCCCACCGAGCGCTGCAGCAAGGAGTACAATGTCACCCTCAACCTGGAGGTCTTCGATGTGTTGGCCAACGACCAGCAGTCCTTCATCGGGCAGGACATCACCCTCTTCTACAGTCAGGAGCTGGGGCTCCTCCCCTACTACACATCCGAGGGGGTGCCAGTGAATGGGGGGCTCCCCCAAAATGCCAGCCTGCAGGCCCACCTCCACCAGGCCACCCGGGACATTGAGGTCACCCTGCCCAGCCCTGCCTACAGAGGGCTGGCTGTCATCGACTGGGAGAAGTGGCGCCCGCTGTGGATCCGCAACTGGGCCTCCATGGGCATCTACCAGCAGAAGTCGGAGGAGCTGGTGTGGCAGCAGCACCCGCAGTGGCCCCCCAAGCTGGTGGAGGAAACAGCCAAGCAGCAGTTTGAGCAGAGCGCCTGCAACTTCATGAAGCAGACCCTGCAGCTGGGCGAGACCCTCCGTCCCGACAGCTACTGGGGTTTCTATGGCTTCCCCAACTGCTACAACAACAACTTTGACAGCCTGCCCTACACTGGGACGTGCCCGGCAGTGGAGCAGCAGAGGAACAAGGAGCTGCAGTGGCTCTGGGAGAGCAGCCGGGCACTCTACCCCAGCATCTACCTGCCCCCCTGCCTCAATGGCACCAACAAGGCGCTCGCCTACGTCCGCCACCGCATTACCGAGGCCTTTGCTGTCCAGAGCGGCGTCCTCAACAGCAGCATCCCCGTCCTGCCCTATTCCCAGATCGCCTTCGACTGCACTGTCGACTTCCTTTCCCAGGTGATGGGGACATGGGGACATGAAGACAGTGGGCACCTCTCAGGCTGATGGGTTGGTGCCGGGGAGTCTTTAGCTCTGCTGGGGTGGCGCGGGGGCTTTGGGCACCGTTGACTTCTCCTCTCCCCTTGGGTGCAGGAGGACCTGATGAACACCATCGGGGAGAGCGCGGCTCAAGGCGCCGCCGGCATCATCCTCTGGGGTAGCCTCAACTACAGCACCTCCAAGGTGAGTGTGGCAGGGCAGCACCGCGCCACTGCCCGCGGGGACCCCCCGTTCCCCAGCTGTGCAGGGCTGTGACACCGCGTGCCGTTGCAGGAGATGTGCCTGAGGCTGAAGGACTACGTGGAGGGGCCCCTGGGCCACTACATCGTCAATGTGACAGCCAGTGCCGATCTGTGCAGCCAGAGCTTGTGCTCTGGCCAGGGCCGCTGTGTGCGCCAGGAGAACAAGCAGGGATTCCTCCACCTCGACCCCTTCCGCTTTGCCATCGACCTGCAAGCCGGCAAGCCCTGGCTGGTGGCACAGAGCCTGGAGTCCATTGACGACACCGCCCGGCTGGCCGAGGAGTTCAGCTGCCAGTGCTACGACAAGTGGCAGGGACCCCGCTGCAACACCCAGGTCGTTGCTGAGTGACACCCCCCCATGCTGGGGACACCGGGGTGGGCAGGGTGACACCACCCCGTGCCCCGGCACCCTCACCGTGGGGCTGGGAACCTGACCGCGGGGCTGCTAATAGAACCGGTAGGCACCGATTTCTGTAACCCGGGTTGCTGACTCAGCAATACCTATTTTAAAGCGATTGGCAGAAGGCATGAGATGAAACGCTGCTTCCCTGGTCCAGCTTAGATGAAGATGTTGGCATCTTCATCTGGATGTTTAGCTTGGGGTGGGGGAATCACGTACTCAGTCCTCTGATTTTAGGCCCTAATTTGGGCAATCTCTCCATGATGGGACTGCACTGCGTAGCACTGCATGTTTACTGGGGACTTAAAACTTGCACGCTTATTTCTTATTCTGGTTAATGTAAACCACTGCGAAGCGCGGACTGTCCTCCACAGCATGTGTGACAAGCCAGCTCTCACCAAGAAATGAACCCCATGCTCAGTAAAAAGGAAGGGCAGTATGGAGCAGCATCTAGTTTAGATGCTTCAGTTAAATCCTCTTTGCTAAACTGCACCTTGCTAAATGGTCTTATCGGAGGTTCTTCCTTCAGTTGCTGGGTAACGGGTTGTCTCCTCCTGGTAAAAGCTGAGCCATGGCTCTATGGCCCAGCCGTGTCACCTGAAGAGTCCCAGGACTTGTGAACTTCTGGTCTCGTGGCATGGCCTTGGGACAATGTCTCTGCAGAAGAGACCACCTCTCATTCACAGATGTCATGGGGAAGAGCATCCCCGGTGCGTGCACCATGCAGCCCTCATCTTGCCTTTTACACTCTGGTGCTAAGAAACCAGGCTGGGCTCTTCTCAGAAACGGCTCAGCTGGTGGCAGATGGGCTGCTGCTGCTTGGTCTGTGGGTGGTGAAACAGGAACTCACCCTGGGATCCCTTTGTCCTGTGCCCACTCTTGAACCACCCCGGCAGTAAAGTGGCTGCCATTTCCCGACTGAATTGATTGGGGTTTGGGTAAATAGCTACACCACAGCTTCAAACCCTTCACAGTACTGTCTCCCGTTGCCCGTTGCACTGCTTCTGCTTGAGTTAATCCCGACACCACTTCAACCCGTACCGGTACATACCGATTCCCGTCAGAGATCCGAAAGGGACCAATGTAGTCTACTTGCCAAGTGTCCCGTAAGCCTTTATTATCTCTCAAGTGTAAGGGTTGGTCCTTAAGAGGGTTGTGTTCCCCTCATCGAGCGCGGCACGGGCTGCACACAGAAATGATGGTGTTACACAGCTCTCTGGTTACAGACCACCCTCTGCTAGCTGCCTCCTTGAACAAGTCTTTGTTTCCCGAATGGCCTCGTTTTACCTGCAACCATTCCAGCAAACGTTCCCATTTTTCCTCCTCACCTCCTACAGCTACCCCTGCTAGGGGGGTTAGTGAATCCACTTGATTATTCAACAGGTGAGCTGGATGATTCCCTGTCTGGTGTGCAGCAACCCAGCCTACTAGAAAGGACTTTTGTTTAGCGACATTTAGGATTTCTTCCCATTTTTCTTGTTGCCACACCGGTACCCGATTGACCTCCCATTGGTTTTGTTCCCAGAATGGGAGCCATTCCGTACATCCCTTAAACACCGCGTACGAATGCGTGTAAGTTATCACTGGTTTTTCCACAGGCATTTCCACACCTTTCCCTCTCTTCTAGAGAAAGCGTCAGTGAACCATACATTTTGTAGGTGAGGTTCAAATGGGGGGGCAGGTTTTAGACAAGAAGGAGGGGGTTCCTGGTCCGGTGAGTTGCCGGAAGGTTCTTGTACTTGGAGAATTTTGGGTGCCCCTTGCTCTCTCTGGTGTGTACGGCAATAATGACCCCATTGCGCATACGGCTTTCTCACTGTTTGTCGCTGTGCAGCTCCTACAGGAGGTGGGGCTCCGGCCAGTACCGGATTCAAGACCTTGAAAGGTCCTCGTGGAATGATTGATTGCTGCCGCATGATTTTCTCAGCCTCCTGTAAAGCCAGATTAACCACAAAAAGGCCCTTTTCCCAGACCGAGCGTCGTTTTTCTGCATCTCTAAAACTACGCAAATAAAACCCAATGCGGTGAGCCGGACGCTCAGGCCTGCGCTGCCACATCTGCATGGATAGTCCGTGAATTGCAAAGCCCCATTCGATATGGAATGGATCTGTCGGGTGTGTTGGCCCGGAGGCTTGGTAGACCCCGGCTTCAAAAATCAACACTTTCAAGGCTTCTGCATGAACGGGGGTCCAACCCCAGGCAGTCCTTTTCCGTGTCAAATCGTGTAAGGGGCAGGCTATAATGGAGAAGTCGGGAATGTGTTTTCTCCAAAATACCAGCAGGCCCACAGGATGCTGTAGCTCCCTTTTGCTCTCATATACTTAAAGAAATCAGTCTGTCTATAAAGATATGTTAGTCCCAATAACGTCAGAAGATCCAAGAATAACTCCCCTTGAATACAATCTATATGGGCTATAGATCCGCGTCAGCCCGTCAAGCCAAGAGAGGTGACAGTGGGCCGCTCCTTGTGGCTTCCATTTTGTCTCTCGGGCCGTCGTCCGTGATGTCTCTCGGGGCTCACAGTACAGCCATTTGGGGCTCGTCCCTCACACAGGGGCAGGTGGGGCAGTGGGGGACTGCTGGGCTTTGGCTGTGGGGTGGCCTTGGCCTTGGCCAGATGAGTCGGACACCTCTGGCAGTTTGCGTGGCCCATGGAGGTCGAGCTGACGACGGAACCTTTCTGTGCTCTCCAGTTCAAATGGAGAATTTTGATGAGTCTTTCTTGATGGCAAGACTCATCTTGGTGAAAGACTCCATCGTCAGCCCACCGAATGGACTGGAACTCATGGCTGCAGGCATTTTCCAGAGCTGCTTGAGAAAGGAGAGGTGCTCGGTTTTGCTCTCCTTGGAAGAAGTTGGAGTGTCGTTTGTGGTCCGGTTGTCCTCACTCCAGGGTTGGAAAGACTCTTCTCCTCTTACTGCTCCTACAGCAGCGTCCCCAGCTGCTGGATCACCCCACCCTGGAGAGGCAGGAGAAGCTGAGCCTGACGACTGGCCCAGCTCATCCGAGGAAGAGGAGGAGGAGATTGCAGCTGGTGACAGCTGCCTTTCAACCCCTCTGCTCTCATCTGGGCTCGAGCTTTCGTCGGCAAACATTTCCCTGGCCAGCCAGGCTTGGTCCTGCCAGACACCAGCCAACGGCTGACTGGTGCCGACTGGTGCCAACTGCGAGTTCCCATGGGACATTCTCAGACGTCACCGTGGCGCCCGTGCCGCATGGGGGTGACGTGGCAGGCTGGCACCCGTGCCCTGGCAGAAGGGAGCAGCCAGAGGAGAAATTGCTGAGGAGCATTGCTGCTTTTCCCTCCCAGAGCCAGCGGTGGTGGGACTCCAGAGCCCAGAAGTCAGTCAAGCTGTGCTGAGCGGCTGTAGGCAATGAGAGGACCGTGCCGTGTCCGCTTGCAGCCAGGAGTGGGTCCGCAGGGAGGAGCGGGGACGGCTGCAGCGTTGGGCATCCCAGTGCCCCGTTTGGGAAGGTTTGCAGCTGGGCACCTCTGACCCCTGCAGACACGTCCTTACGGACTAACGTCCTTTGCTGTCTTGTCGCTGGAGGCTGACTGTAAGGAAACATTGTCCAAGCTGTTAAAGCCGCCTCGGGTTTGCGTTCACCCAAACGCAAAGAGGAGCGGCAAGTGCGTAGGAAGAAGCCTCTGCCAGGCGCAGGAGAAGGTAGCCCAAGACACGGGGAAAGCCTTGGGGAAAAGGAGGAGGATTCCTCCAGTCCTCCACTTGTCCTAGTGGCATTGCAATGCAGAGCCAGAGCAGGAGGACAGCTCTTTCTGAGGAGCAGACGGCAAGGAGGAAGGGAACCTGCTCGGCAGGGACTTGCTATTTCTCTTCTCTCTGGGGACGGGGTGGCTCCTGCCTTCTCGCTGGGCTCGTGCAATGCAGAAGCAGCAGCTCCGCTGGGGAGAATCCTTCTCCTGACATCTCCTGCCCCAAGCAGCAGGGATTCCCTGACGTCAGCCCCTTGTTCTTGCAAACTGCTCGAAAGGGGTGGCACTTTTCTGTTTTGAACTAAGGGGTTCAAACCCTCGGAAACTCTGCACGGAAGATTTGGGAACGGGTGAGAAAATTCTGCTTGGGAGTTTTTCAAGTGCAGAGCTGGCAGAGATGGGGTAGGTGACACACCTGCTTCGTTTCCTGCTTCTGCCTTGGTGGGTGAAATGCAAACTCGGTCTGGGCTTCTGCTGTGCAAGCAGGACAGGACAACTGGAGAAGGTTTCTAGTCCAAAGAGTTTATTACCAACTCCCCTAGGCTCTGTTTCCTCCCAACTCTATTAAGCTCTGTTTGTTAGCAGCGCTGTTAATTAGGCACTCGTGGCTTGCTGCTGGCTCTCTGTGCTCTCTCTAGGGTGTGCTGCGCTGGGGTCCGTCTGCAGGGTTGGGGCTGCAGGTGCAGGTGGGGCAGTGGGGGACTGCTGGGCTTTGGCTGTGGGGTGGCCTTGGCCTCAGCAGAGCTGAGGCTGCTGCCAGCATGGGCATTGAAAACCATGGAGGAGCATTAGCAGCACGCCGGAGGCCATCGGGGCTTTGGCTGCTGGGTGGTGGTAGAAAGAAGAGCCCCAGAGGGATGAACCTCTCGCTGCCGGCTGCTCCGGCAGGCTCTGGAAGCGTGGGAGCGGCTGCCGGTGGAGATGGATGGGTGCTGCTGAGGCCGGGAGGTGCTTCAGCCCGTCGCTTGGCGGGTGCGGTCATCTCGGGTGGAGACGCCTGCGTGTCCCCTGCGGGCTGACCCTCTGGGCTTCTGGAGGGGTGCCTTCCGTCCACCTCTGGCGCATCTGGGGCTCTCCGTTTGACGCCAACTCTCCTCTTGCACTTTTCCAGCAGGTGGGGATGCTCTCTGTTAAAGCTGGGGTTATAGTAGTAGAGGATCTAAAAAAAGCAGAGGAGAAGAGTTAGTTGCCACCATCCCAAGGCTGGAAAAGCCCAAGCTACGAGAACTAAGACTTGGAATTGCAGAAGACGAGTGCGGATATTGAAAAGGACTCTCAGGGGCCTTTGAAACCTAAAGCTCAGGCTAAAACGTTACGTGACGGTTCTGTTCAGGCATCGTCACCCCTGGGATTTTGCCATCCGGGAGCAGAGCAGTGTAGGGTTTCCAAAAGCATAAGAACTGCTTTCGAAAGCCAAATACCAGGACTTTCCAGCAAGTTCAGTGTGGATATGAGCAGGCAGGTAGTACTGTGGTCCTTAGGTGCGTCTTCTCGGCATTCAGCAGGTGCCGCAGGAAGGTCTCAGGTTTGGTACGGCAAGACACGTAGCAAAGACAGTACAAGAACTCAGGCTATGCTGAGTCCGTCTTTCCATGTAATGGGTTCAAACTCAGTGAGTATGACCAAAGTGTATTTTATCGGCCTTTCTACTAGTTAGGAAGACTAACTCAAACCTTCCTGAAAGCCACCTGAGAAGGAAATTCAAACCAGACCGCTTGCTACCATCCTCATCTCCCGTATTACAGGGCCTTATGTGATGTGAAGGTCCGTCCCTGCCGCAAGACTACTGTGAGCGTTAGCTGATGAGCAGAGCAACTGCTGTACCTGGCTGTGAGCAGAAGCTGCTGCTGCTTCTGCCAGGAATTCAGGCAGGGAGGCAGATCTTTGGAAATCCCGTTGCATTTTGGTGAATCCGTAGAGGTTCAGCTGTCGGAGGAAGCTCTTCATGCTCTGCGTGGCAAAAACCCGCAGAGGTCCTCCCCTGCCCAGCACCTCCTCTTTGAAGAGTTCTTCATTGATGGCCACGCATTTTCCACCCTCACTCCACCAAATGGACCGAAACTGGTCGCTTTCCACCATTTTCCAAAGCTTCTGGGGAAAGCAGAGGGCTGAGAATCCATGGGCTTCGCCCACGCTCTTGCTGGAAACAGGAGGGACTCGTTTGGCGCCGTGTCTGTCACGGCCGGGTTGGACATCCCGCTCCTCCTTTCTCGCTCGTACGGCAGCGTCGCCGGGTGCTCTTTCCCCCTGTCCTGCAGGGCCAGGGGAAGTCGTGCCTGCCGACTGCGCCAGCGCGTGCGGAGCAGAAAGGGGTGGTGTTTCTGCGGGAGACGGCTCCCTCTTCATTTCCTTTGTCCCAGCTGGACCGAAGTTTCCCTCGCTGGCCATCGCCCTGGACAGCCAGGCCTTGTCCTGCCGGTCAGCAAGCAAAGGCCAACTGGCACCGGCTGACGGTGGGTTCCAATGGGATCTTGTGACAAGTCACTGTGACGCCCGTGCTGCATAGTGGTGACATCACAGCGTGACATCACGGTGATGTTTGGCAATGGTGCGTTTGACCATGTTTGACTTGCTTTGTTTCTGGCAGGAAACCCCAAAGCAGTGGCTGCTTCTCCACCCGTGAAGGGCTCCCAGCGATGGAGGGGTGTGTCCCGCCTTTGCTGGCAAAGCCGTGGGTCTGGGTGGGGAAGGGGCCACGCCGAGCACTGCCAAGGGAGGGGAAGGGTTGAATGCCTGAAGGGGAAAGCCCGCTCTTTCCATGCCTGCATGAAGCGTGGAATACTTACGCTCAAGGTGCCACCCCGGAATTTTGGCAGGTGACCTCCGTGTCCGTGTTGCACCTGCCGCAGCTGGCGCGGGAGGGCCGGGAGCAGCTCGGGGGTGCCTGCCCCACGCTGCAGCCCCGGGCAGGGAGGTGACTCCTCCTCCGGCCTGCAGAAATGCCCAAACCTGCATGTGCAGAAATCCCACGGGTGAGCAGCCAAGGAGCTCAATGCCACCGGGCAGCAGTGCCAGGAACGCCGAGAAACCTTCTCTCTCCCTGGCTTCTCTTCTAGAGAAAGCGTCAGTGAACCATACATTTTGTCGGTGAGGTTCAAATGGGGGGGCAGGTTTTAGACAAGAAGGAGGGGGTTCCTGGTCCGGTGAGTTGCCGGAAGGTTCTTGTATTTGGAGAATTTTGGGTGCCCCTTGCTCTCTCTGGTGTTGTACGGTGGTGGTCTCTCTGGGGACGGGGTGGCTCCTGCCTTCTCACTGGGCTCGTGCAATGCCGAATGATTAAGTGTACTATACAAGCAGGAGAGCTTGTATAGTTGACGCATCAGTTTTGGTAAGAAAACCCTATGACCATGACAACATTTCCAAACATCTGTTTTCAAGATGCGCTCTCCAGGGCACAAATGTCTTTCAAAAAGCGGTTACTAACACCAACAACCTTGCTAGAATAACTTGGTGTTGTGAGTACTCCCAGCACTTGTACGGACACCAACGATAACCAGCATGTGATTTCTGCAGAGTTACTACAGCTGACTTGTTAATTTCTTTTTATTACATTGAATAAGGATGCAGACATGGTTAGACCTTTGGATTCCCCAGGCACAGCTTTCAGAAACATATACTGGGTTATTACAAAGCTCTCTGCCAAGCTAGCAGACCCTGAAAAAATTAGTCATAATTAGATTTGGACCCATATGAATTGTTTAATCTAATTCTTATAGAGATAGCTTGGTAAATGTTGGGTGGAAATGTTGGAAACAATATCATCTTAGTGTTTTTTGTATGTGGCATGTGATTTAACCTAATGAACGCTCAAATGCACTCCTCCTGAGCTACAGAGATTCTGATATTTGCCACGTATTAAATGCTGAATTTGAAAGCAAAGTTCACTTTGCTATTCACCCAAAGAAAGTGACTATGAATTTCAAGTCCTCTTTATGCCTGGAAGGTATCACAGCTATGTGCTTGGAGCTTTTAATATCCTTCAAGTGTCCAGCTTATGAATATCTGGTGCATCGTTAGGGGCTGGTTTGGGGCTTCTGCTGGGTGCAGAAATTTATGTTATCTCAATCCATTAACTGAACTGAGCATCGAAATGGGCATCAGGAACGAGACGCTTCCTCTTGTGTTGCAGAACGGTCTAACACTGTCAGAAGCTGCATAAGCACTGCAAGAAACCCTGCCTCTAGGTGCTGGCTTGCAGCTTGTCTTAAATAAAAGTGAGGCTGGAAACCTGGACCAGCCTTGTTCCTTGTTGTTGAAATAATGCAAGCTTGGGCATGAACACAGTTTGTCACCTTCAAATAATAGTTTTAAATGTGTAAGAGGATTTGTTTTATTCATCCTACTTATGGTAGCTATTCCTCAGTCCTTGCCTCTTGCAGTATATCTAAAGACACCCAAGACACTGGATTTCATGTAATCTAGCTTGTCTTACTCCAGACTCTGAGGAACAGAGACTAGAAAGACACTGCACATCCTGCCAACAGACAACTCAGAGGCATCGAACATCTGCTGGGTTGGTTTTTTTCAGGTCTGAAAACCACGCTACGCCTTTTAAATGCGTCGTGCTCTGCAAATCCATCTGTGGCACCGGAGCGAGCCCGCGCTCGGCAGGAGCGTGCTGGAGAGGAGCCGAAGCAAGCGGTGCCAGCAGCAATCCGACAGCGGCCCCGGCCCTTTGTGTGGTTCACATTTCTGGCTGCTCCACGTCTCCTGGTGGAGTATGCTTATGGTGCCATCGCACCAGCTCCTGTTTTCTGTGCTCCGGATGACTGGAAAATCTGTTGTGCTCAGAGTTCACTCGTCCACTGCGTTACAGGGTTCACACAAAATTAGTTTCTAGGCTTTTTCCATGTGCTGTTGCAAGAAATAAGCGCAGCCTGTCACTTAAAACTGTCCTTACATTGCCTAGCTTTTCATTTCAACAACTGAGTATTTTTTGTCTAGGTAGCTTAAGCCACATGTTATCTCCAAAAAGAATTTAGCATAAGTACTTACTATGGTTAACTATCCCAAACAGAGAAAATTGAACTGCTGATTGCTCTGAAACTAGAAAGATTATGTTACAGTCTAGAATGAAGATGCTAATAGTGAGAAGCCTTTAAATGCTTCGATATGACTAGGACATAAAGTAGTTTAGCTGAATGGCAAGGTGTAGATTAAGTCTTGCATAAAACGGATGGAAGAAAGCCCTCCCAAACAATCCACAGGCTTTTCAGATAAAAGTTGGAAATTAGAGGCCTGTTAATTAGCTAATAAGAAAAGTTCTCATCTGCCTTGTTCCCTGACTAAAAATGTCAAAAATCAGGAAAGACAGAGAAATTCCCCACATTGTTAAAAGTCAGTTTAGTCAGACACAAAGATACTGTTTTCAATTTTGTCTTTACATTAACAGCCCACGCCTATGGTTAGATGACCAAGAACGTGACCGTATTTTGAGACCTTGGGAGTTGTTTTAGGGTCCCACTAGTTATCATTTGCCATTGCATTTCACTTCATCCATAGCTTTGGACAGAAGTCCTAAACTCAGAAGTCCTAAACTCAGAAGACTGGGAAGCAGGGTCTTTCAGACCGCTTCTCCTGCAGCCCTTGCAGCTGGGTGCTGAGCTTCTCCCATGGCCTTTGGACTCGACAGACGAGTACAAAGCTCTTGTGGAAGAAATAAATCCTTCCCAAAAGCAGGTCACAGTACCTGTATGGCTTGAAATCAAATAGATGGCATGTGGGTCTTTAAGATGCTTTTTATTCCATTTACATCGCAGTGGAGGCTTGTGGCACTCGAGCGCTGATGACTGTCTAAGAGCCCAGGTTGCTTTGTACACATGCAAGCACATTGCAGCCAAAGGCAGACAGAGGAGCGCTGCGTGCCCTGCTTTTGGAGGAGAAGCTGATAATGGGTGCCAGCTTGGTGCTGTTAGCAGCATCTGAACAGAGACGTGCTTTTGGCTGAGACTTCTGGACTAGCGAGCACCTATTACCTGCGTGTAAATTAGCACAGCCTGGGGATAAGAAGTGAACAAAAATGCGTTCCTACGACTGACCGGCTGTCAGGCTGCATGAAGTGACTGCAAAACTCTCGGTGCGCGCGAGACCAACTTTAATCCAACACAAGTTCAGTACAAGCCATGACAGAGCGTCAGCAGAGACGGCTGCTCCAGTTAGTGCTGAAGCACGGGATGTGCGAGTGTGAGCCTGGGAATGGGTTCTGGTCGCTCTGTTTAGCTGCAGTTACAGAAAGTCCACCTAACTACCAATCGAGCGCTGCTCTGCTGTATCCAAGGTTTACAGGTGAGCAGCTCACCAAACCATAGCAGCTAAGAGAACTTGGAGAGAGACATCTCAGAGGAACATGAGACCAGAAGGAGGAGGCGGAACAAAAACTGCCTCCAAAGATGCTTGACTGTGCAAACAGCTCGAGGTGCTACCCAGAGCAACAGAGGTTTTTTTGGCTTTGAATAAAGCATACCCCCATGTATACCAGTAGCGTCAAGGACGTGCACAAGGCTTCATTGCTTTCCTGTTGATTAATACTTCGAATAAAACTTGCAACTTCTCTTTCACATGCAATGTCACAGCTCACTTCTGATTATTGCTTCAAAAGTGAAATACCAACCCCTACAGAAATCATTTCCATAAGCTTGAATGTCAGACCCCACACCTCCTCCCAAACCCCAGCTCAGGCTGAGTGCCGTCTTTTGTTCACTCACAGCAGCACTGACTTGAACGCCAGATCTTCTAGCTCCCAGTTACCTAAAATGAAAGTGGCCCTTCCTTATAGCCTCTTTGTATTTGGGTTTTGTGTTTAAAAATCACCCACTTCTTATCTTTTCTCTTGCTTGGGTACTGCTACGAAAGATCTGAAAAGATCTAAGAAAAGATCTAGGAAAGGTCTAAAATGGTCTTCAGGGGCCACAGACCCTGCTGTTGCCCTGGATTTGGCACACCTCGTTTCAGAGCACTAGCAGGGATTCCAGACGTCATTCCTCTGATTCACCAGATTGCAATTTCAGAAGTTACTTGGAAAAAAATGTAAACCCTGAAGCACGGTTTGTGGGCTCTCAGCAAGTGTTTAAACATCCAGCACAAACAGCAGACCCTGCTTCAGGTTATATCAACAAAAATGCCTCTGCGTTTGGAAACTTGTCCTACTTTGCTCCATAATTTTTTAAATCTGCCAGCAATGGGGCTGGGCACCAGAGCAGGACTTTCGCCACAAAAATAGGGGTGCAGGAGCAGCTCCTTTCTTACGAGTGTTTCGAGTCTTACCCTGGCAGTGCTGGCACGCAGGTTGCAAGGGCTTCCACGCTTTGTCAGGGAAACGCGTGGTTTGTGTTTGTCACTGCCGTTAGGCCCGTCAGAGGCAGAACACTCGTGCTATTTGCAGCATCTCTGCTGCTCGGATTTGGCAGTAACTCCTCTCCTAGTTATTTTCCACCCTGGGCTTTTAAAAACAGGCTAATCAGTCTCCTGTGCTGGCATTAGTGAGTCAGCAGGAGCGTTATCGACAGCCGGAGCAGGGTCAGAGTAAGGCCTCGTGAACCGACTCGAGCAAAGCTGTTTGCTTGCACCGTGTAAAACACCTTGCAAACTAATTTTCCTCCGATGACACGGTAAGCATAAGACCACACAGTGCTCCAAACACTGCTCTGATCTGCTGATGCAGACTTAAAGCAAACACCGAATATTACAGCAAAACTGTTTGCATGAACTGTCCTGCTGCGGTGGGTTGACCCTGGCTGGAGGCCAGGTGCCACCGAGGCCGCTCTGCTCCTGCCCTCCTCAGCCGGACGGGAGGGAAAACACAGCAAAAGGCTCGTGGGTCGCGATGAGGACAGGGAGAGATCACTCGGCAATTGCCGCCACGGGCAAAACAGGCTCGACCTTGGGGAAAATTAATTTATTACCAATCAAATCAGAGTAGGATAATGAGAAATAAAAAACAAATCTTAAAACACCTTCCCCCCACCCCTCCCTTCTTCCCGGGCTCAACTTCACTCCCGATTTCTCTCCCTCCTCCCCCCATGGCGCAGGGGAATGGGGGCTGCGGTCGGTCCATCGCTCTTTGTCTCTGCCGCTCCTTCCTCCGCAGGGGAGGACTCCTCACACTCCTCCCTGCTCCAGCGTGGGGTCCCTCCCACGGGAGACAGTCCTCCATGAACTGCTCCAACGTGGGGCCTTCCCGCGGGCTGCGGTTCTCCAGACTGCTCCAGCGTGGGTCCCTTCCACGGGTGCAGTCCTTCAGGAGCAGACTGCTCCGGCGCGGGGGGGTCACAAGCCCTGCCAGCAAACCTGCTCCAGCCTGGGCTCCTCTCTCCGTGGGGCCACAGCTCTGCCGGGAGCCTGCTCCAGCGCGGGCTTCCCACGGGGTCACAGCCTCCTTCGGGCACCCACCTGCTCCGGCATGGACCTCCACGGGCTGCAGTGGATATCTGCTCCACCGTGGACCTCCACGGGCTGCAGTGGATATCTGCTCCACCGTGGACCTCCACGGGCTGCAGGGGATATCTGCTCCACCGTGGACCTCCACGGGCTGCAGTGGATATCTGCTCCGGCATGGGGCCCTCCACGGGCTGCAGTGGATATCTGCTCCACCGTGGACCTCCACGGGCTGCAGTGGATATCTGCTCCACCGTGGACCTCCACGGGCTGCAGTGGATATCTGCTCCGGCATGGGGCCCTCCACGGGCTGCAGTGGATATCTGCTCCACCGTGGACCTCCACGGGCTGCAGTGGATACCTGCTCCGGCGTGGACCTCCGTGGGCTGCAGGGGATATCTGCTCCACCGTGGACCTCCACGGGCTGCAGGGACAGCCTGCCTCACCATGGTCTGCACCAGGGGCTGCAGGGGAATCTCTGCTCCGGCGCCTGGAGCACCTCCTGCCCTCCTCCTTCACTGCCCTGGGTGTCTGCAGGGTTGTTCCTCTCACATATTCTCACTCCTCTCTCTGGCTGCAGTTGTGCAGGATTTTTCCCCCTTCTTAAATACGTTATCCCAGCGGTGCTACCACCGTCGCTGATGGGCTCGGCCTTGGCCAGCGGCGGGTCTGTCTTGGAGCCGGCTGGCACTGGCTCTATCGGACATGGGGGAAGCTTCTAGCAGCTTCTCACAGAAGCCACCCCTGTAGCCCTGCCACTACCAAAACCTTGCCACACAAACCCAATACACCTGCATTTGATTGTAGCTCTTCTCAGGAGGAAAAATATGATTTGACAGATTGCTGGTCATAATTCCCAATTAAAACATAAATAGCTGTAATCCTCTGTGCTGTTGGGCAGAGTTTGAGGTTAGCTTTGGCAAAAACAAACCAAGCTGGAATTGAAGTGCAGGGAAAAAAAACGTTGAGACTGAACCTGCCCTCAGTGCAGAGCATATATTCTTGACTATCTTATTTGTTCTAATATGCACCAATTGGTACCCGCACACAGCAGATATCAGCTGAGATAACCGGGAGTTCAATATTTGAAGCCCGGCTTTTCTCACCATAACAACAAATCTGTAAAGAGAGTAAGAGGACACGGATAACTTGCAGCATCCAGCATAGCAGGTGCAGCCTCGTTGGAAGACTGACTTTTGCCAGAATATATTATATACAGGCTCAGTGCACGATGCGGACCTACAGTGGATGTCTGAACACAAATACCTTTCATACTCTGGGGAGTGTGCGTTGTGCAAAGCATCAGCAGAGTATACACAGTGCCAGAGAGGCATGTGTTTGCTTCCTTGTCTTCAAGGCAGCTGGGAAAAGAGGCGGTCTGTAATCTTATGCTCCTTTTATAAAATAGTGGAGGTGGTGACCTTTGAATATGGTCATCTGAAACCAGCCTGCTCTCCCTGACTGCATAAACCAGCTCTTGGGGCACAAGTGACTCTGTATTCACTGGCCTAGAACAGAAAAGCCTCCCTAAAACAAGGTACCCCTTTCTCCCTGCATCTCTGCTACCCTATCGATATTTGTTAGATGGAGCAGATTTTCTGTCAAAAATCCATGCTGCATTTAATCACACTGAAAACTACCTATGCTGCTTTTTATTTCATGTAATAACACTTGCTCAGTTTGCTTTGACAATCTGCTGATAGAATTTGGTGAATCAGTAATTACATTCAAATTGAATGAATTTATTTGAAAAGCTGCATTCTCCCCATCAGTGTATGAAACCAGGTGAGCCCAGGAAGAACCACCACCAAAATCTACTAGCAGCTACTCTTCGGGATGTTGGTCAGAAGGGTCAGAAAACTTTTTCCTCTTCAGTTATGGCTAGAAGGTGTAATACGAGTGCTGGTTTTCTGTTAGCTATCAAAGTAAGCTTTACCTTTTTCTTCTAAGCAAGAAGAAACTATTTCTACATATGCAGATTTCTATAGAAATACCTACCAATAACACAGAGTAGAGGGATTGCATCTTTGGAACGCCTCAGTCTGGGTTCTTGCCCGATAAATTGATGTAAGAGTTAAAATAACAAGGCAGTTAACTGATGAGTAATCCCCAAGTGAAACAGAAGGAATATACATCAGTGTTCGTTTCTATCATGGTCTGACCATGCCCTTTATTCTTTCTACTACACAGACACTAGTGGAAAGAAGTGCAACACCAATGCAAGCAACTTGCCAAAAATGTGCTTAATATAGTATTTATATAATCTTCCTACGTGCTGTCTGTTGGGAAGGGGGGCTGTGATGAAAGATACGGTTTTTTTCTTAGTCAAAGGTTATGGAAAATCTCAGTTGTCTGGTATTGAGAAGCAACACTTGACTACGGCTGCACATACAGAAAACAAGCAGCACAAAAATAGCCGGAAAAACACTCCAGCAATGCACAGAACAAGATTCCCCCTTCCAAAGGGCCTGAGAAGGGCCAGGCAGGCTCTTAGGGTTTGACCAGACTTGAGATGAGAATTCCCACTCACCAAGATAAGGCTTCCCAAACATCTCAAGTCCAGTCTCAGGGTACCTTAACATGTTCCTATGCTTCAGGACAAGAGTCCACCTCATTTTTTAAGATGTTATCATCTGGAAAGCTAAAATAGCTCAGAGAAAGGAAAAATGAGGTACAGCACGATTACATGAACAATCCTATTAACTTTTGCTTGCCAGTTCACCAACTGATGTGTTTCAGCCTTTTATTCTTTTCCTGCACACTTACAATTTATCTGGGTAAAGACTGCAAAATATCTTTAAGAAAAATAGTTGTGGTGCCTGGCTTAACCAAATGCAATACAGTCCTGCATTGCCCATTTCCCAAGGGATTTAACAAAGGATCCAACAGCTTAAACCTTCCAACAAAACTGGGGAACTCGACCACAACCCAGGTAAAATAGTTACAAAAATCTCATTGATTTACTCATCTTTAAGTTAGTGTCATCCAAGGATAAAAACTATTGGCTCACACTAAAATAGGAGAAAATTAAGCTGTGAAAATAACAGTTAATGGCATCAGTGCCCCCAGACAGCTGAGGCTTGTCACAGCAAAGTTGTTCTGATCAGCCTGATCAGACGCTTTCCCTTGCCAAGCAGCTGAAAGCAAGCTGTATTTTTGTGGCCTTTTCTGTGGTCTTGGGGTAGAAATACATGCTGGGCAGCAGATCTTGGAAGCCACAAAAGCACATTTAGGGCAAAAGATTTTCCAAGGTCTGTAAGTGTGGAAATGTTTCCATTTAACTATTTTTGAGAAGGGCGCGGGACTAAGTCAAACATTTTCCGAATGGATGACCCTGCTTGCTCAATCCATCCGAGCACAAGCTGGGACAAAATATCCCAGGCAGAAACTTTGTACGTACTTATCTTGAACACTTCTCTCCTGCTGAGTCCTCCTAAATGCAAATAAATTATCAGATTTTTTTTTTCCCGTGAATCTGTTCCTAGTTCCGCTTGCCTAATTGACTACACCTCCCTAGCTTGGACAAAAATACTTGACAACCTGATCAATGGTTGGCTGCACAGATCTTGAGCGAAACCCAAGATTTCTAGCAATTCTTGCTATTAATACCTGTACTGGTTTATCAGTGATTTAATGTGTTTTCGTTTTAAGAACACTTAAGTCTTCTGCAAAGTTAGTATCCCGCAGTACAGCTTTTCTGGGAGCGCAGCCGGCTGCACAATGCCAAACCGTCTGGGACAAGAAGGGACAAGCCCGATCACAAGCAGACAACAGGACGAGCGCTGCGAGAGCCGAGGGCTAAGGTTTGTCTTCCCACCTTGAAGAAAAGCTGCGGAGGAGGATAAACGTGGCTAAGCAGAGAACAAAAACCACCAAAAGAAAACACGAGAGCCCTGTTTGATCTGCAGCGAGGCTCTGTCCATCAGCCCATGCTGGATTACAGGCTGCCTTTGCAACTGGTACTCAGGACCTTTTCTTCTGCCAAAAGCGGAGTCGAAATTTCTGGCTGTTACTGAGCTACTTCTCACTGGCTGGGAGGGAAGGGGGGTCACTTTGAACCCTTTCACCAACATTTAGCAGTAAGGAATCCTCGCAGCTGTGTGGTTTTGTTGGGTTTTCATTTTTAAGGCCAAGGACAGGAGGGTGAACTGCCGCAGCGCCCAGCCCCCTGAGCTCCATTTCTGGCCCTGCCTCACTACCTGCTGCTCATGCTGCTTCACGCCAGCTGCAAAAAACTCTTTTTTAAACTTTTTTTTTTTTTAAGAGAAAGGGATAAGGTTTCACTAAGCCCAGAAACCGTGACTATGAGATGTTTTAAGGGGAGAGCAGACAAGACCGAGGGCCTCTCCCCTGTCCTAAGGGCTCACAGCGCAGGACGTTTCTTACAGAGAAACTCTCACACGACTCCAGCAAGTGGCCCTTGCTCCAAGCTGGCAGGAGTCATATACCAAAACCAGAGTTAACTAAATCGAGTTTTGAGCTATCCCATCTGTGCCAGTGATACATGCTCTGCTCCAGAACAGCACTGGTGACGCGGTGGCTGTGCGCACGCACCGCATCATCCACCTTCTTCTCGCTGTTAACAGTGGGCAACAAAGCTTGCTAACGCAGAAAAGGCCACAGTTACGTAAAGTCACTTGAGCTTCTTAAGAAGATAAAGCAAATTAATTATTAATACTTCAGATGAAATCACAGGGAGTGAATAAGGATTACGTATTGTCCAGAAGGTGGGCACAGACAACTCCCTGCTCCATAGAGCCAAACACGGCCAAACACTACGGCACCTCAAGAAGCTCTTCAGCTCTCTAAGGGATGCACAAGGAGCTGGATCTTCCTCTGGCGGTTCCCCAAATGAAAAGAAGGTTGTTCCTCAGCATTACATCAACAGTGAAACTTTTTTCTCCCCTACTTGCCCTCAGTTCCTAAAAAATCAGATTTCCAGAGGGGTTTCTGCACGGGTTACCACTCTCTTTTGATACAGACTGGAGGAGTGGTAGGGGTTTGGTCTCTTAAACCGAACTAACTCAACCCTCGCTCTGAGTCACCCTACACGCACTTCAAGGAAGTGATACCGAGCACCGTCCTGACCTCAGCTGCTGAGCTTCCTCATTACAGGAGGCATCATCATCATCTGGAGATAAGCATGCAATACTCCCTGTTTACAAGACACCCCCCCCCCCCCTTCTTTCATGTGGCTTAATTTCTGTAAGTGTTTGACATTTAAGAAGCTGTACTTTGTTAACTAAAGGTTTAAAGCATTGGATGATCCCCAGGCAAAGCCAGCATAGTTACAATGCTTATGTTACCAGTGGGGATCTGAAACCTGCTGCCCAAACAGCAAACTTAGACTTGATCTCACTGGGAGAGAGCCTGGGAAGCAGAACAAAGATGTGTAGGTAGATGAAAAGACATCCTGCCAAGGTAAAGGAAATTTGCATGTGACTTTTATGCAGAAACTAAAAAATTTTCTTAATTCACTTGCTTATGTCAACCATTTTCATCTCAAAGAAAAATTATTCTGATTTTTCACTATTAAGTGGTTTTAGACTGATGCTTCCTTAAGCTTCCTACATTTTCCGTTTGGCCCCTCTTTCCTTAGTAGTGGTGTTTCCCCCTCCCAAAACTTGTTTATCTGTTGCTGCAGGGCAAATGCTCCGAAGGACAGATAACAACCCGCTCCTGAGCACGGTGCTGCCTCTCCAGCTCCTTACCCCAAGTACAGGACATGCTTACAGGATGGTAACGACTCCAGAGCTTCTATGCACGCTCATTGATTTCATGCCTACCTCAAACAGCCTAATAAAATCACAAAGCTGTTAATGAAGCCAAGCCACAAACATAATCAGTCCCTACCCGAACAAGATAACATACACACTTAAAATATCACCACGAGGATCGTTGTCACCGAGCCTGAGCTGCCGAACTGTTCTCAGGGATCCTACGCAGCACGGGCAGGGCAAAGCTCCAGCACAAAGCAGCTGGGCGGCTGTGCCCTGAGCGCGCTTAGGGCCTGCAGTTGCCCAGATTTGCTTCACCCGGGGCCCCCTCAGCTCACTGAAAGGGGGACCCCAGCCCTGCCCTGTTTCCTTAGCTTGCCTGGGGACACTGGTGGGGTGGGGTGGGGTGCGGTGCTGCTTGGACCCGCTGGGTCCGTGCTGGGGTCACCTGTGGCTCCTGCTCGTCCGCTCCACGGAGCAGCCGCTCCTGGCCTTGGCTAAATGCTTGCTGCTGCTGAAACACCCTTTTCCCTGGAGATTGCTGATCTCTATCTCCCACCAGGCTGGCTGCGTTCACATCCAGGCCTGCAAAATGGCTCCAGTTGCTCCTCCTCCCTCTCTGTTAAATTATTTGAGGTATTTTTAAAAAACTTGGCTCAGCTCGGAAAACGCTAAACCCTGAGCAGAAGGTGAACGAACGGCTCGAGTCCCAGGAAGGAGCTAGCAGCGGCGCTACCGAGGGGAGGGCGGCAGGGCCCGCACGGCAGCTGCTCCCCTCCGCAGCCGGTGCCCGCTGCGCCCGCGCTGCCCTGCGGCGGGGCCGGCCCGGGCCGGGCGGGCGGCTGCGCTGCGGGGCCGGGCCGCGGGCGGTGCGGGCGCTCCCGCAGCTGCGGCCGAGCAGAGGTGAGCCCGTCCGGCGGGAGCCCGCGCTCGCCCCCTTGCCGGCGCTGCTGCCGGCCCGGCCCGGCGGGAGCGGCGCTGCCCGGCGGGGCGGGGGCTGCCCGGGGCCGGTCCCCGCCGCTCCGCTCCGCTCCGCCCCGCGCGGGGCGCGCTCCCCCGGCGGGCAGCTCCGCGGGGCGCCGCTGCGGCCGCGGCCGCCGGGACCGCCTCCGCCGGGCGCCTGCCGGCGGGCTCCCCGCGGCCGTGCACCGCCGGGCCGGGCCGTCGTCCGCCGGAGCCGAGGCGCCGCCGCAGATGTGGGGCTGCCGCCGCCGCCGCGGCTGCCCGCAGGGCCAGCACTGCCGAGGTAGGAGCCCCGGCCGCCGGGGCCTCCCGCGGCCTCCCCGCCCGGAGCGGGGCTGCTCGGCTGGGGCGGGGTGCCCGCCGGGGTGTCCCTTCCCTTCCCTTCCCTTCCCTTCCCTTCCCTTCCCTTCCCTTCCCTTCCCTTCCCTTCCCTTCCCTTCCCTTCCCTTCCCTTCCCTTCCCCGGCTGCAAAGGTGGGGGTGCCCGCGGGGCAGCCCCCAGCCCCGGAGGGTCCCACGCGTGTCGGCGTGCGTCGGGGCAAGGCTCGAGGGGGAAGGACGTGTGTTCTGGGACACCCTGGTCTGAATTTTCCCTTCCAGCTCCACCAAGGAGTAAGGGTGACCGGCATCTCGGAGGCTCGGGAGGTGGGAAGTGGGAATCGCGGCTTCTGCTGGGAACAGCCCAAGGCAGAGGAAGGTTTGGGAGATGTGCCGTGGAAAGAGGGAATCGTAGCGTACCAGTGGCTGTTTGCATTCCGAGTTATTTTTGGAAATTGCTTTGCTGTGAGGGATTTGTTTTGTTTTGTTTTTCTGTCTGTGGGAAGGTGTATTTACATTGTGCTCCGCTGAGCGTTGATGCTTTCCCTTGGCCGAGGAAGGCTGTAAAATCAGTGTTTTGGCAAATGCTGATCCAACCAGTTAGTTGTTCTTCCCCTATTCCTAATGGCAACACCATAAAAAACACGTAGTCTGCATCTTTTTTAATCTTGCCCTGTGAGATTTGGCTGCTGGCTCGTTGGAGCCTTCCTTGGAAAGGGCTGACTCTGCCTGAGGATTGAGGGATCTGGCGTATTCGTTAGGCACTTTGTGTAATGCAGGATGACAGCTGTGACGCAAGTGCACCAAAACTTCTGAACGTGGGCTCAGTCTTGGTTATGTTTGGGTGTTTTTTCCCCTTTCCAGGAAAATTGTATTACATAGGCTGGAAGATAAACCTGGTGCCTTCCTGGGCTCTCCTGCAGCCATGGGGCGGGACGGGGAAGCAGAGACGGAGGCAGAAGCGGAGTAGTGTTGAACGCAGGTCTGTTAACGGGACCAGGGAGCTTTGGCCTGGCACCCTCAGCTGCCTGGTGCCGTAGAAAATTGGGTGTCACTGGGTGTAGAGTGGCTGTGGCTGCTGCCCAGGTCTCAGAGGATTGCTCTTGTTTACAGCCATCGCTTTGCTTCTGCTGGCGTTATAGTAGGCAGCTGCCTACTTCATCCATGCCCGACTCCAACGCAGGATATGGAGATGGATTTCAGTAAGGTTGGTGGCTTCCAAACCACCCGGACTAAGGCGGGGACCCTGATTCAGCTGTTGAAATGCAGTGGTGGGCCACCACTTACCCATGGCTGAACGGAAAACCCTTCATTGTTCCTTGGGTCGTTTGTGTGCTGCTTGCACCGGCGTCTTAAACGAGCAGCGGTTTCTTGGCTGTGCTGAAATGGATACTGCTCTTGCTCCTTGTTCCCAATACCTCATAGCCTGGCTCAGTGTTGACTCTGTAGCGGCTCCCGTTGTGCTCATGTGGGTATTCAGAGTGTGGGGAGGAAAAAAAAAATGTTAATGTTGAAGAAATTTTAAGACTCTAAGGTTTTTACATCTTGAAAAACATTTATTCTGAATTAAACATTTTATATTGCTAAACATTGAAGAGAAACTAGTTAACATGAGGCAAAACCATACCAAACCAAGTACAGCTCAGAGTGATCCCATGTAGGGTCAGTTGATTTTGTAGTGCTTTGCAGAGAGCTGAAGATGGGACTGAATAAATACCAGTTGTGGGACTCCTGGTGCTTGTCCAATGTGTTGCGGAGCAGTTTGCGAAGTTTCCAGTAAGTTTGCTTAATGTGGTCTTACTCAGCTGCGAGGCACTCCCATAATTATGGCTGCAATTAAAAGCAATAACAGCCATTTACATAAGGCCCCAGTCCTTTTAAACCAGCGCATCATCTAATGAGAGCATTCCTGTAGGGATAGTTATGCAGGACGGGGGCCCAAAGCTGAGAGCGTTTCGGGGAGGATTTTGTTTCAGAACTGTTTTGAGGTCGTTTGAAGGAAAGGATCTGCTTTAGTCAAGTGATGTAGGACATTTTGTTATGAAAAAGTACTGTTATAAATATAACCCTTACCAGTAGTAGGATGTCGTTGAATTACGTGTTTTTAGCACTTCATTTTTTTTAACATCTCATCCATCTAGTTTAAAAAATCATCTTGGTTATGCTAGTATTTTTCTCAAATTTGATTGCATCAGTGTTCCTTCTGCTCTTATGAGTAAGAGATTTAGTGAATCTGACTTGAGGATGATACCTAACTGCTGACGAAGCACTATGGATGTGTATTAAATTGCTCACTGACGTTGCATGGTTTCCGTGGGGCTTGAACTGTGCACGTAATGTCCACAGATTTTTCTTTGAGATGAATGTAAACATTAGACTTTAAATGCTGGAAAACATCATACATTTGGGGAGCGCTTCAGCTTTCTTCTGAAGGAAATGACCTGGTGGAGTAATCTCACCTTCTTCTCACAACCTATGGTTGTGGAGTTTTTTTGTGTTGTTTTTGTGGGGTTTCTTTCCTTTTTTTTTTTTTTTGTTTGTTTGTTTGTTTTTTAATTTACTGAATACAGTGTAAGCTTGTGTCCCCATACCCTAGCTGGGGCAGGTCCTTGGGAAGAGTCACAATACAAATGTAGTAGAAAGGGTAAAAATTCTCAAAATACAACTGAGGAAGCACCAGCCATGGGTCTGAGAAGTGCTGAGTTCCTTGGCTCTGCTCCGGTTTTCCCCAGAAGCCTTTTTTTCCTCATTTTAAGTCAAATAATTAGTCTGTTAACCTTTTGTCACAGACATAGCACTTGACTTGCGGTCTCTGAGAGCGCAAGAGGTTAAGTAATTAAATTGTATAAGGGAGTAAAAGAGAATAATGAACTCCAAACTCACTAGTCTGTCTAGTTGGGCTCTCCAGGGGCTAAAATTAAGTAATTTAAGTTGATTCCTGTTTTTACTCAGTTTTTATTAGGCACTCTAAGTGGGGACATGGGAAAGAGTCCCACGCTGCTTCACGCAGGTTGGTATTTTCGGAGGTGGTGGATTTATTTCAGGTATGATTTGGTTGTGCAGAGGGGTAGTTTCAGGGGGAGCGCTGGCCTGGCTGACTCCGACAAGATACCACGCGCGGCCAGGCTTGTTCTTGGGTGCCTGCCAAAACCTGGCCCTAAATATTGTAATCACATGCTAATTATGAATGCTAATCTCCAGATGCACTTAACGTATTCCCAGGTGAAGTACTGACCTTGTAGCTGTCGGGTGGTGCTGGGTGCAATGTAGCTGTTTTAAGTAAAATCACTGTGGTGTGGTGGGGCTGTGAATTTACATCCATGCAAAGAGAAGCAATATTTGTGGTTTTGCATGAAATGTGTTAAAACTTACCCATGCAGTGCAGTTGTAAGTGCGTTTGAGGCTGTGTTTTGATAATGTCAAACAAACTCATCTCTCATCTGAGAAGCTGGTAAATGGGGGGCTCTTCTGGATGTTGGCGTCTGCAACGTTTAAGGATCTGAAGCAACGCACTGGAATTAATCCTGAAGTCTTTAAGTATGTAGCTGCCATGGTAGGTCCTGAATGCAAACGATGAGTCTCCTAATTGCAACCGACTTCTATCCATGTGATGGATAAAAGGGATGTTTTGTAATGTTTTATTAATAAAATGGGACGGATTTGTCATGAGTGCCCTTATGGAAATAATGTGCCTGTTACAGCTTTAAATTTGTATGTGTCGGTGTAATTTCAGCACGACTGGTTACTTGGATATCTGAAATGACTGTGTGGCATTAGTTTCCAGATGATTCAGTACGTTACTCTCTTGTTTACAGGCCATGCACAAGTAGGAAAAGGTAGGAAAGGGTAAATCAGAATGAGTTTTAAGTTCTTATTTCCCCTTTTCACTCTAAAGTTGACCACCTAACTTGTTCCCAAATAATTATTTTTCCAAATGTGAGTTTTCTTCTCTTTCTGCATAGCGTCAAGTCTTCGTCTGTTCCATGGTTTAGGAGCTGGCTTCATGCGTGTTGTGCCTTGGCACCAGGAATCGCTGGGCTGCCGGGGGAGCTGTGCGATCCAGGCTCCCTGGCAGCTGTTCTCTTCTAAACTGGAGTTACAACAGCCATGGAACTGTTGTGGGGTTGGTATGTCGCTGTTCAGGGATCCCGAACAGTGCCTTAGACGTGCTATTTCTGCCTTGCTGGGAAAAGCCACTTGTGGTGTTGCACCTTTTGGAATGGACTGACGCGGGAATGACTTCTCCGTCTGCAGACAGCAGTGTATCGTGGTAGCTGGGTTACTCTGCACTGAAACCGCAGAGGCTTGATTTGATCCTGCATATGTTTTAGGTGCATAAATGGGAAGGTTTCCTTAAGCAGCAAGAAATCCTCATGACTGGATTATATACAGTTTGCCAATGGGTAGTTTAAATCAAATGATGCAAGGGACAAAATATTTGTGGTGATTTATTTATAGTTAAAAGCTTCCATATGACACTACACACCCCTTTTGACATAACCTAACCAAGGAGCACAACAAACACGAATTGTTTTAATGCATCTGAAACTGCATGGGAAACTGCTTCTAACAATTATTGCTGCCACAACAACACTTTGATTTAAGGCTAGCTTTTTATTCCTTTTAAGTTTTCTTTTATGATCATATATCCCTGGAAATCTAATTGATGTTGTCGGTTAATAACAAGCAACATTTGTTGTTCATGGGATCCCTACGGATATTCTTAAGCAAGGAGCCTTGCAACATTTACCTCTTGCATTAAGGCAGGGAAAAAAAAATAGAAGAGCTTTGTAGTTCTTCTACTACCAGTGTGAAACTGGTTTCCCCAAAACAATGGGGAGATTTCAGGGGTTTGTGACCTCTTGCAATTAAAAAATTTCAGATGGCTTGTGAGAGGCAGACTGATGGGGTGAAGGAGGAGGGGAAAAAAGCAGCATGGAGGAAAGAAGCACTCCTGTTACAGCTGAAGTCATTACTCGTTTTTGGTAGGAGGTTGATCTAGCTGCTCTTTTTTTCCTGAGAAATGCTCTGTTTGGGGATTAGAGTATGGGAGCTTAAAATTCAAGCAGCTCTGGAAGAGACGTCTCACATGGATTTAGGCCTTGGGGTTGCAGTTGTTTTTTCTTCCCCAGGGTGGGTCAGTTCCAAGGACTTGGGCTCATCCGGTGTCAGCCTTGTGTCTGATGGGACAGGTCGAAGCACTTTGTGTAGTGGGAGCACTGGCAGGGCAGCTTTGCTCTCTTGGTAGCCAGTTTTCACTAAAACGTAGAAGACCAATGTTTTTGAGACCTCTGTCCTGTGTCAAGTAAGGTTCAAACTGGTCAGTGACTCCAGATGTGCCTCCACGGTGGTGAGGGGCAGACCCGAGGAGGACACGGACCGACCCACCATGCGGTGGCTGGAGCCAGCAGGCCTGGGCAGCTGGTGTGTCGCTGGAGGTGGAGAGTGTATGAGGGCTGGTGTGCTTATTTGCTTTTGCTCCTTTTTTGTTTGTTTGTTTTCCATCTTTATATCCCATATATGTTTTGCTTTCAATTTATATTTCAATTTAAATGTTTGAATGTGTTTGTATATTTTCTGGTGCCACAGTCTCACATATGCTATATGTGATGGAGTATGGCCTTCTGCACACCTGAATCATTCTTTATAATTTATTTTCTCTAGGGACACTTGTGCTGAAACAGTTATTTTTAGGACTATAAAGAGAATTCAGGGGTTTTCCTTTAACAAAAAAATAGAACGTTTCTTTGCTAATACTAACTCTCACTTGGTAAACGCTTCCCCTTGCAAGAGTTATTATTTGTAGCATTTGTGTTGTTTAGCCTGTCTGCACTCCATAAATTGGATTATTTTTGCTGTCGTAATTTTATTATCCTTATTAAGCTTCCTCATCTACATATTGATCCTCTTAGTCTCAGGAAGCTGATAAGCCATCTAGCTGTACTTGCAAAACACACAGAAAATGAGAAATCTGCCCTGGAGGCTGTGAAGACTGAGATTCTCCAGCGATTTGGATCTCCATATGTCTGGCCTGTACGTTTTTTCCCTTCGGTGCTAGGTTTTAGACTACATGACAGCATTGCAGTTTGCCAAACTAAGATTAATTTTGCTTTTATTATAAATTCTGTCATCAGTAGCTTCTGAGAAGCTTTGCTCTAGTTTGCTTGTATTTTTATTTGGATGAATACACTCCTTTTTCATAAAGCTTAAGAATATTTCCAGAGGCAGCTGGTGTCACATACGCTGTGAGGTTTTTTTTCCTCCTTGTGTCAGTGTCAGTTTTCCATGCTGGCTTTCCAGAGGGATTTATTCTTTACTTTCAAAAACCTGCTTTCCTGTCCCCGTTGCCTACGGGACACGCATAAAACCAAGTATAACTGTAGGTAGAGGACTTCATGGGGCAGCGATGGGGCCCGAACTCGTTTGCTCTTGCTTCCGTTGCCGTGGGCTTTTTCCTTAATGACCTATTTATCCCATACGGTAATATATGCTGGAGTACTAGACTCTGTTGGACCTTTAACTCCTGTCCCCCCATTTTTTTGTTTGTTCCAGCTCTCAGCCCAGCCTGGTCCCTCTTGCAACGTGAGGTTGTATCACCTCCACCTCAGCCTCTCCTGTGCTGAGTCCATTTTGGGTGCTTCTGTCTATTTACATATTATTTATGTCACTGAAATGTTTGAAGACCCCTGTTTCGTTCTTGTTCTCCGTGACCTCTCTGCACAGTCACTGCTTATTCTAACGAATTGTTGTTTCTTCTGTCATGATACTCTTCCCCCCTCCCCGTCCCGCGTTTCCTCCTCCTCCCACAATTTGACCTTGCCTTGCTTTTGTCTCCCCATACCTTATTTCAGGCGTTCACATGGCTTCGACTTCTATTATGTGCTGATGACTCACAGATGCACTCTACACCTCTGACGGTTTGTCACCCGGCCCAGCGGCTGTCTTCCTCCTCGCCTTTTGCTCTTTGATTTCTCCATCAGTAGTCATTTAATATTTCAAGCCCCAAACCCCTGGTGGTGCTTCCTATATTCTCTTCATCTCTTGTCTTTTAAAACGCTGCCACCTGATGGGTAGCTTTGTCCCAAAGCCTTCATGATTGTTTAAATTAATTTGTTTTACTTCATGCGTTTGGATGACATGCAAATTCTGCGTTCTCTTTGTCGTCAGTATATTTCTCCTTTTCTAGCTCATCAGACAACTTTCCTAATGCATGTAATAAGATTTTACAGATGTTTTACTTCAAAGTGGCTGTCCTGAGAAATTCTACTGCTGAAGTCAGTTGATAGTGCTTGGTTTTAAAGATAGTGCTTAAGTATCTTAGTTCTGCTCTGAGAAGGCAGCTGCCCTTGTTTTGCTATTTTTTATTTAACAGCGCAGACCTAGCTGTTATAAACAAGTGGGATTCATGGCATCCTAGCTGAATGAAATGACAAAGGATACGTGTACGTCATAAATGTTAAACTATCTAATATAAAACTAGCTGTAAGTGAGCATAACGCATAAGCCTTTCAGCCTGGAGAAGGGTTGTCTGTTTTATTTAAAATTGCTAATCCTTTCCTTGTGCTCCTTTTAACTATACTGTTACTCATAACAGCAAACCCAAACTCGGAATTGGGAAGGTTTTTCTACTATGCTTATGTGACTGGAAAGGAATAGAGATTTTTAAGGTGATAAACACTTTCAGACTGCTTAGTAGAGGCTGCTTTTATGCAGGTTCAAGAGGCACAAAGACAAACGTCCTAGTGGGTGCAAGTATGTTTTTGCTTTTCCTTCTCTTTCAAATATTACGAGTTTATCAAGCCTTGGTTTTCCTGGGTTGTATCACGGATTCCAGGTAACAGCAGTGGAGAAGCGGACTCGCTGCTCTAGCACACTTCCAAGGAAGAGGAGAGCTTATCAGGGTACACACCGGCTGTCCAGGGGTTGTGCAAGGCTGTACGTGCTGTTGCTGTAGTAACAACATCGGATACTACCAGAACAATGTGTAGGAACGACTGTCCTCAGTAGACTTACGTCTTGGAAACTCAGTATTTTCAGTTACCCTCTAGACCTGTAGAATGTAAATAGGCAATTTGTGCAAATGCCATGTATTTTAATGTCCTCTTTCTGCACTTCTTAGAAGCACACCCCCCCTCATGTAAATAGTTTGAAGTCCCGGGTATACTGTAAGCCACAAAGGGTTTTTTAACACTGGCTGGACTCAGAAAACATGAATAATGGATGCCATCTTTCCTTTACGTTGCATCATAACAGGAAGAGTTAAAATGTTGCTTAATGTTGTGACGATGGAAATAGTTTTAAGCAATACCTGGAAGCACCACTTGAGGATCTGGCCTATTTTTCAAGGAAATAATATCAATGTTCTCTCAGAGGTGAAGGTGGGAGGTGGCTGCTTGGACTGGAGGTGTAAGGAATTAGTGATTTATCCTTCAGATTTAAAGAATACAGTTAATGCAGACCAGCCTTAAATCTATGCCTCATGTTAGACTTAACAAGGGAACTTCCGTGCATGAGAACAATGGCATCTCATTGATAGGGTTTATCTTCAGACGTTAGGTTTCTCCCATGTTTAAAATAGAGCGATTATTTCTTCTGAAATGTGATAAACATCTAAACTAACATCTTTATATATTCAGAAATAATAAAAGTACTATGAATGGCCACGCTTTCAAGAATGGTTCACATAAAGATAATGAAAGATCAGAGTGACAGTGTAGCAAAGTGTATTTTTGTTTTTATTTAGTTGATAATACTGTGTATGTAAATCTCCGTGTATGCTTTGGGATTCTCATGCAATCCACGTGTTGGTGAGACGATGTTCTGCTGATAACCTGTATCTCCCCAAGTAATCTTAGATTGTCTGACAGGTTTTATATGCATACGATAAAACTTGTGGGTTCTGTAGAAAACTATCCAAGACTTTATTGGTACAATTCTTACAATAAAAACCCTCGTATAGTTAGTACTTGTTTCCTGGTCATTAGGTCGTCATGGTTTTGAAAACACATAACTGTGCTGGAATCGAGCCACACACAAACACTGCTGTAAGCGATACATCATTGTTTTGCATGCACGGTGCATAACTATCACGATGTTTCAGTAGACGATGAAGAAAATCCAATGAATGCAAATTGATGTGGGAGTTAGTCCTCTCTCCAGCCAAAGAAGTGTGGTGTGAGGCTCCCGAGTGCCTGAGCCTTGCCAGATTTTCCCTTGTATCAGATGTGTTGATGATTGTTACAATAGACGGGAACTTGTTTTCTCACCGATTTACTTTATACCAACATCTTCTGTTTGGATGAGTTATTTTCCTTATCTGTGCTAAGGAATATTATTTTGTTTCAGCTTGAGGAATCTTTCTAGTATCTGTAATTATACAGCTTTGTCTGTGTGGGATCTTGGATGTTGTTTAAATCTATTCCCCAATTAGCTCTAAAGAGATTTCTTGTTCTTAGTAGTAGTTCGTTCTCATATAAAGCATGGTTACATGTGGGATTTTTTTTTTTTTAATCTCTTTGGTAGATTGATCTGTAGCCAGGAAATCTAATAGCAAAATGAACTCTTATAAAATAACTTCTAAAGGTGTGTATTGCTGAGGGCAGATTCTTTTTTTAGTTCTGAATCCTTAATGGCTGTACTTGTCTTTGAGGTAGCAGTCTACTTCAAGACAACTAGAACTCTTTCCCTTTAGGCAGTGATAGGAAATGGGATATGGAGTGGATGGTGCCAGTACTAAACTTATTTGTTGCTCAGAAGAAATGGAGTAAGTGCTAGGGCCATGTACCACAAGGCCTGGTCCTTGTGATTTCAGTTGGTTTGGAATCAAGTCCTAAATGGAAGAACCTGTGGAGATGGTATGGGGAACCTGCTGAACTTGTCGTGTGGGATGCTTGACATTTTTGGGGACTTAGTGGGCTCTTCGTCGCTTTTGTTGGGTTGCTTCCTGGAATATTAGACTGTGGGAAAACAAAAAGGATGGTACTTTTGGTTGAGGAGAAAACCATAGGCAGTCTTGAGGAGACGGGAAGTCTTCATTTAAGAAGTTGACATAACAAAAAGTCCTGAGAAACTGAACTGAGACGGTATGAATCAATATGTGTAACTTTGCTAATATAGTATTACCTCTCTCTTCCCCGATTGCTCATTGTGCTTGTTAAGCTCTTCATGGGAAGGAACTTACACTGTTCTCTGTGGGAAGTTGTGTGAGAAGTTTTTAACTTATGAGGGATCTCTTCTGCAGGATGACTGTTCTGAGGAATTGTCTTTGTCATCATCCAGGAGCTCAGGAACAGCCCGGGGGGAAGAGAGCCACCTGTTTGCTTGCTAGTGCAGCTTCCTTTATCTCCGGGTTTCCTTGGCAATTGAAGAGCAAAGTTGAGTTAGTACTTGCCTTACAAATGTGGCAGCATACCTAGCAGACGGGCATTGTGTTTAGGTAGCTTGTTAAAGACCCCTCTTCACAGTGAGGAAAAACCTGCCAGGCTTGACCTGTACTTCAGGAATATGGGAATTACCTGGGGGAGGGAGCAGTCTGTCCCCTGCTGAGGTGCTCATGTAATAAGGGATGTGATCGAACAGGCCAAGTGTCCCATCTGCTCTACAGTAGTTTTGGTCATCATAGCGAAAACTCAGTGCAGTTGCAAGTTTGGGTGCTGTCATTACCCGTGAGCTGTAGCTTTTCACCATGTAAGAGCACCCTAACAAATGCTTGGTCAAAACAAAAAAAAAAGTCAGCACTACAGCCTATAAGGTGTGTGGGGAGAAATCTCTCCCATTCCACCCGACATCCAGTTTTGAAATGTTGGAGTGTTGTTACTTGAGAACAAAAAGGATGAAGCATAGCTGTGCGTTTGGTCACCATCTCTTCTAATTGGCTTGCAGTGTTGTAACTGCCTTGTATATTAGATAGCTGTCACGGGCTGTCCTCCGGTGATGCTTCCAGCTGCATAGATTTTGGCCAATGAAGGACTGCCACGAGCCTGCTGAAGGTACACTTGACATCTTTTTTTTTTTTTTTCATTAAAAGAGAAAAATCAATTATAAGTTCAATAGGAATTATCCTGTATGCTTTATACAGATATATTGTGATACAGCGTAGCAGGCTGCTAGCTAGCTGGTCAGAGTCACCTAGTCCGTGTGGGAATGGGCAGCGTTGGCTGGATGTTGAAGCTGGATACGCAAGATATGCATGCGGCTGAAGACTGTGCTGGTGCGTGTCTGTATTTCTCGAATAACATTAATACGTAATGATCTTTTCAAATTCTGCGCTCCTCTGTGCCTCCTGAAACTGTACTGAAACTAAGCTTGTGTCGTGCTATGCGGCTGAAGTCTTTTCGAGGAGCTGTAAGCTGGGGGGCATACAGCCCTCTCTAGACCTTCTTAAAGGGGGAATGAAGACTCTAACGCTGATCTCTCCTCCTCTCACCATTGCCCTATGTAGAAAATCTAGATACCCATTTTAAGATGGGATCATTTAAACTAATTCCTGATTTTTACTAATAGCTAGAGCAGCAATCTGCCAGTCCCAATAGAGAACACCTGGATTTCGGGATTTAGGTTTTTGCCAGCTATTTACTGGCAGGTGTGTGTGTGGAGATCAGGTGCTATTGGTTTTCTCAAAGTGGTAAATAACTGATACCGCAGGGATAAAAAAAATTACCTCCTGGTATTGTGGAAAGAGAGAATAGAGAAATGGAAGTATTAGGTTAATGATGAAATATAATTTGTTGGTGTTTAATATCTAGAAAGAAATGGGAATATTTAGTTTTGAGTGTGGACTTCCCCCCAATATTTTTTTTAATTTGGTTGAGAAAATAACTCCGGATTAGTAGATAGACTTTTCTTCCCTGTAGCTTTCTGTAACTCTGACTCTACCTTGGGTGCTTAAAAGCCAAGAGCTGGTGTATTTTAGTACTGGCATTCTGCGAAGCTTTGGTACCTCCTGGCGCAGCGTTCACAGCGCGACTCAGTAGCACGTTTCTGAAAGGTAAAAGTGCATTACCGGATTTTTCCGGGGGAATGGTCTGGGTACAGGCCGTCTGCTGCAGCTCGGCCTGCTGAACGCGCTTCCGCCTCGGGGGGCCCGGAGCGCGGGCTGCCCTCCCCGGGCTCCCTGCGAAGGCCGGCCCGGTCCCGGCGGGGCTGCGCGCCTTGCGCCGCCTGCGGGGGCGGTGCCTGCAGCCAGCCGCCAGGGGGCGCCTTGCAGCCTGCGCGCCCGCGGAGTGGCCGCGGGCGGTGCCAGGGCGCCGCCTGGCGGGCGCGGGCGGCGCAGGGCGCGGCGGTGCCGGGCGGGGCGGGGCGGGGGCGGGCGCGGGCGCGGGCGGGACCCGGCCCGGGGCCCGTAGCCCGTAGCCCCGGCGAGCTGCTGCCCACCCGAGAGCTGAGGTTAACCGCAGGGCTTCCCCAAGGCAAGGGAGGCTCTCGGCGGTACCCGGTGAGGTGCGCGGTGAAGGAGAATAACCGTCACAGCGCTCATTTCCGTGAAAGTCTCCAGTTCGTGTCGTATTTTGTAAACGCGCAAGCTAACGGTTCAGTACGCTTCCAAGTGTTGATCGTTTGTGGTGCTCCGTTTCTTGGAAGGCGCGGCTAACGTCACAAACAGCTTTTTTTAAACGTCGGCAATAAGAACGGGAAGCTTGTGTTTCAGCAGCTTTTTATCTCGAAAGTTTTGCTCTGTGCTCTGTATTTCAGGAGCTTCCCAGAAAAAGCTGCTTTGTGCTTTGCTACGAGAGCAGAGAGCAGGAACAGGGTATCGTTGTAGCCTGCCCAGGGCTTGTAAGTGCGGTGCTGAAACATCACACGTGCTTTATCTCAGGACCTGCCACAGTGTGGGGACTCCTTTGCAGGCATCCTGCTTATATAAACCATATGTTGTGACCTCTGGCTGTGTCTGTGTATCCTTTAGTTGTTTTACAGATATCTCTTGAATCTTCTGCGCTGCAGAAGGGTTTGTGAACTGGTTTTTCGTGAGCTGTATCTGCTGTGCTCAGTGTGGTGAGGGCATGGGCACATGGAGGACTGGAAAGTCTTATTCCAAGTAGTGAGCTGGTGCTGCTGGAGCGATGGTGGAAAAGAGAGGAGGCAGGGATGTTGGGTGGTTTATGGATGTTTTATAGGCTGTCAGACTATAAAGTGATATCTGTACTAGGGAAATGAGATACATGAAAGTGACTTGCAGATATTGTAGAACTTGTATTGTGTGGTTACCATATGATACAGCTTATTTACAGATACAAAGTAGGGTTTCTGTAAGATCAAGCAGAAGCCTTGGTTCAGTCTCTTTTGTTTCTCCCTGTCTCAGAAATAATTACCACTTGCTGTATGCATTAAACCATAAGAGTTTCCTGTCTTGTCAGTCAGTCGTTTGAAAAGAGTAAGTATGACTCGGTTACTGGGCTCAAGCACGTTCTGTTTCTGTGCAGCAGTTCATTTTCCAAGACTGCCTTTCCCCTCGACATTTTGTGTCTGCAGAGAGGTGCTTTTTCAGGTAAGCTTTCAGCTCAGCGTGGCCCTGAGAGCAGAAGCTTTGTGTAAAAGCCTTCCAAGGAGTAAAGGCTTATTCGTGGTTTCCCTGTAGCAAACAAAGCTGAGTCCCCAGCAGTTCACCTGCAGGAACCAGCCCTGCTTCTGAAGCCTTTGTATGAGGACAGTGGTTGATGATGATGTGATTATGCAGAAGGTGATCTCTATCATTTATTGGGAATCTAATGAGCAATGTTTCTTTGTTCCGTCTTTTCCTAGGAATTTAATGTAGTGCCCTTAAAAATGATGTTCTGAAATGAGACCTCAGGAGTGGCACAGTATTTCTGTATTCACTTTCTCTGTGTCCTTAAATAGCCCGTTACTACACTGAGATTATAAAAAAACCAATGAAACACTCCCCCCACCCAACCTTAAATGTGTTTCATCAACAACAGAAGTTAGTCATCCCTCAAGCCGAAATCTTTACCTCACAAAAATAAAGGCCAGGAGGCTGAGCAGGTGTCCATGCACACCTCTAATGCCATTACAAACACCTGGACAAAACCTTATTTAAGTTTTGCACAGGTGCCACTGGTTTAAATCTGCCTGAGCAAGAACAGAGTTCGCTGACCGTGTGCTTCATGTTTGGGGGACAAGCCTTAGAAAGGCGTTAATTCACCCTGCAGACCTCTGAAAAATGCTATTCTTGTACGAGCAACCTCAGGTCAGTGTTTCCAGCCGTGAGGCAGGTGTGTGAGTGGAGTTTCAGTTCTTCTGCACTGTGTGGATTTGCAGAAAGGAGATTTAGGAGAGATTTGCATTTCTAGAGATTGGAAGGATTTCATACATTTTCTACTTCATGTAAAACAAGCCTGAGAAATCTCTTCTGAGTCAGCGTTCCTGTTAGTCTGTTGTTCCTGTTAACATTACAGTACGTCTGTTGGGGACTTGCCTGGCTTTACTGGAGGCACTGTTAAGAAAGCTGGAGCATCCTGGTGGTGGCATGCCTCGCTGCGGTCAGAGGGTGAGGCAGGTATGTCCAGATGCCCCTGGAGTCAGTCATCTGTTCGTTGCAATGTTCTGTGTACACTCAGTAGACAGGCTTCTGGGATTAACCTGGAACACAGATTAAACTGTTCCTGCTCACAACTCTTTTGGCAGCTGTTGGAAGTAAATACATACGTAATAGAAGAAACGAAGAAGCTTTTAAGCGTTCAAAAACTCCCTCTCTCTCCTCCTAGTTTTCTGACCTTTGTTAATGTAACTCCTATAATCCCCTCTGCCCTTCCCCACCTCGCCTATCAACTTGAAACAAAATCAGGAAAAAAATACTAGCATAAAAATATAGCACAGGCGCCTATGGTTGAAAATTGTTATCGGTCTTGAAGAGAAGGAAATCAACTTGGAAAAGACGGAAGGGCAGGTCATGCAAACATGGTTTTGGAAAACCAGTGCTAACTCTCCCCAGGGTGTGTCACCAAATGTCTCAGAGAACTGATTTTCTGTTGTTTAAAAAGCTACCTTTAGGTTGTAATGGAATAGAGAAACTAAAAATGATCCTCGGATGCTCAGAGTCTGACTGGTATAAAAAACCCCAAACATATGTACTGACCTTCATTTGTATTTAGGTCGGTGTCGTAATGTCCGACAGCCTGAGAGTGGATAATAATGAAAACGCGTATTGCGCTTCACTACCCTATCTTCAGTGCATTGCATTTATCTTCTGTAGAATATACAGATGTATGTAATAGTGAAATATTCAGCTTTTTTAGGACTTTGCTCAGCCCAGTTAATGAACTTAGTTTGTGGGATTTCTCTCGCTTGTAAAGCTGATGAAGTTGTTGGGGAAACGCGACAGCTGGATGTTGTATTTAGCCACACACTGCGCTTACTGCAGCACAGGATCTTTTCAGTGTACTTTGTGAATAGGTATTTTTGGTAGCTAAACAAGATGTTAGAAACCTATTGTTTATTTATGGTTTTCTGCATCGATATGCACTTAGCCTTCAGGCCAAAATAGAGTTTACTTGGGAAAATGTATCGTTCAGTGCCTGACTTCTTACAACACAGCGTATGCTCCCTGGACACGCTATTTTTAGGGCTTTAAAAAAAGGCTCCTCTGAGGCAGTGTGATGTTCTCTGCAGCTGGACTTTGCTGGCTGCGGAAAGCAGAATCACCTGCTTGGCTGCGCACAACGCGGCTGCACCCCCGACCCCTCGTTATCGTTGCCTGCAGGAACAGCCCCTGCTTTGCTACCCCAGCCCGGGCCGCTGACTGCCCCGCTCGGCCTGATGTGAAAAACAAGCTGCGTGGCGTGGCCTCAGCCTGCCAGGCCGCTGCCCCGCCGGGCCTAGAGACGAGGGGGCTGCGCGGAGCCTCTCCCGTGAGGGAGCAGGGCCGCCGCCGGGGCCCAGCGCCGCCCCAGCACGGCCCCGGGCCTCCGTCCTCCCGCTGCGGGGCGGAGGCCGAGGCAGGGAGCCCCGTGAGGGGCCGTTCTGGCCCGGGGGCCCCGATCGGGCCGGGGCAGCCGCCGCAGCGCGGTCCTGCGGGCGGCGCGGGGCCGCTGCTTCCCGCGCCCGGCCTCGCCTCAGGGGGCGGCGCGGCCTGGCCCCCGCCGAGCTGAGAGGCGGTGCTGCCCCGCCCGCCGCCACTGCAGTGGGAGCCGGGAGGCGGGCGAGGATGGCGGCGGCGTCGCCGGCGCGGGAGCTCACGCAGAACCCGCTGCAGAAGACCTGGGAGCCCTACGACAACGGGCTGCCGGCGGGGCACAGCGCCCAGCGCGGCGGTGAGCGGGGCGGAGAAGGGGGGGGGAGGTGTCTGCCCGGGCCGCGCTGTCGGAGCCCCGGCGGGCGGCAGCTGTCAGCGGGACCCCCGGGCGGCCGCTCCCCCTCCTCCCCGGTTGGGCCGCAGCGGGTGAGCCGGGCCCCGCGGAGCCCCTCCCGGGGGCGATTCGGCCTCAACGGGGTCGAGGAGCGATGAAAGCGGCGTGAGGGACCGGAGCCGGCGGGGGTCCCGCCGCCGCTACCGTCCCCCCTGAGCGCCAAGCCCTTTGCCTGGGCTTTAACGCGTCTCTTGCCTCGCCTCTGGTGCGAAAGGCTCCTTTAATGGTTCACCCGGCCCGGGGCTGATGTGCCGGGGACGGTGGGTCTGCTGAGTGAGGCGGTCGCGATCGCCCGTGGAGGATTGCCTGAAGCGCCGGGGAAAGCAGAAAAACCCGAAGCTGCTGGATGTGTGCCCAACGGAAGGCAACAAAGCTTGGCTGGGAAGAGTATCTCTTCTAGTCGCTTTTGTTGGGGTGGGGTTTTTTGTTGTTCTCTTTTTTTTTTTTTTTAAACGCTCTGGTTCCAAGGAGCGTTTATATTCAGTGTATTCTTCTTGAAGAAAGGCCTAAAAATGTCACTGTATTTTTGGTTTTTTTTCTTTTAAGGCCAATGCTGTATCAGGCCATCTGTTGTATGAGTTAATGGCTTTCCGTATTTTGAGGTGCAGCCAACCAAGTCATCAGCCTCTAAAGACTTTGTCTGTGGCGTTTGTAAACCATAGTTTATTAACAAACTTTGCCTCGCGGGTTTTTTTTTTCTTTTTTTTTTTTCCCCCCTTACTTAAATAACTGAGGTTCAGTGCACGGCAGTTTTGCAGACAAAAGGGGCTTTGTCGTGTGGAATTGTTTTTATTTGTCATGCAAAGAGGCTGCGCTGACAGAAAGAGCTGAGGGCTCTGCTGGTGTGGCAGGCGTCCATGGGCTGCTGCCTCTCGGCTCTGGTCTTGCTTTGGTCCAGCCCTTGCTAAAAAAAAAGCCCAAACTTTCTTGGTTTCTGCTAGGAAGCAGGCATGTGTTTCTGTGTGAACTGAATTATTCCAGCACCTGAAAAATAGTAGGTGTTAAAAGGAGGTGAATGCTGAAATGGGAAAAGGGTCAGAAAGTGTGCCTAATTGCTTTTGTAAACACGGTAAGGAGAATGCTTCATTTTGACCTTAACGTGGCATCTCTTTTCCAAACAAAATAACATTTGTTACAGCTTTGACACGACGCTGTTTTACAAAAAACCTTGCAAGAACAAAGTTGCATATTGCTCATGTAATCTGGTGACATATGGAGTCTTCTTGGCAGAATTATTTAGCTTCTCTTGACTATAACTTTAAAAAAATTATTTTCCATATCTTTTTTTTTGTTGGTAGGATTCTGTAATTTTTGATGCCCAAGACCCTTTATAATTGAGAGACCTTTTTGCTGAAAAAACCTCCCAGATTTGGAAATTTTTTTTAATGCTTTTGCACGTGTTTGCTCTTGCAGTATACGTATAATATGTCTACAGTCACTTGTGATACATAAGAATTACAAACAGCCTAGAGAGGAGCAGAACTTACTCTTCCTTGATAAAACCATCTACCTTCTTTCAGCAAACTAAGAACGCTTTATAATTTTTCCCATGCAAAGGGGCTGCAGAGTCCTTTATCCTCAGATTTCCACATATCATGCATTTGATGGGGCAGTGTGACCTGCAGGCCCTGTAGGCGTGCTCTGGCAGCTCAGGATGGACTGCTCAGGCTGGGTGATGCGGGGCAGTGTTGGGTTGACTGGTTTCAGTTCTCTGCTTTTACAGGTAACTGTGTGAAACGTTACTGTTCAAAAAATACAAGCTCAAGTTGAAAGTGGATTTCTTGTCCTCAGGAGTAGCTTTCCAGTGGAAGCAGTGAAGCTAGTCACTCTGTCTTCTGATTTTCTAGGCTAAGTAAGATGAACTCTTTCAGTCTTCTTTGGTTGGGTTTTTTATTTCCTCCTTCATGCTGATGACCTTTATCTGCACTATTTTTAGTCTTACTTTATCTTTCTAGAAGGTGAGTGAGCAGAGTCATGCAGACTTCCAGTTGAGGACTCAGCAGATCCATCTTCAGAGGGACTTACCTCTGTTAGCAGTTTTTCCTGTGATTTTTCTAAAAGTTGTAGCAACTCTAATTATCTGGGGAAGAAGAAATCTGGCTAGCTGTGCCAGGGTTTAGCTGTTATGGGTCTTTGAAGAGCTAGTTCTTTTAGTCTGTGCATTACGAGGTTTTCAAGGAGGAGTTCTGGCCGCATGCAGCCTACTGAGCAGACTGAGCTTTTACGGCTGGTGAGACCCGTAAAATGAAGGTAACTGTTCTAACTGACCTTCCAAAGCAAGACTTGTAGGCAGCAGAAGCGCCTGTTGTTATTAATAACTGCTACTTACCTTTTGTGGTCTTTTGTGAAAGGTTTTGTCTGTAAATAGGTTGCACTAAAGCTACTCTTGGCATTGGATGTCACATTGCTTCAAGCTCTATGAATCAAGCAATGGGCTACAAACATGGACATAAAAAACCAAATAGCAAAGTATGCTATAGTGAAAGTTGTTTTGAGAACCTAGCAAAGGATGTTTATAGAGTGAGAGATAAATAGTGAACTTCCTGTGGTTAAACATTTCCCCCCCCACTATAGTTAATGGCTTTGTTTCCCTAAAGCTGCTGGAATTTGGCCATTCTAATGATTTTTATTTGCTGTTCATACAGCAGTATGAATGTACATCGGGTCAAAAAAAATATATCAAGATTATCTTTGTTTTAAAGAACTCTACCCTTTGAGCTCATGCTGCTTACCTGTAGTTGTACTCCAACCCTAGGAACTGAAGATGGAGAAAGCGAGTGAGGTAAGGACAACACCTAGCTGTAGCCTGAGGATCAGGATGTATGATGGGGCCATCGCTGCTGGCATCAAAGCTGTAGGAGGCAAACGGTAACCCCGAGAAAGTGGACGGCAGACCTGCTAGGAGCAGCTGGTGGCACGAGGCTGGGTAGAGGACAAACATGAATTCTGAATCCCTTGTACCAAGGTGATGTTAGAAACTGGTGACTGGGACAAAAAGAGGAGTGGCAAATTAGAAGATGATGGACTTCTTCAGGTATAGGAGCAGGATGCTCTCCAGGAAGAGCAGCAGGATGGGGAACTCATCCCTGCGGGATGTGAAGAAGGGTGACCGATTGTCATCATTGATCAACAGGAAAAAAAAAAGGGTTAGCAATAGTTAAATTGGATAAGTGAAAACATGTAGGGCTAACCTTATTTGGAAGGGTGGTTGTGCTGGCTTATAGTTAAAGGTATTTGCATATGAGCCTCTAAATAGTACAGTGATTTCGGAGAACAGGCCTTGAGTCGAAGGCCATAGAAGCAGCAAGAATCCTTCATAAACTTCAGATGGCTAGATACAAAAATCATCTGACCTTGGAAGTTGTCTTAAAAATTTCACACAGATATGGAAAAACCAAAATCTCATTTTGGGTGAGAGGAAGGGACAGCTGATAATATGTTAGGTAGTAGGTGAACTTGAAAAACATCAACTCTTGTGTCTGATTTCACAAGATCATGGGAGTTTTGAGGGCTGATGAAATGCTGCACAGCTGATCCAGGGTGTTCAGTGTCCCAGTTTGGTTTCACAACCACCTTCTGTATCTTGCATTATTTCACAATAGAGTCTAAAAGGCAAGAAATGAGCATGTAGTTTCTTCTTTCCTTGATTGTTAAGTCTGAAACTTCAGAAGGGTAGGCAGTAATAATTTTACTCTGACCTGCAACTTGCTGTTTTGTTCACTAGTATATAAGACATTTTTTAACTAGGATAATGACTTTGCTTAAATTGCGGTACTTGATTTTAATGAGCTTCATCACTTGGCCATTTTCCTTCACTGGTTGGTATTTTGGGCATTTTTTTGTGTGTTCCCTATAAGTGAGGGGATGCAACATAAATTTCTTTTTGATGCTGCTGTTTATAAACATGGAATCTTACATGCATGTATTACAAACATCTATTTTAAAGAAAAAAACTGAGTAAAGTCATAGAGCATCTTTAGCAAATGATAGCATACAACCCTGTAAGTTTTTTGTTGTTCTGAATGTGTATGTTCCTCTAGCAAAATTAGTGTTGATAGCACATCCACAGGTTGGGACTGTTGGAAACCCTTAAGAGTTACATATGTGAAGCAGTATTAAAAAATGAGTTTGTTTTCTCAAGACTAGATTGTGTAGAGAGATTTCTGGAGGTAGACCAGACAATCCAGTGATAAGGAATTGAGAGAAAGCTGCGCTTGGGAGTCTGCCTTGGTTCTGCAACTTGCACCCATAAAACTACTTTTGTGCTGCAAATTGTTTTTCATATAAAGTAAGTGATGGTGAGGTGCTGTGAAAAGGGGAATTGAGTGTTGTGCTATTGGGAAAATACTAAACTAAAGAGGCTTTTGTATTCCAGCAGTTAGATATGTGTAACTTGTGTTTTGTTTGTTTTTTTAATCAGTCCATATCCTTATGTCAAAATAGCTTACATTTCTTCAAAGGAAGGTGTAAGTCTTGAGACACTGACATTTTAAATACTGTCATTGGAAGGAACGTTCCTCCCTACTTGCAATGAGTGTTGGCAACTTTTTGTTGAGAAAGTTGTGGTTTAGATAAAATGAAAGAAAATGAAATTATTTTGAACTTCTGAGTATTTGATACATCCTCAGAACTTTGCATTTTGTTTTAGTGTTGACTTTTTAACTGAGCTAATGAGCAAAGTTAAGCCTTGTTAATGACACAGGATTCTAAGGAAGAAAACAAAAACCTTTGTTTGCTGCACTGAGTCTTACGTGTGTTGTTGAGAACGCTACACTGAGGTACAGAAAAAATAAAATAGTTGCTTTGTGTGCTTTTATTTTCAGTCCTGTCATTTAGTTGTTACCATCTGCTGTTTTGGGCAGCAAATGTGCCTTTAAGTTCTACCTCTGAATGCATAGGTGTGCTTGTCACAAAGTGCCACCTGTTTAAGTGGTATTAGACCGCAACCGCTGTTGGCCATCTAAACCAAAACACCAAACGTTTTCTAGAGTCCTGAATTTTAGATAGCGAACTGGCATCCTCTTGTTGAAGACAAGCACTAATGGGTGGTATATGCCGTAGCACCATGTACTGTGTAGTGCTGTTTACAGGGCTATGGCATTATGTAAAAGCAGAGTATTTAAGATGATTGGAATCAGTGGTATATCTCCTTTTGGTGTGCAGGGTATCTGTCTTTGAAGAAGACAAGCGCTCTTGGGTCAGCCTGGCACCTGATCAGAATAGGATTGGAACTTGTTTGATTGGGATCAGCAGGTAATTCCCTTGGTTTCTGCTATATGGTCGCACACTAAACAGCGGTGCACAGAGCGATCAGAGTGACAGGTTAGGCATGCAAGTTAAGCTGTATGCATAGGGCTGTAATAAAGGCAATTTTGCTAGTTTTTCTACTTTCTTTGAGGAAATTTGCGTAAAAATGCATGTGATGCCAGACTTGCACACTGACTGCTTGGCAATGGGAGGAGGTGTCCCTCTTACATGTTGTTTGATCTATTACAAACTGACGTTGGCGGTAGGACTTAGCTTAGAGAGTGGTCGTCAGTGTAATCTGTGAAGCAACCATTTAAGCGGGTTGCAGGTTTCTTCACGGTAGCTTCCTAGCCCTTAGTTTTGCAAAATGGAGTTTTGCTCCAGTGTAGGTTTATTGTTACATTACCGAAAGACTATGAGAAGGCTAAATTTGTATGGCTCACCCCAGGGGAAAAAAAAATAAAAATTGAGGTGATCTAGATGTAATGTTAGTTGGTAAATTCTGTTCAGAATAGGTAGAAAAGCTTGCTTCACTTAGCACAGGTTCCTTGCAGAGCAGGTGGACTTGAGGCAGTGTACAGAGCCTTTCTGTACAGATCCTGGTTTGTCTTTGTTTTTATAACTCTTATTTCACTGCATACACTGGAAAATTATTTAAAACTCAATCTGGATATTTCAGATGAAGAACCTTTCAAATTGGCTTTGAAGAACAAGGTCTTCTCCTAAACCTTCTAAGGGCTCAGGCATTTTTCTCATCTCAATATTTTATTTTATTGTCCTTAAAACCAGAAGCAAAGCTGTTAAGAGTACAGCGCTTACTAAGCTTTACACTTCATAGACTTTGTTTCTTCTGAGCCTTCCTTCCTCCTCTTGGAGTCAGGGTTCAGAGGCCTGAATTTAGCACAAAGAGGAAAAGGGACAAGAAAACATTGTCCTTGTTTATAGGCTTCTGCACAGAGGAGCTTACTCTGAGGGCTTTTATCAGTGTCCTTCTGGAGACATGGACATGTTTGGATGGATCTGTTTTGGTTTGCATTCAGTTCCCTATAACTGTAATTACATGGCGTAGTAGACTGTTTCATGGGTTTGAGGTTAGGTATGGTTTTGCCTGCTCTCTCTCATGAAAAGTGGTGTATTTTTAATGGGTTTGGGTTTTGATTTTTTTCTTTTGAACGCGCGGTTTAAGAAAGTGGATCTGTCTTTGCTAATCCGTTTGTTCTTTTTCGATGGGTTTGCTATGCGGAGTAACTGCCGGATTCATGCAGGTGACTGTGGGATGGGACTTTGTCAATCTAAGGTTTGGGAATCTCCGGCAATCACAGTGCTTTGTACAACAGTTTAGTTATGCCTTACGGCGTAACACTGAGATTTAGTCTTTTGGAGCGACTTGACTCCTCCTCTGTCAAGACATTGAGGAAACTGATGCACATGTGGATTGTCTAGAAATTAATTCCCTTTGAAATAGGGGATGGAGGGAGCCGGTGGTATCTTTGCGCCACTTTAATATCTTCTTTCTTTTTAGGCAGTTCCTTGTAGCTGTGATAGATTCATGCAAGGTATCCGTAGTTTTGTGCTGTTAAAGTGTTCAAAAACTTGTCATTTGAAAGGAAATGCCTCAAGGTTTTCAGTTTATACATATAACTCCTTTACCTTCTTACAGTGTTGTTTTTTTTTTTTTTAATTAAACACTCTGCCTTTGATTAAGAGTATTTCTGTACGTATATCTGTGTATTGGATTATTGTGCTTGATTGCATAGAATACTTGTGCTTTATTCCTAGTAACCATCAAAGAACAGTCAAAATGAGCTCTGTTTCAAGAGAGATTTTTGTGTTAATAATATTGAAAAGAGAAATAATAAATAGTGAGTACCGTGTCATACTATAATGTATTAAGCCGCAACTGTCATGGTTGTTTTGCTCAAGACCAAAAAAAGGTTGAGCAGTGTTGACGTCTTAAAGATTTAAAAATTATCTAAAAATTGTGTACACCTTGCTGTTTCCTTTCAATGCAAGCACTGAACTGAGGTACCTAGGGGTGTAAGATGTCAGTGTCCATTTTTGGTATTGTTTTTGTATGTCTTAAAACATGTATGCAAATACATAGGTTTCTTCTCTTCTGCCTGTATACAACTCACGTGTCCAGCATTGCACTACCCCTGACCCTTCCAAAATTCAACACAGCATAAGAAACCTGGTTAGGTCCACTGTACCCCTGAAGAACCCCCCTGAAATAGTGAGACATGGTGCATGAGCTGCTTGAATGGTCACTTCCTCAGAGAGCACATGGATTGTTATTTTCCACCGCAGTATAAGCCTTTGCTTTCTGGGAATGTTAATGGTAAATCCTGGTTTTCTGTTTCAGTATGTATGACCAATTGCCCTACTCTGATTGTCATGGTGGGTCTCCCAGCAAGAGGAAAAACCTACATCTCGAAGAAGCTGACACGCTATTTAAATTGGATTGGAGTGCCTACAAAAGGTGATGGATTTACTTTTGTTTACATCAAAAGGACAGGGCTAATGTTAGGTGTTTATACATTTAATTCCCAGTAATTTCATTGCCCAGTTTGACTAGTTAAAATCCTTCTGCTTTGTTAACTTATTTTTAAGCAATAGCATACACAGGCTCTCTGTTCTGTTTAGATAGTAATTAATCAAATTCTGGTGACTGTTCATTTACCTCCTTGTTCTGCCAGGTGCCTAAATCAACTTTTTGCCCTTGTCCCTTAAGGCGTTGGTTCTTCAGCTGTCCTTTTTTTTTTTTTTTTTCCCCTCCTTCCCCGTTCTTTATGTGGGTGAAAGGGAATCTTGTTTACAAGTGGATGAGCAGTCAGCACTTCTGGGTTAAGGTTCTGACTTCTCCATCTTCTTTTCTCTGTGAACTTTGTGCAACGTGTAATTCTCTGTGTAACTCTTTGTTTAACTGCATTTGTGGAATAAGTTACAGCTCTTTGAATATTAAGAGCCCAAGGAACTGAAACAGCCACTTGTTATCACTCTTAAGGACTTTATATGTGTGTTTTGGGTGGGAAATGATGGCTCAGATTGGCTATGCCACGGACCTCATTCCCAGGCTCCTGTGGTATCTTGTGGGCCCAGATTGACAATTAAACGAGGCCTAAGTCCATTTGAGGTTCTGAGCAGCCATCTCCCCTGCCTTCTCCTCTATCTCTGTAGAAGAAAAAGGTAGTTTTTGTGTTCTGTGATTTCTGTGTCTGGTGCAGTAATGGTAGCTTTATAGTTATGAGTAGTTAATAATTTAAATAACATTAAACATTAGATCATACTAAAGTGTAGACTTTTGGCTAGAAATTCAGAGATGTATTTCCTTGTAGCTCTAAGAAATCAAGATTAAGAGTTCTGGCTTAAACTGCCTTTGGATTCTAGGGTATAGCTTTTGGATTTGGAGTTTTCTTAAGGTCTTAGAAACTTGTCTAATGCGTTGTTTTAGATGAGACGTTATGGAGGATACGCTATATTTTTTGAGTATGAGAGTTTACAGGATGTAAATTATCACCTAAATTTTGATTGTTTTCACACAGGATCACCCTTCTGATGAGCAGTATCAGATATTTAGGGACTTCAGTTTTATCCATAAGGTTGAAGTGGAATAACAATCTAAATACATTAGCCTATATCCAAGCTGATAAAATGTATACTATAGAAGTATGTAGATACGTGTATATGTCATTGTGTTGAGCGTTTTACTATGTGAACTTTGAAAAGTAGAAATCCAGTATTGGACAACAAAGAAGATACCGTCCACATCTGGCTCATGCTTGATTGGATATACCGTCCACATCTGGCTCATGCTTGGTTGAATATATCCCAAATACAGTAAAATAGGTAGGGGTGGTCTGCTTCAGTTACAGGAAAAATTTCATGGGCTACTGGGAGCAGCACATCAGAAAATATATGTGCCTGTGCTTAATAAAAATAGTTACAATGTTGCTGCCTGATCTTGTGTAAAGTTGCTCTTACACAACATAAAGTTGCTCTATGAGCTTCCATCCTAGGTTGCTGGTCATGGTTTGTCTTTGTTAGAAAGGGTGCCTTGGGATTTTCTTGGAAAACCACAGGCCCCTCCTGTTGTTTGTGTCATCAGTGCTGCAATTTTACTGAAGCTGAAATAAATTTAAAGTACCTCACTGACTGAGGGAATAGATGACACGTTGCCTAATGCATCCAGTTGATTGGGACTGAATTGATACGTTGTAAGTATTGAGTAGCCTTAACAGCTGTTACGCTTTGGCTCTTAATGTCTTAAAATTAGTCTGAGCTTAATGTAGTAAGTGTTCTTATTCTCAGAGACAGATGGTTAAAATTATGAGGTTATGTAAACCAGCGAAAAGATAAATGCCATCATTTCATGTAACATGCATTAAGGCAAGCTGGAGAGTTCAAGAACAGAACGTGGAGGTAAATAGTCCAGAGTTGATGTTAGTTGAATCATTTCAGCCATCAGTTCTGTGTTTTCTTTTGTTCCTTCCAAAATCCTCTGTTGTTTAGAATGTGAAATGGTTAAAAATACAAAGGACTTTTGTCTGAGCTTTTTGAAGGAAATGAGGTCAATTTGATGCCTGAATAGAATTGTGTTGCAGCGTGGTTTTTAGATACTGAACTTTGGGAAGCTTTTTTGAATAGTTCTGGCTGTGTGGTAGTTGTGATACCAGTTAGCTGTGTGAAACTGTTCCACAGGGGTGGATGCTAGTAATAAGGGATAGAGATCATCCCACTAGATAGCACTTTTTCTTTTGCTGTGCATGACTCTTTTTTGCAGTAACTATTATTTCTTATGAAATTCATTATTTTTTATTTTTAAAGGGCTATTGCCTGACAACACTGGTCATCTGAACTTCTTGCATCTTCTGTTTTTCTTACAAGGAGCCACCTTTTCATGTAGCTGGTATGGCCAGTGCTTATTAATCCTGTCACAGAATAACCTGGATTGTACTATAATCCATGTCATACAGTTGACCACATCAGCATTGTTGAATTAAATCAAAACTTCACTTTTTGGGAGATAAACAATGTTTATTTCTTTATCCTCTGCTCCCCATCCCAACAGCAGCTTACGGTTGAGCTCTTTTATCCTATGTCTTTTTTTTCTTAATTACAACTGAGAAATTGTGTCTAGTACTCTTTCCAGAAATGAAGTCTGGCAAGTAGTTATACCTTGGCGGCTTCTCAAACAGAACACTTCAGTTTGATCTAATGTTAAAAAAAAAAAAAAAGCTTTGCAGTTCAGCAGAGAAAACCTATAGGTCAGAAACAAGTTAAACATTAATCGCACTTCAGAGACCTACTTTCAGAGTTGTCGAATGAAGTTAAGTAGGGTACAGTGACATTGTCTGCCGTGTGGCAAACCGCATCTGCCTTGCCCTAATCCCATATCCGATATTGTGACGTGTACAGTCATAGACATTATAGACCTTTGCCCAGATAAGGAATAGTTTTCTTTGACCACTGTTAAGACATCACAGTAAGATTATGTTCACTACTTACGCAGTTTGTTGTTTGTTTTTTTTTTTTAACACAACTTAAGCATTTTTTTAAATAAACGGAATGGGGTTGTGAAATAGTATGTACTGATCCTTAAGGAATAGAAATATTTAAGCCGAGTTCCAAGAAAATGTTTCCACAACTTGAATTTTAAGTTTCGTTTATCAAAAGCAAGATTGGTTAGTCCTATTTAGAACTCTTTCTTGCTTAAATAAGAGCTGAAAGCTCTGGGAGGTGCTGTCAGAATATTATTTCGCTGCAGATATACACAGAAGAAAAAGCTAAATTATTAGTAGTCCTTTGTAGACTACTGAAATAGACTGCCAACCACCCCTGTAAAGGAGGAAAAGAGGTTTGTTTTGTTGTTCAGGCAAACTGGCAGACAGAGGCGCAGCAGTAAGGTCAAGTGACTCCATTGAAGCCACCTACAGCCCAAATGTTCTTTTGCCATTTCCATGATTTGTTGTTGTCTTTGTATTTAAAAACTAAACAAACAAAATCCCCAAAACACAAGAAGTAGTATGATATGGAGACTTCGTACATGCTAAATTATTTTATCCTTGCAGGTAGTTTGGTTTCAAAGCTGTCATAACTTTTGTCCTTTTTATGTGAATACTGTTAGTTCCCACTAATACTGATTTCTTCTTGGCAGAATTTAATGTTGGTCAGTATCGTCGAGATTTGGTGAAAAAGTATAAATCTTTTGAATTCTTCCTGCCTGACAATGAAGAAGGCTTGAAAATCAGGAAGTAAGTTTTGACTACACAATGTTTGGCTACACAATGCTAATTGTAATAAAATGGTACCCTGTGCAATTTGCTCTTGGAGACTGCTTTAAGTTGCATTTTTGTATGCTTAAGATGACCCTTAAGAGACTGCAGTATGAAATTACAAGGAAAATAAATTCTAGAGGAGGTGGAAAAGTGATTTGTTTAGGCTGCTTAAAATTTGGGGTATTTTTTTTCTTAACTGCTTCATCTCAAGCACCAAAAATGAAGAGAAGGTAAATACTTGATTCCTTTTCACCTTTCAGTAGGCTGTGACTGCTGTTATTCCTGCAGATATTCCAGGATGTTTTCACACAAAACAAAGCAGTTTTAACAAATAGTTATTATTTTTCTTACCTTTTTGTAAGGTAATAGATGTGGCTCTTTCTGCTGTCTAATTCCTAAAATGCCATTTTAGAGCTTTTGTGTGGATCATAAAGACGAAAAAACCCACATAACTGCTTTTCTTTTTGGTTTGCATACTGGAATTTTTTGCCTGGAGTGCTTTGAATGTGTTTGCCATTATCCATTCAAACGAGCGGGAATGAAACACTGTTAATCTCTCCCTGAAATTGTCTTTTTGGCCACCATGCAGGTGCTTCATGCAGTCAATCAGTGCACTACCTCGAAAATTGCCATGTTTTCCTAATGCTATACAAAGCAAGGTGAGCACCAGTGTGAACATCTGTGCCCAGATGAAGCACTTGAGACTCCCCTCTTGCTTGGAAAGAGTCCTGTAGTTTAATGTAGAGGAAAGACCTTTAGAAGAAAGAGAAGGTCAGAGCAAGAGGGAGCTGCCTCTTTCTTACAGAAGACCAAATAAGAAGGTCTTTTGATTTTCTTGGCCATTCATTGTCTTTTTTTGTATGTTCAGGAAAACATTTAAGAGAATGCAGTATGAAATGAGAAGGAACAAATTTTAGAGGAATGGAAATGCAATTTGTTTAGGCTACTTAAAATACAGAGTATTTTGTTCTTAATTGCTTCAGCTCAAGAATAAAAAATGTCTGGACTTTCCTACTGTCTGGACTTTCTTTTGTGGCTGTCCCTCTGCTTGTCCTCTCTCTCTTCCCTTTCCCCTTCAGCAGCAGTTGAGTATTGTTAATGTCTAAGAAGAACAACTTGCCTAAGAACCTCCTAATCCTTTGGGACCAAAGAATAGATATAAGATGCATTAGCCTTGCAAGCCCCTACCTTTTGCTTAGAGGTAGAGCCAAATGTTTAATGCGCCTGTCACCTGTTAGACTAAATGATGGGGAATATAACATGAAATGGGCTGTGTGAGCTAATCTGACTAGTTAGCAATGAGTAAAGAGGGTTTATATTTATTTAGTGAAGACTTGACTGATGAATCTAAGTTCCTGACATCTATTAACCGTGCCAATGTGGAAATACTGTCAGGATTGAAAAGCCTTCGTTTTTCTTTTAAGATAAAGCTGTGCATGCAGAATATGGTAAATGTAAGAGAAGAGTTAAGCATTTCAGTCTGGAAGTCAAAATAGGGTAGTAATGCATAGAAAGGCTGTTGAAATGGACAGGTTTTTATGGTGGTACTGCAAAAAGACTGTACTTACTGGAAATAGATGAGGCTTTGTTCTACTAATGAGTAAATTGTACACAATGTTAATGTTGCCCTCCAGTATTATTTTTGTGTTAGAAATCATAATGGACTTTGAAGATAGTAGTAATGCTGGGGAGATAGGAAAGTTGCAAATGAATTTATTCTCGTCCAGATTTAACACAAGTGTAAAGTATGTAGGGGTGGGTTTTTTGGTGTTTGTGTCCTCAGCCATCTCCAGTACTAATTACATTGGGTTGGTGACTACAATGGGATGTTATTTTCACCTCTGTCCCTAATACTTAGTGCTAACTTTGTTTTGCTCTCTGTTTTAACAGATTTTTTGACATAAGCAATTTTTACACAATAGTTCAAAAGAGAAGTAGTAGATTACTGAAAAATAGTTGTCTATCCAATTTAACGTAGGGCCTCAAGATAAAAGCCCTAAGTGGGTTTATTTTTTCCCTCTTTGAGAATCGACTTACGAAGCAAAAAATATCTATGAGTAGGTAATCGGGAAAAGATTACAGTTGCAGGGATGATTCAGTGATGTTATTTTTGATCAGTGAAAGTTTATCCTGGTCAGCAAAGTTGATAGGTATTCTGTGGTACTGTATAGTTGTATCAGTTGCACAGAGGAGCACAGGACTGGTCTTTTTTTAGGCAGATAGCCATGACCACGTTTCCTTAGTGTAGCTTGGGTGACCTCTGTTGGTTTTTCCCATATTGGGGGGGGGCTGATTAAAAAATATGTGTTTTTGAGAGAGATTATCTAAGGTTTGCAGGGCACTTTGATCACAATGCACAAGTGCATTAATAAAATGCCTTTTAACTAGCATTTGAGTTTTACTCTCTTTCATTTTTAAGACAGTGTGCCTTAGCAGCGCTGAATGACGTCCGACAGTACCTCAGTGAAGAAAATGGGCACGTGGCTGTAAGTTTCTTGTTGAAGACACGTTCTTGAGATGCTTCCCTACAAAACAGTGTGTGTCTGCTGGATAATATACAGCCTGAGTAATTCCAATATCTCTTCAGTATATCAGATTTTTTTTTTTCTTTGGGAGATGTTAGATCTGCCTTGTTGCTGCAGTGAAAGGAACACTGAAGTTCAGGGTGATGATGCCATATTGAGCAACCACCTTTGTGATTTGAGGGGTTAACCGAGGGGAGGGTAACACTGAGAAAAAAATGTCCCCCTTCTCTCCGCATAATATAATGTACTGTTAAACACATCTGTTGTTTTGGTTGCACTTGTGTTTCTATTTGATAGTCTAGTGTTTCAAGTGAAAGGTATAGACTTACTGAACAAAATGCATCCTGAGTATTGCTTGGCAGTTGTGTTAATGACATGAGAAATCTCTGAAGAGAGCAGGAGAATCTCAAAGTAAATTGCTGCATCTGAGTGTTTAATAATGGGATGCAAAACATCAGCTGTTCAATTATTGACGTTGCGTATTCACATTAATTTGCATAACATTGCTTTTCTTAAGACTACTGACACAACTCTGTGGCGTTTTCATTAACTAATCACGCAAAACCATTGACTGTAATTACAAGTTTTGCTGGGGACATGAGGTAAACTTTATACTTTGACAAACTTCATACTTTGGTAAAACACTGGTGTGTTCAGAGCTAAACACAAGTTCTTACAAAAATGGCTGCATATATCTTGTAATTCATGGGCAGGATTTACAAGTCTTGCAGATCTTCTCCCCTTTAAAAGTTTTACGCTCAGATTTTGAATAGCGTATTGATTGCAGCATCTTTTTTTGTGTAGTATAAGTTCACTAAAAAACTATGCATTAGTATGTAATGCTGATATGGGCCAGGAGGAAGATTCTGTCCTGTGTTATGTGTTAGGCTTAAATTCTGGTTGCTTCTTCCAAATACAGTGTTCTGCTAGTGGTGCTTTCAAAATACTACTTTTTTTTTTTTTTAAGTATTTAGAAAATCATGTGTGTAAAGTAGGAATGTCTTGTTTTCCTGTTGACTATGTTGAGGTAGAGGGAAGGGGAAGTGTATTCATTGCTTTCCTTCACATTGAGGGACTTTGAACCCTTATTTTTGTTGATATTAACACAGTGCTTTTCACAAGCTGTGATTTTTTTTAATTCCTCTTTCTCTCTCTCCCTGTAATTATTCCTAGGTCTTTGATGCTACAAACACAACTCGAGAACGTAGAGAAACTATTTACAAATTTGGTGAAGAAAATGGATATAAGGTGAGTCAAAAGCAAAGGAGTTCTGAGCTAATGCCTGGACAAGTAAGGCAGTGGTAGTTTTGCCCTTACCTGTACTCTGAGTTAGGAAGTGCACTAGCATAAGCCACATCCTTCCTAGATGTTTAGTCAGTAGTGCATTTTGTGTTCTCAAGCATTGTTTGTGATTAAAAGTTACCCAGTCCTCATTTTTCTTGTCTTTAATGTTTGTACTGTTTGGAGCTAGTATCTTTTATGCTATGGCTTCAGTGCTGCCATCCTGGACCTGTAGTTAGTGTACTGTCAGCAAGAACTATTTAAAATATGGTTCTTAGTGCAGTTCAGATTTTTGCTGCAGAAACACATAGGGAATTCTGTATTAGTTCTGTACAAACCAAAAACGTTCTGTGGCTTTCTACCTTCTGTCCAGGATTGCTTTGCAGTTAGCTGTTCTCTAGTAATCTTTCATTTCCTCTAAACTTGTCTCTCCAAACCTTTGAGACAGCAAAACACAAACCTCTTTTTAAGTGAGGCTACTCCATTAGTTGAAAGGCTTCTAAATTATTATTTCTGAAGTATTAGTTACTGTTTGTGTGGCTGAACTTGCATCCTCTGCGCTTACTTCTTCCTCTTCCATCCTAAATTTTTCTCACTGCAAAATTTTTCCACTTACAAGCATTGTTGGGGAAAAGAGTATAGAGCATGATGCTTCAGGGAATGGTAAGCCAACAATTTCTGATGAGAGGGTCTGTAGAAACCTCTCAGTAAAAGGAAGAAAGTTTTAATGCATGGCTCTGTTAAAAAGGGGTCAGCATGGAAGCAGGCAACATGCTGCTCGTGTGTTAGTCTCCAGAGGCATTTTAATGCATCTTCCTTTTTCCTTCTTTACACGTGACTTCCCATTTGGACTGAAGACTTTTTTTGTTGAATCAGTATGTGTAGATCCAGAGGTCATTGCTGCAAACATTGTGGTGAGTATAGAAAAGTTTGCTTTAACTGCTTTAAGTTAAAGAGTTTTAAAGTAGCTCAGTATTTTTAGAAGTACATTATAAGAATTTCCAGTAGCAAAAAAACACTAGCTCCCATTAATGGAACACTTCATTATTTTCCTGTCCATGTGTATACTAACTCAGAAGTTTAATTCTGTGAAGAATAGCTCTTTTTGCTTTACATGTATTTTAATTAACTTCCAGAAAATAAGTTTTTGTGTTGTGTTCTCCCCCTTCCTATTTCTTTAAACTTCCATTAAAAAGGGGAAGAAACTTACATACTACTCTCCTGTTTTTATTTTAAACAGCAAGTGAAGCTGGGTAGTCCTGACTATGTTGATTGTAGTAATGATGAAGCAACAGAAGACTTCATGAAAAGAATAGAGTGCTACAAGAACTCATATGAGACATTAGATGAAACTCTTGACAAGTAAGTAATGAAATAATATTGTCATCACAACTGGGTTATTTTAAGATGTTTCCTTAGGGGACGGAGTATTCCGTATCTGGGATAAAAGCTTTCTAGTCCTGGTTTTGGTTTTTTTTTTTTTTTTTAATGCCTTGAGCTCTCTTTCCTTTGGCAAATTATAGATAGTTGACTCTGGGGGTGTAGCCTGGAAACTTGCTTGCTTGAGGAAAATTGGCTAATGAGTCTCTGGGACAATATTCTTTTTGATTTCCTCACTTGGAGAATGGTATGATTCTTCTGGGATAGAACCAGCATTTAGAAATTATTCCAGACTTGCTGTAGTGGTTGGTTTTTGTTTGGGTTTTTTTTTTTTTTTTAGTACATAGGGGAGACCTGAGTGATTTGTAAGCATAACTTCATTTGTTGACATGGCTAAGATGAATTTTGAACACATAAGTCTTAAAAATGTGACTTCTAAATTTATTTATTTGTGCTTGCAAATTATCCTGCAGATGCAGGGCTGTGAGAAACTTCCTTAGCTAGATCATTTGCCTTCATGCTAAAGCCAAACTCACTTATCTGTTTTTCATTCACTTTCAACACTTGAAATTAAGGTAGGGATGAACCATGTGCGGAGGAGCCCTGTTTCTCTTGGTACAGTCCAGGACTTCAGTGTGGGATTTTGAGCTGCACTCATACCAGGTGCTCCTGGTTTGTTGCAGGACCAGTGCTATAGAGAAGGATGAGCTGCATTTTAATGTAATTGAGTGTAAGCAGTGTGAAGCTGGTTCAATCAGATCAGTTCATGCATGTAATTTCTGTGATGGACCTAATGGTTGTGCCTGGGTGAAATAGTAATGATTAACTCCAAAGAACGCTATCGGAGATGAGGTGATGATGCTTGCTTCTCATCACCTCCATTTGGTTTTATTATAAGTTTTCTTGTTTCATTGTGGTGTGATGTCTCAAATGCATTGCTAGAAACCAATAGTGGTTATTTTCAGCTTATTAGACTTTTTTCCTCCTTTAAACTAGATGCTACTCTAAAATTATAGCTCAGATGAGAAAGGGTAAGCAGTGAAAATTGAAATTATAACCTGTCTGATGCTGAGAGAAGGTAGTGGTGGGGTAAATTACAGTAGTGTCAATAAATAGTTGTTGATAGAGTGGTTGAGAAAATGTCTTGCTTCAGGCTAGTCCCTGGTCCTTCTGATGCTGTAGTTTTCTGGAAGGGTTAACTGAGATGGGTAAATAGTGGCTGTGCCTTTTGGCCCCTGGGTGCAATCAGACAAACGCTTGCTGTGGGGGAAGCGTTTGTAACCTGGAGAAAAATATCTAGTGTCGTAAAATACCTGGATATCTTATTGAAGCTACCACAGTTGAATGACTCCACTGAATCTTCCTTTCAGTGGTAGGGCTGTATTTTTTCAAGAGTAGGATCTAGATTTGAGAGACAAAGTGCAAGTAAAGGGAACAGAAAAGAAAGTGATGTGAGAAGCTTACATGTGAAAGGAATAGAGTTCATCCTGTATTTTTGGAGTATTGCATTGTTTCTTAGGACTAATGCATATTCTGGGGGTAATCGAGGGTTTGTTTATTCCTTTGGCTTGTTGCCCCTTTGTTTTATAATGAGAGAGAGGGTGGGAAGATTGTGGCACATGCTAATAGAAACTATGTGGAATTTTACATATTTTTTTTGTTTGCTCATGAAAGGGATCTTTCTTATATTAAAATTATGGATGTTGGAAGGAGTTACCTTGTGAACAGAGTAATGGATCACATTCAGAGCCGGATTGTCTACTACCTCATGAATATCCATGTGACTCCTCGGTCAATCTACCTCTGTCGACATGGAGAAAGTGAACTCAATCTGAAAGGGAGAATAGGAGGAGATCCTGGACTGTCTGTCAGGGGGAAAGAAGTATGTACCTCCTGAACAAGTGTGGCTGGGTTTTGTGTGTATCTATGCATGTATGCAGTTTGTGCTGTTTAATTTCAGCTTTCTTCTTTTACACCCTTTTCCTCTTAACATGTTTAAGAAGGATTTTTTTTAGTTGTGTATGTGGGTAGTAGAAACCGGGTGGACACGCTTTGTGTGTTGTGATTTGGTACATGCTCTTCTATCTGTCTGTCGTTCTGTTGGTTGAAATTCCTTTTTATCGTACAGCACAAAGCAGTTGTCAAGAGGGCTTTATTGTTTAACTGTATTTTTGTAAAATCCTGATTTGTTGGATAATTGGGAAGATTTACAAGTTAAAGCTGAAAGGAAAATTCCTGGAGGTAAAGATAGAAACTGCAGAAAACTTGTATCTTCTTGTACTCCTTTCCTTCCCTCTCCTGTCCCTCTTGGCTTAACGGAATGTGTTGTATTTCTTAGCAAAAACTTTGACAGAGCCTTTTGGAAAAGTTATAATGAGTTTACAGAGGCTAGAGCCTGCGTGTTCCAAACCGAACGCTGTGGTGGCTCTGAGCCCTCATCCAGTGTCTCATGGCTTTTCTTTCAGTTTGCCAAAAGCTTGGCACAGTTTATTAATGAGCAAAATATCAAAGATCTGAAAGTTTGGACCAGCCAGATGAAAAGGACAATTCAGACTGCTGAAGCCTTGGGTGTGCCTTATGAGCAGTGGAAGGTTTTGAATGAGATAGATGCAGTAAGTTCCTCTTTTCTAAATGTCTAATAAGTTGCTTTGTTTGCTAGAGATGAAGGAATTACTTAACTTTGTAATGCTATGCCTTTTATGGGATAGAAAGTCATTTAAGCCGGTTCTAGAGTCTGGAAAAATTGTCATTAATTCCTGTTAACAAGGCTAAAAGTTTTATTAAATTTTGCCATAATTAATTTAGTCTTGGTTTGTCTTTCCCAGTAAAACATTCCCCTGTAGAAGCCATGATGCTATGAAATTTTTGGTAGGTGGGGATTGGAAAGAAAATTTTGGTAGGTGGGGGTTGCTAGTTGGCACTTTCCAGCTGCACCTGTAAGATACATAAGCAGGTGCAATAGGTAAAATGTGACCTTGCTTGCCCATATATGTAACTTCACTTATATAGGGATTTAATGATTCCTTCTAACCACATCTGAGTCCAGCTGAGTGTCCTGTTCATCATGCGTGACAATTTTGTCTTTAAGTGTCAGAGTAACAAAATACAATTGTTAAAGGTTATTTATATATGGCTTTATTTAAGAGTGATATCTGCTTTTTGCACTGCTGGAAATACATGCTTTTTAATTATCTTTATTACCTATAGGGAGTGTGTGAAGAAATGACATATGAAGAAATACAGGAAAATTATCCGCTTGAATTTGCACTGAGAGACCAAGATAAATACAGATACAGATACCCTAAAGGAGAGGTATGCTATTTTATTCTCTCTTAAGGTGAAGGGCTTCCTTGTCTTCTTGAATACATGCATACTGGCTTTAGGAAGAAAAAAAAATAATTAAAATTAATAACAAGATTGTTTCTTTCTCCAGGGGAAAGCACATAGGAGCTTGCAAGGATTGAGCCGAGACCATTTAATTTGATTCAGGGCTTGAAAAATAAAACAATATATTTAGAAAAACAGTTGAGAGCTTTGATCTTGTGGGCATCGTTTCTATGCTTGGTCCTGCAGTGGTAAAGCAGAAAGAATGATTGCAAGGCTTCAAACTATTGCATATGCAAACATACTGCCAAGATCGCCTTTTTCTATTCATCCTTGCTGTAGATAATGGCTGTTTTGCATGCAGTTCTGGCTGAAATGCTAGGGAAATCTGTAGCCGCATTGGTCTTTCACTTTAATAAACTCCTTGCCTCTGGGAAAATAACTTGCTGAGGGCTTTTCTAAAGCAAATCCATTACAGTGCAGCAATAACCAGATGGTCAGATGGCCCGTCTGTGGGTGCTAAAGGCTTAGGATTCAGGGCAGCAGGGTGGAGGAGTAATTCGACCAGCTGCTCCGCTGTTTGTGTCATGAGGAAGCGGAGCTCTGAGGTCTTCTTTCCTCAGCAGTCAAGAGTAATCACTGTGATAAGAGCAGTGTTCTTGCGGATGTGACTGCTGTCTTACTAATGAGGCAGTCATTAAGCTGCAAAGTTCTCTTAATCCATTTGAACAAGGAGTGTGTGTTTTTCAAACTGATGCCATGCTCTAGCATGGTGACAAACATGTCAGACTGCCTCGTCGCCTTGGGGTGATGAGTTGATCTCAGTCGTTTGTCAAAGGCAGTTTCTGTGTCGCGGGTAACCTCGCAGGAGTTTGCACAGCCTGGCTGGAGACGCTGGGTTTCTCTTGCCAAAGTCTGAATCGGCAGTGCCGCTTTCCAGCTGGGCAGCCTCCATGCCTGCCTTGGGACCGGGGTGAAGGCTTTCTGCTGTGATCATTCCCTGCCCTGCTGGGTGATGTGCTGTGTTCTCTGCATGTGCAGCGCATGACGCATTTTGGAAGTATTGTTTTCACTGTGCATGTGAAAATTAACTTCAGCACGCATCTGTGGACATCCTGCTGTTTACCTGCAGCAGCAGGTTCACTGTGCGCGTGCTGTGCAGGACAGCTTGCAAGAGAAATCTGTCCTCCTTGCTTTGTGACTTTTGATGGGATGGTGGTTGCCATCACCAGACCAGTTCATCAAGCCCATAGCTTGTTTTCAAAGGGCAGCCTGAACAAGTCAGGCTTTGTGAACTGTTTGTATGCTGACTGCAGGCTGGGCTTCCCAGATTTTTGCTTGGAAGAAAGATGCTTTTGAAGATGAGGTATAGAAAATAACGTGCAAGACTTAACCTGTACATTTGCAGATGCTGTGAATTAAATTTTGGGGATTTTGTGGAAATTTTTGATCATAGTGACTAATTGAATAAAGCTTTTCCATGAGGGAGGTATATTTCGTTATATGTATGCTCTTTGATAGTCTGGAAGACCTGGACTGTGTTCTTAATTTAAGGAAAATTATTGCTACAGTATTTGTCTGTGCACTAATATAACATTCAGAAGATGACTAATCTGAAAGTAAGATCCACTGTATATACATATACTGTTCAAAGAGTTTTCCTTTTTTAATGTACTGTGTATTTCTCCTCCCCGCCCAGTCCTATGAAGATCTTGTTCAGAGACTGGAGCCGGTAATTATGGAACTTGAAAGGCAGGAAAATGTGCTTGTCATATGTCACCAAGCTGTCATGCGCTGTTTGCTCGCATATTTTCTTGACAAGCCTGCAGGTAAGTCTTCCTTGATACATTACAAGTGGTCTGGTTTTTGAAAATTTACTCATTAAGGTTCCAAACAGTAAATTCTAACCATTTCCTTTATCATCAGAGGATGGTTGTGCTAGGCGAGTACGCAAGTGTAATTTTTTGTATTTGACCCATGTGTCAAACTTGGTAGTTGATCTTTATTGAGCTGCTCCTCACCTGAAATGGACCTTCACATTAGCACATGAATTTACCCTGTTTATTGTTGTTGGCATATGTTTGTCAGCAGGTATTATCAGTGCTTAGCTCAGGGGCTTTAACTGAGATTTGCCACTAGCTGTAGTGTTTGTTTTTCTGGTCTGTTTGAATAGCATCTCTGTTGCGTGCTAGGGAAGGAGACAGATACGCTGTCAGATAAAAAGGCTTTTAAGTGGTTGACTTGTAACATAATAGAAAAGTTAGCGTTCTTGTAATCTGTATTTCATATGTAATTTGTTGTTCGATTTCTCAGAACAACTGCCTTACCTGAAGTGCCCGCTGCATACTGTCTTAAAGCTAACCCCGGTGGCTTATGGTAAGTAGTATTAAATATAAATAATATATAAGTCTAACTATACTGTGTCATCAGTAAAGTTTATGAAGCATTTACATTAAAACACATTTTTAATTTATTTTGCTTTAAAAGGGAATTGAACAATTGGGTTTGACGTTGCACGTATGCCTGTACAGCTTTGTTAGAATCAATGAATCCTTCTGTTAATGTTTGCTTCGCGTTATGCCAGAAAATACATATGTATTAGTGAAGGCCTGAAACTACCAGTGGCTGTAACTGCTAGTGGACAGTTTTCTTTGGTACTCTATTTCACTAATACGTCTGGCAAACCCCTGCCATTTACCTGTCTGGTACAGTAAGATCTTGGTTTTTCTTGATGTATTTGAGGGTATTGCTTTTTAGAAGACAGACAAATTTACATTTATGTAGGTTTATCATCTTACAAAGGGTGTTCCCCTTACCCTTAAATAACTTTGTTCTCTTTTCCTGAAGTATTTTTTCATGGACCTTCACATTAGCACATGAATTTACCCTGTTTATTGTTGTTGGCATATGTTTGTCAGCAGGTATTGTCAGTGCTTAGCTCAGGGGCTCTAACTGAAGTTTGTCACTAGCTTGTAGAGTGTGAGGTATGGGTTGCAACACGTAGGGTGTGGGTTATAGGTTGCAACAGGTAGTTCTTGGGTTCTAGGCCGATTGCTAGTTAAATTGTGTGTGTGTTTCAGCCTCAGCTTAACACGTGCCTGCTGTTAATTTTCTTTAAGTGATGGCTTAATGATATCTTCTGATATCTCATTACACTCCAAAAGATTATTTATGGACAAAGAGAACTACCTCCACAGCTTACTAGGAAATGGATTGCCAAAAAATGCTAGTCGAGTTATTAATCCGACATGCAAAGCTGTCTTTGATTATGAGCTTTGAAAAATAACAGTCTAGACCTGTACTTTGTTTTTTGTTAAGTTCCAAATAAAGTTAGATGAAGTAAATAGCTGTTACACTGCAAAATCTGTCTGAAGAGATTTTTGTCTTTTAATTGCAGTGACGTCTTACAGTAAGTAATAACTGTCTATGCTTTGGTGACATCTGGTGTTCCTAGCCTTGCATGACAAGCTGGAGTTTTGAAAATGGAGATTTAGAACAGCTAAAACTACACCCCCACCCCCAGTCAATTTTTGGAAACTGGATTCTCTTGACTTGCTATCTCAGCCTGTTTCCACAGAGAGGTTTTTGTTTTGGGGTGTTTGTTTCCTTTTTTTTTTTTTTTTTTTTTTTTTTTTTTTTTTAGTGGGAAGTTGGGTGACTGTTCATAAATTTTAAGAGGGCCTAGATGGTTGCAGTGTTCACTCGCCCACTAAATGAGGAAAGAAAAGAAGTGGTATGAAATACTGTCCTTGTCCTTTTGTCTTCAGTGAAAGAAATGCCATGGTTCTTTTTTAAAGTGTTTAATATGTATGTCTGACTAGCACATTTCAGTTGACCTACTTTTTGGAATTTGACCATCTGAAAATACAAGGGCTAGGTAAACTATTTATACACTAATATTCTATAGCATTGTTTCACGTTGATGTATCCCTTGGCTCCAGTGAGGCAGGATGCAGGATTGAACACGGTGTGTTTAATACCTTCCAGCTAATCCTGTTCTGGGGTAATGCCTCCCTTAGGGGTTTGTTCTTCCTGGCGTCTGAAGCTAACATCGTTCCCACCCTGTGTGTCTGATCTTTAGTAGGGGAACATCTGTTATGGCCTGACAGTTGGATTAGGATAAATTAAACTTTTACCCAACAATGCAGTATAGCGGTGGTCTGTGTGGGAGCACACAGGAAGGAGAAACTGCATCTTGCTGTAGGTATGAACTTGCACATCGGTAATTAAAAATGAGTTGGGAATATGCACATTGTAATTACTGTGGAGTAACTCATGTCCCTTTAGTTTATATTTAAAACTTTCCATGCGATATTTTTTTTAGGTCTTAAACTCAGCTAGTGGTAAGGACCGAGAAGTCTCTGTGGAAGTGTGTCTGCTGTGTAACCAGTCCTTAGTAATGGCCAGCGTCAGGGATCAGAGCTTGCTTTTGCTTGGTGTGAGAGGTCGCAATGGATCTGTGAACAGAAGGATGACTAGGGTACTCTTCTGGGGAAGATGTGCGCTTTTCCCCCTTACAATCTGTTTTCTTGTTGACTATTTCTCTTGAGTCCTGGCCCTCCTGCAGTGTTTGCTCACAGTGTGCATGGCAAATGGGGTTTCTCAGACTAGGCTTCCCTGAGGGAAGGCAAGTATTTGCCTTACTAATTTATGTTATTTTTTTAAAAGTGCAGTGGCTTTCTAAGAAAAGGCTAAAATCACCTTCTTCTGTCATGTGGTAATTCTATGCAGTGTGTTATGACTTTAGGAAATAAGTGAGCAGAAAAATCTGAACACCTATTTCTGATAGAAGATGGACTCTGGTGTGTCAGAGGAATTTGACTATTAAGGAATGTTGAGTAGGGTAGTGGTAGCTTATAGAAGTCATGTTCATGTGAGATAAGACAGTGTTTGGCAATCAGCTATTGCTTAAAATTGTGTGGCCGCAGTGTATTGAATAATTATAATTCTCTAAGCGGGTCAGTTTATACTACCTGAGTAATAGTTGTCTCTTCTGACTTTAATTTTTCTTGCTTCTCTGGAGTTTTCCATTTTTGGCTGAAAAGGAGAAGTTCCTTTTCAGAAGTCAACCTTAAAGTTCCATTTAGCTGGGGGTTAAAACTCTCTTTTGCATGCCTAGAGGAATGGGGTTGCTAACAACACGCAGCGTACCTTCTCGTAATCATTTTCATGTTTTAAAAAATGAAAGCAGCATTTATCCTTTGTATTAACAATGAAATTCTAAGAAGTGTAAGATGTTTAAAAAAACCAAAAAGATACAAATAAGAACTTTCTGACTGAATGTTGTTGTTCATGTATATTTAAAATAGGAATTGGTTTCAAAGAAAATAATGATAAAGCTGACGTGAGAATAGGAGATGGATTATCAGATTGAGAATAATGTTCATCCTGGTGGAATAGATTCATTTCAATAGCTTTAGCTATTCAGAATTTGGGAAACTAGTATAAATCAGAAGGGGGAAGTGATTATCAAAATTAGATTGCATCTTTACTATAACTTCATTTTTAAAGCAGACCAATTCTAAAAATGTGTTTTCTATCAACAGGATGTAAAGTAGAATCTATATTCCTGAATGTTGAAGCTGTAAACACACATAGAGATAAACCTGAGGTAAGAATATTTTTCAAATCGGAGAACTTGACGTGATATACTGTCTGAGCTGATTTCCATTGTTCTTGTGGTTAGAAATTATTTGATAACTCAGCTGAGTGTATTTAATTTTACATACCAAGCTTTACTACTGGTTTGCTGTTGGGGGAATGGAATCCTTTTTATTTATCTTTTTAAAGATTTATCTTACATACGAGCTCTAGCTGGAGTAGTTTATCTTCAAAAAACGAACGAGAATTTGAAGATACGATATCAATCTAAAAACTGTATAAAGTTCTTCCAGGCTTTGTCATTCAGCAGAAGTAGGGTGTAGTCAAAAAGTACATTGTTATGAATGCCACGCCTACTTTGGAGAGAGTAAATAAATCATCAGCTTTTTCATCACTGCGATCATTGCTATATGAAAAAGAGGAATCGATGATGCCACCTGCGTTTTAAGCCAAAGTTGGAGAGGAAGACTAGATCTTGGGATACAGCAGAACATCTGGGGAAAAGGAAATTGAGTGTATTTGTAAAATGTAAGTGGAGATAGGATGTCAGACCATGGCAGCTTCCTACTCTCCCTTGTGTCAGGCATGTGGTTCTGTGCGCTCATAAGCGTTGACGTGAGCTTAGGTTGATTCTGCTGCTTGTGCAAAGCTCTTCCATTGCTGCATTATGAAAGTTACGTAAAATGTGTCATGATGACAAATTTCTGGTTCCCTTTCACATCCTCGTGCTAATGCTACTAGGTATGGTACTGATGCCTTGCTGAGGTTATAAGCCATGCCTACTGGTGAATTAAAAGTCAGTTTGACAATATGAGAAAAAAGGGCTGTTTGTGGTGGTTTTCAGAATAGTGGTTTATGGTGAAAAGGAATCTGGCGATAAATGTGTTTATATGTGTGTATTCAGTAAGGCACGTGACACAAAGTGCCTTACTTATATGAGGGTACACATTTGTGGCAGTTGCGCAGGATTCATGCTGGAGCGGTCTGCGAAGTTTTGTTTTAATGACTTGGGTATTCTTGAGTTCTGAAAATACAGACTTTTGGTTGTTCGTAGCCAAGACATTTTCTATTAGATAGTTGTGTTGTGTATTTCCTCTCTCTTCCCCTTTCTCCTTTCTCATTCTGCTTTACCACTTTTGTGTCTTAATTTGGTTTGTTAGGTTTAGGAAATGCATTCTGTTTTCACAGTGCCTAAAAGGTGTTGGAGAAGCATTGGTGAAAATAGATGAGGACGTCTTAGAGCAGGTGTTACATTATCCATGTTAAATAATGTAGATCAACTGAACATTTTTAGTTTGGCTGTTAAAATATTGGTGCTGAATTTACAGCTTGGTAAAGTGTCTTGGGAACTGCTGTTGGAAATACCACTTCTCTAACTGAAGGTGTTTATTTTGAGGGGGAAAGCTCTGCCCGAGTCACCCAGTGACTCTTAACATGTCTAGCAAGTGATGTGGCCATACTGATGGTGGTGCTGGGTGATTGTATTTCAGGTGCATGTAGAGGATCATGCAGATAGGTGAATTGCAGTGGACACAAAAACACAAAGCTGTTCATTTAGAACATAAATAAATTGAGTTAATGAATTTTAAAAAAGAAAAAAAAGGAGCAGAGGCATTTTTATTAAAAACCCCCCAACACTCTTCTCCCTCTGTCCCCAAAGAAACCCCAGACCAGTGAAGTATGGGTGATGATACGCTGTTCATTTTGTAGGGCTGAATGAAGGACGAAGTTGATCCTGTCTGTGTTTAAATGCTGCTCAAAGGGCTATGAAAATTTCAAAAGCTTCCACTTACATCACCTACGAAAATGTTAATTATTTCTGTAAAATTAAATTTTCAAATAGTCTACTGAAGTCAAAGCATTTAATTAAATACAGCATCACAGATAACAACATTGCTAAACAATGAAACTATTTGATTAAGAATTGCCCAGTGTGCTGTTCTGTGCCCCCACAAGTAATTTGTAGTCTGTGTTTCAGAACAGTGCACTTGCTCCTTTTTGGCTTCAGCTGAAAGCATCTATTTTCAAATTGCCAAAATGCAGGCAAAGCACTAGAGTATTTGTTTATAGTATGTGTAAACTTCATTGTGTGATGATGATTTGTCTGAGGTGGATTGAAGCCTTGTGTTTGTCAGCATTGTAGTGGATTAAGTTCCTGACCTTTTCAAATGAAGGAGTCTGTAGACTTTTTACTGAAAATAATTCAGGAGAATTACTTTGGCTGTTGCTTGAGTCTCCCCTCTTTGGGCCAGAAAACAAGCACTGGGCTAAAATGTCTACTTTGCACCTGTGTCTTAGTCAGTGAATGACAGATGGGGAGATTGCTCGTAGCAAGAAACAGAGATGTCCTTTTTGATTTTGTGGGTGGAAGGCGAGAGGGAGATGTTACGGAAAGCCGAGTTTGCTTATCACAGTGTAAAACAAGTAAGACTCATGAAGCCCGTCAGCACGAAGTTTGGAGAATTGGCAATGACTTGGCCTAAAACGGGCCAAATCTTAGATTGAGATCTTAGAAGGAACTTTGGAACAGTTTATCATAGTCTGCTTTTTTGGTAGAAGGGAGAATACTAGGTGCACGGTCTTTGGGACTTGCATGAAGTGGTACCATGGCCGGCGTGATTCCTGAGCCTGGCTCCGCACGGCTGCACTCAAAGTTGTGCTTCCTGGCACGAGTGTGTGGCTGCCCTGGTGTTTTGGTTTTGTTTGGGTTTGAATAATTTGCTGCATTGAATGTCTTTTTTTTTTTTTTTTTTTTACCTACAGCCTCTGCAAAATGAGGTGAGATCTAGTCGGTGTGATCAGTCTTGAATGGTTAAGGTGTCTGGGAAGAGATTTTTCTATTTTGTCAGGTGTAGTACATTGCCTGTAACACAAGCAAATGTTAAAGTCTTCCCTTGGGAAAGAAGTATATGGCGCAGTTCAGCAAAGCATTGAAAGTTGCTTAATGGGTAGACGTGCATGTGCCGAAGCACAGCTTTAAGTGGATTCCTGCTTGGGCCTGTAAAAGACTTCCTCCTAAACATTAATGACTTGAGCTTTTGGTAATATTATCAGCATGGGATCAGCGATTACTGTAAATACGTTTTCCTGCTGTCTAGTTCTGGGACACCAACCAGCTGTCAGTTTGCTGCATTCTCGGGGTGTGGGGGGTTAAAAAAAATCTCTGCTTTTAAATAAATGCAGCTGTGTACTTGTGAAGGAATCTGATTGGTGTTTTTTGTTGCTCTTACTGCTGCATGATAAATATTCTCCTCTGTATTTTTATTATTATACAGAATGTAGACATTTCCAGACCTCCCGAGGACGCTCTTGTAACAGTCCCTGCTCATCAGTGAATCCTGTGTGCTGACCAACTATCGAACTTGGGGTGCTGTTTTCATCCTACTACTTCAAAATAAATTGAAAAACTAACCATTCCAATCACTTTGAAATAAAAAAGCCCCACCCAAACCCAACAACTCAAAACCCAAACCAAACGTTTGTACAGCGCATGACTTGAAAAAATTACCAAATCACAATAAAACTGTATTGCACTGGTTAATTGATTGTGAATGAGTTATCAAACATTGATCGGCTGTCACTGGAATGCTGTTTTTGTAAGTTGCTATAATTTAAAGATCCTGCAGCATTAAGTTTGATTGTAACAGCCAGCAATCATTTAATGTTAGTTGCAGTGTGTTTATGAAAGCCATAAAACACAACATGCTGTGTGAGATAAGAAAAAGTTTAAGTTTGTTTCCTAGGCACCAGTATTATCTATTTCAGTGCCCTTGGGAGTGATTGGACTGCTATGTAGCATAAAATAACAATCCATAGTTACTGTAAAACCTTAATCCTGCTGATCCATAGCACTAGTGCTCTAGATGTGCTAATTAATGATGTGCTGTTTGAAGAGGGTAGCAAGTTTTCACTTAGCTCCAGAACAATTATTCAAGGTACAGGAATGTGTATAAATGTTTTTAATATATGACTTTTCTTATCAGCTGTTCTACATTAACTAGACTTTAGGGTTTGTCTGCCGGCAGAAGTGATTTTAAACTTCCTCTTTTCCTGCTTCTTGTACAGATGTGGGTGATCGATGAGCGTTTACAGCTCTGCTCCATATGTTTTGTACCCAGATTTTATCTAGGCTACAATAAGCAGTGTTGACTATTTCAGAGCGTGGAAGCAGAGTTAGCCTGATGATTTTGCAGCTGGGTTGTGACTCCAGTAGGCGCAGGATCTCAAACCAGCAGGGTGTGCATCCTAAACTGAATTACAGCAAAAATCTTTCACAGGCTGGAGAAGACTGCAGCTTGTTTGAGATGTGGTGCCATGCCTTGCCTCCTTTCTCTGCGGTGTTACGGTGGGCAAGACGAGGCAGTGGGAAGCATCTGTGCCATTGAAGCAGCTTTGTTTAGGTAGCATCGAGTCTGGGAAAGACAGAAAATCACCAAGTCCTGGAACTGTCTTCTGAGGGGGGGTCTTTTAGTCTTGAAAGTAAGCAAGCGTGGCATGTTGTGGAAAGCTTTTATCTGTTACGTTTCTCAGGTGGTATGTTTTTCCAAAACTGGGATTTTGGAAAAAAAGTGTTACATATCTGCACTTCTGAAATGACATGGAAGTTTTCAGAGGCTTATAGCAATCGGGAATGTCTGATATAACCAAATAACCTCCTGGCCAGAGAGCCTCCCACTGTACCTTGGTATGCAGGTAGTTAAACCGGTGTCCCAGGATGGGCTGGGACTGGGGGAAACCCGGATTATTTTCCTCTCTCTGTTGTGACTGTGATGTGGGAGTGTTTTGTCACTTTTCTGTGTTTAATTGCCCCAGCCTCTTGGTGTGTGCTTTGCTGTGAAAAATGCCACAGAGGAGGAGACCTGAGCCTGCCATACCCACTTGCAGATGTTAATTCGTGAGTCCGGCTGCTTTTACCTGACAGTTGAGGTGACATCCTTGTGACCTCTCAGGGATGCCGGCCGTAGTCGGGTACTGAGAAGCCGCACTGAGACGTCTTGGAGTGCTGTCACCTCTGTGGCCCATGACTAAGGAAGTACCATGCAAATTTAAGCTAAAGGCACAACGTTTTTGACGGAGCCAAAATCTGCGCAGGCATCTGCTGTGGAAAAACTGAATTTTGCTGCTTGAAAAAGGACAGCTTGGGCTGTTGGAGGAAGCAGAGGGGGAAGATGGAAGGGGCAGGAACTTGGCTGGAGAGGAAAGCTGGGCTTGCCCGCTCTGCGGCCGGTGGAGGTTGCAGAGGGAGGGGAAGTGGCAGAAGCGCCCAGGACCCTCCATCCCTGCCAGCTGCTGCCAGCCCAATTTCCTGGGGCTGCGGCTGCGTGTTGTTCTCTTTGCTGAGCGTAATGTGCTGATGCGTGCCACGGAGTGAAGCGGATGTTTAAAAGCAGTCTTGTGCTCACTCTAAGGGGTCTCCTATTACAGCAGGATTGCTTAATAGTCCTCTCTGGCTTATTTTCTTAGTAAAAGAAAGGCCTGATGCTGGGCGGGAAGCGGCAGTGACAGTTTGTGGCACAGCGCGCTGAGGGAAAGCTGGCTGATGAGTACTGGATTGTTTATATTGTGCCGTTTATTTCTCTGTTTATGCCTGTGCTGGTTCTTTTCCCTAGAGGTTCCTCCTTTTCCCTAGAGGAGCCTTCCTGCAGAATCTTCCTGTTTTGCTGTGCAGATCGCATGTAGCTAATCAAAATAAAACTGAAATGGCAGGCTCTGTCCTGTTTGGAAACCCCTAGCGCTTTGTTCCTGGGGGAGGCTCTGTTCTGTAGGGGAAAAAAAAAATGTACAAAGCAGGGAGGAGTATAACAAGGAGAGGAAGAACAGTGGCGTAAGAGCGTATTTGAGTTAATATGTGTGTGTTGAGCCTTTCCAGAGAGGACTGGGTGAGAGGGACCCTTGTGCAAGGCAGAGTGAGACCGCTCCAGCCCCGGTGAGTGGGCTCTGGAAGCAGCGAGCCCGTGCCCGGACTGACCGAGGGAGAGCCCGTATGCCATGGTAGAAATAGTATTTTAAAAAGGTGTGTGTTGTTTTTATTCCCACTCCTGTGCTTCCCAGGCTCTCCAGACCATGTATCCGCTGGTGCGTGGCAGTGGTAGTGCTGTTCCCAGGACGGCAGTTTTGCCCAGGTGTGCTTTGGTAAGGCAGTGCTGAAGAGTTGCAGGGACACCTTTTGGTCCCAGAAGTAAGGCTAAAACCTCAGTCGTCTTTCTAAGCAGCAGCACTGTTCTTGTTGCGCAGCTTTTCTCTCTCGATGCCCACGGCTATTCTGGAAGCAGGTACAGTCCCAGCTGCCATCATCTGATCTAATGTGATCCCTCTGACTAGGAATCCATTTACCATTAATGAGGCTATTAGTCCCTTTCTAAGCCTCAGTTCATCGGGTCTTGCAGTTAGATATTCTGTTTGTCTAAGCCCTAGGGTGTGTTTATTAGGGTTTATCCCAGACAGAGTTTTCTTTCTTCAGTGTGACAGTTCAGTGTGCTTCGCTTCTGCAGCCTGTTCTCCTTCACATTTACTCAAACTGAAGCACTTTTTGCTTTCAACTTCCTTGACTGCATATCGACATTCCCCCTTGGGTCTGTCTCTGTTGTTAAGATGCGGCTTTCATCTGATACCTCTCATTGACTTAAATAAGCTGTATCTTCTGCCTTGTCTTGACTACCTTGTTTCCTTTTAGCTTCATGTTACAGCTGTCTAGTTCTTGCTGCTTGTGGGCTAATTTCTAGTACCTCTGGATTCCTGCATTTTGATGCTCTATTTCGTGCTCCATTTAATTTTCTTTGAGTCAACGTCAGATGCTCAGCTTAAAAGATTTCAGCCAATATTCTTGGAGTGCCTGTGGAGACATCTCTGCACTCCTAAGGAATTTCTGGGTATGTTGCATCAATTGCTAAGAAAAATACAAACAAACACAACAAATGCCAGCATGTTTTGGTTTGTTTTGTTTTCCTTGTAGTCATGCAGAGTGTGACTTGTTTTGCCAACTCCTCATGGTCTTAAGCAGATGCTGGCACTTTCTGTGTGTCCTTTGCTGCAGAAGAGATGCTGCCTGTAGAAGCTTCTTTCTGAAATCAGGTGGTTGCTTTTCTTCCCTTCAAAGAGAGAAGTCAGAGAGTGGGTCAGGCAGTGTGCTGGTGGGTGCAGAGATTTCCAGGACTTGAACGACTGTGCCCAGCAGCATTTGTGTGTGCGTTCTCAGAAACCTCCTCGGTGTGGTGTGTTTATGGTGCAAAACAGGGTGAGTTACCCGAGGGCTTGAAGGCTGATGAGAAAGGAAAGGGCTGATGCTAATGTAGGAGAATTGGTAAGGACAGAAGTGATGTTGGCACACTTCAACCCCAGAATCAAATCTGGTGCTGCTTGTTTATCTCCCATTTTCAGAAGAAATGGCTGAAAATCCTAGAAACTGGGGTTGGGGAGGGGAATGACTTGCTTTTTAAGTTGGTGCATTTTGACTGGAGTTGTGTGTATGCTGCCTGAGAGCGTGTGCTGGGAGCCCCCCTCGCTGTGTGCTAGTGGGGCTCTGCTTTTCCTTGAGTGGGACTGAAGAGACTTGTTTTCAAAGTAAACTCTAATAAATGTGGTTATAAAACCACTGAAAGATGATCCGATGTCAGTATGACATCCGCCAACATGCCTATGTATCCTGAAGTGCATTTAAACTTCATGTTACCAGCTCTTTAGGGCAAACTTTACGTTACCAGCTCTTTAGGGAGTTATTCAGAGTCCTTTCAGTGACGCTTACAACCAGGATCAGAATTAGCTTTATAGCTGTTGGTGTTAAGGAGTCATTTCCTGGAGTACGCTCGAAACAAGGAGAGTGGGCCTCCCTCCCTCCAGATTTTACCAATTCTTGTGTGGTTTATGACCTTTGCTGTGCGGTTCTGTTTTTTCTTACACTATATGCATAAAGACTAGAAGAGATAGTGGATTAGAAAAACGTGGTTAAAAACGGTGGTTAAAGGAAAAAGTCTTAAAAACTGATAACATTGTGACCTGCGTATGGTGTGCGGAGACTGATTGTCCTACCAGACCCGGTGTAATACGTGTCTTAGAGGTGCTTTTTCACTGGCAGCAGAGAGCCTGCGTTTAGGTATCTGAGGGAGTTGGGCTCTGTGAAGCGCGTAGCGGCTGCAACGAGGTCTAAGCCTGGCTTCTGACTTCCGCTGACGGGCTGGGACCTTTCCTTGTGTTTTACAAAACATTTTGAGGAAATAAGCATTAAAACTTGCTCATCTTTTGCCTTGTGTAATAGCCATGTTAAGCAAACTGTTAAGTTTGCTGTTAAGCAAAACTACAGCTGACCATGAGACCCTTGCTTTAAAATCTTTTTTACCTTTCCATTTGCAGAATGTAGGTGTGGATCGGTCAAGAGAAGAAGCTTTGAGGACAGTACCTAACCACCTATAGCTCCCGTTCCCGGGGGCGGCAGCCCTTCCTCCATCGCAAGAGCATTAAGTAGCAGCTCAGGTCCCGGGGAACGGAGGAGGTGTTGCTGAGCGCCAAGCGAGTTGGATCGAACGCGCCTCCCCTTCACTTTAAGACATTTCGAATGTGATTCACCTTCTTTGGAGAAAACCCGTAGTTCTGGATAACTCCCAGTGCTGAAAGGTATCCGTAAAAAGATTTATGGGAAGCAGAATAGAGTTGGATTTAGATTTTTCTTATGTAAATTTGTGCAGTTTCAGTGGGTCTTATTGTTCATCTGTGGATACTGCAAGATGGTTAATTGCCCGTGTCAATTTTACTGTCAGATTTTAACTAGATTTTACTTTCTTTTTTAAGTGTTTTTCTAAGAGTTCCTCTTATTTTTACTGTGAATAATTGCCTAGGATTACACGGATATTTTTTTGATGGTGTATTTAACATAGGTGAAATTCTACATTTTGAGCATTGGAGGCTTCGTGGTGCAAAACTACTTTAAATGGGCAAGCCTATCAGCTCTGTTAGCTTCTGTGTTTTAAATTGAGCTTTGGTTTGCCAACCACAACTTAAATTCTTCTGAAATGGGGAGACTTTCCCCTTGTAGAATAAAAGCATTAAAGCTAGATTTGCTACCTGAAAGATTCTAGTGTTTTAGAAAATTCTAACGTTTTCCAGGGGCCAGCTGTATTTTGGAGGGCAGTGGAAGACACAATGTTAAGTGGTGGACGTGTGAGTATAGCTAGCAGCCTGGGTAATGAATCGAGAGAGAGACAGACGTCCTTTCTGCTGCAGTTGCAGGAGGGGCTGAGCAGCTTTTCTGAGACTGGAAGGGAAGGGAAAAGGAGTCAGGCTGTCAAGGGCTGGAGAAGCTGCCTGTCTTAGTAGTGCTGTGATTATTTTTTTTTTTTTTTGGGGAGGGGGCAATTTTTGGAATGAATTTCAACATAAAAGTATATGTTTCTCTTTTATAGCCACATTTAATATGTACATCAGGAAACAGTACAGAAAGGTTAGGTGGAGTTTAACCCTTCTAACAGCTCATGCAAGAAAAACACCAGGTAAATTCTGAAAATATTTTTAACGTGGCACCCCTGCCTTGGGTTTTTTTTGTGTTGTTTTTTAGCACCTTCCACCATCCCAGTTCTTCACCGCTCTTTTATACCTTGTGAAACTCCAGTGCTAAAAATGGAATTTTCTATGTCTGTTGAGGCCGCAACCTTTTAACTGTACTAAATCAATGCGTATTTTGTATGTGTGTTAGCAGACAGCTGAAGTGAGCTGCCAGCACTGCTGCTGGCTTTTAGTTCTGAATTGAGGAGAACTATTCTTTGGTACTTGGACTGTGTTTTTTCTAAGGACTTCTGTTCAACTAGCTGAGCTTTACCATGTATATTGTTGGGGGTTTTTGTTTTGTTGTTTGTGGGTTGTTTTTTTTTTTTTTTTCCCCTCCTCTTCTTTTTCTCAATTCCTGTGTGGAATACCGGGCCCTCATAATGTAGTTTTGCAGGCAAGGGCTAAATTGTCTTTTGTTTGTGCAGGGTTTATAAAATAATGTGCTGCTGTTATTATTTGTTTTAATAAGCTAATTTCAGCAATATATTCAGCTCTGGAAGTAAGCCATACCGTATCGCTGGGTTCTGTTTCAGAAGAGGAATGCGTAGGGTACGGAACGACCAGAAACACTTGCTTCAAGCGCTGCTGTCTAAAGCTTTGTGTGTGCGATCCACGCGTTCAGTGGTGCCCATTTCAGATCTTTATTAATTCAGCTGTGTCCGTAGCTATTGTGTGAGGAGAGAGACCACACAGCGCTGCTCAGAGAAGTTAATTTATTGATGCGTAGTTAACAAGGCCACCTTTGTGGCCAAAATGTAGATGTAATTTCCCCTCCCAATTTGACATGTGTTAAGCGTGGGAGAGCCAGGCTGTGCTCCAGGCAGCCCTCGCTTCTCCAGGCCTCCGCCGTCCAGCCGTGACCAGGAGTTGTTAAACAGTTGTTAAATTGAGAAAGTCAAAGTTGATCCGTAGTTGCAGAGGGCAAATCCCAGGAGACTGTATTAGAAAAGCGGGGTTTTACTGGCAGACTGCGGTACTACTTGAGCTCAGACCTGGTTGCAGAAATGTGGTGGAAGGAAAGATTTCTCCTAGTGAGAGCTGAGCCCAAGGGCCGCTTCTCTTCACTGGCAAGCATGGCTTGAGGTGTCTCCCCTCTCTCCCTTTCTTTGTTTTACCTCTCTCAACTTTCAGAGGTGCTGTAAAATTCCTTGAGGCTAAATGTTTTATGTATAGTAGGTATTTTTATAGCCTGCTTTTGAATATACTGTGATGAGTGTTTTACTAAGTGGGTGTTCAGTAAAAAGAATTGTATACAAGTGTAAATAAACTGTTATGCTGATACTTGAAGAGAAAAAAAAAAATGAAGTTGTTTGTTTTACTTTAGGAAGGTACTAAATCACTGACTGCATCCGACCCTTTCTACCTGGCAAGAGCAAGTGTAGACAACGAATGTAGATTTGAAGCGAGTGATCGGTTCTCCCCGGGGCGTAACCACCTTTCTGGAAAGGCACTGTTCAGAATTGCAGGTTATTGTCACTGTCTAAAAGCTGCATACGTGTGTGGTGTCGTCCCCCCCCCCCCCGACAGAACCGTCACTGACAGGGGAGCTGAAAACCCTCGTCCTGACCTTGTGTATTTGTACCCATGTTTATTTTACTGCCTTCTGACTGTTAATGCACTTGCTAGCTCAGATGCAGTCTCTCAGATGGGATTAAACTGTCTTTTCTTACATCGTTGGCCTTCGTCGTAGTCTTTCAGACAAATGTAATCATTTGACCTTTGATCCAAGTAATAAAGATCAAATGCTACAACATGTGCTGATGTGTGTTTCTTTCCGTGCCCATTTACAGTAGCTGTAGTGCCAGGTGAGCGTTCCTGCAGGTCAGCAGGTTTCCACAGCTTTCGGAAGCATAGCTTGGGTTAAGAGAGCTTATACGTAGGCATAAGAATTAAGTTAGCTTACTCCATCGGTTGCTTTACTCTGACAAATGTAATTAAAGTAAACTCAGTAACTGAGGAAGATGTTGGAAGAATCTGTTGAATAAATACAAGTCAAGATTTGCACGCAGCGGAGGAGAAAGGTAAGACTTTATTAATTTTACCTGGTCATTGGTATTTTAAGATCTGATCTACACTGTTCTTGTATTGTCTTCCAAATGCTGCTGCTGTTTTGAGAAGGCTGGAGAACCAACAGCAAGATGCTGCCTCCTGGTACAGACTCGCACGTATAGGTTAGGCAGATGGCATTAAATTTGCAGGGGTACGTGTCATTCTGAAGGATAAGGACAAAATTAATTACTACTTTGTGGTTTAGCATTACGTACTCAAATGTCCCTGCCTTGTTGATCACTGTATAATATGCTCTTGGGTGGTAACCGTTTGTATCTTCTCTGCTAGGTGGAAGGAATGTTTTCTTCGGTTTTAACTCTACTGTGTGCTTATGTTTGTGTGGGAGGTAATTTTGTTTGTTTCTTTTGGCGCTTTTAGGCTGCTTTCTGGACAGAACTCTTTAATAAATGCCTCCTGTCCCATGTGCTGTCCGCCAGGTGGCCCTCGGGGACAGCGGTCCAGCGGAGGAGGTCCCCGAGGCTGTGACCTGTGGAGGCTTCGTTTCAGGTGGCGCGGTTCACGCAACGCCCTTGGCTAAGCAGTGCGGTGCTGCCGCTGAGGAACGTCGTAACGTCTCCGCGGAGGAAAGGCGTCTGTGCTGGGCAGGCGCGCTGTTAGAAGGCGCGCTTGTGGCGGCAGGGGATGCTCCAGGTGGGTCGGACAGATACCAGCTGACAGAGTGGCTGCGTGAAGACCAAGGTCCCTCCTGAGCAGGTTTGGTGCCCGTTACTCCAGAGCGAAGCAGGTAAGCGCAGTGAGCAAACGTTCCCACAATCCACAATTACTTCTTATAATTCATTACAGCTTCTTGCCATCCAAATACCCAGTGCTGCAGGCAACCGCGTTTGTAACTTCTCATGTAGAAAAGCATTTCTGCTTGGGCACAAGCATCCAGCACTCGCCTTTGAAAGCAGAGTAACTTTCTGCTGAAAAGTGGCAAACCAGAAATGACTTGGTATGTTACTCGAAGGGGAAAAACCCAAGTGTGCTGCTCTCCCTGGCAGCAACTCGCAGCGTACTGTGTGCTCCCCCTCTGACAGGGGTTGGTGTAAGTGCGTGTGGTGGTAACTAGGCAAAGCTGGTGTTTGGAAATGCCAACTGTGCGCTGACTGCTCCAGCCTCAATCTGCTGTACGCTTAGATGACATCCAACTCGTACTGGCATTACTGGAATTAAAACAATAAGCTAGAGCTGTTCTTCAGAAGAAAAACAAAGGTGGCACTGTGTTGTTTTGAGTCCCTATGGGGGGGGGGTGGGGTGGGGTGGTGCGTGTGTGTGTGTGTGCGTGCTTGCGTGTGAGAGCTTTCTCCTCCTCTTTCAGCAGGATTAACAGTCTGAAACTACCCAGAAGCTACAGGGCACCCCTCAGAGCCCTGTAGCATTGTGTAACTGTTGGACAAACTGATACTCACCAGTGCATTTTCTTTCCGCCTGCTCAGTGGTCGAGAAAATTAAATCACTTGCGATAGTGTTACAAAATACAGAAAGCTTTTGAGAAGCAAGGGACCTTGCTTCATTCTGTATTTTACGAGCTGACGGCAAGGAGAAGAGTTTTGGAAAGAACTTTGCAGTAATTAGTTTTTCTCTCTTGTTAGTGGTTAAAAATAAAAATTCAGAAGTAGGTATTGCAGCAAAGCAGGATCTAGTTTTGTGCCCTTTTTACAGCAAGTAGAAGGAGCCACAGCTGCTGTATTAAAAACAAGCAAAAGTGGAAGAAAGATTTTGTGCTTGCAGTTAAGCAAGATGCTTCCCCTCCAGCAGAGCAGGCAAGGGCTACGAACGCTCCACACGGGCGTTACCTGGTGCTTCTCTCCCGGTAAGCTGCTGTTAATAGGAAGTGTGGCGTTTAACAGAGGAACTCGTATTCCCAGGCAGTGGCTGTGAATATGGGGTGTGCTGTGGCTGCTGCGGGACGCTTAGGCCTCGCTGTGTGACACTTGTACTGCCTCAGAGTAAATACCTAGGATGGTTGCTGAAGCCTGCGCCTGCTTGGCACCGACTGCTCTGAGTGAGAGCCAGGCTTTAGAAAAGCGCAGTTGGAGCGGCACCGAGCTGCTTCCCACAACAGCTAGCGTTACCCTGCGAATCTCTGCTTTTGTCTAATGCTGCATTTTGGTGAATTCTCCTAAAATATTAGTATATTTTTGTAAGTGATCAGGGCTTACCAATTGTTACTTTTTACTGTAGTTTAAAGACAGACAACTGGAGTTTAACTGTATACTCTAGAAAAAAATCATAAAGCCATGAATGAAAGTTTAATGTAACTTTCTTTTAATTGAAGACAAATAAAAGAACCAAGGGCTCAAACACGTTTTAAAAAGACATCTTCTGTTTCCTAATGTCTTCTCTCGAGCAAAATATACAGCATATATATAACATAACTACATTCAAGTACCAAACAGAATTTACATTTTCCCCAATAGAGAAAATAATGCACATGATTCACATACCTTAGACCCAACCATGCATAAAAACACTGCCAATAAATCAGCAGTTGGACATAATTAATCACACTACTGTGTATTATTCTGAAGTATCGACAACATCGTTGGAGCGCGTAACACTTAGCACTGGGGAGTTTTAGGTTTATAACGTTTAACCCTGCTTTAAAGTCCGACTCTGAACAGAGACTTATTTGTCTAAGATCTGTTCAAATTTAGGGTTAATAAAAGAAAATCCATCAAATGCAGATTGATCCATGGACTCGATCAGGTTTTTGTCACTGTAAGACAATTTTGGCTTCTCACTCAGGAATTCTCTGTCAAAGTTGTTGTAGTCGCTTGCTGACTTCTGTGGTAAAGAGAGAGGGAAGATAGTTTGAGACAAACTTTGTAATTCCTTCCAGAACAAATTGCTTAAATATGACAGGTTAGGAAGTTGTTTCTTGAGCTCCCTCCTTCCTCCCCCCCTAGAGAAAAATCTCCTTTTTGCCTATTTTAACAGCACTATAAGATTGGAACTGGGCAACTGCTTATTGTTAATTGAAAACAAGTAGCACCAGGTCGCTGCAGAGAAGAACCACCTGGATTTGTGATAATGTTTCATAGAACTACCCAAAGATTCTCTATTGACAAAAGCAATCCAGCACTTACGTTCAAGCCCAACAGTTTCTTGCCATTAACCAGAACTTTTAAATTCCTGAAAGCATTTTATGGTCTGTACTTGTTCAGACAAAAAGCGATGCCCTGTTGCAGCTGCTTTGTGTCTGGATAAAATACTTGTGCACGTTTCATAAAAATTCACGTTACTACAGAGCGTGTTTTACGCTCTGCACCTCCAAAGGTTGCTGTTTGTAGGATCCTTAGTTTCCAGAGTTCCCATTTCTATGAGAACATGCAACATGGAGCCTTTCTGGCCTTCTGTTCTTGAACAGGACAGCTCTCCTCCGAGTACGTAAGTACATTTTAAAGAGACTGCGTTGCCTCCAGATCATTTTACCTGTACCAGTACAGGGTGGAGGAAAACCGGTTTGGATTTTCAACCAAGTGAGATGAAGCAGCAGCAGCCCACGGTGATACAGACAATGAGTAACGCATGGTCTGTTCTGCAGATGTTTTTTCAGGTAACATTAGGCATGTACGTTACAAATAGTTCAGCAGTATAGAGAATGCATCTTTTTGCCCACTTGGAGACTCTGGGCTGAGTTTGAAACAGCACGTATTTAATGTGTGTACAGAACACCTGCAGGCAGTTACCAGCTGAGTAGCCACAAGGTATTGGTCCTTCTCCCATGTGGCATTACAGAAGAGAAAAACGCAAGAATCTATCAACGTTTCTAACGTTGAGGAGAACGGATCTCAGAACTATCAGTCGATTTCCCTTAAGAATGTATTAGTAAAGAAGCTCCTTGAGAGAGCATAGGAAGACAGTCTTAACAGGAAGATTTCAGGGCAGTGAGAGGAATATAATAACTTTTTATAACGGAACCATCCCAGAACAATGGGGTTTGAGATACATAGCTATCTCATTTATAAACTGTGAGGAGAAACTTGCAGTAGGATAGTTTGAGCAAGTTAGAGAAATCACCCCTTACTGCTAGGCTGACATTTGCAATACTGCTACAGATCGAAGAATAACCCACGTACCACTTTTGGCCTGAAAGGGGGGTCTACCTCCCTCTTCTCTAGCGCCGTCCAGTTGATGGTTTTGAAGAAAGGATGGTCTCTGATACTCCCAGTGACCCCAAGTCGTCTTGTTGGATCCCTTTCAAATAGCTGCAAGAGAAGATAACCTAGTAAGCCTTATGTCTGCTCAAAAGGTAGGTGGCACTGGAAGAATAATGGGTATACTGCTAAAAGAACAAAAGTTGCTTACAGTAAACAGACCATTAGTAATTAATCTGACCTGGCTTTCCAGTTGTAAAAGTAATTTGCTTGCTGATGAACAGCTCCTTTTAAAAGCCTTGATTTGTCCCTCCCTTGACAAATACAGTACCGTGACCCACTCGTTGATCAGCAGTCCCACCTTTTCTAATATATCTTTTGATTCCTTGGTAATCCAGCGTGGGTAGTGAGGGGTGTCCACTCGGATGGACTCAAACAATTCATCTTCGTCATCCCCATGGAATGGGGATTGTCCAATAAGCATCTCGTACAGCAGGACCCCAAACGACCACCAGTCCACAGAGAACGTGTACCGCAAACCTTGCAGGATCTTGTTCCACAGAAGCAGCACAGAGGAAGAAATACAAGTAATTAGTAAAGGGCAGCAATACATACCAAAAACCCGACGAGGGATTTTAAGAGAGAATCTTTAATAACTAGGATACTTAGGGGGAAAAAAAAAAATCCAGCTATTTGACAAATTGTTGACACTGATGGACATCTGTAGTTTTATCCTTGGCTGCTGCTTGTGGAAACGTGGACAGCTCAGTGGACAAGTCTTTGCCCTCAATTCAGAAATTTCCTCCATTAAACGACCATATACTTGGAAAACATCTCTAGTTTTTTTTTTACAAGACAAAGGGAGAAGCAAGTAGCAGTGAAAAGTAGATTACTACCAAACAGCCTTTGACATCATTTATAGCTTTAGCAGCTAACTACCTTATTTATTTGGACTACTTTGCAAATTGGATTAAAAAAACCAACTACGAACACAGGGAATTTAACTTAGTGAGATTCCCTTTAGAAGCTGCTTTTGCTTTGAATTTTGGTTGTTTGCATGGGCACAAGTCTCTTCACCATCTGCAGTGCACATCATAGGTTCATTTTGCGGGAGCCCCGTGTGTATGCTAGCTGTAAAGGCATAAGGGAGAGCTAGCTGTTCAAAACCTGAACGTTTTAACATTTCAAAAACATGGTTTTTTAAACTTGCAGCCATAGAATATTTACAAATCCCAAGTACCTTCTACAAAGAACTCAGATTTAATGTTTTTTCTGTGCTAGTTAGACTTTTACATTTCTGAACTATTAGTCTACAAAGGGATGATTAATCACAACGGCCATTCTAACAGCGGTGTATTAAATCCATCCCAGCAGTACGTGGCAGTGGCATACTGACCTCAGGAGCAATGTAGTCTGGGGTCCCGCAGAAAGTGCTTGCCTTGTTCTCGCCAACAACATTTTCTTTGCACATTCCAAAATCGGCTATTTTGATGTGGCCTTCTTTATCAAGCATCACATTGTCCAGTTTTAGGTCTCTGCAAAAAAATGTTTAAAAAAATTATGTTTTAAGGACAAGTGAGTCCATTTTTGTATTCAGATGCATGCAGTTTCTTCAGTGATAAACACCTACCCTACATCACACAAAGAGGCTTTTCAAGAAAATAATCATCCATCAACACAATACATACAAAGTAGTACTTTTGTACTTTGAAGGCAGGAGGGAGAAGGGAAGAAGTCTCTCTTGTCAGAGTAAGAAAGAAGCTGAGGTGTATATATAGTGTGTGACCTTATAATCCTCAACACTTGCTTTCAGATCCAAAAGCACACCCAGTGCTCCTGTTGCTTCTGGAAGGAGGCGTGAGTTAATGCCCCACCAGCTGACGTAGTGCTACACCAACTCCGTAGCTCAAAAGAAGGATTGTTGGATTCTTACAGCATTTGGCAGGAGTACGAATGGTTGAAGCCTGCCCAATTTTTAATACTACCTGTGACTACCTAGTTACAGCACGAGGGGGTTCATGTGTTGTGGCCACAGTCTGTGAAGCGTCCTATTCATGTCTTTTTTTCAGAATAACAATATTCAATCAAGTAAGAGCTTTCTAACAGCAGTTTCCAAAAGCTACATTCCCTCCCTTGGACTGTGATGCATTTTTTGTCCATCTGGCTGCAAAAGCACATACCAAGGAGGGCAGGCTGAAGAGAAACTGAACAGCCCTTCTGCTTACCAAGAAAGACTTGAATAGAGCAGATAATTTTACATGAGAACAGGGCAGTCTTTTCTGCTTGGTAACTTAAGTTCCCAGTATCAGCTACTTGCACTACTCAGGCGGTGAGCTGCAGCTCTAACCAAGAGTCCCTGATCTCATGCAACACACCATAAATCCTTCCCTGTTTGGGCATCAGCTGCCGTTCACCTGAGTAAATTGAATATATTTATTTGAGATGGGGAAAACTCATTGTAACTTAGGGCACTGCACTTCCCTAGCTACAAGAAGTTCTAAAATCTTTTTGTGTGGATGTACGCTTACATGCAACGCCTACCTAAAACTGCTCCAGTCAGTCAGGTTCTGTGATTATACTGGTTAAACATCCTGTGTGAGATGGGGGAAAAAAAAGTGCCTTTGGTTTTGCTGGTGTCTTGTTGGAAAATGGTACCGTTTCTCTGAAAATATTTCATACTATGAAATCTCCCTCCAGCAACATTCTAATTTAACATAGGGAAATTTAACAGCAAGCCTAAAAATGCTCTAGAAAATCTGGGATGGAAGCATTTCATGCTGATGACAACGTATGCTGGAGGCTGATCCTTTCCCGTATAAAAACCTGCAGGAGGCAGTGGGAATACAGCTGCGTACATTAAGGACCTTCCTGGGTTATGGCTGTCTTCTCGGAGGCAGACAGACTTGTAAGAATCATCTTTCTCCACCAAGGAGGATTCCTATAACGTTCATCCTCTTTACAAACACTTTTTTACTAGTCTCTAACTTCAGAAAAGTTACTAGTTACTAGTAACTAGTAACTAGTTAAAAGTTACTAGTCTCTAACTTCAGAAAATTGCTTTAAAGGTTGGATGCTCCAACAGAGGCTTCCTGTTTTTGTAAAGGGAGATGGACAATACCAGATGGTTTGGTGCACGTTCACCTAAGGCCTTGCATGACTTGCTCTCAAGCACGCAGCCGTTATTCCTTGTTACTGTTTGTTACAGAGGTAAGAGCTACCTGAGCAAGTAGTTACCAAAGGTGCTTTGAAACTGGGGGTGGGATGAAAAGGCTGGAGAAAGGAAATTGAGATAAAAACTACATTAAAATAAACTTCTGATCTCTTGTAGCGTGGCTATTTAGAGTAAGAAGCAGTTGATCAGGATCTGGCCCCTGATGGTGAGGCAGAAGCATCAATATTGCGGTTTCAACGGAAGGCAAAAGCAGACAACTTTCACCTCAGTGGTCTTCACAAGGCTGGTAGGAATTGATAGCCTCAAGGACCCTCTCCCTGCCTCCAAACTAAGTAGACTCATGATTTGAAGGCAGTGTTTAAAAAGAACTGAAACAAAACCGCTTTTGTGTAACATAAATAACATTCCATCATTCTCGTTGCCAAGGAAAAGACACACAGATACAGATTCATCTCAGGCATGTTAATGTCCTTGGAATAACATCAGATCTCTGACAGCTTTTACTGCTTACATCAATCAGTAACTCAAAGATGCATGAAGTGCTAAGACAATTCACAGGTCCCACACTGGAGCTAGTTGGTACTCACCTATAAATAATGCCTTTGCTGTGAAGAAACTGTAGCCCACATAAAATTTCAGCTCCATAAAACCTGAAAAGACCAAAACATCTTTTAATCTGTCTTGCTCAGTTAAAACATAGTCAATGCAGCTGGCCAAAAGAGCTGCTGTAAGCGTCTCTTCATGGAGTGAGAAGTATTGTACACTCTTTTAAATACTAATACACCTGCATTTATATAGCTGGATGCTGTAATCTTCAAGTTAATCCCTTCACCACACATCTGTGTTATCTAATGCCAAAGAGTAGAGGGGACAGCAACTTGCTTAATGCTTCATTCCACTTCCATTAGGGAACGTTGTCCCTTTTCTACTCTTTAATAGTCTTTGTATGTATTTACACAGAGATATGCACATGCCTTTTGAAAGACAGCTACCGGGAGCTCAATACTCAGGATTGCTTTAGGAGGGACTGGGCACTAATGGCTAAGTTAGAAAGGGACCTCACCTCTCTCCTTCTGCACTGCCCAGTTGCAGCAGACACTGAAAAGTAGCATTGCTTCAGGGCCATTCTCCTCAAAAAAGAGGTGATAATCCAGAGGATATGAAGAAAAATGCTAAAAGAATGCTTTTCTCTCCCCCCGGAAATGTATTAAAAGTTGTGGGTTTGGTGGGTTTTTTTTGTGTGTGTTTTTTGTTTTGTTTTTTTAATTAAACAAATACAAAACTATTTCCACTTCTGTAGAGCAGAATGAACGTTGACCCAAAAACTTCAGAAACAGGTACAGAGGATGCCAGGAGAGGCTGCCAGATGCACAGACATTTGCTGAAACACAGGTAAGTGGGAGGGGCTTTGTCCAGATTTTTGCTGGGAAAAATAGGAACAGAGCTTGCCCTGACCCATAAGGGTACTATCACGTCAACTTAGCAATACTAGTAAATACTGTAAGTTGGTTTTTGTTCCCCCATGCTGCTTTCCAATTTTTCCATCAAAATACTGTCCTAAAGAGCACTGAAGCTTTTGCTTTTCAGTGCTGGCTCATACTGCGGTTTACCTAGCATTTCTAGGTACAAGCATCCCTTAAAGTAAAATGTCACACTGCTACGTAATTTAAGAAAACCTAACTCCACACATCATTAAGTGAGCTGCTTCATTGTATCAAACCAGTGTCTAGAACTACATTTTCAATCATCTACCACTGAAACTTGAGTGAAAGACTGCAGGTAAGTGGTGCAGAACTAGAAGCAGTAAAACCAGAGAGACTAAAATCATTCATGGAGATAGGGACTGAAGGGTTGTGGACTTACGTTGCTCTGTAGAGATCAAAACGCCCCTTGTCTTGTATGTGGAACATCAAGTCTCCCCCATTCAGGAACTCCATAACGAAGAACAGATGATCCTGTTTGCAAATAACCAGAGAATGGAAAAATTACTGATGCTATTGTGACCGCATATGAAGTAGCGATGTGGCTACTGGGGACCAAGCAGCCACTTTCCTCCTCTCCTGAAGTATTTATCTATTTCATGCACCCCTAAGAATGTATGAGGCTGCTACAGATTTGAGTAGCCTGGTCTTGTATTGTAAAGCTAAATAGCTGATCTTGTATTCTGTGGATTTCTAGACTTAATAAAAATATGCATTTAAATAGACTTACTGACTTCTACCTGTGACAGTCATCTTTTTTCCCCTCACTGAGGGTAAAGCTAAGATCAAGGATTTAAATTAAACTCTCTCTTATTCCAGATTGCGTAGATGTTTTTCTGATCTCATTGTGTTCTCATCAACATATGTAGGGGTCATACTCATATTTACTTTCCACAAGGCCTGTGAAGTATTGCACAGAGCACAAGACAAGGAAATTTAATTCTTGCATCACTAAGTTACTTTCACTTGACTGCTGGTAACAGTTTAGGGCTGGTAACAGTCAAAGGCTAAAGCTGTTGTGTTGCTGTTGCCATTGGGCTTTTTCTTACCTTTGTCTGAAACGTGCAGTAAAGATGCGTGAGAAATGGATTTTCCCATGCAAGTGCGAGGACCCGCTTTTCCACCATGGTACATTCCACATCATCATCAATTAGCACCACATCTTTTTTCAGAGCTTTGATAGCAAAGAATTCATTCTTCCCTTTCAGCTCAGCAAGCAGAACCTACAAAAAATAAAAGATGAGATTACAGCACATGTAGGAAAGACTGTTGCTGATGGTATCAGTGCAGGAAAGTCAAAGGTGTTTATAGCAGGTGCAATGACAATTAAAAAGCATTTAAATGGGGAAGACGAGTGAGATCTGGGAAGGTGAAGTTGCTGGGCATAGAGATGAGGAGATGGGCCTCAAGGACCACGTAACACAGGCACAGCAGCTTCCAGGGCAGTTCTTCTGTCAATGTCTTGTGAGTGTATAAACAGAAGACATGTAAAGCCTGTTCCTTCATTAGAGCTGTAGTTTCACAGACAACAACGGACAGAATCTGTGGTGGTCATGCTGCTCTCCCACACCTCCCCCTGCCATTGCACTGGAGCATTATGAGGCTGTTTCTATACAGAGGGTATGAACACAAAACATCCTTTTGCACTGTGGTGCACAAAGGGCAATTCCTCTGCCTCGATACTAAATAACTGACAAACTGTTGGGCATTATGAATCACATTTGAGTTTAGGCAAGATTCAGATGATGAATTTCTAGTGTCTTTGTCGAAGATGGCTATATTCAATTCTGTTAAAAGATTACCTACCCAAGCAGCTGTAACAGTAAGACCTTTCTGGTTAATGGAAATAGCCCGTCACATTGCAGAGATCAAGCAAGGCAGTCATCTTAAGCTCCGTAAGTTTGTTACGTACCTTTCCAAAACTTCCTTTCCCTAGTACTTTATGGAAGACAAAGCTGTCTATGTTGAATTTTCTCCTGCTTGCAATTCGTGACGCTGTCTTGGCTGTGCTTCCCTCCCAGAGTTTATCGTACTCGCTGTTATCTGCTAATTCAAACAGGGAGTTTAAAGTTCAATATATGCAGAACTACTGCATGACTCAGATCCCTCGCTAAGAATTAAGTACTGATGTGCTATTTCAATGCATCTGCTGCTGGAATACTGGCGAATCTAAACATGAGAGTCAACTCCTGTAGTTTATAACAGAGTTTAAATTACAGAAGCATACTTGGTAGCATTGGATTTGAAATGAATCTGTAATTGTTTCTAATGCTGGGTTTAAGCAATACTTCGACAGGCATTATAAAAATCAAAGGCCCTAACTTTTCCCTGTGACTAAGTTATAGAGCAGAATGTGGAGGAAAACATACTTTACAAGGACTGCTTGTAAACAAAATATTTTTCTTCTGTTAACAGAACAGGCTAGTCCCTCAGCCTAAGCAGAGGGGCCATAAAAAGAGCTGATTTATGCCCAATACTGGCTAAGAAGTATGATCATACAGGTTAATCCTGATTATATCCTAAAATTAATAACTGTACCTTTTTTTGACCTCTGCTGCATAGATCTGCTGGGTCACTAACAAGACACTGATGATAATCATGAGACGATACCGTGTATGCCCCCCTAAGCTGCCCAGCATCTGTGATAACCCAGGGAGGAATCACAGTGGCTGCACCCTGACTTAGTATTCAGCCAAAGCACTGTTGCAAGAGGTTTTTTTTTTCCTCTGTTCTGGCAAACCAGAACAAATACGGTAAGTAATATCAACATAATTTTCTCACTGGGCATTTCAACAGAATTAGCTCAATGTATGGATAAGTATATAAAATCCTGTACCACTCCAAAACTACCCATTACCTCTTACTGAGCCTGGTGATTTCCATCTGGTAAAAAGTTACTACTTCTGTTGCATTTATTTTTGCATAAATTATCATAGGTCAGCAGTTACGAAAATAAGGCTTATACAATGCTAGAATGCTTTAGCAATAGTAAAAAACAATGCAAAACCTTACTCTGAACCTGTAGAGATAGGACTCCAGCTACTACTTAAACTATTTCAGCCATTCAATCTCAAGTAGTATTTTGGCTACTTACATCCTAAAACAGATAGCACTTGCCATTGGTTTCTAATGGTTTGAGAACAAATCAAGATAATTAACAACGTGCATGACATTTCAGTTACAGGACGGAGGGAAGCGTGTTGTACGCCTATGTCTGGGTAGCGAGGCATCCTCCAGTTCCATCATGGGGAACAGTGCTGCAGTGAGTAAAGCAAGCATTTTGCAGAAAGGTGGGTATGCTCATGGACTAAAAACTACAGGTATTTGTCAAAGGTTATGTAAGCATTTTGTGTGGCTAGGAGAAGGTGAAAATAAATATATGCGTATAATTTTTTTTTAACAGTGCTTATGAAAAAAATTGTCTAACATAAGGCAAGAATGAATAGCTCCTTAATTTGTTAGTTTGTGTAGTCTGGTAGGTAAATGGCTAAATTAAAACATTGACGCTTTTCTCACCTGTTGTATCTCCTCCTGGAGCTCTAGGTTTCTTATCAAAATCTTGATAAATACCAACACTTTCTACAGATCCAGAATCAGACCGTCGTGTAGATTTCTGAGGAGGAGGGTAATATTTGAAATTATATTTGCACTATTACTTTAGACATAACAATAGCTGTTAAATGTAACATGATGGCAGTATAAACTTTTCTTTTTAATTATTAACTCCTAGTGCGCATCTTTTCTCAAGAAGTCTGGTTCATAGACTATTTAGCCACATTCTTTACATCTTCAGATCAGCCAATTGCTTTAATTCCTTCACCCCAAGAAAATAAGTCATTGGAATTCCTGAACAGCCTACGTTGTATCGTTCATTGCAAAATTATTAAAGGTATAATGGTTTGAATCCACAGTGGGAAGAATTTAAACTGTGGGAAAATGTCCCCTTGGATATGTGTTCCTTTGAAACAGGAGATGGGAATCACTGTCATACTGGACATACTGCAGTCGTACCTGTGTGTGACATCTGTCTTTAGCACAGGGAAACAAATTTTATGTATGGAAGATCCCCAAGATCAAATTTTAGTAATGAAAAGATCGAGCTTTTCTGTGTCGTGAAAGAGCTGGCACAACAGCTCTCACTGTTTTCAAAGTAAATATCCTGTGAAAGCTTAGGAACACTCAGCTCAGAGGAAATACTGTTGGCTTTTGTGATATATTTTCCCGTTTTATTTCAGAGCTTGTATCTGAACCTTTATTTGCAAGTGAGAAGTCAACCACAAGAGACAACTATGCTGCAGCAGGAGATGAACAATGTTAACTATGGGGCCAGTGTTAATTCCAGAGGAGTTTTCTATGTGTATATATCAGATTAATAACAATTGAGAATATCTGGTATATTTCTCCTTATTTATTTAATTTTAGCATTCAAGTGGAATTCTAAAGTTGGAGCATGGAAAAACAGACTTCAGAGTTATGATACCACTGTTTAAACAATTAAACAGAAAGGGAGAGAATAACCTTGGCACCACAGAAGAACAAAACTGGGTTTCAGGAAACTACACACCTTCTAAAAAATTCTTTGTTAGGTGGGATTCCCCCCCCCAATTTCAACTTCAGGCTATTGACATCTTTGTTACTCTCTTTACAGGTCAAATTAAAAAGAAAAAGCTGTTTGCATTTCGTCTGTTCCAAACTCAGTTCCCCATAGAAGTGATATGGAAAAAAAAAAAAGCCAAAAATGCTCTGAAAACAACTAATTACCTGACAAATGGCAACAAAGCCTACCTGGCTAACTTGATTCAAAGCTTCAGCTAGCAACTTCTGGTTTATTCCACATAAGTTTGCCACCTTCTTCTGGCATTTATGATGCACATTCATCCCACATTCTGAAAGAAATGTAAGGACAGTTACACAAGCATCAGGAAAATACTGTCCAACATTACAACAAAAAGTGCTGTTTCTCTGTGCAGTTCAGAAACCTTGTTATAAGACCAGATTGGACATGGATCTATCATTATTAATAAAATTGCAGTTTTAATCTTTAACTCAATGAAGGCTACAAAAATTGTTCAAAAGGAAAAACAACTCCAATCATCATTACTTTATTCTCAAAATCTGTTACAATAAAGATCATCTTGCCTTTTTGTGGGATAATTATAAAAATGGTATTTACAGTAAACACTTTCAATACACTTTTAGGCACTACCTTGAGTCAGATGCACCAAATTTCAGCTATTCCCAAAGTAGTAATTTTGATCATGCTCAAGATCACACCTCCGCAGCATGTTTTCTGACTGCATTAGAAGCTCACCTTGGCTGAGCTGTCACATGAGCCAAGTGCCTATTTGTGTCTCTCTAGTAGAACAACTTTTTCATCCACACATGGATGAGATGAATCCCGTTCTATATAACACACACATACAAATGCACAGTGTGTAGCAATAGCTAATCTCTAGTGGGGGGCGGAAGGGGAGAGACTACACTGGAAAACCACGGAGAGGTCCCAGCTGCCCTCCCGCCTCCTCCCTACCTTCGCATTTGAGTCCTTGTTTGACCAGCCCCCAGAGCAGGCTGCCGCAGTGGTCACAGAAGGTAGGGCTCATGTAGTTGTAAACTTTGAAGCGATGAGGCATGTCGATGTTGAAACGTTCCTTTTGAAACTGAGGACAGGGAGAGGGGTGAGGCACTTGACCCAAAACAGGACCGGCTTCTTAGAGAAAATGGCTTGGATATTACAAAGCTACAACAATTTTATCTTGAATACCCCAGTCTTAACATCCGTCATCTAGCAGGGGAAGAATCTGCCCATCAAATACTACCCACCCCCCTGCAGAGCTTTTAACTACTTTTCTTGCTTTAAAGTTTCATCCCCGACATGTTACATACAATCTTCAAGAGAAGACAGTACCTTGGGGTGCACAGCTAAGCACCTCCCAAATGGACTTGGCTATTTCTATACAAGGTTTTGTTAATTCAGGAGTGTTTAATTACATAATTACACTCTAACTATATTGTTCCAGCTCTTACCATTGTGTCCCTGCTGTTGGCTGCAGTACCAGTACACCTCCCAATGATTTTATCAATACATTTCTTATGAATAGCAGCATTGCATTCTTCAAGACATGCACAAGAAAAAAAAGGATTCCTTCAGATAATAAATACATGGGATGAGGTGTTCGCATTTCATAGCATAATGTGAAAACTGCACTCCTTTCCAGCATACTATATACACCAAAACCTTTCTTTTCTATCAAGATGATGATCTTTTTTAAGCTGATTCCCCCCATTTTCTTTTATCATAACCTCTATTTCTAAACTAAATCTGCCTCCATAGGCAATGCTACAGCATTTGATAACAGAAGGACTATATTATGCTTTTGAGTTTTGATATCTCCCCTGCTGTTCGGAGTAATGCACAGAGATCTATGCTAAGTCAAAAGTGCTTTTCAGTTCAGCGGCAGAACCCCTCAATAGTTGTAATTCATTTTAGAAAAGGTTTCACAAAACCTGCTGTCATAAATGAGTGCAACTTTTCAACAGCATTACACAATTATGAGAAGAATAGCCAAGTCTAAATGTTGATACTAAAAACTCAGGTAGGAATCATAATTAGACAGCCTTAGGTTATTGTGCAAAACTGATGTTTAACATCTGCTACTACCTATGGTAATGATGCACTGTGCCATGCATATTTACAGAAGATTTTTCAACAGTAACTATTAGATCTACAGATTCATGTGGAAAGCAGTACAAGAAAAAGGTAAAACCAACTTACGCCTACATTTGTATCCCTGCTTGTTGAGTCCCCTGAAAAAAGAAATGGTAAAGAAGGAAATAAAAAAACATACGTTTGCTGGAATAAAAGGTGGGGGTTTTTTATTTTTACCATGCCAACCAATCAATCCTTTGTCTATGGGAATATTTGTTCCAATTAATAAACTGGTCTAAATTCTGCTATTCAGAATCCTCTGTCGTAGGAAAGCAAGGTTTAGAAGATAAGGTGGTGTGTTTTGATAGACGAGCAAATTAGGAGGGAAACCCAGAAAAGACAAGGTTTCAATCACATGGGAAGTCCTGATCTGACTTACTACAAAAACAGCCTTACTATGAAATGGATCCAGCTTCTTGCTCTCTATGGGTCTTTACTCTGCTATCAGCCACTTCACATCTCAAAGTCTGAGCATTATTTTCGCAGATCCACCCATCTCAGCCTCTTGTGAAAGAGCTCCTGTTACTCACGGGCCAGATCTCACTTGATGCTGATGGAATGTTTGCCAATTATTTCAGTGGCAAAAATGTTCAAGTTCTATTTTTTAATGTGAGAGAGAGAACTATAGTTCTTAGGTATAACAATGCTCTTAGTAAATATATAATTTCCATTTCCCAACACATATGAATTTACATGCCATGTTTTGGCTGAAGCAAATACCTGAAGTGAATTTTGCAGTTATTTGGCCCTTCGGGGTGGGGGAAGCTTAGTGTTTCCTTCTTACCATACAAAGTCTTTGCAGACAGAGCAAAACGTAGGTTGTCCAAAGAAGGTAGCAATAAATTCATGATTTTTGATGTAGTGGATTTTGGCTTGCTTGATAGCTCCTCTCCTGTTCATAGTTACTGTCCCCTCCTCTTCCCTCATTGACTGTTTGCAGTCTAAGAGAGAAACAAGATGACACACTTTTAATACTAAAGTATTTAAGGTATTAAAAAGATTAATATTTGCTTCTCCAAAAAGTTCAGTTTGTTTTTCTGTTTCAGACTGGTGTTTCTATTTATTTTACACCTGCATTCTGCAGACTTTCAGTCCAACAAGGGTGGAACACATGCACCCGCTGCTTCCTAAGGTGTCTCAGTATCCTTGTTTGCAAGCACTTCCCTCTCCTGCTCATTCAGAAGAAGCCTTCAGCAAATGAGCTGAGAGGAAGAAGCAGGAATGGAGTACAGTCTTGCTAGAGAAGTGACAACCACAGTTGTTTCTTGAAAAAATGTAAGCTCCTATATGTTATGTGATTTATGTGCAAGAGAAATAAACGTTTTATTGGAAGCACGAGGGTCTTCTCCTTCAGCAGAAGCCTTTTCATGCTGCTGCTCCGCATGCCCTCCTGAACCAGCACGACAGCAGAAATGCAGGTGCAGTGCTGCAGGACCTCCTGAGTCACCACGGGACCATAGTACTGTCAGATGGGTTTCTTCCAGCCTCCAGGATCATTAAGCAGTGAGGACAAATGAGATTTTCAATTAGACATTTCCATTATGCTATCTCATAACATTGATGCTATACCTGTCAACACATCTCAGTCTCATTCCTCTCCCCTCCTAGCCCCCATGGGGTTACAGTAGATAGTACTATATAATACTATAGTAATAATAGTACATACTATAATATATAGTGTAGCATCTAATACTGTATTACATAGAAATTACATATAGTATTAGCCAAGAAATAAAACAACAAAAAAATTCTAAGGCTCTGAGTCCAACTGGCTCATACAGGTCCTTCATTACAGGTTATAGTTATTTCCACTCATTTCCAAGGAAGCTTCCGAGTTTCTCTCACAAAAATGAGCATTTTGTGTCTCAATCTTTCAGCCACAACTCAGACTATATAGTCTTACTTATACATTTTGAAAATAATAGGAGTTTGTAACAGAGGTAACCCCATGAAGGTGTATCAAGAGAGATTGGTTATTTAACCCTAGGACACGTTTCTTGTCAATAGAGAGGAGGGACAATCCCATCCAGCAGGAAAAGATAAAGGCTTGAATCAGCAACAGGGAGCCGATCAGCTGCTAACCTCATCAGCTCTGGCCAGCACTTTGTGGGTTCCAATCTGGAAGAAAGGTGGACAGGGTTCACAGGTTGAAAGTGCTGCAAAGTTTAGGGTAAGAGGAGATTGCCGTTTGCAGGGTGGGAGTTTCCACAACGGAGTAAGGAAGCCAGAAGAGCGTTTTTCCCATTGTCAATACAATTGGTTTTTACTTGTTCCATGGTATTGCTGCCTTTTATCGATATCAATGGGAGCTTTGCTTTTTATACCAATAGAAACAGATTTGTCTCCTTTGCCAAGTCACACTAACTACAACGCCTGAGCTTACTACAAAGTTACACAGGAGCTCTGTTTTTCTTGTCGCTAGCTGCACTTGGTTTTTGTCATTTTATTAGCTGGCTACCACCACTGCTATTCCAACAGACTGCTGAACCTGGAATACAATCTATCATTTGATACCATTTAGAGTGTCCAAACTAATTTATCAGTCACAGCCAGCAGCAGCCAGACTGCAGCAGCATGTACTGTCTTAGAAAATAAAGGACAACATCAGCTCAGAGATTAAGGAAAGATTAAGCATATTAGTGAAAAGAAAGATCCAAAAAGGTCCCTGGGTTTTGCCACTAGGTATTAATGCACTTTTCTGAGAAACCGGCCATCTGGTTCAGAGAAAAACCCATCCTGCCTCCCCCTGAAAAGAGCTCACAACAAGCACTATGACACCCTGGCACTACATATGCCACCGAGTTACCTCTTCCCCTCCAGGAACAGGATTCAATTCTGCTGTTCAAACAGGCTACTGAGTTCACCCAACAAAAACTCCCATCAGCTGCTGCACTTCAGCTTGTCGAAGTCTGCAAATAGTACTATCTCTTTGTTTAATCCTGCTGAGCAAATACACAGACCTCACCCGCTGTTCCTCAAATGCTTCAGGGAAACCACACACCGAAATGTGCACGCAAGGAAAACAACGTTGTTGAGACTCAGTAATACTTCATATTGTTTGCTGCATGAAAAGGGTGTCTTCATAAGGGTGATTTAATCAGTAACAGCAATGAAGCAGAGAAAGGCATGTTGCTTTATAGCACATATTCTGAGGAGATAACCTATGATGGAGCAGATTAAAGGACAAAAGCATCCCTAAAGTCTGTAACACAAGCAAACCAAGTTTTTAGTGAGGAACTAACAGAATTCACCAGGTGAACAGGACACAGCTTCTCCTCATGCTGAAATACTTGTAGCAATTTAGTATTGCTGATACTGTGTGCAAAATTCTCTGACAAAACTTGATCAGGATATGGGAAACTGTGGTGTTTTCTCCCTGTCTGGAACACTGACGTCGAACTTAACAGAAATATATTAGACTGGCATCTATTTTTGAGAGGGCAATTAACAAACTAATCACTTAGTTTGCACAAAGGAAAACAAAACAAAAAAAAGAGAGAAACCCCCCCACCTTCCTTAAACATACTTCAACTGTAAGAACCCTTGAGCACAGCAAAACTTTGAAATCTGCATGTGAGAACACACAGTCTTCACAACCAGCTGCCTTATTAAATACCAAATTAATTTTGCCCAAACCAACCAATATATCAAAGTATAGCTGAAAACATTTTTGTATGCTTCAGAAAAAGCTGAGAGGTTTGGACAGCAGCTGTAAGTCAAGTGCATCTTGAAGCTGAGATGGCTCTGAAATGATAGCGTATTTCATTCCAATTTATTGTGGGCGTGTTTAACAAGTTATCTTCAATGTGTAAATTACCTTTAATGTGTATTGCTCCAGAAGTTTTAAGAAGTTCAGCCAACCATGGACTCAACTGGGGAATAAAGGCTTTATTTCAAAGACGCAGAGAGAATTAACAATTACAAGGAAGTAAACTTCCCAACAATGGTATGGATGGGGGGGGAGGGGGGGGGGAGGAAGACACACAAAATGAAAGCCTTTGCTTCCCCGTCCAAGCAAGCCAGGATTTCCATAGATGAAATGTTTGTCCTGCGCCAGCACATGGTCAGAAACAGTCATGTACAAGACAGCTGAATCAGCAACTATAATCCATGTGACCTCTGCAGCCTGGACCTGAAATGAATCATTTTGGACCCAGCACACACCATTAAACATAATCTATTTCCTCTATTGAGAACTGTGGTTAATATTTATCACTGACACATTGTTAATGTATTTCAAGGTCCCTTCTCAAAACTTGCAGCTGACCTGACAAAAGCACCCAGAACTCCTCCGTGCTGTATATTCATTAAGGAACCATTAAGCACGCCTGTGAATTGACACTGCAGTTCTCCAGAAGTGCTGTAAACGTACCATTGTATACACTATTTAATTGCAGTGCCAGTCCTTTTGAATATTTCACAGTCCTTAACAGCCACTAACATAACATGCAACCCAGTCTGGAAAACATTTCCTAAAACGATATAAGCTAGGACTCTACTGAACTGCAATAAACCTCAAGGTGAGATGTCAAATTGTCTCAATTGAACCTCAAAAGTTCAAGGACAAAAGAAAACAACCTCCAGAATAACCCCACTAGATTTTTTTAAAAGAAAAAAAACAGAAAAAATATTTACTGTTTGCAGAGTTTGTTTTTCATTTTAACTTGCTCACTTCACAGTTCTGTTTGTGAACAGAGGAAAGATAACAGTGCTACTGTCAGAAACTGAGTACCAGGACTTCACTTCAAACAGGAACAGGCAAAACATCTTCCAAGTTAACTGGCTGCTCAAGTTGAGATTTGCCTGAAACTTTATAATAAATTACAAAAACTACTAACATTTCTGTTCAGTGTCCCCTTCTGCTGTTCTACTGCCTTGCACTTGGCTTTGTTTGAAAGTTAAGTGTGTCTTCAGGTCAAGAAAAATATTAATCTCACAGAGCAATCATTAAAAAGGAAAGCTTATTCCTCACAAAGGAGACTTTCCTGGTATGAACTGTCTCAGAGGAAAACTGCTCTTTAACCTGGTCCCAGAGAGAATTGCTTTACAGACCATCTGTACAAAAAAAAACCCCAACAAACCATTTACAGAAATACAAGTTTCCCAAAAGTCTACATTTCTGTGACATGAACTTGCTATGGTAAATCATTTTGGGTTTTGTGATTATCACAGTGTTTCATTTACAGGCAGAATATTAATATTGCTATATATTTCTGTCTCTTTTTTTTTTTTTTAAACCCATTTCCTCCATTCTCAGTACTTGTGGATTTTACACTGCTGACACTGAAGCAGCAATACCAATAATTTGCTATTGTACAAGCCAATACTATTTGCTCTCAAAGCTAGCACATAATCTCAAATTACCTATCTCGGCCCCAAGCAGCTACATTACAAGCTTTAGCACGAGTGGTCAAAAACAGTGTTACAAACTCTTAGTAGCACCTTTATGAAAAGGTACGTATACTACATGTGATAGTGTACGCATTTCTGCTGTAAGAAAAACTACAAGTGTGTTATGCTCTGTTCTGCGCAGAGACTGGGACACCCACAGGACATGGACTTCTTGCCTGCTCCTCGAAATAAATGAATGAAGTCCTGCCTCGGCCACCGAGCCAGCACCTACTACTGTTTTGACTGACAGAGCATTGAGGTGGACTGCTCTGCGGCTACTTTTAGCATGTCGCTACTGAACTAGTCTTTCATAGGCATTAATGAAGTCAATGGTCTTTTAGAAAAGCGCTAAAACAAAACACCAGAGTTTTAACAAGACCTGCCTTTCAATCCAGGAGAAAAAAAGCCCATGTCCACGCCAGTCTTTGTAGCACCTACACCATCTGCAGAGCTGCTGTGCTAACACAGTCTGCTTGGCTGTACAGAGTACTTTTTTTTTTTTTAAATTTCAATAAGTGTTTTGGTTAACACTTCTGCACAGACACCAGATATCTCTCGTTTGTTGTGGTAAAACAGGGAATAAACTGGAAAATGGGTTTTCTCTTTTTTTTTTTTTTTAAAAATTACAAAGGCACAGTAAAACCAACCTTTAAAAATACAGCATCTAAGTCAAATTTCTTGTGAACATATAACTATATCAAATTTTCTCTGCTCTACACAACGCGTTAGCGACCTTACCAACCAAATACACTTCCAACTTTGTGTTTATGAAATCACACAATTTCTGCAAATGTTTGATTTTCTTGAAGACAATTAAGCCGGAAAATGTTTTTATTAAATTCATGCAATCGTACTTTTAGATGCAGATTAAAGCAGATGGTAGGTGCCACTGAATAACTATCACATCTGCCAAATTTCTAGAAATAGTATTTTCTCAAGTTAAATGATTAAATCATACCAACTTCCCCATTTAGAATTATAAGGTCCAGTTCTGGCTTTTCAGCCCTTATCATTATTTTTTACTAATAGCGTGACAATCCTTCCCCAACACACCTCATCCATAGAGAAACTTGCTTCAAATTTTAATTTAGACCCATACAATATCCAGACTGTGATAGCAAATCTGTTATTTACCCTATTATTTTTTCACAGATGCCTCGGAAAAATTCTAAAATCTCATGCTTCCCCAACACTCATCTCAACACACACAGAGAAAACTATATTCAAAATATATGCGGCTCTCTGGTTCACGTTCCTCTCCCAGAAGTCAGATACTTGAGATATCAAAAGTTCACATGCAAATTACTCACCTTCTGATCTATCTAATAGCATTTTAAGGAAAGAATTCACTAACCCTTCCTCCAGGAAGCTGCAGCCAGCAAAACAGCAATTCGGAATTTAAAAGAAAAGACACAAACATACTTCCAAAGCCTCCAAAGCTGCTAACACCGCACAAGACACTCAGCAGTACAGCAAGCCACCTCTGTGATCCTGGGTTTTCTTACTCGATAAGGTCATTAACTACATTTGAATAAACAAAGATCAAGCAAAGCATTAAACGTATTGCAACTCCCACCTATTAAAACTAAAGCTGCTTTACAGAATCATAACCTAGTTTCAATACTACAACAAGAGAAGGAGGGGCAGAAAGAAAACAATATTCTGAAATGAAAATGGAGGCCAACACCCTGTTCTCATCAGAAGAAAAACTTTTAATTTCCAGCACAAACTTATTTTCAAATCACAGGACAGAAGACATAAAAACTCTTTGATGGCTCTAAGTCAGGTCTCTGCAGTCCCCGTTTTACAGGGCCTAGAAAGAAAAAAAACCCTAAGACTGGGAAGACTTTTCATATATAGCCCTAAATTAACTGCCCAGGCCCCAATCTGCAAAAAGGATATACAAATGAAATGTCTTGGTGTAGCCTACCATGGAGCAAGTTTTAATACCTGTTTATTCCATGAAAATATTTCTCTAATAATAAATCTGATAATGGAGCAATAACATGCTTACTTCTCAATACCGTTGCCTACCACTGAAGCAGAGAAAAGCAGTTTTCTCAAGATGGCAGAGTGTTTGCTACTTAGAAGGAAGGGTTGAAAAACAACAGCTTTTGTTTGCAAAACAAGCCAAAAAAAGAATTAGGCACTTTTGCAAAGTACTTGGAGATTTTCAAACAAAAGATAGCACCTATAACTCAAACATACTAATGGTAGCAATACCTTCAAATAAACTAGGGAACAACTGAAATACCACTGTCAGAATAAGCCTTTTTTAGTATCTTAGAAACACAGCTACCATACAGTTCTGTATGTAAAGGCGCACACGAGAAAACAAAATGGTATGTGCATAGGAAGGAATGTGAACTGTCTCTGAGCTTCCAACTATTAACTAAGGGTTTTAGCAATGCAAAGAATGGAAGTCAATACAAACATCTTTGTAATGTACTAACAAACTTCTCTGCTCTAACACTGGTAACTGCTAATTTAACTAGAGAAAACATTTACAGCAGTGCAATGGTGAGCCAAAAATAATTCAATGTTTGCCTATTTAGCAATATACAGATACTGACATGAGGGAGGTCTATAATTTTGAGGAGGATTAGTATGTTAAAATGTATTGATGTTTGATGTGAACACTGCAAATATCAGATTGAGTGACCTTCCTTCACAAAACGTAGATGTATAAATGTCTTGAAAGGGAGTTTCCACTGCCTCTGTGGTTTGGTTACCAAAAAGGTATTGGTGAGTAATTTTCTATAAAGCAGAAGGTAAATAGGAAGTTGTTGCAAAGTAGAAGGTCTAACAAGAGCATTAACGCATGAATCTTAACTTGCCAATTAAAGTACGATTGCATGCCTTAATGATCTGGTTGGCATTTAGGCTTCATCCACTACCAGCTGCAATCCTTAATAAAGGCAATGAAAAGAATTGCAAGAACATTGTATCTATTTTTAAATTGTTTTGATCAGTAACTAAGTACAATTATTTTAGTACTTAGAGCACACAAGTATATTATCTCCCTACTAACAGCTAATAGCAAATTATGGAAGGTTTTCACTTATGCTGTCTCTACTGTTCCTCATGTCTGTGTGCAGAGGAGGAAATACGCTTCAACCTCATCAAACAAGCAACTGAGAATACTGAAGTTGGTTTTGTACAGTTTTGATTGAGAAACTTTTAAGCTTCCTGGACAAATGGATTTCTGTATGTCTCATTAAATAGATAGATTCTCATAATACCACTGCCCCATGAAACTGCCTTGCACAGGAAAGCCATGACTAAGACCAAGACAAAGGTTTTCTAATATAATGGCTCACAACACTTTGAATGCAAACCAGAATATTAGCGGTGCATAACCAGAGAGCTTTTGATCTTCAGAGACATGCTCTTACAGGTTCTTCAAAGTCACACAATTTTTAAAAATTTTGCTTTAAAGAGTTAACTTTTCATAAAGGAGACCAAAACAATGAGTGTATAGGCTATTTTTTTTGCCATTGCAAAGATAAAATGTCAACTCTGAAATGTCACCTACTGCATATCACATTCTATCTTTAGTAGCTTTTCTAGTAACTGCTACACAGATTGCACATATGGTACAAAAATGTATGGTACCTTCACAATTAACTTGTTCTATGAGAGCAGAACTATGTTCCCTGTATATATCTGGGGGAAAAAAAACAACCCACCAATGCTTTAAAACTTACTGCTTACTCTTTCCACTTATTATTTACAAACGCATAGTAGTAAACCATGTAAGACTGATAGGCTAATATGGCAGACCAGTTAAATTCCCAAGAAATAATGGTTTCGTGACTTCTAGTACGGGAAAGTTTTAACTACTAGCTAAGCAAGTTGTGAGGTTTACATCATTTCCTTTAGGAAAGAATTCCACAGATACACAAATCCCTGCCAAAATATTTGTTTTTATTACTGAACTTAAAGCTTCCCGACTCGTAATTAACTATCTTCTCTTACCTCCTAGTTTCTTCGCCAAAAAGTGTATGTAGATTTCTGACATATACAGGTTGTTCACTTTTTAAACTGATATGGCAGAACATTGACTAGATATTTGCATTTTAACACTTAACCATTCACTCATTGCTACAATCAGTTTCCATGATTAGTGAATATGACATCTGAATCCCAGGAAACTCAGACCCAGTTCCCCAATCCACAAAAAAAAGTTTCCCACATAAGCTAGAACAAGAGACTTAACTTTTTTGCACCTAAAAAGGAACTGATAATATCTTTTCTATCACATCAAAACATGAGGACAGACATACTAAAGAACCAAAAGTGGCTAAATGCAACAGCAATAAAGGGCACAAAGGCATTTAGAAATTAACAAATGCAGCCATGACTCCACAAAACAAAAAAACCCCTATGAAACACATCAATGAAATCAGAAGATTCTACTCAGTACACCAGGTGATTTTTTTTGTGAGCTACATCCTGTGTTCTACAAAAGGAATGTGAAAAAAGGTTTTATTTTTACATAACTGACTGAAAATGAACAGTTGACATTACCTGCATCTTCCAAAAAATACTGCACAGCCATCAGCACCTTCCCCTGAGGTTGTAGGTCAAGCTATGGAAAGAAAGATACCAACAGTGAAGTATGTGCTTGACTGAAACTCTCAGGAATTTAAACAGCTCCTTCTAGGGAATCAAAGTATAATATTCAATAACTATGGGATTACAAACCTCCTCCATATCTCACTGCTGCAGCTGAACCAGGGGCTTTTATTCTACTGCTTTTACTAGTGTGCTACATTGCTTTGATGTCTACCCAAAAGTTCAGCGCAGACAAAGTTCACATTGTTTTTGAATGTCCCTTTCCCGTTTCTGCAAAGAAGTTTGTTGGCTTCTGTTTTTACTATTAGTAAACTCAATTTGCACAGGAACCCAGTTTTAAAATAAAAAGTCTATACAATCCTTTATATGTTTATTGAGAGTACAAACCATAAAGATATCAAATACTGTTGTCTGTAATCAAAAGACAGTGGTTATCATCAAAATTTATTTTACTTTCCCCTTTAAACCACTACACATGGTTTCTGTGTAGACCAGCAAAAACAAATGCCTTTTAAGCCAATAGCTGAGGTCAGTTCCTGTGCTCAGAAAGTAGCCACTAATTCTTAAACTGCTGTCTTCATAAAAGGTAAGAAGCTATTAAGCATGAAAGTCTGATTCAGTCTTCGCTTAGCACTGAGCAAGTATCCCTGGGTTAACCGTAAATACAACTTGGAGGATGAAAAAAAAGAAAAAAAGAAAACCACAATTACATTAGATGCACCTGTGAACATATCCCCACAAATCCTATTACCCTACTGAGATAATGACTACGTTTTCATCTTTAAGGCAATGTCTGACACTCAAAAACATTGGCCCAGCAAAACTTAGAGAAGGCACAGACCTCAGTTACAGCTGCTACTGACAGCTGTCTCTCCATACACAAAAATAACTTTATAGGCTATGGTAAGCAAACTAACATCTCTTCGCTGGGCATGATGGTCTGTCCAAGTCATGACAGAGGCTGCACAGAGGAAGTTTAACACTGATGACATCTATGTGGTACCTGTTCTACAGATAATAAGCAGAGGATTTCTGACCACTGAATTGGCTAAAACTGATCACTTAAACAAAAACTGATCACTATTAGTTTTAACTACTCTTCTGAATAATTGCTCTTGTCTCAGAATTCAAGTTAAGGTGGGGAAAGAAAAGTGTATGATTTCAGAATGTAACAGGTGAGTACAAACCAGTGAGATCCTACCGACCTAGCAAAATCTGTAAGCCCCTTCAATGTCAAGCACCCCTTTAAGAAAGTTTTTTTCTGAGATTTGCATGGTGAGATAGATAGTTAGATTTGCACATACTCAGAGCAAAATCCTGCCATTTTACAGCAAAAATGGACTTGAGAGACAATAGGAGAGTTTTTTAAAAAAGTATTCCCATAGTAAGCTAAGCAGCAACTGGATACTCCCTCCTATTCATATCCAGCATTCGGGAAAAGCATTCGTGTATCCATAAGAGTTCGTGTATCCATCCCCTACCAAGGAAGGACCAGCATTGCCAGTTGTGCGAGAAACGAGATGCTCATCAAATTGGATGTAACCAGGAACTATCTGTTACTACCTGCTCATCCTGCTTTAGCCCACCCAATGAAAAGGTCTTCTCCTGTAGAGTTCATGTTCGGGCAAGTTCAGAAACACTCCAGTCCAGAAGGCTTTGAATACAAGACTACATGTGAAATTTTAAGGAGATCTGCTCACATTTAGCAAATATTTCCTTAGCACTAACTGTAGTCCAAATACAGAGACGGGCAGTTCCTGTATTAGCAAATACATGTAGCTTCTGGGCAAGCCGTCTGGAGTACAGCTTCACATGCAACTGGATGATGGGCAAGACTATAGCAACTATCTACCTAGCCAGACAGCTCTCACTCAAATTATAGGATATCCTGGTATTCCTCTCTGAATCTTATTTCTGCATTTGGAGAAATGTTAAATATTCAGGACACTAATTAGAGTTGCTTCAAAATTTTATAGAGTTCTCTGGGACAATAATGCCTCATCACATTCTCACAACCCTTTTTGTTGAACCAGGATCTCAGCAACTTTATCAAATGGGGGGCAGGTGGGGGGGGGGAAGAAATTGTATTTATTTAAGCCTATTCAGTTGGGTCTGAAAGTTGAAAAAGAAGCTAGAGAATAGGATTTTACAAAGATGATATCATTAAACCCTTAATTCATTAAAAATTCCTTATAATACATGAACTAAATGAATAAAACAATATGTTCGACATTTCAGATTTCTGGGCTCAGCATTTTGATCCTCCCTGCCTCTGTCACTTTCCCCTCTCTCTAGATGTACAAAACAAAAAATATTTAATATTTTTAATTTTATATTTATTTGGGGTTTACAGTACAAAATTAATTTGCATACAATTATTTAAAAGTTGTTGTTTGGGTTTATGTAGTTAGACAACTAATAACAACTACTGGCATTTAGACTAAATGTATATTTCTAAATTTAAAACTGCATTAAACCCTAACTTTACCTCCCCTGTTATATTTCTGAGTTCAACTCTCAGAATTGTGCTCAGTATGATACAGGAGCAATGACACTCTGCAAGATGCCATACCCCTTGGCTTCATGTACAAAAAATTGTTTGGGACACAGTGGCAAGAAAAGATACCAGGATAACAAAAATGGGGATTAAAGGATCCCCATTATAGCAGTATCAAGCCAACTAAAATTTATTGTAAAAATAAATAAATAAAATTAGAAATTCTAAGTAGAAATGCCTTGGAATAAGCTTCACCTTTCTTTTTCTCTGGATGAATTACAATGATCAGATCCAATTTAAACATCTGCTACTTGCTATAAAAACTGCTAGGCTTTATAAAATAGGCATTTAATGTGATATATGCCATTATTCAAACACTAATGCCATGGATTTTATTCTCAATTTCTTGAACTTTGATTGTACATTATCTGCTTCGAAAATGCTGCTAAAATAATTGTCTTGCAAGCCCTGCCACACATACTAAAGGGATCAAACCCTCATAGTTTAAAAGGCATAAGGCATCCCTTCAGCTTGCAAGAAACATAACAAGGTCAGCAAGTTTAAGGAATTAATCTTTTTCCTTACCCAGAATTCTGCTTTGCCATTGCCTTTCTTGCACCGCTCTGCTAGGACTGATACACCTACAGTCACTTCAGATAATGGCTCTTCTGCTGCTTTCATGAGAACAATCTGAATCACCCGTCCTTCGTAAATGTGGGCATCAAAAGTTGATTTCCATTCTGGATACATGGTAGGTTTCTTCTGAACTAGAGTTTTTCCTCTCTCTGAAATCCACAAAAAAAGGACAGAAATTGTAAAACCAAATAATGTAGATCTAGTACTTAAACTCAACAAAATAAAATTAAAAAAAAAAGAAATCAAAAGCAGACTTGCTATTTCTTGTACTGTGGTTGGGGCAAAATTTAAATATTCAGTTCAAACATTCATGACTTGGAAGGCAAAGCTCACCCTGACAAACAAGGCATGCAAAGGCAGTGAAGGTGTTAACATGCAGCCAGAGAGACCAGGAGGGACAAATCCCATTCTGGAATTCAGAAGCTGGTTTAGTCAGTCACAACTTGGCAGGGAATATTTGCATGGCTGCTTTCTGGTATCAATCTCCATGACATGTCGTCTGATCATAGTGAATACCTACTGCTGTAAGATAAATTAAGATATGTCTTACACTGACCCAATTTAAATTGAAACTGGTGGCTGAGAGATAAAAGGCTCCATATTTCATTAATCTACTTCCAAGTTATCCCAACATTTCACTTCTATTCATAAGTCACTCTCTTTGGCATTGTACTCTGTCTCTGCCATGACTGCTACTTTTTGAATTATATTAAGAGGCTTTATCTGTCCTCTCTAGCACATGCAGACCTTGTGTAGTTAAAGAATACGGAAAGGGCTGAAAGGACTTCAAGAGAACATCTCTGCAGACTCCTTTCTTAGGAGTTTTATGGTGCTTCACTATTCTTATTAGACGGATTTTTTCCTAATACACAGCTTAAGCCTCTCTTGCTACTGGTTAAGCTAATTTCTTCCTGTCCTTACCTCAGGCACAGAAAACAGCTGGTGACTGCACAATCTATAACAAGCTTTAGCATATTTCTAAGTCTGGGTCTCTTAGTAGTCCCATCAACACATCCAAAATGATACTGCCTCCTAAGCAACCACATCCAGCTCTTCACTGTGACTCTGGTACGCAATGCCACCTCCCCAGTTTTTCTCTGTGATTTGCTGCCAAGCCAATTATTTCTCATTTGTGCCCAGGTAACTGAATATAATTTTGTACATTCTGCACAATTTCTGCTATTTATCAAGATCATTTGCTGCAATAAAAGTGCTTTCTAAGTGCCTCTTCAGCTCTGAATGATCCATTTCCCCCCTAAATGTGTAATCTGTTCTTATGATATCAAGGCAGTAGCAAAGCAGATTAAATAGTTGGACCCTTCCCCAAGAAGCTGCAGTGTGGTCTGCCTCCTAAAATTAGCAACAGAATTTACATTCACTTCAACAAAGGAAGAATTAGATACTTATTATTTACAAATCTTCCTGGAAACTCAAGGCAAAGTTTGTGTTCATTCATTAATAACTTGCTCGACGCACTCCACTCAATTGTGCTGAGCTATCCAAACAAGAGTAGCAAATAGCATCCTTGTACTTCTTTATTAGGGAATGCCTGCCAACAACAGCATTACAAATTACAACTTTGACAAGCAGACCTAAGCCTGCTTGCCAAAGGGCATTCTGAAATGCTCAAAAACAGCCACCTGAGGACCTCCTCCGTTTCAAAGCAAACTTGAGCATTCCTCCTTTACTCAGTCAAAACCTTTTACCTTGAATTTGGAGAACTCTGCAGAAAGAAAAACTCCAGTTCTTAGGAGTGCAAACCTACTTCCATAGCCCTGTACTTGGTATTCTTAACTATGGAAGAAGTTGGAAATATTATGATGAAAATATATAGGGAAAGCTCAAACAAAACACAATTTAGAGATTATTAGGACAGACAATAAAGGTGAGGGGAAATTCAAAGCAGGGTGTCTGCACAGCAAGGCTTTTACACTAGCCTATTTTTTTGATTGCTACAGCCAGACCCCTTCATCAAAAAGGCAAGCTTCAGGAGGCATCCTTGGGAATATGAGAAATTGCACCAATTTGCAGAACCTTTGACAATAGTTCACGGTTTGCAGAAGCAGCAGCAGTTTACAGAAGCGTTGGTAATACTCCTTGTAGGATTCTTAGAGGGGGAGAGAACTATTTCAGTCTGTTCACAGGACTGTCCCTATTCTCATGTCCCAATTAATATCTGCTTTGATCAGTTACTATATACATTTTTACCCTGTGTAAAACTGAAAGAAGTCATCTGAATTACTGGCAACAACTTCCAGCCTGGCCATGCTGCTTTTGTAATTAAAATCATACTAATCAAGATTTGTCATGGCTCACACTGCTTGCCTGCAAATGAACACTTAAGTGTCAGCAAAGAACAGCCTTTAAGAAGAACACTCTTCTTACCCCTCCTGTATTCAGGCCTCCTTTGTTTCTCTGCTAACACTACTGGCTTCAAAACATTTTACATGATTGCAAATTGGCTTAATGCCTAATCATTAGGCAAGTGATTTTCTTCTTCCTATACAATAAGCTTTTCCTTGATCATGTTTCAGTGTGCAAATCCAACAAAAGTTATTCCAGATCTTGTCAAAGATAACTGATAACAGCAGCATCAGTTTCTTTTCCCGATTACCCCAATCAGTCACTGCTCCAAGGTTCACTGCGCTCTCCTCCCCCATTTTTTAGTACTTCAAAAGACACGTGCAAGCAAAGAGGAGATGTGTTGGGACAATTCTACTTCTCAAAAGGAGACAGCTGAAAAAAACAGTGGATTTATTTAGACACTTCCACCTCTCCACACATTCTGGCAGCTGCAACACTTTCAACACCATTTCTTCAGAGGTTGTCCCAACAGACTAGGAAACTGCTTCTTTGGAGCTTAACACATTTGCTCAATGACAACATTTTCTGGAAGGGGCACTGCACCTTGTGTTTAAAGTCTAAATGCAGCTTTTACCTCAGCAATAAGGAGAAAGCCCAGTCATAGTGTGAGGAAGAAGAAAATTCACCCTTTCCTGCATTCTTTGATGTTTTGTGAAGCCCTAGAGCCATAATGCAGGCTGCATTCTAACCCAGTACAGCAATTCCCTCTCATCCTGTTTGGCTACAGTGGTGCACTCTAGCTAAATGTCACCAAATATTATAAACCTTTGGACCAGTTTCTGTAAGAAGCAGTCTTTGAAGGCTGAAGGCCTGCTGAACAGGGAGGTGCTAACAAGACCTCGGGTGGAAGTCATTCCAAGCAAATAATTCTGCCAAAATGCCTCAGTTTCTACAACAACAGATGACACTTCTCATTATTACCTATCCTCCAAGTCAATAAAGATCATTTACTACTCTCTGCTTGAGGATAGTTTTCTCAAACCTGCTGCAGTTCAAATCCCTCTTCACGGCACTCCACTACACGATAGGACGAGAGGAAATGGCCTCAAGTTGCGCCAGGGGAGGTTTAGACTGGATATTAGGAAATTTTACTTCACTGAAAGGGTTATCAAGCATTGGCACAGGCTGCCCAGGGAAGTGGTTGAGTCGCCATCCCTGGAGGTATTTAAAAGACGTTTGGATGAGGTGCTTAGGGACATGGTGTAGTGGTGGTCTTGGTATTGTTAGGTTTACAGTTGGACTTCATGATCTTAAAGGTCTTTTCCAACCTATACGATTCTGTGATACACCACTCTCCCCTGCAAAGCTTCTGCAAGCAGAGTCTGTCACGAACTGGAGAAAGCGATGCTTTATTTAACATTTGCAAAACTTTGTCATGCAAAATTCACAACTCACCTGAACCCATGCAAAAGTGACATTTCAGCTGCTTCACCACATATTTTGTGAACAGTTGTGTGTTGGTGGTGAAGTAAGAAACTAGGAAGCTTAGACTTCACCCTACCAAGTGCTGAGCACTCTGGCCGCAGTACAAGAAAGCACTAATAAAGAAGTCTTGTTTTAAGGTGGCGATAGAGACAAAAGTCATTGTTATTTCTCCCATTCTGAAATAAAAGCTCATGTTGAAGTGCTTGGCATGACAGGAACAGCAGGACTCACTACCATTCACAGGCTGAGAGGGATTGCAGTATTTCTCAAAAACTTATTCATATCCAGAAAAGCATCACCATTTGTAGCCTCACCTGTAGTCAACGCTTCCTTCATCTTGATAGCACAGAAAGGCTGTAGTTGCTCCCCTTGATTCTGTACACGTCCCAGCTCAAATGAGTTGAAAGATATCCGTAAGAAGGGGGCCATTGCTCACAATGATACACAACCTAAGTGGAAAGAAATAAATAAAAATCATAGAATAAAAGACCTGGTCTGAGATTTGTAAAAAACAATACACATTTCTCAGCAGCCATTGTAGCTGACAGAACCCATCCTCTAAACAAGTCTTGAATGCAGCTTTGAGACCATGAGCCTGAAGTAAAACTGGCACGTACTGAAACAAAAAAATGTAACAGGCACAATCAAAGACTGAATTTAAGACACCCTTTTAACCATATCCTATTAAAAGTAAGTAGCAGTTATGCCTTTGACTCAGATCTTGCTCAATTTTTAAACACAGAGATCCTATTCATTAACACACAAGTGTATAAACATTCTTATCAAATAAGTAGTTCACAAACTAATAGATTGTTTGGGGTTTTTTTAAACATTTTTTTCCTCACACCTGGAATGAAGGGTGGGTTGGGAGAAAAAAGGGAGGAAGAAGAGTTTTGTCTGTTCCACATGTATTCCCAGTATCTCTCACAATGCAAGGAGGGAGAGCTAGGAGGAAAATTAATCATCTAAAGCTCATATTATTTTGTTGCATTTAGGTACACATTATTTTCTTTTTTAATTGCTACACAACCTCAAAAATTCCCAGACAGAATTCTAGGCACCTCAGCAGGCAATCAAATGATAAAAGGAACACCTTTGGTTAATTTTATTTTTAAAGATTATCTGAGAAACTACTGAACCTACATACAATTTCTGTACACTGCAGCAAAAACCACGACCAGATGTACAGTAAGGGTAACATGTCCTTAAGCATGATCAAGTAATTGCACTGCATATGAGCACTTGATCAACATTAACAACCTGAGTAATTGGTTCATACACGAGTTCACACTTTCTTCCTCACTTAGATAAATGCACAGTTACAGAAATTTCTGAAACCTAGATATTTCACTGGATAAGTGTGCATTTTATTTTCCATACTTAATATGGAAAACATGTACATTCCAAATACTACCACCAAACTGAAACAAGTATAATATCGCACGACTTCTACTCAAGCATTGCTTTCAGGTGGCAGTGTACTAATCCTAGGAAGCGTCACAGAGCTAATGATTCAAACTGTGAGCCTCTATACCTGCACATACCAGGCAAAGGGAAGAGGGAGAGGTAGAAAAAACTCCAGCACTACTGTGTCACCTGGTTTCAGCTGTCAGGAATTACAAGAATCCAAAACACCTGTAATTTCTAAGTCAGCAAAGTGGTGTTTCACTAGTCTTCCCTCATTCTCAAGAGCTCCTGAACTTTGAGCAGATTACATTTTACAATTCGCAGCACCTTCAGCAAGGGAGTTAGCCCTGTAGCTTGCATGTCAGTATTGTTTTGTGAAGCAAAAATTACTTATTCAAAGGGAAAACAGTCATTTGATAGCAAGAGAATGCTAGTGCGATCAGAGAATGAGGGATGCAGACAAGGAGGGATTAGGAGAAAAGAGTTAACGAAGTAACAGGAAGATATTATGAAAAAAATAAAGAATTGAAACTGGGCTGAGCTGTCCTTTTGACTGTAGATTGTTAACCAGCTCGGTGAAGCAGCACTAGAAAGACCATTTCAAGCAATCCTGCACATACTTGCATTTTTTTTAATGTAAAGACATCGACCCGAGAAGCAATTAACATTCCTCTTATATCTCTGAAGGCCCAGAACAGTCATTTAGATAAAAGACTGTGAAATCAGAGTCTTTGCAGCAAGACAGCATATAGCTCCCAACACCATTATTTGCACATCACGCAATCTCCCTATGCGGAGACCATTCTCAATAAATGGAAAAATTTTATGGCTCCCTAACATTCATTGATCTAGTTTTTATTAACTGACTGTTTCCCTACTTTCTTTTCTGTAGAGTAAGACAAAGTTAGAAAGCAGGTTTAGGATTACTTGGCACCGTTGCTTATCCCACTGAAGAACTGAAAGCCACGACTATAATTCACATTCACTCAGAAGGTCATCCAGACTCGCAATAAAACAACAAACCTTCCCCACTAACCCACTGGTTATTGTAGCTTGGAGCACCATTTTATGAGACTGGAGATTGAGATGACCTCACAAAGAAAGAAAAATAGACAGCTTTTGTAAAAATTAACAAATACCATCCGATACCTCACTTTCACAAATGCAATGTAAACACAATGCTCATAAAGAGTTTTAATGAGGAACACATTTTAGCTGCTCAAGAGACCTTGTGATCACTATGTTCAGAACTACCCTCAAGTGACTAGCTACATGATTTGCCAACACCAGATCACATATAGTTACTACTCAATATGGATGTAAAAGAAACCAGATTTCATAATCATTCACTTCTGGGGAAACAGCTTTAAGACCCAATTAGGCCATAGGTAGAAACAAGCTGGGTAGGTCAGCATGTAGCTCCGACTGGAAAGTTTATTTGACAGGATCACAGGACCGCAGGATAATTCTGGCTGGAAGGGACAGCCCAGCTAGAAGTCACAATTTCCAGTAAGTCTGGGACTACACTAACAAAAAATTGGAAAGCACTAACAAAGCTAAACTAACAATTGCATGATTTCACTCAGACCATCTGACTCAAGCCAGTGTTAGTCCTGAAACAGAACACAAGGCTTTAACGTTTACCTCTAACTCCAGATTAACAGATACAATAGAAACAGGTACAATGCATACGCATTTTGAATAATCCCACAATCTTCCTCATTTCTCATGGCCAAATAATTTGAAGGCCACATTTTCAGCTCTTCTTCTTGGTTTTGAATATGGTTATTTGTTTCAGTTTCACTGTACTTGGCTTCAGTGCAACCTCAAACGCTCACTCAGAAATGCTACGCACAACCAATTCAGCAGTTAAGAGAAAACAACAATATTCCAGAATTTCTGATGATGTTCAAATGCGCTCAGTCCAAGGTCACTGTGAAACTAGAAGATACCTTTTTGCTTTTCCATTTAACAACAACTTAAAAAAAAAAAAAATCTCAACAGCTTATTTTCACATAACAAACTACCTGTTCCTGCCAAGTTTCTCTACCCTTGCACATTATGCTTTTTTCACAAAAGTAGAGATTTTAAGTGGCTTCATGCAAAATCTCACTATATATGATAGACTATATTGTGACGCAGGGAGGTTAAGTGAGAAAGGAGGGTTTGGATTTGCTCCTCAGGTACGTTTTCCGATCCTTGTCTATGCCAAGATATTGCAATGAGATAGTTGACAAGTATCATCTCTACTGCCGTAAACAAAAACATACCCCACTAAAACTGTTTTTGGCAGTGAAACTCAGTGAGAGAGATTCCTTTTAATTCAACAAAGTTTCTCAAAATCCCTGCTGAATACACTCATCCAAAGTTTTGTCACATTTGAAAACCGAAAACATCGAAACCAATACATATGGGTTTTTTGTTGCATTTTAGACAAGAGTCCCTCTCTAGTCTCCATGACTATTTCAGAAGTGACAGAACAAGTGTTGACTCTAGTTTTAAGAACTGTATCTGTCAAGAACTGAAACTGCTATAAAACATCAGCTATGAATTGAGGGAGATTTTACAATCTATTCATACAATCTGCATTGCTGCTATGAAGTATTAAAGCCAAACTGTTTTCCCTGAAGGGTGTGATTTTATATCCAAACCACATGGTGGAAAAACTGAGATGCGAACTCCAAAAATACTGCAAGTCTAAATTACAGGTTCAATATCTCAAACAGTTTCAAAGCCATGTGCAATCTGAAAAAAAGCTAGGGGAAAAACCTTCTAGTAACATTACTCTATATGAAGTACACAATGATGGCCACACTGATTCAGAGTACACCATCGGATGCTGTCCAGCACAACATTTGTTTTGTCATTGTCCTGGTTTCGGCTGGGATAGAGTTGATTTCCTTCCTGGTGGCTGGTGTAGTGCTGTGTTTTGGGTTTTGGTATGAGAATAATATTGATAACACGCTGATGTTTTGGCTGTTGCTGAGTGGTATTTACACTGGTCAAGGACTTTTTTCAGCTCCCCATGCTCTGCCAGGTGCCCAAGAAGCTGGGAGGGGACACAGCCAGGATAGTTGATCCAAACTGACCAAAGGGCTATTCCACACCATATGACATCATGCTCAGTATATAAAGCTGGGGAAGAAGAAGGAAGGGGGGGACATTCGGAGTGATGGCATTTGTCTTCCCAAGCAACCATTATGCGTGAGGGAGCCCTGCTTTCCTGGAGATGGCTGAACACCTGCCTGCCCATGGGAAGTAGTGAATGAATTCCTTGCTTCGCTTTGCTCACGCGCGTGGCTTTTGCTTTCCCTATTAAACTGACCTTATCTCAACCCACGAGTGTTCTCACTTTTACTCTTCCGATTCTCTTCCCCATCCCACCGCGGGGGTGGGGGGGAGTGAGTGAGCGGCTGCATGGTGCTTAGTTGCCATCTGGGGCAAACCACGACAGTTCTTTTTGGTGCCCAACATGGGGCTCGAAGGGTTTGAGATAACGGCAGATTTGATTGGAATGTGCTAGATGATAGAATTTATAGCTGTTATTGCTGTTTAGCTATTAATCAGCAGGCTTCTGTGCTTGTCATAAGGCTTGCTTTCCTTACTGTATATTAGAGTCTAAGGCTCGTTAGTGGCTGCTTTTTGCTTTCGCTGCTTGCTGTGCTGCTGTGCTGCTTATCACCTTATTCTGCTGTGCCTGGGAACATTTTGATAACAGCAATGGCCATGTGCCTGGGCTGGGAGATGGCCAGGACATCGCTGCTGTTTCTGTGCTCTGCTTTAATTGGTGATGTTTTGCCTGTGAAATTTGTTATTAAAACAGTGATCTTGGATTTATTTTGGTATTATCTAAGTGCTGTACTGAAACCATTATTGTATGTCGGGTATTACCTTATGGAGGAAATGCAGAATTGTACATTCACTACTTTCTTCTACAATGCTTCCTCCTTCATTGCAATAACTTTTCAGTATCTTGAACATCCTTGGGTAGTTAAGATATTTCTATTGGTATTGCTTGGGAATATTGTTTCGATCTTGTCCTAGATTAGTAGGCAATTTAAGAATATCATCCAGAGATCTGCCCCAAGGCCAGACAGTTATGAGTGGCAGGGTGTGTGGGATAGCATGGGCAAATGCCTAAGTTATTGGGCACCTCCAGTGTTTTGGAACTTCACCCCTGAACAAGTGCAGAATCCTGAAAAATTAGTAGAATATTTGGAAAAAGTATGTCGTCACCCTGCCAATTCTAGGGAGACACAAATCACTGCAATGTGCTGGGGTCTGGCCCATGCCTACCGAGCCCTGTTCAACACTATTCAGAACCCTCAAGGATCTGGTGACAAAGTGAGAGGCACTGCAGCTGCTCCAGCTACCCCTGCAACAGGCACTGCGGCTGTTCCGATTACCCCTGTGACAGGCACTGCGGCTGCTCCAGCCCCCCCTGAGACAGGCACTGCAGCTGCAGCTGCTCCGGACAACTCTGTTACAAGCACTGCTGTTCAGACAGAGGACCAACCTGTGTCAGTATCAGTCGCCCCTATACATAAAAAGAAATCCTGGAAGCGAAAGTCAGCTCCTTTAGAAAGGGAAGATGAAGGAGCAGGGCCATCACAGAGAGAGGAAGAGGAAGACGAAGAACTCGTAAATGAGACGGAAACCACCCGATCCCTATCCCTGAGTGAGCTGCGAGATATGCGAAAAGATTTCAGCCGTCGTCCAGGGAAGCACATTGTCACCTGGCTGCTCCGATGCTGGGATAGTGGGGCCAGTAGCCTGGAACTAGAGGGTAAGAAAGCCAACCAGCTGGGATCCCTTTCTAGGGAAGGGGGCATTGACAAAGCAATTGGAAAAGGGGAACCAGCCCACAGCCTCTGGAGCCGACTCCTGTCAGCTATAAAGGAAAGGTATCCCTTCAAGGAAGATGTTGTATACCGCCCCGGGAAATGGACCACCATGGAGAGAGGTATCCAGTACCTAAGGGAATTAGCTGTGCTGGAAGTGATTTATGGTGATCTGGACGATGTGCGGTCACCCACAGATCCAGATGAGGTCCAGTGCACAAGACCTATGTGACGGAAGTTGGTACGGAACATACCACCGTCGTGTGCCAACTCATTGGCAATACTGACCTGGAGAGACGGAGATGGTCCAACAGTGAATGAAGCTGCTAGTAACCTCCGGGAATACGAAGAAAGTATCTCTTCCTCCCTTGTCTCAGCTGTGGAGAAACTGTCCCGGAAGGTCCAGCGACTCGAAGAAGATATGTCCTACTCCCCACCTATACGGACCAGTGTCTCAACTATTAGGAGTCAGCGTTCCTCTGCTCAAGGGAGAGGATATAGAGGGTACACATCACGGGGCACCCTATGGTTTTACTTGCGTGACCACGGAGAGGACATGAGGAAGTGGGATGGAAAACCTACCTCAACCCTAGAGGCATGGGTACGTGAGTTGCAAGGAAAAACAATCACCAAAGGGGGTTCTTCCAGGAAAATTGCTGCTCCGGTTTCCAGTGGACAGTTCCCCAGACAGAGTAAAAGGGCTGATCTTACTCTTGATTATAATGAAGAAGCTCCTGACTCGTATATACAAGAAATGGGTAATGAATATTGTGACCAGGATTAGGGGGGCCCTGCCTCCAGCCAGGTGGAGGAAAGGGACAACCGGGTTTACTGGACTGCATGGATCCGATGGCCTGGCACATCAGACCCACAGGAGTATAAAGCTCTTGTAGACACCGGTGCACAGTGTACCCTAATGCCATCAAGCTATATAGGAGCAGAACCCATCCATATTTCTGGGGTGACAGGGGGATCCCAACAGCTGACTGTATTGGAGGCCGAAGTAAGTCTAACTGGGAATGAGTGGCAAAAGCACCCCATTGTGACTGGCCCAGAGGCTCCGTGCATCCTTGGCATAGACTACCTCAGGAGAGGGTACTTCAAGGACCCAAAAGGGTACCGGTGGGCTTTTGGTATAGCTGCCTTGGAGACAGAGGAAATTAAACAGTTGTCCACCTTGCCTGGTCTCTCAGAGGACCCTTCTGTTGTGGGGTTGCTGAGGGTCAAAGAACAACAGGTGCCAATTGCTACCACAACGGTGCACCGGGGGCAATATCGCACCAACCGAGACTCCCTGATTCCCATCCATGAGCTGATTCGTCGACTGGAGAGCCAAGGAGTGATCAGTAAGACTCGTTCACCTTTTAACAGTCCTATATGGCCAGTGCAAAAGTCTAATGGAGAGTGGAGACTAACAGTAGACTATCGTGGCCTGAATGAAGTCACGCCGCCGCTGAGTGCTGCCGTGCCGGACATGCTGGAACTGCAATACGAACTGGAGTCAAAAGCAGCCAAATGGTATGCTACAATTGATATCGCTAATGCGTTCTTCTCAATCCCTTTGGCACCAGAGTGCAGGCCACAGCTTGCTTTCACTTGGAGGGGCGTTAAGTACACTTGGAATCGACTGCCCTAGGGGTGGAAACACAGCCCTACCATTTGCCATGGACTGATTCAGACTGCACTGGAACAGGGTGAAGCTCCAGAACATCTGCAATACATTGATGACATCATCGTATGGGGCAATACAGCAGAGGAAGTTTTTGAGAAAGGGAAAAAAATAGTCCAGATCCTCCTGAAAGCCGGCTTTGCCATAAAACAAAGTTAGGTCAAGGGACCTGCACAGGAGATCCAGTTTTTAGGAATAAAATGGCAAGATGGACTTCATCAGATCCCAATGGATGTGATTTACAAAATAACAGCCATGTCTCCACCAACTAGCAAAAAGGAAACACAAGCTTTCTTAGGCATTGTGGGTTTTTGGAGAATGTATATCCCAAATTACAGTTTGACTGTAATTTGGGACTGTAAGCCCTCTCTATCAAGTGACCCGGAAGAAGAACGATTTCAAATGGGGCCCTGAGCAACGACAAGCCTTTGAACAAATTAAACAGGAGATAGTTCATGCAGTAGCCCTTGGGCCAGTCCGGGCAGGACAAGATGTAAAAAATGCACTCTACACCGCAGCCGGGGAGAACGGCCCTACCTGGAGCCTCTGGCGGAAAGCACCAGGGGAGACTCGAGGTCGACCCCTTGGGCTTTGGAGTCGGGGATACAGAGGATCTGAGGCCCACTGTACTCCAACTGAGAAAGAGATACTGGCAGCATATGAAGGGGTTCGAGCTGCTTCGGAAGTGGTTGGCACTGAAGCACAACTCCTCTTGGCACCCCGACTGCCGGTGCTGGGCTGGATGTTCAAAGGGAGGGTCCCCTCTGCACATCATGCAACTGATGCTATGTGGAGTAAGTGGGTTGCACTGATCACACAACTGGCTCGGATAGGAAACCCCAATCGCCCAGGAATCTTGGAAGTGATCATGGACTGGCAGAAGGCAAAGATTTTGAAATATCACCAGAGGAAAAAGTGATGCGTGCTGAAGAGGCCCTGCTGTATAATAAACTGCCAGAAAATGAGAAGCAATATGCCCTGTTCACTGATGGGTCCTGTTGTCTTGTGGGAAAGCATCGGAGGTGGAAGGCTGCTGTATGGAGTCCTATATGACAAGTCACAGAAACTGCTGAAGGAGAAGGTGAATCGAGCCAATTTGCAGAAGTAAAAGCCATCCAGCTGGCTTTAGACATTGCTGAATGAGGAAAGCGGCCAGTGCTCTGTCTCTATACTGACTCATGGAGGGTGGCAAATGCCCTGTGGGGGTGGTTACAGCAATGGAAGCAGAACAATTGGCAGCACAGAGGCAAACCCATCTGGGCTGCCGCACTGTGGCAAGATATTGCTGCCTGGGTAGAGAACCTGGTTGTAAAAGTACGTCACGTAGATGCTCATGTACCCAAGAGTCGGACCACTGAGGAACATCAAAACAACCAGCAGGTGGATCAGGCTGCTAAGATTGAAGTGACTCAGGTGGATCGGGACTGGCAACATAAGGGTGAATTATTTATAGCCCGGTGGGCCCATGATACCTCAGGCCATCAAGGAAGAGATGCAACATATAGATGGGCTCGTGATCGAGGGGTGGACTTAACCATGGACACTATTGCACAGGTTATCCATGAATGTGAAGCATGTGCTGCAATTAAACAAGCCAAGTGGTTAAAGCCTCTGTGGTATGGAGGGCGATGGCTGAAATATAAATATGGGGAGGCCTGGCAGATCGATTATATCACACTCCCACAAACCTGCCAAGGCAAGCGCTATGTGCTTACAATGGTGGAAGCAACGACCGGATGGCTGGAAACATATCCTGTGCCCCATGCCACTGCCCAGAACACTATCCTGGGCCTTGAAAAGCAAGTCCTGTGGCAACATGGCACCCCAGAAAGAATTGAGTCAGACAACGGGACTCATTTCCGAAACAACCTCATAGACACCTGGGCCAAAGAGCACGGCATTGAGTGGGTATATCACATCCCCTGTCATGCACCAGCCTCTGGGAAAATTGAGCGATACAATGGACTGTTAAAGACTACACTGAGAGCAATGGGTGGTGGGACATTCAAACATTGGGATACACATTTAGCAAAGGCCACCTGGTTAGTCAACACTAGAGGATCTGTCAATCGAGCTGGCCCTGCCCAATCAAAACTTTTACGCACTGTAGAAGGGGATAAGGTCCCTGTAGTACACAAAAAAACATGCTGGGGAAGACAGTCTGGGTTACTCCTGCCTCAGGCAAAGGCAAGCCCATTCGTGGGATTGCTTTTGCCCAAGGACCCGGGTGTACTTGGTGGGTAATGCGAGAGGATGGGGAAGTCCGATGTGTACCTCAAGGGGATTTGATTTTGGGTGAGAATAGCCAATGAACTAAATGGTATAATGTCAATTGCTATATAATACTGTGTGTCATCACTTTTTCAATAAGGATCACCCAGATTAATGAAGAATGAACTTCAGTGAAAGCAAGCAAAGTACAGTGGTGATGGAACCAGAACTGGCTTCAACATGCAACAATCCAACACCACAGACCATCTCTTCTGCCCTGAAGGACTATTATGATGGATGGAGCCCAAAGCCATGGACTAAATGAACTTAATTGTATTAGAAGGGGTAGAACCTGGGCATGATGTAAATGGTATAGAATAAGGGGTGGATACTGTCCTGGTTTCGGCTGGGATAGAGTTGATTTCCTTCCTGGTGGCTGGTGTAGTGCTGTGTTTTGGGTTTTGGTATGAGAATAATATTGATAACACGCTGATGTTTTGGCTGTTGCTGAGTAGTATTTACACTGGTCAGGGACTTTTTTCAGCTCCCCATGCTCTGCCAGGTGCCCAAGAAGCTGGGAGGGGACACAGCCAGGATAGTTGATCCAAACTGACCAAAGGGCTATTCCACACCATATGACATCATGCTCAGTATATAAAGCTGGGGAAGAAGAAGGAAGGGGGGGATGTTCGGAGTGATGGCATTTGTCTTCCCAAGCAACCATTACGCGTGAGGGAGCCCTGCTTTCCTGGAGATGGCTGAACACCTGCCTGCCCATGGGAAGTAGTGAATGAATTCCTTGCTTCGCTTTGCTCATGCGCGTGGCTTTTGCTTTCCCTATTAAACTGTCCTTATCTCAACCCACGAGTGTTCTCACTTTTACTCTTCTGATTCTCTTCCCCATCCCACCGCGGGGGTTGGGGGGAGTGAGTGAGCAGCTGCATGGTGCTTAGTTGCCGTCTGGGGCAAACCACGACAGTCATGTATCCCTGGTCTCTGCCCTGTTGCAAGCTAAAACCACATTCTGTGCTATCTAGGATAGATTCTGCAAAATCCACAGTAATTTCCATGAAGCTTTAAAATTGAGAGCTTTTGACTATTTAATATGCAAAGAAAATCAACCATGTTACTATCAACTATAATATGCATGGAGCGAGGGGGGAGGGAAATTAAAACATCTTCACATCACCAACGTCAACATCTGCTGGATGAACAAATACTCGGTTTTCACATGGATGTATTTGTAACACGCAGTTTTAAAGAAATCTTCAAAACATATTAAAATCTTAAATATTCCAAGGAGAATTTTCACAAGATTTGCTAGCACAAAATTCACATTAGATTAAAAATCTTCTCCAAACAGATACAAGGGACAAAGGGTAAATTCTGCCGTTTCTCTCCGTCCAACAGCGCACAGCAGCTATCAGGGACTCACGCTGCAACTGAAGGTGTTATTTGTCAGAGTTCCTTTCTTGCTGTAATTCTGCCTTGTTATAAACAGTGAGGGCAAACCACCTCTAACACAATCCAGAAACAAAGATGCGGTTGTGACTTTTACACAAAGCAGGAAGTAACATCAAAGCAGTGGATCATCTGGAGGAAATGCTGGCACAGGCCAACAACAGAGCGCTGAAGAGACTAAAAAACTAATGGACCCAAACAGAGCACAGACTGTTCCATCACTGATATGGGACTATATATCCAAGAGAAATACAAATGAGAAAACTCCCCTCCTGATTTGAGCCTCTGATTTCCTTGTAGTAATCTGTAAAACATTTTGTAAATGAACGTAAAGCTGCACATGCAGGTCATGGCTTTTCCATGCTGTCTCACAGAAATGCTCTGGATGGTATGAAATGACTGCTTTCTGCTTGGGTCCTTGCTGAGGCTGCTTCCAAGGCCACACAAATGCTTCGAGGAACACCAACACTGGTAGCCAGCACCATGCATAGCTGACCAATTGGTGTTCTTCCCTAAAAAGATGCAGCAGTAACTTTTTTCTTTTTTAAGATGCAAAAATATACATTATTTCCAACTTGCAGGTATTTTTTTTACACAAGGGTTTCCTGTCCTCTATTCTGGCAATGGACGAGGTGTTCAAGAAAGATAGCAACAAACTATTGCCCAACTTATTGCCCCCACATCACTTTCAAAAACATGAACAAGGACCTCCTTCCTCTTTGTGTATGGCCTACAAAGGTGATTATGCTACTTTCATGGTGATAATACATGGAAGCTTGCAAGTAAAGATGCTGGAAATGTGATTAGCATCCTTAACCTGTGCACACCACTAATGTGCACATTATGGGGTTTTTTTGTTCCCAGGTATGCTGCTTTATGCTTACATTACAGAAAAACTCACACGAAGCAGACAGGTTGGCTACAGTTCTTGAAGAACTCCCTTCACAGACAGGTATTCTTTCAGCTGACGATCAAAATAATCCCATCTGCAAGAGAGAAGAAACAATACCTATGCTGTAGGACATTTCACTGAACCAAAATGATGATGCTAACTACTGTCTACATTGCACGCCTACAATTAGTCTACAGAGAATTTTAGCAGGTTCTGTTGCAAGCCCTGGCCTCTATTTGATGGTCTGTGGGAAGAAGTCAGTCTAAAAATGAAGTCCGTTTAAAAGAGGCTTATTATATTTGCCGTTATCAACCTTGTCAAGAAGACGCACTGCAGCATTCTTTATCAGCTGGACTTCCCTAAGCATTACTGACTATTGCACTACTGCTATCCAGCTAAAGCCTGAAAAACATACCTATAACCAACACCAAATCACTATACATCATGATGCTGAATGCTTACAGCTGCTAGAGATGGCCAAAACATTATCTGCAGGTACTGCTTTGAAAGCTTAAAATCCACAGAGGGTTTGAAAAGTGTTCTCCAAAAAACAGGGCTAAACTCACACGTTGCATGTAGGTCCCTGCAGGAAAAGGAGAATTCTTCAAAAGTACTGCCTCTGCATCAGCATCACTCTTGCTTTTATTTAGGTTTAGCCATTTGTCATTTAGGTTTAGCCATTAAGATGCAACTATCTCCTATGAATGGTTTAATTTACTCCAGTTATTAATTTGATTAATCAGTCTATGGAATCCAAGAACAGTAATTAGTAACATGAAGCTTTTCAGCAACTATTTTGATAAACTATCTTATGGAGAAGATTTTACAAACAAAATAAAAAAAACCCTTAAAATTAGAACTGTGGGACTATACACTTATGAAAGCAAAATATATCCATTAGGTAATATTTAACAAAATGCAGTTATCTTCAGGAAGCCAAGAATGAAAAGAGCATCTTTAAAACAGCTCAACCACCTACAATTTCTGTAGTAAGATTTCTAAAACAGTGTATCTTCATAAAATGTTTTTAAATAATTACACAACAGGACTATGAAAAGTGAGAAAAGATGACAAGAAGTTTAACACCACAATTCCATTTACTTGCTGTTAAGTTTATTGCCAAATGAAATTTTTTCTGGTTCATAATTTCAAAATGACAATTCTATACACTAAATTCTAGTGTAAATGCTGTAAGTTTTGGGGTTTGCTTTGTTTTTTTTTTTTTAAATAGTACATGTAGAGTGGTTCACAGAGTCCTACAAACCTAGCTTGGAAAAAATGTAGTTACCATTTCCTTCTTTTCCCCCCCCATACTTTCTTTCAGATACTTCTGCTTTTGTTGGGTTAGGACAAAAGCTAGAAACAGAAACAATGACATAATAAAATCTGTCACTGTTTGTGTTGCAATAGTCTGGAGAAAAATCCATCTAGATAAGCCATGTAGCAAGAGATGTTCCTTGGTTTCATCCCACTCAGCCAGAAGCACAGATAATTCCAAGTTTCCACGCCTTTTTTGCATGCTCAGCAGTCCCAAAATTGCCTGAATTTATAGCTGCCATATAAATTGTCGATATTTCCCCAACACTCTCAAGGCCAAAAAAAATTACTGATGCTTTCCCTATCATTATTATGAGAAACGTTTCAAAATATGAGCATCAGAAACCTTTTTCTGAACAGACCAACTCTTTCAATCTTGGCAGTGCAAACTCCTGAGAAGCTTGAGGGGAATGCAGATAGCAGGCAAGCAAGAACTAAAGCAGACCTTATTTTATGGGGTTTTTGGAAGATGTACACCCCAATTTATTTGAGCATATAATAAGATATGATTAGCTCAGTAACAATAGTTGACTGTTCTTAAAGTGGTTTCAAGTGCATCGAGTAAGACAGATCTGGGTTTTACACTAGAAGATCAGTAAGTTGAGGAAATTTTGGACTCTGAAATAGACAGCAGGACAGGCTGTTACGCAGCATATGCTGCAAGATAAAAAAAGCATTTTACACTGAATGTCCTTTTTCGGAAAGGGAAAAAGAACACTTGGAACAACAAAGTTGGCTTTTTCGATATTCCACAGCTACTACTTGGGAGGGGGGCAGGGGGGGAACTACTGTCAGCTGCTTTTTCTTTAGAAGTATATAAGAAATAGCCATTTAAATACTTTTTTTTTTTTTTAAACTCCCGAGTTCTCCTTCCTCTTTAAATGCCAAGGACTAAACAGTAGATGAAAGCACTGTAGGCATGCTGTTTTTCACCATTACCAAAGTCAAGTCTGAAACAAAAGTGCAAATGAATCCTCTTCATTAACTTCAAACCCAAACATCAGACATTAAAAACATGCAAGAGGAGAAACACTGCCTGAAGTCCAAAGACTTTGTTCATCACTTCTGATAGCGCAAGCTGATATCATTTGATAAATAGCAACTGCAACAACATGGAAGGATTAATACAACGAGGCTGGCTAGGTGAAGCTCTAGGTGAGTGAACAATTCATTAATATCAAATCACGTTATGAAATGGGAGCATGTCCAAAATATGAGATAGGAGGCAAACCATGTTTTTTCTCTATGCATGCACGATTTAAGACTGATTAGGAAACTTTTTTTTTTTTTGACATGGGGAGTAAGTAAAGGGTTTTTTTCCCTGCAATTAAATAACACAATCACCTCCGTGTGAGAGGAAAAAACCTATCAAGTGAAAGGGATGAAGCTACACCTCTTCCTCCCAACAGTAATACACCAAGCTATACACCACTTCTGGCTCTATGTCACTAAACAGAGCCCTGCATGCCTTCTGCAAGCCTGAGCCCACAACTATCTCTTGGCTCCCACTTCCTCAACAACATTCAAGGAATTTGCCAGTATTTAGTCAGTATGACTAAATTGCAAAACTGTACATCAAGTGTATCATGTGAATACGAGTTCTCCAAAGGAAGCATGCCATTCTGCAAGAGGGTTCATAGACATTTTTGTAACAACCAGCACACTGGGAAAGCTGAGCTACTCATACAGCTTTCAGAAGAACCAAACCAAAGGAAAATAGCCAAAGAAAATCCAATATTTTGTACAGTATCTGGTTAGGTATCACCATAATCAAGTGGGCAGGGATCCACATTCAGGCATACTCCATTAGCATCCTTTAATGGAGGAGTTACACACCAAGGCCATCCCTCAGCACCGTCCTCACTCTTGCTGAGTATTTTGATCCAGGATTCATTATAACATTCGAGATTTTCTTTCCTATATGTAATTATGCACACAAAGCTGTATGCATAGTTTTCTGTGCAATTTTAAGTTTCCTGGAAATTGAGATATATTTCCCAGAGACAATAACACAAAATGCCAACAACATATTTTCAAATCAAACAGAAAACAACATGACAACACTTCAGCTAAACTTTTACAACCCAATATACATCACCTTTCTCTTCAAAACAGTGGTGGTTTTGGGGGTTGGTTTGTTTGGGTTTTTTGGGTGTTGTTTTTAGTTGGTTGGTTGGGTTTTTTTTACTTTCCACTGAAGAGGAAAAGCTCTTTCCTCTTAACTCTGAAACAGCCAAATACCGTAAAGAGAGTATGTCAATTACAGTTTAAGAAAAAAGGGAAACTGGAAATTCGTCTTATTTCAAACTTACTGGGTTAATGTCTCTATATGAACAATGAAGCAGCAAAAAATGGAAATAGAGAAACTGAGGATTCAACAGAAATACAAAAAATGCCTTCTAAAACATGTCAATGAGAGAACAATTTTACTTTGCCCTTTTGAAAACATCAGCAGATTATGCAGTTTAAGTGCCTCTCACAGAGCACAAGCCTCCAAGCCAGAAATTTATATGACCGCCAGCCCTATGACCTAATCCTCCAAGTATCTGGAAAGCTACAATATTCATTAGTCGAGAGAACTGTATCATCATTCATACACGCTGGAAATCTGCTGCTCAGATAACCTCGTCAGAGGAAATACAATTCAGTTCATGGATGCATGATTTTCATCAAGGCTTTTAAAGTAAAAGGACACAAGATTTGTGAACCAAAAATTTTGCTCATTAACTGTGTATTGAGTTGTAGGAACAGATCCAGTCCTCCCTCCTGACTGCGTCTGGCATTGCTGGGGTTGTTTTGTTTATTTTTTTGAGAAGCCATTTTTTCCCCTGAGGGCCACAAACATACTTAGTCACTTCAATCAGACATTAGACAGCAAGATGGGCTGAATCTGCCTTGCTGAGCACAATGCTCCCTCTTCCTTGCTGCTTCCTGGTACTCAAAGGCTGCTCAGGGTAGGTAGGAATCATCCTTTTATCCTGGTTTGTTTGGTGTTTGTTTTTTTTTTTTTTGTATTACCTAGAATGTGAAGGCCAAAAACCACAAAAGAAATATAAATAACCAATAAAAGTCAACTTAATCAAGACTTTTTCTATGGTTTAATAACTGAAAATAAACAGTGAAGCCATACACGGATACATGCATCACTACCTGTGAAAGCATCTCTCACTTTTGCAATGAAGAAATGAAATAAGCACAACTGAGCGACACAGAAGGATGTATAGGATGATGATAAATAATGAATGGCCACAGGGACTGATAAGGAGAAATTGGAAAGAAGCAAATGTAACTGAAATTTATTTTTAATTAAAAGCATTTGCTCCTGCTGTAATTTCAAAGTTCAGGATTAGATTTCCAAAAACAGATAAGAAAATAGAACCACAAATTATTTTTAACTGTCCCCTCCCCTCCGAATCACTTTCTATAGGAAATGAAGATTTAAAGCTCTACAGTAGACCTGGCATTCCCAAAAATATAGAAGAAACAGACACAGCTCATTAACAGCAAGCTGAATTAAAGCATAAAGGGATCCTAAGAGAGATCTGGGTTATTTAAAGGTAGCACAGAGTTTACAGTACAAGTTGTAATGTAAACTCAGGTTGAGATGTACTATTTAATACCATTTTTAATTCCTTCCTTTTTAATCCTCCAGATAAGAAGTTAACAGCAAACCTTTATGTTTTTACCTTTTCCTGAATTTTGTGGTTTAAACATATAAACTCCACACTGTGATGACATGGATGCCATTTTTATCTAAACACTGGGATAGATGTCTGCTAAGAGCCATATTAAGTGATTTTCCACTGAATTAATAAAAACATATCATTTTAGTACCCTTATTGGGGAAGAAAACCTTTAAGCATTGACATGTCTGGGACACAACACAGTAAACAAGAAAGAAAAAGCTAAACAAGAATCCCTGGAGCTTTAGATGAGCCAGAATCTTGTTTGTAGAAATAACCATGGCAGGACATGCTCAACTATTTTGGGTTTTGAAAGTAAGAAGTCCTGTGGACTGGGCACTGTCAAGAACATCCTCTGGCCACCTTCCAGAAATGCTATTCCTACTACTTGAAAGACCCAAATTTCTGGAGGATGAGTGCAGATCAAATTATTAGATGCATATTGTCTGTCATGGCTTTTTCCAGCTTCCACTCCAGTACTCATCCTACTAAAAACTGGAGAATCATTTAAAAATGAGATGTTTGGTTTGCATATGCAAAACACTACACAGAGAAATATAAAACATATACTCAAGAACTTCACTTAACAACACTGCAAGTCAGCATCTGTTTTGTTACTTTATTGGATCATGGCACTAATGAACATGCTGATAAGCAAGACACAAACTTCATTACTTGTCTAAAAAAATACTTTCAGGAAGCAAAGACATATGCAACTGACTTGCAAGGGTACCTAGAGATTACCCAGAAAAGTAACACAAGTGAACACAAACACTTTGATTACAGTTGTGCTTTCATGTCCCAGTTAGCCCACAGAAGCAACGGAGTATTCAATGATTTTCCTACAAACAAGCTTTCCTGGCTCATTATGGCCTATCATTTCCTCCATCACTAAATGGATAAATGAGTTAAAGTCTTGGTTACTTTCCCTGCATCTTCCAATTATTTCTGACTTTTTGCTGTACATGTTCTTTTGCCATAAAGTGCTTCTTTGTGATAATTTTTATAGCAATCTTTTGATAGCAAATCACAAACTGCTATCACTAAATATTACCTCCTGTACCATGTCATGGTTAGGAAGCATACCATTAGGACATGTCAATTCTGTCACATCATTAAATTAAAAAGGATGGTGTATGGCTGCTACTGGCACGGAAAAACTCACAAGGAAAACCAAACCACTGTAAACCACAATGCTCCTAAGGCAATAGCATATACAGTGCATACAATGCTCTTCCCAATCTTTACAGTGCAATCATACTTTTAAAAGGGACAGGCAGGTAACAGACTGCAAGTATGGGAGGGAAACACACAGGAATCAAAATGCTCCTAGTAGTTCCAAATGCAAATGTTCCCACTCGGAATTAGAGAAGATCCCTTTCTTAACTCTCAGCATGGAAAGACTGCATGTCCCCAGGCAGCAGAGTGGGAAATTCTCTTTCCACATGGTGTAATTTGTTTGAGTAGATCTGCCCTTAATGGTCTGCCCAGTCCTGCCTCCAAATCTTTCCTCTGTGTATTAGCTCTGTCCACACTGCCTTGATTCTTTCCCTCCTTGAATGCCAAGCAGCTCTTTCATACTGTTTACTATGCAGCTTGCTTAATCACATCTTAATTGCCCCAGCATTTTGTATATCTGAAATACCTTTCACTTCCACGCAGCAGTGGGAATATCCTCCATCTCACACGTCAACACAGCTCAAACGAGCAAGTAGTGGGTGCTGGCAAGGAGCTCTCCTGTTATTTACAACAAGCCACATCCCCAGCACAACTTAGCCCAAAAGACTCCTTTCTGCCTTATGGTTTACAGCACTCAGCACTCTGCAGGCCGCAGGATGCTGGCTTTTCCCCACAGGTCTGGATATTTGCTTCCACTACAGCACTTTAAGTACATAAATCCTGTTCTAATACTGCTTTTTCCATGTTAGCAATTACTGCCGAACCCACAGACATGTTATGTGACCAGGACTGAGAGGTAATTCACACAACTAAAAAGAGGTAAGTAGATGCCTGTAACCCACTTCTTAGGAAAAGTTACTCCACATCATGGATAATTTGAGAGTCCCCTGTATTGAGTAAACAAAAATTAAATCAACTTTGGCCCAATGAATTTCAACTCTGTGGGAAAGAGCTGTAGACAGCTACATTTCCAGCCTTTAATATACAACCCCATTCTGCCTCTGTGGGACTTTTAAAAAAACAAATATTTACTCAGACCTGAAACACAGCTATACGGAAAAATGTATTTGCTTACATTGTGAAAAGCCTTAATTAAAAAGTAGTTTTGTAAATGTAATTTTTATGCTCCTGTAATATATCTCCTTGTCCAAGATGCAGTTTTCCAATTAGAGCATTAGGGTTTTCTTAACTGTTCAAAAAGGAAATCCATCTTTAAAAATAAAGCTATGAAACCTATTTATGTTAGAAAATGTCAGAATTATAAAAAACAGCACTTAAAATTCACCTGAGGAAATGTGAAGGGAGAAAAGAACCTCATATGATTCTCGTGTAGCTGTCGGTGCCTGCTGCTCATCTAAGATGTGTACTGAGAAACAGTGGTTATTGGTAAGATATGCAAATGTATATCATACTCACCAAGATCAGATATCCTGAGGAAGAAGAACCATTTTGATAATTATCTCCCCACACTAACATTTTTGTTCCACTAAAGTCTAGGGTTTTTCAGTATTAAAAAGTTATGAGAAAAATATTTGCATAAAGCAATAATGACATTCAACATCTATTCATTGAATATATCAAAAAATTGATATAATCTTGACTACCAAACATATACAAGTACATATAACAGGTCCCTGGACAAAAGGAAAAATTGAACTTCCATATGTACTTGTGTAAGTGAAACTGTGGAAAATGTTTCCAGTATTACTGATGGAAATACTGTATGTCATACAGTATTTGCTCAGTGGTTTTATAGAAATATTTTCCTTATTTTGTTAGGACTTTGGATTATAGTCAGGTATAAAAAAATTTAATGTAGTAACAACTTACACATCTCAAGCAAATGATACAGACCGTTCAAGCTGCTTTCATTTCCTTTTCCAGAGGAACAGTGAAAAACGAAAATGCAGAATAACCCCTGTGTTGCTGACTTCAGACATTACCCACAAAAACTACACAGAAACCTCTAGAACAACAAAGCCTGCATCTGCCCTACCATTCTTTATAGGACAAAAGGATACTTAGAGAATAAAACAAGTGCTTCTCAAGGAAGAAATAGGAAAAAATGGTGAATATAGATTCCTTCCTGTCATTGCAAATAGTCTTAACACATTTTTCTAGCAATAGCATTCATTTACAAAGGAAGATAGACAGATACAAGACACCCAACTAGCACAAGCAAATTAAGAGAAATTGAAAATAACTCCTTTAAAAAAATGGTGCTAATCATATTGTTATCAGCCCACATTAATGCATTGTGTAAATCACACAGCAAACTGGATTTGTATCTTGACCTTTCTCAAAATGCTTAACACTGACTAAAAGGCTCAGTGCAGTGTAAACATTAGTAGACTTGTATAAACTGGGGCATTACGAGTTACAAGAGTTTCAATCCCTAGTTATTACAGAGTTTGTTAAAATTTCCCAAGGTTGTCACCTCTGACAGACTCAGATACAACAAGTAAAAAATACCCCAAGTATTTAGTACTGTTCTGGGGCAATGATGCATAGTTTAGGTACTGCCCAAGAAATACACTCTTCACCCACCTTGAAAGTAGACCTGAGAAGTTCTAGGGTTTTACTTCAAGTCTTTGAACAAAAAAATAAAGTAGAAGCATTTTAAGCATTAATCTTTTACTGTTGCAGCATAGAAAAGCAGTTTAGGAAACTTGAACAGTACTAAGGTAGAGTTGTTTCCACAGTCACTGTTTATAACTTCCAAAACTATGTTGAAATTTAGGATAAGCAAGTACATTAAAACTCTGTCTACAGAAGAGAAAACACTGATTAGCTTGTTTTTTCTTGTCAGTAAATATTTTTGGGCTCTTGGTTAATTCAAAATAAATCTTCAGTATGCTATAGAATGGAAACATTAATTTCTGCTCTCCAAACAGAAAATAGTGAAATTCTCTAAGCAATTTGTAGTAGCAAGGTTAAAAGATAGTTAAAATTCTTCTAGCATCATCTAGTGAAGTTACAACAGCTACACAAATAAATGATTATTTCAGATACTTGTGCAGACTCAGAGCTCAGTGGAACACAGTATTACATTTATGATCTTGGCATGAGAGAGTCAAAAGAACGAGGTTCAGGCTTGTGACTGTTCACTGCTGACATCCATGCATCCATTCCCATTTACTATCACCACCTACCTACTAGAAAATGAGGCTGACCAAATGGATAGAGAAAGCCTTGTCTAGTAGTAGCAAGACATCATCATATCTAAGGATTATACTCTAAAGTCTTAAAAGTCAGAGTTTTACTATTTCTTTCAAAAACAGTCAACAGGAACACTTTAAGCCAGGTGTCAGGGTGGCCAGTTACAGGTTCCTAACAGCAATTCTACCTGCTTTTGAGGCAATGTGTTACTGAACTTACATTCAGAATTTTTCATTCTGTCTCCTACAGGAAGGGGAATCAACAGTCTTTCTGTAATTTTGGGAAGATGCATTACGCACGCAGGTTAATTAATTTGCTTCCATAATCAGACAGGGGAGAAGAGTATTAGGATTCCTCCTTGATATGAGTCATTCTTGTGGAAACTCCCAACTTCCTCACTTACTCATAAACCAAGGCCAAAGAGTGCTGAGTAAGTACATAGCTCAGAATTGCAGGGACAGGTAATCTGCCATTACAAATACTTACTAAAAGTTCCAAAGTCCTCTTTCAAAGCCCTTTTTCAGGTCTGAAACGAAATCAGCAAACTTAATTTCCAAGGGGCATTTCAAGCAGTTTGGAGACTGTCTACTCACCTTTGAGATATGTATTTATAAAAGTATAAGCAAGAATAATAGACATGTTTTTTTCAAGAGCTATTCCTTTCAAGGGCCCTGCAACAAATTTGTTCCAAATGGCCTGAAAACCAAAAGTGATTTTATGATTATGGTAAAAGTAAAAAATCTTCCTACCAAGTCAAGAGCTATTTAAGCTATTAAGAGTTCAATATGTCAACTCCATACTCCAAGTATTGAGTTGTCAACTCCATACTCCAAGTAATAATACTCCAAGTATTATTTAAAACTCTATAGCAGCCAGCAAAATATAGCAAGAATTACTGTAATATTATTTTTAAGATGGTATTATACCAAATGCACATACTGGGTCCACTTTAATTTCTTTCATAGATTTTGAATGCAAATCCATGAAAAGCACTTTGCAATAATGTTGCTGGGAACTACCGTGGCTCCAAACGTTTCCTAAGAAAGATCATGAACAATGTCCTGTGAAGCCGAGAGCAATGGTAAGGAGCTGTATATGGGCTTGGTGGGTGGCTGGATGTTGGAACCTACCAAAAGGACAATCTACTGAAGAGCTGAAGGGCAGATGAACATAACTGCATGTTAGTTTTGGATGCGAAGACTATAGGCCAGGCTTAAGCCAGGCTTGATGTAAATGTTAATAGCACCTTAATTGACAAGTTCTCAGTTTATATCTTACACAGTGTTAAGTAAAACCTATTTATCCTACGAAACTGCTACCCCACAGAACTCCAAGCTTCCCCTAACAGTACCTTCACAATAAATAATAAGTAAAACCAACTAAATATAAGGACTGATGGAGTATGGAAATACCCAGGAAACTGGAAAAAGAGAACCTCAATTATAAAGATAAATTTATTTTATGATAGTCTCTTCCTGATGTATTAACCAGCATTAGCAAAGTACATTTTAGCAAGAGTTTCTGTGTTATCTACTCAACTACCTGGCTAGAACGTATCTGAAGACAGTCGTAATTCAGAATGGGCAGATGGCAAGACCAGGCTTAAAACATGATCATTCTCTTATCTGTTTTCTTACACACAAGGGAGGAATTATTTTGATAGAAGTTTCACGACACCTCATCCAAATCCTTTACATTGAGGAACACTACAGCTAAGGGCCTTCGGTTTTCATCCTGGTACAAATGCCTAGCTTGCCTTAGTTTCAGCACGCATCTCTCAAATAGGAAACAGAGTAGCATTCTTTCAGGTTTCAACATTCGTTGGACTCACTACAAACAATGACTGAAACCTCATTTTCACATCCAAAAATAAACAAGAACAGGGAGAGATTAGATTACATAGCAGCAATCAGTGACTTCTGCTACTACAGGGAGAGAGGCTAGTATCCATAAAAGGAGACAAGGTCCCAAGTTGAACTGTACTATTTTCCTTTGAGTTTGACCTTGAATGCACCATGACATTGAGAAACCCTTTAACTTCTCTGTTCCTTAGTTTGCTCTAATAAAACAATATATATATACTTGCCAAAGTGCTTTAATTATGAAGACTGGCGACACAAACTGTAATATTAAAAATAGATTTTGTTAACACCAACTCTCAGCTCAACTTGGAACAAAGAGCTGAATTTGTGCCTCGTATTTAGAAATGAAATTTCTAAATTCTAAATGGAAATTACTTGTGTTGACCCAATCCCACAAAGAACAGTTACACGGAAGAGCCTATATTTTAAAATCCAAACTGTCAATCACAGCCACGTCTGCAGAACAACTTATCACACGTCATCTAACCAGTGGAGGAATCAAATCTGTAGAGCAGTAGCCACTGGAGGCTTTGTGGCATTAACCAGCTCTCAAAATACAGTTCAGCTCTATGGGAACATACCAAACATTCCCAGACACTCTGCCTGTAAGTTTACAAACACTCCATTAATAATGGTTTAAGCATCTAACAGGAGAGAGATGCTCAAACATTACATTGAGGGCCAACAGTATATGTAATGCAAAATATGACTTAAGATCACCTAATAAAGATAAAGAACATATTAAAAACCAGAGCTCCTTAAGAACTCAAGATTGTTTCCTCACTGGTATCTAGTAGGTGAAATAAATGTTTTGGACCACACGGTATGGAGAGAGAAGTCAGCAACAGCCAACCCACAGAGCAAAGAGGAGAGATGTAGAAGCATAACAAATGATTCAAAACGTGTTTGAAAGCTACAAGCATTAAGACAGCTTAGAAAACTGCATGACAACTGTATCTAGAGGGGGGTCGGGGGGGTGGGAGCAACATGTGGGAGAGAAAGGTGGAGAGAAACTTCAAAATTATTACTTTTGCTGCTAGTTTTCACCTCTATTTCGAGGTGAATCATCCAGGGGGATGATTCCGAATCATCCAGGGGACAGACCCTGATGACCTGGATGTTGGGATACGTATGGCACATTTAAGATTTTTCCATCTCCAACAAACTAGCAGGTTGTAGATAGTGGGTTATGGATTAGCAGAGAATTTATTCTGCTTATGTTTTTCAAGTGACAAGCCTTAATTAATTATATTTAGAATAATTATTTTGCTCTCATCACACCTCAGTCAGCTCCTATCGCTTCTGGGTTTAACCACTCCTTTTGGCATAGCTTACAGACATAAATACTCCTGCTCAAGCAAGCTGTAGGAGTACATGGCAACACACAGTACATTAAAAAGACATAGTAAAGAACAAGGAACACGGCCACCATGAGTGGACTGATACGATACTAAAACCTTTTACCTGGTAATTCCTAGTTCCAAGACCTAGGCATTAAGTAGTTGGGGGGTGGGGGGGTGGGGGGGGAAGTTGTGCTACAACTCGGGAATCAAGCACTCCATGATTTAAGGGGATAAACAGCTCATGTGCAAGTATTTTGACCTTAAGATATCGCCAACTTCATTTTTCATGCTCCTTCGAGGTGGCAGCATCCCTGTCAGGATGCATTCCAGGGACCACAACAAGCTGCTTCAGTTGAGCTCCTAAATATGTCCGTGTCTTCTTAGGAGGCACTGTATGCCAAAACACATGCCAGGAATGGATATGATGGATACAACAGCCCTGACTAGAATCCCAGCTCCTCAGCAGGTTCAGCAAAACCAAACTGTGCCACCTGTAAGCTTAGGGACTGGAGCAATGGGCCATTCCTCCTGCACTAAGGGAGATGAAGGAAAGGATTGGTCCTGGGCTGCAGAGACAGGGAGAGCCCCAAGAGTTGGGGCTGTTATGCCACCAGTATGACCTTTCTGGTAGCAGTCAGGCTAACTTACCGTGCTCTGACACATGCATGGTAGGCACCAAACCAAGTTGGTATTAATACCCCTAAGCAGTCTGCTGCTCCAGGCAGCTACCAACCTCCCCAAGCATAATTAGGCAGCCTGTCTGCAGCCTTCAAGCCCTACATAAATCCCAATGCCAGCAGCTGCAGAAACAAGAGGAGGTGCTTTGGTTTTGTTTTCTTCTTCATCTTTGTTCAAAGGAATGAGTGGAGAAGTTTACCTTTATCCTTCATCACTCATCTTCCTGGCTGCAAAAGTCTATTCATGGGACTCTTCCCTGTCCAGCTTTTCTGTCTGGGTTCTTTCCCAAGCTCCAAAACCCAGACCTGTGGCTTCTAGAAGCATTTCTAAGTAGGGGAAAATAAACTAAGATTTTAAAAGATTAATAGAAATAATAATTAAAAAAAATATTGTCAAACCAGCAGATCACTTTTGCTGTTGCCCAAGGAGTTCTATAAAGACTTGAGAGTTCTGGAGCTTGAAGCTGATTTAAGTTACTTAGTTGACCCTGTCTTTATGCTGAACACATTTTATATGCAACCCATAGGACTATATTTTTAAAAGAAAAGCTTAAATTCAGATGTTCACAGAACTCCCATGGAGGAGTATGCCATTTGCTGAGGCAAGGGCAAGTTTAGATTTTTCAGAGCCCAGCATTTTGATGTCTCACATTGCTATGCCAATGAAAACATTACTGGGGGGAAAATGGTTAGAATAAAACTCAGCAACATTGAGGATTTTGTGGAGGATGTCAGCAATATCATGACCAGAGCTACAGTCATTCTTGTTACATTTGTAGTCTGTTGCTCATGCAAGAATTCTGCATGGACAAGCTAACTTCAGCAGCAGGTCTTTCAGCTGATCTTTTTCTTCCATAAATGCTCCATTTCAAGACATTAGTCAAGGCCTTTTTTTTTCCCTCTGGTTTTTTTTGTGTCTGGGTTTTGTTTTTTTTCCCCCTCCATCTTTTTGTGAGGGCAGCCGGGGGCTTTTTGTTTCAGAAGGAACAAAAAAATTAAAAAAAAAAATTAAAAAAATTACAGTATTTTTTAATCTTCCACGGAGTGCTGATCATTATTTGAGCGATGGAATTTAATTAGATGGATCACTGGCTCATTTCCAAACAGTAGTTCCTCTTTTGCCAAGAAGCTGAAGGATGGTGCCTTCTGAAAGAACATTGAGCAACTTTTCTGGAAGCTGACTGACACGATCGTGTCTATTCCACATGCATTATTTGAATATCATATACGTATTTCAGTGTGGCATCAAAAAGATAAAGATCCATCTGAATACATGCAATTTAACCTATGTAAGCACATACTTCTTTCAGATTGCTCCTCTTCCTTTGAAAACACGTTTTTAAATGATGAGACAGTAAAAAGATATTATAATGCAGAAGTACTTAATAGGTAGTTCCCATGTTCTGTGTACTTATGTATACAATTACAAATTAAGTTATGACCTCTGTTACCCAAATGATTCATTCAAAATAGCAATAATAGCCTCTGACATGCATTACAGGCATGACTGCTAGCAAACTCCATTGACGTTGCTTAACATCTCTGACTAGTAGACGTGTTTTCAGTTACTTACAACTATGTCTAATTTTAATCACCACATTGAAGTTCCACAGACTTGGCAGGTTTTCTGCCTCAAAGGGACAAAACTCCTCAAAGACGAGTTTTTAAAGTTTCATCCAAAAAATTTCAGCTCTTTATTAGGACATGGCTAGAAATCACCTGGAATGTACTTTGGAGACACAGGTGTAGTTAAAATATGAGACTAGCATCTTAAATAGATGAGAATCTCCTACTTTTCCTATAACAATTTCCCTTTAAAATGAGGATAATTCCATCTCTCAATGACACTGTGAAAATTCTCTGAAAAAGCTCGAGTTACTCTAATCACAAACACAATACAAAGGACAAGAAAATTACTGACACTATCTTCAGAGCAGTTTAAGCAAACAAACAAAAAATCAAAATAAGATACAATTCCCACAGAATTAAAGGACAAGAACAACAAAATACCCCCACCTTCTCCCAGCCTTTACACATTTAAGGAAGCTACCACATAACTACAGACTGGCCCAGTTGTAGTTTGCATATTAATCTTCATTTGAGCATTTTTCAACATTTCATAAACTCATTTTTCTGGTGGGCAATGGGAGATGTGATATACACACAGTGTCTGGAACTGGCATGACTGCAGCCCAGTGGGTCCTTCCAGCATGTCATGAAATAAAAGGACCTGTTCTACCAAAGGACAGAAGGACATAATTTCTATCCCACTGTATTCCTTGTTCCTAGTGACCTTGTTAGGCAATTATCTTCCTTTATAAGTGGAAATCTGGAAGCTTGCCACTTCAAATAGCTGCATAATAAATGAAATTGTCTGCCAAGAGTACTCACCTGTCATACCTGTCTTTCATACTGGGCAAGGTTTTCATTCTGTCTTCTAAAACTTTTGGATATGGGCTGCATCTAACTATGCTTAGGCAAGACAGAAACAGTCACATCATCAGAAGAGGATCTGGGATTCTTCCTTGAATACACAAAGTAGTAGATGAGTAAATGTGCTAACCCAACAAGTCACCAGGTTTGTCTTTCTCGGGGAAACCCAGCACAACAATGTACGCCTCCTACCTGTTTCTAGCACAGCCTAACCACAAAAATTTAACTCTATTGAGTTAAACTCTATTAACTCTATTAAACTCAAATAATAAAGAGCAAAACAAGTATTTTGTAGACTCACTGTTTACCTTTTTTTCTGATTTTTCTTCAGTAGTATCTTCCCAGACACATGAGTTTTCTTTTAGATAGCCTACAACTTTTAAGACCCAGGCTAAGGCAAATCTAAGTCATAGTGACCGAGTCCTTCAGGGAGTAGATGCAGTGCTTGCACCTGCCAGGAAATAACAGCTGACAACTGAGCAAAACTGAGAAGAATCCATCTACATGAGCCTCATAGCTTGAAAACTTTTCCTGCTTTTCCAGATAAACTGGGCAGAGCCGCAGGAGACAAGCTTTCCACATTGTAAATGGAGCAGCAATCAAACTGAACTGCATGATCCTCATTCTCTTGAGCACTCACACTGAAGTCAAGAACAATTATTTGAGATAGTACCTGTGGCTCTTGACAAGGAGACACAAGCTTCTTGCAACTGCTATAACTTTATCGCACTTAAATATCCTGAACTCGGACAATAACTAGAATATGAACAACAGAAAACAAGTCAGAGGGCAGACAAGAGAGGAACCCTTATGTTTCATACAAAGCATCACCAGGAATCTTTTCCTTGTTCACAGACAAAGAGCCAGCTTGGAGGCAGAAAGGAAAATTATTAAAGCTATGCCTTCATAGAGAAGAGTTAGGATTTAGTAATAAATACAACTTTGCAAAATGAAGTAAAGCATGTGTATGCTTGCAGTAATCTAACAGAGACCTTTTTCAATTTGATTCCATAAAAAGTTATATTAGCCCCTGAGAATAATCAGGACTTTCAATGTCTCCACAGGCACTGGGGGAAAAAAAAAAACAAACTAAAACAAAACAAAAAATGTAGATCAAAGCATATATTAAAGCGTCAGCCATCAAACTCTGGAGCCATAACAAAGGCTTTATAATCTAAAAAAGATTAAATTGTTGCTATTTTAGAGTGTTTCTGTGAGTGAGAGATAAATGAGAACATGGTAGAGGTCCAAAATATACCAGCTGAATAAAACCCAATCTGTTATATTTTCCAAGACAACAATCTGCTCTATGAGCTTTATTAGAAAAAGCATGGCGAGTCTAGCCAATTTTTCCCTGAACAGGAAAACCTCAGCCCTGTATATGAATGGCAAGAAGAGCCAAAGAGTGTAACAAAGACCCTTTCAAACACGGGAAAATCTAACTAAGAAGGACAAAATGGCTACTGTGAAAGAACCAAAACTTCTATACCCTAATACATTTCCAAAGGTGGGGTTTTATAGGAATACATGACTTTATTTGTATACCCTTACACTACACACTAATGTCATATCAGTTCTTTTGAAGTATTTCACTAAATAAAACAAGTGTAAACTGTGACAGACTCAAAGTGAAGAACTGTACACTCTTGCAGAATTGTTTGGTCACAGTACAGTTGCTCTGAATTTTACACTGCGTATTCACAGCTCTGTTCACTTTACAAAGCATTTTGAAATGGAAAAACCTCCAGCTATAAGCAACTTCTGAATGTCAGCTCACTGTACTACCTCCTATATTGCTAGCTACTGAACAAACACCCATTGGGAAGGTTAATACAAAACTTCAGCAATTAAAGGAAAAATCTTTTAAGTTGCTCCTTTGAAGAGATTCAGACAAGCAAACTAATTATTGTGGCAGATCCTGGAAACATCTGATTGCAAACCGCAGAGGACTTGACAATAGCACAATGGATTTTGTTCAGAAGAAAAAAAGTGGGAAAAACACCAAACACTCCCATTCCTTTAGGATGACCGAGAAACTTAATTTGGGGCAAAATACATTTTACCACATCACATGTTTTTCTCTGGAGTTTTACCATCTATTTCTAAATAAACTAGATACTAAAGCTGTACACATTTTCAGAGACCACCAATTTGTTTTTTCTCCAAAACTGGGACACCTGTAAAACCAGCAGTTTCCATATAACAAATTAAGGACACAGAAAGATGACTTAATGACTGATCTCAGAAATTCATTAGATTGCAGTATACTGCTTCCTGCTAGTATTACCATTGGAATTGGTTATTTGTTCTAATAATGGACTCTCTGTGGAAACGTTACGTTTCCTAGGAGTGCAAGCGAATTGCCATCAGTCTCTGGAAGGAATAAAATAAGAGAGAGAATCAAAAACAACCTAGTAAAGTTTCTTAAAATCAGCTTTTGACTGTTTGCTACTTACATATCCTATGTATCACACAAACCAAAGGTCAAAGAAGAGAGCAAGCTGGACAACAGAAAAACAAAGCTTTTTGGAGTTTCATGATCTAAAAGGTTTCACTGCAGACCTTTTGTCTTTAAAAGACATTTTAAGTACTGAACCGCAGCTGGCTTTTCAGCAAAGCACAGAAATAAAAGGCATAGGATAAGGAAGTGGAGCCCACGAATACAAAGTGAAAGATGAGTTTGAAACAATTCTGTGAAATATGCTCTATTAAGACTGATGTCACCAGAATATGTCATGTGAAAATGTGTTTTAAAGTACAGAATTTGAGGTCTCAAAGTAATTTCTCTCTTGCATAAAGCAATATCAAGATTATGTTTTGCTATTTTCGGACTTTAACAACAAAGGGTTGGGTTTTTTTCAGGGTTTTTTTTGGGGGGGGTTGGGGGCAGCGGAGGGACACATCCCGTAACAGGTGCAATGGTACTGGTTAAAACAATTGTAGCAGAAGGAAAAAATCATTGCCTTCATTAACATTTAAATCAAATGGGCTGTCTGGCTAAAGTCAGGGAAATTTCATTCCTGAAACACAGGCTTGCCGCATGAAGTATGAATGTGAGAGTTTACTTATTTTTATGTCAACGATGGTGCTACTATGCCAGCTAAATTATGACCATATTGAGATCTTTGTGAGCACATCTACAGCAACAGAAAAACTGGTTTAACTGCTTTCAATCTGGTTTTAGTCAAATATTGTTCAAAGTCGGGTGAGCCCAAGTAACTCAAGTCACTATCTAATTCCTTCCTGATATGATGGGCTGTACAGTATTTGAGTACATGCAGGCAAACCAAAGTCTAACAGCAACAGATAAACTTGGTTGTCTTTGCAATAGGAAAAGGCTCTAGGCAGAGTGAAGTACAGAAGTTTCTGGCTTTTGGTTGGGCTATGAAGTAAAACAGCATTTTGCTTTCCCTGCTGGGTTACTTCTAGCACTGTTAGCACTGGATGTAACTAACAGGATAAAGTCCATCTGCGCTCCCCTCTCGGGCCCCTTGACATGTCTCATCAGTGCAGCCACAAAGCCCCTTATGCTGCTGCGAGATCCCTTAAGTAACATGCCGGCCACATCACTGCTACTGGTTCGGCCCTTTCTACTGGCCTATAAAGAATGCAATGTTTTGGTTTGCACAGTTGGAACACACAATGAAACATCTTAAAAACTGTTTCAAAGTCAAAGCTTACTTTTTTTTTTTTTTAGTATTTAGCAGCACCTGAACACTCATAGCCTGCCCAGAGCACTAGTGTTGTGCTCCAAAAGACCAATTCAGAACTTGGACAACTTCAACACATAAATGATGTGGGAACAAGCTTAGAAATACGTTTATCAAATGCATAGTCAGAGCCAACCAGCACCTGCATTCCAGGATTCACATTAAAGGAACAAAAGCAACCAGTCTACTCCCTCTTAATAAGTTGCTTGCTAGGGGCATTATTACTTGTAGCTGTTATTATCACTGAGCTGTAAGAACAAACATTTTCACCACATATTTATGAATATCACATGCATCTGATGTCATATGGCATTATACATTTGCAAAGAAAAAAACCAATTGTACTGTTTGAGTTTGTGGGGATATGCAACTAATGGACACATGGTGCAAAGGTTCTTTAGCTGACCCCCTCCGCCTCCAGCTATCCAACTCAAGCTGAACACGAATTACAAGAGTGCTAATTCTATATACATGGGAATATTGAGAAAAGTTTAACAAAAAATGCTGCAACAGCTGAAGTCATTGCATTGCATATAAAGACTCAGAGGCTGAGAGGACAGGCTTACATCTCCCATTCTTTGATGTACAACTTGTGATTCCAACTTGCAGCTGCACCAAACACGCAACAGGGGCTTCCCATAACTTCAGCCTTCCCTGTTACCATGTTCCTTCTCCAACAGGAAAGGGTTTTGCTCACTGATAACCAGAATATGCCTTTCTTGCAGTTTATCAGATCAAGCATTCAGAAGATTCAAAAAGAGAAATTCTGTTTAGTTCAGTGCAAAGATTTGCCATCTCAGCCAACCATAATCTCAGGTAAATATGAGGACGATATGATGTTGCTATTCTGGTTTTCTGCAATTGCTTCCAGAGAGAAACAGTCAGTATCAGAACATGGCTCGAAGCAATACTGAGCAAGAGTCTAACTGGAATCTGAGGAAAGATGAAATGAACCAAAAAAGCTTTTCCAGCTTCTTTTCCGAGATGACAAAACCCTTTCTGTTACTCCACTCATTTTCTCCCCATCTTATTAATATACCTGCATGGGCACAAAAGATGTGAATTCTTCATGTAAAACCTAACTTCAAGGAAAAGAAATCTCTCAAACTTTATAATACATCATAAAGTCCCAAAGAATGCACAAGAAAACTCACAAAGTCTCAAGACTATTTGCTTTTCCCTCAGATGTTGGCAGGAACATTTACCTCGTCTTTGTTCTAGCCTTGATGCAATACTGTATGCTGTCAGTTACACGGAAATTTCTCCAATTTCCAACAGAGAAGGGCTCAGGCTGTGCAAGGCTGGAAGTGGGTGTTGCTTTGCAGCACACTCAGCTGAGCTCAGCGTGGCCAGTCCTACGATGCTGGATGAGAGCTAAGGGAGGTAACCCAGCCGGATGGCTCAGCACTTGCCCTGCTTGAGATGGGTCTGGCAGCAAAGCATGTAAGATGACAGCCCACAGGGGGGTCCCCCAACCAGGCACCCACAGTCAGGCTATTGCAATAGGAGAAACAGGCAAACAACTCAAGAAAACATGATGCATTACCCATGTCTTCTGGGCAAGCAACAAGCCCAGCAACAATTTACCCAAACTACACAACACATTGAGTTAAACAGAAGCAGAACAATTCTGCTATCCAGTACAAAAGCACTCTTGCTGTTGTACCTCTTCAGAGTCCCATATCCAGCTCCAATCGTTCCCACCCCCACTTCCCTCCATTGCTTCATGCATTGAACACAGATGGTAGATAGAGCTACACTATGGTATTTATACACAGGCTTTAAAAGACTTACAAAGTATAGAAACTGATGTACTGCAAAGTGTATCTTTTTTGTAGCTTTCCAAATTTCCTAACAAATTACTTCGGGAGATTTAATGGTTAAACAATTCAGTAAGGGTATTAAGCGGACTTCGGAAAATAAGACCTGATCAGAAGATCATAAGTATGCTCTTCTTCATTTACTTACTGCAACTTCATCCACCAGAACTCCAAATAAGAGCTAAAGGACCAAGGAATAATACCAAAAGCACAGAGACACAAACAGGCATTTTTTTAAGTTGCTTTTAACTCTTACTTATTAGGTGGCAGGGTGCTCTTAGTCACTAAAGCAAAACTAAATGCACTAGAACAAGGATACATTCTTCCATCTTGGTCTGCCTGGGACACCTTGCCTATAGCAAATGTTTTCAATTACAGGAGTCTGGCATCGTTTTTTATGCTTTTAAGAAGATAAAACGCTAGATATGGCTGTCTTTCTTTTGAAGTATTTGAGTGCCCATACTACTGCCTCACAGTGTCTGAGAAGTGTTAAGTGTACAGCCTAGCTTGGAGAGCTGTTAATTCAAAACAGAGCTGTATAACTCTCTGGTTTGTTTAAAGCAAAGAAAATATCCCTCTGTTGAGACTCACTTGAAATTTTTTTTTAGTATTAGGATCAGCTTACTCCCTGGAAAGCAGCATGAAGTAGTAATAAGAAAGTCAGATTTATGAAGAAAAAAAAAAAAGACCAAACCCATAATACAAGTAGATAATGTTTTTCTCTAGACTAAAATAATGCCAAGATCCTTCCATAGCCCCCCAAATAAGATTTTTTGTCAATGGGATGAAGTCTTCAAGAAAGTAAAAAAACCTCAAGAACTCAAGCATACCATCACTATGTGTGTGTGTTTCAAAACATTTTAAAAGAATTTAGAGCCTTTTCTTCACCGTCTATCGAAGTGTATAGCAATTTTTCCAGCAAATGACAATCCAGTAATTGACAGTTAAATTTAAGGAACTGAAAAGAAATTATTTTTTTTCTACTGACTGACTTACATTACAGTCATCACAGATGTTATCATAAAGTCTTGTAACAAAAAAGAAATAAAAAAGGAGTCATTTTCTGTTTGACTGACAAAACTGAATACATGCTACATCATGGCTTTCAGAGTATTTTTAGCTTAAAAAAAGATTTCCATTTTAGGTCATTACAGCCAAAGAATACTGCTGATAAGTAAAATCAGTTTTGTTATCAACCAGACAAAGCTCAAGTCCTTACTGCTATGGTAATTAATTTCTCATCATTTATTTCATGTGGCTGGAAGGGGTAGAAAGATTTCTTCCTGGACATTTTTCCATTCAGAGTCCTAAATCATTTTACAAGTTTCATCTATCAATCAAGTTGAACTTTGCTCTAACAGCAGCAGCAGCAGAACTTGTATCCTTACAAGTAGCAAATCAGTTTATAAGTGTTTAGGACGATTGTGTTTGCATAAGCTTTTGTATTTAACTGCATCAGTGTAAGAACAGACTTGAAGTGGAACACCACATATGCTTAGACAAGGCTTAGCTATGATAAGCTGACTCAATTTGGACACAGCAAAACTGCTGAAATGCATTTATAATAATGTTATCCAATTTAATTAAATATATTTTGGCCTAGCTACATTAAATACCTATATAAGGTCTCATTTTCTTCAGGCAGAAGATGGGAATTAATTGTTAACTTAGCTATAATCACATATTATAGAAGATGAACTGCTAGTTCATCCCTAGGAAAAGAAAAATCATTAAAATAAAAGACTTCTCCAGCTTTTTATGAAGCATTAAGTATTTACCCACAATGTAAAGCACTGGAAAGTGCTGGGAAAGCCCTATCACTGTTTTAACAGTCTGGAAAGAAAAAAAAATAGTGAAATTTAGTTCTTCTGAAAATACATCAAATTATGCTTCATGATCCAAGAACAATTCTCAACCTGACTTTTTGTTTCAGCACTGACATACATACTTCTTACAATTTTTAAAAATAGATTTAACCTAATCTCTACTACATTTAGAAATACAGTAATCTATGCATTAAAAAATATACTTGTATTCCTATAAATATATACTTCACTTATGTTTTACTTATAATTATATATTCACTAAATGCACTAACGTGTACTTTACTTAAGCAGTACTTGGAATCTAGTATGCTATTTTAATAATATATGCTTGAAACTCAGCTGTGAATAAGATATACACTAACTCCATATAAGAAATGTACATGAAAGTACTTTTCAGTCAAAATTTGCCCTTCAAGAAAATAGATATTAGGGTTATAATATATATTACATTTCTAAGAATCAGTATTGAAGACTTCTTGTCAAGATTTGCTCTTTAAAAGGAGAAATGAATGCTACTACATGTTACATTCAAAATCAAAATACAGATCTGAGAAGCTAAACACAATGCTGCAAGAAGTTAGCAGCTCCCTGCTTCAAAGTTTTAAATTAGGCTTACACAATGCAAAGCTCTAGTGATGGAAAGATTAGGCTCACAGTTATTAACTAGTAAGAGAAGAAGGAAACAAGCAACAGAACAACACACAAAAAGTGGAGGAGATTGAAACTAAAAGCAGATTTTGGGCACAAGAGGTCCTTTGATTTGTCCTTTTCTCTAGCTAGGAGACAAAATAAAAAAAGAAAAGAACTCGACATAAGGAGAGACAATAAAGGGCTGGCCTGTTTTGGCTTCTCTTCCCGTTCCTTAAATACATATCTATGTAAACTTGCAAGCAAATAAACATTTCTCTTTGCTTCAGCTGCCACCCACTGGAAAAGGAAAGCAACATTAATCCCAAATTGCAATACCATAAATGGGTCAGAAAACCAATCTGACAGATGCTAGTACAGATTACATTAAAGCCCTGGGATTGCCTTGAAAATCTTAGTGGCACTGCTAGAAATAAGCAAGCTTGCAAATTAAACTGAAACAGAAAACAGAATACAGCAACAAGCCAGAGTTCCACTTCCTCTACCTGCCCCAGCCCAGGCTGGTGGGCGTTCGGGTTGTATGGCAAAAGTTTTGGAGAGGAGCTGGAGTTTGCAAGGATGAAGTGAGAGTAACAGGGCTGGCAGCACCCCTCTGACAAACATCGTGCAACAAGGACGAGCAGCATCGCATAGCCTGGGAGTTCTCATCGCTCTGCGCTGGGCTGCTCCTGCTGTACTCCAGGTCTCTCTCTCTCCTCATATTACTGCTCTCTCTCCCACTTGCTCTTGCCTTACAACAGTAATCAACTTTGTTGCCTAAATGGCAGCTTCGGCATTCCAGCTTTCCCTCATTGGTAACCCCCCTATTCCCTTCAATGGACACATGGGATGTCTGTGGTGCAGGAAGCTGGTGGTGCAGATCCAATAACTTAATCATTTAAGTAATAGAGCAATGTGGAAAGGCTTGCTGAAAAAACAGTATAGGCTGCAACAGAGCATTATCATCCACTTCAGATGAAACTTGGTCTAACTTTAGATAAAATAAACATATACTTACACCAAAAGTGCTTACCTAGGATAGCAATATGAGGAAAAGCATGCATGAGGAAAAGATGCAATGACAGCAATATAACAGCATGTTGCACAAATGCAACAAAACTCACCCTTAAACTGGAACACTGTCCTGCAAACATGCAATTCTGGTGAACCTGCACTGAGGGTGTGATGGCTCAGCCAGGGAAGTCAGCAATCACAGCTGAGACCATTGGGCAAGCAAACCTGAATGATACAGACACGACCTGACTTCCTGGAGAAAAAACCCAACCTCTATTAAAATGAGACCGAATAAATGGGGAGAATTAGATTCCAGAGAAACTTCCATATTTAAGATATTCTCAAGCGTATATGCGATGAAGCAAGTTTTGCTAACAGAATAGCTACTCTGCAATTATGCATGAGCTGAAAGGTATAAATTGATTGCAGATTCCCTCACCGTAAGAGTCTAAGGAAACTGGAAGAAGGGAAAAAAAGCCTAATACAAGCTCTGTGGGGATTAATAGACAGACCTGTAAGTCCTTTGGTCCAAATCACACATTTCCTCAAAAAGGCCTGTAGAAAAAAAAAAATCTACCAGGAAAAAATATCTGGCAATATCCCCTCATGAAATTTCTCTTCTGCTGTTGTAAAGGTGGGGAGTCCCACAGTGGAACAACTTCACTGGACTTGCACAACAAGAGATGCTTCTTTCACAGGGCAGAGTCAGGTCCAAGATACCTGCCAAAGTTGTAATACTACTTCGAGCTGTATCTTCCTGCTCTCTAGTTCCCCAACAGGATTTTTTTCTAGGCAGGACACAACTGTTGTCTACTGACCCTTGGTTGTACCTGTCCTTCCCTAACCCTTGTGCTAGGTTTGAAGGAACTAGGTAACTGGGGATGCTGGAGTCTCCTTCTTAGCTGAGAGAATGGGAGAAGACATGTTCAAGTGCCAATGGCTCACTGCATTCAGATCAAAGCAAAACGGGATGCATTTTAGCTCTTAAATTACCTGGAAGAATTTAGGTCCACATTAAGAAGCTCTTGCCCCTGGGATGCTGCTTCTTAGATAAACTTGTCAAACAGAAATCGTAAGTGTCAGCTCCTGTCAGTTATCGAGGAACACAAGCAAATGTAATATGAGAGAGCTCGCACAATTTCCTGACAGACAAATCTGCTCTGGATATTTGGCAACTGGCATTCCCAAATCATTAGTAAGAATATTTGAGTTCAGTGAAGGCCACAGTCATCGGCCAACAGACACATAAGGAAACACATGTTAAACTCTTGTTGAACAATTCACAGCTCAGCACAAACACAGCATTAACAGACCACCACACTGGATGTGAAGAAATGTAATCATCATCACTCAGTGACTATTAAAAAAAAGAAAAGTTTCTTTTAAAAAAAACCCAAACCAGATATCTATCAATACTGCAAGCATCTATAATCAAATCTACTCCTTCACATGCAGAGATACTTGTATGACTGATGGTTTCAGATCCAGTTTTATTTAATCTATAAAAGGAACAGAGTTCGTTATCAAAATGAAAGATCCTGGCAGCACCTACTTGATGCGAGACAGCCATCTGTGCTCTCTCTTACAGGAATAGACATTAAATACATTTTTTAAAATAAGCAAGAATAAATCTTACTTTCACAAGAGTTTTCCAGTAAAATATTCTGACACACAACTGTGTTCTTTAGCAAGTGAAATATTTTCTCCAGTTCAACAGGCACTAATAAAATCAGTAAGGTACCAAATACTCATTTTGGTTACATAGCCAGCAAAATGCAGTCACCCAGAGGCATTACAAAACATATCATAAAAATCTTGAGACAAAACGTACAGGGCAGTCAGTGTCATATTTCAAACATGACAGTCTTTCAAAGTTATTGCACTATGTCTATTCATCTCAATTTTCCTTGAGAATACAAGTTAAGAGCATATAATGGGTCCTACTTGCTACTGGCTGGACCGTATCTTCCTACCAAATTCTCACACAGAGGGCTTTTTGAAAAGGAGGGACTGTTTCTTTTAAGAAATACAAAACTCTTCCTTTGTTCAAATAAGAATCAAATACAGTCTCCTCCTAGAATAGCATAGTTCAGCCATCAAACAATGTGTTAGCAATAGCTTAGCTACACTGCCTTTGTACTCACTGGGGAATTTCCCAGAAAAAGGCAGACTGCAGAAGCCAAGCCTAACCTTGAGTTTGGCTGCCAGACATTTTTGATCATCTTTTCAAGTATCTATCTACATATTCAAGCATTTAAATCTTAAAAAAATCTGGCTATAAATTAAAAAAAAAAAAGTTTTACTATCAGAAAGATAAATCTGGTATCACAACCAAAAATCCTTCTTCCCTTAAGCTGTTCCTCATACTGAATATTGATACATTTGATGCACTGAAGTAAATTAGGTATCATTAGTATGATGAGGAACAAAGGGTACTGACTAAACACTCAGATTTCATGAGTTCCTTAGGCAGAAAAACCATGGCAAAGCTTAAACTGCACTTCCTCAAGAAACCAGAGAATATGATAAAGAATCAAATATACAAACAAGGACTTTATTAGATCTCTGATAAATAGGTGTTGATGGAAAAAAAAATTTTCAAACACTCAGAAAGTAACTGGACACTTGAGTGCTAAAAAACCATGCAGTTTTCTCTCTTTGTCATCTCATCATTACAAATTTGTCACACAACAAACAACTAGGCTAAACCAGCACAGGTCTAGGCTTTCAGCTCCAAATCAGTAGCATGTGTGACTTCAGAGCTCAGGGGTGAGGAAAAAAGCTGAGGCTGAAGTTTAGATTTACTGCATATGTTTCAAGATATGCTGTATTTATAGCAGGTAGCCAGGAGTAAACCAGGTCTATAAATACTTAAATCATTTATGAGACTGCAAAAGACTAAACATAATGCAAATCAAAGCCACTCATGCACAAACATACATCCCATTTTAGAGCTTTTCAGCCATCCCCGAGATGAGAAACAAGATACTAATTCAGAAAACTCCTCTGAGCCCAGTGAGGTGGAAGGGACTTCAGCCCACATGCACCTCTTCAGAAAAGAGAGGGACCCTTACTAAGCTGTTCAGGAAGAGCTTGTTTTAGTAGGGCCTCTTTGCCACAGACACATACAATGCCTAGTGCAAGGATACCTTCACCTATTAACCAGTCTCCTAGGAGCTATCCCAATTCCACTCTCACTACCAATGGGTAAAAGTGAAACCACTGGGTTGCATTTCAACCAAACAAGACCATAGTTTGCTCACAGCTCTAAGGAAAAGTATTAGGAATAGCAGGATAGGAATATATGTTGCATATCTGTTTTGTTCTCAAAAGTGGGTAGCACCTTGGAATTAAAAATAATCTTGTTCTGGGGCATACAGAGAGGCACTGCCTTTTTTTTTTTTTTTTTTTTTTTTGTAAGTTTGATGGTTGGCTGATCAAATGGGAGGAGGTGGCAAGCATGCACCTCCTCCCTTAGCAGTCAGGCAAGTATCATACAAGGCTTAAAAGCTTAACATGCATCAGTTTCATGAAGTTATCTGTGATGGTCACTCCCAGACTTTATGGATCATGACTATTATTATATGAATACCAACTATGCTTAAATATCCTTAAATAAACTTTTCCAGATAGAGCATTACACTCACTGGCAAAGAAATTACCAGGAAACACATTAATTTCAGTAAGAGGATACTGTAAAAAGTAGTCTGTGGTTTTATGCACTTTCTTAGCTTGAGAAATATTTTTAAAGAATTGATTTTACAGCCTGCCTCTCTGTTTTGCAGCTATTGATATACTATTGATATATCTGTGCTGCACCACTTCCACCTTTTAGTCCGAAACTGTAAAATCTATTGTCAATCAGAAAAGAACAACAACTAATGTAATAGGTTCAAAACGTAACTTCATGGATGTCAGGGCACCTTTCTGTCACTGAAAGGTAGACATAATGTTCCACTTGCATAAATTTTAATTTAAAAAAAGCCAACAGAAAATAATCTGAAACACACAGATATACATATCAGATTTCCATTCTCTGTGTCAGTGTTCCTTGTAATACAGAGTCTGGTCTAGATGAGACCAGAAAAAAAATCTTGCACCGCTCTTGCCAAGGACAGATTTGTGAGGTCCCCAGTACTCCTGTGCCAGATCTCTCATTTCTCTACCTTTCTTGGTGTCTCTGGTAACAGGAGCAGCACACTGGTGCAGCTTCCAGTCATAAAGGCAGCATGTATAATCTAGGTGGCCCTATAGAGCTAGAGGCAGTACACTACTTCCTACAGAGCAGACTTTTGCAAAATTACTCGAATATCATAAAAAGCTGATGGCGTAGCTCTGGCTTAGAGAGGTAATGCCTCTTTAAGAACATGTAAAAACTCTCTTGCAGGTAGAAATAACTGCCTTTTAAATGAGGACATAACACAAGTCATTTCAGCATTATTTTACCAAGGCTGTAAAGAGCTCTCCCAGGCTCATCTCTGTTAATTGCATCTTTGCAAAGCACAGCCAAGCAGATGTGGAATGATTACTTTTAATGTGCTACCCAAATAGCTTTGAATGGGCACAGGTAGTTTTCCCCCTTTCCCTATTCCTGCTCATCCTTTGGCTCCACATAGAGCTCTATAGAACCAAATTCTGCACTCAGATTATGCAGGTAAAGGAAGATTCAGAGAAAGATGACAAGTTTTGCCATGAAGCAAGGAAAACAGTTAAAAAAACTACTGGAAGACAAACTGTTCTGGTGCTTTTTAGGCAACTTTTGGACAGAACCTGATGACCAGGATGGAGAAGCTGCATTAATGCAAGGATAATTCCAGAGAAAAAAATCGCATTACCTTTCTCAGCAGTGGATGATTAACAGAGGAATTCAGTTCCTAATGGAGTCAGCCAGCCCCCAGACTCCACTGGTAAATCCCTTCTTGTCATCTTTCACATTCAGCTCTGACTCATCTGCAACAACCATTTCTATCCCTAGCCTATTCTTTTTACAGTAGGTTAAGTATATATTTCATAAATGTAGTGAGGGGGATGGTGGACTATAGATACATAACACATTTGGACTGCAGCATGAAAAGACACACCTGAGTTAGCTTTAGGGAACTTAAATACCTGTGTCAATGCACCCAATACGGGCACATACCTCAGTGCTGGCTAACACCTGTAAAGTATTTACACTGTACAGTCCACACTGAGGCTTGTGCCACTGCAGCTTCACTGTAGATTAGCTGGACTGAAGTGAACTTTGATACATCCACATGTGCTACAGTCCCACCTCCAGTCACAGTGCAGCTGTGCAGCAAGAGGTGGTGAAGGGGCTCCTCTTTTTGGGAGCAGCAGCCAGAGCTGAGCTCCAGCTATGGACAGGCAATGCATCCACAGGGCAGAGGATATGTGCCTCTGCACAGAGGCATGGTACAGTGAAGTCCTTCAAACGGAAACAAGGATGGATGGTTAATTTAAACTATTAGGCCCTAAAGTACTCAATTTGACATGAACTTAAATTATGCCTAATGAAAAGATGGGTTATAATTAATGAAACACAAAATGGAAAAAAGTTTGAGAATGAGCTCTTCTCTGGTCAGAACAACATGAGCATCTTCCTGATCAATTATCTCATGCACATTCACCCAACAGAATTACCTTACATACTCATTAACCATGCATACATCATAGCTGTGTAACAGAGTATAGTTTTCTATACTTTTGTATCAGCCACTGAGTGGCAGCAATTCCTTCATACCTAAATCTGAACTATGAGATGTAGGATGAAAATTTCAAAGTATTGCTAACTCTTAATTCTTTTATGCTACCTCTAAATCTTTTTATGTTTAACATTACATACAACCATACAAATAATTCCTAGTGAAATACCTTGTTATGTGTTTCAATTTTTAAATTGTCAAAGTTTCAAAAGTTATGTACTTTATTCTGATAATCATACTTCCTTGAAGTTTGCTATAATCAATTTTACAAAGAGACAACTTTGAATAAAACTGTGTCAACCAAGGAAATTGGAAATGCCAGTATTTAATCATTTATTTAAGTGAAACACAGACCTGCATTTTATTGTGAAACCCAAGGTGAGGGTGAGAAAATTAAAAAAAAATAAATCCAAACCTATGTTTTGTAGCCTTATGTTTGCTTCTTTCCTTGGTATTTGCATGTTCCCATACTAGTATCCTGGGATGACTGAAATCTATCAGTCCAAAGACAAATATCTATTTTTTTAATACAGCCATTTTCAGGAACTAAAATAAACAGGAAATGCTACATATACAATTTTTCAAAAAGATGTTTATGAATTATTTCTTAACCACTTATGAAGCACTTCATGGCCTCTTGTTCAGAAAGCTATATTGGTTATATTTGGTTATAGCTTCCTATTTGATCACTACAATGCTGCATGGCATTATTTGATAGATGGAAAGCTGAAGAGGTTATTTGCTGGCTTATTACATTGTTAATAGACTAATGACTGTATGAGGCCAAGGCCCAAATAAGATTTAAAAGAAACTAAACACACAAGTGCATCCAGGATTTTTACACAGACTATTTGTAGAGATGTTAAATGTTGTAATTCAGGCTTTAAACGAGTCTCTAAAACTAGGAAAAGATCTAGCATGAGAACCTATTATCCCACACCTGTCTTCTCTGCAGATTCAGTTCTGTCCTTGGAAGCATCCAACTGTCAAGAGACAGGATACGGGGCAATATCATCCTTGCACATAAATCCCCTGCAAAACCTCCTAGGTCCAGATTAACACTCTGCTCTGCGCTACTTGAATAATCTAGAAGTGAAGTGGTGCAATAGTCAAGAGCACACGAGTAAACAGATGTCAGATGTAACCACAGAATGCCATAATTCAATTATTTTAATATTTCATACCCTAATGCAAACGGGGAATTCTCTAGCAATGAACTGAAAATTGGTTTTTAAGAGATGCACGCCTGGCATGTACACAAAAGCAACAGGCATTCCTGCTCCTTCATTTCTTATTGTCTGTCGCCATTCAGCTGGAAACCTGACCATTTAAAAGAGCTTGCATTTTATCTGCTTCAAACTCACCGTCGTGAGAGAGACAGAAACAGAGTATCAACGCGGCTAGGTGAAAAAAAAGAAAAAGTTGGTATTATCAAACTTGGCATTTCTGCTACAAGGAAACTCCTTGTTTCTGTCAAGGACCACACGGATCTCGTTACCTCCTCACACGGGGCACAATCCTCTCTCTCTCCCGCCAACGCTCCGCGGTGCCTGCCCATCCCTCCGGCCGGAGGCTGACAGACGCTCCCCGCTCAAGGTCGCGCTTCCCCGCAGACCGAACGAGCCGGCCCACCCCGAGCACCCCCGAGCTCGGCGACGCGGAGGTTTCGGTAGAGAAAGTCCTCGGCCGGGCCCGCCCCGGGGCTCAGCCGGCTCCCCGGGCTCCCGCCGCAGCCCCCCGCCCCGGGGCGCGGAGCCCAACATGGAGGCGCGCCTGAGGAGGAAGCCCCGCAGCAGCCGGCGCCCCGGTGCCGGAGGCAGCCCCGCCGACTGCCGCCCCGCAGCCCCGCCGGGAAGAGCTGCCCGGCCCGCCCGCCCCTCATACCCGACCCGCCGGGACACACGCTAGAGCGGCGCGCTGAGCCCGGCGGCGGCCGAGCCGGGCGCCCCTCTCCCCGCCGGGAGCCCCACGGAAGCCGGCCGGGCCGGAGGGAGCTGGAGACCGTGTCGCTTCCTCATTCACCCCGCGCCAGGCAGGGCAGGAACCACCAAGCGAAGGGAGCCCCCGCGCCGGGCGCAGGTACCGGCACTCACCCGCTTCTAGAGAGCCGTCAGGGGCCGCGGCCGCCGCCGAGTTTCGGGCGCTGTCCCAGGAAAGAGCGAGAGTGAGTGAGTGAAGGAGCGAGTGGGTCCCCGCCGCCGCCACAGCCCGACCCGGCACTCCCCGCCCCGCGCTCCGCCCACGGGGCGCAGCTGCGGGCCGCGCGCTCACCTGCTGCCGCCGCAGCGGCCCCCGCGCCGCCGGCCCCGCCCCGGAGGTGCTGAGGGAGGCGGCAGCGCCGCCTGCTCCCCCTGAGGGGAGGCAGTGGTTGGCGGCGCCCCGTCCCTCGGCAGCCGGCGCGGCCCCTGCACCTCCGCTTTTTTCGTCCCCCCCCGTCGGAGGCGGCCGCGTGTGGAAACGCCTCAGCCCCTCGCCTCCGCGGCAGCCCGGGGAGTCCTGGGCTGGCCGGGCGCCAGCACAGCGTACCTTGGCGGGCGGTTTAGCCGAAGGGCCCCCGCTGCTCCCCTGGCACGATGCCGAGGTGAGGAGGCCGCGGCCGGAGTAGTGTTGGCGCTGCGGGCGCTGGGTCGTGTTTGAGACGAGGAAATGGGTTATTTTAGAGTTTTTTTGGGTTTTTTTTTTTTGGTTTACTGGTCACCAAGACACGAAGCGCATTTGGGTTTGAGGAGCCGGAGCTCGGCCGCTGAGCGCTCGGAGTGTGCCCCTGCCTGGTGGGGAGTGGCAGTCAGGTTTCCTCACCCCTTTGCCATGTTTTCTCTTCCAGGCTTTTATTGAAAATGTTCTACGGTGGCTTAAAAGCCATGGATGTTGTTTTAATAACGGGGCCAAAGCTGGGTAGGCTGTAGCTCTGTGAGCACTGCCGTCACCTCAGCGACTTTACCACAGAGATGGCCTTTGCTGATGTGCCTGAAGTTAGAGGCCTTCATAGCACATTCAGGGTCCTGGCCAGGGCTTTGCCCCAGTTTGTACTCTGCTCTGAGTAATGGGGCTTGGTTTTTCTTGAAGTCTTTGGTACTGCAACTGTCAGTGTTAAAAGGAAATGTTTTAGGGATGGGTTGCAGCACAGGAATGTGTGAAGTGTAAGAACCAGAGAAAATACTGCCATACTTCTGTAGGAATCCAAAGCAGACCTCTGTCATAATTTTTTAACTCATACAGGTTGGGTGTAATTACTCTCATATTTTCATCTTAAATGGTCTCATTCTGCCCTAGCTGAAAACAGTGATGAAACTCCCAGCGTTTTTTTGTGCCGCTGTGGTAACTGCGGGTGTTTCTCCAGGCAGGTGTTAGGCTGTGGTGTGCAGCTGAGGGTGTCAGAGCGTTGCCAGGGGCTGTCACCCAGCTGTTAGATGGCTGCTGTCTCATCTCTAAAAGTCAAATTCCACCTGTTTGTTGTCCAGCTTCTTTCCAGATCATTTCACTTGATGTTCATAAGGTAATGTGGAAGTTCCTCAGTTGTTCTGTCTGACACCAAATCTGAAAGGCTATAATGTGTGTATAAATCAGCCTTGTCAATAGTTTATTTATATATGGAGAGTCTGAGTTAATTTATTTTAAAACAAAATTACCATCAGCTGAGAGCTCTTGTGGATACAATGATAATCACAGTTTGGGTGAAAGCAATGGAGCGGAGTTGTCTTGGGTCATTTCCTTTTTACTTCTGCTGCAAATTAAACTACGTAGTATTTTGTATAGATACATGTTCTTATGCATGTTTGGGTTTTTTTAATTGGAAAATATAAATAATATTTTCCTGCTTTGAGACAGAATATCATCTGATTAACTGTAATGCTATAATAAATTGCATTAAGATCCTCATTTAAAATTATGTAGATTGCTATTACAATGAAATCTGAGGAACTTTATATGCATGAGCAATTCATGAATGTTGTATTATAAAAGCAAAACTAAAACTAGTTTGGGAGGGGAAAAAGCAGAAGCTAACTGTGGCCAAGCAGTTTTCCTCATTTCAATACTTCCAATGAAGTTTGGCAAAACAGAAAGTGCTTTAAAATGCATTTCATTTAATTTCATGTTCTTTGGGTATTTAATGGAGTGTAAGTGGTAAGAGAGAGTCCATTTTGGTTTGTGACCGTACCATATAATGTTGCAGCAAGCCATTTGTTAACTACCGTTGCATTTCAATTATTCAGAGCATTACTTTAGTCCAAGTCTTTCTGAAAACAAATAGTCTTTTCTTGTTTGGACTGTGAAAATTTTGCAAGGCCTAAGGAGATTTGTGTCTTACGTCTTTGTTCAGTCAGTCAATGGGTTCAAGTTGAATTAGGACTGAGTAAAGATGTAAAAATTTGATCCACAGGAAATAAAATGAAGGATCTTCTCAACTAATACAGACATGTGGCTTTAGAAACTTGAGGTGTTTCCTGGTACTGAGACTTTCTTGCTGGCTGATTATTTTCTGTACTTTTGCTTTTAAAACTCAGCAGTGCAAAATGCGTGGTAGTGCTCTTACAGTTGGAGATTGTCTTTCGTCAGAATACATTCTAATGCAGCTCAGAAGGCTTTATTAATGCATTTTACAGGCAGTGGTGATGAGAAGGGGATGAAAATCAGTTCTTACTCAACAGCCTTTAGCCGTGCTCTGTGTCAGCTTCTAGGTAAATGGTAAGGCATGCTGGATTTCATTGAGATTACAGGGTAACTATTGGAAAACAAAAGATCAATCACAAAAACAGGGATGTGGAGAGGGACGGGGCACAGGAACATGGCCATTACTCTCTGTGATGCAGTTTTCTGAAATGTGCCTTTAGATATTTTGTTTTAAACCAACTCGAGACTGTTTTCTCTTTACATTTCACCTCTCGGGTAGCTGGATAGACAGCCTGATATCTGCCAAACCCATGGTAAGGCACTGCTTTGGTACAGGAAAACTTTGGGGAGAAGATGAACTGCCAGGGCCTGAAGCTGGATTTCCTGTTGAATCTTCCAATCCAGAAAACCTGCTTTGCCTGGGGCCACTTAATTTTTGCCATATAACATGATGATGGTAAGGGGTGATGTGACTTCAAGCCCTTTCATGTGCTTGGGGGGAAAAAAAAAAGTGAGAAAACTTTCTGCAGCAAATGTAAGTAAAAAATTTGTAGTAGAAGTTAAGAACTTGTTCCCTGAAGATTTCAGAGCTAGACTGGTACCAAACTATTTTCCAAAAGTGTGTAATCACCTTTTGTGAGCTGAACCAGTATATCTACAGTACCTGTTAACCTTGAGCAAACAAACCTGATTTTAATTCTGATGGCAGATACTTGATGTATGCAAAGATGACTTCTACTTAGCAGAAGTGTCATTTCAGAACAGAAAACAATCATGGCAGTTATTGCCAAGTTCTTTTTCACAGCCCCGCTTTGTAACAGGACTTCACTGGTCTCTCTTTCCCAAGCCTAACCACCAAATGCTTGCTCGTATTTCCTCTTTTCTGATAGTAGTGGGGGTGTGAAAAGAAGAGTCTGGTGGTGATGGGAGTTTCCACCCATTACCTTCTACACAGGTCTGTGGTCTACTGCATAGACTCACTTTTTGAAGTGTTTTGAACATTACGTATTATCATTTATTCAGCTTTTTCTTAAGGTTGAGGTTAAAGGCTTGTGTTCTCTATAAGGCTTTTCCTCCAGTTTTTCATATTTTCTCCTTGAGGGACATGAGCTCTTTATGGATTGGCAATGACATGGATACTGAATTTGGTCATATGAAGGTCTGTCTGGCTGTCATATACATTTGGACTGATGTCCAAGTGAAACAGACTAGCCTTCCCTTTCTGAAGTCTTGCAACTTTAGAAATTCTTTTGATAATGATATAAATTAATTTCTACTGCTTATCTTTGCAGTTTTTATATTGACTAAGAAAGGGTTTATTCTTTGTATTAGTCAGCATGCCGTTTATTGTGACTTGCAGCTGAGTCAGTCTTTCCTACTTTTCAAGGGTTTGCTTCTGTGCATGTTGCACGTGAGCAAGCCATTGTGCCTGCACAGAGCTGTAATTGGGTCAGGAAGACTATCTGCAGGTGAGGCACTGTGGTTAGGCACTACATCTAGGAGGAGCTGTCATCTCTATTTAAATTTATTGTGTTTTAGAACTTGCAGTTGCATAATGTTCTGTGCTTAGTAAAGTTTAAATAAAATGATGGATTTCTTTTGTTTTTCCTGAAGGATGAGACGTGTAAGTTAGTCAACGGTTCTGGGGAAGATTTTGATGTCAGATGCAAGCAAGCAAATTTCTACATATTTGTATAAGCAACTTATTGCAGAGTGGTTTTTGTTATCAGATGTGAGCCTTCAGAATTTGAGATTAAAACTGAGATATGCTTTATGTCCCAACCACTCTGCAGTTTTACTCATTTGGAGGAACTTTTATATACGATACACTTATGAACCACGCAAGAAAATAGTTTCCTGATGGTTTTTCTGAGACACCTGCCTAGAGCATTGCCAATTCTTGTGATGTTTGATGTTTTTAAAGACCTGCTCCCTTGAGAAAGTAATTATATGAAAATCTTGGGCACTTTTTCCTCTTTCTTAAATAAAATCTATTTTACGTGTTTGTATAGAAGATTTGCAAATGTAATCTAGGAGTTCCTAAAAGATTGAAAATCTGGGATACGTATAAAAGGAACTCAATCTCTCAAGGTCTTACAAATACCCCCCTGCTGCCTTCTCCTGTTGAGGGTAGGAGACTGATTCCTGCATTTTGAACATTTGACACTGTAGTAGTAGACTTAGTTTAATCTATGTTTTTCAGAAGAATTTAAATTAAAAAAAAATATTTTAGGGTATTTACTGCACACACCCCCTTACATTGGGTTTCAACATGCCAGCTGCCAGTGTTGATTTTGAGCAATGTAAGTGTTCTACTTCCCCTTATGATAGCTTTGCTTCGCAAAGTTAATATGATGGTAGAACAAGGAAGTGTATGTATTGATGCAATTCTCTCACTCGCCAGTCCTGTTCATACTTGGTTTTACATTTCTGTGAGTATTGAAGAAAGAACTGTGCTATGAAAGAACACAAGCATCATTTTCTGATTTCTTGGTTTGTTTTTAAGCTTTCTTGAAACAATTCCATTTGATTTTTGGTGTTCATGTAAACTTCAGGAGATTAAGATCCTGTTCTTGTCTCTCTCTAAGATACCTTTGTTCTGTACAATTCACACTTCTGTGCACTGGCTTGGGTAAGGGGGAGTGATGGTTATGGGATTTTTTCACAAATCCCTTTTGATTTGCAGCTGAAGTTGTCTCATCAATCAACAAGAACAAGCTGGAGACCATCAAATCAATGAACTTAGGCCATCACATGACTTCAGCAGACTTCATGACCTGAGAGGAATGACAAGTCTCAGCAACTACCATGGAATCACCTGAGGCATACAAATCTGCTGAATATGGCTTTTGTTTTAAAGGTGATGTTTCAAGGGTGTCAGGTATGAAGAGCTCCAATGTTCAGGAAATTCTGTCAGATGATAGTATCTGGTGAAATGGTAAGATATTAGGATAATGCACATAGGTTTTGTTTTGATTTTAACCCTATCTCATTTATGGATATTTCCAGGGATTACAGTTGCATCATGTTCATTGTGAATCTTGAAGGATTAGAACAGGAGGTTAAGGGCTGCTGGTCTGTCACTCACAGTGGCAGCAAAGTATGGCTGTTAGGGGAGAGCACGTGAGTGTGGCTGCTCTCTACTGTCTGCTCCTGTCATGCTTTATGCCCATCTCCACCGCTGTTGGCAGCGGGCAGGGGAAGGACTGCTCTGCCCTGCGCTCTCTTCAGTGAATGAGCAGGGCACGCAAGGCACAGTAATAAGAGCTACTTAATACGCCGTACCTGGACCACCCCAACCCTGGGACAAAGGGCTAGTGTTATTTTTCAGATTACTGTCAGATGGTCAGAAGTCATTAACTAAAGTTTTTTCTTTTTATCAGTCTAAATGATTATCCAAAAATGAAAACCGCGGTGGCATTACTGTGTGGGGGGAGTTTTTTGTCTTAAATGCTTAAAATGCTTTAGCTGTACTATCAGACTGTGTAAACAATAACATGGACCAGTCCCATGCTGTGACTGGAACAAGACTTTGTTTGCAGAAAGAAAAATATGTCCTATTGTGACCTGGTGTGAGGATGTGGGAGTACCTGAATCCTAATGTCATTGGTCAGTTGTGTAATTTTAAAGTATAGTTTGACCACTGCAAATGAACAGCTTGCTTTTGGCAGCTAGTGCTACTAACTAACATTTAATTCTCAAGTATTCTTTCCTACTTGGGCTGTAGGCTTGGGTATTTTTCGTTGTTAAAGTTATGATTAATGATGTTGTTTTTGTGTCTTCCAGGCTGTCCATCTTAATCAATCTTCTTGCCTGTACTCAGGCATATATTATTTAGACCATTATTGTGTTATGATAGCCATTTAGTAGGATTTATTTTTACTGGTACAGCAAGTGCTGCTATCAAAAGCCGAGCATAGTGTTGGTGAAACAAGATAGTATGCAAAATAAATCCTCGTAAACCTTTAAAATGAAAGCGAACATCAATAATGAAACTACAGACTGTGTGTGTTTGCACAGCAGGAGGGTGGAATATTGAAGTCACCTGCCCTAGTCATGTCGCAGTTTTGTTGAACCGTGCAGGGAGAGTTTGGTGTAGTTAATGTCTGGGGTCATGGCATAGATATTGAGTCACGCAGCTTCAGAGAGATGTCAGCGTGTTTCTCTTCCCCACATTGCATGGTGGTTAGAGAGATAGTGTTTGGTGGAAATAGCAGCTCTGCACTGAGCTTGCCAAATAATGGGTGAACCAAACTCCTACTGCTTGTGCTTGTTTACTGCTTTTGGTAGCAGGGTGAAGGGCAGGATTTGACGTTGCTGTTTAAAATCTGCTAAAATAATAAAGATGCTGAGTATATTTACTCTAGTTTTTAGTAGGCTAAAAATTGATTCTTTCCCTGAGGACTTAAATGTATAGAAATAAATTGAGGCTGCTAGCAGCAAAATTGAAGAGGAAAAGCCCATCTGCAGCAGAGCTACTGAAAACATGTGTCTGAAGATAGGTTATATTGTTAGAGGCACTAGAGCCAGTATTCCAGACATATTTCCTGAATAAATTCTGCAGTGTATCTGACCTCTTTGCAACTGGGGCATTTGTGTAACTCAGCAGTCTGTTATGTCTCTTGTAAAAAAAAAAAAAAAAAAAAAAATAAAAATTTTGGGCATTACAATTCTTCTATTCAAAAGAGGCTGTAGAGTTGCTGCTTTTTGATGCAAGTATGGTGTCTCGTGTCTGCTGAATTCTAATGTCTGGCCTCGCTCTTCTGCACTTGGAAAGTGTTTATGGGGTCACACCCATATTTCTGGTTAGTGTTGATCTGACCCTGTACATGTTTGAAGGTAATGCCACTTAGAAACGTTTTTAAGTATATGCAATTTAAGTTAGTTGGTCTGTGATACCTTTTATTTTTGTAAACTAATTATTTAATGCATAATTAAACATTTTATTATTTACATAATATTACATATAATTAAATATTGTGGTTTACACATTTTATGTTCTACAGCATACCTGAATATGTGTGATCATTCATGCCTGGATGATGTACAACACACGTGAATGTGTAGGATGTTTCAGTAGGCTTAGTGTCTTAGACCACCACAGATCCTTCTTTTTCCAATCTGATATTAAATGTGATTCACTACCTGTCATTCTCATTATTAAAAAGGTGCCTGTGTTTTTTCATGACAGAAAGGTAAATGGAAGAACGATTCGGATGTTCAAATATTAACTAGCTGCCTTCTCATGCTGTCAATAGAGTAAACTTTACTATATTGCTAAGGACAAATAGGTGCTATTTTTCTTCATTGGTCACACTCCTCCAATGGTTTTGATTTGTTTGAAGACAAGGACAGAACTTTTAGAGGGACAAGTTTGCTGTATTTCCAACTATTTTTACTCTGCAAAAGTTTCAGGAATGTGTTTGGAGGCAATTTTTTTTAACATTTCTTTACTTTTGGTTGTAGGAAAGGATATATTCTACATGCAGATTTAGAACTGTAGGGAAGCTTTTATTAGCTGGTTATACAGAAGATGCCAGTGATATAAATCATTTGGAGGAGGAAGAGGTGAGAGAAGAGGTAATAGTTCCCTTATGTTTATTCAAACTTTCTGTTTTCATGTAGGCCCAGAGTAGAAGAGAGGAAGTCATTCCTGGTCTATTTAAATATGTTTTTTTCCTGCTCATGCTTTTAGGAAAAAGTATAGGTTCAGAACAACTCCGGAGCAATTTAAGGACTTGAGAACCATTGTTTATTCTCTCTTAATGATTTTATATCTTCCTCTTCAGCAGTGGATATTTTAAAGCAGTAGGGCGAACTCTGGTTGACCGAGGGTCTTGTATTCTTTGTTTAAATGTAGATGAATGCACCCTACAGAAGCAGCAATAAGTATCACTATTTGTGAAAGAAGCATAAGTATCACTATTTGTGAAAAAGAACAAATTAAATTAATGGTGTGCCTGGGTCAAATCCATGTATTTACAGCTGTCCTTTAAGGAAGTGCAGATGAAAATCTAGATATGCTCTTTTAGACTTTATATATCTAGGGGAAAAAGCCCCACCGAATTGCAAAGAGCTAATGTAATTTAGTAATTTCCTTTTTTGATTTTGTGGGATCACACTTCCTAAACATACAGCTATTGGATAGTCAATCTATAATATTGTTCTGTTGGGGTTTTTTTGTAAGTTGATTATAAAGCAGGATTATTTAAAAACTTGTCTCGTTCACTCACAAGTTCACAGCTGCTTTATAGTAGGACTAGAAGCAAATGTTCTAAAAAGTTGCTTGTAGGTAGCTGTGGTGAGGTTCCCATTTCAGTTGGCCTTCTGAGGATAATCGGGTAAACGTGACATTTGGGAGTACTTCCCTGAACTTGACCTGCCCTCAAAACTGTTGCATTTGGCTTTTTACTGAGGAAAAAAAATTACAGTCTCAGTGTAAGCAGAAAGAAAAGGAAAATGCTTTTTTTGAGTTGTCACAGATGAATTCTTCTGGATAAAATCTATATTCTCTTTATGAGATTTAATTTCATTTCTTCTGTTATCTAGGAAGTAGTAGGGTAAACATGCACACAGGTATTAATGTGATTTTTTTTGTGATATGAATTTATCTTGCATTTTTTAGTTAGAATAAATTACAGGCTTTGTTTTTTAGAAGAGCAGGAGAGAAATGCTTGTCTTTTAGTCATCATAAAACCATTCAAAAAGACAAAAAAGCTTCATCTGTTTGTGAGACTTAAAGCATGCAAGTGCGCAGCTAAAAGGTGATTGTTTTATACTAGAGGTATAATAGCACTCCTAGACTGCACTTCATTTATGCTTGTAAGAAGTACAAAGTTGTTAATGCTATTTTAGGCACCCTGAGGAATTATGATGGTAGCAGCACTGATGTTCCCTAAGAGCTCTGGAAAAAAAAAATCATTAAAATTCTTTGTGGTTTTTTAGATAATTATGCTGCATACATATATGTGGTATTCTATTTTTTCATTTTATGAATGAATAGGAATGACTGTGAATTTTTGGTGTTTCAATGACTTTCATGTTGGAAAGTGGGTTGTAGGGATATATCCAATTTCAGGTTCCTTTTTTGAAATAGTTCTTTCCTAGGCTTCTTCAGAAAGCAGTGTTCCTCTACCAGCAGTTCAGAGCACCTGACTCGGATTCCTGTTCTGAGTTGCCCTGTGGAGGACCGTGTTTCTTTGCATTAACTAGAGGGAGAGTATGTTGCTTGAAGCAAACGGTCAGAATGCCTCCTTGTCTCCCCTGAAATAAAGAAATCTCTATTTCTTTCTCTAACTACAACATTGACTTGAATTGTTTGATAACAAGTATGTATAAAATCAGTTTCGCTCAACTTATTTGAGAATAGCCAGAAAGTCTGAGCAGAGCTATTTCTGTGTACACACGTACTTTGTACACAGAACTTAAAAGGTGAAGGTGAGGTGATTCTTATGTTGTGTAGGTTCTGGTTTCTGTTGTGGGTACTTAAGTATCTTGAGGGTGACTTAACTGGTTGGGTGCTTTCGTGAAGTAAAAGAAAAACTGCTAAATATCTGCCTACTGTTTGCGTGGTTCTTAAACAGGGTGAACAGACTTAACAGCTCGCTGCTGCTGAAACGCGGAGTCATATCATCCCCCACCTTCTAGTTCCTGTCTTCCTGCCTACTTCTTCCAAGTACCTTGTGCCAGCTTTGATGCTTGCTGGAATACTCCATGCATTCATTTAACTCATTAACATGTCAGCAAACTGTCCCAGCAAAAAAACAAAAACCCCAAACAAACATGGTCAATTTTCTGCCTCTTTATTGAATAACATAGGCTCAATGAAGGGTTTCTGTGCTTGAGAGACATGTAGGATAAGTGGAGAACACAATGGGAGGAAGGCAGCAAAATTTCTGCCTTTTGGCAGCTGGAGCTGTTATGATGATTCTGGCATGTATGAAAGAGCCTAACCTACAATGAGTTCATTAAATTAGATTTCAGTCACATGTGGAGTTCAAGTGGTTAAATTGCATTTGGTCCATGTCTTTTTGGGCATGTGCAAATAAGCTTGAATTTTAAGTATGATGTATGTAAATGTATACTAAAGTAGAACCATGCATGTAGTCACATACACTGCAATTTCTTCTTTGAAGTTAAGTGCATTTGTGTGTCCCTAGGTTTGGATCTTCAAGCTGATCAGGGGGCCAACTGCTGCATTTCATTGATCCAGCTGTAAATGCCAGACTTATTCTAAATAGTAAATGTCTTCAGGATTCAGCTTGCTTTTCTCATGAATTGAGTTCTCAATCCAGATACGTGGAGATGGGAGGAAGAAAGCATTTTGAAGTGCTGTTATCATTCAGAAATGTTTAAGTCTTGAATTTAAAAACAGTAATTCAGAAAATGGTCACCTTGTATCTCATACTGAAAAGATTTCATTCCTTGAATCCTAATTCATGTACCAGGTGTACCAAGAATTCACCTTTTGAAACTGAGGACTTTTTTGATAGGCTTGTGATATTGCAGTGAATTATGGAAGGATAATAACATAGCAGAAAGCTTTAATGTCATCCTAATCTGAACTCAAACCTATTTTGTTTTCAGGTCATAATAATCAAATGGAGACTCAAGCACTGAGGTCTGCTCCCAGGCAGAGCCACATGCTTTCAACTAGCTTCGTTTGCACATGGGTCCAAAGGTTCCAGCTTGGATCCGTCTATTCTTTACCTTGTAATTTTCTTCTCTGAGACTTTCCCTGCTGGTTTTGTCCTCTTGGGAATATCCTTCTGTTAGATATTCCTTATGTTGCTATTTGTATGCTTCTGTGTTCCTCTACCCTTTCTTCCTTGTCTTTTCCTTTTACTCTGTTCCTCTTTGCTCCTTCTTTTACAGGTATTTCTTAATATACAATATACCTTTAGTCTTAGTCCAGCTTCTGGTGGACAAGTGGTCACAAGACAAGTTTGCAGATGGCTTAAACAGATGTTCATGTCAGAGTCAAAATATTTAACTCCTGAATTACTGCTAGGCATAGTGCCTCTAAAGCTGATGAATATTGCCAGAATGGTGTGGCAGGGGGCTTGTGTGGCTCCTTTTCAGATTGCATTACTTTATATCTCAGTCTGACACCTTTCAGGAGAAATTAAGTCTGCTGAGAATAGCTTATATTGTCTTCATTGCTGTATTAATCTGTAAGCCACAGTTAGTCAAGATCTGTCCTTGTGCCAAAACAGGAGGGCTGTTTTGAACTAATTGAAGGAATCCATCCTGCGTGCTCTCTAGCAAGGTCTGGGTGAATTTATTTTTAATCAATAAATGCAAATTGTCACTGGGTTGGTTGGTTTGTGGTTGTTTTTTTTCTTGCATACCAAAAATGAAGATGAAATGTCGAGATATTCAGAGAAGAAATTGTGTGTGCTCTGGGGCATATTATTTGAATGTAAATATGTTGTTTATGCAAGTTGTTCTTCAACTGTTTTAATACTGTGATGCTTAAATTATAATAGTTTTTCATAAAGTTGTGATTTTAGTTCTTAATCATTTATTTAATCAGGGAAGGTATACAAATAATTAGTAACTTACAAAATATCCTAATAAAAATAGAAGCACGTGAGTACAGTCATCACGAACTAAAAATGTAAGAATATGACTGATTCGTCTGAAGTGAATTCCTTGTAGGTGCTTATCAAGTTTTAGAAAAAGTACAATTTCAGAGTTCAAATGCTTTAGTAAGACATGAGTTAAATACTTGGAGTGAACTAATCTGTAGGCACAACAGGAACTTGATGATATAGTAGGTGGTAAGATTAATTTATGATAAGTTATAATGGAATTCCCCTGGAACTATGTATTCCACCTACTTGAATGCACAGTAATTCAAAAGATTGACAGTATGCAGCATATGCCTAGACATAAAAAAATTGGCAGGTTACTGTAAAACAGGGGACTAAGTATATGACTAAGCCACTGTATGTAAGTATCTCTTATTTCTGGTGTACATTGTGGTCTATATATGTTGAACTGCAGTGGTTCGCCTCTTGTCTAATAGCTGTATGTTTAAACATTTTTATTTGTCCAGAATACCAAGCCTGTGTATATTTTAATTTAAAGCATGAGGTCTGCACCTAACAGGAAGTGCTACATATCCTTCTTGAGATGAAGTCACATTTATTGTAGCTAATAACTGTGGTGATGTGTTTGATATTTTCAAAATCACTCTGTCTATTTTAAAATTAGATAGGCAGAAATTCTGGGAATGTTCTGAGAGATTGGGATGTTGGAGGGGCAGGGAGAGAGAGTAATGGTTGGTTTGGGCCACTTTGAACAAACTTCCTGTTATTACTGGAATTTTAGTACAGCATTCAGTGTGCATACTGAGAATATTTGGTACACTTTTTACCTATGTTTACCTGATGCAAACTACATAGTGAAAAACCATGTAAAATGTGATTGCAAGTTCCTAAAGTGATAATGTCTGTTGGTTTTGAGTGGCTTATTACTTATCTCTTTGGGATATTACATCTAACTGTGAAATAGTTTTAGATGATAGCATTTTTCTGATCAGTGTGACACAATTCATTAATATGCTAAGTTATTAGCAATGACCTAAGTATTTCAGCACATAGTTTGTCAACAGAAATAAACTGATGTACTCTGAATCTCCTATGTCTGAAATACATAGAAAGGATTTCTTTTTACAGAGGTAGTAATGCATTGTCTGCAATGACATAAAGTGGCATAGAAGAAGAATTCTGTTTTGTTATGCTGAGCAATAAGAAAATTGAAAGGAAAAGTGGTAATAGTATCTGCTAGGATGACCGAATTCACTTCATTATATATAAAAAACCCAAATTCTTTAAATTAGTGGATAGAGAGAACTTTTTCACAGCTTAAATTCTTTTGACAAATCCTTTTTTTTTTTTTCCCCCCCTATATGCAAGACTTTCTTAAGGAGTTCTGAGGGAGCTTATAAAACTGTCCCAGAAATGCATTTTTAGTGATATTGGAAGTGGGGAGGGGGAAATCTGATTCTGATTTCTTTTTCTTGAAAAAAGTAAACTACTGATGACTATGAGAAGGTTGACTGGAATGTTGTCCCATTCAGGACAATCTGACTGATGGCGCTCTCAGCTGTTAATGGTCTCTGCAGATTGAGGGACACTTCTTTGGGCATTAGGAATAATTATAATTTGAATTTAATCCCCTTTTCAATACCAGTAACATTCTGGTTTTGGCAAAATGCATCATGTGTGTTTTAGTTACAGCAATTGAAAAAACCTCAGTAAATAGAGTCCTGCCAGGTAGTGATCTGTTGCCAGGAAATGTACTCTTGCTTTCTTCTCTATAGCTTCATTAAAAGAAAGTTACAAAAGTACTTAATTGAAGATATTGCAGGAACATAAAAACTACTAAAAAACCCCAAAAAAACCCACCACAAAAAACCCTAAAGAAACTCTTGGCTAAAACTCTTTTCACTTGATAGCGTGCAATTATAATTTTACATCTTAAATTGTGCTGTGATTGACAAAGAGTCATTGCAGATCATTTTGCTTTTCTTGTTTTGACATGAGTACAAAGCTGTTGTTCAGATCCTGGAAATATTTCATGGGCTACAAGTCTTGGCTCAAATTTCAGTAACAGGTACATTTTTCTGAGAAGCTTGATAAACCAGCAATACTGAAATTATGTGATGTAGATGTTAATAGAGCTAATTAGATTTGTATTGACATCTACAATATAGTATTATTAAGAAAAGAAACTAATGTAGACTGATAAATCCACTTTGTAGAGAGGCTTCAAATTGTTATGTTTAAGAACTTATTTTAGCACAGCACAGAGGCATCCCAATCTTATTAAGAAGACTTATATTGAAAAATCTGGCTTATTTCCAGATACATGTGAATGTGCACTAATGATGGTTATTGCTTTCAGATGTGTCTGTATAAAACTGTATGTCATTTCCCCAGTTTCAGGTTTTACTCTGCAAGTTGCTAAAAATTTCGCTGTGATCCAGAGGAGCATGTAAGCTACCTAGCTGAGGTTCAGCGCAGCTCTGAATTGAGCACCACTTTGTTTTGCTTTACAATACTGATTAATGTGTGTAGCCAGTGTACTAGGTAATTTAACTGTCATGTTTCCAGCATAAGCTGGTAGAAATAAGTTTCTTAGTTGTCACATGGAATAGACTGAAAAGGTTGGGCTCATCTTTTCTTAACTTGCCAGCTAAATATGCTGTTACCACAGTAATGAGGAAGTGGTCCAGTTTGGTAAAGGTGGTGTGTGTTTTTACCTAAGCATATATTAGTGGATATATATATATTGGGGGGGGTTGGGGGTGGGATTGTAGGGCTGATAGGAGAGTGTAACATCAGTGTGAGAATAATGGTGCAGTTAAACTGGAATGGCTTGTCCTGTTACCCTGTGGGACTGGTTGTGGCTGACTAATACACCCACATCAAGCCTCAAACTTCTCTATGAAAGAATATTGTTAACAGCTTATTTCACAGAATATTTTCTCCTGAGTCTAAGACCAATATATCTAGATTTGTGTCTTGGAGGGTTAGAAAAGTTAGAAACTTTGGTAGGATTATTAAGACTCTGTTTGGTGTTCTTGTGCTGCTTTCTTATGTCTTCATATCATGTTTCTACCCTGTTTTGTAGAAATTTTTGGTGCTTCAGAATGTATTTAAGAGAAGCAGCGTGCTGTTCTTGGAGGCTCTGATTCATGTTTTATTTAACACTGCAGATGAGGAAATGCTGGCTGATTTGGGAGAAATCGTCTTCTGTGACCCTAGTAGAATGGGAGTGCCTTTAGAGGATAAGGTATCTGGAGACCAGGAGAGCTGTTACGTGATCACTTGCTTTCTCTGTAAGATGAAAATAATACCAGTTACCTATTCTTTTAAGTGCATTGCTGTCTCTAGAGGAAATCTTTCCTTACTGTTATATATTAATAGATTAAGTTCAGCTGCAGGGCAAGTAGAATGAACTGCAAAGATAAAGAAACCACGCCCGGGTCTGCAATGGCTGAAATTGCTTAAGTTTTGAGCTGCTGCGGTTCTGAAGTGTTCATCCATAGAGCGCATGCTTGCAGAACATGCTACGTCTAGTTACTGAAAAACTTGCTGTTCAGAATAGCTTGCTACATATGGAGGGTCTTTGCATATATAACATAAAAGTAATTCAATGTTTTCAAATTAAATTTTCATTTAAAGGATTATATATATTTAGTTGTAAGGATTACAATTTGGTTTTATTAGTGAAATCTGTTAAGTGTTGTATAGAGTACAAGAATGGAGTGGGTGCTTGGCGCTCTGCACTCTCTTGTGGCTTGGTCCTCTGCTTATTACTAGTATATGATCTGTCACTTACAACCTTGGTAATTTCAAACTCTGCTCTGGACCACTTACCGTCCCAAAACAAGTTCTGATGAAATTCAGCCAGTGTTAAGTGGGGTCCTGAAATACCAGGGTTTCCAGGCTTTGAATCCAGGAGCTACAAAATACAGGAGAGGGTCTGAAAAGCACACCTTTAAGGAAAGGATCATACTGTTATGTCAGTATCTAAGTCCAGTTTTGGACAACATTGCAGAGCACTCAAGGGAAAAACTTAAAGTATGTGATCAGGCTTACCTTATAAGGTCACAGTTTGTCAGTGAGGAACAAAAACATTCTTCACTGAGGAAAACCATGTTAAAGAACAATTAGAATGGAGAACAGTGGGCTGTATCAATGGCCAGTTCTGCTGAAAACTTCATTTCAAAGTGTTGAAATCTAGAGTAACTTACTAAGCTATGGTGTTTTGTTAGCTCAGACATACATGAAGTACAGGTGAGGAACTTCAGATGCAAAATCATTCATGTAAATAGTCCCCAAGGGATATGAAGGAATGTGGTTCTTGAAGGCAAACAACATCTTTAGACAAAAGGTCACCTGTTAGTGACCTTTTCTTGTTGTTTATTTGCATTATAAGTGAAACATCTGAAATGAGACGCTCTGTAGAAAATTATCTAAGACAGTGGTGCTCAGGCATGTATTAAAATGCGTTTAGGACTTTTATCCACAAGGAAGTTTGAAGTCAAAAGGAAATATAGTGCAGAGTTCACTTCCATAGCTGTTGAAGCTTTTCTCTGTCAAGATCTAGTTGTCCAGGGTGTCAGGTTTCATCACTTGGCTTGTAAGTCTTTACAAATCATCAATTGCAAAATCAGAATGATTTCCATCATGAAGCAGAAGCTGCTTATCTTTGTCTCACAGAATGGCTTAGGCTTACAATTCTGATCTTTTCCCTAAAGGGAAAACTGTCTTGTATAGTTGTTGCAAAAGTAGCTGCAGGGGGGAGGGGGAATCAAGTTTGTCTTTGACAGTGGCAGTGTAGTAGAAGGAATTGTATTTGTTATGTCCCACTTAAGTGACATCAAAGTAATTAGACGTCTTGAGGTAAGTTGTCCTTGTGAGATGGATATCTTGATGAATCAGGAGGTTGAATCTCATTTAAATGTGAAGTTCTTTTACATCCATATTGTGCTTCCTTTCCTTGTCCTGTGTTATTTCCAAGTCTTCTGTGATTCTATCTGTTACTGTTTTTTTTCTTAGTTATTGAATAAGGTTTTGGAGAATGGGATGAAATATTTTCCTCTAGCGAGTCTGCAAGAATAGTTTAAACATTACTGTTTTCTTTCGATAGTGCATGGAAGAGGTTAAGGGAGTTCATCAGTCCTTCTTGCAGTTAGGGCATGTTTTATGTGTCCTTGCGTTCCACGCCTTCCAGTTGTGATCAGCTGCTGTTCCGTAAGACACTTTCCTGAATCGTTCAGGTAAACCCCAAACCTTATAAATAGGGAGCAAGGTGGCTGTTTAACAAGAAATACTACTGTTTTCCTAATCCTGTTACGTTCTTTGCAAAGTACACTTGGTTTCCTAATCACTCATGTGGACCCTTTTATTTTCTGTTTGTGCTTTACTATAAGCAGAAGAAATACGGTTGAAATAGCAAAGGAAAAAAAATCAGGATGTTACATGCTGCTACATTCAAACCTGATGAGCCTTTACAGACATGTGGAAGAACATATTTTTATTATGCAATTCTTCCCTATGGTATTTGCTATCACAGTTTTTGCCAAATGACTGCCAAATTTCAGCTTGAAACAGGTACAGCATCACAGCTGATAATTTCACTGTTCAAATTATTAAAAACCAAGACTAAAAAAAACTATCTAAAAAATATAAAAAGCAGGTATTTCTTTATTTTCTGAAACTGGAGTGCGTTTGGGTCAGGTTTATGCTTTTGTCTTGGCAGTTGTGGTAGCTAGAAACTTCTTTTCAATGACAACTGACATTGTCATGTGATCATTTAAATTTGACACCTAAGTTTTCAGGAGGAAAAAATCTTCAGTTATTAATGTTGTTTACTGTAAATGTGCCTGAAGGAGTCCCTTTCGCCCAACCCTGTGTAAATTCAGAAAAGTCTTGATTTGAAAAGACATGACAACTGTAAAGGGGGAGGAAAGAGTAGAGTGTATGGCTGAGTGACCAAGATAATGAATGGCATGGAGTGGGCATGTTAATATTATAGCTTCTTTGATTTTAGATGTAAATTTATTTAGGAGAGGCTTACATAAATAAAAAGGGAAGGATGCCCTTTGGTAAGGGGAACAGGTGAGTGACCATAATGGGTGAGGGAGGCAAGTGAGGAGTAAAGTTGATATTGATATCTTGATAAGGGTGTAGGGAAAGATTTGGGATAAATCTGTAGACTAGGGCAGAGAAAATCCAGCTCAAGCTAGAATGACCTAAGACTGTCTTTATGGCCCTTCTTTAATGGATTTTGCTGGTTGGCAATTTGAAATGTTTTCTTCCAGGCAAGGATGTATTTTCTTTCAGGGGAAAAATTAAAAACCCGGAATATCTTGCAGTAACATCACAGGCTGGGACACTACTGATACAGATCGTTGGGTCTTCTACATGGGAAGGCTTTTAAAAAGGAACTAGGCACTGCCCTTTTTCTTTACATTACCTTTGATCTGTCCGTTTGCTTACTTTAGGCTCTGAGTACTGAAAGTGCCAGCTCTAGGATTCTTCAAGAATAAATTGAGTGTAAATGATGGTTATTTCTCATAATTCCATTCAAAGGACAAAGGTTTGGAATAACAAAAGCTTTCTTTCTCCTAAGTATTGCCTAGACAATATTTATTTAATATTACACAAATATCTAGAGTGAGTCACTAAAAATCTCATTTCTTCTTGCTTATATACTTTTCAAAGAACACTAAGATATTCTTTTTATAGACCTTCACTTGCTACAGAGTCTGCCAGAAATGGTTGATTAGGCCAGTGATTACAAAAACCAATGTTTTCATCTGGTTTCTGTATCCTATTGAAGCAGAAGTCAGTAGGGAAATTGGTTATTCTTTCCCTTGAGTCTTTGGCGTTGGCAGGAATGCTTTATGAACTTCAGTCAGATTAAAATTAATAACTATTTTCTTTATCCTGTCTTTCCAAATTGCCATGAAAGCTTTATATTGTCTTCTGTGCATGGAGGCGCTTTTTCAAAAGGGATTAATGTGTTTGATTAGGAATACTTAATTTTAATGAAACTAACTCAGTAGCATTGAAAATTACTTTTAATTATTGCCATTAAAACCTAGTTGCAAAATGTCCTGACCAAATGGAGTTTTACTAATGTGTAGAACTAGAGCCCTGTACAGTGCTGTGCAGTGGATTGCCAGAGACCAAGCTGTAGACTTAAGGAGCTGAAGGTGACAGAGGAGTTTCAGTGCTGTTAGTGACAGTTCCATCCTTTGATTTCAGTGATGTAGAGTAACTTTAAAAACCACGAAGGCTACAGAGGGGTCAAGTGCTGAGCCAAGTGGATGACCTGCTGAGTTGAAGAGTGAAGAAAATCCCTGAGTTTAGCCTGTGCTTTAGCTGGTCTAACCTGCAGAGGATAAGCGTGGGGATTGTCTAAAGCAAAGAATGATAAATTCAGCCATAATTACGCCAATTAGGATTAGAATCCTCTGATGCTTTCATAGTAAAGAATAGTATAAACTATAATGCAAGTTATATGGCCAAAGTATATCACAGATAACTGTGTAGTGTTACTGTCCTGATTTTTCCTTCTTGTGGTTTCACCAGGCTGGATCATTCTGTCTCCAGTTCCAGTACTTGTGCAATACTATTTTGTCTGCTGAATAGGCCATGTGCTGTCCTCCACACCAGTAGTGAAATAGACACCTGCATCTTACTCCATATGCATTTGACACCTTTTAAGGTGCAAGTCAATATACCTTGAGCCATTTATAAATTTATATTATCTGCATTTAAGTTTTTTCTTTATAAGGAAAGCAAGTTTTTCTTAGTTTGCAAAAATTTGAGTGCTTTAATCTGAACAAGCAAATAATGTGACAACATGCATACTGGGCAAACTGTCCTAGCCATATAAGTTCATAAATGCATTTTTGTGTATCAAATAAGTAAGAAAGTGTTTCTATCACTATATATCTCAACAGTCAAGAGACTGGATTTAGAGGACATTGTCATTTACTGCTATTAATATAATACCTAACTTTGAAGAATATTTAATTTTCCATCGGTGTTCCTTTAATCAGTTTCTGCAACAAAAAATGGTTTAAAATATCTCAAGTTATATGAAAGAGGAAATTCCCAATCAAAATACCTGTCAAACAGAGCTTCCTAACTTCCTTGTTTGTCTGACAGTGATTCAATCTGCCTGATGATGGTGACTCAGGTGTAATTCTTTTTTTTTTTTAAAGGTTCCTGGTTTCATGTGGATACTTCTATTGATAGACTGAGTCTTCTGGTAAGGGATTTCCATACTGTGACTGAGGCGCAATGCAAGCAATGCAACAATTACCTGATACTAACGGGTATTTTCCTGTAAGTTGGTATTTACATTTTGTTTATACCTTTAGCTGAGAAATCCAGAAGATTTGCCAAATGTTATGCCTTGCGAGTCTTAAAGCTTCCTCTCACCTGAGAAATAGTCACTCTAGATTAAGTGGAGCACATACTTAAATGAGGAATATTCTGAGACCTTATCTGGGTTGAGGAAAAAATGTGTAAGCTAATGCTCATACTGTCTGGGCAGCAGTTGCTGCTGCACCTGAAAGCAGTTTTATACCTGCAGCATTTCTCTTCTCACTTCCTGCTCAGCTGCTTGCTTTGTCTAGAATGGTTTGGCCATGGAGATTGAGGATGTGTCCTTGGACCTGAAAAAAGCTGCCAGAGCCCCATTGTCTCTGTGATCCAGACTTCTTAGGTCTCTGTGAGACTTTTCCTTTACGCCCGTGCTTCCCTTTCACCATGCTATAAAATGTGGCTTTTTCTGTCACTGCTGCTGGCTGATTCAAGCAGTAGCTGACACCTCAAGGTGTGCTGCAGTGACTCTCACTAGTGGCCAGCAAAGTGGCACCAGTGCCATCATCCAGACAGGAGAGGTTTTTCCTACATCGGGTTAGAAGTCTTATTTAGTATTTCATCAAAGAATTCCTGACAAGCTCTGCTGTGTACCTTGTTTTCTGTTCAAATCTACTTGGTTTTCTTAAACTCTTCTATGAAATGAATTGCACTGCTTAAAACGATGTCAGGAAAAACCTAGATTAGAACTATAGAGTCACGGTCCTGTACTGTAAGTATGTTCTTGTTATTTGTATCAACCTCAGTTTGTGAAACTGACTGCGTACTCATGAATTGTCCTACAATTGTTTTAGTGGAAGGCAGCAGAATTTTTTGCTCCAGATCTGTTTATTCCTGTAGTCTAGTTCACAGACAATCTGAAGGTCTTTCAGGTAAAAGAAAGAAAGAAGGACAAGGTTGGTTTGTATTCAGATGGCTGAAAATCCTTTCTCTTACTTGCAGACCCCTTTAAGCAATTTGTTTCCAAATTAATCTTGATGTAGGCCAAATGTTAACACACATCACAGATGAATAAGCACCCAAGCAAGTCAGAGTCTTTTTTGGCCTTACCTGATCAGCTCATCAGCTATTTCTTTATTATTGCTGAGCCAGGCACCGAAGGGAGTCCCCATTTCTGCACTAAATTCATTCCTTCTGTTTTAATTTATTTAATAGTTTATTTTCCCTTGTACACTAAACAGAGACAAAGCTTCACCCCTCTAGGTTACATCTTCCTGCTTTTCTTTCTGCTCTGAATCACTGTTGGAGAGAAGTTGTGGACTGTGTCCTGGCAGATTTTGGTGACTGTGCCATTCTGCAGCACAGGGAAGCCTGTGTGACGTTGCTGTCCTGGAGCTGTGTCAAACACACCATGGATACTTTGTAATTTGAATGCTAAAACTGAGATCTGCCCAAGTATTTGCAAGCAAGAGCCAAGAGGTAGAAACACAGAAAACAAAACCAGCCTTTTAAGCAGTGTCAAGAGGTTTTGTAAAATTTGCCACAGGCAAAATCCGACTTTTTCATTTTACAACATGTTTGGCTTTTCTGTGAAGTTAGATATTGGAGCTCTCTGCCTTTGATTTTTGTTGGAAACAGAGAGGGAGACTTTATATATGATGGCTTCAGAAGGTTAAGAACCAAGCATTTCAGTGTCCTGGATAAACCTGGCATTGAAAATATGTTTGTACAGCTGTCACCTTTGTCCCTTAAGCTATTCTCTTCTGCGGTCAGTGGGTGTTTCTCATCTGTCTGTCGGATGACAGCCCGGGAAGGGACACACCTTGTGGGAAAAGATTCTTTAAGTCTGTGCCCTTTTGACACTGTTCTGAGTGGAGCAATGTCCTGAAAACCTTTCTGAGAGAGTTCTTTGCTGAATAAAAAATGGTTTTTATGAGGCAGCATCTAAAATTGAAATGTGTAGGTCAAAATCAAGTAGCAGGAAGACATTTGGTTAAAAAAAATGAAAGAATCACTTTCTATAAAATGCATTTAGGTATGTGTATGCTAGAAAAGGATCCAAAATTAAATCTATATTGTCTAGACCTTTTTTGCACAGTTGCAAATTCAGTGCAACCACCATCCAGCTAGATCATTTATGAAAATAAATGCCTGAAAGTGGATTCTCAAGCCTTCCTTATAAGCGATTTCAACTTCATCTGTCAGCAGTAAAAATACAAATTGGTAGAGTTAAGCAGTTTGGCCATTAAGGAATAAAATCAGAACTAATCCCCAGAATGGAAGAGTTTTTGCCCATTTGTATTCTTACTCTGTTTCTCTTTCCATTTGATGTGACTTGTTGGAAATTTATTTAGGATACTAATTACATACCCTTCTAGTGTTCTATCACCCTATCCTACTTTCTTCTTGTACAACAGAAGTTAAACACAGACCTCTTTATCTTGGGGGTTTCTGCAAAGATACTCTTTACAGAAAGTAGTGCCTAGGAAAATAATTGAGAGGCTTTGGGACAATCTTTAGTTAATTTATCTACTTTTTCATTCCACTGTTCTGGTTTAAAACTGTTCTACAGTACCACTGTGTGGAAGTAGTGGTTTGGTAAATAGAGATGCTTAGAAATAAGTAATTTTTCTCTAATACTGCAAATTACATGCTTCTTTCTTTAGTTCTACTTTCATATTTCTCTAGAGCATGATGAGCAAAAGAAAAATGTGAATATTCCAGGGAAATAGGTGATGAGTCTGTGTTTTCTTTTTTTGTAGGATGTTTAGGGTTTTTCTTTCTTCCTTCTCCCCACGCTGCTCTCAAATGCTCTTTATCCATTGGCACATAAACAGAAGAAGGAGAGGCAATCATAACAGGATGCAGAGCACTTATTCTCAAGATGATTTGGGGCAGTTGAAATCACAGTTAATTGCAGCTAAGCAGTGGAGCTTTTGATACCACCAGGAGTTTTAGGCATGGTGCATAAATTTTTACAAAAGCTGAGATCTGTGTTCTGTGTTTTCTTAACAAAGAAGGAAATAGATATTATGCAGTGGATTAAATGGAATCATTCTCTTCATATGTGTTTTGGCTGTTCATTTGCAAATGCACCAGCTGTGATTTATTGGAAATCTCATCTTGGTGTACCCTTTCAAAGAACAGTGGAAAGCCCAGATTAATGCAGTCTGTGCTGTCAACAAGCTGAGAAGTACCACATGGGTTTTATAAAAAAGCTTTAAAAACAGGGTTTGAGGGGTTTCACCAGGTGGGCTTTTTGGTTTGTGGTGATTTGATTGAAGTTTTTTTAATATATATATATTTTTTTTTTAAGCCTTTGATTCTGCTAAAACCTGGCTTGGTAAATGATTCCATGTAAAACTCAGGATTCATTACCATTTGAAGTTTAATTTTGGAACATTTTACCAGGTGTGTAACCTGCTGCCATATATTTGAAGCAAGGGTCAAGTTTCACTTTCTTTTTGAAGAAAGCAAAGACATTTTCTGCAGTTCTGGCTGGATTAATATATATACTTAGAATTCAGTGATACAAAGGGCTCAGTTGACCTTGCCACTGCCTTCTAAGAATTTGTTTTGCGTGACTTGCTGTGTGTTGGAGGGGCTAGGAAAGCAGTTTTGTCAACTGCTCTTGTCAACAAGAGTTGACAAGAGTTGTTTAGAGTCAAGGGTTATACAGATTAATCATGTAATCATTAGCTATGCTCAAGGTAAGTAGTTAAGGAGGACTTGGCTATCACATGGTAAATAACTGCAGGGAAACCTTGAGCTAATAAAATGTCTCTTGCTGATGGTGAGTAGTACTACATCACTCACCAGATCTGGTTCTGGAGTCCTTAACAGTCTCCTATTTTTAGTCCTTGAAGGAGGGGTGTGTCCATCGTCACGCACTGATGACTAAATCTTTTGGAGTGCTTTGTGGGCCTATAAATACAGAGTGCACTATTTTGGTTGCAGTACCTGTGAAATGGATCTTAGAGTGAGGGAGAAGTTCTCTGCCAGCAAGAGTGGTATTCCTGTCTGACACCTGTTTTGAGGTTGCCAGCATGTCGCATGTACTGTGCTACTGAACTGCATTTGTGTGTAGTTCAATGCTACAGAGGCAACCAAGACTATTTTGATTTTTAAATTGTTACTTCTAAGGCAAATGTTAGCCAGTGAGCTTTTTGAAAGGACTTCGGCACAATCTGGAGGCAGAGTGCTTCCAACCATTTTTTATTTCAAACAGAACAGACCTGCAATGAAGAACATTACTGTTCTTTGCACTGTATATTGTGTATGGTCTTAATTGCTGCAAAATACTGATTACTTTTTACAAGCTTGTAGAGTGTAGGTCAGCATAGTAAACAAGTCTTTTTTTAGATGTTGGAGTGTCCCTACAGATGTGAAAGTGTTAGGCAAGCATTATAGATCAGAGTAAACCTACTTAACTTAATGTGCAGGGGTAGCACTCCATAGGTATTGCAGGTATTTTTTTCATGATCCTTTAATTTTTTTTTTAATTCAGTTGGAGTAGCTACAAGGAAAAAAATTGAAGTAGACATCTCTTACTTGCTGTCATTTTGTAATATTCCTACCCACTCTCCCCCTTAAATTTAGCCCATCTGTATTCATATTCTTAATCTTTTACTAGATTGACTGCTTCTGTGGGCAGAGGCAAGCAAAAGGCACGGTCGAGATAACTGGCCTACAGGGCTGTTTTGTCTTACTGCTCTCTTTAATGAGGTACAACCTTATTATGGGGTGAATACTGCAAGGCTGTTCTGTGAGCACTGACAGGATAAACACGCTTAGTGTTGCCAAGGAGAACAAAGGAAAATGTTCTCTTTGTAAGTGTTGAGCCTTGCTCTGATGCTCTCAGCTTTGTGAAGGAACTTCTAAAAGCCCCCAACATAGATCCATGTGAGCAACTTCTAAATTCAAGGCATGTGTACCCGTCTGCTGCTTTGAACAGATTGTGTATACCTTTGACAGCTTCTGGATCCTGAAATAGAAAAAGAAACAGAAAACTCATGTTTTTGACTTGGTCACTGTGCTGTGTTGGGTTCTTTTTGGCAGTGTTGTATAGCAGGAGCTATACCAACTGCAAGATGGGAGAATTGTTTGAGGTCTTTTAAGACAGGGGTTATGTCTCTGTGTTCTGGGGACTAATATGAGGATTTGACAGTTATCTTTTAAAGGAATCTGAACTATGGGACATTTGAGGAAAGAACCAAGGGAATGGTGGGAACAGTGTTCTGGCAAGTGCAGCTGCAAAAACATGAAGCTGTTTCTCCCTAAAGATTTGGAGGAAAATATCGGTGTTTCCTTTTGCAGCAAATCTTGGGATGTGTAAATGGAAAAGAGAAAGACAAGGGAGCCTTTACCCTGCCCAACAATATTTCTGAAGGCAGTTTGTTAGCGCTTGTGAGTCATATGATGTTATCACGGATTCTTTTTTCTTTGATTTCTTCTCTTCATTTCCATTCTGACAGCTTAAATCTGGGTGGGAGAATTTCTCTCTCTGGCTCCTACCTTTTCTCATGTTCTGCAGTAGCTGAAACAAAACATATGAAACTCTTGACGTTCTTAATACGTGAAAGAAAGACTTCCCCGTCATCTCTGCTGAAGGCCTGTACTTCAGGATTTCAGGAAGAGTTATTTCTGTGCTGTCGTTATGTTTAAGATTCATAGTGCCCTCTTCTCTTCCCTGTATCTCTTTGTAGAGATACCTTTTGTGATAATGCAGCTGCTTTCAGTCTTGCCCTGTTCATATTTTGATAGCAAAGTACTGTAACAGGTATGTACAGTAAAGAAGGGATCGAGATTAGCCCTACCTGAAGGGGGGGAGGATGGGACGAAACCCAAACTTTCAGAGAAATAAATGGCTGTACTCTAGTGCCATGAGCTCTCCTTTTTGTCACTTTGGCCCTAAACCTTTCTGAGTAACAAAATGAAAGCAGTTTTTAGTTCTGTTCTCCACAGAATCCATTCCTAGAGGAGGGAAGAAAAATGAAAAACACAAGTGTGTTTTTAAATTATAGTTTTCTGAGGTAAAGTGCCAGTGTCACTAACCACATTCAACAACATTATTAGCTGGAGCAACAGAGGTAAAAGCAAAATAAAAGGGAAGCAGTATGCCTTTTGCCCCTCAGACCACACAATTACTGAAATGGTTAGTTTGGGGCATTTTGAAGCTAGGAATTAAGAAATTATTGGAGTGTTGGTAACTTTCCATAACACCAAAGTGGTTTTTATCCCATTCTCTGCTGAAAATATTGTCTCTCACAAAACCTAACGTGATCTAGCAAGTTTGGTACTTTCTGATCAGGTGAGGCTGTAGTCTTGGGCAGCAGAGATCACCAGGTTTGTATAAAACGAGGTACTTTGTGTGCTGTGCCGGTACTCCTTACTACCTTAAATAGGCTTTCCCCCATTTAGTATTGCAAACCATGCGCAGCTAAGATCAGAAGATCTCAGCTGGAAAGGGTTTTTTTTTTTACTGCCTGTTGGAAACAGGCAGTAAAAAAAAACTTACTTTCTCTCTTGTGTGTGGTCTAGGATCTCGTACCCCAGAATCCATTCCAGTTCCCAGAGCCTTCTCTATGAACTAAAATAACTGACTTATCCTCCCTGTTATAGTGGAGGAGCTGTAGGGTGAGACAATGTTTAATGCCCATCACTTAGGACAATAATATTAACTAGTTTATGCCTTTGGTGTAATAATATCAACTTTTGCTAAGATGGGTAGAGTTGTTATTTCATGAGCTACTGACTTGGTTGGCAGACCTGCCCTAACAGTTAGCTTTCTTGGTCTCGCCTCAGTTCCGCAACTATTCACATGTGTTTGCAGGGACTGTTTGTGTAGTGTTGCTCTATACCAGACTGTTGAAACCACCACAAAAAGTATGTGTGTAAAGTATGTGTGTGTGGTTTTCTTTGTGGTTTTTTGTGTGTGTTAAACTCTGATCCTTTTACTGATCCCCTTTACAGCGCAGCTCTATGAATAGTTGTTCTGGTATAAGTGACAAGTTCTGTCCATTGCCACACATGGGCACAACAGATGACCCAGCTCAAGCTGCTTAAACTGACTTTTCTGCTAATGTGTGAATGTCATGACATGCTAATGCTGATGTCATGAAACTGTGTGAGGCCTTTACTGAGGGTTCATGGTGTTGTTTCAGTTTCCATTTTTCACAGAAGATTCTCACTCTATCTTCGTTCAGTCACTGGAAAACTATCTCCAGAGCTGGTGGAAAACATCTGAAACTCATGATAATTGTGTCCATCACAGCATCCTACTGTACTGGAGTGAATTGGAAGAGTCCTTTCTGTATTTAGAAAGCAGAGCTTTGAGTGCTACTGTTTGAATAGGGATATTGTGTCTGTCAGAATAATACAGATTAAAATATGCTAGAAGGAAAACTTGCAACACCTTAGATAAGGTATAAATTAAGAATTAACACCAATTATTGGGAATATGACATTACAGAAAACATTAATATATATGAACGTTTTTCATATTGAGATAAGTGGGGTCAACGTATTGGCTAAAATGATACATTGGTATACAAGGTGTGCTCATGACAAACTGTAGTCTTTGAGTGTTTGGGGGTTTTTTGTTGGTTTTCAAATTGTTGCTCCTTAAATGTTGGGTAAATATTTAAGGGAATTAAGTCGCCCATCACAGTGAATTTTTAGCTCAACTGTTTGAAGTGAATACGATTCCATTTCTTGTATCATTCGATGTGTTGAGCAAATTGACAGAGGCCAGATTAACCCTTGTTCTGAAGCACCCTCTAGAAGGCCACCTTGGAAATGCTAACTCCGCATTCTCTACAGACTAATCTTTCTAAGATCCTTCTATAGGAAAGGAAGTTGTTTTAGGATTTCAGATTAACTCAGTTTTTGTATGTCACAATTTATTTCACCATGGTGTTTTTCATACACAGATATTTTCTACTCGCTGTGCTTCCCAGCTAATCTGTCCCTGCTGGCCTGACAGAGTGCAGATCCATAAAACACAAGTCATATTAGCAGAAGCTCTAACTTGAAAATGTGGATTAAGTTGTACTCTTCCAGGGGTATGAATTAGGAGTACATGGGCTGAAGCTGTTAGTGTGTCTGGCTCAACACTGTAACAGTGAGTGCAGAACTTGGGCTACAGTTTCTGCTTAATATTATACTGTTGAGCCCGAATGATGAATACTCTTACCTCTACTATGATCCTATTGTTTCTATCTCAGCATTTGTGTAGGCAGTCTTCCGTGAGTAGAAGGGGAGGTAGAATACAAAATAGCCCTAGGTGCACAAGCAAAATACCTTTTGTTTTCAGAGTATCCAAAAGCTATGTCATCTCTTTTTGAGTGAGTTTTCTATTTCAGGAGCACTATGAAGAGGCTTAATGGCTTTCTGCTTGTTCTCTGTTGTACAGTCATATAGTTCTTCCCTTCCTATCTTTTCCCCTGGCATTAGAGAACAGCTTCTTGCTGTTTGCAGAGGTACTAATCAGTGGGTTACATTAGTACAGAATTTCCTAATTTATATAGTGAGAACATTTCACGATGTGTATTCTGTTTCACCATGCAGAGTGCATCACAGAGCGTCTGTCTGCTTAAAATGCAATTAAGGACTACAAAGCCTGATAGATCAACTGCCTGGGGAAACAAGGTTTACTTTGTTAGGAAGCAAAGAGAGAACATTGTGAGTGGTGTGTTCAAAGTGAGGATTTCTTTCTTTCTTTTTTTTTCCCCCCCTAAGAAGAAATAAGTAAACTTCAAGTACAGTTGAACACCTGCCTAGCAGAAGAACTGTTCTCAATCATTTGGAATGTTATCAGCCACTGCTGAGGTATTGTCTTAGATCTCCAGCACTTCAGCAGTGTTTAGCATCTGATTTAGGCCATAAACATATGCAAATTGATACTGGTACTTTACAAACTGTAGTCTAACCTTTTAAAGGATTACTGTTCCCTGCTAGATTGACCAGAATTACCCACTCTTCATTTTGTGGTATGTTCACATTTTCACCGGAATAAGCTTTACCATTCTCATTCACTTTCTCTCTCTTTCCCTCCCTCCCTTCCCTGCCCTGAAAGAAATTGCTTGCATGTACTTTATGGTACTGACACCCTCTTCCTTCTGCAAGAAATTGTTGGGTTGTTTTGGTTTTTCTTTCTTTTTTCCTTAACAGAGTTTAAAGACTTAATTATGATAATAAGAAATAATGTAGCAAAAATACTTGACTTGTGACTCTGAGACTATCAGCCATTTTCCATGAAGGTGAGGGGAATGGAAAATCCAATTCTATTTTCTGGAGTTTGCCTTGTGTTAATGCTGACAATTGTAGTATTCATACTTCATTTGTTTCTTCAAAAAAAAAAAAGTTTTCTTTGAGAGATGATGATAACTGGCACAAAAGATTCTTGTCAATACTTGAGGAGCACTTGTTGCAAGGGTTTCATTAAATGCTTAGAGAAGAAAAATAATATTACTGGTAAACCTTCAATATATCACAAACATTTTAGGTGTTTTAGATGAAAGATTGTCTTGTATTTCAGTAATCTTGATTATAACATGAAAGCAAGCAGATCTGAGATACTGAATTTATTAGAAACTAAATACTTGAAGCTAACTATCATCAGCTTTGAACACTTTTGGTCATGTTATAGGTGTTCTTAATAAAAGTGATAGCTGGGACGAAACTTGTAACTTAATTTTCTGACTAAAGGCTACTTTAATGATCTCTGTACACACACAGAATGAAATTTATGAAACTTTTTTCTACCTTTTCACAAACTACTTGTTCCAGCAGACTCTCTTTTATGCCTTTAAATTCCTTCATAAATTGCCTTTCTGCCTGATTAATTTCCTCAGTTAAGGTAGCCATGTATTTTGTGAGCGTTATTGTATTTTCCTTGTACAGTCACACACCTAACTATGCTATTTGTATTTGTTTAGGGCAGTCACGCAATAGAGAAAGATGAACAATGCTAAAAATGAAAGAATTCTGGACAGATTTTAGCTTTGGTTTAACTGCATTAACTTACCTTTATTTGTCCTATACATTTGATAGCTTGATTGCATAAAGGATGCACATCTGTACTTACTTTTAGCTGCCAATATCTTCAACTGATTTTTCTGAAGTTTGAAGAAGTATGATAGCAAAGAAAGAAGAAAATGAGAAGTCATAATCATGGATGAATAAAAGGATGTATCATTGGAAGATCATTAATTTGTTATTTGAAACAGGAATTGTCCCTAGGTACATTTAAATTGCTCTTCATTACTTTTTTTTCTATTGCTTCATTACTTGTCTTATTTACTTCATTACTTTTTTCTATTTCTTTAAAAAGCATCTTGAATTAGTTATGAAACCTGTTATTTAAGACAAGTCTTTGTATTTAGCTTTCAGCTCTCTGTAAGTATTTCTAGCAATCATGCTAATGGTTTTGCTGAATAAAATGCCTTAAGTGTCTTAGAACTACACTTCCCTTAAAGTAGCTAAGCCTCTGTCATATTGAACAGTCCCAGGTGCTATGTTACATAGCAGGACATGGACAAGGCCATATTTAAATGCAGAATAACTGCAGAGAAAATGTATCTTTACTGTAGAGTTGAGAGCACATGATTAATGACCTGGAAGATTTGCCAGAGCTGAGCTCTGCCAGCAACCCTTCTCATTCCCTAACACTGTAGGTTAACATTTTCATTTGCCTCATTTTATTGGCACACATGAAACACCTAAGCTTGGTGCCATCACACCCCTCCTACTATACTGGGATTGTTTCTACCACAAATTACAGGGTCGTGACTGACCGAGAAGGGCAGGGCTTGGTCTCTTGTACCTTTTTATGGCATTGCAAATAGCTATGCAATCATCCTGGAGTAACAGTGCAAGAATACAAATTACAGACTAACCCAGTCTGCTGGTGTCTCAATGCAAGCGCTTGTTTATGTCAGCTTCACTCTGCTAGTTGTTTCACAAAAGGCTTATGGACATAAAGGGCATGTTGAAAGGTCAAAGAGGTCTTGTGTGGGTGTAAGGTGCATTTAGTAGGTATTGTTGAAGTTACTGGTGAAATAAGCTGCCTGAGAATAAACCATTGGTATTTCATTGGTGTACAGCAGTTCAAAGACAGTAGAAAGCTCCTTCTCCAATCTGAACTGCAGATGAGTATGGGAAGGTAGACAGTAATTAATGGAACTAAAATTTAGTCAGAAGAATAATCTGTTTCCAGAAAATGCCAGCAAAGCTGTGACTTTGCTTTCTGATCCAGTGTAGATGCAAAAGCATCACTTATGTTAGGGTCCTTAAGTAGTTATTACAGAGGTGGGAAGGAGAGGATCACAGATCCAACGCTCACAGGGTGAAAGTTCACATAAGTGTCGAGGTCTGCTTGGTAAGGGTAAGAAGTTAAGAAAAAAAGTCTGACTCACAAAACACTAGCTACAGTACCAATCTTAAAGGAAACTGCTTTCTCAGATGGTATTAGTAGTCATGGTCTTCTGATATTTGGTGTAACAACAATTGTACATCTCTATATAATCATTAACAGCATACATTGTATAGGAAGGTCAAATTCCACTCTCTTGTCCTAAAGTTAGTTGGAATGAGAAGGTGCTCTTTTCTGTCCCCCAAGGTAAAAACAGAAGGCCTGATTTTTCTTCAAGCCCTTGGGAAAATCAGAAGCTGGTGCATGAAGGTCATGTAGAATAACTAGCACCAGTTTGATCCCCCTGTGAATGGTGAAAGAATGGTGGAAGACTCCAACTCAAAGATACTGTGTTGTGATGCTGGCAGGGATGACACTCATTTTGAAGTCTGAAGCATCACAACCCAAACAATCACTTGAGAAGAAAAAGTGTTGGTTTGGAACAAAACAGAAGTATTTCAAATGGCTCTGCTTTGAATCTCCTGGTGAGTTCCATCTCCTTTCATAACACTGCAAGCTGTTACAATATGTGCTATTTATTTTTAGGATTAATACAGCACAAAGGTTTAAAGCATTAAAACTTTCTTACATGGGTTTAAGTTCTGTGGTGAAAAAAATTCTCTCCTCCAGTTTGTGAATAAAACTTTGATTTCAAGAACAGACAGGCAAATAGCCATATTTAGAGAACGGCCATTGAGTGTGGGGTTACTTCTGGTTTCGTTTAGCTATATGTTAGAGATGCACATTATCTTTTCAGTTGCATATTCGGATCATCCTGTACTGTAATGGACTTGAACACACAGAACAATGGAATTTTGCCCATTTCTTAGGTAAACTGAAGCCTTGGAAGTTTGAAAGCACAGCTCTTATTCTGTAAAGTATCAGTGCATGAAACATTACCCAAAACAATCTATAAAGGAATTGGCATTAACTGGAAGTTGCAGTTAGAAGCTACTAACTCAACCCTATATTTAAAATCTCTAAGATTTGGAGAGGGAGAGAAAATGGTAGACTATTTTTCTCAATTGTGTTTAAATCAAGCCATTTACTGCTAGCATTCTGCAAAAATGTTTAAATCTTCCATCTGTCTTTCCTCTTCTCAAAGGTATAAAAATAGATATATTAACTTTTAAAGCTAAGCATACAATAATCATCTAGATCAGAAGCTTTCCTGAAGCTTATGTTGTCTTTTGTCTATGTAGAGCTTCTGGCAGGGGGTGGGGGGGTGCATGGGTGTGGAGAAAGTTGTTGATGTTGCTTAGAAGCACACTTAATTCTGATGTGCTTTATGCTGTTCTTTCCTGCTTATGTATCAACTTTTTTAAAAACTTCATTTTATTTATCCTGTTTGTATGGAGCCAGCATCAGTCTCTCCAAACTTGTGAGTGGATCGGCATTTTACTTTGAGCCTCCGACAGTTACAGTCGCACCTAATTCTGAGATGCTTTCTGCTGTGGTACTTTGGGAGTGTTCCAGTTTCTTGAAATTACACAAAGATATTAATTCATAATTCTGATGATGACTCCAACAGTAAATGTTTCATTTGTTTGGTTGGGGGATAGGGAATGAAAATTCCCTGCAGAAATGTAGCCAAGCAGAGAGAAGGTTGAGATGCAGTGATTTATAGCCTTATTAGAACAAAATTATGTGAGGCTACATGGCCTTTAATAATATTAGATGTATTGCCTCGACTGTGACTTCATTATGTTTTACGGAGAAATTAGGGACTGAGATATCTAAAATATGCATGTGTATTGTCAGCAGTTCTTGGTCCATTCTGGTTAAAGTGGAACAATTCAGCAAGATTTCACCAATCACTGCCATGGGAAATGGTCTATTTTAGCTCTTAGCAGAGTTATTTCCGAGAACAATAATCCTTCTTTAAAACCCAGGTTTTGCATCTTGTTACTATTCTCAGGTACTGGTTTTCATAGAAATCTTTGTGGGGCTATACAAATGCTAGTTCAAACTCTAAGTAACTTCTCTATTTACTCAGAACTAAGGATTTGTGGCAAGACTATAGCTTTTTTAGGAGCAAGTGTACATCTTTCCTTAAAATCAGCTATTTGGCTTCTGTGTGAGAGTTGAGCTGGCCCAGGCTGATCTGGGTGAGGTGTGGCCTCTGCACGTGTCCTGTGTTTGATCACTTCTGCCCAAGTTCCTTGGATGTTTACAGCTATTGCAGGATTTTAATACCTAGTTGTGTTTCTGTTGGCTGCCTGTGCCTTCGTAATAGCATGTGTCTGCATATGACTTTTCAGGACTGTAAGTGGTCCACTCTGACCCTGACTGCATCATGTAGAGATGAAGATCTGAGGGAAACAGCTGATCTCATGAAGTATCTGGTCCTCTTCTGATACAGTTATGATCTTACATCAGTTGTTTCACCTGTATACTTCCAATTTTGCCTACGTGAAGGAGGCTTTCTTATGATATGTTGAGATTTTGAAAAGAAAAATGTAACAAAGAGAGCTAATTAAGACTTTTCTCTCAAAAATATTTCTGATTTCAATAACAAAAAAGCATGTTTGGATAGAGCTTACTATTATAAGAGTCTACATGTACTTCATGTAAATAACCGTAAAGGAAGAAACACAACGACGTGTTGGTTTAATTACTTTCAATTTATCACCATACATTAAATCACTAATATATAGCAGCTTCAGAAGCTTGAATAGTATTGATGATATGTGATAAGGGAAGAATGCTGCAGTCCTTATCAAACAAGTGTGTGAGCTTTTTGAGAGTGACTATTGGGCTAGAAGATACTGCATTCCAACTGAAAAAAAACCTAAGAAGGTCCTAATAACTGCAGTCATTAGCAATGCTGAGGAACTTCTTAAAAAATGACAAGTGTTTAAATCAAGACATCTTGAATAGCTATTAATATGGACCATTATCTTCTTGCTTCTTTTGCATTTTCTGATTAAATTATAGCAGGTGACAAGTCATTACAACTAAAATGACTGCATAGTTGCAGAGCAGTGTTTAACAGCTGCTCCGTTTCTTTCGACAGTTCAAGTTCTTGACTAGCTCTGTTAGTACAGCACTCCATGATTCTGTTGGTTAAGGTTTTAGTACATACACAGAACTATCAGTGCACAGTAGCTAATTCAGTGTCTCCCACAGCCTTGTTCTGGTAACTGTTGTAGCTGCCATGCATAATGCAGAGCAATCATGTGCCACACAGTGCTGGAGAATTTCAGTCAGTGAAATTTCATAGGACAAATGAGCTACTCCTAAAGCCATTTGCCTGACAGTTTTTTCAGTTGGTAGCTCAGAACCCTTCAGTAAAACAAGAACCTGGTTTACTAGAGACTAACTGTAGTATTGATGTTTACTGAGTAATATTCTATTAGGATTTCTTACCTTTATGTTTACAAATAGAGATGTCATCCCTGTCACAGTATGGGAAAATCTCTCTACCTAAAGCTTATTGATGCTGTTTGATTCCAGAAGTTGGTACATTATCAAATGTTGCAGGGTATGTGGCAACTATCATCTGCTGTACCAGGACTATTCTGCGTATCTCTGAAATGTGGAGCAGTAGATAGCCAGGATGCTTCGTCGATGTCTGTTTGAAGAGGAGAACTTCACGGTGGTGAGTTAAATGAAATTAGAAGATTGTGTTTTCTCCATTGTCTCTGGGATGTTCAGGTGTGCTGTTTTTCTTGATTTAATATTTCTTGTCCTTTTTTGAAAGATCAACTTTTTATTTCTTTTGTAAAAACTAGATTCTGCTAATAGTGGGTTTCTGCTGTTTCTGTAGGAAAGTTTGGTGTTTTTTTTTTTTAGCCAAAATAGCCATAAGATGTATCTCCACAAAGAAGTGCACAAAACAGCTGAGAAGATGAAGAAAACTGGTAGTGTTCTTTTAGTTGAGGTCATTGATCTCTGCAGTTTCAGTTCTAGCAGGGACAGCAAGGCAGGGGATCCACATCTGAGAAGGTGTCTGCATTCCAGAGACAATTTCTGTACACTGTCAGACTTGGGAAGTTCGGGTCCAAATGAATAAATAGGCTCAGGTAAGCAGTTAGATGATTGATTGCAGTCAGAACCATGATAGTTACCAAATTAGCCCTGTTGCCTTTGAAAAAAGAGGAAGAAAAAAGATCTGGTATTGCGTCTCATGACTGATCTCTGATGTTCTCAAGACCCACAAATGGAATATGACTGTAAATGCAAATTTGAACTTTTTTTTTTCTCTCTTAAATGGAAACCACAATTCTTGCCTAACTCCTTCATGGAAGGATTAAACATTTTGATAGCTATTATAAAGGGAAGAGAAACAGGAAGGCATTGTGGATCACTTATACTCTATCCATTGCTGGTGTCATTGCTGTCACTTCCTATTTGTTTTATAAAGAGATCTGCTCAAGAGGTAAAGCTGGAAAAGGAATTCAAGGCAATGGGGGGGAAACCTTTACAAAAAGAGGTCCATTTGTCCCTCTCTGAGTCCTTACTTCAAAACCAACAAGTTTTGTGCCACTTTGAGTGCAAAATATGTAATGTATCCTGTGCTGAGCTTACCGTGACACACAGGATGACTTTTTATTGTTATTCTCGTAACAGCCATGCTTTAAGAAACCTCAGAAAGAAATGTTTTCTTATCTGTCATAAAATCCAACCCTTTATAATAGCTATCAAAACTCTTAATCCTTCCATGAAGCAGTTAGAGAAGAACTGTGGTTTCCATTTAAGAGAGGGAAAAAAAAGGGCAGTTTGCCCAAAAGTAATGGAGAGAAGCAGCAGATTCAGTAGCAGAATACACCCACCAACGGTGCTTTCTTGCTAGGCCTTATAAACTTTCTTTTAAAACAAATGTTTCTGCATCCTTTTAAGTCAGTAGAATATAAAGCAATACCAAATTTACTTGGCATACTTGTATTTTTTTATGTAGGTCAGATTTTTTGCTTTCCTAACTTGAAGGCTATGGGATTGTTTCCAAACCGTCTGATGCTTTAAGGGTCAGGAGCCTTATAAAGAACAAACAAGAAACTAAATTTTGCTTTTGCTTACACTGGGTTCATTCCAGAATAACTCAGCCGATGTTCCTGAAGTTACTTACCCTTGTGCAAATCCAGAGTAATAAAATAAACTGAACTCTTTCTTATCTTGCTTCAAGGAGGACAAAAAATAAGAAACGTATTTGTCAGGTGACTTTTCTTTTGTTAGCTAGGCAACAATGAAACTGCTCTTACCTGTTGGTTTTGCTTTATCTTTAATTGTAGTTGTCCTTCTGAATTTGTTTTGGTGTTCCTTGTGAATACCAAGACCTCAGAGTTTAAGGAAACACTATAGAAAAGGGGGTTGGCATGGCTAAGATTCTTCTACATTGTGGGAAAATGTCCTTAATGAACCAAATGGATAAATCCACTTAATCACATAATCTTTGACAATCACTTGCTTACTGTTTGCTCACATCCATTTTCTTTGACAGCATGATCCTGAACAGTGGAGGCTATTTCTCAGCAAGTGTATTCTGGCACTTTGTCTAGGATTTTAAGCAGTGGTTTGTCTCACGGTGCAAGTAATTCCAGCTTGTGACTGGTTCGTAGGCTAACGTTCCCTATTTTATAATGACCCCTTGAAGCAGGGTCCCAGTAGTTGCTGCTGTTGCTATGCCACAATGCATAAGTGTGGCTTCTGCTGTCACCCCATTTCTACAGTAGAACCTGGGTGTGAACAAACAAAATTTGAATTGTAGAGTCCTGAAGCAAATAAATTTCTTACTGTAGTAAAGGTACTTCAGTCATATGAATCCTTTCTTCTCCTGCAGTTTCTAGCCATTTTGAAGTGCATTGCTAAGGGGATTAGAATCAGAATAATTAGGTTGGTAGAGAGATCAAGTCCAACCTCCCACTTAAAGCAGGGCCAGCCTCAAGTATCTAGGATGTGGGGAAAAATCAATTGTTTTTCCATTCCTGAGCTGGGGGAGGGGAGCATACATAAACTTGGATGTTTTGTTAGAACGATGACATCCGCTTTTACCCTGTTTTGCATTTCATCTGGTGTTCAAACTTTGTTACTTTTCCTGAAAAAGAACATCAAATAAGACGTTTAATTGCAACTGTCCAGATTGCTGTAACTTTTTCATTTCAGCAGTAATGGAAACTGTTAGTGAGAGGGAGTATTGGACTGAAGACTCTTATGTTGTTTTTTATTTCCCATGTTATCAAACCAGTGCACTTAAGAAAGCATCCGTTTTAATTATTATGTAAATAATAAAAGTACCAGAATGAAAGTAAGTTCAAATTTAATTATGTAAATAGCAGAAATTGGAGAAAACTTTTAAAATGACACTGTGATGTCCTGTACACTTAACAGCACCCCTTGGCATTTTTCGAGTTCACAGCTGACTATAAAATTCAGTCAACATGGTTTAGAAAATACTACATATTCAACAGCCGTAAAGAATCCAAGCTGACAATGTACATTTACAAAGGTTAATAGCTCTTAAAAACAATTTCAGTACAGTGGTTCTGGGATTAAGTTTCTAATAATTGTACAGCTGCCTGGGCAACTGGAGAATTTGACTGGTTATGTTTAGACTAACAGTGGAATATGTCTAAGAAGCAGAGCTACAGAAACAGAAATTTGTCATTTCAAAGTTTTAGTTGTATCATGGACAGATTTAAAAGTTCAGACCTGTTTAATGTCAGAGTTACCCTAGCACACAAACCATCCAGCCCTCCCAAAGACATCAAACAGCATTGGTAAGAAATAGCAAAACCAATAATTTTTGCTGAAGGTGCTGCATGGTCTTGGAAGGGTCACTGAAGCACACATAACAGTTCTCTTCTGCAGTAATGAATTTGTCTACTACCGCAGGCTGAGCTTGTTTATTAAAACTGGATATGAGTGTACATGCAAAGAGATCTTGCCATTATGCAAAGAGAGGTCCTTAACTTTGGCCATATTCAGCCTGGGTAATAGAAGCTAGCTGTCATTAACCTTACTGGCCCTCCTCCCTAAAGTGCTTTCTATCTAAAGCTGAAACACTCACATCAGTAGGCAGTAGTATCAAGGCAGGAGCAAGTTTGTGGGTGTTGAGAACAGATGCAGCCTGCAAAAATATTTTAATAGTATGTTTTTAATTTGCATGGGAGCTGGCTACATATTTGGACTGTATCTTGGGAGCAAAGAGGAGAGCCCCAGGCTCCCACCCACACTTGTTTATCACAAAACCCTTTGACATTCTCCCCATAACACGGGGTGGGGGGAGAACTCAGCCCCTGTGGGGCTGAGTCAGAAGTCTAAGCAGCATCTCAAAGCAGTGATGCAGGTGAGGGGCCTGCTAAGCCTCAAAGAGTATTTTTTGCCAGATTTACAGCGTGGCTATATCTGTACAGATTATCAAACACTAAAGAGGGAGAGAAAGGGAAGGCTGTTTTCAGAGTCTTCAAGAACTTGCTTAAACAGTAAATGTAAGATTTTAATACACATTTTTGTGGACATCAAAGCAGCTCCAAAAGGAGCTGAAGAGGAGAAGGCAGATGAGATTCTGAAGGGATTTCTCGCTGCTCAAACCTCAAGTCAAACCCAGATGCCAGCAGCATCCTTGGGGCCAGGCAAGCAGAGATGTAGTTGTATGTACCATTTCCTTACCTTCAAAGCTCATGATGGTTTATGGATATATAAAAGGGTTTTTAATCCTAGTAACACTACCAAGAATACCTAAACCCTGGTAATTTTACTGAGAATAGATTCTAATCCACAGTTCTTGCCATCTTTTGGTTTCTGATATGCTAATTTAATGCACCATTGTTTTTGATGGGATGCCATCAAATAAGGGAAGTCAGAGACATTTAAAAATACATAGTGCTCAGGCAAGCTGTTTCATAGCATTTAGTTTTTCTATCCTGCCCTGAATTAGGAAGCATAATTTTCATTTATATCGAAACGTGGTCAAATGTGTATCTCCTGTCTTGGTTTTGTTGCTTGGTGTTTTTTTTATTTAAAAATCTGAACAGAAAGAAAGGGTGGTTTTCTCCCAGGAGCTGTCTTGGAAAAATTAATAACAAATGTGCTTTTAGCTGGAAGCAGCAGCTCTATGGAGTAGGATGAGTAACTGTAGAACAGTGTAATGTAATCAGCTGTACTGAGCATTTAGAGTTTCTCCATATGGATCAGATGTAGTCTTATGCCTTTTAGTTCAGTGGCCTGTGTATAGCCTGCCAATCAAGCCTGAACACATGACATGTTTGTTCCTAAGCAGGATTAATGTTAAGTTCACAGGCTTGATGGATCTATGTATGATACTAGGAAAATACTTTAATAGCGAGTGCTCCACAAATGATACTGTTACTGGTACCTTTACGAATGATAGTGTGTTACTTTAGTTATGAAAATGTACTATATTCTAAGTGAAACTATTACCTGTTGATTTCAACTGTGTGCGCTGTGAATGGAGCAATTTCAGTCTGCCATTTGAGAAATTTTAGAATAAAATAGCCTGCTGTATGCCTAGAGTTAATTCAATGCTTTCTGTGCTTTCATCACGAACTAAGCTCTCAAGTGCCATATTGATAGTCCATGCTGGCAAGCTAAATAAGCTACCAGTGTTAGGTGCTTTTTACAATATGAGAGCATCTACTTACGATTTATATTGTATTGTTAGGATAAAAGAAGTCACACTCTTCACTGACTTAGAACTATACAGTTTAAAAGCAGACCAGTCCTCAGAGTTTTAAGATACCACAAAGAAGAACAGATGAAAAATTTGAGGAGCCTTAGTACAGTCTTTTACCAGCCAGCAGCAGAAGTGGGTAGGGCAGGATTGCAACTGGGGAAAAAAAAAAAAAATTGCCACGGTGTGATTATTATTTATTAGAAAATGATTCATTCTCCTGAACTGCTGCAGTCTAAACTTTTCCCACCTTAACTGGGTATAGCAGTCAATTCCATGCCCCTCAAGTATTTGCAGTGGCTGGAACTAGCATGCCAGGATGTCAGTTGAAGGTAATAGAAGTTTTGGATGAAAAAGGAGCTTTATGGATTACAATATTGGGTTGAAAGATTAAAGATGTTTAAAGGCTTCCATCTGGGATCCCTAAATCCATGAAAACTATGCACTGAAATGTTTTAAAGAGTTAATGAATTATAAATAAGAAACTTACCTCATTCATTAAACATAAGTGCATGCTCACTCATGGATGCACGTACTCAAGCTAATAATACAAAATGAGTGTTCTAAATGTGTGGTAAAACTATGAATATCACTCATATGCCACTTCTGGTGGGGGAAAAGGTGTAGCCAGACTGTGAAATATGGAAAGGCTAAAATTTCATAATAGTGATGTGAGTTGAAAAGTTGGGAAACTATGAACAAGTTAACAAAAATAAATAGCTGCTCTGGTGTTGAGCTCAGTTCTCAGAGCCCTGATCAGCAGTGTTCTGACAGTTCAGACACTGGCAGTGAATCAAATATTTCTTCCTTCTCCAGCACCAGTCATCCTAACATGCCTCTTTGGGGAAGAAGTGTTTTTTCACTTTGAACATATGGCATTATCTTGAGCTAACTGACTGCTTTATGAACAAAAAGGACAAGTCTTATATCGAAGAAGGCCAGGAATGCAACTTCATTTCCTCTTCCAAAGTTTAATCTAAAAAATTAATTTGCTTTTTTGTACAGATTTAATTTGGAGCACATATGCATGACATATGTAACATCATCAAATAGTTACCTGACGCTCATCAAAACAGTGGCAACAAAATAAAACAATAACTTCAAGGTACATATGGGTAACTGTACTGACTGGTATGAATTTGCATCCAGAGCTGGTTGGTTTCAATTTTGTAACAGTAGTCTCTGTTAAGAGAAATAGCCAGAGTAGTGGCTTTAAAATGGAAGCCTAGATTTTATGCATGTTCATACCACCTTTGTGTATAATGTATAATATAAGCATTTGAAACCTTAAAATACAGTCACTCTTGTGTGTATTTTACATACTGTAATAAACTAGCATATTTTCCTGTGCTGCTGGGTAGGCGTCACAGTGTCATACATCATATTCCCAAGGAGCACAATGCATTTCTCTGCAAACCATTGCTATTTTCTCTTTTGGCAAATGATAACCACTGAGTTCTGGTGAAGTGATCTTTGTGCTATTGTGGGGATGCCATAAAAATGTCACTTACTGAAAAAACAATGGCACCTTAAGTGGCTTGGCATTTGTATGCTACAAATTACATATGGTAAGTAGGTGGATTTGTGAGTTCAGCATTTAATGTAGAAAGTTATGTGTAAACAGTAAGTAGTCAGTGTGCTCCATAATGTTAGTGAAGGAAGAGACTTACAATAGGACAGCTCTGCAAGTAAGATTTCTATTTCTGAATATCATTTTCAGGTTATCTATTGATCTGTTTATCTCACAAAACAAAGTGCTCAATTGTGCACATCATGTGAACTTTAAATAGCTTGGGACTGATTTTGCTTGAAAACAAGGAGTAACTTTATTGATTTCTATGGAGTTAGCGGTGTAAACAAAAGTTTCTGATCCTGTGATTTTTTTTTTTTAATTTTTTTTTTCCTTTAAGGTGGTTAAATGCAATTTAAGAACAACAGATTACATAACTCTATGACACTAAGAGCAAAATCATGTTGTTGTGGACCCACTGCTCATTACCAAGTGCTCAGGTTAGATGAAGGGCTTGGAGAAAAAAGCTCTAGTAGATGTACTTGTTTAAAATTTTGTAACTAAGTTCTCCTCACCATATCTTAGCTGACCCATTCAAAGCTTTAGGTGAAAACAAACCCATTTCTGTTTGTGTACTAGGCTTTGCGCAACAACAGCTGAGGCATAGGCGTATGTCTGGTTTTGCTGCTCTGTTTATAACCTCTGGCAAAGGGCTAGCATGAACATCTTGGGACAGTTCTTTTTTTCAATCACTTTAGCAAAGTCCACCTAAGAAAGGTGATGTAGGAAAGAAACTTCTTGGACTCCTCCTGTCAAAGAGAATCTACTGACTTTTCAGCTTAATTTTCATAGCAGATGACTCCCTGCATCCAAGACTTCCGTAAAATTCATTGTATTTACTTAGTATCTTTAATTTTATTTAAAATTACATCAAGAAAGTAAAAATTATCCTTTCCTTTTGCAGTGCATGTTTTTAGGAGCAGACATTTTCACAATTTTTTTGTCAGTGTTCTGAGTGCTTTGTTTTATTTTTAATGTAATGATAAGTCAAAGTAAACTGTACAGAATTGCAGGCCCAGATATCTGAAATACAATCATCCATCAAAAGCCCTCAGTGGGACGATTACAGCACCCACATCCTCCTACAGCAAACCATGATTATAGGAGAAGAATGCTTGAGGGCTGCAGCTGAGATGAGACAATGTGAAGTACTCTTGCTTCAGCCTTCACAAAATCACCTGCTACAAGTCTTAGTAATGAGATAGGTGAGATTAATGGAATGTGTGTGTTCTTCATTAGTACTGCCTTTACATATTTTGCAGTTTATTTCAGCATCTGTCCTAATGATGTCTGTTTAAATTAGATCCACATCTCATGTGGTTTTCATGTTCTTTACAGAGCAAATACAGCTTTAAACACTCCTTCGATATCAAATACAGTGCATATCCAATACCTACTCCTCAGTGTTGAGTGCTCTCAGCATTGCTTTTCTACCTGACTCATTTTCTTTCCTTCCCAATATACTCCTTGCTTATTAAAAGCCAAGAAGACGGCTAGTGTCGTCATTCCTTCCTAATGTTTTTCAGCTGTTCGTCTTTCCTACCTCTATTTCCACAACTCACTCTAGGATCTGATTTTCAGATGATACACACCTTATTGTCACCTACCTGTATGTAAAGCAAGGGTAAATTAGGTCTAAGATGTTACTCTGGTTTAAACAAAGAGCACTGTGATTTGTTAATGCTTTGCACGGACTGCAGAGCCCTAAGGTGCCGGAAAAGATCCTCAGCAATAAGTGATCAAATCCAAAATCTTGCTGTGCCATACACAGACCAGTCAGACTAGTGATGCTTCTGTGAGTTTCCTTTGCAGGAAATGCTTCATGGGGAGCCTGAGCTCTGAGCTCTGACTTATCATTACATTAAAACTTGTTAGTTTACAAATTCATTTTACAAAGGTGTATATAAGAAGGTAACAGTTATGTGTTGGGGACAATAATATTACTAATAATGGTAGAATCCTTCAGGTACATCAGTGAGAAAATGCATGCATTTATTCCTTTGTGTCTTAAAGTACATCAGATGAAAATTTAAGCTTTGGATGTATCACATGGAAAGCCATATGGCCACATCCATGCTTGGAAAGACATTTGACTTGGCTAAATTCATTTCTCAGCAAGCTTATCCTTGCTGACTGCAGGATTTGGGGATTATAACAGGAATGTAGACAAGGCTGTCATGTCATTCAGCATTTTTAGCATGATGTAGGTATGCGCACAGGTGGGCAATTAAACACTTTGTGCTTCATTTCCCACTGGGTGTCAGTTATCATTTCACTCCCACGATTGGAAATAAATATCAGTGATGATGGAGCATCCTCCTCTACACTCCATAGTCAAATGGAGGCATAGCAGCATCTGAAAATGTGGCTTGTTTTCTTTGTGTCAGGGATGCTTTGTCACTTTTTTCCTAGCCCAAAGGTAAAGTATGTGTAAGCCTTGCTTATTGGCATGGGTTTTTCCTCAGAGCTGTACTGCCACATCTCTGGTGATGTGGATAATGTTTTTGTTGTTGCTGTTGTTGTTTTGGAGAAACTAAGGGATAGAGAATAACATGTTGTCCTCTTGTGGAAGTGGATGCCTGAATGAACAGAGAATTCTCTGCAGAGAGTAGTGAAAGGTAGCAAATGGTGCTGAGTAATATTGCCTTCGTTCACAGAAAGAGTCCCGTAAGAAAAAAAATATTTAGAACTGTAAATGAATTCTAGTACAATAGGGAACAATCTTGATAAGAAAAAAAGCAACAGGAACAACTCCAGAAAAGAGGTGAGATTTTGGGTGATCCTACAGTTTTGTGGGTGGGTTTTTTTTTTGGGGGGGGGGGGTTGGTGGTTTGTTTTTTTTTTTACAGAGAGTATGGATGCTGTTATAGGGAGTTTGTTTTAAAATAAAGTACTGTTTGTAGTAGAACCACACAGATCTTGTGTGTTCTGAGTCTGAATTTTCATTTATAAAGCACAACTGTGTGCAGTAATAGACTAATTTAAGATGTATGGCGCAGATAATTTCCTTGCTGTGCTATAAAACATAAAGGATAGTGAAATCCTAGTTTGCTTATGACTCAGGCGCAGAGTCTCCAGACTGACCTTTGTGTATCCTTCAATTTGGCTGCAAGAAGCTGACTTTTTTTTGTCATCCCCTCATTTTCGTAAAGGTAGCCTGAAACATGGTTCTGGAAAGTAAGAGCAAAGATGTTCTCCCCTGAAAAGCTCATTCTCCTAGCTTCGTATTACCCAATATTACTTAGCTCTTGTCTGGCGAGGTTTAGTAGGTGGAGGAAGGGAATAGGTCTTATTTTGAGATTTTAAAAGGAGCTGAATTTTATATTAGCTTCACAGTTTATTTGTTTTTATTCCTGTCCAATAAAAAGCTGCTTTTCCATGGGAGCCTGAGGAGAGCTCACTCAAGATGAAAGGAAGTGGAATGCATCTGAAAGAGCAGCCAAATTTTTGATGGCTTTTTCTTGCTGATGGTATGAGCAGTTAAATCTTTTTAAAAGGCGGTGTTGCTTTCCTCTTAGCCTTGTCGGTTGTACAACTCTTTTCCATCCTTTGTGAATGTATCATACTTGATCATCTGCCAAAACCCGTTTGTTTAATTAAATTCTTCTAAGAACAAATCACTCGTCTATGAAGTTTGAAGGATCATGTGCAGCTTTAGTTTCCCCTGGTACTTTCAGGTTGGTTTTGATCATCCCCTTAGCATACTGGATTAGATTCCCTTTATGTGCTGCTTAGTGACACAAGGGGGATGCAGCAGCCTTGTATGGGCTAGTATAATATTCATTCTTCATTATATATAGAAACATTTATCACTGTTGAATAATCTGATGGATGCATGGTGTTGTTTTTCACCTTAAAATGGTCACTTGGCTCTATGTGCTTGAGGTGCATAGTGTCACATTTGTTTTAGCAATCTAAAATAGGAAACATGGGGAGGACTATGCGCAAGTCAGTTTGAGTCATTAGCAAAATCCAGCTCATGCTGATGGGAATTACAAAACTGATCGTGTTGGGCTTCCTCAGTATGTTTCTAATGAACATTAATGTGTGGCATGCTATCTGCTCATGTTAGTAATAATTTCTTACCCGTTAAAACCTATTGGCCCATGCTGAGTTCTGGACTGCCACAGCTGACCTCGATGGTTTGCATGAAAAAGCTCCTCTCAGTGAAACACAGAAATTTGTAGTCTCTGAATCCCTTCACTGGTAGACAGCTCAGGCTGTGGCAGAGGAATACACAGTTGAATGTTAACTTAAAATTGTTACCCTTGAGAGTATCTTGGTCTGCCTCCAGAATATAATGCCACATTACAAATAAAGCGTGTTTGTTGCCATTCAGACCTTGTAAGGTGTGAGCAGAATGATTCTTTTCATCTTTGTGGCAGTTTAATTTGAAGCACTTTCTGAGTGAGGGCTATGGGGAAAGAGTATGTATGCACTTTGTGTGGAGTGAGGATATAACTTGTTCAGTAATTATATCATTTGATCAATTTAGACACGTGTTTAGATGCACTTATCCACTATTTAAGCACAGAAACCTTAGAGCAGTAGGGGAGGCATTCATACCGTTTCATATCTTTTCTTACTTAAATTCATAGGCGTGCACATTTTTCATAGTTGAGCTTCTCTCCGTGTTTTGTAGTTGTCCATTGTCACTTGTCTTGAATGAGAAAGCAGTGTAGTTGCGAAGAGATGTTTATTATTATCTATCACTAAATGGACTAATAACCCAAATCTTCCAGACAGTGGTTACTCTCAGTGTTTGTTAGCCAAGGAGTCCTTGGTGGTGTGAAGGTTCCTGATACCTGTAGGTCCAGTAGCCTGTAGTTGTCCCTGGAATGTCACTTCATAAAGGATTTTGACAAACTGTCTTGGAGGGAACCAATAGAGTACACAAACATCTGTGTTATTGATTATGTTTATTGGCTAGAGTTGCTCAGGAGTTGCTCGTGATCAAATAATTGAAGCTTCTTGAAATTATTGGCAGGTACAGTGCAGAAGGATCTGCACTGACTTAGGTTATCTGCGTATCGACTGTTGCAGCCAATTGCTGTGTCCACAGCAATCTACCCTACTTCCCAGCCAACTGAAGCTGAGGAAAGCTACTGTGAATGAATGATCCCCTCCCTTGGCTCTCAGTTGTTACCATTTGCCATTTCACGTGAACATACAATCTGTGTTACTAGTAAATTGACTTTACAAAAGCGTTCCCTACTTTGTACTGCAGATGATCAATAGAATCAATGGCACCATATATATGGCATCAGTTAGCACAGAGCTCAATGAGAAGGCTGGGAAAAGCAACAAACAGTTCTTTTTCTACTTCTTGTATTTCCTTCTCATCTTTGTTTTAACTTTTTTTTTTCTTCTTTTGTTTTCCGGAAATGTATTTTCTTTTGAACTTTGCAGATATCACTTCTTGGTAATAATTTTTTTCCTGCTTTAACTCCATTGACAGTAATTTCAGCACAGTAAAACAACTGAATGTGTCTTTTGTTTAAAACTTTAGACTTTGTTTACAGAGGTGATAAGTTCTGGTAGTTAACACACAACATTGGGTAGCAGTTTGCCTCAGTACCGTGGCCAATTATCACTTCTTGTCAGAAACTTACTCTGTTTTGCATCGTATATCCACCACCTACAATTTCAAAGAATACTTCATGGCATACATCGTACAGAACATTCTTCTCGGAGGAGAAAGAGCTAAACAGTTTCAAGAGTGTTGGAAAACAGGTTTTAATTTTTAAATAGAAAATGTATTACATCTGCTTTAGTTTGTTTCCTAGTTTTCTCAGCATCAAAAAGTGTTTGTCACTTAGTTTTTTCAGGAAGCTCCTTGCTATTTATTGTTCACATTTCTAATTCTTCAGAGGTTGCAGACTTAAGGGACAAGGAACAAGACCATTCTTTCCTTTTTTTTTTTTTTTTTGTGGTCATTTGTTCCTATTTTCTTCTTTTCTAGTCATCCTTCATTTTTTCCAGAAATAATTTTTATTTTTATAGGATCAGAACTCTCATACTATCACATCTACGTGCTAACATTCAGACTGGCTAATCTGAGAACTACCCAGAGTCCACTACTTGTTTTTTATCAGAAGCTATTTTTGTAAAGTGATCCCAATTGCCCTTACATTTAATAAGAAGGTGTGAAAAGCTATTTACACCTAATCTAGTTAGCTAATTTTCATACTTTTAACTTTGTATCAAGGGAGCTACTTTCCTGTTGTAGTACTGTCTTCTAGCTACGTATCTAAATTCTTTCAGACTATGCTGTCACTTCATATGCTTACAACCATCATCTGTTGCCTGTAAGCCTTAATTAGTCTCTTTGCTTTCCTTCCTTTTAACATTTCAAGTTTGTCATGATTTACTATATTTTGCTTCATATTATTTGTGAGGAATAATCTCATTATCTTGTTTATACTTTAACCATTCTCCAGCTTGCTTTTCACACGAATGGGTTTTAATAGTTCCCTCCATTTCATATTATCAACTGAAATTCTTAATTACTTAAATGTCTCCTCAAAATCTAACCCTCCACATAATTATACTTTATATCTCTCTATTTTTGCAGTGGATTCAGCAAGTGTATGAGCACTGATTCAGGTTTTCATTACTCAGCTCTTTTGGTAGTAAGAAATTGTCTCTATCAGAAGTCATCCTGGTGAAGAGGTGGCAAAAGTAAAAACAGATTGGACTTCTGTACGTGTAATTACATGTGCAAGTGTATTCATGCACAATCTGAAGAGTTTATATAAAGAAAAATCTGTAATTGTTAGTAATTTTTCAGCTTTATGTTGGATATATTTTGGTGACTTCACCATCTTTGCCAAAGATAAAGTATACTTAATTTGTATTGGAGAAAGGGTTTATCATCTTCAATGCTGTAGCTGTGATCAATAATGGTCATTTAAAACTCTAGATGGCAAAGGAATCTTAATTGGACCCCATGTAATAAGGTCAAGTTGACTGTCAAGAGTGCTGTGTAACAGAAGGAATTATTCTCTCCAATACTTCAATTTGTCTTTCATTACAGTTGTGTAATTCTAAGTCACAAAGATGAGAAGTCATGCAGAACATCTGTGACAATTTTTAGGTTGCTTCTAAAGCCTTGCACACTGAAGATCTATAAATGTTACTAAATTAATGAGTAAAGGGAATTTCATGGAGTATTAATGATAACGAAATGACATTATCATTCTTTTATGTTTTTATGCAAGGCAGTTACACAGAGTGAATGAGAATATGTAACAGGAAGACTTAATTGATTAAAACATCTGCGCAGTAAGTGGGCACTTCAGCTTGAGCTGCAGGCCATTAAATACTGAACTCTTGATTGCTGTTCAACAAAATCAATACAGAACAGAAGTCTAGTGAATCTTGTGCCTGCAGCAGTAATACAGTTTGACAATAAAAATCAATGCCCAGTCCCAAAGTCTAGCATTTAATAGTATCCGTGGTTTATGTCTTTTATTGATTCTTGTGGTCCTTAAGGCCATCTGTTAATTTACTACCTCTGTCTGGATCTGGGGAGGTCAGTGACTTAGAGAAATATGTTATTTTTTGCTTGTTCTGCATTGTGGATGGGTTACTGCAACTAAGATCCATAACTGTCGCTTGTGAAAATGTTGCTCGGGGCATTTACCCGTACACGTCTCAAAACAAAATACCATTACCCAGACAGTGAATAGACAGGAGCGGTCCTTTCGCAAAACCAAGCAGAGTATTCCACAGTTTATTTCTTTTTAAAATCAGTCTCCTGACAGTAACAACCACAAGTTTGTGGTGGTGGTTGTATTTTTTTTTTTTTTTTAAAAAAAGTCTGTAATAGACTCTTTATTAAAATACAATTTTCATATAACCAACTTTATTTAGACAATTTTTATATACCTTGTAGAAATATCGGGACTGCAGGCTGGTTACAAATAGATCCTGTGTCATCTTATAGTAAACTAACAGCAATGTATGAAATATGTGAGAATTTCACTAATTCATAATTTAGTAATCAGGCATTTTATAATCTGCCTAAAAACAAATTGTGTCTTATCTTCATCCATTAGTGAAGATTTAAGAGCTGTGTTCCCTGAGCTTTCATTTCAGTAACAATTCTTTCCTTTCCCAAAACAACCCCGTGCATATTTATGAATGTTTTATAGAAGCATAACTCAGTTCTTAATATTTCACAGTGAGTCTCAAAAGTTTTTACTATTAACTAGTTTATTTTTCTGTATGTATACAGTACATTTTGCCCTGTGCTATATTATCTTCATGAAGTATTTTGTATATAATGGAAAATGAGGCACTTAAAATGTAGATGAGTGCTTGAATTCACAGGTCTTGAACACTACTGGGAATCGAGCCTGGTGTCTTGACTCACAGCCCCCTCTCTAACCAGTAAGTAATAATTCTTCCTGAATGGTGAACTACCAAACCCAAGCTGAAGTAATTGATCGTTTGCAAACCTAGAACACAGTCCATTTTCAAGTTGCATCAGAAGTCTTACACTCATTTGGTAAGTTGCAGAGCATACTCCAAAAAAAAAAAAAAAAAAAGGGGGAAAAGTTTCTATGTCCATACATGGTAAAGAATTTCTGAGAATTGTTTTGGAATTACTGCTGAATCACTCTCAAAATACTTGGGAGAGACTTATGAAAAATGCGCAGTGATGTGAAGCAAATTAGCTGCAAATATCTGTCCTGCCACCAAAATGTATGTCTTTTTTAAAGACAATAATTAACACATAATTTTCCCACTGTAAATTTTACAGAGCAGTTGCAATTTTTATTGTGAGATAGAAATGTAGGGTTAGAGAAGTAGTCTAGACATTTACTTATGATTTATTTAATTGTAAAAACCGCAAATGCAATGTCTGGTAGTGTGCATGGGTAATCCCATGCAAAATCACATCCTTTTGCTGCTTTTTGTTTTGATGTACTCTCAAGTATTGACAATATAGCTATGGCTGGTGAAAATATACCCCCCACACAAATAAACACAGCTTATTTTGTGTAATTACAGCAGAAAAATAAATATTCCTGATGGTGTGGCTTACTGTGGTTGTTCCAGTGATGACAGAAGCAGGAGACAAAATTTTGAAAATGGGATTTGTGTGTGTGTTTATTAGGCCAGCTTGTTTCCCTTTTGTTAATCAAAGGGAATATAATACCTTTCTCGCTTAAATTCCTGCCTTGCTTATTCACAGGTTAACCTAAAGAGCAAAGGAATGCATCTGTCTCTTCAGAATTTATATGCATAGTCCATTACAGCAAACCCTGTGACACATATGCAAGCCTACAATGATGTAGCTATGGCAAGTGGTACCTAATTCTGTCTTCATCTCTTAATGTAATCAACTGGTACACACTAATTCCCAAAACATAACTGGATTATCAGCACAGTCAAGCTTCTATCCAGTCACAGTTTAAAATGAAGCATGTTACAAGGCAATAGTAAAGGCATTTAATTGTTATAGTAGAGACACTTAAAACACTCTTAATTAGGCAGTTTGATTAATCAGAACATCTTTGAAAACACACGGAGTACTGATGGCTGTAGACTGAGATTCTGGTTTAATCATGCGCATATATAATCTGCTTCTTCCAATCTCAAGGTAGGCCTGTTTGCTTCATGGAAGGAGACTTTTGTTCCTTGCAGTGTTTGTGAGCAATAGCTGCTTTTCACTGAGGAGCAGGTATGAGTCCTTTTTTCTCCAGTTTTGTTCTAGTTTGTGGGGTCTTTTTGGGTTTCTTATGGTTTGTTTTGTGGGGTTTTTTGGTTTTCTTTTGTGTGTGTTTGGTTGGTTTGGGTTTTTTTGTTTTTTGTTTGTTTGTTTTTTGGGTTTGTTTGGTTTTTCTTGTTTTTTACATTGTAGGGTTGTACAGAGAAAGCCTACAAAAGCAAGGCACTACTGCGTAGTCCATAGCCTGGACAAACCTCCAAAGTACATAGTCTCTCATGTTCTAACAAACTCTTTCACCTGGATTTTTTTTTTTTTACCTCTGTCAATAGAATCTCGATCATGCTGAAGGACTCTTATTGTTGCCATCCACCAGCTTCTGTTTAGAAAAGTATTATGAATTTTATAATTTTCAGCAGCTCCATGGTAGCAGCATTGCAATAAAAACACAGGTTTTGAAGAAAAGAACAATCTTCAGATCCTAGGGCTACACTTTCATCTGGGATTCTTCCAGCTAGGAATGAGAGGTCATCCAAGAGGAAAGTGAGTTTAACTGGTACCTACCAGCATTTTCAGGCTACTGACTTGGCTACCATCTAATATGTCAAGTTCAGACATGAGTTACCTCATCTTTAAGCAATTGCCCCAGAACAGTACTTTTATATACTACCATGCAGCGTTGAACTTCAGTAGCGGTCAATGCAGTCTCCAGATTGGTTTTGCAGCTATAGTACAGATACACAGAACACAATGCACATGTTCCTGTACAAGCAAAATATAATCTAGTAACATTATAATAGTCAGAATCAGTAGTTCAGTTTTATCAAAAATATTTTCCAGACATTTGAAGCCTCTGCAGGTACTGAAAAATCAGCTTAACTGAAAAGTTATGATACTTACTGATTTAACACTATTAATGAAAGCGCTTCCTGAAGCTTTTCCAGGAGTTGCATCCAAGTACTGAGTGCCTTCAGCTTTTAAGATCTGCTCTATCCACAACACTTAACTCTTATAGAGAGACGGATATTTTTGGCTTTGTCAATGGGTCAGTAGTGACATTGAAACAAACTTGGAGAGTTTTTTGTGAAGATTTCAAGTAGCAGTAGCCTAATTGTGCTCTCAACAAAGTCAACATAGTATCTCACTAGATTAGAATGTGTTTAATGCTTTTAAAGTTGAAGTCTACAAATATACTCGGGTGAATGCGATTGCTTGCATGACTGGACAAAGTTCGAGACAGTATATGGGGCTGCAGTTTTAACTTTTTAAAGAACTTTGTATGTTTGTTTAATTACCTAAATTACTAGAACATGCTCCAATCCACATATACTACAACTTCCGGGTACTCCTGCTTAAAAAACCTACAGACATGCTAATTTTAAACTCCAATTTTAGATGTGTAGTTTTAATTGTGAACTGATCTCTTTCCTAAGTAGTGAGTCTTCATTAACTTGGATTCACTAATTACAGATCCTGGGCAAGCTGCAAGTGATGATGAGATGCACATCCTTGCAGAGCACCTGATGGTTGGTTAAACATTTGTGGAAGGCTTGTTTTTCCAGACATGGGTAAGTTTGTGTCTGCATTAGCAACATCACTGGTACCAATATCTGCTCAGAAGCCTACAGGAAGTCATTGGCCCTTGCAAGGGCTAAAATAATGTCTATCATGAGCAGTGACAGCGGACTTTTCTGCAGCTCTCAGGGCTGAGAACACCTCAGGGAAGGGTCCACTGGTTCTGAGAACTAAGTGTAAAAATCAAAACCTGGTAGATTCCACCTCTGAAATATGTGGTGGCTCATAAAAATGCCCTGTGTACAAGGAGTGGATCTGAGTGTACTGATGACTGTTACTGTCTCTTTGGTCTGCCCAGCCGGATGTGGACAGTTTTTGTGTAGAACAGCCAGCCCGTGTGGTTAGCTGTAAGAGGGAAACATCTGTTCCTGAACAGCGGCGCACACCTGAAACTGTGGGCAGCCACCTGAATGTGACTCAGCTTGTGGCAGTAGCTACTGATGCCCCATCACTAATGAAAATATATTGCTATTAACAGAGATGTGATAGAAGTGCAGGAAGGAGGGCTAGAAAACTACTGTCTGCATGCAAAAAATGCTTTTTAATCTACTGTCATCACTCCTGAAGAATTTGATGAAAATAGAGGCAGAAAGCCAGTAAGATAAAAATCAGCACTTCCTGTGCACTGTTCATTCTGTTACAGTTGTCTGTCTTTTACCACACATCATTACCAAGTGCTTAATAATCACTGGGATAACTTCTAAGAAATTATTTTACAGCATTAGCAGCTGGAAGAATGTGATGCCTGTTAATTATTTACATTATATGTCTCCCAGAATAACAGCTGGCAAGCAACTGTCTAGAACAAAAGTACCCAGTACGCAGATAAATGCTACGTTTATGTAAGTGTAGGAGCATACCATCTAATCTCTTAAAGCCAGTGCCTTCAGAAGTGATTAAATAATACGTGATGTAGGGACTGATTTGGAGTACATCTTGTATTGGTATGTCTTATGTAAATGGGAGGTACTTTTATCTGTGCAGGTATACACAAGATCTCTAATGTTTGCAGTTTTATAATGTGACAGAAAAGAGCTAAAGAGTCACTGCATGAGTAGTTAGTCTAAAAATCAGTCAGTCAAGACAGCTGTCATCTTTGAAATTTGACTGCCCTGGCTGATTTTGAGAGGAAGAATATAAAGATATTAGTTGTGAAATCTCCATTGGTGTCCTGACATGTGCAGATTTGTTCCTTTTTTCTTCAATGGTGTATGAACACAGATCGCTAAGCAACAACACCCTCATTCCAGGTAGTGGGAGTATGACTTACTACCAGAACTGCTTTTAGTTCTGGACAACTTGTGATTGCTGTTTTGCTGAGAAGGCAAACCAGTAAACTAAAACCATATATTTTGTCCTTTCAGAGTCTAAGCCTTTTCAGTCTGTTTCCCAATTTCCTCTTGGTTCCTTCAGTACGTATCTTCCCATGGGAGTATTGTGAGGAGTTCTACATGTGCTCACTCTTTGCTTGGGGAATGCACTGTTAGTGGGTCCTGTGAGGTCTTGATCCATAATGAGTCATTTGACCCCTCTCATATTGTGCCTTAGAGAATGGAAAGATCACACAGACATCCTTTTAAGGAGGCAGCATGCTCCTTCAGCGACAAAAAGGAAGACAGCTGACAAGCTGTGGCTCTTAAAACCTCTATGCCATTTTTTTAAGAGGAGGACATTCACTCTTAGGCTCGCCATTTTTTTTAAGAGGAGGATGTTTACTCTTAGGCTCTCTGCATTATTTCAGTCTCTAAATGCAACTTGGAGTTTCACTTAGTTAAATATGCTTTATTTCCTCTTCTGCCCTGCCAAGTTGTAATGCTTGAACAGTGGAAATACTGTGTTTTCCCTAGATGCAAATACAGTCTTGTGAAGGACAAAGTATCTGTGAAACACTGGGATGACAAGGAAGTTTAGGAATTGCATGGCATAGTTTTCAAATAAAAATCCCAAGATGTTTTTTAATCTTATAAAGGAATGGTCTGCTCCATTCCCCCTACCCCCCATGATTCATTTACTTTTCAACTTGTAGTTAGTTATGCAGATGTGTACTCTATCGTATGCTTATTGAGAATATGCAAATTAAGTTACACTATCCAGGCTGAAAATACTAGGGAAAAGCCATGATAAGATGATCTGATTGAATAGAGTGCTGTTTGTAGCATCTGGCTGTCACATTTCTGTTTGCTTGTCTTGTACGAGCATTCTGACAATTAATCAATATTGATATGATGCTCTGAATGTGCAAAGGATTGGGTAGAGTAAGTGCCAACATGATCATATGCCTTTTGGCAGAACTGGATGGGCTCAAAAAAAGAATGTTTGGCTTTAAGTTGTACAAATTTTCACTAGGTGTAATCTTTTCTCAAAAAGCAAGGAACTAATAATGAAGTAATATTTTGAGGGCTGTGAACAAGACCCTTTTTGCTATTTTTGGTACACATATTAAGAAGAAAGTGGTAATGATGCATAGTCAGGCCATTCATTTTTATCTGTGTTGACAGTACAGTCACAAATTTTCTACTGTTCGCAGTAAAATTCTGGTTAACGTGCTCTGCTTATTGACTGTAAAAATCCTCTCATGCAGTTCCACAGGAAGATTGGGAAGTCTTGCTGTTCCATCTACTGTCTATTCATCTCACAAATTGCATTGGAATAATTAGACTGAAATTTCCTATTTATTCACAGACTAGCAGAGGATGGGCAGTAACACTGGAAACTGTCCCAAAATTGCCCAACTATTTTGGTGCTGTCAGCATAATTCAGTCTCTGTAGCAGTCCAGCGCTGCCAGTTTTTGCATGTTGCTAATCAAATTTACTTTAGCAATTGTTGCAGAGGAGACTTGTGTGAAACTTCGCCCTCACCCTGGTGTTCTGGGGTGGGTTTAAAAAAAATAGCAATTCTTGGTCCCTCACTGCCTTGGCAATCCCATCTAGTTTTCCCTTTAATGTTTTCCACATATGGTTGTGAAATCCAGTGTCTGACTTCTTTTCTAAATATAGAATAATAATTCTTTTAAAAATGATTGATGCAATAAGTCTCATTTGTTTTCAAGACCTTTCTTTCTCCTTTTGCAATACAATGAAGTATTGAGCATTCTTCTATTGTCCATTTCACATAGTCACTTTTGAAGTAACCTTATTCTTTTTTTGTTTTACTGTATATTGGGAAGTATCTCCTTTTCAGTTTTGAAACAAAATACATAATAGCCAAGAGCACTTTCCTTTACCAGTGGAAGAGTAGCCATGCATGAGTAGCCTGTGCCCCAGTATTAGCATAGAGCTTGTTTTTTTACACAGCTGTGCTTGTTAGTTTGTTAGGATTTATAGAACAGAAGCAGTGATGGTATTAGCAAAGAGCAAGCTTACTGTTTTCTTAGCTGAATTTTGAGCTTTTGTCTCTTTCTTCCACTGCACTCCACAGCTGTAACCTCCTTAGGTGCTTCTACATTATTAAGGTGATCAAATGGAATTATCTTTGAATGAATGATTTAGTGTTCTCTCTCTTTAATGATGTGAGATTTGACTCAGAGGTGAGAAGTGGCTGAATGTAAGTCTGGATTGTGAAAAAGCAAGTGAATTAGGTTGTTTTATTATTAATATTTATTTTTTTCCCCTGGTGAATCTTCATGTGTTTATCATCTACACAAAAAGCAGGAAACAGCCTATGATTTTAGTAATATGCTTAGAACAAAATCTGAGGTTTTGAACAGCTTTCACTGCTTTGGCAGTGTTTTCCATTGTCAAATTTACAATTTTTTGTTTTTAAGTCAGACTCAAGAGGTTTCATCTTGCTAATGTAAATGTTCTTTTGAATAACTAAAAGCACGTTTGAAAAACCAATATGCAAGGGCAAGAGCAATTTTGAATAGACCGGTGAAAAATCCAGAATTACATAATGAAAAGGATTGTTTACTTTCTGTCACTACGGATTACCAGAGCATCTCAGATTTTGGGCTTATATTGCTGCAAATTATGTATTGTGTATCTGTATAATGGAATTAATTACATTGTTTGGTATCATGGTTAGAAGAGCTCTCTTTTCTTTGTTGATAATTATGTGCAATTAGTGACACACAGATGTAGAAAACTGCCAGAATTGCAGTAACAAAATAAGGCTGATTTCTTACGTAATTTCCTCACTAGCACTTTCCCAGGCTGTGGTAAACCTGTGTATAGCATTCAGAAACATTATCAACAACGTTACAGAACGAAGCCCAGTAGCATTCAGTATCTGAGAGAGGATGAAGTGATTCAAGTCGGAGTCTGACGATATAGTGCCAGTGGAATAGTCAGAAGGGACATGTATTCCTAAATGTTTATATAGGAATGTTGCAAGGTTCTCTGTGTGTCTTTGATGGAAAGCATTTCAAGAGTTAGTTTGCCACTAACAATTTCTTGCTTTTCTATTGGACTCTCAGCAAGACTGATAACATAAAATAGTGAGTTTTGCGTGCAGATGGAAAGGAACTTGTTTCGTAATAGACGTTAAGTTTTAGGAGTATGGTGTGGGTAGAAGATATGCATTGCTGGTTTAGTCTCAGACATGTGGTCAGATCTTTCTGTTTGAACTTCCCCACATTCTTCAGGATGTGAGTGGGAGTATTCTGCCATGCATGGAAACCTTAAACGACTCCTGTGACATCTCTTATGATGAGCCTCTGATATTATTTGTTTCTAATAAAAGAATTTTAAATTCACATTTAGGTAGGATGGACATGGAGAGCTAAAAATGCACGGTGAAGTACACAGTGCTTTTGAAATCTGCTAATGAAACAACTGTGGTGGTGAACCATGACCTGCAAGCTGCAGAACAGTGAGTAAAGGTAATAGTAACAGATCACGGCTCCAGATTAATAGTGCATTGTATGCTGTGCCTTTAGCTTTCTAACATAATGCTTATGAAGTCAGGAAGATGAAATTTCTTCCATTTAGTGGTATTTCTCTTCTGATGCAAGTAATAGTCGTAGATGCAGCAGCAGAATACAAGAACCAGGGTATGGCTTTCCTTACCAGGCACATACATTGCTGTGTGTGGACACCAGTATTTGTGAGAGGGATATCCAGCTCCTTTGATCTGGTATGGCCAGTTCTGTTCACTGCTCATTCAGAGTTTCTTCCCTTTGGTACAGACAATAAATTTTTTCAGGAATTTTGAACTTAGGTAAACCTGGGAAGGCCTACTTTTGGTTTTTGATTGGGTTACTTTTGCCCTCTTATGGGCTATAGAGTTGACTGTGTTCATTTTCAACCTCTCTTCCACTGGGCAAGAAGTCAAACCGTGACTTTTGGTAGTGATGCAGACTTTCTGGTAAAATGGAATATCTGGTAGGATATATCTCTCTCTTCATAGCATAAATTCTTAGGAACACAGGAAGTATAGAGAATATAAAGATACCAGCACCAAGGTGCCCATACGGCCCTGATACAATTATCAGGGAAAGAAAACAGAGCCCATTAAATGTGTCTAGAGTGCTTTCCTAGTCATGTTAAAGCTATACCTTCCACATTTATGAGTAAGTGGCCTAATAATTTATGCCCAAGTGTCTTGACAGTGCTACAACCAACCTTCTCACTAGGATGTAGGCGTGGTCAGGAATGCATTAAAGGATGACAGCATCTTCTGTTGCAATAGGCAAATTTTTACCCTCTGCAACTAAATGATGAACCTGCAGAGGGAGAGTGGAAGCAAAAATGCGTAGCCGAGTTGAGGCAAGCATTGGTTGCTGCTGTTATCTTTAGGGGGTTTATTAGTCCAATATACCTGTTGTTTAAAAAAAAAAAAAAAAAAATCAATCACCCCCCCCCCCAACCAAATCTTAGTAGTGAGAGTGGATATGTTAATTTCTCTTTTTTTTCAAGTTACAGACAAACTGTTGACACATCATGGTTCAATTGTAATACAGTTACAACTTGGCTGAACAAAGGGAAGTATTTTTTTATACCTGACTGCTTAGCACACAATCTCAGAGTGATTGGCAAAGCTGAAAAAAAGTATGTCTTTAAGAGGAAATACAACAGAACAGCTTATTTAGTAGGGAAGCAAGAGGGGAGTTTTACTTTACAATCTCCTTAAAGGACAAGGTTGGATAAATCCCCTAACATTGTTAGTATGATGCAAGATCTTGTGTTTCAAGAGTTGCAGAAAGGTATCTCATGTGATGACTAATCTCACTTGTCTTTTCTATTTGTCCATCACCAGAACTGTGATGTTTGGGGACAGCTGGTGTCCTTAGACCTAAACGATCTTATGTTTGTTCCATATAAGCCTGCAGACTGAGCCAGCTAGGATGGCAGTGAAGCTAAATTTGGAGAGTAGAGTCTTGTTCCTAATGAACTGAGAAACAGTAGAACTTGTCAAGGTGAGTTGTCTTATAACCTTGGGCTGCCTTGAGCTAGGAGAGAATAATTGTACTTTTGTCTGAAGAGAAAGATGTGCAATGAAGTCATGTTTTCAATTCAAATGGAGACAATGAAGCTCAGTAACTTGACTATATGGACATCTGGATTAGTGACAGAGATGATTTTGACTCTCAATATTGTTCCCCTATGTTGAAAAGTTGTTTTTAGGTGACCTCCCTAACAGGTAAATAGGCCTTTTGGGAGCTCTTCTTTTCCCTTATTTGTAGTTGAGAGAGGTCTGCTGGGCACAGTGTTAAGTTCTGCTTCCCGTATTGCTAGTGAGTTTTTTTTCTAATTGGATTTCAGGTTTTTGTACTGAAAGTGAAGTTTAACTGTTGAAGGATAATGTGAGAGTTTCTGAAACTGAATAGATAAACATATGCTAGGACTGTTTTATTTAAGAGATTCCTTGCTTGCCACTAAGGAATAAGAGGAATCCAAAAAATGTATTTCACTTAGCTGTAACTGTAATGAATGCTGGAGGATGTCCCATAAGGGGGATGGAGATATTTTATTCTATCAATTTGTCAAAGTAATCACTGTCTTGCTCAGAGGGGTTATTTTAGTGAAGAATGGAAGTCAGCTCTCAAGGGAGATGGAAATGAATGACATGAAGAGATACCTGACTCATAATTAATTCTGTTCTACAGATGATCGTGCACAATATTATATAATATCATACAAATGTAATTTGAAGGAGGCAGTGTATGGTGACTCACAAATTCTGTATTCTCAGCCTTTATAAGGCATTCCATTAAGTGATTCTTCTCCTCCTAGATGCTGAATTACTTAAAGGAGCAAAAACACTTACTCTGTTTTGTGTCAGATATCCTCCTGGTTGTTAAGTATAACTCCTGCATGTCTCCATCTACTTTAAAAGTAAGTCTCCAGATGACTCAAAGGAGAAAAGGAAAGAGAAACTGGAATATTTTACAGGAATATCTTGTATTCAGTGCATTTTCAGAATCCAAACTCCTCTAATGTGTATTTCAGAAGCACTTGCCAGTTGAGTCCTTCCATTCTGTATATTTTACCATGACAATGAGTTATTGTCACTGTTGATTTTAGAAGCCTGAAGGCCATTTCATGCACAAACAAGTCATGCTGAGGTCAAAGCAAGTTTAATAACACTTCGTGTTGAATTCTAAAATATAGGAGGATCATTCTGCATGAGTACTCAGTAGCTGTGAACTGTTTTAATGAACAGAGCCTTATTTCTATACGACTATTAAAGCAAATAGTGTTTGTGAACATATGTGTTTGTATAGCAAGTAGAAGTCTCTTTTGCAGGCTTTCTGCACCTCTTTATCTTTCAAGTACATTTTTCCTCAAGGGAGGTAGCCTGGAGCTTATAGAATGATTTTGTAGTGCAAAGATACCAAGCCCTAGCCTAGTAGAGATTTTTCAAGTGCAAGTGCTCACAGCTGCAAAATCTGTTTCTATAACTTTACTATGGCTATTATGCTCCAGAAAACACTTCTGTATGTTCACTAGTAATGCATTAGTCAACACCAAACCTGCAGCAGCAAGTATAACTGTGTAGTTAATCTTACAGAATGCATAGGAAGGAGGAAAAATGTACATGTTTTGCCTCAGCACCTACTCATCACCACATTTATAATTCAAGTTTGTAGGTTAGAATTTGAGATGTAGTACCCCCCCAGAAACAGTACATACCATAGTGATAGTTGAAGTTGCATATATCTGACATGAACAATAAATGAAGGCAGTTAATATTTTACAAGGTAAAGGAAACAACCCACAAGAGAACTTCTCATTTATGATTATTGCTGACATTATAAACTTTCCAAAAAGATTGAGAAATGTTCCATTAATAGTTTTCTCATTTTATATATTGATAGGCTTCCAAAGCACACTGCAATTAGATAAATTGTCCATTCAGTGTTCAAAGTGAGGGGCTGATACAAAGTTTCCTAAGCCAGTTAAGAGACAGGTAAGACAGAGGCTGTTAGATCATAGTGAAAATGGCTGGAATTTCTAGCCTTGAGGAAGGCAAGACAGAAATCATCTTCAGCTGAACATATATAAATACATAAAAAGGAAATGCTTAGTCTATAGAACACACAGGACAGTAAAGATTGTGCAGAATTGATTATGTACATGTTTAAGGAATGTACAAATTTTGCAAGAATTTTAAGCAAGGAGCTTGCCAGTTCCAGTGATAAAACTACTGTCATTTATTACTTCCCCCAGATTAAAGAACTTGGAGGTCTTTTGTAGATTTTAGAATGTCTGTTGAATGTTACAGATTTTTAAATTGCAAAGTGAACAAGAAAAGTGTAAAGCTTATTGGAAGCAGACAGCATTGTGCAGAACACTCATTGTTGCTCTTCTAATCAATATATGCTATTTCTTAAAATCTGCCTATATACACTTCATACTATATGCAGTGTAATCATTTGACACTGTTTTTGAAACCTTAGCACTATCCCATCCTTAATATTTTACTATTTGACTTGTATATTTGCTGCATTTTTTTGCTTTTCCTTTGAGTTGAACATTGGTTTACATTACATTTTACATATAAGAAAGTGTCAGTTTTCCATATACTTAATACATAAAATCTTTCAATAAATAAAAGTTGAATTTAAAAGTGAAATTGATAGGGCACTGAAACCAGTTGATCAAATTACATATAAAAGGTGCATTAAAGACCAATGCACTGTGAAAACTGTGAGGGAAAATTAACACTAACACTACAAAATCAAAGGCTACTCTGGAAAGCCAATACAGTGCATTTTTCAAATGTAGGATATCACAGAAAAAAACACTCCTCTGCATTCTTCAGAAAGCCCCTTTATTCTTCCATCCCAAAGAAAGGACATAAATTAAATCCTTGCTGAACTAATAATGCAGCCAGGAAAAAAAAAAATGCAAATTTTTGTTTAACCATTTAACATGCACAGAGAGATTAACTCAGTCCACAAGGCCTGGGGAAACTAATCTAAAAAGCCCTCCGGGGACACTTTGGTTAGAGGGAAGAGAAACTGGCACAGCAGTAACTCCTAGTGGGTCCTTTCCTCGTGAACAGCCTGTGAATCTCTTCTTTTGCTTTCTGCAGTTCTGCACTGAATTGGAAATTTTACATCCTCAGGCCTAGATATGTCCCTGATCTGAGAGGGCTGCTCACAGGAGGGAAGAAAGCTTAATGAGATTTAGTGCCTAGTCTGGTAAGTCTCCATGTGACTCCTTGCTTTGACCGCAACCTCCCTGTTACTTCAGTAAAGGAACAAGCTTTATATGATCAGGGGCAAAGAGACAGATCTCTTCTATGCATTATTTTTAAAAAAGAAACAAAAATAAAACCAGGTTTAACATAATTTGTCCTCTGCTGGCACAAGGCAAGGCTTCTGAGCAGTATAGGGAAAATAATCTTTTGCCACCCCAGGAATAAAATATTTTATCCTTGTTAATGAAATGGCAAAGTGTGGACTTGTAGCAGAAGCAGAGCAGTGACATTAAGCATCATGCTTCCTACAAAGCATGGGGTATTGTGATAAGTGAGCTCTGCAGAGCCAGTAGTGTACAGCTCCAGTTCTGTACCTGCTCAGCTCCTTTACTTAGAATCCACATGTCCAGCCATGAGACAGAATCATGCTGCAGGCCAGAGGGATGGGAAGAGGAGTGCATATCCATCTCTTAATGCAGTACATGCTATTGGGATGGTCTGCTGCCCTCAGAGCCCCTCCTTCCAGCTGCAGAGGCACAGGGTAGGGCTGGGCACACGAGCAGCGAGCAGCGGCATTTGGCTGCTCCCTATGGGTGTCAAGATCTTGCTTGGTCTCTCTGCACTGAATCAACTGGAGAGGATGCCATTGAGGGGGAAGGTTGCTCAGCCAGCACCAGGGTTTTTGAATATTTGTTTTGCTTGTTTCTAAAATTGGTCCTGACTGCAAAGCTAAAAGCTTTTTCAGCAGCTGGAGAAATCTACAGTCTTTAGCTGACAGCCTAGTCTGTTATTTTACGTTACATCATGCACTATTCTAGGAGGTATCGGACAGCAACAGAGAACTTTGGCTATGATTTCATAGCACAGTTGGTTTTCTAACTTGATTCCTCAAGGGACCTTTAAGGGAAAGGAAGCCCACAAGTAAAATTAAGATGTTAAAATATATTAAGTGCAGTATTTTAGCACTTAAAGTGCAGTATTTATTTGGGTTAATAAAATACAAATTTGCTATTGATCCTTTATACTGGATTTGATTTTGGTTCTGCAAATGAGATCTTGGTTTTAGAACAGATGAGAAGTGGCAACTGATCAGGCTTGTTTCAAGGTCTCACTGCTGATTTAAGAGAGACCTGCTTCCCAGTCTCATTTCGTCATTAATTTGGGAATTTTTGTCCCAAAGGAAATTAGCTATAATATTTTAGCTGAAGATTATTTCCCTTTTGAGGAAGTGATAGTATGGGAGGTGTCTAACTGCTCTTAACAGGTTTTAAATTTTCAACTTATATAAAGGCTGTAATTTGAAGTCAAAGTCCACCTTTCATCTTGAAATACCTTATTAATGGGGTAATGAAATAGAGTTATCTCAAGTGGAACAGAGCTACTGAGCACCATGAAACACTAAGATTTTTCATTTTGAAAGTCTGAAGGAACAGTGGCAACTCATTCTAAGGTCTGTATATACAACTGTGTACTGGTTTTGGCTGGGGTAGAGTTAATTTTCTTTACAGTAGCTAGTATGGGGCTATGTTTTGGATTTGTGCTGAGAATAGTTGCCAGCTGGGGTTAAACCATGACAAACTGTCTAGTCTTTTTGGACTAGTTCAACTTTGGAGTAGATCAAAGAGGTTCTTCTCTGCGGTAGAGGTTCCACGTACCTCCAATAATAACAGCGGTTTATCCCATTGTCCCGACCCAAGGAGTGTGTGTTCTGTGCTGGAGGAATAGCCAGCCTAGTTTAGTTCCAGATGTAGCCTAACTCTGGAAGTAAAGACCTTTGTAATGGTTAAGTTTATCTTGCCTCCTTTGCTGTTAAGGAAAGTGAACTATTTTAGAGTATGCTGCAACCAACAGTTGCTTCAAAACAACCAAAAGGAGTATATGTTGTGGTGAGAGGATGCAGGAACGCTCTAAGCAGGCATCGCCTGCTGTGGGAATCGGAGAGCAATTGTTTTGACTGCATATTCTCCTGAAGCTTTCTCAACACTGTATGCCAGTTCAGTAACTTGGTCCTCCTTTAAGTTATACCTCTTCTCAAATTATGTTACTAAAAATAAGCATTTTCTGTCAACTTAGTTGTTAAGCCTGCTCACACACAGTTTTGAAGAAAATCAAGTTAGCTGATAGGTCAATTTGTAAGTTTGAAATACTGTTCTTACTCTGGTTTTGACCTGTGTTGTGCCGCATTACTATTATGAGTTGGCCTATTCTAACTATTGTTCAGACATAACATGCAGTAGAATCTGAAAGATGCTACTGGAGTAAAAATACTCACTTTCAGTCTAACCTCAAGCATGTGCTTTGGGGATTGACCAGTGTGTCTTGCTGCTGGGTGCCTCAAAGGCCGTTTGCCATCTAGTGGCTTAGATGCATTAATGCCAAAAGGGTGTAAGTGGCAAAGCTGGTTCCTATTAAAAATAGTTGAAGTTACAGTTGTTTCTCTCTTCTTTTTCCACCTCCCTATGCTTTGCAGCTGTTTGTTTCAGCTTTATGAGGTGACAAGCCAAACTGTCCAACAAAACATCACTAATTGTCACTTACTGTTGCCCCTGGCAGATGCCTGAAACAGTCAGACTATTGCCTCCAGTTAGCATGCTAATTTCTCCTGTTTATTCCTTGATGTTCCCTACTTTTGTTATGAAAATGTTTGTGTATATATAGAGAGAATAACATGAATCCTTACTGCATTGTTGGTAGATGCTGCATGCTTTATGCTCCTCAACTGCATTTTTGTTTCCCTGTGCAGCATATCAGGCAATTTGTGATGTGTTTTAATCCCCACAGTTCAACCACCCCTATTGACATCCGCACAAGCCATAATATTCTCTTGGTTTCCACTGTCACCATTACTGCTACTAAGAAAAGCCCAGAGCCTGAGTTAGGAAAACATTTTTAATTGTCTTTTCCATTTTTGAGAACTGGAAAACTGCCTGAAGGGAGAGGGGAGGTGGCAATGTTTCCTCCCCTCTAGCTAGAATACCCTTCTGTAACCCAAACTCTGAGATCTCTTCCTGTCTCTGCAATTACCCGACACAGATTAGTGTCTTCTCTCTGTTCCCATCTCCCCATCTTTACAATGGGATAATAATATCTTTTTGTTGGGTTTTTACAAGTTAGGTGTTCCCCATATTAGTATCACACTTAAAAGAATTCATAGCTTATACTCCTCTGCCGTATACATCCACATCTGTACATCACTTCCAGATTACTTAAAAGAACATTATCAGGAAAAATGACCAAAGGAAAAAATCTGGAAAACTTTACTCTGAACAGCTAAAGAATAAAGTGGTGGGTGTAATGCTTCAGAAGAGGAGGGGGTTTCACGCAGAAGACAAAATTGATGGACAGATGGCTTCTTTGCATGAGCTTGGAGAATTTTGGTTGGTTATCTAGCTTCTCTTAAGATCCTGATTTTAAACTGTTGCTGTTCATATTCTATCATGAAGAAGTTGAAATCGAGTAGGGCTCGGATACTTCCCCTGCCCCCCCCACCCCAAACACTTTCTAACAGCTGCTGTTTGACATGAAATGTTTTAGTTCAACTGTAGCATTGCTAAGAAAAATGTGACTTCTGAGCCAGAAGTGCCGTGCTTTTGAAGGGAATGTTCTGTAACACAAAGATACAATCTTCTTATATATTGCTGCTTAAATAATAATCTCAAATAGTCTGGAACTACTACTGTGCTGATTTACACTGAGTCTAAAGTCTTACCTGTTTGGAAGACTTCAAGTCAGCGTATTATTAAATTCAAGTCTGTTATAATTAAATTGCATCTTTACTATTTGAAGGTGGTTTTTTGGTTGGGGCTTGGTTTGTTTTTGTTCTGGTTTTTTTTGGTGGGGGGTAGTGGTGGTTGTTGTTGTTTTGGGTTTTTTTATACAGAATGAAGTAAGATGCTTTTCTTCCTGCAGCGAGGGTGTTTCAGCTCAGTTTTGGTTGTCTTTCTCCTTAAGTCAGGGAGGACTGGTGGGTTTGCCCTCAGGTGAGAAAGGAATTGGTGAAACTCGCATGGAGATTTTTCATAAACCTCTGGAAAACAGCACTTGTCAGAAAATGCTATTTAAGATGGTATCTCTTCTCATAAGCCAGTGTGGAGCTTTTGGGGGTGGTTGTAGTGGAATACCTGCTTGCGAAGCAGAAAGCTGGCGCTGAACGTTAGGTTTAGCATCTGAGTAGACGGGAGCGCCCGGTTATTTTGGAAGTATGCCCAGTATATTATGTCCAAAGCATGACTGAAAAGGACACGTTTATCCTGTTACGTTAAGAACAGCTGGATGAGCAGAGCGTTACCTCCCATTCCCAGCGGGTTTCGTGCCCCGTGCCCGCTTTCCGCCCGGAGGCCGGGGCGGTCCCGGCCGCGCTGACGAGATCGCGGCGCGACGGCGGCGCCATTTCCTGCCGGCGGGGCAGGGCGGGGAGCCGATGGCCTCGCAGGACGTGCTCAGCCAGACCACCCGGCTGGCCTCCTCCAGCGCTTTGCTGCAGGTGCGGGGCCGCCCCGGGCCGCCTCCCTCCTCCTCCGCGGTGCCTGGCGGGAGGCGCCTCAGCCCCGCTCGGCCCGCAGGTGTTTCCCGTGCGGCTTCCTTCACAGGTGCTGTTCCGGCTGGTCACCTTCGGGCTGAACGCCTTCACTCTGCGCTACCTCTCCAGGGAGCTGATCGGCGTGGTCAACGTGAGGTGAGGAGGAGGCTGAAGCGCACTCGGGCTGGAAGCCCGTGTCCCACATCCCGACCGCGCTGCTCGCCTGGCCGACGTGAGGCTTCCCTAGGTGCAGGGCTCCCGGCGCGATGGGGCTCTGAAAGCGCTTGTGTTTGGTGCGGGCTCTCGGGGTTTATGGTCTGTAGGGTGTGTCGCTAATAACGCTTTGCATAACGCTGTTTTAATTTACTCTTGGTTTATGGTGCTTGATCGTTGAATAGCTTCGAGTTTCTTTTTTGGCCTGAAGCAGGGGTACTGCTGGCCTGTTTTCATGTTAAACCATCAGCTTTTGAGGGAAAGCTAGATACAATTGCGTAGTACGTGCTGTTGCTATACAATAAATTTTGCAACTACATTTTTGGTTTATAGCATGCTTAAAGTATTTTTGCTATTTGAATAATCACATGTAATTACTTTCGCTCCTTTTTTAGGAGATGGTGATAATTTACCTTATATTGCCATGTTTTCTTTGCATACCTGTTAGACTTGCCTGTCAGGCAGTCCTGTGTAAAAACTGTCAGTGATGCTACTGCATGAAGGATTTCAGAAGTAGCATGTAATGAAATAATTCTCTCTCTCTTCCCGCCCCCCCCTTAGGCTAACTCTACTGTATTCAACAGTTGTCTTCCTAGCCAGGGAGGCGTTTCGCAGAGCTTGTTTGAGTGGAAGTACAAAGCGAAACTGGACCAAAACAATTAATCTACTGTGGCTGACGTAAGATAACTTTAAAAATTTACTTCCTTAGAACTTATTTCTACTTGTTTGAGAGCTCACAAAATGAGAGCAAGTATTTATTTACTGAGGTACTTACTTCAGCATTGAGTATTTAGTAGCATCAGTCATGTTTTAGGACTGATGCAGGAAGCTGATCAAGTCTGTTGCTTTAGCATTTATGAACTTGATCTTTTTTTGGAGCACGTGGGAAAGCACATCGCCAAAGGTGTTATTGGGAGCTATTTGTTCTGTTATTTAGCCTGGAGTTTCATTTATGTTGTAGCTGTTAAAGGAAAATCCTGTTGCACAAATACATAGTCCTTTTTTTTTTCCCCTGCCTGCTCAGTCTTGCTCTTTTATTACTTGATATGCATTTGTGAAGCTGCTTTAGATATTCTCCCCCGCCCCCAAACTAATTTCTTTCCATGTCTTGAGCCCTGATACAGTTTAATGGCATGGCAAGATAAATGTTTGCATTGGATAGGAGGGATGTGAAAGGGTGAAAGAAAGGGTTGGAATTAAAGAACAGGGAATAATAAGTAGGACTACTTCTTTCAACTGCAGTGCTGTTTATAGCAGAAGTGGATAGCTTAAAGTCTGTGTGAAGCTGCAGCCAGAGAATGTAATCGCACATTGCAGCTAAGTGGATTTTATGACTTGTTTCTCCCTTCTGGTTCCTGGACACACCTCTCTGCTACTTCCTCTCTGTCAGATCTCGCAGCTGTGCAGCCACAATTAGGTGGGTTGAGAAGTAAGTTTACCTGTCTGATATGGTGGAAAACTACCCCTGCATGGAAAAAAAAAATAAAAGTCTTCCATTGGGTCACCCTACTGACTTTCCCTGGGACTGCACAGCTATTAATTAGATCTGGCCCAGGAATGGGAGGTTGTGCGTGGTCATCTGCATCCAGCTATAAAAAAGAGGGATTGTCCCTTTCAGGGATAGGTTTAATACTAATATTTTCAACGTATTAGATCTCTTCATTGTGTTATAATAAGTTTTCTTCTATTTGACAGCCTTTCAAGTGGGCATTAAATGATAGTTCACAATGACTGTGTGCACCCTTTTCTTTTCAAATTTTTCCTCATAGAGAAGCATGACTTAAAAAGAAGATGAACTTTCTTGAAGGATCTGAAATACATCTTAGGAGCTTGATGTCAAATACCTTAGGGATCTGATAATGGGAGGGTCAAATAGATCCTGCTGCAATGATACAAAACTTTCTGCACTCTGCCAGGGGCTTCGTGTTCCTGAAGTAATGTCAACAGAAGGTAATACGTGTCTGCACTCCTGCGCCTACCTTGGCTTTTTAGCTACAGTCGCTAATCAAAGTGGCTCTGAGCTACAGTAGAGCATTGTGAACTGGCACACCTGAGGTGCAGGCATGCATTTTCTTCTGCTCTCTGCTGTTGCTCTCTGGAGAACCAGTGATTTCTGGAAGAGTGAGACTAGCAGTTGGAGTGGTGGCATCTTTATCTGTTACAGCAAGATCCAACAAAGCTTGTCCGCCAAACCCCTGGTAACCATAGGCTATAAAAATTTGCAGCAGTGAGGGGTTTGCAGTATTCTGCAGGCTGATACGGGATCAGAATTGTTCGGTCCTAGGGAACAAGAAATGCAGATAGTTGACCTTATGTTAGGTTCTTGAGTAGAAATTATACAAGTGAGAAAAGTGTTTTCTGTGTCTTGCAAAAGAATGCCTTAAAAATGTTCACTACAAAAAAAAGTATTTTTGGTATTGTAACAATGGAAGTTAATTCCTCAGGGCTTTTTTTTTTTATTATTATGGCAATATGTGAAATTTTATTCTAACTTTCTTGGGTTTTTTTCTGCTTAAGTAACATTTCTCTTGATTGTTTTTATGTTAACTTTTTAGGGTCCCTCTTGGTGTTTTTTGGTCTATTTTCTTGGGCTTAGTCTGGCTACACTTGCTTGAAGTACCTGATCCTTCTGTGGTTCCTCATTATCAGGCTGGTGTAGTAGCATTTGGTCTTTCTGCGATTATTGAACTTCTGGGAGAACCGTTCTGGGTTTTAGCACAAGCTCATTTGTTCGTGAGGCTTAAGGTTAGTAAAGTACATGGGGTGTATGTGTGTAGGGGGAATTGTCTTTCTCTATTGAAAAGAATGATTCCTGAACTAGATCTTGTATATTCAAGCATATAAAAAAAACCACCACCCAACCTGTGTGTACTGTTTAGTACTATATGACATAGTTGTAACATAGACATGGATTTATACCCGTTAAAGCAAGAAAGTTGGTTTATTTAGAAATTATCACCTTAGTGATCATTAAATACTTATTTATTGGAGGGGGAGGCACACAGCTTCCACAGTTTTGCATTTCAATTGATTGTTGGCATGAAATTGTGAAATGCAACAATTGAGAGCATGATTGTCTCAAGCAAAATTTTCTCCCTTAAGTCCCATACAAAGGACTGGGAAAGTGCAATGGAGGAATTGTGAAATGCAAGAGTAGAAAATTTACAGAGAAATTATAGCCTAAGATGGTCAACTCCGCAGAAAGAAACTCTGTGATAAAGTCACACCAACTTTGGAAGTCTTACATACCTACATAAATTCTGTGTGTGAAACTAAGATATTTTAAGTTTGTGTATGTGGTTAAGCTGGCAGAAAATAAACCTTCTCTATTTTCTCTTTCTTAAAGGTGATTGCTGAAAGCCTTTCAGTAGTGTCAAAATGCATTTTGACAGTTATTTTAGTAGTCCTTTATCCTCAGTGGGGCCTCTACATTTTTTCCTTGGCTCAGGTAAGTTTCCTTTGTTCCTGTGTTCTCTTGTTCTGTAAATTCTTGATTTATCTGAATTTTTATTTGCTGGTGGCTTTGACATTTAGCCTGCTAAATAACTTGGAGGAGGTGAAAGAAAATGAAATGCTCCTGGGAGGTTTAAGATTTAGCACTTGTATTTAGTATTTTCCTAATACTTGTTATTGACTTGGCACTTTGACCCCAAGCAGCTTAATGGATGTACAAGAAACGGCCTTGTTCTGTCTCTGAAGGCACGTTTTGCAAATAAGGTTATGTTATTCTGTATAAGCTTTATCTTAACTCTTCTTCTTAATCAGTTATACATTCTAATGCTTGAAGACTCTGTTCACCACCTGGCTTCAGTATTCATGTTAGACTTAAGGTTTTACTGTGTAGAAGATTATAATCACATGTAATTTTATCAGCCTGTACCACCAACGTATATCACCTTATCAGAAGGTGCTAATCATGTGTAACACATACTTGAATTAAAATTTTTTCTTTACTACAATGAAGAATGGATATACTGGCACCTGAAAAATAGGGTTGTTGCCTGTGTAATATCAGTTTACCTAGAAATGAAAATGTGATCCACCTCAGATTTGGACATTTTGGTTATTTTTTTTGTTCAGTTTTTGCAGTGGCTGTAGTAGATAGCTGATAACTGATCAAAGAAAGAGATGTAGATAGTAGCTACTCTGTCAACTTGTTTTTTGACTGGGTGAATAATTGCTTTATAATTGGACTTTAAATAATCATTCTAAAAATGCTGAATAGAACACAAGTTGGCAAAGAGCTATGATAAAAAAATCAACAGCATTCTTGGGAAGTTAAAGTCTTTACCTTGTTTAAAATTTGACAGAAATAAGGACTACTTACTACATTTTGTTCTCACTGAATTTGGAACTCTAGCATATAATTCTGCCTTTGTAAGTTTATTTTGTATCACTGGTTGTTTTTCTTCTTTCCTTCCCTATCTTTCCAGCTTTTATATGTCAGCGTTCTGGTAACATGTTATGTAATTTATTTTGTGATGTTTTTGGGGTCTCCTGAAGCAACAAAGAAGTCATTTCCAGTTGCTAGAATGACAGCTCTATTACCTAATTTGGTGGAAGATGAGGTAGGCTGCACAGTTCATTTCTTGATTTTAAGTTTTTCTTGAGCTTTGAAAATTAGTTTGAGATAGTGGAGTTAATTGAGTGATTTTGAGGATCTCTCTGCACTGTAGAAGGTATGACTGATTAAAAAAAAAATTACATACAAATTCTGTTTGTGGTTTGCATCAATACAATCCTTGTCAGAAAAACATTCTGAAACTTGACCACTTTGTTGTTATGGGCTTGTTGCTGACTTACCTTTTCGTATCTTTGCACAAACCATTAACTGGAGATAGACCATGTGCAGTGTGCAGGGGAATGACCAGGTATCATTGGATCTGAGACAGGAAAGAAACCAGAACCATTTTACTATGGATTTTGGTACTTGGACTTTTCATAATATAAACATGGTGGTACATAGCATCCTACAGATACTCAAATATCTCTGATGTCCTCTCAAAAGAAAATGAGGCAAGAAAGAAATGAAAAGACACAGTGAGGAAGAAGACGTTTTGAAAAAGACTTGCAAATAGAAAAGGTAAAGGCAGTTCTTGGTTGCAAGACTTGTGGGGACAGTTTGAAGAGCAGTAAATGATTTGTGTCTACAGTGAAGATGAAAGTTATATTGGCGTGCTAAACAGCATGGGTGGTTTTTTTTTCCAGTCTCTAACTTTGAATAATATTTTCTGTAGAAAGCTTGTTTGGGTACTTTATCTGCAACAACAGTAATTTTCAGCAAGGGAAAAAGTCTTTGCCAGATCAGAGTGATATTGGTGCTTGAATTTAGCAATATTTTAGGTTAGTTGTTAGTAGCTATGACATTGTGGGTTTCCTCAGTACAGTTAGAGCTAGCCTAGAGTATTGTACTGGCTTTGTATTTTCTATTTCTACTCTGTAGTTTCAATTAGGTTTATTACATTTCAGAATGTCTTTTTTTTTAGACCTTTGTTAACTGGAAGGAAGCACAGTTGACTTGGAGTTTCTTCAAACAATCCTTCTTGAAACAGATTTTGACAGAAGGTGAGGCTTGACATGTGTTGGAGAAGAGCTAGTGAATACTATTTACAAAATTGACTTAAAGCTTGAGAAAGCTGGGGGGGTGTGGGCATGCAACTTTCGGAGATTGTTGCCAGCAGATGTTACAAACCTGAATGAAGTTTTTGAGGGTATTCTGAACTAGGTGCTGTCCTGTTTGACTTTGTGTCTTGACTACTTAATGTTGGAAGTGCCTGAACAAGTACTGGGAAAGAGTCAGGGACTTGTTCTTAAGTTCTTTATTTTGAACTTACAGGTGAACGATATGTGATGACTTTTTTGAACGTGTTAAATTTTGGAGATCAGGGTAAGTGTGATGGTGTTGTGGAATGGTGGCACAGTTTTCTGGTCACTGCTCTTTAGATGGTTCTGAAAATGGCTTAAAGTATTTGAAGAGAATTTGAAAATCTGAGATGATTTCAAAGCCTTTGTGACTTTGAGATACATTTCAGAGAATGATTGATATTGATATAGATATAGAAAATAATTTAATTTAAGATCCTGGTTCTTAATTTTATTTTTTCTTTGGATCAAAACTTTCCAATTGGATATGCGATACTATGTATTTTTTTTTTTTTAAGACCTTCATTACTATCCAAAGTGACAGTTGACTGTCTTGTTTTGTAATTCTGTTTTCCTGCTGTTTTCTGTCTTCCTTTTGAATCTGTGTTAGCTGTTACAGCAAGAACATTGTTGTTCATAGCATTGCATCTCAAAACTGAATTATGTTCTGTAAAATAATTCAGTGTGGTTGCAGAGTAATGTATGGCAGTAGCTGTTCAGATGACTGAGTTGGCAGCACCTCGGGTCCCTATAGCTTGGGGAAGGAAAATAGGCTGTAATTGTTGGCCCGCTGTTAGAGGTTTCTTGGCCAGTTTGAATTACGTTTAATTGCTGGCAGTAGTATGTTCCCCCATAAATACTGAGTATATGTGCTTGCCACTGGTAACTGTGGCCGCTTCTAATCCTCCTCCCCTGCAGAACAACTGAGCTGCCTCTTACTTGAAGGGTCTTTAGAAGAGTGATGAGTATAAAAATGCCTGTACTCTCAAAATGTTGAGAAACATTGGTTCCAAGTCCTGTGAAATCAGCCAGAACATTATTCTATTATTTCACTGTGAATACGTAAAGAACTTATCCATACGTCTGACTTCGTGTGCTCTCAGTGACTGTACCGTGTGTGTGTGTGTATATACCGTGTGTGTGTGTATATATATATACACACACACAGAGATGTCTTAGCACGTTTGGAGCAGTATCTTGCTGAGGGTGGAGGTGCTGGTAAAATGTCATGTAGGATTGCTCTTCCACTTCAGTGCAAGTAAAAAGAAAGAAGAACCTGACACTAAAAATAGATCTCTTTTTCTTCTCCTGTATCAGTAAATCCTTACATTCCTGTTCTCATTCAGTGAAATTCATCAGGATCTTTTAACTTCCTTTACAGTAAAAATTTAAATGTGGTTTGGTGCTGTTAGTAGATTGACATCTCTGTAGTTGATGCTTTTGTCCTAGCTTTGCCATCTATGAGCAAGCCTTGTAATTTTGAGCTGTGTTTGCTGTGACTGTCAGAACTTCTAGGGAACACTGCTCTAATGCTGCACTAAGTTCCACTTGTTTTCTTTTTTGTTTGGTGGAAATGTTAAATTAGAATTCATGTCATTGTTAAAGACTTGGAATTAAAATGTGTCTAAAAAAATTACAGTTTGCTGCTACGTTTGGGGTTTTTTGTTTGTTTGTTTTTAAGGTGTATATGATATCGTGAATAATCTTGGTTCACTGGTGGCCAGGTTTATCTTTTTGCCTATTGAGGAGAGTTTTTATGTCTTTTTTGCTAAAGTGTTGGAAAGAGGGAAGAATGTAAAGGATCAGAAGCAGGTATGTTTATTTTGGATTAATTACATGTCAAATGCTTGATTTATGTTACAGAGAAGTTGCATCACAGAAGTGTAACTGACAGAAGTGTGTGTTTAAATTTGAGTATAAAGGCTGTTAAAATTGAAAAGTTGAAGTGGATAACAAAAATGTCGAGTGAGTCTGGACTGAAAAGAAAATAGGTAAAATGCTAATGAAATAGAAACTAAGATATTCAGTGGCATAATACTGCCTTGTATTACAACTGAAGTTAACATCATCTGCTCCAAACAGTGTGATGTAAACCCTAGTGTACCTTATATTTCCAGATATACTTAGGCAATTACTTAAATCATGAAAGCATGCTATTTCTATCAAATAAATGCTGTCTGAAAATATTTTACTTACTTGAAAATATAAGTAGCTGTTAAGTGTTAAACAGTAATGTTTCCAAAGAGTGCAGTTTCAGGAAGAAAAGAATTGTATTTTCTTGAGCTTTTGACTTGTATGTGGAGTATCAACAGTTAAACAAGAGCTTTGTTCCACAGAGTAATACTCATACATCCTCTAGGTAAGAAATTCTTGATCAGTCATGAAGGTCAGCCTGGGCTTTTGTCTGATACTATGACAACCTTTTGCAGCAATCCTGCTACTTGCACTGTAGCACGCAGTTAAAGTAATCCCATGCTTCAGGTCATTGGTGGGCTCAGACATACGTATATGTATATTTTATACATAGTGTACCTGATATATAACTAGAAAAATCGTTATGAGTTTTCACTGTATGTCCTGAAATTACATTACATTACAGGAATTACAGGAATGCTTCTTGTAATGAGGTAGTAGAACTGACAAGTTGCTTGCTCTGGTGCGGCAAATCCTGTAGTCCCATGCAGTAATAAAAATCTGACCCTCCCACTGACTCAAACTGTGGCCTTGGGCAGATGCCATGCTCTTTGCCATTTACTAACTGTTAAACAGGTGCAAGTGCTGTTTGCACATTTCCTTGAACAGGCATGTTCATGGCTAATATTTGTGTAGAACTTGTAATGTGTAAAACATAGAAAGGAATATATATATATATATATAAAAATTGTTGGAAGGTAAGACCATGTGTATGGATAACTCAATAACAAAGGATAAGTTTCAACCTTTTTACACTGTGCAAACTGATTTTTTTTTTTTCTGTGAAGTGGCTTTTCTGTGTGAAAATAACTATTACATTGATTCTGATTCATGTAATTGACTACAATTTTTTTCAGGATGATGTTGCTATGGCTGCAAATGTATTAGAATTGCTGTTGAAACTTGTGCTTCTGATTGGCCTTACCATCACGGTTTTTGGCTATGCCTATTCTCAGCTGGCTCTGGATATTTATGGAGGCTCAATGCTCAGTACTGGAACAGGTAAAGATTTCTAGAACTGGCAAAGAAGCCATTCTTTGAAAAGAGAAACTGCAGCTATTATGAATTCTTGGGTAAATCAGCAGAATCTTTTTTTTTTTTCTGTGAAACTCCTATTGAAATCAGTGACTTAGTTTGTCTGAATCCAGAACTCATGCCTTCGTAATAGCATCTTTAACATGTAGTCACCTTAAACTAAAATATGCTGAGGAGCTCTAAATAAGTATGATCAGGTTTGGGGCTCTACCTTGCTGCAATTTCATATTGTTGGAAAAGAACATTTTAAAGGATTGTTTGACTACTCCGTGATGTAAAATTGCTAACTCCAGCTGTTTAAAACAATGGCATCAAACCCCCCAAAAATGCATACACAAACTGCAACCAAAAAATTTTAGCATAGAAACAATAATACTTTTCTTTTTGATAGTGCTAAACCACGTACTGGTAACAATCTTGCTATAGTGGTACATATTGAGGGGCAAGTTTTACAAATATGTCCACAGAAGCAGTCAAGGAATTTGTAGGTCACCTTGGATTTTCAGGGGAGAAAGTAGAGGTTCATTTAATTCCTTCTTCTTGAAACATAAACACACAAACTATAGCCTGGAGTTTTCTTGGGTTCTTTCAGTGGTTTGTCAGTTGACCTACAGTAGCTCCTGCTAGAAAAAACAATCTGCCTTCTGTAGCTGGGCCCTGTGTAATGTCTCTGTTCCTAGCTGATCTGTCTTGGGTGAAGATCTAGCAGCTCCTCAGAGGAGCTTTTTTGTGGCATTGCTGTCTGGAAATTTTGCCTGTGTGCTGTCGTGGGGGAGTTCTAGCTTGCATTTTCCATTTCACATCTCTTAATTATAAGAGAAGGTTAGAGGGAAGATGAAAGCATGTGGCAGTATATTGTGTTGAAGACAGTTGCTCCTGTCAGAGTTCTGCACCTTCAAACCATAACCTTGGAATATTGCTTATTGGGTATTAAAATTAATTGCAATTACCTTATTCAGTGCTAAGATAATTTGATATATTCTAACCCCATGGATACTTTTATATTTTTAAATGTTAAGCATTTAGATATTTTTGCTTTAGACCCTTGCATGTTATTTGGAAGCTGGTGCTTGATTTGTATAGTGATTTTAAGGAAAACCCTGTGTCTGCATAACCAAGAAAAAATGTTAATAGCTTTTGTATGTTGTTTTGAGTTGTCTTGCTGCTGGTTCTGTCAGATTTGTTTCTAATTTTAAAAGAAAATGTTGTGAGAGATTGTCATTCTGGGCCCCGGCAGCCAACTCTTTTTATTAAGAAAATGTTTTCTATCCCTCTTTCTCTTCAAGAATGAGTGTCTGGGCCTTAGACATTCTTACTTGACTGAAAAGGACTATGTTTAGGAATATGGATGCAAGTCAAGTGACTCACAAGTGATTTTATTTTATTTTTTTTACCTAATGGTAGTGTGTGAAAATGAAATGTTGAACATGTGTACTGACTTATTTGACCAGGTATTCATGGGTATATTCATTTGGATTTTTTTTTCTTTCTGAGTGCTCTCTAGTCTAATGTTTTTATGCAAGCGTGAAAAAGTCTTCAGCTCTGCCCCATGTCTGCAGTGTATTTACTGCTCACTGGGCAGTTGTTCTTTAGAACTGAAACACAAGGAGACTTGGTAATACAAACTACATCACTGCCATCAAGAAGGAATATTCATGGATGCACACTAACCTGTTAAAAAGCATGGTTGTTTTTTCCCAGTGTTATAACGTCTAAAGGACAAGAAAAAGATTTAAGGTCTGAATGGAGAATTTTGAAGTCAGGTATAAATTATCTCTGACCCATAAAAATCTGAATATCATTTTTCATCTAGCACAGTTTTGAATGTATTGAACAGCTTTTCTGTTTTTCTTACTGTTGTGTTCAAAATACACATTTTATTGCTTTTAGTACCTCATAATGACTATTGGATTAATTTCCACAAATTTCTGTACAATAGAAGATTTGGGTTATGATAAATATTAATTTTTAATTAGGAAATCCCTTTCAATAAAATACTTTTTTCTGATGGATATCTTTTCTCTTACTATAATAACTGCTATTCTTGGGTGTTAGGGGTTTTATTTTTGTTTTTATTTTGCCTTGTTTATTTGTGTTCTTGTCAAGGTATCTAGACAGGAAACTTGTTCAAATGAACTTAAGTTTCCATTATTAGTGATAGCATTACAACTTTTATGTCTTAGTATCAGTGAGTGTAAAAACAATGTGGTTTTATAAAAGAAAGAATTATCTTCTTACCATTCTAATATGTTTTTTAGGTCCAGATCTCCTCCGATGTTACTCATTATATGTCCTATTTCTTGCTATCAATGGAGTAACAGAATGTTTTACATTTGCTTTGATGTGCAAAGAAGAGGTGGACAGGTAGGAAATAGTGTCCCCAGAATATTCCTGTAATTAATCTGCATATGGTTTGCTTGGAGTTTGGTCTGTAAACAGAACAATTGTTCTGCGTGGATATGTGCGTGGAAACGCTTTTTTCCAAAGAGCAAATTTCTTTCTACAGTCACTTTAAGAACTATGCTCCTTGTCTCCAGAGCCAGGTGCAAGAGGTGGGCAAGCAAACATGCACTACTTCTGTGTTTTACATGCTTGTATTTGTTGATAACCATTGATCTTCTTAAAAATGTATTTTTAATGACCTTATAAAAAGATTGGTGCATTTGAAATCAGCATAAAAATATCCTGCCCCACTGAAAACCACCTCCTTATTTAGCTGTCTGCATGTTGATTTAGATGTAGAAGCTTTAGCATATGTTTAAATGTTTGGGTCAAAAGGTCAGAAATTAAGAAATAAAGATTGTTAAATTAGCTTTAGGTACATCACTAACTAGGAAAGTAATTAAAATGTGAAGTCTTGTTTTCTGCACATATACGCTTGAAGTTACAGTTTTTAAGACAGACTATCACTTAAAACATTACAATTTTACAACTGTTAAAATTTTTCACGTACAGTTGCTGTATATCAGGTACACTTCTGAATCCTCTAAATTGTGGGTCTGAATTCAGTGGTTTATCTACTTTAAGTAGGAGGCTGAACTAGGTGATTTCCTGAGATCCCTTCCAGCCTGGATTATTTCTTGATTCTGTGTTCATCCTGGGTTATTGGCTTTGAAGGCTGATTGCCTTCCCAGTACTACCATCAAGCTTTTTTCACTTACGTAGCGGCTGTCCCTTACAAGGCCTTTCTAAACTAAGTTCAGTGAGGTCTACTTTCCACAGTCAAAATAATATCTTTTTAGACTTAGCAAAGGCTGCTTTCATGATCCCTTTAAAGTGTGAACTTGTTTTCAAAGCCACTGTTTGGAGCAGAAACTAAAGAAAGCGTCATCTTGTTGTTGAGTATTGTTTTTCTTTAATACATACCTAAAATACAATAGCAAAAAGTCCACAAGTTTTTACCTTACTAATCACTGCTAATACTAAATTTGACTTTCTGAAGTGAGTATACAGCTGATTAGTAAAATAGAATTTCCTTCACATAATGTAGTTCTTGGTTTAATTTGTTTGATGTATTTTCCATTCTTTCAATGAATTTTTTTATTAACATCTTGGTTCTCAAATTCATCATCTTCCATTAGAAGATGGTAAGAGAATTTCTGTTTGTCATTTTAGAAAACAAATTGTGGTATTTCTTCAAAGATAACAATGTAACTGTATACATTGTTAAATTGCTTCTTTTTTTTCCCCAGGTACAATTTTGTTATGCTGGCCTTGTCCTTCACATTTCTGTGCATCTCTTATTTCTTGACCCACTGGCATGGCAGTATAGGCTTTATCCTTGCCAACTGCTTTAACATGGGTATTCGAATAGCTCACAGCATCCACTATATCTATGATTACTTCAAAGAAAGCACTTACAGACCTTTGACAGGCTTGCTTCCCTCACCATTTTTGGTACTCATTTATATCATAAGTGGAGTAATCACTGGCTTCTCAGAGGTAAGCAGATTTCGCTTTCGCTGTGAGAGTTAGTGTCAAACGACTTTTGTGTCCACAAGCAGAGAAATACCATTAGCAAAAAAGGCTGCTGAGGATAGGCTGGAAGGCTGCCATTACAGGCAAGGCAAGATACAATATTAAGAGATTTTATATTTGATACAAAGTTATTTCTGCCACCTGTAGAAGGTGTATCTGACAAGTAAAATAAAATTTAACACATTTCTGCTGTCTGTAGATAAATCCATGCCTTTAGTTCTTAATAATGATTGAAATTTTGCAGTAGCACAAAGAAAGTGTTATTAAAAATTGTGTAATAACAAGTGATAGAGGAAAAACAAACAAAACAAGAACAGAAACAAAAATTGCCAAGAGCACATTCATCACATTTATTCAGACTACAGGGTGGTAATTGTGCAGACCAATTATTATGGAGATGGTAGCATTTCAATGTACAAAAATTTGACAAATGGAAAATCCATTATGCCTTAGAAAGGAGAGCTTTATATTTTGGAATGGGAGATTTCCAGTGGGGTTTTATTAGAAAATAGCCTAATACGTTGCTGCAAAGTAGCAGGCTTGTGTGATAGCACCAGTAGAGTTTTCCTAATATCTCAATTAACGTATTTCTGCATGCCAGATGATAACGTCCACATTTACCAGGTATCTGCTGAATGCTCATTTTTTGCTGACAGAATTTTCTTAAGAAAGCAAGTGTTGTGACTACTAAAGATGATTTATTGTAGGATCAGTGCATGTGCAGTGCAAAACTGCGCTCAGCTTCATGGTGGTGTTAGCATGGTCAAGAGAGGTGTTGGACCTTATTTTTTATTGAGACAGTGTATCTACTTTGTGCTGACTAGTTTTCCTGCAATTGTTTGTTTCCTTTGTTGTAGGTATTCTTCTGCTGCGATAAGGGTTGGATGGCAAGGCTGATTCACATCAGCGTGGGCACTCTGTGCTTTGCAGCAACCATCATTACTATGTTCTGCACAGAGACCAAGCTGATCCACTTTGTCAGGAGCCAGTTCATCTCCCGGTATATGAAGAAAGGAACATGAAATGTTCGTGTGCAGAACAGTTCCTGTACACGCTTGCAGTAAAGGGCTGTACTTTTTTTGCATAAGATCTGTATGGAAAAAGATTTCCACATGTGTTTATGGGAAGCATTAATATTGGAGTGGCAGTGTAAAAGGTTGCCAGCTGAATATTATTTTGTCTTCTAAATGGGTCAGTACAGTGAAAGAGAGCTGAGTAATTTTCTCTGGATGCAGCATTCTTTTCTAAGCTTTTCTTCAAACAGCCTCTTTGGTGATGAATGAAGATCTAAGGTGCACCCTTCTGACATCACCTAGTTGACAGACTTCATGTAGAGAGCTCCCATTCTTACCAATGGGGAGTACTTGTATGAAGGCATCATATGGCTTATATCTTGATGTAGTTAAGAATGCCCTTACTTGGCACGGTCGGCTGCTTAACTGGTTAGAAAATGAATGGTCTGACAAAAATACCCCAACAAAACCTGCAAAACAAAAAAAAGCTGAGGAAAACACTACAGCAAGGACCAATAGCGATATAACTGTTACTGAAGTAGAACATAATGCAGTGCAGAGAGATTGAGTTGTCAGTGTTTTGAAGCGCAAAGCGGTGAACAGAAAGTTCTGACATTTACAAGTAAATTAATGGAATACACAGCATGTGTCCATGCTATGTAAGATTATTTCATTCAGCATATCATTCATGTATGAGGATATTGATTAAATTGTCAAAAATACCCTGAAGCCTTAGCTAAAAGAAAAAACGGTTTTTGAGCAGCGTTTCACAGAAGGTGTTAAGTACAGTCACACTGACACTGAAGTTCCAGAAGGTTGATCATAAAACTTATGTTCACTCCATTATTTTTTGTTTTTATCTGAGATTTTAAATGCCAGCATGAACAAATTTGTCTCAATAAAATGATTTTATCTTGTCCGTGAAGTCAAATGTTAAATATACTTAGTAAGATTTCTTTCAAGGATTTATGCACATTGAAACTTTCACTATTGGATAGAGAATGCTTCATTTTGTTACAACCAGTTTTCCTCATGTCTTGTTCCTTTACTTGTTCAATCTTAACCTTTGTATTGACTTTCTTTTTTAATTTTTGAAAATTTGGAGATTCAGAAGTTGTAAAATTAGATGTTAGGCTGCTGTTTTAGGTTCACTAATGGTGTATTTATTGCTGGTCTAATCTGGCAGTTTCAGAATGTACAAGTGGCAGGTTTACGGTGATCAGTGTTCCCTTTGCAGTGTTTGGATGGACCAAAAAAATGTCAAGCGATGAAAAATGTGTGCTCAAACATGTACAGTTGAAAGCTTTTAGTTTAGTTATGTAGCAATTCCTCAGATCCTCAGACTGCTTAAAAATTACTTCACTGTAATGGCATTGTGGAGTTCATCCTGGTAACCGTAGCCCACAGAGTGAAATGCTTTCTGGTATCAGTGTCTTCAGTTTGGTACTGTTAGAAACATTTTCTAAACTCTGGTAATTTTCACTTGGAGAATATCGCCAGAGATACTTTATATGTGAATTTGGTGATTGAAAAATTATCACAAAGAAGACAAAATGTAACAGTGGAAGGGAAAGGTGCACTTCCTCAGCTAATGGTGGTGTCTCCATTGTCTGGCTGGAGGGTAATAGAAAGAGACTTGCTGATTCTTCTGAAGTTATGAAACCTGTCAAAATAAAACAAACTCTACATTATTTTGTCCTGTTAAGTGAATTTGGTAGTCTTTGCCTTTTAAATTTTTCTCTTCTGAGTTGTCTTGCAGCTGCTTTTTTCTCATTTCTATCAGGTATGGAGTTTGTTATGAAGTACAGGTCCATATATTGCAGAAGGTTGAAGCTTCTTTATTATAAATTGTCAGTGCGTACAGTTTCTTTTCCTTTACTTGTTCATAATTAAAAAAACCCCACGACAGTTGAACTTACAGGTTCTTTTTAGGGTCTGTCTTTCTGCATGACTTTGGGACCTTACTGTGGGAATATCTCAATCTGTACAGTGAATCTTAACTAATTCTTGGAATGAGGAATTTTGTATAGCCCTGCACTTAAAGTGCTTTGGAGATTGAAGAACTTTTAGTACAAAATGAGCTTGAATTCATGCTATCTTGTCTAGTTATAGGATCCCAGGTGTACAGTGATACTACTTCTGCTGATAATATTGTCATAAATAGACTGATGCAAGAGCTCACTGTTCAAATAGTGGGCTGTCTAGTCGCATAAATCTTTTTTAATATAAATGCTGTGTATGCATTTAAAGAGAAGTTACATTTTTAAAATTTGATTTCATATGGGAAAGGCTTATAAATATCTCTCGTATCTCAACAAGTGAAAATGCAATTTCATATGAATCAGGAAGACATTTAAGGTGGCATAATCATTGCTCATTTGCAGATTAAGGATACATTCCTCTTAAACTTGATCTGTAAGCAGTTCAGTGATGGTTGGCTGGGGTTTCTGTGTGGGGGTGGTTTTTTGGTGGGTTTTTTTTTGTTTTTTTTTTTTTAATATCTTTTATGTGGCAGGAAACTGCAAGGATGTACAGGAAGTATAGATCTGTGAAGCTGTCTCCTGGTTTCTTATTTATCTGTGTGATCCTTAATGTGAAAGCTGTTAATTGCTTTATTTATAAAGAAGCAAACTCTGTCAAACTCAGGGACAAAATTGAGATTGAACTTGATGAAATTTCCCTTTTGTTTGCAGTTCTGTCAGTCTGTCAAAGGCCAATGGGATGCTTGTCTATAAAGTTCATGAAGCTGTTTTGCAGTGTTTTTCTGAAATCCTTTAGTTTAAGCCAAAGGAGACTTAAGCTTTTTCTTTGAGAAAGTGTTACAATTTCATACATCATGTGATGTGGTTTTTTTTAAATACGTGAATGAATGACATTCAAACAACTGTAAGATAAAATGGTTATATAATAGGAGAATACAAAATAAAATTTATTTCCTTTACATTTTGTTTTTGTCGTCCAGTTGCAGGCTTATTGGAGTGTTATTTTTGTCTTTGGTACGGTTGATGCTTAAATTTGGTGGAATTTCCTAGGATCTTTTATGTATAAATTCATTTATCAACCTAGAAACTTACACACCATTTCCTAACACACACACACTGATAAAATTTACTGTAGTATTTTTGTGAGAAGTGGCATCATTACAGCCACTTTTTTTCCTCTTTGTTTTTGTTGAAATGTATGTTTGTATGGATTGGAATGACCAGGTTTGTTTGCTTTTAAACAATGCGTTGTGATAAAAACTGTTTGAGTGGCCAGGAGTAAACCTGGTATTTAATGAAGTTTGTTAGCTGAATTATGCTGCAACTGGCAATACTAGTATTAGGTACTAACCAATTAACCAGTTGTTCAATGGTTTGTTCTTTTCTAGTATTGTAAATATTTTATTTGTAAAGAAGTAGGGTGGAGGGAGCATGTGTGTGCTTTTTTTTGGGGGGCGGGGTGGGAGGGTAGGTGTAGAAATTAGGAGTTAAAGCTTTACGTTAATGGTTGATCTGCTTTAGTTGGCATGAAAGGTCATAGATGTAAGCTTGAATGTTGACCACAGTTTAGCACCCGTAAGAGGCGTTGACTTGTTAGTTCATATGAAGGATTGCCTGAGTGTGAGTACCTTGAGGTCAGCTAGTCCTAATTTGCTGGGTTCTGGACAGTGCTTAAATCTAAACTTTGAAATCCCTTTTGTGGATTTTGTGTTTCTTGCTGTATGAACATCATACTTTTTAATGGTCTAATTACCCTTACTTTAAAGATAATACTGAAGAGAGAGGATCTGAGGCTTTTTGAACCATATCATTGCATCAATAGATCTGCTGAGATGTCATGATTTTGTTTGGCACAAAATACATAACTCATTTGCATTCTGATAGTGCTATGTCAAAGCAGTTCATTTTCATTATAAGCTTAAAAGGAAGTTTGAAGCTCTCCAGATCTAATTTACAGCTGGGCCATGGAAACTAAGTGCAAGGCATGCTCAAAAGCATTAGCAGCTGGGGAATCTAAACAAAACAGTGATAGGAAGTGCTTATCTCTGTTGCATTTTGGATTACTTCCACAAAAAGATGTTTGTTCTCTTTAGTTTATGGGTCTGAACTGTGGTTCATGTACTACCTTGCTGTGATCTAGAAGGAGGAATGAACTGGGATGGGATGTCTATAACTGCACACTGCTCTAGTGAGCTTCATTCACGGACTCTGAGTGTGCGCTTCTGTGTGCAGCTCAGGTAGATAGCTGATTTTCCTGTTGTAATTGTGGGGAAAGGTAAAACAACTCTGTTTTTTGTTCTGTCAGACTTCCTGTTTAGTTGTGGTAAGCAAGCATCTAGTAGAGCTTTGTGTGTTGATTGCTGGCTAGGTTTCATGATTCACAGATACATCTGTGTTCAGCGTGACTTATTTCCAGAGTTTTATGCTATCTCACTTATGCCACTTTCACAAAGTGGAAAGGAATGTAACCAGGAGGACAGATGTGTTATATCAGTGACCCGTTTAAGAAGACCGAAATAATTAAAGCTGTGTCAAAAAGAAAAAAATAATTGAGAGAGGTAGTAGTCCTTAAACATAGATAAGATGTATGACTAGTTCTAATCTGCTCATAAGCAAGACTCATGTTCTTTGTGATACGCTTTGGAGAGAGCTTCAAAAAGGGAAGAACGTAACAGAGCTTGGGAGAAGACTGCAGAGTTTTGCCGATAACTTTCTTGAATGCAGGAATATTTCAGACTCTTGCTCCCTCGTGGCTCCTCCTTGGGAGAGGGAGGAGTATGAAACAGTGCACTGATGCTGTTCCAAAGAGACTTGCTTGTGTCTCAGAGAGCAACCGAGACCCAGTCACACACTACCTGAGAGAGAGAGCCCTGTGATCGCTTGTGAATGTCTTCAATTCCTTCCTTGGGTGTGGTTGTTTGGTTTTTTGTTTTTTTGTTTTTTTTTTTTTTTCCTGACACAGTGTCATTCATATGTTGGTAAACCATTCATAACCAACTCCTTTACGTAGGTATCTTTCTCCTTTATTTGCTGAAAAAAGTCAACGTAGCCAGTCTCAGTGTAGACATGTGGTGGGTCACCAGAGTCCTGCACTGAGGTGGAATGAGGAATGTGTTGGTCAGCTAGCTGAAGGTTGTATTACAGCCTGCTTGCAAGCCCTGACAGCAAGGAGTGAGAAGGGAGCAAATTAAGGTTGCAGTGAAAAATTTAATTGTGGCTTCTTTTCAGTTCTGGATGCTTGACTTGGCAGTACTGATGCTTTTCTAATGGAAGGCTTTTTTTTGGGAATAATTTTATAAAACAAGTACCATAAAGTGCACTCGTGTGCCTTCTCTTATTTGTGTAATGATGTTTAGCAGTCTCTCGGGGGTGGGGAGATGTTGTGGTATGAGGAAAGGAAGAAGGGAAATGGGGCAGAGTACGGTACATGTGCAAGGAACATCGTGTCTTTCTGAGGAAAGGTCTTTAGTCTGTGAGTTACTTCCATCTCTGAATGCATTTCTGTCACTGCAAATAAAACTCTTGAGTATGTATCTGCACAAGTGCTTCTCCAGGCAACTAGTAGAACATGCTCTGAAGAAGCAGAGTATGCCCATGAAGTAGAGTATACTTTGCTACAAACTGCTTGTCATTCTGCTGTGCTGGTCAACTGAGCTTTTATTTATGCATTGAAAATACAGGCAATAGTGTGTGATAATACTCTCTAACAGTCCTCCCATTTGAGGTTGACTGTATATTTAGCCTGTGGAAACTGTGGGGTTTTCTGTGGTTCCTTCAGAACTATACTTATGGGTTTATAGTATTTATTTTTTTTCCCTCTCAGATGACTTACACAGTAGCTTTACATGTGTTCATCTGGGAGATCTGCTGAAGCACAGGGCTAGGATCAGGGAAGTGCTAGGGCTTCACACGAGTCCCGCTGAGCACAGAAGGGTTGCATGAGGACTGGGTGGAACCTCCCCTGCTCAGTAGCGAGTAGGTGTCGTGACCCATGGACTGGGTCTCATGCTGCGCATCTGTGAGCACCTTGGCTCAGATTCCTAAGGAAAAGTTGAGAGCTGTGAAAAGTCTGTAGTAAAGCCATGCAGGATAAGAAAGCTAGGATTGCTTTCTTGAGACAGCAGCTCAAGGATTCAGGAGGAAAACCACCTACAGGTATACATTCCTGAATGTAAATACAGTTGGAAGGTGGCAACTCAGGAGCCCCAAAGGTCCATTTCAGGGAGCTGCAGAGATTCCCTGCCGAACCATTTGCTAGTAGAGATGCTCTGAGTTTTACTGAGTGTTGTGAATGTACTATGCTTGGCAGCTTGTTGAGTTCCACTGGTTTTGTGCATCTAAACCAGTATATGATTTCTCCTTTTAAAGTTGAATATATCCTGCTTGTGGAGTCTATTTGCGATTTACAAAAGTTGCCTGAATTAAATGGCTCAGCGGGAGGATTGCAAATTTGTGGAGAGTGCAGGTGAACTAGGTCTTCTGGATTGAAAGCCAGAGACTGAGAGCAGGAAAGCAGAATAACAAAAACTGAAAACAAATGCACAGTATACTGGTCTGGTAACTGGGCATTCAAGGTACTTAGTTAGGATTCTACCAGGGCTGACTGTTCACGAGGTGGGGAGAAGAGGGAAGAACTTTCTCTCCATCCAGAGGAAGATTTAGGGAGGTAGGCCATCTGAAAGATATTCTGGTATGGGAGCCAGAAGCTTTCAGGGCTGAAGATGCGTTGAGGAAGGCTGGAAAAGCATTTGCAGTCTGTCAGGGGAGCATTATATCTCAGGCTATGTTAAGGTTCCTGCAGTTTGGGCCTTGTGGAGAGCTGCAACCAATTTGACTAGTCTGTTACAGTTAGGAGAAGGAAAATTAGTCTCCGTAGGGTAAGAAAAGGTGGATTTGAAATCAGAGGTTGAATTATTGAAGGAACGGAAGTGGAATCAGAGTGGAAGAACAGAAGAGGAGTGCAGAGCAGTGTGCCTGTGCTGCAGAAAGCCTGTGTTCAGCATCTGTGATGAAGTGAGTCCAGACGGCGTGTGATGAAGGATGTATAAAAGGCTAGACAATAAAAACTCAAGCTGAGGAGTTAGATGGGCAGTTGAAAAAAGCTTAAGTAGCTTTGGGGTGGTAGTTAGAAGCAATATTGTGGATTGAATCATTGAGCTTGTTAGAGGAGTTGCTTGGTCTTTGAAAAGAGCATTACAGGAAGAGCAAGGTGGTGTTGGATTAATCAGTGCAGAATTTAGCCCGGAAGACCTCAACCCTTGGGAGTGAAGTGGAGATAGTTGGTACAACCCAGACCACCAACCCAGACAACCCAGATACACCAAGTTACCCGGAAAACACATTCCTTTCCTCACCCCATGCTTCTTTGCATCAAGCCTTAGACCAGTTCTTTTCCACTAACCAGGCTGTACGGGCAGCCCTGATGCAAAAGCGTGGGAGAAATTGTGGGTGGTGGCTGACAGATCAAAACTCTGACAGTCCCAGAAGAAGCGGTCACACCATGTGAGTGAGAAGGTTCATCTCTAGTAGGGATCATAGGACACTGGGAGTACATGGCAATGAAGGATCAAGTTGTGGTGCAGACAGCGCTTTCCCCAAAAAGGTACACACTACCTGAAGGAACTCGGAGTAGACATATAGCAAGCCCACAGTTAGCACAGTTGGGGAACAGAAGTAGAAAAATACAAGGTTTTTGCGCCAATAATGTATGGATTGCAAATAGCAGTGTATGAGTATGAATGTTCATTTTTAAAAGAGTAGAAAATTTGGTGTATTAAGTATGGACTCAATCTTGAATGAGCAAAGAAAGGCAATTGGCAAATACTGCTTATTTGCAGATCCACTTACTTAAAAAAGGGTGTGTGTGTGATTTACAGCAATTTGGGTAAATGAAGAAACAGAAATGAAAGAAAGGGAGTGTCCCTTCTGCTTGAGGAGGTGAAAGTTCAGCCATTAAAAAAGTAATAGAAGACGACTTGGAGAAATCACTGTTTTCAGGTTTGGAACTGGATTGAGAAGCGGTTGCAAAATGGTGACCAGTATGGGGAAAGAAAGACGTGCTCAGGGAATGGTAAAACACTAACATCAACTACTGGGGAACGTGTGGCTCGGTCCCCAGGGATTATACAGGACTAATTGTGTGTGAAAAGGCACAACCTGGCTGTAGTTGTAGGAAAATGCCGAAAGACAAGCCGGCGGGGAAGAAGACCGGCCTGGCTGACTAGAGAGCTCTGGCTCGAACTCAGGAAAAAGAGGAGAGTCTATGACCTCTGGAAGAAGGGGCAGGCAACTCAGGAGGACTACAAAGGTGTAGCGAGGCTGTGCAGGGAGAAAATTAGAAGGGCCAAAGCTGAGCTAGAGCTCAATCTGGCAGCTGCCATAAAAGACAACAAAAAATACTTCTTCAAATACATTAGCAGCAAAAGGAGAGCTAAGGAGAATCTCCAGCCCCTAGTAGATGGGGGAGGGAACACAGTGACCAAGGATGAGGAAAAGGCTGAGGTACTTAATGCTTTCTTTGCCTCAGTCTTTAATATTAGGGCCAATTGTTCTCTGGGTACCCAGCCCCCGGAGTCGGAAGACAGGGATGGGGACCAGAATGGAGCCCCCATAATCCAGGGGGAAATGGTGAGTCATCTGCTGCACCACTTAGACACACACAAGTCTATGGGGCCTGATGAGATCCACCCGAGAGTACTGAAGGAACTGGCAGATGTGCTCACCAAGCCCCCTTCCATCATTTACCAGCAGTCCTGGCTAACTGGGGAGGTCCCAGTTGACTGGAGATTAGCAAATGTGATGCCCATCTTCAAGAAGGGCCGGAAGGAGGACCTGGGGAACTACAGGCCTGTCAGCCTGACCTTGGTGCCGGGGAAGCTGATGGAGCAGATCATCCTGAGTGCCATCACATGGCATGTAGAGGATACCAAGGGATCAAGCCCAGCCAGCATGCGTTCAGGAAAGGCAGGTCCTGCTTGACCAACCTGATCTCCTTCTACGACAAGGTGACCCGCCTAGTGGATGAGGGAAAGGCTGTGGATGTTGTCTATCTAGACTTCAGTAAAGCCTTTGACACGGTTTCTGGCTGCTCATGGAGAAACTGTTTCATGGAGAAACTGGCTGCTCGTGGCTTGGATGGGCGTACTCTTCGCTGGGTAAAGAACTGGCTGGATGGCCGGGCCCAAAGAGTGGTGGCGAATGGAGTTTACTCCAGTTGGCGGCCGGTCACAAGCGGTGTCCCCCAGGGCTCGGTGTTGGGATCAGTTCTGTTTAATATCTTTATCAATGATCTGGACGAAGGGATCGAGTGCACCCTCAGTAAGTTTGCAGATGACACCAAGTTGTGCAGGACCGTTGATCTGCTTGAGGGGAGGAAGGCTCTGCAGAGGGACCTGGACAGGCTGGATCGATGGGCCGAGGTCAATTGTATGGGGTTCAACAAGGCTCAGTGCAAGGTCCTGCACTTGGGCCACAGCAACCCTATGCAACGCTACAGGCTTGGGGAAGAGTGGCTGGAAAGCTGCCAGGCAGAGAAGGACCTGGGGGTGTTGGTTGACAGCCACCTGAATATGAGCCAGCAGTGTGCCCAGGTGGCCAAGAAAGCCAGTGGCATCCTGGCTTGTATCAGCACTAGTGTGGCCAGCAGGACTAGGGCAGTGATCGTGCCCCTGTACTCAGCACTGGTGAGGCCGCACCTCGAATACTGTGTTCAGTGTTGGGCCCCTCACCACAAGAGAGACATGGAGGGGCTGGAGCGTGTCCAGAGAAGGGCAACGGAGCTGGGGAAGGGTCTGGAGCACAAGGCTGATGGGGAGCGGCTGAGGGAGCTGGGGTTGTTCAGCCTGGAGAAAAGGAGGCTGAGGGGAGACCTTATCGCTCTACAACTACATGAAAGGAGGTTGTAGAGAGGTGGTGTCGGTCTCTTCTCCCAGGTAACAAGTGATAGGACGAGAGGAAATGGCCTCAAGTTGTGCCAGGGAAGGTTTAGACTGGATGTTAGGAAATTTTACTTCACCGAAAGGGTTGTCAAGCATTGGAACAGGCTGCCCAGGGAAGTGGTTGAGTCGCCATCCCTGGAGATATTTAAAAGACATTTGGATGAGGTGCTTAGGGACATGGTGTAGTGGTGGGCTTGGCAGTGTTAGGTTTACGGTTGGACTCGATGATCTTAAAGGTCTTTTCCAACCTATACGATTCTGTGATTCTGTGAAAAGCTGGTTGTGCAGTGTATCAGGAAGAAATAATAGAATGAAGAATAGACCAAAATACAAAGATAGACCAATCTTGGAAGAAGTGATTTAATCAATTTCAGTTAAGGCTTTTGAAAGAGTGAATCAAAAACATAGTAACTTAATATTCATTGTAAGTTCTTATGGTTTATTTTACAGGATGACACTACCAGTGTTATCGGCTTGAAGAGAAGTAGCTTAGTGTAGTGATGGTGACGTTGACTTCATTAATGTCCCTTCAAGCAAGTGTGTAACTATAGAGGGACTCCAGGAGGGGTGGATAAAACAGAAGGGAAAAGGTCTGAAACAGAGGAACACTAAATACTGACAAACTTTAGTAAGGAGTACGGAGAACTGTAAGGTTTAACATGTACATGACTAATGAAAGTGCAGTCAAACTGGGATGGAGGTAACACTGAAGGAAGATGGTATGGGTAAGTATTAGAGGAGGCTTTTATGTGTCTGGTAACCAAAGCTCCCTCCTGCCCCTTATGTCTGTATCTGTGTAATATTTTCAAAAGTTAACTGCAATTTCTGTTGATAAACATGATTGCTATTGATGAAAGTGACCATAAAACTAATAGCTCTCTTTAGAGTACCCATGGTCTAGTAACAATATCAGACATCTTAACCATGAAAGAAAATTTTTCTGTGCAAGCTATAATTATGAGTTCAGAGCAAAGACTTCTGCAATAAGACTGTGCCAAGAAGACATGATTCTTGGTAGTTATTGTTTGTTGCCTGCTGTATTAGAATACTGCCGTAACAATTATTTGTGCTAAATACAAAGCTTATCTGCTTGTTGAAAGGGGAAAGGTGGAACCAGTGGGTATCAGGCAAATAGAGAACAGTCATAAGCAGGTCACAATATTATTTGAGCTTACTGGCTAGAATATTAGCAAAAAAAGTTAGAGTAGAAGTAGTAGTAGTTTGCTGTCTGGATACAATTAATGCCTTACAAAGGCATTAATGGATAACTTGATCAAATTAAAAAATAATACCAATAGTAACACTCTAATTTTTCTTCAATGATAACATGGTATTTCTCTGCCATTAGAAATTACAAGCAACAGTGATGGCATATGAACTTATACTTAAAGAATGTCGCTGACATGGAATATTAGCTGAAGACATCCCTTGGCTGCAAACAAGCTTTACAAAGGAAAAAAAGTTAACTGAGCTTTACAGTCCTAAAAAGAAACAAGCACAAATGTAAGTTATAGCTGCTCATGCAGAACTTGAGCAAGTCATGACATGCAATTACCCTTAATCTTTGGCACTGCAATTAATAAAAGTTTTGATGCCATATCTCAGTTATCAATAAATCACCTGACCGCTAACAAGAATAATTGTTTCCAAATGTCAAAACCTTGATCAATTTCTATGCCGTTTGTTGCCATCACAAACTACTGATGTTTGTCTAGGTTATGACAACATGCAAGGACTGCCAAATACATTTTGCCCAGATGAATGTAAGCGTATATGTCAAACAAATGTATATGTGCGTTAGAACATCACAGACCAAAGGGAATGTTTCTGTTACTACACAGCAAGCATTAAACATCGGTGAAATCTGGCTTGCACTGATGTATTCATAAATCTTTATTAAAGTAGCAGTTCTGCTAAATACCTTCTAGAGACCATTTGTTATGGAAGGCCAGGAGTAGCTTGCAAATTCGCCTCTGAAATAATTTGTAAAACTATGGGGTTTATTTTTTGTTTCCGTGTTTGTTCTCTGTGGCAGAATGCACAGGATCTTTGTGACTGTGACAACTTCTACAAAGTCAGGGTTAAGCAAAGGGACTGAGATAACCTTTGGCCAAAGAAATAGTGCTCTGCTTCTCCTGATGGGCCATGGCACACTGGTTATATGTAAAAATGTGCTGTTCTTTTGATACATGGATGGAGTGACTTAACTTTTTTTCTTACTTCCTTTTAGAAGATCACTTGAGAAATTGCATAAGGCTCTATATAGAGTGCCTTTGCTGAACAGTATTGCTTTTGGCAAATCAAGACTGATTTTTAACGAATGCTACGGGTTTCTTAATTTCTCTATGAGCGAAATAATTCATTGCATGTCCCTTTTTTTTTCCCCCTCCAGACTGTCCCCAGAGTGTACACGCTGGTTCTTTGATACACTGACTACCAACCATTGCCAACAGCATCATGGCAAAAACAACAACAAAAAAAATTAAACCCCCTGTATATTATGTCTCATTCTTCCCACTCTTTGCTCTCTGTTGATGCCATCTGTGTTTTCCTTCAGGTCCTATGCTGTATGGATCCTTTTTGTGCTCTGAACTGTGAAAGGTTTACATGCATGTTCCAGTTTATCCTTCAGCTGAGTAGTGTATTATTTGAGCAAAGTCCATGTATAGCAATTCAGAACAAGGTTTAGACACAGTCATTTGCACTCCACTACCTAATTCTGGACTTAAATGTTTGTGTTCAAAGTAGGAAGGTGTTCATCTGGTCACAGCAAAGAAAAAGCAAAGACTAATTATTTTTAAAATACCTCCCTATTTTGGGCATGAATTTCAGTTCATTAAGTTTTACAAATCATTTGGAGCTGAAGTAAAATCTGAAAAAGAAAGGATCAAGGCCAGGAGGTGTTAAGCAAATATACTTTTCCAATAACAAATGGATTCTGTCACCTGAATTGAAATATACTGCCTAAAACTAGTTCCCTGGTAACTTTGAAAAATTTATGAAGGGTTCTGACTGGTTGGTTGGATATTTTTTCCCCTGCAGCTGTGAATTAGGTGGAAAAATACTGCAGCTGAACGTAACGTTGTTTTGTTACTAGAAAATTCACTGCTGGCATTGAATTCAGCCTGGAAAAGCAAATAGGTCATGACACAACATCTGCTTTGTGGAGAGCATAGTTATTACCACCAGTAATACTGCGAACACTGGAGTGGAAAAAATAACTCCAGAGCAGAGATGCTGTAATGATGCCCTTTTGACCATTGTTCTATGGATTGCATTAGCTGGATTTCCCCTACATGTATGCGTGGAAGGTAGGTTTGAACAAAATACTCGTGCTGCTCAAACATAAGGTGGAGCTGTTTCTTTGTGGTAGAATTTCCACCTCATGATCTCCACAACTCACTCTTTTTTTTTCCTTACCATGTTTTCCGTGTTGCCAGTGATTTTACAGGCAGTATTCTGGAGGCGTGTGACTAAGGTTTCTTAAACTCCTGTAATGGTTTACATTTGTTCTTAGATTTCATTTTTAGCTAATACAATCCATATGAGACATTAAGGGATCTCACCCTGTACTTAGCTTTGGTTAATCCCCCTCACCCTGTTGCTAATCTGAACTGACTTTGACTCCTGTACCATGCGCCCTTGGGCTAGTAGTAACTGTGGTAACAACTTCTTGCCTCTTCCTTGGGGCGATTGCCTTTGTGTGTCAGAGACAAGGGAGCCTCTGGGGTTTTTCAGTTTTTTGACTGCACCACAATATAAATTTTTTATTTTGCGCTGATGCTTTTTACAGACAAAGCATTCAAATAATCAGGAAAAACTTATATGTAACTTGCATGTTTAAAGCATTGACACCATTGGACACCTGCTTTACCTGTTTGGATCCTGACCAACTTTTCATATATTCTTCTAAAGCCAGACAAAGATAATTCCAGCCTCAAATAAAGCTGTGATGCTGCAAAACAAGAAGTGCTAGTGACTGCTTGGAGCTGCTAGAGAACTACTTATTTCTATCACTCTTAATATGCCTGTCAGAGTTCAAGGAGTGTCGGGATGATGCTCTTAGTCATATGATTTAGTTTTAGATAGTCCTGTGAGGAGCAAGGAGTTGGACTCGATGATCCTTATAGGGTTCCTTCCAACTTGAGATATTCTATGATTCTATGAAATGTGCCACAATGACAGCATAAGGAATTCTTCCTGCACTGATGCCTGTGAGTGGGGTGGCCTGTTTTACATAGGAACAAACTTGGCCAGAAAAATAGTGCTTTGCCCTGGGCTGCCTGGTAGATCAGATCACTGACAGGCCGATGTGGGTATCCAGACAGCTGATTGTTTTTTCATTCTTCCCCATGACGCTACTTTTTGTAGCTGTGCCAGCTACTCAAAACATGACCACTTGCTACGTTTTTCTAACAAAAATGTTAGTGCCCCAGTAACAGCAGAGCAATTGAACAAATATTTTTCCTAGAATGACAATTATTCTCTGCCCATCCTGGTCTTCAGTGTCATTTCCAGGTCGTCCAGACTCCCTGAAGAAGCCTGCCATGTACATTCTCACTTTTACTCTGGCTTCTTTGGAGTTATGGTTCTTTTGCCACTGGAATTTGGAGACTATCATGCCTGCTGCAGAGTAAGAGTTAAATTCACATCTTAATATGACTAGTAACTTACACACGTTTTAAGAAAAAAGATACTTATTTGTAGCCCTGGTACGTTGGAGGACCTGTGAAAAGATATTAAGGGTGTTTTCCTGTGGATAGTTTACTGCTTTTTTTTTTTGCCATTTAAAAATATTATAAATAGTAATAACTCACACATGAAATGTAGCAAGTTTGTTAATCAGCTCTAAGCACTATCCATTTCACAGAAACCACAGCTTCTGACAGTCTGCAGGAGTGGTGGTTCCGTGTAGATTACATGGTCTGGATTGTGATTAAAATCTTTGGCCTGTCTACCCAAAATTAATCCACATTAAAAATATTTTTGAGAAGAATAATGGAAAGAATACCTTCCTTTTAACAATCTGGACATGATACAGCAAATAAATCAGTTCTAGCCCTGCAAACACAGAGGAGAGTTAATGGGGGAACAGGCTATTCATTTGTTTATGCCTAGTAGTGTCTGCTGGGATTCACAGTGGTGCTGCTGTGTTGGTTTTAACAGAGATGATGCTGTGTATCCCAGCGTAGAGAAAGAATCCAAATGATGCTCTGCATTTTCCTGTTTTTTGCTAAATCAGCAAGTCTCACTTCTGAGACTTGCTTTCCTTTTGTTCCTCACTCCCTCCTTTGTCCCTTCCCCTCTGTAGAATGCTGCTTCTCTTATTCCTTCTTTTCTTCCTGCTTTTTTAAATAGAAGTCTAGTTATGCTTGCCAAAATACAGTCTACTGTAGTATAGCTGGGAGCTTGTGACTAAAAGAGTAGCTGAAATAAATTTCCTAAGCAATCTAACACTGGTGCACGTTGTCAGGTCTTGGAGCAGTTCCTCAGACAGTTTGCTGTACCTGTCTGTTCTTTGGTGAGGATAGGAGTAGAGGTCAGCATTTTGTAGATTCTGGTTTTTTTGTTGTTCTTTGAGTTGACATGTGCAAGTTTGTCATGTGGGACTTCAGCAGATCCAATCCCTCTTCGCTTTGAAAAAGGATTTGATATTAAATTATAAGATCATTATCAGGGAACTTCACCTATAAAAAGACATTCTCTACAATAAAAACGTAAGATACATAAATATTAAGTATTTCTTATCCATTTCATGATGTCTTTTTCTGTATTTTTAATAACAATTTAAAATTGTAGTTTCTAGTGAACATTTGCTGAGGGCAGGAAGTGTTCTGACATCCTTGGAGGCAAGGTTCGGAGTTAAGAGAAATGTTTTACAATGACTGTATTGACACCTGTGGCTCTCTGGGCTACTGACCCTACCGAAAGTAGCACAGCATCATGGTTCTTTACTTTGGAGTAATGATTTTGAAATATGGATGCAGTGCTGCCAGGGGAGAGTCGGAGACTGCAGTTGCAGTCAGCCTCCAGAAATGAGCACCCTTCTCCTGTGCTAGTAGAAAACCCTCTTGTGCCTGGTTTGCTTTAACTTTGCAGTTGCTTTCCCCAGGTCCTGACTTGCAGAGCTTCAAACTCTTACCCTTCTTGCTAAAAGCCAACTCTTCAATCTGGCTCACTTGAAAGTCTCAACAGTTAATGTCAAAGCTGTCCTGTAAACTAAATGTGTCCTGTGACTTAACTGGGTGATAGCCAGCAGCCTGAAATGTGAAATTCACTTTCTGTGTGTAGCAGATAGTGCTAAGTGATACTTAGCCCTGAGAAAAACTCATCACACACACAAAAACCAAAACAAACTCTGGCGCAACCCCTTGTGATAACGATGGTTTCTTTGTTCTCAGGTTTTGCAAACACTTAAGGTATTGAGTAGTCATCTATCAATTCTTTTAAAAGTCCACCCCCCTTAGGGTCACCTTCAGCCAGTGAAACAAAATCCTTTCAGTGAGGGCATTCTTCTCATATTCAATTCTGCAATGGTAAAGTTAACTCACCAGCCCCGGCCCTGCAGCTGTAGGTAAGAAACCTACAGTGCGGTTTCACTTTTTCAGCCCTGTTATGCCACATATTAGTCAGAGTTCATTTATTTCATTAGTTTACTTTGTAAAGCAATTACATAACTGTTACCACAACAGGACTGGAATGGTGTATTACATTTACTAAAATAATTTGGCAATTAATTTCAAATGATCTCTGTGCAGTAATCTCCTACATATAATAGAATTATTCAAACGCCTATGAACATTTTACATGCAGTACTGCAGTGAGTTAGATCAATCAAAAACTAATTGCATCCAAGGCATCAGTATAGCCTTCTGGGATCAGCTGAATACCAGTATGTCACAATAAAGTCATAATAATTGATGTAGCATTGAATCGTGCCTTTGCTTCTCACTTTTAATGGCAATTTTATTAGCCGACCAGGCTACATGGAAAAATGGAAAGAAAAGAGAAATGAAAGTAAGTTAAATACCAGCTAGTGGCCATTAACTTTGATTTAATTCTGTGCTTATGTGGTTTATCATCCTGACACTTCTGTATGCTTAGAATAGCTTGTCCTTGTTTTGCACAATTGCACTCTCACTGTACTTTGTATTTATATATGTAGAGAGGAAAGGAATATATGGAGCAGTATTCAACTCAAGTTGTCAACCCAAAATACTTCTTCTGAACTTTGGTTTGATGGCTCGGGCATTCTGCGTGAAAAGTATCTCTCCCGGTGAGTATTTGGTTTCTCTTAGGCTTTTTTTCTTTCTGAAGGTGTGACTCTTGGGTGATTTATGTCGTAGAAGTAGGGTGTGGGTACCAAAATATTTAATAACTTCTCTTTTCCCTGGCAGCTTTCTTGTAACTTTTAAAATTTTTTTAAACTCATAAAGCAGGACTATTGCTGTATCACAACTACTGAAGAGCAGTTTAACTGACTTTATACTTTTACTTTTTTTTATATGTGTATTAGGGAACAAAGAGGAATTACTTAGCTTCAAATTCAACTACGAACTTTTTATTATTTTCACAGAATCTATGAACTAGACAAGAGTCTGCTTTCCTTAGGATATTTGTTATTTGAACAGCCAAATTGACAGTCAACAGGTATAAAAAGATAGTTATGAAAGAAGGATTTTGAACTTAGATGAAAATTTTTTTTTCTTTTCATGTGTTTGATACCCTTTTGTAACATATCACTTCTGTCTTAGGGAAGTTTGCTGTGTTTTCTGGTCTTGTTTCTTCTAAAAGTCTGTGTTCTTTACCACCTTGTTTGGCTACACGCCTGCACCTTCATGTTGCTTCCCCAAGTGCAGGTCTGGCTTCTCAAAGGCATAGTTTTGGACCTTGTACATAATACATACTGGCTTTCCTAAAAGCGTGTTTCTCCCTCTGACCTATTAGGTAGCTAATACATTTTTGACTGACATAAAATGATTTGGTCCTTGGATGAAGGGATGTGTTTCAGCTATCCTAGACCACATCCAGGATCCCTAATGACAATCACTGCTTTCCCAAAATGAAAGATGGAGGAGGTGCTGAAGCTCACACCAGGAGGCTGTCATGATGTTGGTTTATATTAATAGTGTCAGAAAAGCAAGTCTTCTTTCCCCAAAGTGGACAAGAAAGGAATAAGACAGGAAGAGAGCAGTTAGAAAGCCATCAAAGAAAAGTTTTATCAGCCAGCATTTGCTCAGTAGGTTTTGTGCTCTTGACTTCCTTCTGCTCCTTCCAGGGTTGTGTGCTCTTGCTCATCCTCTTTTATAGTTATGCTTGTATTTGAAACCTTGCTGCCTCTATGTGCTGCAGTTTGGACAGTTGTATGTGCTTGTCTGAGTGGGTGATCCTGCACTGTAGAGAAAATATATTTCCTCTTTCTTCTGAAATACAGAAATGCAGTCCTTTTGCAGCCATCTTCTAAAGGGGAATGAGGAGGCGAGCAGGGATGGTAAGCTGCAAAAATGAGCAGGAAAACCACAGTTGCCTTGGGTGAGGCAGAGGAGGTTGTTTTGTCTTGTTTTATGGCAGAGGGATCTGAAACCAGATGTTGAAAACAGTTAAACACACTCAACTTGTAGAGCTATAGCTAGATATTCAGGTGGGAACAATGTTCAAACACAAGATGGAAATCCAGATCTAGACAAAAATTTCTGAACTGTCGGGGTTCATGAGTAATGGAAGAAAGTGATGTAAGAGGCTAGAAGACACATTGGTGCCTGAGAGCTGGCAGAGTACTGGAGATTAATGTAGAGCTAGAGGAAGTCTCTTCAGTCCATGTAATGGGACTTTTTCCCTGTGAGTTTGCCTCTGTTGCAAAATGCTGTTTTATCTTGTTCTCTTCTGTGTTTCATCTATCCAATCTTCTTTCATTGGTTCATCTTACTGCTGAATTCTTAAAAGCAGGAGCAGACTCAAATCTGCAAAGCTGCTGTGCTTGTGGATAAGCATGAAAACTGAGTTTTTGCTCTGGGTGAGCCTCAAATGAGTTGATTCAGCTTCTTAATGGTGGAAGGTTCAAGACAAATGTGAAATCTTTGGACTCTGTTAACGACGACTGCTCGGATCCTGATGCTGATGGATATATTTAAAAACCAAAAGCACCCAATTTTACTAGTGAAACTGTTGTCAGCTCCTAAAGATATCGGCATTCCTGGAGGGGGAAGTGAAGGCAGTAAGTGGACAAGTGATTTAACTGTAAGAACTGTCTCCTGTTGCAGTGTATGGGTGACTTTGCAGCTGGAACTTGGCCTCTGGTCAGGGCATTTCATCACTATAGAGTTGACAAAATTACAATTATCAGAAAAGTGGGTAAAGCATGGGAGGCGGCTGGGGAGAAAAAAAAAGCATTGAAAGTTTGAAAAACTGCACCTTTTTCAGGGCTGGAATTTTTCAGGCTGCATCTAAACAGCAAGACATGAGTTTGATTTGTGAAAAGAGAGCCAAGCGAAATCCAGCGTAGCTAGCCGAGCCCTGTAACAGCTCTGCTGTCAGTGTGCTGGATTCGTTCAAGTTTGCAAGCACCTGACCTGGCTGGGGCTCTTAGAAAGGTAGGCTGGGCTGAGACGGACACAGCTGCTACTTAGCTTATTTTTAAGTCTTGCTACTTGGCTTATTTTTGTGTACTAGCTCTGGAATGTCTAGCTTAATTGTATGTGCTTAGATTGCACGGTGGGTTTGCCCTGCAGTTGGTGACACAGCAAGAGATGATTGTATAGACCTTTGCTAAATACATGCAAGACCAGGAAGGGATTGTGGCAGTCTACAAGAACCCGAAAGGTGTGAAAAAGGAGGAAGGGGTGTGATAGGTTAACAGTGTGCACTTGGCATATGGTAAAACTGCAGCAGTTGGCAGGAATTCTTCCTAAATTATAACTTTCTGATTTGTTCCTCATTTAAATCTATCTGGAATAGATATCTGTGGAAGTGACAGCAAAGCCTTCATGTTTGAGAGGCAGTAAAATTAGCCTACATAAAGATGCAGAACATACTGTAGATTGTATAGCTGGAACTCTATGCTGGAAAAATCTGCTCCCCTTTCCATTTACTGATTAAGGATTTTAACATGCTATAGGTATTATCCAAAATTCTTCTGATGCTTAAACCCAGATTAAAAGGGACAGGGATGATTCATTGGCTCCATAAGGATGTATTGTCTTGGCAGATGCTGCCAGTCAGGCTTTCTGATTAAACCTGCCCTTTGGAGCTCCTGATCTGAAATGAAATGCAAAGTTGAGGCATGACAGAAATATTTCTCACAGTCAACAGATGAACTTTCTGATTCTAAGCACAGTGGAATGGGGAAGCTTTCACTGAGTTTCCTTCTAACCTAAGTAACCTGCAAGTAGGCTTTGCGATGTACCTGGCATCAACAGCTGGTACCAGATGCTGAAGAACTAGCTCAGCCCTTTTAATAAAGAGCAATGATTCCTAATAGGAAAAACTAAACGACACTTTTGTGTGTGAGGGGGGATGTCTGGCTTTTCCTTAGACATCTGCATGTTTTGAAATTGTGTAGGTCTTTCCCTAACTGGAGGCATTTTACTTCATGCATTGTGAACTTGAGAATATTTCCTTGCCTGGTTGTAATCATGTAACATCTCTCTGACATTTATCACAACTGCTGTGTTTCAGCACAGTTGTGATTTTTAATGGCTTTAACCTGGTACACTTTTGTTTCCCTCTACACAGTGTAATGTTTTCTGTTATTTTTTCCTCACCGTCCCTTTCCTTCCATCTCTTCTGTACCTCTCTCCTCCTCTCTGCCTGCATATGCCACCCTTCTCATAGTTGCATTTGCTTAGCACTGGACCTGATTGCCAGCCATTAGATTCCCTTGTTCTCCGGATGTTTCTCTCTCCGGTTTTGGGTTGTCTTTTTCTCCTGTTTTACGAGATTGACTGGCTGTATCTTCCAGCATAAAAATGTGAAATTCATTTTGTTAATTAATGTTTGACTACTTAGAGTAATGAAGAGTTTATTAACTTGCTTATAGTTATCTTGTTTACTTCTCAGTATGAAGATACAATTTTTATTTGACTCAAATTTTGATCATAGTTGAATGATTTAACTAAGTTATTTGTGACCTCCATTTGTAAAAGTAGGCTTTGCTACTCACTTGGAAATACCTGTGAGGCTGTGCATTTTTTTCCATTTTATGTGACCTGATCTATAGCTGTGAAGTACAAAGTGTTTCTTCTCCCCCAAGCTGTTTTTGTGTAGACACTTTTCAGTCAATTAAGAATTTCTCTTTGGACACTTAGTTTCTAAAATTATAGGCAAACCCTAGTCAAACTTTGGGCTCCCCAAATTCTTCCTCCCTGTCAGGAGTGTGAGGTGCAGTCAGGGATCAGGCTGGCATCGGCATTCAGATGAATGGTGTGGCTTCTGCTCCGGTCGTGGGTATTTCTGTCCCACGTTTCTGTGTTGCAGAATTAGGGCTACTTTAATTGAGAGAATCAGGAATTCTAAGAACACATTTAATAAAAATTTAGCTTCTTACTGGCGCATTCAATTTCTATATTTCCATAAATAGATTCGTGAATAAGACTTTCTTAATGTTTTTGTCTTACAGTAACTGAAGAAAAAGGTTGTTATTCAAATGAAGAATACCAGGAAATAGCTCCATGTAAGCCCATTTATCTGCTTTCTGTAATCATGGGTCATATTACTGCACATAATGCTAATATGGCCTAAAGCAATACAGTATAATAGCAATGTCCTGTTAACAATTATATGAAAGTATTTCCCATCACAGAGAGGAGTGTTACTTACCTTAAATGATTTTACTTTCTTCCATGGTGGTCCATAGCATAGCTTTTTGGATGTTTACAGAGCTGGATATTGTCTTTGTTATTTAAACTGTTCGTAAGCATGTGTTCAAAATGCTGTGTTAACTGTTTACTTGTTCTGTCAGCCTTCTATTTATTTTTCTACAGCTTAAAAAGAAAAAGCACAATTACATGCTTATTTTTAATAATTCTGCATTTTTGTTTGTTGTTTCAGTTTTGCATGGGTGCTAATGAAAGACTTGGTAGCAAAAGATAATTCCCCCCCCCCGAAATATTATCAGTGACTAATGAATGAGGTGGCTTCCTTAATCTGTAATAATATTTTAATGTTTGTCCAAGTATGATTTCATTTACTTTTTTTAAAGTGTCTTTAAAGATGCTCTGACTTTCTTATTTTTGGTATGGATCTTGTTATTCGAATGAATTAAGTCAGCAAAAACTTTGGGTATTTCAGTGTGGACAGAGACCTCTGGAGTCTCAGGTTAGAGCCTGGAAACTTGCAGTCACTTCCAGTTCACTGTTGCATGAAGTTCTTAGCTGAGACTTGATGCTCTTGAGCAGCATCGTTTTATGCAAGGCATCACTATTGGACATCTAATTTTATTTTCTAAATGTCAGATATTCAATGATAAGCTTTCAGTTTGTGGAACAAACCGTGTCGTAAAGCCTTTTGTATCTCCAGTGGTCTGGGTTTCCAAGAGTTGGTAGAGGGGGGGAGGAAGAGGGAACCCAGTAGCATTGCAGTCCTTTCTTCTGCCAAAAGATGGAGTGAATGGTCTACTGAACAGCCTGTGCTGCTAATTGATTTTCTAGACAACTAGGAACTTTTCCGCAAGGAAGGAAGATTTTTCTGTTGCCTCACAGTGTTAAAGCTTCATAATTCTCATAATTTGTGCTAAATGTAATGGGGCAATTTGTTTTAATGAATTGACCAAATTTGTTGGTAACAGATGGGTTGGTGACAAATGGGTTAATTAGAAGTCTTATATAATCAGTTTTTATTTCAATTATTTTGTCTACTTGTGTGCGAAAGGGTTATTTTAAAACAATCCGTTCACCTCTTGCAGAAAAAAAACAATATCTGTGCTATTGGTCAAAGCAGTCCCTTCTACAAATATAGGGATTCTCATCAGATCAAACTAAAAATAGTATTGGTGTGCCATAATTACAAATGAAAAAAAGCTAACATTTTCAGTAACGCAAGGAAATTATTTCAGTTAGTTGCTATGGAACACTAAATTTCTTTGGCAAATAAAACCGCGTGCTGTAAGTGTAGCTGGGTATATATTGTCTTTTTCTGCAGTTTTTCATTTCCATTGTCCATGCTAGAATTACCTGTTAGATTCTGGCGAGTGAGCTTCTCCCATTAATTACACTAGTATGAAAGCGGTAGACTTTGGTTTTTTCCCCTCTATCTTTGTCACTGTGTTTACTTCACTTAGTGTCTGCCTTTGTGCCAAGGGACTCTGTCTAATTATTTCTCTCAGGTATGCATTAGGTGACTTGACACTATTACTAACCCCTTGAGTTAGGTGCTGCCAATCTGAACCATTAAATAAGAAGTGCTGGGAAGACTAATCAGAATTAGTTGAAGGAGGCTGAAATCACAGGGGAGAGCCTGTGTAATTTAGATTCATCAGGTAAATGAACTACAGACGTGTATTATGGGTAAAACCTGGTCCCAGAGTGGCCTTTTTTGCTTTGTAACACTGTGGTGACTTTCCAAAGGTATGGCATGGTAAGCTGCTATTTTTACAGCAGTCTTTAGGATATGTATTCCATCTAATGTCTGGTGTCTTCCATTGCTGAGATTTTTTTCCCCCCAGCATTCCCATTTATTTGTAGAAGTCTCGCCTGTAGAGGCAGTCTCGTTTGACTGCTTCCAGAATATCCCTTTTTCAGTCCAGACTTTGTAGCTCTTCAGAGAATTGAAAGATGGAGGAGTACTTTTAGCTTTGAACATTTCCAGTAATGCAGATTTTTCCTGTTAAATGTCAGTAACTTGCAGCATTAGAACAGAAGTAAAATGTCTGGTAGGTGGTATAAATGGGACAGAGAGGTTAAATGACTTCCCCAGATGCACTCAGGAAGTCTGTGTCAGATTGCAGTCCAGAGCTGAGCAGAGTTTAGATTTTGGTACCTTTTTCAGGCTACAGATGATTCTAGTATCAATCTCCCTGCATTAAATTTTAAACAGAACCCCTTGATTGCCTCATGTCCTGCAAAAAAACGCAAACCAATGTAGGCATTTAAAAGATGATAATGTGAAATGCAGTGTGGGAAGGTGAAGGAATAGCAATAGCAAATTGGAAGGTTGTTTTGATGATTCAATAAATTTTGTATATTTTGGGCACTGTGAACACTGGCAGCTCTAATTGTGTGTTACAAGACTTTATTCAGCTTTAAAGCGCTTTTATATAACTTTTTTTTACCCATTATTGTAAAAAATGCAAGATATTTTAGCTAGATCACAAGTTCACATGAAGAATGCTCATACTTAGAGGATGAGGAGGAAAAAAGCTTTGATTTGACACAAGGTGATGAGTTTTTACTTAAATGGAGTCCTTTGCAGTGCCATATTTGCATATTACTTACACTGTTCTCAAAATAAAAAAAGGACTCTCAGGCTTGCAGAAGTTCGTATTTGAAATACTCTCACTTCATTGCTTATTCTATATAAGGCATAACTATCTGGAAGAACTAACTTAAATGTTAATGAATGCAACGGCTTTATCCATTTGATATGTATTCATTTTAGGAGAATTGGGAGGGGTGAGGGGAAGGAAAAGGGATGAAAGGGAGGTAAAGGAGGAAAAGGGATGCTTTCTGTAAAACTGAGTTGCATCTAGAAGTAGATCTTCAGGTCTAAGTACTGTTTCAATACATACAAATCACAGGTTTACTCATTTCTCCATTGCTTAAAAAAGATGGCAGGTGTTTTGAAAATAATCTAAAATCTGATACCGTTGAGGTGGGGAAGGTGAAGTATGTTTAAATTTACAGGAAACAAAGCCAAACTCTTATTCATGAACTGGAGCACGTTGTAAAGAGTGGTTGCAAACCTTGTGATGCTGTGAGGCTGCCCTAGTGTTAGCTCTAATTGCCATTTCCTTATATATTTTGGATGTTGTGCTGCATGGGAAAGGTCTTCCAGTATGGAGATGACTAATGTAGTACTTGCAGATTAAAGGTCCCAATTACTGTAAATGTTGAAAATGTGCCTTTTCCCTGACATACCAAATGACCTTCGGTTCCTGTGGGCCACGGGGGATGGTGTATAGCCGTCCACTTAAACAGTAAGAAGCAGATTGAATATATTGAGGTAGACCAGAGTATGAGGAACACTTTGTAAAGTCCCATTGTTTTATTTCTGCTCTCTGCTGTGCTTGTTTTAGCTGTGCCAGGAGCTGTGTACATCATTTTAGCTATGGCAGGATGCAGGCTTGCTACTGTAATACTTGGTGTGGAAACGGGCGCTGCGTTAGAAGCAAGTAACCTGTGGTGGCTACTTGTGTGGACACGAGGACTTTAAAAGTTAGCTGTGGCTGTCTTGCTGGTATAGACAAAATAGGAGTGGTCTCATTTCATTACTTGTTTACACTACGCCCATATAACGTGCATTACTTCACACATGCTGACGCAAGGCACTGTGCAAAGATATGGCTGTGGGAATTCTCTGTGTGTGTTGGTATAAATACCGTTCTTTCAAAGCATTTAATGCCCTTGAGTAAACTGACTTGAGATACAGGATTAGTCTGCAGTCTCAGTGCTCAGAAGTTAGTGGGGTGCTCAAATCAAAGGCATCGCCTGATCTCTTCACAGAGGAAATTGCAAACTGAAAATTTAGGCTCTTTGGTTTTAGTTTGATTTCTGGATATCCTTTTCTGGTGCTGAGAACAGGCAGAGTCATGCTGTAGCTTTGGTTCTAGAGCGTGTTAATGGGGATTGCTTCATCTGTCACTGTACCATAAAGCTACAGCTGTAAAGAAGCACTTAGTGGTGTCATCACGCACAACTTGATTATATGCCAGTTTTGTCATCTGATCTTGCTCTTATTGAAGTAACGAAACTTTGTCTTTGAATTAAAGTGGATTTGAATTTTTAAAAAAGTTCTATCCTAAATACAGTGTGTGTATATATAAATGTATCTTAGAGATCAAAAAGTTATACTGTTGGTGTTTTGTTTTTTAAAAGGGATATTGCAATGTTGACAGTGCAGTTTAAATTGTGGTATTCATTTGTAGTAAGGTTGAGTGAGCTCCCATGTCTGTCTTTTAAACCTAAAATATTGACAGTAATGTAATCAAAGTCCTCACTTTTTTATAGAAGGTTTCCTGAGGCTGTCCCTCAGAAACCTATTAAATCTGAAAAAGAAATGAAAACAGGGTCTCAAAGGGCTGACTTAAAGAATGTAGGAAAATCCAGATCTCCACTGAACCTCTCTCTCATTCTTGACATGAAACTAGCATGGACTTCAGGAGCATTTCCTTGTTTCTTTCCATGTGCTTATTTTCCAGCCTTTATACAGGGGAATGTACTGGGAGACACTAGGGCTGTTAATGGCCTTATTGCTTTTCTTGTTTTCTTTCTCGGTGTTAGTGTTTAAAACCATCCAAAGGGCTCTTCCTGCCAAGGCCTCTTGTATTTAAACCTTTAGCATTCTTAATATAAAGACCCACTTCCCCTAATGAACTGACTTGTCAAACATAACGGATTTGTTTGGAAAAAAAAATTCAAAAGGAGTAATTTGAAGTTTTTAAAAAATATATTACCATACTTCATAGCTACAATGTGTACTTACTGGTGGGACTAGTTGCGTAAGGCCTTTGATGCAACATTTCTTCCAGTTAGCTGACTCCATGACCCTTCATGTGCTACTTCGGTGCTAGCCTGGAATACATTCTAACCTCCAAAGTGTCAGCTATGCTCACCACAGAAAACTGTTGCATTGTTTTAAGTTTCTGTCAAAATTTTTAGGGAGAATACTCAATTTGCATGAGTGTCTGCAAATAAATAATAAATGTTTGTAAATAGTCTTCTGTTTGCTCAGTTGTAACATCTGCTTTAAAAGATCTCTCTAGCTGAAAGCCATTTTAGACCTTGTTGTTAAAATTAATTGTAGAAAGTGCTTTTAAAAAAAAAAAAAAAAAGAAAAAAATGCACCCAGTGGCATGTCTCTTACTTCATATGGTTTACTTGCTACTCATGACTTTTTCAAACAAACTAAAAGAGTGTTCCTTATTCCACAGCCATAGGCAAAAGTTCTTAAAGGTGTCTTGTGTTAATTTCTGCTTAAGTTTGTGAAGATAGGGCTGGATGCTGACCTTTCCTAAATACTTCAAACTCTCCATTGTGTTCTTTATATTAAAATATAAAGTTAGCTGACCCACGAATATGCCAGCTCTGCTCCCCCTTCTGCCTACCTGTCCTGCAAACGCCCTGAGCTTGGGGAACAGGCGTGCTTGCTTGTCTCGTTTTATTCTGTACTCCGATCTGCCTTGAGCATCATGTATTCCCCCACAGAAGAGGGAAGTTGAATGGCTAGTGAATTATTGTTTTTCTTTCACATGCAGAGTTATTTAGCCCAGATGTTTCAGGAGGGGGAGGGAATTCAAGGAGTGTTCAGTGACCTTCACACTCACCCTGCCATGTGGTTTAGTGTTGGCAGAACAGTCTGTGCTTCCAGCGGGACCTGCCTGGTAACACTACAGTGGCTACACAACCATCCAAATTTCCTTTATGTGGTGTTTTTTGGACAGTCTTTCTCGTGCAGGTGGAATACTTTTTCTGTGTCAGGAATATTTCACACGTGTAACTAAAGAGGATTTTTTTGTTTACCTTTAATCCCTGGCCCATTACCTTATTTTCCTCCCTCTGCATACATGAAGGGATCCTTGTCATGTCCTGTTTGTATTGGGCATAGGCCAAAGGGCTTTCACCATAACGGAGACCCAGCTGTGCTGAGCAGTGGTGCTGCAGAGTGTAAAAACACAATCCTTGACCCAGAAGAGCTTACAGCCTACTGAGGGCACTACTTAGAGGCAGAGGATGGGACATGAAGCCATGCTCAGCTAGGTGAGGTGGAGCGAGTGCTCCAGGTAAGGCAGCAGGGCAGTGGTGGAACCAGAAATAAATCACAAGTTGTCTGAACTGCAGGCTACATTGCTCTGTGCCCTTGTCTTCTGCAGAGGTAATCGGAACTTGACCAACTTAAAGGATCAGGTCTGGAAGAAAGAAGCCTGTGATGCATATTGCTGTAGGATACAGTCATGAAGACTTCTTTCTTGGTTGGGAAGTTATGTGGCTGCTGTGCAGAGAGCAAGGTTTACTATTAAATACAGGGATGAAGTTGTATTGCTCGTTCTGCCACTCTTGTTTTGAGCCAGTAAACAACTATTTGTTTTCTTGCCTTAGTTTCCCTAGCTATCCAACAGTCACACTAGGACTGCCTGGCTCTGGAGACTTTTGTTTTGTGGGCAAATTATTACCTTGAATTGGTTTGATTTGATTTCATTGAAATATAAATAACATGAACAAGCTGTTGTGAGTTTATAACAATATCTCCTATACATAGCTGTGCTGTCAAAGCAGATGGTGCTATCTCTGGCTCCAGAATTAAAGTAAGGATGAGAACATTTTTGTTGCTTCAGTGTTAATCCTGGAAACAAAGTAGTAATCTAAGAATTCAACAGCAGCATTTTCCTATACATTTTTTTTTAAAAAACAGTAAATAGCAATAAAACAAGGAATGTTCTTAGTACTTGGTAAGAGGAAAAATCTGGTATGGAAAGTCATAAAACCTGGAGCTGGTACTATACTGTCTCCTGTGTTAGGTCTCTAATGTTTCCAGACTGGGACAAAATTATTTGATCTTACCTTTATTGTTCTGTTTTCATGAGAGTTAATTTCTTAATCTGCTTTCCTAAAACTGTAGACAAAACCATTACAGCCTCAACTTACGCACTGGCTTTTCTGGCAGTTTGTGGCTGTGTAATTTATAGTTGGGCGGGGTCTGTTGCGTGGTTTTCTTCTTACTGTTCTTGTGGTGCAAAGGATGAAAACAACATTCTGTTATGAAGAATGAAAATGTTTCCAACATGCTGTTGAAATCACTGTCATCTAGGCTTGTTTTTTGATTTGTAAACTGCTCAGAACATACTGTAATGCTTCATCTAGTTAAATCCCTTACAGAATGCGATTCCCATGTGTGTGAAGTGGGTTGTAGTATATTTGTTTGTCCCAGTGTAGCCTAATTCATACTGTTTTCCAAACCTAGATTCTGTTTGTGGCAGTGCACAAGCAGATGCCTAGGAAAATACTTAAGAGCAGGATAAGCACATAACAACACCACTTCCCTCACTCTTCCAGTGATCCACTTCATTTCTGAACCTCTGTAAACTTTTATATCAAGCAATGAGTTCTACAGTGTAATTACATGTTGCAATTTCATTTGACATCCCATAGCTCTTGTATTATGAGAGCTATTGAACACTTGTTTCCTATCTAACTTTTCCATGACTTCTAGTATCCTAAAGATCTTCATCACACTCTCAGCTGTCTCTTTTCCATAGTGCTGATGTATTTAGTTGTTCATCTGAATGGAAGCCATTTCATTTCTTTGATTGTCTTTGCTTTCTTCTGTACTTTTTCTAGTATATGACAGCTTTGTTGTGATGGAGAGAAAAGGGAGCATACTTATTCCTTCGTTAATAATTCCTAGCATTTGATTTGATTTTTTTAAAGTGCTAATGAAGACTGACTTGATGTGTTTAGAGAACTGTTGATTGTAACTTCAGAATCTCATTCCTGAGTGGTAATAGCAGTTTCAAAGTCAATCGCTGTGTGTAAAAAGTTAGGATCATCTTTCTCTGCGTGCACTACTTTACATTTATCAGCCTGGAGTGTCATCTGCTCTTCTATCAGAGTCGCTCAGCACTGTGAGCAACTGCAATTCTCTGCAGTCAAGTTATGTTTTTATTATTATAGATGTTTTATTAACATAAGCAGACTTTGTCATCTTGGTATTCACCCCTTTTGCAGATGATTTGTGAATATGTTGAACAGTTTAGCCTTTAGCAGAAATCTACGCTATCTATGATCTCTGCATGATTGCTGCTTGAGCAGTGGGACCACCCTGGAGGCTTCCTGGATTAGATGATGGGTTTATTTTTGTATCGTTCATTTCTGAACATTTAACCGATTCAACTTGTATATTTCTGTCCCCGGCAGATCACTTTCACTGATATATGTGATGAGAAGACTTATGGAAATCCAGCAAGACTATTTCAGGCATGTATTTCTTGTCCATATGCTCTGTAACTCTTTCCAAGAACTCTAGTAGCTCGTGAGTCATGCTTTTCTTCTAGAAACATGGTGTTAACTATTCCTCCGTATGTGCTGTTTATACATGTGTCCTTAAATTTTTCTTATCGCTTCTGGCAGTTCTCCTGCAGTGGAAGCCCGAGGTTCTGGTCTGTATTTCTTTAAATTATCCCTCGAGTGCTTTTAGAAATTGATGCTGCAGTTTGCTGCCTTCAGTTTCTCTGGCATCAAGAGGAGGTTACATCCAAGCGATTTCATTTATTTCCCATAATACTCAGGTGTTTAATTTCTGACACTACACTTCTCCTTTCTGCCTGCTTCTACAACTATGAAAGGAAGAAAATCTAACTCAGTATTTATATTTTTTTAATGTGAATTGGAACAAGACCACAAGACAAGTGATCCTGGTCTGTTGTGGGAGCGCTGGGACCAGTTTTCTGACCAGTAAAGCTCCACAAGAAATAACTAATGGGTGCTGCTGGTTGGGAGGAAAAGGGAGAAGCCCCTTGTTGTTACTGGCAAACTACCCTTCCCTGCAGAGGACATCTTAAAATTGAATTATTTGTATTGTCTCTGTGGTTCATCAAGGGTTTTAACTGGGCTGAGTGAGTTCAGTGTCTTGCCACAAGCAGTGGACCTTCTGCCTGGGTTATTGGGTAGGTACGAGCTCTGTTATGTGATAATATTTAGATGTCATTAAAAGGGAGAAACAAGGCATTATTTTAAATGGCTTGTTGAATAGGATTAGATGGAGAGAGGCTACCTTCTCAGCTATTTCCAGGACATTGGTAGGTTATGTAGAGTTGCAGAGAACTTAATCCAGTCGGTTAATACATGACTTCACACTTCTGCTGCATGTGTGTTGTCAAGGTGCTTAGCAGCACATAAGTATATTACCTGTGGAATAGCTGGGGACCTTGTTGACTTCTTCAGTATCATTTTTATGTTTGGAGCAGGTTATTCCTGATGAAATTTCTTATCTGTCTGTGTCAATACAACTATAACAGAGCGAAGTTTTTCTCGACCGGCAGTTTTGCAGAGGAGAGTTAATTGTTTGCTATCTCTGCAGCTACCTGTGCCAGTAAAGAATTGGATTTGATGGAACATAAATGAATACTTCTTCCAAAGCTCCTTCATAAGAATTTTGGCCTCATTTTACTTTACATTGATAACTGCTGTAGTTTTTCTCCAATTCAGAACAGTGGCAATGAGCAAAAATTAGGCCTTCCTGTATATCTGATTGCATAAAACAATTGCATCAGCTACTGTTTTTATTTATTCTGTTTGTGCTGCAGTTAAACTTGTAGTAGGCTGTCAGAGGTCTAGATTAAAGTTACAAAGATGTAAAGACTGTTATGTGTGACATGAGATACAGGCAATTGGTTCATGTTGTTTGGTGTATGACTGGCTATTTTAGAGACAGATTGTGTATGTTTCTAGATGAGCTCTGTCTCTCTCAAAATACATATAGTATATATGCACTTTATAGAGACAAACTCTTCTGGTATTGTTTTGTCTATAGTATACACTAGGGAGTCAAAAAATACCTGTATTCATTCTAAAAGGAGTTGGATATTTTTGAATGCAGTTGAATTGGATTTTATTTTAAGCTTGGTAAAGTTCTGAATTCTTTTTAAGCCTGTTTCCTTTTTGCCCTGTTTGCCCTTATCAGGACTTTCTTCATCCAGCTGCTGAAATATAATGTTAACATCTTTATAGGCTATTGACCCTATTTAAAAACTCCTTTTCAGTTACAGAAAAGGCCAGAACTATCAGGGAAAGAATTGCACACATTTTAAAAACACACTACAGGAAAAAACCCCTGTGCCATTAACTAATTCTTTCTCTCTCAGCCTTAATATTTTAAAATATGTTAGTCTGATTCTTGCATTTGGACAGAGAATGGTTTAGGGTCTGCTTGCCCTATCTGAATGAAACTCTTTCTATTTCCTTTCGTGTATCTTACAGTATTTGTATTTTATGCAGTTAATATGACCATTTACGGTTTGCTCAAGGCAAAACTGTACAGTCAAGTTTTGAATATATTCAAGGATGGAGACTCCACAGGGCGTGTGTGTATGTGTACACATGTACATAGGCTTCACAATATGTACTTTTATAGCACCATCACTCAGTTGCAGTAGAAATGTGCACCAATATGACTATATGAGCTAATTAGCACGATGTCATTGTATCTCTTCAAGTTTGAAGCTGTAGTTTCAAATGTTGCCAGATTTCTCTTCTAGTTCGAGTGCATCTGCTTCTAATGGAATACATTTTAGTATGTCAGTATCACCACTATCTACAATACCTTTAAAATATATTTGTTTTTAGAGACTGGGATCATGTTGGTGCAGGTTACTTATTGTATGATGTTGTTATTGCGGCCCCCAGCAATAAGTCTTTTATTTGCCTAATACTATAGCTGACTTTTCTCATCCAATTCACTGTAACATTTTGGCTATCCAGAAATACAGGGATGTTTATGTTCCGATCTAAGTAAATTAAATGATGCATGTTTAGTGCATAAAAAGGTTAAATTTGTATGATCAGTCTAGTAGGAAAAAACAATCTAAATATATATATTTGATACTTTCTTTTGAGCATAGACCTCTTCACGTCACACATGCTTAAACTTGATATTACACGTGAGCATATGCAATGAGACATTCATGCTTATTAGGGATTACATACTTTGTAGAAGAATATGCATAGTCAATATACAAGACAGTCATAGCTAATTGCATTGTCAAATGTGCTTTTATTGTTACATTGATTTTTTTAAAAAGCTGGTGGTTGTTTTCTGTTACATAACCCCTTCTATCTAGTTTCTGTATTTAATGAATTTGAGAGATGCGTGTGTTGTGAAGTGTTATATTTAGTTTGCAATTGGTTGCCTGACAACAAAGCATCAGTCTCGTCCTTCTACACTGGAGGTACGGTAATGTTCTTGCCAGTCTTAAGAATACTTATACACTTAGAAAAAGGATCTGTCAGCAGCATATTATGGGTTTCCACCTATGTTATTTTCAGGCACCTCCATAAGGTGTACCAATTACATTACTGATAGAAATGAGGTTTCAAAATAGAGCCTTCAGATGTTGGGAAATGGCAGGTTTACAGTTGTATGGTGTTTGTCATGTACAGAATGAGGAGGGAGCCCTGTAGAAAATAATTATGCAGTTGTGCAAGTGAAGGCTATAGAGCTTAGGAGCATACGAAGGGGCAGAACTGAGCCTATTCAGGTAGGTTCCAGCCTGGTGTTCCTTAACTTGAAAGCTGGATTTAGCCTGATTTTGATATTAATTCAGTTTCTCAGCAACCTACTGCTCTCCACTCTGACCAAAAAAAAGATGAAGTGAAAAACGTTCTCTTCTGTGAACTATATGCCCCATCATGCATGTTTAGATCTTGAGCTTTCAATATGCAGTGGAGGTATTTGCCAGACTAATTTAATTTGTTGGTGGCAATAGAAGACTTACTCTGGAGGGGAATGATCTGCTAGTGCCATGTGCTGAGAGCTTACGGAAGATGGGAGGAATCTTACCCGGGACCAACTTCCACCTCTCTCTGGTGCGGTGGATGCAGATGTTGGTGCTTTGGCAGAGTTACAGGCCCAACACTGTAGCGTTTATAATGTTGGTGCTTATTTCAGCATGCTCACAAAGTTTATGGACAAAATAAAGCCAGTTCCCCTGCTTGAATTTTCTGCCTTGCAAAGGCTTCCTGTAAATAATGGCTTTCCATTTAACCAGTCAGGATTGTTCAATAAGTGGTAGTAATGCTCAGTTTTCTTGCAAAAAAAACCCCAACACTTTTGTTAGGCTTGTGGGGAGGCACAGCTTCTGACGGATGGGTGAAATGATGAAAAAGTTGGTTTTCTACATTTGATACAAAGAAGTAAAAATAATTAAGGAAAAATGGAATTTGTTTTTAAAGCCACTTCTCCAGTTGAAGTTCTGTTTTTCTTCATTTAAAATTTCTATGCCTTTCCTCACCCTTTTAGAGGAGTGCACAAGGGAAGGAAAGGTTTTATACTCTTCTGGAGAAAACAGAACTAGAACTGAACTTTCAATTACCTTCATTTAATGTTTTTCTGCCATTGAAAAATATGACAAACATTTTTCCTAGAAAAATAACAAGGTTTTTTGATTAAATCCAATTCCTCAGTGGGAACATCTGTGTAGAAAAATTTACTAGCTTTACTAAGAATCCTGATTATACTGGGTTGTTAACTTCACATTCTTAATATATGTAATATGAGGGTACCTCTCCTTGCAGCTCACACAAATCTGCTGCTTATTCGTTTCCAGAGGCTGTGCTGGCTTTGACACTTCCAGGACACACATCACTAAGGATAAGGATGTCCTGTTTCTCAGTAATTCAAAGTCTGAAAATTGAGAATGGGATACTGGTTTATGTCAGCACATCTAGAGCTTTAGAACAACCATTCCTGAAATTTGTCTCATTTTGGTAATTGCTTTTTTTAAATCATAACACTGAGAGCACTGTAAATATCTCTAGTTTTTGGTAAAGATTCTTTGGCACGTGACGCAGATTTATTAGAGCAGTTGAAGGGTAAGTACATTAGGAGAGTCTTCAATGAGTAGCTCATTCTGGAAATTGATACTTTCCTTTGGGATTTGAACTCTTTGTTGGTCAAAGTTTGGATCCAGACCTTTACAACGTGTTCCAAAGTTATTACCATTTGAATGTGCTGTGAAATCAGCTTATAGTCACAAACCTGGAGTAGCATCAACTGTCTCTCTTCAAAACTTCAGTAGAGATTAGAGATTACGTTGTGACTCAGGAGGATTTCCTCAAACACAAAGATCATCTGGCCTTCGTGGCTGGCAGACACATTAATAAAATTGGCCTGTTGTGTACACACAAAACAGGATTTTCTCTCTTTAATAGTTAAATGCTTTTTGCCAGCACTAAATGTGATTGAAACTAATGAAAAGATGTTTAGTTATGAGTAGCAGCGATAGAAGTAAATTGTAGATCTAATTTTAATAGCCATTCTTCATAAGTATACCAGAGGAAATTTTTTGTGTGCGGGGATTTCTCAGGTGATTAATCTTTACAGAAATGTAAGATAAGTCTTTGTGTAATGGAAATAATGTTTCTCTTGAAAATATTATTGTTCACATGCTGCTTGAAGACTTAGTTTGCAGTAGATTTAGATGGCAATGGGTTCTGAATCATTAAAACAAAGAATATAATCGAGGCCAGTCTGCTCTCTGCAATTTCAGGGTTTAGCTTCATGATGTGCGATGTTAAATATTGAACTATAATTTTATTAAATGAAAGGCAAGCTCATTTCATTTAGCCAGTGATTGTATGGTAAGTGGATAAGAAGATACGTGAGTGAATCTCAGTAAATGCAGAAATGAACTGTAGATAAACATCTGACCTTCCAGACAGTACTTTGGACCTGTAAGACTGACTAGAAACAGACAAAATGGCCTTTTTCGGGAGGCTTGGTTCTTCCCTTTCTGGTGCATATTGAATACACTGGAGGAATAGCTGCTCTTTAGTGTGGGAAATGGTAGACCCTGGAAGAGGAAGATGGCCAGTCTAATTGCGTTTTTCATCATGACTGAAGCTGGGTGAATGGCAGTGCTGTGAGGAGAAAACAGAACGCGGCCGAAGTTTGTGGGTGTATGGGCTGTTTCGTAGAAGACTTTGTATTTATATATATACACATATACAATGTATATGTCATAGCTGCATATAGTTTTATCTATGAAAACATATGTAAGTTACTGTATAGGTGTGAGTTGTGGATTTTTTGGGGGAGGGTTCAGTTAAGAGTCTGAATATGATTCCAGGACCTGAGGCTCTAGGCATAAACAATAGCACATATGCCTTCATGCTAACCTAGTCTGATTAAAATTATTCTTTCCAAGGGAAACTTGTTTAGCTTGTCCAGTAAAAATTGGATGGACTTTTATTCTCTGCTATATAAAAGTTCTCTGGAAAAGATTAAGTTTGAAATCCAAAAAGCAAGTCATCTTTCAGTCATAAAGCATGGAGTCTGTAAAACGTATTCATTTATGGCTGGCTCTAGTACTAAAACATATTATTATACATTGGATTATTTTTAGGAAAAAAAAGATTGATAACAAAATCCTGGTGTTAGTATTTTTTAGGAAACCCAAGAGAAGACAATGTTTATTCTGTCACTCTCACTAGCAATTCCTGTAGAGACTTCAGCTAAGTGTCTTGTACTGTAAAGCGCTCTGAGCTCATGGGTAGTTTTTCCCCTATCTCCTCTTATGAGAAAAGTCCTGTAGGATTTAATGGAGAGGAAATAGTAATTTCAAAAGAACTTGGAACACTTAGATGTTCTACATCCTCTTTTGGAGCTTCAGTGATTTGGCAGATCTTAGGAAATAATTGAATCCCAATGCAGAATTAGAGTATGATTAAAAAACGTAGTAGGAAGAAAATTATTCTCCACACAATACCGCGTGTTTGCAAATCAGATGCATGGTGGGTTTTTTGGGGGGTTGGTGGGTTTTTTCTTTGTTTGGTTTGGTTTTAAAAAAAGCCTGTTCAGTGATTCTTTGCTGTTGGAGTCATAATGGTATGTGGTAAGGGTTTACATGCCAGAAGGCTAATCCTTTCGGTTTGGCACTGACAGTACCTCTGCCCTGACTCTCAGACTATTTGGTAAGATTTCTGGCTAAGTGCTAACAAATGAAAACTGCTACTACTGTCAAAGGCTGGGTGGAGCAGTGCTGTTTGTTGGCAGCGAAACCCCTCCTGAGCCAGCTACCTACTGAATCAAGCTGTTCAAGTGTGAGTTTTGAACTTTGATGTCTGAATATTCCTGGGAGGGGAGGGGTGCGATGAAAATTTGGTTAACATGAATGATATCTTGCACAGCAGTCCTTCAGTATATAAGCATAGGTGCTTATGAAAATATTCCCTTTCCAAGTCATTTATCTGAGTCTGTTAATTTAGAGATGGTCTCAGTGCTGTGGGTGTATTCACTGTAGATACAGAGCAGATAGTTCTCATACTAAGACTGTGTCCCTTTCTTGGATTGCCATGTGAAGGTACTTTAGCTGACATTAAACTCTTGGATAAAGAGGACGGTGCACACCTTGCTTACTAGCTCCTGCAGAGCTCTGTGTTCCTACATGTAGCTAGTTTGAAAGCCAGAAGCCAACTAGCATTGGTAGCAGAGGGCTCCTTGGCTCATGTTCTCTGCTGAGAATATAGTGATGACTCTAGTACCTCAACTGGGAGGTAGTGTGAAAGTAAATGAAGTCACCTTTTGTGGGGCTAGCACTGTGAAGAGCATTGCAGTGATAGAACCAATTTGCTAATCATTTTCCTGGGCTTTCTTATACTGCAAGAGTGGTATTAAGAGTAAATGAGAGTCTGCTCTGTTTAGCCCTTATGATACCGTGTTTTCTACTACTGGAATCTTAAAGACTGCTGGAAAACTAGCAGTAAGAACTCGCGTGTTTATGAGTAAAAGAAACAGATGTATGTAGGGGCGTGTGTAAGGGTTTTTTTCTTGCTGCCCTGTCTTAACCTGAAAATAGGGAGCCTCAAGAGGGAGTTGGCCGCTGTGCCGATGAGCAGATGACTCTGCTCATCCTGTCTCAATCGTAAGTTGAGAAGAGCTTAGTATTGCAGTCAGTGGCACTAAGAGCACATTCAGGCTCAAAGACTTCTGTGAAAGATATAAAGAAAATAATAAAATCTTACGTATGTGTAAAGAATTTATTAATACATTTCACTTTACTAATTTCAGCTTTCAGCAGACAATATTACTCTTTATTCAAGGTCAGTATGAGACTAAACCTAGAAATAGTGCACACACAGACAGTCAAAATGAAGACAAGAGAATGACTAGAAGAGGCAAAGCCTGGAGATGGGAAGAGTAGTAGTACAGTGGCATTTCTAAAGAGGATTTTAATCTGTGTGTATGGCTTGAGGGACTCGGTCACTAAATGTTTCTTTTGTGTGGTGTATCTGCACTAGCTAATTGAAGATAGGTGGCCTTAGAAGAGACAGCTTTTAGTTGCCTATTGAAAGCCAGCAGCAGTGAAGAACTTTTTCAGATAAGGGAGGCAATTAATTTGACATATCTGGTTGTGACCTTATTTTCTTCTTTAGCATGCAGTGTTCAAAGAAAAGGAAGGCTTTGCTAGAATTGCTTGAGGAGGGCTGTACGTAGGCTTCTCAAGTTTGCAGCCAAACTTCACTTTTTAGATCCATCAGTGAGATGACTAATTCTGTACACTGCAGCTGCCCCTGAACAGCAACTCTTTTTAACCTATTTTTCTATAAAAACAGTTACTACCCAAGTAGGTGTTTCAGAGATAGCTAATGCCACGTTTGCTTCAGGAATCTGGTGACCAGAGGCTGGAAGAAATGCTGAGTGGATGGATACTGTGCTATGGAGTCTTCTGAACTTTTCAGACAAAAGCTTTTCTGTACAAAGTAAAGTATTAGCAAGAATTCTGCAAAATTCCCAGTACGAGGGTCTTCAAAAGTTTATAGGTGCTGTCCAATGCGTTATTTAGGCAAAAGAATACCTCACCCTCCAAACTTTCAAATAATATCCTTCATGGAAGGTGATAGATATAATGACGAAGTCACTTTTGTTGTGACACAAGAAAGGGTTCACTGATTTCATGATGTTCAGAAATAAAACAGGTCAGAAGTATCTTTGAAAAACATAAGCTTTAAAATTTGATCTTTAAGAGAAAATCTGGTTTGAAAAAATTGAGCTAGCTTATACTCTTGGAGTATAGGAATATTTTTTTTTTTCTTAATTGAAAAAGCTACATTCTTTGCAGTTCTTGGTTGTTCAGTAACACAGAACTTAGAGGCTAATTCTAGAAGAACCTCAGCTGAAACTTGTTTTTGTTTTAAATAAGAGTCATAATACCATTAATGATGGCTACAAGCTTGTACACAGCTGGAGTGCACTCTAGACCTAGACTCCAATGGCAAAAGAAAAAAAACCCACCTCTTCCTTGTTAGCTGTTCTTTGGGCTTTTTTTCCTTTCGTGTCTGATAGACAGATGGGCTTCAGCTGAAACTGAATGGGTGAATTTGCTTGCAACCGATCTGGGGCAGATTTGAACTGACAAGCCTCGTGCTGCAATCCTGCCTAACTCCCAAGTAAGCTGGGCAGCCCTCAGGGTGCTATTTAGAAGTGCTGCTCTTCTCTGATTTACTGCCGTTTGCTATTTCACTGTACAATCATTTATATATTTTAAATTTTTTTAATATTGGATTAACACGTTAAGATAAATTGTAAGCCTGGGGGTGCCTAGTATGTCATTGGGAGGTTGCTAAATGATTTAAGATGATTGTGGGTTTATTCTTAGAGGGTTGATTATGTCAAGATAGTATAGCAGCATTTTGAGAATGCTATGCTTTAATATGTTAAACATATAAAAGAATTTTTTAATCAGCAGTAGAAATGTTAAATATGTTGTGTCAATATTGGTTACTGTTAAAAGGACTGTCTGTGCATATTAAGTGAAGCAGAGGGCTTTCTAGTTGGCAAAGGTAATGAAGAAAGCTGACAGCTGAAGACAGACAAACTGCATAGGTGATTTTTATCTCCCTAAATAGTTGCCCATGACCTGCATAAGCCTTCCTGCTAAAGTTCCTGGACAGATTCTACTATCCACTGTGCAGGGTGGACAGCAAGTTAGAGTGCACAAAAAAAGAAAACAAGACTTGGCAGTTCCTGTGTTCCTCTCTCTCCCGGTCTCCTATTTCTCCAGACGCTATGGCCCGTAACTTGTGGGACTTTTCCTTCTAATACCAAAGTGAAGTGAAACTGGTGAACAAGCTCATTGCAGCATATGCTTCTGAAGGTGGAGTAGTTCCATAATAGCCATGGTGACCAAGCTAGTCATGAGCCTTAAACTACAGGGTGCAAGTCACCGTGATATGGTAGTGTTGTTTCTCTGTGGGAAGGGAGAGGCCTGAACCGAACCTGCCTCTGGAAGTCCCGGGCTTGGGGAGAGTTGTCTTTGGCACCTGAAATCAGAAGATCAGCTTTGCAGCACGCAGAAAGCTTTCAGTGCCCGCAGCCCCTGCTGCAGTTTACTTGCTCACAGGCAGTGGGACAGTTTGCACAGTTGTTCTGCACCATCTGAAATTCCAGTCCTTATCAGAATATATACTTACAACAACTTAAGTGACAGCTATTACTGCACCAACTGAACGTTTGTGTGTCTCCTTTGCTATTCCTCCTGACTACCTTGCCTTCACGCTGTTCTTGTGGATCACTGCTCCGAAGCGTTGGGTAATTCTGCTGCTTTAAACGTTGCCAGGAATAGGTCAGCTGAGGGAGCCTTGAGGTCACAGGTGACACTGAAAGACCTTCAGTGAGAGGAAGGGAGAGGAGACGTGAAGTGTCCGGTGTGACAAGTGTCATCACTGCCAGAGAAATGAGCTCTCTATCTGCAAACGTGGGTTGGTAGAATGGGATTTGATGTAGTGGAAAGACTTAGTTTGTGTTAGGTGTGCTGACCTGCTGGGAGGAGGAAGGACCTCGCGGCATGAATTCCTTACGCGTGCGTCTGAGATCTGGAGTACGGCGCAGCCAGCGGGGGGGAGCGAGCGAGCGGCTGGGTGGTGCTTAGCTGCCGGCTGGGGTTAAACCACAGCATCGTGGTACTCGGCTGGCTGGCTTTTGAGGCAGGTTAGTTTTCTAGAAACAAGAGGCCAACAAATATAAAACTCAGTCTTGTCAAAAGTTATTTTTCTTTGGTAAAATGAGTAGCTACAACATCAGTTGCTCTGCCTAGTCCAAATAACCAGTTCCCCCATCGTTATAAGGAAGGTGGGTTCTGACTTTTACTTAAACAAGTTCTGTGCGAATTAATTTTGAAGTTAATGGTGTGAGTCCTCATATACCCAATGCTGGCCTGTTGCCTGAAGAAAGCAAGTCAGGCTGGTCTCCCCTGACCCCACGGGAACCAGTGATAAATGACTTTGAACTTCATTTCCTATTTTGCTTGGGCAAAATCCTCCTTGTAAAAGCATCCTCTAAAGTTCTTTAAACTTTGAATGAACTCGTCGGTGGTAGGGGTGGAAATAGACTTGAGCTGATAGTTGTGATAAATGTTATTGCCTGTAGAAAAAGTATCTTTTGCCTCAGATGCTGTTGTGTGGTTGTAACTCATTTGATCTCTCGGTCCTTGTCTTCGTAATTTGTGCCTGTTCATCAGCATTTCATTCACTCAGTCTTTATAGGCAGTTTTGATTGGCAGTTTTTATGCCGGTGTAATTTAAAAACTCAATAAAAATGCTTTTTACACAAATAATATTCTATAAACCAGTCACATTTCTTCAGGGTAATTCCTCAGATTCTTAATGAGCCATGCTGATCCTGTATTAGATCATGGCTTCTTGTAAAGGTTTTATAACTACACTCAGATGCTTTGTTTGGTGTGTAATCAGCTTTAATAATGGGTATGTAACCATTCACGGATGAGAAGAAATCCTATGGAAGAAACTGGAAGGGACTATAGAAACTTAATTAGGATATATAAACATTTTTCTAAATACCTATAAACACATAAAAATCTGAATTGCTTTATAGCTCTTCTCAGTCATAGCTGAGAAAGTAGAAGATTCATTATTTAACCTGAAGGCTTTTCCCCTAAGAGACTCTGCAGCACTCGCTGCCGCTGAGCTACTGAGCCATGCACGGCTGAGGACTCGTGCCTCTCTGGCCCATGACGTGCCCCTGCCTCTGCCCTCTGCCAGGGAAGGTGTAACCACGTAGACATCCCGCTGGCAGCTCTGCTGTCCCAGGGGTCTTCATGGGACATGGGTGTGCATAAAGGTGATGCGGACAGAAGTCTGTCTCGGATCACTCACAGGAAATGTACTTGAAGTAATACCCTTATTTTAAAATTTGTTTTTTGAAAATACTGGTTTTTTTTCTGTTTTCTCTCTTCAATGATTTTTTATTTCAGTGTGTTGTCTTAATGCTCCAAAATGCATGGTATTTTATTAATTCCTTAAGGTTATGTCTTTAACATAGATGGTATAAGCAGCAGTGTGTCCAGTTGAGGTTTTCTGAAATTTTCCATTTAAAAAAAAAAAAATCTTCAAAAGCTTATAGCTTTGTCAAATTTAAGCAACTCAGGCGTAAGGAAAACGCTAGTATTTTGTATGTGCCTACTGTGACTTTATTTTTTTTTTTAAAGATAGATTTGGAGAGTAGGAAGAAAGGAAAAATTTCATCGACAGTAGTTGGAATTTCGGGGAATGATAAAAGGCAAGAATACGTTGTTCTCTCCCTCCTTTAAAGCTTCTTTATGAGGTTTTATTTTGAGGAACTAAAGTATGTTTATAATCTGAAGAGGGGATATGAAATCCATAAAAGAGGAACTTTGCTAACTGCGGAGTTATGGTTTTTTTGTAATTTTGAAAATCCAACCAAACACGACCAAAACGTAAGCCTCTGGAAACCCCAATTACATGGTCAAACTATTGGCGGGATGCGATGACGAATGCTCTGAAGCTGCCATCGAAGTCATCCCTTCCATGTGCAGTTCCCGTGCGCTAAGCAGGCTGCGCAAGTGCTGGAGGCCGTCCCTAGTGACGGGCTCTTCCACCGGCTAGCGCTGCCTTCGGTGCATGGGACAGCCCGCGGGGAGTAAAAGGGGCCCTTGCAAACTGATCAAGTGATTAAGGCAATTGAAGGCTGTTCTGGGGAGCTGGAGGTTATCCTTTCTGATTCCACAGAATTCCTGCCTGACACCGGACCAGGCACAAACCAATTGCTTTGCAGGTGGCTGCGGTTCAGCTTCTGGGCACCCGGATGTGCCTTGCAGAAATGCGGCGTGCTGGCTGTAACTTACTGAGGTCAATGAAAATCCAGATCGCAAACTGAAATGCTAAGTCCGCTGACAGAATCGCACTCTAGTTATGACATGGGGTCTGCCAAATTAGGTGTCAATTATGTCTGTTTTGGTTTTAATGTGGGCATGAAATATATCCTTCTCATTCATACCAATGTTATAAAAGTGAAAGGGTCTAAAGGGATAGAAGTCTGTAGGGAAACTAAGGCTTTTCTATCCATTTTAAGATGGAGAGTACACACTGTGTGGGATCACGCAGGACAATTAGAAAGTGCTAATGTTGTCTGTGCAATGTTTTGAAGTACTCGCTTGTTTAAATGTCTAATTCTGGGTTTCATTTTCTGATGCCTGCTATTTTTTTGGCTTACTTTGAGGTAGTCTGTGAATACATGGCAGAGACGAGTTCTGCCTGTTCGGAGCAGGGTATGAGTTGACATCGTGGTTGAGGGAGCCATGCTTGCTCAGTGAGGAGAAGCTCCTATTAGATTGCTTCTTGGCAAAGAGGAGGTTAAAGCATGACCCAGTGGCAGCTTTGTAAGCGCCCTCCAAGTAATGACTGGAGATGACATCTTCTCAGTAGCGATTCAAGTGGCAGCAGCCACAAATCAAGTCTTGGGAGGTTCAGACTGTGCATTAGGAAAAATTCTTTGCTGGGACAGTGCCACACTGGGCAGGCCACCCAGAAAAGACTCTTCAAACTCAAATACCTTTTATAAGGGCTATTCTGTCCTGCCCCGTGATGGGAACTGGGGGTACTGAGAAGTAATCTCTTTCAGTAGCAGCTCTTTAGTTGCCCAGTTCTCAGGGCTGCTTTTACTTCCCTGACAAGGGCTAGGAAGGAAAATGAGGCAAGAGTTTACAGAAATGGATACGATAATCGGGGGGAGGAGGGGAGTACCAGAGTTTATAATAATTTATTAATGCAATAGGCTTAACTTCTGTTAGCATTAGTGTTTAATATCGGCCCATTAGCTCTCTTTTGCATCCCTTCTGTTTTCCAGGAATGAGAACACGATGTGTCTTCTCTGTGGCCGTTTCTTCAATGAAGGGCATTCCTGTTTCCAAGGCAGAAATGTCACAAAGAGGTAGGTACAAGTGAAGAGATTATTCCTCACCATTTCATTTGCTGACAAATGTAGAACAGAACACAGTTCTGTTCACAGCTACCAAGGACAGGAAACTGAATTGCCTGTAGGCATTCACTTCATTGTGAATTTATGGTGTGACTATAATATTTGCATTAATCCCATCAGCACAAAGCATACATAAATGCGTTCAGAATTATTTTGTCTTGCTCATACAATTTACATTAAGATCCATATGCAGAATTGTATTTTCACAGCGAGTTTTACACATAATATTCAAATTTTTTCTCCCTTTCTCCCATCAATATGTTGCATATTTTTAAGCCTAGCTGGGCTCAGTGCCAGCAAGGAACTACAAGGATCTATGGCAACTGCCACATTTGCACTTTTCATTTACAAATCGGTAACTAAATTCTCATTAAATATTCTTAACCAGCCTGTTCAACATATGTTTGCTTGGGTATTAGTACTTATAAGTTGAAACAAATTAGATCAGTAGCTAAATTTGCTTCCTAATAGCCAAAGATATTTGAGAGAGAATAGATTTTTGGAATGTAGAAGTGGCAATGCTGCCTTTCTCCTCCATTCGTTTAAAAATGGAACATTCAGCTCTGCTCAGGCAAATCAAAAAGGTGGGAATTTGAACTCCCTCCCCACATTTTACTTCTGGGGGGAGACTGCTGTAGGAAGAGCTTTGAAATGAAGCCAGTAAACATCCACTAACTAGTGTGGCTTACAAATTAGGTTTTGTTTTGAGACATATTCTCTTCTATTTCATTCTCCATGTTTCTCCCTTTCAAACATTAAAAAAATGTGTTTAATGGATTTATACTAAGACTCTTGCTTGTGGAGAAGCGTTTTCATCTTTGACTTCTAACAGCACTGACACTAATTGCAGAAAGAACCACTTAACAAAAGAAAGTGCGAAATCATGGATGTTAGATCGTGTAGACCCTTAAAAAGGTTATTGTCTCTGCTTAAATAGTTGTTTCGTGCACTTGCAAAGATTGTTAATGATCAGCTTTTAATTAGTTTCATTGTGTTATCAAAACTGTAGTGCAAATCATATCATTATGTTTTCAGGTTTGTGCTACTTCATATGAAATTCAACAGCAGCTCATCCATAATGTATCAGAGATCCCTCTCTACCAGCGTGAGCGTGCTGCTTTTCCACAGGCTGTCGGGGCGGTTGCGGTGCGTCCGGCGGTGCTCCCACCGCACCGAGCGTCCGCGTTCTGGGTCCTGCTCGTGGCTTCTGTCTGGCTGCAGGGCCTGACTCGCATCGTCTTTATCTTTGATCCCATATCTCTAAAATGGGTTTAATGTTTGTATATTTTAACAATGTTCTGCACAGATTTAATTTCTGCTTGTAAAAACCTTTGATATGTATTTCTGTAAGTGGAGATTATTAGCAAGTAACAGCTTGGGCTTTTTGAGCAGTTTATAGCTTTTAGTTACACCTTTGTCCAACTAAGGAAGGTTAAACTGCGACATAGTATCTTCGTGTTTCTGGAGCAAAATTCTTCAGGAAAAAAACCTTAGTTTTTGCCACATAACCCAGGACTCTGACAAGTCTTTCATTTTTTTTCAGTAGTCTTGCCCCATCCCTGATCTTGCTTTTGATTTTTGAAGATAAGACAACCTTTTTCCCTGGAGAGACCTGAATGTGCAACTTCCTTAATTCAAAGCCCGAAGAATCAGTTGGGAAGCATATGTTGGTAACAGATCCAACTGCAGCAAAATAGCTCTTTGTGTTAACTAGATGACAGTGTCAGTCGGGAAGCGTAACTGAAATATAACATACAGCATCCTCTGGCACCTAAAATGAATGCAACTGCTAAGATCCCTCCTTTTAAGAAAAAAACAGACGTGCTTTGTTAAATGCGGATCCTTAAGACACTGGTCCACGAGTGTGTGCGGACCGATGGGGGGGATTTGGCCCCTGGTAAGAGACTTCTCAAAGCCAGTGGAATTTAGAAAACCATTTTGATGCATTTTTTCAGGGCATAAACTGAACTACGGGGAAGAGCAAATGCTTTCTTTTCGGCTTATCTGTGGAAGCAGGTTTTTCTGTCTGCTCTGACCCAGGCTTGCCTGGCGTGTTCAGTGTGTGACCTGCATACTGGGTGCATATAAAACTGTATCAGCAGCTGAGCAGGTGGTGAAGAACAAAGCCCCGCAAAGGAAAGTGTTGAAAGCCTGTTTGAGAACGCTGTAACTGCAGGAGTAGTTTGTTTGTTTTGTAAGCACATTGGTGTTGAGAGGAAAAGAGAAAGGAGAAAACAAAGATCCAGAGCAGCGGCGCAGGCATTAGCTGCCCTTCTCTGTGCTGAAAGAGAGTATTTGCAGTTTCTTCAGGCGAAAGGTTGATTTCAAGATTTATTTTCCTTCTGTAGGAATAGGGTTATAACCAATTACTTATTGCTAAGTAAACTGAAATAGGCGAAGAATTAAGGCTTCTTTTTAAAATGGAGAAGTTTGTTTGTTTAATGATTTTGTTTTTTAAAAAAATACATATCCTTTACAATTCTGTGGGACCAAAGGAAAATTTGTAAAGTACTACTTGATTCTTTTAAGAATACGTTGAAAACCTTGGGAAAGCATCTCTTCAAACTCTATCTGCAGTACTCCAGTGACACTAAGCTACTTTTCACACAAAGTCTAACAGAACAGAAGTGGCTTTTATTCCGATGACAGTTTGCATATTTAGTTTGCTGCATTTTTCAATACCAGTTAAAGCTTGTAAGTAAATCTGTGATGCAGTGCAAAGAAAGTTCAAGGCTAACATGTTTTGGAAGAAATAACAACTTTGTTTTTGAAAGAATCATAAAATTTCTTATTTATAAATGTGTTTAAATGTCAGCTGTTGATTAGCTCCGATACCTGCTGCATGATATTTGTCTGAAAATCAGAAAAACAAAATACAGCAGTTGGCCTAGGCCATTTCCATTATTACCAGCTAGCATAAATGTTCTGTGATTGTGCTGGTTTTGGCTGGGATAGTTAATTTTTTCCATAGCAGCTAGTATGGGGCTGTGTTTTGGATTTGTGCTGGAAACAGTGTGGATAACACAGGGATGTTTTCGTTATGGTTGAGCAGTGCTCACACAGAGCCAAGGCCTTTTCTGCTCCTCACCCCACCCCACCAGCGAGTGGGCTGGGGGTGCACAAGGAGTTGGGAGGGGACACGGCTGGGACAGCTGACCCCAACCGACCAAAGGGACATTCCACATCATAGGACATAATGCTCAGTGTATAAAGCTGGGGAAGAAGAAGGAAGGGGGGGACGTTCAGAGTGATGGCGTTTGTCTTCCCAGGTAACCGTTACGTGTGGTGGAGCCCTGCTGTCCTGGAGATGGCTGAACACCTGCCTGCCCATGGGGAGTGGTGAATGAATCCCTTGTTTTGCTTTGCTTGCGTGTGCAGCTTTTGCTTTCCCTATTAAACTGTCTTTATCTCAGCTCACGAGTTTTCTCCCTTTTACTCTTCTGATTCTCTCCCCCATCCCACTGAGGGGGAGTGAGCGAGCGGCTGGGTGGGGCTGAGCTGCCTGCTGGGTTAAACCACGACAGCGATCTTCATCTAAACTTCGCTTGTCTTGTTTATTTTATAGGTATTTATTACACAGCTGCAGACAGCTCACAAAATTGGCAATATTGTGTTTTAGCTAGCGGTTCAGGATTACCAAACTGTTTTTTTTGAGATAAATCATCCAGCACCATATTCCATATCTAAACTGCTTTCATATATGAAGTTGGGCTGAAAATCTTGAGAAGTGGACTTTCATGTGTCTTCAGACTTTCCCCATCTCTGACCAGGTCGAAAATATTTCAGAAAACATTGTATTATGTGATTAGTGAAGGTTCAGGACAGTGTTTTGTGTGCACAGTTGTATACCTTACTGTTCTCCCAGTCATTACTTTATTTTCATGGCAAGTAGACTCACTTGTCCTGGCTCTTTACAAATAATTTTATCATAGTGAAAAATGTGCCATTGTGATGTGAGAAAGAGGAGCAGGAGCAGCATAATGGAACTGTTTCCTGGGTCTTCAAAAGAAGTCAAAACACAGATTTCCAATCACCTCCCATCACTATCTGTAGTTAGAGAAGAATAACTAGTCCAGGCACAGGATGAGGACCAGGGTCACCTCTCCTGTTAGTGCAACATCCTTTTGCTAGTTAATTACAAAATAAAGTATTATAAGGGGATTGCACTGTTTCTGTTCAGTTGGATTGCTGTATAAAAAGCCTACATGATTTAAGGAAAAAAAAAAAGGCAAGAAATCAGTGGTTAATCTGAACCTTTCTTGTTGCTGTAGACTTGATAAACACCTGTAGACTGTTACTGCCATTCTAACTGAGCTGCATGCGGAGTAACTCTGTGGAAGTACCAGCTGCAAGTGCATCTGAAGAAACGCCTTAGAAAAGCAGGCAGTTTGTGAGCTGCGCTAGTAAGTATGTACCTGCTGATGTTGCAGTACGGCTATGGAAGTATCCCAGGTGGAAAGTACTCACGGGTTCTGGTGATAAAATAGTCTGGTTTTCTTTCCTGTGGACTGGCACAGTGGCTGGAAGGAAGAATGGGGGACCACAACTTCTATTTATTTAAACCTTGGCAATATCCCCACTACCATCAAGGAAGACAGCTTCATCTGTAGTATATTTCTCAATGACGCTGCACTGTTCATTCACAATACCAAATTGTGAATGGAAAGCTTTCAGGAAAAATGTCAACACAAGTTACACACATACATATGTATATAAATACACCAGTAAATACTAGGGAGCTATTGCAGCAACTCTTGTATCTGCAGCCCCACTATAAATACTAGTTGTTGCTTATGAAAGCAATTATGCTCTTTTTCTTATTTGCTCTTTAGAACAAACCACTCAAATTCATATGGTTACATGTTACAGATGCTTATTCAGTCTTGAAAGAGACAAGGCAGCCAGGAACTTTAAGGTAACTGTACTTTAAGTAGCTGTAGAAATCAAGTGGTCTGTATAGCTGTGTGTACTGGTCTTAAGTTCATATGTGTATATAATTCCCAACAACACTCTGTATTCTTTTAGTCAAAGACCTAGGTCTCCAGCTATATTTGGAAAGTGCTTTTGTAATCTAAATTTATTAATTTATCACCTATGCCTCCACAAATTGACTGAGGGCTGTGATATATGTGTTGGAGTGTGATGATTTAACTTTGTTTCTTGAGCCATCCCTCTCCCTTCATGTGAATGTACTGCAAAATAACTAGACATGCTGATGGCTGGCTCTAAGTTCAGTTAAATCTTTCATCTCAGAAGATATCTAACCTGCCTTGCTGGATAAAGTGTGCCTTGAGCCTTTTGTTTTATTCTCTGTATGGTCTTGAACATGGCCCTGCTCCCAGAAAGGGATACTTTACAAAAATTCCCTGGATGTATGCCATAAGCCATTCCACTCCACAGCAAACCTGCGCTCCTGAATACTACTCCTCATCTGTTATGGGGCAGAGGAGCAACTTACATCAAATACTTACCAAAACCCAAGGAAAATATACTCAAGTTTAAGATAACTGTGAGAAATGCTGGCTATTACCTTTAAAATTGCCCACTTTTCAGTAAGGTAGAAATGCTTAAAGTGGGGTTCAGCTAGGAAAAAAGCAACACATTCTTTTATTATATATATATATATATATAAAATTATATATATAAATCTAACACAAATATATATATGTGAGGAAAAAAAAAGGCTGAAATTGTACCTGCATAAAAAATTAGCCATTGGACCACAGCCTTACTGGGTAGAGGAGCTGCTAGAAATTCTTGCAAGTATCAGAGGTAATAGAAGGCTGATAAAGCTGAAAGTTCAAAGATTTACTAGAACATCCAGGAAATAAATCCTTCTTGCCTGGTTTGCAACTTGAATGATACTGACAGTATCCTCATTAGTATTATGCTGTTTAGGGAAAGGGACGACAGTGGACTGTGCTGTATTCGTTCCTCCGTTAAATGGGCAGAAAAGGAAAGCTGGTATCCATTCTTTCAGTTTGCAATCTCAAGTTTAGGAATAACTTGGAAAAGTGGGAGAATGTAATTTTTAAAAATTTAGCTTCTGATAGAACTAATGAGTTCATTCAGTAGAACTAATCATTTGGTGTTTAGCTCAAAGCACTGCAAAGAATTAAGGAATAAGCGAGCTGCATGTTTATCCTTGAATGAAAATAGGGAGATTATTATCTTTTTGACTAATCTAGGCTGTTTCTTGAACTCTACTAAATAGTGTATATGACCCCCAAACTTCCAGAGAGAATCACAGGAGAATTTCTGGTTGCATGGACAATTTCTGACTTCGTTACCTCTATCACAGTCTGCAAGCAGGGACATAATAGAAATGCAGAAAACCCGTGAGCTGATCTGACACTGAAAGCAAGCCTCTTGTAGTTCTGAAGTTAGTCTGGACAGCCCTTCTGCTGCTCGGATTTCTGGAAAAAACAGCACCTGAGAGAGGGCCACACGGAGCTCCCCCTCATCTGTTCTGTACATCTGTGTGTAATTTAGTTATGTGAAAAGCTTGAGTTTGTGGGGTGAAATCTATCCTAGTGGTAGGCAGGTACTAGGCTACCACCTCTACTCAAATTCTGCACTTCTTTTGGCATGATGGAAGATGGCTAATAAGCAACCATAAATCCTGCGCCTGATGACTCTAAGGCTGATGTCACAGTGCTGGCGTGTTCTGGGCTTGATACCTGGTTAAAGAGTCGAGGAAATATTTTGCATCCAGTGGACTCATTGACTGAGGGGCAGCTGCACGTATCCATGTGGTTTAGTGATGCCTGGAGTTGTTTCTATCAGAGAAAATATAGTTAGCAGTCAACCAGGAAAAGAGGTGAAGATAAACACACTTAATAAGACTTCTTTGAGATGCTTTCTGCTGTTAATTCCTCCCCTCCCAGGTTTATACGACAGCTACTCTTTAAGAAAAACCCAGCAGGAACAGTTCTGAGAGGTCTTTAGCTCTAGGCAATGTTACAAAACATTAATAGATTGTAAACCGTGAGCATAAACTATTATTTTCCAAGCAGCTCTACTGAAGGATCATTTGTGTTCCAGTGATGTTGTTGGCTGTGATAGTGCAGCAGTCATCTGTTGTGTTCCCCCTTGACAGCTAGGGAGCTGGATGTGACAGTCTCTTTTTTTTTTTTTTTTTTTTTTTTTAACTTATGGCAATGATAAATTTAATAGTTAAATCATAACATTTTACATTGAGGCTATCTCCAACCTTCTGCTTTTATTTACTTTGTGAAAACTACTAAGTGGCAAGAAATAAGTGGTTTTTAATTGGATCTGTTTTTACACTGCTCTTTGTTATTTGAAGGTCCAACTGACTGTGAACCAACCCCAGATCCAGGAAAAGTTGCAGAGGAGACTACTGATAGCTGGTATGCTGAATTCTCCTTTAGGAAGTTGTCCTATGGGTGCCGCATGTGGGTGCTGGAGCCATTGTGGGTTTTTTATTTCATTTGTCACTACATGTAAGAGGGATTTCAGATAGTTGCAGCAGTACTGATTGTGCCTACTTGCTGTCCTTGGAGTAATGGGTGAATTTTATCCTTTTCTTTGAGTGTTCTTGTAACATTAAAAATCTTACGTGTAGATGGTGTAACAGTGCATATTTTGGTGTATCTGCTCTGGTTGGTTTGGACAATTAAAATCTTTCTGACAAAGCCCGAGAGAATGTAGCACAGTGCAGATGCCTTTTGGCAGCCTGTAGAGCTGGCAACGTAGAAAGGCAAATAGAGGTTTCCATATTTTATCTTAGTAATTACATGCTTCAGAGGCCACAGGACCATATTTAATGGCTTTAAGTACACTGTGGAAATAAGGAATAGGCACGCGGTATTGGAAGAATTCCTAAATTGAAAAAGCTTTAGTCCACCTTTTAGCCTACATATCTTTTATCTTACATTACCGTGCTACAAGAAGAAATAGTTTGTCCAAACTGATGTTTTTCAGCTTCTCACAAGATTGTTCCTGCAGTTCTGAGGTAGCCCTTTTGTTTACATACCAAAATTGAGTTTGTCTATTGTGGCAAAAGTAGTAAAATATGAAGCTAACCTAATAATGTGTATAATGGTAACCCACATACTTTCAGCTGCCATTGTGAATGAATGTTTCCTAGTTCTCCAGTCCATCAAATATTTGAGGCAACAGATGTTTTCTATTCTTGATAATTTGTTAAAAGTAAGGGCTTCGGCCACTTTATTTAAGGAAGGTACAAGATGACGTATGCAGTCTTAGACACATGAGAGAATCCTATTAAGCAGGTAGCTAAAGAGATTTCAAAGGTGTTTTAGTTAAATTAATGCAACAACATCTTACTGTAGACGAAGATGCTTCAGTTTCCAAGATCTTCTGCAGTTTTGCTTAGCTGATTTCAGATATATTGTTTAAGTCAAGTCACGCAGAAGGAATTTCAACTGTACAGGTTTCTAAACAGACTGAATTCAATTGTTTTCATGTGCATAGCAGATTTGACACTTTTTGTTACTGGAGAGCATTTATTGCTTTATGAAAGAAATGGTTAACCCATTTTAGCTGGAAATGGGGATAAGTAGCTGGCAACTTATATATTAAAAAATGCAGTCTGTACCTGAGAAAAATGCATAAGAATGTGATAGTACATCTTGTGTTGGTATTAATCTCTTTTAACTCAGTTTCTCAAAATCAAAACCTGGAAGGCATAAGGTACTGTTAGAAAGAGATGTGATTATAAACTCTGATTTTGAGCGGAGCGATTTAGTAACAGCTTGCAGTACTCTTTTTGCCTTAAAACCTGGTTGTGAGCTTTTTTGTAATGAAACCTGAAACTAGAAGATGCTTGTATAGTTTGTGTTTCATTAACCACTATAGCCTGTGGTAATTTTGGAAAATATCTCAAACACTTTTCCAGTTTGCGTGAGTTTCATTTAAAGCCCCTTCCTGATGGTTTACTAATGGGGATATATAGTTTTCACTACAGATCAGCATCAGGGTTGTGTAGCTTCACAACCTGGGATTTTGGCTTGAGCTGCTAATGGTAAGTCATTTATGTAGTAAAGACGGTCACTATTTTATTCTGATGTCACTCATTTACAGAAGGTGGCACAGTTTTTAGTGTGGCCCTTGTTACCTTCTCGACAACTGTATTATCCTTTAAGGAAGGTCTAAAACCTTTTAAATCCATGTAAGTGAATTTGCTTAGGAGGTGAGGGTCATGCTGCTTTGCTGTTCTGTGGAAGATAAAGCAGTACAAGACACTTATGTAGATAAGCACTTCGTTTTGACAGACCTAATTTGGTGAGGAATTAGTCAGCATCTCCCTTCAAGTTTGTTTGTATTTACCTGAATGCTGGAAGTGACCACCAAGCATTAGTCACATTAAAAATACAAGATTTGCCAAATTACAATCTTGCTGGAGTTCGGCAGCTTTCCGCGCTTCTCTGCCCTCCCTCATAACTGTAATTACAACTCCCCGCTCTTTTGTTGGCATTCTCCTAGCTCCTGTTCACCTCCTCTCACTTCATTAATGGGCTGCTGTATTTTTTTGTTACTGAGCTACTGGCCTATGACTACATTCCTTTTTCTTTAGTCTACTCCTAACCATTGCCATGGATACAAACTTAGTCGAATTAAATACTGACAACATGTTCACAAAGAATAATGACCCAGTGATGTACAAGACAAAGCATATTAGAAGTCAAAGTGATTGTACTAATAGGTTTTATTGAATACTAAGCAGGGTATTGGAGGGTTCTTGGAGGGACGCCTTTGCTAGTCCATCAGCGTAGTTATGTTGCCACGTCCAAGTTTCTCTTGCAAACTGCTGTACTCAGCATTCTCTTCTGACCTTGTCAAACCATGTTTTGTTCTTAGTTTAGTGTCAAATACAAACCTAAATTACACATATGCAGACTGCTACTTAGCATTTTCTAAAAGACTTCTGTTTGCCAAAGTGCCTTAGAGATAATAATTAATATATCTAATGAGAGTATTTGTGGAGTGAACAAAGATGCTGAGCACACAGGCCCCATAATTAAGCATTATTTTCTTGGAAAGTAATGTTAAATGCAGTTCAGCAAAAACAACCCCCTGTTTCTAACCTATCAGATACACATTCAATATAGTGTTTTGGCTTGGTTTTGGCAGGGTGACGTGGGCTCAGTAGCTCTGGTGAGCAGCAATGCCTTTGTGGTGCTGCCATTTCTGGAAGGGGGCACTGGGTTTGGCTGCTGCAGTGTGTTGACGGGACGCTGGCATGGTGTCCCATCCACCCTACTGAGAGCTGAGGCAGCTCAGGGGACACCTTGTGAGTGAGTGGAGGGAACCCATACTGCTTCTCACCTTGTGAGTTCTCAAAACCCTCAATTTAATAGTGAAACAATGATGGGATTATGGGCAGTTTATTGCAAATCAGTGTGGGGCACAGTGTAAACTACAACTGTGCAAACCGCTGCCTCAGCCAAACCTACACGTCTTGGTCCTTCATTTCATGACCTTTGTAGTTGGAGGAAACATGGCACAGTCCTCTCCATCCCCAGAAAATTTATTTTGTCACCTATGAAACTTGGCTGAGTTGCCAGTATTTCCTACCAAAGGAATGCAGGCTGCCAGCCCTGGGCTGAGAAGCACATTTCTCTTGGTGTGCCCAGGGTCTCCTCAGCAGGCTCATGCTCCTGGGAGGTGGCACATCCTCTGTCTTCCCAGGGGTTTGTGAGATTGGATCAGTCTTAAAGGAGCATAACCTATGGTTAACTAAAAAATACCTGAGATACTGTCTGCCACACTCAAATCATAGGGCAAATGAAGGTCTTAATCATGTTGTGATGAAACTAGTCATGGTTTTTAAATGCTCAGGACTGTCAATACAGCCTTGTTCATCTTTGACAATGTAGTTTGTAATTATGTCAAAGATTCAGCATTAAGGAATGACCATGGAAAGATTAGAAAGAGCTAGTTATGCTAATATTCAGAATTACACCTGTCCTTAGCTGCTGCAATTGCTCTAAGTGCTGTGTCCTGGTATGTCACCCTGGTTGGACTACATGATTATGTGTCTGGAACCTGATATGGCTCACTGATGATATTTACTATTTTAAGCCTCTCTAGCATCAAACCCTTGAGGAATGTGGGTAAGGTACAAAAACGGAGTGCAGAGATAACTTAAGGAAAAGAATATTACCTGATCAATACCAGCTTTAGCTATTTAACCAAAAATGCTGTTTCAAGACTAATGTGTGTTTCCATCTTCAGCTGTGGTAAGTCATGGTGTAACATCTAATTTCAATTAGCTTTTCCTTCTGCCCTCTCTCTCTCCATTAAATAATACTTCTTTCCTGTAACCAGAGAATCCCATGGTACAGGGGAATGAGGGACTTTTTGTGGGGACCTATTAGGCAGCCTGTCAAATTCTCCAAGGATGTCGCTATAAAATGTCATCAAATATCAACCCTATTTAGGAATTCTTTTGTGACATGTTGGGAAGTACCTGAATTATAGCTACCAGTTCTCTTGAGAATGAATCCAAGGTTCACTTTTTTCCAGGATGAATCTTTAAGACATGCTATGTTGTTTGACCTCCAGAAATTTCCTTACCTCTGCAAGATGGTAGAAAACCAACCACCCAACTAATAAAGGCAATCATCTGAAAATGAAGTAGGAAAGATGAACAGAAAGGAGAAAGGTAATCGGGGAGTGGGATGTATCACAAACTGCAAGTGCACTATACTTGTCCAGAACCACTCTTTAAGCACTGCGTTACTGTGGTGGTTTGGATTGTTAACGTAGAGCCCTGCAGTGCTGCTCACACTTAAACTAAGGACTAGTTTAAGGAAATTCAGCTCGTAAATTCTTTATGAGCGTGATTTATTCACGTGCAAATATTTGCTCAATGTTATATAGTGATTTGGACTATTGCGATAATCTCTTTAAGGGAAAAGACAGCTTTCAATTCTTCTGATTTAAAAAAAGGCTTTTGACCTGCTTATTTTGAGTGATGCTTGTGAGAGCTGCGCATTGTAATGAGTCTTTATTTCCCTTGAGGCATTCAGAAGCCTGGTTAAGAATATGGAGCCATTAATCTTTCAGTCTGTATGGGACTGATCAGTTGATTGTCTGGCTATGTAAACATTTGCATTTTGAGAATATTGAGTGCTCTTTATCAGTAACAAATCGCATATTATCATCAACTAGAGATGTAACAGTGTTGTCACCCAAGCAGACCACCCACTGCTTTGGCTTTTCTAATTTCTTTGTCAGATATTTGCATAGTGGAAGACATTATAATGAGAATCTACTTTGAAGGGAAGGAATTCCCCTATTTGTGCAGATCTCTGGAGCCTTGGTATACTCTTTATTAGATGTGGAGTTTAAAACATCTGTGTCTAAACTGATCAACTGACATTACTCCTGGGGGAATAAAGCTATTTTCTTATTCCTGATCTTAACCTTTCCTAAGCCAGCTGAACATACTGCTTGGAAATGGAACATGTGTGGCTTTCTCATCCCTTCAGTTCCAGATAGCCCAATTAAAGTGAAATGTGAGGGGTGATTGCTCCAGATGATATGCTGATCCAAAATTAAACAGCTAAAAATATTGAATAGCTTCATTATAGCAGGGTCCCATGTGCTTTTTGCAGCTAATAAGGGATGGTCTAAATAACGAAATTCAGGAAATAATGAACTTGGTAAACGTTTTGAGGCACCCAGTGCAAGACTTCTCATGCCCCAATAAGACTGTTGTATGAGACTTGCCATGGCAGATCTTCAGATGACTGTGTAAAACCCAGCTGAAACAAATGGACCAACCTCCAAACCCACAGCAACTGCCTTCCCCAAACAAGGGAACTACATGCAAATTCTTTGTTCTCTGACCATGAGAGGACTTGGAGGAATCACTTTCTTCATAGCTTGAAGTTTTCATGTTCCCCCAAGATTTTTGCGTCTCTAGGTTTACTTTCAGCTTGTGATGTTGTTCAGGACATGGTGCTTCACTTTTTGCTCTTGCTGGCCTGTTTCTCCAGTATGCTTAGCTGCTGCTGTTCTGCAATGGGAGCAGAATATATGGCAAGACTAACAGTGTTGCATCAAGTGTCGTGGACTACCTCTAGAGTAAGAAGCAAAATCTTAATCAGTTTAAGTGACTCTTCTGGTGTCATTTACGTTGTAAAGGGAGACAAGGCTCTATTACCTTGAAACATTGAGCCAGCAAGGAGGTGTTTCTTGCAATGTGAAGGACTAATCAGTTAAATACAGTCTGTGTGATAAACCTGTCTTCTCTGAACACTCCAGAGCTACTTTTTCCATGGATAGTTTTCTCCTTCTAAGATAGATTTGTTTGTAGTTCAGACTGCTTGAATTACAAAGCAAATGGAGGCTAAGGTTATGACACGCCTGGCATTTTATACCTGTGGTACTGAGCCACTTCCTTGGCTACTCATGCCATTATTCCACCCACTTCCAGTTCACAGATACTTATGACTAATGAATAAATATAGGTCTTAAAAAGGAGCAGAAAATGGTGATTTTCTTTATTCCCCCCATGGTCCCCAATATTTAGCTTGTGGAGTAATGCTGAAATTTTGGAACTAAATTTTGTCCTGTTGGTACAGAAGAAGAAGGTTGGAAGGGGGTGTAAGGAAGCCATAAGAAGATGTAAGCAACCTTTATTTCAATTATTCCTGAATTTGGGCTGAAAATTTCAGCTGTTTACTGCAAATTTTGGATGTGGTCTTTAGTGCAATATACTGCTAACTATTTGTATTCCTTTTAAAACGAGGATCTTTTTACTGACAGTCTCGACTTCATCCTCAGAAATGCTGAGCTCACATTGGTGGCAGCAGCTCAGCTCATTTGGACGTGACCTACTTGAAATTAATACATGTAGTTAACTACAAGCCTGTATTTAATATCACAGTGCATCTCTCCAGATGTTTCCCAGAATATATTTATGAGGCTACAGCTGCACCTCTAGCTGGAGACACTACTGTGAGCAGCTCATGCTAAAGTTTTCTGCATCGGCAAACTCTCCTAAAATGCGCCTCAAGCAGGGCCTAACAGTAATTTCAGGTAATGTTTTTAAAGATGCTTAACTGTGAAACAGCTGCAATTCCTAAGGTGTTTGCTGATTACTTATTGATGCTCAGTCTTAACGTCTATAAACAGCTCCACTGTTCTTCGAAGCATGTAAAGTAAAAGAAACACAAGGCTTTCCAATTTGGCTCTATTAGGCAGCAGTTTTTAAGGATGGATAGGCACCCAGAAGAGACATTTACAAGGACATAAGGAGTGTTAAGTAGACTTACCAACTTTATTAATTATAAAGATGAAGGGGCATTTATAAATTAGCCAACCGATTCAGTCAGTGGAGTTAGAGAGATTGGTAATAAGCAGTGAGAAAGAAGACGCAACTTTCTTGCAGGTGCCTTTTAATAGCTCCTCAGAGATGTGGCAGCACCCTAAGCCTTGCTTCAGGCGCAAGAGCTATTTATGTGCCTGAATTTTAACTGAAAACTCTATGCAAAGTTTAACTTTTAGTTAAACTTTGCATAGAGTTTTCAATTTCATGTGGTCTCTAGAAAAGCCAGAGCTTATTGCTACTACATGTTCTTAAGAGGGCATTCAGTGAAATCGCGTGCTGTGTCTCAAGACAGCCTGCAGCTTTTTCTCTTTGCCCATTAGTTTAAACCTCTCTGTCCCAAAAGAAGTGCAAGGCCTGAAGGTCAATATGAATGAGATATGAAGGAAAGATCTTAGAAGTACTCTTTGTGCCTTGCCCGAGCTCACTTCTAGCTGGCTGTTGTGTCCCATTGATGAGTTATGCTTGCATGTCTCGGGCACAAAATATCAGGGCATTTACCTTACACTGTAGGGAGTTGCAGAGGGACTCCATTGGGGGACAGGAAAAAGGCTACGGAAAGAAAAGAGAATAGAAATTGTTGTGAAAATTGGGATTCTTATCGGGGCAAGAGAGTCATAACAAATGTCTAGGAGCAGAGCTGTTGATTTGCTCAGATTTTCTCCAGTGTTTCCTAATTATTAGAAGATTTAATTGGGTGTAACACCAAGTCTTCAGAACTGTGTGGAGCAGTAACAAAGAATCTTCCCAGCCCACTGTTCAGTTTACTTAGCCATGCTGCCTCTCCCATATGACATCTTTTGTCTTAGAAGCTGATCATCTGCAATGCTAAAGCTTTGCAAACATGACTTTGCTTATGGTAATAGCTGTTTATTACAACTGATGTAGAGAAGGAAATCAGAAAATGCTGTGACTCAATAAGCCAGCCAGCAGGTGATGAATTCATGCCTGCACCATTCAGAGTACTTTCAGATTGAATTTTCTCTCTCGGGAAAATTTGAAAATGTCTAGTGCTTAAACACAAGACTCTTTATCATGAGTTTGCATTTTTTTTTTTAATTTTCCCTGGCTACTGATTAAAATACATGTTCTGAAAAGGCTTCCAGACAAAATATACTGTTCTGTTGCTTGCTTGTACAATGAATCATAATTTTTAATTTATGCATTATCATAATTTCTCTACCTGAAAGCAGTGTGACAAATGACAATTCAGACACTTTGTTCATCAAAAAGAGCATAACCCATTGGATGGAAAAAAATCCCTGTATTGGGTTATAAATACTACCACTAATAACAAGCATAAAAGGTTACAAGATAAGTGAAATTTTTTTTCTGGTAAAATATTCCTTGCTTTCTGCCTCCCATCTATTATATACGGTGGGCTTCTTTTTTTTTATGGTACTCACTAATTCTAAATTTCTCACACCTGCTTTGGCACGGTTTTCTTGCTGAAGCACTGTTAACCTGTTGCCAGCAACAGCTCTGTGGTATGAATTGCAAGCTGCTGCCCAGGGCAGAGCTGACTGGAGAGCTGAAGGCATGGCTTTTAGAGGCTTTGATGGTTTCCTTGAGTGTTGTCAATGGAAACCAATCTTTAATTTGTGATTATTCAAACTGCTGCTCAATAAGTCCATGTGCATGCCTTGACCATTGAATTGGTCTTCTAAGGGACGCTTTGTGTTGGCCTTCTCGTTCCTGGCTTTGCGCTTAGGCACTGAACATACTGCAGTAGCAAAATAGTGAGAACCGTGCTTGCTGCTCACATTATACTCTGACACTGATTTGAAGTGTTTGGTGAAACAGCTGAACGTAACGCTATCGCATTGTACGTATCACAAATGCTGACAGGCTGTATTCGGGAGAGAAGCTGAGCTTACGGCATTTGCTCTAATGTCTGTATATATACTTCCCACTGCTGATACAAAGCGCTGTCATTAGGAAAAAGCTGAAAATCAGGTGCCAAATTTGTTCCTGTGTATTGTGTCAGATGAGTTACACCAGGGAGGAATTTGGCTAAGGCTTTTTATTGTCAAAAGTAGCTGCTGGACATGAGAATTTGATCAGAAGTGTTGTCCTCTGTTGTCAGCAGTCTGCTTCTGTTTTCAAAAGTTTATGCAAAGTTTGGGCTCGCCTTCTGACTATATTACATCTATGGTACTCTTGCCTGTGAAGCAAGGGCAGTTTGTTCACTTGCATCATTATGCCTGTTTTCATGCACGTTTTTATTCTGTGGTCCCTGCCTACCCATCGTAAAGATACAGTTAAATACAATATAAAAGACAACATTTAATTTCCCTGTTCTAAAAATCCCTGCAAGTCTGGAAGACTCAAAATTTTGTTAAAAGAGCTTTTTTCACTCAGACTTTTCTATTACCTGAGTAATTTATGGGTGATACAAACTTACTGAGAAATGTGTCTGCTACCACAGTAACCGTATGTCAGGAAATAAGAGGACCTCTTAGTTATTCAGTATACTCTTTTATGTTTCTTATGATGAAGTCTGTTGAATGACTCTTACAGCTCACATGTGAATATTAGATTTGGCCTGCTGTGCAGTGAAAGTCAAAAGCTGTAACCTTGATGTGGGAGAGCTATTACTCTGCATCTTGCACTCTGGCCTCTTATCAGTTGATTCAATCTGCAACCTGTTAGTTTTGATGGATGGATCTGTTGAGGGTGAAGGCTGACCTCGGAATAAGTGCACCAAGACCAAAGATGTCATGATGGAAGGTTTGCACCTTAGCTACAGTTATCAAATTTGTGCAACTTTATATGGCTGCCTCTCTGATTTTCACTGCAGACCAACCTGTTTGTGCTAATGCTACAGACGATAGTCAAATTCTCTGGAAAATTGATATAAGAAATAACCTCTCTGGCCTAAAAGGCTGTAGGTTTTTTTGATCAGCTAAGGCTAGCGTAGAAGCAATTTTATATGAAGGTGATCATCTCCATAGCTTTCACCTTCCAAAGAAAGGGAAGAGAGGAGAGAAACCTGAAGAACAGTTGAGAAACCAAAAGCGAAATACAAGTAGGTTGTAATACAGCATCTGAAGTGCACAATGATGAACACATAATGGAAAGGGCGTGTTCCTTGCCACACAATTAATTATGTTGCCTTCTTGACAGCAGTGAATTCCCTTGCCCGCCATGTCAAGAAATGCCCCATTCAAGAAAATAATTAAATAAGATCTCTTAACAGTGGAGATTTAGTGTCTGGATTGTATCTCATAACATTTTTGACAGTACTCAGCAATCAATTCAGCGCGCCCGTGTCTCAAGGGGTTATTCTTTTGTTGATAAACTTAGGTTGCATTCCAGCTGCTACAGAACTGAGGGATATTTTACATAAATAAGAAATGGCTTTTTCATTTTTGGTGTGTATGACTTGTGTGTATCTTTCCTTCAAAATCAGTTATTTGCCACGTGGGAAGTATTTCACTACCAGCAGGGGTTGCAACTGGTTTGGCTTTGTATTCTGTGGTTGGCAGCTGTGTTACCTTCTGTCTGGTAAGAACAGGGGGAAAAAAAAAATAACTTTTTTACTTGAGGTTATCTTTAGACATGTATAAGAATGCTTTGCTTTATTTCTTCGTCTGAGAAACAGTAGAACTTTGGAGGGATAACTGAGAAAATATTGCAATAAAGGCCCTTCTATTGAGCTGCATGGGCTGCTACTCTACTGCTGTTTCTTTAATTTTTAAAATATTTGCAGCAGCTCTTATTTTGTTAGCGTAGGAAAGGTAAAAAAGAAGCACTGGGAGTTGCTTAGAAATTATTATTGATATTTTTTTCCATTTGCAACTGGTGAGACACTGTAATAGAGAAAGAACTACTGCTTGCTTGTATGCATGTTTTCATATAAGCCCTAATACAGAGGGGAGAAAAAATATCTCTGAGTCAAGGGATCATTAACTCAGTTATGCTGGCTGGGTGGAAGTGGCTTTCTGTTATAAAAAGAAAAAATGGGGTAACTTAATAGGAAACTTTACTAAACGGTTGGTAAGTCTCCAAGAGGAAGTAATGGAGTAGTTTATTGTTTAAAATGTGGTTGAGAAAGTTTCCTGTCTAGCCCTTATCCAATACCTAAGGGTAAAAGTTTGTGTATTCCTTACAGTGGTGTTTGATATATGACAGGTACATTGAAAACTAAGTGAAAGGCATGCTAAAATCTCCTGTTCTTCTCTCAAAAGGCAGGATGTGGGAGTTGTTTGCTTTCCTGAGATGGTGAAGAAATATTCAGTAGACATTCTCTCTGCACCTCTAGTCAATTAAATGCTTAAATTGCTGTGTGTTCCTCATACTTCATGTTTCAGAAAATCAATTTAACAGCTTACTGCTGATGTTCTTACCGTGTAAGACTGTAGATCTTTTTCTAAAGCACAGAAGATGCTGCGGAACAGGGAGGAACAGGTAGGCACGTGACTGAGGAAGGTCTCTTCCTCAGGACTGTGTGTAGGATGCAGAGGTAGGTTCTTTCGCTGCCCTAATTTGTGTATGCTCCTGTGTTATGTTGTAAGTGAAACCGGTAAGGAGCAGGTCCTTTCTTGCATCTCGTCTTACTTTTTCTGCTGTATTGTTGTGTTTTGTGGGTTCTGCAACACTTTGCTGAACTTTTTAAACACCAGAAATACTAGTGTATACCAGAAATAACATGTCCCACTTATGCCATGAGCAGGAATTAATCACAAAAAAGCACTGCTAATCAATCTGTAGACTGAAAGTTGTTCAATCCCTACTTAACGTATGTTTACAGAAATTTGAAAAACTCTGAGGATGATTTTAGAATCAGAGGAATTATCAATCGGATTAATTCTCAGTTTAACGAGTGCTAGTCAGGTTGAACTAACAGAAATCTATAATTTATTACTTGAATAGGAAGACATTTTATTCATCTCAAGTCAACACAATTTCAAGAGCTTTCTGAGAAAACTTTTGTAATTGAAAAATACTGGCTTGCAAAGAACAAAACTTTGGCAGAAGCACATACTCTCCTTTCAGCACAGCGAGGATTTCTGGTCAAAACAGAACTTCACGTGATTTACGGCAGCATAAAACCTTGTGTGGATGCTATTTCTGGTGTAATGGGAACAGGGTCTTTTTTCTGTTTTCGTGGTGTACGTCTTGACTAAAGGAGGCATATGTGAATAAGAAGGCAAACATGGGGAATTATGATGGCAGAGCTTTGGTCTTTAACTGTACCACATCTATTAGTAAAACTCACCCATGTATTTAGGTCCTTAGTCATTCACGTTTCATATTCGTTATATTTGCCCACAAAAGCCCCGAGATATATTGCAAGAGCTATTTGTTTTGCAATAGCTTTAAATTTAAATTTTAAGTTTAAATTAAATTTTAATTTTATTTAAATTTAAATTTTTCAGTGTTTAACTGATGATCTCTTTTGTGCAAATGATCTGTAAAATATGGAAGAGGTAATTGTTCTTTTTTGATCTTTCAACTGCAAACTCAAAATCGCCTTCCATGTTTTGATGATTGTAAAGAGTGAGCAGCAAAACTATACAGTTTCTAGAATTTTGAAAAATGTGCAAAGTGACTAAGGGAAGGATGCAATAAAACCAGCAATAAGCACCTAGGATTGTTCATGGATATGGGCATAACTATGAAACAAGCTGGGTATGTTCCCACCTTTGTAATATCCTTTCAGTATTTTAAGAATATTCTGATGAACGGGAAGACTGCAAAATGCTTTTTTTCAGTATTTTTAACCTCTTTTGTCTAGATGACAAAATACTTTACAAACTCTGGGGCGTGCCTTAGATCTTGAGTCACCTGCCACTGAAAAGTAGCTACTCCTGTAGTGAAATGCAGTCTGATGTGCAGACAAACGCAAGGGAGAAACTGAGGCCGGCCAAAAAATAGAAGTGTCGCAATGAATCAAAACTACCAGGTGAAACTTAGGAAGGCCAAATACGAATACTTAAACTGGAATGTAGCCAGGAAATGAACTGTCTTATTTAATGGTTTAGAAACAAAATGCTCCTGACCAAGAATGATCAGAATACGGTTAATGTTGTGTTTTGTCTGAAAAATACCCTCCGCAGCGCAGTGACCGGCAAGGGCAAAATGAGCCATCAGTTTGCACTGTCTCAGAGGAGTGCCGGCTCTGCTTTTCCTGGGCATTCCAGTAATGGAAGTTTCATGTCCAAATACTGTTAAAGCCTAATACATCTTATTTGGAGAGCTGGCACAATAAAAACTGTAGGTCACTTCTGTACTGACTGCCATGGAGATTACTTACTGCAGATGGGACACAATTAGCCCATGGTAAAATAGCAGATGTTTTTGCATCATTGCTTAGTCCATCGAAAGTTTTGTAAATGGTTTCCTTGCATAAAACTTCATAATTTATATTTCTAATGTCAAAAGTACCATCTTCTTATCTAGGCCTCAGCCAGAGGCTGTTCTGTTTCCTTAGTATGCCTCCGTATTTTTTTTTTCTTGGAGTTGGAAGCATGTTCTTTTATCAGCGATGCTGCAGTTGAGTATTATAAGAAAAGGAAAGAAGTTACAGGAAAGACCAGTGTGTCTCAGTTTCAATATTATTTGTGCTAAACTCATGCAGTTTTCTCACCCTTTTAACCTGGACTTTGTATTAAATTATATATGGTTTTAAAGTGTGACTGCCTTTCAGAGCATGTCAGCTAAAGGATTTAAAGGTGAAAGGCGAGACCTGTTTTCTGCATTAGTACGTGGATCACTTTCCATAACTATTAAGATCCTATTGAGTTTTTTGGCTACTTTCTGTACTCTATTCACTCCACACCAAAGAACTTCGGCAAAAAAAGAGAAATAGGAAGGGTTTCAAGTTTTGTATGAAGGAGTACATGGAAAGCCATTTCATTTATTAAAAGACCACAGTTCAGAGATCTGCATAAAGCTGTGATGTTTAAACTTAATTACCCTTTTTTTTAAAAAAAGAAAAATGTCAGAATTTTCTTGTAATTAAAACCTTCATCTTCCACAAAGACTTCCATTTTATATTACTAAGCTCTGAAAAGGGTCCCCCCAAACTTGCAAACAGGAAAAGTACTTTGAACCTGGGAGGCAGCTTTTGGGTTGGTGAGGCTGTCTTTTGGCAGGCAGTGGCTAAAGGGTAGAGTGATTGAAAATGATGATAGAATAAGATACAGGAGAAGTATTTTGGGAGCCCTTACAAGTGCTCTGTTTTCCTTTCCTCCCCGTTGGCCCATTCTCTTAATGCCTGTTTACAGCTTGCTTGGTGCACCTTGCACAGGTTACTTCTGCTAGCTTTTCTAACCTGGCAAACCCGATAAAGGTTTGATTACCTTCATTTCAGTGTGTACTTTAAAGTCACGCTGATCCAAATTATTTAACTCTTTTAAAATTCAATGTGTGTGTACCACACTGGAGTTGTAGCTTCAATCCCATTGGAAACTGGGGATAAATCACGAGTTAGTAGTTGTCATGCTACAATCCAGGAATGACGGAGTAGGATGAAACTTTGCTAGGTTGTGGCAACAATTTCCCCACCTGTCAGAAGGGCTGCGAGAAGAGAAATTGCTGACTGATACTTGGTGAAAAGGGAGAGGGTGGTGGCAGGAGAAATCCTTGATGACAAGACTTCTTTTTCTTTTCTTTTTTAGCCCAACATGCTGAAGTCAACACCAGTCCCTGACCCATATGATGTATGTTTTGTTAATAAAGATGTGTTGACCACTTACATTATTCCCAGTTTAATACAAATCTGAACATTTGGTAAAATCTTTCCTGGGAAAGCGAGCGCAGTAAAAACCACTGAATTTGAACGAAAGGTTTCAGATTGAGTTGATCTGTTAAAGTTGTAGCTTGCTGCAAGTTTGAAGTAGTCTTCAAACAAATGTTTGAATCCAAAAGTTGAATCAGGATCCAGATCTGACTTTTTTACCTCTGCCTATTCTGCTGGCTGAAACAAATAGTTAAGTGCAGTTTTCATTTGAAGGAGAATATGAAAGAAAGAAAAAAGCCAAGGAAACGAGCTAGCAAAGGACTCGGGATCCACAGTTTTATTTTACAACTTTGGCTCTTTGTGATGCTCTTTATATCGTCTCCTTAACTTGAGTTACACATAAAATAGTCTGATCTTTTGTACTTGGAAATAGAAACCTTGACTTATCTTTTGTGTGGCTTGGGCTATTTCCATAGATTTTATGAAAATCTTTCTAAAGGAAAAAATAGGTTGAAATGACCAACAATTTTCATGTCAAAAAGCCTGACATGTAGCAATATTTTCCATCTCACTCATAACCCCTGCCTTATAATTTTGTCTTGTGTTGTTTGCGGTGTCAAATGTGGGGTTTTTCTATTGAAAACTGATGCCTGGAAAGTTGGAGCCTAATAGAATTTATTTTTTTCTTCCAACTTTAATTTAACAATAAACTGGGGATTGGAACACTTTGTAATTTGGCTTCATTGTAAAATCCTAAAAATGTCTTATCTCATTTTCTGTTGGTGCTTTGCTGAAGAAATTTTTGGCCATTCTGTGGTATGTAACACCGTAAGTGTGGAAGCATAGTTTGTAATTCTAGATTTTGAGAAAGGTTTCTCTCTCTCAGTTCATGGACAATAAGAGATCAGCTATCCTGAAAAAATACTTACACTCTCCTTTTTCAATGTATATTTTTGTGTAAGTAAAATTTTGCCAGGTAGTAATTTAGTGTCTAATTTCTAACAGCCATAAAACCTCTTTGGAAACTTGTGGAATTTCACTGCTGTAAAACATAAAGCTCCTGAAAGCCTCACTTGGTGATTTCCATTAGATAACAATCTTCACTTGTTTTAGTATGTAGTCGATGTTGTTAATGACTAGTGTTTTAGAGCGTGAATGAATTTGACTGATCACTGCAAGAAGCAGCAGCTTGCCTAAATTAATATGTCTCAATCGGCTTTTGCAGCAGATATGTGCGCGCCACATTGCCCTTCACACTTGCTTCTCTTCTTTAATTGTTCTCACAATGCCTTATAAGAGGAGGCAGATTTTGTAAATAACATTTAAGGTTTAAATTATCATATGCAGTTCAGTATAGGTGGGAATGGTAAGCGCAAGGGTAAAACTGAACATAGAGAGATGGCACTAGCCAAATTTGTAACTAACCTTGTTTCTGTGACAGCACAGAGTACCAGTATTTCTTACCTTTGTGAAGGGTTTGCTGGTGATCCCACGAGCTGTCCTATAAGTGAGTAACAACGTCTGAAGTCAGGCTGAATGCAGTGCACAGCAAGTACGTGCCTGATAGCACCACCGTCCTGCTGCCACGAGGGAATGGAGAAACCGTGATCTGGAACAGCTCACGTGTGAGCAGGCAGGTCAGACCGCTGTCCTCTGGTACATGTGTCTGTCCTCGCCTCTTCAGCTGAGGAGGGACAGGACGTGAGCTCTCCCACTTCTTGGGTAAAGCGTGCTTACCATCAAGCGCTTTAATCATCACCATGATTCCTGGCAAACGTTGGGCACCATCATCCCAAGTCACATTTCACAGGTGGTACTTGGAGATGAGTATCAGGGGACAGTGAGCCGCCCTAGGCGTACCCAGACACAGCCCGTCACTGCTCCCCTGGCCTAGTTGCAGCCATTTAGATGAGCTTGAAGGGTCGTTCTGAAATGCCTTTGAGGACTTGGGTGTCTAAAGCCTGCCGAAGTGGCACTGGAGATGCATGTTGCTAGGACTGGATTTTAGAAATGCATAATCCTGAGATACAGGTAGGTTACTGTCCCTTTGTTTTCAAGCAGAAGTCCTCTGTTGAGCATGAAAAGAAAACAACCCTCCGTACTTTCCTAAACTGTTTTTTCAAGTCACAGGTCCTTTCCCAAAAATATTTCAACCTAAATTGTTTTTCTAAGAAACAGCAAGAAATTGGAAGGATTGTGTCTGAATGAGGGTTAAAACAGATATGAAACAAAGCATTGAGAGTGGTTTAGGTTTTTTGCTCTGGGCTTTTCCCCAACTCCCAGACTTTTGAGCATGTCTTTTTCTTTCCAGTATAGATATGATTTGGAGATTCTGTCCAGGCTGAAATCTGTAAGGGTTGAAAATTTTGAGGAATGATTGAGAGATGCTGGTAAGATTATATAACAGATATAGTCAGTAGTCTTCTGAGACAACAATATCTCCAAATATGCCCAGCCCTATCTTCCTCTGGTTTCTTCAGTGACACTGGTATTTTTTGTTAGTTCTGTACATTTAAGAATAGGAATCTGGTTTTGCGTTTGTTTTTTAAATTTTCTTTTGTTCAGACTTATTTACATAGCATCACCATTTTGGAGTATTGTACGGAAAACCTGCAAGGCTTTGTTGGAAGAGTGTTGCTTATCCCCTGCGTTGGAGTATGGGGAATAAGTTAGTATTTTTTCTCACTGACATCTGTGCAGCCCCAGAAAATAGTAAGCAGAATTTGGCTGTTTCCATATCAGCTAACTGAATTTGTTTGGTCAAATCAAGTATTTGGCTCTATTGAAGCCAGTGGTATTAGATGGGACACGTATTCTGTCGAGTTTTGCAAAATTGATTGGTTTTGGCAGTTTCTCATACAACAGGGAACACCGACTTGGTTCCCAACTCAGCCTTCACATTGCCTGCTTTATTTAGCTTTTCAGCCTGTTGTAATTTGAACTGTTAACCGTACGCAGTGCTGCAATTGCTGTTAAGATTTAAGCGGATCTCCTGATCTTGAGATCTTCTGTTTGTCACCCTTCACATCTCTTATTTTTAGCAAGTCTGGTAAAAGTTAAGTGCACTAACCTTTAGTGACTTCCACTGTACTTCCAGTCATCTTTGAGGTTTTCCTGTCAGCTAGGTTGAATGGCATTCCACCATGATTACTCACTTGGCATACGTTCCTGATTTGCATCCTTAATGTTGAAATGATTTATGAAGTCTTGAAATACTTTATCTTACATTATATTAATTGTAGCTTAGGCCTTGTTCTGTGGTAATGTTTTTTGTATCTTCTAGCTCAGTTTTTAAAGATCTGAATGAATATATGATATAGTGATGAAAGGCAATAAAAATACAAGGCAAAACTGCATAATTGATAAAAGAAAGTTGTTATGAACTAGAACGGTGTCTTTGAAACTTTCTTGTTATCTGCTCTTACTGATCTTAACTTTTTCACGCAGAAGCGAAGCACACAGCATCGGTGCCTTACTCAGGTTATCATATTTACTATAATTTGGTTGCACTCCACTTGTGTGTCCACTTGTTTGTACAACTCTAAATCTTGCTATGCTCTCCCTAAACATGCTGTTATGTGCATGAGGTCATAGGCTCCAAGGTAAAACTGCAGCAATGAACTAACTTGAGGTTGGTAGGGGGCTTGGCTAGACTATTCAATAATCCGCACCATTTTTCAGGAACAAATTCGTAGGAAAAAGCATGCAAGCCATGCAGTGGGCCATATACGGACAGGAAGGGTTGTTTTCTCTATGCCTAGAAGTTAAATCAGTGCTAGCTTACATGGATAATAGAAGGTTATAATTTTAATTAGTTTCTCACCAGTTTGAAGTAATTCAATGTTCTTATGGTCTGTGTGGCGCTGACAAAGGTGATCCTGCTCATTTTCAGTTGAGTGTTTCTTAAAGAACTGAAAACTCCAAACTTCCATGAGGCATGACCAGGACTAAATTAAAAAAAAAAAAATAATCCCATAAATCTAGAACAATTTTCACTCTGGATAATCCACTGTGTGAAACAGACTGCCATTGGGTTTTAGTTTGCAACCCTAGAAAAGTATTTGACATTTACTCAGTTATAAGACTGGGTATAAATTAAATGAAAAAAAACCAAAACAACCAAACCCCACCTCCCAGCAGCTTTGGAAAGAACACAAGTCCTTTTAGACTCCTTTCACTCTTTTCTAAAAATGAATTTTCGTATTAGCTGATTTTTCTCTATTTTCTTCTTCTTAAGGTGCTGATTAGATGTAGCCTTTAACCTGTGTTTAATTCTTTGTTAACCAGAAGTCAGTTGCAATAAATACTACCGCTAGTATTCTGCTTTTGCTGACTTTCTCCAGTATTTCGGTGTGGATGTGTGAGACTGCAGGGAGGTTTTAAACAGTATGTTTGCAATAGCACTGGACACGAGCTGCAAAATATGAGTCCCTGTTTAAAGTCTCTCTCCCCTTGTCAGCTCCCAAATTTAATAATGATGGAATTTGGGACAGTAGTATGAGCTGCTATCTGGTATGTATGTGCAAGAGATAAAGTGCATATGCAATAATAAAACACTCTTCAAAATCTGATCTTTGGTCTGTTAACATGCTGAACATGCCTTTTTTTACAGCAGTGATTTATAGTCCAGCATAACCATGCAGAATCACTTCATTATATTTGAATAATGAAAAGAGTGCCATCAAAATGGCATGTCTCAGGGGAGCTTTCTGAGGCAATACTTTAAACAAATGACTTTTTAGATAAATTTATTATGAAGTGTGATGAAAGCTATTTTTCTTGGCAGTCACATCTTGTGAAATCAATGAGGTTTGTTGTGCTGTAGTGTTGGGTTTTTTTGGTTTTGTGGTTTTGTTTTTTTTTTAAGTCTCTTCCATAAGTAAAGGCTAAGTCCATAGAAACAATGGTTGATGTTTTGCTGGCACCATGGAAAGGAAATGTAATGTTGTAATGGTCAGCTATAATCCTGTCCTATCATGTCTGCTAAATATTTGTGGACCAAACTTACAACCTGGTCCTGCAATTACTGGGAAATTTATTAGTTGTTTTAAAAAATAGTTTTTACAGGTATCTATGAACATTCATTCAGATTTGTTATGCAAAAATGTGCTTTTATGCAATTAAAAGAAAACAGCATTTGCCTAAGACCTGTTCTGTCAAAGGACTACCCAGCTTTTGTACTGGCAGTTTATGTTAAATTGTGTTATGAGAAGTTTACAAAACCACCCAGCAATCACCAGTCTTAGTATCTGCATAATATGATAAACAACATTTCTGTCGCTCTGGTGTGTTTAGTGTCCTTCAACCTCTCGTTCCAATATCTAACTTTTGATTATTAGCAAGACACAAACTGTTTTTTTTCTCAAATCTGTACATTTAGTTTGTAATCTAAGATGTTATAAAAGCAAACATTTTATCTTCAGCACAAGTACGTATTGAATGAAGATATCTCAAGCTGTTTCCTGGAGATCTGCATTTGGAGCTGTGTGTTTTCACTTTTCTCTTTTATAAAGTTATTTGAAAATGTTTTTGTGTCTTGAGGTGACCCCTCCTTGACCCTTTTCTAATGAAATACCAATGCAAGGGTAGGACATGCTTTAAAAGAGGCTGAATTTTTTAAGAGGTGGAAATATGCCTCTGCAATTCATACTTGTGTATTGCTGCATTTTAAACCAGTAACAATATATTGTTAATGAGCACATAGAAGATTCACCATCTTTTTGAGCTGCAAAATACAGTTATGTGCCCATGTGTTAAGGAAGTTTTTGTGCTCAAATCCAGACACAATTGTCTGAAATGCTTTAACAAATATTATGACACTAAAAGCACCTCGATTGCAACTCAGCAGATCTGGATTCTTTTCTTGAAGAAACCACTGATTCTCCTTGAGGCACTTCAATTCCATATCTTGAAAACAGGATAATGTATTTGTCACCTCGTGTGAAGAGCATTGAGATCTGCAAATAAAAATTGCTATATAATAATTATGTATTACTAAGATGAGGGATAATATTCTCCATGGATATAAAAAGGGAGGTGCAAAAGATGCTGGGAGAGCGAACTGATTTCTAGAGCTGTAGCTGACCTCTTATCTTTCTGGTGATAGTTCGCAGCTCAGAATTTGGTAGTTGTTAGCCAGAGCGTCCGGCTGAGAGCGGGAGGGTGGCAGAGCCGTTACGGGTGCTGGCAGTGAGCTCCGGCCGGGTAGGAGGAAGGGGCACACCTCTGTCTGCTCTGCTAAATGCTGCTTGATCCTCCTCACCCAGACGCGTTTCACCAAGTGCCACGTGTGAATCGAGCCTGCCAACAAATACTGCGTGGTCAGAGAGAAAAAGTTAGTCATCTTTTCGGGCAAGATTGTTTGCAAATGGAGGAATCGCAGTTTAAAGAAGATTGAAACTGGTTTTACGAATAAAGAGCACTAAGAATTTTCTTCCTCTTAAGGAATAAATCTTATATAAAATTTAAACTCGGTAACAGCTTCTATTGGGAAGTTCAGCAGCAAGATGCAGTGAGGTCTAACTTACTGACCCTTAAGGAAATGGATATTCTGCTTGTCCCTGTGTTTGAATGTTCTGTATATTGTTGCATTAACTTAAAAGATATTCAGTCATGAGGAATGAGTAAATGTAGTGGGTTTTCTTTTTTCAAATTCCAGTTTTTCCTTTCCTACAGTAAATGCAAAGCTGGCCACACTTAATTCCTCCTAATGGGCTAATTGATTCAGGAGTCACCAAGTATGTGACCTGACTTCTGGTTCACTGCATCACTAAATGCGGTACTGAGATGATGCTTTTATTTCCGTTTCATTTGGTGAATGCGTTTTGATCCAAGTTGTGAAAGCTGTGAACTGGCGGCTTTTGTGAGGATCTGTGCCCTTCACCTCAGGCAGGTGTAGCACCAGGCTTGAGGCAGGGGGAAATGTGCTGAGGCTGGGCAAACACGTCGTGCCCAGGGTGAGCACGCGTGCTGTGTAAGATGAATCTGCCCTTCACTTCTGTTGGACTTCCTATTGAACTAATTCATCATTTGATTTTTGGCATCTCCATAATTACTGCTGGCAAAAACTAGTCATTTTAATGGTTGCAATATACTGCAAGCACATTTAACTTTGATGGAAACTTCGAATGACTTTGCTTCAACTGCTTGCCTGTTCTTCGTGGGCATTTTTACAATCAACTGAGGACTTGTAACGAAGCCTTTGGTGACAGCTGTTAGCTCCCAACAACTTGATTGTCCCTATCAGGCAAGGGTGCGATTTCAAGAGGCTATTAATTCCTCTAGTAGCTGACCTTTATCAGGCCAAACACACGCAAAGGGACACGCACAGTCTTGATTTCTGCTCGATCTGATTTCCTCTGAATTCTGATGGCCATTCAAAAGCTGCTGTGATGAACTGAAATGCCCTGAAATGGAAACCTTTTATCCTCAGCCAAACCAAAATGTTTCAGTAACTTTTCTCCCATCTCTAAAACTGTTCTTGTTGCCCATCTCTCTCCCTGTCGCGTTTGCTACCTACAGAAGATGACTGAGAACGGGTGAGAGCACGTGGGTGGAAATATATGACATACACTTTTGTTACCTGTCTGAAGCATCTGCTGTCAGAAAAAGCAGCGGTCAGTTCTGATGAGATCTTTGTAGGCACAAGGCAGAACCTGAGGGAACTGGCTTGCTTTAGTGCTGCCCGTACCACTCATAAGCTTTTGGTTTGCAATTTTGGTGACAATTTGGAGCTTTTCAGTGCCTTAACAGCCAACAATGAAAAACCTCTTCTCCATTAGGACAGAATTTTTGTGGACTAGCAAAGTGTTTCTGAAGACATTGGAGTTGCTGTCCATTAAGATAAAGCATCTTGTACAGGAGGCTTGGTTAAAAAAAAGAAAAAGAAAAGAGAAATAATCAACTTCTGAGTTAATACAAGTGTTTCTACAGGCTTGGAGGGAGAGGAGAGAGTTGAAAAGGACAGCTGAAAGACTGATCATGCTGATGAGTGCCCCCAAAATATCAAGAACACACTTTATGGATAAATAATTTGGATAACCTAAATTCTCCTTTCTTTGTTTCTTCCTGCTCACAGATCTGTTTGTGAACATTTGGATTGAGAGTTAATACCACTAGCCAAATGAATTGGAATAAAATCATGGATTTCTTGAAACCATTCACAAACAGTTGTCAGTACTTGACATGAGCTGTATTCCGTTTACGTGGACTTCGACTGTGCTCCATAGCTCAGGTCGGATAAGGAATTGGTAAAGTTTCTGTTGTGGATATCCTATGCTTTGAGAGATGTCTGAGATTATCCTAATTGTTAAATTTCACTATTTCTATCAACAGCCATAGTAGCAAAACATCACTAGCCATACATACATACATCACTACGGAGCACAAACAATTTAAATTTGTTACGCTTGTCTGAGCCGAGCCAGCTTTACGGGGTGTTTTTTCAGGTATTTGCTCAGCTCTGTCCTTCCTGTTCCGAAGCAGCTCTGCCGCTGCAGCCCCATGTGTGATTGACCAAGGGACTAAATACACGTGTGGTAACTCGGGTTAATGAGAGCTTCCAGTCTTCAGGCAGTTCAGGATCAGACAGCAAGTGTTTCCATATCACCAGGAGAATAAAGGCAGAGAAATTCTCACAGTAGTTACTGAAATTTGTTCAGGGAGACGGATGCCTGTGAGAGTTAATTTTTAAGGCATCCAACAGCAATCAGCATCAAATCGTTAATAATGTCTTTTGGAGTGTTCGAGGCCGTATAAGTCCTACTGATTTTCTGGCTTTGTGAATAGCTGCGGTCATAATTTAATAATATCTGATATGAGAGGAACACTGACTGCAGGTTGGATGGAAATGCAGGATGGAATTTGGAGGGAGAAATCTGGACCTTTTTATTTTATTTAAATATTAAAACATTCCGTCCATACTTCTGTGGTCTATGGCATAAGTTAAAGGGAGAATTTTGTGTATTTTCTTTGATGTTAAGCATTCACTTTTAACACTTAAAGAGGTTTTTTTTTCAAAATTTTGGACAAGAGATGTACAGTTTTTCCCAGTGTTTATTCATTTATGATTTTAAAGGAGTTGAGGGTTTTGTCATACCGAACAGTGTATTTCCTCTTTGTTGTACATGTTTTAGGCTGGTCATATTCTATTTATTTTATTTTATTATTTTTTGTAGAGGTTCAACTATGTTTTTAGAAAAAAATTGCGAAGTAGTGCATTAGAATGAGGCAGGTGACTTGCCCTAATCTCCTCCAGTTGGTTAGTACTGCTCGTTACACCACAGCATTGCTAAGTCCTTTCTGTAGCGTTTCTCATTTTGTAAAAGATGAATTTAAAGACATGACTGCAAAATCAGATCTAGCAATATATGCAGTTCAGATTTCTGCAGAATGTTTCTTATGCATTCAGGATGTATTTCAGCTAGAATATGTCCCATGTGAGAGGCTGACAACAGATTAACCTTGGCAGTTTAGAACTGAGGTGTAAGGCATGGATTACAGCTACATGTGTTTGCTGCTAGGGTAGCTGATGCAAAGAGGTTGAAGTTCTGAAACCATAGGATAATGTCTGGTTAATGTTTGATCCCATAGTAAAACGCCTACCCAGACCCCATTCTTCTTGACTTAAAAATATCAAATATCCTTTTGCTACTGTTAAAGAACATAAAGAAAAGGTAGTGGACAGATCTCTGCCCATTGGGGTTTTCAGCTAATCCACTGTTTAGCAGTTGTTCACACACAAACTTCTGCGTTGTCGGAAGAGCATGTAGAAAAGGTTTTTAGTGCAGCCATACTTTCTGAAATACGTGGGTCATTTGTAGAAGACATGTCTGCTCTTTTGTCAGCGTGAGAGTTGGAATGCATAAGAAACCCCTGCAAGCTGAAGTTTCACTTTGGACAACACCACAGTGTGAACAATCAGTTCAGTTGTAGCCCAGGACTGAGCCGAGTTTGCACTGTCACTGTATTGACTCGTTTGTTTAAACTTGTGTGGGTATATGTGCACGGACGTACCCCGATACATTCCCATTCACCAGTGCTCCAACCCAGGGCTCTCTGGGGATTGCGGTAGAGGGGATGGAGTAAGTGTCATGAGGTTCTTTCTGCCCCTGCTTTGCTTTGCGGCTTCAGATTTCTTTTTTGGAGAAAAGATGAAAAAAAAAAAGGGGGGGACGACGACGGAAAGCACACTATGAGTATAGTAGAAAACGCAACTGCGATGCAGCTGAATAGTGCAAGACAGAGTAATGGAAGGTGCAGGTGGAAGACTTGTGCAAGGTCTTTTAATTTCAGCAGCAGGGCTCTGATCCGTACATCGTCAGGAGCACAGGACTGCCTCAGGATGTCTTGCCTTGTTCACCATTTCTCTGTGGGGACTTCTGAGCTCTCTATAAATAACTTACTGGTGTCCAGCTGTAGGTGTCTTGCAGCAGCCCTTGACTACCAGTGTTTGGGAGCTTTGGGAGATACCTTCCATGTGACTGGGTGACGTAGTGTCAAAGGGATGACCAACTTCACTTAACTGGAGTAAAATAACAGAGGAACCCTACCACATTCAGATGTCCAACAGGCGACCACCGGGAGTTTCTGAACAACGGTAGCCTCCCAAGCAGGAGTCTGGTTTGTTTCTAATCATCTTGGTGACAAATGACTAGCTGTGGTGTAGCCATCCGTTTTCTGTTTTGTGAATACACAACTATGTACTTGGCCCCTTGTTTTCTTGATCCTAAAGGTTTGCAGGTATGCAAAAAAGCAAAGCAAAAGAATCGGAACCCCCCACACCTGTAAAGATGATTGGGGGTTGTGGTAGCTGCTAAGCAATACAAACACCCAAATTTTAGGTGGAAGGTTCTGTCAAAAACTTATTTTTTAAACCAGAGCCCCTAGTCAGGATTTAGTCTGGCCTTATTACTGCTATGACATGTGGCAAGAAGGTTACATGAGATAGTTTGGAAAATGTAATCTGTCTTTTAATATGAAGTAAATAGAATGTGCTCTGAATTATAACAAGCCTAAATTCAATTTTAACCGCTGGCCAATCAGCCACCCATGACAGTTACTCTGTAAATGAGTCCTAGACGGGCCTATTGATTCACTAAGTCGTGGGGATGTACAGAATGTTGCTTGTGGTATGCTTAGGCACTTCTGAATGTATTTATTTTTTACCCTGACCCATGTACTGCATGTAGATCTTGATTTTTTTTTTTTTTTCAAGGAAACAACATTGAGACTTTGTGAAATTAAAGCTAAGAAATATTAAGGTGAGGTTCAGGAATATATTAATTGAACAAAAGCTGTAATTCATTAAATCCTAATGTCAGACAAACTATGTCAGGCACAGGCTGAGATAATTTGCTGTATGGCATTTTCCTATTGCATGGATGTGACTTTAAATTCCTGTTCCGGTTGTAACTCCGTAAGATTGTTTGTTGCTATGAATTACTAAATGTATAAGGATTATTAAACATGTACAGCATCCGTATGTGGGAGCAAAAATGAGCTATTCAAAAGACTGAAAATATGAATGTCTGAAATGAGAATTAGTCACACTCTTTTTGGTTAGATTTGCGAGTCTCCCACTTAGAGAACTGTTAAATACTCATAACATGCCTTCTCATTCTTTAGTTGTCTTTTCAATTATGTCTGTTTCGATGTAATTTTTCTAAGCCTTCATTATTCATTAATCATTATGTTAGGGATTAACATACTTTAGGTATTGGAGTGTTCGAATTGGTTTAGTGCTTGTTTCCTTTTTAGCTGTCAGTCAGTCCAGGTGACTGGCAACTCTGCAGGTTTGTTGTTTTAACTTCTCAACTCAGCAGTTTAGGTGAGTGATCTGAAGATGATGTGTACTCAGCAATTTGAAGGCGAATTTCACTTTTAGTGTCTTCACTTGGACAGCAAAAAAAATCAGTAACTTCGTAAATTTAGGCTCAAATGTCTTAGAGCGGTATTTGCCTTTCCTTATTTAAATTTAAAGGGATTAACACTAAGCATTTCAGAAGCTTATTCTAGGAAACACAAGGACAAGTGTCTTGTTAAATAATGTATTTTCTGGGTTTTTTTCTTGTTTATAAGAAATGTGTGTGTGAAAAGCTTAAAAACCCAGTATTCACCACTCTGCAGTAGATCTATTAGAATGGTATTATGTAAAGAGATGCCATGGTAACTGAAGTCACTAAGACAGTGTCAAGCTGTTTAATGGTGACTGCTATATTTAGGCTTTGGTTTACCACAGTATGAATAGTAAATGGCAAGTGTCTTTAGTGGTCTCGTTTCCTACCACCTACAACCCAGAAGTAACGAGGTGACGCAGAATGCAGCGTTGCCCTGCCTTCGCCACTGTGCAGACACGGAGAAGCTGCCAGTGGTAACCAGAATTGCTCTCTGGAGCACTTTCCCTCTCTTGCTAGATCTTGTAGCATCCCGGCAGCAGCTCCACCATTTGTGCTATCCAGTTAATAATACGCTGCCCATCTTAATGAAATTTAGGACCCGGAGCAAATAGAGGAGCCTGAGCTTTGTGACCTACCAGCTGGGAAAATACCAGGAAAGTCTTTTCCGTAGGAAACTCTGTTATTTGAATCTATAAGTAAAGTGGAAGTGGAGTAAAGTGGGAACACATACTGTCTTTTCTCAAAAATGGGCTAAACGTACCAATCTTCCATGCTATGAAGGCTAATTAGTGCAATAGATCCTGTTATCAATACTTTCCACCAAAACTTGTAGGCTTCTTTTCATTCCTCTACAAGAAGGTTTTAAATGCCAGAATAGGAAGTCAAGTCTCATTACCAAGGTTTCATTTTGCTCCCTTTAATAACATTCATTTATGTGTACACTGAAGTATTACCATAAATTAAAATGCGGGTCCTTGCCAAAATGTGCAGGGGGGTGTTGCCAGACAGTACTCCTTACCTGACTCATTAAAGATTCAGCCACTACTCGTCGGACTTTATTGTTAACACGGGGTAGTGCTGCTTTCAAAAGGAAATAATCACTCTCAGAGCAGGGTTTGAAATGCTTTATGAATGAGATGAGCAAACCTGGGCTCATCAGAACTGTTTTAGACTGTTGGGAAACTTGTGAAGTTGCTAACAGGCACGACTTGGGTAGGAATAGCTTAAGTGTGAGCTCAGCTCAGAGCAGCCTTCCGTCATTCTCTCCTGCAGTTAGGAAGACATAATGAAGCACAATGAGGAGAAACAGATACATTGAAAGGAAAGGAAAGATTAAATAAATAATAGGGGAAAAACTTTAACAACGTGATTATTTAGAGAAAAAGCTGGTCTCAAAAGACCCATTGCTTGACACATGAAAAATTGATGGGAGAAAGCAGTAGCAAATAGTTTTCTAGGAGCGATGTTGTATTGGCAGGAGGATGGATAAGATATTTACAAAGCATTTAATTAGGTTACGTCCGGCAGTGTTATGAAGTAGGTGAATGTGTGGATTGTTTCACCTGGTTTTGGATCATCTGGGTTTTGTAAATAAAGAAGAACAAATTCAGCTGAAACAGAGCAGAGTGATTAGGAAGAATTCATATTCTGTAAAAAAATTTCTAGATTAGAATATTGATATTAAATCTCATTATTAATGCTTGTTTTCTACACCGGGTGTATTTGTAATGCTAAAATGCAACACAGCAAATTCATTTTAGGGTAACTTCATTCAAGTCCACAAAGCAAGCAGACACTCTTGTTAGCACCACTGTAAGCCTGAAATACCTCAAGTGAAGAGCATAGCTTGGCTTTGAAAGAAACATGAAGGATTAATTTGATCAATGTTACGGGCAAAATATGGAAAGCTAGATGAGATAAGCTTGACACCAATTCAAAATGTGTCTTCTAATATCTATTTTTCATTGAATTTGTTGTGTCCTACATTCTAGTAAATTTGTTGACTAAATTATGTGTTTAAATTTATGCAGCAAATTCAGGCCGGTGTTTGGGTTCCCTACAATTATTAATTTGTAAGGCTGTGAATACTTATTAATGGCTCTCAGCTTTAGAATGAGCATTTCTGCTTCCAAAGCACTGCACATGACTAATTTATTTTTCTGCTTATTCAAAAGCAACAACTTGTCAAGAAGCCAAATCTACATTGAATTAAAACCATGTTGCTTTGCTTCCATAGAAGAGGTGATACTTGGCTGTTTTTTAAAAAAAGTCACATTTCAAGTGAGCATTAATTCATCGCTGACATTGCAAAGTGTAGAAATCATAGCTATAAGCTGATGGTAAATGAAATATAAAATTTCTCCCATGGCACATTGTATAGAAACCTTACATTTGCATACTATGACTGATAATATGGCAAAATAAAAAAAGACTTAAGTTTGCAGCAGAATACCTTGTCAAAAGAATCCAACGTCTAGTTAATCTTGGAGAAATATGAAGCTGTATCCAATAGCTGCTTTGTTTTGTTTTATTTGGTTTCTGTCCAAGTTGGCACAAAACAGAGTTGTTTATCTGGTTATATCTATGGCCTTGAATTTGTTCCTATGTTGTACTATATGGCCCTGCTTTAAAGGTTCGATTTAACTTTCGGTGTTTTACAGCCTTTACAGCCTGTTGTCAATTCTTCAGTCTTTAGAGAAAGATGAAAACTTTGCAATAATGGTTTCACATTGAATTTGCAGATCCTAATAACAAATATTTTTGGTTGGTGTTACCTGAAAGTGCCAGTTAGATCATGCCACCAGTCAACTGGTTTCTGTGCAGTGGAACTGGATGATTAAATTTATCCGAATTTAAAGTCGCAAGGAGGTAGTAGTAAGTGTCTGTACCACTGCAACCTGTAGTTTTCACTACAATTCTTTATAGCATAACAAGTGTGTTAATCATTTTACAGTGTGAGGAATAAAAAAGTTTCTCAGATGCAGTGCAGCTGTTGAAGAAAAAGATATTAAAAGGGTCATTTAACATTCATAACTTTAGTGAAACAAAACAGAACGATCCTGCTGCTAATTTCAGGGGAGTGTGTGATTAGGCTACTTTATATAGTGGCACCCGCTAGGCCAGGAATTGTGGCTGTGGAAGTGATGAATTAAGCCATAGAGAACAAGTGTCTGTATATGACATTTCATTTTTGGATAGCTGTGGAAAATAATGTAGAAGCTGTACACAAGTACATCGATTCTGCCTGCTTGCCTGGGCAGCAACTTATTTCATAGCAACACTGGTATATAAAGTCTCTGGAACATCCTGGGTAGTACAGAAACCAAAAGAAGAGATGCTTTTTTTTTTTTCCCCCCTCTTAACTAGTCTGGAAGAATGCATATCCCTTTAGCTGATATGCAATAACTGCTGGGTTAAATGCTCTGTTGCTATAGATAATGTGTATAGGTCATTGAACTTCCGTGTAATATTTGAACGTATAGAACAAACACACTCTTCACTCTTGAAACATTGAAGAAATTTACAGCCTTGGGGCTGTGGCTGCCATCCTTCCGGGTGCTTGATGAGTTGAACCGAGCGGAGGGCCTGCAGAACCTCGCAAGCCGTGTTTGGCGTCCTGGAGGAAGCGTCAGTAACATCACACGAGTCGGTGCTATGGGAGCATTGTCTGGTTCCGGCTTCACAGGAAATCAGAAATAGGTACGGGCCTGGAGGAGCTTGCAGTGGCAGCGCTATGACAGCACCTGAGTAACTGGAGGGGCTTGTTTGTGATTTTTGAGTGATTTTTGTGACCAGAAATTCAATGCAAGGAAAAGCTGCACACAGGGTGGCTCTTGTTTGAGTCTCATAGCTTCAGATGTAGAAAGCAACATCTGTGTATGGAGACTGACTATTTACTTTGGAAGTTTTTTAGGTGTTATATAGTTTGCCATTGTAATAATTGCCACAGCACATGCTCTACATATATTTTGAGTAATCTTGCCAGCAACTTGATATGCAGCCAAAGCAAATAAAACCAACACCCCTGCCCCCCCAATCCCTCCCCCCAGATAAGAGAGCTTCAAAACCACAGAGCAGAGCTCTGTTTAAAAGAAACATCAGCTGGAAAAGGAACTTTATTGTAAAAGAGGTGGTAGAGACTTGTTAAGCAATAATGTTACTGTGACACATCCCTTTGTGGAAATGACCAAGATTCACACTGTCCAGACACGCTCTGGTTCAGATCAGTAGGTTACTGGGACCTCGCGCCTTATTCTGTAAAAACAGCTTTGGGCAAGATTTTTCTAGTGGTTTCACCTTGTACGCTGCTCCATGGGCATTAGTGATGGCAAGCTAGGAGGAACAGCGTTGCTTAGACCAAGGCAGAGCCTTGCAGGCAGTGCTCGTCGTGGGGGTCCTGTCTACTCTTCAGCTCTGACCATTGCAACTGCTTGCTGGAAATTCATAGCGAGGCTGTAGGTTTATTCTGAGCCTATTTCTAGGTCAATACCAGGCTTCTACACACAGGGGTACAGTTCCCAGGCTGTCCGCATATAGGTGCGTTTGTAGTGCAGAACAACATTGCTGTCGTCCTGTCTCTTACATAATGAAATTAATGGTGGGAAAGTGCAACTTTCTTCAGGAGGATTTTTTCCTCCTTTACACTGTGAACCTTCTGCAAGCACTACTCTGTAGCAAAAAGATCATCATTCGAGTCTGTAAGACTAATAAATAATACATGCTTCAAGTTTCCAGACAGCTTTGAATGTGAATTCGACTTCTTACAAAGAAGCTTGTGGGAGATTAAATTATGCTATTGATTTTTTTTTTCCCCTTCCCCCTGCCCCTCCCACCCCTTAGTTGCATGTAAAGGCTAACATCTGTCCTAGAGACAAAATTCCAACCAGAGCTGGACAATGTGCAAATGATGTGGAGAAGAGTTACAAGAGCAAGTTCACTTCAGAAAACATTTGAGCAAGAGACATAAACCATTTTTGTACACAAGTGCACATGCCTGTATTTTTAGCTTTGCTAAAAATTGCTACTAGGTCTCAGTCCCTTGGTCAGCATTCCTGAGATACTGAGTTTTGAACGTTTTTCCAGACCTGTGCAGTGGCTCTGTGGACTTTGCCAACATGCTGTTAGCAACTGCTTGAGAATCTACGTGATCGCCAGGCTTGAGGGCTGCAGCGCTCGATGCTTCTGCTTGCGGCTTTCATCAGGATCACGGGATATGCGCTGTTGCTATACTGGGTCATTGCTCTGTTTCTGAGTTTCAGAGATCGCTGTCTCCTACGGTACAAGGCTGCAGAGTTAAGGGTGCAGAGTTGTTGCCACGAAAGTCACATTGCTGTGCTTTGAAATGCCGCTGGAATTTTGGAACCCAGGTAAGAGCTTTTAATGCCTCCTGAGATGAAAAATGCCTCCCCATGCCTCCTATGGAAAAATCTTCTGTTGACAGCACCTGTTAGCAATGGGCATCACTTCTCTGCAGTACCTCAAAGCACATGGTAATTAGAAAAATTGTGACAGTATTCAAGAAAAAAATCGGCTGCTGGTGCAGATAGGGAGAGTTGGAGATGCGTTACAATATGAAGTCCCTCTCTCCACCCTCTCAAGTGTGACAAGCAAATGTATTTTAAATAATATAAACTGTGGCAGCACTGGAGTCAAAGTGTTTAAAAACATGTTAATAGTCTTTCAGACATGAGCTATTTAGCAGGAATTAATAATAATAAAAAATTTGGAGGTAACTATTTCTAGACATCATGTAAAGTGACTGGATCAAGCCAGAAAGCCTCCTTGGAAAGATAAGAAGGTAGGTTTTCTTTCACTTTTGAACGAGCTTTTGCCTTTGTTCTCCAGTTTTGCCTTTTATTATCCCTTATTGCTGCCTTCACGAACGTGTGAGGAGCAATGAAATCTATCAGTATTATCAGAATGAAGGAAGGACACAGCGGTGTGTACACAATGCAGCTATCGCCACCCACCACATCCGTTGCCGTTCCTCCTCAGCATTGGAACTGAACAAAAGTCCTTTTGTCGCTCGCCAGTCCTGCTAAAAATGTTAATAGTATTTTACCTTGTAGCTAACTTCTTAGTGTTTAGTTTAATATCTAGTTTAATAACGTAAGCATGCTGTACAAATAAATCGCAGTAGTATTTTGCGGTACGTGGAAAATCATTATGAATATGCTTTGGTATTTATAACGTTAGTCACAAGTTGATTTGATACTAGGAGGAATGTAGTATGTGACGCTGAACAGTGACAGAAGCTACAACAGCCACATCCGTATATGTATTCTGTAGTGCTACAAAAACATTTTGTTTCATAAGGCTGACATTCAGAAATGCATATAGTCTAACTACAATAGACAACGTACGTTAACTTCTCGTGACCCACAGCCCTTGCAGCAGGTGAGATTTGGCAGTGAAATATTTAATAGATTTCAACAGCAATGGGTCAGAATACACAAATCAGGCAATTGATCATGTTAATCTAATTTGTTCTTACAGCTTAACTCTCTGTGGACGCTGGTAAGCCACTAGCTTCTATTGCTGCCTGTCCTTGGCAGTAAGAGCACCATCCACTTGGAAGAACGTCTACTGCAATTCTTTCTTCATTTTTGTCTCCTTACCTTGTCTTCAACATTATTGCCATCTGTCTTGACTAGATGGATCAATCGAGTGTAGCCTTGGGTGCTATTGTTTGGTTTATGTTTCCCTTACAGAGCGCTTGTGGAGACAATCACAGCTGTTAACGCAGTGAACTGGAGTTTTAAACCTGTTGCGTATCCTTTTCAGCTCACTGTAAGGTAACCTGTTTGACCAAATTCACATTGACCTGGCAGATGAAAATATCTGTCAAAAACTCGATTACAGAACTAGATTTGGGGAAAAATAATAGGATGCTAGTGAAGGTTTCCAGGAAGCTAATTCCTGAAGGAAGCACTCTAAGGTTTTCAGCACATATGCATACTTACGGCATTTAAAAAAAAAAAAAAGTCCCAAACGTGATAATTTTAAACCTACTTATCCAAGTTTGTATTTTGCTAAGTTCTGGGAAGTAAAAATAACTTTGGCATATTAGGTTGAAGGGCAGCATCCCTATAAGTAAGTTTTCTCCATAGCAGAAGCTTGCTGGTGTTTGTGGTTTTGGGTTGGGGCAAGGAACACGAGTGGCTGCAGCTTTCCACTGTGGCGGAGGTCCCCTCTTCAGTATACAAGCTCATAAGGGAAGTGGTAAAACTACATCAAGTGAGGGAGGGATGTCCTGGGGCCTCGCAGAAAGACTGATGGCAGATTTGAGGAGGAAATTCAAGGCGTCTGGTCCGGGTTAATGTAAGCCCGTGTGCCCGCCCTGCCCTTTGGACAATCTGCCTGTCTTGCGTAGGTGGATCCGTTAAGTGCATCTCAACACTGTGGAGTCAGTGTTAGAGGAGAGAATATGCTGCTGGAGATGGGCCAAGTTCTGGTTCCAAATGTTTACGCGGCTTCTCAGCTTTCATGGTTTCTCTGGTGATTGCTTCCATATATACAAAATTTGACAAATAATTGCAGTTTGAAGGGCAGGCTTAATGGAGGTCCATAAAAATGATTCACAGGCAACTGTAAACTGAACTATTACACTAAAGGATAAAAAGCTTCCTTAATGAGCTGTACAAGACAGTTATTGATGTATTTATGAAAACATTCCCAAGTACGTGCAACCAGGGGAATTCAAAGAGAAATATTTAAAGATGGGCTGACAGTTTTCGCATGTAGCAAAACTCCAGTTCCTCTCTAAGGCAGTAAATTTAAAAAAAGTATATATTTATGTGATTTGTAACAAAAAAGAATCAAAACTTGCATTAAAACCAAATGTTTTTCTCTGCCATTGTGTTTATTTCTATTCAAATGAAGAGATGAAGTATGGAGAAAATGGGCAGAGGAGGTTCAGAATATTAATAAGGTAAACCAACATTTTTTTCTGTTGAAATAATTTATTAGAGTCGTGTGACAGAACTGTATTTAAGAGGATGAAATCTAACAACAGTTCAGAGTTTGATTAAGTTTCTTTTCATCCTATCATTGTTGTACGCAATTAGGTTATTCAAGTGTGATCTTTAAGTGTTCACGTTATGATTCATAACCTTGTTCTTCACACCCCAGAGAGAGAAAAATTGGTCTATTGTTATGAATCTGATTAATATATGGATCAATGCATGCCCTTTTAATGTTTATTATACACATGCACTTCTAGTTTGGATAAATGATTATCTCATTGTGTTACTTACTCTTCGTAGGCATGCTGTGTTATTCTCTGAACAACACTGTAGAAGCTCTTTAAGTATTCAGGGCTGACACTTGATTTGGCATTACCTTGTCAGTTGAGATTATTTTTATTCTTGAATGGTTAATAATCGATAAGTTTTAAGCAATATGATTTTCCTTAGGATTACAGCTGCTGTGTTGTGCGACTCCTCCTGCCATAAAGAATGAAGATCTGGCTCATGCTATTAGATCAGCTTTAGAGCTTTTATTAGGTGTACCAATTTCTTAAGTTTATTGCACCGCAAGGGCTGTAGATGGAGGCTGGACTAGTGGATATGTTTCCTTGAAAAGGTGGAGAAGGGGTGAATGAGGAAAAGAGGTGACAAGTTAACCAGTCTATGCAAAACATTGACAACAGACTTACATGTTGCTCATGGGTAAAGCTATCGCTAGTGCTAAAGATTAACAGTCGAAGAGTTTCAGTCATGGGGGTCTCTTCTCCAGTGTCAAGAAGGTTGCAGTGAAACTGAATTTCAGCCCAGGTGATGATGTTTGCCATGTTTTCACTTATAAAAAAATGGAGTATATCGTTTGGCTAAAAACATTCATCAACTTCTCAGATGTCAAGGAAGCATTTGGTAGCCTCCACTATGACTTGTGAATCTTTAGAAGTGTAGTATATCTATTGGATTTTAAGCTTTTTCTAACTTTCTCCTGGGATACTAGGATTTGGTTTTTCTTTTTTCCTTGACATTATTCGATTGCTTAAAGTTTTGCTTTTGACTGATCTTTCTATTCTGCCTGCTCTACTAGGATGCAGTAGTTCTAGTCCACAAGTGTCATTGTGATAATGGCCTTAGAATGAAAGGTGGTTTATGGATTAAGGATCGTGTCAGTGGAAAATTGGTGTTGGTTGGTTTGCTTCTATGCGGGAGCGTAAGGGAAGGAGAGTAGGATTAGGAATACCAAAAAATGTGATAGTTATGGGGGCACAGGAGTACACTTATGTTCTGTATGAATTCTCAAGCCTCGGGTAAATTTTCAGTCTGGCTCTGTATATCGTGAATCTGACTCTTCGTATGGAACAGCCTGTGTTAATTATATCTTGAATCTCTCTTGCACTGAATTGTCAGTGGTTGAGAGAAAGAAACCCATTGATCAAAGCCAGATTTTTTCAAGCAGTTTTCTTGAAGCTAGTATACTAATTTGTAAATAATAAAACCAGTATTTTTACACCAACAGTTACGTCATCTCCCTTGCAAGCAGATTATGTTATGCAATTTAGAGCCCAAGTAAGGCTTAATTTCAGTGGATAAACCCTTGTGGCTATTGTGAAAACATTTGCACACTCACGGTCTGTATTTGATTTCTTGGTACATATGCACAATTAAAAATTTGATTTTAGTTTTGATTTAGATTAAAATTTTTGACTCAAATACAGTTTATGGATTATGCATTTCAACTTTGACAGCCTTTACTCATGCCCCTGTTTTGAAGACACATCTGCACTAATAAGCTCTCGCTCAGTCTCTTTGCTCGGCTGAGATGCCTTTTGACGGAAGCTAATGGAGGTGCCTTTGTTTCCATCAGAAGAACTGAAGCGTTGTGCACGCAGGGTAGTTCACAGCGACAAGTCCGTACGTAAGAAGGGAAGAATTCCTGAATGATTCTCTGTGGTTGTCAAACTGTGTTACATCCCTTGTATTCACTGCTTTGCCTGTTGCCTTTGGAAGATTGTTACTGTCAGTGCATGAAGGACCCTGCTCCTCAGATACCTTGATAATATTAGACCCTCTTCTGTATTGTTTTCAGAAAATACAGTGGGTAACATAACTTTGTACAATCTTTAGCAGTTCCAGGCGCATTATAACTCAAAAATTACCCTGTCAATAAGAACTTACGTTGCCCTGCAGCTACTAAAAATGTCAGAGAAAATTATATTGGCCCCTCCAAGGTAATCCTTGTTTCCATTCTGCAGGCTGGAACAATGTGATGTTCACATGGGCAGAGGGAGCCCTGTTAGAGCCGAGGTTACACGACGCCGATACTCCAGAATTCCCAAATCTGTACAGAGCGGGTCTTTCCTTGAGCAGCCCTCAGACAAGTATGTTTTAGCTGAGGATGCAAAAGAACTGAGATCCACTCAGATTTATGGGGTGCCTAAATTACTTCAGGCAGCTGTGCTGTTAGATGAGAGTGCACATAGACCGTTGTCAGATTTCGTCTTCCCTCTGGAAGAGTAGTTACCTTGGCAACTATCGTATTGCATGAGATTTTGGTTGCTAGTAACTAACACAGTAGCTAAATCTGACCTGTGGTATGTAATACTCAATGCATTTCCTTAGGTGGCAAACACGTGACGGCACGAGGAGTTATGCTATTTGCAATGTAATGGGATGAGTTCATGCCAATAGCAGTGCTATATGCAAAATTTTTAGTAGTGCGTTACCTAAAACGGAGGCCTGTACAGTATTACACACATAATCAGCACTCTTGCTGGAAGAGTCCAATGAGGGTGAATGTAAGTAAAACCCTCTTATTTACCACCCTTCACATCTTTAGTCTAAGATGCCTTATTAAACTTTGCTAATAGAATAATAAGACTGTATATTTCCTGGAGAATCGTCTTAAAACTTGGACGGTGGGAGTTGGATTAGCTCAGGCTGCTGACTTTTTTTAAGACCTCACATAAATAGAAGAGCGTGTGTGCATTGTGTCAGTTTTCAGAACAGTCTAAACAGAGTGTGCAGTAATACCTAGCACTTTTTTTTTTCTTCATGCTCCTCCTCTCCAGTCTGGGACAGCTGTAACTCCCAGGAGCATGAATGGTGTTTTAAGGTAAGGAAGGAGTTGATAAGTGCTGACAGATAGCGTAACCAGAGCTATCCAGACCTGACCTGCTCTGCAAGCCCTCTGTTGAATGTGCTTGCTCCTTACCACTGCACCTCATTCTCTATGGCCACATAGTTCAGTATAACAAAGCCCCTTACTGAAGACCTCGGGATTCATAATTCTTCTGTTGTTTTTGTGATGATTCTATAAAATGTCAGTAGGTCTTGTCAACAGAGCTGATCAATGAGACCTGTGTAGGAGAATCATGAAACAGATCAATTCTGCAATGAATCTAAAGGATTTTTTTCTGATGTACACTTTTTACAGCAGAAACTGCAAAGAATAAGTATTTACCAGTATCAGTGTGTGTTGCTAAGTCATTCCTGAAGTACAAGGGTTTTGGATGCAGGTGTTCCCCTGAGTTCCAGGTGTTCCATGGTACTAGTTACCAACAGTGGCCAGCTACCACTATTAATTATCATTAACTACCTGATACAGACTTCAGAGACCCATGGACAAGTCAAAGCTTTTTCTTTCTTTATACCTTACATCCTTTTAATATTCTAATCACTTTATTAGTTTTCCTAGCACATTAATTCATGTAATTCTCATTATTCTGTATGGATTTCTACCACATTTGACTTTTTTTTTTTCAACTTATTATTTGGTAGTTCCATTGTTTTTCAGCTCTTCCTGGAGTGGATGGAGTGCACACCTAGAAAAGACTGCAGAGAGAAATCAGTGTCTAACAGAGCCAAATTCAGACTTAGGTTAACTCCAGTAAGCTCAGGAGAGCTAGGCAATGATTGAGTTTTGCCAAGAAATTTGGAAGGTTGAGCAAAAAATCGGAGATGTTCATAGTAGAAAAAGCTGTACTCCTTACATGGAAAGTTAGAGCTCGGAGTGGTTTTCTTGACTGGCTTTCTTTGCTGAAGATGTCGGGGTGGGTTCGCCTGTATAAGGAATGCTGATGAGAATAGGACAAGAAATGCTGATGTTGGGTGGTTTTTAGTTTTTTTTTTTTTTTAATAGAGGTTTGAAAATTCCTCAAAGAAAAAGAAGACTCAAAAGATAATTATTTTGCTTTGTAGTTACTTTTTATTTAATATATTTATCTTGGAGGGGTGTATTGGGTTTGCGTGGCAAGGTTTTGGTAGTGGCGGGGCTACAGGGGTGGCTTCTGAGAGAAGCTGCTAGAAGCTTCCCCCATGTCCGATAGAGCCAGTGCCAGCCGGCTCCAAGACAGACCCGCCGCTGGCCAAGGCCGAGCCCATCAGCGACGGTGGTAGCACCGCTGGGATAATGTATTTAAGAAGGGGGAAAAATCCTGCACAACTGCAGCCAGAGAGAGGAGTGAGAATATGTGAGAGGAACAACCCTGCAGACACCCAGGGCAGTGAAGGAGGAGGGCAGGAGGTGCTCCAGGCGCCGGAGCAGAGATTCCCCTGCAGCCCCTGGTGCAGACCATGGTGAGGCAGGCTGTCCCTGCAGCCCGTGGAGGTCCACGGTGGAGCAGATATCCACTGCAGCCCGTGGAGGTCCACGGTGGAGCAGGTATCCCCTGCAGCCCGTGGAGGTCCACGCCGGAGCAGGTATCCCCTGCAGCCCGTGGAGGTCCACGGTGGAGCAGATATCCACTGCAGCCCGTGGAGGTCCACGGTGGAGCAGATATCCACTGCAGCCCGTGGAGGTCCACGGTGGAGCAGATATCCACTGCAGCCCGTGGAGGTCCACGGTGGAGCAGATATCCACTGCAGCCCGTGGAGGTCCACGGTGGAGCAGATATCCACTGCAGCCCGTGGAGGTCCACGGTGGAGCAGGTGGGTGCCCGAAGGAGGCTGTGACCCCGTGGGAAGCCCGTGCTGGAGCAGGCTCCCAGCAGAGCTGTGGCCCCGCGGAGAGAGGAGCCCAGGCTGGAGCAGGTTTGCTGGCAGGGCTTGTGACCCCCCCGCGCCGGAGCAGTCTGCTCCTGAAGGACTGCACCCGTGGAAGGGACCCACGCTGGAGCAGTCTGGAGAACCGCAGCCCGCGGGAAGGCCCCACGTTGGAGCAGTTCATGGAGGACTGTCTCCCGTGGGAGGGACCCCACGCTGGAGCAGGGAGGAGTGTGAGGAGTCCTCCCCTGCGGAGGAAGGAGCGGCAGAGACAAAGAGCGATGGACCGACCGCAGCCCCCATTCCCCTGCGCCATGGGGGGAGGAGGGAGAGAAATCGGGAGTGAAGTTGAGCCCGGGAAGAAGGGAGGGGTGGAGGGAAGCTGTTTTAAGATTTAGTTTTTATTTTCTCATTACATTACTCTGATTTGATTGGTAATAAATTAAACTCATTTTCCCCAAGGTCGAGCCTGTTTTGCCCGTGGCGGTAATTGCTGAGTGATCTCTCCCTGTCCTTATCTTGACCCATGAGCTTTTTGTTACATTTTCTCTCCCCTGTCCAGTTGAGGAGGGCAGTGACGGAGCGGCTTTGGTGGGCGCCTGGCAAAAGAAGAAGAAACCAAGTAGTTTTGCATTTTTCATTTAACGATCACATCTTCTCATGTGCTTTTAAAGTGTTGGTGGCTTTGTTCTCATTAAGAATCATATCTTGAGACAAGAGTAACTTGTGGCCACCTGCTGATGCGGCAGTTTTCATTGTGGCTGTCTTGCCCTAGCACAAGCTGCCCTACTGCAGCTTGATTAAACCCTGCCAAAGAGTTCTCATGCTGCTGCCAGAGTGGGAGGCAGAGGCTGTTGAGCTGGGTGTGTGCTCGTGAAGCTGTGGCATCGTTGCCCAGCTGATATGCTCATCTCTGTAATAAAACACTGACGGTAAAGTCACAAAGTACCTTTTGCATTGCTGCATGTGCTCTTTATATGCTGGAGTCTTAAGGAAACACTGAGACAAGTCTATAGGCAAAGTGAAGGGCAGGGAGGGTAGGATTCTTGTTGTATAAATGCATCTGTTCTTATGGAAAAGGAACAATGGAAACATGTCAGTACGCTTTTCAGAGCATCTATGGATGTGGATGGGGTTGCTCAAATGTGGCACATGATCAGGACTGTTGATTCCTGCCGTAATGAGCAGACTGAAAACTTCAAAAGGAGATTTCTAGCTGCGACTTGCTGTGTGTGTTCACAAGGCCTGTCAGTCTGCCGTTCCCATTTGATTTAGGATGATGAAAGCAGAAGCAAAATCAAACTCAAAGTGAAGTGAGTTTGGTTTGATGGGATTACAGCTCCCAGCGCTCTGAGGAAGAAGTGATGATGCCTGTGGCAAGTGTGATGATACACCACTGCCAGATGTCACGTGGCAATGGACAGGCACCCCAGCACTGGCTATAAATATGGGTAAAAGTGTTGCAAATGGAGTCTAATTTTCAGCTTTCTGCCTCTGTAGCTGTTCAGTTCTGGGACTTCTGGTTGGATCCACCACAGAGTTGACATTGAACATGTATGTTGCTGCTTTCCCAAAGCTTAGGACATCTGCAACTTCAGGTTTTTAGCATTGTATGATTTTTCACAGGTTCAGCTCAGTCTTTGGGTAAGCAAATTGTTTCCTATGCGTATTTCTAAGTTCTGTGGAGTTTGTGAGACTGGCCAGCTTCACACCACAAAACAGTTCTTGAAAAGGGAAACAATTGCATTTTCCCACCTTTAACACTAGATTATTGGGAGTCGTCACTAAGTTATTCTGTTTTGCCCATGTCTGTAAACAACTGCATGAAGTAGCTAGCATGAACAAGTTAAAAATGAAATAGTTTTACCTTTTTAAAACGTAATGCTTTATTCCTAGTAAAGTAAGGACTGCGTCCCAGAAACCTCATTCAGTTTTCCAGCTGCCTGTAGAAGGTCCTCTGTGCCCCACATTTTTTTCCAGCTGTATCAGTTTTATTAGAGATATTCCCTCCCCTGAAAACTTCTCTTATTCCTAAAATACCAGGCTATAAATGCTCCTGCTACATCATGTTGTACAAAGGCATTTGAATCTGTGTTTGTGCTGGCATACTGGCGAGAATAATATCCTTTGCTGTGAATCTGCGAAAATACTGCAAATGCATTGTGGGGGATAACATACACTCAATTATACAGAGATCTTTCAGAATTCCTACAAAGAGAACAACAAAACTGACAGCCAGAAACACACTAACAAAATTGCGCAAAGCATTTGCTCAGTAGAGTGGGATTTTATTCCTGTGCACTGAAGAACAATGACAAACAACATGCTTGCTGCTATATTAATAGGTTTTATTTCACTACAGCTCTTAAATCACGTTGTTCAGCTTGTCATGCTTTTGCCGTACTAAACCCTCCTGTAAGACTTTGCTCGTACCTTACTCACGTGCTATCCCTTCTGATAAATTTGCCAGGCAATGAAACTGGATAGAAATGTTAGGGTGGTGCTAACAAGAAGGTATGGACTCCTGCAGTGAGGAGGAATGACATTGTGACTCTTGTGTTTTGTCTGATGTCTAGCTGTTGAAATCCTCCCATCCAGCTTGTGAAAAATGTATAAAGTTTGCAATTCTTGTGTGGAATCTCTTAGGGCATTGTCTAGTTTTTTCAGTTTAAATTTGTATGTTCTATATACTTCTGTGATCTTTATTTTTAACAAATAGTTCATACTTAACCAGTGTTTGAAAGCTAACGATCAGACTTAGCTCTACAAATGAGTGTGAACCCTGGTGTGTAGGCACAACCTTTTTCTCCTAATGACTGTCTGTATTTAACCTCATTTTCCCTGCTGCAGTACTTAAAAACAATTAACTCCACTCTCATTGCCTTTACATGGACAGCATTGAAACATGTGATGGAGTCCGGTTTTGTCTGCAAGGCTAAATGAACTTAAGCCATCTTAACGTAGAGCATTTAATGATCTAAGATTGTTATTAATGATGGGAGGCTGACCAACGCGTCTCAGCTATGTTGTTCTCTCCTGTATGTCTTGTTTTCCAGACTAAAATCAGTATGTATAATAAACTTCCCCTAAAGGAAATTTTCCAATAGCCGCATACACTGTTGATGCTGCAATGCCTGGCTGTTTTGCTTTTTACACACAAACAGAAATCTGGCAAGTGAAACTGAATTTGTTAGATCATCTGATATTCAAATGGAGGATAATTGAAGCAAAACAGTTGCAGAAATGTAGCTCAGTAAAACTTGCTTCTCCCAGAGCAAGGATTTTTGTCTTTGCATTAGATTACAAAACAGCTGGGTTTTAGACTAACTTGCTTTCTAAATAATGGAACAGCTACCAGTAACATCTTTTAGTTTTAAAAAGCTGCCATATTTATTCATTATTTATAGTTATTAGTTATTCTGGTGGCTTTCTTAGTCCAGTCTGTATTGTAGGTATTTAGTCATAGTTCTGTTTTGTGGCTGGGTTACTGTTTTCTCTGTGCTTGCAACGGTGACTTTCAGTGTTGAGACTTTCAACCATGGTGATATACTCAGGGTAGGTAATGTCACCCACTGAGGCTGCCTGAGAGTTCCCACTAAAAATCTTATTTTCTAGTATTTATCTACAGTAGTTTGCTGTATAGACTTCTTGTTGGCTCTCACCTGCTAACACTTAGATCCCAGTGAAGTGTCTTGGTTTAGCCAAGTGAGTTGGGAGTTGAAGCTTTCCTTGTCATCACTTTCAGACTCTCTTTCTTGTCTGAAATCCCTAATTGTTTTTATTGGACTGCAGCATGTGGACATGACCATGGGAATAGTTCTTCAATTCTGTTTAAACCTTTCAGATGCTGTTGATGGACTTCACTGCTGGACAGAAGGCATTTGAATGATGGTTTGTTGTTGCAGACCTTCTGCAGAATCTGTCAGCACGGTTCTGGAAAGCATCTAGATAGCATCATGCATTAGTAATCTAATGACCCTTTCCACTCAGGGCTGTTTCTTCACATCTTAAACAGCTTGGCAATACTAAAAAAGTATCTGACAGTTCAATACAGTTGTGTAACAGAAGTCTTTCTAATTACATTTCACCCTTTGACTGTTTTCATCCCAAAAGCAATCCCAGCGGCCAGAAATTACAGGAAGCCTCAAAAGACAATGGAATTAATAAATGAAGGCAATTGACTCTGGAAGTGGGCTTTCCTTCGAGGCAAGAGCCATTTCAGAACAGCGTAAAGGCCCACCGGCATGGCTGTGTGGAAGGAAGGGTGCTGCCATGGCTGGTGTACTTGGTCTGCGGGAAAACCACGCTGTGGAGACTGGACTCTCATTCTGTGAGCGCACAAGGAATGCAGAGCCTGACTCATTTACTCACAAGTCAGACTGCGATGCTTTTTATCTCTAAGTACTACGGTGAATCCTTTATCGTATATATTAATTGTCTTTACCAGTCATTGATGTACAATAAAGAGAGAGCAATAAAAAAGATTTCTCTGCCAGAAAAATACATTAGAAACTCAGACAGGAAACTGGGTTAATTTTCACTTTGGCACAAGCATAATTCCTGACCAGGCACTTAATAAATTCAGAAATACCTGAACAGGCAGGCTTAATATTTGTTTTTTAGAAGCATCCTTCCGACAGGTGCTTGGATGCTCAAATGAAAAGTGAACACGGGGCTTTAGTTGAGGGTAGCTAGGCAATTCATGACATTAAGATTTCTTTCTTTTCACTTAACATATTTATAACTGGCACTGATTTCCTATTTTGCACTTTTGCTTTAAGAATGACTTTTTAAAAGGCAAGTGTCTGTTCCATAGGGATCTTTTTCTCTGTTTATACTTGCCCTTTAAATGTATAAAGTAGTCTAATGTAAATGACAGCTTTTGGACTTTGCCCTAAATACACAGCAGTATAAGCTATTTTACTTTTGTTCCTGCAGTCACCGCATTTATTATAGTTCTTTATTTTCTCCACACTAGATTTCTTGGATTTCACTTTTTGGTAGCGGTATTTCTGTGTGTCTGTGGAAGAACACTGATCGTTTTGCCCAAATCATCACTGTTTCTTACTGCAAGGAGGAAAAAAAAAAAAAAATCTAATTTTAACAAATTGTAGACAAAGTTTTTATAAATGACTGTTGTATGTTGATGAGTTACTGTAATTAACTGAGGCCCTGATCCTGTAAAATTATTCTGTGGGTACATTGCTTTACGGAGATACCGTTTACATTAATGGAATTCTTCTGGTTGTGTGAATCTAAGCGCACATAGATTTTTTTTTTTTTTTTTTTTTTGGAGAATCAGGATCAACATTTTTAGTGCTACACTTCGATATGTTAATTCATTAGACACATTAATATCAGCGGAGGGGATCTTATATGCATGTTCATAATGCTGGGCATGCTTTATGGGTGTACACGCATACTCTTCCCTGTGGACCTGCAGGAGTTTTGGATGCTCCGAAGACGTGATGCCAGAGTCAGGGTGTGCACGCAGTGTATCCCTCTCCGGGGGTCACGTAGTTCAGCACGCATCTCGCATGGTGTGGCGATATCAGATGCTCAGCGGTTTTGAACACTCATCTGGCGTACAACTCTCGATTCCAGTGAGAGGAGACTAGTGACTTGAAAATCAGTTGTCTACAAAAAAAATTGATCCCGCACTCATAGGCAAAGCAGATCCTCCAGCCATAGCCGAATCACAGCAGCCGTGGTGCTGAAGCTGCTGACTAATACATGCCACGACTGCTGCCAAGACTGTTCTGCTCATTTATAGAGGTCATGGATGACTCCAAACAGCACATGTTCCACATTAGTGCCCAGAGGCAATTGCTGTTTACATCATGACAGTGTCAATTATCACCTACAACACTCCTGCAAGGAGTAAAATGGCACCGACAAAGATGCTATTGTTTGGCCATTTGCTTCCTTAGTCCTCCGATAATGCCAGTGTCCAACCACTTCTCTAGTGATGCTTTTAAGGCCACGAAGTCTTGCAACTACAGCGTGTTGAAAGCTACGGCCTCTCCCGCCTGCGAGTACATGTGTCTGCATGGGAAAATGTGCTGTTTAAAGAAAAGCTTCCGCCACTCTGTGACTTTTCAGATCAAGCGACATTGTAATTCTGCTGGAGAAGCTAAATAGATCATTGCGATGGAGTAGCCAAATCAGGATTTGACAGAGAGAAAGGATGAGCGCACAGGGGAGGAATTTTTAGTGTCTGCAGTCATCATATTTAAATCTTAGATAAATTGTTAAATAGGCCCTGGCTGCCCCTTTCAACGCTGCTGCAGAGTTTGCGGATGACCGCTGCTCTGCGGCTGTAGGGCAGCCATTGCCATGCTGCTCTAATGAAAGAGGGAGAAATGTCAGTGACTCAGTGTGGTGTCAACTGGGAGACACCCAGGGATCGCTTGCTCTCCAGGGAACAGCGGAGACCAGAGGTGACAATATCAAGTTCAGTCCCTAAGTCTCTAGGACAGCTTCGGTGTCAAGAGCTGGGTAGAAAAGCTGTAAACGGACTCACGCGCTGCTGCCGCGGGGTCTTCGTGCCGCATTACTGGCTGTGACTCTGCTTTGTGTACAAATGCTCGCTCCTTTGAAGCGGGCCTTTCCCTCAGCCCTGTTCCTCAGAGGTGTCCCTCTGAACTTCCACAGCTGCTGCGACCCGGTGCCACTGCGGCGCTGCGTGCAGGCGCAGCGGGTGCAGCCGGGCTGTTCCCCGGGCTGTGCTCGGGGAGCTGGCAGGGGCTGTGCCTGCTGCTGTTTGTTCTGCCCAGAAAGACTTCCTCTCCAGCAGGACAGTAATCTGGCACAGCTTTAAGACTAAATTTGTTTTAGGGAGACAAAAAGAAAAGAAAAAAGAAAAAGCTGACAGCTTTATTTTTTGATTTGTTTCTTATTTAGAGCATGTACTAATGATGTGTTTAGTAGAAAATCTGGAGCAGGACTGAGTTCATTTAATAGTTGTTTCCCTACCGCTGGTGAAGATCTGTTTTTTCCCCAAGTGCATCCCATCTTGCCTCTAGGGAGAGCTAGTACAACGTTTTCTGTGATTTTCCAACTGGAAAAAACTATGTTGTTCAAGCATAACTTCTCTTCATGAATCTCTCCCTTTCAGTAGTAGATTGTCAACTTAAGAAAAACTGAAAAAATCTGATGATGAAGCGGAAACATCTTGTTTGATCATTTTCAGAGTAGCAGATTTGGGGAATTTATTCCAAGACAAATTTATTGCCTACATTTATATTGTTACATGGTCAAAGAGAGTGGAAATTAAAATGAACTCTCCTGAAGAGTTTTTTTAAATGTCATAGGAAATGTTTTTATTCTTTTGAATTGTAACAAATCTGCAACATGTAAAAATTGCAGACTATCCTGTAAAATTGCAGGGTTTTGTTATAGTTCTTACCAGTAACAGGGATGAATTTTACAATTTCTTTTTTTTTTTTTTTCCCCCCACACAATTAAAATACAGATTTTGGTTTCTTTCTTTGACCTCTTGGCTTCCCTTTCCAGAAGGAAGGCAGGTATAAAGCAAATACGAGGGATTAGTGGACTAATCTTAAACAGGAATTTTATTCTGGACTCAGTGGGATAAGCTATCTGTTGATGGGCCATGATCAGCCAAATTGTGCTGCTTGTTGGAAAAGTGAATGTTTATGCAGTGCTCTCTGGGGCAAAATTTACTAAACTCTCTGACAGCCTTAGGTGCACTTATACATGGAATTCTGCTCCACACAAAAACCAGTGTCAATCACATGAATTGCTTATGCAACAAAATGTTCCTTGCTGATAATGGCATTTGTAAGTTGCAAGGGAACTTTTTATCCTTCTCGGTGATTAGGGCTGAAAACCTAATTATAACATGTTATAACATCAAGTGATGCATTCCTGCAGCTATCGCTCCCTTTGAACACACGTAATTGACTGCAGAAGCAATCACAGTTCTTGTTGTAATAGAAAATAGCAACATGCTCTGAGAACCTTGGTGAAAGAAACTTGAGATAGCATTCTGTAGGAAACCCCCTTACTGACCTCAGGAAGGTTTTTGATGCTGAGCTAAGGCAGAACCCACTTTCAGCCACTGTGGTAGAAGCCACTGTGGGCATTATCATTATTGCAATTTACTCCTGGCCATCAGCACATGCAATGAGATTACCTTCCCTTTCATCTTGGAATAACCTAGAACTCAGCCCATTTTGTTGTCTGATGAATTTACCCAGACAACGAATTTACATTAAACAGTGGCAAAACCTAGTCTGTAAGGAAGTCAGTGTTCAAGGATGATTATTGCTAGTGTAAGGAGCTACAACGCTTAGTTTAATAATTATGGGATATTTGTTGTGTTAGTGCTATAGGAGGAGCCCAGGTAGAGAATACAGGATTACTCTTTCAAAAGGAAGAAGCTCAACTCTTTCATTTGTATTTTTAAGTGGGTCAGCCAGAGCACAGATGTTTGATGGAACAGGAATGGCTGATAAATTAAATTGCACAGAAACACATTCTCTAGCCTTGTTCTTCAAAACACTGCCAAATGCTAATCAGAGGGATTGACTCTTTAGATACTGTCATGGGAGCGCTGGGTTGCTGATCTGCCATGAAAGAGGAAGAGATTACGACAACTGTGTGTGTAATTCTGGAACTATTAGAAAGTTCCCTAGTTTATGCCAACCCTATACAAGTTAGTGTAGTCCTTTTCCCTGTGAAGTTCAGGCCACATCATGGGAAAATCTTTGGTTTCATTGGTCAGCAAAACTTCTGGGTTAGTTCCCAGGTTGGAGGACTAGGGAAAGTAGAGTTTCATTCATTTATTAGCCTAATTAAAGATGACTCTTTACGTTATCTGCAACAGCCTGCCTTCTTTCTGCTGTGAGAGGTGCTGCAGAAGCCAGGTAGCAGGTCTGTGTTGTAGTTTTTGTTCTTACATGTTATCTCCTGTGAATGCTAGAAGTTCCTGAATGAGGACAACAGACTGAATTTTCAGAAAACTTCTTTACAGAAAAAACCCATGCTCTTGTGCCTGTGCCAGATTTATTGTTCATAAATTGGGTTAGTTTATTTGAACAATGGGCTTGAATTATTTGACCCAGCTGGCCAGAATGAGCTAGTAATGGAAAAAGAGCTCTCCATGTTACATATAAAATTCAAGTTAGTTTAGGATGAATATGTGAGACTTACTGTACGTGCACAGGTGTTTGCATTGGTTAATAGACCTACATTACTTCCTTAACTGTATCTGCAAGGCAAGTCTGCAGATCCCACAAAAAATCATCTCTTTGCGGCTTATTATGGTCTACTCTAAGAAAGAAATATGAGAAACGTTCTAAGATTACAGTTTTATACATTAGCTTTTATACCAACTCTTTAGACATGAGGCTCAATCAAGTCCAAGAATCTTGTTTGCTTCCTGTGTTCAGAGAGAAAATTAATTTAAACTATACAATGATGATAATGAGCTGTGCTGTATGGTTATGGCACGTGACTATAAATATGTATTTTGCTTAGAATTTTTCAGTTCTTAAGATAGGAAATTTTCTCAGTGCTTTACTTATAGATGAGATCATGGTTACAGACTAGGATATATCTAGTGTGGTTGAATTAGTTTATCAGACCTCAAGAAAAGTTGAACTAGGGGAACAGGCGTAATCTGTTATTTTTCATTTAAAAATACTTTGTGACTTTGATTTTGCAGACAAAAATCACTGAAGTTGGATTTCAGCAATCCGGGTTGAGTAAGACTTAACAAAAAGATTCTGTGTAAAAGCTGAGATTTAAGATACCTGTGTAGGGGAATACATACTATGTCCTTAGACCTGTATGCCTCAAAGTTGTTCTTATAAATATACCTGAGGGGGAAAGAATATAGACACTTTACAGAGTTTGTGTGATCTGTACCTCCACTACAAGAATCACAGATACCCACACTGTGCCCCTTATGGTGCAGGGTTTCAGAGTGGAGGTTCTTTTTTTCCCTTGTTACCTTCAGCACTCATTTTGTCATTCTGAACACTCTGAGCTCTTCATCCTGCAAACCTGAATAGCCTTTTGAAGTGTTTACTTCCAAAACCTTCAGACAAAGTCCATATTTATTTTCTGTATTGCTTTGTAGGATTTTTTTTCCATATCATAATTTGGATTTTTTTAAAAAAATTCTATTCTATTTTTAAAAATGTTTCTTTTCTCTTTTTTAATGTTTCCATTCTGTATGGACTTGGTCGTGATAGGTTAATGGTTGGACTCAATGATCTTAAGGGTCTTTTGCAACCTAAATGATTCTATTATTCTATTTAAAGAGATATATGTGACCTGTATAATTTAATTTGTGTCCCTAATATCAGTGGGGATGTGTGAGCCTGAAATACCAACAATTCCATTGAATATATGTGGATTTAGAAGAATAAGAAGGGAAACAGCCAGTTACCGTGTGGTATGTCAGATGCTTTAGTGTCTGGGATCTATTTTGTTAGCATCTAGAAATCACTCTTCCAATCACATCTAAAGGAGCCAAATATATAAATTATATTTACCATGTCATGTGCCATACAAATATGGGACAACCCTTACTCCAGGGAGCTCCTAATGGACCTGGGTTAGTAACAAGCTTAATCTTAAGAAAACTGTGGCAAATTTTTCCATAGTGTTTGTGAGCTACTTGGGCTCCTCCTGAAACCCATGGGACCCCTGGAAAGCCCCTGAAAGATGGTTTCTCTTGGCACTGACATTATATTTGATGTTTGTTAACTATGTCGCTGTTTCATAAGAAATAGTCACAGATTCTTAGTTCATTGTGGTCTTGAACCAGACTGGAATCTGGTTCTGGAATTTGGGTATTAGTGATGGAATCTGGGTATTAGTGATGTGAGACCTTATCTGCTGCATGCAAGTGGCTTTTAGTACTTTCTAATCCTTGGAAAACTTTTAAGGATATAGATGATCTAGTCACTTAATATGACACCTGGCCATTTATTCACTGAGTTGCTTACCCAAGTTAGGCATTTTTGACTCTGAATTCTGCCCGATTGATTTACGAAGATATTGAATAGTTACTTTTAGGCTTGTTTTCCTTTTTATACCACTGTACGTTTCCAGAAGCAATGGTATTAAGACAGTACTGAAAACTATTAGAGCTGCACAGTTGGAGCATCATTTTACAAAGTATTGTTTCTGCACCTATAATTTCTGGATAAATTTGTAAATGTTCACGTATCTGCTTGAGGCAAGCTCAGTTCAACAGTGAAGTAAATTTTTTCTTTCCTTTTTTCTTTTTTTCTTTCCCCAGAAACAGCAATGAAGCTATACCTTCTACATTTAAAATTTTTATTGCAGGAGGAAAATGTATTAGAAATGAAACTAGTGTGCAGCACAAAGGAAAAATTTAAATGTTTGTGAAAAATCTTACTTAGTTTTATTGGTGCTAGGCAAGATCTTGGAGATACCTTTCAAAGGATGTTCAGTTTTCTCAAAGGAATTGGGGCAGAGACATTCTGACATTAATAAGTAAGAGAGAGTAAATAATAGGTATTATTTGCACAGGGGAAAATGATTTGAGTGTAACATAATAAGATAATATAGAGAAATTAAGTGGTAAAAAGATTTTGGTTTAACAGCAAAAACTGCATGCTGAAAATTTGCCTATTAATTTAATTTCACTGCAAGTTCCCTGTGAAACTTAAAGTCTCAGGGGGTCATTTGTCAAATCTTCAGTTAATGTTTCATTAAAAGTAATTTAAACTCGTGGAGAATGTAAGTAAAATTTGCAAGTGTACATTATCTCCCCCCCGCTTCACACTGTCTTGACCCTTCTGGCTAACTTTGGCTGCTGCTCATCAAATATTGAGCAGCTGTTAGTATAATTGCATTCACTCCACATCCCTATGAAAGATAATCAAGTCTGGGCTTGCCAGGCAGGCCAAGCAAACAAGAAGAGCTAAAGAAAAAAAACCCAAAACCCTGAAAAAACATCCCCCCCCCCCAAAAAAAAAAAAAAAAAAAAAAAAAGGGAAGAAAAAAAGGTCGTTGCCAATATATTGCATCCTGAGCTGGGATTAATAAAGTGAACTGTCACTTTTCCTTGGCGGTTGTCTCATCCCTCATCCATGCTGTTCAGAAGGCCACAAGGAGGGTGAAAGTTCAGTACCAGCTGAGGAGTTTTTTGATGCTGCTACTCCTGGAGTTTATCCAAAAGAAAATATGAATAGAGCATTTTAAAAATAAAGATAAGCCTAGTTCTTAAAAATACTTAAGAATGTTCAATAGCCCTAGTTGAGAGTGGTTCAGAATGAGAGAGACAATGGTGATGGAGTTGAGAAGACCTGCAGGTGTCTTGTTTTAAGAACACCTGTGAGAAATGTGCATGTAGATGGCTGCTCCTGGCCTGCTCTTTTTATTGTATGCTAAGTTAATGGACATTTAAGAGGAAGAAATTGCTTTTTAACACTATTTCTAAATACTTGGGCTGATATTTTCTAAGGCTTAGATGCAGGCATAACTTTAAAACTAAAGAACACTGTGCACCTATTTTAATGAAGATATTTCATTTTCTGACCAGGTAGGTGAATTGTAAGCTCTTTCAAGAAAGAAAAACCCTGTCAAAGGTCACAAATGGTCTTTGATACTTTTGCACATAAATTGTAGTTTGTATATATTTATCCCATTAGAGATGAGCTTTACTGGCATGATTAGAAACTGTTGTACATGATTTTGCTGGTAATGCATTAGCTTAAATATATTTGGCCTGATTAACACCAGCTGAACTTAATTTATTACATGTGTGATTAGGACTGAAATATGGCGTTTTGTCTAGTTTCATCAGTGTGACTGGGAAGAGTCTTGCCCAGTATGGGTTTGCCTGGTGCATGGCAGAGTCTTCAAGAAAACTGTCGTGCCCACTTAGCGTCCGTGAACAGGAAATCCATTTTAGCAGATCTGGAGAAGTAGCTAGCAGGAGTGCTGTGACAATTTCAATTAAAGGTCTGAGAATGGTAATTATGTTTACATACCAGCAGTCTGATTAAATGTAAACTAATTATGTGAAAAGCATAAACTGTGACCTGAATTACTCTTGCTGAATCACAGTTGAATTTCAGCAGAGTTTTTGGATAACATATTGTCATTACAGAAGCCTTCTTTTTTGTAGATGTGTAGGATATTACCGATATTACTGGGATAATCTGACCTTCCTTTCCCCTTTCCCTACTTCTTCCATCCAGCTTCAAGCATAACCTATAGCTATTTTTGGATTCAGCTCTTCAAAACGCTGCTCGTAAAGCAAGAGGTATTCAGTTCCACCAGTACAAGAAACTGGGGAATACGAAATGGTTGTGCAGGTAATTCGTCTTTTGAAGCAAATATGAGTTCAGAAGGATTTGCTATGCTGGCTTTAGAGGGACTCGGGCAGGTGGGATGTGGGCAGTGTCTGTGCTCAGCTCTCCTTGCTGAACCCTGTCAGTGCTCTGAGAAGGAGGGATGATCCTCATGGCCTGTTGTGAAGGTTGGTCAGTTGAGAAACAGTGTTTGTGACCCTCTCAAAGCCACATGAAAACAACAGCTGAGTAAGGCTCTAAGATATTTTAATGACTAAGTGCACAGCTGGGTACTGTAACTCTAGAGGACTTCTTCTCCAGAAGAGAGATCAAAATCTGTTTAACATAATCTACCGTCTACCCTGTGCTGGAGTTCCACTAGTGATCTAGAACAGCTGGAGTTCCACTAGTGATCTAGAACAAAAGCCTTGAAGCCGTACCCAGTGTGTATGGCATCATGATCTGACACCAATATAAGCTGCAGTTCTGAAGCACTAATACACAGCAAAATCACAGAATTGAAGAATAATAGTTCAGGCTGGAAAGGACCTCAGGCGATACTGATACCTGGTCACCTTCTCCATGCAGAGCAGGTCTAAATTCAATGTTAGATTAGGTTGCTCAAACCCTGAAAGTCCTGCAAACCATACCCTCTCTGTACGCTACTGTACTTCCAGTGTTTCCACTAGGGGACAAAGCCACTGGGTTTGAACAGAAAAATATCTGCATCAAAGTGTTGTCTGGTTCATATATCCTTTTGATACAATATAAATCAGTTTCAGAGCCTGAACCACAAGCCTGAATGTAGCATCCCATGATCCTTTCATGGGATTTCAATATCAAGATCAAAATCCATAGAAAACCTGAGCTGTTTATCCAACACTGAATATCATCCCAGAACTTCTGATCTGCAAATTGTGTGTCTTTTTTTAATACTCATAAAAATGTGAACAAACGTGGCAACAAAGGAACAATTAAATTCAATTAGAACTGACTAATGTAATGGTACTGTGAAAAGATTGTATCTTCTCAACTTGAATAAGTGATTGCTTTTATGGTTAAAGGATGACAATGCCTCCCGTTCTAAAAACGTAACATTCTAAATTGATCTGTGAATAGGTCTCAGAATAAATCTGACTTTTTCTGTTCCTAGTCCAAAAGGAGCAGAGTCTTAATTACCTGCAGTGGTTTTGCTTCTGTTCTCCAAATGACTTCCGCAAGAGCTGCTCCAACTGGTTGCTTGCTTCCATGTGCTGTAGATTACAGACAATTCCCATAGCAGAAAAAAGTCACAGCAAATTATCTTATTTTCTATTTTCTTCTTTCTACAGGAATTTATTTCTGGGTTTATTAATGGCCTACGTGGAAGAAAAGACTGGCAGCAACATTCTGCAGAGATTAAATACAATCACATCTCAGTTTCTTTCCATAGCTTGTTTCCAATATTGAGTGTTTAAATGTCAGTTAAAATACCTCCGTATCTTTTCAAGTGTTTTATTCATTTAAACCCAAACTTTCAGAATTAGTTCTCTTGTCTTCTTGTCTCTACTTTTCTCATCAGAATTACTGGGAATTTCTGGACTGCTGGAACAGCATGGGGGGGCGGGGGGAGGAGAAAAAAAGAAATATTTACTTGGTGTTTTAATACATAAAAGGTAGCTGGGTTTTGCAAAAATGTAAGTAAATAAAATTTACTTTTAAAGTAAACTGACCTTAATACTCTTGAAACAAGTTTATATCAATATTGGGAATGTGGATTACTGCAGTGATATTTATAGGGCATAATCTGTTAATTACAGAAATTCATGGGCTTTAAAGCCATTTGGTAGCAGCATCCTTAATTTCTAGTATTACTGGCAAGCAATTTATATTGTTGCATGGAAGCATGTCTGTTTGTTTTTATGTACTCACTGTTTCTTCGTGAGGGATAATTTAACACTGTTGGAGGTAATTGAGGTTCAGGAATAGCATATGTAGAATTTTGGTCGTGCAGTGCATCTTGTGGTTTCTGCTGTGTTAAAGAATTGGCACACATATATACTCTTTTCAGCCTGAGCTTATTTGACGCTCACAGCAAGGCCTTCCAAACCTTACACCTAACCTTGCAAAAACAAAAACTCCCCCCCCCCCCCACCCCGTAGTAGTGCAGTGCAGCAGTCAGCCCGGGGAGCCTTTCAATGCATCTCTGCTTGTGATGCTTACAAAAACTGGGATGCACCAGTAGCCCCCTGGTTTCCAGTACTGATGCCTTTATCAACAGGCATTTCACAGGCTTAGAAATAATGAATAGCATTGGCAGATCCTAAAGATCAATGAGAACTGTTACATTTTTCTCTGATATCTCGTCACTCTTCAGGCAAATAAGTACAAGGTGCTAAAGTGTTTCAGCTAGAGAAGAAAAAGTGCTATTTCATCTTTAAAATCCACAACTGCTCTGGTCCTTCTCTTCATCTTAATTAAGTTTTCTCCATATTTTTTTTCTGATATGATTACTTTTTTGTCCTTATAGTTCAGACTTCAGCTCTGGAGACTTAACTGTCATGCTGACTTTTAACATCTCCAGGATTAGAAGTATTCTATGCCCTACAGTTTTAATTTTCTGATGATATGTATGATTTGATTAAACAGGTGTTTAACTAGGTACAGTTCCTGGGGATTTGGACAAAATGCAACTTTTCCAATTAATAAGGATTTTGAAACCTTTTAAATAATTTTCAAAGTTTGTTTTAAACAGCCAAGGAGATGAATCTAAGCAGCAGTAATTTCTTCAACAATTTTCCTAACTGTATGCTGAAAAAAAATAGACTGTTTTTTTTTTTTAAACTGGCAGAGAAGGTTTTAATAATCAGGTCTCAGGAAACTTCTCCCTTCCACTTAGTATTAATGTGATAAATATGTGCATATCACAGAACAGATTTAGGCCTTGTTGTCAATCTTTAATGAATCAGAACTTTGTTTCATGTTGCCAAATATTCTGGTCTCCTTTTCACTCATGCTTATCAGGAGATTGCTTTGGTGTTTAATCGGTACTGACAATCTCAGAAGCAGCCTTTTTAATTATTTATTGCTTTGGTATCCCTCCCCGTGTTAAGCCTTGACCTGCCTGAAAGGATTGGAGACTTATTTGAGGGGGAAAAAAATACTAAATTTTTAGAAAAACAGGCAAAAAAAATAATTTATTCATTCTTCTTGACACTGGAGAAATCAGCAAATCACATCACTTTACTAACAGCTTTGGCCTTGTTCAAACCTGGTTTTCTTTCATCCTATTATTGGTTTTGTGTCAGTTTCTTTTACTTCAACTCAGTGAAGAGTCAAACTTTTTTCCTTTGAGAGCCAGTTTGTGTGGCCTGGGGAATGGTCTTGTTCCTATATCTGTTTTAGCCATGGTGCTGTTGAAGTCACAAGCAAGGAGGTTTATTGTAGTAGTGGTATTTTTATTAGGAACGGGACTAAAAATGTCTTAGTGTTGGCATTGTCTGTTACTGTTTCCTACTTTGGATCAAGTTCTCAAGTTTATGTTATCATCACTGATACCTCATTGTTGTGATAAAGTACCCGAACCCTCCCTGAATGCTGTCCGGCACCAAAGGTGCTGTGTGCTACTGCACAGCTATGTTTCAGTCCAGCTTGATTTCTGAGGAGCAAAGCATGAGCTCCTCTGGGGAAACATATATAATATTAATTAGCTTGCCAAACGGGTGTTGCTTCCATCTCTGGCTGTGGTCTGGATAAGGCAGGTAGCCGAACTGTCTGCTCTTCTGCCATTGCACTGCTGTTTCTAGCGGGGCTTATTCTGACCTATTGGAGTGGGAATAAGAATTTCTCCTTAAAGTATTACGTTGCTTTGAGATTTTTCTGAGCAAAGCTGAAGCAAATTTAACACTCTAACTCCTAACACAAGAATAAGTAAACTTAGAGTTTAGCTTGGGCGACAGCAGTTTGTTCAGAAGTTCCTAGACCCATTAACAGACCATCTCTTTTATCTGACTTCAAGTGAAAGCAGCTTTGCTTTAGTTCAATATGTTTGAAATGGTGTGACAGCATATGCAGTACTAAGCTTTGAAAAGTCACAGAGCTGGATGTCATCAACCTAGAAATGACAAATCACATCATGCTGATTAACAGCATTACCTGGAAGAAGGATAGTGATTTGACATTGCACTAGATCTGATAAAGAACCTTAGGGGATCCTATAAATAATGTCTGTATAGGGCAGAAGACAAATCTCCTTTTGATGCAGACAGACATCTGCTTGTTAAAATAAGACTTAGGTCTAGTCAAAGCAGTGCCCGTCTAGCCTGTGTTACATTACAAAGGACACATTAGGATATTATACCCTACAATCAACACTATTAACTGCAGCACTCTGATAACCAGTGCTAAAACACTACCAGATTGACTACATTAATAAATAATTTAAAAAGCTCTGATGAGCTGTGTGTATGCTACAACATGACTGATATCTCAAAGTATTTCCCAGTAGAGATTACTTGTTACTAAAGAACAGTTTGAGTAAGCCACATTGCCTTTCCTATATCCTTAGTAGCCAATACACAGAACAAAGATATTCAAAGACCTGGTCTAATAATGTGGATGGCATAAATACGTATTTGAATATGTTAATTAGTTTATTTTAGGCTGATTTTGCCTCTTTCTAATGTTTCATTCCAGGGGAGCATGTTTCCTGAGAACTATGTAATCACAACAGCAAATTCTAAGGAACTATTGGGAATACTGATAGGCTTAATGTAATACATATCACCCTGAGATCTGGACTGAGAACCTTCCTACAAAGCAGCATAAGATGATCTGAAATGTCCATAATAATAATAATAATTAAAAAAAAAAGGAAAAAAAGGAAAAATAAGGAATATTTAAAAAAGAAAAAAATTGAAAAACCACAAGTGAACAGAATATTTCTTGCTCACTGCTGGTTCAGTTCTGGCAGATGAAATTACCTGTGTTATCATCTCCAATACTCGCATGACTGGTCAGGTAATATATAGAGGAAATACCAAAAGCAGAAGAAGTAGTGGCAAGTGGTTGCAAGAGGAGTCACCTCCAGCAACGAAATGAGAAAGAATTATGCTGCTGCTGTTTAGCATTTTCAGACAGAGGTAGGTGTGTGTATATTTAATGAACTTGTTGCAATGGTATTATTTACAGCTAACCAAGCGCTACCAAATGTTTACATTCATTTTATATCCTTTCTGCATCTGAGTAAGGGTGCCGATCTAACGTTTTACGAGCTCTCTCTGGAGCTGACCAATACAAGAGAGCAGACAAGGAATAATTATTGTAGACATACTCCAAACAGTGCATTGAGCACGTTATTACTATGAGATGCCTAAAAATAGCATCCCAGGACTTGCCTGGAGAGCTCTTGTCTGTACTGAAGAAGAATGGATATGCCACTTAGAGCCTATTATTTAATGAGAAAGGCAATGTTGACACAAACTAAATTGCTTTAAAGCAAGGTCAGTCATTTTTCATAAAGAGAAAGCCTTGTGTTTCTACCAGTCAACAGTTCCCACTGGTGACCTGATTAGGCTGACACAGATACAGGGATGGAAGAAATTATTCCACTATATTTAAATACAGATATGCTTCTGGTTTTCAGTTAGCCGAGCTGAACAAATATTAGCTTGGAATGATCTGAAACTGAAACATTTCAATAAATCGAATATTTTTTGTGGGTCGAATGAAGAACTATATCCAGCCACGAGTAAATTGAAATTTCAACTGCCCTTAATAAAAGCAAAAGGCTTGACTCATAAAATGGAAAAAGATGAAGTCAAGCTCTAATTTGCGAGGCAGTTCAGCTTGGAACTATTTTTCTTTTATTTATTATGAATAAACTTTTCCTAGAGAAAAATCCTTCAGCCCTATATTTCAAAAATAAGTGCATGTATTTCAGGGGGAAAAGCCCAATCTACATTGCTTATTCAGTTCTCCCCACTCACAAAATACTGTGCTTGGTGGAGATGAAAGCTAACTCTTTCTGTACTTGCGAGAAAAGTTTCATTTCAGAACAGAATGTCTCCTCACATAACAAATCACCTGCTCCCTCTTTATTTCAACTTCCAGAATTTGTCAAGACTGCAGTCTAGCTGGAACTTGAAGTGGAGAAATAAATTATAAAGTTGAGTGGAGGTGATAATAAGCACTCCTCCTTCTCTGACCTTGGTGCTCGCGGGGCTGTTCTTCACTCTTTTTCCCTCACCCTCGCTGCTGGGCACGGTTTTGCCCTTTCTTAAATACGTTTTCCCAGAGGCTCCCCCGGCCTCGCTGAGGGGCTCGGCTGCGCCCTGTGGCGGGGCCGCTGCGGAACCGGTTGGAACCGGCCGTGTCCGGCACGGGGCAGCCCCGGACTCTCCTCACAGAGAACCCCGCAGCCCCTGGGCACGGGGACACGGGAATCTCCGCTGAAAAGAATCTAATTTTGGAGAAACGATGTGGAAGGAAAAAGAGGTATGTCCCTTGAGCATGAGAAAGTACTTCCAGTGGTTGTGTGTGAACATAAGTGGAATCAGGAGGAGAAAGTGAAGTAGAGCCTTGCTCTATGTTATTAGTTTTAATGGGAGAGCCTGTACTAAATCAGAACTAAAAGATGTAACCCAAAAAAGGTGCTATTAAAGAGACTGTAGAGGAGAGCTATCGCAGGAGAATATTCAGTCTGTTACAGGAATGAGGAGATGAGCAGAGAGGAAGGAGGACTTGAGGACAGAGGACACCTTCTAAATTATAAATACATTGTACGTTAGGCTTTCGGTGCTGTCTCCCCTAATGTCCCCCCTCAGGCAAACTGATGAAGTGGACAGGGAGGTGCACAGTCTACAGACTACGTTCTAAAGTAACAAGAATTATGTTCACCTAGAAAAAAAATTAAGTGAATAGTCGCTGAATTTTGTGTTGATCAGTGGAGTCCCTCTCACAGCCTACTTAAGTGTCTCTTCTCTGCGGCATCATTAGTTTCTAGTGAACTTTGGCCTTGTACCTTTTTTATTTGCTTCATTTTGTTTTAGCAGACTATCATTTATGAAGGAAATCTGGCAAATATAATGTGATCCAATGCAGACTGACTTGTGCTGTTTCATCAGATCGGATAGATGATGCCCACTTCAACTTTTGTGTGTGCCAAAGCTGAAGCCCTGCAACATCATTTTATCTGTCAGTGTTAAGCACTTACATTTCCAGACTTTTTCAGCAGAAGTGTCTGGCTATTTGGGGATAACGGACAAAGCATTTACAGTAATCGCCTGTTCTCGCTACTCATGGGTGCACAAGAAATCCACCAGCACGGTGCATCTTTTCAGAAGGATTTGGACCCTGACACCAGAGGCTTGGAGCCACATCACTGAAAGATTTTCCTGAAGTATCCAAAAAGATTTACTGGGGAGCCCGTGGTCTGAACATTTCTGGTCTGGTGAAGTAGAAGAAATCGGAAAACTGGTCATGGGAAGAAAAATTGTACCGTACCTCTCTTGTTGTTGCCTTAAATTTTTTACATGAATTATATTCTTTTGTTTTCTATTGCTGGGTGCATTGAATATCAACTCTTCTACTTTTTTTGGCAAGTCTCTTAATCTGTGGCAAACAATAACCCTCCCATTCTCCCTGTATCTTTAACAATTATCATTTGAAAGTCCTTTGCAATGAGGAAGTGAGAGAGGATTTCGGTTTTTTCCACTTTTTTTTTAATAGCTTGAAGAATTATCCTGGAGAAGAAATAGTTGCTGTAATTGGTCTAGCACTAATGAAAGAGGAGCTCTGATGAAACGTATTGATATTTACCATAAACTGCCTACAGAAGCAATTTTCTTCATTAATTCTTTTTTTTTTTCCTTTAAATTCAAATTAATCTGGGGATAGTAAATATTAAACACTCTCCACTTAGAAGGAATGGGATTTGTCACAGAGCAGTGGCACTGTGGCATTTGTAGAGACTTTTCCATCACTAAGGAATAATCGGTTTAATGATGGTGTGAACAGATTGCTAACTGCTGTGGTGGGTTTTCTGGGCTGGAGGGAAGAGGTTAAAGTCTGGCAATGTCAGCAGGTACCTGGCAAGAAAGCACGTTTGGTTTCTATACCAAATGTCATGACATTTTTGTTTTGTCTTCATTTTTCTTGGGGGCTTTTGTTCTGAGCAGCAGTTTTATTGCAAAATGCCATTGTATCACATCGAAGCTGTTTATTGTATGCTATATTGCACTCTGGGTAGACTGAAAGGCTCTCTGCCCACTCAAGGCTTAAACACAGGGTGGTGTTATTGCATTCATACAGTTAAAGATGCACGCTAGAGGCTCTCAACTGCTTGCTTTGTTCTGTCTCCTACCGTATATGGTGTACCTGTGTACGGCAAAGTGGGCACGCTTTATTTTCAAGAAATCTGTGTATGAAACTAGTGCAATCAAAATTGTTAAATATAATTAACAATTCTGTAGCATCTTTGGTGCTATGAAACTAACAGCTGGTCTCATTTTAGACCACTAGTTTCAATAAGCCTCAGATAACTAACTCCTCAGTTGACCTGTGATATGTGAAAGTGTACAGACCACTGTGATCTGCCACTTTTTGAGGTGAAGACAGTGACTCAAAACCAAACCCGAGTCCCCAGACAGCTTGCTGGATGCCCTAGATGTGTTCTCAGTGGCTTTTCCGCACTGCAGAAATTAGGGTACTTGTGAAGTGCAGGAGGGTTTCATAGTACCAGGCGTTACTTATACCAAGTTTCCACTGGTTTAAAAGGTGTGATGGATGAGATTCCTACTTAAAAACACCTGTCTAATAAAAGCATGTGGCTACTTAGTTCTACTCTTAAATAAAAAAAAAAATCTGCAGAAATTGCAGCTGGAAAGTGTGTTTGAGGACTTGGCACTAAACATAGTGAATGCTGTGGTGTTAAATCATCAAAACCTGGTATTTGAAGTGGTGATTTCCATTGTGTTTTCCCATTATTTGAATTGCCAGCATTTTTGTAAGGTCTGTTAGACCTTCAAAACTAAAGCTACCTTAGCCAATCAAAGGTTATTAAAGGGCTGCTGCCTCCTGCCACACACTGGTGAGTGTCTTTGCGCTAGTAAATAGTGAAGTACCACTGAGCAGTTTTCCAGTTTCCTAAGTGAATCTCCTGCAACAATTATGGAGAAGGCAAGGAACCAAAAAGAAGAAAGTGCAGGTGAATTCCAAGTCATAACAGAGCAGAAAATACAGCTCCAGTTCTGAGCATGTAGGAATTTGTTTTTAGTAGAGGTCTTACCTCATCATGCTCAAGAAATGGTGTGCTTTCTTCCAAAACTTCGACTCCTCCTCCTTACTGCTGGCCATAGAGCAAATGCGCCCTCTTTGCATGCATACCTGTGCCCTAAAACTTGAGTAACCATGTGGAGCACTGACGGACGGATCCACAGACAGGTCCTGAGCTGCAGGTTCACAGCTTGACATTTTCAGGCACATGTAAGATAGTTTTTAATATTCGTCTTATTGAATGTGGATAGATATTGTACTGCTGGGATTAGGTGAAGCTCAGTGGGACTTCAGATCTGATGTTGCCTTCCTCTCTCCCTACAACAGTGGAGCCATTAGACAGTCCCAGGGGCAGAGGTTTTAAGGAAGTCCAAGCACTTCACTAGGGAAACAATGAAGCATCATCAGGAGAACTGGAAGGATGATGGGGGATTTAACTGAATGCACTTTCTCTTCTTTTAAATTTATGGTATGTAAGACACTTATTAGAATATGCAATTAACCTTGAGTTTCTAAAATTGTGATGTATTTCTTTCCTTGGAACACAGTTCCAAATGAACTGCTAGCATAACTTCAGAGATGTCCTTGAGGTATTTAATATATATTAATTTAACAGGTGATTTTATGTACAGGTGGAGAGCCATATAAATACCCAGACTTAGTTATAAATATTAGATTTAATCTTGGTAAGGACACTGAAAATAAAAGTGAAATATAGGTAGGCATCAATTCCCAGGTCATCTAATTAAGTGGCATCCTTGCTTTGTAATTTTTATTGTGCTAAACAAGGAATGTGTATACTAATTAAGATGACTAATAGTTATGTTAAATCTAATTATAGCACTGCCAGGAGGCACTATAATAGTTAAGGGTCTGTCAATGTTTTTACTACAAAATCTTGGTCTTAGTGGTGTACAGCTTAGCTGTAATACTGTACTTGCTGCCTTACAATGTGGTAGAAGATTTCACACTGCATGTACTGTCTTGATTTGAAGTGTATTTGTTTAGTTGAAAGGCATCTTTTTCATAGTGTTTGAGATAGAAGGTTCAAAGTAAAAATACTGTTCATTGGTTTTGAAGCACACACAAGCAAACTTCAAAAGTTTACATTGCAACTTGTTCCATTTGCATATATATCAATATTTGGTTGTTTATTCCAGTGAGATGTCCTATGTTAGCAAAACGGAACAGGAAATCCAGCAGGAGCAAGATCTGGGCAGAGCTTTAGGTTCAGTATTTTTATCTGAGATGGTTCAGACTGGCAGAGATTGGAGGATTTGCTCGTCATTTTATATGCACAGAAGGCGATGCCTTTGTCTTTACCCAGGCAGAAATGGGAGCAAGGACTGCAAAACATACCTGGGGCTCACAGAGGCCCTGCTGCTCCCCTGGCCGTAGGTGTTAAGTACAGGATGGGATGTTTTGAAACGGAATTAATCAACACATCAGTAGCTATTATGTCATGGCCTGTCCTGAATGGAGAAGCTTGTTGTTAAGATTTTTTTACCAGTAACTTTTTTTGTTGTGGTCTTTTGAGGACTCTAAAAATTGACAAAGATGAAATAGATTTAGTGAAGAAGGGTAAATATGGATCCAGAACAATGTATTTAAAAGATAATAGCCTTTTCTTTATAAAGACTGCGATAAGTCTCATGAGAAATCTGTTTAAAACTATTATTACACAAATGCTGAAAAAATTATTTCAGTTATAGATGCTATATGTCTGGAGAACTGCAGAAATATACCATGTCTTCTCAGAAATGAATATGAGAGAGATTAGTTTCTTTTGTGTGAATTTTGATACGGTGAAAATGCAGGACAGGTTGGACAAATCTCACTTCAAAATAATCTAAAACTATGTTACTTGGTGCATCTGTGGCAGAGCTGTGTGTTCTCTCTAACAAGAATGATATTTTGGACCTGAATTTTCAGGGTAGTCATTGTACAACTGTATTGGGTGACAGAAATGATGATTGTTGGGTATGCCCTCTTGTGCTTCAGTGCTGCTTATCCTGGAAAACTACCTGCAAGATAACATCACTCCAAATGAACAGTGTCTCTGTAAATACCGAGGGACTCATTAAGAGCTATGTCTTGGCAATTAGCAGCTTCCAAGTGGCAATGGTGAGTGAGGATGTTTCACGGGATGAAACATCCATAGGACATTTCATGAGCTGCTAGAGTAAGAGAGAGACAGCAGGGCTGAGGCGGTAGCATTTTCCTCTAGGCTGAGATTCACAGCTCAGCATGGTCAGAAGATTAGTAGAAGGATCTGCTTTTTGTCACCAAAATGCTCACCTGGAGCATCACCATGCCAGAATCTGACCTGCCATGAGGGGGATGACCTTAGGTTTTTTTGTGCTTCTGGCCTCATTGGCTGAGGCCAGGCAAGTTCCTTCAACCTTCAGCTCTCGGGGCACTCTCTTAAGTGCCAGTCTGCCTTCTACCCCTTCTCTGAGAGCTTCTCTGAGAGGTCCAGACTCAGGTCTGCCTGTTGGTTTTCTGCAGACACCTAACACAACTCATTGCATCCAGTGAGCATCTCTGGCTGCTGCTCAACTCAAGGTGACTTTTTAAAACATCCTTTATTTTACAGCTTCCTCCTCCTCCAAATGGAAGCTCCCACAAACCCAGCAAAAGCAGCTCATCGGCCTTGGCTGCTTCCTTGTCCCAGGTGTGGTGGTACCTAGTTATTAACTTACGTATGCAACAGCAAACAGTCCTGATGCCCAGTGTTTACAATAAGGCCTTCACAGCATCATATAGAGAGACCCTTTTCTTTCACCCTCTCAGAAATCAGAGTGAATATTTGCACCAAGTTTGTGTTTAATGTTATCTTTCGTATGCTGCTTGGTTGCTAGAAAATTTGTCACCCTTGTAAGTGTTAGGTGTTTCGTTCAAGGACCATTGAGAGAGACAATGAAGAACAAAATAATGCAGATAAGCAAAAGCCTCTTAAAATGAGCTTAGAAATTTACTACTGGCCTTTGTTCACTTATGGAGTTTCTGGTGCTGCACAAAGGAAAAAACATATATAGAGTCTTAGGAAATGGTATGCTGCCTGAAACTTGAAATCTGTAGCATGTTCTGAATATTTTTTGTGTTAACAGCAAGAGATTAGATAATTTGTTTCAGTGCTATCTAAATAAGCAAATGGAACAAAGACTTCAAGCTGTTCATCTATATTTATCTGTAGTTTACTATCTATACTATACCTATCTATAGTTTACTATCTCTACTATACCTATCTATAGTTTACTATATCTATCTATCTATAGTTCCTTTTTAAGCTGGTATAAAGCTGGATGAATCTCCTTGGTCTTCACTAATTCTTTTTCTCAAATCAGCTGTGTTTTTTGAACAATGGTGTATGGGAATAGACACATTTGCAATATGGTTTTAGCCAATTTTATTTAGAATGATATTTAATAGTAGTTTTCAGCAGTCTTTGCTCCTGCTCTTTTTTACATTTATATGCATCTGTTCTGAAAGTAGTCAAGAATCCACCAAATATAAACTGTGCACAGTCAAGGAAACTTTTGAAATCTGTAGCTGTAGCTGACTTTGAAGCCAAAATAAGAATAATGACTACACAAGCAACAGCTTATTTGAGATGTATATAAACTGTGTCTGCACATGCGTGCATGTAAACATACTTTGTACACGTGTGTCTGAGATTTACTTCCTGGTACATTTGTTACCTGGTAAATTCATGGTTTATGGCATTTTTTACTCACAGGCTTAAAATTAATCTTGGTTTGTGGCACTTTGTTATACTCAAAGGTTTATTCTGAATGCGATTTTGGGTAAAACGCACTCACTAGCTGTGCACCAAAACCACAGCAAAACAAGGGTGTCCAAAAAGCTGAGGGACTGTGCAAGAGGGCTGGGCACCAGGTCCTCCCATGCTTGGCATGGGCCTCTGCAAACCCTTCACCGAGCTTGAGGCGTGTCCCATGTTTTAAACTGTTCCCCAAAAGTAATGTGACTTCAGGCACCATGGCCAGGGTTGATTTGTAAAATCTCCCAGCATTTTACAGCATCTCTTTAGCAACTCAGTGTCCTGAATTGGGAAGGGACCGATACATGTTAGCCAGTAAATACAACTCCTGTCCAGAGTCAGGGAGAGCTTTTCATGGGCCTGTTACCATGCGGCTGTGGCCAGCAGCCCCGTGCGGGGCCGTGCACCATAGTCTGTGCTGGGGAGGGTGCAAGGATCAGTGCCTGGACACTGAAGCAAAGTCAAGCAGAATCGGGCTCCTTACTCCAAGAGCATCTTCTAGGTGCTTTTATCCCTCTTCCCCAAGAGATAGAGACCTTTGGATGGGACATTTCTTTCAGATGTGCATAAACCAAAATAACCAATGCTGTCTTTAATACAGTATTATTTTATTTGTTCCCTAACAGTCTTTAGCTTAGAATATGCAGGTGTGGGCATCTCCTGCTTTGGTAGACACTCGTTGCTCTTATTTTGACAGACCACAGCAATCTGGTCATAACATTCCTGAATATAAAGGTGTTTTTAGGCAACATACATCCTGATTTTAATCTGCCTGTGTTTGGCTCAGGTTGGTCTGTGCATTGGAGTTAAGTGGCTTTTCTACAATGTGAAAAGGCTTGCTCCGGTGTGTCTCAGAAGAAAAATTCAGTCATTGGAAATCCTGCTTGGATCTTTCCAAGAGATTATTCTAATGGTTTCAAATGAGAGGCTTAGGAGTTTGAGAGGTAGGTGTTTTCGCAGCCTGTGTTGGTGCTGATCACTTCACTCCTGAATTTCATTTGACGTGTCTCACAATTAAGTATAATACAGCTGTGAGAATGTAGGTCAGCGGTCTCTTTATTCTAAGTATGATTTGTTTTCAAGGGAAAAAAAACTTTAAAGGAACTGAGAGAGAACAAAGAGCAGAAGAATTACTTCAAAACAAACTTTTAATGAAGCTTTCTACTACACACTTAAAGAACAGGTATTATGTTTCCTGGGGCACTATTAACATAGCTGAATTAGCTTTATGTGCTGCCACTTTATCCTGAGACTCTCCTGATTATCATGACTTTGCTGTATGCCGCTGTTCAGCATACTAGAAGTCTGCTGGAAAAATAGGTCCCAAGACTGTGAGTTAGGGACCCAGGGGCTGCAGAGTTGTGCTTTCTTAAAGAAGGTGTCTCTGCAGACTTTACAGTCCAGCTTTTATAGTACGTCCACTTCAGCTGCGTGCCCATCTGCATGACCTGTCTTTAATGTCCCTTTAAAATCCTCACACTCTGGCACAGCTGTCCCAAGACTCACCTGCAGTGTGACACAAGCAGAAGAGTTTCCCCTCTGTCTCACGGAGGTGTGGGTGGGAGATCAGCATTGGATTCCCCAGGGCAGCTGCTTTCACACACACACCTGAATCAGCAGAAATTGCCTGGCTTATGAGGCATTGAATTTAAGATTCAGTTTCTTACTTCCCCTAAGACCAGGATTACCCTGGAGGCACGCAACTGATTATTTTTCCCTTACAGCAGCGCAAGCCAACACAGAATGGGCATAATAGAAGACATGAAAATGCTAAACATTAATATTTAGCATGTAGGAGCCCGTATTAAGGCCCCATTATGCAAGACAAGACACAGAACAAAAGCACATTCCTATGAAAAAGACTGTACGTTAGTTGTGAGAAGCAAAAGATGACTGTACCAAATAGATGAGGGGGTTGGAGGTAGCAATGAGACAACGGTTACTACAATAAACAGCAGCCGCAGCACACCAGCTGCCTAACATCATAGCAGAAACAATTTTGTGTAGTTTGAGAGCAACTGCCAACCATTTGCATCACCAAAAAGCCACATTTTTGCATCTTACTCGTTACTTGGTCAGTTTGTTCATTCAAGGTGCATCAAGGTACCGATTGTAGAAATTAACCTGAATATGTATTTCCCTGGTGCCTGGCTTGATGCTAGAACAGAGGTTAGAGATGAGTAAGTACTTTATGAGGAAGGAAAACTAGTGTGAAATTTAATTTCACTCTTATGTGGTGCTTACACCCCCCCCCAAACTATGCTTGTATTAAAACAAAGTGAAAAATACATGTGCAACTGATAGAAAATAGCATTCAGACAGCTGATTACTAGATTGATTGGAACTGAGATGGATTGGCACTGAGATGGATTAATTGATTTTCCTGCATTTGGCAGGAGCAAGGTCTGTCATAACAATTCTTAGCACTTCACAAACATTAACTAATCATTCGCCCTCTTGCTGTCAGGTAGTAATTTTGCTTCGTATACAGATGGAAAAAACCCAGCAGCCAAGGATGAGTTACTTCCCTCAGGTGAAGCATCCTGCCAAAAGTGGAAGCGGGTTACCCCTGCGTCTCAGCACATGGATGCCATGCCTGTGTCTCGGTGGGCCTGGGAGTTTTGATTTCATCCTGTCTTTCTGGGATACAGAGGTGAGAATACACTGAGGTGTCTGCAGAGCTGAATAGACATAGTTTCTGTAGATGCTGTCTCCTTTGCCATAGGAATGAAGCCTACAGCTACTTTCCTAATTAACAGCAATCATTGATAAAGTATTATGAACCTGAAAACACAGTGAGATTTACCTAGCCTTTTCAGTTTTGGACAAATATATAACTAGTATGGAAACCAGATGTTTCCCCCACCTGTAATATTATCTTTCATGTCATTTTCTAACTGTGAAAACAAGATTAAAATAGATGGCCTTACAAAAGCCTTACAGCACTGAAGTGCAGTTGTCCTGGACAGTAGAGTCTACCTTCTTCATTGGATAGGGCCAATGCGAATTACCAGCCAGATCAAATACAATACGTCCACTAAGAGTCTCATCTCTCTGCCTTGCTTTAAACTCTTTCTTCCTTTTTGGCCTGTGGTATTAATAAAAAAAAGACAAGCTAGAAATCAATGTCAAATATAAAAAGTGTTTATTATCCATGTGAAACCTAATACTGCATTTCCTGCAGTGGCAGCAGTTGATTGATGAGGCTGACATGTAGGAACATTCTCTTGTTTTGACAAGTTTGATAGAGCCTTTGACTTGATATTTATTTTCCTGATGGATAAAAAGGAAACAGGTGTGGCAGGCTTAATATATATAGAATTTTTTGGTATAGTTGCTGTCTGCTGAGAAATCCTGATCTTTGGAAATAAAAATCTTTGAGATCAAGTAGCAAGCTTTCTCTCCAGCTTCCCTTGGGATAGCTTTGCATACTTTCACTTCTGCAGCATCATTTCCTATCCTTCCGTCTCAATGGCATGCATCCTTCTGCCAGCCAGTACGCAGCAGTAAAATAAATTGTTGTTTTACTACCCTTACAATCCCTGAATTTTCTTACAAATATTAATTGAGAAACCCTCCCTCATTCCTTTGCCCTCCATCACATTACCTTCTCTTACAGCCTGTCTCTCCAAGGTAAAGTTGTAGGCCAGTATGCTGCGTTCAGGATTATTAGTGTCAGTAAAAATTAAATGGTGAGCACTTGGTTTCACATGGTACTGCTGTTCCTGGAGATCTCTACATTCAAAGTGCTTGGGCACTTTTGCATGTTACAAGGAAAAGAAAAATAGACCAGATAAATCAGTCTTTGTTGAAAATAAGGGATAAAATGAGAGAGAATTACAGAACTAGTTCTTAAATTGAAGATTTATATCTCCTTAAAACCTGGGCTTCAAATATTAGAAGGGCAAGGCCCAGTCCTGCTAAAGCCTAACAACACGCAGCGCTTAAGGTGGAAGTGTTAGTGCTACTTTCATTGTGTTAGATGTGCTGCCAGGTTGGTGGGATTAATTCACCCCCAAAATGAAATGATAGCTTACAAACCAGAAAGTTAACATGGTCATCGAAATGCTGGGAGAAAGAATATATCTGACGTTAACTAATTTGTATTTTCTCCCCTTATCCATAACTGATCAGGGGCAAAATTTGTAGTTGCAATCTCCTCCTGCGTTGTTTGTACACCCGTCTCCCAGGGAGGGGTAGGGGAGGATTTGGCCAGCTCTGCTGATGGGATTGCAAGTGACGGGCCACAAAGATGACGGCTCATTTCCTCATGAGACTGGAGGGAGGTAGGGGCCTGGCACTGTGGAAGGGATCAAGGTGCTGGCTGAGCAGGCATGGGGCAGAGCGATAGGGAGCAGCCAAGTCTGGAGACATGGACAGAGCTACTTCTCATTACTGTGTTATGTTTTGATTGTTAGAAAGGCCAAACCTCTGTGAGGGAGAAGCTCAGGTTTCTTTTATTTTCTGTAGCTGTGGAAATGTGTCTGCTTTGGGCTCTCATTCACTTCTTTTCAGGCAATGAGCCAGCTGCAGGGAGCCAGGGTTGTCATTCAGAGGTAACTGCCTCGTGTGACCAGGACTTTTGGCTACTGGGTCGGTATCTTTGGGATTTTGCTGGAAATGTGTTATAGGGACAACAAACTGTATTGTTGGAAAATGAAAATCACCCTTCCTAAACCATGACAATCTGCTTTGAAAGGACTGCTTCCACAAGACTTAGGGACACAAAGCACACTGGGGTTCAGCAGTGTCTTTAGAAAACACCTGTATTCTGCAATGTCATGTTGGCAGCATTACTGTAATGGCTTGAAGGTTTTCTGTCTTTCTTTGGTGGTCAAACTGACCACAGCTACATCCTATCTAAGCAGCACAATGAAGGTATGTATTCAGGCTTGCTCTGCCTGTCTTTGGAGCTGGGTGATTTCAGGGTCTATGACAGGTCTATAAAATGTGGGGGAACCCTGAAGTTGAACTAACCTAGTTCATAAGTCAGGCAAACTAGTATCTTGTTGAAATAATAGCACAGTGAATTAGAGATTTCTACAAAGATCTGGAACTCCATGATTTGAATTCCTATCTGGTTTGATTTGAACAGCTATAAATAAAACTAATTCAGAGGAAGTCTTTACTGATTTAAAAAAAAATCAAAGTAACTTGGTACTATCAGATGTATCATTAACTTTTGACATTTGCTTCTAAAGGAAGCAACACATCTTACCCTCAGATAAATCAATTATCTTATCATGTGTGAACTCTGTCATTGATAGAGTATCTGTCATGTCTATGAATTCATGAAGCACCTGTAGATTTTGTTTGTCAGTTACTCCTCTGGGCTCTAAAAATATATAGTCTTCAAGTCTTTGCAGCCCAGCATATCTGGCTGTATGCTTCCTGCCACAACATCAGAGTCCAGAAATCTCAGTGCTGATGTAATGATCACTGATACTCTTGCTTTTAAAAAAAGGAATAAATAGTACAAATGAAACAGGAAGGATTGGTGAGATTATACCAGTTCTATGTTACTTCACCAAGAGCAAGACAAAGACGTCTGGTCTGTGAGCTTGAGTCAGTAGCTGGAGGTGGACACCATACACCTACAGTAGGGAAGCCACGGGCAGCTGCTGGAGATAATCCAGCTTCTGAAGGATGAAAGAGCTGAGTGGGGCTGGAAAGGGATAATGAGACTTTCGGAGAACTTGTTGCAAAGATGAGTAACTTAAAGTGGTCCATGTGTCCACTAGAAGCACTAGCCCCAGCTCAGACTCTAATCACATCCTGGGTAAGGATTTTAAATGGCCTGAGCTTGGATGAGAGGCGTTGGCTTCTGTGGTTTAATGTGGTTGTCTGGGAGCTAAAATTTTCTCACAGAATTCAAACTCAAATGTGAATTTCTAGGAAGTCCAAAAATTAAATGGTACAGCCTGGCTGTCAGACCGGGGAGGCAACTCCCGGTGATGAGTCACAACATGATTTTTTTTTTTTTTTTTTTTTTTAATTTAAGAAATTAGTACACTTCATGTTAGCAACTTGCGGTTTTCTCAAGAGTTAATTTTTCTGTCCTCATTTTCTCTTGGGTTTATTCCAAGTTATCTTAATCACATGCTATAAAGTAATTAAAAAATATGGGTCTTTAGATCCTTCCCTCAAAATGGCTCAGAAGGGAGTATGTGGGTCAGGGGAACGTTGGCACCGGAGTCTCATCAGACTGTGACAAGATAAATTATTCCACCATTTGTGAGAGCAGAATATAATGAGGTTTGACATAGTGAAAACTGAAGCTCATTCTGTGACTGAAATTTTACATATAAGGGTGGTTTTGAAATATCCCAAGAGGTGTTTGTGCAGCTGTTTAATACCACAAGTTTTCTTTATAGATGCTTAAACAGTCAGGCTTGCAGGAACGTCTGATACACCTGTGGCACAATGAAGGTATCAGGGAAGCAGGAGGCTGATCCAAAACTCTCTTTTTGTCCTGCAGTTGTTCAGGGACTAGAAGAAAAAAAAACAACACAGAGTGATTTTGTCAGAATAACCCAGAGCCCCTTGGCTGAGTAGAGGGGATCTGGATTAAAGGCCTGGTGGAGGGTTTGAGGGTGGAGGCTCAGAGCAGAAACACTACTCTCTAAGAGAGGTGCCTTTCCCAAGATGATCTGTTAAAACTGGTAAATTGGGGTGCAACATGGCAGGTGAGCGATAATTTCTGCATGTAACAGAAGTCTGGAATCTGACTGAAAACATTTCAGTGCACTGCTGAGAAACATTTGCTAGAAAGAGGAGCACTAATGATTTCAGCACACACATAAGTGGGCATGATTTGTTAGTTCTGCCCATTTTTGTGATCTGTAGATTTGGCTTCTGCTGATTAAATGGAAATATCTATTTTTTTTATCTGGAAATATCTATTTTTTCTGAACCTGGAGAGCGGATGCTAATGTGTAGTTAGTAAAACATATCAAAACCACGTCTGAATTTACAGACATCAGCTGCTAGCTGGATCAGCAGAGCTGCAGCTCTGGGAGGAGACCGCTCAGCAGCCGAATCCACGCGGGAGGAGGGTCCGCCCGTGAGCCAGTCACCAGAGCGTGCCTGGGTGGGAGCGCGGTGTGCACCGGCAGAAACACTGTCACACTGCCCTGGGCGAGGCCTGCCACAGCCCGGCCGCTTGTCCTGAACAGTCATTTCTGCTGTTCCTCTCTCCAGTAGCATCACCCTGAGGTGAGAAGACAGGCAGACATAAAGAGGACGTTCAAACTTGATCCCTATGTAACAGATACCCAAGAAATGTCCCAGTGTAGACTGAGGACATGGCATTTCTGGGGAGGCAATGCCTCCTCATCGTCCTGGGAGAGAGGCTGATGTGGGACCGATAGCCTTTTTTATTAGGAACAGAACCAAAGTCTGTCTGCCTGGCCCACAATTTTATACCCACACCAGGGGAAGATCTGGTTGGCAAATACATAACTCTGTGATACATCATCTCTCTCCCCAAGGCAGAATACCACACTCACAAGAACTGCAAGCGTCCCAAAGCTCTGGTAGCTGTGGATTTTGTGTTGGGCTATGCTGGGAGGCAAGGATGGCTTCAACTCCTTGAGTTGTGGGAAATGGCCCCTGCACAAAGCTGCGTTACTTGGACTGTACTTACAGTGGGAAAGATCATGAACTTGATGCCCATGGAGTACCTGGGGATTTTTGAAAGGAAAAAACCAAGTCCACTGTAATATTAGTAATGTGGATAATATTTTTCTGTTCTGCAATTTTGAGTATTGCCTTAATTAATTTTCCATCGTGGTGGCAATACGATCCAGGAGCTGGGTAAGAGATCCTCAGGAATCCCGCACTGGGTATCCTTTAGCAGATGAGACAGTGGGGAGCACTGAGAGCCTGCAGTGCCGGGTGCTGGGAACTGTCCCGTGAAGCAAAGAGCACTTTGCCAGTGTCTCCAAGACACTCGTACCATCAGCTTGTGCCAGTCTCATCTCCTCCCAGGGCCACAGAGACGAAGCAGAGGAAGGAGCCTACTGGCTCCAAACCAAGGGATGTTACTTGCACTCCTCTGCCACCCCCCACATAACAACTGAAGGATGTTTTCAGGATGCCTGAATAAATAACACTCAGGCTTAATTGCAGCTTGTCTAGAAACTCCCCCCAAAACATCCCTCCTGTGTAGCATGAAGAGAGATTCTCAGCGCTGCTCTCCTCACTCCATTCTCCATGGCTATGTAACCTTGGTAATCTCTAAACAACTGCTCAGCGCTTGCACTGAGAGTGTCTTAAGTGCTGTCTTTACATTAAAAAAAAAAAAAAAATCTTCCTCCCCCGCAACTCAGGTACCCACTTGTGAGGGTATGGTTTGAGCTGGGAAGCTACGGTTCTCTGTCCTACTCCTCTACTCTTCACAGTGATGTTTACATTAAAAGTCTAAGAAGTAACACCTACACGATGCTTTGAATTTGTCTGCCTGGAAAACTCCTTCCAATCATCTATCAAATGAGTAATAATATTTCTACATCTTCAGCAGTTCCAGAAATGTTAATTCAGATTATGATACAGCTATGGGGCTCTGAATTAGCAGCTTCCCCAGGCAGTGGCTTTGCAATTGGACTATAAAGCTATATCCAATATGGCTCTCAACTGGAGAAAAGACCAGTCAAACAGCTGACTTCTACAGTGCTTCTAAAAAAAAAAAAAAAAAAAGGGATGGGGGGAAGAGAAAGTTCAGCCAGCCAGTATGTCTGCTTCTGTGCTGCAGATTAGTAGTTCCATGGCAAGCAGCAGTATAGTTGGTCAAACTGTAATTAAAGCTAAAGTGCAGTGTTTTGTTCAAATAAATTAAATGCTTCAGAAAAGAAACATTTGCCAAACTCTCCTGTGCAGATACTGTTTTTTCAAAACAGAGTTTTAGTTAATTAGCACTTTTTTCAGATAGCCAAGCTTTCTTACTAGGTGAGATGCTTGAACAAGAGTTACTGGCCTCCGAGGAGCATAGGCTGATGATTATGTTATCTGATCCAGAATATTTCACATGTTAAGGCTGTTGCAAATTACCTTCTTCCATATAAACGAAGTGGAAGCTGTTCCTTCACCTGAGTGACTGGCCTGTTATCACATTGCTTTGTCTTATGGCAGAGAAGTAATTCTCTATTGGGTAAATGCACAGTACAGTAAAGTGACTTGAGCAACACAGGTGACAAAGGAGAAGCTAAATGGTATGATAAATAATAAAACCAGACTCTCTCCATGGCTGTTGGTCTCAGTGAAGGAGCCCCCAGCTTTTTCCATGACATTATTTTTTTAAATCTAATAGCTCAATAAGTGCCAATACAAAGGAAAGAAGAAAAAGTCAAATTAAAATCCCCAAATAAAATAACTGAAATGTTTAATAATACTGAAATGCTTGTCACACTCTTCTGATTAGGACTCTGTGCTAGTTGCCCCCAAATTAGCGTGTAGATGAACTGTTTGGGATCGGAGCTAGTAGGATGCAGAAGGTCCGGACACCAAGAGGATGGGGGCAGTTCAGAGCAACTTGTGTTTGAGAGGAGAGGCAGCTCTGACAATGGGCTTCAAGAAGCCTGGGACTGGGAAGAAAGTGAGATTTTAGGGGTTTTGTTATTAAATATAACTGTGAGTAACACAACAGTTGCCTTCATCATTTTTCTTGCAGAAATGAGGCATGCTGAACTGCTTCCAGGTAGCAGATGGTAAGGATCCCACTTTCATGTTGGCTAGATCTGCGACTGACTGGAAAGCAGCTTTTCCTTTGTGTTGTAGGATCTGTCGCGGGAATTCTCAGACAGAAAAAAAAATACTGAAATTAAAAGGCTAGTAAACAATTTCCACTATTCCTGGATGGGGAGATGGATCCTGCCTCAGCGAAGTGCTCCAGCCCATCTCTGCTCAGAAAAACACTCAAGTATCTACTTCCACACTTGCTGATTTGGAGCTGTAAATTCAAATGGCCTTTTCAGAACTTTCTGGTTTTCTTTTTTATTTGGCTGTTGACAAAGAGTCTTTCTTCATAGATGTACTTCAAAGTAAGATAGGAATGCATTTCCTGTCTGTTATCAAGGCAGTCACTTCCAGCTGATGGTCCTTCCACTATTTATTACTGATTGATCTAAGTAACCCATCTTCTTGAGTCAGCCAAGTTAGAGCCAACGGAAGAAATAAAAATAGTAGCTCTCAGACTTTCTGCTTGTCTCTACAAAGTGTTGTAAGTCATTATCTGAGCCATGACAAAGTAAATGCTGCTGATTGTGTTGTGCTTTATATACTTGACTTTCACTGTCCAAGGCCAATGAGAGGATTTCCCAGTAAAAACTATGCTTGCCCACCAGTTGGGCTTTGCTTGACAGTCAGTTTGTCTAAGAGGTGTTTGCAGTTCGGGATTTGTAGTTCTCTTAACTGTACTTCAGCCATGGTGCTGGCAAGCCTGTGATGCTGACTGGTAACTGATGATACAACAAAAGTAATAGCCAAGGCAATTGGCAGAATTTTAGGGGTGATGGCAAAGTGTTTATGATTTTAAATGGCAAAACATGTAAAGTGCCTATGGCTCTATAAAGATGCTGAAAGAATAAATAAAATAAATTGGACCATCTGGCACTCACAACTTTCTGTGTAGTCTTAGCCAGCAGTTCATAGGAAATTAAAACATGATAATATTGTGTGTCTCAATGGTTGTTAGGAGTGATCATTGTGAAACACGTGTAAACACTGAACTGGAATTTCTGGAAACAGCAGTGTATGCAAAATTGGCAGAAAATCACAGTGCTCTGGGGATCAGAATAACTGGAAAGAGCACCAGTGAGCCTGGAAAGACTCTTGGATCTGCAGGACGAGTAATGGCTAATGCAGAATTGCTGGCTCCCTGTGCCAAGATGCTGACAAGCTGAAGTGCTGCTGGAGATGTGGCACTGCACTGAGCCACCTAATTTCTTGCAGTCTCTGGGTTTTGATAGGGCTGAGTGACGTGATGCTCTGTTTCAAAATTGCTCATTGCCATCCTTTACTTATCCTTCAGAAAGGCCCAGTTGTCAGAAGGTTGTAAAGGGTGCTTTGAGTAACAGGCTCTGGTGATTGTATTAGTAAACTCTTATTGTTTCATAAGTGCTAATGAGTAAATCATGGAGAGAACTTGTAGGAACAGGCATCTTATTTAACAATTTATAACCTATTGACCGCTGGGTGTAGTGGATTTGAAAACACAACGTGCTTCTCCTCCCAGTCTCGTTTTTAGAATTCTTGGCCTCTGCATACTAGATCTCAACTATTTTCTTCTGTATTTGAACCTTTTCATAGCATCAACTTTTTTTAATCATAAATGCTGGATTCACCCTTACATGGGACTATTTGATGCGGAATATAAAACAAAAGGTTCAGCTATCATCTTAAAGTGGACAGCCATAAGGAGTTCAAGTAACACGATCAAAGAAAGAGGCTGTGAGACAGATGAACTTAAGCTCCCTTGGCAGGAATTAGAGGCAAAATTCACTGCATGCCAACACAAACCAATGGGATGGATTGGTTTTGCCCCTTGTAGTGGAGTTGTGGCACATGCTTGCACATTAGTGGCATGTCTAAAGAAAGAGGTTTTATTTGCTTCCTTTCTTTTATCTCTTTAAAGATGGCAATCATGGCTGAGACTTGTAAAAAGGCCATATTCCCACCCTGGACCCTTTCTGTGCTTTGTGACATGGGGAGAACCTTTCCTCCCAGGCCCTGACTGTGCAGGATCCAGAAATGCTTCTCAGCGCTAATAAATTGTTACTGTATTTCTAAGTATTTCATGTTGCAGTTCTAAAGAAAACTCTTTAAAGTACGATGAAAGCAACACAAGTCAAGCTGATGCTTGCAGCTGGAATCCCTGACATAAGGCCATGAGCACATGCAGCAGTGAGGAGAGCCAAGCTTTCATTCTGCAGTTCCTTCTTTTGGGAGCAGAAGTAGTTGATACCCAGTGGTTTTAATAAAATTAATCTTTGGCTAGGACTCATTTCATCCAGCTTTTGCACCTAGAAATTAAGTGTTGTGTCTTAGCTACATTCAGTAGCCAGCTGAGAGAGACAGGAATCCCTGGAGACCCCTTCGTTCCACCTTGTTAGACACCTGTCATTAAGTGAGCTGAGAGGAGTCCCATTCATCATCATGTTTTCTGAAGAATTAAACTGTTGTTATCACAAGATTTGACTTAGTAAACAGGCTTGTTTGTAGATAACATTTGAGTGAAAACATTTCATTTAACTCAAGAAAAGTAGAAGAAAATAGTTTCTTTGGAAGGACTTAAAACCTGAGCTTTTGTATACCAACTTAATTGAAACACTCATTTTGCTCTGCTCCAAGGAGGTCTCAATTGTTTCTCATATGGCAGGTTCTGCTGAAGCTGGATGCAAAAAATTCCCATCTTCAGAAGCTGATGAAGAAGCTTCTGAATTTCCAAATTAATTGGGCTTGATTGGTTTTGTGCCTTTTTGTTTGTTTCTACAGTCAGTCTAGTGAGAATTATTGACGGGGCAACATGCTGTTGAAAAAGTAGTCAGAGCCCAGGGATCTGAAAGAGATATGTTTTATTCAGTGTCAGGCTTCTGCCTGCTTGGATGCATGTAACATGGGACTCTGAACAGTGCTGTTGACAGTAGTCAACAAAACATTACACTTTGGCCTTAAAATGTAGAGCGCTACTCTTCAGGAAAAGGATCTTGAATTATTTTCATAAGCACATACCAGTTGAGGTTTTGTTTTCCAAAGCTGGTAAAGTGGCTAAATTTGGGTGGATTTTCCTGGAGATGGCAGAAAATGTTCTTGCTCTAGTGCCACTAGTTGCCAAAGCTTTGAGTTGCCTTCTCAATTGCAGGGTGGGGAGAGCCAAACGAGGCAAAGGTTGAAAGCTTTTTATTGTGGGCAAAGCAGCATACCGTTTCTTCATTTTAATTCAGAAACAGCTGTATTGCTTTAGCTGAAATTAAAAAAAAAGATAAAAGAAATTGTTTGAGGCATACACCCAGCATGTAAACTTTCAGCCTAAAGCTTGGCAATGGCATATATAACTGACAAAGGGCCTTATACTGGAAAGTGTTGGGCAACTTGGATAATGACGAGTCTGATCCTTCAGATACATTTAAATGGAAATGTCCAATGTCCATTGTTTTATTAGGTTTCTTGCTTGCAGCTGGCATTCTTTCTTTTATACAGAAAGAAGTACTGAAGCATTTTGTTTGCTGGAAAAAAAAAATTCCTCTATGCTGAGAATTGTGCAACTTGGCAAATGTTGGCCAGAAATGCTAGAGCAACTAACTCTGTCAAGTACCCTTTTAAGTTAACTCTGGTTTCTGTATCTCAAACACAATTTATTTTTTTTTATTTTGAGCCATCACGGACTTTTTTTCCCTTTCCATACAGCTCCCATACCTTCCATATGACAATAGATCATCTGCAGCTACCAGCAGGTGTAGGTAGCTTTAGTGGCTGTCTCAGATTTTGCTTTCACTGGCTGTAGCTGAAACCCAAGTGCTAAAATTGGCCCTTTGATTTCAGTGGCAAAAATGATATGCTACACGTGAGGTCACCAGAGATATTTCCCCAGAGCAGCAAAGGATTCAACCGTTCTTCCCATTGTCATCTAGTCCTGCAGTGCTGAAAAGCTACGACACTGTCAGCCTGTTGGTACCGCTCCGACACAAAGCTATGGTTTCCCGTTTCACCTCTTGCTGCCTTCACACAATCTTCTGCATTGTGTGGTGCTTTGGCGATGCATCAGGCGAGATGTTCAAGCTAATGACCTTTGTCTCCAGTCCAGTGCCTGGTATTAGTCTGAACAGCAGTAATCTGACTGATTGAAGTGGAACTGTTGCCAGTTTTTGTGACAAAGGTGAGATCAGAATTTTAAACAGGTGGACGACTGATCAAAATGGGGCTGTTGGGGACCTTCAGCTCTGAATTGCCCTTTCCTACATTTGACTGTGCTCCAGGTAGCTGTCCCTTCTAATCTGGCTGCTGAGAATCCTTTTTTTTTCCCCATTCTTTAGAAAAAGTGTGAGATTGATAGTATGAAGGAAGGGTTAGCTTTTATATCTGAGAGATGAGGAAAGTAAAGAACAACTTGTACATCATTGGCCTATGCATAATTGGTAATTGTCTTTAACGGACAGCTATTTGCTGATATTTTTAAAAAGTGTTTGTTAAAAAAACTGGCATGCTATTGAAAACTAGAGCTATTTCTAATCATTAAGATTGCATGATCAGGTTTCTCATATTTAGTTGTATGTTCTTGCTTTTTCCTGCTTCATTTACAAAGCGAAGCTGTAGACAGCAAAATGGAAGAGCAAAATACTAATTAAATGTTTGTTTGGATGAGGCAGGGTTAAAAACCCAGCTCGCTGCCTGAACAAAAGCAACTGGGTTTTTGATTTAGCAATGTCTGATGCAGGGGATGTTCTTACTCCAAATTCAGTCACCATGGAAACAAAACTTGTCTTTAAGCATGCTGTATCTTTGAGGGAGCAAGAGGCTTCTTTTTGGCAGACATTTTTCCATCTTCTTTGTGAATGAATACTTCTGGAATGAGCCACTTTCTTCTGTCTCCTCTGAAACGCATTAGGTTTCTACTGTGCAATATACAGTGTTCCCCCTTGAAACAAAGGCACCACTTTTCAATAGGATTCTGAAATCTCAGGAAATTTAGGATGTCTCTTTTCCTCCAAAAACATTCAAAAATCAGAAAGTTAACATGGTGTGTTGGTAAGAATTTCCATAAAAAGGTGCTCTGACTCTCAGAGGTAGCACAAGTATCAAGTGATGTGGAAATTGCTATGGTAACTACTTTTATTGTATTCTTAAGTAAAAAGTCACATAAAACCTGTGCAGACATTAGTGAGTAAGTGAAAACTTGCCTAGGGCAGAGCTCACATAGCCGTTTTCCATGTTGTCTGTCTTATTCCTGGAGTGGGTGCTGTGTGTGCCTGGTGCATGGTGCTGTGCATGTTGGGTGGTGATCCAGCTGCTCTTGAGCAGCTCTTGATGCTCCTGCTGAAAGGGATGGTCATGAACCACAGACTGCATAACTGGCATGAAGAACGCAAATGTGTGATGCTAAGCACTACACAGCTGATAATGTGTGATATTAAATATATCAGACCCTGCCTTTTCCCTCTCCAGAGTTATGAACCACTGCTCTGCATCTGATGTGAAGAGAATGTCTTAATTCTTTTAATCTGAAGAACCACTGATAAATACAACCATGTCCTTCCAGCAGTAGCTGTGATGCCTGTAAGGGTGGCATTGAAATGGGGACAGAGAGTAATCGGACTGTCCACCTATGGAGGGGTTCCCATCACTTGGGGTCAACTTCAAATGGAGAGAAGAGCATCCAAAAAAACCCCAAACCCTTGAGAAGGACAAGTGCCTACCTTAAAGTATTCTTTCATTGTATGAGGCTCACACTGCAGTGGTTTTAGTTCAACTGAGTATCACTGCTCTGTGGAGAGGAATGTCTCTGACGTTCAAGACATCAAAAGACGGGTGTTTTTCTAGGATTTGTTTTACTGTTCCTGAGGTTTGTTAATGGTCACAGGCAGACTCATGAAGACTTTAGAGCTGATTGTAGTAAATCAGTAGTAAAAAGACTGAAGGAAGTCATGGCAGGATTTTAATTGCTTTATGGCGATCGGTAGAATCAGCATTCCTGGACCTCATTATACTAAGTACTATGTGAAAGTTAAAAGGAAAAGAACCAGCTCTTGCTCAAAGCTTTATAAGCCAAACACAGGTTATGCATCCCAGAGTGCATGGGAGGAGGATTGGTGCTGGTTGCTGCAACGTGCATTTGGCTTCTCAGATGGTTTTGTGTTGGTGGTAACACAGGAAACAGAACTGGTAAATTCCAGTGGGTCCTTTATAGCAGGATCTGGATGGACGTGTTAGCTTTGAAGTGTCATTTGTGTTTGAAGAATCCAGTCAGGAATTTTTTGTATATGGTTAGTACACTGTTTAAAAATAGTAAAAGCCTCGTTTTGAACATACTTGTAAGCCACCACATGTTTGCATGTTTTACCTCGTCCAGAAAATTATTCATGCCTGTTACCTGCTTAAAACTTTGTGAACAACCTCTGTTAACAAGCTACAACTACACATTTTTAATGTGTGACATTCTGGCTTTTTGTACCAGATTTTTTCAGATAATTCTGCAAGCTGGAGAGGACTTGATGTTTCATAAAGGATTATAGGTTTTGGTTCACTGACATCATCACCCACTGCGCACATTTGATATCAGCCTTGAGCAAGATGCTTGAGGACTTCAGATTTAGGCTGGAAGGTCAGTGTCTGTTAAGGTTAAGGATAATACCAGTTGTGACAGGGCCTTGCTCTGAACAAAAATCTCCAGGTCTGCCCTAGCAGAGACCGTCAGAAAGAAGCAGATGTGTATCAGTGCTGTTTGGACCGCTGCAGGTATAAATCCTGTTACACAGCAAAAAGGGTATCTCCGTACCTATTTCCAGCACAGTCACATAATACAGTGTTAGGGTAGTTTCAGAAATTTCATTTATAGGGAGCTCTTTTTTTGTGTCTCTAAAGTTATATCACCTAAAGCTTTGACATCTTGCTGCTGTATTATTGATACAAACCATGAACTTATTGTACTTAATGTGTGGTATTGTCCCATGTGTTCCCTGAGGGGGAAACTACTCATTGTCAGCTGAAGTCTTATGCCCGTATTGGAGGTTCTTCCTACTCAGGTTTTGCTCTGTGGAAGAGTTTTGCCTACCAGAAACTTCACAATGCAAAGAAAGTTCAAGGTTGGATGATGTCAGCAAGAGGTCTGTGCCACATTGCTGTTTGGCTTTGCCAAATAATACGTTTGCCAAAGAAAGCTTTCTATGTTACAAAGAATTTGGGGATAATCTGTGACTTTTAGATAAAGAAGTATGTTGCTGTGTTGGGTGGATGGACTAGTTCAGAACAGCCTGTTATTCCTGGAAAATAAAGAGATGTGACAGCCCTGAAGAAAATACTTCAGGGACTGTGAGAACAGTCAGTAGATGAATGGATATAATTGCCAGTCTGGCAGAATTAAGGAAATGGGCTCAAAAGTATCTGGTTTATGAAAAAGACCTTACCTAGAAATAAAGGTGACATAAGCAGAAATGAGCAGCAGTCCTTGGAGATATCACTGGAGAAACTTGAGAAACAGGAGAGGCTTTCAGAAGCTGAAATGTGTCAGGTAAGGAAGAAAAAGGGGCTGTGTAAAAACACAGTAAGTACTCCTTTTGTGAATTTTTTGTATGATTTACTCTTTTCTATAACTAACTAAAAACCTGGTGCTCAGTGAGCTGGTTGGTCTTGTGGAGGGTGGTCTCCAAAGGCTCCCTATCAGAGTGACTGAAAGAAGCTGCAGGTGCTGCAGTGATGCTGGAGGTGTCCGGGAAGGCTGAGCAGGTGGCTGAAATCCCGATGCTTGAGTTTATTCAAAAAAGCTTCATAGGAAAAAAAATAGGAGATAGGTGAAATGCAGCTCACCAATAACTGCTGTGTATATGTAGGTCTGAACCAAGCTTTCCCTGTGTGTTTGATTTCCAGCCTGACGTTCCTGTCGCTGAACACTTCCAGTTACCTTCACAGTGGTGGGACTGACAGTACTAAACACCAGGGAAGCACCCAGTACTCTGCAGGATCCTTACCCTGTAAATGGCTTTAAATTGCACTGGAATTTGTGTGCAATTCTTACATTTCAGTGTGCTACCTTGGCTCAGGATAGCTGCACAGTCCCTTCTGTATGCTCCCTGCAAAATGTTGGTACTTATTTGTCCTGTGTTCCTTTAGGAAACAGATGCTTAAAAGGAGAGACCAAAGAACAGAAATCCTGAATTTTTTCTTTCAGCTCCTTCCATGAGTGGTGTTTGGGTATATTAGCGGTAGTAGTGGGTTTGGAGATTTTTCTCTTTCTAGAACTGAGCAACTTGGACTTACAACATTAAATCCAAAGTATAAACTGTTGTGTTTGCCAGCTTGTAGTAATGATCAGAAACTGAAAAACGTAGAGTAACTGTGAGAGGCGTCAGAGCACATAATGCTGTGACCTTGAAAGGCAGTGGAAAGGCTCATGGCACTAAAAATTCATAGAAAGCATCACCCAGAGACAGAGTCAGGGAGTGCTGCAATGGAAAAAACATGACATTTCTGTATTCAGCCAAGTCGTCTATGAAATGCCATAATGGCGTAGCTTGGTATCGTTGACCCCTGCTTTTACAGAGTGTTTTGATTTAATTATCCCAGGTAGCTAGAGATGTCTTCAAGATGTTTGACTTGATTTGTTTGAAAAATGGGTCTGTCTGAACATCTGTCCCTTGTTACAGTAAATAATCAAATGTGTAAAGATGCTAAAATCAAATTAGAGGCAGACAGACTTCAGCTCAGCCTTCTTGGCTGCAGGCCGGAAGAACAGTGCTATATGCCTTAAATCTGAAAGCCAAAGGGGCTTCCAAGAAAGTTACTGGTAGAATAATGTAAGAAAAAAGGCCTGTGCTCAGCAGCCTAGCTATTTGTGTATTGAAAATCCCATTCAATATTTAACCCAACTTTTCGTTGTTGTATTGGTAAGAAATGCTCATTGGGAAATGTTACAGTCTACAGGACAAAATGTTACAGTCTACAGGACAGTCTACAGTAGTTTTGTACTACAGGACAAAAACAGGCTGTACAGGACAGATGCCAAGGCACTGTGACTTTTCTAAATTACTGTGCAAACATAGCAAATAAAGTGATTTTTTAGTTTGCATGATACCTTACAATCAGTATTCAGTGCATTCACCCCCTGAATTAACCAAGCTGGCTTGCATCCCTGGCCACACGTTGTCCTCTTCAGTGAGAGAGGGGGTGTCATGATGGTCAGCTTGCTCTCGCTGATGTGCCAGAGGGTTATATAGTTTGTATGCAACTATTTACTTGTATTCCTCAGTAGTCTGTGGTTGTCATTTCTTCATATCAGCCGGTTATCAGCCTTATGTTTCGTGGGTGAAGCGTTATACGCGAAATAAAGTGTAAGCATTTTTTCTGATGCACATGGCGGAGAGTTAGTGTTTGCAATATACTTGCACAATACTGTGTTTGGCAATGTGGGGTAACGGGCTGCCACGTGGAATTAATTTCCTGAAACAATGGAAGCACCTACTTTCTCCAGAGTGTTTTTACCACTATTGCAATGTTAAATCACTTTGTACAACAGTTGCTGTTTGCTGTAGCTGGTAATTCTCTAGTCAACAGGCGTGCAGTCAGCATGGGCCTGATACCAAGTGGGTGTGCTCAGATCTGCAGCCACAGGCTTTGGCATCAAAAAAGATAAAGAAACATTCAGGAGCTGCCTGCATCAGTTAGACACTGCTGCCTGATGTATTGTACAGGGCACAGAAAACCAGAAATAAAAAGCAGAGTGAGCCTACAGTCTGGCTTGTGTTGAAGTTAGTGATTTGGGCACGTTCATGAGAGTGGGAGCAAGGAAGGGTGGAAGGAAATGGCATGGTGGGATTTAGGATGCTTGGAAAGTGTTGTGGTTTAACCCGGCAGGCACCTAAACGTTACACAGTCGTTCGCTCACTCCCCCCGCTCCCAGTGGGATGGGGGAGAGAATCGGGGAAAAAAAAGTGAAATTCATTGGTTGAGATAAAGACAGTTTAATAGGACAGAAAAGGAAGGGAAAATAATAATAATGATGATGATGACGATGATAACAGAATATACAAAATCAGTGATGCACAATGGAATTGCTTACCACCCACCAACTGATGCCCAGCCAGTTCCCAAGTAGTGGTCTGCCCCCTGGACAACTTCCCCCAGTTTCTATACTGAGCATGACATCATATGGTATGGAATAGCCCTTTAGCCAGTTTGGGTCAGCTGTCCTGGCTGTGCCTCCTCCCAGCTTGCAGGCTAGCAGGGCATGAGAAGCTGAAAAGTCCTTGACTAGTGTAAGCACTACTTAGCAACAACTAAAACATCAGTGTGTTATCAACATTATTCTCATACTAAATCCAGCTAAAATCCATACTAAAACACAGCACCATACCAGCTACTAGGAAAAAAAAATTAACTTTAACCCAGGCGAAACCAGGACAGTATCGAACCCCTTATTCTATACCATCTACATCATGCCCAGGTCCCACACTTTCCAATACATTCCAGTTAATCACCACCACATTTCCTGTCTTTTGATAGATACACACAGGTATTATCCCCTTAGTCTATGGGCCATCCCTCTTAAACGTTTGCTGAAAATTCATTTAGTCCATGACTTTGGGCTTCATCTGTCATAACAGTCTTTCAGGGCAGGAGAGGTGGCGTGTGGTGTTGGATTGTTGCATGCTGAAGCCAGTTCTGGTTCCATTATCGTTGTGCTTGTCTGGTTCTATCATTGCTGCACTTTGCTCGGTTTCATTGAAGTTCATTCTTCATTCATCTGGGTGATTCTTACTGTAATACCATTGATACGGCATATAGCCACCATAGAAGTGATGATATACAGTATTATATAGCAATTAACATCATACAATTTAATTAATCGGCTATTCTCACCCAAAATCAAATCCCCTTGAGGTACACACCGGACTTCCCCATCCTCCCGCATCACCCACCAAGTACACCCAGGTCCTTGAGCAAAAGCAATCCCACAAATGGCTTTGCCTTTGCCTGAGGCAAGAATAGCCCAGACCGTCTTCCCCAGCATATTGTTTTATGTGCACTACAGGGACTTTATCCCCTTCTACAGTACGTAAAAGTTTTGACTGGGCAGGGCCAGCCTGATTGGCAGATCCCCTAGTGTTGACTAACCAGGTGGCCTTTGCTAAATGCGTATCCCAATGTTTGAACATCCCAGCACCCATTGCTCTCAGTGTAGTCTTTAACAGTCCATTGTATCATTCGATTTTCCCAGAGGCTGGTGCATGACAGGGGATGTGATATACCCACTCAATGCCGTGCTCTTTGGTCCAGGTGTCTATGAGGTTGTTTCGGAAATTAGTCCCGTTGTCTGACTCGGTTCTCTCTGGGGTGCCAAGTTGCCATAAGACTTGCTTTTCAAGGCCCAGGATAGTGTTCCAGGTGGTGGCATGGGGCACAGGATATGTTTCCAGCCATCTAGTGGTTGCTTCTACCATGGTGAGCACATAACGCTTGCCTTGGTGGGTTTGTGGGAATGTGATATAATCGATCTGCCAGGCCCATATTTATATTTCAGCCATCGCCCTCCATACCACAGAGGCTTTAACTGCTTGGCTTGCTTGATTGCAGCATATGTCTCACATTCATGGATAACCTGTGCAATAGTGTCCATGGTCAAGTCCACCCCTCAATCACGAGCCCATCTATATGTTGCATCTCTTCCTTGATGGCTTGAGGTATCATGGGCCCATGGAGCTATAAATAATTCACCCTTATGTTGCCAGTCCCGATCCACCTGAGTCACTTCAATCTTAGCAGCCTGATCCACCTGCTGGTTGTTTTGATGTTCCTCAGTGGCCCAACTCTTGGGTACATGAGCATCTACGTGACGTACTTTTACAACCAGGTTCTCTACCCGGGCAGCAATATCTTGCCACAGTGCGGCAGCCCAGATGGGTTTGCCTCTGCGCTGCCAATTGTTCTGCTTCCATTGCTGTAACCACCCCCACAGGGCATTTGCCACCCTCCATGAGTCAGTATAGAGACAGAGCACTGGCCGCTTTCCTCATTCAGCAATGTCTAAAGCCAGCTGGATGGCTTTCAGCTCTGCAAACTGACTCAATTCACCATCTCCTTCAGCAGTTTCTGTGACTTGTCATATAGGACTCCATACAGCAGCCTTCCACCTCCGATGCTTTCCCACAAGACAACAGGACCCATCAGTGAACAGGGCATATTGCTTCTCATTTTCTGGCAGTTTATTATACAGCAGGGCCTCTTCAGCACGCATCACTTTTTCCTCTGGTGATATTTCAAAATCTTTGCCTTCTGCCAGTCCATGATCACTTCCAAGATTCCTGGGCGATTGGGGTTTCCTATCCAAGCCGGTTGTGTGATCAGTGCAACCCACTTACTCCACGTAGCATCAGTTGCATGATGTGCAGAGGGGACCCTCCCTTTGAACATCCAGCCCAGCACCGGCAGTCGGGGTGCCAGGAGGAGCTGTGCTTCAGTACCAACCATTTCCGAAGCAGCTCGAACCCCTTCATATGCTGCCAGTATCTCTTTCTCAGTTGGAGTACAGTGGGCCTCAAATCCTCTGTATCCCCGACTCCAAAACCCAAGGGGTCGACCTCGAGTCTCCCCTGGTGCTTTCCGCCAGAGGCTCCAGGTAGGGCCGTTCTCCCCGGCTGCGGTGTAGAGTGCATTTTTTACATCTTGTCCTGCCCGGACTGGCCCAAGGGCTACTGCATGAACTATCTCCTGGTTAATTTGTTCAAAGGCTTGTCGTTGCTCAGGGCCCCATTTGAAATCGTTCTTCTTCCGGGTCACTTGATAGAGAGGGCTTATGATCAGACTGTAATTTGGAATATGCATTCTCCAAAACCCCATAACGCCTAAGAAAGCTTGTGTTTCCTTTTTGCTAGTGGGTGGAGACATGGCTGTTACTTTGTTGATCAGATCCATTGGGATCTGATGAGGTCCATCTTGCCATTTTATTCTTAAAAACTGGATCTCCTGTGCAGGTCCCTTGACCTAACTTTGTTTTATGGCAAAGCCGGCTTTCAGGAGGATCTGGACTATTTTCTTCCCTTTCTCAAAAATTTCCTCTGCTGTGTTGCCCCATACGATGAAATCATCGATGTATTGCAGGTGTTCTGTCCTGGCCATGTACCCTCCCAGCTTCTCTCTGGCAGGGCATGAGAAGCTGAAAAGTCCTTGACTAGTGTAAGCACTACTTAGCAACTACTAAAACATCAGTGTGTTATCAACACTATTGTCATACTAAATCCAAAACACAGCACTATACCAGCTACTAGGACAAAAAAAAATTATCTCAGCGGAAACCAGGACAGAACGCTTTGTGTGAATGCCAAAGAGTGAGTCCACACAACAGAATAGAATTCCTTGCTACTGGAAAGGACTAAATCACTTCAGATTGGAGTAAAAATGTGCAAATCTTTTTCTAACTTGAATCATAATATAATATTTTGAGATTAAAAAACATTCATTTGGCTTCTAGGCTCCTGAGGTAAGCTGCAGAGGCTGTGGGTCTCTCCCCTTCTACATTCAAATCCTGAGGTGCAGAGGAATGAGCAGCAAAGCAGATGTGTCTGTTGGTTCAGTAGCTGCTTGCTGTTCTCTTGAGTCAGTACTAAACCAACTCATCAGTGTGGCAGGAAGGAAACCTATGGGCTGAAGTTGCCATCTCTCCTGTAACCTTTTAAACCAAAGCCCCTGCCCTCTCGTGAGCTTTGAGTCCATGGTGAACGTGAGCAGGCTTCAGTGGGCCCTAAAGGGGCTTCCAGATTGAGGAAAAATACCAACTTTTCCCTGATTTCCAGAGGGAATTCAGAGTCTTTGCTGGCCTGAAGCATTGCTAGAGGCTGTTGAACACGTGCTGTTTGTTACTTGAACTTGGACACTGTGATTTATGTGAAAAGGGTACAGCTTATCGCTGGGGTGGTCTGGCTTTCAGAAATGGATGGTGTGGTTGGTCCTGTGATGGTCAGTGTTCAGAACGTGTCTGTTGGTGGTTGCTGAGGTCCTCTCCACCCTCTCTGCAGGAAGAGCAACTCCAGTTCTGTCTGTTTGTCTAGTAAATATGCATGTGGGAGTTCAGTTAATTCAGGCACTGTTTGGAGGCCTTAACTAGTTTGGATGAGGCCACTGCTGAGAAGTAGGGCTGAAATTGTGGTCCATCAGATCCTCCGATTGCAGGTCTGAGTGCGTTAGACTCTTGCTGCTTCTTCTGCTGAAGGCCAGTCTGCCCAAGCAGGGAAGGCCACTTTTCTGGGTAAGTTTGGCCCAAAGTTTTTTTAATGTCTCCAGCTTCTCTCTAATCCCCAAGCCAAGAAACTAACTGAACTTTCAGCCTCTTAATATGAGTGGAGAACATCCTGAAAATAATTGCTGCAAACAAAATTAATCTCACACTGCCTGCAGAACCCCCCTGAAGGATTGCCTTCTAAGTGCCTGGAGTTAGATAAGAAATAAGCTCTCTTTAGTGATGCGTGTGCTTTCTAAATAAACTCCTTTTAAACAGACTTGCTGCTTAAATCTGTTTATTTACTGTGGCACATTGTGCAGATTATGTTTTAAGGAGCTCAGCAACCAACATCAGAGCTTTTACATAAGTGAGATCTGAGGAAAAATGGGAGTGAGATTTCAAATATCCCATTAATCTTTTCACTTGAGGTCTGAGCCAGCTTCAAATTGCACCAAACTGCTGCCAAGTGTGAGAGAGTTTCAGTCCAAATAAAGGAGACTTGGCAGGTCTGAGCCATGAGGCTTTGTTTCAGGAGTGTTTCAAGGAGAGGAGGGATGGCGTTTTGGTTGAGACTCTGCCGAAGTGGTGCAGTGCTTCACGACAGCCGTGTGCCAGCTGGCCCCAGCTGCGCAAGCTGAAGATGCACTTCTGGTTTTTACATTTCTTTGCTTATGTTTTTAATCTGCATGTACAGAGGTAGCTGTTAAAATGTTTGTACATGGGAAGCCTGGAGTTAGATGTGACTTAATCCCATGCACACGTGCAATTCAGCCTGTGGCAATCGCTGTGATTTAAGACTTTACGCTAAGTCTTCAACTCGATGACAGCTGCAGGATTTTGCTCCTTTTGGATCAAGTTCTCCTGCTCCCGTCCACCTACAGTGAACCTGGTTCTTTATACTGGTCTTCTGTAACATGAAGCCAGAGGGGTTAAAAGGGAATAACTAGAAACACGTGCTGTGAGCATGCTGCTGGCAGAGCTGGGGCCATGAGGCATGTTGTGAGAAGCTGAGGAGTGATCTCTGTGTAAGGAGGATGCAGCTGGTCTGCAATCTCACAGCCTACCCGTGATGATAAAAAGGCATTTTTGTTTTTGCCTTTCCCTTCTGGCGCTGTGGATGAAGAGAGCTGTTCCTCTGAGGCTGACTGAGAGTCAAGCCTCCCGCTTTGCAGAGGGGCAAGCAGAGCTGTCTGGAGGGACAAGCTCTCGACTTTCTGCTGAGGGAAAGCGAGCTCCCTCAATCCAATGTGTTACCAGCTTGGGATCTGTGCATGCAATAACCCTGGAAATCCCTCCTGCAGTCTGCCTGCTTTGTGTCCTGCGTGATCAGCTATTTGGGAAGTCTTCCCAAACACCCATTCCTTGAATTTTCCTTGAAATACGGGATGTTATGACCACAGTAGTGAGGAGGCCATGGCTTCTCTTGTCTCGTGCAGGCATAAATCAGGTTATCTGCTGCACAGTGTGAGCATTGGCTAATCTTGCCAGGATTTCAGGTATTAGTCTGGAAGTATTTGGCTGTGATCTGAGTGATGATATCCACCTAAGAGTGCTCGTTTGCTGCAAAGCACTTACTGCTTCTGTGGGGTTCCGGGTGACGTGTGTCCAGATCTCTTGCACAACCCAAGGACGAAACATGGAAACTTTTGGACTTTCACCAGTCCTCATTCTTCCTCCCCTGTGTCATGCCCTTCCCACTCCAGTGAATGTTTTCCCTGTGGATATAGGCACTGTTAGTAAAAAAAGTGATTGAAGAATTATCTAGAAGACACTTGTATTTTTGGCAGACACAATTTTTTGTTAACATTTTGAAGCTTTGTACTGACTGGAAAACAGGTTTTGGTGCCTCAACTTTGCCTTGACTCTATGACTGTAGAGTCTCTGCTGCTCTCAGCTGGGCTGCTAACTTTGCTAAGCTAAAGCACTAAAAAAAGCTAAATAGTTTGGCACCTGCAGGCCTTTTTCTTTCAGTAGCCTCTGCTTGATTTTAAGATGACCCAAACTTCTTCAAAACACAGCAAAATTATGTAGCTGGATAAAACCTTTTCCAGGAAAGTTTTTGTCTATTTCTCCAGCCCAGTGACTTGCGCTTCTTTGTGGGGATGTAGTGCTAGGTTCCTACTGTTTGTACCTCTGTGCCTGGTAATGCTCCTGGATGTCTCTGGACGCCGTTTTCTCCCCTTTTTTCCCCTAAAACTTGAGGGAGAGGAGTTGCTATGTTTGGCTTTTCCTGCATCCTGAGTGTGCAGAGAGTGAATGTGGCAACAGATTGTGGAGACAGAGCGGTACATTCTCCCACCCAGAGCTTTCCCATTTTTTATGGATCTCTGGGGTGCCTAAGGCCTATTTCTGACATTCCTTCTTTTCCCTTTCTGCTGACCTTAGCACTCCTCACACAGACTCAGTTATTCCCTGAAGGCAAGCAAGACAACATCTCTGGTGCCTGTGGTACATATAGAAATCTGAAGTGCACAGCTTTTCCACACCTACAAAATTAGGTGTTAGCCCTTTTGCATCCCTGTGAAGAGCCAACAGTGAAAGGAGGATGGAGACTTTGCCATGTTATCACCTGTCTGGCCACTTAGCTGAAATCCAGTCCAAGTTTTGCCGAGGCAGAAACTTGGCCATTGCAGCAGCAGATGTCATTCTGCTGAATTTCTGAATAAAATGTCATTGTGTTTTGGCACAGCAAAAGGCATGTTGAGTCTTGTAGACCAGCCAGCAAGGACAATATTTCTGGCTGGGTACTGTGCAATTAAAAAGCAAGCCCATGTTTTATGTTCGTGGTACCTGGGTCACTTGTCTGCCTCCTCTCACGCCAATCTGTCCGTCTGGCAGGACTGCCTCTGAGGTTAATCTGCTCTCAGAGAAATTCAGAGCCAAGCAGTGACTTAAATGGACAGCCTATGGAGGGCTTTTTCCACAAGATTGTCTTCCATTGATGCTACACACTAACATCTGCTGAGGCTTGTATTCCTGAGCTGCCACCTCCTCCTTTCCAGTGTTTCTCCATATTTAACATGACAGAAAGGACACTCATTTTCTCATCTGAGGGGGTTTTGTGGGGATCTGTACCTTCTTAGGTGCCAGCACAGACAGGTCCCCCCATGCCAGGTAAGAGGCTCTGCTTCCCAGAGCATCCCTGTTGGGAAGGGGACTCTCCTGTAGAGGAATTTCACCTTGAGTGAAATGCAGAGAAGCTACAGGCATCTCTTCCATCACTCAACTCTCTCTTGCAGTAGAGGTTTTTTCTACTAAATGCTTTTTTGTTCTCAGAGCAACCTTGGATATGGTAGATTTAAAAAAAAAAAAAAAAAAAAAGAAAAATTCTGGATCTTTCCCAAAGTGCAAAGGTTTCTGCCTCACACACCTCGTAATCCCTGGAAATCCAGCTGTCTGTGCTGAGCAACGTTGCAGCAGCAAAACACAGGCGAGTCAGGAGGTCTGGTCTCTTAGCTTTCAATGTTGTATCAGTGCCACTCATAGCACCTGCCCTTCACCTCCCTGGCCATCTCCAGCCCTTCAGGATGGCAATCTGCACCCATGAGTGTGTGTGTTGCTTTATTGCTCATTGCTGTATTAGATCCTGAAAAGAAACCCAAAAGTAGAGTGTAAAGTTGCTGGGGGAAGGAGTGAAAATTGCATCCATTTTCAGGGCAAAAGAATGTCAACAACCCCTTCTTGAGCAGCTAGTGTCCAATGAGGCTGAACTGGTCCTCTCATTCTTTCTTTTTATGTTTTGGATGCTTAAATGTATACTGATAAGCCTTGTTTCTTTTTCCTTGTCAAAAAAACCCAGCCTCTACTGAATGCCTGTTGGGAAGTTGTCCCTTAGCAGTGTCTCTTGGTTCAGACTTGTTTTTTTGGCATTTTCAGATGAATGCATGCAATCCTATCCTCTCTGGCTGCCGCACTTGGTGGAGTCATGATTGCTTCTGGGCCTGCGACAGGTGAGATTCAGCCAAGTGAAAACACGCTGCAGCCAGTGAGAAGCGTTACAAGAAGTCATCTTCCGTATGTTGATTTATTTTTTTTCTCTCACAGTGCAACATGTACGTTTCCTTTCTGCTGCTTCCTAAAGAAAACAGATGCATATTTTTTTCTTTTTTAAAGTTGGAAACTTTATGAAATGTGTTTGTGTTTTGCTTGGAGGTAACTAAAAATTGCTACATTAATTTTAAGTCCATTGTTGAATAATAACTGCCTGGAGGTTTGTTACTTGTGTAGCAGGTTGGTGCCTGATGTGATTTTAAAAATGACCAAGACATAAAACCCTGAGAGCAAGAATTTATAGAAAAGAGATAAGAAAATTTTTATTAAGGAGAGAATGAGCTTGCCTTTCAATTTATTTTTTTTTCTCTTTAATGTTATCTGGGGCCAAAAATGACCCAGCATTTGGATTGTCCTGAACATTGGCGTTCTCTCAACAGCAGTTTCAAGGGCAAATATCTCCCAAAGTGCTGAATAACAGATCTTGTCCCCTTCCTTCAGAGGAAATCCTGTGCAGTGCCATGAAATGCTCTCTTGTTCCACCATCTACTAACCTGGACTATAATTTTCCAAATGAAGTATCATGGAGTCTACAGTCAGGACACAAACCACTACAAAACGTGCATCCCTCATGGTGGGATTTGGACCCTTTTCTTCAAGTTGGGGCTCAGGGGACCTTTCAGGGACATTTGGTTGGCCAGGCATACCTTAGTGCTAGTTAGTATCTTAGGTACTGGGAGTGCCAAAACCAATCTCCTGGCCAAGCCTGTATGAAATTGTGCTGTGTTATGCTTCAATCCACCAGGCTTTGGGGGGTGCCCAAAGAGCCTTTTCCATAGCAACTTTCATGTTTCTGTAATGTTACCTGTTATAAAATGATTTCTCTGGATGACGCATGAGGCTGAAGTTTGGAAAGAAATATATAGGAGTAGCTGCTGGGAAGTTTCAAACTTAGAATAGCATTCCTTTAGATTAAAAAAAGGTTTTTTTTTTTAATTCTAGTTGTTCTAAAGTGGATCTGATCTTATGCGATAAGGGAGAGTTGCTTTTGAAGCAGAAAGGGAAACAAATATGCAAATAACTAATGAATGGAGAAGCACACACTTAAAAAACGCCACAACTCCAGCAGAACGTTCATGAGAACATTGTGCATATTCATATAAACACTGTTAAAACTAATGGTTTGTTTTGGGGGAAAAACACAAGTCAACTGAAGTGCTATGAGACAGGGGCCTCAAGTAGTTGCTATATTTTGAAATCTAGGCCTGTGGCTCTTTTGGTTACCCATCAATGCGTATTCCATACATACTGGGGTTTGAAGGGAAGGCTCTGCTGAGCAAAATGTTCTCTCATGCTTCATCTCTGCAGCCGTTGTTAGCTGGGACTGTGGATCTAGACGGTCTCTGAGGACTCTGACAAACATTCTGCAATTGTTCCCAATTAAGTGGGCTGATACTTACTTAAGTATCTTTGATCCTTTAAGAATATATCAACAGGAATTTAGATGCTTATGGCACATTTGATACACTTAAACTGTTATACTACTTCTATATCATGTCTGGAAATGACATGCACTGTCTTGTAAAGTGCAATTCATGGTATTGGCATTTTGTTTTAACTCTTGTGATAGTCTCTTGCAAGTCTGACAGTAATGAATGGCTCCATGGTATCCTTGCTATTTACAATAAAGTGCTATAAGTGTAACTGAGAGCCACAGCCTTTCCAAATAAAACTTGTGGGAATAATGTGTAATAAGAGCATGAGAAGTAGAAACAAGCACCATATCTTGGGAGTAGCACAGTCTATACTCTCTGTGATTGAAAGGATCCCTGCAGCTGCTGTAGATCTGATGAAATGGGATTTGGCTTTTAAAGATTTGGGGGAGGGAATTTTTGTTTGCTTGTTTGCTGCTGTGGTGCTGCTGTTGGTCCCCAAAGGAGGTGATGGCTGTGCATCGTTCAGGGGGCTGCACAAGGGCATCTGCAAACATGGGAATTTGTTGGGAAGTGACCGGCAGAGGTGACTGCCCTGCACCCTCTGCAGTGCTGCTTGCAGAGCTTTGGCTGCTCAGGCAGTGCTCATGAACCCTTTTGCAGTTGCTTGCAGGAAGCCCTGCTCGAGGGGACGGTTGCCAAGGGCTGTGCAGCTCCAGGGGTGTGACATCTCACCAGGGATTCACTCTCCAAGGCCTTGATAGTGTTTGGATGAGAAAACACCTAAAGAAGTTGGCAGTAAAGGATAGAGATGCAAGGGTGTAGGTGACTTCTGTCCTTCAGCCCAAATGAAAGCAGTGCCTTGGACTACTGCCTTGCCCTGCTGCCAAATGTAACTTGGATAAGAATTAAAATGAGGTTCTTGATGGTTTTTAATCACATAAGATCTCATGACGGTTTCTGAAAGTGTGTAGCTGCTAACCCCAGTGTCCTGGCCACTTTCCAGCTCATATAATTACCGTCTGTCTTTCTTGCCCCTTCCCTCTACACCCCCGTAGTTTCAATTAGATAAGTCATTCTTCACTTCTCTCCAGAATAATGCATGCGCCTGTGTTCTCCCCACAGAGAAAACCTCCAACACCCACTATATGTTTTTTATCTAGACATCATTTGTTTTACATTGTACCTTTGTTATCTAATTAGTATTATCATGTCAGTGTACCTGATGCAACCTGTCTAGTTCTGGGGCCTGAAGATTTGTAGGTAGTGCAGCATACATTTAATTTATTAACTTCCTAAACTCTGGACCCAATCAATTATTTAGACTTGTACCAGACTTCTCAGTAGCAATTTTTGTCAGGAGGATGTTGGTTAACTCATTTGTACATGGTAATACAAACATCAGAAGTTAGAATCCTTAATGACTCATTTCTGGCCACTGTGTGGTTTTTGCGCAGCTTTTTAAAGAGCGCTGTGGGGATGCTGAATCGGCCTTTTCTTAACTTAAGCTAAGGGCAAGTAAAAGTGCGTGGCATTGGCTGAACCAGTTTTTTGAAGGTGGTTTGGGAGATGGCGAATATTTCAGAGTGGCTGTGGCAGTGCCTGGCGCGGTGACATGAGGCTAAAAGAAGCTGACCTTTGCTAGGCTCCAGCTGTGCACGTAGCAGCCTCAGCCCAGGCTCTGGAGCGGGAGATTTTGAAGTCTTTAAATGGCTTTGCTAATTTTTCCTGATATGCTGTGTCAGTGCCCCTGTAAAACAGTCTGAGCTCGGCAGCTCTCTGGGTGTGACTGGCTGGGTGTGATAGCAGAGGCATTTCTAGTGCTTTTTAAACTCAAACGACTTTTTTTCACTTCAGCAGTGAAAGCAAGTCCTTTACCCTTGACTGTGAGCTGGGAGCAGATGGACAATGATTTTTCACAAGTCATTCTGTTGTTGGAGCAGTGATTCTCATTGACAGAGAAGTTAATAAACATTAGGAGGATATTCCACAATTGACATCTCCAGTCCACTGCCTTAATACTGGTTGTAATTCAGCCTAGGACCTTACAAAATCTTGCATTTCCTGACCTGTCATTGGAATGTGTTGGATGGAATTAAATCCAGTCTAGTTCAGATGTGGCAAAATTGATCTTTACTTTCTGTACTTAGCTGGGCTTAGCCTGGGACTGTAAATTTTTGGAAGGATCTTGTGCAGCTACAGTATGCTAACGGTGTGGTACTTAGGTTTGCTGTATGGAATACACAAAAGGGGTGATATAAATAAGAGATAACGACATACAATAATGGAAGAAAATAAACTGAGAAGAATAAATTGTCCTCAGAATCTCTTAAGAATACACTGTTTACTTAAGGAAGAGAGTTTAATTAAACTCTAGGGGTGAAATACATCCCTGGGGAGAGGGACAGCACATGGCGTATGAATCAGAGTTGCACATTAACCTGTTTCTTCTAGTTTGTACGCAGATGTATGGGATGAGTGTTTGCTTCTCTGGTCATTGGCAAACAAATCATGACCCCTTGATGTGGGCAGGGGGAAGATGGTCTTTAGGACTTTGGGTGGTTTTCTCCCCTTCACCCTCTCTGTCTGCCTTTTCAGCACCCAAACCGCAGAAGATCAGTTCATTACCCACTTGCTGTTGATCATCTTTCTCCTTTCAGTTGCTCAGGAGAGCTGGTGAGCTCCACTCCTGCCTTCTGGAAGTTTGTGGGTCGCTAACAGCCCCATGGGGACACTGAGCACTGTGCGGTTGGAAGGAGGAGATGCAAAGGCAACACACAGAAGTCTTTGAGATTCGCAGAGGATTGGAGCAAGCGACCTACCTGCCCCAAGACAGCTGTACAGAGCATGTGTCAGTCTGGGGTTCAGTCTCCACCTCGAAAGAAGGTAGGAGAAAACACAGTATTTACCCTCTAGAGAGCAGCATCTGCTGTGTGTTGCAAAGTAGTCTTTGTTTTGATGAGACCCCATGGAAACACTGGAATAAAACCATTAGGAGGTTGTGTCTGCTTCCTGCCTTGCTTTCTGCACAGTCTGTTGCAGGTGTAATGAAAGCAAATGTGGCCCATTGGGCATCTTTCTGCTCATGGGGGTACTGTGCAGGCTGTGATACCCATTAATTTGATAAAAATTAGTATGGAGCAAGTCTTGATCTATTCCAAAGCCAGCTATGGAAAATGATATATTCTAAGTCAGATCTGCTTCCTGTGGTTTTTCAGAGAAGCGTCTTACCAAACCTGATGAACACAACTATTGTATGTTTAGTGCAGGTGGAAGAACACTACTCTGCTTCAGAAGTGGTTAAATAAGTAAAGTACTTAGGAAAAGTAACTTCTTTATTAGCTCTGAGCAGTCTTGCTGGTAAGACAGACAGTACCAGGGAACTGGTAGACAGTACCAGTAGAACTGTGTTGGCAAAAAATTCACACTTGGAGATCAAAGTAATATCAGTAAGAACTTTATTTGAGCGTGAAGAGAACAGGCATGTGCCAGAGAACAAAATCTTTCTGACTAGCAATTACTTCAGTGTAAAGACCAAAACAAGACCTTGAAATCCTACTGATCAGCAGCAGCATTAGTTACAATAAGCTTCGTGTGGTGTTAAAGTAGCTTGAAAGCACCCTTAAAGTGAATGATAAGGTTTTTGTGGCAACTGAGTGTTTTCCTGACTCCTATTACCCTGGGCTTTTGTAGGAAAAGTGGCTTTTATGTAAGTTCAAATAAACTCTGTGTGTATGTATGCAAGTACAGTGACTGTACACTGCAGATCTGGGAACACCAGACTCACTTATTCCTGTACATCCTGTATGGACAGACTCTGCAGGTGAAGGGAGAGCTCTGGAGCCTGGACAGACAAACCGATCAATAAACCACACGGAGTCCAACATTCTTAAGACAGGTCTGAACAAGTTTATTAAACCTATGCTAGTCTTGAGCTGAAAAATCACTGCATTGTACAAACCCACATTTATTTCTCTCTGAGTAAAACTGCACTGTAAACGTGAGCAAAAATCCATGTGTATTACTTACAGCTGATTTAATTTGTCATACAGAATGTTTCAGTAAAAAGGAAAAAATTGGGTAGGTCATTTTCTATGCGTGGGGGCTTTGCAGTTCAGCATGTGTGTAAACAAGTGCAGACTTTTGCATTTCAGAGAATCAATAAGGCACATTATAGAAACTCGGAGTCAGGAGTGTTTCCCATCCTTTGTGTACTGGTAAGTCTGGGAACAGATCAATGAGTTTATATCAGCATTCAACAATAGCACTAGATCTTTCTGAAGTAATTGGGCAATTCACAGAATGAAAGATGCCGTCCGAGGGTGCTAATGTTCATTTCTGTAAGAGGAACATTTATCTGGTATTGAGGTGTTCTATGGAGGCCAGGCAGTCATCCTTTTTTTTTTCTTTTTTTCTTTTTTTTCTTTTCTTTTTTTTCTTTTTTTTTGAGGTAATTCACTTCCTTTTAAGGTTGCAAGTAAGCAGACTTCAAAATGACAGGAGAAAGGAAAATGTTGTCTTTTCATTGCTTCGTCACTGTTGAATAGAGCAGTCTTAGGTTGGGTCACTTCTTTTTGCCAGAGGACTTTTTCAAAGGAGGCCTGAAGTTTTCATACTCCAGCGCTTGCAATACAGATCGAACAGGGAATGTCTTTATGCTTATTATTCATGTCTTTCAGTGCTTGGAAGGAAGATGAGTTTGGTCACTAGCGACTTGTGGTGATTGTATCATGAGCTCTACACCAGCCTCCTTTTCCCCTGCCTTTGCTGCCGAACTGCAAATAACTACTAATAAGGGGAGGAGGAAGAAGGGGAAGTGTTTGTGCTCAAGGCTTCCCAAAAGGTAACACACAAGCCCCATCTCTGTGCTGTATTGGTCAAAACACTCAGTACTGCACCTCTGAGCATGACGTGGGGAGCAGAGCATCCCTGTGCGAATGAAAGCTGCTGGGTTATGCCAAGGTTGTGATGAGAGGAGGGTCTACATTATTTTCCTGCTCCGTTGGAAGTTATGTGTGATTGGAAAGTGTCAGAGCTGCTTTTGGCTGAGAATTGCCAGTGATGTCTGGAGGGAAGAGTGCGGAATAGCAAACATGAAGAGTCCTGAGACTTGTCACCGTCTCACCTTGGTCAGGGGCCTCAGGGGTTTTGTGGCGTGGCCAACAGAGAATTGAAAAAATTTTGTGCAACATCTCCGTGTTGCTTCAGTCATGGTCAGTATTGTAATAGCACAGGAGTAATCTCAGGATAATTATGGGCATCTCTATAGCATTCAATGACTCTTCATTGCGCTGTCACCCTGTATAAACTGGATGTGAAGTCTGGGCCTGAGGAAAATTATTGTGCCGAAGGCCACATGTTAGAGGTCTGTTTAAAAAAAGGTGTAGTTCTCGGACTGAGTGTGAAGGGTAAGGCTCCAGAAGATTTGTTTCCTTTCTTTTGGAAAATAGTGCCCATGCAAGTCCAAAAGATAGATGTGAGTTTATGAAATGGTGTTGAAAGGGCAGCAAGGCTCGTGCTGTGCTTTAGCACAGTGACCTCTGGTCCTGCTCAGAACAAGAGCATATGGAAACGGCTCTTTCGTCCTGATTTCATGTCTGGGAGATGGATTAAAACATATCACACTGGGAGCAAACTTGAATTCTTAAAAGCAAAACCAAATTTGAAACCCCACAGACCTGAAATGATTAGGCAGGCTTAAGATATGGAAAGTCAGTGTTTAAAAAGCAAAACCAAGTGCAAGCAGTGATGAGCGCATGCAGTGGCATTTGCTAAATGTTGTTTGTCCCCAGAGAAGGGCTACCCAGAGGGTGGATAAAGGGTGTTTGTGGTGCTGTGTGAAAATTAAAATCAGAAACTGAGTTAATCTCTGCAATAAATTCCCATTGTGGAGCTGCCCCAGGAACTGCTCTGGCCTGGTGTGTTTAATCCCTTTGGTGGGTCTAGTGGTCCTTTCCTTCCTCACTGGATGGAAACTGCTGGTTTAGTCCTTTCTTTATTATTTCCACTTGGAAAGGAGCATGTGCCCACCATTGCTCTTTAGTGTGCTCAGGCATCACTTTTAGGAAGTATATGGCACAGAAAGGAGATTACCTTCTCTCTCCTTCCTCCTCCAACCCTTGGACCATCCTTCCTCTCTTATCTTTATCTTGATACATACCCTGTATCAAATGATATTTCCCCCAGTTCAGTGCTTGGATGGGCAAGTCTGGGAAGTACAGTAGCAGCATGGTGACATCTTTGATTCCTCTAAGCTCTTCCCTTATAGCATCCAATGCAAAATGTCTGCAACATGAGTGTGTCGAGCACAGCAATAGCACAATCACTGTCAGTGGAAACACAGATCCAGAAAGAATATTATTCATTGCACCATTGGGGAAATTAAGTCAAATTAAACCCTGCTTCATTTGTTGAGGTAGGAGATTATTCCTCATTGTGCCAGCAAATTCTTTATTTGCCTCAATAAGGAATTCATCCAAAGTCTAAATTCTGAATGGCTCCAAAATAAAATTCATTTAAGCTGTGCCAAATACTTTCTGTCATTTCTTACTTATTCAGAAGTTAATCCCTTTTTTTTTTTTTTCTCATAACTTAGTTACAGCTCTCACAGTTCATAAATTGAGGGGGGTTTGCTGCTTTGTTATAACATGAATTTTACCTTGTATTTAAGGTGTTTGTTTTGACATCTGCTCCAAAAAAGTTGGTCATGAGCTCAGGAGAATGAAGTGTTATTTCTTTCAACCTGATTTAGTCCAAGTGGAAGAAATTGTCTCTCTTGTGCTACATGAAATGTAGAACCAAAGAGCACGCTGGGTCTTGGCTAATTTCGCTGAGGTTGCAAAAGGGTCTTGCTTATAGTGCAGAGCTGATATTTATGGTTCAGCATTTTCCAGAGTGCTTAATACATGGGTACATATTAAAATAGAGATAAAAGAGGATACTGTCTGTGACAGGCAAGATAGATTTGACAGAGAAAATCCCTTATCTTGGCCATAGGCAAAGCAACACTGGTAGAAACGATGCAAACCTGTCTGATGTACATCAGCCCCAGGTGAAGGGAAGGGTGGACGCACCAGGCAGTGTCTACCCATGTTTCATAGGGGTGGCACTGCAGTGGGAAGCTCAAGTTAGACAGTGCTAACAGTGATGCACAGTAGGGAAGGATGCGATGCAGTCTCTCCCAAGATGGCCTGGGCCTTTGTATTTTGGCTCAGGGGTTGTTGATACTTGTATTAACTTTCAGGTAACAGAGGGAGTGATGAAAGCCGGTCTCCCCATGCAACATGGTGATCGGCGTGATGGGGAAGCATTCTGCTCCACTGTTCACTGACCTGCCTAGAGCGTGCAGCACTGCAAGGGCACTGGGACTGCTCCGTGCGGCTGGAAGAATTTATTGGTTTGGGCTCTGGTGTTTGCAGGGGAAGGAAGGAAGTCAGTGGAGGTGAGTGTTCACAGCGGCTGAGCTTGCCTGGCAGCAGAACACACAACCCTGCGTGTGAGACCTCAGCCTGTGATACCAACACACCCTTTCAGTCCTTTAGCACAGCAGTACCTGCACCATGTGGGGGTGCACATATGGCAGCTCAGGCTGGGCTCGTCTCATGGATGCTCCCACTCACACTGCAAGCAATATTCAAGAAAGTATCTTTGAAGTGTCTATGGGCTGGTTTTGTCTAGCGGAGAGCAGCCTGCACACACAGGTGTGGGGCACAAAGGATGGTCAGGTAATCATTTCTGAAGTTACATTCCCTCCAGTGCAGAGCAGAAAAGCTGGGAGAGAAGCATCATGGGGCTGTCGTCCTGCTCCAGCCTTCAGTAGCTTTTCACACCAAAGAAGCAGCAGTGTTACTGGTAAAACCGTATTTTGGTTTGATTTTTCTATCTAATCATTCATCTTCAGGCTCAAGGGCAAAAGAGTAGACCATGGAGAGAAGGCATCATTTAGCAGTCACATTTTTAAAAAATTATTATTATTTTAATTTTATTTTATTTAGCTAAAATTAGCCTTCTGCTTCCTTGCCTCCAGTTCCCCTGCTCCTTGGCTATGGGGCAGTTGTGGGTTGGTTTTTTGTTGGTCTTTTTTTTTTACCTTCCTCACTAACTGGGACATAAATTCTTTGAGCGAGAAGGAATTAGAGTGGGACAGATGGCACCACCTGCTGCTAGTGCTTTGCTTCTTGCAAGGCTTCCTAGCCACTGAGTCTGTTTTGGGCAAGATGAGGAGGAGACAGTCAGGTTTATCGACTTTCCTGAAGTCCACAGAGAGTAACTGTATTATTCTGGTTCTCCTTCCCACTCTCTCCCGTAAGCAGCACCTCATCCCATCCACCACTGGCAGGCAGGATAAGATCCTTTTTTCTTTAAGGCTCCATGGCCTTCAGGTTCTTCTGTCATTTCTGCTTCTGCTTTCTAGCTCATGCTGCCAGCTTTGTGCCTTATTGTCTATCCTTTCCCCCCCTTGTGGGAGTAAGGCTCAGTACTGGACTATACTGGCCAGTTAGGGGAGGATGCCAGCATGGGGAGGAGAAGAGGACGGAAAGAGTGTATTAAAGGAAGGGGTTGGAAATCGCTGTGGCCCCTCAGTCCTGTGAGTGTGACCTATGTCCGGCAGAGCTGCTGGTCCTGGAAAGGAGGTCAGGCTCTTGATGTGATGTTCATGGGGCTCCCTCCCACGGCTTACAGGTATTCCTTAAGAAAAACTATACCCACAAATTAAACGTGAAGAGTAGAGCATACTAAAATTTTTCCAAACCAGCCCATGTATCTAAAGCCTTAGTGAACCTGATTATGATCAAACCACAATAAAAAAACCCAATAGCTCTTCAGAGAAATTAATTCAAATGGAATTGAATGAAAATGGGAAAGTCTTGCATGGGAAGCTCAGGAGAGCCTCAGCAGGTGGCAATTTGCTTAGCTGAGTTGTACTCAGCAGAGTGACTCTGGCTTAAATCTAAGTGAGGATCTAGCTATTGTATCCAGTTACATGCAAAATACTCGACCAATTGTGTGTGCATCTCATCAAGAGCCCTGTCAAAGACCCCAGGCAGACTGGAAGTCTGGAAGCAGCTATGGTTAGTCAGGAAATGAATGGCAATATCTCCCAAATTTACGTGGGAGCAATAAGCAGTCAGAAACAAATGAATTTTTAATAATTACAAGTGGTGGCTGACTTTGTGTGTTTTTTTTTTCTTACTTAAAAATTGCATCTGAAGCTTCTAAAATGTAGAGAGGCATCTGTTGTTGGGGGAAATGTGTTTAAAAATATGGTGTTTTCTTTGCAATGAGCCAGAGTAATGGGTCTTAATGTAGCAGTGCTGAGTCTTTATGTTTCTTGCTTATGGAGCATTGAAGAGAAGAGTAATTTATCAGGATTATTATGTTAAGAGAACAGCAGCAGCACTTTGAAGGGAGGTCTTACTCAAATAAATAACCATGTAAAGAAATATTATTTCTAATGGATTTCCTGTACGTGCCATATGGATGCAGGAATACTCATGAAGTGACTCACCTGATCATCCTTATCCTAAGTGCGTGCAGAAGAAGAACAAGTTATTGGAGAAATGTAACTTTGTTTTTAAACAAAACAAAACAAAACAAAAAACCCCCCGAAGAAACAAAAACATCTGAGGCTATGGTAGGCAATTTAAATATTTTTTTATTTGGCTTAAAAGCATGTACCCATCTTATTCCTGGTGGGCTTTGCTTTAGATGTTTTCCCTAGAACTTTTCCTAATTAGCATAATGACTGCCATTTCCCACTCTTTGAATTGCAGAAATCACCCACCTTGTGATTTCTGTCAATAACTTAGTGGAGAGATGTTCCTGGTAATTCCAGCTTCTTGTCGCTAGAACTACTTCAAAAACATTATATATGTATATTAAAAAAATAAACATATGTGCGTGTGTGTTTGTATATATATCCTGCAGCCTTTATAAGCTAACCCCTCACTTTCTTCTATGCCAGTATCTCTCAGATGGAGAGCAGGGACCTGAAAGGGCAGGCTGATGATGTCTGGAGTTGTATGTTATTGTTGCTAATCTGTCCCCCAGCTACAGGTCCTTTGCTTCAAGTCTGGTGTCATAAAAACATGTAACAATGAAAGCTCTTTTTGTTTTCAATGAGCTCAAGTTTTCACTGTGTTTTGGGTTATAGCTGCAGGCTGATTTACTTTCCCTCGTCACTCATAGACCTGGGACCCTTTTTCTTTCTAGTAAATTAACGGGAGATTTGGAAAAATCCTAAGTGCAAACAAGCTTCTGCTATGTACAGTACCAGTTACCTGTTCAGGATGTGTTATGTCAGTCTTATTAAACTCCTCTGTAAGCTCTTGTTCTGACACAGCATTCACTTAATCTTTGCCCTATTGATTTAATCTAAAAATACATGTAGGTTCCTATCTGTGTAAACCTGTGAAGAAATAGATGCAAAAAGGCCTATTTCTGAAGACTGTGGAAGAAATGCTGTTTAAGTTGAATCCAAAACACAAGGTCCAATTTTAGTGAAACTGTAAATTGAAAAGCTGGGCAGTCCATCTGGAGGAGGCTGCCTGATGCATTCATTTCCCATTTCAACAGCTTTCTCCACCTGCTAATGATGCATTGGACTGTTAGAGGCTGTCCTGCTGATTGCACTGCTCCCAGGAGAGGGCAGTTCAGCTCTTTTTGATTGTGAGCTGCATCATGCTGCCGGCGCAGTAATTGTCAGCAAGTTTCAGGGTAATTATGACCAAGCCAGTAAGCGAATCATGGGTTTGCATCCAGATGGCTGTTCAGAAGTGAGGGGTAGACAGAAAGGGGCTGTTATTTTGGAGGGAAAGAAGGTATGTTCCCAACTGGAGCACAGCATTCATAATTTCTGCCAGGTTGCTAGTTTTGTGATCTTTTGTGCTGTAGCTAAGCTGCATGACTTACGCCTTCCCTCTGTCTTTAAAAAAATTATCTCAGGCTCTGTCCTCTGTAGGTCTTTGTGATGTCTGTCCTGCCAGGACCAAGGAAACCATTCATCACACTAAAGCAGTTACTTAAGGAAGAACATCTGGATGAGTAATGGGTCTCTGGGAGAAGGTGAAGGCCATTGTTGGAGGCAACTGTTGAGGTAGATGTGATTATTGTAGCTGCTGCAGATATCACAGGGAAAAGACGCTACCTGTGATTTTTTCCCCATTCAAAATAATTTTTAAAAAGTGAAAAATGGAGCCTTTGTAACACCAAGGCCCAATCTTTCAGTAGACTATCCAACCTCAATTTTTAGATGACTAGAGGAACGGTAAGTGCCATTAGAAAATGCTGAATGCTAAAATAGCCCAGAACAGACAAAAGTTTGGCAAGATCTTGCTGCAGTTCTTGAAAACTCTTCATCTTCATTTTGCACTTGGTATTTCATTGAGTGCAAGCTGGAGTTTTCTTTAGACTAAAACTGTGATTTAACACATGGTTCTGAGGAAAAGTTACTTTGTCATAGAAAAAATGGGGTTTTTCACTCTGTAAACTGTCAAAAGAGTGATGATAGTATCTTATGAAATGTAGTTTGTGCTTCAACTCGTATTTGACTACGAAAAATTCTTTGAGCACTGACAAATGGTGTTAAGGGCAGCATGATCTACAGTGTCTGACTCATGGTTGTCTTCTGCTGTGGACTTCCGTTTGAGTTAGTGAATGGTGCACCAGTTTCACTCTCTGAGACAAAACACGACTAACACTGAGATGGAAAAGTTGTTTTAAACTGTAAATATTGTTACTATTATTAAAGCATTTTTCTTTTTCTCCTTGTTCTCCATAGTTTCAGGAAGTATGAGTTATTGTTGTGTGAACCTTTTTTATTGCTGGAAAGAAAAAGTCAGTTTTGTCTGAATTTTAACAAATACTTCTTTTCATTAAGATAAAAAACAAAGCAGAAATTAATTTGGATCAAATCCATGACTTATTCTGGAAAAAAGTCGTACCCATTTTTAAACATATCTTTAACATCAGAGGAGCAAAGGAAATGAAGAGCTGGATTTATACAGAGCTGTGAGGGAGAGAGGTGGGAGGTAGTGCAGATATCCCTCTTCCTCAGACACCGTACTTCGGGGTGATGGCCTTTGTTGAAGATGTGACAAACTCCTACCTAAAAGGACCTCAGCAGCCAATGTTCAAGCCACCATGGTAGAGGCTGTAGGGCTGTTCTCAGTCTTTTATTAGTACTCTTCCAGTTTGTCTAAAGAACTTAAATATTTATGAGAGCAGAACTGATACCTTGGTGTCCCGCCTGTTACGTAGATGCTCTAATCAGGCCAGGGAGACTTTCTTTCCATTGCCAGCTCAGCAGCTATTAGTCTCTGTTACAAACTGGATGAGCTCCAGGCAGAGAGGCTGAGCCTTTCGTGCCACCTTGGAAGAGAGGCCCTGCAGCTTTGTTTTCCTGCTTCCCTGGGCTGTGGAGCAGCAGCCCAAAAAAGATTCACTTCTTGGGGCTTTTCTACAGACATTTCATGCTCACCAGGAGGATGTGCTCAGTGGCTTGCACAGCACAGCCTTGGCACACACTCTTGTTCCTTAGAGAAAGCACTTTCCCAAAAAGGGAAGACTTGTTTCAAATCCCTGTTGTGAATCAGGCAGAGAATGAATGTCTGGGTTTTCCATATTCTGTGTAAATGTCCTTATTATATTGGGAAGAAGGTGTTTATTGTCCTCTTCCATTTTGTGAGTCTACCCTGAAAAGAAAATCATTCAGCTGAAAACTATGGGAGAACTTAGGCCATTTACATAACCAACAGCACATAAGCTCCTTCCCTGGGATGGATTTTCTCAACGTTAGGAAGAAACCTCTCTCCCTGGCTTGGCTAGCTGACATTTTGGGTATGAGTTGAGTCATTGTATTCCCAAGCTTCTGTTTCTGCCTTTCCTAATTCTAGATAACCCTCTAAAACCATGTTAGCAGGACTGAACATTTAGCTTTTCTGTGCATAGCCTTCAAACATTGTCAGTATGTGATACTGGGCTAACTTCCTAACTGGTTGTTTTCAGTAATGATATTTGCATCTCTCATCTTATTTTTTTTCCCCAAACATTAATTTAACGGCAAAAAATAGAGCAAGTCCTGGATAATCTTAGATAGCTGAGCTCTTTTAGAAACTGATATAAGCTGGTTTTCATTATGTTGCAGAATGAGAGTAGAGGACCACACATGTTCATCTGACATGCCTGATGTAAGGACCAATAATCTGGATAGCACATGGAGAATTAGCAAAGTTCAAGGCATCTGAGCACAACAGAGATTTTTGCTTCCCATTTGAGATTTGAAAAAGCAATGATATCTTGTTTAAGGTAATGAACTTAGGTATTGCTTCATCAAGTTCTTATCCTGGATTTTATAGTAAAGTGTATTTCAATCAGAAGTTGTAGTTGTAGTAGTTGTATATCGTAGCAAAATAGTAATGGGAGGGGCCAAGGTATGATTAAAATTAGGAAACAAATTCTTGATCATTTGGGTAATAATATCTTCTGATCTGTCCAGACCTTAACTATTGAAGAAGTCAGGTAAAAATCTGGTTGCATGTGTTTCCTAATGCACCTAGAATTATTTGGGAGTAGAAGGAAAGGGGGAGAAATGAGGAAGCTAGGTCTTGGGAAAGGTTTGTAGTGAGGGACTTTTTTTTGTTAAAAATCAAAGGCATTTGGAAAAAAACACTTTAACAAAAATGAATTAATGAAATTAACAGTTGAGATTACCCAAGCTCTCATCTCAGCCTACAGATTTATAGATGCTACTGTTCAGGTCCACTATAGCATGGGTAATTCACCATCTGTGTTGAGTATATCACCTCCATGGGATGAAACAGGACCTCAGGAGCCCTCAGGCAGGTAGGAGGCCTCCACCAGGCTAACGCTTGTGCTGGGGACCGGCAGCACTTTTCTACGGTGACTGCAAAACCCAACATGTTCAGGTGCTGCCATGCACAGGGAGCTCCTTGGAAAGATGTGGGATTGTGAGATATGGGCACAATGAGCTGCTGAGGAGGGATCACTCGGGGGACTATGTTACCACATCAAGGATGCCTCTTTGGTTTATGTGAGTTGTTATGACAGTAACACTCCTGTGAGTTGTTCATCTTTGCATTGCATGTCACTGTCTTCATATGGCTTATTTTTATGGAGGAGAAAGTAAATGTGGCATTCTGAAACATCCATCCTGGTTCTAGGAGCATCTACTTGAGGACTGCTTGCCACTGGCAGCATGATGTGGTCAGAAGTGTTTGCGGCAGACACTTCCCTGCAAAGGCAACTTTGTGCCAGGCTCCTTGGGACTTTGACTGGAGGGGAGTGGGGGCTGCACAGGGCAGGGTCATGCTTGGACCCGGCTCTGAGCTCTGCTTGAGCTGCCTTATCCTGAACATTCTGGAAGCACAAGTCAGTTTTGAAACTTGCTTGTGCTGTTGCTCATGAGCTGCATGTGCAAGTGGGACATGCAGGTGGCAGGAGGCCATCGTAGGAGCTCCTGCTTGTTGAAACAAGTCTTAGATTACAAAGGGAAAGTGAGGAATCTATTCAAATATTTCGGCATACTTCATCTAGCCATCTGAGGACCTGAGTTCTTCATGAACCTTAATGGATGCTGCTGTGCAGCCCCAGCATAAACTCAATTACAGTTACACCCATGAGGATTATAGTGGAGTCCCAGTGCTGTCTCTGTGATCACAAAGATGATCTGTATTAGAGCTGACAACATAACCCTGGCAGCCTGGTGCAGTGTTGTGGTATAGGTATCAAGTGACAGACGAAGTGGGCAATAAACTTTATTAACAAATTTAAATTGTTCCAGTCCCATCCAGGTAAAACCCCAGAAATTTACGATGATAATTTTGTTCTTAAAATAGTAAACCCCATCAAGTGCTGAAACATCTGCAGCAACTAAGACTTCAGACTCTTCCCCAAGGCCATGTAACTCTGTTACTTTACACTTGACTTAAATTACTCCAGTTAATATATCTTTGTCCTCTAACCTTTGCCAGAAAGGTCAAAATCATTTGCTAGCAAATGATAAACTCGTTTCCTACCCAAGGACTCTCAGGAGTATAATGATTTCTTCAACTTACAAATATATTTCTGACCAGCATGGGCAAACCTTGTAAAGGATTTTATTTTCTACCACCTGCTGTGCCCCATGTACTAATCCACTTCTACAGGGACTGCTCACGAGCTGAAGAGAGTAACTTCTGCCACTATTTAAAAATAAATAAGTAAATAAATTCAATACAGTTAGATGCATTTCCATCTCCTTCCCTTTAGATGTGCTACGGGCCCTGTCAAATTACACCATGTGAAAGGCCAAGATAAGCAGGTTTCAGTCCTGCACCAGTGACAGGTTTTCCATGCATAAACCCCACAGCTTTGAAGTCCATTATCTTGCAGTTCTGGGTTAGAAACTTCTTTTCTGTTGGAGAGAGGACTCCCTGCATACCACATCAACTGGGCTTTCACTCAGCCGTAGGAAGTCTAATCGGCACCAAAACCAACATAGTTTTCAGATCATTTGTGAGTGTACAATGTGGTTTGTAAGTTGGACTCACGATCACTAAAGTATTGGATTCATTTATGAAAAATTATGAAGTAGCAATGACAAAACAGAGTAGCACTGCCGGAGCGCTTTGATGCGGTGCTGGTGTGAGCAACAGGTTGAGGTCGTGAGAGGTGGGAATCTCTCCCTGGCACTGGCCCAGTGGACCCTGCAGAACACTGGAAGTTGTTCTCCTTTCAGTCTCTCCTCTTCTAACCCACAGAGCCTGTCTGTCATTTCAGAGGTTGGGGTTAGGATCTTACGCACATGGCTCATCTTTGGGTGTTAGACTTGCAGTTCCCCAGGGCAGGTTTTCTGTGTAAGGAGGAGGTTCAGCACTTGCTGACAATCTGGACTTTGAGATGCCAAGTTTGCTGGTTTCTGTTGGAAATCCTCCTCATTTGTGGAAATATTGCTATGCCCTTAGGTGTGAGAAGCGTATGATTCTAGCTGTAGGACTGCTGTGAACTCATTGCTATAAGCACAACTTTAAGTTGCTTTTCCCTGTGCAGGACACATTTATTTTGTTTTATTTGTTTTTCAGCTTTTGCTGCAGTGACTTTCTGAAGTCAGGCACATTCTCTACACAAAGCAAGGAAGAAAACGTATTTAATTTGTTTTCCTTTAGAAGTTACACCCCTTTGGCATGGCTTTCATTTACAACTGCAGTGATAACTAAGTAATTCATCTTCAGTGCAAATCAATAAGAGAATCTTATTTCATCTCCGTTTCCTTTCATTTTGTTTTTCTTTGCTGTGCCACTTTTCTCCTGACTGTCTAATCCCTCTGTTTGATTGGAGGCTCAACCCTGCCAAGTACTGCCTTTGGGTAATTGAGTCACTCACTCTTCGAGCAGCTTTTTTCTGCAACCTCTGTCCTACTTGAGAAAGGTTGGAGCACTCATCTGTTTTTCATATGTGCTTTAGTTTAGCTGAATGTAGTTGTGTGTATGAACAGTTATGTGAATAACTGTGTCTTTTTATTTCCTAAATTGCATATTCCTCACTGAGCTGGCACATGATGATTATCTTCTGATAGCCTTGTTCTATAATCACTGCTGTTTCCTCCATGGGATCTCTGCTCCTTTGCTGCACGTGTTGGATGAATCAGGGAGCAAATCCTGGTTGGGCAGTGAGTGGAGCTTGTCTCTGCGAGATCTCTGCCTCCACGTTCAGACCCTGGGGCTTTTGCAGCAAATGGGAAACATGTAGGAAGAAATCCTGGATTCGTGGTTAGCGATCACCCTAGTGTGGTAGAGCCCTGGCCACGCTGAAATTTGGCCTTAGGCATTGCCCGTCAGCATAAGCTCTATGTAGTTATGAAGACAAATGAGGAGGATTTTTTTCTATGTTCTAATTTACAGCAGAATGCACAGTAGCTTTTAGGGGTTTTGGGGGTAGGTGGAGGGAGCTGGAGCATCACATTTTGAACGAAGGTACTGTATAAGCAGCACTCTTGTTTGATAGGATATAATATAGACAGTATCACAGGTGGAAAAGAAGTTACAGGCTTGCCTCTCTTTTGCCTGTCCAGAAAAGAGAGGAAATAATAGCTCCTCAAATCAGTGGTTTGCTACATCATGTTAAACATGTAACTTGGTAGATACTGTTGTTTTGAAATCTTGTGGTCAAAAAATGTCCTTTGCTGCATGTTTTTGGTGGTCTTAACTAGCTTCCATGGGATTTCATTAGGGTTTTTTCCCTCTCCTTTTTCTAAGTGAGGTTTTCATCAAAAACTTGAAAACTTTCTATTTGGATATGCTGCCAAAGCAAAAGCAGAGCATCTCTGAGACATCAGTGGGGTTTCTCTCTGCCTTCCGTCTCTTCTCTGAGCAAGTGTCCATGCCCGAATTGTACATCCTCCAGTAAACTGTTATGTGGAGCTCTGTAAATACTCTGCAATGGCCAACAGAGGGGAACTATTACCTGCTTTATTACCTAAAATATATAGCTTGGTCATAAAGGAGAATACTGACATGAAGTAAAGAACTACATTGCCTGTAAAGCACCAGGATGGCATAGTGAGCTAGAAGAGTTGTGAACAAAATTTCAAATGATTTGTCCAAGATGTTCTGCTTTTGCTTAAAATTTTCTTGGGAGTTTAAAGTATTCTTGCCAGTCTTTTCCTAATGGAATCCAGTTGCGGCACCAGCTATAAACAGGGTCTTCTTTGCATTTCCTTGTGTTAATTTTCTCCTGTGCATCATTCAAATGATCTTTTGAGTGGATGAGCAGAACTGCTGCTTCTCCCCTTTTGTGGGGAGCTCTTCTGATGGGCAGCCAAAAGAATAGATTCTCCTTCCAGGTTAAATTAACAGCTGTTTTAATGAAGTAACTGAGCTGTAATTGAACCTGCCACTTATTAGGCCCACGTCATTTCAGTTGCTGCTGACATGAAGCAGAGGTATAAATTTTATTACTGTGAGCTTCTAGCTGGAGAAACTGTCCAGTTCAGAAAACATCTCTACATGTCAATCACATCAGCACTGAGCATTAATTGTTTATTATCTGTATGTAAAGAATTCATTAAAGTTTCCAGAGACAAACTTTTAGACCTAAAATACATCTTAGAGTACTTCACAGCTTTCCAATCAGTGCAGGCAACACTGTAAGTATCTATTGAGCCTTTTGTCCATGGTTTTGGGGTGTACTGTACTAAATACAGAGAAGGGCCACCTGTGTAGTAAAACACTGGCATGCTTTAGTGGTTGGTTTGCAATAAAAGAGAATTTTTTTTTCAGTTTGCTATTTTTAACTCATGGATGTATGTCAAATTGTTAAGGAAACAATAAAAAACCCATGCTGAACCAAAGAGCATAACCAAGAGGGGATAAACAACTTCAAACTTTTGAAGTTACCTGATGCTGTGACTAGCAAAAATCTAAAGGTATTGGGCTGCTTCTGGTAAGAGCTGCTTCAGCTTATCCAGCCTCTAGGTAATTTACAGGGACCTTTTAAGGGGAGTGGAGGGAGTGATTAGAAATCTCCTTAGCTTACTTTATGGACACCTAGGCAAATTTACTCATCTTTAAACACTTCTAAAACAATATCAGTGAGAAAAGGAAGATGACACTGAATGACATGCACAGGTATCTGAAAGTGAGTTCTGTAGTAGGAGAAAATCTGCCTGCCAGTGCCCACCAGCCGAAACGAAGACTGTCTAGCATCGCTCCCTATCCTGCAGTAATTGCTGTAATACCCATACTGCTCCATTTGGTATGGGAGTGCCGTGGTTTGTCTGTCCCAGTTTTGAATTTTCAAAGAACAGACTTTATTTAGCTTCAGAATGGCAGCTTCTTCTTAGCTTTGGATTGCTTTGCAGCCAGACTCTTGGAATAGCAGCATCATGGATAGTCGATGCTGATGCTGTAGGTGACGGATACAGCATGTGAATCTCAGCATTGCTCTTCCGGGTCCTCCCCCCTTTCAGTGCTAACATCAGGCTGAATGCCAAAGCACAGAGCAGGAGAACTGTGCTTGTGAGTGGGGCACGTGGAGGAGTTGAAATCGGCATTCCTCTGCAGCAAGAAGCTGGTGGGGCCCTTTAATCAGCCTTTGGGCGTTGAGCATTGGCAATGCAGTTTTTATTGTGTTACGCTTTAGAGTTTTACACCACAACTCTGAGCCTTAATAAGAGTTTTAAAATACCCTCCTGGTGATTCTTACATAAATGCAGGACCTCTGGAAAAAAATACAGGTGTGAAACTTGAGACAAACGATTGAAAATGGGCACTGCTGTTCTTCGTGAGAATACCTATCACCTGGTGTGGAGGTCTTGCATTGTCACTGTTCCCCATTTGAGGCCAATTATTGATGGGCAGGGAAGAAAGAATATGCAAGAATTCTGTGTAATAATGATTTTTAAGATGCTTTTGTAGCGATTTTTTGTAGCTAGCAGTCTGCTAAAATGTTTACCTCCTAGAGACCGTTTCTGATGAGAAGCCCAAGGCAGTTTTGGCTGTAGCTTTTTGCAGAAGGGTCCCTCAAAAAGACCCTCCTCCTTTCTTGTTGTCACCCCTTTTGTTACCTATTTCTCACTCATTTTTATGGACATAACCTGAATTTTTATTGGAGCAAGTGAGGTCAAATTCAACCTTACTATCTCTGCTGTGATTTGGAAACTGCTTTCATGTTCAGGGAGCCATTGTTCTCCAACCTCAGCTTGGAGAGCTCTCATAAGGATAACGCTATCTCATAAAATTAAAATCCATGCAGTCAATTACTGGGATTTTTTGGTTAGTAATTAACTATTTTGATTGACATTCTGTCTGGGTTTTTGGGGAGGGATTTTGCTCTAAGGAAATCAGTCTACACATTTAATAGCTTGGCACTGAGAAAACCTTGAAATATTAAAAAGATATTTTAATATAGGCTGTAGCATGGCTTGAGGCATCAGAGCTTTTAAAAAAGTTTAGTGTTTGGTTTTGTGGTCAGAAACTCAGAAGTACTCAGCCCATATACATGGAGCTCTTTTAAAATCTGTTCACAATTATGAATACCAGCTCTTTTGCAATCTGACCTTCAGTCCTTTGTTTTAGACTTAAAATGTAATTTTCCTTAGGATGAGAGAGCCATGATAGAAATCTCTTTTGCTGTCAAGCACATCCTTTGCTGGACTCGGTTGCCAGCAACAGCAACGGGAACTCTTGTTCACCCTGTGTCTCTGTACAGGAAGCGTATCCTTGTGAAAAATCCTATAAAACCTGGGATTTTTCTAGCATGCCAAATGCCACATAGTTCAGGCTATTTTGGATTAAAGTAGAGATCAGGCCCAGACTGCAAGACCTCTCAGAGGGCACTCTGCTTGTCTTGCCCACTGTCTGTAAAGAAGTATATCTCCTGGTAGCCTGGCCACAGTGCTCATCTTGGCTTGGTTTTGTGTAAGTGAAAGACAGTAATAGCGGGTTACTGCTATTGGATTTGACTTTTTTGCTGTTTGCCTGGCTGTTGCCATTTCCTCTCTCTTGACAACCTGTAGCTACAGGCATCAAAAGTAATACAGAGCATATCACGTCATTTGGTAACTGCAAACAAGGGGTTATGCAATGCTCACACACTCACATATGCAAAATTCAAACTGTCCAATATAGCTCTCCTTTTCTTAAAAATTCTGAAAGGTTTGTGTCAGGGAAATTGCCCTCTTTTTTTTCTTCTAAGTACTTTTTAAGTGCTAAGTGATTCCAGAACCTCAAAAAACCCCCCAAAAGCCCCAAATCATTAAAAGAAGGTCTTGTACATTCATCCATATTTTCCAAGAAGCAGCCTAAAATTTTGACAGTGGTTTCATCTAGAGATGTTGAAAAGTGCTGTTGTGGGGGCAAGTCATTGTTTAATGCAGGTATGTTTGTAACTCAGCTCTCAATAAGGTGCTCTCCAGATCTAACAGTTACCTTAACCATTGTTTCTAATCATAATTACTGTTTGTTCACCATAACACTGTCCATCACAACTGCATTGTTTTATCTTTCACTATTTTTAAGAGGATGTAGGAGTTATCACTGGGCTGTGATAAGAACCCCTTAAGGAGCAGAGAGTGATCAGAACTTACCTAGAGCACATATTATGAGATTATGAGAAAAAGTTCAATTTACTTATTCCCTTGAGAAAGATTTCTGAATATTATAGAAAGTTTAGAAAATTGAATATAAAGGAATTAACAATCTTAAACTGACTTGATGTTTATCCCCAGAAAATGGCACTTTTTAAGGTGTGTCAAGATGGGCATCAGGAGCAGAAGCACCTGCTCCTTCTTTAAAATGTTGGCTTTTTTTAAAGAATGCATGTGATGTTGGTGCTTTCCCAGCGGTGGATGATTGAACTCAGCAGCCAAGATGAATCTGGTCTTCAGATGTGCATACCCTTTATGTTGTATAAAGAGTCAGGATAGCTTTAACCATTCAGAGAATGACTGGGCTGGGATGACTGGAGTGTAGAAAGAAAGACTATCTCAAAAGCTTTACTTAGATACAAAGCTCAAGGAAGGAACATCAGTCACTAACAGAAAACCCATCATCCAAAAGTCTGGGTGTAATGCTTTAACATATCAGACCAACTTTACAAAGCAGAGAACACAGTCAACCCCAGCAATCAAAATGTCAGTGCTTTATACATTCCCAGTTTTCTGCAGAGAATTGAAACATCAGATCAAACAAATGCACTATGTTCAGTCTATGAATGCTGATTTTCTTTTAAGATGCAATTACCTGCAGGTGATTTGCAATGCCTCCTGGTTTGCCTGCTTGAATCCCAGCAAAAATACATGCTGTCCTGGTTTCAGCTGGGATAGAGTTAATTTTTTCCATAGCAGCTAGTATGGGGCTGTGTTTTGGATTTGTGCTGGAAACAGTGTGGATAACACAGGGATGTTTTTGTTATGGTTGAGCAGTGCTCACACAGAGCCAAGGCCTTTTCTGCTCCTCACCCCACCCCACCAGCGAGTGGGCTGGGGGTGCACAAGGAGTTGGGAGGGGACACGGCTGGGACAGCTGACCCCAACCGACCAAAGGGCTATTCCATACCATATGGCGTCATGCTCAGTGTATAAAGCTGGGGAAGAAGAAGGAAGAGGGGGACGTTCGGAGTGATGGCGTTTGTCTTCCCAGGTAACCGTTACGTGTGGTGGAGCCCTGCTGTCCTGGAGATGGCTGAACACCTGCCTGCCCATGGGGAGTGGTGAATGAATCCCTTGTTTTGCTTTGCTTGCGTGTGCAGCTTTTGCTTTCCCTATGAAACTGTCTTTATCTCAGCTCACGAGTTTTCTCCCTTTTACTCTTCTGATTCTCTCCCCCATCCCACTGAGGGGGAGTGAGCGAGCGGCTGGGTGGGGCTGAGCTGCCTGCTGGGTTAAAGCACAACACGTGCCTTAAGCTTGATGGGTTCTTTAGCTGAGGAAGGAAAGCATGTCTTTCCAGCTAGGTCTGCCAGTGAATTTCAGAGGCATCGAGGATGAAGGTGGGCACTTACGTTACTGGGACTTTGGCAAGCAGTTGAGTACAGATTTCTGATGGGTGCTCAGGGATCCTTAGTGACTGCATGTGCTCACTGAAGATTTTGGCTTTATATATATAAAAGGCACAAAATTCAGTTATATATATATAATGTAAATATATGCAATATATTTGTTTGCAATATACAGTATACATATAAAAGACAGCATGATGTCATTCTCCAAGGGGAAGCAATTACCTTAAACAATGAAGAAATATTTTAGATTATTTTTAAGCTAAAGAAAGAAAGTTTTCCTGAGCAATTTCAGCATGCCAAACCCATAGCAAGCGTACATTTAATGCTAAGGAAGGTGTGTATTGAAAAGACTGAGTGACTGAATGTCAGAATCAAATGGAAAACAGCGGCTGACAGTGAGCGAGTGGGAGATTGGGCTGTCACATCAAGAGGGAAATCAATGCATGGAAACAAAAATGAAGTAACATTTTATCAGCTAGTTGGATAACTTATAATGATGTTCAGCTTTTGGACACAATGCCTTAGGCAGACTGCTGAGGTGTGAGGAGCCCCAGCGTAGATCTGTCAAGGCATACATATTTTTAGGTGTTCACACAGATTTCAGTGGGTGCAGAGAGAAAGAAGAGGTGAAAAAAAAAGAGATTACAGTAAAAAGTGCTAGTGCTCTGACACCGTGATCTCTGGGAAACGATGCCCATTAGAGAGGAATAGGACCCAAGAAATACGGATGGTTGCTTGGCAGGTCAACCGCAATTGCATCTGTACTCAGTCACTGCTCTTATATAAAATGATTGCTGGCAAAAAGTGAGTGGCTTAAAACAAAATCTGAATTTTAGAGATTTTCTTCATCTTTTTAGTTTGCTTCCCAAGGACCCAATTATCTGGCGCATGAAAACAGATGCTTATATATTCACCATGATCAGTTAGTATCTTGCAGGTGCTAAGCCCCCTTCTCTTGGCATGATTTTCACCTGCTGGAAAGGAAAGCAGTTTGTGACCTCTCCAAAGGAGAGCTGTGCCAGCATGTTGCTCTTATTTTCTTTTTGTAACAGTTACATGTGCACCTGCATGAAAGTTGGATCATGACTTCTTAGCAGAACACAGAAGTGGTTTCCTCTACGCCCCAGCACTGCTTCTGTCCAGTCATTCTTTTTAATTGTACAGGAGGACTGAGGAAGGGAGAAGAGGCTGCTTGGAAGGGCAGGGGCAGCCTGAGCAGCACACCTTCACTTACAAGCATTTGAGTTTTATAAGAGAATTCCATGTCTTAGTTTGGGCCTTAACATAGATATAGGTCAGCTGTCAAACAGAGGTCTGTATTTAGGTTTGAATTAATTTCCACAATTTCTTAAGAATTCACATAATTATGGCTGGTCCTTTCTCTTAATCTTGCAGACTTTGGAGGGAGCTGTAAGCCCTGCAGCTCGGTGGCGTTGCTGTTTGCTGCTTTGGTACCTCCCTGCACTTCCAGGTTGGGCGCGAGCCTGCAGCCCCAATTTCCTTCATCCATTCAAATAACACAGTTTCACTGTTGGGCAGGTTCACTGCAAAATTTGTAAATCTTTAAAGGAAACTGGGCCTATTAAAAGTCTTAATTTAAAATACCTTTCTCTGTGCTCCATGTGGGTCCTAAACTGGAAGTAAAGCACCATGTGGGCTTGCTTGCCCTCATCCTCACAAATGTCTGTATGTTTTTCCCAAATTTTAAAAACTGTTGTTGTGTCTAAAAGCCTCATATCTAACGTGTGTTCAGATTTTATAGGCTAACAAGTCACTTTGGTCAATGATGCCTATAGGACTGTGACGTTACTTAAATAAAATATTTTGACGTTCTGACGAAATGATTCAAGTAATAATGTTACCCACCTGAGATCACTTCATTTTTGCTGATTCTTTGTGCTTGAAAGGTATCACTACAGACAGGAAGAAAAGTGCAAACCAGCTGCTTAGGCTGATGTCTTCATACTGTTGTCCTTGGATGTTAGAAATAAATGCATGTGAGCATCAAGCTGTATAAAATGGAGCTATATTTTATCATTTGAGTCCATAGTTCACTTCCAATTAGTTTCCTGTGGGTGCTTATTTTGACTGACCTCTTCTTATTTGCATTAAAAGCTCATGGAGCAATTTCCATTTCTGAGGACCTTTGCTCATATGAGTTTTGCTGTGATCTTGCCAGGGCTAATGCACTAACCAGGCTCAAGGCGGGAGCGGTGCCTCTATCAGGAGCTTCCAAATGAAACAGAGGAACTGCTGATGAAATAATGATGTTACTCAGCAGATAATACTCATTTGCTTCAGTGCTGACTGAAGTGGAAGATGCATTTGGTATTAAAGATTACCATCCTGATGACAGATAAAATAGGGGAGGAATAAGAAGTGTTGTTTCTTCTAATCTTTCCCTTTGAAGTATCTGCATGCATAAAAATGATCGTTTTGGAAAAACACATGTTTGAAAGGCAGAATGTACTGATGTGGTGCTTTTCAAACCAAATGACTCTGTGTGCTTTTACAAAATGTTGATGAAATGGCTCTGACAGGAGAGAGAATGCAATGGCTTTAAAAAAAGAGATCGTTTCCATTTTATCTTCCAGAAATATTCTGGATTGGTTTTCTTTGCTTTTGGCTACTTGTGAAGTAGCAGCTGAGGCTGAGAGAACATTTATTCCTGTGGTGCTGGAGCCTTTGGTCAGTGCAGGTGGGAAATGATTGTTGTCCAAATGAGCTACTTCAGCAACTGGGTATCCTCCTGGGTGTGCCCTCAACTGACAGACATGGCCAGGTCTGTTTAGCTTGTGAAACCTAACTGCTTTCTCTGATTTCAGGTAGCAGGTCTCTGTAGCTCCTAGTATGTTTTATACTCAGACCCATGAAGCAAAAGGCTTTTGTGTCATGTTTAGAAAGTTTGAATCATTTCCACAGAAAACACTTCAAGAGTCTGTGAAGCAAAAATTCTGGGTATGTGTTCTTTGCAGGATGAGATATTGCCTTAATACCACAAAGAGAAATACCTCAAAAGAAGTTCATTTTATGATACATTACGTCCATCCCAAAAGCTGACATGAGGGAGTGGAACCATAACTCCATAAGACCTGCATGGGGATGTTGTAACCCAGATCTTGTCTATAAGTCTCAGCTGGGAGAAAGTACCTGAGAGGCAGTGAAATTTAAGTTCCTTCTAATGAATAGAGTATTCAGTGGAAGGAAAACATACTTTCAGCTGTAGTGATTTCAGTGTATTGTTCATCATTAACTGCATTGTTTCATTTGGGGCGGTTTCCATCATTATTTCTCTTCCTCGTTCCTTGGCTCCCATGTTGTAGGGCCAACAGGCACTCGTCTGTAAGTGAAGGATGATACAGTGAAATGATTTAATTCTTGAACAACACAGACTGCAAAAGGAGTCAAAGACTGATGACTGTCCATCTTCACCTGCTAAACATCTGGGTAGGGAACAAGCAAAGGTGGAGCAACCCCAAGACCTGTTCTGCTATGCTCCATGCACTGTAGGCTGTCCAGAGAGACAGAAGTGACCCATTCAGTCCAAGGGGCTGGATCCACCCAGTCTGCAGTGTGCACCAGGTCTGGGTCTGTCCTCATCTAGAGTGTCACGTCCATCAGTGACCCTGGTTTCTTTACCCTCAGCATCTCAGCTGCCCCAGGAGGATTTCTGACCACCAGTGGGGTTGTAGGACAATGTCACCAGTTTGGTCACAGCATGGGCAGGTGGCGGAGCTAAACTGTGGTGGGAGTTGCTGTGAAACTTCACCAGTTGAGCTGTCTGATAGAGGCTGAACAGTGGCTGACACAGGCGGAAGCCGAAGAAGCCAAGAGAGTTAGGGATCAGCTAACTGACAGTGAGCTTTTGGTTTGGTTAGTCTTGGTCTGCAAAGGGTTTCATTACTTTACTGACTAATTAGTGCAGTTTGTGAAAAGGCTCCTCCTTAACAACCTGAAAAGTGGTGTGGGACAAAATGCAGAACAGAAAGTTTCTTTTTCAGAAAAGATCAAAAAGTGCATTTTTCTTATGAAACTCATTATTTTTTCTTCTGTTTTATTATTTTTATAGGATTTCATGGCCTGCTAATACCAGCAAAGTGGGCTGTTACATGTCAAATCACGCCAGCATTTCCAATCATCTCATATGGTGTAATCCCAATAGTGTATTTCATTTTTATTTACTTTAAATATTGTAGGCAGATGAACATTACATTTTATTTTTGGCTTAGAAAAACTGTTATGTATTACCAAGAAATATTTTTGTACTGTGATTAGAAAGTAATACTGTTACTGGTGTGTCATACAGTCAGGTCAAATAAGAAACATAAACAATTAAATAAAAAACAGTGTTTCAAGTTACCTCAGTATTAATCTGGGGGGAAGAATTTTTTACCATTTTTATTTCAGTGTCTTCTCCTTTACAGGGAATTTTGAAAATGAACTGGCTTGTAATTCCAACTTGCGATGCACAATTGGCTGAAATCACATCTAGGAATAGTGATCTGTCAGGAGAAGCTGAAACCTCACGCTCTGGGTGCGATCATAAAACTTTCTGCTGCAGCTTCTGATCAGGTGAGAACTCCAACTAAAATTGATAGAAACCCTGCCTGTGGAGTTTTGGCCTTGAGAAGAGAGCTGTGAACAACAACAAAAAAATAATCAGGGAATCAATGCCAGAAAAAACAAGATAGTCCAAAGAACTGTTTCTAAAGAAAAAACTGCACTGAAAATATCAATGATGGAGTACAACCGATGTCTCAAAAGAGGTAATACAGTATTGCATGAAAGAAAAACTTAGATAGCATAATTTTACAGAAATACATGAAAGAAAAGAATGTGAGTGTTGAAATTCCGGTAAGTTTAAGGGCATTAAGAAACAGTAACACCATGGCAATTAAGAATCCAACCTGCAAGGACAAGTCTTGTTCAAGGGTAAGTTGCTGAGTTTCAAGGAAGTAGAGGTCTTGCTCTCCACAGGTGGGGACCCCAGTATGAACAAGGGTCATTACCAGATAAAGCTGCTCTGGGCTGACCCTTTCTGTTATTATCCAATCCATGCATTACTGAAAATATGGCAAGTGAAGGCACTTAACGGAGCAATGTCCTTCTAGGAAGACTAGATGTAATCCTTAGCCTTGGTTGCATAGTCAGTGGTTGCCTAAACCACACTGGTGGTGTTCTGTGGTCAACTGTAGCTGTGCAAGTGAAAAGTTCATGCTTCCTACTCTCTCCTCTATAACTATTTCTTCCTTGTCACCTAGCTAGGGTTGTAAGGCTATGAAGCAATCCACACAAAGTTGTATGCAAGTCTGTTGGCATTAGGACACCCCCTTTGGCATTTCTGTGATGCCCAGTCCCTACTTGCCCACAGTATTAGGAATTGTCTCTACTCGCATTACACAGTCCCAGGCTAGCAGAGTTTTTATCTGTGGCTTGGGGTCTGTGCACCACTAAGTCTGCAGAATTAGTGTCCGATCCATGTTATTTTGTATGTTTATGCTATCCTCAGGTGGCAAACTCATTCTCAGTAGAAGCTTAATTTTCCAGTGTCCTTTTAGGAAGGATTTCATGATCAGGTGGAAACGTTTTGGAAACTGATGCTAGCTGAGCTGTATTCCAGTATAAATTACAATTGGCAGTAATTATATGCTTAGGAAATATTATCTAATATTATGTCCTGCAACCTGCTATTCTCTTCTGTGCAAAAAACCACTATTCACCTGATTAAGGAGATCTTTGTCTCTTTTGAATCTTCTGAAGAAAGTTGTAAGTCTCTGGAATGTTTTGAAATGTAATCATCTTATAGAGATGAGCTGCATGTCCAATCACTTGGTTTTAACTACAGCTAAAAAAAAAGGGTTAAAAACCCTTCCCTGCTCTGGGACAGAAATGCTCTTCTAAAGTAGTTAATTCAATCAATTGTCAACAAACAAATGACCTCATAAATCAAAGGAACCTATGGAGAGATCAGCGTGGAAATTGCAAGAAGATATATCAGTGATAAAAGTCTTCTTACTGTGAGGTTCAGTGTTCCCTCTGGCTGTTTGGGAGGAGTTAATGATGTGTGGACTTAAACCCTCTGCTCTTCCCCCCCCCCCCGGGACTAGCAACAAGACCCAGGTTTCTCTCTCAAATGTAGGACTGGCCCAAAACTCCTGCACCGTGAGCTGACTTGAGATAAAAGGAGTCCAATGAACTCTATTTTCAAAGCAACTGAGGGAAATTGGTCAATGCAGTCTGTGTGCTCAATGATTGCTTGTGTAATTGAAGTCTGAATTAAGACAATCATAAGTAAAGGTAAGTTATTAAAACACAAGGAGGATAAAACAAGAGGCAAAATATGCATCCGCAAAAGCTATTCCACTTGTGTGTATAAATCAGGAGACTGTGTGCTCAAGTAGAGAATTAGGCTGAGTTGCCTGCTGTTATGCATTTAAATTAAGCAGGAGCCTAATAGCTTTTTAAAAATCTGGCCCTAAGTGGTTGTTGTTTTTTTTTTTCTCAGGGAAGAGATCATCTAATCAAAATAGTGCTTGAGAAGAAAGAACACTTTAATACCAAACATGAGCGAGGAGCTCTAACAACTGATAAAAACTCCACTGCTCGGGTAAGATTTGTTACTGTTGGTAAAAGGCTAAAGTGGCTCTTTGTAGCCAAGTTGCCGGTGGAGATGGGAGCAGGGAGAAACGATGCCGTAATGTTAACAAAATGAATGGTGTTTCTGTCCTTGGGGTGGGCGCTGATGGAAGGGTTGTTTTAAGTTTACTCACTTTCTTCGCCTTACATTCTGCTGCTGCAGAGCTGTACTGAGGTTTTTAAAAAGGTAAGCCCCTGGATGTCAGCTCAGCAGTATTCAGTCACAAGATTTCTTCCTGTTAATGTTTCATTTCCACATGAGATTGCATAGAGGTTTCTATAGAATTTCTCTCCTTTGATCTTTTGAACTGTGTTCTAAAATAGGCGGCAGAAATTTCCTAGAAAGTTTTGACCTAATTTCTTGTCCTTATGAAAAGATACGGTGGTGTTCAAATCAGCTGCTTTGAGGTGGTGTAAGGAAAGCAACCTTTCCCCAGTCCGTTTAGCAAAGAGGTCGTGCTTCAAGCACAGCACTACGGCGCTGGAGACTTGGCTCTATCGTATCCCTGGGTTTGCAGCAGTTTGTTTCTCTACCTACGACAGATCACTTTGCCTCTTTATCAAAACATCTCCATCTAAACGTGGAATTTCTGTGTGAGCGGAACACAATAGCGCATGTGCAAAGTATTTTTGGTACAAAGCAACTGTGTCTTTCACCTCCTATTGTTGTACTCTACAAATACCTGAAAATTGGAGTGAAATACAAGTACTTTTCCTGCAGAGATCAGTTGCTAGCAGGGACTTTAAAAGTGAGTTCAGCCTAATTGCTGCATTTTGGAACTTTACAGAGTAGCTAATTTCACCTTGACTATCGGGAGGTGAGATTAGGTTTTTTTAGGTCTGCAATTAGAAGACCTGAAGGTGCCTGCACTGTCTCTGGGAAGGACATGGCTAAAAAGCCAGTCCAAAATTCAAACTGCATTCACTTTGCCTGCCCCTTTTTGGGCCTAGCGTTTACTGTCTGTGTCTGCTGCAGCTGGAAATCCCCTGACAGATGGAGAGGCAAAGGATAAAGGAGAAGCAGAGGTGCTGAGCCCCTGCTGCCTGCAGCAAAGGTCCCCCTCTTCTGCTTCTGTGTGCACTTAGGAGAGAAGCAGGAAGCTGGAAGGGACAGCTGTCACTCCTGTCCTTACACACAGGCACTTCTGATGCCAACTGGGAGTGCTGGGCCATGCAGGAAAGAAGATGGTTGCGACACCCAGTGGGTGGGAGGCAGTCCTGGGAGTCAGAACGTGTGCAGGAGGAAGGACTGAGCCTCCCAACAGGCAGACGTGCAGCCAAACCTGGAAGGAGGTTCTGAGCTTGTTCTTGCAGCACACCGGACACGTTTTCATTTTTATTGTTTTACTTTTTGGTTTGTTTTTGTAAAATGCACAAACTGATGCATTTTACAAAATGATGGGAAGTTAAAACTTCCCATGTAAATGTCTATATCTGCTTCAGTGTAGATGGGATTTCTGCTGTGCTGCATGCTTTCCACACGCATTGTCTGGGAGCTCACTGGGAATAGGCAAGAGAGATTGAATCTGCTTGAATTATTACTGGGCTAGCGCTAGCTTTCTGACTCTCCTAGAGGCCATTGGTATTTTACAAAGGGATGCAATGTGTCCAGATATTCCTGGCTTCTTGCTGAATACTTGAAACCAATCAGCCTCCGAACAATAGTTGCTTCTGCGACTTCCACTGCGTTTTATGCCCTAGGCTAAACTAATCTACGGCACAACTGTATTATCTACAGCACAGAACAACACCTGGTAAATCAACCCACTGATTCAACCTTCCCTTTATTCTATTTCCTCTTTTTTCCTGCTGCCCTTTCTTATTTCCCCTGTATGTTTATCTGCTGCTTTGTATTTTCTTAGCATTTTTAAGGCTCTTACCTGCTACCCACCTTCTCTCCTATCATCTGTTAACCTTTGTGATGCTCTCTTCTCTCTTCCCATCCTGTCTTCTCCAGCAATTCTCTTTTGTCTCCTCCAGGACATCCTCTGCTGATACTGTTGGCCTGTTTGATCCGTCAGCAGGCAGAAGGATGACTTCAACAAAAGATAAACCTTTAGAATGGCAGCCCAGCTTGGCGTTCGCACTGATTAAACTGTTTCCATTAATTTAGTTAAAACTAAAGCAAAGGTTTTGTGTAGACAACCACAGAAACATCATGTCTTTTCTTACAAGTAACTTGCAGCTACTTCGGAAAGAAATTAAATGTGCTATTCGTTCTCATTCTTCAATGACTTCAGCACACCTTGCTTCCCTGAAACCTAAATACCCAGCGCTATGATGTGTGGGGGGCAGGCAGGGACTGTTGGGTTTATGTCCTTGTGAAATAGGACATAGAGCTATTTAGGACCCTCCAGTTTCTTCTGCATTAAGGAACTATATCATGCTTACAGCAACAGCTTTACCACTGCTCTCTGCTCATCTTTCCCTGAGCTTACAACATGCTACAAAGAGATGTGTGTGTTTGGGATGGATGACGATAAAACAGAGTAAGGACTCAAAGATCTTTTGTAGCAGTTTAAATTTTAATGACAACTTTATTGAGTTGGGGGTAAGATGTGCAAAGCCCTGCTCTCTGGGAAGAAGATTAACCGCAGCAGATTATTTTTTTTTAGAGGTAGGAGAAATGTTTGGGGTTTATATTTAAGTCCAGATCAGTTTCTGATAATTTTAGTTTGCAACATCTACTCCAGCTTCTTCCTGTAGGAGCTGCTGGAAGGTCAGCAGAGCACTAGGGTGTGGGAATGATGGGGCCAGTGAGTCCTCGGACAGGGAGGTGTCTAAATCTGCATTGTTAGGTTGCAGTAAGAGGATGCTTTCCTGATGTTATTAATTCCTGAGCATCTTTCAGGGTGTTCTGTTGGTGAACTGTGCTGGCTTTTAATAACCAAAATAGGTTTTAGTCTCTAAAGAGTGAAGAAGTCTGTGGCTGGGCTCTGTGAGCTGTGCCCTTGCTGCTCTGCACTGTCAGAGGCAGTGTCACCATGACCCCCAGCCCCGTGGTGCAGCCTTGGCCTTACCGCCGGCCGTGGGGAAGAGTTTTATTCCATCTCCTGGTACGGTGCTCTGTTCCTGGTGCAGAGCTGGGAACCCCTGGCCAGGTAAGGGGAGCCCTCTGCACCCTGCTGCCATGGCACGATGACTCCTGGAGCCTGGATGGGTGCTGCTGCTCCTTGCTCAGTATCTCCAGGCTTTCTTAGCTTCCTGTGTTGCTACACCTATTTATACCGTGTTAGCAGCTTATCCTTTATATGATGAGTTAGAGGCCTGCTAATCTTGCATCATTTGTAGTCCTGTCTAAATTCTGATCTTTACAACCATTGCTCTAGAAGTGAAAGGATTAATCAAATACCAGAAGATTACTAGAGCTTCAAACCAGTCAAAATCTGACTGGGAAAACACATTAATCGCTTCTCACTTAACCTGAGCACAGAACTGCACTTTATATTTCTCCTCCTGCTCTTGTCGCTGGTGTTCTGTGTAGTGTGGAGCTCTGGTTTTGAGAGATGCAGAAGAAATTACAGTGTTTTTTGCCATCTTGTTTGGCAGATATATCTGTGTCGTGGCTCTAGACGTTCTTTAGACATCCTGCTCAAGCCCATATACAGAAAAGGCAAGATCTGGACACCAAAATTTGCGTATAGAAGTATGATTGCAGAGAGTTACAGAATTATTTGTAAGGTTTACTAAGTACTGCAGAAAAGCAGTAAATAAGTCAAAGCAGAAGGATAAGCTACAGTATTCAACAACCCATGTCTTGTATTTTACTAATTTGAACATAAAGCTATTTCAGCAGTAAGCAGAATTTGTTTCAAGTCTTTTAGCATAAATGCATTTACTTTAACAGAACAAAATAAAAATCCTGGATCTTTATTGCCATTTTGAGCATGTGAATAAAAAGAAAAAAAAAAAGAACCACCACTTTCCAAAGACTTTAGCTTTTCATCAGCACCTGGTGAATTAGTCTTGCTGATATAGCTGCTGTGGACAGGATTGCTGCAAAACTTGGAGAAAATCCTCATATACCCTTTTGGCAGCATCACCATACCAGGGAAGAAAATAAAGAAACAGAAGTTGGGTTTTTTTGTTCTTTAGGAATCTGAATATGTCCCACAGCACCACAGACCAGTCCGTGCACACTACCTGACAATTTTATCGGTATCCCAAGGTATATACAGTGTACAGATAGATCCTGTCTTTTGAATGTCCACTACTTAAAGACACAATTGGCAGGAGATAAAAGAAGAAAATATATTAATTTATTTTGCTGTTGTTTCCATCAAGTTAGCTACTGATACCCTCTATGTTGTTTTCTATCTTCTTTGTTTGATTTTAAATTTACAGAATGACTCCATTCCCCAGCACAATTGTTGATTTGTTTTAGAAAGAGAGAAGTTTCCCTCACCCAGCTGGCACACAGCTCAGGTAAGTTTCATGGGCTTAATTTTCTTCCTAATTTTTTGAGTGATTTTTATACTGGGAGATGTTCTCTCCTGTGGTTCTCTAAAACTAGTGATATTTAACATTCGGGGACCAGAGGAGAGTATATGACCATCTGGCTGCAGCTCCTGTGTATTGGTTTGTACTATATGGTGATTAGATCTCGGAAAATCCTTATTTTGGGATGAGAGCATGTCTAACACCTCTGGTCCTGGGCCAGGACGACATCCTAGATACAATGGTACTGCCAAAAACTCTCAAAAAATACTTTGAATAATCATTATTATAAATGCTATCATGGGGATTTATCTGATTGTTATATAAATAACTCCAAGGAGAGGCATTAGTAGGTAAAAGAGAAAAAAGTGACAAACAAAAAAGCCATATAACAAATATAGTTTCTCATGCTGCTTCTGTCTGCTGCAAGAAGGGCATGGCTGTACATGTATAAATCACAGCCTCATAAGTATAAAGGAAGACTGTGAAGAAAGCCTAAGCTCATCCAGACTTTCTCCACATGGAAAAGAGTCTGTAGGATGGGGAAAATATTCATTGACTTACAGGAAACAATAAAATATCCTGGAGAAAATATAGAAGCCAATTGATTTAATGTGTCACCATTTGCAATCTATAAATATCCCTGTGGCAAACTCAAAAGATCTCAGTTTATTTGTGACTGGGAAATGGAGACCAAAAGCAGCCTCATATCTAAATACAATGGATTTCACAGCCTCATGATTTATTGTCTCTCCTTCAGCAATGCGGGTTACACCACTGAAACAATACTGCAGCCATAATAGGAAAACTGTCCTACTTGGGATTTATGAATTTATAAAGGATATAGTCAGTTTTGTTGTGTGATTCAACAGTAAATCACTACTTAGAGATGCCAGAGCATGCATCAGGTGGGAAGGTGCTCACGGAAGGACGCGATGTGTTTTCCAATGCAGCCGTTAGGCACCGACCGGTAATAAAGGAAACAACGGCTGAGCACACGACCTGCCCCAGACCCCGACAAAGTGCTTATTGAAGCACGCCAGTAGCCAGCACTAGAAAGATAAAGCTTCAGAGCAAATATTTGGAGGATTTTTTAATTAGGAAATATATTCTGTAAGGCTTGGGTTTAACTTTCTGATTGCCTCACCCTTTCCTTACCTCTTGGCTTACTTTCTGCCTGTGAGTAGCTTAGGACTAGGCCACAGTTATATGCACATCATGGCTTTTAATTTCCTGCAAATTTAAGTTTCCATTACCTTATCTCTGCATTATATAACATACAGTGTTTGCTAATGTGCTGCAGCATCTATAAAAGGGTTTTTCCTGTTTCATAACTGAAGCTAGTATATTCAAATTTAAAAGGGGAGGGGTGGGAATAGAGGTTTCTGTCCCCAGTCTGATTGTTACAGGGAGGGTTCCTCTTTCATCGTCGCAGAGGATGCGCATGTTGTGAGACATGTTTCCGAACAGCAGGCACATTGCTGTGCATGGAGGCTCAGACTTCAAATGGGGCATAATCAGGCATTTCAGGCCCCTACTTAGGCTCCTGAAGAGTTGGCCTGATTTTCAAAAGTAGCGAGCAATCCACATCTATTGATTTCACTGGGAACTAGTCAGCCCTCAACACATCAGAAAAATCGGGCTGGTTACTTAGAAACTTGCATACGGTTTTCAAATCTACACTCTGGTTTTTTCCATTGCTGGAACTAGCCTCTGTTTCACTCTGCTGCATGTGCTCTTCATATGCTAAGTAGCGCTTTTGCTTATTCTGCAAACAGTGGCTTTTCTGGTGCACTTGGCCCTTGAAATCCTGTAGATTAATACATTTTGTGTTCTCTAGAACTACCTTGGGGAAGAGGAGTTGAGGAGTGTGGTTTTGGTAATCATACAGCCATTCACCCTCTCCTGCGTTTCTCAGAAGTTCTCCAATTACTTTGGCTGAGCTGGAAGTATTTTTTTTAACTCGGCTGACAGACACCCTCTGCCATTGACATGATTTATAATCACTAATGTCTACAGGTGACAATTCCCTTTCCCATTTTGGTACAGTAGGTCCTCTACTTGTTGTCTATCATCCAACAATCAGCCAAATGTCTGCTCTCCGCTGTCATCCCTGAGGACAGACTTTTTAGTAAGGCCTGTTGTGATAGAACAATGGGTAATGGTTTTAAACTAAAAGAGTACCCTCTCTAGGGACTAGCTATAAGGAAGAAATTTTTTACGATGAGCATGATGAAACACTGGCACAGGTTGCCCAGAGAGGTTCTGGATGCCTCATCCCTGGAAACATTCAAGGTCAGGTTGGACAGTGCTCTGAGCAACCTGATCTAGTTGAAAATGTCCCTGCTCATTGCAGAGGGGTTGGACTAGATCACCTTTAGAGGTCCCTTCCAACCCAAACTATTCTATGATGCTATGTTCCCAGGCCAAATAACCTGGGTGCGCACGTTAGCCAGAGCACCCACCAAGGAGAGGAGTGTGTGGGTCACTGCTCTTCTGCCGTGGGGATGCTGATGGGATGTGAATGGGGTATAGGAACCTTGAACTGGGCCATATCTTGGAGCTTGTCCTCACCATTGGCATCCCTTCTCTCATGGTGGAGTGCACCAATGCTGTCCATGGGGTGCTGAGGTTGACTGTCTGGAGAGATAAAAGTGATATATCAGCCCCCAAGCAGAAAATGGAGAAATGCTGCTAGACATAAAAATGACAGAAGACCTGTAGCTCCAGTTGACAAACTAAATATAGACCAACAATGTGGTGCGTTGTGGCATGTCGTCCTGGGATGTGCTGTTGGATGTATCATATCTATGTCACGAAATGTTATTATTTTGTTTCAGTTAAAACTAGTAAGGTCTATGTCTGACTTTGCCTCCAGTTCTGAGCAATGTGGGATGAGAAAGATATGGATGAGTCTGAGATATTCTGAAAGATGGCAGTAAGAAAGAGGAGAGATCAGTAAAAATGATCTGTGAGCAAAAGCAGAGTTTCTGCACAGGAAAGAAAAGTCTCAGCTATGACAGTCGACATCCCATAGGTGAAGGGACTGTTTCCCTGTTGTCTCCTGTGTCTCTCTTCTTAACAGCAAGACAAAACAATGTAAATTTTGCAGCAAAGAAAATGCAAGGTGGATATTAGCAAGTGTTTCTTGACTGTTGGGCATTGAGAGAGTGCAATGTGTCGCATAGGCAGGTTGTGAAGATTTTGGAGAACCAGTTAAACAAACAGGTTTTGGGATCGTGGGGCATTGTTTGAGTCCTTACAGACTGAGGAAAGTGGCTGTCTCCGTCCGGGGAATGGCAGATGCTGGAGATCCACTGAGGGCTGCAGCTCCAGTGGGTGGACATGCGGACGGTCCTGAGTAGAAAACAGCCTGAGGAATGCAGCTCTGGAAGAAGGTCACTAGAGGAAGAAGGGCAAAAGGGGATGACCCTTCCCTTACTGGTGTGACTGGAGTTGTCGGTGGCTGTTACAGCTGGGTGCTGGTTTCCTTCCATCTGACGGCTGGGAACATCCTGCTCTTTTGACTTATGTGTGTGAAATAATTCACAGGCTGGAAGAAAGAGGGAGCATCTGGGGATGCTTGTCTTGCCTCTGCACCGAGGCAGTTCTTAGGTGATCTCGCAAGGCCTTTCCCAGCTCTCCGTTTTTATTTACTCAGCATAGGAGCACTGCTCCTCAAGGCAGTAAAGTGCCACTGAAACTACACTTGGAAAAGACAGCCAGAGCCTTGTAGAAAGCTGTGCAGGTATTCTTTCAAACCAAAGAGCCAAACAGAGCCTTTATTCCCACATTAACTCGGTACATGTTTTTGTAAGCATAACAGTGGAACAAGCTCACAAGCAGCCTTCCTAAGGGCTTGTGGGGGTGTTAGAGGTCCTGTCCCTCTGGCTCCAGTCTTACAGCTTCCCACACCTTTTGTCAGAGACGGGGGGAAAGAGTATCTTTTTGGATAAAGCTCTTTATTCTTTAGCAGCTTCCCATGCGGCCAGGCAGCAGCATGGGGCATGCCCAGGAGCAGAGCAGGAGAGGAAGCATTTCCAGGTCCTGATTTCTCCTGGGCACCTCAGCTGCTTACAATCCTCTATGCAAAGCACTAAGCAAAGGTTTTGTGTAGCCATCATGAGACTAACTTTATGAAAGATGCTACTGATATCGTTCAGACACAGGAAGCATGTAAAGAATTAGAAACAGACTCCCCTGAAAGAAGTAAGGCAATGGGATATATTACAGCATCAAAATGTACTTGACAGGTGGAATGTATATATCACATACTGAAAGAAACTGTTTGGTGAGTGATACATTTCATATTAAAATATATAAATCATCCACTTGGAGAAGAATTGGACTCTCTGGGCAAGTAGCTTAGCTACTACATCTGAAATGCTGCCTGTTAAAACAGATATATTCACTTCTGAACCTGATAATCATTGCCTATTTTTTCTATTTGTTCCAGGGTAAAATTCAGAATTAGATCTATCACTCACAGCATCTGGCAATACTCTGTGTCTGTTACTGGCTTGATTGTGTTATTCCAGTGTTGCAGTGTAGTGAACAGTCCCTAGTTAATCAGTGTATCTATTGATTAATATATATTCCCATTACAGTAAATATATATCATAATAAATTAGATAATATAACCATAATAAACCTGCTATATCCACTATGTAACATACTAAATCAAAATTAGCAATTACTAATTGAAATTATATCCCCTAGTATAGCGTTATATAAATCAAAGGCATTTTCTCTAAAATCCATGCATCATTCAGAAGATTAATCCTCTGGCAACTGTAAATGTTTTTCTACTACATGCATTTGGCTAAGCTGGATAATGGTAATAGCCTTGAGGTTAAATACACAATACAGTATGTTCGAGCTGATATAGTAGTTATTGCCACATGTGTCCTTACTGCTGATCACACTGCACCAGTCACGGAGCCGTGGGGATGGCCACTGCACTGCACCCACTGTGCCCTGTGAGTTGGGCTTCCTTGGCTCTCCGGGTTGAGGGAAGGTTGTCTGTACAACACTCTTGGAAGACTTTTACCCTGTGCGCTCGGACACAAAAAATTGGGACACAAAAAATCCATGCTAATTTGAAAGAAACATTGGTGGCTTGGATGCTCCCAAACCCACTGGTGCTTTTCTCTTCCTTGCTTCCCACTTGAAACTTGGAAGACTTGAGAGGGGTGTTTTGTTTTCACTCTCCAACATCCCAGAGCACAGATGGGAACATCAACGGGAACTGCTCCCATGGGAGAGCAGGACAGCGACTGAACAACGCTGCATTGACCCAACAACCTTGCATGGACGACATCAGGCTGAGTGAGGGGATCCTGCCAGGGGAACTGATGGAATGTATCTTGAGAGAAATGCCTTTTATGAATGATTTTAAAGTGTGTTTCTGTAGGGATCGTCACTGGCCCACCAACAAGGGTCTTGGAGGAGCTCCACTTTGCAGAGTGTGCAATGGGGAGAAATACTGATTGCTCTGGGGTGAGGAGAGGATGAGAAGAAGCAGGTGAGGCAGCCTGAGCTACCTTCACTTGCAGCAGCTTCACAAAATGTCCTAACCATGCACAGAAAACCAATTGGAGGTTATACAAACCTCTCGTGCTTACTTTGCATTTTCAAAGTAGAAGACTGGGCATCAGTCCAAACTCATAATCTGCACGAGGGCATGTCACAACAAATAGGAAAGGGATAATTAGAATTTTATGAAGAGTGGCTCTCTATAATGCTACCTACTGTTTACTTACCAAGAATTTTAAATCTAGCAACTGATGCATTTTAAGTAATACAAATTAAAACAAAATTTCTAAGAAGCTCATATTTGTTCTTAGTTATGTGGGGTTTTTTTAAATAACCCTGTTTCCCCAGTGGGACCAATGTGTGTGCACGTGTGTGTGTCTGCTCGTAAAACAGTACTGAAATGTATGAGAGCATAGGAATGCGGCTTTAGCAGATAATAACTCTTGATTTCATTGTTTCAGGTGTTTTTTTCCCTAAAAGTCAAGGGAAGTCCAGTTCACTCAAGACAATAGCAGTGTGAGAACCATTCCTGTGCTTTCTGGCAGTGTGTGAGAAGACACATGTAAGAGGTAAGTCTAAAAGCAACATAAGATGTAACATTTTCTTCATTGTCTATCATTACAGTTCTGTAACTTAGCTAGCTAGAGTGGCTGTTGGCTTTTTCCCCAGATAGGACTCTATTTCAGTGGTATCTAACACTTCTACGTTGTGTCCAGCGACATAGTAATTTGACATTATATTTTAGAAAAAAAAGGTGCTTTAGCAAGATATTACATTTTACATTATTGATTTGTTGTAACTAATGTAGCTGCATGGATATTCTTATCCATGGGAAAATCTGAGAGTATTAATCTACCCACAGCCTAAATTACACCCACACAAAGATTTATTTTAAAAGTGAACACACAGAATGTAGCTCAGCATTAAGTATTTTTATCATCTTAATAAACCCCCTGAAATCAGCAAAAAAAAAGACCAACATGTACAAGCAAATAGTCATCTGATCATTTTTCTCCATAAAATCAGAAATGCAAGAATTTTCAAATTCTTTATTGTTTAGTTACTTTTAACCCAATTCACATAATTCAAGCATCATCTTTTCTGCATAAGTAGTCAAAACCAACCATACGGCTAATTGCTTTCCCAAGTTGTGGTCCTTTTTGAGCAACTGTATCAGTGGCTGTGTCTCCATCAGCCAGCACTGGGGTGCCATGGATGTGGAGGTAAGACCACAGGTGCTGGGGACCCACATCCACACCATGGGTGTTCCTGTGGGGCGGCATATGAGGGGCACAGTTCACATGCATTTTCAGGTTTAGCTTAACCCCAAGGGGATGCAGCTGTCACGCTCCAAAACTGCTCTGCAGTGAACTGAAGCACGATAAGTGGAGGGTGATGGGAGGTTTGCTCTCTCCTAACAACAACCAAAAGGCTGGCATGGATGCACCCACTGGATACCACCCACTTATGGGCCTGCCCATCGCAGCTTGAAGGATATCCAAGAAACATCACTTTTGATCAATTTTTGGTATCTGATCACCATTGAGGCTGTAAGTGCCTAAACAGAGAACCACAAGGCAGGGGCAGGTCAGGCTGTGCTGGGTCCTGCAAGGAAATCACCCCCCTCCTCCTGCCTTAACACAGCTGGACCTGGGCACTGCTCTTCACTTCTTAGAACACTTGCAGGGCCATGGTTTGAGGGGGAAGACAGGAAAACCCGGTGTCACAGATGACAGGACTGTAAATCATGGGGTAAATTATCCCTGAGCACAACTTGACAGGTATATGAGACAACTCAGCCTCACCCCCTGCCTGATTTAGCTTCAGGTATTTAAATCCAGGTCTCCCACCTATGAGAACACTGCTCTGAAAAATGTTTGCCCTGCTCTCAGAAAGACTTTCTCTGTGCTTTCTCCCCGCTGTGGTAGCATTATGCTGCCCAGCTCTGGATCATCTCTTAGGTGTGCATGCATCTCTTAGGTACCTTGTCGTGCCACTGTTAAGGCTGGGTGGTTTAAGGAGTTGACTTATGCATACAATGCTAATCCCATTAGACATCATCAAGGTTCAGTCTGTGCGTGTGAAAAAATACACGTTGAAATGCTGAGCTACAAGATGCTGCAAAATCTGAAAGGATTGCTTTGTGGTGCTAATGATTAATATTAATATGTGTAATAGGTTTTCATGTTGTGGACAGGGTGAATGGCGAAATGGATTCAGGTCTTTTTATTTTCTTTTCAGCTTGTTATTATCTAGAGAAAAAAACACTAATTACTAGAAGTGAATACCTAGTGTGTTACTTACCCTCTTAATTAGTATCCTAATTATTAAGTGTAGTGATAACCACTAGTTAGAACATATTTGCTTTTTAAGACTTTGTTTATCTGTCTTCCCACTCCCTCTTTTTAATGACACTGACACCAGCAGAGATGCTGAAGAGAGAATAGCAATAATTTCCCCTTGGGAAATGAGTCATTTTGAGCCTCCGGAACACTGTTATGATTTTCATTCTGTGGTAAAATGCTTTTCACCTTTGAACTGTTGGCTTGTGTTAGGTTCTGACATTAAAGAGCTAACATTTGAAACTGGGAGGATGAACTCAGGGGAGCAGAAAAGGTCACCTCAGCGGCACAAGATCTTGCTCAGTGTCTGCCATCTGGGAGGCAGGAAGACGTCTGCACAACACGGTCTTTGGCTGCCCGTCTCTAAAGTCTGAAGCGTTCAGTGAAATAGTCATCATGTCTATCTAAAGTCATGATGTCATTTTGGGATGTACTTCATGTAGCCCCACTGATAACCTCCTGCTCTCCACCCTTTGGAGTAGGAGGCTGTGGTATCTGGGTGCTGGAGGCTGTGGTCCCATGGTCTGCCCTGAGCCCAGGAGTGCAGCACCCACTGCAAGAGGAGGAGGTGTCTGCTCAGAGTTCATCCATGCTGAAGTGCAATGTCAAGCAACTACATGTGGTTTCTTAATAAAATAGCCATTTAAATATAAAATTAAGCATAAATACCTGCCAAAAATCCTGTATTGAGGTGATTGGTATACATGGGCCACTGCCAGAATTTGTAATAATACAGCCTTTTTATGGAGTCTTACTAACTCTTTCCAGGGAGTGGCACGCTGTAAGTGACTGAAGCCAGTGATTTAAGATGCGTGGCAGAGGGGAAGAAAGATCTCTTGATTACAGAGCACAGTGTATGGCCATGCTTGAGTTGGAGACGCTGTAGCACACCAGAAAAAGTACTTTGTTAGCTGTAAAATCTAATGGAAGGAGCAAGACATCCCTGCTCTTTCTGCCCTTGAGTCTTGGCAGTGGATTACAAAATGCTTAAAGGGTGTGGATTAGAAAAGATGTGTTAACGATATGTACAGTTACTGTTTCTATAGCCTTATTAGTATGCACAGTGCCTCACACTGATTTGACATTGTCTCTGCCCTGAGGAGCTTGAAATCTAAAGGCAAAACCCTGTGACCATCTGAAATCTGAACATTTCAAGGAAGGCTCTGAAAAAAGGATTCATGAGACTGTGAACAAATACGTTTTAGTTGACATGTCAAAAGCAGGGAGCAGGCAGGGAGGCAGAGGTAAACAACTGGAGCGGAGGAGAAAAATAGTGAGAGAGTCCTAATTGTTGTCAGCTTGATTCCAGCCTTGTTCACCCAGACAGACTTCGCTGCCTCTCTGTCAATGGAGGTATTTCTGATTTACACTGATCTAAGTGAGAACATCTTCCATGCTTTTATCCAACACAGCTGCTGCTGGAGTGGTTTTAACCCCTTAGTCCTTTGTCCTTGTTCAATATTTATGGGTGTGCAGGGTCCCTGAAGGAGCAGGCAACAGCGCAACCGGAGGTGGGATGGGCAGGCAGCTGGTAGTGCTTCTCCATGCAGGGACCCACGTGGAAGAGCCGCGGGGGGTGATCTGTACTCCTGCACACGAGGCAGCTTCCTGTACTTGAAGCTGGTCCCGGTTTTTCCAGCAAAGTGGTGACCTTCCGTAGGCATTTTCTCCATTGTGCCTTTCTGGTCGCAGTCCTTTTCGTCCATCAGATACAAGCAGCTGCAGCCCCAGTGTGGCCATTTTACAAGAAGGTGCTGCACGCAGTGTCTGTCTCTCCTCTGATCTGTGTAAGTGCTCCAAACGGCTTTTCTGTCCTCCTCCTTATAATTATGCCTTTCCCCAGGGGGAAATGTCAGCACCCCGCTCTCCCCACACCACCACTGGCTTAGTGACCTGCTGCTGTGGGTGCCCATTCGGTTACACACGCTGAATCCTTCCTGTGGTGCAAGTTGCAGAGGCCTCAACAGCAGCGTGCAGGGCATTAAGAGCCAGCACAGGTTTCTTTACATGCATGAGCTGGAGTTGCAAAACAGGGTTTCATAAAACAAGATGCTCACCAGCTTCAGGGTACGTGCACGCAGAAAAAACCCCAGTGTGCTTGCACTATTGCTTTGAGTGTGCCAGCCCATGCAGCAGCTGTGTGCGGACCCGAGCCTCCGCACAAGCTGTAGCATTCTGCAAGCCCCTGTGTGTGTCCCGTCCCCATGCACAGGCCATGTCGCATAGGCTGCTTGGGTGTTTGTGCCGCGCGTCACACGTTCGCATGTTGTGTAGACATACCATCCACTCAGCCAGAGAAAACAGCTACCTCAGGGTAAAGCCAGTGTGCACTGGGGGATAAATAAACCTTTGAGGATGATTATAACGTGCCCGATGCTTTGCTGAGAATAGCAGCGATCACAGAAATTGAGTCCGGGTGAGAAGTAAAGGAAGCTTTTTTGGTCTGTGACCCGGTGGTCTGGAAAACAAAGAAACCCCCCACCTAGCTCGTTAATTAGGCAGAAAATTCTCCAAGGCAGCAAATAAATGCCCAGGCTGGGACGGAGGCACCCCGTCGAGCCGGCACACGCTTCTCCAGCTCTGAGCTCAGCCGCCTGCCCTCTGCAGCGCTGTGTGCCCGGCTGAGCTGGCAGCCCTGTCCCGCTTCCCTGGCACAGCCCATGCTCTGCTGTGCCCCAGCGCAGCTCTGCGCCTGCGGCTGCTGCATGTTTGCAGGGTGTTTCTGAGCTACGAAGAGCACTCAGTTTGGGCCGTGGCAGGAGTGCAGGTTATCTATCCCATGACTGAAAAGCCTTTTCTCTTGTTCCCTTCTGATTAGGCATAAACTTCATTATCGGCAGTAGAAAATGTTTGGTTTCCTTGAAGGACGCTCAGCTCAGAGGGCAGGGGGAGGTGTTTTTCTTTGTGGAAGACCAAATATGATCATTCCTTTCCGATTCCCCCCTCTTGGTAGTACTGCAAGAGACAACATGCTTCAAAAGAAGCTCCCCTTTCTGTGCTGGCTTTATAAATGTCTCTATAGCTACACTAATAGCATAGCTTCCCCCCCCCGCGATCTGTTCTGCCAGAGAGGTGCTGCAGCAAGAGATGGAGAGGAAAGAAAACTCTGGTTGTTGAGGCTTTGGCGCATGCCGTCGAGGCCCCATCCATTAGATGGGGCCCAGCTCCCTGAGCGCTGGTCACTTGAGGCTCACAAGGACTCAGCAGAGTGTTTTTAAGGTCACTGAGTGTCCCACTGCCAGGTAAATGCCACCTTGTCTGGGAGGCTGGGGTATCATGGTGTCTCCCACATCATTTTGATACATCTTCATATTACGTACTCTTACAGGCTTTTCCAGTCCTGCCTACAGCAGTTGAGCTTCGGCTTTAAAGTCTGTCTTTTTGTATCCGTGCAACTGTTTCCGTGCAGTGATCAGAGGACCTTTCAGCCCAATTTATTTATTATCATGCTCTAATACAAGACTTTCTTAAAACATTATGTACATTGGTATGAAAATCTGTGATCACTTAAAATTGAAAAATGCCTGTTGGCGTTAGAGCATTTTAAAGAAGCTAATGATTACTGGGATGGGGGCTAATAGCACAGTGCTTTCTAGCTTTGTGTTAGTTTTATGCTTTCTAGCACAAAAATTGTATGTAATTGCAAGATGTTTGCATGCACAGAAGTCCATGTGCTGAAGCTGCCACCCTATGTTTCCTTGGGGCCTCTGTACTGATTCTTTTAGTCACTGTACTGATAAATGGTATGCATGAACAGTGGGGACAGAGAGTTCTTCCAGGCCTGATCTGCTCTCAGTGGCCTGAAATTTTGTAATTATTCACAATAATGGCCCATGGAAAGGAGAAAGTTTCTTTATGGGAAGTGCCAGGAAACTCATTTCTGAAAGTTGTGCTGCCCTGTGCATGCAGCGTTCCCTGGGAAGGAGCCTGTATTGGTGCGATTTCCGTGCACAGGTCTCTTGTCCTTACTGGTAACTGGCAGAACTGAATTCATAGGTGTTCCCTACGTTGCACTGGGCTTCTTTCCCTCCGAGCCTTAGAAGTGCAAGGAAATAACAACATTGTTACAGCAGCAGGAGTCCAGTTGAATGGGTAATTGTCACACAATGTAAAGGTATTTGAAAAGGTGGAGGAAAAAATAATCTAAATGTCCTCCTTTTACTGGGAAAATGTATTATTATTTATGAATAAATTTCGTTGTTGAAGGAAAGTGTAAGATACAATCAGAGAGACTGTAAAAAATGATATGTGTAAGGAGTTATTTACATTATATTGGAGAAGAGGGAATCACCGGCCAGGGAGAATGTTAGTTTATTTAAATACAAAATCAAGTCATTCAGAATTGCATACTTAGATTGACTTCTGTACAAAAAGTAGTCCATAACTCTTCTTGCAAGAGAAATATGAATTCTGGTGAGCACTGCTAGTGTCCTAGCTTGTATTTGTATCTCCAGACCACCCAGTATCAGATACCAGCGTTGCTGGTATCGGAGCATTAACAGACCGACAGTCTCCTATGACTGATGCCTTGACCAAATTACCAACATGTGTGCTTGGGCTGTGAAGCTGAAAGCGTTGGGTTTAAGAGGTATGTGTATATGTGTACATATAAATACGCACCGTTAATAGGTAGTGAATAATTTTTACTACCTCTTGCCACTAAGGACTGTGAATTCTAATTAGTGAAAGTGTTTATCCTCAGAAAGCCCCTGGCCCTTCTCGGCTGCTAGCCTCACACAGTGCGGCTCTGTTGAAACAACCCTCCCCTTCCTTTCTGCCAGCCCTTTGCAATGCCCCACGGTTTCAAGTCACCAACTTTGTAGCCCAGGACTGCTTTATCAATACAGAAATATGCTCTCACTTCACAAACAAAACACTTTCAGTGCTATGGATGCTGCTATAGAGACGAAGCGGAGCCATGTGCCTTTTTCCTGAAGCCCTCCCCACAGCCGAATAAAGCTGCTTGCATCCACGCTGGCAGAGGAAGGAGCCCCAGAGCCTCACAGTCACTGAATTGCCCTATGCCTTGGGTTGGTCCAGAGGCAGAAGCAGTCACTGTCCTTCTTTCTGTTCTTAAAGAATGACCCATTTTTAACGAGGTTTGCTAGTCATTGTCAACATTCAAAGGTTCATCACTAGATCAAGGTATTAAATTATTCCTGTAGATCCCCTTTGGACTGTCAAGCCTATGTAACTGGGGTTACATTTGGGGTGCTTTCTGCTCTCTTCATCCATTGCTTTCGCTACAGTGCTAGAAACAAGACCTGGAAAATTCTTTCGCCTGTTCCCAGAAGACAAAGTTAGCACAGAAAGGAGAAAAATACAATGTTTACTTAGTTCTTAAGATGCATTTGGAGACTGGTGCTGCTGGAATAGTGTAGTTGTTGCACCTGATTTGTAGAACTGGTGATCAGCAAGGAAAGTTTTTTGCTTTTACTGTTTCAGTCTGCCAGTAATGGAGCGTGAACAGGCATGAAATGTCATAATCTCAGATTTTTACACTCCTATATTTTACCATAAAATTGATTGCTTTCTCAGATTTGAGAAATTGGACTGTGCTGAACAGATAGGGTCTGTTAGTATTGGGCAGCCCTGCACATCCTTTAAACAGATAAGCACTCAAAAGGGGTTTGTACTATTGGAAATTCTACCCAGAAAAAGATGACTATGTCCACGAAGACCATTTTTTCATCTCTTCCTGTTGACAGAAAAACAGCCCAAGTACAAGGGCCCAAGCCCATGTATATGGGCCCAAGCTCAAGTATATACTTGATATGCTACAAGGGTTTGTAGCGTATCAGATCACTGCCAAGGGAAAACCGGTGCTTAAGTTCAGCTTGAACCTGCTCTTTCCACTGGGAAAGGGAGTTCTTACTGAAATGCGAACTTTTGTGGGTGCTTTCTGCTTTTCACGAGAAATGACAGTGCCTGAGAAAAGGAAAAAGCCTTTGACTTGGGGGTTTGGGTTTTAATAAAGACTCAAAGGTTTTGGTGACAGCTGAAGGAAGCTTATGTTCTGACCCAGCAGGGCAGAAGTGCAAGGAGTAAACAAGGACCACGCCTCATGAAATACTGCTTTAGAAACTTCCAAAAGATTTGTTTCCCCTGACAATATGTTCCATTCGCTATCGTGATTAGCTACTTCCTCAGTCACTGCTTTTATGCATTCAAGGGGAAATTCCAACTGCTGCTCTTGGTTACCTGCACCACTCTGCGTGTGTGTAACCATGCTTGGTAAAAGATACTTGGAAAAGAACAAGAAAAGAAAAAGCATTTTTACTGTCCATTTTAAGAAAAATTTATCAGCATTCAGATGAATGCTGAAATAAAGCTCAGCATAACATACAGATGAAAGACAATTTCATGTCACAACCCTCCTGAGCCATATGGCTGGCGGTTCTTGACGCTCGGACCCCCTGGATGCCCGATTGCTACATCTGCACGCGAGGCTGTGTAACGTGCTCCAAATGCCACAGTCCGTGCCCAGCTTAAAGGAAGGTCTGGAAAGATGAGTAATTGCTCAGAATTACCTGCAGGAAGCTCCGCTGCTTCCCTCCAATTGATGCAAACCATTCGGAAGGTGTTTGCTACACAGGGATGCAGCCAGACTGACAGTGGAGTCAGGGCTTGGGGCCAGACTGCAAACACCTGCACTGGTGCAGCGGGATGGTGCTGTCCTGAGCTGAGCTGGCTCAACCTCGGAAAGGAAAGAGCCCGAAACAGGTTGCACCTACAGCAAGGCAGTGAGCATTACAGTACATCTCCCTGCTGCGGGCTGCGGAAAGCCTGTATTTTATTCACACAAGAAACTAGACTCTAAGTGGCCCGTGTGTAAGGCTGTGGATAGATTAAATGTCTGCACGAGGCAAATATGATAGTACAAGCTACTCTTTTTTACCATTACAATACCCTATGCATAATGCATAGCTCATGAATAATGTGCGGAACGATCTATTCCCAAACTTTCGATATTACACAAATTTTTTCACTCTGAAAGTAAACAAAGGGGAAGTGTTATCCGTCAGAAATAAAAGGCAGGCTCAGCAGCTGCTGGCAGCTGCGGGAGCTGGAGAGCTGAAACAGTCCCTCAAGGAAGCAGCTCTCGCGGACACGTGAGCAATGTCCGCTAGTGCTCCGCTAGCAGTCCAGGAAGAAATGAAAGTCTGCCAAATGCTTAAAAATCATTCATTTTATTACAACATTACTCAGTGCCTGTAACTTCGTGAAATATTGTTTGGAAAGCTGATTGTTTAAATGGGTGTGGATATAAAATCAAAGAAAATGCTGCCCTTGGAGGCAAGGCCATAGTCCTTAATTTCAGTCAGAAGCGAATAAATAGTAACTATTACTCTTCAGACATTTGAGTGCTTTTTGTGCTCCTAAATCTGTGAATGACTGTATAGGGGAAGAAGCAGGGAAAAAGCAATCTGCTTAAGATAAAAATAAGTTCTATGCCTTTTCTCTGTTAATTTTGGCCCAAGACTCCTGCTGAGCCTGAAGTAAACACTCTGTGATACTGGAAGAAGCTGAATAGTTTCATTTTACACTCATTATTTTTATTTTTCCTTTTGGCCCTTCTGGATTTTCCTGCGAGCACCTCCTAGTCCCTGCTCTATGACCTGTGAGCTAGAGGATTTCTCTTCCTTTTTTAAAGCTCTTTCTTTCCAGATTTAAAAGATTCTGGTTACTTCAGAGACACAAGTCAGACTTTGCCGTGCATTGTTCATAGAATACAGCTAGAACTCCTTAGGCTCAAAAGTTAAGTTTTACAAAGTCTAAAATTAATAAAATTCTTTGGGTGACCTAAATAAAAATAGGAGTTGGAAAGCTCAGTAGCTGTGGGGTTTCACGGGGGTTAGACAGGCTGTGCTGGTGCAGAAGAAGCAGAAAGTCAGAAGGAACAAATGGTTTGTTAGCCAAGCCGACAAATTCCAGCCAAGCCATCCACATCAAAGGCGTTTGAAAGAAGGAAACTCAGTCATTGTTTTTTTATTTTTAAGTATTATTTCATTTCCATCAACTCAGTTTTCATAGACTAACATCTGCCCTCTTTCAAGGTTAGGCTTTCGCGGAGGTGTAAATGCCATCTACTGACTGCAGCACCGACGGTCTCATCAGCTCCCTTATATTACACGCTTCAGTGGCTCTTAAAGGAAGGAGGAGCCCGTATGGGAATGCCTGTACGCGCACTGCCTCGGGAGAGAAGGACGAGGTTATTCAGCAGACTGTGCCTGTGGTTTACACGGATTTAACTCAGCAGATCCGCAACTGTGTAAAACGAGCCTGAATGGCTGCATTTAGTTTCCCGGCGTTTCGTCTGTCTTTCTCAGAATACCAGTCTTTGGTGAACTGAATTCCCAGTGATACTGGAAAAAAAACAAGGAGGGTGTTGTGGTGCTTCACAAGTTAGTGCTGAGCCTTTTGAATAGCTGTGAAGGTAAGAGTAGCTGACTTGACAGGGGGACAAGATGGTCTGGTTTTGAGGCTACCCCATGGAGTAGACTGGCTCACAAGGTGCCCGTGCATTGCAATGCTCTCTGCAGCCAGCACAGTCCTCTGTCAGGGCCAGAGAGCTCTAACAGGCATTAGTGACCCTTACCAGCATCACCCGAGGTCTCCCCTGCGCTACACTAGAGGAGGGCTGGTCCCAGCCCACCTCAGCCGTGCCCCTGCCTGGCCATTGATCCCTGCTGATCCAGACCTGACTGGTGACCCAGCTCCACCTCAGACCTGCCTTGTCCCCAGGGATCGCTGGGTTGGGTCAGGCTCTGGTCACCATCACTGGACCTGACCCCAAGCTGCAGTTTGACTTCTTGGCTTCACTTTAGACCTTTGTCACCACGAATTTTCCTGCTGGTCTGAACTCTTGGTTGGACCCGCCTGCTGGCCCCCTGCTAGCTTCACTCAGGTGTGCTGAGCCATCCTGACCCTATAAACTGGAAATAATCAGTTATGTTGGTTGGTTTGGTGAACCTACACAAAGTACTTGCTTCTTCCCAAGTGTTACAACTTAACTGAGCAACCACTGCTCGCACAACTCCTCCCTCGTGAGAGAAACAACCCACACAAACTCCTATTAAAATACCCAAATGGATTCAAATTATTTTGGTGCCAACTTCCACATGGCACTTTCATATTTCATATTAACTGTCCTACTTCAATTCAGCCCACTTTTCTTCCTCCCTTTGATGCCATTGTTTTCATGTTTGCTGTAACTTAAGCAAAGTCAGAATGGAACACTATAAACCCTTAGAGGAGGTTGCTGTGATGGTAGGATGCACAGGAATTATGGGAGAAAAGGTCTGACTGATTTGTATGGTTTAAAAAATGGTGTTGGTTTACAACCTTGGACTTATTCCTGAAAAAAATCCTTTGAAAATAAAAACAGAACTCGGGGATTTCAATTTAAATCAACCTGAGAAATCATCAGTTCAGTCATCACTACTGAAATATGACTCGCTTGTTTGCCAAAGCATGCAAAAAGGTCTGTTCTGTGTGAAACCATAAATTAACCAACGTTAGCTTTGAAAAACTGGCAGGTCTCATCAAGCCTTCCAGATAGCACAAGTGGAGATTCATAGTTATAACGAAACCTGAAAGGAGCAAGTTGAGGCTGCTCTCCATTTTTCCCAACAGACCATTGCTTCACTTGCTCTCAAGTATAATACTTTTCAGCATAATCAAACTTTTTCAAGTTTTCATGGTTAACATTCGATCCACTTTTTGAAATTTTTCAAGATGTATTTCAAATTAAATTCATTTTTGGTATTCTGAGCACAGCATGAAGACAGCTCGTATAATAATACTATTTAATATGATTACCAACTTTTTTACTTTGGAGGCTTTTACGAAAATTCCAAATCACTACTTAAAAGTACAAGTATTTACATATATAGATGAAAATCTGGCTGTAATTTTTATTTTGCAGACTACATTTCAGAACCAAGATGTGATGGTAATATCTGTAAGAGACGTATTCCTGGGTTGCAGAGTCAGGTTGGTGTATTTCTTCCTAATAAATTTCTAACTGTGTGCATATTTACTCAGATCTTCAAAAATATCTATTTTTTGGAAGGTTTTGAACATCAGTTGTCAGGCTGTATTTTAGAAATACAGTTCCTGTACTACATTTACCCTCAGCCAAAACAGATGCTGTAATTTGAGCTCACAAAACAGCAAATCTTAATCTTTATGAATTTTTGGGGGCGTATAGTTAATTTATCATTATTCCCATCCAGTTAAGGACAAACTTACATATGAAGAATGGAATCATAGGAAGGTTCCTTTGTCTTTATTTTTCGGTACCAATGGGGTGTGTGTGTATACATATAGTTGAGAAAGCAAATCTGTCTGTCCTCTTCCATTTTATAAAATTTCCACCCATCTGGATGTTTTTATCTTGGAGAAAATGGGAAGAAATATAAACTTTCCCCACTGAGCTTTAAAGACTGCTAGTGAAATAAACAGTCCCGCTCACCGGAAAGTTAGCCTAAGTATATGGGTACATTTGAAAGGTTATGAACTAAAGAAAAAAATGCAAAGTCCTAAATTGGATTGCTGGCAGCAGCTTCTCATGTTTCACTTAAGCCAGTTTAGTTAAAATTATTTTCCTTTTTGTTTGCCAGGAAAAACAAGATGCTTTGTTTAAGTTCATTACCTCTAATATTCTATAAGTAAGTGGGTACCAAGCTATGTTCTGTTTTCTATGTACTGAGCTCTCAGATGAAAGCATCTTTGTCTGAGAAGTTGCCACTTTGGTCCTATTTGGATGCAGAGCATCCACCATTGTGCACAGACTCTCACGGAGATTTCATTTGTACCCTCTCATTAAGCTCTACGCTTGGGTTTGCAGCCTCAGAAGCTGTGTTGCTTAAATATGGGTAAAATGCTTTTTTCTCCCCCTTGCTTTTATTCTTTGCTTCTCAACATTAGGCACAACTGAGATGTTTCTCTCTTAGGTCGTGAATAAGGGCAGACTTAACGCACAAACACGTTGTCTGTGCTTACCGGTCTGGATTCCCTAATGCCTATAGGGATGTAGGAGGTGGCGTTAGGTGTGAGCCACCTTTCCTGTTGGCTATGATGGACAAAATGCCCAGTGTTGCTCACCCGCGTGGACTAATGTGTCCACACAAATATGTCCACAACACATAAATATTCCTCATCAGGCTCTGCCCCATTTGTCTTCTGCCTGAGGCTGGCTGGCTGCTCTGTGCCATGGTGGACAACATACACTTTGGGATGCTCTTTCACGGGGATTTATTTCACACAAGAACAAGGTGCTTTCCTGTAAGCAGGTTGAACTCAGACGTTACTAAAGATCTGTAACTTGTCCCAAATCGTCACTAAGTCATGGCTCTTCTGAGGAATAAAAGCATTTTGAACTCTGCTCCTGGTTTCCTCAGCCACTTCGGATTTAGCATGGGTGCAGCCGCACTGAAGGCTTTGCTGTTGTGGGTCCCTGCAGCACTGTTCCTGGGTAAAACAGTGTCAGGTGCACCTCACCGGGTGTGTGCCAAGGAACGTTTAGGACACAAAGGGGTCTTGCTATTTTGGACTAATCTCATTTTAAAGCAAAAGAATTGAGAAGACAGAATATCATGAGGAATGATGGAGGGTTAAAGAACAACCTCCGCTAAAAGACTATGAATAACTTGAGGAAGGCACTTCAAAGCGCTCTCTTGGGCTAAGAAGCAGTCCAGCCTCATCTAGGGTCTGTAAATAAGATTGCCCCAGGGTTATGCTGCTCATGGAACAGTACAACTAAATTCTTTCTGCAAACCACGGGCTCGGTTTGGATGCTGGTATTATTATAATTTCCAAAAAGTCTTTATAAGTACTGCAAAGTACTATAAGTACTGCAAAGATGGAAACCCAGCAGCTTGGCTTCTTCCTGGCGCCTGCCCCAAGCCCCACACAAACACAGTAATTGCTGCTGCACAGTACTGCGACTGTAGGCCAAAACAGCCATAAGTGCTCCCCAGTTTACATAATGGCCTGTTTCTTTATTTAAAAAAACCCCAAAATTAAATCTGCTGCTTTAAGGGCTCTTTCTTCAGTTTTAGCACCCTCTAAAATACTCAAACGGATTTCTAAAGCAGATGCATGTAGCGCACTGTGGGTTAGGATTAAGCAAGCCCAGATTAATCATACAAGGAGTAATCAAATGTGGCAACACCCTGCCTTTTCCCCTTGGGGGACTTCAAAAGAGTGGCAGTGTTCAGAGCAAGCTTTGTTGTTGGTTAGAGCCACCTCCGAGCTGGTTTCCTAACAGCAGTGCAATAGTTGATGCAATCTTGCCTATTAACCTTTTATTTTATATTCTGTATATTTTTATTACGGAAGGCATTAGGGAGACCAGTGTGCTCAGCTAATCAGGTTTATTTATATCCAGCCACGGTGTTGCCATCATGACTGGAACACACAGAGTAAAGAACTGGGATCTTTTGCTTTTCTAGAGGGAAAATACCAGGCGTTTTAGGCAGGCTGTTAGGGGACACCGTGAGCAAGTTTGATTTTAGAAATGGTCACTCCATGCTGCCTGGAAATTGAAAACATCCCTTCCAAGCATCTGTTTCAGCATTTGGAAACCTGTGGTCACTTTGACCCAAGTTTCACACAGAAGGCAAAATGGGTAACTAAGTGGAGGTGTGAAAAATGAATTGTCTTTTTCTCCCTGGAGAAGAGATCCATTCTGCTGGAGCTGGATAACACTTGGAAGCTCACAAAGCTCCTTTTCATTAGAGAAATGAAAGCCTCGTCATCCCTAGAGCTCTTAATTAAGCACCTTTTGCCATTCACACAAATCTGTGTCTCTGCTGTCAAGTCCTATTTGTTTTAAAAATTGATTCATTCATTTCAGTTCTTTTGTTGGGCAGCAAAAATGGATAGACCAAATGAATCCAAACACTTTATAAATTGTAAGGGTTTTAATATAATCAGTGTGGCCACGCCAAGCTCAGAGAACAAGTGTACGCCAGTGCTTTGGTGCAAAATGCTCACAGAGCAATAACAAAAAAACATGTTCAAAGCAGAGAGGGCTACAGAGGAGAGAAAAAAAGCACATCCGGAGTATTAGCTACCTGCAGACCTATATGGTACTCTTGCATTTATGGTGGATATTAATCTGCAGGCATTACTCATCAGTTAGATAGGAAGGGTCAAAATGAAAGTGCTAGGTTTTAACAATACTTAGGCTGAATGTCTTTTAGTGCAGGTTTTCTGATGAGGAATGGTTTAAATGTTTTATTTAAAGGAGTTGACATTTCTTTTTCACCATTTCCTGAAAAATAACGTCTTTTAGGTATTGAATATAAATTTATAGTGAGATCAACTCTGTTTGTAAGCCTTCCTTTGAACCATTATGATAATATTAAATGTCTGTTTACAAGGAGGTTTTTAATTCATACAGGAAACAACTCCTCTTGTACAAACATATATGTATATATGAATGCAAGCATTTGCATATAAATGTTTTCTCTTAATTATTTTCTTGTTTTAAAAATCTCAACTAATCTTGAAACAGGAACAAAACAATAACCATCACTAGTGGGACCTGCGTGAAGTGTCAGGGATGCACGACTGGAGCTCATCAGTGAAGCCAAGCAAAGATGATGTGAGTCTCACCATCCAGGAAGCTGAGCCTTCCATGTGTGTGGTTGCTGCTTTCCAGGCTGAGAAGAATCTCCAGTTATCTGCATTTTCAGGTTTGGCTGGTCTTTTCAAGAGGTGGCACTAAATATACGGAAGGTCTTTTTGCACAATTTTGTGTAAACACTCTAGGTTTTTGCAAAACTTGTATTTTAGGTTTAAAGCTACTATAAAGTTGTTCTTTACATAGATAGAGGGCTGGATGGCCCATTATTAATCAGCGTGCTGCATTTTGGAAGGCGAGAGGGGATACAGGCAAAGGTAAGTATTTAGCTTACGTGGACACTGAGCGTTCTGGGGAGAAAGGGTTTTAAATAATGGCCTACATGACTAGCGGAAAAGAGTAAAGGTCATTGTTTGGAAGTCTTATAGGAGTCGTTTTCATATTGATTGTCTGATTGTCTTTTCAGTATATGCATCTTTCTCTTTAAAAGTGGTATCAGTTTGGATCGTTGATCAGCGTTTTGTGGCTGCACAGATGAGCTGTGCTGTGAGAAAGCCTGAAAGCCTTTCCTCACATGCACGCAGAGGAATATAGAGCATGCGTTAGATGCATGATGTATCCTTGCAAACTTCCATCAGCCAAATTGTACTAACAGTGGTGTCTCAGCTGTCAGTGTTGAGTTTTATTCATCTTTTTGCTCAGCCTGTTAACGAAGTTGCCAACAAAAGTATCAGTGCATTAGAAATAGCTTAAGAAATTATAAAAATCCCCACCTCTTGTATTTCTCTGCCCGTTTGTTGTTGCTGGTGGTATTACATGAGATCCAACACAAATACCTTTAGTTAGTTGAATACAGTATTATTTGCTTTTGAGTTCCTTATTTTTCAAAGATAAGCAAGTCTTACTCTTATTTTATTGATTGAAAGTTGAAATTTCCATAACCACACTGAGAGTCTTGCTGACAAAGCAGTGTAAGCAAATTGTCTTAGAGGTAGTCACTTCCTAGAGGACTGAATCAAAAAGGATTTATCAAAGGGGTTCACACAAGAAGGAGCTTTGCTCTTTCTTTCTCATGAGTAGACAGTGCTTGCAACGCTCAGCTCAGATTGCTGGTTTCTATATGAGGCAGATCAGATCATGGACATTGCCAGTGAGGCCTCTTCAATGGCGGGTGCTCTTCACTGCAGCATTTCATACACACTTTTTTACCAAGGCTATAAAAGTCCCTGCAGTCTGTATTTTGCTTATAAAGGTGAGAGATGGTTCATGCATATACTCTGCATTTGCATTGGATTAGCTGGAATTTGCAGCACAAGTTCTTTTGAATAATCACAGTGAAAGCGTTAAATATCAAGGCACACTGGAGCTGTGTAAAACCCAGCAGACTCACCTTTAAGACTCTAACTTATTTAGTTTCCACTGTGTAAAAATATCCTTGGGTCTCCACCTGCAAAAATTCAGAGTGAAACTCCACTCAGAAAAGCAGTTTCATCTTGTAGTGTATCAGGGTCAGGCATCTGGTGGTGTCAAAATGAAAATGTGACACATTGTGTTTAGCTAGACCTGAGATGAATTTTGAATATTGCTCAAGCTTGGAAACTTTTACATGGTTTAGGAGGAGGATGAGCTGCTGAAATGCTCAGCTTAGCTATAGCAGCCACTGCAGATCTCACATATGTGTTGAGCAACACAAGATTAACAAATCTCAGGCCTGACAGATAAAAGTCATTAGGGGAGAATATGATGAACCCTGCAAAGCCTAAACTGTTTCTCTCTTGTTTGTATCTGAGCACTGGACTGCTCCAGTAAACCACTGAGTAGCTGGCAAAACAGTATGAAAATCTGCAGCTATTTGCTTTGCCAGCAGGTTTGTTTAACCACTAACAGAATCACTCCGTTAAAGGTGCAGAGTCTGGCCAGGGCTTCAGTTTTGAAACTTTAATCAAATTTTGAGTATTCAGCTCAAAGCTGTGTTTCAGACCTCAGTAAATCACAATTTGGACCTGTGTTTTTACCCCTCCATCTGAAACTAGGACGTTCAGGTTGACCATTCTGGGAACTTCCCTCTCCATGGTGGGAGGACACATGAGAAGAGTCTGAGTTCTGTTTTTCCATTTTCCATTGTTTGACTCTGACTCAAGACATGCCCTCAAAATCCAGAGCTGTATTGTCCTGTTCATCTAAGCTTTTGAAGAACAGCAGAGCACCTTAGCCCCTGAAAGCAGTGCAGCCATACACAACCTCTTTACCCATCATCACCTCCTCCAGCCTCCCAGCAGGTCTGGGACAATGACACTGTGGCCAGCTGCTGTCATCACACACAACAGTGCAGTTTGTCGTGCTCAGCTACCCCATGCCTGCAGCTGCACAGAGGCTCCCGTGCTCCTGATTCCCACCTGTGTGCAGGCCGTTATATAGCTCCGATATTTGCAAACAGCTGTGTTACAGCTGGCGTAACTGTTCCCTTGAGGATCCATCATGCTGGGGAGTCCTCCAAAGCTGTGAAGCTACAGCAGCGTCTCCTCAGTGTGCCAAAGCGTCCTTACAGGCTTTTTTTTTTTAAATGATTGTAGTATCACCATGATTAGAGGTAGAAGGCTGGGGGTCTCGGGCACTGCAGAGGCACTGCAGACACTGCACAGCATAGCTCTGGGAGCAGACCCTGTGAGTCAGCCAGGCATTGAACCGAGTTAAACAGCTAATTCTTGACAGGAGGGTACTGCCGCTCACGTGCCTCTGTGGCACCAATATAGCTACATGTTACTTTGCTGTGACAAATAGAGGAGGCGTTTACAAGCCTCTGTTTACATCTTCCCAGTTCACTCAGCTCCAGTAATTATTGACAGGTCTAATTACCACCAGATGGCTGTATTTTAGCGTGGGACAATATCAAAGACCCCAAAAGCTTCTGTAAATGTGTAGCTTTTACCTGGAACCTTAGCAAGGCAGAGAAGTTGAAGATGTCACTGATAACATCTCACAGAAATAGTGATTTGTGAGAAGAGTCAGAGTTTTGCTGACAGATATCAGCTATTTTGTTGACTTTCTAAAAACAGCCACAAATAAAATTGGTAACATTCAATTAACCAAATTGGAGCAGGAAGGAAAATGTGTTAGGGAAGGGGAAACAAATGCTTCCTTTACATAACAATAAAACTTTATAGAAAAAAAGCAACCTGACAGTATCAAATATCTCTCAATACTGTCTGCTCAGGACAGCATAATAATGCAAGACCAAGTAATCCCAGGAGAATGCTGTTGCACAAACATGCAAACCTCCTACAGCATTTCAGTTAAACTGAAAGTCTGACGTAATTTTCAGTCCAGGCTATGACGTGGGGTCTAGAAATAATACTTCAGGTATATCTGTTCAGTGCCTTCTTCATTAATCATCGATGTGAATTATTTTGTTTTCCAGTAGCACTAACAATCCTATAATAGCTCTGGCAGCCCCTTCATGTTAGTAACAAACTGCACACACTCAAGACACTCCCAGGCTGAAGATGTCAAAAGAAAGAATGGTGGAAAGTGCTGTATGGCCAAGGGAGAATGTACAGACAAACCGTTGCATCCCGTCTGCTTTGCTGTCCTCTGTCGCATGGGCTGAATTGTGTAGGACACCATGGGAATCCCTCCTCTCCTTCAGGCAAGTAAAGGTGAAATGCTAAGAGAAGGAATTTTTCTGCTTCTTTCAATTTGCTATCAGTAAAATAAAAAACCAGCAAATGCGTATCTGGGGTAGCACTTCCAGGGATAGTCCATTCTGTCATGTTTGTGGAGGCTGCAGCTAGCTTGGTATGTAAAGCCAGATGCTGTTGAACAAAGGTGTCAGCAGTGCTCTCAACTCAAGCCCAACATGCGTGAGAAAGGAGCTGACAGCTTGTCCATGGAAAACTCTTCAGCTTAGACCAGAACAAGTTCTGTAACTGCAGGCAGCAATGGACAGGAGTCCTTAGATACTTGGTCTCTTGGCTGATAAGGAACTGTTTTTCTCCTATTTTTCAGTGGCTGCTGCCTTAAGCTTTTGGGAGTCCTAACTGATTAGGCTGAGAGATGTGATGTGGTGGAAGACTCAAAGGATACATTAGTCACCATGTTCTTTGCTAAGTGAGTCAAATAAGAGACTATGTAAGAACCATAGTCAGAGGAAGGAAGTTATTGTCAGTCCTGGGTACTGAAACTGAGTGCATTTACGTTTTTTAAAGTTTCATACATTTCATACATTACAGAAAGATTAATTGATTCAGGGGTCCTAAAACAACAGACAAATAACCCAACATTAGAGGACAGCCTTGGTGAGGGACAGGTACAGTCTGAGATGCTGCAGCTGTGGGAAGGTGGCCACAAGATGTTGATTCTGGGGGGCTCCTGAAATGATTTGGACCCACTACCATCTCCATTACTGCTTTAAAACAGATTATCTGAAAATGCCTGTGTTTGGAAGAAGCAATTCTGTGCTTTAAGAGAGCAGAATTTCCCTGGCAAACCCCATCACTGTTTCTAAGAGAGAAGTTGCTGAACTCGCACGTGTAGGGAAAGACAGTGAATTACAGAGGTTTGCAGCCTCACGTGGAGAGAAAATTGCAGGATTCATAAAGCAATAGCTGGAGGAAGTGTGTACAGATGCTTCAGAGACCTCTTGTGCAAACAGGCAACACCTTAACTCATAGACTTAGAAGCAGAATTAACTTTGTCCTTCAGCACTGGTTCACTTAACTACTTCACTGCCATCACGAATGCTACTGAAACACCCTCTGGGATGACTTTTTTGTAGAACTGGGCCAATGATATCTACTACCTTCCCCCAAATGAATCATCTCTTTCAGCAACTCCCACTGGATTTAGTGGCTGCGCCCTGTGACTGTGTTCACCTTTTAATTTCCAGTATCTGACAATTTATTGTTTTCTTAACATTGCACCCTAGACATATAGGGTAGTACCTAACAGACCTGACCGTATGCACTTGATTTTACCCCTTTGTTTTTCAATTTAGAAACAGCTGACTCTAGATGGGATTTATTACAGCATGAAATACCTGATTCAGCAGGTGTAGCATCACATGCTGCCTTCCTCAATGGCTGATGTTTCCTGAATTCATTTCGAACTTTATAAAAGGTGCTAAGCAAATTAGGAGACATGATCAATCACAGGCTTATCCATCCTAAAGCATCACAGCACTGCTCGGTATCACAATGTGTGTCAGAAGTTGTGATCACCATCACATCAAATATCAATATGGTCAGTTTTACAAACCATGAAGCATTCAGATTCACTCAGGGAGCTTATAACATGTTTGCTTTTCATTTAGTTCATGCAGAATTCATTATATTTCATATGAGAACTTGATTTTATACTAGTTAAATAAATATGACTCCATAGATGATAACTCCCATATCTTTTTTTTTAGAAGTTCCTTTCTGTATTAGCAATGTTCACATATCTACCACAGCGTTGCCAAACTATCACAGTCTTATTTCCCTGTCACCTAGGTGTTGTTGGCTATTAATGTATAAATGGATACTTTCTTTCTTTCTTTCTTTCTTTCTTTCTTTCATTTTTGTAATCATCTGATCATTTTTCCTGGAGGAGAAGGCATGCCTCTGCACTTCCCTTGCAGAAAATGGACTTCATTAAGTATGCACTGTGTATACCTATGGAAGCCGCTGGAACAGACCACCCTTATGAGGCAATCCCTCATCAAGAAAGTGCTGTCAGCAGGATCTCCCGATCAGATTAGAATACCTCTATGGAGTAGGGCATTTAAATAACCAGCTCTGTTGGTCCCTTAGGATGTGCCTGTCTGTGAAAACTTTTGTGGCACAGTCCTTTGAAAGCATTTCTCCGCTCTGCACAGGAAGCTGCTCTAACTAGGACTATGTTATAAAATGTCCTGTGTAAGCTTGGCAGAAGGGGATTTTGAGGAGAATGGTTTCTAAACTGCTGATTTTTGAAGTTTGCTTAGAGGCCTACTCAAGCTGCATTGACTCGTTACTCTCCTGGAGCTATCACACTGCAAATGCAAGGAATGACTGGACAAAGCCCCTGAGGCTGCTGATCACCCCAGATCCATACTCTGCGTGGAAGCTGGGCTTGTTCACAGGGGTTTCTCATGCCATACCTCAGCCATGCAGGATCTTGGGGCTGCCTCCGCTGTGGTTCTTTCCCCAACTCACCCACCGCCTCCTCCAAGTCCCGCATCAGTCTGTCCTCACACAAAGAGCTGCCCTGAGGTAGCTTTTCTGTATGTACAGGGCCTTCTAACGCTCAGCAATGGCAACAGAGTACCAGACTTCTTCCAAGGAGAATGGTGGATGATGAGAGCACACAAAATAGAGGCTGCTACAAGCAAATATCTGAAGAATGGGATGAGGAGGTAGAAGAGATGAGTCAAGTGTGTAGCAGGCTGAGTACGCACTTTGCTTTTCTTGGTAAGAAAACTTGTGGCACTCTGAATGCATCTTCTAACTTTCTGGAGCCAGTGAACATGCTTTTAATTTGTCCAAACTAAATCAAGGAGCTGGGCGAGCTGGGCTAGGTGGTTGTTGTCAGAAGGAAGAAGCAGTCGTGTTCAAGCTCTTCCCCTGACCCGAATTACTGGTCGAAAAGCAAAACAGTTTCTTAGCTGAAAAGTAAATGTCAAAAGATATTAGAATTCAATTATTTCTTATTTCCACCTATCAAAGAGAATTAAGTGAGAGGGATTAAGTGGATAAATGCATCAAGTAAACCAGCAGTGAAAACAATATACTCCCTTTCTACAACTGTAAACAATTACTACTGTGTGATTTGGAAACTGTCAATTAGCCCTAACCACAGTGAATCAGAGCTGCTTTCTGGTGTAATGAAAATAGAGCATCTTACTGTCACATCAGTATAGATTGCATTAACCTTAATGTCTCCTGTAAGGCTAAACCTTGCCTTGGCAGGCAGATTGAATGCTGTGCGTTGTAAGCTTTGCCTTTAACTTATCTTTGTAAAACTTCCATTGATTCTACTCTAATTTAAACTAGAAATACAGAAATTGTCAGGTTTGAACAGACCACTGGTGCAACTAATTTGATTTTTTGTTGCTAACTGTAACCAGTGATGGATGGACTCAGGGAAAAAAAGAGTAATTCATTCCCTGTCCCCTCCCCCTTTCTCTTCCCCCTTGTATCCTTCCCCTAATTTGTTTAATTAAGTGTGATGCAATGCCATGGAGGAACAGATTTCTTTACCCCCAGTTGATGACAAGTTTATGTACTGAAATGGAAATATTAACAGCTCTTGTGTCTTCAAACTCCCTAGTATTACTAGAGATATTATTCTTGCTAGTGTAAATGTCAAATCCCAGTTTGGAAATAATTCTTCTGTATCTCCTGTATTAAATAGATTATTTTAAGAAGTTTCCAAATTCATTGCCAGGAGCCTTCCTTTTTTTATAGTTGAATGCTTCCTTTCAGTGGGAGAAAATGTAAATAGGACCACGTTACTCCATGAGAACCACCATCTGCCACATCTCCTCTTGCATTATTAATCCCTGGCTAAAGTTTATTTGGTGAATTTGATAGGAGTTCCTCTTAGACTTATCCCAGTGTAACAAAAACTAACCTCCTTTCCTTCAGTGGCAGGGAATCTGTCTCTTCATGTTGCACTTAGATAAAATTGCTAACTCTTCATGGGAAGAAAGATATAAGTTGATCTCTCAGCTAGAATAATTTCTTCTTGGTCTAAAGGTTGGTATAGCCTTATTGATTAGCTTCCCCAAAATATTTGTTGAAGTTCCCAACCTATGACATATTAAAGTGATTTTGCTATGGGCAGTTGCTTTGCACTTTAAAATTGAGCCCATTGGGGTTTCAAACTCAGGATTTGAAAATGAAGGTACCAGAAGTTAATTACTTTTTGTATAAAAATATGTTTTCAATTTCTGAGATATATTAGTTTTACTTAGCTCATACCACGTCATGCTTTGTTTTAACTGAATCTCTACCACACTTCAGAACAGTTCAGCTATTAATACAGCAAAGCCACTGTTCTTATCAACCTTATTGCTGCACAAATTTTTTCCAAAGCTCTGTTGCTGGTGTTCAGAGAATATATATTATCAGCTTATTTGTTCCGCCCATGAGCAAAAAAATCTGCTTATGAATTAGGAAAAAAGCTCAGAAATATTTTATTCCTGATGACTACAAATACCACAACCTGCTATAGTGCAGATTAGAAGGTTGCAGCTGTACTTGAATTAAAGAGGGAAAAGAGTCCTTCAAGCTGTGAAGTTAACTGGGAATCTCTGAGTAAAGCATTTTCCTACTCAGGTGTGAAGCTGGAGCATGCTGCTGGCATCTTGCCGCACAGCTTTGCAAACCTAGCTATGTTTGAATAGTAGCTCCACTGCAGGCAATGTACTACAGTATTTTTTTAAATTCAAGTTTAACTACTTTTCCTATCTTTATTCCTTGCATTGGTATGTGCAAAAGCTTCTCATTCAAGTGGGAAACTAAAAGATAAGCGAGTGAGAATGAAGCAGTCAGGAGGTTAACCTGACAATTCCCAGACCAAACAGGGAAAATGTTTAAAAGTTGAGCATCTTTAATATCAGGATAGAAGAGAGAAAAACATCACAAAGACCACATTTGTGGGAACCTGTGCAAGATTTTATGGACTTTCAGAGTGCGCAGTAACTGCAGGGCTGAGTGAATCTGAAAAATAAGCAGATTTAGGGAAAACGGATAAAAGACTAAAGGCCCAAATTGTTGCTAAAGCTTCCCTCACTGAGAACTATTAAAAAATAATTACAGTAAATCAGGAGGTAAGGGCAGAGGTAAGGACAGAAGATTTCACTAACTATAGAACCTTTTATTTGAAACTCAACCTGTACTGACAGCACAGCTGTGTGTGTGCACGTGCACAGGATTGTATGGTCTAGTGTTTCCTAATCTAGTTCTCAAACAGTGTCAGAATGCGTTTTTCTGCAGAAATCTCCTTTGCAGCTCTGTTTGCTGTCAGGACTTGCATGTCCCTAGCCTCCAGATCAAGTGCAGTGAGCACTTCTGAGCTGGTGTCTCATTCACAATGGAGCAGCCGGTCCCATAAACTTGTTTTGCTTAATCACTACAGAGGCCAGGGTTCAGAAACTGGGATGTAGCATTAAATGCACATGGATTATTTTGTACAGTAAAGAAGCTGCTTAGTTTTTGCATATATATGAGGGTGTGGTGAGCAGTGATGTCCTGTGTAGTTTGGACACGAAAACTCCTAGTAGGATCACACAGGAACTCCTAGTAGGTAGGAGATGCTAATGGATACAAAATTTATATTAATCTAATTTATCACAGAGCCACTGCCAGCATTCATACTGCTCAGACACGGTGTTAATGGCAGGGTTTTGCAGTTCTCAAGTTTGAACCATGTATTTGTTTCCAATCTCCCATATTGTTTCAGTCCTGTTCCCCTTCCCTTCATACAGTAAATCAAATAGGACATATCTCAACTTCTAAAGGTTTCCAGATGTTTCTTTTATTAGGTTATTGGGAGGCAATAACTTTCAAAGGGCAGAAGAGTTTTGGCTATCTGGTGAATTTAATCAAAACAGATGCGAGTGAAATTGCGGGGCTTGTACAAGGACAGGCCAACATCAGCTGCACACTGGGAAGCAGGAGAGCAACACATCAGAACTGAATCAAGATTCCCCTTCTGCAGGGACTGTCTTGGGCTCGGACATGTGCACTACCTAAATGAAGCCAAAAAACCGTGACAGAGAAGCTGTGATACACAGCTGACTGAAACATGCTGCCAAGGGATTTTTTGGCAGGCCAAAGAACATGGACCTTGGGAAGAAATAAAGTATGAGTTGAAAGTAAGAAATAAGGAAGTAAGAAATAAGAAATAAAGTATAAGTGGCTTTTTTTTCATGTTACTTCTCTGCAGAGACAGGTTTTCTTCTGAGAGAATGCAAGAAGACCATAACACTTATGCTGTATGTTGCCTCCTTGAAAGTGTTTTAAAGGGAGAGTTCAGAGTCTGTCAGAGCCTGAGATTCTCCTGAGTTTAATAAAAGCAGCAAGGGTTCAACTGGAAGCAGAGGGAGTCCAGGTTTGCTCCGAGGAAGTGCTGCTCAGCTGTTTCGTTGTATGCTCATGGCAGGAGTATTGCTGAGATTACTGAGATCGTCCTACCTAAGCAAGTCCTGCCCAATCCTGATTATAACTTAAAATACGAAGGAAATGCCAAGAAGTCTGCTCGTTGCAGTGCTTTAAAGGACTGGTGACCTTGGTGGGTGCAAACGCTGAATGCCACAAAGATTATGTGACAATAAGGGTGGAAGCTTTAAAGTCAGGGAATGTGGAAGGAAACACAAGGCGAAGTTACAGCGTATCTGGATTACCTCCTGCATGATATGTATCACAAGTGACTGTATCTTTTAATTGTACTTTAAGTCTGTTGCCTTTACATAACTTGAAATTTCTGGAGAAGGGAAGGAAAGCCAAACCAAATGCATTTCTACGTAAAGCAGAAAGAACTTTTGTGCCAGGGGTTTGTGTGGTCTCAGAGCAGCGCAAATAAAGTTGCTGTGATGTTTGTGCCTCCTATGATGTCTGCACCTTGGTTATGTCAGATGCAGACCCTAATAGTCCCCAGCTCAGCTGGATTAGAGAAATAGTGTCATGGGTTTACTTGGTTTCTGTTTATTTATTTCTTTCACAACTTTTTACACTGGCCTCTGTGTTTCAGACTGTGGGACAGGAAGAGTTTACTAGTTCGTTAGCTGTTTTGATAATCATAGGTTAAGCCAGCTAACTGTAGAGTGCGGTTAGTGCAGCCACATCATGTATCTTGTGTGCATCACTGGGATTCCTTCTTGCTTTGCCTTCCTGGTAAGTCGTGTCTCATTGCTCTTACATTTCACTGTTGTCAAAATCAAGTGCACGATGACTAAACTGCCACTTGGACAAGCAAAAAACCCTATTGCTTAAAGAGATTTCTTTTTTTCCTAATGCACCTCCAGACCTGTTTGCATCTTCCATTTACCATTTAGTGAAGGAATCTAAGTAAAGAATTAAAATACAAGCACTTCACACTCTCCCAACTTCATTTCTTTGTCCAAAACTCAATGTCTCTCCTGCTCAAAATCCCATTTTTAAGCTTATAAACAGTCTGCATTAAGTAGCCTTTCCATGTGGCAAATTTCTGAGGCCACTAGAAAGCCAAGGACAGAAACAGCTGCATTCAGTAACTCGAAAACTCTTAATTCTGAATAAATGAGGTGGGGTTTGCAAAGACTGACATTTTTGGTTAGAGAAAAGGTTTCAAAATTAGGAGGCTTAGGTTGAAGAAAAGGTTAGCCAAAACTTACTACAGCTGAAATTAAGCACTGCCTTTACCATGTCAGCCAGGTGAAGTGGATCAGTTTGGATTTGGAGTCTGATGGCACAGGGAATGGCAATAGTCTAAACGTGGTTTCTCTCTGGGCAGTGGAAGTATAGGGTACAACAAAGAAAACACGCCAAGGGTCTAGACCTTACATTCCCATTGTACATAATACCATTTGCAGAATTTGGCTCCAAATGCAGAAATTTCCAGCCTGAGAAACACCACAGTCCTGGTAAAACAGGAGTGACAGCATGGCACGCTGTGGTGCTCATGGCTCCTGGCTGCGTCAGCATCTGTACCCTGCAATAGTGTGCCTTGTCCCCAGAGGGGGACCCTCCTTCCAGAAAATCCAGGAGGGACACTGCAAGCCTTCTGTCTTCAACTGAGATAGCATGTCCAAGAGATGTAACAAGAGCTGTGTCTTAGTCTCTGCAGCAATAAATCACTGCTGAGCTGCTCACCTGAACTTGTACCAGCTCCATGCTTTTCCAAGATGCTGCATGTCCAACCTGCTGGCTACAAGCCCCTGGGATCTCCTAATGCTGCAGCCAGGTACCGCTAATACCGCATGTGCCGTTTTCCTATTTTCATTAGTTAATCTGCTTCTCACTTTTGTAGCCTCACTACAAAAGTACTCGCTGATATCACAAACACCCAATTTGGTCAGCTGCAGTTCATTTGAGCTCATATTTTCTATTTAAAATGCCTAATTGGTTACCTGAAATAACAAAATATTGTTCTCATTTCTGAGAGCTGAGACTACTTAAGCTTGAACTACTGTTGAACACTGTGTAACAGACTTCTGTGAAGAGAGCTTGTCCTGTGTTGTAATTTATTAGTCTCCTGAGGTATGCAAAATCTTTCTGTGACTATTCAGTAGCCATAAAAATATGTGAAGAAATGCAACTACCCCAAATTTCTGAAACTTCTTTTGGGTATAAATGTATTTCCATTTCTGAAATGTTTATGCAGCTCTAGGAGATTTATTTGCAAGATACAGACTGCTTCAGTAGTACCTAGAGTACCTTAACTTTGGCTGGACTTAACTCTAGGCGCTTGTGTAATACAAAAATAAAATCACATTAAGCCCTAACTTAAGTAATTGAATTTTAGTAGACAAAATTTATGAAGGAAACAAATTTCAGTTACACCTGTGTACTTAAAGAAGATGAATTTTCAGTTGTTAAATATAAGTGTCCATAGACAAGCTTGTGCACTCAACCAGGGAGAGAAGAGAATCAATATCACCCCTGAGCAGCAGCTCAAATTTCAAATATTCACAGCTTATAAAGTTGAACTTGTGAAGTTTAATTGCCCAGGAATAATTTGAGGACAGAGTGATCTGTATGTGTTTCATAGGCAGAATGCAACTGAGTTATTCACTGGAAATTATTTATTCTACTGTAGAAATTATGGGACACTTGCAATGGGGCTGTGCATTTGTTAAAATCTTAACTTTAATTTGCTCATGAACACTGCATGATCCTCAACCAGAAAAGGAACAGCAATTAGGAACTTGTTTTCATGTTCCCTCCCAGCATTGCTCTTCCAAGTAGTTCTTAAAATGTCTAACCTGGATATCGATAAGCACATACCTCCTGCTACAGCCACAAAACATTTTAGCTGTAAAGGAGATTAACAAGGGATCCGTGACCCCTCTTGTTTCTGCGACTTTCAAGTTCAGAGCAGAATTAACCTGTGATTCTTGCCTCTGCTTCTCTGCTTAGACCAGTGAACTAAATGCCCATTTTTCTTCCTCAACTGCCAGTGAATATTTACTGTAGTTTTTCCTGTAGAGCCTTGTCCCTTTGGCAGGGCTGAGAGTTTGGCTCATACAATTTCAGCGTCATTTTTTGTAACCTGTGGCAAAGCCTTGCTCCTCTGTGTGGTTGTTTAATATTACACGTCTCTGGAAATGCCAGGCAGGAATCGGGATCTGGTGGGGAAACTCCTTCTGGGGAAATGGGACAATCTTCAACCCCCCAAATATTGTGAGTATTGTACTCGAGGATGTAAAAGCTCAGCTAAATGAGAGTCGAGAGGAAGAAAGGTAGAAGTAAAGTGAACAGAATTTAGAAGATAAGTGACATTTCAGTTCTGCTTATAAACTTAAACCTTGGCTTCATTCTAAAATTGCATATTGTTTATGAATATTTCTGTTGGCGGAAATAAAGTCATTTGGAGGAGTCTGTGGTGACTTAGAGATCCCATATGAAATACTTTGTTGTCATGCATGTAATCTATCCTTCTCTCTTGGTGTCCAGATTTATCACTTCTGTAAACCTGTTAAATTAATCTCCAGTCAGGGTCCCTTCACTAGCCAACACGCCAGGCTACCTCTGGCTAGGTTTGGTAAGGCAGCTGGGTTGGAGAGGCCAGCCAGTCACAGAGCTGTCATGTTTGCAAACTTGGCATCCTAAATTAGACAATGTCTTTACTCTCAAGCTGCAGTTATCAGGCACCTGGTAAGGCATCTGTGAACTAGCTAGTGAGCCCGCAGTACAAAAAAAGCATGAAATGGAACCAATTCTGACAGGTCTTCACCTCATGCCCAGGTATAGGTACAGTTAATATATAAATATATATTGGCTAGAGAACAGATACAGAGTGCAGTGACACTGCTTGAAAAAATGTCACATCCAGACTCCAGGACTTAGATTTCACAGGAGGGCATCTGTGGCAGAAATCTTCCCTTTTAAAAGATAAAAATGAAAACTGAGCATATCGCAGTTTCTTTCTACAGGTCTACCTTAGTGCTAAGTTTTGATCTTTAGGATTTAAGTAGGTAACAACGCTTGTGCCCATTAAAAATGTGAACTCAAGAGTCCCTAATTAGGAGACACAGTTATGATGCATGGGTTCCCCTGCCAAGGACCTGGCATCCCTTACACAGCATTCAGCTCTTACTTCAATCTGATGAATGTTAAGAACCTCTCAATATTAGAAATCTTAATTGTTCCATTTCAGAGAAGGTGCTACAAGGCTGTGGACTGTGGGGCTGGGCGTGCTGAGCACAGCTGTCTGCTCTTGGCCAGTCTGACCCTCGAGCTGGCTCACTGCTGGTGCCTGCTCCCCGCCCTTCTCAAACAGTCCGGTCTCAGCATTTTAGTCTGCATCACCTCTCTGTTAGACATCTTTTTGTGTCAGCTTTCCTATAGGTGCAAGCCAAGTGACTGCTGCAAATTATAAGGAATCTTTTCTGCTTTGCCCTATTTCAAAGCCCCTTTGTCACTTAACTGTACAGAGTCTCTTTCAGTATTTAAGCAATACAGTTTGGGGGATTTTTTGCTTTAGTCCAACTTGTTTGAAGGGTTATCAGTGTTTGTTCCCTGTTGAAATTCTTATCCAGCTTTTACAGCTCAAGTTCCTTGGTGTAAACCATCCTGAGAGGCTAACATCTCCATTTTCAGGTCAGCCGCAAATCCTAAGGGAGGGCATACTTTGGCCAGACTCTGACCTGATTTATACAATTTAAAAATCTTATGCAGCACAGCCTGCTCAAAAAACAACACACCTGATGTGTCTGGGCAGAAGCATAACACTAGCCTGAATAGCAATGGTTAAACAAAAGCTAGTCATCTACAGAGAACTCGTCTGAGGGAAATAATGGGGTTTTTTCAATATTTTGCAGGATGAGCCTCCTAGTTTGCAGTTCTTTACAGCTTTATACTGTACATTGAATGAGAGTCCTTCACCAGCTTCTAGACATTTCTTTCACAAGAAAATTGACTGGCAGGAACACATTTTTTGCCTGTCACTCCAGGTGAGATGACTCCATTGACTTCTGTAGTTCACTGACTGAAAAACCATAAGAAAGCAAACTTTTATGGGCATCAAGATTACTAGCAATGTGAAGGGAAACAAAAATGAGGCAGATTTCTATCTTTTTCGTACAGCTCACTGGGGAACATTTCTTCCCATCCATTCCTTGTTTTTCCTTCTGGAATGGACAAGGTTGTCTTCCTTGACACTGGCCTTGCATCCCAGCAACCATCCTACTCCCTGGTCAGAGCAGAAGAGCTGCTGTGGTCTGATATCTGATTCAGCCCGATCTAGACTTCAGTGGCCACAGCTGAACTGTGATTACACAGATATTCTTCTTTTTGCCCTTGCTGTCGAGAAATGCTGAGTGATGTACTCACAGTGGTGGCAACGGCATTCATACATGTGTTTCATTGTACTCCAGTACCTTAGTTTCCATGGCTACCACAGAAATTGCAGGTTTGCTATACAAATTGGTAGGAGAGATTCAGAACACCAGCCCATATGCTACAGCCTCCTGAACCTCTTTCTCCTCTCCTGGGCTCAAATGTGCTTCTCTCTGTCAGGGGCTATAATGTTGGTCTCCATTGGGTACAGCAGGTCTTTGCCACTGCTGGGCTGCTTTTGGGGAAACTCAGTGCACACAGCAGATAGGCCCCTTGTGCTATTCTCGGTTGTCAAGTTTTTGAGCAGGGAAGATGATCTGCATTTTGATGTGCAGCTGAAGTGCCTGGGGGGATGTTTCCTCTCCAGTGGATGGTTATTCTGCCACTCCCCAGGTGTAAAGCAAGTGAGTAAAGGCATATTTTAGCATGTGATCGTGGAGCTTTATGCAGAAAAGCTGCAGGTAGAACATAAAACCAGCCAGAATAGGTAAAACAAAGCCTATCCAGGCCAGTACCTGTCGTGACTGGAGACTGACAGCAGGGTCTGTTAAAGAAGATTACAGGAATGCAGAAGCATCGGAAATACTCTCCCTGTGCCCAAGTAGCTGCAGCTCTGCTTTCCTGAGTCAAAGATGGTATCTGTGTGTTTATTTGCTTAGTGAATTTTTTTCTATTAATTTGTCTAGTTGTGTTTGAACTCATATCCAATTTAGCCTCTGCAACAGCCCAGCAATAGGCTTCACAGCTTAACTATGCACTGGGTGAAGAAATCCCCTTCAGTCGTATCTTTCTCAGCGTTAGCAGTCCTAGTTCATTTAGTCATTCAATAACCAGAAGCCATTCCATAACTGTGATTATTGCCCATCTTCATGTCCTTTCCACTTCTAGTAAATCTTTTCTGAGAGGGATGGTGACCAGAACAGCTCATGGCTGTCAAGATGCAGACACATTGTGGATGTCCCTATTCCTTTCCTAGTAAATCCCAATATTTGGATTGTTCCTGAGCACTGAGCTGGCACTATCCGTCAGAATACCAAGATTTCATTCTTCACTGGTAGTTACAAAGGCAAAGCATCAAAAACATCACTCTGTGTGCTGACACGGCTGCCTGTTTCAAGGACTCTGCCAAACTCCTTCCTGGGGACCAGCCCATCCCTTGGCATGCCTTGTTCAATGGGGTTAAGAATACGGCTGCTTTTGGAGCTGAGGAGACTTCCTCAGCCATGAGACTGGACCAGCCATTGGACTTGTGAGGCAGAAGTGTTGATTCACACTCAGTTTGAGGTCCCTTTCCACGAAGTGACTTGTATCAACATGATCTTTCTTGAAGGCCTTGTCTTTCACCAACTGTCTAGGGACAGGGCAGGACTCTGGGCTCCTATTGTGTAGCAGTAATGACTTAACTGCCTGTCAAGGTATGTTTCAGGTGGGCATTTCTGCACTGTGGTCTACTTTGGTGGTCCTCCAACTCTGCCATCCCGCAATACTTTGCCTACTTGAGTACTGCATGTCTTCTGCACGGAATCCCAATCCACAAGTGAGGATGGGAGATCCTCAAACCAGAAATGCCATCCTCTACCCTGATTTAAGCCCAGCTTGAATTTTAGGCAATCTGTTGACCATAATTTATTTGAAGCAAAAGATATACTGAACTAGGCAGTTCTGGTGCTCTTATAAAATTGTCCTGTTGTAGCTAGTCATCAAAAATTGCACGAGGTGGTAATTACAGAAGTAGACTTGTCCCGTTACAGCCTCTAATACTGAAGTAATGTGGTCACAAAGCACACAGACACCATACCCTGAAATCACCGAGTTCCTTGCAGTGCGTGCATTATGCCTGGCACATTCAGCCAACCAAGGAGTGTGTTTATCTGGTGATAATCAAATCAATAGAGTGTGTTATTACATTGGAGTGTGTTATTGCAGTTATTAAATAGCTTTCCCAAGGTTTATAAAATAGCTATTTTTCAATAATATTTTGCATCATACCACCATGAAAAAGAGTTCATGAGGATTTTTTAAAGGTCTGTTAGCAACGTACCAATTTAGTTAAGCATTGTAAGTTTGTAAATGAACTCAAAAAATCATGAATAAAACATGAAATAGATTAAGCAAGATGAATGGAGTGTTGAGAGAAGATCCAAAATCTGTTTTGGCTAATGCTCATAGCATTAATTCTCTAGAACTGCCTTCACACACTACTAACTGAAACTGCTTCATCCATTCAAATATCTACACTGCCATGGAAAAGTTTCTTCTACATTTTCATCTTTTACCAACTTGAAGTTGAAAGGGAGTGACCATGTAGGATGGCTTCTAAGGCACATAATTCTAGTATCTAAAGAAATTTAGCTCTGCCCCGTGAAGTCACACAGCATGTGTTTAAGATGGTTGAAGATTTTGTTGCCAGATTAGAATAAATTACATTAGGGATGTGGGAGTTTTAATGTTTTCTTCTTTTCATGGTAGATCTAAGTGTAAGTTTCTTTGCAATATTTAATACTTAAACATTTCTTTTAAGAGAAATTTTAATTCTGACTTGGATCACTTGCAGTATCCTGTCAGTAACATAATTTCAGTTTTAGTTGTCTAGAATATTTTCTTGTGGCTCTTATGATATTGTTCTTTGGGTTTTTACTTAATTTTGTGTATTCTGACTAAATCTGTTGAAATGGAACAATACCATGGACTATTTCTAGCAATTTGACAACATATAACATCGACCTTGCTAAGAAGCAAGGATATCCGTTCTCTGTTTCCCAAGATTAAGAGCATCACCAGATTTACTCACTAGCATTACTGCTCCCTCCCCTAATAATGTATTTTGTGAATTTGTCCTCCAAGTTTAATGGAGGACAGTGCTAGCAATCTGGAAAATTTGGCAACATTACTCATTGTAAAAAGCCTATTTACATATATTAAATATGCCTTGCTAAAGTCTAATAACTAGACATCCCTGAACATCCTGGCAGCACTGAACCTCTCAGGTACCCCCACAGCACTCAGCATGCCTTTGCAGTTTGGCTAGGTTAATTTATGCAGCTGAGTCAGCTAATAGTCACTGCGAAGAAAACAGATCCAGATGTTTACTGTAAAGCACTGAGTTCTTTGGACAGGGACATTTACCATCACTGCAGAAAATAATAAAGCATCGAGTCAGGCAAAAAACCCATCTACTATAATAATCTGTCTCTGGCCTGTAGCAAATGTCAGGTGAACAGCATAAAGACAGGACAAGCATATGGTGATACTACTCAAAATACTCTCCCAGTCTTCAGTCATCTGCAGCATAAATATTTCCTAAACCAGTGATGGTGCCTGTTTTGAACAGCCTTGACTGAGTTTTCTTCCATTAATCTGTCCAGTAAGTTTTGAATTCCTATGCATCCTATGTTCCTTTTGAAACACTTGCATTTACAACCTCCTGTGCCAAGGAGGTCCAATGATGTGGCAAGGATCTTCTTCCAGTTTATCCCAGTTGTCTTCCTGAAGCATTAGTTCTAGGAGAGGGATTACATGGTAGAAGGTGTAGAGCAACTCCTATTGAACTCTTTGAGCTGCTCTCAGAGGCACATAAAGGAGATGTCCACACAGCAAGCGTTGAAAGCAGAAGTAACTCATGTTCAGTGAGCACACTGTTGTTGGGAAGCAAAAAACAAGGGTTTGGATGAGCTCTGGTCTCCTCACTACATTTTCTCTCTTCCGTGTGTTTGCAGCTTAGTCTACTTCAAAAATAAGCGCACTTGTAGTTTGAAACAACTAAGCCTCCTTTAAAAAATGATGTGAATGTTCAGGTAGGGCTGGACAGAGTACAATACATAAGAAAATTCAGAGCAGTTTTAAAATCCAGGTGTGTTTCAATTTGTTACGCTGTGGGACTGACCCACTGCTGCATGCAAAATCCTTTTTGGACACGTAGTTTCTCCAGCAGTTGCCACTCTCCACAGCAACTCCTGCCTGCACTACTCTTGCATGTTGATCCCTGTTATAATTTATCAATGTTACATCTGCCCCATTCTGTACTCTGATTAAATTAGAATCCCATTAACCACAGTTGGCTGTCAGACAAAGGAAATGTCTGATCTTTTTTTCAATATAAGACATGCCCTCTGCTCTGCTGCACGTCAGAAAATTTCCAAGGAGTGATAAAGCTGCAGTTTTGATAGGATTCCCACATTTCTCCGAGGATTTGTTGAAAATGTGGCAGCTTGGCAGTTGAATATTAGATTATTAAATGGCACAGTGCAGTGTTGATGTATTGTCTACGACATACAAAGTACTTCCTGAAGAGCTGTCCACTCCCTTGCGCTCCTTGAGAGCAATCCTTTCCCAGCAGCAGGCAGCAGCCACCCTCCAGTGACGCCACAGCAGCAGGAGGACCTGAAGCAAGCCACCCCTTCGATCCGTTAGAACAATCGCGCCAATGGAAACTGTGTCCTATTTCAGGATAATTGACAAACCAAGTTTGGCAGTCCTTTGAGAAGTACTGACAAAACCTGAATTTAATGCGCTCTGTGGTTTTTTTCTTTTAGTTGAAAGAGCAGGATATCAGTAGAGCATTTGTCTCGAGGACCATATGCTGAATATTCCCTTCGGCATTTCTAGTAAAGCCCACAGGCCTTGCCACAGTGTTCACGCTATTCCTTACGCGTGTCACCCTTACCTATATATCTGGTCATGTTCCTATAGGGATTACAAGTCCTTACTCATCAAATGTTATTTTAAATGCAATGTGATTTGCTGTTTCATGTTGAGGATATTGGGCGAATCATCAAAATCTCTGCTTACTTGCTATTGTGTTAATATTTTCCTTTAAAAGGCAGTCTGTCTTCTGCAATCTTCCCTTGAAATCAGGTTGCTTAACAGCTTAAAGTCTTTAAAACAGTGTGAGCCCATTTTGTTCTCTTGGACCATTTTATGCTTTCTACTAAGCAGTAATAAAACAAAACTGAAATACAAGATATATGTTTTTTTAATTTTCACTCCGTAACTGTGCATCCTTCAGGTTGGGCTCAGCTAACCTCTGGATTTCAGCATCAAATATTATGGTATTTATCTGTAAAACTCGTTTGTACTACACAACACTCTCACTTGAGGAAATCCCCAAACCAAAAACTTTTTGTACTAGGTACATTCATTTTCTGCTGTCAAAGGAAAAAAAATAGCTTCAGACCACTAAGCAGCTGCAACCTTTTCTATAGACCTTATTTATCTGATATTAGCTGAATTGTGTATTGCACTTTATAGAAACAGAAAGAAATCCCTGCTCTGAACCAGGTGTCTGCAATGCCTGTAAATGTCAGTCAGCCCTCTCCAGATAAAAAATTAATTGTGCACCCACCATGAGAAAGTGAGCAGGTTGAAGCACTTCTAATATTGTGCTCTGTCAGGTTATTAGGTTTTCACCTCAGGAAATTCAGCTTCAAATGCCATGTAACCTACCTTAGCTGGTCACTCTGGAGCATGTATGCAATATACACAAAAAGTTAATAAAAATACATCAGGCACCCCCCACTGACAGCTATTTAATTACCAACCATTTGCTGCTCACATCGAGGAACAGCGCATTGTCCTCTTGGGTGCTTCATTAGTACCATCCAATTTTGGCTATGTCAAGCTTTATTTTGTGGTCAGTCCTTTGAAAACAGAAAAATCAAATATAATAAAAATATAACTTGTAGTGTTATAACTGTCAGGGTAGCAAATATTGCTCTACTGAAATCAGACTTTCCAGCCTCATTTTCACATGCTTACAGTTTCTTTTGTTGTTTCAAACTATTTTGAGGATAAGGAGGACATTTCAAAAAAATTTCAGTTTATTTTGTTCTTCAACAGAGAGTAATGCCCAGGGCTTTCACCTGCTCTGTCATGACAGACCTGCAGGGGATTCTAGGCATGCTCAAAGGATTAATCCCTCTCCTTTCATCCACAGCACAGCTCACCAATTTATTTGGTCCCTCAGTCAACCCAAAGGCTAGTGAGCACCAATGAGCATTACAGAAATGCAGTATTTGCAGCTGATTTAAGATGGGAGAGCATCAGCTGTGATGCAGTGCTTCCTCCTCCTCCCTTAATTTAGGGCTCTGTTCTGGCCAGTGGTGCTTAAATAACCAGATCCCATCCTATGTTCAGAAAGAATGAGATTAAAGTGAGGGACCTCTTAAAAAATGTCGCTGGAGCATCTAATAGATTCTTGGGCCTCTTCTGCTGTCACATTTTTTGGTTTTCCTTGCTCAGCATGATAATCACAACAGCTCCTGGATTTATATACTGGAAGGGGATTAACACATGCACAACACTATCCTTCAGAAGGTGCAATTTATGTTTATCTTCCTCCTGCTGCTAGTCCCATCTATTGATTTCCAGCTGCTGCCTTTTTACCTAAGCCTTGCTGCAGAGGGAGATTTAGTCAAGTAAAAGGTCCACACCTTTTCCTTATGAATGACTCAAGATTCTTTAAATCTTTTCCAGAAAACGGACTGTGGCTCTGTGCTGGATCATCTCACCATTCATTCTACCTGGTCAGCCTTGTTTTTCATGTCAAGGTCACTTAATGAGGATGGCAGCCCTGAGCAATTCGGCGCTTTGTCTCTGGGTTGGATCTGTTCTGAGCTGCCTGTTTAGACTAAGTTTTGCTGGGAAGGAATTAGGTGGAGAGTAATGGATTTGTTTTCCAGGACACGTCTGTATGCCACTGCAATATCTGCTAACCACTGTGACCTCCAGCTCCAGGTGTTTTTCTGCTTTTTCTTGAAGAGTTGACCCTTCATTTCTGTTGCATCCAATTGTTTACTAGGTAGAAGCTATGTGCTGTCAGCCAGTCCAGGTTACTAACAGCTTCAGTTCATTTTGCTAACTCTTTTATCTTGCCATATTTCCATCCAAGCCCTGTGAACAGTCATGGCATTCTGTTGTAGTCAAAGCACAGTAAGCTCAGGCTTTGCAACTATATCCAGGGGATTTGCTGTCAGTGACTAATTCTTTTAGGACTTTCTTTCTAGAGGCTCTATGACAAGTTTCAGTGCTCTTCTGAAAGCTGCAGCCATCCGAGCTGGAGAAGGCTCAGGTTGGTATTCCTCTCCACAGCTGTGTCCCCTTCCCAGGCTTGGTGAAGGACTGAGTCCAACACCGATGCTCAAACTGTGAAGGAAAAGCTATCTGCTGAGCTAGCTCCAGCACACAGAAAATGTCCTTTGGAAAATAATCACGTTTGGGATCACTGCTGTTCTGTACGGCTGTTGCTGTGCACTAGCAGTAACTTTTTGTGTCTTGTTGAGCTATTTCACGGTTCAGAAACGCACGGTACAGACAGTGCTGTAGCACTGTTGGTTCCATGCTTTTCTATTGCTTGGTTTTACTCAAGATCGCTTAACAGAAGTGATTCTTTGGCTGGCTTATTCCCTCCTCTAGTTTAGATTCTGGACATACCAAATGCCAAGTATTCACTTTTTTTTCTTTTAATTCTGTTTGGTGAGTTTTCTGGACCCAGTGCTGATATGCATATATAGCAGTAATTAAGTAGGGATCATGAAGTAAATTTATTTGTATAATACAGACAAAAGTTATTAAGAAGCATTTTTATACCCTGTTTTTTCATTAAGAATGTGGACTCATCAAAGCAAAGTGTTTGTGGGAAGGTACAGATTTTTAAGAATAATTTCTTGGATCCAATTCTGATTAAATCTAGAGAGCTGGATCAACCTCCTGAGTAACCAGCTGCTGGTATTTAAGGTAAAAGTCTTGGGTTCAATTTCCTCTTTAAGATCAGTGGACCAGGAACTTGACTCCAGATTCTTTGCACACAAAATATGTTCTAATCATGTTGTGGCTGCTAGGGAGACACCAGCCTTTTATGATCTTATTTTGCACAGACTATTTTAGAAGAATGTGTGCTATTCCTAATGCAGATGGGGGCAAAAATGTTCTCAAATCTCAAATATTTGTACAGAGGGAAGCATTTTCCTGCCCTGCTGTAGTGCAGACTTTACAGTGGATAAATGTACAGATATTGCAATGGTATTTGCAAACTCTAAAATACAAATCCTTATCTTTCCTTAGTTAATACTTTCACAACCCAAACCTCATCTTTCCCACAGCTTTTAAAGAAAAGTTTTGCTTGTTACTGCAGCAGGAACAACTAAATCTTGTAATATGGTCTAAAAATCACCCATACAGAGCTCCAGGAACCAGGTTGAAATGTTAATTGCACCTTCTATGCTCAAATGTAGCATTGTTGATTAGGAACATTTCTTTAAAAGGAGGATTTTTTTCATACTTCCACGCTTTATTGCCCAGATAGTCAGATCTACTTTCAAAAATCAGTGGCTTTGAACTCCACTCATCAGTATGAATTCATTCCCTGAGTTAATCTTGGTTTGTAGCAAATAAGAAAGGTATATCCAGTATTATGTTCCTAGAAATATTTCCAATCTTACTTTGGCAAAACACTGTGTTTTTAGTGGCTTGAAATCTTGTTTTAATCTTGTTGCAATTGAGATGGGAAGAATATGTTCTATAATACTTTTCTTTTGCTGTATCTACTGAAGTGCCAACACTGTACTTTAAAAATATTCCTATACCTGAGGTTTTTACTGGCATCTAAATACTAATGGAATAGAATATGTATAACTTATAGATGTAATTAGTCACCTACCCTTTTTTTTCCATCTTTCATGATGAAAGCAAATTCTTACTTTCTTTTCTGCCTCTTTTCCCAAATTCAACCTGGCAGGCAAAGATTCACCACAGGAAATAATGCCAAGTGCTTTCTCTGGGGATCCCTTTGCCTTGGCTGCTGATTTACAATTTTTTTTTTCTCTAGTTTAAGGTCTGATTGAAAAAAGCCATTCATTTGTAGTTTGCTAAATTTAAGAAGGAGAAAAATGCAAGGTGAGAAGGAAAAGCACTATCCAAATCAAGTCATTAAATTTCACTGATTTAAGAAGTCACAGCATCTTTTTGAGATATTTGCTCTGTTATAGTCCTCGCAGAGGAGACAAACTCTTTAGTTAAGCCAGCTGTCAGGTTTAGTGGAGCTGAGCAGTATATTACCCTCCCTGCCCAGCGGCACGCTAGTAACTTCAGAGCTCTGCCGCAGATCATGTATAAATGGTACCTTGTTAAAGTATTACCTTCACATCTAGAGATATTAGCATCTCTCAGTGCCTGGCATATTTCCTAAAAGTTTACAACAGCCAGTTCAACTACTAGAATAAAAATTAGCACAAGGATGTTGGCACAGCCGCTAATATAGTCAGTTTGAAACTCTAGGAAACAGTGAGATGTAGTTACACTCTGCGTCCTAGTTACTCTTCTTCCTTCCCATGAACTAGTCTAACTATAGAGACAAAAATCTTCATCTGAGCTTTTTAATCAGGGAGGTCATGAAAGCAGCCACAATGACGTAATCTTGACTGTGAAGGGGAACAAACACCTGTGCTTTCCAGACATCCATGTATTTGGTGACTGTGACAGAGCCTCCAAAGACGGACAGCATCATGTTCACCACAGCCTTTTGCCACAAGAAATACACCATCCCTTGAAGGACCTTTCCTAAGCAAGCACAGGCCAGTGAACTCTGTAGCACCATTCAAAATTGCCACCTTTAGGACAGTCATTAATATTAAATCACACTCTAAAATGATTATATGGAATTTGCCCCGCCTTGCTAAGTAAATGAGCTTTTCCTCTGTATTCAGTCTCTTTGGGTGAAATAGATTAGTAGCAGTGTTTTGGTTTTGTTAGTACCGAAGAGTCAACACAGGTCAGTGAGCAAACTGAATTGTCATTTGCCTGCGTGAAACAGAATTGCTGGCTACGTCTTAATCGGCAGCGAGCCTGGGGAGTCAGAAAAACCCTTCTCAGCCCAGCCCGTCTTCTCTGCTGCCAGGGCAAAGGGACTTTCTGGGCACTGGTATGAAGCATGCTCACAGCAAACGGCTCCTCAGGAATAGCCGCTGCTCCTTGGCTTGTCCAACCCTTGTAGAACCACTTTGCACAGTGAAAGGAAATAATTTTTTTTTCATTTTTATGTTCTCTAACAGACATCAAAAGTGATTTCTTGAGATTAGTGCAGTATAAAATTTTAACTTGCTTTGTATAGCTTCCCTCTTTTTAGACAGGAATTTTTTTCCTCCTCTATAGTATGATGTGCTTTGGCAAAAGCAATTTTATTCTTTTATCAGCGGCAGCTTGGGATGGGCATAATATTTACAAATGATGCCATGAACAAGTTACGCAAATCACCCAAATGAGAACCAGTAAGCTTTTATATCCTGCCAAACAATCGTGTATTGTAGAAATGCCACATTTTACAGTCAATTTGAGAAATGTTTTAGAGACTTTAAAACATTAGTGCCCTATTTTTCATATTGCTCAACATATACAACAGGATTCGTTAGTACCATGAGGCCAACAATACAACCCTTGGAATACAGAGGAAAAAATAACCGTAATAGATTTTAGAAACCTAAGTGACTTTGAAAAGCTTCTTGGAACTTCATAATACTGTCAACTTTTTAAAGATCTTGTCTAAAATTGAAAACCTGTATGACTGCAAAGAGGCAATCTGTGCCTTTCTACTAGTATAAAAATACCATTTCTTAGTACATGTAAATGAGCCATTATAAAATAAATCAGCAAAAAGTAATGGATTCTCTTAACGTATTAAGCTCTCCAAAGGGCTCATCTACACTGCAGAATTTACTAGTGCCTGAACTGAGCTAAGGATCAGTGACTGCATGGCCACATTAACCGTGATTTTTAGTGTTGTTCCATGTTCCCTTTGGCGGTGCCCTGAAGAGCATCGGTTTTAGGAGGTTCTGGCTACCCAAAGTAGGGTTTCTGGGACCTAGCCAAGGGAGATTTGCGAGCCGCCCCCTTTCCTAATTCACTGTGGGGCTATTAGTGAAAGACCAGCAGAGCCAACTCAGCTTGTCAGCTTCTACACTATCACTAGCTCATTTTTGAGTGGCTTACCTAAATTTGAAGACACTATTGAATTATTTGTAAGCTTTTCTTTTTCCAGCTCACAAGGGGCATGTGGATTCTCGGATTAAAGAATAGCGCAAGTTTTCCCTTGGAAAGAAAATTGCTAATCACAGTAGTAATCCACAAAACTGTCCTCTCCAAGTCAAAGGAAGAAACAAAGGAACACCTTGGGGGAAAAATAAGCAGCAGCAAATATTTAATTGATAGGTAATGGAGAGTTTGTGGGAACTAGAAAATAATAACTTTTAAAAATATATTTACATGTTTTTTTCCAAGCAAAAATGTTTTCATGCCATAGTACATCTGAAATCCTTACAACAGCTTTCCACCTTCCCTGTAAAGAGCTAGTAGAAAGGGCTTATTTTTTGAAGCTCTTCTAAGACTCCATCTTCCAGCCAGACTTTACTTAAAAGGTTACTGAGTGATGATACTTCTTTTCTGGTGTTTCACTCAAGTTTGTGTACTGAGCCCAATGCCCTTGCTTTGCATAAGGCTGGCGGGGTGCGTCTTTTTTTTAGCAGTGTGTCCTGGTTTCAGCTGAGATAGAGTCAATTTTCTTTATAGTAGCTGGTATGGGGCTATGTTTTGGATTTGTGCTGAAAACAGTGTTGATAATACAGAGATGTTTTAGTTGTTGCTGCACTGGTCAAGGACTTTTCAGCTTCCCATGCTCTGCCAGGTGCCCAAGAAGCTGGGAGGGGACACAGCCAGGACAGTTGATCCAAACTGACCAAAGGGCTATTCCATACCACATGATGTCATGCTCAGTATATAAAGCTGGGGAAGAAGAAGGAAGGGGGGGACATTTGGAGTGATGGTGTTTGTCTTCCCAAGTAACCACTACGCGTGATGGAGCCCTGCTTTCCTGGAGATGGCTGAACACCTGCCTGCCCATGGGAAGTAGTGAAGGAATTCCTTGCTTTGCTTTGCTTGCGTGCGCGGCTTTTGCTTTCCCTATTAAACTGTCTTTATCTCAACCCTCGAGTTTTCTTACTTTTGCTCTTCCGATTCTCTCCCCCATCCCACCGGGGGGAGTGAGCGAGCGGCTGCGTGGTGCTTAGTTGCCAGCTGGGGCTAAACCACGACACAGTGAAGTATGTACTACTGGAGGAGGGCAGAGTTGGTGATTTTCTAACCTTGGTTTTCCAGTAAGTTTTTTTTGTTAAGGCACACAGTTTTGATTAAAACCGTGACAGAAGCACCTGTGCTGAGTTTCCGGGCTGGACGAAGCTGCGTGCAGTTTCTGGCCGTGCCAACAACAGGGATGAGGGGAGGGCAAGGGGGGACATTTGAGAGGTAAGAAGAAATGCATAGGGTTAAGTATGCGGTAGAGAAGGGGGGGGGAGGGACGCCCATCCACGTGGTAAAACCAGTATGAAGAAAAACATGGCGGGGGGGGATCGGCACAGTTAGCAGGTGAGGTGACAGAGGCGGCCATCTTGGCTGTGGAGGCCTGCAGTGCACCTGCCGCTGCCTGCTGGAAGCAGAGCCCGTCCCCTTCCAGAACCTTCTCCTCAGCACGGCCTCCGGCGGGGCGGTGCAGGCTGCGGCTCCTCCGCACTGCCTGCCTGTCTCTGGCGGCCTCCTCTGCTCGGCAGAGCTGCGGGGGGTAACTGGGTCCAGCGAGAGGCTGCCAGGCACCCAGAGGAGACATCAGCAGGGAGAAGCCACTGCTGGGGCCACACAGTTGGGGCGAACTTCACATTTCGGTCCAAGCGCTTCCCTTCAGCTTGGGGCACCAACGGGATTAGTGAGGCTTGGAAAGGTGAGATGGTGCCGGTGTTTCAGTTCTCTCAATTTAATTGAGATGTAAAAGTTACTGAGTTGTGCTCCCCTGAGGGCAGTACAGCCCTGAGTACTGCTGGCTACAGGCCGAGGGCATCATACTGCCTGTACAGCAAGCAATTACAGGTCATTTTTGTGATAACATGCCTTTGGAATGATTACTTTCTACACAAATTGAGTTCAGTATCATGTGCTACCACACAAAGATATTAAAAATTGTACCTCCTTGTACCCTGAGGGACTGCGGGGCCTCTCTAGCGGCATCATCTTCCCTGCACTTTTCCCCGTACAGAAAACGTCCTCCCCTCTTACTGCACAGGGGAGTGGGGCATTCCCGGTCCAGCCTGAAGCTCATCACACCACCTCCTGTCCTAACTGCCAGCAGCAGCGACGTATTTGCAATGACTTAATTTGTTAGGCCTAAGCGTTGGGACTGAATGAAAACGTTACCACTTCTGTGAAGCACCCTACAAGTTTTTGGCATTGAGAAAGTAACTATTATACTTAGTTCTGCTGGCAATGTTATATTATAAGCTATTTCACCAGTGCTGTGGCATGTGCAATATATATTTCACGTGTTCCAGAGACAAGAAGGGATGATGAATGAGTAATATGTGGCCTGCTTTCTGCTTCTGTTGATAAGTGACTGATAAAGCTGACAAATAGCTAGATTAAGTAAACAGAGCCTACATAACTCATTCAAAGTGAATAACTGTTTACAAATTATCAATTGTTATCTGCAAAATTTTCAATTAGGAATGATGGATCCCATTCCTGTGTAGAAATAATGGGCCAGCGATTACGTGTATCAGGTATGTGAACAGTAAAATTGGCCATCTGACAATGCTCATCCTCAGGATAGGAACCGGCAAGAAATAGAAGAGAAACAAATGCTCTTTGGACCAAGGGCAGCGATTCTGACTCCAGCAAAGAACAAGAATCTGAATACAATGGAGGCTTCAGGATTTGGCTCCTAAATACAATCAGAATAATTTGTAGGCTCTTTTAGAAGCTATTGTAACTATTCACTACTCGAGGACCAAATTCCATCTCATTCCCATGAGTAGTGTTTGCAGAAAATGTAGAATGTGTATCTTTTTATTAGAACAGGAAGAAATGCCTGCTAATATAATACCGCTTCATTTCATAATTCACTGTAGGATGAGAATGGGATTTCAGAGCTGCTGATGTTTTAATCTCATGTTTCTTTGTCCAAAGTAAAAAGCTGCATGCAAACGATGTTAAGTTAAACAGATTTAGTTCATCATCGGCTGTGTCGTATTTGTACCACATGTTAAAAGTGGGGGAGGGTTTATGCTCGGCTCGGTATGATCAAGTGCTTGCTTTTAATTTAGTGAGTCGTCTCTGCAACATCCTGATAACAAAACACGGCTTCAGATTCCTGAGATAACATTGAGTGCCAATTGCACATCAGAGAGAAAATAACTTGGCTTGCAATAGCCTAGATTGATCCACAAAGTAAGAGGTTATAAACTGTAATGGAAGTGCTGACACAACCAAATGAGATAATACACTCCAGTACAGCTATCAGCAGATGGAACATGCGGCTCTGAAGTGTCTCGATGTGGCCTGACCACTCCTGCTGGAGTAGAGCTATCAACGCGGGGGAATTAAGGTGATGCATGAGAGCGCAGTGGGCCTGGGTGCTCTCCCTCTTGGGGGTTTGGCACCCTCTGCTGTCCAGTTTCTGAACCAAAACACAGAAATCTGTCTATATAGGGGACATAAAAGAGCAAAGAAAACTCTTAAATCGGCAGTTTTGGTAGTCAAACCCCCACACTCTTTCTTGCTGCTGCAAACTGTGAATGTTTAAAAAAAAAGCATTTTCCTTGCTTCACAGTAGTAATTGCACTGACCCTGTTTCTCATAAATAACGTGACCAAGTCTTGGCTTCTAGTCCCACCATAAGGCTTCCTGCCCATTCATGTTGGATGCAAACAAAGCACAAAGGCTCTGGTCCTGGAAGGGTCTCAGATACGCTGGGACATAGGGAGGCTTTTACTGCCTCAGCAAGGTCTCCGCACAATTGTCACAGAGTTAAAACAACCCTACCGCAGTGGAAATGCAGTGGAAACAAGCGGGTTCATACCTAACATCTGGCATGACTGTTCTCGCTACGCGAGCATCTTGTGCTGCAGCTGATAGCACTGAAAATTGTGTAGGGCACCTTATGCATGTTTTAGCTATTTAGCTAAATGTTTATTCACTCTAGGTTTTTTTGGAAACAATTAACAAATGCTCTCCTTGACAGTGAGACGCAGAGCTTCACTTCTGTAACAGGAACACGAAGGGGCACCTGGCTCCGCAGTAAGGGGAATTTAAACCTGAGAACTCTGGAAAACAGGATGCCTTTTTCTATTGTGTAACTACCTCCATTGAATACCTCCTATATTTGATTGACAAGGTGAAAAATATTCCATAGAGTAGGCATAGCAGCCTGTAGGAAACAGCCTTTTGTGTCTTCCTTATGTACTTCGCTTTTTGGATATGCACTTGCACACTGTATTCAAGATAAAAACAGAAATTTATCAACCAGATCTACAACACACACACAGTGCCAGTCTTCCCTTAATAGGATACCAGGAAACCAAGGCTGCGCTTCCCAGGAGATGTCCTTCAATGGCTTCAATTACTAAATGGTTTCAGTTATGGCTTTAGCAGTTTTGAGTTATCAGTGGCTTCAAGTATGAAATCAATGTTGGCTTGACAGGAGTAGGACAAAGCACCCTCCTTCTGAGGGCACAGAGATAGCTAGATCCTGACAGACATTGCTTCATTCCTTCTCGGGTTAGCTCAAGTTCCGAGTAATGTTCCTCTGGTAGTTAGTCCAGAAGATACACGTAACCCAAGGCAATATATACATATGTCTGTGTAAGGCATGTTGCACGGTTTTCGTACATGGTGGGGAATGCCTCCCCCCATACAAGCCGGGGGGCAGCAATAACTTGCCCTGCGTGTCCTGGAGCTGTGTGGTTCTCAGGGCACCAAGTTCAACTAGAGGCTGTTGGCTGCAGCAGCTGGCTGACTGTGCCTGTGCCTGCTCATGTCCACCGTGTTCCTAGGGAAAAATAATTTGGAGAATGCAGCTATATAAATTGCCACTTGTTTCTCTTATGTTTCACTTCACTCCAGCGGTCTCCACTCTGCTTCCTTAACAGAGCATAAATAAATGGATTTACTAATCAACTGCTTTTCTTTCCGTACCCATTCTGCTTCTCCTCGCATCTTCTCAGAGCTGGGAGGATAACTAAAGACTCAGAATGCTCATATTTGTTTCTATTATAAGCAGAAGAAAATACATTCATTCTAAGAAATTTCACTTTTGGAAATAGCTTTGGTTTTCTGCTGCAACAACGATGATCTTCTAAATAGACTGCAGCTCTTCACATTCAGTCTCAATAGAAAATGGAGGAAGTGCAGAAGGCAGCACTGGCACGATTTGCATACAGTCTTTGAAAACAAACATCGGATAGTGGCAACTGAAAACCAGCTTTATATTAGGCTCTTGCTGCAAATGTTGTGTTCAAGTCAAAGAAAGAAAACATGACCTTGTGGAAAAATAACCCTCACTCTAGCGTATATCTGAAAACAAAAAAGATAAGAAACTGTTATTTTAAAAAGGACACAGAATTAGATGGAAACCTGAGTGGTGGGAAAACGCTAATTAAAAAACAGACTCCTTATTTGAGATCTCCAGTGAGTGGAAGCCATGGTACCTAGTGCTGTCTGCACACGGGGCAGTCTGTTGCAGAGCTATATATTCAACCACAGATTGGTTTCCCCAAGCATCAACCAAGACATTGTTTTCATTGATTTATTTTGCTATCTTCCCACTGCAGTGATAGGATGACAAAAGAACCACCTGTGGGTATCCTAATATATCTAATGCCAGCAGATTTTCAGGTTGAATAAAAACAATAAATCTTTCTAGCCACAAAGGGGAAACCATGAAGTAAGTTAATTTGGGAAACTAAAGAGCATGATTTAGGAATATTGGGTTTGTTAGAACGGATCAGACTGGTCCTCCTGGTTTACTATCCTCTCTCCAGACATAGTTCCTAATGGATGACATGCAAGAAGACAAAATAAGCCCCAAAATAGTTAACTGTTCAGTGACACTTCAAGGGAAGTGTCTTTCTGACAGTGTAGCAATAATTGTGTTACACCAGTAAGCATGAGGTCTGATTCTCACTGTATTATGCACATTATGCACAAATTCTCCAAAAATTAGGTGGCATTTCTTAAAGAACTCAGATATAATGCAGATGCTCGTGGCTGTGCTGATCACTGCATCTACTGTGGGACGCAGCCTGTATTTTTCCCTATGGCAGTACAGTTAGATTTGTTGTACAACTTCCTGTAAAATTAAGGGAGAAAATTAATAAACATGTAAACCTGTTCAATTGCTTAATATATTCACAAATCAATTCACAAAGAAGGTGTAGAGTCTAGCACATTAGAAAACAAAGTTCTCTTTCTCTGCGGTTCTTCCAATGGGTTTTCCTGTCTCCTCACTTCCATGAACAGGCTGAACTTGTCTTGTGAGGTGCTCCTAAAAATGCATACTAAGCCATCATGCTAACATAAGGCTCCTCAGTTCTAATCTACTTCAAACCAGTAATTTTACACTCTTTTGAGCTTCCTGCTAGTAAAAGCTTCCGGAGTAACACACCTTTGAGACTGTATTGCTCTGCTTTCCCCTGAACAGGTACAGAATGGGCTGCAATGGATGTAGCTCCATTCAACCACTGCTTTGCTAATGTATCTCAGCCCTGACCCATCCTTGGAGGTGCATCTGGAAAGGTTAGTTTTTGCTTTATAGGAATTTCAACTCCTGGTTTCCACATCATATTTCTGTGTCTAAATTTTGATTCTGACCTCAGGAATCCAGGCATTTTTCTTAATCCTGATCTTAGATTTTTGATAATTTGGCTACAAGATGATATATATATGAGCACTGCTATTTATGTAGCTCAAGAATGCAGTTTTGCATGATCTTGCAAATTGTCTAATATACTTAAGCTTCTTTAGATTGCTTAAAGGAACATGAATAAAAGCTCAGTATATCTGCTTTAATCTATGCCCCTGAAATCCCAAATAATACTGGTACTGGTTGCCTCTGTAGAGTCAAGGCAGTAATACACACCTGCCAACTTCAGACGGGCATCCTTCTCAGAAACAGGAAAAAAAATCAAATGGAAGTGAAGATATAAGAGCTCAGGAGATATTTCAAAGGAAGCCAATACAAGAGAAAAACTAGAAACTGACACCAATAACAGGATTCTTAAAGCCTCAAATTCGATAAACCCACAAACCAAAAGAAATTAAGCAGGCTTTGCCGCTTCAGGACGGCATGCTATGGGATTTTAACAAGATTCATAGGTATTAAAAAGTAATGGCATAAATTGGTTATTTAAAGTCAATATTGATTTGTTGCCAGATTCTGCATATCAACAATTGCACTTGAGTGTCCATTTACTTTGCTCAGAAATAAATATTCCTGCCCAGCTGCATGTGTTAGTTGGAAGAGAATCAGTTTTCACTACTGGCAAAGGGACAGGTTGTTATCTCAAGCCACATGGTTCATTGATTTATCAGTGGTGGTGTAAATACAGAAACTTATAGGGATGCTGTCAAGATAATTTATTTAAAAGCTTTTTTTGGAAGAAGGATGATAGCATGTTCCCAGGTAAGAATGTGAGAGGCTTTCTGAGTATTTGGACTTATTAGTTGGTTGAGGTAAATTATCTCCATTTGATGTTTCTGGCTGGCAGAGTTAATTTATTTGTACAAAAGTATTTAATGATGCAGGGAGGTTGTTATTGGTGGTTTAATTATTGTTTTGATCAGAGCTTCTGTATGGGTGGTAGTATTCTTAATAAGATAATCATACTTTTTCATCTGTTAATGAGTCTTTGGAGTATTCCCAACACAGTTTTAAGTCTTAGTTGTTTTCCCGCTCTTAGTTTAATTTCTGTGTTTCATTTGGCTTGCATAATGAAACGAGATGGGCTGCTTTACTGCTGTTTATAATCTGTCTTCCTAATCTTGTTTTCTGTGCTTGGGCTGATCAGGATTTTCAAAAACTACATAAATATTTCTAATCTGGGGGGAAAAATCACTTTGCCCATACATTGAAACAAATAAATTGGGTATTTGTTCTTAGGTAAATTGCAGTATTGTTTTTGTACAATCTCATTGTGGTATCTAAACTCTATCATTAAAAAGTATGTTGTGGGCCTCTCTTTTCCATCTGTATCTCTTAAAAAAACCCAAAACATTCCCTGTATCTCTTCCTGCCAATACTTGCTAATCAGTATTGGCAAGATCACAGTCAAATACAGCAAAATACTGACAGTACGGGAAGCGTTTGGAAGTTAATCTTAGCAAGGGTATGCCCTTACTGAAGTCAAGGGTACTTCAATATTGGGTGTTGATGGTCACTATCTTGTACAGATGTTAAGTTGAATTCTGTGAGAAGCTGGAAAGTGGATAGAAATGTTAAGAGGAGAACCACAAAAGAGCAAAGTTAATATCATATAAATAGAGGGGCTTTGCTCTTCTATAGAGATGAATATTCTAGTTCTTATAGTATCTTCTATATAGAGTATTTATATACTCAGCTTTTCAGTTTTGTGACCGTACTTGCTTTCCCTCTATTTCATTTTTTATTCTGAGTTTATTGGGCCTGGATCTTACTTGCTTTGAAGTCAATATTGGTTCTGTTACAGCAGTGTGTGCATATAGAGATGGCCCACGCTGCAGAAATATAAGAGCCATGGGGGACCTGAAGAAGCAAGTGGTGTCTGAATGTTCATGTGTGCTCCCTGCCACAAGCACAAATAGTATTTCAGTCCTCTACTATATTCATACAGGTGCCTACTACAAAAATTGTACTGGGAGAAGGCGACAGTTAGGAAATTCGTCCTTCTCCTCTGGAATGTTCTCATCCTCTTGATGCCATGGAAAAAGAAATGTAAACACCGACACATATACTAGAATATGATCCTTCCCCTTCATTTGCCTGTTGTGCTAACATCACTTGTTGACTGAACATCTCCCAGAAACTGGAGGAATTATAAACCCTGCAGAAGTCCAAAGTGAACACCACTCAGTGAAATCCGACCCTGTTTAATCAGTCTGTAATTAAAAATAAATCAAGAAAGCAAACTCAAGGAGTTAATGAGAAGTGCAATCTGATTGTAATACTGGAATCCAAATCTATCCAGCCACTTCAGGAAGCCTGACCTTATGGTGAAATGAAACAAATCTTTTCTATAACGTACTATTCTTACAGCAAAAAACAATTTAATATTTTCTTCATTAACTAATGAACTTTAGTTTCATGTGAGTAGGTTTCTTCTAACGTGAGAGCAACACAGCCTTAAACATACCTTGTGAATGGCTACCAGAGGGGTTGAATAAATCTTCTTGATACCAATGGCTATTCTTGGGCAGTTTTTAATGTTTCGGATTAGCTTACTCTACAGCACAGCCACCAACCCTACTCTGCACATGGAGTTTGTGCTGTGGTGACCAAGAGCATCTTTATATGTCTTACTGCAGTCAGTAAGCATTTTGTAGCAGTTCACACATGCATTAGATAACTAGCAGCACTCTCATAGCTGTTAAACACAGGCGATACTTGTGCAGTACTTGGGTGATGTGACCATCTTCTTACCTGCACGACTTCAAAAGCATCAGCAGGAATTGCTGAAGAATATTTTGCCTTTGACCAGAAACAAATCCTACTGCATGTCAGCATGCAGTCAATGTATGAAGCAAACAACTTCCGGTTGTGCTGTAATGTGCTGAAAACATTACATGGGCTTGGAGTTTAGAACAACCTGTGCTAGCAGAGTACTTAAGTACTAAAGGAAGTGCTCCCAATCCAGCTTTACCTTCAGAGCTGGGCGATGGCTTTTCATTAGGTCATTGTTAAGATCTCTTCGGGACTGCTTCACTGTTTCTTATGTGATTAAGTGTTTCACTTGCGCCATCTCAGAGAGCTTCCAGAGGCAGCAGGAAACAGAAGGAGGCCCGGTAACATTCTGGAGATTAGTTACCAAAAAAAACCAAAAAAAAGAGAAAAAGAAAAAGAAAAAGAAAAAGAAAAAGAAAAAGAAAAAGAAAAAGAAAAAGAAAAAGAAAAAGAAAAAGAAAAAGAAAAAGAAAAAGAAAAAGAAAAAGAAAAAGAAAAAGAAAAAGAAAAAGAAAGAAAGGACTGGAAGGAACTAGAGTGGAGGAACAGGGCTTGCTGTATCTTCTTGTATTTTATCAGGTATCACAGATCTGCAGAGTTAGCAATAATTTTCTATTTGGTACACACAGTGAACTGGGGAAAGGGCATCCACCACATATGCCTATAAGTAACTTGGGAAAACTGCAAGGTTACTTACAGTTTCTTCCCCCAGCTCTCCCAGGCTTTAGCCTGAGAAGTTTTTCCCTCTCTGTTGTGACCTGTATAATGTGCCTTACATGTGCAAAGTCTTCAACTGTTTAACTATGAAAAAACTATGAAAAGCTGGCAAGTATCCTAACATCCAGTCACAGGAAGGATGAGGAGAGACCATGCCCTGGGGAAGGTGTAGGATGGCATGGCACTGCTTTCTGTGGCCAGTATCTCTGAATAGGGGCAACATTATAATAAAACTTCCGAAAAGAGCTTCAAAGTGCCCTCTTCTGCTGGTAGCCTGGGAGGAGAAAATATTTATACATGCCCCTTTGCAGAATAGCATTTGAGCCATGTGAAAGATTGTGTGCTTTGATCTCCACCTGTGTGCAGGGGGACTTAGAATAAGGAGCAGGATTCCAGATCTGAAATAGCGGACTCTTGCAAGGCTCAGCTTGAGGCTTGTATCACTTCATCAGTGACTCGTTTCCTTTATGGGTGAAGGGTTCAACTTTCTGCCATTATTCAAGAAAAGTTGTGAAGGAGTCTACTTTGTGTCAGTTATCTCCATTAATTATTACTGTATGAAGCTGGGGAACCCAGCTAACGCTGGACCTCATATATGGGGAGCTGTTGCACAAGTGCAGATTAAAGCAAAACCTCTCTGAAAAGCTGTCTAAATAGACTAAACAAAGGGCAGGGGAAAACTACACATATGTAAAGTGAACAGCATCATGACTGGTAAATGCCAGGTTTCTTTCATGAACTTGTTTTTCTTACAATGTTGGGAATTAATCTGTAGTGTAAAATAAACCAAACAACCCAAGTGAGGTACAATAGATATTAATAAGAAATAATAAAAATTGGGTGTACATTAGTCAGGTGAAATGAGAAAGAAGCAAAAATGCAGGTGGAAAAGCAGTCAAGCATAAAAGAGCATGCCTAGAAGCTGAACTGGAGAGAAGGTGGAAGGTGGGTGTCCCATGCTGTGGGAACCAGTCTACAGATGCTTTCTTCTGCTGCTGCCAGCTGAGCATCTAACTAAAGGCCCTGTAGCCTTTTTTCATCACTTACTTAAAATGACTGATAAGGCAGCTATGTGGGCCCTGAAGCCTTCTTGTGCCAAGTCTGGAGTCTCGAAACCAGAAAGCAGGGAAGTGGGGAAGGGACGGTATGGAGCAAGCCACCTGGATCTCAGTTTCTTCCTTCCATCCTATGATCAAGTATATCTGCATGCCAATGAAATGCCTTTTAAAGAGCGCTGTCTTGAATATTTGAAACAAAGGAGAGTATTGCCTCAATAACTATTAACATCCCCAATGTCTACACCATAAGCTACCGGCACATCTGGCACCTGCTGCTAACAGCGGGAGCATCTTTAACAAGGCCGCTGAAGGAGATGGATGATCTGAATTGCACTTACCTTGTGTGCCACCAGCATGCCTCTGCAACAGTGAAGGGAGGAATCCGAGTGGCTCTTCCCTTGTGTCTGTATTATGGTTCCTTTGGGGGTGAACAGTTTGTCTTTCACCGGGCTGTCAGCTGAGCCTTTCACCAACTGTAAAACCGACATAATTTTCAGACTAAATGAAGTCTGAAAACAGGAAGAGCAAAGCAGAAGTCCAGGGATGTCACTCAGTCACTCACAGGAGGTCATGTTCTGGGTTAGAGTTAGTCTGATTCATTGACCACAGAAATGGCAACTGCAAATACTTCAACATATGTCTCTGGTTATTATCCCAAAAGTACGAGTGTACATTGATGCCCATGGGAACAGTGGAGAGCACTGAATGTTAAAAAGTCTTTGGCAATTTTTGTTCTTTAGCACTGTAGTAAAATACTGTATATTTTGGAGTAAGACATGCAGTTCTAAGCTAACAGCTACAGCATTTCTAAGCTAAACATCAACAGCATTTGCTGAGAAAGTCCCTATAGGTAGGGAAAACTTAATGAGTTCAAACAACTGTGTCGAGTTCCCTGTGGAGTAGAGAGACTAACTCGGCTTGGTCTCAGCTCCCCTTTGGGCATCCTGGGCCATGTTGGTTTGCCCTGCAGCTCTTCTAACATCCCTGTTTCCTTCACAAACACCAACGTTTGCCTCATTAAGGGGTCGGGTTGCAGATAAGGGTTGCATGGGGCCCCAGGACTTCAGAAGCACTCTTGGATTCCCCACGTAAGATACAAATAGTAATTTTCCAGTAAGACCAGTATATGGTACTCACGTGTATACATTATGTCCAATCTCACAATCTTTACTCAAGCAAATCTTCTACTCTAGAAGTACGGACAAAAAGTTTTAACCAGTTTGTATCTAATTTGAATGAATATATCTGTAACTTAAAGCAATCGCCTCTGCGTTTTGCTCCCGCAGACACTTGCGATGTTCCTGTAACTGAATTATGCCCACTTCACTGAAAGGCAATGCTCTGCTCCATGAGTTACATCCAAGTACAAGCACAGGATTGCAAACCCACACCAGTCCCGCTCTCAGCACAAGGATGTATGCTTGAGCCTGCTGTCTGTGCACGCAAAAGTTCAGTGCAGTCAGAGGGACTTCTTGGCACTTGCAGTCTATAGGAGTGTGGTCCTAATTAACGTAGCAAAACAAAGCCAAGCTGAATGTTTCACTGAAAGGAGCAGAAAATCCTGCTTAGGGAACAACTGGCTGACACTTACGCCTGGGTACTGATTATCTAATGCTGTTCACACAGCTTGAAAACTTAGCTTCAAAAAAGGTTTTCCTTAATATGAACGACAGAAGGAAAAGGCGGTATGATGCTAACAATATATATGACTTACTGATTCCAGTACTGAGGATTTAGAGAAATTTTAGAATCTGTCTTTAATCACTTAACATAAACAAGAAAAATAAGTTTTTAATGATTATGAGGCTGATGATCCTAAAAGACACATGGCTTATTTTGCATGAAGCATTCAGGTTTAATTTTGTAGAAGAAATGGCCTACCACCGTCTGCATCAAAACAAAAACAAGTGCCAAAACATAGTAAGAGGTTGTAGGGAAACAGGTGAACCATTGTGGTTCTTGGAGATTAGCATGTTGCCAACAGTAGCTTTGGTTGAAGAAATGGAGCATACTGAGAAATTTGTGGGTAGCCTCATGCCGGGAAGTTTCACAGAGGCTGAGGAGCAGACTGCTTTACAGGAACAGCGTGTTTGCCACCTTTTTGACATGGCCAAGGGTGTGGACAGGTTGCACACAGAATGAGCTGCCATGGAAGAGGGGAAACTTCTGAGCAGGCTGGATGGTAAATAATCTTAAAAATAGGACAAGACACATTTTTTAAGGCATAGTATCTTCTTAAACTGCACTAGCACAATTGCTGAAGATGATCTATTGCCCAGAGTACCAGAAATGGGATGGAATATAATAGCAAGAAGTCACGCACTTAGAGATTAATTAGAATAACTGTGAGTAAGCTTGAAGGTTCATCAAATGTGAGATTATGAGGAGAGGAATCCAGGTATGTTATTGGTTGTAGGATAACTACGATGCCACTGTAATGTGGTCTTAAAAATGCTAATGTATTCTGGGATGCATCGAGTGAGGTATTTTCAGTAGATGGCAAGGTATTAATATCATTGTACAAGGCAGTTGTTAAGACCTTGTTTAGAACAGCGCACACAGGGTAGAAGGTATAGAGGATGCTGGAAGAATGGAAAACCTATTTAGAGAGAAGATTAAAACACAGCAGAAAGACTGAGAGATGATGATCTAATCGCTATTTATAGCGACATTTTAGGTAAATATCAGAGAGGCAAAATTATTTAATTTGAAGGGTAATAATGGTAAAGAACAAATGGCTATAAATTGGTAGTGAATATATTTAGATTGGAAATGAGAAAGTTTCTAGTTTCAGAAAAGTGGATGCTAGAAAAGCCTTGAAGATAGAAGCAAGGCACCTAGGCTGTCTGAAGGCAGGGTGCCCATATGGCAGCGTAGTTACCCTGCTCATCCTCCCAACCAGATAATAAAATGGTGTCCTGTGTATTAGCATTCCCACAAAAGGGATATAAAGAGGTTTAATCCCCGTACGATGAAATGTGTATGTGCGGTGTGTTAGCCCCGTGTTTCAGGAGGTTTGCTAACACACTAGAAGGGCCAGAAAGGAAGATTCCGCTTCCTTTTGGTGCCTTTCTAACCTCCTCCAAATCACCTCAGATGACACAAAGCTAACGTGTCATGAAGCTGGCCAGCTGAAGATTTTGTAAACAGCTACCCTTCTGTGACTGACAATTAATAGGACATGGAAGTCAGTGTGCAGTGGCAAATCAGGCCTTTTAGGTGTTTCACGGATCAGACTGGTGCGGATCATGTTTCTTTTTCTACGCTGTTTGTCTTCCCCTGTTGTGCGCACCGCGGGCTCACGTCCAGGATCATCTGAGCCTTTCGAAGGGGCACGCTTCTTGCTCTTGCCTGTCTGAGAACTTTGCGATACTTCGGACACTTGCGGTTTTCTTCCTGTAGTTTGGGCTCTTGCAGGAAAAGCCCTCAGTTTCTTAGAGGCTGTGCTTCGGGAAGGGGGCGGCTTCTGTGACTCGCGGTGGATGCGGAGACGTTCTTCGGTACCCACGGAAGCTGGCCGGGGTGGCCCGGCGCTGCCAGGAGCTGCACCCGATTACCCAGCTGCTGCCTGCCGGGACTCGATTCGGCGGTGCCGAAGCAGTTCAATTGCAATAGTTAATTCCACCTCGCCACTCCGACGCCGGGGCTCAGCCCGAGCAGCGCCGGCCGGGGCTCAGCCCGAGGCGCGGCGGGCCGGCAGCGGCGGGGCCGGCGGGGCTCCCCGGATCGGCATGGCGAGACCCCCCTCTAGCGGATGGCCCGGGCCTCGCCGCGCCCCTCGGCGGGAAGGGGAGCGGGCGGGCCGCCGCGGGCCTTGCTCGCCTTACCGGGAAACGGAACCGCGGGGAAGAAGCCCTGCGGCGCCGAGGGGACCTTCCTCGGGCAGCGCCGCGGCGGCTGCCGAGCCCCGGGGCGGCTCCCTGCCCGGGCCTGGGCCCCGCCGTCCCGGGCGGCGCGGGGCGGCCGAGCGCGCCGCGCTCCCTCCCGAGTGCGAGGGGAAACGTCTCCGCTTTTTGACTTTAAGCCAGTGGGAAGCGGAGGTTTCTTATCTGCGTGGAGAGCAAAATCTCTCCCGTGAGGGTGCGTGGCTGCGTGCATCCCGCTTGGTATCGGGCTGCATCGCTCGGGACTAATTCGGGCTCGGCGTGTCTCCCCGATGCCACCGGCTACAGACCAGTCTCTGTAATTTGCCCGCTGGATGCGTAATTAGCAAGTTCACGGTTACATTTGCTCTTCCTGCCTGCTGTTCCGGCACTGTTAGGTCTATTTATTTCTCGGCACTTCTCCACTTCAGAGACAAACGATTACAGCGTATTCTATTCCGCCCGCTCTTTCCCTCTAAACACTTATTTCTAGTTGCTAGCAACTAGTGTCCACCACAACGCGAGGGGCACGTACGCACGAGTAATCCCCGCCGTAGACGTTCAGACAACGGCAAGGCGGGTGCCTGCCCCGCTGCGAGCGGGCTGGGCGAGCCGGCCGAGCGCCCGCGGCCCGGCAGCGCGTCCCTCCCGGCGGCGAGCGGAGCGCGGCCGCAGCGCTCCCGCCGCCGTCTCGGCCCGCCGCAGCCGCAGCGGGCGGGTGGATGCGCTCCCGGGGAGCGCAAGAGCTTTTCGCGCTTAGCTCCCGCTGTGCCCCGCCGCCGTTCGCCACGGCCGACCGGCGGGCTCGTTGCCGGCCACCGCCTCGATCGGAACCGGCTGCGCGGATCGGGGCGGGGGGACGGCTCCCTTTCCACCCCTCCGTCTCCGTCGCACGGGCAGGAGGAGCGCGGTGTTGCACAACCCGCTTCCTTTTTCTTTCGCTTCGCTGCGCCGCGGGCAGCGGCGGCGAGTGCGCGGGGCGCCGGTCTCCACCCTGGGGGGGGACGGGACCAGTGCCGCCCGCCCGCTCTCGGCAAACTGCGGCGGCGGCGTGGCCCGCTGGCTGCGCGGCCCCGCGGGGAGGGTCGCGGTCGCGGCCGCGCGCGGGGGGCACCGCCAGGCCCCGCGCCCCGACCGACGGGGCCGACTTAGTCTCCGAGGGGAAAGGGGGCTGAATCCTCGCCGGGGCACGGGGGGGCACGGAGACGGGACCGCGCATCCCGCGGGAGGCACCGGCCGCCGGCCGGGCTGTGTCCCTGCCCGCGGCGGCGGAGCGAAGGCGGCCGGGCAGGGCGGGGACGCCCGCCCCGCCCCGCCCCGCCTCGCCTCGGTCCGGCAGAGTCGCGGCGGCGGCGCGTCCCGTTACCGGCGGCTGAGCCCGCGCTGCCCCCGGCGCGGCGGGAGCAGGTGTCCGGGGGCAGGAGCCCGGGGCAGCGCGGCGGGGGCGGGGCCGGCGGCGGGCCCCGCGGGGCGGGGCGGGCGGGCGGGCGGCCCGGGGGCGCGGCCCGGGCGGCCGGCGGCGCGGCGGCGTACTCGGCGCGCCCGCGGCAGGAGGGAGCCGGAGCGCCCGAAAAGCCGTGAGGGGAGGGGAGGGCGGAGGGGCGGGAGGGGGGAGGCAGGCGGGCGGGCGGCGGGCGCATGCGCTCTGGCGGGCCGTGCCATATTGGAATGAGGCAGTGAGCGGAGCGCCGGGGAGCCCGAGCCCCGGCAGCGGCGCAGGGCTGGAAAAACTCCCCGCAGGTGAGGCGGGCGGCGGCGGCGCCCGCGCGCGGGCGGGGCGGCCTCGGGCGCAGCTGCTGGGGGCGTTTTGCCGGCGGGGCGCGGGGCCCGGAGGGTTTTTCCGGGCTCCCGAAGTTTGGATGCGAGAGAAAAAGGCGGCGAGGGAGGAGGAGGAGGAGGAGGAGGAGGGAAGAGGCAAGAGGCAGGCGGAGCGCGGCGGGGAGGCGGCGGCGGCAGCAGCGCGGGGGGAGCGCGCCTTCGCGCTGCGGAGCGATGCGCGGGGCTGGCCAGCCGCCGCCGCGCAACTGCCCGCGCGCAACTCTGCGCGCGCCCGCTAGGGGCCCGCGGCGTCCCGCGGCGCGCTCGGGCCGAAGTTGCCCTCCTGGCCGGCCCCGCGCCCGCCGGGGGGGCGCCCGCCGGGGGACGCGCCCGGCCCGCGCCGCCCGCCCGGCCCCCGCGGGAACTTTGTGCGCGCCGCGCCCCCGCCCCGGCGCGGCCGGTCCTTGCCCACGCCCGCGGGGGGCCGAGCCCACCGAGCGCCTCTCGCTCGCCCCCCTCCTCCTCAAAATGGCGGTGGAAGGGGACCTTTAAACCCCGCTCCGCTCCGCACCCCCGCCGGGCGCGGCCGTGCCCCGCTCGGCGCGGCGCGCGTCCCGCCCGGGGCAGCGGCTGGCGTCGCTCCCCGTCAAGTGGCCCGTCAGCGGGCGGCTCTTCGCCTCCCGTTCTGGGTGGGTGGGTGGGTGTGGGGGGAGAGGGGCGGGCGCCGCCTCCGCGGCCGCGCCGCCGGCTCTCCCGCAAGCGCCGCCGCCCGCGCTGCGGGGCCTGCGCTGCCGCGGGGCCGGGCATTGTGTGCGCGCCGCGCCCGCCGCCGCCGCTCCGCACCTCCGGCGTCTCCGCGCCCGGCGGCGCTCCGGCGAGCGAGAGCCTTTGTCTCTCGGGGAGTCGGTCTGCGCTGCCCGCCGCTTCTGCACCTGAAGTCGTAAATCCGCCGCTGGTGACACTGCCGGGGCGGCCGCCGAGGTGCCGGGGATGCCCCGGGACGCCAACTTCGGGCTGGGGAGGAATCGGCGCTGGGGCAGGGGCAGGGGCAGCGGCTGCGGGAGGGCTCCCGCCCGGGCAGCGGCGGGTGGAAACGGGAAGGCGGAATGCCCGCATGGGAAGGACTGTGCAAGTTTTCCGTCTGTGGCTTTTGCAAACTTGTTACCAGGGCTCCCCCCCCCCCCCCCCGCCCCCCTCCACAGTGGAAATAATGAAAGGAGAAGAAAAACAACGCGGGCAGTTAATTGTGAATTTTTAACTACATTCGCTATTGCAGTTCCACAAGGCCCTTATTTATTCGGAAATAGGCCAGTGATGCCTGTTTCACAGTCACATGTGTGCTTTAGGGGAACAATTATATCTACTTTGGAGAAACTTGTTGCCCTTATAACGTGGTTTTACATGGTAACCTTTATGTCTGACAGTTTTACCCACTCTGACAGCAGAATTCTGGTGGGAGAGGTTTTACAGCAAAAGAAAAGGCCTACCTTGCTATTTCTTTGCTGTTCCTTCCTTCATGGGAGCTGGCTGCTGTCAGTAGCCCAGGAGGTTACCATAGCGAACATTTCCATAAGGCAGAATATAAGGTGCACTGTGCAAAAGTCATGCGGCAGAAAGTGATAACCCATCTTGTAACTTCAGAAATACCGTTGTTTTGCAACTTACTTAAGGTTTACGATGTATGTGAACTGGTCAGAAACATCTGATTTGTAAGAGAAAAAGTTGTTAATGGGAAATAGTCGTGTTCTTACTGGAGCAGGGGCTGTAACTTGTAGCGTCTGCAGCACCCGGCAGGATGGAATCCTGATCTGGCTAAGGTCTGCAATTGCTGTTTCAAAATAGCCAGCTTTTTGGGCAAAGTAAATCAATATAAAGATGAAAATATATCAATTAACTGTGGAAAACATAAGTTTCCTGTGTGGTACGTACTACTGACATGGATTTTACAATTAAGAGTAAAAAAGCATCTACCTATCTAAAAGGTCATCTCTGGGAAGAAGACTTAGTGGGCTTCCTGCCTTCAGTTCAGCCATTTCCTCTTTTACTTTTGGTTTGTGAATTGTTGCTGTGATTGAAGGATGAGAATGAAATCTAGTTCTTCCCAGAATCTGTGTTAGTGGAAAAACAGGAAGATACTTCTGGACAAGACAGACAACCAAATAAAACTGATAGATCTCACTCTACCTTTTTTTGTGAATCATACCTAAGAGTTAGCATGGAAGTGTTGGGAGAATGGCTTTGCTCGTGTTTGGTGCATGTCTCTGCTGGGCAGTTACACTGGAAGACTTAGGTATCCTTTATGTTAAAGCCAGTATGCACGTTCTCCACAGGAGACAGCGATGCAAGACAGATAGCTGAGAAACAGTGGCAGATCTTAGTAATTATTGATCTGTATGGTTTTTTCTTTGCGTTTTTTTTCCCCCCTCTACTATTAATTTGCTGGTATTGAATTATCTTGTCTGATTCTTAAACCTGGCAAATCTCCTAAGCAATCGCTGTGTGGAAAAGAAAGTTGGGTTAAGTGTAAGATGACATGTTGATGACTGACATAGTTTGCATGGTGTAATCTTCATATTCTGGGAACCCTTTCACTGCCTCGTGGGGAAGATGTTAAACAGTATTGCAAAAATAGGTTTATCATGGTATGTTTTGATAACACATTATAGTGGGTTTTTGTTGTTGTTTCATGGCAGACCAGCGACAGCTCTAGACCTTAGCCTTTCTGTCACGCTTACTTTTTGAATCCACTCTATTTATTGTTGGAAACCACTTTAACATCATTACTGTGCTTCCACTTGTGAAGTTTGGCCATGGCACGATCATCATGTGGTGACGCAGACATCAATACAGTCACTTTGCGCTGGCTTGACTTAAATAATTGTCCTACAAGTGATGCACTTTAGACACATGGCAACTTAATTACGTGAACACGTTGACAGTGAAATGGCTCATGTTAAATCCACTAAAGTGTCCTTTAAGTGCAGGAGAAATTGAAACCTGGGAGATGTTTAGTAAGGGGCATTTTGGGGAGAGAGCTTTCGATACCTAAAAACACAGGGCTTGCATTACATCCATTGTTCCTATATTAACATGGCAGTCTTAGTGTTACAGAATAGTCTTCCGATTTGGTTTCTTGACCTTTTAAGTGTGCGTTTCTGTATCTTGCAGGCTGATCATTGACTTAAAGCTGTGTAGCCTGTGTAAGTTACAAATGTTTTCTGGAGCTATAAGGTCTTTCTTTTGTGCTGTCCATCTGACTCATCTTGCTTGATGATTAGCAGATTTCATGTGTCGTCTTCGTTTCGGTAGCTTTGAGCATCAGTGATGCTGCTGGTAGTGGACTTGTCTTTGTGCCCATTTCCTTCTGCTTTTGGGAAATGGCTATCAGTTTTTAGGTCATTTCTAAAGCTTTTGGTTTTTTTTTTCCCCCCTCTCAAGATTACTTTCTTACTTGAAAAGTCAAGGGGTAAAGTTAGGGGGTGGGAGTTGATTTTTTTGTTTTGTTTTGTTTTGATTCAAACGCTTGCTGAAATTGTCCTGAAGGCAAATGCTGTGTTAGTATGCAAGATCCTGGAAGGGAGATTTAGCAGTTCACGTTCTCCAAGTTTAGCAAAAGTTGAAAGTAAATTTTTATGTTTATTATATATTAAATTGTTATTATTTTAAAAGCCATGTCATCAGTGTAATGGTATTTTTAATGTAATTATATATTTTTACTAACTTTAATCTATAATTCTTTCCACTGCTCAGTTTTCTTTATATTGATAAAGCCTATGAAAGAAGCATCGAGATGTTACTTATTGCTAATTTGATTTTAAAATGTTTTTCATTCTAAGGGTACAGAATATGGTTTTTTTTAAAAAAGTAAGACTGTACTTCTAAGACACACACACACATTTTGTGTTCACTCTGTATCCGTGTTGATTTTTTCCTCCCTTTTCCTGGACTTTGCTGACAGCCTTTGCGGTTTGGTGGTGATTATGGGAGAAGTATTATTATTATTATTATGCTCCTATCTTATGGACGAGATTGTATTTTTTTAAGTGTACTTAGCGAAGGCTAGTCTGTGGAATTCAAGTATTACAACATGAATTCTACTCTGCGTTCTTAATAGGGCATCTCTTAGGGGAATCACTTGTTTGAATATTTTAAATGTTCCCCTATGAGAAAGGAGGGTGTGAGCTTAGGCTGGAACACAATATTCTGCATATTAGTTGGGACTCTCCAGGTAACTCTCCACGTCTCTGGGAAATTAGTGTATTTTAACTAATGCAAAGCTGCATAGTAGTTATAGAGTCCTCGATGAATGCTTTAAAAACACTGTGAAGATGGAAAGCAGTCTTAGGAGTAGCTTTCTGCTTTGTTTGTTTTAGTAGTATTGGATTATCACCCGCAGACACCACTGAGGAGCCTTTCGCTACGAACTGTGCAAATAAACAAGGCCTGGGAGCCACAGGACTAAGGAAGCCCTGGTCCCAAGGTCTCTTTCTTCCTCTGTCTCCCCCTCCTCTTTTTCCTTTCTTACCTCTTCCGGATCCTCTGTGATATCTGCATTAGTCTTTCTTCCAATGGAGACAAAGATGTTTAGATTTCTTTTCCTTGTGAAAATAAGCGTCCTAGTACAACCTTTGTAGGATCTTCATATCATTGAGACCCCTGCCCCTCTGTCACGTTTTGCTGACTGGGTTTGATGAAGAGTCATGAGAGGATAAGCAGAAAACTGTGTACATGCAGACATTTCAAATTAATCAAATGAGCCTTGTTTCCTAAGAAAACCAGGTAAGCAATAATGTTAAAACCTGAAGTAAAAGGACTTTATCAAGGTTTGTAGTAGAATAGCCATCTCTTCTGTAGATGCCTGGACTCGAATGCTAGGATTTCTGCTCTTTCAAGCTCTCTTTTTTTAATAAGGCAGAGCGGTCTTAAATGACACTACCTTTTTGCTGCACAGATTACTTCTTGTAAACAATGCTCCAACAGGAGTTTTACCTTCACTTAAAGTAGGTGGGTGCCATGTGTGTTTGTTTTGGCTTTTTTCACCCATTCAGATTTGGCAGGTGAACTGATTGACGATGCTTACCTACAGTTCAAGTGAGTTGCTAGTTACAGAGGTAGTCTTAACGATTTGTTCAGATTATGTGGACATTTAAAATGTGATTATTGTCCCTAGAGTCACCCTGAGCAGCAGCTTGCTGGTTTTCAAGGTCATTGTTTATATTGCTGTGGCACTTCATTTATGCTGGTTTATTTGCTGTTACACTTGAGGACACTCTTGTTCACTACAGAAATGATCTCTTTCTTCAAACAGATGAGTTGGGAAGGAGACTAGTGGAATTTGATGTTATCTAAAAATGATGCAGCTATTAAACCAGCTTTGAGATTCTCTGAGAGTGCTGATGAGAGAGAGAAGAGATGCATCTTGGATTTTTTTTTTCTTTGAGAGTAAACTATGCAGGACTGAGCGACCTCCTCTCCCATTTTGGCTGATTGGAGTCAAGGGCTCTCAGCACATCTCAAGAGGTGCTCTGTCTTGCAGAATTGGGTCACTGGTTGAAAGTAATGGTGGTGGTGGGGAACCCTGCAAGGTTTTGCTGTTTGTCACTTAATCTTTTTCAAGGATATAAGGGACTGGAGCAGTGATACTGAAGTAGATATCAAGTGGATTGGAGAAGATGAACTCCATCCTGATGTATTTAGAGGCTGTAGACTCTATTTCTTCTGGGGATGTGTGAGAGAAAGCCATAAATAGCACCTTCAGATTTGTCATTGTTTCCAGAAGAAACCGATCAAGTCAGGAAGTGAAGGCACTTCCCCTCTGATGCTGGGTGCACATTTATTATAAATGGCTCCTAAGTTCTGTGGGTGTCTCGCCTCTCTGTACTGGAGTAGGCGATGCCTTGGCATTTCTTATCTAGTTCTTGGTCTCTTGACCTGTGAAAATATGTATAAATATAAGATTTTCCTTTTTTTAGGAAATATCCTGGGATATTTTTTTCTTTTTGTAGCTTGGCTGAAGTAAATACGTTTAGGAATATCGAGCTCCTTGGGAATTGTGGTAATGTGCACACTTGCTGCTTGAGCGTGCTCTTTGCTCTGTGCATGGGGAGCCTCTGATTTAAAAAAAGAAATTTATTTGTCTTGAAATCATAAAACTTAGAAAGTATTTTAAATCTAAGGACTGTGAAACTCCATTGTACTTGTAAAGCTTTGTCTGAAACTAGGGTGGGTTTTTTTGTAAGTATCTTTCTCTCTTGTCAAAGCATCTCGTCTTGAAAGGAGGCCACTGTTGGCCTCAGTGCCCATTAACTTTGCTCCGAGAATGAGGATGTGGTGCTGAAAAAGCTGTGGTGTTTCTAAGCAGTACTGGGAAATGCCATTGAAGCCTGACAGACGTGTGTATTATATACATAGGCTTTCTCTCTCATAGATACATATTAGTATTTATTTTTTCCTAATGTCAAGTTCCAAATACGCCACCATTCATGTGTAAGTACTAAACTGTTCAAGTGGTGTTTTAATACAAATGACAAGATCTGTACAACAAAATTCTTAAAGAAATGTCTGGGTAGGAAATGCCTAGCAGACAGGCAGGGTGAAAACACGGGATGCTTTCTTGCAGTTGGGCCAGCAGAACTCACGTAATGCACATCCTACAAGAGAAGTTACTGAAGAAGGCAGTGGTTCCTTCCAGGATTAACTCTGCTCATTGCTCTTTAAAGTGTTACCATGAGGGTTAAACTAATGGCCCTAAGAAATAATGAAAGTGCAGGATCAGTCAGAAGTGTTACATACATAGCACTAATTGGCCAATTGAACGGAACTAATCAACTCCTTTTAAACGAATGTAGCCATGGGCACAGGCATATGAAAATCTTCCCCCCTTTCAGGGAATTTTTTTCTCCTTTATTTGCAAAACAAGACTTAATCAAGTGAGCAGCGAGGCTTTTCAATCCAGCAGCAAAGAGCAAAAGTCTGCTTTTTAAGGTGATTATTTTATGTCTTAAGTTATTCGTTAAACTTCTTTAATAGGTTTGGGTGAGGGAGGAGGAAATGAATTTTGAATTCCCATTGCTGTTGTGGCCAAATCTTACTTTTTGAACTTACTCTCTAGCAAATTTAAGTATGTATTTTGTCCCTCTTAATGAAAAGCAGTGTGTTTGGGTAAGTGACTTGGCTAAGTAATCCAGAGTTTATTGTGATAATAAGCCAGTTCTAGATAATTCTAGCCGCGCTGTGAGTGTAGAAGGGAGTGTGTCCAACAGCTGGTTCGTTTGGGTTTGTTTTCTCAACTAGTTCAGCTTATGTAAGTAAGAGACTATGATTGAAAACTGAAAAATCGGGGAAGAGTGTGTCTTATTCTTCCCATCTGGGTACAAAAATAAGACAGCAGCATAATAGCTGGAAGGACGAGGTGACAAGAAGAAAATCAACTTTATTAATTGCAGTTAATGTTGCTTGGTTTCACTCTTTGTCCTTATTAAATTGAAAACCAAAATACTGTTTTCTTTGTATCTACTTTCTCCGTATATGCTTTTAAGGTAAGAATATTACTTAGCTAAGTAAAATGAAAGTGCAGTTTTTCTTTCTAATTGGAGTCCAATTTCCATCTAAATGCAACTTGACATAAATTATAATTCTTATGATTATCCAGTAAGAAATACAGAAATTATCTTTTTATAGTAAAGCTAAGATTTTTATTTAAATATTCAGGTTTAATCTTTTGCATTTATACTTTGTTTCCAAACAGCGGTTGACTCTTATTGGGAACTATTTTTAGGTTATTGAGGAATTGCAGTATTATGTAGTTTAATATGCTTTTATTTACAGCAATTTATTTAAATGACCTTCTTTGCTGCTGTTACGTAGATAGTGACATCAAAATATGCTTTGTCAGTCTTGATCATTCTTACATGCAAATGTGAGTGATATGTAATATAAAAAACCAATATAACAACTGTCTATCAACTGGCGGAGGCACCTTCATAGAAAAATAGCAGCATTGATGTTTCTAAATAGGTATCTTTTCAGAAAGTGGGGTTACGGTGGTTACGATGGTCAGGCTGGGAGAGTCTCTGAAACAAGTGGGGTATTTTGGATTTCAAAGACTAATAGTGTATGAATTCTTTACTATCTGCTCAAAAGGGAGAAATCTGTCTTACTGCAATGCAAAAACTTGATTTCTGACAAACAGCATGGCAAAATCCACTTTAATGTATAAAGTTAACTCTTTTGAGATCCTACCTTAGTAGTGGGATTTGAAAGAAAAATACCAGTGTGATAGCTGTTGGAGGTGGCCGAGAAGTTCCTCTGCGTTGCTGGAAGAAGAGCGGCTTCAAGTCTAGCTTAAGTTGTGATGAGTATAAAAATTGCTGTGATGTGTCAGACCAGTAGGACACCTAGTCCCGTGTCTCACCTCAAAAACCTTTTGAAATGAGGGTAAGAAACAGTGAAGTAGAGCACAACCCTTCCTGCAGTCGGTGACGCGGCTCTGTAGGCTGCGTAGGAACCAGTGATTTGACCTGTTCTCTGTGAGTTCGTCTAATCCTTTCTGAATCCACAACTTCCTGTGGTTATGAGTCTGCAGTTTAATTATGTGCGATGTGAAAAGGTGCTTCAGTTTGTGTTTTCTGGTTCTTGTGGTAGGAGAAATAGTGAATAACCTTTCCTTAGTCTTCTTTTTCATGCTAGTTTTAATTTTACACATCTCTCTTGTACTCTTCCATAGTTGCACTGTTCAGCTCGAAGAAGGAACCAGTTTTATTGTACAGAAGATGCTGAAGCTTATCCACAGCTTGTGTGGGTGCGCAGTGCTGGACTGGGCAGGACTGCTCTTTCTGGCTGTGGGTATTTCTTAACTTTCCTGTAAAACTGAATTATACATCCGTCTCTGTTAGTACAGAAGTATTCCAAGCCTCTGATCTTCTTTGATACCTTTCTCGTGCATCTTCTAGTCTCACCATGGCTGTTTGACACCAGCACTACATGTTGTCTCAAGGTGCTCTGGATTTCTAGAATTGCAGCACAGTGTTTTCTGTTTTCTTCTTCATTCCTTGGGGCTCTTAATGAGTATGGAATTGGTGCTCTGAGAGAATTAGTCATAATAATTTCAAAATCCTGAGTTGCAGTAGCTAATTTAGATCTCATTGTATAGGTAAGGTTATTTCTTTCTCTATGTCTTATTATCCTGCCTTTAATTTCATCTTCTATTATCCTTCTGTAGTTCTTAGCAAACATTTATTTTTCATCTCTTAAATAGTTTTGTATTGTCTTAAAACTTTGCACTTAGTTCATGTTTGTGTGCTTCTCTTGGAAAGCAGGACTCAGTACAGACTCATTAGTCCTCCTTGTATTGTGAAAAATTACTTTTTATTTCTGTCATTACTTCCTGTCTTTATAATCAACCTTTAAAGTATGAGGTCATCTTCCAGAAAATGCTCCAAAATGATTCAAGTCTCTGTGGACGATAGTAGGTCCTGGAAAGATGGTGCTGTGTTTGTGGACACCCAGCTTGCAAGATGTTTGCTTTCCTTAGCTTGTGTTGAAGACACTGAATGGGAATTAAAGGTGCTCAGAGCTTCCCACAGTGGAAACCTGAACAGTGTGCACCGGTCTGATGGATTTTCTTTTTTCTGTTGCAAGTAGTATTTCTGTACTCAGCTCACAGCAGAGGGCATGGGAAGCAGTATGCCAGGAGCTCGGGAGATCCGTGTGAGGTGCTGGCCTTTGGGTTTATGTGGCCGCAGCTTCTGTTGTTGTTGGCCTTTGGACATTCATGCAGGTATTTTGCAGGGGAGGGGGAGAAGGAATTAGGTTGGATAAAACTAAGTTGTATCCTTACAGCAACATTAATACTGAAAAAATATTTCCATATGCAAAAGACTCTTAAACTAGCAATTCTTAGCAGTTACCATGCACAATTCTTTTTTTTTTATTTAAGAGTTTTCATTGTGATGGTGGAGGATGTATAAACCAGAAATGCTGATACGACTTCTTATGTGTTTCTTTTATGTTTTTGACCACCCTCTCAGCTGAGGTGACCATTAAACTTGGTTTTGGCCTTAATGACCAGGTTGTGTCATATCCTTAGTAAAAGTCTTACTTCTTGAAGTCATTAAATGAAGTTATCTTTCACTGAATCTGCTGTGCAGCATGTGGTAATGAATTTAACACTGATATTTTCAACATTTAAAAAAATCTTATTCTGAATTTCCCAGGTCGAGAAGTTTTTTAAATGCTGTTAATTCAGATATGTATTCCAGGCTTCCACACCGCCACCAAGCCTACATGCTACGGTGTGAATAGATCACTGGTTAGTTCAGTTTGGAAAATGGCAAAACGAACGTCCCTAGTCTAGATGTAAGAGGTCAGATCAGTCTCCTTGTACAGTGCCTTGTGGAGTTCCCTGTGTCTGACACCTGTGTGACGTGAACAGGAGAACATGAATTTTGCATTTAATCCATATTATATGGGAATATACCACAATCCAAAGGATTTATATTCCACATGAATTACTTCTGTATGATGTAGTAAAGTACGTCGGAGATTGTTGAGTCGAGAAGCCAGAAAAGTGATTTCATTTTGCTGTTAATGAGTGTTTTTCTGTCGGCCCTTTGAAAAATCCATTCATTATTTCTCTGTACCTCAGCAGTTTTCTGTTCATTTTGTGGCCATTCACTTCTTCTGGGTGTGCCCAGCCCTGGTATAGAAGAACAAGCTTTTAATCTTGTGTGTTACAGAAGACTGTTTCTGTAACCGTAAGGGCTAACAAAGTACCTTACAAGAATTAAAGTTTAGATATTGCAGAGGTGTTGACCTCCGCTTTGGAAAGCTTTTAGGGAGTACTTTTTTCTAGGCCAGTTCTTCACTCAGTTTATGTGCTTGCTTTGCACAGAGATCTGATAACTCATTTTTTTACATTCTTGTTACTCCTAGAAGTGATCATGGCAATGCTTGTCTGTGCAATTTCCGGTTGCAGCTGAGGGCAGCACTTAAGTGTGAGATGGTATAATTTACATCCAACGCTGCACTTTCTGCTTAATGTTTTGCTAGCAACTCCATATCTGTAGGGAGCAAATCAAAACAGACTTGGGCTGTCAGCAGAGATGTTTCTTAAACACAACCAGGCATACGGTTTTCTTTTCCGTTTAATCAAGAGTACGTTTAAAATTGAATCTCACAGCAGAAGCACACGATTATGATACATACAGGTATTTCTAGTGGTTTCAGCTCTTAAGAACTTCTATGGGCCTACAGTTAGATGCAGAATATTGGCATGGGGGAAGAAAATATAGGAGACTTCATAAAAGAACTTTTCAAGGTAGTGTTTTCAGGATGAGGGTATCCTTTGATTTTTCTGAGGCACTGTGTTTATTGCATCCTGCTCTAAAATTAAAATTCTGATTTAATAATCACAACTATTGATTCCAAAGTTGAAATGGAACTTGAATAGAAAGTCTTATCTCTCTCTTGTATTTATATGTTAAAGCAGAAATAAGGTTGCATGTGCCAGCAGAGTAAAGCCTGAAAAAATATCCACTGAACTTTGCAAGGATGGGGCTGCAAAAGTAATTCAATGAAAAAAAATGTTTGGATTTGAAAACACTTTACGATAGTGTAAATATTCCAGTATTGTCAGGATCAATCTTGAAATTGTACTCCTAAAAATAGAGGAATCTTTTTCAGTTGCTCTCTCTCTTTTGAGCCCTTAGGCTCAAGTCTTGTTTTTCTCTCTGTATGAACAGAAGTGCAAAAAAAGTCTTAAAATGAGAACAGATTTTCATGCAATTTTACCACTCCTGATGCTGGGGTAATAAGAACATCATCACTTACTGTGAGCTCTTCACTAAAACCCTGTGCTGTCACTATTCTTAGGCCTTTAGGCCTGTTAATGTTCTTGTGATTTGAAATGTGTATCGCTGAAAGCTGTTGTCTCTTTTTAATTTTTTTCTCTGTTTTTTAGCTTTGAGTACTTTTTAAAGGGAGGAATGGGAAAGAAGCATGTCAGTTAATGAGCAATAACAAAAGGCAAGGCCATATTTTTGTGGCGTTGCCTGGAGAGAGAGAATTCCATGATTTAGCACAGCTCGTAATGCTGTAATTCCATTTAGGAGGAAAAGATACGGGGGGAAAGCCGTGTTTTGCCATCACAGTTTGTACATGCAAAGAGTGGTAGAGTGACTCAAACGGAGTGACTCAAATGGAGCTTTAGTAGTGACTCAAATGGAGCTTTAGCAAGTTAAAACAGCATTTCACTGGATAACGCAGAAACAGTTCACGAGCTACAGTGAAAATCGGTGGCCATTTGGCTCCCAGTCAGAAGGTTTGAAAATCATGGTTGGTTGAAGATGTTCCAAGATCAAATGCAGAGACTTTTGAGGATTATTTATGTTGACGCCTGAAGTCTCTCAGAATTAATCAATCCACTAAAACCTATACTGGCTTCCTAGCCAGCCCAGTGTGTATGTTTTTCTCAGTTTTCTAGACTTAAAATGCCACATGTAAAGCCTTGCTGTTCTGAAATGTTTTTTCAGCCTGTTATGAAACTTAACTTACGCACTTCATAGAAAAGGCTCGAGTGCTGCTTTAACACCCAAAGTGTATTAAGTAATCCAGTCTGTAAGGTGCGAAGTAACTGTAGTTCTGTGCTTTTAGCCTCTTTATTATTGCTGCTTGGACTTGATGTTAAGAGATGTGCTGGCAGTGGAACTGAAATAGTGGCCAACTTCAGCACGGTAAGTAATGATAGCAGGAAAAGGATTTTCTTTTCCCATATGAAAACTTAAGTGTTGGGTCATCAGACAGTCAGGAGAGTGCGTTAGTGATACAATGGCAGTGTATTGAAGCCAGCTTGTCTTTATGAGATTTGTTGGATCTTACAGGTAGAACGAAGAACATGTCATGGTACCCAAATCTGCAATTTCAAATGGACTGTAAATAAGTGTGTCCTGTAAATATCTACTGGTCGAATAGAATTTTTCTAAGCCTCGTGATGGAGCTCAGGACATTGATATTTCTGGGATCCCTTCAGATACAAAAGGGAAATTTTTTTGGTTATCGTTAGAATGTCCCTCCTTTAGATACGCATTTATTTCCATTAAAAACATATTTGCTAATCTGAACTGGAACCTTTTAAAACAAAATGCGAATGAAATCTTGGAAAGCAGTGGGAGACCTCAGGACTCTGCAGTGAAAGGATTGAACTCTGCCATCCACAGCCTCTTATGAATAAAGTTAGCCTTCTAAAGATAAAAGGAAATTCAATTACAAAGCAAGAAGGAGGGTGAAGGGGTGTAATTAAAACACATAATCCTAAAAACAACATGAACAGTGCTTTTTCATGTTATACTTAAAGCAGTCTGCTTTGTGTGTGCAGTTGCTATTGCTTAAGATTGTTGATTTAGTTTCCTAGGGGAAACGCTTTTTGAGAGGATGCGAAAAGGATGACGTCTGGTGGTGTAACTGGCAGCGTAATTTCACTCAAGCATTGTACTTACGGGCAGCTTGGTGGAGAGTTTTCCTTTACAGCTTGCTAATCTTTCTTTAAAAAAAAAAGGGCAGAAAATGAAGTGCTGCTTCTGCTTTTTTCTCACGCTAACAGCAGTTGTCCTGCCAGACAGAGGATGAGTGCTTTAGGCAGCAGGAGAAACCAAAGGCAGCACGGGGGCTGGTTGTTCTCTCCTGTTACAGCTACACCAGCGGTTGGTTCCCAAAGTTTAGTAGTTTGGACCCTGATTCTCAAAGCATTTGGAGTCCAGCTCCCATTGACACGACCAATGTTGGTGCCTAAAACCTTTGATAGGGTATATGGCCTGAGGTCTACACCTGAAAAATCTCTTTTAGAGTTTTGTGATGCTAATGCTGTGTTGTAGTAAATACACATCTGCTCTTCGTCACTGTTTCTCTGCTAATTAGCTGCTTAGTCTTATACTAATGGCAGGGGTTGTGTTAGAGTACCTATCTTCTTGGTAGTGAAGCATTCCCTGGCTGGAGCTAGAAGCCTTTCATTCTGGTTTTTATGATAAAAATATTCTGATTCCATCTAGTGGGGTGAAGTTGTACGTACACACGCTGACCTGCTCACCGCAGCTCTGTGTTGGAAATGAGTCCGTGTAGGCATACGCGAGTAATTGAAGTTGGCAGGCTGTCCCTCTTTCGGACCTCATTCCTTCAGGAGCTGTAGCTGTTTTGATTTTACAAACATGGATGATGTCTGATTTGATGGAGAGGAAGAAGCTGTGGGGAAGGAAAGGTGGGAGGGAGCTGGCAAAAGAAAAATGAGGATGAGTATAGAGATCAGGACTGAACATGGACTTCACAGTCAAGATGTTTCAGAATGTCTTTTGAATGCTCTTCTCTTATGCTCTTAATACCATTCAAACCCCCATTTCTTTATTTATACTATATTAATATGCAAGTATTACAATTTCCTTGGGGTATTTAATACTTCAGACTGATAGCTTGATCAAATACTAGTACCATTATTTCATGAGTTACTTTGTGCGAAAAAAATTCCTCTGTGAAGGAAATATTTTGAATTACTGTAAAGAAAGAGTGCCAATTTCTTGCAGTAGTTGATGTGTGTATCTCGTTCTCTGCTCACATATTGTGTGCAAGTTTATAGAAAAATTGCTGCTTATATTGAGTGAACTTAGTAAAAAAAGAAGTAATGCAAGTTTTGTAGTGAGTTTTATTACTCAATAAACATTCTTCCCTCATTGAATCTTTTACCTGGTATACCTGATGCCCTGTTTGTCTGCTTTTGTAAAAATAGCTTGTGCTGTCAGTTTAGTTCCTTTGATAAAACTAATAATTAAAAAATACGCAATTAGAAATTAAAAGCAGCTATGCTTTTCAGCTGGAGGAGGCAAGTGTGTAATCACACTGCTCAGATGAACAGGATCCTGGAATCAGGTTGCAACCAGTGCCTTTGCATTTTGAATCTATGAAAAAGGCATGGTCCTTTCAGAAAAAGTCTCTGAAAAACCTGTTTCTGCAAGAGATGAGCATGCTTATTTTCCCCTAATCTGGTAGGGAGTACAGGTGAATGAACCTGAACTTGTTAATAGTATTTTCCATTAATGAAATACTTGTATGTGACTCAGGTCCTTCCCTGAGCACATGTTTCCTGGCGGCTCGCATCAGATAGAGAAGTCCCGGGATTCAGTTTGGAACTTGTATTTCCCGAACATATGTCTTGCAGTTAAAACTTCGAAAGTGTCACATTGGCTTTTAAATGACTTGTGACTCCTTTGAGGAGTTTAATCTGTGATGGGTTTGGTAATTGGCTGTTGGCAGTGTGATGGTGTTGCTGGGGAATGGAGCTGGGAGTGGGGGCAAGATCTTTATGGTGGCTAAACCAGCTTTGGGGGTGCGTTGAACTAATGGTGGAACTGCAGCGCAAATATTTGGGTCTTGAAGACTGTAAGAGTGACTTCCATGTATTTCATTGAACATCTTAGGGAGAAATTTGAGTATTGGCAGAGAACCACAGCAAGGGGAAGGTAGACACTTCTAAAAATCAAATATAGAACTTTCCTGAGTTTTTAGCAAGTCTCATGTGTAATGCTGAACGTTGAAAATCTTTGTGGATCATCATAATAGCTTGGGACATTGCTATAGTGCACTATCTTATTGTACAAATGTGTTCTAGATGTTTCTGATGTTTCCTCATACAAAAAGTTACAGGGCTCAACAGTTTCCATGTGCTGTAGGTGCTGAAGAAGTGTAGAAAATGACCTACAGAACAGATTAAATACAAGGCAGTTGTACATAGTCACAGGTGACTCTCAGTTCCAGCACAACAGAAATTTGCCAGTTTTACCATTGCCACTTTTATAAGAGTTAGGTATTTTTATAAGAAAACCTAAGGCACCAACACTCTGTCTTACCTTTTGTGCATGTTTGTATCTTCCCACTTTTGACACTGGGTTGTTATCTCTGAAGCCTAATTATTATTGCCACTGCAATTCTGGGATATACTTCTGCCAACACTTGCTTTCAGCAGTTGTTTTGTTTTCTTAGTCATTAGGGTTGTTCTGTAACGAGGCATGCATGTATGTGTTCGCAGGCTGTAGATGTACATTTGAGATGGCTCCCTTAATTGACTTGGTCATAAAATATCTTCTCTGCCAACAGGCTGAATTATTTCATACAGTACTAATATGAAGTTACACAGAGTCCCCAAATGTGCATGAAATTTCTCTTTATCTGTTGTCTAAAGTTTGCTTCAGAGAAGCAAGTGGAAGTTACTTAATGAAAAGTGAGCCTAGTTTTAGTTCATCCACCTGAAAAACGTGAGGAGGGGTGGCCTGTGATTTGGAAAATTTTTTTAAAAAATTATAAACTGCAAAGGCATTGTCTTAATTCTGCTGCAAATATGCTAATATGGAGTTAATCCTTATGACTTGTTATCCTGTTCCCTTCAATAACCAATCAACTGTAAACCAATAAATTTTAGCAAGATTATTTTAACTTGAACTTTATTTAAACTTCTCTCTATTGTTATTGCCTTACATCAGTCAGTAAGGCTTCATGTGTGGCTGTTCCTTAACCTGATTTTATCAAAATAATCCAGTTTTATAAATTGTTTTAGGCCTACAAAGGTAGTTTTCACAGTCCTCTATAAGAAGCTGCAGTGATAACTTTCTCTGATAATTTTTCAGTATATATTTGTTAACCTTTTATTTAAAATGCAGAGTGAGCTTAGGCTAAAACTCCTCCCGTCAACGTAGACACTATAATCTTGCTAGATAGATAAAATTTAACATTGGCAAACCAAGCCTTTGCTGGTTTACCTCTTTACCCTCTTACCACCCTCTCCCCTGCAAAATGACAAAGCCTTTGCCGACTTTATATAAATTAAAAAAGGCTGAAACCATTTTGTTCTGTCATGAAAATAACACAAAGTTTGCAGTAACATTAGTTCAAAGTTGCAGCAGATAAGAGGTGTAATGTGCCTTTTGGGTTTTTGTGGGTTGCCTATCAGGTTTTAAAAACTGAAATGGAGTATTGTGTTAGAATAGAAACAAGATCGTATCTACCTGAATACAAGAACCCCTTTAAAGTTGTACGGAGTGACATAAGGAAAATCAGAGAGTTTGTTTGCTCATTCATGCTATCAGTATGCTTTTGGGCAAAAGATGAAGAGTATTACAGTGAATACAGTGGCTGAAAGAAAGATTTTGAATCTTGATCAGAGGAAGGGGAAGTACTAGTGCATGGAAGGACCCCGGCTGTATCTCCGCTTGTCAGGGTTGCGCTGGGGAGTCTTGTGTCCCAGAAATAACAGTATGCCGGAGTGAGAAGACCTGGAATGGAGTGGCTGTGGTTTAATGTGCACGTAATGCACAAAATGTAATGATCCATATTCATTACCTGCCAGCTCTTTGTTGCTTGAAGACCTTCCATATAACAGTCTTCTCCTTGTGAGGACAAAAAAAGAAAAACGTTAAGAAAAATTCTTGGGTTTGCCTGTTGCAGCTTTTCAGTTATTGTTATATGTATATAATTGCAGCGAACATATTTGCCTCTTCTAGTTAAAGCAGAAAGGAAGCATGTTTAATTTTTATTCATGCCAGTTAAGCCTGGTTTCTGGCCAATATGAAGAATGCAAGGAGCACATGCGGGCTGTTGTTACTGCCTCCTGGTACCTGCCTTACTTCATATTAGGCCATTTTGCAGACATCACATCAATGGTTTTTGACCTTCCAGCTTGAGCTGCCGTCATGCTGGCAGCCTGGAGCTTCTTCACATGCAATGATTTCTCTCTGTTTCAAAACTGGTTTAGTAACAGGTTTCCTCTTACACCTTATCTCTGCTCACCCTTGCTTACAGTGCAGTTCAGCTACAACAGCAGGGGGTATTCTTAACCTGCATTAAGCTTACGTGCAAGATACTTATGCTGATCAAACTGTGGACCAGTTCCTAGGTGAGCTTTAATGTCTTGCAAATCCCTTGAGCCATCCAGCTTTCTCAACATAAATGTGTCAGGTGGCCTTTTCAGCTACTTGACCGTGACTGATTATTATTGTGCAGAAACTTGTATGCTGTGCAAAATTTCTATCTTCCTTTTACTTGATTACAGTTTCTCCCTAACCATGAGGTTTCCTGTTCTTCTGATGGTGTCTGCTTCTTCTCCTAAATTTATATAATCTATTTCTCTGATGTTGTCATTTTATATATATATATATTATATATATATATATAAATGACATATAAATATATATATTTATATATATATAAAAAGCTAAAAGATATTTCACTGAGCAGGTGAAAAGCTACATATTAGGTCTTGTTTAATTTGATATCTAAGGAAAAACTGTTGATAAATGTTTTAATAATTTAATAAACATTTTAAGGTTTATCATTGAATACATTTTCATATCTGAGATGGCAATCAGAACTTGCTGTTGGAGTAAGTGCTCCCTGGAGGTCATGTAGAAAAAATGGGTAGAAGTTTTGAATAAGGAAGGTGTGGTATGAATTACTATAGTGGGATTTCTAAGAAGTGCTGACATGTTCCACATGCTTTAAGCTGCGCTGAAATCTGATTGTTTTGACCAACCCGAGATCTGTAATTCCTCCAATTTTTTATTAAATTTTGATTTCCTGTGTGACATTCCATCATCATGACGTCATGCTGCTGGGCTTCTCTTGCAAGGTCTCATTCACTCTGTGGCACAAGTGGCCTGTATGGATTAGCTTTGGTCATGGGAGTCTGCACTGTAGATGGAGATGCTTTTAAAATGAATTTACTCTCTCTTAGCTTTCCCTTTTAAAAAATGACCCTTATTATTGTCTCTTTGCAAGAATACTCTTTTTTATTAAAAAGCTGGTACTGCAAATTACAATAGTGTTATACAGCAGCATCACTTCAAGTATTATCACAGAAGTCCCACATAACCTGAGCTGAATTCTCCGTTTTCTGTTTGTCTTAGAAGGAGAAGGCTGTTGCGAAGTAAAAGTACAATACAAACCAGCGGTAGGCACCTGTTCTCTCTTGGGACATCTGATACAGTTGTTCAGCAATTTACAATAATAGTCTGAGTCTCTAGTAAGTAGAAATTTGATGTGAAGACTCCAGTTGTACCTGGGGCGTTACCCAGCTCTGCCACCAGATCATTTGACTCCTTTCGCAGTTTGCCAATACGTGGTGTAAAGAGTCACTTCAAATGGGATGCTCGGAAAGCTGCCAGATGTTGTTTTGCTGTCTGCAGACAACGCTCCCATATTAAGTCTTTAGCTTGGTGCATCAGAGAAGAAAAAGTACATGCTGTTAAAGTAGGAGGTTATTTTCAGCTTTACTGTTTAAAACAGAAGATCTGGAGTGAGAGCCTGGAATCCCATATTGCTAAAACAGTGAAGTGGCAGTGAAGAGTAAACCCAGTTTCTCATTTCCTCCTAACAACTCCCCGAGAGCATTTGATTTCAGTAATTTTTCTTGAGATACTGATAGTGGATTAATTCAGTTATATTATAAATTAATAAGCCCTCATGGCATTTAACTAACTCCTACTTTATTTATTCCTATTGCATTTATTGTCTTTAACGTCAGTGCTGCCATAAATTGTGGAAACTAATTTTGTGTGTCCTCTGCCCACAATCTCTTGATAGCAAAGTACTACAGGCTGTGCTATAGTGATGACTAAAAATCACTGTAACAGAACTGGGATTTTTTTTTTTTGGTAGGCATCTGTTTAAGATCAAGAAGATGTTTCTAAAAGACACTGTCATTGATGTGCCTTTTGGGTAGTTAGGAATTCTTGGTAATAGATGTTTATTATGTGATCTCTCTGTCTTAACTGACTGTAAATGCACCAGCTATGAAAAAATTAACTTGGGGTTTTGCATTATAAGAAAACATACTGAGAGCAGAGGCAGTCAGCCAGTGTGTGGTTTACTGAAATCGAGGGCATGTCCAATATCATGCAGTATTGCTAAGCTAGTCTAAGTTGTTTGTGTTCAGTGACAACTAAAACCAGAACTCATTACACTTTTAGTAAATGGGATTAAAAGAATGAGAAAATTTTATGTCCACTGAGCAGTTCTGTGGCAGTGCTGGATGTAACCACCTGACTGCTCTTCATCATACTCTGGCTTGAGGATCAGTTAAATGAAAGCCGGTCATATGCGCTCTGCTCAGGCATCAATGGTGTTAGACACGTGGCACTGCCACTACTTAGTTTTGTTTGTGTTTGTGGTAACAATAATGAACATGACTGTGGAGCAGAGAGGTCAGGCAACTTAAAGAGTGGCTCTTAATTTTAACTTAAAGTCCTGAGCAGCATTTGGCTCAAACTTCTTTAATCCCCAGCTGCCTCCTAGGAAGGCAGTGGCCTTTTGGGAAAGCTTTTCTGATCAGCCTTACCTACATATCTGCAGGCAGCGGAACTACCTGGAAACAGCCAGCCTGAGAAAAAAGCCATCAGTAAATTCCACATTTCCTCATTTTTCTCACCATGTTGTCCCCCACTTGGGAGGGAGGATTGCATCCTTCTCTCTGTATTTAGATGCAGCACTTTCGCTCAGACCTTTCTAATTTCTATTATTTTTGTCTTTTCTCCTGGGTAAGAAAGAAGCCAAGACAAAGTAGACAAACTGTCTGATACACACTGTGGTTTAATTTCCTTTCTTTTAGAGGAGAATAGTGCTAGGAAAGCAGCACACTGCAGGAGAGATGGACTATCACACTCCCATCTCTAGGGCTTGGCTGCAGCTAGCAGGCAGCCATTGTCTTGCTGCTCTCTAGAGGCAGCAGTCTGTCTTGATATGCTGGGCAATAGGACACCTTTGAACTCAGCTCTTCAGATCTGTTCTACTTGTGTTCCTCTAAGCCCAAGAGAAATAGTCCATGTTCACCAGTCCAAAGCAGATCTAGCATCATAAACCAAAGGCAAATGGAGGCAAAATAGGCAAAAAGCCTCAATTAAAATAAAAGAGCGCTTTCCCAAGAAGAAATGTTGAGTAAAACCCCCAAAACAACTTCATCTTGTATCCTGAGCAGTGAGTGAAACGGCCAGGCTGAAGAACCATCGACTTTCTCAGGTTGAACAACTGGTGCTGTTTGTGCCAGGAGCCGGGAGACAGCCTGGCTGCGGCTGCTGCGTGGCTTCACAAATTCAGAGCACTGATCGCTGCGTCCGTGGCAGTGCTGTGGTTTACCAAATGGCTTTTCTGCTTAGCCGCAGCAGAAGGCTCAGAGATGATGCTTAAAGGCTGATGGCATTCCCCAGTTGGGGGTTTACTGCTGTGGTGGTACTGTTGTGACGGATCTGGCATCTTCAACATAACATATACTGTGGTTTTCAGGTAAAAGCAAGTAGATTTTTCCTTTTCCGAGTAATCACCTCCACGGTTCTGGTCCAGCTGACTGCATTGTGCAGAATAGATGTACGAAGCTTTTGATAGTTCTACATAAAGTGTTATTTCCCATTCTGTTCGGTGAGTGCTAAGAGGAGAAAGGAAGATATCCACCCCCTGAGCCTAAATCAATAAAAAGTAACACTGAATTATCTTGACAATGGACTTTTTTTTTTTTTTCATCTGAAGAAAACTTTAGAGGACAGGCGCTCTCTTCCTGACAGTGACTGATGGATGCAGTTCAGAGTCTAAACTGTAAACTGGCTCTCATATTGATTAAAATGTATTTGTGTACCTTGCTGGGGGAGAAGGGAAAAGTTTGATCTGGTGAGCACAGATGAATTTTCATATGATACTACTCTATGAATGGAGCAACTGTTTTCAATATATTTTGGTTTCAGTTTGTATTCCTGGTCCATGGTAAATGAAGTTGTGGTACCTTTAAAAGCAGTTGAAGTAAAGATTTTCATTTAACACAAGACACTGAAGTATGTTTCTCCTCCTAACAGGTTTTTTTTCCCTTGGAACCAGCGTAGTTACTATCGGATATAAGTTCACTTGAGTTTTGGAGGTACCAGACTGTGCTATAGTGTAAACACAGCTGCTATCGAGTAAAATAGCTTCAGTTTTCTCTAAAGTATACAAGTTCAGTGTTAGTGCAATAATAGATGCTTATTTTATTAACTGTTAGTCTGCCTGTCGGCTTTCTTGGCAAACTAAAATGATGAAGTACACCATATGCCTGGCCTTCCATTAATTGGTAAAGGATGCACATGGAGAGTACTGCTGTAGCTTAATTGAGAAAACCTACATCTTCTGGTCGCCCAAAGGAATGAATAGAGGGGTTCCTTCCTCAGATTGTAATATGGAAAGAGTACATGTAATGATGTGCAAGCCCTGTTATTTATGCTGGCTAAGTTAGTTTATATAACATGTCTGAATGTTGGGTACAGTTGCATGTACTTTAAATACCAGCGTAGATAAGGTCATCTTGTGTTCAGCACTGCGTGGGAAACTAGTCAGGGGCAATTATCAAGTACTAGTGAATGCCGATAGACATAACTGCTCCAAGTGCTTGTCAGTACTGCTGTCATCAGGGAAGCAGAGGTAACTATCATTATATAAGACTTCTAATTATTTATTTTTATTGCTGTATGAACGCTTCTATTTCCAGTGGATCTTTTCCTAATTGATATGTTTTCTTTATTTTTTAGCTTATCAAGGACAACTTACCTAATACGCAAGTTAAATGGCATGATGATACAACTTAGCTGATAAATGCAAACCCCTGCATAGCTGTGCTTATTTCATATAATCTGGGCATAATGGTTCTCTCATCAGAACCAGCTTTAAGGAGACTCCTTCCATAAATGGATGTCTCTCAGTTCCACAAGTTCTTGGATTAAAAAAGTAAAAGTGCACAGTGGAATTTTATCCTTATAATAACTTAAATATAATTTAACTAAAACAGCTCAACTTTGTGTGTGTGACAGTACAATGGTTGAATATGTAGAGCTTGTCAAATATCAATATCAACATTTAACATACTTAACAAGACTGACCTCCCTTGTGCTGGTTGTGAATTGTTTTTTTGATTTTGAAGACTGTGGTGTTTAAGTCTCCTAAAGCTATCTGTAACAGCACTGGTGTTCTCTTCAGTCCACAACATATTATATGCATATGTAGAGCTAGTGAGTGGAAAGGAAGAGGGGGAAGACGGCTGCTAGGTGGCAGTGAGAAGTTGCTCAGCACACGCTCTGCCGGGCGGGAAGCATTGCTGCTGAGAGCAAACAGTTAGAAGGGGGGGGAAAAAAAGATTTCAAGGCTTCCTGAACATTCTTTGAGACTGGTGCTTAAAGAAATCGGTTATTACTGAAAATGCAGTTAACCTGAAAGTATGATTCAAGCTATTGTTTTGCACTCTGAAACTTACTGAAAGCAACTGTGTAGCTTGTAAGTCAGATTGCATTGGTTGGCAAAGTCAGTCTGACAAAGTCTATACTGTCTTCCCATGGCTTCTCTTGCCATGATGCAGGGGGAGATTTACAGCAGAACACTGCCAGTCTGCTGTAATGCTCAGTGGCAACCACCTGAACCTCTGCTCAGCGGCTGCAGAACAAGCTCGTGTTTATGCCTCTGCTGCACATCCCTTCTCAGCAAAAACTGCGTTGCTGAGCTGTGTGCCATGCTGCTTCAGGTGCTGGTGTTGCAAGTTAATTCCTGCTTGAGAAGTTTTGGGAGTTCATGTAAATGAGGAATGTAAACATTTTTTACTCCAAGCTCTGTAGTTTCTGGTCTGTGCTTAAATATTTCTTACGACTCCATCAGAATGGAGCCTTTGCTCCATCGTACTGTACCATGCAAAATGGGCATTATTGCCCCAACAGATCGCAGAATGTACACGTTGTATGATAGCCAGGATGATGTGACACTAATGGGTTTATAAATAACTGAAGTTATGAAATCTCCTTCATCTTTGCTGCTAGAATTGAGTGCTGTACCTGACTAGAAAGACAGAGGGGGTAGTAGTTGCTTATAAATCTTATAAATGGGGGGAGTTTTAGCCTGGAGACAGTCTCCTGTTTGGTTTTGCTGTGTGAGTTTGCTCCAGTAGAAAGTTTAGTGTGGAGTAGGGATGAATGAGTGGGTGTGGAACTGCCTTTCTGGGGGTAGTGCAGCCTTATTCTGGTTTAGTTATGTGTGAAACTATAGCCAAGTTGTAAAGAACACTCACAAGTCTCTTAAAAACAGCTAAGGGGTACAGTCTAGAAGCAAACATCTTTTTGAGGTATGTTTCCTTGTTCCATATTGAGGCTGAGCCCTGAGGAGCTGTCATTCTCAAGGAAAGCCTGACCTTTTCTTCCAGGTTCCTCCTCTTTCTGTAACATCAAAGGTTCTCGTAGCACATGTTGAGGCAAGAACTTACTCGGACATTAACTGTTAGCGCTTTGATGTCTGCTCTCTTCATTGTTACTTGTTTGTGGAGGCATGGTGCAGGTGGAAGATTTTTCATGATGTGGACCCAGGGTCAGCATGATGTCCACTGTTTCTTCACTGAATCCAGGTATGGAGGTGAACAAAGCAATTCCACGAGTCTCCCTGTGCGTGCTGGGGTATTTTGAATCGGAAGCATGAGACAGCTCTGCATTTTCACTTCCCTTCACACACCAAAAATCTAAACTCTGTTTTTCATCTTCATCTGAAAGTGAGTGGTAGACTGAAATAAAATTTAGGAGGGGAAGAGGACAGCTCTGAAAATTTTACATTTATTCTGGTTTTCTCCCTCATGCTGATTTCTAAGAGGCAAACTCCCTCTCCTGCCCTCTTCCCCTTTTCTCCTCTTCAGAAGCTGTCCTTTTTGAGTTCTGGTGCTTGAGAGCTGAAAGTGTGAATCACATTGCGCACGTCCCCAGCCTCGTGGGTTGCCCTAAGCCAGCATAAAGCCACGATGCGTACAACCAATTTGGACCAGAAACAGCCAGTAGATTTTTTTTTTTCTTCTTCTCAGTAACTGAATTTTGTCACAGTAACTGACATACTAATGAACCAACTTGTAATTAACGTCAATGAAAACTTAACTCAGTTGTTGTTTAAATAATGCAGTAATCTCCGTAGCAGCATGTGTGGGGTTTTGTACCATCATGCAGTGAAGACAGTGTGGAAAGTTAAAGATAAAATGGTAAAAATTGTTGAAAGCTGACAATTTAGGAGGCTGTGAGAAATATTTGCAGTGTTTATTGTAGTAAGGAATGCTGTAGAGTTCATGGATGCAGGAAATGAATAAGCTCTTTGGGACATTGGTCTCAGCCTTTTCTCACATCACAGAGGTCCAGTGCAATGGATTTGTTTGGTGAAGTGAAGAAAAGCTTCGAGTCCTGAAAGAAACTGGGTATGTGGACCTGGGGTGGCTATTGCCTGGAGAAGAGCAAGAGGTTTTGTTTGCTCTTTGTTTTTACTAAGAGTTTGACAGAATGAGACCTGTATAGGCAACCTGATTTGATTTGATTTGATTTTACTTTTTCCCTACATTCTTTAGATCTAGGAAGTGCTCACTTTCACTCTGAAGTGCCAGTAAGCGGGCCTTGTAGGGCAGGAATTTCATGTGGAGAAGAGATTTGCTACAACAGTGTGTTGTAGGTTAGTAAAATAAATTACCAAGTCTTCTGCTAAAGCATTTGATTTGCTTGGTCCCCAGCTCCTTCGTGGAAATCTCTGGACCAACTAGTTAATGTTTGTAAGAGAAAATTTTGTTTCTGAAGCAGCTGAATATTTTCTAGGTGCTTATTCTTTCTTTCACCTTTTGTTTCTCTGATCCTTAGGACAACATTGCAGTGATTGCTTTTACTGTCACACACGCACACCCCCCCACACCCCCCCTCCTGTTTTCCCTCTCCCTCCTCTGGCTCCCCTGCTCCCCAGTTCTGTGTGTTCCCTGGGAAAGAGCCTAACACCCTTTCCTTCTTGAGGCTTTTCTTATCAAATTTAAGCTTATCAGGCAATGATACTTCTTTAAATATGTATGATAGAATGCTTCTGTGCTCAGGGAATTGAGTGGCGCTGAAAATGATCTTTTTCTTGTTTGAGAAATATTCTGGTATTCTCACTTTTGAATCCAAACAAAACTAAGGATGAAACAGTGCTATTTCCAAAGCAACAGTCAATCTCCACAATAAAAAAATGTTGAAAAAGTAACTAGTACCACTAAATGAGCACATGCAGAAGATAACGTTTAAAATCCCATGGTCTGGAAAGAAAGACTGCTTGGAATCTGCTTTGCTCAAGATTTCAGAGTAAGGTTTGAACAAGAAAAGCTCCTGATCTCCCTTACCCGTTGTGTTTGCAGCATATAAAGTGCAAACGTATGTTTTTGTATGTTCTGGCCTTCAGCACTGCATTGCTCTGCAAGGCTGCAAGAGCATTGGGTTTTTTAACTAGAGTGCTTTATTAGTAATAGCAGGTCCAAAGCTGCCATGTGGGCAGGCTTTAGCCTTCCGGTTTCTGAACACATCTTTTTGACCTGCTTGGTACAAGCCCGTTCTTTGTGGGGTCCTCCACAAATTGGTCCTCTTTCTCCTTTGGAAATCCTTGCTCGAATGTAAAGGCTGGTTCACTGTGATGTCTGATCTCCCTTACCTCCACAGCACTGTTTTCCTCTCCTTCCCATTTTCCTAGCTTGCCTTCTAGGGAGCTACAAGTTACGATCTTGTTTTGCTTGGCAGGTGAGGAGCCTCAGTGCACTTCACTGCCACTATAACCTTACTGTGGCTTATCAGTGTCTTTACCTTTGCCTTCTTGCCTTGAGCACTTGGACTTTGAAAAAATAACCTGTCCTCCTACGGCAAAGCCTCCTTTACCTTCAGTCCAAGAATTAAAATTAATAGGACTCTGGGAATTGGTGGACACTTCTTAAAGTGCAAGATGCCATTTTTCTGTGGAAAAGAAATAGCTTGCACAGATAATCTACAGCATAAAGCTATGAAATAAGTTCTGCAAAATTAAAATTCAGGTGGGGGTTATGCAGATTGCCTTATTTGAATATTTAAATCTTCTGTAGCTTTTTGATGACTGCTTTATCATTGTTTTCCATATATATGCAATGATGCTCATTTACAGCCTTCCCCAATCAGTTATACAGCAAATACCACTGCTATAAATAAAATGTCATTTGCAGGAGACAGAGTTTTGTAAGTTAAATGAGGAAGAAATGTTCCCTTTGAAGAAATGTTAGCCGTGATCAGTTGGTCAGGATTTTCTCTACAGGATTATTCAAAGGAGTGGTTGAAATGTACATTTTTCTATTCCCCTTTTCCCTGACACTAGCCAAGGAGTACTTTTTTTTTTTTGGTAGTGTTTCAGAAAGATTGTGTAAAAGCAAAAAAAGTCTCTGAATGTTGTTTCATGTTGCAGCTCTGTCAACGTAGTGGTTGGCTCTCAGAAAGGAGCAGTGCTGCTTGTCACCGTCCTTGGCCGTGCAGTTGCACTCTCCTCTCTGCCATGGCTGCTGTCCTAATCCTGCGGTCAGCTGTTTCTTCTCTTCAACAGAAAACTAATCGCACTCTTGTTGTTTTTTCTTCTTTTTGTTTTCTTGATCAGATCATGCTTTGTCTACTAAATAATTCCAATCTTTCTGTCTAGTTATTCAGTATCACTGGCTTTGCTGTTAGCATTTGAACAGCGTCAGTAAACTCGTGTTTGCCGCCATTGGGGAAAAATACACTTATTTTTGCTGTTACAATCTGAAGCACCATTAGTATCTGACATACATCACTTCATCCGCTCATACAGCCACACATCGGACTGCTGAGCTGCTTCTGATCCTGGTTTCACCATGGGCTTTCCTGCACCTGCAAGGAAATCACGTAACCTTGTCTGCAGTTTTATCATTTCTCATGGGGGTGATAGATCCTGCACTGGGCTGGTGAATCTTGTTGAATCAGTTTTAAAGTAACTTAGATTAGATTAGTTTGAGGTGATTGTACTCAAGACTTCCTACTTCTACAGGGACCATGACGTTTCATCAGCGACACTATCTTTGGAAGATACGGAGCGGCTCAGGTCAGAATGCATCTCATGGTAACAGCACTGTAGTTGTTTGAGTGCACAGGAAACCTATAGAACAGGTCGGGGATCAAAGGAAAGATCTGGCTGCCAAACTCAAACTGCAGAGGGCTTTTTTTGAACAGTTGGAGGAGGTTAGGATGTAGGATAACCTGCCCCAACACTCTTTTTGTTAAGGGATCTTTAAATATGCATTGTAGGAAGTTGAATCTTGCCTCATCTAGGATTTCCGACTTGAGGTGGCAATTTTTACTCAAATAGTTGAGACGGAAGGTGAGTATATTTAATAAAAACAGCATTAGGAGTTCTTATATTTGCATTTGGAGACTGGAGCAAAGGGACATACATAGCCTTTGACATACATTCCCCGTTGGCTCCCATGCATGTAGAATCATGGTTTTGTTTTTGGCTTCCCCCCCATTTTAAGATGGTAATTCACAGTCATGTTTTTGCTTTTAAATTAAGGAATGCTTGTGAGTAGGAAGTAGTCCTCTCAAGGTCTAACATTTGGATGGTATACAGGTAGCATGCTCTGAATTGATGCTTGAGCTGGTCTGCTAGAGGAAAGAGAAGAGAACGGGTCCTTATGGAAGAAGTGAAACCTGCTACTGTTTAATGTTCTGTGCTGCTGGTGTTTCTATACTGTGCTAGTAGTGGACTTAGTGAAGAGTGGGTCAGTCGCAGGTTGCAGGAGCTGCGAGGGGGAGAAGGGGGTGTCCTCGCTGCTCCTTGGCCCTAAGCTGACGTAGTGCAAGACACCGAGAGCTCTCCTCGCGGTGAACTGTTAGCAGGGGAAGATACCTTCGTGTTCAGCTGCTACAAACGTCTGCTCCATCCTGAGATGTTGATCCAACCCTTCCTCCTTGTGTAGTGCCATCATGAAATCGGTGACGCTGCATGTGAGGCAGCGTGTGCTTTGCTGGGCCCCAGGGAGGAAGAGCAGTGGCTGGAAGGAGGAGTGGAGGTGCAGCCCCTGCTCGGAGCCTGTCCTGTGCTGTGGAGCAGGAGGGGTACGTGCATGCTGCCGGTTCCGAGGAGTGGGTGGGGAGAGGGGAGTGCGGAGCAGGGCTGTTGCAGATGCTGCGATAGTGCCGGCACCTGCCGTCTGCAGTGCTGTTTGGTAGAGTTCCAGTACTTCTGTGGTAATGAGACACTGCCTTTCACGGTAATGAAACAGTGAGATTAAGCTATGAAAATAAAAACCTGAGGCACAGAAGTCCTGATGCAATGCTGAACTCTGAAATGTGGTTTTGTGAAGACAATGACACAAACAGGCCTGGAGTCCTGACTCTTGAAAGTTTGTAGTCTCATTTTCTCTTGGGTTTCATCTGAAATGAAAAACTGCTTATTAGCATTTCTGAAAGCAAGGCCTGAGCACTGATGGTCTTGATGATGAGGTGGTTTTGTAGAGTGTGTTAAATGAGTGTTGGGTGTGGTTGTTGCTTTGTAAAATCCTCCTTCCATTTATCACTTCCAAAATGTATTAAATCCAGCACTTGAATTCACTTGGTAGGTTGAGGCTTCTTGATAGTAGGTAGCACAGAGCCCTTGCTAGGGAAGATGGTACTCGGTTTCACTTGCCAAAGACAGCTTCTGCAGCCACAGGCTTTCCCCGTTTTATTTCCCTGTTCTGTGACCTATGCTGGCTACCCAGGAGTAAGTTAGTTTCTTCATAAGGAAAACTGTGAGTTCCGAGTCTGTTTTGATCCAACTTGATGTGTTGTGATGAGTGCTTTTGATAAAACTGTGTCCTATTTGCTTCTGCAGCTTTTATTTGCAATCATGGGGTTTTTTTAGTGCCGCTGCTTGTTAAAATAGGTTTTCCGTCTGTTGGACAGCAGTTTGATTCGCAGTTGCAGCTGTCTATATAGACTGTATGTTCAAGTATCATTAGCGTGCATAAAAACAAATACAAATTCTTCGTTAAGTTTTTTTTTAATTGAAATTATTCAAACTTGAATTATTTAAATTGAAATTATATAGTACCAAGACTACAAACTTTGAAACCAGGTATTTTCCATCTTAATTTTTACTCTAGCCTACCACTGACAATTTGACTAATAGGGGTTAGCTGTTTGCTCAGGGAAGAAAACCTGACACGCCATGTCTGTAGGAAGTATGAATGAGATGCCACTCCCTTTGTTGACCCCTAATACCAGTGCCAATATTTTAAAAATAGGAACGTAAGGTTAGACCAGCAAGTCTATTTTTAAACCTGAATCTAGGAGGTTGGCTATAATTTCACAAGTGATGTGCACCAAAGAGCGCTGGTTGAGTTGGAGACCTGTTGGAGGTCTATATAACTAGGCGTCGATGTGTTGTATAAAATGGGATCTATATAACTAGGCGTCGATGTGTTGATAAATAGGTTTAGCTCCTGCCTATTGGTGTGGTGGAGAGTGACCTTGGGAATAAATATCCTTGGTGTGAAGCTGGGCTTTATTGTGGATCTCAAATATCTGGAGGTGATGTGAGCCCACGCTGGCTGATGGGGTCTGTTTGTCCTGTGGTTGTGTTGGCATTTGAGGGAGAGTTGCCCTTTCTGTGCGTAGCTTGTGGTTTAGGAGCTCTTCTGAGAAATGAGTGTAATATATTACCTTTTTCTGTATCGCGTACTATTTCAGTGATGTGACAAAGGAAGGAAACAAGTAGGAGTACGCTTTTACATATTAAAAGCATTTTATACGATTGACTGTTTTTTAAATGTCATATTTGCAAAGTACCTTCCTTCCCCCTCCAGTTCTTCTCCTTTAATTGTTGTATTGTCTGCAGTGGTGACATCTGTTAGGTGGTTCTCTGGAATAGGAGTTCAGTTTCAAAAAAGGATTTGGAAGATAGTGCGGGGTTATTTCCCTTTACCTAACTTGAGTGCTCAGCGAAGTTGAGTGTCCCGCTCAGATTTTATTCAAAGACTTTCCTGTAACTTATGCACAGAATATGAGTTGGCAAAGAGGACTTGTTTGTATAAATTGAGCCTCTTAGCAGTATTATGGAGGTATTTATTGTAACTTTGTTAAGACTGCATTGACCTTCATACTTTATCTGCAGGACTGACATCTTTCATGCATTGAAATTAGTTTATAAATCTGGTGTTCTAACAGATGGATTTTTGCAGATTTCTCCAGTAATTTTCATGTTTGAGGCACTTACAGGTGAATTTTTATCTTTGTTAATTGCCTAAAATATATGTGCAGTGAATGTACTTTTTGGTTTAAAACACCTTTCTCTCCCATAGTGGATAGCTGAGTATCCTTAATTATGTTCATCTGTCGGTGCTTTGTCTTCTGCCACTTAGCAATGGAAGTGCTCTTCCTTGAGACTGTGGAAATGGCGTGATTTTCTTTTTTCTTTTGGAACTAATAGTAGTTAAGTGCTTATGCGGTCCGCTTTGCCACCTGTAGCTCGCCACAGGTTGCTCTCTGGGGCTCTGTACTGCAGATCTCAAATCTTGGCATTGGCTCAGAGGTGTCTCCTGAACAGCATCTGAGTGAGTTCTGTGCATTTTTATTTCAAGCCAGAAGAATGAGACTGGTGGTGACTCTGACAAAAAGTTTAGTCATTTCACTTAAAAAGCCTAAACCCTGGTTTAGGTACCCATTTATGTAATGTAGTGACTGGGGGGAAGCTGAGAAACCAGATATTTCATAGTGCTGTTTGTGGTGGTGTACATTTCAACTTAAAGGCTACTCAAACTAAGGTTAAAGGGTCCCTTAATCTGATGGCTGGTACATTGCTGCTGGCACTTTAACTCTTGCGTATGTATTACGTTCTGTCGAGCAGCCATCCGTATCACATCATTATGTCATGTGGGATTCAATATTTAAATACCCTAGGGATTCAGAAGAAGTAGAGGTAGGAGTCATTTTCTTTCTGTTTGAGCACTCTATTTTACCTCACCATGAATTATACTACATGTTAGGGGCAGAATATTTACTCGTTCATGCTGCCTGTCTTTATGCAGAGGAGAAGAAGTTACCGAGCTGTTGTCTGGGACTTGGGAGCAACAGGAACTTCACATCCTTTCTTCACCTTCTTAGCCAACTTGTAACTTTAAGCAATTGTATTCGTGCTATAGGATACGTAATAAAAAGTCGACAATGAAAACACAGCAGTGTGTTCTGCTGGTTTCTTTATTTGGCTGATAACCCCCAATATTCTTGTAGTCTGTATGCTGTAGGAAATAGATGGAGAAAGCAGAATAATGCTGCAGAAATGCAGAATAATTGCATTTAAAAAACAAAGCTAAACCTGAATGACTTGGCAAAAACCCACTATCTTAAACGTTGAAGAATTAAACTAAGCAATTCTTAACAGCTTTTATTTGCAACCAGTTATAAATCACAAAGGAACTTTTTGGAACACCCTGTTGTGTGTTGTTCCCCTGTCAAGTGAATGCTCTGGCTGCCCAGTGGCATCTGAATTAGCTGGGAAGGGAGCTGTGACTTTTACATTCTCACCTGGACTTAAGGTGTAGTCTCATGGAAATTGCTTTACCAGCTGGGTAGTGCAGCACAGGTTGTAAAGACAGATCTTGTAATTTGTTGAGCTAGACCCGAGTGTTTCAACATTTATTAACCAGGCTTTCCAGGTTTAAGTGTGTTACGTGTATAGTCAGGCATATCCAGGCGGTAAGTCAGATCCTGGAAGCAACTGGACTTCAGGCAGGGGTTGGAATTGGAAAAATTGCATAAATTGACATAACCTAAATGAAAGAAGAAAAAGGCCACGTATTGTATCAGCAGAATTGTGTTAAATAGATTATTGATTGTTTTTTCTCTGTTGTACCAATAGCTTTAATAAAAGGTTGAGTTAAAGGTATGAGCATTGGTCCCTTTTTGTGACAAAAGGGACTCTCCTTTTCTCTGGTAAATGGTAATTTTTATGCTAATAAAAATGCACATTCACAGACAACATTTCCACGTTTTCAAGGCATAAAGGATGGCCAGGCTGTAACCTTTCAGTCTGCTGCGAGGTTCTTGTTTCTGTGTCTGCGTAATGCCAGCAACTTGCTGTATTTAACTTGATGTGAGGGGCTCTGACATAAGTTCGCTAGCGAGGCAAGCTGTGTCTGCGTCGGCTGTGTCCTGGGCAGGTGGTGACGGGACCCTGCGCCTGTCCCGCAGCTGGCTGCGGTGACCCAACCGCCGCTGTCGTGGTGCAGGCCAGGTGCTGCAGATGGGTTTGCTTTGCTGCGGGCAGGGTTAGGGCTCTGCTGGAGGGACGGGGAGCACAGCTGGGGTGCTGCTGGGTAAGTGCATTATACGGATACCTGTCTGAGTCCTGAAGGTGTGTGAAGCAGCAATGCTTTAAAAGTTGTAAATAACTTCGGGGTTGCTGGTTCAGTGCAGCCAGAGCAGCGTGTGCCGGTGTTCTGCCCGCTTTGTTTGTGGGCACTGGGCAAACCCCGGGAAGCTGTCATAAACAGAGGCTTTTTTTTTTTTTTTAAACAAACTATTAGAATTAAAAAAAAAAAGTATGTTTATTATTGCAGTGGACTGCAGACTGGCTAACCTCCCCTGCAGGGGTGCTTGCAGTCCTGCAGTTACTTTCATTTGGAAGGCGTGGAGCATGCTCTGGAGCCGCGCGACTCACTGTAAGCCTGGGTTGCTATTGATGGTGATGTTCTGGATTCTCCACAGCAGATCCTTTGCCCCTTTTATATTTTCTGAGAATTTCTTTGGAAAATGTAAGAACATAAGGTGTCTTCTTTAAATGCAGTTCTCTGGAGGAGTCTCAGTGTTGCTGTTGCAATGGGAGGGATGAACAACTTGGAGTTCTGTTCTGCTAGAAGAGATTTAATGGAGCTGGCAGGGAAATGGAAGGGTGGAACTGTTATGAGTACCGGTCAGTGAGCGGAAATTGCAGTGCAGCTGTGATAGAGGAATATAGTAAGTTTTAATAATGAATCTAACTCTGGTGATAGTAGTCTTATTTGCATATATATACATACATATTCTTCATGTTCAATGGGTTTTGTTCTCAGAGGCCATACAGAAGCTGTTCAGATAAGAATACTCGAGCATGCTCTTCGCAGGCAAAAAGATGAAAGGGATTGCAGGAATCCTGTGCCATGTCTCCAGGAAAGCTTCCTTGGCAGAGAGCGGGAGTCGAGTGTTAAGATGAACACAATTTTTGCAAGGACAAAGCCCAAATAAGTTGACAAGAGCAGAGACTTGCTAGAGAGAGATTAGAGGGGATGAAACTTCAGAAATTTTGAATGCTTTTGATGAAATAACAATTTCTCATGAAGGATAGCTGGTTATTCGTTACTACTGTGGTCCTTGGACAGAATGTAACTACGTAAGGCCAAGTCTGCAGCCAGAGCTGCTGAAGAATGGTTGATCACCAGGACAGTGCACCTGTGGCCTCTTACAAAAGAACTAAATTGTACAATTTGACTGTAAGAGACAGGTTAGAGGGGTGATAGCAGAAGGTGGTAAACTCAGACTAGGTTTGGTTACAGTTGGTCTAGCAACTGCAAAAAATGTGGAAACATAGCTGCCCCTCTTACTTATTTTTTAAATATAGAAATAATATAGGAAGGTTTTGCTTTTGTTTTGGAGCACCCGATATGCTATCAAGATGGCCTAAAGAAAATGTTGATGATCATACCTACAATAAAGGGTGACTCAGTGATCTGTTACTTTTTGATAAATCCTTACAGAAGCAAGTAAATAAGCTCCTGCTTACAGACCCCCTGTTCCATATGTGTGTGTAAAAATAATGCTTTAAAGAACTGCCTGTCAGCCAAAGGTTTCTGTTCTCCACATTGGACAGGATAATTTCTTCAGCAGCTGTGACTTTAATGAAATCAGTAGTATTTTTATTACTTTGTTCTAGAAGCATCAAACTTTATTTTGCCTATCAGTAGTCTACTTCCTGGGCTTTGCAGGGCTGTCTTGGAAAGATTTGGAGTGTGCTAACAGTGCTGAGCCAAGGCCTTTGTGGCAGGTAGTTTTCTTTCCTGCAGAAGCCACTGAAATTGATTTTTGCTCGTCACAGAACAGCAGTTAATATGGCTTGAAAAACTGGAATTCCAGCATAAATTGGAGATTGTGAGGTGTCTCCCACTTTGTCTTTCGTTTGCGCAGGGTCAGATACTAAGAAGGCATACGCTTGTGAAATACTTTGTTTATACAACTGAAAGTTAGAAAATACCTAGGTGTTATCCAGGCTTCCAACTGTTAGTGACTAAATAAGAGAAGACAAAATTACAAGAAAGGTCTTAAACCTTATTTTGACTCTAAAAGGCTTAGAGAACTAGGAGCTGGCATGAAGTATAGAACTCTGGAGAACCTTTCTTGGAGAAGACAGACCTCTGTCGAGGGTTCCAGCAGGGAGAATGATTGGAGGATGGGGTAAGAGGGAAGGGCGTAGAAGTAGGTATGTATAATACTTTGCTTCCCAAGAAAATAATTTTAATATCTTGTCTGACAGCTGTGTACTGTCCTTCTGGTGCTGTGGGTATGGAAGAACAGTTAATGGGCGCTTAGAGAAGCAGTGATGTGGTTGTTGAATCACAAAACACGAGAAGTGAGAATCGTACTCCCATGTGGCAGGTTAGACAGAGGCTGGGTTTGTGCCTGCCCTGCTCTTGCACAGTGTGAATGGAGTTAAAAAATCCTCGAGTGGGGGAGAGGAGAGTGAGCAAAGCATTGGCGGCTTGCACGCTCCTGCGGCAGTGCGGCTTTGTGGGGTTTTGGTGAGTTGCTTATCCGAGTGTAGCAGAAGTGATCATGCAGACGTTTGCTGATCTGTGAATTTTAAACAGTTCCTTACCATCACAGGTATTAAAGATTTCTTACACTGAATGCTGTTCTGAATATTTGTTTCCTTTTGCCTCTCTCAGTCCTGATTTCAAGGGTGAGATTTTTTCAAGGGAGGCAAATATCTGCCGTTGCGCCCTGATGGAGATGGTTGCTGATTTGCTATGGCAGGTAATCAGCTGTATCCTTCCACTGAGCTGGCAGCGGTGTCTAGCCAGAATCTCTGACATTTTCCCCCAAAAGGATATGGCTGTTTTAAGGAAGTGTGCTGGCCCTAATGTGGGGGATTTGGGCGCTTCTGTACTGCGAGTGCATTGCTACAAAAGAGTGAATGAAACTTGTACTGAATAGCTTGAAAGTTAATTTTCTCCAGTGCTGTTGATTCTGGTTCTGGTTGGGAAATTTGCTTACTAGGTGTCTTACTTTTTTGTGCTGAAAATGCTACGTAATTATACCCCAAACTACTGTGATATGAAATTCACCAGTGTACCTGTAATGAATTTCGTAAAAATGTTTATGAGGAATCAAGTACCACACATTGTAAGTGGAGCTAAAATAAAGTTGCCTTCTGCCTGAATAGTTTATTATGCTGGGTTCTGTTTGTGCTATAGATTTTTTTTTTTTTCCCCCCAAATAAATTCTACTGGAATTTAAAACACTTCAACTTAAGTTGTTATCCTATATGGTCCTTTCCATTTTTTTAACTTTCTCCTATCAGTAAGGGGTTGGCAGAGACTCAACGCAGGCTGGGTGGAGTCTCTTTGTCCTTGGAGAGGGTGCAAATGTGTTTTCCAAAAGCCTGATGTTCTCCGCCTGGCTTATCTCCTAGGGTTAAGGACCCCACGCAACTGCATTTGGGCTAGCTTAGATCTGCTTATATGTTGATAAGGTGTGTGGCCTGCAAGTACCCAGACGCATACTTGATTCGAACGTGCCCCCCTTCTCCCCTGGAGCCACTATCTCATCTCCTTGTAGCAAAAGGGGCAGCTGATGCCTGTGCTCATGATTGACTGTAGCGGTGTTAGATTAGGAAAAAGGTTAAAAAAAAGCTTGAAGTTGTATTTCACAGGCTGTGAAAATTGCTTATTTCTGCAGTAATAATAAAAGCAGAGGACAAGCGAGCATCTGGAACTGGCCGCGGGTTGTAACTGCAACTGTGTGCAGCAGTGTCAGGAACAAGGCTTGAGAGGGTCTGTGCCCCTGCGTTTTGGAGATCCGTCCACTGCAGCGGCAGGATTGGGCCCACTGGCGTGTAGTGTTGATGCAGTCTTCTGTCTGTGAAGGAAAAGTCTCTCCTTCCAGGTAGTTTTGTCATAAGGGTTCTAGATGATAACTACAGAAGAGCTTTTATGATGATCTTGTGCGTTAGTAAGATGAATTGGGAATATTCACTGAAAGGGTCACTGAGTTAAAATGTACGAGGAAGCACAGGCACGACTGGTTGTTTCCTATTTATAACTGTACACTGGGAAAGGGTTGCTGCTGCTGCTGGGCGCTCCTCTGTACCTGTTTTGTGCTTCGCGTTGTTCTTTTTGAATGTTTTTCAGACACAAGTTTGTAGTAGAGGGGTGCTTTTGCCCTGAATAGTTTTTCTTTCTGAAATGCCAACAAGAATCTCCACTGCAAACATGGGACCTAATTAGAAGATCTGCTGAACAGGGCACTGTTTATGCCATAGCTGTGAGTCCTACAATAAATAATTTGCTACAAAAAGTCTTTAGATGAAGAGCATGTACCATCTCCCCTCACAGGGAACACATAATTAGTATTTCCTTGAAGTGAAAAAGCACAGGTATACGTGTGAATGGGGACCAGGGACCAGGAGGACATTTCCCCCCTCTCCTCCCACCTCCTGGGTATGGTCCAAGACTAAGAAAAAAGGACCTTTACCTTTCCTTGTTGCGTTAGCAGGAGATTTGTCTCAGTATTCAGTGGCAGAGTTGTAGGTTTCAGGCACTGAAGAACCCCTTCCCTGCTCTGGCAGACCTCTGCAACAGGTTTTCTGCCTGCCTGTGCAGGGTGAAGCTCTACATGGTAGACACAGGGTTTCGAAATAGATTTTACTGGATGCCTTTGCATGAAGGAATTTGCTGAAACCTGATCCTTTCTGTAGCTTCTTCCCCAGTCTGTAGGGGTGTCTCATGTCCCCATTGTCTCATGCGGCTTTGTTTTAAAATAATATTAAGCCTCAGACACCAGCTGATTTACTTTAATTCAACATCCAACTTATGTTTGATTTCTTTTCATATTCAAGTGAGCCATCTGGCTTTAATGAACTGTAACTGTTTTTAATGCTGCCTCCAGTTGCTAACATCTGAATATTTCATGTGTTGAAAGGAGGTTTGAAATGCAGAAGCGAGACTGAAGAGTCCAAAGTATTTCCAAATCAGCTCTGTTCCAGCAGCACTTGTGCTCCCCTCCCCTCGAGATTTATCAAAAGATAATCGTTGGGGTGCCAGACTGTAAGCATCAGCCATGGCGGGTGCTAATTACAAGTACTCTCAATTTTGTGTACATAAAACATCAGAGCTGCTTATGAAATCCTGAATAACTACCCAACTTGACTTGGGCAGAATATCAATCAACTTCAACAGGAGCTGCCAGTATTTGGCATCTTTTAAATAAACAGCCTCTTTGGTGTTTGGGGTTGGGGGGGGGGGGTGTCTTAAATATTTCCATGTTGCAAAAAACCATGAAGTTAGTTTTACATCACCTAGTTTGTCATAGAAGTTAATTGAGAGCTGGATCCCATAAACTGAAAATATCTTAGTTGCAATTAAATTCTGAGGGTACTTTGCCAGGGCTACACTATTAGACACCAGTGGCATATCCCCAGATTTGTTGGACTACATGCTTCACACAGCGTTTTTCACAGCATTGCCTTTGTTTTGGCTTAGCAGTGTGACGGCTGATAGACTTAGGATAGGCCATTACCAAGAAATATTTTGATTAATGATTAAAAAGTATTTTATTGGTTAGTTCTTCACTGTATGCCAAGCATCGTGCAGGTTGCCAGTGACATCATCTTCCGCCATTACTTCATAAAGGATAGAATAAATGGAAGCTTAGGCTGTCAGCCTGTCTACAGGAGGAAGGTCTTCAGAAAGGGTAGGCTGGGGTTGTACGGTTGCATTAGCTTACCCTGCGCTGCTTTGTCCTGAGAGCATGGAAGAAGTATGTGAGGAACCAAATGGAGATTGATAGAAATTGGTACCTGTACTTAATTTCTCAGTAACTTTCTCATAGAGACAGAGCTGAATTGGGAGTTAACTTGTGACCTTGTGGGTATATGCTGAGCACAGTCTTCTTGAGCTGGAGGGGAGTAGGTTAGAAACAGTATAGCAGAAATTGGCAGCCAAGTTCCCTTCCAGATGCATTCCTGAAGCTATAATGAATAAAACCGTATTAATATCTTCTACACAGTCGATTTTTGTGGCATTAAGCTACCAGTCAATAGGAGCTCTTAATGATATCTCTTGCTACTCTTAAAAAATTTTTATTCTCACGTGTAATGAAAATTTTTAAAGTTGGCTGTATCTTTGATTGTCCTTGAGAACTTCCTACACCGCTGAGTACTGCTGGTGGATATTTCTTTAATTCTATTCAAGTTTGTTGTTTTATTTGTGTGTGAATGAAGCTACCAGTGTTGTGTACAGGAGATTTCAGCCAGGCTTTTCTGTGCTTTGCACTGCAGTTCCCTAAAATTCATGCCAAAAACTGTAGCTCCGTCTACACTACAACTTTGGCATCTCACTTTCAGTTGAATTGTGACTTGAGTTTGGTTTGACTTGTGTGATCCTGCCAGCTAGCAAGCCTGGACACTCCACAGACATGCTCAAGACATTTGCAGCCTGCTACACAGCATTTTACAAATAAGCCATGGAAATCCTCCACAGAAAGGAATTCTGGTACTTTGGGAAGGTTTGGGGTTTTTTTTTTTTCCCTTTTTTTTCTTTCCAAGGTTTCTGTGTCTAAATGGTGGAGGCATGTCTTGATAAACTTGCTTTGCACGGGGACCATGGGAGCCTAAAGATACTGCTATCAGCAGGGACAGTGACACTGCCCCTTCGGTCCCAGCCACGGGCGTCTGCCCAGGCCTCTGGGACTACGGGAGCTGCCTTCTCTGTCCGCTCTAAGAGACCGCTGATGAGCTGGGCAGGCAAGCTGGCGGAAGCAATTGCTCTCCCACCTAAACATCCCCGTAACAGAACTACTTCTTCAAAATACTTCAATTTTTAACAAATAGACAGATTTTCAAAGGAAAAAACATTTGGTTAGAATTCTTCAGACCAGCTGTAGTTCACAAGCCGCTTATTTGAATGACAATACAAATGCAACTGCAGCCTGCATAAAGCTGCTTAAGGTCTGCTTGCAGTTGTGGTGGGATGGAAGATGCGCTTTCAGAGAGAGAAGGGCTGGATAGTGTCTTCATATTTGTAGTTACTGTGTGCCCAGTCCAGTTATACCTTCAGAAGTGAAACCATGGTTGCCCCTAGAGAAGCAGTATCGTATTGGAAAATCTCTTATTTGTGATGCTCATTTTGAAGTAAGATTTTTGCGTTTCCATCTGCTAGGCAGCTTGCATTTCTTATGGACTTGTCCACGCTGTAGTAGAAAAAAACCCACTTAAAATAGGTTGGTTTCTTTAACCTTAAAAAAAAAAGGGACCGTCCCGCAAAACCTCTCTGAGGATTATCAGATAGTCTCCATAGACGTGACAGGTACACAAAACTCAAAAAAATTTAAGACTTTTCAAATGTGTAGGGCTTCCCTTTTTAAACCATAGTTATTTAAAATGTATTTAGGTGAGAAGTGCAGCCTATGTTTTTTAAAACTTGATTTTTAGTCCTCTACATGATTTCTGGTATCTTGCTTAAAAAGAAAAAACAAGTGCTTCCCAGATGTTCAGCAAGAATGCAAAGGGTATTTGAAGATTATCTTTTTTTTTTTTTTACAAGAATTTTTAGGCCAATAATCTGGTTCTCAGGGCCCCCTCATGCCCCATCTCATTGATTTATATAAAGTTGTCAGTCAAAGTGTGATATTAATAAAGAAACATGTAACCTAGGCTTTTATTTACTATACAACTTTGCTTTAGTGGAGAATTTTGTAAGGGAAAAATAACTCACAGTGCATTGCTAGTGCAGTGAACTAGTGTGGGCTTGCTTTAGACCTATCCTTCCTTGGTTTCTACCATTAATAATGAAATAATGATCTAATTGCTCATAGGAATAGGTTTGAAAATTATGTCTTCTCATCACAAAATGTTTAGGAGTGTATTCTGCTCCCTTCTTTTTTCTTTCTTTTCTTTTTTTTTTAACCTGATAGGTTTTTTCTCTTTTTTTTTTTTTTTAACCTCGTAGGTTAAAAAAAAAGGTTATTTTCCCCTGATACACATTGAGGCAGGAATACCTTCAGCTTGCACAACTATAAAACACTCTCTGTGTGCACGCACATCGGTGTAATAAAACAAAGGTGTGAAAAACAGCCAGTTTCAGGGCATTTTTTTTACATGTGCCATTCTCAGATGTCCTGCAGGGCAATAGTTTCTGGTTTGGAGTAACAGAATAAGACGTTAAACAGTCCAGCCATCTACATTTGTACAGCCTCTGTATTTTTAGGGTGGGTTTGTCAAAACAGACTGCAAAATTTTCTTGTTGTGCTGTCTCCAAAACAATTTGGGGCTCTATTGGCAGAGATGAGTATTAAGAGAGTAGAGAGGGGCTGCGTCTTGGCAATGAAAGTGATGCTTAAGAAATTTGGTGAGTGGAAGGACCATGTGTTACGGGTAGGCTGGCGTTCTATCACTTGCTTGTTTTTTCTCCTACCGCAGGATCATAATTTTACTGCAGTGTAGTTAGGAGCAGTCCTCTGCTGTTGTACAGGACTGCTTCTCCTTGAAGAACCATTGGCACGGGTGAAGTCAGTGCAGACGTCTTTTAAGTATACAGAATGACAGGTGACTGTACCTGTATTGAATATCTTAAAATATGTTTTACCAGCTAACACCCAGTAAAATGAACTGCCATAAAAAAACAAAGAAAATTTTAAGACTGGTAAAATATTATAAAATGAAATTAAAATACATATTTTGATTGTATCTTGGTATTGTTTTTTCCACTTATATGAGACAACATTTTGATAATAAATGAGCTACTGTGCCATAGCAGAACAGTTTCACTGGTGTCTTCAAGTCCTGTTAAAGTGATGAAGTGATGGCTCCTTGGTTGAACTGTTAAGAATCTAGTATGTTTGAAATGTATGCGTATATTTAAACTTGTCTTATAGCCGTTCAAGACCAGAGTTGCAAATTGCCTGAAAGCTTGTGGAAAGCAAATGGCTAAAGTATTAGAAATCCGCAGCCTGAGCAGACATTTTGTAAAGCCCTATTGTGCTCTTTGTTTGCCAGCATCAGTTTGGCTTTCTTGACTTCAGACATTTTCGTTGGTCCAGGTGACAAAGGAGCTGGATTCTTGTTTTGTCTTGTTCCTAAGCCATGACTTGGTTAGTTCCCTGCTTCTTTAGCCTTGTGAAGGGTTGAAGGAGCTTTTGAATGGGGTGGATTTGTTGGGGGGCTGAAGAGATGTTGAAAGTCAGCTTTATAATTGACTGATTTAGGAATTTATTTTTTTTCTGGAATCAGTTTGGTCTGCAGATGAAGGGTGTGGAATAGCTAAACATACATAAATGCAGTGAGATGCCCTTGTTTGCTTTAAGGTTTCTGGCTTATTGCCAGAGTAATGTTTTTAATGTATCTTAAAAGTAGTTAAAATCCGATAAAGGTTTTCTTATCAGTTCTTCCTTTCAGGTTTTTTTCAGGATCTCTTATTGAATGTCCTGGTTGCCACTAGAATCGAAGGCAGGAGGCAACTCATGACCACCGAACCGTGACAGCCTCAGATTCCCCTGCTTCTGGCTGCTCGAAATAACCACTGGGCTACTGTGGAGATGAATGGAGAACAGCAGTATGATGCAGGTAATAGTCTGGCTGAGCTCCCTGACTAACGATTCTCAAAAAACTTGGCAAGCAAGATGGAACAAAGATGAGCATAGTGAATGTTTCATAGTGCATGTGTCTGATGCTGTGTACTGTATGCAGGGAGAAACTCAAATTTCAATGACTGTGGCATAGATTCTGGCTACGGGGCTGATGTTTGTTATTGCTCTATTTCAAAAGCAGGGTGTATCCTTGGCTTGAAGGAGAACAAAATCTGACCCACCTTAGTAATTGTGTTTTTAAGAAGCTGTGTCTTTCCTCTTCACGGTACCATTATGAGGTGGGCTTATGAAAAGCTCAGTGGCTTTAACGCTACTGTTTTAAGGCATTTGTCTGTCAAAGTGGTTAATATTATCTCGTTCTGTCCTTGTGTTCATCTTGTTCTTAATATTTTGACAAGATTGTGCTGCTGGTTTAAAAAAATCAGATAACTGAAGTTGTTATACTGCCATTGTAATCTGTTCTGTTTTTCTGATGTGCCTTGTGTGCCCACTTTGATAGGCTTGGGATATCAAGTCCTAACCTGCTGCAGAGTGGTGTATTATGATAAATTAGCTCAGGGTTTGGTTAACCTTGAAACACCAGGCTGGGAAGAGTGTCGGTCTGGGATGGCTGGGGATACTAACAGCTTTCCGAAACAGTTCTGGGATTGTACACTCTTATGGGGGCAGGGACCATCCATTTTTCTGACTTGCCTGCCATAGTTTGTTAATTTTCCTTGAGAAGATCCCTACCTATAGTGTTGGTACAGTTAATATAAAGTAAATTTTAATTTGTAGTTACCAGCGTAAACAATTGGATTAGAATTTTATCTGAGTATAACTTTCTGTTGCTACTTGTCCAACAAGCAGCTCTTCTTGTAGGACAATTCGCTATTGGTAGTTTTTGTACCTTTACTTTATGGAAGTCTAATTGCTGTCAGTGTTGCTGGAGAAATGTTAAACATGATTTTAATCTACAGTGCTTTTAGCAGAATGCTGTCATCTGCTTTATGATGCTGAAATATGCTTTTTGATTATTAATTACAGCCAATCAGTCAAGTTGTTGTCAACGTTATATCCTCAAATAAGCAGGAAAAAGCAGCACGCACAAGTATGCAGAATGTCTCCAGGCACATACAAATACTGTTTCCCCTGCTAGTGGAAACTGCTAACTTCTGTCATGTAGTGTAAGAAAGAGAAAAGGCTTTGAGCAGCTGAGAAGAATGGTAAGGAGATGTATACACGGTCAGTGATGGGGTGTTCACAGGCTGATAGCACATCCCTCTAAAACCTTTATTGACATTTTTCCATCTTCTCAAAAAGTATCAGAGGTCACACAGTCCTCTCTATGTGCTTTTGGAATAGCTAGGAAGGGTTTGATACTGTCTTGAAATTACTCAACAGTCACTTTCCTGAGCATCCTTTTTGTGCCTGGTTTGAGTACAGGTGGCTGTGAAAAGCAAACAATAACTGAAGAGAGCTTTACTTGCTGAGTTGAAAGCGAGTTTCCAGCAAATGCTACCCATGTAAGCATAAGCACATTGGTTTTGTTGTGCCCTCTGATATTGTTTCCTGAAGTGCTTTTGAGTTAGACCAGTTCCAACCACTGCTGGAACATTCCCTTCATATTCTTTGACTGGTGTAATTTTTTCCACTTGATTTTTTTTTAGCAGTTTTTTGAGATTCCCCTCTGTCTTTTTGGTTTTTACATACAGGCTCTCTGCCTACAAGAAGCCAGACAGTGGTCAAGGTTGTTGGTTGTGATGCCCTCCTGCACTACGAGGGGAAAAGACAACTTTCATTCTTGTCACAGTCTTTCTCAGCTGCTGAAATTCCAACCTGTCTTTATTTATTCATGGCCTTGCAGCTGGTATAGATGGAAAAGATTAACTGTTAATAAAATCAAATTGAAATGTATCTAAGTTTCAGGGTGAGAAACCTTTAGGTTAGCCTTAATTGAAGGTCTTGCAGACTTCAGTGTGATGTACTTAAATGTCCGATATGACAGTCTTCAACTAAATCACATTAAAGATGCATGAAAATTATTTGCAGTGTGAATTTAACTCGAATCCAAAGATCAAAACAGTCTGGTGTAGACTGTTTCCATTGCAGGTATTTTTAAGGGCTAATGTCCTTAATATTTCACTACCTGCTTGTGTCCAAATGGTATGATTCAGTATTCTTTCTCTTCCTGTATGTATCAGAGAGCAGCAGGACATAATTCATGGTAAAATTCAGAAAGGGAGAGTTAGTGTTCACAATAATGCTAGTAGGAATAGTGATAAATGGGAAGCGATATACCTACCTAGGAAACTTCTAATATTCTTACAAACAATTTTCTCACCTCCAGAGTAAATAAGCATTCTCCGCAGAATCTCTGTAGGACAATTCTCAGATTTTACTTGAGAAAGTATTAGCTTGATTTGAAAGCTTTAGTGACAAAAACTAGCTGTATGGCAAGGCGACAGAGATGAGAATCACACCTGGTTTCTTTCCCCGCCTTTGCCAAAGTTCTGCTTTGCCACTGAGCTAATGTGTGGCTCAGTCATCCTGTCTGATACAGAAAAATACATCTCCATGTAGTAGAAAGCTGAATTCATTTAGGACTTGTAGGAATTAAGGATATGGGGAGGAAGAGAGAACATACATATATGTATGCCCATGCAGCATTAGATTAATAATTTACGCTTTAGGATTAAATGGATTAAATATGGTTTTGCTTGTTGTCATCTGTCATATTAATTTGCAGGTTTTCTCACAGTAGTGAGAATTTCTGGTGTAAATATCAGTGGTTTTATTGAGTAGTTTGAACTCGGACTGATCAGGACATTTAATACAGACATATGGCCCCTGAGGAATGTAGCTTCATTAAAGTGCTCCTCTGTGTATCCCAGGATCTGCTAACCCGCGAGGACAGTGCTGTGCAATAGGGTCTTGCAAAAATACCAGCAGACTAGATCAAAGGCTTGATTTAAACAGGGCCTGCTCTGCTGCAACTGTCCTGCCAATAAACCAGAAAAGCGATTGGATTCTGACTCTCAAAAGATTTCCAGCTAGCGTGAGCCTTAGCAGAGAGATGGTCCTTCGCCACACGCCTGGAGTGCTTCTGCATTCAGATGTCAAAAAGTAGATACTTGATTTCTGAGATTTTTCATGGTTTATGTAGCCCTACTGCATGCCACAATTAAAAAACTAAGTTACTGCTCTCACTATGAAACCTCATAGAGTATTTTTGCTTGGAGCTTTATTCAGTGAGCTTTTCATGTTCCACATTGATTCGGTAAGTGCTGTGCTAAATAACCTGGAATGCTGTGGCAGGGCTGTGTATGGAAGCAGCAGACAGATTTGTTAAATCCTATAGCTAAGCACAGCCCTTGGCTGTGTCAGCCTCCTAAAGGAAGGAAAGCACCTGAACTCCCCAGCTCTGCGTGCTCAGGGGCTGAAGTGCGAGGCTGATTGCCTAGCCTCATTTAACTGTAAAACCTTAGTAAAGGGTAAACCTAAGCTGAGTTGAACTCTTATGAATGAACGGAACAGCAAAAGTTCTGGGTGCTTTTTTAAAAAGTTTTAAAAAAAAAAATCCCTCTGACTCAATGAAACTCCCTAAAATAAAACAGAAAGAGTATTAAATTTGCAATGAATGTTGGACAGGAATTTGTTTGGGTGGGTGGTTTTTTTTGTTTTGTTTGGTTTGGGTTTTTTTCCCCTATGAAAAATGAGTTGCAAGAGAGTTTCTGGGTGTGCTGGGGAGGTTTGGGCGCTGTACGGTACAAAGCAATCTGAGTCCTTCTCACCGCAGCGCAGACCTGGAAGGAAACGGCTCTTCTGGATATGAAAATACACAGGCTGCAGAGGCCTGGAGTGACAAAAGTGGAGTGACAAAGGACCTGTGGTGACTCTGATCCAGTTGGGAACTGGTTTTAACCGTAGTTAGAGGCAAAAGGGTAGCTGGAGCAGCATGCAAGCTGGCTTTCTCAGGAGCTCCTTGTAGCAATTAAGTGGCAACATAAGTTACTAATTGACCCTTTCAGTGTGTTAAGTGACCTGTGCCTCATTTAAGGAGCTTAACTGCCCCTTAGACAGTTATCTGATGATAACACGTTATTGAAGACTTGGTGCTGCAAGCAGCTTGGTATAGAACACGGCTGGAAAGCCTCAAGAGCCGTGCAGTATTCCCAGGTCGAGGTACTTGGCTTTCAAACTTCTTAAAAAGCACGGAGCAGTCACATTGCTTTATGTTTCTCTTCAAACAGGAATGCATTAGACATTGCAAGTAGAGTTTTTTACATACAAAGTGCTTTTTGGAGTTGGATGAAAGTGGGGTTGTTGCTGCTGTTTAGCAGCTGGGTGCTTTTCAGTGGGAAAGGGTGAGGGCTTTCTCTAGGTGGGAGAAAAACCAAAGTTCGCTCTTGGTTTTGACTGACCATAGAAGTTGTGTTCGAGCTGATGTTTCTTCCCACTCTGGTTCTGCAGCTGTGAACTTAAGCATTTTTATGGTTATATTAAAGTAAAATGCTGTTTTAATGACTTAAGAAATCTTAATCTGTTTTAACATCATTTTGGAATGAAATCATATTTTTCGTAGAATGACTTGCAGCCAAAGCTTTGATCAGCTCCACCCTAATTTGCAAACAGCTGTAGTCTGTGCCTTATCCTCCTTACTCCCTCAAAAATTTTTAAATAAAATTACTTACTTTTGTCCTTCTCTAGGTCTGTTTCTTCAGTAAGTTAAAAATTATCCCCTAAAAGTGATGGTTATATTCAAGCTCTGAATTTTTTGAGCTCTGAGGCTTATGAAAGGCCAATATAACCAACTGTGGTTGTTTAAAAATAGCAAAATGAAATTGGGTTTGGGAGAGATATGAGCTGCCTTTAAAACAGATACTGTCATCCGCAAACAAAAGGTAACTGAATATACATTTCTAAATTTGGGGAAATGATAATTCCTAGAATTACAATGAAAAGTCAAAGATGAGCTTAACCATCAGTTTGAAGATAAAATGAACCTACTTTACACTCAAGACTTGTACATTTTTTAGATGATTTAACATAGCTCAGACTTTTGGGCAAATATTTACCCCTCTCTGTTGGAGGACTAAGAACTGTTGTGGAGCATACTTAGCAGGTTGTCAGCATGTCCACTGCTCTGATAAGGGCATGTAATAGTACTTCATTCATTTTTTTGGACATGTAATGTTTCCTACTCAAGCTACTACTCCTTGAAAGAACAGTTACCACCTGTCCTGAGAAAAGGCTGAGTGTGTAGGAAATGGTGGTGTCCTATATAACCTTTGCTGAGCTCTCCCCGTGCTTGTGATACACAGAGATTTCTGTTTTCAGATATAAACAAGGTGTCAGGTTTCCTGGTACTGAGAGTTGGAAATCTCTCGTGTTCATTCATAAAGACAGCTATGGTACAGGTGGTAGAATCGGTCTAAAAGTGAAAATGAAAAGCTTTACTTTTATGTCATGTTACTGCCATCCCATTTTGCTGCTGAACCTGAAGCTGTAGTTCGTGTGTTGAGGTTAAAAATGCTGCTTGCATGAGGTGGGACCCTCCCTGGTCATCCCACACTGTGCCTGCAGGAAAAATATAATGTGGCTGCGTGCTGAACTAAATAGGGGACCTGAAATCCAACCTGTGTTGGTTGTGGCGTCTTTCCAGCAGAGCGGGTTACACGTTGGAGAAAACGGGAATAGGAGGGGAGCAGGGAAGTGAGCCAAGCACTGAAGGGGAGACGGGGGCTGGGGGACAGGCTTGACAACAATAATAGAAAATCTGACTAACTGGTAGTGTGGCTCACTACAGCTGCTTGCTTCCCTAATGGCCCGAGTGAGTTTTGAACTCTGGCTTGAGTGGTTTTAGCACATTTTTGCTTTAAATGCATCCAGAAATGAGATTTTCTTGGTCTGAAGAAGCTGTTACACCTTAAGAGCTGGGTTTTTTTTAAGTGACTAATTTGAGTGTTCTTGATTTCAGTTGTGTCTCAAGCTGTTTTATTTAGAACTACCCCGAATCCCTCTCTGTGCTTTTGGTGTTTTATAACATCTAAATAAATACTGTCTAACTTAAAAAAGAGGAGGGTCATATTTCAGGGGGATTTTTGTCTTCTTTTCAAACCTCTTACTATTGGTATTGCTGTTTCCTGGATGGTTTGTGTTTTAAGACACTGATCAGTGTGTGCCCAGAGTTTTGAGTCTCTCGCATTTGTTGATACAAATACAGAACTCTTCTGCCTATGTTCCCCTCTCACAAATTGTAAACAATTTGTGCTTAACCAAAATCATCAGGTTCTCACTATTTTTCAGACCATTCCCAACTTAAAGTGCCCTTCACATACAAAGAAAGGCTAGATAGTGGTGTCTGTATGTGATGCTGAAATGTATAATGAAGCACTGCGCACTTGTGTACTCAGTCATTTGGCATTGAAGTGGGTTTTGCTGTAGTTCTCAGTAGCCTAAAACTTAAGCCAACAGGTTGCTAAATAGGAAGGGTTTGGCTTCTCTTCCAGATGCTGGTTCCAGTGTGGAAGAAATGGAATTCAATTGGGATGAGTATCTAGAAGACACAGGAGCAACTGCAGCCCCCCATGGATCTTTTAAACATGTGAGTAAGGGAGTGTGTGTTTACTTACTATCTCCTACATTGTTTTTTTGATATACTGAATGTTTAGGGTTTCTTTGAATGAGTTGATGCTCTCAAATCTGGAAGACTAACTAGAATCATGTTTCTTAGAGTAATGTGAAATGAGGAATTTCACCTTTTTATTATTGTTTCTTGTCTTCCTCTCTGTACATAGCACAGGGTTATCCTATCCACAAGTGCTGGAAGTTAAGGGGCTCCTAGTCTTTTCTGCACCAGAAGATAAGCTTAATTTTTCTCATAAAGCCCAAACTGGCCAGTCTTTCTCTTCTTTTGGTGATTGCTACTGGACAACTGCTATGGAGGAGCTAGCTTTAGAAAGTTGGTGACATAGCTCTTGACCAGCAGAATTCAAATGTGCTTTCAAAGAAGGTTTTAATGGTGGCTCTCAAGGAGGCCAAGGAGAAAATAATAGCTTTGCCAAACACTTGACTGTAGTAGTCAGAAAACTGATTAGGATAATTGTTGATCACAGGCTTAATGGATAGGGTGAAGTCTTGATAAGCCCTTGTCTTTGCCCTTGGATATCTTTAGTCAAATGTTTGTTGGTAAAATCCTGGAGCGCACTCTCCCATTGGGTGAGATCTGAATGTGAAGTCTGCCTTCTTGTACAGGGTCATCACTGAAGGTGAGCTGTATAGAGCTGGTTTCCAAACCTCTTGGATCTCTTCCAACAATTGAAACACCTTCCAGGCTGCCAGCCTGCATCCTTATACAACTCTTTATTAAAGTTACTATTTAATAGTCTTTCAAAGGCTGGCTGTGGGTCTTTTACTATGGCAGTGAGGGCAGTGGCACATTGCTTGGAAAGCACTCTGTGGTGCTCAGGCTTTTGGGTCCAGTATCACCACTTTCAGTACAGGAGACTTAAATCAGCAGGAAAACGAACTGAGGTCTGTTTGTGAAGGATCACAAAGCATTTTGAGTCCAATGGTAACCTGCAGAAGTGCAGAACATTAAAGAATCTATTAAAATATGGCAGTTGTGGTAGTAGTGAAGATGCACAGTAAATGTAGGCTTCGCGGAGGCTCTCCCATACACTGGGATGTAATTGTAAGCTTTTTGTTCAAAATAAACATTCAGGTATCTCATTTCTGAAGGGGAGAGGTCTGTGCTTGCTTTGTTTTTCCTTAGTGTACTAGGGCTCTAGGAAGAGCAAGCTTACTCGAGAGTGGTGGTGTCCGTGCAGCCCACATTGAGGGAGCAGTATGGAATCAGAGCAATGGCTTTGCAGTGGTGCGAGGAGAGGTCTGTCTGCTCCTCTGGTGTGGTTTACCTTACGTGATCTCTGTTAAAGCAGCTTGCTATCGTAGCTCAGACATTATACAAACTAATTGTAATGCCAGCTTTACAGTGGTGGCCAACCGAATTAACATCGCAGCTCTATTTTGTTAATTGGCAGGAGACACGCTTTGCATGACACTGTTTCCCCTGCACTCTTTGCCAACTCAGCTGTGTCAAACAAGAGGTCTGATTGCTGTGGCCATCGTCAGGAAAAATACAATTAGGTTTAAAAAAAAAAAAATCCCCATTTTTTTAATTGTTGTTATTCCCTCCGTGTGTAGAACACGGTGCGGTTTTGCTGGTGCCAGTAACGTTGTCGCGGAGAGAGCTTAGCGAGCAGGGTGGGCACAGCCCAGCCGCGCCGCCCAGCCCTTCCCTGCTGCACCGGGTGCCCTCTTGCGGGCAGCGGCACGGAGGAGCCGCGCCTGGGCAGCCCGGCGGGCCGCGCTCCGCACCCCGGCCCGGGGGAGCTGGCCGGGCGGCCCGGGGGAGCTGGCCGTGCGGCCCGGGGTGCCGGCGGCGCTGCGCAGGGGGCCGTGGCGGGGCGGGAGGAGAGATGCCTGCGTGTGCAGGAGGGGAGCCGCCAGGCGTTTGCTAGTGGAGTTCCCTCACAGTTTGTCTGGAGGCCAGTTTTGATGTTCTCTGTAATAAGCTTGGCATAAAATAGTGGAAAGGTAATGCTGACACCGAATTGACAAGCAGAGAGAGGAGCATGTTTACAGCAACGTCACATCACCTAGATCTTGCTGTTAATAGAAATTCAATAGTGTTAATAGAAATTCACATGCGCAGGATTTCTGCTGTCCGTTGGAAGGTAATGGTTTGGAAAAGGGAGGGGAGGAGAACCTCAGTGCCTCCCAGTGGATAGTGACAGCCCGTCTATGTGACAAAGCCCTAAAAAAATGTTAATGTGATTCCAGGATGCATCAGGTGAGAGATTTTCAGTGGAGAGCATAAAGGCACTGATGCCTCTGTGCTAGCAACTGGTGGTCCCTCTGGCTGGAATCTGTGCGGTTGCTAGTTGCTTGACTTGAAGAATGACATATTTTTATAATTACCATCAGGAGAGCTAACAGGAAACTACTTTTGTACTCTCGAAAAAACTGAGTGGAAAAAACTAAGCTGAAAAATAATACTGGCACAAGAGCAAATGGGCATGTATAGATAACTAAAATAATACATATAAATAAATTTTAGATGGAAGCTTAAGGTTTTTGTTTCGTTCTTTTAAAATATTGGAGTAGTGAGACTGTGACCAGCCTCCTGTTATGAGTGGTGGGTGAGAAATACCTAACCCACATTGTGGGAGAGTACCTGATGAGGTTAAGAAAATGTAATCCGTGATTCAACAGCCTGTGTTAGCAAAGAACTAGACTTGCGGATGGGGGAGAGGACTTTTTTATATTTGTATGCTTATATTAATTCTGAAAGTTTTGTTCTTACTATGAGCAAGACGCATTGGAAAATGCACACTACCTCCTCAAATTAAGTGTATTCTAATGTTTAATTTATTTGCATTTTTAAAATTAAGCAATATTGAGATCAAAGTGACTGTTTTGCCTACAATCTAGCAGGAAAAAGAGGTTACCAAAACCTGGAGTTGCACTGGATGCCAGTGCTGTCATCCCACCCTAAGTCTAAATACACTTTCTGTAGAACTGTTGAATGCTCTTTTTTAATTCCTTTCTGCAACTTGTATATGTGTGTAAAGATATACTAAAAATAAGTTAGTGTTCAACGTCATCTGAACACAGGAATTTGCTATGTGTTCTTGCATGCTCTTAATACTTTTTGTCTGTTCTTTATCATTATCTCCTTCTGAGCTGAGTCAGATCCCCAGGTCTGACCTGTGACATGGCACAAGACGGGGGGGACAGTACTCGATGGGAAGGAGGGACCGGGGTTGGAGCTGCCTAAGCAGTGCTGTCACTAGCTGCTCATGGCCGTCTCCGCTTGCCATATGTGCAGCAGGAAGCTGCCGCTCTCAGACCCACTGCTCCAAAGAAAATACTCTCGGAGCTTCCACAGCACCTCCTGCAAGCCAGTCTTGCTCAGTGAGCCAGCCTAAAGAAACGAAGTTTTGTGCTTTAAGCCGCTTAGTGGTGTCGTCTTGCCCAGCTGCCAGGAGAGGGTGCTAACTTCTTGCTCTCTGCTGTATCCACCGGGGGACGTAAATGACAGTGTTTGAAAAATGCACCTGACTTCAGGGAAAGCTCCATCTGTTGCTGTTGGTTTCGTTGAATGCAGCTCTCTCCACCAGCAGGCTTTGCTGAAAGTTTGGGCACAGAGTGCTGCACAGATTTCCCAATTCCTCAGACTTTGTGTTGAGCTCGTGGCTTTTCTTTCAGGAATCAGAATATGAAGTCTTTAGTAATATCTCTTCAGCAAGGCAACTATCTTTTTGAAGAGATGACCTCTGTAGTATCACTTCAAAACATCTGCAGGTATTGGGTCCTGCTGATTTTGTTCTTAAGAAGGGTTTTCTCCAAGTGAAGGGTATTAGCCTAAAGGATACAAACAGTTAACAGAGGCATATGCTTTTCTTTCTGATGTGGTTCTCTTAGTTTTATTTTTAGCAAACCAGTATGTGCTGGCTGATGAGACTATAATAGCTATGGCAGTTACTGAACCGTCAGTGCAGAACTGGTAATAAATAACCCAGAAAATATCTACTGCATCTGCATCATACTGAAAGCCTTTCTTGCAGTTGATTCAAAGAGGAAATGGAACTTGGGACCACTTAAGAAAGAAAACACCAGTTACATTCAGCTGAGAACAGGGGACTGACATGTTAGATTTTTAATTAAGACTGAGGCCGTGGAACTAAGCATAGCTTAGAAACATACTGTAGTGAGAGCAGAACGAGGTTCCTCTGCTCTTTCAGGAGTGTTTCAGCTGGGAGAAGTTAGGGATACGAGAAATGTAATGTTTGCTTTCTCTTTTTATGTTTACTCTTCAGTATCTGAGTATTGTGCAGTCAGATTCCTCATCTGCACACAACACACACATACCCACAGAGCACACAGTATTGGGTGCTTTATTGTTGTCAAAGCATGAGTTCACTGGAGAACACATACTGGTTATGTTCTATGCAATTTATGTAACAATGCTACATACAGAATTACTTAGGTTCTTGGATAGAGACATTAAAATTCCTTATTCTGCAATTTGTTCAGATTCATGCCTTCTTAAGTGAGCATGGCAGAAGAGACATCTTCTGTGGTATCGTTATCTAAAGCACTTGTATGTACTTTAAACAGGCTTTTTGTCCAAAGAGGTTGAAAGACGTAGTTTAACAGAAAAAGCCAAAGTTGTGTTCCTGAGTTTGACCTTTAGTTTTGCCTAGCTTGACAGCCCAGCTGTGAGTTGGAAAGCTTTTCAGTGATGGGTGTGGTATTGTCCAGGGCAGGAAGATGAATTGCAGGATATTGATTTAAGGTTGAAAAGATACTCTGAAATGCAAAGGAGATTTCATTAATGATGATTCTGTGTACATTCCAATTTGGGTCACATAATGTGACGTAGTTGTTTCTCTGAAGAGACTGGGTAGCATTTGGCTTGAGGTTTTTCACTAATGAACATGTCTAAATGGTTCCCCCTGTTGTTCCGTGAAGTTTCTGGGAGGTGCTCAAATGTGATGATCTTCTTCCTTTTCAGGTGGATACAAGTTTGCAGAATGGTTTTGCCCCTGGTATGAAGCTGGAAGTTGCTGTCAAGTCTGACCAAAACACCTACTGGGTAGCCACCATCATTACTACCTGTGGGCAGCTGCTCCTGTTGCGCTACGATGGTTACGGGGAAGACCGCAAAGCTGACTTTTGGTGTGATATCATGACAGCTGATTTACACCCCATTGGCTGGTGTGAGCAGAACAAGAAGATTCTCAAAGTGCCTGAAGGTATTGGCTCCATATGGAGAAGTAGGGAGTACATACAAAAGTATGCTTTTGTCCTTTGTAAGCCTGGCAGGTAGTCTTCATAATTGCTGTTATGTGCAGGTGGTGTTGCTGTGATGACAAGTTGAGGTTGTCTGCCATGTTCTTCTGAAATCCTGTGACTTACAGTAGGAGGTTGCTCTTTCACCAGAGAGGAATTAGCTTAATTTCCGAATTGGACTTATTTTTAGAGGCTTGTGGTTATCTTAATCCTCACCCACCAAATTCTACTGCTTTGTCATTTCCTTTAAAGATTTTGTTGTTGTTTTGTTTCTTCTTTTAAGGTGTTAATGGTGAGTGCGTGGAAGATTCTTGTGAATTAGGCAGTGCAAGAGTGTGGTAGTGCCTTGTTGTCTGAATGATCTTTAATTGGCAGGAAGAGTCACAGTCTTTCTTCTTCACTTTTCACTTAGGTATCAAGGACAAGATACCTGACCAGGAGGAATTCCTTCAGCGGGTGCTGAAAGGAGCATGCAGTGCTCCTGCTAACCTGCTGGAGGGGGTAAGTGCTGCAGTGTGCTGCATCTTGGGTTTTGTCTTGGTTTTCCCCTTTGTCATTAAGGGAACCACTGTTCAGATAGTCAGTTCAATTCCTTTTTTAAGTTTAGGGAGCATTGTAGTGTGGTGCTGACCTTAAAGTTCCACTCTCTAGTGTTTCCTATATACGGTAGTTAATTTTGATAGTGTTGCCCTGAAACATATCTGTCACTGCAGGTTTGGGCTGTTCATTAATGCTATCAAAAGAAAGACCTTTTTTAAACTCCCTTAGGTTTCAGTGTTCCTCCTGTTCTGCTCCTCCTTCATACAGCTCTAAGGATAATCCTTTATTTGTCTAGCTTTCATGTTATCCCCTTTCTCAGTTGACTCCTTTCACTAATTTTTTTTTTTATTTTTTTTTTTTGCTAATGGGCAGGTTATTGTTTCACTTAAATCTTGCATCTTTGCTAATGAAGAACCAAATTTTTATCCCCTCCTCTGCACTTAAAACAATATTTGCACCTCATATTAGTGTCTGGTTGTAAAGTACAGAACATAATTTTTTTGAAAAATGCCATTGACATCTTCTTTACAATTAACATTTTTATCTTTGTATCTTTTCTGTCTAGTCATCTTTGTATGCTAGATGACTCAGTTTTAGGAAGAGATTATTCATGTTTCCTTCAAACCTTGAGTATATAAGTGATAATGCTTCTGAAAATGATGATGAGTACTTAAGTGAAATGTGACTGTACCTACAGGCAGTACAGAAGCTCTGATGCAAGCACCAGCAATTCTAAACTTTGTAATTTCTGTTGTCCTGTGTTTAGTAAGGGACCTGTATTTCTTTACTTCTGTATTCATACTTTATTTATGCAAAAAGAATGTGTATAAAGAAGTGGAAGTATGGGATTTGTTTTGGTCTGTTGTACAGAATAATTTGTGTTCTTTTTTGTAGCTTCACAGAGGGAAAAATCCATTAGATCTCATTGCACCAGGCTCCCGACTAGAACTGCAAAACATCCGGGATTCCCTGGAAGCCTGGGTAGTCAACGTGGTAGAAAATGTTGGTGGGAGACTTAAATTGAGATACGAAGGGCTGGAGGATTCTGACAAATTTGACCAGTGGATATTCTACTTGGACCCTTTCCTTCATCAAGTGGGGTGGGCAGCTCAACATGGATATAGCCTGCAACCACCTTTAGGTACTTCAAAACGTGTATCTTCTATATGGTGATCAGAGGCTAGAGAATACTGCTGCTGCTTTGGTGCTCTAAATATGCCTTGTGGGTGCATATAGTCAGTGTGTGATCTGACAAATATTGTACCTAATGAAATGCAAGTGAAAACACTGGTAAATAGTCCTTACAAGACTTTTCACCTACTCATTCAAAAGTTGCTAAATGGTTTTGGCTGTCAAAACTTTCCCCCTGTTTGTGGAAGGGGAAGAGCTGAGGAAGGGATTGCCTTCGTGGCTATTTTTGGTAGGTTTGTAGCCTGGGCGAGAGGAAAGTCATCTGTTTTTGAAGTACTGCTCAACAGAAGCTTTTGCAGTTGGGACTCCAAGCCCACTGGGCTAATTAAGGCCTTGTCTAAAGAGGTATTATGTGGATATGAAGATGTCCTTAAAAATGGGTGCCCAGGGAATGAGTGTGTGGAAGCGGAGGCAGAGGGTGGGACAGATTACCATGTTTACCAGGCATGTGCATGTCAGGGTGGGTCATCAATGAAATGGGGCATAAAATGACTGAGACACAAATGGATTGCTTATGAGCTGAGCAGTGATGTAACACGTTTCCTGATGAGGGGAAACCTTGAGGTAAAGCTGGAAAATGTCGAGCATTCACCCTAAAGCCTTTCTGCAAAGGCAAGTGTACATCTAAGGTTCTGGCACACTCTGTGCTATTAGTTGGGGAAATTTGGGTTGTTTAGAACAGTTGTTTTTCTTGTGGGGTTTTTAAAATGTTTTCCCCTTATGGCAAGAAGAAATCATGCTGAGGAAAACAAAACAATTTCCACTGAAATGACTGAGCATACTACCTTTGCTAGCGCTTGAGCAATCTCTGCTGAAATCAGGATTGTGAACAGGGAGACGCCAGATCACTGAGAGAAAGGAGATGGGTGGATTCCACAGCACTATTTAGGTGAATAATGGCTTTAAAAAATATTAGTTAGCTACTAGACTAATTTCCTTTTTATGTCTACGTAAGAGCCTTTGATACTCTCACAGGCTTGACGTCAGGGATCCTTTGTGCATGATGGCACTGGTACAAGTAGTTCCTCTTCTATCAGAGAGGTGTGTGGTCTTCGATTACAGATGCTAAAAGAGTAACTTAGGCAACTGGGACAGAATTGTGGAACATTTATTGAGGTTTTTGCTTGCTTAGCATAAAACAGACTAGTGTTATCCAGGTAGGATTTGTTTTCTGGTCATACGTTTCTCCAGAAGTTTTCCTCGGTGTTGATGTGACCTGCATTTCCTCAGAAAAACTAGACTGGGCAGCATATGGGTGATACTGCTGCTTGACTTCAGTCCCTTTTTGTAACACATCCAAATGGCTAAGAAAACAGTAAGTTTAAGGAAGGTATTTGCACAGATTCTGAACAGATTGTGAACTTAGCACTTGGAGGAGCACAAATCAAACTGTGTTTTTTGAGGGAAAAGAAGAAGAAAGAAGATTACTTCATTCACTGTTTTCCTTTCTTTTTACTCAAGCCATTAGGTCCTTGAAGGGCGAAGCAGATTGGCAAGAGATCCTGAAGAAGGTGAAAGAGGAGGAAGAGGAGTCGTCAGTTCCTACAGATCTCTTTAAGGTAAAGACGCAATATGTGTAATTTAATTCTGTGGATGATATCATGAAAATGCTGTATTCCTAATAAATTATTCAGGGAAGTCAGTCACTGTTACTGAAACTTCTTAGGCTGTTCTGGTTTGGTTTTTAAATTTTTTTCCTTTCTCTCTCCATTTTAAAAAATCATACTATAATACAATTCTTGTTAAGTTAGACAATGCATCCATCACAGATATGTGAGCAAGTAGTTGTCACACTGGGAAAAATCCCTGGTTCTGATCCCTTATAATGGCATCTCCAGTTGTTCACCAGCTGGTCTTGTGTAGATTACTGTCCTTCTAGAGGAGTGCAGGGTTACTGGAGTCTCTCTAATTGTGTGAGTACATTGAAAAGTTTAATGTGTAACACCTAATCCGTAACCTGATACAGTCACACATGCTGTATAAGGTGTCCTCTTATAACCTGAGTGTCAGTAAATGTTACTAGTGAGTCTGAATTTAAATACACATGAATTAAAATAAAAATTTAAAAAAAAAAAAAAACAACAAAAAAAAACCCAAAACCCCCAACAACTTGACACGTTTTGAGAAGGAGGAATGTAAATTTAGTCCTTCAAGTTCTTAGTTCATTTTTCTCAGCTTCATTTGGACGTGTAAGCAGAACAGAACAGGAGATGCTGTTGCTCTTGAATGTATTGGGTCATATACAGAGCAGGATATACATAATTCTGGAGCAGGAACCCTGTTTTGCAGGTTTTTGTTAGGCTGAAAATGTAGACTTTTATAGTTCTCTTTTAGATTAGCTCATGATGAGTGCTAAAGGTTAGGGGGAAAAAAATTTTGTCTTGACTTTCCAGACCACGCTGTATTATGAAATCTTGCTTTTGCGTGGAGAATATCAGAGGAGGAAATCTTTGGGACTCAATTTCCTAAAACTCATAGAAAACTGTGAGTCTCAGAAGGCATAGTTGGCCTTTGCATTATAGAGAGGTTGCTGGTACTCCGACATGTTTGTTTCTTAGAATGAACTAATAAAAACTCAAATTATCCTCTTCAGTTGAATTACATAAGGTACATATTTTTGATGGAGAAAGGCAGGTAATCACTCTGATACTTCATTTTTCAGGATAAACCTGTGATTGGAGTGCATTCGTTCTCTGAAGGCATGAAGTTAGAAGCTGTGGACCCAATGGCTCCTTTTGTAATCTCTCCTGCTACAGTTCTCAAGGTACTAGGGTTCTTTAATTTGTCCTGTTAAGATTCAATTCCATTGCTACTTCTCTTCTTAAATGCTCAGGAAATTCTCATTAATTGATTATCTTAAAATCTTGACTTAGTTTTCAAATTCAGTATTTTATATGCCTCCCTTAGGGGACAGGTTGCCAGGAAAAAAAAGAACTTAACTGCTGATGGTGAAGACATTGGATTTGAAAGTAGGGGAAAAGTTCCATAAAGATACAAGCTCAAAAGGTCAAATGGCTGAAATTGTCAAACCCAGATTTTTAAAATTAGATATAATCCCTCATAATCTGAGTATCCACTTGAAGATAGATTTGGGGGTTTTGTTTTTGCAAAAGTTAACAGCATTACTATGTACAAGCGCTGATGTTTAAGTAGCCTGGTTTTCAAACAAGGGCCCATACATGGGTTTAAAAGTTAAAATGAAAACTCCTGAACATAATCAGGTTTTGAGCAACTTCTGTCTTCCTATTTTAGTAAACAGGTGAAAGGTTCTAAAGAGACCTGCTTTGATATAGTAAACCAAAATGTTGCCATACAACATAAATCTAGGACATATTTTAATATCTTTTTTTCTATATTTTCTATAAACTGTTGCTTTTTCTTTAGGACAGATAGTCTGTCAATATGATATCTTACACTTTGGTGATCTCTCTTTTTTTAAACTAAACTCCAGTATAGAGTTTCTTCAAATAAGATGCTCGCTTATTACTAAAAAGGTACAACTAGTTCCAAACAAAGCAAAATCATTTATTTTCTCTATATTTTCTTGTCCTGTTCCTAGTTACTTCAGGAGCGTAGTGGTTTTACTTGTGACAGTCCATCCTAGGACACAGTTCAGCCTTGTTGAAATAAGCAATTTTGTTATTACAGAACAGTAATAAGACCGCAAACTCTAATTTCTCTGCATTTTTCATAAGAAAATTTCATATAGCACTTGATCACCTTATTTTTCAAGTGCTTGTACATTGTCTTTTATTATTACTTATTTATTATTACTTATCTGGAAACTTTTATTAAGTTTCCAGATAATGCAGAGGAGTCTGCTGGTTTATGAATCCCATAGAGTCTTTTTTAATTTTTATTTTTTTTTCCCCTCACAGTATTGCAAGGTAAAGGGTTTCCATTGTGCAGTGTTGCTGTTTAATAAAGTTATCAAAATGGGGGAGAGGGAGCAGTAGATCAGAATCTGCTACTTACAAGACCACACGGTTCTCTTTTGGCTAACTACAGGTATACAATGAAAAATATTTCATGATAGAAATTGATGACTTGAGACCAGAGCGTACAACCAGCCAGTCTTACATTTGTCATGTCAACAGTGCTGGTATTTTCCCTGTGCAGTGGAGTCTGAAGAATGGCTTGCATCTCAGTCCCCCACCAGGTATGTTTGTGCAAGCTTGTCATGCTCACTCCTCTTTGAAGGAAGTAGATTGGCAGTCCCCAGAGTGCTATGTTTAGGACAACACTTCTGCAGAAGTATTACATGTAGTAGCACAAGCAAAGAACAAGAAAGATCAAATTCTGAGAAACAGGAGCTTTGAGTTAGTGAAACTGAAGTTTTCTGTGTACGTGCCTGGATTTGAGAAGATGACAGTGGCTGGGGATGTTGGTCATGCATAAAAACCTGAACACTTGGAACGAATGGAGTATGTGTTCCAGGGCTGAAGGCAATGTTGATTTCAGCATTAATTAACATGATATCAGAAGCCTATAGTCTTCGCATTGGATTTTTCCTTCTGATCAAAATGAGACATTGTTATCCAATGTCTTATAATATTTTTAGAATATCTTATCACTTAAAAGTTAATGAAGTATTTTTTTTCCAAGGACCTATCAGGCAAGGTAGCAGATTGCTGAAACATTGCTTCGGGACATAAGGGAATTGGGGAGTGATCCTCAGCTACTGAAATATTTATGCATTTTCTCAAAATGGAAATGTCAATGGTATTGTAAAACCAGGGACTCGGTACTCTTATTCACTGTCACAGAATTCAGAATGCTTTGTTTTAGCTGCGCGTGACATCAGAGGAGCAAAGAGCATAGGATGTTTGTCTCTTGCCTTTCCTTGGGTAAGGTACAAAAAGTGGCTTTGCTTGACCCACCTTTACCTAGAATTTTGCATGTGAAAGATGAAATCTCACTTTCTAGGCACGTGACTGGAGCTGACGAAGATTTTAAGCTTCTCTTCTCATAGGCCCCCTGGAAATGGTGGGCATTCTGAATTGTCTCAAGAGTCCTACTGGCACTGATAAAACTGAGAAAAATAAATAGGTCCTTCTGTGGTTAGGCCCTCTCTGAGGAGTAGTTGAACTTAATGTTTTTAGATTTTCATGTTAATCCTATATTCTTAGACTAGTTTTAAAATTTTGTTTGATATCTTAAACCCTTGTCACAGGTGTCTCTTGTAGGGGAGTGCTTCCAAGGTACTGCTGGAATAACTGCTACAGTTGTCTCCTTGCTAATATACTGCCAGCCTCGAACTATCACGGCAGCACACTTCTGCACACAGTTCCTTCCAGTTGTTTGCTTTTTATTAGATCACAGGGAAGCGAAGTATTTCCTCTAAGTAGAGTTTAATTTGTCTTGCTCTTGGAGAGATGCTCTGTCTCCTGATGGACTCTATTAAGACTCTTCCCTTCAAACATGTATGCAGATTTACAGCTATTAGCAAACTTGACGAACTTAAGACGACTAACTGCTCTGTTTAATGGCTTGGTATTTAACATGTGTTTGAGAGGGTAATATGTTGGTATTGGGCACGTTTTAGGTGCTCTATTCTAAAAAAATTTTTAAAAAGTTTCAGAGTTGACATGACATTAATGAAGTAATCTTGCAGAAACTTTGCCAGAATTTCATCTGTACCCTGTGTAAAGGATGCAAACGCTTCCCCATGTTTCAATTGTTGCCCTTATCTGCTTAGCAGATGTGCTCGATTCGTGCTTCAGGTTGCTCTCTGTGAAGTCACTTTTAGTTTGACACCATTTCAAGTCAAAAACGGGAGTCAAGGTAGACCAGTGCCCAAAAGCCACTCTGCAATGAAAATAAAGAGGGTATCTCAAATATGTGAGAACCATGCTATGGGCTGACCTCAGATGGCTCAGTGAAGCCCTAGTCAGCTGACAAACTTGAGTAACCCAAACAGATTTCAGTAACCTATACTTCATGTCAGCTTGAAATTAGTCATTTGTTCTCATGCTGTTAAACTAATTCCTTTGCTTTTTCTTCACCTAGGTTATCCTGGGCAGGACTTCGATTGGGCAGACTACCTCAAACAATGTGGTGCTGAGGCAGCTCCCCAGAGCTGCTTCCCTTCGGTAAGGTTCTCTTGCAGAAAAATCTCTCTTCTGTTACGTGAATGACTCTTGATTCCAGGGAGAAGAACCTTTTGCATGTTTTTTACTTAAAGTACCTGTGATAACTGAGGAAATGAAAGAGTTAAGAAAGTGCAAATGGATGTGAACAGTAGTAGGTGCATGCCCACTTCCTAGATAAGTACGTGGTGGACCAAATGCTTCAGTTGTGATAAAGCAGATTGAAAAGAAATTAGCGTTTTGTAAAAATGAGATGTGTCGGAGTTCATGGAATAGTCATAAAATAGTATCAATCCTTGGCACTCCTGTAATTGTGGAAACAGGGCCTTTTAATAGACCTTGTTTTCATTTACTTAGTGTACTCTTTCAGTCTTCCTTCCTTTCAGCTTGAAAAATTCATTCCATTGTATTAATCAATACCAAGTCATCTTAAATTAGTACCGGATAATAATTTTACATTAATCAGTGCCTGAAGTACTTGCTAGATTTTGGGCTTTTGTTGGTTCAGTGACAGTATTGCTGTCTCCCAAAGCAGAATACCTTGTCAAGCAGAAAAGGGTACTATTAACACTGCCTTCCAATTCCATTTACAATACTTGGGCTATTGCAGTGCTTAGGGGAAGAAATTAAAATGAATAATTACCATTTTTTGAAGAGGGTGTTGCTGGCTATGAATTCTTGTTGCCCTTGTTCTGTCTTGTAAGCTGTGGCATCCTAGAACTGGTCATTGAATTTATTATCCCTTTTCTGAGAAGAGTTGATCACTGTAGGCTAGTTCCAGAATTCATAATGTATTGATCCTGTAATTATGTTGCAGAGTGGCTCTGGGAGGAAGAGTCCTCTGTCTGGCTGTTACTTCTTATCTTTAATTCAGGTGCTTCAGAGCCGGATAAATACCCATTCTTACATTTTAGGAATTTTTTGATAAATGGGGACTAAATTGGTGAACAAAGTGAAATCCTACTTATCCAAAAAATGTAAAATGAAAAGAAAACTTCCTTTGCTGTCTGCCAGAACTCACTTGGATGAGGCAGGAATGTTATTTGCATACGTAAAATGGATTTCCAAGCTAACAGAATAGAATAGAGAGCCTGGTCAGACTGTTTGTCAGACTTATCACTTACGTAGCAAGCAGCAGAGAATTCCTGGTTGCTCCGAATGCACTCAGTCCTTTCAGAGAGTCTCAGCATCCTTATTTTTGAGTACAAACAGGTTCTTTTTAGGTCTGTCTATAGAGCCTTTTTTAACTTAAATTCTTTGTAGTTCATAATATATCTATCTTGTATTTAATGTGCTAATTATCTGAAATTTCCTCTGACTGCATGAGTATCTTTCTATGTTACTCTAACACTGAGGCTTTTTTGTGTTGCTCCTGTTCATGGCTATTCATATCATATACTAGATATACAGATGGTATTTTACTGAAGTATTCTGTCTTTTTCCTAGTTAACTTCTGACCATGGATTTAAAGAGAATATGAAACTTGAGGCTGTGAACCCAGTTGATCCTGAAGAAGTTTGCATTGCTACAGTCACCAAGTTGAAAGATTCCTACCTGTGGCTTCAGCTGGAGGGTAAGCCTGATGTGGGAGAAGAGAGTAGCACTTGTATTGGTTCTTCTGTAGTACCACCATCAAACCTGAAGAGTATCTGGAGCAAACTCACTGCCTGCTGAATATGGGCAGGAAATCACCATTTCCTCAAGGAAAACACAGCAAAAACCCATTTGCATTGTCTGTTTCCCAGTTAGCCTTGGATGGCAAGGCTTATTTAAGCCAGACAAAAATGGCATTTGTGCATTGCAGTGTGTTGGTGCTAGGCTAGTGCACTGTGCGAAGTGCTGATCAGTGCCTTTTAGAAAGCAAGGGCCTTGTAACATTTTTACAAATGGGTGACTTGCATTCTGAGCGAGCTTTGGCCAGACCTAGGAAGAAAACTTTTAGAGAGGTTCTTCATTAAGGTAGAATAGGCCTATGTCAGCCATTCTCCATTATAATCCCATTTCTTGATTGGAAGTACACCAGCGTGCACTTAACTATGCACTGTGCATCTCTGCTAAACTGTGGATGGCAAATTCCCATCTCCAGCCTTTAGGAGGAAGCAAATGAGGTCAGGAAAGAATCTGGTCAATAAAAGGGGATGAATAAACAATTGATATTGTATTCCAGATATGCCATAAGTAAAATCAGCTTCACTGGCAAACATATAGCAAGCATTAACCAAATGAGGTTTTTCATTTTTATGAGTTGTTTCAATTTTTGCTTCTCTAAACTAAACAGGCTCCAAGAAGCCCGTCCCTGACTGTATAGTGAGCGTGGAATCAATGAATATATTTCCAGTGGGCTGGTGCGAGACGAATGGATATCAGCTCAGACCTCCTCGCAAAGCAATAGGTATCAGTTCTGTTCTATTTGCAGCGGTCAGCTGGGTTGATAGAGATGGCGAGACCTTCAAAGGCAGGCTACTGCAGAATTATTGCAGGCATCACTGAATTCGGAAACACTCACATGTACAGAGAATCCATGCCTTGTGCAACTGTTCCCCTGGCTGTTAGGTCCAGTTGGAATCCATACAACAACTCCAAAACAGGCAGTGTTGGCTTGAGACCCTTGCATGCTGTACGAGCACGTGGAAACCATCCATTAGTCACAATAAAGAAATCCGTATGTGTGTGTATGCACACACACCCATGCTATGCATATACTTTTGTCTGAGCTGTTCTTGCCATGTGTCTGACCCTGATACTGATTTTACACTTGCACTTGTGCAAGTAAAATTAATGCCATAACAAAACAGTGTTGAGTGTGTATACGTTTTACAGTTGAAATAAAGGGGACCAGCTTTCTAAATGGGCCAGAGGGTTATGATCCCTTAATGACAAAATGTGGAAAAGTAAATCCTACCTGTTTTAACTACACTAGTGTCTTCTCTCAACTGATTAGTGAGCTCTGTTTATTAAAGTTTAATGGGAGTTGGAGAAACTGAATAACTTCCTGAATGTTTATTAAGTAAGATATTAAAATTGTAAGATTGGAATGAGCTGTCATTTATTGCAAGTCAAAGCAAGAGAAACTAATCTGAGACATGTCTGCACTGCCAAGGACAGAAGTAGGGGGTGGGGGGGACCTAATTAGAGAAAAGATGCTTTAGAAAGAAAAAATCCAGGAGTTTGGGGACAAAGCCTGAAATTGCTGAAGAGGCACATATTGCATTACCTTGTTTAATAATAATACTTGATTGTGAAAGCCAGAATTAGCAAGTGGACCCATCACCTAGTTGACTTTCTTAGTTGCAACAGTGTTTTCCTCCATAGTAATCAGCTTAAGTCATATATGTTTCTGACCAGCTGATTTCATTCCGTTTCAACATTAAATGGTGTTGAAGTTCCCTGTGCCAGTAAAGTGGTGAGTTAGGCCTATGAACCTAATCTTTGGTTAGGTTTCAGCACCTTTGGATGCTGAAAAAGAAAGCAGATAGTTCCTTTTTGGCTGGTATTACAGGTAGTTTAGGGGCTATGATGCAAAGAAAGATGCACAAAAGGTGAGATTTCCTAGAAGACTGGGGATATGCATGCCTGATTTAATGAATTTTTAGTGAAAGTTGAAGTAAACCTTTTGGGTTACTTCAAATTACATGGGCCAGCATGTCTCTAGTGCAGATGGGTCAGCTATCTAACCTTGCGGTGACTTTGAACATGGATTCTTTTTGGCATATAACTTAGAGGAAATGAGTCTATTATATATATTGTACTAGAATTTTCATTCGTTTGCCTCCCATACTTTGCTGTTTATGTTTTCTTCTTCTTCCTTTCAGTAAACAAGCAGAAAAAAATTGCAGTAGTTCAACCAGAGAAACAGTAAGTGACAGGTTTTTTGCTTTTATTTTTTGTTGGGGTTTGGGGTTTTTTTCTTTTTCTAATTGGTAAATCATGTTGTCTTAGGGGAGATTTAGCTTTACAGAAGTGCTACACTGAGGGTTGAGAGATTCCACAATCCATTTATCTTAATGGTGGTAGTTCTGCTGATGTTGAAAAAGACCTCTTGCACTGCTATAGTAGGAGATAGAAAGCATGGAATTTGTTTTTTAACAATGCTAGTGCAACTCAGCTGAATTATTGAAGAAGTCAAGTCATTGAAGTTCTGGGGTTGAAATTGTTAAATTTCATTTTTCATTTTTAAAAGATTGCATTATCTGTGAGTACTGGAGTGCATTTAGGAAAAACTAGCCTGACCTTAAGACGGTGTTCGTAAGTTTGTGCTTGAGCCTTTTTTTTAATGGTGATTAATAGGGAAAATTACTGGATTCCCTTTTGGTTGTATTCCCTTCTTCAATAATACAGTTTCTGTAATGTAAACATGCTTAGAAGATGTGGCTGCCTTAACATGTAGCTGTGATTTTGCACAGCTGATCGGAAAATTTGGCTTTAGTGTGAGCACTGTCATTTAGTAGATTAACTTCTAATAGTTCCTTCCCAGATTAAATTTGGCCCAGACTAACCAAAAAGGAGAGTTCTGCTAATATCTACAATTTGTCTATAAACTCTGTGTCATGCATATGAAAATCCTTCATATGAGCCTGCTCAAAAATGCTCAGTAGAATGCCTGACAGTTGGTTTTATTGACTCTTACAGCTTTACAAACACCAGATCTGTCAGTAGTCCTGCCAATGTTTTCATTGCTCCTAAAATACTGAGCAGACTGTTCTTCCACGTTTTGTAATTGAAATTCTTACCAGAGTACTTGAGTCATTTTGGTTGTATTTTGTTTAAAATCCATCTTTTTCAAAATGCATAAGGTAAGACTGTACGCTTGCCTTGTGCCATGAAATGTGAAATGAAGTTAAAGGGAGGCAGAAAATGTAGACTGTTGTCAGTAGCTTTGTGTAGTGTGTTTATCAGCATGGTAGCCCATACACCTCAAGCAAGGACGGATTGCTGCTAGCTGTAGCAGTACAGTAGTCCTTTCCAAATTGAATTTGATAGTTCTTGCATGTTGTTATTGTGAAACAGGGGAGGTATAAAAAGCAGATTAATAAGGCTGGACCTGGAGAAAAAAAAATTAAATGGTTGGTTTTAGTAACTGAGAGGTGACTATCCTTACCATCTGTCCCTTTTCCCAATCTTCTTCTTTTCATTTCAGAATTTTGTCTTCAAGGACAGTTCATGATGGACTAAAGAACCAGGAACTGAACTCTTCTGACTCAGGTATTGATCAGAGAGGGCGGGCTAACAAAGACAAAATCCTGTAACAGTTCAGCTGCCTCATCATTCAGCTGCTCAACACTCTTCTGTTCGGAGAGGGGAGAGGAGGAAAGGGTTTGAAGATTTTCATCCCTTGATGATTTGTTGAACTTTAAAAAAAGAATGAAACAAACAAAAACCTACAGTTACTTGTGCCCTGCAATTGACATGTGCATTAAACCTGGAAATTAGATTTTTACACCAGAACATCCCCCCCGAGCAGAGGATATGTGGAGCCAAATGTGTACTGTGACCTATGCAAATGATTTTTTTATTGTCACCTGTTATGTTTAATAATGTTGGGAGAAACATAACAGGCACGCTGCATCTGTGCTCGTGAGTTGTTAGATTCTAGCTTTGGGAAGCAGGTTTGTCTGTTTTTTATGATAACTTCATCATCATGATAAACAAAAGCAATTCAAACAGTAAACTGCTTTGTGTGCCAGATGGCGAAATCTAATAATTTTCTAAACTGTTGCAAGAATGAATATGATGAATAAGTACATCTGCTGGTGAAACAGTCATATGGATCTATCTGTTTGGCAACAAAATGCCTCTTCTGCTGTTTCCTGTACAGTGAAATGCACATCTGAAGCTGCACCAAATGCAAGCTTTATAGAAATGATTCGTGCTTACTTAGCATTTTAATTAGCTTTTAATAGAATCATAAGGTAAATTGGACTTCATTTATTTATCTGCCAGTTACCAACTACTGAATTTAAGATCTTTAAGTGATAGTGTTGCTCAATCAAGAAAAACTACTACACTGCTAGGGTAAAACAATTTTGTATTTATACATAAGTATCTTGCAATACATATTTTACATAACTTTAATTTTGAGCAGCGTTGAACTGTTTAATAGGTTTAGAAAACTTGATGTCACTTCATCAAAGGTCGCTTCATCAGTTGCTGCATCTTTTGTTTGCTGAATGAGGGAAAAGAGTCTAAAAATGCAAAGCAATGTGATATTGCAGTTTAGGATAAACAGGGGAGAATAACTTTGCCAGCTTCTCTGGTGGCAGAAGTTTGAGGGAGAGATAGTTACTTGACTGGAAAATTTATCCATAATTGCTGTGTAGGAAGTGCTTTTCCTACCAAAAAGTTGGGATTGTCGTCTTCTTGCCTGTTCTCACTGGTGCAATACCATGAAGCATCAGACTAGGCAGGAAGAAATGCTGCTTTTCTGATAAATGACCAACTTTATTTCCTATAGTTTGACAATTTGCAAGCATGTGTGTGAAGTATGAAAAATATTTTGGCAACATCAAATAACTAGTGCTGTCATTGCAAATGTGACACTGAAATTCATGTCATTCAAGACTTTTTTTCCCCTTGTTTTTTACAGCAGGCAAAATATTATGTATTGCAAGAAATCATTCTTTGCTGGGGAGGTTGTAGCATGTGATTGAAATCTTTGCTTTCTCGTTTCTCAGTGGTAATTAATGGAAAGTACTGCTGCCCAAAGATCTACTTCAACCACCGGTGCTTCTCAGGGCCTTACCTTAACAAAGGCAGGATTGCAGAGCTTCCTCAGTCTGTGGGACCTGGGAACTGTGTTCTTGTTCTGAAAGAGGTGAGGTGGTTGTACATAGTGAACCTGTATATAGCAGTGTATCATAAATGCTAGAGTGTCTCTCTAATTAGAGATGGATAATCAATAAATTGAATTGATAATGAGTAAAGAGTGGGTTTTGTATAAAACCAATTGTAAATCATGGACTGTTTTATGAATGGCTGGAAAGAGTAAAAGCATCTTATTTATCTGAGTTACAGGCAGCCTTCTACTGCTAAACTTTATTTTAGGTTAAAACAGAGTAACATGTAATTACCACAATTGAAGGAGTTAGTATCTTTTTATAGCTGTAGTAAATGCTTAAATTTTAATTAACAGAATTTAGCTTCAGGTAATCCCAAAATTCCTTTACAGTTTGCACAGTTGATGTTAAAACAGGAAATACAGATTTTCTTAGTAGAAATGGCAAACTATTTTTGGAAATTGGAAAATTAAAAGAATTCTCTGTGTTTTATAAGTCAGATATGATTTGCAAAGATCAGATGAAATTGTGGTTTTGCTTTCTAACGTAACTGAGGGAAGGGAAGAGGGAGGAAGAGGCCATTCTTTAATGCCAGAGAGCCTCTTCTCCAGAACATGTTTCACAGCAAATTTATAGATACTTTAGTGCAATAATTATTTTTCTGAAATCTTCAAAAAGGTCATGTTGGGTGGTTATTATCTGACCTGAGAGGCTGCAAGTTTCCCAAGGCATAACGATATGTGCACACTTGAGTTCTCATGAAGCAATCACTTTAAATGCAGGAATTGGCTCAATGTCTCTGGAATTTTTACCTTGCCTACCACATATCATAACTGGGAGAGACCTTAAGAAAGACTTTCTGGCAGACATGCTGTAAAACAAGAGTCCAGTGGACAAGAGTCAAGCTGATTATTGAAAAAGTTCCATTTTTGCATACAGAAAAGTACCCCATCCTTTCTGCAAGTTTCAGTACTCTGATGTAAGCACTCCGAAAGAGCAAGTGTGAAATTCTGTGGCAGCTTCATTTAACCTTGAAGGTTTAACCTGCTTCACTGCCTGAAAGCATAAAGTATGCACAAATCCTGCTGAGGTACCGATGCTGAGTGTTGCTAAAAGTTCAACCAATATGCTTAGTTGTATTCATTTCAATTATGACTCTTGCTCAATGTATGAATCCTAGAGTGAGTTTGGTACTTGCATTATATTTAATACTCTTCTTTTGAACTATAGACCTCTGGACTGCTGCATTAGTAGGACTAAAGCTGTGAATTTGTTACGTCAAGGTTCTCATGCACCCAATTTGGGAATAATTTGGAATAAGCACATACTGAAAATAAGAAATACAGTTTGAATGCACACTTTGTACTATCCCCCACTAACTTCAGGCTATTCACAACTTTGAGTTACTTTACAGCACCAGAGAAATTCTCATTGTATTATAGTACAGGCCTTATCATGGTTCATGAAAGCAAAACAGAGGAGAGCTTAAGATTCTGCAGGATGATTTTGTAGCAAGTAGTGGGTTGGCAGGCAGCAAAATCCTGCAGCATTTTTTGGCACATCTTCACATGTCAAACAATCTCTAAGATAATCACTCAGATTTACCCAAGGTTATGCAAGTTTTGTGGTATTCAGCCCCGGGCTTTAATTTAGTGACGTGTAATTCAAGGGCAATGACTTGGAAATTGCTAGATACACTCGTGACTCTGCAGACAAATTATGAAGGTTTGGCAAGGCCCAAAGTGTCGACTGCTCTCAGTTTTCATTTTGGCAGTATCGGGAGGTATCTGTCATCCTGCTGTGAATGAGTGCTTTGATGCTAGAAAATTTGGATGAATAGAAGTAATTTCCTATTCTACCCTGGCACTTTAAAACAGATGTATTGTACAAATAACTTAAACATGTTTTCTCCTCTTCCCTCCCTCACTGTAGGTTCTCACTTTATTGATCAATGCAGCTTACAAACCTAGTCGTGTCCTGCGAGAACTGCAGTTGGATGAAGAGGCTGCATGGCATGGGCATGGAGAGACCCTAAAAGCCAAGTAAATTCTTGTCGTGTTCCCTGTTTAGTTGATCCCAATAGCAACGTTCTCTGCAGTCTATGCTTTAACTTCTCACATTTCAGACAAGGAAAAATTGCTTATAGCATATCAAGATGCTGACAGCCATTAAACTTCCAAATCTTTATAAACTTCTTTATGAATGTCTGGTGAAGTGCATCTGATTTCAGTGCTCCTTTATGCCAGGTGTGCTCTGCTATGGGCATGTAAGCAGCTAGTGGTGAAGAATGGTGTGGTACTAGTACAACACAGCATATGCACTGGTACAACATAGCATATACACTGCAGGTGAGGTTTAAGGTAATTTAATTCACCTGAAGATAACTGTCAGTATTTTAAAGCAGAAGCACATCTGCTTAGGAATCTTCTCAGATTTCCATGGCACTTCCACACAAATTTCTCAGTGGAAGAAGATTCCTCTGAATTTATGTTATAGCAGTGCTCTGAAATGGCCTGGCATGGAAGTCTTTCTACAACAGCCTACCCTAAAGCGCTCCATACTTTTCCTGCTGAGCTATTTGGGTTGAAGCTTCTTTGCAAGATTATTTTGTGGCTAGGAAAAAAGCAGTGATCATATTTACATATATTTGATAAATCCAGATACTCCTTTATAGTCTAGTGATGGTCTTGTAATTAGGTCGCTGTGTGTACTAGAGATTAGATTTTCCCAATGTGCCATAGCACACTTTCCCACATAGTTTTGAACATGTCAGTAATTCTTTTGTTGGATCAGTTTCATATGTAAAAAGACACCTTTCTATGTATTGAGGGATTGCTCTGGATTTGGACAATAGGAAGATCAAGTGAAAGGTTAATGTAAATAGAAGATGTAGCTGAAGAATAGAGAAAAAAAAATTGTTTGGTTTCACTGAAGTTGCTGTGTGCTTTCTTTTATCACAGTAGTGACACCAGGCATATCTGGACTATGATGATATAGCTCTTTCTTTCAGTGCATTAACTAGATACTTGCAGGCCTGAGACATCCCTAATAGATATCAGCACGTGCCAGTAGCTGTGCTGCGAGAACAGAGCAGAAATGATGAATGACTCTGGCAGATATTTCACCGTGTGGCTCTGTCAGTGTCATGGCAAGGCTGATGAACAAAAAGAAATCTTTTCTTAATTTAAATCAAACAGGAGCAATATGTGGAGTCATGGCAAGTGACTGTCCTGATGAATTGTTTAGCAATTAGATGAGAGCTGATTGGAAATGTGACAGCAGTTCATTTGTTTGCCATAGTATGTGCATAGACTGGCTCACTAGAAGCTGACTGCTGTTACCTTTATTAGCTGAATTGGTGCACTCTGTCTTGGGTTTAGGGACCAGCTGTCTACATCACAGCGGACACTTCTGCAGTGCCATAAAAACAAAGAACAAACCATCTGTGAACAAAGAAAACAAAACATCTAAACTCTGGGATGGTCCTCTCAGATGGTATTTTATAGTCGCTGTCAGGGCAGCGTTGCTGTGTTTGGTACTGCAGGCATCTCTCTGGTGCTGGCTTTGTTTCTTTGCTTGAGGATCTGTCATGAGAGGCAGGACTACCTGTTTCCTGGGCTCGTCCATTCTTAAAGTTCCTCATTGCTCAGGCTTTCCCTGAGTTTGATCTCAAAGCAATATTCTTGTACACCTCTCAATGAAGTACTTTTATGCTGGTAATTAGAGGATTCCTGAATTATGATGATATTTTCAATGCTAGGTACAAAGGGAAGAGCTACCGTGCAACTGTGGAAGTTGTGAGGACGGCAGATCGGGTGGCAGATTTCTGTAGAAAAACATGCATCAAGCTGGAATGTTGTCCAAACCTCTTTGGCCCTCAGATGGTTCTGGATAAGTGTTCAGAGAACTGCTCTGTCCTGACAAAGACTAAATACAGTGAGTAGGCCGCTGATCTCAAACCGAGGTGGGGCTTGGGGTGTTATATTTTGGTTTTCTTCTGGCTTTGGCTCCAGCAGGAATCCAAAATGCATTGCTTTGTTTACACAAGGAGCAGCTCAAGCACTACATACACAGGCCTACAAAATATCCATGTGCCAGTGTGTAGGGGAGAAAAAATTAATTCTATATTAAGTGGTAGAAGCATGGCTTAACTTTTTGTTGTGTGCTTAAAGCTTTATCATCTTAAGACAACTTTTGGGACAAGAACTGACTCTAATACTGTAATTTAAGTGGCATTGTAATTGCTTTTACCAATTTGTTGTGGAACAAAATAAACACCTTCAAGCTCTTTTCTTAGCTTTTTGGGGTTTTAGGTTTTTAGGGTTTTTTAAACTAACTTTAACCATCTGACACTGTGAGACCAAACAGTGCATTGAGGCCATGTTTAAAAACTACAAAACATGACAAAAAGCGCCATTAAATTGGACGAGTCTGTGGCTGATGATTTTGGTATAAAATCTGATCATTCGGGGCTTCTCAGAGATAGAGGAAGGAAATCTTCATAGGGCAAATAAAATTGATGAGTAACTCTTCTTCCTTAAACCAAATTGAAGAGGAAAATATAGACATAATAATTTTGAAGTTTTGCAGAATTGGGATTTCTATTGGGAAATGTCCTTCTACTGATTTTCCAGTCCTGATGATGGACAAACTTAACTAGTGACATTGAAGGTGCATTTCAACATGGTGCTCCTTTCTTCTGTCCTGGTAGCACACTATTATGGAAAGCGGAAAAACAAGCGGATAGGTAGGCCTCCGGGTGGCCACAGTAATCTGGAAGTAGCCATGAAGAAACCAAATAAAAGACGGAAGAGACGAAAACATTTTTTTGTTCATAAGAAAAAACGTTCTTCTACTTCAGTGGATAACACTCCAGCTGGATCTCCCCAGGTATGAGACTGCCAACAACTTTAATAAATACGGTATGTGATCTTCAACTAGCTACATTTGAAGCACCAGACTGTTAGTTTCTTGTAACCTCAGGTTACAGCTGAAAAAAGGGTGGCAAATGTAGCTTTTGTCCCAAACTTCCCATTTTTTTTATTTCATCACTTGTGGTTTTTTTTTTCCCCCTACCTCTTCAGGGCAGTGGGGGAGAAGAGGAGGATGACCAGGATGAGATAGATGAAGAATCTCTGACTGAGGATAGTACCTCAGAGCACCAAGACGAATTGCTTGAGGAATCAGAGGTATCAGAGAAGAAATCGCTGTCCTCCTCTCCTACACAGAGTGAACTGTCTCATTCCCTGGCTCAGGACAGAGACAAGCGGAAGAGGAAGCTCAGGACCTTTTCCTTTTCTGATGATGAAAATAAACCTCCTTCGCCAAAGGTAACTTCGAATGTAGATTTGCGTTCTAGCTTGCTCGCTGTTGGGCAAGCACAAATATCTCGGGAGTATTAAGCATCATACATGTGTTCTCATAAAATACTCTGTTACCCCATAAAGGGCATTGTGAATACACTACAGAATAATTAAAAATCATTATTTTTATTACAGTTGTATTACAGGACTGTAATAAAGATTAAACAGAAAGCTGTAGACAGAACGGTGAACTTTCCATTTCCCAGCTTTTAGCGCTCCTCTTGGTTCAACCTGAGCAGTGATGTTGTGTTGACCAAATCCTGGTTTTATATCCCTGCTTACTGGCTATAGCATCGTTATAGCCACTCTCAGCTCAGTGCTATTCTGCACATCTCTGCTAACCAAGAAACCTCTACAGTTTGAGCTCTCATTAGAGCTTTATTTGGCAGCTGAATGTTTGAGTGTGGGGGAGTAGAGGGGAGTGTTGGTCCATTGCATATATAACATTTTGGGAATTCTTTTTGTGCTGGGTGGCTTGTCTAGGACATAAAGATGGAAGTTGCTGAAAAGCTGCAGCTGGACAGTAACCCTCTGGAATGGAGCGTGGCTGATGTTGTACGATTCCTCAAATCCACTGACTGTGCACCACTGGCAAGAATTTTCCTTGATCAGGTATGATTTTCTGTCTGTTAAAATGTTGAATCTGTTACTTTGCTTCTTATCCTCTAATGAATCACAAAAAGAAGCTAGTTTAAATTTTATAACAGGATTTTGAGGAAACAAATGCATGCACAACCTTCTGCAGTTTGGGAGGGGTCGGTTAAGGGAATGGCCAGAATTTTTCAGGTTTCTTAGTACTCAGTGGAGGATGTTTTGGTCTGTGGGGCATCTGAATCCCAAAACTATAGAGAATGCCTACAACCAAGCAGCATGAAGGCAAGAGCTGTTCTAGGAGATACAGTTTTGCCACTTGTGTTGACTTTTCCAAATGATAAATGTTTTCCATTCTGCAGACTAACTGCAGGTATCAGAGTGGTGTACAGCTGCACAACAGGTGAACGTATTTGTCCTACTTCAACACAACTAGAGTGCAAACATGGGTCACATTAACATTGTTCTTGCATCTTGGTTAAAATTTGCCATAAAAAACATCATCTATCAAAACTGTAGTAGTGGAACTGGTGATGAGTATGATTTATGATAGGTGTTCCAGAAGATGTACTTTTCCTTGTAGAACCTCTGTTTCTTTAGAAGAATGCAGAGGTTAGGTAAAGTGCACTGCACTTTCTTGGTTTCTGTTATTAGATTTATTTTTTAAAAATAGCATCTCATGAGGTTCTGTCCCTTAGCCAGTGAATTTGAGCTGACATTTTAAGAAAGGAGTTAATTTGTTGAGAGAGAGAGAGGTTTTTTGTTTGGGTTTTTGGGTTTTTTTTAAGCTGCCTGGAGTAGCATGAAAGAAATGTCTAATTCACAAACGGTCGTGAGTCTGAAATTACAGCAAGTCAAAGCCGAAGGAGCAGGGAAAATAAAAATGCAAAGTCACTATGGAGTTTTTGTCTTCTGACAGGAAATCGATGGCCAGGCACTGCTGCTGCTGACCCTGCCCACCGTTCAGGAGTGTATGGACTTGAAGCTTGGGCCAGCTATTAAACTTTGCCATCACATTGAGAGGGTCAAACTTGCCTTTTACCAGCAGTTTGCTAACTGAGGAGCAGCCAAGTTGAAGTGGACCTTTGAAGCACAACTACAAAAACATGCTCCTCCTCTCTAGCAAGGAAAGCCAAATGAAGTTAAACTGGGGCCCTGGTGACCTAAGAGCATCTGTCAGCCTCAGTTTTTCACTTTGAAAAAAGGAAGACAACATCTGGAGCAAAATGCCAATGCAAACACAGGGGCTACTCTACCAGCTGCCAGCTCGGGAACACAATAGTCTCTTGCTCTATGGTTCCCTTTTTTTAATGTATTTTTTAATGATTACAGAAAAGTCTCCTCTGGTGGGAAATGACATTTCAATAGTTCTGTTGGCACGGAACTTTAAAAGGAGAAACGGATCCTGTTTACGTTAGCATGTAGGCTGCCAGAAATAACCTTTCTCTGTTCCTGATGATTCACAGAATCCCCTTCCCTCCCTGTGGACGAACACTTGCTTTACCACAGCACTGGCTTTGGAATGTGCTCTTTGCACATTCACGTGTTAATGTTGAGTTTTTTAATGAATTTGTTCATCGTTAGGACAACAACGTGGCCACAGGGTTCTGAATGTGTAGTATAGCGAGACTGTGGTTCCTTTGGGGTTTTTTTGTTTATTTTGGGCTTTTGTTTCATTATTGTTGGGTTTTTGTTTTGTTTTGTTTTTACTACCTCTGTAGCCTGAACAGTAGAAGTGATGAACTGAAAAGGGAGGGAACTACTTCTGGACAAATCATCTGTAGCTGCACAGCAGCCTCTCTTCTGTAGGCATGCCAGGAGTACAAACTAGTATCAGCAGACAGAGCTTCTGTTCCAAAGCTTTAGCTGAAACCTGTGTAGGCTTAACCTGGATGTTACCTTTTTCTCGGATGTCAGAAAACTTAATTATTTTGCACTTCTCTTAGAGACAGGCTGTAGGAAAAAAAGAAGGAAAGAGGAAGTGCCTCTGCATTTTCTATATTTCAGTTGTCAGATTTTTTTGTGTGTGTGTGTGAAGTTATTTCCTTTTTCTTATAGCAAACAATGGGGTCATGTACACAGAGCCTGTCAGCAGACTTTTGCTTTGCTACCTGAACATCTTTTTAGAGAATAAACTAAGAAAACTGCAATCAATAGAGGACTGCAACTTAGCTCTGCCAGTGTTTGCATACTGGAAACTGGTATGAGCATGACTTTGTATTTTTAACTATTTACAGCTGCTCAGGATCTGACTTGGTGAAAATGTGGGGGGTTGGGAAGGGGTTTGTGTGCTTTTTTTAGAGAAAAGGAAAAGGACAAGAGGGACATCTAGTTCCATCAGTAGAACCACAGTAGGACAAACTGCTGATTTTAATTTTCCAGGGTAATAAAACCCAATCAGCCACTTGCTGTAGACCTGTGCTTTACACTTCAAGTAACAGGGCTTACCTTACTTTCCATTCAAGATGCGGGAAACTTGCATCAGGCTCAAGATCTGCATCAAATAAGCATTAGGTTTCAGACGGCCTGCATTCATTCACTCTGCCTGTTCTCAGAGCATTTGGAGGAGCGCAGGCAGGAGCTTTATGTGTACAGCCCTAGTTCTTTATCTGCTATTCAAATACATTTTTGCAGAAAGCCCCTGGCATACTAAGGCATTTGAGGTAGGAAGGTGCTCACTGCAGGAATTTGTTTAGGAAAGATGCATTTGCTGGTTTCTGATAAACACTGGTTACTCTGGTCAAATGGATTGATTCAAGTGTCTCTTAGGCCTAACGTGATCGGTTATTCTGATGCTGTGAGCTGTAGGATTCGGTGAGGAGGTCGTCTGTAAACTAAGAGCTGAGTTTGCACAATCTTTGTGTCTATATCTGCCACATAGGTGTTGGGCTGAAGGATTCAGCGAGGAGGTCGTCCATAAACTGAGCTGAGTTTGCACAATCTGTGTGTCTGTACCTGCCACATAGGTGTTGAGGGGGAGCAACCTCCAATGAAAACTGTTTAGAGTAAGCAAAGCTAAATAACTGGGGTTTATTTCTTTTGCCTCTTAGAATAACTGCCTAGTCAAGGCAGAACTATTTACAGAAGTGCTAAAATCAGATATTTTTTTTTTCCATTCCAGAATCAAAATGTAAATGTCAGACAGACTGTTTACTAGCTGAGTATTCTTAAGGAAGGGAGGGCAGTGTGTAGCTAGGACAATTTTTTCTCCCAAGTTGTAAGCAAAGTCTGAAAACATAATTAAACTGAAATCAAAGTGCCCCTTCTTCCTCACACCAGATACGTGGCCAATAAATGGACGTTTTGGCTCTTCATGTTGTGCTTAGGTCATCTGCCTGTACTCCAGTCCCTTAGGACAAGCTCAGTGATAAGCCATTAGGCCTGAAAAAAATTTTTAAAAGAAACATTGCTGCTTTGCTGTCAGCATCTTGTCTTGAGAAATTTGACCAGCAGAGAACTTCCAGGCTGGAAGATGATGCTTTTGGATCATATTTGTCATTCTTCAGGGTTTCCAGAATTCTGTTGCACTGATGCCCAGCAGAATTGACCTGCATAGCCAAGAGATGTTGCTTCCACTTGTCCCCATGGACAGATAGATGTCTTTTTAAGTAGTTGTCAGGAGAGAACAGAGCTTAAAGGGTAATTTAGTGAACCTGTTAACACTGCGCCTAGGGTTTTAAATACAAATGTCATACTTCTTTTTCTCAGTAAATAAAGCAGTCAGCAGTTTCAGAGGTTAGTGGGATACTTACTGGTCACCTTTGGCATGTTTTATAGGCTGGGTTTTTCTGCCTTGTTTTGGGAGGCACTGACAGTCTGGTCCCAATGGGATCTATTTTTGTTGAGATTTTCAAAAGGGATGTTTTCATTATTTGTGAAATGTTTTTATGCTGCACACGGGTACTGTACACTCTGTTTCCTGGAAAAAATGCACTCTGTTTTATTGCTGGATTTAAAAGGGATAATTGGGGCTTTATCTTGATGGATGGTGTTTCTACTTGACTCTGTTTCAAGTTCCTCTTTCTCTATGCGTGGCAGAGAGTGCAACTGCACTTGTATTTGTTCATCTTATTCCAACATGACTTGAAATCAGCTGACATGCTGCTTTAGTTGCTCTGTGTCTTCAGAACTGGATTTTGGGTAGCCGATGGCTGAATCTTGGCTTTGGGTGATACCAATGTTTCACCAGCAGGAGTTGCTGGGACTGCAGTGATCTAGGCTTCAGGGATTTGTGCTGTCCTCTACCACATCCATTCACCATAAGATAAGACAAAGCTGGAGTCCAGGAGAAAGGCGGTGGTGTCTTGCACAAATGTCTTCAGTACAAGAAAACGAGCCCTCCATTGGGCCTCGTGTTCTGTTTGTGTGGATGGTAAAAGGAGATTTCCCTTGGCTGACCCACTGAGGATTTGTATTCTTCCTTGTCTTATTTTCATATGCATTGTACAGTCTTGGTTTTGCACATCATAGCTTTAGAAACCTGGTGGTGCCTCCGTATGGCACTCGTACTGTGCTAAGTTTAGCCTTGTCAGGCAGAAAGATTTTGTTGAGTTACTACAGTGTGCTTTCTGCACCAACACAAGGAGTCCATAATAAAGAAGTATTTGACCTCCAAAAATGTCATGGAAGGTTAATGTGGTAGAATTATCCCCCAAAGCATGAGCAGCTTGCAGTCCATCCTAAACTGAAAGCAATCCTTCCAGAAGAAGAGAGGTACAGCACTGATTTTGGTGAATGAAGACTACTTTTTTCTAACGCTAAACATTTCTGAAAGTTGCTCTTTGAGGAATGAAATAAAAGGCAGATTCATTTGTGTGTTGTATAGAACTCCAGGAGTGTTTGCAGTCTCTCCTGGGATTAATGGAAACAGTACATACAGAGTTCGGGAGTGGTTGTTAAGATTACTTTCTCTTGTCACAACTTTCAGCAGTATTTTGTTGTTGTTTTAGGATTTGCTAGTGTTTATTCTTGATTCCAATGATGCTTTAAAGGAGGGAAGGAGTATTTAGCTGCTAGGTCCACAGAAGTGTAAATATATTTACAGTTGATTGGACTGAGCACTCCATTCTTCTGTATAAAGTACAAAGACTTGGTACGTTATTAGCAAAAGGCAAAGTGGCTTGCGAGATTTTTTGAGTGTAATGGAATAGGCTTCAAAACTGTCAAGCTCAAATTGGAAACTGGATACCTTTGGACCAAATCTGTTGTTAGAGGAGAAGTTACTGGATGAAGTAGCCTTACCAGAAAGCCAAAAATACGATGATCCTATACAAAGTTACTCCTTAACCTGTCCTGCACATAGTGGCAGACTGGTTACTGCCTACTGTGAGCTCAAATTACCTAAAAGTAACAAAGCACAAAGACATAGGCTCTGTCAGGAGACTTCAAATGTTGGCTGAAGGCTCCATTTTAAAGGGATTGTGTGCTGAACCCACATTTCAGAGTGCTGCCAACCTTCCCCAAACATGCATGTAGCCTTGTTTTCAAAGGCAGCCTTTTGGGTGAAGGATTAGAATGGGACTTGGGAACACCAGATACAACAAGCCTCTTTTATTGTTATGTGTTTTTCTAAAAAAAAAAAAAAAAAATAATAATCTGTATGAAATATAGCAAAAATGAGTTAAGGTTATTGACACTTTGTCTCCATGGTCATTTCTAGCTTCCTCAACGTCGCATCTGTTGTTCTGAAATGCACCAGACATATAAATGGACTTTTTGATGAGAAGACAAAGTTATTCTGTAAGGTGCAAAGCCAGCAGTGTTTGGCTTAGCTTTAAGCCGTGGAAGCGAGCAGGTCTTGCGCTGACAAAATTCAGAGGCAGTAGGTCTAACTGACTTAGCACAAACATGGGCACAGAGCCTGTGGAAGTCCTCTGGCCTTGCACAGTTCAAGAGGAACAGGCCTTCTGCTTGAGACACGGGGACGGCTCGCTCAAGTTGTGTGAATGAACAATGAAGTCTGGGCACAAATGAATTCTTGCCCACTCTGGAAGTTGTTGAGCACCAGTTTCCAAGAAACCTCGTGGAAAAAAAAAATTCTGGAGGTGTCATGTTTCTCCTCTCCTCTTTCATTTCTTTCTTGGTTTTTATTTCTGTTTAAAATAAATTTTAAATAATCTTTGTAGACAATCAGAGGTCTTCTAGGAGACTCTACCCTAAAGGGTACCAGCTCTCCACCTGTGGGCCTCTTTCTTATACTAACTCATTGGAACTGATGCACTTTTCCTGTATTTTGCCTTTTTTAATTAGCTGCTTGTTCTTAAACAAAGATTTAAATGCATATTGTGTTGTGTCCCTTCTGCTTGTTGTTTTATCTTTCTTTTAACTTTTAAATATATATATATATATATATATATGCAGTGAGACTGAAGTACTACATGGAAGAGAAACATGCACAAGAAAATATGCCTATTAAGTCCCACCATTGTTTGAGCAGGTGTAACAATTTAATCAGAGGATTTTTTTAATAATATTTTGGATGGATATTTTGCTTTTTTTGTCTGTAAATAGTGTACATAAGTTTGTGGTATATGACAGTTTTAAGTGGTTGTAAGAAAATTAAAAAAGATACTTAAAATGTTACTGATGGCGTTGGTGTTAATATAATGACAAATACTGCTGCTTACCATGAGCGATTTTTCCATCTTAAAAAAGTGTGGGGAAAACTGTATAGCATGTTCCATTACTTGCATAAAAAGTAAATGCAGACCATGTAAATACCACTTGCACGAGCTTCATGTTAAGAGCTTGATTGGGTTGTATACTGTTCCCTCAAATGCAGGAATCCTATTTGTCTAAGCCTTCTTCTAAGGTAACAGATTCTGTGTTTCACAGGATGCTGAGGCTAATATACAGGAGCTGAGGATGGAACCTACAAATCGGGGTAATTTTCTTTTATTGCTTTGAGCATAAGGAGCTGCTTGGTACAATCCGAAGGAAACCCTGCAGATGCTGCTGCTCCTTCTGGATGGTTTTGTAAAAGTTTACACTATCCCATCAAGTCAAAATTTTAAAAAGAGCTGGCTTTGCTTTCTCTGAATAACATGAAGGTCCACAGGATGTTTCAGAAGCGGGTCAGCCTTGCAAAGTTCTTGTTTCCTTACTTGGCATTCCAACAGACTGTAGTCGTGTGCTCCTTGGCACTTGTTTCTTGGCTGTGCTTCAGTTGTCTTGAGCTGATTTTCTACTGGGTGCAGAAAATGCATAGGAGTGGGATGAAACTGATTTGCTTAACAGTGTCTTTAAACATCTATAAATATGTAGGATTTAAGGTAAATCTTTTACTTGCCTTTACAGACCACTGTCTGAAGGCTTGTGAATAGCACATATCAGGAGGCAGTGTCTTGTTGTCTGCCACAGGTTTCAGAAGGGCTTATAGGAGTCATGAGGAGCTGAAAACCCTTGAAGAGGTATTTTTGGGGAACGATCTATTTTAAAGCATGGAATATGGAGTAACAGAAGGCATAAGCCCTTCAAGTTATGTTTCCAGATTCATGTCTGAAACATAAATTTTGTGTGTAAAAGCATTCGGTAGATCTTCAACCAGTATAAGTGTTCAGGTCAGGTATGTGTGGAATGTCTAACGTTTAGCAGCAGCTGTGAAAGCTTAAAAACCACTCCTGGGCCACAAGTAAATAGGTCAGGCCCATGTTGGAGGTACGATGCTTGATGGCTGTGATCTCTGCATGCAAGGGGGAGAACAAGTAACCTACTTTGGTCCTTGCCCTTTCTTTTAGATAACTCTGTTTGCATTCCTGAACTCTTGTTTTTGATGCAGCTCAAAACAGAGGAGTGTTGACTTGGGGTGCAGAGGCACTGGACAGTGCATTGTGCTCTCTAAGTCAGAGAATTGAGGGCATTTCTTTTTCTAGCCGCAACTTCCAGGAGTCTATGGCACAGCCTAAATACCAGAGAAATCACTGCTGTGTGCCAGTACTGTTTGGCATCGCCTGCCAGGAAGGACAGGTGGGTGGTTTGTAAGATAGATGCAACAAATGTCATTATTTGAACAACTATTGCTTCATGTGCTCTGCTTAGCTTTCCAATAGACTTAAACATGTTGTACTTTCTGGGTCGTACTTACAAGTGAATTCATATTTAGACTGGGATTTTAATTATTTAAGGCAATTCGAGAAACAGTGTAAGAAAAATCTACAATGCAATGTGACCTAGGCTGATCCCACCCTCAAAATGAGAACCTAAACTTGCGTGCGGTTCTGCCTTGCGGCTAAGGGGGTATGGTACGATGGGATCAGTCAGACTCGCTGGTCAACAGGTACATTTTCTAAATGGGATGTTTTGTCCATTGTGCCATTGGTTGCTCTTTTCAAAGAACAAACATCTTTGCTGAAGAACACAGGTCATGATTTTTTCTTCCTAGTTTGATGTCAAACTTGCCTGACCTGTGGGTGTGAGCTGTAGCTGTTGGGTAGGCCAAACCGCGGCTGGGGGCGGTTCTGACCCAGGGTTTCGTCTGTCAGGGCTACAGCGCAGCTTGGGAATCCGCGCGGGTGCTGCGAGTATTAGACGCCGGTGAGCGAAGCCCAGGCGTGTTAGGAGCTGCCCGCCTGGCTGCCGGCTCTTGCCCAACAGCAGCGGGAAGCCTCGGGGAGCGCTAATGCGACTGAAGCCAGCCAGCGTTCTGGCTGAAGCCCGCGACGCCTCTCCTCTCCCTCCTCTCCCTCCTCCCACACCGCCGCGCGGGGGGAAGGAGCCCTCCTCTGGCGGCGCTGCCGGCCGCAGTGGGCGGGCTAGGACCTGTGTTTCTTTCCCTTGAGGGGCAGCCGGCCAGCCGCCTCCCGCCCTCCGCCGGCCGAGGCCAGCCCCCTGCCCCTGGTGCGGGCTGGCCCGGCCCGCCGGCCGCGACCCCGCTGCTGCGGCGCAGGCAGAGCCGGCGGCGCCGAGGGGGCGGGCGGAGCGGGCGGCCCCGCCGGCGCCGGGCCCGGCCAATGGGGGAGCGGCGCGGCCGGTGACGCGGCGGGGCGGGCGGCTCGGCGCAGGAAGCGGGGCGGGGGGCGCGGCCTCGCCCGCCGGTCGCGTCGTCGCCGCCGCCATGCGCCGCTGAGGCGGGCGCTGGCCGGGCCTGGCCTCGCCATGGGGGCGCCGCCGCCCAACGGCAGCCTCGGCCTCACCGACAGCCCCCCGCAGCCGGGCGGGGGGGCGGCGGCGGGGCCGGGAGACCGCGGCTGCGAGAACGGGGCCCTCATGGACAGCTTCGGCATCTTCCTGCAGGGGCTCCTGGGCGTCGTGGCCTTCAGCACCCTCATGCGTGAGTAGCGGCGGGGGCGGCCCGCGGCCTCCGGGCCTCGCCGGCTCCGCGCGGCCTGGCAGCGGCGGGCGGGGGCGTCACCCGCTGCGGCCGGACGGGTCCCTTCCTCCTCGGGGGAGGCTCGGGCTTGGTTAATGGTGCCGCGACCTCGCTGCTGTGTCCCGAGGCCGTCCCAGGAGGAGCGCCGTGCTGTCCCGGCTCCCGGCCGAGCCGGGCCGTGAAGGGCCGCGGCGGCCGCAGGGAGCGTAGCCGCGGCCGGGGCTCTGTTGGAGCCAGGTGAGCGGGAGCGGGGCCGTGAGGTGAGGCTGCGGGACGCGGTCCGGCAGCCCGGGAGGCCTTGCCGCTGTTCCCCACGCCCCCCGGGGGTCTGTGTCCCGCGGGGCTGGAGTGGGGCGTTAGCACCAGCCGTGCTGCCCCAGGGAACGGCTGAGGGGCTCCGAAGGCAGATGATGAACAACAATGAACAGCGTTGTTTCTGAGAGGCTGTTTCAAGTACTTCAAGCAGATGCACTTTCTGAAGTTTGCTTTCCTGATATTTGCACCCGTGCTTGATACAGTTTATCGCTTTGGGGGTGGTCACGTATTCTGCTTTGAGTACAACCGGGAAGATGTGGTGGTGCGTGCAGGATTGCTCAGGTTTAGAATATACAAAATAAAAGGGTTAGGCTGTATCCGTTTTACTCAAGTGTACCTTGTCATATAATCAGCAGCAAAGTAAGACACGCTTTTTAAATCACAACACGCTACGCTGCGCTTGCTTAGAGTATGTGCCGTACCTTGGAGTTGGAGCAGGCGGTGAGCTGGTGTGGCTGTTTACAGCAGCTCAGCTGAGGAGCAGTAACTTGTTACGCTGCTCATTTGAGCCTGGTGGAAAGGCAAGAAAGGCTGGAGGCCATAGTGACTCCAACCTGCCTGCTCTGAGGAAATTACAACAATGTGGAACAGTTCAGGGAGATTTTTCTCTCTGTCCCATGCTGTAGTTAGCGTCCTTTCGGATGAGGAGTGAGAAACAAGCCCAGTGCCATTACTCAGCTGACCATCAAGTCACTGTTCACAAAATGTGGGGGAGGGAAAAGGGAACATCAGCTACAAGTATTGTACAGTTTGACTGATCTAAAGACCAAGATCCTGTTTACGTTAGAATTGAACTGATACCCTTTCATGCTAGTGTCATACTATTATGGTCAAGTCAAAAGTTTGCTAACACACTATATTTGCATACTTTAGTGTTTTGGTCACGGTTAACAATTGCATTGCTCTTATAAAAGCTATGCGTGTAGCAGTCATCATTATGTTACTGAATGACAACAGTAGTCACTGGTGTAGCATTGGTCAGTCAGAGCATCCTCATAATTAGGAGTTTTAGCAGTACCAAACAAAAATACCTCTCTTTAAGATAATGATGTGTGCACATTGTTGTTTTTGGAATTAAGAGCTACAAATAGATCATTCTTATGGATTGTGCATCAAAAGATGAAGAACTACATGTCATTTGTCAGGATAGTATCTTTTTTCTGGAAATGGTATCACTTATCTTTATGCATTTTACAGTAACTCTGTAATACTCAGTGAAGATAAGAAAAAGTGAATACAGAAAGTATGGACTAGGAAAATGAAAGCCTAGTGGTTAGCTGCACTTCCTAACTTTGGTTAGGTATTTTTAAACCATGTACTATTAGAAGGAGATTATCAATGAAGTACTTGCAATTATGGAAGAAGGGGGTGAAAGGAAGGTAGCCAGTCCTTGCAATGGTACTGGTGAGAAAAGGAGTCTGTTTCCAAAGGTGCAAAAGAGCAAAAAAGTAGCAACTTGTCATGCTTACAAGTGCTTACAACTAAAAACGAGAAGGATAGGTCTGTTTGTCCCAGTTTTGACAGCTACTTTCTCTTCCAGTTTATTTTGGGCCTCCTGCCTAGCAGGAGGGGAAGCTGGCCCTGCCGCGTGGACCAGTTACACTGTTAAAAGGGCAGTTGTCTCTCAGTTAAGTGCTGGGCTATGCTGGAGGGGATGGTTCTGTTCCGTCTGCTAGTTTTGTCTGATTGTTTCTATCCTTTTTCTACCATATGCAAAACATCGGGTATGTTGTTCCAAAACCTCTAAAAGTTACCTCAACAAGTAGGACTTTTTGTGATCCACGTGACAGATGTGATGTGACAGAGAAGCAGGAACTTGAGGCTGAGAACAGGAGGGAGAGCGTGACCTCTCCTCAGCAGTCACCTCGGCACATACAGAGTTGTTCCTGTCCCTGAGCTGCTGTGGCAGAAGGGATGGAGCTGGATCACAGAACTGATACAGCAAGAAGAATACACAGGGAGACGTGGTTATTTTTAAGCTGGAGTATTTCCTTGCTGTGGTCCTCTAGCTGTCCAGCACAACAGAGGGGGTAGCGCTGAGGAAGAAAGAAGCGGCTGTAGGCAGGGACTGCTTGAGAAGTGGCACCGCTGTCAGGGCAGAGGTAGGCCGCCCTTTTGAACAGCATTAATTCTCTGTATGTGGCTGTATGACTTCTCCAGCTCTCCTCCATAAAAAGTCAGAGAACTGAAGACACATGACTGGCTAGTATTTAAATTTACCTTATAAAGGGCAAGTCGCTTGCTTTTTTGTTGTTGTTGTTGAAAGGGTACCCTAGAAGGAGATACTCTAATACTTTGGTTTCAATTAATGGTGCAGAACCCTCTATAGAAAAAGAAATGAAAGTAACAGCAACGGACATACGTTGTACAATTGCTCTTTATGCACAGAAGTGGTTTTCCTTTGAAAAATATTTGATTTGACATGTAAAGAATAAGAATTTTTGGTAAGTGGCTAAATCAAAGGATGACCCAGACTTGCCCTTTTCTAGATATATCTTACCATGCTTGCATTCAGTGGAACAAAGAAATTTATATTTTTTTTCCTGGTCATAGTAACTAGCTGGAGGAGGAGGACCTTTTCTGTGCCTCATTAGTAGATGTTCATCTACAAATGTGTGAAGGAGTATTGTTAAAGCAAAATTGTTTAAGATCTGACGCTGCAGTTTGCCACCTTCTTGTGTGTGTGCACCTATCCAATTGCTGTCAAGTTACGCTATCAACTGACCTGCCAACGACATCAATTAAACTTCATCTTTTAAGGGCTAAAACATAGTTAAGCATCAGGTTTGTGATTTGTTGAAGACATGGTGACTCTCTCACAGAGGGAGCATGGAAACTGTATTGCTGCAACTATTTTCTAATTCTTCAAAGAAAGGTTTTTACCCCAATCATATTATCAGCCTACCTTGTGTGTCCCCTCACTACTAAATTCGCACAACCAAGAAATGACAGGCAGAGAATTTCTCTCACTTTGAGCTGACAAAATGATCAATTAAATCTGAAATTTCCTTTTCGTTGTAGCTCTTGCCTCTTTGTTCTGTCACACAAAGAATAAAGAACAGTTTAAGTTACTGTCTTACCTCACAGCAGCCTTTTAAAGGATTGACTTTGTTCTATTATCTTCAGATTCAAATATACAACCTGTTGTAAACCCCTAATCTTTTTCTTGTAGAAGATAGTTTAGCTAGTTATAATCTATCCTGGGTTTATACAGGAGACTCCCTAACCCCCTTAACCACAGAGCAGAAGTTTGCATTTGTTTTTATTGCTGTAAGTTGTTCAAGGCCCCCCAAATCCTACCCTCCTGCTCTCCGTGTAAAGCGTTGTTCACAAACTAGAGAAGTGAGGTCCTCTTCTGTTGTCTGAATCAGTAGTGAATATACTTAATACTGTCAGAACCCACTAGTGTGTTGTCTTTAGTCACTGTGAGTTAATCTTAACTGCTCTGAGTTCAGCTCTCTGCTGCAAGAGGCACACTGAAACAGTTTCACCCAGACGCTTCAAATGTTCTAGTACATCAAAAGTTGTACTGAAGTCGGGCTAGATGACTTCTGTTGCATCTCTCCTAACCGCAGGCTCTAACTCCCTATTAAAGCAAACTAATTGATTAAAAACTACCTCATTGGCAAATCCGCTTGGACTGGCAGCTCTTTTGGATTCTGACTGCTAATTCTCAAGTCTGTTAGCCTGCTCTTTTTGAAGTCTGTTGCTTAATTTTGCTCTTGCTCCTCCTGCTTAAGTATGCATTATTTTCCACCCTAGTTTGTTTAAGCCAAGCCACTTCATAACAGGAAGTCTTAATGGCTTTCTCTTGATGGAAGAGATGTATGTTTATGCTTCAGGTCAGTAAGCCAAAGATAAAGTTTTTTTAAAGTTTGCCATTATAATGCTTGTATCTTATTTCATGGGGATCTTGATTTAAAATGACAGGTTTGCTTCTTAGTTGTTTTGGGGTTTTTGGTGCCGTAGTTGTGTTTTATTACTGATTCCACAAAGCTGGTTTTAAATATTTTTGTGTAATATGGTGTGTTTTGTCAGTAGCCCCAAGCACTTTCTGAGCATTCTCTGGTTAGGCTTTTATTGGTAATGAATTATTAGAGAGTGGTGTTAGCACAGTATTCCCACCCGTGTATGATGTAGGCATAGTTGTAAATAATACAGTTTTTATTAGCCAAACCTGCAGAAAGGTATGAGGAAAAACCCATTGCCCATTCCTTTACCCTGTCTGACACAAACTGTTTCAAGTACTTAATCCTGAATATGTGCTTTACTTACTAAGCTTGTTTGAAAGTTGATACCTTATCAGAGCGTGGCTATGTTTGTTTCAGGATACTTAGGAATGGCTGAGAAATCAGGTGTGAGTCGTATTGATGAATTATTGAAATAGAAGAGTCGTTTGGTCCTCCGCAGGTAAAAGGTGTGTGTTTGTTTGTGGGGAAAATATAAATATGTTGTTAAGGAGACCAAAGTATGTGGGAGTGTTACTTTTTACAGCTTTATTACAGTTTGTGTCTGTACTCAAGAGTAAAAGCTTCTGTGTTAACAAAAGTGAAGTGATTGGGTACAGGTGCAGTGAATAAGTGAGTAGGTGGGTTTGCTGTTGAGGGTCACAGCTAAAAAAAAAATATAGTAACTTTTATAAGAATTGTTTCTTTTTTTTAAGGTCCTCTCTTTGCTTGCAGTCCCTTGAAGGAAGTACCTTAAAAACTACATCCTTAACATCAGTTTACTTTACAGCAAGGTTTTCCCACCTGATAAGCCATGCAAGGAAAATGAATGCTTCTTCGTATAATAAGCTATCTTAGTAGGTAGTTTAGTAGAATTAAAAATGCTTTCACAAAAACACACTTTTCAGATGAATAATTCCATGTTTTCATCAAGGTAGGGGAGTATTATTATGGGGAATAATGTTCTGGGGAGCATGGACTTGGGAAGGAATTAAAAGTAATTCCAATGTCCTTTCCAAAAAAAAAAAAAAATCAAAGAGAACTATTAGATACAAAAGAACTAAAGTATATGATTTTCCGTTGTTTTCCATAGCAATTTTCTTTCTGCTTGAGCAGATCTAAAAAATGAGAAAATGGCGGGGAGTTGACTTTGATACTCCCTAACATCAGCAGTGAAGTACAGGCTTCTCAGTAACATAACAAGTTTATTCTACATGGCAGTTTCCTGCGGTGTAGGGCAGTGGCCTGCTAGCAAGGTGGTGCTTTATTAATCAAGGCATTACTTAAAAAGACTCGATATTATCCCAACTTGATAATAATCCCATCCTTGTATGTATTTGCTGTGAGTGACACAGTACGTGTTCACATGAATTGCTGAGGACCACCTTGGAAAATGTTCTTTGTGTGACTGATTTTAAAACTCGTCTCGTACAGCAGTTTCAAATCACAAATAGTGTATTTCCTGTTTATGAAAATATGAACAGTATTGTGCTTACACGTTGGATCACGCTTTGTTGAATACACTTTATGCTTTTTGCTAGAACTCTTCACAGGTGCGAGTTCCTGGTGGATTGCCAGGTACATGCAGAGCTTGCATTCCAGCGTGTGTTCGGCCATTACCTTGTGTTAGGCAGTCTAAAGTGGCTTTAAGGACCACTTTCGGGTATGACAGCAAGGGGATGAATGCCTCTTAGGGTAAGGGACGACTGGTAAGGTATGCCCTTGAACGGCGTTAAAAGGCGAGGTCTGGGGAGGGAGCGAAGAGAGAGCACGCTTTTGAAAAGGAGGAGGCGGAAAAAAGATCCGGAACGCGGCAGGAGCAGGACTTCTCCGTGGGACCGCGGGCGGCCCGCTGGGCTGCGCGGTCCCTGCGGGGCGGGGCCCGGCGCGGTCCGGCCCCGGCCCCGGCCCCGGGGTGCGGGCGGCCCCGGGGAGGACCCTGGACAGCTCCGCCGGGGGCCGGGAGCGCCTCCGGCTGCGGGCGGAGCCGGCGGCAAACCTCAGCCGGCCTCCCCTCGCCCGGGGAGCTTTCCCTTGGATCCGGAGCCGGGTCTTAGCTCAGTGCTGCCTGTGTAAAGTGAATAATACTCTTACTCGAGTCGGCCTGCAGGTTTGGCTGCCTCGCTGGCGGCCGTGAAGGGCTGGTGCGATCCCCTCCCATCTGGCTGGAGGCTAAGGAGGAAACAGGGTGGGGTGATGAAGCAGAAAGAAGGTGTTCGAACCTCTTGCCCCTTTGGGCCCAATCCGTGGTAATTAGTAATGATCGATGTCTTCGTGGGGTATACTGGAGAACAGCTATTATTCTGCAGATTAAGTGGCTGCAGGACTCCAAAAAGCCCTGCGAGGTCACTTTGGTCACGGCCAAGTAAATTAAGCCTTACAATGATCAGGCGTTTTGTTATCCCCAGATGGCGAGGTATCGCTTGCATCTGTGTTATGTGGCTGTTTCTTGTTTGTTGTAAATAAATCATCAGACCTTTCGGTATCTCTGTGACATCCTTACCCACGTTTGAGACAAAAATGAGAGGTGCACTAGGAGCCGTAGCAGAAGAAAAAATGCAGCCACGTGGGTGAATTAGCTAAGTAAATTACTTTATTTTACTGTGCTAATATTGTAGTACTCTTTAATATATAAAATACGTAGTTGGGATAAATTCTGTCCATTGCGAGCTCTGTAGAAAAAGACAAATCTTGCTGACAAACTTCATGTTGTATAAAAGCAAGTAATAATAGTGTTGGGAACGGCTCAACTGATCCTTTAAGTGAAGCAAATGACCTGAAATGAATTTAGGAATAACAATTTTGGAGTTGTTTCCTATTTTGAAAACAGAAGACCAGTCTTGTTTTGTAGCATGGTTAGGTATGTATCTCTGCATTTACTGACCATAAGAGAAACATGTTTTCATAATGTTTAGTCCTGCTTAAACTACATTTCCTTGGTTTTTTGATTAAAACTGCTTGCAAGATGTCTGATTCTTTGTTGGATGTAGATTGTAATAGCACTTTATTGGGTGGCTTAATGTCCTGATATTAATATTTTAGTGTCACTAAATGCGGCAACTGTTCTTGAAATGCCATGCCAATAAAAGTTAAGAAAAAAAAAATAAGGTATCAGTTTAGACAAATAATCTGTAATGTGTAAGTAAATTGCACTTTTCATTAACAGTTGTCTGATGCCCTTCTTTGTCTTTTTTGGCTCAGAACGTATTACATTTTCTTATTACTCAGCTGATTGCTGGATATAATTGTGCTCCAGATAATAAGATTGTTCTAAGTATAATTACGCATGTCATTCACATTATGAAATGTTTAGGAAAAAGGATAAGTTATGTTGACATTTGGAAACTATTAAAATGATAAATTATCCAGAAACTCCAAAGCTGTGTTTAATTAGAACTAACGTCTGGACTGTTAGCTAGACTGTTGTTTAACTGTAAACTGCATAATGAATGTGTTCTTGACTAGTGTTTTATAATTAAATTTGTAAGGAGCCGATTTGTACAAATACACAGTGCACACTTTTGCGTTCTGCAGCGATATTAATTTCATGGTTAATGAAGTTTGCGTTCTTAAACTGGTATTTAACAAGGTCTTATCTGTGTGGATTTTGTTGACGAAATGAAAAATCAGGTCTGCTTTCTCATGCCTGCTGGTAGGAAATGCTTTGCATTCTCAAAGATTTCTTGATTGCAGCAAAATGTATTCCCTATGAACCCTAATATGTTAAATCTCACTGGCAGACTGAATATAAGCTTGGAGCTTGCATGAGACTGCCTTTGCAGGTGGTGTGGTATAGGGATGAGGTTTTAGGGTTTAGTCAGGAATAATTGAACTTGTTCGCACTGTGGCTCAGGATACTGAAGACCTGTTTTTCTACCACTGACTCTCAAACACACATTTTATACGTATTTGTTGTCATAACCTCGTACATATGTTGTCATATGTAATGAATGTTGAGGATGAAAACGTGCTAAAATGGATTCACAGTTCAGATTCCTCATAGTTCACATTCATGGTTCAGGTTCATAGTTCCGGATGTAAGTAGCTCAACACTTCTGTGAAGTAAGAGTAGGGAAAAGTCATCCCAAGGAAGGTGCTAAACTGTTGGGTTTTTTTCTATTGTTCGTGATGTTTTTTTCTCTAGAGGTTGCTATTTTTTTTTAATAATCAAGTGTTTTTGTAATTTGAAATGTTTTGACTTTGGTCATCTTAATTTCTGTCACATTTTTGGCTACCCCGGATTCTAAGACCAACCATTCTTCCTCTTCTAGTGATTAATATGTGTTGGCTCACCTGGGAGAAGAGGAACACAGTACTATATTTCCTTGTTTTACCTGGTTGCCAGGCATTAAATAGAGCTCAGGAGGACTTGGGAAGCAACTGGCCTGTAAGCTGCAAGGTGCTCAGGACATGAAGATTTGTGGCAAGTTTTTTTTTATACTTCTTCTGTTTGAGAGGTGTCTCCGTTGTGGTGATCCACTGACACTGTTGAAAGAGATGAACCAATGGAAGTAACTAGAAACTGTCAGTGAGAGGTGAACTAGAGAGAGGAGTTCCTGAATTTTTAAGCATTTCAAATGTAACAGTAGGTATTATAGGACTGATGTCAGTTTGGCAACTGGTAAAACTTAAGAAATCATTGTCTTGGGCTTGAATGCTGAGAACTTGGCCAAACATTGTTTTATAGGGTTCATCTTACCAATTTTGGACAGGCTAGCCAGTCACCTTGAATGAGTACTTACAGAAACAAACTTTGCTTGCTTTTTGTTGTTCCACTCTAGTTATTTTTTTTTTCATTTGTCAAAAATACAGGGTTTTTTTTTTCCCCATGGAACAAAAATAACTGTAAAACTACAAACAACTATTCAAAACTGACAGCATATATCCTCTGTCTCTAATAGTTTTTGGAAGATGTTATGCTCTAACATTTTAATTCCTTTTTAGAACAATTGCTCTTAATTTCTTACTTGTGCTGGAAAATACCAGCTACTATGCCACTTCTTCCAGCATACCTTTCTTGTTTTGATGCTGATGGTGTGACTAGCAGCATATGCTAGTTTATACGCATAGGGTTTTAATGCTTTCATTGCAAGGTAACTGTAATGTTAGAAGAGGAAGTAGTAGTCTAAGGAGCTTTAATTTTAAAGGGGGGGGGGGGGAGAAACCACCCTCCTCCATCTGATCTTAAAAACTTGAGCTTTCTTATGGCAGTATGTTTTTAGTGCTGGCATTAGGTTTTTGTGTTGTGAAGCTTTTATGAAACTTACACAAACGTTAAGAGGTATGAAGCTTTGTCATTAAGAAGAATGTTCGTGCACGCGGAAATTATTACATGTTTTCATCTTGATTTCAGAAATTTAATTTACGCAGTAAATACCTAGTTGTTAGATACGTTATATCAAAGAAGTCTACATAATTGGCCGTTGACTCTCCTTTCATGATATTTGATCATGTGTAAAGAGAATGTATGAAAGTAGGCTGTGTATCTTTTGTTCTTTTTAAAGCAGTTGGTGTTAGATGAAATGTGTCTTGCTTGCAGTTTAATGCTTCGATAGTTTCAGCAGCCTAGGAAGAATGAATCTGGTAAGCAAAGTTATTCAGAATTTAAATAGACTCTAAACATATAGCGTACATGTACCTTTGGCCTCCTTGATTTAATATATTTGCTGTTTATCATTTTCTACAAATGGAAACACAGTTTTCCTTTTACATTCTTTTTGGGTATATCTGAACTTATATTTTTGGTTTGCTTTCTGCTTTTAAAAGTGCTACAGTTACTGGCTTAATTAATATTTTAATCAATGATGAGTGAGTTTGTAGCTGTGCTTTGGCAGTTCTGTCAGTTCCCAAGAGCTGGTTTAAAACAACCGGCTTGAATGACTTAAAGTTCATTGATATCTGTTGTCATACTACTAACGTTAGGAAAGCTTCATGTATTATTGAGTGATCTTGTGAATGCTGTATGTGAAAATGGTGTTGTGAATTGTAAATTGCTGCTTAGTGCACATTAATATGGATTGATTCTGTTTGTTTTGTGCTAAATAATTCATGTTTCCCAAATGGTTCTTATTTTTAATAGAAAAAAAAAAAAATCCACTTGAATGCAGCAGACTGTGTTTTTCAGCTCTCACCAGATGTATGTATTGTGTGGTAGGAATGGGCTGTCTGTTTTTCTAGCAACCTACCTTTTTTTTGGTAGTTGTTTAGTAACACCTGGTTCAGAGTATAAAAGTGTTTGCAAGAAGGCTATGTATTAAACTTCTAACGCCAGTCTTACAGGCACTTCAAGTACTGGAGGCTTAGATTTGCTTTGCTTCAGCTACCTCATACCTGTGGAGGAAACAATAGCATATGCTTCCGTCTCTGAAAGTGCTGGGAAACTGTAATTTATTATGACCTTTCAAACAGAGCACACCTTGACCAACAAGGTGCTGTGTATGCTAAATGCAAAGATAACAAATGCCTGTCTCTAAGATCAAATCTTGTCTTATAACTTTAATATTTGGATAAATATTTCCTAAGCTACTTGTGCTGTTTACCTTAGAGTTCTTAAAGCAGTTACTTGCAACCCTTTATTTTTAGTATTGCTGTAGCATTGGCTTGTCTTTCAGGAAGTGAAGGGCTGAATACTTTTGTTTACATAGTGCGTATTACATGCATTTTCTGACTTCGAAAGTGCTGCTCTCGCTGGGGAGATAGCAAATAGGTTAGCAATTGAGAGTGAGAACTTGTGTCTAATTCTTTGTCTGCTAAGTTAGTTTAGCTATTTTAAAAGTAAGGTTTACATTTAAAAATAAAAAGGAAAAAAGCTCAATTACAATGGCCATTGATGTGGTATGTCTGGGCTGCGTGCTCTACTAAGACACATTTGTTTCCTTTATTGACAGCCAAGTTAATGCTTCTGTCAGAACCACACTGTCATGTGCTACCAGGATGCATGAGATCAGCCTTGGTGAAGTTGTCTTAGACTGAGTTGTATGCGACAGGTAATGTGACTTATTTGTGTGTTCCCTGAGCCAATCTTTACAAGCTAAGCATTTGGAAAATTTTTTTTGAGCTTAAAATATGTACGTGTTAGGAATAAAAAGCTCACCAACCTCAGGTAATGCATTTGGCTGCCCTTCCTGAAGGAGCAACATTTTTTTATTCCAAAGCTTAGGTAGCAGGGGTTTTGTTTTGTTTTTCTGATAATGATTTGTCCTCTCCTCCCCTGCACTGTGAAGGAGAGCTTCACTTTGCGATAGCCATTCCCTTAGCTATCACAAAACCTTTGTCGGGACAAAATGTACAGATAAGCTTTTAGCTGGGTGTGGAAACAGGTGGGAAGTAAATGTTTTTACAGAGGTAACTTCCAGTAGCTGTAATTCCCTGGTGTTTATCCAGCAAGCCCTGCTGCCCATTTGATAAATTATGTGAAATCCAGTGTTGGCACATCATTTTCCATCATCTTCTGTCACCTGTGTTGTGACAAAAGAGCCCTGGTCGTGACATAGCTGGGCTTGGCTGATGCTCAGCCAAGCGTATTTAACTTTTAGCGTATTTAACTTCGCACTAAAACAAAGTCCTTTGTTCTCTGCTCTAATAAGAGTGCCAGTCAGACCCATTTAACTATCGCTAAGTTTTTGCTGCCTAAAAACTGTAGGAACAAAATTATTCTAACTGCTGCCATTGGAATGAAGAGACTGGGATAAGATCTGCAGTTTTGCAGGTACCACATGGCTGTCCAGACAGTGAATCATTAGTCTTACGATGTCCCTGAATAACTAACCAGCTGGGTCATTAAACTTTGTGTCCAGCGTTTCTGTAAAGTTTCTCCCTAGGTGACCGTCTTTAATGGACAAGTTCTTAATTACACATGTATCTCTATAGAACCATTGAGGCCAAGGACACACTGGCATTAAGAAAATAGGTTGAGTACTTGCATGGCTAATACTGTTTTCTGTCTTACCAAAGTTTTAAAAAATCCTTTTTGCAGGGGAGCAAAGCTGGTGAGCTCATGCACTTCATAGTATGTCAGTCTTTAACATTGACTAGAACAAAATTTTCCTTTGAGTGAGTTATTCCATAACTTTCTTCTTCATTAAGAAACCATGGTCCCTGGTATCTTTCTCCAATACAGGTATATTACTGGATGTAGCTGGAAATCAGTTTTTCTAGTCCAGTATAATTTCTGCTTTAGTATAATTGGTGTCCAGGAGTGTTGACAAGTCTAGGTCATTAAGCAAAAATATAACAAAGAATTTTGAGGTTCTTATGTAGGGAAATAAGCAGCAGGCTTTCAGGGTATCCTATATTGAGCATCTCAGTTGTAGTTAATGGGGCATAGGAAGAAAAGGAAGCATTGCAGTAGGGCAAAAATTGAGTTACCGAGAACATAGTGCATTGTCTTTTTTTTTGTCTGGAGAAAAGAGCAGCAAGCCAAAAACACTGGTTCTTTTGGTCTTTTTTGCAATCACATTTATTACCTCTCTTTAAACACACACACCCTCCGTGTTCCTGGTTTTTTTGAACTATGAATATAGGGAGATGCTGAGCTCTTTAAGTTACAAAAGCTTTTGGCAATCAAGTGATACATGGTTTACACGCTTGTATACCTTTTTGTAAGGTATCGTTTTCGCCCGTTCTCATTAGGCACGTTGTTTCTTGCAAAGTTAATTTAAAAAAAAAAGTTCTGTGTTGGGGAAATCTGTAATTTCTTATTCCCTCTTCGCTGCTACCAAGAAAATAATGTGGGGGATAAAGTGAAACTGGAAGACAAGCCTCTTAAAAGCTTTGCTTTAGTGGGAAAGGGAAGTAAGTTCAAACGTCTGCTAAAGATCACAGGTAACATAAAATTCACCAATAGTTGTCATTCCATGGTGGTGTGAATTTTCAGGAATTATTAGTGTGCATGTGCTTATTCGTACCAGACATGGTTCCCATGTTGTGGGAAAAGTGTTGATACTAACAAGCAGAACAGTGTTTTTGACAGTCTTCCTAAATAGAATTCTTAAAAAATTGAAATCTGGCCTGCATATGTAGCTGATTTTACAAGTTTTTTAGAGGGTTAGAAATTGCAGGATCAAATTTATGATGCATATGTTCTCCTGATAATCAAATGTTCTGAAAATAGTTCAGTTGTCTGAGAGTAGCCGTATGAAACTCTGTATCCAGTTCTGAATTTGGATGCTAATGCTTGGTTTAACTCTTCAGCTGTTACTCCATACATAGTTAGCAAAATAGTGTTTTACTGGAAACTTTAATACTTGTCTTGAATGTTGGAAATTATGTGAATTAATATCAAAGTAACCCTGCAGATCACAACAGTCTTGCACTATGAGGGCTGCATTGGAGGATCTGTCTGGTTGCAACACGTTATTCAGGAAGCCCAGCAAAGCCAACCTGCTGGAGGAGATTTGACACTCTTGTGATATAACATTGTATGGATGCTCAAACTGCAGCAGATTTCTCACTGTTAAATTCTGTGCATACATATATGTGTGTCTGTGTATGGTTTTTAGTTAGCCATACTTTGGTCCCTTGGTAATTGGCTCAAATCTTGGAGCTTTTAAGCGTCCATCATTCCACAGAAGGATGATTTTTTAGACTTACAGACCAATTTTTGTTGGAAGGGATCCCAAATATCACCTGCTCCCACCTCCTGCTCAGAGCAGGGCCAGCCTATGTCCCCTTGCTCAGAGCATCATCCAGGTGAATTTTCAAGGTCTATGAGGCTGAAGTCACTACATCCTCTCTGGGCAACTTGTTGCAGAGTTTAATTGCTCTCATTGGAAATTTTTTACTTCTATCACGCTGGAATTTCCCTGGCTGCAACTTGTGGCTGTTTCCTCGTGCCCTGCGAGAAGGGTCTGATTCTATCCTCACTGAAACTGCCCACGCACATGAGCAGGTTTGCATGTGTGATGTGCGAATGTGACCTTATCCTCGCTAACCTTTCCTCCTTTTGGCTTTCTTCTTCTGTTTGGCTAGCTCAGCTGTCGCTTTGCTGAGGTCTGACAGAAATGTGCAGGAGGTTTATGAAATGAAACATTTTGTATCATGCTTTGTCTTCGACCTATTTTTGAAGGTTTTGAGAAGCACTGGAAATACAGGGGAAATTCCCAATTCTCTCATCAGAAGAGCAGTGTTATTGTAGTACAGCTGCAGAGGACATTGAACATGTTGAATATTCTTTAGCTTATTTTCCTTTTTTTGAATTTCAAATTAATGAGCTAGAGAAATCTTCTACATGATATGTAGAAACATTTCAAAAGTTCGAGTTGGGCCAGTTTTGTGCTGCTACAAGGGCAGCCATCCGGAAACTTGGAGTTCTTGAATCCATATTGAAGTTACTTCACATCAGCAAAATATTTCCTGTGGGACTTTTTGAGGAGGTAAAGGAGGGAGAGAAGGAAAGGCTGAATTCCAAGTACAGATTCGACTGTTGCTTTTCATATCGACAGTTTGGAGAGGTTTTACTTTATTTCTTGTCTCTGTTCTTATATATGGCCTTTATTCTTCCCTATGAGTCTTCAGTTTTCTGGAATACTGATTGCAAAACTCCTGTGTTAAAGTAACTGTTGGAAGCCCTTTCATGGTACTCTGGCATTAATTATTCCTAGAATTTCAATGAAACAAGAAGACAATTTAATGAACTTGAATTTTGCATTAGTGATACTCTGCCTTACACGCTTATCTATTATCTGTCCATCTGGCAGCTCACATGCTTGTTGGCAGAAGTGCTTTTATTTCCTTTCCTGAAAAATTCTGGCATTGAATGTATAAACAAGCAGCACTTCTTTCTTCATTTATAATTCAGCATGAAATTCTGAACATTATTAGTTAATTAATATTAAATATGGTGAATTCTTGCTAGGGCGAGTATAACGCTCCGAATTGAAGCATATGGAGTGGTACCACCTCCTCACAGTGAGAAGCTGGCAGATTGAGATCCATCTGTCAGCTGACACACGCACCAGTGCACGTCTCCGAGTTTACGCTGAGGCAATGCAGACTGCCAAGAGAAACTGTGAGTGGGGCTGAGAGCATCTACAATCATGACATATTTTGGGAGAGGGCAAGTGGAAGAATTGCTTTGCCCTCCCCAATTCGATAGATGCTTAAAAAATTTACAGAATCTTTATGTGAAAATGTGTGCTGGCTTTTGGTTGCAAAATTAGTTTATTAATAGCAAACACACTATGGACCCTGAGCTTACCAGTGTGGTTATCTACAGCCTGTTAGTTTTTTGCTCAGTTTACTTACTGGGAAGGCCCCAGCTGTATACAGCCATGCAGAAAATATGCTCCCTTGCTGGGGGACAAGTTAAATTGCTCTCAACTTGAACCACTCTGATGTGATAGTATATTGTGCTGGGTAGGCAGCGTAACGCAGATACTGCATCAGGGATATGTAGGAAAATACCTGGCAATATTTGCGTATGTCAGAAATACCTGATGTTTGCAGACATAGAGCTGCAAGAAACTAGGCTGAGAAAACCCTGTTTCATATGGATCTACTGGGCTTTCAAGTGTACAGGTACATATTCATCAAGTAGCAACTCCTAAAGCATTTAAACAGATTGTCTCCTTTCATTTGCAGGGCATAGAGGTTTGTGGTGTGATCAGCTATGTAGTAAATTCCCAAAAGACATCTGTAGAGGCTTTCAAAGTTAACTCTCCTGTTTAATGTTAACTCAAGTGAAATGTTATGTTTTCAGAATTGGCCAGAGAAACATGGACCTTCTGAAGTCTTTTTTCTCAGTATGGATAAAATTTGAAATGGTGTTAGTTGAATTGGTTTTGCATATCCTCTTCCAAAACGATTTTTTTGTGAATACTTTAGAGAAGGAAATGAATCCACAGGCTTATACAACTTCTTCATAGTAATAATAGACAAAAGCCTAAGCTTGAAATTTCCCACCCACCCCCCCACACACCCCCTGAAGTATGTAAATCCTTACCAGTTTAATTTGTTTTGTCTGCAGAAAAGCATCTTGCACAAACTCCACAGTAAGTTGAAACTTCTGTTTCTTGCGTTTATTTTGTGATGCTTTGTGGCTTCCTGTTGTTGTGCAAAAATGACACTGATTAAAGTAATCCGTAGTGTGACTGGGGAGGACTTGTCATAAATAGCAAACTGGTTAACTTAGCTGGGTGTTGCTCATTTTTAACGGAAGTTTTATATTTATGGCATGCTGTACACGGAGAAAACTGCTGGCAAATGTTGCTATTACAACTTTATCTTTCGTGTAAATGTACGACCTTTTCCTCTTGTCACTCTTTAATTTCTAATGGTTGTATTACATGGGGGTGAAACACAGTTTCTCCCTCTGGTGTCAGAAGCAGTAACAGGACAGACAGTAAAATGGCAAGTTGTTAGCCTGGTGCTCCCTGCAAATGCTGCCCCTCCACCTTGGAGATGAATTTTTTTCTTTTTTTTTTTTTCCCTAAGGCATTCGGGTAATTATATTAATGCCGTATCGTATGAAGACGGTTGGCTTTGGGGAAAATTGCCTTACTTGTGAAAAGGTTGATTGGTTCATAAACCAAAATGTTTTCTAAAGGCTTGTAAGCTAGGTAAGTGTAACTTATATACAGCATCCTATTTGAAACTTAAATTAATTGCTAGTACTTGGAGAAACAGGTTAAAATACCTATCTATATTTTGCCTGACCTATACATGCTATGGTTTGTGCCTTTTAAGACAGAATCTCTGCAAGTTGAAGGGGAGGAGGGGAATCAGGGCTTAAAATTTATTTCTTTTTTTTTAAGAGATAATTTCTGAAATAAGGGCCTAAATAATTATTTTTTTCAAGACTTATGTTGAAGGAACTGGTGAGTGACACTGAACCTTGGACAGAAGAAGGAAATAAAACCCATATATAAAAACCCATCCTTAGTGGAAAGGTTTTCCATTACCCTGTTATCTTTGGTCTGTCTTTGGGATATATAAAGAATTAGTATCTTGCAGCTGTAACAGAAAATAAATCTGTGTTACGGAATTAGGCCAGATCCAGCAGAGGCGAGGCTGCTGCGGCTCCCTCCCCCAGGTCTGACCTGTGGCAGGGCTGAGCGTGTGTTCCCAGAAAGGAAGAAGGTTTTCTTGACCAGAAGGAGTTAGAAATGGAATTTCCTAAGAAGACAGGACAAACTGCAGATCAGACAGTACAAGTATATGGACCAGCCGCTGTTTATGTATGAGTGTTTTTATCCCCTTATCCCTCTCTTTTCCCACACTTGTTCCTCCATGAGTCATCTAGACCCTTCCCTTTCCCTGCCTTTGGTTCCTCCCCTAAACAACCCGTAGTAAGTTTTGTGCAATCCCAAAATGCTCTTTCCCTGCATCCCGTACCTGTCCTGTACCCTGTTGCCCTGACCACCTCCCTCCCAGAGGTGCTTTGGAGCTGGCTCCCCCGGATGGGTGCCACCCCTGGCCGGTGGGGCTGAGGCTCTCCTGGGACAGCCGCCCCTTCCTCCGAGTCCATAATTTGTGTTCCCTCATCTGCCTTTGGGCTTCTGCTCCTCTGGGCTTGTGGGGGTGGACCTGGGATGGGCTGATGGCTCCTGGGATGAACTTGGGGGTAGCCAGGCAGGGTGTGATTCGGGCTCCCCCTCCTTTGTGGAGGTGCAGAGGAGCTTTCTATCATATCCAAACTAAATTGTTTTATAAACTCTATCAAGATTGAAATAGTCAAATTTGTCTAATTTTTGCATTTGTATAGTTGGCATTAATTTTAATACTGGATTTTTTTTGAGTTTTTAGTATGTTAACAAGTATCAACCTTTTTGTGGTGGGATTATCTGACTAAAAAAATCTGTCCTGCTTCCAATTCAGTTTGCCCACAAAAGTCTAATTTGTCATCGATAAAATAAATATACTTTGTCAGATAATATATTTGTCCTGTTACTAATTCACTTGATTTATTTCTGATATTATAGATTGCCCCTATACTGTGAGAATACTTTCCAATTTGACTTCTGGTCTCCACTGAGCAAAAGAAACGGCTTTTTCTAATACCTGCTTTACTATCGGAAATTAAATTTTCTGGATGGGCGGTCATAAAAGCTAGGGCCAATGAAATAGTGGTTGGTAATAGATTATTTTTTCATGTGAGGTATATTGGCAGTCAGATGATGGATCTGTAGAAACTCGAAGGTGATGGAAGGGAGCCAGTTTCTTTAAAAATGTATCCTTAGAGATTGATAAAGTGAAATGCAGTTGTGTAAGATCTAATTTATCAAGGAATGTAATGTTTCTACAGGATGATTTGCTTTCAATTTTCTATAATTTTGTTTGTTTGGGAGTTGCTGATTGTCTCCAATTATTACTATTTTTTTTTCTTCTTAGTAAAACGCTTCAGAGAACCAAAGCATGAAAGACGTCCCTGGAGGATATGGTATGTTTCTGCATGTTTTATTCTTAAATTTTTTTTCTTGCATGTTTTAGAAATTGAAGGAATGATTGTTTGCATATGATGATAAAAAAAAAGTGATGACAAGAAATTGGTGACTGACAGCAAGGAACAAGAAAAGTTATCAAAATACATGAGTCAACAAAAAAGTTACCTTCTGTGTGTTTCCCTGCTAGTTCTTTCTTACTAAAAGCTTCCACGAATCTCTACAAAGATGTGCATTTAGACATAAAGCTGAAAGTTTTGCTTCCTCCTGAAGACGGAAACTTACAGTTGCCCTAAAATGCATCTGAACATCTACAAATTTACATAAGCTTACAAGAAGCTCTCAGCTGGGCTTAAATAAAATTCCATGTTCCATAGCTATCCTACTATGTATAAGATAGAAGACAGTATGGTAAAAGATATAAATACATAAGCCATAAAACAATACAAGGTATAAAAAGTATATTTGTTTTTATTACCTTTTAAAAGTTGTTATATTATAGCAATGCCAACATAACCTGTACTAGTTTTGAGATTGGTGTAAATGTTAAGCTTTCATTCCAGTTGTTGAAGACTTCAGTGGTTTAAATTCATCTCGTACAATGCTGCTTTTCATAACTAATCCTGACCTTTATTTTATTGAAAAAATAAATACAAAATCTTTGTGTACTACAGTCTACCTCAGCCTGAAATTCTGAGTAGTGTGGCGATAGCCTTTCATTTTTAAGCAAAGAATCTTGCTCTGGGACCTGAGTATTGTTATTTGTAGTGTGGTGTACTGATTATATAAGTAACTCACTGGCTTCCTGCCTCATCTCCAACACTTTGCTTTCGATGTAGTCCAATGAATGCAAGAGAATAAAGTTTAAGACAAAATTGTCAGGGAGGGGAGATGAATTCAGGCATAAAATGTTGTTTGGATCTTTTTAGACATGGAAACAACAGGCAAAATGGGTGTTGGTCTGTATAAAGAACACACTCTTGCCTACAGAATACTTTTGACATGATTCCTATATTTAACATTTACCGAAACATCCATTGGAAGTTTTGGTTTTGTGCAAAAGTATGATGATAAAAGAATGGTAAGGGCTGGAGTCAATACTGAATCAGTACCTAAGTGGGTTTTTTTGTATTTTCCCTGTAAGTAGCAAACTGTTTTCTCTCTAACTCTGTCATCTGCTTTGGAGATAATGCTTTCGAGTTTGTAATTCTTTTGCAGTGTGGTCTAAGCTGTTGTACTTTAGATATAACTCAGTGAGAGGACTTCATGCTTTCAGGTGAAAAATATGTTGGCTTTTAAGCAAAATAAAGGAATCATTAGCAAGCTATTAAATTGTTCACCAACAAGCACATGATGAGGATTTTATTTTACTCTGTGCCATAAACTTGCTAAAAATGCATAAACAAAAGGACTGAAATATCTAGCGAGGCTGGGATACTCATTGTTTACAGGAGGTTATTAAAGACTTAGCTAGGTTTAGTGAGGATTAGCTCTTGGATAATGGATGTGATACCAAGAGGATATCCCTAGACTTTAAATTTACAGTGGTAAGGTTTCAAGTTAGTGTGATTTGGTTTGTTGTTAGCAATATTCAAGAAAAAAAGGGCAGAATTTAAAATGGAACATGGTTAAATAAGCTAAATACCATGACACTTTATCATTCTGGTGTTCTCATTTGAAGAAAAAATGAATAATTGAGATGGAATTGTAATTAAAATAAATTCGCAGTGTCTGACTGTTGTAAACAGTTTTGTGTGTCTTAAAAACTGTTTTTACTCTATACAGGTTTTTAGATACTTCCAAGCAAGCCATAGGGATGTTGTTCATCCACTTTGCAAATGTCTATTTATCAGGCCTTACAGAAGAAGACCCTTGTTCACTGTGAGTGTTTAATTTCAGAATAATTGGTCTTTATGGAAGTTCTGCTGTTGAGTTTGATGGTGTATGCAGATGATAATGCAAGATAGAGCTGAGAAACCAATTTTTCATGGTAAAAATCAATCACTTTCAAAAACCTGTAGTTTAAGCTTAGTTAATCAAGAATCAGAGTTCTGCTCTTTTAGTTCATGGCTGGCAGGACCTGGGAAAGCTTTTTCTGGGCTGTATATAGATATTTTAGACCAAGGGTAAACTCTTACTACTACTCCCTCTCCAGTTAATGAATGAGGACTTAGGATGCACATTGTAATATGAGGCTGTTTACTGAAGGAGGTGCTAGGGACCAAAGGAAATGAATATAAAGTTGTGTACACTGACTTCCAGCTGCACTGTTCACTGCAGCAAGGCTTTAATATAAAGTCAGGTTGCTTTCAGGGACGTTTAGCAAAAATCATTTACCCTTCTGTTTTCTTCTAAAACCTACATTAGCTACTGCAGTATTATTTTCATTTTGTTAAAAGCAAGAAATCTTGCTTGGTACCCAGGCAGTACAAAAATTAATTTTGCAATGTTATGCTTGGAGCAGTGTGACTAAGTAGATAAGCATTTCACTGTAGTATATTAAACCTGAAGATTTTATGACTAAGATCCCGTCAGGCTCTTTACAGGAGCTCCTGAAGTAAATGTTAATTGTTTGGGTTTGTTCTTGATAGAGCTCATGCTCAAAGAAGCTTACACATTCCTGGTAATAGAAGCTGTGAAATTACTTTTAAAAGCTTAGTAATCTGCCCTTTAAAACCAATCCAGTTCCTTCAATGGCATCTGCTCACTGTTGTCCTTTGGTAAACAAAGGAGCTACACAGCTCAAGGAATATGCTTGTGTTGCTTCACAAGCCTGTTTTATTTCCCTTATTCCTCCTCGGTTTCTTTTGTGTTCCTACATGCTGTAAATGTGCAAGTAAAACACTGCTTTTCTCTTCCCACCACAAAGCATTTTGGTAGGAAAATGCATTTATTTTAACACACTAACTGTAAAATTTAAGTCATAATTATGACAGTTTCAATAATACTAGGCATCATTGTAGGATTTTCCTTGCTTACTGATTTAAGAATTCCCTGATAGATTTAAAAACCGGCAGGTGCAAATTGCTTTCATTCAATTTTTATATATTAAAGTATATATTCAAGTAAGCTAACCAAAGCATGTCTAAAGTTGTCAGTGTTTAAAGCTAAAGCTCAATAGTTTATTACAATATTTTAAAATTAAGAATAACTTTGTGCTATGTACGGAGTTCTCAAAATAAAAGGTTTGCTGACATGTGCGTTCTCTTCTACATGTTGTAATATAGTCTAGATAACTTTCTTTTCAAATACCACTTTTCATGTAAGTGTAACCTGACACAAAACAAGTAAGAGGGTGAGGTAGAGAACTGTTACTCGCTGTTCCCAGGATAACAAAAATTTCAATGTGGAGCTGTATAATTTCTCAGACAAGGGTGCAGGTCCTCCTTGTTAGCAGAAAAAATAGCGTGTTGTATCAACCAAAGCCACTCGTCCTTTCTTGGGAAAAATATATCGTAAGTGTGCAAGTGGGCGCAAAATTAGTGAGTGAAAGCAACATTTCTGTCTGTGACTTTAATAATAATTTTACTCAGAAAATTCAAACAGGGATAGTTTTCTGTTCTTTCCTGTTTTGTAGTTTGTGGGTTATTTTCAGAACAAAACCATAAAATGTAGATTCAGAAAACATTGTGGTTCCAAGCTTGGAAGGAGCTACAATTGGAAGTTGCCATTTGTTAATTTGGGAATGTAGTGCTGTAATTCAGGCAGGTGTGTGATAATATCAAAGCTGATAAAGCATCTGTTAAAACACCTCAACAGATGGGTGGTTGTTCGAAGAATTTTAAATAGAAAAAGCAAACAGCGCTCTTCTTCTGTAGTGCAGGGTACTCAGCTGCCTGTATGCGGTACACCAGGAAGTTTGTATGAACCCCAGCCTTTTACTCACTGAACGCTCAGCCAAATGCAGTTATCTGATAGTGGCAGCAACTTGTTTTGTTGTTTGTGCTGGTGCACTGGTTACATGTGAGCAGGGTTAACGCAGTGCATCACAGAATGAGCATGTTGCCTACATGTAGTGAGCCTGATGTGCTTGGGAATATCAGGCATAATTGGCCTGTGCTGCGAGACGTAACTTGATGTGAAATAGGTGTTGGCACATCTCTTCTCCCTGCTCCTGATGGTTGCCTTCCTGCTATAGACTTACAGCAGCCCCTTGTGGCCTTAACGTGACTTGTGTAGACTTGTAATCGCCGAGTTTCCTTTGCCAAGCACTAAACCTTGATGTTAATGTTTGTCTAATACAAAGGTCATTAAAACTCTGATTTGACGCATAACTATTAGAAAATAACTATTTTTTAGAAAGTTTATGGGTAAGTCTTGTCTGAAGCAAGGCATGTCCGCTTCATTTTTATTTTTGAGCTGCTCTTGAATGGGATTTTGAGGGTCAGAACAGCTTCTCCTTTACTGTTTTGAATGCACGTATTCTGTCTTTTGTGTTACACTTTCTGATACTATTTTGTCCACATGGATTTGTCTCTGCAGCCAGCAGAAGCCCACAGGTCTCTGATTTGCTGTTTTTATCCCTGCAGAGAAGTTCCTATAGACTCTAGAGTTTACATTAAGTATTTGGAATTACCAAATAAGAATCTTGGTAACAGGGATTTACTATGTGTCTTATAGCTGGCTCTTAGCTGCTGTTTTGTTCAGCTAATCAGTAAATAAACCAAACTGACTTACAAAATGCTTTGAATTTCAGCTGCATCATTTAATGAACTTAAGAATTAATTTGAAACCCATGGTAATCTCTAGTTTATTGAAGCATAGGTAAGATCCCAGAAGCTGCTCTTGAAACGATGAAATTAGTAGTGCAGCAGTTGTGTGTCCATTGAGGGGTGGTTTTGGTTTTCTTTTTTTCTGGGAAGGCTTGTTCCTGATTATTACAAATGTTTATTAGACAAGAACTGAAGTACAAGAAAGTGAATCACTTTTCTTCCTAATACTAAGTTGAAATTTGGCCTAGATAGTGACTGTACTCTCTAGGCATGGGATTCCACTGCTCATTGCTCCTTGTTGAGGCTAGGAGGGGGCTCCCTTGAGCAAGAAAAACTAGTTGTGGTGTCTTTTCCCCCTCGGAATGAAAGTGTTTTGGGTTGGGTTTTTTACCTTCAAATTCCTTGAGGTGTCTTTAAGATAACTTCTCTTTTTATTCCTTTTCTCTTTATTCCTTTGGTTTTATTCAAATACAGGTTTTCCATGCAGAATGAACTGAGCAATGGTAAAAAGGAAATCTGATTTTGATTTAAAGGAGTAAAATTAATATTGGAATTTATATAGAGTATGCACATGCACACACCAGAGTTCACAAAAATAGAAGTTGGAGCTTAACTTTAAGGACAGAAACAAAATATTGAGACTCTTCTAAAACTATTTAAATTTTAGGCTAACTATGTAATTACAGAAGTGAGTAAATGATTATTCTCAATACTCTGTTTCTCAACATATATAGAGATCTTTTGTCAATTGTGGTGTTAAAATACACTGAACTTGTAGAAAGTGGACCCTTGCTCCATATTTTCTTTTACATTTTTCCTTTCAGGTACCTTATCAACTTCTTGTTAGATGCCACATTAGGAATGCTGTTAATCTACATTGGTATACGTGCAGTCAGCAGCATTGTGGAATGGCAGAAGTGGGAGTCCCTTCGCTTTGGTGAATATGGTAAAAGTTTCTGTTCTTGCACTGAAATGATTTTCATGATAGAATCTCAGAATATTTCAGCTAGTGGTTAACTCATCTTAAAATCATTATACAAGGATTATAGTCGTCACTTGTCACAAGGGTTCTTTTAAGTTCTGTATCTCAGCATGCACCTTCTGTGTTGGAAAGCTCAACAAGTCTAAGCATTTAGTGAGTTTGGAACAACTGCTTGAATATTTATTTTTTTAGGAGTGATTGAACAAATGACGATATTGGCTAATCTCGTGGAAAAAATAAGAGCATGATAAATTTACTCTGAAACACTTTTAAATAAATGATAGCTGGAAGGTCATTTCCTATTAAAGCTTTCACTGAACCACATGTCATTGTCTGAAGATACGGGCTAAGAGTTCTGCCAGCCCTCTTTAAAGTAAACGACCACATATCTTCAGTGCAGAGAATGGCAACATGGCCTGTGCTTGTCCTCAAGTAATGATCACTCGAACTCCTGCACGTAGGGCTTGTATCATTGATGAAAAATGCGTATGTCTTTTGTACAGGCTAAGGGATAGACTAGTGAATTCACTTTGACGTGAAGTTGTGGGTTTTATCTTTCATTACGTTAGCCACAGAAGTCCACTGATCTGCAGAAATTGTGGATTTGCAGATGCAGTTGAGTATCATACATACTCAACATGAGCATTTAATTCTGTTCAACCTGTTATTTTCAGATTGCTTAGTCTGGCTGGCTGGGAATGGAAGTTCTGTATAGATGCTAAAAATTACATTTGAAGCTCCTTGAGATAGGAATGGGGGGAGAGGTTGCCTTATAAGAGAGCTATGCCTCTTCATCAGAGAGAAAAACAAACAAAACCAATGGTTTGGAAAAAAAAAAAGTTAAAATAACGTTTGCCTAACAAAGTAAAAGCTTTCATAGCAGTTTCATAATTATCATTGGTACTTTTTTTGGTTTTGTATGTTTCTTTGTTTTTAATGATCCTAAGTGGCTGACAGAATTAAGAATAAATAAATAAAGACCTTGCCAAGTTGAAGTACTTTAAAAGCTCGGGAAGTTTACAATTAAATCAAATAGCATTAATTGCTACTTGTTTTAATGTCGGAGGTTTAAAATAGAGATTATGACAAGCATCTATCTTAGGAGAAATAATTGCCTACACCATTAGGGCATTTTTTGTGACTCATGTAGATTTAATGTGTATCTTTTAGGGTACAGTTTATGACCATTTAAGCTGTTTAAATCGGCACTGCCACAACCCTGTTTATCTGCTTTTTTCCCCACATGCCGCAGTCCAATATTACCACTTTTCCTTGGGCTGATGCACATCTGACTCTTCAGAAAACTGATTCAGAGAGCTAAACCATCAGAAAATTCACCATATGTAGAAAAGTAAATAGTTCCTCCAGATCAGTCCCCAGACTTGGGTCTCTAAGGCATTAGGTAAGCACCAATGCCCAGGGAAGGGAAAAGGGCAAGAAAAAGAGCTGAGACATTGCTGAGCCACACCTTCTGACTGAGCTTTGAGACCTATTGCCCAAAGTCCCTTTTTCTGATTGTTGATTTGGCTTGAAGCCATTTAAAGATGTTTGAACAGCCTTCAGCCCATATAAAATTGGCTTTCCACTCAGAGCAAAAAACTTGGTGTATCTGTTACAATTATCGGTAGGTACTTGTAATCATGTCAAATACCAGATTTTATTTCTTCCTAATAGCATTCCATTTTTTCTTGTGTAATCTGTTCCCCTCTCTCATTTTAATGTCCTTTTAAACAATAAGCGGTCTGTGTGGATGGGAAGATGTGGGGAGTATATTCACTCGCCTGAAATTTGTCTCTATCTCTTATTGACTTCCAAAATGAACCTGGTTTTATTTTAGTTAGTTATGAGGCATCTGTGACTGCAGTAACTAAGCTCTTAAAATCAGCAAATGAACTTGTTGCTTGTGTTCTGCTGTGGAGGTGGTCTGCGACTGATCCATTATTGTCATTTTGAGTTAGGAGATCTGAAATGCCTAAACTTGATACACACACACCTACAGAAGAAATACTTGTTTATAAGTGATGTATGAAGTTATATAATTCCTCTTTACTTAGTTGTTCTTTCCAATATCGGATCATTTTATTAGTGACTAACTTTCTTTTCTGTATCTTTGTTAATGTGCTGTCTTGACCTTAGCATGTTGGGTTTTTTTAATCAAGCTATCATAAGGACTATTAAAAAGCATATTGTAAATCTGTGTTTCCATTAATCATGTAGGAGAGGCTTCTGGTATAAAGAGAACTAGATAGCAGATGGAAAGTTATTAGTAATGCCTGTGCAGTAGGGTTAGACCCTATGTAAGAAATCTGTCTAAAAGTTTAGTTGCATTGGATTGTTTGCTGCCCTCTTCTGTTAAGTACTACTGTTGTTTCTGAAGTGAAAACCCTCATATGACCATTTTATTTCAAAATTTTCACCTTGGCCCCAAGAAAACTCTTGTCTTATTTTTCATAAGATTCTTTAAAATAATTTAATTAAGTAGGTAGAAGAGAGGACTAAAATGCAGTCCTGTGGGGTTGCAAGTGTGTTTAGACTTAGTATTTTGAAGTTAAATATGGATGTTTAGCATACATGGGTGGTGAGGCGTCTGCTCATTGAAAGGTATTTTTTGCATTTTATCTGTAGTAGTAAAATCAAGTCTTCAGCTTGGAAATCAGTGTGATTTCAGTTTGTTTGCAAGTGTGGGAAAACAAACAAGAGGCACCCCTCCCCACCCCCCAAAAAAAACCCCACAACCAAACCCAAGTCTCTTCTTGTGATTGAGTGATGTTGTTTGTGTTTCTAGAGCCTAAATAATCATTTGTCTCAAGTTAATTCTCACTGTGAGCTCATTTCCCTTCTTAGCTCTATTACTTGATCCCTGGTGATTCATTACTTGAAGCTGTCACAAAAATAGCAGTGTCCTGCTGGTTTTAAAAGCCTCTTCTTTATATGGAGGATAGTTTTTAAGCATAAGTGCCTCGAGGAAAGAATGGATACCAAAATATCAGCATTCATAAATGGTTGCTATTTGTACAGCAAAACAGCACTGCATGCTGATTTATGAACAGAGTAGCATGACGCTCCCTCAAGGGCGATTTTATATCAGAATTTTTAAGTTTATTAGATTTGTCTTCGTATTTCCAGTTTTGTATTTTCAGATTCATTACCTCAGCAGATGGATTTTAATAGAAGTGCAGAATCAGTTAATATATTTGAGTATGTAAAGAGGAGAAAAGTGGTCATGATCTGTACTGAAAAGAATGTTCCCTGCGTTCTCCTTCCCTTCTTGTCTTAGGCTACTTTAGCTGCTGTGAGTAGAAAACAGGTGACTAAATCCCTCTTGGTGACAATGAACTCTATTGGCAACTAAATCGTGCTGTGATCTCTTTGCTTGTCTTTGCTTCTCAGATGGCAAAGCTTAGAAATTGTATTTGATGCATCTTTTCCCTCTAGCTCCTTGTTTGCAACTTGCAGAGCAACTTACCGCCATATAGGGCAGATAGCACTTACTTTAAAACTTTTTAAAATTTATTTTGGAGTAGTTCTGCGAGTTGGCATTTTCTTAAGAAAATTTCTCAGGATTTGAAGAACGGAGAGAAGTTACAGGATAGAGGAATGACAGGTATTTTGTTCGAGAGCTGTCTATAAATGTTCTTCTACAAAGTGGCTGATGAAAGTAGTATACGTGAGTATAGACTCGTTTTTCATTGCCCAGCATTTTGAAAAAATGCTGCTACAGTTGTCACTGCTGAGGATTCAAAATCTTTCCGTTTCAGTCTTAATGCGCTTTTCTTGCAGTAACAAGATTTCTACTGATTTGCTAGTTTCTCTAGACATGTAACTTATATGTGACAGGTATAAAATCAGAATTCAAGAGACTGTCAGAGACTTTAGAAATGAAATTAGCACTTTATGGCTTCACCATTAACTTTAAAGTTCTAATTTGAGTTTGTGTACTGAATCTTTGAATGTACAAATGCCCCAGATATTCTTGGGAACACCTTCTGGATGTGGTGATGTTATTAACTTCTACTTTTTCCCTTGAATTGCATAGTTTATAAAATTGTAGAAAAACTTTGGTTGGAAGGGGTCTTCAGAGGTGATATAATCCAACCTCTTGCTCAAAGCAGGGTTAACTTCAAAGCTAAAGTGGGTTGTTCAGGGCATGGTCCAGACCAGTTTTTAATTTATCCATGGTCTGAGATTTAAGAACCCCTCTGAACAACCTACTCCAGTGCTTAACCACTCTCATTGTGAAAGTGTTTTTACTTTGTCAGAATTGTACGTCCACCCATCTAGTCTGTATCTCCCCAACTTTTCTACAAGGATGCTAGTAGGAGACTGTCAAAAGACTTGGTAAAGTCAAAGTAGACAGCATCCCTGTTCTCCCCGTAATTAGAGCTGAGAGATAATTTTGTAGATGCAGTAGGGCACACAAAAATCCTCAAGCAGAATTTAATATACACAACTTCTAATTTCAGTCATGTACCAAAAAAACCCCGAAAAAAACAGAACCCCTCCCCACAAAAACATCATGGAACAAAACGTTCATTGTATTAAGAGTGTTGTGCACTATCACCAGAGTTTCACAATTTTTGGACATACAGAATCTCATGTGACAGAGTTGGAATAGAAGCAAAATTGCTATAGCTGTCTTTGCTTTTAGGAATTACATACAGATTGGAAAAGAGCTTAGAATAAACTTCCCTTAAGTTTTTCCTTTTAAGAAACTTAATACTTCGTGATAGAGGGTCAAAAATGACAATTTGAGAAACAAATGTAATGCAACTATATCTGTGTTGCTTTCATCCGATCACGTAAAACAGTGAGTGTATAACCAGGTAGTGCTGAATCAGATAAAGTCCTGCTATATTCAGTTTCTAACTGATACTTTTTGAAAGTTGGGATGAGGCTGAGGGAGGGGAAGGAGCAGCACTAAGGAAATTGGAGAAGGCACTTTAAGAGGATATAGCTGCCCTGCCTCTTCTAATGCTGCTTTTCTAAAATGTTTACTGTGAAGTAAAACCAACCCTATTCACATATTGAACCTTTGTTCTTTCTTGCAGGTGACCCATTGCAGTGCAGTGCTTGGGTGCGCCAGTGTGCTCTCTACATAATGATTATGACATTTGAGAAAGCCGTCATCATTATAGTGCTTCTTATACCTCAGTGGAAAGAGGTTTGTATTTTTACAGCATTTTGCAGACAAATGGATTTCAGGTGGAAGCTGTAAAGCAATAGACTTCTAATAGTGTTTATTGGTTTGGCTCAAGCATCGTAACTGTCTACAGTCAATGCTGTTGAACTCTGTGGTAGTGATATGTTCTTTTAGCTCAATTAGGATACTGCTAATTAGGCTTTCTGGCATCCATTGCCAGGAATATCCTATCATATTTTGGAGGTGTTTTTATATAACGCAATATATAAAATTTTATTCTATTTCCTTGTCTGAGTGCTCTTGAAGCTACTAAGTGATTCTTCCTTTTCTTAATTCTTTAACACTTACTTAAAGCTATTTTGTATTGCTGCTTGTAGTATTTTAAAGAATTTTCTTTGCCTGACCTTGTTGATAGATCTAAACTGTAGAATTTTAGTAATTTGCAATGGATTAGTGAAGCCATTGCTGATGACTGGATAAATATTTATTTTGATAGAATCTGCGCAATGTAATATTCAATGTGACGGTGCATGGGGTTATAGCCCATTAAACCAGTTAGTCCCTGTTTTATGCTCTGGACTACTTTGGGAACTCTGTCTTCTCCTTGAAGTATTTTGTGAAACGCTGGTCTGTTTAAATTTCCTAAAGATGGAACTTAAAACATGTTCCCGGGGAGCATGGAGCTCTAAAATGTTCAAGATGATTCTAACACAGCTCTTCAGACTTCTGTAAACAAAAATGACAGAGATAAGTTTCTTGCTAGCCCCACTTACTTATCTGTGGTAATTTATAAGCTGTCCTAAGTATTTTCCTTTTCTACAAAGCTGTCCTTTTTTGGTTCAGATGAATTATTTCTGTAGTGTTAGCTAGTACATGAACAATTGCACTTACTAATCCAGTTATGTGCACTTGCTGCCATGATCTGAACTTAATCCTTTTCTTTTCACAGGTAGCTTTATTGAACCCTATAGAGAACCCCCAGCTGGAGCTGGCTATCGTCATGCTGATAGTTCCCTTCTTTGTTAATGTTAGTACAACTTGCATGCTTCTGTGAGATGTTTACTTGGATATCTTTCTGCCATGTCTTAATTAATTAACGTTAGTTCTTAAAGCACGGTGTACCTTGGCACTTAAGTTAATTTTTAAAGAGGAAGGGTGTTAAAGAATGGATAAAATGTCTGGATATGTAGATTTTACAAAGCTGAAATCTATATTGAGCTAAGTAACCAGGAGAGGTGCAGAAATGCCTCATAGATCTCTTTGGGCTGATGACTTCAGTAGATTGAAAGTAATACTGAAATACTGACATAGAGATTTTAAAATTACAATGAAATTTGCTTTAGGAAACAGTTGGTCTAAGGACAGCTGTACTGTGAAGTATCCTGTGTCTGACCATAGCTAATAGGGGCTGGCCTGTGGTGGAGCAGAGGAAAAGGGCAAGTGTGCAATCATCCTTCCCAAAGTATACTCTTCCAGTAATCTGGGATTTAGGGACTAGAGCCAGAGATGGTAGGTGTCCTTGCATTTAATAACTGCTGGTGATTTTTTTTTTCATTCATTCATTTGTTCAAGCATGGATTTTATCCTTTGAGAAACTAAAGTCTATTGCACTAAGATGTCTGCCTAAACCATTCACATTTCTACATGAAGAGTTAATATATGATCACTCTGAATAGCAGCTGCTTTTCTTATTTTCTTCTCTTCTACAAAGGAATAAAGTAGCTATGTTCTAGAGCATTTATGCAACATATAGTAAGCCATGTGACTGTATGCCTATACAAGATTTTACCTGTTTGGCCAATTCATAATTATTGTCAAGTCTTCCTAATTCTGTCCAAATACTGACCAAATTAATATATGCTACTCTGATGAAAACTGAACTGTCACTTCCCCCTTCTCTTTAACAGGCATTAATGTTCTGGGTAGTAGATAATTTTCTTATGAAGAAAGGGAAGACAAAAGCTAAACTTGAAGAAAAGGAAGCAGGACAAGATTCAAGAAATGGAAGTAAAGTCCGATACAGGAGAGCAGCATCACATGAAGAGTCAGAGTCAGAAGTATGTAGAGTTAATGATTGCAATTAATGCAATATCAATCCAGTTCATCACTCATGCCATTGATTTAACTGTAACACTGTCAACTTAGTTTAATTTTCTTTGCATGTACCTCTAACAGTAGTTCCTAGCATTTGCAGTTAAGAAAAACGGCATTGTTGCAGAACTTATGGTAGTTAATTTCCTTCCAGATGGGCAGGAAGACATAATATATTTAAATATCACAGGTGAACTGTGTTACAAATGCTTCTGAAAAAAAAACCATACAGAATACCAAACTAATAGTTCTAATTCAAAGAGAGGTTAATAGCTTAAAGTGAGAGGAAGCTGGTGGAGGCAACTGGCCTCATTTTGGAGAAGTATTTACATCCTTGCCTTACCAGAATTTTATACTAAATTATATTAAGTGGACAGTTTTCAGTTCACCAGAGGGATGGGTGGTATCTTTGAAGGTTAAGTTGTTTTAGCTTTAGTTGGTTAATGTAACTTTTCTGCATTATGGACAGTACTATTTATATGGGGTTTTCTTTAATAAAATAACTGCCATATTACCGGTGTGGATAGACAGCTTATAAATTCTGTCTCATTTTAACAGCAAGCTGCCCCCACTGTTCTGGAGGTGCTGGAATAATTTCTTTGGGTTTAGAGTCAGTGATTGTAGTAGAGACTAATACACATGCATCCTTCTTCGAAATTTACTGGAGGTTCCAGATAGGATGTGTGACATTGTTTGATAATACTGGCAGTAAATCTAAATTATGTTCTGTAAGCTCTTTCTTGTGTAAATAATAAGGTGCTTTGCAAGCATAAAAAAAGGAAAAGGTTAGAAGTAGAATGAAGAAAGAGTGTGACTTTGACCCATGTTACTCAGAAGCCGTAATTTGTTTTTAGATCCTTATTTCAGCAGATGATGAGATGGAGGAATCAGATGCTGAAGAGGACCTGCGTAGACTGACCAACTTAAAGCCCATTAAGAAAAAGAAGCATCGTTTTGGTCTGCCTGTATGACACATTCCCTGACCTGTGTGTTTGCAGGTTTCATGGCAAAAACTTCAGTCAGTGGGTTTTAATGTTGCAATTGCATCTCCCTTGTCATACAAACTGACTTAAAAGCAAGGTCTCCCAACAGAATGCAAACGGTTGGAAGACTTCCAGTTCAGTTGCACTACAGACACACTGACCAATTATGCAAGAATGTCTTTTCATCATGTGTGAAAACCACAGTGTTGTTAAGGACTAGTCCCTGAAGGGATTTGTATCTGACGTTTCAGAGAAGATCATAGAAAACAGATACAGCAATGTTTCACTTATGGTTACTGATGATACAGTTGTAAGAAGTTCTCAAAAAGGCATCAGAATCAACTAAGTTGAAGGAGTGTGTTTTATTACTAAAACTGGCTTTTGCAGCATAATTCCTAAAGCAGAATAGTTTATGGTTACAAGCTGTAACTTAACGTTATTTTTTTAAGTACAGAAGTTTACTTGCTACCGGGTACCTATGGAACTAATAGGTGGAACAAAGATTTTTTTCCAAGTCTCCTCGAATCTATTTGACTATTTTATATTTAAGTTATATTTTCATACAGTTGTATTTAAAGATTCTCTTTGTCAGAGAAAAGGGTGCAGTTCCCTTTTTTTGTGCAGAAAAGGTCAAAAGATTTGTAGTGAAAATCTTATTTATCCTTGTGTCCTGGTTTAAGACAAAGGGATTGCAAAGGGAAAAGCTCTCTGTCACTGCTGAAGTCACCAAATATCACTAAAAATGCAGTCCTAAGTGTGCTTTTGACCATATAATTTGAAAATACCTTTTTTAATAGGAGGTGGTGTTTGCATATTTGACAAACGTGCACTTTAGTGTATAACAAAAATCTGTTGTGATAGGTTATTTGTGAAATGAATATCTATGGATGACTCTATTTCTGTTTCTGCAAGTCTCTTGTGCATACCTCTCCAATGACCCAAAAGAGATGGAATATTTCTTATACTTTTCCTTATATAGGGCCTGCAGTACAGGACCGTGATCTGATTGAAGCAGTTGTGCTACAATATTGCAAATAATTCTGTCCCCTGTTTTTTGTTGGAAAAGCAATCTTCTATTTAATGTGCTTTAAAAAAAGATGATTTCTCCTGTTTCTCTCCCCTTTCCATAAAGTCTGGTTATCCTTTAGTATTTAAAAAAAAAACAACAAACCCAAGAGGTATAATACAGTTGTTACTACAGAAATTTTTTTGTGGTTTTCAGTGTCTTGTCTTCTGATAATTGACAACATGTGCTGATCTGAAACCTAGCAGACATGTTTTCGGTGACATCCTTTCGCTTTGCTTATTTTCTAAATGATTGTTTCCGACAGCTTTCCTTGCTTAGTTAAACCTTGTGCAGGACAAGGCGATGTGTCAAAGAGGTGACAACAGACCTTAATTGCAAATCTGTTGTAGTATCTGGACATCAGAAATGTTCCAAGCCTTAAACCAAACAGTTTCATCGGAAAACTGCTCAGAACTTTTTAAGATTTTTTACATTTTTTATAGATTTACTAGGTCTTAATGTGATTTATTATCCAGACCACTTAAATGGGGTTCTTGGGCCTTAGTAAATACTGAACTGTGCGCTCCCGTACTTATTTTCACTATTCCAGCATTCCTTTTCACTGCTTGGCTGCCGAGGTGAACACAATGTTCTGAGACTTCAGGTACACCTCAGCGTGTCCAGCCGGCTAGAAGGGACATTTTACCAAACCTAACGTTTGCGAGTTTAGTTGAGCCACTGACCTCTGTTACTGTGCACTGAAATGTAATAACTGCAATAAGTTTAAGTACTAGTGTTTCTTTTAGACTAAATCTAGAAACTAATGACAATGGAAGCTTAATTGAGTTATTCTGAAATGGGGGGTGGGGGGATGGGGAAATGTCCCTAATCAGTGTTGCCTCTGTTTTAGGTTTTTTGGTTTTCTTCATTGATTGTGTGACTTGCATCTTCTCTTGACTATTTGCCACTGGGCGGGCGCATATCTCCAAAAGCACAGTACTTCAAGGAATTCGTTTTCATCAGCAGAATAGTCCCATACAGCTCACTTTTCCAAAGGGATTTAAGAGCTAGGACTGGCTCTTGTCACAAATGTCAGCATTTATTTTTTTAGCGTAGGATTTGTTCTATTTCAAATAGTGAAATAAAGTTATTCAACATATGCTACATACCACTGCACAGCCATCACTGTCCTCGTCAACCATCAGAGATAACTGAGCAGCGCACACAAATTTAACTGTACGAGCTTTCATTTTATCTTCCTTTTCCCTCCTTTTCTCCAGTTAATTAAATTATCAAAATTATTTCTATTTCTAGTCTCATGTTTAGTCTGTGAAGTGTCAGTAGAAAATTATGGCCTTAATCATGTGAAACATTTGTTTTGAGCAGACCTCAAACTTATTGACCAAGTACAAAACAGTATAAAGCACTATGGAGCAGTTTCTTGAAGATGGTTATAGCAAAGGTGTACGAATGCCTAATTTTCCTTGTCTTAAGTGCTTAAATGTCACTTGGTTTGAGATTTCAATATGCCTAGCAAGATGATGTAGTAAAGCACTATGAGCCAAAGAGACAGAAGTATTTTAAATACCACAGTACTAACAGGAGGAGCATATCTTCAGAGGGGAAAAAACAGCTCTAACTTTCTCTACTAAGGTAAAAATTTTATTCACAACCTTAGCCAAATAACAGAAATTTTTTCTATTCATTCTTTGTTATCATGTGAAAGGGATGGAAAATTGGCAGTTTTCCTCTTTGTAAGATAAAAATTTGAATTCTTGCAGTAGGTACAAGTAGGACAAGTGCTTTTGCCTGAAGAGCTTGTATGTGTGAGAAGGAAGTATGTGCCTAGTGCTTCACTATGTCTTACTGTTCGTTGAAATGTCTTGGCAGTACAGTCTGAAATAAATTTTTCATAAAGAGTTGATCCAATAATAATATTACGACATGACAACGTTTGCATTATCCTTGAATTGACGCTCTAAATTTATGCCTGGTAAACGTACTTCAGGACAACTCATAGCAAAGGTTTAATTCAGGCTATGCTTAAAAAAATGTGATTGTGTGTAATGAAAATAAGCTATGTAGTATATGCCAAAGTAAGAGAAAGGGATTGTAACTTACAGAAGAGACACAGAAGTATTGGTGGAGATGGAATTTACCACAAATGGTCAACCTAAATGTATTAACTGTTTCTAGTATCTGACCTGTGACACATCTGCATAAATTTAAAACACTGCTGTTGTCTAATATGTGGTTTTCAAGTTCTGGCTTTAATATGTTCAGGTCCCCTTGTCTTACTTTAAGTAGGTAAATGCTGTATGTTAATGTTGCTAACTAAAATGTACTATAGCTTTTCTTCAGGGAAAACTCAGAAATTGAGTTGCAAATTAGAGCAATGCAAAGTGATCCCCTCCGGCAGGTCTGCTCTGATTCCAGCTGTGCCTGGGGAGGGAGGCGTGGGCTCTCCCGCTCTGCTGAGAGCTGAGCATCACAAGGAATTTCTGCCACTGTGCTTGACTAACCCATGTTTGCAACTTTGCTGTGCTTTTTACAGGAGAAACCAGTAATGAAAGCAAATAAATTCAGCCACATCAAGTCAGAGTAGATCTACAGCATAGGCGTGCAAACTTTTTTAGGTAAAGTTTCCAGTTCAATTACTGAAAATGACTACTATGGTTTTACAAAGTAAAACTGCAGTATCTTTAAAAAAGGGACTCTTTTGTAGGTGTTTGTCTCACGTGGGTATCCGTCTCAAACTGAATGTTGGGTTTGTTTGTAAGTAAATTCAGAGTATAGCCTATGTGAGCAAAACCAACAGCTGTATTCTGCTGCCCTCTGTTTGGACCATATTGTTTAATCAGTGGTGTTACCTTAAACTTTTAAGGGTATCTGATGTAATTACATTGTATAATGGTTTACAATAAAGTTTGACTTATTACGGATTTGTACACTTGTTTTATACTTGTTCTGTTTAAAAGTGCGCATGTTTCAGTGTTTATAATGTGCTGTTGTGGGAAGCAGGTTTTGCTACTGGAGTGTAACTTCATAACTGCAGATCTAATTTTTTGCACTCTCATGTTGGTATTAATTTCAATATATTAATTTACCTTAATAGCAAGTCCCATTTTGGTTGGAGGGACCACTATTCTTCAGCAGCAGATTTTGTTTACAGCTGTAAGAATCGTTGCAAGTTCCTCTCAGATCTGTTCCCTGAGGAGGGTTTTTGCCCTCTGCGTGTGCACACATGGAGAATAACCATCTGTATTTTCATATTGAAAATAAAACCTTCAATGTGCAACCTGAGAACTCCTGAGATTGCAGAACATTGACCTGAGGCCTTCTGGAGTGTAGGATGTTGTTAAAATGCTTTAATCACACAGCTGACCATCACAGCCTGCTTTCGGCTTTTCAGGCAAAGCCACACCTTTTGGTTGTTCGCAACATGAATGTGTAAACTTAGAAAATTTTTACTTTCCCTTGAATGTGCTGCCCCTTGGCAGAGGCATGGCCTAATTCAATAACTTGTTAATCTGTTTTATCTTCTGTTCCCCTTCTGATTTGTTTGCGGCAGATAGTAGAAATGCAAGCTGAGGGAAGATGTCTGAGGATCCTGTTGAGAAATTTGCTTCTGCAGTGCCTTGTATCGCAGAACTCATGTAGTACCTCCTCGGAGACAGAAAAGGGCCACGTTGGGGATGCGTAGTTCTAGGACCAAGTAGCCTTTCTGTCCCCTGTCTCCAGAGGCCAACACGCTGGAGATGACCGATGTCTTCCTTGCTTACTTTAATCTCTGCTACCCAAAACCATGCAAAAGGGGAAGGGGGAAAGCAGTGCCAATTCTTTTCTGTCTGAGGAAGACATCACTCCTGTATGCTATTTATGTAGTGCAGAGTTGTCTCTTAAGCTCCAGGGAAGCAGCCTCCTTGATTACCAAAGTGTCTGCAGCAAGCGCTGGGACTTCCCTGATTATACCCAACAAAATGAGTGCAGCCTAGCTTGGTTTTTTTCTGTTTTGTTGGGCAGAAAGATGCCATCTTAACGCTCCAGGTTCCCTGGAGGTATGGCAAGGTATCTACCATCAATTTTCCAGAGTGCTGGAGGAATGAGAAGGACCATGTAGGATGAGAGCTGGCTCACTGTGAAGCTGTAACATGACCATGTGCAGGTGATCTACTTTTTTCTTTTTTTTTTTTTTTGGGGGGGGGGGCTGCAAATGGTGAGAGGTTGATACCTTTATGCCAGAACAGAGCAGAAATCCTGTTCTGAGTGAGCTGCTGTTGCTATCAGCCCTTCCTATCTTGGTGGGAGCAGTTTAGTGTGTTCTGCTGGGATGGACCTGCACAGTTTTGATCCACTACTACGTCTGTAACTCCTCTATAACGTTTGCACATTGCTTTCATGACTTTCCACCTACTACACACAAGCAGCCCCATACCCACTGCATCCTTAAAGGGAATTCAGAGAATAATTTTCAACCTGTCAACCCTGTCATACTGAGGGGTCTTAGCAGTTTGCTGGAGGAGAAGTCAAATCTTCTGTAAGATCTGTGTCTCCTGGAGATCACAGTGGCCAGACGTGTGTACATTCACCAAATTCTCTGTGGTCATAGCCTTATTTTAGCTGCAACCATTCCTCAGCAAAGGAGTTTTCCACGCTTCATGTTGCAGTGGAAGATGAAAGAGGGTTAACTTGTGTTTTTAATAGCCACTATTAAATAAATGGCCTATCTTGTTTCACTGTCATTCATGTCCCATTTAACAGATCTCAGGACCTCAACCAGGTGAACAGGAACATTTTTACTCTGAAATGTAAGTAACTGGATTTAGGTTGGTTTTTTGTAAGGAAAAATTAGCCCACGATCGGTAAGAGGAAATGGTTGTGTTTCTTGTTCAGTCTTGGTTTAGGAAACGTATAATCAAAGAGAACAGAATTGTCCAGGCTACGGGGGATGTCTTAGAAACTTCAGGATACGCTGCCTAGCTCTGAAGCGCCTCATCTCCTACCCCCGAATGGCATGCAAGCTGAAGGTGGTTTGGTTTTGTTTGTATAACAATTTTGTTTGTATAAATTAAATTGCCATAAAAGCATAACTCTGTTGTTTTTGAGTGAGGAATATGTAGTACCAATTAAATGAAGCCATTTTGAAAGCTGAAGGGAAAAAGTAGTTCCGTGTCTTGAATTCTAAATATTTGCTTTAAACATGCAGAATATTATTTTCCCGTTGTAATAGATAGCGTCAGAATGGTGACGCTTATAGGGCTGTATACAAACATCCTAGTAGAGAAGGAGAGGTGTTACTTTGTACAATAGAAAAAGATTGCTGTTTTTCCTAAAGTTGGTATTTTTTTGCCTCTGCTTTGTTAACCTACTAAAAGGTACCACTGTTCTGCAGAAACATTTCCTCTGGTTTACTAAGCCATGGGTTTAAAATAGAAATTTAACATGAGGAATGGCTAAGTATGTAACATCCAAACTGCTTCTTAACCTACAGATGATTCCCCCAGTAGTCACGTAAATTTTCTCAGGCCTGGAAAGAGTTCAACGTAAAGGCAAAATGGGTACCCGGAGGCCTGGGGATAATTCACAACATAGTCCTGATCGTATGGTACTAGTGCTGTGGTATTGATGTAATGTTTCCATAATGAAAAATATTAATTTTATTTTACCTTCTGTGGTTCTCTGTAGCCTAAACAAAACAGGCAGAGCTTGAGAAAAGGCCAGGACAGATTTCTATCACTACAACAGTTGATGTTTCTGGTAAAAGATGTTTGGAGGTCTGCCACATCTGCCTTTCTCATATTAACATACCCTGCTGGAGTTTTGGCTCTTTGTAGCATCAAGTGCAGTCACGGAAGCTGATTTTTTTGCACGATACAAAGAATTAATGTAAAAAAAAAAAAAAAAAAATAAAAAGGCAACAGCCCCCCACCCAACCCTCTCCTGGTAATAAAAATTACAATTCATGCTTAGAGTTTATTCTTTTCTGTTTAATTAAAAAATTGTTTAGAGAACAAATCTTAAAAGTTTTGGAAAAGATTTTACTACTGTCAGCAGGTACAGTGGGGAACACTGAATTTACTCAAGTCTGAGTAAGCTCTTCCTATACAGATGACAGGTGAAATGATTAAACTTACTAATACTGCTGTAAGTAGTATTTTACTCTATCAGTTGTGTAAGAGCCAGCATCAGAGCAAGCTCGGCAATAGAACTGAGAGGGTAAAACCATATCCTGTTTTACTAACTCCAAAACACACAAAATACTCTTCTGTTAAAGATCCCTGTGCAAAAGCGATTTAGGGCACAACATTATGCTTTGGATGTTAGGTTTATCTAGTCGTTAGAGAACGCATATTTTATTACACTGGGACAGACAGACACTCGCTGTCTGTCTGTGTATCGTGTCCCCCCCCAAAGAGAATTCACAGTCAATTTTGTGTCTAACAAAGTTTTGCCTTTTAAAGTTATAAATATAGAGCCCCAGCGGACTTCCCGGGAAGTCGTTTTGTAGCGGATCGGGCTTCCCCGTGGTCCCGCTGCCACAGCTGTCTGCTCTTGTCAGTCCCCAGCTCTGTCCGTCCCAGGCACAGGGCGCAGTGAATACTGCAAGCCCTAGTCATCGCTAAGAATAAACCTCTGAACAACAACAGCCTCTGTCGACCTGGATCATCCTGGGTTCTGCTTTGGGAAAATGACCCAGCTAATGACTTCATGTTAGATGCTCTATATAAGTCGAGGAAAAAAACAGGCATTCGCAGAGTGCACAGGCTGGATTTAATCAAAGCCGGGGAACGACCTCAGAAGGGATTACGGTCGAGTGAGTACCGCAGTTATGTCACAGGTACGGGGAGATCTGTATGAGGCTGGCTCTCCTTGGAGCAGGGTGCCCGACAAATGTGTTACTGTTTTAGACGGTTTGCTTGGAATAGCTTATTAGCAAGTCACTCTCATTAACTGGTGAATTCAGCTTTTCTGCTCTGTGTGACTTGTTTGATTATGTTGAAGTATTTACACACTCTGTTTATATATTTTAACAAGTTGTTAGGAGGGATTATTTGATGAAGGCGGCAAGCAGCTGCCCTCTATGTGGTTAATTAATTTAGTTTCAAAATGTTTTGTTTTACCATAAGTATTTTTATGTCTGTAGGAAGGGAAAAACCATTTCCACTACGTGGTTCGGGATGTTTCACAGAAGGCGTGATTTCTGCTTTTCCAAGATGCTTTCTCAGACAATGATTGGAAATTTTGGCAGTAGTTTTGAAAGGACATGGCTATACTGAAGTGTGCTGCTGTGTAAAGCTTAATGTATTAACATACAGGAAAAGATAGAGCGTGACTGAAAATCATAACTGTTAGGATATGATATTTGAGACTGAAATTTTGTACTACACATTTATGTTCATTTTGTAACTAATGGTTTGTCTCTACTGTGTTCCCCAATAATCAGTGTTTCAAAGTGATCTTAAAATTAGCTCAGAAATTTTGAGGTTTTCACATAAGTGTTACGTTTTCAACAGAAGCTACGCATCCCTGGCAGAGTTCTCCCCATCGTGAGTTTTATGTGGTGGGTGGGATGGAGAGTAAGGACGCGGGGAGGGTAGAAGAGCACAATCCTTCGACCACATAGAGTAACTCAGTTCGGCTTATTTTCTTTACTCCAAAGAAAAAGAGACTTTAAAAAACCCAGTCATAGTCTTGTAAACCAGCACTTTTTGACTTGTGACAGGAGGAGATAAAGCCCAGGCTGCACTGCTGTGCCAGCTGGGAGTGGCTCCTGGCAAAACCTGCTTACAAATGCACTTGCGTTGGAAGCAATTAACTGGGCGGCTGCGACACTGGCAGCTCCAGGGCTCACCTCTGTGGCTCATAGTAACCCTCCTGTGCAGCATTTTTGCTTTTTAGCGGGGGGCCAGCTAATCCACAGCAGCTGTCCTGCTGGAAAATCCACCTGTAATCAAAGCATGAGAGGTTTTATTTTAAAATAACTGGGTGAAATTCAACAGTTCTGCTCAGCCTGGCTGCGTCTCGGTGCATCTCAAGTGCCTCCTTTCCTTACCCCATCCCCAAGAAGTCCTTTGTCCCACTGGAAGGAAGCCGCACAATTATTTTCTCTTGCCAATAGTGGGTGAAGGACCTTAGCAGGTTTCGTATTCCTGTTAACAAAATGAAGGGGGTTTTTTCCCTTTCTGTGTTGGAGCCAACACAGGTCTGTGTTGGTTGCCTGTGGACCATGCCGTGGGCATGGGCGACCGCTCCCATCATGTGCCAATTTTCGTTACAGATGGACAAACGAAACCCTGGCTGTAGGGATGTTTGGTTAACCAGCTAACTGAACGAAAGCTGTTGTGAATTTGAAGGGTTTGCTACCACCCTTTCCCCTTGCTTGCTTTGGCTACTCATAGAGTGTTTTCCCCAGAGGTCTTGCGAATGTTTTGTTTCCCACAACACATGCGAATGGGATTGACAGCGAGCTATTCTGAGCGTTCCCGGGAATTTACAGCCAGCAGGAAACACGCCGAAGGCTCCAGTGCAGCCAGCCTGCCCCTGCCAAGAGCCAGGCATGCACGCCCTATCTCTGCAAGCTCCCCGGGACTCGCTACTCCAGCCATCCACAGGCCTTAAGGGATTTGTTTCCCTCCGCAACTGTTTTTAGCTTTACAGGCAGTGGCCTAGAAACGTACAAGTGGGCTCCACTGCTGTCAAAACCCAAATATCAGAAGCCCTACATATGTAGCGATGGTCAGAGAAGTTTCTCATTGCTGGTTCAGTGTGCAAATCTGTTAAAGTTGGAGTATGTGGGTCTTTTATTCTTTTTAATCGCATCTCCTGTGCCCCTGTACCCTGCCGCGAGGTCTGCCCGGTGGGACCTTGGCAATCAGTCCTTGAAACAGTAAACTGAAGAGGGAATGTTAATGGTGCCGACTGCTGCTGATTGACGTTGTGTCTGACTTTGAAGTGCTGATTTAAAGGTAGGGATAGGCTGATACGATCCCATGTTATCCTGATTTTCGTCTAGCAAGAACTGTAAACAGATTAGTACTTGGACGTTCCAGTGCACCACCTGATGATGCATCTGTTTCTGTATTAGATTTCCTTCTCCTTCTTTGGGTTCTGGGTCCAGTGGTTCAGGTATGTTCAGTACATGCTTGTAGATGACCCTGCTGAGTGCTCAGATACTTTTGTTCCCTGTAACTATGTATCAAGTGTTAAGTTTATTGCAACTAAATCAAGCCAGATTTCAGAATCTCTCTGAACAATTGCCTAAAGAAGTAGTGAGTAGACTGAGGCACAAGCACAATTTAGTAATGAAGTTTTTTTATCCTTCCCAAACATTGGACAGATTCTTGAATTACCAGTCTGTACTTGCAGAAAGGGCCAGGCAGGACTGGACAGAGAAAATTGAAAACTAAACTAAAAAAAAAAAATAAAAAAATTAAGCAATTCACTATCTCTTTCAAAGGCTGTACAATCAGAAGACAATTTCAGAACAGAACAGTAATAGTGGCAACAGATTTTGGGAAGGGCAGTGAAATCATGGTTGTGTAAAGATCTGGAGTAGCTGAGTGTGTAGTCTCAGAATTGAAATAGGTGGAATATTGTATTAGCAACCTCTGTATGTTAAGGCAGCTTTGTTCCCTATGCTTCTAAACATGAAATACTGATGCGTGGGCAATACATCTGTTTCTTAGCCAGCCCCTGTGAAGAAGAAGCGTCCTCCAGTGAAGGAAGAAGACCTCAAAGGAGCCAGAGGAAACCTCTCCAAAAACCAGGAAATTAAATCCAAAACCTACCAAGTGATGAAGCAGTGTGGTAAGTCTCCTTGATGGAAACAAGCTAAGCAGTCTTCCAACATAGAACATCGACTTAATTGCTCTTTTCAAGTGAAAGGGTACGCCGGTGAAACAGCAGCCAGCAGCGTGCTCACCGACCCTGGCCTGGCTGTGCAGGGACTTTGCATCCATCATCTCGACGGCACCAAGAGGTGCCAAGAGGGCTCTGCTTGGAGTGATCGTTCTCCCTGTGTGGAGAAAGCGGGAGGGAGAGCCCTGACTTTGCCTTCTGAACCAGGGTTCAAACCAAGCCCTGGGCCCATAGTCAACGTCAATGACTGCACAAGTTGAAGATTGGAGGCTTGGTCATAGATTAGGGGATTTCTGGCCTCTCAATTGGATAAATTTGATGTGTTTTGAGATGAGGCAGAAACTGGGGGGGATAAGGGGCAGAAGGTGAGACAGAAGAGAGTGGCTGCTTGCTCTGAACACCCCAGTGCTCTGGTTTTGTGCTGCTTTTCCACCACCAGTGAAAGAGTATAAGGAAAAATGATGAATTTTAACCCCTTTTCAGCATAATAGCCTAGACTTCAGTAGTTACCAAGTTTCCAAAGCACCTGCAGGGATTTGGGGCCAGTCAATGGCAGCAACCACCTACAGGTGCTGTCAGCTGCCCTGTTCTTGGGATGGGAGCACTGTGCTTTAAGGTTTGGGAAGATGACGGACAGATGAAATATTTAGCAAATGTATATATATGTATTTCAGCAGCACTAGTTTTACTCCCCGAATTTGGTGTGCTACTTCCCTGATTGCCTCTCCTGGTTTTCTTTTCCAAGAACAAATGGGCTCTGCTGCACCCTCCATATTCAGCCAGGATCGGACAGGGGGTGAAACCGTCTTTGAGAAACCGAAAGAAAAGCCGGCCAAGAGCGTCTTTGGCTGACGGCGGAGCTGGATGTGTCTCACCCAGATGATTGTTATAACGTTTTCCCAAATCTCTGCCCCTTGCACTAAAGTCACTGTAGCCCTAAGTAGCTAATTTCTACTGTAAGTCATTAAGTAGGGAATAGACTCACATCAAAGGGTACAACTTCCATGTTAATTTTTATTATGTGCTTTCTTTCTATATGTTGAACTGTGTTTGCTATAATGGTTTAATAAAAAAAGGTTGTTGGACACAGCTTGGCACACTGTGGTGACTAATTTCTATTTAGGCTTAGATTAATTCTGTGGACACTTTGGCATTACAAGCTATGATCTAGTCTGTCAGACACAAAGAATAAACATCCAGATGACACAGTTTTAGCATCAGTGCCATTTCTTCACCCTGTCCCCTTGCCAAGAGAGAGCTGAGGAGGAGCTGGTCGAAGAGAGGAGAGGAGAGCTGAGGAGAGCTGGTCGTCACAGAAACCTGGAGACTTCACCCAAATCTGCGCTCACTGCCGCGGTGCCCCGGCGAGGCTCCTCAGGCCTGGGGCGTGCTGGGGGTGGCAGCTGCCCCTCACAGCCTTCCCCTCACGGCCTTCCCCTCACACCCCCAGGGCAGCAGCGTCATGGTTTCCCCACAAACGGCTCTGCCAGGAGGAAAGATGCCGGGCTGCCAGTGTGCCCCAGCTCTGATGGAGGGCTTCCAGCACATTCCAGAGTGGCTTTTTCCTCGCATCCCGTTGGATCAAGTGAGAAGTGGGGTGACAGACCAGCAGCACAGGTGCCGGCTGGTGCCATGTCCCCCCTGACTGAGGAGCCAAACGACCCACTGGGCGTCTCTGTACCACAGCAAACCCACTCTGAGTGGAAGTTGGTTTTTTGCAACTCTGTTTACATCTTGATTTGCTGCATTAAACATCAAACCTGTTTTCCCCCAAGGTTATAAACTGGAGTATTTCCCCTCAGTTGGATCGTTGCGCTCAAACACAGCTAGTCCTCTGCTTTGTTGGCACCTGCCACGCTTTTCACAAACCCCGAGTCCCAGGACAGTAAAGTAGGTGCCACCTTTATTTAAAGAATAACTTTAATTTTGCACAAGCTAGACTTGATTAAGAGGTGAAAGTGGTATCAAAGGTCTCTGTGCACCGTGAAGAATATCATCTTTGTCTTTTGTGCCAAACACTTGAAGGATAAAATGTGCCAACGTCCACGAAGCTCCCAGAGAGGCTGTGGAGTGGGGCACACATAAGGCAGCAGCAAATCCTTTGAGTTTAAGGGAGAGGTTTCCTTAAAAAAATTGTTCACTTTCAAAGCTTGTTATTGGCAGCCAGGACGCTGCCTCTCCGCTGGACGCTGTTTCTCCATGGGGCCTGGGCTCCTCACAGGTAACTGCACAGACTTTTCCTCTGAGAAGGACTCCTTCCAGAGCTTCAAAGATAAAAACAAAACAAAACACAGTGGAAAAAAGTTCTCGCCCTGGTAACACTGGAGCTGTCCCTGTACCAGGTTTAACAAACCCTCCTTAATGTGTGATGAGAAGTTGGCAGGAGGTTAGTTGTTAGCTAGAAAATGGAGAGGAACAAGTGGGCAAAATGATGTTACTGCTTGCTTTTGTACAGTACAAGTGACTGAATATTGCAAATTTCCTAGACTGGGTAGCAGGAGAGGGGGGTGCTGTATTTCAGAGCCGGCTTTGGGTATGTTGGTGCCGATTTAACAAAGCACAGAAAACTGTGTCCCACAGACTTGCAGCGTGGATGCAGCAGGGGACCAAGGTAAGTTATCTGCCAGAAACTTGAGATTTTGCTAACAGCTTTATTTCCAGGATGTCCTCAGGTTCAATTATTTGTGATGCTTCCCAATGTTGACAGTAAGTGCTCAGAACTAGGGATATTTTTTTCTTTTTCTGTCTTTTACGATGGACCTCATCTAAAAAATATGCATTGGAGGTAAAAGCATATCCCTGGGACAAAGTCGCTCCCCATTTGTGACAGCAAGGTCTGTGCTCTCCTGTTTGAATTGCAGGAATCCTCCCCTGTCCCCAGCCTCGCTGCTGTGCTGGAAAAGACGCTGGCTGCTGCTGCAGGACAGGAGATACTTGTAGGTGAGAGGAACAAATATAAAGCTGCCTGGAGAAATTTTTGTCATCTTTTTCTTCATCCTTGCAAATCTAATAAGTCAAATCATGGAAAACGTGTTTTCTTCCTTTTTTTCCTCCTTTTCATAACAAGAAATAGTGACAGAGAAGTGTCTGAACAAAGCCCCAGGATTTGAGGTTTCAGGTCATTTTGCACACAAAAGTATCTCCTGTTGCGATGGCGGATTTGGATCCTTCCTCCAAGGTGATCTGAAGTAATTTCACAGCACGTTCATTCCTCACAGTGAGAAGCTCTGGGTGCTGCAGGACTGGTGCCCAGTGCACCAGCAGCAAGGGGCACTGGCCATCAGCAGGGATGGCTGTCGGCGGCTTGTACAGAAACAGGGCAAGATGCTCGAGTCTGGGGACAAGGCTGAGCGTGAGATTTTCCTGTAGCTGCTTCAGCAAGCCACAAAGGGATGCGGGAGGGATTTCACAGCTTCCCTGGGTGCTGGCCGGCTCCGTGCAGCCAGGAGCGGGGCAGAGCCAACTACGCAGCCTACATCTGTGCAGTTAAAGCAGCTCTTTAACATCCATGTGATTTTACATGTAGGTATTAGAAAACTGATGACAGATCCACTTAATTAAGGCTAAAGCTTTGGCTCTTGGGGATCTTAGGCCACTAAGTGTATAATCCTGTGTATTTTAAGGGATTAAAGTGTTACACGAGTTGTAGAAGTTAATCAGATGTATAGCAGTTTTCATTTTTCTCTGTTAAAATATACATATTTACATGTCCTGCTATAAACAATACAGTATTTGCAAGTAGTATAAACAGTCTGCCTGGAAGAAGAGAAGTTTATTTTTAAAAGAAGTTACTTAAAGCACAAGCCTTGTAAGACCAGGCTGTGCTCAACAGACTCTTTATGGTGAACTTGTAATGTCTGTGAAAGTAATAAATTATTGAGCCCTGCATTAGCATCTCCTCGCAAATCTGAGGCCACTGGAAGCATGCTTTCCACCTGGATGCTTTGTCTGTAAAATAGCAATGAAGCAAACACAGATGCATCTATTTCCACAGCATCTTTGTGTTAATTTAGGATAATTAATGCCATCACCTACCATGGAGTTATGAAGGGAAAAATACTGTCAAAAAGCAATATGAAAAAGTGTTTTTGTGTGGACAGACTGCAGGTCTAGTTGAGAAAGGGCTGTTCCCTGATTTCCCTGCAGGGCAGATGGGCAGGGAAATCATGGTGGGAGGCAGGATTCAGCCTTCGCCTGCGCAGGGGAGAGGGGGGCTTTCCAGATTGCATCTCTCCACAGCGCCGGCTGGTTGCACGTTAACGTACCTGTATACATGTGTTCATATACATGTGTTCACCAACCTGATCTCCTTCTACAACAAGGTGACCTGCTTAGTGGATGAGGAGAAGGCTGTGGATGTTCTCTATCTAGACTTCAGTAAAGCCTTTGACACGGTTTCCCACAGCATTCTCCTGGAGAAACTGGCTGCTCATGGCTTGGACGGGTGTACTCTTTGCTGGGTAAAGAACTGGCTCGAGAGCCAGGCCCAAAGAGTGGTGGTGAACAGAGTTAAATCCAGTTGGCAGCCGGTCACGAGTGGTGTTCCCCAGGGCTCGGTGTTGGGACCAGTTCTGTTTAATATCTTTATCAATGATCTGGGAGAGGGGATCGAGTACACCCTCAGTAAGTTTGCAGATGACACCAAGTTGTGTGGGAGTGTTGATCTGCTTGAGGGGAGGAAGGCTCTGCAGAGGGACCTGGACAGGCTGGATCGATGGGCTGGGACCAATTCTATGAGGTTCAACAAGGCTCAGTGCAAGGTCCTGCACTTGGGTCACAGCAACCCCATGCAACGCTACAGGCTTGGGGAAGAGTGGCTGGAAAGCTGCCAGGCAGAGAAGGACCTGGGGGTGCTCATTGACAGCCGCCTGAATATGAGCCAGCAGTGTGCCCAGGTGGCCAAGAAAGCCAGTGGCATCCTGGCTTGTACCAGAAATAGTGTGGCCAGCAGGACTGGGGCAGCGATCGTGGCCCTGTACTCGGCACTGGTGAGGCCGCACCTCGAATACTGTGTTCAGCGTTGGGCCCCTCACTACAAGAGAGACATTGAGGGGCTGGAGCGTGTCCAGAGAAGGGCAACGGAGCTGGGGAAGGGTCTGGAGCACAAGGCTGATGGGGAGCGGCTGAGGGAACTGGGGTTGTGTAGCCTGGAGAAAAGGAGGCTGAGGGGAGACCTTATCGCTCTCTACAACTGCCTGAAAGGAGGGTGTAGAGAGGTGGGGTCGGTCTCTTCTCCCAGGTAACAAGTGATAGGATGAGAGGAAACAGCCTCAAGTTGCGCCAGGGGAGGTTTAGATTGGATATTAGGAAATTTTACTTCACCGAAAGGGTTGTCAAGCACTGGAACAGGCTGCCCAGGGAAGTGGTTGAGTCGCCATCCCTGGAGGTATTTAAAAGCCATTTGGATGAGGTGCTTAGGGACATGGTGTAGTGGTGGTCTTGGCAGTGTTAGGTTTACGGTTGGACTCGATGATCTTAAAGGTCTTTTCCAACCTATACGATTCTGTGATATAAATACATACAGGAACCAGGGCCTGATGCAGCAGCTGCATATGTCTAAGAGATCCTCTGAACTACAGCCCCGGGGGATGTTATTTTTCCCGTCCTGTTGATATTTTCAAGATTTCAGATATTTTATTTTCTTGTGCTGGGAATGAATGAACAAATGAAGTCTGCTGAAAGCTTTCCACTAAAACAAGAAGCCCCAGACATGTGGCGTAGAAATGGCTCGTGACAGTTTGCTCCCTGACCCCCATTTCTCACCTTGATTTCCCCAGTTGTAGAGCTGAGGAGACGAACTTTTGAAACAGGTTCTGCCCAGGGTCTGTTTACCCCACTACCTAAAAAACCCCTTTTTTTTTTGCTGACAATGTGTTTAACATGCTTTGTAGAAGAGGTAGACATTACAACTACTCGGATGGAGAAATATCTTTTAAATAGTCATGCGAGCCGTCTTGTGTTAGGAGACTACCTAAACACCACATGAGTGAGCATTTATTTTGGGAATTGTGTTAGTATAACACTGTCCATAATTATTTGTGTATAAAATTGGACTTTTAAGAGAATTTCTTTTTCCAGGGCTACAAGCCAACGTTGACCAACAAAAACTTCACAGGAACTGCTCGAAGTCCCTGTTGGATGAAGATTTTTATTAGAAAATAGAAGGCGAAAAGAGTCATCCCACTCAGTTTCCAGGTAAATTCAGATGCAGAGCTCTTCCAGCACTAACCTTTTGTGCAAACAGCCCCGCTGAGTGTGCACATTAAAGGCAGCTTTGCAGAATCCCTGGCTGGATGCGTCGCAGCTGTGGTAAGGCTGGATGTGGCCAGATGTGCTCCCGTGCACGGCTGTTGTTGCACTCATTTTTGGGTGGTTTGTGTCTTCTTTGTACACTTACATATGTGTAGGTACAGGCACTGACTTAGTGCCTCTCTCCCTAGAGAGTCTTACTACTGTGTTTTTACTGTTTAGCTAAAGACAAGCCACAACTGACTTTGCTATTTGACAAACAAGGATTATGGCTTGTTAGAGGAAGCAAAAAGGGATGTTTCAAGAGGGCCACTCCGTACCTCGCATGGGCCAGTTGGGCAGGGAGACACAAGGTTTGAAGAAGTCACCAGCTGTAAAATCTCACGTGAATGTTTCATGTCTTGGCAATCTCCAAATCTCTGAAGTGCTTGAGATAATGTTAAGGATGTGCCCTTTCAAATCATTACTGTTGGATATGGTAGAGATTAATGCATCCAAAAATGCAGCTTGTTGCACAGACCAGTTCATCTGCCTGTGGGACTTCACGTGCCACAGTGAGATCTAAGATTAAAAAGAAAACATAAGGATTTCTTAACTTTATGCATTATGAAACATTAAAATTCTAATGTTTAACAGCAAAGATCTGTTGGAAAAATAAACGTTAACCAAGTCCAAGTTTTCCCTATGTTTAACATGTAAATATTAAGTTTCTGGGTCTCTTCAAAGTCTACATAATATCCCCAAGTACAAGTTACTCATTAACTGATTAAGATAAACCGAGTTTTCATTTGAAAATCTGGTCTTTCCAAAATGGAGGAGAGAACGTTGCTCGCATTGATGGTCTTTTCCTCACTTGTAGTATTAGCAGAAACTATTGCTCAAAAGGTATTTGCTCTTTTTTTTTTTTTTTTAACAGTATCTTGTTTGCTCATTTGATGATCCAGTGGTATTACGGTAGCCGGCCAGGTAACGCAGGTAACTCCTCTGGTAACCACCACCTGTGGAGCCGCAGGTGTACTCTGTCGTGATTTCAGAGCTTTGGGTCCTTTTAAGGCCTTTTTGGTTGTTTGTTTGGGCTGTTATAGTACAAATGTGGCAGGAGAGCATTTGCAGATGTGTCTGATCAAGCTCTTCCCCAGCGATGTAAAATATCAAATTTGAAAGATCAACAGGTCTCCCTCAGCCACCAGATGAGGTTTGGATCTTGACACAGTACTGTTACAGCAGGACTAAACAAGGACCGTTGCAGTGCCAGGAGGTTTCTGACAGGTGTTTAATAACTTATATGGAACAGAAAAGAGGGGAGTAGACAGCTATTTGTACTGTCTGGAGGAGCAAACTGTGTTTTGTATCATCTCAGGGTACGTGTGACTGGTCTTATTTTAAAAATACTAATATTAGAGAAACGGAGGAAGCCTTATGTTGGCAGGTTTTTACTTCCATCGTGCCTATTCAGAAAAGTGTGAAATACAACCGAAATGCAGGGGGGGTTCTGGGAGGCAGGGACAGGTCTTGTGGCTGCCGCAGGGGCAGCCGAGCACTCTGCAAGAAGCTGTGGATGTGGTCTATGGGCCTGCAGTGCCTCGGGGAGCGGCCACAAGTCGCTCCCCACTGCTTTCGGGTACACATGGGGGCTGGTCCGCTCCTGCCCCCTTCACTAAGGGCACAGCGATGGCCCTCACCATGCTGCACCCCGCTGCGTGCTCGTGTGTGCTGGTCACAGCCTAAAATGCTGCTGGGGCTGGGCAAGCAGAGGGGATGCAGGTCCCCATCCCCTTGTCCCTGCAGCATTCCTTCGGCACGTGGCAGCGGGCTGGATTTTGCACAGGGTAAGTTTTGCACAGGGCGAGCTCCTCCTGTGCCGGAAGGATGCTCCATGGGCAGTGATGGCCACCATGTGCCTGTGCTGCCCCAGTGAGCCACGACTCGGGGCTCGGGGCTCCTCAGTCATGGCAAAACCTCCCCTCCGAACATGCCACGGGCAGGTTTGAGCGTGGCAGAGCAGTGAACGTGAACAGAGATGCTCAGGGATACTCGGAAAGCCTTTGGGAAGAGACACTCCTGGGAGAGACAGCCCCAGCCTGGGCAGGGAGGGCTCCAGCTGGGCGTGGGCAGCAGGGAGGCACGGGCAGGGAGAGGCACCCGAACTGCCAGGATCAGGAAATTGTTCTCTCGATGAATATTTTTGGGTTGTATCCCATTGTTCTGGATTGTCAGTAGGCATCAGGAGATGGAGCAGGCTCTGGCAACGTTATAATGAAAAAAGAAACAGCCATCCATTACTCACATGTCGTTGGCTGTGGCACCTCCTGCCCTGATGCCCAAGCACAAAGCTGCGGTCACAGCTTTGTATTGAATGGCCATGTTTAGCTTGATTAAACTTTTGAATTTCGGCCAGTGCCCTGACTAAGAAGAGTGGATGCTATTAATTGGTGAGCAAAGTACAGGAGATGAATTATCAAAATAACTAAAGATGAATGAGCCATTCAAAAGATTTGTGAGGCTGAAAAATTGAAAATAGAAGTGCGATGATCTGCTTCGATGCTGAGCTTTTTTATTTTACTAAACTATTGGACTACTGTGAGGCTGGTGATGTCCAGATCAACCCTTCTTAGTGTCACTGCTGAAACACGGTAGGGCCTTTAAAACAGACATCCCAAATGCAAAAGGAGGGTGTTTACAGAGGCAGGTGCTCCAGTGATTCCCAGTCCAGCCAGCCTGTGGGGTGTTCCTGGGCAGCTCCAGGACAGTGCCCTCCTCCCTTGAGTGTTGGGGGCCCTGGAAGCACCAGACCAGGAGAAACACAAGCGCTCAAAGGGCATCCCTGCTTGTGCAACCAGCGAGGGGCTGGAGGCCCATGCGGGGTTTCAAACCTGCTAAACATCGTACGTGACACAAGGCACTGAGCTGAAAAACATGTGGCAAAGTCAACAGCTGGGAGACCAAATAAATAGTCATGCAAAAACCTAGCAGGTCTCTTTCCATGGGTTGAGCGCTTAAAGAGACATCTGATTTTTCTGAGGTTAATCTTAGGCAATGTATTGGGGTGACACAGCAGCTGCTTCAGAGCACCCCGAGGAGAGAAGACCACAGAAAAAGGCTTGACAGAAGCCTTCTGTGGAATGACAACACGCAGATGTAGCTGCAGATTTTGCATGGGGCTGTGGTTGCAGCGGCAGAGGTGTGAATGAGCAGATGGCCAGTCTGGTCGTGAACAATTCCCCCTCCCCAGTTCGGGCCGGACCTTCTAACAGTTCGTCCCTTCATCAGACTTTTCCAGTAACATCACCCAGGTAAGGACTGCTTAGGAGCAAAACCTGAGTGTTTCTGTTTCAGCCTGTTTATATTTTTTTTTTCCAGCATGCTATTGAAATCTACAGCCTCCACGTGGACTGCAAGGTCACATCGCGATTTGCTCACACCATCATCACCAGCAAAATTGTCAACCGAGCTAATGAGTCCAGAGAGGCAACCTTTGAAGTGGAGTTACCCAAGACGGCCTTCATCACCAACTTCTCCATGTAGGACCAGTCCTTACCTGTGGTGTGGAGGCAGCAGCTCTGGGGGCTGGGGGCAGGTTCATCTTTCTTCTCAGGAGGTGCTGAGCAAAAAGCACAAAGAGCTGAGCTCTGGAGGGTCCTGCACAAAATGCTCTGAGGGGCAAAGCAGTAGGTAGCCAAATAGAAAGAAGGTGGCTAGGGCCAGGGCGAGGCTGCCTGCTGCAGAGAGTGGGTGACAAACATGCTCGGTGGTGGTGTTTCTCCTGCTCCAGCCACCTGAGACCCTGCAAGGAGGAGGGCTGTGTTGTGGTGGTGGCTCCTGGCATCCTCCTGGACAGGGAGGGATGTGAGCCAAGCAGTGTTCCCTGCTCATGCCCCAGGGGCCACAAAGTGCAGCGTTCCTCTAGTTTCTTTCCCCAGCGCTTTCCTTCTAATATTAATTAATTTTTATGGAAACCAAACAGGTCCATTGATGGTAAAGTGTACCCGGGAATAATAAAGGAGAAAGCTTCTGCTCAAAAGGAATATGAAACTGCGGTCTCGCACGGGCAGAGTGCCGGCCTTGTCAAGTACGTTGCTGTCCTGAGTAAGGCTGCTCCAACGCTTCTCGTTTGGCTGGGGGTGGGTTAAACCCTGAAGCCAGCCACCTCTCAGGGGAGATACATGTGAAAAGCAGCCTTGGGTTCTTGTTGGGAGGGATGGGGTATGTGTGTATATGTATATATATTCACATATATATATGATTTATATCTGGTCCTGCAATGGGCTTCAGTGGGAGGTGTCACTACTTAGTGTTGCCCTGGGACTCGCTGTCCCCCGGGAGCGCCTTGCCGGGCTGGGATGATGCTCAGCTGTTGAGTCTGCTTCCCCGCAAGTGCAGAGGACCATGGCACTTGAGCAGACATCACGCCTTCTGGGTATATTTAATCTGTGCTTCCCACGTATTCAGTCCCAGTCCTGCTTGATCCCAGTCTGAGGCATGCAGAGTTTTCTGCTCCATTTCTCAGCTTGCACATGCAGCACCCATGACACGCTAATGTAATATATGTGATGTATGTAATACCGCTTGCAATGTAAAAAATATTCTCTATGATGAATAAGATTTACTGCTACTCTTTTTTTACTTATTCCATGCAGCCCCTTGGCCATTATTTAGCACACTTCATAAACTTTGGCTACTGCACACAAACCTTCCCCGCAGGACATAAATCTCTGTTCTCCCCCCCCAGAATCACAGGCAGAAAACTGGAGCAGTTTCACGTGTCCGTCAGTGTTGCGGCCGCCAGCAAAGTCACTTTTGAGCTGGCATATGAGGAGCTGTTGAAGCGGCAGCTGGGGAAGTTTGAGCTGCTGATCAAGGTCCGACCGAAGCAGCTTGTCAAGCACTTCCAGGTGAGCTGCCCCGGCGAGGGCTGGGCAGGGAGCACTGCCGCATCTTTCAGGCACAGCTGTGTTTCCTCCAAGATGCTGACACTGACTTCTTCTCCGCTGTCAGATTGATGTGCACATCTTCGAGCCCCAAGGTATACGCTTCTTGGAGACAGACAGCACCTTTATGACAAATGAGTTAACTGAGGCGCTCACGAAAGTGCAGAATGAAACCAAGGTAAAGCAGCAGCTGCCAGACGGTACTGCCGGTGGCAGCTTTAAGTTATGTTGCTTTAAATCTTTTCTTCTGATTGCTTTGCAGGCTCATATTTTATTTAAGCCAACTGTAGATCAACAGAAGATAAATCCTGAACTCAATGAAACCCTCCTCAACGGTGACTTTGTTGTGCGTTATGATGTTAAGAGAGGTGCCACTGCAGGTGATATACAGGTAAAAAAGAAATAGAAATAAAAATGCTTTCAGATCATAGATACATCTGAATGTGAAGTGCAATCAGCAAAACAGCAACATTTACTTTGAAACACAAAGAGTGACAGGAAAAACTATTTACATTAATCCGAGGTCAGCAGGAACTGATGGCGACGTTCAGTAAATCCTCAGAGACACCAAACACGTTGCAAAAATGGATGATCCATGGAAAAAAAAATATCAATCTTTCAAATTTTGTTTCAATACCAAATCTATATTGCCACTTTATAGATGTCTCTTTACATTCTTTTTTTTATTATTTTGGCTGATCTAAGGTGTATTTGTAGCATCTTGTAAATGAAGTTTAGAGAAATGTGATTCATATAACTATCAAAATGACTGCTCGGTTTTCTTTTACTTCTTGTGACAACTGAGGCATAACTAAAGAGAGCAGGAACTTAAAAATATTTATGGACCAATGCATATCCTAGGGAATAAAGTACATTATTTTCCATACCATTTCACTAATGAAGTATACATGGATGTGCTAAAAGATGGCAGTCACAGTCAATGAGCAGAGAAGTGCTCATAAGTGATAATAAAAAGGTAACATAATATACAGTGATAACACAGATATATCATACATATGGCACTGAGGCGTATAAAATATATATATATATATTTTAATATATATATATGCTGTTCTCTTGCAATTTGTTCTCTACAGATAGTCTCGCTTCCAGCTAGGAAATACATTTTAATAGTGCTTTGATTTGGGCTTATCTAGAAGAACAGAATGCTGAGCACGCACCTCCCTTCTTGCTATGCCAGAATGTTAAGATGCAATTTTTATTTATTTAGATGTAATTTTATACATGATTTCACATTCTGTATTTCAGATTGTCAATGGGTATTTTGTGCATTACTTTGCACCCCGTGAAATGCCAGTGTTTCCCAAAAATGTCATCTTTGTTATAGATCGAAGTGGCTCCATGGCAGGCAGAAAAATTGAACAGGTAACTTACCTCAAAGTCCTGACCTCTGCTTGCATCAGTCATGCACACCAGCCTTCCGAGGAAGTGACTGTGAATGTCACTTTTGAAACACATGCTGGTTTTGTACACAGCAACATTTTCAGACATATAGAAATGCTTGAAAATACGTATGCACAGATTTAAGCTATTAAAGAGCACCACTTTTCGATACAGCTATTCTCATGGGTATCAAACATCAAGGCAGAGAGTACTTTTTCTGTCTCTATCTTTGCAGCATATTTTGCTTCTAATTTTTTTCTTTAATGAAGTTTAAAGAATTAATTTGTCTGTTTTACCTTTATTGATTACTGTGTATGTAGCTTTGCTAGAGAGCAGACAAGCCGGCTACAGCCCCCATAGGTGGTGTTTTGTGTCTGTAAGTTAAGTGAATCGGCCATTTTTGATGGTCTCAACCTGAAAAATACCATTAGGACTAAATAAGGGCATTGGGCTGCATCTTGAATAGTGCTTTAGAGAAACCCCCTTATTGCACTGCAATTCCAATCCCAGTTCTGGCAGAGAAGTAGAAATATTCAAAGTGATTGTTTTCTCCTTGGAACAGACGAGGCACGCTCTGTTGAAGATTTTGCAAGACCTCCGCCCAGAAGATCATTTCAGCTTTATCACCTTTAGCAGCAAAGTGGTGGAGTGGAAAAGCTCTTTGCTGCAAGCCACTGCAGAGAACGTGGCGAGTGCTGCAGGATTTGTGCAAACTCTTTCTGCTAGTGGAGGTACAAGGCACCGCCTAGATGCTTGTAACCACAAACACGCCCCCAATATAATATATTGCTTAGAAAAACATTATTATTTTTATTAGTCATGTACTGCCACAGAACTACCATCAGTGCTCACAAAGCAAGTAAGTTTTTAATACTTCTGAGTGATGAGTGGGATAGAAAGGCTGGTTATGGGAGTGGATGGATTGGTGACTACATTATGATATGGATATAGAGAGCGATGATTACGTCACATCTATGAACCACACAAGCCACAAAGTTTTGTTTCAGATTTTTTATAACAGAGATGGCTGGAAGATTTCCCAATAGTACATTTTTTTTCTACAGAAAAATGGCAATTCACTCAACATTTGACAGCAATTTGCTCATTTTTTTAATATCAAGGGTCCCCTTGTAAAATAAAATGCATCCAAAGTTATTCTCCCATGTAAGCCACACTACAGAAACAAAATAGTCAAAATAGGCATGAAGCATTTCAATTGCTGCATCACTCAGTGCGCTTTGTTTTATTATTTAGTTTTATGCACAACTAAAAGGCTATATCTTCCGTTACTGTTACGCGGTTAGTATTAATGTAGGTTTTCTTATCCCAGGCACTAACACCAATAAAGCCCACCTGTGCCCAGCTCTTTTCTTTGACTTCTCAAATAAGGCTAGGAGACTTTTCTTAAATGTAGGTTAACAGATGACAGTGTGTTTATTTAAGCACCTTTTAATGGCTCTAGACATGTTTGTATTTCCCATGACATACATGTGGAAAATGCTCCCAAAAGAATACTCCAGCATTGCCATTGCAATATAATACACCGTAATTAAGCCCAGTAGGCTAAACCCCTAAATCCTCATCTCTCTGAAGGATTACTTCCTGCAGAAAACTTCAAACAACTCTGCAGGGCCTCTGCAGATGAAGTGCACCGATTTCTTCAGATGATTATCCTTTTTAGGTGAGTGATGCCTGCTTTCTCATTATAGGCACAGATATCAATCGTGCCCTGCTGACTGCCGTGAGCGTGCTGGATAAAGCCGAGAGGCTGCCAGAACGGAGCGTCTCCATGATTATTTTGCTGACAGACGGCCAGCCCACTTCTGGTGAGTAAATTCTAGCCTCAGTCCTCTCTCTCCTGGATTTTTTTTTATCTTTTACACTTGCATCCCAGATGTTGATAGACATAGTCTGTGTTTCAGAAGAGCTTTGATATAAGCAGGCTGGGCTATCGCTGGATCTGTGTCAGAGAGAGGATGATTATGAGAGGGCTCTGGCAAGGGCTGTGAGAAGTGATGGCAGAGCCTGCCTGCCCATGACTACACGTCCTTTAGCTGGGAACTGTTTTGCTAAATACCATTGGCTTCCCAGTTTATAAACTCAAGGGAATTGTTGGAGATACTCCAGGCACAGCTGAAACGTGGAAGTAAAATACTTAGAGCTGAAACATGGACATTTGGCATACTTTATGTACGGTCCCATTTGAGAGGTATTGCTTATATTTCTCCACCCTCTTTGCCCCAAACTTGTGATATTTTCAAGCTGCCTCTTGTTTTGTATTCTTTTCCGTGTCTAGGTCTTAACTAGTGATCAGCTGTGATAGCACAAACCAGACGGTTGAGATAGAAATATTGGGTTAAATAAACAGTGGCCCCCAATGCAATGGCACAAACATCACTTGTTCTGAACAGGAGTTTGTCTAAGTTTTGTGCGGCACCAGCATCTCTCTGAGGCCAGCAATATTAATTCAGCTGTAAGCCTTCCAGTAAGATCGGTCTGCCTTTCAGATAGTGTGATCTGTACTGCTTTGAGGTTGGTTTACTTATTTGGGTTTTTTAATAAAATTCAGCTTACGTTGCTGCCTGCTCGGCACAGCCACAGTGAGTCTCAAATACCCCCGAGCACACTGCACATCCACAGGTTGGCTAGAAATGAGGCTGGGGTGGAGTGCCAGGCAAATACATGCAGCATTACTGCATACACTGCCTTCCTTGGCAAAGCAGGCTGAAAGGGAAAAATCTGAGCTGCTCCCATCATATCGCTACAGGCAGCGACAGTTCCTGCCTGGAAATGCTGATAGAGAAGCTCTCCATACAGGGCCATCAGCTCTTCAAATGGGATAAGATGACGGTGTTAAAATATTTTCCCTTTGTCACGCAAAGGGGCTGGGAGAGCAGCATGGCTGAGTTAATTTGCAGTTTGTCTGAATTACACCATTAACTGATCCATTCTTCTCTGAATTCACACAGATAATTTTTATGGATGGTGCTTGTCTTCCCAACACTTGATCAAGCGTTTTCATCCCTTGCGCTGTTAACTTGTAGCGTGTGTTCCTTTTGTCCTAAAAACCTCCTCTGGCCCCTGTAATCTTGTAAAATATTTTTCACTTAGCCACGATGACATGAGTAGAAGTTAGTAAAAGTCATTAAGGGGGAGAATCAGGTTCTGGCACTCCAGATGCAGAGTGGTGCTTTCATCTCCAATTCTTTTAATGGAATTCTGTCCCATATATTTTTAATATTTTATTCTGAATTATTTTTAAAAGACTTTAGGCAGAATTTTCCATTAAACCCACTGCTGTGTTTTTGTACTTTCAAAAAACAAATGACCAAGGGTATGTTTTTGTTTCAATTACAGGTGAGAGTAATGTGGAAGTAATTCAAGAAAACATTCAGAAAGCAGTCAATGGGAAATACGCTCTTTTCTGCCTTGGCTTTGGGTTTGATGTCAGTTATAAGTTCCTGGAGAAAATGGCCCTAAGCAACAGGGGAATAGCACGTCGTATATATGAAAATGCTGATGCAGCTTTGCAGCTCCAGGTCAGGATTAAGGAATATGCCAGAAAAGCCATGTATCAGCTACAGCTTATATCTAATCTTAGCAGCAAACCCACAGATTTTCTGAGCTGAAGAGTTGGTTTTGAGTTTATCTCTTAGTTTTGGGGAGGGAGGAAGGCAATTTTGGGGTATCGGAGGGTTTGTTCCCTAACCATGACTCAAAGTTGAAGTCCTCAAATGAGCTGCATTTGGACAAACCTGGAAACTCACACGTTTCTGTACGTCTACAAAGACAAATTGTCCAGGGGAGGTGATGGTGGAAAAATTTCTGTTAATGGATCTGATTTCAAACTGCTTGAAGTACTACCACTGGAAGCTGTTTGTTATGGTTTCCCTAAAAACCAGCGGGTAGTTTGAGGCACCTGCAGGCACCTGCAGGCTCTGTAGTACCACCAGCCTGGGTCTCTCCTGCCTGTCTGGAGAGGGGTTATAACTTTTGGGACATTCTTTTTTTTTGGGAAGCCACTTCTACCTGTTTTGGCTGGATGTGCAGAGGCTGGATTTACTTAACACCAGCCCCAGTCCAGAAAGAGAAAGATTAATCCTCAGGATTAGTCAAGTTTAAAAAATCAGATGTGAAAAGTGGCTAAAGCAAAACACCTAACTGGGTGGGACAGTGATAATGGAATGCTGCTTGGGTACTTGAATTACCATGGGAAATACAGTTTAAGGGGCATCGCCAGCCTGGCTGGAGAAGGTGTGCCAAAACCAGGGAGGAAACATTTAATTTTTTTTCTAGGTTTGCAGCAGTCTTACACTGCTGAAGAAAAAGCTTTGCTCCCTTCTTGTTAAGGGGGTTTTAGGCATTCAACATATTGCTTTGCATAATTTTGCAGTCATTTGTGTGCGTGCTCTCTCTCTCTCTGCTTCTCTTTAGGGCTTTTATCAGGAGGTGGCTACCCCAATATTAATGAAAATTGAAATGCAGTATCCAGAAAATGCCGTTGAAGGATTAACCAAGAACAATTTCGAGCTGTTTTTTGAAGGATCTGAAATTATAGTATCTGGAAAAATTAGCAATGAGCTTGATCTTTTGCCAGTAGAAATTAAAGCTCAGTCAGTAAGTGTTTAGTTTACTAACTGTGAAAAACATATCTCCCTTCTGTCTTTTATGGTGCAATAGGAGACTTCAAGAAGTCTTTTGTGTGCAATAAATGTTCTCTACATTTGGGCATTCAGCTGTTTTCCCATTTTACGAAAATATTTGAGAATTCTAACAATTTTCCCCTCCTGAATTTGCTAAAAAAGAAAAACCTTGAAGTATATCCACAAATAATCAAACAGCTTTTTTTAAAAAGAAAAAGTTTATTTTTCGAAAGGATTTTAATCCTTTCAAACCCATAAAATTTTGGCCTTTCAAGCATTTTTAGGAAACTGGTTTGTATTTTTAGAATGAAGAAGGAAATCGGAATTATTTATCTCAAAAATGTTGAAATAAAACAATTTCATTACCTCCTTTTTTCAACATTGTTTCGAGTCCAGAAATATATATCCAAAATACATGCTTCTTTGGGAGTTTGCAGTTGCATTTTCCAATGGGAAAGGACAAAATTGAAGGACAAAAAGGGCACTTTGGTACTGAAAGATGTTCTTTTAAGTCTAATAATGTGACTATAAAAGAAGTCTTGAAATTTTCTTTGATGGTCAGTTTTCTCCCACTTCAGCATGCTAGTGACTTGACTCTTAAAGAAGAAGCAAATGTCAAAGAGAAGGAGCAAGTATTTCAAAATCAAAGTTACATCTTTGGAAATTTCATAGAGAGACTGTGGGCTTACTTAACCATTCAACAGCTTCTGGAAAAATCGTAAGCTATTTTAATGTTTCTTATTACAAATTCTAACTTCTTAAAACACAAATTCCTTATTCACAAATTATATGTTGAGAAAACACAAAGAAGCAGAAATATTTCTGCAGATAGTATTAAATACATAGTATACTGGAAGAATACTACATTACTGTATGAGGAACATGAGGTCCCTTTCCGTTTATGATAGCGCTGTATCATTAAATGTGTATATATATGTATACACATATGAAAATATAATATAAAACATTCTTCATGACTTTACTATGAAATAGATTTTAATTGCATGGATTATGTTGAGCTGTTGTTACACATCCAGAAATATTGTCTGTAGATAAGTGAATGGCCACAGCTAGTAAAAAGAACAATAAGTATGTCCATAAGACATTTCATAGATCATCTATCTATTATTTTTATGTCTTTGAACCATACATAGGCTCCAGCGTTGCAAACATCTCCATAATTTCATAAGCATCTCCATAATTTCAAGCACATGAACAGCTGAGTTATCCCAATAAGACTACTCACCCTTCAATAATGAAAAATATCTGTTAAGACACAGCTAATATGAAAAGGAATCTGAAGATGACCTGCTCATAGTCTCTATATGTTATTTCTTCATCATTAACACAGACTTTAGTATTTCAGCTCCAGAGGAGGATAAGAAAACCCTGGAGGCGCAAGCCTTAGAGCTCTCTCTGCGGTACAGCTTTGTTACACCCCTCACTTCCATGGTGGTCACCAAACCCGCTGGCCAGCAGCAGACGGAGCTGGCGAACAAGCCCAGCGAAGCCGGTAAAAGAGGGATCAAACAGCCCCCCTGAAATATGCTGTTGTTATTGATGAGTTGTTGTTGACCTCCAGTATAGGTTCATTTTATAGTGATGTGACACGGTAATAAGCCACATCGGAGGCAGGAGTTCAGGGATTAGCTTCCTTTCAAAATAAAACATACAGGATTTTTTTTAAAGGTGAAGTGGTGAAATGGGCACTACTATTGAAATGGAAAATAATTTGTTTAAATATTAAAAGTAATTTAACAGTTGTTACTCAGCACTGCTGCCACTGCAAAGGGATTCTGCACTTTGTAGCATTAAAGTGGAAAAATGAATGCAGGGGAGGAAAGCATGCCATTGCTAGGAGTCTTGCATGTGCTCCGTCTACCTACTCTTTAACACAAAAAAAAGCTCATCACCTGAAGCCCAGCACCACTTGTCCCAGTTTTCTGGTTTGCACATGGGTAAAGTTATTTAGTGTTGACTGTATGACACTAATCTGTCCCTCTTCCTTGTGTTAGATAATGAGAAGCGCAGCAGTTTTCCAGGAGGTAAATGTTCTCTTCTTTTCCAGTAGCATATTTCCATAATAGTCTCTAATGGCGGGGAGAAGAGCTTGTGGTGGTTGTTCTATAGAAGGAAGTATCTGAGATTTGGAAAAAATATGTGAAGCAAAACGTAAGCAATGACTTACATTTTTGGGTGGATAACATGGTCAAAGGGAGAAAATATTCCATTCAGAAAGTCTTGAAGGCCAAAATTGACTTTATTCATGAGGAAAAGTAGTTCTTCAAGTGAATGGTGCTAATGATGTTTTCTGCTTCTTCCTACCATGTGCGAAGCATCTGTCAAAAAATTAAGCTCAAGATATTTTGGAATTACTTCTGAGGAGGGTTTAGGTAATTTTTTTCTCTCTTTCTGGAAATAATAGATATGTTTAAAAATTAATTTTAAACTTCCAGCATTATTAATCTGATAATCTCAGCTATGATAATACATCATAATAGCAATGCTTTTATAGGTGAAAAGCCCTGGTTTTGCTCTAGTTCTTTCACAGAAGTGTATTGAGGGAATTATAATGCTGCCCCGTTCTCTGAAGGTTACCTGTTTCAAAGTGGCGCGGGGGAGTTTAATGGCAGAAAACTCCCTGGCCAGAAGCACGGCCCAGCGACTGTCCTGCCCTGCTCAGGGGGCACGCAGGGCTTGGCGCTGCCCTTCCCTCAAAGGTGCCAAGGTGTGGTGTGATGGTTGGCAGGCATGGCTGCTCGAGGGCACAGGGATGTCCCCGCTGGATCTGGCGTTGGTGCCTGCCAGAGCATCGCTGAGCTCCGTTGCTCTCCATCGTCACGGACCAGCGCAGCTGGAGCAGCCAGGGAGGAGAAGGGGCAAACAGGATGCTGGGCTACTGGGACCAAGGGAGGTTTTGATGTGCTCTTCTGCATATTGTTGCAATTTCTCATGTTGAGCTCATCTGATTTTTAACTGCCAGTAACAGCTCTTGTCTGTGGCTGCAGCGCTCCAGAGGGACGGTGTTGTGAGCCTGTGCTGGTGCTGTAGCTCCGCATGGAGCCAGTCCCTTTGCGTGCCAGGTGCCCACTCCCACCAGAAGCACCGGCCCTCGCACTGGGGACAGGCAGCTCTGCTGCACAGGCACTGCCACTCCCCTGCCTCGTCCCCATGCACAAGGCGGGTGAGGCCCCAGGCATCTAGCAGACAATCAAATCCCTTTTTGCAAATCCCTTCCTCACAAAGTTCTTAGTAGTTTTTGTCCATTTCCATCCTTTGGCTGGAAATATTTTCCAGGGATCAGTGCTCGTGCTCTGTGGACTTCATTACTGCAGATAGTTTACTTTGGGAAAGGAAGACAGATGCAGCTGGAGAATTACAGAGTTGATGTTTGAAACACTCCTGTAAGGTCTGTAATACAATCTTGAATAAAATACAGATACTCTCTTCTCTTTCTCCAGGTGTTTATAGACTGAGTGGATCACTTCCTGGTAAGTGCTCCTCCTTTGTTTTTATTCAGAATAATTTTATAAAGTTCATTTCATATGTAGGTTCATAGCAACATTAATAAATACATTTTGATTGCGGATGCCCACTTGATATACAATTTAGTTTTTATTATATGTATTTCAGTCCACAGGTATTTTATAATGAACTACAAGCTTCTGAAAACAATCTTCGTCCCTTTTCAGAAATAAAAAATTAGTATACCTCCTGAAAAGAAATGTGAAAGATCTGGAAAAGCATATATTAATAAGCTGAAGGAAATGGGTGTAAAAAAATAATTTACCAGTCCTGGGGTTTGCTGTGTGAAGCCAGTGTGGGGCACAGCCGTCTGCACGATGACAGTGCCTGTCCTGCAAGGAGGAAATCCCAGGGCGCTGCAGGGACAGAGCTCAGCATTGCCACGAGCTCCCATGGGGCAAAGGGTGGGGAGGGAGATGCAAGGCATGACCCCAAACCAGCGAAACATTGGAAAAACCTTTTATTTCAGGTCGATGGCACTCTGAGCCCCAATCTGGCAGGAACAAGAAGCTGTCGTCAGTAGGTAGTTATTCACAGTTGCGTGCGAGAGGATCTGGGGTGGGCGTGCTGGTTCAATGCTGTGTAGCAGCCGTTGAAAACGCAGCTCAAAACACTCCGGCAGCTCAGGCTGACCATGCCCCAGTGGCTCGCTCGATCCTAAGAGAAATAGGCACTGGATGTTGTACTTTTTTTCTCCATTGGGACAACTTGTTTTAAGCAAAGCTCTCTGTAGAAGTCAATGAAGAGCTCTGCTAAAAAGGCTTCTGTCACAGTATTCTTCCTGTGTTTTCGTTAGTGTTCTTCCTAAGTTCATTAGCCAACTTAGAGAAAAGTGTGTCATTAAACTCTTCTTACTAATTTTAAGTATTTTAGTTGTCAGGCTAAGAGACAAAATGAGAGCACAACCTCTTGGTAAGTAATACATATACTAGTCCTATTTTAATAATTAATATAACTGTAATGTACTGTAACAGTTTTTCATACACTAATGTTTCTTCTGACTGCATCAACTCTGTGTAAACCCTTTATCTCTCCTTGAAATCCTTGGCTGTTTTTTTCCACATAAGTGAAAAATATCCCCGTGTCCCATGAGAGAGCCTCTCTGGCTCGAGGATATACCCACCAACAGAAATGTAGTACCAGAGGTCTTCAGCCTCAGCTTTTTTAAGGGCTCGTTGTCCTTAATAAACTCTAAGTTTAAAAAATCTGTTGTTTTCATTTGTATCACAATGCTGTGTCTGGGTGTGCTTTTCAATAATTATTACTGTGTTGATTTTAATCATTCTATTCTAGAAAAGCTATAAGTAATATTTTAGGTATAAAATTATTAAGTAATTTTGCTGTGCCTATCCAAAGGGCACAGGCTAGATTTTTCTTTGCATGCTAACATTGTTCTTCTCACTTTTCAGCCAACGAATATCCACAGCTTCTCTTGCAATTACCCAAACAAAATGAAATAATCTGTTTAAATACTGATGGAAAAGCACAGCCCTCTGTCCACCTGCTGTCTGATCCGGAGCAAGGTGAGTGAGCCAGATTACCCCTGATAGCAAGGACAAGGAGGGTCACTTTGGTCTATGAGAGCAGTTGGTGTCTTTGGGAATAACCCCCTTCCGTGAAGGGCCATATCATACCTGCCACCTTGCAGCGACTGGAGAGGCTCTGGTTAAATTTGTCTTTTCTATTGGGCAATGTTAACTTTCACTGTGCAACAGCTGAGGGCACTTCTCACAGGTCTGGCTGTGGGTCACCACCACCTCCTCCTGGTGTCACATCCATGGCCTTGAGGTTTTTCCCCTGCCCAGCCCTTGGGGGCTTCTGAGGATGCAGAGATCTTAAAACCCATGGTCCCTACGTGCTAATGGGAAGATGCATGCTCTTAAAGCACTGCACTTTTGCTGTGGTCCTCTACTCAGAGGAGTTGTGGCCCCAAGCGCTGGTTGTCAGCTGCTCTGATTATGGAGCAGAGCCACCTCTGTGAGAGGAGGTGGCAATGTGGGGGTAAATAGACTCTGGTGACCACACTGCAGCCTTGGGGGCATGTGGATCTGAAATCCGGGGCTGCTGTGCTTCCCAAAACTAGATTTGAGACCCTTAAGTTGCCTTAGCAACAAAGCTGAAGTAGTTTTATTAAGATGACTCGTACCTTATAAACACGGTCACTCGACAAATTTGTCAATGTTATTAAAGGACTCACTGTGACGGGGAAACTTGGGGACAGAATAAATCACTTTGTGCAGTTTGAAATTACCTATGTGAATCCCTCCGCACGAATCCACATCTCCACGGATGAGATCATCCTAAGCCACAATAACGAGAGCACTCGGCTGCCATGGACGGAGTCAGCCACCTCCACCGCCCAGGGGTAAGGAACGTCGCCCCGTCCTTTCCCAGACTTGAAAATGTGAGTCAGATCTTTTTTCATTCAGGCCTCCACTTTCACATTTACTTCAAGTAAGTGCTTCCAAATGTGAAATCTGGTGAGTAACTCAACATGAGCGGAAGCAGGGTACCTTCACAATCCCCCATTTCAAATACAGAGATCAAAAAAGGTTTGATTTTAATTCTCCATGCCTGTGTAAGAGAATCAAAACAACTGCACCACCAGCCTGCCTTTCTGCTTCGACGTCAGAGGCAGAACGTTTATTTTCCAAAGAAAAGGACCCGCTGCAGCACATAGCAGCCCCTGTGCCACCGCCGTGCTGGCTGCCACCAGGCACTTTGTGTTCCTCCAGCCACAGAGCAAGTACTGCAAAGTGATGGCTTTGACATTTACTGTCTCTTTCATACATCAGCTGGCTCCACACAGGCTGAAGTTTTCTTTCTCCTCAGTTTTAGCAATAACTCACATCTAGGCAGCTGACATTTTTAATGGGAATGCATAAAGTGTTTGAATAGTTGTCTGTGACTAAATGCCCGCTGTTGGAGAAAGAGTACTTGAAATGTAGCCTTCATTTGTTGGACTAATTACAGCAGGATCCTTCAGTACCACAAGAGCGAGCTGAATGTAGCTAGTTCCACCAGCTTTTTTTGCATTGCCGGAATAAACCTCCGGGAGGATCTGCTGCTGGTGGGGGCAGACAGGACACACAGCACTCCCTCCCTTACAGGCAGTTCTAGACAATAACAGAAGTCCTAAAACAACTGCTTTCAATTATTTTTGTAATTCTAACGGAGCCAAGAACGTGCTGGATTTATGCCCCTCTCTAATTTGTCGTCTGCCAAGCAGAATGATCCTCCTGCTTCAAACCAGCACCCGAGCCCTGGGAACCACAGCGCTTTGTGCACCAGCGCGTGTGGGTGTGTTTTTGTCAAACCTGATCTGCAAGGGAGAAAAATTACAGTGCACCTTTGTGTTCTGCAAGCCCATCTGGGGTCAAAATAAAATTAATGGGTCAGAAGAAAGGCAGGGCCTGAAAAAACTTGCAAAATATCCAAGAAAAAAGTATTTGACTTGTTCATAAAATAAATTGAATTATTTTATCTAGTCTACCTTTTTTCTCATTAAAATGAGGAAAAACTATTCTTTTTTTTTCCATCCAAGCATTTCTTGTCATTATGGATAATAAGGTGTTTTCACCAGCAAAAAGTTCTCTGTTGGTGTATTTGCATGTAACCTGATATGGGAAGGATCTGTTGTGCAGCATAGAGATAAAAGGTATGCTCCTTCATGTTTCTAGCTTAAAAATAACCACCAACAGATCATGAAAAATGCAATTTCAAGGAGGCAAAGGCAAAAATTAAATTATTTTAATGAATTAATGTCAGCTAGTTAAATACATCTTATTTCTTCATTTTCTTCTTGGAAATAACGTAATAATTTACTTCCTAGGCTGAGAGTCTCAGTTGAAAAGGAAAGGAGCATTACAGCATCATTGTCTGATACAGTCACAGTAAAAATTTCCTTTGTAAAGTTTCCAGATGGTTTCCTTGGGCTGTATTTCTTGAACAGCGACCGTTTTTCTGACAAAGTCAGTGGAGTTCTGGGTATGTATCATGATGGATGTGTGCAGCAAAGAAGGATGATCTTGTAACTAAGCTCCTGAAATGAGAATATAGTGGGGGTTTTTCAGCCACATCCTAAGCCCTTATTCAGATTTTACTTCCCTGGGTCCTGATGAGCTCCCATGAAAAGCAATGGGCAGGCACGGCAGCAGGAATGCTGTAAGTCAGGGGGTTCTACAGAAACTTTACATTTAGTTTATTCTTTTCAGACATCTAACACCCCCTTCTACGGCACCGCAATCCAGACCCTACTCTGCGAAGAGGGGAGGTGTTACCCTTCAAACACAACATAATACTTTTCTGCTCGCCGGTGGTACAAGCCTAAACAGACTGCTAGGGGTTTAGAAAATGTTAAAATAAGACTAAAATAATAGTTGGGCTTAACCTCAACAGTGCTGTGGAATGACCTAATTTATGCAGGAAATTAATATGATGTCAAATAATGGGCTATAAATAATGGACATAAAATTGTAAACAATCAGGGTTACAAAATGAAAGCCAGCTGGTCCTGAACATCTCAGCTCCAAAAGTCCTGATGAGACTAAAACTGAAGTTGTTTCAAAAACTTTGCAAATTGAGAGGCTGCATATTCTAAAACCACACACACACAAAAAAGGTGAAACCCCATCAGAGCAAGGCTGGATCTCGCTGTGGAGGAGTGTTAGGGATAACAGGAGATCACAGCTGAAACACAGGAATTTTCTCCATTTACGAAGGGAGCTTCCAAACGTGGTCTGGGGGTTTGCTTGCTTTCTGAGGCAGATGGCTGCTTTCCTAGTGTTATAGCTGTCACTTGGGTTAAGTGAACAGCAATCCTCAGATGTTCTGTAGTTTTAAATAATTTGTGTGTCTGTTGCTTAGGTCAATTTTATTCAAAAGCACGATTTCAGAATAATTCCAACGTCAATCAGGGAGCTGACGAAAGACTCCTAAGTGTGTCTGGATCTGAGCACAAAGTTACCAGGTAAGCGATAGGGGATAAGGGTGAGTGATGTACATGCTTTAAGATGTATCTTATCAGCTAATACCAGAGATCAAAAGAAATAAAACTAAGGGCGTGTTTGTCTGTAAGAATACACCTCTTTGGTGTAAATAATAGGAACTTGTGCTTGAATTTTTCCCTAACAGCCTGAATTTGTTGCTTGTTAAGTGATGCTACAGGGCTCAAGGCTCCTATTTGGGGAGGGGAAATCATGCCCTGGGGCCACCGTTTGCATAAAAAATGCCAAATAGTGTAAGGTTCTGCTGCCTCGCTTACGTGGATAGAGGGAGGGTGTTTCCTCAGCTGGATTTACCACGAGAAAAAATTTTTACACTTCAGTTGCTTTTATTAAGTTTCTGTGATGTGGCAGAAACGCTGTGAGCATGCAGTTTCTGCTCGCTGTCCTGGGTGTCCCCATCACCGCTGCCTCCAGCTCTAGGAGCGGGGAGGTGCCAGCTCTGCCCGCGCACAGCCCCTCTGACTCCTGGTACCATCGCAAACATAAGGTCCATTCTGGGCCTGCCCTCTGGGTATTTTATCACAATTTTTTCTTTTTTTGATTTTGTTTCAGGCAATACAAGAAAGATTACAGGCTTGAGTCAACCAGCGATCCTGTTCCCTGCTGGTCAATAGATGTAACTCCCTAGAAAAGAGTATTCTGGGAAAGAAAACCATGCAAATGGTGCTCTTCCACAAATTTTTGATACTTTCTCTCATCAAGAAAACCACACAGTTAAATGTTACTAAATATAAATGTCACTAATCTTTTAACTCAAAACAATTATACTTTCAAGATGAGAATGTGCTTGCTTGTTGTTTGTTCTTTTAAAATGGCTTCTAATACTCAGTGGGGTTATGTTGTTGAAGATTTATGTGAATGAACTAAATAAAATTGACATTATCAGCTCACAGTTTGATATGGACATGCAGACTTTGGTCTCTGAATAAACATAAGTAGTGGCCTCACCCAATCCAACAAATGTGTCATGCAAACAGTAATAGATTTCTAAAATTTATGCTCTCTATGCAGTTATAAATGACAGTGTTCGTGAACTATGCGTTTTGTAAAAAGAGTAGGAAGTTTAAAGCAGTATTAGTTTACCATTTCCCTCATGTTTTATTTTATGGAGAAAAAAGACCCCAGTCTTGCTGTACCAGGGTTCTTTCGGAGCTCGCTCTGTAACAACGTTCAAAGCTGATGACATGAGCAACAGGCCCACGAGTGGGGATGGCAGCCCCCACTGCCTGCAGTCCCCTGCATCGTTGCAAAGTTTCCGAGGCTCTGTTTTAAAAACCTCTGCAAAACAGACCTTGACTTGTTGCAAAACAGACCTCTGGCTTGTTGCAAAAGACAGCCTTTCAACCCTGAAATTTAGCAGGTTTTTCTGGCACCGTTTGACACAACATTTTGCAAACGTTGGAAGATGTTTCACAAATAATGAAGAACTCAAAAGGACATGTGGTGCACAGAGGTAACATTTCAGAGAATCGTACACACAGAAGCCTCTGCCTGTGGAATGCAAGTTGTAGTTTTAGTCTTCATTTTTTTCATAAATTTTAATTCCAAAATTATTCTGTGTTTTAGAATTTCAGTTCCTATGTATCTTTGGACCCATAAATATACCAGCATTGTAGAAGGTTTACCAAAAGTTGCTTTCTATCCTGCCAATAATATATAACTGGAAAAACTTTATTATTTTAAAGCAATGTCTAAGAGAGAAGCAACTTCTTGCCAAAGTCAGTAAGATAAAGCAAACGATGTAATTAGAAGCTGTTTTTTTAAAAGAACTGTGTAGACATGATGCCAAGGTATGTTTGTGTGAATTGCTTGTACTTCCAAGATGCAGATTTGGAGATGCAGATTTGGCTGGACAAATTACACGACAGACAATGTGGAATTTGGAAACTGGAAACACCAGATTGCTTGCTTCGCCATATAGTAAACAGGCTTACCAATTTCAAAAGCAGATTATTTCCATTATAAACAAGCTTGGTATTTGAATTACACGCTGTTGATGCCAGGTTTTGTCAGTGGACTTACCACAAATTAAAAATTCCCTGCTTTCAGTTATGGAGTGTCTACGCGTTGTCTCCTCCTCCTGCCTGCTAACTGCAGGGCTAGCAAACAGCACTGAAACAGGGAGCCGTGAGGCGTGGCTGGAGCGCATCTTTCACCTGGTCTCCTCTGCTTTAAGCCAGGCTGAAGTGTGCACAGACCACCCTTGAGAGCAGCTCTTCTAACCCATCTGCTAAAACCTGCAATGCCTGAGGTTCCCCAAACGCCCCAGGCAGCCTCCTGCCCTTTTAACGCAGTTCTCCCTTGCTGCAAAGCAGCAGATCCTGCAAAGCAGCAGATCCTGCTAACCTTGATAGCTGGGAAGAAAACCAGATGTCAGCCTTCCTCACAGCAACTTTTTACATAGTTGGGGTTTTCCCTCTCTTCCTACAACTTTGCAAAGCTGTTGCTATCCTCTGGGCTGCATCCGATTTGCCTACGCTGCGCCGAGGTGCTGTGCCCAGAGCTGCACAGGGGACTGCACCCACGGCCGCCCCCGGCTGATGGAGCCTCTCGGGTCTTAAAAGAGGTGCTGGCCGGCTGTACCCACAGGGATGTCTGTCTCTTCTGCAGCAGCCCTATGTTGCTGGTGGGCCTGGTTACTGCAATTCCCAAATCCTTTCCGCAGTGCTTCTTCCCGTGGGCACGTGTGCTTTCCGTTCCGTAAGTATGTTCCATTTCACTCTTTTCCGCTTGAATTGTGTCTTCATTTGTTGTTTAGTCACTCTCCTCCTGTCCTTCTTTCCAAGCCCCAAAGTCAGTTCTGATGGGCTTCTGATTTCCTACGCTCCCTTCCCTTGCTCAAGAAGCTGAAGGCAGACACAGTAATGAACATTTTCTAATGCCGATGCAGAACACACGCTATATCTCACACTTATCTTTTAACCAGCATTGTACCAGTTGGCAGTAGGAGTCAAATTTTTATCTAACTGTAAGCATCTGTCTGCTACTTCCCTCCCTCCTTATTGTCACCTTTAGCTACATTTGCAGTTATCTCCTACGTTGCAGGAATCTTGGAAGAACTACATATTAAAAAGGGGATTTTTCTGTCTCCACCAGTGCAAGTGGGAGTTTCTCAGGCTGCCACAGAAGCCATGCAAAAGCCTACTCAAGCTCCTGAGGTCAACTTCTGGCTGACAATTCAGTCACAGCCGACAAGACTCCTGCCACCTCCAGAGATTTGCCTCATCCCCATAAATTAAACAGGAAAGCTCTGGCTCAGGCTGTGCCCAGTATTGCCTTGTGCCTAAACTTTGCTAGCCAGGTAGGTCAAGATCTGCTGTTTGCTGTTGTGGTTTTTTGTTTTAATGGAGCAAGTGTGTACAGCCCCCATGGGCGGTCCCACAGCTCCTATCTCAGGATCCAAAATGGAGCATTGCTTTCTTTTATTTTACTCCATCTAATTCATTATCTTAGAATAAGAATTCAGACCCATGTAAACTTAACCTTACTAGTTTCAATTTTCTGGTCTTCTCTCACTCCTTCCTGTTTCTCTCCCTGCCTGCCTTGTTTTTCAGTAACTTATTACCTTCTGTAGAAACTACTGTTTTCTTTCATCATTTTTGTTGGAATTTAGCAGGCAGAGATATCTAGCCACTGTGACACCCCCCTCGCCACAAGAATTGATTTTTTTTTTTCCTTCTTCTACAAAACTTCTGCTTTTTGTAAAGGATTTTGTTCCTGGAGAAGGCCTATCTCTCCCATAAATTTAATAGTAAGCATATTTTTCCCCTATTTTTTTTCTCTTTGATTTTTCTGTTACATTTTTGTTCACCTCTATCTTTGTTCTCTCAATTTCACTCATCACGTCTTATGTTATTGCTGTTTTCCCCACTACACTCCTCTTTCCTCATGTGTGTCTGCATTCTAGTTTCCCCCACACTGACTTTCTCTCCTTGTCATATAACAGTAGGGAATTTTTTCTACTTTGTCATGTGAGACCACAATTGCCTTGCTATGGCTGATTCGATTAAAAGAAAACTCGAAGTCAATATGAAATCTGCTTATTTTTTGCTTTTGAACTAATAGTTTACAATTTCTTCCAGTACAAAATGAATATATAAATAAATGGGATGCTTCTTGCCCTGAGATACGTACATAAATTCTGCTATGCGAGCAGAGGGAAGAATTTTACTGGAAGACGGTAATGGCATTTCAGTAAAGGGTCGTACACAAAAAAGATACTGTCCAAAAGACAGCTACTACTCCTTAAATCTGAGTGCTGTTTGGAACTGTGGTATTTCATTAATTTATAAAGATTTGGGCATTCAAAAGTTAGGTTCAAATTAACATACTAAAATGGAGCAGTCCTGGATGCTAACAGTTGTCTCGAGCGAGGGCACTGCACCAGCCCTCAGCACTGTACAGTCACGTGGTCAGACGGTTTTCAGTACTACTGCGTTATCCTGAGAAGTGCTGGCCTGCCAGCTGTCCTCTTGTGCTGAATTTCAAAATGCCTCTGGCATCTTGGGCTTTGTGAAACCAGAATGAAAACACTGATAGCTGGTGGAATAACAGAACAAGGGGTTAAGTACTGATGCTTTTATTTAAATCACTCCTGGCACTCAGTTAGGGATTCAAAATTGGGTAGAATGTTTCTGTTATGTTTTACAAAGTAACATTTTAAGTCAGAATTTTAAAACTAGTAGATTAATTCAGTAAAACAAGGATATTTCAGGGGATGAGTGGTATCTGTGCACACAAGCAGAACAGCTGTTTGGCACTTAAGATTTGATCCAATCTGCAGTAAAACTGTGAGAATCCGTCGTATCTTGGCACTGCCAAACATGGTAAGCTCATGTATTTTTAACACTTCTTAAACATTGAAAAATACTATTCTTTCAGACAAATACTCTGTATACCCATGAATTTGGAGGAAGTTGTAGTTGTTTAAAACAGACTGGAAACAATATAGTCCGTATGAACACCATCTATCAGCCCAGCTCCATTGTTATGAACAAACCAGCAAGGAATATCAATGCCGCGCTTAGGATCTCTTCTGTAATCCTTCTGCCAGCCCCTGAAAGGGAAAATACAGTCATGGGAGTATTGAGGCAGAAACTGCACTTTGGCAAGGTAGTCTTTCCTAAGGCTTTGCTAAGGACTTAATTCTTTTTTACCTTGTTACTGTCAGTTCCTTGTTTTTAACAATCATTGTGGCATCTGGTTTCTTGGGATCAGACCCAGGATGAATTTCAAGTATGGTGAAGTCAATGGGGTGGAAAAACTGTCCTAAAAATAGAAGCCAAAACTACCATTTCAGGCATGTTGCACACATTAAAAGAGAAACAAACCAAACAGAAACCCCAGAATTTCTACATTCCCATGCGGTTTTCCATGTCCCCTCAGGGTTTTGAATGGATAAGCAAACAGCAAGTTTCGTGTAAGGTTGAACATATGCCTATGTTCAACATATGCCTAATAATACATATGGTATTATTTTCTTTTTTATAAACCAGAATTCTATGCATATCATCTGGATGTAAGTTCCAACTTCTGAGTGCACATAAAATTAGCCTTTTCTAGATATCCTTCAAGATATCCTCACTTTGTGTCTTGTCTATTCAGTTGTATTTATTACATACTCTCCAAGTCTTCGAATTTTTTAAATCAAATAATGCATGTGTTGATCTCTGAAATTTTTGGATGTGACTGTGCTCAGAACGAGGCTGACATCTAAGGAATTTTCTCACTCCTGCCGGGATTAGCCTTCGCACACTTTTGCCCTGTCTGGGCTGGTGCAGGATGCTGCTGGTGCTTTGAGTCCTATAATGAGCACAGATTTTAGATTACTTAGTGAAGTACAGAGGCAAAGTCAAAGATGATGAAGATAGCGATGAGATGTGTAAGCCAGTGAACTGTAACATGGGGTACCCACATGTCGGGTGGGCTTTTGCAATTTCCTTGCTACTTGCAATTCATACCATAGCAGAATAACTTCTGTGTGGAGAAGTCCTTTAGCCTGAGGAGACTGGAGCAGGAAAGCATAAATAACATTCCATCCTTATTCTGCTCTTTTTCTGTTTTGTTACAGCATTTCCCATGACGCATGGACCTAACGAGCTACCACTGATAGCTTGGCTCACTCTCCTCAGGCCTCAAAGTGCGTACCGAGACTGAGAAGAGTAAGTTCGCAACAGTTCATTATTTTCCACAATGAGTAAACTTATGGACCCAAAATGAATGTTTGCTGCCCTTACTTGATTTTGTAAGTGAAAATTGGAAGGCAAGGGAAAATGGCCGCTATCTGCATATTTTCCAACAGAGAACGCATACCACCAAACCCACTACACTGGCAGAAAACAGGATTCAATAGGGTCAAAATTTTGATCCCTGAATTACCAACTTCGCCTTCTACTAGAATGAAGAATGTTAGCTAACATGAGGAAAAACTTAGATGATAGAAGGCATTCTGTGATTTTAATATATGCTACTAAATCAAGATATACCTTAAGAACTTCTTTTCTCACAAGGATGCACTAATTGAAGTTTGGCAAATTTTGATCAAGCAAACACATGTATTTTCTCAGAGTGCTTGTACTTAGGAGGAAGGTGGTAAGATGAAAGGAGAGATCAAACCATCTAAGAGACTGGAGGAATAGTGTAGTAAGAAAAAAAAAAATCTGTAGGTGGGATTTAGCAAGATAAAGAGATTTAAAGATGCCAGTGAGGACAATGGATGCTAGCGATTTCAGCAGCAGCAGAGGAATTTATGAAAAGATAATGCATAAAGTCTGAGCCTGGAATATTTTGTCAGAAATCTTAATATGGCCAATCAACGTCATCCCAGTTTCCTCTGCTATCTCGGTTCAGGAAGGCTACGTACAAGATTGTGTCTACAAATTATGTAGCCTCATAAGGAAAGACAAAGACAAGCATGAAAACACTAAATGAAGTCATACCTAATAATCCATGGGTCTGTTCGGACAGTTTTTCACTTTCCAATGTATACAGTCCTAGGAAATCTTGGTGGAGAGGATGTTTCTTCCATACTTGGTGCAAAACAATAACAAATGAGGCACCGCTGCCCATCGAGAGCACCAGATTTTTTTTTCTGTTAATTATCAAATTTAAACTGAGGAAAAAAGAAAAATTTGACTTAAGACATTGTGCTTCCTAGAGCTAACAGCAATGAGAAGAAACTTGAGAAGAAGAAACATGTCCAACAAACAAACATGGCTTTGTAAATTGCTCAGTGTTTTTTAAAATACAGGTTTTGCTGCCTAGTTTGGTTCATGTGAATCTGTGTGTCTTCACAGACAGTCCAAGACTCATACTAAGTTACACTGTAAAAGGCTACCTAGCCTTTAAACTTTTCAGCAAGATGTTTCTACCAAAACTCATCCTATAACACAGCAATTAATCACAGATAGGTTAGTGATATGTAGATACAGCACCTCATGCTCAGTAATAAAAATGTTATTGATAAAACCATCACTTCCTTGCCTGGATGCTACCTGACACCTTTTGCTTTTGTTTTTTTTTCTGGAAAAGACAACTCCTGAACTGTCTAGGTTAGTGCTAGGATAAAGAAGATTTACTTCTGCCTGTGTTAGTGATATTATCATAAAAAATAGTGATATCATAATAAAAATGTGTGATATCATAATAGTGATATCATAATAAAAAAATAAGCATGCTGTATGAATAACAGTTTTTCTCTGGTGCTCTTTCTGTTGCAGTGCCATGCTTTGAGAAGGTACTAATTTTGTTCCAGGTACACGATGAAGATGTAAATGAGGAGGAGGGGGAGGAGATGCTGCCCATTCCTTTTCTAAACTTCCTTTTGCACAGGTATCAATGATTCTGTAATAGATAAATCTCATGAAAAATATACCTGCTGACAGGTATGAAATGCTGACATGAAAAATATACCTGCAAAATGTACCTATTCTATAAATATCACAATTTCAATTTCTTGAAGTGGAGATCGTTTACAGCACATTATTATATCTTTGAAAGATTACACACTATGTCTAAGTTATTCTTTAAGTATTTGCAAGACACTGTTGCATTAAGCACAATACCAAATCTAGTTTTACCTTAGTCATAGTAATAGAAAATCAGGGAAACTCTTCACTTACTTATTCCAAGCAGAGGAATTTATGAATAATCCTCCATTCAGCAGTTACACAACAAAGTAGAGAGCAGAATCCAGCAGGACCTGAATCGGTTTCTTTTGTATATTCAGACAGCAAATCTTAAAAGTATATTATTGATCAACACTAAAAACAAGGGTAGAGATTCTTTCTGTAAGCCTTACCCTTCTTGTTGCAAGGTGACCGAGTCAAGCCAGGTGAAACCTGTTTTTTCATTGCCATTCTGAATTGTGATCTTCTCAGGAGTTACTGTCAGTTTTAAATCCAGGTACTTATTTCCAATGCCAATTTTTCCAAAATATGTGTTTTGGATCTTTGCATCACTATTTGCTCTCTTATCACCAATGAGTTCTCCATTGACTGTGATGCCTAAAATAAAAAGGAAACATCAAGTACTGTTTTATAGATAGGACCTGATCAACTGAGGTCAAGGAGTGTCATGGAAATTTAAAAACAACTCAAGGAAACAAATACGAGCTGAAAAATAGATGAGAATTACTTGTGGGGGCTGTTCTGTGGATTTCCACAAAGACAACAATCACTTTATTGAGAAAAGTTTAATATTTCCTGAAGCACAAAGAGTCTGTGATGGGCACAAATAGCCTGTGCGACATCAGTCTCTCTGTACCAGGTATTCCATGAAATGGCAACCTCAGGATTATTTTATTGCTTGTACTACTACTCACTGAGAAAAATTACGTGTCTCAACTCTCACAGTGGTTTTCAAACAAAGTTTAAAAGGTCATTCTGCTCCAAGAAGTGAAAACACAGTCATGGTAATGGTACCCTATCACAGCTACAGGAACTCCTACTAACTTTGCTGGGAAAAAAAGCTTATGCAGTATAAAAGAGAGAAATAGCCTTTGAACATAAGACATTTTGTTATAGCCTTTGAACATAAGACATTTTGTTATAAAGTATCCTGATTTACTGTATTTAAAAAAATTTAAAACGCACCTGTAACTGGGTCATTTATTAAATTTAACACAGCACCCGGGTTTTCATTGATATTGAAACAAATGGCATCTTCTTTTTGTGGCACCGATATAATGAAGTGTGGATCTCCATCAACTGTAAAGGCAAATCACTGGTATTTGTGTAGTGATACGCAGGTTCAAAGCTCTGCATGAGCCATTTAACCTTGTGGCAATGGAACTGGTCCCTGCACAAGCTGTATGCCCAGCTTAATCCAGCCCGTCCTCCAAAGGAGTGGTGGGGTCCCAAGGAAGCTGCTACCACCTCCCCAAAGTGAACTACATCCTTTTCCCCCTCATCTTTCCCAGGTACATGACATATATCCTGTGTCTCTTGACGACTGCAAAATTTGGCATGTGGATTGTAGGCTCAGGATGGCCACCTCTAAGTGCTTATCTCTGGAAGGCCATGAAAGTATTACTGAGGGCAGGAAGTTCATCTGAATAGAGAATAGGCAGTTACTAACACAAAGCCTAGCAATGGGAAGGAGGACTAAGAAAATGACCATACATAATCTCAGTGAATTGATCTTTAAAAAACATTTAGAGATGTTTAAAGTAAATTAAAATACTAGCCCCTTGGAAATAAAAAATGGCTGCTTTTGTGGAAGGGAATTAGCTAAAAGGCTCGTAAGAATTGTGCAATTTACTCTTAAATACCCTCTTCTGTTCTCCTTCTAAGCAGACACTACTCAAACTACTCACCACTAGTATACCATGTGGGGCGTGCCAGATATAGGTAATGTAGTTGTGGAGCTGCAGAGAGTAAAGAACAAAAAATGTTAAAAATTCACATCAAAAGGGAATATTTACACACTATTTGCACAGTACGTGCAAGATGTCGGGAAGTTATTATGCTAGGTAAATTGCTAATTCCATCCTAGTTTTTAAAGCATATAGTCCATGGAATGACAGTTTGTGCCCCTTTTGAATCAACCAAAGCTTCAGGATAGAGACAGACTTCACTTGTCTAAATTGCTTTGAGGGTTTCCACAAAGCTCAAGTAATGTATCTGTAGGACACAAATGCCTCAGACTTAAGGATTAAGCTGTCTATCAGCAAAGAAATGCAACAGCATCCATGGAAAACTTTTGAGGTTTTGACATTTGTTTTTTCCCCAGAATGAATTTAAGTCTTTTCAATGAAGACTTGAGAAAACTAGACAGAGAGAGAGACTGAGACTAATCTCCAGAGCAAAAACCTAAATCTAACCCTCCCATTTCCAGGATTACCCAACCAGCAATCTGAAGGGTCAGTTGCTGTCTCTCTTGAATAAAACAGTTTATTTTTGTATAAGTAACTGAACATATTAATTTAGCCAGAGACGCTGACATCATAGTCCCTTGCTTTATGTAATTTCAAAGGAGGTGCAGATTTAAGTCCATCCTCTGTTCCTGGGAAAGAGCTTTCAGGAAAAAATGGTGGTTTGATGAACTGGCATTTACTCCTTAAAAGCTATTTAGCTGAAACTTTTTCATCTGGTATTGTTCAACCTTTAAGTGTGTTTTTAGCAGTGAGCAACATTTTAGCAGTGAGCAGAATTTGGTAGTACTTGTTAAAATACAGTTGTAAACCCAGAAAAGGCAGTTTCTATCTCTCCAGGAATTTCAGTTGTCTGAATCAATTTCCTTTGACAGATGCTGCTTCATTCAGAAACTTAAACTAATGACTTACCCGGCATAACAGCTGTGACAGCCTGTGCTGTGAATGAAACAAAATATTATTTTAGAGGCTAGAAAGAATACAAAACAATCTCTCCCACTTCCTTCCTTCCCCCAAAACCAACTCCAAAATCTTGTAATTATGTATAAATTTATAAATATTTAAAAAAGAAAAACTTGGTCAAAACAGTTTATTTAGTACTGCAACAAAGCAAATGTCACGAACAGGCAGAAAGCACACCCTGCTTTTCAGCAAAAAATGTTACTTCTCCAAAGGCATGGGGTTTGCTCTGTAAGGGGCTGGGACAACCTGCTCTTCTCCGATTCCTCTGTGCCATCTTGCTCTAAACTGTACTACTGGGAAGTCAGTCAGATTTACCCAGCTGCTTCCACATTTTTCTAGTCTTCTACTCTTTTTACATCCGAAGCTATGGAGGGGTGTCTGAAGACAGGGCTTTGTGCTGGAGAAGTAGCAATCACAGCACCAATGAAGATATCTCTGTGATGAGAGACTGCTACACACAGGTATCTGGGAGGCAATGGTGCTAGCCCTGGAAAGCAACTTAGTTGTACTGGCCCTGAGTTTTGTGGTGGTGGGGTGCTGCAATTATCAGAGATAGGAGGAACCACACTGAAAATGGTATTTACAAACTTCTCCAGCGGAAAAGTTTTTAATCTATTTATAACACAGTCTTGATTTATTCACCAAGAATTTTATGAAAATATTGCATCCTAGATCAAGTGAGTGATGCAGGAAATCCATCTCTAACAATTAAAAATATTAAGTAAACTTAGTAAGAAATGTACATACCTTCAGCTGTTACCATGGGCAGGTAAGAAGTAAAAGGAAGAAAAAGAGAAATTCACAGTTTCAGTTAAAACTGTTTGACAATTCAACCAGGTATCTTCAGTATTTTACAATTCCATTTCTTCCCATTGATAGAACTCAATATTTGTAGATCAAACAGAAACACACTGCAAGTAAAGAGCTGTTATGTGGGGCAGCAAAACTGCAATTAATTATGCATATGACAAGAGCACTGTTAGTAATTGTTTTATTGTTATGCCATTTCCACACTGCAAAATGTTCCTTATTGGTTTTACTCTTTTGCAGTTTTCAAGGCATTTGCATCATTCTATTAATACTGACTGGATGATTCAGTAATCCTATTTGTGAATCTAGACTCTAGGGTGCGTAAAAATTATTTTCTTTTCTTATACAGCAGCATGTTTCGAGTATTTTCTCCTATTACTGCTCTATACTTTCTACATACAAAGAGGATTTACTTGGAAAGAGGTTCAGAAAAGGGCCTTTGTAGTACAAGTACATGGAAAGGGAACGCAAAGAGCTGAAGTTCACTCTGAGTGGATGCTGCTTCTGTCAGATGTTTGGGTAAGTTTTTCCATCTTATGGAGTCCAGCTGTAAACTTTAAAGTCACTACGCTGTATAGTGACTTAAATGTTAAATTAAGTATCAAGTGTTTTTATGTTAGTATCCCATTATGACGGTTATGAAAAATAATGCAAAAATTTTATCAGCAGAATGCCTGAAGAATTGTTTAGAACTGAAGGGCACTTGGCAATTAATTGGTTTCAGGACTTGCTCCAGCTGAAAGAAAACCCCACTAACCTCCAGAAAGTATCTCTGTTATGCTAAAATGCCTTAAGTTACCATACCAAATTCAGGAGATGAGAAAGTTTTTCATCTAGAAGCCAGCAGCGAGCCCACACAGAGCCTGGGAGGAACTTTTAGGGGCACTAAGCAAAAGTTTGGGGAAAAAATAATGGATGCTAATAGAAGAGATTGAAAAGCCTCACAAGAGGTTTGTCAGACCTGTCGAATGAGGGAGAGATGAGGATGGCCCGAACAACACACATAGATGAGGGCAGGGTGGCTTTGGGGTGCACTGAGCAGATAGCATTTGCCTTACTTTGATAAAGAGGAATAGAGTCATTTTGTTTCACACAGGTTAAACAAAGAGGCTGAACTATATGAAAGCACAGTGTTTTCCTGAGTAAGAAGTTAATAATTAGCCGAAGTATCAGAGGAGTTTAGAACAAACTCTGCACTTCCAATATAATTGCTTCTCTTTCTGCAATATATATGAATACTGCGGTTTAGAAATATAGTCTCTGTCTTTTTACAGCCTGATATATCCTGCACAAGGAAGATCTCATGCAAATTTTCCCCTTCCATGTAGAAAGATGTTACTACATCTACCCCTAAGCTGAAGTATGTAGAAAAATAAAGGAGAAAGTGATGTGAACTAAACTGAATATAGCTGGGCTATTAGATTAGAAATGCTTCTTGGTTTTTGTTTTTTTGATGTAATATTTTACATATGTAGCTTAAGATACACTTATTTTGAATTTATAGTATTTTGCCTGTATGATTCAGTAATGAAGCATGGTTTGATGGAAATGAGCTTTACAATGAAAAGTAATTTTGCATAAACCATACACGTGCAAGGCTTGGAAAGTAGATTTGTCAGATACATGTTTAAAACTGTGCCTACACAAAAGCCTTTCTTTAGGGGAACATCAAAGGAACATTTGGCTTCTCAAATAAAGTAAAATTGTGAAAATGTCTATACCTTCAGTGGGTTTATCGGCAATCCCATCTTGATTGTCATGGTCTTCTGGCTTTGTTACCACCATGGATGTCAGTGGCGTTACAAACTTGTACTTTAGAGACAGAGCCAGGGCTTCAGCTGTAAGATTCTCCTTTTCTTCTCCTGTAGCTGCAATACTGAATACAGGTAGAGACTCCTAGCATCAATGATTGCTAAATTACTCACTGAACCCTGGATTAAATATTTTTCTTTAAAGTGAAGTCATTTCTCTGCAGCTAATTTATCAATAAGGAGTATTTATTACAGTCTAAGAGCACTTCTGATTCCACTGGCTATCCAAGAAAAAGGCAAAACTGTGCTTTATATTTGCAATAATTTAAAATTGTTTAATTTGCAACCTGAAACAGGAATACTGAGGCTGGGGAGGAGAAGAGGATGGGGCATCTTCCTTACTGGTTTTTATGCTTTCCCATTGGCACACCAGTGTGATGTGAATTTCAGCTTCACACCCTAGAAGTTGCACCAGTCAGATGGCTTAATGGGTTCATAGCTAAGATGTTGTTCTAGATATAATTACCGTTTTTCCAGGAGTTGTTCAATGGTGAGATAAGCCCAGAGCCTTTCAATGTAATCTCCAAATATGTATTCTGGTTCTTGGAAAGCTTTAGCTGTTTGCTCAGCATCTTGTTGTGTAGTATATGACATGGCATCATTAGCCTGTTAGGAATAAGGAAACTTCTCGGTATCGTAAGTAGCCAGGGACTTCCAGAACCTCCCAAAATCAAGACCTTCACATCTGAAAATCTTTTTAAATTGAAAAACAGTCTGGTCCTACACAGTACTTGCCCAGGAAATTGTCAGTGTTGTAGCAGGATCTTTGTTCCATTGCTTCTGTGAAGGTTAGTAGCGTACGCTATAGGACATAATGCAGTTTCCAAATTCACATGGCATTTTTGTTCATTAGAATTTGGCTACTCAGGATTTAAAGAACTTTGATTATGATGCCAATTTCATATAGGAACATGTTCAAGCATACATGCTGGCTAACCTACTAATAATACATTATTTGTATTTGAAATATACCTAATTTTGTATATTTAATACACCACAGTGCATGGGGCATATATGCAGTTCACAGTATTTATAATAACATGATCTATAATATGTTTGTGTTGTGTTTCTTCAATATCAGGGGCAAATATTTTTACAGAATTCAAATCTGGAGAGGTACTTAGATCACTTGGTTCGTATTAGAAGTAGACTTGTATTTTAATAGGAAGGCATTTCAAATATTCAGCTGGCTTATCCATCAGTTTTCTTCACCCAATGAAAACTAGTGACTGAGAACACTGAACATTTGGCTCCTGACAGAACCAGGTAGGGTATTTAGAGACTAAGCTAAAGAAAAATTCTGTTAGCAAAGCTAATCCAGTCACACTGCACAAAGTTGTTCCAGACTGACCCTAGTATGCCTGAGTTAGGCAAGTAACTTGCAGTTTTAAAAGCAATGACTTTGGAGCATTTAGTTTCTCACATACGCAGGAACACATCCTGTCACTGAGGTAAAGAAATACCAGTAAATATTTTAAGTATTGCCAGCTTTGAACATTAAGACATTTTGTGTAGCAAGGAAATACCTTACTTAAGTCAAAGAAATCCATACTTACGCCTTCACCTCTCACATCTACAGTCAAACTGTTTTGGTTGTTGTCTATAAAGCGCCCAGCCACCACAATCTCAGACCCATCATAGAAATGCTTAAAACTGTTTTTAGTTAGGTCTGATATTTCATTTTCTGGGTAGTTTAACTCCACATCTGTGAGCATGGGATTCGACACCTCATCATAAAACCCCTAGAGGATTAAAAAAAAAAAAAAAAAAGGAAAACATTTAACTATAATTGTTTCTTTGATTCATAGGTAGATTTGTACCCAGAAACATCCTGCTATTTCAGCAATGAAAACTAAAAGTGTATTTTAGAAGAACTATTTAAATATTCAGTTAAATCTCAGAGTACAAGGCCTAAAAATCTACAAATAATGGAAATGAGAAAGGACATAGAAACTCTTCAGTCTCACTAAGAGAGACGAAAAATATCTGAGAACAACACACTGTGGATGATGAGTTCCATCAATGTTAATCAAGAGGGATCCCAAGCTTCCCCCCATTTGATAGAAGTAAGTTTCTAGATCTATTCCCTGCAGAGAAATGAAATGACAACATAAGCCAAGGGAGACTAGGTATGTGACTTTGGCAGAGCCTACAATGAAATTCAGTATCTGAATTCTTTGGTGAATTTTTTGAATCGCTGCTATTGGAATGAGAGAAGTAAAAAAGGTCAAGTCTGTACTGCCTACACCTGTTCTCATGCCTTATACGACTATAAAATGTTTCAGAAGCATGGTAAGATACACCTGCTTGCAGTAAATTCCTAAAGACAGAATGTCTAGAGCCTTTACGCTCTGTCATCCTTCTGTTCCCTTGACATGACATTAACTATATGATCTGTGAGGTATGGGAGATATAATGACTGCAGCAATTTTGCTGCACACCAAAGTGTCCTTCAGAACCATGACTTCTGTAACCCTATGCCAAGTTTTGAACCCTCTTCCATAGCCCACAGTATCTCCCTTTTACTGTCCTTCCACTTTCTCCTTATATAAGGGAAGGGGAAAATTAAATGCAACTAATATTCTGATTACAGCAGACTCTTGAGTATCTCAGTACCAGATTACACTTTGGGATTTTGATTACTTCAAAATAAGAACATCTGTATAGTCATCTGAATTAATGTATCTCTCATCTAATTTAAGTGGTGATTACTGTACCTGAAGCTGTAAAGCTGCATCAGAATCAGGATAAATCCGACGGGCCAATCCTTTATTCTCCAGTGCCATCTTCTCCAAGAAGCTGTAGTCAACACCATAGCCAAAACCAAGATTGTATAAGGGATATTTTCCTTCAATGGCTTTTTTTACATGCGCCTCAATGTCCTGAGTGTTTGATATGCCTGCATCAAACCAGAAAAACTTTGAGTTTTCTTCATAAATAGACAAAATCATCACAAATGAAATGTGGCTAGTTATGTTAGGATTTCTTATGAGGCATTATCAAAAACTTGTTTTAGTAGTATGATGCTGGTGTAGTAGCATTTAAATCATGAAAACTTCCAGAAGTCAAAGATGGAGGCCAATTTTAACTGAGCATTTTTTTGCCAGTTAATTCACTCTTTCTATTATTCCATCCAACACAAACTTACCTACGTTTGGTTGGCCATCTGTTAACATGATAATTATAGAAGCGCTTCTCTTGGGCACAAGATTTCCTTCATGAGCAGCATTCAGCATATCAATTCCCCTCATTATACCACCATGTAAATTTGTCACTGCAAGGTAGACATAGAAGTTTGGTTACAGCACAGACAGTCAAAATAAAGGCCCATTTTTCACTGGAATCTGACGAGATCACATTACAGTATGAAAATGAAAGATTTGGGTTTGCAAGCAGGGGTGTGTTTAGATAGAAAAGTACCTGGACTTTGGAAACATAAGGAAAGACAGATGTCATGTTCTGAATAAATTCCACCTTTAGGAGTGTCTCATCAGTAATAAAAATAAAATAAAAAAAAAGCTGTAGCATTGTGTTCACAGACTGAATTGATAAATTAACTTACACAACAACCTATTGGCAAGTCCAGTAAAGTACTTACTGCCTTGAGTGTCAATGCCCCGAACAAACTTCCTTGCTTCATCCAAATTCTCAGGAGTGGCCTTGATTAATGTTTCTTTCCAGGTGTGTACTTCACTACCAAACAGTATGAAATTGAAGAAGTCATCTTCTTTAATGTCGTCTAAGATTTTTAGAAGTGCTTCTCTTGTCTGTAAGACAAAGAGATTTAAATGTATGGTTCAACATTTAACGAACATTTAACAGATTTTTACATGATTAATCTCTCAGCATTTGGGTATTTTTAACTTTTACACAGTATGTCGTGCAAAAATTCTGAGCTTGTTCTGTCCTTGCCAGTCCCTGTGTCTATTTCAGAGTAACTCTAGACAGTTGTAATTACATCTGGTAAATCTTTGTAGCTGAGAGGAAAATCAGGTCTCGCGTCGCAGATCATTGCTTACACTGAGGTAAGCTGGCATGGCAAATTGAAAGTGATGGGAAATGGGTAGCTACAGGTTGGTGGAGAAGCTCATACGCAAGCAAGCGTGGATACTTTGATGCAGCACAAAAACCTGAAAACTCTGAGCATTAGCTTAGAATGAGGAGTCCTAACTATGAAAAGACCTGCTGCTTCCCAGAGGAGACAGAATGAACAACATAGATAATACACATAATACTGTATGCACATTTTAATTTTGGAACTGTCCAGTACACATGACAGAGCTCTCTGGAAATGTTGATATTGAGAGTTTTGAACTAATAACATTTGTAAGTAAGTAAATATAGCCTAAATGTACAGAATTTTGTTCTACAGTAACACTTCAAACTGGTACTTATGGTACCGAGCATTAGAGAGGTCACAGCATAAAACCACTTGGTATAGCTTAAGCAGCACATATGCACTATAAGCCACCATGTCCCTTCCATCACAACAGAGGTTATTGCTTTGGGACTTCATAGTAATGTAATAACTTACCTGTTCTATTTCTCTTCCAGACATTGAGCCACTAATATCTATTACAAAAATAACATTCTTGGGCAACTTTGGAAGATTTGTTGGTGCAAAGAAGTGTACAAAGTAGCCATTGACAATCTGAAAAATAAAATGTAAAAAAAATTAAAAAAAAGACTTTTGTATACTATAAAGATAAAATGGATAAAGAAGAAATTGCTTTCATTTAGTGACTAGCCCCTGAGTGGACTAACAGGCTTTAATGGCCCTGACTAATCTCACCTCTATCCATGAGCCCAGGTGCTTCATTTAAGCATGTGCCTGGGCCTTTAGTGCCTGCCTGAGCTACACGATAAGAATACCTCTCTCCAGCTGCATTACAGCCATACCTGTTCCTGTCCATGGACTCCAGTGATCTGGATCCCACCCTGCAGACTGACTTCCCGCCTTGACCTCGGGCTGCCTCATCACCACAAACTTGCCTGATGACCTGGACTCTCAGTGACTACCATCTCTGGGTTTGCCTTGCTCAGGTACTGTGGGGAGTGGGCTCTTGGCTGGCGAAGCCCCTGTGCTGTCAGCTGTGTTGTCACACTCAGCTCCTTGTCCTTTAGGGAACAGCTGGCCCTCGCTGCTCGCTGACCTTTACTATGCAAGCTAAGCTGCTCAACAGTTCAAAATTTCCAGCTGTCAGATTTACCTGCAAATTATCTGGAGTTGTTCTCTTCACATCATATCTTACAGTAAAATCCCCATCCAAGACAGACTGTGAGCAATTTGCACAGGTTCGCTGCTGATCAAGAGTTGGCTTGAAAGAGATATGCCCCTGAAAAGAAAAGCCTTCATTAGATCCGAACCTTAATAGCTGAAAATTTTCTACAGAACACAAAGAAGTTTGCATTTTTGTAAAACTAGTATATTTATATTCACAGACATGAGAATAACTTCTTTTATCAGGTTAGGTATTAGTTTGTATCCATACGTATTTATATATTTATTGATGGGTAACTGACATGTGAAGGCTGCTCTCTAGCGCTTTCTTCATATGTTTACTTCCCCTTCTTCCTTGGTTCAGCCCTCCACTCTGAATGACACCTTTGATAAGGCTGTTGGGCAGTCTGTGTCTTAGGAATTCTACCACCTCCATACATGAGAAAACTCCTTGTTACTGACTCAGTTCTTCCGTAAGAAATAGTCTTATCAGTATCCAGGTTTCCAACTACTGCTGTGGGACAAGGCATACTCGTTGGGGTACAGTACCATGCTAACAGCTACGTGGCTTCTGAACTGCATGGAGATGGCGTTCAACTTGCTAGCTTGGAATTCAGAGCTCATTTGCACAGACAAGCCTTTATTGTATTTTCTCTAGTTTTTGTCTTCTCACTTCCATTGCTAGCCACTACAGCACTTTTGCACTGCCATGATTATTTCAGAATTATAACTGTAATAAATAAATTATGGAATGCCATAGTCATTGTACCTTTTTCTCTGAAAAAGTTTTTTTAATGATATTTTGTAGATCATTGGTGATGAATGTTCCTTCTGCTTCCAGATCAGTAATACCCTGGGGCTCAAAGATATTTACTTCAATCTGAAATATTAATTGAAAATTAATTGTCATTGATTACCCCACAATATATCAACTTAGCCATTTACATGAGGATCAGCAGCCAACTACAGATGTGAAAGAGGGATTTTTGTAAAAGCAAAAGAAATTTTGTAATTCATAATGGCAGTCCAAATTCATACTTGTGTGGACACACCATCAGTCAAACAGGCCTTTTTATACATAGAAGTTAAAAACAAAGCTAGAAACAAATAAACCTTAATAGAAACATAACTTGTTTGAAAGCTAGATACTGGAATTCTGTAAAACGTCAATAAATACTCAAGTCCTTAAAAAATATAACCCATCCATTACCTGTGAGTTGTGCCCAACTTCGACCTATATTTCAGTATGCCTTCTATCATAGTGTGTTTAAAACAATGCTGCATAAACTCTTATAGATGCTGAGTTTTGTAATGATTTTTACACAGCATTTTCTGGGCATACAAAGGAGAAAAATTTTGCCTTAGAGCTGGGTTTTAGCAAGGCAGATAGGAGTGATCAAAGACAACTTTTGGCACACAAAAGCTGCAGTATTCTAGAATGCGATATAGGTATCATTGTAATTTAAGATGATGTAGTTTCACGGTGGTGTGAGAAAGGTGTAGTTTATGCTATAAAGACATTTATAAAAGCTATTAATCTTCTATTTTACCCCAAGGCATCGTAATGGCTTTTTTGGGTTTCCATATATCGTTTCTTTTGGAGGCTTAGTAGCTGAGGCAATTTGTCAAGCTTACAAATAAAAACCTGCACTAAAGCATACTGGACTACCCACATGATTCATTAGAAATATTATCATGAGCCTTTAGCTCACCTGTGAACCAATGTGAATGACCACGGTACTCCACTTTCAACAGATGTACAGAATTTAATCATCTCTTAAGTTACAGTATCCCATTTGATACAGTTTGCCATTTACCTCAAAATCTTTGACAAGCTGCTTCGGTTTTACTTTGATGAACATCTCATACTTTCCAAACTGTCGCTTCAGCAGTTCCTCATATGTGAGTTCAAAAGTGACTTTACTGGCTGCTTCAACATTAACTGAGACACTGAATTTTTCTGTTTTTCTTCCTGAAGCTCTGTATTTAAGTGGGTAAGAAAAAGAATATCTTTATCCTCTTCCACAATATTTATTGTTTGGGTTGGTGGAGTATGATTTTCAAAAAGGAGTAAAACAAAGATGGGAATTTTGATCTGTTGCCAAAATCATACTTAAATAGTGTAGAATTTATTCAAGTCTCCCAGTGAGCTTAATTCCAGGAACAGGTCATACAAAGTCAGTAAAAGTTGCAGAAACAGTCCTTCCATAATTGCAGATACTGCTTGCGTAGTCAGAAGTTGTATTTCCTTTTTATAATTTACACTACAATAACTCTAACTTAATGATTGTTCTTTGGTCCTGTGAAAACATATTTCCTATTCAGAAATATGCCAGAACAAGGTACAAGGTATTTCCAATCCCACAATTTGCTATAGGATGATGGTGTGGAAGCCACACAAGACATCATTCTTACTTGACAAGACCAGCAGTCTGTCCCTTTGAAACAGCCTTCTCATATTGCTTTTTTGCAACTTCTTTTTCCTTTATAGTCCCAGGATAAGTGACACCATCAATTGTCCTGCAGATGAAAAAGTCCTAGTTTAGCTGAGTGGTTTGCACCGATACATGAAAAGTTACTATAGGCAATTCTCTGTTTATTGATTGGTTTGCTAAACAGCACTTTCAGGAATCTGATATTGCCAAGATTTGAGCACTTTCACTGAAGCTAGTCTTCTCAGTGAATTTAGCTGGAATGAAGAGCTCTGTGCTCAGTATCTTAAAAGGCTCTAAACCAAATTTTACTCTGAAAATCAAAGTAAAATCAGATCAAAACTGGGCTGATAGCAACACTACTTACATCTGCCATATTCCTACACTTCAGCAGCTTGACAATCTCGTCTCATCTAACGGCAAGATGACTCTCTGGATGAGACTCATCTGTCCAAATGTAGCTGTCTACCGCTGAACATTTCATCCTTAGACTCCTTACACCATTAAACAGGCATTTCTCATAGGGTATTAATCTCATCCTATAATAAAAGTTCTAGCATGCATTAAGAGTAGTTGTGCCCTAAAAGCTACTGTTTCTTTCAACTGAAAATAAAACAGGCATAGGGTGACTAGCAGAGATGGACGTGTTTAAACTGAATTAAACCTCATAATGGTGTGAGAATTGCATATTATTGCAACTAAAGGTACAAATGTAAAGGAATAATTCTCTCTATTTCCTGCCTTTCATTCAAATAAGATTTTTAAATGAAGAGATAAATTAAGCTATAATGCCATCAGGGAAATTAAGTAATGGAACATTTCTGGTTTGATAACACCAGAGTAAGTAAGTAGTATTTCTGAAAAGGTGAATGGATCTCGAGAGAAGATCCCCCATTCCCTAAGGTCCATGATGATGAATAGAAATCACTGAAAATTAGTCATCTTTTCTATAGATGTACCAATGTTTGCCTTTCTCCAAGTATCTTGCATGTTAAGTTAATAGTAACAGAAAATTACCCAGGAGGCAGTTAGAAATCTATCAAATAGCAAAGTAAAAATGAACATTTGGGTTCAGTTTCTCCCAGTTGCATTTGCACAGATTTTTAGTCTTCTCTAACAATATTGTAAAGATTACACACATGCTGAAGTTGGTAATGAAGGCTGTCTTAGGGAGTTCAACATCAAAGAAGACTTCTTTGTGCACATTTCCACGATTGACAGCTCGACTGGTGATGACATTGTGGGCAAATCGAGAAGTTACTTTACTATCAATTTTCATGCTATAGATTTCTATCCCATTGACAACCTGTAGATTGAAAAATGAAAAAAGAAAAAAAAAAAGAGCTGGCTGTTACATTGATGTCTCTGTTAATCAGCCATAATCATATTTTTAAAAAGAAATCACGGCAGGACATTCTATCACTCCAAAGCAAAACAGGAAAGACCTAATTATAACAACTGGAGCACAGCTGTGTTTCCTTGGATATCTATCACACTGCCATCATGGTGCTATTCCACGAGTTATAACTACAGCCTCTTTAACAAAATACTACCACCACAGCAAAGATACTGCCATTATAAGAATTGGGGGTTCTTCTCTACTGAGACTGTGACTTTTGTTTATGGTTAGTGAAAGCGCACAACAACTTACTACTGCCTCACTGTATTAGTGACTGTAATTATCAGTTGAGTGGATGACTCCTAGAGCAGGGATATAAGCAGTCACCTTATTTAAAAATAGACCTAAACAATTCCAGATGGCTCCAAATTCCATTTTATGTTATTCTCAATTTCCTCACAACTGGGGCTCATTCTTCTTTAAACAAGGAAATAGGTAGGGCAATATTTATTTTCTTTGAATGCTCAGGTATAAGGTTGCTGGAGACTATATGAAAGCATAGGTAACAACGGATATGACTCCTTAGGCAACTCCACAACAACAAGGTCTGCTTCTTGCAGCAAAACCACCACTGGAAAGAACCTTGGGGTTTTTATGGTGGGTGTGATCTCTGGCTGGTTGATTAAGAAGGTCCCCAAACAATCCAAGCATTTAAGCATTGCTGAAGTGCAGTCCAGGTGCCAAGTGGAATCAGCCTCAGAGATGAGGTCTCTTGCCTTCCTTAGAAATAACTACAACATAAAATAAAAGTAAAAATAAACCCAACATAGAATGGATGTCTGTTAGAGATACAGAGGTGACTTCAAACAACTTTGCTATTTATTCAAATACAACGAGGTTAAAAATCATTTGTTCGTTCTCTTTCCTTGTCCAGGAGTTTCCATCAGAGCTTGGAAAGGAACTGTCTAGTTAGTCCTACTGCCTAAAACAAGCAACTCTGGGCTACTCCCCTTGTCACACACACTCAGAAATATCCATTTGCTCAGACTGGACTCACAGAAACATGTTGTGAACACAGTAAGAATATTCTTGTGGCTATAAATCTCCCTCAGTAGCCCGGACAAAATCAATCCTTACTCACCAAGTCATTATCAGCATTTCGCTTCTGTAAAGAGAAAAACAGGGAAAAAATAATAACTAAGGTAGAAAAGCTGCATTTAGAAACAAATCACTTAGCACCTAAGTAGTTCTCTTCTGCTTCCAAGTCAAAAGAAGTTGTTCAGGAGGAGGAAGGCTTGAGAAAGGTCCTCATTAGTAAACTGAAGTAAATTCGAGGGAAGAGCAAGTAAGGTATCTGAGGCAGGTATAATTATTTTGCTCATAGCATTCCCAGTTTTGGTAAATCTTTTGGTTTTCATTTGATGTTAGTGCACCTTAAATACTGTGGGTTTGAAAGGTAAGTTAAACTTTGAATGTTGCTGATTTTGTATTTTGCTCAAGTGACACAAGAAGAAGTTATCTTCTTTAGCTGAAAAACAATAATGGACCACCTGAGAGATGAGGGGAGCGTGAGAGGAAAAGAGGCTTGAATGCCCAGTGCCATTTATATTTAAATGTCGTTGAGACTAAAGAACACACTAAAATCTGCTTAATAAGGCTTCCTTGAGTATAGTTTGGCTGTGTGATGACATCAAATTAAAGACAGAGTATCTTGTCCTCAGGGTTACATCTTTTTTGGGTGAATTCCTGGTTTGGGGTCCTGTGGTATGTATTTTGTCTTTTCAAACTAATTCTCCTTTGGAAGAAAAAAGGGGGTTGTATCAAAGCATAAAAAACAAGTTTGCACATTTTTTTCCAGTCACACACACATTCAAACTATCAGGCACACTCATCCTTACACTCTTTCAGACTTACTCCTAAATTTTTCATGTTTCACCCGAACAGACTCTCATTCTAACATGAATAGGTAAGATGGTAATTCAGCAGGCTTACAGAGAGGAGAGGCAGTCACTATGAAAGGCTGCAATGGAGGGGAAAAAAAAAAGCTGTTAGAACTTTTTTTTGGCATATTTGCTCCCAGAGTAGGTGCAAATATCAGAAGCTCTACAAAAATACCATGTACTCTCTTCTGAAAGAGAGAACAGGCTTCAAACATACTCACTAAATAATGTTAAAATAACAGCTTGTGTAACTCAATTCCCATAAGCTCGGCTGCAAATACCTTATCTCTTTTGGCTCTAAGAGCCTCATGGGTCACATTTTGTGCAAGCATGTTTACCTGCTCCACCAAATAGAGGAGTAAAGACACAATAAAGTATCAAGTCAGATACACATCTCAGGTACATTTAAGGCTTTTGTTACCTTTCACAGTTGGGAGTTTTACAGGTTGGAAACTGAAACACAGAGGGTTATTTTATGTTTATTTTGGAGTTTTTTTTCCAAGACACTATATTAAATATATGGTAATGCAAGGTTTTGGGGTGGGGAGTCTTCTCAACTTCTGTAAGAGTCTGGCCAAAAAGTCTGTGTATGTTTCTCTAGGTTCATCTTTCAAACTGTTATTGCTATACAGGTGATTTCTGTGTGTACATCTCTCCTGTCTCACAAACCTATGTGGGCTTTTTTAATGCCTGTGTAGAGTACGCACCAATTCAAATCCTTCCTTTCCAAAACTGAAATTATCTTTTCTGTATTTATACTGTCATTATGGCTAATAATTTCCCCTTACAAAACACCAACTGAGGCATGGACCCTGGGAAATGAAAAGCTGGAAGTCACTGAAATGCCAGTTTGTTTGGTACAAACTTTTCCTTAAAGTGGAATTACCCATCAGCTTAAGAATACAAAAAACTATAAAAATGTGTTCCTTAGTTACAAATGCTGCAATTCTCACTACTGCCTCCTAAATTAAAAGATACTTTACCTGTATTTAATTTTTACAGAATTGCTGTTGTGCACATTCTTTATCAGAATTATGGGTTCTACAGTAATTTTGAAAGAGTTCTGTTCTGAGTCTGTAACTATTTTGGGGGGTACTCTTCCATTCTCATTGAAAAAGAAAATACAGAAAAATCTCTCAGTGAAAGGTATTAGTTGCTTTGTATGTGGGCTGATCTTTAATGGAGATACTCAAACCCAGCTGTACATCGTCCTGGGCTACCTGCTCTAGCTGACCCTGATTTTCATAGGGGAGTGGATTAGGTGACTGTGATTCTGTGATCTTTTTCTATCATTCTTAATGATTCACTTGGATGTAGCTAGAGACCTCACTAACATCAAGGTCATTTTAAGCTATGTGGGCAGAAAGTGATAGTGTCCCATTAAAAAAGATGTTAGGCAATTCTAGACCAAACTGAGATTTTAATATCCTCTACCTTGTGTAATTATAGTTACTTGACAAAATCTTTCTACAGTATTTCCACATATTTGCCAGTTGCATCAATTATTAGAATTTTTTTTCAGTTGTATAACAGTAACAAATTCTGCTTTTGTTTAATACTGTTTTGCTGTGGCAACAGCAAAGAATATAGGTGCAAAAAAATCTATAGAAATTGGAGAGGAAGAGCAGAGGAAAAAAGAAATTTTAACTCCCAAGAAAACAGGGAGGGAAATGAGGGCACTCATTACAGTACTTGCTGAAAGAAGCCCTGATTTTACAGCTTGGGAAACTAAAACACAACATGACTAAAAGATTCAGCAAAGACTGTACAGTTAACTTGAACTGATTTCTGGGAATTCACAACACTGAACGAGGTATTTGCATACATCCCTAAGTACTACATAGGAAAAATAAGGCATGGAAATGATTTCCAAATCTACAGCAACATTAAAGATTTCATCATCCCAGGTGATGCTAATTGGAAATCACAGAGAAGAGACCATAATGCAGCTAAGCTATGAAAACTAAACTTCCTCGTGAGCTATGCAGGAGTCTCGCTGCTGCCAAAAGGAGAGGGCTATAAAAGGAAGGCTGTATCATCACTACCCGTGCTTTGAATATGTAGTTCTAGGGGTAGTTTTTAATCTAGAAAAAACTTCCCCACCCTTAGTAGCTGCATGCATAGGAACAAGGTGTACAAGAGCACTTATGGATCTTTGATTTGGATTTTTGATCCATTTTTAGCAGAACTGGGTCTGCCAATTGCGTTTACCTGACTACAGCTTTAAAAGCAGCTTTGACAGCTTGAAGGTCATCAGCCAGATAGGCTTCCAGCCATGCTTCATCACTCCTCACTGGCATGCTACTTGCTCAAAGGAGCTAAGACAGGGATGGGGACTGAGACCTTCACACTAGATAGCAATCTCTTCCATTTCAATCAAATTACATTTGCATAAAGCATATAACAAAACTGGGAAAATCAACTGACTTTTCTGTAGTGTTCTGCATGTACAGATGGAGCATTGCACAGAGCTTTGGCCGTTTTCCATTTAGAAAGGCTTTAGCATTGCAAGACATACAGAGAACAACAGGTAGTATGGTAATCAGGAGGAAAAAGCTACATTGTATCTGGGCTACATAACAGTTAAATAGTAAGAATCCATGGCATATCCAATTTGCAGCAATAAATCTCAAGCTGATTTTTAAAAGTTAGATATGTTATTATCCTGATTTTCAAAGAAAAAGTCTTGGCAAAGACCATAACCTAATCGACAGAAATTGACTGTAAATTGCTTTGTCCTGTTCTACCCACCAACCTACAATGCTCTCTAAAGAGATTTGCCCTCTGTAACTTTTCGTAGTATGTAACTGCTGAGAGAGAGGAAAATAATTTATTGAGGTGAGTAGCAGTGGCCAGCAATTTAACTGAATAAAATTATTCAGAACATCAGGAAGCACTGTCTTACTCAGAGATCCAGTCAAAAACAGAATGGCCCCTTTGAAGGACAGAGATATATTTCATGTTGTTATGCTAACATGCAAATCTTTTGAGAAAAATCCTACCATGTCACTTGGATAGTGGACATATTTATCTGACTGCCATGTTACATCTCTGTTTTCTGCTTCTTGGAGGCATCTTTTCACTGATATTTTGCATTGTTTTACGGGTGCTAAAGTCAGTTCCCTGGCAGCACCGATTGTTTTACACACTTAAATATAAGACATTTTACCATTATGTGGTGATGACAGGGAAAATAGAGGAAAGTGATGCTTTTAGAAAGAGAGATAGGAGAGCTTCTTCAGAGCTGATTCAAAACTGAGGCTGATTAGAGAGGTAAACTAGTCTGAGTCCCAAGTCTGATCTTGTGTTCACTGGTAACAGAGAACACAAAGCTCCTGGTGGCAGCATTGTATGAACTCTCTGATAAATGTTGATAAACGGCAGGAAGTTAATCTATGAAGAATGGGAGCCCCATACATGGTTAATTACTTACCTTGATGTTTCTGACATGTGTTACCAAAAAGTCTGATGATGCAAAGGCAGGAATCAATAATAAAATACAAAGCAATAGATGGTTTTCCATTTTGGAAAAAAGTAAGCTTCCAATCTGAACGATATGCATAAATATATAATGCTTTGTTTACCAAGTGTTAATAAATAACCCAGTGTGAAAAGTGGGATTAAACATTAGGCATTCAGGAAAAATCAAATACGGAATTTTGAATTTGCATAATCTGCAGAACACTGTTACAAAATACTGTTACAGAATGTACAGAATATTTCAGCAATGTCTCTTCTATGTAATATCTCCAAACAGAAATTCAACAGCCATTTCTGTACAGGCAACTGAGACTGATTTCTGCTCCAGACTCACCTCTTTTCCAAATGAAAACTGTCATCTTTCTGATATCTTCTTAAGGCTGTCCCTGGCTCAAATTTATGGCAGCCATAACAGAGCTTGCAGTCTCTTAAACCCATTTATGCGCCTCTTCAAAAACTACCTCCCGTAATCCTGCATATCACTCAGGTACCCGATTTAGGTATTATTTGACACGTGTCCTGAGCAGTCCAGAAACTTCATATTACATGCTTTCCTATCCATCTTCATGGCTGAAACCCAGGTCCAAGCTCCCAGGATCTTGCATCTTGCACAATCAATACCCATTCAGCTTGCTGCTACAAGGCCCATTTTCTTTATTTGTTGTCCTGACAGCATTAATTCTCTCTTCATCTTTTTAACTGGTTTAATTTCCTCCGTTGCATGAAACAAACTTTGAGGACTGGGAGTTAAATGCTCAGTGACAATAAAATATTCAAGTTTACAGAATTTGGGGTATTTTCTGTTTTTCCTGCCATCAGCTTTCTGAGGTGTGCAGCCATGGGAGGAACACAGGAGGATAGGTCCAGGAGCTCCTTTTAAACCACTCTGGAGCTTTTAAACCAATTCTCTGCCCCATCCAAACATGACAGGATGGCTCTGTAGAGCAGCTGTGCTCTGCCAGGCCTCCCCAGCCACCTCATGCCTCGGGGCACACGGTGGGGTGGTGGGGCCCATTGTGGTGCTGTGGGGTGTTGTGGCACAGCTGCCCACAGGGCTGTCACCGTGTCCCTATCCCCACCCTTCCCCAGGGCTCAGCACACGGGTCTCACAGAGCAGCACGCCAACGACCCTCGTGAGACACTGTTTTTGAGGGGGCGGCTCTGCTTCTCGGGCCGTAAGAAGAGGGAAAGCCTGCCTCACCACGACCGCTTGCTGCCTGCCCCACACCTCCCGCAGCCTCCCTTCCCACTCTTAACATGGCCGCCTCACCCGCTTCCAAAATGGCCGCGGGGCGCTCGCACCATAGAGACGTGCGGCGGTCCGCTCTGCACGCCGGCACGGCGTGCTCTCTATGGCAGCGGGGAGCCGTGGGCATCTCTATGGCAGCGGCGGCCGCGCTGCCGGGCGGGCGGGCCCTGGGGGCGCCGGCAGCCGGGCACTGACCGGGCCCGGGCCCGGGCCCGGGCTGCGGGAGGATGCCCCTGGCTGCCTACTGCTTCCTCCGAGCCGTGGGGAAGGGCAGCTACGGGGAGGTGAGCCTGGTGCGGCACCAGCAGGACAGCAAGCAGGTAGCGAGGGGCTGGTCGCAGGGGGGCACGGCTGCGGCCGTGGTTTGGTGTGAGGGGGATGGCCGTGGCCTGCTCTGGGGGTGCCGCTGGGGCCGTGGCCTGGTTGGGGGGTGCGACCTGTGGCCCGGCCTTGGCCTGTGGCCCTGACGACAGCCCCGAGCACGCCCAGGGCTGTGGCCTGGTGTCGGGGTGCAGCTGTGACCATGACCTGGTGTTGAGGTGTGACTGCAGCCACGTGAGCTGGGCTTGCCTGTCGAGGTATTCCTGTTTTCCTCCCCTGTCTATGAAGACTTTTATTAAAGGTCTTTATTAATGAAATGAAAAGACCTTTATTAATGGTCTTCTGGAGAAGACTCTCTATTTTCCCATTTTAATCTCAAAAAAACCCCCTGAAACCCAACCCCCCCAAATCCTCACTTTTTTTCACTTTTTTTTCATTTAAATAAAACTGCTTATTGTTTTTTTAATGCATAATCCCTTGTTTTGGGGAGGAAAACCTAGCTTTGGTAGTCCTTTGGGTGACAGGGAAATACAGCCTGCTCTTTCTAGCATGAAGCAGAAAAGGTTGCTCTTGGCTCGTGTAGTCTGTTTACAACATGCACATGTGGTAGAGATAAAAATGATAGCAAGGATGGAAAAAACAGCTTCTGGTGTTGGCTTTTGCTGGCATCAACTCTGCTGAAAGAAGATGGGCTTTGTGTTTGCTGTATCGGCTGTGGCAGAACCTGGCAAATTTTTGGTTATGTCAGAGTTGAAGTGCAAGTATTTTTTTCTTTGTCTTTTTGTTGGAAATCTGAAATAATCTGTCTTGCCTGGCCAAAGCAGGTGTGTTTGATAGAAAATGCGAGAGGATAAAGAAGTGGGGATGGAGAACACCCGCAGAGCAGTACCACAGAAACCTTGGGTGTGAGCCTTATGCCCAGGATTTGACTAGAGATGACACGTTTGTGCCCAGTAGTGATCAGAGGGTGCGTCCTTTCCGGATGAAGGCAGGGAAGAGGCTGGAATCCAAAGGCGAATCCCTACGACCTGTGGGTTGGGTAGCAGCGATGGCAGCACTTGTTCCCTCCAGGCCAGTCACCATGGTGCATAGTCCAATGTCCGCAAAGAGTTGCTAACCTTGTCGTCCTAAAAGTAAACAGTGCATTGAGGTGACTTTCAACAGTATACAGGTCCTTGGATTTCACCTCTTTGTCATGCTGCTGATCATTAACATTGGCAAGAGCCTTGCTTCCTTATCGTTGTTGTTGTATCTTAAATATTTGATACATTTTACTCTGTCTTATCTTTTGCCAACTTTTATAAGCTTTCTTCTGTAGCAGGATGATTGGAGTTTTTTATTGTGGCTTTGGCATAGTGCTACATGTTCTGTGAAATAAATTATATTTTATTTAAGCGTATTTGCTGTTAACTGAATGCTGTTTTTTTGTGGAGAAGGTGAAGTGGCTCCAGACGTTTAAAACAAAACAAAAAAAGTAATTTGTACACAATTTGGTATCAAATAAGGTGGAAGAGCATTGCAATAGACTTCATGGGAATCTTGCCAGGATAACATGCTCATTAAACCAAAGATAACCAATGTCATGTTTAAAGTTCGGTTATATGCATGCTTTTTGCATTTTGGTCGTATATTGTCTAAAGACAGCTGCTGATACAAAGCTAAAAGCTTTTGGTTTCCATGCCCAAAGATACGGTTGTAGTTGGCTTGTCATATAGAATGCAGTAGTTACAGCATTTCTATTGTATTTTAAACTTAGATGACGCTGTATACAATTAGTTTTGTTATATTCCTCTTGGGACCTGTGTGTCGTCACAGGTTATAAGAATTGAGGAGCTTGTCTAATATCCAGCAGACTTCTGAAACACAGAATCACGAGGTACTGTTGTTTCCTGCATAATTGGTTCCCTTGGTATATAGGGGGCAGTCTTCCTCAAGACTAATTAAATGTGCCAGACTAAATTGGCCAGCCTGGGAAGTAGACACCCTAAGTAATTGCCCAGGACACTGAAATTGAGTAAGTAAAAATTTTTTTTTAGATATTTTGATTTAAAAGCTCTCAGGTAAGAGTGGGATCAGGTGTGACCATGGTATGATTGTTCCATGGAAAGCTGATGCCTTAAAAGTGATTACCACAAAATTTGCATCAGGAAGTGGGCCAGGTCAGACCTAAATATTGGTGCTGTGTATGATGAACACGTGCTGTGGATTTTATTGTCTCATCTTCAGCTTCAATTATATTTTTGCTAAAACCTGAAATTCCTTAGAAAAACATTTGGCATAGTACATATTAGGGAAGTAAATAACAGCTTTCATATGTAGTTTTAAAAAATTCTAAATTCATCTTAATACAGAATAAAAGAAACTTAGGAATGAGCGTAAGACCTTTTGGCTCTTTCAGTATGACCAGAAGTCTCTACTTCCCTGTAACAGTTCATTTCTTCTTGAACAAGTTTAAGCCTGCATATGCAAAAACTCATAAATGCAACACACAGTTTTAAGGCAAGTTTTAAAAAAAGTAAATTATGTCTGCTTTCAGATTTTTGAGGAAGTATTTTTTCAATGTGCCCTTAACTATACCAGCCCTCCAACTGCATCTCTACTTGCTACATTTCTTTTCCTGATGGAAGCTTTTTTCCTATTCTCCTGTGCTTCACTGTTTTATAGACTTTTTGTACAAAGCAATTAATCCCAAGTCAGTTCTGCCTTGGGGGTCTTCTGCCAGGTACAAGTTTTTTCAGAAAAGAATGAACAGACTGAAAAGCTCAGCAGCGTTATTTTGTGCATTCAGAAATTCAGCTCTATTAGGTATTTCTTGTGAATATGATAATGAGGAATTTGTAATCTAAGCTGAGAAAACTGAGATGAAAACTGAGATTTTAACAACTTGTTTGGTCTTCAAATGTATGATCTATGTTTGCCAAAGTTGTGAGATGTTATTTCTTGAGCTTCTCTTTTTTTACAAAGAACATATGTTTCCTTTCACTTCTTCAGAAATGAAAAGTCCTTTTTTCCTTAAAAGAAGATGAAGGGAGTTGGGTTTGGTTTTCTAGCAGAGAAGAGCAAAATAAGTCTATCCAGATGACTTTTATCCTAGACTTCCATTGTCATTTTTTGCATATGACTGCATACTTTCCTTAAAGTTGTTATGTTTTTAAAGTTAATATTGAAGTGGCCCATTTTGAGAGTAACTGTGATGCACAAACAGGTATTTCAGGCTTAAGAGATGAATGATAGACACATTTAAAGTGAGAGTGGGCAAAAAAAGATAAATGTGAACATTAGTCAAAAGAAAGCAAAACACCACAAAATTCCTGGGCAGAGTTTCATTCAGGTAGATGAATAGAATAGCCGCACTGGTTCCATTTTTACGGTGTAATGGTAGAAATGATGTGTAACTGCTAGACGAATTGCAGTCTCTGTATAGAATAATGTGTGGAGATTTCAAATACTGTATTTCCTTTAGATTTGGGGAATTCCCTAGGTCTTCTGCATAGTTACTTTCATTTCTCATTATATACCTTGCAATTTCTTTTACAGTATGTCATCAAAAAGTTAAACCTTAAAAATGCTTCCAACCGAGAGAGGAAAGCAGCAGAACAAGAGGCACAGTTGTTATCCCAGTTGAAACACCCGAACATAGTCACCTACAGAGAGTCCTGGCAGGGGGAGGATGGCCTGTTGTATATTGTTATGGGCTTCTGCGAGGGAGGAGATCTGTATCACAAACTTAAAGAGCAGAAGGGCAAACTTTTGCCTGAGAATCAGGTGGTGGAGTGGTTTGTCCAGATTGCCATGGCACTGCAGGTAAATAAAGTATAACTTTGTCACCTTCAGATGTAAATTTAATTTGGTTCTTCCTTTATTTAAAAATTCCACAGTTAGGCTGCAGGCTTTGAATTCCAGTTTGGCTGGGTTAGCATCTAAATACAGTGTTTATTAGTACATTAAAAATGTTCACAGGTCATTGCAGTCAAATTAACAATTTCAGGTAAGAAATTGCTATCGTATTTATTTCTACACCTCCGTATCAGGGTAGACAATGGTAACCTCCAGGGTGTTTACAATTCTAGTCTCAAATGCTTCTCTGGTTTGAAAGTTTAGATTAAATTTTCAAAATGTAGTTTAAAAAAAAAAAGCAGATTATTTCAGAAGCATGTTGTGTTCTGTGGTTTTTCTGGTGTTTTTTAATGGTAAATTTAGACTACTAATTCATCATTTATATTAAATCTTATCTCACTCTGTTGAAATTTGGGAATTGGAGGTGATCAAACTTTAAAGACAATTGTTATAGTAATAAAGACCAGATATAAATGTTCACACTAAGAAATAAGAAATTGGACAGAAAATTCTATCTTAAAGTTGCCTGTTGTGATCAGACATACACAAGTCTCCAGTATTGCCTGTTCTTGTTTATTAGAAGACTAATTTTCTTCCCTGTTTACACAAAGCTCACATTGTATTTTCCACTGAAATTTTATACTTAAGACTAAGAAATGATTGTCAAGAAATGGAGGCAGCAGAAAGTGAGTTAAAGTCTGAGTCTTAACTTTACATTTTTATTTCCTCTTTTCTGCTGGCTTGTTAGAGCCATACAGGGAGATTTTACAGTGTCAGGTTTTGGGTCCATGCCTATATCAGTCGTTCTTAATGTTAATTCACTAATACTGTCCTTAGTAGAGGCACTCCTGACTTTGATGTGTCTTTTCTGCGTTTATATTTTCCCTCTTTGACTTGTGTAATGTGATTTTACTTTTCAGTGTAGAAGAACCAATTAGGAGTTACTTAACTCTATTTATGTGGTTTTTTTCCCCCAGTATTTACATGAAAAGCACATTCTGCACAGAGATCTTAAAACTCAAAATGTTTTTCTGACACGAACAAATATAATCAAAGTGGGTGACCTGGGAATAGCCAGAGTGTTGGAAAACCAATACGACATGGCCAGCACTCTCATAGGCACACCATACTACATGAGCCCTGAACTCTTTTCTAACAAACCCTACGACTACAAGGTAGAGTATGTCAATGCAAATATCATTTCTACTTCGTTAGGCAACTTATTTTGTTTGTCTGAGAAATTTACAATCTTATATATTGTTTTTAATTTCTTACTGCTGCCAACTCTTTTTAATGTCCCCAAAGGCCAAACAAAAAAATAGGGGAGAGATTCGCAGGGACCTTTGTTTCTGGAACTGTGTTAGCTGCAGTAGGTGGGAATTCATAGCATGCGATAACTTATCACAGCCAAGGTGTTCAGCAGGCTGCCTCTACCTATCACAGCATGCCAATGTAAACAACAAAGTTGGTCTATGTTAGATAGCTGCATTTTCTAAATTTATTATATAACAGACAGGAAGCTTTATACTCAAAAGTCTGTATTAGACATAACAGCAGCATTAAAAAAAAAAAAGATATTTTAAGTAGAGAAATAAGCAGTGTTGCTGTGAATTTAAAATACAACAAAATAAAGCAAACGTGCTCTTCTATACCTGTTCAGCTCTTGCTGCAAACCACACGCACCATAAATATGAGTGTCTACAATGAGCAAGAGCTGAGGGGAAACAGTACTTCCAATGAAAAATCAAAAGATTTTCATTTGCCAGTTAGAACCAATGTTGTACTTAAAAGAAAACAAACAAAAAACCCTATGAACAGCAACTTTCTACGCTTCTTTTCAGAAAAATCTGGTGATACTTGGAAGAAAGTAATTCCATTGATCAAAATTAAAAATAAAAGAGACGGAAGCCAAAAGTTTGCAATGGGGTTTGGTCTTAATTAGTTTACTGTCATTAAAGGCCTCTTTGAAAGCAGGTGACTAAGTCTGGAAATAAAACTTCTACAATTAATAAAAAGTTCCCAAAATGGTTTGTGTTTTTTTTCCCCCTTTTTTCAGTCTGATGTTTGGGCGTTAGGCTGCTGCGTTTATGAAATGGCTACACTCAAACATGCCTTTAATGCTAAAGACATGAACTCTTTGGTTTATCGAATTATTGAAGGAAAGGTAAAAACTTCTAAAATTTTTTTTATCTGTGCTTGAATTTTCTGTCTAGAACTTGAGATTATCTTTTCCAATCAAATATTTCATGGAGTTAAAAATATTTTGCATCGTACATGCATCATCAAATATGTTGTAAGACTGGTATTTCATGTGGGTATATGATGTAATATCAGACCCAGGGAGTTATTCATTTGTAGATACTGCTAGAGTTTCTTGTTACCCTTTTGTGTAACTAGTATATTGATTAGTTTTCAAAGTTCTGAGATGACTGACTTAATTTGCTTCTGGTTTAAACACTGTGCAAAGAATTAAATCACTATCCAGGTGATGCCATTTTCCTGTTAGGTAAGACTGGCTTATTTAAGTGTCTGTCTTGTTTTGGTATATAATGAAGTTAACATGGATTTATTTTATATAAATTTGTAAGCCTATTCACAGAACTTTAACTGCTGATATTAATAAAAAATTATGAACAGTTCTTAGACAAAACACTTGGAATTTCTATATTCTGTTTGATCTTAAGCACTTGGGTAACTTTCAGCACATGAACAATGGAACTATTTTTAATGCAAAGTATGTAGCTGAATATAACTGTCATGCATAAATAATCTAGCAGTAGCTCCTATTGACAAATACGTTAAATAATATCAGACTTCCCTTTCCTTTTACAGTTGCCACCCATGCCAAAGGATTACAGCCCACAGTTGGTAGAAATAATACGAACTATGCTCAGTAAAAAACCTGAGGAAAGACCTAGTGTGAAAAGCATACTACGACAGCCATATATCAGGCACCAAATTTCTTTGTTTTTGGAAGCCACGAAGGCGTAAGATATTTTCATTTGAGTGATTCTGTGCAAAATATTCATGTTACTGTGGTCTTTGTTTTACAAGTTCTCCTATTTTTTTGTAGCAGGATAAAATTAGTTCTGTTATGTGCAGTTACAAACCATATGAACATAGGAGTTTCTTCAGATTTTTTTGAGAAACAGAAGGGAATTAGAATGGATACTAGCTTTTTCTGCAAATGCAGAATAAAACTGTGCAATGGTTAAGATTGCACAGCTTATTCAGAGAGTTAAAAAAAAAAAGTAGCACCAGTATTTTCAAGGAAGTGCTGTGAGACATACATCTTTCCATATGGTTCTTTGAGGCCATTTATCAGTTGAGAGTTGTAACACCAAGTTCCTTTTGATATTCACTGATGTAATTATTTTTCTTTGTCAGGTTTAGTCAGTTATTTTACTGCCTCCAGATAGGACTGATCTTGGTGCTCTGCAGAACAAGTGTACGTTGCTGGCAGAGACTGAATGATGTTTTTAAGCTCCTTTTATAGAGATGAAAATGAGTATGTTGTGCGGTCTGTTGAAAAAGTCCAGTATCTTATACTCTATGTAAGCTGTTTAGTAGAGTGGATTTTTTTAATTAGTATAATCTAAAGAAATATCTTAAAGTCTTGTTGATGGTGACTGAATAAGCAACTTTCATTTTCTTTACAGGAAAGCAGCCAGAAGTCATAAGAAAACAGTGAATTCTAAACCTAAAGATCCTTGTTCTGTGGTCTCAGTTAAGAATGACTCTCATAGCAGGAAGGTTACACACCAAAACCACTCCTTTGAGCAAGCCAGGAAATACAAAGTTGTGAGATACATATTTTTTCTTTAAAAAACAAACCAAACAAACAACAACAAAAAAACCAAAACCCACTTGCTTTTTCTAGAGGAAAAAAACCAGTTTTATAAGTGCCTTGAGCATTCATAAGAACATAGATCTGATTCCTAGAAATGTGTAAAATTCATATGAAGGAATTGTGTTTAGGCAAGAGTGGAAGTAAACAAACAGCTGTGGATCAGTAAAACTAATTGCAATGTCTTAACTCTAAGATGTTAACTAAACAACATCTGTTTTTTTCATTTGTGGGTCACTATGTGAATTACTCATGGAGTATTTGAAGTCAAATATTTTTTCAAATATTTGATGACAAGTGGTAATCATTTTTAAATATATGTTTTTGACTGGAAAAAACAGTTACAACCAAAAATTGTTTATTGTTGGAATTCTTTCCAGTGTTTAGAACAAATCTTTTGTGATGGTTAGTCTTGTGCATGTTTTTTATTTTCTGTAATGAGTCTGCTATTGTGGATTTAAGCTTTCAGTGCTGAAATACTGAATGCATATGGTGTAGTACATCTTAAAAACTGTTGGTACTGGTTGGCTCCTCCCTTATGGAAGAGCCAAGGGAGTACAACTTTTCTTTCATGGTCCTGGTGAAAAGTAGATGTACTGTATGTGTATAAACTAATGCCTGAAATATGTCATTTGCAAATGCAGCCTGTATCTTTTTAAAAATGAGGGTTGCAGCTTTTTTGAGGCTCTTAATCTGTAATTGATCATAATTTCATTGCAGTTTATGTATTCTGGTATGTTAATGATTTTCCTTCGGTGCTTATTCTTTCATATATGCATAATACCCAAAAGATAATTCATTTTTTTTGTTTTCCTTTTAATTCTAGAATGAAGAAGACTGCATTATCAAATATAAAGCCACCAAATTTTGTCCCTCAGAGAAACCAGCTGTTGAGTTGGAAAGAAAACCAAGCAATAATGATTTGAACAACCTGACAGACTCCTTAGCTACAGTTAGTGACGTGAACATTGATATCTTACCATCTGAAAGGATGAAGTATGGAAGTGAGAAGTGTGGCAGTGAGCGTATTCCAGAGAATATTAAAGCAAAGTATTTAAATGTTCCAGGGAATTCTAAAATAACATCCAGTAGCCCACCAATTCAGGAAAATGGACTACAGCAAAGAGCAAAGCAAGCTTTTGAAGCTGAAGATGTTGATTCTAAGCAGTCTTCTGTTGATGCTATAGAAGAACATGGTGACACTTTGAAACTCCTGCAGCCTGTATCAAAAGACCAAAAGCAAACTGACCTGGTAATGTATTTATGCTTACTTGAAATAGATTTAACTAATGGCTAGCTCTTGAAATTTAGAGAGCTGCTGCACATGTTTTTCTGTCAAAGTAGGATGCTACTGATACAATTATTGAGACGCTGAAGTAGCTAGGAGCCTTGGTTTCAGATTTGCAAAGGCAACATGGTGAAGTATTTTTAGGCTTGCATCTAGATGATGAAAATTCTGTTTTTACAGGGAACAACAATTTTCTTTTCCAGCTGAAAAGAGAGATGGTAAGAATAGTTTTGTAACTTCTTTGTTCTATGTTCTAAATAGGCCTGGCTAATCTCGAGCTGGTCCTGATTTGGATGGGGAGGTAACAGGTGGTGACTGTCTTTTCATTGCATTTTGGTCTACAGTGAGATTTTTGTATGCACTTTTCTAATGAGAAGTCATTATCTATTGTAGAGCTTGGATTCTACTGAAAAGCTGCTAGCCCCGTTTGTTCCTGTTGTAATTCAAGTAAGTGTCCTTCTTTGAAGGTTTAGTAGCTTAAAAATGCTGGTACAGCAGGTATTTTTTTTCTAACTGTCTATCAAGTAAGAGTTTATTGTGGTTGTTACTGTGATATGTTAAGGTGGATGCAGTCCAAATAGTAAAGTGGCCTGTGCTGATTTTTTTAAAAAGTGTGTATGTGTAAATCTGGAATTGGCATGTCTACAGTTTTTAAAAATACTTTTACTTATTAGGATGACATCGGTAATGGAGCTTCAGGAGATGCTCAGGAAAAAGTTACTTCCCACTTGCAGCCTCATAGTTCTGTCAGTGAACCCTCTCTCTCACGGCAGCGACGACAGAAGAAAAGAGAGCTAGCTGAAGTCTGTTCAGAGAAGGTGCAGATACTCAGAAAATAATTCTCCTCTTTCCTTTAAGACTCCTGCATTTTTTACTCTTTAAATGGGACCTATATTTTTTAAAAAGGGTGGGGTTTTTTATGCTGTTCTTGTTTCATGTGTACCTATATAACTTCATTGGTAACAAAATGCAGAACACTCAAGATGTCCTTTAGAAGCAGTCTGTGTAAATCTTTGAAAATCTCCATAACCCTCACAAGTGTGAGGTGGGTGTGCCAGGTGGGTGCAAGGAAACACAGTGAACTGTGGGCTTTGCTTTTGCTGTGCTACAGTCTTTCCTAGCAATTTCCATCAGGACTTCTCACTGTGACTACAAAATATATAGCAGTACTTTTCCTGACTGTTGTGGATAAGGCCACTTGTAGCGGGTAGTAGATTACTAGTATTTTAGAACAGACACATGTAATGGCTGCCCTTAGCTTATGAGTGCAAACTCTAGGAAGAAAATCTTGGCCCTTACACGTGCACATAAGATAGGGCTCCTGTCAATGCTTCCACACTGAGCAGAGAGATTTCTTTGGGGAAAGGCACTGGCTATACAGGGATAGAGAAGAGGGTGATTGGTTTTCAGTATCATATCCTATTTTTCTCTTGGATTTTGCTATTTGAGGGTGGGGACAGTTGCAAAAGCATTGGCTGAAAAATAGTCTGGGAGGAGGGAGATAAGATGTAGAGATAGGGAGAAGGGAAGTGGAAGCAAGCAGAAGTGTGGAGAGGGAGGGATGAAGTTGGGAGATGTGAGGAGGTTACAGTAGGATCCAAAACCTCTGGCATCCAGCCTTACCATGCAAGAATGTCTTCTAGATTGCAGAATACTTTAACTTTTAATAAAAAAGGTATAAATTCTTGCTCCCTTCTCTTTCAAGTTCAGAGCAGCTGCTCCTCAGCCTTTACCTTTTCCTTCGGATGTGAACGCAAAGACAACACAGAGCTGTGCAGAGCAGAATGCTGCTGAAGTCTCTGAATCTGTAAATAGCACCAAAACCAGTCAAGTTGCCATTTCAAAGGTTAGTGCTGAATACTGTGTCAGCTTATTTTTGTCTCTTGTTCCTTCTGAGCAGTTTGTTCTTTGAGTGTATGCACAGTGAGTAAAGAGATGTATAGTAGCTTCCTACCTAATGGAAGTCCTGTCAAGCACCTGGTCAGTGCAGGATGAGAAGTTGCCTTGCTAAACCAGGGAGGTCAGAAGCTACTCTTCTAGAGTGTATATTAGTCTAATTGACCAAGATCATTTTGTAGTAAATAATTAAGCATTTGTTAGATGATCAGAAGGTCTACTCTAATAGCTCTCTTCCATGTTAGTTGAAAAAGGTTTTTTTGCTTTATAGGTGATTAGATAACAAAAGCCACTGTGGTGATAGCTAATTAATATCAAATTAACTTCTTTTGAAGGAACGGCCCTTGTCAGCAAGAGAACGAAGGAGGCTGAAACAGTCTCGGGAGGAGATGTTTCCCTCTGGTAATTTTTATGTTTGCACATTAACATTCTATGTATAAGTAGGCTGATAACATCTTTGTGAAGAAATTATAACTTGCTGTCTGTTCTTCACTAACATCTTCAGAAAGATGCACTAAGGGTCTAGTTCTGTGTTAAATAAAAATTTCTGTTAACGTGTTTATTTTTCTGCTTCTTATTCAGTTATGTTCAGTTGTGTTTAGTGGTGACAAGTTGTCTTTGAAATGTACACGAAGCGCAGAATATACACCTTTCAGATAGAAGCTTCAGTGTTTTCTCTTAGCAGAATACCTACCTGCCTGTCTTCTGCCAGGTGATAGACTTTTTCTTGCATGAGCATGAAACTAATTCAAAATACATGCAGCTAAGTTGTAAATATTGTAAAAATGTCATCCTTCCAGTGATTCCAGCAAGACGAACATCAAATAGTGCTGTAGTTGAAGCAAAATCATATATGGAAAATCATGTTAAAGTTGCTCACTCCTCATCAGGTCCCAGTATTTCTCAGGTAAACTGGGGTCATCTGCTTTTGAAATATTTGAATGCAGGCACAATTTGGGAAGAAAATGATATTTAAAAAAACCTCTACGTGTGGAAGAAACTCTCAGTCAATAGGGGCGCACAGTTCTCTATATATTGCTTTATAAGTGCTAGGGTAGAGTACAGATGTCTAATCCACCTTTTTCTTTGACTAGATCAGTTTAAAATTCTAGCCTCACTGTGCATTTTCACTCCACTTGTCAGAGATGAAGGCTAGGGACCTCTTACTGATTGTTCTGGGCTCTCTAAATTGCAGGGTTTATTTTATTTTGGAAGGGAAAAATTTTATCCTGAACTATGCTTTAGTTATAGATGAGTAGTGTACTTTAAATTTCTATTAACAACACACTACCTTTAGCCTGGTACATCTAACTTTGCTTTGGTAGTGGTGTTTGAATTTTTTTTTTTTTTTAAATTTGCAGTCATGTTAAGTGCATACGTTTATGTGCTGGCAATAAGGAATAGATGCTAGATAAAAAGGTGAATAGTTTCTGTTAACATACTCTTCCTTGTCTAATTAGAAAGTATTTTTTTAAGATCTTAAACGTACATTGGACAAAAATCTTCTGCAACACCAGGGGAACATTAATAATGCCAATAAATGCAGAAGAGTAACTGTGAAGCAATTTTAGTCTGAAATTTCAAAGTGTAGGCTCTGTTGTCCTCAGCCCAGAACTTGCATGGAAGGTGTTTTGCATGTTTGACCTACGTGTGTATGCTTATAAGTGGCATCTAAATGCAAAAACTTCATCTGCATTCACAAACTGAGATTACGTAAGGTTAGTACACACTAGTTGTATGTGCATATGCAAGTGATGTTTTTGCATATTATGCTATGCATTGAACACAAGACTGTAGAGACAGAAGTGGTTAAAGCCTCCATATAATTTAGGGAATGCAGGGAACTTACTGAACTGATAAAAATATATTTAAATATTATTTTAAAATGTGTATTAAAGGCCAGTAGATGGGCTAAGGGTAATGACTTTGTCCGTTCTTAGCCCATTATATTATAAAAGTACACGATTTAATTGCTTTTAATAGAGGCACTTGGTGAAGCATTTGTAGTGGTTAAAACTGCACGACTGAGATGTAACGCTAGTCAAATACACATTTCATAAAGTATGTCCTGTGTATTAGCTTGTATGTAAAACCAAAGGTTACACCTTTTAAATATTATCAAGCTGAGTCTGTAAAAATATGCTTGTTGAGTTTTTTTCTGTGTAAGAAAAGTAATTCATGCTATATTGATAAATTACTTTTGACTATTAGAATTTTTGTCATTTATTCCCTCTTCACTTAGAGAAAGAGAGTAACCCATTGTCTGTCTGATGATGAGTTAAGCTCTTCCACAAGCTCTACAGATAAGTCTGATGGCGATTCCAAGGAGAAGTAAGTATTGTATTTTAATACTGTGCAAGAGTGTTCACTCCTATATTGGACCTTGACTTGGAGTGGAAAAAAATGGCAGGAATTGCTTTCAGTTTATCTCTACATAGTGAGTGATTGAAGAAGTATGTGATGCATAAAGAAAACAAACTCCATGTAATTGTTGCCCCTCTGTGATTGTCTACCTCTGTTTTTTGTCAACTGGAGCTTCCCAGCAAACCAACCTTCCAGCATCAAAGGACATATACTGTCAGAATGCATTAAAAGCATGAGTTCAAAGGTGCCAGTATGCTTCCTTTCCACTGTGAATGAGGCTGAATTTATTTCTGATTTTGTCAGTGTAAGCAGCTTTTCAAAAACTATGATTTGCTGCATTAGCACAGGTGTAGCTACACAGGTAGCAGTAGCCGATAGGATTGTGAATTGTTGCTAGGTGAATGGGCTCTGAGCCTTTGTTAGATGAAATACTGATAATGTTGCTATTGATAAAACTGCACCACAAGAAGTAATTTAGCATGGAATACTTAGCAGGACCTCACTAAACCTATTGAAAGTCCTCTGAATGCAAGGTGGAAGTTGCATCGTGAATGGTGACTGAATTACATCTTATTTCTCCTCTATTAGAAAAAGCAATATGAATGAAATGAATGACTTGGTGCAGCTAATGACATGGACACTGAAAATGGACTCTAAGGAGAACTCTGAATACTGTGTAACTTCGACTCCAGCCACAGAGTTTAAACTTCATAGAAAATATCGAGACACTTTGATTTTGCATGGAAAATCACCTGATGAATCAGAGGAATTAAAATTTGAAGAGATTTCTTCAGGTCTGTTGCTCTGTTATTTAAATGAATGGTTGTCAACTGCTAATAACCAAAGAAAACCTGCTAGTGGGCAGCAGAAGACAATCCACTCTTATTTCTTCTCAAGTCTCAATAATGCTTACAGAAGTAAACATCTTTCTAAATAATTTTTTGTGCAAAACTGCTCTAGTTGTGGTTTACTTGCCAATGAAAGGAACGTGTGATCGATCTGTGTAATTACTAATGAAGAGAGAAAGCTGGTCTGCAATATGAGGTTTTCCCATGTGACTTATACTTAGAAGCTTCCAAAATGAACAGTTGGCATTGAGTATTTTGAAATAAGATTTTTAAGGCATTCAAACGATTTGATAGCTGTAAAGCTTTGTGAATTATGGATAAAGCTGAAATTGTACACAAAGCATTAACAACAGTGGAGGTTTGTACGAGTAGAAGTTCATCCTTATTGGAGAATTTGGGCAAGCTTATTTTTCCTACAGATACAGGTGCAAGAATCAAATAATTTTTCATATTTAAGGTCTGGCTTAGACTGTAACTATGTGTATGTATTCCAAAAAGCAAGAAAAAATTGTATTTGCTATGACTGCACTTACTATGCAACAAGAACAAGTGAAAAAGCTGAGGGAAGGTTTTTGAAGTCTCAGACCTCCTTGTACTTATTGTTTTAAATGAGAAGGATTCTACTTGTAACTAGTCTGGTGATAGGCAAAGCAATGGGACAACACTGGATTTTACTCTGGTAAATTGATTCTGCATAGCTAAAGTAAAATATGTTGAAAGAGTTTGTCTCTAAACAGGTATGACAGAACGTTGAAGGTACAAATTTCAGTGGTATTTTTTTTCCTGTCTGTTTTTCTCACTCTTCAAGTATTGTATAGTGAGATCCTCTAGCTATTTATTTACTACCATTTGGGATGACAGAGCCACTGCATTTCTGAGCTGAAACTTATTTTAATTAGATCAGATATTTTATGTTCAGAAGGTGATCCATCGTATTAAAGGAGTGTTGGTGATTTCAGTGATTAAAAGAGCAAGCTACCGTTCTGAGTTCAGTTCCTAATGGAGGCCTCCCCTTATAAAATTACTATCTCTTGTTGGCAGCTTCAGCTGAGGAGCAAAAGATTCAAAGGCTGTTGAGACAAACAGGCAGATGGCAGAAACGATGCCATTACTGTTTTACAGTGATTAAACTTTTTTTACATTTGCTGTAAGTACAAGTGATTGAATTATTAAAATGTTTGGGTGGTGGTGTAGTATCGGAGAGTAGTACTTTTCATTCAAATAATATTTGTAATATAGTATACAGGAACCACCTGAAACAAAGTTACAGGGACCTAATTGTGCAAACCATGCCTGTGTTGACTTTGTACTGTCCAGTGTCTTAAGAGTTGGCATCTGAGTGCTTCTGATTCACCATGTTTGTTGATCGTTCTAGCTAGCCAGTTCAGACGTTCTAGCTAGCCACTTCAGATAAAGTTATTTTATGCAAATGGTCAGCTGTCATAATATTTACAATGTCATCCCATATCCTTCTTCTGCATAGAGTATGAAAATTGACTATACTGAAAGTAATTATTACTGCATTGATCTTTTTTTTTTTTTTTTTTTTCCACTAGATATGTTATCAGTTCCTGACAAGATTAGGAGAATGGTTGAAATCCTGAGATCTGATGTGGTGCAAGGATTGGGAGTGAAACTTCTTGAGAAGGTGTACAGCATCATGGAAGAAGACGATGAAGTGAAAAGAGAGGTGAATGTCTTTCATATTAAAATTGCTTAATTTCTTTATAGATAAATGAGCAGGGTCTTTACTACCTGCCCCCCCCCCCCCCCCCCCTTAGATATTGATATAGTAGTGCAAACCTTGATTCCAAAAAGTGTTGATGTAGTTGGCAGCAAGGGCCTAAGCATGTTGTCATTTTCAATCTTAAAAAATTTGATTCTGGATGTGGACTGTTCAACCACAAATTCTTCAGAAAGCGTAGGAGCTTTAGAATTGTACCATGGTCCCTGAGTTTGCAGAAGATGCAAGGGATGCGAGTAACTTTGTGGTATTTCTCCTATAATAATTTCTTTTGAACTGTAATTTTTTGCCTTCACGTTCCTTTGCCTAATGCCCCTTATGTCCAAAGTGAGAAACAGTTTAATATCTATTCCTAATAGAGGTGAGTGAGCAATACCTCCAGCTCATTTGATTCAAAACTTGGTTACAAATAAAATACTGCATGGGTAAGTATAACCTGTGAAGATCTGATTTATATTTTAAATTGTAGGGTGGATTTGGAACTCTCTTGCCTTCAGGCAACAGACTCTTCCATTTTTCTTCCCTCCCATCTATGTTGTCAAACTTCACATGCTGCTTTCAACTGAGTGCTTTGGTATTTTTTTTTTTTTAGTATTTTGGTAGTTCCTGCTTTTTCCTTGCTCAATGTCAATAAATTTTGTGGGGTTTTTTTGTGTGTTCTAAACAGCTGCAGTTGCGGGAGTATATGGGAGACAAGTATGCAAGTTACAGTGCAAAGGCACGCCACCTGAAATTTCTTGAAGAAAATGTGAAGTTCTGACCAAACTTTTTCCTTAGAGAAAAGGACTGTTTTATAGCTCATTTGATAGATTGGACCAGCTTACAAAGCACATTTATCCATTGACCTCCTTTGCTGGAATAAGGAGGTGAACTTGCAAAAAACGTTATAGTTTGTAGTAATATTTTTCTTGTTAAAATGTGAACCAGGCTATCACTTCTCAGAAGAGAAACTGTTTAGTTTAGTTTTTATTCTCTTAATGAAACTTTTAAAAGTTGCTTTTATAGATGCAAAGAGGGATGAATACCAAGTTTTGTACACAAAGGAGTGTCAAAAACTGATGTTTTGATTTGAATTTGTCATAGCAAAAGGTTTTTGGTATGGTCATATACTAAATACAGTAACAAAATCTATGCCAAGTCTATGGTGTGATAGGCTATAAGCTATTACATCAAATAGATGTGAAAATTTAGCAGGCAGAAACAATTACCAATTTTTGTAGCACCAAAAACCCTCCAGGTTTGGTACACTGCCACGTGAAAAGTGCTAAAGGGGGTGGTTGTACTGCTTTTTAAGCAGAGCCTTTGCTTTTGTGTCTTATTGCTAAGGCAGTCACCAAGGTGGTGGAAAGTATTTGGTAACTGGATAAAATAAGTCTGAAAATGCTTGAAAGGAACACAGCTATGGTTACCATGGTCCCAGCTGGAGGAATCCCTTTGCCTTACAAATACTAATTCCTTTTAGGAATGAAAGTGCCCAAGACCAGGGTCACTTAGAGAAAGAGGCGTCTCAGATTTTCCCTTTCTTTGCATCTAGATTGTGTTGCTACATGTGCCCAGGCATTGTCATGTACCATCACTACAGAAAAAGCACGTGTTCTTTTTTAAAGGATAAAGAAGTCAAAAGGGAATTGAATTTGTAAAATAAAATTTTAAATGCACAACCTGTCTCTTTCCCTGCTTCTAGCTTAAATATTGTAACCTTCAGCACCTATGAAGGAGACTAACATGACACTCAATAGTAAAAAAGTGCAATACCTGTGAATCCTGCTGCCTCTCACATACTAGATGCCCAAGTTACAAGGTTTCAAGAGCTATTGTATTATGCAGAGTTAAGATGTTACTTTCTCTACCCACGCAAATTAATTTTAAACAAAAAATGCCACTCTGCAGTCTCCTATCCTAGAACACTTTCCAGTTCTTAGCATTTTTCAGAACTGTGGGATATGTACTGTTTTACAGTACTTGTTACAGCCTGACACTACTGCTAGCTTGCTTTACGAATGGTTAGAAATATTTTAGTAGAAGTCCAGCTGTATATTATCTTTTAGGTTATGGCAACAGCTTAACTAGACTTGATCTGATCTGCTGTGTTCCTTTTTACTAAACTACTTGAGTAAGATGTGACCTCCAGTAGCCTTCTAAAGTTAATCCCTCCCACACCTGCCTTCCCAGTGACTTCACTGAAACCCCATCCAAAATTTAGAGAGCCTTCATGCTCTCTGCAGATCTTGGTGTACTCATGGTAGTATACAAAGTAGTAAGAAAAAAAACCAAACACTAAGCCAAGAAGTATCTCCCAGTGGAATCGCATTTAACAAAATTTAACAAACAGCATGAAGAACCACATTTTTTAGCTTTTAGCATGTCTCTTTGGCTTTCTGTCTGCTGGCTTCTTTTCTTCTGCTCCCGACTCTTGGACAGGTAGCCACTTCAGAGGATTGCGGCGGTACATAGGCCACGGAGGGAGCGTTAGCTTAGAGAAAACGAATGAAGTCAGAACATGTTAATCAAGATGCTAGATAAGTGTTTTGTACAGCTTGTTAGGAAAATCTCATTCCCTAGCTATTGTACCACTTAGTCTTAAGAAAGTTCATACAATTTCATACTGTAAAGATACATATATAGTCTACACTGTATACTGCATAGTCACGCTTAAGTACGCATGACTGAAGGACCCCAGCTCATTGCAAGGAGGAGGACGACAGCACCTACCCTGAATTAAAAAGGATACCCCAGACTACTGAGGTTAACGCCAGCATCCTAGCCCCTCTAACACCTCTGTGAAACCCTCCCATTATCTGGCATCAGAGGTAAGGAACTGTAGCAAGGCCGACTCCAGGGACGTTTCGATCAAAGCAGCAGATGGATGATGATGCCACAGAATTATAGGGGCTTTTCAAAACAGTAGTATGTGTGTGTTAACTAGTGATTGGTCAAGTCATGTTGCATCTGAATGCTTGAAAGGTATAAGAACCATGTGTAAAACTGCATTCGGTGTGCCCCAATTTGAACGGGACACCTCGTGTGCATGAATAAGGAATTACTCTCGTAATTCTATACTTGCATCCTAGCCTCTCCCCTCGGTCAGCATGGGCCAGCTGCAAAATTTTTGTGACAAGCTACTACTCCACAGAAAGCCTTACTGTCCTTTCTGTTATCAATGCTATCAGCTTGACTTAAAAGTAACATTTAATTGAAATTAAAAACTAATTCAATGTTACATAGCAGTATTAAATTGCAGTGTTCTCTAAAATCTTACTGGCATTTGAGAAAAGGCACTTACTGGCTTGTAAAGCACTTTCTACAGATCAAATAAAGTACTAACAGTGTATTAACAATCTGAATTACATAGCAAACATTTGTCTGTGTTGACAGCCCCTTAATTTAATGATTATTTCAGATTAAATAATGCATGTATTTTCTGGTTTGGGGAAAGAAAATTCTTACCAAACACGATAAAGCAAATCCAGCCATAACTATGTAGACAGTCCATCCAAACTGTTCAGTGATGTATCCATAGATGAAACCAATTATCTGCAAAAAAAAAATATTAAAAAAATAAAGCTTTAAACAAACAAAAACATTTCCCATGCCATGATTAAGTTGGGGGGCAAGGGGGAGAAGTTAAGTAGAAAAATACAGGTTTTTCAAAAGCACAGTTCATACATCTTTCTAACCTTGTTTTCAAAATTGTAGGCCAATAACGAAAGTAAAAGATTGAAATAAGAAAAGTCTTAATCCATAACAGCCCCTCTGATTTTGTCTAAAGCTTTTAGTGACCCAGTCAAGCCAAACAATCAGAAAAACCCCCTTGTTTGTAAGATCAGAAAACAAAATGAAGTCCTTTATCTTATCACCCATAGTTCTAGTATACTTACTGCAGAGACAAGAATGATTCCTTGAAAAATCTGTTCTGCTAATTTTTGGCCCTTGTAGTCCTGTGGAAAGAGATATTTTTTTTGTCAATTACCCAAAACACAAACCTACCACTTAAACTCTTTCAGGTTAGAGCCTAGAGTCAGCCTGGCCACAGGTTCTTGGCTTTTTTGTTCAACTTTCAAACCAGACTGGAATTATTTTTCTTACGGTGTCTGGATTTCAAGTGTAAAAGAATAAAGCTCTTAAATCACTTAACACCTCCCCTACAGTCTTGACCACACCATCTCAAAATAAAAGCAAGCACTGTCTGTTCAGGATAGGTAATGCAAGTTCAGAATATCATTGCGGTTAGCTTAATATCACTATGTAAAAGCCATAACACCACAAAAGCAAGCATGTGCTTGTCACATACGATATGTATGTCACCTGCGTTTGCACGACCTTAGAAAACGTGGCTCTCGATGAAAACGCTTTGCTTTCTGGCTGTCTGTAGCACAGACGGAAAAGTGTAGAGCGGTTTCCCTTGCACAGCTGTACATTACTTTCATTTTACAGCACATTAAAGCTCGACTTTTCAGACCAAAAAATCGAAACGATACGGAGTACCGCCCCGCAGCCCCAAAGCGGTTCCTCAGGCGCAGCTGCCAACACCGCATGGAGGAAGGGGAACGCTACAACCCGCACGCAGCCCTGTCGCCAGCAGCGACAAGGGGACGAGGGCCCGGGCACAGCCGGGCCTCCCGTGGCGGCTGCCCTACCATCTGCGTGGGGATGGAGCGGAAGATGTTCAGCATGGCGGCGGAGAGCGGCGCCTCACAGTCCTCGTCCTGGTCCTGGTCCTGGTCCTCGTCGTAGCCGTCTCCGTCTTCCTCGTCAGAGCCCTGCAGCGGCTGCCGGCTGCCCGCGTCGCCCTGCGAGGCGGAGGCGGCGGGCTGGCTCGGCGGGTACCGCTGCTCAGCGCGACGCCCACCGCGGTGACGGTGAAGCAGGACCGGAAGGCGGCTGCTGAGCTGGCCGGAAACACACCCCTTTCGCTCCGCCCCGTCCTCCGCCTGCTCGAGGTAGCAGCCTGCTGCCTCAGCCGTTGGCTCCGCGCTGCCATCGCCGCCGCAGCCCCGGGCCTCGGCCTCGGCCTCGGCCTGGGCCTGGGCCTCGGTCTCGGTCTCGGCCTCCCTTGCGCCGTCGTCGCCCTGCGCCGCCATCGGTAGCGGCCGGCGCGACGCGGCGCGGGACGCTGTCTCCCAGGCAACGGCGGCTTCGAGCCTCAGGACCCCTGACTGAGGGGCCTTCAGCCGGCAGGTGCGACGCGCCCGCGGTGTCGCCTGCCCGGAATCGACGCTGACTTGGCAGCCTGCGGGCGGCCCTTCCCGCGCAAGGCTCGAGCTCTGCTCGCGAGCTCGTCGGTAGCTGCCGCAGCCCCATTAGTGTAGCACGGCGGGCGCGGCGCGGCCTTCGCTCCCCGCCGCCATCAGGCATCGTGTCGGACACCTGCGGCCCGGTGGGCTGCTGGTGGGTGGCGGCGGCCGCGGGGGCGGCGCTGCCGCGGTGGCAGTTGGCGGCGGCGCGGGCGGACGGTGAGCGGGTCTCGGTGGAGGAGAGCTGGGCCGGGCCCTGCCGGCCTCGGAGCGGGGCTCCTGGGGCCCCCGCTGGGCTGTGCCTCCCGATGTCCGCGGAGGAGGAGCTGTGCGGGAGCCCCGCCGAGGCGGCGGCCCGAGGGAGCGCGGTTTGTGCTGCTGGGCCGTGCAGCTCCGGGAGGATGCAGTGAAACGGGGGGGAACAGTCGTGTGCCCAACTTACTGGGTGTTCACCGCGCCGCCGCAGTAACTGAAATTGCGGCAGCGTAGCGATGAGCGGGTGTTTGAGTATTTTCGCGTGGGTTTGTGTTCGCACTGACAATAATTTCTGGACAAGTCAATCTGTAAATGCTTTTAGCACAGGCCGCTGTAGTGTCACTAAAGGGCAGAAGTTGTGTGTGTGTGTGTGTGTGTGTGTGTGTGCACCCTCAGCATCGCTGCCACAGGGACTGAGGAGCATTGCAACATGCTTCCTTTTAAAGAGAGACGTCGTGTTGTACTCCTGTAAGCTAAGGCTGCGTGTCCTGACCGACTTCAGTAGCGCCGTAGACATGGCACACGGCACTTATTTGTTGTGCTTGGTAAATATATCCCCACGGGAGAAATGCAACAGCAGAAAGAAGATGTCTGACGCACGTAATAGTCACAACACAGTTTGCAGTATCTTAATGTGGAAATTTTGCAAGTGTTTTAATATAGAACTGTCTCTGTTTCTTGAATCTGGCGTGTTGTTATGGTGTGAGTGTTTTCTGTGTGTTACTTGAGAGCTACTTCACACTCCAGGATGCATAGCTCTTATTCTGATTTCATAATCACTGGTACCATTAAATAATGAATATGTGTGTTTGAATTGCATACTGAAATTGCATCATTGCTTTGAGTGGGTGTTTCTATCCCCTTCTACCTATAACATGATGGTAATTAATACCTTCTTTTACACTTTTGTGATCCTTTTTGTGTGATGACACTTCAGCTGATATTCTGTTATAGTTTATGTAGAGAATTTCATGGTTTTGGAAGCGTAAAATGCTATTTGTTAAAATCTTATAAACGCTGTGTCCTGCCAAAATCTTGCAGTTAGTTAAGTATGGAAAGAAATGTGTAATCATTTGCCTTATTTCTGGGATGCTTCCAGTTCAGATAGTTAAATAAATTGGCTCAACACTACAAAAAAATCCATACATAATCTAGATTCTTTGCAGATCACTTTTGACTGGTAGAAGGAGTTTGGGTTTGTTTGTTTGGGTTTTTTCTGTCAGTGAAGTAAATGGCAAAATCTCTGTCTCCCTTTTAATCTCTGAGTTGTGCTTTAGATATGTCATTGTAGCTACATACTTACTGAGATGCCATACTCAGTTATTAAAATATAACATACAGTTTTATCTTTATAAGAGAAGGAAACATTCACTGCATTCAGAAACTGTTTTGACACTCCTGGTGATAGTGTGCTATGCCTTGTGTATGCATGCACTGGAAGTAGGAATTGACTGCCATATTTTTTCTCTTACAGGTTTGCAGGAGGCTTATGCTAATAAATAAAATAACAAGAGAAAAATGACATTAAGGAAAGGTATGTGTATATGTATGTGTCTAATTTTAAAAAAATCTCTTTTGTACTTTTCTGAGTTTCCCTGTTGTTCTCTGGTTATATTGATAAACTTTTTTCTTTTAAATTTTCAGTGAACATTTCCATCCTTATAGTGGCTGTTGTCATATTTTTGCTAGTTCTTCATCATAACTTCCTAGGTCTCAGTGACTTCTTGAAACGGGAATTGTCAGGTATGTTGGGTTTTAATTTTTTTTTTTTTTAAGATTGGTGGGAAAGCACATGATCTGGCCAGACAGAAACCACCACGTTGCTGAAATAATATGTATGATAATGATCGATCATTTGCATAACAAGATACGATTTTTGTACTCTCTTATGAGTAGATCTTTTACTGTTCTCATACCCAAGAAACTTCAGCTTGGTGGGCTTGTCTGTTCTTGCTGTCCTGTGACTTTTCTTGGTTGAGAAGCCAGGTGAGATAGCAGTAAGGGTTCCTTCTGGCTTTAAAAGTCATTAAGATATGATTCAGTTTACTTAGCAAAGCCTTTTCATTTTTGGGAGTCTGCTTTTAAGAACTGCACATGGTCCCACAGAGCCTGTCCATGCCCCCATTAACTGCCAAGTTCCAGTTTGCTGCTCCTGGGAGCTGTTGCTCCTGGGTAGCAGTGGTACGGGTGCTTCCCAGCAGCAGTTGGATAGGAGCCTGACAGGCCCTACCCAGGAATCAGTTGAAGTCAAAGCTGTTGAGTTCTGTCATCAGAAAAAGGCAAGCAGAAGCCCAGCTTTGTGAACAGCAGAATATTGCCCACAAACTGCCAAGTCCCTGTTTGCTATGTTCCTCAAATTACCTAAAATTATCTAATATGTAATAGTCTAGATCATCTGAAAGGTATCAGTGTTGTTATAAAAAGTGCAGGTAGTGGGCAATTTGCTAGCTTTTACAGGTGATGGGGTCTAGTAATAAATTTCAATGCTGATCTCCCATTTTCCTGCCTGCACACTATGAGTATAAATTCTTGTGGTTTCAGCTTAGATAATGTAGTGTGATCTAGGATCCCTGGAATAAACATGGGCTGTACTTAATGCCTTGATCTTCGGCGGGACAAAATTCGCAACAGTGACTTTAATTTAGAATTTCTGTTTTCTTCATTGGTTCCTACCTAAGAGGAAAAGAAAGCATTAAGAAAAAGAGGGAAGGGTGATGTGGAGAAGACTAGAAGGTGGTTAGGGTAAATGGGAGGGGGAAGTCAGTGAGATTATAGACATGGCAGAGGGGACCAAAGGTAAGTGTGGCCTACTGTAGTTTAATCCTCATTTTAGTACCTTGTTGTGCTGTGTGTGAATATGTATGGTTAAATGTATGTAGTTTATTTGCAAGTGTGATGTTTTCCTATTCATTAACATCTCGGATTTTGAAGAGCAGGTGCTATATTTTAAGTGTTTGATACTGGCATGCTGTAATCCACACCTCAGCTGAGACATCCAACTGGTTGCATAGCAGAAATAATTGAAGGTGTTGGGAGTTTTAGCGTGGTAATAATGTCTGTGTTTCATTTGCATAAAACAAGTATGTGATGCCATTTGTACTCCACAGATTCAAATCCGTTAGGACTTCAGCCTATAGATTTCATACCCGCAGTTCCCCAGAGGCTGGCAGATGAACGGAATGATAAGGAGATTTCTGTGGTCATTGCAGCATCAGATGAGAGGCTTGGGGGTGCAATTGCAGCCATGAACAGTATTTATCGTCACACCAGATCCAACGTGGTTTTCTATATTGTTACTTTGAATGATACTGTGGATCACTTGAGGTAATGATCTTTTCATTAGATTTCCACAATACTATAAAACTTAAGTATCTTTGAGAAGAGGAAGAGCTGACTTTCCCTGGAACTGCACTCTAAATTGTGTGCAGTCCTATCTGCTGCTGCTTATTGCAGCTTTTTGACATGGCTGCTGTTGGGGAGTCCTACAGGCATTCCTTCTGGTAATGTTTCAGGGATGAAAAAGAGCCCTCTTTTCCAGTGGAGTTATATCCAGCTAGTGGGGTTGGAGTTTGTTGGTGGAGGAGTTGTAAAAGTTACTTCCTACATTTCTTCTAAGCAATTCAGATGCTGGCAATGAAGTTTGTCCATTTTTCTAGATTGTTCTTTGATCCTTTTATTCTTAACCACATCTGTTCACACAGATACTTTTTGTGAAGGACCTGTGATAACAGGACCACATATTTCTAATAAAATAAGAAGCAACCTCATATCTTTCATGTGTCACAGCTGTGCAGTATGCTGATAGTGGGCATGCCCCTGCAGTCATACAGGACACCACCGATATCAGCCACGGATTACATTCTCTATGTATGTTTGTTGGATAGGGAAGTGAGTGGCCAGATCAAGATCTGTGTCACTGTCAATTGGATCTCTTGCTTTTAATTCAATTTTGTCTCATTTAAGAAAATCTGTGCCTTTCTCTTCTTTGCAGGTTGTGGCTAAGTAACACTGCTCTGAAAAATTTGAGATACCGAATTTTGGATTTTGACCCTCGTGTCTTAGAAGGGAAAGTACAAGTGGATCCTCAAAACGCAGACACCTTAAAACCAGTGAGGATGATATTGGTTACTTTTTTGCAATTATTAGTTCGTAACAATATATTTTGATATTGGCTTCTGAACACAACTAGAGATCGAAACCAAATCTGTTAGCATAGAAACAATCTTTTATAATCAAATTCCTAAATTTCAGTAAGAATAAATTTCCAGATAGTGAGAGATGGATTTGGATATCTGCATATGCATGCCTAGTATAATTTTTTCTGCTAGCTAAAGTGAAACACAGCAGCTTGCATGTCAAGCATGCCAATACCTCAGAGATACTACAGATATATGCGGAGAAATAAGAAATTCTAATATAGACCAGTTTTAAAGTTAGTTTATTGGTGCACAAATTCGTAGGAAATCAGCAATTGATGGAACATGTTTATTTTAAATAACTTCTAGGATATTGCTGCCTATTTTACTTCCTTGATAGAAGTTGTCTTGGACATTAGTGGCATAGATAAGTGCCAGGAGTATCGATCAATTTCCCATTTATTTGGACAATTTTTCATTTAATTCTTCGCTTCTCTTGCTTTCTTGTTTTCACAGTTAACCTTTGCAAGATTCTACTTGCCCAATTTGGTACCTCATGCAGAGAAAGCCATCTATGTGGATGATGATATAATAGTGCAAGGTATGGGACCTTTTCTTAGCCTTTTGCCACTGGCCTTATGCTGAGGTCAGTGTGCCATCTCTTACAGTAACCAAAAACTACTTCAAGGAAAGATGTAAAAACTTTATAAATATGAATGAGTTTGATTAAATTGAGTGGTTTTATCTGCTGTAGCAATGGACTGAACAAAAAGTCACTCAGCGCTTAATCAGGATTTCTTTTAATTTTTCTGGGCTTGCTTCCATTTTTCAGATGATATTCTTGAACTTTACAACACTCCACTGAAACCTGGACATGCAGCTGCATTTTCAGATGATTGTGACTCAACCACTAATAAAGTTGCTGTCCGTGGAGCAGGCAATCAGGTTGGTTTTATTCTGATTCAGTGGTAACAATACTATAGATCCCAGGCTTTGGAAACAGACACTCGGTTTTAATGTTCTTGCAGGTTGACTTCCAAATGCAATGAACCTAAAGGTGCGACTGTCCCTACCCAAATCATTTTACTCTGATGTTTGTGTTACAAATGACACCTGCAGTTTCTGTTTAGGCACAGTAAAAGCACTTTGAACTTTTGCTGTGCTTTACAATGAGAGCAGTTCCCAGTGTGGAACCACAGGAGGTCTTAGAACATCAGAGAGATAAAAAGTACTTTTTCTGGGAGTGGTATGATATGAATAATATGGTATTTTTAAGACCATGCAGCATTCCTTAAAATATGTAGTTTATATAATCATATTTTTAAAATGTTAGACCTCTTAAGCTTTTTTTCTCTGGTGTTAAAGGAAGGGGTATTGGCTTTAACAACTTCAAGTTATGCTTGTCTGTTGGGAGTTGTGCAAAATTTTTCTTTAGATAGTAATTTGACCGTATTTTAAGCTAATTTCTACTCTCTTCCCCCCCCCCCCAGTATAATTACATTGGGTTTCTAGATTACAAAAAAGAAACCATCCGAAAGCTTGCTATGAAAGCCAACACCTGCTCTTTCAATCCAGGAGTTTTTGTTGCCAATTTGACAGAATGGAAATTACAGAACATCACTAAGCAATTGGAGAAGTGGATGGCACTTAATGTAGCGTAAGTACCCCTAAGCTGGGGGTGACAGCGGGTCAGGGATTGGGTTATGGTGATGGCATTTATCTGCTAAATGAAGGGCTGCGTATGTATCTGTGGATTCCTGTCATGCAGCTGAAAGTGAAAATCAACCAATGTAGGGCCACACAAGCATCCTTTCCCACCTTCTTTTTGTCTTCTCTTCCAGAGAGGAACTTTACAGTAGGAGTCTGGCTGGCAGCATCACGACACCTCCACTGCTAATTGTATTTTACAAGCAACATTCCAGTATTGATCCCATGTGGAATGTCCGGCATCTTGGTATGTACGAAACATTTGTGAAACTGCTCCCCAAGTGTGTTTTTCCAAGTCTGTAGCTGGACACCTAGTTGGTGATGCAGCAAACGGATCTTTTCTTCCCCTATTTTATACCTTGTTCTTTAAGAAACACTGCTTTGCAGTACCATCTTGGGGCTTGTGGGCCTGATCCTTCGTGTTCTTTTTTGAACTGCTAGGGGGTTAGTTCTTGAATTGACTTACTCTCGAATTACTTCTCATTTTCCTTTTCTTTTTCCACATATATATTGTATCTGAAGTGATCCTAGGTGTTTCCTCCAAGATTGTTGAGATCAACAGACATTTGTATCTGTTCTGCTACTGGTGAAACGCCAATGCTGGAAGAGCTTTCTTAGGTTTTGTTTCTGATTAACAATACATAGGCTGCTGAATACACCTGGGTATTAAGGGGGTTTTAAAGAACTTGGAAGTTAAAGGCAGTACACTAATATTGATACTGAGCCAGATCAAAGTGGCATTCCGTTGCACCTCATTATGTTTTTCACTTTGCCTTGATTTCTGCCTCCCATACAACCTCCTTTCTCCATAAATGACAAGACTTCCTTTGTTTTGAAGTTAAAATATTGCATGTTGGTGTTTCTGCTGCCTTTATTTCAGGCACTAATGTTTCTTTTTCAATAAAAGGGTCTAGTGCTGGAAAAAGGTACTCTCCTCAGTTTGTGAAAGCTGCCAAGCTGCTCCATTGGAACGGACATTTCAAACCATGGGGAAGAACAGCTTCATACGCTGAAGTCTGGGAGAAGTGGTATGTCCCTGACCCTACAGGCAAGTTCAGCCTGATCCGCAGACATTCAGAAGCCTATGAAGCGAAGTAGAGTCAATTTTAATAACTGATGGCATTTTCTCAGGAAACTTCTGGAGCCAAGCAGAACTTTTTTTTTAGCCAACTTGTATTACAGAGCAGTCCTTGCCTGCTGGAGCACAAGGTGATGCGCTTATTCAGGTGCAGTTCTGAAAGGCACAGGTCCAAAGGAGACTCACTTCACTTGTGTGACAGAAGATGCTACTCCAGCAGCACTATAGAAAGCAAGGGAGGATCTCTATAAACTAGCACTTTCGTTAGTTCATTTCTGTCTGTTGTGCATTCCTAGAAGTCTTCTAGAGGAAGATCATTTTGTCAGCTACAGAAAGAAACAGTTTCTAAGAACAACATACAACTTCAGCTGGTGCTTGCACCATGCAAATCTTGCACAGCAATGTACTGTAATTAAGAGCTGCTTGGGGTTTTTTCTGTTTTTTTGTTTTGTTTTGTTATCCTGTGAAGTAGGTTCATCAACAACCCTTTCTTGCATGAAATCTCTTCCCCACCATTTCTGTGTAAGTCTTTCTTGCAGAATTCTGCAAAATTGAATCTTTTTTGAAAGATGAATTTTTTAAGTATTATTTCACTATGCAAAGTGGTTTTAACTGCCAGTGAACACTAAAACATTTTTTGTAAAGTAGTGGAGAAAACTTTGTTCAAAAATAAAAGCTAATTTTAACATGTTGACTCAAACCTCAGGTAAATAACAATATGTTTCTAGTCTTGATCTGATATATGAAGTGTTCCTTTGTACTTAAATAGGGTAGCAAGTGATTGAAACTGAAGTCAATTGATCTCATCTTTGCAAAAGCAATCTCGTTCTAAAATTATGCAAAATATTTATTTTGGGGATCAGGCTGTACGAATTGCAGATTAATTTTGTTATTTAGTTCCTCATAGTTCTCTCAAGTGAGCATGGCTCTGCTATAGAGGTTTTTCCCACCATGCCTTTCCCTGTCTGGCCCTTTAAACTCATCGAGATTCCTGTGCCCTTTTGCAGACGGCTGCCCCCCGCCTTTTCTATAGGTAAGTTGGTTTTTTTTATAGTTGTAGTGTTATGTTTGAGTAGTGGTTATTGCTAGCTGATATATTCCAACAGCTATAGTGCTAACTATTCCATTTAATACAGGTTTGAAGTCAAGTTGTCATTTTTATTCAATACTGCTTATGAACAGTCCTCAGTATAAGATGTTTGGACAGGCTCCGTGTTGCACGATCTAAGATACAGGGCAGCAGAGAGCTAAAGGGCTCTTTCTTGTATATGAATATGGTTTTAGTAAATATGGTTTTAGTACTGCTTTATAATTTAAAAGGATTTTCCAACTGCTTGACCTCACTGCAGTCACTGCCTTTAGTTCTGTTTCTGTCATGGATGCTGATCTGTGGTTTGTTATCTATCATTTATTTTCCTGGGTTTTGATGAACAAGAACCATTCTTGTCCTTAAGTGGTTAGGAGTAATGAAATAAGTTCAGTTATCAAACTTCAAAAGATTGTACTAGATCAGCTGACACAAAAACTTAATTCTGATGACCAGGCTGTGTTTTAGCAGGTTTTTAATAAACTGCATGTGTCTGTGTCTGCACTGGATACTTTTTTAAGCTGCCTAGGAGGACTGTGCCTCAACATACGTTTATGGAAAATACAACTATCTATTAAAGAAAAGAACACAGAAATCAGACCTTTAAGAGGAAGAAAACAGGCACATAGGAGGAAGATGCCTGGTGTCAGGTGTTTATTCTAAATGCTTAATTTATTTAGCAGCTGCAGGGCATCTTGGTTCTCTTGCTACCCCAGTTCTGCTATAGGCCAAGTGCAGTTACATGTCCTTACTGCACTGGGCAACGTTTTGCTTTACAGTTACCAGTTGTTGCCTATTGGTGTCATCAGGAAATATGTCTTTTGTTCAAGAGCACCATAAGAACAAGAAGCTTCTTCCCCAGTGAAGACAGATTACTAATATCATAATCTGTTACCTTTCCCAGTGAAACTTCTGAACATATAAAGCAGTGCTTAGATAAAATACCTTATGTCTAGCTGACACATAAGTAGCATTTTATAGCAAACCTTTACATATGAAAGTTTCTAGAAGTCTTGCATAAGTATACTGAAAACTTACTGACTTAAGTCACGCTCTAGGGCTACAGTCTCTGTAATCCTCTAGGAAAAACAATTAAATTTTAGGAAGGGAGGATGAAAACTTACCTTGAAATTTAATTGCTTGAACATGACTAGAATTAAACATTTACCATTGTTTTTCAAAGAAAAAGACAAAGGGTTTATCCTTTTGAAACATCTTTTTATAAGGCAAAGTGAACAGACTAGCTCAGTCTATTAGGAATTTTTAAAAATAGGCTTTTTTTTAAATACAGGAAATAAAGTTTAGGACTTAAAAGCTGAATACAGTCAATTTCCTGGACTTGTATAAAATCTGGATCAATCAAGGGAGATACAGTATTATATACATTATTTGACACAGTAATAATTGTGAATCTTTGCAGCAGCTCTGGTATGCAGCATTCCTCCAACTTCTGCTGCAACACAAGTCATTATGACCGTTCTGAAAGCCAGTAATAAGAGTCTCCAAACTGTGTCTTCACACATAGTTCATTACACATAGTCTGTATTAAAATCATAGGCGTCATCTTCATCTGCTGTCTTATCCAAGCTGAATGACAGCGAATTGGAATGTTCGCTTTCTGAGAAAAGAAAATAATGTGTTAGTGAAACCAATGCAAGTGCTACAGTACTAGAGACTATGCTTCAAGCCAGGGTTTTTAATACAGACCTGCTATCTGCTTTTCTGAATTTGTAGGACTTGTTTGTCGTTTTCCAAGCTTTGCTTTCCTGGTGACCTGAACTTTGCTTTCCTACAAGTCAGAGAGGTCAGACATATGTGTTTGTTCAGACATCACTAATGAAGTCTTCCATGCAAATGAAACCTAAGAGAGACTAATGATAGCGTGGATGTCCCCTTGTACAGTTGGTCAGGAACACACTGCCTTAGAACTGACTTAGAACAATATTGTTGCTGTAATTAAGCAAAAAGCCCAACCCATCTCTCCAGAAGAAAGACTTTTTTGATTACTTCTGGTGGCTTCGCATTCTCAGTTTACAGCAAGATACTGACTGGGTACTTGGTGTCATGATCTAAACAGGTAGAAGAAGCCTAATGAAACCCTGATTTACCTCTTTGACATCCTTTTCTTCTTCTTCTACATCGTCTTGATCATCATCACTTTCTGTGAAATCCTCCTCTTCTTCTTCCTCCCCCTCCTTACTTGTTTCCAAGTTTTCCCACTCTGATGCTACCTCTATCACTCTATGTTCTTCTATTGTCCCATTTGCCATACCAGCTGACTGGAAAATGATGCTACTTGCCGGACTGGGGTATTTTAAAGCTGAGAAAACATAGGAAGTGTCTGTTAAATCACTGTTAGACAGTACCAGATGTAATGCCTACCCCCTGAGAGGACAGCCATTTTAGGTCAGGGCTAGAAAAAGACAGTCGTGCTCCCTCCCTTCCACAAGACTGCACCCCCACATAAGCAGGTAGAACAAAGGACAATTCTGTGAGAATACCTTTCCCTGAGGCATCTACAGAACACTCCTAGGAGCTGAAAGACTTGGATTTGAGCATAGATTGTACTGAGTAAAATGTATTTTGTTGGCCTAATTAGCCAGTGTTGGTGCTCTTCAACATTCTTTTCCCCCATTTCCTATTTAGGAGTGTTAGGTCAGACAAGCAGAAACTAAGAACTAGCAGGGGTAATTTGTGTTAAGACAGCACATATTGCACTCTTCTGTTGCATCAGAATCCATTTCTTTCTTAAAAGGTTCATATTCACTGCATATTGGCAAAGCTAAACCCCAGGAGGACTTCCATTCAAAATCTCCCGTTAAAACTACTATTGCTACTCTTAATTGTAGCACTGCATTACAGTAACAGTCCTACCTTGAACAGTGTTGTTGTTTTCTTCTTCTAGGTTCTTTAAATTAAAGCACTCCTGCATTTCAGCTATTTTGTCTTCTGTAAGATATGGTGGTGGTCTCTGAGATCCTGGAGGTTGTGAGTGGTAGCTTATTTTAGCTCTGGAAAAAAAAAAATCAGCATTAAAAAACAAGCAAAGATAACAGTTAAATCACTGTATTTAAAAATAAAACCCAGAGCACAAACCTGTCAAACTCCTCAACCTAACTACTCATTTATTATCATCTGTTTAACAGCAGTTAAATAGCTATTTAAATTTGACTCTGAAGTTGTCAATAACAGTATTAAGTGGATAGCCCACTCCTGAGAGGAAAGAGAAATGGCATTCTTTGTCACCACAAATCATCTGCCTGTAAAATCATGAGCTGTAAAAGCAGCTGAACCACTTGAGCAAGGGAAATAATCACACTCAATTACTGAGTTACATTTATTCCCACCCTCAGCATATAGGAACCACTATAAATTGCCACAGCAAATTTGCCATATCCTTTCCTGTCTGTAGAAGAGGACTACATGGACTCAGTATTTGAGAGGAAGGCAAATTCCCGTAACAGAAGTCAGCAAACTGGCTATGGAGTAACGTGCAACATGCTTTGACTCTGTCTCCTTCACTACTTTAGAATATTATCTATGGATGGCATTCTCTAAATCTGTTAGCCAATCCAGCTCTCTTTACTGAATTAAAATGTGAGAAAGGAAAAAAAGAAAAAAAAAAGCAGCCTCTCTTTTCTAAGTACTTCTCAGGACTCAGAGCTTCTGCTGTGCTGGATTAACAATGTGAAAAAGGTGAGCAGCATAAAGCAAAATTCATAGCATACATACCCTGTCCAGTCACAAAGTAGTAATTTAGCTATATTCTCTATGTCAGGAACGCCTCCCTTTTTCAGCATACCCCTTTTCTGAGCAAGTAAAGTTAAAAACTCCTCAGTGTTCCTGAAATCTGGGATACTATAGTGCATCATTACCTAGTGCAAAAGAAAATGGTGCATTCAGAAAGAGACACCCACATTTCTCTTAGTTTTAGGAATAAAAAAGCAAATCAAATTGGGTTACAATGAGGACAAACAAGTATGTGAAGAACCTTTTTTCTCCTGCATGTGGGAGTAAACATTACAAAGCAAAATGCTTATTTAATCAACAAATTCATCTGTCATTCACCCATACTAGTGGGTGTATAGAGACAGCACACTGGTTTGTGAAAAAAGTTATCACAGAACTGAATGGGAATTAGGCTTCAGTTAATCTACTTGAAACTAGAGTGAAATCAGAGTTGGATCTGAAGTCTTCACTGTAATAATAGGAAGCAGTCAGAGTATCTTCATTTTTCACTCTGTGATACTGTGAGATCTTAAAAGCAGGGTTTTTTAAAAATCCGAAGAGTTATTGGGAAAACAGACTCTGGCTGACAGGATCCTGGCATGCTGTTTCTGCCTTCCATTTAAAAGGATGAAGGATCACACTTAGCGTTGGATACAATAGCCAAAGTTTGCCACTCTGCATGGTTAGGGAAAAGCAGTGCAAAACCTACCAGAACTAGTTGAAGTGAAACAAACTTTGGTTATTGGCCTAAGAAACCTACAGAGAAGTCAAATGCAGTGAGGAATGTGGAAAAAGATAGAGCTCACCTGCTGCTTACTGCAGTGATTTAGAATGGCATCTACTCCTTCAAGCACATCTGCTGAGCCTGATTCTTCAGTGTCTATGATACTTCTCAAGGCTAGAGCCAGGGCATTGTTGGAAGGATCTGCAATTATACTTGGACTGTCCAACATCTTCGTCTGTTTATCAATGTGCACGATTTGCATGGACCTATTCAGAGAGAAATGCACTGTGAGTAGACAAAGATAAATCAACTAGCAAAGTGCTGGTAATGGTGAGGGATGCAAGACAAAGCTCAGTGTTGGACTGAATACACTTCATACAGAGTCAGTTTCAGTGCTTTCTCATCACATGCTTTGCATAGCACAGAAATCTAAGTGTACAAAAAGAGCAAGTTTATACACTGTATTCCCTCATGATAGCTTGCATCACACAGATCAGTATCTTTCATCCTGGCAAACTGAAATGTGCATTTAAAACTGCGCTCAGGGGCATGGTTTGCCCTTAATGGATGGAAATTGTACACAAACAACAAACTCAAGGTAATCAGAACACAGCAACAAACAGGGAAATGAACAGCTTTTTTCAGACTTGGCTTACTTGGTAACACCTCTTGCTACGCCAACATTGCAAGCACGAACTCCTTTAAGACTGTTGATTATGCTGCTCTTTCCCACATTAGGGAAACCTGAAGAAAACCACATAAATCCTTGTAAGTTAAATAAGAAAATTCAGCCTATGTAACACTGATCAAAACTGCTTCTTCCAGGTGTCTTTGGTAAAGTACATCTTCAGTGTGAGATCAGAGTTGGATCTGAAGTCTTCACTACAGAAGTAAGACAAAGTCTGTATCCTCATTTCTCACACTGATAATAAAAAGGGCATGAAAGATATCACTGAATGTAACACCACAAATCCTATCAGAGAGGAGGAAGGCAGTGCAAGCTGCATGGTATGTAACCTGCTTCTCGTTTCCCTCAGCTGGTGAATCAGCTAAGGCCTCACACAATGTGTCTTCCACAGATCACTTACACTACATGCACGTAGTACAACATAAATCGCTGTCAACTGAAGTACTGCAATAGCAAGGCTTAGATGAAAGTAAGAACAATGACTAGAAAGCCCAAAAGAAAGTCATGCGTTAGTTGTTTTACCCAATTTGTGATACAGGATACTAAAGCTTTATGGGAGGAGAAGGAAACTCCTCCTGTCTCTCAAAATGCTTACCTACTACCCCAACCTGAATGGCTTTGTTTTGAGTCTTGCCATGCTCTTGAAGAAGTTTCAGAAGGCATTTGCTTCCAAAACATTCAGTGGTTCTTGACAAATCAACACGAGCACGTCTTTTTGTGAAGTGTTCCTGCTACAGGATTCAAAGGCAAAAAAAAAAAACAAACCATGGTCAGGAGCTATTTGGGAAGATAAATACATATGCTTAGATTTATTTATCTACTGTAATGTTTCCAACTCTTATCTCTATTAGATGATGTTACTGTGTTCTTCTAAACAGAAGGAGTTAGTTTAATAAGAAATTGGCTAATCAGTTAAGTGACAGTAAAAAAGGTAGCCATCAACAGTAAGAGAAAAAAGAATGTGAACTGACTTCTAGGGCTTGTGATTTCAGTTCAGGCTGCATTGCAAATTGTTGTGCGACCATAAAATAACCACGTATGTTCAGATGGTAGAATCCTTAAATCTGCAAATTCACTCAAGAGGTTTCAATTTTTTGAAGGATTTCAAAACCTGCTCTCCGCATTGCAGTTTCTGTACCATTTTGCAGGAGGGTATTTCACTACACTGTTATCAGGGTTAAGACGTGTGAAGCATTATGTATTAATACATATACGGCTCAAACTAGCATCTTCAAAGAGTTGAGACTAGGACACAGGGAGCTAACCCCTTTATACTCTTCATGAAAGAAGTCAGGTGCTACCTTTATTGATAGCCACAGTCAGGATGAACGCAGTAGTACAGACTGCACCACCTACAAAACAATTCAGATGTAACTGGTGCAACCATCCTAAGTAGAAGATGAAAAATTCCTCATCTTCCTCCCCTCACTGTCCTTCTTACAGTAAAAAAACAAAACAAACAAAAAAAACCACAAAACAAACAAACAAAAAAAAAACCAAAACAAAAACTTGGTTTTACTCTAGTCCAGCGTCCTGGGCACAAATAACAATACGTATTTCAACAGCAAGGATTCCCACACAGTACCACAAAGCTTAGTCAAAGTGCAACGGCATATCCATCAGTCACACCAGTATAATAAAACAAGGGGAAAAGGAATTTTAAAGAGTTCCTGTTTCTCAACATGTTTCAACATGTGTGATTGCAGACACATATGACTTAGTCATGAGAAAGCCTGCAGTGCTCTTACCATAGTCCTGTCCTTCATCAGTGTTGCCGATTTAAAAGCAACCGTTGGAAGCTCCTTCTTCAAATAATTCAGCCATTTCTCTAAGTTCTCCTTTGGCACTAAATCTGCAAAAAAGAGCACAGTCCTTTTACTCATGTGAATCTTAAATATCACCGTGTGGAGAAAATCTGATGTGGAATCAGGAACTAGGCTGTATTTTGTCTATTTAGTATGTTTCTTTATGACAAATAATGTTTGGCTGAAAACTCTAGTACTGGGTATGTTCCCCGAAGGCACCCAGTGTTGCAAGTTTTAGTCTTTATTTTCTGCCTCAAGCAGAACATACCACAATTACATTTTTGGCCCCTGTATCAGGTTTTTAATGCTGGCGTCTTGCTAGGAGTCTTTGTATGGTACAGAGAGTGATGTTCTGTGAAGGATTATCCCATCATCCCTGCAAAGGCTACTCTAATAGAAAGCTCCCTTTGCTCTTGCTGTTGCTCTTGGTATTTCCTTTTCTTTTATTTTGCTGCTGCTAACCCAGTAATCTCCAGCCTTTTTAGCTGGTTTCACCTGCTTTTGTGTGGATTCTTTCATACAGCAACGGAAGAGAGAAAATACTTCCCAAAGCCAAATTTAAAATACAACTATTGCATTGATTTGCTGATCTTTAACTCAACCATTGCCTCAGTGGGGACCAGCATCGTAACCTCTGCCTACTCACCTACATTCACAAAAATATTGAAAATGTTAAAGATCTTTAACTTCTGTCAAATTTAGCTGAAACCAACCAATGCCCTCAGAATTTATTGCAAAAGAAAGGGGGTAATGTGCATTTACCTGTCTGTGGTGTTTTCTTAGCAAACTAGACTAAAAGGTGGAGGAAATGTGAACCCTTCAGTAGGGCAGTGAGCTCAGAGTTGGATCTTATGTCTTCAATGGAATCTCAGATTCCTTTAAAATCTTCTTCATAGCTCACCTACCACAGAACCACACAGTGACAAAGTAACACTTCAAGAAAACCTGTGCTTCTTACCAATTTTGTTCAGAACCAACAGTAGCTTTTTGTCTCCTCCAGAGCAAGTTACAGCTTGCTCCAGTTGAGGGCACCGGCAGCCCATTGGATCTCTTGCGTCTAAAACCTCTAGAACCACATCTGAGGCCTCAATCACCTAGGTTAGGAAAAAAGAGAGAAGACTCTCAAATCAGACATCACAGACCATTTGACAGATGACAACTCTGGAATAGCTGTGGCTTACAACAGTTACTGTTGCATTTCACAGGATGATTGGTGAGGTTTCAATAAGACTGTTCTTGTTTGAGCTCCCTTCTTCTGAACTACAAACCAGAAAGATGAAGCAATTTTCATCTTTTTCCTCCAAAGGCAAGAAATCCTTAGACAGTACTACCTCATTACTACAAGAGCTCTCTGATCACTCAGTACGTACTGACATTGGCCCAAGAAGTCTAATGCCTCAAAGTACTGGATGTCTCAGTAGCTCACACCAGACAAGACTGAAACCCTCACAGCTTCTCTCGTAAAATCCCTTACTTCAGTGTTGAAGTTCATCACAAGCAACCTTTATGCTCTGTAGCAGCTGCACAGTAATGCAAAAAAGGAAAATAACAAGCAGTCTCATTGCTGACTCTCATCAAACTATATAAAAATAGTTGAAACATCTCACCTTCTTGAGCTCCCTGCAAAATGATTTCTTTGAATTTTTATTCAGCGGTTTGTTAGTCTTTGCTTTAGATTTGCCAGAGGATTCCTGAATGCAAGTAAAAATGAAAGGGAATTATTTAATTGAGAATTAGCATATTATACTTGTGTGCATATACAGCACGAAAATGTAACATGTAACACACTGCTTAAGAAGATGTAGTTTCAGGATGACTTTTATTGCTTCTGTAAGCCTCAAAGAATGAAAATCATACCAGACGCCTACCTTTCCCTCTGCTTTTTCCTTGATTTTGGCTGCATTCTTTTTAGCTTCAAGCTTCCTCTTCTTTTCATGTTCCTTCTGTCTGTTGAGCTTCTGCTTTTGTTTTAGTTCTTCAAGCTGATTGCAAACAAAAACCCAAGCCAGATAAAACACTTTTGAAGGTGGTAAGAAGCCTGTTCTTTCTCCCCATTTACTTATTTCTGACCAAAGTTCCTGAAACAGCTTATTTAGAAGCCATGGCTGTCCAAGTAACACTGGGAACTTTTTCTGCATCCTACCCTGAAAAGAATACTGTTGCCTTCAATTGCCTCAAAACCAGAGGCAATATATCCATTAGCTACACCCCAAAATAACAGCCATGCAGCAATAACATTACAACTGATAACGGTGCTGCTCTCATGTCACATTACTCCACACTGCAGACAGCAGATCCTTATTTTCTGTATAATCACATAATGCCAAGACTCAACTTTTAGCATTCTGATGGGACACCTGTGTATCTTAGCATCATGGACAATTCTGATTACATTAAAAGTGACATTTCCAGCATGTTTATACACACAGTGATGAAATTAAGGTTAAAAATAAAAGAGTATATTGTTACACACTATATAATGCTGGAAATAAATATATTATTTTTCCAAAGTACATGTCTACTAGGACCATTTACATGATTGTACCTCTCGGTGTGCACATGTACACACACACATACACACAAAGCTTCCTTGAAGCTAGGAATGGTCTCAGTTCTTGTCCTGTTTACCACAAATTGTATTTTACCCTCTGCTTTCTTTGCTCCGCTTCCCGTAGAAGCTCTTCCTTAAACGGTGCAGCACTGGGAACACCGGGATCTTTCTTGGGCTTTTTGCGTCCACGTTTTTTGGCCTCCTTCCTGACTTTTCGGTGGTGTTCTCTGATCTGAGGACAGGAGCAAGAATATTTTCTCAGTCTAAGGCAAAAAAAAAGGGATGTATCCCTCCTGTTTACAGATACAGGTACGTTTCTGCCTTTAGATCAAAGTGTTTCGATTGCATAATGTCTCATTGTAAAGCTACACTCGAACATACCAGCCCAAAATAATGCAAAATGTAACGATGTAAAAAACCTATGCCCCTTTCTACATCACCCTTTGGCCAATGGTAACTGGAAAGAAAATTCCTCTCTACAGTCCAGACTCCTTAATATTCAAGATAACATCCTTATTGTGTACATATATACGTACAACGTGCTTCTGTAGTAATATACAAAAAATGTTTTTAGTGTTAAACTAGTTAGCATGGAGCTTTAATTAGAAACAGCCCCCCCCGCCATCTTCCCCCCCCGCTCCGTGGGACAAGGGCAGCGCGCCGGGACTCACCTTCTTCTGGATCTTGTAGCGCTTGTGGCAGGTCAGCCTCTTGCTGGCTTTCTTCAGCTCTGCAAGGCACCGCGCCCGTCAGCGCCGGCTCCTCGCGCCCCCGCCTCCCGGGGACAGCCCCGGGAAGCGGCCGAGCTCTCATCGCCGCCCGCCGCCGCCGTTCCCTCGAGCCCGGCTGCACTACTCCCTCGCCCTGGGCCGCCGCCGTTCGCTCGGCCACGGACGGCCGCTCACCCCCCCCCGCCCCAGCCCGCCGCCATTCCACGGGTCCCGGGCCGCCGCCCGCTCCCCCCGCCATTCCACGGGTCCCGGGCCGCCGCCCGCCCCCCCCGCCCCAGCCCGCCGCCATTCCACGGGTCCCGGGCCGCCGCCCGCCCCCGCCATTCCCTCGCCGCAGAGCGCTCGCCGGCGATATTGCCCGAGGTCCGCCCCCACCCGCGGCCACCGGTGCCCCCGCTCCCGCCGCCCCGGCCCCGCCGCTCACTGGGCCGCTTCATGGCGCCGCCGGGCCGCGCTCGGCCGCGGCCCCACGTGGAAGGCCGCGCTCCTTCCTCCTCCCGCCGGCGGGCGCTGCCGTAAAGCGAAGCGGCCCTTCCTCGCCGGAGGTGTCGCGCGGGCTCGGCGCGTTTGGCGGCCGGGCGGGCTTTGCGGCAGCGGCGGGCTCGGCGGTACGGAGCGGCGGCGGTACCGACGGCGGCAGCAGCAGCAGCGGTGGCGGGGCGGGCGGCGGAGGGCGAGTGCGGCCGCGGCTGTCGGAGGCGGAGCGCAGCCGGCTGGGTGAGCGGCGCGGCGCCGGGGGCGCGCAGGCGGGGCGGCGGCCCGAAGCCAGGAGGCCGCTGCCTCCCTTTGTGTGGCCGCCGCGGGGAGGCAGCGCCGCCCGGCCGCGCAGCAGCTCCACCACAGCGGGCCCCGCGCCGGGCCCGGGGGCGCCGAGCCCCTCCGCCTCCTCCTGTCACCTCCCCCGTCCCCGCCTCCCGCGGCGGCCCTGGCCCTGGGCGCGGGCCGCCCTGCCGCGGCCCCCTCGGTGTCGCTGTCCCTCACCGGCGTCCCGACCCCGCTGGCTCCGGTGTCTCCCTCAGCCCTCCCCACGGTGTCCTCCCCGCTGTCCCGTCCCCGCCCGCCGCCCCCAGCGCCCCGTCCCGTCACCGGGCCGAGCTCGCAGCGGTGACAGCGGCCTCGCGGCGGGCGGGTGGCCGAGGGCCGGCGGCGGCGGCGGCGCGGCCGCTCCCGGGGCCTCCGGAGCGAGACCCGGGGGACGGGAGCGTGTCCTGCCCGGTGTGGGTGGCAGCGCGGGTCGGGGAGGGGACATCGTCCTGTCAGGCCGCGAGGGCACAGGCTGGTCCGGGGCCCGAACTGGTGTTCTTCTTTGTCGCCTTCTCCGGCCGACGGTAACACCTCATAAACCGGGCAGGCTGCGAGCCGGGTGCAGGCAGGGGCCCGCCTGCGGGACGGTTCGGGGAAAGTACGTGTTTTGCCTCTTGTCCCAGTGCTGATGAAACGATCGATATGCTGTGCCTCTCACTTCTTTACCAACTTTGTCCTTTTATAGTGTCTGGTTGCTGCCGTCCCACTTTTCCTATGTTGTAGCTGGTTTCAATGTGATCGGTAATCGCGGGAAATTCTGGCAGTGTTTCCCTCCCTTGTTCCGTTTGCTAAATTTACCATGATTTATTGAGTATTTCTGTTGAAACGTGGGAGATCCTGATAACGATAAAATACTTTCTGTGGTATCTATCGGCTTTTAGCTTTTTTCTACTTGGAGGCAGAAAATGAAATGTGTGATAGATACCTCCTTAGCTTGTTTTAAGCATGTTATCTCAAATGCACGTAAAAACTGCTCATTTAATGAGGTGTTAGACTGGCTAATGCTTGTGGTGATCAGTAGTACAGCTTTCAGGAGAGGCAATCTTCCACCCGTTGTGTATATATTCGTATACATGTATATTAGTAATGGCCAAAGCATTTCTTATAGAGATGTCTATGGTTATGTGACATTTTTATGGGCAATGTGAGCAATTATTAAGAAGATGCCCAAGCTCCTGTTGCACAGGAGGTGGCTTGTTTGTAGCCGTGGAGATTCTTGGTGCGACCGTTGACAGTCTTGTGAGCTAGCAGCTACATTGCAGAAGAAAGTCTAGGAGACATGTTCTTAAGTAAAACAGAATACATTTCTGTGCGCAGTAGGATTATCTGTGTTTATGAGCATGGAGATCTAGAGAGAAGTTTGCATTTTGGAGCCTGAAATTTGTAGGAGTTTTACGTAAGCAGTTCTCTCACTGAGTATTCATGATGTTGTTCAGACTGTGATAGGTGTTTTGCACCTTCCTCAGTTATTAGAGGAGAAAAATGTTTTTGGAGGCTGCGTGCAGAATGGCCAGGTGTCTTGATCATACAAGTGTACACCAGCATCTGTGTATGGCTGAGAAGCTGCAGCGCACGTGCCTCAGATAACGGACGTGGAGAAGCCTATGTGCAGTTTGCAGGCAGGTGCTGGTTGGAGGCTCCCCAAATCTTTATTTCAGGATGGGATTGGACTGAGTGGACTTTTGGGTTCCTGGGTGAACCAGAATTATTGATTCCAGTAGTCCCTCCTGCCTTTCTTTCACAACCAAGAACTTGTGTTTTCTAGCAGCCTCCCCATCAGCACGCTCCTGGTGTTAGCCATTTGAGACTGTAGCGCTCAGATAAAAGTTGCAGGCAGTGCCAAAAGCAACAGGCTGGTTGTCCGTTCCTGAGATGAATTGCCTGCTAATAAAGCGCAAAGATTCTCTGTATATGCGTGTTATGAAAATGTCCAGAATACCGAACAGGAAGACAGTCTCTGTGGGGTTTTATTGAAGACAGGAGTTGTATGAACTAAATCGAAGCAATCGTTTTGCCATAAAATGGTTCTGTACATTTCGCATGTAATTTCTGGAAAAAAGCAGACTTGGAGACTGATTAGAAATTGAAACAGGTATATCTGTGGTGAACCTGTATGGCTGGATCCTTGATGCTGCTTACTTATGAGGATAGAAATCCGCTCTGAAGACTGATGGAAGTGCATCATCACTAGAGAGTCTGTTAAATGTTTCTTGACCTTAAAAATTATTTTCTTATTGTTACAAGCACTGTACTACTTTGCATTCTGTAAGCTTTACTGCTTTCTGGTTTTTACTCTCAGGTCAGATATCGCTTATGTTTACTCCCTGCTCTGCTTGATGAATCATTCTCTTGCAAGTGGCTGTGAAATCTGTAATATGCATTCAGGAACATTAGAGAAATGTGTTTTTACTGTAAAAATGACAGAAGTGTCTAGCGTTCTGTGTACAAAATTACTTTGTAGAGTTTCTGCTAGGCTAAAAAAAGTTACCTTCTGTTTCTTTCTTTTTTCTGTCACTCTAATTATTCAATTTAGTCTTTGATTTTATTCTTTAATTATCTATCTATATTATATTTATTATTAATATTTAATAATCTGTCTATCTATAGCTACTCTCCATTTTCTTCTCTCTGTCTTTCCTTTTTCTTGTCTTCCAGTTTTGACTGTACTAACACCATTGCTGATTTGCTACTCTTAGAGTGTTACCTTCTCCCAGTATCTCTACTTGGCCATCAGACACTATGAGGAGACTGGCTTTTCGAGGTGCTGGTTGTACTCTGGTAAATCTGGTAAATTATTGATTGTATGTGCACCATTCTCTCCATTTCTCTGCCTTAGGCTTTTGCTTTTCTTTATCCTAACTGTTAATTATTCCTGCCTTATTCATCTCATTTGTGTGCTTGAAATTAATTCTGTCTCTAACATAAATGCTCTAATGCGGTTATGTTGTGCTGCCGTACCTTGTAAATCAACTGAGTGCTTCCTAGAAGAAATTCCTTGATTTGGTTGGAAAATGGGTATAGGCTGGGATAGATGGATCTATTCTGTCTTCAGCCTTTGAGACAGCTACAAATAAATTTATTTTTATGATGCTGTCACTGGAAGTTGGGAAAGAGCCAACAACTTGTTCCATAAATCACCATAGTTGTTGGATGGTGGTTATTCATTTGTCACTGTTTCTGCTGATAAATGGAAAACTATGGCCAAAAAAGGAGGTGGCTTTTTCTACTTCTTGATGATTGAGCCATTCCTTCTACACATAAAGTGGGAGTAGTAGGTCACATGATGGCCCGGACCTTTTTTTGGCTTGAATCTAAGACAAGGTATTCAGTAGCCATTTGAATTTTAGTTTGTAATTTGTTTTGTTCATGTTTTTTTGTTGTTTGTTTGGGTTTTTTGTTTGTTTGTTGTGTTTTGTTTTTTTTTTTAATTTGGCATGGAATGACGTGCTTTTACATCAGAACTGAGCACTTGTCTTTGTACAGCTCTTTCCTGTAAAACAGCAGTTCTCGCTTAGTTATCATGCATGGGATGAGATAAAAATGTAGGTAGTTTAAGAACGTATCCTAGTAAGAGCTGCTAAATTCATCCTCATCACTGTGAGCCCTAGGCTTTCTGACATTGCTGTCATCAGTGACTATAAAACTGTAGGACCATTTTGATTTCCCTTCACTCCTGCCAATTTTCAAAAAGCTGGTGTTTAGATCTATGGCTTAACTGAACTGTAGTATATAACAAACATATGTGACTCATCCTAAAGCATTGCTAGCTTCATAGTTAGCTCTCACCAGAGAGTTTGGATGCAATGCCATGAGTTTAAGAACATCTCTCTTCATTATAGAAGAAGTTGGATGCCATGGGTTCCAAGAGGCGAAGAGCTACCTCGCCTTCCAGCAGTGTCAGCGGAGGAGACTTTGATGACGGCCACCACTCCACGAATATACCAGGCCCAAGCAGAAAGAGGAGGAGACTTTCTAATCTCCCAACTGTAGATCCTGTTAGTACCTTCTTATTATACACAACTTTTTTTCTTGGGGATACTGTATCCCTGTCTGGGAAATGCTGGATTGTAAAATGGATGGTCATATGTAGTACATATACACTGGCCCTGAATCTGTTGCTGCCTTGGCTAAGCTTTGTTTAGGATCTCGTTCAGCTTTGGCTTGTTCTTGTCTCTCCAGTTTCATCTTTTTCTTTCCCATTTTCCTTTTGCTGCTTTTCTTTTTTTGCTGATGATTTTAGCAGATGGAAGGATGTTGGAGAAGGAGCTGAAATCATAACGTGCAGAAGTTGAGAGCTGTGTCTGAATAGCAAATGCAGAGAGATAAGTGGGGAACAGCACAGGCAGTGATTGCTGAAGTGTACAATGTCTCTGTTATGCCTTTGAGTTAACAGTCTAATTTTAATTAATTGCAGGGCAGAAGAACTCCTGCCATTGTTTTAGATGTCTATAACTCAGAGAGAATTGTACTGAATTAATTTACATTTTGGTTGTTTTACTTAGAATTAGCATTGAAAGAAAGCTGCCTGTGTTCAAAAAAATAAATTAAAATTCTGCAGTACCTGGCATATTTGTCAGGTATGGTTCTAATGTATGAGATCCACCAATTTCTTCACACTTCTTCTTTACAGCACACTGTGGATTGACAGCTTATCTTTCCCATTGTAAGCAGGCTTTGATTTGTTACCTCCTGAAAATTTTCTCCTTTTTCATTACTTTATTGTTCTTGCATTTTAGATTGCTGTATGCCATGAACTTTACAACACCATCAGAGATTACAAAGATGAACAGGGCAGGCTCCTTTGTGAGCTTTTCATTAGGGCACCGAAGCGAAGGTAAGATCATGGTTCTGGTTAAGCCTTGAACCTGAGATTTAATTAGGGAGTAAGTGGATATTGGGGAATACTTCAGCATTAATAGCTGTGAAAATTTTAAGCTAAATTTATCATAGTTTCACACCAGTGTTTGATACGAGTATTTGATGTAATTATTCAATGTGACATGCTAACATTGGTGCCCTTTTTCAGTCAAAACAGGACACACTGAATTAATTTAAAATGTTTCTTGTGACACCTGCCTAAAACATCTATGTCTTTGACTTAGTATTACATTCCACCACTTAAGTGGAATATTTTATAAGGGCATATCTTGGGAAGTTTAATAGGTGTGACCCTTGAAAATGCAGTAGATAAAGTAAGAGACTGAATTTTATCTTAGACTCAGAAAATTGAGGATGATAACAGAACATGTAATAAAGTAAGCCTACAAGTAGACCACTGTCCAGATCTTTTAGCTGTAACAAAAATGTATTGGAACTTTCTTTGTTTTATTTAGTCATAGACACATACAAACTTTAGTGCTGTGGTTTTGGTTTTACTGCTTGGAATATAATGTCTGTTTTCGTCATTGCAACAGAAATCAGCCAGATTATTATGAAGTGGTTTCTCAGCCAATTGATTTAATGAAAATCCAACAAAAGCTGAAGATGGAGGAATATGATGATGTCAACGTGCTGACTGCTGATTTTCAGCTTCTCTTTAACAACGCGAAGGCTTACTATAAGGTGAGGAAAATACATATAAAGGCTCAAATTCATTGTAAAAGTGGTAGAGATATGTTCAAGTTCTTCCTTGGTTTGGCCAAAAAACTTTTTAGTTTAGCTTTTATTATTGGTAAGAGAACAGCACACATTGCAGTTATCTGCATATATTTCCGTAAGGTTGACCGTATCTTTGTAAGATGTCCTACTATAGCCATTTTTCTGTGGAAAACTATAAAATAATGTGGGGAGGGTCTTCATGTAGTTTTCCAAAAGAAACAGAAAGCAAAAATAGAGATGTAAACTGACAAAAATATTCCTCTGTCAAAGCCTTCCCATTTTACAACACACTCTGTGTGACATTTTGAAATAGAAAAAGATTTTTTTTCCCCAAAGGGAACAGTATATAAATAACAGCAAGCATACAGTAGGAGTGTTGAATCTTTCTCTTCCATTGGCCACTTAATAATATGAAAAAAAGGCACATTGGTTATCATGGTCAGTGATGATAGATTGTGAGTGTATGTGAAGATGTGTTTCATCAAGGGTGCAACCTCCATGTCCATTCCCCCAAACTGGGTACATGTTTTATTTCAGATGTTAATGGTTTTTATTACAGTTGCTTTAAGGAAGTGAGAAAAAATTGGATTAATCTCGTTTAATGGAAGGCTATGTTAAATACATAAAACAGTGAAATTGTATGTAGTGACTGAGATGATACAGCATATCTAAAACTGCTAATATTACCTTTCATGTTTGACTTTGGAGATGATCCAAATGACTGCTTTCTGAACCCAACCAGTGTAACCAGGTGACATTCAGAAAAGCAATGTTTATTTTGTTTACATTTGTGTGTGCCTGTAGCTTTTTGAAAAACAATCAGATTTATGGATTAATGCATTTGGACATTCTGGTTACAGTAGAAAAAGTACGAAGATTTCCAAATTCATTGTGTACTCCTGAAGCTTTGCAAGGCACTCACCCATTAATGTTGGCTTTTTCATGGTTTCTATGTGAGGGAGAAGGACTTGATGGCAGGAAAGAATGATTAGAGTTTTACAAAATGTGTGCTGCCTTTGCCTACAGAATAGTGGACTCAAAATTATGCCTGTACTGTAAAAATCTTGCATGTAGAATAGAAATAGGTAGCCGTCATTCTAGAATGAAGGAATGTTGACGTTTCCAGAGAAATACGGAGTTGTGAGCTGGAGGTATGGCACACAAACATAACCTCTTATTTTTGTAATCTTTTTTATCTTACCCATCTTTTATCATTGGAACATGGCAGTTCCAATGATGCATATAAAACAGGGACGGCTGATTCATTGTCAAGGTCTTTATTGTAGCAGGTGTTTTATTGGCAATGCTAGGTTAGAATGGAAGCCTTTGGTTTTTCAGTATTTTGGTTCAAATCTTACACTTTTGAGCATCTTGCATTAATATAGAAGGAAGCAGACTCGTGGAGCAGAATACTCTTTAAATCTGTTCCTCATAAATAACACCTGGTCTAATGTCTTGAGAATATTTAAGTCTAATAAGGTAAGCTTAAGAATAGTTCTCATATTGGTTTCTCATTTGTATTGCAAGCTGTCAGAGGTTGAGAGAGTGAAGAAGAGCGTAATCAGTAGTAATAAGGTGACATATCTGCAGGAATACCTGAAATAGAGGTTAAGTGACAGAGGAGAGGGAAAGAAAAATACAGAAGAGTGGAAAAGCAGTCTTTTTTTCTGGGTAAAGTTCTTAAGTAGTAATGTTAATAGGCACATGCTTGTCTGCCACTACGAACACAGTATTTACAAAACTTAATTTGCTGACGAATGCTTCTAGCTCTTTCAAAAAATATACCTAGGTGTGTACTCAGGTGGTAGCATGTTGTCAAGTTCTTTGGAATTTCACAGTTAATGCTGAGTTATGGAAGACTGTAAATCATGGCAGTGCTTTCAAAGATATTGGCACACTTATTGGCATTCTTCTTCCACAGAAATTAATTTTCAAGTGCCACACAATGGCAGCAGTATTGGCTTGAATCATGTTTCTGGCATACTGATATTTAGTCTGTTTTAAATACCAGTCGTGTTATGCTGCAACAAAACCTAATTATTTCTCCAGATTCATCTAATAGGCTTGTCCAAGCCTCAACCCAAGTAATGTTATTGCTAAGTTTTCCAAAAGACTTAGATGCTTTGGAGTGATAGATGTTACATTTTCTAGTGCTTATTACGATTCTTAGCATCTCTGTTGAAGAACGACTGAAGCAGGAATTTCCCAGGTTTTCTATTAATTATTTAATGCATTTAATACCTTTCAACTAATAATTTATAAATTTCCTTCAGATAAGAACGGTCTGAATTTTGAGTAGAATGTTTGATTTGTTTTTGCAGCCTGATTCTCCTGAATATAAAGCTGCCTGCAAATTATGGGAGTTGTATTTGCGCACAAAAAATGAATTTGTTCAAAAAGGTGATGCTGAGGAGGAAGACGAAGATGAGGAAGGACATGACAATCAAGGCGCAAATTCTGAATTAGTAAGTGTGGGCATGATAGGTGCAGTTGGAGGAAGCCATGGCTGTGTATGTCAGCTGACTCTGAGAGGGAGATTGGCCTCCATATGTGAAAAACCATCTTTATAGTTAAATTATGCCCCAAAAGGTATTTCCTATACAAGTTCATTAGTTAATAATTTCGCAGCATTGTATGTGCGTTTCACTTTTCCCTAGCAAAAAAAAGTTATGAGGTTTTCTGATATGGGTAAAACATGGTTCTGTTTTAGTTGAAACTAGTATGATGTGTGCTTGATATCATGCCAACATTGAGGTTTGATGCAAGCAAGCTTCATGTCTAATGACATCGTTTTCCAGTGTGTGTCCCATTCAGTTAGTGCAGCTGTTCCTGGAGTCTTTTATAAGCCAGATATGATGATAGGAAGTTGGGGCTTGTCTGGTTTTTGTGATGTTAGGATGCATGTTTTCATTAATATTGACAACTAAGTCTGTTCTAACAATATGTAACGTATGTCTGACAGTCTGCAGCGTAAATGTGAAACTAAAGTTTTCTCATGTGCTTTACCTAAATGCATAAACAACGTTGTTTTCAAAAGTTGCATCCATTTTTTACAGCTGATTTTTTCTGTCTTTGAAAAGTAAATTCGTATATTTTACTGCAACTTAAAGCACTCCACTATGGCTGCTATTAAAACTCCTTGTGATTTCATTTCTTATGTTAGTCATCTCCAGGTTACCTGAAGGAAATTCTTGAACAGCTTCTTGAAGCTGTAGCTGTCGCCACAAACCCATCAGGACGCCTCATAAGTGAACTGTTTCAGAAGCTTCCTTCTAAAGTGGTGGGTATTTTAATAATATTGGTTGTGTTCTAAGTTGGAAACCTGGACATTTATATAACTGATGTTACACACTATGATGGGCACACTCAGGATGCAGTTCTTTGTTACAGTCTCATCAGTGGCAAACTCCAACTGTTTTTGGAGCTTCCCTCCCTTCTTTGCTCCTACGCACTCATTCCCAGCCCTTCATTGCAGACTGGGGCTTGCCCTGTTCTGCCAGTTTAGTTAATTGTGTTTTTTTGGTGCAGAATTTTTAATCTTTTTAAATATGTCTGATTTCATTGTTCTGTTTCAGGGTGTGTTGTAACAAGTTTATCCAGCAAAATAAATAACTCTGAAGACCATCACCACGTATTTGGCTTTCAGACAGAACTGTTCCTTTATGTCAGTTTATTGATGGATTATAATTCCTTGTATCTGTCTTACGATCTGGCTCACCCAAATTGAAGTCTAGTGCTAGGTTTATGAAGCTTACACTGTTCTTATCTGCAATTCATCTAATAGCTAATTTTACGAGCTATTAGAATAATAGCTTTGTGACTGTTTATATGAATATATAAATTATTTTTGTTTTCCAGCAATATCCAGATTATTATGCAATAATAAAGGAGCCCATAGATCTTAAAACTATTGCCCAAAGGATACAGGTACAGTATGAGCATGTTAATGTGTCATAGTATAGACTTGTTTAACAGTAAGCATTCTAAAATTGTTAGAAGCTAAAGTTTATGATGGTAGGAAAGGCAATGTGCTACTTAAAAATCTGAACGCTATGCTGATTTAATGTTCTGTCCTGGGTTAATGCTGCAGAAGTAGCTATGTTGAAGATCAAGCATTGTAAACTGTAGTGTGCTGGCATTGAGCCTGAATATCTTGGGTTCCTTGATGTTTAATGGTTTAAAGTAGTTCCTTGGCAAGTACTGCTAATGTAAAACATTGAGGTATTGAAGCTTGGTTGTGCGTTATCATCGCCTACTTTTGTTCTAGTGCTATAAATAGATGTTTTGTACTGATGCATTTTTCATCTTACTTCTCCAGTAATTTGAAATATTGTTCTGTAATTCTAGCATTTTGTATAATAGTAAGGGATAGCACATAGACTAATTGAACTAGAGAATAAAGGTAAAATAACATTTTGTCAGAACCCTTCAACATTAAGATAATCTAATGTATTAAGTATTTTTTCAATCTTTCACTTAGCAAGTGTAAGGACTATGACTTAGCACTTCTGTTACTTTCTTTTTTGATGACTTTTTCCAGATACTTATCTGTTCACTTTATAAATTCGTTCTTATTTTTCTGTAAATGTTCCCTTTATTCTATATGAATTCCCTTTGCTTTTCACTATTGACTTAGTTTTCATGCTGTCTGAAGATTGCCGCTTTAACGAGTTCTGGTTTCTGTTGTATAGAACGGAACTTATAAAAGCATTCATGCAATGGCCAAGGATATAGATCTTCTGGCAAAGAATGCCAAAACCTACAATGAGCCTGGATCACAAGTATTCAAGGTTAGTTTCAGTTGTTCATAGTTTGATTTGAGTTCAGATTTTCTTTACAACTTTCTGTGCTGATTGATCCTTAAATGAAGTTTTAGCATAAGCCCTAAAGACTCTCTTTGCATTTTTAAAAAAATAGCTATTAGTGGCTTTTCCTTTTTTATATTGCTTTTAGTATAATTGGGGTGTACGTAATTTTTTTTTCTTGAGGTATATAATTTTTTCCGATTAAATTTTATCTTGGGATATGAGTTACATGACTTCTTTGGAGGAATGGAGGATCCCTGTAGTTGTGATTTACATGGCTGAAACTACAGGTTCAAGTGATAGTGATAGTACTCAGCTGTTATCTCTTTCCAGATTGCAGGAACTGTTTATGGTTTTCATCATAAGCTTGAAAACTGAGGTCATGCCTTCTTTGCATAGTTTTTGAAGATTCTCTTCCTTTTAGCCATATTTTTCTGACCAAATTGCATCTTCTATCTTTTTCATATTAGTTCACCAGCGTTTTGTGTACAAATTATCACATTGCTGTTTCCATGTACTCTGGAAGTAAGAGAATGTCAGTGGTAAATTATTCCTTTGTGCGCTTGGTTTTTAAGGGCTTTGTAGTACGAGACCTCGTATACGTTATTATGTAAGTGGTTCTTGGACTTTGCCAATTGCATTTGTTTGGTTTGTAGTTTCAGTTCCTACCAACTTTACTCAGCCTTGTAACCTCACTCAAAACTTCTAATCTCTATTTTGTGAACTCTTACTCTGAGTATTGAGTCCATGGGAGTAGAATGAGAGAGAGCAAGCATTGTAAAGCTCGGTCATGTAGTAACTTTTTGATTGCAAAGGCACAGAAACTCATTTGCCTGTTTAGTTCAAAGTGGTATTCGTGTAAATTTGCAAATTTTGGAATTTTTTTTTTTTTTAAAGATATGACAAAAAATGAGCTTGAAGCTACTCAGCTATTCTATTCGGTTATTACAGGCCACTGTGGGTGTATTTCAGGCAGACTTTGTTCTATACTTCATTTCTGATGCAAAATTGTTTTATATCTAAATGTAAACCCCCCTTCATTTTTGTTTTTGATTTTTAGATAGATGGATATACCTGACTATAACATTCTTTACTTTCAACATTAAACAAAAAAATTCTTTTAATTGACAGGATGCAAATGCAATTAAAAAAATATTTAATATGAAAAAGGCTGAAATTGAACACAGTGAGTTGGCCAAGTCAAGTCTCCGAATCAGGTACTGCAAATAGAGTTCTTTTTATAATCTCATATAAAAATCTCTATACACATTCCCATAATTTTACTGTGGAGAATATAGTGGAAATAATTGCTTGAAAACTTAGTTTATTGTTGATTTAAAAGTTATAAATTGTCAAATAGTTTTTGGAAGGAAACTTTTTATTGAAATACTTCTGTGGTGAAATATTTCTGTGATGTACTTGATTGTGAAAAACAGTGTCAGTGGATCTTTTATAACTTCAGCTATGACCAACTTCCACCATATGTGTTTATAAGTCAATAACAGAAAAGGAATAGTGAGGAACAAGGTGCTTTGTTGTGCTTCGCTTTATGAAAATGCTGGATATTCTTGAACCTTGTTAGGAGCTGAAACATAAGAGCTTACAGTTAATTAGGTAGGGGCAGAAACACAGGAACAAGACATCAGGGAACAGATATTTAGAAGGAAGTCCACATTATATAAACTTTTGTTTGAAAAGCAATTTCTAGCTATGAAAAGAGGCTCAGGACACTGAAGATCTGGACTTATTAATTAGTGAAGCATAGATACAGTCTTGAACAGGCAGGTATAAAACACTGTTGATAGCTCTGTTTATTTCATGGAATGATTTTATTTAGGAAACAGCATTTTCTTCCTGTGAAAATCCATGGCATACAGAGAAGTGATGCAGTCATTTTAGGTTTTCTTATCTGAAATGCAATTAGAATTATTCTCATATAGACTTTTTACTTATGAGTAACACTTAAAAGTAGGTTTAGATATATGAGCTGTGTCATTTGTCTAAAAAAAATAGAGCAATGTCTCGCAAGTCATCCAAGGAGTTAGCAAACTCTTTACAAGGTGGACTTTCTTTATGTATTTGAGCTGTTTACTGGTATTTGATGCTGGAAAATAACTGCTGTCCTTTCCTGCAAAGGTTTATATGGTACAACTGAGAACACTAGTACTCCTTTACTGAAAGGCAGTTTACATTTTTCTGTTTTCTGAAAAATGTGTAGAAGGTGTCAGTATTAAAAGTATTGCCTAGCATTATTATGTGTGAAAGAAATAGAAGTTACCTGATTGATTTTTACTATTTGGTGCTTTGAAACATTCAACCTATATAGTGGTTTTTCTGGTTCATTTGTTCAGTATTAGCATGCTTCCCATGTTTGGAATCATTGTTGGAGCATATAAAAATAGAAAAGCAGAAATGCTGTTAGGGAGTAGTTCCTGACACTTTTTTTTTTTTTTTTTTAATAATTTTCCTTCTTAAAAGTATGTGTAGTGCCAGAAGACCTTGGATTCTACAGGCACTGAACTACATATGTGTTTGCTTTGCAGTAACTAGAATTACATATAGGCATAGAGGTTTTCTATTTCAAATGTGGTTTTTATTTTATTTTTCTCACTGTGTTGGCCATTGATGAAGCTCAGGATGTCACAAGTGTGTGTCACGTTTAATTTTGAGGCTTAACTGTTTTTCTCCAAAATAAAGCTGTTTGCATAAGAAGGGATGACAGATAAATCACACTGATATTTGTTAGCTGAATTCCTCTCTTGCACTGCCAACCCATTTCCACTTCTCAACTACCTTTTTCTAGATGTTCTCTTATGTACTGTGTTCTCAATAGACCTGCAAATCCTGAAGTAAGCTGAATGTCAGAATAATTGACAGCTCCCTTCTTTGGTTCTCTAACTTGGGGGGAAAAAAAAAAAAAAAGCCTGAAGCAGGCTACAGTAATATTGGGCTGAATGCAAAAAAATTTGGGGTGAGAGAAGAGTATCATGAAAACCAAATCTTTCACCTGCTGTTCTGCATTTTACTGGTTGCTTTTTTTATTGAACCAGTGTTCCTTTTTTTGTTTCTTTCTGCTGAATCTGCATTACAGAATCATTATTTTTTATTTAAATTCCTAACTGCTTAATTGTCTCAAAGGGGAGTCTCCTTTACCTATTGCTGATTTTGGTAAAATACCCCCATAAGTTCATTTAAAGCTAAGTTACTATATTTTTCTTCTGAATTTACATCTGTTTTTCTTTGTCATTGATGGATCAGGCTCAAATTCATCATAACGCTACTAACCTAAGTTCTACAGTCGTGTTGCCTCTGTGTCAAAAATCATGCTTTTCTATCTCAGAGTTCATTATATCCTTTGTCATACTAAATTGCTCTTTGTTGGTGCATTTAACTGTCCTCCCTTAAAGTGATGAAATAAAGTTGCTTGACAATATGCACTGTTAAGCAACTTGACAGTGATTTTGTTAAGTATTGATAAAACATAATTGGATCTGTATGATTAGCTTTATCTGGATGCTAAGGAACATTTTGTTGGCTGCTTTCACTGCTATTATAGGCTGAGCTGTGTGTATAGCTATTAATCCTCAATCTAAATGTTACCTTCCTCTGACTTTATAAACAAAATAGATATTAATGCTGGGGCACTAAATGTATCTTAGTATTATTTTACTTTTAGCTTTAAAACATTTTATATCTGTCTCTGAATCTTTTGGCTGATCTATCAAAGTAATTCTGTAAAAAGCTTTATCCTTGCTGCATCTTTTCTTGGGTCTAAGGTGGGCTTCTTTTTTTCCCCTTTCCTTGGCTTGTCTCTTCTGCCATAAGGACTCCATCAAATTTGACTGCTTCCAAGCTGACAGGTCCTTCCTCACAGGGTAAAGGCAGTGTTGGTGATGAGAGAAATTCTTCTAACAAATATTATCGGTAAGTAAATTGTGGACTTGGAGGAAAAGCTGGGTTGTCATCATATGGAAATACTAAAATTTAAATTATTTTTTTTTTTAGTTGAGAGTGTTCTTCAATATTTGAGATTCAAATATATTTCAGTCAAATATCTATTAAGTATGATTTCATAAGTTACTTTGCCATAATTACCCTTCCATGTTTGATTTTATATTTAACATTTCAAAACATCTGTCGTGAAATACTCTATGCAATTATTTCCTTAGAAATGTCCTGAAGAATAATATGTTAAGCTTCATTACAAAATAAAGCAGGTGAAAAATAACATGGAAAGGTGTTGTAAATGTAGAAAAATTATATTTGGAGACTAAAAAGAAATAATAAGTAGGACTAAATAATTAAGAGATGGATGATGGAAACCAATGAAGCCTGTAAAAAGCAAGTACTGCATTTGGGATGCATTTACGGCAAACTTGCTGAGTAGACTGGATTACTGGAGGCTTTCTGGTTTATTATTCCAGTCATCAGCTGAGAATTTTGGTTCCTAACAAAGGTCTTGTGTCTACAGTCTGTGGGTTACTGTCTTGAAACAGTACTACTCCTGGCTAATTCCCTGCGTGTGTACTCTGAAACCATGGTTTAACACAGCAGCTGCAAGGATCTTTAAGGGATTGAGCATTTGTACAGAGTTGGTGTCATTTTAAGCAACGCATCTGCTTTTTCCCAGTCTTCACTTTGCTCCCACAGGGCAAGGTTGAGCCCATTGCTGGAGGTGCCTAAAGAGCTGACCTAGTAAAAAAGCAGATTGTCAGGCATAGCCTGCAGTGTAGGTATGAAATGCTGTGCCCCAGGTTTGGGACAAAAGGGAGGAAGAGAGGGATGCTGAAGAAGTCTTTGTGAGACCATACCAGCGTGGACACTGATTTACTCCACCTAGAAAGCAGAGGAAGCTGCTTCACATACGGGCACTCTGTGTGCTGAAAATGCTTAAGGTGGGGATGCGGGAATGAGAGAAGATAGCATATACAGCTTACAGCGTGCTGAATTCCTGCGTGTAGACAAATCCTATAAAACAGGATCAAATGACAAAGTTATTAATTGGGAGGGACTTGTTATCATCCCCTTTCTCCCCCAGTAATTCAAATACTCAAGTATTCAAAATAAGACAGAAGATAGATAGGTAGCTTGAGCTCTAGCTTTCTGATTGTGTGTCCAGCTTTTCAGTTTGATGGACCACCTCTTAAAATAGAGGCAGACTCATGGATCATTAACAGTTTCTCTTGTTAAGGGCTCCAGTCTCTTCCTGCATAGTCATGTCTGTATTCCTGATAATGTAGGCAACAGTCATGAGTTTCACTTGTTTACTTATATACTCTGGGTGACTGTTAATGGTTAACATGAGAAACCTTTTTTTTTTTTTTTTAATGTTGCATTTTTTTTTCTTTTTTATAGTAACAAAAGATCAGCCCAAGGGGATCGTTTATCAGCAATAACCATGGCATTGCAGTATGGATCAGAAAGTGATGAGGATGCAGCTTTGGCTGGTAGGAACTTAAATGCAGTTTCTCTATTTATTTTCTTTAATTAAAATGTTTGGAATAAGCAAAACTGTAGAGCTCCTGATACATTCAAATATCTTTATTTCAAAAATATTTTGCAGTGTTTCCAAACCTAGCATGTAATTCTGTTAAATACAATCCCTGTTTCCTCTAAGTATGAATTTATAAATGTACAGCTGGTAAGATACGGTGGGGCAAACTTGCTTGCATGTTTTGAATTTAGTGTGTTTCCAAGTATACTTATCCAAGCTTTAGGAAACTTGCTTGTTTTTATTCCTTCTAATATGAAACAGAAGAGGAAACACTGGAGAAGACATTGGGTGCTCCTTGCAGTAAAGGAGATTTACAGTGCTGCAATTGCTTGAGAGAACTCTCACTTAAACTCGCTCACACTGGCTTGTTCTCTCTTGCTCTCTTGTTCCATTGGATCCTCTAAGTACCTGTCTGGTTCTGTTTTTTTAAGGTGAAGATAATCTATATGAGGTATAAGGATAGATAAATGTTAGAACTTAATTTAGAAATATCTGGTCTAGCCTAGCAGTCATTAAATCTTGCATGAAGGTTTATGTTAAAACAAAAGCACATAAAAAGGCATGCCTTCATACAGCATCCTTAGTTTCATAATAAGCATGCTTTAGCATTATACTATAAGCATAATGCCGTCATATATGCATTATATCAGATATTTCAATATTAGTCATAAATTGTTATAGGTTGTCTTTTAAGTTAGCCTGTCTTGATATTTACATTCTCAGTAACTTCCTTGCATTCATCTCAGAGCAGTTTTCCGAAATGTTTTTGTACATACACCATTGTTTTATTTTTGTTTACATTATATCTGTATTGATGTGAAATGATGCATCTCTTCAGTAGATATTTTTTGGGCATTTATTTCACACCTGGTAATTGAATTATACTCACCACTGTTTTCCAGTGGATGGATATGCTGTAGAATTTTTTGGATCATTTTAGATCTTGCAGCAAGCAAAAGCATTTTTATCCCTGCTTAGCCCAGAGGTCAATTATTGCTTCAGAGCAGCTGCTTTCTGGGAGGTGTGAGAAGTATTTATTAGCTTGGTTCAGCATGATTGTTAGCTGCTATTTTTGCAAATTGGAATTCTGTAAAAATGCATAGCTTTTCATGTCTTTATGTGATTTAAATTCTTGAATTGATTTAACCACTTTCAGGTGCTACCTTTACCATGGGCATTATTGTTGTTTTCATGAGGCCTTTTGTATGCATCTGAGATTTTTGCCTTGCTGCTGTTGAAGCTCTCCTGTCTTTATTGTATTCACCTACGAGGCAATGTCAATTTTTTTGGCAGACTTCTGTCACCCTTAAGATTTTCTGTTCCTCCAACATACTACTTGGACATCCCTATGCTTTCAGTCTGTGGATGAAAAAGATTTTCATTTAAACCAAGGGGTCTTTTTATTAGTTGGTCTGGTATCTCATCTTTTTTCCTTCCTCTAATGCTTATTAAAATAAATGAGAACTAGGCTGCATGACTGAACATTAAGAGAACTTTCTCCTTGGTACAGACAACTAGATCTTTGTGAGCTTCTTTGATTGTAGCAGTTGCCTAAGGAATGAACAATATCTGTTTCCAACTTGGAGTTTATCCTCACAGTTTCAGAGGGTGTCATGGTATGATGGAGCTTGTAGAAGATTTCCAGCTCAAATGTACTAGGACATGAGCAGCATCTGCAGCTCCCTTGCTCCTCACTATAAATCTGTAAAGGCAGGCATAGATGGTCATTATGTATTACTTATAAGTATTTCATTTTGTAAGCGAAGCTATTTTATTTATTATTATTTTGTTTATAAGTGTTTTAAGACTGGATGCTGCTTTTGGTTTTACTAGCATCTATCTTCAGTAAGACTTTGAGCATTCATTGTTGTCTAGGTGCTTTGGGACCACAAAGGAGAGAGTGTTTAAAGCAAATCACTTACTGTGTAAAGACTAATTTTCTTTCATATAAATTCCAATACTCTGCGCTCTCTCTGCGCTTTTTCTGTCTTATCATTGAGTAAGAGTACATGTATATGATATATGCATTTATATCTGATAATAAAGCTCAGTTCCAGTTGTAAGTTAGATGGCTTCCTGCTTTTGCAGTGAAGCAAAATCACTCCATTATGAAGCTGTCCCTTCATTAGGAAACAGTCACTGTGGTATGGCATGAACAGCAGGAAAAGCATTTTGTTTGGGACTGTTGAATGGCATATATTTTGTGGTTATGGTTTACTGCGTTTGGTGTTGTGTTTTGTTTTTTTTTTTTCTTTTCCCCTGTACCTGCTAACTATACTTGTGGTAACAGCTGCACGAAAGGGGAATAACTGACTGTTACTCTCCACTGCCAGCATGTGCTTGCTGGGGATATGAGTCCTGGTGCTACTGCATGTTAAAGTCTTGCATTAGATTGTTTGTTCTGTAGCAAAATACGGATTTTTCTGTCTTCTGATCTGAATAATACATTCTTCTGAAGATAAGTTCTTAAGATAACGGGTTTCGTATTAGAACACTATCATTTTCTGAATATGTAGGAATATATGTTTGACACATCACTTCTAAAGAACATACACATCATAATGAAAATGTTCATAGCTGTGTTACAATATTATGTAAACACTTTCCTTCTAGTGCCTGTTTAATTTACTTAGATTTTTATTTTAGGGAATGCCTTGTGTTCTACTTTTAATACAAAGGAAGTACATTTCTTCTTTAGGGTATTGAACTGCTTTGTTGCTGGCTGCCACATGTCAGAGAACACTAACATACTTGACTAGTTTCTTGTTTTTTCTCTTTCATAAAAAAAAGCTTGTCTGCTTTTTCTATTCTGTTTCTTACTTTTTGATGGAGCACTCAGAACTGAACTGTTTGAGTAAACAAACCGAACTGAAATGTTTGAGTAAACAAGACCGAAGACAGTATTTTGCTGCGTAATCTATTTTGGAGACTTACTTTACCTCATAGCATTCTCTTAGCTGTTAGCATTTATCTCCATGTTCAGGCTGATATGTTAGGTACGGGAAAACATAGTGCTACCTCCAATCTTTTGTTTCTACCTGCGTTATTCTGTCCAGCTCCTGCTGTGAAGGCTGCTGTGTAGTGGATGCTAGGCCATTAAGTGATGCTGATTTGCGTACAGATACATAATTAGGATAATTTTGAGTGTCTTCCCTGAATCAGTAATGAAGGTCTTCATAACGTGTTTGCACAGCTCCTGAGGTCTGCTTGTGTTTTAGCTTGCATCTAACTTGTCTGGTAGATCTCATGCATCATACACTCACATAGATCTGCAATGTCAGACTGCAGAAGAAAAATGATAGTACTATGTTGTTACGCAGTCAGAGTGTCCCCTGGCTTTGTCATCATTTCAGTATGTCTTTACTGAACTTGTATGGAAAGCTTGAAACATTGCCAGCCTCCACTGAGCAATAATGAAAATGCCAGCTGGAAACTTGGCATGAGTGTTAGAGAACTGTCTTTTGTGTAACTGAATTACCCAGTGTGTCATCTGCCAAGCTTCCCTTCAAACTGTAACTCATAACAGGGGGGGAAAGGGTGAATAATTTAACTCTGGTATATGCAAAACCACATAGATTTTATGTTATGCCTGTCTGCAAAGTACAAATTACACCGTTTGTGTTACTGAGAAACATGGAAGGGTTGGCCATTTATTGCTTCCCATCCTATATTTACACTACCAGTGTATTTTCGTTCCTTTTGTGTTTCTGTTGCTCATGTAATGTTTCTCCTAATATTATCTGCAGTAAATGTTAGTTCTCCATAGCATTTCTTTCATTCATCCTAATCCTGAAGCATAATACATGCTTCATATAGATAACTAGAAAAGTTTGCTATAAAATTTGTAAATACTTTATTAAGAAATGTTTATGCTAATTATGTAATAATTCTAAAATATTTATTTTTCCTTCATTTTGCTGCATATATTAGAGGTGCACCTTCAGGCTGTAGTGTCAGTTTTTTCTGCTAAACTTCACAATTTTTGAATTGAGCTGTGATTAATATAGTCTAAAGCATTATAGAAGTTTTGAAGTCACCTTTTTTATATATATGCAAAAATTCATTTTTATTTTGGCCATTTTGCTTAACTAGCTAGGCACCTCTGAAAATTCCAGACATGGTTTGTCAATTTGTATTCTTGTAGTGAGGTCTTGTCAGATAGCAGAGCAGCAGTAGTTCAGTATACAAATGTATTTGGCACAAATACTAGTATTAATAGTTTGATGAGTAAATAAGGACGTAGCTGTTTTATAGGTAGTGTGTGGTTGAATAGTCCTGTTAAGTAGTCTCATATAGGAACACTCCTCAGCACTTGTAGGTAGCAAGGGTGTATTACCAGTGACAGAACTGAAGTCTCATCTGATAAGAGAGATTGCAATACCTAGATAAAGGGGGTTGTTTTTGTCAGCCTGGGACTCATAGGGTATATTTGTGATGTCCTTTTCTGAGGTATGAGTCTGACTGCCGGAGAGTGGCTGAACACCCTTGATTGTGGGACTGCCTTTTCTTCTGGTTTAGATCTTTATCCATTTGAAAAGTCAACCAAAAAACCCACTCTGAGTTGTCCTGCTGAGTTTCCCATTTTTCCTTTCTCTCTGTGCAGCTGCTGCTCGTTATGAAGAAGGAGAATCTGAAGCAGAGAGCATTACTTCCTTCATGGACACTTCTAATCCTCTTTATCAGCTTTATGACACAGTTAGAAGTTGCCGAAATAATCAGGGCCAGCTCATATCTGAACCCTTTTTCCATTTGCCCTCCAAGAAAAAGTATCCCGATTATTATCAGCAAATTAAAGCACCTATTTCATTGCAGCAGATCAGGTAAGAAAACGGAATGCAAACTACATCTTGTGGGAAACTCTTCAAGGGTTTCTTTTATTTTCAGAATCCTATCTTGTGGTCAAGTTGTCGATACCTAATGCAGTGTACACCGTCTTTCCTCTGTATTTGGTTGCTTCTTGTTTCAAGGCAGTCTGCATCAGTCTTTTGATCATCTCTTATAGATGGCTGCTGTTGGGTTTATTTTCCATGGAGTTTCATTTGTAATGTGCCTAAAAGGTTGCCATATCAATAATTCTGAAGGCTAGGTGGGCAGCAGAGATGAAAGCTTCTGCAGAACCCCCCATTACTCTTTCTTTGACCCCGATAGCTTGGTTACCTCTTACTGCCATGTTTTTTAAATTAATAGTCTTCATCAATGTGAATTGTAGAAAAATAGTTGCAATTACATTCCTTTTGTGTAGGTCACAATATAACTGTGGAGAATAATTATTTTCATTCATGATATAGCTAGTCTGAAGTACCAAAGCAGTACACCATTTATAAATCTGTGAGCCATGAAAAGTTCATCAACTGCCAGAGTGCAGTTGTTGGATTAAAAACCTGAGTAAAAAGAAGTGAGCAATATCTTTCTTTAACGGTGCGCGATAAGCTCATATGATGGATGTATGTCAGGGTCCTGAGTGCATTAATAGACCTTAACGGCACTGACCAGCCTCGGGCGGCCCTGGCCTCCTGCCCAGTGGTCTCTGGGGCTCCAGTCCCTGCCTGAGCTACACTGCAGGAGTGCTGGTCCTCCAGCTTGAGTGAGTGAGGACTGGACCCTAACGCTGTTCATGTGTCTGTAATCCACTCTAATACATAGGTCTGTAAATTTTAGTTATACCATAATATGATCTTCTAGACTTGGTACAATTGTTGAATAAGCAGTGTCTTTCTTAAATCAGAAAGTAATAAAGCCTGTTAGCCTGTTTTTACCTGTCAGACGGCATTTTGCATGTGCTGGGGAACAAGTATGGAGCTGCCATGCTGGTGGTTATCTATCCATCAGTGGCTTTAAAGCATTTTTTCTTATGTCTTAGTACAGCTGTTGGCTTGGCAAATAAAGTGTCTCATCTTGAACAAAGCACAAAATGTACTTGATGGGAATTTAAAAAAAAAGGTGAAATTGAGAAAAATCATTGACAATTGTTAGGGAGCTTTTTGTCTCCATGTACCAAAGAGTATCAGCTCAGATTATATATAAACAGATTTAATTGGGAGAGACTTTCCATTAAAAATACACTTCATATCAGTTATAGGACAAATAATTTGCTATAGGGAGGCAGCTGTGTTTCTGCTTTCCTTACAGTGTAGGCAGGTTGCATCTGGCTATGTGAGCAGTACAGAGATTGCATGCAAATGTATGAAGAGCTGTAGAAAAAAATTACTTGTTGCCTGAGAGCTTAGAAAATAAAAAGGGACAGACAGTCTTTTTAGAAATAGTGTTTGTAGCTCACAAGTACAGTATTTACAATAGTCCAGCTTCTTTTAGCAAATTCTGAAATTCAACTGTTCTTTAAATTACCACATAATCTTCACTTCTTACTATACCTAAAAAAGCCTTGAAGTGTGTATGTGCACTTAATTGATGTGCTTTAGGGAAAACTGAAGCTAGCATGGTTTTACTGATACTGCAAATATGTTATTAGATATTCAAAACTGCCACTTGTTAAGGGTGGAGGTTTTTTTGTGGGATTTTTTTTTTTCAGTTGTTGGTGGGGTTTTTTGTGGGTTTTTTTTTTTTTGTTTTTGTTTTTTTGAGATGTACCTACAAAGAGCATATCTTCTGTTCACAGATGGGGACATAAAAGTTAATTGTCCTAGTGAAAAGTTGAAGGTGTTGGAGTAAAGCCTGGCATTCCAGCCTCATCTGTTTTGCTTTTGCATCCGGCTACCTAGGCTATCCTGCCAGAGTGAACTGTGAAATGTGTGGCTGTTGCAGATTTTACAGCTCGTCATGTATTTCAGGAGTTTGTGTGTGTTAAATGCAGGAAAATCCTTACAAAATAATATATGATTTCTAGAGGGAGAGTATGGGTATGTTTTGTTTTAATGAAGGGTACATTATACCTATCCCAGCCTCTCAGTCATTTTATGAGAGTTACGAACCTCAGTCATTTGAGCTGAGTGCTGATCCCGAGCTGTTCCTGGATGTGGGAAGTAATCCTCCTGATGGCTTTAGTTTTCTGCTAGTTTCCTCCTGACTTGCTCTTTACAGAATCACAGAATAGTGGAGGTCGGAAGGGAGACCATCCAGTCCAACCCCTGGCTATAGGAGGGTCACCCAGAGCCAGTTCCTCAGGACTATATCCAGTCGGGTTTTGAATATGTCCACAGATGGAGACTCCACAACCTCCCTGGGCAACCAGTGCCAGTGTTTGACCACCCTCACAGTAACAAAAAAAAAAGTTTTGGGTTTTTTTTTTTTCTTGTGTTCAGATGAAATTTCACGTGTTTCAATTTGTTCCTGTTACCTCTTGCCCTGTCAGTAGGCACAGCTGAGATTAGTTTGGCTCCCTCTTCATTCTCTCCCAGCAGGTGTTCATACACGCACTGATGAGACCCCCACCTCAAACAGGACAAAACTCAGAACTGTAGAGCAAAGTTATCCTGTTTAGAAAGAAAGGCATGACACTGTGAAGGCTGTGACTTTCAGATGTGGTAAAAGTGCGTGGTGTGGAGGTTATTTTGCAAACTTAAATTGCTGGTGAAAAGCCATTCTGTAATTGTAAATGACTGGAGGAAGAGTTGGGAAATAATGCAGGAGAATGTGTTCAGTTACTTGGTAAGTAAGTGCTAGATCCTGGCATACTTACGAGAACTGTGTTCCTTATTAAATTTTACAGCATTAGTAAGTATGATCCCTAAGGCAAGTGGCTCAGGCTTTTCTGCACCAGAGGACGGAAGCACTCCAGGGAATTCCGTGGCAGCAGTTCTCTCCTAATACACGTGTGAGAGCGGTGTGCGTGCACAGGCACTGAAATCGGTATCTTCACTGGCATGCCCCAGTGTCTTGCACTCTGGGACGTTGTGATTGTAGTTGAGGTTTTAAAAAGTGCGTGGATCTACTGTAAAACACGGTTGATTTTTGTGTGATGTCTACAATTTGAGGATTTGAAATGAATTTTTCTTATGAACATGCAGACAATTGTTCAACAGGATGTGACACAGGAATCTAAATGTTACATTTCACTGCACTGGCATGTGTTGAGGTTCTCCTGAAACTGTGAAATTTGTGGTGGCTCTTGTTGCTTTTGGATAAATTATAAATTATTTGAGTTCAACTTACATTAAATATGATCTGGTCAAGCATATTTTGCCTTATAATTTAACCACTTCCAGTAATATGGCAAATAAAGGAGTGGAACTTATCTTGAAATAATGGAGGCTGCTGTCTGGGTTAAAGCCTGAACAGTTTATAGAGAACTTTTTTTTTTTTGTTTTTCCTAAATAACAGCTTAAGCCTAATACAAATTAAGTTCTTAATTAAAAAAAATATATTACATTAATATTTTATTATTACATTGACTTTGGAAAAATAGTATGTCACTGTGTTACGGTTTGCTTAGTTGATGAATGAGCCATTTGGGAAAATATTCTCTGCAGAGAAAATTGTCTCTGTAATATTTAGAATACCTTGTAAATTTTCACTTTATCTGAGATTTAGCAGTTCTTTCATTCCTTTTTGCACTTAATATAGTTTAATATTTGTTGAATGTTGTACAGTTTTAAAATCTTCTGTAGGTATAACCAATTTTCCTACCTTACCAGTACTTTCAGTGCATATCGTATGTATGGCCTTTATAAAATCACAGTTCAAGTAAACAAGGTTCTGGATGTACTTTATAAAAAGATTATTTCATTCCTGAATGGGGCACTTGTCAAATGCCTTTATTGCATGCATTCTTTGTTACAGTGCTTTTTCCCGAAAGAGGGTGGTCTAGCCTCTGGACTTCATAATTTGAGAGCAAGAGAAAAGAAGTTACATGATAACTGTTTTTAGCCATGTGTTTGAATATTTTTTTTTCCTTGGAATTTTTTAGGCATAGTGTGTGACTAATAAGATGGATCTTTTGATTATATGGAGAGAGTATCTCGCTGTTCTTCAGTTCATTCACATATTGCACCTGGAAGGGCTGATGAGTTTCCAGTAGACCTTTTAGGGAGTTGAGTGCCAGCTTACTGTATGTTTTTTTAATTACTATTTTGATTTTGACCAAATTAAATGTCGTGCCAGTGTTGTTTTGGGCTTAGTGGCCTTAGTAACCTACTTAGAAACTGTAACCTACCTTTTCAACAATTTTTTCCTCATTTTGCAAAGGTCGTTATGTTTAAAAGGATATTCTTCCAAGTTTTACTCATGGTTTTGGGTACAGCTGTATCACCATCAATCATTTCATAGAAATTTCTCTGGGTTTCTGGTATATAAAGTTTAGTTTGTAGTATGTTGGCAGTGACTTGCTGTTGAATAGAGCCATGGATTTGGTTAGTTTTAGCCTTGCTTTGCAAAATAAATGGATGTTTATAAAATTCTTTCCTTCCAAGATTGGTGAGATTTTTTTTTTTTAAATTTATTGTGAAACTACATTTCATACTGTAAATCCAGAAAAGGCACGATACTTGAGTTCTGCTGAGTTTGAGTATAATTAAATCTGTTCAAAGTACTTCTGTGAATAACCTTCTTCGTTAATCATCCTATTGTTTGCTGACAAGTAGTGCACTGCAGAGGTAGGAGGTTATTTGCAGACTAGACCAGGATTACATTTATGACTGTGCGTTTTTCATTCTTCATATGTGTGGTTGGAAGTTGTCTATCTTTCCAAACCATATGGGCTAAGTCTTGGTTTTTACTTTTGTTGTCAGGCCTTTCATGAATTCAACTGTGAATGTAGGTTGTTTGCTTAAAATCAGATGGGCTGCACCTTCCTTATTTGGTTGTGGATAAACAAATGCTGATAGAAGCAAGATTTTGTTTTCTGGTAAGATAGTTTGGATGATGGCTTATTCTTCCTTTTTAAGACAATGGTTCCTTTTGTCTTCTGGCTCTATGTTAAGATTTAAAGGAGTAAGGTATAATTAAACTGCTTTTCTTCACTTGTGAGCTACTGGGGTCCTCACCTTCTCCATCAGCTTGAAGATTTTGTTTCTACAGGGTCACAGGAGAGCAGAGAATCAGTGCACATAGAATGGTATATTTAAGACTAATGGCAACTTCATATGTTTTTTCTGCTTTTTTGGTGCATCAGGGTTAGACTGCTGCATTGTAATGTGCATAGGTCAGTGCCTAAATACACACAGATGAAGCTAGTGTGGGGTACCGAGGCTATGCAGAATAAGTGGTATATTTTTAGATGAAGCATGTGATAGTGGTGTTCTGGGGTCTGCATCAGCTACTTCCCTGTCCCTGGGAGAAAAGGTAAAGCAAATCCCAAATTTGTTAGTGTCAGGTGGCTTGGAATCTGCTGATATGAAGAGTCACCAGTTTCTTTTACCGTAGCATGAAATCATACAGGACCAATTTAGAATTCTCTTTTTGTAAAAAGGAAATTGTCACAGACAGGATATATTCCCTAGGAAATACTATTGCCTTCCTTGTTCTGCCTGCAGCTTGCTTTGAATTTGTTCTGCTTCGGAGGACGTGACAAATTCCCCCTTTTCTCAGTTTGATAAAACTGGCACCTAAACATACAGAATTTGGTTGAGCAGGATCAAGATATGTTACTAATAAGTAAATTTGATTTATAGTATCATACTGACAGTGTTACTTCATAGATGCTGAACTTACATGTAATAAAGATATAGAGTTGTCTGTTGGCTCTAATATCTCAGGAGGATGGTTTTTGATGTTGAGTTTTTTAGTCAGTGTAATCCTAGACCATCAGTGATTCTTTCAGGGCATTGCGTTTTTCTTCTTCTCCCCCCGCCCCCATATGCTGACAATAATCATTAATGCAGTTTTAAGTTGGGTACAGAAAAACTCCAAGTAAAGAGGAGTAGTACAAAGTGATAGTAGGGAAGAGCAATTTGAATTGAAGAAGTGGTACTTCAATTTAGATGTAGTCTTTTGGGTTACTCTTTCAGAAAGCTGAACCCAGACCTCATGCAGCAGCGATCAAAATATGAACTTGCAATTCTGTAATTCTAATTTATTAAATGAATTGACTAGATAAAAGACTAGAAACTTTTACAATTTTTATTGTTCCTGCTGTCCAGTCTCTCAAAGCTTGTTTTAGTTCTCTGGAAGAAAGCAAACATGCCAGAGTTGCACGTGAATGTTTATAAACTACATGCTACTAAAATTTAAGTAAAATTTGAGCCACGAGTTGAAAAGCAGGATTGTTGCATGCACGTTTGCTTACTTGCAAGAGGATGAACGGCAGAGTAGATCTTGAGAGGACTTTATCCCAGCCTGGTGGTTATGATTTCTGAAGCATGACTCCTTGTCCTCTAGCAGTTGTCTTTATCAGTAAAAAAGCATTGAGACATTTTAGACATTTGTCTTAAGTATTTAATATTCAAATCTAGGGCAAGTGTGGTATTCTTTACTTTATTAGATCTTTGGAGCCTAATTCTGCAAATTTGTCAGTATGAGTTACCACTTGGAAACAAATTATGCTGATGCCATCTACCTCCAAGGGGAGAAAAAAAGTCTGTTGGTCAGCATTTCTCTCCAGTACTGCTCCTTAATTGATTTCTACACAGGACTTGCTTTTTGAATTCTTTTATGTTCTTAATCTCTAAAGTAGTTTAGCTGACTTGGGTACCTTTTTCTAAGATGCAGAGTTGCCTTTAGATGTTATTCTTGTTTTCCATTAATCCTTTGAAAGTTTGAATCTATTTTATAAACATTTGTAATAACATCAGTAAACAAGAAATTACTGCGTGTTTACACACTTAATTACCCTATGTGCCTTGACAAATTAGAATGTTCTTAAATAATTATGTTTTGAAAAAATTAAAACTCGCTTTTGATGGTTTTGATAAATATGAGCTTATTAGTTGGGGTTTTTGATGCAAGTTTTTTAAGCCTTTCTATTTCCTTGAGTATTCTCTTAATGATGCGTTAGCTTTTGTAACACCAACAAGTGTTTGTGTGTTGAAGTCCTGTAACTGTTTGTCAATATTTTTGTTGGACTACAAGCATTAATTACATACATTTTACTCTATAGATTTTGCTTTCTGTACCAGAGAGTGTTCAGATTAGCTGGAGAAGATGTAAGGTGACCTGTATTGTTTGCTACTAGACAGTGGCAAGAGCGTGAAGTAGACTCAGTGTTTACATCCTCAGTATTTATGAGCATATGCATCATATGCTAGTGGTTTAGGGCAAAATAATCCTGAATTTAATGGGCTTTTCATTTTGGTTTTGATTTTTTTTTTTTTTAATACCAGTCACATATTCCTTAACGTATGCAAATAATTGTTGCTGGAGTTTTACAAGGTAGAAATGGAGGCTGACTTTGCCTTTTCTTCATGGCAATTTAATTGGTACCCAAACTCTTTTGCTTTTGGGGGAAGGAGTGTGTGTTTGGGGTTTATTATGATTATTATTATTATTATTAGCATTTTTTACTAGTCTAATGAAAATTACATTGATAACTCCTTTTTTTTTTTTGGAATGGCAGAGTGAGTGAAGCTGACGGGAAAACTTTTCAATTATCTGTTGCTTCAGTTGGAAATATTAAAAAGAATCTAAAAAATTATGCTTAAAGGTTTGCAAGATACTGATGTCTTAAAGTCTTAAAAAAGATACATGAACCTGAAATGGTTCATTTTAAGTGAGAATGGCAACAAGTAATTTTTTCCACATCTTGTGTTTAGGATATTTGTCCAAAATTCTTTTTTGCTTTTCTCATAGTCATTGAGGACATACTAGTTCTTCAGGTCTGAAAGAAATGAAGAAATACGCTACGTTTCAGTAAGGCACATACAGCTGCCATCCTGGCAACATGCAGTTAGTTGGATGTTTCCTGCAAAATGTATTTCCATCACAACAGCTTTATAGACACATGTGTGCTTCTCGGTAGTTTTTATAGCAGTTGCAGCTCTGTGCCACATTTAATCCAAGCATGACTTCCTTCCTTGGCTGACCAGTGAAGAGTCCTGTTTGACACAAGGTGAACATTTTTACTCTTTGTTTGCTGGCTCAGCTGTAAGGTCACGTTGGCGGGTAAGGTTTGGGACTAAAAGATATTATATTTATTTTGTGGTAGTGCTTATGCTCCAGCAGGCAGGTTCACATTCAGCTAGGTACTGTAGAAACCAGACTGTGTTTAAAGGCGGTGAGCAGGTTAAATGTGGTGCGTAACCAGTGGATGTGACAGGCAAGCGGGTCAGGAAGGAGGTGTGAAGGAGGATGACTGTGTTTCGCAGTTGTGGTAGGGTTTGGTTTTTTTGTTGTTGCAGATTACTATTTTCTGTGGTGTTTAATGAGGTGTTGGAAGCTTTAAAAAAAGTTGGCTAAAGCTTTCACCACTTGTGCAAGGAAATACGAGAAAACACATTAAGTTATTGGCAAACTAAGTGCTCTGATTCATCTGTTTAGCATATGAAAAATGACTTTTTTGGTCATTAGTCCTATTCTAAGTACTTTCATGTGAAGCGCACTTCTATGGGTAGCACCAATCGGCAACCAGGTGGTTTTAAGAGAAGGCAAAAATTGGAGGGGATTAGTATGAGAGGTGTTGGACACTTTTGTTTCTCACTGAAGAGGAATGGAATTGATGTTGTGTAGGGAAGGCAGTGTTTGTGGCTGTGCGGAGCCAACCCGTCACATTGACATCATACCCAGGCCCCTACAGGTCACAGCTGAGGCTTACTGGAATAGTCTCAGCGGGATGTGCTTCTGCCTCATCTGTGCCACATCTCATCCGAGTACAAAAACAGGACTTCAGTCTGCATAACTTTCAAGAGGGCAGCTTTCAGAATTATTAAAATCATTCTTGAAGAGGAGATATGTTTGCCTAATATAGTTACAATTGGAAGATGCTACTGTAGCATCAGAAAAAGAAAACATGTTCCTGTAATTAGAGATCATTGGATATTGATTTATTGTGAAAATGAAGATGTTAAAGAACTGTTTTGCAGTGTGTAACTTGAGAAATATTAATCAGATGTTCCATGCTTTTGCAGAACCAAACTGAAGAACCACGAATATGAAACTTTAGATCAGTTGGAGGCTGATCTGAACTTGATGTTTGAAAATGCCAAGCGCTATAACGTTCCCAATTCTGCCATCTATAAAAGAGTACTGAAAATGCAGCAGGTTATGCAGGTATGTGGAGTAGAACAATGAAAAGGATGTAACTTCACATAGGAATTTATTTCCCTAATGAATATTTTTCCAAAATAATTTTGAACTAGTCCTCTATTTGCAGTAGTATTTTCTTGCTTAGGGGGAAGTATGGGAATGAAGAGCATCATAGGGTGAATTTTCTTCAGCACACCTGCTGCCTTCTGTGATTTCTTTTTGTCACTTTTATTCCTTACTATGACTCTTAACCCAATTAAGTTGTGAGAAAATTGATGATGTGGGGTTTTTTAGGGTTTGCAGGGAATTGGAGGATGCTAAAACACTTCAGATTTCATGAAGTGTTCCAGCTAAGTGCTGCAGTCTGAAATGGCATTGTTTTCAAATTGATTCCTCAAAAATTTTTCTGACAGTTAAAAAGAATTATACTGCTATTTTATGTCGACCAATTTGTATTAAATAAATCACTGGAAATATTTTGATGGTGGTTTAGTCTCAAAACCCATAGTTGCATCTTTCTTTGTGCATCTGGTCTGTTCTGATGTTTAATATTGTTCTGGAAATGTCCAGCAGTGAGTTTGGCTTCAGGGATTTCTTCTTTTTTCAGGCAAAGAAGAAGGAGCTTGCTAGGAGAGACGACATTGAGGATGGGGACAGTATGATTTCTTCTGCTACATCTGATACTGGAAGCTCAAAAAGGAAAAGGTACGCATTTCTGTAGTTCCTGCGGACCATGACATTGCTACATCTTGTATCTGTTAAAGAGAATATTAAGCCATGGTTTTTAGCATTTGTGTAAGGATTTGTAGTTCTGAAACTTAACCTCATTAAGTGTAGGTTCTAATTAATTCAAAATTGTTTGCTGACTTTATTTTCCTTTTTTGGCCTGTTAGTTGGCAGTTGTCAACATCAGTTCAGTAAGTGGCATGGACACTGTAGTTGCAGTGAATTAGGTAATTTTATCAGTGGATTTCAAGATTTTTATTTGTGTTTTTTTTTTAGCCTGGTGTGTGGACTGTCTTCATGGGTTGTTAGCAATTATTGCTTCTTTTCTACTACTTCGCCGATATATGACTATTTATGTAGTCTGTGTAGCAATTTCAGAATATAATTAAAGTTAACACTATAGTGGAATTAATTTTTGAAAGTTTATAGTATTAGTCTACAAATATTTTTATTTGGTGAAGTCTCCTGGCATAAATATTTTCATATTCCATGACCTGAACTCTGCTTGAGGATTTTTCATCCTTAATGTTAGAGGACTGTTTCTCTCTCCCTTCTGAATTTGCACTCTTTGGTTACTTACCTGTCAGCGGCTGGGCCAAAGAGGATATTTGACAAATAGATGAACTGAGTATAATAGGTTGATTATTCTGGATACTGTAATGTAAACAAAATTCACAATGATTTAAAATATACTCTTTTAGTAAGCAATAATGATGGTTTATGGAAAGTATTCTTTAACAGTGATAGCTGTTGTGTAATTAATATTAGTGACGTATTTCACTCCAACAAGTGATAGTTTCTCTAGTCTGCCTCATGGTATCATTTGAAATAAGTTCCAACTTCTGATAATATTACTGCAATAGTAGCAACTGCAAGCATAAAACTGTAATTCAGCATCTTTCTTTGGTGTTGCTTATGACCTTCAGCTTCCTGTATTTTTAGTTCTTTGTTCTGTCAAAGTGACAGCAGTTGTGGGGGGAGGAAGGGAATGAAATAGAGCATCAGCAAAGATTCACTTAAGAGCAATCAAGTAAGTGCAACTATGTACACTCATAAAAAATCTGCAGAGAGAAAAAGTTAACATGGATTTAGGAGGTGGTACAGCCTAGGGATGCTAGGAAGAAGAAAAGTAGCGGTACAGTAAGACAGACCACAGTACCAAATGAAGATCAGGAAGGAACAAATTGCAAAAATTGCTAGTTTTGCAATCTTCATATTCAGAAGAGAACTACTAACCTAATCAAGCAAGTCAAACTGTCATCAGTGTCCTTTTAGTCCTATGTTGCTTTTGATCACCTTGTGCAAGAGCATACTGAAATGCTTAAAAGAAAAAATCTGTCAGGCCTTGTCATCTAGGAACAGTAAAAGAGAAAAAGTTGTGTTCATAGGTAAGGGAAATCAAGGTGATTTTATTTTCTTCATGCCTGAAGAGAACCTGAAAGTGCTTTTGATGTTGTCAGTTCAATACTTGTTACCAGTTTCACTTGCTGAATGATAGGAAGTGAAAGAAGACTGTAAATGCTGCTGATAGCAGAAGTGAAGCACTGAGAGGAATTCCAAAATATTGCTGAAAAAGAAAACTAATAACCCAGGCAAAATTCATCCCATTGGGAAAATAATAGTGACAGAGAAGAAAGTTGTTTGAATGTCCCCTTTTATGTATCAGATGCATGACCCGAATCTTGAGTATTGGCAGGCCTTTTACTATTTCTGCTTTGGCTTTGCTTTACCTACTTTCATTGAACTAAATGTTAAAACTTGGAAACATGTTAAAATGTGGAATTTGAAAGCATGTCTCTGTTCTGGCATTGCTCATCTGCTAGTGTGAACCACTAACTTTCCAGCAGTGAAGATAATGCAGAAAAAAGTTTTTAACCTATAGAAGATACATTTCGAATTTTCTCATGTGTTGTGACGTTAATTTTAATTAGCTACTTTGCTGACCTCGCCAAGGAGCAAGAGATATCTGAGGCATGAGGCTATGCTGGATTGGATGTATTTTAAATGTAGGAGGAAAAGAGCCAGATGATGGAAAATCTGTGATGCAGTTTGGTTTCTAGAAAGTTGTACAGTGGTGTTTTGCACATTCTGCTAATGAAGATAGTTGTTGTTGTCTTTACAGAGAATTTAGTCAGAGTTATAACTACCCGAATAAGTCTTACAGAGATTGCCATTGGAAGCTAGTTTAAAAGTGCTTTGTAGAGGGTGCATTGCTAAGAGTGCCACGGTGTCTGAGCTGAGATTATATGTTATTAACATAAGCTTTCCTCTCCCTTGTCTGATTTGCTTATAGATCATGTAGTAGATGTACAGGGAGCCACGTATAACTGTTTTCCTGATAAGCTGTGTCTTGGTTGTGCTGTCACGTTTCTTGAGACAGCCATAATAGCTACACATAGAATGACTCTAAAGTTTGTGGTGATAGCATGTATGTGGCTGTTTTCTACCTGAGTTTGCAGTTTTGGTGAGCTTTATTGACTTCTAACTTCATTTGACTGTGATTGACAGATATTTAAGCAATTCAGACCCTTCTTTTTATTATATTCTTGCTGTCCTTATTTTTCTTGTATCTGGTACTGAAGAAGATACAGAATTACTCTGAGATAAATAGCTCAAGACTTTGATATTCTGTATTCAGCAGAGGTAGTCATGAAGATACTGGCTGAGGGTTTTTTCCCTGTTTGCACTAGATCTTGAGGTCTTGCATTCAGATGCCTCGTCCTGACTGATGTGTTTTCTCTGCAGCCGGAAAGTGCTTAGAGCTCCTTTTGACCTTTGCACTTTTGAAAACTACTTATTTGGTTTATTCTGTAGAACACTTAAACTCAAAGTGAATGAGAGAAAAATCATATCTTAAAGTTGGTTTCCTCTTTATTTAGCAGACTGCTGGTTATGCTGCGGTCCTTATTTGCAAATGGACCTATATTTGTAGTACGCTGTCTTAACGTTGAATTTCTTGTGTGTGTGTCTTTAGGTGGTTGTGGTTGTTTTCTCATGCTAGAGAATAATGTAATTTTGATGTTAATGTTAGAAGTGGGGAAAAGAGCCCCTGACATTTACTCTTTTCCTTTTTGTTCTTCTCCTTAACCTAACAGTAAAAAGAATATACGAAAGCAACGAATGAAGATCTTATACAATGCAGTTCTGGAAGCTCGAGAACCAGGCACAGGCAGACGGCTCTGTGATTTGTTTATGGTTAAGCCATCCAAAAAGGACTATCCAGACTATTATAAAATTATCTTGGAGCCAATGGACTTGAAAATGATAGAACACAACATCCGCAATGATAAGTACGCAGGGGAAGAAGCCATGATTGAAGACATGAAGCTCATGTTCCGAAATGCAAGGCATTATAATGAGGAAGGCTCCCAGGTAGTGTTTTGATTCTACAGTCACACTTATCTCTCTACTTCATTGCAGACACATAAGTTATGTTAGGATGATTCAGCTTTGACTATTACTCACATTATTTATGGTAATTGTTTATTGACCTAAACCAGAAATGTGGCTTTTTCTTTCTACTGGTGGTTTAAATTCTGTCTTCGCCTATAGTTGTATAAACATGAAATGCAACACGCTCCTTTGTGAAGGTTAGACTTATTTCCTGTTAGCTAAACTTGTTCCTCCACTACAAAGAATGTCAGCTGAATGTTTCCTGGTATGTTTTAAAAAAATAAGCTGGTTACTAAATTCTCATTATTCATCCTCAGTTGATCACGTGAAGGTATTGCACAGTGAAGGGTCATCAGCATGTGATTTGGAGCTCAGAACCTCTAAGAAGCGATGTCTTAGTTGGAAAGAAACCAGCTTTGTTTTCATGGAAGTGGGAGATCAGACTAGAAGACCTGACTTGTTTAGTCTAGCAAAAGGAGTCTGAAAGGAATACACTTTTCACTTACAAATATATTGTAGGGTGTTTCTATATCGTGATGTTTCTCAGCCAGCAAGTGTGATGTTGCGGAACAGAGTGGTGGTAAGAAACCTTCACCTATTTCTAATGAGGAACTTGATCAGCTACTGTACAGGACTTTATGATGAGGTTGCGTTCACCAGGGTTGGATTTGAAGACCTAGGAGGACTGTTCTAGTCTTGTGTACCTTGATGGAATCACAATAGTTCAAGAGATCTTTCATTGCTCAGCAGAATGGTTTGATGAGGAAGTTGATAAGACAACTGCACCTTGCTGTTTTGTAGTCTTTGGAATAGAAATGCAGCCTAATTGCATCATTTATTCAAGATTTATGTCTCCCTGATTTAGATGGTGTTCATCAGTTCTGCTTCTCTGTATAAGTCTATTGAAGGTGTACATTTGAGAAATAAGCCCTTCTTTTTAATCAACTACTTGGTTTTGCATTCAGCTTCTTCAAACTTACATTTAAATGTTTCTTGGGGGCTGGTTCTAAACTAGTCTAAACACAGTAAACCTTGTTTTGTTTTGGTTTTTGATTACTTTACTGATTAATAGGTATACAATGATGCCCATATGCTGGAAAAGATCCTTAAAGAAAAAAGGAAAGAACTGGGACCCCTAGCTGAAGATGATGATGTTGCATCCCCTAAACTAAAGCTAAGTAAGGCAACCTTGTACATTGCTATGTCTCATTTCAACACTTACGAAAACCCAACAATACAGATTAACAGATCTTCCTTTTAGAATAGAAGTGATCTGCAAATTTACGCTGACATGCAAAGCAGAATTATATTGTTAAAATCATGACAGCAGTGGTGTGTTTATACGTGCATATAATAGAATTTAGTTGTTGCATATAGCGTTTTCTAAGAAAAGTAACTTAGAATGAAGAAAGAAAACTTAGGAATGGTTGGAATGACTGGTGTTTAGTCATGTGGTGTTATCCAAATGTTAGATGCTGCATTATGTGCTCAGTACCACTTCATTAGCACATTTAATGTGTGCTACTGGGATTGCTTACAAGTAAGGTGCTTCTCAAACTGAGTAAAGCTCTTAATTTCCCTGGTCAAATGTCTGGGATTTCCACAGAATGATAAAACAAATGTGGGCTTTATTTGGAAAATTATTGAAAGCCCTGAAAAACACAGAAGCGAAATTTCCAACGTCTGTTCCTAGACCTGTTGCCCTTAAAAACTAGATTTGCTACTACTCAAATTTATGTCCCCTTAATATGTGTTCAGAACTTAGCAAACTGAGAAGGTTAAAATGCACAGAAAGGCTTAAAGAAAATAATTGCACACAGCCTTCTTGAAATAGAAATGTGCAGCTCTGAGGTAAGGTACAGGTAGTAGAGAACTCACAGACAGAGACTATGCAGTACAGTAACAGAGATCCTGAATTAACCAAAAAGCTAATCCGATTGATAATCCCACGGGAGGCCTTATTTTACATGTCATAATCCTCTAATTTGGCATAAACTTGTCATAAAGGAATCTGATAAATCTGATTTAGAATGCTTAATTTTAGTGGTAGCAAAAACCCTGTGATGACTGGATTTTTAACGGCTGTAGAGAGAAATTCATGTAGAGCTAGTAAGACCAAATTGAATTTGGAGGAGTTATTAATAACATTGGGTAGGAAAAGATGTTTTCCAGGCTTAAGTCTGAAGAGACCTTCACCAGCTGGACCCCATAGGGTTCTGTGTTTGCCAAAAATAACATTAAAAAAAAAATAAATTCATACAATTATGAAAAATAAAGGAAGCTACAACTTGGGGTGGGCTCCGTGTTGTGAGTCTTCTGCTCATACCATAAAGTGGTTCTTCAATAAGCAGTTCTTCAGTGGAAAGGAGATGGACAAAGAAGTGTGCAGCTCTGTTTTAGTAATGATTTTTTTCTCCCCCCCCCCCCCCCCTTTTGTCTGCTTAGGTAGAAAAAGTGGCATTTCTCCTAAAAAATCGAAATACATGACTCCAATGCAACAGAAATTGAATGAGGTGTATGAAGCAGTTAAGAATTACACGGATAAACGAGGCAGGCGACTGAGTGCCATCTTCTTGAGGCTGCCATCTCGGTCTGAACTTCCTGACTATTACGTAACCATCAAAAAGCCTGTTGACATGGAAAAGATCAGAAGTCATATGATGGCAAATAAATACCAGGATATTGATTCCATGGTAGAAGACTTTGTAATGATGTTCAATAACGCTTGCACATATAACGAGCCAGAATCTTTGATTTATAAAGATGCTCTGGTCCTGCATAAAGTTTTGCTTGAAACTCGGAGAGAAATAGAAGGAGATGAGGATTCTCACGTGCCCAATGTCACTTTGCTAATTCAGGAACTTATCCATAACCTTTTTGTATCTGTTATGAGCCACCAGGATGATGAGGGCAGATGCTACAGCGACTCCTTAGCTGAGATTCCTGCTGTTGATCCCAACTTCCCAAACAAACCTCCTCTGACTTTTGATATTATTCGAAAAAATGTTGAAAATAATCGCTATAGAAGACTGGACTTGTTCCAGGAGAATATGTTTGAGGTACTGGAGAGGGCAAGGAGAATGAACAGGTGAGCGAAGCCATATTTTTCAGATATTCCTTTGTCTTATCACATGAGTTTTGCATGTTAACGTCAGACAAAGGCTGAAGTTTTTTTAAGGTGTTTGCTTTCCTTAATATGGGTGTTTAGAAAACTAAATCTCAAAAACTCTATCAGGTCTTCAGTGGAATGTATGCTTTCATTTAAAAAGAAGGAAAAAGTTAGGCTTCTGCCATGAGATAATTTTGATGTTAATCTTCCAGAGGCACACCTCATGAAAACCAGGTTTGTGCTAACTTTCAAATTGAAAAAATGAAGAGGAGCTGTTTGCTAACTGCTTGACTAGTGGATTACTCTTTTGGAGCAATCCCAGTTGTATGAGTTATGGTAATATTGTGTGAAAACTACGAACACTTGCAACTTCTTGCAGCGTTCTACTTGAATTGGGGATGTGCAGGTGAGATCTTGACTCTGAAGGAGAAGAGGTAAAAAATGATATTAAAACATCTACTAACGGGGGTATGGGTAATTAAAATAAGTCAGTTTTGTTAATAATCATGTTATTACTTAAGTTTTCAGAAGTTAAGAGATTGTAGAGGTCCAGTGGCAAGTAGTTTTGGTTGCAACCACTTGCCTTTGATTTTTCTGGTGTTTCAGGACTGGTGTATGCAAAAATACTGTTTTAGGTAAACTATAATACAAACTGACAGCAGAGTAGCAGGTGGAGCATGACTTGCCAGTGTCTGCTGCTGCTTGTTATGAGTAAGCACAGAAATCTATTGGTAGAGCGAAGCTGTAGTTCTATCACTAAGTGTGGCGATTGATGGGTATGTGTTTAGGATTGTGTTTGACTCTGCACAAACTATGTTTCTGCCCTGTTGTATGTATTTTTGTACAGGACTGATTCGGAGATTTATGAGGATGCGGTTGAACTTCAGCAGTTCTTTATTAAAATTCGAGATGAACTTTGTAAGAATGGAGAGATTCTTCTGTCACCCGCTCTCAGCTATACCACCAAGCATCTTCACAACGATGTAGAAAAGGAAAAGAAGGAAAAGCTGCCCAAAGAAATAGAGGAGGATAAGCTCAAAAGAGAGGAGGAGAAGAGAGGTAGCTACTTTCTTTTCATTAATTTTAAATGTATTAATTGAAAAATGTACCTATGCATATGATGTATGCTCTGTTGTTGCTGCAGCTTTGCCTACTGAAAGGACCTTAATAGTCTGGTTGTCCACCTTGGTGGAAGACCACCTTGGTCTTGTATTTTAAAGTTATGAGATATTTATTTTATTTTGATTCTTATCAGCCATGCCAGACGGCTTTAAGAAAGAGATGTAGGTAGATACTAACCGTATGTAAACTCTTTAATCACAACACATTGGGGTACCAGTAGTGTTATTTCAAGGATATTATAAAAGAAAACAATAGTTTTTTACTATAGCTTTCTGCTGATAATAAACTTAGCAATGACTGTTCCAACTGACCTTTTAGTTGTTTCCTTTTTGACAAATACTGGTTTCTTGATATGCTGATGGTGTTGTCTATGATGATGCTTTTAACACTGCTAAAGAAACAGTATTTAAGTAAGCCTTTTGCGTTTCTTACTTGGCTACTGTGAGTGTGAAGAGGAATGGGCTTACACTATTTCATAGGGCAAGAAACCTGCTGTGAAGGTCCTTTGTGTTTCACAGTTCCTGGCTGTTACTGTCCGTATAATCGTTGTGGAGGATGTCTAGGGGAATGAATAAAGCTTTCTAATTGCTCCTTTCCACAGATGGGAGCAGAGCTGTTAGCTCTCTGTCCTTGAATTGTCTCTCTAACATGGTTCATCTTCCCACATAGCACTAATGTCAGCATCAGTAAAGTCTGGTTGCTCCAGCCAGCCTCAGTATTATAAGGGGACAACAGCTGTGATGCCCTTTTTCTGTCTTCCTTTGAGAGCTAAAAATCCCAAAGAAAGCAAAACGTGCCTTTCTGAAGGCTTCTGAGCTCAGTGCTGTCACTGAGTTCCTCTTCACTCACGGGGAGGAGGGCTCAGTAAAATTCAACTGAAGAAGGGAAACCCAACCTTCAGCAGCACCAGTAGCAGAAAGGCTAGCAGCACAAAACACGCTTAAACCCTTCCTTCATGCTGGAAGTCAGTGACAGAGGGATGCATCAGGTATCATGTGGCACTTCTGCTTGTGGCACTTCCACGCTCAGCAAAGTGTGAGGATATTCATATCAGCAATCTTGGCTAACGTAGAAATGTGGCATTACTAACATCTGTTTTTCCTTACTTGAAATAAGAAGCTGAAAAGAGCGAAGATTCTTCTGGATCAGCTGGGCTGTCAAGCTTGCATCGGACCTACAGCCAGGATTGCAGCTTTAAGAACAGCATGTACCATGTAGGAGATTATGTGTATGTGGAGCCTGCTGAAGCCAACTTGCAACCTCACATAGTCTGTATTGAGAGGCTGTGGGAAGATTCAGCTGGTAAGGATGTCTTTGCTATAGGAAAACAATATGGTGAAACTCCTTATCACTATTTAAAACTTCCAATTTGAGCTTTTTCTGTGCAGATGTTATTTATTTTATTTGCAGAAGTATGTGTGGACTGGTGAGTATTTTTCTTGTTTCTGAGTTCCTTTGTTCCAAAGAATACTACACATATAAAGTTATTGGATCAGCACATGCTTTTTTGTTGTTCATCTCTACCTACCCTCAAATTGTAAGCATCGCAGAGAATAGGCTCTTCTAATTGGGATAGGCTCCTTGTAATTTAGGTGCAGAAGAACACATGGGGTTTTTCTGTGCTGAGAAATCTGAATCAAAGTTGGGCACATTTAACTGCAAATGTTCCACAGAACCTCAGTTTCAGAATGTGCCTCTGTTAAATTTCAGAATTGAGCTGAATCTTGCATTTCCTAGGACAAATCAAGCCATAACAAGGACTCTTTTGTTTTTTCTCATCAGTGATGCCTTCTGTTTGCAGCAGGTACTTCTCTTAAGTGTAAGGAAGGCTAGAGATATGGCAAGAGTATCAGATAAGCATGGTGCACTCAGCAATCCTGGAAACTATAGTTGCTGAGAACTACAGTGGGGTATAGTGGAGTTAACCATTTTGGTCGCACTTTTGTTTTAAAGGTGTGGAACGGGTGTGTTACAAGGACAGATTAAAAAGACTGTGACTCTCAAATTTGGAGAGGAGAAATGTAAAGCAGGATATAATTAAGGTTTACAAAATCATGAAGTAGGTAGATAAGGTGAAGGCAGAAATACTATTCAACGAATCCAGCAGTACTAGAGTTAGAGGGCACTCATTGGCACTAATAAATCAGATTAAAACATGTGAAAGTGTTTGTCTTTTTAATACAGTGGGTAGTGACCCTCCTGGCTTCCCCAGGACCTTGTGGAGGCAGATTATGTCAGCAGGTTCAAAAATGGGTAGGACCAGTCCATGTACAACAGGTCTAAACAAAATAATAAAGGGAATAACCAGCAAATAATAGCCAGATAAAGAGAATAGCTCTCTAACACCCCTAATGCAATGACTGTAGAAGGAGTGGAATGAGTTACGGAGAGTGGCCAAGATCAAATGCATTCTCCTGGTAGCCTGTTCTGTTCAGTCAGTTGGATGCAGTGTATTTGGGTAGATGGACCATTGGCCCGTTGGACGTTTCTTATGTTCATTTGTCTGTGATGGAGAAAGTGAATAGCACTTTTTATTCTGGTTCAGTCTACAGATCATAGATTTTCTTTTATTTAGAAAAATAGTACATATTTGTAACTTCTTTATAAATCATTGTTAACAATTTGAATTTGTCACAGCATAACATGGAAGAAATAGTTCTTAAAAAACTTGAAAGCAGTTGTCCAGGGTTCTTCAAATAATCAAGTGATTGTTGTGTAGACTTTGAAGCCATTTCAAGGCCTGAAAGTCAAGATTTATAAAGAAGTTGCAGACTGTTTCCTGAAGTCATCTGACTCAACAGAACTGATTCCTTCTTTATTTTGCTGAGTCAGGTTTTACTGGGGAAAAAGCAGTTTGCAGGCTTTTTAAGCCACCTGGTTTTCCTTACCTGAAACAGTTAAGGAATCTTGTCCTGTTTTAAAACAGTTTACTCTCAGTATAAGTGACTACATGGCTATTTGATTAATCAGTCAATCTGTAGTTGTTTTTTCTTGCTCATGCAGTAGAGAATATACCATTTTACATCTTTTTCTTTCTCCTTTCTCTTTTTTGGTGGTGGTTTTTTTTGGTTTGTTTTGTTTTTTTAAGGAGAGAAGTGGCTCTACGGCTGTTGGTTTTATCGACCAAATGAAACGTTTCATCTTGCAACACGAAAATTCTTGGAGAAAGAAGTTTTTAAAAGTGACTATTACAATAAAGTTCCTGTTAGCAAAATTTTAGGCAAATGTGTGGTCATGTTTGTTAAGGTGAGAGACTATTCAGACTAATTTGTTAAGCAAATCATATGTTCTCTGCTGTTTTCTTGAAGAAATGTGGGTATTCTAACAGAGACATTCTGCTAATACTTAAATAAAATAGGACTTGCTCCTGTGTACTCTTTGTATTCTTCATTTGCTTCATGACATATGTAGTTCATCCAGGTGATGGTGTGTCTTGGTGCTGATTTGTTTGTAGAATCATATGCCTATTAGATAATTAGCTAACTGTTTTTTCAGAGCATGTAGAAGAGAAATTGCAGGTAACTTCTTAAAGGTTCCCATAAAAGCATGTAGGATTTAGGTTTGGTAGAGAGGGAGGCTTGAATGGCTTGGTAAGAGGATGAAGTCTTTCACCTCTGTCTCAAGTTTGATTCCACATCATCCTTGTGCTGAGGATTTTTGGCTTGCTTACAACATACCTATCTCAGCCAGTTTTTAGAAGGTAGTGTGTTTTTATGGAAAAAAGTGCTACAGCTGCTGAGTACGTGAATGGTTATCACAGTCACATATCAATGAGCATGGAGCTTATTCCTCCCCCCTGCCCCCGCTCCCCAAACCTGGTGGTCATGTCCTCTTTCCAAGTCAAAGCTCAGAAATCTTGTAATGGTGGTTTTGGGCTGCAGATCTTGTACTTGTTAATGTACCATTTTGGTAAATGAATAAAACCTAACATTTCTCACATGATAACCTGTACTGAATTTAGCTTCTTCTCTAAGGGTGGGATTTCTTGTTGTTAGCTTTTGATTTTTAATATAACTTGGATGTCAAACTGGAAGAAAAGAACTCAGCAGAAAAGCTTTATTAGTCTAAAAGTGTTTCTGATAGAAACGTAGAAAAAAACAGGAAGCATGAGAGGGAGTTCACTGTGTGTCTGGGGGGGGTGTGTGTGTTGCTGAAATATTTCATCTTTTTTTCTTCAATCTGCAGGAATATTTTAAATTGTGTCCTGAAAACTTCAGAGATGAGGATGTCTATGTCTGTGAGTCACGTTATTCTGCGAAGACAAAATCTTTTAAAAAGATAAAACTGTGGACTATGCCTGTAAGCTCTGTAAGATTTGTCCCACGAGATGTACCCCTGCCTGTGGTCCGTGTTGCTTCTGTATTTGCTAATACAGACAAAATAGATGAGGAGAAACATGCTGAAACATTGGAGGACAGTAAGGTGGGAGAAAGTATCCTTCATCTTGAAAAGGTGTGTAAGAAAACAAGTGGAACATCGATTATGTTTGACAGATAAAGAATGACAAAATGCGAGCCCTCATGACTTCGGTTTCACAGCATCCAGACACAATAAAATATAAATAAACACAATGTTTATGTTATAAATTATGTTATACACATTTGTAAATAAATACAAACAAAATATAAATAGACTAAACAGAAAATAAACCATATTTGCTAGATCCTACAACTGCTTTCTTGTGATCATGTGGAGGGGTTGGATTTTTTTTCTACCACTTCAGAGAAGAAAATTACACTTTTGCTTTAAAGCTTGCCTTAAGCCTAAAGAATCAGTAGAACTAAAAGTCTAATTTTAGTTCATGGCAATGCTGAAATGCTTTATTATGTAGTATTTCAGTAACATAGTAGCTAGGCAGCAGTAAGCAATACATAATATTCTGTTGTTTGTGACCTATTTATGGCTGATAACTGAGCGGTTTATTGTTGAAATACTTAAGAATATTTCTGTCCAACATACTGGGTAAAATGGTTTATTGTATTTAGAGTCATAAAAGAAATAAATTTAAATAAATGTATTAAATTCAATTAAATTGAATTAAATTTATCTAAAATAAATTTAGAGCCATAAAAAAACCAAACTTAAGAGTCATAAGATAAATCCACTTTACACTGAGTTCTCTAACAGAACCTTAGAACAGAATACCAAGCACACTCATTGTCAGCTTTAATCAGACACTTAGTATATATTGTTGTGTTTATTCACATCATGACAAAAGAAGGAATTATTTCTTCTGAGAGAATGAAAACTTGTGGGGTCTTTTCCTTCCACACCTTGGGGAGATAGCCTGTGTTTTCATTGGCTTTCTGAAATCCTAGATGAAAAGGTCAAATGAGGCACAATGTGAGTTTTGACTAAAAAATAAGAAATAGGGCAAATGGTTTGAATTTACAAGTAGTACATGGAGTGTTCATATTATTGTATATGAGAGTTGAATCATTAAGTTTCTATGGATGTTAACTTGGCCATTTACTGAGTTCTTGCCTCTTAAGCATGTTATTGTGCTTTAAAACAAACCATCAAAATAAGCTGATGAGGCTTGGCTTGGCCAGTTAACTTTGAAGCAGTAGAACAAAAAAGGGCCTGTAAATTACTGTTCTGGCAAAATTACAGCTTTGTGAAATAGGAAAGCTTGCGACATACATGGAGGATATCTTTGGCTTTGCTATTTCATTTTTAAATTTAAAGGCCCCTCACTTTCACATGTACAGCTGTTTACTGTTTACCTATTATTGGTAACGTAAAGATAGAGCAAAGTCTTTCACTTGCACCTGGCGTCTTTTTATTTATGTGTTTGGCTTTCCTTCTTCCACAAGTTTCTAAATGCATATTCTTCTGCAGGACAAAGAAGATGTTCCGGTAGAGATGTCCAATGGAGAACCTGGTTGCCATTACTTTGAACAGCTCTGCTACAATGACATGTGGCTTAAGGTTGGGGACTGTGTCTTCATAAAATCACATGGATTAGTGCGACCTCGGGTAGGAAGGTAGGTATAACTTCTTTGTTTGCAGTTTGTGTCTATAAAAATAACTTGGACAAAAGACGGGCTTGTTGCAAAAAGTATCAAAGAGGGTGGGAAGAAAACTGGAATTAAGCTAAATGTTACAAGCTCTTAATAGATTCAGGTAGAAGTTTAGCCGCCTGATAAAAAGGTGATACAGTTGTACAGCTGGAATAGGCTGTTCTTCGGTACTTGTTTTTTACTGACAGTCTTCCTGAACAACCTAGTGCATCCAGCTGTCTCATTTAGGAGGGATGGCCTTTCTTTTATGTCAGTGGTTTGGTTTTCTTTCCAGAATTGAAAAGATGTGGGTGCGAGATGGAGCTGCATATTTCTTTGGTCCAATCTTTATACATCCTGAAGAAACTGAACATGAACCAACTAAAATGTTTTACAAGAAGGAAGTGTTTTTGAGTAACCTGGAGGAGACCTGTCCAATGACTTGCATTTTGGGTAATTATTAACAACTTTAAATCCAATGGACACTCTCTCTTTTCCTATACAATCTGAAGTGATTTATAGCTATGTGTAGGCTTGATTCCAAGTATGTGTTTTTTCATATTGCATGGGGGAGGAGAGATTCTTCAGTCCATTTCTAATACGCATTCCTGTCTTTGGGACCTGTAGTGAGAATTTTCACTATAAGGAAGCTTTCTTACAATAAGTGAATTACATGTATGATATCAAAGTGAACGTTGTCTGCAGCCAGAGAACAGAAAACTCCATTATTTTCGCTTATTAATGTAATTATTCCAGTATGTGTTACCTGGAAAGTTGGTCCAGAAGGAGGCTGAAATTTGGTTTGTTGCATAAGATGATGACTATGTACTTTGTTTTGTAGTTATGATGCTGTGCTAAATATAGTTAACTGACTAGTGATCATGGGGTTTTGTTATTTTGCAGGTTTTCTTGTTCTTTAAAAAAATCCAAAAGCTGCATTAAGTTCGTGTAGGTTTCTTGTGAGTGGCATTATTTAATAGGGATATCAATTGGTATATTTTCCGTAGTTGCACCAAATACCGGGAATCTTCCAGACTTATGAGACTAGCAAAAACTTGAGTTTCCACACTTTTTGTAAAATATCTGCAAGTGTGGCTGCCTTCTTACCCAGCTCTTTTCATTTCTGCAGGAAAGTGTGCGGTTCTGTCATTCAAAGACTTCCTCTCCTGCAGACCAACAGAAATCTCTGAAAATGATGTTTTTCTTTGTGAGAGCCGCTACAATGAAAGCGACAAACAAATGAAGAAATTTAAAGGGCTGAAGAGGTTTTCACTCTCTGCAAAAGTTGTAGATGATGAAATATACTATTTTAGGTAAAAGACGTGATGGGAATGTGGGGGTCACCTGAGCACTCTTCTGTATTGTGGTGGACTGAGCCTGGTTGGCAGCTAAGCCCTCACCCAGCCACTCGCTCACTCCCCCACAGTGGGGGAGAGAATTGGAAGGGCAAAAGGAAGAAAAACTCCTGGACCAAGATAAAGACAGTTTAATAAGTGAAGCAAAGCTGCACATGCAAACAAAGCAAAATAAGGAATTAACTCGCTACTTTCCATTAGCAGGCAGATGTTTAGCCATTTCCTGGAAAGCAGGGCCTCAGCATGTGTAATGGTTACTTGGAAAGACAAACGCTATAACCCCAAATGTCCCCTCTTCCTCTTCCTTTCCCCCAGCTTTTATTGCTGAGCGTGATGTCATGTGGCGTGGAATATCCCTTGGGTCAGTTTGGGTCAGCTGTCCTGGTTGTCTCCCCTCCCATCTTCTTGTCCACCCCGGCCTACTTGCTGGGGGGGCAGAGTGGGAAAAAGAAAAGGCCTTGACGATCTGCCAGCACTGTTCAGCAATAACTACAACATGGATGTGTTATCAACACTGTTGTGGTTACAAATCCAAAACACAGCACCATATGGGCTACTATGCAGAAAATTAACTCTATCCCAGCCAGACCTAGTACATATATAAAACTCATAGTTGTAGAAGAAGATGAATTTTGACTAATGACACTTTTGGATAGAAGTCCAGATAACATCAGTTTTCATGGTCTTAATGTCAGTGGATGTTTTCTTTTTCTTCTCCTGACTTTAGTAAAAGTCGTTACATTATCAGACTGGTAAATTCTCTTGGATGTTGTTAAAATACTTAGGTCCTCATTCTGGGTAACAAATAGCTTTCTAGTTGGTGAACATTGATGCTAATAAAAATACTAAGTTCTAACTTAAGTTAAATGTAAAATCTAAGGAAGATGTGGTGTTAACTGCCTTCTATTGCAGAAATGAAGTATTTGCTGCATTGAAATCCCCTTCTAACTCATAAAAAATAATAAAATTAAAAAATCCTTCAAACAAGTGACTGAAATGAAACACTGTCTATAGACACTGAATGATTTCTGCTCAGTGTTCTGAAAGGGAGCACAGGCACATCCTGAGTCACCATTGTTTCCATGTTGTTCAATGATAAAGGAAGAAAAGTTGGTTTTCTCTTCAAAAATACATGCTGTCTCCTGTAAAGTATGAGTGTATCTTCATCTGCTTTTTGTCTTCCTCCTTCACCTTTCAGAAAACCCATAGTTCCTCAGAAGGAACCATCTCCACTACTGGAAAAGAAGATTCAGCAGCTAGAAGCAAAATTTGCTGAGTTGGAAGGAGGCGATGAGGACATGGAGGAGATGGGAGAAGAGGAAGGTGATATGACTGAAACGCCTTCTATGCCTCAGCTTCAGACCCCACTAGCTAGTGAATTGGATATAATGCCTTATACTCCACCACAGGTAAGGATCTTCCTTGAGAAACCTTTAAACCTTTATATTCCGCTTTCTTTCCCCAACCCAAATAAACAAATAAACAGTAACATTTTATCATACACAGAAGAGATTTATAAGTCAGTTTACAAGTCTGTGGAATAAATGACACGGAATAGTTTTGGCATATCCAATATGATATGCAGGGGATAATATTTAAGTCCATTAAAATATTTTTGAAGGAAATCATTCAGTTGAGGAAAATCTAGGGTACATGTTTGTATGTTAATGTTATAGTAGGTTTTCTATGACACTTGCTCAGAAATATCAGGTCCTTATGTTAAATATAAAGTTGGGATGTAAGGATTTAATTGTAATTCTCAATTTACCTAACACCCATTTTTAAGCTTTTCCTTAAATTTTGAAAAAAGCTAGCATTTTGGGTGTTACGGTTTTGCTACATTTTTAGAAAATGCTGTGCATCATCCTCAAAGGAAAAAAAAAATAAAATAACTTTTTAAATATTAAGTTACCATTCTTACTTGGAAATAAGAGCTTGTTAAAAAAGTTAGAAGAACTGGATGTCGTAGAAGCTTTAGTCCTAATTTGCTCATAAATGGATAGGAAGTAAAAGAGGAATAGTGTGGTTATATGCCTCTTGAATGCGGCGTGAGTCATTGCTGCTGCTTAAATGGGGCACTTTTGATCCCCTTTCCCTCTCTTGCTGTGTTTCTTATGCAAGCCCTGGCATTTATGTAACTGAATATTGAAGCAGGGTGAGGAACTGCTTTAACTGGAAATTAAACTAACCAAAAAAGTTTGTTTGCAACTGCATTAAACCCTTTATCTTTCTCATCCCATTGCCACATCCAAGCTAATGCCAGCGTTAAAGAGGCAATGGGAATGACCTGCTGGGAACAGGAGGGAGTTTCAGACACTTTTGTAACCAGCAATATGGATTTCTGCTGCATCACCTTGACTGTGAAGTGAAAACTTCTTTGGTAGTTGAGGAAAGGATGTGACCCCTGGATAGAAATAACTGTCTTTAGATGTTATGAAAAAGAGTTGAGGAAATTGAAAGCTTTAGCTTGGTTTGATTGTGATTTTTGCCATGTGGGAAGATCACCAAATGCATTTTCCTGTGCAAGGTTGTCTCGCTACTCTTGTTTTAATGTGCTGAATTTCATAAGTAGCATGAAAACTCTTGCAGAGTATTACAAATACAAAGCATGTTACCAGCATTAACCAATTAATGTAACACTTTATGAAGGGGAAGGTAACTTTTATAAATCACAATATTACCATTGTTAAGCATGGCAGCTGCCGAAAGGAGTTCAAATAGGGATCATTGGACATTAAAGATGTTCTCAAACAGCCTTCCACAGCATTCACTGTCTTTTGATCTCCTTTGCTTTCTGTCTTTCTACATAGCTGTGTTATGCTCAGATTCCCTTGAAGTTTTATTTCAATACTAATATATAATATCTCTTTAAAAAGCCAGGTTGATAGTTGCATTATTTTTCTTTTTAATTGTTTGTAATGGGACAGTGTTGCAGAGGTGAGAAGTCAGGTTCAATGGATATATCCAACATGTGTGTATATACCCTTAGACAGATGTGAACTCTGAAGTCTAGAACTTTTAAGTAAAAAAAACCAAAAAAACAAAAAATCCCAAACAAATAAAGAAAACTGAAAAGGATCAACAGCAATGCATGCTAAGAAGTGAATGATGGTAAACAAGTGCCGTGGCAGATTCCCCACACTGCTGATTTGGAAAGAAAAGGCATGTTGTGTCTGAGCTAGCATTCAGAGCACAATTTAATTCTGGTGGAGAGAGAACTAACATATAGCACAGAAATAAACTTTCTTCTTCAGATAATCTGTTCTATTTATGTCCCTAGTGAAAAGTGCCTTTTTAAACGGAGCTCCTAGGTAAAAGGCATGTGTTTGCTTCATGTTCTCTTAAACATACGGAATTTTATTTAACAACTGTTAAACCCCAGAACTTTTCAACTTCTTTTTGTCTGATAACAAAGAAGCTCTTACTACACCTAAGGATAAAATGAGTCAAGACAAGTGAATAAGTGGTATTGTGGGGCTTGACAAATAGGTGGATGATGCTCTCCTGCTGCAGTTTGCTGTGAATCAAGTCGAACCTAGAAAAGAAAAAGATGTGCAACTTCATTTTTAGCTTTAGCAATATGGCTGAGAAAAGGCATAAAAGGGGATCCTGGTTTATTTCTTCTCTTAATACATCTAAAACTGAATGTGCAGTTATCTGACTCAAATGGAAAAGATTCTCTTAATTTAAAAATGGTTGTATTGGAGATGTAAAAGAACAGAGAATACAAGAACCGAACTTGGAATTCTTAAGTTTCTCGAAGTCCTGTTTGCCCTTCCAAACTGATGGGTAGGCTTTTACATTAGGTTACTGTTATCTAAACTGTTGCAAGCACTATAAAGGCAAAACCAGCTGATAAACTTGTAGCTATCTAAGTGCAGATGTATAAAAGGCCAAATATATAATTAGATTTTCCTGTTTCTGAATTGAGAAGTCTCCATCTGCCAATATGGACTTGCCTGAGAAGTCAGGATGAGTTGTACGTGCCCTGTATGTCATCCCAGAACCTGTGTGGAGTTCTCTTCACTTCCTGCATCTTAGAGACAAACCTGGAAGACTTCCTTCCAAAAAGACAAGTGTTGCCTTTAGGTTCATAATGAAAACATTAAGGGTGGATTGCCATTTGAAAATTAATACAGTGAAGTTTGGAATAACATACAAGTATGCCTCGGTTTATCCAATGCCTGGCTTAAATTGATGAGCAAGACTTTTTAAGCATCTTGGTATCTCTGAAGCTTTGTTTTTAGCTGAGATAAGAGTGTTGAACTGTGGGGCTCAAAGTGGCAAGTAGAAGGAGTTAGTAACATGGCCAGAATTTCAGGATAGGAAGAAAACAGTTGCATATATTTTTCTTTCCTTTTTTCCCCACCAGGTATTTGGAAACAGATAACAGTATTTGGAAACAGATATTTGGAAAAGATGTGAGAAATTTATAATGTTCAGGATATGAGAAGGGCCTTTTGAGGGTTTTGGTATGATGATACATTTGTGGGCCTTATTGATCAGAATATGGGTGAATTATGGTCTCCTGTAACAAATATAAGTGGAAGGAGCCTTCAAAAAGGGAGTTCCAGTTGTGGTATCTCAGTTGTTGTCAGAATAGGTTAAATTTTTTGATGGCTGGAAACATCAAGGAGCTTTCAACAGAAACATCCATGGTGGGAAAAGCAAAGGAGCAGAATTTTTGTTACCCATCAACGTATAGAATGTGATGTGATCCCGTTGTGCAGGTAAACAGTGTTCAGCAAAACTGGGCTTTGGGTTTTTCAGGGAGAAATGGCTACTTATGTAATGGGAAGTGAACAGTAGAGAGAAAAGAAAGTCTGGCAGGCAAAATAGAGAGCATTTAGGGATGAGAAAAGTGGAAGATGGAGCCAGGGCGGGGAGGGGTTGCAAAGGCCCAGGAGGAAATGGGGAAGCATTTCCCTAACATGTGCAATGGCAAATAAAATGTTTTACTCAACTTGTCTTGGCAATGTTTCTGAACAGCATAATGGATGAAATCTGTGACGTAATGCAATTACTTTTATTCTCTCTGGCCTTACAAATAGTCACTTATTTGCTACTCAGCCTTTCTTAGTCCTCTCATTTAGTTTGGAATGATTTTAGCTAATAGTAAGCATTCTGTGTTGTCTTACTGAGAATTTTTTGAAGCCTCAGCTATAAAGGTGGCATGATGTCTGGAAGGGTTGAAAAGCATTAGAACATTGTGGGGTTTTTGTTTTGTTGCTTTGGTTTTGGTTTTGGGTTGTTGGGTTTTTTTGCCTGTGTACTTTTCATAAGTGTGTGCATATGCTCTTGTCATGCATCAGTAGATGCAGTCTCTTTTCAGGGGCCCTAAGGTTGGATGGTCCTTGTGCAAATATGTTCAAGAGAAATGCAGGAATATTTTAAAATACTGTTTCTTACAGCTTTGAATTTTGTATGTCGAGAAACTTCTCTTTTGTACACTTGTGGTCATAACTGCCTTTTCTCACAGTCCACTCCCAAGTCTGTTAAGGGCAGCACCAAGAAGGAGGGATCAAAAAGGAAGATCAACATGAGTGGGTACATCTTATTTAGCAGCGAGATGAGAGCTGTGATTAAAGCTCAGCACCCAGACTACTCCTTTGGAGAGCTCAGCAGGCTTGTAGGAACTGAATGGAGAAACTTGGAAGCAACAAAGAAAGCAGAATATGAAGGTAAATAAAAACTAAGATGCTGAACTCTTTTCTGCTTTTTTCTTCTTTCTCAACACATTCATTGCTGTTACTCAGATGACAGGTTTAATAAAAGAAGATATTTATGTTTGTGTTCTGGATGTACCTTAAAGAGAAGTTCATATTGAGAGATGACTGAAGAGGAGCAAAGAGCATGTTTAAGTTATGTAGTACACAACTGATAATTTAAATGTCTTTGCCACAAGTAACCAAATGAACAAAGACCAAGAAAATGGGGACAAATTAGAAGTAAAGGGGCATTAAGCCCTTGGGCTGGAAGTCAGTTGGAAAAATGGTTTGTGAAAGTTTCCTTAAAGGAGGACTGGGGGGAATTTTGGACAAGAAGCTCTTCAGAGCTGTAGCAGCAGGTAAGAAGGCTTACAGCGGAGCGGGAAGAAGTTCTTTGATTAACAGTACTTAGAGTCCTAAAAAGCTTTGGTAGAATAAAGTCAAGGATACAGAATCTGTTATGATACTGTAAATATGACCTATGGTTCAGTCTCATTATTAGTCAACTGTCGTAATTGATTCTGTTGAGACACTTCATATCCTGAAGTAAGCCTAGGAGTATTTCATAGGCATGAGATACTTTAGACCTTTCTCTCTTTCTTTCCTACTGATATTGGTCATTGTATTTCAACTTTGATTAAAATAAAATACAATTGCTCCTTAACAGCAGGCCCTTACCCAAGCCAAATACATTGGCTTAACGTCCATAGTTATTACTCTAGTTAATAACGTGTCAGCACTTCCAATATAAACCCCTTTTTTTTAAGCAACTGTTGGAATTTTATTGGAAGAAAATGCTGTTTTGGAAGGGAAGTTTCAACACCTTAGAAAGTTATTGCCCAATTAAGTTATAACTTTGCTTTTTCAAAAATGAAATTTGATAGGTTTTCTGCATACTCATAACTTAAAGGCAGCTTTGACCTTCAAACTAGAAATTTGCATGCTATCACTTTCCACCCTTAGCTGTCTCAGTCCTTTCCAAATGTGCAGTAGTACTGCTTTGCAATTCTGGAGAGTAATATAGCACCACTCGGCTACGTGCAAGTTGTCTTTGCAAATGCTGTGAAGTGAAACGGTAATGCTCTTTCTTTGTGAAAGTACTATGGCCTTACTTTTTCCCCGTTGTAGTTTCCTTTTACACCCTTCTAGGTGTGCGTGGTATCTTTTTATTGACAGGTCCCTCCTTACAGCCTAAATCTTAAGCAGTAGGATGGCTAGCACATCATCGCTTCCTAGCTTAGAGCAGCTTGACATCTTGCACTTCTGCAGGAAGGCATAGCTGTAAGGTACTGGTAGCAACAGTGTCTCTCCACTGTGTTAATGATTGCCTAAGTGCTTCGATTTTAATCCTCTTTCTCACTGAATTTTCCAAAGCTTTTGTGTTTTGGGCTGCAGTTTCTCTAGCTTGGTGTCTGCCCAGAACTAGACTTACTTTTATTTGTTTTTGAGGGGTTGGGATGGGGTTACAAAGCATCCAAACTGTGTTTGTTTACCATGTGTGAAAGGAGAGAAACTCCTCTCCTTCCACGGTGACGAGTCAAAATTCACGTGCTCTCTAATGTGGATGTGCACCAGGGAGCAGGGAACAGGCATGGTTTGACACCTCAGTGAAAAAGTGCCTTTCCGTGTTCTGGTGAAAAGTAGTTTGTATTTTAGGTCCATTTTGACCCACTGAAAATTTCATTTGGTATATGTGCAGGGTAATAGTTGTTTTTTTTAGCAATAGTTGAGCAAAGAATAGGCTGTGTTGGAAATGCCTGCGTGGCTAACTGCACTGTGAAAACTCCTTAAAATAAAATAAAACAATGCACGGGATTGAGGTAAAGGCCTGTTTTAAGGAAAAGCTCTGTTCAAAGCAGAAGGTCTCTTTCCTGTCTCTTGAGATGTGTTGGAAATGTTGTTTGAATGATCTCAAGTCCTGGCCTAAACGATTTGTGTTTATTATTGAGTATTAAGGTGAATGCTCAAGGCTGAACTTTTAGACGCCTGTTGCAGTTCCCTTTTGGCAGTGTTGTTTCATCTGTTAGTTCCATTGCAGTCACGGCATGGATAGAGACTAGGTAAAACTCAAGTACTGTCCTACGTCAGGTCCTTCTTCAAAGCTCAGCACTCCGAAGTCCGACAAAGCTGAACGCTTAACAGTAATTTCTCATTCATCAGAGTGTCTCAAGAACTTTTGCTTTTGTCTGACCATTTTTTTTTAGCTGGCCAAAAGTAGGTGAGAGTCAGAACAGCTGCTTCATCTTTTTCCCAAATGCTTGCTCTGCTCTGACGAGGATTATCTCATTTTTCTACTTCAGGATCTACCTTTAAATGTCTTGTGTATTTTGTGCTCAATCACATATGAGTTGCCTGTAGTAAATTCAGGAGTTTCTGTGCGTCGTCATCACTTCCTGAAATGACAGAAGTGAAAAGAAGGAAGGAAATGCCTTTGGAAATGAAACTGGTCTTTCAGTGTACGGAAGTAGTGCTAGAAGCTGCACAAACAGGTTCTACAAGAGACAAACGCGTGATAGACATTTGAAGTCATATACTAGAGAAAATGAGTAACATTGGCAGGATGCATAACTTAATCTCCTTGATGAACTTCTTCTTAGCCTTTGTTTGACAGAGGACCTTGATTGCTGTTTTAGTGGCAGTTTTCATCTTTCACCAACTGCAAGAGAACTTCTAGCCCGGCATTCACTGTTACTAAAATTTGCTGGAGATGTATGCTGCATTCATTTATTCTTTGTTGTTCCTCATTGCGTCAGTCAGATACAATGTTAAGAGTAAACAAATCGGCAACTTGCATGCCCCCAAAGCACCTTGGGTGGGCATTCAGTGTATCTCCTTTTTTTTGTTGGCTTGGGTTTTATTTTTTTTCTTTCTTCTTCCAATGACCCTTTGCCCTTCCCTTAGTATAAAATTGCCCTCTGGTCAGATTCCCCTGCAGTAGATCTTTTGTTCTTGCAGTCACAGTGAGAAACTTGATTGAGATAATGACCAGATTCATCGTACAAAGGACACACATGACCTCCAGTGAGCAGCACAATGTGAGTTAGACATCTTCAGCAAAAAAAAAAAAAAAAAAAAAAAAAAAAAAGCTCAAAGGGGACCAAACGGGGAAAACAACAGAAAGAGGCAGAGAAAAATATTTTTGGTTCATCAAACTGCTGCTTGTTATGTTCCAAACACTAAGGATCTATCTACACTAGGGAAACTTTGCAAATGCTTCCCGACTTTGCCACTACTTTTCAGCTGCATCAGTACTAAAATATATGGGGAGCCCAAGAATGAATGGGCCACCGGCTGGCACTGCTCTCTGCTATTTGCATTTTACTGTAGGGCACGTCTGGTAGACATGGTGCTTAAAATTCCCGCAGCAGCTGGTAGCGGATCTACGTGAGAGCTGCCGGCCTTCGCTGCAACTGGTTTAGCTGAGCCAGTGGTGTCAAAAGAGGGAACGTTTTGCCATATTTTCCTAGTGCGGACTGAGCCTAGTGCTGGGCTGCTGCTTCATGTTGGTAACACTGGTGTTATTATCAAATTTGTTCTTTGACTTTTTAAATTTTTTTTTCTTTTTTTTTTTTTTTTAGAAAAAGATAAAACTTTGTGGAATATTTTTCATGAAAGGTTCTCTAAAAGTCTTAGGTGCAGCCACATGAAATCAAATCATATGCTGTATAAAAAGATTCATCTGTTCTACTTTATATTTGACTAAACTATGCCAGTGTTTGACTAGTCCTTTTTAATGAACAGATAATATTTTGAAATTCTGGGTTACAAAACAGAACTGAAAATCTAAAATACTTTTACAGAGCGGGCAGCTAAAGTTGCTGAGCAGCAGGAGAGAGAGCGAGCAGCACAGCAGCAGAATTCCTCCCCCCGGGCAGGCACTCCTGTCGGGGCTCTTATGGGGGTGGTGCCGCCACCAACACCAATGGGAATGCTCAATCAGCAGTTGACACCCGTTGCAGGTAAAACGTAGGAGCTATGACCATTTTTTCCTCATCCACTATATCAACCCCCTTCATAACTCTGAACACTCTCTTGGGTCACTTTGTTCTTACGGAAGAAAAAGCTCAACCTCTTCAGTCTTTCTTCATAATGAGTATACGTAACCACAGCAGTAGCCTGATAGTCCCACGTTACTTGCTCCAGTAGTGAGTAGCCTGTTGAAAATGCAGGGAAAAAGGGTCCTCCTTGTGCAGCAGTCCTGTTCTGTTTGTGTGCAGTCGTGTTTATTCACTCTACTTTGCAGAGTTCATGTTCAGCCCTGCTACAGCAGGAGGGGAGTGAGCTAAGTACTCTTCTAGTGTATGCAGCGTCAGTGGAAGTGGTAAAGTAGGAGGCAAATTATTATTTTTTTTTATTGTCAGGAAGGTGAGAGGCAAACAGAATCCAAACCAGATTTTAAATCCAAGCAAAAGCTTTACAGAATTGCTGATTAGACACTGGTAAGCAGAGCAGACTAGGATCTAGAGCCATTGCAGGAACAAATATGAAATGCCAACATTGCAGGTTTTATCAGGTAAATTTCAGAATAGAACTGAGTTTGGAGAACTCTTCCATAAGGTCCCTGTTGCTCGGTGTTGTGCTCGTTACCAGTCGTAATCTGACTTGAGTTCATGGGGAGTATGCTTGGAGTAAGTATTTTCAGGATCAGATCTGAAGACAATGTAGTCCACTGGAGATTCTTGTATGGGAATCGGCCATACATCAATGAGAAAATGAATTAGGTACGACCTGATAGGTGGTTTTCCTTCCCCTATTTCTAATGGGGGAATTAAAATAATTAGATTACTTCAGTCAAGGTCAAAATAGTGCCATGTAGGTAAAAATGAGTATTTGGAGGTTTTTTGTTTTGAGTTTTGGGGGTTTTTTTAACTTTCCCTTAAGGCATTCCAATTATTCCATTTATTCTTTTGTCATTTTTCTTTTTCTTTCCCGTCTCCCAGGCTGTGGCCATATTTAGAGCTGACAGCCTGAAGCGTTTTTCATCACGGTCTCTAAATCCCTTTCAGTAAATAGGCTGCATGGATGTTCAAACTGAAGGCACATTCTTTATTTGGTTCGTGGTCTCCAGACTACAAAGCATTTGTTTACGCTGAGTTGCTCCCCCCCCCCCCCCCCCTCCACTTTGTTCTTGGTAATTTTCCTCTGAACTGTTTGCAGTTGGTGTGTGTTTGTGTGTGTGTGTACACGTGTCTGTGCATATATTAAGGAAAAAAAAGGGATTTCTCCAGTGCTGATCTTTTTTTGTGAGTAACCTACTTCAATCTAGAATGTGTAGAAGCGTCATCCTCTTGTGGTTGTGTTTTCTTGGTTTGGTTCTTGTTTTTTTGGCATTGAGTCACTTTTCCCGTTTTTTGGAGGTAGGTGTTGATGGGCAGTAATACTTATTACTAACACTTTCTTAAAACTTTTCCAAAAATGTGCATTCTGCAAACTACACGTGCTAACTTCCTGCAGCAGCCTTCTCAAAAGCAAATCCGTATTTAAGACCATCATCTTATTCAAGCGGTTAGACATTCACGTCTCTTCACTTTGGCATTGTGAAACACTTCCTTAAAGTGGATGATCAAGTGGATCTTTTTAAACTCTTCCTATTTCTGTGGCCCATTTGAAAAACACAGTCTTTCATCTTTTAGTTTCCAGAAGTCTTACTTAGAAGTATCTTACTCTGTTGAGACCTCTTTCACCATTTGATTGCTCCTCCTCCATCATTTGATTGCTTTTCTCTAGTTCAGAGAACTTCTCCATCGCAGAAGTTCAGAGAACTTCTTTATGGCCCACGGGTCCAAGAAATCTGGATACCTTCTGAGATGCATTTCTCTTAGTGCGCAGTGCTCTAGTTTCTTGTAAATTTAGGCATTACAAAAGTTTATTTAATCTTACATTGTTACAGTAAACAATGGGAGAACAAGTAATTTGAAAGGCATCATAAATCACAGCTGCGGGAGCTGGAAATAGTTTGCCCATGTTTACTAGTTTAAAATCAAAGTGGTAACTCATACATGGGGTATGAAAGTGCCTGCTCTTATAACCTTGTGATGAGCTACAAGAACTGATTTCTCGTGGAGATTTGATGACAACTTTATCAATCCAGCCAGTTGTTGAGTGAGTATTTTATTTGGAAATGTAGAAATGAGCTTTCATGGTTTATAAATACGGGTTTGTTTCATTGGAGGTTTTTGGTTTATTTTGTTTTGTTTGTTTTAAAGCTTCAGAAGTGTATGTAAATGCATTGAAGATGTGACTGCAGCTCGGGGTGCACTGGAAGTACCAAGCAGTAGCTACAGTGAAAGCCCTTTATTCTAGGGATGCTTTTGTTGTTTTTCTTCCTTTACTTTTTCCATTACAAATATGGACTTCACTATGTTAATAAAGAGGTACAGATGAGCTTCCAGATATTTGAAATAGGTACCTAAGACCTATTAAATAAGTGTCAGTCTAGGTGTCCTGTGGGAAAGGAAGGCTTGAGGGAGATCAGTTCTTTATTTTCTCGTTGTTTGCTCCATGTAAAGCTTTTGCAATTTCAGGTTTCTCACCTTTGTAACTCTTCCTGAGGAAGTGACAAATTTAGCTTGTATTTTGGAGCTGCTCAGTCTGTTTCGATCCTGAGCTCATGACAGATTTGTTTTCAGTCTTATTCCAGAAATGCCTGTTCTGAAAGTTTCTTTTATGAGTTACTGGGAGTGTGGCAAAGACTCAGTAGGTGGTTTCTTGGAACTATACAAACCCGAGCAATTTTGCATTTCTAAACTTACCTCATCTCTCTAGACCTGCTTCTGTCCTCTGTCATCTTTTCATTGTCTTTCCAATGCCTTTCCTTGGTTACCTGACAACGCATCCATTTAAATTAAAAAGCCTAGAAAATAGGCGAGGGACAAGCAAGTTACGTTCCAGGACCTAATAAACACAATGCAGTTATATTGTGTAGGTTCACCTCATGGATAGCAACAAACTTGAGTCGAAACCAGAATAAGCTCTAAATTTTCTTCCCTCACATGCAGAAGACTAAAGTTGTGAGCAGCAGCAGCACAATACTGTCTTCGTTGTAGCACTGATTTTCCTATAAAGGCACCTTGAAAACATTGTCAGTGAAATTCTGGGAGGGACTGCAGGTGCTCCTTGTAAGTCCCTTTACTTCAGTCTAGTGCCGTGAGTGTAAGTCACTGCAGCCCAGCACATCCAGTGCTGTCAGGTTTAAAATTTGAGTTACTTCCATAGTTTGTACTGGAGATGCTTTAATAAAAATCACCCCTGTCACTGCCGTTAGTTTTAAGTATGCAAATGTTGTAGGGCTTTTGTGTGTTAATTTTGCATATGCACTGCAGAATAATATATAGGTTTTTATTTTTGTTCCAGTTGAGTTTGGTCTCTGAGGTAGCCCACAAAGCAGGGCTGTATGTGGAGCTTGTGTAGTTAGTGTTGTGTTCGTAATCTGTATGCAGATGGCAGAGCTTTAAGCTGTATTAAAATTGCTTGCGTTAGTAACATTTAATTGTGGCTGAATTTATTCCTTGTGTTAACATATATGAATATTCAGCGTTTATTGCCCCATGAGAAACATACAAATACACTAAATACTAATTCATCAAAAGTATAGTGTTTCATGTTTATAACTTTTTTTATTCATTTTTGCAAGATACTAATTGTAGTATCCTCTTGCTGTACTAAAGGTGCTTTCTTTTTTTTTTTTCTTTTTTTTTTTGGATTTTGTGGATAGTGCATGTCTTACTGTGTAGATCATATTGCATGTTATTGATGCATGTTTGAAATTTGTTGTGTCCTTCAAGGCATGATAAGTGGCTATCCACCGGTGCTGCCACCTTTGCAGGGCCCAGTTGATGGCATTGTTAGCATGGGCAGCATGCAGCCACTTCACCCAGGGGTGCCCCCACCCCACCAACTTCCGCCAGGTATGCCAGGCATCCCAGGCATCCCACCACCCGGTAAGAATGTCATCCTCATTCGCTCCGTATTTCATTTTCATGTACTTGCCGTTTAACCAGTTGTTACAGAAATTATCTGCAGCTTGTTTTGGTCATAGCTTTTGTTTCTGAACATTGCAGGTTTGTTTAGCTGCAGCACACACAATGCACTGCTGAATATATGAGGTAGATGCAAAACCTTGACACAACAGCATGTCCAGTAGACCAGCCGGGAAAGGTTACTGGAGAAACGTGATGCTGCTCCAGCAGTAGTTTTGCTCCGGCCAAAAAACCTGACAATTCTGCTTGAGTTTATCAGAGGTCTGAAAAGCTGACATCAGCCTATCCTTACGTCATTTCAACAGCATCCTTCCACTTCTCCTTTTCTTATTTAAAGTGGGCTTATAAATGAAATTTACTGCTCTCATTCCTTACTGAACCCTTTTTCAGTATGTTAATCAGTAGTCAGGCTGCACTTAAATGAACCTGGTCATGTAAGATCCCTTGCCCGTTGGGGTACTGACACATGTTACCATAAACCAGTGTTCAGATTAAACCTTGTTGATAGAACAGTAACTGGAAAAATTTGAGGACAAGGTGAACTTGGTATACTATTGTGGCCAAATTTTGAATTGATTTTTGAGAGCATATCTACTACACATTTGCTATTTTTTTTGCCACACGTTTGATGAAAAGTGAAGCTGAATGAAACATAAAAATTTTTCCAGTGTTAATGCCATTAACATGTGCCCATTATGGGGAGAAAAGTTAATCTGCCCTCTGATCCTGTTTTCTGCTGATTCATTCAGTTTTTACCTCTGATAACTCATGTGCCTATTTAAAAGATGTGTATCCCATATGTTCAGCAGTTAAACAAGCTGTGGACAAAAGTGGTCTCGTTTGCCTCCCCCTACCCCACTTGCAACGGTGTTTATCAGAAGCTCTGTTAAGACTTTTATCTGTATGTAAATTGTTTCGGGGGGGTTTTTTTGTTTGTTTGCTTGTTTTTTTAAAAAATCCATTAGTACTAGGTGTGCAGCTTGCAGCTTTGCTGGTGTGTAAGATTCACCATAATGTCACGTAGAGGGAGTAGGAAAACAGCTGTGTGTCTGTGAGCCTGACTCCAGCTTACCAAGGCAGTGACATTTAGTACACATCAGCAGCACACAAATGTTTGGGAGGTGAATCCAGGACAATGCATTTCTTTGAAGAGTTTTTCCCACTGGGGAAGTGGGCTGTGTGTATGGTGTTTAAAACTGAGAGGATATGGATTATGGAAAAAACAATGCCTGGGAATGGAGGACCACACCTGAAGTGGTGCTAAATGGGGCTGGCTGTGCTAAGGGTGAAACCACGCTCTGGTGCTGGGAAGGTGAGGGTGCCCTTCTCCAGACATCTTCACTTTGTGCAAAAAAAAATCCGTGCCATATTCCACAACTTGTATTATCAATGTTTTTCCTAACTCCTGGCTTGCTGTTAGTACAGATGCATTTAAAATGGGGGCTGTCATCAAATGGAAAATGCATTCAAAATATGCTTTAGAGTGCAAAATGCAGTGGCACGTCTTTTGATCACTGATTCAGAAATCTGCATGCAAATTAAACCCTCAGGAAGAGCATAGTTAGTTTGCAGCTTTTCCAATGAATGAATGTGAGAAGTGGCATAAACAGAAAGAAAAGCAGCAGCAGGCATAACTTTCATTTTTTCAAACCAAAGCATCTGTATGTAAAATATAGGAACTGCATGATTCTCATTTAAATTTGTAGATTTTTTGTATGTAAGACTGACATGGGTGTTACCTGCTGCACTCTTTGCAATAGGGAAAAGCCTCAATATGTTTGAGAAAAACTTAACAGGTTTTATTTTTTTGAAACCTGTTTCAAATGTTCGTCAGTCTCATATCTAAGACTATTTAAGGTTAACCTGCAAGTTGAGTTTTATATTAGTGAGATCTAACAGAATTTGTGCAATGGCTTGGATTTCCTCCTGCTGCGAATGTATTGCTTAAAACTGAACACAAGGAAATGTTAAATGTTGCTAAAGCAAATCAGCATTTCCTTTCTTAAAGGATTCCAGGAAGATCCTGTCAAGCCAAAGGTGTATATTATAAATGAAAAGATTTAGTCAGGCAGTCACTAAGTAACGTGAAAAAAACCTGAAAACCAAAAATTAATTCACTTTGTATTTCTTTAATTAAATTAATTCAACAGGCCACATATCAATGTTTGGTAGTTGTCATGTTGGCTTTTTTTTTCCCCCCCCATTCAGAAACTTCTAAAGTGTTTTTTTTATTGGGGGAGAGGGGGATATTTCAATATCGTACATCTGCTTAAAATAACTGTGAGCAATGATATCAAAGTATAAATTTTTACTATCGAAGACCAAAGAGGTATTTGTCACTGCTCTGAAATAAGACTAATTGTTTTATATTTTGGAATATAGGTGTTATAGGCCAAAATGTGTCCCCCATGGTAGGCACTCCAGCACCTGGAGCAAGTCCTTTTGGACAGCAGGTGAGTCATTTTTGCATTATTTATGAGGCTCTAAGGCTATGAATTAGCATTTTAACAACATCTCAGTTAAGGCATGTAGGGATGCACATAGCCTTTCCCAGGGAGAACATAAACCAAGTGTACACTGATGTATTTAGAACCAGTTAATATCTTACACTCAGAGTGTATGTCTGTATTTGTTGGTTGAATTGTTATTAGACTAATTAGGTTCTGTCCAGTGGGATAACTTCTGCAGTATAAGCAAGACAGTATTTTGTTTTTTTTTCCTTCTGCTAAACTAAGTCATTTCAACACACTGTTAAACTGCTGGTAATTTAGGTTTTGCATGCTTTGGTGATGCAGAGAGGATGCTGTCCGCTTTCTCAGCCATTGATGAGTGGGTAAAAACTGTTTTGTTTGCTCGTATATTTCACAAACTGATGAAGCAGACGTTCATTGGCAGTTCAGAATTTGTGAGTTTGGATGACAGTGATGATCAGATGTTCCTTCTCAGTGATTAATACAGATTAAATGTTCAGCACATTGCCAAATTATTGACTAAATTTTTGCATCATAAAGAGAAATGTGATTTTGGCTAGAGGGTGTAAAGAAAACCAGAAGCTGAGCGAGAAAGTAGTAAAGTGTGTATGTCATGACGCTGAGTTATTCCAGACCACAGGATATCTGTGCTAAGAGTTCTCAGTACTGCTACTTAATCACAGTGGCGGGAATTCTTCTGTGACTGTGATTTATTTGCGTGCCTGCGATTTTTGCCTGACAGCAATTAGCATTTATTCTGTGGAAGTATCCTAGTCGTCTGAGGATCAGGGTCAATTTGGATTAGATGTTTTAGAGATCAACCCTGCACTTCACAGACCACACGGTTTATGATCAAATTAGAGAAAACATGAAATAAAAAGGAGGCAAAAGGAGTAATTCAGGGTAATAGGAGAGAGGAGAAATGGTGATAGTAATCAGAGTATGTTTACATAGATTAGAAATATGAGCAATGTTGTCTGTTAAATATGAATATGGTTTGTTTGCACTTCTTCCCGCTCTGCATCTCGGTGACCCCAACAGATAGCCCTGGCTGAAGTGGGTGTCTTCCAGGGAAATTTCCTTATGCCTTTGCTCATAACCTGTTTTGAAGCTCCATTGTATGAGGATGATCTGATGCACAGATGTGAATCGGCTTCCCTGCAGTTCCCCCAAATGTGATCTCTCCATTGCTTTGTCATTGCAGATAGGAATCCTTGGCCCGCCGGGACAGCAGGCACCTCCTCCATATCCCGGCCAGAGCCCAGCAAGTCAGCCAGTTATGCAGCAGCCCACAACTCCCATGTTTGTCTCCCCTCCACCAAAGACACAGAGGCTTCTTCATTCTGAAGCCTATCTGAAATATATTGAGGGGCTTAGTGCTGAATCAAATAGTATTAGCAAGTGGGACCAGACCCTTGCAGGTAAGGCTTTTGATACAGAGTGGGATGTCTCCAGACAGAACACATGTCTTTGTAACCATTAATATTTTTTGCTTTTATGGAAAATGCTAAATAAATCTGCTGCTTACTTAATAAAATGTACGTATGCAAGTAATTGTTAAAAACAAATCAACAGACTGGGAATATATATGTTATCAGCAGGGTAATTCAATTGATGTTGTATAAATCTAAGAATCAATTGTGTGGGCTTAAATACTAGGGGTAAAAGTTATACTGTAGAATTATATTCACCTTTCTCTAGAAAAATTGTGGTGAATATCAAAGCCAGTAGGTAATTGGACCATTTCTTGACCTTCCAGCACGAAGACGAGATGTCCACTTATCAAAAGAACAAGAGAGCCGACTCCCTTCACACTGGTTGAAAAGTAAAGGGGCTCATACCACAATGGCCGATGCATTATGGCGTCTGCGAGACTTGATGCTACGAGACACCCTTAATATCCGTCAGGCGTACAACATAGAAAATGTTTAGTCACATAATTGCTTCTTTCTTTGATACTGGCATATAAGGAGTTTTGTGGAACAATAGCTGTTTTAGTTACTGGGTGGGGAGAGATAACCAACAATAATTTGTATTGCATTTTACTGTACATTGCAAGACCATTTTTATATAAGGACACTTTTAATAAGCATATTTCACTTTTTGTTATATTAAGTTGACTTTATCAAATACACGGATTTTTGCATATGTTTCCTTTGTTTGAAAGGCGATTTCATAATTGGTTAAGTGTAGTCAAGGATTCATCTTTCTTATACTTTATTGCTGAGAATCTGATGCCATTGTTTTTATATAAAAGAAAAAAAAGAAAACAAGTATTTACAGCTTGGTACAGTGGAATGTGAAATTAGTCATAGTTTACATCTTAGAAGAATGTGTGTACATGTGCTTGTGTGTGCTAGCCACTTCCAGCAGAAATCTTGCTTGGATGTGAAGAGAGGGGATCTCTTAAAAGAAGATAAAGGTAAGATGTGCATTGATCCTAGGGAAAAATGACATTTCAAGTCAGTACCGAGGCAGCTGAGTGGGCCACAGCAATCATGGAAGTGCTAGTGTGGACGGGACAAGGGTGTCTTGATCACTAATGTTGTCCAATCCTGTCCAGTTATTTAATTGTGTAGCCAAGGCCATTGTGATTCTAAATCAGTAACAGAGTACATGTGCTGGCATGCCCTTAGAAGGTGAAATGTTTCATCTACCATGACCTGCTTTAGGGTTTCTGTGATGTCCCTAACACTGAGCAGTGGGAAGGGGAAGCTTCCTCCCTAAGCAATTCTGTCTGCATGTGCGAAAGGCATGCGGAACTTCGAACCAGTTCAGGTCTTGGAAGGTAAGTTAGAGGAGAAGGCAAGTTGAGTTGTTTTGTTAGTGAAGTAACATAATGTTTTTAAATTCACACATATTCTGTTAATGATTGGGCATTGTAAGACATTTTCGTATGCTTTCTTTTAAGTGTATTGATTCACCTTAATGAAAGTTTTGCAATGCAAAATTTGAGAGAAATTTGACACTTAAATTAACTTTAAAGTAAAATACTAATGTATGGTATGTGTAAGTTTAGCATACCCAGTACGTTGGAGAAATAGAGTACTTTGCAGCCTTCAGAGGGTTTGGGGGTTTTTTTCCTTTTTTTTTTTTTTTTTTTTTTTTTTTTTAGCTAAGTCAGGAGGTATAGACTCTTCTTGCCAAATTTCAAGGTTGTGACTGCCTTCTGCTAAAGACTTACCTGTCCTCGTAACTAACCAACCTTTTGGACTGCAAAGTTATTTGTTTAAAGGTAAATCCTTTCATGTATTTACTTGTAGAAAAAGAATTAATACTTTTAGATTGCATTAAGTAACTGGGAAACCTATATTAATTTGAAAAAATTGTTGGCAGGAATGTAGTCACTGCAGCTCAGCCCAAAAGAACTGATTTACTGATACACTTCATCTTACTGCTGGAGATGTTCATCATGTGGAAATGTTTTTTAAAGTCTAATAGTACAGAACATTTTTATTTGAGTACATTTGGCAGAAGGTTAAGTATTTTTCTTCAGATACTGGATATCTTGGGTTCTGTTTTGCTGAAGTAATTAATACTGATGAGGGAAGTGACATGTGCAAGTATAAACTCTTATTTAATTTTACTGGCTAATTCCTCTCCCTCTCCTATTGTAATCCTCCAGTCATTGCATAGAAAACCATGTAATTACAAATAGGCACTTAAAGACAGTTTAGGTCAGATGTGCAATGGTTGTGAAGAAAATGAAACTAAGCAACCTATAGGGAAATTACAGTTTTGAACTCTACAAGTAGCACACCTGTGGTACAGAAATTCTTTACTGGCCTTTGTAAATTACCAAGTTTATTTAATAAAGTAGAAACTGAGTAGTCTTAGACCACCCCCATATATACAGTATCATCTTAAAATGTGTTTAAATTACCATAGGCTTTGCAATTTTTAGCCACAGAGACAGGACGTTGAAGCGAATGAGGCAACAAATCCTAGTTTTTGAGTATTTGGAACTATCATGGATTGTACTAATACACCACCAGATTCTCCTGCTTCTCAGCATTAACAAAAATTACACCAAAGAACCTGGGATGGATTTTAGTTAAGTTATTGTTTTATTTATTTTCTTTTGAGGACTGGATGGGACTCCCTTTGGAGCCTGTATAACTCAGATGTTTAATTTATCTGAAGGTCAGTGATGAGCAGACTTGCAGCACTGGCTCTCTCCTGCCCGAGCAGCCGAAGCCCTACTTTCACTGCTCGTTGTGGCCCAGGAGCAAGAGATTGGAAGTGCAAAAGAAACCTGGGTCCTCCCGCAAGGCAGTGCAGAGCACTACCGCTAAGCCACTGGACTGGCCCTAATCAATTATTTTAAGCTTTATTTATTTCAAAATCATGTCTCTGTATATTGGAGGCATTTCAGCCGATTGCAGTAAAATTTAGGATATAATGGCTACAGTCTAGAATTCAAAACCAGCAAAAGAAACTGTTTTCTGACTCTGGTTTAAAAAAAAAAAAAAAAGACATGTCTGTCTGTCTTTCTCTTTCTCTCTCTTTGTTGGTGTTTGAACCCCTCATTTGTTTTCCACTGCCATTCATTGTACTGGCGTAAACAAAACTTTCATATTAAAATAAAAGTATGTATGGGAAATGGTTGGCTTCTGTGAGAGTGGAAAATAGATTAATCTAGGACCGGTATTTTCATAAACCAGTTGGAGACGACTAATGATTACCTGTTCTCTTCCTCAGTCCTTCCCTTCCATGAGAAAATTTACTGTTTGTGTAAAAATTCAAAACATTGATGTTGGTGACTTTTTTTTCAGCGTATGTTTTCGGACCTGGTTAATCCATGCTTGGCTTTTCATTAGATCTTGTACTCCTGAAGGTTAAGCTGCTAACCAGGTTTATAACATGTATGTACCATCACTTTGTTTACCTGAGTCTTTTTAATTTGAATAAAAATAGTTTGCAAAGTGTTTTGGATTAACCAGGTTTGGGTGTCCCATCAAGACTTTTGTTAGGATTTTATTTCAAGTAATTCTGGCTGTTGCTGATCCAGATTTTATCAAGTCCTTGGTACGTGTGTGCTTGCGTTTGGGTAAAGAATCCTTTCTATATTGTCCTGTGTATTGCAAGATGTGCCTGGTAGGTGCTAAGAACAGTGATGCTGCAAAGTATCGTTGAAAATTGGGCTATAAGGAGCATGAACAGTAAACCTGGAAAAATATGTGACACATTGGGAAAAAGCTGAGTGGAGATGATAAGATTCAGTCAGTCCTAGTTGCCCCCACATTAATTGCTTTGAAAATAAACAGCAAGCCTTAATTTCATACTGGAAGTTAACCTCATTCAGGACTCTCTTTTATGTAGCTGTATAATAAAGGAAATTAGAACAGTAATATGGAAAAAAGGCATCTTTTACACAATAAAATTAAAAACCACAATAGAAATTTTCTTTATTACCACAAACAGCAAGAAAAATAAAGTGGTATCAACCTCTCGAGTCTCAAAGTGTCTCTGACGTACAATTTACAAAGAGCTATTTAAACAACCAGAACAGATAGCATTGTATTTAATTAACATGCATTCATGCTTTGGACCCGGGGGATAAACACTGCCTGTCATGCAGGCTGCCAGCTTTACAGAACTTCCACCTTTCTAAAATTTGATGGTGGATGGTGCAGTTGCACAGAGGAGACTAATTCTAATCATCCTCCACATCTTGTTTGCTCAGTCTGAGATACTGAAGATCATCTGTAGATGTACATAGCCCCCTCTTGACTGCAAATGCACTAAATTGGAGCGGTGCTTCAAAAGGGCTGGGTACTTTGAACATGAAGTAAGAAATTACGAATCAGGGATCTGATTCATTGATATATGTGAAATATTCTGGTTAATAAAATAAACCTCATATTCCTTTTGCTTACTGCATTTTCCAGCAAGTGTAATTCAGTCGTCATACAAAGAAATGAAAGGACAGCTGCTGCAGTGCAGTAGGATCTGGTGATCCTGGATAAAGAGATTCCCAGTCTCTGTCAGGCCTCAGAGACACAGCGGTCTCCTACAGTCAGTCCTTCCTGCGCCAAGAGGGATCAGAAATCCAGTGCAGAAGTCGGGCTATGCAGATTATCATCTGTTAAAGGAGGCAGCAGGAAAGACATGAAAGGAACGGAGAAAAATGCACTGAATTGCACACAGAACCAGTAACCGGTGTGGCTCAGCCCAGTTTAAGCTAAGCACAATGAAAGCCTTGGACAAAAATGGTGAAGGGTGGTCGATCCTTCATGAAGTCTGCAACTGTCTCTGCAGGGAGTGCCCAAATTCAGTTTCCATTGGATGATTTTTGGGAGGACTGTAATTAATCCTCATGCTTGTTGCGAAGCACCAACATCCAGTAACAACTTAAGGAAATTCCTGGGGACCAGTCATCCCACCAGTGCCTGTTGCAGATTTTTGGACCTTTCTTGGAAGGAGCTGGGGCTGGCCATAACCAGAGCACAGGTACAGTTTTGTATCTGTGTATGAAGTCCAAAGTGAAAGCTCGCCTCCACTGAAGATAGCAAAAGTTTTGCTCCAGGGAAGAATTCACCAATACATAATAGATGACTATTTTTTCCTTTTTCTACTCTTGAAAAGCTGGGACAAAACTCTCCTGCACCCCTGTGCCAGGGAGGAGGACAGGCTGGGCACATACATGCTTCCTTTACCAGAACTTGAGTACTTCCCTGGCTCACCACGGGTTTTTCAGCAGGCAGCATCCTTGGGTGCACAACAGCAGGGAAACAATCAACACACAGATGCATTCTTTCCACAAAATCATTCTGAATGGGCGGTGAAATTGTGCCTTCTCTAATGCTGGAGTGGTGAGCAGCATTGCTCGTACATAAGCATCACTGATTGTTCGCAGATGACTATTTACTGAGTTGAAGTTTTCCATGCTTGCTATCTATATTGGCCCAACTTCTACAATTTGGAAAGCTTTCAGCAGAAATGCTTTGCCAGTTCTCAAAATCTCCTGCTGTGGCCGCTGCAAAGTGAACACGAGACCACTGTTCGTAGATGCTGAGCTGCGTTCTGGGCTGACATCAGATGAACTCCCTGAAGAAGGAACGGATGTGCTCAACCCCAGAACTGGCAGGGGCTCAGCGGCACTTAAAATGAAAGCTGTGTTCCTGGCTTGCTCCTGCAGTGCATAACAGCAGCAGCGGTGTGTTCCCAGTGCTGGCCTGAGCTCCGAGCCGAAGGAGAGTTCTTGCTTCCTTCCTGTTGCCCACCACCACAGCAGACAGATGGGGGGGAAGCTGGAGGGCAGGAAGGAAACGGGGAGATGAGAGCCAGAAGGAAGATGGGAAAGAGATGGCTGGGGAAGGCAAAGAGCACAGAAGTAGGAGTCAGCAGGGATAAAACTGAGAAACCAAATTAAGACCTTGGTTTTTGAAGATTGGGTGTAGATTAAAATTGATACTAAATCCCCAAGTGTGCTCAGTACTGGAATGGGCTGGGCACTGGGGCCTTCCAGCTACTCTTATTTCCAGCATTAGCAAGAGACTGGCAAAATCAAAGAATGCAGAAGGATCAGCACTAGCAAATACATTGTGGAATGAAGAACGCAGTTCAGATTTCTGAATGTCAAGCTTCATCTTCTGTCACAACAGATCTGTGTTGCGTGAAATGGTACAATGCCAGCTTGGAGAAGGATGTTATTCCTGCACTGGTCACAAAGACCCGTGGCACAGAACTCCCTGACACCGGACTAGTGAGTGACTGCAGCCTGTCTCACTTTCTGTCTACCTAGCTGGAGACACCCAAGATATCTTCCAGACATGCCTGGTGCTCTCAGCTGCAAATGGGAAACAGTGCTGCAAAATCAGCAAGAGCTCTGAAGTGAAAAATTGGACCTTGACTCGCTGATGGCTGTGCAACACTCTGCTACTATTACAGGAATGCTTAAGGGAAGCCACAGGAAGTTTTCACACCAGGCTCCCGAGTACTGAGAAGTAACTAGGGCACAGGGCTCTTTCTTAAAAAAACAAAGATATTGAAAAACTTATTTGTTCTATGGAAACCAAGCACAAGAGAGTTCCAAAAGGCTCAAGAAATAAAGGCAGATGGACCTAAAGTTCAGCAAATTTCAAAATCTGGCTTCTTATTAATGCTTTATTCTTTAATGTGTTGCTACAGTCAGGATTTACTTCAGTGCAATGATCTGTGACTGCAAAAAGAAGCTTGCACATGAGTTTTTGAACTTGGGCTCTACTTTGGAACCAAACTAAAAATTTAGATTCTTATTACTTCTGAAATAGAGGTTTTCCCCAACTAATTCATTTGCTGAGTAGTCAAAATACGCAGTGGCACAGTCGTATCTTTAATTCTCTGACAGTTTTTTATCTCCTGAAAAAACAGTAGCACTAGTCCTCCAGATTAAGTCCTTGGAAGACACAACACAAAGTACAGCAGTTACCCTCTGCTTGCCAGTTGAGTACTTGCACTGTAACATCTTCAGAACAGCCATTGTCTCTTTTGTTCATGAAAACTTGCTTCTGTGGAAAAAGGCTGTTGGGAGTTAGCATAGCAATGCATGTAAGTATACAAATTCCCTCAAGGTTGTTTTTAGGCTGATCTTAAGAATTGGCTGCTTTGTGGAACCCTCAGCTTCTACACGTACCATCAGAAATAAAACAATTGCATTAACATACGATCCTCACTGATTATACTGCACCAGTCACCCTAATGCATAGTCACTGACATGCTCCCCTGCACCTGAGAGCTGGTGTCACTGCGTTAAGAGTAAAAGCTGTTCAGGGTATAGCAGTTAGCTCTGTCTTCCTTCTTTGGGGAGACAGGAGTCCTGCAAACAGAATTCAGGTTCTGTTTTGCCCTCAGCTCAGTTCATTGTTAGAGTAACAACAATAGGTATTACAGCATTTGTAGACAGTGGAGCCTGAATGCACGGATGACTTTCCAAACAGTGTGGGCTGAATAAACACTGAGCAGTAAGTCAGTCTTCTTTTTATCTAGTTAAAATTATGCCACATTAGAAAGAAAACAAATCAGATGCCAGAGCAGTTTCTATCAGTACAAAGGAAACTAACTAAAAATTACTATTTCCATTGTGCTGAGATACTGTGTACGCAATATGTAACATTTCTTTCCCATTGGTCTTGTCACAAGAATGGTGTCTTACCAAGCGAAGAAAAGCAGTAGCCAGACTCCCTTTACTCAGTTTAGTTTATTTAAAAGTACTAAACAAACATTAAATAAGTGGCAGAGGCGTAAACACAATGAACTTTTTCACTACTGTATTTGGCTTTAATACAAAATATTAAAGATATGGAGTAGATGGAAGAAGAATAAAAGTGCCAAAACCATCCGAGAGTGTATTACACAAACTTGTGGATTACAGTTCATCTTGCAGAGACAAAATCTTCCCCTACCATCAACGTGGCAGTAATGCTTCTTTGGTATTAACACAGTTGAAGCATTCAGGACCTTCCCCTCGAAACGTTTCAGCTAAAATTCATTTTTTCCCATCCTTGCCTCGTACTGTCTTTCAGATTGTTTCCTACGGTAAACGTCATCTGCCAGAAAAAATTTTTTTACATTAGCGTTTTCCCAGTGCAAGATAGTATTCAATGTATGAAGCCTGTCATCTCTTCTGAAACTTTTCAATCCATTTTTCTCTTACACGCACTGACTGACAGGCAACTGAAAATTCAAGCCAACACAAATCCTTATTACCACTTAAAAATAGCTCATGTTCTCCCTCCCATCCAGTCTTCCAGGCTAAAGTTCTTCCCATCAGTCCTGATGAAGTGTTTTTATAGGAAAACTAAGCTTCCAGTGCAATACAGTCATTGTCTAGTTTCCCATGAGGGTAGTTAAAAATACAAATGCCCAAACTAGCTGAAGCCAAAGGGAAATTAAATTACAGGCACAAAGTCAATGCCTGAGGACTGCCAGCATGGCTTCAGTATTTTAGCTTTTTTTTTTTTAGTAAACAAAACACAGGAATATACCCACCTTCATAGTCTTCCTAGTCGTTCTTCCTGCCTCCCCTCCCCCTGACCACCCCTAAATATCCCTCACCAAATAAAATCTCTCACTGACAAAAGAAAGAGGTTACTGGTCTTGTACACTGTCACTTTGCATGGATTACGGAGCAGTAATAAGGCTAAACTGCACAATTATTATTACTGTAGTATAGTATCATTTAGGCATAGCAATTTTTTTTTCTGCATGAAAATAAGACTTGAGCTGAAATATAATGGCTGCTACACAGATGTAGTGTTTTAGTTTCTAACATGACTTTATTACTATACAGGTATGCCTCGGAAATACTAAACTGAAACCACAACAAACCTAAGCCTTCAGAAGTGAGCAAAGAAGCAGTTTTGTTTGCAGTGATTTTGTCAGCTATGGAAACTGTATCAAGCTGTTTTATTCTGCAGGAGACTCAACTAGATTTCCCATGAAAATGAGAATATTCTCATGTAACATAGAGTAGAGCTGATGCTTTTTCTGAAGTACACAAAGATTTCTAGCAAGGTTTCTTAAAGGGAAGAATGCCACATTAAAACTAAATGCTTTAACTTCTAGAAACTAAGTGCCATTAGCTAAGTTCATGACTCATTTTCATACTTCTTTTTCAGTTAAAAAAAGTCACATTTCAGACGAACCCACACCTACACTTAAATTCTGACAACCCTGGTGAGTCTTTTTCAATGTAAAAATATCTAATTTAGTATTCTAAACCCAGGTTTTTGTTTGTTTCTGCCCAGTGTCTTCTGCTAGGGAGGCAGAATCTGGAGTGTCACATCCTGCACTAAAGAGAGAGGTGGCTGACTTGCTGATTGACGTCCTCCGGGCGAGGACCCCACCCTCAGCCCGCGCTAACCTGTTGTTGTTAAGGGGAACCGCCTCCGTTGTTCCCCGCTAGCAGGTGCTGTGGCACCGGGTACCGGAGCAGAGCGGGGCGGCTCCGGCACCGCCGGGAGGGAGGGAGGGAGGGGGTGCTGGGGGGCACCGGTGACTCAGCAGGGACCGGGCCTCCTCCTGCCGCCCCCGCCGGGGACCAGCCGCTGCGGCGCGGCCCTCACTTACAGAAGGTCTCCTTGCCGATGCGGACGTTAATCATGAACCACTCCATCGCTCCCCCGAGGAGGAAGAAGAAGGGCAGGAACCTGTAAACGCCGAAGCGCTGCTTCCCAGGCACCAGCTGCAAGAGGCGTTTCACCCTCTTGCTCACCAGCATGACCGGGGCGGGATCGGCGCCCTCAACGCTTCACGTACAAAGAAGAAAACGGGGGGGGGGGGGGGGGCGTGCGAGAGGCGGGACGGGACGGACAACGGCCCACAGCGCCTCGCGGTCAAACCGCGACGGGAGGCCAAGCCCGCTGTCGAGCCCCAGGCGCGGGGTCGCACTCCCCCCACTTCCCCCTTACGCTGGCGGGGGGATAAGAAGCGGGGGGATAAGAAGCGGGGGGCCCGCAGCCAATCAGCGCTGCGCCTGCCGCGCGACCCCGGGCCGCGCGCCCCTCACCTCCCGCGCGCACTCCCGACCCTGGAAGCAGCCGAACGGAAGGACGTGTAGGCACCCACGTGACCCCGCCCGGGGCGGCTCGCCTCGCCTGATTGGCCGGGGCGGGGCCGAGGGCTGGGGCTGGGGCGGGGCTGCAGTGAGGGACCGGAGCGCGGCGCGCGGAGCCCGCCCGGCCCCGCCGCCCTCAGCCCTTCTCCGCGGGAGGCCGCCGAGCACCGCCCCCCCGGGCCCCTCTCGGCGAGGCGGGGCGAGGCGTGGCGCGGCCCGGCCCCCTCGCACCGGGCGGCGGGGATTGGCCGCCCGGCGGGTGCCGCCGCGGGCCGGGGCCGGGGCGGCGGGGAGCGGAGCGGAGCGGAGCGGAGCCAGCCCCGGCCGTGCGCGGGCTGCCCCGAGGCTGCAGCGTCCGGCGGGACCATGGCGGCGCTGGGCACGGCGGCGCTGAGGAGGGGCAGCGGCGCGGCCCCCCGACTCCTCGCCGTGGCCGTCTCCTGGCAGAGCTGCCGCTCCAAAGCCAGCCAGTGCCCCGGGGACGGCGGCCACGGGCAGCCCAGGGACCACCACCCGGCGGCCCCCGGCAGAGCCCGGCGCGGCGCCGAGCCTGGCCCCGCCGCGGGCAGCCAGCCCCTCCCGGCCGAGGGAGCCGACACCAAGACCTACTTGTGGGCCAGGTACCACGAGATGAAAAAGCTGGTCTACGGTAAGGGCCGCCTCCGGGCGCTGGGACTGCCACGTCCTGCCGGGCTGGGGCTTTGTCCTTTTTTTTTTTTTCTCCTTTTTCCCCCCCCTCTTTGCATCTTGGTGCCTTTCCCCGCGCTGCAGAGCTGGGGATGTGCCCATCTCTGTGCAGCTGCCGGGGCGAGGAGCCTTCTCCCTTGCAATGCCATCTGCACGCCTCATCGCCCGGGACCCTCTGGCACTGTTTTATTTCTGTTGAAATCTGGCCCTGGTCTTCCTCTCCCCATCCCGGGCTTCCCTCTGTGAACATCCCTCGGCTGGTCTCAGCATTTCAGGACATGCAGAGTACGTGGGGTTCTTCACAACTGCCCCTCCCTAACGTGGATATCGTCATGGCGAATGGTCTAAATGAAGAGCTTGTTGCATTTTTCTCTAATTTGCCATTGGTTGGCATAGGGAAAGGTGGTTAGACTAGGACAAACAGTCATGTTGACTGATGTGGTGAGGAGTCCAGGGTCCAACTTGTAACTCGCCATTGGCACAAGGGTGAGCGTGGAGAAGAGTGATGCTACAGCTGCTAGGATGTCTCCTGATCCTGAGCTCAGCTTGTGTGGCAGATGCAAAACACCTTTTATTCATGTGTGCGTGCATGCATGTTTTTGCTCCTCTGACCAAGAAGTTACTTGGCTCTGTCAGGTAGGTTGACGTCTTGCTAAACAAGGAAAAAACTCATGCCGCTCACCAAATCTGTCCATACGTAGAACAGGATTGTGGTCCTTTTGGCAGCAGCAGATCTCCACTGTATTAAACTCTCCTAAAGATGTGAAAGAATAGCTTTCGTGGCATAAGGGCAGGGAACTTTTTCCTGCTGGTTTCTTGATTCTTGGAATGCTGAAGGTAAGCACTGTAGAGAGCTAGGAAGTGTGACTTTGTGTCTGCTGTTAAATAGCTCTCCATTAGCTTTTGTTTATCTAAGGGTTTGGAGAAGGATGGCAGCCAGCCATAGGCATCTGGAAGAACCGTCTCGCTGTTCTGAGATTGGCAAGTTCTATCATTCCTTCTTCCCTCCTTCCAGTACACGAGATTTGACGTGAAATCTAAAGTCCTTCATGATGCACAAATGTAAAGGAATTGGCTGCTGATCCATTGGGTGCTCAGCCTGCTGCATTCCAGCTTTTGGAGGATGTGACCTCCTTTGGCTGAGCCGCTGAAGGCAGTACAGGGTGCTGACAGAGGACTGCAGCTTCATGTTAAGTCCCTGCTCCAACACTGAGTTGTGGTTTTAGCCCCACTGCTTGAAAGAAATTCGAATTTGCAAGACTTGTAATGGTGTTTGGACCTTAATATCCTCAATGACTTTTTTTTTTCTTTTGCATAATGGTATTGAAACCATAAATGACGACATGTTAATAGGCTGTGTCATGCTCTCTTGGGAAAATGCTCACTTTACTATGTGACAGACTGTGAAGTTTGTATTCACATAGTTACACTTTGTTGGGATGCAAGAGATATGGTTGTTACTGGAGATGGAGAACTGATCAGCAAGACTAAATGCAAAATGAAGTTAGGTGAGGTAGCCCATGTGTTAGAGAGCAGAGTCTTTACAAACCTTCAGGTAACTATTAGACATGGCAAATAAGAAGGCCCGTGTTTGTTTAAAGAACAGCTCCCCAAACCAAAATTTCAAGACTGTGCTGTTATTCAAGTCTTGTCAAGAAGAGGCATAAACAAAGTTGGTCCGAGTTGGTTTTAATTGTTGCTTTAACTGAGTTGTGCAAAACGTGGCATCAGTCTGTTCCTTTGTTCTTGATTTCTAACTCTGATGTAAAAGTGAATGTCTGTGGTTGGGTTATGGATTTGAAAACATCGTCATGTCTCAATACTCATCAACATTGAGTTTGAGAAGACTCCTGTGGTGCCACCTTCTCCCTCCTTCTCTGAAACTCCACCTTTGTGGAGTCCTTTGTCCTGTATTGTCAGTTATTGCAACTGCTTTTGGAGAGAGGTCTCTGCCAGGAGAATTTATTATGTGTTTTCAAACCAGCTCTTGCTCAGGACCTGATTTGTAGAGCAATGTTGCATTTTTGCATAGAGAGGATTCCAGTGATAAATGCTGCCAGAGTTGGACAGGGCAGGATGAGTAGGACGAGAGCTTCTGTGCAGTAAAGCTCAGTGGTGGTACTGGTTTCGTGGCCAGAGCCCAGGAACCAGAAGTTCTCAACTTTGTAGAAACACATCTGTGTTCTGCCAGGCTTGAGTGTGGTGATACAAACATTTCATTACATGTAAGAATTTGAGGCTACTACTTCCACTTAATGTGGTGTTTTTTTTCCTCTGCCACAAGGAAAAGTATAATTGCATTTGTCAGAGGGGTGGTGTTGAGCAAGACTTGCTGTGTTTTGGTTTGATGGCATCTGAAGTGTCAGGGAAGGCTGCTATGCTCTCTTAGTAAGCAGTGTCTGAAGTCCTGCACTGTAAGAAACATCCAATCCTGAAACTCAATGGAATTGGTGAGCAAGTGAGGATTTGGCTGTAAATAAGTGTGTATGTTTTTTCCTAGATCTTTCAACCTTTTAAATGTAGCTACAATAAATCAGCTTTCCTAAGGAACCTTTAAAATAACTGTTAACTTCTTGCCTCTGCATGACAAGCTTGAGCGTGGTGAAACGTGAGTACTGCTGACAAGTTTGCGGATAACAAGAACTTGGTTAGGCATTGATAACACTGAGGATGTAGCTCAGAGGTAGTCCTTGCTCTTTTTAGTTTGTGTGGATCAAGAGATACCTTTGCATCTAAATAATGCAAGACGCAGTCAGCAACATGTGCCCATCGTGTTTGGAAATGGGAGAGGACATTTCCAAATGGCAGAGACATGTCCAAACGACACCCCTGTGTGATCACTGCATTGGTGATTCTGGTGTGGTGCACAGGTGGTTTTTGCAATCCAGCACATTTTGATTCTGCTTGTGTTGCTAATCTCAAGCAAGCACAAAGATTTAAGGGCCTCACTCTTTGCCAAACCAGGAAACAAGCCTAGTGCTATGATAATAAATGCCCTGTGAATCGCTTGGGGAGTGTGCATGTTTCATGAGTTGTGTCATCTACAGATTGAGCTGGGACTGAAAATGACAATTAGCAGCCAGAACTGGAAGTATGACCCGTTATGTTAACTGCCAAATTCTGCCCTCCTAAATATAAAGGTGTTTTCTTGTAAAGAACTGTTATACCAGCATTTGCCTAGTGCCTTTGTGTATGTACAAAATGTTGTTTTGGAATGAAATAGTATTTTTTAATATTGCTTTTGGTTTGTGTAGGTTTCATTGGCAATAAATCCCAAAATATTTAGGCATAATGGCATAAATTCAAGACTATGCTCCAGAGTAATTTTCAGCACTCTTTTAACATGGTTCCTCTGTCATTTAATGCTTTTTAAGTAATATTTCCCTCTCCCTACCTTCTTGTTAGAGGCATCTGCTTCGTCTGGTTAGAATGCTTTGCAGGAATTGCTGTGAAATGGTACAAAACAACACTTCAAAAGGATAAAGAGGTACTTGGAAGGGAGAAAAAAACTCACAGTTTGTCTTTAGAAAGCAAGTCCGTGTGAGCAAAGGGAACTTTTTGATTCATGAAGAACGTGGAGGATGGCGGCCATCTGCTTTTCAGTATCACTTTTCCTCGCTAGTCTTACAAAGAAGTTAGCACAGATGTCTGCTGTGTTCGATCTCTGGGAGTACAAAGGGTGTGAGAGATGGGTGTGAGCTGCCTGCTTATGTATTATTCTTCACTAACATGCTGGACCTGAGGCTGAGAGAAAAGGAGCATTTCCTGCATGATGCCGTTGGTACCCCTGGGAGCTCAGAACAGCACAGGACGTGCTTGGCACCTCCAGCACCTCCTGACCGGAGCGTTTTTCACATCAGAAGGGGCCATATGGTGTCTTGGCGTCTCTAACCGCTGCTCACAGTTAATTACCTGGTTTTGTTTCCATCTCTGCTGTCATGTTGGGGATTGAGTGTTATTGCTTTCTAACAATGTGGGCTATTGCCTGGGAAGAGGCACTTGTGCTGTCATGAAGATACTCTGATTTAAGCAGCTGTTCAGGGCCTCATAGTAGTAAAATGAAGGAGATGATGTGTGTTTACTTTGCATTTACACCCAGGTGTAAAAAATGCCTGAGACCAAAACCGCTTCCTTGTGGTCTGCCTTTGCTGACGAGTTTCATCATGTACCATGGATATGTAGACACTTCCCTTAAAACCGTCAGAGTTGCAAACTGGAGCAAATTGTGCAAGTATGCAGATTCCAGGGGTTTGTATCTATTGCAAGAGCTGTTTTTTCTCCACTGTCCTCAAATGTACGCACGCTAGTTCTCCCTTATGTCATACTTCCTGGGTGAAGTGCTGAGTAGACAGTGACTAACTGTCTCCCTTTATTGTCTCCCTTTCCAGTTAGGACCCAGATGGAAAGAGCAGTTGGGATTATCATTCTTTTTAAATAACCAAAACTGGTTTTAATGTTGTTTTTTTTTCTTGCTGTAATTTATCATAACTGTCCAGCAATCTGTTTTGGTGTCTTGGCAGAGGCAAAGCAAAAGCTATTGTTCTTGAAAAATGGCATCTTCATGGGCTTCTGGAGGGTGTCATCTGTTTGTTTTGACTCGACGATTGCCATGCAAACTGAGGCACAGATCCCTGGCAGATTACGTGCTGAATGTCAGTGGAACAGCAGTGCCCAAGCCTGCAGCCCAGGACTTAATTAAGCACTCAGACTCTGTAAGCACCCAGGTGATTATCTTTTTTTTTTTTAAAAAAAAGCAAACCAAGACAAACAAACAAACAAACAAAACCGCAAACTTCTTGAAACCTGCCTCAGTAAGCCAGGCACATTTGGGCTCTTTTATTGAAACCAGTCTTGCATGTGCTCCCAGCTTCTCGCTCCCCTGATGTAGTTTGAACCTGCGGAGAGACTCTGTGAGCATAAAGAGGAGACTGACACCAACCACTCTATTGAGGAGGATGGTGCAAATAGTCATTTACACTAAGCCAAACGTGCAGCATGAGTCTCTGGACTGAAACCCAGAGCTTTTTCCTTCTCTCTAGGAGACCAGTGACTTTGAAACTACTGTTTCAAACTACTGTAAATTTCAAAAATTTACAAAGTAAATTTAAGGTGGAGGACGACGGCATGGAAAGAGCAAGCTGTCAGCAAGCTGCTGCATGTTTGGTTTGGTGATGATGATGTGTGATAGGAAACACAGCAAGTAGATGTGCAGTGCTCCAGGAAGTGTGTGTAGGGAACACGTTATGTGTGAGGCAATGGGATAAAGCGTTTTGGCTAGCATATGCATCTTTCTTCAGCCCTTAAGAGGTAAGAGAGAACATGCTGTGTAAGTTAGTGACGAAATGTCTGAGTGGGGTAAAATGAGCTGGGCAGGAGGCTGTCAGAGGACAGCAGAGAGGCTCTGTAGGTTTGAGGCTGGCAGGGAGGAGCACGACTTCATTCAGTGGGTCTAAATATACTTCATAAATCATACTGTGGCACAGTTACTGCTTATGCTTCTGATCACAGATAAGACTTGCTTCATGCGCTTGGCAAACCTCAGACTACCCTTTACTTGGTACAAAATCATACCACTCCCTTAGCTTTTCCTGATTGTATTTTTGCAAAAGTTGTGGCTGGCATATGCTGTTGAATCTAGATGGGTCTCATGTCTTCTGTGAAAGGAGAGATGGGGTTCAGGCAATGGTATTTTGTGCTGTGTTGTCATAAATCTGTTAGCAAATGGTGAATGTTGGAAGAGCTTGACCTTTCTGTAGGGATATGGTAACAGCAATTGGGGTGCATTTGTCGTAAGAAAAAAAAAAGTGCTTTCATTAGGAGAGGAAAGCATTGCATATTTGCAGTGTGGTGTGGTTAGGGATGTGTCATTTTCCTTGTGAGGAAGAAAAATAACACCCTGCAAATGCCAGTGTATGCTTACAAAAAGATCTTCCCACAAGTTATCTGGAGGTGAGGACAGGAAGTGGAGCTCTGTTTGTTTATGGTGCAGAGAGCATTTATGATGAGAGGATGAAAGTTGTGATCATCTGAATCCTATTTAGATTTCCCATCTTTTAAAATCCCAGTGGAAAGTACTCTGATTGCATCCACCCTCTCCAGCCTCTTCCAGGAACTTTGCCACCAGCAGAGTCACTGAAAGAAGGCTGCTGTTCTTGCTCTGTAGCCAGTAAGTCAGCCCTCCTACCTTAAAATACTGCTTTCTTTTCTAGTAATTCCTGTCTAGTTGATCTGGTGAAATGCATTTGAAGGCCAAAGGAAAGTGAGTTAGGAGAGAGAGATGGGTATGTTTTGTAATGTGTCTCTCCCCGGAAAAATAAATATTATGGTATATCTGAATCCTCTGTTTCTTTGGTCACCTCTTTGGATTAGTGCTCGCAAATGTACTTTGGACTTTTTACCTAAATTCTGTACTCATTCCAGACAAAGTCTTTATTGGGAATGGCTAATATCTCCTTCTAATAGTATTTTTTTTGTTCTAGATTCAGATGAAACTTGGTTTTATAGCAAGGAAGCACTAAAGAACTGGCACAGGGGTTCTTGCTAAAAGACAAAAGTTAAGGTAGGAAGGGAAAAAAGCCTGCTGATGCTGTGTAGGATCTGGAAAATGTCTGCACTTTTCCTATCATTCAAAGAGAAAATTACCTGTCTTTGAGGGGTGAGTAAATGTCTCCTTCCCTTCTCTGTCCCCCAGTGTGGATGTGACTAGGCAGCCTACTACAGGGAATTATTTTTATTGCTCTTTCTCATCTTGCAAGGGACAGCTCTTCTGGGGCGGGAAGCCTGGGGAGGGTCTGTTCCTGTCTCTCCCATTGTAGTGCGGCTAAAGCTCTCAGCTCTCTAGACTAGCTCTGAAAAAGGATATACAGGTAGTTCAGCTGCTAGGTCACTAAACCCCCATTTTCCCAGTGGTCTGGGGAGCAAAGTGTTATTCACAAGCATCTTGAACAGTAACCCTGTTTTGAAGTGACAAACCACACACAAGGACTGAGCTGTTTCCACAGCTGTTTATCAGAGGAAAGCAGATAACTTGTTGCTGTCAGCATTATGTGTTCCAAGAGCGTAGCTTAATGTGGTGGGTTTTTTTTACATTTTGTTGGTGTTTGTACAAAACCTTGTTTTATCCTGTCCATTAATAATAATAATTTAAAAAGCCCTAACGGTACCTGCAGGATTGCTCTGTGAAGTCTGTCTCCTTCTGTGAGAAACAAAAAATGCCAAAAGGCAAACCTCAAAATTTCTAATTTGAAGTAATCTAGATTTCTCAAAGAGGAGAGTTAGCCTGTTTGTCTTGCTCAAGTTTTAAGTGAGGGGTGCATGTTTTTCTGGTGATACATTGCAGCTATGTTTCACGTTGGTGAGCCTGCTGAAAATGCAGCTGCTGTGAGCTAGAAATGTGACACTTCAAAATCTTGGGTCTGCTTTGCTTCATGTAGGCTAGAGACCCGAGGACATTGTTTTGTGGCTTCCTGACACAAAAGGTCAGTCTCACTGTGAAAGTGGTTAGCACCATCACCAGGCACAGCCAGAGGTTTCACAGTGTGCTTTTTCACAGGGAGGATTATTTGAGTGGGTTAACGGCAGCAGTCTTCGACAGCAGCACTGTGCTCCTCTTCTGCTGCTGTGAGGTCCTTCCAGCTGCTGTCAGGTCCAGAACAAAAAGTTGAAATTTCGGTGATCCTCTCAGTTTCTCTAACCTCTCCCCTTTCCTTTCTCTTAGATCTCCTTCCACCAGGAGTCTGCAATCTCCTCAACCCGGCCGCTATCTATGCTAACAACGAGATCAGCCTGGGAGATGTTGAGATATATGGCTTTGACTACGATTACACATTAGCACAGTATTCTAATTTACTACACTCTATGATTTTCAACACTGCCAGAGACATCCTAATAGAACAATTCAAGGTAATGATGTGTACAAATTTCCACTCAATTAAGCTTACTGCTGTCTTTGCGACACCCCAGACATGCTTGCAAAATGCCACATTGTACATGCGTCAATTACTTGTTTTATTGAGATAAATTTCATGTTTCACAATCTTTGATTGCAGAAAGTTTTGTCTGTACGTGGAATTAATTTCCTTTGAGACAATTTACCGTGCTTTACATTCCTGAGGTTTTATAAATATGGAGCAGGAACCTTAGTCTAGAAAGGTCTGGTCTGTTTTACACAACTATGGAAATAATGCCTACAGAATTGCTGGTTCAAGGTACACATGGTGGATAAACACGAACCGTGGGCCAACACTGAAGCTGTACAGGACTTGACAGATGCAAGTCAATGTGGATGACGCTGTGTAGCATGTCCAATAATGGACACCCTGTTTGCAGGAGGTGACTAATCTGTGCATTTTCTTCCCATCGTGTCTTTCTTTTTAGAGGGGCTCTGCAGTGCCATTGCTTTGCCAAATATATGCATCAAGTGGAGCTCACTAGAAGTGTCCTCACTGCCTGAGTGAATCTGTTACATTTTCACTAGTGACCCTTACATGAGAGAAACTAGTTTTGGGGATCCTGATCCTTTATGTCTTTCTCCATTCATCTACTTTCTTTGTTGAAGGGGCAAAATGAAGTGCACCCCTTCCTTGGTCAGTTTATGCCTGGGGTGAGATGACTAAGCCAGCTCAACAGGTGAAATAATTTTGTTGATAACCCGATGCTTATGCCCCTAATGATGTCACTACCTGTCTTCCCAGTATCCAGAAGGGCTTGGGAAGTATGACTACATTCCAGGGTTTGCCATACGTGGACTTCATTATGATGTACAAAAGGTAAGCTGTACACAGTTCAGTCTCCTGGGCTTTGTCTTCCATCGCATTACGTTTTTAGTGGAAATGCTTTCTGTCATTGCTTACAATAACATCGATCACCAAACTACCAGTGAAATACGTAGTCCGGGTGGCTGTGCTTTTCATTGCGTGGGTTCTTCTTGCTTATAAACCTTCCAAGGGAAAGATGTCTTTTGTGTTTGCATAGCCTCTAGCAGAATGGGACATTCTAGCAAAGACCTCTGGTAACAGCCTTGCCAATTTAAAAGTCACTTAATTCCACAAGCTAATTAATAGAAAACTCAGCTTGTTTGTGTGATCGTTTCTGTCTTTCAGGAAATTTAAACAACAAACCTAAATCCTGCATCTACAAATACTTGCCAGGAGCAGAGGCATTATGTCTTACTCTAATAATAGAAATGACTTGTCAGGAGAATGCTTTAGGAAGCCTTCCCCACCCCCCACCCCGAATAATAGGACTGCTTGGAAAAGGATCCAAGCTACTTGAGATGCATGCTTCTTAGATGCAGAGGCAAGCAAAGTGCAAGCATTAGCTTTAACCCTTTTCAGTACTTTGGACGGATTCCCTGAAAGCCTGATGCCCAGTGATGTAATGCTGGCTGCTGCAGCCAGGCAGTCAGGTGGGAGCACAGCAGAGAAAGTTGCTTCACTGTAGTAGCTTTTCTTATGTTGAGCTTTAAGCAAATTCAGGGGAGCAGGCAGTACAGGCTGGAGTGTGTGTGCTGTTCCCCAGCAGCAGAAAAAAAAGAGAATGAAGAAAAAAACTATTAGAGTTTTCCTTTGTATTTTGTCCTTAACTGAGGTGACAGCATGGCAGCAGACCACTTCTGCCTCTAACTTTACAAAGGAAGAAGTAGATCTATGAGAAACTGAAGTTTCTTTTTGTGTTTAAATCTCTGGCTGATATATCCGAGGAACACAGAGGCGACTAGCCTAGCCAAGCAAAGCATCCTTTGAGTGAGTAGAAGGTGATAACTCTCTTTTCTCAGGATCAGAATTTGCTAAACACATGAAAAACCGGGTTGTGCCTGTCTAAGTAAATCTTTCCGTATATTTGCCTGCACTCCTCACAAACTAGTGGGAGATCTGCCCATGGTGTAACAAGCTGCACTGATACGGTATTGTGATAAAAGGAGGTGCCTGAAGGTTGTGAATGCTCTGTGGAATCAATTACCTTTCACTGTGGTAGAAACAGCACAAATAGTTTGATGCTGTGCCCTTACTTGAGTTGCAGAGCAATTCAGGTTTAGTGTGAGGCTGCTTTCCGTGCCCTGAGAACTTGTGTTAGGGCTTCAGAATGATGGATGGAGGAGAAGGGATGACTCATGAATAGGGGAGTCTGATACAAAAAACTCCAAGAAAGCTCTAATGTTACCAGCCTGGTGTGCTTGTGAACATCTTTGCTTAAATGTCTATTGGGGAGGGGAAGAAGTGGTGGAGGGGAGAGCTCTTGTGTAAAGAAAATGACTGGGCATAGCTGCGCTCTAAACCAAAACTTGCCCACTTAGTTCTGCTTAAGATAAACGTGAAGAGAAATAGATCTCTTGTGCACACAAAGCTCCTTTGGAATGTGTGTGCTTTTGGAAGGGAGATAAGAAGAGACTAACTGAGTCACAAAAACATTGCTCTCTCGGTTTTTCAACTGCATCCCTGTCCACTAACTTTGGAGTGTAACAGACAGTGGTATTTCAGCCCATAGAAAGCTGGTCTTTTGCCAGAGAGGCCAATAAAAAGTCACAGTATCAATAAGTGTGTGTAAAAGTGGCTGGGGAGTAAGTGCAGCTTAAAGTACATAGATGTGGGATGTTTATATTGAATTTTATTTTCTAAATGTCATTTGTGTGGAACTTGAAACTTAAATAAGGTTTCAGGGTAAACCTACACAATTCTAATAGTAAGTATCTGTCCCTTATCACAGAGTCTTCTGATGAAGATCGATGCTTTCCATTATGTCCAGCTGGGGACGGCATATAGGTCTGTCAGTTCTGAAAATCATTTTCTAAATGCCTGTATATGCAAAGGTGGATTACTAAATCTGATTGTATGTTCATGGCATATGGGTTTTGGTTTTTTTTGAGCAGAGCACAGTCTCATCTGGTTTATCCTGTTTGCACTTGCTTCAAATGCTTACCTGGCATATAACTGCAGGGAGTTATTTTTCTCAAGCGTTTCAAGCCAAGTGTGGGTGGGAAGACTTGGAGCTTTTTGTAATGGTTAATGACACATCTGGTCACGTACTCTGCATGATGTCTGAGTTGCAGCTACAGCATATCTGGGTTAACGTCTGTAAGCAGACAGTGCAACTAGGAAAGGACTCCTCTGTATATGGTCCACATACGGGCCTGTCTTCTCCAGGCAGGAGTGTATCCCAGCAGTGGTCTGCTGTGCCTTGTCACAAAGCTAAGAGGAGAGTGGTCTGGATGTGCAAATAAAATCTTAAAGCAGTGCAGACATGTCAATAAAGTAATGATGCGTCAGAATCTGGGCTCAGTTTAAGGCCTAGGTTGTCCTGTTTTTCCTTCTCTTCTGTTGTTCTCCAAGGAGAGCTGGGTGTGCTTTGGAATAAGTGTCTGAAACCATGCAGAGCAAACTTTTCTCCAAGAAGTTGTGAAACTGGAGACTGGGAGAAAACCTTGCCCCAAAAAGTGGAGATGGGTTGGCGTGTAAGAAGTAATAATTCATAGATATCGGTGGCAAAGCTCCTGTAAACTGTGTTGTATTTCCTGAGCATGGAAGCCAATGTTTCTTTTTCTTGAACTCTGCCCTTTTGCTGTTAAGCTTCAGTTACAGTAAACACTCCAAGAATATTAAGAAGGGAGTTTCATAATCAGAGAGAATTGGCTTCTTTGAGTGCTAGCTTTTGGGGGGGTGGGAAAGAGGGGTTGGTACTGCCCCATATTTCACTTCAGCTTCATAAAGAGATTTTTAGCTAAAACGCATTTAAACCTTTTTCCTATTATCCGTTTGTAACTATCCTTCTTGAAGTGTCCTTTTCCTAAACTGTCCTTTGCTTTTGAGCAAAACTGAGGCAACATTTAACTTCTCAGAGGCTGTACCATGATTGAATAGGAAAGGAGAAAGGGAAAGTTGCTGACTGCTTGAGTAAACAGCCATCAAAAATTGTGCAAAAGGCAAAAACTGCAGCAGTCAGATAACCTGATGTTCACGAACGGTACAGCTCATAGCCATACCTGTGATTACGGTGTTTTGGGGGAAAACAGCAATCTCTGTTGAATGGTGTGAGTGAAGAACTTGTTTTGCTTAGGAAAACTGAATAGGAAGGAAACCTCATTTTCAGAAAGCTCTTTTCCTACACCTTTGCATTTAAAGGTGATATACCTCGTGGAAGCAACCTCCCCAAACCTACAGTTACCCAGTGCTGCCAAAGTCAGGTCGTGGGGCCAATTTGGTGGGGCAGTCCTGCCAGCAGATTGACAGCATACAGAGAGAGGCCTCTGTCTGAACCCTCTGCTGGAATGTGGATAAAACCCCTCAATTAACTTGGAGGAACAAACAAGGTGTCTAAAGAATGTCTCAGGAAAGATTTTATGTGAATCTTAAGAAACCATGGAGCTGTCAGGCTCTCTGGCTATCTCTTGTGCAAGAGAAATTTGTGAGTTTTAGAAAGGAGCTTTTTTGTCCCATCTTCTCTTTCTCTGCAGTTTGTAGCTCTGTGCAGACTGGTGAATACTGACAAACTATTTCTGTTGTTTTGTGTCTAGAGGGCTCAAACCAGTGCCTGATGAAGAGGTAATAGAACTCTACGGTGGTACGCAGCACATCCCCCTGTACCAGATGAGTGACTTCTATGGCAAGGTATTGTAAGCTCTTTACTGCTCTGATGCAGCAGCTCTTTTAACAGCTAGGAAAACAGAGTGAATTATACGAGCATGTAAATGACTCCAGCCTCCCTTGGACTCAGAAAGGCTCCGTCCCTAGTGAGCTGCAGTGTGTGTTTTTGTTCTAGTGGGAATTTGCCCCAGAAGTTATTTAGCAGTTTAGCATGTGAAAGCCATCTGTGAAGCATTCCTAAACACCAGGGCTATTGGCCTAGAGCTGAATGGCTCTGGAGACTGATAGGGAGATGTTCTCTGCTTGTTCCTTGGCCAAATCTAGCTCCCAAGCTACCAGGGCAGCCTGCAGTGATGGTATTTGCAGTGAGTTGTGTGGGAGGGGGGTATGTGTGTGTAGCAGCAGGGTGCTGGCAATGCCTTTCTCTCTTTGGTTTTGTGTAGGGTTTTTTTCCTTCATGAAAGGGATCCCCTTCCACACCTCTTCAGACCTACTCAGTGGATATTATTCATAGGGTTGGCATCCATGGGTGTTGGTTTTTTTTTTTTTAGGCAGAAAAGCTTACTGTCACAGTAAAGGACTGAAATTCTGTCCGTAGGAGCTGTAGGAATCCTTTGGTTGCATGAACTAGAGGAAGTTAGGAGAGATTTTTCTTCCTCCAGAGTCTAGTGTGATGCAGTGGGCAAGCAGGGCCGTTCACATCCCTTTCCCCCCAGAACTGCTTTGTTTCTTGCCCTTTGTTAGTTCAGTTGCCTTAGGGGAAGCTGGAAGGAGAAGGGCAGGCTTCCTCTGGTAATACCCCTTTGAGTCTGCTGTGTGAAGTCTCCAGCAAGGTCATTTTTTGATTTCTCTCTCTCTCTCTTGGGAACAATTAATCTGAGTGGTTGCTTTCTGGATAAGTATATACTCTGTTTGTAGCTCAGTGTTGTTTCCAGCTTTGAAATAGGATGTTTCTGTTTAGAATTTGATATCTGTCTGTAAACTGCACTCGATTAGCCTCCCACTGTGCAACTCTTCTCACTCCTGGCGAACTTGAGATGATTTCACCTTTCTTTTTAAATAATTGTAAATGTGAAATCTGCTTCGAGTTGTGGCCTTTTGTAGGACCAGGTCCTCAAGCCAAGGTGCCTTTCTGTGCTGTTTTGTACGTACCAGGTGTTTTCTTCTTTCCTGTAGTTAGTATTGAAAGATTTGGTATAACATTGGCCACAGAAGTAGGTATAGCAGCTTGTTCTTTGCAAAGAGGTGAATCTCCTCTCCTAATAATGTAATGAACTCTGTAAACTAATAGGTGGATCCCAAAGAGAATGAAGGTATATACAACTAATGACATTTGCATCCAGCATTAGTGGGAAAGCATCTGGGTTAAGATGACTGCTGGTGTGAGCAGGTGCAGTGCAATTGGTGTGGAGTGAGGCTTTAGCAGGGGTCTTTGATCTTGTCCTCCTTAGTCTGCCATGCTGATGTTGCTACCTGTATGGATAACAAGAAGGTCTGCCAGGTCAGTGATTGCAGACAGCAAGGCATAAGACAAGTGGGACTGATGTAGCTGAAGCGTGTAAATATTCTCCCTTAAGGGTTTTCTTGATCCTCTGTTGGCAAGAGTGTGTAGACAGCTACTGGCATCCCAACGCCTGTAGCAGGTAGGCACAGATCTGGCCCAGGGTTAGACAACGCAACTAGTGTGGCTTTTGCTGGCAGGACTAGTGCTGGCCTGTAATGAAGGTGGGGAACTTACGGGTGTTGTGGAAAAAGCATCTATATTATTCTTTCTAAAACTATGATCTGGTTTTCATCCTGACTTGTGTCAATATGTCTGCTATAAGGAAGCTGAGGCCACTAAAGGGAGGGGGGGAGGCTGGACTTGCCTTGTAGGATGATGGCATAAGGCACAAAAACAAAATCAGAGTTGACTACCTCCAAGGTAAGTGTTTGCTGTTAACATTGAACGTTTAACTGTCTCCTCTATGCTTAAGGTCTTGGTGGGACAGGTCATTGCTCTGCTGCGCTCTTCTAAATCCCATACCTAGTGATTTCAGTAGGAACTGCCTGTCTGTGTCCCTCTTGCTTCTTTCCCATAATCCCTGAACAGGAAAAAAAGGTGGGGGAAGTTTTCAGGAAATTTTGGGTTGCTAGTGGGAGAAATGTTCCCTTAGCCACCACACATCAAAATGGACAAAAATATGTTGAAAGGATTCAGCGAGTATCACCAAACAGCACCACCATGTGTGATAAGTGGCCCAAATCAGAGGGTGTTCTTTGTGTTCTCTTCTGCTGTAGGTCAAGTTGTCCTGTGCTGGATGGATGGATAGAAATTGTATAACCCTCAGCACACCAACATAGCTTTTGATCGCGGCATTTTTGGTAACAGACCTCAGGCAATATGCTGTTTGTTATTCCTTTGCCCTTTTGCATCTTCTTTCTTGACCCCAACTTGTGTTGTCCCAATATTGCCTTTAGGTAGTGCTGCAAACAGAGGGCTAGTCTCTTGTTCTACCCTTATAAGACCAGACTAAATGGGAGATGTTACTGTTGTTACATCCTGACATGACAGTGGCACATGTTTGTCATTAGGCAGCATGTGCCCTCTGTCAGCTTCCACCATATGTACCTTCTGTGCTCTTTAAGATGCTGCTTTCGTGTCTGTATTTCACATAGCTATAATAAATGTCTTCTGATGTGGACCAGTATTATCCTACTGCAACTTTGCGGCTGCCAGTCATGGATTAGTCAAAGTGTACATGCACAGGCATGATGTGACTGGATTGCCAGGACATCTCTGGTGACTGGGTTCATTGAGAGGTCTATGTACTTCCCAAATTGCTCTTCATGTACAAGACCTTAGTAACGGTTCCCTTGGCTGATCTGGCACTTCAGCGATGAAAGATGAAAAAATTTATTCCAGCTTCAGCTTGCCAGTGACACTCACCATAGTCTTCTGCACAGCTGGAACATACTAAATAAACAAACTTCATTTTATTGGAAGGCCCCTCTGGAGCCAAAGTTGGCTGTTGACTTGCTGATAGGTTTGTGATTGATAGGCAACAAAAATAGCAAATGGAGCAAAAATAGCAATGGAAGAGCTGCAACCTTGCCTAATGCAAGGTGAGTTATTTCTTGGGCAGGATTTAATTGTTCATTTCCACTTGACCGCTGGGTGGGCTAAAGTTCTTTTTCTTCTTCTTTGTGCCCACTCTGGGTTTTCTGTAGCAACGCAAGGACAGGCAGGCATTGACAAACTGCTTGTTGGAGGGATTCTTGCATTGCTGGGTAAAACCTCACTGGCATGTGGTTAGAGCAGCTTTGGTGCCCATGTGTCCAATGTCACAGCCTGGTTTAGATGAGCAATGGGGCACCTCCAGCAAGGGCCATAGCTGCTTCTGAAGCAGAGCATTGTCTCTTGGCACCCATGGTAATGCCAAGAGGCCAGATGGGAAGCAGAGGACATGGGGTTGAAATAAAAGTTAGTGTCTAGGACTGACTCCCCGCTTCCTCCACCTTCCACCCCATGGTGTTAATGATGCTGGGTTTGTTTAATGATTTCTGTGAAGGAGAAGCCTCTCTCTTGTCAAGTGTTAATGCATTAGGTTAGTGTTTTGGTTGAGAAGAGAGGGTACTTGCTGAGTAGCTGGGACTTTCCACATTAGCGTTTTTCTTTTTGTTAGCCTGGAACGTCTTCCAGATGGTACTGGGTGATACGAGTTACTTTGTTGACTTTGCCTTTTTTTTTTTAAGTACTTTTTATTTAATGTGTCTCCTTCATTTTTTGCTTTCCAGGGTCCGTCACTTAAGCAGTTTATGGACATTTTTTCTCTTCCTGAAATGACGCTGCTCTCTTCAGTCATTGATTACTTCATAACTCATGGCATTGAGTTTGACCAGGTGCATCTTTACAAGGATATATCTGTAAGTAAAATGTCAACTGCCCCATAGCTCATACCACATCAGAATTGCGAGTTCTTTGGCTTGTTAGCACTGGTGAGCTCTGCAGTACCCAAACCTAAGGGGCTGTTAGTGAGTAGCCTAATACGACAGTGTTATTGCCCCTTTAGATTAAAGCATTACCAGGGAATATTCAAAGCTGTGTTTTCAGAACATGTTAGGTTTCTGTCTGTACCACAGAGTTGGTGTTGCTGTACATTATCTCTTGAAGGAGTGCCTAGGCTGGTTAGGTTGAAGGTCCTTCCGTGGGAAATATGTCACAAAGCTTGTGTAAATGTTTTCTGGTTCTGCAGACTTTTAAGCTCTATGTTTTCCTGTTAATATATCATTTTTCAGAGAGACTTGGTCTGACCATGTGCCAAACAGTTTGCTTTACACAGCAATTGTTATGAAACACCTGCCCTTGCCTGCTCTGAGAATCCACGCCTTCCCTTTGCAGCTACGGAGTAGTCTGATCTTTTTGGGGTGTTTTCCAGTGGGTGACTGTAGTTTTCAAGAGCCAGTTACTCCAAGGTGCTAACTGTGCCATCCAGCTTCACTCCTGGCATTTGAAAGGGCTGCATAGGATTATCAGCATTGTTAGGGGATACTGTTTGACTTCTTAGTTGATGCTGTAGGCAAGATGTAAGTGCTTAAGATTGCTCCCCGGGGTGACTTCTGTTGACCGATGATGCATCTTCCTTGGTAGCCAAGCCTTATCGCATGCCTTTTTCCATGGAGAAGGGGTTTTGATTTGTACCTTATGGAAATCTTACGCTCATCCACTGGTAGCGGCCCATACATTCACTGTTCAGTCTTCTTGTGAGGGAAGTGGAGCTCCACATCTGTGCTGCTTCATTCGTGATAAGGATCCACCCTGTCAGCTTTGCTGCAGCCAAGGATTACAGCTTACGTTCTGACCTTCTGTTAGTGCTTGATAAGAGTGTGCCAGCCAGTTTCCCACAAGACCTTAAAATGTTTCTAGGTTTTAGTTGTTGTAGTTGTTTTTTGCTCTTGGGGTGGGTAAAATGGGAAGAGAGGATACAGCTGAATCCTTAGGCCTTTCCTCAAGAGTGTCTTCTGAGCCTTCTTTTGAGGTCAAAATGGACTTGTTCCTAATAGAAATCTTGAGAGCAGGTGGGTGGTTGCCATAGCCTAATGCGTACTTGGTACAGGGTAAACAGTGTGCTTAAGGCCCAAAACTAATGCTAATCCTAGCATTTGTCTTCACATCCTTCGCTGAGGGATGTGGTTATTCCTGATGAGTGCCTGAGGCAGGCAGAGAAGGGAGCTCTAACAGAAAATCTGTGCCAATGCCTGACTTCTATACTGAAAAGGTGGGGACTGTCCTGTGCTCTCACCAGAGGAGTTCTTGCTTTTTTCTGTACAATGAGGATAAACAAACATTTTTGCAAAATTTATCCCTTTGCAGTATCTGAGTGCAAGCACAAAGCAACGGTTTGTGGACATGAGCACAGAGATCCTTCTGTGCCTACACAGGCAGGTGTCCGAGAGGACTTGCATAGCCCCAACTGTTATTACAGCACAGGCTTACAGTGAGTTAGGATATGTCTAAACCTGACACTCTTCTGTAATTCTTAGTGGTAATCCTGATTGCAGTGCTGTGTGTTTGGGAGCAGGTTGAGTGCTACAGACGCTGCACTGAGTCAAAAGGGCAGACCCTGAGGCAATGGTAAAGGTTGAAGCTGACATGTAAACCAAGTAGTCCAGTCACACCAGTTTAGTCGCTTCGTATTTGAGAGTAAGAACATACAGTTTACCCTGCTTTCCTTTGGAGGAGTTTTTGAGCCCTGTTTGACGCCTCCCCAGGCTACCAAGAGTTTACCTGCAGGAACCTTATAGTTCTTCCTCTTTTTTTTTTTTTTTTCCTTTTGCTTTTTGGAGGGCAGGGGTTTAGGGAAGGAGCATACTGGAATCTCTTCCTGCTCTGCAAAGTTAGTTTTGACACAAATCCAAAGCATTGCTTGCTTTTAGCGCCAGTGTGCTGGTCAAGAGAAAGTCGTTTTCTTGTTAGCACTCTTGCTTTTTGTTTGGTTTCTTTCCAATAAGGCAGTCTCTTGATGAATGAGATGTGACCTCTGCCTTTTTATGATTCAAATCCACATGGTGGAAGGAGACTCCTAAAGCTGTTTTGAAGAGGTGCCGCCTCCTCCTTCATCATCCCTCATCTAAGTTGTAAATTCTCGTTCTCTCCGAGCTTTGAAGGAAATTATTTTTAGGGTGATGAGCAGGTTTCACCAGTGGTACAGTGAGACCAGGTGACTGTGTGGTGTTGTGTGCAAGTGTCACTGTAGCAATGTCAGTGGCGAGTGTGGGCATCCAGTCTGAAAGGGAAACTCCTGAAGGAGCACACGTAGTGTAACAGTGATTTAAGGGTCCTGGGGAAAGGCAGCATTTGCTTACCTGCCTAAATTGTCAGGGATAAAAATGGTACCATTAAAACAAGCATTTGCATGTGCAAACGCTACAAAATGTGTTGCTGCATTGGAAATGGTTTTGTGTATCTAGCATATCTCATTGGATGGAGACTTGGGAAGACTTTTGGTTGGGTGTGTCCAAAACTGTGTTGCATCTTGGCGTCTAGCCTGGAAAATAGAGGCTATTTGGGTGCCCTTGACAATATCTGTTTTAACTTGCCTGCCCTCTGAAAAGTGGGCAGCTCTGTTTTGGCAAAAAACCCTCACCCTCCTAGTGGAAGCTTCTGCTCTGCCTGTGCCCACTGGCCATCCAGGGCCAGGAGCTGTAGCCCTCCTTGGCTTGTGGGGAGCGTTTTGGAATCACAGATGCTCACCTCTGCTGCTGTTCGCCTCAGCCACGCTCCTATCCTTTGGGTCACATTTGGCAGATCTTCCACAGGCATAGGGAGGAAGAAGAGCCAGCTAGTGTCTGGGCCAGGACAGTTTTGGGGCAGCATATGGCTTTGGAGTTGCACAGGCTTGATTGCATTGGTAACAGCGTGTTAACATGTGCTGGTTTCCAGGAGCAGGGAGGAAGCTGTGCTTTCATGGATAGGTTTTGAGGTTTTTCCCCTGTACTGCAACAGCTGAGCTAGCCACTGTGTTCTTTTTTTTGACATGCTGGTAAGCCTCACTGTACAAAGGTCCTCTGCTTAGCATTAATGTAGCTTTTGTTCATTCAGCAAGAAGAGGGGATGTGTCATTACTGTATTGGTCCTCAGTGGTGGCAATCGGTTTGTGTGCTGGGAAACAGGAATGCCATATGTAAAACTGAAACTTTTTTCCCTGCCCTTTTCTTTAGGATGCTATTAGAGATGTACATGTGAAAGGAGTGATGTACAAATGGATTGAAAAAGATATGGGTGAGTTAAACAGAGCTCTGGTGCCAAATCCATTTTGATGTGTCTCGTAGAATGTGGCGTTCTGTGTGAGATGACTGTGTAGGCCCTAAATGCAGTCACAGGAGTCAGGGGGACACAGAACTTAATGAAATACTTGGCTGTGGCATGCCTAAAGGCAGCTGAGGGGTAGAGTGGCATTAAGAACTAAGTGGTATTTAGGGTCACATGGAGGATCTATTTTAATGGAGGAAATGGCTACCTTATTGCTTGTGTTTCTGTTTTCCTTCAGTTTGTAAGCGAGGGATGACGGTCCTTGGCATGATGTGAACATGCAGAGGCACCATCTGGGAAGGCTTCCTGGTCATTCAGGGGAAAGAAAGCTCCTGGTAGCCACATGGCCTGGAGTGGCTGGGCCTGTCCCTTGGGATGATTTGGTATCAACGCTCTTTTTTGCCAGCCTTTTCAGTTCTTCAGTCTTTCTCTTCCCTCTAGATGGGATTGATGATGATGAGGAAGGCCATTTTGTCACCATGGTGGTTCACTACGTGCCTGCCTGAGGTGGATCTGACTGAGGTCTTTTGCATCCCTAGTGGTATAGGGGTTAGGTTTGTTTTTGTTTTTAAATAAATGTGGTCATGGCTTATGCCAAAATTTTTTGATTGACGATGTCTGTTTTATTCCAATATAGAACAGTATATTCTGCACGGGGATGAAATCTATGCTGTGCTAAATCGACTGGTGAACCACAAGAAGAAACTCTTCCTCATTACAAACAGTCCCTTTAGCTTTGTGTGAGTACTGTTATTGCACATCGATGGGTCACCACGGCACAGCAAGAGTTGTGCAGTGCAGTCTCTCCTGTGAGCATCTGAAAGTTGTATGCTAGAGGTTTTTGTGGCAATAGTCATGAAACTGCTGTCTGGGAACCGGTTGCGGTGAATGTTGCACCCCACAGCTCTCTCTACATCATTGACTCTCACTTTTTGAAGAAGATACGAGGCTGTGGCTGGCCACAATGTTACGGAGCTGCCACTTTGGATTACCTCTAGCAGCTTTTGCTGCATCACAGACTTCTCTGGACTTCCCATAGTACAGGAGAAAGTGTGGGACAGCTTGAAACAGTCAAAGTGCTACATCAATACTCCATGCAATGAGACGGCCTTGGGGGATTCACAAATTTCTATGCTTTCTTCTCTGTTACTGAAATGAGAGTAAATTTAGGACAGACTGTTGTAAAGATGCAGTGTTGGGTGAAAAAGAGTACTGGATCTGTTAACTTTTCTGTTCCTTTGCCCTTAGGGACAAAGGAATGAAACACATGGTTGGCAAGAACTGGCGGGACTTATTCGACATGGTCATTGTGCAAGCTGACAAGCCCAACTTCTTCACTGATCGGCGGAAGTACGTGTCCTGGGGCAATACTGCACTTCTGCATGTGGTCCTGAGGTTTTGGGCCCCCTTCCCTGGAGTAAATGGCTCCTTTTACCTTCCAAAAGAGTAGTGGTTTTCTAAGCATAATCTAGGTCCAGTAGGCATCCAGCCTTCCGCTGTCCTCTCAGATACCCTCTGAGGAGATGAAAACTGACCAGTCCGGGAATAAGTGGATAGAACGGGTAGTGCCAAGCAGAAAGCATGTTGCTAAAATTGGCTGTCTTAAACCTCATCAGTTTTGTCATGGTCTGGGCTTAACTTAAATTTGTAGGGGTAATAACGTACTTAAATCTTTAGACAGAAAAGAGGAGTGGAATGGTGTATGGAGACCTGGCCATTTATTGGCTCTAGGTCTTGAGAGTGTGCCAAAATCTTTCATTTTCCTGTTCCCCACAGCAAATATCTGTGGGGTTTGGGTTTTTTTTTTTTTGGGGGGGGGGGGGGGGGGGGGTTTAGTTACTGGATACATGCTGTTTGGTAATTGGCAGCTCTGGAAGCCTTTGTACGTGGTGACTGGGTTTCGTGGTCAGTTAGGAGTTGCCAAGGGACTAGCTGATAGGCAAGCCGCTGTCCTCACTTTGCTCTTTGGATTACTTGCTTTGGGAACTTGTGTCTGCTTTGTTGTCTCAACTTATGACTGACCAGAAATTACTGCCCTTGAGGGAGAGGTCTGTTCTTTCCTCTATGTATTTTCTTCCCCCATTTTCCAGGCCACTAGCATAAACAGGATTAAACCTACAAAATGGCTTTATAAGCTGTGCTGACCTGGTGAAGGTTTTCTTCATGGGATGTAGGTGAAGTGTTTTACAAATGTAGCCTGGAGCTACGATGATCTGGCCCTCTAGGAGATAAAACCTTTTGGCTGCATGGTGCCTAAGGTCCACTCATGTAGTGGGCCACTGGAATGACATGGCACATACATCCAAGGTGAGGGGAACCTCCTGATGGCAAGCTGTAGTGAACTGTGGAGTGTTTTGTCTGAGGGAAAATGCAAGTGTGCACTGGAGACCACTCGTGGTTGAGGAACCCCTTGCCCAGGTAGGCTGTAGAGTTCACGGTGGGAGGCTGGATTCCTTCTGCCCTATGGCAGCTCAGGATCATACAATACTTCTGGATGAGACTGTGCTGTGCTTGCAGCAGGAGCAGCTTCATTCCAAGACTTTCGATCCCAGAGCTCACAGTTTGGAACTCCTATCCCAAGAGGGAGCAATGTTCCCATCGAGCATGAATGTTCATGGGGGTCAAGTAACTTAAGCCTTGTTTTGCTTCTTCTGTCCAAGTGGAAGGTAACCAGGCAAGCCCTCAGGAACAACAGGAGTCAGCTCGGGTCAGCTGCCGAGATCAGCACGGAGACTGCTTTCCATCCGCTCTGCAGACTGCATTATCCTATTAAGACATTCCACGGTCTCTGTTGGGCTGGGGCGTAGCCAGACTGGAACAGGACACAGAGTGTTTCATGGCAAAGCTTTCTTGGCCTTAGCATTTCAGAGGGAGTCTTTATTATTATTATTTTTTTCCTCTTCTCTGTATCTGAAAAGCAAGAAGAGTTGTTAGGGATACTGGCATTAAATGGTTACAGTCTATGGAAGCATTTTGAAAAGATCTTTCCCTCTCACACTCTCTTCCCCTGAGAAAATAGTGCAGAAGGCTCAGAAGGTCACTTCTCATGTAGAGCTTTTATTACGAGCTGTTACATAGGTAAACAAGTTTTCCAATTCAAATGTTGTGGTTGCTGGGTAACAATCACCAAAAATCAAAAGAAGTTGACGTCTTCCCTCTTTTTTTCCAGACCTTTTCGAAAACTGGATGATAACGGCTCATTGCAGTGGGACAAAATAAACCAACTGGAGAAAGGAAAGATCTACAAAGAGGTAAAGTGAATGGGTGCATAAGGGGTACAAAGCAAGAGTCTGAAATGGTGAGGACTTAAAAGACACCTGCAGTTTTGGAAGTCACTGGAAAACAGGAAAATCTGCTTAGTCAGGGTGGGGAAAGATGATGGGTTCTTCTATAGGTGTTTTATAGGTGTGGATGTTTGAAAAGTGAAAAATGGAAATCCTTGAAAAAAGCGCCTATGGTAGAGTTAGAGGGCACTTGTAAGGAGACACTCTCTAGGCTCTGTGTGCTGCACTGGCTGGTGGCAGCAAGAGATACCCTCTGTCCACATGCAGAGAGCTCTTGCTGGCCTGGTAGGACACTGTCCCCCTGAATCTTTCAGCATGTCTCTTAGCATGCTGTGGAGCATTAGCCTTGCGATTTGCACGCTTCTGAAAAGTCTTTCAGCTTCTGCTGGGATGTAAGTATTAGAATAAAGGGTCTTTTCATATATCGGAAAACCCTGCCAAGGGCTGTGTTGCCTGTCAGCATGCGATAAACTGACCTCTGAGAATGGTGAGAGATGCTTCATGCCAGGTGTAGGAAAGGCTGCCCTCCCGGCAATCGCAGTTTTTTAGTTGCAGGAGGCAGAGCTGGAATAAGGTATACCAGAGCTGCCTGGTAGGAAAATGTTTTGTCTGCAGCTCTGTAACAGTTTCCTACCCAGCTCTGTGCGTGGGTCATGCTGCAGAAAGGTGTGTAACAGGAGTGATGTATTCCACCCAGCTCAACTGGGTTTGGCATTAGAGCTGGAGGGACAGGGACAAGGGGGGAAAAGGCAGAGAAGGGCCACTTAACTTAGGCAAGTACCCAGCACCCTATCTGCCCAGGAGGACCTGTGCTGAGTTATCTCTGCCAGGCTGAGTTTTTCCCTGTGGGTGCCCTGTTTGTGTGAGAAGGGGTAGTAGGGAAACATCCTCTGCATGTGTAGCAGGGGTCAGTGAATGCCCTCTGCCCCAGCATACAGTGAAACCTTGACCCTAGGAGCTCTGTTCTGACATTGTCCAGCGTGGCCAATAGTGCAGTCTTCCCTTGGCTCTTTGATGTCCTGGTCCTGAAACTCTTGTCCTGGCAAGGCTCCCAAGAGTGTGCTCGTTCAGGGTAAGAAGGCAGAGCTTTCTGCAGTCTGATGTGTATGCAAAGATCTTTCACACCTCACTCCAAATCGTCCTCCATAAGGTTGGAAAAGGTGGACTTGTGGAGGAGGGAGTGGAGAAACAAGGGTGATCAAATAGGGTACAAAGCCTGGCTCCCATCTCTCTGCCCTTCCTGAAGAACAAGCATGTCCGAAGGATGGGCTGTTAACTCTGGTAAACTTGCTGCCTTGGGGTGTTCTCCTTGCAGCTGGTCTGTCCCCTGAGAACAAGTTGTCTCTGGCTTTAGGACGTTTTGTTCTTGGTTATGTGAGCTGTCCAATCCCACGGGAAGAAACTGTTAGTGAGATCGCGGTCAAGTAGCTGGGACCTGACCTGCAGTAGAAAAGTAGGTCGTGTCCTTGAGTAGTGCTGTTGGGAAGCCTCTGGCCTGTCTGGTGGGTCTGTCAAAGTGCTCTGCTAGTGTCCCATTCCCTACCAAGAGCTAGGAGCTGGGAACATGCAAGTAGAGCTCATACAAAGTCTCTCTCTCATGGGCAAACTTTCCCAGTGGGTTACCGGCTCCCTCAGGAGAAAAAGTATACCTCAGCCAAGGGGTTTATTGCTGAATTAAGTTCTGCTCTCGACCACCTACATTTTGTGGCCACAGTTTGCTCACCCAAGTGAGTGGTGCACTGAGGAAGGGAAAAGATGAGGGAGGAAGGAGAGATGGGTAGGATTTTGGGCTCTTCTCCAGTTCTCCCCCCCACCACGATGTTTATCTGACTGCATCAAGGTTGTTGCCTAACTGTGGTTCTTGGGAAGTGACAGAGTGTGTACCCTGGTTGTAGTCCACCCTGTCCCCAGTGCTTTTGGTTTCTTGGAGTGCCACAATATGCTTCTTTCTGGCAAATGTTAGTGGCTGTGGACCTTGCTGTGCTGGTGATGTTGCTAGAGGCCTCTGAGCTGACTTGTTCCTGTCCCCTGAAGCACAGCTGCATGGCGGTTGTGCTGTGGGTATCTCATACGAATGGGACCTCAAGGGGTTGGTGTCTTGCCCTGGGGACTGGGAAGTTCAAGTGATGGCCCTCTAGTTCCTCCTTTCTGATAGATGTGGTGTTTTCTGTTTGTGGCATGTATGTACTCCCGTCCCTCCCCTAGTCTGCAATCTCAGGAGGGAAGGAGGACAGCCAGCTCCTGGAGGTCACATAACAGGTCTGTAGCTCAGTGGAGGTGTAAGCGCAAGTTTCCTGGCTGTCAGGTCCACTGCTGTTTGAGGTGACCAGAGCACAGCAAAAGGACCATCCACCTCCCAAGGCTGTGGTCCGTTTCCCCGCTCTGCTGGTGGCTTCCTGAGCTACCCTCAAGCGAGCAGCAGCAATGTTGTGTCCAAGAAATGCAGAGGCCTGCCTGGCCCTGTGTTTCCATGCTGTTAAGGGAAGTCTGCACAGCTCCAGAGATGCTGCAGCAACAGGAGGCCCAGCACTCTGTTTCTGGGCACCCTTTGCAGTGCATACAGCATGTTGCCAGTGGCTAAAGGCAGGGCTGCAGGCTGTTGTGGGAGCTGGCTTGTGTTTGGGGGTTTTCTGTCCGGGCCGGTGCTGTTGGGTAGGCACGCTAGCTCTTTCCTGGCACTGGAGACTGGCTGGAGAGATTGTTGCCGAGTGGCTCACAGGTTTGCATTGATTGCTTGTGCTGGCACAATCCAGTCTGCTGGCACTGATGGGGCCTTTTCCTTTCCTAGTGGGTTTTGCTGCTGTTGTGACTCATGTGGAAAATTTGTGTGGAGATGGAAGGGGGGTCCCTGAAGTCTCCTCTGTGTGCGGGTGGATGTTTGGAAAGCCTTGAAAGCTGCTCTGTGCTGTGCTTTAACTGGTGCTTTGGGGTTTGGTTTGTTTTACTTAGCTGTGAATCTGCCCAAGCTGGCTGGCTTTTTGGCTTGGTTAAGCAATTCCTGTGAACCGTGGGTGGTGTTAATCTTTTGGGTTGGGATGGTGGTCAGTGGTGTGAGAACAGCCTCAAGTACTCCTAGCTCCAAAAGCCTTGCATGATGGTGCTCACCTTACCTCTGATGCACTCTGTGAGGTGAAATCATTATCACCTGAGCCCAACAGCTTCTAAACCCAGAACACCTGGGGTTCTTTCTGTCTATTGCTCAGGCTTTTCTAATTTAGGTGTCTTTAACTTTTGGCCTGTAAACTGCCTCCTTTTGTTGCCTTTTGAGTCCATGTAGTCCTCTTGACTTGCTGTGCCCTAGAGCACAGAACTTCCCCTGAACTGCCTATTGGGTTCAGAAGCATTTCTGCCTTTTTCTGTAGCCTAAGAAAAGCTGAGGGATGTACAGGGGGGTTGTCACATGGGAAGAAAGTGAAATAAGGTGGGGAAGGACAGAAATCTCTGGGTTTGGATGTTGGGGGAGCAAGCAGGTTGACATCTCATGAGAGTGCTCACATCTGCATGCAGTAAGGTGGCACATCCAGTTGCATTGACAATGCTGCTGGGGTGGCCGCCCAGTACCATGCAGGGAGGATGGAGGCATTTGGCCCGTAACCACATTTCTCTCTGTGCTCCTTTTACTTGCAGGGTAATCTCTTTGATTTTCTGAGGCTGACAGGCTGGCGTGGGTCTAAAGTGCTCTACTTTGGCGACCATCTGTACAGCGACCTTGCGGTAAGTGGAAAGGTCTCTGCTCTCTGGCAAGGTGGGAGCAAGCCTGCGTGACTGTTGTGGTGGCAGCTGTGTTGGAGTGTAAGGCAGGGCCCTGATCTGAGTCCTCAGGTCTCTGCCGTGCTGTGCTGGGTGCTCTGCAGGCTGCAGCTTTCAGGGCACAGAAAGGACACATAAGCATCCCCGCTCTGCTGTCACGCAGAAGCAAGCAGTGGAGAAAGGGCCCCTGAAGCACTTTCTGTGGGTAAAGAACATCTGCTGGTCTGTGAATTTGAGAGCAGTTTGTGTGGTTCCCAGGTTTCTAGGTGCTTCACGCAGCTGATCCTCGGCGCCAGGAGACAGCTGTTACTGGCATGACCTGGCATGGGCTGTGGATGCCTGTCCCCTGAGAATCTATAATGGGAACAGACCACTCTTCTAGGAAACAGGGTTGTGTTTGGCTTTCAGTCTTTATGTTGAATTCTTGGTTGTTTTTTTTCCACCCCGACCTCTAGGACCTCATGCTGCGTCACGGCTGGAGGACTGGAGCCATTGTTCCTGAACTGGAGACAGAGATTCGGATCATAAACACAGAGCAGTACATGCACTCCCTGACCTGGCAGCAGGCTCTGACGGGGCTGCTAGAGAGAATGCAGGTAAACAGCTCCTGTCTGAGCGGGACAGGTAATATGCTGCCTTCTGAGTCTGCATTTTGGGCTTAGCATGGGAATCGGGGGATGTACCATCTTGCCTGTGTTCTCAAAAGTATCTCATCCTCCTCCTGGTACAGTGGACTTGTGGGTTTGTGAGTTACAGTGGAAACTGGGAGGAGCTGAGCTGTGGCCTGCAGGACTGACACAATGTGGTGCTTTCTGCTGTTGTCTTTGCAGATGTATCAGGATGCAGAGTCGAAGCAAGTATTGCTGGAGTGGATGAAGGAACGTCAGGAGATCAGGTGAGCGTTGTCCCCCTCGCTCATGAGGGGTCTTGGAGGCTCCCAGGCCTGCACTGGATCTGTTTTGTAACCTGTTTTGGGGACAGTGGTGCCGCAGCTGTTGGCCCATGGTCCTCCCTGGTGTCGCTTGTCTGGGGGGAGGGAAAGCAGCAGTGCAGTCCTGCAGCCTGGGAGGTTGGACTGGTTTGAAGGCAGGGTGGGAAAGGGGAGGTGGTGTCACCCTGTGCTGGGGGTGGGTTGATGGGCTGTCTGCTACTGCAGCTCCTGGCACTGCGGGTGGGTCCCTGCCTGTAACAGGTATGGTAACAAGGAAGAGTAAGTGTGCACTGAATTTTCATCGCAGTCTTACTGCGCAGGGACTGGTCTGCATCCCAGCCTGGGTGGGAGGGTACTTAGGGTGATCCCAAAATGTCTTCTGGGAGTGGGGTGGCCCAGGGCTAAGGGGTTGGAGGGGGGAAGAATCTGTGACCATGGCCTTTTATCTACAGAGCACCATCTTTCCTCTCAGGTCGCTGACGAAGAACCTGTTCAACCCTCAGTTTGGAAGCATCTTCCGCACCTTCCACAACCCCACGTACTTCTCTCGACGGCTGGTGCGGTTCTCTGATATCTACATGGCATCCATCAGCTGCCTGCTGAACTACGACGTGAATTTCACCTTCTACCCCCGGCGCACCCCTCTGCAGCACGAGGCTCCGCTCTGGATGGATCAGCTCTGCACAGGCTGCATGAAAACCCCCTTCCTGGAGGAGATGGTGCATATCCGGTGAAGGGCCAGGTACTCTGGGCAACAGCACAGTGTGAGGCTGTACGTGGGGCAGGCTGCAGGGCCAGCAGCACCTCTGTCTACCACTAAAGGGCGTTTGACACTTACGGATGTGTGTAGATGGCGTGTTTATTTTTTTTCCCCCTTCACTGGCTCCATCCCTTTCCCTGAGGTGTGTTGCAGGCTGGATGGAGGATAGGTGCTTGTTCTGGACTGTAAGTAAGTAAGTAAGTGAGCCGCAGGGGGTCCTCCGTAGGGGCAGGTGAGATGGAGAGCCAGTGCTGGTGCTGGGAAGCTGCCGCTCCCTGCTCTGTGCCCAGAGAAGTGGCTCAGAACTGGAGTCCTGAGTGAGTCACTGGTGCTTGGTGAACGTGGAATCCCACGTGAGGTGTGACAAGGTGTGTCAAGTCTGTAGCTGCCCCGAGATCCTTGGGAGCTGTGGAGTGAGTCTGCAGGGGGACAGTGAGGGGACAGGGTTGCCAGCTGGGCAGCCAGTGAAGCGCATCAGCGAATGCATCACGGATGACAGAGCAGCAGCAGCGTTACCTCTCCAGAACTGGCATCAGCACCCTCAGCCCCATCCTGCTCTCTGCCAGGCTGGTGGGTCCAGCTGGTGCCTCTGGTAGGTAACCAACTGTTAGTTAAATGTGCAGGATGTGGAAGTCCTGTGTGAGAGGTGGGTGGGAGTAGGTCAGAAGGCCTAAAAACAAGTGTTTGGGGGCATGCCTCTTTTTTGAGTGAGCTTAGTGTATTTTTGGGGGTTTGGTGCCATGTGACATCAGTATTTTGGCACTTGATGCGGTATGGTCTGTTGGGACGTGTTCAGCCTTTCAGCGAAGGTGCAGGGTTGTCAGCAGAGGTGGTGGCCTTCCACCCGTCTTTGCAGAGCTGTGTCCTAAGGTGCATGGAGGGGGGTGGTGAGGAAGGCCTGGGTGGGGGTGAGTGTGAAGTGCTGCTGGGTCAGAAAGGGGAGCGGGGCCATGCAAAGCATTGTAGTGCCTCCTGAGCAGGAGGAAGAGGAAAGAAGGGACAAGAGTGATGGCCTGGAGGCCCGGGCAGGTCCAAGCAGCTTTGGGATGTGAGGGGCAGAAAGTAGGTTCTTCACTCAGCTTGGGGCCATGCTGTTCTTGGCCAGGCTTCTGACTGCCCCGAGGGACAGGCAAGGCGTTGGGGAGGGGTGAAGGGGCAGTTAGGTGGGTAGGGGTTGTTGAGTTTGTGCCACCCTGATGCTGGCTGGCCCTGGGTGACAAGAGCATGTCATGCCATCAGAAAGCTGAGTGTGTGGGAAGCTGATGACTACAGGAGGAGGATGAAGGGGTAAGAGGCATCCCGGGGCGGGGGGGGTGGGCTGGTCTGCGAGGGCCCCAAAGCAGGCAGGAGATGAGTAATGTGGCTGCTCTCCCTGGAGATAGACATGTAGGGGCAGTCAGAGGACGTTTGAAGGCAGAGCTCTTGGTGCAGGCTCTGGAGATGTTGGTTGCCTTGGTCCACTGCCTCCTCCCCTCACTGCTGCACCATCTGCAGATGGCAACAAGGGTGACTGACAGTACCAGCTCGCTTGTGGGGGCAGTCAGCATTGAGGTGACAGGAGAGAAAGGGAACAGAGAACGGATGCACTTCTTGTGCTGGGGCTGGCCGTGAGCAGGCAAGGAATGGGTGAGCTACCGCAGAGTGTGCACGATGGGTCTTCAGCATGCACCGTGTGTCTGTGTGATGGGGAAGGGCTGCCGGTTTACGGGGAGGCTGGGGGAATACATGGGGGCAGGCACTGGTGGCTTGTGAGCACTGGGCTGCGGCAATTGCTGCATGGGGCAATTGTCAATGTGAGGGGCAACCGAGGGAGAGGAAGCTGGTCAGTGTGGAGGACCCTCTGCCAGGAAACTCCTCAGAGAAAGGCACTGAAGTACAACGTGTAAGTGTCAGCAGCCCTCAGTGAGATACACATACATACACACACACAGACCCCCACCCCACCCCTCTTCTCCTGCACGTTCCTCTCCAGCGGTGTGCCAGGCTGGTCCATCAGTCTGTCACTTGTGTGTCACTGCCTTGTCTTTGTGTGTCACTGCCTTGTCTTTGTGCTGTGTGCCAGCCTGTTGCAGACTTTCAAAACGCCTTGCTCTTGACTCAGTGATTGTCGAGATTGCTGAACGATTGCTGTTAACGTAGCTGCGCTAATCAAATGGTTGTAGTCTCTGCATGTGGCATCTGATGTCTTTGTGCTGTGTGTACTGTGAAGGCTCAATAAAAGTCGGCAGCATGCAGTAACTAACTGACTAACCAGCTCACGACAGGGGTGGTGCTTCTCTCTGTTCGTTTGCCTGCCCTGGGGGCGCAGCTCCCGGTACAGGACCAAGGGCCTGGGGTGCAGCTGGGGCGCGGGTCTGAGAGACCAGGCCTGAGGTGTCCAGCACGGAGCGGTTTGTGCCCCTTATGGCCGTAGTGCAGGCAGGGGAGGTGACTAAAGGGTGTCCGGGGTGGTGACTAACGGATGGGACTTGTACCTGGCCACGGAGGGGGAGCGTGAGGGCTGGCGTTCCCCCGGGGCTGTCCGGCGCCAAGACTGCTGGTGCTGGCGCGGGTGGCCGTGCGTCCCCGCGGTTGGGGGGTACAGGGCCGTGCGTGGGGAGGGAGCAGCTGGGCTGGGGACGAGAGCGGGCCGGAGGCCGCACCTGCCGCGGGGGGGTGGGGGTGGGGGCTGACGGGCGGCAGGTACCGGCGGGGTGCTCGGTGGGAGGCCGTGGCTGGGGCAGCGAGGATGGGGGCAGAGCCGCGCCGACAGCACAGCAGCGGGCGGCAGGCGCGGGCAGAGCCGGTGGCGCGGAGCTCTTGATTTCTCGGCGCCCCCCGGGCCGTGCGGGGCCGCCGGGCGCGGCGCTCACTGCGGGCGGCCGTGGGGGTCGGCGCAGGCGTCCGCCAGGAGCGAGTCCTGCGGGGGGGGGGGAGAGAGCGGCGTCAGCGCGCGGCGCGGGAGCGCGCGGCGGCGGGGCGGGGCGGGGCGGTGCTCACGTGCAGCGGCTCGTAGTCGGGGGCGTGGCTACCGTAGAGCGGGTTGGGGATGGCGACGAGCGGCCGTTGGGGGCGGGGGCGGGCGGCGCGCGGCCCCGCCTCCGGGCGCGCGCGCTCCTGCTGCGGCCCCGCCGCCTCCTCCTCCTCGTCCGCGCGGAGGTCCGCCTGGAAGGGGAGGCGCGGGATTGGCGGGGCGGCCGGGGGCGGGGCTTGGGGCGGAGGCGCGCCCCGCCCACCCCTTCCCCCGTGCCCGCCCCCCGCGGTGGGCCCGGCCCTCGGCCCTCCCTTCCCACGGCACACCGCACCTGCGGGCGCCTCTCCCACGCGTGGCTGCCCCCCGCCACAGCCCCCAGTGCCCCTCAGGGCACAGCACAGAGGGGCCGTGCTTCCCCGGACTCCGTCCACCTGCCCTCCCCCGAGAGGCCGCTGCCCAGCCCGCAGGCTGCACCGACCTGGAAGTACCCGAACTGCTCCTCCCGCCGCCGCCTCTTCACGCAGTAATAGGCGACGCCGGCACCGGCAGCCAGCGCCAGCGCAAAGCACAGCGCTGCCAACGTCCCTGTGGCCACGGAGCCCGACACCCGCCCCACGCCATTCACCTGCGTCGAAAAACAGCGGCCTGGTTAGGGCAGAGCGATGGGATCTCCCGGCAGCCGCCCTGCTGCGCCTCCCCGGGGTGACCGTGGGCAGCCCCGCCAAAACCAGCCGTGCCGGGAGAGCAGAGAGGGCGAGGCCAGTCCTGGGGATGACTCGGTCGCCTCATGCCCGTTCCCAGGCCTGGCGCCAGCTGTTCCAGCACTTTCGTGCCCTCAGACACTCACCTGACCAAGATGAACGACGGGCGGTGGGATCCTCAGCGGCTCTGCAATCGCATGAATGATGCCATTGAAAGCTACGATGTCCCACTCCACAATCATCGTGTCATTGATCCCCTTGGCATCCTACAGCACAGGACAGAGATGATGTCACCCGACCAGAAAGCCTCCCCGTTGTTCTCTGTCCCAAAAGAGATGTGGTGAAAACTTATGGGGGTTTGTTGACCTCTGCCGAGGTTAAACCTACTGAGTGCTCTGTACTGTTGTCCACGGGGAGGTCTGATACATGGAGGTCATATCCTGACTGGGAGGGGATGATGGTGCCTGTTGTGAGGTTGAAGCTGAAGAGGACGACATTGCTGGACGACACATGGAGCTTCAGTTCTTCTCCTGTCAGTGTCTGAAAAAGCAACAGGGAGCAGGGATGAGAAACGGCTGAGCTGGCTCTCACCCCTTCCCTCCTGCTGCGTGCAGCCCCCACCTGGCCTAAGCCCAGACACTCTCCCTGGCCACAAGACTCAATTCATGGCTCAATTCATGGGCAACACGGCACAAAACTACTATGCAGAGAAGGGAGGACTGCCATCCTTAGAAACAGTCAAAGCTCAACTGGAGAAGGCTCTGAGCAACCTGACCCAAATGGCTCTGCTGAGTGAGGGACTGGACTAGAGACCTCCAGCGGTCCCCTCTGACCTCAGTTCCTCCTCCCTCCCCAGACTCTATTTCACATCACCATCATGCCAGCTTTGGCGGACTCCTGCTCTCCTCTGGGCCTCTGATAGTTTGTTCCATGCGCCCTCGAGCGGCCACTCATCCCTGCTTGCTTACTTCATTGTCCGCGAAGCCAGAATTCAGAGGGACAAAGAGAGTTTTGGGAGCGAAGTCGTCAGACAGAGAGATGAAAAAATCCAGTCCTTCTTCTGTGTCATTGGCAAAATCGAGCAACATCTGGAAAAGATGGGAGATCTTCCCCATCAGCACACGGCCGGCAGCTCAATGCTGTTACCTTTCCCAGTCCAGGAAACATCCCCCAGCCCTGGAACGAAAATGCCTCTGTGTTTGTACTCGCTATCCTGCATGCAGACCAAAGCACTACTTCTCCCTCTTACGGCCAGTCCCTTCCTCCTCCTTGTTGCTGGCTGCTGGCACACCAAAGAACCAGGAGAGCATCACTTACGGAATAGAAGGTGGAGAAGCGAGCGTGGTCTGCGAGCACGTCGGGGAGTTTACCGCTGCACCAATACCCGTCTCCCACGAACCCATCACGGCAGGTGCAAGTCAGATCTGCAAAGGAACACCAAGATGCGACTTAACTCACCAATGGCTACGCTGACCACCTCTCCCTTGACTTCTGGATACCCCCCAGCATGTTCCCTCCTGACGTGGGCATGGGGAGAGGGGGATGCGCCTGCTTGCCCATGCCTCATGCTCCAAGGGCAGTTCTCTGCCTGCTGCCGCGACACACCTCTTGTGCCTGAAAGGACTGTCCCTAGGAAATGTGCTTGCACCACTCACCCTTCTCCCGGTAGCAGAACGCATCCCAGGTCTCGCTCAGGTTGCTTCGGGGGCCATAGTCCACGATGCCCACTCGGTTAGCCCCACAGCTGGGGTTGGGGTAGGCCGTGGGGTATCCGGCTGTGCCATTGTCCAGCCAACCCACCAAGCACAGATGGAATCCCATCTAGAAGAGGAAAATGAATGATTAGATTAAAAATAGTATCTCAGGCCCAGGTTTTCTGCCCTGATGCATACTCCCATCGTGCAGCCTTATCCGACATCCCCCCAACACCTAAAGGGCTGGGCACTGCCGGAGCTCTCATCCCAATGTGACTGGCAAGACCCACCAGTCCTCCTGGTTTCATGGATGTAGATGGAGCAAACAGGGCCTGTCCGAGGGGATGAGAGGTCACCCACCACATGTCATGGGCTCACTACCGCTGGCCTGGGCCCAGGGAGAAGCACTGCACGTCCCCACCCCACAAGGTGATGGAGCCAGTCCCTGCCCGACCTCTGCATCCCTGCCCTGACCTGCTGTGCTGCTGAGAGCTGCCGGAAAGTGGCCAGGGAAGCGCCTTCTGCGGCACAGGCCTTCTGAGCCTGCTCGTAAGTGAAGTCATACTTTTTTCGGGGTGACTGCAGATGAAATACGCCCATAGTCTTATCTGCAAAATACCAAGGCCAGGGAGCATCAGTACAGTATAGAGAGCGAGCAGCCTCCCTGGGGCAGTCGCGTGGGTACCCGGTGTAAGTACAGACAGCACTGGCAATGGAGGGTGCTCTGTGCTGCACGGGAGGGGGGGATGTGGACAATGCTCAAGTGAGGGCAAGATGGGATGCAGCATGGCATCCTCTGAGCTTCTCGCCTTCCCCAAGGGAGTCAGTGCTTACTGGCAGTGTAATCCCACCAGAGGCCATCTCACATGTCACACAGGAGCAGACAAGGATGGCTGGTCCTCCCCGTATGACATGTAGGGGAAAAGGGGAACGTGAAAACCCGACCAAGCTACAGAGACAAGTCCCCGGCCCCTTGGCTGCCCCACCTCCAGCTCTCCTGAGGGGTGCCCGAGCCAGAAGGTGAAGGATGAGGGAGTGTGACCTCTTCATGGAACATTATCCCTGGCACTGTGGGGTTGAGCACACTCACCATGAAAGTGCAGGTCGGTGCAAATGGCCTCCCGATGGCACTGCCCGTTGTCTTCCAGGCACCGGTCCGTGGGGGGCACAGCCTCTTCCAGGCACTGGATCCCGTCACCGACGTAGCCCCGCTTGCACTCACAGTGCCGCTCATTCTGCAGCACAAAGGAAGGATGGCATTTGTGTGAATGCAAACACGCAGATGCCAGCTGGGGATCCTTGTATCCCTGTGAAGATGGGGATGAGTCTTCAGAATGCCTCTACAGCCTGCCTGTGACAGAGCTACGAAAGGCCACGTGGCCTCTGTCCTACCCCCCACATCCAACTGCACACGAACCAAAAATTGTCACACTGAATCTTTGTCACATGCTGTTTGAAAGACAGCTGAGCTCCGAGGTATGTGGCTTGTGATTCTTGCACTACCTAATGCTCCCAGTCCCATCTTCCGGCCTGCAGTGAGCAACTCTGGTTCCTCTGCAAAAATGGCCAGCATCATCCTCAAAGGACCATCCCGGAGCCCCCAAAACAGTCCAGAAATGCCACAACTGACACAGCTTATGCCTCTCAGACAGAGGAATGGGGAAAAATGGCCTCAGCATAACATCACCAGGACCATCATGCCATGGCCCGTCTGGCAGTAAGGACCTGCAGGAAGAGCGCAATAGTTGAGGGGACTGGAGAGGAGGGGCAGGCCTGGGGACTGCAGTAACAGGGGACACTGCCACATCGCTGTGCTCCAGCAGCCTGAAGCATCCCACGGCAGCCACCTGTGCTGTTCTCCCAAGCACGCAGATCTCCCCGGACCTAGGGGATGTACTCACCGGCCCGGTGCTGATGCAGTTGGCGTGCTGGCTGCAGTCCCCGTTCCTACCGTCCGCACACCTGTCTATGGGGTCACAGACGTAGCCGTCGCCTCCATACCCAGGAGCACAGGCGCAGGAGACGTTCACACCAACCTGTGTGCACTGTGCGTGCCTGGCGCACCCCCCGTTGTCCTGGCTGCACATGTCGATCACTGCAGGGATAAAAGTGTTAGGTTAACTAAAATACCTTGTTAGGTGTCCTGGTGGTCTGTCTGTCCTGCCAGTCATCCCACCGATATGGCCATCCTCCACAGAGCTGCTCAGGACACGGTCACCTGTTGTCTTGCCGTGTTGTCTGCTTTCTCCTTCGCTCACCCCCCCTCCACCCCAGCCCCTCGTGGCTCCCCCCTACCTGAGCACATTCTCCCATCTCCTTCGTAGTGTAGGTTGCATTCGCAGAGGTTGCTGGAGCGGCAGACGGCCTGGGGGTGGCACGGTGGAGAGCAGGTGGGCGTCGTGACTGAAACCAGAATGCACACAGGTCAGAATGATCCAAGAGCTGCAACATGGGCATGGCTGCCATCACCAGCCTCTGCCCCAGGCCACCTGTCCCGTGCTGCCCCCCCTCTCCCCCTGTGCTTTTCTGCAGATGCCTCGCCCAAACCCAGAGGACCGTTACTCCTTCAGATAAGCCTCAGGCCTTCAGCTCACCCTCAAGCTCTTCGTGGAGCACCTCTGAGCTCAAGGACTTGTTCACGATCAAGCGCAGCTTTCCTCCTCCTCTTCCTCACCACCCCAACCCTTGTGAAATTCAACAGCAAGGGCCAGATCTCAGAATGAGCCCCGCAATTGAGGGCTCTTTTTTGGAGGTATTTCTGAGCGGCTGCTTGAACCATCCAGCTGCTGGGAAAGAGTCTGCATGGCACCGAGTTGCAGAGAACAGTGGGTGGTGGGGTTTGGCATCCCTCACCTAGTCTGATTTCGCAGTAGTCTCCGGTCCAGCCCTCAGCACAGAAGCAGAAGCCATCGCCATGCAGTCCTCCGTTGCACACGCCGTTCTCGGTACAGTTACACTCTGTGAGGAATGGGTAAAAGCACTGTCACGGTATCCGCCTTGGTGGCAGTGAAAGGCCACGCTCAGGCCATGGGACAGCCATGTGACAGAACCGTGGCTTGCGTGGGCAGTGCATGAAGGCAGGCACGGCAGTACGCACTCATCCCTTCCTGTCGCTGCCAGCCCTGGCCCCCCTGCAACACGCACCCTTCATGGAGGAGGGGAAGCCTCTCTGCATGCGCAAACCCTCATTGTTCCCCTCCCCTGGGCATTTCTAGAGATGTATTTTTCACGCTGAGCCCCTGCAACCATACAGCCATCAAAAACATTCCTGGAGACCCTGTAAAGCCCAGCTTGGGATGGGGGAACGGAGAACTCCTTTTCCCTTCCCTTGGCCTTTGCTTCACAGGGGCACAGGTCCCTGCTGAGCATGTCCCAGGAGATGCTCTTTCTGTACAGGGTTCATCACGACTTACGGATTTGTCCCCCAGCCCAAAATATGTCATAACGCTTTCTGCCAGACTGGGGTTCTCAGCTGTGCATGACAAATGAAAGGGGTTTTTGACCCTGGGGCCTCAGCACAGAAGCCACCCAGCCTTCTCAAAGTACAACTGGAGTAGTTTGAGATGGCAAACTATGTTTGCCCGAACAGCTGCCCTGCTGAGAGCCCACGGGGGGCCACAGCCCCAGAGGTCTGACCTGAGCATTGGTGGGACTGATGCATACGTGGCAGCACTTATTCCCGTGCTGCAAAGAGGTCAGCCCCGCACCCACCCCCTCTCCAAGTAGCACCGTGCGCCGCACCCACCTCTGCACAAACCCTCCGCATTGCTGCCACCCCACAGGCAGAAGCGGTCTTACCTCGGCAGTCTGGCCCGTATCTGCCCGGCGCACACAACTCACAGCTGGTCCCAATGAAAGCCTGGCTGCAGTTGCATCTCCCCGAGCCACCGATTTTGTCGTCGCAGGTACCACGGTTACTGCATGGCACCTCCAGCCCTCCTGGGCATGCTGCAAATGGGGCACCTTAGTGAGGCTGCAGTGACAAAGTGACCCTGTGCTGGGGGGGAGCCACTCGCTGCCCCGTGCAGAGCCTGCGCACCAGGTGCCACGTGAGCTTACGGGGTGCTCGGACTACCCGGCTCGGCAGTCTGGGGAGTGAGTGCTGGGGACATCCCGTGACAATAAACCTTAGGAACAGGGGCAACAGGGACAAATTTGGCATAGCTTCCAGCCTGGGAAGACCTTCTGCTGCAATGTGCCGAGTCTGTGCTGGCCTGCCCCATGCTAACCTGGCAGCAGACTCATCCAAGGACATGAAAGCTGCCCACAGATGAAGCACAGAGAGCAGATGCCAGGTAATGGTTGAGCATCAGCAACATCTAGGTGTGAGTGACGTGCCTAACAGCCACCCCCAGCAGCCCTGTGCCCAGGGCTCTCCCTGGAGACAAGCAGTTCTCCAAGGAAAGGGAATTCCCTGTTATACCATCCACACGCACTCCAGGGGATAGTTCCCTGCACCCTCTACAGCCTGGAGCTCCCTGCCTGCGGTTTTTCCCACCCTTCTCCAGGGAAGCACATTCATGGACGCCAGACGTCTGTGCTGAACCAGTAATGCCACCTGCCCACAAAAGAAAGGGCCGAGGCGGGAAAGGGTCACACGGCTCCTTACCCCGACAGTCACGGCCATAGTGGTTCGCACAGCACTGAGGCACCCACTGGGTGGAAACGCAGGTCCTCTTGCAGCCTCGCTTAGGAAGCTCCCAGCGCCTTCTGAAGGTGTCCCACGGGGAGCGTGGCCAGGACGGCCGCAAAAGGGAGTTGCGGTGAAACAGAAAAGTGTTTCTCAACAGCTGGTTTCCATAATAGTAGCAGCGCCTGGTTTCCCCCTGCAAGGAAACAGGCAAAACACAGTTTGCCACATTGGTCACTGACGTCTCGCCTTGACTTTTCTTGTGCCACTCATTCAGTTTTATGGCAAGTAACAGAGGCTTCCTAACATGCGATGGGGCTGGTGACAGAGAGCCACAGAGGTACCCCAGGGACATGCCAGAAGCCTGGCAGAGAGAGACAACGGGCGATGCAGTCAGAGTGGGGTACCACCACTGCCCCCCCAAGGCTGCTCACCATCTGATCCCTGATCCATCTCGAGCAGCCAGGCTGAGCTCTTTTGCTATAAAGCACCCAGACGAGCCCCCAGTGCTGCTGCAGGGACCCCTGCAGCTGCTGTCACCCATATGGGGATTGACCAAGCAAAGACCATTGGAGCCCCTGACCCCATTGGTGCTCAGCTCAGCTCCTGCCCTACGGGAACACGTAACTTGGGGCAAGGCATGGACAATGCGACCGACCCAAGGGACTCGCCACATGCAGGTGTGCCTTCATTTTGCTGCTAAAACGGGAGGGACATGTGGGTATTGTCATCAGCCCCGTAACAGGCCTCCTTGGTGACAAAGCTGTGAGCTTTACCCGTTGAATGGAGCCAGCAGGGCAGGGTGGCTCGAAGCCACAGAGTCCGCAGCTCTCTCTAGATCCCTGTGGAGGGGAGAAAGAAACTTCACAACAACTCAATATGTGCTTCCGCCTCTCTCGGCGGATGAGAGCTTTGCCGAGGAAGAGCAGCAAGCCCTCCCGACATCCCTCTTCCCAGGCACGGGGCTCCACAGGTGGCACAGATCCTCATTGGCCTCATCGCAAGTGCTCACCTGCAGCTCAACAAAGATGAACTCATCACACCGAGATCCCAGATCCGGTGGCTCCAACAGCCTATCGATGCCATAAGCAATGCCCCCGTTGAATTCCATGTGCCTCTGGATGATGGTGGCATCGCCGTTCCCCACCAGAAGCTCCCCCTACCAGAGGAAGAAAGCAACTTGTGATCCTGGCACATCCTACATCCTGGCTACACCATCCAAAAGTTGCCCTTTTTGGCTGCCATGACTTCTCAATCACCCCAAGAACTCTGCAAAATCTCTGTGCTCGTGTCCTTGACCACCTTTCCCAATTGCCACTTTTCATGGCCATCTCTCCTAAGATGTGTGGCATCTCTCCATGCAACACATGCTCTATAAAGGTCATGGCACCATGTGGTTGGCTTTGCAACCTGGTCATCGTGAAGTGCATGTGCAGGTCCTCACTTTCCTGCCAGCTGGCCACAGAGCCTCGAGCCTCTCTACAGGCTCAGCTGTAGCCAGCGGAATGGAGTGTCTCAGCCTCCAAGGACCCCAACTCTGTGTTCACTTCCCACTGGTGACCAACACAGAGCATTGGTTGCCCTGTGGCTATGCCCAGGGACACTTGCTCAGTGGAAAGCCAAGCCCAGCATTGCCATCACTCACCACATGGATTTTGCTGCAGCTGAATGAGACGGTGGAGCCATGCATGGTCCGTATGGATTCGACTTGGGGCACGTTACCAGCAACAATCTAAGAGGGAAAAAGAAGAATGTGAAGGGAGAGACAGGCAAAACTGGCAGTTCATACTTCTAACAGGATGGTGCCTGGCGAGGACAGGGGTCAGCTCTCACACTGAGAGGGAGTGTGACATGGCAGCACATGAAGCTGATGTGGGTGGAACAGCGTAACTATGCTGGATTAGTCCCAGATTCCTCAACAATGAGAGACCAGTGTGCGTAAGCAGACCCTGGCTTTGCTCAGCTGGACTTCCCTTGTTCATCACCCCTATAGACAAGACCCTGTTTGTGAGCCTTGCATTGACACTCTGGTGGTGGTGTGGCCTCCCCAGGAAGCTGATGACAGAAGGTTTCAGCTCAGCCACACTGCACCAGAGGTTCATGATGAAGCAGTAGTTGCCTCAAATGCTCAAACAGCTTTGGGTCTTCTCAAGACAACTAATATGCTGCATGTTCTACAGTAGCAAAATATTTGGCAAGGTCGCTCTGGCGTAACTGTAGGCAGGTGGTGGCACCACAGGTGGACCCAGGAGGCACGAGCTTGTTTGCTGTCACATTTACCTTTGTGCCCCTGATCATGTGCGCTTTGAGGTAGGAGGCCAGTACATCCCGATGCTCTCTGCGGTACAGCCATTTCTGCCTTTTCTCCGAGAGGGCGTTAAATGCAGCATCTGTGGGCCACAGCATGGTGAATGGTCTATGCAGGGGGTCACTAACCAGTGGAAGCAGCTCTGCGTCCTGTCCGAGATAAGAGGGGATGCAAAGAAAAAGCCACAAGCCAAAACTGAACATGCACATGTACACACCACCTCCCCACGGAGCAGCAGGAGTCAGGTCGCTCACCTGCAGCAGCTTGCTATAAATGGTGTACCCAAAGGCCTCTGCCACTTCCGTGATATTTTGCTGCAGAGGGAAAAAAGCAAATAATTATCACTAAGAGGTCCCCCTCCAGGACCTGGAGCAGTAAGGCAAGGGAGAAACCAGATGGTTAACAACTACAGTAACTAAACACAACAAGTTTATCTCTGTCACCATCATGCTGATGGATTTGGCCTGGCGAGAGCCAGCATTCAGCAGCCACTGCTTTTCTGATTCATCCTGGGTAGATGCTGCTATGGCAGGAGCTGGGATGAATTTCAGCACTCTGTTGTGCTGTACAGAAAATGTGTTATTTACTGTAGAATGCAGGATGTATAAGCTCCAAGCACCTGTTTGAGGAGTACCAGAGAGACATTGGCAATCTCGCACTGCAACCTGCTCTGCACTGGAAAAGGAGTGTGATGGTTGTGATGGTTGGCATGGGACATGATCCCCCTGCCTACATCCAGTACTGTTGTTCTCTAGTGATGAATCACAGCTCCTTCTGTCCCAAATATTGCTATGCCACAAATGCTGTCACCTTCACAAGCCAAATCCATGCCCTCAGACATCCCCTACGCAGCTAGGAACAGGGAGGAAGAGCACCCCACCAGGCCTTGGGCTGAGGGTGTGGGTGGAAGGGCTTATCAGGGACAGCGCTATCAGAGCTGTTGGGAGAAAGATCCGAGCCCTGTCCTCACCACAGCAGTTATCAGGGCACAGTCACTGCCTCAGGCTTACCCATGAGATCTTTGAGGAAATGTTACGGCCCACCAGGTCACTTGGAATGAGGATCTTGTTGATGAAATGAATGACCCCGTTCACGCCAATGATGTCACTCACGACCACTTTGGCTTCCTCATTGAGATATATGCTATTCTGAGAGAGAAGGGATGCGATGAGGTATTCCCACCCCCAGCACTGCCCTGTAAGCCACCTGCGGGCCCTAGACAAGTCACTTGCCACAACCACAGTGGCCTTCAAATGACAGCAAAAGTGACATCCTGCCAAGTGGGACAGGGAAAGGAATTGTGGCAGAGAACTACCTCTTTCACTGTGATCTTTATTTTGTGGCCAGATAAAGATGTAAGGGACTCCTGGGCTTCCAGGTCACTGGACAGCAGTTTTTGGCAACCCACCATGTGGTAGCGAAGCAGGTCCCGGAGGAGACCTCTGCTCCTCCACTCCTCAAACTACAGAGAGAAAACAAGAATGAGATCACACTGGGGGCACTTTGCCTTGGCGGGGGGGGAGGGGAAGGGGCAGGCAGATCCAATGAAGGCGACCTGGATTGCCCAAGCCCCCTCTGATCCATCCCTGCAGGAAAGCCAGCCCCCCAAAACACGGTGAATGCACAAAACCATTTGAGAGCTTTGGGAAATTTCAACCAGCTTGACAAAACGAGCATTCAGGTCCCCTGATGGAGGACAAATGACCACATTGGCCTTGAGGAAGTGACACTTGGGATACGTGGTTGTTGGGAATTGTTCCTTTACTGGGTGGATGGGAGGGCCCATGGGAAAAAGGCTGGGACTAATGGTGTGAAGGTGCACAACGGGACTTGTGAGAGATGGTATTAGGATCTTCCATCGCACCGATACCAGAAAGCTGTTGGTCAAGAACCTGTCTGGTTCACAGGGTCATGAATAAGGATCTCTCTTCCCTCATGTCTCCACTTGCCCCAGACATCCCACTTACTGGGACTAGAAGGAAGGGACCAATGGAGGCAGAATGGCCGGACCTGGGGCACAGAGCAGGAATAAGAGGTCTTCATCGCAGATGCCATGAAGCCTTGCTGTTACCAGCCCCTAACAGCCATGGGTAACGAAAGTCACCACGCATCACTGATTTGGCACAGTGCCTGTGAGGACCACGAGGCAGGGGCTCCAGTATGGGTCTCCTTACAACAGGAGCCATGTCCACCCCTGCCCAGATTGTCTCTGTTGTGAGCCAGCATCTAAACCTCTGCTACACTGATGGAGAACGGGGGATGCTTATAACCCTCTGCAGTGCAGCCCCTCTTCTTCAATTCACTGGGCAGAACAGCCCCAGAAGGGACATTGTCATGACGGGAGCTTGCCAAACACCTGACAGCGCTTGGGATGGGAGGACACTTACTGTTGTGGTGTTTCCTATGAAATCTGTCCGTGGGACGAAGACAGTGAAAGGCCCTGCCCCACTGAGCTCCTTGATGTTTTCTGCCTGTGGTAGAAGAGCATTTGTGGGAAGGGAAACAGAAAACACGGTTCCAGTTAGCAAGACCCTTTGCAGAAAACCCTAAGTGGGATTTACTGCACAGAGACAAGGACAAAGCTGTCACCAACCAGTATCATCTTAAAGAACATGGATGCGTCTTCAATCCTTCCGAGCTCCTTAAACAAAGAGAAACAGCTGGTGTTAGCAGAATCCCTTCCATTTGCTCCTCAATAGCCAGCACGGTGACCTGCTCCTTACACTCCAGGTCACTCTCCTACCCCAATGAGACACCAGTTCTCCTGACACACCATAGTGATCTTTTCCTCCCTCCTTTGCCAGCGCTGCAGGCATGGATGACATGGAGATTACAAAGCAGGCAGCGGCCTCTGCCTGGACCATTCACATCGCAGATGCTGCAGGATGGAGCGGGCAGAGAGATGAAAGCTGGCTGCTTCTGCAGCAGCTGTCTCATAGGTTTAACTGCCCCTGTGCTCATGGGACACCTCGAGTGCTTCACAAAACCTCCGCTTTAACCTCACTGTGCTGCCACTACCAGTTCTGGGATGCTGTCCAGAGTGGCAGACATAGGCTTGGCAGGGCAAACCCCCTCTCCTTACCACACTAACTTTCAGTAAGAGCAGAAGCACAGAACTGAGTCCATCTCTTCTCCCAGCTCTGCTGTGGGGATGACAGCTTTTATTTGCCACTACCAGAAAAGGTCACCCGTGTGCCCAAGGACAGCTGTTGTATTTGCAACAGAGCCAGAGATAGACTGCTGCCCTCCAGACTGGATCCCAAGCCCTGGCATGGCCACAGGGGACACCTGCCCTGATCCCACAGACTGGGAGAATTGTGTTCCCTTGGGGAAAAAAATTACTCCCATTTGCTTGTAACATTAAGAAAACAGCACCTTGAAGGTATGGCCAATGTTGCTGACAGAGCAGCAGAGCGTTCACATCATGACTGCCTTTGGAGCAAAGTCACTTTACTGTCATTCTCTCCCACAGCTGGCACACCAAATACACCTGTGATTTACGGATAGTTTGCCTCACTCCTATACCACACACATGTCAATGTGACACTACAGACCTCCTCACCTGCAGCTTACACTCGGAGGGGAGGGAACGGTTTGCTGCAGGGCAGGGGGCCTGAACACAAAAGATGCTGGGCATGCTTCTCACCTGATACACTTTGCCATGGCAGGTGAAGCCATCTCCAACACTGTGCCAAGAGCAGGAGCAGTTGCGAGTGCCAGGGCCCGTGTACTTGCAGAGCCCAAATGGACTACAGCCTCCGTTGTTCTAGCAAGAAAAGCAAAAAGCTTGCATGGAGGGGCATCACCAACAATTTGAATGTCCACTTGCACATGGGAGCTGCTAACTACATCCAGCCCAGTGGAAAGGAAACCATTCCTCCCGTCTGTCTAGTGCCTTAGAATAAACCTCACCCAAATCCTCAAGGGCTTTTCAGCACCAAATCCTCCCATGAAACAAGACTTTCGCCCCTTACTTTGGAACCCAGAGTGATGACAAAACCCATGATTCAGAGAGACATTTTGACATGGCAGCGATGCTGTGAACACAGATTACTCTTAAGCTTTTGAGCATGTCCCACACAAAATGGATGCAGAGAAACAAGCCCATATGCCTCTGACCCTGTGTCACTGTTTCCATGCTGCTTCTCCCGCAAGAGGGAGTGCCAGGTGGCCAGCATACTTGGTGAGAGGCAATGGAAACCAAACACACCAGGAAATCCCTTCGGTATGTGAAAAGGCAAGACAGCCAGCTCTAAACAAGCAGGCTAACCCTGTTCTTGCTGTTAACTGTTGGGAGAAAGGAACGCTTCAAGGCTGTGGCCTTCACCTCTGGTAACAGCAAAATGCAGACATACCTGTTCACACAAGTTGATGGGGTTGCACTGGCTCACGCCATCCCCACTGTAACCAGGGAGACAGTTGCAGGCAACCTGGAGGGAGAACAGATGCTAAGTCTGAAACTTGGACCCAATAAAGAAAACACAATGGCTGAGCTGGATGGAAAGCATGTGGTATAGCACCCATCGCTACCTTCATGAATAACCGTGCTTGTGTCAACAACAAATACAACCCAGACTGCCTCCAGCCTCTAGCCAACAGAAGGCATCTGCTTTTAAAGAAAACAGCAATCTTTTCATGCCCTTCCCAGGCAACTTTTCTATGTGGAAGGTAATAAGCACAAGGCAGCACACTGCAATGGAAAGGATTGTCTCTAAGAGAATTACACAGCTGTGACAACCTCCATAAAAATGTTGCCCTGACATCCATTTTACATACTCACCTTCCTTGGGCCTGTTTTAATGCACTCTGCATTGGCATGGCAGCCCCCATTGCTTTCAAGACAGAGATCGATTTCTGCAGCAAAACAATAAGGCCACGTTACTGCTGGGGGCTGCTCAAGGCAGCTGGGAATTGGTGACGCAAAGAGGTATTGGGAAAGCAACAGGGAGGACCTTCCCAGCTTGGGAAACATTTGGGTGGAAAAGTGACTTGTGATAGCAAAGGAATAGGGTACAACTGCAAGTTCTACTCCTGCCACACGAGTTGTGTGTCATAAATTGTGTGACATGAGTCTCTGAGTTGTGATAAATCTGCCCACAGAAAATCCCACGCCTGCCTGGATGTGCTTTAAAGGATATGAGAGGACTGCACTCTCCCACAGCTCCATCTTCATCTCAGAGCACCACTGTGGGAGACTGCTCTCGCCCTCTGTCTCTGAACCTCTCCACGACATGCATCAGGGTAAGAAACCTCTCAGGACTCTCTTGGTTTGAGGCCAAAACACTGGTCTGAGGCCATCCAGCAAGACAGGTACCAAGGGCAGCGTGGGGTCTCTGCCCAGTTTTGTGTGGCACTGTGCTGGGACAGTGATGACCACTTCAGTGATCATGACCTGGGAGAATGCTGAGCACATACCTACAGGTACGTATGCACACACGAATATGTCTGTGCGCGTACACCTCAACAAAAAGCAGAAGGACAGTTGAATCATGATCAGTCAGAAATTACTTGCTTTGAAATAATCACTGGATGAACAAAGTGAAAGGAGAATTGAGTTATTAAACATTTTAACCTGAAATTTTAACACTTTCAGTCTGAAATCCCCCTTTGCACGGATGATGCCTCACCGCTATCACCAAAACATGAACTGAGCACTCACCCATGCAGAGGGTCCCGTCTCCAGCGTAGCCTTCCTTACAAACACAGGTTCTCTCTCCTGGGGACACTTTAGTACAGACAGCGTGTATGGAGCAGCCACCATGATCGATAATGCATGGATCTATTTCTGTGACCACAAACAAGAGAAGCAGAATCAGCTCAGAGCATCTAGGAAAGATGAACTGTGCCAGAATGATTGTCCATCTTAACAAAAAACACAACATCTTATTAAAATCCCTTTGTTTCTCAATGAAGCTGTAGGTCCTTTAAAAGCATGGGGCCTCATCCGGATCTGAGAGAGGCCAGTCCCAAAGTCATGCTGAGCTCAAGTAACCCCCAAATTGGACTAAGAAGTCTTTCTGACACAGCATTTGCTCACTGAGAACTAATGGTTAAATGAGAAAAAAAAAATATTTTCCTGTACTATGTAAATTTTTTTTTTTTTGCTTTTTTCCCCCCTCACTCATTTTCAAACAAAGGCAGTACTGAAAAGAAACTCTGATGTCTACCAGTGTTTTGACTGTTACAATTTTATCACTCTGAGTGTTTTTTTTCTTGTCTGTTTGCTTTTGACATAGACCAGGTTTGTATGTAGCTCTAGAGCAGTATCCCGAAATCCTAGCTCATTTTGGCACAACTAACTGCACTGCTTCTACCCAATTTTGGCATGGCCAGCAAACAGGAGGAGCACAAAATTCTAGGGAACTGAAGCATCCATATTCCAGGGATTCATGGCCAAAATTGTTACATCTTTGCCACCATTGCTGTGATATCAGCACTAAGAGAACCCATTCATGTGCATCTTTCTCCACAAGCAATAAGAACTGCCCTGCTACACTTGCCTGCCTTTTTATCCCTCTCTTGCAGGCTCTAGCAACATGAAGAGCATCCCATGTAAAGCTCTGGACTGGAAAACTTCTCTACCAAAGCATGGCAGAGTTCATGGTGGATGGCTGAGAGGAAAATGATTTGAATGATCATCATTGCTCCTGGCAACATCATGCCATTTATTTCACAAACAAAACCCTTGCCTTTGCGTAGCTTCAACAGGTGTTTGCAAGCCTTGAATCTTGCCCACTCTTGCTGGACATACCTGTGCAATGGGTCCCATTCCCTGTGTATCCAGCAGAGCAGAAGCATGTAGGTGGGGAATCTGCAGAACTATTGAGGCAGCTGAAACAAGAAAGGGATAAACAATCACTGATGACACCTCCTGATTTGCTCGGCCAGTGGGAAACACTATACAAGTCTGGCACGTGCAAGTTAGAGTCCACACTGACCACAGGAGGAACACGCCTGACGTTGCTGTACATTTCTTTACAGCACCAAATACTCAAGTCACACTGGCCAGGGAGCTGGCATCCAGGCACAGGCTTCACACCTCGCAGAGTGCACCTTCACCACGTCTGTGTGCTTCTGCATGGTACAGTGGAGGTGCCTGGGTCCCGGTACCACAAAATAGGAGACCACATAATGGATGGAGAAGGCAGCAAGAGGGAGTCATCACAGCCCATCAGCCTATTTAATTTAATTCCTTGGCAGGGGCAGGCAAGGCAGAAAGGGCTTGTCAGTGGCTGTTTGATTTGCTCCATGAATAAGGCCAGACTTGAAGTACCTTGGAGTCTCTGCTTTCTTCCATCCACACATGCAGAAGGAACTTTGAAAGAATTTATGCTCAAACAGACAAAATCCTTGGGGAAAGTGGATGCAGCTTAGCACCAAAGACAGTTCCCAGGATGGAACTGACATTTATGCACCTTTAATGAGCAGGCACCTCCTCCCAGCCCTCTGGGAAGTCCTAAACACAGAATCACCTCTATGTAAAACACATACAAACACCCATGGATTTCTCAGAATGACCCACCTCTTGTCTGTACTTACTTGGCCATTTGATGGCAAGTGTTATTGCATAAGTCAATCTCGATTCCTGCAAGAGAAAACACACATGTTACTTGGCATTTTCATTTTAGCACTTGCTGAGGACATTTCTGCCATCTAGAGTGAAGGACTCTGCAGACAGCCTCACTGCCACACTTGTGGTGCCCTGACTGATGATGGGACACGGCAGCAGTTATGCTAACTCTCACATCCTACATGGCAGCAGGAAAACCTCATGGGATTTATCTTCTAGCATCTTGCAATGGAGTGAATTCAATGTTCTCTGTCTCAGCTAACGGTTCAGTTTGATCCTACCTGCATGACCTCCACATTGCTAGGAATGAAACAAGGACTGAAACCTTGTTAATCCAGACATACAGGGCCATTTGGCTTTGCCCCATTCGAAGCAAAAAGATGAACTTGTTTCATGCTTTACATTTACACTAGACAGGACAGCTCCACTTGATTTCCATTTCTAAATGCCCCCAAAACACTTCACTACAAAATCAATCTCTGTGTGCAAACCTTTAAAATCCTAAATTATTTAGGAGCTCATGTTCCCTCCCACCCCAATGGTAATCATAATCCCAAATCCCAGGAACAACTATCTTCAACATATTACTTTGACACACAATGACAGATTGAGAACTGCAGACCATGGCCTGAGCTCACCTAAATCAGAAGATCTTGTGAGCAGAAAAAGCAACTCAGCAGACACACTGGGGCCTTTTGGAGGCTCAAATCAAGCCCTGCCACCTTCTTAGGCAAGTAACAAAAGTCATGGTCAACCCAATCTGGCTGGGAGCTTCCATCTCTCCCAGGGCAAGGGCCTCTTCTTGAGGTGCCTCAAATCTCAGTGGGGACAGAAGCAGGTGATATGCTTTTCTCTACATGAATTTCAGCCAAATAATTCCAGGGCTCACGTGCTGTTGGGGAAGTCACACCACAAATGCAGCTCATGTGCAGGAATGAGCTAGCACAGTCTGATAAGCTTTCTGGGGGATGCAAAGCACATGCAACTGTGGTCACCTTGCTCAGCTAACACAGATTTCTCTGCCAAAAAGGCAATAGTACACCATGGGCCCCTTCACACTCACTCACTTTCTCGGCAGGTAGGGCCCTTCCATCCCGGGAAACACTCGCAGCTCCCGTCCCCTTGCAGTCCGTCGTTACATATGCCATTGTCGCAGGCACATTCTGCAGAGGAAATATAAACACTCATCACTGTCAGACCAACCAGGTCTCACAAGCAGCCTTGCTGCCATTTCGCTCACTGCTCTGTTCCTAATCCAATGCATCAAGTTGCCACCAAAAAAAAGTCACAGGAGTATCTCCTCTTGCTCCCTCGCTACCAGGCCAAAAAGCCCAGGAACAGACCACCCACCTCTACTTTCTATAGTTTGGGTGGCAGCAGGATGAGTGGCATAGCACAGTCAGTCATGCCTTGGTTTGAGGATGAAAAATGGGGCCACTCCTCTGGCTGACCACAAGCACGTACTCCCAGTGTCCCCCTCTCGGTGGCCTGCCAGCTGTTTGCCTGTCTCAGAGGTCTTGGGACATTTCTTCCCTCCCACCACCCCTCCTGAGAGCTGAGATGTGGCCACTTCTCTCCCCTTGCAGGCAAGATAGTAGAGACAAGCTGCAATAGCCATCGGTGTCACCTGATTTGCAATCAGCTCCGTATCGGCCCACTTCACACATTTCGCAGGCAGTACCGTGGAAACCCTCCAGGCATCGGCACTCTCCACTGCCTTCGATGCCGTCCTGGCATTCCCCATTCCCGGAGCACCACTGGCCTGGCTTCCCTGGGCACATCTCGCACATGTGTCCGTAGTAGCCAGGGCAGCAGACGGACCTCTAGGGAACCAACAAGAACAGGTCGGGGTGAGCCGTCTTGTGCAGCACAGACAAGGTACAGCTTTACTGGGGAAGCTACTCTATTCATTTAACTATGCGATAGCCATAATTTCTGACAATGCGTGAAAGGACCAGATGGGTGCGGTTAGAATGGAGTGAGCCCCCCAAAATGGGGTGCTCTGTTGCCCAGAGCCTCATGTAAAGGTCTGCACTGCCACTTGAACAACACTGGCCATTTGGTAACGCAAATGTTCAGTCCTGTGCCCATCCCGCCTATCTCCTGCCTGCGTCTCACCAGTGAGAGACTCTGTTGGGCAGAGAAAGGCTCTGCCAGAAGGTGATTTTGTTCAGAAGCCTGATTTAACTGCTCTTATTTCTTTCTGCGTCTACCTACGGAGGGAGGCAACCATGACGGGACAGTACAGTTGGACAGTTGGATGAAGAGAAACATCATCCAACGAAGGAACGCAGAAGTGCCCAGTGACGTACAAATGCTGACTGAAGCTCTGCCTGTGGGTACGGTATGTCCAACTGCCTCCCTCCCTTCTCCTCAATCTCCCATTCCCACCAAACTTTCCATGCTTCAATACCTGTAAGAGCTCAAATTCACACAAGTCTTTCTGTTACCATTTCCTCTTCAATTGTTTTCTCCCAGACACACATTTTTACAAAACTGGTGGGGGCCATAATAGCTGTGAGACCTTCTGCTCCTCAATTTGGTTCGGCTCCAATTAGTCATCAGTTATTTGGGACGGCACACGCACAAGCAAAATACCATAATTCATGCCTCATTTCCTTAGGAAACCAGACTACAAACACTCAACTCCTTCTCTTCCTCTGCAGGACAAAACCCAAAGTAACAATACCAAAGCAGCAGACCACAATCCGTCCCTGTGCAGACGTTTCCGCAGGTTTGTTTTTTCTCCAGTGCCCCCTGTCTCCAAGATGGAGAGCGACTCCCAGATGAGCCCAGTCTCAGCAATGCAATGGCACAAATGCAGCCAGGACTTCAGCTCAGGCTGTATTTCCATGGCTGTATTTCTAATACCCATCTTGCTTTTGTCAAAATGAATCCGAGGCAAATGTTTTTCTTACCAGAGAAACTTTTGCACAGGTGAAATGGCAGCCAAGTATTCCTGTATCCCCAGACCGTAATTCACAGCGAGCGAGATTCTTGCTGCCTGGCAATTCCTGCAGGTATAATTAACATAGATACAGACAGAAGATATTACAATATTTAGACAGATTGTACAGTTTGGTGCACATGGCAGTGTTCTTGCCTAACGGAGGAATAATGCTTTCTATCCTAAAGGAACAGCCCTAAAAATTTGGACTTCCCAGAGCTGAGGCCAATGAGGCATGTCTAGATGTGAGGTCACCACACGTAGTCTATTTTGTTACCTGTCATGGTATACATGTGAGTATGAATACTGAGAAAAGGTCATTGGAAAATGTTTGGCATAGAGTAGAGTAATGAAGCCCAAGAAGTCAGATGTGGCTGCTAGGCAATTCATAGCCAGCATGGAGACGAAATGTTTAGTTGTTTTCCTCTCTGGAAGCGTTTGTCGCTCACTCACAAACAAGCTGCAAGCACAACCAACCCATCTGTGTGAATAAATCAATGGTCCAGGCTGGGAAATTGCTATCGGCACCCCTAAACTGGCTTTGCTTGATGATAACATCAAAAGAGTAAAGATAAAAAAGGCATCTCTTTTTTCCCCCCCAAAGAGGGGAAACTCCCCACGCTGCATGCTCTAAAGGGCTCCTGAAATTCAGGCAAAGCCTGATGCCAGCTCTGTAAGGAGCCTCATGGTTCACCTTTGTGTTTTTCCTACGTAAACCTCCCTTGGTGACGGCTTTCTCTTACAAACCCTGCTAATGAACAGGCCACAGAGGATTCAAGGGCACATTTTTTTCAGGTATTGAGATGACATCTATAGAGCAATAAAAGGACATCAAAGCACTATCTGCAAACAGTCTGTGAGATGTCACATGAATCAGAGACTCACCACAAGAACCGATCCAGGAGGACACTTGATCCCCTTCTCACACTTGCTGCATCTTGACTAGGGCACAGAGAACAGGACAAGTCACATGTGTGCCCTCTACCCATGTCACACCAAGACACTAATCTTGAATTACAAATGCTGCTGTACAGGCTGTTGGCTGAGACAAAGACAAAGATGTATTTATCTCCGTGGCTTAAAACACCAGAAGAAGAAAAATCATGATGCATGACCCTCAGGTCCTACACGCAAAGTCTTATTTCTGCACTCCAGTGGTGTACACAAGGTCTTATTTCTGCACGCCAGAGAGCATACCACAAACCAGAAGAGATCCCATGTTACACCTCTTCTGAGGCTCTGAGCTGGAGTAGGGCTTTCTGCAGGCCTGGAGTTCCTTCACACAAGGCTGCAAATACTTTTTTTCTGATCTGTAAGAGGGCAGGCCTGCCTTACTCTGACCCTGTAATCTTCAGATGGCCAAGAACCACAAGATACATGTGGGCTGGACTTTGGCCGTGACTCCCAGACAGACCACAGCATTTCATGGGGGAGCTTGCGGTCATGCCATGCAAGAATTGGGCTGGATTCTACTTGCACAGCTGAGTATCTGTGATTCTCTGCACCAGCCTGCCCCATGGTTGGCACTGTGAGAGAGCTCCAGCGAGTAAACTGAACGCTATTTGCACGGGAGCTACATACAGCATGAGAGCTGCAGATCTGCTGCATTAGAAGTACAGAGTCTGAGGCTAGGAAATGCCAAGTCTCCATGATGTCCCATTTCACATGAGGCTCATCTGGGGTCAGATCACAAGCTACTGTCTCATCCATGTGGAGGATGTGTAGGTCTTCTGCTATTCATCAGTTTCATTCAGAAGGTGGAGAAACCCTGTGAAATGGTGGTCAGCTCCTTGGCAATCATCATTACCTTTTGTATGGTGGTGGTATTGGCAGTGCAACGATTCTTCTGTACCTGGAGGACCTGTGAAACCCCAATCAACATGCCATTCTTCGTCTCAAGAAATTTTCCATCCAAAGGAATATTATTGACAAACTTCTGCAAAGGAGAAAGAAATGGCTGAGACAATAACCTTCAACTCCTTTTGCATGGATTTCTTGACAGCTGTCAGACAGCCACAGTAGGCAAACTGTAAGGGTGTCCAAAACAGACATGGGTGTATCTAGCCACCAGCCTTCCAAAGTGATAGGTCTAGCCAGATCCTCAAGTGACAGAACAGTCTTCCCTCCTTACCTGGGTGCTGTTTTGATAAAACATTAGCCAGTAGGAGAGCCCTAACATGCTGTTCTTATGGATTCCACTTCTCAAGTCGGTGGGCAAGAGCTTCTCTCCCAGTACAACGTGGTACTGCACTGTCTCATTGTCCTAAATCCGCAAAAAACCCAAACATTAGAACTCTTTTGACTTCCTAGACAACAATTCAGTCAGAGGTATGGCATGAGAAGAGTTCCTCAGCAATCTGTAACAGCTAATTAAGCCCACAGAGCCTATCACAGATGACTGATCACACCTGATGAGTCTGTTACTGGCTGAAGTAATAAAAGTTTTTTGGAACCTTTCAAAAGGTTCAAAATTGCCACAGATATGCCACAGCCAGCCAGAAAGGGGAACATGTTGTTGTTCCCCTATCCACTTTCAAGTCTGGTTCCCAGCCATCTATCCACTTTCAAATCTACTCAGAAATTTGCATTTGGAGTCCAAATATTCTTTTCAGATCCCATTGCAACACCCCAGGAAACCCTCTGATTTCTCTCTGCCACATTTCTCCTAGCTTTTAGCATCAGATATGCGTCTCCTCTCCACACTCAAATCCACTGAACTCAAGTTTATGATCTGACAGTGTACAAGCCCCTGCACTTACCACAATACATATTTAAACTGTAACCAAGCAGTGAGCTTACCAACTGTGTCACATTGGCAGCATGGCAGTACTCCTCAATGGAATTATTTCCAGGAACAAAAACTGTATATTTTTCAGAGGACTCGATTTTTCCAATGAGCTGATATTGCTAAAAAATGTCCAAACAGTAACATTAGCAATAACATTTGTACTCACTAAAACCAAAACCACATATGAAATCAATTACAAAGGCAAGAGCGCTAGAGGAAATGCTTGAAAATGGGATATACAACTTCCACTCAATCACACACATCCAATTGCTTGCTCCTCCTCCTGGGCTGACATAAGTGCACCTTCTTGATTATGAACAAGCCTTCCTTTTCCTCTAGGTTTCTCTGCCCTGTACAAGCAGGAGAGCACCTGCAGTAGACAGGTCATCTTCCACTGTAATACCATGCCAATGACAGAGAGATCTAACTGCAAATATATAACCCTTTGACTGCTCAAAAGATCTTTTCTAGAAGAGTACTCTGGAATGGTAGGAAACAAGTGGTCTCTCTTTTCTCACCAGGCAGTCCAAATTTTGGCCCACCAGTACAGGGTAAGTTGTGTATTTGCTCAAAAGACAGTTCTGACCACCACAACAGTGCTCACGTCAACTGCTTACCTGTAGCAACTCCTTGAATGTGCTGAATGAGGCGACTGTCTCAAGCTGTTTCTGCAGACCTGGAGGACTTGGTGGGATATCTCCTGAAGGCGGCAACAAAACCTGCGGAAAAAGTGAGTTCATAAGCAAGGTTGGGCAAGGGGCTCTGCGTGAAATCACACTACACTCCTGCCCTGCTTGCAAGAAAGGCAATCAGAAATGGCCTAATTTTACACAATTCTGCAATAGCCTTAGCTCTTCTTCTGTCAGCCAAGAGAAGAGGAACTCCCCTCCTGCTTGTCCTGGAGACAAATATTTTAAACATTAAACACTGCTGCACAGGAAACATCTGTCAGGACCTTGTGATAACCAAATATATTTTTGCCATTATATCCCTTCCTAACTGTTCAGACATTTATTCCTCCTTGGCCCCATCACAGATGCTGCAACACAAACCTGCTGCTACAACTGCAGCATTTCCCAGTATTGCACGTACCGACGTACCTTACTGAGGACATGAATAATGCCGTTGCTGGCAGGGATGTCACTGACGACTATACTTGCGTTCTGGATGGTTAATACCTGCAAAAGTATCAGAGGGAGAAGCAAAAGGATCAGAAATTGCCAAGCAAGTTCAAAACAAATATATTGTTCGTTCAAGCTTGCACATGATTGATCTGGGTACAATTTTTAAAAGATGTCTGAGTTTGAGGGCATCCGTGTCCCATCCAGGCTCCCCACTGGATACCGCAGCTCTTAAGCAGTTTAATTTGATCCTGGTACATGTGCATTATGTAAGAAACCCTTACGCCGCTCCTGGTGTTTATCTGCCATCTGGTCTGTGGGTTGAGGGTGGGTAATTCTGGCCTGTCGTACTTTTTGAGTTTTTCACCAGTGAAGACGCCTTCAAGAAAGTGGGCCCTGATGGGAACAAAGGCAGGTAACAAAAAGGTTAGGGCACTGTTTGTAATAACAGGGAGATAAGCCCATATCACCCAACATTCATGTCTCTCACGTGAAGTAGTTAAGCATGTGGAGAGAATTACTTGTCCTGATGCCATCTGCATCTACATGACAGGGAAAATCTCTCTCTGCAAATACATGAAAAATGAACCCACTTCCCATAGCCTGTGGTCTGTTATGTTTTAAATGCCTACTAAATTCTTTGCCTGCTAGATATTTAATCTTGCTTCTATATTTATCTCAAGATAACTCTTTATTGGTCTTGTACAAGCAGAAATCCAGCTCACGGCTTTGTTACTGTTGTTTGGCAATATAAAGCAAAGGCAGGAGTCTCCTCGTACCTGACTAAAAAGGGCAGCATGTAGGGCGTCAACCAGAAATCATTCTCAGTCTTGCTCAGGTTTTTGATAGCTGCCTCCGATGGCACCAGGACAGTGACATTGGTTCCTGCTGGGATGCTGAAGAGAGATTTCTGTTGTCCAAAGCACAAAAATGAACAAATAAGACATGCCAGTGCCACATCTATACAGCAAAATATAAGCAACAGTCATCCCGCGTATATGCTCCAGCAGCACAGCAGGGTCTCCTGCGCGTGGCAGGTAAGTGCTGTTGGCAATCAATGAATGCCGCAGATGGTTTAGCCAAAACAGTTGACACCTGTTTGCCAAGGGAATACCTGCTGCTTTAACGCCCTGCTTTCGAACATTAATTAATCTTCAAACCCATTCAATCATATCCATTAATCCTTTCTGAACCCTCAACATCAGTTTTGGGGGAGGGACCAAGATTATTCCTGGCAAAAGCAATGTATGCGGCAGGACAGGTAAGCTAAAGCTCAGTCAGATGCCGTACATCATAGCGTGCTTCCACAGACTTGCTGCAGTCCGCGGAGTGTCTGTTGTTGCCACACTGGAGACAGGGAAGCAGTAACAAGAAAAGGAACAAACATACAGTCTAACTTCTCAAAGCATGCTCTTCTGAAAAATAGCTATTGTAATGCTACCCCTTTTTCTTTCCCTTCTGTGCTGTTTTATGATGGCCAGGAGTTACAGATGATACAACCATGAAAATTAAGTGTAACACAGCCCCAGCTTCCGCCAGTGCTAGAAACAAGGCCCCCAAAACACACGACCCTCGCTCTATCACAAACTCCAGAGCTTTTCTACATGTCTGGTCTGTTACAATTTCTCCTTCGCTGTTGTTTTGTTTTTCTCTAATGAAAAAGATAAATGCAGTTGCTCTTTCTCTAACAGCAGTGTTCACAGAGACTTCACTTCTACTGAACTTACCCATGCAGGCATCCCATGGCTGTTCTTACCTTAAGCCAGTCGTAGAAGCCTGCGAAGTGGGAATTCCTGGCCAGCTCCTTCCAAATACAAACAACAGAAGGGTTACCCCTGCTGAGCACTGGGGTTGCAGGGCTGGGAGAGCCAGGGTTGGGGAAAGGAGCCCTTTGCAATATCACATCTGGCAATAATGACTTAGACAAATGTCTCTCACCTTACAGCCATTACAAGCACTGTGTACAACTCAGGTAACAGAAAAGAAAAGTAAGAGCAGAGCCTTTTCTCTCCTATGTCAAGAAAACCTCAGACATTTGCTTTTTACTTACTTTTAGAATGTCCCCATAGCATGTCATGCCATCCCCCATGTAGCCTTGAGGGCAAGCGCAGGATCTCTCTCCTCCTCCAAGGGGTATACACATAGCCTGGAAATACAAGGAAAGAAGAAATTAGGGAGCAAACACAGGTTATGCAGCGTTACACCTATCTAGGATTTTAATTCTGGCCTCCCACGGCCTGGGCTAGACGAGCACACAGAAGCACCTTCCTCCTGTTCCCTTTATGGTGGCACTGAATTTATACCTCATGCAGCAAAGCCTAGGTGACACAATGAAAGCCATCAACTCACAAAAATCAGAGGATCTGCCTGCGTACATCAGAGACCAAACCTTTATAACACCTCATTGGCATGCCAATAAGATGATGTAATGTAAATCCTTGCAATTGTCTTGATGCTGTGGCTGAAAAAACTCTGTCAGGGAGCAGAGGAACCTCCACTGCTATGCCAGCCTTGGGACAGCACTTTAGCTACTCACCAAGTCATGGCAGCCACCGTTGTCCATGAGGCATGGGTTGATTGCATCACAGTTGTGGCCATCGCCAGCATAACCCCTCTTGCAGACACATTTGCTCTGCAAGAAAGCGACATTTCAATTTTATAGACCTATCAGAGCATTCTCATTTGCTACCCAAAAAAGGCCTAAGGCAGCAAAACCTTTCTTAATTTATTCTTAATTTATTTTCCCAAGTTTTATTCCTGGTCCCTCAAGACCTGGAAATGTGGAGGTATTTCCTTAGCAGGGCATCATCCTCTATCGCAGCACACATGCTGCCTGATCACTCAAGCGCATTGATCCCTTGCACTGCTTGGCTGGGGCGGGGGGGTCGCTTGAAGATGATGGTTTCCATCTTTATTTCCAGCTTTTCAGGGAATGACACAGAATTAGTGAATGGCAGAAAGAGAAGAGGGGTTAATTTCAAATCTTCCTGCTTTCAAGATAGCTAGGAGAGCACTTGCACATCTCACCTCACTAAAATCTGCTAAAGATTTGGCACCTTTTCTCAGCACATTTTCCAATGCTCCCCTGGCTCATTGGGAGAAGCACCTTGAGAAGCAGCATCCTGAGGAGCCACGTCTCCTGTGTGCCTGCCTCTATCTGAAGATGCCCAACTGCCAGCCCAGCTCCTTCCACAGACTATCTGAACAGCTGCACATGCTTTTCTGTATATTTTAGCATTGCCCAGAGACGATGCTGTGATCTGGGAACAAGGGGGACACAGCAGCTTATACCAAGCCATATTATGGAGTGTAGTCTCTTCCCTTTGCTGCATAAAAGTTTCAGAGTAGAGCAGCAGCCTCAAACACATCAGTGCATGTCACCTCACGCAAGCACACTGTGTGGTTTTAGCTGCAGCCAGTGTTTCTGGCAGCAGACAAGCAGGCGCTGCTGCTGACCAGCCCAATTTCTACCTCTGGCAATCCCAGGACATCTCAGAGCAGCTTAGGAGACGTTAAGTCCACCATTAGACTGCTTAGCATTGATCATACCTGGCCAGGGCCGATATAAACACAGTCGGCGTTGATGTGACAGTTCCCTCTGCTCTCCAGCACGCAGTTGTCTATAGCCACGCAGGCCTTCCCGTCCCCGGTCCAGCCTGTGTTGCACTGGCAGGTGGCGGTGCCGGGGCCCGTACTGGTGCACAGGGCCTCCAGGAGAAGGAAGAGAAAAAGAATTGCACTCAGCAGAAGAAGGGAGGGAGCGCAGTGCAAATACAGCAACAAATCTCCTTCATCAGACTGTGAAGAGTTTCTGAATGACCAACTCCGATTCCATTTCCTGGGGGCGAGGGGTGGAAGCATCTTCTCCAGAAAAGTCCTAGACAATTTCATAATGAAGTGTTTCTGGAAACATTTAGTGTTTTCAGAGAGGCAGACACTTGTGTCTAGGGTGGCTCAGAAGTCCCAGGGCATTTCCTACCATCCTGTAAAACTTTTCCGTTACAGAAGAAATATTCCCTGAAGAGGAGGACCACAATCTCCTGCCTGGACATGTGGAATGGAATCAACGATGGACGGCAGATCTCTCAGGAAAGACCTACTTTGTAGCCAGTGCCATCCTATTTCCTTCTACATGGCCTATGTGTTCCTCTCATTGAGGGGTCTAAATTATGATGAGGTCTGACCATTTGGCAGTCATTTCCATCATAAAGCACCACAGCTCTTTACTAAGGATAATAATGTAATGTTGAAAGGATAATAATGTAGTGTAGATGGTTACTAGAAATACGAGTTGGAGCTCACAGCTAAGCTACAGCCTGAACACAGCAACAGAGAAACTAACACACATTAGAAGAGCTTGAGGGGAAAATCAATAGAAACAAAAAATTATCTGTGCTAATCTGTGTAGCTGCCAACATATCTGGTGCAAAGCAGCCAAGCTCTCCCTGGGGTGTCGCATTTTGGCACCAATACAAATGGTTGAAATCCTTATGAAGACTGTATCAAGGTACCTGTTATTCCACCCCATGTTACAGACAGGGAAAGTTAGCACGCAAAATATGTAACAGTCCCAGGAGTCCTGGATCCCTGCTCTGCTTGATAAGAGCTGCTTCTCCGTGCTTCAGCAGCCTGACTCCACTTACATTCTGCGAACAGCCTCCTCGTTCTGGCTGACTGCACAGGTCGATGGGCTGGCAGGAAAACCCGTCACCTTCGTATCCATCCATACAGGTGCACCTTAAAAGTGTAAGTACAAAAGGGACACAGATAGAGCAGCTCCTTCTGAAAGCCAGCAGAGAGCAAACAGGCAGTTTGAGCCTCTCAAGCAAGCAAGAATCTGACTTTGATTTCTAGCAGGCTGGGTGCATTACTCAAACCATCCTGTGCACCAAGTACACAGACATATACACACAATTACAGGGCTGGCAGCCTCACAGCCGCTGTGTGCCTGAACAATGACACTGTGCCCACCTGAATGTGTATGCCAAAAAGACTGACCTTGCTGTGTCATTGAGGCTGCAGACAGCATTCTGGTGGCAGTACTGGGACAGCCCGCTCGGGCCACAGTTCTTGGATGTCTTGTCACAGAATTTCCCAGTATAGCCTTCCTTACAGGACCAGGACTGACACACACCACCGCTGCCAGGCCTGTTGTCACAGATACCATGGACACAGCCACAATCTGTCAAGTGCATGGAGTAAGATCAGTAACTACAAAAAGTCCAGAATCTACCACAGTGACGGCATTTTGTACATTCCCAACTTTCCTTCACAACCTCTTGTGACACCAAATGATCATCCCATTTGTTCTTGACAGAGGGATGTCTGCTGAGAGACATCCATCATAACTCAAAACCTGACCAGGGAACAGGTCCTGTGACTGCCTGGGTCTGTGTTTTTTATAGGCTGTAAGGACAGGCTCAAATTTAGGCTATCAAGCTCAAGGTCCTTGTCAACTGTCTTTGCTTTCCTAGCAGGAGAGATCTAAATTGAAGTCCCACACCTAAATTTGGCCGATGCTTCCAAGACCCCCATCACCACTGTCATAGCAGCCACATTTTCTCCACTGTTGTTTGAAGGGACACCCATGGTGGCATTTCCGTCACTTCTTTCATGATGCTGGTCTTGCCAGAAGGGAATCCAGGATACACGAACCTGCACTATATCCTTGCCCTACATTTTCCTCTAGTCTCTCTATCAGAATTACCAACCTTTGTCGCAGTTCTCGCCATGCTTGTTTGGGTTTGAACAGATGTGGCAGGCTATTCCTTTGAAACCTTCAAAGCAGTGACAGTTGCCATTCCCTTGTATGCCATCGCTGCACTGGAAGGAAAAAAAGAAAACCAAAGTGACTGAAACTCAGGGAACCAAGGCACAGCCAAGGCATTGATATCTATCAAAGCCACTTTGATACTTGCAGTAAAAAATAGGACTTTGAAGAGTAGTGGTAGTAATACAAAATCCTACCTAGACAGAGCTGTCCCCAACAGCCATGACATGATTCACATTAGAGCTCAAGATAGAAAACCCACTGAGTACGTGCCATTCTCCCTGGATCTTCTGCTGCCACCTCTGTGGGCTTAGCCCTGGAGCACAAATTCTGAATTGTACTTATCTACAACTACACTTTCTAACCACCCTGTCTCAACTGCTCATTGCAACACAGCAGGATCTTTCATACTTACATTTCCCCGGCCATAACATGGACTGGAAAATCCCCCTGGGCAGGGCATGCAGTCTGGACCAAAGAATCCTTTGCAGCATCCAGGTTTCTGAAACAAAAGCAAAAGTGGTGCGGTATGATGTGACTTAACAAGAATTGCCTGGAGTCATCCTGCCCTCATAATTCTGAAACCCTGGTCCTCCTCTCTGCCATGGACTGAAATAGACTGTCTCATTTGGCATCTGTGTTTGTAGGAGCTCCTGCACTTAAATTCTTTTTCAACAATACCCCTCTTTCTGCTCACAGCCTATCCTTCTCAGAATAAATCACTATTTTCTGCTCTCCCTCTGACTTCAACAAATAGGGTCCATGTTTTCTATGAGCTTTTATTTCTTTAATAGTGCTGGCCCACTCACTCCTACTTTATCCTTGCTGAGGACTGTGTTCCTTTGGAGGGATGTAGCAGTCCTGGATTGCAGGCCTTGTCACAACTGATCAACGGAAGAACAAGCACAAGACAAACAATCAGCAGTATTTAATGAGACACCCACAAATCATTCCGTATAGTTGGCACTGTGAGAACTCAGGAGCTGCAGACAAACGTGAGGTCCATAAACTCGCGAAGAGCGACTTTCCCAAAATATCTGACAATGTTTCATAAACAGGATGCAATCACTTCACAGCTTACAGCACTTTCCCTGTGCTCAGCTTCCTTTGGGAGAAATGCTAAAACCAGGGCACTCTCAGAGAAAATGTGCTACAGCTAGCACTGTACCCATTTGTCTCATGGCTTCCTCCAGCTTGGCTGGTCGCAACTGGCGTGCTTTATTTTATTTATTTATTGTACTCAGGTTTAACTGAACTGCTTTCTAACATCTGCAGCAGGTTGGTACCCTGCATTCTCTCTGTTTGCCAAAGAAAAAGCAGGTAGCCAGTTCATGTGACGGTCCTGGGGACAGCCGTTGGCATGGGACAGCTTTCCTTTTGCTCCCATCCAGCCCTCTCTCAGTTCAAGGAGTCAGAGCTCTTCCTGATGAATGAGGAAGAGCAACACTAAGCTCCTTTCAAAGGGAACGTCTTCCATCACACTCACCGTGACGGTTTGGTTGCAGTACCTGGCGCACCCCTTCTTCAGGACATTCAGGCCTTGTGGATCATGGATGTAGACACATTCTTTTGGGAAGAGCGCTGGTTCCTGTACAAACAAAACAAGTCACTGGCACTGTAACCTTCCCCTCTGCTCTTTTTGCTGCAGAGAGGAACTATGCCTGTCTCTGAGCTGAGGAAGTTCACAGAGGAGCCAAGGTGAACAAGATACCGTTATGGCATGCCTATCATGAAAGAAGGTACGTGACAGCTTCCTCTTGCTCACAGCAGTCCCCAAGTCTGAGCCAAGGTGCTGCACTTTTGTTCTAAGAATCGTGTCTATGATAAGGGAGAGAGTGAGAGTAGGGGGAGAGGGTAGGGAGAGAGGGGGAGGAAGGGAGGGAGGGGAGACGAGGGGGAGAAAAGGGTGGGGGGAATAGAGGGTAAGAAAAAGGGGAAGAAAGAGAAAGGGGGGGGAGGGCAGGAGGGAGGGAGAGTGGGACAGAGGGGGAGTAAGAGAATGAGAGAGGGAGGGAGGGAATGAAAAAGAGGGAGGGAGGTGAGACGGAGAGAGTGAGAGAGAGGGGAAAGGACTGCAAATAATTTTGGAACATTTTGGACAGTGAGCTGTCATGGAATTAGGCATCGGCAGAATTGGGCCCCAGGGTGATTCTGGCTTCACCTGCCTCAATCAGAGAGGAAAATGAGCGACTAGTGATTTTGCAGAGCTTTACTTCAGACATTCATGCTGAGACCGCATGAGCAAGTTCTCCTGAAAGTCAGATCTCTCAGAAGACACCCAACAGTGTTAACAGTGGTGAACACCTCTCTGGCTTTCACAAACAACATCTTGGGCCTGGCCTTCACACAGGGATTTCCTGGAACTTGCTGTTCTGCTAAACTCAGCATGGGATAACTCAAACACCAGCACCCAGCCTCATCCTCCTTACTCCACCCGCAGCTAGTTCTGCTCATCTCTGAATAAACAGGGAGCACAGGCCAAGAACAAATTATTTCTCACCCTCTGCAGTGCAGAAAGCTTGTTGTGATTCTCTGGCCATGATATAGGCAGCGGTAGTACTGGATGGTACTGGTGGGATCAGGCTTGCTTCTCGCAGTCTGGAGGAGCTAGCAGACTCAGCATGTGAGCTGGAAAGCTCTGCCTGAGGCAGAGCAGAAGTGCTAAAAGCTGCAAGTCTACAATTTCATTTAGCCCAGACTGTCTCACAGCTCTCTGCACTGATTCAGCAAACAGACTTTGGAATAAGAAATAGCACAGAGCAGTTAGTGGGTGACAGTTTGGGATCACAGAGCACGGATATGTGGGGAGTATGTATCCTCTAACAAGCCTCTCTACTGGTTGCTTTTCCTGCTCTCTATTTATTTGAAAGTGCCTTGGGTTAGAAACTGTCTATCAGTGTGTCTGTATGTCATCATGCAAAGAAGAAATTACCGAAATAACCACGAATATTTACCATTTCTCTGCTGCCAGGTGGGCAAACGCTGTTGTTGAGTGCCTCACAATCCACACAAGAGCCCTGTTAAGAAAGCAAGAGGGGAAAACTTAATCTTCTCAAAGGAACCCATTCCCCATGCCAAGAATGCTACAGAGCTACTGTTCCCAGTATATATCCAAAACATCACAACATGTATCAGAAACATTCCTAGGAGGGAGTTTCCACACTCTGAAACGGGGTAAGTTTATAACTTAAATAAAATTACTCCTTTGTCTGGAGGAGATGCTGGCACCTGACTGCAAGATGGGGTCTGTCTCCACCCTGAGAGTCTATCAGCGACTAGACATGCAGCTATGCTAGAAAACATTTTGGGCATCCGTGCAGCAAGCCTCGCTAAATCAGCAAGTTATGTGGACCCTCTAGCCATTTGGGATTAACTGTGTCTCTCCAAATCAGGTACCTCTTGCCTATTCAGAGCCTCATCTTTTTTCTTCAGTAACCTACCAATGATCAAACTGGGGAGCAAGCACCTAAAATAAGGTATACAAAACTGCTCAGGTGACAATATCGCACAGTATTTGTAGCTCCTGCTACTGAATGACTGCTTCCCATCCCGACTACAGGACACCAATGCTGATAGAGATGGGAACAAAGCATTGTCAGCTGAGTTAGCAGCTGCGGTGTGAAGAAGATCATATAAGGCCTTATGAAAAGGCGAATGTACTTCTGAATCAAAGGCAGAGCGGGTGCAAGGAAAGAACAACAACCTACAAGGAACATTTGCTGTTTGCCAGCAAAGCAGTGCCAAATGCTAGCAGAAGAAACACTGACGGTGCTCATACTGCCTAAGGTCACATCAGAGGACCTCTCAGACAGAAGACATTTCCCAAATGCAATTTACACAGCCTGCTTTTGTCCCTCCAGGCGAGTGTGGGGTCTACAGCAACCGCTAGCATGAGAATGGGAGAAGCTGACTTACTGTCACAATTTTATGTTGTTCTTCATTGCATCTGTGAGGCAAAATGGGAATTATTGAAGGAGGGATGAAGATGCCGTCCAAGGTATGAATAATACCATTTGATGCCACAATATCTCGCATGTTTAAGGGGATTCCCGATTCATCCATCAGAATTCTTCCCTGATGCAGAAACACAAATAATTTATCTGCATTTTAGCCCGCTAGACTGTATCGACTGCATCAAGCCAATGCAGGAAACAGATGGTACACAACACCAAGTGCAACCACACAAATGGCCAAGCCTCTTAGTGGAGTCACAGGTTGGATAAGAAGCAAACTAATTCAATGACCTCATTTTAAGCAGGAGGAAGCAGGGATGGGCTGAAACCACATTGTTCAGAACCACATCCAGACTTTCTCCTAGTACAGGAGGGTTTGCCCAAAAGGGTTTTGATTCATACTTACATCTGCACTGATGTTGATGGTAAGTATCTGGTTAGCCATAGTAACAATGTGTGGCATCATTATCAGTTTCTCTACAGTCACCTGAAATAAAAACACAAGGAGACACTACCATGAAAAAGCAGGGTCGTTTCAGTACAGCTTACAAAATTCTTCCATGATTCCCGCCACTTAAAAACCATTCTAAAGGGGACTTGACTTTAACATTTACATTTCATGAAATACCTTAAACGCAAACAATGGGTCAGAGGGAAATCCAGGACTTTGTGTGAATTGTTTGCAATACCACAGCAGTGCCGGCAGCAGCAGCAGCCTTGGTTTTCATTCCTTGTGTAAGTAGCAGTCCAGCACAGCTGAAATCAGGTCTCACTAATAGTGTCTCTTACTGATACAGCTGCAAGTAGGGTCAGACTAATAAGGGGATTTTCCAGGACGTATTCAATAAACAATGAAAGCTCAGCCAGAAGCGTAATAGAGAACATATTTTGACTTAATAAATAAGCTGATTTCTAAAGGCAGAAAAAATGTAAACTGCAGCTACTGTACTGCGAAACTGAATGATTTGAGAAGTGAGAAGTTCTGAGAACCAAGACAATTGTTACTTTTGAGTCCCACAGGTTATTAAAAAGTAGCTCAGCTTGTTACCACGTTGGTATCCGTCAATTGCAAGCAAAACTACGTTCTGCTCTTTTGTCAAAGTGCTGCCCATTTTCTCTGTTAGGAAAATCACAAGGACTGACATTTGGTTCTCAGTAAAGAATGGGAATAATATTGATATTTCTTAATGAAGGACATGACATTGTACCATAATGCTTGAGTAGTCACTTCCTCCACAGGTTTTGTGTCTAACTTTAAACATTTCTCTTGTTTATTGTATAAGGGAAAATGTCTTGTTGATGCACTGTATTGATTTTATTTACCCTGCCGTTATAGTACACAGCAACGTTGGTGCCAGAGTTGGCAGGACCAGGTCAGATCACAGGCTCACTTGCACCAGTTCTCCATCTCTAACTTTAGCCACTGGTGGAGCCCAAGGAGAGAGCAAAAGGAGCAGGGAGTTTGGACCAATTCTTCGCTTGGCTATAACTTTCGTGTTGCCGCTATTAGTGTTTTAAGGAAACTGTAGGCTGGAGAGTTCATAATTAAGGTACACTCCTAATTAATAGTTTAACAAATTAAAGTGATAACAAGAGAGCATTTGCCTGCAGCAAACTCTGTGGGACAATATTTTCACTGTAAAGGCCATCCAACTAAGAGCACCGTCACACCCAGGAAACTCAGAGTTTCATGATGGAAGAGCGCAAGCTGTTCCTTTTGGTGACCACTTTCACGGTAAACATTTTGCCTCATCAAATCCTGAATCACATCTCTGCTCCTCCAGGGGAAGTCCAAGAAGTAGCAGCTGAAGTCATTGACACTCTGACCTCTATGCCAAACAGTTGATAACATGCTGCCCCGAAGGACCCCAGTTATCTGGAATTAGAGCTGCCTGCCTTACCGCTGCTGAAGTGTAGATATGATGTTTCACAAGTTCCTGAAGCTTATTTATGCCCTAATGAAAGAAGAGAACATAAAAATTAGATACCCCTTCAATGCTCAGGAGTAAGATGAGGCAAATACATTTTCTTTCAGCCAATGACTGACGATGCCAATGTACTATAGCGATGAATTCACTTGGAGAATAAGTTCCTTCATTTTCCCCTACCCAAAGCCAGGGTGAGGAAAGAAAGCCAAACATCAGATTTAAACAATCTGGCTAACCGTATTTCTCATTGCAGGTTCCATCAGCATTCATTTCTCTCCCATAAATGCTCTTACAGAAAAAGAGACATGGTTTAGCCATCCCCAGGAAGAACGACTTTCAGCGATGACCAGATACATTGCACAAGCCATTCCAGCACAGCCTAGTGCAACACAGTTAGCTCAGGATGTCTTAGAGTACTATGAACTCTCACCTCTGTGAAAAGATAAATGAGCCTTCCATCTCTCAACTTATCCACACCATCATTGCTGGGTACAAATACAGTAAAGGGGCCTGGTCCATCCAGTATGGCAGGCAGGCCACAGTTCTGCAAAAACAATAAAAGGTTTCACTGTGGATCTAGCATGAGTTAATGAGGGGGGTCTATCAGGAAGGGAGAGGAAACTCTAAGCAACCCACTAGAGGCAGAGCTACGGAAAAGCAAACATATACAAGAGGCAACTGGACACCAAGGATAGGTATGTAATATAACAGAGGCATAAATGCCACAAAAATGCAGCTTGGACAATGAAGCCACTAGTGTGAATGCAGCTAATTCACACTGCAGCTAATGCAGCAGTGTGAATGCACTAGTGTGAACAAGGGAGTACTGGGCTAATGCTCCCTGCATGCTTTAAACACACAAGTACATATACAGAGACTAAAACCGTATCTTTTTCCCTGAAGAAAAGAAAAAGAGAATCAAGTTTATAATCACAACTGCAGTTAGTGAATTTTGTAAACAACTAACAGCCACAGAGCTGAAAACAGGCAGGCCACCAAGACTGTTCTGAGCAATGCTAGAGCAGATCCAGATGACTCTGATGGAGGTAAAAAGAAAATCAGGCTGTCCCTAGTGAAAATACTAACTAAATGAATCCTGGACAGCAGCCTCAAGGGTTTATAACCTGAGGACTGCTTTCACTTAGAGATCTACACCCCAAAAAAAGGTAGCTACAATCTAGGTTGGCATGGGCAGTTGTGAAACCTTCATTCTTTGTCCTGACAGTGGTCAAGAACTAAACATGCTTTGGAGAAAAAAATCTCCATGGGAGAGGGGAAGGGGAGGTGGGGAAGCAGATGGGAAAGAAGCATGTATGCTTGCTGCTTGTCTCTGATCCCCTATAGATGTGAAAACTCCGATCTTTTCCATTACATTTGCTTATGTAAAATACACCAAATAAGAAATTACACAGAAAAAAGCATACAGAAAGAAAGCCAAACCACTGAGATGCATTTAAATGTTATTCAAAATTCCCACAAAAAGCAGCAGCAGGCTTTGCAACAGCAGCAATGCCACACCTTCCTGGGGCAGACACAAACATGCTTACCTCCAGTATAGTTTCAAATCTACTGAAGATCTCCATTGAAGCCAGGATCTCACCAATGGTTTTCTGCAAGAAGATACAAAGAGGAAAACAATGGCTGGGGCTGAAGCGAGGTCTGAACACATACTGGAATGCCCTTGGCCAGTTTATGTTTGTGGTTTGCATGTAAAGATCTACAGGAGACCATCATCCTCAAAGTCTTCAAACCCTCTGTATTGGCCAGTTGACCTAGCAAGGACTGAGCCTGCAGTAACTTAGGCACAAACTCCTTCCCATGCACAACAAACCAGATTTTCCAAGGTACCATGCACTTGAGCACCTTTCTGTTTTCCTACTCCCATCTGCAGATTAAATTAAATGAAGAGGCAATTGCTCACTATCATTAAAACTAGGCACGCACTACTTCCAGCGATACACAAATCAGTTCTGGGCTGGTAGGCAGTGGAGCTGCTCTGTCATCTCAAGCCTCCCTGTGCTTTGAGGACAAGAGTTCACTCTGCCACCTGCAAATGAGCCCCAATGCTGAGAAAATACAATACGTATGCATATTCCTGAAAACACAGAGGAAATAGATGCCTTCCTTTTTGCCACATTGCCCATGAAGACAAAGGTAACAGGAGAAATGTCCCTTCAAGTATCAAAACTTGTGAAGGGACTTGTCTGACCTTTATTTGCAGGAACCTGCACTTTTTTTTGGCAGAAAGTGCTTCCCGCAGAACACGCAGAGGCACAGAACACGATTTCCAAGGGACAGGAGTACAAAGGGATTTGATGCCAAAAATGGCTCATGTGATCACTAGCCTTCATTGCAAAGCCAACATCACAAGGGAAGGAAATGTCTGAAGGAGTCCAGAGAAAGAGAAGCTCTGCAGGGAGCACTCTCACTGTCCTGCCATCCCAGAGTAGCTGCAAACCCTTCCCTGTGTTAAAGGAGAAGCCGCTGCCCGAGCGCTCACACACCATTCAGGGAGTCGCACGCACACCACCCGAGACTTTAACTGCTAGGACCTGAGCCCCTGCAGGTACCTGAGCAACACACACAGAGGTCCAGCTTCCCCTCTGGACCTCAGACACTCCTTTTTGGAAAACATCTTCATGTAGGTCATAAGACTGAGAGCATCTTAAGTGACATCAGACTTAAACATCAGTGATGGGCACAATCAAATCCGCATGAACACCCAGAGCTCGTACAATTGATACACCATCCTCAGGACACTTCAGCTGAAGAGCTACTAACACTCAACACAACACTCCAGCTGCTTTTTAAACACACAAAATATAACCATAAGATTACACAGTCTGACTGGTTTTATAGATTAATTACAGTGGTGTAAAGTAAGTGCAAACTACTACCAAAATCCTACCAAATCCAAGAGCTTGTGTCATTCTGTGAGTAATTTTTGCAAGGAGGTAGGAGGTAACAGGGCCTGCTTTCTGCATACAGAAACAATATAAAAATGCTCAGGCATAGCAATGTAGTAGCTGTAGCAAAAATTTCTCCCAGCTAACAGGGAAAAGTGCTTAGCAGAACTTGAACCTGAAACCCCTGCCCAGTATCTTTAATACAAGACATGACTTCAAAATGCAAAAGTCTAATGATTATTTGTCCTCATTTTACATATTTTTAATGCAAAGACAACTTTTTGATTATAATTTCAAAATGTAGTACAGACTGATTAAAGAAAATCTTCATTTGATTTTTATGTGAAAAATGCTTTTTCAATATTTATCCTGTAAGATACATATTCTGTAAGATACAACTGAAAAAGAGCTCATTTGCTATGAAGGGAGTGATCTTACTCACGAAAGTAGAACTCTCTACTCATCCAAGCACTGTAAAAGCATCATTGCAAGGTCCGTATCTGGCTTATGCAGTGCTGTTAGCTACTTCTAATGGCATACTGACATAATAATGCCTAACAGGCCTTCTCAGGAGCTGAAAACAAAATAAATAGCCTTTTCACTTTAAAAAAAGCCTCATTGGTTTGGAAGTTTAACGATGAAAATAGATTTTTTTTTTTAAGTGTTTATTCTGCTGTCCCATAAAACAGAAGAAATACAAATGTCCGTGTACCTGTGGGTTTCTGAGGTTGTCAGTGCTGGTTTTTTTCCGTAGGGTGTTAATGATATGCATGATGCCATTGGCTGCTGGTAGGTTCGATTGCAAAACATTGTACAGTTCTCCTGGCAGGTCTTGATATCGAAATGATTTCATGGACATCTGGAAAATAATAAAAGGTTATTTTCTTGTGGTATATCGGTAGTATCCCAATAGATCTATAAATCATTGTTCCCTTCAGTGCTCTCCACCTATGGGTCAGCAAGGTCAAGGCACAACCAAAGTTACTCTGGAAAAAGTAAATTTAAGGGGAGGCCTGGGTGTAAAACAAACATCCCACCTCTATTTGAGTTTGGGTAATATTTTGATCCTGGGGGGTATTTTTAAGTCTTATTACAGAAAGAAGACCTAATCTGGGACAGTCAGCTCTAGAATTAAGTTTGTCTGAGTGTGAACGATGCTTGATCCCAGCTCTGGATTCACAAAAGGGTGCACTGACCATCAAGTAGCTGCTGCATCAGTTTGCCAAGTACAAGGACAGAGGCACAGCGCAGAGAATTTGAAAGCAATCCTGGAACTACAGTTTTGATTGCAACTTTCATTGGCTCATAATGCCAACAAGGAGTCTTCATAACAAAGCCAAACCAGTCAGGCTCACTGAATTACAAGGCACATATCTGGTCCTTCCCTACTGTGTACAAGCATGCACTGAAGCTGGGCATATGGCGGTGTTCCCAGGGTAACCTACAAACTAAGCATCAAGGTATTGGTGCTGCAGCCATAATCCAAGTTCAGGCAAGCACAACTTCACCACGTGCATTTCTTGAACTGCTCCTCCCTGCCCTGAACTTCAGTTCACATCACTAAGGATTCTGGCTGAAACAAAGGAAGGGGAGGGCAGACTTCCCAGATCAAAAGACTCCTGAGTAAACAAACAAGAAAGAAATTTAAAAGGAGCATCGACAAGCTCAGTTCGGATTCCCCAGCTCCAAATAGTGCTTTGTCCTTTTGATGCATGCAGGGTGTGTGTATTACAACCTAGACCTCAAGGCCAAGGCTGGATCCTCAGAGAGGAAACATACGGCTCTCCCTTGGCCAGCTGTGAGCATGCATGCAGGAAAAGTGCAGGATGGGGAGAGAACAGTGGATGTTGGAAAATATGAGTCAATTGAAAAAGGGAAAAAAAGCCTTCCATATCAGAACATAATGATGAAAAACTCTTTGCTAGGGTGACTAAGAAAAATAAAATAGAAAGAGGGGAAAAGGGAAACTGGAAGATAAAATATTCAGCATGTGGCTGTGTCTAAGCACACAATCTCCAAGGAGAAGCATTCAGTCTGAAGAGAGACTTTGCTGCCTCTTCCACGTCAGCCACATGGATACTGTAGATGCTAATGGTGTAGGGAAAAGGTCTCTTCTCCAGAATACATATACAGACCAAGGAAAGACCATTCCCAAGTCAGATTCTGGCTCAATGGTTGTCTGCAAGACAGGAGAAGTGGTTGCTTGGGGTGTCTGGTCTTAAATCACCTTGCTTTGGATTCCACAAAGGAGCTTGTTGTTCTCATCGCAAGCAGGCTGATTAGAGAAAAAGGTTTTCTGGTTCAGAAAGCGCACCAAGGAAACTATGCTCAAGCTCCAGTCTGTCCTACATGAAAGCAGTGGTCCAGGACTTCAGTTCAGGAGATACTCTACCTGGCTGCTGAATGTTAGCTGATGTCCTGACAAGGTCCACACAGTCTTGACTTTTACCATGTCTTCTACCAAATGCAGACCAGGAACAATGTGCATTCTACACAAATGCTCAGCAGTGGTATCCTTTGGGGAATAAAGACCACATAAAGAAGATAAATGACATGTTCTTTCATTTACTGAAAGAGCCATAACATTGCCTTTCTCCCAGCTAACACACACACAGAAATTCTTAGCATACAAGGTTGAGCTTCCCTCTTCATTTTGGTTCACTGGTGTAGCGCTGTGGCAAACCTTCTGCTTCTGTTTATGTATGCATTCAAACACAGGGAGACTGATTAACCTGCAAGTGACTTTAGAGGAATCCCCTAGACAGGAACTTATTGGACTTGGACAATTTAAAAACTATCCTTGCATGCCCCAGATTATAAAACTTGCTGAAGGTCCCCATAGACAATCTTTGTTCATGTTGGACCATGTAGGTGGTCTAAGCTGCTGAATTTACATTTAGTTTCTTCCTTTCTTTTCTGGGCTTTCCATCACTGATGGTTTTTTAAGATAATCCTCTGTCAATACTGATTTAGGTGGAGCTGATCCTTGTGGGAATAGGTAGACTAGATAACTCAGGGGCCTTTCCTGATTATTTTCTATGAATCCAGAAGTTACCATGATGCATACCTAGGCACAGGGCCTGACTTGTGTTAGTGGAAACCTCTGCTCAACAACGTAGTAGGAGACGGCTAATGTCCCTGGCGTTTGTAGGTTAGGAGTTGCTCCCTAGACTCTATGTGAGTTACTGCTGCTGCATAGATAGCTTTGCTATCAAGTGAAGAAATGATATTTCTAAACCAGTTGGAAATGTAATGTGTGTGGCTTAACTGTGGAAAAACTGCTGCAAATCAACACAATTTAATTAAAAAATAAATAAAATAATAATATGACCTGCAGGACCTACTTGCTGAAGCCTAGAATTCTCAAACTCTTGTCCTGGCTCCCACAGCAGTTTTCTTCAGCCCTGCCATCCTTGCTGTCCCCATTAATAAAATGAGCTCTTCTCAAGAAGTTGACACCATACACCATCTAGGGCCATAGGCCCAAAATCCAATACTTTGATGCAAATCTCAGCTCCTTTTGAAAACCCCACCATCAAGTAGTGAAAAGCCACCTAAAGTTTTGAGAATAGTTACACACAGGAAGTTCAAGCTTTAAATGAAGAATGGCCAGGAAAATTTACACTTCCTGACATTAACACCAAACAAACTCTGTCAATATTGGAGAGAGAGATAGAGGTTTTAAAAATAATGTGAGGGATGTAACATCCTCTATGAGACTGCAACTTAACCAGACAATGAAGAGTCTTCCCAAGAGATTGCTTCTATAAATACTGCCTTCCAAAGTTCCTCTCTCACGTGTCAATCAGTTTTTACAGGCTGCAGAACTCAGGCAGGAAAGAATCCTAAGAAAGCAAAAATTTGCTAAAAACAAGAAAACTTACGTTAAATTCCATTCTATCATGAATCGGAAGAAGGGATGGTACAAAGACTGTGAAAGGCCCATATTTAGTCAGCAACGTTGAGCAACCAGAAGCTGCAAAAAGAGTGGCAACATGAAGTAGTTACTTGGCATATGGTTTAACTCCAGCAATAATTATTCCTCTTGTTAACAGCACAATTCAATCTGCACATTTTTTGGCCTGATGCGAGTAACTAGTACTTGTTTACAAGGAACCAGAGGGAGTTTGGTATTGCTATCACAACTCAGCTTGGTTGCTATTGGTTTTAAGCACTTTCCCACAAGATTTCTGTAGGATTGCTGGTGCCTTCAGTCCACTTCGAGTCACTGCTGAAATTTGCAGAATATTCATAATAATTTTGTTCCCATATGCTTACTACCTATTCTTGGGCCAAGTGTCCTCTGTCTTCCCCTTGAAACAACTAATTTTTGGGTGTCGTCAGGATTTACTGAGACGAAATACTTCTTGAGAAGCTGCCATGAACCCACAGTTGTCCGTCTTCACTCAATTGTCAATGGCCCATCAACAAAGTCCACATCAACAAAGGTCATCAGGTATTAAGTCCCACTGCACAGGAGTTAGGAATCCAGAGATCTTCATGTGGTTGCCCATACCACAAATCATTATGGAAAACATATGCAAAAAATGAGTGTTGGCACCACTGATATGTAGCAGGGAGGGGTATTCACAAAAGCTAAGCTGAGCTTTGAGCCCTATCTCTATGCTTCTGTCAAGTTACTGGAGACAGAGAAGGCTGTGCAGAGGATGAGTTGGAGAAGGTATCTAACATAAATATGCTTTGACATGAGCTAAAGGGTTCTCATTCTTTCCTTGGATTACAGTGAGGCAAAAACTAATCTTTGTGGATATCACTCCCCACACTTGCAGTACATGGGTTCTAAGACAGTCTTCTATGCTTTGCAAAGCAATTCCTCACTCAGAAAACACAATGGTGCATAGAATAAAGCTTTTTCATCTCTGTAATAGCCTCTCATACGTGCATGCTGGCAAGGAGGCTGTTTAAAGGCTTAATAGATGTTCTACTAAGTAGAGGACTGTGCTGGTTTTGGCTGGGATAGAGTTAATTTTCTTTACAGTAGCTAGTATGGGGCTATGTTTTGGATTTGTGCTGAAAACAGTGTTGATCACACAGGGATGTTTTAGTTGTTGCTAAGTAGTGCTTATACTAAATCAAGGACTTTTCAGCTTCCCATGCTCTGCCAGGTGCACAAGAAGCTGGGAGGGGGCACAGCTGGGAGAGCTGACCCCAGCTTGCCAAAGGGCTATTCCATACCATATGGCGTCATGCTCAGTATGTAAAGCTGAGGAAGAAGAAGGAAGGGGGGGACATTTGGAGCAATGGTGTTTGTCTTCCCAGGTAACCATTGTGTGTGATGGAGCCCTGCTGTCCTGGAGATGGCTGAACACCTGCCGGCCCATGGGAAGGAGTGAATAAACTCCTTGTTTTGCTTTGCCTGAGCGTGCAGCTTTTGCTTTACCTATTAAACTGTCTTTATCTCAACCCACGAGTTTTCTCCCTTTTACTCTTCCGATTCTCTCCCCCATCCCACCGGGGGTGAGTGAGCGAGCGGCTGGGTGGGGCTTGGTTGCCGGCTGGGGCTAAACCACGACGAGGACCCATGGCACACCAGCCTCAAGCAACACCACTAGAAAACTCAGCGACAGCTGAGAGATTGCTGAGCCTTCAACATAAATACTGCAGGCAGAGGCACACTGGTGGTTTGCTAAAAACAGGTTTGAATCACACCTCCAAGGCACATTTTCCTTCTTCTGCAGATATTGTATGTCCTTCACCAGGACTGTCAAATACCCTAATACTCATCCACAGTGCTCTCTGCAACAGTGTCCTCAATTCACAATCCAGAACTGGTAACATGATTTCAGAGATGCGATGTGTTTAATTTTGCAGCCCATGGTCATACACTGCGAAACAGATCTATTATGCTGAAAAGCTTTTAGCCTTTTCTGACACACTCTTGTCCCCACGTTTGCTCCATTCCCCAAACAAATTCAAAAGACATTTACCAAACATTTTCCTGGCGACGTTTAATTTCCTGGTAAACCTTCCTCGTGAATTATGCTGATTTATCTCACTCAAGAGATCTTTATAGCAACTTCTTCCATCTCCAATTTCCCCTTCTTTACACACACAGCTAAGAGACAAGAATGAAACATAACAAACCATTGTAAAACAGTTCGCAACACATTCAACAAATGTGAGTAGAACAACATGTCAGTATCTACTTGAAAGACAAATCCCAGCTTTAAGGTGTACGTAAGAGCTTAGGAACTTCTGCCTAAACTAAGTGACAGGAAAAAAGATGCACACTTCTGGAGTGCAAGCAAATTTGGACCTACCCAAAGAGAATGAAGATGCTTTCTCAGATACAATCAACATAAGGATTGTCTGCTCTAGAGTTCAGGGTACAGATAGCCACAATATATTTATCGACACCTTTCTAACTAGATATTCAGTCAGTACCAGTCAATAAAGCACCTGACAATTTGAGGTAATGTATAAAAACCACAGGCTAAGTGAAAATCTAGCAAACAGCTCCTATGTGACCCCTCAGCTTCAGTGAGAAGTGCCAGCTCAACCACATCAGTTAGCTATGGTTCGTCTTAGACTTAATGAGGGCCCCAGACAGGCTAATGACTTTTCCAGAAAAGCTTATCTACATGTGAAAATCTCCGTCCTGATTCACACGGATTTATAGTCATTACTCAGAGACTACTTAAGATTACTGGCTGATAACCATGTTTTTTTCCCGTTTGGGTTTTGTCCAAGTATCAGCTCTGCTCTTTCTGTTTCAGGGATGCAAAGACATGTGACACAGGGGAGGAATTTGACATTACTCCAGCCTCCCAGGGCTGAGTGCCAGCTGCTGGGGAACAGATATACTAAGGCAGGGACTGTGCTGGACATTGTGTCCTGCACTTTGCTAGCATATCTTCAGAAAGGGAAGCCACTGTGTTTCAGTTCTGGGCTGGAGCACACAATGAGCAGGTGGATGCTAACAGTTTTAGCAGCACTGGAGAAGGAAGGGTCAAGGAGATGGGATTGCTCTTTCCCTCTTCAGTCTCTCAGAGAAGCTTCATCTTTTCTTGGTAACACACAAAATCCCTGGTGAAGCTTTCTCTGGTGTTTGGGAGGCCATTATGCAAAAATGATCCTAGATCTGGCAATGTTTCCCATTTAAGGGGTATCAACTTCTAGGTGTTTTGCTCCAGAGGACTAAATGAGGTCTGGTGTTTCTTCCCTCAACTTCGCCCTTCCCTGTCAATCTGCAACTCTAATTAATTTCTTGCTTACAGGCCTGAGTGGGAGGAGGCTTAGCCCTCAGAATCAAATGTGGGCAAATGTGAGCAAACAAGAGTCACACACTTCCCTTGTAATGATTGATTATTAACTGATAATACCCTATTACTACCACCACCAACTTGGGGAGCTACATCTCCACCTCTCAGAAGACTCTGCTGCCCCAGATTTAAAGCATCTCGTGACCCACATGCCAAAATTTACAATGGCTGATGTAAAACTCTTTACTTTCAATAGGCTTGGTACAAACCGGCTCTTCTCAAAAGGTCACTCTGGCCCATTCTCCTCAGTTAGCTCTCAGTTTCTTCAAAATTCAGCTCATCCAAACTCAGTTTCCATTCTAGCTGCAGAATAAGCTTCTTTAATAGCAATCTTTAAGCTGGCTTACCTAGGATTCCCCTGGGAATTAATTTCACACGTGGAAGTCACATCGCAAAAATACTGCCGGCAATCGTTGGGAAATACAGAACACTTGGACAAAGGAGTTCTCCTACTCATCCCAGGCTTGCAAACACAAGATGCCTAAGGGAAGGCAACACAGTCATTACAGAGCTGCATTAATCATCTTTTACCCAATAAGTTACTCTACAAAAGAGCTGTTTGGTTTCCCTTTGCAAAATGTAAGGTGAGGAGAGCAGATCTGACCAACACAATGGTGAACTCATTTGAAGAACTTCTCACCTGGCCATTTTTCAGACCCTTACAGGTTGCTGACATGCTGTTATTGCCCTTACCTCTCCTGGACGTCTGTAAACACAAATTGTAGAGTTTTCTGGGCAGCCTCCATTGCTGTCAACACAAGGGTTTATGGGCTGGCAAATCTTCCCATCTCCTTGAAATCCTTCTTTGCAGGTACATTGATACTTTTGTGGTCCAAGAACCTTACACACAGCAAGTGGGGAGCATGGAGAAGCAGCACAAGGATCCTGAGCTGCAATTAAAGAGATGAGAGGTAGGAGTAACTGAGTTTCTGTTTTCAAAATAGCACTTACTGCAGCACTGCAGAATGCAAAAGGCCTGAAAAGAATGGAGTATAAGGAATTCATACTATTAAACTTCTAAACTTTCCCGGGAAAATAGAATAATTTCAGACAGCAGACATTTTGGGTTTTTTAATCTGAGGAATTTGGATGACACATTCTTCTTGTTACTTCAGTAACAGAAGTGTGAGTGACAGAGGATGGTTTGATTTACTTCTGAATTTCCATCGTATTTGAGGAAACTGCAGTTTAGTCAGCAAAAACTGCAAAATGCCAGTGAAAATAGAGCTATCCATAGCTAGCTAACCACATGCATCTTATTGACTTTCTTTTAACAAAACCAATTCACAAACTTAAATTTGAAATCAGTGAAGAAATCCTCCAATTACACACCTTACTATTTCAACTGGTACAGACTCACCGATATCCCATTGTCACGGTTAGTCAGTACATACTTACAAGCGAGTGCTGGATAGAACCTGCAACTCTAATTCATTTCTTGCTTTCAGGACCAAGTGAGAGGAGAGCCAAAAACTTTGCTCTTAATCTTAAAGGGATCCCTAAAAAGCAGGTTCTTAAACCTCTGCAGGGAAGTAGGCATTGTATTCACAGTGATCAAATTCATCCGGAGAGACCAGTGCAATAAGATTTTTCCAAACAGGGGACCATTTAGGGTCACAGAGAAGTTTCTCACCTTGGCAAGTGCTCCCACTTTTTCTGTAGCCCAGCTTGCAGTCACACATCACTGTCCCATCCCTTACCACACATTCGCTGTTGGCCTCGCATGTCACGCCTTTGCAAAGGGGAAGCTCTGGAATCACACAGCAAAGAGAGTTTCCCTTTGAGCATGCAGGACATTGCTGGAAGGTACAACTTACCTTACAAAATATCTGGAAATGAAGGCAAATGTGGTTTCCAGAGGCCCCAAGCTGGCACAAAAGCCAGAGGATATAAGCAGTGCTGATACCGCTAAACCACTGGCAGCCTAGGTAGTCAGGTCCCACAAGGCTTAGAGAGAAGAAAGGATCTATCTGGTTTCCAGAGCCAGAACAGAGGCACAAAGAGATGGTACCTCTTGGCCACTGTCACAGAGTGGGGAGCAGACCCCAGCTTTTCCCTCTGTCTAGATCTCCAGTGTTCAGATCATCTTCCCTCTACATTCCCAAGCTATTCATTGCCCCCCAGCTCCTTTTGGGACACATGCATCCAAGCCCATATCATACTTTAGCTCTAACAAACAGCCCCTCTGCAGCTGCCAATGTATTTACCTTGGTCACACCTGGGGCCAGTGTAGCCTCCATAGCACGTGCAGCTTCCATTCCCAGCGACACCGCTGTTGCATTTCCCGTGCACACAGTCACACACTGCAAGGAAAGTCGAGACAAACTGACCTTCAGCTACAAGGCAGTGCACAGGGCTCCAGACATACATTGGCCAACTGCCCTGGGACTTGGCACCCTGATTTCCCACCAAAAATCCAGAGCAAATGTAGCCCCTTTTAAAAATAGGCCATGCCAGTCAGAGCTTACAGAGGGCAAACTGCAAGTCCTGGACTCAAGAAGACAAAGTACTGCCCTGTAAGAGCAGCCTTGAATGCAAGATCTAGACCATCTCTTCAGGCACGTGTTTTAACTTCCCACTCCTCTAAGTCTCCTGAAGCCAGTGTGGAAGGAGGCAGTGTTATGAGAGCCTACCACATCTGTGATCCCAGCACCGGTGTCGTTGGGTGAGCACAACCACCAACATCACACTTCTATCTCACCTGGGTGGATACAAGGGAACCAGGAGCTGGATGAAAAGGGCTCCTTTAACAGCCAGGCTGCCCTGGTCATAAATCGCTTCCAAAAATGCCATACATACAGCACCGTGTGTATTAATTTTGTAGGGAGGGCAACAAGGAAGAAGCTGGGAGACAAGTGGGGCAGTTACAGGAGTCTGGAAAACAGTTGGGAAGTGAGTGTGGGTCACTTCAGGGACGTAGGTAACAGCCTGCCTAAAAACAGAGAGGAAACTGGGATAGCCCTGCTAAGGGGGGAGAGAGATTTACAATAGGAAAAATGGACTGATTGAGTGAAAGACTGAGAATCATTTGTCTAATGGGACAGAGGAGAAGGGCACAAGGACAAAATGCCAAGACACCTGCTATTGAACACTGCCAGCTGGCATCCTCTCCTCCTTTCCAGCAGCCTCTCCTCACTGCAGCACCCCTCTCCTCCTCGCTTGCTCTCAGTTATTTTTTGTGGAGGTTTCACTTGAATTACTCATTCTTACCTGACTGACAGTCTGGGCCAAAACGATTTTCATCTCGACAATTCTGGCAGGCAAAACCACTGTATTGCTCCTAGAAGGGCCCCAAAATGTCCCAGATGTTATTTCTCTGTATCATTGCATTGTTACACACATTGTTATAGTTCAAAGTTTCTCCCCATTTCTGATTTTCTGTGACAGCTGAAGCAATACAGTGAAGAAAATGAAACCGTTCAGTACTCTGGTAGTATTAACCAGCCCCCATGGCAAAGAAGATCACAGTGTAAGCTGACACAGAGAGGGCATGCAAAATGCCAGCAAAACTCTGGTGGGCATTGAGGAAACAATGTCCTGATCACAAACAGACAGGAATGTATCAGCTGGCTTCTGATATCTCTCTGAAAAAGGAATTTGGAATTCACTAATGCCAGTGGGACTTTTGACACTGATTTTACAGGGCTTGGGGACCTTCAGCATGTATTTTAATTGATATAAGGTGTCTTTGAGTTAAATCCAAAATCAACTTTTCTCAAAGCAGGGCCCAAGAGGTAGTATTTTAGCTCACAATGCTATTAATTAAGGATGCTGTAAAAACATACAGTTCATAAGAGAAAGTTTCAAGTCTGACACTGATCCATTAAGCTAAAAATTTTAAGCTAAAACACTGCTCTATATGATTCAAATGTGCAGGAATTGTTTATGCTTTTGTTGTACTAAGTCTGGAGCTCTAAATAAAAAAATAAACATCTGTCCTAAATTCTCCTTCAGGAGAATTCTGAATTCTAAATTCTCCTTCAGGCAGGAAGGATCTGCCTGCCAAGGTGCAGGACCAATTCATATGGGAAGTATATCATCCAAGGCTGGAAAAGGTGCAGCTCATTAAGAGCCAAGTATCTCAGGGCTTCTGGCAGCCACAGACAGATACTGACTATTTCAACTGATCAGAGGGTTAAATTCATGCAATTCTTTCTTCATTTCTCCCTAGAGATCCTTCCCGACTCCATACCCTCACCAACAGTGTCTTAGTGCTATTGCAGACCACACCAGCCCTCCAGGAAAACCACAGACACTGATGCTGGAATGAAAGAAGCTGCTCATGACCTTCCAGGCAGAAGGGCAGCCTTCATCCAAAGCATCTGCACAGATGCTATACAACTCCCTCTGACAAAAGCACATCACCCTCAGAATAAATTGTGCACTGACCTTGCAGATGCAGGTCCCATTTTGCTGCATACCATCCAAGCATGTCCCATGGCCATTGCAGGGATTTTGAGAGCCACCAGGACACTCTAGCAGGCAAGAGACAGGCCAGACAAGATTAGATTGAACAACCAGCACCATATCCTCCTTTCCATCTCCTCTTCCCCCAGGCGTTCCAGCTGTGCAAAATCAATGGCCTCTTCACCAGCAAAGTCCCTGCCTGCTTATCCAATACACCTAACACTGGCCCAGAGTTGGTGAATATGGTCAGGAGTAGCAGCAAGGAGCAATTTGGCAAAGGCAAAAAGGCAAAGGCAAAAAAAAAGGCAAATCTAAAAAAAGCCTTTTATTAAAAGCCTAAGGAAAAGTCCCAATGGGCCATAACTAACTACATTTCAGCAAAGGCACTGAAACATGTTTTGAAGTTGAGCCACTCCTGCTAGCATCAGCAAGAGGTGGTATCAAACATCTGAGGGCAGTTGTGAAACTCAGGACAGACAGGAGCCTGCTTTGCAAAGATACTGAGCATTTTCAGCTTTCCCTGACTTTGTGAAGAGCTGGGAATGTGCTCAGACAAACATAGTCCACAAATCTTTGGAGTGGGGTACCTCCAAATTCTGGGGACTATTTCTGAAAGTTTTAGACATGCGATTCGTCTGATGAAGCCAACTGCTTATTCAAACCACTTCTGTGTGAGAACAGGCTCAAGCTCTCAAATGAGCTCCCATTTTCTGCAGGGCTGGAGAGTGTCTTTCCATATTCCAGCAATCAGTCAATCATATGAGAAATGTTTAGCTTAGTAGGTCTTGCTTTTGGATTTTTGAGACAAGACAAAACAAATTCTCTTACTTGACACTGAGTGGGAGCTTTGGGATGGTTATTTTCACCTTGGGTTGGAATTGCTAAGTATTTTCTGTGGCTGAATGGCTGACTAACTCCAGACTATACAGGAGCACACATGGCACATGCACTGCAGACTAGAGGGACATCAGAAAGAAATATCTTCCTCTTCCTTTGGAAACTTTCTTAAAGAGGAACAAAAACATCCCTTTCCAAAAGCTTATTTTTAAAGAAGAGACAAAAGGAAGTTCCACCAAAGGAGGTTATGTTATGTGTTAAATATAAGAGGTTTCAGCTCATCTGAAGCAAAGAGATTCCTTCCCCATTATATTCTGAACCTCCCAGATAGATAACAGAGACCTTGTGAGTGTTCGAGGAATAACGAAAATTAATCACTTCAATGCATATTTAATGCCTCCTGTTAAAACTGGTTTGACTTATTCAACAGCTAGAGAGTGTTGTAAAAAGATGAAAAACTTACCGTAGCACTCCGTACCCCAGAATCCTGGGCAGCACTTTTTCTCCTCAATTTCCTTCTTACATATGTGATGGCACCCTGGCTGGGAAAGGGTATTTTCTCCTAACTTGACAGTGTATCTTAAAAAGAACATCCAAGATTCATGATTACAACACAAACATACCACACGCTTGTTGGAGGGTTTCTAAGCAATCACACTGCAGTGCACTGAACTCTGAATGGAAGGAAAGGCACTCATTTCCTTCACCACACATGCATGCAAGAGTTTGCACTTGGGTTATGTCTTCACTAAGTATGCCCATTGATTTAAGCCTCAAAGATTGGTTACAAGAAATCTGCCAGGGACTGGATATGAGACAGGACCCTGGGCAGTCTGAGGGCATCAGGACAGAAACCTTGGATGCTGGAGGGTTAGACAGCATAGAAACAAAGTTAGGATCTCCAGGGTGACTCAACACTAGACTTCACACTTGAATAACCTTGAAAGAACAAAGTCTCCTTGCAGGACGTGTCCCTTTCTGTCTTGCACTAAAGATTCCAGATTGGGATGCTGGAAATTTGGATTTAATAGCTGTGTTATACACATATTCTCTATGCAATCTTGGACAAACCCCTTAAATCCCCAAAAGAAGCATCTTCTTTTCAAGCCTTCATCCATCGCCTCTACACACAGGGTAAGCCCTTGATGGCAGTGTCTCTTGTTCTGCACGTATGCAGTACAGAACTATTCTTGGGTCTATCCAACCACCACCACAAGAGCAGATAACACTCAGAAAATCTGCATACACTCACATTATTCTTACACTTCATTTTATTTTTGGCACAACATCCTTCCCAAAAGGAACTTGGAAATTGTCTCAATAGCACTGCCGCTTTGGCTTCCATCTGACTCCTATGTGTGCCTGTGCAAAAACTGCTATAAACTGCAAAATTGTACAGCTATTTTTAAAGTATTTCGACAGAAGAGTGAATCACAGAAAACAGTAGACAATGGAGTTATATATTAACTGTTAACATTCACTACTGAATAGATACACAAACAATAATCTATAGTGTTTCATTTTTTAAAAACTTCCTGGTAAATTCAGTTTTCCTTCACCCTTTTCCTATTAGACCCAAGCTCAACAGAGTAAGAGCAAGGAACACATGAACAAGCAATTATCATAAAGCAAAATAGGAAGGTAAAAAGTTCAGAGGATTATTGCTGGAAGCTGGGAGGATATACAAGGGGGACTATCATTATATTATTTTCCTAATAATCCGCTATGGGACTCTGGGTCTGAAACAGGTTTCTGTGCTAGACAGACCTCTGTTAAGTTGCTACAGCAGGATTAGCAAACTCAGGCTGTTTAGGGCAAGTTAGAGCTAATTATCATGTAATTTGTTCTGTGTATGTAGAACCTTATGCCCAGCAAAAAGTCCATGGGATTTGCAAGGAGACAAAAGCAACAATAATAGGGGCCATAAATCCATTTTTACGCATCTGAAAACAAAATTCCTTGGATCTTTAGAGCTCAGAAAACACGTGTGCTCTCGTGAAGGCATAAACACTACTCCTTGCATAGCAGGGCTGCACCAAAACCTTAACACGGTTAGGAAATAGGCCTTACCTGCAATCCCTCACTCCTAATCCTTGGGTGGTCTTTAACCAGCCTCTTGGACACAACATTTTAGGCGCTGCAGCACAAGCAGTACATGCTGTATTCAAAGTAAACATCGTCTTGATATTGCATCGCATGGATTTTAACTTAAAAAGAAAACACAGAATGGAAATAAGCCCAAAATTAAATTGTTACCCTAGCCACTCATCTTGCCAACCTTTAATATTTTTATCAACATTGCACCATTCTTTAGATCCCACCGGGGAGGGCAGTGACCAGTGCAGCTGCTGGGAGGTACACCACACACTCATATGGGCTAAACCATCACGCCATGCTGCTACATGCCACTCTGCTTGGATCTCAGCTAGAAGGCAATAGGGCAGATCACAGCTATCTTATCTTTCCCCTATGCCTCACAGCAAAAATTCTAACCATTTCTAAAATAATCATAACCGTGCACTGTTAATTTAAACTGATCTTTTGCAAACATGTGGTAATGGTATGTGAGGACAAGCCCTAAATTAATAACCCTTGCCAGAGACACTGAATTAAGACGCAACACAGCATTTCTGTTTTCCATGCCATTGATACAATCCAGTTCACTGGTGGTTTCATTGCTGTTTCACGGGTCTGAAGAACTGAATGCGTTACTTCAGTTTATTTCCCAGAGCCCAGGAGCTGCTCACACAAATATTTCTCATGGCCATTTTCTTTGAGAAGGTGTGGGGGGCAGGGGGGTGGATTAAAAAGAAAGGTGCTCTGCACCACACTGACCATTTGCATGGCCCCTGATGCTTTGACCCTAGGTAAGAAGGACCCCATACACACTGGCAAGAAGATCCAGTAGGAGACTTGGATAATTCACATGGCTGGTGATAAATTCAGCACAAGTCCTTCCACCTAACCAGAATAACTTCAGGGGTTCAGGCTTCCTCACAGGGCTCTTCTGTACCCCTGTACCCACCAACTTTGCTTCTCCAAATGAAACACAGCCAGAGCAGATGAAAAACATACAGTCTCAGAGCAAATAATCATCATCATATGCCAGCTTGTCATTAAAGCTAACGATTTTGCCCCAAAAGAGTTTCCTTGTATTCCTAAACTCCTGGAGTTGAGTTACTGCACAGAAACCTCATTGCTCATTTTAAAAAAAGACAACGTTTGTCACTGACGATGGCAGAGAAGAGCTGGGAGGCATGAGCTGTGTGTGCCCCAAAAGGTCACCGACTGGAAAAAAACCCCACACAGCTCACTTCAACTGTGCCTCTACAGGCACTGTATTTTCTAAAAATAAAAACATTAGATCAAATTTTGGGAGGTGGCCTTGATCTGGGATTTTAAAAGCCAAACCTGAACAATGCTGTTAATGCAGCAGCTCTCCTGTGCCCAGAACTCCCTGGTTTCGATTCCCATCAGCAATCTCAGCTTTGCTTCCTCTGAACTTAAGCCCAAACGTATACATTTGCCTCAAGGCAAGGGAGGAAGCCCATGGCTTCCCATCAGTTACCAACAGCTCAGGAAGGACCTCCCAGATGATAACCAGCAGACCCTGTCAGGAAAACCTCCTGAGAGATAACCCTCAAGTCCCAGGTCTGCAGGGACATCTTCCTGGAATGGTTTCCTGACTCACACTCATGTTCTCTCTGCCTGGAGCTGTTGAGCTTTTTCTCATCTTAGAATCATAGAATTGTTTAGATTGGAAAAGACCTTTAAGATCATCAACCATTAACCTAGCACTGCTAAGTCCACCACTAAACCATGTCCCTAAGCACCACATCTACACATCTTTTAAATACCTCCAGGGATGGTGACTCAACCACTTCCCTGGGCAGCCTGTTCCAATGCTTGACAACCCTTTCGGTGAAGAAATTTTTCCTAATGTCCAATCTAAACCTCCCCTGGCACAACTTGAGGCCATTTCCTCTCGTCCTATTGCTTGTTACTTGGGAGAAGAGACTGACCCCCACCTCTCTACAACCTCCTTTCATGTAGTTGTAGAGCGATAAGGTCTCCCCTCAGCCTCCTTTTCTCCAGGCTGAACAACCCCAGGTCCCTCAGCTGCTCCCCATCAGCCTTGTGCTCCAGACCCTTCCCCAGCTCCGTTGCCCTTCTCTGGACACGCTCCAGCCCCTCAATGTCTCTCTTGTAGTGAGGGGCCCAACGCTGAACACAGTATTCGAGGTGCGGCCTCACCAGTGCTGAGTACAGGGGCACGATCACTGCCCTAGTCCTGCTGGCCACACTATTTCTGGTACAAGCCAGGATGCCATTGGCTTTCTTGGCCACCTGGGCACACTGCTGGCTCATATTCAGGCGGCTGTCAATGAGCACCCCCAGGTCCTTCTCTGCCAAGCAGCTTTCCAGCCACTCTTCCCCAAGCCTGTAGCGTTGCATGGGGTTGCTGTGACCCAAGTGCAGGACCTTGCACTGAGCCTTGTTGAACCTCATACAGTTGGCCTTGGCCCATCGATCCAGTCTGTCCAGGTCCCTCTGCAGAGCCTTCCTCCCCTCAAGCAGATCAACACTCCCACACAACTTGGTGTCATCTGCAAACTTACTGAGGGTGTACTCGATCCCCTCTCCCAGATCACTCATAAAGGTATTAAACAGAACTGGTCCCAACACCGAGCCCTGGGGAACACCACTTGTGACCGGCTGCCAACTGGATTTAACTCCATTCACCACCACTCTTTGGCACTGGCCAGCCAGCCAGTTCTTTACCCAGCGAAGAGTACACCCGTCCCAGCCATGAGCAGCCAGTTTCTCCAGGAGAATGCTGTGGGAAACCGTGTCAAAGGCTTTACTGAAGTCTAGATAGAGAACATCCACAGCCTTCCCCTCATCCACTAAGCAGGTCACCTTGTTGTAGAAGGAGATCAGGTTAGTCAAGCAGGACCTGACTTTCCTAAACCCATGCTGGCTGGGCTTGATCATCTGTACATGGGTTGTCCTGTACATGCCATGTGATGGCACTAAGGATGATCTGCTCCATCAGCTTCCCCGGCACCAAGGTCAGGCTGACAGGCCTGTAGTTCCCCAGGTCCTCCTTCCAGCCCTTCTTGAAGATGGGCATCACATTTGCTAACCTCCAGTCAACTGGGATCTCCCCAGTGAGCCAGGACTGCTGGTAAATGATGGAAAGTGGCTTGGTGAGCACTTCTGCCAGCTCCCTCAGTACCCTTGGGTGGATCCCATCTGGCCCCATAGACTTGTGTGTGTCTAAGTGGTGTAGCAGGTCGCTAACCATTTCCCCTTGGATTATGGGGGCTCCATTCTGCTCCCCAGCCCTGTCTTCCAGCTCAGGGGGCTGGGTACCTGGAGAACAACTGGTCTTATTATTAAAGACTGAGGCAAAGAAGGCATTAAGTACCTCAGCCTTTTCCTCATCCTTTGTCACTGTGTTTCCTTCCACATCCAATAAAGGATGGAGATTCTCCTTAGCCCTCCTTTTGTTGCTAATGTATGTATAGAAACATTTTTAATTGTCTTTTACAGCAGTAGCCAGATTAAGTTCTAGTTGGGCTTTGGCCCTTCTAATTTTTTCCCTGCATAACCTCATGACATCCTTGTAGTCCTCCTGAGTTGCCTGCCCCTTCTTCCAAACGTCATAAACTCTCCTTTTTTTCCTGAGTTCCAGCCAAAGCTCTCTATTCAGCCAGGCTGGTCTTCTTCCTCACCGGCTCATTTTTCAGCACCTGGGGATGGTCTGCTCCTGTGCCTTTAAGATTTCCTTCTTGAAGAATGCCCAGCCTTCCTGGACTCCTTTGCCCTTCAGGACTGCCTCCCAAGGGACTCTGTCAACCAGGCTCCTAAACAGGCCAAAGTCTGCCCTCCGAAAATCCAAGGTAGCAGTTCTGCTGACCCCCCTCTTTACTTCTCCGAGAATTGAAAACTCGATCATTTTGTGACTGCTATGCCCAAGACAACCTCCAACCACCACATCACCCACAAGTCCTTCTCTGTTCGCAAACAACTTCATGGATCTTCACGGATCCATCTTCTGCAGCCATCCATGCAGGAATGCTGCCCAATGAAGAAAGTGATTCCTTTGCCTGTGATGGCCCCTCACATAGATATTAATTTCTAGTTGTGCATCTGGGGTTTTCCTTACCGTACAGTAACCTCCACTTCCTTTGGTGGCAGAATCCCCAAGGAACCTGTTATGTCAGGGACTCTCTTCCTTGTGTTACAAGCAGCTCAAAATGAATCTGAGAACCACCAAATCCACCTATCCATGTCCTGTGAGCACCAGCAGGACACTAAGCACCCAGTACTAAGCATCCAGCAGGACAGAGATCAGCTTTGCTGTTCCCTATATTTCCACTCCACTGGCACACAGTGCAGTCAGAGGAGATTTCCCCTTTTTCATGGAGCAAAACAGAAAAGACAGCCAATATGGATGGATAAACAAGGTGCTACCTCCAGAGTACTCTGTCTCAAAGCATCAGCAGTGCCATTGATGGCGTAGGGAAGAAGCCCGTCCAACCAGCTGATTCAAGTACAAATTAGGGCTCCAGATTAAAGCTGGGCTTTTGAAAGGAGCCATTTGAAGCCAGGCACCCGGTTCTGACAGAACGGTACATCTCCTGCCTTTCTAGTCCCATCAAATACCAGCTTTTACCTTCACTGAGACAATGCCTCAGAAAGAGGAATGGGAAGATGCCCAAGGAAGAAACACAGATGGATGCCTTCCCATGAGTTATGAAGTTAACGGTGTCAGAATTACCCCAGAAACCTATCAGGTGTCTGAGCCACCCTATCTGTATGAAAAAGACCACACAAACAGTAGAGCACAAAACACTAAATTAAAACTCTGAAAACTTCTATTTTATCTTTACTTCCAGGCATCAGGAGTTGGCTCTCAGACATAGTTGGGCCATTAAATGTGTTCTCTGTCATGGTGGTGGAGGAAGACGCCTTTATTCACACATTATTCCATTTTCCTTCTCTTTCCTTCATCAGTGTGGCTCCCTTTCTAAATGGAGATGGACACTGGGAGAGGAGAAGGGCTGTCACTCCTCCCTATTGGCATCTTTAATTACTTGCAAGCCTCTAAGACAAGACAGTTAATTGTGGAATCCCCCCACCCTACTTTCCTGGGACACTTCATGTGCTTTAGGCAGCTTTCCAGTAAGATCTTCCCCTTTTTATAAGGAAATATGCTTGTGTCAGCAGCAACAGGCAGGAGGAAAGAGGAAGAAAACAGCTGTGTGGAAAATAATAAAAAAAAAATATTTCCCTTCTTATCTGAGTGACAGAACTGATGAAGCAGTCATTTTCTGGAGTGTTTTGCTTCTTAGGAAGGCAGAAGAGGGAATCAAGGGACATAAATGCAACAGTTTCGATACTCAAATTTTGGAGAGGATGAAAGATAGACAGGAGCTGAGTCAGAGGTGGCTCCTGGGGCACAGCCTCATGGAAAACAATGATGCGCTGCTCCCTTGGGCTCATCTGTGACTGCTGTTTCTAAGTTTGAAGACAGCTGGAGAGGAAGCAGCAAGAGGGAACGTCTGCCCCTGCGACGCAGCAATGCTGCCTGGTGGGCTGAGAGTCCATGAGGTGCACAGTGGCTACAGCAGGGAAAGGAGGTGAAAGCAGTCACTGTTCTGATCAGACGACGTTGTGAGCCTGGACGGTATCGCACTTCAGGTACAAAGCAACAGAAAAGGAAGACTGGTGCTCTCAAACAGCTCCAAAATTAAAGGAGGCTTTTAAAGCAGAAGACATCTAGCTGTAGCCGAAAGAAGTTAAGAGCCAGGGTGCCTCTGTCCAAACTGAGCTCTGTCTTGCCAGGGCTGGACTGTGCTCTCTCCCTGCACTCAAACACATGCATGTGCATGAACAGCCACTGCCCTCTGTGCTTAGCTGAGACAGTTCTGAGCTTCTGGATGCTGCAGCGTTTCCTTCCCTCCTCTTACTCCGACATAGATGTCCCTTACTTCTCAAGTGCTCATGTTTCTCTTATTCCACCTCAAGAGAATAAGCTGGGGAGTTGCTTTTAAGGGCTAGTTTCATTCCCCGCATTTTCTCCCTTTATCTTTCCCTCCCAAACCGTAACATAAATCCTTCTGCAAGGCAAAATCTCAAGGAAGAAAGAAAAACACATTTGGACGTCAGTGTTTGGCTCAAACAATCCTGGGAGCCAGTTCGGGAAACACACATTATCTAATGAATCACCAAGTTTCCAGTGCATTTGCCCTTTACAAAACAGAGCTGTAGACACATGCTTGAGTCATTATAGGCATGTACCTCCCCAAGAAGTTCTCTTTAGCTGAACAGGCCAGCAGCTCCTGGACACACAGACCCTTCATATTTGTCCAAAGAAGACACTCTTCAGCACAAGGATGAACAATCAAGCTCAGAGATCACATAACACAAGATCTAGTGTTGCCCTGGGAGTTTCCCACCATCTCAGCTGCAGAGCACTGGAGGCACAGGGATGCAGAGAGCACTCCCCTCATTTCCCACCTGCAGCACAGCCTGGGACTGGCCTCCTCCCAGCAGAAAAACTTCCATGTTTCTCATATCTGCTGCATCTTCCTCAGCCCATACCAAGAGGTATACAAAAAACAAATCAGGCTAACAGATTTGCTGTCATGTTTGAGCCATCAAATCAGAGCGCTGAGGCAACATCACTGAAAAACAGCTAGCACAAAATCTCTTCTCTCTTGATGGAGAGCAAGGCAACGGAGGCCTCTTGTGGAATCACAGCACTTCTATTCCAATCAAATCCAATGGCCATCCTAAACTATCAGAGAAGACTTTGTTAGACCCTTGTTTTACCTTACCTCCCATTATGACCTTTCAAATGTTTATTTTCTTTCTCCAAAAAGAGGGAACTTTTTGGGGAAAAAACTCTAAAAGGGGGTTAATTTTCCTGGATTAAATAAACTGGTCCAGAGGTGATTCAAAACATTTCACTTCTCTGTGAGTGGGTACTCTTTACCTGGTATTTTAACTGTTTCACACCAAGCCAGACACCTCAGTGATTACAGAAATCTACACAGTGTCTCAAAGTCAAGAGACCAAAATTTCCACTTACACCAGCTGAAGATGTGAGCCCATGCCTCTGAACGCACTACTATACTGGAACCCATCTGCCTGGAACCCATGCTTCCAGACAAACAAAAAACACTAGTAGAGACACATCTTCAAATCATGCTTGTATTATCCTACAAGCCCACAGGTTCATGATGTTCTTACCTTATTTGCATGATTATTACTCATTTATGGCCCTTTTATGAAAGGGTCTATACCTTGGGTCTTCCACCCAAAGTTCTGACACTGAAGCACCTTTTCAGTGCTCTGGCTTTTTCTAAATTGAGTCTTTCAGACTCACACGCACCTTCCTTAGCACAGGTCTGTCCACTCCCCACAAGGCCCCTCTTTGTCAGTCAAAGCAAGACAAGCCTTCTAGAGCTCAGATCCCCAGGGAACAAGATTTCCAAATGCCTCACACAACTTCTGATTTTGTAAGCCAGTTCATTCCTCCAACAGCAGCACACATCAAGGGTGATGGCAGAAGACAATGTAGTACGAATTAGTGCGAATTCTAGCCTACAGAAAATGGGATGCCTCACCATGGAGCCTAGACCACAGATCTACAAAGGCAACATACATTATTCTAGATGCTGGTGCTAAACACAAGAATGGAGATAAAGGAAACAAAAGAAAATCAACAAAATCAAAACAAAACTGAAACAAAATGGAAAGTATTCCACACTCCTCACTGGGGAGCCGCTGGGAAATGTACTTGAAACAAAGGTATTTACCCAGTTACAAAGTAACAATTTGATGATATTTTAATTTTTTTTTAAGAAAATTCTCCTGGGAAACTTACGGACCTGTCCTGCCAGATGCTAAGCTCCCATCACATGTACTGAAAATAGCAGAAGACAGATGTCCAGTCCTTTCATATTGGTACTTTTGCATTCAGTGCTGACCATAAACACAAATTTAATCTGATCTAAAATTCAAGCAGCTCCCTTCAACCTTATTTTTAGCTCCTCAGTTTAGACTACACACATAGCCACCCATAAGCAGAGAAGATACCTTACAGTCCTGAAGTTTAATTATGGGTATTATTCTGTACCTAACTAAATGTAAATGAAAAGAGGAGTTTTGTGGTGGACTATTTCATAACAAGCCACCATCCAAATATGAAGAACCATTCAATGAACATTTAAGCAAAGACTCACAGACTTACCTTCTGACTCTGGCAGTCAGCTGTGGGAGTGAAGCATGCTGCTAAGAAGAAAAACAGCAACCCAGGAGGATGCATTTTCATACTTTTACAGGCAGGACCCTTTCCACAAAAGGGGTGGCGATAGAGGCTGCAATTTCTGTAAGATAAGACCGCCTACAAAGAATCAGATCCAAGACAAACCAGAGATTAAAAGTAAACAGGGAGAGAGCATGTTCACACTGTGCTCTTTGGCTGCAAAGCCTTCAGAAGTGGATCTGCTACTTCTAGCATTACGTCTGAATCAATACCACCTTTTTATTTCTTTCTATTCTTTTTTTAAATGCACGAGCAGAACTCCTTAGTAAAAGGTTTACTCAAAACAGGAACATCTACGGATTTCCTCTTACATATCAGTTCAAAACAGAAGGAAGGAAATCCTTAGTTTTCAACTAATTGGAACAAAAAGAGGTTAACTGTATGCTTAACTGAAGGCAAATCCAATGGGCAAACTTAAATACCATGAATTCATGAAGGGTAAGTTAATTTCCTTCTACCACTGATGTTAATACATCCACACCATCTCAAACAGAAGGTATCCTTTGCCTATCCCAAAGTATGCAAGAATAAAGCAATACAAGTGACATGCTGCACTTCAGAGCGATAATGTAAGCACATCCTATCAATCAATCAAGCACTTTGAGTAGGCTTTGATATTCATTTAAAATATTTGAGTTTCTCAGCAAGAAAAGCATCACATTTTTCAGGTGCTATGGCAGCAGTGGCAAAATACATCATTTTCCAAACACGCTGCTGACAGCTTGATGAATACAAGGAGCACTTCCATAGCACACAGAATAGGGAAGTCCCAAAATGGGATTAAAAAAATACATACTAGCCTGAGGTATGGTCTGCAATTGAATTTCTCCTTTTGAACATTACAAGCAACCAAGAATTGATTATCGACAGATTTTAGATGGACTTTGTGTCCCTACGTTGCCAAGAGAACCCACTGTACTGAGCAGTCTAAAGACTGCTTCTGTTAGTAACAAATCCTACTAAGCAGTGAGGTATCTTTTCATTTTTGAGCCATTAATACTACATGAAGGTGCCTAAATGAAACCAGGATAGGAAGCTACTCTTGTGTTTACATAAATGAGAGCATTAATATTTTTTTGCCCCCTGCATACACACAAAGATACATATGCTAACATATAAAGTATATAAGAACTGCTGTACTTACTAGTGCCGTTAATTGTGCTTTACCTCTTCCTCCATCCTACAGAGACAGCCAGCATGATGAACAGCACGCGCTATTATATATCCTGCACCAACAGGAAGCAGATAAGGCACACAGCCATCCACTGCAACCCATGTGAGAAGTACCAGCCCACAACTCAATCTGACGACTCAGCCTGCTTTCCCGTTACAGGACAACTGCAGCCCTGGGACCATCGCTGCCCGAGAGATGGCCACTTTGTCAAGGTCAGAGGGTTTGCACAGCTCTGGAAACCATTTGGTACCCTGCAGATCTGTGAAATGAGGCAGAGGCAACATAGCTCAGACCAGTTCTGGTGGGATGGCAAAGTTGCAAATGGACAGTGGGGACATTCTTGTAGAGGGGGACATTAGTATGGAAGCTGTACAACGCTTTCTTTACCTACAGTCATGGTATTAGACTGGCCATGTAAACAGAAGAATGAGACCGATTCTCTGCCCCATGCTACCTGTTAGGCACACACAGCTAAAACAGGCAGCCTAGAAGGATGTTGACTGCTTGTTGATGGATTTTCCAAGAGCTGGCTATATGACCTAGGGATTAAGTTGCCAGTACTGGGCCTCCACAGATAGCTGATAAGCTTTTAAGGTGAAAACAGCTTACCCTGAGGCACCTGAAGAGGCATGGGCATCTTTTAATGAATCTTCAGACCGTTTTCTAAATGGCTCAACACTGAAAATGGTACAGGGGAAAAAGGACACACAAAGACTAATTCCAAGGCTTGCCACTGCTGCTTATCATCACTGTATCTGACCTACTGCAAGGAAACTAGGAAGGGAAGGGAGAGAAAGGCTTGGTGAAATTCCTGTCTGAATTAAATAAATCAGATTCACAGCAACATCAAAAGGTTCACAGCCAGCTTCCTTATCTGACCGTACCTCATTTAAAGGCAAGCAATACAACAGCAATATACAGGCTAAAAATGCAAACACTTACTAGTGCCATTGTACAGCAGCAGAGCATAAACTGAAAAATCAAAAGGTCATCTGTCATCAGATGCTGCTTTCCTGATCAAGCGGCATAGGCAGCGTGTTTCACCCACTGCGTATGAACTGCCCTGAGAGAATGGGAACGAACTTTGCTGATCGCTACTGCTGGATCTGGAACACCAAAACCTGCATCAACTTTGGATCTGCGTGATTCCAGGAATCAGTAAGAAGCACCAACCGCCTCCAAATTAATTGGTGGCCAAGAGCCATTAATAATGCTCAGTGCACAGTGGAAAGATGCCAACATGCTTGCGGTGGCAGTCCTGTTGGCAGTATCACCAAAGATGGCAACGCCGGCATAGAAATAGCACAGGGAGCAGAACTCGGTGAAATAAACACAAATTACTCCTCCACTTACACTGTTCCTGTTCTCTTCTGATAGATGGATTTTCTCATGGATGACATCAATAAAAGGCTTATGCCTTAGAGGCAAAATGCACTGAATCAATTTTTTTATTCTACTGTTTTGTTCAACACCCTTCAAAATTGTCAATAAATAAAAAACCCAGTTCCCTCACTAATTTCTGTATGAGACCAGCTCATATACATAGGCACCTGCACAAAGCATTTCAATCCCCCAAAGTCCCACAAAGCAAGATCCTGAGATCTGTCAGAGAGCTCAAAATCTGATGGTTTCTAAACTGTCCAGAATTTACAGAGGAAATACCCATTAGTGCATTAAGAATGAAGCCACAGGACTTGCTATGTCACTAGCAATTAAAAGAATATGTGAGACAGGAAAACTGGGAAAAAAACCCCTTCATCAAACGGAAAATTTATAGGCAAGACTTGTAGGGATCTGATGACAGAGCACGCAAATGGCCCTGTGCAGGCAGGGTAGAAGGGTTTCATTCACATCCTAGTCAATGTTTGATTGAAACAGGATTGTGCAAATCCAATTTTAAAATGTACAGTAGGAGCTGTCAACTGTCTGCCAGTGTGTTTATCTGTGAGGTTTAGCACATGGGCTTTTGTTTGTTTTGGAAAGCATGGAGCTTGACTTATCAGTCAAGTGTCTCCTGCCCACACGGCAGAAGGAGGCTGGTTTAGCAGTTGAAGTCACAGACGTGGGCCTCAGAAGTGTCATCTTCAACTTCTGGCCCTGACGACTTCTACAAAACACTAATAATTTACCTTGTGGTCTCAGTCTCCTGAATCATCATCAGATTGTTGGCAAGCAGCAGCGCTCAAGATTTTTTCCTCACTCAGTCTTCTTGCTTTATGCATTGATGAAAGGTTGGGTCCTCTAAAGTAACTTACCTAAGACCTGGCATTTTTTCTGTGAATGCATTAACATTCAGCGTTGAGAAATTGCTGGCGAAAACTACTCAACCTGTTCCATGGGGAAAAAAAGGCGCCTGAGTAAAGGCAAAGGATACAGCTACAAACCCTTCCAGCCTCCCTGCCTGTGTCGCACGCGGCATTTTAAAATGCTGGGTCACCAGCCCTTCTCTGTGAAGCACATGCAGCCCTGGCTAGCTTGAGCAATTTCCTGCTATTGAAATCTTTTGTTTAAACAATCGTTACAGAAATTACAGAGCCAAGACAAATGATTTACCAACCAGTCTACCTTACCACACAGCTTCTGTAGGAGCTGACCATTCAGTTACATCCACAGTGAGAAATGGACTCTTGTTCTACTCTTCTAGGAAAGAACATAAAGTCTCTTTGCTCTGAATTATAAGTGTGTAAGAAGGCTGTGAGTCTGAAGAGGTTTAAACAGACAGCAAAGGATTAAGCAGACCAAGACAGAAGTTCTTGTGTGTAGGAAGAGGGCCAGCTGTACCATACTTACTGAACACACCCCTGAGGCTCTTGGTGCAGAGGCTAGGACACAATCCTACTTTTTGGGTTTTTTTCTCCTGTCAAGTTGGAAGGAACAGGAATTTTAAAGTTCGCTGATAAAAGCAAAAACACGGAAGGGTCGCACAGCGAACAGGAGTCTGTTTATCTCTCTCTCACACATGCACACACGCAATGGTTCAGTTCCAAGCAGACAGGTAGAGCTGCCTGAGCACAATGTTGACGTGCGATTCAGGAAGAAATTATCACAGCTGCTCACATCCTGTTAGTTCAAAACCTCGAAGGGCAGCAGTACAAATGTCAGTACATAATCGCTGTTAAGCCCCGGCCTACTTATTGGTATCGACTCCCAGTTCCTTTACACATGCTCCTGCAGTGAAAGCCAGCTACATATTCCCATCTCTTGGTTTTACTTTTGTACATTTCCCATCTATTAAGCAGTGCCCTGGAATTGTACTGGGAGAGTCAGGCACTAAATTCCACACAGATATTCAAGATGAATTAGATATCTGAACAAACAGGCTGAGCTATTCAAACTCAGCACCTGCTCACGTCAGCATGACCAAAGAGGCAGTGTGTTTTTCCATGGTGGTGCTGCTTATCCTTCATGTACCGTTATCTAAAAGGGACAGAAAGGGTCTATAATGTGCTTGACTAAAGCTATAGCCAACAGTTTGCCGAGGATTGCACCGAAGCGCCTGCCTGAGAACAGCATGATGGAGATGAGAGTTGGGATGCCACCATCTCAGCGTTTTCAACAACTTTAGAGATGCTGGAAGCTCTCGTCATCCCCTCTCAGAGACCTTAAGGTCTGAAGCACAAGGGCTTAGTGCCCAGCTTACCACCTCTGGCTATTAGTCTTTATGCATCTATTTAGGTGGGTTTTTTCCAGTGTAGGCCAAAGTCTTTCTTTAGTATCTTCTTGGTCTAATGAGTTTCACACCCCACCTTTTTCCACATCAATTTTTAGCTTTCCGAGTTACTAAATGCCCTTGATGATGAGGTAGACAGCAGGAAACAGAAGTTTGTAGTCTGTCTGCTCTGAACCACAACTTCATGCTTTTCCTTGTGTTGCTGCATGTCCACCTAAGATTTGGTATGTTTGAAGATTAATACTGCAGAAGTAAACTTTTTGGTCAGAGACATTCAAGCAAGAAGCAGCAGCATTTTGTGTTACTTTGATTTTTTTTTTTTTTTGAAAGAAACTCCTTATCAAAGCTGACAAGAACAGGAAGATGAGTCAAAGGGGCTGATGCAAATACATCACTGTTCAGTACATCTACAGCCAGGCAGATCACAGAGTGCTGTAAAAGCAGCATGGGAATGGACACAGGACAGACAGGATGCAGGTCACACTGTCATTTCTTCTTGTAAAGAAAACACAGTTTAGCTCAGGTCAGCACCTCATTTACTTTCCTTCCTAATGAGATTCACTTACAATTTTTCAATTGTAATACAAGGGAAGTTTTAAAACCTTTGGCCAGATTCTCAGCAGAAAGCACAGAACATAAGTAATTGCATGGGTCTTCCTAAGGTGGAACACATCTACAACAGCTGCAAAGCCAGACTATGGAAGTCTAAGATGGTTTAGGAGATACTTTCCTGAAAAACGCCTCCCCACCTGACTACGCAGGCATCTGGTCATAACTTTAGCTACTTAGATATTGTCTTAATGTTGAACAAGGGTTGGAAGCTGTAAAAGATATGAGTATAAGGGATTACTAAAGAAATACAAATACACATGCAGGGCTTCATAGCGCTCTTGCAAAAAGAAAGGAAGAAATCAAGATTGTTTCATGTGACCACAACTGCTTACACAGCTACTTCACAGAACTTTCTGTAGAAACTAATTGTGGAAAGCTGAGAAATCTTTATGAAATGAAACAATCAGCCAATTCATAAAGTTCAAAATGAAGGATTGTACATTTTCAAGGAAAACTCATTTAAATAAATCCCCACATTTAGAAACAAGATTGTTAGAATTATACAATAAAGACAACAGGCTGGCGCTGAGGAACAACAATGAATTTTTCAGCTTAACATTGCACTTAAATGAACAGAAATTTGCACCCACAAAGCACTAACTCCAGCAAGTTTTAACATGGGCAAAAGAGCAGGAGATCAGATATCTGGTAGCAGAAGAGAGGGGGATTTCTTGTTTTGGGTTTGGTTGTTTAGTTTTTTTTCTTTTCCCCAGGTAAAAATGAACAAGAGCTAAAGTATCAGGGAAGACACTTTACTTTGCATAGCCCATGCTTTACCTGGCAGAGTATAAAAGATTATTTATTGAAAAAAAATACCCTGAAAATAAAAAATTCTGATAGCACCATAGATGAGACACTTAATGGAAGAATCAAGAAATACTGCAGTACATATCTAATGAATTAATGAGCATTTTGTTAATCTTAAAATGTGATGAGTGTTTACCAAGAGCTCAAGGGGGAATTGTACCTGTTTCCTGGATTAATAATCTGATCCAAAGGGACATATTTAATGTTTTGAACAGCTGTGGATTTAAAGAATTTCAAGTTTAATCACAGCTGTGTTCTTGCTGCAATAAAAATCTGAAAAGAGACCTTGACTGCCCAAACTATGTATAACAAGCAGGGGATTATCTTTGCTTATTCTAATGCATGATTCTATGATACACACTAGTGTATTAAAATACATCTGAACAGTTGGGCTTTACAAAAGACGCTTAGAAACAGAACTCAGGTCTATCTTGAGCACAAAGCATCGCCCAGGACAGGCCTTGCAAATAAGATGGAAGGAGGGCTGACTTATCCACAAACAATAAGAAGTATAGCCCCTAGTACGAGAGGCAGGTATCTCCGTTCATGTTGGCTCAAATCTTAGGGAGTTCCACAGGACTCATTACAGATTCCCTTTGTATTCACTTAAACCATATTGTAAATGATCTGTTCATACGGTAAGTTCTCAAATCCTTGCAGATCAGACTATTTGAGTTGCCACAGGCTCCTCTTAAGTGTTACCTACAAGAATTACAAAAAGTGATTAACAGAGTTACTTCAGAAAGAACTAATCAAGACCTAAGCTTTTAATTATTTTATCCCTAGTTTTATTTTAGAAGTTAGTTTTTTCTACCTAATGAAAATTAAGCTTAAATGAACATAAGTATCCTTGAGATTTCAGGGAAGAGAAGACCTCTAAAGTACAGGAAAATTTAGTTTTCCCCAAGAGCCTACAGTACCTACCTTAATTGTTCAGTTTGGTCTAAGCTTGAGAGGGGTTAGGTTTCCTCTTCTAAACTGTAAAACAGAGCAGCACTCAAGAAATGCTCCTCACCTCTTTGGTTGCTTAGGGAACTCCACTGCATCTTGCAATACAATTTGACTTTGGCTGTCTGTCTTTGTCATCCTCACACTGACTGCAACATTCCTGGCATCTGGAGCCCAAAGAGCACAGCCAAGCTCCCCATCAGCATGGAAAAATACTCCATGGAACCACCAAAGTTCCAGTGCCACTGTGGACTTGCCATTCTTGGAGAAAACACAGAACTTGTTTGGACCAGGCCCTGAGCAATCTGTTTGAAGTTTGCCCTGTTCTGAGCTTGACTGTTGGACCTCCAGAGGTCTCTTCCAACCTAAAATTTTCTATGTGTTTTTTAAGGAGCATTGGTTTTAAGCAACATCAGCTGGCACATATGTATCAAAACTGTCCTTCCCTTCTTAATCCCAGTGGACATAGAACAGTTTTTCAAAGTCTGAGTATTTGTCTTAATAGTGAGTAGGGATTTTACTGTCATGGGGGAGGCTAAAACTTGTTGGGTACAGTAATACTCAAGTTAAAGATGACAGCTTGGAAAGCAAATCCCTAATGTCTGATGAAGAAGAAAAAGTACTTGAAATAAATCTTCCTTAAATTGTGTTTAGAAGCTGCAGATCCTCAGTTTCCATGACTCAGCTCTACTTATGAACCAGTACAAACTTGCTATAGTAAACTATTTTCTTCTTTCATCTTGCTGTATATTTCATACTTTACAATACGCTCTCTAGGAACATATGTGCTGCTGAACTGCCATATGGTATCCTGCAAAAACAAGTTAAACTTGAATAAAGACAAGGCCAAAAGAAAACTGTCAAATTACACTTTATTTGTATTGACAAAACAGGCAAAAGAAAGACTTTGATCAGAGATACAAATTCATTATTTGCTGACAAAATGCTCATATACCCATGTTGGGTATGTCCACTTTCAAGACCATACTGAGTAGATCTTTAACAGGCAATTCTTCTTTATCCTAGGATAAGGAAAAAGAATGCCCATGAAACTAATTTCATATGTAAATGTCACCTGCTTGTGGCTCAAATTTTACTGCTAAGTTCATGATTGGCAGCAAATAATTACATTTGGCCTCAAAGAAAAACATATGTAAAACTGTAAGATCATTAAATAATAAGCATTAGCAGCATACTCAAAATACTTCTCGTACAAAGAACATTGCACTTGAACATACACGAGCATTTACCCTTATTTACAGAGTAGAATTTGTATAGAACAGCAAGACTGATATATACAGAAAAATAGCGGAAACCTTAACAGCCCTAGACGACAGCATATCTAGTGTTGACTCCTTAATTTTTCCATACAGTTTCCCAGGATGTCTCATGATTTTTTCACTATATACTATTGCATAAAAAATAGGCTTTACAAGAAGTTCAGTCCCCAGTTAACACTTCAGAGTATTTCTATGTAATACTAAATGTTCACTGCACCAGGGAGCAAGAGAGTCCAGGTCAGCTCTTTATTAAAAAAGCAGAACTTGACAGGCATTATCTATTTAAACACTGTGCTCTACCTTATAATACACTGAAATCACTTAGCTGTGCAATAATTACCCAGTGAGTTCCAAAGGCAGTTCCCTACCACACAAGATCTCCCACTGTCTTGCAAGCAATGAAATTAATTTCTCCCTGCTTTCTGCACTTGGGATAAAGATGTACCACTGGATCTCTCTGCTCCTGCTGCCTTCTTGTTTAGCATTTCCCTTTGGGGCACTATCAGTTTCTCCAAAGTGATCCAGTGTTAAATTCTGCATCAGATCCTGATTCTGAACGTCATCAAACACAAATGTAAGGGCCTGTGGATATGTCTGATAACCCATAAGTACTCTATCTAAATCCCGGATTCGTCTTCCATCTGCAAGCTGATACTTATCTCTCTTTGGTGGTTCCTTAGCAAATTCAGGTAGTGGGTAACTGATATAATCTTCATCAAAGAGGAACAAATCAGAGCTGGTTAATATAAGTGTTTTAGGTTGAAGCGAACTAGTGTTTTGGGCAGATCCTTCGACATTATTTACTTGAAATGCCAACACATACAGAAGGATGTTGAGGGACTGAAGATTAGTCAAACCATCCATCTTCTCTGCCACTAGAAAAGCAAGGTCCCCAATTTCCTCTTCATTTGGATAAATAAATTTTACTCTGCTAGAGTGAATCAGTTCATAATTCTCCATTTTTCCTGCAAGAAACACATTATTATACTTCCATTTAGTACTATACAATACTTTCTTAATGCATTAGGATAAGCAACAACCTTTGACAGTTGGCTGCAGCTGGAAGAATTCAAGTTTTGTATCTATTCATATATTGTTTTACTTATATACAATATTGGAATAATTTTATTTGGATTACAGATCTCTACTGGAGTCCCTCTTGCATTACCAACATACTTTTCTGCAAATTTCTAACCATGTAACTAGTTCAGGGCAATGGCAGAAGAGGTTAAAGGAAATACAGCTGGATTCTCATATCAGAGATTATCCACCTCCCTAGCAGCTGACCTCCTCTGCCTCCTTCCCACTCCCCAGCTTTGAACTCACATTATCAGATCACTGAAGACAAATAAAATCCCTGCTTCTTTTAAGCAGAGAGAAAAGGCAGAAATTAAAACACAAAAAAAGAAGACGACAACCACTCTATATGAATTGCTTTTATATCCGTACTGGATGAGTGCATTCCTCTGCTCCATGCTCCGTTCTGGAGTGGCAGGAGGTGACACTGCAGTCCATTATTCCCTATAAGTTAAGCACTGAAATACAACATAGCAAAGCTTGAAGGAAGCATGCCTGCTTTTTTCATATAAATCAATTGGTCTAATAAAAGATATGACTTCCCAAACCTTGCACTTTCTGGGCTTACACAGCCTCTCCTTAAAACAGTAACAATAACAATCATTCTTCAAGAAAATGCCATTTTATTTCATGCCTTCAACTAGCTTCAGAATTCTAAGCAGAAGTTTCACCCAATATTGGGAGTTGAACCTAACACCTTAAAAAAGTCTAGATTTCACTTTGCTATATTCTCACAGAATGACAGGATTCTTTTATTTGATCAAGTGAGGAAAAATGTAACCTTCAGACTTTGTTACCTTCACTGTTCTTTGATGACTTACAAGACTTTATAGGTTAGGCTGAAATTTGCAGTGGGAACTACACTAGTACACACCTGAAAATACTGTATAGGAAGTGCCATTTCTGCTGGACTCGAAGCCATCACTAACATCACATGTGTAAGACTGTTTATATTTAACAATTCTGTTCAGATAAAGCACGTGTAAGATAATTAAAGTCAGGGAGTTTGGTTAAAGTATCAAATAGGAAATAATTGATGCATAAATTTCCCTCAAAAGAGTTTTTAATCAGTACACTTTAGATGATGCCCTAAGTATGATGCCTAAATAACTCATGACATATAGAAAAGACCACTTACCTGTGTTTTTACTCCCAAATTCAGAGTAGAAGTCTTTATCTACTGGTTCAGGTGAAGGTGTGCGTGCAAGCAATGACAGAACTGCCATAAGCTGCTGTATGAAGGTGTGAGTGTTGTAACTGTCCCTTGTCAGGCAGGTCACTATATGATCTGCAGAGTGTCCTGAAGAGAAGACAGAATATAAACAGTTATCCCCACAAGTGTGAGGTCGTTTACCCGGTGCACTCACAAATCTGTATGTGGCATGATGATAATTTCTTCAACCAACATGCAACTGTCACCAAAAAAGATTTCTTGCAAGGGTTATTCCTCCTGAAAACATGCATCATTATTCAGAAAGCTTTCAAATACTTGGAAAATAGAATCCTTACAAATACCTCAAAAAATAAAGAACAGAATTTATCTTGATTTAAAATATGATGTATGCTTACAATTTAACTGTTCAACTACTGCTGTAGGGGTTCAACCTTATCATCATCATCCGTTTAACAATTTATCATCAACAATTTATCTTACAGAAAAACTGCCCTCAGTTTTCCTTGTGAACCTGTTATATGTAAGGTCACCTTACATCATTTCCACAAGGGAGATTCACCCCATTGAGGTCTCAACACAATTAGAAGACATTTTAGAACACAGGAATGTATCGCTCATGTAGTGGGAGATGAGCCAAAGCACCAGCCCAGAAACTTTACCCATGTTATTTCCATTAAATTTTAAATTGACATCATTACCTTTCATAAACTTTAAGGCCTCATTTTCCATCCAAAAAGTCAACCATCAACTACGCATTTTGCAACATGATTTTACTCTTTATTGAAAGCCAAAGCCTCAGAACAAGAAAGTCTTTAGATTTCCCTTTTGATGTGTTGTTAAGACAGAAGAATTTTTAAAAGCACTTTTGGGACCAAATTAATTGATATTAAGCTTCGCAGTTACCTCAGTTACAAGTCATTGCACAGCAGTATTATCAGCCTACTGGTACAACACCACCAGTGTTACATTAACTTAATTTATTTTAAGAAAAAGCAGCAAAATAATATACTCTACCATCTCACTAATAAAATAAAAACAGGAATCCATCTAAGACAAGACTAAACAGACAAAACAGAACTGGAAAACTTAAAGCACAACATGTACCCACCAGCAATTCGGAAGTATTGGTCAAACAGGCCAACATTTACTGACTGCAGGTCATTAAGTTTTAGCACAAAGCAGCAAGAGAGGTGGAAAGAACTATTCTCACAATCTGAGTTTTCTTTGTTCCAAAAATCTGTTGAAAAAGGATATACGATAAAAGAGTCAAAAGAAAATGATCCTTCTTTCCATAAGCGTAATTTTTATAATTAAAATCTTACACCTGTATCACACTTGAAGGAAGAAATTAGGAAGAAGGTGGGAATAGTGGCTAATAATTTCTCAAGTAACAAATACAACCAAATCTCCTTGTTAGCAGCGTTTCTTGAAGTAGCCATCACATCACAGATTTAAATTAGCAGATGCATTAACCAACCACACACATGAATTGAATGCACACCATGAGTTTCATTATCCCTCACTTACCATTTTGGTTATGAAAGGGCCCTTAGCTGCCCAGGTGATGCTAGGGACTGTGAAATGACATCTGAAAAAAGCATGGATACAATGGCACATGGACAGACCTGTCTGAGAAGCAGCCATGACTCAAGACCCTGTTTTTTTTAACATAAAAGCCTCATGCAAGTACTTTGCATAAAGCAAACTGTGCCACTCTCTCCCTCAACTAGGAGATCCAAGTAACAGTATCGACCAAAACCGGTACTTAAACTGAAGACAAACACACAGACAGGGATTAAGTTGGTAACCTTATTGAAAGGGTCAAAGTAGCTATCTTACCTGACTGGTGCTCATCAGCATGAATGAAAGAATCATCCAACAGAAAGTAAATAGCTTTTGTTGAGAGAAGCACACAAGCCATCACTTCCACATTGGGAGTCTTGTAAAACAGAACTGAAGACCACATGAGATGTCTCAACTCTTCATTTTCCACCTAAGATGTAAATTGTATTCCATAAATCACTTGCACACTTTGATATTTCAGATAGTTTCATCATCTTAGAGGCAACTTTAGACTATTATAAAAACAATTTCAAAATCTGAAGCATCTGAACAAGCTATAGTCAAAGAGCAGAAGTTCACCTCAAAGCTGCTAAATGCAGCAGCTTTGAGGTGAACACAACAGCGGTCTACTGAAAGTGTTTTGCGTTTATGTAAGAAAATTATTCTTTTGTGGGCTAATTATTTCTTGTTTTCTGACCAAAACTAGAAAAGACACAAACATCTAGTGCACAAGAAAGATTTTCTAGAACAGACACTGCACACAAAATTTTAATCAACAGATGAGCAGTGCCTCCCAAGCCTCAACAAGTCTATTGAGCCTTCAGATGCTACTTAGGGGTTGGACTCAGAGGTCCTTAAGAGAGAGGACAGAAGCACAGCTTGCCACTACAGCTGCTGTTCCAGCTAGGCATCTTCCCAGCTTCTAGCTTGATAAGCTTACTGTGAATCCTCAAATGACTGATCTGCTTTCTTTATCAGCTTCTCCTGGTGTAAGAAGAAAAGCACAACTTAACTTGTGCTTACTTAAAAGATTTGGAAGTGAGATAAAGGAAGAAAAAATGTCTGTTCCTCAATAAGCTTTTCAATTGACATTTGTACTCAGACCACAATGATTTATCACTTAAGAAGCCACATTATGAATTTAAAGGTAAGATCTGTACTTTTAAATTTGATGTTCCCCACACAGACTATAAATCTGTTATTCAGAAGTTAGGTTTATCTGCTTATGTTTCTGGAGTCCCTACACCCATGCGCATGTTGTGTTATATTCATGCACCTATATTACACAAAGGAGTCAGGACATTTATTGATATAGCTAGATACCATCACAAAATAATTCCACTTCAGTAATTTTCTTTCCTTTTGCCACTTTAAAGAAATAAGATGAACATTCTTAGAGTAATCATACACTAATGTACTCTCCTGTTCTGTATCAAGAATCCTGAAGGCAGAGTATGCCTGGCAGGATCCAAATCACTGTAGTGGGAAACCCAAAATGGAGTAACAAAAACAGGTTTTTGACCAAAACGCTTCCAGGTTTTGCAGAGCCTAACTCTTGTTTTTAAGTTTGATCAGGAAAGTCCTTTTTAAAATACTGTCTAGTACTGAAAGGCCACAAGGCATCTTTTTATACACCTGGGCTAGGCACAATACCTCTGCAATGTTGCCATGGAAAAACTCAACTAGGGCACTTCCTTTCAGCCCAGCCACATACTGCAGAGACATAGAAACATGAAGGTGAACAGGAATCTGGTTATCTTCTGTTATCTTCTGCATAAGAAATTCAGATGGATATAGAGATGACAGCGTCAGATGAGGCTTGCAAAAGCTAGAAGAGATCCAAGAACACACATTAAATCAAAATTTAAGGAAATACACAGCTCTTCCCCTACAAAAATTAATACTTAATATTTCATACAGAAATTAGGAACAGGCAACTTCTATTCTTAATAGTTTACTTTAAATGATTTCTCTTGAGCATAACTGTCCATCTGCCATGACCTCAGCCTATGAGACCAAGCATATGAAATAGGAAGTCTCCTTCCACAAGAAAATAGGTTTTATGTTGCAACCATAAAACAAAACAGAAACAAACAAAAAAGTTAGACAGGTACAGCCCAGGATAACCATTCACACATAGTACAGACTACCAGAATGAAAAAAGTACTTCATTAATACTACAAGCCAAAACAATTACAATGACAACTGTAAACACTGACTAGGCCACATTAACTTCAGCACCACTCAGTAGACCTTTTATGGGAATTGTTACCTTGCTGACTGACCATGTCTGTTTGCCTCCACAACGTGATTTCTTATAGCATCTGATTTGTTTGAAGCTTTGAAAATAATAATAGTCTTAACATCCTGCAGGAGTGTCCTTAAAAGACTGTAGATTCTTAGGAAGTGGAATTTCTCATGAGGTAGAACAAACACTGCTGTAACAAATCTGTATCCAACGAGCAACTCCAGCACATGCCCATCCAAAAATGAACCCTTCTGCTGGATGGAACCATGAGTCGGATGCAACACAAGTGATGCTAACGGAATCCTATTCAGCTTAAATACACTTTCCAAGTCTTCTGTGCCTACCCATTTACCTGGCAGTAAACTGAAATCCACTTTTACTATGTACAAATGCTGGGGTGTTAGAAATATCCAACATGGATGGACTACACAGGGACCCTGGTCAGAAGATTTATACACTGAAGAATAAAGTGCAGAACACAAAACATTTTTTGACCATTCTTTGTTATTGCCAGCTGACTCTGGTTGATGCAAGATTTTCTGAACATTGGTTTTATTCCCATAAACAAGATATGTTGGGAAACAACCTTTTATTTCAACATCTTCTGCTGAAATGCAGTTCAATTCCATAAGCTGGCAGAGAAACTCTTGGAGGTTTGCTTTTCCACAGTACAATGTGGAGCTTGGTAACACTGATGTGTAGTGTTGAGCACAACATGTGTGTAAACAGGAATAAAAGTCTTGAAGATTCTGGGAGTCTGAAACAATAAACAAGCAGTTGTCACTGTTTTTCAGCTTCAGCATTAAACAGATTTCTGGCAGGAGAAAGCCAAATTCTGTTAGATCAGTATATGGAAAACACAGTGTTAATTTCAAGGCAGAAGAGATGTGCTGGCAATTTCCTCTCAATTCCTGATGAGGAATCTCAAACACAGCTAGCATATCATCAGTCAAAACCAAACAGGAAGCAAACTGCCTGAGTCCTTTATGAATGTGAATACAAAAACTCCAGAGAATTTTGACTATGTCAACACTCTCTACTGCTATGTTGTCAGATGACAAAGTATCTGAAGTAGTGCTGAACTCAAAAGTCTGATCTCCTTCATGAAGTCCCATTTCAAAATATCCATCTTCTTTGTCTGTGGTTCTGGAATCACCTGGAAGGCTTCCTTTATTCTCTGTAAACGAGGGGGGTGATCTCTGCACAGTCTGCACTATCAAGGCAGAAAGGTGCTGGATAAAATCTTGGTTTGTGGCAGTGTATGACATACAATTAAAAGGCAAGATGATGGTGTTACAGGGGTCGGGCACTGCACAGTGTTCTTCCTCTGAACGATCCAAACTTCAAAAGAGATAACAACCCACAGTAAGTACAAGCTTGAGTTTAAAAACAGTCATAGCTACCTAGAATTCATGGTGCTGCTTCTCAGAACTTTGAGGTTTACTTTTGTTACTATGGTTAAGTGTAATTTTGTAAGACACCTTCATACTGCATACAGCCATTGATTTTAAAGGCTGGTAGTGTATAATTCTATGGGAAGTAAAAACTGTTTAACTCATCTTCCATTTCCCAACCCCAATAAGCATATCCTTACAAGTTAAAGCACTTTCAAAACCAGCAATAGCTGTATTGTAAACTACCAACTGCATTCCAGAGTTCAAAGGTTAAAAACACTTTACACCATGAAATTTATTTTGGTTCAAAAAAACCCCACAGGCAACATACAATGAAAGAGACTGTTCTGCCTTAAAGGCTGGGTTTAAAAATGCAGCATCCATTATTACCACCCAAAAGCTAACAAGGATTTAAACCAGAGTTTATATATCTAGCTTACCACATATGATGACCACTTCCATACTCTTTGCCTGAATCCAATAGAGAGGCAGGTGCCTAAGGAGAAGAAGAAAACATCAGGAAGCTATCAACTACTTAGAGCTGCTGTCAGACTTCAGCATACATGAAAAGCAAAGTTAATGTTGGCTCCTGCTTTTTAAAGCTAGCCAATTCACAGCAAAGTCCTGACTGTTGTACTCATGGGCAGCTGAACAGCTATCCTTCAAGGATCCTGTTTACTTTAGGTTGGGCATTCAATTAAGGCAAAAAAAAATTAACTCCACTGCTGACTTGAGAACAGATCCAACCTGCAACCCATAGACATTTCAGCACACTACAAATTTTTACTGAAGTAGTGTAAAGTGAGGCAAAAAGGTAAAGGAACAAGACCAACTACACTGGTAGCAAAGGAAGAGATTCCCAAAAGTCTTGCTGTCTCATTCCTTGAAGCCATGCACATGAAGAGTGTTTCCAAGACAACAAATGAAATCACAATACAGAAGTTAACAGCAGGAGTTTGAAGGAGACAAATTAAGGCCATTACCTATTGACAGGGAGAAGGTTCTTCCACACTGCTAGCAAGAGAATCACCTTCCAAAAACTGATATTGTAATAAGATAGAAGTCTGACACTCAGTATCTAAGTGGATATTAAATGATAAGATACTAATACTGGGTAAACTTCTAAGTCATGACATAGTGACAACAGTTCTTCACAACTCTGGTAAACTTGGACTATGCGTTTAATTTACAAGGCAGACCACTCCTTCACTCAAATTTGGAGCTACCTCCTTTTCCATTATAATAGGTCTGAGAATAAAAAAAACTTTGCTATGGATTACTATAATAACAGAAGTTTCATATCAGAAATAAGCTTGCAAGAACACTTAAAAATACCATAAAATAAACAGAAAGATAGCAGTTACCTGATTTTTATATCTGGAGTCTGGTATTTCAAAGCATCTCTGGGGAACTGTATGGTCTGTAGGAGTCGAACCACTGGACTGCAAAAAACTGCTGGCTAGGACTGTTTCTTCACAAATTATTTCTAAAACAAATATAAACAGCTCTTAAAAAATCACTGAAGTAAAACCAAAATGAATTTCTAATAGTATCTGCCAAACAAGCAGAATTAAAATTGTATCATCAAGTTCTGATCTTAAAACATTAAAGCTAAAGGATATCTTCACATAATAGCCACGACAAAACACAAGCAGGTAGAATTTTAGTCTAATTACAGAAGTCTAACTGCACTGAAAGTGGCATTAAAGACTGCTAAAGCTCATTTTTCAAGCTAACAACCAATTTAAATCTCAACATCTGTGTAAGAATTCATCACATGATTTAGTTTTAACAGAACTACTCAGTTTTGTTAATACTAACCCTTACTTTCACTAAAACATTGCCAGGCTGGCAAAAACACAGAGCACTCAACTTTGTAGCATTCTCTCAAATTTCTGTAGGCTTCAAGTGAACAAGTATAGTATCTGTGTAAAACCTTCAGACTCAGAAGGTCTGCTCCCTCAAATGCCACTCAAAACAATTATCTCACCTTATTCAGAACCTTTTTGAAAGGTTCAAAGCTGAATCATCAGTAAAAACTTATCATGAGTCCATATAAGCCAACATTCTCAGGGTTTGACTTTTTGCCTGTTTGATATTCACAGCATCGCACCAACACAGAGCAAACCAATTTTCAGCATTACCACCGAGCCAGCCAGCTCCAGTATATAAATGTGCAAATAAACAACAGTATTACAGTGTGGATATGTTTCTGGCTTGAGCATAAAGACTCCTGCATGTATTTTTCTGGATTGATGGTAAAGTTTAGTAGATTATATCAAACCATCTCATAGTCAGAGGAAACAAGAGGTATTTATTACTTGAACAAAATACTGTGTTAGCAAGAAGGAAACTCAAATTGACAGGAAAAAATGGAACATGACAGCATTATTTTTGGTTTTCTGTTTCCTGTATAAATATTTCATCTTTTTGCACAAGCCATTTGCCAGTGACATTTGAATAATATGTTAGGGAAACAGATGGTGTCTAGAAAAACTGTAGAGAAAACAATTCATAGAAATAGCATATCAGGAAATTAATTCCATTATTCATGATTTAAGGTCTAACAATGAAACTAATTGCCTAACATATTTCCATTTTTTAAAAATCGATTTCTCAAAATCAGTATTTTGAAAACAACCTTGATAGCTAGATACATAGCAAATAATCAATTTCTATTGTTAAAGCCAAGAAATAGCCTCCCCTAGTCCTCACTTTCCCACTGTTTATAAAAGCCTTCCCTAAGATTTTACTAAAGGAAACTTATGGAAAAGGACTACAGTAAATAAACCTTGAATCTTATACCAGTATTTCTATAAAACTCCTGAGTACTTCAGAAAAAGATCTAGATTTTTCTCCCAAGACACATTTGCTCCAAAACATTTACTGTAATAGAAAAACTACTGACTAATAACTTTTAAACAGTCAGTGATTGCTAGCATGCATTTTTACAGCTAGTCCTGTATAAAACTGCAGGTTGTTATATAGACAAACTGTCTCAATCCTGTAACTTAAATGATTAATACTTTAAAGCAAGCATTGACTTCATTTTGGAAAAACTGGCATTTTATCTGCAGATGAAAAGTGATCTAGAAGGGCTACAAAGGCAAACAAAGTACATAAATAGCAACTAAATCTGTATCTAAGTTGTCTGTCCTTTAATAAAATGCTGTCAGAACAATTTCACTTTTATAGAGCGAACTAAGAAACCTCTACTGACTTTGCAGAAATCACAGCAATGGACTTTTTTCAAAGCTCAAGCTTTTCAGGCATGTTTCTCTCCTCCATCCACCAATCCACTGATTTATTGGGAAAAGCAAGCTGTTCCACCCCGAATTATTGAGAATATAATCCCTGCTCTTTTAAATGTTTACAAAGTCTTCTCCCACTATTCATATCCTACTGCACTTTAAGTTTCCAATCAGACAAAAGCCAAAAACCAGTGTCTTTATCTCTTCTTCTCAGTCAAAAATGAATATTCACATAAGTCAGTCTTACGGGCTCCCACAAAAGATGAAAAATAAGCCATTCTTCTAAGTTCCTTAATGCAAAAGGCACACTTATTTGAAACATACAGTAAAAACAGTTTTCACGTAAGGTTAGCAGGTGCTGTAGAGCACAACAGATGTGCTGAAATCTCAGGCTCAGCCAGAACACAAATGCCACAACTGCCTTTTACTCATCTCCTTTTTTCATTTTCCTTCTGGTTTGACAGAAATGCAGCTCTTGCAAAAAAGCAGTAATAGAACAGATGCTGCCTGAGGTCCCATTTTTGCAGACCAAGAACAGGTATAGAAGCAATTTTAAAACATGTCTATACATGCCATGGTCTTCCGTTAAGGCATGTATCTAAACTAGGAAAAGACACTTAGTCCTCTGCTGGCGATTTCTGCAGGATGATGCAGTAGAAGTAGTCCTGTACCCAAACTTACACTACAGTTAATTAACACTATGGTGAACAACAGGACAGTTTTGCTGATTCACAATACAACTTCCACTATCTAAGCCAATAATACCAGATCTTTCTGCTTTGTCTTGATAAACCCTATATCCATGCACATAATATTCATGTATATCAATGCAGCTTAGAAAAGCAGAACCAAGAGGCTCAGCCCAGCAGCACGATACATACATGATTACCTTGGCTGGAGCTGACAGGACGAGGCAGAGAGGGAGAGGAAGGACGAACAGTAAGAGAAGAACAGTTTGATTTGGAGCTGGCAGCAGTGAGCCTGGAGTCCTCACTGATCTAATAAAGAAAGTATGCAGTGATTAAAGGAAAAAAAACTAAGTACACAGGACATTAGATCCTGAACTAAAATAAGTCTACACAAGCTTCCTCAATTTTAGTAAAAGGAAAGTTAGTGCCAGCTTTTTTTTTTTGAGGGGAGGATCACATCCTCTGAAGTTTCTGTTTTCACACTAAGTGGAATTCCACTAAAAATTCATTTAGAGAAGTCATTCCGATCACTGACTCATCACTGTATTGACAAAACTAGCAGTGAGTTTCACAAACCACAGAAGAATGAAAACAGGATTTTCTACACTGCAGGGACAGAACAGGTTCTGATAGTTAAGTTTATTACAAAAACAAGACTAACCAACCACACAGCAGACACACATGAGAGAAGGCAAGGAGGATTCAGATTTCTGATTCTTTCCCACTGCTAAATACCCACAAGATGACAGTTTGGGAAAGTCATTTCAGTACTCTGCAACACAAACAGTAAAATCACACCTCTGCAATACTTGTATAAGATGTAAAATATGGCTGTTAAGGTCAATTGCATATTCATTGTGTACACCATTAAGTCATTTTATCTTTTCCTCCCACTTCCTCTCTCCCAAGTCAGCACAAAAAGGAAGGTCAGATAATTACTGAAATTACATTGAAAACTAAATAGGAAAGAGGTAATGTTAAAAGTTCATACCAGATTAAAGCACAAAGAAAGTGTAAAAACTTTAATGCTAAGGAAAGTTTAATGAATTCTGCTTAGATCTAATTTGTAGAAGTCTTTTTGTAAGGTTCTTTTGCACGCAGCACACTACTCCTCTCACAGCACCAAACTCACCTTTTTATCAGAGTTGCTCAGTTTGTATTTCACCTCCTTTGCTTTTTGAATAGCCTTTAGGACTTCCACAGTGTCTAGTTCCTTTTCTGTGGTAACGATGTTATCCAAACAGACCTAAAAAAAAATGTTAAAGCATCTAAAAATATTGAAAACAAGGCAGCTCTGCAATTAATTTTTATTAATGTAATAATCAAAAATTATCTTAGCTTAATGCAAACTATGTGCATCTTTGTAACCATTACACAAAAACTATTATCACATCAGACCTTGCTCTAACATAATATGAATTTAATGCAAACTCAGAAATGCTTGGTAAGCTTAACACCCTTCTAGCACAACTGTGTTTCAATATTGACATACTGTTACCCAATGAAGACAGGGTAAACTTTCATTTAGATCCAGGAGCATAGTCAATAATGTTAGTATGGTTTCATTCTCTAAAGACCTTCTCCAACACACACTAAAAACTCATCAGGTTTTTAGAACATTCATGCTACCTTCCTCACCAGGCTTTAAAAAAAGATTTTTTCAAATGCCAGCTTGAAAGGAAGAAGTGCACCATGGCTTACCTCTGAGGCCCTGTCCCCAAACTGAGCAAGTACTTTGGTCCGGTAATCAGGGATGATGCTCAACGGATTGCTGGATAAGACCACCTTTTCTAAGCATGGGAGGTTTCCTATATTTTTTACTTCATCAATCTGAAAGTTTTTAAATAAAAGGATGAATACAGATTGGCTAAATGAAAATGAGCATAGACTGAGCATTTGTTACATAAGTCACATACATACGATAACCAGGAAAAAATCACTACAGCCACTTTTATTTATTTGCAGTTCCACCCACTAAAAGAAATTGCTTGTGATTTAAAGCACAAATCAATTTGACACTGAAAAAATCAAGTCACCTGTTCTAGTTTGTTGTTGCTCAGATCCAAGTTGACTAATGAGTACAGTTTGTTAAGACCACACAGCCTTTCCAGCTGATTTCCTGCTAAATTCAGAGTTTTGATGTTTCCCAGTTTTGTGTGAACACCTTCTAGTGATGTAAGCTTGTTGTAGGATAAGTCCAGGTGAACAAGGTTGTAAAGATGCTACAAAAGCACAGAAAATTCATTAAACAATATCAAAAGATATTGTATTATGGCTTGCTCATTTTTTTGTGCAACAGTTTTCATGCCGGACACTGCCGAGCATAAAAAACATGACATGAAATTGTTCATTACACAGGTTCAAGCTTGTAGAAAGGGAACTTCCTCAACTGCATTTTTGCCAACCCACATATACAGCTGGCAGTGAATGAATTTAGATAAGAACTAAATGTTGTGTGTCAATATTGGCAAAGAAATGAAAATATCCAGAGCAAGTAAGAAATGCACCATTAAAAGAGTACTTGATGTTATGAAGGATAAACTATTTGGGCTTAAACTATTCTCCATGAGGAAGATGAGCAACAAAATTCTGAAGCAAGAAAATCTGTGTTCTAAGGTCTCAGGCAGTCTGGAAAAAAAAAAACCACCTTCGAAAGCATCACTTACCTGTAAATTTTCTACCAGAGACACCCCATTGTGACTCAAATCCAGGAACTCAATCTTTGGAGTTAATTTCTAGAAGAGGAGAAAAAAATGCATGTGTTAAATACATTTTAGCTTATAAATTCGGGACATACTTCCTTCACTATCAGCTAACCAACAAGCAAAGGAAAGGTAGTATCCAATGCACAGTCTCTCTTCTCAGCTTTTGGTATTAAAAAGCAATCCATATGACCTAGTGCAACAAAAGAGTGGAATCTTGTTCTTATGAAAGGAGCATGGTTAAGTTTTAATTCGAAACCTGGTTTCTCACTGAAGACAAATAAGCTGCTCCCATTTTAGCCCCATTAACTATAGACTAAACTCATTAATAGGTGTTTGTCTTATCACACAAGCATATCTATGTTACACAGAAACCTGGATAACGACAACAGTACCAAAAATCAGAGTAAGTCCAAAGATTTGTTTCCATGTTTTGATTATACTAGCCAAGCATTACAAGGTCACACAAACCTCTTGAAAATGCACTTTAACCCAGAAAGCCTTTTATTTTTGGAAGACTCAAACCTTGAATTTGATGCTGAATTTTGACATCAATGTATTTGCATCCACTTTATTTTGGTTGTAACCTCACCAATGATTTGCCTTGTAGTTAAGGCTTGGACTCAGACCTGAAGAACCCTAAGTCTACATCATAAAAAATCCTGAACAAGAAAACTGCACTCCAAGTCCATGATCTCTAGCTGAGCTACAGACATAACTATTTCCTGCTTCACAAGAGTAGTTCAAGTAAAAAGTTATGTTCGTATTTCACACGTTCTTGTGACGAATGCTAAAATATTTTTCTTAATAACATTTTTACAAAACATAATTCTAAGGTACTGGCAAAATACTCCAAATTTTGTTTCCACGCTCTTCATACTGTTTTGATGTCAAGAAGGCTTGATAACACTCCAAAGTTGAGCCCAAGAGGTGTTTTGTTTTTTTAAAAAAAACAAAAACTTTTGTAAGTGGCCTAATGCCAATGCAAACAGTAAAAGCACATTTCAAAAAGTCAGTATTCACAGCAGTGTTACTTACAGAGCACAGAGACAAACTTTTCTCCCTTAGCAAAGAAAATATCAAAGTAGTAAAAGAAAAATCTCCTAAGCATTAACTTGAGTAGCTAATCAATATAAAGTGCAAGTGAAAATCTTTCAGAAGATAGATATATAAAGCAAATGCAAAATCCCTACTGTGTAATGTGCCACAGAAGATCAGTCATACTTTTTTTCACAAATGAAAAAATATTTCTTACCACTGATTCATCAATTTGAGAGATGCTATTGTGACTCATATCCAAAGTTGTTAAAGTTCTCCAAGTTGGGATAACTGCTGTCACTGGACAACTTGAAGTTGCATCCTCTGGCTCCCACTGATCAAACTCAGAGGCCTCAGGCACTAGGATTTCCTATTTAAGACAAGCACACTAAAATATTATGCTTATGTCTTCAGTGAAAGCTAATAGTTTTGAAAACAATCCAAACAACCTTATGTAAGTAAGGAAGATTTCCAAGCTTTGTAATCACCTAGATTAAAGTTGTAGATCTTCAAATGTGAGCTGACTGGGTCAGAATTATTTTAGATCTACATGGAGGGAGTTCCAACACTACCAGCTGATCCATACTGGGGAAAGTGGAGGAACAATACAGGGACTGTGAAAATTATGCTACTGGATAACCCTTGCCAAATCAAAGCCCAGAGAAAAGAATAAGACAAATGCATTCAGTTCTGGATGAGTAACAGAAACATACACTCCAATAAAAGCATCAGAAATGTCCCTGTGAAGGGACACATGTAAACACTTTCTCCACTTACTAAAGCTAAGATGCTGAAAGGTTAGCAAACCCTTTCAGTTCCATAGTTTTAAAAGCAGAACCTGCAACAGGCAGTACAGAAAAGTACATGGACTCCAAATGGATATTTCCACAATGTGCATGTTATTTTTGCATGTGCTTTAAACACTCACCAGAAGTAGGAACTCACTCTTACCTTCATTGATGTTGCTGAAAATCGAACACTCATCGTGGCCAGAGCATGTTTTGATGAAGTCAGCCCTTTGATAAGCTTTCCCCCACAATGACTGATCTATTTAAAAAAAAGTTACAAAGTCAGAAATGCTAGAACAAATATGAGATATGGAAGAGGCAGCTAAAAGCTTCAATAGCAGATTCTCTGCCAATTTGGAAAGTAGTTACACCACTCCCTTAAAATCTCCTGCAATTATCAGGTCAGAAATACCAACATTTGGTAAAGCTAAAGCAAGAAATTAGAAACACAACTACAGAAAAGTGGAATTCAAACATTTATTTGAACAAAGCTTCTTTGCCATTGACTTTCTACCTGCCCCATGTATTCTTCAAGGTGAAACTGCCCAGGCAGTTTAACAGGGCACAGTATTTTACTGTTATCAAAAAGAGAAGTATCTCAAACTATGGCTCTACCTGCAGACAAGTTTATTTAGGTATCATATGTTCTTTATTGTAAATAAGAAAAAAGAAATGCCTAGGAAGTGAGGATACTAATCTAAGCATTTAATATGCTAGTGAGCTAATTACACAGACTAAGTTTAAGACTACATAGTCTTTTTTCTGTAGGATCAAGCTGGAACATCACCACCAAAGGTCTGCTACAGACTCTGTCCAGCAACCAGATCCTTCTCTGTAGACAGCTGCACACATTGTGCAACCACTACAACTGGCACATTTGCTGGTGCATCAGGAAAACCACACTAAACAGAGAGAGACAGAACTCCTGCCACCCTTGAAAAAATTCTTTCCAGATTACCCCTGTTAATTTTTGGACAGCATTTACTGCTAGATGAATATGTGAGTCTGGTGCCAGTCAATCCAAAACTTTTCATGAACATACAATTGCAAAAGACTTAAAGACCAAAAACCTCCCCCCCACCCCATTAAGCAAAGCTACACCTGAAACTATCCATGCTCACAGGAAAGGGCAAAATTTATACTATTCTGCAATATCCTCCCTGCAGTATGTTAGACTCTCTCCCACCCTGCAGTTTCTTTCCCACATTAAAATGTCAATAAATCACTGACTTCAGGAATCCACTTCAGTTCTTAACCAACTCAGTCTCTCATATCAATGAGACAAGAGTTTTCATGTACTAGAAAAGGTATTGCACCCACCAAAAGTGGACACAGACTACAGATTGCATGATAAAATCTGATATTCTCTCTCTGGATATATCTGGAAGTGGTGAGGAAAGTATTTCGTAAAATACTTATTGAACAACTTCTTCTAGAAACCCTGTCACTCGTGTTGAAAGCACACCAATGAAAAAATCCTGCAAATTATCAAGCGAGAAGCACTACGCCCAAAAGTGCACTTTCACAAGCGAATTTAACATCAGGACATTTTCACAAATATTTGGTGCTTTCCAAATGAAAAGTACTTTGTAATAAGAGATCCTATTATAACCCATTTGTTAGATCTTCAAGGCAATGGAAAGCCACCCTGTTTCAGGTTTTGTGTATATGCTGGAAATCACATTCTTTTTGAAGACACACACAGTGCAAGCTATTCTAAACACTTAAATTTGGCATCCTTATTTCCAAGTCTTGTGAAACAAGTTTTACAAATGAAACAGTCCTTCTAAACATTGCACTCCCCAATTCTAGCACCATATCAAAGCATACAATTACCAGTTCTGAGAGATATGAAGCAGACCTGGCATTCGCAGACCCTCTATAAAATTACAAGCAGTATGTCAGTCATACCTCTATTTGATGAAGCGATTTGAAAATTGACAGATCAAAAGGCAAGAGATGCTCCTGAATGTTACTGGTTCCAAAAGGTCCCCCTGTTCCAGTCACCTAGTAATCGACATTTAAGAACAGAGTTAGTGCACATAGTCCAACTTGTCTGCATTTCAGACAGTCTTACACAGGCAATAGCACAAATACAGTAGCTTGGAAAGACAGCCAGTTCCAACCAATTTTTCAAGTATGAAATGATTCATGAAACTTGCAGATTAACTTTGCAGGAAAAAAAATGTTAGTTGCTCCAGCTAAGTGCACTGAACTTGAACTGCCACCTTGTGCTTGTATTTTGTAGCACAGGGGACAAGCAAAAAGATACCATAGGCAAGACTGACCAAGGCTTCATTCTCAGCTGACCAAGCCAGAGCTGCATTCACTAAAGAAACTTCCCTGAAACATCTGGACCCTCCAAGACAGAACTGTCTTCAATTCCACTACGGGGGATGAAGTTCAAGGCATTGACAAGATGGGTTTGAAGAAAACATTAGACATTGGTACACATCTAATAAAAGTGTATCTAATATTTCCATGTGGTCATCAGATTCTGGCCTCAGAGCATGTCAGCAGCATAAAAGACAGGTGGTTTCATTTATGTTTGCTGTGAATATAATTTTGGGAGAAAACTCTAAGGTTTTTGTCTGGTCTTATATGTATCTTACAAGCTCTGAAGGTGCCCACTCACAAGCATTCAGAAGGGCCAGAAATTCTGAAGATGGGTATTTTTCTAAACAATATGGTCTTCTCCAGCTAGAGAATCCTCTGTTCAGAGGATTCTATACACACAGAGGATGGCAAAGGCAACTGAAGATCCACAGGAATATCAGTAGAGCTGTGGCTTTGCTTTCGTAACTTCTTAAGTCCTCCAGTGAAGCTTCACCTGATCCACTACTTTGTTTCCCCTTTGAACACGCCACAGTTAAAAAGGAAGATCTTCATATAATAAAGGGGTTAAAAAGAGTTTTTTGAGCTGTAGCAAACAGTGTTAAGAAAGTTACTCAGGAAAAGTCTTTCCAATTCACTTATTTGGTAGGAAAAACACCAAATTGGCTCCAGACAAAAATGATCTGTTCTAAGACCATTTTACATTTATTCTGAAATGGTATTTTAGCTAGAAATTCAGGCCCATCTCATGTACGAGACTGAGGTTTTTGTTAGTTGGGGTTTTTTTAACTTTCAGATACAGTCAAAGGTGAGAAAGGGGACAGGATTTATATACACATGTGTGTACGCATATGTATACATATACACTGGCCTACCCATAGTGTCTGCAAAGAATGCAGGGTTGAAGAGAATAATATTTATCTCCCCATTCCTACTAGCACCCAGTAAGATTCTGTGGCTGCACCTCTAGAGGGAACACTGCTGAAGACTCCACATCACATAGGAGAATCAACATCTTTGTTAGAGAACTATATGTGTACTGAAGGTTGGCAGAATTAAACACCTGTTTAACATTGACTTCTAAATGCTTGCAGGAATTTACTATCAGTAAAGTGCTTGTGCATTCAAACTAGACTCCAAAAGTATGCTAAGAATCATGTCAGTCCGGCAGAAACACCACCTCCAGTATTTGTGCAAGCATAGCTCACCTTTAAATACTTCAGCCTACAAGTGAAATCTAGAATATGACCTAGATCTGTTTTGGCATCTCCATTAGCACATGTAGGCTTCCCCTGTAGCAACTGTTGAGTGACAGCATGTAACTGCAAGGGTCTGATGGTGAAGACTTCTCCAGCCATTAACAACTGCTCTCCTGAAAAACAGAGTATGATGGTATCAAACACCATGCTGCAATGGTTACAAAAGAATAAATGATACATGGAAGACCTAATGTTAGAGATTAAATGTTTGTCATTTATATTCTAAGCTCACGATTAAGGTACCAAAACAGTGTCCTTTTTTGCCACTTTAAACTAGAATGGCCAAATTAAGATTCCTTTTAACATCAGAATAATCTAGGTGTTCAAATGGACACTTCTCATCATACAAGCCTGAAACTCCTAATGCAACTAATGGCAAATTTCCCTCAGTCTTAACACGACTGGAATCAACGTCCATTTATATAATGTACGAGATACTAAACTTCTGAGTTACCCCTAAGTTCTATAACAGTTAGGACTTATTCTATTCAGAAAAAGCAGCACCTGCCATCTAAAAAACAGACCTTACATCTTTTGCTATGCTGTCTAAATGCAGAATTGTAACAAATATGTTTTCTTGGAGAGTATGAGGACTTTCACCACACTAATACCAATGCAAACTCCCAGAACAGGAAATGCATTATCTGACAATATTTTTACAATCCCATTTCATTCTAGGAACAGTAGGAAACAGCATCCAAAAGCCTCTCTGAAGGCATCGCAAGAGTCAATGTGGACTACAGCAGTCAGAATACACACATGTGGAATTAATATCTTTCTCCTCTTCCTTTTAGGGACATCAGTTTGACTTCATGGACAAGAGGACATCAGCTTTCATGATAAGAGGTTCTCAGAAATGCTCTGAGTAAAATTCCCTTTGGCTTCTGTGGGAGCAAGTCCAAGAGTCCAGCTGCACATTACTGGAAGGCTACACTAATATACAGCAGTCAGACATCAGTGATTCTGGTATCAGCAAGACTGCAGGCACTACAAAGTCAGGAAAGATTTCTTCAGGAGCTTCCTTTAAAATGTTCCAAAATTTGCTGAGTGGACCCTCTGAAATGGCTTCATCTAAAGTTAATTTTGTGCAAGAACAATCTGAAATGGCATGCTGAAACACACTTCACCTATCACCTCAGCCAACTGGAATTATACCATAGCATCTAGCACATCCTTCAAAACAAAATTAGCATGGGTTAATCATTTCACATGCCTCCTGCTGTTAATGGTCCAGTTAGAGCTGTTGCAGTTACAGTAAGTGCATTTCATTTTCATCTGCCAGCCTCAGAAAAGCACATCCTTTAATTAACTGACCAGAAGGTCTTATGTTTCCTGAATTCTGGAAGAACAGTATTAATTTAGATATATAAAGTGGTCTCTTGCATTTAAAACACACTATATTAGGACTCATTGATACAAAACAAACTTCCTTACAGGTTACACTAAAACATACCAAGACAGAAACCTTAAAAGGTTCTGATCACCCATACTACATCCTATCCTTTTAGGACACAGACTAGTAGGCCCTTTTCAAATCCTAAATTCACCGATTTCTATTTTGTTTCCAAAAGTAGCTGCACTACTGTCACAGCTCCTTCCAAATGCAGCCTGAATCAAAGCGCAAACAGCAAGAAAAAGGTGAAGAGAAGAAGGGGAAGAAAAAGACTCAGTCTGATATGGAGGATTCAGATCTCTCATTGTCTGGAGATTAAATATCACAGGTATACAAATGCATGCACCTAGAGGAAACCATTCCCAGATAAATTCTTGCAAGTTCTTTACCTTTGTGGAAGAGCTCTTCAGCCAATGCAGCAGTGATCCCATTGATCTCCTGCAAAGAATAAACCATTGTAATTGAGTGTTATTTACATACTTATGGTTCCCATTTTTCAATGTGTACCTTTGCTGAAGTCTCCCTTTTTTGCTGCAGTACAAGACTTTTTTAAACAGAAAGCAACTGTGATTGTGTCTTATGGATTTCTTTGTAACTTGAAAATACTTCATAAAAATGACCTGAAATTATTTACTTTCATATGATTTTCATTTCCAAGATGGAAGATACTGAACTACATTTAAATAACAACATCCTGCATATATTAGAAAAGGGCAACAGCAACTAGAGCAACTATTACTAGCCATTATTAGCCCAACTTGAAAGAAAGCTCAGTTGTGAAGAATCTATTAGAAGTACAGTGTTCTTCAAATTTTAACATTAAGACTAACCTAATGCACCAAGCACTCAACATTTCCTTGGAATATCACTAATACACAGAAAACTTTAGACTAAGAGGTCTACAGGGAAGGAGATATATAAAAGTAATTAGTTTTCTGGACTTCAAATTCTATTATGCTTGCTGTAGAGTAATTCAAAAGCCCCTTTTCCCCATCCTCCATCTTCTCTGCCTTCCTGGACCTAAGCAGATGCTCAACCTCCATTCCAGGCACTGACAGCTCCAGGAGGAAAGAAAAAGGATGAAAACTCTCAATGCCTGGATTTGTTCCTTCTAAATCTGAAGGTGCACAAAGATAAGTACAAGTATTTCCCATCTGGGCATACTTCTCTCCACAAAAAGCAAATGCTCTGTGGAAGTTCAGAAATAGTTCTGAGCATTTCTAACAGTACTCTCTCAAAGGCCCACAAAAAGAAAAAATAAAGCTATTTGTGATAGTGAAGCTTCCCCTAGACACATGCATCTCATTTTAAGGTGTTAAAGGATAAACATATTATGGATCATCACAAAGTGAGTATTTGATGAGTCTACTTTGCTGACAAATCCCTCATGATTTGTAACAAGTGAATAAATCCACAGGACATCTGCAGCAGACAGTTCAGCTCATTTGATGAGGCAAGCATTTTAGAAAAGCACATTCTTAGTATAACTGAAACCCCACTCACTGAGGATGAACAAAGCCTCCACACCACAGTTTTGAGAACAAGCAAGAAGCTGCATTGCAAACAAAATTCAACAATTCTGACTCATTTGAATAAGCCAATTACACTCATCTGGCATGCACAGACTTAATTGAAAACTATACTCTGTATCCCTTTTGTCATCTGGGACACAGAGCGGGAATTTCTTCTACATTTATAACAAACAAGGTTATGACTTGGACTGTTCAGTGACTAGCAGGCAAAAAAAGCAACTCTATTCCTCTGTCTACAAGAGACCTCTGTCTTAGCTCTACTTATATGCATCAAACCCACAGAAGTCCATTGTTTGCAGGTGTCTCTGAACAGCACTTGAACAGCAGTTTGTGGGTACTCAATTCTTTTCTTGCAAAAGCTTCTATTTAAGTTAAACCAAATCTTCTATGACAAAGTGTAAGACAGTGCAACAAAATAAGCATCCCCATATCACTACAGACATCCTATTCAATGTCAAAGTAACAACAGTGTTCTACATTGCTGTCACATGCAACTGCTTCTCTTTGCTAAGCCGTACCTGGCTTTTCCCTGTGACATGTAAAGGCTTCAAAGTGGTTTTAATATATTTATGGTAGGTATTTCTACTCCATTTAGTTCTATTAACGTGGGAAATAAAATTAAATAATCCCTACTGGAAATACTACAAATAAGAATAGACAAAAAATATTGCAGCTTTCCTATATAAACTAATGAGGCAGTATCAGGGATTATAATAGCTCAACCATGCACATGGGCTGTCCGGTAACAAAGATATTTTAAGAGATCAAAGTTCTGCAGGAAGGTTATTTTCCAGTAGAATTGCTGTAGTAAACATTTAGCTTTTCCACTGATTAACTAACTTTTTTTGGTAAATATTTAAAAGTACTCTAAAGTTCCAAGCAAAACCCCACATAAACTCAAATAAATTGAGTTTATACCTTAAGTCAGACTGCTCTAAAGCAAAGAAATGCAGATTAAGCAACAACTTTGCTCTTAATACACAAGCACAGTACAGAAACAGGGAAGCATTCATATCCAAATAATGCTAACTCTTTAGAAAAGTAAAAAAGGATGAATATTACAGCAAGAGGAAAAAATAGTCTAACTGAAAAACAAGAGAGGGACTAGGAAGAATTTCTGCCTGCATAAAAACCTTTGCTGAAGTTACAGCACTGAAAAATTAATGAAACAGACATCATTTAAGAGAGATTAGCCAGAGAATAGAAAAATTATGCAACTTCCTGGTGATCAGGAAGTTTGCTCTATGTGAACAGAATTGTCCCTACATTATCATGCACATTAATACATTTAAAACCTCTAATCCATTTTAGAGGGCTTAATCATGACGAACTAGTGCTTCTCACTCAAATCTGCAGTGCAACAGCAACACTATGAAGTAAACCTTCTACTGTTTACCTAAGTCAAACTCTGAAGTCTCACTAGGATAATTATGTTCATGTAACATAACTAAAACAGGTTCTTCTTTGTTGCCAAAGCTTAATTAACACACCTAATGGACCACTTGCGACTCATTTCTGAAGCCTTTATATGAAACCATGAAGGGCCATCTCAGCACATCCCACCCCAAAGCAATTACTGCTCCTCCTTTCCATTAAGTTCTCCAGTGTATTTTCCTCTTTAGGAAGTTCATTTTCCCCCTTACAACATGATGCCATACTGCAAAAGAGCCTAATTATACACAAGAGATGAATGAACAAATTGCAATCTGAACATGAAAGCAAGTCATTGCTTCTTACTTCAAGCACCCTTCACCATAACATTCTGTCTGCTGGCTGGAGCTATTTCTCCAGAGGCCACTCCATCAGCATGCTTCTCAGAGAAGGACCATTTTTCTTCATTTGGGCTACTGGAAACTGTTTCACTGTGAACCACAGCTCTAACCATTAACCACTAAGTAGGGGTGTGTGTGGGATCAATTATGCAATGTTCCTTCAGAGAGCCAGCACTATTGACTTCAGCCTAACAACCAATTCAGCTTCAGATTTATTCACAGCTTCCAACTATCCTGCCAGCATTTATTTTCTCCTCTTAGAGTCCCTACCCACACTACTTGCCAGCACAGTATCTACTGCAATTATAAGTAGTGTCAAAAATCTTAAAAATACATTCGGTTACATTGTGCAAAATGCTGAAAAAGCAGTTTCAGCTATTTTGTGAAGACTCCATACAATCCTCTCCAAGTCAGAGAACTAGGGAAAGACCCTTAGGCCTCCATTGCATATGCTAAACACATAACTTACATATAAATGAAAGTGTAGGAAGTGTGACAAAACTTTTGGAGCAGTAACAGGGAACTTGACTAGCAGGGTTTGCAGGTAGACCTCTAATTCCTTTTGTCTTTTCTCCACCAGGCTTTTGGAATTTTTTCCAATGATCTTCTTAGGAGGTAACAGATTTTTATCTATTTTCTTTTCTGAAACAAGCTGAAAGGCAAAGACCAGAGTTACTACCCAACTCACCATCTGAACTTGCACAAAAGATGCAACAGAACACATTAAGAGCATGTTGCCTGATCCTGGTAAGATCCAAAAATAAAATTACTTCAGTAAATTTAACTTTTGACTTCAAAGTATTAGGTCATTTCAGAAACAACATACCAAAATCATGAGAAGTTCAATAATAGCATTTCCTGAGAGAATCACTCACAGTACCACAGGGCAGAATGTAACTAAGGTGATAAAACAACAGAATAACTGGTTTATTTCTGATAAAGCAGCCCAGCCTTTATAGTAGAATATAGTAGACTTTCCCTCATTTTCACTCGCTGTTCTTAATCAGCACCAGTTAGTAAATACCCCATGCTACTGTCTAAGAACAGTTTTATCATCCACCCCTCCCAAAAGAGAGTATTTGCTCCAATCCAGCTTTTGGTTACCAGTTAGATCAGCTGATCATAAACATCTCTCTTGGCAAAACGTTTGATGACTCTAGCCTGAGCTCCACTCTAATACAAGCTTCTGTCCAAGGCTAAAGCTGTCCAGGTGAACATCCCCCAGTTCAAGAACGGAGCATAACAGGGGCAAGTAATGTTGTTCATACAAAAAGGATACAGTCCACAGTTCAGATGGTATCTGGCAGATATTCTTGCTCTTTATTGAGGAAAGAATTTGTCCCATACAAAAGAACTATACAAACTGTACAATGTTTTGTAAGAGACCAAGGCCACAGTTTTAATATCCTTACCTTTTCATGCAGGTCATGGAAATCACTATAACGATGTTTGACTGTCCACTGATGATTGCCAACACTGACCTGAATAATGTATACCTGAAAGGAAGAAATTAAAGTAAGGAAACTGCAAAGCATGTCTTAGAGAAGCTGACTGTGAGATGTGCTGGTTAACGTAGCACTATAAGGTGATTCTACCTTCTTAAAGAATCATAGTTAACTAAAAGCTAATCCAAACTCTAAGGTGACTTTGCTGATGTAGGATGCCTGATCTCATTCACAAGGCTGCTGCAGATGCTTCTTCGCGCAAAGCAATTGCTTTTATTTTTGCAACCCAAAGGTTAACAACCAAGATCGAAGCTGCTACTTCTGAAGACTTCTGCTAGCTAAGTTAAGTTGGTATTCGTAGCTATCCACAACAAGCCTGAGACAGCAGCATCCCTTCTTCAATCTACCCAGTTCCACAATGGGCAGAGGAACTTGGCAAGCATCCTGCTGTCACTTCAGTTAAGCAGAAATCTGGAGCTTAACCTTTCAGAAATCTAGACAAATCCTTTGGTTGGTTGGATGTTAACTATTTTATTCCTTTTAGGGTAAAGCACACAAGACAGCTTCCTGAGAGTTACAATTGCATCCAAAGAATCACTACAATCATCTAAGGCAACCCAATATTTCTTCACACAAAACTAAGTATTTTTAACCAATGCATGTACCAAACAATTCAAGATTTTCATGGTAGGTGACTTTCCAGATTGAACAGTACTGGTTCTGCAGGAAACTCACAATTTACCCTTTGGATATGCCAGAAGCAAGCCATCCCAAAGAAACTTTAAAGGTACAAAATAAAACAAAGTAGAAAACAAACAAGGCACAGCAAAACCAGTTCTACAGCTACTTAAAAATAACACATTACATAGACTGTGTTATCCAATCCAACTATATTCCTTGGAGAAAACACCAATTCGTAATCAAATCTTGAAAGCATTTAATACAGTTGAGAACTTGCTTACTACCACAGATCACACAGACCTGACTCATAGCTGCTGTGAGAATGATGCACATCTAGTTGCTAAACCCACTTGAGAAAATAAAAAGCATCAACAGTTTTGATTTGTTACGTAAAAGGCGAGTCTTCTCTTACTGTTAGTACAGACCAGCACAATACCAAACATTAAATAGAATACCACTTGCATTTTAAAAGATGATCTATATCTCATACCAACTATATTTTTGTAAGCATCTGACAATGGCTTGCTGAACAAAACCAAAGTCCTACAGAGAACTGAATCAAGATGCCTGACTAGTGCATACAAGTGACACGTCAGAGTTTGGATGAGTACTGAAAACAGATGAATGCCCACAGAGAATTACAGTCTCAATTAAGGCCCACATCTGCTTTCCTATCATGTTGTGTTGGGAAATGGCAGATCAGGATTATTCACTGTGCCAGTGACAAACTAGAACAGGAATAACCTGAGCATTCAAAAGTTCCTCATAACCCTGAGGAAAGCAAGGAGAGACTCAAAGAAACCAGAAGATTACAGTTAGAACTAAGTACTACATGTAGAAGCCATAATAAAAAGACTAGTTCTTTTTAAAAGCTGACTCTGCTAAATTATGGCAGATCAAGCAGTATAGCTAAATGCAATGCAGATTGAGTACACAATGCATAAAACCTCAGATTAGACATTGAAAACCCAGTAAACTTCACAGCTCCCACCTTTATTTCCAGGAAGGAATGCCCCTCATCTCTGTATACAGTACGGTAAGAGTAAATATATAATAAAAGTTTCTTATCCTTTTGCTGAGATGGCAAGCACTTAACCACTTCTAGAAATATAGCACCAAGCCAAATGGATAGCCTGGTCAGGAAAATACCTGTTAAAGTGCATGTTTACATGCACTGATACAATTCCTCAAATTCAGTCTTTAAAAAGCCATAGCATTCCCCACATAGAATGCAGCCAGAGCTAGCAGTACATATTCGCCCCTCAAACAGCATCAGTATGCAGAATGCCAGCAACTGATTTCACATCAATTCACAAGCTGCCATTATCTTGAAGAATAAATACAAATGCAATATGTTTATGTGCTTGTTTCAATACAGAAATCAATAATTTTAAAGCAAAAACCCACTAAGTTTCTGAAAAAGTCATATATATATGACCTTCAATTAATTTTGAGCACACTGATATGACAAGGCTGACAGTTTAAGATTCTTCAAGGACTGCCTGTCAGGCCAACTGCTAGAAGGAATACATGGAAAGATGATGAAATTCTATCATGCTGCACTGTCTCTCAGACATACATATACCATGTGAAATCTCCACCCATATTTATGCCATAAAACTGCATTTCTAGTGAGATAAAATGCAAGAGTGCTTACATTCACAGGTTTTTCCTCCTCCCCATGTCTCTACCAAACTCTTCTGTGTAATAAATTTTGTATGCCTTTCTTATAAATCAGTTGTTTTGGCTAAGTTCTACTTTGTAAAGTGTTTAGCATATCTGTAGTGCTGTGTATTTTCATGATTTTCTAACCAGTCACTTAAAACTCTTTGCAGTTAAGTACTCACACCACTGAACAGCATGCCTTCATCTCCCTAAACATTTAAAGGTGAAATATTTACTTAAAATTTTTTAAGATGTATAATTTTAAACCAGCTGTTAAATGAACAGCAGTGATTCCAGACTGCCTTTTGTTTACTTCCTGTACACAATACAAAAACCTGACCATCTCACTTTACATGGATAACTTGCATTTCTACAGTATCCCTCATCCAACTTCACATACTTCAGTACTGTCAAGAAAAAGACAAGCACCTCAATTTACAGACAACAGACACAGCTGCCCACAGGAAGCCTGGGACACAGGTGTGACTACAGCCAGTAGGTCCCAAATTCCAGAGTAGTGATGCAACCACATCTCCTCCCTGCCTGTCAAGTAGTCAGACAGTCTACACCCATTCAAGGAAGCCACAGTATTTTCCTTAAATATCAAAGCTAGTATTTATATTCAAAACAGCTGCAAAAGACAGGAAAAGCAGGAAGGCAATTTTAAGCCAAATGCATAGCAGGAAACAAATGAAGCACTGGCAGCCTCAAGGCCTTCTAGCAATCAGCCAGTCTTCAGCGAGCATCTCCTTGGACCAGCACATGCAGGAGATATACCCAGTAAAAGCACTCATACTCTTCTACAGTACTTTTTCCTGCTGGATTTATCCATACCTTGCCTTCCACCCTAACAACTCCAACAAGAATCACATTTTTAAAAGTACCTTCAAAATTACACAGAACTGTGGGCCTCCCTGATATATTTTACAGGATTTAATCTCACAACTGTTAAATGGATGTCACTAGAATAAGTCTCCTTCTATTGAGATTATGAGCTCTGAAATAGAGAGTACAATGGGAAGCACACATGCCAAAAGAAAAACAATTCTTTCAAAAACAAGGATGTAAATAGGACCACTGCAACCTTGACTACTACATGTTAATGGATAAAGATGTAGCCTGCTACTGATATATTTCCTTTCTCACCTTGACAAATTTTACTGACTTTTACACCATCTAATTTCTTCATTTCTGCTCTGGAACAGGTCTTTATCATGTCCTTAAGTGCCCCTAATCTAATTTTGAACACTAAACACAAATGCTGATTTTTGTAAAACATTTCACCTTGTGAATAATTTTAAATGAAAACAGAAATTTTACAAAGATCTATTCCTACATTTCTAATGGCTTGGGTCTATCTCATACAAACTGGCTGCAGGCTTGGAGTCCTGCTAACAGTTTTAGGAGGTTTACACACAGGTAAACTTAATGCCACAACTCCTTCAAAAATGCAGCAAGAGAATCAAAGTAGGACCAAATACTGGTAAATCTTGCCTTTCAAACACCCTACTTTTAAAGCTCCCAAGAAAAATGGCATTAAAACAGCATGGTATTTCTAGAACCATAATCATTTAAAAAGAAATCTGGCCTTGAAAAAATAAGCTTCCTTGGGCTTAGCTGCAGCAGCTTAAAATGTTATCCCCAACTATCAGCTGATCTGCTGAACACCACCTGCAACAAAGTTACACGCCTGAACTACAGCTCAAGCTAGCACATTAATGGTATTACCAAAGGCTGTCTGTACCACAATACTAGTTTGCAGACTGGAACAACAAAGCAGCTAACATTTCACCTCATGTCCATAACCTCCAGTGGAATAAGGGGGCAGATAACATTGACATTTTCTCAACTAAATTCACTTGAATGTCTCATTCACTGCTATTGTAAAATACTCATGAAAAGTCTCAACACAAACATTAACACTGCTGAGTCTGGGTTCACACCTGAAATGGAAGTTTCCAGTCACCACACCACAAGGCTCACTCACCATGCCTCTCAGCTGATGAGGGAATGGGAAAACAAACTTCCTTGGGGGATAAACCACATCCTAACACAGACAGTGGTAACATCTCAACAGCTGCAGTATCATTTCTGTGAATACACATTATGTAACTAACATGACAGAAAGAGCTGAGGCAATTTTCAGAATGTATTTTAAGCTTCTAACTCCTTCACTGAATGCTCATGACATTTTTGTCTGTAAATATGGCTACTCACCACCTGACAGTCATTCCCACACAGTGTTTCAAGAGCTGTCAATTGGAAAGGAGTTAGGCCCTTCATGTACTACAGCTGTGTAAATGCTCTGTCCTATTATAAACTCAGAAATCACTCTCCTGTTGCTCTGTTTTCTCTAGGTACCTTTTCAGAGGCAGTAACCTGAAGTATTACTTGTAACTATTATGCAACTTAACAAATACTGCCTTTCTAGACCATTGCTCCCCTTTCCCTTTTCTCTTTTAGGTTCCTACAGCAGAAGAAACCTTATGTAATTATGTGCATTCTACAAAAAAAAAAGATCATTCAAGTCACACTAAAGTAAGGCAGGAGCAGAAAACATTTTTTAGTTATATAACAAAAGGGTGGTGTGCTCAAGATGTTTTCTGTCTGTAATTATGCTGAGGTTTGTTTTATGATGAGCTTCTTCCTGAAAAACAGACCAATTAACTCTTGGTACAACACAACCAGTTAAAAAAGTTATACATCAAAAATTTAATTCCTTCCCCAAACTAAAATGCTGTTGACAATCTTTCCTTTTTTTTGGTAGGTTAAGAGAAAAACCATCTACTCCAAATCATCTGATTTCCTCTGAAAATAAAAGTAGCTTTTCAAGAGGGATTTTTACAGTATTTTCACCTGTAAGGAAAGATTTCCTACTACATTGAGTCCAGCTTTAAAAGCTATGTTTACTCGATAACAGTTTTTCATAATCATATGTACATATACACACACATATGCATATCAACATATATAAGCGAGAACGTGACCTTTGCAAACTCAGCCTCCCCTAGAACGCCAGCTCTCCCAGAGGGCCAAAGCCACGAGGAGCTCAGGGGGCCCATTTTCACCGCCTGGAGACCCGCAGCCCCGCTCCTACGCGCCTTCGGGGCTGATTTCCCAGAACACGCGTCACTCCACGGAGGCAGAAACCGCTCGGAAACTTCTGCCGAATTATTCTCGCTCTGGCTTTAGCCTGAGTACAAAACCGGGACGAGAACTGCTGCCTGGGTTCCTCACAGCCGGGAGGGAGACAGCGGCACCGAGCAGGAGGCAGCGCAGCGCCAAGCCCGGCCGCAGCCCGCTCCCCCCGGCACCCCGCAAGGCTGCCTGAGGTGGCGAGGCGGGCCCGCTCCCCCCACATCCCCCCCTCGCTGCCACCATCACCCGCTGCCCGGCACGTCCCTCACGGCCTCCCCAGTCGCCTCCGCGGGACCCCCGGCACCGGCTCCGCCGCTCCCCCCGCCCCGACCCGCAGCCTCCCTCCGGCTCCGCACCGTGTAGGTCTCCACCAGCTCGGAACCCAGGACTCGGGCCTCCCGCGGGGGCTCCTCGCCGTCCTCGCCCCCCGCCGCCGCTTCCATGACGCCGCGAGAAGCGCAGGGGACCGGCCGCCGCCGCGCTCACGCCGTCACCGCTCCCCTCCGGCTGCCGCCACCACCGCCCACACCTGCCCACAGCCTGGCCCGCGATCCCACCGGCGCCATCTTGGCTTAACCCCCTCAGGGTGCGGCTCGCCCCGCCCGCCGCCTCTTTATTGGCAGCTGCCGGCCCTGGCAGAGGCGAGGCTTGCCGCTGGGGGCGGGGCTTGCTGCCGGGAGAGGCGTGTCTAGGGCCCATCGAGGCGGAGTTTAGGGTGTCGAGGCGCGCATGCGTGCTGGCTCTCGCACGGGCGGCTCGCGCAGCGTTCTGCAGCGCGCTGCGCTGCTGGGAGCTGCTGTGCAAGGCAGCGCTGTGCAATGCCGTGCCGTGCCGTGCCGTGCCGTGCCGTGCCGTGCAACACAGCGTTGTGCAACGCAGAGCAGGGCTGTGCAAGGCAGTGCAAGGCAGTGCAATGCTCTGCAGTGCTGTGCAATGCAACACAGTGGTGTGCTGTGCAGTACTGTGCAATGCGATGCACTGTGTGTGCAGTGCTATGCTGTCCAACGTAGCGGTGGGCAATACCATGCTGTACGGTAGTATGCTGTGCAGTGCACTGCAATGCAGGCAGCTCAAGGAGGTTCAGGCCTGTCCAAGCTGGCTGAAGGCAGCTACAGACCGCTGTGCGCAGTGTGCACAGTGCAGATGTGGCAATGCAGGAAGGTGCAACGCAGGTGGATGCTAGCACAGGGCATTTGAGATCGACCTGCAGAGAGCAAAGCCAGGCCCGGTCTGCAGAAGGCTGATCTCCCTAGCAGCGGTGTGGCTGTGCCACTCACGAGCATCTGCATCTGGAAGCAGTGCTGGCAGCGGTGCAAAGGAGCGCCTCCCCCAGCTGCAGACAGCTCTTGGGGGACATCTGTGGGCACCATGTGCTGCTGAAGGCTTGGACACTTGCGCTGGGCAGAGGCGCCACTGCAGTGGTTTTGTGACCAACGTGCCTGGTGCCACCTGAAAAACAGAGCTGAGGAGCTGGGCTGATGGGGCAGACCTGCATGGACTTGGCCCAGGGCCTCAGGGATGAACCCAGAGTGAACTCGGGGTGTAGTTTGAGGTCACTGACTTTATGAACTTCGCTTACCTCAATGCACTGTTCCACTGAGCACAGGGAAGTGTTTCAAATCTGTGCACACTAAAGGGGATCTTGCCAGGAATTTGTAATAGAAGTGGAGAACCCTAAGGGATGGCAAGCAAATCCTCCTCGGCCTTTTCCCTGTGAATCTGAGTTGCCTGGAGGGGGAGTCTGGGTAAAAAAGCACCTTCACAGAATCACACAGAATCACAGAATCGTATAGGTTGGAAAAGACCTTTAAGATCATCAAGTCCAACCATAAACCTAACACTACCAAGACCACCACTACACCATGTCCCTAAGCACCTCATCCAAACGGCTTTTAAATACCTGCAGGGATGGCGACTCAACCCCTTCCCTGGGCAGCCTGTTCCAATGCTTGACAACCCTTTCAGTGAAGTAAAATTTCCTAACATCCAGTCTAAACCTTCCCTGGCACAACTTGAGGCCATTTCCTCTCATCCTATCACTTGTTACCTGGGAGAAGAGACCGACCCCACCTCGCTACAACCTCCTTTCAGGCAGTTGTAGAGAGCGATAAGGTCTCCCCTCAGCCTCCTTTTCTCCAGGCTACACAACCCCAGGTCCCTCAGCTGCTCCCCATCAGCCTTGTGCTCCAGACCCTTCCCCGGCTCCGTTGCCCTTCTCTGGACACGCTCCAGCCCCTCAATGTCTCTCTTGTAGTGAGGGGCCCAACGCTGAACACAGTATTCGAGGTGCGGCCTCACCAGTGCCGAGTACAGGGGCACGATCACTGCCCTAGTCCTGCTGGCCACACTAGTGCTGATACAAGCCAGGATGCTATTGGCCTTCTTGGCCACCTGGGCACACTGCTGGCTCATATTCAGCCGGCTGTCGACCAACACCCCCAGGTCCTTCTCTGCTGGGCAGCTTTCCAGCCACTCTTCCCCAAGCCTGTAGCGTTGCATGGGGTTGTTGTGGCCCAAGTGCAGGACCTGGCACTGAGCCTTGTTGAACCTCATAGAATTGACCTCGGCCCATCGATCCAGCCTGTCCAGGTCCCTCTGTAGAAGGACACCTTCCAGCAAAACAAAGGTGACCTCTCTTTGTCCTTCCTTATGCTACTTAAGGGAGGATGCAATCAGCTCCAGCGTAGCATCATTAATAATAGCAGAAGCGCCAAATGCCCTGGCTGCATGTGTGTCTGGATGGAAAGTATTTCCTTGGCAGAAGGGAGCTGCAGTGCAGAGGGAGTAATGGTACAGGGGTAACGCTGGCATCTGGCAGATGCAGCCAGGACCAGGGCGGCAGATAAGCAAACACACCTCTGCAAATGCAGCTGGATAAAGCCGTTTTGATTTTATTTTTACTGCAAAACACATTCCCTTGGTCAGGACTTAGCCAAAAGATAATATTGTGTAAGGAAAAAACACGTATAGTAAAGGCAGCCCAAGAGGGATTTTCACCCTGCTGCTGAGCTCAGTGTCCTGATGAGATAATAAGTGGTTTCAGAAAGCAACTGTAATTAAGCTTCCTCTGAATGTCCCATCTCCTTAATTAAATAACAATTTGCAGTGCTTGCACATCTCTTGGTTTTGATAGGTACCCTTCTCCTCTTCCTAAAGCAGTTTCTGCCTGCGGGCACTGAGGTGGCATGTGGTGTGATAGCCCTGTCCTGGCTCCTGGAGAAGATGCATCAGTGGGAGTCACACAGCTGTGGAAGGGGGCAAACGGGGGCTCGTTCAGGTAAAATCCTCCAGAGAAAACTTAGGTAGTAGTAAAACCCCAGATTTTTTTTTTTTTCCCCATGGGATGTCAGCATGCTTCTCTTGAAGGAAACTTATTTTAACTGGGGAAATTGGGCTCCAGGTGACCTTTTAGCCTGTGACACATGTTCCTTGGGGAAGAAGCCGCAGTGCTTAAAGGGCTTTGAGGAGTGCCCCGCGCAGGGAAAGGGGACGCTGGAGCATTTTGCTGCAGTTTGGAGCCACAGCAGACTGCCCAAGGAGCCCTGCAAACACCCCTGACCTCAAATAAAGTTGCAACTTAGTTGGACTTATATTTGGCCTGAAGGATGCCTCTGCTTGTCTTGCAGTGGGTTGCAGCTGCCTGGAAAGGAAAACCTGAACTGAGATTTTGGAGAAAAAAGTGCAGTAAACCCTTCTGCTTGTCTTGGTACCTTGGATTGACTGACAAGTGCAACGACATGTCAGGATGCAGCTGAAGCCCAAGCTAACGCGCAGTACCTAACCGCAGCGATGGCCGGTGTGCTGCAGAGCCGGCTGTGCACCCGGATTAAGGGCACTTGTGTTGGCAGCCCTCCTCGGGCTATAGATAGCAGCGCTCCGTCTCTGCCGTGGGTCTCACGCGGGGAGGCAGGAGAAGCAGCAGGAGCGGATGGTTTTCCCCAGGACACTCCCATACCTGCCACAGCAGCCTCCCCCTGTGCTTTGCATGGCAGAGGCTCTGGGTTTCTCTACAAAACCCCAATTCCCAACTCTTTTATAAGCAAACCGCTCTGGAGAGCCAGGGGATGCTGGAAGCTTTGGCTCTGAGCAGCCAGTGGGGAGGCAGAGGTTGGCATGATGGCCCTCGCCTGTGCCTCCATCCCCAGGGCGAACATCACCTCTCGCTGCCAGATGGATTTCATCCTTCCCCCGTAGGCACGACTTGTGTTTTGCAAGTCTCTGTTCGTGTCAGGTGTTTGCAGAAGCACGGCTTTCCTGCGTTGGCATGCACAGTGGCAGTGGCCCAGATTTCCCCTGTTTAAGCAGACACAGACCCTTCTTCTATATCCCGACCTGGATTTCATCCCAGCTACTCCGGAAGCGCGGCCACGACCCTTTGAAGGCAATGTTAGAGCTCCCACTCCCGCTGTGCATCGGCCCTAGATATATTCTGACGCATCCCAGGGGCTGTTTTCAGGGGGATGACTCAGAGCTGTTGCCTCCCGGGACGGAGGGACGGGGCCAGGCACAATTCCTCACCCTCTGCCACAGCTGCTGCAGTGCCTGGCAGTGCCCAGGGCCAGCACCCGCCGCCCCGCCGGCTCCGCAGGGAATCCCACGGGGGAAAAATAGCCCAGGGCTGGGGTTCACCTCGGGGCAGCACTTCACTGGGGGGTCTCCATGGGGGTGCCCAGGAAGGTTTGGGTGATGGTTCGGTGGTGGGGGACAGCAGGTCCCCCATCCCAGCCTGTGCCCTCACCTAAGGACAGGCCCCAATGCCCTTTAACAAAATAACTATTACCCTTTGCAGCTTTTTCTGACTTTTCTGTGTTCAAGACAACCAAAATATTAATATGTTCCAATTCTGATACCTAACATACTTCAAAAATTAATTCCTTAAATGCAACTATTTTCCCTTTTAATACATCTGCCATCCCCATGCTGAGAAGAGGCAGAGCCCAGCTGAAGCCTGGGTAAATCAAGGCCAGCGGGTGCCTGCAGGACTGCAGTTCATAGCAGGCTCTGCAGCAAGTTAATCTTTTGGGACTGCAAAACCCGGGAGGACGTGGTGTGGGGACACAGCTCTGTGCTCACCCACACCCTCACTTCGTGCTGACACCACCCCGGGTCACTGGTTCACGCCACTTTGGCTAGGCGTTACATAGGGACAGCAGTTCTTTTGCATGCAACATGCTTTCTGTTAAAGGGAGAAGGGATTTTTAGAAGAGATGAGAGCTAACAGCTGCATTCATAGGATTTTCAGTTTTGCCAACTAATGCCCATATGAGCTAGCTGGAGGTGAGACTTCATCACCCTGAGATGCCGGAGCCATCCTTTGGACACAAGAGGGAGTCCTGAATCACCAAAAAGAGAGGTTTTTGCTTTGGTTGCTGTGGATTAAAACGCTTTTCCCTGCACTGAGAAAAGGCTGGTCATCACTTGGAGGTCTTTGGCGTATTTTGCTCTCCACCATGGTGGGATAAATCCACAGTAAATCCAGGAGAGTGGATTTTCCCCATTTGCAGTGAGCACAGGTCAGCTCTCTGGTTGGGTGAAGCGAGTCCCGTCTCCTAAAGGACTGGGAATTATCTCTGAAATCAAGCACAGCTGACAGCCACCCCCCCCAACCCCCCCACCCCCCCCCGCATTTTGCAGCCCCAGCTAAATGCAGAAAATGGAGGCAAAGCTCCGTCTGCCTCCACGCTTCTCCCCGCCGCAGCATTGGGACCGCAAATTCCCCCTGGCCTGGGTGCCCACATGCACACGGCATCGGCTCCTCCGAGGGCATTGGCCCCGGCCACATGTCCCCCAGCAGCACTTCCCCCATGGGCCTGGGGACAGCCGGCAGAGGGGACAGGGAGGCCCCGACACCCCCTGTTCCCACTGCCCCTGGGGGACGCTGGCTGCTGGATAGGGCTATTTTGGGAGGCATGCCTCTCCCATATTACCCAATTTAATTAGGCATAGTATAATCTTTCTAATGCAACTTGCAGGGGGGAAACGCACAGGAGGTGGAGGTGACACAGTGGCATATGTCCAGTCAGGACAGCCAAATACCACAATATATCAGCAAGGGTCCTGCCGAAACACGGCTGAAAAGGCTCACTCGTTCCCACATCAAAGTCACAAGGAAACCTCCAGCTGCCCCGAAGCGGGGCTGGAGCTGGCCCTGGACGTGCCAGCCTTGGGCTCGGCAGTGTCCCCATCCCAAGGCACGCAGGCAAGGCATTCCTGCGGGGACTGGGATGGGACGGGCGTGCGGGGCTGCCGGTGGGCTGGTCTCATCCCCCGGGGCGGGCAGCCCCCTATATCAGCCGGGCTCACGGGGCCGTGCCGGCAGTGTGACCGTGCCGTCCCCCGGCCCCTCGCCCACCCTCTCTCTCCAGCCATGGATGACATTTATAAGGCAGCGGTAAGTGCCTTCCTTTGGGGCTGTGGTTTGAGGGGGTTTTAAAGGGTTTTCGGGGATTTTATAGTAGATTCCCCATAGCTGTGAGGGAATTAATTCAATGGAGAAATGCAAATAAGGACTAATTATAGGGTGGCATCTTTTAGTCAATACCTTCATCCAGGACACAGACCTTTCCCACTGATGGCTCTGAAGGATTTACCCTCCTCTTGTAAGCATGAAACTCTCAACTGGGCTGCTAAATTGTGTACAATTACTCCCCTGGATCCTCCCTGGGAGACAGAGAGATGGCCTGGAGGTGAAGTTATAAATCCTAACAAAATCTTGAAAGTATAAGAGGTGGCTGCTGGTTTTAGCCCAGACAAAGCTGAGCAGCGTTTCTCACAAAATGAACCTTATTTGTATAGGTTAAACCTCACCCTCTTCCTCCTGGTGCTTTGTAAGTCTGCTATTGCTACATTTTCCCCTTCCTGAGCTGAATATTCTTCTGGTAGATTTAAAAACCCCTCAGCTTCTGTAAGTTATTTCCAGACATCCTTCTCTACTTTGCCGCTCCTGATCTCTGTGTTGCAGAAATCCAGAATGTGAGCTATGCTCTCCAGGAACGCAGAGCATCCTAATGGCTATTTTAACTTACACAGCTGCACGCTGTGCTCACTGTGTAAACCCAAACTATTTGGTCTGTAATAAGGACACTGCATTATTTTGTAACGTAGACAGACAGTGATATGCAAGTGGAATAAGGATAAAAATAGATTCTGGATTGTGTGGATTGCTACTGTGTCCCTTCCATAACTGGAGTTAAAATAAGAGCTTTTTGGTGATTATTATTTGTTTTTTAAATATGTAGTTGGTCAGGTTTGATTTTAACCAAGGGCACAAAAAATGCATCATACAAGTCCTATTTTAATTCCAAGGTTTTTAGAGGGAAGAAAGCTAGTGCTTGATATGCAATTGAAGAAAAAACAAAATGCTTACACCTCCCCTGTCCTTTGGTCAGCCCTGAACTGCATAAAATGGAACCCGCCTAGCGATTCCAATAGTATGAAAAGACTCAGGAAAGGCTGTACAATAAAGTGCCAAGTCCCCCAACCAAGACCTCAAAAAGGGAGAAAAATGTGACCTGTAAAATCAAAGAAAATCCAGACCCCTCTAATTAAGCTTTTTAATTAAATGTGTTCTCTGCGACTCAAGGCACAGGTCCTCTCCTTATTGTTTAGGGACCTCATGCCCGTAATTAGGGAGAAAGGCTGAAGTGCTTTGCAAGCCAGCGATGCCCACAGCCAAAAGGGTCTGTCCGTCAGCTGGGGCAGTGCACTTGCAGCACAGGCGGAGAGCCCCGAAAAGAAAAGATTCCCCACCCACAAGCTCCAGCCTCTCTCCAAATCTCTGCCCCAGAAATGGGCAAAAATCCACAGGTGAAGGTCATCCCTAGCCAAAGCCTGTGGGCTTTAGCAGAGTTGGACCATGGAGGAACTTAGCTGAGAAAAAGGAACTTCAGCAATAGAGAACAACCCAAAAATTCCTACCTCAGATACCTAAAACTTACCCCAAACACAGAGCCCTTGACCAGGGAAATGGGCCACACAAAAGACCCAGTGGAATCCCATAAGGATTTTGCTGCTGGTTTAAATGCAGGGCTCAAGTCCTGGGCATGAACTGCCAGCACCCTTACAGAGGCAAAACAAGTCCAAGCAAGACACAGCTGAGACAAACAGCTTTTTCATGGATCTATTCCCCAAGATTTTAACTATAAGAAAACATTTACCTGGAAAAAAAAATTCAAGAACTTCAACTTCCCCCGTCTGACTTCAAATGGAAACATGGGATGAAGAAGAGAGCTGATAAAAGCAAAATACAGCAAATTTGGCGTTACCACGGCTGCTGCAGTGCTGTGAGCTTAGTGCTTGCCTTCCCACACCACGGCCGGAGAAACCTGTCCCTGCAATGATGCAGAGGGAAAAAAAGAATAAAGCCATGAACAGCACCCATGTCCAGAGGGCACTATAAACAGCTCAAGAGACATCTCTGTAGTAAGTGTCACTCTATAGTTACAGTGCATTTAATTTTCATACAGCATAGCTCCACATCTATCACTTCAGTAGTCAAGGAAGCTTCAAAAGTGAGTATTTTTTTATTTGCTGCAAGCAGATGGCATATATTAATATTATATTTATGCCAAATTCCCTACATGCAGCCAGAGAACCCAATGGATTTTCATGTTGCCCACTCATGCCTAGATAAGGGTGTGCAAACACAAAGCTATTTTGGGAACATTTTTAGGCTCTGTTAAGCAGCGCTATGAACAATGCCAGGGACAAGTGTCCAGATAAAGGGCTGCAAGGATAAATACCAAAGCCTGGGAACAATCTGCGAGCTCATCTTTATCTCCAGCACCTCTCACCCAGGCATATAAATAGCGAATGCACCAAGAGGGTCAGGTTACTCGGGTGGCAGGACAGTGGCCGTGGACATGGGCCGAGGGAGCATTGCAGCTGCCCAAACAATAGCCGTGAAGGGCCGGCAGCTGCCTGCCTGCCTTCAGCGGCGCCGGGGCCACAGGAGTCTTGGGTTTCCTCCTGCAATGGCAATCCTGCCGCCATCCTTAGTGCTTTCTGACTTGAAAGTCTTCACCTCCTGGCGCATGGGGAGTGGGATAAGGCTCTCTACCCGCTTCCTGCAGGCTCTGTCCCGCTAAGAAAAAGCACTTCCCCTGCCTCTCACTGCAAGTGGGAAGGATTTCCAGCAGGCTTTTGCAAAACCACTACTCTTTGGGGCAAAAGCATCAGCCTTCCCTCAAAGACAGGGTGCCACAACCCTGAGTTGAGGGGTTCTGCCCTGACCAAAACACGGCGGGGATGGGCATTGGGGACTGTTCACACAGGGCATGGCGACGGCAATAAGGCAACATTAGTGGGGTCAGGCACCCTCTGCACCGGCCAGAGGTAGTCCTGGCAGGGGTCGTGTCTGGCTGACTCCGAAGAGGCTGTCGACCAGCCTGGGAGGCAAAAGTCAGTGTTTTAATGGATGCTACTGAAGGGGCAGTTGGACATGGTGGTGGGGTCAGCAATTTTAGATAAGCGGTACCTGCAGGCAGGAATGAAGCCAAAGAGAGACGTGCACTTAAAGAGGCATGACACAGAGCTGATGGATTCCTCTTTGCTCTCCTCATTGATTATTTTCATTAATTCACACTAACTAATAAGCTCCCGCTGATCGTCTGCAGGGAATGAATTAGGGTAGGGTTTGGGAACAATCTGCCAGCCCATTTTGGCTAACACCTAATGGCTCCACAGGCCATTTCTTTGGGGAGATACCCAAAACAGGCTAAAGGGAATAGCAGCTCCCTTCAGAGGCAGGAACCTTTATAATAAACACTGTCTCGGATGGAAGTTAGCCAGCTCTTAATGTTCTGGATAGTGCAGAGAGTTTCCTGACTCTAGGGCTGAAAAACAACTACCGGGGATGGTCTTGTCCACCTCTCCCTCCCCAGGGACCTCTCCAGCATGTCCCACCTCTGACCTGGCCTCAGCCCACGCACAAGCAGCCTTCAGCGGCACAGCCGTCCTGCTGTGAAGCCTCCCAGCAACAAGAAATTGTCCCCAAATGGCTGACAGAGACAAATGATTTTCCCAGTGGGTCTTCCCTGTTTGTGCCAGGGCTAATTCTGATAGACACTGCCACTCTAGAGAAACAATGCTCACTTCAAAGGAGTTGGGAATAATTTTTTTTTAAGGGGGAGAATCTCTTAGACTCCAAAAAGTTGTGGTGTCAAAACCCCACTGGTTGTATAGCCCGTAGTCCCTGAGGGTGACTGTTGCAAAGGCTTGGTTGCCCTTTGCATCTGTTGAACAAAGAACATTCCCTTTTAAGCATTAGTGGTGCTGGGGAAGAAAAATGACTTGGTCTCTGTGTTCTCCATACAGGTTGAGCAGCTGACAGAAGAGCAAAAAAATGGTAGGTGCATCTTTAACCTGACGCTGCAGCCTAAAGACGAACTCCCCAGCCGGCAGCCCCGCCTGCCTCAGCAGTCACACTCCAGAAAACGCGGTCTTTCTAGCAGCTGGGCAAATCAGGGCATAACCCAGGGATTTTGATGCACCAGCATTTCAAGCAAGGCGTTTTCTGTGCGTGTGCCTGGTTGTCCTTGCCGTGCCGTGCCTGGACAATGCTGGGGTGCATGGGCAGGGGAGGCCATGCCAGGGGTGAGCTCCCTGCCCCAATGCTGCTCACCTGCAGGGTCAAGGCATGGGGCAAGACCCCCGCATCTCTTCTCCCCTCTCTCCCCAGAGTTCAAGGCTGCCTTTGACATCTTCGTGCTGGGGGCAGAGGACGGCTGCATCAGCACCAAGGAGCTGGGGAAGGTGATGCGGATGCTGGGGCAGAACCCCACCCCCGAGGAGCTGCAGGAGATGATAGACGAGGTGGATGAGGATGGTGAGAGAATTGGGTTTCTTCCACTCTCCCAAGCACCAGCCCCATGCCACAGGCATGGGGGGCACGGTACAGGTTGGGTGCGCTCAGCATCTGCGCAGCGCTGGCAGGATCCATGCTGGGGACAGCCACAGCCTGCAGGGAGCAATCTGCAGCGCTGTGATTCTGAAGGACACTAAGCACCCACCAAACTTCAGCGTGATTCCTTTAGAAAATTTCCAGGCAAAGAGAAACTATAAAAATTATTATTTCTATGATGATCAGACTGCTTGAACTGATTTTGGGGGCTACTCTGAAATTGCACAGATCCATTTAAAAAACAAAATACAGGCTGAACGTAGCAACTGCCATTTTAGAAATGCCACAATTACAGAATTCTATCATTGGGAAAGTCTCTCACTGCTCAAGTGTACACATATACGTGCACATACACATAAATAACTGTCAATATTGATTAAATCAGTGTACCAGCGATCACACATAACAAAATCCACTGTGCACAAATTGGGCAGAAATACCATACTAAGTAACTGGAAAATAAAAAAGCACTTTAAAATCAGGCAAAAAAGGAAAATAGCTGTGTCGTTGAAAACAACAGTACTGTACTGCTGGTGCAAAAACACACTGCATGAATACCTACCTTCTGGAGCTTTTATTATTAATACCTAGATAAGATGGACAGGTATCTCCATAGCAGGAATTTCCATTCATCGGTGCTTCCAGTAGGACTTTTGGTTCATTTTGCCTTGGCAAATACAAAGGTTCCCAAAATGCAAGGTTCATTTTGCCTTGGCAAAATGACTGCAAAAAGTAAAAATTCATTGATGAAGTCAGTCCATGGCCTCAGTCACTTATGCCAGCGTCCTGAAAGCTACCTCTTGCTGCAGGGCTGCTCTCCTGAGTTTTGCTCCTTGGTTACTAAAGGGAAGTTTGATCTCTCGCTTGGCATTGCCTGTCCACCCGCCATAGCACTGTCTAGTGCTGTTTATTCTGCCTGCAGGCAGCGGCACTGTAGACTTTGATGAATTCCTCGTTATGATGGTCCGGTGTATGAAAGATGACAGCAAAGGAAAAACCGAAGAGGAACTCTCAGATCTCTTCAGGATGTTTGATAAGTAAGGGTGGTGACTGCAGCATGGTGGGGCGGTGGGAGGGGTGCAGCCGCCCTGGCTCCCCCTCCCCAGCACGTTGGTCTACTGCTGAGATCTTCCATCCTTGCACAGAAATGCTGATGGCTACATCGACCTCGAGGAGCTGAAGATCATGCTGCAGGCGACAGGAGAGACCATCACCGAGGACGATATAGAAGAACTGATGAGAGATGGGGATAAAAACAACGATGGCAGGATTGACTATGATGGTAGGAGTCTTTCTTGCATGCAGTTTGGTTGCGAGCCCTTGAGCATCCCCCGAGCAGCTCCCGCAGCCTCAGTTGCCTTCAGGGCTGGGTGTGAGCTCATGCAGGCAGTGCTGGGCAATATGCCTGATCACAGCTGGTGTTTGCACAGGGATGGGGGGTTTCTTATGCTTGTGAAACAATAGCAGTGGCCTGGGGCTGCCTTAACTCTCCCCATGCTGTGAAAGCCAGCCTGCACTGAAGCAAACCTGCTTTTCACCAGACACCTGTCCCCTCCTGCCCCCTAAACACAAGTACCAGCTCCGAAGGGCTGTATTGTTGAATGTGATGCTGCCAAAATGACCCCCAGACCATTTCCAAGCTGAGCTGGTGGCCATGTCCCTCGCCGGGTGCTCACCGCCAGCATTTTGGTGGCAGCCGAGGGTGACGCTGGGTTCTGGTGACATTTCCAGAGGGAGTCACGAGGAGCCCTCGCCATGGCCAGAGGAGCGGTAGCCATCCCCCCTCGGCTTCTCGCACATCAGGGGGGATGGAAAAGGAGACAGGGCTGGGGAAAGCTGCCAAGAGTGCACTTGGCAGCTGCGAGGGCACTTCGGTCCCACCTCACACCCCTCGTCTCCCATGTCTTCCCCTTGGCAGAGTTCCTGGAATTTATGAAGGGAGTTGAATAAATCTGAAGCCACACGACAGCCCGAATCTCCTAAAACCCTCCAGCTCCGCATCTCATCTCCTCGGCTAAATACCCTGGCTACCGGCATGAAGACTGAGCACTGAGAAGGGTGGCCACTGGGAAAATAAAACGCGTTAATAGCGAGTGCCTCAGATGGTCGTTCCTTGGAGGTTTAGTGAGAGCTTCACCCCGGTCGCACACTCGTGAATAATGGGGCTGCTCCTCAGGGCTGTGCTGAGTGCCCACGAGCCGCATCGGGCAAGGTGGCATCACAGCTGAAGCTTTAAGCCTCCAAGGAGGTGTTTTGCTGCAAGCCCGGCGGCAAAGCCCAGCCAATGGGGCCACGGGTGCTCGGTGGGGAGCTGCCACGTTGCATCTCCTCACCCCTGCCATGGTGAGCGGGCTCAGGAGCTGGCACTGGTGCCTGCTGGTTTAACCGGAACATCAGCAGCTTTTTAGCAACTAAATGGGAATTAACAGCCACTTACGCCATCACTGAAATCCCTAGGTGAGGGACAGTCCCTCTCGTCCCTGCTCTAGCCCTGGCTGTCCTGAAGGGACACCCCTTCCTCCTCCCCACCATCCTGATGGCCACCCTGCGGCACATGCAGAAAGAAGACCTCTATTTTCTTTGGAAATGTGAATAAAAGCCATTCCTAAGCTGGACTGGGTGCCTCCTTCCCATCTCACCCAGCCTGGCAGGAGGCAGGCGATGGCAGCCCCGTGGCACCTCACAGTCCTCCAGCAGCCCTGGGTGGGAGCCTCGCTGCAATAACTGAAACACGCAATTTTGCCTCAGAAATTACATCCATTTGGGCCACAGGGGCCCTGAGCAAGGCACGACCGCGCTTTGGGTCTCGGCCCCCAGGCGCGGGGTGACAGCAGGGCCAAGGAGCACGAGCCGGGCTGTCTCCGAGGGCCCCGGGTGCCATCTTCTCTCATCCCAAGGAAGCGCAGCATTCCTGTGGTATTAGCAGCTCCCCCTGCACATAGCTGCCTCCTCCCATCAAATTACAGCCCCAGCACAGCTCACGCATTGCAGTCGTGTTGCTAAAATCAAACGTTTACCCAAGCAAAATAAACATTGGCAGGGCAAGGCATGAGACTGCATCGATGCAAGGCCCGGCGATGCTGCCCTCGACCCTGGGCGAGCGTGCCGCCATGCCAGTGCCCCCATGCCCGCTGTGCCGTCCTTCTGCCTTTCCTCCCAAACCCAGCTTTTTTTTTTTGCCCCTCTGTGGAAATAACACCCTGAGCAGCTGTATTTGATGTGACACATGCTCTCATTTGTAGCAATAATGAAATATTGTAATTCAGACCAAACAGACTCGAGGTGAACACAGGCACGAGAGGGGTTGTTGGTTGATTGGAAGGACATGGCTGTGTCTTTCCTCTAGACAACGAGCACCAAATGGTTTGCACAACCAGGGCTTGTAACATCAGAGAAACCGAGGAAATTAACCCCCATCAGCTAGAACAGCTGATTTTCCTTAAAACCCAGGATATTTTGGGAAGACCCCTAATGCAAACATCTGGAACACCCACTCAGAGGGGTCTCCCCAAGGGTCCCAAGCCCTCGATGCCATAGCTCCTGCTGATTCAGCAGAACTGCAGGTGCACCAGAAACCAACAGACACAGAAATGTGTTGGGTCGAACAACCCTGAGACAGGAAACGCTCCTGAGTGTTACCGTCTTCTGTCTCCAATGAATCCGTAGCTTAGAGATCAAAAATAATAATTTTCCACCTACCCAGTGTAGCAGCAGCAGTTGTTTCCCACTGAGACCTGCTTCTGAGGACACAGCTGAAATGTTTTATTTACCTCAGGCCTGGCCACCTCCACAGAGTTGCAAATACCTGGGCTTCGGCCACAAGCCTAGGTGACGCCAGCTCTCCCCACAGCCACGGCCATCCAGCCCACAGGCAACCAACACCCACACTCTCACATCACATCTCATCAGGCATCACGGACTGTGAGAAACTGAAAGACTTAATGTCTCAAACATTGTGGTGAGGCACGGTTTGTATGGTGACGGCAGGGGTCGGCTAGCACGGGACAGGGAGAACGGAGAGTGGGACGTGGAGAGCACGTTGGAGGACGCGCAGTTCCGTGTTCTGATGTACCTCACGTAACGACTTACCACATATGGCCAGAGGTCACACAGAGTTGATCTGAGGAAGGGGCTTGCGACTACCTGAGAGACCCCTCACGACCAACCCCCCCCAGTGCCTGCGCAGAAGATTGAGAACTTTCTAGAACAAGAACCATGTAAGTCCTCGAGGGGCGTAACCAGAGGCGGGGACTAGAGTATAAAAGACACGGCCCCAGGGAACCAGGTGCGTGCCCATCACCGGAGGATTGCCACGCCTGTCATCGTCATTGCGGGATCCAAGGGTGGTGATATCTCTCTTTATCTCTCCCTTTCCATTCCTTCTTACAAATGTTCCAATAAGATTCCACTGTTGCCAACCCCTTTATGCTTTCCTAGTTTTCCAGGTTGATGCATTCCATTTTCAAGTTGTTCCCACCACAAATAAAGTGCCTAATTGATAGTTTGGTGTCATTTCACCTTAATTTAGTCGGAGGGAATTTGCAAATCTGAGTCACTCCCAAGTGGGGTGCAGAGGGACCTGGCAGGCAGATGCTGACTCTGCCGTGTGGCTACCCTTACCATCCTCGTAGCCCTCAGACATAAACTGTTGACCAAGTCTGAGACTAAGACTGGATCCAGCCGCACCTAGACTCCTCTCTGAGGAGTTCAGAAAGCAAGGGGCTCCTTTCTGAACCTCGTGACTCAACGGGAGGGCTACCTTTTCTCCCTTAGCCACACGCCAGGCTCACGCCCTTCTCATGACATATTCGGCGTCACGATTCTCCTTCTCCCTCCCCCCCAGTGGGATGTGACACAGACAGCCCCATTATCTTCCTGTCCTGACCAGATCCCAACACCGAACAAGGACATCTCCGAGATATTCACCACTGCTTACTGATAGACTTTGGCTCACTGAAGGGTGAACAAGAGAAGAAATAAGGTTAATCCCCTCCTTCAGCCAACTTGGTGGCTCGGGGGAGGCTTGGACTCCTGCTGTGACCACAGGGAAAAGGATGGCTGCAAAGAGGCACCCGGCCATGTCTTGGCTCTCCTCCTTGGTTCAACGGCACAGGTGGCAGTGAGCCACAGCCCCACTGTCTACCCACTCTTTTCTGTGAGCAAAACAGGGAAGGTGGTTGTGCTGGTTTTGGCTGGGGTAGAGTTAGTTTTCTTCAGAGTAGCTAGTATGGGGCTATGTTTTGGATTTGTGCTGAAAACAGCGTTGATCACACAGGGATGTTTTCGTTACTGCCGAGCAGTGCTCACACAGAGTCAAGGCCTTTTCTGCCTCTCACCCCACCCCTACAGCGAGTAGGGTGGGGGTGCAGAAGGAGCTGGGAGGGGACGCAGCTGGGACAGCTGACCCCAACTGACCAAAGGGCTATTCCATACCATATGGTGTCATGCTCAGCATATAAAGCTGGCGAAAAATAAAGAAGGGGGGGACATTCAGAGTGATGGCATTTGTCTTCCCAAGTAACCGTTATGCGTGTCCTGGTTTCAGCTGAGATAGAGTTCATTTTCTTTATAGTGGCTGGTGTGGGGCTATGTTTTGGATTTGTGCTGAAAACAGTGTTGATAACACACTGATGTTTTAGTTGTTGCTGCACTGGTCAAGGACTTTTCAGCTTCCCATGCTCTGCCAGGTGCAGAAGAAGCTGGGAGGGGACACAGCCAGGACAGTTGATCCAAACTGACCAAAGGGCTATTCCATACCACATGATGTCATGCTCAGTATATAAAGCTGGGGAAGAAGAAGGAAGGGGGGGACATTCGGGGTGATGGCGTTTGTCTTCCCAAGTCACCGTTAGGCGTGATGGAGCCCTGCTTTCCTGGAGATGGCTGAACACCTGCCTGCCCATGGGGAGGAGTGAATGAATTCCCTGTTTTGCTTTGCTTGTGCACACAACTGTTGCTTTACCTATTAAACTGTCTTTATCTCAACCCACGAGTTTTCTCTTTTACTCTTCTGCTTCTTTCCGTTCCACCGGGGGGTGAGTGAGCGAGCGGCTGGGTGGGGCTTGGTTGCCAGCTGGGGTTAAACCATGACAATGGTGGCTGGAGAGAGAGGACCAAGGTCTTGTAGCAGCTGAAACTTGTCCCTAGAAGAGCTGACACACTCGGGACTACTTGGGCTTTTTTAGTCCTTAGACCAGAGGCGCCAGCAGGTCAGCGCACTCTGCATGAAGTCAGAAAAACTGCTGCAAGACCAATTTGTCTTAACACACTGACTGTCCTCCAAAAGTAAGACAGCAAATGCTGTGGGGTGGGATGCTGTGGGTGAATTTCACTGTTGGCTAAAACACGGAAACAACTGCATTAGGAATGGAACGCAACATGACAAGCTGGCGTTAACCAGTAACTGCTACAGGATCAGCCTGGTTGAAGCCTCCACAGAGGGGATGTGCCTGGAGATGTGCTAATGATGAATGAAAACACCCAGAGGAGTCCATGTATCTGTGCAACTCCAAACAAATTTGCAGTTTTCCCTGCGTGTGTAGTGAACCTTTGGTGCCAGAAGCCTTTAAGGAAGGTGACACATGCCCACAAACACTACTTGAAAAAATAAAAGTCATTGAAACATCCATCCATTTTTAATCAGACAAAAAGCCATTTACCACTCTCTAAACCAGTCCCCAGATCCACGTGCTCTTAACCCCCCAGCTGAGACGGAAGCTGTGCTGGCAGGTGATGGCAGCCCATGCCACCAGACACAGCCACAGCTCTCAGGCCATTTGCTCCGCTTGCTTTCGCTGGCAGATTTAATTCCTGCCCTGGTTTGCAGCTTTTCCAGCATATTTGAGGCCTCTCTTCAGCCCTCAGTAAAACTTTCCTGTGTGAGCTAACTGACTGCAGGAAGACCTGAGGACATTTTGTACTCATCCCCCTAATAAAACCTCTGCAGCTCACCTACAGTTGTGCATCTGCCACCAGGGTAGCAGCAGCGTAACACGAGCTAAGGTACGTCAAATAAACAACACTTCACCATGCCAAAGCCCCTGTTGCATAGAACATCTGCAACAGCCTTGAAACTTGGGCAAAGCAGAACTCATGTTCTGTTCATTGCTTTTTGCTTGAACATGCTACTGAAAGGCGGTAAAGGGGGGCAGAGCAATACACATCCAGCCCTACTTTTCATTTTCACTGTGAACACTCTGCCCCATCAGAGCGTTTCCCAGTGCTTTGATTTGTCCTCCTAGTTCTGTGCTCTCGGCTTTCAGTGCGATTGCTCACCTTTGCCAAATGAGCTGATGCAGTATTTGGCTACGTGCCCTTTGCTCCCCTCCTTTTTTTTTTTTAATCAAAGGCAAAACCAGAGCCAAACTGGAACTTGATACTGAGTGCTCTTAACTGCAAATGGGAGAAATCATCTGCAGCGAGTGTGATGCACAGCAGCGGCAAGCACAAGATGTATAACCTGATGTACAGCAGTAGCTGAGCAGACACTCTCAAGCTCATTGGCTTCCTGTGGGATACCAAGGACTTCATCATAAGAGTTTTGAAGTTTTTAAATGTTAAAGATGACAGAGCTCTGTATAATGGGAATAGTTTCGAGTAGGCCACAGCTGCCAGTTCCATCTCCTGGGCTCTGCATACGTAATCCTCCCAAAAAGGATCTTCAGCCTCACGTGACCAACAGAAATCAAGACACAGAATTTAAATTATTTCACAAGGCAAGCAAAAGAGGATGAAGATGCACCACGAGGCCATGCCAGCACAGACTCCCCTCCACAGCTTTCCCTTCTGGGCTGGGGCAACCTCTACGACAAGGAGGGAAGTTGTGGACTGAGACGTCACAGGGTTAGAAAACGCAGTAAGTGATCAACCGATGTCCCGGCAGCGTCCTGCAGGACCACCATGTGTGCAGGGAGCTGACAACAAACCTGACACTGAGCTGCTGTGGAAGCTCTCAAAATTCCTGTCTCTTGCTACACAATGATGCCTGGATTAAGGTTACGTTCCTCTGTGCTGCATTTTGTCACGCAGCCGCTATTTTGGTCAGGAAGTCAGCAAGCCCATATTTGGGAAGCTGTCCCAGTGAAGGGCAGCATGAAGGGCAGCGAAAAGGCTGCTTCTGAAGGCAGGCCTGGAGGAGCTGCCTGGAGCCACAGGAAGCCCAAATCATTTTCTCTGCTTCTCATTAACGTGCCAACGTCATTTTCTCAGCCTCACCCTTGCGTGTCTCTCTCTCTTCCCTCAAACCACATCCTGTGGGTGAGCTACTCCCACAACACAAGCACTCTAAGGAAGACACCAAGAAAGTTTAGAAATGAAATCCCGCTTCTTAGACAGAAAAGCCTTAGTGCTAGAGATTTAAAATGCCTAACTTAAAACAGGTTGAAGATCTGCAGACACACAGGTGAAGGTGCAGCAAGACAAAGTCCTCCGTTCAGAGGCTTTTTCTTTCACTCTTCTTGTCACAACACACACCTGCAGCAGACTGACCTTCACTTACACAGCTGGACCAGCCAGTCTGCTGCCTCCAACACCAGCAGCAACCCAAGGGGATGTCTCCCCATTCTACGTCTCTGCCAGCCCTGGTAAGGGCTGCCGGGCAGCTCTGGGCCAGTGGTAGAGGCTGCCAGATGTACACGCTAACCTGAACCACAGGTATGTGATCTTGCCTTTGTAGACAAACTCACTCAAGCAGGGCAGGCACCAGCCACACAGCTCGAGACCTCCGATACCCACAGGCACTCAGGTACCACCGAGGCCAGTGGGATTTAAGCGCTGTGCATCTGTCTCTGGGTGACCTACCACTTGCAAAAACAACTCTCCAGGAGGGATTAATACCACGAGGAACCTCTTGCCAGTTGACCTTCTGGCGTACCTGAGGGCAGCAGGGACCAGACAAGCTTTTTGTCTTGACTATTTAGCAGATTCTACCTGGTGGTAGGAACCCTGTGACAGTACACTCTCTCCAGCACAGCACCCCTCTCAACGAGCACGCTGCTCTCGCACAGCTATTAAGTTTTTTTGGCTGACAAACATCAACCTCCACAACAGTCCGAGAGGTGCACACAGCAGGAATCAGACAGCTGAGGGTTGCAGACTTCTCTCAGACTTTAAAAGCCCTCAACTCCTGAGTTTTTAAGTTAGTAAATCTCTTTATATTGCTTGGTTTAGGGCTGGGTGGTATTTTTCATCAGTCAAAACCAACTAAAAGTGGGAACAGGGAAAAGACTTTTGAATACAACTTTTGAACTTGACCACAACATCAAGCCATAAAGAATTAAAAATATTTACCTTGTTTCAAAATAACATTGCATTTTGGTAAGTGGCTAAAGTATTTTAAAAAAATCAGTTACATGAATTGGATGTTTCAGCTGAAATTTTTGGTGGTGTTTTTTTATTTTTAATCCAGCAGGTGTTTTGCTGCTCTACTGCAAAGTCAGAAGATACCTGCAAACTTCCAGCCTTTGTGTTGATCCACAGATTTACACCACCGGGTGGACAAGCGTTGGAATTGCAATTTCAGGAACAGTTAGTTGCATTTTAACAGCTGGCTCATTTCAGTAATAAAAAAGCACCTCTTGAATCAGCTTTGCTGGCTGGTGGGACCTGGAGAGTGAAGCCCTCTGCTGATCTACAAAAGGACAGCAGTAACAAAACCCTGTCACAGCACCTCTCAAGCTTTTGAATGTTACTCCCCTGATCTCACCAGTCGGCACATGTCATCAGGTAGGTAATTTTTTGTTATTGGAACGAAAGACCTCCACTAAAATATGAAATATGAAAAGTGTGGATAGTCTACACCCTTACGCATTCCCACAGTAGCTCCATTAACACTTTCAAGTATTTCAGAATACAACACACACCACTTCTAACACCAATTGCTATGATCTCTAACACCATAGCTAGCACTCAGTACGCTCCCATTTTTCAGGATTTCCATAGCTGTAACTACCTTACCTGGACAGCAAAGCAGCAGACATGTAACAGCCCTTGGAAATCTCATCTTGCTGTAATAGCACTAGGGACTACCATAAAAATTGTGGTATGCGAGAATTCTGAACACACATACCAGTATCAAAACCAATTTTACCCGTATTGAATGCTGTCACCTAAGAGTCCAGGCAACACTGGCTTCAATTTGTAGGAAAAGAAACATGTTGGTTCTTGTTTAAAGCTTCACTCAATAATCATTTCACAACTTGAAAACAGACTTTGAACTACTAAATGCTCATGACCTGTATCAACGATTACAGTAGAACAGCACTGAGGAGGGAGCAGCTGGTTTACTTCGTGCATGTGGAGGCTGAAAGTATTAACACAAAACCTCCCCACAGCTCCGGCTGGCTTGACTGACCTGCCAGGCAACACACACACACACTGGTCACTACACGCAGGCTTGGTGCACAACTGGCATCTAAACTACAACTCAAACAAGACTTTTAGAGGGTTCTCCTCAAATTCGGGAGGGGGGTGAAGACTTTGTTACATCCAATTTTATTTTTACAAAAATGCTGTAACACGCATGCCAATAGGAAAACTGGTTCTTTTGTCTTAAACCACATCAGTCCTTTTTCTGCTGAGCAGCCTGCTTGGCATTGTTGGCCTGCATCTTCTTCAGCCCCTTTTTGTTGTGTTTCTTTGCAAATCTCATGTTCCTCAGAAACTTGGGATCAACCTATAAAAATAAGGAAAAAAAATAAGCGATGTTGTAGAAGAGACATATGTAAAAACATATATATCTCCAGACCATTCCAATTATTCCTAAATGCTGGCTGTGATTAATTCAGATTTCTGACTTATTACATCAACAAAATTATTGTAGCCATCTGTAACCATTCTTTAACTAGCTATTTTCCTTAATTTCCACAAACAAACAAACCAAAAACCCCAGCAACAAACAAACAGAAAAAATAGGACAAGTTGAGTAAAGCTGTAAACAAGACAAATTTCATTTCCATATCACAATACATTCTGGATCTGAAGTACCACAAACCAACCCTGGCAGGTGAGCACATGTACACGTAATCCTAATCCTTGGGTAGAGACCAATGCCACTTCCTCAGGCCTTTCCTTTTTACACTAAAGGAAAAAAGTACCAGCACAGAGAAGAGTAGCTCCCCAGGTTTTGTCAGCTAACGGCTGGTTAATGCATCCTGTCATACCTAGGACCAATTCCCAGAACTATCAGCTACTATCCAACTGAGAAACTTTTGCTATTTTACTGTAAGCAGCCTTTTAACTGGCACATAGGAGTATCAGGATTTTGCCATCTTAACTCATGCACGCTCGGTGCAAGGAGACGGACTCAGAGACTGCCGGATAATCTGCAGGAGGGGGCAGGACTGAACCCTTGCTGAGTTACGCAGAAGACGAGATTTTATGTCACATCCAAAAAGCCGATAATCACATCTACAAGGCAAACAGAATCACAACCCTCCCCAAAGCCAAAACGTCCCGTTTTCATTTTTCAAGTGTGGAAAAAGATCCTGTTATATCGCTTGTCTAATCCCAGAAAAAGCAAAATGCTGTCATTTTTATATGTATTGTCCGGAAATGCCAATTCATCTTCCGAGTCAAATTCTCTGGATTAGTACAGATGGTAAAATAATATTGAAGGGTACAGAGAAGCAGGAGAGACAGCAGGACTCAAAAGGGAGAAGAGCTATCCCACTGACGCGTTTGTTTCACTGGAAGCAACAGTTAGTGACACCCACCTGAGCAGGACAGAGACAAAACTGGCTAACAACTAAAAAGCAGTTTTATAGACATACAGGGGCAGATTTCATGCAGGTTAGAAATATCACAGCTGCTTGTAAGGTAAGCAAAAGATGAAACGGCAACCCACAGTGGTTCTGACCATCTGAAACACAAGCCCCTATCTGCAAAAAATACGTCAGTCAAAATAATACAAGTACTGGATTTTCTCATGGTTAAGCCTCAATAGCTTAACAGCCTAGGAATATCAATAGAAATACTCACCCCTTTGAGAGATTCATATCTATGGGATCTGGGTTTCTTGATACCATTTCTGTGCCACTTACGGGCTATGGGGAAGACCAGAAAACAATTTAAATTACATTTTTGCCACTATGAAATAGCTGCATTAGCTTTCCTTTAAGCCCAGCTGAACCCATCAAAATGATGCAGAAGAGAAAACTTTCTAACCCTTCCTATCCAAACTAAATGCAAATTAAGAAAACATCTCTATTCTCATCCCTCCGCACACTGTGCTCTCGGCACCGTATGAGTTTCTAATCCAAGGATTTCAGGCTCCTCATTAACTAATAACGTACAGCGGCGACGCCACTAATGCAATACGAAGCCTCGGACACTAAGATGTTCACGCACGTGTGTTTAGCGTTAAAGGGCACCACCGCTCCCTGCGCAAGACCAAGCAGAACCTACCCATGAACTCTGCTAGCTTACAGCACTGATGAAAAAACCCCAAACAAGAACTATTTTATCACTGTGGTCCTCTTCGGATGGCAAAGTATCACAGGCTGAATGCCATTCCGTAACGTGTGTAGCCCAAACGTATGAAACTTGCTTTTTTCCCTGGTTACGCACTATTTTTATATTGAGCCCAAACAAGTCCTGACTGTCGCAGAGCTCTCTTCCCATCAAACCACCATCCCATCCCCGCGTTCGCTCCCTGCTTCCCTCGGGAGCCTATCTCGCTGCAGAACAAGCTAAGGAAGACCGGGCTGCCGTAACTGAGCAGGTCGAAGCACCCGGGTAAAACCTCCCTGCGGGGTGCAGCCCGGGCCCCCCAGCGGCACCGCTCCTCCCCGCCTCCTCCCGGAGCCGCAAGCCGCCCAACCCCGCACCGGCTCCGCGGCGCGGGACGCCGAGCCCGGCTTACACTGGTTGTGCGTGGTGTGGTTCTTGGACTTGGCCATGCTTGCACCTGCGGGAGAAACAGACACCTCCAGTCGCGGAGGGCAGGCGAGGCGCGCCCCGGCTCCCCCGCCCCAGGCCTTCTCGGGGCTCTCCCGCCACGACCAGCCACAGTACCGACGCCGCGGTACCGACGCCGAGCCCCCGCCACCCCGGCCCACCACAGCCCCAGGCTCGGCCTCGCCCGCTCCCGGCCCGGTGGGGTCGGCTCGGGCCCGGCGCGGGGAACCGCCCGCCGCCGTCGCCGGGCGCGGATGGAGCCGGATTGCGCGGAGGGACACTCACCGCCGCCGCCGGGCCGGAAGAGAAGGGCGCGCCGCAGGGCCTGCTGGGAAATGGGGAACGGACCGGAACCCCGCGCCGCTCCGGTGCGCAACAGGCGCCGCCAGCGGGAAGGTTCCGCCCCGCAGCCTCCCCGCTCCCCTCTCCCCTTCCCGCACCGCCGGCCTGTGCCGCCCCCTGCACCGGCCCCGGCGGCCGCGGCCTCCGCTCCCGCCCCGGCCCCGCGCGCGGGGAGGGATCTGCAGCAACAGGGCCCCGCCACACCCGAGCCCCAGCGACGTGGCGGACCCCGGTCCCTTAGCGACACGGTTCCCCCACCAACACGGTCCCCCACCAACACGGTCCCCCCACCACCATGGCCTCTCCCGGGCCGCGCGGCGCGGGCGAGTGGCGCCGAGATCCGAGGCCACCATGGCGGCTGGTGGCACTGCCTGATCGCCGGAGGCGAGGGGCCTCAGCCCATGCCCGGCTGCATTCGGGCGCGATTTATCTGCACGTTCAGCTGTGCGTGCCACGCGCGGGCGGTAACATCACACGCGGGGTATTTTCTTCACAGCAGATTCATTAAACGCTGCTCATTTTTATTTGTGTGGGAGACAGGCCCTTGCAGAAAGACCGCAAACGGCTCTGTTCGTTTTCAGACCCTGACAATTAGCAGCTTTGGCTGTGCCACTTCGATGACCCCCAGACCCGCCGCCTCCTGGGCCCAGCGTGTCTGCGGCCGTGGCACAGGCATGGCACGGTGCGGGGGGCTTCGCTGGCCGGCCACGCTGGCCGGCGAGTTTTAAAGTCTCACTCCTGCAAAATATACAGACTGAGACTAAGATACTTCAGCATCTGAAAGACACTAAAACGATGACTAAGATGGGCAAATGAAGCTGTGTCTGTCCACAGTGCAGCTGCTTCGCAAAAGCGCCAGCCAAGCCAGAGCACTAAGGCCATTTTCCTTCGATGCCAGCAAGACCAGACGTTGCTGGCAGGGGCAGCCCCGCTGGAGAGGAGCGGATCCGGCTGCCAGCGGCTGAGGGTTGGAATTAAGTCTCACGGTAGCTCCTGCTACCCCAAACGCAGGAGGATTTGTGATACGGCCATCAGGGAGCCCCAGCGCTGGCTGCGCTGCTGCGGGCGGCTGGCTGTGGGACTGCCAGCGGTGATGCCGCAGGGAGGCATTTGTGGCTATGGATCGAGGCATCTCCCATGGGAAGGTGTGAAAGGGGAACCACAGGCCAAGCTCGCCCAAGCCCGTTGGGTTGTATCTGTGTACGAACTGCAGCGTTACGGTCCAGGACTGCTGTACTTTCAACTGGGAACCTTTGAAAAATGAGTGTAAAAAGGCCCAGGCCTTTCTGCGTCATGGTAGAATGGAAAAATACTGCCATCTTTTTATGGCATTGCCTTTATTTTAAAGATGAGAGGGACAAGTGAATTGCCTAAGATAACCCAGATTGGAAAAAATATCCCAGAGACCAAAGTCCTTGGACCAGTACACGGGAGAGAGAACCACACTTTTTTTTTCAATGACTGATTGCTTGCAGAGCAATTAGCTACCCTGCCTCAGGTTTGGATACCTGTGAACAAGCTCATCCTATTACAAAAATGGTGAAAAATAAATTATCCTTGATAGACAGGTAATGCTGATGAAACTGAAATGAAAATAGGCAGGAAAAAGAAAGCTAATACAATTTAATTCCAGTATTTCTCTGATTTCCAGCAAGACCTAAGTTGCAAAATGTATTTGGCTTAATTTTTTTTTTTTCATTCTGGGCAGCTGTTATTAGCAACTAGCGTAAAAAATAGATGAAAATATCAACATTCTTTTACTGGCATTTTGCAGCTGGAATATGAGGTTCTTCATGAACTCCTCCTTGATACACAAACTTCTGACTTTTTAAACTCTGGGATTTTTAAATTCTTCCCACTGTAGCAAGCTGCGGTTTTAAAATATTCGGACATCACTGTGCCCAGCTTATCACAGCCAAGAGCAGAGAGAAAGCCTGACTTTCTGACAACCCAAAGAGCCAAGCTTAGTGAAAGATAAAACCGAATCCCAGAGGCATGTTTGCCTGCACTGCATTGCAGAAGGCAGAAAGAAATATGCTGGCAGGTCCCCTTATCTTGGCCATTAGACTATGAAAACTCTTGATCTTTTTCATTCATTTCTGAGCCTTCCTTCATAGGAAGAAACAGAAGGGCTTATTTTATAGTTTCAGATATCTTTCTTTTTCAAGTTCTTTCAGTATCTCACTGCAATTATTGCTGTCGGAGCTCCCCGGGAGTCTTTCACAGCTGCTGCTGGGGCCACAGAAGACAAGCAGTCAGACAGGTGGGGATTAGAGAAGCTGTGCTTAACGCCCAGGTGATATACAAGACCTGTAAGCCAAATTATTAAAATAAAACTGGAAGTGCATTCAGTTCACGGGGCTGAGTGTAATATATTCAGGGTAGTCTATAAACCACAGCAAACCAATGCAGAATATCAGGTAAAAAGGGTGATCCAAGGCAGGATCAAGACCTGTGTACACCATTGGGGGATCAAGACCCCTTGAATTTCTTCTGTGCTCTGATGAGCTGCAATGTCTCTAATTATGGTATTACTGAGAACGGTTGGCCAGCTCAAAACCTTCAATCATACTTTTAGTGATTACAGACTTAATTAGTGCATGTTAGCCCAAGTGTCCTCTATTAAAGGGGCTGTGCTCATTAAATAAGATGGTAATTACTCCAGCTGCAAAACAATTATGAAAAAAATCATAGGTTAAAATAAAAATCTCACAGTGCCTTTGACAACCGCGTTATCTCAGTCAATGTCCTTGCATCACACACATTTATGCTGATTGACCTCTTTTGGGTTTGTCATGGTTTTCATGCTGATGTCACATTTCAGCAGGCCTCTCTAATCTTGCCTCCTCCCTCCCTGTGAGCTGACATTTGGACTTGGGGTAATGAATTACCGTAACTGCCCCCATTTAGTAACGCCAGTGACTCGGAGAAGCTCAGCACCCAGGTCAAGTGCTCCGCGGGTGTAAATCAGAAAAACATCACTAATTTCCAGGGAACCACTGCGATCCACCCCAAAAGGGGTACGGGCAGGGTTTTGTTGATGTCTGATGCAACATTTTGGAGGTGTTCTGATATTATATATTCAATACATACATTTAAGGAAGATGTTACATGTGAGAAACTTCTCCCAACATGTCTCGGGGCTCAGTCAGGTGCCACAGACAATGCTGAAAGGTGAATGAAGCACGGGCTGCCTCCCTTGGGCATTGCTTGCTCACAGGCCAGCGACGGCTGGGGACCGTTGCTCCAATGCATTTCTTCTGGGGACAACGTGGGGAAGCCACTCGGGAGGCCTTTCTCAGCAGCTGGGGGCACAAGTGGCCTCTTGCCATCCCCCTGGTACCAAGAAACCGCTGTGGGACCCCACACTCCTCCTCGCTCCGTATCTCTGCTCACCCAGCGCAGCACCAGCCCTGCCAGGGCACCCGGCCGAGTGTGCTGTCGTATCTGCAGCTACAGTAACTGCCTTGATTCATGGTTATACCAAAGAACACCTCCTTATTAAGCGAGAAAATAAGGCTGCCCTCACCTTCTGCATGGTGCTTTCTGAAACAGGGGAGCTTGCAGGCTGTCGGTTGTCCAGCGTGGTGCTGATGCCACAGCTGAGCCAGGCTGAGTTTTACAAGAAAGGCTTGAACTACGGTAGAGGCCAGTCATTTCCCAAGATATTGTGAAATTTCCTCCCCATTTCCACAGGAAGAAGACGAGGAAAGACCGTGTTCATGTAGGATGCTGAACAAAGCGTGACAGCATCGCTCTCCAGTGCCCCAGAATGCAGGCAGCCTCTGCTACGTGGTGTCCTCCGTGCCGGACAAAATCAGTGCTAACAGTTTCAGGTATTGATTAGAAGGAGCCCAGCTGACTTTGCTCGACACGGACTATGGGGCGCCCCTAAAAGCTGCTCCCACACGGAGAGGTATCAAGCAGTGGGGAGAGCGCAGTGATGCTTTTGGCCGTCCCAGCTGGCTCACAGGGAAGGTGCCCACCCGCAGCCTGGGCTGTTCCCAGGGCAGCTCAGGCACATGCCACCCATCACCCTTCCCGCCTTGCTCTCCGCAGGCACCATGGAAGCGGAGCTGCAGTGTGCAGGGTTGTGCCTGCATCAGGGAGAGCATCTTGCGGGGTACGGGCACCTTCATCGCCCTCCTTTCCCCCACTGAGTGATGGCAGGGCTGAGCCAGCTGGCAGGTCCCCAAGAGGTCCCTGCATTGGTGGGGTGTGTTGGCTTTTGGGCAGTTTTAGGGCTGTTCCCAGCTTGTGGACAAACAGGGCTTGGCTGTGCTGTAAGCCCGAGCTAGCGATGCTGGAGAGGAGTGAGGGTGAGGGACAGTCCCCGGGGACAAATGGCCACTATGTCCAGACAAGCCACCTGGAGAAGCAGGGACACCAGGACATGGAAGCACTAGAGGGAGCCTGAGCATAACAGATCCCGCTCTGGGCTCAAAGTGGGAGCACTGGTCCCAGTCAGGGAGAAGGGAGATCTCCAAGGAATAACAGCAAGACACACAGCAGTTTCCCCCTTGACCTGGTGTCCTACCTGGCTGTGGCTTCTTTGTCCTGACATCTGTTATAATTTTCTTAAAGACATGAAGAAATACTGTTTTGCTTATAGAAAGTGCTGGTCTGCCAGCGGGGAGACAGCTGACTCTGTGCATTTGCAATAGGAGGTAAGAAAAACCAGTGGCAATCATCAGACTGGAGGGTTCAAGAGAGCAGGAGTTCTTGCAAGGCAAAGGGGAGCAGAAGTGCTGATCCGCAGTGGTGGGTATCCCTGCGGGATGGGAGCCGGCGTGGTGCAGCCCTGCAAGTGCTCCTGGACTGATGGCGGGGACATGGGAACAGTAGCTGAGGCCTGTGTGCTCTGCTGGGTGTGCTCCAGTTAGCACCAGTTAGGAGAGCTGGGGCACGGGAAGAGGCTGGAGAGCTGCTATCTTTTCTTTTCCTCAGCAATATTTTCACTGCATTGGCTTTGGACAAGGAACAGGGTCACTGGCTCATGATCTAGTTGTCTGAATCTCCCCCTGCCACCACTGTCACCAAGGATCAGCACAAAGAGCAAGAGTGAGGGTCTCTGGGTTAGCTGCAGATGGGCATCAGCGCTATGATGGGGCAGGCACTGGGGAACAAACGCTTTGCACTGGTGTTTACCCACAGTGGGGAGATGGATGTGTCTGTTCCAAGTACATCTGCAAAGCGTATCTTCTTTTACAATGTTTGCACTGGGCCAAAAGTTGCTTTCAACAGGGTAATCAAGCTTAGCCCAGCAGAAATCAGAGGAGCAACCAGAAGAGAGGGGTGAGCAGGGACCGCGAACAAAAGCTCCATCACTCCTGGCTGCCCTCGGAGGCTTTTGTTCCCCCATGGAGACCATCCTTCAGATCAGCCCAGACCCTCTGCACATCCTCCATGAGCGTGTTCCTGTAAGCAGCTTCCCACCATGAAGGCAGGAGGAAAAATCAGGCAGCAGCCTGCAATGCAGCCCTGACCTTTCTCTCCAGGCCTGCCACCTCCTCCCACTCTCCCCAGAGCTGGCACTACTAACAACTGGTTTCCTCTTGTTATTTTTCCACCTCCGCTCCTTCCTCCAGAGGGGAGGCCGTGCTGGTGGCCCACGTACTGGTGACTCACAGGCTGAGACCCACGAGGAGCCAGCTAAGCCTGGCCAAACTTAGTAACATCTCATTTTCCATTGCCTACACCCTGGATGCTTCTTCTGGCTGGGTTCATCACTGGAGACCTTCTCCAGCTACCTGCAGGGTCGGGGAGGACCAGCTCGATTGTGTTTCCTTTAAGTTTTGGCAATGCAGGAGCTGGGCTGAGATGGAGCAGCCCTGGATGCAGATAAATTCTTTCTTGGTGAGTGTTCATCCAGCTTGCTGATAGCTGAAAACCACGAGATGTTCTGGACATCAAAGAGGGCTTTTCAGGCTTGGGAAACGTGTAAATAAAGATCTATATAGAGGACTGCATGGTAGTTGCATTTTTCTGGAGGCATTTGAATGCTTTGAGGGGAGCTTAGGGATTTAGAAGCTGATTCCCCTCTGTGTCGATCAGCCTGGTCCATCTGGCTGGATGTCCCCAAATCAATAAATGACGACTGCAATCACAAAACCAAGCCTGGGGCACCTGCAAGGCGGGGAAGGATGGTCTGCAAAGGTGGAGGTGCTGCCGTGGCTGGAAGCTGGGAATGGAAAATAGCTGGATGATGACCAGGGCTACCCAGAGGCTGCGCCAGGCTGGCAGCAGATGAGCAGGCAGAGCATGGAGACATGGCTCCTGGGCAGCTGCAAGCCAGTTGAGCAGGACCCTGTGGCTCCGTGCAGGGCTGCATGTAGGGGATAACGCCAGGAAGGGAGAAGCCGCATGCACTCAGCCCACGCTTAGTGCTTTAATGGGATTTTCCAGAATTCTTTTTGCCCCGGTAACGGAAAAGGAAGCTTGCCTGCCACTTCCCAAGGCCGGGGTGAACGTGTGCAGCCGGTGTGACACCTGCTCAACCTGCACTTCCCAAGATCCGGCTGTTCGGAAGGAGCGGGCAGATCCGCAGGCACGGCGTGCATGGAGCAGCTGATCGCTGTGGGGAGGAGGCACACGGAGGCGGCTCGGAGAAACGGAGAGGGCTGACCTAAATAGATGCTGAGCTAATTTATTCATTTTGCTGCTTTATTATTTAACGCAACTTTGAAACAGCTCAGGACTTCTGGTTCCTCTCAGCTCTGCCATTGACGTTGGGATGGGGTTATTTTTGACCTGATTTTTGCATCCGTCGTGCTGAAAAGCGCAGCACAGCCTTGCTCAGCACCCTGCTCTCCCATCAGGCGAGCCAGGCATGCTATGGGAGAGCTCCGACACAGCTGCTTTCTAGCCAGGAGCACAGGAAGGACTTATTTTAAGTTATTTTGAGCTTTTGCTTCACCTCCCGCCCAGGAAGGTGTTCAGATTTTGGCCTGCTTTATGTGTTGTTAATAGGGAGACTTATCTCCAATTTAGCTGGCTGGCGAGAGGATTGGTGAGTTCGTACAGCACGAGGCAGCCTTCAGCCTCCGCCGACGTCTCCCCCCGGGCAGGCTGCCAAATGCAGCCCCAGGCTCTGCAGCACGGGGGCTTTCAAGGATAAACCTGGAGCCTGTCTCACTTCCAGCCAGCCTCCTCTCTCCTCAAATCCTAGCAATCCCCTGAAACACAGTCCAGGAGGAATTTATTATGGGAAGGACACGGAGCCCCAGCTGTTCGGAGAGCTGTTCGGGCTGCGGTTCACCCCGCGGGCTGCACGTGTCCTCTGCGAGCCCACGGCACGTTTTAGCGCTGCTGAGGTTTAAAAGCCACAAGCTGGGGAAAAAAAAATGATGCCTGTGCAGGTTGTCGAAACCCATGCACCATTTCTGTGCAGGCACGAGGGGGTATGGACAGAGCTGCTCCTGCATGAAGTGTCTGCTTACCAGGATCCAAACCATATGGCACCCAACTTGCGCTGTGCAGGGCCCTTTAATTTTGTTTTTCATTAGGGTTCTTCACTTGATGTGTAAATTTAGGCCAGTGTTGTATCCAGTTACCCAGCACCTCTGTTATGATTTTTTAAAAATGGATTATTCATTGACCTGCTTGATTCCTTAAAGGTTTCTAAGCAGTAAAACGAGAGCTGATGCTATTTAGCTCGGCAGCAAAGGCATTTCAGCTCACACCGCCTTCACATTGCTGGAGAGTTTTGGGATGTTGCTAGGGGTGGAATAGTGCAAATTAGCAGAAATGAAGCAGTTAATGAGGCTGCAAGTTAAGGTCTTCCAAACCAGCAGGCACGGAAGGGAAGTGGCCGGGTGTGGGGCTGCGAAGGTGCGTGCTGCTCCGCCTGCCACAGCCAGCCCCTTCTCCTGCCTTTGCTGGTTAAACTGGGGCAGCGCGAATCCTTGGCAGGGTCCCATCCTGCCAACCCACAGGGTGCACAGCCTGGCCCATGTCAGGCTTTGATCTGAAGGGTTTTGTGATGTTTTATTTTAATATAAAGTGATATAGTGTTTAGATCTGTTGGTCTGAGAGCCTTGCAAAGCCAGAAAGAGAATGAACGTGTAAAGGATGGAGGCAGTCAAAGTGATTTGAAGTTTCTCTTTCCCACCCTGTATCCTGGACCGGAGTTTGGTGAATGATGCGCCGATTTTCCTAATGAGGGCAGAAAGGCCTGATGCCATCCCAGACGCTCTGGGCGCCGGGGTTTTGATGCCTTCATTGCGCAGGGCTGATTAGGAAGGAGTTAAGGGCGATTGAGTGTCACCCTGGGATTTAGGATCCATCACGTGGACACAACTTCTGCCCTTCTCTGCGGTGGCAGGGGGCTGTGTTAGAGGGGAGAGTCCGTTAACAAACCGGCCCTCGGTTTTGGAGTGGGCAGCAGGCTGGGTTTCAGCCTCGAGGCGAGGGATCCGGTTCGGCTGCTGGCTCTCCTTTATCTGCGCAGAGAGGATTATTGGGAAGCCGTGTTGACAAATGCTGCGGCTAAAAAGGAAAATGAACTTCCACACAAAGATGGCTTGTTTGTGCAAAGCGGAGAGGGAATAAAGAAGCTGCCAAAAAAGCTGACATTAAACCCGCTGCTTACCTGCAGCTCATCTGATACCATGACTGAATCCTTTCATTTGCAGCAACGTAATCCAAGATGTTCTTTCCGCAAAGCAAGAAAGTAGGTTATTGCTCAAGCAGAGCTAGGGAGGGGGAAGGAGATAAGCAGGGCCTGATCCTGCCAGGTGCTGTGCACCCTGCACTCCCTCTGAGCAGGGCTGAAACCCTGGCTGGCAGCCAGATTTGGGGGTTTTGGAAAGAGCTTGCATGCAAACCCTTTCCAAACCTTAGGAAAGGGCTGCCCAGGCTGCCAGAGGCAGGGCAGCAGGCAGAGCGCGGGATCCCCCAGCCCTGCCTTCAATTCCTCCACCTCTAATCCAGGGACCTGGAGGCAAGAGACATAAACCCGGTAATCCTTAGCACTCATGTAGTGCATCTCATCTTCCAAGTGCTTCGCTGATGGGAGTGAATTAATGACCCCACATAAAAGAGGGCTGCAATCCCAAGCCCTGCACTGAGATGCAGCAGTGGCCAAGGTATTTTTAAGCAGCAATATAAGCCAGCAAACCTCCTCCTGGAGGCTGGAAACCCATGGCTGATGCACGGGGCTGCGTTGTGTGGGGCCACGTCGACTCTCAAATCCGCCACCCAAGGCAGCCCCAGCTCCCCAGAGAAGCTGGGCAGGCAGGGAGGGACGGTCCCTGCCACAGCTGGGGACAGGGACAGGACCAACAGCCAAGCACGCCACTGAAAACCTGGAAAAATTGCAATTGCTTTAATGCTGGAAATACCACCGGGGCTGCTACTCCAAAAAGATGTTGATAACTTGGCCCTGTGTGCAAACACCTCTTTTCTTCTGGCTGCAAATTAAGCGGAAGGATAAAAAAAAAAGAAAACAAGAAGTGGAAGATTTCTCTTCACTCTGAGAACTATTTATCACCAGAGACAGGGAGGACTTAAATCACTTGAGAAACCGCCAGTTAAGGCAAGACCGTGATACTGTAGCTGCTACATTCAAGCACAAGAGCTTTGTTTTCTGTACAATAAAAGCCTTGTAGACCTGTACGGTGTGTGGATCGAGGCAAGCAAAAATGCTGAGTGGGTTAATTAAGCTCTATAGCCCTCCCAGCACTGCGTTGTGCTGTGGCCCAGCCCAAGCCATTTCCCATCCCTTGCAGCCAAGAAATGTCCCGGCATTTTAATGCCCGGCTGCAACATGGGGCATTAAAAACGAAGGGATCCCCCATTAAAGATGGGCTATGTGCCAGTGTATTTTATGTGTTGATACACACACGTGATGCTCCTTATTTTGCTTCACCCTGGGGGTTTCCATGCAGAACATTTTGCGTTTGTTTTCTGGGTACTCCTAGGGAACGGTTTCATTCCCATTTTGCATTGCCTGGGCGGATGCGGGGACAAACTGCCTCGCTAACCACATGGCACAAGCTAAATGGTTGCCTGTCTCTGTCTCAGCAAGCGTGTCCTCACCTAAGAACTGATGTCTAGCTTGATGTCCTCCTCAAGTCCATTTAAAGGCGAAATAAATACCAAGAAATACAATTTTAATCATTGGGCACCTGAAATGCACCGAGAAAGCAACAACTGGTGCAGTCTCGGGATGAAAGCGGAGCATCAGGCTCGTTTCATGGAGGTCGGGAACGGGAGGAGCAATAGCAGCTTGGCCCCACGGTGAGACCCTGCCTGGGTTTGAAGGGCTGTGGGTCGGGCGCAATGCCCAAAGGTGGAGGGCTCCAGCCGCTGGGAGGGGGGACGATGGCCAGCAGCGGTGGCTGCAGCGTGTGCGTCCCTCATAGCCTTCGTCTCCTTTTCCCCAGGAGGGCAATACGCTGGAGCAGCCAGGGCTGCGGCTCTGAAATGCCAGCACTTTAGTTACAGATGTCAACCAAAGCCACCATGCTGGTGGCAAGTGGTGACATTCATCAGGGAAGAGCCGGCACAGGGCACTTCCCCAGGGTAGGTAAAATTAAGCCGATCAGGTAATCAGAGGGGTCTGCAAGAACCAGCCTTCCACCCCGGGCTGCATTAGGGCTTTGCACACATTTAAAACGAAGCCTGGACCAGCCGTCTGTGCAGCTGAGCGCGGTGGATGCACTGCCCACGGCCGCAGCAGCGGCTGGGAGGAAGATGCCCACAGGGACCCTGATCCCAGCAGCAGCCCCTGGCTGCGGGAGGTCATGCTCAGGGTTATGCTTTTCTCACCCAAAGTGAACTCCCATGCTGGAAGCTAAGGTACGGCGGGGAAGGACTTGCTAATTGCCGTATAAGCGCTGCAATAAATGAAGCATCCATTAAAATAATGCTCATGGGACATTGGCTTCCAGTAAGTGAAGCACATTAACACTCTTTCGCTTAATGAACGTGGCGGGATGGTGGAGGGGGGCCCTGGGACAGGGGTTCGGGGCTTTCCAGGACCAGAAACTTTCCGCGTGGGAAGGGCTCTGGCTTTTTGGACCCTCTGCCAGCACTCCCAGAGCGGGGCGGATGACACAGCACCTTCAGTTCAGTTCAGGTTTGGGTTGTTCCCTCAGGCGAGGTGGCTTGGGGCAGGAAGGGCTTTTTGATTGATGTCATCCCTGGCTGGTGGCTCCAAAAACTTTCTTCGGTAACACAGATAATACCCCTTGGGACATCTCTTGCAGGATTTACAGCTACGCGATACTTTGCCAGCTGTTATCAAGCACAGAGACCCCTCCACCCCTGGCTCCTGCCTCTGACTCTGCCGGGAGATAGTAAAAAGAAGCCTCTCCTTTGGTACTTCCCCAGTTTCTAGCAGTCAAGGGCATTTCCTAAGCTGCTCGCTCACATTTAATAATTTCCTAAGGAACAGCTGATTCTGTCGATATAGTGGCATCCTCATGGATTTCACGGACATCAGCAGGGCAAGGTGTGGTCCTGACCTGGCCAGCCTCGCTCTTACAGTTGCACCAGCAGAGCCCCAGAAGTTTCATACTCTCAGAGCGGAAGGAGCTGGGGCAGAGTCTTGGGCAGGTGGCCAGTCCGCTGCCAAGGAAAACGAATGGCACCTGGTCCAGTATGGGCATCAGTATCTGCTGCTCCCAGGACTTCACCTTATTTGTCTTATGAGGTATGGATATGGGTATTGGAGCCGTTTGCCTGCTAGAGATGGAAGAAGAGCAGGGCAATGGGTGAAAACCAGCTTAGGAGGAGGCTTATGTTTGTAAGCATTTGCTTAAAAATCTCCCTTCCCCAACTATCTAGTGCACAGAAATCAATAGGATGGTAAGTCAGGTCCTAATTTCTGTAAGCTTGTGGTGCTCCCCTGCACCCCAATGCTTTCCTTTGGCCAGATTGCCTGCTCCAGCCGCCAGGCCTTCTCGGCTTTCCTGGGGCGCAGAGATAGCTGCACGCTTCGCTCAGCGGCAATGAAATCCTCCCCTCTGCAGCACCAAGCAGATCTTGCGCTATTTCTTTTCCTGCCTTTAGATGATCAGAAAGCCCCCCGCCTGTGTCTGCTGCTTGATTTTTAGGGTGCAACATCTGCTGCTTGATTTTAGCCATGGTTTTGTACTGGGATCTTTTGAGAAGGTCGTGCTAATTAAGAAATCATATCCCCATCAAAACCACTAATGCAAATGCCTCTTGTGCTCCATGCACGCTCTCAGGGCTTCCTGCAATCAGCCCGTCTCTCTCAGAAGGCCGCTTCTTATTCTGGGTGGCAGCAACAGGAGTTCCACAAATGCTGTCCTCTCATATTAAGGACATAAATTATTGAGCAGCCCAGTAGCACTGCCCTTTCCCAAAGTCAGTGCTGAGAAATGAATGACAGCCTCCTTTGCATATCACTCAAATGAAAACCTAATTGCACCACGGCCACACGGGAAGGGGCTGGGATTTGCAAACAGGTTTGTTGCGGAGTTCACAGTTCCCGCTCAGAAAACTTGCATTTTAATACCACTTTGTATATGGTTTTTGGCTGTATTTCTCTGAGCCCCAGCCCAGTGCAGAACACCACATGTGCTGTGCCTGGGATGTTTTACTGGTTTAAATAGTGCTTGTGCTCAACCTGTTCTGGAAACAGTGCTTAAGGCCACCGATTTCAGCCTGATACCAGCTGCCCCACGGGGAAACAGGCTTTATTAGGGAGATAAAATAATATGGACTCTGGCAACACTTCCATTAGCCCCGCTGGCATCCCACCCTCCTGATGCGCAGGTGTGGGGCGTCTGCGTAGACACAGTTTTGCTCCAAGTACTGGCAATAACTGAGCTGGTCCCCGTAGGAGTGGATGTGCTGGGACATGGGACCGCTGAACAAAGGAGAAGCACAGCCCTCCCCTCTTGTATCAGCCTCATCTCAAGCAGTCATTTGTATTACGGATGGCCTGATTTATGATTTGGCTGGGATTAAAACACATTTCCTTCCACAGTGATTTTACCCAGGCTTTTCAAACCACTTCATGAACTCCAATAAATCCTTAGGAAGTCTCTGGCAGGTGGTTGCCTTTAAATGTCCGTTATACCCTTGGCACTCGGCAAACCTGACACATCCAGAGGCAGTGGGGAGGACAGAGTGCCCGGCTAAGATCTGGGGGCAGGTGATCTTCAAGCATTTTCCACTAAAGCTCCAAACCTGAAGCCTCTTTCAAGTGTTTTAGTGTAAGAAATCAAACCACAGTGGCAGAGAGTCAGGAAGAGGATGCAGGACAGACCCCAGGAGTCCTTACTCTCTCCGAGCATCCAAAACGCCTCTCCTTTCCCCCCTACCCTGTATCATCATGCTGCCACCCCTTCAATAGCTGAAGGATCCTGAAAAATTACAGCTAAAGCTTTTTCTTGTCTGCTCCGGCCACCTAAAACAACCTTCTGTTTTGATGGAAGCACTGAAGTGTTTCTTAAAACAGCTTTTCCTCCTGCCATTAAATATTTAAGAGAGGAGCACTGGGGGAAACCACGTGCTTTTACCGAGGCAGGATGGCACAGGGCTGGGAACCACGGAGAGCCTGATTTAAATAGTAATGAGATGGCAAGCGCTTGCAAAGCACAGCTCTGTTTTAGCCTCCCATTGCCCCCCTCGCTGCGGCGCTCCCTGCAGCATCCCCAGCATCGCATCCCCATCCTGACAGCTCCCGCACCGGCCCGGGTGGAAGTGACCCAGCATTGCCCTCCTGCAGATTCTGCAGGGGAGATGCCTGGGGTGGAAAGGCGGGCCAGGGTGTGTGCGTGCTCTGTGAGACCACCCCTGGGTTGCAGATCCGGTGAACAAAATCATATTGACTTGGAACCAAGCGCTCGTCAGGACTGATGGGAACAGAGCGGTGCCAGGGCACCAACAATGGCGGGACGGGAGCAGAGCACGTAGCAGCCCCAGCCCCAACTGCTGCGGGTCACGTCAGCCCCACCAGCCGCTTTGTCTCCCCATCATCAACTTCCCTGCTCTGCCTTATTTTGGGGGGATGAAGGATGGCAGAGGGAGGGTGTCGGTGAGTCTCTGTGCTTTGCAGTTGCTGTAGCAACTGTCGTGTCTCTGGCGGCAGGAGCACACGTTTCCTGCAGCCAGCCGGAGTGTGAGCTGGTTACTTGCAAGCAGATTAATTTTTTTCCCTGCTAGAAAAAAGCCCGCCTCTGCCCCCACCACCAGCAGCCACAGCCCAGGAGGTGCTGCTGAGGCAGCAGTAGAGGCGCAGGGCAGCCCACGTGCCAAGGCGGAGGGATGCTGCTGCGTCCTCCTGCTCCTGGGCCATCTTCTGCACCTGAGTCAAAGCCTCAGCACCTCCTCCAGACCCTCCGCTGCTCCCCCTCGGCTCCTTGGCAAGGACAACCTGCCTTTCCCTAATCCAGTCTCGAAGGCAGGATGGGTTGCTGCAGCCATCCAGGCTCCTCCTTGGGGCAGCTTAGACCTGAATTCATTTCCACGTGAATTAGAGCATCTGCTTTGGGGGGGGGAGGGATCAGTCTTGATCAAAACATTCTCAGCAGCAGAGGGTCAGCACAAGGTTTGCTAAGTTACTTCCCTGATTAACGACTTTTAAATAATAGAGCCTTTTTTGCAGGCTGCATTCATTTGGTGTCCATTTCCAGGCATCTTGTAAGACTTTGCTCCTAAATCCCCTTACTCCCCCATTTCCATCACCTTTGTACATCACAAGCCCTGACCCACTCTCCCTTCCTTTTCTCTTTGAGAAACCAGAGAGACAGAGCTCCTTGAGCCAGCCCTTGAAATGCTCTGGTGCCTCTTCTCTGAGCCTCAGCAACTTGGCCATCACGCTGGCGTTTCACCTCAAGGCATGTTGCTCCAGCGTGCTGCCCTTGTGCCAGGACCATCCTTTGGCCACATGCCATGGCAGGCACCCACATCCATTCGGAGCTCATCAGCCTGGTTTGGGCTCCACCCTGTTTACGACTCGTCTCTTTTTTCCTTCAGAAACGTGACTTTATATTCAGTTCAAATAAAGCATATCCTGCTGGCCTCCATTCAACACACTCAACAGTCCACATCAGCCAGTAGAGACTCAGGAGAACAAAGCAAACAAAGCTTAGTGCTAATGCTTCAGCGTTGCTCACCACCCATGGCTCTGGGTTGCATCTGTTTTGGTTTTCTTTGCAGAATTACGTCCCAAGCCTTGCACAAATGCAGAGACCTGGCCTGCTTTTCCAGAAGGCCATGAGCTCTGATCCAGCCTTTTCACCACCTGCCTTTGGGATGGCTGCAGCCGCTGCCAGAAAGGGCAGGAATTGCAAGTAGGGTTGTTCTTCATGAGAGGGAGAGGCAAAAAGGGAGTGAGTTGCTCCCACCTTTCCCACCTTGAGAGTCCACCCTCTAAGTGTTTCCTGGTGGGAACCAAATCTTCCTTCCTCTGGTGGTCACCTTCACCACAAGATAAGAGGTGAGCAATGCTCAGGCAGGGGCTGTTGTCACCCAAAATAGGGTTTTTTTCACTCCAGTCATTGCTCTATGTGCTGTTTCTTAGCCGGCATTTTTGGGGCTGCAGCTGGAGCTTTACGTTCCCTGGGAAGTTTTCTTGAAGAACAGGTTGGCCGGTTGGGGAATGTTTCTCTGCTATTTTCAGCCTGGGACGTTTTCCCTTTTTTTCTTCAAAGTACAACAAAAAACCTGTCAGCAAGTCACAAAAGAGTGATCTCAGTCTAAAATACGAGCCCTGGCACGGGAGGGCATTTGACTCAGAAGTCACTTCCCATCTTTGGAGACTTGAAGTATGTTCCACTTCGTCATCCCGAAGGTCTTTAAATGCTTGTAAAAACAGAGTTTATTTATCCGCAGTCAGAACAGCCTATCTATTATCTTGAAGGCTGAATTCAGAAAGTTTCTTCAGAAATTTATTGGTTTCATTCCTACCAGTCTGAACAGAAGTTTTCCACAGAGTCTGTCAAAATACAAACGTCTCAATTCCAATTTCCTTCAGTCTTTAGCAAGACATCACATTAATTGTGTTAAAAAGCACTTTTATTAGTTACTGAGAAAGCAGGAGTCTGGCAGCTCTTCTTGACCACTAGCTATTCACTTTTGTGAAGTCTCCTTTAACAGTGGTTTGATCCAACACAGTGGTTTTCTCCACCAGCAAACTCAGCAGTGCCTGGAGCCAAAGGGACCAGCTCCAGGCAAGGATTATTGGCTTCAGGTCTCAAGGGCTCCTACTGCTGCCTGGGCAAAGCCTTACTGCCCCTCTCGAGGCTTCTCACATCCCCACTGTCGGAAAAAACAGAGCAGTGGAGGCACACAGTCAGCCTGAGGCCAGGGAGATCCAGGAGAGCAGGCGTAAATACATACAGAATGGCGTAATTTCATCCACACCTGTGATGCTTTCAAGAGGACTCAGGGAACCATCTAATGGCTTGTAGTTCTGTTTTAGTCTGATTTTGCATACGGCTATGTTTCAGCCAACAGCTCAGCCTGGTGATAACGTAGCATCTACTTTGCAAGGGAAAGGCGGTCATGAAAAAAGCCAGCAATTCCCAGTCCTCCAAGGGGTGAGGAAACTATCTCCCCCTATCTGATCTCCACGGGATGCTCTGGGATCGCTCCTGGCAACATTCGGTCATGCTGGAGCTGCGTGGGCAGCCAGAAACCCAGACTTCCCACCTGCTTCCTCACATCAGTCCTCCCGGCTTCCTTGAGTCAACGCCAGAGCACGCGGAGCAGGACGCCCACTGCTCATGTCTCGGTGTATCAGCCAGCTGCAGGATGCACGCAATTCCCTGTGATACAAGGACCACGGTGAGATACAACCAGGTCTTTAGCATTTAATGGAAAAACTCAGCTCTGCTACATATTTGCTATTGACTGTCCCATTCTAAACAAGGTGACAGACGCAAAGTGGCGTTAAATGACACAAATTGAGGTTGGCCTTTCCCTCCTGGCGTTTTTTTTGATGCTTCCAATGTCATGCCAAACTGAGTCCCTGCTTACGCTTCAGCTCCGAAAATACTTTAAGGAGTGCCAACACACACACGCGCAATCCTCATATGAAGAAGCCAGTGCTCTGATAATTGAGATGTTAACGCTGAAAGACTGAGCAGGTTTCCCTTAGCTGTCACGGTTTGGCTGTGGGGAGCTTATGAAAAGAAAATAAATAAATTGGGACTTAGTTGAAATAGCCAACAGATCAAAACCTGGAGATTTCTGGAAGCAGCTATGCTGGGAAGGAGCACATGTGAAGGGTCTGGTTATAGGACCCCTCCTATGGTTGTGTAAACACATAAGCATTAACATTACAAAAGTTGCAAATATTGGCAGGGCTGGCAGGATTGCACCCATCCATCTCCAGAACCACCTCCATAAGCACACTCACACTGTTATCTTCCAGCCAGGGAGCAAAGATGTTCCTGCAGAAATGGTTTGTTGGACGCTCGGGTATCTGTGGAAGGATCCACCGGTCAACAGAAACCTGGAGAGATGAGCTTTCAGACAGGAGGAAAAGCTGTGCCACCTGAAAAGCCCAGCCCAGCTCTTCTCACAACCCTCTTTGATCCACCATCAGTTTAACACAAACTCACCTGGGGAAAATAAATTCTCTTAGGCTTGAGGATGGGTATCTGATACCCAAATCTTACAGCTACTGAAGTCATAAAGCAGCTGAAGATATTTTGATCGGAAAAATTCCTTCTCAACCTCCCTTGTGCCCTCAGAGTGCCCTGGAGGATATACTGGCCTCTTCCCTACAAGAGTGCAAAGGATCAAGCCTGTGGGGTGACAAACATCAGGAAAGGCCTTCTTTCAGCACAGGCCCTTCATCTCTTTCTTTAATTTTAGGACTCCACCCAAAATTTTAGACCAGAGATGTGGCAATTAAGGGCTGAGCAAGGTCTGGTCACGGCTCCTGCATGGAAGAGCAAGCACCAGTGCAAATGTGTGCTGGAGGGGCCTCATCGCCCATAATTTAGTCCAATTTTGCTTTCAAGCGCTGGCCTAATCATGATTGCTGGAGGCCAGGCTGTGCAATTTGTTGGGTGCCAGGACCTGATGCTCTCACATGTGCTGGTTTTACACCTGTATTATTCACCAGCCGCATCAGAGCCAGCCCTGACTTCTCCTAGCTGGATGGAGAGGAGAATCAGGCATTTCCATTTTTTAGCCTTTGGACATGGCCACATCCAGCCTGAAAAACAGCCCTGTCACATGCCCTTTGCGCGGCTGGGGAGAGCCTCAATTACACGGCGGTGGCCATGCATGGGCCACCAGCCCCGCTGTTTACAGGAAGCGCCGGTGTGGAGCATGGAATTAGAAAGACCACAAGGAAGTGAGGGATTATTTACTGGAGATTAAAGGACACGGAAAAACCACAGGACAAATCAGTGGGGCCTAAGCAATGGTAGCTGCTATTTCAGTCTTCCAGCTGCTGGCATTCGTACCGGTCGTGCTGAGATGGGAGAATTTGTGAGGAATTCAGCAGGACGGATGGTTGCTCTGCTTTTGGACCAGTAAAACACACCAAAGAATAGGCCCTAAACCTGCTGTAAGGACAGGAGAGACATCTGCTCCACTCCTTCCCTTCCTCAACCAGTCCTGTGAGTCTGCCTTCTCCTCTGGTGCGATTCCTGCTTTTGGACTGCATCTCCAGGCCACGCAGCTCTGGCCAGTCCTACCTGCTGGCAAAGCCACGAACACTTGCCCATGGGTTAGCCCAGATTAGTCAAGATAAAGCACCTCCTCAAACCTAGAAGGAAGTGTGGTGGGAGTTGAGGTCTGACATCTCAAGACCTTCAAGACAGCTGCAGTGCCAATGGGAGCTGGTGTTTCTTGGACTGTCCATGGAAAGGGGGAAAACTACCAGGTGAAGGTTAATCCTGATCCTCCAACCCAATCCAATCTCAAGACCATTTCTTCTCCAGGCTTTTGCCTTTATTTTAAGCACCCACAACCTCCTTTACCCCTAGAAAGTTCAAACCCATCAGCACTGTTTCTGGTGGGAAGCAACACAGGCAGAGCTCGTGGCCAAGCAGAGACACCTTACAAGTGACAAGACACCCTTGTTTTAAGTGCCTCAGTCCAAGTGCCTATGAGTTCACCTAATTTTATGCGAGGTCTGCATTTCAGCTAAGACTGGACACCAGGATTTCAGTGGCTGCTCACAAGCGCTGAAATGTGGGCTGTAACTGGATCAGGTCTCGTGTCAGTGCATCCCCACCTCTACCTGCAGCTGCAGATACACAACTGCTGCTCCTGCGGCTCTCCAGGATGGCCACATACTCAACCACGCTTTTCCCAGACAATCCCGCAAGGTTTTCCAAATGTTCCGATATACTTTCTCTAGCACTTTGCTCCTGGCAGGTAAAGCTGTTTGCAGCACTGCCATCCTTGTCCCACAGCCACACTGGAGATTTTGCCCTCACCAGTCTCCTGTCACTGGCAGGGAGTTTTGGGGTAGCACCCAAACTCCTCCACCAAGCCCTTTCCCAGGGAGTCAGGTGACTCGTTTGCTGTCTCTCTTTCCAAAGTCACAGATGTTACTTCGTTATCTTCCCCCCTGGCCTCCGCTACATCTCATCAGGCCACCATGCAACATCAGGCCACTGCCACATGCCAAGTGACAGCATCCCCTGTCCATCCCCACTGTTGATGCAGATTAAGCTCCCACCACCACCACCAAAACAGCATTTCCAGCAGCACCGCAGCCCTTTGCACTCAGCACGGGGTGGTGATTCAGCCCTGACTCAATGGGAAGGTGGCCACGAACTGAAACCCCAGCCCTGCTCCCTGCACGGTCCGTGGTTAACGTGATCCTGCTGGAAATTACAGAGCTCCAGCAAAGGCAGCTGGAGGGAGGCTCCCCTTGGCGAGAAGGAGCCCACAAGAGGCTCCCACTGACATTCCTGCCTTCTCCCTCACCCTGCATCCATGCGGCTGAGGGAACACAATCGGCATGTCGCCTTCATGTTTGACCCAGAGCAGTGCTTGGCTGCTGGTGCCATACCACAGGCTCCATCTGGAAAGCAAACAGTAGCTCAGTAGATTTGTTGTTGTTGTTGTTGTTGTTTTGTTCTCCCTACAACAAATAGAGAGAAAGGATGAATGAGCTTATTTTACAGCCTCGGAGGAATACCCAGCCATTGTTAGCTTGACACATGCTGCAAAAAGTGATGGCTAAGAAAAGAAAAGCTTATTCTTTCCTGAATGGGTTGGCTGGAAAAAAACCCCTACCCCAAAAACCCTTCCATGGGCCAGCAGCAGCATTTCCATCAGCTACGTGGCTGATCCACAACTCAGTGACCTCCAGAGCAGGACCTGACCTGCTGCACTTAACAAAAGGAAAGTGAAGATCTGGGTTTACATCATTTTTGAGGAGTCTAAAGAGCACTGTGCATCCAGCCTGCCCTCCCCGTGCAGGTGCCACCCAGCACCATGTCCCCATCCTGGGCTTGCAGCAGGTGGAGGGAAGGCAATGCCATCCCTCTGCGGACACTAACATAGAAACTCTCCAGAATATTTCCTTCTCTCAATTCTCTGCATCTAGAAAAGTTGTCACAAGGTCTAAAAGTGCTCAGTCCCAGCTGAGGCTCATGCACCTGCAATGAGTACCTCAGAGCTGATGGAACACTGAGAGTGACAACCTCTGCTTCAGAGAACCAGCATTGCCAATAAATGGGTTCAACGGCACTTTCTCCCCTTTGGAGAGGAGGACTAAAAGCCAGGGCATGCAGAGAAAATATCCATGCCACAGCTGCTCAGTTAATTAACTCAATTAATTTTAACCAGGACCTTTTGGGTTATTTCACTGCAGCCGTCTCTGCTGGGAGAGCCGGGCACCGTCGCCTGCCGGAACCTTGTCTCAAGCAGTAACCTGGCTCCAAAGCTGTATTTCTCTCCACTGACCAGAGAACTTGCTTCTGCCACCAATTCACATAATTTTCCCTATTATTGAAGTGGTAAAATCAACCTCAGGAGCTCAGACTCCGTGAATGGGGATTCAGAGTTCAGAGTCTGTGGCCATCTTGTGTGGTTCAGTGACACATGAAGGGAAAGAAAAAAAAATCCCATTAATAGAATAAGTCCTCAATAATTTCACCCAAACAAACTTCCCACTCAAACCAGTGCTTTTTAAAAGACTGATTAAAAAAAGCAGAAAATGCTAGTGAATATACTCATTCCCTGTCGCAGCTGCAATTCTGCTTTCAAACACATCTGACTTGCGAGACTGGCTTGGATTTATATGGCTGCATGCTATTTTTCCTGCTTTATTCAGTGTTCAAAATGGCTGCAAAAAGGAGCTAAACCAGAAGCTCGGTGATGCAGTCCCGGCTGCCGAGCTATCGCTTCCCTCTGTCCTCCTGCCCTGTGTACATGGGGGGGCCCGGGAGCAGCAATGGACAGGACAGAGGCGGCTGAGATTGTGTCTGAGACTGCTTCCTTCTGCTAACGGGTGCATCAGCGGGTGCATTAATTTAAGGAATAAACAGTGACTTTTTAAGTCTATCAAATCAGGACACCAGCTCCCTTACTAATATCAGCAGAGAGCAAAATGGGGCCCAGGCGATTTTATCAGCTGTGGCTCCAACCCATGGTCTGTCAGAGAAGTGATGCACCACCGAGAGGATGAGATCTCATCTTTTATTAAAGGCAGCTGCATACCCATTCACAGCTGCGTAGTGCCCTTAATAGCAAAACCACCGACCAACATCTTCAAGGGGTTAATGTTCGAACAAATTACAGTGAGAAACAAAAAGGGGATTTTGCTGTAACTTGGAAATATATATTTTTTTTTTTTTAGTTTTTTTTGGACCTATTAAATGGCCAAAGCTTTTAAGCTGTGCTCCACAGTCCAGCAAGAGCCTCCTCCCCATGCCGGTGCAGCCGCCGACCATGCTTCACCATCCGTGCTTGGGGAGGGGGCGAGAGGAGGAGAGGGCCGGTGCAGGGGGGACGTATCCTGACCCGGGATTTCATGGATTCCCCCGCAGTGAGTGGGGAGCGGCGGGCTGCCGCGGGAGCCTCATTATGTAGAGGCACAGGCAGGGGACTGGCTTGGTGACAGCAAGTCTGCTCAGTCACAGATCAAATGGCTTAATAGAAACTGGATCCAACTGGTCCAGCCTTGTGGGTTTTGATTTAAACTGCAGTTATAAGGTGTGATTAGAGGCGGGGGACGCTGTGCCAAGAGCTCAGATGTGAAGCAAAAAACATATAGTAAAAAAAAAAAAATCCTTCCCCTAAACCTATACATTTTTTTCCATCGTTAACTCTTTGCCTGCCACTGCCAGACACTCGAGGAAATCCTGGGCCATCCGAGGACACCTTCGGTGCCGCTGCTTAAATCCAGGGGCTGTAAGAGGTCTGTCAGCACCGCAGAGGAATTTGGCCACTGAAGCACTAACAGTTATGGGCTTGGTATTAATAATAACCACAGCAGAGCTTCCTAGGGACTGACTGAGTCTTTCCTGCCACTGCGCCCGAGAGCAAAGGAAGCGGATGCCCTCCCTGAAGCCTCTGCGCTGGCCAACAATGGCTGGAGCGGGGGCTGTGTTTTGGCTGCCTTCTTTTTGGGTTACTCCTGTACAGTGGAGAGGGAGGCAGTGCTTTTCTGGAAACGGTTAAAAGAGGTCTCTTTTTCCTGTCTCCAACTAGTTGCCCAAAACTCAATAGTTAATTTGGCAAATCGAGACCTTTGGAGATGTTAACGCAGTTCAAACCTTCAGCCCATACGGATAAAATCGCAATTCAATAAAATTGCTGGTTCTTTATCTTCATGTGGCATCATCACACAGTTAATTTCAAGCTTTCCAGTAAGCTGTAATATATCTTTTAACCTAAGAGCTCTTTTGCATGACACTGAAATAGGTCCCAGTCTATATACATCTGCTGCCAAGACAAATGTATGGTTCAGCAGCAGTAAAGAGGATATAAAAGACTCCCACGTTACAAATGTAGGAGGCAGAGGATATTTTAGCATGGCAGTGGTTACACTTTTGGCAGCTTTGCTATAATAAACTTTGTTTTCAGAGCCTTAAAATATTCCCTGTGCAGTGAAGACTGACATTTGCTTTCAGCAGAGCTGTCTCAGGGGCCAGGGCTGGCGAACGGAGCTCAGGAACATGGGAGAACACAAAGAAGATGGGGTTAATATCACCCTACATTTAAACAGGGTATTTCCCCACAAAATGAAAATATTTACAAATGCCATCAGGTCCTGGTAGGGCTATTCCATGAATGCAGATGGGCACTCAGGAGGTACCTGTGCACAGTGTGCCGAACCCCGGGGCTGCTTCAGGAGCTGGGGGCAAGGGAAAGAAGCTGAGCAGGCAGGTCAAGGCCAAAAATATGAGGGAAAAGGGATGTAAGACACCAACCTGGTGTAGGAAAAGTCTCTGGAAGCCTCCACTATCTTACCATCTGATGGAGATCTCAAGCCATCTGCCACGATGCCGTTACTGTATTCGAAACGCATGGATGTTACTGAGACATTACTGCTTTGCAGTGCAGTCCATCTACAGCTGGCAGGTGGACGTCGGCTTCCATGTGTCTCCCAGGTCATCCTGGACTCAAATGATCCACTCAGGCACTGAGTTACCTGCGGAGAAAATTAGCATGGATGACTCATACCTTAGTGCACTCTGAGATGGCAAGAGTAGCTGCGCAGCTTTGACCCAGACAATTTTTTGAGCAGAAAAGGAGAGCTTGTCTCATGCAGCTGATGGGAAAAGGAGGCAGCAGGGACAGCATCACGACTAGAGTTGTTACCTGGTCCTGCCTGCTCTCTCCCTCCCCATGAGGCAAGGCAGGGTTGTCCTCCAGGTCCCCGGATGCTGTCGCTGTGATGGTGAGGGCAATGCACTCTGTGAACAACAACCATTTCCCTTTGCTCTGGGAACTCAGCCCAACAAGGGAGGACACAAGGAAGATTGCTTTGAAACTTCAGGATGGATTTCCAGACCCTCAGAGCCTTGGCTGAACCAGAGGCAGAGCAGAGAGGAGCAGGAGAGAGGTGGCTTCCTACCGCCTCCTGGTCCCTGTACCCCCAAACCACATTTCCCAGGGTCTAACCTGTGGTAGAAAAGGGGTGAAGTCTTTGTGTCCATTCAGATCAGTTTGAACCATCAATTTCATGCAGAAGGGATATCTGAGAGTTCAGACGGGCCAGGTTTGAACAGCAAAGCAAGCACGAAGCCGTGCTCCGCACAAGAAAATATTGGGAAACTGGCAAATGTTGACCTAGCCCAGGGTATGGGCTTAGTATCAAACCCAAGAGAAGCTCCAGTAAGTGGGTCCAGCAGGACTTCTCTGTGTCAGGTGCAGTCCAGACACCCAGAGATTTCTGTGGGTACGGAGGGCCAAGCTTAATAATGGGGTAAATAACTGAACAATGCCATTTTGCGATGTTTTGTGTATACATACAACTCCAGAAATTTAACCCTGCTACTTACAGTTTCTAAGCCAGCAAGAAAAAAGACTTCTTATCATCAAGCCTACTTAGAAAAGCTCATTGCTACTTGTGCTGAACTTGGATGGGGTCTTGGCATGGAGGATTTTGAGACCATGTGATGGCATTATAGTTTCATGCTAATCTGTCCTCATTGTGTGCTATTAAAAATAAATAAAAATCATGGCTTCCTAATCCACAGGTTACTAATTGCGGGAAAAACGTGTTTGTCATGGCCTTAGCAAGTGCTTAAAAGTGTCACGCTTTTGTATTTATTTATTAGCAAGTGGACGTATAAACACATTGTTCCTAACCTGAGTACCTGGATTACAAAACCCACGCAGCTCCTCTTGCAGGACAAAACCCTCACGTCTCCAGAAGAAACCCTGGGCCAAGCAAGGCTGCAGTTGCAGGGCTGGGCAAGGGACGACCCGCCCCCTCTTGTGCAGGGACAGCCAGGGGGGTTTGGCAGTGCCTCACCTGTGGCAGGTTTGTTTCGGATTCCTAGGCAGTAAAAGAGAAAGAAAGAAGTTATTTTGATAGTAGATCAAGTATCAAAAGAATAAAAATAACCAGGTACTTTTGCAACCTGCAGGCTGAGCCCTCTAACGTGGAGCCAGGTGTATATTCCTGCCTGGGGTGAAACTCCCCCCGGTTCAAAGAGGCAGCACAACAGCACTGGGGCTCTGATCTCCGCAGATGCGCGAGGCCCAGGACAAGGTCTTGATTTCAAACTTCAGAGAAGCATTTTCATCTTATTTCCCCTCTCCAACCAGCAAGGCAAGTTCCTAAGGGGAAATCCCACGTGGACCGAGGAATGCTTTCCTCCTCTCGTCTTTGCAGTGCACCACAAGGAACCAAATGGCCTTCTAGACGTGAGCAATGAGCAAGGCAGCGAGCGTCTTCCACCAGGACTGCAAGTCCTCCTGCAGGGACAGTCCTGTCCCCATTGCACACACAGCAATGCCGTCCCATGCCCTTGGAGGGAAGAGGCGTTGGTCAACTTTTTGTCAACCAGTGAATAAAGATGAACTAGTCCTAGAAATAAACCTAACCCCAGTCTCTGCTCCACTGAACAAACTTTCCTTTGAATACCTCTCACACTGAGAAGACGCCTGGGTTCAGCCTCTGCTGATCCTTCATGTCCCAGCGTACAGCGGGGCACCAGCCACCCACTCCTCATTAACTTGGTGGGCAACTCAGCAGCACAAATCACCTCAAGTTACCTTGGCCACGAAGTGCAGCGGATCCTTCCACAATGAAACAGCACAGCAGGAATTATCCCAATCCATAATTGCTCTGAGCAGACAATAAACCAGCTCAAGCTGGTGGAAGTAGCCACTCGGAGGTAATAACCCAGTGAGTAACAATAATGGCAGCAGATACTTGATAAAAAGCAGGGAACAAAAGAGAAAGCTTTCTCCATTATACAAAGAACGGATGTTTTCTGTTTGCTTCCTCCGGTTCAGAAATGCATTTAGCTATTTGGAGACTGATGGAGTACAGCTCACCCGCACATGCAGCAAAAGCGGGTTTCGGGCTGGGGGAGGAAAGAATCATTTTCCATTAGTGAGATCATGGGTAGGAAAACTAGTTTTCTCCTTTTAATCTTTCTTGGATTTCTACCCAGCCACTATCCAGGCATTTTATTTTCTTCAAGAGAAATGCCTGCATGTTGGTGGGGAAAAAAACCCAAACCTGCTCTGGGGTGGTTGAAAAAGGGCATTGAAATACAGATGTGCTTGTTCCCCCCACCTATACCCTGTGAGTGCCCAAAACTGGGCAATGGGAGGGATGAGCCACGCTCATCTGAGAAAAATCCCTAAAACCAGGGGCTTGCATGTGCCTGGTGAGCATGCCTCCTGATTCTGCTCCTGCATGTGGCTTGTGACCCCTCGCTGCCCAAGCTGCTCACGCTGGGGGTCTGGCCCCTCGCCCTGTAACTGCTGGCCCACAGCTCTGCTCCCCTGGCCCAAGTCTGGAGCTCACACAGGGGCTATTCACCCACCCGCCCCTGCTGAACTGGTCTCTGAGAGCAGGACACCGGGCAGAGAAAAAGAGAAATCACCCTGCGCTCCTGAAGCACCACAAAGGGCACCGGCGTGGTGGGGGCAGGCGGATGGTGACACAAACCAGGGATGTTTATGCTTGTGGCTCTGGCTCCGCAGCAAGCACCTGGCACCAGCACTCCAGCGATGCCCATTTCACACTCGGCTCCCTCCTGCTTCCCCCGTGATGCCACCTGCCACCTCCTGCCAAGGCACCCCCTCTGCCCCCGGGAGGGCTGCTATGGGCACGCGCACCGGCGCCGTGATGGGCTCCCGCGAAGAGGATGGGAGCTGGACGAGGTGGAAATCACAGCAGAGAGAAATCATCGAGACGTGGAAGATGGAATAGCAAAACCCAGGGGGATTCGCGTGGGGTTTGAAGACCCAAGCGCCCAGCTGGGCACAACGCAACCCCGCTCCAGCCGCGCCGAGCTTTGCCTTGCAAAATAAATAAGCCTGAAGACAGCCATCTGCAGTGAAGAGCGTACCAGGGGAAGGCTCTGCAGGACTGCAGAGGCTAAGCACTGCTCATTAAAGTGCCGGGGAAATGTGAATGAAGCAGATGAATGGATGAAGAAATGAATGAAGGAGAGAAGAGGAAGTGAATGAATATTCCATTGACTTGGTGCCTTTCATCCTGGGATGGCGGAGCTGTGCAGCGCAGCTGATGGGCAGGAACCGTGTCGGTATTCCCCAGAGAAACCCCCGGTCAAAACAAATCAGATTATTTCCTGTTGACAGAGCCCTTCAGGGGGAGGCAAACAGGGAGATGCGGCATATGGATTCAGATTACTTGAAGCACGAGGCTTTCCCCAAACAAAATCCCTCTGACTCCCCCTTAATCAATGTGACAGATCATTACTTTTTGAGTTGCTCTTGTTCTTGCTATTCCAGACACCATGTGATTTCCATGGCAACATCATCCCAGCCATCCCAGGCCTTTTCCTAACCTCTGTCATCTGCTGTCGAGTCACACCAGCGCATAATCGGGAGAGACAAGCAGCAGGGCCATGAAGGTGCCTTTTGGCACCGGGGGGGTTAAAGACCCCCTTACCCGTGTACATGGCCCAACTCTGTGAGCCCCTGGGAACCTCTTGCAGCGAAGTGCAGCACAGGGCTTGCAGGCAGCGATGGGGATTTTTAAGAAGCATGTAAAAATGAAAAATAATTTTCTGGAGGTTTTATTGTGCTGTTCCAGAGCGCAATCAGCTGAACCCACCAGCCAGCCTGACTGCGACTGGATTCAGGGTGGTTTAAATGGGGACGATGGGAGGGAGCAGCGAGATGCTGCTGCTCCCTTGGTAACGCAGAGCAGGGTTGGGACCGAACGCGGATGCTTTGGGGAGGAAAGCGAATCCAGCTTCACTTCTGGTTTGGAGGATAAAATGCTCTCTCTTCTTCTTCTCCACCTTCTGAAGGAAAAACTAGCCTGGGATGTGATCCTGCTCCTCAAGCGCTGCAGGCTTGCAGGCAACCTGGCGCGACCACCACGAGCAGCACACAGAGGAGCATCCAGCCCTGCTCAAATGTGGTGCCACCGATCACCCCTCAATGCAGGTTTGATCCTGCTTGGCTGCATAGACTTGGGCTGTCGTCATCCCTGTTACATCATCTAGCTGCTCCTCTAGCAGCTGGCTGCAACACTGCCGAGCGTGGTCGTACGAGCCATTTTGCAAGAGTTTAGTAGGATATTTAATGCCGCATGCAAAGCTCAGGGACCATCTGTAGGCTTTGAGTAGGTTTTCGAGCTGACCTCAAGAGCTCAAAGCCTGCTGCGCACGGGGGTCCGGGTACACAGACACTACCGTGCTGAATGAACCGGTGCTGCAAGCCTTGCTCGCATAGTAACCGCCTCCGCTGCCGGCAGGAGCTGAAAGCAAATTGTTTGTTTTTTCCTCTTTCACTTATCCCACTCCCTCCAGCAAGCAGCTTCCCCTCTGAAAGGCCAGGGAGGATTTAGGGTGGCTGAGTGCCACTGCAGGAGCCGGAGCCCAGCCAGGCAGAGCATCTCCCACCCTGCTGCCAGGAAGGGGCTGCGGCTCAGCACACAGGGATGGCCAGGCATCGTGCCTTGCCCGAGCTGGCAGGTAAAGCACCTTTGTCTGTCCCTTCCTCAATCATATCACCCTTTTGATTCAAACACAGCTCTCACCTCGACACAACATGTTTTTTTCCTGACGGGGGTTTGCAACCCTGCCTCTGCAACAGCCTGCATTTTTCATAAGCCGCGTCAAATTTCATGGTAACCCTGCAGAGTTATTGCCCTATAACAAACACAATTGCTGCACTAGATTAAGCACACCACTTATCTCGTCCAAATATTAATGAGCACCAAATGTAGCGCACCAGGCCTGCTTCCCCATCTTCCCACAGGGAGTTTGGCCACTGGGTTTGGTGGTTGCAGGACTGGACCCAGACAAGGGGATCCGTTTGCAGACTGGACCAGCAGCTTCCTTGAGTGAGGCTGGCTGCTCAAAACCTCTGTGATGGAGTTTTTACAGTTGCTTGAATAAAGACCATTTATTTAGCTGCCCTTCATACCAGGACAAAAGAGATGCTCTGTCCTGCCATAACTCGAGTTAAATTGCTTTACCTGACTGTTAAGGCTCCGGACTTCGGGGCCAGAGGCTCTCAGTTGAATTTTGGACCAGTTCCTTGGCCCTGCGCTGTGAAGCAGCTGGCTGGGCTTGGAGATAGCATCTGCGCTCATGCCGCGGTGACTTTCTGGAGTACTTCAAGACAAACTGCTCCATGGAGGACCCCAGCTCAGGCAGCCAGAGCCAGGATGTCTTTGGTGCTCACGGGTCTGAGAAGGGACAAAGCTTTAGGAAGGGAAGGAAGCGTACTTCTGTAATGCCATCAGCTACCCTGCAGGAACCGCTCACATTGATGCAGGGCTTAGCACTCAACTCAAATATATTCAGACAACTTCCTTAAAAACAGGGGTTTAAAATAGATAACATGGTAAAACCTGGATTGAACAAGCTATCAACTTTCCCTTTATAATTAAAATCGGGGAAAGAGCTGTAACCCCTGGGGTTTATAGAGGGTATAGCCCCTATAGGGAGCTAGGGGTATGGCCCAGGTCAGGGGTTAACCCCTTTGCCAGCTGTGCAAAGGGATGGGTGACCCTGGTGCCATCCAGCCCGGAGAGCTTTCTGGAAGAGGGCCAGCTGCACGAAGCGCTGGGCAATGCTCCGGGGCTGCGCAGGCAGGACCAGAGCAGAGCCGCTCCTTTTCAGCTCAACACCCCCCGAGCGGCTCAGGCAGAGCTGGCCCAGGCTCTGCGGAGCTGGACCGCTTCTCCCTCCACCCACGCGGACACCGTTTGGGAGAGAGGAAGAGGGGGAAAAAAATCAGAAGACAAACTGAGACTTACCTCTGTGTTTTCGCCTGCCACCCCCATCACTCCCCTTCAGCCTAATCATTCTCTTCCTCTTCAATCAAGGCCAATTTGCAAGAGGAGCAGCTCCCAGCGCCTGAGTGCAAAAGCCTTTAATTACTGTCATCTGGGAGGCTGTGCCAGGCTCCCCTCCGGTGCCTTTCATACTCTTCGGAAGACAGTGCTCCAGGACTTGACGCCCCCAACATGCTATTTGTCAGGCTTTCTTTTAAACAAGCACTCACTGCCTATTAGGAGGCTGGGGAGAAAGTTCCTGGCGGTCCATCTGTGCTGCTGCTGCATCAACGTGGCAATCACGTCCGAGCAGTGAGCTGATTTCAGCTGCCTTGCCTGGGTACCAGCCTGGCAGCAGTCTTCTGCGCACGGCAGCTCACTCCACACAAACCTCGAGAACTGCATTGCTCTGTCTCTTCGCTGTCTCTCCTCCTGTTTCTTGACTGGGCTCACATTGGGCATTAAACTGGGGATGGAGATGAGAGTATAAATGGGGCCAGAAAGGGACAAGGCAAATTCGGGGAGACCAGGCTGACTGTTAAATGAGGTGGCCCCAAAGCATCCTCTCCCGCACAAGTCCCCAAGCCTGCATCCCTGGGAGCACCCTCCCAGTTAGAATGCATGTTCCTTATGTACAGCATGGGTTTTGGTATCAGCCAGAGGTTTGTATTTTATCCTCCACGGGAAAACATGAATGCAGAACCTACATAAAGCAATGTGGCACATCCAGCAACCAGGGATGGAAACCACCTTGCTGCTGCTGCCTGCCCTGCCACGCTGCAGGCAGGATGTGGGGCTGGACAACCCGTTGGAGTGAGCCAGTATGAGTTGCCTTAAACACAGCCTGAGCTGACACCTGGGACTCTGCCAACCCAGCGAGCTTGCAGCTTAGGCTTAGCATACACTGGGATACACCGGAAAGGATGCCAGAAGGTTTCCAGATGTCCCGGGCCAGCACCCACGTGACACGCTCTATGAATTACACCCGCCAGAGCCATCCTTCTAATATTTCATCTCTGGAGCATCACCTGTGGCAGAGAACTGCAGAGGAGGATTTCTGGGGAGCCTCTGCCAGTGGGTGGCACTGCAAAACTAGCAGTATGGAAGAAGCAGCAGAGCAAGGACTTCGGGGTGGAACAGCAGCACAGCCACTGCGCAGACAGAGCCAATTCATGTACACATGGTCAACCTTCTCAAAGGTAGGAGCAGCTCATCGGCTTCCCCTGCTATCCTACTGTAACGTTCTCTCCGCAGCTAAAAATCAGGTAATACGTCACCCCAAAGATAAGGTCTCACCTCTGGGAACTAGGTGGGCTCCTGCCCCCACCCTGTAACCCTGGGGAAGAACAACATGGCTGTAAGAGTGAGTGGGTCTAAGAGCTTTTTAGCCATCTTGCCTGTAGGCACAAGACCCCTAGAAGCACCACAGCCACCAAAGACGTGCACCAGCCAGCATGACCTACAGGACTGGGAGCCTGGAGGGAAAGTGTGCTGCACCATGCTTACGTCACCTCCTAGCCAAGTGGGAATTAAGGATCCTGGGGCAGCTGGGTAAACCCGGTGAGTGGTAAAGCAGGCTCTAATCTGGAGGCTGGCCTCATGTAAGGGTCCATGTTCAGGTCTAGAGTCCTGCTCCAGTTCCAAAGTGGCCGTGCTGCTGTGCCACACACCCCTCCTGGCACAGATTTCACCGCTCTTTGCACCGCATCTACACTTGATGTCCCATCTCCAGCATTTCAGTGTTGCCTTGACCAGTTAATTCCCAGAAGGTCTCCAATCAGATTTCGTATCCCCATCCAGCTAAGAATGCTCTGACCCGTCCAAGGCAGCAAATGCTCAGTTATTCTTCCTTTCACTAACAGATAACAAACAAAGCAGCAGCTTTTTCCTCTCTCCCCATCATGTCCCAACAGCAGCTAGGAACCACAAAGCGTTAGAGGAACAGGCTTATGTAGCCCCGGTCTGACTCTAGGACCATGAGGCTTTGTGCTGGGGGTTCGACACCTTCAAAGAGAAAGCCAGAGGGATGGGGAGAGGGGACCATGAAGCAAGAACCACCTCCCTTGGGCTGTGCAAAGGGAATTTGGCTCTGAAGGGGTGTAATGTCTGCCTGGAGGATGGCACCACCATCCAACAGCCTCTGCCTCCTTAGGAAGAGCCACTGTTTCCCTACGTGGCACCCGCACAGCCATCTCTGCTAATAGGTATTTTCTCTGGCAGGAGCAAAGGCTTCACCCAGAGGATCGTGGACTAGCAGGAGACACGGGAGTGCAACCTCAAAAGGAATTTGCTCCTATATCAGAGGGTTTAAAGATGTGGCATCAGGGCTTCCTCAAGCATGTTCCTTCTGCAGGGAACATGCTGACCAGCATGGCGGGGGTGGCTGCAAAATCCCATCTGCCTGCCCACCTTCACGCTTACAGAAATGCCTTGGTACAACCCACTCCAGACTGGGGAAGAGCTTCAATCCAGCCCTTCTGCTGCAAACGGATCTGATTTGCTCCTAGCGCTGAGCACTCTGTAATTACAGTACATCCCACTTAATCGGGATGTGCTTAATTGGGAAATCCACTTACCAGGATGTCACCTAGGGAACCCATTTAAGCTTGATAACACTCAAGAGCAACGCCTGCTGCTTTATAGGGAAGGTAATTCTCCTACAGGAAGATGCCTTCAGGTGGCTGAATCATGCTCCTTCTTCCACCAGCACCCAATGCTCCTGGCTGCTTGCTCCTGCAACAGATTTCAGCCTTCCCCTTAAGTAGGTTACAGTCAGGAAATGCACCAACTACTACTGCCAGATCCCGGCTGTCCTCTGCACCAGCTGAACAGGCTGCCACCACCATGTGGGCCAGCTCACAGCTGCCCCCTTGGCTGGTCCTGTACACCCAGCACGTCTGACCCCCTTCCCTGTTTGAAGATGGCTTTCCTCCCACAGCTGGGACCTTTTTTGAAGAGGACAACATGCTTCGGCTTGGTCAAGCTGTTCTTTGCAGCAGAAGAGGGGTCAAGGTGACCCAGCCATCACCTGAATTGGGGCAGAGCGAGAGCTTTGGAGACAACCAGCATCCCTTACCATTAACCCCAACGTTTGTCTTCCTCCCTCTTCCCTCCAACAATCTAGCACATCAAATGCCCAAGTGAAGAGAGCAAGGGGACATGGGAACAGCCCTTAAAGACTGAACATTGAGTCGAGCACTTGGAGAGACCACGTTTTTATTCTGGTTTCCTATGGGAAGAAGGTTTATGTGGCCACACTGAGTATTTGTGCAGGCACATATGCATGTCTTATAGATACCACCGATAACTGCTGAACCTCCTGAGCACCTTCAATCAATCTAGGCAGAGAAGCAGCTTTTCCAAAGATAACAAATTCCCACACGTTTTGTAGTAATAAGAGCCAGACACAGGAGAGAAACCCTATGAATACCCAACCCCTCACTAGCTCTCAGGGACTTGGGACAGCATTTTTGTAACCCAAAACCCCCATGAACCACATTTCCTTGTTAGAGGGATGCTAATTGCTCCAGGACCATTACTTCTCCAACCTTTTGGCATTGCCTTGCTTATCTCTGTCCTTTTCAATCAGACTACTTTTTTTTCCAACTGCACGCAAGCACGCTGCTCCTCTTCTAAAGGTGAGCCCTTGGATGGAGGCTGCCTTTGCTACTGAAACGTCTGTACCGTATGGCAACAACACAACACAACTTTTCAATATGCTGTGCTGATGTTTTTGTTCTCACCAACCACAAGGAACTGGGGGGAGTCAAGCTGAACTCTTCGGATGCATAATAGTGATTGCCTTTCAGACACTAGAAAATGCAATAGCTTGGCATCAAATGAGGGATTTTTATGGCTGCACATGTTTTGTGCTTCTCTGAACAAGCCAACTTCCAGATTAGCTACATTGGCTTTTTAAAGTGCTATAAAATATGCAAAGGCACTTGTAACGTATAGTGATTTCTGTAAAAACAGGAGGTAAGTGCTGAAATGTCTCCTGATTTATCCTTTTGCTTCTCCTAACCCATGCTGGGAGAAAGGGTAAATGCAATCCTCTGCTCCCTTTTTGGCTTATCAGTCTTACAGCCCAGAGTAGATGGGAGACAAAATGCCAGGTACTACAGCAGTTGTGCCTTTCAGCCACTCGGATAATTGCAGAAGAGAAAACCCTCTCAATTCCCAAGTATCCCAACCAACGTCAAACACAGCAAATGCTTTCCCAAAGTGCAACACAACGTGAGCGGCAAAGCCCGACTGTCACAGCAGCACCCAGCTGGGCAAGAGGAGCCGGGCAGCACTTTCCGCAAAGGTGCTGGACCTAATGCTGGATGGAGGGTTCGAAAGAGCAGATCACCACAATGAACCGTGTTAGCAGGGTCAGGCCTTTGCTTTCCTGGCAGCAGGGTCACCTCCTCGTCCCCTCCTCTTGTTCCTGCCCCTCTTTTCCTTCACACTGCTATAACACAGTCAGAAACCCACGAGGCTGTGTCATGGGATTGCTCCACTAGCTTGTGTTGGCTTTAATATAAGTGCTCAACCATTACCAAGCATCAGGTCCTTGACACAGATGTCTCAGGGGCTGGGCTTACTTTTCACTAAAACCAAGCTGTGCAGAGGTTTGGCAAAGAAAAACATCCCAGTGACCGAGGCTCCCATTTTCTGAGTCTAGGTGGGAGGAATAAAGTATTAGTTCAAGCTCCATTGTAGCTTGAGGAGAACAGCATCATTTATCGGAGCCAAACAGGTTATTCCCCTCTCCTGCTACAGAGCCAAGCTGTCCCCTCACCATACCGGGGCCGCTCTGCCGGTGCCAAGGCAGTGCTGCCACTGGCGAGGGCTCTGCAGCCACTGCCATGGCTGCTGCGTGCCGTCCAGCGCTTCTGGCAATCAACACCGCAGTTGTTACCGACCGACATGAAGGCAAGCGTTGTAGCCCTTATCTGGCATCCGGCTCACTGCAGTCAGGTTCAGACGGGTGCCTCTGGAACAGAGAATGAGTATTTATGAGCTGGAAGTTTTTAAGCGCATGCCTTAGCGCCATGCGTGTTCAAACCCATCCATCCCCGCAGAGCAACTGCAGCTCTCTGCTGCCGGTACGAACAGGTAAACCCAATCGGACTGCCTCTCACAGCCATTTTTACACATATGAAAGGCTGTGCAACAAGCTGGAGGGTCAGCAGACCTCAGATCTTTAAATTAACCCTGTATGTCTTTATATAAAAGCAACACTTATCTTTAGCACAGTTTATGGGACATGGATTTTGTGTGCTGTGTTAGTGCAAATTAAACATAATTAATTAACAACTGCCAATAGCACTCTTTTCAACCAGCAAAATGCATCACTACATCCTGAAAGCTGTTTAGCACGACCAAGGTTAAAATGCAGATTGTTTTTAAGATTTTCAGTGCATTTGCTGTCAGATAAGAAGTGCTAAGTCTAGCGCTGGCAAGTGTGAGCTGGCTGGACTGGGAACCTTCTTCATACCACCATCAGAATTACGGAGGCTCATTTGAAAACACCTCAGTTACCTAGCTGTCATCATGTCAGTAACAGAAATATGATGGGAGGGGCGGAGATGTGGAAAGGGGATAGTTTCCTCAAACATCACAAGCTGAGTAGAGATGCTCCATTTCCAAACAGGTCTGCCCAAGCCATCCAGGAGGAGAGCATCTTGTCTCAAAGTCATGGCAAAACCAAACCAGCCCCAGCCCTGCCCGGCGCCCTTCAGCCTGCCTTGGCTTTGGGCCCCCCTCCGAGCACTGATCGACTCCTGCACCCCAGCTTGCGCAGGGACACCCGGGGGTGACAATTCAGGCAGTCAAAATCACACCAGCCTCCCACCGAGCCAGCTCTACCTGTCACAGCCACACTGGCAAAAACAAGCACCATACACGGGCACACATCATCTGCAACCGATTTTACAAGATGCGGTATAAAAAACACACAGCAAAGGCAGGATCAAGCCTTAAGTGTTATGGGCTCCTTCATTTATATGAGCAGCTCCTGCTACGTGGTCCCCGCTCCACCCTCAGGGTGCCAGAAGCCTCTCCCTCTGTCACTTCTTTTTGGGGTGACACTGAGCCAGTGCACAGCAGAGGAGAAGCTGGATGAGCAGCTGTGGCTCTCCTGCTGAAGTCCTGGGACACGAGCATCCGTCCCTTTGTTCTTGAAAGGAATGGGGATACAAATCTGTGTTGTCCAGCTAAGTGCAGAGAGCTGGAATGGCAAAACTGAGCAATATTTGCTAATTGCAAACTTGAGACCTGAATCCAAACTGGATTAATGCACCGAGTGTAAACATGGGCAGGGAGAGAGCTTTAGGCACTCCAGCATCTCGTGGCTAATTAAAACTGGGAGGAATTTGTCTCAGCAAGTTGTGAGCCATTTACTTCTCCAGTGTGACTAAGGCACCATGCAGTATCTAATTTACCAGGAGGGGTGATGTGCTGCCAGCTAACCATGTTTCTGCAGTTGAGGTGGGCTAATTGAATATAGTTCAATGCTTCAGGGCAATCCTGCTTGCCAGGTTACCTGCACCTTCCCAATCCCAATCGGCCTTGCAAACAGCAAGACAACCCAGTGGGAATTTTAATTGTGAAAGAGTATTCAAAAAATCCTGACAAAATCCAAGGGCTTGACCAGAACAACGGGTTCTTGTGGTTTTCTGCATTGCTGGAAAAACAGCGATGCAAATTGGGTTCTTCTCTTGCAAACAAGCAATGCTGAAACATGCTCTTACCACTTGCAGGACCTCCAGGCTCTCAACCTCCTCCGAGTGCTGTCTTTAGCCACAGTAGGAAAGTTGCGGCACTGCCTTGTCTTGTACTAGTGATGCAAACATCAAGATGAATTTCTCCATAAATAGCTCATTACCAATGATTCTTTCCTTCGTCTCAGGCTCCAGCAGAACAGAGGGAAGTCACTCCGGCACGAGCTGCACATCTTATGGCAAAAAGATGTTTCTCAGAGGATACAACTGAGTTACAACAGACGCTGGTCTTTGGGAACTGCCCTCTGCACCCCACTGCTCTCCTTGGGGAAGGGTGGAGGAAGTCAGAGGTCCCACTTTCCGTTTCATTTCCCCATTGTTTCTCTGGGCTGAAAATGCTTTTTTCCTTACTTTTCCGGCCCAACCTGACTCACAAGCTGGGCTCATCCCGGTTGTCGGCTGGCACCGTTTTGCAGCTATGCCAGTTTCAGCTCATTTGCTGAAGCATCAGTGTGGCACGAGGGGCTCTGCCCTGGGTGGGGGTAAGAAACCAGCCACCTTTCAGGGTTTTTGGGGGGTCCCCGCATGCCAGCAGCCTCCAAAGGTCCCTTTCTGAGCACCCAGGAATCCCCACCTGCCCCCATTCCCCTGGGAGAGCCCACATAGAGGGGAGGTGACCTCGTTGGTGGGGCTGACGCTGTCACTGCTATATTTTGCATGGGTTCGGTGGCACCCGTCCACAGCCAGCGTTAAAGCCAGCCAGCCACCGTTTCTGCAGCAGAGAGGCTCCCAGAGGACAGGCTGAAACTGTTCATCTGGAGACAGAGATCATTTTTAGAGGGAGATCCTGTTAACTTCTCAAAATGAGGTAGGTTTTTACCAACACACTTCCCCAGCCAAACACACTTGCGGTACCAAACGCATCACTGAAAGAAAAGGACTTGCTGTGTCAAAACGGAGCTGTGGTTTTCAAAGCTAACAGGGAGAAAGCACACTGTAAATACCTGGAGGAAGCGCAGGCATGGCTTATTAATAGACACTTGCTGTGAGACTTTAGGCTGTACAACAAGGCTTTCACTGTCCTCCTGATGTCCTCAGATGCCCTGTTCCTGAGCACTAGACTCTTTAACCATGCAGCACACCCATCAGACCTGCCAACTTACAGATAGGGCACAGAAGATGGGTTAATGCAGCCTATACCAGTGCTTTAACCACCAGAGCATCCACCATCCATCCTCAGCTGGTGGGGGGAAGCTCCTGTCCCTGGTTCCTATAAAGGATCCAGCCAGGGATTTTGATGGGCACAGATCAGGGCCTGAGGAAGGCAAGCAAGGATGCCAAGTAGGGTCAGTCCCTGAAAATCTGAATTGCAGGGGTTTAACATTGCCTGAACTGCAAGTAGCAGTTAATGTTGTTAACTTTACACCCCAGCTCAACCACTCATTCCCCAAAAGGCTGCACAAAGTACTTGCTCTCTGATTTCTCTCCTGTGCTGCTGCATAGTGCTGCTGTCAAGACAGCTTCTGAGTTTTCCATCAAAAGCAGCTCCCTGATATTTAAGGCTATTATAAACTGGACCAGATTGATGCATTCCTGCATAGCAAAGCCTTCCCCAATATAGGGTGTCTATATCCTTTGACTTCTTTCCCCATGAAAGCCATAACAGAAAATGAACACCCTACTTAAGTGAAGGAACAGTAACCAGTCCATATGCTGCTACGCTATGGGCACCTCAGCACAGTCACACAAGTTGTATTTCTTTTTTTCAGATATAGGCTTTTCTACCAAACAGAGCATCAGACAATAGGGCTGGTTTTGGAGAGGGGTTGGCTATTTGCCTAGGGAGGGAGGGAGGGAGGGAAAACAGCCCTCCTGCCCTAAGTGATGCTGGTGAGAGCTGGTCCATGTGCAGTAAGGGAGCTTCTCAGAGTATCTTCAAACTCATGAGCTATTCCAGCATTTCTCCTCCCAGCCTGTAGATTGCTCAGAGCCCAGAGATGCACAGACTTGTGTTATTAAACGGCTATTTCTGTTTACTTTTTTATTTTTAGGAAATGTTACGGAAACATTCACCATTAGTGCTTGGAGGTAATGGAAAAAGAGGCAAGCTCCAAATTCTGGGCGATGGGGACCTCGAGGCAGGCAGCCAAGCTGGGCTGGGATGTAGCCCAGCTTCCCTACTGTGTTTACAATCTGTGCCCTGAGCAGGGACATGAATGAATCACGGCAGTGTCCTTGTCAGCCGCAGAGCGTGCAGCAGGCTGGTGCTCTCCCCCTCCGGCTGGCCACACCAACCCCTCCCCGAGGGGTTAAAAGCATCCATGTGCCGAAGAGGGGCTGGGATCAGCAGCAGCCAACCTAAACAGAACCATGCTCAAAGAGATCGTTGAGCACCGAGGGATGCTACCCTTGCCTGGAGTGCTGACCCGAAGGGACAGGCAGCGATGGACAGCCTCTCCCCTTTGGTTCGCAGGGACAGGAGGCAAGCTGGGTTTCTTCTTCAAAATTGTTTTTGTGGCTTCATGTTGAATCCCTCCCCACTTTCTTCAGCATTAAATGTCTTTAAAGGGTCTCTTTGCTTCCTCCAAGTGCTTGGAGCTGGATTGTCCCTTACGGGGCCAGCTCTGGCCCCATCCCTAAAAAGGGGGGGTTAAATTAAAGGTGAAATCTGTGGTCTCAGCACTCTTTTTACTGCTCCTGAGTGCTTGTGGTATAAGCTCAGGAGCAAGCAATACCTGGATCCATGCATTTGTTCTTTTGCCTCTGCTGGATGTCGGGCGGGCTGCGGAGAGGAATATCCTGAAAGACAGAGAACAGGAGTGACCCCAGACTGAATAAACCCATTGCGAAATACATTCCTCTGACACCTGCTTGCTGAAGGGGAAGCACGGCGGGGATATGAGTTGGGCCCTTAGCAGCACCGTGCCCTTCCACGCTTCCCCAGCGTGGGGCTGGGCTGGCTCTAACACACCCTGACACACTCTGGTGCTGATGAAAGGGCTGGTGGATACGTTCCTCACCTGATTTCAGCAAGGCTGCCATGGTAATCCATGGGACCTGGAACCAATCACCCTGAGAGCGCCACAGGTCTCGACCCAGCAGCCACATGGCAGAAGCCGTTAACGTACCCGGCAGTAAATGAAACCCTCTTGAGCAGCAGCATCAGGGTCACAGAGGCTCAGCTAACTTCTTCCTGCCTCTGTCCACCTCAGACTGAAAGGGACATATCAGAAACAGGACCGGCAATGTCACCCACTGGGTGGTGACTGCAGCCCTGTCACCTGGGGGTCCCGCCTGGGCTACCCTCCCCTGCCTGCTATGCCCCCACAGTGGGCAGCACGAGGGGCTGCCCACTGCTCCAGGGAGCCACTGTTCAGGAGTAACCACTGGTGTGGGAGCTCGCTAAAGAGAGAAAGCACATCTTTGGGGGAGGCTTTTGTGTTTCAGAAGCTTTGGCAAATTTTAAGTAACTCCAGTGTTGCCCTTTACAGCAATCAGCTGAGTATTTCTGCAGTATCTGTCAGAAAACCAAGTGTGCCACCAAAACTCAACTGTGATAAAAAAAAGACAGAAATCATCTTCTAGGTCAAAGTCATCATATTCCCTCACTGATTTTTATGTGGATGATATCATAAAAGCCTAGATACCATATTCCTTCACACACCCACAGGTGTGTGACAGGCACACATGCTAATTGATAGCTAATGTGTCCTTCTTCCAGGACTTCACCAACATTGAAATGCTCCTGTCCTTTACAAGCTCATTTCCCAAAGCACCGGCTTCGACCTGTGAGAGGCCGTTGAACAGCCCATCCTCTCTGCAGCCCACACTGGATGCCAATGCCAGAGCAGCGGGGCCACAATCGCCCCGTTGTGCAAAGCGCAGTGCACTGCGTGCAACGCAGCGCACTTGATCGCAAAGACCTGAGACGTGCTTAATAGGACTCTTGCAGTGTTCGCCTGCTAAGAGCTTTAACTTCTTACTGCATTATGCCAGGGTTTAGGCAAAGCAGGGTTCCCAGCAGGGTGCTGGATAGATTTCCTTTCCCATGAAAAGAGACTTACGCCTTCACATTTGTTCCTTGTCCCCAAATCCCATTCTTTCCAGGTAGAGGAGAAAGGAATTTGATGGATTATAATTAAGGAGGTGTTGTTCTGAGTGGGGAGTGGGGACAGGAAGGTTAATGTAGGATGTGGCTGCATTGCCTAAGGAAGAGATGCTCTAATGGGAAAAACCTTGTGAGAGGAGAGCTTTAGGGCTCTTCTCCCCTGTGTAGCAGGTGCGTACTTACAGGCACACACTGGTTGAGTTTATTTTGGCTGGAGGGGGACACTGGACTTTAGTAGGTCCCCCTCTTACCATGCAGTGATGCTCAGCAGTGGTGAGCAGCTATAGCAGAGGGGTATTTGCACTACTTGCGTTAGGAAGCCCCACTGCATCTAGGCATCAGGAAGAAGCTGCTAACAGGACCACATAGCTCACATATATAATAACATATAAGTAACTGCCAATATATATATAATATAACCCTTCCTAGGCCTCCAGCACCATTCACTCCAGAGCCCCAAAGCACTGTACAAACAGTAATTAAAACTTCCCAGCCCCCAGCTTTGCCAGTGGTGCTGAATTCATTTTCCAGTGTGGGAAAATAAGCCTTGCATGATTAAGAGAGACAACGCAATTTCAACAGCAGGAGAAGTTAATGGTGAAACATAAGCTGCAGTGTGAACCCTGGTCCTTCACTTCCACCAGGAGGCTCTTCAAGACCAGAACGAGCGGTTGGTCTTTTCTCCATCATGTACGCTACGCCTGTCTATCCCCATAATGTGCAACACAAGCACCAGGTACCTCTATTCACTCCCAGTGGCTACAATTCAACTTGCTTTGTAGAATTAAAGTCTGCAGGGAAGTGGGGAGCACTGGAAGAACAAGGCAGGAGATGCCTGCAACAAGCCCCTTGTCCAGTTCCTCCTCTTGGAGCATCTCTCTACCGTTATCCAGCACTACCAAGTTCAGAGCTCCTCGTGCCACCCTGCTGACCACACAGCTGATTTCCTTCCCCAGAAATGTGTTACCAGAAACATCCTTCAAGAAAGAAAGGGACGCTGAAACATGCTAGAGCTTGGCGTAGTTCAAAGCTTGCCTGCACACCAGAAACACTGACCCTTTGCTTTCTGGTTTACTTAACACAGTAACAAGAGTCCAACATCAAAATGTCCTGTCCCCCTCGTGGTTCCTGCCTGCTCCATGCTCTCCAGGAACCCTTGGAGAAGAATCATGCAGTGTCGGTTGTGGACACAGCCCCTGGGTTCAGTATGAGCATGTAGGAGCTACTTAACAACACGTGCTGCTTCAGGTGCCAGCAGACAGACAGTAAAGAGCCCACGGCGGGTTGCACCTGATGACAGGGTTTCACTGGAGCCCTTGGCCAACATCTCTCCCTTCCCATGGTTAATGTGCTGGTTGCCAGTGCGGACCCATGCAATGCCTGGTCCCTTCCCTTCCCCTCTATCCCACCACTGCCTTGCAGGTTGGCCAGCCAGACCCACCTCCTCTTAACAGCTTAGCGAATGCTTAAAGACCCTTCAGGAGGAAAAAGTTATTTAAATGCAAAATTACATTTCTGCCTCAAGGAAACTGGGTATACCCCTGCTTTGCTGCCACTGCCAAGCCTGGAGCCCCGGCCTCCAGCGGGGTTCCCCTGGGGCGGACATCGGGCTGTCTGGAAACCCCAGAGGGCTGCCGGGCTTGGCGAGAGGTCCCATCGCAGAGGGGAAGGGTCCAGACAGCCAGAAAGTCCAGCCTCCACCCCACCATCATGGCTGTTTCCAGATGCATGCCAGCACCACCTGTGTCTGCTTGCTCTGGGGAGCGCTCCCATGGTCTCCTAGCAGCTGGGGAAGTACTTATGGAGCTGGCAGTGCTGCAGGGAGGGTTATTTAGTTATTTGTAATGGATTTTCCATACCTGACAATATTTCCAGCCCTCAGTTGAGAGACAGAGAGACAGAGACTCTGCTGGGAGAAGGGCTTTGGTGAAGCCTGTGGTTTTGCAGTTCAGCTCTGGAGGGGGCTGGGGACTCGCTCTGTTTCTCTCATCATCCCTGCAGGTTGATCCCCAAGGAGAAGGGGATCTGGTTTGGGCTAGCTACACTTCACGTTTTAAAGGGATGGTCTTCTGTAAAGGAAAAGAGAGACCTGGAAATCTGCTGCTTTCATTATGCTTTCTTTGGGGCTAAATTAGTTGCTAGAAACCAATGCAACCATGAAGAAAGTAGCCCGTGGGACTCACAGCACCTAATTCCTAGTAAAGATCTAGGAAGAGCTGGGAGAGAAGTATCAGCATGGCAACAGGGAGTGTTCCCTGTGGACGATGTGATTTCAAATGAATTTCTCCACAGAGGGGGTTTCCCACTCACCCAGCAGGCTTTGAGGAGGCTAGGCAGGTGTAGCAGAGAGGGGACTACCCTCCACCACCAGTTTCGTAGTCCCTGCTCCATCACCCTTCTAGGACTGGAAGTGCTTGCTTTTCACTCCAAGCCAAAATGATGCCAAGCTACAAGTATCAAAATCCTTCAGGCCAAAGCCACATTCTTTCTCTATTCTTGCTCTGGTCTGAAAGGTGATTTCCCAGCTCGAGATGCACAATCAGGGCATCTGACCGTAAGAAAGCCATCTGTGATGCTCCTAGCAAGACCCTGCTGCCTGGCACAGCTGTGCCAGTTCAGTCCTGCCACTAACTTCAGCTCCTTTATAGCAGCAGTGCTGGTGGGCAGAAACTGGGCTGAGCTGGAGCTGGCAGGGCACAAGGTTTCTGCTTTGGCGGTACCCCTCATTTCTGACTTACAAAGGTGCTAGAATTGTGACAAAGCCACGGGGTAACAGGAACATAGCTCCAATAAAGCTGGTTTCATGAGAAATGGTTTCCCAGATAGTAGCAGAAGATGGAGAGCCCACCCTCACCCAGACACACATGGCTGAAGGCCACTTCTGCCAAGAGAGAAGGTGGCACCAGGCTGAAGAATAGCATTTGTCTGAACTAACAGGCCACAGAGACATTGGAAGGAAAGTTTTCTTTGGTGCAAAGGCAGCACATCTCTGCTTTCACTTACCATCCATCCATGGCAGCTCTTTCCTCCTCTTGGCACATGGTTCTCATCCCTCAGCTGACGTCTCATGGCAGAAAACACTAATCACATCCTTCTCCTAAGATAAGACAACATGAAAAGAGGCTTGGCAGAGGACAAGGGACCTCCCGGCAGCCCCTGCAAAGCTGACCTCGTGGCCTGGGGTCCCCCCCCAATGCAAATCCCTGTGGTTCTTGTTTGCTGAGCTGGGACAAAGTGGGCACCAAGGTTTTAGCAGATGTTGGTTAGAAAATAACCGTGAGAAAAGAATAAACCAATTAATTGCTGACCCACTGACAGCCAACATCTCTCCCCCACCTCCCCCCACACAATAAAACCTGTCTCCACAGCTCAAGCAGATTTAGGGTGGCTGCAAAGAGCCTAGAGGAGGAAAAAAAACCTTTCCCACTCCAGCTAATAATATTTCCAGATAATCTGTTTGAGGCAGCACCCTCTGCGAACTGGGAAAGCCTTTAAGAGCCGTTAACACCTTTATTCAGACTTCCTCATCCTCCCCCAGACAAGCTGTGATTAATTATCCAATCCCGATCCCCCTGGGAAACAGCACTCGCTACGGGCGTTCATCTGAGGATTTGCAGGGTCCCTCTGCGAGAGTGGCTCCTGCTCTCGCTGCTGGCTCCAGATAAGCAGGAAAGGACTGACAGGGAATAAACTGCTTCCAGCCACGTGTTTACGTTGGCAGGCATGGTGGATGGTGGGAGGAGAGGTTAATGCGGGGTCTAGGCAACGTTCATGGCTTTTTCTTTTGCTGGTGTCCGCAGGCAGCACTGGCTGGACTGTCCCTGGAAGCCCATCTCCAAGAAGTTGCCACTGGAAGTACAGCCCATTTGGTTCCCACCTGGATTTTCGCAGCCCTCCTTCCAGCTTTGCCGCTCTCCGACTCAGCTTGCTCTGAGGATACTTTCTTTCCTACCAGCTCCCAGTCCTACCAGAGGTGTTGGGGATGGAGAAGGCAGGGAGGAAAGGGGAATTACTGCCTCTTGGGTTGCTGCAGTAGCTGGGACACTGCACCCGAGAGGTGCCCCTGTGTAGGCTATTGCAGACCAATGCAGCTCAAAAAACTCATCTTGTACATGCACTGTCCCACCTGTGCTACATTTATCCATCAAACCCTGGGCTTTTTTGCATCACAGGGTAACTCTCCCATCCCTAAGGCTGCACACAGCCCCTCCTGGCCATGCAAAGGGAGGATATGAGCTGCTCCAAGGTCATGATATCACCAATTTACCAAACCAAACAGTGGCAAATCCCCTTCGTACCAAATGCCAATCTCTGCTGCATTACAGATAACAGTAAGTCCATGTTCATCCATCACAGCCTTTCCTCCATGGTAGCTGCAGCCCTCAGGCTGTGTAAGGATTAACCTGTGAATGCCCACCCTGCCCCGAGCCCCTTTGCTATGGCAGGGTGGAGGCACAGGTCTTCCAGGGGGACTGTGGTAGCAGCATGCACACGTTTTATGACTTTTCTCACTGTGCAAAGGCCCTACAAATCCCCCACCTTCAGGGGAGACCTGCAACTCCCCATCACACCCACAAGACCTACCTGCATGCATGCTGGGAGGGTGTGAATGAGGGGTGCACTGTGGGGCTGGCACGTCCACACTGCCCAGCCACAGGGAACCTGTAATTAATGAGTCAAATGCCATGGCAGCCTTCCCTTTAGGTCTTGAGCTGAGGTTTCATTGTTTCATGACACTTGGAGGAGCTCCTTTCCATTAAATCTTCCCCCTTTGCCACCCAGGGCTGTCCAAGAGCTCACCCCTGTGCACCACATGTTGTCTGCTGGTCTATTTACATCTGCCAAGGGCAAAAACTCAGAGACATCCTGGTCTGCCACCACGAAGCAGTATCTGCCATCACCGTTTTCTACCAGCCACCTCGAGAAACCTTCAGCCAGGAAGTAAAAGCAGAAGAGAGCAGGAGAAGCTCAGAGGTCCCGGCAGGTTTTGCAAACCTGAAAACCATTGTCCTCTCCTAAGCCTCTTCTCCTTATAACCAGAACAACACACATAGGGCATTTTCAAACAAAACAAAACAAAACAAAACAACTTTAGATTCATAATCTTGTGTGCACTTTGAAAAGGTGCCAAAGAAAGAATGAGGAGAAAGAGGGAACATGTCTGCCAGATGGGTGCCAGCTCCCCCAGGATGCTTCACAGCCCCAGGTGTTGGTTAGCATCACATCTACGCACTCTGCTTCGTGGGCTGGGTTTGGTTTCAATACTCTATTTATTTTTAACCACGCTTTCAAGAAAGGGCAAAACCCCCATCTCTGAATCTCTGCAGCTTCCTGAAGCACTTGAGAAAGAGAAAGCTGAGGAGCAAGCAGGCAGTTGGGAGGGCCACAGCCCTCCTCCCTGCCGAAGGCTCCAGCCAGCCCGAGAAATGTCTCTGCCTGTCTTCCAGTCGACACCCAGGAACGATGGTCATCGAATCGACTTGACCAGGTGCTAGGGAAGTTCATGGGAGTGCAAAGCACCCACAGCTTGCAGATCTGCTCTGCTAGGTCTTCTCCAGGCCAGGGAGCAAGTGGAACACTCAGGTGCCTTCTCCGGGAAGGAAAGCAAGGGAGGATCTCCATCACAGAGGGTTCCTGGCTCCACCAACAGGGCTTGCTGTTGCTAACTGCCTGATGGTGTCAATATATTGAGAAAATAACAACCAGAGGGAATCACTGTGGGGTTTTTGCCTTTGGCACGTGAGTTGCGAGCATGCAGAAATATTAAAAAACCTGCAGACTTCGAGGATTTCTTCATGGCGAGCAAGGGACCACCAATGTACCAGGCTGGGTCCCAACTCAGAAGAGAAAGTTCTGACCAAACCCAGGACGTCCCTGGAGGAGCTGCTTTGGAGAGGTGACCTCTGGTGCACGACAAGGGTTCACGTTGGCTGTTCCTCCCCATCTGGATTGATGCATCTGAGATCTGAAAGCTGGTACCACTTTCGCCCCGAAGACGCTTGGGCAGGTCTCCCAGCTGACTGCTCGTGATTCATTTCTTACCTGGCAATACCCTCACATCTCCAAGAGCTGGCGAGCAGCCACAGGTGCCTGCGTGTTGCCTGTCTCCATTGAGGGCTGTGATGAAGAGCTGTACTATGACAGGCTCCAGTATGGAACAGGGCCATGCCCTGGCTCTGCCCACGGTGTGGGCACAGGTGTTACTCCTTTTGCATGTTACTCCTCCTGTAGCCATCCCGCTGGCAATGTACGGTGCAGATGCAGCAATGCCCAGCCCATCTATTTCAGCAGAGACAGCATTTTTTACATGGGTCTAGCCACTTTTTGGATAGGAGACGTGAGGAAAAACTAGGTGCTGCAGGAAGTGGTTTGGGTGATTTAGTAGGTGGCATCTTCCCTCCAAGTTAGCAGCACACTGAAACTCCTCAGCAGGGAGTTCAGGGCTCTGCACCGCTGCAGGTGTTGCTATTTTAATGACATCCCAAGCTTACTGCTTGTGGTCACTCAAGATCCCACTTCTTGCAAGCACGGAGGTGTTAGCTCCAGTGTCCTGAACAGGCTCCAGTTTTCAGCAATTATACTCTGCTGAGCCAAGTGCTGCAGGAATTTCTGCTGGGCACATTATTCTTCAGTCTCTTTTCCCGCTATGACTACTGAGCAGTTTTCCCAGGTGCCAGAAAACAGCATTTACAGAGGCATATAAAATACAAATGCTTCCCATTGCCTTGAAAGACCTTTTCTTGTTTTGCCCCATGCTTTCTCCCTAAGGTACACCAACCCTAGTGTCTACTTCACCTTGCTTGTGTAATTTCTCTGCTCAGCTGTTGATTTTGCTCTCCTCCAGCCCGCCTCGGGTTGTGCAGGTCACGGCCATCCCTAGCTTTGGCTGAATTAGTGCATCACGCCAGACCTCATCTGCCCTGCTCTCCATCACCACCTAGGAAAGTACCAACTGCACCTTGGTCCTTGACAGGAGATCCCAGCTGCTACCAGAAAAGAAATAATCGATTATGAGACTGACATTAATGAAATATGAGACTGACTTTGGACAGACTAAAGCCATAGAAAGCATTTTAAATAATTCACCATCCTGAAAGTAAAGCATATTAGCGGGAAAGATGTTCAGGTCCTTTCACAGTGGCATTAACTTCTGTGTAACCAGAGCTGATGCTGTGAGCTGACAGCAAAATGGGACTTCTGCTTGGTAGGGAATCCTGGCATTTCAAAATGCATTTGAAAATTAATGGCCGCCCCCCCCCCCCCAATTATTTGCAAACATTAAAATATTTTGGTTTGGTAGTATCTCATACAAGAAAATGAAATCCAAAACTAAACAAAAACACAAAATGCTGAAACAAATTGCAAAACCCAGAGACACACGCTGGCAAAACATTCAGCCAAATCATTGCCTTCTGCAAAAATGCTGCTATTTTGGCAAACCCATGTTTTTTTGGGGGCAGACTGAGCCACCAGAGACTTCTGAACCCACAGCAAGTGGCAACAGAGGCTGAAGAGAGACACTGCGTGGGAGGCAATGATTAAAAAGTCACTGTTTTGTTTTTCACTTGAAACCACTCCAAGGGCCGCAGGGAAGATGTTCAAGAGCAAGAATTGTGCTTTGGCTGTCTGGAGAAGTCAATGTCAGTGCCTGGGCAGAGCATGGGGTTACACAGAAAACCCCTGCTCATTCACAAACACCGCTGGAAGTGGGAATGTCACCTGGGCAAGTATTTTAAATCTATGTCAGCAATTAAATGCAATTATGTTCACATGGCAGATATTTGTATTGGTTAAGCAAAGCTTAGCCCAAGAGGTTGTTGAGGACGTTGTGCTGGTGGCACACACTTCAGCTGCTCGCAGTGCCAGGGCGGCAGCAGGAAGGAACTGTCACTGCCAGGCAAGGGACAACTTCATTATCTTAATTATTCATATCTTCATTATGGAGGAAGCTCTTCATAGGGGAAAAGTGTTTCTTTGGAGTTGGTGGACAGGAGTGAATGAACGATGGACAAATGGCATGAGTTTGTAGCTCTGACCCTACACAACTCACATGTGGGTACACTGTAGGGCTAGATTACAGTCACAGGTCCACCCCAGTGATGTCTTCTCTTTCCAGCCTTCTTTGGAGGCCACATGGGCTTCTGGGTGTCTATGGACACCTGTGCAACAACAGCCTCATGCAAAATTCAGACACAGTTCTTTACCTTGCTATTGAAATCACTGCAGAAATCCCAGTGGGAAACTCCTCTGGGATGTGACAACACTTGTGGGACAACATTCCCGCCTGCTTCCACCAGGCCTGGAGGTCCTGCTACCAGCAGGGATGCTCTAGCTAAGTAGAGCAAGGAAACACCTATGAAAGAAACACCTTTTGTGGTTTCACCTTAAAAGGTCAGTTATGTTACCTGTCATGCAATGTGCTCAGAACCTACCACAGGTGATTAAACGGTTGGGAATGATTAGATCACACATCATATAATCCTCCCTGTACCTGGCAACATGATTAGTTATGATTCATAAATTCCAGTCGTCTTATGATTCCCAAACAGAGGTGGTATGCTGACAACTCTCTTCCACAGCTTTCACAACAGAAAACCATGAGGGACTGACAAGTGAGACCCTCCTTAGGCTGATACCCATGTCTGGGGGCAGCAGCAAGAAGGTGGGGTCCTGCCTCCTTAATTTTGAGGACACAACAAGGTTCCCTGCACCCTTCTCCACTGAGACTGTGAGATGCATGAGCCACCGCTCGTGCTGGGAGGTGGCTGGGGAGAGCAGTGACACTTGGGGGGTGAGGGGAGGCAGCCTAGAAGGGAGCACGTAGGAAAGAGACATTATTAGCTGGTGAGGGAGAAAGGGCAGTGGAGAACAGAGGCCCATCCTCTCTACCTCCACAGCAGTAGGCTCTAGGCTAGGGGTGAGTCACAACAAGAGAGCTTGATTAGAGCAAGCTTGATTCGTGAAGTGGATGCAATTACAACCTTGGATCCTCAGGGTTGGTTTTAGTAGCTGCGTTAAACTGAATCAACTCTTGCCTCACCGTGTGCTGTTGATGGGCTGTTTCTGCTCCTCTGCTTTCTTTGAAATGCTCTTGCTGCAGCTCTTCAGGCCAAGGCAAAATCCAGCTGAGCTGCTGAGGGCAAGCAGGAGCAGTATGTCTCCTGAGCATTGAAATGGAAGCACAGAACTGGCCTGGGAAGAGGTGAGCTAATCCAGGGAAGAAAAATCCTTCAAAGACTATTAAATGCAAAGACAAAAAAGATGCCTCGGGAAGATCCCGAGTGCAAACTCACGCAGGTGGGCAGCACATACACAGGAGACCACCTTGAAGGAGCTCCTGTGTTGTCTTCTTCCAGAGGCATCTGTGCTGGCCACTTTGCAAGAGAAGGAACAGGGCTAGCTGGACCCTGGATCTGATTCCAAGTGGTTCTTACCTTACATGAAACGAATAGCTGCCTGTGGATGTGGCTGGATCTCTGGAAAGCACTGCAACCACCCTAAGTACTACTGACAAGTGAGAAACATCAGCTTTGCTCCAAGCAGCAGTATTGGGTCTTCAGTAGGAAGAGCAGGAAACTCTGGGGTCAGGAGCAGCCACTGCTTCCCAAAGCTCACCTGCCAGTGACCCATGCACCCCTCAGGCCGGATCCAATACTCACCCCAACAGAGAAGCACCAGTGAAGCTGGGCAGATGGTGGCCTCATGCCCGTCCATCCTGATGTCATTAAAATTTTGCTTTTGAGATGCACTAGTGCCGCCAAGTCCACAGGTATAAAACCCCATTAAATATTTCATTTTCATCAATTGCTTTCAGTAAGTGCCTGTTGAGGAATTCAGGGGAACGTTTTCTCTTTGACACTCTTTTTTCTCTTTTTCAATTATGAAAGATGGCTAAAAATAAAAGGAAATTATACTGTTCAGACATCTCTGGAGGTGGAAACAGAAGGGGCAATCGTCAAGGAGAGCCAGGGAAGAGATTTTGTTAGATGTAAAGAAAGGCTACTTATTACCGACAGAAAATGTCAGGAGGAAGCCTGACTTGAGTAGCTGGAATCTGTCATTCCCCTTCTCTATTAATAATTTGGCCTCAACTATTCAGGGTCTGAGCCAGAGTACCAGAGTTAAGAGTCATGACAGTCTCTTTCTCTGATTGCAGGGGGTTGGGTAACCCTCCTAAATCTCTCAGTTGTACACTTTTTTTTTTTAATGCACATTTTCCTTTTTTTTTTAAACGCAGGAGCTCAGCCTGTGACACGAAGATGAGTCTTTTGGGACACTTTTTTTAACGCAAGAGGCTTGGGCTGATAGCCTAGGGCTTATTACACACTCAGTAAGTCTATGGGATGTCCTGATGTTGATAATGCATTTACATTTTGTAGCGAAATTGACCTGGTTGAGAGCAGGGCTTGGACCATCAGCCTTTATGGATCAACCTTTTGAGACAAGAGACTTATTCCTCTGACAATCACAACAGGGTGCTTAGCCTCTCCTACAGACCAGCATCAGAGGGACATGGCTGAGCTGCAGTAACCATCTCACTGCACATTTTTAGCCCTTCACAACTTTTCCAAGTTTAAATCTCTTTTAATGAGTAATACAACTTGCATTACCAGGGATTCCCCTTGGGCTCAGAGGGTGCTCTCCCCCAGCTCCCCATGCTAATGCAGTGGAGTGGAATTGCTCTCTGACACGCCTCTCTCAAGACGAGTACCCAGGAAGCCCACCCCTCTAATTTCTAGGTGATCTCAGTAAGATGATTATCCATGTTCTTCAGAAAATCTAAGTCTTACAGGGTGTTTTGCAGGGCCACTCACTGACCTGGCCAGCAGCCAAGTTGCACCATCACTTGATGGACAGCCATCCTGCCCATAATTTTCTTCTACTCAAAGTCAATTTTCAGGTCTTGGGCTTTTCTTAAATACACTCAGTCCACTGAGGCCATGGTGAAGCTTGGGACAGCCTATTTCCCAAACATCATTAGGCCAGTTGATTGGGAAACATGGAAATAACTCTCACTTCTGGAGGAGTCCGACCTTTCCCAAGCACTGACCCTAAAATGAGTTCCACCAGATCTCACAGCTGCATCACGTTTCAAGGGCTAAGCTACTCCTTTGCTGATGCCTGTTTATCAGCCGTGATAAAAAAAGGAGAATGATAAAATAAACCACTCACCTCTGTTATCATCTCAGGGACAAGGAAGAAGGAAGAGCCATAGAAGATAAATGCAAGTCTTCTGATGATGCACGTCTTGAAGTGCTCCAGTATTGCTATGATCAAGGCAGCATAACTACCGGCACAACGCAGAGAGGAGAAGACATCACGGAAAAGTAGCAACTTTGGTGCAGCAAGGAATGCACTGAAACACCAAACAAAGGTTTAATTACATGAGGAATCATAACTGATGAGGGTAATTGTGTGTGTGCCTGTGCTGTCTGACTGCTGATCTTTCCTCTGTCCCCCAACATGCATGGCACAGACTTTGGGGCTCTGGGTTAACATCTGGATCTCCGGTTCCATGTGAGATGCAAATTCTGCAACAATTTTCAAGTGCTCTGAAGTTTCCAAGGCTGCTGTACGGACTGATGACATGGGCTTGCCTCTAAGTAAGCCCTATAAATTTGCCTCCAGAAAACCAGTGGACTCATTCCACTTCCAAAGGACAATATATTCTCTTTACATGCCCTTGTTTTTTTTCAAGCCACATCCTCCAGCAGTGCTACAACTTACACCATGGAGGCTCCTTATTGAGAACAACGTTAGGTTTGAAACAACATCAGTGTGCTCACATCTGAACCTGTTCAGCTTCTTTAAATAAAAAAAATAAATCTACAGTTTTGGGGTTTTTAATAGCAGGCTCATTTGCTGAGAACGATGAGACTCATGCCATGTCTGAGAATACAGCTAGACCCATCTGAACAAACACAGTGTTGGGCAGCGGTCACCTTTTTCGGCAGGTCTTCAGTGGACAGACCACCTCGCCCACAGCCACAAAGAACATCAGCATATTGAGAGGCCCCTAATGTGTTTAAACATCATTGTTTAAACACATTGTGCATTTAAACATTGCACATAAAGAGACAGAGATGTGTCCATTTGCTTAATGAGAGCTGAAATCAGTTCAGGCCCTGATGCAGCTCGATTTTAGAACATGTACTAAGTGGCCTTAAATGATCTATTGCTTTCAAAGCAAACCAACTTCCTCCAAGGAAGCGCTACAAAGATATCAATTTACTGGAGTTCAAACAAAATATGGACAACCTCCCAGAAGTCAATGTCCACAGGAAATTTCAGACACATGTTTGCATCATCCCTTTAATTAAATGATGCATGCTCAGTACAAGCTTCTATCCTTAGTAAAAATCAGTGTCACTAATAAAAATGAAGAGAAGACATCAAATTGATAGGGGACGGTGTTAAATGAGTCCCCCAGACTGTGGGATGTCACTGCTGGGTGTCACCAAGCCATTGATCCAGTGTATAGAACGACAAGAGATGACAATACAGAGCCCTTACCAATTGCTCCATCACTTGGGCAGTGCTGGGAACCAACCTTGCTCTGCCACTCTCCACAATACTGAACTACACCTCATTTAAGTTCCTAACTGAACATATATATAACATACTGAGTGCTTTTGATCTGCTCTGGCCTTGAGTAAAATGTATGTCTTGCACTCCATACAGGTGACCAGTGAAAAGGGGAGAGCTGGAAAATACGACACCGAAGCTGTAGAAGACCCATGGGTGTTTGTTATCTCTGTTTCTTCTCCACTGCAAATCAAGGTCACAGGAAGTATAGTAAAATTACCACAAAAGGGCACAGTCTCATTCTGTAGATGGGAGCTGAAATGCCTCTAGATCTTTCTTCCCCTCCATAGCATCTGTTTTTATACATCCCTTTAGCAAAGCGCTCTGCTCTAATTGGATTGGGCTGTATTCTCTGAGCCACATGCGCTACTTTTAAGTGATCAGAGGCTTAATTAGCCACAGTCTTCCTCACATTTTAAGCAGCCATTTTAAGTTAAAAACATTGCGCATGTTCGGTGTTTTTGGAGAACATTCCTATGTTAACCCAAATGGAAAAGCACCTTCAGCACAGCGCATTTTCTGCAAAATTACCACTAAACAGTGAAATGGTCCAGCCAGTCCCTGGTACAACTTCTTCTATTAGTAGATGTGTTGAGCCCTGGGAGTTTAAGGTGTTATTGCACACACTTTGGCCCCACAGAGTTCGTGTGAACAGCCTTGCACTTTTGCTTGTTCTCTGTTTTCCTGAGATAGCAGATAATCGGTGCTTTCCTTCTAAACAGCTGGACTTGATAATTTATTAGAAGGGAAAAAACGTTCTCTGCTAGCCAGCAGTCTTCACCTGCCCGCTGTCATGTTTATAATGGACCACAGAGGAAGACTGCAGAGTGATTTCGAGGTAGGCATCTTCTCATTGCACACAAACAGCTTTTTACCAGGACTATTCCCTGCACAAGAGGTTTTCTTACAAGGGCTCACTTCCCTCGTGAGCAGCAATGAAAGTGCAGTATAATGTTGCCCTGGGAGGCAAGAGAAAATAGGAACCATAATGAAGCTGGATAGCAAGGGAGAGATGTTCTGCAGGAGCTGCACTGTAACTGGGCTCATGATTGACAGTGACCTTCAGAGAAGAAGAGGCAACCATTCAGACCTCCTGTGAAGAGGGGATTATTTCCCATTACTCTTTTTTTTCCAAACTTGTCATCTCTCTGCCAGATCTAAAGAACAACGCTTCAAACAAACGTGCTTCATCCGTAGTCTTGCCTGGCAAGTCACAAAACGACGGGCACAAAGTACAATTATGAAGTAATCATGCAAAAAGCCTCTGCCACGGGAAACGACCCAGCATGGCACAAGATCGCCTGGGGAGATCTGCATGTCATAGGTGTGGCTTTCCTGGGTGCAATAAGCTGGCAAAGCTGCAGCTATTTGATATATGCATGCACAATTTAGCTCCTACACAACCAGCAGCAGTATGGGGGGTTGCTCTGGAAATCACTCCCTGGATGTCCTGCAGCGTCTAGACCATCTCTTTGCTTTGAATTGTAAGCCATGAACAGTCAGCCCTGGCTGCAAAGGGAAGGGATGGTGCTGGCTTCTTAGAACATGCTGGAGTGGGATTTTCCTCCCAAAGGAACCCAAATCCCTTTATAGCACATTCACCCCATGGTGGTCTTCAAGAAATACTTTAGACCTTGGGAAGCACTGAGGTATAATAATAATTAGGCTCTAGAAATACCAAAGGTAGAGGATAAATAGTCCTGGAGTGAGAATTGTGTGTGTCACATCTAAACGAGATGCAAAAGACTGTTCCCCATAGCTGATGCGCCTTTTTCCATGAGGCAAACATGGAGCGCATTTTCTTAGTCTACTGATGCCAGCTTCTGGCTGTGAGAACTCATTTAACTCCAAGAATGCAGCACTGCCTTAACAAACGAGCTACCCAAGAGCACGGGTTTACATGCTCAGCTTGCTTCCATGCTTTATCTAGGCAGCAGCTGGGACGTGCTCATTTCAGGAGCACTGCTGGATTTCAGTTGGTCCTCGAAGGACCAATAATGCCACTGCTTCAAGGCTAGAGCTAACCAACGACATGCACTGGGGTACAGCAGAGACGGACTGTCTGCTGGGAGAGGCTCTTTGCTCAAAAAACCCTAAGGAGAAGGATTCGTGTCTGTGTGCCACCAGTTATATTGAAGCTATTATTGAACTGTGACAGCAGGATTCCCATCTTCTTCCCTTTGCTTTTCTCTCTTTCTCTTTCCATTCCTCTTCTTTTTCCAATGAGACAAGGCAACTGTGACATCACCAAAAGCATTTTTACCAGCCCTGCAAAGCTCTGTGCAGCCTAAGTACCCGCGTGGAGTTAGAGATGCGTTCAGGTGCACTTTGGGATGGAGGGTGTGGTGGAGCATGCCTTCCATCAGGAGTCATGTGGCAAGGGAATGGTGCAAAAATTGCCTGGTTCAAGCAAGTCCTTTGCAGGGTTTGTACTCATACAGGCAGGAGAAGGTTTGTTGAACTAGCTGGAGAGGCAGCCCAATGGTGGCTTAGCTCTTGCAGAGATGTACCTGTATCCTACGACAGACACAGGAGCTCATCTCCAACAAAGGACCTATCATATTGAGAACAAGGGAAAAAATGTGTGGTGGAAATGGAAGGATAAGGAAGACACACCAGAACATGATGGCATGCTCCAGATTCATTGTACGCCAGCTAAGGAACTCCAGCTCCCCAAGTCCTTGGAAAAAAGCAGGTCTAGAAAGGGTGCAGTAAGACTGCATAGCATGTAGTAAAGCATGTGGTTCATTCAGTGCTGAACTAAGCAGAGCACCGGGGTTCCTGGTCAGTGGTGGTGCTCTGGGGCAAGAGCAGCCTTCACCTTCCGGGATGTCCACCCCAGCGTCTCCTCAGCAGAGGAAGCCCAGCTCAACTACCAGAGATGAGCCCAGGGTGCCTGCAGGAGGGTTAGTGCCTTCAAGCTGGAGACAGCAATGAGAGGAGCCCAGCACTTACTCCTGTTTCACTCCCTGGTCCGGAGGAGCAGAGTGCCCTGGGTCGATGCTGACTGGTGAGCAAAGGCTGGAGTTAAAACCTTGGTCTGAGAGGGGAAAAAAGTCTTTGTTTCATGAACCAGTCTCCAAAGAGCATCCCTTAGAAGAATGCAGCCAGTAAGATGAAATTGCCTTCATGCTTATTAGAGATGTTCAATGAATTAGGAATTCAGTTAAGAAAATGTTCCACTGCAGGAAGCTCAAAAATTAAGGTTATCATTATTGTAGAGGAAGGAAACATTTTTAATGTATTAATTTTTTAAAATGACATCACTACAGACAACACACTTATTCTTGAATCATCCAGGCCAGTAAGGACACCAGTTTTCCTCAGCGATGGGGAACGGTGGCAAGAAGGTTACAGAGAATTAGATGATACAAAGGAGGTTTTCTGTGTGACACAGAGCTCTGGAGGACACCAGGCTGAATAATGGACCCTGAACTGTTGTCTGGAAGAGATGACAGCACTGGATTCCTGGATTTGACCTTTAGTCCTCACCTGTAACTAGCTCTATGTCTTTTCACATCAAGAGCCTGACCTAGCTGGAGGCAACATCAGTGGCTGTCATTGACTCAAACAGGGCTGTGAACCTGAAGAAAAAGGTGTTTCTGGGAACCTCCCTCATATCCCCATACCAGGGCAGGGATTTACTGCCTACATGTCTTTTTGTGGTATGTTTGCATAGCACCAACACCTGCTCCAGGGAGTGTGTGTGGAGGTCCCTGCTGCTGCCTCCGTACCTATGAAATAAAGCAACGATTCAGTTCAAAGGAAAAGGTGTTCCCAAACATCTCCCCAAAATAAGTCTGGATGGGGGACGTGGGTTGTGGTTTTTGTTTTGTTTTGTTTTTTTTCAAGGAAGAGATATCACATGGAAAACTAGGAATAGAATAAATTGCAGGGGAAGGAGTGGAGGAGGAAATTGCTCACAGGCCTTTTGCGTTTCTTGTTCCTTTTCCAAACCTCATGCACGCCACTGTTTTAATTAATAACTCTGTCACCCCTTTCAAACAAAGGAGCGTAAGGAGAATGTATTCCAGGCACGCAGGTACCTGGGGAAATGCAGTGATGGCTTTAACGTTTCGAGGCCTCATTATGAGGCTCTAGGTTTTACTCAAAAGTTGTTCTCTGCTAAGAATTACCCAAACCGCTACCTCAGGAGGTCACTTTGAAGCTGGGCTCAAATAATATTTAAAATGGAAAAAAAAAAAAAAATCAAATACATTGTTTGGAGGTTAATTAAAATAAACACACACACACAAACACAACCACCAGTGATAACATTTCTGTGCAAGGCAGCTTTGTCACTTACTTTTTTCCACCTGACACATGCCCATGATGACACACTGTCATCCTCCCCTGGCACAAAGGTTGGGAGAGTCCTGCTCCCAGACCAGACCCAAGAGGAGGAGACAAGTATCAATGCCTACTTCGGAAACTGCAACTTGCTGAGCATCAGTGATGCTCTGTACACAGCAGCAGCACTCAGACCTCCATGCAGGCAGCGTGTTGTCCCCTAGCGATGGCTGCCTACTTGGCACATTCCCCTTTGACTTCGTTTTGGAGCAAGGAGGACCACAACTGTGTCCTGTTCTGTCCAGGAGCCCCAGGAGCAGCAGCTCTGCTCAGTCTTTACCGTGTGTGGTTTGGGTTCACTGCAGAGCAATGGGCCAGTTTCCCTTTCTCTCTGTAGCTAGGTACCTGCCAAACTCGTGCTGCACATCTCAACCTGCTTCCCACCTCCATCCATCCATCCTCCTTTTACAGGCTGGGAAAACAGGACCTCCCAAGACCACATGGAAACAAGAGGCAATCTCTGGAGGCCCCATTGACCTCTTTATTTTTTGAGCAACTCTTTCCCATTTGGGCAAGACAAAGAGTAACTAAAACTATCTGCAAATACCTTCTGTGGAGGTAGCAAGTGCCTCGTGGGAAGTTGCTGATGTGATACATTCAGGCTGTCACTGATCATCACTTTCCTGCGCAAACAGTTCAATGATGCTGCTTTCCTTAATTGCATTAAAAAAATTAAGTCAGGAGATCAACAGTGCCATGAAGAATTCATGGGGAAAAGAGACAATATCCATCCACCTAGGAAGGCTGCTCCAAAAAGACAGACCCTGCAACCAGAGCTCAGGTGGTTGGTAAACGAAATGACAGAGGGACAAAATTCTCTGAAGCTGCTGTTTCCATTTGTGGTTTTAACAGCAGGTAAGATTTGATAACCTGCACATCCAATGACAGAGGTTGTACCACCAGAGGAATTGACTGTGGTTACCGATTAATTTCCTTCTGGCTGTTCACAGAGCAGCAGCTCTGCCTCCATGGTGCCCATGGAGGTCCCATCTTGTGATGGAGACATCCTCGCTTGCAACCCCACTGGCTCCTTCTCCCCCACTGGGTGAAAAATGCCCATGAAAAATTGTTTTTGTTGACCTCCCAAAAAGGAGCTTTTTAAAAGTACTGAACAAAAAAGGAGATATCACCATATCCAAAGCACCAGCAGCAGAAAATAGTATCTGATAAGACGAGCAGACTCAGCCTTTCCCCAGACACTCTCCCACCCGAACCTGCCTTCCAGCACCCCTTTGGTTCAGCAAATTCAGGACTTTCCCCCAGCAGCCAGAGAAGACATGAACTTGTGGCCCACTCCGTGTGGGGCCATGGTGGGAACTGTCTCCTCTCCGGAAGCTTCAGAGATGTTTGCATAAAAGGCACCAGCACAGCTCAAGCCTGGGTGAGTTCCTCATCCCAACCTACAATGTGCTTTTTGAGTGAGCAGTTTAAAAGGATGAGTCAGGGAAAGGATTTCACAACAGACCTGCACAGTCAAATGGTGGCTAAAGAGGAGCATGCTGGTGTAGGAGACGGGGCCAGCCGTAGGCCTGGGGAGATGATAACAAATAAGAAGTCTCCAAATGGATCCAAACATTACAGTGCAGAAAAACAAGGGCAATCCTCCAAAATCAGTATATAAGGAGGCAGCAGGGACTTCTCAGGAAGGACTTGGAGAAACCCATGATAAAAGCTAGAGACATGGGGGAAAAGAATGCACCAGAGGCTGCCCAGAAGCAAGGTTGCAGGATAAGCATGGATAGGTCCAGGAGGGGTCCCTGGTAACACAGAGTAAAGAAAGAGCACGTAACAAGAGCACCATGGGCAGGGCACGGTATCATAGATTGCCTCATGGAAAACTGCAGTGTGGGTTACCATGATCTCCATGAGAAAGGATGAAATGGACTTCAAACCAGGCACAGATGCTGCCCTAACAGAGCTCCAGAAACACTCTGGGGGTGTATGAGAATGTGAAGGCTTACAAACCAAAAACAAAAATGAAAAGACCCAGGAAAACATAAAAGGCAAAACTTGGCCGAGGGAGCAAATGGTATCTCAGAAGGTCTGTTTTGTGAATCACCATACACTGCTTCAATTGCCTTCCCCCCCAAAATCACAGTCCTCACTGTGAGCCAGTCCGCAAGGACCCAGAATTTGAAATTGGGATGAAAACCCCCATTTGCTTCCAAACAGCAGAGAAACTAGAAAAAGCACAGTGCAGTCAAATGCAAAACCATTTGCTCTTTCAACACCTACGAGCACATTTTTCTTTTTATGATCCATTTGGAAAACAGTGTCTTCTGCAAAGAACAAAAATAATCCTCCCGTCAGGCACCCCGAGGCATGGCAGTGGTCCCAGAAGCAAATCACCAGCTTCAGATCTGCGTGACGTTACGAAGCTTAATGAGGGTGACATGTACCGCCACGCACCAAACACACCTTTGGATAACGCGGTGAGGCAAGAGCCCTTCTCAAAATTGTGAGCTGCAGTTTAATTCTGGCTAATCCCACTTGCTTCAACCGTCGCAATGATGACAGCCCACTACCCCACGCCTACTGTGCTGGTGAGCGCTTGAGAAACCCTCCTAAAACGCAGTGCTTTCTTTTTTTGGCATTGCCAGATGAGTCTCCAGCACATCCTGATCTCTGCCTTGTGGCTGTTGTTCTGAACAGCCTCCAGTATTTCCTCCAGCACCTGGTAACTGGTAGAAATTGAGGGTACATTTTGGGGTGCCCTTGAAGGATTTCCAAGTCTAGAGATCATGTAAACACAAAATAAATGTGGTTTTATATTCAAAATACAACCGTAGGGTGCTTCATTTTGAGGGGGGGCATTACTACCAATGCAGCCAGGCAGAACACTGGCTTCTCATATGAACTGGGATCCTATTTGCATTCAGATTAAAGCAAGAGAAAATTGCCAGCACAGTGGGATTAAAAATTTTTATGGATCCTATTGGCATGATGTATGTGTCTGCCAAGCGATGGGAACTGAGTACAAAATTGAGAAACTTCAGCAATCAGTGGGGGAAAGGAGACAGACTGCAATGACTTTTTAATGCTTTATACATTTTTTGTGTGAATTTGATGCTCACAGAAGGCAGTTATAATAAAAGGTTTGAAAGAGATGGTGAATATAGCAATGCTTTGTCTTTCTAGAAAGACCTGACCATCTCAAGATCTCAAAGCACTTTTCAAACTCAGGGAGGTCTTAACTGCATTAGGGCAAGAGCAGTAAGTAAACTTAGGTCACATACCAAACCCATTGGAGATGCAGGGACACCAGCGTCTTGTACCTGCCCTTCAGGTGCTCTGAACATTGGAGCACTCTGCTTTTCTTCTCATAATGCAAAAACCTGTATGCACAGAGCTTGAATTTCTAACCTCCAGTACTTCCCAAACAGTCTCAAGCAGAGACCACACCGTGGTACAGATCTGTGATGACAGTGAAGAAGAAACGCACGTGTTTCCCCCTCTGGATAGAGAAGGATTTGAACACAAGCTTTAGGGAGTAAGAGGTTAAATGCTATTTCCAGTAAATATCCACAGAAAAAAACCCCACTAGAGAACAGGTATCTAAAATGACTTCACAGGCACAGAGAAAATAATAGAGAGAAAATCTGAATGCAAAAGGAAACTTAATAGAAAACTGGATGGGCAGAGATGCAACCTGGGTGTTCTAGATCCAGTTTATTACCTACTTGATTAATTTGTATTGCTTCCTTTATTTGAGAGTGGTTTATTGTGGTTCAACACCAACCTTTTCTTAATCAACTTTAAATAAGTCAAAATGAGCCTAATTTAAAATTTAATGGATGTCTATGCACCATTCTTCACAAATATAACTGGTGTAATGTCACCTCCATTTCTACTGGTGGAGCTACATGTGTTGGCAACACTTTTAAAATTGAGTTAATATTCCAGCATGAAGCACTTCCAAAGGAGACCTGCATACCCTCCTATGTCCAGGAGTGCTCAAAACTGTATCAGATTTGGCTTTAAAAGCCTCAACGCTGCTGGTTGGATTCATGCATACCAAGGCACATGTATATTGCTAATTGACTTAGGTAAGCTTTCCCCACAAGCCTCAATGTGCCTTATGAAATCGTACACCCTTTTCATTTACAGCCTGTTTCCCAACACACTGGGCTTCCAGTGTAGCTTCCACTGTCCTCAGATGGGATTCTAGAGTCCAGCATTCCCCCATCACATGCATGAAGGATCAGAAGTAACTGCCTTTTCCTGCACTTCTGCACCTCAGATGTAGCTCCACCAAACTCTTGTCCCTCCAGAGTTTTGTCTCAGCAGAAAAGGGGCACGGGGTAGAGAACAAGCAGCCAGGAGGCACCCATAATGCCACCCCAACACCCAACCATGTCCAGAAGAAGCTGCCATCAATCTATGCCAGTGCTCAGCCATGCTGGAGATGCTGGTAAGCAGTAAAGTCCTGTTACTGCTGCCTTTTCCTCCCACTGTCATGCCGCACCTTTACCAAGGGGCACCACCGGACTAGCATTTAAAGCCACCAGGTTTCCACATGACCATAAAACCAACAGAACTGCAGCCCAAACAAGCTCCCTGTTCAAGCCCTACTGAACCATTGGCCGTTGTGACTGTTGGTGGGTTTTGGGTCAGGAAAAAGGAAGGAGGCGACTGCATTTGACTGGAGCCCTGGGAACACAAAGTGGCTGTTTCCTTCATCATCCACTGCATGGGGTAGCCTAGATGTTTTACTTAAACCAGTTGCCTTTCCCCACCATACTCCTCTGTAAGCTAAAGCTGGCTCCCGAGGGCCAGGTCACCCTTATAACCCCTACCCATAATGCCTTTTTATGCATATTCTGTCTAAACCCACACTTTTAGGTATGACATCTGTCCTTGCCTGTTTTGGTTTTGTTTTCAGGTTGCACAGACACTTCCCTGGGCTGCTCCAGCCTTGGGTACCGTGGCAGCTCCTCCTAAACATCTTGGGCAGAAGCAGGGGCTGCAGCTGGAGCCCTGTCTGCTTGGCCTGAGATCAGATTACAGGAAACATCGGCCTCCCCCCAGTGATCGTTTCCACCTTTGTTAGTTTTTGGCTCCAGCATCTATTTTGATAGATGCCAAGATCTGAAAGCTGTTAGTAAGGAAATGGAAGATGGGAATGGCCACGATTTAACCCTTGCTCGGCAGCAACATTAGCCCACAGCGCAGTTTCCATGCACTGGTGTTGATACATTTAAGTAAAAAAAAAGAAAAAGAAAAAAGAAAAAAAAGGGGAAGATAAAAAAAATAGAACAGAAACTACTCGCATAGAAAAAGCAACCACTAAGCCATGTTCCAGTGCTGATCCGTGAACACGGAGGCAGGAGCCTCACCGAGGCTGGTTGCACCCAGTGCAAATCACAGAACTCACCAAAGGAGAACACGGCCCACAGGGCCAGCACCGCAGCTCTCTGCAATGACAGAGCAGGGAGAGGATGGCCACAACCCCACACGCTGCGCCCCACTGACTTCTGCCAGCACTCTGCCTTCCCACTGACCCTGGCCCTGCAAAAATGAACGTCCTCAGAGCTCTGTGTCCACCGTCAGGCAAACGCACATACACTTTTGAGTTCCCTTCACATTTGCCAGAGAAGCATAAAGAAGTTTTACTGTCCACAGAACATGATCCTAAGGTACAAAGCCATGACAAGAGGAGCCCAAGGGTTAATGTTGGGCTTTACTTTTCTGCTGGCATTTCACCAAAAAACATTCCACCCCCAGCATTTCAAATAACCACAGATAAAGCAGTAACAAAGAGGAAAAACTGGTTTAGAAAGTACCTGATAATGTCCCTTTAAACTTCCACTTCAGAGCAAAAACCTTCTTGCTTTGAAATAAATGGCTCTGGACAGGAGGAGGCAAGGGACACACAATGTATCATTCTCCTAAATACAAGTTTTAACTGAAAAAAGGAAACAAATTTCTGAGAATTTACAACCCAACCAGTATTTAACACTCCTGCCCATGTCAGTATCTGGGCATATTCCTCCCTGCACTCAAGGATCATTTTATCTGCTCTTCCTCCATCACAGTTCTACTCCACAAAAACCTAAAGAAAAGATACACAAACAAAATTCCTGATACAAATAATCACATGGGTGGGTTTTTTTTCCCTAGTTGATATAGTTGCAATTTAGTTTGCTACAAAGTTAATCCAGAAAACACTGAAACAAGGGAATGAAACCCAGGGCCACAAAGTTAAAGAGGAAAACCAGGAAAGCAAGGGAAAAATACACTAAAAGGTAACTGCCTAGTAAGGGACATGCAGCAAATTCAATCTAAATTAACTAGTGGTGGAAAACAAAGGCAGATTAGTTAAAACACACCAAATTTCTTTGTTGGGAAGCAAAGGCAGATTAGTTAAAACGCACTAAATTTCTTTGCTGGGACCCTTCTCCAGAATGAATAAATGGGCTGGAGGGCTCGACACAGAGGATGGATGTTGGGACTTCCAGCATCGGGATCAAGCAGTCCATGGGAACTGGGAATCCCAGGCACTTCGGCTTCCACAACATAAAGAAAAGTACAGAAAATGTATAGGAAAGCCCAAAGAGGTTGTTCATCTTTGTACCTCACTGGCTGCTGAGCACAACACTGCAAACAGAATGGGAAACAATGGCTTGGCAATAACAAAGGCAGGAAAACACTTATTTAGCATCCAGCTACTGCCCAACCTAACATGCATGAGAGAGCTAACACCTCCTAGAGCAGGTGACCCCACAAAATTGATGGCCCTGGCAGAAAAGTTTTGGCAGGCACTTGACCCCTGTCCACTGGCTAGCACTTGCTCCACACGTGGCGAACACAATGAGACCTCTTGCTGCTTGTGGCCTGTGTGGATGACCACTGGTGCAAGAAAATGGAGAAGAACATCTGTCACTCCTGGGAACCTCTGTATCACCATCACCTCCCTGGCATTGCCTTCCTATCTGCCTCCTAAGTCAGAGCAACACATCCATGAGATGAGTGGCTGGCCGAGCCAAGGCTGGTTGCTCCTGGGGTATCAGAGACCATCAGTGGTGCAGGGAAAAAGCCTCTCGTGGCCTTCTTGGTGAGCAGAACTTCAGAGAGAAGTCATCTGCTTGAAACAGCACATGTGCATGTCACCTGTCAGCTGGCGCTGGGCACGGCAGTCTCCACGGGAGGATTACCAGCTCCACTCAAATAAGAGTAATGAAACAATGCAAACAAGAACAGCGCTTAGTCACTTGTTCGAGTCTCACCCCCTTTTGTTTTTACAGATGTGCAGTTCACGGAAATGAGATGATTAGCTCATCAAAGCATCTGTCAAGGGGAGAGACAAACCAGCTTTTTACAAAGGCATCCAAGTGACAAGACCTGTCGGATATGGGCTGCGGGGAATCTCTCTGAGTCTTATTTTTGGATCTATTATAATCAGCCTTACCAGCTTATTCGTTATCTCCAACACATCAATGGGGAAGGGAAAGATAAATATATAAAAACTTGTCAAACATGGCAATCTGAAAATGGTAGGGTTTTTTGTGAAGGATGTATATCCTTGCACTTTTACAGCACTTTCTTTTAACAAGAGCTATACAGCTTGGCCTTTGCTTCTGGAAGATTTAAATCACTTGCCAAACAATTTAAATGGACTAAATTCTTTTATTTTTGTATTCTTAAATTGGGACACCTTAAAAAGAGTGATTTTCAGGTATCCAGTGATCAGCAGGCTTTGCAAATCAGCAACAAAACTACTCATGTGCTTAACATTGGACATGTGCTTCGTTGCTTTTCCAGATCAGGTGAGAAAGGGTGGTCAGCAGTTTCAAAGTCCTCAACTAGGGCTCCAGGGATTTGAATTAAGCACCAATCTCTACCTTGGGCTTCCCGTCCATCTCTGGACAAGCCACATCCACCCTCTGGAAGATAGGGAAAGGTCCCCCATTTGCTGTGATGAGTGACACCTCAGGACATCCCTGCTGTCTTAGGCATAATGCTCGTGAGCATGGGGAGGCTCTAGGTTCAGTTGGAGCCACACTGATGATAGGGATATATGGTGGCAATCAAGTGCAAAGGGCCATTTAGTGGCCTTCAAGAGCTCAGCAATGGAGCACAAAGGAATTTTTTTTTTTTTAATAATGAAAGAGCTGGGACTGAAAGGGAGATTACTCATTTGTTCTTAGACCTTTGTTGTTAAGCACACCACACCTACTATGAGAGCAACGGCAAGCTGTCGGCTTCACTGCCCAGTTGGCTTGGTGCCACTCAACACTCACTCAGCATGTGCCGTCTCTTCATCTGGGACTAACCCGGCTGGCGCAGAGAGAAGCGAGCGCTCGGAAACGCAGCACTACAAGTCTGCACAGCTCTGGGCACAACTGAAATTTCACGAGTGCTCAGCAGGCGGTGAGGAAGCGAGTCCAGCCAAAGAGAGATGTAGTAAGTGGAAACAAACGGAAATGACACAGCCTGGGCATGAAGAGACATGTACAGTCGGCGTGGGGAAAAAAAAATGGGTTATAATGTAAAATCAAGCATTAGCTGCCAGTGCTAACTAGCTTATGACAGCATGACAGCTCCTTGCACGTGCAGAGACAGTGTTCAGCCTCAAACAGCCGCAAGCATAAGGCACCGGAGCGGGGAGAGGGCTGGGAACTTCAAAGGACTAACTAAAGGTCTTGCTGCCTAGTCTGCTAAAGACACAACAAAATAATCATGTTTAGGAGGTGCAGGCTGGCTAATAGCCTCCTCTTCCCCTTTACCCACTCAAGTCACAGGGGAGATGAACCAGCTGCCATGCACTTCAGGCCACCACAGTTTCATCTTGGCTCATCCTTTGACCAGATGCAACAGTAGGTGCCTCCTGGTGATGACCATGGCCCTCTAAAATGCCCATGGTGTCTACCATGCTCAGATACTTCCTTATTCCAACAAACCCAGCCACTCTCCTCCCCAGGATGCTCCACCACGGCACAGGCTGAGGCGTAGCACTGCTCTCCCAACACCGCACATTATCTTCTGAAGCAGAAAAGACAACATTTGTGTTGGGCACTGCCCATCAGTGCATTTAACAAAGCTTTCCACCCTCTGCTTGCTGCTCTGTGCACCTTTCACCAGTTTTCTGGTGAGCACTGGAGTCTCTTTTGTGCGACAGGGATGATGGGGGGAGGCTTTTGCATAGGCAGCTGTATAGCCTGTCTGGCCAAAAAGGCTTTCTTCCCTCCATCCCTATTCTTATCCTTTCCTTCCTGTTTCTATTCATTCCTTTCCTATTCCTAAGCCTAAGAGCACGTCTGAGATGTCCTGTTTGCTCTAGGCCATATCTGCTTGTAAGCAGGCCAGGATCAGCAGCATGGTGGCAAGAAGAAAGTGTCCCTCGTTTGGTGGCTCTCCCCAGCCAGCAGGCCCCACTGCCTTGTTCCTGGGATGTCTTGAATCACAGTGACTTTTTGTCAGGACCTGCAGTGGGAGATGATTCAGTCCAAGCTCACGGGCATAGAGCAGACAGAAGAGCCATGTGGAGGCTTTGGTAGGTCCCTCCTCATGACTTCACTAGGCGGGATACGGAGCACTTGCACTGCGGGTGAGAGGAGGGGGAATGCTGCACCCTCACCTTGAGTAACAGAAACCAGTGGCTCGGATCCTCTCATTCTCTTCCAGCTACGTGGTGCCATTCAACCAGTGCCAGCTCTGGGCCCAAATAGACAACTAAGCCTTTCCTGAAGGTTAGAGGTGCTTATAGTTTGTCAAAAGCAGCATGGCCTGCTCCTTCAAAACAAGAGGAAGGACAAGGAAGATATTCATCAGAGCCTAACCAGTTCAACCCTCCTTGAGGTTGAGCAATTTGTAAGAATTGATTACCTGCTTCTTTTCCTTGAAGCACAGCTCAAGTCCCAGCTTGGCTGCTCCCTCATGCTTCTTCAACACCTCCTCCCAAATGTACCCTCAGCTTGTTCCAGACTTGAGACTAGATGTCAGCAAATGTCCTCTCCAGTGGGAGCACTTGCCCCGAGTTAACAGCTCAACAGACACGCCAGGCAGCCACGGGGGTAAGCAGGGGAAGGAGGAGAGGTCCACGGGTGTTGGTGATGCCTACTAGCTGCCCTGAAGACTGTGTGCTGATGATGATCAATTAGTTGGCAGACAGGAAAAATCCCATTTTCCTCTCTTTAAACATCCATGAGTGATACTAGGAGTTATCTAATACGAGTAACTGAAAGGACTGAAAAATCTACAGGGTCCAGCAACTTACTGGACTCCAAGAAGAAGCAATTCAATAACGTACTTTACATTCTCACCATTTTTTTTGCTCATTTCCCTTTTTGTCCTACACACAAAAAAGAATGGAAATACTATAGCAACTGCTAAGCATCAAGATCCTTTTGCAGGAACCAGCGCACTGGGCCTGCACTGACATAAAACTGGAGAATCAGATTATATCATTTTTCATAAAGTTGGGAGAGCTGGTCCCCAAGGGCACATACCAAGTCACTTAGCAGCTATCCTGCCATAATAGCTTTCAGCTTTCCAATATAACTTTTCCTGGGTTTCCTCCAAAAACTAGTAAGCCTAAAGCTGCCTGGAACAAGCTCACTCTGTAGAATTTCCCCCACTCGCCATTGGACAGCAGATGTGTGACTGCAGGGCTAATGCATTTGAGGATTTATTAATTAGCTAGGTGGTCTGGCCAGCAATTCCTCCTGGCGCTTCCCTTCCCAGACCTGCTGTGCGCAGTTGGGCAATTTCCAAAGGCAGCAGTGGTACCCCCAAGCATGTCTGACTATACCATTTATTATCAGTGCACCTCGGCCACCTCTCCAAGTCACACAACTTGCAGTCAACCCTCCCATAAGGCTGAGAGTAGAAATGCAATGGGCAGTACAAGTGGTAACAGCTTGGACTCGTCAAAGGAACCTAAGTGAATACGGCACCTGGCTGCTACCAAAGTTGGTGGGAATTGGGCACCTCATTGCCCTAAGTCCAGACAGAAATTGCAATCCAGGCACTCCTATCCCAACCCAATCCTGTAGGTAACTGCTCAACTCATCACTATGATTTGGGGATTAAAAATCAACCATCTACACACAGAATTTGTACCCGTTGTCTAGAAGCCAAGCAGTACATGAAGTGGTCAAATCCCAAAGGCAAATGCCTTTGCTTTTCATATTTCACTCTTGGTGACTTCTCAAAGAGCTATTATATCATCAATATCTGCATGAAGTTTATTCTGAGTGGTTACTGGAAGATTACAACTTGTCAGCAATTAGCATAAAATGAGTAGGATTTGAAGGCAGGACAGCCCATCATAAAGGGCTTTTTAGACACAGCTCTGATGCTGGTACTTAATAGAGTATTTTAAGAATCATTCCTAAACAGCTACAGGTCAACCAGATATTTTTATATAATGGATGCAAGAAGGACTGACAGTCTGATTTACAACTAGAATCCAAAGAGTTTCTTGCTTTTGAAAAGACAGTCTTTCTCCTTGTCTTATAATTTCCATTCGGAAAAACAAATCCCCTGCAATGCACACCTGGCTTTTCATTTGAGCTCTCCAGAAGGTCCTAGGGAAAGACCATCAAAGACAGCCAAGTGCCTAAATACTCCAGGCCCCTTTCGTACACCTCCTTCTTTAGAAGTCAACGGAAATAAGGGGAATAATTTTACTTTACTCTAGGGGGTCTGCATAAGACTTCAGAAAAGGTAGTATTTCTTGAAGGCATGCATGTGGATATAATCCTTCAGTCACATTCTTTCTGTTCTGATTTGGACAGTTGGTGGGTTTGTTCGTCATCTGTCACATTGGACAAATAAGGAGAAGATGTCACAGCTCCCTGGGAGTCCCCTTAGGGCCATCAAGTGATTCTGCTCCACGGCTGATCCTGAAGTTGGGACCCCATCCCCTCCCATAGTAAGGCTTTACATGCACTTTGATGCAGGGAAGGAGGAGGCTTAGCAGCATGAGAGCTTGCTCTCTTCCCTGTAAAAACACTATATAATTAATCTTGCTACCATTACACAGGTAAGGATATGAAAACTGACACAACAGCCCAGAGACAGCCAGGAGACCCCAGGTGTCCTTCACCCCATTTGCCACTGCTGAAATCTATGAGCTAAAGCTCCCCCTGTTCCACTTCAGCCCCCAAATTCTGCCACATCTCCAGTGCCAGAAATAGCTGCCTACTTCTTCTGGGATTATGATGCATTCCTTCCTCAGACTTACAAACCCATTTCCTTCTCAGTGGCAGAGGATTAAATTGCTTTCAGAATCAGCGGAAACACTCTGTGCTCTTACAAATAACGCATTAGTATTAGGGCAAATTAATCTCTGATCTCATTCATCATTTGCTTCAGTCCTCTTGGTAGACAATATATCAGTCTTTTGACAGCACAGACTTCTTACAGTCTCAGAGAAAAAAGCTTTGGCATCTGGTTTAGCCACTGCAGCTCCAGCAGCATGGGAGTACGGGGTGTTGAGGACAATCCTGCCACCGTTCTTGGATGCCAGCAATCCAGTTGTAATGACCTGCAATGGCTCTCCCTGAACGGACAACAGCGCAGGCCCTGCAAAATTACTCATTTTCGCATGGCTTCCTATTAGTAACCTTCATCAGAACCCTGACGATTCCTTGCTGCAGGTTCATCTGTATCAGCCTGCTTACACGAGGGCTCCACATGCTCCCCCGAATAACTTTCCTTCCCACATTTCTCATTGTCTGTGAAGTGGTGCAGAAGTGGATTAAATAAGCTATCATCTCGGTTAGTGATAATGAGAAAATTGAAACAAGCTGTTCCATAAATGTGATCATTATCTAGTAAATTAAATGAGATATTCAAAGTGTCCACCCAGCAATGGCCAAGGAACTTCTCTTACTCTGCATTTCTTTTATCTGGGAGAAAGAGGAAATGATCACAACCTCCTACAAACCGGAGACTTCAATGGACACACTGTCATTAAAATCATCTGGCTTTCCACACTTGCTGCAATGGACGCAGCATGGTAATTACTGGCCGTTCAAAGGCCGAGAAATTCAACTCTGGGTATTGCTGGTGCTAATAGCCAGTTAACAGGGACCAGATTTTTGAGGTTTGTCTTCTGGAGAGCGGGGCTGAGGACACCATACGTCACCAGGGTGAGAACTGCTGTCCATGCACATACTGCCTAGAGGTCCACTGCAGACAGCCGGGGGCTGCAGGGATAGCTGGGGCTTGGAAACCTACTGAAGATGCTGGGGAAAAAAAAAAGCCAACAATTTCAAAGGGCAAAGCAGAAAAACAGTTTTCTGATAGGTGGAGGAAGGAGAGGAGCAGTCAGAGCTTCATACCTGGTTGTTATTGGGATGTCATTGAAGATGGGGTGGGGGGAAAGGTGGAAAATCAGCCTATCTACCTCTTTCTGTCTTCTACCTAAATGCCTGAAACTCTAAGCCTCAGGAAATAAATGTACTTAAAAAAAAAAGACTGTGGAAATCAGGAGTTTGTATTAACTCTCTTGTTTTACCATGCAAAACATTGACAAAAAGCAAAATAATTCTCTATTTTCATTGCATTTTTCTTCATGGTTCTGTTGATCCCTTTTCCTCTTCTGAAGAGGAGGATAAAAACATGCCCTCTCCAAACCATTTCGTCCTCATCCCTGACAAAAGCTGAATGTTGGGGAGTGCCTGACTGGTCCCTTGGCCCTGGTTCTCTGTTTTGCTCTGGGATGCAGAGTGGTTTGCAAGAGACCACACGAGCGGCCTATGGGCTTTCCCAGGGCAAGGGGAGCTCCCATACCAGCAGCCCAGCAGGGCCCAGGGGTGGCTGACGTGTCCCCAGTCCATGCCAGGCCAATCTGCTCTCTTCACCCCAGTTACTGGCACACCCCGACGTGGGGTTGCTCAAAAGTATGGGATCCGCGAAGGATCCGGCCCCTGAGTGGAAGAGCAATCTCACAATGGGAGCCACGCAGAAGACATGTCCAGCGAGCTTGTATCTAACGGTGCTCCAGCCTGCAAACGCTTGTCAGTTGCTCTCACGAAGTGCAGCAGCTCTGGGTATTTTGTAGCTTATACAAGAGTCTCAACAAACTACAAACAAGTGACCAAACTGTGAAATGCAGAGCAGGCCCACGGTATTCCCAAGAAGCCAAAACTGCCTTCAAGGAAGTGTGCTGCTGGAGGAGAAGGTGCTGGGCACTCTCCATGAGAGCACCTTTCTCCAGCAAGCCCCCTGCTCTCCCTTCCCAACATATTATCCTTGGGACAGAGTAAAGATGCAGGCAAGGAGCACAACGAACTAATCCAGAATCTGGAGCTGTCTGAGCCGAAGGAAAACCTCTGTGGCAGTGGTGGAGAGCAGGAGCTGCAAGCTCCAACTGGCCATCGGAGGGCAAACTGCTCCAAGCATTGCTGCACAGTTCAACACCGGCATTGCTAACTTTGCTTGCAGTCAGACTCCTTTCTTGAAAGATAATCCAGGCATGCCTTCCAAGGAGTTTTAATTGTTCAGAAATTTTGGAAGGGCTCTTATTCCAACCAGACAGAAGCATTGGAAAAGGCAGCAAGCAAAGCAGGACACGCTGGGAATGTCCTGCAGCTCCCCGGGCCAGCACAGGAATTCCTCTTTTCCCCAATGGCAGAAACATGATGGCAGGCCTTCAGCATAACCCAGTCAAAGCAGGCTGCTAGGAAACGTTGGAGACGGTTAAAAATAGGGATTGTGCTGATCCAGTGTTAACTCTTAACAGAGAAGGCAGTGATTTCTCGCTGGGTGCAGGGAGGCACTCTGGAAGGGATTGCTGGGTGCAGACATCCCCACCAGTCTGCTTTTATTTAGCAGTCTCTCCCCTGGGCTGCCTTCGTATTTTGCAAAGGCAAAATACGCGATCGCCCCAGCTCCCCCTTGTATTTTGCTTTATAGCCTGTTTGTTTTCCTCCTAACACTGCAGAAATCAACCCAGAACGGCCATTTTCATGGCTGGCCTGTTTCCAGCACACTTTCTGCCTGGCCTGCCGTTCTGATGGCAATAAGCAGCATCAATTAACAAGGAGCAGATACTGTAGCCCATCACCACAGAGAGCGGCAGGCTGTCAGAGCGTGACCTGAAGATCTCTCTATCCCCGTTTTTGCCCAGCAGCTTCTCCTTCATCTGTCTGCACGCACGTCTCCATTCCTTAATTTCATAGCTCTTTAGCATGGAAAAGAAGCAAGGAGGCTTCTTTGCAAATATCTTTGCATCTTTTTATTTATTGGTGAATTTTAAGATGAAAATCAATTGAGCGTCTTGTACCTGGGCCAATTCCCAAGTGCTTTATTTCTTTTGAGCACTCCATATGGCCCACACTGTACAGCAATGTTCTAGCTGGGAAGCATGAGGATTATTAACATCAAGGAAAGATAAACTTAAGAGCAGAGTGCCAGGACAGCCGGCAAGCTACTCACTACCCATCTGCAGGCAGTGCCTCCAACAAGCGCTCCTTACTGCTGCATAATGCTAGGATGGAGAAAAGCCTCCCTCATCCTGAAAACTGAGAAATGTCCCCAGTACACCTCCTTCCACTAGGGAGAAGATAGGTCATGCTTGGTAAGCAGTGAAATAATGTGGAGTTTAGTTACAAAACTGGGAAGCAGGTGGACTCGTATCTGTTCTCTCCAGCCAGCCTCACTGCCACCTGAAAGCCCTCGGAGGAAATGAATGGAGTTGCTCTATTTCTCCATTCCTTGAAGCATCACGGAGCAACCGATCAGCAAAGCTCATTCAAACAGCATTGCTCAACTGGATTGTCATGGAAATCTAGTGGTTTGAAGTCAAAAGGCATAGATTGCAAATGGGTTTTGACAGGAAGGTTTCCAAGACCAGAGAGAAACAAAGCCAATCTGTGACTGACTAACCTGCTATCACACCCAGAACAAAAAACAAGCTACGAAACCTTTGAAAACTGTCACAAAATGAACTCAACATCTACCGCCACCTCTGCTTGGCTGATAACAACCTACCCTGCCCAAGCGCTAGGAAGGACCAAATAGCCCAGGCTGTAATTATCTCAGTGACCACATGGAGTTGGAGGTGCAAACCTGGTGACACTTCTTGCAGACCTGGCAACCTTCCCAGTGCCATTAACAGTTTTGCTTGAGTAAGCATCCATGAGGGTCCAGCAAGCTCCAGTAAGCACCAGCTCTGCTTGGCAAGCGGAGACCTTGCCAGAGCTGAAAAGAGAGGTACTCGTGCAGAGAGGCAGCCCGTTGAGGAGTGAAACTAGTTGGCATTCAGCACAGGAGAGCAAGGGGAAACCGAGCACCAGCCGCAAGGGCAGCTGCCCTGTGCTTGAGCTGCTCCTGGCTCATGTACAGCTCAAATCCTTCTTTAAATCCTGACAGCGAGGAGCTCAGGGCCCTGCTAATCCCATGCCCCCACATCTGCACAGCTCCACTACGCAGCAGGGGGCAGCTGCTGGGACTGCGGTGTATCTAGTACTGACACTTCCAAGGTGGTTTTGGTCTGCCCAGCCCTTTGCTGTGCCTGAAGGCTAAAGCCACACAACAGCAGCACCCATATTTTGTGATGAAGCCTCAGAGCGCACACAAAGCATGACCCACAGCCCGGGGGATGAGGGACAGGCTTTCCGGGACTGAGCCTCAGCCTACACACCAAACTGCCAAATCATCGACGAGGCATGAGCACGGCGAAGTCTGGGCATCACGCACAACCAGATCACTCGGGCATTGCAGTTTCCAGGCTCAGGCACCCAGCTGCTCCCAGAGCTGGTCAGCTAAGGCCAAGGCAGCGAGAGCATCGTCCTCGCACTGACGAGCACAGCAGGGTTTTGGTAGCAAAAGCCCTGGCAAGCCGTTAACCTTCAGAAGCAAGGGTTCGCTGTGGTTTCTGCAATGTGATGGACTAAGCCAGACAGGACGTCTTTCTATTTTACTTCTGCTCTAGCAGGAACGGGCGGTTGACGGCACCTGATCCCAGACCACAGTTAAAGAGAATGCTTCCAGATCATTGCACAAATAATAGTAATATTCACAGAATTACAGGAAAACATTGCTTTTCTAACTCCAATTCCAGGTTGAAAGGCAGTGTTATTAGCAGTCACACATGAGCTCAATTGCTTTGATTAAAGAGCAACTGTCTAATCTCTGCCTGGACTCAGTCCTGGGTTTTAATGCCTGATTAACTACCCCCTGCCAGGATTATTTTGCATCTTTGCATATTTTGGAGCTCTATGTGTCCGTTCATCGCTACAGACAAGGAACTGTTTAAACCAACTCTCATTTGCACTGGCAATTTAAAGCACTGTGTGTGAGTTTGTGGCCGAGTGGTGGCTAGAGCGCATTTCAAGGGGCTTTTAGGGCAATCTGGCACTTCTCAGGGAGCAAACCTGGGACAGGACACTCTCAAATCAAGGCAGGGTGTCACTGTATGCCTTAGCCCTTGTGAGAGACACAAATGTCACCTCCAGGAAATCAGCAAGTTACCATCGGTTTCAGTAGAAGTGGCTGGAAAATTGACTCCCCATGCTGGGAACATTCAGGCCTTTCATATGAAATTTAAAAAATAAAATAGGTTTTAGGTTTTGAGCTTTTCATTTTCCAGCACAACTCAAAATTGCTGTGGAAAATAAAAAACTTACCATGGAAATTGTTTATGTATCAAATTCTAATATTTGTTCTAAGAAAAAATCAAAACTAGCTGGAAAAACTTCCTGACCAGCTGTAACTACCTGCCTCCTAAATAGTTTACTCTGAGCAGTTGGATCTCATTATTTACAGGCACTTGTCCAGTCTGTACCCCATACCTAGCTCTAGCATCTTTCTCCTCTACTGCTATAAGCCCTTACATCCCATTTGAGATCTCTCAGGACCATCTGAGATCTCTCTTCTCCTAAAAGAAGACACCAGCTCAGTCTAGTGGAGCACAAACTGCCCCAGCTTTTGCTACGCTCTTCCTGACAGTAGCCCTAAATTGTGCTGATGCCAATCCAAAGCTGCTGTTCTTCAAGAGCACTCCACGCTCGGCTTCTCCCTCAGGCCAGCATAACCGCGATGCATTAACCCCAGGGAAGAGCAGCAGCTATTCTGGACTAAGAACCTTAGCTGGAGAACAGTCAACAAAACCACAGCCCCTGTAGCACAAGATGGCCAGACTGTCCAAGGTTTAGAGTCAAGATGCTTTGCTGCAAGCTATACCTAATGCCTTAGATGACCATTGCTTCTACCCAGCCCTCTCCAGTTCTCCCATCTTCTACGTATTGCTAAGTACCACATTTAAGGATGAAATTTTTGCTGCAGCCAAGGCATTTCAGTGTAGAACAACAGGATTTACAGATTGGCCAAGGTGGGGTGGGAAGGGGGGAAGGAGAATGGGGCTTAGGCACTGCCTCAATATCAAAGAAGCAGAGAGAATATTTTCACAACAGTGCCATTAAAAGAGAACAAAATGTCCCTGTTAAATCAGGTAACTGGGTCACAGTACTGAGCCGATGAAATGCAAAGCCCTGAAAGATATCCATGCTTTGAGATGGCGGTGCGGAAATCTTCACACAACAGCTCAATGAGTAACAGCAAAATGAAGCAAAGAGCATAATAAGTGATTCACGTACAGCTCCTGCAGGTCCACACCACGCTGCAGCCACCAGCAAAGGCTCAGTCGTGTGTTAAGGCAATTCTGCCTACAGGCTGCCCCGACCCTTCGGTATTTTTTTCTTCCTTCCTTTGTTTTTGCGTGTGTCTAATTATTGAGGATGTTCATAGAGAAACGGGATTTCTGGTCCCTGGAAGCCCATCTGCTCCCACTGTTTATTTCCTGCAGTTGTCACAGTCGTCTCATAATGAATTCCAGTGTCACGACCGCACTGATGGCTCTTCCCATGGGGAATGCACAGGGAAACCACCCTGGTTGAGAAAGCAAGCCTGCAGTACCCAAAGGACCCCAAAGACATGGGAAAGAGCAGAAAGTGGCCCCACGTTTCATGAGGCTCCCACCAATGAAGGACAATGTAGGCAACAGGATTTGCTATGGCAACACATCCCTCCAGGCTGAGAACCTGGGGACCCACTCTGGAAAGCACTGCTGGGACACTGCACACTTCCATTCCACCAGAGCCAGCTTCCCACTGGCGTCACTGGTTGGGCCAAGAAGTTGTGCTGGCTTGGTGCTGATGCAACCAGTCCTGGCTGGCCAGAGAAGGCCACAGGAACTGGCTGAAGGGATAAATCTGGCAATGGGTTTCCAAAGGCTCAAGAGCTTTGAGGGTGGATCTACCCATGCCCTCCCTCAGTGTAAGCAGGTCACCAGCAGCCTCCATGACTACCTCCTACTCCAGCACCTATCTGAGCAATGAAATCCTAGAATAAAGAACTACAGTAAAAAGGTTAAAACTACCAAAAAAAGGATTAAAACAAACTCTGCTCCCACTCTTGCCTTGAAAGACAAATCCTTTCTTTTAGGCTTGGTTTCACTGAGCCTTCCAGAACGCTGTGAACTCAATACAGTCTGCTCCAGGTGCCTCTTTCTTCCCACCAGCTTTGTGGCCTGGCTCTGCACCCACTTTCTGCTCCTCCGAGGAGCCTCCAGCTGGTTTCTTGGGCAGTCAGGTCCCCCTTCAGGCTGGCCCTGCCTCCCCTCCCCATTGGGCTCACTGCCCAACTCAGATGCCCAACTCAGATGTTTCTCCCCAGGAGTGGGCTCCAGGGCTCTCTGGGAAGGCAGACCTTTCCCCCTTTCAGAGCCAGACCTAGAGCACACAGCTGTGGTGGAGCACACCCTGCCAGGACAGAATCACAACCGGACACAGAGCAGACTACGCATACCATCAGATAGTCGGAAAAGCCAAATTTCCCAGCGGAATTAATCGTACCACTAGTGCACATGCTGTGGAATAGTTCATGAGGTAGACTCGAAAGAGCAGAGAAAGCAATACTCCACAGGTCTGTGCACAAACTTTCAAATGAACCATGCTCACATCTGGTTTCCACCTGTTCTGCATTCCCCTTTCCTGCCCACTGCATGCCTTGAATGTCTGCACAGACTTTGCAAGCTTACCGGCAAGTAAAAGAGAGCTTTGCTCCCCCCGCTCCCCAGCTCGACACTTGGCTCCACCAGCTCAAAGGAGGAGCTGAGGTTTGTCCCCAGCTCGTGTGTACCTGCCTACTCCGTCCCATCTGCACCTTGCAGCACTGCACTTCGTGGCAGATGATCTCTCCCTCCTTGAATGCTCCCAGAGATATGGTGGCTAGACCAGAAGTACAGGCAGATTGAGGGCATCCAAAGCCCCAAGGAAAGTGCATAGGCTATGCCATCCTGCCCCGAGGATTCATGCAGGAGGGATAACACTTGCTATTTCAATTTTGCTTTCTACGAGCATGGTGAATTAATAGGGTTTACTGAAAAACACCCAGGAAGAGATACAGTTAAGGCCTCCTTACAGCATGCACATACTGCTCAACTGGGATGGTTTTGGAGACGCCCACACGATGGAAGAAGCATAGTAGGTTGTCCTAAGTGAAGCACAGCTTTAGGGATGATTTGCTGTCCAAAATACCAATTGAAGACATGATGCTACACAGGAGGAAGAACTTGATCAGGGCTCCTCGTGACCCCAACTGGCAGGACGAGCGTGGGCAGCGTGGGAGAGTGAACAGACAGTGCGAGAGTGGAATGGAGAAAATAAGGCAAATGTATGAGAAGCAGATGAGTATCATCAGTTTAACCACAGAAACACCGTCAGCTCTGATGGGCTTTAGGTCATTTAAGAGGCAGTAAAACAAAACAACAAATGAGTTTGTTTTCTTTCTTTTCTCTCTTTCTAAGCAGCATTGGTAAATTCAGCCCAGCTCATGCACACGTACAACAGTGCCTGTGCCCGCCTTCCTCCTCACTTGCAAGCTTCCTTATTTCAAGATCATACATCTTCATTTCTCCACTTTTCCAGAACAAAGACAGCACTGTTTTGTTACTGTACAGCTACTTAGTTATTGCTGAACCAACCCAGAAAAGCTAGTATGTCAGAAAAAGCATGAATAAAGGATTTGATTAGGGCAAGGGGAAGAGGGAAAGGGGAATAGATATGAATTTTGCGTTGCTGCCGCACACAGTTATTAGAAGCAGTGGGGACACTTGGATTGCATTTGAAAAGTTCACAGTAAGGCCCTTAATTATCAAATTCTTGGCTGATGTACATTAATATAAATGTAGGGACTTTGGTGGTAGTAAGGAGATTCATGCTTGCTAAAGGTGCATCTCCCAAGATGGACTGTTTTTTAATGTCTTTACCTAATTTCTAATAAAATGCCATTCACAAAGTTAATACCCACCATACAAACGGTCCTGTTCAGCCGCTTAGGACTGGCTGCCTGTGGATCTCAGCAGGGCTCCAAGGCAGAAAACACAGCATTTTTGGCCTTTTATTTCTACAGGCTGCATCGCTACTCACTTCAAGTAGAGAGCTTTCCAAATCCGAGCTGACCCATTTCTGCCTGTGGCACTGAGGGCACCTCTTCCACTAATCTCGTGTGTCAGCGTGGTACGGTTGGTAATACTTGTCTCTGGGACAGCAGGTTAGGGATTTACTGAGTCCCACACATCACATCCTTTAATTCAGTGTCAACCAAGGATAAGCCAAGGACCTAGGGCAAAGCGTGATCCATTACAATTTCATGCTGGGTGGGTGCTGTATTGTTAGAAATGCAGCTCCGGCTTTCAGATGAGAAGCCAAGTCTGAACTGCTGCCTGGCTGTATTTGCTCCAGATTTGGGGAGAACAGCATATTCACATTTTCTCCCTTCTGTTGCCCAACAGGACTTAACGTGGCTGAAACTAATGGTGATGCAAAAAAATTTAATTAAGTATATATGTGGCTATAAAATCAAAAACAACACAGTCGCAAAACAGAAAGTAGACAGAAAGAAAAGCATTTCTCTGGATAATGCCAAGAGGTTTTCTTCATGGTGCTGCGGAGGGCTGGGCGTGCAGGGGCAGAGGAGAGAGGCGATGGGCAGTGACATTTACACTACGGAGACAGCCTCTCCCATCCTCTGCCGCCAGCGCTGCCTCCCTCCCTGCTCATGGGACACCTCCGCTAAAGACATCTTTCTGCATGGCTCCTGTTCGCTCCTGCTGTAAATGGCAGCGGCCTGGCTGACCTTTCATCTGGTGGCAATTGCTGAACACACGTACAGCACTGCCCATCCCTCCCCACACAGGCACCCTCCGTAACTATTCACCGAGATGTGCATCACATGGATACTTTTGGGGAGAGGCAGCCCCTTTCTGCAGCTTTGGATCCAACCTCTTTGCACCCTGCAGACTCCTGGGTGCAGAAAAGGAATGCAGGAGCAGATTTGCCAACGCTTTAAAAAACCCCAGTGCCGTTTCTACCCCGGCACATCCTCCAGCTTCCGTGAAAACAGCCTGGAAGGGTATCTGGTTGTTAATGAAAACTGCGTCTTTTCACAGTAAAACACAGTGAGCCTCTGGGGCTCACATTAGGACTACAAAGCTTGTTTGTATACTGGAAGGCCAGGAAGAATTATCCCATCTGACTTCCCGTACATCCCAGCCTATTCATTTTCATTCAGTTACCCTGTATTAAGCTTAATTACCCCAGTATTAAGATTAATGGCTTGTGTTGATTATGGCCTATCTCAAAAGAGAGACTATTACAGTGTTTGAGACAAAGCAGCCTCTGCTGGGGGTGATTTGTCCCCAAGGCTCGCTGTCCCTGCTGCCAAAACCACAAGCCCTGTTGAACTTTCTTTGCTTCGTTTTACCAGCCAGGGATGCTCACACTGAATTACCTCCTGAGATTAAGGAGCCCTTTCATATCTGGCGTTTTCTTTCTGCGAAAGTGCTTGGGCACAGAAGTCAAATCGCTTCTTACTTCTCTTTGCCTTGCTAAACAGGTCTCTTACCCTCAATGCCTGTTTTCTCTAGCTCTCGTGTCTCTTTTTGTGGCTCTGTGCTGTACCTTCTCCAGGTTTTCAAATAACATGTTAAAAACCCAGAAGCAGCACTGCATCTGTGGCTCACAGCGGTGCAAGATCTTGGGATGTTGCAGCCTTCAGCATCACCAGAGGGAACGTGCTGCTCTACACACTTTAACCAGCAGCAGCACCTTTGCCAAATGAAACCACCTCCAACCAAGGTGGGTTAAAATAAAACTGAGGCTGATAAAAAGGAAAAAAACCCAAACCAGCTAGATTCTCCTTTGCTCCTGTTACACAGGGACTTGGGAAGCCTTTCTATAGAGGAACACAATCTTTTAGCATTAGCTGTAGCTGCTTTGGGCTGGTATTAGATAGCAAACATCTTGACATGGTTCAGAAACTGCCTCCAACATAGCTCCTGAACCAGAACTGCTACTTTGCGGCCTGGTAGACAAGTGCAGATATTGCATTCCCGTATTTCTTAGGGAAATTATTTCATCTTCTGATACAGTACTAGCCATCACATTGCCTGTTTTATGTAACTTTTAATCCCCTTACTTTTTTGTGATCATTAACGGGTACAATTTGGTGCTCGTTGATCTCCTAGCATGGCAGCCAGGCAGCCTTGGGAAGGACCACGGCTGTCATGTTGTCATGTACTCGGCTGCTGCGGTGGTAACCGCTCCCTCCCCTCCTCACTTCTGGAAACAGAAAGAGGATCTAGGTTTCCATGGGGGTTTTTTGGCCTTTGGTCCAAGAACAACTATATCTTCTGTGAGTGAAAAAGGCTTTGCCTAGGTGATGTGATCTTCCTGCTAGAGACTGCCAGCGCAGACAATCTGCCCTGGCGAGCTCTCAGAGCAGGGCTAACTGAGCGTAGGTCAGCGAGAAAGATGCATTTTGAGCCTTGCTTTATCTCTTCTCTTCCCTGCTGCCTTGTGCCAAGACTAGAGAGTCACTTCAGATAGGATAAACAGAAATAAACATCGCCAATCCCTTTTTTCTGCCACAATCCTTCCTTTCCCCGAGCTCAGCCCCGGTGCTGAGCAGCCACACCGGTCATGGCACAGTTTAACAGATTCCCTGGAGATGAGGTATGCTTGAACTGAGTATATTTAGGAAATGCAAAGTAATTTGCTTCATTCCCCATAAGCGCTGACCATGCAGCGACACACACACATACCCAAAGCTGCTCTGGGTTTTGGGCATTCGTGTGTGCTCCTAAGCAGACAGCTCATGAGTCTTCCCACCTGTACCAGACCCTCTAAAGTTTCTCCACTCAGATCGCAGCCCTTTTCTGTTAATACTGCTGTTCAGCAGGACTTTATTTCCTGCCTTGAAAGACTGAGACAAGGCAACTTTCTTCTTCTTACTCTAGGTTTTTGTTGCTGCCATTTGCTTCCCTCTTCAGACCAAGCTGAGAAACAAGCCAGCTAAGGCCACTGCAATGTCACAAGAAACACATTTCAATCTGGTGAGCAAGCAAACACCTTGAAAGCATGTAGAAAGGAAGACAGAGTGTCTTCCTCTGAGCTTTCTTACAGCTCTGTTGTGGTGCTTCAGCCTGCCCAGCAAAGCCTCCTTGAGTTCACTCCGGCCACAAGCTAATTGAGACCAGCTTTAATACAGACCATAACAAAGGACTGTGAAAGCAAACCAGCCTCAAACTTCATTAAAAGTCCTTGTTTAACCATTAAGCTTGCTTAACTCTACCTGGAGGATGAGATTGTCTGGACCAGACAACTTCCTTCCGTTATCACTCAATCCTATTGCATTTTAATGTCAAAATAATACTCTTCTATGATAATGATATCTTCTTCCCTTAAAGACATGGTTCACAGCACATAAGCAGGCCAGTGCTTACTAGGTGGGTATCACCGCTGCTCATCTGGGCTATTTATACTGAGGGTCACTGGAAACACTTTCAACTTGTGTAAGCAGCCTCCCCATTTTCTTTTCTGTCCAACCAAAATGGTGCTCAAAAGCAGGGAGCAAAAGCAGCATTCCTGGATGCTTGTACGAATGCAGGCTGCTCAGAGCTGTGGCCCAGAAGGTTCATTACCTGGGAGGCCAGGGGGGCAGAGCGGCTGCGATCTGGTTCCTGCTCTCCTGCATGTCCTGACATCGTTTTCCACTCTCAAACGGTCTGGCAAGAGCTTCTGTAAGGCTCCATAAATCAACATTTGTGAAATGTTTTGAGATCTTGAGATACGAGTGGCTATAAAATATCCCAGAACTATTGATGTCTTTTATTATTTATTAATGCTGCTGTTGTGCACTTAGCCCGGAGCTCTTGGAGCATTCTGAACAACAAAGAAAACAACCGTGCCTGGGCAGAGGCTCGAGCTCTTCAGCAAGGTGACCCCCCTGGGCTGCAGAAGGCCATTTTCATGAGCAATTTTGCACGGGACAAAGCCAGTGGAGCAAAGCAAAGCAGAGGGCAAACGCCTCCTGAGACGCCGAGTCAGGCGCTGGCTGCCCAGGCCTCCTGGAGCAACGTGGGGGCTCTTGGACGTGGCTGGTGGCACAGGGCACCTGTAGGTGGGAGGCATTGCTCCATAGCTGTGTCCCAAAATGCAGCCTGAAGATGGCAAATCTTGCCCATGCAGCTCTGCGTCCAGCCTCGGCTCAGCAGGGACCGGTCTGTCCCAGCTGGGAGAGGTCAGCGGGTCAGGAGGGCAGAGCAGCACCCACGACCCCTCCAGCCGCAGGCTGGACCTTCCCCAACGGGAGGCTCTGCAGCCAGCCAGGCCCGTTTTTCTCTGCATTGTGTCTTTAATCGAAGCACAAAAGCTGCTCATTTAAGTGAGTTTAAATGGTTAAAGGCACTTGTTCCTCTGAAAAGAGAGTGAAATTGCTATTGACACCTCCACAAAAGACAGGCTTTTCAGGCACAGTACGAAAGCAGCGGACGAGGAGTCTTCCTCACTTTGCACGCCTGCAATTAGATCTGCAGCCTCCTCCTTTGCTCCCGTTAGAGAAATAGGTACCAGTATCTTCAAAGGAAAAGAAACTTAATGGCCTCATTGGCGGTTTGATGAATAATTAATGCTGCTGCATTAATCGGGAAGTTAACTAAGGCCTGGAGAGAGACCGTCTTTAATGCAGAAAAGCACCTTTGGGCAGTCACGCTGGGCGCTGGGTCAGGGAGATGCACGATGATCTACACACTCTGCATCAATCAGAGAGCACAGATGAACAGACGTTAAAACATTCCCCTTGTTCAGTGCCATACACTGGGGGACTTTTTTTAATGAGGGTAGAGACCGGCGGGCACGTCAGGCTTCCTTCACTCACTCAAGTGTATGGTGCAGGATGGGAAGCTCCGTGTGCGTGACCCCCCTGGGACATCCTGTCAGAGCTCAGAGCAGCGAGTCTGCTGTGGCCCCACTGCAGGAGATCTCACTGAGCAGCAGCAGGTTGTTCTTTGTTGTCCTTTGGCTCAGAGAAACTCAGCTCACTCTTTGGCATGACCAACAAGGCCACCATGCCCCACGAGGAGTCATGTCAGCGCCATGTGCAATGGTGCTTGCCATGGGAGGGCAGCCACCTCCATCCCTGCTGCGTGAAAAGGGGGTTGGCAATTTTAGCCAGCTTTTTGGGTGTTTCGCTGGAGATGCTCTTTAAAAGCGAAGCCTTTCGCTTGCTGGGCTTTCTGCAGTGCCTCCTATAACAGGCCGTCAATGCTGTGCTGTAATACAAATAATTAATATTGCACATGACTCACTGGTTGTACTTGTGAAACATGAGGAAAGAAGATAACAGTTGAACCCATTTAAATGCATTGGCCTGATTGATATTTTTAAGAAAACAACAGCAATACCGTGCCCATCGGTGCCTTCTCAGACAAATGCTAAACGTGCCACTGAAAATATAATCTATTCAGATTCTGTTCAGATTTAATCATCCTCCATTCACCCTTTCCAAAAATAAAATAAAATTTAAAAAAAAGGAAAAAATAAATCTTTCTGGCTGAAACATTTGGTTCTTGCTCAAGAATCTGGTCTGAATTTTATAAAGGTTTCCTGGAAGCAGAGATCAAGGGGCTGGTTTGGGGCTCAGAAAAAGCCCTCTGGCAGGATGAAGAAGAGAAAACTGCCAGAGACCGAGACTGATACTTTGTCATTCGCTTATTGGGAACACTGCACAGGACTGTTCCTGCTAATTAAAACCAGTGGTGACCAAAGCTCATTTGCAGAGATTGGGCTTTAGCCAAGCATTTGTGTGTGGATGAGGAAATGAGATCATAAAAGTCACAACCAGCCTCCAAGCTCGGGGTGTGTAATTGCCTCTCACACCTTGCTTCCCAGCCCCTCCAAATACCACTTTTCCTAATAAAAGTGAGAGTGGGGCTACTCACCTCTATTTTGAGCTGGCAGACTGTGGAAAGGGATGAAGAAAATCCCTGCACTGGGATTGTCCCCAGTACAAACAGATTAAAACCACTCTGCGGTTGGCCCCTGTCCAGCTGGACGTGGCTTCTATATTTATGACTTTTATGTGCAATGTTTCTCCTCAGGTAAATATCTGTGCCACCGTGAGCTTAGCTAAAACACATATTGAGATCTGTAGGATTAGCCAGAGCAAGGACTTGCTTTATAATTCAGAGAAAAGCAGCACTTTGCTGCTGAACCACCCTGCTGACCACAGATCCAAAGGGATGGCTGAAACATCCCGTGTCTGACACCCATCTCGGAGACGGGCTCCCGATGACCATCTCCAACACTGCGGGTGAACAATGGGCAGAGGCACCGACTAGTTTTCCCCCAAAAGCTGAACTTGTCACGCTCTTTTATTGATGAGGTAGGTAGCGCTGGTGGGCTGATGTAAGCAATGCCGCAGAATTGCTGCCTACTTAAATATATATATACATAGGGGAAAAAAATATACACTGCCTTCAGCAGATACTGTGATTTAAGTCACAATACGCCTACTGGCACATCCACCTCCATAAACTTACCGTCATAAGTGTCCCAATATAATGATACCACCGGGTTAGAGCAGTATAATCATGTAACATCACTCCTACCCCAGAGTAAGTGATGCATCCACACGCTGGGGCTACCCCAAAATACCGAGGTTTCCTTACACCAATGTAGTTTTGCTGGGAAATTTCTGAGACATGACCTAAGATGCCATGACTTTTTCTGCAGGACTAAGGCAGTGCCTGTCTGGTACCCTCAGCCGAACCCAAATCTCTGCTGATAAAAGGTGTCCAACAGAAAACACAGGAATGTCAAGCCAATGATTAAGACAACTCATCTCTAATGACATGTCTTCTCATTTCTTTTCTTCTCAAAGCACAGAATCAAAGCCTGAATTAACTAATTCCCTCCAGCCATACACCAACTAATTGCACTGGCTTTGTTTCCCCAGCTCACTCCATTCATCTAACAGCCATTTACTCCTAATGTGCTCTAAAAGTTGGCTTGCATGTAGGGAGTGGCTTGCATATAGGGAGAGGTCCCGTCTCATTTCCCAAGGAAAGCAGCATCCTTTGGAGTTGCAATAGTTTACCATAGCTGCCTTACAGCCTGATCTCATGGCTCTTTCACCCAGAAAATGCAATGTTTAAGCAGAAAATCCAGCAGCAAACATCCCGTTTGGACGCTCAGGATTGCACAGGTCACGTTGTTTTCAGAGATGCAACACGTCTCCAAAATGGCATCCAGCAACAAGCATCATGCAGCAGAGCAGTGGGGAGACGGAGAAATTTTTGAAATTCTTAGTTATTTCATGTTGTCAAGATGTTTGGCGTGTTAGAGGCGACTTTCTGAAGGGCCATGGAGTATAACCCATGCACTGACCCATCTCTATTGCAAAGGCCTGAACTTACGCAAGAAGGACCCTCCTGGATGACCATAAAAGCCCATCTGAGCACCACCTCTTCTCAGGGCACTGAGAGGGAGACAGAGGGGACCGTTCCGCATCATCTGCCTTCTGTGCACCCTCGCTGGCAACATCCCTCCCAGGGCTGCACATCCTGCACTCGACGGGGCAAACACTCACTCACATCCGTGGCAGGTCAGGGATTTACATGGCTGCTGGCTTGATGGGAGGAAGCGACAGAGAGAGGGAGGGATGCTGTAACTATCCTATGTCTGGGTTTCCACCTAGGACTGGCCTCTTCTACCAAAAAAGCTAACCTGCAAATAACACCAGCCCTACGCCGTTTGAGAGGACTGCACAGTGCAGGCGTTGCCAGTGGATTAAGGGAGATATCAAGCTTCATGGCATGAACTGCGGGAGCAATGCTAGGGCAGAGGCCAAGCACGTTGGGAAAACAAGAGACATTGGGAGGCAAGCAGGGAGGCGAATTAATCCTACCAGGAAAAGGCGAATTAATCCTACCAGGAAAGTGGCATGCGGAGGAATTGGGCTGAAAAGGAAAGGGTGCCACCAAGATCTCCCACAGCAGAGAGGAGAGCTGAGGATGAGCAAGAGGAAGGGCAAGATGGAGGGGGAGGAATAGAGAGCCTGGGGAAAGATTCAAGCACCGGCGCACTGAGGAACGGCTCCCGGATCCACTCTGTCCTGAGGCCTCACCTTTGGCATTAGGACTATTTGTCCAAAGGAAAAAGCTCTCCAGGAGAAGCACTTCTAGCCTGGCGGCTGCCTTGCCCTACCTGCACCAGAACCAGAGAGCAGTCCCCTGCTCCTCCTCCTCCAAAACACAGCAACGCAGGAGCAATGAAGAGAAAGGACCCAAGGCAAGAGGCACTGGGAGACACAATAAGGAAAAAGCATGAAGGCACAGACAAAACAGTCCTTGCCCTTTATCTCACAGCTTCAGACTGTCCTGCCAGAAGAAACACAGTTATCTTCTCCCCATCTTCTGCTCTGCTTCTCATAGTTCTTCTTGCGATATGGGGGAAAAGTCACCAGCACTGTTGAAGCTCCTCAATGCAGTAATTTCTCCCAAGAAACCTCGTACAACCTTCTCTGGCCCTCCACAGAGCTCTGCCACCATCCTGGGTCCCCACAACTGCCTGCAATGTACCTCTTCCTTCGGCTCCATGACACAAGCTCCATGCTGTCATGCAAGACCCACCACACTGCTGGGGTCCAGCCCATGCTTTACTGGTTTATTTTAATCTCCCCACCTCCGGCTGGCTGTGGACTGGTTTTGATTTTTTTTTTATTCCTGGATTTTATTAAGTACAAACAAGCCCTCCCCAGGTGTTTCTTGTGAATTCAGCCAGGAATGGGGCTCCTAGACCCCCTTGTTCCTGCTAATGAGAAATGCATTGAGCAGGAGCAGGCAGCACTCCTCCAGCTTCAGCTCCGCTCCTCTCCTCTCCCTCCCCATAGCAGTGTGTCCTTGCTTTGGCCAGGCACATCACAGAGGTGAGGAAGGCTGCCTGGTTAGCACCTAGGGAACCCAATGCATCCATAAGCTCACAGCTAAAACACAGCAGTTTCCTCCATCCTTACATTAAATTGCTCTCCCTCACCTCGTCACAGCCTTAATCCCAGCCTGAGCTGGAGGAGACCCCTGAGATGAAGTGGGGCTGCAAGAAGCACTGCTGTTCTGCAGCGGGGTGGGAAAACAACTTGGCCTTCAACACCTCCAAAAATCTGAGAGCCTTTTACAGAGCTTTTGCTTTAACTAGAAATTAGATAAACTTCAGTTACTTTGTCCGTATGCCTCTGTGCACCAGTATATGGCAATGAACAACGACGGAAGGTTGAAAGGAAACCACTTGTGTAGGTTATTCATATGTTTAGTGTGTGCAAAGGAGACAAGAGCATGAAATTCTGCCTCTGCTGGCTTGCTAAATAACCACGGGCCGTATTGTGAAAGCAGACGTTTCATGAAATGAAGACAACTTTTCCAGGCATTTTACAAGATGACTGACCCTGTGGGCCTTCTACATCCTCTGTTCCATTTGCTTCTCCTGTAACATACTTAAAAGTTTCAGGTACTTCTTCCAATGACTGCCTTTTACTGTTATGGTCACTGCATGCAACTCGGCCTGACAAGCGTTTTATTGTGTGATTATGGTGGAAAATGAAATTGTCTATGGGGAAGGCCCTCAACATCCATTTGCTCACGACATTCAGTGGCTGATGAGAAGAGCCGTTGGGGAAAGCCCATGCCACCAGCTGAGGCTCTCTCACAACCGTGGTGGGGCAGCTGAGGCTTGCATAAAACCCTGTGCAAGTTTCACTAAGGTTTTTTTGAGATTTAGGCTTTCTTAATGCCACCCAAAGCCACAGGCAGAAGATTAATATTCCTCTCTTGCAATTCCTCCCTTGCCAGCAGCACCAACCAAACACGACTGCTGGGCAGTCACGGGCTTTGGTTCATGGTGGGTGCTGTCAAACAAGGTCACCTTCAACATTACGTGCTCAGCATTTGGGCACATTTAGCAGGTTCCTTGAGCACTGGAAAGCTGAAGGAGGTTATCGTCGCTTTCCTCAAAGAAATCCCACCAGCTGCAAGGACCTATCTACTACCTTCTGGAAAGATCTTCTGGGACAGAAATTATTCTTGCATGGGGAACTCCGAGGAGCCGAGACTGGTTTTGTGTGACTGTGAATTACTTATTTTCCTCTGGGAAGTAACATCATTACAAGGAATAGCAATGCTTCTGTGAGGCAAGGAGGGTGGGGGACACAATCAGGAGAAATTAAAGGTACCTCCAGTTCTGCTGATATTTGTGATGCTCATATTTAGCTCATATGTAGGCTAGGCAGAATTGATGTGTCGGCTGGTGCGGGATCCTTGGGGGTAAGTGCTGATCTGGGGGAAGGGGCTTACAGACACCAGTTAGACAAACCTGACAGCCCCCCCAGTGACATGATACAGAACTTCAACACTACTAAATGTGGGAAACTTTCCACTTCTGCACAGAAAAATGGTTGGTTTGGGGGTCAACGGCAAGGGTTGGCTTGGGTAATCTGAGGTCAACCCCTGCATATTTCCTACTGTCTTCAACAGGAACGGATGAAAGCCAGCACTGAGTCCTTCAAAAGCCTCCCCTGAACACATGCTGGTAGGACACCCACCGGCAGGCGGTGGAGGTGGGACAGCCCTGGTGCCACATGCTCCCCAGCAAGCAGCTGCGCTTTGCACACCAGCATTCATCCCCTGTGCTAACCCCAGGACAGCAGACATCAGCGTGGGTCCAAGGTACAAAACTCAGGAGATCTCACTGAGAGCAACAGTGCGGGTAACCCAGCTTTCTGACAAGTCAAGCCGAGGATTAAGAAATTCTCATTACTGCTATTTGCAGTCACAGTTTTCAGAGTGTGACTCATTCGGGGTCACACAGTAAATACAGGAAAGACCTAGAAATAGGTTGAGGTGCTCTGACCCTCAGGGCCAGGTGCTAACTACTCAACCATGCCTGTCAGATTGGGCAAGGAAAATGCAAAGCTCTGGAGTTATGACAAGGTTTCACAACCTTCCAGCTCAGAGCTTGGAAAAAGAAAGTGACATTAAAGATGATTAAAAGAAAGAAGAGAACCCCTCCCAGCACTAGTGACAACATTACCTGATGACAAAGCAGAAAGGTACTAAAAAAATAATCTACGCAGGTGGCTCTAAAAAATTATGAGACAGAAAAAGAAAAGAGGAAATGTAATTGAAAGAAGAGCCTCTCTCACACTAGTGTCATTCTTGACATTTGAGCAAGTAATTTTAAAGACAACTAAAATAATATTTACATAAAGGGTTTAATCACTGGATTTTGAAGACAAGTCTGTTAGATCATCTCCAGGGAACAGAAAATGATGGGCTAATTAGCTGTGTTTGCCAAAAATTGCTTTGCTTCTTTTTGTTATTATTTGCTACACACTTCTCGCCTGGATTGGGACCTCTTTGTGCAAGATGCTCTGCAGACAGACCGAGCAATAGCTCTGGCCTCCAGATGTTTACTCCTAGCGAGTGTTTGCACTGTGGTGGTTCTCTGAGGCCACAGCCAAGCACAGTAAAATCCCATCATGAAGGTGAGCTCACCCTCAACAAATGCCAGCTCCACTCTGCTCGAGAGCTCTCTGTTCACTGGTCTTACCCAGCAAACACAGGTTGTGCTTTACCCAACACCTGTTTGCTGAGTTAATTAGAAAAAAAGCAGAGAGCTGACCTGAAACTGCAGTGCAAATCAAACGCTGGTTCAAGACTCAGACAGGTCTTCTCATTATTTCTTGTTTTTGCATATTGGCTAGTTTCCTGCTTATGCTCAGAAATGAAAATCAACACACAACAAGGCTGGTTTAGTGGGATGGGATTTGTGGGTTAAACGGATGGCTCTGAACATAGCTGGTGAAAATACAATGGTGGGCTGGTAAGGGCCACATCCACTCACTGCAAACTCCCTGCGCCCACCATGACCCGAGAAATGAGCAGCTCTGCCTCAAAGAGGGTCCTTGGATGATGTCACTAATTTCACAGATTTCACTACAAGGAAAGGGGCGGAAGGGAAGGAGGAAAGGGATGGAAGTGAGAAAGTAAGGGAAGTGTTGGGCAGGATCAGGGAAGGACAAATAAAGAGCTCCTCTACGCTAGGTGAGTCTCACAGTTCTCCAAATAAATGGAGAGCGTTCCCGTCCATTTACGAGTCATCGTTTCACCTTCACCATCAAGCCTCATTTCAGGTTCAGATCTTCCCAAAGCCAGTTGCCTGCAAACCTGCAACACTCACCATATGATTTATTCTGGATAATCTGCCTTTCCAATATGTTATGTCCTCCTTTGGCACTATGGAAATCCATAAATTACATGGATAAAGGAGCAGTGAGCTTTATGCTCGCTCTTGCATAGGGAGAAATGACCAAGGATAACCTTATTTTCAATATAGCCTAGTTCTCAAATCCACTGGGGAGGAGCTGCCAGATATTTTCCTGGTAAAGAAATATCACTAGCCTGAAGCCAAGCGTTGATTTAAGGCTGTATCTGTGTGGAGAGGTTATAAAGCTAAAGATGTGATGCTGAGGCAGCAAATGAACAGGTGATTTAGAACAGAAGACTGTTCGAAGTACTAATTGCAAATTAACCAATACTTGCACTAATGCTAGTAGAAAAACTTAAAAGATTCACAAAAAGTATCATGAATAAAAGTGCTAGGGTAGCTTTGTGCCTCTTCACAATCCGAGATGATCATTAAAAAGCATTCAGGTAGTTGTGAAAATGTCTAGAAGTTTTACAAGACCTCCTTAATTTTGACTGAACGCTTACTTCTCCAAAGGTCTTTCCTAGAAGCCTGTTACTTATTAACCTTTTTTCTTGGTCCTTCGACTCTAACTTTAAGGCTTTGATTCATGGAGCAGAAACAACGCCATGTGATCTCACCAGCCACCCACCCTCCAAACTGCAGAAATTAACCATAATTAAACAACCCTATGGGTGCAAATCGTCTCAGCTGCTGAGAAGATGTTTACCAGGAACACAGTTGCAAAAACCAGGACCAGTTTGTGAACAAATGAGCCTGTCTTCACCTTTGGGGGAAAAAAGATCTTATAGCACAGAATAGAAAACAACAACTTTTTTATGGCTTTGAGATCTTTTATGAATATCTATTGTGGAGGTATGAGCTGCAACCAGTTTATTGTGGGACACCCAGCTCATGGAAATCAGTGTAGCTGCTGCAACTTTCATGGAGCTAGATGGATTTACACCAACTGGATTATTTTCAAATAAATCTTGCAGGACTTTGCTGCTCTCAAGCATGCTGAATTTCAGTGATGCTTTTCACAACAGGAAGAACATCCTGGTGAGTATTAAACTGAACTAGCATTCTCATGTAAAATGTGCACATCAAAGGGTCCAGAGAAGTCTATCAAGTACACTAGCTTAGTTGCAATCACTAAAAAAGGCTGCAGAATTGGACTCCAAACACAAATGAGAAATTTGAAGGCTAGAGATGATCCAACATACTCTTAAAGTATGTTTCTACCATCAAGGTACAATCTGTTCTCCTTCACCCAGTGGATGCATTTTCTGCTGGAAGAGGGCAGGCTAGGGAGGAGAGGAGTGCTGAGAGCCAATTTGAACACTGGGGATTAAGGGACAAAACAGTAGCTCCTAAATCAGGAAATTCTGAGTTTGATCTTCCTAAAACCTTGAGAGCATAAAAATGCCTAATACCCACTGGGATGGTCTGGCACATCTATGTCCATGTCCTGTTGGCTCCCCTAAAAGCCCTAGTCTTTATCAGATGATGTATTTTTGAATCTTAATCCACAAAGCCTCTCTGGGTCCAGCCATGCTTGAGCATTGGTTCACTTAGGCTAAGAGAAAGGGTCTTTCTCTCATACACATCCCAGACGCTTCCCACCTTTCCACCGTCCACACCACACTGCAGAGAGCTTTCCCAGGGAATCGTGCGCTCAAGGAAAGGGAAATCAAGCAAACAAAAAAAACCTTTGATCATTTTATTAGGGTACAACCTACAGTATTTCCTTATGCCGAAATCGGGACAGGAAATACAGACGTGACTTCTGCGAGTCCTCTCCCTATGTAATCATTTGAAAGGATGGGAACTTTGTGTTGTAGCTAGCTAGAGATGCACGCGGCTTGCTAAGCTCTTTCCTGCATGATATAAACAAACAGGCAGCCAAGAAGATTCTTTCTCTGGGTTGTTTATAAGCTTTTCCCCTTGACCTGGTCACCTCTTTCCTGCACAACTGCTTGCTGTGGGAATGTATTCCCAAGTGCTCCTCTCCCACTTTCTTGACACTTGACTCTCCTGCCTGAAAAACCCAAGACGTCTTGCTCTCCTCTGATGCTCTGAACAAAAAATTGAGAGAAACACCCATGTCTGACACACTCATCTCTTTAGTTCATAACACAAAGACATGCCACACAAATGTAATGTCCCTCAAGCACCCTTCAGATGCTGTATGTACCTCCGGGATGCCCTTTGAGCTGCTGTTTCTGGCTACGGCCCCCTCATAGGTATTAGGAGAGGAGCGAGGGCTGTGCATGGGTTGGTGTTCCTGCTCTTCCTGATCCCCTCTCTCTTTCGCATCCCACAAGACAATAACGGGTTTTTAACATGAGAACCGCAGGCTCTGTGAGGGAACAGACTGAGGCTGTGCCTACCCCCAGTCCTGGTTTTGGCAAACCCCACCAAACTGCATACACAAGTGATGGCTGACACATTAGGTGCCAAGGTGCAACCAAGTGGTGGGTGTTTGGGAGTCAGCTTAGCACCAGCAAGTGGAAGCCAAAGCCTGTGCAGATTCAGTTACAGAATCACAGAATCGTATAGGTTGGAAAAGACCTTTAAGATCATCGAGTCCAACCGTAAACCTAACACTACCAAAACCACCACTACACCATGTCCCTAAGCACCTCATCCAAATGTCTTTTAAATACTTCCAGGGATGTAACTTCCAGTTACAAATGGAAGCAAAAGCTTTGAAAGTTCACAAAAAGCTAAAAAAGAGCCCACAGTTTGCTTATTGCAATGACAGGTGAGCACAGGGGAAAAAGGGGTTTTATTTAGCTGTCCGTTCCCAGGATGGGTCTGAAGTAGGTCTGCACTGACCAGCCCCTCTGAGCCTGGTAGGTGCATACTGACACCAGCCGGGTTAGGAGGACAGTTTCACCCCAATCTGTTTTGCAAAGCACTCTTCTGTCTTAATTCCTCACGCTCCTACCACTCCCAGCCTGGAGACAACATGGCTGTAAACAACGGGGCTGTCAGTGGGCCAAGTGCCTAATTACCTTGGTGAGATGAAAGCAGACGGACCAAGGAAAAGAGACTCTATGAAGGCAGAGATGCTGCACATGCAACAAGGAAACGTTGCCTTCCCAGCGGGAAATGCAAGGTTTGGTCTCCAGTTGCCCCTGTAGAGAGGGACACAGCCCTGTGGAGAAGCCCCCAGGGCAATGTGGAGACAGCCCTGGTGACAGACAGAAAGTGGCACTTAACATCTGTGGTGCCACACCAGATGCAGTATGGAGAGCGTTTGTAGCTCTGCTGCCCAGGGTGCTTCCCCTCCTGCTTGTCCTGCTCCCATCCTCTGGACCCTCAGTGCCACCAGAAAGAACAGGTCCCCAAAAGGGATGTCCCTTTTGCACCCCCAAGCTCTGAGAAATGGGAGCCTATGTCAAGGCCAACCCTGTCCTCCAGCTTGCAGCCTGGGCAACCAAGTAGGTCTTTGCAGATCCAGACCCTGGGTTTCAAACCCCCTAATAGTCATGCAAGTCCGTACCAAGAGGTTGGAAACTTCCCACTCTGAGAGGCTGTTTCACCGCACCATCACTGTAAAGGCAGGAGAAGGGTCCAACCTGCCCATGGGTCCAGGCTGCCGCATGAAACTCCCCACAACGCATGCGCAAGGACAAAGCCGATGGACTTCTTTATTTTACAAGTAATTAACTGGGCAGCCTCCCTTGAGCCTCTTCTGTTGCTTCCTGGGCACATCCCTGAAATTAACCTCAGAGCTAATGAAGCCAATTATCAACGGCAGACATGGTCTCCCTCTAATTATTTTCCCTGGAAAGGTCACCCAAAGCAGCACATTGTGAAACCCAGCTAATTGCATTGTCTGCTCGCAGCACGGTGCCGGCTCCTGTGGGGCTCTGCCAGGCTTGGGGGGAGGCTCATGTGCCATCACCCAACAATTGGAGCCTCCAGCTGGGGAAAAAAGCAGCTGTGAGAGAGGAACCCACTGCCAAAGTCTCCTTGCCACCAACATCGCTCACAGATACAGGCTCTGACTGCTGGCTTATCCCCCTCCTTTCAGATGTGGCCAGCCAGCCCAGCAGTCAAGGCAGAAGATTAGATGAATGCGCCAAGCTATCTGGGTGTCAGAAGAAAGCGGCTGGATGCTTCTCTTTGGAAATTGTTTTGGTTTCATACGGCTCTTTTTTTTCTTTTTTTTTTTTTTTTTTTTTGAGAAAAGAACAGGAGGGAGAATTTTGGCTGGAAAAATCCAAGCTCACACTCACAGCCTAGCTCTGGGACATGGAGAGGGATGTGGTTGGTAGTATCAGCTACAGAAGAGCCTAGTGAGGATGCTGCCCCATTTCTAAATTAATGGGGGGGAGCGAGGGGAATCCTGGTGTTTTTGAAAATTCTCTAGAAAAAACATGGTCAGACCAAACCAAAGGAACGGCACAGAGCAGGACAAGAACAGCACATTTTGCATTGTTTCTGTTTGGACAAAACATATCTTATCGCAACAACCAGCAAGGTTCCTGAAGAGTTTATGCAGGTACAGTCTCTCCGCTCTGTGAATTTTATAACAGACCTGTTTTATCTCCATGATTACCAAAAATATCCCTGAGAAGCTATAGCATATCAAGCATTTGCTCTCACCAGCCCACAGAGCAGCTCAGAGAAGGGGAAAGGGTGTCACCTTCTCATATTTTCATGTAATAAAAATATATTGTGCCCTGTCCTCACCACCTGCATCCAACAGAAAATACAGCTTCAGTGCAAGACCCCCATGTCTTTGACCCCATGGGTCAGAGCTCACCACACTCCACTTTTCCCTGTACGGGAAGGTTTAGGAAGAAAGCAAAAATTCCTTAAGCAGCACCTCTCAAATCCTGTCTTTGTCATTTGGGATTAAAGAGGGCTAAGTATTTACAGCTACAAATGGACGCCGTTTGAGAATTTGAGTGGGAAGTAATACTGTGACTGCTTGTCACATAACCCAGCTGAATCTTAAGGTTTGCTACCACAACTCCCAACAAAAGTACAGTGGGGATCTTCAGTATTTCTGATGGGGTTTCCTGAGCCCATCAGCACCACCATAATCAGGTTGCTGTGAGACTCTGGTTTGTTTTTAAACACAAAACCAAAACTTCTCTGGTGAGTAAAGAAGTTGCAATGTCCACCCCTCCAGCAGGAAAATCCAGGATAGCTATCCAGCTGCTACCCTGGGCGCTGAAGCTTGCTTTTATCAGAGGTTGCTCTGGAGAGAGAATGTGTTAAACCAAAGGTAGTTAACAAAAAATATGTGATCCATCAAAAGCAATCTCCAGATACTGCATTTTTGGCATCACCAGCAAGAGGATCCAAGAGGCTGGGTGTTAGACCAGCCGTGTGGACTCTGCCCCCTCATCTCCCCGCCGTGGCTCGGGGCGCAACGTGCCTGTGCCCTGATGCGACACAGCCCATAATCACATTCACATGTCAGGTCACACCAGGCAGGAGATGATGTGTGTGACCACATTAAAGAAGGGAATTTTTCCTTTGAGATTTCTTTGTTGACTTTAATAAAGGCTCCCTCTGGGCTTTCATGCTTCAAAGGAAAAGGGGAGAGGGACGATCTTCACACATCCTAATTAACAACGTTTAATAATTGTTCTTGCATGCTGCTTTGGTTCTGCATCTTTCACACAGCTCAAAGGAAGTAAGACCTTTCTGAAAGGGCTTAGAGAACATAAGTGTCCTCCAGCCTCAATGAACCTCAGAAAGCCACAGTGCAGAGGTGGATATGCCAGAAGACCCACATGTAGTCCTGTATGGATATGGCACCGACAGAGGCACGCATGGGGCATGGGTAACCAGATAGCATCTTCTGCAAAGTTTCTTTCTTAAGCTGGAGGATGAAATTTCTTTGGTGGCCTCTTCTCTGTCTGGTAAGAGTGGAAGACCTGCTCTGATGTCGCTCTCTTTAAAGAAGCCTTCGTGAGGTTAGCAAGGGAGTACAGCAGTCAGCATGCTAGCAACACATGTCCCCATCACTTCTGAGGTGCCTGGCATAGTAAAAGCAAAGTCTCAGCACCTCCATGAAACCAGAATCCTGTATCCTACAGTGCAGTCCAGGAGGGACCCAGGGAATGCCAGAACCTTGGGGGAAACCAATGGAAAATGCATTAGTCATACACTTGCTATTTTCAAATGACACCTGGAGCTCCAGCTTTCAGTAAGAAACAGAATTTCTCCCAGCTGTGTGGTCACTGAAAAAAAAAAAAAAAAAAAAAAAAAATTTTCCCATCTACATTTGTAAAGACAGCACAACTCTCTGGCACTGAGGCCCTGTCTTTGGCACTCCTGATGAAGACCTGCTGTCAGTGCAGAATGCAGCCCCGCGGTACATAACACCTGCACACCGGAGCCCCCGCCGGCTCGCACTGCTTCTCGCTTCAAGGCAAGATATGGACTTAATGCACTGAACTAGCACACTAGGTCCTACCAATTGTAATATTGGTTTCCTCTTACTCGTACAAGTCTGGGGTCTTGTACCCGAGATAGGCACTACAGACTTCCCCTAAATTACCTGTTCAAAATCTAGATAACTTTTAAAGAATGAGTCCTGAACACAGCAAGAGGAGGACTTTTGGAAACCCATCAGGGATTTTTAAGTTATTTGCCAAACTTTATGCCTGCTCAGTCCCATGCAGGACTACGGTGTTCATGTAGGCACACATTCTCAGACCAATACCTTCATCCTCATAGCAATACAATACCTTCATCCTTGTAACAATACCCTCTTCAAGACTCTGACTGCTTAGGAAGTCCCACATCCATTCTCTGTAAGGGCAAAGCCAAGTGCACGAGCTTCCCATACAACCTGAGTGGGATTACCTGGGCAGTTTGTCACTATGCTATGTCTGGAAGTCATGTCCTGATACCTGAACCACAAAACTGTGCTCCTTCCCCCTTGAAAACAACCATGGAAAACTCTTGAGCTAAATACAGAGAAGATCTCACCCCTTTCAGCATGCTCAGCTGGAAGAACCAGGGGTCTGTAGTGCATCAAGAATTACACCTGGTTTTCCTGCCCTTCCCTGCAATGGTCCACTTGAGTGGTTCCCATCACCACTCAGTGGTGGGAAGGTGGTGCTGGCATCTCATTTAGCAAGACAGTCTGTGCAGGACAGCTTGGAGCCCATCCTGAGTGGGCTTCTTTAAAACCCTCCTATCCTATAAAGCCTCCAGTCTTTGTTTGCCTGGAAACACTAGGGTGAGTATTTGAGCTACAGCCAAGAACACAAGAAGTCCCAATGCCACTCACAAAATATTTAGGCAGAAAAGGATTGCAGTCCATTTACATTTTTAAGGGCAGCTTAGGCACTATTTCTGTGTCTGGCCTATAAAGAAGGTAAGTAAAAGAGTCCTCAGAAACAGGAGGACTGGCAAAGTTTTCCAAGGGCTCTGGGCCTGAGTAGCAAAGCAAAGCATGAGAAGCATGAGATATGGTATGGGAAAGATACAGAGAACCTGCCATGAATACACTGCGTTTAAGCTCATGCCCGTTACGGCCTTGGGTAAACTAACGCTACATTTGTTAACCAACATGAAATGCAGGAGTCTATAGGAACCACATGTTTTCCATCCATTCCATGTGCTCCATCAGCTTGATGGAGTTAGATGATGCAGACAGACAGTCTGAGATCTGGGTTAAATAAGTTGAACTGCTTTATTTTTCTCTTGGCATGGCAGTGCACGCAAGAAATTCTCACAGGGTGGAACATCTGGAGCGCATTATTCATTAAGAGTGAAAGATGCCGTTGTGTTTGTAGAGGAACCAAGCATGCTTCTTGCAAGCATCTGACACAAACCAGAGTGACAATTAACGGGATGGCAGCTTTCTTTAAAGGATATTAGTTCTGCCTCATGTTAAATAAAATCTTTGTCAGCTTAACTGACAGCACAGGTTTCTGAGAAGGCATTTCTCTAGCCCAGTAAGACACATGAAAGAGAGCTTCTAAGTAGCACACTAGCATTTGTACACGCAGCAATGGGAATTCCTATGTACAGTAGCAAGATGTAACTCTTGTCAGATTGAGAGCATGGTAGGAATTGATGCCATGACTTCTATCTACACATAGATAATATTTTTCACCCAACAGCTTACTCATAAAACTAATGCAGAAATACAGTGTAGGTCAGCCAGAAATCTGTGGATTTGAGTCAGAATTTGATGAGCTGAAGCAGCAAACAAAAGCGTTTTCTATTCTTTAGTGGCCAGTGGCTCAGCCTCTCACACAGAATGTGGGAGCCCTGGATTGGGTCCCATCTTTCCTTGAGGGACCTATAGCTCAGCTCTCCTGGCTCCTGTATCCTAGCCCAGTTTTTCAGATACTTTTTGCTCTAGCTAAGACACTGCATCCTCCAAAAACCAACATGACACTGGTCTGTACCCTGTGTGCGGGATGTTTCTTTCCTGTAAGAATTCACCATGGAAAGCTAGGTGAAAAGGTGGACACAGAACTGGAAAGATAATCAAGATGACTTCCCTGGAGGACAGATGGCAACAAAATGAGTCATGAGAGGCTGTACCTAGCAAGTCCTGCAAGGGAATGGGGGAACGTGAGGGATGACCCAAGGGAAGCATAAAATAGAGATAAGACCAAAAGGTGACTGAGGCGTGAAAGCCAGGCGATGCTCCTCCTCGTGATGATGTCATCACACAACTAACCACACCAGGTCACTTGGAAGAAGAGAAGGGAAGACAGGGAACCTGAACTGCAAGGTCAGTGAAGGAAAACGACTTACGAAGACAAAGCAAAGATCCTTCTTGTGCTCTTGGATGATGACCACAATGTGTCTTGCACCTCCCAGATGGAAATCCTGAATCAGAACCTTTCCAAACTACAGGTTTCTGTTAAAACATATATGTGCAGGTATATCTCAGTATACATTTGCCACGTTACACCAATGCCACCACCATGTCAGCAATACATTTTAACTCTTTGGGAAACCTCTTTTGTTTTCCTTCTCCGAGTATGATAAATTCAAGTAATTTCCTCTTACCCACTCTTCCAGAAATGAGAAAATAGCTTCTAATAAGACACAGAACAATCTCATGTCAAAAAGCCTACTCCTTTTACCATGCTAACAGAAGACCTACTTCAAGTTCAGACAGAATGAACAAATAAATACGAGTTTTCAGACCATAATGGCAGAGAAGTGCTTCCACTCTGTGTGTACATCAATTATTTCCTTCTATTTAAATCCATGACTAATTACCCTTGGAAGCAAAATAGCTAACATCCAGTTGAGTACAGGCATCCCTTTTAATGTAATCAAGAACTCATCTAGCTTGAAAATTATGGCAATTATCAATGAAGTGGAGGGCTGTATGGACCTAAGCCCTGTGGCAGAAAGTGCAGTGCATCATGGGAAGGCAACTTCCAGAGAGGAGGAAGGGGAGTGTCCAGATCATGGATAAAAATACACAACTTGTGATACAACTTTAGAGAGGCATTCATGAGGACTCAGGAAGATGCAGGGATTAGCCGTTTGCCCCAGCCTCAAAAGTCCCCTCTCCAATTTTCAGTAAAAATTAAATATTTGGAGTGAAAATATTTTTTTGTGGAAACCAGATATTTCCTTCAGAAGGTAAACTAGGTATAAAACTCCAAGCCACCATCATTAAAAATGCTTTGGGATTACTTTTTCCTGCACTGACATTTTCTGAATCAATTTTTCCTGCTTCTCAACACAACCTGACTCATCACGAGATCTTTAAGCTGACCCCTGGAGTTCAAACTGATTCGTAAGCGGAGCTTTGTACACCCACACGGAGAAAGGCACATTGGGCAGACCACACACACACTGTGCCAGCTTTCTCAAGGGTTCTCCCCCCACAACAATTATGGCTGTCACACCACCTCACAACATTTCTATGCCTTCTCTTGAACCCAGCTGACAAGCCATGTGCCCAGCAAAGCGCAGGGGAGAAGCCAGAGTATTGCTATAGGCAATATTTCAAGATATTTGGCCATGGTTTCTAATATGCAAACACAATTATACTTTTTGCCTTGTTACCATCGCACAGTCCTATCCCAATTTTGGCCTCCCTTGTTACACTGGTTAGTAACAGCTTGGCTTTCAGAGAGAGGAGTTTGGACAGAAGGAGAGGGCTAGAAAGGTTTTCACTGCCCAATCCCACACCTTCTCCCCTTCCAGACACCAACTGTCAAAAAGTCACAAGAATCATAGTGATGTTCATAAGGCAGCATTGGGGGTAATTTCTTCCTTTTTAACACCCATATGTTGGGAATACACCACATATGTTTAACAGGAAACATACAGCTAAAACCAAAGTGATATGTGGAAAATAAGGTCCTTTACCTCATCAAGTCCCTGCAAGAGCTGAGGAGCATCAGTGGTTTCTATTATTGACATTTTGCATGAGTCCTTTTAGAGGAGGCTCAATGTAATGGGAATTAGATACGTTGCTAAAAAAATAGAGATGTCCATGTGTGTTTTTAATGCCTCTTTACACTATGCATCTCAACACAAGACTTTTGAGACAGAGAAAAAGGCACAACCCTAAGAAGCCTGTGTGTTTGTATATACATATGTATAAAAATATATATTCTCACCTTCAAAGACCAAGTCAGATCACCAGTGGATTCTTATATTTAACAAGCAACTGCACGAAGCCAAAAAAGAAGGGGCATTTGATTAAGACAACCAATTAGCTTTTGCCATGGGTACTATGAAAACCTAAGGAGCCATTGGCTATCGAGACTTTTCTCTTGAAAGAGAAATCTTTGTTGCCTCTCAGAGAGAGTAGCAGCTCTGCAGGCTCACATGCTGTCCTGCAAAGATGGGAAGCAGCAGGACGAAGATGACAACCGCCTTGCTTTCAGCAGTTCTTCTCTGTGCTTTCTCATCCTTGATTAGCTGTTGGCCAAAATCGATGTAAGACACAGAGAGGAATGGTATGCTATATACAGTATTTGACTTCTGACAACATGGCAAATCACAACCTGAGATTCCAGAGTGCATCTTCTAAAAAATTCTCATTTCTTAGATAAAAATTTCAGTTTACAATCAGAATTCATTTTCCATAACTCTACATAAGCCAAGACTTATCCACACTTGAAGGAGAATCATAGGGTTGTTTTCTGACCAAATACCCCATTAGAATTGTATATTGTCTTGTTTGCAAATCTTCCTACAAACAGAGCATGTTCAGGGCAAAGCTTTGATATCTGAACATATAGGAAAATTCAAAGCGTATTCCCAAGTGCACTACTGTAACTATGAAGCAGTTATGCACCTCGCCTCATATCTTTCCAGTTAAAAAGTTATTTAGCAGGACACAGAAGACCTTTTGCTCTTTATAAATAAAATAGCTGAGAGACATGAGTTACTAAAGTTAGGTTTCTGAGTTTGTGCTCAAGCCCTTAAATAAGTGAAAGATAATTCTAAGATGCAGGAAACCTTTGGCCCTCTCAGTAATATGCAGCGTATTTTGCTTGCCAGTTTGTACATGTTTCAACAGCCTTCTGCCACGGTTTTGCGCTTCTGGAACTTCAGGTTTAAACAAATTCAGGGTGCCACAGGGAAAACTAAAGCTGATGTAGAAGCAGCAAAGCCTGTTCATCTCCAAAAATCACTCCTGAGATCGTCTGTGAGCAGATGCAAAGATATCTTTGGAAACACTAAGTAGGGAGGTAAGGATGCACCAAAGTGGGTGAGAAGGTGGTTTTATGTTCATTCCTTCACGCACACACATGGGATTCCTCTCGTGCAAGTCCTAACTGGGCAGACACAGACCTCAGGCTGAAGTGGATGCTCCCAATCCCCCTTGGGTTTGCCAGGCTGTCTGTCAGGCAGGGCCCTTTGCAGGTGTATCACAGTCCGGCAGAGCAGCTCATCTGAAATGAAGGGCAGGGAGGCAGCTCAGATCATCTACTCCAACTCTACGCACTGAGAAGGCAGGACTGGGTGCCAAAATTCCCCCTGAAGCCACAACAGCCACTGGGCTCAGTAGCTTTGCTAAACTAGCGTCACCAGCATCCACCCACACTCCCCCAGCATCCCACCACATATGCCCAGCATCCACCCACACTCCCCAGCTGGGCTGCAATGCACCAAGACCAGCTCCCTGGGGACTCCCAGCGTGTCCAGCTCTGCTGGATCTCCACCTTGGTGAATTAAAACTCAAAGGAAAGATGAGCCTGGCTTTTGTTTTCTAAATAGACCTTTGAGTAATTTTGCTGTTCTCTAATCACAGGAGTGAAGTTCATTTTTGTCCCATGGCTGTGGCTTGTTTCCCTCCTGCAGATGATGAGAACGCCCCGGGAGGTTTGAAGAGAGTGAGCTGCTCTTGCCGCAAGCCTGGTTGAACACAGGTGGCAAACAAATGTACAGGCGAGAAAAAAGAAGTACAGAGACAAGGAGAGAGCAAGGGGGAGAGAAAAAAGGAGCAGAAACCAGCAGCAAAGCAGACTGGGGGGGGGGACATGACCAAGATTGAGGAAGAAAGAAAAGGAACAAGATAAATAGTGGGTTGTGGCAGCTGTGTGATGACAGGCACTGGGATGAGCGGACAGATACAAGACCCAGCAACAGTTGTGAACTAAAAGTTTACAAAGGCTCATTTCTTTCCCGCACTCCCACTTTACAGGACTTGAACTCAGAAAGAGAGGAAACCACAGACTCTGTGTCTGGTCAGCCTGACCAGGACATCCTTTAAGAACCAGCCAAAAACCAAAAGCTCTGCGATGTGTGGCTGAGGGCCACGAAGAGCTCATGCAAGAGAGCAAATCTCAGGGGAGCCATGCATTTCCCAGTGCTGTCTGGCTCAGAAAGAGGCTCCCTGGCCTCTGGGATGTTGGACGTGGGCACTGAAGAGCTCGTGCAGAATTAGCCCATGAATTGGGCATTAGCTCTGTCAACTGGACAAGCTCTCTCTTGTGGCCGGAGAGCCAAACAGTATTTATTTTACTCCATTCAGGTTTGTAGGAGATCCTTCCTGGAGCAAATTAAACACCTTCTTTTCTTCTTCTCCTTCTCCCCCCTGCCCCCCCCCTTTTTTTTAAAAAAAAAAAAAAAAAAGGGCAATGCATGCTCTGCTGTTACATGCAAAGGCCAAAGCAAGGACATGAGCATTGCCTTGGGACCCAGAGGTGAATTTTGAGCCCCTTCACTGCAGCAGAGAAACTGATAAGAGAGGAGTGGCTCACAGCCAGCAGGATTTATACCTGCACAAGCAACACCCAGTGGATTTCCAGCCCTTCACCATAAATGCTCCAAGCAGTATATACCTATTCATAGGGAACAGGGAACATGGACCTGAAATGCTGGATTTGCTTCTTTGCTTCATTAGTGCTTTCTTTGACTTTCTCTCCCAAGTAAATGGGCAAGTTCCACTACTGGCAGCTTAAGACACTGTTTATTGCCAAGACAAAAAACTAATGTTCCCTTGCTATAGGCTTTATATTCAAAGCAGAAGGAAGAACATGGTTCAAGACTGCTAATGCAGCTGGCTGCTATTAAAAAAAGAAAAAAGAAAAAAGAAAAAAGAAGGAAAGGAGGGAAAAGGAGGGAAAAGGAGGGAAAAGGAGGGAAAAGGAGGGAAAAGGAAAAAAAAAAAAGAGAAAAAAAAAGAAAAAAAAAGAAAAAAGGAAGTCTCCTCTAAGCTGGCGTTGGTGCCAAACAAAAGAAACAGCTAAAGATTTTTTCCCCAAATAAAGTATCCTTTCATGAAACAGAAATTCCTCAATGGGAAAAGGTGTAGGTAACAATCCTGGTGTGGGCAACTTTCTGAAAAGCTGTCTTTAGGTTTACCTTTAGTATAAACTACAAATCTGTTCCCATGATGCTGTCCCATGAGGGGGAGCACAGAAGCCGTGAAGGTGTGGTTCCCACAGGCGGGACTACCTTCCTAAGCAGTACATCACTGCACAGAGAGGCGCAATGCAAAGCAAGCAGATGTTTGCACTGAGCATTTCTTTGTGCCCAGGTTTGCTTGCACAGAGGGAGGTGGTTGCCTTTCCCCCAGGAGCTCTGCTCTCCCCCATGCTACCGTGCAGCCGCTGCGCTGGGTTCCTTTCAGCAATAGGGAATATTGACTTCAAAATTGGTTTCCCAGCTCTTAAGCCAACATACAATCTTGTTCTTTTACATTTAATGGATTTAAAACAGTCAGGTTCCCTTCTGGTCCCAAATGCATATGCATTTCTTAATGTCTTCAGCCTAAACTAACCCAGCTCCAATTTCTGAAAATATTTAAGGATGCACTTAATTTAAAACATGTGAGCAGTCTCAGCGAGGTCAGTGGGATTATGCTTGAATATAGCTGCTTTCTAACACCTCCCAGCCATGCCTCTCCTCCCCTACACCCCAAGATGAGGGCCAGAAAAACTCAGTAACAGCCAATTTTGCCCCAGAAGAGCTTTGTCTGTAAGGACAAAAGGTAAGCGGGAAACAGAGCAGTGAAGTGATTTGCCCCAACATCAGAAAGCAAGTCACTAATGCAGCCAAGACTAGTACCAACGACCCAGGGTCCAATGACTCCAACGTTCAGAGGGAACCATACGGGGGGCTTTCACATCACAGCATGCTGCAAAAGCTGTAGCCACAGCAGTGTTTTAACTGCCCCTCTCCCCAAAACAGCCTTAAGAGGAATTAAAGGCAAGTGAGGCCTGATTCGATTACTGTAATAGTCTCCTCCAAATAAATACAAGCTAAAAATAGCACCAGAGGACAGAGATCGCATCTCACCAAGAAGCGGATAAGCCACCCTTGCTGTACGCACATAAAAGCAGGCCAGACAGATGTTTACACTGGGTGATTTAGTGCCTCTGAATTTGTCAAGTTGTCTGATAACTTCATACTCAAGAACGTTTCTTTCCTCATTACAGAAACATCCTGGTTTCCAGTAAAAAGCCTTGCTGGCACCGGAATTCCCCACATGCTGTTTCCTGCACAGCAGAAAGCAGAGGAGTTTATCGCAGAGGAAAAAAAGCTGTAGATGGATGGCAGTTTTCAATGAGTTTCTGGAGGGTCTTGCCTTCCCGTCTTCCACCCCTTAAAATGTGGTGGCTGTGCCCATGCAATACGGACAAGCTGGATCCTTTCTTTCCCCAGGCTCCCGGCTGCAAAGCAAATATGCAATGCCAGTGCAGTGCTATTCTTCTGCTGCCGGTGCTCTGCAGGGAGACAGGATCCGATTTACCCCAGAAGCTCTGCCGCTGCGTTTCAGCTCTTCAGGGACACTCCTTAATCTGCACAAGGAATCCAAATGTCTTGAGACAATAAGAGAAAAGGAAATCATTGTTTTAAGACACGTACTGAAATATCATTGTGTGGATGTACTTAACAGATGGGGGATGCGATGGCCAAATTCAGGCTCCCCGGGTTAATTTCTCAGAACTGGGCTGCCCTATCCTTTCTGCGGGTAGGAAAATAGAAGGGGGATGATTTGCAAAAGTCTCCTCACCCACACGGAGAAGTGACAGTAGCTGGGGTCCAGGGCCATTGAAGACCCCATCTGTGCTGGGGTGATGTAACCAGGGATTTCGCAGGGCTTGGACAGGAAGGGCACTATATGCGTGGCTGTATTTCTACACTATTCAAAGAGTTCAGAAAGCTCTGGGGAAAATGTTCACCTTAAAAAAGGTAGTAAGAGACTCAAAGTGCAGATGCTGTATCCATTTATACATTGGCCAACAGTGGCTCTTGGCTTGCCAAGCCTTGAAGAATTTCCCCAGGGCTGGGATGTTCACAGCGTGCAGGGGAACAAAGCGCCCGCTGGAATCTCAAATTCGGTGGGGGCTGGATGCCTGGACCCCTCTGGCTGCTGTTGGCAGACCTAGCCTAGGTGTCTGTCCTTTTGTACAGGGAAGAAGGGGGTTTGTACATCCCATTAGTCCTTCCGGACTTGCCACCCAACACACACCGGCAGGAACAAGGTGCCAGACCATCACTCTACCCTCAGCAATGCTGCTGGTGGAGAGTCCAAGAAAGCGTTCTCAGGAGGATTTGATTTGGATCAGAAGTGTGGTTTGGAAGGAGAAGTCCTGATCTTCTCCACTTTCTGCACTTTGGCTCCCACGTCTCAAGCTGTGAGAACAGGGTTCATTTGGGGTACAAATGAAAAGTATGTCCCATCAACTAATGGGTCCAAGATCTGACCAGAACTAGTCAAAGCAAACCCTAAAACATGTACAGTGTGGACATCAAGTCCTTAGCACTAATAATTCACTCTCCACATCCATTTCTATGGCACCGCTGTGTTTGCTTATGCAGATACCACCTAAACTGCAACGAGATTGCTCCGTGCACTCTTCCTTAGCCATCCTGGGGTGCCATGTCCAGCTGAGCCCACTGTACAAAACATCCCTGCCATCAATGACTGTCACAGGACAGGATTGCGAGTGAGGACAACTGCAACACTACAGGCCTATTCTTAAGGGCATTGTATTCCACAGCAGACATTCGTTCTGCAGGGAGCCCAGCAACTTTGAGGTTAGACAGCGCAACCTCCATCTGCTTTGCAGAAGGAAATCCATGTGCAGCCCATCACCACTGGAGGAAAGAGTGAGCAGGCTCCCGGCACCATGGTGTAACTGCCCATCCCAAAGATCTCTGCTCGTCCTCACCAGCTGCCCAGGAAAGGCTGTGCACACCACAGCCACAGCTCTGCAAAGAGTACGTGCTTACCCTGCAGCCAGCCCCTCTGTGCTGACACACACATCATTGATCCACCTGAATTACTGCAATCACAAGCGTCCCTCAGTACCAGAGCCCATTTCAACGCCTCCCTATGGCTCCAGGGCCAGCAAAACCCCTTGACACACGTAGGGCACCAAACGGGGTGCATGGCTAGCAGGACCCATCACCAGCTGCAGATATTTGGACCCCCCTTGGGGAGATTTAAGGCAAGAGCTCCCATCAACCCCCCCCCAAGAGATGTAAGGCAAGAGCTCCCATCAGCCCCGCTGGGGACCTAAACCTCTGCCACAGGGAGCTTTGAAAATATCAGTCCAGGTTTGTTTCAGGAGCAGGGCCTGGGATTCCCTCCTCCTCCCTCTCTCCTTCACTTCTGCAACACAATGTCGCTCTTTCTCTGTTTCCGAAAGGGGGTCTTGCAGGGCGCTCTGCATCAGAGATCAGGAGCCGTTTTGAAAGGAGGAACCCGCAGTTTGACCCCTGCTCTATTGAGAGACCTTTTGTGCCTCTGCAAAGCTCTCCACTCTGCACCGGCCCCGCAGCCGGCAGAGGGAAACGCTGCAGGAAGCACAGATTTATTCTGCCGCTGACAATCGTGAGCAGCAGTGTCCTCTGGTGCCTTCATTGTCCAAAGGTGTTTGAGTGTAAAGCTCACTCATAATAGCGACTTTCCAGCGATGCCTGTTGAAAAAGCCCTTTGGTGCTCGCCAGTCCTGCCGGGAATTCAAGACCTCAGGTGTCCGGGCTTATCTTCCAACCAAACTCATTCATTTAACAGCCAACTCCGATTACTCCTTGTAGTTAAAAGAAAGCCCCAAAACAAAGGCTCAGCGGCCGCGTGCTCCTCAGCCATTCAGCGCTGCCGGTGTGGGAAGCAGGTGTTTTGAGGTCTGCATTCCCACTCCAGTCTGAAGAGGCTAGAATAAGATACTGCCTTTTGAAACGTCCACTAAAAAAGAAACAGGCAGCACACCATTGCTTTGCAGGCTTGGGGCAGGGGAAGGGCTCAGCTAATTCATAGCACGAGCTGGCTGAGTGCTGTGAAAGGCATTCCCACAGAAACTTCTGCAAATATGGAAATGAATCTAGCTGAGCAGTTTTTACACCCTTTTTTTTTAAAATGGGCTTTCTGTGAGCACTTGGGGAGCGCACACCTTTCACTGCGAACATCTACATACTCGGTTTGCTGGTAAACAGGCGTTTGCAATGGAAACGGCCAGCTCCATCACTCTGCAATGACAACGGGAAGCACCCAAGCACCTGTCCCAGCAGCATCCCACTCTATCGCCAAGGCACCGATAAGACTGGGAGTGCTTGGCTGGCTCAGGTGAACTATGGCCACTCAGCTCTGAAAATCCTCACCTGAATTTTGAAAAACGTTCTCCAAAGTGCAAACTCTTGGATGGGGGGACGGACTGATGGGGAGAAGAAACCAAACTTGCAAAGGGAAGTTTTTAGTAGGAGCAAAAGATAATGTTTGTCACATAAATAACAAACCACAGCTTGAAATAATCCAAGCACAGGTCAGGGTGCCAGTATGACCTCCGTTTTGCCCTCATAAATGATATTAATTGGTATTTGTTATGCAGAGGCATTAAAAGAAAGGCTGATGAGGGGGTGCTTGTGTTGACACAGGCACAAAGGCTCTGCTCTCCCGGGGCTCGGTTTGCTCTCAGGCGCTGTACTGAGTGCTTGGCAATGGGAGTAGCTGGGGCAGGTGCTCTGAAATCACACTTGAACATGATGCTGAGCTGCTTGCTCTGCGATGGTTCTTTGAAAACATGCCCTGGCCACATGGCAAACATGAGTGGGATTTCCTGGACCTTTGTTTATTCAAAAAAAAAAAAGTATTCTACCAGAAAACTACAATTTCCTCTCCCTTTTCTCACTCATCAGCCAAGCAGCAAACGTGGGGCTAAAGCACTGGTCCAGCTCAACTGGTTTTTGTGCTGTAGCATCCCCCGGGTGTTCGACAAAGGCTCCTTGTCCTGCTCTTACTACATACAGGATAGCCAGGGAGCGCCCATGTCAGTGTTGGATGAGCCCAGCCCCACTGCCCGGATCAGAGAACAGCAGCATGTTCAGCTCAAAATGGCCCAGACAAATTTCTCAGCATCTCTCGCCATTAGCTGTACCTCAAGCTATCAAGCCTGCAAGCCTCGCAGCACAATGGGGCCCTTCTGAAAAGTGTATTCTCTCTTAAACCAGCTATGTTAAGATAATAGCATCCCCCCACCTCCCTTTTTAATAAAGCTGCCAGTTTTAAAGATGCATCACAGTAATTTCTTAAAAGCTACAGGCGATCAGTGCTGCCTAAGTGCTCTTTACTTGGAGTATGGCACCGGGGGACTGCGAACAACTCACTTGCAGGCTAAAAATACTCCCACCTCATTATATACTCTGGTGGATTACTCAATAATTACACTTAGTAGATCCAAAGGTAATTACTGTTTCACTAGTCAGGTGTCCCTTTTGTTAATACACTTAAGTCAGCCGCCCCACCATTACCTATCCGTAATGCCCCCCATACCAGCAGCCAGCAGGTCCTCTGCACTCATGCCACCACGCAAGGAAGGTGCTCGGCCCCTCCAGTAGTCACTTCTAAACACCTCCACCTCCTCCTGCTCCTCATGCAGGGGTAAGGCTTGTGTATCCAAGCCATGGTTAGGCTCAAACAAAACCAATGTGACTGTCAGGAGATGGAGGCTCCTCTCCGCTGCCCAAGCCTTCTGGCTCTGGAGCAGGGACATCTGCCAGAGATGCATGCTGCCTGCAGCGAGCACTTCATACCACAGGTGATGCCTTCAAGGTGACACAGATACAGCACAGCGGCAGCTCTGTGTGTGTGCGACAACCGCTGTCCATGCTGGAGTGACAAGAGCCACTGTGCACCCACCCTCATCACGAGGTCCCATCAGGACCAGGACTCGGGAACCACATCACCAAAACTTCCCCACAAGCCTGAGCACCTCGAGGAGCTACTTGCAGCAGCAAGCTGGTGACTTGCAGTTGGATTTAGGCTGTGAATAAGTGTTTCTTTTACAAACGGTGGCCAGATGAAGCCATTCCCACCTCCTACAGGTTTACTACCACAGCTATGCCGGAGCTGCCCCATCAGCTACCAGCCAAACCAGCCTACGGGAAAGGAAACAGCCACGCCAGGGGCTTGACAACCCCTCTGCTGGGAGAGCTGTAGAAATCACTCCCGGTGAGCAGCAGTGATGTTTCTAGCCAGCCCAGCCAGATCAGGAGCAGGACATCTGTCCACAGCCTTCAGTGCCTTGGACCTTTTTCACCCCCAGAGGCCATCAGCTCAGAGTTGCTTCCACCCTCCCAGGCAGAGCCATCAGTTTGGTGCCTGCTTTTACTTTGGTCCTCATGTTGCTGTTTCATGGGATGGGTTTATAAGAGCAGATAGAGGGAAAAGGCTGCCACGCTGCCAGCGGAAAATATGCAGGAATGAGAGGTCAGCAGTACAGTCCCCTCGAAATCCCAAAGACATGTTAAAGGCTTTATTGTTGGCATCTGTTACTGGGGGCTGCTTTGTCTCTTCTCTCTGCATTTAAAGCTACACTCACTTTTGGGTTTTTGTCCAAGTCTGATCAGTTACCAAAAGGCATTTCTATTCTCTCCACAGTCATTTCTGGGAAGAGTAATTAATTTATGTTAATTTGGAGAGAAAAGGCATAGCGATGAACTTTTCAACTAATCCAGAGATAAATGGTAATATATTAAAAACTTACTTGATAAAAAGATAAGACACATAAGTTACTATCTTTCCACCATGAAGTACTGCTTATAGAAAGAAGCAAATTATTTTGAGTAGTTTCAATCCTTTTTGAATAATCCAACTTAAAACAATAATCCATTTCTTAAGCTGAGCTAAAACGTTAGGCTTGTTCCTTCCGAGCCAGACCGTCTTCAGTTCAGTGTTACTGGCAATCCAGAAACAAGAAATTCCCTTGAACAACTCCAGACTGGCTGTGCCGTGGCTATGCATGGGACATATTGAGGGGCTGGGTTGGATGCAGGTGAGAAGGAAGGAGAGAAAAATCAAACGGATTTTACTTTCCACTCCTCCATTTTACTTTGAGGTTTAATTCCTCAAACCTGTCTGAGATGCTTTTTGCCTTTTTATTTTTTCCAAAACAAAAATCAGTTTTCAGCAAATACTTTTTTTTTTTTTTTGGGGGGGGGGCAAAAGCTATTTCTTGGTCCAAAAATGTTTGGAGAGAACATTCTGATGTGCTATACCTACACAGCAGTATTCAGAGACCTAAGCAGTAAACATCAGCTATTCCTCCTTGGTGAGAGGTTATCCAGCACCAAGGGGACATCTTTCATTGTGTTTCACTCTCAGTAGAACAATAAATGAAACATGGAAATTGTTTGTTTTTAATGGCTTCCTCTAAAAATCAATGGCATTCAATCAATTTCCAGATAGACATCCCTTTCTATTTTCTCCAAGCATTGCATGCCTCTTTTGAGTTGATGCAGGTGTAAAAGAAGAGCCAGGACAACTCTTACTTTCCTTTTTAAAAAGCTTTTGTCCTGATTCGCATGGGGAAGAGAGTTAGGAGGAGAACAGGGTTCAGACATGTGAACCAGATTTCAAAGCTGGTAAAACACAGTAAAAAAAAATAATCCCAAGGAGTTGCAACTCTGCCATTCTGAGCCTATCTGCTGGTCCAGGAGCTGGCTACAGTCTGGCCCATAGTCCAAAGCCACCCTTGGAGATGCTAACACTTTCGATGGTGGTGTAGCTGCACCCCCAAATTTCAAAAATGCACAAATGAGGAACAAGTGCTCAATCACACCAAAGCAAAATGACTTTGTGCAATAACTGGATGTATATTGAGAACAATGGAGAGCATGGACAGAGCTACAGCTAGTTTACTGCAGAGAGACAGAGAGAAGAAAAACACTGGGAAGAAAAGTGCTGCACAGCAGGAAAAATTCAATTTTACAGCCTCTGTACCTCTCCTTCCCTGGTAGTGCCAAGGTATCCACCAGCTACTTTAAATCTCACTTTCTGGGGTAAAAGCTAAATTACCGATGGCACGCATGGGAAATGGAGACAGAACAAGTGGAAGAGCTACTGAATCAGCTACATTGGGAAGGAACAGCACCAGTTGCCACCCAAACCCATCCCAGTCCAGGGATGGAGCAAAGCCCTCGTTAACCACCAAACACAAATGGAACTCCTGCAGCAATTAGCACTAATCTGCAGTGTTTAAGGACGATCGCAGGTTTGAGCTGCACAGGTAAATCGATCCAGCAGAAAACGCACCCCAGACATGGGCTTTATTCTACCTAAACCAGGGATTACGCAGACACACGTGCGCTATTTCAGCCCAGAAACTGAACAACAAATCTGAAGCCGATAGACTGTTTACAAGAGGAGACCAATCTCTGAAGTAATTGATGGCAAATCATCATGAGGAACATTACCAGGCAGCAAGGGAAAACCCCTTCCAGAGAGGAAGATATAATGCTTGCACTGGTGTCTCCTCGGGGATATGGCTTAAACCCCACTGCCACCTGCGTTTAGAGCAAGGGCTCAGGGCTGGGATTTCAGGGCTCCCTTCACTCTGTTTTTTGTCAGGGGGTAACAGCTTGCTGGCTTTTTGGAGAGAGGGCAGTGGTGTGCCCTCTCTCTGAAATAAAATTACTTTGTGCAAATGGAAAATTACCTGAGAAATCAGGCAGGCATTTAATGAGGGATCAGGATCCTCAAAGGAGGAGTTAGGTGCATGGAGCCAACATCTTCCCAGTGGAAACCCCGGGAAGGCACGGCCACATTGAGATCAGGTTCATAAATGCTCTCTGATGTCTGTGTGATCCTTCTAGATGTGCCAGCCTCAGCAATCACGGAAGCAGGTCCCCAGGACATGAGCAGCTTTGCCAGCAGCAGGAATTATTCGCATCCTTCCCCCGGTGCCCGATGACCATGTCCAGCTCTTGCTGCCCCCTCTCCCAGCTGCGTCTCTACTGCTTCCCCAGCAACCACTTTCCACAAGCTTTGGAGATGCTTGACACCTTCCTGAGCTCCTTGCCCCAGCAAACATGATGGACATTTCTCAACAAACTCAAAAGCTCTTATCAATCACCCTACGAAGCAAGCTTGACCCCTCTCACCAAGACAAAATACTGCAAGGAGCCAGTTGGGACTGGGCAGCCAGCGCTGACGCTCCGAGCTGGCTCATCCTCTCTCCTCCACATCACTCAGTTTCTACCAAATTTCAGCAGAGGTTTTTTAAAGGGGCCTGAAGGATCCTGGCAACCATCAACACTTTCGACACCATTAGTTTGCTGTCCTTTCCCACTGCGTTTTCCACAGCACTACACGGACCTGACACATTTTAGAGCTGTTTGCAAGAGAGACAAACAGCTTTATTTATTATTTTTCTTTAGTTATTTATATTTATTCAGTATATTATATTATTAATTATATATTTGCATGATATATAATTAATAACTACTAATAAAATTAACATATTAAATATATTAATACACTAAATATATAATTATTTATCTTTATTCTGGTGCAACGGAGGGACAAGCCCACAGCACTGAGATGTCAGGTACTTCTCCAGAAGCAAGGCAATGAGGCACCAGCACCATGGGGCTTAGAAAACAGGCTCCCAGGGTTTCATGTTCAATCCACCAGACCACGGGGCTTCTGCACGCTCTGGTGCCGCCGGCAAGGGATAAGGGAACAGGAATTACTCCCCCCAATGACTCTGGGTTGTTGCAGCCTGCTCCCTTGGCAGAGGAGCTGCGTAGTCATTTAGGTAAAGGACTCATCAATGATTTATGGTTTCTTCCACGGGGGAAAAAGAAAAAGCCGCCGACAAGAAGCAGCTTCTCCCTATAGCGAGGCAACTGGCAGAGCCAGTGCTCAGATCACTTTGCAGCCAGCAGGCTGGTGCCAGGGAGCACTGATCAATACAGAGGCACTTAGAGGCATGGCTGCAAGCCCCTTTGAAGGCACAAACTCCTCTCCTCACCCTTCGTTGCCCTTCTGCCCTCCCAAGGAGTATGGAAGTGACTGTAGGAAGGAGCCCATGAGCTGACATATCAGAAAGATGAGGCTGTGGGTGCCCTGCTCCAGCTGTACCAAGCACAGCCCTGTTGCTGGGCTGTCGCACTTGGCCATCCCAGGGATATGCTAGTGTTTTTTAAAACCTAGGATCTCTGTTTTATCCAGAAATCGCGCTCAAGCCAAAAGGAAGGCTTCTTGGACCTGGTGGCTCTGGCAGCATCGTTGTCATGGCCCTGCAATCGCCCACCACCCTGGCTCCCATGGCACAGATCAAACCTGCCCTTTGCTGGCTGCAGGAGCAGGATTTGCAGCGGAGAACTTGGCCGCGCATCTCTCCATCATTTTTGGTCTTTGGGGAAGGGATGCACTGCTGCGGCACGGAGAGAGGAGCCCTGTGCCTGCTGCAGTGCAGTGGGTGGGCTTGGGAAGGACCCCCCTTCCTGAGAGCCCAGGTCTTCTGAATAATGCCACGTGCGCCGTGCCGGATGAAGCCTCTGCTGGGGGGGTACTTCTGTGTTGGCGCCTTGGGAAGCTGCTGGGGAGCACCCAAGGTGAAGTGAACACACACTGATCCAAGTCGCAACCCCACACAAAACGTTCCTCTCCGCTTGTATTTTCCTTGGAAGCAAAAACAATGTGGAAAAGGAAACAAAGCAAGACAAACTCCGTCAACAACTCAACCTACTTGCAGCAGCAAGGCCAGGTTGACATGGGGTAGAAGGTCCCAGCAGAGATCCTCAGTGTCACAGAGAGGACGTTTTAAAAGAAGATGAAGTCGCAGGTGGGGAGCGGGAGAATGGGGAATACTCTCCTGGGAGGATTGGTTCAAACAGGCTCTTCCATTTTTGGCATGGGGACTTGCTACACTTTATTCCCCAGTCTCCCCACTCCTCAAATCACTGAATTTGGACATTTTTATGTAATAGATGCAATTTTCATACCCTCAAACCTAGCGGAGGAACCTTAACACATATAATGTGGCATCCTGACCACAGCCAACTTTCAGACTCCTTTGAGTTCCCAGCTCCAACCTGTTCCTTAATGCAGAACTTTATGAGCGAGGAAAGCATCGCTGCCAACAGGAACAGGACAAAACTCTTTCCTGCGCCACGACAGCCAAACTGTTAAGCTGAAGAAAATGCAACGCGAATGTTTCTTAATGCTAAAACAATGGTTGCAGAGCCCAAGCAGGCAGATGTAGAGTTCCCTACAAGGCCAACCAAAACTTCTGTTTGCTTCTGGGAGCTCTCTGAGGTTCAGCAATCTTAAATAAACAGCGCAGCCATTGAAAACCTATCGCCGGCTCCCCTGGCAGCCTGCCTGCAGAAAGCAGAAGCTTGTAAAGAAGGTATCGAGCTCCAGCTGGCAGACAGGAACCAAACTCAAGCACATTTGTGGGGAAAGTTGAGGGCAACATGGCGAGCTTCTGCGGTCAGGAAACAGAGAAGTTTTCCCTTCCTTTTGGATACACCAGCAGTGAAATTTGGGGTCTTCAACGTGCAGCCAGAAAATGAACAGGGTCCTCGGGCCCCCAGAGACCCAGGACCAAAGCAAAGGCAGGATGCCCATGGGGAGGGATATTTATTTGGGTTCCCTCAGGAGTATCACAGTGGCAATAATGATGACCCAGCAATTTAAATTAGGACATACAAGGACTTTTCTTAGAAGAAATGGGATGCTGTTTTTAGAGCATGTAGGACAGCCACTGTAAACAGCAAAATTTCTCCACAACCATAAAACCTCACAAAACCCCCAAAACCACAGGCAGGAAATTAAAGAGAATTCAGAGGAAAACCAACACCAAACGATTACATCTCTGTAGGGATTATACTGGGAAAAGCTAAAAAAGAACAAAGACCTTGATCTTTCAAATACTCGGCCCGTGCTCAGCTTTGCCGGCAGGAGTTGCAAAGGCAGCACTTCAGACCCCAGCAGTTCGGCTGCTGCCGGGCAAGGCAGGGCACCAGGGACCGTGACTGACGACAGGAGGGGAGACAAGAGGACCCACGAGATCCCCTTTATTTCTGGCTTACTCTTTATTAATTCCAAAACTGGAATCGAGTCCAAACTAGCCGATGCTGCAGGCTTATTACACTTGCCTGCATTTTTTTTTTTCCTTTTTCTCTAATACAGCTCTGTAGTACGGTTTTTATTTTAGCTAATGAATCCCTGCCCACACATGCAAGAGACTCCAAAACACCCACAGACCAGAGGCAGGGGAAGGAAATGCCAGAATTGTTTGCTGAAATCTGGCAGAGGCTATTTTTTGCAAGGGGCCAGGGGAACATAGTGTTCTCCAGAGATCCTGAGAAGGGTGAGGTCAGAGACTGGCTTCTGCCACAAGGCCTCAGCGTTGGGACGGTTTTTTGTCTTTTGCAATTACATAATGTCTTTTCCATGCCTTAAGTTGGTTGCTTCCAGATTGCTGGAGAGAGGTCTGAAATGACACACTCTGGCTTTAAAAAAAAAACCAAAACAACAAACCCCACAACACACTTCTGCTCGTATAAAACTGCAAAACCTCGTTTCCTGCCACAGCCCTGTATTGTAACAGATGGGGGGGGAGAACTTTTTTTTTTTTCCTCTTTCATTTTTCCATATTATCTATGTGTTGGCAACACACTGCTGTCACAGAGTGGTGGAAAGTTCATTTACGGGAAACCTTCCGAAACTGGAGCAGCTCATAAAACTTTTAATGCAGACCTGGTTAAAAAATAATGACATGAGACCTGAATGTCTTTCGGTTCAGTTGGGGAATGCATTTTCGGTCTATTTCTACACTTCGAGCAAATGATGATATTAAGTGCTATTTTAATCATTAAAAGAAAGAAAGAAAAACCCTCCTAGAAGGGCAAAGCAGAGATGTAGCGAGAGTTCAAGAAGTGAGTGAAGCTCCCTGGGTCTCGTGATCCAGGCCAGGCGATGAGGGGGGGCTTACACTACATTGCCTAAACCCTTTACTCACCCTTACTTAAGGATGAACTTCTTAGCAAGGCCTTTAGCTAACACCGACCAAAAGTAAAGCAGCTACGAGGCAGCCTGGAAGCTTTCGGGAATGAAAAATGGCACTGTCTAATTTTTGAATACAGGCAGAGGATGAAGATGGTTTGGATGATGGGGCAGAACCACAGGCACCCAAGAACTGATGAGCCCTGCATCAAATTGCAAGCTATGCCTCCAGTTGGCCACAGCCTAGAGAAAACCACTCACATCCGGATCCACAAAATTACTTCGGCACCAGACCACTACTGCTTTGAAGGCTTCAAGCAACTTTTTCAGCTCTCAGAAAGATGACTGTGTCCCCTAAAATAAAATGGAGGTATCGTGTCCCCATCCCATCAGAGAGGTGTGATCACCCGTGGATCTGAAGGGTCTAACTCGCATCTTCTCTCTACGTTTTGCTCCCCAGGATCCAGCCTCAGCATGGGTGAACATGAGGAAACATTTGCCCAAGACACTCTTCTTTCTAAACTCCCTCCACCCCTGATCCTCCAGGGCTTCTCTTCTCCCATCCCATGGCCTTTCTGTCCCTTCTCTGCTTTTTGTACAGATACCTGGGAGCACGGGGTATGGGATCAGTAAATGGGATTAGCAATGAGAGTATATTGCTTAGTCTGAGTATCTGGATAGATGGAACACTTTGGAGACTCTGGGACAAAGCTGCAGGAGGTCCCGTAACAGCCACAGCGAGTTGCACCCCTGGGTTAAATAGTTCAGCTGCTCTAAATCCACATGGTCCATGATTTGGGTGAACCTCCCAGCTCAACCCCTGGGGTGAGGAGCAAAGTCAAACAATGCACGGGAAGGGGCAGAGCAAGAAGAATAGGAAACAAGAGAAAGCTGGTCACAAACAGCCCATTCTGTCCTCCAACGATGGAGCAAAGGCATTTTCTACATAACTTGGACTGTACGAACAGGAAATCTGTGTACTAATGTATTCCCACAGCCACGCACACGAGGGGTCTGTGTGCCTCTGGAGTGCCTACAATGAATCATTCATTGTCCTTCCTCAGGGTTTCCAGTAGGAAGAAGCTACACATTTGACCTTATAAAAAGCAATAATTTTGCCTGGTAAGATGTGGCCAGCAGTAACCCAGGCCTTGCTGGCAGCCTAAAATACATCGGAGAAGATACGGGTTGCTGCTGTGCCACCGAGTGCTGCATCAGTGTTTCCATGTGAAACTACTATTTTCAAGGCTGCTACAAATGAGCCAAGAAAGAAAAGAAACAAAAGGAATCTGGCCCCAAAATACTTTTCCTTTAAAAATATATAAACTATGCTGCAGGTTTTCATCTCCAACAGAAAAATTTAGAACTGGACATTCTTGTTTTACAACATCTTTGTTCCACATGAAGAGGACTGCTGTCCTCCTTGTGATCTTTAAGGTAAGCTTGCTCGCCTGCTTTCTCAAAAAAAGGAATCAAACAGTTAATTTTGTTAGAAAATTGGTAACACGATCGATCCAAGGCTTATGGAGGTCAGTAGGGCTAAATGGGGAAGAGAGGATGAAGGTGCCTGTCAGTACATCTAGTAACTTGTCTCTTCTAAAATACTTGCTTTGTCAGTGGCTGCTATGATCTATGAGTCCTTTTCAGTAACAAAAACAATAATTAGGATTTTTAGAAGGAATTAGTCATCCCAGATAAGTTGATTTTCAGTGTCTGCCAGGAAGGAGTTAGAAAGATGGGTCAGTGGTTGAGACCACCTGTCTACGACATCTCTGCTCCTTCCCAGATTTCCTGTGCAACCCTGAAGACACTTGGAGGATGTTTTTGGGAAGTTAGTACAGAACCTGAAAACCCAGGCAAGTCCCGTATACATCGCTGGATGCCAGATGCTGCCAGAAATTGGGTGCATGTGCTGTGACTGGTCTCATACTCCTACTGGTAAACTGGGGATAGGAAAGCTTCCCATCCAACAGACGTGTCAGGAGCAGAGAGACATCGCTTGGGAATCCTACACCGATAGAGGTGATGCATCAGACAGTATATCAGACAGACAGAAAGTGGACAACACACCAAAAACTTGCCCCCTCCCAGCTGACCCAACGTTGGAGTCAAGACAGAAAGAGGGACATGCCTGCAGACCTCACCCATCCTTGCTGAGAGCTGCCGAGAAGGACAACGGTATTGCAGGCTCCGAACCTGAACATCTTGTGTTTCATGTAATCTCATTGAAAATATTTTGATTTACGATCTCAATTATCCGTTAACTGAAATCCCACATCTCAGATATCATGAAATTAAGCAATAATGAATAAGAAGCTGTGCTGTTGAGGCGCTTTACAGAGTGATTCATATTAAATAAGAGATCGTGTAGCCAATATAATAGTTTGCCAGATTAACACATGCCTCGCTGAATAGTAAATACTTTTATTTGTGGCTGCTTTGGAAACATCATTGCGTTCAGTAATTAGCAAAGTGTGAGAATAATAAAATATTAAAAAAAAAAAAAGAAAGAAGAGAAGAAAAACTTTGGGTATGAGCGGAGCTTGTGCCTTATCCAAGCCTGAAGGAGAATTTAAAGATTTAATTACAGCTAATGAGAACACATTTCAAAGCTGCTAAGTTCTTTTTGCAGCTTAATAATGCATAGAAGGAAACACTGAAGTGTGATGCTCCCATGGGGGGCAAAGTGTGTTTCTCTGGGAACACATTCAAAACCCAAAGGGAAGTAGAAAGCTATCCAGAGGCCAAAGGGGAAAGGCAAATCCTGCCATGAGATGGTCACTTCTTTTCCAGCTTTTGCACGTTAAAATTCCTCTCAAGCTCTTCTGAGAGTTACTACATTAGGCAAAGCTTATGGTAAGCAGAGAACCTGAAAAATTGTCCTCCAAGGAGCCAACATGGCTTGCAGAGCCATCTCTGCCAATTTTGTTTACTTATGAAATATTAATGCGGTACCGATGACAGTTGCTGGCTTGGACAGCACTGGAGACCAAAGACCTCTGTAATTTGTAAGGGGTAGCCAGCCTGCTCCGAGTGCCTGGCCAATGTGGTTGAGGCCGAAGGCAGCCCGTAACGGGGGGCTTAGCCCCCCGCAGGCATTCCGACCTTGCCTGAGTGCCAAAGTTGGGTCCCCTTTGACGCCGTTGCAGCTGAGCTGGGCTCAGTGCTCAGTTCCTGAAGGCAGTGACCATTAGCTGGGGAAAACATTCCAGTGCTTCAAGCCAGGCAGTATGCAGAGGAGTGGTGTCCTGACCAGCCATGGGCACACGATCCAGCTTAGACAGAACAGCAGCTAGCCTGAACTTTGCTCTGAACCACAAATCAAGCTCTAAGACTTAACACCCAACCATATTTCCTTCCATCTGCATTTTCTTTCTATTGCTCTTGTATTTTGAGTTCTCATGGTATTTTCAAGTTAAGATCTCATGGCCCAATTTGGGGCCAAAAGAGATAACAGGATGTTTGCGAACTTCTCCACTCTAAGCTTTCAACTTTTACAAGTGTTGACGCATCGGTAAGATCAGAGTCCCAGCTCACATTGAAACCTGTCTCAAACCAATTCCTATCCATCGTTTCCACAGATGTTAGAAACCCTTCTTACTGGCAAACGTGCGATACACAAACACATTTCCTTCTGATGGCGCATGTGAAGAAAACTTGAGGTCGTGGATAAAGTTAGGAGAGAGAGCACCAGGTGAGGATACCTGAGGTCTGGCTTAACCTTGAGATATTGCACGTGATGTCAGGCAGATCAGATGCCCTCTATATCACAAACCTTTCATTGTAAATGTGAACCCAACTGCTTACACACACCTCCCAGGTGGAAAGGAAAATGTAAGCCATAATCAGTATTTGTAAAGTTCCTAGAGATCCTTGTAAAAAAGGCACACAGACCTATTTATCTCAAAGCACTCTAAAATTGTATTATATATACACACTACTGGAGGACTAAAATTGGCATGAAATGTTCCCGTACAAAGGAGTCAACCACCACAATAACTAAAACATGAATTACTTTCTACCTGGAAACTACCAGATGAGTTGTATTTCTCCTGCTGAATGCTCAAATGTATCTCACCAAATCTTTGATTGAATTTGTTGTTTAAAATTTTGCTGCATTGTATGAGGCTATTTCAATGAATGCATTGCAAACAGTGAATTTCAGATAGCTCACAGTCAAATTTAGAAATTTGTTCCATATTGAATAATTATAGAAGCCCCAGTACTGCACGTGTTCCCCATTTTGGTGGCTATGTACTAACAGCTTGCAATGCATCACAGGAAACATGCAATGCAGAGTTCATGTTCAGAGATAATTTGAGCAAACACATTTCACTTGCTTAGAGAAAATCACGCAGCAGAAACACCGCTGTTGGAATGATCACGGAAAGATAAAAAGGCTACAGAAAAGGTAAAAAAAACCCCACCAAACCAAAACCAAACCCACCCAAAAAAACATTCAAACAGAACATTCATACAAAAAGCAAAAATAGGCACAAGCTGGTGTGTCATTTGGTTTCCGGCCCCAGTTTACTGAGTGAGGGGTGTTGAGTGAGCAGAGGAAATTAGTTACATTTTTGAGGGTTTGACATAGCTCAGAGAATAATTTTCATGACATCAACAAATAGTTTGATTTGGAATCTGAGTACAAAATTCAACTCACTAGCAAGTCCTTACTGGGGTAAAAAAGATCATCCTGCAGGTGCTCAGAACTTAAAAACCAAATTGAACCCTTCCCACTCTTGAATATGAAAAGTAAAGGTTATTTAAATCCTTCTACCTTTTATTCAGTAAATCCATTGCTTGCAGCACACTGTGCAGGGGATTCCTATATGCACAGTCTGTCATTGCACGTGCCCATGTGTCATACAGCCATCAGGTATTTGGCTGGAATAGCTGTGACTGGGCCACTGCACAGCTAAAAATGGTGGACAAATATAAAATAACGCTTTAAGCTCCAGCCAGCAACCTGGCTATCTAGGGAGCCTACTTTTCCTTCCGTAATAAGCATCAGAACTGCAGCTTACAGATTTTTATGGACAGATTACTGCTGCTAACACAGATATCCACATCAACAGTGAGAGTTTTGCCCTAGAAGAGGGCTCCATGCTACACCAGTGGGGCTTCCCTGGCTCCCAGGTTGGTGCTGGGGTGTCAGTAGGAGCTCAGGGCAAGAGCGCACATGGGCATGTGCGGACATGCCAGACAACACATGGCCCTTTGCACTGCAGGGATGAATTCAACCAGTGGTGAAGATATCACCTCTGTCCTGCTGTCGGTTTTCCAGTAGTGCTACAAGAGCTCTCTGGGGCTGCAACCGCACCAACCAACAGCTAATAGAGTGTCAGTAAATAGCACTGGAGCATATGCAATGTAAGCCCTGGGGTTTTAGGACCAGGAAAACCGTGCTGCAAACCACAATCTGTGTGCTGCTCTTTATTTCAGCTCTTAAAGCAGAAGAAATTGCAAAGTCACAAAGTACCTTCCAGTGTGCCCCAGAAGCTGTACAGCATTACAGCAAAGTCATGCATGAGCATCACCTGGGGTAGGGGGCAATTTGTTCTTGGCTATACATGGCTCCATTAAGTGATTATTTTGGAAAATCCCACCTCTACGGAGCATCAAGAGATACCTCTGGTTACGTATGAATCCTACGAGGGTCAAAACCCAGCAACAATACCTATCATACTATACGATACTCTGTACTGGAGATAGCGATTCAGAGCAGCTTGTCTCACGTATCCAGCCGTCAAGGCCACCCTGCTGGGATGTGGGTGCAGAAACTGGAGTCAAGTCAATGTAAAAACCCCAAGCTCATCAAAACCCAAGAGCTTTGCTTAAAAAACCACCAAAATCCTAGGACAGGACTCACACCCTGATTCTCCTTTAAAACCACAGATGACGACTGGTTGGATTTTTGTTCACTTGCTTGTTCTTCCTTAAGACAAATACATTTAAAAACAGTTTTCTCTTGCCAACAAGTTGCTATTGAGATCCATAGGCAAAACCCTGCAATTTATTGGTAGCCTAACACTATTTGCAAAGAAAAAGCCAAAATTGGACTACAAACATAACAAATTGCCTTCCCAAAGGCACCCTGTGCATCCTGCAGCCAGCACAATCCCAGTGCCACTGTCAGTCCCTTGGCAAGGCTGTTCAGCCAAACCCAGCGATGACCCACATGCAGTTCCCACCAAGGGCACCCAATGGCCATGTACAGAGTAGAGCTGATGGTCCATGAGCCCATCCTTGCTGCTGGGATGTTTTACACACCCAGTTCCACCTTTCACCAAAAAGGTCGGTGGGACACGCTATATGGAGCCTCCACACCCCAGCTGAGCAGAGAGCTGTGTGCTACAGAGATGGGTGTTTAAATATTGAAGAGCTTAGCAACAAATGCTAGGTACACAGAGCAGGTAAATCATTTAACAACTTCTCTGTGTTTATTAGCCAAAGCAAATATTCACAGCATGATGTGCCAACAGCAAAAGGTGTATTTTTCTGTTTGGACCAGGCAAGAGTTCTCTACTGAACTGCAGCATTAACTTTATTTTCTTTCCCAATTGTGGGGAAAAAAAAAATGATATTGCACCAAACTGGTGCCCATAATCCAGCTGTCCCTGAAGACAGAAGCTACCCCAAGTGAAGAACACACTTTGATTTGCTAATGCTTTCCTGCTTCCCTCCAGTTTGCATTTCAAGTAGGCGTCAGTCTCTAGGAAGCTCAGAAATACACTCTTAACCTCTTGGAGCTTAACTTCTCATGGTAACACACTAAAACACCTCCTACTCCAGGAGCTTATTAGGTTGAGCAGGACTTGTCCTTGTCAGTCTGCTGCTCAAGTGTGAAAATAATTATTCCTTTGGCACTTTATTCAGTTCCGTTCTGCTCCTTATAATAAGTATTGGAGCTCATTAGCACAAAATATAGTGTCTGAGAAGTATTAATGCAAAGCAAAATATCTATGTAAAACATGGAGATAAAGAGTTTGAAATATACGTGTAAAGCTCCATTTCCCAAAGTTTCAGTGGGTGCTAAAGCCACCTAAGTCCGAAAACTCTGGGGAAAGTCCTTCTGGTTTTGGTGTCCATAATGGCCCATGCAAGCAATCCAAATGGATACTTTTATTCAGGCATTTAAGAAGAAAAACCCCCAAACCCCAGACAAAAATAAAGCTTCATGAGGCTGCATGAAGGTGGAGGGGAGAGCACCCTGCCATCGGGTTGGGGCAGTCTCTGCGGAGAGGGAAATGGGGGTCTCAAGCCCCTCTGCCCAAGGAGAGTCCCACTACCCGGCACCGTGCACCACTTGGGCATGTGCTGTAACCACAGACGGGCTGGTCCCACCACAGGCTGTTTTAAAAGGAGAAGGCCATACCCTCTCCATATTGTGTGTTAGACATCTATGAACTGACCTCTGCTATGAACATTATATGCTGTAGCCCCGCTGAAGAAGAGAACTTAGGACATACCCTTTTTCGAAGCCTTCATCATTGGCCTGCTTAGATGTCCCCATGTGTTGACCACTGTGTATCCTATTTATGTGCTACATGTATTGGAGGACAACGACAAACAGTTCTAGGGTTACAGCTTCCACCTAAGACTCCAGATCCTTCCAGTTAAGTGCTGCAAAGCTGACGTCTCTTGTGCCTTAAAAGAAAACTGTTTGCAGATACAGATCAAATACACCACAAACATCACAACCACCCTGCACAGCATGACAGCTCGCTTTGTCTTTCCATTGAAACACCCTGAGAGGTAGAAAAGCTGCAGTGTCTCCCTTCACACAGACACCACACCACCAAGGGTCCTACCCCACAGACCGCTGGTAATATTTCCTTGAAGACTTATTCCTCAAGGCTGGGACTCCCCCATGCTGAGGGAAACTCCAGCAGCAGCTTCCCAACCTTTCACTTCCATGAGAGTAGCAAAGATACTCTCTTTGCTAAGTACACAAGATAAAATATGGGACCATGCCTCTTAACACCACCTTGAAAATGTTTTCTATCAGCTACAGAGTGTGTTTTCTGTACATCAACCTAAGGAAACTGCAGCGGGCTGGGCTCAGCACCCGCACTTGCCCACCAACCCTCCAGTGTGTTTTGCAAGGTGCAAGCACAAACCCTGTTGACTCCTTGGCGTTAACGGCTGCCCCTTCCTTTATGGGCTGGCCTGCTGCTGATAATCAGTCACCCAGTAAAAAGAAAAGGAGCTAGTCTACGTGCTCAGAGGCTGGTGTGCACGTAATTAGCTCACCGACCTCAGCTGCTGAACATGAATGTTAAACACAAGAGCGGATATGAACTTTGGACAGTCATCAAAGATAGACACGGTAACAGGGAGAATGTTTAGAAAGGAGATAAACATAACTGTGAGGAAGGCCAGAGAGGGGGGGCCTAAAATGACTGCTCCCACAGAGCCCCCCACCTGAAGGATCGCTACCCAAAGGGGCAACGACATGGAGGCTTCATTGCTGCCATTTGCTTGCTTTACATCTGAAGCTACACACTATACTTCTAGAGCCACTTTTCACACTGAAGCTAACCCAAGAGCAGGCAGCATTTATATTGCAAGAGATCTGCATGACTCGCATCTTCCTGCATGCTCTTTACTGCTACCAAATAATTTTTTTTTGTCCCCCTATTATCCCTCTTCTCTAGCAATTTGCTGCTTCTGCTGGGACATGCAGCAAGTTTGGTCTCAAATTAATGAGAGCCAGGTGGTATGCAATGTCACAACTGCGCTGTTAATGATGAACAAGAGCAGCAGCCCTCAGCCTGCGTAGGCAGGGCAACACTCACACCTGAGAGCTGGTCCATGTTTCGAGGTACTGGTGAAGAGTCTTAATGTCAAAAATTAGAATGAAAAAAAATTGTGTGTGTGTAAATCTATGTTTCCCTTCTGGGTTCCAATTTCTTGCATTTTTTTAAAGTAAAACTAACAAAACAGAATTTAAAAAAATGAGGCAAAATTTAGACAAAAAAGGAATTAGGAAAAAATTAGGTTTTTCATTACTTGTCATCTCATTGAAACAAATGTTGTCTTACACTAAGAAACTCTTAGCCGCAGGAATAGGAGTGCAGAAGGTTCTTGACTTTCAATCCTCTTTCTCTAGGAGCAAACAGGAAAATGGTGCGAGCAATGCATGCACGAACTCTCCCCGGTAACTCCAGTAATGGGACTCAAACAAAGTAAGGTTGTTCCGAATGACTATGGGATAGGAAAGAGGACAAGTGTTTCAATCTGATATATTTCAATGACTTTACCAGCCTAAAAGCTCTTCCTCTAACGGAGGCCATGTCTGGCACAATGTCTTTATCTGATCCTTTATCTGTACAGAGGAAAGAGTGCCAGGCCCATTGCTTCCTATGAGCATACGTCATTGTGGTTAATCTATAACATCCCTCATTATTTCTTCACATACAACGAGGGGTTGACGTGATGCTCTACGTGTCCATTCTCCTCTAACATCAACTCTGAAGGCTTCCACCAGCACCAGCCCCACCTTGAACTGATGCCATCTCCAATGCTCTGTGAGAAATGTGAGCATTGGCTTGCAGCAACTCACACTGCTTCCCACTTCAGTCATAATCTAAATACTGGCTAAAATAAACAGGTTATGGCTTATATTGTCACTGCATCATCCTGTCCTGAATCAGTTCTTATCCTGGGCAACTCCCACTGAGTCAGAGAGAGTTTGTCTTGAGCGAGGGCTTTGGGCTAGGAGGAAGGGTTTCAACCACCAGCATAATAGGAAGGGGAGAAAGTCCAGGGAAGTGATGAAAAGGTTTGTTTTGTTTTGTGTGGGTTTTTTAGCTGAATGGGCTTGGCCCCACAGGGAAGGGACAAAATCTAGGGAACTAACAGAGAACCTCTTAAAGCAGTCGCAATGCAGCAAACTGGCCACCCTTATCCAGAATTGAAACAGATCAGTCATGGAGATACCATCAGCTTGTGTGGTCCTTGATCTCCCGGTTACCTCACCTGGGTGAGGATGTGTTGAAAGATGAGAGCCCCCAGCCAGAAAATCTTCTGGCAGCTCCCTGCCTAAGCATACAGAATTTTATCTTCCTCTCCAGAGGCCCCGTTTCAGCTTTGCAGAACAAAATCAGCGCTGGCCTGTTAGGATAAGAGCTCTCCTGACCAGCTAACCGTGCTATCTCCTAAAACAAGGGCCTTCACTAGTCCTGGAGGAACAGAGTACACACCAGGTTTCCCTTCTATCCGTATGGACTGAACCACCCACCTTGGGTTTCCAACACAAGGGTTACCTGTACAGTATCTAGACTTAAAAGTACAGGAAAATAAGGATGCTCCCATCTCCCTACAAGCCAAGCTCCCTGGACAGCAAAGCAGATTCTGGCTTGTGTTGGAAAAAACAGAGCTCTGATGAGGAAAACCATCCCAAGCAGCACTTTCAAGCCCAAATGCAGGTACTGAGGGTATTTATTTTTTACTGACTGCTCTTATTCACTTTGTACAAAATTTCCGTTGCAAGATGCTTTCCTGAAGGCCCAAAGGATTGCTGAGCTGCCTTTAATCAAAACTGCAGTGCTTGCATTGCAGGTGGCTAACAGCATACAGCAACTTGCACTTGTGAGTCTCGGGGGGTTCAATGTAATTTTAACTGAAGGATGTTACAAGCTCACATCTCAACCACACCAAGTGGAAAAGGAGGTCTGAATCCCAGCTCTGATAATGCTCTGTATAGAGATCTCCCTACGTCTGCTATGTTAAAAGTGCTACAGATGGCCACCACCCTGACATCCTTTAGGAAAAGAACCTGGAACTGGGGGGGGGGGGGGAGGGGCAGGAAGAAATGAACTGCAATAATATTTACCTTTCCAGGCCACAGCTGAAATCCTTTATGGCAGGCAGACCTGGAGTTTCATGAGCTGTTATCTATTTTATTTGTATGGGATTTCACATGAAGGCATAATAGCGAAACCAAACCAAAGGGATGAAGAGAGTCATCACGATGAACATAGCGGTTCAACCCAGTCACCTCACAGCTTGCTCCATGAAGTATTACCCTGTTTTAACTACTCGTCAATCACTTTCTGCGCTGGATTAAACCTTCCTGATCAGCATTTTCAGCACTCTGTTGTCCCACTGAATCCAGGCTTTAAATGCCTTTGTCGATAAAAGTGGTTTGGAAGCGCATCTGTGTTTGCTAATGGGTCCTGTTCACTTACATCAATTTAAGCATCCCAGAAAGCTGTGCAGCCAAATTCCTTCCTTGCCCTCAGCTTCCCTCATTCTCTCCTCTCCACCTGGCTTTACAGTTTGGGACCCTGTGTACTGATGGGTCATCTGCAGCGCTCAAATTATGGAATGACTGGCTAGCATTTACTGCACCAAAGAAAAACAGTGTGGCTTTTCAAGGCTGTGCCTAGATGAGATGCCATGTTTTGTACAGTGCAGCTGTTCCATTATGTAGTTTAGAAAAAAAGTTCCCATGAATCTAAAAACTATGAAAACATTTTGCCGGGTCACCTACAGCAGCTTCAGTTGTGTGCCATTAATGGGAATGACAGCAATACGTTAATCAAATAATCCTGCTGACTTTAATACGTGGGGCATGTTCTGCCTTGCAACTCTTTTATTCCTATAATTGGCGGATGACCCAGTTATAGGTTTAGGATTATGATTTTTTTTTCCACTGCAATAATTCATTCTGTGAAATTTTAAAACCTACTGCATTGTTTTCAAGTTGTTGAAATGATCCACACATCTCTACATGATCCTTTAAATACCAGACCAGTGGAGGAGTTAAAACCAAACAACAGTATTCCCCTTGAATGTGTTGGTTGGTGCCTTTAAGGCATCCCTTTTTTATCTAGAAAAGGCAGGCTGCCATTTCCAGGAGATCTTAAAAATGATCAAATAATCAGTAGAGTGGTACCCAGGACTGTTCTCTTAAAAAAAATTCCCTTTTGGATGAAATACTTTGCTCAAGCCATTCTAAACAGTTAGAAATAAAGATCAAATACATTTTGAACTGTAATATTACTTCAAATAAAAAGTACTCAATGCTTTGTTTTGCAAGTGCTAAACCAAGATGCTTTGCTGATTCCTGATTCATTGAGGAAAGAAAAAGGGGATGACAGGTGAAAGTGACTTTTTCAGGGAGAAGGTGCAGGCAAAACCATCAAGCCCAGCTCCTGTTACCTGCTGCAGCCAGGACTGATTTTTGCTGGGTTAGTGTCAGATGCTGATCTCCTTAATTACAGTGAGGACTGCTCCCCTCTGTAGCTGCTTTGCCTGATTCTAGCAGGACTAACTATGGCGAAAGACAGGATTCAGGAGGAGCTGGCATTATCCAGAACCTCAACCTACACAATAGTTTTTCCTAGAATATTTTCACCTAGGACTGTGAACAAGGACACCTAATTTATACTCCCAGCCCTGCTTGCTGACCTAGGCAAGACTTGGAGAAGGTGGTTTTACCCCTTGGAGCCTTTACCTCCACCTTTTCCCCTTTCTCCATCACCACGGTCCTTTGCCTGGCTTCTCTGGTTAGACTCTAAGCTCTGCAAAGCAGGATGGATGTCCCACCGTGGTAGCAGCAGTGTTGAGCTCCATATGTGGCCTTTTCTAAAATGGATGTTAGTATAACATTATTAATCACCAGAACCAAACATGAACATGCATTTCTTATTTTCTCTGCATTGGTAAATCTTGGTGTGTCCCCCAGGATGTTCGAGCTGCCACCTGACATAGCACATGGACCAACTTTGAGAGTATGACAAATTTTGGAGAAGCAAAGGTGGACCAGTGCTGCAACTGAACTCCTTCTCCTTCTGCCCCATAACAGATAACACAGCAATTTATTCATTCCCTAGGACTTACACTCAGCAGCCTCTTCATTGTAGTATGATGCACTATTAAGTAAAGATAACGGTGAATGCAACCACAGGCAGTGAACAAACAGCTATGTGGGGATAAATCAAGCAGCTAAATGGGCCCTTATGAGGCCAGTGCCACTGAGCCCAGGTCTCGGATGCCCAGTTGGCTCCATTATAGGCCAGAGAGTTGGCCCACAGCCTGTGTTGGAGGAAACAGATCTTTCGTTAGCGCACTAGGTGACTCTGATCTCTTCTGCGATGCACATGACATACTCGTATGAATCCATTTGGGCTAACAAAGTGGTTATTTCAGCAGCAACAGTAACGAAGCCTGATTTACCACTCATTTGGGATCATTCAAGCTGGTCTCAGAAACATCCCCATGGCGTAAGGGCCACCCGGGTCTGGATGCAGCAGCATTGGCAGAGGCATGCTCAGCGTCTCCATCCCTGTCCCCGGGATCCTACCCAGCTGTCCAGGGCGGTGATGTCTCCTACAGCACCAACAGCCCTTTCCACAGAGAAGTCACAGCTCGATTCATAGGCTTTTGTGAAGGCTGATTCAGCTGGGGCTCATTCATGCCTTTTCTCAGCTGCAGGAACTAACACTTCACTCCTTGCACAGTCCCACGGCTGTTCTGGGGGACGTTAGTGCTCCATGGGACCACGAAACGGACTCCCCGGCTCAGCCCGATGTGCTGGGCCAAGCAGGTTTGCCCTAACACAGAGCAGAGACTTAAGTCACCTTGTTCAAGCCACCCGGGGCCTGGGGAGAGTCTCGCCCATGGGAGCACACATGCACAGGAGGTGGCTACCAGACCCCTCCACACAGCCCCAAGGCAGCCTGCAAACCCAAACAGCCATGGACCCTAAACTTCTCACACTGCTTGCTTTTTCTCTCCTCTCCTCCTGATGTCAATTCCTGGTGCAATCCCAGAAATAACATGGACAAATTCTTGGCTTGCTATTTTTGGCAGCTCCTCCCACCAAGGAAAGAGGGAGATTACACTGCGGGCTATTCAGGCAAGCTGGCACGCCAGCCACAAATACGCTTTCTAGCCCATACAGCTCTAATGATAAATCCTGGCCAAGCTGAACAGACAGTTTCGACTTCAGAGCATGTTTGGAAGGGCCAGCGCCGTGCTAGACAACCCGCCTACGCATTTAGAAGGTGCTATTTATTTATTAAGTATATTTAACGAGTGGAAATAGAGCTGTGTGGTGGGCACGGTGACCGAGGGTGACTGGTACAGGACGAGAGGCTCCCAGCTCTCCTGGCATGTTAAACACACACCGCCTGGCACCACCACCTGGATTGCAAAGCTAAGTAGCTGGGTGATCACCTTTTAATCTGCATGTAATTAGCAAGGGGCAGATGTCAATTGGCAGACACAAACGAGGCCATTTACGGACGCTAAGCCACAAAGAAACCTCCTGTATCTAACCTGGAGTGTCCCAAAGACACAAGCTTAGAAATAACAACGTGCAGCATTTCATCAGGTTGCCGCAGAAGCTGCACACTGTGTATGGTACATGACAGTATTCACACCCGAAAACTCAGCTTTGTGTTGTGGTAGGTGGTAAATGAAAGAACATTTTGTCACTCTGGGTTTACACAGCATTTACTACACCATGGCACCGCTTCTAGGAGTTTATCTCCGGTGATAACAATAATATCCTGGGATTTTCCTTTTTTTTTTTCTTTTTTTTTTTTAATACAGTGCCCACGCACAACTCAAAGCAGTACAAAACTGAGAAACACACCAAACAAGGCCGGTTTAAAGAAAATCAGCAGATTGTTTTTAAATTTACAAATACTTCAATGGCCAAAAGTCTGAAACAGTCCTAAGTTGAAGAAGATTTTTATGGAAAGTACACAGGATCTTTCATGCTCATGCATAATAGATGGGTTGCACCCAAATGAATCCTGCCAGGCCTAAAGATGAAATGTCGAGTCATCCCTTTCAGGGCAGTGAACCTACAATTTGGTCCCAGAAGGTCTACCTCTTTCCCAGCTGAAGCTTGTTTAGACCAAAAGATAAGCTTAAACTAGGCCAGTTTAGCTCCTACTCTAGTTTTACATTTTTACAAATTCCTGCACTGTTCAGACCTAAGAATTTAATTTACCGGATCACAAAGATTCAAACCAGACATAACATTTGGATCTGGAAACAGGCAAGGATGTCCCCAAAGAGGAAGCTGGCCAGCTTGTGGCTTTGATTCAGAGCCACATCTCATTGTAGTTGGCATTACAGCCAGGATTAACTGCGTAGCACCTCAAATCCTTGTGCACGCCAATGAATCCATAACTCTGGATTCACAAGCCCAACAGTACCACAGAAAGTAATTTGGGAAGTTTGAGATCTCCAGAGCCAAACAAACTAGGGACACATAGGAGCATTATATCTGTGAGATGCTGGGTTCTCCTGTGGAGCCAAGTTGTCACCCTGGTCCCAGCATTATGGATTACAGCCGAAAACCCTTTCTGTTACATAGAAAGCAAGCAGAAGATATATGTCCTAGTCCAAGACCTACTTCCTAGGCCTATCTTCCAGATCTCATACTTTCTGCCACGTAGCCAACTGTGCAGTGGATGAAAGAGCAACTTTGTGCTGGAGCCCAGCAAAATCCACAAAAGATGTGCACATTTTGAAACCCAGAGGTATGTCATTACTCATAAAACAATTGCTGGGGGGCTTCCGAGGACAGGGTGGGAGGGAAGGAGAATCTGCAGGAGATGGCAGCATCTGGCTCATGGGATACTGAAGTGAAGAAACTTCACTTTCTGATGAAAATCAAAGTCTAGCTCGTTGCCTTGACCAGCAGCCACATGGTCACCGAAATCTAACGTCATGCCTTAACTAGAGCGCAGATGTAGGAATGTCTATGCTACATCTAGACACAGATTAAGAACACTCCTCTGAAACATAGATTTAAATTGACCCTAGCAGCCTCTAGACAGCCTAGACCCAGCCTACATTACACCAGTTTTCTTCAGGGGGACAGCTCGTAAAGAAACCCCATGAAGTCAGGGAATGGTGAAAGATTCTGCCAGGCCAGATGGAGTTGTCCAAAAGGCTGCTGACTTGACAACGCTAGTATGAAGAAAACCCAGATGTTTGTAACTGTTCATGGGCCAGAAACTCACAGCACAGCCCTCCCAGTTAGGTCTTCAAATATATAAATGCTCAGCCTTTGCAGTGCTTTTGAAGATGCTGGATCACAACAACAGACTGGACTGCCAGCAAGTAACGCTCATCGCTTTATAAAGCGCATGAAGTTGCCCAAACAGGAGTACTACTCTGTGCTACAGCAGGCATAATCTTATTAAATATCGCACACAGATTCGTGCGAAGGCAGGCTGCAAGGACTTCCATTTTAGTCCTCCTCTGCAAATGCCCATAATGTTCCTGAATTTTCTGAGCTGCAACTTTTTACACTGCTTTCTCTGCCAGTGTTGGCTTTCATTATTTCTTTTAAATATAAACTTGGAGCAAAACCTCTTCAGATGTTTTAAGTTATGAATGTGTGGAAAAAAAATATAATTTTCTACGTTAAAAGAAAGTTTTGTGTGCAAGTGCGAGGGAGACACACAGAAGGAAAGAAGCAGGGAATAGCCCAAAAATGGCAATACTTTGAAACCTGAAACTTGGCATGGGAACAGTTCCTGACAAAGTGTATGCTCTGCTAAGTTTAGAAGAAATTGTGGTTGTAAAATAAAGCTACGAACACTTGAGAATGCGCCCTAGTGCACAGACAGCAGAGGACACTGTTAGGATTTAGCTGTTAACCCACACGGGCAGCACACGCGTGCCTGGGGATTGCCGTTTGCATCACAAGTAGCAATCGCAAATAAGGATCCTCCAGGTCTAAAACCAAAAGCTCCCATAGCTTGGGATAAAAGAATAAAATAAAAGAAAAAAAGCCAAGGGCCTATCCTTCCAGTGCATACCAAGATATATGAGCAATTTGGGGTGTACTAAACCAGATAGGCAAAGCCTTGATTTTGGGCCAGCAATCCACTAATCGCTAATTAATAGCTTCTGTACCAAACAGCAACCTAGTGCCTCTTTCATTTAAAAGCCAAAAACTTAATCCAACTAGACCTTCCTGCCACTGTAAGAGTGACCTGCCATTCCACAGCCATATTCCTCCTGCTTTTAATCCTCCCTATTTCATTCAGTCACAAGGGGATGCAAGGGGAGAGGCAACGTCAAGGTAGGCAGAGCACAGATGGCTGCCTGGGGAGCCCCTCCCATGGCAGGGATAACGTCCACAGGATTAAACGGGACGAGTGTCACCAGATGCGAGTCCCAGCACACCAAGGACAAGTAATCCCTGCAGCAGGGATCAGCAATCAGATTAGACACCTTTATTTGCATCAGGCCAGAGCTGGGATTGTTTCAAGCTTCAGTAACAGGTACAGCAAGCACCCCTGAACACAGAATGATTTACACGTTCACGCTCAGAAATGCTCGAAGAGTTTAGGCATTCATCCCCAGACCCCATCATCCACCTGCATGAGAAAAACAGGCTGTTCAAGCAAGGCCAGATTAAACCCAGAGTCGCATGTAGGGCAGCCTGAGGGGTGAGAGAGGGTCAGCAATCCTGTAAAGGATTGCAGCGAGGAGGAGAGATGTTCCTCCTCTGGCTGGGCAAGGGATGGGTGATGCAATTTTTAAACTGGAAGAATAATATGTCAGTTGAGACTGGGACTTGCACAACCTGGACAGACATGGATATTCCTCTGTGCACAGGTGTCCACCTGCAGGTTACGGTATCTGCACGATACCATACTTTTGCAGATGCTGGCTGTGTTAATACAGAGCCAAGGGAGGCTCTGATCGCAGCTGATGAAGTCAGCCAGCCAGTGCAATGAGGACGACAGAGCTTGTTCTTACACATCAAAGATGGAAGCTGCGTTCACACTTGGGACTGAGCTCCCAGGCCGCACAGAGGGTGAGCAAGAGCATCTCATTTTCAGTGATTGCCACTTAAAACTCTGCTGGGAGCTGATGGAGAGAACGTCAAACCTAAGAGGGCACCCGCTTTCCCATCCTGGTATAGCAGTCTACGTGCTCTGGCTTTCCTGTGTTTCAGTTCACATCACCTATGTAGTTGTTTCGTAGGTGTCCAACGTGCTCCCATGTATAACCATACCAGTCCTACCAGTGCACATCTTGCTCATGGAGACCTTTTCTCCTCTCACATCACAGTTCTGCATCCTCTCACATCACAGTTCTTCTGTTATTGCTATTTCTCTTTGCTCTGTCTAGCTGAACCCTGAGTGATGCATCCCCACGCTAAATTCTGTTAGGAGAATGAGTGGAGGTTAGGCAGGGTATTGATGCCAGCTAATGTTTTCGTATACCAGCAGCCGCTACTTCGATCTCCAAATAGCTGAAACTGAGACTCTGCTCAGCAGTCAGTGCCAGTCCCAGCATTTCACCCCTCCACTTCTCTCATACCCCCAAACCCACAGGTATCGTGGGAAAATAGGATAGATAAACACTGTCAACCTCAGTACAAGGCTGAGAACCATGCAGATGCCTTCCAAGATGTTTGTCCACCAGCTAACAGCTCCCCAGCGTATCAGCCCGGTAGTTGCACAATGTGCTGATTCCGAGCAGTGCTGTTCATCCACAGATCTCTCAGCACCGTACTGAGGAAAGCAGGTAGAAAAAAAAATGTAGAGTTATTCCTATTTTAGGCAAGATGAAGTGCAGAGCAGCTCTGAGGTTTCAATCCAGCTGAGCACTGCTCATCGGTACTGGTACCTGTGGTCCAGCTTCAAACTGTCCTGGCTTTCTCAGTCCCAAACTGCACAGGCACTCAAGAGCCTTGCGGACAAGAATGGTCTCATGAAGACCTAGAAATAACAGCAGCTCCATTTCATTTTTATATTCCAAGTACACACATTGTGGTTGAACAACCGGCGGTAGCAGCACCTCACAAGCCTCTGACAGCCCCCCTCAAATTTAACCTAGAAGATTTCACTTGACCAGTGAGCCTGTCTGGAAGGAGCCTCCCAGCCCTTGCCCTGCTTGCTGATGTTTCCAACAAAAGCTTCAATTTATGTAATTTTGGAGAAGAGCTCTCTGTTTGCCCACCTTTAAAAGCTGGACTAGAGCAGCCAAACCCATTTCACTCGGGAAATTCTGTCTGGACACACAGACATGCAGAGGCAAATACACAAGCTGAAGCTCAGCGTGCCCCCGTAAACACCACATTTCCTTCCTCACATGTACATATAAAAAAGTGGGATCGTTTTGAACACCCTGTGTTTAGAGAGACCTTTCATTTTAGTTATCCTGGGTCAAAGCAAATAACATCACATGGTACCTCAAAGGTGGTTTCTTTTGGCTTTTTATACTTGGAAAACACTGAGTGCATTTTTACAGATCCAAGTAATGTCCAAACAGTCACTGGCATCACTTCATATTAGTTCCATCATCCTCTGTGCTGCAAGCATGGAAAATAAAAAACCTCAGGCACCGGGGAATGACCTGAACTTTGATCTGAAGCAAACCTGTGCAGAAGGTTGGAAAAAACTTCACGTATGCAAATTATTTTTGCATTTGTCATTTTCCAGCATCTTTTTTCTCCTGTTCTGGGGAAAGCCAAGAATAGAAAAGCAAAAATCCCAAGAGAGCTACCATAAAGTATTTTGAAGACAGCTTATTTGGAAAGGAAGTCAGGGACACAGGGCATAAAAGCCTGCTCTAATAAGATTTCCAGTCCAATTTTGCCAAATTTAGGACACTTGCATATTGGGAATTTTACAGGCATCCAAACTGGAGTTAATTGAATACAAAACTTGCACAATGAAACCTGAGATACAAGTTGAACACACTCACCTAACACAGCATTTGACCAGACCTTGAGTGCAAGAATAGGAGGATTTGGGGAACGCTTTGGTATGTCAAAGAAACCAGATAAAATGACTTTTCAGGGGTTGCATTGTCTAACTATGGAAACAACTGCAGCAAAGCTTCTCTGGCATCAGGATCTTGGCAGAATCAAAGAAAAGGTTTAGATATTGGTGTGGATAATGAGAAGACACACTTAGGAACAAATGGGTTCAGGATCCTGGTGCTCCAGGGCTGAACCTCGGAGATTCCAGCAGGAAAATGTCTCCTTTGAAGACAGCATGGACAACCACCTCCTGGCTCATGCACTCGGGAGCAAACAGCCCATGTCAGAGGTAGGACATCAAAGAGGATAAGAGGGACTTTGGTAACACTATGGATTTGCCTGTGTGGCGAAGGGAGTTGGAAAACAAGACTACTTTGCTGATGCTTTCAATCCTACATCAATGATCCACTGAGTGTGGTTCCTGACTCTGAGCTGCCTGGGGTAGGAGCAGGCCTTATCCTACACTTGGTGTAGGACTCCCTCAGCATGACCATAAATACATTAAAAGAAAATATGCAAAATTAATGTGTATCCAAAGCAAGCTTAGGCCCAGATGCCTTTTCAATGGGAAACCGTGTCACTGGGTGATTTTGCAGGTGATTTCTTTGATTCTGCTAAATTCAATAAAGTCAGGTGGCCACCGGCAAGCTTGAAACAGCCAAGGCAGCCTTGAAGCAAGGATGAATTTCAGGATTGCCCTAGGGAGCTGGGACCACACAATGTCTGTCTTCTCCCACTGAGGACCAAACTTGCATGGCTCTGCTCCAGCCATAATGAGAATCACGTAACTGAGATAATACCAGAGAGACAAGAGCAGCCTGGATTCACACCATTTCAGCCGATGTCTATTTTTGTCAGGGGACCAGTATCTCAAACTCACACCCCATTTATTAGTCTCTCCTCTCCCACAGGGGCTATTCTGTGGGTGAAGCGGAGGAATTCATGCCAGGTCTCTCGCTCTCCCTGCTTTCCATCAGCAGAGTCCTTTTAAAGAGAAAAATCAGGCAACAAGTGGTGACGTATGCACAAGCATTTCTGCCAGCATAGCTCTGCAAGGCAGGGATATGAAGAGGTGTGATCCTTCACTGATGGAGCTGTGCTGGCACTAATCCCATGTGTAGGTACAGTTCTACCAGCACCCCCCCCATTTATTTATTTTTTTTAAACAAAGATAACTTATGTTGTGCTGTACATCTGTGTCCGGACAAAGGTATATTTTTTCCTTTGCATTCTGACAGTACAAAACACAGCTATGTCCCGATGAGGAAGCATTTGGTGGGTGTAACAGCCTTCAGTGTCCTATTTTGGGCAGGTGTTCACAGTGTAGCCAAGACCTCAATTTTTTTGGAATAGATGAACGCAACTTAGGTTTATCCCTTGACACATCTCAAAACAGCTTACTGGGAAGACATGAGGAAGGGGGGTGAAAACATGACTTTCAGAGGTCTAGTCACATGCATAAAATGAAAAGCAACTGCATTTTCAGACTGTGTTAGTCTCAAGAAAAAGCAAGCAGTAGGTCTTACTGGTGAGGGTATAGTGGATGTATGGATAGACATAGAGCAGACAAAGACAGAAATAAACACAGATTAAAGAAATGCTGATTTCTGATCAAGGGAATATATTCATGGAATATGGCATGCGGTATTTGCCCAGCTGAACACACATCAGCAGCAGGCAGTGCGACCCACAACCACAAAGTGAGAGAAAGCTGTTGGCAGCAGCAGTCCATAAAAAGGACATAAATAATAAGAGTTCTTCTAAACAAGGTCAAGTTTTAGCTGCTGCTTCTCTTCCTCTATTTAACAGTCAAGGGAGGTGGCTCAAAATGATTCAGGGTGAGTTTTGTCCTGGTAAATCTCAGAACAAGGTCGAAGATTTGAAAAGAATCAGAGCCTACCTCTTTATCACAATCTTTGCTGTTCATTACATGCGAGCTGAGCCATGACCTCAGCAAGTCCTGGAAGATTACCTTGCTGCATCCTCAAAGCAGCTTTCCTGATCGGTTGCTGACACCTTGAATTGTTTTAAGACGCTGCTGCAATTTTCACATCCCGTCCCACAACATGATGGGTCCCCTGGAGCACTGAACCACAGCATTTCTCCAACGGTGCTGCCCCTTCCAGTTTTTCTCACAAAAGAGAAAAAATATACAGCATTATCTGCAGATAGGAACTGAAGGGGGTTTTATTTTTCTATTACTCAAGGCAATTTAAATATACCTCCATTTGTTGCTGCTACATGAGTGGTTGATTTAGGGTTTAGGTCAGGGCTGGCTGGAATATAATAATCAGTTCTTCAATACTATAGACACGCTTGGACATTTGCCTTTGCATCATCTTTCTAGCACAAACTGTCACAACTTAATGGAAATACAACACGGCAAGAAGTCAGAAAACACCATATAAAGAGAGCAGCTGAGATTATTATGTTAGGATTTCTACTTTGTATTTTAATGCGAAAACTCCTGGAAGCATCTGACTGATCACAGTCTCTCCCAAAGCAAAAGACTCTTGTTCTCATAATCCTTACTTCAGGTAAAGAAACATCCAGGAAAAATAAACGCAGTGCTCAGTGCTTGGACCTTCATCGTCCACCCTCAAGCCTCCATGCTCCTCTAGAAGACAGCACAGAGAGAATACCTGTTCTTACTGCTGGCCATTTCATACTGAAAATCCCCACAATTCCCCTCCAGCATGAAGACATCCACCAGAAGGAAAGTTATTTTAGATCTGACAGGCAGTCAGGGGCAGAGCAGGATTGTTACATAAAGCATCAGTGGGAGTAAACAGGAACATTACTTATAGGCAGTAATGCTTCTGTCTCAAGGGACCCTCACTGTACCACACAGGCTCTGGGATTCCTCTGAGTGATTAAATACATAGATCAGCTTTTTGGCAGCTATTCAAGACTTCCTACCACATACCTGCCCTTTCTCCTGTATGTATTTTCTGTTTATGTGCGCTTCTGCTGATGTTATCTGTCCCCTTCCATGGAATTTGCACTTAGCACATGAGGGTCTTTTCTGTCTGCAGCCAAAGGATGGAGCAGCAGACGCATCTTGGCTTCTAAGGAGCCCTTACAATGTCTGGGTAAAGATTTCTCCACTTGAGCACATTGTCCTACTGCAATGTCACGCAGCCATCACTGCTGTATTCTGGTTTGGAAGCACTTTGTACCCATTTGGTATTTTTCTAACAAAACTGTACAAGAATAAATGACCATTAGTGCCCAATTATGACAATCTCTAAGATGAGAGACACCCCCACCAGCCAGCACTAACTCATGAATTGATGGCTGTGACACAGAGTGGGCACAGGAGAAATTCTCTGCCCTTTGGCCAAGTGAATTTTCAAGCTCTCTCATCACTCACAGCACGACATCTCCTAAAGACAGCACATGAAGGAACCACAGCCCCATGTTCTCCTGCTGTCCAATGTGCTCACATACCGTGCCCCTGAGAACGCGTGCATCATCCGGACAAACTCAAGCTACGTTGCCAGAAAGGGCCAGGGCATGCTCCGCAAACAGCCTCTCGAATTGACATTCCCTAAGTCAACCCTCCCAGCTGAAAACTGGGCTCCATAGGAAATGACCCACTTGCAGGACCTGAGGAAACACCAGGCTTCCTTCCCTTACAAAGCATTATTCTCTTGGTGGCTGACAGCACCTCTTGGTCTGGGCAGAAGAGCAGCGCAAACACTGATCCTGGAAGCCAGCGCCCACTTCAGCCTTCAGAAGTGAATGCTACTGCCATTGCCCAAACATTCTCCATCCTCTTAACTCATGAATTAACACACTGGTTTTCTATCTCCTGTTTTGTGACTATCACCAAACAAAAATCACTGCTGGAATTGCTGAAACTGGCTTTGTGTCCAGGCCTGCAGCTAACAGTGTCTTCCTACTGCCCTTTTGGGAAGAGTCATGTAGCCTCTTGATTCTGCTCCCCAGCTCCTGTTGACTTCAAAAGACCTGACAAAGCCTTCTCCCTTCCAAAACCCTATGCGCAGGATATGGCTGGGATGGAGTTAATTTCTTCCTAGCAGCCCGTATGGTGCTGCGTTTTAGATTTGTGACTTCATCAGTGTTGATAACACACCAGTGTTCTAGCTCCTGCTGAACAGTGCTTGCAGAGCATTAAGACCTTCCTTGTTTCTCACTCTACACCCCCAGTGACTAGGCTGGGGGTGGGCAAGAGGCTGGGAGGGGACACAGGTGGGACCAAAGGGAGGGTTAGTCTTTCCAAGGTAGCCATTGCTCAGAGACTGGCTGGGTATCGGTCTGCTGATGGAAGGTGGTGAATGACTGCCTTTGTAGCCCTTGTTTCCCCCACCTCTTTTTTTCCTTCACTTAAACTGTCTTTATCTTGACACAGGAGTTTTTTTCCTCACTTTTGCTCTTCCAATCCTCTCCCCCATCCCCCTGGGGGAGGGAGTGAGCAAGTGGCCAGGTGAGTGTTTAGCTGCTGGTTGGGGTCAACCCACCATACCCTAAAACCCCCAAAAGTACACTTTCAGGCTAATCTTTACTGGACTTAACTTTTTTTTTTATAATCACCGCTAAAACCACCCTGTACCAATCAAAAACTCCCTTTAGCTGTGTCTCAAATTGCCCTGCATTCTGATTTTTTTCAGATCTCACAGTTACTTCAGACTTTAGGACGTGCTAATTCAAATAAATGTAAGTAAAGCCATGTAGGGACCCAGGACACATCGCACCTGCAAGTCATCACAATACTTTACAGAAGCTTTCTAGACCTCAACCCTTGAAGTTTAGAAGGTAAAGCCATAGATTTGGGGCAATGGCATTTGGGCTGGATTTGGATTCCCAAATCCTTCCCTCCTAGGAGTCAAGTCTCCATGAAACACTGAGGAAGTAGCTTTTTCCTTTCTCTATCTCAGTCCATCAGTTTTCTGTGCAGCGCTCAGCTGTGTCCATCTCTGGATTTTGTTCTCAAGTGCTGAAACATTTCAGGCTGTTCAGATAGGGAGAGCTGTGCTTTTGGAGGCTGTCCAAACCATCCATTAGGCTCCTCTTAGAGAATAAATTGTTCTGCTTGATTTATGGGCAACACTGTTGTCTCTGAAGGGAGTTAACCAGAACATAACCAGGACTAGTGCATAGTGCTGCACAAGTGACTGGGATCAATTTGATCAATACTGAAACAAACAGCATGAATTTTATTCCAATTGAAATATAAGTTGAGTCCTGAAAAGTAGCTTTGTAGAGGCAGAGAGAATGCTCCTGCAGGTATGCGACCACCCCTGAACTCTTTGTTTCATACAGTCTTCCCTACCATCTCCTTTGCAGCATTTCTTATCCTCATTTTCTCCACCAGCTCATCAGAGCCACAGGTGATTGTTGCACACACTTTCCCCACCTTTCTCTGCACACATCAGTGATTGGCAAAATCTCAATGCTTAGACCCACTGCAAGAGCTTCTGCGCTTCCTGCAGCACCTTTCCCTTGCAATACTGCTACTGCACTCCTCCGAGCCAGCTCTGGGACACCAGTTCTTCACAGAGCTACATCCCAGCTCCGTGGCTCCAAGATAAAAGAAGTGAAGCCTGCTCAGGCTCCCTCAGCAGCTGCTGCCTGACCAGCTTGAGTGCAAAGTGATCATCATCAACAGCTCCAATTACCATCATTTTAACTCTCACAGTCATTCTTCACCATTGGAGGTATCAAATTGCACGAAGTTCCTGAGCAGGGTCCCCATTGCTCTCTCCTCCTCTTTCTTCTGTCTTGGCCTTGCACAAGGCCCTCTTCTGCCTGGTGGGATGCAACCCAAGTCTGTTGACACTTAACCTTGCCTGAAGAGTCTATGACTTAGGATGACAACGAGCATTTCATTAGCAGTTCTCTCAAAGGGTACAATGATAATAACCAACATGACCAAAGTAGTTGACCTCACAGAGCAGGCATCATGTCTGCTTCTCCCTGGTTTGCCTGTGGAAGCATGAAGAGGTCCCTAACAGCCCAAGGTGGGGACATGCACATCTACAAGCCCTCACCAGTAGGAGCTATGCATGTAAGTGGAGCAGGAGAGAGTTTAGTCACCAGCATAAGAGCTAGCCATACTTCTAGAAGTACTTGTGAGCACCTACTGAGCCGTCAAATGCCAGACCTCAAAAGCCAACTTCACTTCAGTCAGACAGATGCAAATTTTGAGGACTTCCATTAAGGTTATTCAAGGTACATCCTTTTCCTTCCAGAATAATCAAATGCATATCTGGCCTATCATCTGCAGTGCAAAGACTACCCAAACGCTTCCAGTGCTGACAAATATATTCTTCCATCATTGCTCAATCACTATTTGCTCAGTTTAGCTCCGTGTGTATTATAATAGCATTTAAAGACAGAGGCAGCCTTCAAAAAGCAGATGAATCTGAAATTAACAACAGAGGCATTTTCGCTCTGAGGTCTGGATGAGAGCATCAAATAACTGAACTTTGTTCCTGTGGGTTATTACATCATCCGGTCCCTCTTTGACTGAAAATATTTCTATTCCTCATTCCAGCCCATCTGTTCTTCAGAAAACTCCTTCTCTCTATTTACTTGAAAAACAACTAATTGGAGGCAAAGGCGCTTCCCCCCCACCCCCAAGGAAAGTATGTTCATAATTAAGCAAAGAGCATTGCATGTTTATTCCCACTAGTGCATGTGCACGCATACACATGTGTGCACATGCCTATTTTTAGTTATGCTGTCAAAATCGGCCTAATATTTCACAGCAAAGGAGGTCTTCCTGACCCAAAAAAACACATCATTATTTCTAATTAGGAAATAAAGAAACAGAATTGTCAAAAATATCTCTCTGCAGGGGAGCCGTGCTTCGAGATGACGGGACTTTTCCCTGCTGTTGTGTTTTCTTTAGCTTTAATTTACTTTAGTGTGAAAACTGAGCGCCAATGAAACCCGTCAGCCAGCAGGGAAAGGAAGAAGGGGGTTAGGACAACAGTGCTGCCCTCACCTTCCTGTGTGGGTTGGGAAAGGCATTTTGGGTCTTCTCTTCAGATGAAAAAGTGCACTCGTCCAAGAGAGGCTCATCTCATTCAGCACAACCTCACCCGCCTGTACTGCATTCAGGCTGTCTCTGCTGCTGCATTGTCTTGCACAGGAAGGAGACCAAGCTGAAGCGGTACAAACACTTTCTATCGGTGCAACCCATGCCATCAGCATATGAATTATTTCCACTAAGACAGTTGAGCACATCTCTAACAAGAGAGGTATTCTCCTCCTTTTGCCATCTGTAATGGGGAAATTACACATTCCCCTTTGTCTTATCCTTCCTTATTATAATAACTTCTGGAAAAAACCCCACTAATTTACCATTTACTGGGACAGTGCCTGTAATGAGGGGGGTCTCAACTGAGCTCGTGCCCTCAGGACACAACTTTAGGACACACAACAGCAGGAGCATGGAAAGAGAGCTTCATTGCACTGTACCCAGGAACAACGCCTGCATGCCTGCCAGGCCACTGGGACACAAATGCTCTGAAGAAATCCTAAATGACTCAGGGCTGAGGTCATTTGAAACAATGACTGCAAAACCACACGCGAAGGGGTGAAACCCCCTCTAATGACCACACTGATGAATTCTCAGAAATTGTCAGCCAAGGGGAAATGCATTTGTACTGTTTGACAGACGGAAATCACTTGGGCAAGACTGCCCAGTGGCAATTTTCTCTTCTGGCAGAGCAGACCTCTAGGATGTGCCTCCAAGGTGGTAGGACCCAGCAGGATGCACAAGCTCAGGCTCAGCCGTTCACACCTTCCTTAGGAGCTGATTGATTTTTCCCAGGACAGAAGAGAGGCTGTGTAAGTTTGAACAGTGACACTCAGTCAGGTTTTTCCTTTCAGCTACCTCTCCAAGCTAGACAAGAAATTCCACCACATGGGACATGACACACTGCACAACAGCCCAAACTAGCAGGGTTTCTAGGTAGAGTTGGAGAAGATCATTCATACTTCATGGTCACCGTACCCTTGGTACCTCTGTTAACATCCTTAACATCTACCTAATTTGGTCTCTGATCCACTTAGATCCGTACCAGGACCATTAGTAATTGTATTACAAGGAACTCCACTGATACAAGTCTACTTTGCTGCTTGTGGTGTATCAAAAATTACCTCTTGCTGGATACAGGGTCTATTCATGTGCTCCTGGGTTGTAATTCACACTTGGTTACACTTGAAACAGAGAGGTTTCAGAGCAACTACTGAAAAGATTATGGTATATAAGACTATAAAAACCTGAGCAGCAAACCACCGAGGATTTTAAGCACTTGAAGTCTTATAAATCTGTATAAACATGGTACACAAAGAATGGGAAAGAAAACAGGGATTCAGAAAGATGAGATCACTAGACCTCTGGAAGGAAGGAAGTGCTCTTCTGGGGTATGCAACCCACAAATCTCCACAAATACGAAGCAAAACCAGGTTCAAACTTAAACCCTTTCCAGCAATAAAAGGAAAAAGACCTATAACTTTCATATCCTGAATGAGGTCACTGAAATACCAAATAAGAGGCAAGTATGCCCACCTTCAAGCCATCATGCACCCATTTTTTCCCAGTTAGAACTACTGAGCAAATCCTACCCAACCTCTTGGAGAGATTGTAGGGTGCAGAAGACATGCTTCTGCACAAATGTACCTTTTGCCACATTTTGTCAGCCTGGCTGTGAAAGAGGCACTTACCAGTTCACTTGGCACTTCATTAGCCACCATGCAAAGCCCTAAGGACTGCTGCAAGGACAACCTGCAAGAGCCCAGTTTGACTTAAGTGCTAGTGACAAGATTATCTGGTGGGATTGCTCATCTGTGACACACGTTTCCCAAGTGCAGAAAGAAAACCCACACTACCAGCTTTTAGAAAACAAGAAACACACACACCAAGCAATATGCTTTAAGTCTGCATTCATATTGAGAATGAAATGGGTTCATCATGTCCTGCTTTATCCACAGGGGTACAAAATGCAAGTGGTTTGCCTTTCTTCTCTTACCTCTTTTTGACAGTCAGAAGACTCCATTATGCCCGAGGAGCACATCAGGCAGATAGCTGCTCTCAATCCATTTAGCTCCATAAAGCAATGCGGCTGTGCTCGCAACAAATTTCATTTCCCATGCAGAATGAAACGGATCTTACAAAGTGTATTATTTCAGAGAACAGAGTTTAAAGAAAGTACTTGCCTGCAATCTGTAGGCACCACAAGTGCAGGCCTTGTTTTTGTTTCATGGCAATTTATTCGCACAAAAGATCTGAGAAATGGGCTGTTAATCTTTTAAGTCTCCTGATATATGCAGTTTCCAGATAAAATTATTTGCATATAGCAGTTATTGTCCTTTCCTACTGCAGTCCATAGGAATACTGCCCTTAAAGTCAAGCGATCTGGTAGTCAAAGAAGATGCTTTTCTACAGATGCAACTTACATGTGCAAAATATGGTTCTGTGTCTTTGAGCCTGAAGTCTCTAACCCCTTCCTGACTTGTGGCATCAAAATATTATACTGATTTGCCCGATTTGTTTTCCCAATTCACTACATCCTGCCGGAGGGTGTCCTGCTCTGTGCAATAACCCCTCCAACTTCCAGCACAGCACCTCGCTGGATTGATCGTGTAGCCCAGATAAGAGGTAAGTAATGCACAGCTGGAGAGGGTATTTTCTTCCTACTTGTCTGTAGCTTCATCTTTCTACTTGCCTCTGGATAGTGTTACTAAACACTGACAATTTTTTCAAGCTTAGCCAGAACGGGCACAACCGATTTCCTGATGTCTTGGAACCCATCCAAACCATCCATTAGCCACGAGTTCACAAACTGATACATCTTCCAAAAGGCTCATGGGCAACGCTATTGTTTCTAAAAGAAGTTAACTTCAGGTAAATGAAAATAAGATTTACTGCTTCAGACAGGTTGCATGCAGTAAATAACTCAGAATTTATGAATTGTCATCTGCAAGACTCCATTCATCTGCAGCGATAAGGGGCCCTTGGACTACTCAGCGCAGTAACTCTCCATTAAATCACTGTTATTTATGTGCATCACTGTAGGAGGCCTGGATGTGGATCACGTCTCCATGGTGCTAGGCACTACCCAAACACTATGTCAGGTCATCACAGTCACATTATCCTGATAGGGCTGGTTGATACAGCCCTGCGTAGGAACTCCTACCAGCATCTCTTCCTACACCTCCCCTGCCATCTGCTTCATTAGCAGGTGATGTAGAGCATTTGTGAGCCAGACAAGTAGCTTGTTCTGGGGAAGGGGCTGGTGAGACCCTCAGTTCCTAGTCACAAGGTTGAGTCCTTGTCATGGTGATCACCAAGGCACACCGAGGCCACAATGGAGCCCCAGCGATGTACTGCCATGCAAGACCTTCCCTCCCCACTGCTCCCTCCCACTGGCCGCTGCGGGCTCTTCAAGGTCAGGCTTATTGCTATCCAGCAGAAAACACAGCACCTGAATTTAGACACCTGCTCTTCCCCCTTGGGCCAGAGCCTCTGGCCTTGCTCCCAGGCTCCACAGTCTTCTCAGCAGCATCAGTCTGGAGCAGTGAGAGGTCCCTACCATCAGCACTAACGTGGATCTGCAGAGGCTTCTTCCTACCATTGTTTTCTGTGTTTCCACTATTACTGAATTCCCTCCAACCACACAAAGCCTGTAATATTGCATTGCCAAACGCAGGGCGGATTTCTCACCCCTAGATAGCTCGCCAGACCCTCATGATTCACCATGCACAACTGTTGTCTACAGTGCATGTCCCAAATACACCTTGCAGCAAGGGCTAGTAGCAGCATATCACAGGCTTGATGTTAAACCAGGGCCCTAGGGCTTTGCTGCTTCAGATCCCTCGGTTTGTCCAACACCTACAATCTTTTAGCAGTTTCACACACAGCTTCCAGAAATATATTCTTAATAACAGTGTTGCAAAATGACCTCAAGGGACCAAGTGTCATAAGGGACCGAGCCACCATCACTCCCAATGTGTGCAGCCCATGAAGCTGAGCCATCTGCTTCTTAACACTCTAAGCAGAGATGACCCTTCAGAAACTCTCCACCCTAGGACCTGCTGGTACTGTATGGTGGAGGGGAAATCTTTACTTCATTCTTGTGGGTTTTTACATCATGGTAAAAAAAAAAAAATTCTGAGTACCCATCTGTTTTTCAGTATAAGGCATTGATTTTTGGGGGGGGGGGGGTGTGGGGGGTGTGTTACAAATACAAATACAGGACAGAGACACCCTATGAAAAGCTGTTTAGGATTACCCAATACTGTATCATATTAAAGACTGTTACCACCAATAGCACATATAGATCAAGGTTGATTGCAGTGTGGTGTGTGTCTCTTTTTCACCCCCCCTTTTCCTAGAGGCTTCAAACGTGACTCAAACATACAGATATTTACATGGTGGGTGAATAACCACTCAAACAATATGAAAATTGCCATGAGCAAAAGTACTCTGAGCCAGCAGTGGGGAAAAAAGCTTTTACCAAAACCACACAAAATGGAGAATGCAGGAGAGAAGCAGTGCCTAGCAGCATCCAGTGGCTAGCAGCATCCGTGTGAAAATGGTACCCTTGGATGCACAAGTGGGTTGAAATCTTCCTGGCAGTTACACCCAACAAGGAGACTTGTCTGCATGCAGAGGCCACCTGCTACCAATTCTGCTGCACCAGGGACAGCAACAGTGCGAACTTCATCACGGCTCAATTCAGACAAAATAGAAACCCATCAAAAATTAAAATTATCAAGCTGAATTCACATTCTTTTCCTGAGATCTACAAGGTTTAACTAACAGGATGATTCTGCCACTGACTGTGCACACAGAGCTATGGAAAATGCCAGAATTTCACTAATTTTCTGGATTATTTGTGGTAGCAGGTAATTCTTAATAACCCCTCAGAGCCATCCAGTGTCTAATTGTAAAAATAGTTTCACAGTTAATTTGTAGGAAAAAATAGGTGATTTCAAATAGTCTTTTAAAGCTGAAATTCAATCTCACAGACCAAAAGTCCCAAATATCCAGAGTTACCTAGAAGGAAACATTGAGAAGAAAAGCACGCTTGAGCAACTCACCTCCAAAACGCTAGGGTTTTCTCCATCAGCTGCAGCAACCACTGGCCCCAGCACAGGCTCTGCTTCAGGAACAGAAGAGCTGAGCATCACACAGTCAGCGGAGCAAAACCAGCAAGCCTTGGAGGAGCTGCTGGTCTGGTACTTGGGAGATCTGGGTTTCCCTTCCACTGCTAGCGCTGCCGTTCCTGCATGCTCTCAGCCAAACAATTAGTGCTTCTGTTGAAGAGAAAAGGAAAAAATTCATGTCTCACTGGTTGTCTTGCCTGGTAAGAGTGCAAGCCCCTTGGAGCAGGGCTATCTTTCCCCGTGTGCTCTGCCCAGCCTGGCTAGCCACTGTCAGCCAGTCTCTCAAAGCACAAATGCTGATGAGCAGTGGCTGGTAAGTAGCACATACATGTGTAGACAGAGACACAGAAGGGGACTCCTCCCGCCAAACATGTCTGTGTTTCCTTGGAAGGAATAAAACAGTATGATGAAGAGTTCAGGCTCAGATGTGTTAATAAAATGCCAAAATGAAGCCCAGCTACTAAAACACCTTTTTGGAGATGCCGCTAATCTCAAGTCTCCTGATTTACACGCATCCATGTTCCTGCTCCCTGGGATAGCAGTCACAGACTTTGCTTTCAAGCCCTCAGCAAGTTTCATGTTGCACCAGAACGATATATTTTGTACACATTATTATAGGCATTATTATAGGCACTGCACAGGCAGTGGAAGCAGGGACAGGTAACCTGGGAAGAGTATAGGGACGCTGCCCGCTTGTGATGGGGTCAGGAAGGCCAAGGCACGGCTGGAGCTAAACTTGGCAAGGGATGCAAAGAATAACAGGAAGGGCTCCTACAGGTATATCAACCAGAAAAGGAAAGTTAAAGAAAGCGTACCTCCACTGATGAACAAGAACGGTGACCTCGTATCAACAGACGAGGAGAAGGCTGAGGTAGTCAACAACTTTTTTGCTTCAGTCTTCTTTGGCAACCATTCTCCTCACCCCTCCCGAGTCAACGGACAACATGTTGGGGACCAGGGGGGTAAAGCCCCTCCTACTGAAAGGGAAGATCAGGTTCCTGACCACCTGAGGAACCTGAACATACATAAGTCTATGGGACCCAATGAGATGCATCCCAGAGTCCTGAGGGAAGTGGCTGATGTAGCTGCCTAGCCACTCTCCATGAGATTTGAAAAGTCATGGCAGTCAGGTGAAGTCCCTGGTGACTGGAAGAAGGGAAACATTGTGCCCATCTTTAAAAAGGGTAGAAAGGATGACCCTGGGAACTACTGACCTATCAGCCTCACCTCTGTGCCTGGGAAGATCATGGAACAGATCCTCCTAGAAGCTATGCTAGAGCACATGGGGGACAGCGAGGTGATTCAAGACAGCCAACATAGCTTTACCAAGGTCAAGTCCTGCCTGACCAACCTAGTGGCTTTCTATGATGGAGTTACCACATCAGTGGACAAGGGAAAAGCAATGGATGTCATCTATCTGGACTTCTGTAAAGCTCTTGACACAGTCCCCCACAACATCCTTCTCTCTAAATTGGAGAGATATGGACCATTCAGTGGCTAAGGAATTGGTTGGATGGTCGCATCCAGAGGGTAGTGGTCAACAGCTCAATATCCAGATAGAGATCAGTGACAAGTGGTGTCCCTCAGGGGTCCGTACTGGGACCAGTGCTGTTCAATATTTTCATCAATGACATTGACAGCGAGATCGAGTGCACCCTCAGCACGTTTGCAGATGACACCAAGCTGAGTGGTGCAGTTGACATGCCAGAAGGACGGGATGTCATCCAGAGGGACCTGGACAAGCTGGAGAAGCGGGCCTGTGTGAACCTCATGAGGTTCAACAAGGCCAAGTGCAGGGTCCTACACCTGGGTCGGGGCAATCCTCGGTTTCAATACAGGCTAGGGGACGATGTGATCGAGAGCAGCCCTGTGGAAAAGGACTTGGGGGTCCTGATGGATGAAAATCTGTACATGAGCCCACAGTGTGCGCTCGCAGCCCAGAAGGCCAACCGTATCCTGGGCTGCATCAAAAGCAGCATGGCCAGCAGGTCGAGGGAGGTGGTTCTGCCCCTCTGCTCTGCTCTGGTGAGACCTCACCTGGAGTACTGCGTTCAGCTCTGGGGTCCTCAGCACAAGAAGGACATGGAGATGTTTGAGCTGGTCCAGAGGAGGACCACAAAAATGATCCAAGGGCTGGAGCACCTGTCCTACGGGGACAGACTGAGAGTTGGAGTTGTTCAGCCTGGAGAAGAGAAGGCTGCAGGGAGACCTTATAGCAGCCTTCCAGTACTTAAAGGGAGCCTATAGGAAAGACGAGGACAGACTTTTTAGCAAGGCCTGTTGTGACAGGACAAGGAGTAATGGTTTTAGACTAAGGGAGGGTGGATTTAGACTGGATTTAAGAAAGAAATTTTTTACAATGAGGGTGGTGAAGCACTGGAACAGGTTGCCCAGAGAAGCAGAGGAGGCCCCATCCCTGGAAACATTCAAGGTCAGGTTGGACGGGGCTCTGAGCAACCTGATCTAGTTACAGATGTCCCTGCTCTTGCAGGGGGGTTGTACTAGATGATCTGTAAAGGTCCCTTCCAATCCAAAGCATTCTATGATTTAACTTCAAAATTCTGGTCAAAAAAATGCATCTAACCAGTCCTACAGTTTTAACAAACCTCCCAACAAAGGCCAGGTAAGTTACTGGTTTTGACACACAGTAAGGTGCTGCCTTGGCATGGCCTAGACGGCCATACCTCATTTCCCAGCCATTTCCAGGGCACCACAAATCCCAGCTATCAGGCAACGAGCTGGTTGCTGCCATACGACACAAAGGGCCCCTGGCTTCGAGGGGGGTTCATCGCTTTGTTAGAGCAGCTTGAACAGAAATTTTGGGCGGGATCATAACACCTTGCAGTATCTCTCAGGAGGATGAGTAGTGAATCTTTGGGACAGGTTTTAGGGCCTGCGTTTGGCAAGTGTGCCTCTAATACATGTGCCTTTCAGCCAGCATCTCTTCAGAGACTCAGCGATCTTGGCTACTACGGTTTCATGGTGGCTGCAAATTGACTGAAGATGACTATGCTAATGAGGCTTTCCCCAGCAAGGGCAGAGGCACTTACGGACACTTGTTGGCCAGCAGACACAGCAGTACAGCACTGAGATACAGGAGCTGAAAACAGCTTCTGCCATTTACCCAGCAAGCTCACAACTGTTTTTCCTCTTTGGCAGCTCTTACTAAAACATTAATGATCTCTGATCAATCCCACTCTGCTTCCATGTTGGGATTAAGCCCCGAGATGTGCAGAATCCAGGAAAATCACACTGAGAAACTGAGGAAGCCATATCACATCTGTTGGCTGAAAGGCCCAGGACCACTGAGAGCTCTCGCTCGGGGGCCACGAGCTACCAGTGACTCACTTGGGTTTCTACCACAGCAGTCTTGATTAATTGATTTACTATAACAAAGGATCTTGTGTTTATCACATTTAACATGGGCCAAAGTCTTCCCTACATACATTTCAATTCATACATTTCAACTTCAGGTCCAACAACTGCAGCTAAGAGGAGTAAATGTTCTGCAAAAATCCAATTACTTAAAATTTACAGGAGTGAAAAGTCTGTGCTGGCATGATCACCTCTACATTTGGTCTTTAACAAGCTGAAGCCTGTGAGCTTTTCAAGCTCTCTCCCAGCTGGCAGTAACGCAACACAGGCCACGTGTTTTCCAGATGGCTGGTTGTCCCCACAGCACCCATCTGCAGGCTCTCCAGCCCACTCTGCACTGAAGCATCAGCACAGGACATGGGGTTCCTCCTAAAGCAAGACCAGATAGGCTGCGAATGCCTTTCTGAAATGCTTTCAGGTAAGCTGCTCCTCTGTCCTGCTTGGCTGTCCCCTCTGAAGATGTGCTTAAAAGGACAGCCACCTACATTTATGCATACCCAGTCTATATCACGATGGGCTGTCCTGTACTACTTCTTCAGGTTCCTCTGCAGGTCCTGAATAGTTCTGCAACTTTTGTGCCTAGGAATCACAAACCAGTCCCATGTCTACACAGCTGCTACTCTCACCTGGTAGCACAGCTCAGGGGTGCCCAGACAACACCAACATGTTCCTCCAGAATCGCCCAACTGGAGGCTTTTTGTTAGAAACTTCCCCGTGCTCTGCCAGCTTCCTTACTCATTCCCAGATCACCTTTCTCCACTGCCCCCATATTCTTTTCCCTCTCCCCACCCCAGCTTTCTCTTTGTAAGGCCCTTTTCTTTGGAAATGACACAATTTCCCTTTGGGGGAGATTAGCAAGCAGAGTTTGGCCGTTGTGCCTAGGATCCCTCAGCAAGGAGCAGTAGGTGGGGAAAAGAAATAATATATGACTTCTTGTGCTCAACGGCCCCTCTGTGTGCGTGCTCGTCGCGTGGGCGGTGGTTAATCATGCTGCCTTCAGCGCCGCTGCTCTATCACTAAAGTATCACATCCTTTTGTTAGATGTGGGGCTGCAGCCATGTGGTCTGCATGTCCTTCTGCAGGCCAGCCCCTGTGTGAGGGGGCATGGGTGCTTGCCAGCCCTGCAGCACATGCAGGCAGACCCCCCAAGATCTTCAGGGAAAAAAAAAAAAAAAACTGCCAAAACCTGTTCCTTTTCTTATTCCAGCACCTTGAAAAAATAAATAGAGAGCGAATAGACTAGCTGAAGCCATGGGGAAAGGGAATGTAGAAGGTGAGCACAGAGAGAATGGTTGCAAGACTGTAAGGAGAGCTAAAGAAAAAATGCCTTGTTGGGACAGGTTTTCCATGGGATCACAGTGGTTGGAGCAGCACTGGACTCAGGGGATGAGCACTCTTCAACAACCTTGAGGAGAGGGAAGGATGATTGTGAGCAAAGGGTTAATTTCCTTCCCAAACTTTTTATTTTTAGGATTCATTACCATAGTGATGGGTCAGACCATCTCTCCAGGTTAAGGTTTTTCACCCTTTCTTCTGGGAAACCATTCCTTGTATCAACAATGCTCAAGGCCATTTCTCCATCTGGCATGAATTCCCACAGCTTTCAGTGAAGCTACAACAACTGCCAGCAGCTGATCCGCTCAGCCCACCCTTAAAGTTTTCTTAACTTCCTCTGCTGCCTCTTATGCTAAAGCACCTTTGGGCTAGAGCTCTTCCTTCAAAGTGGCTTGCCCCTTCAAATGCTTGAAAGTACATTCAACTTCTCACTGTTTCAGCAAGGAAAATCTAGCCATTGTAGCCGCTCCTTCAATGCATCCCACTCTCGCACACTCAGTCAGGTATGGAGCCTCCTGCTCTACACATTTTTGAATGCTTATGTGAAGCAAGCAGAAACCCCAAGACTTCTGAGGTGGGACCGGGTCTGGCACAGGATGTAGTCAAAGCAACCAGTGGATTAACAGCCATTAGGGAACCTCAGCCAGGCTTCAAACATAAAACCCAATACTTCCTGCGTGGCTGAGGAGCACATGCCTGAGGGACAGTGCCCCTTTATGTGCTCCCAGACGCGCTGTGTGCTTGGGTCTCGAGGGTCCAATAAGCTTCATTCAGCAGGAGCAAAAAATAGACAAAGATGAAATCAAATATCATGACATTTTCTCAACATTTCTAGTCAAACAGAAAATTAAACAGGCTCAGTATTATTGCCAGAATGTTAATTTATGCACCGCTTTGGGGAAAGCAGACTCAGGCACACACAGAAGGTCAGGTTTAATGCTGTTATTAGCTGTCCCCTCCTTCCTCTTAGAAATCCTCATGGAGCTACTTCCCAATCAAAGGGGGAATATTTAACATGGGGAAGAGGTGGATGAAGGGCTGGAGCTTTATATGGAAGAGGAAAGCAGGGACATTTCAAATCAGTTAGTGCCCTCCTAGTCTGCCTGTCACCATTTACCCCAAAATCATCTCAACCTCTGCCCATTCATGCAATGGCTTCTGCATATAACAGTGTTGTGGATACACTATGTTGGTGGGGTTTTTTGTTTTGTTTTGGTTTGTTTTTGTTATGACACAGTGACACTAAAATCTATTATCCTGTGCCTATGAAATAGGTAGTGGGAGAGTTTACCCTCTTCAAATATCAAAGGTTGAATTAATAAATACAACACTGAATCTGAATCAAAGTTCTAATAATACGAGTTAAAGGAGTAGAGATACTTCTACATCATGCTCATTAAAGCACCGCGAGGGAGGGCAGGAGAGGTGGCTTAAAGACAGTCGCTTACAAATGACAAAAAAATTTCTAAGTATGACCCTTGCCCCAGGCTTCTTGAAATCAGGTTTTGTGCCATATCTGTACATTGATGCGTATGTGGAAATCACATACACCCTTTGGGCTGGAAGTCTCTTCCTGTGGGTGAAAATCCCTGTTTTCATACAATGCAGAACACAGCCAGCAATGTAAAACTTGCGCTGGCTGCTCTGGCAATAGGCACAGAGGAGAGCTGGGCGCAGAAGGGAGGGGAACTTGGAAAAAGCGCCAAATTGTCCATCTCCACAGGAACCAAACACCAGCTGCAGCTCTGAAAATGGATCTCCAAAACTGCCAGCATCATTAGAGGAAGAGGGAACCCTCCTTCCCTGAAATCACACCTCACAGAGTCCGTGACCACGGTGTTACCAGCTTACTGTGGACAACAGCTGATGTGCGGGTTCCCCACTGAGCTGTGGTAGTTCTAAACCAATTTTGGGTCATCTTTCCGAGTTCTTTGGCAACTGAAGGAGCTGGATAGGAAAAATGGGCTGACTACAGATGAAATGTGAACCTGAAGCACTTGCTGGAATGAGCACTCATTACATTCAAAGACTCGCAAGAGAATTGAACGCTGTAATGATTTTTTACAAGTTTGAGCGAACAGACACATTGTGAACACCTCGCAAAATCCCTCTCCTGAATTCATATTTACCAGCCCTTGGAAGAGTCTCTTTCTTAGAAGATCAAACATCCTGACTCCTTCCAACTAATTAAATGGACTTCCCTGGGAATAAATTGTAGCTGTCACCTAATCAGATGGTGCATTTTAATAAGATGTTGGCTTTCCAGTGTTGAAGTATCTGATTTCCACAGTGTTTTGGTTAGACTATGTACCCTGTTTAGGACTCAAGTCTAGTTTGTTAACAAAGAAGTTAACAGCTCACTGGAAAAATTAGAATGGCAGCTCACTGCCACCAATTCAAGCCCCCATTTCAGGTTTTTTTTGCATCTCCCTTCATATCCTTATTAAGGTCTTCCTGTTTTTCTTTCTTCCAAGAACAGTGAAAACTTGGCAAAATCACCAACACTCCTTGTATCTTTTTGGATACTGTCAACTGTTTGCGGCCATACCGAGAAGCTTGATGTCCCTCCACTTTGTCTCAAGCCCTTTCTCAAATCAGATGTAAATGCTGAATGAAAGCTTCATCAACATGCCTAACAGCTAGTGTTTCCAGAATAACAGTGCCAGGAAAAAAATGCAAATACAATGAGCAAAAGAAGCAACAATGATTTCTAAAGTAATTAACTGGAAAGGACTTAAGTTGTCCTGATATGTCCCAGAGGCATCAGCAGTATCAGTACTTTGTCACTCCTGCAGGTGATGGAAAACACAGCTCAAGTCAAACCAGATGGAAAAACTGATCCACTTACTGAAAGACTCTTCATTTACTTTTTAAAACCAGTAATGTGCTGATCCAGCAATTCACAGTTTTCAGTGCTTTTAGTAGCAATGGGACCAAAGTGTAGAAGGTAACCACAGGAGAGGTGACAATCTGGACTGAAACAATCAGTGGGCCTCTTGGGATGGTGAGCCTCTTGGGAACAATCTCTCATATTCTTCCCCGGCTATATAACTATGAAGCAACCTCACCTGGTAACTCATATCACTTCTACCAGTGAAATACTTATGCCCAAATAGCCTGCGTTACCACACACAGGAGTGACCAAGCCCTGAGATGCATCTGGTTCCATTGCATTCTCCATTAATAGAATGAATAGAGTCCATTCGTTGCATGGACTCTAAGGTCCCAGAGGACCTTAGAGGGATGCAGTTCCTTACCAGGAGCTTTTTAGGGGTATCACAAACCGTGTGCCAACTGCTTACTCATAGCCAGTGTCACAATAAGAAAATATTGTGGAAGTCTTGCGGTACAAGTCATTAACACATTGAAATCACTAAGGGTGATGCTTGCAATTCTGTTGTAGGTACCAACTCTGCAGAGCATTACTCCTGGTTTGAGTAGGAGTCAGGCTTTCTAGGTTTCTTGTAAGGAAGCATCTCTGTGCGTGCAACAATAGAGGCCAGTTATATGAGGCATGGTACTAGGGCTAAAAGTGAACATTAAGCAAAGGAGGCTAAGGGCACACCAAGGGAAAGGAGACCCAACTAGAAGAACTCTGCTGAAGCTGCAAAGGCCATAGAAAAGGCCATGAAAGACACTAGACTGCTTGCATGACCAAGAGGTCAATCATACAGAGTATATGTCTTCAGTAAGCTTTTCAGAAGTGGACTTTTTGAAAAAGAAAGTAAATTGTCTCTCTCTTCCACTTAGATGTCTTTTCCCCCAAACCAATATGAACATAATATGGCTAAGCCTTCTAGCTCTCTGTCAAACACTTGAGGTGGGTCAGCGGGGACATAAACAGAACACTTAAGTTCCTCTGTAACAGAAAAACAGGCTAAAATTGTTCTCAAACAGGACAAACTTGGAGTGGTTTTGGTGGTTTTTTTTTTTCCAGGTTAAGTGGGGTTAACATTTGGATGAGAAGCACGTTCCAGTGTGATTTCACCACTGAAATGGAGCCATCCCTGGGGTGGAGTCCTGCAGCTGCTGGTAGCACACATGTATTTTGCTCAATATATCCAAAGAAAAAATTATGCAAGTAATCAAAAAAAACAACTGACAATACATCACAATTTGGGTAGGACTCTGAGGTGAAGCATTCTTGTTCTTACTATATGCACCAAGGAAATCAAATGACTTTTGCGTTCCCTGAGAACTGATTTTTTTTTCAGCCATATTGATTGTAAGTGGGACAGAGAGGATATCTCCCTCATCAGAAAGGCAGAAGGCTGATGGTACCAGTACAGAGGGAACATCTCCCTGCAGCAAAATCTGTCCTGCTACTCCTGTCCTTCACTTGCACACCTATCCCTCAAGGAGCACGCAGCACCACCTCGCTGAGTGACAACCTGAGAGATCCTGACTGAAGATCAGGAAGCTGTGAGGAACATCAGCATGTGCTGATGTTCACCTGGCAGCAACCAAGTCAAGAGAGATACCCCTTCCCTTCACATCAGCCAAGCGATGACTGAACAGCTGATAGCTGTACAGTGCTATCAAACACACATAGCAAGATGACAGCTATTAGTTTCTCACATTTTTTCCCCAACCTCCCCTCTTCTCACGCCTTGCCAGCTCACTTCACCCCTCCTTACAGCAGGCTGAAGCCACTTCATATCCTGCTGGCTTTATTCCAGCTGTCTTGACACAACAGTTTCTCCTATTTCTAATCATGCATTTCCTGGCATGATCCCCACTGGAAACCTCCAGTTCTGATAACATTTGATGACCTTTCCTTTATTGTTTCCCCATGGCACTCTTCAGTCCCTGATAGGTTCTAAAATTGGGATTTGCCTTCCTGAAAAGCCAGACACTCCGGGTGAATGACTCATGAGCCTTGGCATGCGGCTCCAACAGCCCAGGACACAAAGGCAGTACCTTCCCCCACACACAGCGCATCTAACAGTAGGAAGTATTATTTTGCAGGGCTGTGCTCAGTGATTTCCTAGAAAAGCAACAAAAATGCCACATGTGTTTGTATTTCCATGTGAATTCGGCACAAGGAAATCCACACAGGCCACATGCGGTTTAGAAATTGTAGGTGTTGTGAGCATAATGTCTTGCCATTGGTATGCAGTAAACATTCCACATCTTTAGGGGAAACTCCCACATAGCCAGGAGAAGGAGGGTTTTTAAAACCCAAGATCCTAACTTCAGCACAAAGGCACGAGCAGACAATAAATTTTACATCTGCAAAGGAAGCATCCAATTCCACTCCATTATTTTGATACGCTACTTTAGTGAAGCGATTGTGCAAGAGCAATCATAGACGGACCAAAAAAAAAAAAAAGGCTTGGCGACATACAAACTCTGAAGAGAGAAAGATGCCTTAGAGTTAAGGCTCTGCCAACGACAAGGTCACACTGCAGAAGTCAATGGGGCCAGATTTCTACCCAGCTTTACAGCTCACAATCAGAGCCTTGTTCGGAAAGAAAAATCAGCTCTTATCGCACTACCAAAAAAAAAAAAATCAATGGATATACCAGAGCACTCAGCTTGGAGCATGATACTAAGCAGTTGCTAAATCATGTCCTCCATGTCAGAAGGATCCTGACAGGTACTGCCTCTGGGACAAATTTTTGCCTGTCACATGGGATCATGATCCTATGTGATTCTTTGTCCCTCTGCCTCATCCCCCTCTGAGATGAGGACGGATATCCCAACATTGCTTTATTTTTTTCCCCACTTTATATTTGATTTTAAGTGAACATTTTCTAAATATTAAAAATCTGGTTGAAAAAGAATACTTCAATCTGAAAGACAAGGAACATGAAAAGTATTTGAACCAAAGCAAGAATGTCCCCACTGAATCAACCCAAATGTTCCCTTAGATTTTCTGCTGAAGAAAAACTCCAATTTTGATTCAAGTCTGAATTGAGATTGAAAATTTAACATTACCTCAAACATGCTAGGGAAAAAAAGAAACAAATGAAAGCTTCTCCCAGCAGAACAACCTGCTTCTTGCAGTAAAGTGGCCAGTGCCATCTTTCAGAGCAGGATGGCCTCAGAGACATCCACCCAACCCACTTCCCATGCACTGAATGACTGAATACACCCATGTGCCTTCACAGCAGGGACCCAGCAACTGTATGAGTTTTAGTCCTTTTTGGGAAATAAATGTAGAACATGTTCCCCAGCTTCATGTTGCAAACATCGTATATATAGAACTTCTGCACACAGCAGATATACAGGCCAACACCTAAGCAGCACACACCTCATCCCCCATCCACCCACCCATCCATCCAAAGGGCAGAACAACTGTAGAAGCTACAGGAGCTGTGAAGGCACTAGAGACCAGGGAGGTGTCCAAGCTCCTCCAGCTTCCCCATGTGTACAGAGAACCCAGACATTTTGGGCCAGAGAGAGCAAGAGACCATAAAAATTTCCACTACAGCATTATGGGGAAAAAAGCATGCATAATTCAACACACCTCTGAAGGAGAAGTCATGTGGAGAAACATTATTTGAGGAATGAGGAGAAAAAAAAAAAAGCCATGAGGTCATTTATATTGATTCCAGGCTGAACTTTGTAGATTAATTATGGGGGAAAAAATAGGTATTGACAGCTCTATGTTGACTCTAAGCCGGTTATTAGAACAAAGCAGGCTGAGCATGATCTTTAGAGGAAATAGCTTCTGATAGGGTCCTGGTGCTACGTTTCTTAGGTAATTGGACTCCGGCCAAACCATCTGGCTCTTCTGCATTTCATTCTAACAAAGAGGACTTCACAAAGCCTGGAAGAAAATCCTGTACACAAGAAATGTGAGAATTGTGCTCAGAAATGTGCCATTCCAGGAGATATTTTATATATTTTAGGAGGATTTAGAGTTAGAGGAAAGAAGGTAGGGAATAAAAAGAAAAAAAAAAAAACAAAAACCACAAACCTGAAAAAATGCTTATACCTGAGAAAAAAGCAGGACAGCCCCTGCATCGTGATGCTGTGGGGTTTTGCATTATTCGATCCTACGTAGGAAACAACCAGCTTACTACTGAAATGGAAAGCCTCTTTCTCTACTCATTTGTAGCAGTGTCAGCACATGCACACTCCCGAGTCTGCCATGACAAACCTGTGTTGAGCTGACAACCACAGAATATTTGGCAGGGAAAAGGTATAATTAGGGTTCTCAGCAGATGCTCTTAATCTGCTCTCCAAGGCAGGTGGGAGCTTATTGACAAATTCCTTGAGTTCGGCTGGGTGTCAGAGGAGTTTCTCCCTGTCTCAGGCCAGCAAAGTTCTCTGTCATGTCCTGCATAGCTAAGTAACATGATGGCTCTCCTCTTTATCAGCCAGGCGTAGGAACAAACAACGATGGGACATAGCAGAGAGAGACTGACCTTTGCCAGCTCTTAAGCATCCTGTGATATCTCATTTCTCTGTCAAGGCTCATCTGTTTTCATTCAGGTTCCTACCTGCACTGGATTTGTGGCAGCTGTTCCCATGCAGAGAACAACCCTGGCTTGTTGAAGTGACTCATGACAGCCATTGTGCAAGGCAAGAGGGCCTATTCCCAAAAGGACAGGCAAGAGCCTGCAGGACAGAGACAGCAGGACAAAGTCTGGGTGCTCCAAGAGAGCCACAGAGTTTGTCCTGCAGATGAAGGAGTAGAGCCTCTCTGGGCCCCCATCCAGGAGAGTGAGAGATCTCCCAGCTGTGTATATATGTATGCAAATATAAACAATCATAACACTATGAAATAGCACCTTTTGTGCCTAATAGTTATTCTTGGAGCTTTCGGTTTTCATCATCTTGGGAATCTTTTACTGAACTGTGGACTCCCAGTGTTATGCCAATGGGCTGGGTTAAGTAAACAGCTCTGACCCCATCATCAAGCTTCCCTTTGCTTTTTCTACTCTCCCAGCAACATCAGGGATTACCCTCTGCTCCCAGCCGTTCACCCTGTGCATGAGCAGGAACAGTAAACCGCCATAACCAAAAGAAATGCGAGATCGATAGAGCACATTATCAGAGTTAAAGCCAACGAATACTTAGCTACAGGTCTGTGTTCCTCCAGTGCCTCAGGCAGCTCTGTACCAGCACTACCTAGGCAGAGCCATAGAAACACGCATCACCACCTCTCCTCTCTTTCCCATGTCCTAGCTCCTCACTTGGTTTTGATCTCAGCAAAACAACTCCTTTGCTGCTCGCTTTCATCATGAGCTCTGCAAGGAACTGAATTTCTTCCCCCTCACCTGGACTGAGGGTCAAAATCCAAAGGCAAAACTTTTTGCATTATCCAGAAACTTTTTCTCTGGAAGAGTGGTTCCAAAGGTGCTGGGAATAAATGAATCAACTTTTCATTTTGCACTTTTTCAGCTTTAGCTGTCCTAAAACTATCTTTTTCCTCAAGTGAGAACGTGTATGAAGATAAAAAAATCTTTAGTCTTAATGTAAATTACAGATGTACAAATTGAACCAATCTAATGGATCATTGGTGCCAAAAGGAGCTGGTCCGCTCACTCATGCTCCCCTGTTTATCCTCTTTGCCATGGCTCTGGTGCTCAGCAGACCCTGCACTGAACCAACTAACTCCCCAAATACAGCAAACCTGCTTCTGACAGGTTATCAAGGTGCATCTTCCCAGCACAAGGTCTGCCAAGCACCAGGACCTGTGCCAGGGAAGAGATGGGAAGACACAGCTGGAAACAGGGAGAGGATATAACAGTTCGCTGCTTCCAGGAGGAAAAAAAAAAAATCAGCTTAGCTGCGGCATCTAAAATTCACCCTCACAACTCCGTCTACCAAGGTGTGGCTGAAATAAAGCAGAAGACGGTGAACAGAGATGGAACCTCTGCACCTCCTGGCTAGATGATACAGCACTTCCACTCCCCCTTGAAACCTCCCTTTGCTCCCTCTGACCAAGTTGCTCTGAGAAATGGGGGGAGAAACTGCATTTCATATTATCAGTCCTATCTCCCCTCCTGCTGTTAATGATTTGACTGCAGAAATTTTCAGAAGCACCCAGGAAATACGTACGCCCAGTTTCTAATGGGAATAAAGTATCAAAAGCCCCTTCGGCTGCATTACCATAACAGCCCATATATGCAGCCTGCCATAAAGAAATAACAGCTGTTGACTGAGTGGTATAAAGATTAGTTTGATGCTATAAATACTTTCAAACTTTGTTGAAACATTAACTAACCCACTCTCACAGCAGCTCCTTGTGGCAAATAAAGACCATTCTTTCTGTGTTAAAGGGGGGCTTAGAGCAGAGTGCCTTAGAGATAGTGCCTCTGAAAACTGTTAGTGCTATTAGCGGCCCCCTTTGGGGGTGGACCAGATTCTCGTATGAGGGCTGCTATAAACACATATCTGAACTGGATACTCTTTAAGGAGAGGATGGGGACCTGGCACTTCTCACACAGATCCAGACAGTTACCTGCCACCAAGAGGAAGCAGCTGTTTAATCACAGTCAATCATTCCGAAACAAGCATAATGTTGCTCTTTTTCATTGCATGGCTCTGATTAAAAGATGAGAGGGACCAACACCACATAACAGGCTCCTGAACTCAGCCAAAAAGATAGGATACAGTAACTGATTGTAGAAAATTGCTTTCTACAGATACTTCACACTGGGTCTTAAAATTATTTTGGTCCATGGTGGTTCAACCACCCTGAAACTACTCTGGTGATCCACTTTGGAAGAAGTAGGTATAAGTGTCAGTATGCTGCATCTTCAGTCATGTATCCTTAGGTTTTAGGAAACAACTACCTGTAGAAACAGCCTATTCTTTATGTGGAATGATAGGAAAGAGTTATATAACTGTTCCACCCAACTGACTATTGTAGATATCTAAAAAAATATATAGACATATACATAAAGCTCAAAGGGCAAAGCATCCTACATGCTGTAAATCAATCGGGATCAGTTTCTCCCTTTTCAGCTGGCTATCACAAAGGGAGGCTGCCTCTTTGCTCTGCAGCAAGACCTGCCATGCACACATGAGCAAACTGTCCTCCCCACTTCCTGGGGGGCCACCCCTGCTGTGGAGGGCTTGTTCAAGGCAAGAAAGGAAAGAGTGGCAGAAACGGGATGAGGAAGCAGTGAAGGAAACTGTCTGGTAGGCAATACCCCCCTCCGTGGCTGTAGGCAGGCAGAGGACTGGTCACTTTGCACCTTCTGTTTGACCTCAGGAATGGGAACCCACAGGCCTCTGTTCCCTTATAATAAAGGTCCAACTTCATCTTTTAGAAAACTCTCTCCAGACCATCTCATATGCCACAGTGATTCACCGCATACTCTGCAAATGAATCTCAGCATGTATTGGAAGGGGTCTACCTGCAAACCAAGAGAAGCTGGCATTCAGTGTGGTTGGGACTACCTGCAAACCAAGAGAAGCTGGCATTCAGTGTGGTTGGGACTACCTGCAAACCAAGAGAAGCTGGCATTCAGCGTGGTTGGGACTATCGGGGGTCTGCAAGCCCCTTGTGCTGAGAGGCTGCAAGCTGAGCAAGAACTCAGCAGATGGAGCCAGGATGGAAGAGGCTTGAGGTGGATGTGTCTGCAGCTCTTCTGGACACCTGTCCCACAGGGTTGTCCACTTCTCCCAGCCTCGAGAAGGAAGCACATGGGCTGAAGCATAAGAAAAACACACCAAGAAAGACTGCATCAGAAGTAAAAGCAACTCAGGGAACAGTTTCCTACTGGGTTTACCCTTACATGACTGAATAAAACAGCTTCACTTTTAATCATCAGGGGAGAAGTGAACACTTCTGGGGCACCACATCCTTCCTGGGCCTGCTCCCTGTGCTTCTGCCAGGCCATAGCCAGCAGGTCCAGGCAACAGGACCCAGCACCGAGCCATTTCAGTTCGGTTCCCTATTCATAACTCCACAAGGGACCCGGCTTCTCTCCCTGGCAGGGATCTGGGTAAGGCACACTGACCTTGGGCTGGGCATCTCAAAATTAAAGGGGGTAAACGTGGCTATGCTGCATAGCCCAGGATGAACGTCTGCCCACACAAGTCACCTCTCTAATATTTCTCATTTTAGACCCAAATCTACTTGCGTTTCTCACAAGCCTGCCATCATCTCCATTTCCTTGTGTAAATTACAGGCAGGAGATACAACCAACACAGGGCTGAGGTTATACTGAACATTGCTCCCATGCAGGGTAGGTGAGGTTCCCACCGCTGGGAACATCTGCTCTTATTTTGGAGTAGCTGCAGAAATGTCTCTAATCCTTTCTGCACTGGTCACTTCATACCAAGGTAAAGGCAGGGGTTATGCAGAGAGCAAGGCTGGCTGGGAAGCGCCCTGCCAGTCCACCTAGCAGGACACTGGTGCTGTTAGCAGGTAAGAATCTGCTTACTCTTTGCTCTTTTCCCTCCAAGACAGGATTTTGGTGCTAAGCACAACCGAGGAGCAGCAAAGTCGCTGGAGAGAGCCACCTGCCACGCTCCAGCAGGAGCGAGTGACATCCCCTGCATGGGCTCACCTGCACTGGCCAGAGATGGGAAGAGGCCAGCACAGCTCTGGACCTTTTCTCAGTCCACTCAGTTATTCCTCTGAGCTCGGATCGAGGTCTAGGACATGGACAAAGCTTTCGGTCCCCTTCTCCATCTATTCTTGGGTGGCCTTGCAGGGTAACACAAGCCCCGCAGCTGCACATGTAACCCTGTACAGTTACATTGGCTGCTCTTCTACCTGCATAGCTTTGCACCCAGCTGTGTCCATCGAGTTATGGAGCAGCAGAGAGACCATCTCTGAGTGGACACAGGGACCTGGCCTGCCTTCGTGCAGGTCAGGGCTGCCAACCAGCCGGGTCACCCTGGCTGCTGGGAGCCCCCTCACTGAACTGTCCCCAGAACCTGCTGTGGATGTGCCAAAGACAGATATGCAAAGAAATCTCTTATTTTAAACAAAACCATCATTCAACAAATGCACCGAAATACTTTTGTTAAACATTGAATGGAAAAAAAAAAGGTTTCGAAATGCCTATTTTGACATTTTTGAAGTAATGAGTCACTAGGAATACTTCGGGGTATTTATAAAAATCTTTGTTTAAATAAAGGGTATAAATAGAGTTAAGGTTTTTATTTAAAGTGAAGATGGCGGGGAGGGGGAATCTGCAAGTTCTTGTTTGGTTGTTGTTGGGTGGGGTTTTTGGGGGGAAATTTTGAGTTTGTAGCCAGGTTCAGGAAAAAGAGAGAGAAAGAAACACCATTTCTTGAAATTTTCCACAGACCAAAAACACTATCCCTGAGCACCTCTACTCACCACCTCTATTGTTTATATTTCCCCATCAAAACTGTCATGTATCAAGCAAGCTTATGTCCACAGTCAGTTAATTAAGGTTGCAGAGGCCTCGATTTAAGGAGAGAAAAAAAAGAAAAAAACAAACCACGCTAAATACTGCAAGCAATGAAACCCCAATGGGAACAGAGTCTGGAAAATTCAACCTTGCACTGGCCAAGAGCTTTCCCCCCGTGTAACGTTTCTGGAGCAGACGAGCCAGTAAACAGCATACCAAGCTGATGTGCACCATATGACAGAAACCTGCAAGGAAAAAACTCTCCCAGCCCTTGCCTGCAGGGACACAGCAGCAAGGAAGATGGGCAGGTTTTGGTCCTGCCAACTGATTTAGTTGGACCAGTTTTTGGTCCTGCCATTGCCCGCTTTGCTGAGAGGAGATGCTGGGTTACTGCCCACAGCCTGCCTGCCGCAGGCCTGGGAGAGGAGAGGGACAAGCCACCCCCTCCTGCTGCGAAGACAGTGGCAGCATATTAAGATGCAGCAGAGCCCACAGCTACGCTTGTCCTTCAGCTTCTTCCCTTTGCAGTCTGATACTTCAGCCTGAAGCCACCAACAAAACTTTGTCAGAGTGAATGGGACTAGGAAAGCCAGGCTGAGGCTCCACATCACCACCTAGTGAAGATGGCCAGCTGGCCACCAGGGATGGCAGGGTCACCATGGCATACCCAGGGAGGCTCACCGCCCTTCTGTCTGCCACGGGCTTTGTTTTCATGAAAAAACAAACAAACAAAAAACCCCCCTAAAACAAGAAAAAACTCGCCATAGAGCATACTGCAACTTGCCCGGTGGATTTTGGATCTTGTAGGTCTGAAAGAAACATTGTGGTGGAAATAAAGGCAAGAAATCAGATATCTGTTTGAGGGATGGGGTAAAGAGCTAACAGAGGTCTCGAGGCAGGTACATCTGCTCCAAACACAATCAGAGCTACCACTCTCAGACCAGGGTATTCTGAACAGTATACGGAAATCAAAGCCAATTTATTATAATCAAAGCCAATCTGCCTGCAGAAGGAACCATGTTATCTGTGAGGAGTTGAACTCCTGAGCTCAGCAATGCTCTTGGGGGATAACCGAAGGACGCAGCTTTGGCATTTATCTTGTCACTTCCATGTGGCGATTATAAATCCAGTTGGTTGGATTTATATATGCCAGCTGGCTCTCTGGAGGTGAAGGGGTGGGACCTTGTCAGGAATATCAGCTGGGAACACAGATTTAGCTCCAGAGGAGCAAGCAAGCATTTGGGCTGTGCTGCCTCTAGGCTTGGAGCAGTTTCAGCCAATCCCCCAAAACCAGTAGGAAGTGTTAGAGTCCAGCCCAGTGGAGAAAGCAAACATTTGAGTAAAGCAATCCCAGGAATTGAGGCAAAAGGACGGCACGGCTGGTATTAGAGCGGGGCAGGAAACAATGTTATCATGCATGGAGAATGTGGTATTTTGCAATGTTTTCCTGTCCAAGATCAGTGCAAAAAGTCTTAGTAAGAGTTTTTGGCAAACCAAGTTAAAAAAAAAAACACAACCCAAGATATTATTTTAAGCATTCAATCTGTACAGGCCTCCCTTCCTAGTTTGCTCTTAAAGGGCAGAAGAGCCATTTTAACTCATAATTTTTCCATTTTCTCAGTGTTAAACAATACAAACCAAAAAGACAAACCAGTCCTGACTCCCACAGGCATCTCCCTGCCCAGTGCCCAGGGTATCACCTGCGTCCATTGGGGTCTGCTCTTCCTGACCACGGACATTACCTCTGCATCCACCTAGGAGCAGAGTCCATCCTTCCCTCCCCCCTGCTCGGCAAAGGGGATAACTGGTTAGAAAACCACTCCCATGAAAAACAAGCAGGAACCATGGGCTTTCTGCTAAAACCAAGCCAGACAAGCAAGATCTGCAACACAGATGAAAATTACTCCATAGCTGCACATCTGCAGCTTTGCTGTTGCACCCTAATCTGGAGCCCGCCAGCTATTGTGATTAAGTGCCCATGGGACCAGCCAAGGAATGTAATAAATTCACAGACAAAAAAGTGAAATACAGTATCTGGAACAGAAAGGCCCCATGGAGGTCCTGAGTTGCAGTGTTATACCCTGACATTAAACAAATCCTTTGCCCTTATCTGTTTCTAGCCCCACATTTCCACAAGGTTCTGTGAGAATCTTCAAACGAAAGCCACAACACTCGTATGATTTCCCTACATTTCCCGTCTCTGCTAACAGACTCAGGTAGCTTCTGTATGTAGCTCTGGATCAACAATTCTCAGTGAGAAACCACATATATTTCCCTTTAGGAAAAAAACCCCAACAAACTAGAAGCATTATGTGTTTCTTTAACAAAGAGAGGTAACCCTCCTATACTGCACTAAAGACAACATAATAAAAGCTGACCACAAGGGTGTGGGTTTTTCCCCCCCAACAGCAGACCCCCAGCCTCCCCACCTCCGCTCCAGGAATTAAAATGTGGAGCTACACCAACACCTCCCCGCACAAGGGGCAACGATGCCCTCAATCATCGATTCAGACTTTTATCAGAGAAGAAACTCCAGGGGCTGGTGGTGCAAGACTCCCACAGTGTCAGCGCAAAAACGCAAGCAAAGAGGGTAGAAAGAGAGGCCGGCCAAGGGAGTAAGAGTAGGGGCATTGCCTGAGTAAACACAGCAAGGGCAGCATGAGGAAGCCGACCAGCAGTCGAGGGAGGGGGGAGACCTGCAGGGCCAAACCCCACACACCCCACATGCATGCGAGGCATCCCAACTCCATCATTTCAGGGACAGAGCAGCCATTTCCACAGGTTGTAACAAGCAAAACAATGAGGAACGAACAACAGGGAGTCATGGATGCACTGTGGAGGCAGGTTTCTGCCATGGCTGTCAGGAGGGGCCAAGGCAGAAGCTGGTGCAGCAAAGCCTGGGAGATCCATCAGTGGCCAAGATGATGCTGCACAGGTGGCTGGTCTGAGCGACGGCCACGATGGAACTCTCACGGTGAGGTGGAGCAGGGGACAGCTGCTTAGAAGAGGCATGTGGGGATGGCAGGACCAAGGCAGGAGCTCAGGAAAGAAGCGATTCTGAACAGAGCCAGACTGGATGATTTAACAAAGAAACACATTTTCAAGAGGGGCACTCACAAACACCCCTTGTTAAAGGCAGGGGGAATCACAGTTCAATCCTATGCAGCAATAAAGCCCTACAACGAGTTGCTAACCCTCCTCTGTTTGTGCGGTGACAGCCAGACTGATGGACAACAGCAGAAAGACAACCTGAAATCAAGGAGGGCTCTCTGTCCAGGGAGGCAACTCTGCACGCAGCCAATGCTCATGCTTTTTGCATTCAAGCCCCAGGGCTGGGGCTCTTACTGTAGTGATTTCTCCATAAAGAAAACAAATTTCTCTGCATCACAGCCCCAGAGACAAAACTTAAACCTATTCACCCTAAAGATTAGTCACAGTAAGACAAAAATAAATTCAAAGCTGGTGGCTGCTGAGGGCCCCAGCTCAGGGCGGCTGGGTCCCTGGGAGCTGCAGCAGTTGGAACAGAAATTAGAAGATGAGAGAATTTGACCCAGAAATGCATTTTACTCTTTCTTGCACATAGCCCAGAACCTTCAAGAGAAGTGCAAAGCTGCAAAATGGCTGTTGTCATCCCACCCCTGCTCCAGCAGACCTGCAAGCAGGCCAAAAGATGTGCCAGCATCAAGAGAACGGGAAGGGGTACAGGTGCTTCAAAGGCTACAAAAACACACTGGGGCTAAAAGCCAGCACGCACCAAAGCGTGGTGCTGGATCGGGGCTCCTGACCTTCTCTCCACAAGCCATGGCTGCCAGGATAGCCTTTTCCAAATGAGATTTCCACCCTATTCATTTCGACAACACAGCCCGCACCCTTGGGAAAAAGCGGGGCGGGGGGAGGAGGGGGACAGGAAGATCAAAGCTCTGCAAGTCTGTAATATTTTATTAGTTCCTTCCATCTGTCACGCACCAATGGCTCATCAGGAAATAAGCCCCCTCTTGAGAACCGCTACCTTTTCGTTGCCGACTTCGGCTTGCAAGCAGCCACTATTGTGAGCCTTTATCGGTTATTTGTTCCATCTGAACGAGTTTCAGCTCCTCATTCACAAACCAGCCCCTGCTCCTTGAATCGGAGGGTGAGGAAGGGGGAGGGATGGAGGAGGATCTTGCTGCGCTTCTGTCATCTCTTTCATGCTCCGCTCAGTGCCTTCTGCATCAATGGAGACCTCGGGAATCCTCAGGCTTTGTTCTCTTCTGCACGCGGGGGCTTTTCCTGCTAAAATGGCAGGTAGCAGCAATAACCCTGAGCACACGCAATCATCCAAATCCATCTGCTGGGGCGAGAGAAAGAGGCAACATGCTGCTTTTGGAGGAAGAAAAGCACTTTGGGGGAGCAGGGGAGAGGAGGGGAAAGAGCCAGATTTCCTGAACACCTCTGAATAAGGCAGAGCAGAGGAATATTTTTATAATGGAGAAAACTGCCTTGTTCTGCTATTACTGGGATGCAAATAGAAGAATTTGAAAGGCTGATTGCACAGTCTGCCGAATGATAAACTCCATAAGATGCTGTGCTGTGGAACTGGAAGGGCTCCCACACATCCATGGCCCTTCCCACTCCAATGGCGTTGCAAGCAAGCACCGTCCTGCTTTCTCCAGAGCTCTGAGGTCCCTTCACTTCACAAAGGTATGTCGGGGAAAGACTTCAATAGCCCTGGCTTTCATTATCAATTAGGGATGCCCTACTGGAAGCATCTGTGTTGAGTATCCACTTTCATTAAAAAAAAAAATCAACAAACCAGATCCCACTCAATGGAATCAACTCTAGCATTCAAAAAAATCACTCTCAAAATAACTCCTGTTTTTAGGAGGGCTTGACCTTGTTTCATTGAAATCAAGCTCCTTGCGTGAACACAGTCTCAAGCGAATCAAGAGAACATTTTGTACCTAAACCTCTCAAGACACCAGACCCAGACAGGCCAGCCTGCCCTGGGCACACATCCCTCAGTTACACAGGTGGGTGCACGCAGACACGTGCTCCCATCTGTTTTTCATACATGGCTCTTTTGGCATAGCTGTGGCTCCTCGGTGAACGATAAGCCTGCTCTATTCTTCATTAGGGCTTTTGTTAATGCACCGTTGGTGACTCTGCATGAACGGTACCCATTGTGCTCAACACCACGCTGGGTAACGGCTGGCTCTGAAAAGGAAATTGCTCCTGCTCCTTCACCCTGGAGAAGGATGCCTGCACGTATCAGCTGCTGCTTTCCTCTGACCCATGCCTCCCTCTTACCCTGCTCCATCTGTCTCTGTAATTCAGGGCTTGCATTTCACTTACCCTGGCATTGCCTTTGCCAGCAACTGCAGATGTTCAGACATGGCTAGTTGGCTGGCCTGAGTTTCTCAAGGGCTTAGCAGGTAGAGTAGTTCCCCCTGCCATTCCCAGCCCTGGGCTCATTCTCTAGGGCCCCTGAAGAATCTTCTCCCATTCCCAGGGTGAGCCAAGAGAACCCAGAGCTTGCAAAAAAACCTTGAGTTTATATCACCTGATTGAGAAAGTCTTGCTGACAGTGCCCTGGGCCTGGACTGTACATGGCAGAGCAGGACCCCATTTTGTACAAGGACTCACGCACAGAACCAGATTATATGGGCAATCTCTTTGGTCTACCTATGAAACGTGATGTGAGGTGAAACAAGCTGGAAATACCACATATGACCTCCACCTCCAAAACAAAAGGAAAGAGCTAGTATGGGAAAACCAAGCGTTTTCCTCATTCCATCCCAGGAGGAGGAGTATGTTTCCCCTTATTTAATGGACACTAAACCCAAAGCACACCCCTAGGGGAGCCTTCCCTTCTTGGGGGGGTATTTCACTCGGACTAGTACCACCTGGGCATCCCCAAGAGGATACCGTCCCTATCACTCTTCCCTTTGGCAGCCTGAGCTTCTGCGTACAGAGGAACCATGCCACTTTCATGCGAAAGGCCATAGGAACCAAGCAGTTAGAGCAAAAGAGGATTTTGAAACCAGCAATTTACTGAGATCTCTCTTCCCTAAAGCTTTGCCACTCTCACTCAGTGATTTCAGTGGCCAACTTCCTTCAGATATGATTTGGCACCACTGCCCTGCTTGTGCTCCCCCCTGCTTCCCCCTCTATCCTGGGTATGAGTTCTTCTACACATCTGCTACAAAGTGGTGTATCTCAAGGTGGTCTTCTCTTTCAGTTGGGTTTTCTTCTTCTTCCTCTGTTAACCACACAGCATTCAGAGGGTGCAGGGCAGCTGCAACACTGCCCTGGCAGGCCCATTTTGCCATAGGTATTTCCTGATCCTGGTGGCTCTGGATTGTTTAGCAAACACAACAAGTCATTTACCCCTTGCTGCTTCATGAAACTGTGTAATAAGCTTCTAAAAATCAGTGCTACTGCCACTGATTGTGAATCTACTTCAGCTTTACAGAACAGCAACAACCCTGCAAATGTTCATTCCTCTGTCCTACCACAAAGGATCCGAGCAGTTCACACTATGCCATAAGCGAGGAGAGAAAAGGAGAGCAAAGGTGCTTGGCCAAGGCTGCACATCAGAGCCAGATAAAGATCCCCTGCTCCCAGCCTTCAAGCCGGTGTCCTCCCCACCAGATCAAGCAAGGGTGTATGGATTTTGAGGCCTGCCCATTCCTTCAGCAGAAAACAAGCAGGCAAACTTGTGCAAGCTTTCTGTGTATCCTGCAGATCTCAGAGCAACATTTTGAGCCGTAAAGCAATTCAGAAGAAGAATTTTAAACCATCTCTGACCTACAGTACACCAGCCGCAGTCTCGTCTCGGAAGAATAGCTGGCTGGCCTGAACATCAGAGTGGATTATTGTCCTGAGGGTGCAAAGTCAGAGATGAGGCTGCTGCATGTCATTAAACAAACAGATGGAGAGACAGCCCCAGAGGCTCAGACGGAGCCTGATGCTTTCTGGCTCTGAGAGTGCTTGTTCCAGGAGCAGGAGTGGCTCCAGAGTGCTCTCTGAAAGGAAAAGATGCAGTCAGGGGCTGCAGCCTCAGAGACTCGAGCTAATTGATGATGGAGAACAGAGGCGAGAAGGGGACAGAGACCTTTTCCTTATAAGCAGCCTGCCACGGGGCTCTGCTGTGCGAGTTCAGAGTGAATCCAAGCTGCCCAGCGTGGGCCCACAGGTGCTTCGGTGAAAGGAGACCAGCAATCACACTGAATTCCATCAGGTATTCAGACTCAGCCACCATTTTTGGTACTAGAAGCTGCAGGCTCTCGGGGTGCGTGTTTCTTAGTATTTTGCTTTGTAGGACTCAACACATTTTAAAGACAGAGTCTTAGAGGAGAGAAATGCAAATTACAGCTGTATTTGTAGGAATGTCTCCCTTTCTCATTAAAATTTATCTACATTTTCATGTATGTAAGCAAATAGTGCAGTTCTTCCCAAACAGGGTGCCACTTTCACTTGGTACAAAATTGCTGCAGCTCTATCAGTGTTAGGACAACAGAGTGACTTGGTGCAGCATTGCTGGACATGTAGCACATTCCTGAGCTGCCACAACACACTGCTGTGCTTCATGCCTCCCTTCCCCACTCTTTCTTCCACCATATCCTTGTTTGACAGCAAGAACTCTCAATCATAGCATGAATGCACACATAAACCAATCCCCCCTCTCAATTAGCACCAGCTGTCCAGCATACCACCAGTGCAGGGAGCAAGATTAAGCAGGACCACCTCCTCTACACCAGGGCCTTCCCTTTCCTGAGGGAAGTGGAGGAAGGAAAATGCTAGAAACCAGGCCATTTCTCTTCCCTCCTAAAAACAGCAATCATTAGAGCAAACCTGCTAAGGAGGACCAAGCTTGTTCCTTCCAAATGTTTTCCTGCAGCTGCCCTGTAGTTTTCTCTGCTTCCATGCTACCCAAAGGTACAAACCAAACATGAAAAGTGAACAAGTCAACGTGAAAAGGAAAACCAGTCCCCGCATAATTTTAATTTAACTTCTAACTGCAATCATTAGTTAGGACCTTTCTATAAGTTCTCCTGGACTTTGTTTTGAACTTCAGGATTCAATCCCAGAGGAATCAAAGGAAGCCTGTCATGATCTTCAGCCAAACCAGGCTCTAGAAAGATTAATAACTTGGTTTACCCTAAATCAGTCTCCAGAGAAATGGCAGCCACATCCTCCACTCAAGCGTCTCATGGCCAGACCTTGCTTCTGAGGTATGTGGGAGCCTGTTAAGGTCAGGACTTTGGGAGGATGCTTACATCATGCAAGTATAAAAGCAGGAACCTGAAAACCCAGCTAGATGGAACTGAGCAAAGTTTTCTTCCAATCTTTTATTCAATATGAACAAGTGCATGACCTCCAGCCCCAGAGAAATCTCATTAATACAGTCTGAAAAAGCCACTGCTTGAATAGATGCTGCAATTTTAGAAACAGAGGAACAGTATAGCGTTCTACAGGTCTTCAGATGGGGATGATGCAGCCTGTAACCTGCCAGAGAGAATTTTTTGGTGGGGTTTTGTTTTTTTTTTTCCATTTTAAATGGAAGCATCCTATTTACCTGGGGAAGAATGATCTCATCCACCTACCCGCTTCTTGGCAGCTTTCATCACGGTTAGAAACCAAGTGAGATCTCTGGGATGGCAGTGAACTTCTCACGGAGTTGTTCTGGCTGAATTCATGCTAAGCTGGTATTAATATCAGTTCCTTTATCTCAATTTCTGAAAAAGGCTCCAAGCATTAACAGCTTCAGTAATGATTCATGGGTTTAAATTCCTAAACCTTTTGAGAACAGGAAATTAAAGCCAAGACGAACAATACCCACAGATTAAATATATTTAGCTGCTGAGTTTCTTGTTGAGAAACTCAGAGAACTGTTTAGTGGTGCTTTTCATGTGGCTGCTCCATGTGGAAACGATGGCAGCTTGCGTCTGAAGTCAAAATGGCAAACTAAAGGGGGGATGCAGGAAGACATTTTATTGTTTTCCTTGTGCTTTCTGCTCTCCAGCAGAGCTCCTTCAGGCAGGAGCTTCTCACTAGCCTCCTCAACACCAGATAAAAACAACTAAAGGAACTGCCCCACATTATGGGGTAGGGCACAAGCCACAAGGGAGGGAAAACACACTTCCGTGGGCAAGTTCTTCCAGCAGGAAGACTCTGGAAACGTTTGCAGAAGTGGGTCACGTTCGCTCCAGGTGGGCAGTGGCAGACAAAGGCTGGCCTCCACTACACGCCACTGCAGCAGTTGCTCCCTGGGAGAGAACCAGAAAAAGCACGCAGCTCCCAGCATCTCCCTCCTCTTCTTGGGCTGAAGCACCCTTTTCTGCATTTTATCCATAACTGCATTGAGTCAGGAATCAAAACCATCCCTCAGAGCCCTGGTTCAGTGCCCTAGCTGCCAGGTCCCTGCTCCTCTGCTCTTTCAGGGCTGCTTGTTGACAGCTGTTTCATAGAGCCAAGGATCCCAGCTCTTTGTTTTTTCCTACCTCATTAGCTAAAAAAACAATGACACCATATAAAATACCACCCGGCTCATCCGTCTGGGAGATGCAAACTCATGCAAAACTATCTCAGAAACAATTTTAGAAAGAGGCTGTGCCTCTGCCAAACACGAGCACTTGGATCAGCGTGGCAGCTGAGCGCTCAGATCCAGTTCTTGGAGAGCCAGCAGCACGCTGAGCTGAGCCTGCTGCGAGAGCAGCTCTGGCGGGGAGCTCGTGAGGACAGAGCACGGTCATCGAGATACCAGGGAACTAAGCTGTAACACTGCTAACACTTCCAATGAAAAGGCTGTGGATGACCAAAATATCAGCACCAAGTAGTTCTTTAGGAATAAATTTGAGTTACAGATATTACTGAGGGCTTGAACTCTTAACAGAAGGCATTATAAGGACATTTAAGGCAAACACCGTAAAGCTGACTGGATGGGAGACAGATACCCCCATAACTTTCAGCACCAGCAACCTAAGCTGCCATGGGAGACCAAGACTGCAGCAAAACACAGGAAGAAAGGCATCTGGCTGAAGAAATCCTTTCCCTACACTCCCAGCAAATGGTCACCCCATGCACTCAGCCAGGAAGGGGTTATGGCTCCAGGACCCACCAGGTCCTGGGCTGGTACAGGCAATGGATGGAGCCCACCACTATTTGGAGGAGGAAGCAGGACTGCACACTTTACAGCTCTTTGAAGCATGACTTTCAACTTTTTTTGCTCGATTTGCATCAAACCCTCTGTGACAGAGTCACCAAGCACAGAAGCCTGTAGGCACATCTCACAAAAACTGTTGACACAGGGTGACAAAGTTGCTCAGATGGACTGAGCTCATCATCCAAGATAGTCTGCAAGAACTCCCCAGCTACAGAAGAGATCACTCTGCACAATGAAAAGACCCTTGCAAAGCCCAGAGACACAGGGCTGTCCAGTTTTCACCATCAGGGTTGCTTGGGCCAACATTTGTCCCAGCCTGTGGCCAGCTCTACCACCCACACAAATCCCTGGGAAATTGCTATAATTTTCTGACAGGTTTGGATCTAATCTCTGAGGTTAAAAGCAGATGGTTTATGCACACTAAGCATGCACTTGTTCTAATGTATATAGCAGACTGCTTTTGCCCCCATGGAAATGCTCCATGACAGGTACCGCCACCAGTATCCTTCCCAGCACCATGTGGCCCAAGGCACCATGGTCACACCAGCTCACCGTGCAGAAGCTGGCTTATCTGCTCGTTGGGGACATCTGATGCCTGACTCAGAGCAGTGCACAGTTCAAACCACCCCCACAACTTAAAAATAGGATGAACAACTTGCTGGAGAGAACCAGCTTTTCCATAAGCAGAATAAATAATTTACATGCTGAAGCAGATAACTTCAGTTAGTATTTTCCTATGCCTATTCCTACTTTCAGGAGTCTCAGGGAGAAACATGCCACAAGCTAGAAAATTAGACTTGCTATTCACATTTCAATTGAGCTCAAAGCTCTCTTTAATCAGAATCAGTGAGCAGTTTTATTTGTCCCTGCTTGGTTTACCGAGCCTGAGAAAGCTCTTCAAGATTTGCTTCACATAACTCTGGGTCTCCAGTTTCAGCATCTCTGTCTGGGGAAGAAAACACTCAAAGTGATCCTCAGAGACTGCCTAACCATCTTTTTAAAGACAAAACCTTCCCTGCTGCCCCCTGCACCATTAGCCAAGCAGGCACCGCATCTTGGTATCTGCTTTGGAGAGCTTCAGGAGAAACGTGAATATGCAGAAACACCTCGGTATTGTTCACACTGCTCTGTGCTGAGCTCCAGTTTGACTCCTCCAAGTTACCCACCTCCACCCTTGGTTATGCTGACTTCAGAGGATTGTTGTGTGGCCAGTAACAGGGCTGTGGGCTTCTGACCCACGCAATAATTGTAGTTTGCTGTGCTGGACTAGATCTGAATGTCTCTTGTGAGAAGAAAATGGCAGCACATTCCCCTTCACATGCATTCTCTTCCCTTGCAGAGGAAGTAGAGACGCTGGAGCTGGGGCCTGGTGAGCCAGCCCTCAGTGTCCTTTGCAGATGAGGCAGAAGGACGTATGTGACACGAGTTACAGCAGCCTGTTTGACTCATTCATGCACTTGTCTCGGGCAACAGGCTCAAATCCTTCCAAGAAAAGTCACCCAGGAGCACAGAAGTTCAAGAGAAGGTGTCAATCTGCTGAAGTGACCCTACAGACAGCGGCAGCTTTGGTGAGGGATGAAGTGGCTTCAGGTGAGGTCAGGCTAGCGGTACCCATCCTGCTCGAGAAGCAGAGGAGTGCTCTTCGAACTCTTGACCGGAAGATGTGAGGACCACAGGGAACAAGGGCTCTTCTCCATGCGTTTCAGGAGAAACAAGAGGTGAACTCCAGGCAGGTGAGGACAGCGAGGCTGAGCTTCGCCCTGCAGCTGCACTGTCCCCACGCCCCAGTCCATGCAGCCCCAGCACAGTGCTGTCCCCTCCCCAAAACAAGGCAGCCAGGATTATGTAGGGCAGGTTGCTATTGTGGAGAAATCTACCCTGGTATTTTCACTGTAGAGCACCTTGGCTTGCAGCATCAGCTCTGTAAAGCAGCAGCATTCCCACCGTGACCACAGCTTGGCCCTGGTGCAGCTCTGTGGGACCTAGGAGAGGACATCTCTATGGCAAGAGTCTGGTGGTATCACAGAGCAGCTGGACCTGCCACACCAGTGGGCGAACAGGATGGCTGTGTTCCTCCACCACAGCCTGAAGAGGCATTGGGTCCTACAAATCTGGTCATTAAAATCAAAACATGCTCAATTTTCAGCTATTTTTGAAATGTGTTTTAATAACCTCTCCTCAGCATGTCTTTGCCTGATAGTGTGACACTCTCAACAGGCTTACGGAAAAAAAAAACCACACTCCAGCTCTGACTCCCCACCTCCTCTAAGAAGGGAATCGGGAACAGATCCTTTCCATGCCGTGAATACTCAGCAGACAAGTAGGATTCCTCTGCAATCAGGATGCTAATATCCAGCCTCACCATTACAAGGACCTCCAGCCAGCCCAAGGCATCTCACCTTGCATTATTAGCACAGTGCCCATGACGTTGTTGAGCATCCCTACCCCTTGCAGCAGATGCCAACTGCATCTACACACACAAGCCATTTCCTACTGCCCTTCACTTCTGGGAGGTTTGCTCCACAAAGCTCAAACATTTCAGTAGAGCTATAGATGAACAGATGCTGTGAAACCCAGCTACAGAGAACACCAGTCCCCTCTTGGCTCACGCTGACTTGCTGTAGGAATAGGGAGTATTTTGGGATGCAGAAAAAGTCAACACAACACAACAAAGGAGGATGCATTTTCTCTCTAAAGCTTCCAGCCCCTTCTACATCCCAGTGACTTTTGCTGCTTCTGCAGCTCAGCTAACAAAGTTGCCTTCCACAGCCCGAAGCAGAAGCAGGCAAAATGACTTCGATTAAGCCACAAATTTAAGAAAACTGACAGCATCATCTAGAAGCTAAACAGTTGCTTTGAAAACAAGAACCAGAAAACTAGTTTCTTCTGGCTGATATTTCAATCAGCACCAATACTACTTTTGACTAAACCTGTTCCCAAATTCAGATTTGAGCAGTTTGGTCCCTAAAAAACAAAACAAAACCCACAAAACTATTTACAGCATTTAGAAAAACACTACAAGACAGAAATCTGCCCCATTTATCACTTAGCTCCAGCTTCTTGGCCGGCCATGAAGATTGACATTTTGAGGTTTAGAAATAATTCCTTCATTCTCCATGAGAAACCCGCATGAAGCGGATCAACCCGCTAAAAAGCTGTAGTATTTTCCTTCTAGTGACACACAAGGCCAGCTGTGAGGGCTGAATATTTACAAATACAAGGGTCTCCAGCATTTCAGACAGATTCACTTGGGAGAAGAGAGGCGGGTCAAAGTCATATGCCTCTTCAGCTGGCATCTCTGTACTTCACCACTGTCTCAATACTTCCAGGTTGGCCCATACACTTAAAAGTTCCATTCTTTAAGTGTCTTTTTTTTTTTTTTTTTTTTTTTTTTTTACACACCACAGGTACCATATTGTCTCCTTTTTACCTCAAAAGACAGCGAGTACAAATACAACACTAGAGACACTTAAGACAACTTTACATTCCACATTTTCTTTTCAGATCAGCCATATCGGATTCTCTTGTGTTCACACTGGAGTTTTTTTCCCCAACACCAAATACAGAAATACCTGCTTATGTGCAGAAATACAAATTACACGATAAATTCTCCAGTTCAGGTCTTCTAGCCACATACATGGGGGTTGACTTTGCATATGTGTACACACGCTCCTCTAATTCAGCCCACAAGCACTACACTTTTTTAAAGTTTCAACATCCCTCTGACCCTGCAACGTGTGGCAGCCCAGCAAATGAGCATGGGCCTGAAAGCCAAGAAACAGTTGCTGCAAGTTTTCATGTGTTTGCTCAAATTGCATGCTAGTCCATCCTGCCCGTCCCTCTTTCTGCACCTTCAGGAGATGCCTGTAGGAAGCTGGCTACTGATGCCCACTACTGCCAGCACACACCTCTCTGCCCTGCCCTCCAGCAGCTCCCAGCCTCAGGCAAGCTCCGCTGCTGGGGGATGCCCAGCCTGGGTAAGGTCCTCCTGGGACTCAGGGTAACGTATTAGAACAAAGCGCCCCAGCAGCCCTCTGCTCTACTGGGCGGCCACAGGCCACTAAAGGAATAAAACATGTCACACTGAGACACTGTTAGAGCAGAAATGCATATCAGTGAGTTAAAGGCTTGTTCCTCACATTCAGCATCATCCCCTGCAGCATTCCCTCCTAAGAGGAAACTCAGCTACAATTCAGAGCACCTGCATTCAAGAGCTCTAGTTAACATTAGTTCTCCTTCCCTTTGTACAGGATGTTGGAGACCTCTCCGCACCTTCAGCACAAACACTGAAGACAGGGCACTTGAAGCATACACAGATAGAACCCACTCGGTGCCAGATCATCTGTTTCCCAGTGACTGTGCTCTTGCCTTGAGCACAAGGTAGAGGAATCAGGGAAGCTCAGGGAGTTTTGCCAGACCAAAGTTGCTTGCACATCACTTTCAGGAGCTGAGCATGATCAAGGAAGCAGCTCTCCCCCAACTGCAACTCTGTACCAAAGACCAAAGTTATGGCAAAGGCAGCAATCCCCAGACCGATGGACAAGCTGCCCCCTTGCAGTACTGCATGTTTCCTTACGAGCCTACAAAGTTGCAGCGATGAGCACAGAACAACTCCATCAATTTCCACCTTCTCCTTCATACCCTTCCAGAACACCCATGCCATCAGCTAGTCACAAACATAATTTCTTCCTCCTGTCCCCAGGCCACACCAAACGGTCCGTTCATGAATCATTTCCACTTGGGAACAGACCCAGGAGCAGTGGGGGAGAGAACATCTTTGCAGACCACAGCTGCTCCACCAGTGCTAGTACTGGTATCCATGCTCTGGGTTTTGGGATACCATCTCATCCCCAAGCCTTTGTGGAAATTCAGCTCCTTCCCTTCCCAAAACGTAGGCAGTGCTGCCCACCAATTTGAGAGCCTGCTAGAACAGCAAAGCATTGCTGCCTTACAGATGGCTGTCCCAAAGCAAAGTGGCCAAGACACAACCGAGTTCACATGTGCCTTATGAAGCTAATTACATACAAAGATGCTTAACACAGGCAAACTGAGTCACACGTTCCTGACGACACAGCAGAGCTGCTGCCTGGCTCCAGCCCCTCCTTGCCCCATCCCTGCTGAGCAACTTCAACTGCCTCCCTTCTTCCAGGGAACCTGCTGCTTTTTGGATAAACTGGAGAGTGCCTTTTCAGACAGCAGACTAGCGCAACGGGGCTGGCGAGCACAGTGACACCACACTTACCGCAACTCTCCTGCCACCAGCTCTCCTGGCCCCAGGCTCCCCAGGAGCTGAGGAAAGCAGCACCAGCCCCCAGCCAAACACAACCAACCTCCTCCTCCTCCTCCTCTCCCAGCCACTGCTTTATGCTTTGCCCTTCAATTTGCTTCCAAATCTTGTCCTAAATCAAAGCTCAACTCAGCTCAGGTGCTGAGAGTAACCCACAGTCCCCTTCTAGGAGGTATTTCACTCTGCTGGACTATCCCAGCTGTTTCCAATCTTCCCAGAGCCTCCCAGGCACCGCTTGCCAAATTTCCCACTACCCTGCTGATTACTCAGCCTCCTGTATCCCTCAGAGTTAACTGAAACTACACGACCCAGGACCTCTTTGCCTTAACAAGCAACACCCAGCGGCAAGCCCCACTCTTGCAGCACCCTGCATCAGCCCCCTCCAGCAGAAGGGTGAAGAATTAGTCCAGGGAGCTGAAGCTAAAGCAAGGGTTTGCAAGATGAAAGCAGCGGTGCTGAAGCAGTGGCTGCCCACAGCAAGGCTGGTTTCCTCAAAGCCTGACCTAACCCAACTGTCTGGGCAGGACAAGGCCGATTCATCAAAAGCCCACATTTTGCATAAAGATGATTTTTACATTTTCAGTTGGAAAATCGAAACAGAAACCTCCTGTTGGGCACACTTGTACAAAGCCTGCATTTTTGTATTTTAAAGGTACATTTGAATTGCTTACTTTTGACAGTGTTTTAGGAAAAAAACACAATTGAAATGAGAAGGACTGCATTTTGATGGCCTCTATTATTTTTGTGATGCTCTTCACCAGAAATCCAACTTTGGGATTTTGTTTTGCTTTAAAGAAAAAAAGAGGAAAAAAATTCAGAACTCTCTGAATTGCCCATGAAAAAGAAAATGTGGCTTTTAACTGCCTTTTAAGAGATACCTTTCGCACTCAAAGGGCAGAAGGCTATGCCAGGATGGGGCCCTTGATTGATCCTTCCTGTCCATGAGCAGCTACCAGAAAACTGCATATTTTGGGGAGATCCTCACTGCCGCAGAGCAGAATGAAGGTGTACTTGCTGGGGTAGGTTTGCAGGTTGTGTCTCCAGATACTTGCAGCGTCTTTTGATGGCCAATGTAATGTGACCCTGGTGGAAAGTCAAGGGTCCATCTGGCCAAATTAATGGGGGAAAACCCAACATTTTGTTCCTGACGCAACATTTGAGAGGGAGGTTTGACATCCAGCTATCTCAAACCCAGCACTTCAGGCAGAGGGGAGGCTGGGTCCAGCCCTGACTTCCATTCCACTTTTAACCCTCACAAACACTTAGCAATCTCTTCCTCCAGTGACAACTCACTTCTTGAGCGAGGACAAGGGCACTTGTAATGGCCTGTGTTTACTCTGGGAGGAGTCTGGCATGCTCTGTGGACCTTTCTGTCCACCCCCACCAGATACGCTGTGTGTACTGGACACACGCCTCTGGGGATATTGCCTTTTCTTGAACAATGTTTAAAGTATTGGGACTCATGCACAGGTTTACCAGAGGGCAGACTAAGGGAGCCATGACTTGATTTAGGCAGGGACTCGTCCCTTGAGCTTCGCTCTGACCTCAAGTCTCGGCACCACTTCACGTTTTCCTTCAGGTCCCCAGAGGATTAACTCAATGCAAGGCCAATGAAATCACCACACCAGGTTTCCCCCTGGTCTATCAACTACCTTCTACTGCCTGGCGCCAGCTCCTGCAGAAGAACGCTAACACTTTGAGGGAAGAGCCATTTGGTGCAATTCTACCTTATGCAAAAATTATGTAGGAACTATACATAAAACATTGAGGCCAACAGAAAAGTATAAACACAGTACATTCGGTTTCAGCCTGTAGGGAGGGATTTTTGTATATTAATTTACTCCCATCCAAGGGAACAGCATTTTCTGGAATCTGTGGTACTGTAAACAGGTATTTCAAAGTGCAAGACAGACGAGGCAGCGTTTCCCCAGCCATGTCTGCTCACTTTGCCACCAGCTCCCTGCACTTCCCCAGCCAGGCAGGAAAGATGTGATCTGCAAGGCCATTCAGTGCTGGGCAGCAGTCGGGACACGCTGCAGAGGATCTTCAACACCTTCACGTGCAAGATGGGACACCAGCACACAACAGGACAAGCCAGAGACAACCAGTGTTTAGACAGGAAAAAAATCTAAAATTCTACCTGAATTTAGGAACTTCAAAAGTGTGCCTAGTTTTGAAGAGTGATGATAATCCAGCAGGATTTGCATAGAGCCACCGTGAGAGGTGAGAACAGGCTCTAAATACAATCCTACATGTCTGAATTTTAAGCACTCCAGTCAGATCCTTTTGGATATTATGGTGACAATCTTGGCATCATCACTCCCACAGTTGTCTGCAATTAACAGTTGCCATGCTCAAGCCTCCTTGCGTTCATTAATGTCCAGGTCCTGCCTGACACCTCACCGAGGCTGCAGATCAGACAGCAGGGTAGGCTAGGAGATGTTTTGCAGGAGGAACTTCAATCGCTCCTTTCCCATCATTCCTGACCATCACAATTTTCTTTCTAGACTGAATAATGTCTTTTCTACTTGCTCTGGTTTTCTCTGACAGCACTGTTAGCGCTATCAGAAATAACAGCAGTAGGTTAGACAGCAATGTTATACTGGCATCTTTTTACACCCTGATTGCCACAGCTGTGAGGGCACCAGCATTTCCTAGTTCTGCAGCCCCTGGTAATATTTAGTATCTTCAGATGGAAATTAAAAGTCTGAATCTACAAAGAAAAGCCAGACAGGGTGAGAGGCTGCCACTCTGATTCAGTACATATGACTAATAAAAAGAAGAATCTGATTCAATAACATATTCAAAGGACAGGATTAACTTTAATGACACAAGAGTATAGCCCAGGGAAATACATACAGAAGTGCGTTCCCGTACCAGGGAAACGGTATTTGCCAGTGTCACAGTCTGCTGCTGGCAGAGCTGGGACTGAGAAAGAGACCGTTGGCCAAATCTGTCTTAACCACAAGGCAGTCCTTGGCTCTCAAACACTAGTGTGAGTAAATTAGTTTGTATTTTATCTCAATTAAGTAAGTTGGAGGGGGCAGGGGAATGGGGACATTGCATTCCAACTTTAAATTGCGTTTAGAAAGCCATATCCTCTTATCCACAAAGAGAGGAGAGGAAGATGAAGAGGGTCTTGCAGAGCTATTTTCCATTACCTTATAGTTGCATGATTTCCCTGGCTTTCAAAAAAAAAAAGTATTTTACTGAGAATCTTCATGTTTTCACAGGTCTTTCTTGGACGTTTTTAGAAGCACAACTGCCAAACCCACCCCTTGTCTCTCCTTCTCCTGTGCCACTACCTTGGATATCTCAATAAAAAGCAGAAAGAAATAGAGGCAACCTTAAAAAAAGTATGATAGTGGAAAAGCCCAGAACAACACATGCACAAGGAACTTTGTTCTCAGCCACTTTCAGTTCATTCCAGGCTGACCTAGGCTAGGAAGTGCAAGATCTTCCAAGGCAGGAGCTGGGTGGTTTCCATTATTGTCCATTTAGTAAGGTATCAGTTTAGCCCCAACCAGCCCAGATTTGGCCGCTTGAGCTCTTAGTTTTGCAGAGCCCTTGACTTGCCTGTACCTTACCTTAAGGCAGTCCCACCAGACTTTTGTTTTCATTATTACAGCCTGACTTTTAAGACTTCCTTGCCCTCTCCTTCCTGAGACCCCTGGACTACGATGAAACTTTCATATCTTGAAACTACTTCCCTTAGCACCCTGAAGAAAGTGCCAGGAATTAAAACTCAGTCCCATCCTTCCATTAGCGCTAATGGACTAAGACCTTGAAATCCCAGCCTCTGAGTTGTACCAGCCATTGAAGAAAGATGCAGAATTTCTATCAGATCAACAATACAAGCTATAATCAAATTGAATATTCACAATACTGGCCTTCCTTTTCTTCCCACACTGCTTCCTTCTTCAGTGAGATAGTTTAAATTAGTATTTGATGTATTGGTACCCTTTTGCGAACGTCCCTTGTGTCTGCAACCAACTCCTTATACCTCCTGGCACAAACCCTGAAAAATTGCCTTCTGTGCTCACTCCAGCCAAGCCTGAGAGTAGGAGATGGCTGATAACTGAAGAGGTTCTGACCTGATGTATGGAAAAGATCTTGCTACAGCCTTGCTCTTCCATTTGTTATTCATCTAACAAAAACAGTTCCTAGATTTAAGAGATCATAAGATCTCTCTGGGTTTGCTCTGCACTACAGCACTTGACTTTCTACTGCTCAGAGTGTGCCAAAGGGAGTGGCTTGGCAGAAATGGAAGAGGGATGTTTATCCAGTTAACAGACTGGTGGTCTGACTCAGCTAATCCACACCAGCCCAGTGGAAGCTGCATGCTAACACAGAATTGCTTTAAGTTCTTTACTAGATCATCTCAACTCATTGACAGCTGAATAATTCCTTTAGTGGTAACAACTGGGAATAAAATCACAGAATCACTGAGGTCAGAAGGGTGCTCTGTAGATCATCTAGCCCAAATCTCCTGCTCAGAGCAGGGTCACATAGGGCAGGTTGTTCAGGATAACATCCAGTCAGGTTGTGAATATCTCCAAGGGGAGAGGCTCCACCACCACTTTGGGCAACCTATTCCTATGTTTGACCACCCTCACAGTGTGTTTTTTCTTATGTTTAAATGCAATTTCCTGCATTCCAGTTTGTGTCCCTTGATAGAATCCCCCCCGAGCCTTCCCTTCTCTAGACCAAACAACCCCAGCGCTCTCAGCTTCTCGTCATATACTAGATACTCCAACCCCTTAATCTGCCTTTGACTCGTTCCAGTATGTCCATCTCTCTCTTACACTGGGAGTCCAGCACTGGGGACAGCACCCCAAGTATGTCTCACCAGTGCTGAGTGGAGGGGAAGGCTCACCTCCTCCACTGCCGGCAATGCTCCGCCTAATGCAGCCCAGGATGCTGGATGCCTTCTTTGCCATGAGGGCACATCGCTGGCTCATGTTCAACTTGGTGTCCACCAGGACCCCCAAGTCCTTCCTCTGCACAGCTGCTTTCCAGCTAGGCAGCCCCCAGCCTGTACTGGTGCCTGGGGTTGTTCCTCCCCAAGGACAGGACTTTGCACTTCTCCTTGCTGAATTGCATGAGGCTCCTGTTGGCCCATTTCTCCAGCCTATCCAGGTCCCTCTGGATGGCAGCACGACCCCCTGGCATATCAGCCACTCCTCACAGTTTTGTGTTGCCTGGGCTTTATATATAGGGCTTCCTCTGAAGGATACTGATTAATGTTAAAGTACTTACGCAAAAAGAGAGAATATTAATTATTTTTTTCACTGTTTTCACTAATGATGCAATCTTACATGATCTCACAAAGCTGTACCTGAAGCCTGCAGATGTGTTTGCACAAACTTCACCTGTGCATGACCAACTCATTCCTCAAAGACCTCAGATCCAACAGCCAATCTCATGCATCCATGCTGGAAAAGGGAGAATCCTACAGAGAGACAATGATATGTATCCTATCCAGTCATTCCTTCCTCCTTTTATTTTGTTTGTCTGGTAAATTAAAATTATAGAATTAAAAACCAGCAGCTGCAACTCACAAAGGCCAATATCCTCTGTGGATGACTCACCCTCTTGTGGGTTTTTTTTTGGATGTGTTCCTGAAGAAATGGAAACATGCTAGTGTCTTTTTTTCTCTCGCTTCCTTACACAACACACTCACTGTTCTCCTGCTTAGATGCTGGTGTGCGTCTCTGTGGGTCCTCTTCGCGTCAGGCTGCATGTGCTGCCTGATCTTCTGGATCATGTAGGCAGTGGGAGTCCAAAAGAAGTATCAGTGGTGTCATATCATGCCTGCTTCTGTCGCTGGTGCGGTAGAACTGAGGATGAAAATAGCCATGAGATGGGCAGAGACTGAAATGAGAGTCAGGCAGAGAAATGAAAGCAGGCACGGCCCTGAGGAAAGAGATGCCACGTGGTGTTATGGCTACGTGATGACAGCCAAGTGCCAGTTGATTTTTAGTGGAAGACCACTGGGCACACCCAACACTGTGTATTACGTGGCCTTGCAAGACCATGAGAAACCAAAATAAGGAAGTCAAGCCGTGTTTGCAAAGTCTCGGTTCCAGTTGCTTCATAACACACTTCCTTGTGGTGCCCTGCCTTCCAGGTGGCACATTGCGCACCAAGAGCAGGCAGTTGAGAAGAGCAGCAAAAAGCCTGACCACCTTAAAGTCACCTTGAGGTGAGTGTGAAGAGCACAGCCAGGGGCTGGGGCCATTCCTCACCCCCCTGGAGCAGGACACCAAAAGGGACGGTCAGCCCCCTGGAGCAGGACAGCAAAAGGAATGGGGAAATGGGGACGCAAACCTCATGAAATCATTATGATCTTCTGAACTCCTCTGACCAGCTAAGCTGAAGAATTAGAGAAGCCACGAAGCTGATAAATCAGCACCCAAGAGTCCCAATCCTTTCCCTTCATCCCTAGACGATGCTGGGATTTAAGAGCTTTTGCCTGCTGGAAGGAGCTGTTTTGCCCTAGAGGTTCTCCTGTGCTCTGGCACAGCTTTCGATGTGCATCAGATCGAGTCCTGGTGTCTCAGAGTTGACGCAGGCTTGGCTGTTTGAGCTTAGCATGCTGGTCATGACAGGAGCTGATCCCCCACTGCTGACAGACGTTGAGGTTTTCTGATGTTCTATATTTTTAAGTGCTTTTGGGACTTCTGCTTTAAAACGCTTCCCTTTAATTTCCATTTAATTTCCTTAAAATTGTCACTGGAGCTGTTGATATCTCTGACACGTGTCAAATACATCCTTTTCTCTGCTGTCTCTTTCTCCCCCACTACTGAGTACATATAAAGATTTAAAAAAAGGTTTTCAGCTCAGCACTTCACTACCCTCCTCCACGCTTTTTTGAGCATTCCACCTTTTTTTTTAAAAATTAAAAAACCCTAACATAGTGTACCTAATTGAACATATAATTGTTTCATGTAGAGTTTCCCCAGATAATTATATAATCTCAACCTGTCTTCCTTAGGCAGCATACAATCATGCAATCTGCTGGCTCTTTGTTTCTCTTCTTTCTTCTCCCTTTCGTTTTTTTCCCAACCCAATACTTGTAATAAGTTTTCCACCTTGTCTAGACATCTCTGACATACGCTGCCTTTACCTAATCTTCAGCCAGGAGAGGTAGTGGCTCTCCTCTTTCCACACCTACATCTAGGATCTCAACACCCCCCACCTGACAAGTCCTTATTCCAGTGTCTCCCCTGCCAGTGCTACTTCTACCCCTTCCAGCTGTCTATTTCATCTCATTGAGGGATTTTTAATTTTTTTTTTAATGTTGTGACTGTTACCCCATTAGGGTGAAGGCTCTCTTTTAATGGGAAATGCAATGACCAAAATCGTCTGCATTTGATGATCAATATAGCAGCCTTCCAGTACCTGAAGGGGACCTACAAGAAAGCTGGACAGGGACTTTTTACAACGGCATGTAATGGTAGGACAAGGGGTAGTGGCTTTAAACTGAAAGAGGGTAGATTTAGATTAGATATAAGGAAGAAATTCTTCGCTCTGAGTGTGGTGAGGCACTGGAACAGGTTGCCCAGAGAAGTTGTGGATGCCCCACCCCTGGAAGCGTTCAAGGCCAGGTTGGATGGGGCTTTGAGCAACCTGGTCTAGTGGAAGGTGCCCCTGCCCATAGCAGGGAGGGTGGAACTAGATGATCTTTAAGGTCCTTTCCAACTCAAACCATTCTATAATTCTATGATTGATCAATGGCTTAGGATGCTACAGTAATTAATACAATGCCACTAATAGGTAGGCGTGATCAGAAGTTTTCCATTGCAGTAGGCTTGAATAGGAACAGTACGGATGGGACCTTTTTTTACTATGTTGTTTTATGAAAAAATGTCAGCTTTGCCCTCCAAAAACTATTTACATATGGAAAGATGGCCAGGAGATTTCTTGGAAATTGTGGCTTGGCTGCCTGGCCTTCCATTGTCTCTCTCTCACCAGGCAACATCCCCCATGATACAGCACAGCTGGTGATCTGTCAAACACAGCCTCCATCCCTGGGGAAGGGGTGAACAAGTACAGCACCATGGGAACCGCAGCTGACCAAAGGTTCCCCTAAAATTCCCACTGAGCACTGCAGCAGTATTTCAAACTACTGTTAAGAGTCCTGGACAGCACGTTACCACTGGAAAAGCTCTGTTTTCTATAGGCAAAAGGCCCTGTCTTCCCAACCCCAGTTTGAATGAGTCCAGTCCTTCAGCTCATGCTAAGACAGAGGATAAGTTTTGCTTGAGTCAGGCAGGAATCTCCTTTCCCCCAGTTAGTGCACAGCTTCCACTGGGGCACAGAGAGCAGAAAGCAAAATTATTTTCCATCATGTATTTGAAATGTGTAAACAAAATTACCTTGGAGTGAGTTCACATCCCTTCAGATCTAGCTTTTTTACAACAATCTAGCAAATATGTTCCCTGGCAGGAATGTTTGCTGAGACAATAAATCACATTTTTTAGCCCTTTGTTCAAAGTAACATTGAAGTACATAGTGCTGAGTATTTACCTCTCCAACCTGATCATCAGAACTACCTTCATCCACTTGGAGATTAGGAACATACCAGGTAGCTGATGTGTCCAAACACCGAAACTTTGAATCCAAGCAACAGATTTGAAGATTGTGTTTGCACATCCTGAAAAGTCCCAAGTACCTGCCCCAACGACAACATTACAAAGCAACTGCAAAGCCCCGGGGCACTCCAAGTAGGTGAAGACAGGAGGAAATAGCTTGAAACTGGATTTGGTTCCATCCAGGTTCCCTTGCAGGCAACACATCCCACGTTTACACAGGCACTTCTCATATTTCTGAGCTTCCTCAGGCCAGCTGACCAAACAGTTGCTACATTTCTCTTGCAACCTGCTTCTTCCCAGCTTTTCAGGTTCTTGTTCCACCAGAGGCAAGTTATTGCCGGTGACACTGAGACACATTTAAAGCATCACGTCTAATTCCTTTCCATCTTTCCTGCATTACCCCAGTCTAACTGGTGTTGGACGTTACACCGTTCAAGCTACAAGCACTCTGGGAAGGGATTGCCTATATTTTGAGGACTTTCATCTTCCCAAGCACATAAATACAATCCATAGGCATCTTACAGCTTAACTTCGTTCTGGTCCCTGAATGAAAACGGCCTCACGTTTGAATACTTAGCCTGGAGTGTTGACCACTACCTTTGCAGCCCAGAATAACAGGTCCCAATCCCAAGCGCTTGCCCATGTCCAGAGCCACAGCCCTGGGTAACGTACGTGAGCCCACTCACACCTCCCATCCGCACAGGTCCTTGGCTCTGTTTTGCAGCTCTGCCTGACCCCATGGAAAGCAGGCAGTTGCTCTTTCCTGGCCCAACCTAAAGGATGGGGCCACCATACCCCAAGGACATCGGGTGAGTCAGATCTACCATGTGTTTCCTAATCCAGCCAGCCACTGACACTTGCAACCCATTCACAAATTCACAGAGCAGCCTCTACCAGCAATATTACTAGCAGTCCCAAACATTCCAAATGCATATGCAAGAAATCTAAAAGCAATGGTGTGGGTTTTTTAAATATATGTTTTTGTTCCTCTTTATTTCCCTTTGAATTTTAGAGCCTTCAAGGACTGCATTTAGCAGATTCTTTCAGCAACTGCAATGCGCTTTTGAAAAGAGACAACCCCTTGATCCAGCACCTTAGGCTTTCAATGAAACTCAACATAACATTGCAAAAGACTGCTGTAACCCTGATACATATCTCATTTGCAGCACTTGTAAAGAAATGAATCACTTTAGATAATGATTTGTGGGATCCTGAAGTAGCTGTGAGAGAACAGCAGGCTGCACATCCGTCACGCCACTTCCAGGTGACTCCAGCAATGTGCTCTGCTCTCCAAAGTCCAGAGCCAAGTACACCAGACAGCCCTGGGAGCCAGGAGACCTGGCTTCTTGACTTGTCCACTGACTCATTCACCAACTCCCGGCAAATCACTAGGAATGATTCATTTTACCCCACTGCAGAACGGGCTGTGAGGGTCACCCCTTTGGTGGAGCAGAAGCTCTCTGTGAACTGCAGCTAGGACTTCCAACAAACACCATACAGTTATTCCTTGTTAGCAGTGTTCTCATAGCAGGACCATGGCACAGACAACAGCCAAGCAAACTTTTGCAACACCGTACAAGTGTAGTATGGGGAAACTAACTGAAGTCCCTCTCCTAATTTAGATGCCACAAGGAGGTTACAGAGCAGCAAAACAATGTAATTTCTTGGTGCTGACCTTTCTTTTGATAAACATCAGCTGGAATTTATTTTTAAGGCTACCTGCTGGAGGGTTTCCACTTGCTCTTTACTTTGGTAAAATATCTGTGAGGCAGCCTCCGCTGGATTCCTCCCCTCTCATCCTGGGTGAAAAATCACAGGGTTGTATCCTGATTAATAGGACTTAGGAAACCTGGGCTCATGCCTTAATTAGTCCCCACTGTTACAGCTGCATCCTTCTGTGGAGCTAAGCAGGGGCTGTTCTGCGATGGGAGGCAGTGGGAACTCAACAGAAGCAGGACCCAGAGACTCCAGTGGCTTGAAACAATGCGCAGATGAGACAATCAAGGGAGACACCAGTCTAGGTGAAGAGAGGAACAAAACCAATATGGTTTAACATGATCTGCTGCACATGCTGTGCTATCCATGACCATCATTTGCCACTACCAGCCCATCTGCAATGGCCAAGGCCTTGCCACGATGCCTGGGCAGCCGTGCCTTGGGCCATTACTGTACCTTATGAAAGCGCTGTATTTTCCTAACAATGTTCTGCGTGAATGTTACTTCCTCAGTTGGCAGCTCTGATCTGCCAGAATGTTAATGAGAAACTAACGAAGAGCGCCAGGCTAATGCAGAAGCAGTAATGAAGATTAATCTCTCCCCAGAGAGGATGACATGCCTTCTCAGAGACCTAGTGCACCACAACAGCATTTGGAGGGTCAAAAGTGGGTCAATGAAAATTAATTAATAGCAAACCTCTCGTTCTTAATTAGGGAGTGGTGTGTAGGGATTTCAAATAAGCCGCTCAGTCCATTCTAGCCGCTGAATTCCCAAGCTGGGACCCATGAGCCATGCAGGAATTTGATGGTATAACTGGGCATAGTTCTCTCACTGGGAAACAAGAAGAGGCAAGGAGACTGGGGTGGCCTGGGCTTCATTCCCTGACAACAACTAGGAGCCTTGGTTTTGGAAGATGCGTTGGATGACCTTCTGTGTAACACAGCATGGGACCTCAGTAGGGTCCTGCCTACTATTAGGGCAGCAAGTGATTCCTGAGCAGGGATCTCAGGTCAGGCTGAGATTACTCTCTCAACAACAAGCTCCTGGCACCATCTGGCAGCCTTTGAAGTTAGTTCTCCTACAGTACAATTCCCTGATGCATAATTTATTGCCAAAGGATGCTAGATTTGTAGATGGCTTCAAGGCATAGCCTTAACAAGTCTGTCAAAGATGGTCTCATCAAGGGCTGTTACCTACACAGACATTACTACTGGCCTGAAAAGTTCCCGAGAAAAGAAGCAGGATGGGAAGACCCTGCAACACTGGAGAGCCTTGCCATTTGGGAATGTGACCACATCCCCAAGCCTGCTGCTCGCTTCTACTGCAGCCTTACGTCAATTCAGCCCCCTTGCCTCGATTCCTTGCCCAACGCATGAAGGCATTTTGGCGGCAGAGAGCGTAGCATCCCAGGTAACGTTCCCATCTCTGGTGCTTGTGTGTCCGCACTGCTCCATGCAACAGCCTTTGCCAGGCCTTCAAGACATGACCATCACATCTATTTGATGAAGATGTTTCCATTCTTCCTTTGCCTCCCCTGGGTAAACCCACTTAATAGAAAAAACAGCAAACAATTCCCTTGGGCCATCTCTGTGCTGAGAGGGTGAACTGGAGGAGAAAGCACCAAGCTTTGCTGCTCTAGATGATCTACAAAAACAGCAAGCACTTAGGATTCCCGTCTTGCCTGGCTGGAGCCCAAGTGGAAGTAAATCCTCGGTAGGCAGGGCTGTCCTGCCAGCTCCACAATCTCACAGAGGGAAAACATGCTGGGGCTAAAGAAAAATCAATGACTTTGCACATGTCTTTGCAAGGCTGCATTCAGAGAGGAGACTGGCGCTGAAATTGCCCTACTTACCACAAAAGCAGTGACAGTGCCACCAGCGCAGCAAGGGACACACTGACTCCAGGCCTTGTTTCAGTCCTTGTATTCTAATTGGAGCAGACTGTGCTGCCAGCAAGAAAACAGGATCCTTTACAAGATCACTACGCTTTCAAAGGTAAGCCAACAGTTCCAGGACTGCATTTAACTCTTGCCCGGCTGACATCCACAGCACGAGTCCATGCACACTCCCTGTGGAAAGAAAGAAAGGGTTGAGGGGGGAAATCAATAGGCTGCAAAGATTTACAGTGGCTGCTGCAGCTGGGGACACAGCAGCATGTTCTGCTGGAAGCATCTGTGTCTGGGTGAACACTTCTGACATGCAGTTCACCTTTGAGAAATGTGCAGCTTTACTGCTGGATAAATAAGAGTCACTTCGCACATGAGCAGAGCAAACAGAAACAATCCTATAATTCTGTCTGACCTCTTACATGGGACTAAAGGCTTGCCCTCTTGCATTTTATGCTGGGCAGTGCCATTGCTCATACATTTAGATGTCCTCTCCAAGCGGTGTTGGCAAGGACTATAGAACAGAGCTGCCACCCTTGGACTACACTGCAGGCATTGTGCTCTTCGAGCCAGAGGGCTCTTCCCACCCACACCCTCCAGTGAGCATCCTGAGTCCTCCTGCTAGGCTCCAGAGTGAGTGGAGGACTGAAGTGGGCATTAGCAGGGGCTGGTTCAGGCTGTAGGTCTCTGTCTAGAGGCGTTCTGTCCCTCTTGCTAGGAACACGCTGCCCACACACCCAGGGGAAATGCTGCTCCCTTAACATGTGAATAAAATGCCTTGGGTATTCTGCTAAGCTGAGCATTTAAAGGAAGTACGTATCCACCTCCCGCTGATAGCTGAAGGACTTAGGCACCTAATTCTGCTAGGCTCCTTTGAAAACCCTGGATTTCAATGCTCAGAGGTCTGCTCTAATTAGCCAAATAATTGCCCATATCATGTCTGTGCTCTTAAATGATTGGCAGTAGAGCTAACTTACACTGATTCACCTTCTTCTGACTCACAGTCATTTATTTGCACTATTTCAAGCACTGAGAGTTGAAATAATGATACATGTTTTCCATAGATTCATAAGAGAATTCATAAACACTACGAATGCATGACTTCATGTCCAGCCATGCTAGGCTCTCCTAACTTCTCGACCAAATAAAGACAACCAGATCTATTCCAAACTGTAGGTATGCTGAACCAAGTTTGGGGAAATATTAATCCAGGGAAATCCTCTTTTTCCCCATTTTTAAGGCAAATTCCAGCACTGTGAAAGCTTTGAAGGCTGTCAGGCCCTAAGACAACACGTTTCCTCTTTACTACAGAATTAGCCCCTCCAGGCTGGTCTTGGCTTGTGCCTCCACACTGTGAAGGAGGGGATGCTTAGAGGGCTGAAAAAGCCCTCCTGGGTCTACAGTGCTTTTCTAGTTTTGAGTTTATAACTGCCTGACAGCTGGTACCAGCTATGACACAGACACTGTCCCCCAGCACACAGCACCAAACAGCTCTCAGTAAGGTCAACACGAGCTATCTCCAGCTGTGACATGAGTCTCTGAGCCCTTCTCGTTTATTCCTTCCAGTATTGTCTGCACTTCATCCTGGTGGCCTAATCTCCCATAGCCCACAGAGAGTCACTTTCCTTGAACACTTTGGTGCTTCAGCAGGAATGCTCGGCTAAATAAGAAGCAGCAGGGGACTGATTTCAGGTTCTAAATTCAACCATCAACTAAGGTGCATTTCCATATTTGTGTTAAGCAGTAGATGGACCCCTCGCCCATCATCTTTACGTGCTTCACCCCAAGGCCACTGAAATTGCAGGAAGATGGCGTACAGAAGCCAAGGTACTGGGACACTAGCAAATTCATCTATATTTAAACTAAATCATCTATCCCAGGATACATCACACCACATCTGACCACTTCAGGAGATGAACCAATGGAGATAAAACTGCTAACTTGACCCTCAAGCCAGTACAATGCCCTTGGATTTAGCTGAACACAGAATCAAGGGAGCTTCTCCCAGAGCCTGACTCTGAATCACTCTCCAAACTCTGAATCACTTGGTTTCAGCTCAGCCATCAGCTCCAGCTAAGAGCAAAATGAGTGTAGCTCCCTACGCGTAGTTCCCCCAGGGAAGTACTTGTTGGCTGCAAAACCACCTTAAAGCCTTCCCACAAGAGAGGAACTGAGAGTGCCCCAGCTGTGCTGGCTCTGCCGGGTGGTGTGGTGGGAAGCAGTGGGGTGTCAGGGTGCTGCAAGAACAGCTGGTCCTGGGGCAGGATGGCTTTTGATTTTTTTATTTGGCTTTATGCCCGCTTAAGAGAGACCCTCAAACTCCACGAAAATCAAGGAGACGTGAGCTCTGCTTTAGGCCTCTTAGGCATGCTAACCCTTACAGCAGTCATTACTACCAGACAAAATGGTTTCTTGGGAAAGGAGGAAGGGTTTGGTGCTAAGCAGATCTCTCTTCCTTGTGCCATGGCAGTGGAAAGTTGGGCAGGGGGTAGTTCCCATATGAGAACAATCTAGGATCAGACTGGGTCCATAAAGTGGTTCAGTTCAAGACAAGCTCTGTGAAAGCTGTTCTACAACTGCTCTATCTCCAGCTCCCACTATCTCACATTTCCTCTAGTCCTTACAAGCACAGCAATCGGATGGTCATGGCTGGGAGCAGAAGGGAAGCTGCCTAAAGCCTCCAAGTCACAGCTTTGAAGGGCACTGAAGACAAGCCATGCCTGGATCAAACAATCCGCCAGAGCCACAGATGTCTTTTTAGCAGCACATGCAGGCAGTGGTCTGCCTGTTCCTGTTGCATTGTAGGGATACAGAAGCACCTTAGAGCTTCCTGACCGACTTCCAGCCCTATAATCTGTCCCTTAATATCAGTTGTCATCTCTGACACTTCAGCAATTTTTACTAGCTGCGCTGTGCTAGAGGAATGCAACGTGGCCACAAATGATCAGGCTGACCCTGTTTATTGAAGGTTTGCCTGGACCACCCCACCAAGGATCTCATGGATCTCACCTGTGGAGCTGCAGCCAGTCTGCTTTGCCTTTAAAAAAAGGGACAGTGCTAAACAGACTATGTTCGTGACCCACTTACCTGCCAGAGACTCACCTCCTCTAAAACAATAGGACAATTAGAGAATTTAATTGCTGTGACTTTGCAAACAGCCTTTTGTCATGTTAAACACCGAGCACTAAGCTAGGATCAATGAACTTAAGGCAAAATCAAGCCCTGCCTGTCCTAGCTCTGCAGTCATGTAACCAGGGAGACTGGACTGCTGAGAAGGGATGATGATGATGTGAGGCTGGGATGGAAAATAGCCTATTTGGCAGCCATCAGTAATGCTGTCAGCACTGCAGCTCCTTGGAGAGGCTCAGCAGAGAGGCCAAGGCTTGAAGGTCTGTGGCAGAGTTGGGGCAGAGTCAGTGCTGAGCTCTCCATTAACACTTCTCAGGTCAGGATCAGGCCCTGTCCGAAGCAGGTCACAGTAAGGAATTCATTTGACGGGAGGACAGAGATGGTCCATGATGTGTGACCAAGCTCTGACTTTATCACTGGGACCCAAAAACCATATGGTTGTGCTCGCAGGACTGCATCCTCTCCTGTGCCGGGGCTCACCGTGCTGGGGCTGAACTCCTATTCTCTGCATGGCTCAGTGCGGGGTTCATCAGTCTTCAGCCACCAAGCCTTGGTGCTGCTCTACTGAAATCTCACCGATTTGGGGAAGTTTCTGTCTCCCTGCAGCCTACCACAGAGACACAGCCCATGTCCAGACGTGGCTGCCTGTGCACAGGAGGGTGACCTTGAGTCCCTGCGGTTCTTTACTTGGCAGTACAATAATAAAAAAACCCCAAACCATTGCGGAGTACCTCTGATAGATGCGTAAATCATACCACTTCACTCCAAGTCAACAGAATAATTCCAGGTGATACCAGCTCAACACCTGAAGCTCAGACTCTCCCTCCTTGCTACACGCCTACGGCAAAGCTTCCCGGCAGGCGAATGACTCCAGCCATTCCCTAAACCTGAGGGTAGTAACTGAACTCCCAGCACATGGTTTGTCAAGTAGGGGCAAGACTAGCTGTGTGCTTTAAAGTAAGCTTCTGCTTAAGTACTTACTTAATTGGGCTTTACTGCAGTGCTTAAATACAGTTTAGAGGTAATTTCTCAGAAGCATCTCAGTGGCTGGAGGATCCCAGTCCTCCTGCTGCTCGCTACGACTCAGGCTCCTAACACACAAGGTGGTCCCTAGAAGATGTTCTCAAGGTGGTTTGAAACTCTCTGCCTCCATTTCCTCAGCTTTCTAGGGATCATTACAGGAGATCTGTGAGGGGAAATGAATGTTTGTAAGATACATAATTGAATGGAATAAGTAACTATCAGTGAAACGAGAGGATAAGTATTAAACTGATTAAAAGCTATCCAAGCTGAACAGAATTAAAAATAAATGAAACCCAGCTACAAGCCTAATGAACAATTGCTTCACAGCTGTTCCTAACTCATCCTTCAAATAAAAAAAGAAACACTTTTAAATAAAATTACAGATTTTTTTAAAATAAAAATGTTTGTTAAGGAAAAAAAATAGGGCCTTGTAAGAATTCATTTAAAGCTGTACATGGAAAAGAACTCAAAGCTCCTACTTCCCCCCAGTATGCATTGTAAGAAATCACCAACCGCTTTTCTGCCCATTCATAAGTAAGTCCTCTCTCTTCCCTTGCCTCCTGGACACTATGTGCTCATCCAGCATTAAGGACAGCCAAATGCAATTTAACCAAATTCACACTTTCCACTCCATAATCTGTGATCTCTGCATCAACCTTCTGTGCGGGTAAGGAGGGCCACAAGAGGCCAAACGCACCGCTTGGTAACAGTCTCTCCCTTTTCTTGGCTTTTTGCTCTCTGCATGATGGCATCTCCCAGCTTTGAGATCCTATTTATACTGTGAGCACATGGCATCTCATGGTCAGGCCATGGATGATGCTCTTCGTAGGCACAAAAGCCTCAGTTTAGCACAAATCCAATTTTAAACACAAAAGCAGGCTATTAAAAAAAAAGGGCAACCCGTCAAGGTACCAGACTGTGTGATGCATATTAGCCATGTACTTAAGTGTCTTGCTGAATCAGGGCCATGGCCTATCGATTACAGATGACATATTAATGATGTAATTTTCTCAGAAATGATGATGGAGACTGTATCTTGGCCAAAGTTATCAAACACGTACAGCACTGCAGAGCAACACAGGAGTTACCCGCAGTCTGTGGAGAGTCCCAATAACAGCCCGTGGATTTGCCCCCACTCCCCCTGGCCTGACGGCACACCTTTACATGCCCTGTGTGTCCAGCACAGCAGGTCCACGGGGTTGGCAGCACCTTGTCCTGCCTGCACCTCGTCCTGCCAGAGGCAAATCTAAGCAGGGAAAATTAGTGCTAATTGCAGATGGACTGTGCAAAGGTTTATAGCTGTGCCTAACCATACAAGTCACTAAATGAGACTTAATTAATAAAAATTAATTAGCTAGCATTAATCAAGTAAAATCAATTAGAAAACACTATAACAACAGCCGTACAGTAAGATTGCAAAGGAAAGTCTATTCAAGATCCAGACTACTGCTCCAGCACCATTCCCACTGTCTATATTTAATACCACCACTGTATTAATATTCAGGGCCAGTTCCCTACATGGAGTGAATCTGGAGACTGTGCCTGCCAAGTTCTAGTTCAGTGCCTGCCAAGCACTGGGCACGGCTCTGCCCTCGCTGTTACAGGAGGAGCTGCGGACAGAAGAAACAGCTATCACGCAAAAGACGGCGCTTTTCTCTGCGGTATGTTGCAAACGGCTGACTCAACTAGAGGCAAGGCCAGCTTGCTGTGTGGTCCCCATCCTTGCATCCCCTCAGCCAACCCTAGGAATATACAGAGCCAGAATATACAAATCTCATCTCATTTATCCTGAGCATCATAATATACTCCTAACAGGGTCTGCGACCTCTTCATCTTCCCGCAGCATTGCCACAAGGTGCAAGCCTGTGCTTACAGCACCTTGTAAATGGACGCAAAGTGGCTTAGAAGATAGGATCCCACCAGTCTGGACTACTACCCCCAGTTCTGGGGAATGGAATTTTTGATGGTGGTAGCTCACTTCTCTTGTGTGAGCCTAGGAACCCAGAGGATGCAGCACAAGCAAGGCAAAATATTAGGGCCATGTTGTATTATAAATGCTGCAGCAGGGGAATACCTGCAGACTGTCAATTCAACATCGCATTGGCAAGAGCTGTTTTTATTGACATCTGCTGTTTTTATCATTATGTAAGGAAACAGAAAGATGATGTTCAAAAACAGTATCCAGGCCAGGTCCTGGGAAGCTGCACTCTGTGTGTGTCAGTGTACCTGTCCTGAAGCACCCAAGCCATACACTGCTGCACCTACTCAAAGCACAGGAGATTTCCCCTCTCCTCCCTCTTTGCATCCTTTCCCCAAATCCATTCTCAAGCCACACAGCTTTCTGTCACCCACCCACACATAAGCCTATTGCCAGGGCGGGGTTTCATTTGCAATATGTAGGGGACAGCAATCCCCTGCAGTTTCTCCAGGAGCAGCATGGATTCCCCCGGGGAGTTAACTCCAGGAAATCCAGGCACCTGGGCAGACGAGGCACCTTGCCACCCATGCCCTTCTCAGAAGAAACCAGCTTCCCCATTCACATCCCAGAGGCTGCCCTGAATTAAAGCTGGGTCACGCTCAGCAGCGAAGCCCCAGCACAGCAGTCTGCCATTCGGCAGGGCAGCACTGAAGTTAATGATGCAGGAGAGCAGTGGGGTGTGACTTCGAAGAAAGAGGAGAATGTGCTTCTAGCTTTGCCATAATAGTTAATCATTAAAACCTTTCCTGGTCACAGAAGGTGCTGGCCTCCTTACAAGCTCCCTTTATCAGCCATAATTATTTCCTGATCGGCTCTCGCCTAACTACCTGGCAGACTTATGCACAGCACCCTTGAATCACCTGACCGCATTTATTGCCCTATATTCCCGGCCAAATGGGCCTCTGCTGCGTCAGCTGCAATATTTACAGCATGTTATTTCTCCCAGCCCATGCCCAAACATAAAAGCTCTTCTACCCCCTGCCTTCCCCTTTATACCATCTCTCTTTCCATGACAAAGCAAAACAGAGCAGTCATCTAAATACCTCAGCACTTCTTTCTCCTCTTCTCCCCCAAATGCAACAGCTTCTCTTGTGTAAAGCCCAGGGGGGTACTGCTGCCATCTCCCTAATTCCACTTATTTTTCAATCATTTTAATTCTACAGATATTGCCTAGATATCTAAATTAATGCATTTCTATTTACAATTCTGTCCTTTTTTATTTTCTGACAAAGACTAGCTCACCTCCCTAGAGGAAAGAGCCGTAAATCCAAGCGATAGACCTAAACGCATCACCCACACAATGTGTTATTTGCCGTGTCAGAGCCTGCTTCCTGGGGAGGAGAGTTCAGAGTTACCAACTTAACTCTGTTACTGAATAAAAACAGATAGAATAACCCTGACCAGCAAGGTTGGTCTGAACAGATGGAACCAAATCCTGAAGCCCTATATGAGTGGAGCCCGTGGAAATTTCCAAGAGCAGGAAGAGGGCTTGTACATAGGTAAATAAAAGCAACTTAGATAAATAAAAGCAAGAACTGGAAATCCAGTCCTTATTGCAGCTCTGATTAACAGGTAGAAATTCACCTGTTCTCAGTGAAGTAGAAGCAGCTGTATAGTATAGGTAGCACATGCCTATGTATACACTTGTGCTGTACAACAAGAGCTTTATAGCAGAACATACACAAAAGGGCACGGAGGTCTCCAGACACAGAGGGGAAGAGTCAAGAAATGGGAACATGGTATTTCACAATCAAATTCATTTTCTCAGTGAGACAATAACATCTACAAAAAGGAATAAAAATGCATCGAAGGGGGATTTCATCTTCACTGCTTAAGTTTAGGAAAAAAACTGTTTTAGGGAAATTCAAAACCACAAAACGAGCAGGGGATGTACATGGAATAACCCCAGGGCCAGATTACATTGCTGTTACTTAACGGCACCAGTATCTGATACATGGCTGACTCCACATGCAGGAGACTGCAAGGTCATTCTGAAACACTTGCAATCTACAACTCAAACCAATGTTTCCTCTTTCTTTCTAGCATAGCATCCACGTAAACCAGCCGGTAATTCAGAGAGTTCTCAAATATGACCAAGAATTTGGAAATGCTCTGCTCTGCTTGTCTTGCTCGCTGCAGTCAGGTCACTTCCAAGGCAGACCAAGCAGATGTGCACCAAAGGGACACTGGCCATGCTCCAAGAGCACAAATAATACACTGGCAAAGTATAAAATAAGAAGTGTCTACCTGCATGTGCAGTTCTCCACTTCGTGAGTATACTGTGCTTCCTTCTGCTCTCACAGTCATCTATCATTTTGCTTGGGGCTGCTGCAGATAGTGCTTTAAAAATGCCAGCTCAAGGCTCAGGAATGGTCATGAAGGCATGCAGGATCTCAGAAAGTATTACTGAAAGGCTAAAGAAAAGGAAGGTAAAGCCTTCTTTTTTTAAAGCCATCATAAAAAATGACTCTGTGATGCACCTAAGTCATGATTCCTTGGGGAGGTCCCATCACCCTCTCTTGGAAAGTATAGACAACATACGGAGAAGAAGAATGGACTGACCAGTGATTTTTCATACTGCACAGCTCCTGTCTCCGTGTGGGAGGATGCCTCAGCTCAGGAAGGAGGTGGCAGGGCAAGGTGACCAAGGTCTGTAGAGACACAAAGGGCAGAAAGGTGATTGAAGCACAAGTGTTCAGTACTTCTCACAAAAAAAAACAAAAAAAAAAAACAAAAACCAAAAACCTCAACCAAAAAAAATCCCAACCAAAAACCACACAAACCTAGAACCACTTCAATTACCAGGTCCACCAAAAATCACCACGATGCTGATGCCAGAAGATGGGACAATGGGCCACAGGTTACACCAGAGGAAGTATGCTACGAACAGTTTCTCTCTTACACTTCCCCTAAGCATGTGTTACTGGTCACAGTCAGGGACAGGGTACTGGGTTAAGGTGAGCCTTTGACCAGAGCCAGTACAGATGCTCCACTGTTCATGGTCTCACTACTGGGGCATAAGCTGAGAGCTAACATTGGAAAACAAGCCACCTTCCTCCCAGAGCAATACCGAGACGTGTAGCTCTTGGAAGCTGCTCATTTGATTTCTTGCAAACTTTTGTTTCAGACCCTGCTCCTGTTGCTTTCTTTCAGCCTTTTTTTTTTTTTTTTTTTTGGCATTAAAAATATACCCAGATTTTAAGTTACAGTGAAATACACTGCAATAAGCAGCCTTGCAGCTTGGTGTCAGCTGTCTGTCCACAAATAATAGCTCTCTCCCTTTACTGCTGCCTGTCCATGTGCCCTGACCCTTAACTAAAGAGGTCTCTTCTAGAGCGAGCCCAGAGATCACTCCCTGTGGTGCATTCAGTCTTCGGCCTCTCTGCCGAGACAGCCGACACCGGTAGCAATTATGGAAGTCACTCACCGTGACGTGATCTCCTGTCCATGGGGCACGCAAGTCAAACTACTCCTGCAAGCCCCACTGGGGTGGGGGAATCAGCATGGAGCAGAACCCAGCTCACTTTACTCTGCACAGCACATCTCACTCTTTCATTATAACACCACCACAGTTTGACCTAACCATTGAACTATCTAATGCAACATGCCTCCTGTAATCAGCAGCCATGAAAATTAATAGCACCATTCTTTCCATTTTTTATGCCGTTTGAGAGACTTTAATCAAATCTGATGAGGGTCAATAGCCAGCGATGAAGTTATGCAGGAGGGAGGGAGTATGTTACCTGCATTGCAGTTGTGCCTTGTGTCAATGCTCCTAAAAGTCTGCTACCAGAGGAGCTTGAACAACTTTTTAGAGGGTATCTTGGCACTACCAGATCACACAGGGCAAGCTACAGCTGTGTATTTTGAGCTGTGCCATTCTTTTTTTCAAGTTCACCTATCTGCTTAATTGACATAGATGGTGTTGAACCTTCCCCCATGGTTCCAAAAAGGATTCTACTTCCTTGATTTTCAATGGATTTCTGTGCCAATTTCCCCCTGAAGACAGATTTAGGACCCTGGCCTTTAGCAAATATCTGTATCTTCTTGCTCAGGCTTTACTGAGCTGTCGCTGGGACATGTTCCCAATGCTGCAGTTCCTGGTTCACTGCAGGCGTAGGCGGAAACTTGCTGGCTTTTGCCAGCTTAGAGCCTGTGCCCGCCAGCCCCAGGGCATGGGGGGCCCTTCACCACCATCAAGCTTCATCTTGCCCATCCGCTGCTCAGCCTTGTTTAACCACAGGGAGGGAAGTGGGGAATTGTTTCCTGGCTTCTGAGAAATATTTCATGGAACTGGAAAAGGTTTATCAGTATTTTTCTGAAGGAGGTTCTGGTTCCCAGGTAAGCTTTCTTTTCTAAAATCCAAGTGAAAAAACACATACAACCCCACAAGAAATCCCACCTGGGGAGGTAGAAGTGTGGGAAAAGTTGAGGTTTGGTCAGCAAAACCTGATCATTTTGCTTGGGTTCCCCCTCTCATGCCCCCCCAAAAAAGCCCTGAAATGTCCTGATAGAAATAGCTGCTTTTGGGATACACCTATCAAAAAGCCCCAGCTTCCAACAGAAAAAATAAAAATAAAAAAGGCTTCTGAGTTGCTTTATATTCTGAACTAAACCAAAAGACAAGGCTGGTGCCTGAATCACACCACAGTGCATCTCATGGAACAATGCAAATCACTGCCTTCTGCTCACATGTGTGCCCCAAAGACGCTTCCAGGCACTCCTCCCGCTCTACCGAAGCTGTGGCTCCCAAGCCTGCTGCACCCCGTGCTAAGCTGCCAGGGCCGCTTGCTCCCAGGAGGAGATCCCAACCACTGGCACGGACAGATGCCATCAGTCACATCCATTCCCTGTGGCACAGTCAATCTGTCAGCCCCAGTGACAGCTCTGCATTGTGATGGCTCTCGAAGCCAGCAGCTCCACCAGCACCTGGAGCAGAGCCAACACTGCTGAATGCAGATGGAGGCCTGGGCCTGCCTTTGCACCTCTAAAGTCACGGTGGTCACTCTCTTATGAGTAAATAGCTTTCACTCCACTTTTTGGGTCTGGTTTTTCCATTTTCCCATGCCTGGCTCTTTCTCATCACAAAAAATCAACTCACTCTTACTACTAGCCATGTATAAGTTCACGTGCAAAGCCCCTGATCTCCAGCTCCCAGAAGAGAGCACTGGAAGGCAAAAACAGCGAAACAAACTGCATTAATATGATTTATCTTTTGCACTGGGGCTCCACCCTCTTTCAAGACCATGAATTCAGATAACAAGAAACAGGGCATTCCCACCCCTCATGCACAATCCCCTTTTTATTTCCTATGCAATGAGAAATTAAGACATGAGACTTTCTCAACCACTTCCCACAAGAGCTGTCTCTGGCTTTGATTTTGATAATCCAGCTTGACTGATCTTTCTCCAGCAGTGGCACTGGCATCAGTAGCCAAAGTGATGGATGGGCTTTACAGCTCAAACAGCCTTTAGGATAGCTAAAGATAAGTGCCTAAAATTCTCAATTTATGCTTCCTCAAGTTCCTGAGCCACTGGATGTTCGTGGATACCTTTTTTATTTACTGTTAGCTTTGAAACAGGAGCAAAATAAAGAGGGCGAGACTCTCAACTAGCTATGTTGCATTCATTGCTAAAGGAAAGTGAATTATATGACCGGGAAGTGGCAGTGGCTGCCCAAATTTTCTACCATCCCAAATTCCTCATGACATTGGCTCATACACTGCTTTTCTAGTTTCTCTCCTTTATCTGAATTTTTACGCCATGTCTCCTGGGCCAGGTATGACAGCAGTGAATGCTATTGCCTACAGGTAGAAAATGAAGTTGTGGGCAGTGACACTAGAAGGAACAGAGGTACCCAATCTATTAACTCATAGCTCCGTGGCTAGTGTCATCACCACGGTTTTGGTTTTTTTGATAACAGGATGGCCTACACAGCACCAGGTTTGCTGGCATCTGGTGGGATTCATCTTTCTGAAAGGGGAAAGAGAATCTTTGCTCAGGAGCTTGCAGGGATCATCGACAGAGCTTTAAATGAGACTCGAAGGGGGAGGGGGTAATATCAGGCTTGCCCGAGAGAAGCTGAGGGATGACATGCCATGGTTAGAGGGAGCGGGTGCTAGCGAGGGCACTCAGCCTGTGTCTCTGAGATGTGCAGGGTACACTGGTGCACAGTTGAAGTTGTACAGAGTTGAGCTAGGGGATACTGAGGCAGTAGGAGCCTAGAGGGAAACACCAGTGAAATACCTCAAAGCACACAAGGGGTGTTCCTCTATGAAAGGAGACACGGACGACAGCCCAGCTGAAGTGCCTCTACACCAGTGCACGCAGCATGGGCAACAAGCAGGAGGAGCTGGAAGCCATTGTACACCAGGAAAACTATGGTTGCCATCACGGAAACATGGTGGGATGACTTGCACAACTGGAGTGCAGCAATGGATGGCTATAAAATCTTCAGGAGGGATAGGCGAGGCAGGAGAGGCGGTGGGGTAGCCCTATACGTTAGGGAGTGTCTGGATAGTTTAGAGCTTAATAAAGGTGATGATAGGGTTGAGGGTCTATGGGTAAGAATCAGAGGGAAGGCCAACAAGGCAGATATTGCAGTGGGAGTCTGTTACAGACCACCCAACCAGGATGATGAGGCAGACGAACTATTCTATAAGCAGCTGAGAGAAGCCTCACGATCGCTAGCCCTTGTTCTTGTGGGGGACTTCAACCTACCGGATGTCTGCTGGAAATACAATACAGCAGAGAGGAAACAGCCTAGGAGGTTCCTGGAGTGTGTGGCAGATAACTTCCTGACACAGCTGGTGAGTGAGCCAACTAGGGAAGGTGCCCCGCTGGACCTCTTGTTCACGAACAGAGAAGAACTTGTGAGCGATGTGATGGTTGGAGGCCATCTTGGGCAGAGTGATCATGAAATGACAGAGTTTTTGATACTTGGAGAAGTGATGAGGGGGGTCAGCAGAGGTGCCACTTTGGACTTCTGGAGGGCAGACTTTGGCCTGTTTAGGAGAGTGGTCGACAGAGTCCCCTGGGAGGCAGGCCTGAAGGCAAAGGAGTCCAGGAAGGCTGGGCATTCTTTAAGAAGGAAGTCCTAAAGGCACAAGAGCAGGCTGTCCCCAGGTGCCAAAAGACAAGCCAGTGGGGAAGAAGACCAGCCTGGCTGAATAGAGAGCTTTGGCTAGAACTCAGGAAAAAGAGGAGAGTCTATGACCTCTGGAAGAAGGGGCAGGCAAGTCAAGAGGACTACAAAGGTGTAGCGAGGTTGTGCAGAGCGAAAATTAGAAGGGCCAAAGCTGAGCTACAGCTCAGTCTGGCTGCTGCCGTAAAAGGCGACAAAAAATACTTCTTCAAATACATTAGCAGCAAAAGGAGAGCTAAGGAGAATCTCCAGCCTCTATTAGACGGGGGAGGGAACACAGTGACCAAGGATGAGGAAAAGGCTGAGGTACTGAATGCCTTCTTTGCCTCGGTAGGCAAAGAATAATAGGGCCAATTGTTCTCTGGGTACCCAAGCCCCCTGAGTCGGAAGATAGGGATGGGGACCAGAATGGAGCCCCCATAATCCAAGGGGAGATGGTTAGTGATCTGCTGCACCACTTAGACACTCACAAGTCTATGGGGCCTGATGAGATCCCCCCGAGAGTACTGAAGGAACTGGCAGATGTGCTCACCAAGCCCCTTTGCATCCTTTACCAGCAGTCCTGGCTAACTGGGGAGGTCCCAGTTGACTGGAGATTAGCAAATGTGACACCCATGGACAAGAAGGGCTGGAAGGAGGACCTGGGGAACTACAGGCCTGTCAGCCTGACCTCGGTGCCCGGGAAGCTGATGGAGCAGATCATCCTGAGTGCTATCACATGGCATGTAGAAAATAATCAAGGGATCAAGCCCAGCCAGCATGGGTTCAGGAAAGGCAGGTCCTGCTTGACCAACCTGATCTCCTTCTACAACAAGGCGACCCGCCTAACGGATGAGGAGAAGGCTGTGGATGTTCTCTATCTAGACTTCAGTAAAGCCTTTGACACGGTTTCCCACAGCATTCTCCTGGAGAAACTGGCTGCTCATGGCTTGGACGGGTGTACTCTTTGCTGGGTAAAGAACTGGCTCGAGAGCCGGGCCCAAAGAGTGGTGGTGAACAGAGTTAAATCCAGTTGGCAGCTGGTCACAAGCGGTGTTCCCCAGGGCTCGGTGTTGGGACCAGTTCTGTTTAATATCTTTATCAATGATCTGGACGAAGGGATCGAGTGCACCCTCAGTAAGTTTGCAGATGACACCAAGTTGTGTGGGAGTGTTGATCTGCTTGAGGGGAGGAAGGCTCTGCAGAGGGACCTGGACAGGCTGGATCGATGGGCTGGGGCCAATTCTATGAGGTTCAACAAGGCTCAGTGCAAGGTCCTGCACTTGGGCCACAGCAACCCCATGCAACGCTACAGGCTTGGGGAAGAGGGGCTGGAAAGCTGCTTGGCAGAGAAGGACCTGGGGGTGCTCATTGACAGCCACCTGAATAAGAGGCAGCAGTGTGCCCAGGTGGCCAAGAAAGCCAATGGCATCCTGGCTTGTACCAGAAATAGTGTGGCCAGCAGGACTAGGGCAGTGATCATGCCCCTGTACTCGGCACTGGTGAGGCCGCACCTCGAATACTGTGTTCAGCGTTGGGCCCCTCACTACAAGAGAGACATTGAGGGGCTGGAGTGTGTCCAGAGAAGGGCAACGGAGCTGGGGAAGGGTCTGGAGCACAAGGCTGATGGGGAGCAGCTGAGGGAACTGGGGTTGTGTAGCCTGGAGAAAAGGAGGCTGAGGGGAGACCTTATCACTCTACAACTACATGAAAGGAGGTTGTAGAGAGGTGGTGTCGGTCTCTTCTCCCAGGTAACAAGTGATAGGATGAGAGGAAATGGCCTCAAGTTGCGCCAGGGGAGGTTTAGACTGGATATTAGGAAATTTTACTTCACCGAAAGGGTTGTCAAGCATTGGAACAGGCTGCCCAGGGAAGGGGTTGAGTCGCCATCCCTGGAGGTATTTAAAAGCCGTTTGGATGAGGTGCTTAGGGACATGGTGTAGTGGTGGTCTTGGTAGTGTTAGGTTTACGGTTGGACTCGATCTTAAAGGTCTTTTCCAACCTATATGATTCTGTGATTCTGTAAAGGTAGGAGACATGGGAAGACCAACAGTTGATTTGCCACAAAAGACAAAATGGCATCAGCATAGCCTCTGCACATCCTGGAAAGATGCACACTAGTGATTTTAGGCACTTTAGTCGCTTTTAGTGACTTTAGAGACACTGCAGTTGTCAGGTCACAATTCCAGCTGAACTCATATTCTGCTAAATCCTTCTCATGTTATCTCTGTCATCAGAGGATTTGTGATCACTCAGGTAATATAACAATGGCTGAAACTTTAAATGCAGTCAGACTGATAGGCCCCATTAAGATGCTCATCAAAAGCTACTAAAAACCTACTGATTTATGGCTACCAGCAGGAAAGTTTCGTTACAGGCGGTTATATTTTTCTTCTTCAGCTTTCAGAGGTGCTTTTGTAGGGGTTTCACTGTTTAAGTATTTAGAGCTTAATGAATACTCAAAACAATTGTCTGATTTTAAGCTCTCAGGACTGCCAGCAATGACTGAGGTTGAAGATAACTTAGAAAAGGGCCCAAATAGCAAGAGGTGAACACCAAGGCTCCTACTGATAAGCACAATTGCTTGGTGCCCTTCAGAGCTTAAATTCGTGACCAAGTTACTGCAGAATAAATGTAATGCACTTCAGATGACCCCAGCAACTAGCTGTGTACACAATCTTAACCCTCAGCAAAGACAGAGTGATTCAAGTGACACAGACACGCATGTACATAGACAGCAGTAAACATAGTCCAGAGCTGAGCTGAACACGGCCCCAAACACCCTTCAAAGTCAAAAATAGGAAAGAAAATTGTTCATTTGGTTCTTCCACACTGATACAGACCTACAACTGTTTCCAGGGAAGGGACTGAAAGGGTAGTCCAAGATGTTTCCATTTGACATAAATGTGATTTGTACTTAACATCTTGGAGGTACAAATCTATGTTAGACCTCCTGGAGTTCAACAGCCAGGAGATCCTGAGCACAAGCAGACAGCAAAACTAAGCTGTGTCTCAAGACCTGAGAAACGGTGGGACTGACATGCAGTTGTGTCTTATCAAGGAATGTGACATCCAACCTGCTTTCTCATTATAAAAGCAGCAGGACTACATTTTTAGGAAGGAGCCAGTTTTGACTTTCTTTGTACTTGAGGACTTTCCCAACCATCATACAACCATAGAGTAAACAGATGTACCAGGGTGAATTCGGGTAAAAAGTGACTCAGGATTTCTGAGGCAGCATCAAGTGCAAACAAGACCTTTGAGATGAATTACTGACTGCCTCAAAGTGAAACAGCACTGACAGATGCACTCTGTGTCACAGGGCAGCAACCTTTTTCTCTTTAGAGGTGATTCTTCCTGGAGATCAGATCTATGAAAGTGGCACCTTCCACCACAGAAGTGATCTGCAGCCATTTCCTCCCAATACATAAGGGAGACAACACATATGTGTGGTCACACCATGTGCCCTGTTGCCTCTGGGAATTGTTGTTCAACTTCAACTGAAATTGGAACAAGAAGAGAAGCCACCAACATACCGAGTTCCTATGACTTTTGAGAAAACTGGGGTTCAAACAGAGCAGAAAGTCTCTGTTGGTGCCCCTACTAGGGGAAGGGCTGATAAACTGAGCTCTCCCTCGACACCAGAGAATGCCCAGGACACGTTAGAAAGCAGATCTGATGCCTCCTGCTCCTTGTGAAACTCCTGGTTTCTTCCCCCGTTGCTCTGTGATGCACCCTGATGTTCTTCAAGCAGTTGAGCTCCTGTCTTGTAGGATGCTCCCTGCTCCCGACCTCTTGCACCAGGCTTGCTGGGCTTGGACTTTAAAGATACTCTGCCTTTATACATAGCCTGGGGGCGGCTGTGGATTCATAGTTCAAACTCTGGTTTTCTTCTCAGAAAAGGCAGTGGTTTCTGAAAACCTCTGCTGGCTTTTGCAGCCTAAACGCTACTGGCTTTCAGAGGGGACTTTTCCTCCTCATTGCTTGCAGTGCCTGAAATCCTCTCAAGTCAGTTTGTTCCTGTAAATGCTTCAAGACTCCTCCAGCTTCCTAGAGCGCTCTGAGCTCTCACCTTTGGGATTGCTTTGGAGGCAGGTCTGGAGGATGCCCAGCTAACAACCCACTTCCCTGCCACACTGGGGGATCTGATTCAAAGCCTGACTGTGCAGGAAGCTGAGTCCTGATTTCAGTAGGCCTGCAGAATGACTCATGTCTCCACTATCTGTGAGAGAAATTCTTAAACCTTTGCTCACAGTGAGTAGCAGCTGATGCTCTTAATCATCACAGAGAAGAAAGGAGAGGGATGGAAAAATATCTGCCTCCCAGCTCTCTTACTGAGGCTTTAGGATGAGACCTTTCCTCAGTGGGGGCTGGTTCTCCTCCAACTTTCTACATTGTTCCTTTGAAGCTTCCTGCTCTTAGATCCTGTTGAAAAGAAGGTACTGGTAGTCTTTGTAGGCAAGTTATTACGGTCTTCCCCAAGCAACTAAGAAAACCGCAGACAAGCCAAGTGAGAATCCGTCCCATATCTATTATGAAATGACCCTCTGAGACTGGAAACACTGAAACAGCCTAACAGTAGGATAGAGTACCAGCACAATATCAAAGCCTCTAAAACAGAAGTTCCCCAGATTTTCCAGTCCTCCCTTGTTGTTCAAAGACAACTCCTCCATCAAAGCTCAAACCCTCGGCAGGACCAACAGATCATGTGAGAGGCCTCAAAGGATTATTAATTTGAAAGAAATGGGTGGAAAGTGTGTCAAGCATGCCCAATCTTTGAACTGGGTACTTTAGAAGATCATTGCAAAATAAAAGACAACTGCACATTCATTTCTCTTTAGAAAGAACATATTGCGCAAAGCCACAAAAGTTACATGACCTTCATGGGAAGGAGAACAGAAAGACCAATCCTCACTCATTGTAAATTGACTTGGAAAGGCAACAAAGCGATGCCAGTTTTCACCAGCTGAAGATACGACCAAATGTCTGTGGTACGCTGAAGACAAAACTATAAGGCCTATTCATTGTGAACGCTTCTGGGCATATGTTAATCAGTGAGAAATTTCTTTCCAGAGATGATTATGGTGCAAATAGAAGTCCGTGAATGTGGCCTATTATGAAGACTGCGCCTTCCTCTAAAGCATGCAGTGGAGCATGGGATCTATTAACATCATCTGGCTGCAGGAAAGCCTACAGTCCCAGAGCTGTTTCTGTTTGGTAGCTTGCATTTACCTGCAACATCACCTTTACTGTGTCCTCTCCAAATCTCTGTCCAGAAGACAGGCCAACAGCAGAACAAATATTTTTCACATTGACACTGACTGGTCCAGCAGCACTGAGCAATGCAAGAAGGATCCATGCCTTGTCCCCATTCTGGCATCTCATGGGACAGATACAAATTAACACCTCTGAACTGCAGGTTGCTGTTAACGTGCCCTTAAAGGACAATGACACTGGCCATCAGCCTAGAGGCCACGGCACAGTCGGTGCTTTGTTTAGGTTCATTTCCTTCTAAAAGTGAAAGAGGATGCTCTGTATTTTCTACAGCGACACAGAGACCTGAAAGGGGAACTTTCTGTAGAAAAGCCCTGCTGCTCCTGTTGTGTAGCAGATGTCAAAGGAACAAATGGTGAACATCCCTACCATCCCAGTCTGTATCACTGGCATCTCTAAAACATCCCAGAACTTGGTGGCATCACCACTGAGGTTATATCCAGCATTTTCCACTCTAAGATGCTTACAAGACTTTATATTGGAGACACTAATGCTAGTCTCATATTCACTGACAGAGAAATGAAGATACAAAAACACATATATATGACTGGTATTCAACTACCCAGCAGCCAAACCAGGAATAAAAAAAGTTCAACCATGGGGACATCTGGCTTGTCAGCCATCTTCCTGAGACAGTGTAGAGCTAAGACTTCCAAACAACGCTGACAATCTTAAGCAGGATGAGCATATGAAATAATCTAAATGCATTACCAAAAAAAAAACAACCCCAAAAAAAACAAAACCACCAACCCAAACCCAAATAAATAAAACCACACAAAACCCCCTACCCACATGAATGCCAGCTAGATGTCTCATTTGCTCAGGAAAAACTCTTGGCAAGAAAATAGTGCTGACCTGGTCCCATACAATTGCATATGAGAGAGTTCCGATTCCCTCTAGTTTTGATAAGGAAATTGTAAGCAATGAGATATTTTGTAACCAGAATTACCCACACACAAACATTCAGCAAGGTATAGTCATAACATCAAAAGTAAACAGATTTACAGAGTTTTCTTTTCGTATAATACAAATAACTAGTACAGCTTCTCGCACTTAGAGAAGCACTGGGTGCAGTGGGACAGAAGGCCTTCTGTTCCTAATTCTTAGGTGTACTGTATGTTGACTAAGGCAGGATGCTGTATTACAGAGACCCAATCAAAACAGCATTTTGAAACAGCTTTTTTTTTTCCCCCCCCTGAAAATTAAAAAAAGGTCTCATGCAGGAGTTTGGATTACTTCATGAAAAAGATCTTGGTCTGTTTGAGAAAGTCAGCTCTTGACAGCCTGACCTTCAAGAGAAAGGCTGTTCCGCCGTTATGGAGCTGGCGTGACACTCGTGTTCTCCAAGGTAGGAGAGCACACGTCTTTCCACGTGCCTGACCTCTGCTCCTCCCCTTCATGCTGGACTTCCCAGTTGGGTTCAGAGGTCTTTATCCCTTTATTTTCATTGCAAATCCCTCAAATGTTTTCTGTGCACACAGATCTTGATGAGAATTTCTTGATGAAGCACTGCCATCTATGCGGACATCTTGTTTTATTATCCTGAAGTGTAAGGGCTTTTGGTGTGGATTGGAGGGAGCTGCTTACCTGGACAGCTGAAGTATGTAGCATGGCATGATGTTCCATCTCTCCGAGCACATGCCGCATCTTCAGATCTGCACCAACAACAGGCTACCAAATTTTGGATAGCATTGAATTAAGTGTCCCTCAGGTCCTAAATCACTTGTTCCCTCCCAAAGATTCACAAGATGAGAGATCTAAAACATAGATAGAAGAAAAAAAAAATTAAAAAGCATGCTAACTGATGCACGTGTGCTCACCTCCACTGCTCAGCCACAATTACCCATTTTATTATGGGCCACATTTTCAGTCTTTGCCAACAGTTTCCATAATGTAAAGGGAGCAGCTTGGAAAATGAGTCATACTGTTGTATCACCCTGTCACCTTCCACTGGAGCCGGCTGCAAGCAGCCGACATGGTAGCACTGTGCTTCAGGGGACCTGCTGGCTGGCCCCTCTGGTTTCCACCATCAGACGGGCAGGCTGGCATTGGCACAGGCTGCAGAGGGGCTCACACAGTAACTTACTGTGCTCCTTAAAAAGAAAAATCCTGAAAGGATCTCTAACCATAGGGAAAACTTCCATTAAAAGCATTTTAACAAGTTCTCCATGGAAAGATAACTTCTTTGCACGTACTGTTCCAATTTAGACGAGTATTATGATGCCATAAAAATGGAAGAAAATGGGTATCTTTTCTGTAGGAGTTCAGCAGGAATGGAGGCAAACCCATCTCCCCCTAACCTCCCAGAAGAAGATGAGCCTCAAAGTCCAATATTGGACTCAAAAGTCAACTTTGTTGACTCCAGCTTTGCTTCTGCCCATTTCCATCGGCTCCACTGGAGCCATTTCCAAATTATTCCTTTCTCTTTAGTTTACAAGTTTATTATCAGCAGACTGAAAGAAGAAAAGGCCATTACTTCATTAAAAAAATGGGCTGAGCCCCTTCTGGATACTGAGATGACAAACTTCCCAAACTCCAGTAGAGTTCATAGGACGGCAAATCTGTAGTTAAGATTCCCCCTGCCCAAATCTTGACTCCAACATCGGCAGAAGACCACTGGGTGCTCTACACAACTTTGACACAACCTGCGCTGCCTAAAGGATCCCAACAGCCATGTTCCAGCAGCTGAGCTCACTCCTCGGTGGTCAGAGTACCCCATGGAGGTCCTTTTTGTGTTTCTGCAGCAGGAACAGCAGGGAAGCAGGAAATAAAACCCGCCAGCTGCACCTCCAGAGGCACATGCTGTAGCACACTGCACCCACGGTCTAGAAGGCTGTTTTAAGGTAGAAACAGTAAATCATAGCTAGCGGGGTGAAGCCTGGAGGGCTCTGTAAAACACAAAGGTGGAGGACAGATGCCTGAAGAACTGTAAAGTGCAGATCTGGCTACAAGAAACACGAGCTAGCACATACCTAGGTTATACATCAAAAGCCCTTATACAGGTAAGGAGGAGTGCCAAAATCAGGACAGGGTTCACAGCAGTTGAACCTTTGCACCTCTGAGTCCATGGGCTCTGCTCCAGGGAGCTGAACTCGAATGCCTCTAAAGCAGAAGGAAGAAGGCAGCCTGGCTGGGTGGATACCACATTGATAGCCTAACCCCTGGGCCAGGGACAGCGAGAGAAGCAGCAAGTGGCTCTCTATAAAACGAGCCTTTTACAGTGACCCTGCACCTGCTGTTAGCTGTTTGTTACCTTGAGGTACCAAAAGAAGAATATCCAAAGTGCTCAAGGCATGAGGTCCCAAGTCATGCTAGTCACTGTGTCCCATGAAGGGAACATGAGCTCCCCTGGAGACTGTTACAACCCCACAGGTGTTTGTGCGATGCCGAGCAGCACAGCTCTCTGAGCAGCACGTCGCAGCATGACACTGTGGCGTGCACCACCGAACCCTTTTTGAACGGGACTAAGCAGAGCGAGGAAGACCCTGCAAAGTTGGTGGATGCTTCCTCCTTCATGCTCACCCAGACTCGCACCAGCTAGAGAGCGGAGTCAAGCACAGATTTGTACATGCGTGTAATGTGAATAATTTTTCATGTGGGTCCAGCAGGTTGGCTTTCCCAAAACCAGGGCTTCTCTCACCTATGCTACACCAGGCCCACATGCACTGCTGGCATGCCTTAGTGCTCACTCTATAGAAATTAAATCAACTCAGCTACAAACAGTACTACAGCCCCATGACAGCCTCAGCCCTCCCGGTTCCCCTGGCCTTCAGGAAGGCTGCGAGTCCAGGAGCCACCAGCCTGTCTCACATCTACATCTGGCCTCTCTGCTCACCAGGACCGGCCTTGGTTTCTAAGTCATCACACCTTGAAAGTAACCTTTTCACCAAGGTAGTCCAGCTGATTTCCAAAGACGACACAAAAAGAAGCTAGATCAGAAAAAGGTGGAAGGCATGAAAGGAGGGGAAAAAAAGAAGAAAAAAAGAGAAGAAAGGGAAATATGGAACAGAGCAATCTTCTGGTCTCCATTCGTGTCACATTCTTGCACACTTCATAGCGTTCCTCTCTGCAGCCCCCACATCAGCACAGACCGAGCGCAGAAATCAGGCTGCCGTTTCACATCGCGCTCGAGCACATGCATTGCTGAACAAGGACAGGGCTAAGTCTGTAACCACGTGCCTTGCAGCCAGCCCTTTCCCCATCTTGCCTGCGCTCCTCTTCTATACAACCTGATCAGGGGGCAGGGAGTCTGATGCCCACCGTAATTAAGCCCTACTCTTACTTGGTCCCAAGGAACTGTCAGCATAAACTCAATGAATAATGGATGCGTTGCTTAACTGAGACTATGAACTAGCTTGTAAAGAATTCACTAAAAGTCTCGGTCTTGCATTGCAAAAAGGAACGTGACATCCAAGAGGAGTATCATTAGCAGCATGGTCCAGTCATGCCTGTGCTCCTAGTTTCTCTGAGTCAACAGAACTCTTTGAGCATGAGCAAAAATGACAGGATCAGACCTAGGTCATCAGCGTCTTCCTTCCTCATTAGGTCATTGAAAGCTCCCTGCGTCCCCAGAAGTCTTGCTATTTACAAAATTGCTCCAAGCACATGCTTTGGATGGGTGGGAGCACCATGCACATGTTAAAAAAATCACAGTCCTTGGTGGCTATGGAGAAGTTCCTCTGAAGACCATGCTCAGAGCAAACACGGCAATGAGTAGCACAAAGACAGGCTGTGTCCCAGTTGCGTTTTCTCAGAGCATCTGCCCAGAAGGCCAATATGGAGGCAGAGATAACAAATCACATCTGCCAGGTAACACTTTAAAAATGGTATTTCCCATATAGTCATCACTGAAAAGTGCCAGGGAAATAGGGTCTTCAATGAAAGAGTTCCCAAACAGAATCTGTCCAAGGCAGTACAATATATTTACTTTAAGACAGTTTTTTAATGAATAACATTCAGTAACCAAATAGAGTCAGAGATTAATCATCACACAGATGCTATGCCTCCCTGTTAAGATTATTATTAAAGGATAAACCACAAAGCTACCTTCATTTGGACAGGGCTCTTCTTCCCATCTACTTTCAGATTAATATTGAAGTACAACTTTTTCCAGACCAGACAGCACTGTATCCTTCTCTCTCTTTAAATATCACAGGTCTGTCTAGAAAAGGGAATGGAGCATAACTGTACTCTGATTTTCGTGTTTCAACTCCCAGGCTACATACTCAATTCCCTCCCTGTTTCTGAAGTCAACTGCCAGCAAAACTCTTGTTGGGCAACAAATCTTTTGGAGACTCGCAGCAGGACAACGGTCTATTCGGTGTGAGCAAAGGTGACGTGGCATGTCCTGCACTCTTCTTCCCAAGTTTTCAGACAATCTCCAAAAGGCATTCTGTTGCTAACAAACGGATTGTGGCTCACTAAGACATTCAAAATTACGTTCCTGTAATTTCCATTTTTACTTTGCTCATTCGAATCCAGCCCGTTGTGGCTTGCCTAGCTTCTGTTTGGCAAATACTCACCAGCTGGCCTCATATGGCAGTAGAGTGTGTTTGAATATCAGCTCGAAATGAGATCCAGCCAGGACAGTGTTAGAATAGACCAGTTTCCATAGACGATGAAAAGCAAATGAAAAAAGGATCTGAAATATCAGTGTCTCCTCAATACCACTAATACAGTCTCAAAGAAATAAAAAGCAAGAGCTCAAGCCCAACAAGGGTGATCACAAAGAAGAGCCCAAGCTGAGTAGCAGCCAGCCCGAGACTTCCCACAAAGCTCATCACCAATTTGTGTCATCACAACATCAGCACATTATCAAAAGCAGCTTATATAGTTACTCTCCGTGAAGTCACAGTGCTAATTATTTTGGCCAGTTATGTGAGCACCACATAGATATGACTTCAACTGCCATCATATCAGATAACTACCTTTCATGCTAGCCACCTAATCAGCATCAGGGAAGAAGCAGTGTTCAAGCCTGGATGGTTCTTCGATTTCAGCCTCCTGCATCTAGATTACCCACTGTGCAATCCCAGAGCACTGAGCCATGCCCATACCAGCATCCTGCAAAAAGTGCTGGATGCAATCACTGCTCTGCCCAGCTGGGGACAAGGACCCACCCAGCAGGCTGCCTGAGCTGGGCAGCAACTTTGGTACCAAATGTGCAATGAGCTTTAACTTAATGTCCCAGATTTTATTCCAAATATTGTGATATTTAGACTCCAAGAACATCAGCTGATCACTCAGGAGGATGCCACAGGGCCTGGACTGTCTCCCCCAACATGCAAACTGCTTCCGGACAGCAGAAGGGGAAGACAGGCATTTCTAGGGCTGGTTGGGAGCTAAGACACTGCCAAGATATGTCAATACTTTGTCTGATGTCTTCTCTGAAAGTCATACAATTATTGTTCGCAATATTTGAATATAGGGCTTCTTAAGAAGAGACCCCCTTCAGCAGTTTCACATTTATGGGGAGGTTTAAGGACTACATTATTCTTAGAACATATTTAAGATGTTTTATTAATTGTTTCCTCCAAGCTGATTACAGGGCTCTACCCAAGGCAATGTTCATGCTTTACTACCACGATTGACATGCAAGCTTTCCCAGCTTCATGCAGTAGCTTTCACTGGGCAGCGCGGTGAAAGAAAAGGCAATATATTCCACCTTCCTTGTAGTAACACCAGTCCTAACTACCATTCTTGAGCTGATGAGACTGACTTGAGCCAGGCAACGATTGCTGTTTCCTGGCTCTGGCTCCAAGAGGTCCTGCAGAAACTTAATTACCTCACTACCCGCCCAGCTTTCCTTTCCCACTCCCAGCTTTCCTTTCCATGTAGATGCCCCAGGAGAGCCCTGTTTAGAGTATCATAGTCCTGAAACTCCTTGCAGATGTACCCCTCAATTAACGTGCTCAGGAGCATTACTGAGCCTACAGGCAGAAGAGAGAGGAGAAACCAAAATGGTGCTAAAATACCTAGTCTTGAAGAAGTAGCTCAGAAGTGATTTGGGGAACAAGAAAGGCCATGGATTTCTGTTCATGCTGAAAATACTAAAGCAATTATTTTAACCAAGCAACTGCATTTAAAAGGAATCTTTACGGAGCTGAAACAGCCCAGATAACAACATGCTCATCTTGATTTGATTCTCCTAGGACTCTGATGAGTTATATTCTTAGGTAAAGAAGGAGTCTGGATATCTGCTTGGTTTTCTTTGTCCTGTAGGTTCCCAGAAGAATATTGCCTAAATGTCTGAGGGTCTTGGCATTTCAGCATTTTCTACAGCAATACTTATCTGCCTGGCTTCCTAATCTAAATGGCAGTCATGAAGCAGGTTCTCTAATATCCATTTACAATTTCTCCAGAGTAAACACACCAGAAGCTGCTAAATGTTCTCTCTCTACCTATCATGCACTCTCAGCTATACTTTACATTACAGTAAATGTTATGTTTACATAACATATACTTTATGTTACAGCTTACTTTACTGTACTCCTGGTACAGCCTGCCCAGGACCTTTCAGCATCCTGCTCTGTTCTCCATTGCACACAACTTGGCTAAGTTTTAGCTCCTTGTGTTGCAATTTTCCAAAACAGGCAACTACCTCAAGCTGGATTTTTAAGCTATTTCTAAAGATTATATCTAAGAAAATAGATGTTTTTTACAGCCTAACCCACTCTCCCATGCCACCCAAACTAGACAACCATTCCACCGAGAAACGCTCACGTCCATATGATTTGAAAAAAGATTTGTGATTTGGGAGCACTACGAGGTTTGCCTGAGGCACACAGCTGCAACGAGTTGCCATTTTACCTGCTTTCCTTATTCCTCTTGTTGCATATTTTAAGTTTTCCCTTCTCTAAATGAGATAGAAGAAAGGAAATATAATCCGTTCCAATAATCAGCTGACAAAGTTTGGGATCTTTGGAAAGGACTGAATCAGTTCTGAAAGAACCTAAAAATGCTCCATACATTGGCATCGTCATCCTTCTTATGGAGCTGTACCTGTAATGGAGAGGAATCATAGAATGGTTTGGGTTGGAAGGGACCTTTAAATATCATCTAGTCCAACCCTCCTGCCATGGGCAGGGATATCTTTCACTAGATCAGGTTGCTCAAAGCTCTAGGTGAACAAATAAATCTAATAAATCAATTGATAAACCAAACCTCTTATGGTTGTACGCTGCTCTGCAGATGCACCTCAAGTCTGACCTGACTTATTAGCCAGTCTCTGTCCTGTTTTTAACAGTGCCAACTGTGCATTGGTTTACTGGAGTGAATTAAAAAAAAAAAAATAGAATAAAAGAAATGCACACACCTGTAGACTCTAGGAGTTGTTAAGACTCATTTTAAGCTGTGACCTAAGATCTGAACCTAGATATCCAGAGGATATTCACCTTTTAAGCCAGTTTCCAGTTCCCTGCTTATGGCTCATTCCTTGACATAAATACAATTTGACGGTATCTGGTGCATAAATCAATGATGTGGCTAAAGTCTCAGTCAACTCTTCTCAGAATAAATGTTGCCATTTAAAATGTGGCAATCAAGCTTGTAAAGGGAAGGAAAGAAATGTCACTTGTAACCCAAGTGATTCTGTTAACAAGCTGGGTTCCTGCTCCAGGTTTTTGTCTGATAAAGCCACTTATCTGACTGTATGAAAGGTCGTAAGTACTTGTTGGAACAGTGGAAAGTCCACACAAGGCTTTTTGCCATCCTGCAACTTTTGTTTAAACTTTTAGCTGAATCATTATTTCAGTTCCTGCAGCTGAGTCATTTCATCTGCCTTGCACATGAACACATTCAAAGCAGCTTTGCACTATGGAGCAGGCACAGAACAAGCAAGCAACCTTGATTTTACAGGACACTGTCTTTCCCTGCATGTGAAAATGCAATGAGCTGCTCCACTCAGTTCAAGGTGTTCACGCGAGGATGCACAACTCTGGGTGAGAGAACTGCATTCCTCAAACCTCACCCCAGCAGATCCCAGGGCAAAACCCAGGCCTTCACCTCAGTCCCACTGCGCAGACAGAGCCTCAGAGGAGCGACCTTGCATAAGATATGTTGCTACAAGGAAAAGGGTTTAGATAGGACTAACAACTGTCAAAGGTATGGAGACTCAGTACCAGTATTTTGTGCTAAAATCATGTGCTTCTGGTGCATCTGTGAATGCCCTTTTATACAGCCCAAGTAATTAATTAATTAAAAGAGGTACCAACTCTCTGAAGGTTGTTTATATAGCTGCCTTTGTATGGTATGCACATGCCATTTGTTGAAATATTATAAGACCTTGTAAACCACAAACGTTACTAAAATATTTTTTCCCACTCACGCTCCCTCCCCCTTCTTTATTTCAAGTCTATGTAAAACCTTTTGCTAAAGATCCAGATTCTCCCACTGAAACCAAGTGCCACTTCTCTGGAAACAGATCTTCTCTCTGCCTCAAAAAGCATCCAGAGCAGATGGCCAGAGACAAGATGCTCTGGTATCACAAGCTGAGACTGTCTCTCTGATTACACATCAGAGGAATGGTTGGAGGGAAGCATTAACTATTACAGGCTTCTTTATAGAAAGGACCAACATCTGGCTGAAGTGGAGAAGAGAACAATTCACGTTAGTATTGGGGATGCCAAATTGGATCTGAGTTTAAAATCTCCTAATGCTCAGCTTCAGTGCCAGTCCAGAGCAAAACAGAGTGCTCTCAGAAAATGCTGTTCGGGAGAGCTGTCCAGAAACAGGTGATCCACACTAACAGTAAAACCCTGCAAGTCTTCTCTAAAGAACTGGAAAAAAAAAAGGTCCTTTTAAAAGTTCAAGAGCTGCAAGTCCTCATTTCAGAGGATACAGGGCTGCTTGCATCAAGCTTTATTTTTACAGAGCGTGAATCATTTCTCACTTGAACGGAGCTGGGATCATTCTGCTGTCGGTATCTCTGCCACCAGCAATGCTAAAAATACAAAAAGCTCCAAAGTCAGCCATGGTGTGTTGTCAGCTCTGGACCATTCTACATGATCGCTGTCTCTCTTGCATCTACTGACAAAGAGCAGGAGCAGGTGCTGACACCTTTCAGATCAGCCTGTTCAAGAGCGCAGGACCAGGCACACCCTCTGCCCACACACACTCAAAAAAAGCTCTTGCTTCTCCATTTATCCCCAATAATAAATATTTGATTTTTCCTCCTGATCTGACAAAGAACGGCAGCCTATAATTATAGCTCATACCATAAAGGTTGCTGTGCTGTCAGTCACTTTTGCTGTCAGCCATGCTTGAGAACTGAAGGACTGTACAGTTGCCTTCGCTGCACTGAACTAGTTGCTTAGCTCACGCCCAGCTCAATAAGTCATGCAGTTGTGACTCTTTTCCCTTCAAAAAGGATGACATGTGAACCAGAAAGCAGCAGAAGATCCTTTTCCAAAACCCCTTTGCCTTTTTATTTTTTAATTTGCAACAATGGCTCGAGAACGTACATTATGCAAGCTTGTCTACCAAATCGCAGCTAGAGAGCAAGCCAGTAACAAGCCCTTCCTTTTAATTGATTATTTACATATACTTTAACATCCACCCCCTCCGGAAGAGAAATTATCTTGCAACATATGAAGATAGCTGTGCTAATTATGATTTTAGTTGCCATGAAACGGTCTTCAAATGTGGTCCCTCCCATCTGGTTATAAACAAGGTCTTGGGGTGTGGTTTGCTCAACAAGGAGTAATATCTGCAGCTTAACTAACAGTGTATGTTTTCACATACGGTGGGATTGTGCAACAGCATGCTGCTAGCTGTTGTAGAGGCCAGAACTGGGTTTTGCACCAACTTAGACAAATTCGCAGAGAAAAAGTCCAGTGGATATAGCCTCTGGTTCTGGAAACCATTAAATTACTGTCTGATGGAAGAGAGAAGTGTGTTCAGGGAGGAACTGCTCTGAACCAGCCTCTTCCTGGATCTGGTTGCACAGCTGGAATTTGGGAGATGGGCTTTGGTCTCACCTCCTTTGGCCATTGTAACAAGCTAGCTGGAAGTTGGGCTTCCTACCAGGTTTGATCTAGCAGCAGACTGATGGGGTGGCCTGTTTGTTCTCATCCTCACTTCCACGATAAGCACTTTGTCTAGGGGAAATGAAAAAAAGAAAAGGCACTTTGTAATGCTGTTGGATCTGCTTTGAAACAGCTGTAGTTTGGTTGAACATGGGAGGTTCAGGACTCACATTTTGTCTGGTTTACACAAGATAATATTTCATTCAGTGGCATGGGAAACTCATCTCGTTTCCCTTGACAGAGTTGCTCTTTTGTCTCTTTTCTCTAACTGGATGATAAATTGATATTTGAACATATAAGGGTACTCTCTGTATGTTAACAGGAGTTTTGATACCCAGTGAATTTCAGCTTAGCATGATCTATAAGAAGAATTTGTCTGGCATCATGGAAACGAAGCCAGGGCAGAACACGTGTGTCTCAGAAGACAAGGTATATGACCCTGCCAGTATTTTCACTTGCCCAACAAAGCAATGGAAAGATAGAGAAGAGATGGCCTCAAATACATTATTGATATATCACCCTTCTTCCAAATGGAAAAGGGGGCTTTCTCTTCACCATGCACCAAGCCTGGCCTCCAGCAGAACAACCGAAGTCCTGCCTTGGAGACCACGGTGACACCAAGCCTGGCTTCCAGAGGAGAATAGGGCGAGGAGCTGCTGTCCCAGTAAGAGCCATTTAATAAAGCAAAACTATTTTATTCAACTCCAAACTAACATTTTTGTTTTGTTCTTTTCACAGAGCAGATTTGGAGAGTTAACACTCAAGCTGACCCAAAACAGTGTCGATGTTCATTAGCAAATGAGAGTTTTAAAACCAGCTATTCCTACAGCACTAACAGCAAGCCAGGATATGCTTGTCATGAGGTGGTTAAAAGAAAATGCTGCCTGGACTACAGAGATTGCTGGCCAAGACATAGAGGGCTCTTGTACCTCTGCTGTCATTTGTGCTGATGCATACAGGTTTTGTTACAGAACTTTGTTCGGTGGAGATAAACCACGTGCTCTCTATGCCCAGCATTCAGACTCTTAAGTGCATTGCCCTTCTTTTTGTCCCTTGTCTTTGTAAAGATTTATATAATAAATTTTGTTGGATCACTTCAACACTGAGTTATGTTCTGCAATAATTGTGAAATCCCTGCATGGTAGGCTAGACATAACAGAGAGATCACTGCAAAGGGCCTTCTATGTATTTTGCCCAATGCCCTGTACACCACAAGCAGCATTTATTCCCAGTGTAACTATGCCAAGCCCAAGGGAGTTTCATCTTGGAGGAATTTTTCCAACAAGTCTCACCTCAGTGAGGAAAAAAAGAAAAAAAACTTACACTTCCCTGCCACCCCCCAAGAAAAACCAAACCAAAACATGTGGCTTAAGGCCAACACAGGGATCTCCCAACCTTTGAGATAAAGACTAAAATACTTTAAAAGCAAACAACTATTTGGTTTCTGTATTTTTCTATCACCTTCCAGACAGATGATTAAGCAAAAAAGTAGAACAACTGCAAATACAAATGCTACAGGCTTCTCCTTACATCTGTCCTTCATAGTAATTTGCTTCCTCCTCCCCACACACCCTTTTTAAAGATAAAATCCTATCTTCAAAGACACCTCTTCAAACCATCACCAACTTGCTCATTGTTTTTGTTTTGTTTTTCTAGACAAATTCTCGGGTTTCAATCCACTGCCTTTAGGTGCAGGTGAGTCAACTCTCTTATATAAAACACCTTCAAGGGGTGGGAGGCACTTTGAGTTTTCTAAACAAGGTTTAAGCGGCAAGGACAAGGAACTGGACTCTGGATTGTAACAAAGCCTGGTGCTATGAGATATCTGCTCATGGAACAAGAGCAACGCTCTGGCACTGTGGAGGTCTCTGATCCAAGCTGGGTTAGGTACCCTAAAGGGAAGCCGAGACTTCCAGTGCCTCTTCTCCCTTTGTCCTGAGACAGTGCATGAGCACAGGCTGCAAGGGTGGTGGGGACAGTGATGCTGTAATTACCCTAGAGCTTGATCCTGAGACCCAGGACTCACTCACTCCACAAAGAAAATACAGTCAGGATCATTAATAACTGAAGAGCCAGAGCTGTGCTGTACGTCTTCAGTAGATGCTGCATGAGATGAACTCGCATCCCAAACACCTGGCTGCAGTCCATTTTGGTTGTGAGAAAAGGGTTGCTGTTTCCCAAGCCCCACTTTCTTGCACAGCACGGGCTTTTCCTGCTCCAGGGGTAGCCCCTGCTAAGCCGTGAGCCCCCAGAGCCATCAGTCTGAAGGGCACAGTGACCACAGAGGCGCTGATAATTGCATGCTGCTATTGCTCTATGATTTAGTCACTTGTGTATTTAATAGCAGTCAACTCTGCATTTACATTCAAGACAGAAATACAGTCCCATGTTAACAGCAGCATCTCCCACAATGGGTTTTCAAGAAAAACTTTACTATCAGGTCCTGAATTCATTCAAATCAGCACAGCCCATTGACGCCAGCAGAGGTTCAGTTCATACCAGTCAGGGACAGGACCAATTGCTATTAAACTTGCAACACTCTGGGTCTGCGTTTGAACCGGGCTGATTGTGCCCAAACTACTAAGTGCTTCTAGAAGGCTGATGGACTGATGTTATTGATTGGGATGATGTGGCTGCCAACAGAGAGGCTGCATAGAGCATTTCAAAGCCCAATTTTGTTCCAACACTAAGCTGCATTGTCCTGTAAAAGCCTTGGAAAAAGGTTGTGATCAGAGCTTTGTTAAAGTTGGAATCAGTCCCCTCCTGGAAATGCTGCCAAAAACGCCTCCATGAGGCTTCTTAAGTAGGGTCTTGCTGCTCTTGCCTTCGTTTCCTATTGCTTGAGACTGGCTTTTCTCCTCCAACTTTTATCAACTTGCTTGTATCCCTCTCATCCGTCTTGCAGCCTCCAGCATCCCAGCCTCCTTAGCCCTCTTCATCCCCACCGCCTCCTCATGGTAAGGACAGACCTCCAGCAGAGACCGCAAACACGCAAGCCCAGTGGGTACCAGCTTGGCCCCCTCAGCATCACTGGTATTTGGGCACTGCTGACACAGGCTATAGGGCATGTCCATCATGCTTATGCATTATCTCCTTGCAGGTTCATTATCAAAACTGGAAAAAGCTTATTTAATGCTTTCCTGAGTTTCCCTAGAGGGCCGATTCTTTGCTGTTGTCCTTAAAGAACAGAAGTACAATTGGGATTTCCTTGAGGCTGACACCAGAAGGTATATAATAATACAGATCTACATTATGTTCCTTCTTATGGGATCCCCTGGCCCTTTACAAACTGCACAAGCATAACAAAACAACACAATAAAACATGCAAACATGTTAATTGAAATATCTATTGTTAAAATTTCAGTGCCTAGGTACTTCCCACCAATAGTCTGCAGTATAAACCAGTGAAATCAGGCTAGTACTACAAAAGCAAACACTACTTTTAATTTTGCAGTCAAACTAGGATGAAACAGGAGGAGAGTGAGCCAAGCCTCTCCTGCTCCTAGTGTAATCAGGTGCAAAGGCATTCAGGCAGTGGCTTCACTCCTGTTTACAAAGTCCAGCTCTGACCCAGCTCCTCAGGTGCATCAAATCAGCCTCAGCTTTGTGGAAACAGGGAAGAAGGCTCCAGTCTCTGAGGCTCAGCAAATTTTGGCCCTGCCTAATTCTGTGGGAAACAGCTTCCCAGTTGGGACCACTGGCTGCCAGCTTTCTACACAGTATTGGGCACTGTCAGCTGGTGTAATATCTTAACTAAGCTGGATGGAGAGGTCTCAAAGGTATTGCCTATCATATGAATACACCAAATCTAGTCCTTTATTAAGGAATCATTTGCTATAATGCAAATAGGCCCTTGCTCCCAGAAGGGAGCAGTCACAGTGCAGTCCTTCATCCAAGCAGGAGCAACAAAAGAAGGGACCTAGATAATCATTGTGGAAAAGCATAGTTCAAAACTACCCAAGCGCCTGACCACCAGGGCTTGAGGCCGCCACTGCTCCCACTGGCATTCCGCTGCGTACCTTGATGAATCCTCTCTCTTGTTCAGACGTAGAAAAGCTGCTGTGAAAATAACACTCCAGGTCACAGCAGATCACTTGGCACTGAAAAATGCTTGTATTCCATTGTTCTTCAGTTCTGTTAAGCTTTTGGCCATCTTCCTAAATTTGACAGTAACATCTGTCAGTAAAATCAATTCTGGATTATTTTTTTTTTTTAAATGTCTTTATATGAACATTCTGCATTTTAAAAAGCAGAAGGCTGATGAGAGCAGTGAAATGAGGGACTAACATATCCCAGTGGAGTTACAGAGAAAGAGGTTAGCAAATGCCTGTGCTGCTGCTGTTACAGCAGTGTGGCTGTAGCTGCAGTGGTCTAAGGATGGTTAACCAATTAACATCTCCCTAAACTTTAGCAGCTTCTATTTCAGAACTGAAAAAGATCTCCAGGGCCACTTCTTGTCAGCTTTATTCCCAGCTGTAGCAGCTGATTTATTCTGAGATATTATTCCCAGAAACCTTCTCTTGCTGGCACTATTAGAGACAGGCATCTGTTTCACTATTTCCAACATCTTGCATTTCACGGACAAGTTTTACCAGACACAAAACCCAGTTTATCATCCTGGACAACTTCTCACAAACAGTTACACAACTGGAACAGCAGCCAACAAGAGCAATGAACTTCCAGCTGGAGTGTAACCACACAGGTCCCACACCTGAGCCTGTCTCCACCAAGACAAGGACATCACCTCCAACAGGAACAGGGTGTTTGCCAGTGCTGGCTGCTCCTCTGGTCCTGCATCCGAACATTTGAGATCTCACTATAAGGCCTGGGAATGGGGATCACGTCACTAAGTGAGAACCCCAGTTTCCGTTCATGTGGTTAGAAAGAAAAAAGAAAAAACCCTTATAACCAAATTTTTGACTGCCAGAGGCTTTCAGCGCTGCAGGTGTCAGTTAACAGCTGTCCAGCAGAGACACACCAGTTTGCTCTGCTTTCTGAATGAGCTGTGCATACAACACTATCAAAGCTTTGACTCAAAGCTATTAGTGGGGAAGGGGATGGCAGACACAGCCTGTGAGACAAACATGAATGCCTGCCCTGCTCAAGCCTGTCTCAGCAGCCATTCAGAAGGACTTTAGGAGATTAGCCCTTTAGGCAGAGAATTTTAGATATCCTTCTTTGATACCACAGAGACATACACCACCAGTTTTCTATCACTGTCAGCAGAAGCTAATGTCAGGCCTCTGCAGGCAGCCCTGTGACCTTCTCTTTAAAGATTTATCAGCTTTACACCATAACACTGATATCAGCGAGCTTTTAAAAACAGCCTCCAAGTGCACAGGCATGAGCCTGTGCACAGTTACCCTGATTAAGCCAAGAACAGAATTGATTCCTTATTGCTAATAGGGGAAACAGAACAAAAACGAAGCTGCCGTAAATAAACCAAAGTAAAGGCCAACTTCTGCCCTCAGCTGTATGTGAGCTGGAAGGGGTCATTCAGGGAAGACAAGATAATTGAGGCTGGGGAACAATGCCAAGGATGGGGCTGCATACCTGCCTCTGTACCTCGCACTGCCCTAGCACCACCAGCAAGGCAAATTCTGCTTATTTCTTGTGTAACCAGACCGACTCTGGACTAGATGGCAGTCAAACAGGGACAGCCGCAGCCAGTCTAGATACGTCCATAGCAGTGGTACAGAAGCTAGACTAGATACCCATAAGCAGGCTAGATGCAGTGGCACAGGATCAGTGTGGAAAAAGTCATCTTAGGTGAGTTTTTCAACAAGGGGGTAAACTTCTGTGCCAGATGCTCTGCTGACATGGGTAGGCAGAGCTCCACGGATATTGGTGCCTCTGCCAGTGGCTGGCAGCTAACGGTTTGGCTCCAAATGGCTTTAACCACATCAGCATCTGCTACATTTCAGGTTGGACAAAGATGACTTGAAGTTCCTCAATTCCTTCAAACCACAGTGAAGGGAAGCCATAAGGGAAAGACTGATGCAGTATATATGTGAAGCAATGAATGAATTTACTAAAAAAGCTTCCCTTGTGACAGCATCTTTCTCTCCATGAGGTTCCACTGCATAGCTGTACTCCCCTTTGGTTTGTTAGCCTTCTTTTTCCTTTATTAAAAATAAAACATTCAAACCCTGCAGCTAATTCAGATGAGAAGACTATAAATATTGCATACATGCTCCACACCAAAACACCATACAGCCTCACAACATTTTCTTTTGGGAAAACAACATTTCCAAAATGCAGTAGTAGAAGGATCATTTTAGGCCACACTGCTGTAACCCAGCCCTTATTTTGCTCCTCCTGGCACTGTTGTACTTCTCTGCGTTTCCCTCCTTAATGAATAACATCTCACAGAAACCTGGCCTGGCCCTTAGCTACTCCAAAACCTGAACCAACACTTGAGTGGGGTTGGCTTTAATCCACCTTGATGCTTTCACTAGTTAAGGACTATGAGAGGCTGTACCTATCTCAGGGCAACTTAGACTATGCTTCTCGTTATCCTGGCAACAGAAAATAAAGCAAATTCTACTAGCAGTAAAAAGGACTGGGAGCAGGGACAATGTCTGGGCTTCCAGGGAAAGCTCCTAGGAGTTTGTTATGAGGGGACTGTGTCCCTTCTCTTACCATCTATTTATTCAGCCAGGACTGGGTGCTTTAGCCACATTGTAAGGGAGAGTCACCCCATTACATCTCATGGGAAACTCATTTTCATATGAGTTCAAGTTTGCTACAACTGAAGGGAGTTGTGCAAAAGGAGCCTGTTAAAATGTAACCAGTCATCGGATGTGCCAGTTAATCATCTACTTTGAAGCTTTTGTCCCCTTTGATAATAATTTTCCATGGTTGCAGAATTAAAGCTTAACTGGTCATTGGTTTCGAAAATGACCTTGTCTGACACGGAATGTATAAGAGGAAACAACAGTAACATGACCTTCTCGTGTAAATTCTAGATGGAGACAGAGGGAAGGAAAATACTGCTGGCAATTTCTAATTGATTCAGCAATTTATCTCAACCAGCCTGTAACCTCCCTGCCCCGATCATCTCCAGGCACCAAAGAAACACTGGTTCTTGCCTCCAGGAGCAGTAGGGTAGTGTCAGTTTACAAAGGCAACCTGAATGCTGTATTTTCTCTAAGAGCTCTACCAATGTGGTTTATTAGACACAAAAGATGCACTCTGGAGAAAACACAGAAACATTACAGCTTTTGGACCTGACCAGTGAGGTGCCAGCAGGCATGGACGCCTTTCTGCTCTGCTGTCCCAAACATGGGGCCAGGACGCTGCTCAAGAAAGGACTGCAGGGACAAGCTGGTTCCAGTGGTGGCAAAGACAGGACGAGCTGAGCGCTTTCTTCCTGCAGTTACTGACCTGTCTTGAAGAAATACGATGGAAACATAATAAAGAAGTATTTAAAAATCCAAACTACAGGTCAAAGAGTTTCTAAACAGATACTGAGCATGACAACCTTCTTCATCGCATCTAGGATCAGTAGAAACAAGAAAGAGGTTAAAACACTGCTCCTCCACCAGACTCACGGTGTTAACACAATTTTACTACTCAAACTGCTGTAACTCCAACATCACCAGTAGAATTATTGTAGCTGGCTAACGATGGGATGGAAATGAATCCTAACTTTCCCTAGACAGACAACCAACACCACAAAGCAAAGGACAAGGATAAGACACAAACATCACCTGATGTGAAAACCTCAACTTGCTACAATACCCATGCCAGACTTCACCTGGCAGCCGGCGTCCATTCAGACGAGATGCTGGGGAGTCAGGGCTGGTCACACACATGCTTACCAGATGAATTTTTTGGGATGGGGCAAGAGTGGAACATAATTTACTACCAGATTTAAGGAAACTTAGTCACACAATAATGTGGATAAGTGAATAGATGGATTGTCAAAACAGAAAAAGCTCTTAGCATGAGTCCGCTCTTTTCAAAAGCGCCTTGCTTTAAGACTTACAACTCCACTTCACTGCGAGTGAAATTTAAGCCTAAAATCCCTGAAAACATGACTCAGTCCAATGAGATGATAAATCAACAAGGTGAAGAAATATCCATTCATTTATGTAATTATTTATCCCATGACCTAAGATAAAATGTAATTTAAGTTGGTCAAAACCATAGGGAGAGTTAAGCATCTAAGGGAATACTTGTTCAAGTAATAATTTTTTTTTTAAAAGGTTTTGGATCAAACCACACTAAAATCAGAAATTTTCAAGACTCCTCACAAATCAAGAGCTCCCCAGCCAGAAAGCCCCTTCTTTCCCTGCTTGTGCCCACTGGTGGTCTTGGTGTCACTGGATACTCGCATTGTGCAGGCTTGGAAGAAACTCCCTGGCAGGGCTGCTGAACTGAAGTCTCCGAGCTTCCCTGGTGCTCTGCTTCAAGCCAGCTTCCCCAGGTAAATTGCCCAACAGCTGGAAACCTGGTGTTTCCAGATCCACTCAGCTATTTTGCCCAGAAAAATGGGATCCCGGGTCACCTACTCAGTAAGATCTTGCTGTTCTAGAGATTGTCCATGAGAAAACTTGGACCTTCATTTCAGACTGCAAAAGTTCAGAGCCTGAAACACCTTGATTTCAGTGACCTCGGTTTCATGGGAAATATACCAACCAACTCCAATGACACTACTTGCAGATACAGCTTAAGATCACATGAGGAAAAAACACACAATAAAAAGTAAGAGAGGATGCTTGGAAGAGTCTTGCAGCTGTGAGGCATCGAGTACTTATTGTTGTGTAACAGGAAAATTCTCCAGTGCCATGAAGAGCACAAAGATGCTGTTTATATTCGCGGCCTGGATTCAGCAAGCTATTTTGTACTAAATTTCCCTGCTGATCCAGCTGCATTGTGATAGCAGGTGTCTGCTAACATCAATCACAAGTTATTGCATTTTTCCCTTCCACCTTCAGGTGTAAGAGACACAATGCATCACTGTACAATAGGAGAGGAAGAAGACGCTGCCTAATTTCCCATAGGATGCAATATTTATCCTGTAACTGTGGATTAACTGAATAACTTGCTAGCTTTGTGTCAAGGCTTGTAAGAAGTAGTGACTAATCCTAGCTAGTGGGGATTAACAATGTTTGCTGTGGGAGATGTGCCAGACTTTTCAATTATATCATGTCTTACAAACAGACTGCAATAGTTCTACATGAATACAACTGTGTTCTTGCCACAGCACAGTGATAACAGGGTACGTCCTTTCTATTTTTTAATGCCACAGACTAGAGCAAGCTCCAGCAAGAACATCACGTGGACGGACAGCAGTACCAGAGCCTGTTCTTCTCTTAGAGCAGGGCAAAAAGAGAAGGATCAGGTGTGCAGCCAGGAAGTCCTGAAGTCACACCTTAAGAAGTTACAGTTGAATGTGCATCACCTGTGCTACCCTCGTAGGTTGGCACACGCACACTCACACACTTTCCAGAAGGAGGGAGCACCAGAAGGCCATACACGGCAGCCTTGAGAAGTGGCATTGAAGACTCAGGCTCCAAGCAGCACACAAGGCCATTTTCACAGTTGTAGAAGATCACGCAACTAGGGCCCTTGTCAACATTAAGGAAAAAAAGCAGAAAGAGGTAAAAACTGCTAAGGAAGAGTGTGACCACTCCTGCTGGTGCAAAAACCATCAGCGGCTCAATTTAGAATTAGTTACAGGAACACAACTGAAAGCAAATGCAGTATCATAGTTCATTAATTCACCACTTAGGTGCTAGGCTTCCTATGGGACCCAACATCTACTGCAGCTGCAAAGCCAAGTGCTTGTGTTTAAGCCCCCTTTTTCAAGCCTGTACACTTTAGAGGAGTCTGGTCTTGGACTGAGCTGCTGACCCATGAAACAGCTACAGATGATGGCTACAGATGAGTCCTCTCTGTAGGAGGACTTCACTCTAAACCAGCTAGTTCAAGTTAAAGACAATCGATCTGAGCAGGACAGCTGGGGTGCTGGTCACCTCGGAGAGGAGGCACTGGAAGCACAGAGGGAAAGACCAGGATGGTAACTGTGGTGAGCAGTACTGCTAGAACTAAAACAGAACTGCAAGAGCTCTCTGACGTTGTTCCACTCACTTTTTATGGTCAGCCACAACACTGGGGCAAATATAAAATAGCAGGTACTAAGCAATCCCAGAGGTCCTTGCAAGAAACCTTTCCCACGTGTCCTTTTCCAGGCAGCTGCACAGGGTAGCTAGAGTTGCAGAACACCACAGTTACAGCTGGGTTTGGATGCCTGGCTTTTGAGGTGTAGTACCCAGTACCACAGACCAATTCTTTGCCCTGCTCTTGACCTGTGTACAGTTAAATTCACTATGCTAGTAGCTAGAGGGCAACAAAACACTGACAGGACATGGCCTACAATGAGAATCCAGGTGCCAAAATACTATTTTTCTGGCCTCTGCTTCTCCCCAAAGCAGCCTCTCACCCTGCGGCACAGACCATGGCACCTGCAGGCTCTGTCCCGGCTAAAGGAGAGTTACTGCAGCAACACTGCAAGTGCTGCAGCGAACCAAGAGCTCCAGCTGCCAAGCGCAAGCATCCCACTGTGTTCTTACCCAGAAACCCTTCCCCATGCAACTGTGTTGTGCAGTGGTGCAGCTCACTCAGCTTTTCATTTCACTGCCTCAGCATAATGGGGAGACACAAGACTCCTTACAGTACAGGAAAGAGATCTGTGATATGGTGCTCAAAGCAGGTTGGAGTGAATTGGCCCATCTTGAGCACTCCAGCTCATTTCCACATACCCACAGCCAGACCAAGGGCTTGACCTAACACCAGTTTGGAGCTTCCATTTGGTTTCAAAGACCTCTGGATAAAAACCAAACCAAAATAAATACAGAAATAAAACAGAGGCTCAACTTGTAAGTATTGCTCTCCCACTCGCTGACCTGACGGAGTCCAATACCCAGGAACCAAACCGCTTGTCTTCTGAGTATAACTCTTCTGCTACTAGGGCTACATTCAGACTCACCCATGGGAGCTTTATGCATCCTACAAGACAAAACCCCCTTTCTGTGCTCCCCCTGGAGCTCTCTTAATGAGCTACATATTAACCTTGATTTCTCCCACATGTATCAGTAGTTATTACTACTTAATAGTGCTCCAAGGTGCTTGGGAGTAACAGTAGCACAGAGGTAATTAGAGGAAAAGGAACATCTACTTGTGAGTAAGGTATACACAGCTGAAAGGAGTATTTTGTAATAGCATGACTGCCCAGTGACAGCTGTTCCAACACACCAGAGATGGGCTAGTCGTTTTTCAGACAGGTGACAGATTGGCCCCTGGTGATTGCATGCACCTCCGCAAGGAGCTTTGCTAGAAAGGCAGAAAAACCCATCACAAAATGGCCCCCAGTCAAGGCCAATCTATGGCACAGGAGACTTTTAAATCCAGATTCTGCATCTAAATATAGAGAGGGGATTTGAAACTGGGTCTTGTGCCTCACCTAGCAGTGCTCTCATCAGACAACTACAGGGAAGAGCACCACCACGCATTGGTTTTCTGACTATTTCTATATGAAATATTCAATTTCTGATTTATTAGTTTAGCTGTAGTTATTTGTCAAACACAAACAGAAGGTGCAAGCAGCTTAAGACAGATTGAAAATGCACCTTCAAAAAAACCACAAGCTTGAAGCAGTATGAATGCCAAAGGTGAGTTTAGGCTTCACACATGTTTTTTTCCAGCTACTGTTCATCACTGGGTCTCTGCTGGCTGATGTGAATGTGGCCAGACACCATCACCCCCATTTTGCAGTCAAGAGAACAGGGGGACAGGGAAGGGAAGGGTGTCTCATAGGCAGCACTGCTGCTCCACTGACCTACGCTCAACCAAAAGGTTGGCCTGGTGAGGTTCTCAGTGCCCATGTATAGACATCTTACTATCAGCAGAGACAAGTTCCTCCTGTTTGTAAACAGTTATTTAAGTAACAAAGTTAAACATTTCCATGTATTTCTCATTCCCACATTCCTACAATGTTACAAGTCCTCCTTGTGATTTTCTGGTTGCTCTGACATTTGCTGGGAGCTACAAGAAGCCTCTCTCTTTTCAACAGGGAGGTCTCCAAGGTCACATAAGCCAAAAGCAGGGCTCAAGCTGCTGCATTCCCCAGGCCTACCCACTTGGGATCCCCATTTGCTTGGCTGCACCTAGCAGCAGGGCTGGGCAAGAAAGCGGAACCCTAAAGTGGGAATAAGGCAGGAGCAGTTGTAGGGGTGTGGACAAGAAGGACAGGGAGACCAGAGGTGGGTAGGCTTGGGGTAGGGAGGAAGGTGGTAACAGTGAGAGCTACTCCAAAAACATTGGGCTTTGCTGCTTCAGATCCTCCAGCAAAACATGGAACAGGAAACCTACTGTCAACCTTAAAGAAAGCTTCGGTCACCTCCAGGCTGCTGCAAAGAGAGCTGCTCCCACAGCGTTTGGAGAGCTGTCTCCACCTGTCCACTCCTGTCTTCCTTGTACTGAGCATTATGTTTCATGAATCATGCACCAGCCTCACTCCTTGATTTATCTGCCAAAAAAAGATTTGCATGGGGTGGCAATTAAAGAGGTAGAATGTGATATTCATCAGTTTGTGTGCCTCGGAACCTGACCACATCCTGGTGCAGCAACTCCTCACAGGTGTTCAGATACTGTGGTAATGGGCGTTTGTACAAAAAATACAACACAACAATTACAGCAACACCCAGTGAAGGAGAACTTGCCTTTCTATGCCACAGAGCTGGGCTCCACAGCTGTGCCCAGGAGGCCAATAGGAAAAGGAGTCATGTACTAATTTCCCCAAAATGTGCTTTAATGAATAAGCTCATTAACTCTATTACCAGGCACTGTTTCCAACCTGCTGTGGGACAGAGGTCCACCAATAGCATGTACATCTGGGGGTCCCAAGCCCAGACACCTTCAAAATGGGCAAGCATCAGGAGTTGGGCAGAAGTCCCACACCATTGCAGCTAGCTACACATGGCTAGTGAAGGCCACATATATGGCTGAGTCAATTACCCATTCCCTTTTTCTCTGTAACTTTGCCTTCCTCCCAAAGAACTATATTGGCACACAAAAGGTGAGAAGAGGACATGGGAGCCACCAACACCACTCTCCCTAAAACTGCAGGAAGCCTTACAGAAAAGCTTTTCCTCTACCAGTGCCCACAGAGCATCTGTCCCAGGACTCTTCCACTCCATGCCCAGACGCTTCCCCAGACTCACAGGGAGCTGAATGCCTGTAACAGAAGAGATTATATCTACAGCGTGCTGTAAGTAGGGTGCAGGAGAGACAAACGATGCTGCCCACACATAGCCTAGGCCTCTGCAATAACAAGGGATGTGCCAAATGAAAATGGAGCTAAAGCAACTTCTGCCTGAGCCTTGCACCAGACTGGCTTTTTCTTCTGGCCCTCTATCAGGATGGCTCGCAGGCTCACCCCAGTCATATCTACCTCCAGAGATCCATTCTGACCTCCAGGAGAGGCGTGCCTGTCCTCACCTCCACGAGGTAATCCATCCTTCCTAACCATTTCCCACAATATTTAATATTTAATGACAGTTTGGGATGTTCCTTACAAGCAGCCCCATCCACTCACCATGAGAGTCTGCAAACCTTTTGCCCAGTTCTTGCATCCCAGTGCACTCCTAACACCACAGAAACAATTACCACGATCACCATGCTCTTCACTGGACTTGCAAGCAACAAGGGACTTACACAGCCTCCTACAAAGGTCAGGCTCTCATAGAGCTGAATTACAAATTTTCCCTAGGACTCTGCTGTACTTGACAAAGCACAGTTATTACACCATCAAAAGCAAGAGGTGGGAGAAGAAAGAGGAGGTTCTTCAGAGAAAGGGGAAGAAAGGATATGGGCTGGGCAGTTCCATTGCCCACAGTTTTTTGATCAACCTTCAGAGATTTCAGTCAAATGCAGGATTGTAATGAAAATGTTACAGTGGATAATATTTTACAAATATAAACTGTACACACCAGGTACTCAGTATGCATACTATATAAAAATACTTTAAGTAATTTTGTACTAAAACCCATACTCTCCTGGAAGCAAGTAAAAAAGAATATACTCATATTCTTTGTTTAGCTCGCTTCCTTACATAAGGTTCGTATTTTCTTCTAACACAGTGGTCAGAGTTGTGAAATACAAATAGTTTCTCTTTTTACTCTTCATCATGATGTACAATATTGACTGCTCCCACTCACTAAGATTACCTGTATTTTGTAAACAGAAAATGCACTTTAGCAATGAAGATTTTTTTCAAGGCTTTCACAATTCTGCTGATGTAAAACTTTGCATTGATCTATTAAAATCCTCTAAGTACCTTCTAAAAGGCCATACTCCTTTTCATGGCAACAACCATGGTCTTTAACCTGTACTTTTCACCACCATTACAAAACCTTCTCCTTCCCCCAGACCTACTACACCACATTTTTGACCAAGTTAGTTTCATTTGAGAATATTTGACTTGTGATGACCCAAATATTCTGGCAAACATTCCCTAAACCTTGGTACTTTTCTCATTTTCCAGGCTTGATGGTCTAAGCATTCTGGTGCTTCTTGTCCAGAGAGACAACAGCTGTATCATTTGTGAACCTTCCTAACAGGTTGGTTTCATGCTTGCCTTTCTAGTATTTAGATAAACATTTTAGCAACGTTAGATATTGTTTAAAAGTCTAGTCCTGTACAGTATAAACGTTATCTAAACATATTTTTGTAAAAACCCTGTATGAAATGCCCGTGTCTTTCAGGTCCTCAGTATACACCTGATTTCTCTAAGTATTGATTTTGGGTATGTCTTAGTAAAGGACCTCTCTGCTGCTTCTATTCAGCCAGCACCACTGGAGTGTTCGGCTTCTCAGGCAAGAATTGAATGCTTTTTTTTTGGCACTAGAATAGCTGACATGATATTTTTAAGTTAGCTATGTCAGTTATTATGTCAATATTTCAACTTTTCCACTGACTTGGGAGTTTAGTGCTGCTTTTGTTGCTTTTCCACTCTAATGTTCTAATTCCTCTTCAGCAACACACCCCACATACACACACTCTCCCATTCGTTCAGCTGTTTAATAAACCATTTCCACAAGTATTGTCATGTAACCTATGCCAGAAGCATCAGCTGTAGATTTTATAGCTGTTACTTAGCTGATATAAATATCATCACTCAGTCTTAATTACCAAATTTTTGCAATATACCTTTAGTGTCAACAATTACACTATTTAAAATATGAACCAGTCACTATTGGTACAGCATTTTCTCATCTGAAGAGAGATTTAATAGATTTTTCATGAACTACAGAAGCTTTGGAGAAATTAGTCTTTGAAACCTAGACTGTCCAACTAGACTGTTTCTCAATTACAACAAAGAACAGGCTGTTTCTCTCAACTAAGACTACTAAGAATGCAGTTGCTCCCTTCAGCATTGCTTTAATAAGCAGATGGCCTCTGGTCATTTCTTCAATGTGGAACATATAACAGTTGGAAATGGAGGTGGTTCAATGCGAGCACTGCCTTCTTGTCCGTGTCCACACCAGAAACGAGTTAGAGGCAACAGGCTGGCCCTGATTCCTGCCTTGTGCTAGGAAGTGGCACTTTTAGAGCAGGAGACATCAGGAAAAGGATTCTTTGTATTGGAGATGATGCTTCTTTTTTGTGTTACCACAGTGAAAAGGTATAAGTTGATGTCACATCTTTGCCTAATAGTTTTCCTTCCTTCTCTCCTTCTGATTCAGTTTTGGGCCTCTTGCTACAAGAGAGACATTGAGGGGCTGGAGCGTGTCCAGAGAAGGGCAACGGAGCTGGGGAAGGGTCTGGAGCACAACTCTGATGGGGAGCAGCTGAGGGAACTGGGGTTGTGTAGCCTGGAGAAAAGGAGGCTGAGGGGAGACCTTATCACTCTCTACAACTGCCTGAAAGGAGGTTGTACTGAGGTTGGTGTTGGTCTCTTCTCCTAACTAACAAATGACAGGACAAGAGGAAAGGGCAGCAAGTTGCACCAGGGGAGGTTTAGATTGGACATTAGGAAAAATTTATTCACTGAAAGGGTTGTCGAGCATTGGAACAGGCTGCCCAGGGAAGTGGTTGAGTCACCGTCCCTGGAAGTATTTAAAAGATGTGTAGATGTGGTGCTTAGGGACATGGTTTAGAGGTTGCTTAAGGACATGGTTTAGAGGTAGACTTGGCAGTGCTAGGTTAATGGTTGAACTTGATGACCTTAAAGGTCTTTTCAAACTTAAATGATTTTACGATTTTTAAGAAAAGGTTTTCTTCTCCTGTTCCCTTCAATATTTTAATACCACTTTAAAAAGCTGAGGATTGGATAAATGCCCCTCCTCCTTTTGTCCAACACTTTCCCTATGCTTTAGGCTACCTTCTCCTATACCTAGTGGAGGCTTCTTCCTACACACTTGCCGCTGCTATGTGTTTACATCACTGCACAGATTAGGTACCTAAAATATCTTGGATCATGTTTCCTTAGAGACACCATCTCAGTGAAATGACAACAAAGAGCCTAAGAACATTTCTGCAGGTGTCAGAGGTGCCCAGCTGGAAACCTTCCCAAACGGGGCACTGGGATGCCCAACACTGCAGCCGTCCCCGCTCCTCCCTGAGGACCCACTCCTGGCTGCAAGCGGACACGGCACAGTCCTCTCATTGCCTACAGCCGCTCAGCACAGCTTGACTGACTTCTGTGCTCTGGAGTCCCACCACCGCTGGCTCTGGGAGGGAAAAGCAGCAAGTGCTCTTCAGCAATTTCTCCTCTGGCTGCTCCCTTCTGCCAGGGCACCATTGCCAAACATCACCATGATGTCACACTGTGATGTCACCACTATGCAGCATGGGCATCACAGTGACTTGTCACAAGATCCCATTGGAACCCACCGTCAGCCGGCGCCAGTTGGCCTTTGCTTGCTGACCGGCAGGACAAGGCCTGGCTGTCCAGGGCGATGGCCAGCGAAGGAAACTTCGGTCCAGCTGGGACAAAGGAAATGAAGAGGGAGCCGTCTCCCGCAGAAACACCACCCCTTTCTGCTCCGCACGCGCTGGCGCAGTCGGCAGGCACGACTTCCCCTGGCCCTGCAGGACAGGGGGAAAGAGCACCCGGCGACGCTGCCGTACGAGCGAGAAAGGAGGAGCGGGATGTCCAACCCGGCCGTGACAGACACGGCGCCAAACGAGTCCCTCCCGTTTCCAGCGAGAGCGTGGGCGAAGCCCATGGATTCTCAGCCCTCTGCTTTCCCCAGAAGCTTTGGAAAATGGTGGAAAGTGACCGGTTTCAGTCCATTTGGTGGAGTGAGGGTGGAAAATGCGTGGCCATCAATGAAGAACTCTTCAAAGAGGAGGTGCTGGGCAGGGGAGGACCTCTGCGGGTTTTTGCCACGCAGAGCATGAAGAGCTTCCTCCGACAGCTGAACCTCTACGGATTCACCAAAATGCAACGGGATTTCCAAAGATCTGCCTCCCTGCCTGAATTCCTGGCAGAAGAAGCAGCAGCTTCTGCTCACAGCCAGGTACAGCAGTTGCTCTGCACATCAGCTAATGTTCACAGTAGTCTTGGGGCAGGGACGGACCTTCACATCACATAAGGCCCTGTAATACGGGAGATGAGGACGGTACTGAGTGGCCTGGTTTTAACTTCCTTCTCGGGTGGCTTTCAGGAAGGTTTGAGTTAGTCTTTTTGACCAGTAGAAACACCGATAAAATACAGTTTGGTCATACCCACTGAGTTTGAACCCATTACACGGAAAGACAGACTCAGCGTAGCCTGAGTTCTTGTACTGTCTTTGCTACGTGTCTTGCCGTACCAAACCTGAGACCTTCCTGCGGCACCTGCTGAATGCCGAGAAGACGCACCTAAGGACCACAGTACTACCTGCCTGCTCATATCCACACTGAACTTGCTGGAAAGTCCTGGTATTTGGCTTTCGAAAGCAGTTCTTCTGCTTTTGGAAACTCTACACTGCTCTGCTCCTGGACGGCAAAAACGCAGGGGTGACAATGCCTGAACAGAACCGTCATGTAACGTTTTAGCCTGAGCTTTAGGTTTCAAAGGCCCCTGAGAGTCCTTTTCAATATCCCTGCTCGTCTTTTGCAATTTCAAGTCTTAGTTCTCGTAGCTTGGGCTTTTCCAGTCTTGGGATGGTGGCAACTAATTCTTCTCCTCTGCTTTTTTTAGATCCTCTACTACTATAACCCCAGCTTTAACAGAGAGCATCCCCACCTGCTGGAAAAGTGCAAGAGGAGAGTTGGCGTCAAACGGAGAGCCCCAGATGCGCCAGAGGTGGACGGAAGGCACCCCTCCAGAAGCCCAGAGGGTCAGCCCGCAGGGGACACGCAGGCGTCTCCACCCGAGATGACCGCACCCGCCAAGCGACGGGCTGAAGCACCTCCTGGCCACAGCAGCGCCCATCCATCTCCACCGGCAGCCGCTCCCACACTTCCAGAGCTTGCCGGAGCAGCAGGCAGCGAGAGGTTCATCCCTCTGGGGCTCTTCTTTCTACCACCACCCAGCAGCCAAAGCCCCGATGGCCTCCGGCGTGCTGCTAATGCTCCTCCATGGTTTTCAATGCCCATGCTGGCAGCAGCCTCAGCTCTGCTGAGGCCAAGGCCACCCCACAGCCAAAGCCCAGCAGTCCCCCACTGCCCCACCTGCACCTGCAGCCCCAACCCTGCAGACGGACCCCAGCGCGGCACAACCTAGAGAGAGCACAGAGAGCCAGCAGCAAGCCACGAGTGCCTAATTAACAGCGCTGCTAACAAACAGAGCTTAATAGAGTTGGGAAGAAACAGAGCCTAGGGGAGTTGGTAATAAACTCTTTGGACTAGAAACCTTTTCCAGTTGTCCTGTCCTGTTTGTACAGCAGAAGCCCAGATTGAGTTTATAGACTCACCAGACTTTCACCCATTAAATTAGAAGCAACGGGTCCACAAGCACTTTAATCATTTCACCTAACAGACAGGCTTAAGTTTTTAGATTTTTTAGCTTTTACGCTTCTATTCTAGCCCTAAATTTAAGAGGGATCATGTCCAGCTGCTGTAAAGGTGCAAGCCAATAGTGGGATGCAAAAGGAGAGTCCCGGCTGCATCGTGCCCGGATGCAGAGCTAGATGAAAAGCACTCCAGAAGCCACCAAGATCTTCAGGCTGCATGGGGAACCGCTGCTGAGGTGGAGAAGGAGGTGTTTGCACCAGCTCCACTGCAGGACATGCGGGTGTCTGCTCGCAGAAAGTCCATACTCGCCAAGGTAAAGCAACTAATCGCTAAAGCACATCCCTGCATCTGCAGACCCCACACACCTCCAGACACAGCTGCTCCCCCACTTCCCAACCCTGCTGGAGCAGCAGGCCAGGAGAGCTTCTGGGCTGCCCCATCCCTGGCACCACCACCCAGCAGCCAGGCCCCAGCTGGCCTCCAACCTGCTGCTCCGGCACCGCACCAGGCTGCACCTCCCGCACCACAGCTGCGGCCTTTGGCACCAGGGCTGGGCTTTCCCACCTTCCCCCCATGCAGCCCGGCGCAGCGGCTGGGCTGGTCCCCTGGGCTGGCCTCTCACCCCTCTGCAAGCCCTGGCTGGCACTGCCCGTGCTGGCAGCAGCCCTTGCCATGGCCGTGCCAACGCCATCCCACAGCCAAAGCCCAACAGCCCCACATTGTCCCACCTGCACCACCAATGCTGCAGCTGCAGGCAATAGGGCTGAACCCAGCATGGCACATGGCAGAGAGAGTAAAGATAGTCACTACAGAGTGAATAGAGCCTAATAACATTGGAAATAAGTAGGGTCTAATAGTGTTATTAAGAAATAGAGTCTAATAGAGTTAGCAATATATAGAGTCTAATAGATTTTATAATAAATAGAGCCTAATAGAGTTGGTAATAAACTGTTTGAACAATAAACCTTGTCCAGTTGTCCTGTCCTGTTTGTACAGTGGAAGCCCAGATAGAGTATTTGTTTCGCCACTTGCTTCAAAGTAGAAGCAAGTGGTCCACAAGCCATTTAATGATTTTCCATAACAGTTAAGCTCTAGATTCTTAGCATTACTGAATAAAAGTTGGATAATATTTACACGATGTATGCACCGAGGATGTTCTTTCCAATGCAACTTTTGAGTAAAAGGGGTATGCCATCAAAAATTTCAGAGACTACAGCTCTAAGGAATAAGATTTAAACAATTGCCCTAGTTATTTAAGGACATTTTTTCATAAGTTTGTATCAAAACCATGTGTCATTACCCTTTTTAAGGCAACGCCTTTCAGAGAAAGCATGGGGATTACTCAGAGGCAGGTCCTGACCAGTATAGCTGTGTATAAGCAAGCAAAGGGAATGGAGGGAGAGTAATTTGGCTGCTTTTTGGATGGGAAAGCATCATCTTGGTAGTCTCAGGAACAAAGACCATAAGTACAGCTTGCAACCATCTGACCCCAGGCTATGAGTTGCCCTTCCAAGAGCACAACAGGACTGGGTGTGGGCAGTGCTGAGCAGAGATTCCGCAGCAGAACGTGAGCTCTTCAGGAAGTGGTGTCTGACTCAACAGTGAGGCAGCATGCAAGCACAGCATTAGGGCACTGCACTATTTTAGGGACTAGATCTTGGACGTAATGTAACACATACAGCCCAAACTAGAGACATCACCAAAGGCTCTTGGGGAAAGGCCTATTCCCAGTGATTTGATGATAGGCAAATAGCTACTATTTATTCTTCCAGAGCTTAGTCACTTTGGAAGTTTAAGCAAGAAGTGTTCTTCACTTCTGGTCCTGATAAACCAGGTGATATTGTTCCGAATGGTTTATCAGCAGTGCCTTAGAGAACACTGTTTCAATAGAGAGATAAAGCTTGCGTGCATATAATTTCTTCAGTGACCACTTTGGATATGAAGTGCTATTTAAGTGCAAGATCTTATCTGTGCATAATCACAAACATATTGGCTTCTTAGCAGGCTTTGCCCAACATCATGCCAACTCTCCCAGTCTTGCTTTCTCTATTGTAGCCTGTTCCAAAGGGACATAGCAGAAGACTCACACTACTTTGCTTACCAACTATAAGCCATGTAAATAGATGAGTGCTTCATTTGCATGCACATCTATCTGATAACAGCATGTAGAGCAAGCTTACAAAAAAAAAAAAAAAACAAACCACACACCAAACCACAGACCTCATCTTTCTCCTCAGGAGGTGGGACTCAGTCTCCAGAAAGTGGCTGTGGGATAGAAAAGGTCATCTCCTGTGCACAGGCACAATATAAGCCTTAGATGTGAAATGCATTTATTCTGGGTGTTTGATCCGATATATCACAAGAGACCTCTTTCTCTGATGTTAGGTTGTTCTACTCCCTCAAGATCAGTATCCTCCTGGACACTAGAAAATGGACTCACTCAAGCTTATTAGTCCCTTCCCTGACCTGTGAGTCCCCGCTGTCACCAACCACGTACCCTGATGCCTCCAAACCCAAGTTAGTCTCACTGTCATACTGACCAGCTTCTCTTCATGAAATAGTCTAACAAGCACATAACTCTCAGTCTCAGCAGCTTAGCTAGAAGTCTGTATCTGATTTTAAAAGAACCACCTGCATGTTGTACAGAAAAGTTGCTGTTCTCTCTTACAGTCAGGGACGGGGAGGTGTAGGGGGGAAGGAGGAAGACCTTGAACCTTCCTGTAAGTGATAGCTTTCACCCATATTTTCAGCCTTTTAAAAATTCTGTTCAAGTGAGAAATACTACAGCCAGTGTGTCCAAAGAACTTTGCTTCTATAAAGGCCAGCCAAGTCCAACCAAAAGATCTCTTTCAACTTCAGTGGTGGCTGGATTTGGCCCTTAAACTGCAGCAGTTCAAGGCAACGGGCACCAACAGAACAAACTAAGATATCATTATTGTTGCTGAAGTTGTAAGCAGTTTTTTAATGATTTGGAAGAGCACTATTGTTAACAGCTTAGTTATACTGTAATATCCATCAAAAAGACATTTACCTAAATTTCCTGCACACCGATACTGATCAGAAGAGCCTTTAGATCATGGCCCTGTTTCCTATAGGCACATATAAATGTGTCTAGAAGAGCACTGTCATGATTCAGTGACTGTTTATATCAAACTGCCTAGGTAAGTACTGAATTTTCAGAAGGATCCAATGAAAAACAAAGCCAAATGCAAAATATTTGGGAAATACAGGTATTTAGAAATTAGATTACAACATCCATGTCAGAAATATCTAGAGTTGTAAAAGAGTCAGGTAAATTGCAACATCAATTCTACCAAGTAACCCTTCCTCTCCAAACTCACTTTGATGTTCTAGTCAAATATTTCAGACTACAGATCAAACCCAACTCTTTTTTTGGCGGAATTGTTTTTATGAAGAATTTCAGGAGTCAAGGACTTGTGGTTTTGCTTCTGTAGACCAGTAAGCAGGTTTGCAAAATAATAGCCACCACAACTATAGAGCAGGGAGCACACGTAGCACTGACATTGCATTCATCTCCTGACCAGCTCTGGGCTCTGTGCAGGAAGGAGTGCTGTGCCTGGTATGGGAGACTTCAGAACACATACTTGTCTTGACAGTCTCTTACAATTTGTAAAATTTTCTCCCTTTCCTAGCACTGCCAGAAAGACTGGATTAGCGTTTAAGCTACATATATATATTCTCACAGCTGCAGGTTCCCGGTGCCTGTGTGCGCTTTCAAGCATCCACATCAGTCAGCACAGCAAGTTTCTACAGCTATAGCTCAGAAAGAATTATTTTGCACTAGAGAAAAAGCTAGAGTATGGCAGCTTTGCAGCTTCTTCCAACTGGAAAGGAGTTGCTGTGTTCCCAAAGACATCCTCCCAACTATGCCAGGGCAGTCTTTCTGCAAGAAGAGCTTTCTTCAATGGATACTACACAAATAAAAATACTAAAAATGCAGAAGTTTGACACAAACCTCCAAAGGATAACACTGTCTCATGGGGCAGACACTAGTCTTCTCCAGAAAAGCACACATTGCTTAGCTTTCTCCTCTCCCTGGAACAGCTAGACTGGGAGCATCACGTACCTTTACCCTGACCTCCTCAAGGTGCACAACTCAGGAGATGACCTTGCTTTGACAGGCAGGTCTGACTGTCTGAGGCTGAATGCTTGCAATCATAGCAGGGCATCGAGAACAAACCTTGCACCAATTCTGCCACTACCTGGCAACACTCCGTGACTGAACCCCTTAAAGGCTGTGGGGAGCTCAAGGACTGGAATTTGACTACTGTGAGGGCTGGGAACCCACCAGGAGTGTTTAATGTCCATGAGGTTAACATTTCTGACACAGAAGAGCCTGAACTGACCAAAAGTTAACAGAGAAATTGATTGTTCAAGGTACGGGGACAGAATGGTAGAAATAGGGCCTGGAAAAAACAAGTGTTTGTTCTGCTTGGAAGACAGGATACCACCCTGGGGGGTTACCATGGTACCTCATGCACTAGGATCTAGCTTTTCCAGAGTATATCAGCACTATCCTGCAGGGATTTCCTCACTCTTGAGATCACATGTTGCAGCGTGTGACAGCCTACTCATGGATTTCTCCGCAGCACATCCCAGGCCCTGCTACGGAAAACCAAGGACTTATAAAGGAAAAAAGAAATAATGGCACTTTTTCAGTTCTCCTACACTGTTGGTTTGCTTGTGTCATGGATTCACCCTGGGGCATCGGGCAACATACTTTGCTCCTGTCCCCAGCTAAGGTCAGGTAGACCTTTCCACGTGACCCATGCCAGAAGCAAAACACTTAAAGGAAAGCAAGGGAGAGAGACTGGCTTGTCTGTGAAGCAGCCACAACACCATTTCCAAGATACTGAGGACCTCAAATGAATGGAGTTCTATCTCTGTATACACTTAATTATCTCATTTAATCCTAAAATAAACAGCAGGAAGCGTAAATAACTTTATGGCAACATATCAAACAGGACAAGAGAGCCAAACAGTTTCCCTCTCCCTCTCCAACCCTGATAATTCTGTTTCAGGATGCCTCTAACCACCATTCCCCTTCCTCTGAAGGGGATTTTTGGGGGTGAAAGAATGTAGGTGGAACAGGAACTCCTCCAAGAGAAGGGAGGAGTCACAGGCCTCATGGGGTCTCTCTCAGAGATGGCTCATTGGCCATGGACTACTTTAAATTTAAATGCTTTCTGTCCCTCGGCACCTTTTTTTGATAAAATATATTGACAGAATAAGCTGTTACAGCAATGCATCAGGAAGCAGAGCACATGATGCTAACCACTGAAGTCACATATAATTCACTGGAAGCAAGGCAAACTTCTCTTCATGGGGAAGCAGGGCCACATGCTCGACAAGGAAAGCTGGTCTAACCCAGGCCAGGTGAGACTGGAAGAGAAGGTCACATCCTGGCTATGAAACAGGAAGGCAGACAAGGACTCTGTGCAGACCAGAACTGTGGAGGGAGATCAGTTAGAGGTCAGGAAAAGCAGCATCCATGACCATCCAGGGGGAGGGTGGTGTTCCCAGGACAGCCTGTTGCACAGCTTCTGAGCACGGTTTCAGTGCAGTCCTTTACACATCATAGCCTCACCCTTTGTTTCAGGCTCCTCTTCCTCCCTCCCTCTGCCCGCAGCGCAAGGGGCAGCACACTGCCTGGGAACTGCCAGGGAGAAGCAAGAGAAATAATCCAAGCATCTTCCCAGACTGCTTGGTCTGAGCAAGGAACTGTCTTCTTTTAGGATCAAAGAGGGGCTCCAGCTGTCCCCATGAATAAGGGGACAAATTCTGTCCGTGTCAGCTAGTCAATGGCCTCCTCTTTCTCCTCATGCAGGACCCCTGACTCCCTGCGCTCTCTCTAGTCAGTGGAAAGGCAGAAGAACTTCAAGAGGTAGATTCAGCCCCCTAAAAGTCAAAGCTGACTGCAGCAGGCAGGCATTGTGGGCAAAGGGAGAACATGCCCCCAGTACAGTTAAATGTTGAAGATCAGGTGATGGGAACCTGCCAAGAGGCTTATGATCCTTTCCCCTTCAGAGAGGGACAGTGAAATTGGGCAGAGACAGTGATGGGCCGATTTGACTGCAGGGAGCTCCTGCTTAACATAGCTGTTCTAAGGCTGCCACAAAGTATTTTCTTTATAAAATACTGAGTAGAAGTAGGTGCTAGCAAAATTGAGGGGAGAAAGAAGCCTGGGGAAGTACTAAAGACTCCGATATATCTCTAGCAAGAAGCAGTGCTCCCTCTTACTAAATCAAGTTCGATCTGCCAAAACTTTTGTTGGTCTGCTACTTTAAATGGATAAATTGTGAAAGTTTTTAATCACAGAAGAGTGATTTAGGAGACGGAGTTAAACAGACTTTCCTGAACCAGTCACGTCTCTGTCTGGTCTACAGCAGGGTACTTTGTTGGGAGAAGGCAGGAGGTTTCTGGCCAGTACCGTGGGGCTCAGCAAAACGCTCCCCAAGCCAAGGGGACCACAGGACAGCTGTGACTGTCAGAATGGCTTTGTTTTCTACACATGCCACAGAGCATGCATTGAGACAGAGGTGATTATTAATTTTGTCATATGAAACAAACTGTATGAAATTATTAAGACAAACTAGAGAGTCTAGTCCTGACATGGTCTTTAATTCTGAAACCAATATTTATCTCTGTGTGACAGAAGAGGAAAGATTGGTAGACTGTAATAAAAGGGAAATGAAGGTTCAGGATAAATTCCATTTCCCTGCTGTGCACCAGTTACAGTTAAGATACCAACAGCTTGGAGAGTATACAAGAAAAAGTGGAGAAAAATTATAAACATAATATAGGAAGTTCAGAGCTTCCTGTCCTATTCTCAGCTACTCAAAAAGGGATGATACATACTCTGTTTTCCACATCCTGCTGTGTTACACTGTTGACAGAGCCTCTCTTATTTGCCTGTTGGTCCTTTAACAACAAGCCATACATGTACGGTATCACCAATTCCTCCCAATCTCTCTATCGATGCCTGCAGTCAGGATGGGCCATCTGGGAAGACTATCAGAAGTAACAGCAGAGAATGGACGAGATACATTCGCAACCTTCTCCCTCATGAATCCCGGTGCCCCAGGCAACAGCAAGAGTTTTGCCTATTGACTTCATAGGCATGTGTGTTGAATACAGATACCAGCTAAGCACAAACAGGGATAAAATCCCAAATTATTCATTCCTTACAATCTTTTGCAATGAGCTCAAGGACAGCTCCTGCACAGTGGCAGCAGCAGTTCTGGCAGTGGCAACGTCATTTAAGCCATGCATTAGTGGCAGGCCAGCAGTGAGATTGGTGCCAGCAGGAAGTCGGGCCTAGACAGATGGGGAATCTTTAGACTCGTGGCAGTCTCAGACCAGAAACATCATCTCTCTCAGGATGCACCTGAAAACACTGAGACAGTGGGTGAAGGAAGCAGACAAGGGGCATAAGCAAGAACAAGGTGAGAGTCTACTTGAGTTTTGCCATATCTCCCCAGCTGTCTGTATTTTATGGCCTGTCAGTATGTTTGCAATCAGGAAAGAAGCAAGGAAGAGCCCTTTCCCATCATTTAAATTCATCTGTCCCAAACACCCACTCAGAGTGGACCCCAGGCTGAAGAGGTCTGGCCAGGTTTGCAGACCCCATGTGAACAGGCCAGTCATCATGGAGGAAAGGGAGACAAATGTCTACAACAGACGGGCACAGTAGTCTCTGTAAGCAACTTAGTCATCTGCTCCTGTTCCCTAACACAACCTGTCTGCTCAAAATTGGGTGGAAAATCCGGGATGACTGGGCAAAGGCTTCGCACACCAAGTGACTCACATACATACCACCTGTGCTGCTCCGAATTTTCTCAAGCCCTCATATCCTGGGAAACTGGCAAAAAAGTTCATTCCAAATATTAAAGAAAACAAGGTTAAAACATGCTAGTGCAAATCCAGTCTACACAATTGATCCATTACGTTCAACAGGAGTCTTTTCTCTGGCTTCGGCAGGCTGATTATCAGGCCAAAGTTAAAGAAAAGGGAGAGAAGATCACCAACTTCTTGAATTCATACAGTTTAGAGCAGCTTTGATCTAGCCATGCTCCCTGATGCTGAAGAGGATAGGACAACAGCCACAGAATGCTATTATGTTTTCAGTACACCACAGCATGTCGGGTCTGTTGCGTCACTCACACTACAGCCCTCAACACTGGATATAGAGGAGAAAACCCATGAGAACCATTCACCTTGAAATACAGCTTTCTCCACAGGACACTAAACACCATTTAACTGTGTCCCTAAATTCACATGCATGAGCAACCTCACTAAAAGCAGCTGGTGCTCAGCTTCCAACCTTTGTTAGATCAAGGCTCAAAGGGCAAACTAAGCCTTGTCTAGAAAGCACAATTCTGATTTGCAGTATGGTTACAGAAATGCTTCTCCCAGCTGAAGCTACACACCTCCTAGCTTCTATTCCAGTGCAAATTCCAAGGAGCAAATTGAACCACGTGCATGTCCGGGGATGAGGCAGATAAGGGGAATAGGGAGAAGAGGAAATACAGGGCAAGCCTACACTGTACAACAGAGCACAACACAGTATTGCCATGGCGGTGCTGAGAAGCTGGTTTGCCCTGTCCACACATGCTGAGAAGTACAAAAGAATATATAATGAACCAAAAATAATCATAACATGTAAAACTCTGACATAGCAAAATCTAGGCACAACATCATTCTGCTGGTCAGTGGCCATATCAAGTGATTCCTTGGCACACATGTAATACATAGGCTGGTAGGAGCACAGCGTTACAAGTAAATGTAAGGCAAGCAGAAGACAGTGGAGGAGAGGGGTGCACTTCCACCACAGCCCTTGTTGGGAGGGGGAAAGGATGAGTTGTTGTTGTAGTCTGTGAATTGATACACTTTGGGGCAGCTGTAGTAATCCCTAGGAAGACAGGAAGAATTTAAACAATGACAACTATTGAGTGTTAAAAAGGCCAGTTGAGGAGCGTGGTAGAGGGTTAAATCATGTAACAAAATGGACTGCTCCTATAGCTTGCTAGTACGCTGCACAGTCTTGGAAGCCGTCTCCAGGACCTGAGACAGGGGGAAACGCACACCCATGCAACACAGCCGTTCACAACACTCATCCCAAGGGCCACGTGTCCTTCCAGCTCCTGTTTGTCCCCTACATAACTTAAGGCAGCCATGTCCTCTTTACTTCCCCAAGGGCAGGATGGAGGAGGTGACACAGGGTCCTGCCTGTATTCCTCTCCCTGCTCCAGCCAACATGCCACCAGCTGCAAGGGACAGACCTCAGGGATGGCCCAGTACCCTGCAGTGGAGCACTGAAAGGAGCTGGAAGGAGACAGACCCACAAAGGCCTGACTTCTTACTCTTATTTGATTGCCATTTTTTCCAGGAACTTGTTAAAACTGCAAATAAAGTGAAGTTTCAAATGGATTTTTGTGCCAAAATGGGGGGGGGGAATAAGCTCCTCTTCATAAAAAAGGGAATCATATGTCCACAACTTTAAACTTGTTTTCATAAGTCCTTTCAGAACAGGAAATTCATTAAATTTGATCTTTTTCCACAAAGGTCTCACTTTCAACAAAATTTTCTAATAGAAACACTTTAATGGAAACATTTGTGGCCAGCTTGCGTTTTATTCTATTCCTAGGACATGCACCTTATGGGCCAGGAAACAAGATGGTAGTTGTAGGGGGGACAGACATTTTTCACTTTAGGAAGCAACAGTTTTGCTTAAGCACCTTTCTCTCGCCCAACAATCGGAAATGTTCTATTTCACATTTAATTTCTATTAGCAAAGATTTTAATAGCTTCATGGAAAGAGGCTGAGGCTGGCACTTGACTGTACTTCTGCCTCCCCAGGTTCAGAACTGAGCCTTGACACTTATACATGATTTCACCATTTCACCACTCAAACAAACCAAAAGCCAAGCCTAGTCCTGCCAATATCCAATTTCTGGAACTATTAACCATTCCCTATTGCTGTGGGCCTTCTTTGCAAGTGAGACTGGTTAATCAACAGCTGCAGGTCTCTATCAGTATTCTTCTGCTCTTCGAATCCCTCCCAATGTCTTTGTCCCCACCAGCATCTGAAAGGAGCCAGTACATACACAGACATCACAATCAAATGCATGCCAGGACAGGAAGGACAAAGTCACAGATATGAGAAGATGGGATTATCTGCTTGGCTGCTGCTTGCTCTGAAAAAGTTGCAAAGTCCAGGACAGTAGAACTTCCACTGAGCTTGCATTTTCTGTGATGTAACTCTCTTAAATTATTAAAAAAAAATAAAATTAAAAAACGCAAACCTGCTGCTGACAAAATCCCATGTAAACTATGTCCCTTGTGACTAGGCCTGTTAGAGTCCACTAACATGCTGAGGAGCTGGAGGCTTTTGTTCAGCAAATAGATTAAGCATGTGCCTGTTTCAACCTTAGCACAAAGGAAGGGGTTATTCCTCGGGGAAGCTCTGAGAACTAGCTCTTCCTGTGCATGGCCACCATGCCCACTAGCTTCACCCTCTCTCTGTTCCAGGTGTCCCAGAAACAGAACAAAGCAATTGCTTCTCTCTAAAGAGCCATCAGCAATAAATACAGCAAGGCAAGCACACAGCTAAGTAGCCAAGATGCAGATGTACGGGGGAAGCATGGGCTCTGTTGCTCCACTTCTTTCCTCCTGACTGCATTCTCTCTCTCTGGGTAACCTGTTCCAGTGTTTCACCATGCTCATTGTAAAAAATTTATTCCTTATATCTAGTCTAAATCTACCCTCTTTTAGTTTAAAACCATTACCCCTTGTCCTATCACAACAGGCCCTGCTAAAAAGTTTGTCCCCATCTTTCTTTAAGCCCCCTTTAAAGTACTGAAAGGCTGCAAGAAGGTCTCCCCAGTGCCTTCTCCAGGCTGAACAACCCCAACTCTCTTAGTCTTTCCTCACAGGAGGGGTGCTCCATCCCTCTGATCATTTTTGTGGCCCTCCTCTGGACCGCTCCAACAGGTCCATGTCTTTCCCACGCTGAGGGCTCCAGAGCTGGACAAGGTACTCCAGGTGGGGTCTCACCAGAGCGGAGTAGAGGGGCAGAATCACCTCCCTCATCAGCCACATTACACCTGATACAGGGTAATGTATCAGGTGTACATGCAATGTACATCTGCAAGGCCGTGTCCAAACAGGAGCTGTATACAAGTCACACTCCCACTGCTAACAGTGCATTAGGATGGAAAGAGTTCAAAATAATCAGTCTTCATTCAAGTGCCAAATTCTTGGGTACCACATTCCCACTGCTTCACCTCTTCCACATCCACACTGCATCCCAGGCTCAGAACCAGGCGAAGCGAAGCTCCACTCTGCATGCAGGGAGTCTGGATGCATCCATGCTGGATGTGGGGAGTTTGGTCATTGCTTGAGTGAGCACAGTATTTATCCCAGACTGAACCACATAACATGGCTGTAAGAACGAGACCAGAGCTGAAGCCAAAAAGGGAGAAGGCATTGGTTTTGATGCATTTAATTTGGTGTTATCAGGGCCTGATTCCAAGTCTCTTCTACAATCAGCAGAATCACCAAAGAAAATAAGCTCACATGCTTACGTGCTCACTTCTCTCATGTCTTTTGGTTTATGTCAGCTTACTAATTAGTACTTTAAAAAGGTTAAAAAAACCCCACATTTTGAAGTTACACAAATGTTTGTCAACACAGGCTTACTATTAATTTGATGAAGGCTTGGTCAGATATAGCCCGCATTCACCTTCCAGGTACATATTCAGGATAAATTCAGTAGTGATGCAAGCAGCAACACAACTTACATCTCAGGTAAAAAAGACAGATGCAAGTGGTTAAATATTATCACTATCCTGTTAGGAAACAGGAGCAGGCTACAGGGAGGAGTTTATATTAAATGACTGTAATTTTATGGACAAAGGTAGGTGATTGTAAGAAAAGACTATACTAGAGCATAAGTTATAAGAAGGGATTCAGCACCAGCCTATGACACTGCACTGAGATGATGCTGTACACATCTGCTTGGGACTTCCCTCAGTATAAAACTAGCTCAGCTGCAAAACAGTGGCCTAGAAGTAACACTGACTCCAGATCCTGAGCCACTCCAACATTTACCCTGTATGTCTATTCAAGCAATCTGAAACACAGACAATAGTTGAAGACTAAAATTTCCACCTAAGTATTTTCCACTAGAAGCTGTTTTACACCAAATCATCCCCTGACAGCACTCAGTTGTATCCTGCTGCTCTGTTTATCACCATGCAGTCTCAGGAAGTCATGGAGCAGAAGAAGGGTCCATGATTAGATGTAGACCAAGACAGATTCCCATGGGGCACCATCTCCAAATCCCCTTGTTGAAGACACTTTCCCAAAAGCTTACCATACAGCAAGCTATTTAAACAGCTGAACTAAACTGTAGCACCTTTTTTCCTTACCCCTCTTCAAATAAGAAAAGCCCTTCAGTTGCCATGGGAGCCCTGAGAAGTCTGAACCCACTGGCTTGTCTAACCCCAGGTCCAAGATTGCTGATTCTCTATCCTTTCGTCCCTTCTTCTGAAAGCACACACTTCACCATGACATTTTATTAAAGGCACCTTACCTAGAAGCTTGATCAGATTGCCCATCCCCAGGGCAAATCTGTGTTTTCCAGGTCAGGGTGGGGAGTTGAGCTTTCTACCCACCTCTCACTGGGCACACTGGCACCCCCAGGATTTCTCTTGGGATCTCTTTCCTTTGCTCCATGCTTCAGGACAGCAGGACTCCAAAATGTTGCCCTAAAAGTGAGCAGTACTTTCTGACATCCTTGTTTTTCCTTTCAGAAACAAGGGAAGCCTCTCCTGCCCTGTCAGAGTGAACTGGAAACAAGGGTTTGGGAACTCCTTTTCCAAGGATGAGGCAAGGCACACAACTGAAACTGCAGGATTCAGCTTAACACAGCCTCTTGAGGAGGTCAGAGTTTAAAGGGACAAGTATTCCCATTCGATTAAACTGGAGTGACAATCAAGGGAAACTCCAGTTTCCCTTTCATGAGGCTCAGCCTTGTGAATCCAGCGATGGTACAATACAGCTCTCAATGGCAAGGGCTTGACCAAATGCTGCGAAAACTGCTCTCAAACTCACTGAATATTCCACAAGTCTAGAAATCCTGGTATGAAATTAAGTATTGGTGAACAAATCCATGCAAGTTTTCCTTCGGTTCTTTTTCTGAATCTTAGAAAGGATAAAACACTAGGGAAAAAATTTGAACATGTATCCAACACAGCTATTAATCCACACATTTCTCAGCTGCTCAGTCTAAAAACTGTACAGCCACACTTTCTAGGAAACACATCTGAACTTTAAGCAGCAAGATCTCAATGTGATCCAATCCAAACTGCAAACTGCACGAGATCCATTTGTAAGACTAATCTATCCTAGAAATTTTTGCCAGGGCTGTAATTGTTGTGGAGTTTTGTAGACATGTTTGCTTTAAATACACTAGCAGGCAAAAGTCATAGGAAGACGTTCTGCAATGGGGAAGAAGGGGAGCATTTGTCCAAGCAGTACTTGTTTTGTTCACTGATAAATACTCTCAAAGCAAAATCATGCTTTCTCCCAGAGACACGAAAGGGACTGGTCCAGCTCCCATCGGGCAGTGTGACTGAGTTGACCAAAAGGCCAGACCTGCTCCAAGTGAGCCCCCCAGAAAAATGGGAAGCTCCCCTCATTTGAGCTTTTGGAAATGCTCCTGTCCCTAGGAGTAGGGACACACCACCAAAACCACAGGCCACGTCATTCCACCAGAGCTAGTCCTCTGGGTCCCTACTCCTTCTTCTCCAGCAGACAGCCAACATCCCTGCCACCTGAAGTCCTTTCATAGCTCACAGAAAACAGATCCTCCAAGCACCTTGCCACAAAACGCCCTGGGAGATGCCCCAGACATAGGCCGAGCGTGGCAGCATGGTGACAGTGCTTTGGGCGTGTTTTGGGAAGAGCATGCTAGCATTAGGCTGGCACTGACCCAACTGCCAAGTCACCCAGGGCAGCTGCCTGCCGAAGCCAGCCCTAAGGACTCATTTCCCCACCAATAATTTCTATGATGTTTGGGCTCCTCACTGGTTACCTGAAACCCCAGCCATTTCTGCTAATCCACTGAAGGTGTGGAAGACTGCTATGACTATCGTGTTGATCAGCACAAGCTCGGCAACAGCTTCTCTGCAACTCCCTGCCTGGCACAAGCCTCCTCTTATCTGTGGGCCCTTGGCAAACAGGGCACTGCTGGCTCTCTCAGGCTAGCCTTTGCCTCCACCACCTACCTCTCTGTTTATGTTACTTTCCCAACACACTTGCAAATATGATAAAGGTTAATCTGGTAGAAAAGGTAAATAGGGTTACACAAAGCTGGATTTAGCAATTTAGTTTTATTGGCCACTAAGGAAGGCAATTCTTCGATGCAGGTAATGAGGAGATAGCCAAGCCAGATAAAGGATCTGTGCAATATAAACATCCTCCCAAAAGCCTGTTCCCCACTTGCATAAGCACTGTAATCATGAAAGCAATTCTTAATGGAGCCACTTGGCAGAGGCCCTGGTACAGCAAGCTGTGAGCCTCTCCCTAGCTGATGGACCTGCTCCAAGAGCATGTTACTACAGTGCTGCAATGGGGGAGGAGGAGGGGCAGGAGGGAGGAAGAGATTGAAAGCTGGAGCAAGTCTGCAAGCAGTGGCACTGGAGCAGGGCCAGGTCTCCTCTGACATGTCACCTGTGTGGTTTGGAGCAGGCCAGTTATCCCCCTCTGTGCTCAACTCTGCATCTATAAATTGAAATCGATGATTCTCCCTTTGTGCCCCATCTTTTGTAGGTAAACACTTACAATAAAGGCTGGTTCTTAAATATAGGTAAGTGCTGCTGGCTGAAAGTGTTACTGTCACTCAGAAACTTGCAATAACATTCCTGCTAATCAGTGACTTCTCCTTTTTCCTGACCTTCCAATATTTGCCCTTTGCCTTAAAGAAAGAAAAATAGAGAAAAAAAACTCAAGATCTGAGTTTCCCGTACCAGCACCCTGCCCTCTTTCACCTCTCTGCACCAAAACCTACGGACAATCCACAAGGCTGAACAGGAAACCTTTTGTGCCCTGTGTTTTGTGCTGTTTGATTTTGTTTTGTCCTTTGCTATCAAATTTAGGATGTCCCCCAAGGAGCACAGAAGTGCCAGATCTGCCTTGTCTCTCAGTAGAGAGATCGGCAGTGTTTCACACTTTCCCACTGCATGGCTTCCCATCAAGGTGATGGCTTGGCCACCACACAGCACGATGCAATCCTCAGCAGGTTCAGTCTGTTGCACAGCTCTGGTTTCTCGGCAGTCCCAGGACTAATACACTCAAGGCAGGGGAAGTCTCAGGACAGTTTCTGTCCCTATGTTTTCCATGAAAGGTAAAAGAAGAAAGTAAAGTTTACTTCACCCCAAAAGTCACTAACTGCAAGACAGGTCTAGCAGTCACTTGCTCCTCTTGACGTGGTTTTCTTACCAGGGCAAAAGAGGCCTCGTTCCCATAACAAACAGTACACATTTACCAGCTGCAGGATTGAATCAGAGGCTAGGCATTCACTCAAATATCCATTATGCTGATTTCCAGTGCCATACATTAAGAATTCCTCCTCGCCTACACTCATTTAGCTTTCAGCAGGGATCTTCATCAGATTGGCCTAGGAATTCTCCCTATCCTACGCACTCTAAATAATTGTTGATAAATTACCATATTGGGAGTAACAGTGTGATCCATTGAGAAGTATTAGACTAGAACTAGCGAGAACTGTTTTCTAGTCCACAGCTTGCCACTGGCAAACTTCAGATGAGTAACTGCAATTTGTATGCCTTTTCTGCCCTCTGTAAAACACAACGAAATGTACTTCTGCAAAGCGCTTGGAGATCTGTGAACAGAAAGTGCTACATGACAATTTGGGGTTATTATGCAGAGCAGGAACCCACACTGGTCTACATAACTGGCCATTCACCAGCTGTATCAGAGAGGCCAGCAGTGTTATATTGGCCAACGTGGAGTTATCTCCAGCTGGCAGGCAGAATACATTTAGACTGACTATGCTTCTGGACTTTGAGATTTTTTCAATAAGCAAGTTTAAACTGACCTTTTGCAGAAGTATTAATCATATCTATAAAGATTATGGGCCTTTTCTTTCAACCTGGAGCTTGATCATAAACCTTCTGAAGCTAACACAACCGTTTGCATCAACATCAATAAACCATCCAGCAAGAATGTACTCACCTAGGCAGCCCTACTGGCACAATAAAGGAGATGGTCTGCCCTTATAGGACTGGGGCCTATAGAAAGACTACAATTTTATTTTCCATTCCTTCCAAAAAACCCAATACCTTTATCAGCATCCATGTTTTGAGCCAGGACACTGGGCTGAAGCAGTCGCTTCAATTCATATACTACAAGGCTTTATTAGCAGAGGTGATAGCATAGATATCCTCATAGTGCAAAACCTATTCAAATGTCCTTGTTTTTCTCATTCACCCTTTTGCAAACCACTTTCAAATGATTGCATGTCACAGACTGTGAACAAGCAGTTACTTCTTCACTGAAGATAAGAGGAAGGCTGCCAGCGCCTTGGGTTTTGGTTTGGGTTTTTTTGCAGCCACCCATTCGGCATCAGTACCTTGATACACTCCAAAGTGGTATTACTAAAGACGGATTGATTTTTTTTTTTTTTTTTTTTTTGAGAGAGAGCACGCACTGTGACTCTTCCATACTTAATCAGCACCTTAAAGTATAGCTAACCTGCCTTCTTTCCTTTTCCTTATACCTGGAAAGTCTCCGACTTATGAGCTTGCCTTACTCAACTTTCAACTTCAAATCTTATCACTTACTACCTTTGACTACAGAAGAAGTAACCCTGTCTGAAGCTACAATAATTTTCCAGCTTCAGGACCAGAGCTGGTTTAAACTGACTGACCTCCACTGGAATTTAGGAAGCTATCTTGATTTTTTTTTTTTTTTTTTTTTACCGAAAGATCTGTTCCTCTAGGTGGTATAAAATAATACCTGACACAAGAAAAACCTTATCACATGTGTTACTTAACTGAGTGAGCAAAGGAGCAGCCCCAGCATTCTTCTGAGAGATCAAATAAAAAGTGTTCTTCTGCTGATAATACAGGCTAACTTAAGCCACCACGACTAATTCATAGTGCAGGCTTGACACTTGTTTATCTGGACAAACAATTATGAAATGTTCTTTTGTCCCTGTGAGTACTGCGTAGGCAAGAGTCATGACTTTCTGGGTTACTTTAAAGGGCCACTGTTTAGGTACCTATTAATTGCTCGGGAAACAAGAAACAGCTTGGTCACACTCTGATCAAGCTCGAGGACACCAGTTTCCTTCTGGCTCCCTTCACAGGACCAATTCCAATCTGCCCCAACTGGAGATTTGGGGCAAGATTTCCCCGAAGTGGCAGGGTGAAGCAAGAAAATTATGTTTTCCCAAGGCATTTAGTTCCCTAATGGCAAGCTGTAATCAGGCATACAGGAACCCCAAGTAGTTTTTGAAAACAGAACTTGGGAGTCTAAACAATTTAAACATTTCCGTAATTTTTATGCACATTTCTGAACTGGGGCTTTAAAACAATCTGCCATTTTTCTCATTTAGAAATTGTTAATAATAATAATAGTAGACCACGTTAACGTTCCAGACCAGCTGCATACAGACATGATGGTCACCTCTCAGCATCTTGCCTGGTAAAGATGATTGATTGCATCCCCTTTTCTTGAAAGGGGAAATAACCTGCTTGCAGACCCCACCCCAGACATCAAGTTGAACTGTGTAACCCCAATCACGGAGCCAAGGACAAAGGCTCCCAGGCAGCTAAAAATCAACACGTTTTCCTGCCATTTCAGGTTGAAGGTGCCCTATTGTCTGACTGCATGGCCCAGGGTTGCTTAGTTCTGTTCACAATCTCTGCTGAGCTTCTGAGAAGGAGCAAGTTCCCAGGGTAATGCCTTAACAGGGAGAAGGAAAGAAAAATCCAAAGCCAGCACAAAACGGTATCTTAACAGTTTTTTTGGGAAGCCAGGGCAGAGCAGGGGCAGCCACATTGTTACATCCTTCGTGATGTAGTCATGGGAATGTCATTACTTACACTCCACATCTGTTTCAGTGCAAAAGGCCTCCCATAGACACCTCTCTTTAGTTACTGATGAGATAAGGAGGCCTTTGAAATGCATTGTGCATATGAGAAATTGTGTATTTAAGTAAACAGAGCTGGTCAAATACAGCAGTGACTTACAAAACGCCTGCAATATACTTGCGCATGGAAAAACCTTATCTGAATGTTCCTGTGCTGCTAACTCATACGCCTGCTTTCAGACACAACACTCTCTTAGCTGACATTGTAGACTTCACCTTTTTCTAACACAAAAGGAGAAGGAGAGAGACCTGCTTATGAGGAGATTCAAGAGCACAGGCTTTGCCAGAAAACAAGGCTGATTAAAGCTTTCAGAACAGGACCCAGCACCAGGACAAGAAAGTGTTACAGATGGCTTCAACCACAACCTATAAAACCGCTAATTGCCAGCAGATGCCAAGGATATCAAGAGCTTACCAAGGGTTCAGAAAACAATTTGACAAATTCACAGAAAAGCCCATCGGAAGCTATTAAGCACAGGACACATCTCCACTGGAGAGCAGGAGAGCACATCCCAGAAGGAAGTATCACTGCACACTTGGTTTATGCACTGTAGCCACTGTCAAGAACCAATACAGGACTAGATGGGTCTCTCACCTGGCTCGGTATAGCCATGCTTCCCTTTTTAGGAAGGGAACAAGAGGGAACCAGAGGCAACAAGACCCAGAGTATAGTCTGCAAGAGCACAGTGCATTGCTCACACCATCCAACGGCAGGTGGAAAGCTCCTTCAGAAGCCTCACACGTGGATGAAGGGGTAAGGAGAAGCACACTTCACAATGTGCCATCACGGACGCAGTCAGCCTGTCAGCATTCCCATCTTCTTTCAGCATCCCCACATATAAAACCAGCTGATAGCACTTTCCAAATAGTCATGTCACTGTTTGCCCTTCCCTGACCTGTTCAACAGCACATGGCAAGCCAGATCCCTGGAACAAGAGCACAGGAACAGCTCTCAAACTCAGTCTCATCAAATTCCTTGCCCCAGGCTAGATCTATTACAGCTGCATCTTTGCAGACAGATGTCTACCTGATCTGTTCCTTGAGAACCTCCAGTGATACCAACATTACCCCTTGCCAGGTCATCTGTTCCACTGCTGAAAACCCCAAAACCACAGCAAAGAGTACAGCAGCTGACAAATGCATCTGTGCCAGGTTAATATGCCCCCAAATAAATTGCTTGCTACTATGAACCAAACAGACATTAAATGTATTGTCTTTTTAAGGTTTATGCCAGTTCACAGCAACTGAGAAATTAACTTTATAGTTGTTTCCCCTCCTTTTGTTTGTCTCAGCCTTATCCAAGACATTTTGCAGGTTGGAAAAATTAACAACACAAGGTCAAGTTAAGTCAGGTTTAAGGGCATCCTCCGTATTAAACCAAAAATCTATGGAGATACAACACTTCTCCCAAGGCAGGCAATTTATTGTAGCTGTGCTTTTCATTAGCAAAGTGGAAGATGATGAAAAAATGCCCTTCACTTTATGTACACATCTCACCATAAACAGACTGCCTAATTAAACCACTTGTTTTTAAAGGGGAACTAGAGAGATTTGGCTTGTTCATAAAAATAAACCAGTTATGATTAAAGTTCTGAGACTTGTTATTGTCAGGACAATCTGCCAGATTTTCCCATCGAGCTCAGTCCCTTATATAGTAGATAGCAACAGTAGGCTTGCTTTAGCAGCATGGTTTCAACCACCGAGACTTCACCCAGGGCCAATGGACTTAGCCAGGCGATGTCCCTCTCTATTGCTGAACAGTGCAGCTACATAATCATGGTGATTCATTAAAATAATAAACCCCACATAATAAAAGTGTTAAATACTTAGTATATGCTGGTAGAAGTACAATAGCTTCTTTCCCTGTTAAATGACACCCTGATAAAGATTTATGTCACGTACACCACTTACAGGAGTACAACACTATCCAAGGTGACTGTCCTGCAGGTTTTTGATCACTGTAATCTTATTTTTGAGCAAGAAGTGCTGGTACAGATTGAGAAATGAGCAATAAGGCCTTATCACATAAATTAGCTCTCTTCAAGGCAGTGCTAACGTTGATAAGCATGGCGTTGATAAGTTGATAAGTCTGGTGATAGCATGTCATGCAGAGGGATGAGAAAAGCAAGTGACTACGTGGAACCCTGAGTGTAAAAGGGAGCAGGGCTCAACTCCAAGAGCTGCCCTGGACCTGTGAACTGCTGGCAAAGGCTTTACCTGGGAAAACCAGCTCATGTGAACCACTCGGAAGTGAAGGCACCATCCAGGTTGGGTATTTAATCTTTTCAGCTGAGGACACCTTCCAGCAGGGAGATAAAACAGGTACCATAAAGAACAACAGAGGGCAAGAACAACCCAACTGGAGATACAGCCTCTAACCACAACATGAACATCCACCCAACAGCCCAAATCCAGGCAGCTGTACTGCTTTACCAAACTTGTTTTGCTGCCCTTTCACATCTACAGCTCAGTCCTATTTTGCTGAACCCATGAAGTCAAAGTTCAGTTTCACATTTACTTTCACTGGCTGCTTTCTGAAGGCTTAGGCTCATTAGGCAAATGAGCATGTGACAGCTGCACTGCTGCTGCACAGCCACCTTGGCCCCAAAATTGCAAGGTAGAGGCACTGAGAAACTGGCAGGCATCTCACAGGCTACAGTCCAAAATATCTTGTACTTGAGCACAGACAGAAGTCTTCTCTCCTAAGGGAGGGCTGAAGATTCACAGAAATACACTGAAGATGCACAGAAATAGCCCTGTCATCATACCCAGCCTCAGTGCTAATCTACTGCCCTTTCTTATCAGGGAGCCAGATACCAGGTTGTGGGTGTGTTTGGTAGCCCAGGCCACTGATGAAAATGAAAGAGCCCAGGCTAGAGCCACTGCTGTGACGTGCACACATGCTCAGATCCACTGCCCACATGTACTAGGCTGGGCATGGGACACGTCTGTCCTCCTGCTTTCAGACATGCCTGTGTCAGCCTGTGGTGGAGTGGCAGGGAGTGGTACACACACTTGCCTGAATCAGGGCCTATGGTCACTCACTGTTTTAATCTTCCTTCTACGCTTTTTCTCATCTCTCTTCTGCCCTGAGTTCCTGGCAGTGCGATGCTACGTAACAGGATGAGCCATCTCTTTTGCAATAGGATTGGCTCACCCTCCTCTCAGCTGAGGGTCATTGCTCCCTTCACTTATCGTATTATCGACATGACACACATTTTTTTTTTCCTTCCTGCTGTTTATTGCTGGAAATTGGTTTGATCAGAACCAGTGAATCATGAAGCCAGCAATAAAAAAAGTCACAAAGCCCAGAGGCTCAAATCTCACAGCATTTGTAGCTTTCCTGCATGAGGGGAGATGTGGGTCTCTCGTTCCCCTTGAGGTAAAATTGCTTCCAACAGCCCGTGCTGGAGGGAAGTGGGATCTGCATATTGAAGTTAACAAGTAAAACACACCTGGAAGGTCAAGGTGCAGAGGCCTACAGCACTGCAACATATTCTAGCTAACTATGTTGTAAGCAAGCTGTTAGAGACGGAAAAGGGAGGAATGGCCATTTTTTACCTACATTCTGAAACTGAAGCAGTATTCGAGTCTTTACCCCTATTCAAAAACCTAAGCACAATATTCAGAAAGCACACATACTACACAACACATCTGGGGGGCAGGGGGGACGACACACCACCCAAAAAAAACAACAAGAGCACCGAGCAAACCAGCAGTAAATCTGGTAACAAACCCATCTCCCTCCTGCATCCCAGCCCAATAAAATATTTTGGTGCTACTTGCCCCCACCAAATTCTTTTTAATTTCCAAGTCTTTCTACAGTTCCTAATGTTTGCCTGGGATCAGAGCAGGCTGCCCCACCACACTGAAAGCCATTCTTGCCACATGCCTGAAAAGCTTTGCCTTTGGCATGTTACAGCTGACACAGCACTGCGTATAAATCTGCTATGTGGTGGCTGTAGATTTTGCCCAGATCCCCTCAGATGACAGGAAGTCTTACACTGGCCTGACAGTTTGTTTCAGCAGTCATTTCTCCAGGGCATGGTATTAATACATCTTCATTGTTAGTCAAATACCACACTGGCCAGAGCACTCTGGCAGGAAAAATCCTCTCCCATAAAACCACAAACCTGAGCCAAAGATCGAAAAGGCTTGTGTGCCCATAGAAATTGCACTTTTGGGATGCCTAACCCATCTCAAGAGCCTTTAAAAACACTGAAGGACTAAGACTAGAAAGTTCAGAAGAATAGATTGCATTCTATAACGTGCTGCTCTCGGCCACCTCCAAGACACAATGCTTTTAAGAAAACAAAAGAAAACAGCTGAGCAATGGATTTCATTACTGTTATTAATGCTGAATGGAACTTTTCTTCCCTAATAGCTTGACAGGCGAATCAATGGTGAAGCCTGGCCGCCCGCCAACCCCAGTGGCGAGCGCTGGGAAGCATGCTTTCCCAACCCCTGTAGATACCATCTTACAACCCGAGGCATACGATTTGATTACCCTTATCTGAACTTGCATGTTATTTGTATCAATAGAGTTGCCTGGATGCAGAAATCACCTCGATGACTTCCTGTAATGCTGGATTCCACTAAGCTTGAGACTCTGAAGAGGCATTTCAGATACTTGCTCCAAGTTCATTAGCAATGTGAAGAAATATTTGTCAGCCTAAATCCTAACATATATTACTACTATGACATGACACGATCACTTTTCCATGAAAACTTTTTTGAATGAGACAATTTCTGATGCTCAGTCTTTCAGCAGGACCCTTGCAGCATTTACTTTTTCTTGGAGCCATAGCTAATGGAGCCATGTTGTTACGTAAAAATAGCAGCCATCACTGCTACAGAGGATCGCTTTAAAAATGGATCCTAAAGTCTCAAATACCAGAATGCCAATGAAAGACAGTTTCTATTCATTTATTCAAACTATTATTTTTTTACTAAAGATATTCTGAGGGTAGAGAAGTGCTGACCTATGATTTGCCAGACCCCTGAAACAGGAAGCATGCGAAAAGTCTGGAGAACAGGGAAAAAAGCTAAAAACCAAGAGCTCCGGCAGCCAACAGAATGAGGCCTGAAACCACAAATATGACCAGAAAGCTGAACTCAAGTCCAAATTCAAGTGGAAATTAATGGGAATTCAGGTTCCCTTAATGCAGGGGTAGATACCCAGAAAGAGGTACAACAGTTAACATCTCAACCACCATAGCAAATGAGTTATCTACATCTCATAATATAGAGGGAACAAAAAAACCTGACGAGCAACAGATGGAGGTTAGCAAGAGCAGAATCAGACTTCTCAAGCATTACTTTTACCAGACAGACACTGCACAAAACAAGGAGATTGCAATCCATTTCCCGTTTGTTGTCTCAGGTTAGACAGCTAGCACAACAGCACGGCTGTGAATTAAAACAAAAACAAAGCCCCTAAGTCTCTGTCCACATCACCTCCCACATTTCTCCATTTCCAGATGGACTCTTATAGGCCAGAAAGCAGAGATCTCTGGCTAGACCCACAACTTTTAGCACAGTGTTTTTGTAACCCTCTTCTTGAAAACAGTTGATTATATATTGCTGTCATAAATTTAGCCTAGTAACAGCTGGGACAGATTTACAGGGGATGTGTTTTTTTTATTACTATCTATTATTCATGGTGTGTTAGCCCTTACAATGTGTTTAGCCAAGGAAAAAAAGATAAGATATCCTCTGGTTGATTATTGACAGATACTTGGCAGCTTGTGTCTCCGGGACTGCCTGGTCACAAATAAAATGAATCCAGCCTCTAAAAGCACTGATTTGATAACTTGACCACGTCAGACTAGGAAATGATATGGACTGAAGAGGACAGGGGCAATCATTTGTAACAAACACTGTAATTTTGTCTCTTAAATCTCAGGCAAAAGTTTGTCAGAGGAGCTAAGCTGTCAGCCCAGGAAGTGTGTGGTAAACACTCCCCCAGAAACAGCCATGGCAAGATCTACTGACGCAGAAGCTTCCTTCACAGGAAAGCAATGTCTGCTCTGGAGGTACCACAGCCATATGCAAGAGGCTTTCGGGTGACAAGTGGGTATCCCAGGAGACTATGTCAGGTATCAATCACAGATGTCCTTGTAGGACACAGACAAGGAGCCAATCTCACATCGGCCTGAAGAACACCTTTGCTAACACACACTGCTCTAGCTGCCTAGACAGCTACATGGGCATATTTAGCTAAGCTATAGACAATACAGATCAGTGCCTGGCTGGTATGATTTACACCATGCCAGACTTCAGGAGTATATCATGTATATCAACTGCAAAGCCACCAGAGAGATCAGAAGTCATGAATCAGCCCCAGGCTGTTCAACATGCTGGTGTCCCCAGAGACATCACTTTTCTTTCTAAGCAAACCAGAAGACCCCAGGACACGACACTGAACTGTGTTCCTCTTCAACAGTTGAAGCCTGGTTTCTCCCCAAGTTGTGCCTCTTGACTTTCCCTAGTTTTGAGTAGGAGGCAGCTTCCAAGGGACAGGGGGGAATTGCCAGCAGCATTCCTGACGCCAGCTTGCCAGTACCATCCCTTAAAAAGGGGTAACAGGGATGAGTTATGTCCCTCACTTCCCTCACATACACAGTTGTCATTAAAGCACTAACCATATGTTTTTACCTTGCCTCTATCCTGCGGAGTTCAGATGCTGCTCAGGAATGACATCCCTGTTGCACTTTAGGCATCTATAAGGCCTGATCCTAAAACCATGGCATGCAGGCATTGTATCTTTCAGAGGCTGAGTTTACCAAAAGAGGAACGCTAGGGGAGAAACCTGCAGAAATGTGGTGCGTTGAGCAGAGTTAGCAACAAATACAGAAGACTGCCCTCAACCCTTTTGAATGCACTGCAATTACAGCAGCTGAATTCTCTCAAAGTGCAGGTTCACCCCCCACCCTCAACACAATCCTCTCACCGGAATTGGACTGTCCAGACTCTTTGCCTATGCACCACTTGCATCTCCCCTCAGTTTGGTTTGCTTCACTCCCCTCCAAGCCACCACTGCTCATGTAGGTATATAAGCACCAAGACAAGCTTTACAGAAGTAATTTCTTTAAAACTAGGCATTTGTATTGTGCTCTGAGCTGAAGATCTCTGCCAGCAACACAAGCAAGAGATTTTTTTTTTTTTTTTTGGTCAGCTGGGCAGGCTCCTTCTGCTGGGAATTAAAAGGGCTGATTTCAAGCATGAGCTTATTTAATCTTGGTCAAGTCACTTCATCTCTCCAGAGCTTTTCTTTCCAGACTCACTTGTCTGCTGTTGACTATTAGATAAAGATGAACCTAGACCAATTATATAACAGTTTTTTAATTAGCTTTTCCTTCTCAGCAGTCATGTGAAATACTGTTTGCTTGCACAGTGGAAATAGCAAGATCCAAGGTGAACGTGTTTTATTATTGATCTTGCACAGTTCATTGCGCTCACAATTCCCTCACTTAGAATAGCAAGACAATCAGAGATTGGAGACAGCTTCTCAGAAGAGTTTCCCTCTAGTTATATCCTGAAGTGTTATAACTCTTGTGAAGTGAAGTTATATCCTCAAGTGTTGTTTTAACTCATCATTTGTTTGCTTTGCCTGTTGGCTAGGTACCTCACCCCACCCCTTCATATGACTTCTTCCTTTGGTTAACTCCATGCATGACTTGACTTCTAAACTGCAAGAGGTCACCTGACACAGCACTGTCAAATATTAACTCTGCAAGCACCCTGGTTTCACCAGGACACCAGCTGCTGCTCATACATCCTGACTCACAAGTCGCCAAGCTAGGTCATCCCACCTAGGACATTCATGTACGATGCCACTAACTGCTCTTACTACTCCACTAGCAGGAGCCGTTGGAGAAAAGATAAACTATTAGTCTACATGGTCATCACTCCTGTGCACAAGTCCTATGCAGCCTTGTGCCACTGGTAGAGAAGCCAGGAATTCCCCTCCCCAAACATTTAATGAGGCCCCTGAAAGTCCAGATTGGTTTCTGTTTGTATGTCTTTACTAGGCATTAGTGACAAAAGTCTGAACTTAAACAACAAAAATCTTGCTACAGTCAGCACTATTGTCATGGGGGGAGCTGTGTGGCCTCCAGAGATACAGTCAGCGTGTCCTGACCTCGAAGGAGTGCTTGAGCTCAGAGGGCAGAGCCCGCCATATTTGCCCTTGCCTGCCAGGGGAGAACCCCCCCGCTGCAGGCAAGAAGCTGAGGCCACGCCAGCCATAGAAAGCACAGCCTGGCAGCTAGATCACAGCAGAAGAGCTGTGACCATCAGCAAATTGGTTAAATGAAATAAAGCTCCGTTTGTGCACAGGAAGGAGAGACTCATCTTCACTCCTGCTAAGACCTTCTGAAGGTGCTAATTGCTCTCTCTAGGAAACCGCATTCCCCAAACTCCAGTTATTTCGAGACACATGGTTCAGCTCTGTTTCATCTCTGGTTGTGATACCAGGTGGGTGAAACTGCAGCAGGGAAAGGAAAAAAACAGAGGAGGTCTTGCGTTTGTGACGGAGGCAGTGACGCATATCAAACAGAAGACTTCAAAAGCTCTTATCCAGCGCAGGGCTGGGTGATGATGTGTCTCCTCAGAGAAAGCCGATAGCCTCGAGAGACAAAGGGCCCCTGAGAGCCAGGAACGCACTGCACCTCCCCGCCTGCCTTCATTAAAGCTTTGGGCCTGTTCCCGAAGAGCCATGGCTTAGCACTAAGGCTGCTGCCAGGGTGGTAGATAAGAGCACAGAAGAAAGAGCTGCATCTGCAAACTTTCCCTCCACTCTGCCTGCCGGTTGCACCAGCACATTAACCTTTCTCACTTCCCATTCTTTGCTTTTTCTTCTCATGCACGTCTTCCACCATCACTACAGCTCCCAGGTATGGAGGCTGCACCAAAGCACAGCAGCTTCCAGGCCTTGGAAACTGTTCAGAAACACCACTGTTTGTATGTCTTTACAGTCCTAACCTCGGTTTCACCCAGGACACGCAAATCCAACAGCCGCAGCTTGCAGGGAAGGCACAGGCATCCCAAGGGCAGATAGGCAGCTCCAGGCAGAGGCCTGTAAAATAATACGCAGGAGTCATGCTGCAAATTCAGACAGGAAGGAGGGAGATGTACGAAACCCCACCAGAGCCCCGGGGAGGACTTTGGCAGGTAGGCTGCTCTTACTCATACTGTAATTCACCTAGGAAAGAACTTCCTTTGCTTCCCATTGCACAGTTATCACTGCCACGTTTTCAAGCACCTTAACCCATGCCTCAGGTAGCCTTCCCTTTTAAAAGCACCAGGATTTTAAAATAATCTATCAATTTCTCTTTATCAATACCATGACCAAAGAGTTCTTAAATGTGTAATTTGGCCTGGAATGGGGACCAGATAGCAAAAGGACAACACAGTAAGAGAGAACAAAGTAAATGACACCTGTATCTTGCACAGTTTTTCCTTAGGAAACCCACCATTTTCTATTGCTGGACCCTTTGCAGCCCAAGCTAGAAAAGAACACACACAAACAAAATCCTAGCTGACAAGTTTTGAACTTACTTAAGTTTGCATCAGCACAGGGCAGATTAGAGAAGGCACACTATGATGTTTGCGCCAGGTTACCCCTTCCTAATCATCCTCTCCCCAGGGTGCACTTCTCTCTCGGGCACACACAGAGGTGTCACAGAGGCCTCCAGCACCGCTGGCAGACAACACACAGACACCACTTTTGGGCTCTGCCAAAGCCACACACAGATACAGTGCGTTCCCACCCCAGTCCCCAACTCTGACACCCAGCTGACAGTGGACTTCAGCAACCTCAGGCTCATCTGTGGCTGGTGACTTCCTTTCCTTGCAGGCAGCAGCTTTGTAAAAACTCAAGTTACTTAAATAAACCCTGTGACAGGGACTGCCAATGCTCTGACGCCTCCTGGGACCATGTTGCTTGTGACCTCTGCTTTCCTACCCAAGCCAGAGCTGCGAACAGACTTGGGGCAGTTCACCATTCAGAGGTGCAGACAGAGGCATGTAAACTTCAAGGTTAACAGGCTCAGTTGTCCAGAGTTGGTGATGCTGGTTTACCCTATGTGCTACATTTCAACTCCCAGTTTGAAGCACCACATAGAGGCTTAGATGGTGAGGAGCCTGCCTGCCGCAGATCTGCCTGCTACGCAGCATTGGGACTTCGGTCAGATTGAAACATCAGCTCTCCTTAACCAGCGAAGCCTGCCCTGCCAGAGACAGCTTTAAGCAGCCAGAACACAATATTCCCTTGATACTTGGTAAGAACACGAGGCCTTTTAGACTCTCTGGTATTTGTTCATAAGCTACCTTCACTGCTCAGGTAGCAAAGCTGTAGCTCGCCCTGCCTTGAAACAGTCAAAGAGACAAACCACCCCACCACTGTTTCACACAAACACGTGGGAGTACCCAAAATCAACTTCCAAACACAGAGAGGACTTGTTAAAGTCCATGGTCCTGGATGGTTCTTACTTCTCATTGCTTGGCGGAGTGAATCTTTCTCAAGGGCTCCTGAAAGCCCACGTGTCCCAATACAAGACAGTCAGGAGGATCTCCAAGCACAGCTACAGGAGGCAGCTTTCTACTCTTCCTAAATTTTGGAGAGAGTATTTCAAAGAAAGTTGCTTAAAGCGACCAAACGAGCAAGCTCCCCTCGTTAAAAGGGAACTGCTGCTCTACAAGATACTGCTGCCATACTCCTGGCAAGCACCGTTTTCAGCATTGCCAGTACTAAGCTAGTGGTAATTAGTAACATTATTAGACAGGTCACATTTTGATGCATTTCGCAACAACAGGCAGAGAAGGATAACTGCCCAAAGCCTATGTACTTCGGGACTTATAAGGAGCCACCTTAGAAGGCCAGCTGCAAGGTAACTCTGGATGCTGGGTTTTACATGAAAAGGAGACCAACTATTCTCTATGGGGATACCTACAAGCCCTTTCCATTAATTGCTTCATTAGTGTATTACAGGCAGAGTTCTGGGCACTCGAGCAGTAAAACCTAAGAAATGCACCCTGCTGGCAGGTGAAATCGCTGGCCAGAATCTGCTCTCTTTGCATTTACTTCCAAACTTGAAGCTGTGCCCTAATAAACCACAAAGCAATCATTCTTCAAAGCGAACCTCGACAGGGGGACGGGATTGGTTTGGCTTTCCTTGTTGCTTTCCAAAGTCCCAGAAAAGAGAGGATATTATTTGTCTATGGAAATCTCATATGCAGAGTTACATCTGCGGAAAATAATAAAGAGAGCATTGATGATAGAAAAGCCAACAAATAGCTCTAAGACTTGTGTGTTCATGAAAAAACTACTATTTTTCTTGAGTGTAAACATATTTAGGGAACATGAAAATGCAAAGAATCAGGTTACATTACAGATCTGTGATTGCCCGGCTTACTTTACACACACCCCCACACCCAGCCTTTCAAGTTACAGCTCAAATTCTGCAGTACTCAAAAAAAAACCTGTGAAACTTCCAAGTCTGAAAAACTCCTGGCTTTCACTCTCGTATGCAAGTGAAACCCTTGACAAGATTTTCTGACCAGTTAGCACTGCAGCTCAAAATTAGCATGGATGCAACTGAGCGAATAGTTTTGATGGAACTTGACGAGTTGATACAAGAATAGATTGGTGGGTGGGTTTTTAATCTTTAAGTCTGAGGATTTCTTTGAATTCAAAAATGAAAGCAAAAATGCTATGGTTGTAAAATCCCATAAGATGTTTTGAAGTGATTTGAAGGCCCCCTTATAAGCCAAGACTTTGAGTTTCTCAGAAGCTGAGCTGCTATCCCTTTCTGATGGTAACAGTCAGGTCCTGGGCACAATAATTAAGGAAAAGCAGATTCCAGGTCTTCAAGCCAATGCCCGGAGCAGAAAAACATGCCGCAGATTGATGGACACACTAAAGCACTAGAGAAGCCAACAGCAGAACAATTCAGAGCCAAACTACCATCTCCTGCCACCCTGGCGTAGGACATTTTCTAAGCATCCCCCACGACTGCCCGCACTGCTCACCTTTCAGGAGCATCGCATGGCACACCACAGGCTGTCTATTCGCAGCCACTATGTGCTTAGTGGCACCACTACAAGCTGGTCATGTGTCACGGCAGCAGGGAGCAGCTTCCCATGACGTGAGCTGTGCAGCCTGCTGACTCCAGTGGTGTAGGCTGGAATCCAGATATCCAATTTCTGGCAAAATCAGGCTACTTTTTTTTTTTTTTCCTTTTTTAAATATGTAGGGCCTGGACATGGGGCTTACAAAGCTGAAAGGGAGAACGGCACACTGAAGAAAGAGGGAACTCCATCTTTCTGTTTAGACACAGCCCAACCCCACGTTCTTGTGGTAAGTGCCCACAACAATAATCTTTAAAAGTCCATTTTACACATATAGAACAAAAAGCAGAAATGAAAGCAATGTCAACTATGAGGGAAAACCAGCAGCGAGGGGAAAGGGTTATAAGTTCTTGGTACAAGCCTTACATCCTATTCATCGAAGGAACCGCTCAGAGGAACACAGGCTACTCATATAAGAGACAGTTTCACCCTCTCAGCTCAAGGCAATTTTGAAGCACACAAAAACGCACCAGTGGAACACAGCATCGCCTATATTCTGCTTCAAGGAGCAAACGTTCAGCAAGAGGAGCAGTCAAACAAAGTGAATGGCTGCCAAGGCACAAGTTACATGGGTACCCAAAATAAGAATAGCTACAAGATGCATTTTAGAAAGCAGACCTGGTACTGAAAGACACATTAAAATGCAAGAAGTATTTCAACAACAGCAGTTTACCAGAGCGATCTGTTAGATGCATTAGGCGAATTAAAAGAATGTTGCTTCACAATCATCAGAATTATTGCATTGAATATAGTAAATAGATATAGTACAGAGAATTTAGCTCTGTATCTCTCCTAGAAATTATGTATTTTGATTTTTCCATCTCAGATCCTCTTTATGTGTATCCATTCATTCTCCCAGCATAATTGCACCCATCTGAGTGAGGCAAAACATCTTAAAAATCCTTCAGATTTGCCTGTGGGTTTTTTTGTTGTTGTTTCTCATTGTTTTGTTTTTAAATATCCTGCTTAAAATTGTTTGCTTACATCGCAACCTTTTCATATTTGGCATTTCTGCCAACACCAACAGGGAAATGAAGAAGAAAGGGCTTTGCTATTGGAAGAACAGGGAAAGGATGCAGGTCCAATTACTGGCTATCCTACAGGAGCCTTTTTTGGGGCAAATCAGCTTGACAGGGATTTTCAAAATACTCCACATTTCAGAAATAGATCAATGACCAAGATAAAACTAATACTGCCAGCAACCTGAAATCAATATTTGTTGTTTATAGGAACATTGCACCTCACCATACATCAGTTCCCAAACTCTGCTTGCAGACTGCATCTTACCCATGCTGCCTTCTTGTGGGGACCTCTAGGAGCACCCTTGGCACTAAGATGATCATTTTACCATTACTATACATTAATTTGCAGCAATTTCCCTGAAGCTTATCACTTTGAAACTTGTAAACCCATCACACTTACTGATACTAGAGTCTTTCTGCAAGCTTACATGGACTCAGAGGGGATGCACTTTTACTTTTTCACTTCACGAACATCCCTAGAAGGCAAAGCTGAACTCTACAACCTTTGTGCAAGGCTAAAATCCAAGCTGACACCTACATGATATGAAGATGGTTGAAGTGCAAACTCTTATTCCTACTGAAGAGACTCCAAGAGCTGCAATAAAACTGTCCCACATCACCTCAAAAGGAGGAAACAATATACCCCAACCAAGGAGCCAGTACAGTAACACATGGAAGTCAGAAATCACCGCTCACCTACGGTGATGTGGCTCGTTACCTGATGGACAAGGCAAAGACAGCAGAGCTAAAAGAGGAGCAATGAATGCTCTTCGCATCAGCCAGAAACATGGCAACAGACTTGGGATGCTGGGGGAGACAGCACAGCCTGTTTCCCATCACACCCCAGCCAACAGATCTTATATTGATCCTTTCCATTTACGAAAGGAGATGGAAAGGTGCATTTTCACTCCAATGCAGAGTTAAAGAGGATTAAGATTGTAGCTTCAGGCCTTCCTGCTTTCTCCACCCCAGTTCCTTCACCTAAGATGTCTGGTAAGTGCAAATGTCACATACACACAGGCTTTTGCTCCAGCCACTTTAGCCAGATGACATTCCTGTTATCTGTTCTGGAGCGGTGAGCAGTATTTGCTTGGTGAGGCTTTTAAGACATCTCCTGCTGCATAGTCCTGTTTACTTTATATTCCGTATGTTTAGACATGAGCCCCAGCTCCCGACTTGTACACACAACTGGCTCCTTTTAGCCGTGATGCATTTAAAGTGACCGTTTCATGCTTTCCCAGTGTGTTAGTCTAGCAAACACAGTGTGTTTGTCACTTAGCCACAACACAAATCACAGCACACTGCTCACACTCTTTCCTTTCACATGGGGAGATACAAGAGTTGCCAGGAACCCAACAAACTGTGCTGGGCAGGCAAGAGCTGCAGGGACAGGCTGTACCCCAGTCCCTCTGCAGAGCCGGAGACTCTCCCTTTGGGATGTCTGAAAAATGCTTGTAGCTCCATCACAAAATAAAATAAAAATCACTTTAATACTAGCAACTGCATTGGAGAAGGTGGATAGCAAGCCGGATGGGATGCCCTCCCACAACAATTTGTGAGGTTTTAAATATCCCAGTTCAGAGAAACGAAAAAGTCAAAAACTCTCACAATTTCACCAGAAATAAAAACGCTGGGGGAGGAAAAGAGGAAGAGAACATTTTGTTTCTATTCATTTTCAGGAATTTCATTTCAGTTCCAACATTTTTTTTAACCTTCAATTAATGCTAGCTATCAAAATGAAGCAGCATTTGGACCTAAAAACATTGAAACTTTGCCATTTAGAAAAGGTCAAACAGTTTTCAAAACATTTTCATCCAATATTTTTCAGCAACTGAAATTCATCAAAACCAACATTTCCCAATGAAATTGTTCTGTCTCAGACAACTGGTATTTTCTGAGGCACAATGCTTCTTGGGGGATCTACTTGCCAGCTCAAGGGGCTGGTCCTTCTCTTTTGTCACCAGGTAGCCCCTGCTATACTTTCGGACCTTGGTAAATCACCCAGGCCCCAGTTCAAAAGATCAAGTCAATCAAAGTCAGAACCAGGCCAGGGTACACACTTCTACAAGGTTCATTACATACCTCCCATCTCAATATTATATTTGTGCATTTTGTAGCTCAGTTTCCTCACCCCCAAAAACCAGTTACTGAGCAGAGGGGTAAGGAGAGGTCTCTCCTTAGCCTTGAGATACTGTTACTACAGTATAATGCTCATTTTTCTTTAGCTAGGATCCAAATCTATACCCACCTGGCTGAAGCTGATGCATGCACTAATGCAGGATTACCTGTCTGGAACAACCATTCTGACCTAAAACCACAGCTGGCTTTTCCACCTTCTTTGGAAGATCTTAAATCCAAAGCCTGTCTTCTACTCACCTACAAAAGGTTAGCCCTCTTGAGACACTACATTTTAGCGTGGAGTAAGGTTATGCTCCAAGAGAGCATGCTCATTTTGCACCTGAGCCCTGAAAGCTATCCTGAGGAGCACAGTTCACGTGGCACCTGTTCCTACTGCCCATGAGCATGCCATGAGCCCAGAAACCTGCAAATCCCAAGCACCTGCTTACTCTTGGATGAGATTTAATGACAAATGACTGCACACAGGGAAGCTGCACAGCAAGGGCTTCCCAGGGGGTAGGCATGACGCACAACAGGGATGCAAGCATCTTCTCAGCTACTGGAGGTACTTCCATGTGTTGTGAGTGGAGCTGTATAGAGCCTGGGATGCAGTTGCTTCTGCTCTGACTCCATGCTAAGCGGCACCTGACTCACATTCAACTTCATCTTTGCATAGGCAGACAAGCTCAGGTTTGTCTATGCTCATCTGTGTAGACATGAGTAACATGCTGGGGCCAAAGTCACAATCTAGTCTGTAAACACAGTCTCTAGCAGAGCAGGGCAAACCACATCAGTTAAAGGAGAAGAGACTGAAGCCTTCACTGGGAACTTACAGGGGGCTGAGTCAACAGGAATGCAGATGTACACCTGCGCTGCCGGTGTTGGCTGGCATGGGAAGCAGCAATATCACCAAACAACAGCCACAGACTTCCCCAAAATTATACAGGATTGTTAAAAACAAAAGACGAAAATCCCATACTCTCTTCTCTATACACAGTGTCTCCCCAACCCTACCCATTTTGAAAACCAGAGCAGTACTGAAAGAGCACCTCCATATTTCAGTAGAAATTAAACACCCCCCCCACACCCCACACCAGAAACTCTCAAGATCTGGGTCTGCAAATTCAGCTCTCTACACCCGTCACTCTGTAATACAAGCTTCTTCCAAAAACATTCTTACACGCACAGCCCCAAGGAGCTATTACAAGTGAGCATGACTGGGAACTTGCAGGGTCATCACCTACTCATTGATATACAGACCCCCAGCACTGTCCCCAGTTAAGCAGCATTGAGTTAAGCCTTGTTCTCCAGCTCTGGAGCCCTCTTGCCAGACATCTACAAAAGAGCTGGCCGCTGAAGGCTTTTGGACTGTGCCAGTCACCATTGCCTATAGGTGGGAAAAGCATCGTGCAAGGAAGGTTTTCATCAAGGACCTGTTTCCAGTAAATCCAGCTCTAACGCAGAATGCCAGAGGGATTTCTCTCACAAACAAAATGCTGCTGGACTCCTTGCAGCGCTCCAGCCAGCAAGCTGAAAAGGGCCATGGCACAGTGCCCTCCCTTACAGTACCACCACGGTGGCCTCGGCTCCAAGGGAGAGCCAATCAAGCATACATGTTTTTCTTTCAACCTGGAAAGATGATAAAAACCAACATTGCAGGAGCCCAGCGTGATGGGAGCCAGGGCAGCAGAGGCTGGAGAATCTGGACGACACTAAGATCACCTCTGTTTCCTTCAACAAAAACCCAAACAAGCTCCTCAAGCCCCCCAAAAACCAGGTGCAGAACTGAGTGCACAGGTTATATCATCACCGCTCTGTGCTTCAGCTGGATGGTTCATGTTACTGAGTGAACAACCTCTGCATCTAGTAGGGAACGGAGTGTTTTATGCTGCTGCAAGAAAATCACAATTCTTCCATGACTTGAAAAAACCCATCTTAGAACTTTTTCAAGTTTCGAAGTCCTCCTTCAGGAGAGACTGATTTCTCAAATCTGGGTCCAACCTGTGCAAGGGCCCAAAAAGGACATTGATCCATAACCTCACTTTAGAGACTGGGTTTTTTTCTGCTCACATGCTCCCTGCAGAACTAGTATTTCCCATCTTCCTACCTGAGCCCTCAGGAAGCTCCCCAGCAGTCAAGGGGGAAAGAGTCAAGGCCTTCTTGTAATAGATATACAGCAGAAGCTATCAAACAGCTTAGTGGGTTTTCCACTGAAGTGAGAGCAGCTCAAGCATTTTTCAACTAAAAACACGTGGCAAACATTTATCTATAGCCTTAGTTTCAGTTTCTTGAATGCTTCTAAGAGTCTAGGTTTTTAAGCAGCACAGAGCAATACCCCAAATCTAAACTGCAGGTTGGATTTAGGGAAAAAAATTAAGTTGTTACAATATGAAGGATGGCCAGCGCTCCTTTTCCAAAACCCGTGTTTCTACCAGTGACAACCAGTAGTGGCTGGCCCTCCTGTACACCTGATCTGTCACATGCTCGTGGTGTTCTACCACTCCTGAGCCTTTACTACCCACCTTGAAGAGGGGCACGAGAGTTACCCAGTCCCAATTCTTCCTTACATATTTATTTTCACAAGATCTATGGAGCACGGGTATGAGCAAGAGCTGGTTACTTCACACCCCTCTTCCCTTATGACCAAACTAGCTGGTTTGGATCATGTTTCTGCCTCAGCAAAGGTAACAGCAACCCTTTTCCTGAGTTCAGCAAGTCCATAAGGAGGCAGAGCTGGGTGCGGGTCTGCTGCACGGGGATGCTGGCAGCACAGCAGGCAGAACTGGGCCAGCCTGACACTGCTTGGCTTTGGCCAAGGCTACTGGCCATGATTTGCGCACAAACCACAGGTGGAAAGGACAGGCAGCAAGAGAAGAGGGGAAAGAATTAATTTGGAAGAGCTCCTGGATCCTGCATCTGCACCTTATGCTTGACAGGATGGGGCTGGATGGAGAGAATGACTATGTTTATTCAGCATGTTTACACAGAGACACACTCTCTCTGGGAAACATCCAATATGTGATGCCGCCCAAAAGCACCTGGCACCTGGAGACCTGCTAGGCTGGGCTGACGCTCACCTGCTCCTATGCCAGATGGACACCAGTGTTTGTATAGGTGGTACTGGCCAATTGCCTGGCACATAGCGACTGCAGATAGAGGTGATTTATTTCTCTTCAGACTTACCTCCTTTTGCTGCTGCTGTGCCACATTTCCCTCCCACTTGCTCAGGTAATGAAGGTAAAAGGCAACTGTTTGAATGCAAGAAAAGACTTAAGTCCGTGGAAAAATGAATTTTTATGAATTCTACAAAACAATTATCCAGTCTTCCCCTCTCTCCATGGCCAAACTTGCCTTCCTGGGAGGAATTTGGGGCAAGTTGTTAGGTTGGTTGTTTTTTGCAAATTCACACCTGAAGCATCCTGCAAAAAATGAGAAACTTTCAGTTCTGAAATGTAAAACATTGTTTAATCACTTTGCTTTGACCCTCGTACACACAAGGGACACCAAAATACTGCACAACCAACATCCAAACAGTCTTGTAAAACCAGCAGAGGCTCAGAAGGGGCAGGGATTTTGTGACACTGACGCCATTTTCCTCAAGCCTGCTTTACCCTTGGGACCTCTGTCAAGTCTCATTCCTTGCAAACATCCAGATATGCCAGTGTAAACTGTTTGCTGAGGAGGCAAGAGTCTCCATTCAAGGAGGTGTTACTGCTGGGAAGCTGAAAAAAAGTGACATTTGTTGAAGTCTTTCTTCTCCTCCAATACTTGTTCCATACAGATGAATTTAGCTCTGCTGCACTAAAAAGACACCCAGCAATCAGGATGAGGAGTGCTCAGGCTGAAGGGCAAAGTCAGCTTTGGGTGGAGGGCAACTGGGAGCCAATTAGATGAACGTTAACAACAGATTCATCATCTTGGATGTTCCCTTGTTATGCATTGCTCAACCAAGCACAACTGGCCTTGGAAATCATGAAGCTGTGAAAGGATGAAGGCAGTGGCACAGGGCCAGCTGCAGCCTCCGTACATGAGAAGATGACCTGAGCCATCTGCTCAAAAGTAGCATCTGCTGGTTTGAGACACCTATGGCTTATCTAACACATCGATCTTACACATGGCTTATCTAACACACAGCCTGGCTGCTGCTCTGGTACCGAACCACGCTGGTGGTTTCTGTGCCTTGGATCCCAGACCAAACGAGGGACAGACCCATGCAGCTCTGCTCCTTTGACAGGTTTGTCTCAGAGCCTGTGTCACAAATGTCACACCCACACCAAAATGCAGCCACTGCATCAAGGCCCCTGAAAACTCCAAGCTTGTGTACTCATCAGAAGTTCATTAAGAAAAAAGCCAAACACCTTTACCTACACTTTACAGGGTACAAAAGAGAATGCTCCTTCCCATATGGTAGGAGGAGGTTTTCCAATATGCAAACTATTCCCAGGAAGTTATAAAGCCAAATACAGATTTCCTGGAAGAAAACCTACAGCTTAAAATCAGTATGTGCAGAACAGCCTCCACACAAGCATACATCATTGAGCACTGCAGGCAGCAAACACCCCTGCTGGGCAGGGAGCTGGAACCCTGATGACCAAAATGCTTGTCCAGCTCTGCTCCTTGCAAGCAGAGCAACTTTGATAATTCTTTGGTCTCTGCTTCTTCATCAGTTAAAAGCTGTTCTGGACTGGGCCGAATCAGACAGATTGGGGAGGTGGAATTGCCACATCTGGTCTTAGAGGCAGCCAAGCCACAAGTCAAAGGCTTCTGGCCCCATGGATGGGTCTTATTAGAGCACTAAAAAGGTACAAATAGGACAAGATAACTCTAAATAGAGACAAGGCAGGCATGCCACGTGAGACAAATTAAATCAAAAGCTCAAAAGTAAATCTCTCTCCCACTGTCTAATCCCTCCCAGGATGAATGCTGCTCTCCAGTTTATTCCAGCAATTTCTGGTGAGCTCCTGAGCTGCACAAACCCCACAGTCTTTTCTAGGAAAGGCTTTTCATCTGTCCTCTCTGCAGCTTGGTGGCCAGTCTATACCCCACAGCCAAGAGGCTCTTCAGTGTTCAGAAGGCTGCAGGTCCATATCTTGGCTCCTACACTCCTGCCTGGTGCCCCACACTCTCGGGCAGCCCAGCATCCACCAACATTCCTGGGAGAGCAGCAGTCTAGGGCTCAGTGCAGTCAGGAGCATGTAAATGAGTGTGCTCTCATCCCAGACCCACTGCCTACATCAGCCCTGGAGCATTTTATTACAAGCTAGCAACAACGCAAGGCAGGACTGGGCAGCAGGCAGGTCTAGACCTGGGTGCACCAGCATGCCTCATACCTTTCCTTCTGCTTTACCGCTGCTCCCCCAAGCCCTCCCTGCACCGCACTCTGGTCACCTCTCCCTGAGCAGGAACAACCCTTAAGCGACAGAGGGGTGAGCTCATTCACATTCTGGGGAATTTGGAGGATAAAAGGGATTTAGGATGGGACAGGGCTTTTGCCCATCCTCAGAGAAGTGAGCTACAGCTGGGCTCCAGGATTGCAGCACCAAGGCTTTGACCTATTGTCCTACACAGCCACGCTACTTGAGTAAGCTCCTGACTTAGTCAGTGAGTGACGCCGGGGTACAGCCTGGCAGGAATTTCCTGAGGAGGTTTCTCACAGTGCTGATTCACCGAGGTCTAATCCAGCTATGGGAACAGACCAGTTTCAACAATCTCCTAGTTTAGCATTTTGGAACGGGCCAGAAATGTTCTTGTTTTAGAAAATTTGGGTACCTTATGTGCCTTTTATGCTGGTGCCAACCAGTTTGGGTTTTTTGTCAATTACCAGGAAACACAAAACTACAGTAAAACTCATTCCAGTTTGGGAGGAAAATACTCAAAAAAAATCTTGAGAAATCTTACAGCATGAGAAAACTTCCCCTTCCCTTCAAATCCATCCCTCTGATCCAAAAATGAAGATGAGACTGCATGAACATTTGTAATTCCCAGAGAGACTGACTCTTTCCAGCAAAACCAGAAGCTTCAGAAGTACCTACAGTCACGTGCTGAAACACGAAATGACAGAAGAAACGAAGAAGGGTATCAAAGTAGGGAAATAAAGCTTTGAATTTTCTAAGCAGTTTTTTATGTTGTTTAAGTCCAAATCTAACTTGGCTACTCCCAGACCAAATGGTTACATTTTGGGTTGAAGCTGAGATGCTGGGTCAGAGTCTAGTCAAAGATTTGATCTCGTTGAGCAATTTGCTGGTGGCACGCGTTACAATAAGGGAACAGCCTCGGGGCTGCTCTAACTTAGTGTGGTTGCTGTGGTCTTGACTGAGGGATTAGGACAACACAACGCTGAGCTTCAACCCAACGCAGGCAGTGTTCAAGGAGAAGCAATTCCAGTCTGCATCATCAGCAGGAGGAACAATGGTGCAACAGCCTCTCCCTGCACTTCTCTCTGCAGGGCAGATAAAGCCAGGTTTAAAAATTCCCACAGGAGGTTTAATGGCCTTGTTACACTGGAGAGTCTGGCTTTTGTAGCTATTTCCAAACAGGTCCAGCCTTCACCAGCAGCAGCTGATTTCCAAAGGAGTTCAGTGCACTTCATAGCAGGAAGTAAGAACAAGGATCAAAAGAGGTAGGTGTAAGAAGAGAAGGAGATTGGAAGGGAAAGAGAGAGACCACTGAAGCAGCTCAACTTTTCTCAAGTTATAATGAGGGTAGAACTCGGAAACGGAGCACTAGGAATCTGAAAATACAGATGGAAGAAAGGATGCTTCTTGCCATTAAGACCTAGGGCAGAGTCCTGTTTCTCTTCCACAGATTCCCTATACACTCTGGGCAAGCTATTATTATTACTTTTGCCTCTGCCTCCTCCAAAAATAATCTAGTTATGACCCTGTCTTTCTGGGCTGAGACTGTTTGATCTCCATCCCAGTGCAAACCAGAGAGGCTGTGGCATTGCAAGGGAGTGGATACCAAGACACCCAACACATCCAGGATGCGCTGCCATTAGTGTCACCCTGCAGAAACCATTTGACTGTGATTTCTGACCCACTGCACATTTTTCCCATCCAGCAAAACTTCTGATTAGGAAAGTAAATCTGGGTAGCCTGGACGGATGGTAACTTCACACCAGGCTATTATAAAGATATAGGAAATTAAACATGTCAACAGAAGGTACAACTGGAACATGATACTTCAGTCTGACGGTTATCTAGAGCTACCTCCATTGGGTAGGACCTTCAAGGGACACTATGCCCTTTCTTGCCCACAGCTGTCATATACTGAGCCTCTTTCACCCCTATTGGCATGGGCATTTTAGATACCAATAGCCTTGCAGATTTGTGCCTGCCCATGAGAGGCAATTCTTTCTACTAGTGTGAATAATTTGAACACCCAAGAAAGCATAGGAAAAACAACTGGGGTACTTTTCTGGCCCTTCCTCAGAGCTGCTGATGGAAGTATTTCAATTTATACCAGCTAAGGAATTACCCCCAAATATTTATGTTAAACTCAAAGAAAGAAGTACTAGGGAGACCTGCTTTTAAGAAGAAAATACACATTCAAAGTTCTGTGCTCAAAGCAATGAGGGTGGATGAGTCCTGCCAATCCTCTAAAACAAAAACTTTGCTTACTGCTAGCAGATTTTCCCCTTTTTTATGGGAACAATAAAGGTTAGCACGCTATGGAAAAGTTCCCCAGGTGGCGAGGGTCAAGGGAAGATACTTCTCAGCAGGGACACGAAAACAACTCAAGTTTCTATTTGTTTGTTTGTTTTAAAGAGGTTAGTTCTGCATAAGATCATTAAGTAAAAAAACTACCTCTACTATCCCATAAATTGCAATAAGCTAATTAAGTCATAATATTTGTAATTCGACAATGTATGCCAAGGGAGACATTAATGAATTTTACATAACAAGCAAGCAAAGAACATTACTTGTCAGATAGCCTCAGAAATTCATTAAATAGTCCTTTAAGAGACATGGTTCAAGTGCAGAGCACTAAAATGATAACAAAACCCATTAAGGAGCCTGTTTAATTAAGCACATACTCACTGGCACATCTGACACTCATACCAAGGTGTTTGTGCTAAGACAAATAAAGTCTTTCTTTTGCAGGACAGCCATGGAGACCGTAGTCAAAGCTATTCTTAAAACTCAAAGATAACTCTGTGACTAAGCAGCCAAATACCACAGTGGAAAATCTATATAAGCGCTAAGGGAATTGTGCGTCTTCTCTGTAAAGGCATTGAGTGTCTTCTCTGTAAAGGCCTAAATGAGATTTGCATGTGTTCCCAAGATGGCCAACTGACACAATTTGACTCAGAGTCATGATAGAGATGTCTGCTACATCACAGGGGAGGATAGAAATAGCTCACACTGGGCTGCTCAAGTCTAGAAGGCTGCTCCTGAGGAACTTCTGAAACACCAGCAAACCCCCTGAGGGGTGGGGTGGGCCAAGTAGGGTGGTCCTTGCACTGCGCAGAAGTGGCTGAGAATCAGGGAGACCTTGTGTCTCCCTAGGGCATGTGGTAGCCCTCCTCTGCATCTTTTGCTTTCTCTCCTGCTCTAGTTGCATGAACTGCAATGCACTGGAACCTTGTGCAATACGTGAGATTTATCATTTTAAGAGCAACGACACATTAAGGGTGGCTTGTACATGTATCTGTTATACAGTGATGCCTGTGAGGAACGAGCTGCCTAACAGTATGGTACACCCATCGCTCACTCCCTCAGCCACGATAGGGACAAAACTCTAAATACGTTCCAGTCAAACCACCCACGTTCTCCACATGCTCTGCAAAAAACAAAATACCATTTTACAATCTTCACCAGAAACATTTCACTTCCTGTCCTGCCCTTCTCCTGCTGCTTCTTTTTGTTGTTGATCCATTACTTACAGCATGCACAGCTTAGCTCAGTTACAAGCTACTGCTTAATCATCATCTCACCAGTACTTTGGGGATGTTTTATCACAACTGACCCAACACCACTTAATACTATACAATATTATCAGAACATGCTGTAATTTATCACTGAAACAAGCCAGCTGAGCAAGTCAAACAGACCCAGGAAGTTCAATTAAAAGCAGTCTGATCCCACCTCCTGCCCATGAGCACGAAGAGCCAGTAATCTGTCAGCTGAATCAATTTGTGTTGGAGATAGTCCCCTTGTTTGGAAGCTACAAACTCTCCTCATCCTGCTGAGCTTCCTGATTGACACCTTCTTTGGCTGCAGGGTTTTCACACAGGTGTAACAGATCTCAGTGCTATAAGCAGATCCCAGTAACCCTGTGTTTCTCTCCTACTTAGCCCTGTTCTAATGCTCCTGGATTTTAGTACTGCGAGACTGGGACTCCCGAGTTTGCAATTCCTCTGCTGACCTGGGCAGCCACCTCTTATCATCTTCTACTATCCTGGTTTCTTTGTAGCCAGCACTTTACAATGGGAGAGGACCAGAAACCACCTGCAGAAATAACGTACTTCCATTTCTCAAAATTTCCCCCTAGGGCAACAGTTTTCTCAGCTCTCAATTCCTGCATTTTTAAAACTCTAGCTCCCTTACAGCTTATCCAGCTGACCCCTGTGTCTCCAGGGTTTTTTTTACAGTCCTACAGACCTGTGCATCCTGTGAGCAAACAGCTACACAAATAACTCGGAAGTTAGGATTCAGCCAATACTGATGTGTTTGGGCAGGGGTTTGCACTGTACTCCCTGCTACCATGTGGCCTGCCTCTCCACCAACAACACCCAACACCCTTCTCTTCAAGCCTATGTACACAAGCTGAAGTTGTAGAGTTTCCTGAAGCACTTCAAACAAAAGCATGTGGAGAAGCTCTAATCTTCCATTAATGTGGGGAAGCACTCAAGAACAGAAAGGACCTATTATGTGAACAACCAGGGCAAGAAGTCCCAAGGCAAGCACCAAAGATATGGAATTGCATGTGGGGAAGGGCTGAGAACTGGATAGGAAGGTAGAGCTCTTTCCCCAAATACACATAAGACAACCAGTCAATAAAACCCAGATCACTTTTTTACTCACAGTCACCTTTAACTCAGGGATTCTCAGGGTGATGCTGCACCCACAACATCACATCCCCTGAGGCAGATCTCAACTCACTGAATCACAGAATCGTATAGGTTGGAAAAGACCTTTAAGATCATCAAGTCCAACCGTAAACCTAACACTACCAAGACCACCACTACACCGTGTCCCTAAGCACCTCATCCAAACGTCTTTTAAATACCTCCAGGGATGGCGACTCAACCCCTTCCCTGGGCAGCCTGTTCCAGTGCTTGACAACCCTTTCAGTGAAGTAAAATTTCCTAACATCCAGTCTAAACCTCCCCTGGCGCAACTTGAGGCCATTTCCTCTCGTCTTATCACTTGTTACCTGGGAGAAGAGACCGACACCACCTCTCTACAACCTCCTTTCAGGTAGTTGTAGAGTGATAAGGTCTCCCCTCAGCCTCCTTTTCTCCAGGCTACACAACCCCAGTTCCCTCAGCTGCTCCCCATCAGCCTTGTGCTCCAGACCCTTCCCCAGCTCCGTTGCCCTTCTCTGGACACACTCCAGCCCCTCAATGTCTCTCTTGTAGTGAGGGGCCCAACGCTGAACACAGTATTCGAGGTGCGGCCTCACCAGTGCCGAGTACAGGGGCACGATCACTGCCCTAGTCCTGCTGGCCACACTATTTCTGGTACAAGCCAGGATGCCATTGGCTTTCTTGGCCACCTGGGCACACTGCTGCCTCTTATTCAGGTGGCTGTCAATGAGCACCCCCAGGTCCTTCTCTGCCAAGCAGCTTTCCAGCCACTCTTCCCCAAGCCTGTAGCGTTGCATGGGGTTGCTGTGGCCCAAGTGCAGGACCTTGCACTGAGCCTTGTTGAACCTCATAGAATTGGCCCCAGCCCATCGATCCAGCCTGTCCAGGTCCCTCTGCAGAGCCTTCCTCCCCTCAAGCAGATCAACACTCCCACACAACTTGGTGTCATCTGCAAACTTACTGAGGGTGCACTCGATCCCTTCGTCCAGATCATTGATAAAGATATTAAACAGAACTGGTCCCAACACCGAGCCCTGGGGAACACCGCTTGTGACCAGCTGCCAACTGGATTTAACTCTGTTCACCACCACTCTTTGGGCCCGGCTCTCGAGCCAGTTCTTTACCCAGCAAAGAGTACACCCGTCCAAGCCATGAGCAGCCAGTTTCTCCAGGAGAATGCTGTGGGAAACCGTGTCAAAGGCTTTACTGAAGTCTAGATAGAGAACATCCACAGCCTTCTCCTCATCCGTTAGGCGGGTCGCCTTGTTGTAGAAGGAGATCAGGTTGGTCAAGCAGGACCTGCCTTTCCTGAACCCATGCTGGCTGGGCTTGATCCCTTGATTATTTTCTACATGCCATGTGATGGCACTCAGGATGATCTGCTCCATCAGCTTCCCGGGCACCGAGGTCAGGCTGACAGGCCTGTAGTTCCCCAGGTCCTCCTTCCAGCCCTTCTTGTCCATGGGTGTCACATTTGCTAATCTCCAGTCAACTGGGACCTCCCCAGTTAGCCAGGACTGCTGGTAAAGGATGGAAAGGGGCTTGGTGAGCACATCTGCCAGTTCCTTCAGTACTCTCAGGTGGATCTCATCAGACCCTATAGACTTGTGTGTGTCTAAGTAGTGTAGCAGGTCTGTGTTCTCGGTAAAAGTATTCTTCCCTGAGAGATGCCTTCACAGCTTGGCCCCAGCCTTTAAACACACACACACAGACCCACAGACTTACACCATTTAGGGTCCATCAGTCTCTGAGACTGAAGGAAAATAAAAATAGTAGAAACCTACCATATGTGTGAGAAGTCAGGCATGTTTTCCCTTCTCTCCCCTTCTCACACTTGCAAAGTGACTAAGCTTCCCAAAGCAAAGAAACTCCAAACCTGTTCAATCAGCACAGCTCTAACTTCATTTCAGAGCCCTTCTTCCCCAGTCTGACTCAGATCCAAGTTCTTCCCCTGCTCCCCAAGCCACCAAATCAAAGGTAACGGTTACCACCTGCCACTGCAATTAGTGGATCCCACCCTGGCATAGATGAGTCAACCCACCATGACCCTGGTGACCCTGCCTTACACCAGGTGGCTGAGGCCACAAAACCATCTATCTGGTATGCTGGGCTTTATTTCAAGCACAGCTTTATGGGTATTTCTATGTTGTTCTGCAACAGAGCAGAAAAAGAGGAGGGTGGCAAGTCTGAATACAGCAGCGCTGACAGAATCACTGCATTTCAAAAGCCTTTATAAGTAGTTATTTACAAAGCTAAGGGCTCCAAGTACCCTATTTATATGCATTTTAGACAGCTCCATTTAGAGGTACCTGGCTCTAGGGTCACCACATAGGAGAGCAGGGGAAGCCTGACCCTCCCTACCATTACTGAATGCATGCAAACCTCTCCTGGCATCTACAGCCAAGACCAAAAGCTAGACACTGGGAGGCAATCCCTGGCAGCGCAAGAGGTGCAGGTGTCTGCCCAAGCTTTTGCAAAGCAGCTCAGCTCATTCACCCCTGGCTAGGCTCATCTTGTCCCCTTCTTCCTGGCTACTGGGCTGGCAAAGCCAGGCACATTCATTGCTCAGGCTCACATCTCCTAAGCCATCCACTGTCACTGCTTCTCCCCAGTCACTGTTCTGAAAGGATGGCAGCATTCTGTGCAATGGCTTTGAAAACTAGACTGCAGATGGAGCCTGTAAGGAACCCTGCGTTGACCCCACTCAACTGGGGAGTAAAATGCTTTAAAAGAGTAACAGTACCTGCCCAGGTAAGGTTAGCCTAGGAGCTTAGGGGAACCTCTTTCCCAAGCATTAGTTGCCATCTTTCTTTAACCCAGCACTTGAAGGGCTCCTACAATGATTCTGCTCTTCATTTCAGTACAGTCCTTTTATCAGGCCAGTCATCAAAAAGTCCTGAAAGTCCTGAGGATTCCCTAGTAATCGTTCACTGCATTATCAGAACTCTCCATCTTCTCATCACCCACACTGGTGCAAAGTTAATTGAATAATTAAAGCAATTCAGATTGCCCACAGCTTGTTCCTATCTCTGCTTTCAATTTCCTCCTTCAAGGGCCGATTGAGGAATGTCTCACCTGTCTCCTGATGCAGAACTTTAGGCCAAGAAGGAATTTTCCCTAGAAGACATTGTCCAGGACAGCTGCACTTCACCCTTTCCTCTGCAGTGTGCAAGTGCTGGGCTTCCCAGACAGTGGGAAGGATTTTTCCTCCAGCACTCCCAGCCGTTGGTGCTCTGCATTTCTCCTGCTCTCTTCTGTCTTGCAGATTGCTCTTTCAGACTTTTTGATCTAAAGCTTTTAAGGTAACTGAAGTGCCCTGTGGAAAGGCAGCTCAAAATGAAGTATTTTCTCCCCCTTCCACACTCACCTTTCCCTTACTATACAACCACTGGTTTCACTAAGAGCACAAGTCTATCAAAGTGTCATTATGCTGCAAGCCCCTGCTCAGCAGAGTTGGCAAAATACATTTTGGAAACCAAGATTTACAAGTTCTGATGGTTTTCCCCACTTGAATCTTGGGGAGTCAGGGAGAATTCACCTACTGATGATCATGGGACAGAAAAGCAGCTCTGGAGACAAGCAGGCCCCAGATGGTGCATGTTTTCCAGAGCCACTGTCCCTAGCTCACAGGAGTTGTAGTTTAATCTAGGTTTCCCCTGAAAGTCTGTTAACATAATTCAACAGTAAAATTAGCTCTGAATGTGTCATCATCAGTGATGCACTCAACAATGCTTTTGGGTTATTTGGGGTATATTTATAAATTTCAAGCTCTTGTACAGTTTTAGGGGTAGGCAGTCGTCTTATAACAAAGAACAATCTAGCAACTACCTTCTCTGTTTTTGGTGCTAGAGGTAGGGTGACATGTCATGCAGCAACACCTTATGTATTTAACGCCTCCCATCATCTAGAAACCCAGCTCTGGAAAAAACGCAATTGTAATTTTCAATTTGAGCAGTCAGCATTACAACAAAAATTACTTTCTAGCACATTCATTGTGTAAGAAACAGCAAAAAGCCACTCCAGAACATGTGCACTTGTGTGTTTCTAATTAATTCTGACAGAGCTGCTTGAGCTTCAAAGGTGAAAATATATTTGGTTCTCAGAGCAAGTATCTCTTTGGCAAAGACCTTACACTGCGGCCAGGATCAAGTAATGACAATTTCACTGGACACATAGTCTGAGGCTGGTTTATCTTGGGACTGGGTAGAGAAACAGGGCCCTCAGGTGCTTCTGAGGGCACAATGGCAACGGAACATCTCAGAACAGAAGGAAAAGTAAAGGTTAAAAGTGATATACAAAAGTAATGCCATTCTGATAAAAGCTACAGTGGAAAAAAACCCTGACTGGAACAATTTGCATTCCAAACTGTCCTTTCTAGAGGGGAAGCTTAGAGCTCAGAGATCTCCAGGAGTCTGGAAAGGGACGAAGACCTCTCCAGTTGTCTTTAGAGTCAAGTCTTGCACAACAAATTACCACATGATGATGGACAAAGAACGTTAGTCTCCCTGCTCACAATTTTGATCCATGTGGGGCAAACATCCAAAAAGGCAGTACAGCTTTAAGAGATGAAAACCACAACATCTTACTTCCCAAAACTCTTGATGAAAAGAAAACAAATGCACTGAAAAAGAATGCAGGGGGATTTTGACATGGCATCATTTTTTTCAAAGGCTGGTACATAGATAAGACTGCTTTGCTCTTTCACAATAACCAAATGACACTCTTTCCCCATAAATCCTCAGAAACAGGGTTTCTTGCCAATGACAAGTCTCATCCCTATTTGTGTTTTTTTGACCCTGTTTTCCACGCCCCCGCAATGGTGTTTCATTGGGAAAATACGCTATAGGCTGCTGAAGAATAGAGTGTGCCTCTCCACGACCAAAAGCACCAAACCAAGTGTAATCCTCAAGACATTTTGCCCATTTTTGCTGCACCAAAACTTCAGCCCATTTCTCTCTCTTTGTTTAACAAAAAACAATCAATCAAGATCTCTCTCTTCCTTCTGAGGGTGACGGTTTGGGAGCCTGATTTCCATTTCAATAGCTCCCGCGGACTTACACAATACCAAAAGGAAGCATTTCAACAGTCTACTCAACCTTTCAACAGGTATAAATTTCTTGTAGGACAGAGAGAAATAAAGGATTAATAGCTCTATTAGCACATCTTGTTCAGCATCACAGGATACTGTAGTTCCTCCCCACGCAGAAGGAACCAAAGAAAACAATTACTATGAAACAGTTTCTATTTTATGAAAGATCAGGCTTCTCAGGAAAAAAAAATGGAATTTTGCAGATTCAAGTTCTTTTCTGCAAAATTCAAAGGTTTCGAAAAATGCAATTTTTTACACCAACAGGACTGTCAAATTCATAATATGTTGTCCCTTTTTTCACAATCTCTTACCAAGCAGTACGTCTTGAGGTATCAACTGAAGATTTTGCTCAGCTTCCAGCTATCCAAAAATACAGAAGCTTCTTAACATTAATGAGTCTGTCGCACACAGGAGGAGACCATGGTTGGAATGTGAGTGACTATTCCTGCCAACACTCAACTCTGAAGGACTAACTATCTGTTCAGATGTGACCTTTTTACAAGAGAAAAGCAGCAGCAGTGTGCCTGATGGGTTTTGGCTTTGGGATGAAAAGTTCAAAACATTCAAGAAGATCAATCCATTGTAATTATTTTTCATTAAATGACTGATGAGGAAGACAGAAACAAATAGAATTTTCTGATCCCATGTCTGGTTCTGGTTGAAGACTAACGTCTCAAAGCTGCAGCCCTTAGCCAATATTTGCCTTCTTTTAGATAACAAAAGCTCCTTCTCTCCAGCGTCACCTGGGCTGTTCAGTTGTTGCATCTGCTGCATATTTGACAGGCCTCAGCCTTCCATTTTGTCAGGAGTGTTTCTGAATGTATTCACCCCATGGGTCCTTTATGTATAACTAAGCAAGAGCTTCAGAAATCACCTTGACAGGCTGTGCCATTGAATTTTTTCTCAAGTATTTCTTGGTGATGAGGTAAGAAAGTTGAGTACACAGACCACAGTAAGCAGGTTCTTCTCATTGTCTCTCAGCACCTCAATACCACTGCAAGCTTTATGTTCACTAGAGGGGTTGGACAGCAGAAGAGTTGGGAGCCATGAGTAAGTGAACACTTAACTTCCTACTCAGGATCAACCAAATGATGGCACACAGCCATCTACACACTTCATTTGTGTTTCGAGTTCACAGATGAGTCGCGCTTGCCTCTCACACGGTCAGGTTACTTCAAGGGCCAAATGCCACATACCATTCACCTCCTAGGGATAATGGAAGAAGTGCAGATGTTTCTGGATATTGACCCTTTGGCCTCTGGCATAAGCTTTTAGTAAATCCTTTGATAATGAGCTGATAAATAATAGGTCATGCTAGCACAAGACAAGCTGATCCAGCTGTTTGAAGAAGTTGTGAGAAGGTCAGTGGAAAAGCCAACAACATATCTCATAGATAAGAACAGGTATCAACTAGCCATTCTGTTTCTGTGGAGTAGCAGATTTTCAACCCAGAGTTCATACCTCATTGTGATGAAGACTAAAGTTTCATTCCCATTATCAATCTTAACATGACTCCTGATGAATTTTTTTCCATACTCCAAGGTATTATTTGCCTCACAGCCTATTCCTACCAATGTTCTGAGGGAGCCACCACCCTTACATATTTGGGGCTGGAGCCAGATACCCCATATGAGTGCTGATCACTCCTATGCAACACAAGGGTCCTGTAAAGCAACCAGGCGCATGCTGAGCTAACTTCTGTATTTCATTCTACAGTACTGGCAGAATTCACCTTCTGTCAGACAGCAAAGAGAACCAGCCACTGGCCCCATCCTTCCTCTAGCACTGAACAGGGGAAGGGGAGCAGCAAAGCACCAGTGTCAGCAACGTTGGAAGGAAGACTGTATTCATTCAGTTAAGAGACCAGAGTCATTCCTCCAGTTACACCTTCCAGCTAGAGAGAAAATTTACCTGGAGCACACTTTGGAAAAGCGTGATTGTCACTTCTCAGCTACAGCATTTTGCAACATCTGCTATATTTTTTTGTGGTCAAGCTTCCTAGGGGTGTAAAATTGCTTTTCCCTATTGACCTTTCTCTTACACCTCCAACATTTCACAGTATTTGGAAATGTGGTTGCCATCTTAAAGCAAATCACTCAATTCAGAGCAATCCTTAATCAATGATGGCAACTTTTTTTCAAAACAGAAGAGCTGCAAAGGATAGCTATGCATAACTTTCTGCATTTTGGAGGATAGCTACCTGTTAATGTTTTCTATAACAGATCCAGGCTTGTAGATAAAGATTGCTGTCTGAGGTTCAGGACGCAGGAGTCTCCAGGTCAAGCCACACACGCTGACTCAAGCAGCAAGTTACTTCTACTAATAGCCTACTTCACAACTACAAGAAAGGAGACAGAAGAGTTTGCTGAGGCTCACACAAAATCAGTAGAAGAGAGGATTCCTACTCCCCACATTCTGATTATAGTTTATCCCAGGAAGAGAAGAGGTATCAGGTTAATAGCATCATGCAGAATCAAATAAGGAAGAAAATAACTGCTTGTGGCCATCACAGAGCTGCTAATTCACAGCTTCCCTCCCAATGAACATGTTATTATTATGCATCCATGATGCATGGAAGGAAGCATCCACCATAAGAAGTATATTGAAGAAACAATTAGTTGAACATGTAGCTACTTTTAATTTATGAAATGGGTGGATATATTGAAGGGTAAACACCACTGGTCGAGGGATTTCTAATTAAGAGTAGCAGTCTTTCAACACCAGACCCACTGGGAATATAAGATTTGCTATAAAACCTTTTCACATCCGAATCCTGCCTTTTGCACAAGCCAGAATCTGTGTTTGAGGGAAAGCATTCTCATCCCACAGATCTTCTAGTGATGTGGGAGGTAGGATTATGTGGGAATCCGTCCTAGCTGCTGCAGGTGATGGGCAGCTTGAGGTTACCATTACTCTAGATCAACACATGTAAAATCTAGCTCTTCTCTGGAGCTAGCGGCAGCATCTGTCTCATTGTGAGATCCCAGCACAGAAGAATTCAGGAGCTGATACTCTCTTTGGTCAATCTGAAAGCATATCATCTCAGTTTTGGATGGAAAGATCTGCAAACTGGTGTGGAGGTAAGTTTGGCAAATCAGCATTACATAAGAAAATGTACCCTAAAGACATTTTTAAGTCATGATAATATATGCAACTCCTGGATGGTAATTTAGATTTGCCTCAAAATAGAATAAAAAATGTGAGTGGAAGCAAGAGATCGTTACTACAGTCAGCTCTCCCCAAAGAAGTGTTGTGTATCTTTAGCCGATTCATGATTTTCAGAGGGAGCCACATCCCCACCCATATGGTAAAGAGGAATAAGGGGAAATGGGTTCACCTAGAGCAACATCCACTTCAGAGCAGAGTTTCCTCAAAAGGCCAACACCTGCTATACTGGCTCAGGACAGCCTAGCAAAGGAGAACATCACATCTGAGTGGTTGTTAACTATTTGAAAAGAAATGCATGTTCTTGATTTCAGGTAGCAGGTGACATCTTGTACATGCAAGAGCTCTGTATACATGTTAGCACATCAATTTAGAGGTGACAGGGACCTTAGGATCCACCTTGACCTGGTAGTACACATCCAAGTTGATAAACGCATACTAAGAACCCATCTTTTCCCCCTGTAATGACACTGTGGACAGTCTAGGCTGTAAGAACAAGCCTTGACAGAGGATCTCTGCAGTGCTTGAAGAGCTAGAAATACTTTCCCAACACCAGGTCAGCTCCAATGCAATCCCCACGTTAGAAGCCCAAACTTAGGTAAGCTAGGGATAATTTTAGGATCTTATTTATAATCAGAGCAGGGTTGTGCTACTTTACATTTTACTTGGGCAGAATAGTGGCAGTAATAATATAGACAATATTTAAGATCTCCAAAGGAAGAAATTGCTCAATAAAAAGCAAGAAAAAAGCAAACTAAGTTTAGAAGCAGGAACACATTCTGGTTTTACAATAATTAAGAGTCACACAACATCCATTATCTGGGTAAGTGAATTACATTTCACAAGGGATCACAGGAAAATTTTCTTCAGCTTTGATTCAAGTTGTTCACATCTCCCCAGTTCCAGACTTCCAGTTTAATCCAGTCCCAAATCTCAAGCAACACAACAGCACTCTTCTGTAACTTTGTGTGGGAAAAAGACAGTTGTCTCTATTTTCTGCAGCAATAAGATCCTTCAGCCTTGATTTGTCTCCACAATAGTCAGAAAAGCTTCAGAGGAACATGGTGTGAATTATTACTTTGACAAGGACCTGTGCCTTGTGAGCTGCATGTAGTATATCCAATAAAGCTCCTCTGGGGCTACAGCAAGTAAACGCAACAGGGGCTGCTGGGTCACCCAAATCCCTTCATTTGGGAAGAAAGAAGAGAGCAGAGGTTCCCAGTGACAACACAGTTAGTCCACCTTACCTTTCAGTGACAAATGGGGATCTCCAAAAGGTCATGGACATCTCCCAGCCATCACCAGAACACCCCTTATACTTTGCCCTCTGAGGTGCATAGTGCCTGTGGGAGGATTTTGCTATAAACCTCTGAAGGTTAGCAGGAGCTTGCAACCTCCACTACGTGCAACCACAGGTGAAGTTAGGAGCCTCACAGAAAAGGGGAAGAAGGTTTTATTTGCCATCAGCTTGAGACAAGCTCAGCAAGGGAAGAGAGGGGAGCAAGAGGGACTTAGTACAAAACAGTGCTGAATTAAGACTACATATCACAGGTGAGAAGAATTTTCTTGCACTGCAAGCCCCATGCAGACCTCTTTGGGAGGGCTAGTCCCCTCTGTACAGCTGTCTCCATCCCCCTGAGACAGCAACAGCTGGCAGAAGCTGCCAGACGCTTGCCTCTGTGTATTTACCTGCCCTTTGGGAGGGATGCACAGCTGCCATCAGGAACACCAAGCAAGTGGGGTGACCTGGCAGTGCCTCTTGCGAGGAAACCTCTGCTCCCTCCCTTGAGACAGCCACCCTAGGGCAAAATGCACCGCTTTGCTTAGCTGGGCCTGGTCTCCCATGGGACAATGCTGCAGCAATTCAGTTTACATGGCAGTCTTACCAGTGAGGAGGCTTTGCTTCACAGGTGGCCTCTTGACATGGCGCATCCCCTCCCCAGGGGCTGCTCGCCACCGTCATCCCTTCTTTACCACCCCTGCTTTAGTGGCATTTTCTCCTCCCTTCTCCTAAAGCTTTCTTATCTAACCCAAGCATTTTTCTTCCCTTAGTCTGGCTCCTATTCTCAGAGGAGCCATTTCCTCCCGTCTATTGTTGATTGTTATTGTTTCTTCTCTGTAAATGCATCTGTCATGATCTTTGCTTCCAAGGAGCGAGCAATCACGAGTTCCTCATATTTTTCAGGGAACCTGTTTAGCAAGGATTCTGCAAAAGAGTGGTTTCTCTTCTTGTCCTGGGAGGTTACAAGCCCCACAGTACAGGGAAGATTGCTGATCCCATCAGAAAGCACTAGAAGCATTAGCAGCTTAAAAAGCAAACAAGAAACAAACCCCCAAATCCCCAAACATCCTTTCCTGAGGCTGGAAAGAAGCTCTTGCCTGGCCAGCCTGCTGGGTTAAGAACTACATCACATCCCACGGCTGGAATGCTAATTAATTTTGCAACTAATGAGCCAGTGAGAACCTATTTACTGCACTTGAGATTTGAAGGAAGGCACAGCTTTGATGCACGGTGTCACTTTCCCCAGTGTGCAGACAGGATATCCCCGAAGCCACATGCTCTTGTTTTGCTGTGCTACTAGTTGAGGAAGTGTTTCACACCAAGATGACTCTTTCCAAAGAATCACCTCTCCATAGAGACCTCTCAAGGGTCAGGGAGCAGCAAGGGCCAGCAGTTCCCTACAGGATGAGGAGTCAAGGAGGATAGCTCAGCCGGCAGGGCAGGACTTGCCAGCCAGGGCCCCGTCCCACAGGACATAAGCAAGACCAGCAGCCAGGCCTGGGGAGGGCAGCCAGGGTCAACCAAGAGTCCACATCATTCGTGGTGATAAGGCAGGTCAAGCCAGGAAGTCAAACTGCAGGTCAGAGTCAGCTCCAATGACAGTAACCAGGGTCAGACACAGTCCAGTGGTTACCAGGCAGGTCCGACGTCAAACTGGGAAGTCAGTCCATGGGCCAGGGTCCCAGACTGAGGTACACGTCCAGGCACAGGCATGGCTGTATGGAGTGGGAGACAGGTACACCTACACCATAGCTCAGGGAGCAACTGAAAGTCGTGGATTGAGCTTAAATGGAGTCCCTGAGCCCATGGGCAGGGGAGGCCCCATGGCAGGCTCGTCAGGGCAATTAAGTCCTATTAGGTACCTTCAGCGCCCTGCCACTTCATCTCTGCAGCCTTGGCCAGTATCACAGCCAGCCACCAAGAGAGATGCCTGCAGATCCCATGCCATCTAAGTACAAACGCTCATACCAGGTAACTGGGGATCAGACCCCTCTGACTTACACCTCCTCTGCCTCTCTGCACTTGCCCAGAGGTTACAGATGGATTTTGCCACTGTCCCCCTTAGATGCAAACTCCACAGACTTCACAATAGACATAAAGGCTCCTTGTCCTCCCCCCTCAGAAGTAAGAGGGACAATATTCCATGTTACAGAGCAGCCTGCGTCTAAGGCATTGAAAGAAGACGCAGCAATAACCAGGAACTGCTTTTCCTCCCCACATGCTGATGTGCCTTGGGGCAGAGAAAAGCAGCTGCAGGAGCAGCACGGTGCCTCCCAGACCATCAGTGCAACAGCACGGAGGCAAAGACAAACAACGATGCAGGAAGTGATTACACCTTCAGATAACAGAGCTGCAAAGCTGAGTAAGCAATTGGTTATTTGAGTTCATCGCTAAGCGTGGGGCTTTCATTAGAGACAAACAACCTAAACCCAACACCACAACAGTGGCAGTTGTTCCTATCAGCAAGGGAAGTTAAATAACCTCCTTCAATGGATACTGCAAAAGCAGAACATGTGGGATAAGAGTGACAGTAGCATTAGAGAGGCTGGAAATTGGCCAAGACACAACTCCACACACACACCACGCCTCATATTTCAGGAGGAGAAGTTCAGTGTTTCAGGAGCATCATGGAACGCTCCTTTCCGGGTGATATTTAACTTAGTCTTCAGACCCCAGCCAAGAACGCACTCCACAATAACTGGCAATGTCCAGTAATCAAAACCAGAAAAAGCTTTCCATTCTGTTGCTCAGTTTTATCCCTGCCATGGTACTCTTTGACCCTGTGTCAGAACATACAAGCTTACATTCAGAAAGATTTAATGAAAAGCATGCAACAGCCAGAGATCCTGCTGCCAGGGGAGGAGGGGAAGAGCAAGAAAGAGAGGAAAAATATATCAAATGGCTTATAAAGAAAGAAGCATGTGCACTTCCCAGCAGAGGATACAGTCTTTCAAGCCATCCCACTTGGGGGAGCTTCCCCTAACTCTGACACTTCCTTGAAGGGAAAAGATAAACAGATCATGGGGCCAGTATAAGGGCTGTGCAGCTGCACAAGTCTCTTAGAAGGTCCCTTTTGTATTGCCTTGGCTTGTTCTTCAAGCTCAGAGGGAAGGTTAAGTTGAAGTCACCTGCTCCCTGATTCCCTGTGTACGCAGAATTGCCTGCAAGAGTATACTATAGCATTCACAAAGGGAGAGGCAGATTCTACCAGGTTCCAAATTTATGAAGTTAGTCTTTTTAAAGCGAAAAATAAAGGGAAACGTCGAGCAGCTTTGCTTTCAGAAAAACAGTTCTGGGAATACGCATTTCCCTGATATAAGGTCCATGTAAACATGACATTAAGGAGTCCCTCAGAAATCACTCTCAGGAGTTGTCAGACCTTCTGATACCAATACCTGGAAAGGAGAGAGCCTTGCTTCCCATTCTGAGAAAACCAACAGCCAGCATTGCTCCTTTGGGTTGGTTGTGCTCAAGAGCAAACGGAGCAATAAGACATGTCCACACCTTCCAGCTCAGAGCTTCTTTTTCACCACCAGTTCCTACTTCAGCACAGTCCAGCCTGTGTGGGCTCTTGCCCAGCTCTGCCAACCACCTATCAGTTTGTAGCCAAGTATAACTTTCCGAGAAAATACAGCTTGCCAAACATTACATTTTTGAAGTCCCACTGTAGCACCTTCACCCCAACCTCCCCTTTCTCTTCTGTCCCCTCTTGTGCATGACAGCCTTACCCCTCCTCAGAAGTCCTCATACCCCAGGGGATGAGGGTGTGCAAGCTGTGCAAGCTGAGTCCTCATTTACTGCTTATGTGGGCAGGGAGGGCATTAAGGAAATAATCACTGAGACTGCAGACAATTTAGAAATAGCCTGGAAACCATTTCTAAGGAGATCAGCCATCCTTGGGATGTTCTAGAAAGCTTTAGTTGTGCTGATGCTTCTTTTGGGGGACTAAAAAACTTAACAATATTGTCTCCAGGCTTAACTGTCTCAGAACTCCTACACCAGCCATACAGGCCCATGCTAAGGGTCCACCTAGCCCACTACTGTCTCCAATAAAAACTATGAGTTGACACCTAGGAAAGAGTAAGAATAGGCCAAAAATATATGGTACTTCCCTTCCCTCCCTAAACACAAATTATTTAATTAGCCTTCAATTATTTTCATCTGAAGAGACTTTTTTTGGCCTTAGATGGTTTGCCTATTTACAAATCCCTAACAAATCTTGCTTTCCAACACTATTGTCTTCCTTTGAAGACAAGTATACACCTTGCACCCACAAGACCCTTTGACGAGAAGTTCTCCAGGTCTCTTACCTGGTACATCCAGAACAAACTGCCTTCATTTGTTTGAAATCTGACCCCACTGCCCACATTTGTTGGCCTCCAGTTCTTGCATGGGAAAAGGTAGGAACAGTCAGTCCCTATCCGCTCTCTTCATGCGACTCCAGATTTTGTAGGTCTCTTTTACAGTCCCCCCAAAATCATCCCTTTTCCTGGCTGAAGTATCCCAGACTGCTCCATTGCTCGTTGTATGGAAGCTTCCAAGTCTGGACTCGGGAGGTCACCCACAGCAGGATGGGAGCTAGAGGTCACTTGCCAATATCAGGCCAAAATTCACTGTTGAGGTGGGAAAGCACCATATCCCCCTCCCCCTCTGACTTAGCCCTGTTTCTCCAGAAGTGAATCTGACTTGTGCTTTTACAAGGCTTTTACAGAAAGAAGAGAAAGAAAACACAGACAAACGTTCCTCTTTTACAATCACTTTTCCTCCCTTTGAAATCAAAGGCAACACTTAGAAAGCAAAACTAATGCTCTTCTAAAAGCACAAAGATCCCCTTCTCAGAAGAGCAAAACAAAAGATCATGACTTAGACATGGGGCTGTAACTTCCTCATCCTATTACTCAAACCTTTGACCTCCAACATTTCTCCATTTCTCTGTGAGGGTGTCATAGGTCTAGCTGATCTCACGATCTGTTGTATTATCTCAGAGATCCTTAGCACTTTTCAAATACCATTTGGGCAACTCAACAGCATGCATAAGCAGCACCTAGGAATTAGAAAGTTTGACCTTGGAATTGTGACTTTCTTTTACGCAGAAGAGATTTGGGAGAGTGGGGAGGAGATGGCAGGGCAATGACTAGGTGGAGAAGAAGGTGGTGTGTTTACAGAATACAGCTTAACAGAAGCATCCATCATAACCTCCCCAGCAATCCACAGACTTCAGGGACCCCACCCCTTCAGAGCAGGCCAGAGAGGTTTCCTGGCTAATGTCAGGTAAGGGAAGATACTTCTACATAGATGCCTGCAGTTAAGTGGAGGCATATTTTATCACCCCTTGGTTATCACCCTGGAGCAGTTCGGTGGTTGTTGAGAGGATGAACACGTCCATAGTGCTGTGATGCTTTGATATTAGATTACAACACTGACATCACCCTTAAGTTCAGCAAGTCAAAGGAAATAGTTGGAGGTTTTTTTATTTACTAAGCCCAAAATAGGTAATAGGATTAGAGACACATAAAATCAAATTTTAAAAAACTACAAATGAGCATTTAGAGTAATTTTGAGGGTTTCTCACACTTAGTAAGTATCCAGCAAACAAAAACTCAATTAAGAAACCAGTTTTAATACAGTCCTTCACAGTGAGGCTGTGTTTGTGGCACAGGGCGTTTCAGGAGGCCCAGACTTCCTTTCATAGCCTAAAGCCATTCAAGGATCACAAGGATTCAAAACCACTAATTTCCCAAATCTCAGGTTAAATTAAGAAAGAGTTTGGACCTTCCAGTCACTAGATCACTCTCTGGCTTACCTCCTTCAGAAACATCAGCGCCCCTTCACACAGTTAGCCCTGGCCTAGGCAGTGAGTTTGCCACTGGCCAGGACCTTGGCTGAGGTCCTAAATTAATCTCTGGCCATGACCATTCCCTCCCACCCGGTGAAGCAGCTCCCAATGGGTGCCTCTTTCAGCAACAGCCAGCTTATCCCCCAGCTCTCACATTCCCAGACTGGTCTGGGGACACAAATTCAGGCAGCCCTAACACAACAGACGAGGCTGAAAGTCAGTGAGAAAGCTCTCAAGATGAAAGCCTTTGCAGCTGGAAGGAAATCACATTCTGACATAAGATGGTGTTGGGAGCTTTATTAAAAAAAAAAAAAAACAACAAAACCAAAAACCAAGAAAACAAGAAAACAAGAAAGCAGAAAAGGAGTAGGAGTGGAAGGAGAAGCTTCTGACCATACTGCCACCAAAAGAAATGCTCAGCAAGCCGTGACCTCAGCATGAAGCCTCTTCATAGACCAGCCTCTGTTTCACATCTGGGTATAAAATACCACTCTACATTATACAGACATACCGCAGCATTTAATGAACACAGCTTATGACCGGTTTTGATTACCGTCCACCAGCTCAGAGTAACATATTAGGAAACCAGCGTTAAGGAGAGGAAAAGAGGAATTGTCACAAAACAGGAATATTTATTCTAAAGAGTGCTGAGTGCCTTTAAAACAACTATTTTTAGATTTCTAGATTTTAAGAGGGCAGCAGGAATGTTCATATTGGTCTCCTGCATAAAAACGTTCTTGAATTTCATCTGATGTCCCAAATTTCTTCTTGCTGAGATAGCAAGACACGCTTTCTTCAGAGGCTTCAAATGGCAGAACCACCACTGTATCCCTTGGTAATTAGTGCCAACAGTTAAATAGTCACTGTTAAAACCATGTACCTTATTTGTAGCTTACATTTATCTAACTTTAATTTCTAGCTGCTGGCTCACATTATGCTTTCATCTGTTTTTCATCCATACACAGGCATCACTTTACCCAATGAAATTCACCCCTGCATTTAGGCTGACACAGCAAGTGATACCCAACAGTTTGGGCCAGGAAGAAAAGTATACTGCATCCTGCTGCATGTGTAAGGGTGCCACAGAATTCAATCAGGTCTAGAAGTAACATTTGCTTTGTAATCAAGGCTTGCTCATAGCAAGAAAACCTCAGCTCAGGACAAGCAACATCCCCTAAGCACCCTGTTTCTGGAGCTTTCTGAAATGGTGGCCTGAAGCAGCCAGCCAGCAAGGCTGGTAGCAGTTGACTGCTTGTAACATCACTCTTGAATTACTGCCATCATCATCTAAAGTTATGAATATAAAAGGAAGTGCAATAAAAGACAGCAAGTGCCATCAAAGTTGCAGAGAAACAATTTTGTAACCATTCCCCAAAGGGAGACATATGTGGGCAGGGGTGAGGACACGTACCCCCCAGCAGCTCTGCACTACGTGGTTGTGCTGCCATCCATGACCCTGAACTTGCTGCTTACTGCTGTGTTTGAGAAACAAAGGCAGATTTACCCCTTACCTAAGGATCCGGGCCAAGCTCGAACAGTGACTGACTTCCACAGCTGAAAGGTCTCTTGTCCCATGACACAGGCTTTCTGGAGGCTAATGCAGGGCACAACAGAGCCAGCTAGGACCAAATTGTAAATTGAGAGCTTGAGAATGTAAGTTAGAGCCCCATGGGCCTTGCAAGGGCATAAAGAAGCAGAAAAGGAGAACCCAGATCTCTCTGTGAACTGCAGTACCACGGTCTATCTCCAGGACAGCAATGCCGTTCACAATCGCAGTGGGAAACCATATTTGTAACAGCAGCATCATGAACAGGCTGTCACGCCACACAGTACCAACATGATGGAGGAAGCAGCCAGTGCAGCCAAGCAGCACCAATTGGCATTATCTTAACACACTGGGCTGTAAATTGTGTCAGAGCTGCTTTCTGCATGGTTCAGTCATTCTTTCTGTGAGGGCATGAGTGCCTGGGGTGGGGGGGGGCAGATAGCCTGGGCCAGGACTTGCCCAGAAGGCCCCTGCAGCTTCATACCAGCACCCTGAAGCAGCAGCTCTGCAGCAGACCCTTGGACACTGGCAAAGGATTGCTACAGTCTTAGAAAAATAGCTGCCAGGCTTTGCTCTCCCAGTCACAGCCTCAACACAAGCCACATGGGCAAGATGAGGCTTGGCAAAGAGGGCATATCTAGGTGTTGAGATTAGGAATTTCCCCACTCTGGGCCAGTGGGGAAACAAAGAGCAAAGGGGAGCCAGCCCACTACATTTAACTGTGTTGTTAGATCAAACAAACCTGTTTTCCTTATGTCTGTTGTCAAGGTCTGGACGATTTTTTTCCATAAGAGAACTGACAGTGGGACCTGTATGTCAGATATAGGGAGCACATGTCTCCTTTCCTGTGCCAATTAGTTTCTCCCAAATGACACTCTCTCTTTTTAACTCCAGCTACTTCTCAGTGTAGAAGAGGTTCTAGACAGGACCAATGCTTGGAGAGCTGGGACCTCCCCCCCAACCCCGGAGCCAGGACAAAGCCAGTCCTCCAGGTAGACGTGCATGTCACAGCCTAGGAAAATTCTTTCTTTCTGCTGTGCCTGAGGCATGTGCGCGCGCACACACACACATCTTCCAGATCCAGCTGTAAAAGTTAGCAAACCTGCTCTATTTGGGGCTTGGAATTAACAGGCACAGGAAAAAGGCTGAAAACCAACTCCAAGTATTGATTTGGCCTGAGTGTTCCCCTTTTCACGCCTCAAGACTTTTTCTCCCCCCTCACCCGCATGCAGCCCTCTCAGCCACAGGATCACCAAGCAGTATTCAACAACTTAACTAAATAAGCACCCTGTGTTTCCTAGCCTACCAGGATGGAAAACCTGTCTCACTGCCCAAGCTCCTGCAGGAAGCATGATGAGGTGCTAAGAAAATAATTCTGCTTACAGATTCTTTGGGTTGAAACAGCTGCTTTTGTAGCTGGATGGGGTTTTTGGCTGGCAGTCAGCTCTCCCTACAAGACACTCCATTTACTTCCTGTTCCCTAGCAAGTCCCTGCAGGAGAGCAAAGAAGCTGGGATTAAACATATATGACAGAGCCCAGCCAAGATACACAATCTGAATTCCCAGACAAAGTACAAGACAAATATAAGCATCACAGAGGAACAAACATAATATGGGCTTAAGTCTAGCGTGAGCCCTCTGTAAATGTGATCTGAACAGCAGGCTGCACCTTCCAGCCTGGCAGATTCCATAAAAGCAAGGTCTGCAACACAGCAGGTCTCAGGAAGAGAGACAGAAGGCATCAGGGATTTAGGAAGCAGCTTTAGGGATTCAACATCACCTTGAATGACACAGAACCACAACCTTCAAATGGCAGTTGGTGCACCAATGTAAAATGAATGGGCTCTCTGAGTCCCAATGCAGTTCTGCACAACTGGAGCTACAGGGCTCCAACTTTTTGGTTGGGAAGGGACGAAATAAAAAAAACCTGTCTGAACTGTCCTCTCCCTGTGTGTCCGAGACAGGCACCCAGTGGCCCCTAACACCATCAGAGCACCTGATGTCTGAGTGACACTATCCGTGTACCTCCAGCTGTACTACCTGCCATAGGTGACCCAACAGTAGATTAAAGGAGGAATAAAGGAGTGAGGCAATATTGCCCAGCCATGGCCAGATGACCAGTGTTATATTCTTAGTTTTCCCAAAATAGTTCTCTGGGGTCCCAGCACAATACTCCAAACACTAAATTTATTTTGTAAGATTGACAAATCTAAAGGATGCCTTCCACCCGTGAAGGATTTAAAATAATACCTACTAGTAAAACCCTCAAGTGTGAAAACCTCAAGTATTTAAATAGACCATGGTCTTCACAGATTCCTCCTCTGCTCAGGAGGAACCTGAGACTTCATTTACCGTGCAGCCACACCACGTCCCCCTCACCACAGGGGAAATCCCACTGAATCCGGCTGCATTGTCAGCCCAGCAGGAAGCAGAAATCTCACAGGAAAGGCTATTCTAGTGACGTTTCCAGGACAGTTTTGCAGCTCAGGGACACTTTTGGACCAAAGCCAAGGCAGAGCTTGCCAGCACCTCCAAGAAGGTGACTAAGTGGAAAATCTCCTCCAAAATGGTAGAAAAAAATAAAAGATAGACACCTTTTCTGAAGTTTCAATTACTGATGAAAGCAAAGGGAAGTTTTCCTCTCTCCCTAAAAAGTTGCATTTCTTTTGGCAGCGGGGAAAAAAGAATGCTCTCTCCATCATACATGCATATTTCCCCACTACTGAAGTGACAGAGTTTGCAAAAACTGAAAAGGAAAAAAAAAATTCTGCCACCAGAGTCATGATTTTTAACAAGTATTTTTAGCATTTGCCATGAATAGGGAATATCAAAGCAACCAAGTCCGTTTCATACAGTTGACACTTCTTCAGGAAACAACCATCAGTGCCACAAGGACATTTTCTGTCATGTTGGGGGGTGGCGGCGGGGGGGTAGTGAGCTGTAGACAGCAGCTCAACGAACTCTATTCAAATGCTTTGCTGAACTGGTGTCTAAGCGAGGAAATGCTAAGGGAAGCCTGGAGCCAGAGCATTTCCCATGAGACAGTGAATCAAGACCTTCCTCCCTCCTGTGACTCAGTGTCACAGGAGGCAAACTGCAGATGACTTCTGGCTGGCTGAAGCTGCAGTCATGGCATTGCGAGCAGACTGGCTCCTCCGGATGTGTGCACGGAGACAGAACGGAAGCAGGACAGGAGACCTGCTGGGGAGGCCCCATGTTGCAGCTGCTTCTGTTTCAAAGCCTGGCTAGCATCGGTCTTGCTGAGAAGATGTCAAAGGGGTAGCAGGCACCTCTGGCCTGTGCTTCACGCACAAAGAGTAGAAGAGAACAAGAAAGAACAAATCAAAAGACTCAGAGCAAAGAAAGAGCTAAGGGCTGGGAAGAGAAACACTTTCTGGGTCACAAAGAACAAGCAAAGCACAAAACATGCAGTTACCTGCTGCAGAAAAGGCGGCAGGATCATCTCATTTCATGCAATGCACAGATCCCTTGAGAAAATGCAGCCTTTCTGCCACTCCATCCTGTTTCAGAGGCTTTCTTTCATGCCTGTGGCTCTCCTTAGCCTCATTACTCTGATTCCATCGAAGACTCCATCGAAGTCTCCTCTGTCCATATGCAGAGGAGGGACACTACTGAAGAGCAAAACAGCTTGTGTGCTTCTGAGAAGCCTACATTCCTCTCTAGTCACTAAAACACCCCAAACCAATAAGAAATGTTGGCTTCATGAAAGAAAACAAGAGGGGAAAAAAGGAAGATGGTTTCTAAAGCCAGCCAAATATTAGAAAGTAAAGTCATTGCATTCACATATAACACAAAGCCTCTGGTTCAGTGTGACCACATCAGAGCCTGCAAGGATTACTAACAGCTTCTGCATGGGTTTGCTGCCCACACCCATTCAGCAAAGGGTACCCACAGCTAGGAGAAGATGTGTTGTCTTCTTGCTCACTTATTTGGAGCTCTTGTTTGGAAGCTCGAACCCAGAATACCAAAAGCAGCTATTTCCAAATACTTCTTAGGTGGTTATCCACACACTTGCAATATTCCATTAGCATTTGTCATTGCTGATTGTCTTAGCAAGCACTGTTTGCAAAGCAGAGGTGAAGGAACGGTGCAGAGACAAGCAGTTCACATCCCATCTTAAAACAGGCCCCATTGCTGAGTGGCATGGCTGAAGCACATAGCAAGGCTCTTCCTAAAAGCTTCCAGGGACAGGCACCACAAGCTCCCCAGGCAATCTAACCATCACTTCCTAATCCTTGACTACTTTACAAAGGCTTCGCCCTCCAAAGTTTCATGTTGTATCAGCCATAACAGCCTGCCTGAAAGCAGGGAGATGTGATGAAATGTCAGAAAGAAAAAAACATGTGTGCAAGGAAACCCTGAAATTTCAATCCACTTCATGCAGTTAGCTTGAAGAACAGGAGGTGAAACCCCAGCTCTAGTGAGAACTGCAGGAGTCTGGCAACCAATTTAAGAGCTGCCTTAAGTACTATGCTGAGGAGATGCTGCAATCTCAATCCCAGGATGGAGAGAGCACAAACTGGATTAAAAATTCCAGGCTGAAGCCTACTCTTCATCCTTGATGGAAAATAAACCCATGAAGGACTGTAAGTTAAGTCTTCATCAATTCTCAGTGCATGGCCAGCTTCTGTGAGCAGCCCTTATAAACACACACTAAGACACTTTATTTTTCTCTTCACTTCGGGAGTCCCCCTCCAGCTGTAAACTACCCACCTGCTTGTGTGCTTTCATGTAGACCATTTCAGCAGTAGCAAAAAGTGCTGCATGGATTGTGCTGGAAAGCCTGGTCTCTACTTCTCCACTCACCAGGGAGGACTGTTGCAAATTGCAGAAATTCAGGGATCCCAGGGACCCACCTGTGAAGGGAAGAAGAGAGGAAACAGGAGTGAGTAAACCAGAGTGGCTGCCTTAATCTAACAGCTGTCAGAAGGACTGGTCTTAATTCCACTGTTACTCCGTACACTGATGTTTCTGGCAGCAGAGATGCTTCCATGAGCCAATTCAGTTCACTGAACTGGCAGAAAACTAACAGAACAAAAAGCCACTGTGGCAATGATGAGCTCAGCCGTCATCTCTAGCTGCATCCACTGAGTGCATGCGAGACTATTGCAATGATGTGCCAAAATCAGATCTTTTGAGCTGGAGGAGCACTGGACACTTGCTCTCTTGAGAAACTCATTTTGTGCACACTGAACTGACTTTGCTGGGCCCATGTGTCACTAGCCCATCAAAAGGACATTCTCTGCAGCTTTTCCCAGCTTTCCCCTTATCTATTTTGACATTTTTTGTGATTTAGGGCAATCTCTTTCTATCTGTGCATGCCTAACACAAGAGGATCTCATCTCTGATGGGAGGGCTTTGCACATCAGGACAAACAGCAGCAGCAAAAGCCCTGCCCTCCACTGAAAAGCCCCATCTCTACATAAAAGTGGTCACTCCTACCTCGCTGCTGGATGAAGACATTTTCTGCCTCCCGCAGGAGAGAAGCAGCAGGATCTGTGCGAGTCATGCTTCCTGCAAGACAAAGCAGCAGCAGGTAAGGCCAGCGTATGCTCCTTACAAGGAAGTGTCTTAACACTCCCTTGCTCACGCACTGGGAACAACCAAAGCCACCCTAAAGGGTGGGGGAAAGATAGCACTGTGAGGCAGCACAAGGAGATAACGGAGAAAACGAAGAAATGTGTAGATTCATTACGTTATTCAAGTTTGAGTTCCTAGAAAAGATTTTTTTTTGTGGTCTGCAGCAGAATAAAACATCCTTCAGATGACAGCAGCATTTCTAATACCCTACGGCACCATTCACAGTGCTTGGAGAAAATTGGCAGAGCGAGTCCTGTCTGCTTGCAGCCACTCACTTCTGCGAGAGACCTCACCCCTCAGCTGCTGCACTGCTGGTCCTATCTGACCATAAGAGAGCTGGGTAATTCATTTGGTTTTACAGAAAACAGTAAATTCATAGAAAAATGTATGAAGCTATTCAAATCTCCAAATAATTCTGGCAATAAAAAGTCTGAGGGTTACAAACCCCCAATTCTTTTGAAACAGCCATTTTAAACTTAACTTGATGTTTTTAGTTGATGAGATTACTTGGAGATAATATATTGCCAGTTGAACAAAGGCAAAATTTGGGGCCAAATCTCTTCTTCCTCATTTGCCATCCCTTAAAGGGGGGATTCCTGCCCTTTCTGCCTTATTTTTCAGTTTGTTCACCAAACTGCACATCTGTCCTCCCTGCCTCAGCCAGGAGGCTGAGGAGCCCAGGAAGACCAGGCTATGGCTTTCAAAGGGCTGGGCCAGCTCTAGTTTTTATCAGCTCCACACCACTGAGGAAATGAGCTGCCTTCTAACCTTACTGAGGAGGTGCGAAAGCCAACTTTCCCCTGCTCAACCAGGCAGATCTTCCAGTAGCACAAACAGGCAAAGGTCTGTTCATCCCATGGTTACACCAGTTCCTGCCACCCATAGCTGATGGCTTTATAGGAGATCACATTTACTGGTGCAGAGCAAGGGAATTCATTACAGTCCCATTTCAAGCAGACAGGAGATAAGGGAGTCAGAAAACCTATCCAGATGTCCTGTGCAGTCACTGGGTGTCCCAGGGATTTCTGTATCAAGGCTCCCCAGGATCGAGCAGCTCTGCACCCTGACAGTAACAACCCCACCCCAGTCACTCAGAACTTTGATTCCTCTGAGGAGATTTTGGGAGGCTTTTCTAACAAGATCTGCGCTTTTGCTGCAACTTGGTGTGAAGAAGTCATTAGATCTCCAGCTTCTCCTTATTTCCACAAATTAAAAAAAAAAAAAAAACACCAAAAAAACCAAAAAAACCCCCTAGAAGTTAGTGTCTTCAAGTTCTCTTCCACTTTGCCAAACCTGGTTGAAATCTGCATGGGGGCAGCAATGATACAGGATGTATTTTTTCACAAACGAGGCTCAAAAGGAGGGTGGGTAGGTGTTTCTACTGATGCACCTGCAAAGGCAACTGAAAGAAGACATGGACAGCCACACCAAGCAACAGTCCCCACTCCCAACAACCCTCCCAAAAACTTACACTGGGAGATAGAAGTCACACTTCTTGGCTCCCAAAGCAGTATTAATCCATTAGGCCCTACTGTCCCTGACCTCTGGCAGAAAAGCATTTCTGGGTAAAAACAAGGATACTGCTAAGTCTTCCTTACGGATTCATGTTAAAATGAGGAAGGCAGCCCAAGGTCCTTGTCACAGCTGCCTTCTTCAGCCACGCATTACTACACAGCATTACTTCAGCCATGATGGTACAGTTCCACTGACAGGCTGCCATAAAAAATAAATAAGGAGGCTGAATCAAACCTGTGATGCTCCTGAAAGATATCCTGAAACTTGATTTTTAAAAAAAAAAAAAAAAAAGTGTTCTACTCCTTTCTGTAGTTATTTTTAATCTAGGGTGGACTGTGTCATCCTGGAACTGAGTCAAAAGAAAATGAGAGATTTAAAGCACTTCACTCTCCCCCTGCTGCCCCTCTGCTCTGCGTCAGTCATCACTTCTTGGTTTGTAAACGCTTAGTGGGATTTGCACAGGGCCAGGCAAATCAGGCTCCTCCATTTACTGCTATACAACAAATATATTCCGGTAACAGGCTGTTCTCCTGCCAGTGCCTTCTGTTTTCCAACTCATTTAATTTTCTTTAGTGACTTTCTTTCAGACAAGTGGATAACCAGAGTCTTGGGTCAACTCCACGTGGATTCTGTCTCTTAGCAGTGCCAGTTATTTCGTCGCAGAAATCCTGCTCATGTAGGAAGCAGGTACAAAATCTTTCCCCACCATGCTGGACCCAGTGTATTTGCTCCTGTTTCCACTCCCTATTCACCATCAGTCAGCCCACAAAGCACTGACTGCTTCTCTGCCCAGGGCTCTCCCTGGCTGCCTCCCCTGCCTTTCCTGCCAGGCTCCCCCAAGCCCATAGCCAAGGAAACCTGTCCACACCTATGCAGGCTGGGGCTGTGCCTTTGTTTTGGGCAGTGACGTGTGCTTGGGGTGGAGGCCACCATTGTTTCAGCTCCCTGATTCCACAAAGGAGCGTTAATAATTTCTTACAACTGCAGTAAATGAAGGGTGGCAGTTACACCCAACCTATAACATTATACATCATTGTTTTTCCTGTTACCTGTCAAAAAAAAGGTTTCTTCCTTTTGCCATGGGAAGGTGGCTGAGGTTGCAATGTCACCTAGGCAGAAGCCACTAACTTTAAGAGGATTTCTGTCAAACACAAGGACCATTTTGATGCACAGATGGGGTTGCCCTGCCCTGAGCCAGGCGTAAGAGCTCCTGGGATCATTTGGATCAGAAATCAGAGCTGGATTCCCTCTCTCACATGCCACTGTGTCTCTCCTCATAAGGAAGGGATGCAGTGCATAACACAGCTGCCATCCATGGTGTTCAAACAAAGCAGTTTGACAGCACCAACAGAAAAATACAACTGTGCTATGGAAAGCAGATGCTTTTTCACAAAAATGAAATGACTCTTATTTAGCCCATGAAAGGTATTTCTTGCAGAGAAGTTGCACAAGAGCTAGTCTGAAATCCTCTAATTTGTCTCAAGAAGTACCCAGCTCTTCAGGTGCTCTCTGACTTGAAGAGTGCAATCACACACCAACCCTTGGCTTCTTCAAGCATCATATAAAGAATAGAAAACAGCAGGAAACATCCCCCCCACCTTGTATAGCATGAAGGTTACGTACAAGAACTAAAACAGTACAGCCAGAAGCCTTATTTTGCAGAAGATTATCTCATTTTTCATATTCAGTGCAACATTAAACCCATCCTCCCAAAACTTGGCTGTGCCAAGGCTTGTGAGCTTAGGGTGAAATTATCTCCAACCGAAAAGTTTCACTGGCCCAGCAAAAAATGAGGAGTAGTGGAAAACACAGACAAAATGACACAAGTGGTGAAAAGTAAAAGGAGGTGGTTTAGACACATCCCATCTTGATATGCAATGTTTCAGTAACCAGGGTGAGGAAATGGGTTTTCCTTTTAAACAAGGGTGGGCCAGATCCTTGGCTGGAATAAATCAGCGCTGCCCTGCTGAAATCAATGGATTGTTGCTGATTCACAGCAGCTGAGGGTCTGGCATATGGTTTTCTCCTGACAGTATCACAGTAATTTAATTCTAAATTAAAATCATGTGGAGATGTTGCTTTGATACAATATTGTTAAATACCAAATATACCAAAACTGAAATGAACCAAACTAAAATTAACCTAAAATAAGAGAGAGTAAAGGGAATGCCTCTCTATTGTAATGTGAACTCAGAGTCTAGAAAGAATCACAGGATAATTTGATGAAATCCCTTGAAGCATTTTCACTGACTAATTAGTCTCTTCGTTCTGGAACGAGGCCATTGGTGGTGTGAAGGTTTCAGGGTTTAACACATTTCCTCATGCTCACTAAGAGCTCTGCATAATTCCTGAAGCCAAAAGCACCAAGGATGCAAAGAACAGCTAGACGAAGTGGCATGAAAGGTGACTGTAACGGTGATCCGCTCTTGCTAGCCCCCAACAACACACGTGGCCAAGAGGGGCCTGCAGCCATGCTGGTCTTGAGGCTGGCGAGTCCTGCACAGCACCCCACTGCCAACTAAACTGCTGCAACCAACTGAGAGAAACTAAAATATATTCTTCAGGTGCAGACGTGCAAGCAGCACCCTGGGAACCCCTTGAGCATCACGGCAAGCAGGCAGGGGAGAGGCACACCCCACTGCAACCGCTTGTGCAATTCTGTCTCCATTTAGTCGCATGGTGGACATGAGCAGGACTATTGCAGCCACGCACCGAGCAGGGAGTGATGGCCTTCACACAGAGCACCCCCAGGCACTCTCCTCCCATTTGCCATGCTTCCTCCTCCTAGATCTGTCCTCCCTGCTATGGCAGTGACCCAGCTATCAGCCTTGCCCTGTCTGGCTAAGCCCCAATTACCCCCGACCCCAAGCAACCAGGCCTCCAGCAAGTGCTCAGCCTCTTTCAGGATCAGCAAGGACGATGCTAACGCACTGCTAAAGTGGGTGGCAGTCTTTATTATGTTTCAGGCCTGAGAAATCTTGCCAGTGCACCGAGAACCACAGGGCTCCTTCCTAATTACACAGCAGAGCACCGCGTGATTCATGTCAGCAGCTCCTCGGCCCCCTCACCTCAATCCTTGCTGGTGTGACACAACAAATCCGAGTGGAAGTGATTAGCAGGTTGCAACCGCAGCCGCCTGCTCCCCAGCGCTATTAACAAATAAGGCGCCATGAATGAGCCGTCGGATGGCAGTCAGAGGCCTGTTGAATCATGCTCTTCTGCATTGCAACATCGGAAGTTGCACTTTAAAACCGATCGCCTGGGTTGCTCTCAGATTTCCCAATGAAGGCTGGAGGAGGATGGAGAACCCGGGCTGAGAACATTATATATGCATTTTTAAATTCCCAGGGGAGGTTCAAAAATTAGAACTAGCTCTGGGGCCTTTTGTTTTTGTTTTTCCCTTCTCTCCTCTCTTTCCTTTTGGTCTGATTAACTTTGGTGACTGGCTTGCACAATTTTATCAGGTTGGGCCTGATGAATCATCCATCTTCAGCAAGCAACAGTGAGAGACTGCAGGCCAGGCAGGGTCTGTGTTTCAGTAACCAAAAACACTGAAAAAAACCCCCCAAAAACAACCCACCAAGACAGAGGGAATGGGGGCAGGGAAGAAGAGACAGTGGGCCAGCAGCACTCATGGACAGCTTTCTGATGTCTGGTCTCAGACAACTAGCAGCACATTCATTTGTAAGAGTGCCAGACCTCCTAGGAAACGTAAAAGGCTGCTGTTATTTATAAAGCTAGATGTAGCTATTCTGCGTGCAAGACTAGCTCATTATATTTATAGGTACTTGTCCCATTCACCCACTTCAGGGCCCTCGTTCCCATAAATCTACAAGGCTCACAGGATCTGCCTTCAAACACTAAGACACCTCTCCTTTCTGAGCAGGGCCATTTGGAAGTGTCTATCACCGCTGCAGGGCTCAGCAGCATGTACACGTAAATATACACCTGACAGCCCCACATTTCTGTCAATGCACAGGAAGCCAGATTCAAGAATTTGTCTTCCACGTGGAGAGCACCTGATTTTGTATTTCATTTATAAAAAGCTCCCAGTAAATCTTAACCATAAAGGTTTGATTTAAAGATGGTTTAAAACTGTCATTTGGCTTCAGGAGAGAAGATACACAAGTGAGTCCAATCGATTCTGGCAGCATGGACTCCCAGCTTCCCGTAAGAAGGAAAAACAAAATAAAATCAACCCTCCTAGGTTTTATGCCTGAACGTCAAACAATCTGTGCATAAATCCAAATCAGAGCTCAGCTGGTCAGACACAAAGAGCTTTGCAAACACAGCCCTTTAGTGAAGCTGGGGACATGGGCAAGCAAAGGCAGCTCCCTACAAATTGCACTGGGGACAGGAAAAGCAAGAGATTTGGCCTTTCCAGTTTGTGGGTGTTCACACACAAATACAAGAGAGCTTTTCTATTTTGGAGGCGAAAGACTTATTTCTTAACAAAAAAAGTAAAAGTGGTACATACAGCTCTTACCTCCTACAGATAAAACAGGCAAGATTTTACTCTTGAGACCAGCTGGGCTCACTCCTGTCAACCAGAAGCCTTGCCCAAATGTAGATACAGGAATTGAGGCAAACTGCTGCTTCCAGTTGCCCGTATGTTAGCAAACTTTCAAGCAGAACCATACTCTACCAGTCCCAATCCCAGATTTCTCAGGTGCTTCAATTTGTGCCATGATTTTGGCCACTGGTTACCAATTGCTAAATCAGATCTAAAACCTCATGCAGTTGTCCAGCCCTGGCTCCCTCGAGCAGCCACACAATCATGGCAAGAAGCATTTTGGCTCACTGCAAGTTGCAACAGTGGGCAGGTCTTGAGAGGAGTCTCAAAGAGCCCCCTCAGAGGCAGAAACTTTCACAATCCAAGGGCAGATACCATTTTTCCTGCTTAATCTCTTGGCAGGATTCCCTCTCTCTCAGTCATGAATTAAAAGTCATCCAGAGAAAAATATTTGCCCTTTTGCAATGTATTTCAGGGACTGATTATTTAACATTTGATGTGGCATAAACTCAAACCCTAAAAAAAAAAAGAAGGAAAACAAAGGGTCTCCCACAGCTTAGAGCATACCCAGCCCCACATGTCTATCCAAAAAGAGACAACAGTCCAAAGCTGAGAGGGAAAGAGGCTGAAGAACTGTGGGGCTGGATCTGGAGGTAAGAGCTTTCACATCTCAGCTTGAGTGTCTGATCCTGGGCTGTACTAGAGTGAGCAGGTGTCGCTATACAATTGGTAGCCACAAAAATTTTAACCAAAATTTACATTTCTCTATTAAAAGTCATCATCTACATAACGCATCATTTACTAACAAATAATCATCTCAAAAGATTCCCAACCAGTTCTACTAGGAACCTAAACAATGCATCTTTGGGTTAAGGGTGTGAGAGAGATGAAGCAAAGCTGACTCAAGCTGTTTCCAGTGGCTAAGCTGAGTGAAATGCAATAAATACAGAGCAAACCCGATTTTTCCCTTGCTGTTGCACACAATATTTGCAAGCAATTACACTGGCTGCGGCAGTTTAACATGCAGAATAGTCAAGATACTTTGTGCATTATTTACACATCTAGTTATGAAAGTTCAGGCCATAATCTGAAAAGGAAGCTGGATTTTTAAGATAATTTTGTGCATTAAGATGTCTGTTTCAGGGACAAATGGGAAATGGATAAATACACGTAGGCTCTTTTCAATATGGTCTTCCATCTCACATGGTCATTTGCTCCTCTGCTAGGATTAACAGCAGCTCACAGTTCCCTCCTGTACGATGCATCATAGATTTTTACCTGATCACTTCTGCATTATAATCCATAGCCACGGATGAATTATGGCATGTTCTTTAAAAATCCTCCAGTCTCACTGTAAAGCAGTGAGGAATCCATGTTCTCTGGCAGGTTAAGGCCACAATCAGTTGACCTCAAAGGAATGAAATGCCACCATGCATCCTAGGAGTATGGAAAGGCAACAGCCCCTCTGGGAAAGAATGAAGAAAAAAAATAGATTCAGAGGTTATTTTGTTAACCTAACCTGACCATCTCTCTGGTGCCTTAGAGGATACCGGAGGGCTTCTCTAGCAAAAGACAGGGTCATGCTGTAGGGCTCAGCTGACTGGTAACAAGATGGGTTGTTACCACAGTCCAGAGCTCAGACTTAATTGAGGTAAGTAGTGGCCTACAGCCACAGCCATGGTTCAGCTCCAGAAGACAGCCATACCTTCTGCATCTCAGCAGCAAATCAAGCCTGGAAGCTAAGCAGCCCCCTCCATCTAAGAGGTACTTCCCCTCAATATGAACATACATGATCTGCATTGATGCCATGTGCGGGTAGCTTCACTGGGTCTGTACTCAGGGGACGCAGGACCCTTAGGAATCCTGCCCTCTAGGTATTCCCCTGACCTTCTGCTCACATGCTTTTAGGGAGTTGGAGACCAGGCTACAGCAAACACCAGACATCTAGTGTCTCTGTAGGTCACCTCCCCATCCCCAGATCTTCTCTAGAGCCCCCAAAGGTCAACTGCCTGTCTCCAAAGCAAGCACAGATTTTCTGAGAATCCCCTTTCAAGGGGAAACCTTCTTCTCTCCCAATTACCCCCATCCTTGAAGCAACACTAAACAGCTTCTGGAGTCTGCTAATATAGGTATATCAGGGCTCGCTTTGCAGGAGGACTTTTAACATCGTCACCAGGACACCTTATTTTTCAGTTCTGAAATGCTACAAGAAGAGACATCTCAAAAATAACCCCAAAAATGGAAGGGCTGGAGAGAAGTTTACTCCCTAACTTCTGACCAACACTGAGCTCTGACGAAGGTGAAACTAAAACACCAGAAACAAACATGCCCATTTCTGGAGCCTGGTGAAGAGAGAGGAAAGACAGACCTTGAAGGAGGAGGGGGCTCAGATACCAGGTTCTCTCTCTCCCTGTAGCATCTATCCGTAAGTTCCTCTGTCAGGGTCCCAGCATCAGAGCTGAGCAATGGATGATAGAGACAGTAGCTCTCCAAGCCATTTTGGAAACATCCCACGGAGTCTGAAAGCAGCATTTACAACACTGTTTTGTGACTGGAAGAAGAATCAGAGTATGATCCAGTAATCAAGGAAAGCAGTCAGATGCATAGAATATTTTTTAACCCATAATAAATAAGAGTTTCCTAAATTTTATTGCGGTCACAAAGTCAGAACAAAATTTGATTAAAAAAATACAATTATTGTGCACAGAAAATTTCGAAAAATGTCACTAGATCCTCAGGGGAAAAACAATGACTGCCTTTTTAATGAAAACCAAGCTTACGGATTGCTGGTTTCTGAAAGCAGCCTGGTAAATGTTTTTGTTTTCCAATAAGCAAAATAAATACTGGAACGGACCCATGGTCCTTTCCCTTCCATTGCTCCAAACCTCCCCATTTTTCAAAGTTGAATAAAGGATGCCTGTCCTCCGATTTTAAAACCAGTAACTGGTTCCCAAATGTACTGTGAGCCAGAAGTGGGTAGGGCAGCGGAGGAAGGCCAGGAGACCCTGATGTACACTGGGGATTGCAATGAACGGACAACAAGAAGCAGAACCTGCTCCCGACAAACTAGATTGGGAAAGTGCCTGGAGACGGAGCTTATCATGCTGCAACTCGAACCTCCCTAAGCAATTCACACACCCATGTCTCTACATGAAAGCAATGAGATGGGAAGGAAGCACAGTTAGGGTTTGGCGCTGCTCAAGCCCCATGCAATTACAGGCAAGAGTAAACATCTTATTCAAGGATGAGCAATTGTCCCTCAAGGGGAAACCCTGGGGCTTCCAGCCCTCCCAAGAAGGTCACAAATGGGTACAGGAAACAAGAGGAGACTTGCACAAAGGGAAGGAGCTAAACCTCACTGCCCATGAGTGAGGAACTGAACAGACAGGTCCATGTGCTCCAGCACTGGGCAAAGATTTCAGAACAAACATATGGGAAGCTGTGGCATCACTGAACCTTTTGTTTCTGAAGCTCCAAGAGCATTATTTCATCTTTCTTCCCAATACAGCAATTGCCATAAAATCTCCAGCTTGGCAGGAGCACCTAACTTAGCACTCCTGACAAAAGTCTTTCCTCCGCGGCAGGAAGAGGGGGCATCATGAAGTTGGCAGCAGAGCTGTTCCTTATGGAGGCAGGGGATCCTGAAATTGTACCCAAACTCTGGTCAATCCTCTCTTAACACACCTACATGCCCATCACACAAGCTTCAACATCTCCAAATCAAGCCATGGCTTGCAAGAATAGTCTTTAAAGCCATTTTTTACCTTCAGTGCCACCTGCTTAGTATAGCCAAGTTTACAGCCTTTCCAGATGCCATTTCCCATTCATTAAGGCGCAACAAGGCATGAGCTGTACAGTGTCTGACCCAAGAAATTCATACTCTAAAGACTTACTTACTGGTAGCTATTGAGAGCACTTCTACAGAGCTATGGGGCTCCCAGGAGACAAGCATATGCACTTCTCTGTAGTCACATCCCTGCCACCATCCCACATGACTGGGCAACTCTCAGCAGGCTCAGAAGTCTTTCCCCCTTGGAGGAAAAGGGGGTATCATGAAGTTGGCAGCAGAGCTGTTCCTCACAGGTGCAGGGGATCCTGAAAATATACCCAAACTCTGGTCAGTCCTCCCTTAACGCACCTACATACCCATCACACAAGCTTCAACAGACACCTCAAGAACTGAGACAGGTAACATATGTCGGCACATAACGTCTATGTACCAAGGGCCCGAGGAAAAGTCCACTGAAATCCTTTAGCGGGCTCAGGAGGGGACACCTGACAGCTCATTTGTTGCCATAAGTACTTGTTTCTCAGATGCCAGGGCTGAGCCAGTTGATGCTAGCTAATTAATCTCCCTGAAAAAAATGAAACCATCTGGCTGCACAGTAACTACTCTTCCTGCCTGGGCTCAGAAGCCTACATGGCAGATCATGGAAAGGCCATATCAAACAAGGAAGTATGGTAACAACATACTCTTTGCTGCTGTCGTACAGCCCAAGTAACTGTTTGGGAAGTCCAGGCAGCCACCCAGCCTGCAGATATTTCCTTCCTTTGCTCAGTGTCCTGCTGCATGGAGAGATCCTTCCTCGCCCAAACATGCAGCTGGCAGCAAGGGGCCTCACAGCCATGGTGGTCTGAGCCAGACCGGGGGCTCTCTGGCAAGGAGGCCAGAGCAGGCCCTTTCCAGTACACCCCTCTGGCTGCAGCCTGAGCAGCTTATGCAGCTCTGCTCAAAAAGAGCAGGGCTGACAGCACCAAGGCAAACAGGGGCAGCCCAGCTGCCTCCCAGCCCACCTACTCGTGCTGGTCCTTGTCTGTGAATGCAGACTTCTCTTCCTCTGCTGGTTTCCTGACCTCTCGAGGAGGAGGAAGAGGGAGTTTCCTGCTCTGCAGAGCCACAGTTTGACAGAAGCATCTGCAGCCTTCACAGCCCTAGGATGGCCATCACGAGCCCTTGGCTCTGCCCTGCATGGCCAAAGTCACATATGATACCCAAGCCAAGGTGCAGCCCTAGGATCAGGCTCACAAGGGTGATGGATAATTACCAGTAATCACTCCAGCTGCTCCCTGCTCTCCCACCACTATGGGCAGAGGCAGGAAAAACAGCGGAGGAAGCAAGCCTTTCCTGGGAACACCCCAGCTAAATTGAATCAGCAACAAGTTTTGGAGGATGTTCAGACTGGTGGCCACTGAGGGGACTTCAGAAATGCTACTGCATCCCTTATGTTGCTGGTTATATCCACACATACAAAGGCTTTACATATTGGTCATATAAACAACATTCAGGGCAGTAATGAGACAATCAAACCAATGGTTCACTAATAACATGGCATTCAGTGTAAGCTTTTCCCTCACTAACCAAAGCACAGCCCATTACCAAAGCAGGCTCAGAGTTATTCATTATTGATTTTTTTTTCATTACTAATGATGACAAAAACAAAATGACGATACTAAGAAACAAACCCATGTAAATGACAAAAATTCCCTGAAGAAACCACAAATCATACCGCACCAAAATCTGGTAGGATAAATAGAGCTATAATTCAGGGGTCACATGCTTTCCCCAGCAGCACCACAGAGGCAGCCCATGCCAGCTGCCTGGACAACCTCATCATGGATGGCTTGCAAAGGTCTTCCCCAAAAACGGGTCTTTGTACAGGACTCATGTCACAGTCTGACTGGGAAAGGAGAGGCAAAGAGCCTGCCACCCACTCCCTCCCATGCTGCCTCACCTCTTTGGGGGAGCTGGACCTTTCCCTTTGGTTTTCACCAAAGGGCAGAGTTAAACTCAGCTCAAGATGGGTAGAAACAGGCAGAGCTTTATTTCAAACATGCCTCAGTTTTTCACTGCAAGAACTAGGAGGAAGGAGGAAAAAAAAAAGGCTTTGTGGTTAATTATGAGTATGCTAACATGGTAAGAAATAAGGCAGTGAAGATGGCAGAGATAATTACTCTATGAGCTGCATTTCCCTTTTGGACAGGAGATAATGAGATATCCTTTGCTATGCAGAAGAGTCTCCTAGCAGAGCAAAGGCAAAGGCTGGCAAAGGGCGAGCAAGTTGGAGCTGCAGAAACTCACTGCCTCCTTACCAGTGTTGGCCAGCAGGGCCAAGCTTTCCTAGCAATTGGAGAACAGAAAACAAAATTAACCAACTCTTGGGAAAGAAAGTAGTTTTCCATTCTCCTTGGGCACTACCTGGCCACTCCTCAGGATCCCCGACCTGCACAGCTGCCCCAGGTTTCCACAGATGTGTCCTGCTTGGCAGAGCCCTTAGCCCAGGGAGTGATGCAAAGGGGACAAGTGCACTCTGCTGCACTTCCTGAAGCCTGGGCAGGCAGAAATAAGCTGCTCATGCTGGGAAGCCCCAGCAGACTCCAGGGAAATGCACAGAATTGCACAAAGGTGTTTGGAAAGAGCCACAGCAAAGCAGCCTGCAGCCTAGCACAGATTACATGCTTCAGTGAGCCAGGGACTGCTGGGGACTCCCTTCAGTGAGCCAGGGACTGCTGGGGACTCCCTTCAGTGAGCCAGGGACTGCTCCATACCTGTCCCCTCTGAGAGAGGGCTGCTTTTCGGTACTCAAGCCCCCAGAAGCACTTACAAGTGCTGCAGCCTTGCAAGGCCTGCAGAGTATTCAGCTGCCCATGGAAAAGGCTCAGCATGGGAACATTAAAATAAACCCCCAAAACTATGTGAGCAAAATCATCATCAGGTGCACGGTTACTCTAGCCAGTGAGGATGCAGAAGCCTCCTTTTGCAGACAGCCACAGACAGAAAGCATTGCTGGTGCATTGCCTTGCTGGTCCGAGTTAGTCCTGGAGCTGACAGGGCAGCAGGATGGAGTTTCCTCTTGTTTATTTACATCTTGAGTCCATCCTAGTACCTCTTCCTCAAGAGCTCCTTTGCTGATCAAGCAAAGTTTCAGCTAATGAGACTATTTTTAGCACCAATTGCAAGGAGAAGCTGAACCTTTTAACAAAGCCTCCTCAACACTGTAACGAGCACATTATTGCTGAGGGGAAAGAAAAAAGCTGGGGGTGGGCCTCTATCTAGGTCAGCATCAATCTCTCTATGTCACCTATAGCCTTGTTTTATGGGAAGCGTGTGGATAATAAATGGCGATTATGGAAGGTGGAGAGGAAGAGGCAATCCTGAGAAATTTATAGATAGGAGAGAAATCACACTAATAGGAGATAATAGAGAGCTGCAAAACTGTTATAAAAAAGGCATTAGAAGAGCTCTGTAATTGGGGTTATTAGACACAACTACACCAGACTTTTTTTTCCTTTTTGGGTGCATGTCACTGTGATGGATGTCACTTTCGATAGTGATAATAACAGTGAAATATCCATGTTAAAGCTGAGTACATTAACTTTTATATTGGTGTAATTTACTGCATTATGAGTTCCCATCATTCAGGAGCGAAAGACAAAATGCTCTTCCTTATGATGTCGATAACCATGCATACACTTTACAGGAAGAAGTGTTTCTTTAAATATCTATTATACATTAAATAATTCTTCTAACTTTCCATTACTCTTTTCAGGAGAGACAAGGAGCAGGAGAAAGGGGTAAGCTATTCATATTGCTAACATACATCATGAGCTGGATTTGCCATTGCTCTGTATCTGGTGAAGTCATTCACAGCTGCTTTTCCAACCACACATACAAGAGATTAGTTTGCTACACAGGAAGGGGCAGAATGGACTGGACAGTAGCTACTGTTTTTTAGAAACTACACATGCATCAATATGATATTGAAGGTAACATTAAACGTCACTCACTTGTGAAGGGGGGGGAAGGGGGTGGAAGAGGGGGGTGGAAGAGGGGGGTGGAAGAGGGGGGTGGAAGAGGGGGTGGAAGAGGGGGGGTGGAAGAGGGGGGGTGGAAGAGGGGGAAAGGACTCTCCAGTAGAGAATCTGCTTGCAGTACTGTGCTGATTTACACTGTGGTTCAGTAACAGGGAAGTGGAGTCCCTGGCCCTCAAAGTTGAGATGATGCTGTACCTGCTACAGCATTACAGCCATGTGCACTTTAGATGCTTAGAGTTATAAATAGAGCAAGTCAAGCCTCACCTTGTTTCTAGCTGTTCTCCATTGCCAAAGCTAAACGACTGCTAAAGGAACAACAAACTTGGTCATTCTCAGGCTGTAAGTAGAAATCACAGTGGCATCAACACCACAAGCATCAGGTCAGGCTTAGGCTCCACGAGGAAGCAGGGAGGAAGCTGGCCGATGGCAGAGCCTTTGGCTCCAGCAACGGGAGAGCTACAGTCTGCTCTCACGCTGCCTCCCCAAGCACCTCCGCGCCCTTGGGCAAGTCGTTCCTTTGACTACTCTTTCCAAAAAGTGAACGCCTCCAGCTAAGCACCGTGATTGTACAGGGACAAGCACAATGAGGCCTTAAGGGACTGCAGCAAGAATCCTTCCTGCTTCAAGATAAACTAGTTTTGAGATGGTGCAGAGCTCTAAAGCAGACCAAACCACCCATATCAAGGGCAAAAACACTCTTAGAGAATCTACTTCGAAGCTGCATAGAAGAGGACTTGATACCACTGTGATTTAAAAAATGGAGTGGGCATCGAGGGACTGAGCTATAGCAAGTTTTAATGCTAACTAAAAATCACAAAAGGAGGAAATTTTCCTTCTTCCTGCAAGTCAGACTATATATGCAAAACAACGCAAGCATCGCTATTTAGGTGGGCTCCTGCTTTCACACACTCACTCCCAGTCTCTCTTAGCCAAGAGCCCATGCCCCTAACAGTGATGAGACCTAACAGCTCCCTCCAGTCGCTGTATTCCTCAGGGCCAAGGGGTCCGTAAGGCACTGAACATGAAGATAGTTCTGCTCACATTCAGTTCTGTTTGTGAAATCAATCAGTTCACTCGACTCCAAAAGGCAGACCTTCCCACCAGCTCTCACAGCATGAACACAAAAAACCCAAACAGGGTTGTGTGTAGCACAAGGAACAGGCACTGAGAAATGCAATCAGCTCCCCCAAGCTGCACTTTCAAATTGCAAATTACAGAATAGCTTCAATGTTAAGAAAGGATTAAATGACTCTGGTTTGTTTCCAAAACAAAACACTGCAGTGTGGCATTACTGAACGCCATCCCACCCAAATGGAATTCGATACTTCATTCAAGCCCAAACATTTTTCTTCCATGTGTTCAGCTGATTAATTGAGGATTTAGCTGTTTATGTCCTACTATGTGCTGTTTGGGGTTGTTTTTTTTTCCTCTTAACAGTAACTGCATTTGACCAAAGTGACTCTTGCCTAAACATATAAAAGGGCTTTAGCTGGTACCTCAGAAGTGAGACGAGGCAAACAGGAGGATTCTCTCCTTCCTTCACCTCTGAGCTAGAGGAGCTCATACCTACTGAAGACCCTGACTTTTCTCTCCTTGTTGCTCACTTTGTGAGCCAGACTCCACTCTCCCCACCTCTGCACAGAGTGCACAGTTGCCTCTCTAAAATGTAGAGAGGTCTCTTCCTGCTGGCTTCAACTGGTGTTACCCACCTTAGCTCTGCGGTACTGGACCTAAGATATCTAAAGCTACCTGCCATCTCCCTGCCTTCTACTGTTTCTTTCACAATGGTTAGTCTGCCAAGAAAATATTTACTTTGCATTTGAGAAAAGGTCATTGACTGGTGTGTAAACCACTCTCCCCTGAGACAACAGGAATGGGAGTCAGATCCTAAAAGAGAAAATCAGCCTGGAGTCTTTTTCTTCCTCCCCTGCTTCCTCCCACATCCCATTCAGATGGCATGAAAAGGCTCTCAGTGGCTCCAAGCCCAAAGAAAGGAGGACATATTTCATGTTCCTCATGAAATCTACCTCCATCAGTCCCTTGTTCAGCTCTCAGCAGGAAGCAGGGCTCGCCCTAAATAGAACTGAGGTGGGTAACAAAACAGGAAGATTCATTTCCTGTAGCACCACGGGGCTGGCAGGAGCAGTTCCCCGTCCTTGGCGGGCTTTCCGAGGACAGTCCTCCAAGGTGGCACAAGCAAACACATGAACTGGAGGAGGGGCCAGTTGCACTTGACTGGCCTCACCTTCCAAATACACTTTGTTAGGTGTGCTCCTTATACCCAGCTGTAGAAGCAGCGACACAAGAGCACATCGGCTGCATCACAGTGCTGCAGCACAGCAGGGGATGCAGGATATGAAACCAGTTTGGCAGCATAACACTCGGTCAAAAGAAGCAATGCACTCCCCTGTGCACAACACAGTGTTTTGTATTAATTTCAAGTTCGCTTTTTACCAGCAACTTGGTGCCTATGCGGTTTCATGTACACAAAGAACAAAAGGGCAGAAACACTCTACAATTTCAATGAAAAAAATCTCCCACTCAAATGCAAGGAACAATAAAGTTAATAAACTATGTAATTACAATCCCAGAGTACACATCTGTCTGTACAAAATACCCCCCAGGATAGTGACCAGCCACACAGAAAACCTGTATCCTGCAAATGCAACTGCCTGAGTAACATCAAGCCTAATTCAAAGGCCATTAAACAGAATGTGAGCGTGGCTGTTGGTTTCAGTAGCTTTGGACCAAGCCACTTCAGCACATGAATAGTTTCACCATTTCTTTGCTTGCATAGGGATATATCTGTCCATTCAGAGCAGCGACAGCTGTTTAACATGGAGCAGCGATTGGAAAGAGCAAACATAGCAGGGAGGAGGGTGACTGAAAGAATATATGCTTGGGGAAGGGAACAGGGGGAGAAAAGGGGAATTTTAACAAGGATGAAGATTGCTGGTGTATAGATCCCTATCTGGCTTTAAACGACTTAGCTCCCATGCTGTAACAGCACAGCTGCAGCAGCACAGCTTCAGCATGTGCAGTTCTTCCTGCCTCAGATCCTAAAGATGAGGTTTCACAAGATGGTTGGTTCAAACTAAGACCTCATTTCATTTCACCCCCCATCCTTGTCCCCTGCTCCCCCCAGCACTGCCTCACTCTTCCCCTCGGCCAGCTGCAACATTGGTCTGATCCCCTGGGGAACTGCTTCATCTCAAAAAGACAGCACCAAATAAGCTATTAATTTAAGAAACAGTTGTAGGTTTTGGCTGAGTGTGAGCAAAGCCAATTCACAGACACGTAGGTGAGTAAACAAGTTGTTTGCTTTTTGCAAGGTAAAGCAGAGTTCTGCAGAAAGCACCAAACTTCATTCATTCACCTCCAGAGTCATCCATCCTCCCCGCTGCTCGCCGAGGATTTTGCACACACACACTCAAGGAAGGGATACTATAGATAACGATCTGCTGAGGAAAACATCATGCACTGACTTCAAACACAAACAAAAAGCAAATTGTGGCTGGGTCAGGACTTCCAATTACTTTGACGCCTTCATGGTCACCAAACATGGTATTTCAGGCAGGTCATATTCCCTGCTCAGTGCTCAAGTCAGCCCCTCTCCCCTTCCAAGAGGCTCACAGTCACTAATGTGATTGTGATTCCTTTCTATAGAGCACTTATCAGCAACTCAAAGAGACTGCACCACTGCCTTGCAAGGATCCCACCATGTTTTGCTTTGCAGCCAGCTCAGTTGTACATGAGAAGGATGGAAAGGTGGGCTGGCTCATTGTGCAGTCACTTTATCCAGGGCCCTCCAAGACAAAAAGGTCAGGGAGTGCAGAAAAAGGACAGCTGGGGAAGTTGCCAGAATTAAAAGATTAAAACAGAGTTGCCTCTACAATCATTTGTTGCAAAGTAAAGCTCCCATAGAGAGCTGTCTCTGTGCAACAAGAGCACATGGGATACAGGAAGGCAAGTACTTGGCCCTTGCTTTGCTTCAGTTCCCTAATCCAGCACAAAAGCATTTGGGGATTTATGGGTTTTTGGAAGCTTCCAGCAAAGCTCAGGGCCTGTTCCTTGGGTTATTGTTTTCCCATCTGTTTCTCTTCATTTTATTCCATCACAGAGGCCCCATCGTGGGACACAAGAATGTGACCGGAACAATAGGCAGAACTTGCTGCCTCCAGGACTGCAGTGAGGGCAGAGCCACCATTGCAGGATGGGAGCTAGTGGCTTCTATATTTAGCCTTTTCTTTCTTATTCCAGATCACATTCGCACCCCACACTCAAGAAGTCAGGAGGCTTTCACCACACCACTGTCCCCGAGCAGTGCACATCCAGCAGAGCCCCTGAACATAAAACATTCATTTCCCTTCGAATAAATGCCAACAGGAAGACTTCCTGCTCCCCCCTCCCTTTTCCAAATCCCTATTTTGACAGACTTTTTTCTTCATATAAGCAAACTAAACAAAACCATCTTCCCCTCTGCAAGGCTGGCGGCCTTGGAGCAGCACCAGGACTCCAGAGCTTGGACAGCGCGACACTGCCTGTCAGAGTAGGGCCCTGCAAAGAGGCAGAAATGGGTGAGCTCATTTCCCCCTGTGTTTGACCCTGAGCTAAACTCACCAACCCACAGAGACTTGCCCCAAGCCCACACCCCAACACCTGAGGGCAGGGCAGGTGAAGGAGAACCAGGTGTGAGCACCCACCTGGCCTCAATCACCGCCATAGCATGTGCACATATCTCTCAAACGCAGTGGGCAGGGGTCTTATTGCAAAGCCCTCCGCACCATGACCCAGGGCACCTCTCTAGCACTTTGAAGGCTGAGAAGGAAGCCAAGCTAACTGTGGCACCTACCAGTGTCATTTAGCACTTAAGTCACTTACATCAACAAGGCGAGGGGATCCTGCAGAGCAAGAGGAAAACCTATCATGTTTCCAGAAACACCTAAGAGCTGTGCCACTTGAAAATAGTTCAGTGATGGACAAGTCCTCTTTCTGCTGCTTCCACAAGGGTTGTAGATTAGGACTGCTCTGCACTTTGTCTCTCCAGTTCTACTGAAGTTCTACCAAAGGCTGCTGGAGTCCCAGTGAGAGGTTTGAGCACAGAGATGCCCTCCTGGGCACCTTGCTGCTGTCCGTATTACTCCCCCTGTGTACCAACATGTTTCCACACCCTGCCTTTTCTCCTGTAGACATTCCCACCACTGCCAGCTCCCAGTTCCTTCTGAAAGCCCTCCCACTGTAAGGGGTTATATCAAGGAGAAAAGGCTGATGCTGGATGGGATGCAAGAATATTTTTTTTCCCCTTTGAAGTACGCCTGTCCCTGGAACATTAGTAGTACCTAGCAGTGCTCAAGCACGGATAGAGAAATTACACCTTCTGGTAGTATCACAAACCATGCTGCTAATTTGCTTTGTGGCCCCAAACTTGTTGCAGGTTAAATTTTCCTCCCCGAGGTATTTGCTTCCGAGGGCTGCTCTGAGGGAGGGGTGTCTGACGAGTGTTTGAAGAGGCCTGGACAAAAGCAGCATAGTTACAAGGCTGAGCAGATTGTCTTCCTGCAGCTTGGGATCAGCCCTGTTCCTGTTGTGCTCACTGAACACCTTTGCACTGCCAGCACAGGCATGTCAGCTGCGTTCATCTGCCACACAAATCCCTTCTCCTTTACTTCTTTTGCGTCCTGGAGCCTGGCTTCCCTCTGCTTGTGCTGAGGAGGCAGTGCCCGGTCAGCTCTCTGAACAACTAGCACATGCCAGCAAGCTGTAAACGAGTCCTGTGTGCCCAGCAAGTCTGAAAGGAAGGGAATGCTTTCCATCTGGCATTCCTGGGTCTTGAGACAGCGGTTATTTATCCAAGGTAGAGGAGAGAAGGGGGCTGGAGTTTCTAGTGGAAGAAGCTGACAGAGAAGCAATAGCAGCACTCAGGGCCTTGCTTGGCCAGCAAAGCACTGAATAAAAAATCATGCTGCTCCATCTTGCAGCCAAAACTTTCCCTGACATCTTCACCTTCCCTCCCAGATGTGCCTCCCTGGACCAGATGAGATGAAGCTCAGACCCTTTAGAAGCTTTAGCTTCCGCAAAGGCTTTGAGTTATTATCACCTCAAAAACAGGGCTGTGCTTAGCATCACAGCACTGACACAGAGCAAGAGAGGATGCTGCCATGGAGGGAACTGATCCAGCCAAGGAGAGAAGGGGGAAGGCCTGAGGCACACACAGGTAACAGTGAGTTTCCTGAAGGTCACACAGCAGGTTTTAGGGTAGGACTGGAAAATTACCTGAAGCCCTGATAAATCCTATACCACAAGGATACTTTTCCAGAATATCAAACATCCAACCTACACCACCTTTCTCAGAGCAGGGGCCATCCACAACCCATCAACTGGATCTAGACTATTCCTGCATGCCTCCTCCCCTGTGTGACTGAAACACCCCTACCACAGTACCAAAGTATAAGCTTTCATGACAAAAGCCCAGGGGAGGAGGACACTTGCACACCAGAGCTTTGAAGGCGTGTTTTGCACTGCCCCTTCCATGAGGTGATGGGTACCCACCACGTGACAGGTAACACCGCATCGTGCAGTGTTACCAAAGAATTGTTTCCCATCTTGCAATGGCAGAGCTCTGGGGCAAACAGCCCCGATGCATCTCGCAATCACCCTCTTGGTCCTCATGTGAGCACATGGATTTCTTACAGCTAGAGCAGGAGTGGCAACTATGGTAACCCTGGTGAATGCATGGGGTCCTCAGATAACATTTATTTTGACTTGCCAACCTCAATACCCACAGGTACTCAAGAAAAAGCCCACTGGGTGTTACAGGAAGCATTTCTAAGTCTAGGCTATGCAAGGAAAAGGCAGACACAATGTCTCTCCTCAAACTGTCTCCAGACAGAAGCCTCCAGCAGGCTTCATTACTCTAGGTATTATGTTCAGTTGCAGCTGAAGCCATCCCAGTAATGGGGGGGGGGGGGAGAGAGAGAGAGAGAGATACACCAGTGGTCTCCTCACCACCCCTTGTACATGTACCAAAAGGTCTGATTTCCTCTGTCCTCCTCACCAGAAGAAAGGAAATCTTGTCCCCCACCTGGCATTGCCAAGCCTGCTGTTCCCCCTTCCCTCTTCACCCGTGATGATGTACCCCTGTACCCCTGTCTTCTTTCAGCTAGTTAGGGATGCAGCTGTCAGAGATATTAACTTTTGGTAAGTCATGCTTCAGCATTAGCCAAATTCATCCACAGGACACAAGCACTAATGCTAATTCTAATGCTAGCCCCCAACATCATTACTCTGCATCTGATTAACAAGTAGCCGCATCAGTTACCTGAGACACATCCCTTTAAAAGACTCAGACACCCCCAAAAAAAGTTGTTCCCCAGATAAGAGGAGACCTTTCCACCCATCAGTCCCATGGCATGTGAGGCCATACTTTTGTATTGACACAGCATTTCCTCTACCTGCAGAGCCAAAAGGCTTTAAAGACACCAAACAGACCTTGAGAATCACAGTATACAGGCAGAGACACACACCAGGGAGGACTTCCCAGAATACCAGGTGAAAGCCTTGTGAGCACAGACAGCATAATTTCATAACAAACCCTCTTCAAAAACCAGTAAAACTATCTCCACCAAGCAACATGATCTCATTCTGCCCCTACAGGAAGATGTTCCATGTCTTAGCACTGCAGTAAATGGGAAACACCTTTAATTTCAAACCTAGATTAATATCAGGTCCTCACCAGTCTTATACCACCCTTACCTTTTAATTCTCAGAGCTCTTCCTCTCTCCTCATCCGATCTTCCTCCCACCCATTTAGAAGAGGGAGTAAAAAAGTTGTTCTCCTAGAAGTCAGATCTAGTCTATCTCCCTGCAGCTCCAGAGCATATACATCCTTTCAGGGAGCAAAAATCATGATCCTTTCTGGACCCCAAGGGGAGGGTCTGGGTTCCCTAACCCCACTTGTTCCACCACCATCAGCCACCAGACCCCAAGGAAATCACTTATTTCCCACAAGCACAGCTGGGCAGCAAGGCCCAGTGACACAGCCGCTTTCCAACTGGGTGCAAGGCACAAGATGATAAAGACAAGCATGCAGCAGGGAAGGAGGTGGTGACGGGCTTAACAGAGCCTTACAGAGCACGGACAGAGAATAACAAGCAGACGGATAATACCAGAAGCTTTGACTGAGTAATGATTATAACTTTACAGATAAGTGCAATCAATGCATATGCACAAACATTTGTGGTCAACAGTGCAATTTCATCCCTAGCTGAACGATCCACTGGGTACACATGTTCAAATGTGCACAACACCATTACTGCACAACTGAAAATCCTTTCCCATAAAGCCACACAGACTCCTTTGGGCAGAGGCCAAGCAGTTAAATAAAAAAGTCTATCCAGAGCGAGAACTCTTCACAGACATTTCACCATCTGGAAAGAGGAGGGGGTCTTACTCCGAGAACACTTGGAGAGCCCGACCTACCGCGGTTAAACATGTGCCTCGTCCAATGTTAATTCCTGGGGAAGAGGATCATATCATTCCCACCGCCTTATGCAGCAGGACCTGCAGCGAGCAAATGGGTCTGATTCTGCTCCACTCTCCAGACAAGAGCATACAGCCAGAGCCCAAGATGGGATGGCAGCTGGCCATTCAGCATTTGCTTTTTAGTGAGGCCAGACTTGCAGTATTGTTGGTGACAAACAAAAGCCACTGCTGTTAGTATGGGCTTCTTCATTTCCTTTTATTATATCCCCACCCATGTCATGTAAATAAAGCTGCAGTTAGCTTCCTTCGAAGCACTGGGGCAGTGAAGATTGTACTGAGCTTCAGGAGGGAGCACAGCCACAGCCAAGGCAAGGGCACTACCTCCTTCCACCATTCCCTGAAGAGACCGGGCACTCCCAACAAATGGGAACAAGCGCTTAGAGCAAAAAAAGATCACAGGACCCTGCTCTCAAAAAGCCTTTGATATGCAAGCTGGACTAGGACAGCAGCGGTCAGAAGAAATTAAATAGGCTTGGCTCCATTCACAGATCTGCCCCCGGAGGCTATGTCCTGGTAAAGAGTAGCATTTTCGATGGCCACATAAAATCTCTGTATTTCATAGTCACATGAGGTCTGTCTCCTGGTGGGCTTCCAAGAGCTCAGCTACGCAGAGGCACCACCCATATGGATGCAATTGCAAACAAATGACCTTGGAGAGATACGGCCCAGGAGAAATTAACACATCCAGTGGGAACTCTCATCCTATTCCCTTTCTGCCACGGGACACAGGCAACACGGAGGAGCACAGAAAGTCTCATTTGGCAGAACTCAACCTGTATCAGGGCTCTGATCCTTACTCCTTCACTCAAGGCTGACCCAAGCAAGCCTTGGTACTGCCACCCTTCTCTTGTGGTGGCAAACCAGAAAGAGAAACACCTCTCTAGAGGTGCGAGAAGAGGCCAGAACCCACTGTCTTAAAGCTCAGGGCACATCACCAGTCAGTATCCTTAGTCCTTTAAGAGCGGGGCCCCAGAGGCAGCCCAGCCTTAAGGGGCATCAACCCAGTGGAAGGTCTCAGGGATAGAGGAAGAGGAAAGACAACAGGGCACAGCTCTCATCCCTATAGGACAGCATACAGCTAGACACAGGCAGCCAATGGACCGTGCGTTATTCAGCACAAACAAAAAAAGCTCTTTACAGCCTCTGCCTCACAGCTGCTCATCCGTATTCCAACCCTTTGACCCTGACAACCCTTCTGACTGAGAGAGATGGGGCCCACCATTTCATCTGCTCCCTCCCATCACTCTCCTGTTCCAACATCCTTAGCCCACCCACCCCCACTTGCTATAAAGCTGACTGCTTCCTTCACAGGGTCACCCCCCTGCAAAAGAAAGAACCTCTCGTCTGGACACTGAATTTCCTGGATGTCATCTGATCAGGACAGGGAAGGAGGAGAGAAAGGTCTTCCTCCAAAACACAGTGATGGAATTGGTTGAAGCAGCTCCAGTCAATTGGGCTGCAGTGTCTGAGATGGTATTTTGATTCCAGTCCTACAGCAGGAGACAGCACAAGGCCAGGCAAGGGCAGATTACATGATCTCTCAAAGCTGACTTTCACTACAGCACAACACATTCTCTGTGTTATTAAAGGACTTTTTCGGAGTGAATGAAATAACACTCTACAGCTCTTGATTCCTACCTAAGGGCAGCAACAGCACCTCTCCTGCCCATCTTTCTCCAGGGAGGAGATTAAATATCAGAGATGAATCGAAATGCAGTCAATCAGGCAAGGCAATCTGACAAAGTAACAAAAATGAACGGGGGGGGGGGAAGAGAAGGTACCTCAGTACTGAAGTGACCTGTTTAAATGCTGCTGTTGAATGCTGAGCTGCTGGATCTCTCCAAGGCTCTGAGAGACAGAGGAAGAGAAAACAGAGGTGGGAACCTTCCTCCTACCCTGGAGGATGCGGACAAACACATGTCACTTCTCAAGCATCAGCTGCACTCAAGGAAAGGGGCAGAGTCAGCTGGAAGACTTGAAGACGCAGTACAAGGCTAGTCCAGCCTGGGCCTGGGAACTCAGATCTGGCAATGATCTAGAGAGGAGAGTGAGACTCAAACATGCACTATTTTAGGAACTGAGGAAAATGCACCCCTCTCAGCCCGAAAGATTACACAGCTCCAAGGGGCTTTGGGAAGTCCCAGCCCACAAGACCCTCTCAGAGCAGAGGTGCAAAGATCAAGCCTCCAGACCCCCCTAGGCCTTGACGGGTGTCTCCACACAGGGCGTTTCCACTTTCCAACAGCAGTAACATAGCTGGAACCAGATCCTTTGGCCACAAAAGGACAAGCTGCTGGGGTTGGAAGCAAAAGAGGCTGTTCTAGTGCCTCTCTGTATTTTAGCCACATTAGGCCAAAGACAGCTGGAGTCTGGGAATGATGCACTTTGTCCTCCATGTCAGAGTCCTGCTGTTCTGAACCAGAGCTCTGCTGTGCTACAGTGCTTTGCACAGACACACAGAGAAGGCTTTCCTCTCCCTACCAGCATCTGCCTGCACTGGGCATCTAGGTAACCTGCAAGCCACAGCATCCATGCTGCAGAGAGAAACTGCCAATGCTCAAAGAACAGGCTGATTTCAGAAATCACTGCAATGTCTTTTCAGGGGTGCCTGAAACCCTAACCACCTCAGAAATCCCGTGCCATCAGGGCGCAAGGCCAGAGAGCACAGGTTCTCTGAAATGGATTGTTCCGTATCACCTACATCTTCATGTCAAGCAGCAGCAGGTGAACCGCAGCAGGAGTGGAGATGGGAAGGCGAAGCAGAGCAGCACCAGAAACTATGACGGAAGGACAGAAAAACCACACCAAGAACTAGAGAAGCAAGCTGCAGGTCTCAAAGGCGTACATGGACTCACACATAGATGCAGTTTCTTGGACTGTTTATCAAGCTCAGGAAGGAAGAGGGATCAGTCTGCCAGAAAGATCAGAGCTGTTTGGGCTGTCATATGATGGTCCCTTTAAGAAACAAAACCCGCAGAGGGTGCACACACAGAGAGAGAGGAAGCTACAAGGAAAGCCTTGAAAACAGCAGAGGAAACCTTAACCCCACCCCAGAGGCGCTACCTTTAACTAAACCCCATCCCAGAAGCTAATGAAAAGCACAGCCAAACTTGCATTATTTTAGGCAGGCAGGCAGGCGACAGTTTTCTGTACTCCCCTCCTGCCCTTACAACTTAGCAATCGGACAAATGCTTTCTCAGCCTAGCTGTGTGAAGGACAGGGACCCCTGCCCAGTCCCAAGCCTCTCCTAAGGGTGCTCAGCTCCCTTTGGAAAAAACACTTACTATGCAAGTGCACAGACGTGCCAAATATCCCTTCCTCATTCCCAGGAGCTTGGACTCCAGGTGGTATAAAAATCAGTAGAGTCAATAAAGCCACTGCCTGTGGACCCAGCTAGAAATGGAGGAAGGTTTGGCCAGCATAATGATTGTACCCTGGCCTAAGCAAGAGAGGTTGCCTCTTGCCCTGCCCGTAAAGCCCTATGCAAACTCCTCATACAACCCTACTCTGTTTACAGCCACTGCAGAAAAAGGGAAGAAAACCCTCAGCGGGTTGTTAAGAGGACATCGGGGCATGGCTGAGACTCCCATGCCTGCAAACGCAGGGACACCCATGGAGAGGGGCCAGAGTGGGAAACACATCACAAGAGCCATACAGCATCAGATGCTCTCCTGCTCCGGTTTTTAACCGCTCGCACATGAAGCCCAGATGGTTTCCAGAGTGAGGGAGAAGGGTGTGTTGCTTACACAAGCAATGCCATATTACAGTAAATACCATATGCCATCCAGACATTCTGGACTGGATCCAATTTCCGTTAGGCTTTGCTCAACTGGGGACCTGGCTCCTCCAGCAGACAGCAAACTCCATTCGTGCTCAATGCATGTCTAAGGCAGATGTGTGTCTCAGGCAGACACACATTTTTACCAGATGATCCTTGTTACACCTGGCATGAAGAGAGGATTTCCAATGTTCAGCCAACCAACCTCTGCTTCCAGGCTCAGCTCAGACAGAAGCGAGTTAACTCTTCCTCACCAGCACTGTGTAGGACTGTGCGGGACACAGCAACCTGCTTCTCCCACTCACCTCTCTGGGTATCCTCAGAGTCTCCTCAGGTTCCTTTTCAGGTGCTTCATCTCAGAACGTCACGTGCGTGCCTGCAGTGCTAGGAAGCGCCTAGTCTGTTTGATAACTGTCACAAAAGACTGGTACCCACACAATTGGTAGTCCCCTGAGATGAGATGTTAAAGTCTCTTTGTAACATCAGATGGAAAAGAGTATCTTGAGTTCTTTCCTTAGGTCCTTTTCAAATGATAATTGTTAAACTTGTCTCTAAACTAACAGGGAAGAGGGAAGGTAGGAGGCATTTCAGCAACCACCTCTTTAACATAGTAGGTTTAAAGAAATGAGGGAATTTTCCACTATACATATAGTCCCAGGGATAGACTTGTCCTTGATATGAAACTCTAAACACAGTTTTAAAAGACAGTCTCCCCAGACCTGATTACTGCTTGCTGCACTAGGATGTTGGAGGTGTCTGCACAACCTCTGTCTAGTAGCCTATCTGGCTTCAGGATCTTACACTACCCAAGGCAAACAAGGCCTCGTCTGAGGAATTCTTGCAGACCCACTCTTTAGCCAAACTTACCTTTTCAGGACACAGTACTCCAAATACATGCATCCCTCAACCTGCCAAGGAGCAAATGCGACCATGAAAGAGCAGCAGTAGCAGGAATCAACAAAACAAGGCAGGAATCATGCCTCCAAAGAACCAACCTATGTTTTCTCTGACCAGAATTTCAATGCTTACTTCTCTTTCAGAAAGCACGGCACATCTTCCAGGCAGCTTTACTCACTCCCTCCCTCTAAAATCAAGCAAAACTCTTGCAGGCTTGCCAGAGATGTCTGACTCGCTGGCAAAGATGACAAAAGCAGGGCTCCCCTCCTACAGCCATATGCATGAGACACATTGGAATGGACAACTTTGTTGAAGCCAAACCAGAGACCTGACAGCTTTTTTGGCATTTATTTTGGACACCGAAGCCAAAGAACGCACACACTCATGAACCAGGATGGTGTGGATTTAACGCAAAAAACAGTGAGCCAGTTTTGTTCTGCTCAAGCTATGGGTTTAGTTGGGGTTCGCCAGCACTAACGTACTGGTCACAGCGCAAAAGCAGGAGCAGCTGCGCAGCCGCCTCCTCCCTGCACACATCTAATGGGCCATAGCAGGAGGTGGGCACTGATAAAGCCACAGCGTGAGGCACTGCTGAAGCTGTTCTTGCCTTCTTAAGGAGCACTAACGTCAAGTCTGTGGAGCCTCTCTAGCTCATTTCTTTGCTCTTCTGTGACTTCCTAGCTCACAGCTGAGAGCCTTTCCTCTTCCCAGCCCTCCCAGATCCTGTATACTAGGTAACCCCTGCCTTCTCCCTGGTGTTGCATCTAAGCTCCCAAACAAAAGAAGACTCAAATAAACTTTTCTGTCTGGGAGCAAAGGAGTTTATTTTAAAAACCCAAACCAGGTATCTAATATATAAAGCAGCTCTCACAGATCAGCGCTACAGGCAGGTTACGCTCAGCCCATGAGCACAGGCATCCATGAGCCCCATTTTCAGCTGTTACACTGCTGAGAATATATGACCATCCCTACAACAAGGAGGAAGAAACCAAAAAAACCCTCTTAAATCAGACCAGCTAGTGACATATTCCTCAAAAACTCTGACAAGTTGTAACCATGAGTTTTATAGCATGCACACACACACCCCCCAGCATGCTGCAGGGCACCTCTCCAGTTACTTCCATGGCTTCCTCAGCACCCTGGAAGCTGGTGCTGGCCACTTCGCTCAGTCCTTTTGCAAGCTCTGTGTGTCTGTGTGTGTCTCCCAAGTCCACTCCTTCTGTGGGACTCATGCTGTAAATCTTGGTATTGCTACAGCAATTTCCCAGTCTAATCACATGCCTTGTTGCATTACCACAGCAGTGATAGCTGGTTGAACCACACACCACATCCTTGCAATTGTTTCTATTACTCACAATTGACTTATTTATTAAATTTCAGCTTGCCGAGCCTTGCCAGAAGATGAGCAAGATCCCTGTCACCCCTCCTTGCTGTTGATCAGAGTAGCAGAGGGCAGATGAGTAGGCTGCGAGTTTGAGCTGTGAAACAGTCCCAGCAATTTTGTAAGGACGTGCTTTCTCCAGCAGCCAAGCTCTCCTGCATCTAAACACCAGGGCTTGAGTCTGGGAATTAAACTCTTGAATTGCAACAGAAATCAAAAGGGAAAGTAGATGCAAACAAAGCCTAAATTAATTCATTATTTTAGAGCAGACAAGTATTTCCACAGACTTGCTTGTAGCATGGCATCAGCTGCAGTCCCTGCATGCAGATCTATCTCTGCACCCACCCTCACTTGCAGATCTACCCAAGAGCAATCCATAACAGAAAAGTGAAGTGTCTCTAGATGCAATTAACTCTGCTTGTGGGGGATTTCCTCGTCTTGGAACAAACAGCCTGATGGCTCCTGGCTGCTTCGGAGGCCCAACCCACCATCTTGTGCCTCACAAATGCTCCTCTGACAAAAGACTTTGACTCCTCGCTTTCAAAGGGGAACAAACAGAAGGCAAGTTCAGACAAGGCTCATGGCTGCTTGCCCAGCCAGGCCTCAGCTAGTCCTTCATAGTAAATATTTGTTCTTAATTACAGTGCTGTTTGCCCCGGGAGCTTGCCTGCAATCCGTAGGAGGGAGGGGGATTATGTTGTTGATAGGTAAATAGTAGCTCTTTCATCCAGAGAACCCAGTGCATTTTCCAAAGATGAAAGCCTCCTGAATACTTTCCCCATAGGTTAGGGTAAGGATTTTAAATCTTTGTCCCACTCAGGGTCATGCCAAAAACTCCCACAGTAGGTTCAGAGACAGGGAGATTGGAGCTTCACTGAGACAGCTCCCCATCCAGCCTTGCTGCGAGCAGGAGTCAAGTGGGACAGATTCAGCACTAGCAACTGGCAAAGCGGATGTTAGGCAGGATCTGGCCTGCCATCGTAACGTGAAGTGAGGACAGAGTCTGCTGCTGACTGGCAGCATCAAGCACATGCTGCTCTGCCATGCTCTGTCATGCACGGCTGTCACACTGAGACACTGAAGCCAGGTGGCCCAAGTTAGATGGAGCCAGGAACAAACTCCATCCCTCCTGGTCCCCAGGTCCTGCTTCTGCCCAGCAGACAGCCATGCTCCTTCATGCCCAGCTCCTGCATGGAGAGCTCCCAAGGGCCTGGAGCATCTTCTAGGGAAGGGCAAGGCACTGCCCAAGCACAGAGCAGCCAATGTGAAACAATCCCACAGGCAACATGTGGGAAGCAGCCACTTCTCACTCTGCCCAAAAGCTGACAAGCATGAGTTTTAATCTTCCTGCGCTCAGCTTCCAAAACATGAAAAATACAAATATTTATCAGCAAGACTAAGGGAAATGTAAGCGAGACGGCCGACCTCTGCTCTGTCTGAGGAGGAGGTGAGAAGTGACTTCTTCCCACCCACCACGAGAAAACCCACCTGACCCTGTGGGAGGCAGTGAAGAACGCAAGCATTCCACTTCTTCCCAAGCCACCTAGCTAATGTCACTGCCAAGGCATCCGGTATCTCAGAGTCAGAGGTCAGAGTCAAGCTAGCTCCAGCCCCAGAACGCATTACCCATTTCTTCCATAAAGAAGAAAAACAAAAACAACAAAAACCCCCACCATAGGCAATCAAAACCAGTATCTACACATGCTACAGCTCCTACATTCCTAATCCATTCTCTGTAACCAAGCCCAGCACAGAGAGCAGAGGATAAATGCCTGTAAACACCAGAAATTAGAGGAGCCTTCAAAGAGCAGGCCCTGAACTTTCAGGGGGGAGTCAGACAGGCAGAAGTCTGACACTATAGTATTTGAAAATCCAATATAAACTGCACTCCTTTCCTCCCACGTTCAGCCCAGCGCTCACAAGAGGTTTTTTGCATGTCACAGCTAGGCAGGAGCAGCCACAGAGATGCTACTGCACTTTTAATGTCCAGGAAAGCAATACAAACCCTCCAGCACCACCTCTGCTACTCTCCCCCTCCTTGTCTTATCATTTACAAGCAGATTTGCTGGGCTTGGTTTTGTTCCTCTTTCCAAACGTCACCCAAGCCTTTTTTTTTTTTCCCTCTAAACTCTGCTTAAAAAAAGACCAACAACAAAAAAAAATAGTGACACTCCCTCCCCCCAGCTGTAACGGACTGGCCTGAAATCTGTTGCCAGCATGCAATAAATATTTGTACAGTTCCTTTGTAACTTCATTCATCTCTCTCTACTGCAACACTTGAATCATTTAGCATTTTTCTCTCTTACCCAAGGTCTTCAAGTTCCTAGACAGAGATTTAATTGAGCCTCTGAAAACCCCCAGTCCAGTATCCTCTACTAACATCCTCACAGTGAGCTGGAGTTTTTCAGTTTGACCCATCTATGAAATCAGCTGTGGTGTGTGCAGTGGGAAAGAGAAAGATTTGCTCCATGCATCCTCCCCTCTACAGTAATACCCCCACAGCTAGGGGACAGACAGTCCCAGGCCTCACATCTGTGCTTTTACACAAGCCCCAACTCCATGAGCAGTTAAGACAAATGGTTCACTGCATTATGTCCAGTAAAGAACTGCACTGGAGCTACAGGACCAGAAATGTGGCTGGTGTCAAGTCTTTCCTAAGGTATGTTGCTATGTCCTACCCACCTGAATCTCTTTATTACATCCTTTAGATGTTTACTTTGCTTCCTGCCACTAAATTCGTCAGACAGGCTTCCTTGCTATTATAGTAGTTATAAGGTACATGGTTAGAGGCACATTTTATAGTGTGCCTAAACAAGGAGTTAATCCTATAAATATATGTAAGAAACAGAACATTTAGAACAAGAAATCAACAAGGAGGGAAGTTTTGAAAGGCCACTTTCAAACAATCCTTTGCTTATCGTTGACTGAGGCTGAAGCTTTAACACCAGAGTCTGCCAACAAGCCCCAAACTACCTAGACCCTCCACCTGTAAAAGAAAAAGGCACCTTAAAACCAAAAGCACCATTGGGTCCCTGTTGCTTGCCCAGAGTCCCACTCCTGAGCAGTCCTGAGCCTTCCAAACCCAGATCCCCAGCTTACAGCCTTGTCAAAAATGGAAGAACTTGGATTTGGAGTTAATATGCCTTTTTCCTTTTGAAAGGAAGGGGCCAGGGGGGAGCAGCTGGGAAACATAAGCAAGTTTACATACAAAGGGTTGAAATGGAAAGAAAAAGTGTTCCAACAAAACAAATTACTTTCAGATTAATGTTTTTTCCCTTTCCTGATGCAGGACAAACTACCTTAAAATGCCAGCAAGGAGGAATTGTGTTTCTCCTAACTCTGTTCTCTAATACAGATGCAGACTACTACCAGGGAAGCAGAGAACAGGGCTGAACAGATTTCTCACCAAAACCTGTAAGCCTGAAAAGAGCTATCAGGCAGTAGCAGCTACTGGTGAGTTCTTGAATGAACTCACCTTGAGACCAAAGCAAAAAGCCCAAGCTCTTGATCCTTACAGTCCATTGAAATAATGAGAGAAAGGACACACATATATTTAAGTTAATTCATTCAAAGTTTAGGCACACACCCCCTTACCTTTAGCAATACAGAGCATAAATATTCACCAGGGAATGGAGCAGGGCAGGGGAGACCAGAAGAAACACTACACATCTTGTGAGTCACAGCAAGCCATAACAGAGGATTCATTAACTGGATTCAGGTGATCCTATTAGCTTTGCAATTGCTGCACATCAGGCTGCAGAGTAATTAGAGCTGCAATTCAGAAGGATTTACCAGAACATTTTTTATTAAAACACAGTTGTTGTTATCAGCCTGACTAAAGTCTTCAGAGCTATTAACCTGCTGCACAGAAGTCATAATTACTTCATCCACTGGGGAAGAAGGCATCAAAGAAACTGCCTGGGATCATCTGCAGGTTTAGAGGACCAAAGGAACGCCAGGGAATTCAATGGGACATCTCCCTTTGGCATCACCACAGGCTTTTGATCAGGTTTCCAAGTGGAGCACTTGGGAGGCCAGCAGAGAATGTAAGAACATCAAGCCTACACAGGAAGGATTTGCCATCGGAAGTATGCCAAGGCAACACCCAGATGTATTAGTTGACTCAGAGTTACTGCATATGTCCTAATTGCTGCCTAAAAGTTTAGTGGTCCACCTGAATTACATGATCTCTACCTGCTGAGGATGTTTGGCTATCCTGCAGCATCTCACAGAAGTAGGGCCCATATTTCCTCTTCCACAGGGAGAGCGTATTTCAGTGCAGAGAGACTCAACCACTCCAGAGAGGGGTAAAGGACAAGCATCTCCTACCAGAGCAGTGGAGTGTGATCAGCTCCTGGGTTTCTCAGCATATGGGTAGCCGTGGGAAAAGGAGGACGCACCCCAGCTTCAGTCCCTGACCCCACTTCCATGAGGTTAAGGCAGGCTTGATTCAGATACAGAGAACTGGGCTCAACAAGTCTGGCCACAGGATTGAGAAAGAGCGAGGCATCCAGGCACCTGCTGTCCTGTCCTGCTCTGCTTCCACAGACACTACACACGCAGCCCTGTGTGAGAGCAGGAGGGCAGAGACACCAACAGAGGTGAAAAGAAGTGATTTCCCTCTCCACTCTCTTAAACCAGACTTGGTGAGTATAGGACAGGGGCTCTGCGAGTCAGGCTGTCCCTCCTCTGCCACCAGCACTGCCCATTCCCCTTCCCAGACCCCTTTGCTCAGAGGTTTACTACCAGTACACAGAACATCCTTTCCCAGTTTCATCCCTACCATATCAGCTGGCATCTGGAGCGAGCACACTCCCACCAGGAGGGAACCAGCAGGCTACCCTGCCCAACTGTTAGACCGTGAGACCACACTTTAATAGTTCCTGTGCATCCAGGTGCTCCATAAGAAACCCTGCCAGACCCTCCGAAACACAACACCCTCAACCCATATTAAGCAATACAGACAGCTTATCAACAGTCTAAAGGGAAGCTCAGAAAGGAGAACATGATAAAAGAGCAAGTGGAAATATGCATGTACACACAGGCTGTGAGGATGTGGAAATAACACTAGGGCAATAACAAGTAGCCAAATCTCACCACAGGCTCTGGAAGGGAGGAGATCTGCTTGTAATTACCAGGCACCTTCAGAAGAGATACTTGGACATTTATGCTCTGGAGAGCCAAGACTCTGATGCATTCTGCTTTGCCCAAGGTCTCTAAATAACTGATCTGATGTGCCCCTGAACCACCTGTCCTTGTGCCCGGCCTGGGCTTGCTCTGGTGGGAAGAGCATGGTGGACCTCTGACTGAGGGTCTCCCTCAGAAATGTCCTGCTCGGATGCATGGCACAGAAAGCATAAAGGAGATTCTAACTAGTCCAGGGATGTACTTCTGAAGAAGAATATCCTGTTTTAATAAGCCGGCTAAATGAACATGTTAAATATCTTACTATTCCAAAGGGAGAAGATAGGGGAGATTTTGCCAGCTTCCCCTCCTTCAGCACTTCAAACACTTCAGCACATACGCCCTACAGGGAAGCCTGTGCAGTGTCTAAACCTAGTGTAGTTTTTACATCATTAGCCTTGTACAACATCTAGCACAGGACTAATGATGTAATGCAAATAATTAAACATAAAATCATGGTTGGCAGTTGACAGAAGAAGGGAGTTGGTTGGAACAGCTCATAGTAACAGTTTGTTCTTCCTTTGCCCTAATTCAAATTGCAGAGGTGAAAAGTGCTGTCCTGCCTGGCAGGATCACAGTACAGCAGAGATGAGGACCCCTCCAAATTTCTGGACCAAATAGGCTGCTTGTTAACTGTCTGACCAACTGCAGAAGGGATAACTGTCTGGCTCTGACCTGTTCGCATCCTGCCAAAAAGGGTTAAAAAGAGAAAAAAAAAAGACACTCCAAAGACTTCTGGAGTCTTTTCCAAATAAAGCAATAATAATAAAAATAGATCTGATCTTCATAAACCATCAATACTGAGCTTAACTAAACATTTTGCTCTTTTACAGCTGGACACTAGAGATAGGTGTACAACTTGGAACCAAATGCTCATCAAATGATTTAGCTCCTTTGTCAGTTCACAAATTAGCCATGAACAGACTTCAATTTTGCTGACTATATGTTCAATTATGTTCAGTTACTCAGTGTATGGTTTATGTGAACATATTTCAGCTAATAGATAATTCACAAATTATTCCTTTGGTTGCCCAAATCACATGGTGACTTTCAAACATAAGATCACCTAAAATCGCCTATTAAATTTGGATTCCAAGTGGAGACAGCCTTAAGGGACCTGGTTTTCTAGACACTGTTTATGGGCTATCTCACCACTGGTTTGGGGGGAACTTCCATTGTCATTTTTTAAAATCTAGGCCAGATTTCTGTTTTATTTTCAATTTTAAAGTCATGCAAAAAGTTTCCAAATTACAGACTCGCATTCCGCAGACACTGCTGAGAATAAACTATTAACATTCCCATGAAACTCTTAAAAAGCGCTGCATACACAGCCAGAAGCCCTAAGTGCTGTTTCCCTTTGAATCCTTCTCAGTTGTATTTTTCTCTGAAGGCTTCATTGAGCTCTACTGGACATAAATAAAAAAGTTAAACATTTCCTTTTCTGGTACATCATACCAATTGATACTTGACTCACATACCTTCCAGGCCTAGAAGGTTTTGCATTCTTAAGGGAATATGTCTCCAAAATGAATCCTTTTTTGTCTGTTTTCCTGTTTATACTTCCATTGTGTTACAGTCATAGTTTGCTTTTTTTTTTCATGCAAAGCAAGAAGCAGTTTCAATTAACAAATTACAGATTCCTGTAAATATTCTCTACTTGGGGAGGGTAAAGGAGAGATTTCCAGGGCAGAGGAAGAATTTAAAAAAAAAAAACAGAATAAGGGTTATAAAACTGAAAAGTAAACAGGCTAAGTGACTTCTTAAAATCTCTTGCACAGAAGACACCTGTCTTCCAGCAGACACAGCAGAAGCGCTCATGTGAAGCAGCAAAAGGGGATATAGTGAGACCCAACAGCAACTCAAGAGCCGTGAGGCTTGCTAAAAGCCATTGGCCTTTATCAGAAAGGCACACCAACAGCAGAACCACCCGTTCCTCTCAGTCCGTGTCTGCAGGAAACATGATAAAAACCTTCACCAAAATATAAATAAGGAGTCAGGACTTGCCAGCTTGTTATTTCGCACGACAGCCATGCCACAGGGGTGCTGCCTGGGATCATGTCCCTGCTGATTGGGGTACTGAAGAAAGTGGAAGGCAAAAGACAGCGCCCACCCTAAACTGGCTCTCACTGCTTATTTTGGAGCCACACACCTGAATTCATATTTAGAGCCAGGAAGGAGGAAGACATATAGACTAGAGGTAGACTGTGCTTTCCATTCAAAGCTTTGCTCTCTGCTCACCAGGAGTATCTGACTGCAGGCAATTAAAACTGGCTCTCTGCTCTTTGGTGTTGGTTGTTGCTTCATATTCTTGTCCACAGTCACTGGTAATGGAGCACACAACAAAACTCCCCGCTTTCCCCACCCTGCTCTTCCAAACATGGCAGTTCACCCAAACCCCAAGACTGCGTGCTCACTCAGGAAAGGCCTCCACTTTCAGGAAACTGGTTACTTCCACCAAAGCTGCCTTGGTAGCAAGTTTAATGAATGAAGAATGCCCTAAGGAGAAAGAAGACAAGCGAGAGTTTGGCGCAGAGCATCCACCCCGCCCTGCTCACTGAACACCAGTCCCTCCCAGTGCTGTGAAGAGCGTTTACCAGGGCTGCCCCAAAGCTGGACCTGGAAGTCAGCCTGAAACCCCACCCCAAGATCCTCCTGTGTGCTCTGCACCTCCTCCTGGCCGAGCCTTCTCTTCTTCAGGGCTTCCCGCATGGCAGGATGCTGCTGCCTGCATTTCTACAGGGGACACCTTCCCAGGTGGGGATAGCTACAGATCAGGACTCCAGCAGTTGGGTACTCTGGCATGACACCTTACACCTATGGTTAGAGCAGGCCTTGGAGAACAAGGCTGGGCCATGAGGTTCTGGTGAAAGCTGGTTTGTTAAAAGCTCAGGGCTCAATGCCTGCTCTGCCACCAACTTTCTGTTGGTGGCTCAGTCCAGGGACTGCTCACAGCCTGCGTAGGACATTCCTTTCCCTCCGTCTCCTGCCTGGCTGAGCACCCTGTGGCTGGCGCATGCCTTCTGCAGCCAGCCTGCAGCACAGGGACTCCCATTCCTGCAGCAGACCAGATCCCAACAGCACAGACAAAACAAGAGTTCTTGAATCTGTCTTCTTTCTGCAGCAAGCCTAAACTCTCCCTCCAGTCCTTCCACCTTCCCAAACTCCAGTGCCTCAACCAGACCACTCAAGGCTTTGCAGGAATGCTGGCCCCTTCAGCCTCACAGTTCCTTCACTGCAAGGTATCTGCCATCTGTAAAGGAGGAAATATCACACAGCAGCACCTGGCTAGCAAAGGATCAACATGCAAACATCCACGCTACAGAAGGTCTTGGGGAGAAAACTAATAGACAAGGGCAGGCTTCGACCTATGTGAAGGACTGGAGCATCTGGCAAGGAGAAGACAGCGAAGGCAGCAAAATCCAGTGAGTTCAGCGACCAGGCACAGCATTTTAGCAGAGACCATAGAGTGCCACAGTCGATGTTTCCAGACCTGACTGGCAACCAGGCAGGATTAAAGCTCCACTTATAAAATTACAAGGTTACTAGATGTTACAAGCACGTTACCAGGTGTCGTGACTTGCTGGAAGCACATCCCTGAAGATAGCAGAAGCAATTACAAGCACTCTGTTCACTATCCAGCTGCATCAACCACCCGTAGGCACTACTTAGCAAACCTTTATGAAAGTAAATGTAGCACAAAGGAGGATCTGGTGTGCCCACACCACTGTGTATGTCCTCTGAGCCAGCCCTGCTCCCTGACAGAGTTCATCTTAAACAGAGCCCAAATGCATCAGTCATTTTTAAATTTAAAAATAAAAAACAAACAACACAAAAACTACAAAAAAAAAAAAAACAAACCAGCCACTGGAGCCAAACTGTGCACTGTTTATAATAAAGTAGAACCCTTAGATCACATAACCTGCTATGGTGAAGAGAAAACAACAAAGAAAACCACCTCGGGATGGAATGGAAGTCCACATGGCATGACTTTTCTGCTGACTTTCAGGCAAAAATCAACTATCCTGGGAGGGCCAGAAACAATAGGAAGTGAGAAACTAAGATACAGATGACCTACGGATCGCTGAAAGCACTTGTCCTAACTCATACAAGAAGCCTGGAACAGGGAACTACTGTATCACTCGTCTTAGGCCAAGCCTGGTGAGACCTCCTGTCCAAGCTGGACTATCTAAAAGGGACAGAAAGTTTCTAGGAAGCAGCAGGGGTTTTGTATGTCACCATAGCTTCACAAACTTGGTCCAAGACAAGGCCTGTAAAGCTTCCGAAGGAAGAAGCAGTGATCAGCCCAGAGCTGGGCAATAAATAAAACACCAACAAGCACCTGTGAGCTGGATGGATAGTAAAAAGCCAAACGAGTCCAAACCCGCAAGGACATGACGGCATTTTCCAGGAACTTGCGACACCGCCTTTAGGGTGGGGATAAGCAACCAGTGCCCACACCTTGTTGCATTGTAGTCATTTGTATGGTTATGGGATCATGCTAGAATACCAGTTGCTCATGAATATGTGGTTAAGGACCCTCACACACCCCTGTAAAGGCAATTCATTTCTCACAAACATGCTTGTGCTCTCATCCTGCTTGCAAATGAAACGCAGAGAGGCATCACGGGCTCTGGCCATGCATGGTGCTGTGATGTGGATAGGACAGGGACAGGTAGGAGGCAACTCTTCATTTTAACAGGTTGCCTAAAAAGGTTCATAAAAGCAACTGTCTGTAGAGAACTTCCTACCACAAACAGCTTCAGCACACTCCACCCAGCCCACATGAAAGGTGAGCATGAGGGACAAGCCAAGTCTCTGACTGGTACAGGCTCCAGCTATGGGTCTAGGTAGGGGAAAGAAACACCCCACCCCACCAACCCACTTATGCTAGAAGAAAAGATTTGTGGTTTTCTGCATTTTCAGCAATGCTGTGCAACATTAAATAGCCGGTGGGTATATTAGCACGTCTGCTTCAGGAAAAATCACACAGCCCTTTTCTCCTCCTTATTTAGTGTTTTATCCAAATCAAAACAGAAATAAAGTACTCCATCCATGCACTGCAGCTTGACTTAGTACACAAGTGACAAAAAATTGTTTTTAAAGACACTTTTCCCTGTTCTTTTCTCAGGCTACTCCTCTTCTGGTGACACAACCCAGAGTCTGTCTCTTCCCCTCTGCTGAAGCTGAGATCAAACAGCAACTTTACCAAATCATAAGTTACAATTAAGGCTACTCCTGGCAAAAGATGATCCTTCCCTAACTAAATGCTAAAGCTCTCCTGGCATTTCTCTTCCTATTGTCTGTATCCAGCCCTGTATTTATAAGATTAGCCTCAAATTAGGACAGTTTCTTCATTCTTCCTTCACTCTTACTACAGCCTGATTCCTGGGAATCTGATCCTATCTTCCACAGAGGTTACTCCCTGTTGATAGGAAATATCTAGTGTATGTGGGCAGGAAGCGCCAACAGAGGATAATGAGGATTAAGAGAGAGTCCTCGTTATGACTTATCACCACAGCAGATCAGGAGACTCAGTGGGCCATTTGATCAACAGGAACATTCAGAACTTGTCTCATGCTCCCACACAGTGTCTCGCCCCACTGTGGTGTGGGTTAAAGTAGCACATGGGGGTTTTGAGGGTAGGATGAGTTGCCCTGGCCCATCCAGCTACTTCCACGTCATCCAGTTCTTCCTAACCAGAAGCACGGTACTTAAGAAGTGATGGGAGATGACAGGTCAAAGAAAGTGAATCCTTTTGGATTTGGTTTCTTGCCCAAACATTCCTCAAAGGAGACAAGAGGTGGGTTTGTTGACCCGGACAATGGCTTTCCATCACCTAAGGAAACTGTTCATTTCAGAGTGACTGGTGCTGGTGAAGAACAAGATGTTTCTGTTGGTACAAAGTCGCCCTCCCTGCTTTGGCTGCCCTACACTACATTGCAATGTCCCTTTGATAACTGATGTACAATAACCTCAGGATTTTTCTTCTCCAGCCATGCACTTCAGCAGCTCTCTTCACTGAACAGAGAGAAAGAGAGCGCATTATCTCTAACCTCCATAAAAGCTCCTCATACACACACAGTCGCAGTGTGCCACACATGGCTTACTCCAGGTCAGCATTTTCTTGGAAAAGCAAAGGAATCAGAGCCACTAACTGTGGTTGGATCAAGTTTCATCCTGCCCTGTGTCCTGTCTTCAATGGTACTTGACAGCAGCACCTAGGGAAGAGTATAAGAACAGGGCAAGCATGTAGCTATGTTTCATTACAAACACCTTCCCAGGCTCCAGCTATTTGCAGATGCAGGACTTTCTCCACAAGAGACTATGTATTGATATTTAAAAGCACTCAATGGATTTTCCTTGCATTAGTTACTCCAGTCTCCCCCAAACCTACATAAACGCTTTTGTTCCCCACAGATTCATACAGTGCATTTATACAGTTTGTTCTCAGCTCTTTTCCTAGAAGTCAATTGTTTTTGGGTTTTTTGACCATACTCAGAATCAAGCCTTGCTCCTATAGCCCAGTTCATTGCACTTCTGAGATCTCTCTCCCAAGTGACATTAACCCTTTTGAGCCCATTCCACTGCATTTTAGATTAAGATGGCTCCCTCTTCTCCCTGGATTGCTTTGCTTTTCTCAGCATCATATACTGCAACCCCACCACTCCACATTGCAAGGACTTCCTACAGTTATTCAGTGCAGCTTTTAGGTTTTACTACTCTGAATACTCAGCAGCAAACTTCATAATCTGCCACTTACTCTTCTTCATCATTAACAGACACATTCAAAAGCTCTGGCCTTCGACAGGCCCTTGTCACATTTGACTGATGTCAATTCTCCAGTGGGAAATATGGCCCTTCACCTCTCCGTCTTCGTTTACCATCTTTCAGCTTATTATTTACCCATTAGAGACCCTCATGAGATATTGCAAAACCCTGAGAGCACAATAGGACCTCTGGCTGGCCAGGGTTCAGCCACCCATGGAGTATCTTGAAAAAGACCTATTTTCCCATCTGCTCTCTCAGCCCAACTCCTCAGCTTCCAGGCCTTAATAACCTCCCCCAGAAAAGCTCCCAGTTGTGTCAGTGAGGAAAGGAGAATAGCTGCACCCCAGGCACAGCACAGTCGTTAACATTTAGTATGGACTGACACAATGTAGTGGCAGCAGCCAGGCACCAAGGAGGCTGAGCATCCTTGACTCTGCTGAACTCAAGCTATGCCGCCAGACCTGTGCAAGAAATTCCTGGAGATCAATTGTTTTTTCCTGGGGGGAGCCTGAACAGGTCCCCACAGAAACACTACCAGGACTTCCTCCTACAATGCCCTGGGCTTGCAGCAGCCACAAAGAGAACTGTCATTACTCAGCAACCCAGCTTGCTCCCGAACCCTGGAAAACATCTGGAGAGAAGAAAACATGGCTCTTCCTAACATCCCTTTGCTGGATACTATTCCTCAATCCCAGGGAGACAAACAGAGTGCAGCCTTTTCTTCCTATCCTGCCACCTGCCCCCAGACCCACCCCCCGAGATTGTCCCTGTGGACTTCAGTCTTCACCTCCCTGCCACACCATGCTTTTGCAAAGTGCTCCCTTCAGCCTCCTCCACCCCAGAGCTGCCCACATTTCAGCGCCCAGAGAACAAGCCTCAGGAAAAGCACCTTCCTCTTCTTTCACAAGGAGCGGTCGATTGCTTCAGATAATGGTATTAAGTGAACAAGTCGGACACTGAGCAGCAAGATTAGTTCCCACAAAGACTAGGTAGTAATGAGAGTGGTTAAAGACAGGTAATGAGTGGGTGGCATTTGTCAGCTTCATAATGTAGATTATAATTTGTTTATTACTCTTGCTACTGCTTTCGCTGCTGTTGGAATGCAATTAAATAATAGCACCTACGAGCCCTGCTGAGTATCTGTCATCCCTGACCTACAAACATCCCTGAGCCTCCGCTGCACATGCAGTAGCACTGGACATGTGGTGGCATTGCATGGCCAGTAGAAGTATCCCACAGCTCAGGAAGAAACATGAAGAACTCCATAGACAAAACCAAATGTACCTCCACAAGGAACAGGCTCACAGAAGTTTTGGAGATTCAAAAAAACTAACTATCATCTGGAGTTTCATTCATAGTTATTTCAGGACAGTGACATCTAGGAGTTAGTCTGGACTGCCAGAGATCAGAGCTTGATTTTAACACTGAGGCAGGGAAGTGTTCTTGCATGTAACTCACCACTAGTCCCATCTCCAAGGTCAAGTGCTTCATCTCTTGATGGCCAATCAACACAAGCTGCAAGGGCCCACCATTTTCCAGGGGAGCCAGTACGTATGATCCAGAAGTGCTCTTCACAAGACGGATGTCCCTCTCCTAAGAGGATCTGTCCTCTCCCTCCTCATCTGAGAGGGGCCCAGCTAGCCCAGCCTGGGGGATGAGGCTGCAGGCACCAGACTGATACAGACACTCTAAGAGGAACATGGACAGGGGACAAGATGGGCCTTTCCTGGCTACTGCTGGTTCGAGCCACAGATAGGAAGTGGCAGTCCCATCACGTTGGCTGGAAACTGTATCTCAGTGGAAGCACTGATTCTGTATCAGGAATGTACACTGGCAGACAGCAGCTTCAAACATGACTGGATTTGTTTTATTAAAAATACTGACATTTGTAAATCTTGCTTCATGCACACACACACACTTCTCTCCACTTTTACCAGATTTAAAACTAGACTGGGAATTTCTCTAAAACTGCCTGAGCAGCTGGCAATACAGGAAAGCAACAAGCTGACTGCTCTGGGCTTTTTCAGACACAGTTTTTGTGCAGTTCAGCCCCTTATTTGGACCCCCATCGGTGTGGCACCCCTCAACACTAGTGCCTTCACCACGTTCTGCTGCAGGACTCGCTGGACAGAGGCAGACAGGGTCAGCAGAGAACCTCTGCTTCACTAACTTTCAATAACAACCCTCCTGCCCCTCCTCAAACCACTTAAGCCCTTCCCCTTGCAAAGAAAAACATGCTGCAGGGACATAAATAAAAATCAGTGGCGAATTTCAGCACTGAACTGCACTATCAGTGCATGTTTGGGCACAAGCTAGCGCCCACTGAAGTCAGCAGAAGTTTGGAAAGACAAAACACCTCCCACACAAAGGAGAGACAGAGGAAGCAGTCAGAGCTGCAAGGCAGATAAGCAGCCTGTCAGAACAGGCTTGGACTGTCCTAGCAGGAAGATGTTGTCCAATGAGAGGGAAAGCTATTTGGGGAATGAATGAATAGTGAAGCTTCTTGTTAAAAAAAATAATTTAAAAAAACCCAAACAAAAAAAAAAACCCACAACACTTTCCCAAACATCTCTCTCTCTCTCAGCTTTCTGCCAACTGGATGCAAGGCCAAGACATGCAGGAGCCTGTTTGAACCTCTAGCGCAGGATCATTCTAAGGCAACAGCCTGAACGGGGGCAGAGGAAAGGTGATGAATGGCAGAGAGGACACGGAGACAGAGCTCACTGCAGAGCTGATCCTTGGTCTGTCAGAGGAAAAGGCAGCTTTCTGCAGGCTCAGCACCCTGAATCCCCTCAAACTCACATCCAGCATCCTGCTTTGCACAGCTCTGAGAGCATCCTGCTTGGCTCTCAGGGGTGCGATCCTGCCTGGACTGCTGCCTGCTCCAAGCAGTGGGGAATCAGCCATCCAGGGAGAGGAAGTGGCAGATTTAGAGTAAGAACCAAACTGCATCACTGGAGCAGAGCTGTACATCTTCCACCAGGTACTGAGCACTTCACTGCCAGGATTGCACGGTAAAATGACGGGTCCAATTCAGACCCACCTTGGCAAAATGAAGGAGAGTGCTTACCCCAAACCCAAAGTCACAACCCCTCTAACTGCACCCCCTCATGCACATTTCAATTCAAAATCTCCCATACAGAAAAATGCTGTGCTTCTAGGGTGTTGCATCTGCAATCAAACCTCAGAGCTCAGCTTCTCGCTAGCACAGGGCTTTTACTAGTGCCGTATCAGTGACCAGGGTCTCGCCAACGCACCAGTCTGCTCCCTCCCACTTTGTGCAGGGTTTATCACAACAATTCACCTCTCAGAAGAAAACAAGGCAAAACCACAAGCCAAACTAGAGCAGTCCTTTACAAGAAGAGGAAAGAAAAGGAAAGAAAAAGACAACACAGACCAGAAACAAAGAGTAAACTTCATAAAAGCAAAACCCCAAATCATGAAGAATCTGCCCTTGAGGCAGTGATGGGAGATGAGAAGAGCAGGTTGATGAGAAGAGCAGAGTGCCTGAATGCAGAGACTTTCAAAATAAAGCAGTGAGAAACCCAGCAAATGGCTTTACATAAGCCAGATGTTTCTCCAGGGAAAGAAAGCAGGAAAATAAATTAATCTGTCTGGATTCCCCTTCCTCCACTCATACTTGGTTCCCCCACCCGATACTTCTTAAGGCCCTATGTGCTCTTGGATCGCTTGCACCACTGAGCAGCACAGAAGTAACACACATCCCCTCCAAATCTCCCCATAGCACAGCTGGCCTCCTTTTCCAACATGCCCCAATGTCTCTGAGAGGAAGCCAGGGCTCCATTCTCCTGCAGAAGGACCACAGCTTCGCAGGAGCAGCTGCCAGGTGAGAGTACCTCAAATCCCAACTATCTGAAGAAACACAAAGCAGTGGAGAAACCAGGGAAAGCAAATAAGGATAATGCAGAATAAGTGCAAGTTCAGCTATGAGCACAAACAACCAGAAGGGAGAAAGAAAGGCCAGAGAGCTCTGGTGGTCTTGCCTAGCACCAGGCAGTGGAGGGGGTCCATACTGTCCCGGCATTGAGGGGTCCACATGGCCCACAGGAGCTGGGCACCAGCAGTCTGGGGCTGTACAGCCAGCCTGGGTGTCTGTGCCTGCTGCATGATTAATTCCCAACCCGTAATTAATCCCCAACCCTTGACTGAGCCATCAAAGCTGAACCGCAGCTTCCGCCCCGACCCAGCTCCCAACCCAAAAACACGATCACGACATGAGCAGGGCAGCATGGAGGTGTCAGGGAGGAGCCCGGAGGCACCAGAAACTTACAATACCATTGCAAGCAGCTCATAGTCCCTGACCGCTGGTGCCAGCGCCATCACAGCTGCTGAGGACTGCCACCACCATTGCAGGCTGAGTTCAGCTGCTGTCAGCCACACAGAGCCTTCTTTCCCCAGCTGTTCATCCTTCCACACCTCCTTCGCAGGACCCAGCCACATTCCTGTACCACCGTGATGGCCACGAGTCTTTCAGGCCTTCCCAGACCACCAGTCAGTGTCCCCTCAGGTGCCACCCGAGGTGTCACAGCAGCTCCTCAGGTGTTTTGGAGAGGAAAAAGGTGAGAGCAGAGACATAGCCAGGCTAGGAAAAGGAGACGATGCTCAGAGAGGTAATTTCCCCCCCACCCTACAAGCCCTGCTGGCCCAGGAAGGGGGGTGGGTGCACCCCGCTCAGGGCAGCAGCGGCCATGACAAGAAGGGGCATGCTGTGGAGAAGAGACACAAAATGGCTGCCATTGCTCACCCTAGGGAGAGCGCTGCCCTGAGGTCCAACACCATATTGCTCCCCACCTCACGGTTTCACGCAAATTTAAGGTGGATACTACACAGATGCCACACAAAAACAGCCATTTAAACTTGAGCATGGCCCCCAGGAAACAGGCATGTTTCCTGCTTCGTCATCACGTCACTAGCTGAGCCATATGTGGCAGCCCGGACCCCACACCACCCGGCCGGGCATGGCAGACCTCAGCACCTGCTTGCCCCCTTCCTGGCACGGGGAGCCTCCTCAATGCAACAGAACTGCCAGCACACGGCACAGCCGTTTCCTTCACATCACACTCGTGGTGCTGTCTCCCACCCAAATCTCACACCTGGGCCGGGGATCCAGCAGTGACCTCGTGGCAGCTCTGGGTGGCCTTGCTGCAGCCTGTCCTTTGGGCCCATGCTGCTGGGCGACACAGCAAGAAGGTCAAAAGGCAAAGCCAGCAAAAGGGGAACTTTGCAGCTTGAACAGAGGAACTTGCAGGAACAGGACGTGGAGGCTGGATGGGACTCCCATGAGCTACTCTCCCTACCTGCTGGACGTTTCCTCACCCACCTTCTCATCCCAAATTACATTTAGCCAGCCCAGCACTCTGACCTTAAGCACAATTAAGGAAAGATTTGAGGAAGCACAGGAGCAAATGGCACAAAATCTGGAAGAAAGCCCACTTTGACACACTTTCCGAGCAGCCCAGAGCATGACTATCACAGCGTGTGCCAGTTGGCTGTAAATACAGGGATGTGTTGATTTACATGCCTTCGCAACACTGCAAATAGTCTGATTTGCTCACATAAAGGATAAAAAAAGAAAATAACAGCCCACAAATAACCTGGTTACCTTGGAAATGTGAGCACCCAAATTCAGATGGTGGCAGGAAGAGTCTGCTTTCCCACGTGCGTCTCTGGGTGACGCAACAGCAGGCAAGTTCAGAGCTGCAGAGGTTGACTTGCATCATGCTCAGAGCGTGTTTGATGCCACACCAAGAAATAAGGGCCTAGGAGAGGGGTAAGGGTAGACACAAGCGAGGGAAAGAAAGCTACAAGTAACCCCAAAACCCCTTCCCCAAGCTCATGTCCTGCTTGTTGGGCTCCTAATGATGCCTCCACCACCCCTTCGCACCTCCCTCCTCCGGTTGTTTGGGGCGCATCTCCCCTGCCTTTGTGTTGTTTCTCTATCGTTGTCTATGACCACAAGTAATCCTCCTGCACTGCCCTGGGAACCTACTCTTTGCTCTTTTGTTTCACAAGATGCCAAACAGTCACTCTCATGCTCAGGACATACCTGCTCTCCTTGCCTTTCCCTCTCCGGCTGGGGTGAGCAGCCAGGCTCTGCCAGGCAGCACGGAGGGAGGCAGGATGGGATGTGCTGTGCAGAGGGCTGCTGGAAGTGTTCAAAATCAGCTACCTGGGCTTCCTGGTGGGGAACTGCAGGAGTTTAGCTCTACCTCTGTTCAGAGCTTTGTGCTTTTGCCATGACTTGAAACAGAGGGAGAAACTTTTTGAAAGCACCTGGGACCTGTGGTCCCCCTAACTGCTCAAATCAGAGAGGTACGACAAAGTCATCCATGGGAAGAAAAAAAAAAAAAAAGATAAATTCCCACTTGTATTGCCTGAGGGCTTGTGGCATCACAAGTGAAATCCAGGGACAGCAGATCTCTGTACCCAAGCAGGAGATTACCCAGTTTTGTAGAGCAGAGCACCACAGAGCATCTTACAAGCGGCTTGTCTGGAATCAATGGGTTAACCAAGGAGCTTCTCCCTGCTGTGTGTGGGAAGCGGTACCTCCTTGCCAAATTCCACCGATCTGAACATAACCAGCTTTCTCACTCAGCCCGTGCTCCTACGCTCAGCTAGTGCTCGTGCCCGCCTCCGTAAGGGAGTGTAGACAGACCCCACGCTCTCTTTTCTCTCTGTAACTATTTCTCCAGCATTGCCCCTTTCCTGATGTCAGTTCTTGTCTCCTCACTAAATTACAGGACATCAGGTCTCCAAGGAAACCCCTCCAAGCCAAGAAGCACGGTGCAAGACATTTGTAAAACACTGATGGCCGAGGACCAGCCAGGCTGGCTGCTCCCTGCTGTCGAGGCCAGGAAGCTTGGAAAAGGCTCCTTTGGGTCCTGGAGGAAAGAGCAGCTGCAGGTGGCAGGATGGTTTTCAGACAAGCCATCTCCTTCCTTTGGCAATGGGGCTTTTGAGTGCAGCAGTGGTGGGATGCTCACAACAGACTTGCATCTCCCAGGATCAGGTACGCCGAGGGAGCTGCCTGCACACCAGCTCTTTCACCGAGGCCGTCGCAAATAGCAGCTGTGCTGTTCCAGCCAGCCACAACTCAGCTACCATGCAAATGTGCTTACAGAGCTAATGCTAACTGCTAATATCCTATTCCACACCTTAGCAGAAAATCATAAGAGGAAATTAGATGGAAGCAAATATAGCCATTCACCTGACAAGCTGTTCTGCACTCCTTCAGTGCACAGCCAGCCTCCAGCATGGTTTCTCATCTTCCTCAAGAGCTACTCTACCATGTAATTACAGAGGAAAACCTAAAGGTCTTCCTTTCCCTGCATACCACGTAGATTTTCATTTGTTGAGCCACAAACCAGCCTCTAAATCAATATATAGATTCCCATCATGCAGTCAAGGAGTAAACAAACAAATTCTCACACACACACACGTTCTCTTGGCTCCTGCTTCAGCCTCTGACTACCTCCCCTGCTCTGCAATGGACTCTGCACCTGTCAGCCTGAGCTCCTTCTGGAATAAAACTAGCTATCTTTGGTGCTTGGGCCCTAGGAATAGAAGAACAAGATGACATACACACTCACTTTGAGGAATTGAACAGATAGTAATTTAATTTCTTGCCATTTAGGTTAAAACAAGGAATGCAGGGGGGCGGGACAGGGACAGATGGACGATGAACCCACTGATGCTCAGTCCTGCCCAGCTATGAGCAAAGGCACGGGGAGCCACAGCTCCCTTAGCCCGGCTGCACTCAGGAGCTTGGAGCCACATTTCACCCTAGAGCACCCTCAGCAGCCCCTCCAGGTTTCCCACAAACCACTCGCACCTCTGGCCGGGGAGCACAGGGAGACGGCGCAGCCCACGTGCGACACTGTGGCTGGCGGCTTGGCCCCCCACCCAAGGATGCAGGAGGGGGCTCCCACTCTCTGTGAGACCCAGAAGTTAGTCATCAGGTGACTGCCCACAAGGCCATGACTTCTTGCTTTCCTACTGAAATAAAGTCTCAACATACTGAAATAATATCACAACAGTTGTGGGCAAGGCCTTGCCATGCCTTTGTAGGCCACGCTTAAACAGCAAACAAAAGTGTCTTTAGTTTATCTATTTATTTTTGGCACGGAGGAATGGCTGGGGTCAAAGCCGGTCCCATTCTCAAGCTGTTCTTTGTTCTCTGGTTTATCCAATACCCCATATCCCTCTCCTCGCCCTCCCACCTCCCCCTCTCCATTTTACCACAGGTCTTAAAAATTAAGCTGCGCATGAAACCAAACACCACACTTGAACACTGCCCAGCAAATGCTCTTCATGGTCACAGAAGAATACTAATCAACCATAAAAAAACGGATAAGAGCAGCGTGCCCTTATATGGACAGAGGCTAGACAAGCATCTGACACAAACATCATTTTTAAAGAAAAAATAATATTTATTTGCAATATAAACAAAGTCCCAATATTGGATCAGTATACATAGGGTCACTAATTTTCCTTCATAACTCAGAAAGCAGAACCATTCCTCACTAACAAGCTCTCATTTGTACTAATCAGAAGATGCATCTTTTTTTTTCCTTTAAAGAAGAAAGACCACTAACAGCACAGGAAGCCTTTACAAACCAGCTTAGCTGTAATGCAATACAGATGCACTGTCAAAAAATCCCTGAAAAAATAAATTCCTCCATGAGGTAAGATGCAATTAGGATATTCTCAGTTTTCTCACTCGCAACCGTACTTACGCCCATTCTCCCTTCCAATGACCCACGATCCCAACATTGTTGCAAACAAAACCCAACGAACAAACAAACAAAAAAACAACCAGAAAACAAGAAAGAGAAGCTCATTCCAACATTCTGGTAACATCTTTAACAAAAAGAACAGTTTCAGGATGTGACAGCGTCAAACATTCCTCCAGATGGAGATTTTTTTTTTTTCTTTTTCTTGAAAAAAGTACAAAAAACTGGATATTTAGAAAAAATCCGTGGCTTTTTTTTTTTTCCGTTACATGAGAGTTAAAGTGGACAGGGAGGGGGGAGAAAGGAGGGACTACATTGCAGCCAATAAAGAAATCTCCAAATCCATTCTGCCCTCCTCCCAGAAATTATTACCACTTCCTCCCCCTCCCGGCTCGGTATAAGGTGTTTGCCAAACACTAGCCAGAAATATAAACAAGTCTTCTCAGAATAGAAGGCACGGCATAAAGTTATTCGAAAGAGGAAGAAAAAAAAAATCAGAACCTCTGTTGAAAGCTCCAATCATCTCAGAATTTGCCAGTTAATATATATATTCATATATATATATAAAAAAATTCTCTGTTACAACGCTCTTGTCATAATTTCCACATCTTCACTCCCCTCACACACTCTGTGCGTGACGATTCAGTCCCGTCCCGCTACGCAATCCTCACTCTGCTCCAGGCGCTCGCCGTGTTCTCCCCTCCACCCCGCACACGTGGGAAAGAATCGAGTGTGCATGAGAAACACCAACATCACTACTACCTTCTGTACTTGGGAAGCTGGAATGGTTTTGGGCCAGCTGGATGACGTTAAGTCAGTCAACAGGCAGCAGAGAACAAAGCTGGGCTCAGACATGCTTCTACCAGCTCTGGAGGCTACAAGAGGTTTACCTCTGGCAATAGCAAACAGTGTTTTTGGCAGGGGTGGCATTAAAAAAAAAAAAGCTTGCGGCTTAGTCACCTTGGCTGAATCAGTGCAGAGTTTTTGATTGTGAGTGCAGGAGTGGTGAAGGGGTTGCGTTTAAGCCCAACTGGCCTTCACACATAACAAAGCTTCCTACCAGATGCTAACAACAACAGCAGCAGCATGTATCTCTCTCTGGAGTACCCAGTAATATGCCAGGACATACCAAGGCTTCACAAAGTGTGCAAAATGCATTTGGTCAATATAAACATTTGATTAAAAAAAATAATAAATGATCAAACAAGAAACAGAATAAAATACTGGTTTTGCAACCTTGTCTGTACAAACAGTCAGGAACTTACATATTTAAAAAGAGTTTGAACCCAAAGCTCGAGTAAGATCTACCTTTTCTTGTTTTAAAATCAAAAAAAAGTAAACTTGGGTTTTAAAACAGTCTTGGCCCAACACCTTTTGTTCAAGGTTTCCAAGTGCATAAATCTCCTCGCTTTCCACAGCAAGCTAACCCCCGGTAGCTCTTCACACGTGTGCGTGTTCTGACAGTCCCAATGCACCCAGGAAAGCGGTTATTGCCGGTAACAGCTGCGTTCAAAACGCTGTAACATCGCCTGTATTAAATAACCCCCTGTAAAAAGACTACCTCTTCAAACCACTTTGATCAGGATACTAATGAACGGCATTAGCCTTCTTAAAGCAGCGATCAGGCACCTCTGCCCAGAGAAGCTAGTCGTTTCAGAGCTGCCTGGCAAGACAGATATTTTTGTAAGAGTTGAAATGCTCAAGAGAAGCTATTCGATGCTCAAGTTCCCGACCAGGCAGCATCCCCTTCATGTGGACTCCAGAGTGTTCAGCTGAAACAGGTTGTGGTTGGTGGGTGTGGTGAAGTAGAGCTGTTCGCTGGGCGAGCGGTTGTCACAAGGGCTGTTGAGTCCCAGAGTCCTCTCAAAGTCCAGGAGCTGGCCCATGAAGTTAAAGTTTGGGGAAATGTTGGATTTTTTCCTTTTCACAAAGTCATAGGCATCATTCAGGGACAAGTTGAGTTTTTGCATCAAGTAGGCGACAGTGACTGTTACGGACCGGCTGATGCCAGCGAGGCAGTGAACAAGGATCCCACACTTCTTGGAACGGGCCTCATCTGAAACAAGACAAGGGGAAGGAGGAGTCTATTATTCTGCACCAAAAACGCATGGCTTTGGAGCAGGGCCAGGTGGCAGCTCCCAGGACCAGGACGACTGCCAGAACTGGATCCCCTGCTCCTAGTGACACCATCTCATGTCCCTTTGACACCCACATCTCTCCCCAAAGGGCTCCTGAGATATTCCCACTGCATGGCGAAGCTGCACATCCCCATTCCGCACAGCAAGGCTAAGCATTTCACATGCTTGAGGAGTATTAATCAAGCCTGGCAACACATCCCTTGCCTAGGGAGCACCAGTACCCTCTATTCAGAGAAATGGAGTAACCCACAAAAGGCAGGTGGAGCTGGAGACAACAGCTCCAGGGAGATGCTGCTGGTCAGGCATAGCACACCCACCTCAACACCAACTAACTGGGGAAGGCTGAGCACTTGATGCAAGGCTACAGCCCAGCACCATGCAAGCTATTCTCTTCCGCTGTTCTTGTCCTCCTTCCACTAGAAAGCTATCTGAATGTAGTCAAAGCCAATTTAAGCAGAGTCTGAAGTGCAGGAACTTCCCTTATTGTGAAATTGTTCTTTAGGATCGACAGAAACGCACTTCACTACAAACAAACGCTTGTGTTGGAGGAGACTCTCAGGATGAATGGTAGCGGAGAGCAGGAATGCAGGCTGGACCAAAAAAATGGCGAGAGAACAGCGACGAAATTTCCCCTGCCTTGCCACTGACTCAAAAGCACACACACTCATTGTCTCTTGCACAGCCGGAACAGCGTGATCCCTTTATGAATTGACATCTTAGTGCTGAAAGAGGGACACGCCGCTGAGAGCGCTGAATGCACACAAGTACCCAGCACTGCTTACTTCTGGGCAGCCCTATTTGAAGTCAGTCATTTGACTGAGAGCTTGGCAGGGAGGAAGAAGGTGGCAGGAGAAAGAGGATCCTCAGGCAAAGCCAGAGGTAAGAGACACTCTGGCACCAGGAGCGCAGAGAAGGGCAAAGAAGATGCAGGCAAAACAAAATCCAGACCCAAGCCACAACAGGTTTTCTGCCCCAGCTTCCAAAACCAAGCAAGAATTTCCAGTACAGTGGGCAATCGCCCCACAGCGTACTCAGCCCTCCCCCCAGTCTCTCCCCGTTCAACATATTTCTGAGACATTTTTGCCTTTCATCTGACCTGCACCGCATTTCTTGGTGTTTGGCTTTAGAGTGAGGTAATCCTCCATTTCCTGTCATTAACTGGAAAGCACAAGTGCGGTGTTCACAGAGACATCGTCTGACTGGAGCAGATGGATCCCAAAGGCCACGTGCCAGCAGGGACCCCGTACCTCACCTGATGTTTAATACCACACTCTGTGTGGGAAGTACAGATGGGGCATCAGACAGGTCCCTGCTGCCACACTGAAGCAGACAGACACTTCTGACCACAATCACGTCACTAGAGAAGAAAAGCTCGGGGCAAAGGAGAGCACATGGGAACCGGGCTTTCCGATGGCTGAAAAGCAGCTGAGGGACCTACCACCGCTCTGCCCTGTTTCAGGCCTTACACCACAGCAAGCAAGCACATGCAGCGGCATCTGAAACAGGGCGGTTAAAGCAGCATTGAAACAGGCTGCACAGATTTCAGTCTGAAGGTAAAGGTCCCCCTCACCTTTACTTACATCAATGTTTTTAACCAGATATGAAACACCAATGTTTTTAACCAGATATGAAGCCATAGGGCTTTTAATAGTTAATGGCGGTAATGACTACCTGTGCCATTCACCCCCCCATAAATCAGAACTGATTAGGTTAACGACCGTCACCAGACAGCACAGGTCATTCTGAAAGTGTACATCCCTATTCAGCCCGACAAACACTTCTCACAGAATAAGAAGCAATTTTCAAAGTCAAGACTAGCCTGGGAGAAGAGGTCTGTCCCCCTGCGTCCCTCCCCACGACCAGCCAAAGCTGTCTCAGAGGCTGTCTGCACAGCAGTTTTTCCAGCTGAGCTCTGCCGTGTAATTATAATCACTAACTCATTGTGTTGACACTTACCTTAGGAGAAGTATCCATACAAGGAGTTAGTTATGCTAGGGCGACTTACAGTGGGATCACAACTAGACTAGCAAATTCCCTCAGGAAAAGAAAACATCCCTCCCCAGATTTTAACCACACTTGGGGCTAAGGAATTGCTGGCACCAGTCACATTAGTGCAAGTCCCATCAACACTCATTCCTCCGAGCAAAGCAGGCGAAGGAGCTCCCCACCGCCTTGGTTCAGCCATTTCACACAAGTGCAAATCCCCATACAAGGGCAAGAGACAGCGGGGCTGGGTCCAGCGGGGCCAGCCCTACCACGTGCAGGTAACCCAGCTGAGGTGCTGTAAGAGGGCTGAACTTTGGAAGGGTAGGCCTCCCTGAACCCAGCCAGGGTGACGCGCACCAGAAGCATCACCTCGGCAGCGTGATGCTCAGCTGCTAAGCTAGCGCCGATGCTGTGCCCCGGAGAGGTGAGGCCAGAGACGAGCAACAGCCCTGGGAAGCGGCTTGCCACATTCCCAAGTGGTGAGTATGAAAAGATATGTTCTGCCAACTACCTACCAATGAAAGCAATGGCCTCGGGAAAGAACTGCGAGAGGTTCTGGCTCCAGTGATCTGAGATGGGGATCTGCTTGTACTTGAACTCTCCGTCATGCTCAAACATGTTTGGCAGGTTGGGAGTCACATTCAGGATGTATTTAATGCCATATTTGCCCAGGACATCCAAGTTGGTCGAATCTTTGGCACAGCCCAGGTACAGGTAAGGTAGGATCTGGACCGGAAAGGCAGGCTGATTGTTAGGAATAGGGCTCCCGTCCGACTCTGTGGCACTGCTGGGTTCCCTGTCAGATTCACCATCCGAGCAGTCGGAGCTTATCCGCAGCCCTCCCAGGCCAAGAACTGATGCCGGGGGAGAGTTGCTGGGCGAGGAGCTGTCAAGGTTCGTCTCGCAGTGCTCTGAATATTCGGTCTGAAACTTGTTAAAGCCACCTGGGGAGGGGGAAAGGAGAGAGGGAAGGGGAGAGGCAGAGAGAAAAAGATGTTTTATTCTTCAGAATGGAAAATCCTTCTACCTGAACGCACGTGCATGTTACTTAGCACATCTTTGCCAGCAAAAATTTGGTATACCTTCAACTTCAGCCCAAGAAAGGCATCTCCCTGCTCCCTCATCTTCCCTAGGCAGAGTGTGACTGAGCAAACAGGTCCCAGAAAACCAAAGAGTGTTTCTTATGAAGTTCAATATTGCTTGTGACAAATAGGGGCCAAATCTCAATCACGAAAGAAGCAAACATCCAAGAATAAAATCAATGGCAAGAGACAATCTTGCCTCGTTTAGCTTCTCAGAAATATGGGTCTGAGGCAGTTTAGGCAAGAGCTACTATGCCACCTAGACAAAAAAGCACAAAAGTATCTGTGTCTGAAAAGATAAAGCAAGACCAACAACCACATACCCAGCCCAGGCACTAAAACCCAGTAAAATAATTCACCTTCAAGCAGGAAAAAAGGCCATAAGTTTTGCCACAGAGTGATCCTCACACCTATTTTTATCACTACCAACACGTTTTGTGACAGGGCAGTGTCACAGGTTTGTTCTTCACCCAAACCACAGCAGCCTTGAGGAGGGATGGGACCCTTCATGTCTGCTCCTAAGTCCTTTTCTCCAGCTCCTCAGCTCAACAGCTTGGAAAGGAAGGCAGAGGCAGGGAAGCAAAAACCCCACCAATCTACCTCCTTTCCAGGCAATATTAAACCGGAGCTCAGCCATTGGTATCTGACACTGACAAATGGTTTAATTAGAAAGGGCTCCTGGAAACTTTGTTAGTGGGTTCGGCGGTTGTGGCGGGGTCACTGAGCAGGACAGACAGCTCCTGCCACATCCATTCATGAAAAAGGCTCGTCCTCGTCCTCCTCCTCCCCCCCGCGCCGCCAGACAGCGCCGAGGAGCCATTTTGGAATTTTAATTGGAAACATTTCCCACCGAGGCTCCCGGAAAAAGGCAGAGAAAGGGGCTCAGCTCCTCCCCTGCCCATCGGGGAGAGCTTAGGAGTAACTTCAAAGCTGCTCCTTCCTGCCAGGGATGAGGACAACGGGGAGAGAAACGGGAAAACAAAGTGAAGGAGCAACGCAGCCCATCGGGAACCCCAAACCGGGCTGGGACAGGGGATTCACCCACCAGCACAGGCGGGGAGCGGGGGGACGGGAGGGAAAAGCGGGACCGACCGCTGTGCTTGGGGCCTGGCTGCCCCCTCCCAGGTCACCTTTGAAGGAGGCTTGTGCAGGCAGCGCAGCCCCAGAGGCTGGTCCCCAAATACCTGCCTGTCCCCCTGCCACCCCAACCCCGTACCAGGGGCTCCCTCGGCTACCCAAAAAAGGTCTATCAAGAAGCAGCAGTGTTTTTTAAAGGGCTGCGAGTGGCAACTTTCTTCACCACTCTCCCCCCCACTCCTCCGCTCTCCTATTTCTGCCTCAAACCCGCCACCCAGCGACCGGACGGGGAGGATGGGAAGGGTCCCGGCAGCCCAGCTGTGGGCTCTCCTCAGCCCGCTGCGGAGGCCTGCTGGGATCTTTCAAAATGGCCAAAAAACACCTCCCCCCACAAAAAAAACCCCCAAACCCCAAACCGCCCCAGCCCTCACGAAAGGGCATGTGCAGGGTGCGGAGCTCGGCTCCCCCGCAGCAGGGCTCCCCGCTCCTCCATCGCCCTGCCCCGGGGGAGCAGCCGGGCTGCCCCCTCCCAGCGCCGCTGGCATTTCCAGGGAGAAGGGGAGAAAACCCCAAGAGCTGGCTTTTCAGAGATGGGGGAGGGAAGAAAAAAAAAAGGGGGGTGGGGGTCTCCTGCCCGCCCCCCCATCTGGCCATCCCTTCCGGAGGGGCTAGAGGGGAGCCTGGCGCCGGGGCGGGGAGCCCCCGAAAGGCCCCCTCCGGGGAGCAGAGGCGAGGGCCGCCCCGGGGGGCGGCAGCGGTGCCCAGCCGGGGTCTGCCTGGGACAGGGCAGCGCTGGAGGGGACGCCCCGGCGGCGGAGCTGGGGGCTCCCTCCCGCCGCTGCCGGGGAGGCGACGCAGGAAGAAGCGGGGCGCTCCCGGCCGCTTCCAGCCTGCGACCATTTTGTGCGGGGGATTAAAGCGGGATGCAGAGGGGGAAAAATATATATATTAAAAAAAAAAAGATCAGGCTGAGGGAGGTGGGGGGAGGAAGCAAAACAACCTAGGCACCTCCAGCGGGCCAGGGGATGGATGCCCGGCGATGCAGGGGCCGGCCGGGGGCTGCGGGGGGGGAGAGGGGGGGGCCGGACAAGGGCTGCGGGAGCCGGACGGGGGCACCTCACCTTTCAGGTAATAGGCTTTGCAGCCGTCATCGCGCAGCTTCTGGAGCAGGAGCCCCAGGACGGAGGTGGCGGCGCCGCCGTCCTGCCAGTCGGCGGTGGCCTCGTCGTAGAGCAGCACGGTGTCGGCCTTGCAGCGCTTGACGAAGCGCTCCTTGTCCTCGTGGTTGGGGATGATGGAGCGGATGGGCAGGTTGCCCTTCTTGAGGCGGCGGAGCATGAGCCCGGGGATGGCCAGGTTGATGGCCGTCTCGATGTGCGAGCTCTCGAAGAGCTCGTGGGGGCGGCAGTCGAGCAGCAGCAGCGAGCGGCCGCCGCCCGACTCCAGCTCCTCCTGCAGCCACTCCGCGCTCTTGCACGGCATCGCCGCAGCCATGGGCGCCCGCGGGGAGCTCCCCCAGACCTGCGTTTTCATGGGGCTCGGCAGCGGCGGCCGCCAGCGCCCGGCCCACCGGCCACCCACGCGGCGGCCGGACGCGGCCCCGCTCCGCTGCTTCCCCCGGGCCCGGGTGGGCTCGCGCTGTGCCGGAACGCGGCGCCGCTCCGCACGGCCGTGGGTGCGCGCTGCCTGCGGCCCGGAGCGCGGCGGCCCCCGCTCTGCCCTACGCGGTGCGCCCCATCCCGGCGGCCTCAATTAAAGCGGGGCTTCGCCGGCGGCTCGGCGTGTCATGCCTCGGGAGGCGGGGCGGGCAGCGGGGCCGGCCGAGCGGCAGCGCAGCGCAGCGCAGCGCAGCACGCCCCGCCCGCCGCGGCGCGGCGCGGATCGGCGCGGCACCGTGCACACGCAGCGGGCGGCGCGGCCCCGCGCGGAGGCCCCGCCCGCTGCCGCGCGTCACCGCCTCCCGCCACGCCCCCAGGGCCAATGAGGCGCGGCGGGGAAAAGCGGGCGAGCCCTATATGGGCAGGGGGCGGGGCCCGCGCGGCGCCGGCGGCGGGGGCAGAGCGCGGGAAGGCGCGCGGGGGCCACGGCCCCCGGCCCACGCTGCCGGGAGCCCGCGCTGCTGCCGGGAGCCCGCGCTGCTGCCGGGCAAAGCCAGCCCGCCTCGGCCGGCCCGGGCGCCCGCCCCTTCCCCCGTCAGTTTTCAGCCAAAAGTGTAAGAAAAAGTTATGGGAGTGAAGTGACACGGCCCACGGGCCAGCAGGTGTGGAGGCCTGCGTGGGTTCTGAGTGGCTCATGCCCAGCCCTGCCTCGGTCTTTGACAGCAACGCACAGTTCCAAAATAAAATTGACTGAGACTCATCGAGCCTCAGGAGTCCCTTGCGTTCTCAGAATGAGCCTCAAAATAGACGATTTTATCTGTGCATCCTGATTTATTTTTAGAGTATCTTCCCTATTGGTACCCACTACTATAAATGCAAACCTTTTGTGCTGCGATACTGAAATTTCACAACAGGAACGTAACTGGAGGCTTCCTTCTGGTTTCCTTCCATCTTTTACGTGCCTTTTCATGTGAATCAGTTCTCCGGTACCAGAAGTTTTCCATGCCTCACATAAACTGTTGCTGTTACAAAATAGATTTGATATTTCTCTTTTTAATGAGCAGGATGACATAAAAAATGTGGTTTCGTATGAGCTGCTTCTATTGCAGTCTATTTTCACCATGCAGGCAGTCAAACATTGACGGGGTGCTCAGAGAGGCTGTGCAATCTTCATCCTTGTTGGTTTTCAAGATTCGACTCAGCACAGCCCCGAGTAACCTGGTCTGTCCTCAGGGCTGACCCAGCTTTAAGCAGGAGGTTTGGCTAGAGCCCTTCTGTGGTCCCTTCTCACCCAGGTTATCCTACAAGCTCTCCAAATTCCCGTGGGCATCAGTGGGAGGGGGAACAGCTTCTCCTTCCCAGTCTGGGACAGATGAGCCACTCCTTTTTTGCCTTAACTTCTGTTCTCTTTAGCCTCTTACTATAAACTTTCTCAGCAAATACTGTTACAAAGGGAAGAGTCAGGGTCTGTCTCACCAGCAGATTCCCAGGCTCAACGACCTGACTAGGTCCCGACAAGGTTTTTTCCCAGCTGGCTGAATTTCAAGACTTGGGCTGTATCTTGTATAACAGGAAAGATATTGTTCTTTAAAACACCCCCCCACAGGCAAATAAACATGCGCGGACACACACACACACACACACAGAGTCTTAGTCTTAATATTGTTTAAAACTGGGCTGTTCAAATTACATAGTGTCAAGGCAAAAAATACAAATCAGATTGTATTTAAGGGCACTTTTTATCCAGCCAAGACCTGCTTTTCTCAAAGCCAAGATCTACTACTGAAACCATAGCAGGGCCACTGTCTCCCCAGTGGTGTTTTATATACCCTGGACATATGAAATATCCCAAGGAGGCCGTTTTCCTCTGTATTTCGTACAAAAGCTGCACTTGGCTGTGCTAGGGTCCCTGTCTCCTTTTAGTCTAATTCATAAGTCTGGATCCTAATGAAAAATTCAGACTCAACACAGCAATTGAGCACATGCTTAACTTTGAGCACGCTGAGCATCCCGTTGCAAAACACTCTGTGATTTCAGCAGGACTGTGCTCCAAACCGTTCATGGATTTCATCGGCATCAGCAAAATAAATGGCTTGTTCTACATCACTTTTTTTTGTGACTCAAGTGTGCCCGAGAAAGCGGAACAGCAGAAGCCGTCCACTTCCCCTTGCCCAGTTATTTTTACCACTGGTTGCTGTGGGAAGCTATTGTGATTCAGTGTTGCAGTAGGAAGTTAACTAACGCTGCTCTTGCAGCAGAGGATGTTGAGGTTCTTATGCAAGCCACAGTGAAAATAGCTGACCTTTCAGTATGTTTATCAAAGCACCTTCAATTCATAAGGGGAACAGCAGCGGGTTGTGCAAAGAACTTACATCTGGGTCTAAAGCCCTTGGTGTACTGAAAACAGTGCCCAGAAATCTTACGGGGACTCCTTGGCTCCTCTTCCGTGGTGCGAGGGAGGCAGGTGTAACCGCCGGCATGCGGTGCTGTGAAACCAGAAGAGAAATGTTTCACCTCCATTTTGCGGTCGCATTAGCAACCACATAAGTTTCGGGACAGGCTCCAGGCGCATCACCTGCAGAAGCAAGACCAGATTTCGCCCCGACGAGGTCGAAAGCGAAATAGTGTCACCTAGCACTGGTGTGGCATCCTCTGCCTGCCCAGCCAGGAGCTGAGGGACATTGGGAGGGGAGCAATAGAGATTCCCCTCGCTTCTCCCGTCTCCAGGCCCTCGGGAGTACGGCCCACCCTGGTGAATTCCCCCTGCCACCCAGCAGGCAGGCGAGGCAGGGCCGGCAGCTGCAGGGCGGGCAGCGCAGCGGGCAGCGGCCGGTGCCAGCCCGTCGGCATGCTGCCCTCTTGAGTCAGCCGCTCCAAAATGCACCGCAGCCAAAAGCCAGACCGAGTTATCATCCTCCAGCGCCAGGCTCCCTTTGCCAGGCCCCGCATCCTCCCCGCTGCAGCCGGGGCTGCCGTCCAGGGGGATTTCTTCCGTGAAAGAGGAAATCGCTGCTCTGCAGAGAGCCGTGGGTGTCCCCTTCAAATCCCCTCCCAAGGAGAAGGCGCCTTGCACCCGTGAGGTTTCCCGAAACATGGCAGATCAGAGGCACGTGGGCTGGGGCCAGGATGCTGTGCGCCAGCACCTGCTCCAGCACAGTGGGGCTGGACGGGGCTCAGGGGTCTTGGTGGCGTTTGTCTCATCATGTACACGGCCTTGCTGACAGCTGGAAGATCAGCACGTCCAGAAATGAGCAGCTTTCGGCTCAGCTCCAAAGAGTCCTGAGTGCTTGCGACAAGGATTGCACAAAGCGTAACTGCTCTACACGTGGATTGCCATCGTCTCCCTGCCATACCGCCACAACTGGCCTTCGGTTTCTAATACAAGGGGCTGTGTGCGTCCTTCTGGTTGTTGTCCTGCTGCAGAAAGACTCTCTCCTCCATCAGCCTTTCCACTCGATGCCCAGCACAGTGACCAGCAACTTTCCCATGCCCACAGCCATGTCTTGCTGGCTTGGCTTCAGATTGCTGTTGTCCTCATCCATCCTGGTCTCCTGTGATGCTGATGTAGCCACCATCTCAGGTTCCTCATTTCCATCGCCACTACCACTCTTCTCCCAGATTCTCCGACTGCCGAGCCCGCAGGCTGTGTTTTGGTGTCTCCTTTCCACCTGGGTCTTTGTCTTGTGTTTTAGAAACAAAGCCCATAACTGTGAGTCCTGGCAGAACAGGAGGTAAATGCATCGTTAGCAGATGTCTACCCCAAACTCACTCCAGGTCCTGACTTAGCCCCTGCGGTCAGCGTTGCTTCCAAGGACATGACAGCTGCTACTTTGATCCGAGGGAGCAGCCAAAGCCTGAGTAAAGGGAAGACAGTGTCACATCATGAGGGGACTCATGGTACTAACTACAGCTCTAGGCTAGGGCTGGGGTTCCCAAGGATTTGAAGAGTAAAGCAAAAGTATTTGCAATCAGAAGCTGGTTAGAAGTTAAATCATGTTTTCTTCTTAAAGATGAACCTCTGAAGAGCATGCCTTTGCTTTTTTTTTTTCTTTTTAACATGCACTTTCTCAACACCTTTGCACCCCAAAAGTGTTTTCTTTCCCGTCTCAGTTGTCAAAGCAGCCCTTCCCCCAACAACTCTGGGCTGTAGCAGCTAAACCTTCCTAGGACTTATCTTCTCATTGCTCACTCAGCTGTTTGCAACATCTAATAACAAGTATCAGGTATGATTCATGACCCAGATATCAATCCATAAAGCTATTAAGCTCCTTCTAGCAGGCATCTTCACCTGTCTCAGGTGCCTGTGGTCAAATATCCATCAGTACCAAGAGAGGATGCTCCTTCCTGGCAGTTTAATGATGGACTGGCAGCTTGAAGCGGTATTTTGTGAGCAGTATTTCAGCTGGGAATTTGCTCAGATGACCTGGGCTCCCAGGGTGGCTTCTGGTTTGCTCTGTGACATTGAGCAAAATCACAATTTTCTACACTGCGCTCTTCTCATCTGTAGAATGGGGCCGGTGCCTCCCCATCACCTTTGCAAGCATTTGGGTGCTAGGGAACCAGGCAAGTGGGCTGGTGTGATGTTAACATCCTCCTTGCAGTGCTGAGTTTCTCGGATTGAATCACTTTTTCTTTCTTTTTTTTCTTTTAAAAAAAAGCTTTTTATTTAACTTCAACTCTCATGCCTAATTACTTAATTGAGGTAGGAGTTATTTTGTCAGGGAAGGGCACTTGTTGGTGGTTTACCCCATGTTTCATTAATGCATGTAAGAGGTTAACTCTCCTGGTAGAGAAATAGATGCATGGTTTTAACAGTAAAAAAAAAAAAAAAAAAAAGGCCCAAATTTGCTTTCTACTCCTGCACTAATTTGTGACTATTTTTATCAACGTTAACACTGAGCCAGGGTAAAAATACTCCCTAGAAAGTTTAGAATTTACATTTGTCTTCATATATATTCAGCAGAAATCTAGCTCCCCAGCCTCCGCACTGCCTAATCTGGATTCATTATCTTCATCCACCCCCAAGAAAAATGTCAGATGACTTTGGCCTGGTGAAGCGCTTCCCCCACAAATGCTCAGCAGGAAGATCTAAGTGCAGTGCTCTCCTTTCTGCAGCAAGCAGTCCCCGTGGAGCATCAGCTCTGACACTGCAGGCATGTAACTCAGTGATGGGAACAGATTCCCCTTCCTAACACAGCCCCTCTTCAGGGCAAAGTCTCCGGTGGGCTCCATCCTGCGAGGATGCCAAGCCCTGGCAAGCATCTTCCCCCCTGCTGCCCCAGCAAAGGCAGGTAGATGTAGGCTGGGGAAGAACCACCGCGAGGAGAAACCTTCATGGACCATCTTGTGAAGCAAGGGCAGCCACAAGCACATGCAAGCTGCATGGCCAGGTCCTTGGGTGGTGCCATTTTTCCTGTATTAAATGGGCATAGCATCCTTTGCTTCTCCGGGAGGCACTTTTGCTGCAGAGCTTGGAGACTTTCACGTCAACATGTCAATGAATTCTGGTCCAAAGACTACAAAATTATTCTCTGGCATGTTTCTGCAGAAGAAGGAAATCAACCCCTCCTGTGCAAAAGCCAGAAGGCATGTACAGCGGCTGGGCGGCTCAGGGCAGTTGTCCCCCTCTTTGCGTCTGCGCAACCCGACCTGATGTAGGAGCCTTCTCCTTGGGCTGGTTGTCGCCTTTCCACTGTGCAGGTCTCCAGGTAGATCTAGAAGCTCTGTGGCAACCACAGGGGAGCACAGCTGTGTGCAGAGTGCTGCAGGCCTTGGGCAACATGGACATTTGCTTCCCTTTAAACATCTCCACAGCAAAAATCGAGGCTCCAAGACCCCATTTTATTGTTTTCTGTGATCATCTCTTAGTGGTCACAGAAGCCTAGAATGGCTGAGGCTGGAGGTCCCTCTGAGGAGCATCCAATCCAACCTGTGTCTCACAGCAGCATCTGCTAAGGCAGGTACTGCATCCCAGTTGGGTATCCCAATATCTCCTAGACTCCACAACCTCTCTGGGCAACCTGATGCAGTGTTTGACCACTCTCACAGTGAAAAAGTGTTTTCTTATGCTTAACTGTCATGTCCCATGCTTCAATTTGTTCCCATTGCCTCTCATCCTTTCACTGGGCACCCAAGAAAAGTCTATCTCCATCTTCAGGGTTTGAGGAAACCTCTACATTTTTATGGAATAGGGCATGCTTCCACCTGGGTGCAAAAAATCCAATCTGCAGAGCCAAAAATTAATTTATCTGGGAAATATTGGCCCAGCTCTTCTCACAGTGCTTTGGCTGGGATAGCTGGTTAAATGAGAACTTCAGAGGTCCCCGCACTTTCTATGAAACCCAGGAGAGAAAGGGGGCTCTTGTTTAAGCAGACCAGGAAGGGAGGGCAGCTCCAGTCTAATTAAACTGAGAAAACATTGTTGAGCAACGACTGCTTCCCTTTTTCCCTGCCTCTGCTTCCTGGGCTCCAGACTCCTTCCAGAGCAAGAACTGGAGAATATTTAAGATTATTTACCCTTTTAGGAATGGATTTTAAATGAGCAGGTATGGAGGCAGTGTGCCACTACCCTTATGAAATCCTACCTTGCAGATGATCAGAGGAGGGGGCAGCTCCAATGCTCCCTTTGGCATTAAGACCCTCCAGAGTCTGTCACTGCAATGATGGAGCAGGACAGGATATTTATGGGACTTTAAAAGCCAATAACATCTACTCTCAAGCCTGTCTCATGCATATATCAGACACAAAATGCACAGCATGTAGCTGAATATATACCCATATACCCCATTTCTAAACATTCCTCATTTTGTATGCCAAAAAAGTCCTTCCTCTGTAGAAAACAGGCAAGCAAGAGAGGAATGGCCCAAGACCTGCTAGTGCAGGACCTGTTGATGCTATCTGAGCACCTCCCCTCTGATCCCCTCGCGTCTCCATCACCTCCCCGGCTCCACAGTTTTGGCATCGGCGGCTGCCCGCCCTGCGCACACGTCAGTTCCTCGGCAGCTTCTCCGAGGCAGCCGGGCTGTTTTCAAGAAGCAATTTCCTGCAGAAAAATATTTCTTTTTCAAGGAGGCTAAGTAGCAAGCTTCCTGGTGCAGGCTTTTCACAGGAAACAATTGTGAAAGCAGCTTCACCACCCACCAGGAAGGGCTGTAAAGGAGCAGGGCAGGCACAAGCTGCACCCAGCTCTGTGTCCCTGACACAGCTCCCTCCCATACATGCCCGGAGGGTGAGTTTTGTGCCCCTCGCCCACCTCTCCCAAGCTGCTACTGGGGTGCTGGCTTGGGCCAGGAGAAGCAGACGGATGGGGAAAACCTGAGATGGGTGCAGGCAGTGCAGAGCCTCCCAGGGAAGGTGCTGCATAGCTCCTCCAGCTTCCAGCCTGTCCCTCCAGTGGGAGAAGGTGAGAGAAGCTGAGAGAAGACACAATGACTTTGCTAGGCTTTGGCTCACCAGCCTTCGTGCTCTCCCTCCTCACTACATTGCTGGCTCTGATTTCAAGCAGAGCCACCGAATACCAGGACAGGCTCCTCTCCCCACCCTGAGCTGGGCGGTCACTGCTCCTCAGCCTTCTCCTGCGAGGCACCTGGGTTTCTGGGTGCTCCTCTGACATGCAAACCCTGCCAGGACTTCTCCCCGCTGCTGAAAAGGTGAGGCATCCCAGCGCAGCTCTGCTGTGGCAGATCCAAGGCAGTCTGAGTGGCTTCGGCAGTGCTATCTGGGATTTACACGGTGACAAGATCAGAGGCGGACTCAGCAACGTGGCGGTGCTCCACATCTTTGCCTATCAATGAAACCCCAAGCCACACCAATTAAGCCCTTAGCCGATGCAGAGATACTGGGGAAGGAGGTTGCATTGTGCTGTTGCTTCTCACTGTGCATGGCTTCAACGTCAATTATTGTTCATATCCTTTTATTCCTTTTATACCTGGGCAGATATCCCAGCCAGTGCATGTCCCCCCACAACTCAGCTTTTCATTCACATAGCTGTTCTGGTTTGGATGTATTTGGTGGCTACTAATGGATGGGCAACCCAGGCTCCTGCCCCGCTTTGAGGTCTCACCACCTGTGCTGTGGCAACACTGCTTTTTCATTGGGAAGCTTTGCTGACCATCCGTCAAGATGCTCTGGTTCCTGAGGTTTTTTTTTCTTGCACCAAGTCCTCTGGTTTTGCAACCCCTCATTGCGATTAAAATAAAACTGAACAAAACCCAAGAAGCCATTTCCGTGAAGCATTTTGTGAGAAAGGGGCTGGTTCCCCTTTCAGAGCATTGGAAAATGACTTCTGTTTTCCTCCCAGTGTTAGTAATGTTCAGCTGAACCCCGCTCTTTTCACCCCAAAAGTTTAGTTTCCAGGAAACAAAGCTTTATTTTGAACACAAAGCTTCTCCTGGGACAACCTCTTTTTTCACTTGCTTCTTTTTTTTTTATTTAATGCCTTTAACAAAATTCCAGTTTTCTGTGAAGTTGTTCAGCGATCCCTGCTGGTCGCTGGTCCAGCCTGTTTGACACTCTTGGGTACACTAACAGCATTCAGATACACATATATGACCCGCAAGAATATGACCCAGCATATGACCCAGGTCTCAGGGAAGAGACTGGTCCCTTCCCAACTCACCACTGGCCTAATTGTGTGATGCTGGGCAGGTCCCTTCCCTCTTTCTGTGTCCTGCTTCCCGATCCTTGAAATGGGGTTAAAGCCCCTTCATGCAGCACTTTGCTGGACCTAAAAGTTGGCAAGAAATACCTGAAACACCCACAAGGTGCAAGTCCAGTTTTCACCAGTGGCAGCAGTGCTTGGTGATGAAGGAGGAATCAAAACCTTCTTCCTTCTCCTCCCTTGGCCTGCTGGCAACACTCTTCCTAATACAGCCCATGATGTTGCTGGCTGTGAGAGTGCATTGCTGGCTCATGGTCAACTTGTTGTCCATCAGGACCCCACAGGTCTTTACCTGCAAAGGTGCTTTCCAGCTGGTTGGCCCCCAGTGTATACTGGTGTGTGGAGTTATTCCTCCCCTGGGGCAGGAGTTCATACTTTCCTTTGTTGGCCTTCATGAAGCTCCTCTCTGCCCATTGAGGTCCCTCTGAATGGCACGACCCTCTGATGGATCAGCCACTCCTCCCAGGTTTGTATCTTCTAAAAGCTGGTGCACTCGGTCCTATCATCTGGGTCATTAATAAAGAAGTTAAACAATATTGGTCCCAGTGCTGACCCTTGGGGCACACCGCTGGCCTCCAGCTGGCCTTTCAACTGCTAACCGCAACCCCCTGAGCATGGCCATTCAGCCTGGTTTTAGTTCATCTCGCTGTGCGCCAGAAAGGACATGCCAGCATGGTCTGGAGAAGGAGACCTGCCCTCTGAGTGCTGTGGGCCTGTCTCGCTGTGCCTGCCTGGCTGCTGAGACATGGCAAAGATATCCTGGCTTCAGCTACTGCTCCTCCTGTGCCCGGCTTTGCAGCTGGTCCCGTGGTTCCTTTGGTTCCTTGCTGTGCTGTAGGTCAGGGATGAAGATGCCACAATTTCCCCAGATGTCCTCCAAGCCCCTTGGTGCAGCATCGAGCAATGTATCTATTTCACAACAGCCAAGCCCTGGAAGCTTTGCTGGACCCTCAGCCCAGTCTATAGCTCCAGCAAACACAGCAGACAAGATGCTGGATGGTTTTGGTGTGAGGAAGCAATGCACAACCGGTCATCATCGAAGGCACTTGCTAGATCCCACCCAAGACACCGCACGTGTTGCCATGCCCATTGACAGCATCACCTCTGAAAGGTCCTCAAGGGTCTGGAGCTTGCTCAAGCGTGGCTTGGAGAGGCCAGCTTTGGTGGCCAAAGGGGACTTGGGGGAAACCTTCCCAGCCGTAATAACAGCCCGGCTTTGTCAGGCAGCTGTTATAGCTGGGGTGGCCCTGGGACACATGCAAATCCGGGGGGCAGGGAGAGCTCACATCATTTAATAGATCAAGTGGTGGAGCAGGGAGAAAAGGATGGGCTTTGAGACATATGCTTCTCCACATCTGACCACTGACCACAACAGGGGGACACACATGGCCTGGGGACACACAGGGCACAAGGAAAGGGGGATCCTGCAAGCAGCTTGTGCCATTTCAGCACAAGCGTGCATTGTGCCTGTGTGTCACCGTTTCTCCACTCCCAATCTGAAAAGCAAGGAAGCAGTGATCAGAGAAAGAGGTGACCAGGCAACTTTTAAGCAAAAACATCCTGGGGAATGAGTCACCAGCTTTGCGTAAGGAGCCAGACTCATCTCTGGAGGGAGAGGGGCAGACAGGGCATCAGGCAAGACGAATGCTCCAGGGAGATGCCTGCAGCATGATTAAAAGGCAACTTGGACCTTGCGTTAGGAGACCCATCTGAGATGGCAGCTGGAGGTGGGAGATCAAAGCTGAGCCGGCTCTGGGTGTGCCCACGCAGCTCAGCACACAGCGAGCCGGTCCCGGCCCAACAAACCAGCTGGCCACGAGAATGCAGCGGTGGGAGCACAGCTCATCAGGGTAGGCTGCTCCCAGGAGCTGGACAAATCACAGCATCCACCTAACCCAAGCTTTTCTCAGGAAAGCTAGGGAAGGCTTGGGTCTGGGTGGTGGCATTTCTCACAGGGAATGTTATTTCCTTGAAAACCATGGGTATTGAGGTCAAGTAAAAGCTATTAGCAAAGTGGCATCAGACGCATTGAGCCGGTTGAGTCAGAAGGTAATTTCCAACAGCATGTAAGGTAATTTCCGAGGACCAGGAGTGTTTCGTCACCGTGTTTTCCTGATGACATCTTCAGCTGATTTGCTTTTAAGAATCAGCCTTTTGTTTACTATTTTACCTTATTTCCCCATGGAAAGCCTTTCATTTACTCCCCAACATTACCTGTAGCTTTTCATCTGAGTGGGTGAAGAAGGAGGTGGAAGAGGAACAGCTCTTGAGCAGCGTGGCCAGTGTGCCAGAAATTATACTTTTTTTTAAGCTATTCATACAGATAATGAGAGATGAAAAGGTTGTGTCAGGAGGGGGATCTTCTCTAGTTGAAAAACATGAAATACGAGAGCGCTGCTGTCTTTTCTGCTGGGGCCCTGGCATTTCTGATGCAGATGCCCCAGAAGGGCAGCAAAGGTGGATGGATGGATGGGAGAGGAGCCCACCGAGGGACTCACGCCCATCCTAGAGGGGCTGCAAGGCCTCAAAGAGAAAAGAAAATTGGCTGAAAAAAAAATCTCAGAGTCCAGACTTGTTGGGTGAAAGGTGTTGGAAATGCAAATTATTAATTTAAAGAACTGGGACAGGAACCAGGGGTGCCAGGCTGAGCTGTTATCTGCTGCATCAGCTGTGAGTCTGGCTCAGTATTTCAAAATAAAATTAGACTTGCAGTATATGTCTTTAAATATTTAAATTACTTTCAGTAATTCATATGGTGACATTTAAACAAGGTACACCAAGCAAACGGCTCCCAGTGCTAAAAGAAAATGTTTGCAGGTAGTAATATTTAATTTAAGAGGGAACAGCTGATATCAAGGCAGAATCTTAAAGCTGAATTCAACCTACATTCCTCTCTGAACCAAGAAATAAGAATAAATGCCTGGGCCTGTGAATGGTTAAACATGCAGAGTGATGTGATTAAAGTGCTGGTCCCAGGCACCCCAACAGAGCTGTGAATTATGTGTGTGCCAAAATATTTGCAGGATCACGGACAGCCTCTGTGCAGAGTTGCTTCGTGGGCTCCCAAAGGTGGGGATGTGCAGGTCCACACCAGGAGCTGAGGACCACCAGGCTTGGCGAAGCCAACCCCTCCCACCCCTCTCTGCGGCACCTTCCCCACTCCCCTGCCGACCCGCATCCTTCTTGGCCCCTTCCCTGTGAGTCTATTTTAGTAACTAAAGGCCAAATCCAGCCTGGGTACAAACAAGCAAAACTCACTGAAGTCAACTTACACACAGGCTGCGCTTCACTGTTGGTGCTCCCGGCCAATTTGGAGAGCTTAACCGGGTCTGTTACATCAGTCACACTGGATTTCATAACATTAGACATTTCAATGAGGGTGACTCATTCTCTCTTGAAGTGTATTGTATGTATAAGCAAAGATGATTAACTTTTGCTGAATGGTATGATTTCTGGGATGGGAACTGCTATTAATTAGGAGCGGATCTCAGATGTTCACAAACCCTGTTTTCATGGCCTACTTTGTATATTTTTCTCCATTCTACTTGTTTTTTTAGCTCAGGATAAATATTAAAGTGTGCTTCCCTGCTATCTGTTGCTAAAGCAGCTAGATGTCCAGCAAAGGCATCTGACTTTCATGGCCAGGCATGGCTCAGGGCTGTCAGTTCCTGTGGCCAAGCTTCAGCTACCTGCTCCAAAAAATCTCTGTTTTCACATTAAAAGTAAACGAAAGAAAATAAAAGGGAGCTTCCAGCCATTGCAAGTGCAGCAGATAAAGTAGCAAGGGAAGTAAAGTAAGCTTATGGCTCAGAATGTAAAATACAAAGAATTACCCTTCCCCATCCTCCCCCAAATTTTCTTTGTCAAAAGAAACTCAGCTGGGGGTTTGTGCTAATCTTCTGCTTCTGACTGTCGAGGTCGAGCTTCTGGCTTAGCAACACCAGGGACCCTCAGGATAAAGAGTCTCCCAGGTTTGGGGAGAAATACCCTTTCAGCTGTACTGGCTACAAAGCTGGACAATTTGCCAGTGCAAAGGTCAGGATGCTCAGCAGCTTCAAACGCATCCACAGCGCCTGACACCGTGGTCCTTCATGAAGCACCGCTCTGCCCAAAGAGCCTGAAGGCATTAAGACCAGCCTGCTTGCAAAAGCCAAAGGAGGCAGGCACGGGACAGAGTCATCCTTCCCCACCGCTGCCGCGGGCATGGGCAGCCCCAGGCAGTGCCCGGGGGATGCTGAGGAGCAGCCAGGGCTGAAGCTGGGGACCCAGCAGGCCAGCTTAGGCCAGGCTGTTCCGTGGCATCTTGCCACCACCTTGTGACTCCCAGCATCCCCGTTTTGATGACAAGGTCCCCTCCCAACTCCAGCCTGTGAGCTCCCTCTCGCCCCATCCCATGGCACCAGCAGTGATCGACACACCATCCTACAGAACCAAACGCTCCACCCTGCTCCAGCTCCATTGCTGCTGTGGGCAGCAAAATGGTCTTGGGAATAGACAAACTGTGGCCATACTCTCTACCTGGCCAGTGAGGAGCTGGAGGCAGGTTTCTTGTCCTTGGTTCCTGGCGAGACACCACCGTGCAAGTCAACTGGGACTTCCAGAGAGAGAAAGGGCGGGCCACGGCTCAGCCTAATGCTCCGCCAGCAAGGATGAGGTTCATCTGCTTTGCCCAGCACCCCTCCGGCACTTACGGTCGCTCCTCAAATGTCAGGCAGGGACTGTGGGCAGCAGTTACACAAACAAAGGTCACCAGATCTGCGCTTTTCCCTTTCATCAGCTGAGGCTGCACACAGCCCTGGGCACGGGCTGGAGGTCTGGTCCTGCTCCACGGCAGGCAGCGATGACGAGCTCAGGCAAAGCCCGAGAGAAGCAAACTTTGCCCATCTTTTTAACTCATTGAGACCAGAATTGCTGACTTCTTTGGTCAAAACTGAGATGGGATGGCTGGGCATTTCAGTGCAAATGGGGGGTAAGCAGTGAACCTGCCTGTGTGGCTGGGCAGCCCCTAACCCAGGGTGTTTTGGAAACCTCTGGGGTAGTGACTTGCTTGCTCTCCTCCCCTCCTCCTGCCTGCTGCCAGGCAGCGGGCAGAGGCAGCCCCTCTTCCCCGGCAGCCTGTGGTGACTTGCTCTGGCTCGGGCACTGCAACCAGGCTGGTGGCAGCAGACCTGGAAGCACCTGCTGCCCAAGCTTCCTCGTAACTACCACAGCTCCCAGGCTTGCCTTCAAGAAGCTGGGAGGTGTGGGAGCATTAAAAGACTTCTTTCAGACTCAACGGTGAGGAATGTGCATTTGAAACAGAGATAGGGCTAGTTTCTCTCGAGCTCACGGGAGGACATCACTTCTCCTGCATGCCAACCCAACTGTGAGTATCTTGGAGACAAAGTGGCATCTAGGGGTAGGAAAACCCCACAATTTGCCTAAAATGGGGCCATTTGCACTAGTGAAACACCACTGGCAGATGGAAGGACTCCTGTATGGTTCAGGCACAAGTCTGGGATATGTGAGCTACTGCCCAAACTCTGGGCGTGCAGCAAAGGCTGAGCCACGCAGCCCCACGGGTTTCCTTGGAGACTGACGCAGAAGGGGCTGCTCCTCCAGAGGCTCTTTCTCCCTGCCTTACCAGGCAAAGAAACACCCAAAATCCCATCCCTACCAAGAGAGCCAGCAATGCTCCACCGTGCCGCTGGAAGAAGGGGCAGTGCTGGGAGCCTGACAGGCGGTTTTCCTCCCCTTGGAGTGGTTTTCCTGCTGTGCGAATCACTCGTGCTTCTAAAAATGTACACCGGAGCAACTGTCTCTAAGGCAATTTCCATAACAATGGGCGCAGAAGAACAATCCACGCTGCTGGTGCATCTTGCTCGCTCACATGCACGCCAAACTGGCACCCTGCAAGTTCAGCAGTGAGATGCCCATTTGCTCCCGATAACCACTAGAAATCTGCCCAGGGGACCTGCTGTCCATCACCCAGCCAAGGGGCATGGGCAGGGCTCCCCCCTGCCCTGCCCTGGGGAGGCAGCGTGGCCCCGGGTCATTGCCAGACCACGGGAGCCTGGAGGCATAAAAACACCCAATGGCAAACGTACAAAACCACAGAAAGCGCTTCCACACCTTCCCCACCAAAGAGGCTTACTGGTGCCCCGCCACTGCCCAGTAAACATGCACCAGTGCAGGCAGCAGAAGGGAAGGACCAACGCTGGAGGCAAGGTGCTTCAGCAGCAGCACTCGTAACATCGGCCAAAAGCTCGTGCTTCATCCGAGGCCTCAGTCCTTGAAAGGCTATGAGTTACACAAAGCCCCCAAGTGTTGCTATTTTATCTCACAGTTCTGGGTGCTCAGCCCAAGCCGGGTTTGCTCCTTCGCTGCATCTTTTCCGGTTGACCCATCACAGTCAACACTCAGCCACTGCCTCCTGTTTGAATCACTCGCATCCTGCCATTACAGCTTTGTTTAAATCCATGCAGAGCTCAACCTGTTGTCAGACATACACTAATTTGTGTATTTCTAATTATTTGTTTCCATCTTAAAACCTGTTTTTCAGCAGATTGCAGCTTTATTTTAATACATGCTTGGCTAGAGCTCGATATACTGGTTGCCAGTAACCTAGACACAAATGAGCTTGCATTGCATAGGGGGAACAGGGGGAGAAACGAGACTGAGTTAAACTGAATTAAAAGCCTGTTCATAAATCTGAATTAAGCAAAATATGAAACAAGTGGCAGTTTTGCATTGCAGAAGATCCTGCTTCTATATTCCTCTGTTTCTACTCCTTGAAATAAGATGAATCTCAGCACTCGCAAATGGGCATTTGAAACATCTCCTTACACAAACACTTTGACCACCTCAATTTTATGTAATTAAAGCTCTTAAACTTCTGTTTAATCCTTTTTTTTACTCACACACTTGGCATTAAGAACTAGCTCAGCAGTGGATGTCCAAACAAGGATCATTTTCCACCCGTTTTCTCAGGATGTGAATGCAGAAAGTCAGGCACCGTCCTCAGCCTCTTCATTGAAGCAATGCTGTACCAACAGCCTTTTACTCTTCCAGTAGCAGGCTGGGCACTTTGTTTCTCCGTCATTTCCACACAGGTCTTCAAAGGGCAGAAGAAGTAGCTGAAAGCAAGCTGGGGTGCTACTCCAAGGCAGCTGGCATTGCTGCAACATACCAGACAGCATAACCAGTGCTCCAGGACCTGTATTTGTTTTATTCTTTCTCTGTAGCTCTTTCCCCTGTGCTGAGGATTTTGGAGTCTCTGATCTGGCATGCAGATTAGGAGACTGACTCTGAGGCAATTAAACCAAAAGAAAAACCATATGTTATTTGCTGGCAAATACTGACTTTTTAGTGGGGACCACATTCTGCAAAATGCACCAGTCTGCTGCACATCCGCCCAGCCTGGGAGAGCAGGAGGGTGCTGTGGTGCTTGCAGCAGGCTGGGGAGACCCTCCCCAGCTCCTGGACAGGACCCTGGGCCAACTGGAGCTGAAACACCTACAGAAAGGCCCAGGCCAGGTTTTGCCCATGATAGTGCTGGTTGCTCCTTGCATTAGTGCTGAGATGGGGTGAGGTCAATTGCAGGGGAAGATGCTCAGGAGCAGCAACCATTGAGCAGGTCCCCAACTCCCATGTTTCACCCCCAGCTCCTGTCTTCTTCAGGTCCAGGACACAGCGCCTGTTCCTTCCCAGCCTTCATGTGCATGGCCCTGCCCTTGCTGGCAACGGTCAGACAAGTCACCCACCCGCTATATCTGTGCTAAACTCTTCCCCGCTCAGCCACATCAGCCTTCTTGCTCAAAATCTATGAGGAAGCCTTGATTTAAATGGCCAAACGCAGCGACATGAGACTCTGACGCACAGCTTCACAGTTAAGACAGTATTTCTTCTGCAGGGATGGAGAAGGCTCCACAACTAACCCTATGACTGGGTGGTTTAAGAGTCAAGTCCTGACTGAAGCTGCTTGCAGCAGCCGCGCCCTTGGCTTCCCCTCCCCAGCTCCCTGCCTTTCCCCAGGCACGTGAAAGTCTAGCAAGAGCATCCCACAGGCAAGAAAGCTTCAACTCCCCCCAGCACAGGGACTGCATGTTCCCCTCCAGCACAGGCAGGAGCCGCACAAGGAGCACGTTGTTTCCCCAGCGCAGCCTGGCCTCCAGCTGTCTCCACAGTCAGCCACAGAGGGAGAGGGAAATCCTTGTTCAGTTCTTTCCAGTGGTGAACACAGTCCGAGAGCATCTCAATTTCTCTGCAGTCTTTTTGTCAGCGGACAAACAGGCTCAAAAACTTGTTTGATGCAATGAGCAGGGTGTGAGGATACACCTCCCAGAAGCAACTGCCAGAGGCAAGTGGCTTTTCTGTGCCAACGAAGTGGTCTGGGACTTGGGAGGAGGCACTCAGTTTGAGTACCCAGTCCAGAGCACCTGGGAAAGGCTTGCTCCTGGTGTGCGGAGGCCCAGCTGGAAGGCTGATGGTATGCAGCAGCTCCACATGGCCACTGGTGACCTCTTCCCTCTTGCAGGTCTTGGACTTTGTGGGATGCATGGCTCAGAGCAGCTCCTCCATCGATATCAAACACCTGGCAGCAGCATGGAGGTCACCTGGGAAAAGGCCTTTTGCCAGGCCAAATTTATGTGTGGGCACCAGCAGCAAGGAGATCTGCTGGAAGAGGCCACTGCCTGCTGGTTTCATCCTTGCAGAGGAGCATCTTGTCCAGACACATCTGCCTCCAGCCGCCAGCTGAGCCAGAGAAGACACGGAGGGTCCATTACCTCCTTGTAGCCCTTCCCTATTTCCGCCCGAATACATTTTTGGTGAGCTTCTGCTCCTTTTTTTGCTAAAAAGGAAAGAAAAAGGGAAGAGACGCACTTGATGTTAAGGAAATCTAACACAGCGTGCAGCAATCCAACTGCTCAGACACATATGCCGCCTTCCTTCTGCTCTGTACCAGCGAGGCTGTGCCATATTTAGATCTGGCTCCATCTCTCGCAAACTTGACCAACTGTTCCTCCACAGAGTCATCTTTGCTTGTTTACCCCCAAACTGTTCACTGAAATCCTCAATTCGGCAAGGGGAAAAGGAAAAAAAAAAGAAGTAGGTTTTTATTTTTAATGACAGGAAAAGCACTAAATGCCAAGAAAGCCAGATCACCACACTGCCAGGTAGCATGGTCAAAAAGATGCCGTGGTGAGTCACCACCTTCATCAGGGACCTCCGTATGTGCTTCCTAGAAATCACCCTGCTGCAGCAGCGGGGCTGGCCCCGTGCTGACTGCCAGGGCAGCGTCCAGCTGGCCGAGTCACCAGCCCATGGCATGCTTCTACAGTAAGCATGCAGTTTTCTACAGAAGCTTCTCCAGATGAGCGGCAAGTTTAGTAGCCAAGCGTGAAGGCAGGCAAAGACCTGTGGTCACGTTTGCCCTTGGTGCAGCTCCCTGAAGGAACCACCCTGAACACAGTGCTGCCCATCTGCAAAGCAAATGAGTGTGTAACAGCCTCCCTGAGAAGGAAAGGCTGAAAAGTCCAGCGAGAGGCAGATGTTGCAAGTAGGAAACATGGAAAGGCACAGCAGAGGGCATTTCCCTACCTTCTCCATTGCGCTAAACCACTACAAGTTCACCCCAGTGTTTAGGCACTGGATTTGGGACCAGAAGCCAGGCAGAGATGGTCTTGCCCAACACTCACCCACGGTTATATCATGCATGAGGCAGAGGTGAGCCCTTGTCCTCCTGCACATGGTGGGGAGTCTTGGAGGCTTCTCACTGAACATCCACATCTGTTCCTGGCTTGCCCTTGATGTCAAGATACTGCTGTCTACTGGAGGATCTGGTGGCAACGTGTCCTGCAGCCTTGCAGGACGCTGCAACATGCAGCATCTCAGCCCTCCCACCAACTCTGGGGCTTGTATACGAACCTTTCTCATGCTTGAGGCAGATCTTACGGAGTTAAGAGCGTTTTCTTGGCTTGCTGTGCTGGTGGAAGAGCGACTTACAGCACAGCAGATGGAAGAAATTCTAATTTGGGTTTCACATGATTTATATAAATAGGCTTAGACGAGGTTGCGCATAGATGGCGCAGTCATCTGCCAGCTTCGCTCTGTTTACCTTAAGACCCTCTCCTCCCTTCCCGCTAATCTTACAGGGCACCCCAGTAACGTCTAGTACATTTGCAGTAACAAGTCGTCTCAGCTGGTGTTATCCTCCTGCAACCGCACAGCTCAGAACTGGCCTCCCAGTAACGCAAAGCATCCTCCTGGCCACCCTAGTTACCTGGGGACAGCATTTATGCTCATCCCTCAAAACAAAGAGCAACTTGTCCAGGAGCACACCAGAGCCACAACTCTCCCGGTTGGCTCAGAAGACTGGGGAGGGCGAGTACGGACCACGCTGCTTCCCACCCACGCGACTGGGGACCAGAACGGGGCTCCCCCATCTCCCCCACTCGCTCATAGGACACCGATTTCTGCCAGGGCTTCTCCCCACCGGTGGGTACTCAGAGTGAGGAGACACCAGTGGCCCCACTGCCGCCCTCTTGAAGATGACACAGCAGCTCCCTCCTCCTCCTCCTCCTCACCAGTGTGTAACAAAGGAGCCTTCACCACATCCTGATGAGGAACAAATCAGCAAGCGTGCCCTTGCTGAGTTTAATTTGAAAACTCTGCCTCGTCCCCACTGCTCCTCTGTCCCTTGCAGGGTGGCACGGGCTGGCGCTGCTGCCAAGAAGGGGCTTGTGACAAACAGACCAAGGTCTGGCTGCCATGGGGCTCCAGCATGCATCCGCTAAACTTCTCCATCACACGTTTCTTCTCTCCTAGAAAACAAGTGTGACGTGACCCCAGCAGAAAAAAAATAGAAAAACCGAACTGGTGTTTTCTTTACATGGCCACCAGAAGCTGGCTATGTGATAGCTGCATCTTCTCTGTGTTGGATACAGCTCAGGGTGTTACTCCACACCTGTTGCAGAGGACAGCAGTAGGGCTTTGGTTTTAGCATCTGTCAACCCCAAGACATCCCTAGGTCTGAGCCACAGGAGCAATCAATGCCGAAAACGCCCCAGTCTAGGCTGAAATGGGAACTTGGACACAGGTTTCTCCAGTTTGAAGGCCAAAAGCCAGAATGCTAAACAGAACGACACCTCCACTCACCTGTGGACCCGAAGTACCCCAGCCCAACACTTTGTCATGTGGCACCTCTGCCTTTTGAGGCTCTGGCAAAATGAGCATCATCACAAAGCAGATATGTTGTTTAGGGCAGAAATGTCATTAAATTTCCCCAGAGGATGCTCTGCCTCCATCCTTCATTTTACAACCTGATTTTCTATGGAAACAAGGTTTACACAGCCATACCATCCATGCACCCCTCCTCTCCACCTCCTTTTTTTTGAACATTTTCAGCCACACTGTATGGGGCTCCCATATATTACGGGAACTTAAATTTTATGAAGTTTGGCAGATGATGAGAAGCTGATGAGCGCATGTTTATCTTTTACAGGCCGGTGAGAGCCCATGAGCACCCTTTACCCCACGACACAAACCATCGGAAACCAGGCTTTGCTGCTTTCCGCCACTCATGGAACAAATTGTATTATTTGTATTATAGTATCCTAGGAGCCCTAGTTTCTGTCCTGCATTTAGACCCTGGCATGAGCAGTATTTTCCATGGTCAGCCTAGAAGGAGGGAGCAGGCTTTAACCCCTTCAGTGCAAAGAGCAGATTCCCACATCACGCTATTTCCATGCAACCCTCCCCATGAGAAAAAAAAAGCCCTCCTAGGATCAAGGTACATGCAGAGAAATCCCAATGCCAGCATGGGGTTGCCTCTAGGAGAAGCGCAGATGGTCCGGGAGCAGCTGGGGAGGCTCCTGGGGGGCTGCTCAAGCCTTCGCAGCTCCTGCAGCCGGTACCGTGCTCAAACCCCACTTTCAGCCAAAACTTTGTGATTCAGCCTCTCTTTTCCAGCCACAAGTCGGAAGACAGCTCTTCCCCAGCTGGGCTAAGGCACAGGTCACCAAACAAATGAAGAAAAAGAGATTTCTCAAGAGACAAGGCAGATAAAAACCGCATGTTTTGGGCTAGTTTCCCAGCTCATGCATCTCTGGTGGAGAAAAAGAGTGATATTACGCTGGCAGCTGGAGCTACCTCTACCCGGGGAGACACAAGCAGACCCAGGGTCCCTGCTCTGGACCCCTGTGGAAGATAATAGGAGCTTCATCAAGTATCTGCGGCTTGAGATGGGCAGGTCAAGGCTTTGCAGAAGTGACATGTGACTTGGAGCTTCTTGGGATCAGAGTCTGGTACACGCTGAAGGACCCTCACTCGAGAAGGCAAGGACTCAGGGAGGCCTTTGGGGAGATCACACCCATCCCAGAGTACAGCTACCCTGGTCTTTGTGGATTTGAGTCCATTACTGAGGTCCTCCTTACCCAGGCCAAGCCACATCAACTACCGTTTCCACTCCTACATGGGTCTGTCATCTGAGATCTGCCCCTGATTACGGGCAGCAGAGAGAAGAAAGGAAGCACAGAAGGGCTAGAGATTCAGGTCAAGAAGTGGTGGGGTCCTGGGACACCAGCAATCCCTGAGGAAGCTGCAAACGTGCTGCAGATGGGGGCTAGGAGAGATGCAAGGTGCAGGGCCGCGTGGTCCATGGAGCCCCACACCATCTGAGGGTGCGGAGCCAAGCTGGGCTGTTTGCAGTGTGGGTCATGGCAGGCATGGGCCTGAAAAGCTGGACCATGAAACTTCTGTTGACTTTGGAGACTCAGTTTCTCCTGCCCTGGGAAAGAAGAGCAAGTGGCAGATTCAGGGTACTGCCAGTGAGCAAAGTTTACAACGGCTGTTGGGCAAGCGCTCTTGCATTTCCCCAGTGCCCATGACAGTGGCAGATGAGACATGTGTCATCCGGAAAATATTTGGGGTTTTCTTCTAACAGTTGCTGTCTCCGTGCTGAGGACATGCAAGAAAAAGGGCTGGATCTTCTGTCAAAACCATTTCCCATTACTGCAATGTTTTTAAGCAAAAACCCAAGCATTCCAAAAAAGACCGAGGAAGACACCCATAAACCAGAGAAAATAACTTAGGAGATGCAAAGCAACTCATGGGTTTGGGTATCATGTGCTCATGTGAGGAGTGGCAGCCTCTGCCCCGGCATCACCTGGAGAAGAGGAGAAAGTGAGCCCTGGGCTCCAGACCTGGCATCCCCTCCTGCTTCCACCGCTGGATGGTGTGTACTGGGAGGTACAGCATCTCAGCAATCCCATCGCCTAATACGTCTCACTGTCAGAAAGGCTTTCAGCAGAGCTGGGGATGTGTCAACTGGGAAAGCCACAGTCCCCATGGAAAATCATTTGGAGGGAAGGGGCAGCCTGAGCATCACCAGGGCAGAACGGCAAAGGCAGCAGGAAGACCGAGCAGGGATGATCCCTGCCTCAGAACCCAATTTTGGGCTGAAAGGCAATCCTTTCACCTGCCAGGACGTCTCCACTGATGGAAATTCAGCCCCCACCGAAGCTGCACATGTTTCTCACCCAAGTCACAAATGATTTGTGGCTGGACTCAGAGTCAGAAGAGTCGACACACATCCTTCACGACGTTTCAAACAGAAATTTCTCCGAAAAGGTTTGGGTTTAGAATAAATTTCAGAACTGGATGATTTGATTATTCCTGGATTTCATTTCAGCCTTCATTTTTCTAATCCTTTTAAAAAGCACCTGCTTAGTAGTAATGGCAAAGATATTCCCTTGAAGAAGTTTGAGTACCTTGTAGAGGCAAGGCTTGAAAAATAACAAAAAATAATAAAACTTTGCCAGCTCCCAAGAGCAAAGAAAAAAAATCATGTCTGTCTAGAAACATACTTACACCAGCAGGATTTTACTAGCATGTGAACCAGCGTTCAGTACAGACACAGTCTCTGAGACTTTCCCTGGGTATTAACAATAAATTTACATTATTTCAGTCCCAAGCAGCAGAATTTCTTACAACATCTTCTGTGACCAAGCTGAAAGCTTTGATGAACAGGACAGCTGATTCCCGCAACAGATTACAAATCACTGCTTCCCCTTTGTGAGACAATGTTGAGTTAAGCCCGGATTTCAGTGTGAACCATTAAGCACAAATCCAGACCTTGATCCATGCCAGCACAAAAGCTTGGATGAAGCATCCACTGAAGCCTCTTTCTTGAGCGAGGGACTTTCCTGAGCCAGGCGCTCAGGGTCTTTGCCTCTCCCCTGGGATACAAGGGCATCACCTCGGTTATTTCGCTCTCACACCAAGTGAAGTCACCATCGCCGCAGCACTAAGCGCACAGAGCCGTTCCCATTCACAACTCCCGTTCATTCACTCCAAAGTATTCCCATTGGCCAGATATTTATCATTCCTGTATCACCCTCCAGCTATTTTGCAGGGGTGGTAGGAGTGGCTTTTGGAAGACATTTGAGCACACACACAAATACAGGCTTGGGCTGCTGTGTGTTTGGACAAATAAATAAGTGCAACTTAATCAGAAGAAATGTTTTTATGGTAGCTACGAGCGGGAAGAGAGTATCCCAGCCCTGCCAGAAAAAAAATCCCCATGGGGATTTCTGAGCATGCCCAAAACCAACTGGACTAAGACACTGCCTGTCCACCCCACTGATTTGCGTGGGTGAGGAATCTGAGAAAATAGGAAGTTTTTAAAAAATAAAACTAAGCAAACAAAATAAAATCCCCTTACCTTCATAAACACAGTCTAAACTGCCTGAAAAGCAACACGGCTGCATGAGTCGGGCAATACGGCCACTGGGCCCGGTCCCTCCAGCCCTGAGCTGGACATGCAGCACTGATGGAGCTGGCTGCTCCTGCAGCTCCCAGCACCCAGGGACCAGCAGCTTCTGCCCAAAACAACCACTCACATATATATATTCAAACATTATTTTTTTTTTTTTTACCCCGTTTGTAACACACCTAGGAAGGTCAGCCTGTCTGGGAGTGCTTTTCCAGAGCGGCAGCCCTGGTCCAACACTGTTGGTGGTAGTGGTTTTCCACCCCCAGATAAAGCCTCCCCAGACCCATTTGCCTCAATGTCCAAAACAGATGCTGGCAGGATCTGGCGTTCCTGCTGGTTGCAGGCAGCAACGAGCTTTTTCTATATCAGGAGAGAGTTTCGAGAAGGCAACTGAAGGGCTGCTGCTCGGTGAGGTTTCACAGACAGCTCAAATGGAGCAAGGTAGGCTTGGTCTGGAGTCAGGACCTGCACAGGGGAGGGAAAGCACAACCGGGGCAGCCGCTGCTATCCCAAGTGCTCTGCAAACATTGCACCACCCAGGGAGCAGATCCCAGCCGTGCGCTGGGCAGGATCCCGGCCGGGCAGGGCAGCCAGCTCTGCTGAGGTCGGTAGCACCTGGCAGCAGGTCCCAGCCCTGATCCCTCTGAAACCAGCAGCTAAAGCTCCCATTTAACTTCAATGGGGCCAGGATTTGGCCTGGATCTCAACTAAATCCATGACCGTCAATGGCTTTGCTTGGGATTAAAGGGAATTTGCCCCGCAGTCCCCTGGGGAGCCCCAGCTCCCTGGGCAGAGCTCAGCGCCCGCATTCCACCACCGCTCCATTGTGGCCAACGAGAGCAAACCAACCCGAGGTCCCCGGTTTTTAAACAAACAAACAGCAAAAAGAGAAAGAAAGAAAGAAAGAAAAAAGAAGAGCAGCATTTATTTTCCCCGCAGCTGTGCTCTCCCGGACAGAGGATTTCTGTGGCAGGACAATAACGCTTTATATGGCGAGGTTAAGTTTCAGTTACTTGAAACTATCAGCTCTTGTGTTCAAATCATCTTATTACCTCCACAATCAAACAAGGCTTCCCCGTCGGCAAGTATTCGGTCATGCTGTTTAAATCGGACACAGAGGCCAAGCAGGGCTGGATTTAAAGTGATCTAATGGGAGCTGCCCGAGGCCTCTTGGGGCTGGGGGGTACAGCCATCATGTTATTCACCCTGCTGGGCTACCCAGCCCCTTTTCTGCAGGGGAAAGGCAGGTCCCATGTGCTGAGCCTCATTCCTAAGAAAGAGGAACCCAAAATCAAGCTCTAGAGTTGAGCTTTTGGTTCCCAAATATCCCCTCTGACAGTGATGGGCAACCATCTAGCATCAGTTTTGGTTCTCTCCAAAATACTTAAGGTATCTTCAGGCCCAGTGAGACATCTCCAGTAGACTTGCACTTTACCTTTCTTCAAGCAAACCTTCAACCCAATTCTCTCCTGGCTATTGCCTCTCCCACCAGCAGGTTGGGGAGGGCAGCATCTCTTCTAATTATCTATCCAAATGCTCTCTGTGACCCAAGTGGAAAGAAACAGTCCTAGATCCCATCAGGCTGAGCTAGATGCAGCTTGGGAAGTTACTTAATATTTGAGCACATCCCACAGTCAGCAGTGCTAAACATGTGATGAAGCCAACATGCGTTTTAGAGCTGTAAAGCTGAAGATAGCAGATGCTGCAGCCCGAGAGGTGCTTCTGAGCTATGACTGCAAGGAGGCGGCAGAAGTGCAGGGAAGCACGTGCTGAACGTTGCCTGGAAAGGCAGTGGGTGACCAAGCGTTTGCATTTGTCCCCATGCAGGGGACAGGGATTTACAGACCAACCCAGTGCCATGCAGACGCACAGAGACATGGGGAACATCCCGGCCTGACATCTCACTACACAGGCATGGAAGGCAACCAGCAGTGAAACAAGAGGAAAACACATTGCCTGCGTCTTGTTTATTCATACTGAGAACCACTGCTCCTCCATCCAGCCTCACCCTGCCAGCTCCCCTTCCCTCTGCCCCAGCCCAGAGAGTGCCTCGGGGCTACAGTCACAGAGAGGAGAAGCTGCTGGTAAAAATCAATGATGCTTCAGCAATAAGAAGCAACCAGTTACTGGCTGCTGCCGGTACCTTCTGCAGGCAGCGAAGCGGTCTGCTGCCTGATCCAGGTGAGCCCCTCGCGGCTTAGCAGACACCGTGTAATTGCGTTTGGGTTTCAGACGCAGCGTGACAGCCCTTCCAGTGGGCACCCTGGGTACCGGCCGAAGCCCGGCTGATGCTGCGCCAGCATCGGCTCTGTCTCCTAGGTAGGATGCAGAGAGTCATTAGCAACAAGCTGCATGGAGGGAGCAGGCAGCACCAAAGGAAACAGCTTTATGAAACACACTCATGGGCTGGGGATACTTTACCAATCAAGGTACCATGGCTTGTCCCCCACAGCTACCCCAAACAGACACTCCAAGCTGAAATCACTCCCAAAACACCTGGTTTTTAACCCATTCTGCTCTTCCTCACCAGTAAATAGTCTCTGGCCCTGCTCTGCACCAGAGCAGACGGCTCCTCCAAAAGAAGCAGCTGAGCTGGCCTTGCAGCAGGATCCTGCAGCCTTCATAGCACTGGTGGCTTGGCTGGCTTCTTCTGCCAGCCAAAACCTGGATGCTCCCTCAGCCCCTGTACCAATGCAGCCTGGCACAGAGCAGGCACTAAGCCTGGGAACAGTGCTTGGAGCTGCTCCAGCTCTGCACAAGTCTCCAAGGGAAAACTGTGGCTCCCATGATCTGATCCACCCCCTTGCCCTGAGGCAAGATATGCCATTCTCCATTGAGGAGCTGTAGGATGAACGTGTGGCATGAAATATCGCCTGCAATTAGCTGGCTACCCTGCAGTCTCAACTACCAAAGGAAAAGATGTTGCATTATTAGTCCCCAGTGCACGGTCCTGGCTCTCAGGAGTTATCACACGCCCTGGGAAGGAAAGGCGAGGGAGCAACACAGAAACCCGCAGGGATGCACACAGGCAGCGAGCTACTTGGAGCAGCCTTCTGGGCTGCATGCAGCAACGTGCTAAGGAAGCTCCCAAATGCATGAGGTTGGGGCATGTGTCAACTCACCCTGTGGCTCCTTTCACACCAAAAGGCTTTTTCTCCCACCCAGCTTCCTTCCCAATTCATTGGGATCTCAGTCCAGGGGAAGGAGGAGGCCAGGAGAAAGCACAAACGCAGAGGAGTTAAGCAGAGCCTTTCTAAAAGCGGTGTGAACTTTTCCACAAAGCAGGACCAACTCTGCCTCAAGAGTGGACCCTGCAGCACCTGGGGTCTGCATCCCAGATTTGCATGCCTCTTCCTAGATCTCCCTTAGGTCCCGTCCTAACAGGCACCACCAACCTGAGCTCACTGGCTGGCTCCTCAATGCAAAGTGACATCCTGGCCTTTTCAGGCGAGCCCCAACTGCTCTGCAAAGAGCGGAAGCTTAGCTGGCCTTTCTGCACGAGCAAGCTCTGCCTGTCCCTCCAGGGGCACAAGCCAAGAACCAGAGTCCCTGCAAACAGCAGCTCTGTTCAAGGCAGGCAGATGCTCAGGGGATCGTCTAGGCACGATTGCCATTTCATATGCCTGATTCCACATCTTCCATCTTCAAGGAGCTCTTAAGTAGCTTGATTTAATGATCCAACACATTTCCACCCAAGCCCCAGGCTATGGGGAAATTTGCACAGGTGTGGCAGTGTTTCATTACACAGCAAGATGCAACAGCTCCCGGCCGCACACCAGAGCTTCCCAGGGCTCCCAGAGTGCTTCGGACACTACTGCTGCGTTATCTCCTGCTCCAGAAGCTCAGCACGCAGCCGATGTAAGCCTCAACACCTCTGAGCTCACCGTCGTCGGGCGGAGCAGCCCGGTGGAGCTGGGCATGGAGTGCACCTCCCCTAATTGCTTTGTCTCGTACTTGACATCACGTCAAGTACGAGGCATGAAAAAGCCCTGGGTAAATGAGCTAAATCCCGTAATTATTTAATATAGTTAACCACAAGATTGAAATGGGTTCGTTACCTGGAAGATAGGCTGCTAGAAATCTTCCCTGTTCTTCTTAGAGCACTACCCTGAACACAGGAAAGGCTTTGTCACATCTTCCCCATTGGGGAAGCAGAGAGGAGGAGGTCCTGAGGTCCTGTTTTGTTTTTTTTTTTTTCCCCACAGATTATTGATCCCGACTTCAAAGAGAAGCCGTCTCTTAACTCAGGCTTTAGCACTGCAGGATGCCAGCGCGACCCTGGGTTTCCAGACGTCCAGCACGGGTGCTTACACAGGTTTGGATCAAAGCAAGGGAGGCAGCCACCTTCCACAGCCCCATCAACCGCTTCGCAGAGCTGTGGCCAGCACCCTTCTAATGGGGCTAGTGAAATTAATTAATTAATTGCCTCCATCCTTTGGTGTTTCATGTGAGGCGGCTTACAACAACCATCCATTCTGCCTTTCTCCCCCTTCCCAATGCAAAACTTTGGGACACCGAAGTGATGGAGCATGTCCAGAGAAGGGCAACGGAGCTGGGGAAGGGTCTGGAGCACAAGGCTGATGGGGAGCGGCTGAGGGAGCTGGGGTTGTTTAGCCTGGAGAAAAGGAGGCTGAGGGGAGACCTTATCGCTCTACAACTGCCTGAAAGGAGGGTGTAGAGAGGTGGTGTCGGTCTCTTCTCCCAAGTAACAAGCGATAGGACAAGAGGAAATGGCCTCAAGTTGCGCCAGGGGAGGTTTAGATTGGACATTAGGAAAAATTTCTTCACCGAAAGGGTTGTCCAGCATTGGAACAGGCTGCCCAGGGAAGTGGTGGAGTCACCATCCCTGGAGGTATTTAAAAGATGTGTAGATGTGGTGCTTATGGACATGGTTTAGCGGTGGACTTGGCAGTGCTACGTTAACAGTTGGATTTGATGATCTTAAAGGTCTTTTCCAATCTAAACAATTCTATGATTCTATAAAACAGATAATTTTAAAGCATTTTTGATACTATAGTGGAGATGCCTTTGATGAACCTGCTTCTCACTCTTGCAAAAGCAGCCCCGTGTGGGAGGGGGGACAGGATGGGGGTCCTCCCTGCACAACACACAGCAGATGGGCTCTGGCCACACGCAGCCATTGCACCAGGACTGTCGTGTTCCTGCAACGCTCTTCTGTTGCGATCGTGGGTTGCAGGGATATCTCACAGCGTGCTGAGGCCTGGGTTTGTTTCACCAGCAACTGATTTGGCCCAAGGGAGCTGAGCTGCATTAGGAGATCCCCGCTTGTGCTTCAGGTGCAGCTGGAGAACATCACTACATCTGTAAATGGGGAAATCCTCATCTTGCAGGGCTGTGGGGTCCAGAAACAGCTGTACTGGGTTCATCATTCAGGCAGAGCTCATTTACTTCAAGAAAAGCAGCCAAGTAGCCAGTTTTTTCCTTTCACCTCTTCCACTCCCACAGAGCCATCCAAACCCACCGCTGTGACCCACAAGCCAAATCACACTGTGAGGCTCTGGGGGCTTTGAGCAGAGCCACCAAAAGCTACGTTATCAGCCGAGCTGGCTGGCTCCTCACTGAACAGCATCGCCTCAGCGTTTGCAAATACTGCCTGTAACGGGGTACGAGGATGAAGACATCATTGGCAGTGCTTCGCCTGGGCTCCCTTCCAGCAGCCCTCACTGCGAGGAGGGGGTGACCAATTCCCGGAGCAGCTCCGTGAAGTCATTGTCTCCCGACGTGCCTTCTCTCCCCGACATCATCAGCTGGGGAAAGTAGGCACGACAGTGGTCCCCCGCTGCAGGATTTGCTTTTGAAGGTGCCAGGCAAATGATGCCTCGCTGCTCACGGAGTTGGCCAGCACCCTGGGGAGCGTGGCTGGGTGCACCTGACACCTTTGCTCTGAGTAAACTTCTGTGGAGAAGCGGCCCCAGAGGGCTGATGTTTGGTGAACTGGGTGACACTGGTGGGAAAAGGCTCAGAAAAGGCAGGAAGGAAACGACTCACCCAGCTCAGTCCCTCTCATTGAACCTGGCTTGGGAGCACCCTCATGCTGCAGATAACCAGGAGTTCACGGGCTCAGCAAAGCCTCCATCTACCCTGAGGTCAAGGTCCTGCAGTGGAGACCTGTGTGGTCCAGAGCAGGGATGCATGTGGATGCAGAAACCTTCATTTAAATGAGAGAAACATGGCATTAGCAATGAACATCTTCCACAGGGAGTCTGACGGGAAAGGAGGGCACAGAGCCCTCATTGCAAGCTGGGTTTTTTCCTCCAGTCCCTTTGATGCCCTGCAAAATACCCAGGCAGAGAGGTCAAGGGCCTGTCTGGGGGATGCTGGGCGCCCAGGCTCCTGACCCTGGGAGCGGGGCATCCCCCGGACCCAGAGAGAGCAGCTGGGAGTAGCTCCCAAATTAACAGGAGTGGGGGCTGAGCTCCTGTGTTGGAAGTATTTAAAGATTTTCTGGGCTGGCATCTTCACCTCCTCGTCCACCCCAGCAGCACCCACCATGGTTTTTCCCAAAGAGAGTCCCAGTATAGCTCATCCTGCTGTGCTGGGGCTGCATGCTGCCCTTCCAAAAGCTTTTATCCACTCAGGATGCCCCTGCCAACACACCCACAAACACTCACCTTCTGCCCCAGTTTCTAAATCAAACGTTTTAATTTAAGGCAGGATGAATTATTGGGGGGGAGGGGGGGGGCAGGGAAATCACATGCAGAAAGTTAGTATGAGCCACTTCTTTACTCTTTAAAGTTCTTAAGACATTAACTGGAAAATGAAACATTTGGCTTTTTCATTACTTCTCCCCCTTTTTTCCTTTCTTTTTTTTTCTGTGGCAAAATTAAAAGAAAAAAAGAAAAAAATGTTGAAACCATTGGAAATCATTTACAAAAGGGAAGAAAATTTTGTTTCTCAACTACAACACAAGCAAGATTCATAGTCTTTTTTAGCATCTTCACTCTCTACCCTCTTACTCCTAGAATTTAGCAGAAGGGGGAGACTTCTTGAAAAAACTCGGGGAAAAAAAGCTGGATTCCAGAGATCCTGGCTCCTTGTGCTCTAGAGAAGTTGCCAAAACTTATTGGTACTTGAAGACTATATACTAGCACTGGAACCATGTTCGTGGTGGAAATAGCCAAGAATTCATTTGAAATTAAGTGGGTTTGGTGGTGTTTGTACCTTTTTGTGTTCACTTTCATGCTGTCAGGGTTCTATAACAGGCTGAAACATAACCCTTGGGCTTATAACTCTAACGGAGGCAGTAATATTCCTCCAGGCTGGGGACAGCAGCAAAGCCACGTGATTGGCCGCAGCAAAGCTGCATAACTGGAATTTGCTCTTTTGACTTCCAACCAAAGATAAAGTGCAATTTCAGAATAAGCTTCCCCTGAGCAACTTCCATGACGAAGTCCAAGATAATCGGGGATCTGTTTGCGGATGCTCTGCCAGCAAGGGAGGATGCGCTCATGAATGATGGGATCTGTTCCGACTGCTGGTGGTCAGCTGTCCGCAGTTTATTCAGATAGCCAGGAGATATCAGCTTGGGAACGAGGTCTCCTTGCATGCCCCAGACCTACAGAGAGAAAACACATCATGTGAAGGTTGCGTGTAGCTCAACGTGCTTTAGAGGTGCTCTTTAAAGGGCCTCCAAGCTCTTGCAAATCAAATGCACCTAAATACCAAACGGATTTCAACCTAATTCCAGAGGTAACACCGCCTACTCACATGCCAAAGCAGGGAGCAGACGGCTTGCTAATTAACGTGTCTCCTTCATGAATATTACACTTCCCAAGAAGGAATTTGATGCTCGAGCGAAAGACTGCTGAAAGTGAGCCAAGCTCAGCTGAGCAGAGAGGATGCTTTGAAACTGCTGAGGTCCCTCCGGCAGGGCTGGTGCTAAAGCCAGCCCCTGGTTTTCACACCCGCCGGGTGAGTCGGTGGGTGCTACCCAGGTGACACCTCCAAAACACACACGCAGCTCACAGCCACGTCACAGACGATGCAGGAGAGGTGGTGGCAGGGACAGCGGGGGAACGCAGTAAGCCACAGGGTGTTTGTGGTCCTGAACCGCCGTGACATTTGGCAGTACCTGGGGCCTGACCTTTTTTAACCCACACCCAAATACTTCCCTAAAACCTTCTGGGAGCTTCCTTGGGCTGCGATACCCCGCTGGCGCTTGTCCTAATTTCTGCTGTAAGCAGCCGCCCCGGGCAGCTGCCAGCAGTCCCATCCATGCACAGTAATTACACAGCCCAGGGAAGGGTTAGCACAGCCGCACGCTTTGCGCTGGGAAGAGCCAGCTTTGCCAGCCCGATTGGAGCCGGGCAGGCGGGTTCCCCTCAGCCAGAGCTCCCGAAGCTCTCCCGTGACGAGGTGTTACCTCAGTCTCTATTTGTTTCCACTGGCAGCCTCCTTTGATGTTACCCCGCGAGACTGAGTGGGGAGAGACCAAAGAAACCTCACCAAGATGCATCTGGTGTTCTCGGAAAGCAGCAAGTTCCCTCGGTGTCCTCCCCACCCCAGCATCCCCACTCCCACTTCAGCACAGCTCAGATGCCCGGTCCTCCAAAACTCATGTAGCGTCTAAATCCCATTGGTCTTGTGTACAGTTTAGATACTTAAGTAGAAATTGCACTGCTAAACCCCTCCAGGAATCTCACTTTACTAGCTGGAATTGAACTGGACAGGGAAAGCCAGGTCTGACCACATTAAAAGGGTTCCTACTTTTAACCAACGTGCTGGAACTACCACGCTGGGGCCGACGGACTTGTCATTTTGGGTGCCTGCAAACTCAGCTGCTGTGCTGACACTGCTGGAGAGCAACCAACCAACAGTCCCATCAACAACAACCACCAAGAGTCCCATCGTGGCCTCATTTGGAAGAGGCTTCCAGAGATACCAAACAGATACCCTTGGACTACAACACATGCTCCAGAGGAGTAGACAATGTCAGGATGTTGCAAAGGCATCATCTGCCAAGCCATGTAGCCCCTGGCATTGCCGCAGCCCCTGCCCTACCAGTATAACACGTGCTATGGGCTTTGCCCCTCACCCCTAACACCACGGGAGGTTAGCAGGTGTGCTGCAGAGGGAACAGGGACCATGCAAGTCCTTTGGCCCAAGGATCCTTAGGTCACCTACCATGAGAGAGGGTGGCACCCTGATTACCCCAGCAGAGAGGTGATAGAAGGATGATCAAAGGAGAGCAGGATGGACCAGGGTTTGCAGAACAAATGAACCTTTCCATTTTCCTCTCAGGTCAGCTCGAAGGATGCTGGTAACCCTGCTGAGAGCTAACAGAGCAGCTCTGTCCTCCAGGCTGGCCATGGCAAGAGAGCAAGCATGGTCTCATCTTCATCATTGGTCGAACCAAAACACAGACCTGCCCAGCTATTGCTCTTAGAAGATCAAATTCAAGGGCTGTGTGCAAGCTCTCCCCGCAGCCTGGCTGTTGGCATTTGGCCCATGACAAACAGCCATCCCAGCAGCAGACTCCAAGCTGAGACTGGATCCCACAGCAACTTTTAAAGCCACTTCTAAAAAAATACACAGCCCATGTTATTGCCCTGTGGGACAGGTAGAGACTTCAGAGACCTGCTCCGTAGCCCTTTCTGGACAATCACCCTTTAAATTTAGCTCCTACTACAAGCGTGCATGGAATCTACTTGGCAGAGCAAAAAAACATCCCAGAAAACTCACTCAATCTTTGTTAGCATTTCTAGCACTGTACAAACGGCCTCCCTAGCTGCTGGAAAGTCTGCCTTTCCCCAGCCAAAACGCTACTCTGCAAGTCATTTGAGCTCTTACCTCAGAAAACTCCTTTCCTGTCTGCAGCTGTAATCTGACTTTATTACGGCCGCACATGTGCCGTTGCCATGGAAATGTCCGCGATGCTACCAGGGCCGACTGTGGCACAGCCGGGCACAGGCAGGGACCGCAGCCAGGCTCCCCGAGGCAGTGCTGCTGGAGACCCCCCTTGGCCAAGTCGCTAAAAAAAAACCCCAACCATCAACAGTAAAACCCTCCCAGACTGGGGACAAGAGGGTTTCACGGCTGCTCGAGCCCTCGGGGTAGCACCAACGGGGGAGACTGTTGGAGACCACTTGACATTTATCTTGGTAGCAATGCAGCTCTTGCTATGTCATTATCAACACACCTGCTTAATTAGCTCCACTTAAAAGTCATTAATAACCCTTAGGTAAGCTAAGGGACAAACATCCCCAAACATTTCTTGTTCTTCAGATAAGTATTCTCAAGGACTTGGTCTCTTCAACAGTTTAGCCAGTCACGTCAGCCCCATGAGGGTGTGATATCAGCCACCACAAGGAAACAGAGAAAAGTCCTTGCCAGTGAAGAGCAGGACATGTCCCAGCCTGACATATCCTCGTCCTCAGTCTTGAACCTGCAAGGTGAAAGAGCAGGAAGAAATGGAAAGGTCTCACTGCCCTCCTCGTCCCGGTGGAGCGGGCACTGCCTGGATCCCGATCCACAGGGCGTAGAGCAACCCCTCAGGACAGTAACAGCAGCCTTGGTGACGGGGGCATTTCCACAGAGCCTAGAGGACAAGCCTAAATTGTGATAAAAAGGAGGCTATCAGTTCCTGGAGAAGAAGCCATCCTCTCTTAAGCATGATGAATTGGAAACCATCTATGCTGGGGAAGCAGAGCTTAAACCACGGCTTGGCAAGGGCTGCCCACCAGGGAAGGACAGGTCTACACGTGCCCCTAATTCTTCTTTTAACCCCATGGCATCCCTCATGGTTGCTGCTGGAAACAGGAGATGCTTCCAGTCGGACCCACGAAGGCTGTACTTAACTCCTCCTTCAGGCCTGTGCTCAAGCCCTGTGCTGGGCAGGGCTGGGGAAAAGCCCAGATCCAAGGCTTGGGCCGTGCCAAAAGGGACCACGCACAATCCCGCACCAACCTACCCCAGGGGGCAGGATGGAGGATGGCTGCCCTGGAGCTGAATAGCAGCAAGGGCTTTGTAAGCATGGAGAGATGCAGAGACAAGTCCTGCAAGTTTAAGAGTTACCAGGGTGTCAAGCAGAAGGGGGTTTATTGCATCCAAAGCAGATTGCGAAGCAAAGCAGAATAAAAATTTGATTCACTGACAACAGAGAGAGGACAAAGCTTCAGCTGTCATGTGTGGGACCTGAGGAAGCAAAAATGCTCCTCTAAGGCACAAGGAAGGAAGGAAAGGCATCACAGCACCAACCTGCCCACTGATGTCCAACTGCTCCGTCACCGTGGGGTGTGCAGGGAGTGTAGGCACTCCAAACCCCTCGCCCTTGAGCAGCGATGCAAATGCCTGGAGGTGCACCTGGCGTCACGTCACCAAGGTTTGTCTCTTCATCTGGGCAGGAACGCTTTTAGCATCCTCCCATCCTGGAGCCAGCTCGAGTTATCTTCCAGGCTGGTGTTTGGCAGGTAGAAACCGTGGCGAAGGGAGATCCCACATCAAGCACATGCCTCCCTGCTGCACCTCAGCGCTTGGGCTCCCAGACCGCATGGCTGAGCACCCCACTTGCAATTACAGATCTTCCAGTTTCTTTGGCCCTTTCATCATCCCAGACATGCAATACCAAGCAAACCTGGCAACTGCTTCTCATTTACCTTCAGAAGAGTTGAAAGAACCTGGCCAATATTTATAGCAGCAAATCAAGCTAGTAGTGCACCAGCTGCTTTGAGAAAAATAGCTGAGGCTTTTCTGCACCTGAGTATTTATTATTCATCAAATTGGATTCCACCTTCCCCCTTCAATTTTATGTGGTTTTTTTCTTAAAATATGGAATTTTCTTTATGTTGAGGTTTTACTTAAGGATTTAAAAGGAGGACACAGAAAGGGAAAACAGGAGAAAGGGGAAAGAAGGATAACAAAACCCCATCATTTTGTAAAAACAACAAAATTCTCAGCTAACAAAATTTACCCCCACAGAAGCCTGCAGAAGAGACGGAGGACATCAACAAAAGGCACAATGCACATTTTTTATGAACTACTTCTTACAAACTACTCAATGGATCGAGAACCCAGTTTACATCAACACCTCCACCAGGACCGAACCGATACGGCTCAGAGAAGACGGTGTCGCAAATTGGCTGCAGGAACGAGTCCCCCCACAGAGGATCCCTCTGGGAGGGCTGGAGTGGGGCAGGAGGTGCAGGGGTGAGCGCTCGGCTGATGCAAGGCTCCTGCCCAGAGGACCTCACTCCTCCGTCAGCTACCCAGAGCACGTCTGACAAAGCCAGTTGACCACAGGGCTGTGAGAAAAGGACGGGATCTGCAACTGAATTACCACATCTATTTTCTCCAGGGCTTGCCCAGGAGTGAGTCACATCAAGAGGAGGCTTTGAGCACGGTCTGGACCTGGGCAGATAAAAGCAGCATTATTTGTGTGCATTTGCTTGAATTAGCCAGAGAGAAAAGTGCACAACGCATCAATCCGGCAAAATAAATACGGCACCATAAAGGCTCACCCAGAACAGATTTCCTGGGAAATGCTCTCCTTCATTTGTCATCTGCCCAGGGAGGAGAAAGCACAAAGCAAGAACCAGCCATGGCCAGAGGAGAAGTGCCAAGGCATGGGACATCCTGTGCCCACCCAGCCCCCGTGGTGGTGGCTGGGGCTACCCCTGAGGAGGCAGTCAGTGCCTGGCACCAAGTGGGGCTGGGAGCAGAGCGACAGGATCAGGTCTGGCTGGGATTGCTCCTCCTGGGTCTTCACCCTTTCTTTCAGAGAAAGACGGCCCCAGAGCAGAATACAACATCTGTCTCGGAGGCGGGAGAGCAATGGATGATCCACCCTCCAGCACCAAATCAAGGCAAAACTGACTACAATCACTTCCCGCTTGACATCTCCTCATGCCACGTGTCGGGCTGCCTTTCCCATCTGTATGAGGCCGCGATGGGCACGTGGTCCCTTCTCCCTGCACCGGGGACCCGATGCTATGGGGTCAGGGTAAGAATCACCCACAGATGCACAAGAACACGCTCCTACAGCGCTGCCCAGCCTTGAACAGGGAGGGAAAAAAGACCAGGGGAGTTTCTTCCCTGAGCAGAGTCCTTTGGGAGAGCCACCATAAGGGCTCAAATACAGTCAGTCAGGCATTTTCCATTTCCCTGGTTACTTTGGCAATGAATACTTTCACCCCGTGTTAGGGGTATGCTCCACGTGTTAGGGGGTCACATCAGGACAAGCTCTCCAATCCCTGGGGCTTGAGCAAGCGGAAGTCAGAGAGGCATAGCCTGAGTGCCTCTCTTCCACGCAAAGGGGAGGGCGAGACAGCAAGAACTACCTGAACAAGGAAAAACAAGTTCACAAGAGGGGTACTGCTTCAGGGATCAAATCCACCATGAAAAATCAAACCCAAACCCAAGATACCGGTATGTTGGCAGGAGGAAGGCTACAGAGCAGGCTCCAGGTGGAAAACTGGGGAGAGGGAGAGAGCAGCACCTGCAGCAGGGACCATGACTGGAAAGAGAAGAACCAGGCTGAGGAAGACACCAGGAAAGGCAGGAGACACTTCCACAGCAAGAAACAGATGGTCCAAAATGACAGGCAGGTCCTTGCACGTCACGTCAGGCACCGTTGGTAAGCATTCACTGCTGACGTTTCACACCTACACAAGGGTGCGTTGTCACATCTCAACACCCAGAAGGTGAGACAACATCCTTGCTACACTTGTCCCCAGTGCCAGGTCCTCCAGCCCAGATCTCTGGAATTAGACTCCAGGTCAGAGCCCTTTCTCCCTCCCTGGAGATGTACGCAGAGGAAGCGTCACCCTACCACCCCATCCCCTTCAAAAGAAAGGCACCTTCCTTGGCAGGGGCTACAAAAGCTCCCAGCAGTAGTATTAAACTTAACAGCTTTATGTGACCCTGAAGGATGTGCTATTAATTGGGCCCCTGACTGAGGGAGCTTAAGGTCCCAAAATTCAGACAGACCAAACCAAAGCGCATGTAGAAAAACACCCACTATTTTCCACTATTCCTTGGAAGGTCTGTGTGTGGTGGGAAGGGAGTCTCGTTCAAGTGGCCCATTGCTCTGAACAGCTGCTGTGCCTGAGACATCTCTGCTCTGGAGGTCTCTGATTTGTTTGGCCACTTCTCCCTTGCAGTTCAGTCCAAGCAAGAACTTTTCAGTGACAGGAAAGCCCCTGCCCCAATTCCCTTTGATTTCCTCACCAACCTGAAGGTCACAGCAGCCTTCCAATGCTTGTGGTGAAGAGCCACATCACTTGGAAGGGGACACCACTAACGTCAACGAGTTGTTTTGTCACCCAAGCCCAGAGGGAGGGCGCGCAGATGTAGTTACCCAAGTAGGTAACGTCGCAGCAACGGCTTTGCCAAGCCAGAGTGCGTGGCTTAAAGATCCTTTTCCTTCCCGACATTTTAGAAATGAGCTCTGATGTCTAATGCCTTGATCATTCAGGGTTTATCTTCCCCGATCTCCATGGGCTTCACCACAGTACAAACTGAGCAGCTTCCCACTTGACCAAAAAAATGCTGAAAAAAAAAGAGATGAGTACGATTTAGGAACTGGGCAACATGGATTCAGATCTTGTCAGAAGCAAGAGGGAGTTGCACCTGGACGCGACCCCAAGGGAGTGCTCTGAGCACAGGGGGAGCAGCAACAACCCCAGCACTGCCCTTACCAGACTCAGGCTGAATCTGTAATGGTTTCAGGATAAAGGAAGTGACATTTTTCTGCAAATTTGCTCTTCACCAAAGTCTTTCACCCAACTTCACTCTACTCAGAGCAAGTCAGTAGATGCTGGCTGGCAGCAGATGCCACCTTGATGAAGTTGCAGAACGACTCCCACTGAAGCACTTAACAGACTCCCAAAATTTCCACCGTTGGAAAGCAAAGTTTTCCCCAATGCTATCCAATGGGAAGTCTTCTATTAGATTTCAACAATAACAAAAACAACATTTGGCCTTCTGGAAGGCTAAGAACAACCAGAAAGCAAGATAAGAAAGCAAGCAATTTAAAAAAGAGAGAATAAATTTTCTCTCTGTCATAAAAAAAAGTTCATCATTTTTTCTCCCATAGACCCCCAGAGGTCTCTAAACAGGGAGTGAAAAACAGAAAATTGCTGCTTGGTGCCTCCTCCACAACATGACTCTGAGTACATGAAAACTTATATAATGTCTATGTAACATAAAGGAGGGAGATCCAAATCACTGCTACAAGAGCAATGAGGTTCAAAGTTTCTAACATCCAATTGTGCGTCTTACACCTTATACTTGCATTTCAATATTACTTTGCACTAAGGGTGACTGATTACCCCCGCCACAAAATATTTCGATAAGATCTAGAGTCAGCTGGAAGACGAAGGCACTTTTTATGGCAAAAGATTCGCAGTGCTCTTCTGTCCACAGACGTCAAAATTTGGGGGAAATTAGGAAAGACAACTAATCAGGGAATGCAACAGTGTCACTATTTCCGCCAAGATACTTGCTCTTCCTTGCCCAGCGGGCTGTGCGCCCTGGCACTGCTCACAACCTACCTGGCTTCAGGGCAGAGGGAAAGTTTCATGTGTAACCTAAACTCTGAACACTTAACACCCGCAACGGGTATGACAGTCCCAGCTCCTTCAGCTTGGGAGCTGAGAAACAATTTTATTGAGCTGGGTCATAATATTCAACAACAGAAACTGTTAGAGCTCTGAAACATCCCTCCCAAAATGAGTTTGTACAGAAAGGCTGCACAGGCTTTGAGCAAAGCAGACATCTGCCCCGGACGACGGCAGCTGGAGAGGACATGCTTGCTGCAGTGAAACCGGGCTCCTTCACCGAGAGCTTAGACCAGTTGAGTAAGTGTTTCCTAATGCTGCAGAGAATGTCTTCCAGAGAACCAGGGCGAAGCTGGAGGTCCACACTCCTTTCCCTTCATTCACCATATTCTCACTGCCATTTTCTGCTCCCCGGCATGAAATCGCATGCTCCTGGGCAGTACAGAGACCCGAAGTGGGGGGTTCAGGGGAAGCAAATGGTTGAAATCAGCCAGCCCGGAGGCTTTCCACAAGCATCGTGCACCGAAGACAAGTTATTGCAAGCTTCTCTTCACAGCCAGGCGTCTGCTGCTCACCCATCCACACCACAGCAGCCACCTGGTAAACTCATTTCTACTCAAACCTGGAAGCTTTTGTTGCAGAAAACACAATTGAGGACATTTAGATAAGAGAAGGTATGGTCACCTCCCAATTATGCCTCCCATGTAGCCTAACCTGCCCCCACAATCCGCATGCTGGCCTGACCACAGAGACCCCCAAGGCACTGTTCCCACTCCGCACTGGATGCACTCACGGACCCCCAGGTGCCACGCTCAAGGCAGGAACCAAAGGAGTGCTGCGTGGCAAAGGGCAGATACACGTGCATGCTGCTTGGCCAACGTCATCTGCCTTTGATGTGCAGCTTATTGTCTTGGGGACAGTTTAGCGAACTAATTCTTCCCCACGGCTGGGGAGTGGACACACCAGCTTCCCGGGCTTCCTTCCAGCTGTGCAGCCCCACACAGCGACAGCCGCGGGGGGAACCGAGCTGCCAGTTTGCCCATTGGCAGATCAAGCTCACAGGCGCAGGGAAAGTGTTGAGCACATCCAGTTCTTGTAGACTCCCCATTAAAAGCACCTCTGAAACCCTTCTGCTCCACAGCGGCCAGCCTGAGCAGCAGGAGCCTCACCTCCTGGCTCCTTCTCCTGCCTGTTGCACCGGCCTCTCCTCATGCCCTGAGCCACCCCAAGAAATGGTGAAAGTGTGGGTGTCACCCCAAATGAATTAGAGAAGGAAGTAACCCCACCGCCTGAGCAATCCACTTTGTGCAATGCGGGCGTAACATGACCAACCAGGGCAGACCCCGTCCAGCATGTGCTTATCAGCACAAGCTCCGTGGGTCAGGTTTGAGAGGTGATTTCCCACTGCATGATATCAGAAACATACCACACGGCAGCTCTTGCTGGGCAATGGGAGACGGTGTTTCTCTTCCACCGGACAAGCCAAGTCACCGAGCCACACAGCACTGACCGCACAGAACCTTACTGCTTGCCCTGCTCCCAGCGTCCTGCTCGGGATGGCAGAGTCCTACCAGGCTTGGCTGAACACAGCAATGGGAGAGGGAAGGGAAATTTAAGTTTGGGATTTGTGCCTGAAGCCTGCTACTGAGGAAACTGGTCTGAAAGTGGTAGCAGCAGCCCGTTCCACACCTGATGCTCGAGGAAAGGGGTGGTTGTCAGGCACTACAAACCCTATCAGCAAATTCTGAGCATCTTCAGGGTGAGCAAAGAAGATGGACTTGAAGAAGGGATATATGCCTGGTCACTCAGCACAACACAATGGGGAGAAAGGTCTTGTATCAAGGGAAGCAGTCTTCAGGGAAGAAAAAGGAGTGAGATGGATCCCTCCCTTCTCAGAGGTCTCCACTGAACCCACCAGGCAGCATCAAACCCTTAGGAGACAAAGAGGAAGGGCGTAAGTCACAAAATAAGAGTGTAGAAACCAGCTTGTGGAGAGTCAGCAAGGGAGGAGGTTTGGTGTGGGAGACAAGAAAGCCTCTTGAGAAAGCGCTCAAGAGATGAGCCATAAGATGCACAGGAAATCAAACAGCACCCGCAGCTCCACACCTGGGCTGTGACCCAACCAAACGTATTTCAACATGGCCACGAGCTATTTCCTCAGCCAAGCATGGACACTGGTGAGGGATGCAGGCAATTGCAGAGACCTGTTTTTAGGATGCTGTTCTGCAGTCTCCAAAGAGACTGGCTCATCCTCAGCAACCCGTGTTTTGACTGACATTTCTGCCTCCTAGACTCTATTAGTGGAGAGGAGAACATCACCAGAGCGTGGACAACTTCTAGCTTTCCAACACCTGCATGTCTTTCAGCATTACCTCTGCTCACTTAGCTTTGACTTTCACACCACCCCATTAATAGAAATTATTATCCCTATCTATGGGAGGAAAAGGCCTAGGTCTTCAGGACTCAGCTCGCCAGCTCCAGCTCAGGACAGGGAGTCCAGAGCCAAACCAAACTCTCCCTGCACTGCCGTGTCTCCATCCAGCACCCAAACGCTGGGGTGCTTTCCAGAAGGCAAAGCCACAAGTGTCCTAGGGGATGGCCCGGCCAAAAGAAACAAGAACACAGGTGCTGATCTTGGCTCAGCCACTGCAGCTGCAGAAGCTGAGCTCCATGCAGGCTGCAAAAGTCAGCTGAGACAGTAGCAAAACAGCCGGACGGTCCAGCCGTGCTGCACTTCCACTGCCAGCAGCACCCTAGCCAGCCAGCTTAAACCAAACCTGCATCTCCGTGTCCAAGCTGGAGATAGCAGCGTGATCGCATGCAGACAAGTTACACGGTCTTAAGCAAGTCAGTCCACCTTCCAGTGAGTCAGGATCCCTGTCCACGAGGGGTGGTTTGAGTATGACCTCTCCTATCTCACAGGGCTCCAGCAAAGATCTTAAGGATGCTTGCACAATGAACGCTGCAATTACGTGACATGCCCTCTACATGATGGTTTTCATCAGACAGGAGCCCTGAGAAACCCACCAGCAGGGATGCGGTGGGGCTCTGTGAAGGATCCCCCGCTGGAGAAAAGGACCGTTTCCAGCACTACCCAAGACTTTTGGGGGTAAGTTGACTCACTGGTGAGACCCACATACCAGCACGCAAAAGTGGTGCGTGTTTTTCCCTCCAGCCCTGCTTTGTCAGGTCCAGCTCACAGGACTGGCCCTGAAAGCCTTTTGCAAAGGGGCTTTGCAAAAGCCTCTCCGTTCCCAGCCCATGAACAGCCCCTTCCTCCACAGGGGAACTCTAGCAGACAAAGCCCACCTAGAAAGGATAAGAAGTCCTGATCTGTTAGCACAGGAAAGTAAAGGAAGAGAGATTTACCCTTCATGTCTGCAGATGAGACAAGGATGGCCTTGATGCTAGTGAGAGGATCTGGAAAGACAGGGTTCCCTTGTGTCTTTGGAATGGGTCCCCTTCCTCTACACACCGACTGCCCTGAACCCATCAACCAGGCTTCAGCTTCCAGGCAAAGACCTCAGCCATGGGCCCTGCAGAAGCCCATGACTGCCAGGGTGTGGTGAGAAACACAGCGCACGCAGTTCTGGTAACGTGGTTTAGCCAGGCCAGGCTTCTTAACAGAGGCACGCGTAAGTAGGAACAAACAAAAACCAGAGTTGGCCCATCAGACCCTGCTGCGCTGACAGTGGGCTGTGACCACATTTCTTCTCTTAAGGTTTCACATCTGTTGCTCTCCTTAGCATTCCCGACATCGTTTTTCTGGCTTTACCTGGTTGTCACACTAGGGGGTGATGAGAGGTTTCCAAGTGCGTGCCACCACTCAGCCACGGCGGCCCATCAGTGGGCTATACCAGTTGATGGACTTCATCCCTGCACAGCATAAGAACAGAGACCACAAAGTCAGACACGACCCCACACAAAGCCTCCTGGAAACACCATCTCCCACGCTTCGCACAGGTCTGCCACCAGCCCATCTGTTCCTTAGATGCAACGGGACCCATTTGAACACCACCAGCTGCAGGGACAATGTGCAACTCATCCTGCAAGGCCACAAAGCAGCTTTATGTCCAGCCAGGATGCAAACTCAAGGAAAGGAAAGGCTCAGGAAAAAGGAAAATCAGTATCGTGTCTCAGTTAAACCACATAAAATTTCTCACTGGATAAAAACAAGGAGCGTTTAGTGGGAAAAAGGTAGGATAAAGGCAAAGGGATCCTAAGAAGAGGAGTGGCCAACACAGGCTCCAGCTCTCCACCACCTAAAAGCCACAGTTCACCGAACACCCTGGGGCAGTTCATGCCTTGGGGAAAGCAGAGATACCTGGGGAGGAGGTGGGGCCGGATCCAGCATCTCCCCCTCCAGCAGGAAAGGAAAGTCTCGCACTGGCCTGCGCAGACAGGAGGGCTTCAGGAGGATGGAGGCAGGTTCTGGGCTGCCGCACCAGAGAGGTAAATATGCCACACGCCAGGAATACACCTGGTTCGCTGTCAAATCCCGCGCTCTGGCTGCAGAGGCTGGGGGAAGCCGCTTGCAGTGAGCAGCGTTTGGTCCAGGGCGGTGGAAAGTTTGACGCAGCCTCCAGCACGCCGTAACCGAGCCACCGCTTCACCCTGGGGACAATGAACCTGCCAGCCCTCGTGACAGGGTCACCCACCGCCATTGTCCCTGCCTTACTGGACAAATCTATTAGTCTCCTGCCTCAAGGCAGATGGTCACCTCTCTGGGGCACCTGCCAACTTCCATTTCAGATTAGCGCAGCCCCTAGCACAAAGATGAGGATGAGCTTTATACCAAGTATAACCCGTTACCACAGCTGGCTCACAGCAGGAACAAACAGGCTGTCCTACCCATGCCTTGGTTTCTTGTCTCCTTCCATCCCATCACAGACTGCCCAGGGAACACGACACATTTCTGTGCTGCCCAACACGTGAACCCCCTAGGGAAGGAAAAGCCTCCTATCTCTCTGGCCCAAAGCTTTCTGTTAGCAGCCATTAGGAGACATTAATGATGGAAGTCTACTGGCCGACAAGCCCCTTGCCATGGGCTGTCTCTCTCTTCCCTGCCTGTTCAGGGATCCTTCAGGAGCGATGGAGAACTCAGCTCACACCTGAGCTCCATCCTCTCCTTGCTGGCAGAGGTGCTGGCCTGGCGAGAGGAAAGGGAGGCCAGCAGTGTCCTCGGATGAAAGAAAAGGAGGGGACTGAGCCTAGTAGTTGTCCCCATGGGTAAATCACGGCTTAGCTTGAGGAAGGAAGGGGACATTAATACTGGGATAAGAACCACATTCATGCTTTTAAAGAGGTTCCTGCCAAGGCCACAGCATGCACTTACACTCGGGCTTTGTGGTCACACTGCACCAGTGGCCTTGCCACTCCCTCCGCTGAGAACAGGCAGACACGCTGCCTCCACCGGTGGTACCACAGCCACAGTCCGTCTGTCGCTGGCACAGCCGTCGAGCTCTCCCGACACCTCATCTGCCATGGGGTCCATTTCAGATCACCCTTCCAGATGGAGAGAAGCTTTTGCAGTGTCTGCTGAGGATCTACTGATTGGCATTTCAGCACCTCTACACCTCCGGCAGCCTTCTCCCAGTGTAACCCGAGCAGCAGCAGCCACGCTGGGGTGCAACAGCTCTCCCAAAGCCTTGGACCCCAAGACAGGGCCAGAGCAGCTGTTGCAGGATGAGGGGCAGCTGATCCTGCAGCTCTCCGAGCAAGCCTGTGCAATGCCAGGGTGAATTAGGGAACGATGGCTTTAGCTGACCTTCATTTAGCTTTCTGCTGCTCCTTTCCCATCATTGTAGATTAGCAAGGTATTTGCATCTAAAAGGCAGGCAAGCCAATCCACGGGGGGCCAGGGCAGCATGCACTTGCAGAAGGGGGCAAAGGGGCTTTTCATTTAAAAGGTGGGTGGGGAAGCTACTTTCCTGACTACTGGGGCCAGGCTGGAAAGCCCAGATAACACGGATGCACGTAAAGCATGCCACTGGCTTTCCCCTCCCCTCCAGTGCTGTGGTGGAGCCCGGCACGGTCCTGGTGAGATGACCATGTGCAGTTTCAAAGCTGCCTCCCAACTTCAATAGGTGGGAGAGAGGGAAGGAAAACAGCCCCCCATCACCACACCAATTTTCGTTGCTATTAAATATAATCATCTCTACTCTCTTTCATCTTTGCTTCTACTCTGAGAGCTGGCAACAAAGGCAGCACACAGTAAGGAGAGGCAGGAGAGCAGGGTAATTGCAGCAAAGAATGTAACCTCTGAAACGGGCTGCCGAGCCACAGGGCAGGGAGCGCAGGGAAACCCGCCGGCTGCAGGGAAACAAACAGGCCCGTCGCTATCGGAGGGGTGGGAAAGGCAGCAGAGACAGAGACTTGTTCAACTTTGTTTCTTGAAGCAAAGCAAGTGACTGATTCCCAGTGCAGGGAACTCCTTGGCACCGATCCCGAGCTCTAGATGTCCCTCAAGCAAGTCTTGCTACGTTAAAACGTCGCTTCCTAAGTGGGGAGCAAGGTTGGCTCTCGGCACAGGTAAAGCAGGCAGTTGCTCGAGGCAGCAAATTGCCAGAGGTGACAAAATCACCCCAGGCGTGCTGCAAGCTGGGGCCGCACCAGAGCTGGTTGCTGTGGCCATGCCCTCACCCACAGCCTGGGAACAGCAAACCCATCGCTGAGTTAGACAACATGGAGCTTCCCTGCCAGCTGCTGCACCAGGGAGGTGATAGAGGTAACTCCATGCAGGAGTCACTGCTGGGGAGCGCAGGTGCTGGAGGGGCTGTTGGCACAGCTCTCGTGCTCCATCCGGAGATGCTATCACAGAGAAATCCCACAGAGTGGAGCAGCAAGGGACCAGGGCTTCACCCGGGTGCTTGCTCCTGGCCCCACAAGCAGATATGGCAGCGCAGGAGAGCTCCCTGTTCCCCGGGAGCGGGACCTACACGTGCGCCCTGCTGCCGTGCCCTGCAGGGCTGCGCTCCCCATCCCGCCCGCGCTCCCTCCCCCTGCTGCCCCATGCATGAAGATAGAGTGGTTTACTGCCTGGTGCCCAGGTTACCTAATTTATTACCTGGTAGCAGCAAGGGGCAGTTTATCCCCAAGCTCCCCCTGGTCATGTTGCCCGAGTTCTCCATGACTCTTCTCCCCTCTCAGGGCCACCCCTGCAGCCCCCCAGTCCCTGTTCCAGCTCTGGGGCATCCCCCAAGGACTTATTCTGCAGGCATCTGTGTTCCGACCTGCTGGGACTCAGACTAGCTTTGACTTGAGGGAAGCAGACAGGAAAAACATAGAAGTGGCGAGGGGGGAATAAGCACTTTCTCTTACTCAGCTCCACTGTTTGCAGAAGATGCCTCTGCCCACAACCCCAGCTGATATCAAAGGCAGGCACTACATCAGCTGGCTCAGAAGCTGGTTCTTCTGGTGGCTTCGGTTCCTCTAAAAAGGCCATGTTAGCGCTGGGCTACTAACGCCTGGAGCCAGCAGAGCACGGGCTCTTTGCTCACACCAGCTCGTGACCATACCTGAGCCAGGCTGAAGGTTGAGGCCCCTTCTCCAGTTCGCGTGGGTGCAGAGGGAGAAGGCAAAGCCAGGATGCTCTTGAGCCGCGCCTTGGACATTTCTGGCTATCCAGGAGCCCCTTCACCAATGGATCCCATTGCAAAACATGGCTACGAAGTATATCCCGGCTGGCTGGGTCAACTGAGACTGCTCACTACTTCCTCCTTACACACAGAATTTGACTTTTCCTTCCAGGGAAGGCTGGCAAAGCCACAGCTCGGAAAGCAGCAGGCCAGTGTGGGGCATGGGACCCTAGAGACAAAGGAACACATGGCACCTTGCCAGGCAAAATCCTGGGCTGTTGCAGGTGTATTAGTAAACAACAGTCTGGACAGTCTTGGCATGGACGCTTTATACCATCTTGTGCAGGGTGCTGCACAGCAACAACGGATCTGCCCTCTAAAGATGAGTCGAAGCAGCCCCGTGGACTGCTGCAAAGTCTCCAGAGCAAACCGAGCCTGCTCAATGCCACCACAACAGCCCTGGTTAAAGGTATCTAAAGAATTTTCAGTGTCCTCCGCAGCACGTAGCCTGGATCACGCCCCCCTCTCCCACTTGGGCTGCCAAATTTAGAAGACCAGTCCCATAGCCCACCCTTATTCCAGCCCCTGCTTCACTGCCTGACCCGCAGGTACTCAGGTAAGAATTTCTGCTTTTGCCCCCCATCACCCGGGCCACTGTCAAGGCATTTTCATGGACAAACCACCCCTTTGTGCTCAGGTGAGCTCCTCTCCCCCTCTCCGGCAAAGACACTTGGCTGATGGGAAAGGCCATGCTAGCAGGCAGGTTTTCGCATTCTCCTCTAGCACACCTTGCTCCAGACACTTTGCAGCAAATGTTCCTTTTTAAGATCTATTGATTTCATAAATAATAGAGTAAAGGAAAGAAACACATCACACAAATACACAGGTCAAATAACCTCTCCCTTAGGAAACAAACAGAAGCTACAAAAAAAATAACCCAGCAGGCACACATCGATCTTTAAGCAAAAGATCAAGTAGCATTAAAGGTATTTGTTAATCAACTTAACAGCACATAGGTATGGCCATATTCAACTGGGTCACCTTGAGGGGTCTTGCTCCACAAACCTGCAGCTCGAAGCCTGCTTTTCTCACTCCTGAAGCTGTGGAAGCACCCGTACTATTTTGTCACATTGCCGTACTGAAGACCAAGCTCTTGAAGAAGAGAACAGCTCCATGGCAAGGCAGCTGTACCTCTCCCAAATCACTCCTCTCCATCAGGCATGCAGAATTTTAGTCTCTGCTGCTGGGACATCATCTTGAGAGCTTTTGTTCCAGTACATTCCCCCCATCCTACAGTTTTCTTTTATCCAGCTGCTGCCCAGCCGTGCCACCGCTGCTGCGGAGGATGACAGGGGAGATGCCCGGTGAGCAGGAGCGTTTGAGAGCACCTTTCCTGGGTAGCATCAGTGCTGAGAACAGAGTCAGGCCCCGCTGTTCCCCACCTCTGCTCTCGGACCTGAAGCCTGGGGTAAGTCACTTCCCAGCTGTACACTGCCATTTCCACTCCAGCCCTTTGCCTCGTTCCACCTCCACGTAAGAAAGCACCACCCTAACAGGGACTTCACCTGCAGCCCAACGCAGAGAGTGGCAGAAATGAAGAAACAGCAAGTGGAGGAGGGGCTCGTTACAGCCTTGCTTTGCAAAGCTTCTCCACGTTAAGTGCCGTCTTTCCCTACGACCTCAAAAACAGAACCCGAACACCGCCTTGACCTCGCTGCATTGACCAAGTTTGAAGCTGCTTTGGGGAAGGGTTTCTTAAACTCTACCACCACCACAGGCGGACACAAGATGGGACAAAACGCCGCAGAAGCAAAGCTGCAAAACCAAAGCCTGCCCTCCCACTCCCGGAGTCTCTCCAAGGATCTGCGATCGAGCCAGATGAAACTTTCAATTGTACTGACTTGCGGTCCACCAGTTCTCAGTAGCAGCATGTCACGCACTTCTGCTCCAACCCTGTTTAGTACAGGAAAACGGAGCACTCAGCAGCTTCTGCAATAGCACAACTACCTCTGTCTTGGTTGTACTGACCGATGCTCACAGGGAACAAGTGCCAAAAGCCAAAATCTTCATCCCTAACTCCTAGAGAAAGCTCTTGCCTAGTGAGCCCAACACACAACGAGAAGCTTTTCCAGCCGCAGGCCTGCATCAGAAGACACTGATGTAGAAAGCAACACCTACTGCCCCTAGGACAAAAGGAACAACGTCCTCTGAAGCAACCACAGCCTTTTGGAAAAGCTGAGCAACTGGAAGATAGGAGGGAAGTAAAAAAAAAAAAAAAAAGAAAAAGGATATTCCTAGGATGAAAACCATCTTGGTTAAGTCTGGTTAGCACAAGGTGCCTGCCACACCATATGGACCAAGCGTAGCAGCAGGCAGGCAGAGCCTTTCTTGCTGTTACAGCATCTACAGGTGGCAGAGTAGATTCACAGGATGGGAAAAGCAATGAACCCCCGCCCCCCCTCCAGCCCATATCATGCTGCAAGGAGGTTCTGCTCCTGGGAGGATCTCATGGTGCCCAGAACACTCCCAAGCTGGGAGGGCCCATAAGATCTGCCCATTTCAGCTGAGCAGTGAAGTTCTTCCTCCAGCTGGGAGATCTGCACACCAAAGGTCGGTTCTGGCCTTCAGCAGGGCTGTGCAAAGGTGACAATGGAAACATTGCCAAGAGCAGCCCCCAGAGAGGCAAGTGAGGCCATGCAGGAGCTCCATCCAGACAGCTACTTAGCTTAACCCTTTCAGTCACCAGCTGAAAGAACAGCTACCACCAATGGCACACGCTCCACGCAGCCACAAGCTCTTGGAGTAAGCAGCATCAGCCTTGTAGCACTCCTCACTAGATATTTGCAGAAAAATCATTGTGCCCCACAGAGCATCACTGTATCCTCAGCTTGACTGGTGTCCGGAAGGCAGCAGTGAGTTATTAGCTGCATGGAAGATGCCTGCAGGGAGCAGAAACAGCAAAGGAGAACCGATGTGACAGGTTTTTGGCACTGGGTCATGGTGCTGATTCAGCCTAACTGTTTTGTGACAACAAAATGCTGTGTTTCCAGCTGTATTGCGTTACCAGGGAGGAAGGACTGGAGGGCTGGAGTGAGTATAAGGAAATAAAAGGGTGGTCACTGGGGAAAGACTTCCTCACAGATGGCAAATTCATGGCCTCAAGCAGTGGTCACCTGGCCTGTCTCAGCTGCAGCTAAGCAGACCATGAGTTACCCTCTGCCAGAACATCCCCAGTGGTTCACGATGCTCCTCCCCCGCCAGAAACCACCCCACAGCACCCTCTCCCAATGCACTGATGTAAGCATGTACGCCTGATCTTTGCTCAGAAGTGATACCAGTAAACTTCAAACTCCACCTGAAGCCCTAGGTGACAGCAAGCCCTGGTGCTGAATAGCAGAAAGGCACCCAGCACACATCCCCCAGCAGCGCTGGCTGCTGTGCTACAAGGAAAGTAAAGGACGCTAGATACCTGTGCTCTGGAAGCAAGCCCACCTCTCTCTTCCCTGACTCTACATTCAAATCTCTAACGAGCTCTTCATCCACAGAACCTGTACCTTGAAAGAGGAAGTAATTTATACGCATCTCCCCTGACAAGGAGAACAGGGGATTAAGAGTGATGTTTGCCTGTGATGGCAGTTCTGTTGCAGAGCTGGAAATAGATCCCAGCTTTCCCGGAGATACGCATAAAGCTTCCTACAGCAAACTAAATCCGGGTTAAACATGCAGATAAGCATCAATAAGAGAATCTTCTTTCCCATTGCATTTCCTTCGCAAAACTACAGCTGATCAGGTCATGCCATTTGAGAAGCACTTGTAGACCAACCATTTCTAAAAGCAAGAGAAGAAACGCAGCCCTGCTCTCACGTCACAAGTGACAAACCTTTGCAAAACGATTCGCTTCCCTCCCCTCCTACTCACTCGTGTTTCAAAAAACATTTTGTTCAAAAGCAGCTCTTTAAAGATGTTATATAATAAGTGATTGGTACCACGAGGCTGGCTAGTTTTAGCCCAGCTACTTAGATCATAGTTGGATTTTATTTTATAGTTAGCTGGTGGACTCATGTCCAGTGACAACCCTGCGGGCAGAGGATGCTCCTGGCCATCTCGCTTCCCGGCCAGAAGAGCCAATACCACAGCGCTCTGGTGTTTTTGTCTATTCAGTTATGAGCTCAGCTGTGGTATCTGTCCAATTCCAGCTCCCAGACAGGAAGGAAAGTGGGCAGTGCTTGAAGATTCTTACTTTTTCACAGATCACGGTTACGTTTAACATGCTCCATACTCATAGCAGCCAAAAAGCCATTTGCAGCAGCGCTGGGCTCCCCAGAGGCCAATCTCGGCACAAAGAACTGTTGCTAAAAGTTTAGTGAGGTCATACATCTGGCAAATGTAATGGCAACAAATTAAACTCCTTTAAGAACTTGGCTTCAAGCATGCCTTGGAGATCCAAAACAAAACCTTTAACTCTTTGTAGCCTCCCCCGTGCAGAGAGTTCACCACAAGCGGTTTTCAAGGTAGGATATATCCTCACACAGCGTAGAAGCAATGTCAGCCCAAGTACAAACAATGCGCTGCTCCTCACTCGGCTGTTCCACTGCTCCCCGAGTTAACAGCTTCGCAAATCAGCCACTGCAGATGTTCCCAAGTCAAAAAAAGATTGTAAGTGTAAAAGGAAAAGTGGATTTAACTCACTCCGGAGGCTACTCTCTCCTCAGCGCTCAAAAACCATGGTGCTTAGTGGATAGAGTTAAGCATGGAGCCTAAGGACAAGACGGGCAATAGGACTTGGGCTCCTCAGATGTGTTTTTGAGGTTATTGCTCAATGTTTAAGCACAAGGATAATAATTTAAATCTTGCATTTTCCACACCTTGCCTGCCTCTCAAGCCATAGCCACCCTTTAGAAGTGCTGGTACATTTTAAGTCCTGATATCCTACTCCAGGTAAGAGGTTGTAAGGAGGGGAAATTAAGAGAGAGCAAGTTGCTGAGATTTGGGATAAGGAAGTGATTGAGATGGAGACTACTGTCAGAAGAAATTCCCTTCAGATTACCTTTCTTGCCACCTAAATCATACAGAGGTTGTTAGATTCCCTCTCCTCCTACCTCCTCACACCCACTCACCCTGGGTTACCTCTACAACAATACGTTGTATTGATCAAATGAGTGCTTTTAAGAAGTTGAGTCCAGAAAAGCAACCTTCTCTGCATCCCACTGGCTTGACCTTCAGCACCTGAGCATCTCATCTGTTTTAGAAGCACAATTAAATCTTTCAAATGGATTCACTCAGAACATCTGAAGAGAAAAAGTGTCCATATCAAATGTGCCCAAGTCATTTGTATTGCCATTCTCCCTAAAATACTATATACAAATTGCTTCTGTGGTCTCTACATTAAAAACTACGCATTAAAAGGAAGCAAAGGCTATTTTTAAAGCAAAGCTTAAAAACTGATGAATGTTGGAATAGCTTAAATTTTCTTCTCCCCTCCACACCCCCACCCCAAAGGCCAGTCCACAACATTGAGGATCAAGCTGATGAATTAGGCTCTTGCAACTCATTTCTGTCATCGCTTCAGTGGCAGCAGATCAGGGCAGGAACAGCCTTCTCCTAGCAGCAAACTGGCTGCACATACCTTTGAGTCCCCTCCTCCCCACCCACCCGCATCACAACGTAAGCTCATTTCAATGAAAACGATGTCAGTCTCTCAGCAGAAAGCCACTGAAAGCTTATAGCAAGAGCATGGAAGAACATCACTGAATTGATTCCATTAGCGTAATCTAAGAGAAAATTATGATTTATCAGACTCGGAGCTTGGAAACAGAAAACAGTCTGTGGCAGAGCAGAGAGAAACTCAGATTTATAATCAACCCAATAAGCATGGAAATGAGAAAGCTCTCAGCCTCCTGCAAATGAAAGAGTGAAATATTGTGATAGTGCCAACAAGGGGCTCTTAGAGATGTAGAAAGTACCAGGAGGGAAGGGGACCGGAAGCTTCCTGGGAATGCCAACAGCTTCACCCAGATGGGATGAGGAGTATTAACACTATCGAGACACTGTACCAGCAGACAGAGCCTGCAACAGAAACAGGTGCAAAAACCACCCAAACAACCCAAAACCAAAACCACATGGCCTGGCCTTAAGATCTGCTAAGCCCCATGTGTGGTAAGGATGCCAGCCAGTCTGCAGGCAAGCATCCAAAATGCCCACAGCACATCTGGAGACGGAGGCCTTGGAAGCTGTGTGAGGCTGGCAGGCGGTGGCAGCAGGAGGGACCACCAAGGGTAGGGATTGAGGCAGCCCCCCTGTTTGAAGAGGTCAGACAGACAGCAGTGAGGAGGGTTTCATTAACCCTGAGGTGCTCAAGTTCCCGCAGCTCATTTCTCCAGGAATGTGGGTAATAGTTTATTGCAAGAAAGGAGACCTCCAGTGTGTGTTAGCAGAAGAGGTGTTAGAGAACAGGATCTCCCAGAAGTCCAAATTCTTGTGCAGCTACATATTGAACACCTGCTGAAGCCCTGAAAAAGTCAGAAGGAGCAATGAGGGGAGCAGGGTGAGAGCGTAGGTGCGAGTGATGAGCTATTCAACTGTGAAAACATCTGCAAAATGACCGAAAATTAAAGGCAGTCTGGTGTGAGTAGAGGGAAGTTCCACGATGGAGCAAACGTTCTGCTATTTGCTTGCCTCTCGTCTCCCTCTACCCTGCCTTTAATTTAAGAAGCAGACGAAGACAAAGCAAAATCCGCTTGGAATCCACCCTGCATCTGACCCACCGGGGCCTCTCTTCCAGCCTCAAGCAATTGTTTTTCACATGTTGCATGAGGGAGCAGGTTAAATCCCACCATTGGATTTAATCACCTCTGCACAAATACCATCCAGGGTCTGAACTGCTCTTTGTCAGATGTGCCAGGCACCACCTGGGACTTGGGTGAGACAGACCCTTCTCCAGGTGCTGGTTGCGCTGGGACCTCACCTGCTCACTATGGTCTGAGAACAGAGGTGAACTCCCACTGCCCAAAATATCCTGGGAGCTCTTTGCTCGTCACCTATAGCCAGCACATACCTCAGCAACAAGCCTAATACAGCCCTCGCCAGGCATTTGGCAACTCCAAGATGCTTAAACGTTTTAAAACTAACTCAGCAGCACCAAAGGCGGAAGAGCTGCAGCCTTCCTAGTTAGTACTCAGACCACACACTGGCTACTATATCTCTGGAAAACACAGGAGATCACAATCATTATCCACGTTTATGAATAAAATATTCCTTTTATTTTAGTAAAGTAACAAAGCTTATTTACAGATATAATAACTGTACATTCCAACTGAAAAATAGATTGCGCTCAAAATCATTAAAGTCACACACAGTCTGGTAGGAACACAACCAACCTCAAACCTCCCAACGCCTTCGGCTCCCATGTTCTCTCAGGAAATCAGCTCATTTTGTTCTGAATGATTTTCTGCTGAGTCTCAAGACATTCCTTCAGCTTGTCTTCAGTGAGCGTCAGCCTCTGCTCCAGGATGGAAACCGTCTGCAAAACAAAATGAAAGCTCCTGTTGAGTAGCTCACAAAGACAAGCTACGTACTGTACTCTCAGTGGGTAATAAAATGCTAAATCCACAGGAGCATTTTGAGGTATTTCAGGGCTGTAACTCCAGTATCAGCATTTTAGCAGGGCTGAGCCCCACACAACTTCAGAGAGGAGCAATGGAAGCTGGCGGGCACAAAGCTCTCCTGGAGACAATGCCGAACACCTGTTTTGGCACTCGGTGCTTTCAAATTGGGCTCTGCATTTCCTATCATGGACAGGTTCTGCCCTTCCAAATTCATGAGCCACCAGACACTCTTCTGCTAACGAGACAGAGGTTTTGAACAGTTTTGCCCAGTTTTAGCTTTGATTTTGCCTCTCTGCTTCCAACTCTTTCCTCCCTTCTCTGCATGCCGTCGGTTTGCTGCAATTAAAACAAGCAAAACTTGCTGGACAAACACAATGACAAGCAAGAAAACCCTCCCAGCATAAGGCAGTGCAACAGGCGATGAAGGGGAATTGAAACCCAAAGTGGCAATATCTACCTCAACATAATGCCTAAATACTTTTGTGTAATCCAGTTAGCCCACAAAAGATTGTTATATCTTTCTCCTCAAGCTGAAGTCATCATGTATAGAATGCACAGGAAGAACATTTTAACCACGTGGCAATAAAAGCCTCTGCTGAAAACCTTTTATTGATCACTCCGAGGTAATCAAGGGACCTAGCTATGCAGAACTGCTTTCAGCTTCCAAAGACACCAGAATGGCTGATAATAGGCAGTGATGATTTAATGCCTTAATATCCATAAGCTTATCAGCAACAATCAATAGCTTCACATTTGGAGCATTTTTACTGCACAAATAACATCCTCCGTTAAAAACAAAGGATGTTCAGAACCTTGGACTTTAATAAAGTAATTCAAATAAACTTGGACAACTGCTATTTGTATAGAAGTTATACATAGAAAGCCTTTTAATAGCACATTTCATAAGCACATCTCTAAGTGCCTGACAAAAGAAAGCAGGTCTCATTATCCCCATTTTACAGCTGGGGAAACTAAAGCACAAAGAGAGGAAATAACTTGGCTAAGGCCACTCGAGTGACTAGGAAAAGTCTCCCGTAAAATGATTTGGGGGGGGGGGGGGGGGGAGGAGAAAACAGATGTAGTAAAAACAACACCAAGCACTATGGCAAAGCCATCTTGCATCACCTATCAACAAAGTCAGAAAGGGCTGTGCATCATGGCATTTACCATAATGCACCCTTTTTTTCCCTCCCCAAACATAGTTCAAAGTTTATTTCTACTACACATACACTGCTGACCTGTGATGAGGCAGAAGAGCTAACTCCTGCTGCCTAATGCAGCATTGCCGCAACTGCAGAAAGCTTCACCTGAAAGAAAGAACCCTGCATTGCTTAAATATTCCCCCAGGCTACAGCACTAGCTTCATTTAAGTTTTTTCCTCCTCTATTGCCACCCCTTTGAGGCACAAGAACTGCAGTACACAGAGAACCAGAAGAAAAGTTGTGGAGCCAGCAGGTAATATCCCAGGTGCCCCAGAGCCAGCAGGAGCCCTCCCGTCTGTTCAAAGGAGAAACGATTTCATCTTTTTTGTATCCAGCCATGCTATTGCCTGGTGGCTGTCTTATAGAGGTCAGGAGTAAAGCTGCTCAGGGCAGAACACAGCAGGCTGAACGTCTACCAGGGGTTTACAGCAAAGATCTTTCCCTGCAAGCAACCAGACAGAGAATGAAAAGCAGTAGGGATCCTGGCTTTTCCATTTAAAAAAGAACTACTAGTAACTCAAGACTCTGTTAAAAAAAGGGGGGGGTGAAACACTGCATCAAATTTCCTTGAGAAAGATAATCAACTAAATTCATGTCCTGGTCACACTACCCCGCTAGAAGCAAAGCCCCAGATTACTTGTGGTTCCTGCATCCTGTGATTTACTGCCACCACCATCCTGCCGATACGAGTTAAGTGCTGTTACATGCAGCACCATGAGACTAAGCACAAATAAAGTAGATTTCAGAAAGTGTTGAATTTGTGAAAAAGCTGTAAGGAAAATGTTTATTGGCATGGAAATTGCCTGTAAGTATACGCAGAAAGCTTGTAGCGAGTATTTTTTGGAAACTAAAAGTGGAAAAGTAGCAGTCAGAAATGAAATCCAGAAAGTCCGAAGTCGGAACTGATGACTACAGTCCATGTAGACTTGAATATATGATGCCCGAAATACACAGGGCACCTGACATCCTAGGAAGGTAAGGGAAAGCGCAAATGCTGCCCAGCTGCCCTTACTGCTATATTGTAACTTACACATAAAAGAAAAGTTCCTTTACGAGCAGCTGACAAGAGTTTTACAATATTTCCATGTTGCTATTTATAAAGCAAGTCCTTGTTGGTAGGCAAATTCAACTGCACCCATTCAACTGCTGCAAGTTTTTGCTACTGCTTTTCAGAAGATAATGAACCAATAATTAAGCCAAGGAGGAAAATACCGTTAGCCAGATTCAGTGAGGGTTCATTGGAGCCAGGCTTGTGCTCGAGCCCCTTCTCTGTGGCAGGATCCAGGCTTCCTGTTGTGTCAGGAGCACCGTACGTGTCTCCATTACACACCAGGGAGTTAAATGCTGGATAATTTATTGAAGTCTTGGCTCAAATTGGCAGAAGGATAACAGCTGAGGCTCAAATGAGAAGAAAGATCAACCTATTTATTTGTTCAAGGAGTATTTCTGACATTACAGTAACATACTGAGCATTACTACGGACACCAGAGCAGAATATGGAATTTTTCACACAAAAGAAAACTTACTTAAATCACTTCCACCAACACTTCCTGCAACATTTGTCTTCATTCATCTTCATAGCCCTAGCCTAGAAAAAAAAAACCCTGCTTTTCTGTTTGAAAACATTAATGAGAAATTATGTAGAAAAAAAAAGTTGCATCCTATTTACTTTTTAAGTTCTGGAGAATGTTCAGCTCCATTCTCCCCCAGCACACCTAAACTGAAGCACTAAGTCATCACACTTGCTTACATGATGACAAGTCCCCTATGATATTCCTCCATGTTACTTTTACTCCCTCAACCCAAATAACAACAGCGATTTGTGATGCTGTTCCAAGCGCCAGCCCTGCACCAGTTCCAGCTTTCATCAGCATCTTTTCTTAGTCCTGTCTGATTAAGTAGCAGAGACAGTTTAAGAACCACTAGCCTCAGGGCTGAGGTTTTTGCAGCAGCCCTGGAGGGGCAATCAGTCCTGCCTCTTCTGAGGACTACAGATAAGGGGAACCAGGTGCTAACTGAATGCCAACAGAAACCAGTTCCACAGCTGCCAAAGGAAACCTGAACAGCAGAGTCCAGAGCGAGCAAAGGCCCTCAGCAACCCTCTAGAGCAATGGTGGGAGTCCCTGCAGTAGCCAGGAGAGGGAGATCCCCTAGACAAATGGCTGTTCATTAACTAAAGCAGTACTTAACCTAGAGCCAGGGGTGAAGCGGGCAAGAGCACGGGAATGATGGAACAATGTTAGGCTCACCCTGCTAAGGGATGGCTACCCTGCAAGCAAAAAGGTGCAGCTCCTGCCCTGCAAGCAGCGCACAGGTTTTCAGTATGCCACTCACACCAGCTTTGATTGAGCTGGCACACACAATAGCAGAGGGGACGTAACACTGCTCCGGCTGATCACCAGTAATTGTAGGACCCCCCAAAAAACATGTACTGATACAACAGTTACTCAGATCAGGTAACAACAGCTTGGCTGAACCTACACGGAATACAATCGTGCACAGTGACTGCAAAGCAGATGTGCTCTTGGCTACGTGCAGGCAAAGCATTACACTTGCACTTCTATTTGGCTGAGAGTGGCTGGAAAGCTGCCCAGTGGAAAAGAATCTGGGGGTGTTGGTCGACAGCCGGCTGAATATGAGCCAGCAGTGTGCCCAGGTGGCCAAGAAGGCCAATAGCATCCTGGCTTGTATCAGCACTAGTGTGGCCAGCAGGACTAGGGAAGTGATCATGCCCCTGTACTCGGCACTGGTGAGGCCGCACCTCGAATACTGTGTTCAGTGTTGGGCCCCTCACTACAAGAGAGACATTGAGGGGCTGGAGCGTGTCCAGAGAAGGGCAACGGAGCTGGGGAAGGGTCTGGAGCACAAGGCTGATGGGGAGTGGCTGAGGGACCTGGGGTTGTTCAGCCTGGAGAAAAGGAGGCTGAGGGGAGACCTTATTGCCCTCTACAACTGCCTGAAAGGAGGGTGTAGAGAGGTGGGGTCGGTCTCTTCTCCCAGGTAACAAGTGATAGGACGAGAGGAAATGGCCTCAAGTTGCACCAGGGAAGGTTTAGATTGGACATTAGGAAAAATTTCTTCACCGAAAGGGTTGTCAAGCACTGGAACAGGCTGCCCAGGGAAGTGGTTGAGTCACCATCCCTGGAGGTATTTAAAAGATGTGTAGATGTGGTGCTTAGGGCCATGGTTTAGTGGTGGACTTGGCAGTGCTACGTTAACAGTTGGATTTGATGATCTTAAAGGTCTTTTCCAACCTAAATGATTCTATGATTCTATTCCTGTCATCATTTCATAACATAAAATCCCTCTCCATTGATCTCAAAGGAGGTAGAAGTAGTTTCCTAGCTTTACTTAAATAAAAAGATTCTTAAAAGTTTGCTCCACCGGTTTTTCTAAGCATATGCTAAAATAGATTTTGCAGGGCACTAACATATCAAATAGCCCAAGAAAAAGCAATACTTCTACCTCTTCAGATTTTTCTTTCCTGTCTGACATGTTAATTTATGAAGACAGCATCTTCTTTTCAACTTATCAAAAAAATGCACCTGCAAAGGAACACACAACAAATGCAGAAGTTTGTATGGTTCTGTGCACTCAGTTTCCCCGCTCCATTGTCCTGGTACAAGGACAGACTTAGGGATGCCTTTCAAGAGGTACAATGAAGACTATATATGGCCCATAGATTTGCAGAATAAGACTTGTCAAGTTTGGCCTGGAGTTGCAAAGAGCTCTGCCCTTTGTAACAAGCAAGGCCAATGCTTGCTTGTTTTTGAAGAGCTAGATGCCCTGCTATAACTTATTACAGTTTTCCCTAAAACAGGTTATTTCAGAGCCAATTTCAGCCCCAAACATGGCCAAGAAGTACAGCAAGTAAACTGTGTCATAAAAACACTGCCTTAGCATCCAAGGGTCCCTCCCCAGCAAGTGCTAATGAGTGGGTTCAGAGGTACCTATATACCTCTAGGGCACAAATTCCTGACACCGGGACCACAGACTGCTGCATGGCAGTGAGACCTGTTGGCACTACACTGGAAAGTAAAAACAGTCTTGCAAGAAAGGAGCACAGTTGCCAACCTTCAAATGCACCAGTTAAAGTGAGTAATATCGACAAGAAGAGACTACAGTTATTGTATGCAGATCACTAAAATGGTACCTCCAATGCCCGCTAAATACAGCCCCGAACATATATGCAGTGACAGGAATTAGCAAATATCCAGGTAAATTAAGCTTGGGAGCCCTTTCTCTAAACTAATGCAATGAGTGAAATAAACTACCACAGGAAGGGTTTGCACCAGGGTAGCCCTACCTACCTTTTACAGAAAAAAAAAAATTAACTCCTTCCACCAACAATAGTTTAAAATATCAAACTTCAGCTGCAAAATTAAAAGGCTCATGGGAGAACTTGTGCAGCAAAAGTCACTCTGAGGTTCAAGCATGAACCTGTCTGGTAAGAAGCAGCCTTTCCTCCTATCGTACTAAGTTTTGCCCTGACTTGTGATCAGCCTACCTTCGATCTCAGCAACTGCATCTAGTGAAACCCAAAGCAGACCCCTGCTATTAGTAAGCAAGCTTAAAGAAAGCTAGACTGCTCTCATACGCAAGTTACATCTTAACACAGTTTTGAGATAGGGTCCTGAAACAGTTACTGACATTCAGTATTCTCAGAAGCATTTTCAACAAAAGCTGGCAGTTTAGACTAAAGGAAGAAGTAAGCCTCACATCTGAGAGTGTAACAAGGTATGAAGCCTTCACAGTTATTAACACTTTATGTAGCAAGCAAATGCACACAAGGTTCTTTGCATGCCCTGACTAGGCTTAGTCTAGTGGTCAAAGCCTTAATCTCAGAGATCAAATACACAATTAAGGTGGGTTTTGTTTTTTTTAATGTGAAATGATTTCTAAAGAAATTATAGCTCCTTGTCTGCTCAGACTAAAACAAGATCTGCTACCCCAGGGACATTTTAAGTAAGTTCTGTAGCTCCTCACCATCTCAATTGCTTTGAATTCAAACTCTAAGGTGAATTCTCCCAAAGACTATTTGCATAGAATATTTCACACCAGGCTGATTTATGGATAGTATTCATTATTTCAGAATGAAGACGACAGTTCATATAGTGCTTCAGTCTTCCCCCCAATCTTTCTTTAATGCAACTTCATGAATTTTCCTGGGTTTACTTTGCAATGTGCTTCAAAATCCACAAACTTTTATATTTGTCACTACAAAACACTTAGCTCCAGTGTGGCTAGACAGGAACACATCGGTCAGTGCTGCTGTACAGCTGTGGGTTAGGAAGTCCCACAAGCCCCCTCAACACAGTTTTTGCACATTCATCCAATGTCACTGTTGGGTCATGTGGATTAGGAATACATGACAATGCCTGCAGACGTGCAAATGCTAGCACTAAACTGGCCTCATCAGGATCCCTACACAGAGCTCCAGCTCTGCTTGAGAAGTCGTGTGGCTAAACAACCTCAATGTCTGTTCTCTAGTGCAGGGCACAAGAGCTCATAGTCCCACCAGCTCTCCAGCCAACAGTCAGACACGTGCTACTCAGTACTTGAAAAGTGAAGAATTTTTTATATTTAGCAGTCCAAAGCATTACAAGAAGGAAGTGGGTAGTTATAAAATTCAAAGCCAGTATTGCTCGGCTAACCCCTCCTTCTTATTTTTACTGTGAGGGTGGTGAGACATTGGAACAGGTCACCCAGAGAAGTTGTGGATGCCCCATCCCTGGAAGTGTTCAAGGCCAGGTTGGATGAGGCTTTAAGCAACCTGATCTAGGGCAACATATCCTTGTCCATGGCCACCGGGTTGGAACTAGATGATCCTTAAGGTCCCTTCCAACCTAAACCATTCCATGATTCTATGATTATCAGCTGCCATCTCTCCTTCCACCACCCCGTACACTCCACTTTCTGCAGATGCTTGGATCACATTTAAACAACCCTTTAACTAAATTATAGGAGCAACTTTGGTCTACTGCATGAGTCTACTCATGCAGTAGACTCAGTACAGCAACAACAACTTACCATTCACAGTGCTCATTGTGCTTTTTATAGTAGGAAAACCATACAAGAGTACCCAAAAATTCTAGTATCGTCCACTTTGCCAGACCAAGCAGCATGGTCAATACCAGTATCACAGTGACCAAAGAGACCCTGGAGGACAGAAAAGGATGTCCTTTGTGTTAAATCAATCCTAGCCACAAAGAAGATGAGCCACAAGCTCTGCCAGTTTCTTTCACACAGTGTGGGGACACAAGGCACAGAAGCCATCTGTAACTGAGCTTTTCCATTTACAGCCCTCTTACTAAAAATGTTTCATCACACATTGCTGTTGCTTCAGTCTTGACAGTCGATCAGCCAAAGCTAAACTGATGGCACTTGCATCAGATCCTGCAAGTTTCTGGAAGGGAATGGCTGCAAGCTTCTGCGCAGGTACAGGCAGCTTCCTTGGTGCAGAGCTCCTAGACCTCTGGGGCTAGACCAGCACAGCAAAAGAGAGTCAGGAGACTTCAAGTTTCACCACACAGTATGAAAACACAGCAAGTTATGATGAGCTACAACAAAATATCCAACCATGTACCATGAGAGCAACTGCACAATATAGAGGTTATAACCCCAAATGACTAGAGGTCTCCCCCAACCACAAAGACTTCAAAGATTTCCCATATCCTTCCCCTGCCACCCAAACTACCTCTGAAAGGATGCAAATCACTCAGCTAAATTAACCCAGCTGCTGGTACCCAATGGCTGAGTAACAATTTCTATTAATCTTCAAGGTCTGCTTGTGAAAACAAATTATGGGAAGTGTTTAGTATTCCTCCCTATTGAAGGATAATGGAAGGTGAAGGCCCTGTGGACCTCCAGGGAGATGATCAGCGCTTTTGAGAAGCCAGCCTTTAGACTGTCCTGCTAATATAGCAATAGCCCTAGGAGTGGATTTAATTTAGGCAGTCTTAGAAAGAAGAAAAATGTATTTGCATTGAGACTTAGAGATTTTGTAACAAGGATATTTTGGAAGTGAATTTCAGGAAGAAGTAGCTCTGATGATATTATACAGAGGACTGGCAACAACCAGGGTACTTCATTTGTTTTGAGTGAGAGATCAAAGCTACTGCATCTCCAAGAGATGGTTTTGACTCATGAGAAATGATCTCTGTGTCCTTTAAATTAAGATTTAAAAACAAAGCTCATCTGGCATTTCACAGATTTTTCAGATGGGAACATTTTTTAGTGTTTTGGATTTCAAACCATTTCTTTCTGAATAAAAACTGCTTGCAGTTTTTCTCCTAGGTGTTGGGCCCACCTGTAGCCAGTGGGTGTTCAGGTCTTGAGAGCAACATAGAAGCCAAGACAGAGCAGCACTTATTACCCCCCCCCAATCTTTCTTCTTGACTTGTAACTAACTTGAAGTCATAAAAGCATTTATTTTACTAAACCAGTTGTTTATCTACATTCAATACCTCTCAGAAGAGAAGGGCCACATTCATTCCCCACCAACACAGGCTTTAGAGACCACATCTCAAAAGAAGGGAGTAACAAATGTGATTTTACTCATTTTCATTATAAGCATTGCACACGCAAACATTTTCAATTTTAATTAAAAAGCAACTCACTTGTGTCCAAATCTTTTTTTATGCTAAAGAATTTAATTTAAAAAAATTCTCCTCCCTCCCTCTGCAGTCTTTTCTGGAGTGAAATAATCCTTCAATTTCACATGAGCTACATTGTCCTTCAGTTCAGGCTTGATTATTTTACAGATTTAAGTCTTCTCCATTTCACTGTTGTTTTCTCCCAGCTTCAATGCAAGATTAGTTTGGGGAAGTATATAATAATCCATCCACAGGAAACAGCTTTATCACAGCTATTTATGAATTTTTATGCTAATTTGATTCTGAACTCTTCATTTGGAGCAGACATCTTCCTTCCCACATAAAACCAGCAGCTTTCACCTCAGTGCCTGTTGCCCACCAGTGCTACAGATTAAGAGTGAACATGGCAGCTGCAGGTGTTTGGAGTGAGAGCAAGAGTATACAACTCTTTGAAGATGATCATTGCAAATGCAAGTTTTCCACTGCAGCCAAGATGGTTACTCACAGATGAGCTTCTTTCAGAAGTGCAGGTCAGCTGCAAGTGCAGGAAATGCATTTGAACCAAGTAAACTCTTAATATCTGCTCCATTTTTGTTGCAGCCAAAACACACCTTTCTGTTCCAGGAAGTTATCCAAAAGAAAATCGCCTTCTTTTCCCCTTAAACTTTAATATTCAGCCCACCTCTTCATATAGGCACTGAGATACTGAGATCCAGCCTTCAATAAAAAAAATAATTGATAAACATTTTGCATTTTCCTCCTTTTCACATCTCTGAAGTGCCAGTAAAGAACAGGATTTTTAAACACTGAGACACTGACAAGATACTAAGCTGCAGGAAATGGAGGAGCAAAGCATCTATATCATGCACATTTATTACTCATCTTCCTCATTCCTTTGCCAGATTTGAATTGCCTGCTTTCCTACAAAGGGGCACCACTGTATCTAAGTAATCCAAAACTACCGGAAACAACCGGCTTATGTGTGGGTCTCAACTTCACTCCATCCCTCAAGGCAGCAGAATTAAGCATGTGCTACTCTTCTGAAAAAGGCAGTCAAACATTAACTTCTTTATTTGCACGTGAAGCATGGCCAAACACAAACCACATGTAGAAAAAACATGAAGACCCTGTCAGGTCACATTAGACCACTTTCTTACAAGTAAAACAAAAGATGTCGTGACAGAGTTTTGGTGAAGAGGAAGAGAGGAAGGTTTCATTGAGTCAAACACCAGTTTAAAGAAAGTTGCCAAAACCTTAAAAAAGAAAATCATAGCACAAAATCAACAACATAAAAATGAAGCTTTGTAAATCTGAGGGGGCCATATCTGTTCACTATAGCGGTTACTGCTAGATGTGGCATACAACAGCCACTAGTTTCTTCTGATCCATCTTTCTCTAATAAGAACTGAAGTGCCTAACTGAAGGAGAAAGTCTGCGCAAGTGCATCCTGCTGTGCGGGGCACAACGCCTTTACAGCCTCAGCACTTCTACTTGCAATTGGTGTCTGGCAGGAAGACCTCTTAATGGAACAAAAACAATCCCACTGTCTCCAAGTACATGACACCCCACTTCATCTGGAAATCTATTGTCAACAGAGGGAAGGTACTGATAATTGGTGAGCAGCAGACAATGCAGCTTCAAGTGTGCAGCTCAGAACAAAGCTGTGCACTGGGAAGAGATGACAGCCTTCAGCTGATGTCTTACTATTACCTCGTTCAGCAGAAATTGAAAGTATTTTCTCTCCTTCCCACTTTTACATGATACCAGATTTAGCATGATAAACCTTGAAGTGATAGCTACAGAAAAAATATTAGGAAAATGAATTAGGTTTATATTTGCATAATTTCCCACAGTAGTTTATCACAACTTTACATTTCCCCCAATGGTACATTACATCATGTTAACGGTGTTGGAAACTACAACAAGAACAAGGGCTGCAGGAACACAAGGTACCACATCAGATATATACCCAAGTTCCCACAGAGCTAACAAATTAGAAATTCCTGAAAAACCCATGGATGGTTATGTCAATAGAGGGTTTCTGGAAATATCACGGGGCCTCTGTCCTTTCCCTTCAACTGTATGGCCCTGCTTATGCTATTAGTGTTCTCTTTAAACAAGCAACACTCAGGAATTATGAACCAGATTTATAACAGAGTACTAGGAGCATCCTCAGCCCTTCTTCAAGAAGAGAAAAATACTGACACCTGTTGTGTTATTTATGAAAGCTTTTTGTTCCATTTTTGAAGAATGGTGTCCTCCTTTCACAAAAAGGAGTCAGCAGGCCCAAAACTGCCATATAAACACACACAACATTGGTTTGAATTTGCTATGCGCAGGGAGCAGCACCCAGTTGTGCTTTGCCAGAAATAGCTAGGAAAGACAACTAGCCCAACACCACCAGCCGCTGTTTTCTTTTCACTTGGATCTCTGCTAGCAATCAGCACGCCATGGCTCCTCCCAGTCAACATCTAATTGCACAAAAGAGGGGTAACAGTGGCTCTACCGGAGCTGCATTCCCTTCTCTGTTACAGGACATCAGTATCAGAAAAACCAAAGTTTAGCTACACAAGCAAGTGCCCTCCAGAGTTACCTTCCACAGCTCTGCCTTGCTACCTGCCTGCATCCCTCCTCTTTGAGGAACCTCCTCCCTTACTCTAGGAATGAGGACTTCTTCCAGGCTCATTTGCTTAAGTTTGTTTGGTATTGGTTTGTTTCACTGCTAAATACCAAAACCTTGGCATGAAAATGAAGAATTATGAAACCATTTCAACAGTGTGTCAGGAACATCTACTTGTACCAATGCCTTAAATGGTGTTAATGCAAAATACAACATACAAAGATGAGAACCTATGGAAAATTAAGTACTTCAAGTATGGCAAAAAAGCTACAAAAAAGGTAAAAGGTTGCTGAATGCAGAGTTACTCAAGGCAGCTTTTTGCGTGTTTTTACTATAATTTCAGGCCTATTTCCAATTTTATCCTATAACCTACTAATTTATTCCTCCCCCACTGATCTCAATTTTTCTTTCTGCTAGGTTTAAAACAACATTTGGAATTTTCTATGGTTACACAATATCTGAGAGAGAGGTTTGCATTGCTTATATCTAGTTTAAATCCCACACATACTGTTTACTGCAATATTTGCCTCCTCTAAACACCTATGAAGTTGAAAAGGAGCCATTACACATTCATCATCAGAAGTGTGGATCTGATTTATGTAATGAAAGATAATGATCACATTCCAAACTTACTAGGGAGATGTACAAACAATAATAAAATATTTTGTGTATACACCAGGTTGCATTTTACTCACAAGCATGACAGCCCAATGTCATACAAGATTTTTTCCCCTCCCTCCAATGTTCAATGTTTTAGAGATCACAGGAAAAGTACTTCTTGCATTTCTGCCAAATGAACTTAAATACCTTTTGGTTTTCACCCTACACTATTTTAGACTGTCTGTAGTCCTGGAATGTTTGTTAATCCCTAAATCAGCCCTACTTCAATCCCCTGATGGGCCCTCCAACCCATCATCTTACACTTTTTGACAGGTACTTCTTCTCAAGAGCAGAGAGCTAACTCGCACTAGTAATCAGTATTTTCAATACCAAGTGTTCAAGACTTGCTTGTTCTTCCCCAGAAACAACACTCAAACTCACAGAAAAAGCCCTCCCACACAGATTTTTCCATCCTATGACCATGGTCTCATCTACAGGAGGTCACCAGTGTTTACTATCCCATGCTTTCTCCCTGCTTCTCACATACCTCAAAAATACACAATGAAGTTCAGCCCCAGACAGTGATCAAATGGTATTTCTTCACAGGAGCAATAAGCAGCTATTTAATTAAACAAAAAACAGCTCTATCCTCAAATTCTTAAGTAAACACATAGTGTGATGATCACCATTAACGGTTGGTACTGTTCAAGCATTGCTTAGTGACTCTGCGGAAGAACTGTGTGTTAATGCTTTAGAAAGGGATTAGCTGTTTGCTAGCTGTGGGTGAAAAGCATGTTTCAGAGATGAGGCACAGAAGGGCCCAGACTTGTTGTTGGGAGGAAAATACTGCAGAAATTGGACTGTGTAGGTGAATGTTGGGTGGGGGAAAGGAACAGGATCTGAACAGAGTTTACCTATAGACTGCAGTACAATGGAGGAGGGAAGAGACACAGATTATTCACCAAAACAGAGTCCTACTGCCAACCACTCCTTTAGGCATCACCTTAGATAAACCTTGGCTAACAGCACAAGATACCAGAGCTGGCTCAAGTAGCACTCTGCTACACTGCAGCATAGAGGAATTAGGGGAAGAGCAGGGCCTGAGCTGGAAGTTGATGCAAGGGAACTGACAGAGATAACCTGACAAGCAGATGAAGACAGATTCAAAAAACTACTAAAACGCAGAGGTTTTGAACTAGCCACACTTTTATTCTATGAAACTATTGCAAAATATTCCCAATTCTTCTAGTCAGAGGTACCTCTTTCATTGCAAAATTAAAGAGCAAACCATACCTGAGTCAGAACATCCAGCTGTCCCATAATATGCTCCAAGGTATTTGCGAGACTGGTCTCCTCCTCTTGCTGTGCATGGTTCCTACCAGAATCCTGAGGTTTTGTTTTCTTAAGATGAACACCACAATCCATTTCTGATTGCTAGAAAAAACAAACAATCTGCTATTGCAATGCAAACAACTGGAGAAAGATTGCTGTTTCAGGGAGCATAAACAGTAAAGAACAGTTTATGTTGGGACAGTCTATGCAATTAAAAATGGCAAAAGAGAACAGGAATTGTTTATTCTTGCCACAGCTGTAAAGAGAAAAAGCTGCTGCAGACTTGTCTGTCTTTACCAGCTGGAGGGAGGGGTTTTTTTTGGGGGGGGGTTAAACCTTCATGAGGAAAGGCAAGCCTTAGATAATAATCTTGAAGCAATCCTGCAAGGTTCAAGTTTTGTATGTGCAAAGAGCTTTGGCATGCTTATGTGGTACACAGGCATAGACTGTACAGGTAAACGAAGACTTATGGGAGCCACGTGGAAGTACGACATCCAAATTATAAGAATTAAGCAAGCTACTCAGAGGAGTCCAATTATTTCACTCCAACAGTGCAGGAAAAGCCTCTCTCCATGTTTGGTAGTTGTAAGAAGGCAAGGATGCAGTACCGTAGTTAAGTTCAGCAAAAGCAAGATGTTCCAATATGCATTAAAACAGACAGTTTTGATTTAGTCATTTTAATTTTGTTTATATCTTGAACTGGTTTTCCCTCCTCATTAATGTTAAGAACAAGTTTACTTTGAAGTTTCAATTTCAACTGTTTTAGTTATGCAAGCTTGAATATTTCATTCAGAATAAATTTTTAAAAGCACAAATAGATCTTTACTAGCAAACTTATTCTTCTTTCCTTCCCTTTCAAAATGGTATCTTTCTTCTGGAACAAACATTATTTGCATTATTTATCTGCATTACCACCAGTAGGAGTTCAGAGAAGTTTATCTAACTAAACAAGGTGGCCAACTGATTAAGCAATTGCAGACTTAAGTTTCTCAATTTACAGTAACAGACAAGATTTGAATCTAAAGGCAAGATCACAGCATGCAAAACAGTTCTCCATGGCCCGATGCCTGGTGCAGCTCCATCCCATGCACTTATTACTCACATAAATGACTGAAGTTTGCAAATCAACAAAGCAGCAAGGAATTCTGACAGATTGAAAAATGGTCTCTAAGTTCTCCCGCATGTACTTTTTCTAAGCAAGAAATAAAGAGTTGCTTCCATCTCTTCTCTCATATGCACTACTATGAATACATTTCTCATCAGCGCTGTATTGATTTACCTGCTATCTCTATATTTCATGCCAGGTGTATGCAGATGTGCAACTAAGCTGCAACAAGACTTCAGGCCAGCTCACATAACTTTAAACCCAAAACTGTTTAGTGCATTATGAAGATATACACACACACACATATATGCGTATACACATACACACAAAAAATATATATTTAAAAATAAATATATATTAAAAAAACTTGTGCTGCTGGGAGTCACTGATTTAGACCACAGAAAGACTCCCAAGGCTGAGGTCCAGCCCAAGTTAGGCAAAATAAGCAATAAGCAGTGCAAAGAACAGAAACATGACTACATAGGGAAGCTGGAGACTGGGAGGAAAGGGGGTGTAGAAGAAAAAAAAGAGGTCACAGCAATAGAGAACATCTTCCTGCTGTCCACTAACTGCTATTAAGGGCCAATCATTCTTCCAGACCCTGCCAACCAAACTATCCTCATACAGCCAAGCATCGCAAGACCAGTTTTGCATAAGGAGTAGGAAAGAAAGGGAAAGGTTTAAAGGATACATATAACAACTGCTCCAAAAGGGATCACCGTGCTATACCACAGGCTTGGGATACAGCTGGGTATCCGCTGGTACCAGCCACACCAGCCTCCGCTCATTTGCTTCCTCCCTCTTGCTTTGATAATTTGGATTATCTACAGGCCCTAGGCCAACACAGCCCACACTCCAGGTCACATTGCACAGCCCCAGCATGGGAGCCACACTCCAACTACTGCTGTGCTGCAGGTAGCCCAAGAGCCACATGTTGCTCACTGATGCATTGATTTAATCAACTAAAATATGCTCTTGCAGAGATGAGATAAAGCCAGCCTTACAAAACTGCTATTTGCTGTTCAAATTTAAAAGTAAAACCAAAAAACCAAAACACTGCTTTTCAATAGGCAATTAGCATTAAAAAGCATGTTTTCTTGTTATTTTAAGGCTGACTATAATATTTTGATGATATAACTTTAGGCCAGTCAATCATGGCACAGCAGAAATTTGAGTGAGCTAACACTGCATACAACCTGCACTTAAAAACCCCAAATGATGATGAGCTATCCACTTCAAAACCCATTAGAACAAGCTGACTCACAGAAGCAGAAAAATGACTGTACCAACATATTTTCTCCCTCTATCTTTATAGCATATGTCAGACAGCTTTTCATAAAAAGCTGCTAGGTTGAACTCAGAGTTGATATTCTCTTTGCTACAGTCCACAGAGTTTAAGAGTCTGGCATATTTGCAAGGGCAATATTGCATAGATGTTTCCACACCTGATGCTTTAGCAGTCAGGTGGTCCCTCATCATGTCAAGTTGAAGCCAGAGGTGGCAGCAGCTGTTTGTCACTGATGCTACATTCTGCTGATCAGCTCACAGGCCATGTACCACCCCCATGAAAAGCCAAGCAAGCCACCTCCACAAAGCCTGTGCGGGCTCCTGAAGGCACTCTGGTGGCAATACTCCCAGGAACAGAAGTATATCTACATTTAAAAATAGAAGCATGACAGTATGGCATACTGCCCCATTTCAACCACAGCTACTCGAAAGGTTGCTTACAGCCCAACATCATCAAGAAGATAACCTGTAGCTCATACTTTCAGCAATGAAGTTGTGAGTTAAATCATCTGTCTAAGCCAGGGACACATTCAGCCAGCAAATAAAAACCTATGTCAATGTATCATGGAGAGTGACTTCCAAAAGGGAGGCTTCTCAACTGACCAAGGTCTTTGAATATTCAGTTCTAGGAACACGCACATCCTACCTAGCCTTCCCTGCCACAGCAGGTGCAAAAAACAAGTATCCAACACCCACACCTACAGACAGCACTTTGAATCACTGCCCACAAACAGTCAGGCAGAGAAGCTGAAGTCAGTTTGCTCTAGGTTCTTACTCATCCCACCCGCTCTGATGGCATCAAGCTGCAATCTGAAGTCTGGGACACATCCAAGTAGGCTTCTCAAAGAGGGGCTCTATATACAGCATTCAACAAGGGTTAAGCCTGGATTTGTTCAATGTAGGCATGTCCAGCGCAAGGTGGAGCTCACTGAAAATGCCTGCAAGACCTCAGCTAGCCACACACAGAAACACTGCAAGCCATAAATGCAACCCACGATGTACAGAACAGGAGGACAACAGCAAAGGATCTGCTGACAGCCAGCCCAGCCAAGGTGGACATGCACACTGCTGCATCTCAAAGGCACAGCACTTTTTCACAGGTTAAAGCAGAGCATTTGCATCCATCTGGATCAGATTCACTTGACTAATTTCAACTCACTTTTTTTGAAGAGGCTGAGGAGCCCAAGTAGGTATATTTGTACTGACACTACCCAGAGCATGTCCCTCTGCTACCAGGTAACAGAAGCCTTGTGAACAGAGGGGAACAATGATACCATGGCACCAAGGAGAGAAAAACTGGTTTTGTTTTTTGTTGTTGTTGTTGTTTTGTTTTTAATCCTTTCAGATTTCTCATGGCAAAGTTTTGGGGTTTTTTTGTACAATCAAGGAAAGCTTTGCCTGCTAAGAAAACACAACTGGGACTTCACAGGGCTGATGCTGGGGCATTTCACAGGTATCCTAAATCCAAATGGACACTCAGAATTTTGTTTGACATTAATTTTAGAAAGCTGCCAAACATTTTGATGAGCTCAAACACACTCTTCATTAAAAAATTGGAAAGACTGCAATGCTCAGAGGGACAGGTTGTCTGCCATAAGCACCTACCTGGACTTCTGTCGTAGTTCAAATACAGCAGTGACACTGGCTGGAGCTGCATTATAAAGGCAATAAAGCTGCCTCTACCAAATCATTAGTACAGCTTCCAAATTTGACAGTGGCAAGCATCATTGTAGGGTTCTTCAGAGGAAGCTTTGCCCTTTACATTTTAACAAAAGAGGGAAGTGTTTGGAAACTTTCCCTTAACAGCCAGACTACAACTTGTACTTACCACTACCTTAATAGCCAGTATATTTGAAAGAAAACGTGCACCCACGTGAGGGAGAATTGACTTGCCCCCAGATTGAAATTTTTTCAAATTTTGTAAGAGAGGATTAAATCATCCCTCCTATCATCCGTAAGAATGAACAAGAAAACCCTCACAGACCAAACTACAGCCACTCTTCTAATAGTAATCTATATCATGTGGTGAGCCAGCCACTAGTGATTTAAATTCTAACAGATTTTGAAAAACATTGCAAAAATATAGAAAGAGCCCTGAAATATGCATCAGCTTCATGACAGTCTCAGTACTTATGAGCATCACTATTAGGGAGAGACACCTGTGCTCCCATCTGACTCACCTGCAAGGTAAAGTGCCAGCTGAATCCTGAGGACAGGCAGCAGAAAATGACACTGCTGCAGAGGTTTAATCTATTTTAGTCAGAGTTCAAGTGGGCCATTTATTGGGCACAACCAAACAAGTGCATTTGCCATTAAATATCTTATTACAACATCTGCTTATTAAGCACTGGGAGTATAGTGAGAAGCAGCTGAACATTAAAGGAAGAATAGATGAGCAGTTTCAGAATACAATACAGCTCTCAGTGACAAAGGGAAAACAGAAGTGATTTATTTATAGCAACCACTTAAAGACAGCACAGTGCAACTACTTGGGGGAAGGGGAAAATTAATCAGCCTTCATTCCAGAGGTCTCTTACTGAGCCTCTTATGAAAATTCTTCTGGCTAAACAGCATTCTGGCCAGCTATTATAGGGCTGATCAGGGGGTGGGAAGCAAGTATTAACTACACAACACATGTACATCTGTAGTAAAACTGCAAGGGACAATAAAAAATGCCATTTTGCTTTCTAAATGGTGATATTTAGAAGATATGTTGACAGGATAACTACCTACCTGAATTTTACACCTACTAATAAAAAGTAGGATTCTTACAATTCAATCCAGAGGAAATATTTATTTTCCCTTCTAACTTCAACCCTCTCCACTGGAAGGGAGGAACTGAGTGGTGCGAAGGGGTAGGTTTCAGCTCTACCTTAAGTCCCTTTAAATCAATTTCCACAGTGTATCTACTGTTTGGGGTTTTTTGGGTTTTTTTGTTGTTTTTTTTTTTTTTTAAGAGAAAATTAATTCTTGATAACATCATATTCAAGTATCTAGAAAGATGGCATTCCCTTTAAGCAACACATACATCCAATGTATTCAATTCAATACAGACATCCAATGTATTAAAATTCACTAAGTGCAATAAAATTGACTGTCTTAGCTGAAAAAAATTCCCCTAGAAACAACAGAGGAGCAGAAAACTCCCAAAGGTGATGTACACTGTTTATTCAGACCCCAATTCTACTAATCCAAATGAGACAGAAATACCATTTTAAAAGTATTCTATTTCAAGGAGTCATTTTCACCACAGGTAAAGTGATATTTTAAATGTGTTCCCAGAGAGCAACAGTGACATCCAGTGGAAGCATATTAGCTTCAAGGTAAGCTCCACAGGAAGGTCAGATGGAGTACACCATGCTAGATTGGAGGACTCATTAAAAACTGAGACATAACCTCATTTCTCCCTGCTACGTACAAAATATCATTGACTGAACACAGCTCTCCAAGCACAAGCACATTTCTCTAGACTGGAAAAGCACCCCCTCTTCAAGGCAGCACTGAAATTTCTAGAGCAGTCACATTCTTCAAGAGTTGCATTACTCCACATCTACTGTCCAGCCCAGCATAGGTAACAACTAGAATTTAAATACAAGTTGAATTTGTTTTGTGAAACAATTCATAGGACCATTCATCCCTACTCATCTCTTATTTCAGGATTCAAGTTGTGATAATAGAAGGGGATTTGGGAGGGAGGGGGAGAGAAAGAGAAGGGAGGTGAAAAGAACATTACTTCCCTTTCATTTTTGTTTGCATTTTTGCTTCACACCAAAAGGTAAGTTGGGTTAGATAAGCAAGAGGCCAGAAATTATTTAGACAGAACCCTTCTCTCTATCGGTGCTACTAAAAATACCAAGTTAAAACATTAAAACTTGGCACCTCTACAGTAACAGCCATGTTTCACCATAGACCCACAAATGTTAAGTCTGTGATAACCCCAAGAAGAAGTAGAGTTAATAGGTACACCTCAAACCCCTTTAAATCCCAAGGCACTCTTGTGCCAAAGCCCAAGTGAACCACTGGCAGAGGCAGGTGGATGGAGTAAGGTTTGTGTAATTTAAGTGAAGTAGTATCATACCATCCAGCTTCGTTGGCCAAGCTGCCAGAAAGGAAAGAAAAAGGGGTAACAACTAATGGCCAGCTACAGCACTCAAACACGCATGAAGCCAGCCTATCCATACATAGATGACTGCACTTGGACTGAAATTTGCATTTGCTTTCAGAAATAGTAGGATCCTATCTCTGCAAGTGATGCTGTCCAGCAATCTCTGGCCAAGAGCAGGTCCTCACCCTGCTCCTGCCTGCCAGAAGGGAAGAGCTGTTCCCCTCCTGTGTTTCAGTGACCTTGCTCTTCTGGTTCACTGTCTGTTGGTCTGCTTAACTTATCTCTATACTCTGTAAGTGTCACTTTTAAACCAAGACAGACATTAGTATCATGGTTTTTGAGGTAACTTCAGGTAACAAGCATCTATGTGGACTGCTAAAAGCATCCGAGCTACATGCTGTCCATGCTTTTCAGTTGGTTTATACTGAGCACCGCTGAGATCAGGCTCATGGCTTTTTGTGCTATGTGATCTTTGTTTTATACAAAAAGTTGAAGGAAAGTAGATCCCTGCACCGATTCCTAAGGAGGAGTGTATTTGGCACTGGAAGGAATAGAAATCTGATAAGCTCTGGCAAAGGGGATCACCACAACCCAAAACCAGTAAGGAATGTACCTCTAATAAAGCTAGAGTTTCCAAATGACTAGTAATTAATGCAATATTACATTAATTCACAGTCTTACTAAGGAAAGATGCTAAAATAATAGGAACTAATTTTCAATAGCAAGCTCCTCTCCAATTTGGTTACATTTTAAATAGCTAAAGAGCCCTCTACAAACATCAAAGAATGGGAAAGTTTCACACATATTACATTTCTAAAAGCACAAATAGAATTTCTGTGATGAGTGAAAATGGGAAACAGTGATGCCAGACATTGAAAGCCCAGTTAAAGAGTGCATGGACAGGTGAAACTTAATGACTACCAGCTGTTTTTTTAAAACTAAAGCAGGTCTTTATTTATTGAGAAGGAAAAGCTAAGGGTAGTCTTCAGCCTTTTAGATGTGTCTTTTCCTACTTCATATAGGCATTTTACCTCCCTTAACCAGTTGTCCGCTCCCATCAGTCCTAGTGTTTTCTTAGGAGATACTAAGAGGTCTTCCAGAACTTAGGATGGAATAATTAAGCTTTGTTGTACAGGTGATGCTCAACTGCCTATCCTAACACTGCTCCTGGAGAATAACAGCACCAAAAATCTCAGAGGACCAGTTCTGTGTGGAAACAAGCCTCTATAGGAACAAAACGATAAATGACAACCATTGGTAAGAAGTTTCACCAAGAATTGAACTACTGTTCCCTGGCCCTGTTTAAGATTGCTCTTGGGAAAAGTTCCTAAGAAAAAGCAGCCAAACACTGAAAAAAAGTGTTTATCTTCAGTCTTGGGTTATCCAGCTACAGGTTCTTTTACACTAAAAGCAACAGTCTCCAAGGCAAGAAACACTACACACAGTGATCTCCTGAAGTGTGAACAACAGCTTCCAGCTCATTTTCTTCATCAGAATCACTTGCCTCTTTCTAATGAAATATGTATATGCTATGCAACTTACATATCATGTGCATGCCTATGTATGTTACCTATTTGTAAATAATGCATGTTATGTATATATAAACGTATGCAGACACGCATATTATAACATGCCCATTTGTTATTACTCTTGCTTGAAGTTTGGATTTTAGCAGACAAGTTTGAGATCTTAGAAACTTTTAAAGCTTGAGCCACCTTCATCCATCTCAAAGCTGACACAGAATAACAGCTTGGAAAAAAATACAAATCTTGCCTCCATCTCTTCTCTTTGAATTATGACTCAAGCATTAAAACAAGCCACATACAGCAGCAACCTAAGTGGGTGAATTTACATTAATTAGCCTGAGATGCTGAACTTAAAAGACAATTTTTATTCTGACCAATAATGACTTGTCAGGGCTTGCCTTACTGTTCCAGAAGCCTTAAAGAACATACCTATTTGCTGTAAGGTGACAGAAATTAAGAGCTGATCCTCTTATTTCTGCAAAAAATCTTGTCAAACCAGAATACAAGGGAAAACAGCTGTAGCAACATGGCTGCTCCCATCCACTAAGGCCAAAGCTGTTGCAGGTTGTTGCAGTCATTCAGAGCCTCTTGGGAAGCCAAGCTGAGGGTGCCTATACCCTGTCTTTTCCTCTCTCAAGTCCCTCATCAAGACAAGATATGAAAACTCTGATAAACCGTCTGCAACAATGTGTAAAAAATGTTAACACAAAATCAGAGAAGACATAAGCTTTCACTTGTTTGTCATGCACACCCTCCTCTTCTTACATTGACCAGATCAAGAGAAAAGCAAACCCAAAAGTTTCAGGGGAAAAGAGCAACAACATAGGAGCAAAACCCATCAGCTTGTGAAAAATTCAGTTTCACACAGCAACAAGAAAAAAGCTGAGATAGAGTATTAGAGAGCTAGCCATTAACAGAGGCTTTCTGGAATATCTTCCAGAAAGAAGCTCTGCTGTTAGCTGTTTGTGAGGTAGACACTTTAGTGGAGTGAGAGAAAATAATTTATTTTACTCTGATGCAGCCTCACAGTCAAATTAAGATGCAGAAAATCAGTGAGATCTGCAGTGAAGCTGCACAAAGAGCACAGTCAACTGATACAGCTATCCAGTTCTGCTCAGATAAACTCAGGCTTCCTGATATGAAGACACCTGGTACTGTTGCTAGACTTTATTCTCCAATGAATTAGAGCTAGACTAGAGCTCAGTTGGATCCAGCCTTTTCAGTGATGAAACCAAGGGGTTACTCCCTCAGGGGCTACCCACAGAACAGATGATGCAACACTGATGCCTTCCTGCCTGATGTTCTGGGCTGGAACCAGGTTATCTGTACCACAGTGAAGGAGTTCAGATAGGACTGTAGACACACAATGCAAGACAAGAACGTGTTAACTTTTGTTAACAAGAAGGTGTGTTTATAAAGGAATGGGCAGCGTGCTCTTTCTGGCCCACGTTAGCCATAGTTCCTACTAACCACACTACCACAATGGGAAGAATGATTATTTTCCCAGAGTCTGAAGATGCTGAATCAGGCAAGAAGAGATCAAGCAAACATTCTCAGCTAGCCAGGCTTGCTCATCATGACAGCTCCCTTAGTCAACTAAGGGTCTGGTACCTCTTGGGGGTTAGAGTTCATCCTGCTCTAAACCTCTGGTTTCCAGCAAGGTGAGTGGAAGACACCACGGGCGCACACTTCTTGCACAGTAAGAACTAGCTGCTCTTACTAAAAGAGGAACATGAGCAATGAAAGAAAATTACATGCTTATGGCTCTCACAAGGTTTACAAGCATATTCTCTTCAGGCACAGGCCAAGGTATCCACACCACAAAGGAGGGAGAGGAAAGAAGCCTTTTCCTCTGTTCCTGTTGAACCTCTGTCTCCTTGCAAAAAAAAAAATGAGGTCACATGTTGCAATAGGCTTACATGAGCGGGCTTCCTTCAATGAAGGAAGAGTGAAGGTTAGGCAGCTATGAGTAACCATCTGCAACTGCACCGCTTGTGAAGGATGTGGGGAAGAGCTCCTGAGCATCGTGTGATCAGTTGTAGTAAGACTCCTGCCCATCCCTATGAAGCTTCTGCTCGGACAGCCAAGCAGGGTAGAGAACAGTGGAAACATCTTGAGCGCTCATGACACTGTTGTTCTTTTAAGTAAATAATCTACCTACCTACTCCAAGAGGAAGACAATCATGTACCAGACTAAAGCTTCCTGGAGTAGGAACGCATCCTCAGAAAAACAATGTGACATGCAGATCAGGAAAAACAATCATTTTGCAGACCACATTTATCCTGAAGGCTGAAAGTTGGATCCCCTGCTGTTGAATACAGGATTCCTCCCTTACAACTCTTAAAAATAAATAAATAGAAGGGGGCAGAGGAGGTGCAAACAACAACACACATTCACATCCAATTGCGAAGAGTTGCAGCTCTGTGCAATGAAACTGCTTCCCAGGACGGGATTTCACAGCAAGAAAAAAAAAGAAAAAATGTACAAGAGTATTCATAAGTATTAACGGATGCCAAAATTAGAGATAGTTACCAATTTGGAAGCCAAAAGGTCAAAAGAAGAAAGGCACATCTGGCCCATGAGTAACTCAGGAGGAATTTATTTACACAAGGAACAAGCGGCTGACAGAATGAACTTGTTGCAGTCAGCACAGAGACCACGGGCTGAGCACAGGAGGCACCCAAGGTCACCAAACACAAAACAGAACCAGCAAAGGAGAGAGGTAGAGTCAGCTTTGGACATTCAGTTATAGGCCTCAGGCAACTTTATGATCAGATGACATTGTTTTGGAATTAGTCTCCAATCCTATTCAACAGAACTATTTTGGAAAAATAGCCATTGAAGAAATAAGCACAGTCCAATGTCTGGAGAGAATTTTAAACCCAGCAATGTAGGAAGAGGCCTAAATGCCTATCTTAACCTAAAGACACATTTTAAGGAGTCACAGGTTACTTGTTTAAAAGTCCTTTCCACTGAAGCACTGCTCTTCCCAAGCTTAACTTTGTGCAGTCTGCTATGCCATTAGCTTTCAAATTTGGTAGCTCCACAATTGAGGACCATTTAACTTCAAAGGAGCTAAAGATACTTAAAACATGTGCTCTTGAATTTCAAAAGAGCAGAAAGACTTCTTGGCAAGAGAAACACTTCCCCATCACCTGTAAGCTTATGTTCTGCTGTACCTGTACCTCTCTCACCAGGATACCCTTAGCTTGAGATAAACAGACTACACGCAACCCTTGTGGACTGTGCATTTCACTGCCTTTTGGACATCTGAAGCTCCCACTCCCCCTGTTCAAGATAGCTTTGCCTCTGAGGTACTGCCACACAAACACATTTTAAAGTATTTTTCTCTAGAAAGCTTATGTAGAGGCTTAAAGTTTCCTCATCAGCCTCCTCCTTTGCAAAGTAGTATTTTGCACAAAGAGTTACAATATGCCTAAAAAAGGGTTATGTTTAGACTTGAGTAAAGAATCTCTGTATCAATGAATATCTCCTATTTTTTGTAATATTGCATTAAAAACTATTTACCAACTTAGCTTATATTACAATGTTTTTACTCAATTTTCAGCGTACAAGTTTAAACACCCAAGCACTTTCTAACTGTCCATGTGACATCAACTGTTCAGCATTTGCTCATAACACTTGACCATACATAGTCGTCTTGGAATTAGTTGAGAATAGCAGCAAGTCTGTCACATAACGAAACAAGTGTTCTTGTATACTCACATCAGCTGTAACCACATCAACATGTACGAAGCTTTCTTTGTATTTGGGGAAAAAACCCACCACCAAATCCCCAAAATAAAACACATTATCTGCCCTCTCTGGAAAGAATACATTATATGATGAATATTTTCACAACATAGCAGATCCATGAACATGTCCTTTGATCTGATCCTACACAAATCTTCATACAGATAGACCTGTATGCTTACAGTTACTGACCCCAGGACAAGCATAAGAGCCCATATTTATGACATCACATGCAAAATCTATACCTCTTATTCTGACTTTCCTTTAGGTCCTCACCACTCCACCACTCAATATTGCAGCTTAAAGCATGAATTTACTCTTACGCCTTAGATTCTAAGTCCAAGCAAACACAAATGCTTATAGGATCAAGACACAAGACTAGAAGACTTCATTTCTTCCCATCAGCTTCACACAGCATGTATCACAAATGCTTGCCCTCAACTTCAGTTTTCAAGGCAATTATGCAACACTTAATGGCAACAATCATTAGCTTATAATTTAAGACTAAGCATTTATTTCAGAGCTACTGTAGTTCTGATGTAACATTTAGAGTCTCACATCTACACTAAGATATTTATAATTCACTTCTGACAGCTTTAGTGTTTTCTTTATCACACTTTCATGTCTATGCTTTTACACCATAGTCATGACTGCAATTCCTGCTCATCATGAGCTTCTCTTTCATTTGCATTAGTCCTTGCATGGAGCAGTTTTACTTTCAAAGCAAGCTGCATCTCCCAAGCCTCATATATTTACAGAAAACACAAGAAGGTGGGCAGAGCAACTTTGAAGTTCATGCCTATTGTTGCAAACAAGCCCAGTACCCTGATTCATAATGAACTTTAACCAATGGCCTGAAAAACCAGCATCTTCTAAAGGCTCCAGTCCCCCTCTGCCTATGGAAGTGAAAATTGGTTTAGAGCAAGTTTGTTTTCAAGCTCACCAACCTTGGCAGTGTTCCATGCCTCTTATCCCACAGGTTATTTAGGATTCTTTTTTTCTTCCAATTCATCTTGATGACAAACTGGTTTTGATGTCTGTGTTCAGTTATCCTTTCTTAGCACTTGCACATTAGTCTGACTCTCCCCATGAGAAACTGGATACTAAACTGAGTGTTTTTACACAGCTGCTGTTTTGATTAGTCTTTGTGCTTTCACAATGCTTAAGAAAAAAATTATACAGCTACACAGGAGGGCATAAGCTCTCCTTGGAAAAATATTCCCTCTGACTTAAGTAAACAGTGGAAACAGATTCAAGATGTGTCAAGAATAGCATTCACGTGTTTTAGGGGTACAAAACCAAATAACCTATATGCTTGTTTTAAACATAGTTACATCCCAAAAAGTCTGCAAAATCTCAGTATTATTCAAGAAGTGGAATCCTGACACACTAACGCAGCAGTAGAGAAAGATGAAGCAGCTTCACTTTTCATTGAAGGTAAAGGTGACCTCAGCATGAAATGAAAGGCCACAGGTGGCAGCTTCAAGTCTGATTCTGATGGGAAAAAAAATAGCTGATCTCAACTACACAAAAACCACTTAAAGAGTACTTCATTATTAAAAACCCAAACATTTTGCTCAATACAAGAAGGAACCGAATATATAGTGAAATTTAAGTCTTGCAGTAAGTTGTAGCAGTGACAGTACTCTTTAAGAGTCCAGCATAATACATTTCTAAAAGATAAGTCATGAAATTCACTTGAAAGAAAAGAGTAGACTGCCATGAATGGACAAGTTATTATGGAGCCAAGATTTCCATGCTCAGGTTATACTTATTCCGTAAAATAAACCAACCCATTTTCAAATATATCAGCTTCTTCCCAACAGCAAAGAACATTTCATATCAATTCCAAATTTAAACTTAGCCTATGTTATTCAAAACAGGCTCTCAGAGTACATTGTTTATTCTTCCCCTTCTAACTTTAGCCATTATAACTGCCTTAATATTAAAGCTTTGCATTCCTAATAACCTCATACACAAGGATATTGAGTACTAGTCATATTGTTGCATTTCCATTCTCATGAAGTGTAGTGAGCTCTTAGTACAGACCAGGTATAGGCTCTAGCATGCTACATGATTGTTCTTGTAACAGGCAGCCACAATACAGCTAATATCCCCCAAAAATTTAGACTATACTGGCTTTGGCAGCACCAGACTGTGTGACACGACAAAAATGGAAACTCCACTCCCTTATAGCAGGACAGAGCTGCACCACGCTTTCAAGGCAAAACAATGTTCTTAACTGCATAAAAGAGATCACATTGTTAAGCTTCATCAACAGACTTAATCAATTAAGGCATTGGTCTTAGTTGTGCCAGGTAGCGCCTAAGCTCTCCATTGCAACCACCTTCACTCCTGCTTTTTAACCAGGGATAATTTTACTGTTGAATGCATTCAAAGGTTTAATTTACAAGTCTCTATTCATGCTCATAGCTAGTCTGACAGATCTAGTGGAAGCATCATTTGTGTTATTCGGACCAAAAGACAATACCACATTTGCCCAAGGAGTAAATAGGAAGGAAGAATCCTACTGACTATCACGCAATTTGATCTTCCATAAGTTGTGCATAACACAGTAACTTTCCAATACTTTTTATATTCAAGTAGTACTGCTGGGATCAGCAGCTCCCATGCTGCATGCCCAAGCCAAAGGCTGCATTTGGGTGGCAGTTCAAAATACTCACTCCTTTGAAGTAATTTAGGTCCCCAAACCAAAGCATGTCTTTTCCACATGACTCAGCATGGATTCACTTTGCCCTCTGTAAAAACACAGCACCTGGTCCAAACCAATATATTACACCTCAAATAATTTGCAGTGCCCTGTTTCCTATAGGCTCAGAGCATGAGTAGAGCAACCCCTTGTCAACCAACACAACATGACATGGGTTTGCCTGTCAGTAGTACACAAACAGTTGGTCCCAGCAGCATCTATTACAGGTTTTGCTAGGTAAACCCTCTTCCACAGGTGAATAGTTTTATTAGAGGGACAGATGTTCAGGGTGGTTAGTCATTGTTCAAGGGATTTGTTCAGTAGCTACCTTCAGTGAACATCTTAAGAGGTTCTATAATGAAGAACTATGTTTTAGAAGAGCTCAGGCATTTCCTTCCTTTCCTTAAATTACTACTAGATAGTATTCTCTGTAATAACAGCAGTACAGATGGGGTAAGCTTACCATAATCTCCCATTAGCAGACACCTTGCCTACACTATTTAAGCCATTCCTTGGAACATTACAAACTGCAAATGATATTTCTTCCCATAAAGGCTTTCTTTGTCTCTGCTGTATTTCATCCCAGAATTATACTACACAGTGTCTTAAATTAAAACAGATAAAGTTCAAAGTTAGTGTAGTTCAATAGGCTAATAAACAAAGAGGTCATTGGACTGCTAGTTTCATAGCCTGCATAACTTTAGAGTTAGCACACAGGAGAGGAGGAAAGGGAAGAAGTCAGTTTTAGCCAAAACCAGCCAAGGATCGATAAACACTTTCACCTCCTCCTTCCTTCTGTGATTGCTTGCTACCACCCTCTCCCACTCACCTAGCACTAACATCCTCTGGTCGTGTTTGCTTTCTTTACAGAGCACTCCACATAGTAAGGCACCAGGTTTAGAGCTGCAGCAAGTTAGACTCTGACCTTGTCCATCACAAAATACTACAGCTATTCCAACACCTCCAAGCAATGGACTGAAGTCATATTAAATAAAAATGCTACTATGTTTAAGAGAGAACAGAAACTTAGTAGCCCAGTAAAGAAGATCTAAGTTGATAAGATTAAAGACATTGCCACAGAGCAACAAATGTTGGCTAGAAGCTTACCTTCTGAGGCAATGCCAAATATGCATAAACCCCCTGGTTCACAAACTGCTTTTTAGCTTACAGCTCATGTTGAACAAGATGTACCAAAAGACAGCCACGGTAATAACATATTTCAGAATCGTGTAGGTATACTCAAATATATCAAAAATATCCAAAGACTGACAAGACAAAATACAGAAGTTTAAGTGATGCATCACCATGTGCAAAACTTATGATTCATATGGGCAGTAACTTTAAAGGGTTACTCTTGTAATAGCCATGACATGCAACATCAGTACTACGCTTAGATCAGTGCATCATACTGAATAACTCAGTTCGTGGATTTATCCACTAGATACAGTCAGAACTCAGATGTCTCTTAACACGTGGTTCAGGCAACGGATATGAACTGATGTCTCCAGGTATTTAGGAAAGAAGCTCCAGTATAATACATTACTTATTTCTCACATGTGAAGTCTATGCACAGAGATTTCTTTTGTCTTTGCTGACTGTCAGTGAAGAGATATAATGAACAATATCTATTTTCAGGACTGACACCAGCCTAAAGGATTCATATCAGCTAGCAAAACTGACTTCAGCTGTTAGTCACATCTGTGCTTTTTTTGTGGACTATCATCCAAGCCTACCACACATGCTTAAAAACAGGCTGTTAATAAAAAAATGCATGTATATACATGCACTACATGTATTTCCCTTTTAAAATCATTATATATTATTTTCTGATGAAGTACAGTTAAACAAAACAAACAATATGAGATTGGTTAAAAACAGACATCCTGCAGCTCAAATAAATACTAAGGAAAGATGGCTCTGTAGTTCAACTACCTGAAAGAGCCACATGCTTTCAAGTTGCAGAAAGAATACTGAAAAGGAACTCTATGCAATTTCTGTATGCTGACCTACCAGAGTGTGATGGGTCCCATCCACAGTAGTGTCAGACTTCTGTGTTTTCAGTATATCACCATAATCTGCTGCATCAAAGTTAGTCTTCCACACCATCACCTGCAGAAGAAAGTTCTCTCTATTAAAATTTTCCATCTACATTTGCTTAAGGGTCATTTTTGTCAACACATCAGAGAAGAGTCAGCAGATGCACACCAAAGCATACCTAAGAAAGCTTTACCATCGATTAAATTAAGGATGTTATTTGTAAATATGCTACTGAATACAGACATAGCATAACTGTTCTCAATGGGTAGGTAAGTCACCTCTTCCAACATTCTTTGGGTCAGGAACATCATGAAACTAGAGCTACCTAGAGAACTTCAAACCAACATGCAGAATACACCATTAAAACCACAAATATATTAAAATACCATGCTTAGAATTATAGCACTTATCAGCCATACCCCAAACAACTAGTCACTGGTTTATCATGAGATTCATTCACAGGAAAAGGAGAGTTAGTACTTTGAGACTAGCATTAGAGATCTTGAGCTAGTTTGTCAGCTAAACACTAAAATTAAATCCCACTTATAGGCATCTTCTCTCCATAATGCAGTATTTATTTCAGAAGAGAAGAGAGGCCTCTAACACAAACCACTTCAATATATCAAGAGCAAGTCTATGGAGAAAAATCCTTAGCAGTGGCTCTAAAAGTCTAAAAAAAGTTTAAGAGCAATCAATCAACTATTTCAGAAGTCTGAAAGACACCTATGAAACCAGGCAGCTCAGCTCATCTTGGTTATCAGAAACATCAGTGTTTATTCTTCACTTATAAGTTTTCACCCCTGCTTCGTGTGAAAAAAGCATTTTTCTTTTGTAGTTACATAGTTAACCAACAAGGCCATTCCATCGTGTAACAGAAAAAAGTGATGCTCTTTATTGTATAGATTGTCCCTTCACAGCTAGCAAAGGTGCTATCACAACAGAGATGGGCATTGCCACTTAGTCTAACCTGGGGATTAAGAGCAATGCAACACAGCTCAGTGAAGACTGATGACAGAAAAATGGATATTTACTCAGGCCACTGCTTTGAGTTGAAGTCCGTCCATATCTTCAGTGGGGCAATTCACACTATGTTAAAACCAGCATATATTTGCAGCACAGGGTGCAAATAGCACCTCCTGATTCCACAGTGGGCTCATACAACAGGGCTGTTTGCAGTTCAGGAATATTTTTTTTTTTTTAGGCAGGCTACATGTCTAAATTACCCCACAAAAAATTTTTTTGACCTGTAGAGATGTTCTTGATTATTATTCCTCTTGGATACAGAAAGCTAGTATTCAGCAAGGTGCATTCCACAGATAAAGCTTCTTGTATATACACAACTGGCAATTTAAGACTAATGCTGTTTTTAATACATACATATATTGTATGTTAAAGTTCCTTCTCCATGCACAGAAGGAAGCACAGCCTGCATTTTCAAATACAAACCTAAGAGGAGAGAGGCAGTTCCTTCATGGGAGCTAAGAAAAGGAAAGCCAACAGCCACCCTTCCCAATACATGCGTTCAGAAACACACAGCCTTGAGCTACAATGGAAAGGGCTGCCAAAGAAATCAGTTATGACCCCATGTCATAAATGTACCTTTACAAAGCACCTTTCTGGGGAGGCATTGCCATTCAGTGTTTCAGTTTAACAACACCAGGTGATACTTTGCAATGAGCATTACTTTGTTTAAATAAATCCCAACCATAGGAAAGAAAGAGGGAGCTGATAAAACAAAAGCCTTTTGAAGGAATCTACTTTACACAGAGAACTGTAGGCCAATACATCCTCTTAAGCTAAAAATGAAATAAATAAGAAGTCAGCTTCTTGGCTATGCCTAGAAATTGAAGACAAATAAAATTTCTGAAGTTTTCTATTGAAAATAAGTGGCAATGAATTGCTATATAACTGCAACTTCCAGCTACATCAGGGCTTTTAAGGAAGAGAGGAACAACAGCAGAGAGGTATATTTCTTGTGTTAGATAAGCATTTCAAGAGCAAACCCTTATATAGTGACCCCAATACAATTTTATAAGACAAAAAACTGCGCGCATCTCTTCAAAACAGTATGTTTAAAGGCTTAAATAAAAAGAAGTCTTAAAGAGACAGGATGACAAGCTATGCCACCTATCTCAGTAAATCCATAAAATAGAGTGAAAAAGCAGCAGCTCATGAAACTGTCATGAGCTACAACCCTAGGACTGGTTTCCTCCTTGATAGAATACAACTGAAAACACACATTACGTAGAGAACCCAAGCAAGTCATTTCAGCATGGTCCACCAATACTGGGTACATTTTTGCTTCCCCCCCCCCACTGACAACAGAAATCAAAACCCAGCAGCTCTTAAAGAAATGTGAATCTGGATTATAAGTCAGAACCAGAAGTAAAAGGAAGAGATCTCCCCTCCTGCCCCAACTGCTTCATCCACAAAAACCCTTCACCAGCAGCATGAGACACCCAGGCTCTTAATCCTAGTGTACATATCAACATCAGCAGAGAGAAGTCCAACTCTGATCCAAAAAGCTGTGCAACTGCAGCATTAGCACAGCTTTGCACCAGACTCCCATTAATAAAGAGACCTGCAGCCTATATTTGTGTCTAATCCGACTCAAAACCATCTGGTCTCAGTCACCGAAGATAGCTTAGCTACTGTGTCTCAAATAAGACTGAGAGGAGAGATCCGTGAGAGGAGGAGAGAATTGAGGAATATGAAATACAGGGCGCTGTAGACCAGTGGGGCCTGGAAGAGTATTCAAGGAAAGCATCCCTCCTGCTTGCCTTGTCCTTACGCTTGTGTCTCAGAACTAGCCAGTGGCAGATCAGGAGACGATCCATCAGCATAGCCTGTGATATTCAAGGTATCTCAACATAGCCATTTGTACACCCATCTAACTTATTCCCCAGCAGCAGATGCCTCAGAAAGGCATATAACAAGGGCTGTATACAGGGTAATATTTCCTCTGTTGTACATACCCATTCCCAGATAATCCAGCTGAAGTGCTTCTTCACTAAGAAAAGTCTGTTTACCATATCTCACTATTTTTAATATTTGTTTTCTTTGAAAGCAGTAAGATGCCTAGAAAACAGTAACAAGGCACAAAATTATCAAATTAAACCAGTCACATACCTGTTCATCAGAACCTCCAGAGGCAAATAAATCTCCAGCTCTTGAAAAAGCTACACAAGTGGCTGGCCCCTGCAAACAGATTTAAGAGCTAGGTTTAAAAAAATGTGAAAAAACCTAAAGTGTTATAAAGCTCCATTCACTACAGCTTTACAAGGTATTTCTCATTTGACATCAGCAGTCTAAAGGCAAAAATTTAAAAAGCTCTTATCTGTCAGGTAAGCGGGCTACAATTAACATGCTAAGTTCGCTGGCACTTACCATTTCCCACATTTTTGCCCCCAGTTTAAGACATCCACTTTTCAATATCCATGGCATTAAGACAGACAGGAACAAACCAGGTTTTACAGCTTCAGGCTTCTTCCCTCTCAGTCATCCTCACTTCCCTCTAGAATTAGAAATACCTAAAACTCCTGTTCATCTATTACAAGCGGTGACACTGTTGAGTTTTGTTAAATGCAGCCTTCAGTTAGCCACCTGATGGAGAGGTCTGAAGTGCAAAAGGAGGCTTAAACACACAGATACACACAGAGCAGCATCAAAGGGCATACTGAGAAAGAGAGTTAGAAGTAAGATACCCTCACACCTAACAATTCTAGGCATTAATGAATCATAAGCTGTATCCTAGAAAACTACAAGTTTTTTTAAAACAAATTTGAGGAGTGATGAATCCACCTTTCAGGCTCCACCTGTCAAGCCTTCAGAATTTACATTTTCCAAGCTCCTCCTCACACCATGAAAACTAGAACCATGATTTTCACATAATTATGGAAGTCCAGGGAAGTCCACTTCAAACATTACCCAGAATCTTCAAGACACTGACACCACAAGACAACGTATTTCATGAACCACTGTGCACACCAGATTCGCCACAGAAAGTAGTATCTTCTCCCCACGTGCTTTTCCAACAGCCTTTCTTTGAAAATACACAGCTGTCACTAAGGGACAGCATAAAACACATGACCAATGATGAAAATAGCCAACAGGCAGGGCGACAGGCAAGAAGTGAGAGAATCAGTTCTACCATGAAGGAAAAAGTTGGAGTTTGTTTTTTATATACAGTCATCACATGCTCTCCTATGTATTTCTAGGATATTCCATGCAAACTGCTCACTGCAGAAGACCCAAGGCTTAAAGCTCTTGCCCGCTCCACCACAACATAACTTCAAAGCATGCGTGACCGGCTATCGACCAAAGCAATCAATGTACATCAGTTAATTTGGCCAAGGTTAGAAGCATTTTAAGTCAAGGAATATGTACAAGCAGAATAACTGAACGCACAAGATTCAGTATTCAGAGCAGAATCCAATTACTCATTTTATGTCAGACTTGGCAGTCAAGAAGTCCACAAAGTACAAGACCACTGTTTCCAGTACAGGAGGAAGAAAGAGCCAAGGCTACCTGAGGAGCACTGGAAAGAAGAGCAGGACACTGAATGGCAGACAGCGCAGCGTCAGCAGAATATACTGTATTTGTACATTAGCTTCTACTTAGATAGTACTACAGAATACAGCAGAGTTTTGCAGGAGACAGTTATTCTCTTTGGATACCAACTAACAGGACAAAGTCAACACAGGGGAACATCCAAAGCCATCAAGATCAAAACAGAATCACTGCGCCATATGCCCTCACGCATGGAGCATGTGGCCCAGCAATGATAGAGGCTTCAAACCAAACAGGCACCTGCAGCAGCACAGGAGAATGCAAGCAGCAGGCAGGCACTCCTTATACCACCACTGTTTGCCATGTTTACACTATAGGCTACTAATCTAAACCTGCTATAGGCAGGTTTGTGTTAGTTACCAGGTTTTTAACTGAAGAATGGAAGGCTGGCTTAAAACTACTTTTCTCTTAGTAGTTTCACAGAAGAGATGCCAGCGTTTACGCATTCAGGGTCATCTTTGTATAGCACAGGCACTTGCATTTTGAAGCAGCCTTGCTCTTAAAACAGTCAGTTCTGAGAGGCTTTAAATAGTGCTGACTGCTATAGCACTGCTTGAGTAAAAGCATGCATTTCACACCACACATCTATTTTAATACATTTTCAACCTTTCAGAAAGCACACAGGAGGACGCACATGGGAAGGATGAAGCAGGCACTCTGAGAGGCAGTTAAACAGAGCTGGGAAATCATTACGCATGTTCGAGCGCAGGCACAACAGACAAACTGTTCCACTTAGAATAAACAGCTGAGGACCCAGATAGTTAAGTTTTATGTCAGCTACTGAACATGTTACTTTGCAGACTGTCCTAAGCCTGAGCTTTTGCCCAAGCTGAAATGGACAGAGGTAGGAACAAGCACTTCCAGAGGTTGCCTACCATCAAGTTTGCTGGGAAAGCAAGCTGAACTTGTGACAGGCTGAAACAAAAAAAACAAAACCAAAAAACAAGCAGAAAAGCCACAACACAACCACCAGAAAACCCTACCACACACACACCTCCTGACAGCAGTAGAGTTATCCTCTTTCAAGTAAGATCATGTAACTTTGAAGGCAAGTTAAGACGCTTCTCTTCACCCTGTATCAAGTTGCAAGGACAGACTATTCTATTAAGAGTTCACATCTTCCCAATAGGCATCACATGGAAATGTCACATCTAGTTTGTTTCTGGTTTCCCTTCTTTCTTTCTTTGTAAAAGTGAACTCATCATTATAAATCCTGAAGATAGACAAATACTCAAAGATTGCATTTGGGATAACACCCAACTCACTGCACCTGTGTCCCAGTCCTGTGTGCTTTCAAATATGCTGGCACAAGGTTATGCTGGCAGAACTAGAGTCTTGATGTGGTCACTCCCAGTGTGAAGACTTTTAGCTTCCTTAAAACACATTAAAGTATTTTCATATTATCATTTCACCTGCAGTGATTTCAAAAGGTTTTGAGGCCTTCTAATAGCAACATCTCACTCTAGAGATCTTGCCAGAATTGATCTAGTAGCAGCAATTTCAAAATGCATGCGCAGTCATGAGCGTGACTAAGCTTGTTCAACTAACACAGCATTAAATAGTGCAGATATTTCAAACCAGAGACACCGCCATCAGTCAGCTGAGACAAAGCATGCCTCTGCCTTCTACTCCCACCCACCTTCCCCAGCAGTTCAGCTCTCCAACCACACTGTCAGGAATGGAGACTCTCAAAAAAAAAATGCAAAAGCAAAAGACAAATAAGCAATAAGGAAGGGCAGAAACAAGTACATACCCAGACAGCTGCTCAGTGGTGAACACTGCTCAAAGATAACAGAGCTGAGGATACAGAAGCTGCACTCTGATTGTAATAAACCAATGAGGTTCAGAGGGCAAAAAAAGCTTTCAAGACATTAAGACAAAATGTTCAGGAACAAGTACAAGTGAGGAATACTGGAGAGGAGCAATGTTTCACAAAATTATCAGTCTAAGTTTTTCAGTGTATTTAGACAAAATTTAGCACAATACAAATCACACCAAAACAGGCAATGAACTGACTCCAAAGTCATGGCATTCTGAAGGGGAAAAAAAAGGTTCAGCAGAACATATCCTCCCAAAATAGAAACTGACATCAAAGACTGAATGTGCCTTTATAAATTTAAAGAAGGGGAACAAACAAGTCTATAGACACAACATCCTCTACAGATTTGTTGACATAAATTAAGTGAAAAGTATTTTTGCTACATACACTTACAGCACACTTCCTGGATATAACAGGTTTGCTATAGCAACATACAAATAATAGTTTGCCAAATACTCTCACAATTTAATATAAACACACAAAACAAAAATAAAAGCTACACATGACAGTGATTAGAAACAGCCTAACCCCCATTTGTTCCAGGTAAGCACTGCAGAGATCCAACAGGTACATGGTCGGAGGCAGAAGAATTCAAATCTTCCTTTAGATTTCCTCCCTGGTTTAAACTTGTTTGCATCAGAAGTGTCAGAAAGCAGCCGTTGCATGTTCTTCTATATAAGTTGTAGGGAGAATTTTAAGCTTATTTCCCATGCAACTAGAACATGCGTGATGCAGCAACCTTCTAAAGGACCACTTTATTCCTCTTTCTGTAGCGAGATACAAACGCCCTTCTATTAGTATCTCCTGAGGGTTCAGAAGTTGCAGTTCAGCATCCTCATCATGCTAGGTGCTGCACACAAGCTGCTAGCACCAGTCCAAATTCCTACAGCTTCTTGCCTTAGATTAAACAGCAAGCTGCAGAAAGAAGGGATTGGACAATGAGATACACCAAGTCAGCGGTAAGGAACATTTATTTAGTCCTCAGCAGGCCAACAACAAGAGGACTGTCGAGTTTTTGTGCATGTCAAAGTTTGACATTTATTATAATAGTTTTGGTAATACTGGGAGATAGCTGCAGAAGGTTTGAGGGAAAGTACAGAAGAGAGTAAAAAGTCATCCACTGGAAATGTTGAGTGGGAAGAACGTTGCCACTAATCAATATTCAGCTCACCTCCTTTAGTGAAAGGCGAGTACCAGGCAGGGTGGAAATAAGCCCCAGGGTGCCTTGAAAAGGACAAATTGCTCACACAGTGGATGCGGCAAAGAAACTGGAAACAAAAAAAGAGGAAGCCATGTAGAAGGAATGATAACAGGATCAAACTTAGTCCTTTGCAGCACTGTTCCCAATGAAGATTAAGGTAAAGTAAGACAGCCATGCCAGCATAGCTGAAACACCAGGTGACATCCCACTTCTAGCTGCATACATAGGTAAGAAGGATAAAAAGCACAGCATGTTACACAATCTAATTTATGTGCAGACTACCCCATGGAGACAGAGGTTATACCTTCTCCTTGTTCTCCCACTTCCTACAGAAGGAAGCTAGTGATCAAAGGCCTTTATTGCCCTAGCAATCCACAGGTTGATCAGGTTACACAAAGCATTAAGTGTGTCCTTAGGAAAAGATCATTCAGAATAGTTCTGAACGGCTTGAACGCATTCATCGCCTAGAGAGATGGGATCCAAAGCCAGGACACAGATTACAACACTGAATGAGTGACCAGCAGGATGCTAATAGCATCAGTAACAATTGACAAAGATACGGCAAGAGACAACAGGAATAACATCCCTGAACACAAAGCTTTCAAAGGTGGAGCTAAAAATAGGTGTGTCTGAATAAATACTTAAGAGAAAGGCCAAGAGTTTAGTTTGGCAAAATATGCCTGGAGCAAACAGTCTTACCTGCATGCAGATAGCAGATGAATGTGTTCCATCTATAAATAATAAGTGGACAGACAAAGCCCTCTTGAACACCATTATTCTCCCACATAGAACTGCTGGAAGATAGGAGGCACATGATTTCAAGAACAGCAGGGCCAACACCAACAGTCAATTTAAGTCAAGGGAGGCCAGACTTGCAAACTTCAGCTAGGAACAGAGCTAACATTTTGGCTTCAGCATAACAGAAGAAACAAGAGCCAGGCTGGAGAGGGTCCAGGAATAAACCAGAGGAGAGCAGTTCAATGATGCACAATCTGCACGATGAAAGGAGAGGCAGAGAGGAAGGTAGCTGGAGAGACAAGTGAGGTCAAGGATGCCAGTAGATTTTTCTTTTTGTTTCCTTTTTTTTTTTAAATCCTGGGAGAAACTAATGCATACCAGAGAAGAGCATAAGGGAGGTGCCAAGAGCTGGACCAAGGCATATCTAGAGGATGTGAACAGTTGAGTTAAAGGAGAGCTTCCTCTCCCATTGCCCACAAAAAGATTTAGAATTGGGAAGATACAAGCCAGTACATTCAAACTCTCCTGGAACAGATTAACTAGTGCAAAGAGAAAAAAGGAGATACAAGTGGTGATGAGGTTTGAGAAGCAAATCAGAGGCAGCAACAAGCACGCTGGGATCCTAGGCAAGATATCATCAGTTCAAGGCATAAAAGAAATAATAAACAGAGCAGTCATTGCCACTGTTCACAGTGCTTTCAACTGCTTCATGGCACAGGACAAGAGGCCAAGTCACACTTGGACAGATGGACATTGAAATTACTGAGGGTAGAGGAGCAAAAGATGCAAAGAACAAGTGATCAGGACAATTAGGAAAACACCAAGAGCAGGTAAGAAACTTGATAAATGCATTCGAGTGCCAAAGAACATAGAGGGCCTGAGACGAGATGCTGATGTCATGTGTCTTCCACCTAACACTTGGTTTCAGCAGCAGATAAAGCAGTGAAGAGAGTTCAATGAAGACCAATTCAAATTAACAGACCTTTTGGTCAGGCAGAAGCACTGAGCCTGTATCTCGGGATCAATGACAAACTTGCAGCAAGGAAACCCACAGCTATGAAGATCCATTCAATCTCATCAGAAAAGGTAAAAAAGACAGTAGCAGGATACATAGAAGAAAGCTGAATTCAGAGAAGACAACAGGGGCAGGAAGAAATACAAGGGGCAAGACAGGTGACAGTTACACACACTTGTTTCACGATCTGGTACAGGATGCAGAACATATCCTGCAGAAGAAGCATCAGACAGGAAAATCCAAATCTTAGAAAGAGGCAAGAGCTGAAAAAAAAAGAGAGCACTATGAAAGCCATGGATGTTTGTTGTCTTTTTACAAACAACACAGATACCCCAAAGACGATGTGGAGAGGGGAAAAGGTGTCAGCACAGGCATTGCACACTGGCAAATCAAGAGGTACAGGACAGAGCTGAGTATTGTCCTCAAGTGGGGATGGAGTAGAAAGCAATAGGGGCTGTGGAAAGAATCTGCATCTCTAACGATAAGGAGAAGAAAAGTGTTTAGATAAAAAGGGCAAATTCCTAGAAACTGCACAATGGGGGTGATAACACAAATGAGAGAAAAGGAGAGTAAAAGGTAACCAGGGAGAAAAGCACGGGGGACAGATGGCAATGGCAACAACAGATGTTTTCATGCAGAATACCTCTGACAAGAGGTCACAAGGATCTTCAGTCCACTGAGCTTTGAAAAACTCCTGTATCACTACACAGAGCAAGACTGTCATGCCTGCACCTACCTTTACCGGGGAGTAAGGGCTACAGCTAACATAGGGAAAATTTATACTGGCACCTTATAATTGAATCTTCAGTAGCTTTTTAACTCCCAAAAGCTTCAGTTTAAAAAAATACAAGGGAAGAATAGAGTACTCATATGTCCTTTTAATACTCAGAATGCTAATCTAAAATCAATTGCTTGTTGTTTGCAACACACCCCTTCTCTCCCTTTGCTGGTCCAGTTCTGTGCAGCCCTGAGATGTCCTCACACCCTCCAAAAGACTAGGCCTGCACAGATGTTTAATGACACCTAGGTAGAGCTGGCAGCAGACAGTAAAGGAACACATTTGTTTCTTGTGCACCTGCTCAGAAGATATTGCTCTTCAGTCAGCCAGCAAAGCAGAGAGCACTTATGCCACCCAAGTAGGTGGAATGCAGCTACTTCATGGTTCAGTCAAGGTTCCTTGAAGAAACATAACTTTGCATTTTCTGCCTTCCTATTTATAAACATAACCATGCAGATTTTTCTAAATACTTACTGAGAACTTCCATTCCACTAAGGAAATCAGTCTGGAAATGCTCTAACCAAATCGCCCCAAAGGGCAGACAGGCACCGTGTACATACCTGCTCTCCTCTAGCAACTCTCCGGAGGTGAGTTATGGGCCCCAAAACATTCTGTTCCTCGATGATGATTCAGTACCAGAGGTGGACCTACATACCAACCTGGTGACTCATCTGTATGGAATTAGGCAAGAGTGCTTCACAGCTTGAAGCACTCCAGAACTAAAATATGCAGCACAATACAGAATGATATTTCGCAGCTGCAAGATGTCAGCTCCAAGCTGCAAACTCCTGTCTCTAACAATCCTTCTGCTACAAGGGGGCCAGCTACATGACAATTAAAGACAGCAATGTAAACTTGGCAATCCTCCCCATGTAAACTACAGCTAATCAGCTGCTAACAAATTCCTGGCACTCCAGCAGTTGCGTCAAAGCATGTTTAAAGGACCTTACATTTTTTTCCTTCAAGTGTCCACTCGCATGCAGCCTTCCCAGAAAAACTTAACAGCAGTCAGCTGTCAGAGTAAGAACAAAGTCTCAACCAGCATATTCACCCACATGAAGTCACAACTCAAGAATGTCTTCAGAACAGGCTGTTCATTTAGTGACTAACCTACAGCCCTCACTTAAAAAGGCAAATCTACTTAATGACCAAAAAAATCCACACCCACTTCATTTTTAGTCACTTAGAGATACTGGCAGAAATCACAGTGAGGCTGGAGGAAAAAAAAAAAGCCCTCAGTATTAAGTAGCCTGGGTTTATCTACAAGCAGAGTAGGCTAGAGAAGCAGCCGGTGCAGGAATCCACCCCAGCAGCTTCTGATGAAAGCAAGGCCTGTTGTCACTGCTGATTGCTTACTGTGAATGAAGCACAGGTTATCATACACTTTTAGTGGAAAAGCAAAGTATCTGTTAAATCAGGTATTAAAAGAACCAACACACAACACTACAGCACATGCCAGCAGAGGGAATGCCTGCCCAGGGCTATGCCAGGACTGGTTCCACAGCCACCTCAGTGCAATACCCTTAAAGACGACCAGAAAGCCCTACCAGCCACTTTTATACATCTGCTTGTTTCCAAACCGAAGGAGGTGTAATCCCACAATGGCAACTACCCTTCAGCTGTGCCAGTCTCAAAGCATTTCCAGTGCCAGTTAGATGCCTAGGAGAGAGTGGAAGACATCTAACTGACCTGAAACAGTGGGAAGCAATAATATAGAGCTTTAACTCACCCTACTTCCGAACAGATGATTCACAAACCAACTGTTCTGTAGAAGCCCCGAGTTAAGTACAGCATCAGCCTAAAGGGACTTTCTGTTGTCTAATTCTGAAGACCTCCATCACCATAATCAGTTTTGGACTTTCATTCAAAGCAAAACTTTTTTTTGTGCCACTGCACTTGTCAAGAAGCAGCCTACAGCTCAGAAGGGAAGAAAACAGAAAGAAGGTTCAGCCTCCTGCTGAACAATATCCAGGCACATCCCTTCCTGAGACAAGGATGAGGTGTACAAAGATCCACTGTCCCTCCACACTTACCCTTCTCCATGAAAGCTACTTCCTAAGCACTCACTTGGCCAATTAACACAAGACAAATATGAAAATGAGATGAGGACAACAGTTAGAAGCTTTGCAGCCCTTATCCGACAGGAGTATCCACTTAGTCCAGTTTTCAAAGTAAGGAAGTTTTATGTAGTTGAGGCTTACATGTTAAGATAGCCAGCATTTATTATCTTTCCCTCATTCTTTTCAGCATTTGAACCCTTTACTCAGTTTTAATCAGATCTTCCCATGAAGTAGAGCTTTAAGTATGAGGTTGTCTTATTCTTCCACTAATATTACAAACAAGGAGAAAAGTTTATTAACACATAGTATAAGAGAAGTTACAGAACAAACTTGACCTTTTTAGACATCAGACAAGGCAGTCACTAAACAAAGCCACAAGAAGCCAGAATTATCAGTTTTGCAGCTTACACAGCTACCATTACTGCCCAGAACTATCTCCACCACCCCCAACAGCTTCAGGCTGTGATTTTTCTCCAGCTAGTTTTGATACTTTAAGACTCAGCCCTCATTTTAACACACACACAAGTGGGTTAAGAATTTCTATTCCCTTTGTCCCTTTGGAAAGGGACCCTTTAAAGCAGGTCTGCTTTTTCATGCCTTTGAGCCCCACTCAGCATGGACAATTAAATTAGTCTATTTATTTTCATTTAACATTTAAAAAGAGAGCTCTGAGCATTCATATAATTAACCTTACAAGCAACACACCCAGCAGCATAATACTAATAGGCCAATCAGTTAAACTTAACCAACCAGCAGTGTTTATCACCTTCAATTATTTAATTCAGACTGTTAACAAAATGGAAACATGTTCCCAGATCATGTCCCAAAATATATTTCCTCCATTTTACCGCTACTGTCCCTAAGTCTCCTGTCAGGTGAATAGCATTTATCTTCATAACACTTAAGTCAGGGGGCCAAGTGTTATTGCCACCACTCTACAGAGGGAGTCAGAGCTGTGGTACAGGGAGTGCACGACAGACACAGGATTAGAGTCTGGGGTGCAGTTCTGACTGTGCCTCTTAGGACTTAGACTTGCATCCTCAATACTGGAGCTCCCTTTCTGCCTTGTTTTCTCATCCTCCCCATTCCTGCCTTACCTCCTTCCCTCTCCATAGGCCTTCCCTTCAAAACAGTCATGATCTCAAAGATTATTATTAGTACTATCATCATCATTTTATGCAAGGAAGTTCTCAAAAGATTTTTGGCCATGAAAGGCTCGAGCACAAGTTTGCCCAGTTTGTTATGGGTTTGTACGTTACTGTATAAGAGGCTTTGTCTCACCTGGTGACCATGAAGAGTATATAGAAGTCTTCCTTCTAGCAAGTCCAGAATTTTAAGAGTTGAATCATTGGAAGCAGTAACCAGATAGTTTCCAGAGGGGTGAAAGGAAAGACTGTTTACCACAGCACTGTGCACTAAAGATGGAGAAAAACATACATAATAATCACCAAAACCAGTTTACATAAGCCCAAGGCAAAAGAATAAAGTGCAAGCACATTCCAATTTTCCATTATAAAGTTTAACAGGAAAATTATCATTGGGGAAGCATTCCACAAAAAACTCTTCAAAGCATTGGAGAACAAGGGCAGTATTCAATTCTTGTAAAAATAGGTACTACTTTACTGAAAGGAAAGAGGAAGCTTTGCCAATTATTCTGGGAGATTTAAGACTACAAAAGCTTCCAAGCGTAGCCCCAAAATTAACTATATGCACAAGTGAGCTATATGATTCCATGAGAGCGCTGGACATTGACATATTTTACTACCATAGAGCTGCTGTTCTCCCTCCCAAGTGATTCTAGAATAAACTCTATATGCTGGTACATTAAGGAGAAGACTGAAATTACGATGAAAGAAACTCAAAGTTGGCATTGCACAGATTCTTTTTGTTTACTACCCGACTCTAACGAAGACTGGGTTTCAGAGAAACTAGGAAAGAACCACCAGCGACTTGAAAATGGTCCAGTATAAGTATTATTCCTTCAGCCATCCAATTCACCTCACCAAAAATTTAAAACAAGTATGAATAGACAAACTATCAAGAGTGAACTTCCAATAAAGCAATCCTCCTGCATGACGATGAAGCCTAAGAGTTATTTTGAAAAGAGTTAAAGAAAATTCTCTAGGAAAAGAGTCAAACTACACTTTTAAGTTCACTGTAACATTAAACATCTACCTAACACAGGGCTTTTTTCCCCTCCCCGAACTTTTACAAAACAGGCTATTGAACATATTTATTTATGAGAACATGCAGTACTTTACATATGCACAGTTTTCTGAGCGTATGTGACATTACAGAATATTAAGACTATGCTTGAAGAGGGTTTTAAATATCCAATTATTCTTAATTATACTATGTGCCCTCCAAATGTTCTGGTATCTCAAATCTACTACTACAAGTACACCCCCCTCCAACTAAATTTATATTCCCTTGAGGTCTACTACGCATTCCAAATCCAAACTGCATGTTAAAAAACCCTCAAATACAATTTTAAAGATACTAGAACCAAATATTATCTTTTGCAGATGCGGATTTGAAGCAGAAATCTGAAATAACCTTGCTCAATTGTAAAACAGAATGCATCTACTTTTTAAACTCGCAGAAACACTAGATACCTCAAGCTTAAGTTCTAAGAACATAACTCTTCTTGACCTGGACTATTAAAAAATACAGAAGAAAACATTAACTCACAGGTAAATTCTAAACAGTTATTCTTGTTGGTCAACACTGCCTCTATCACACAGCTAGATCTTCCTCCACCCCCCCAGCCCTGTATTACACTACATATTGAAGGAGAAAAAGTCTACATGGAGTTTTTCCTCCTGAAAGAGTGCTAAATGCATTTCTGCTTTGCAAATTTTATTCCCAGTGATTTGTAATATTCCTCACCCCATTAGAGTATATATTCAGATAAAGGCAAACATTTTGTCAACTAAGACAAGTCCTGAAAGGAATCACACCAAAGATAAACAAAGTTAATGATATATCCCTCCAAGTTCCAGATAGTGAATAAAATATTTCCAGTTTCACCAAAAAACCTTTTCATAATGAAAAGAAATCACACAGACTGTGGCTGTGTAAGCAGTCACAGCTTCTGTGCCCAAGGAGTTCTTGGCTGTCATAAGCTCAGAGAAAACTTCATCTCTCTTCTGCCAAAACAACTCATACCTCCCACAAGACCATTCATGACATCTCTCCAAAAACTTGCCAACACATCCTGCAACCTCACTTTATTTCATATTGTAAACAATAACTCCAGTGCAGCACAAGGTGGCATCTCCCAGTGACTCGTTGCTACAAGCCTACCCTTCCGCCAGCCAAGCCCTAGAAAAATAACAGCCAGTTAAGGGACTTATACTGCAGGGGGTTAATTACTAAAATAGAGTCATGCCAGCCTATAGAGTGACTGAACATAACTGTCCTAAGTCTGGCAATACTACTTTTATGCAATTGGTGAGTGTAACCTCTTAGTAACCAGCAGTCAAAAGATAAATTAGGATGGACTTGACACAGCCACAGTCCCCAGTGAACAGATAACCACCATCCAGCCCCAGCTGAACTGTATAATAAAGTACCAATTGCTGTTTTTAAACAGCAATAAAAAAAAGGTTAGAGCTGTTTCCATAGACCTGCAATAGAGGTGCCCCACACACAACTTTGCACAGGAAAAAATGTCAGGCAATAAACATTGGCCATTTTTGTAGGGGGATGATCTGCTATACAAAAAAGTTAGCGCCAAGTAGAGGATTGAATAAAGCATCTGTCTGTTCTCCTGTACAGTAAGTGTGACCAGAGCATACTTTACTTTGCTAAAAAAAAATCCAAAAATACACCATATAAAAGGTTTTGCAGTTTGCTCTCTACTTCCAACTTTCATTTACAAATGTCACAGTTGGAACACTCCTGGCAACAAGAGCAACACAGCTAAAAGACTAATCAGTTTTGGAAAACAACCCAACTTTAAGACGCAAGAGTGTGTGGCAGGGCTACTTATCTATTAATTCATCGATGCAACTCAATCTTTAAAATGGATTCCCTTGAAACCAGGCAGCACAAGCATGTACTGAGGGAGGAGATGCCCTCTAGTGGGACTGAGATGGCAGCTTCACATGGGAGAGCCACAAAACTAAATCTGATGTAGCCAAAAGGTAAGTGTATAAGCCCTCATAAGAGCAAGACTTAAACACACATCTCCAGAACATGTTACAAATCCATCAGTTTGCAGTCACAGGTGCATGAAGTGACTGCATACAGCTACCACTGCAATTTTATGTTTCTCTAGCTTTTAAGACTATTTCTAACCCAAAGTCTAATACACAATTAGGATTTACACAGTAGCTGTTAAAAATAACACTCATAACAGGAAAAGATCACTTCGATAGCAAGGGTGTCACACTAAAATGCCATTCAGTAAGGGTGGGATACAGGGGAAATCTAACTCCAAGACACAAAAAATAAGTCTGGCAGCCAAACCTAAACCACATTAGATTCAGACAATTTAATAGCAGTAAGTGGAAAGCAGGAAGAGATTCTTTTTGAGCCAAGTTATACTGTGGCTGGAAACACACAGTGCAGATCTTGCTACTGGTGAAAAGCTGATAAAGTATGTTAAAGGGCAATCTGACACTGTTCAAGTATTTAAACATGCTAGCTATTTTAGCAACAAGACTTCAGAAAGACATTTCCAAGTTTTGATATGGGTCACAAGTTAACAATACTTATTACACAAAGACTCACACTTCAATCTTCATCACTGTAATGCTCAATACTGATGAACAGTTCTCAACAGGTTTGATTCCGGTTAGATTTTGTTAACTTTCAGAGAACTGGAAGTGATCATGAGTCCATGAGAATAACTGAAGAAATAAATCATATTTTATGAGAGTTCAAGGAGCTCAGGCAGGTTAACAGTTGAAAGAGTTCAAAGAGTGCTCGACTTGACCCTACAGGGAGAATACACTTGAGAAGAGGACCTCACATTTAGAAGCTAGGAATAAAACACAATTCAGGCGCAGGAAGCGGATGCTAGAAATCTGATTTTTTTTTTCTACCCAAGTAAAAACCCTGTTCCAATGATGGTGTCATCACCATTAGTGCTTAACAGTCAGATCAATTGATCATAACAGTGTTTCCATCTATATGCAAAGAGCTAAAGAACAGCACTCTATATACAGCAGAATTACAAAAGTATTGTAAAGTTTGCAGACTGTTCCCACTCCACAGCAACCTCTTTTTGGGGAGCTTTTATTTATTTTATGGAACCCAAAGGACTTTCATAATCTTAATAATCTTTTATAAGTCCCAAAGGGCTTTCATAATCTAAAATTCTCTGCAGACAATCTGCATTTGGTTCAAGATAAGTAACTCCCATTGCTCTTATCTACCAGAAAAGGTCTAGTTTTTCCACAGCTTGCTGTGAAGGAAGACAAACAGAAGAACCCTGCTCCTTAAACATCGCTACACTTTCTCTTTCCATATCAAGGGAAAATAGAAAACTTGTATTGAGAGACTATGAGGCTTTATGAGTAAAGGGGATATACAGTTAAAAGCACTTTAAAAAAAAACAATTCTAGTTACATAAAGCCAGGAGGACCAACAGCTTTCATTTAGAACTCAATTTTTGTCTCTTAACTTGCAGGAATCAACTGCAAATTATTTTACTACTCTGACTTTTCTGCCTGGCATTCAGCTATAAGGCTGTCACAGCAGGAACTGACAATATCTGATGTGGATGGCAGAAAGAACAATACACCAAGCTCCAGCCCTGTATCTCTCATCTGCTTTACCAGCATGCCAGAAGCAGTCTTCATGAAAAGCTAACAAAATTAAGTTTAATAAGCCATCTATACTGGAAACAGTGCTTGTGTATATATGTGAATATACTACAACAGCCCTAAAAATTGTTAACAGTAAAGGAAATAAAAGCCATGTGTAGGCTCAAGCAACTAACATGCACAAAACAGTATGATCAAACTCAAAGAAGCTTGCAGGGATGGGAAAGGACCCTTTTCTATCCAGTTCTACCAAATGGCAGCACTAATCATTTCAACAAGAACAGGTAACATGCCATTTTGAAGGTAAGGGTTAAAAAAAACAGACAAATGTAGACTGCTAAATATAAAAGCTAACTACTCCAAGGACAAGCCAACCTGGACAAGTCATAACAAGGTCAAAGCCAGTTCTGGAACCAGAAAACCAAAGGATATACTGGAGAAAGAACTGTAAACTTGGATCATGGTATAGATTCGCAATTGGTTGATTTTGATTTTCCTCTGTGGTGAACTTCTCCTAGTTTTCTCATGAAAAACTTAACCTTTTGCTTTGCTGGAATGCATCTGACTCCTCCTATAGGCTTATTCAGAGGCAAAGGCCACATCCTTTTTACTGCCTATCATTTCTCAAGAACAGTGAATACAAGCCAAGTGGCATTGCAGATAACACCTGCAACACAAGACTGTCAGTATCGGGGCTTTTTCACCTTTTTTCATGGTGGACAGAGAAAGAAATCAGAATAGAGGTGTTTCTCACCAATATGTGAGAATCAGTCTTGGAGTCAACACAAAGCAAAGCATGATGTTTGGTGAAAAAAGGCTTCCACTGGCAGGCCCAAGCCAGTGCCTTTCTGGAAAAGCAGCAGGTGATACAGAAACAGTCCTTGGACTTCAGAGCAATTCATATCAAAATGTGGAAAGGTCCGATTTTTCTAGGATCTTAACTTGCCTTGATAATGTTGAAGAAGTCTATTCATCCTAACGTCCCACACTTTCACTGTGTTATCTGTACCAGCCGCAGCAATGCATGTACCACTGGGATGAAAATCCACATGATTCACAAACCTGTAAATTGCAGTTAAATCCAACTGTTTACATTCAACTCCTGCTAAAGATCAAAAAGGTCTTTTCAAGAAGGGAAGCTACATCATGATGCATTGAACAATACAGACAGGAGGAAACAACCTGAAAATTCATACTGCTAAATTTCTCTTAAGACCTTGCTTATAAGCCCAAGGAGATTGCAGCATTATTGAAGACAGTATGCTTAGATATGTTTTGCATTACAGGTGTAGGAGCTGTAGATACAAGCCTCCTGAAGTCTGATGGATCTGACTGTCACAACAACATTTTCAAGTGTTCGTTTAATGTTTGCATAATATACGCCTTCTATTAAATTAACAGGATTTGTAGAGTGGTGTGTACAAGGCTGAACAGATATTTTTCTTCTATTACTCTTAACTAATTTTAAGATGGAACTTACTGAATTTGTCCCTGAAATCATACGCTGCCACTTAGAAGGTAGCGAGGCTGAGACCAAATTCCTTTCTGGACTTGTATGCAATCAAATCTTAGTTTGAACACACAAGTACAGTAGAACCCTCAGTGAAGAGCATCTTGTAACTCCTCACCCAATCCATGCAAGAAATTCGATAAAATAAATTACCCTTTGAGTATTCTTCTAACAAATGCTGAGAAAGACAAGATATTTCAATTGGTTGTTTGAACAAGTTATATACTTAAAAGCACTGGAAAAACTAATGCTGTCTGAATCTGTCTTAGTATCATTGAGTATTACCTGGAAAGAACAAAACTTGGTACTTAAAAATTCAATGCAACAAGAAACTATGAAGATTCCAGTCTCAGTTCTAAGGGCTTGCTTTGTGTTTCTAGACAAATTAAATTTTGCTGTGGCTCAATATTCTCCATGAAAAAATCCCAATTCAACAGCTCTTTTTCTGAACACAAAGTGTTTTTCAGAATAACTTTGTTATTCAAAAATCTGAGAATGAAACAAAGCATCCAAGTACCAATCTGTCAGTATACTTTTGATCTTTTAATTTACTTCAACTCAGAGCAAAATAAAAAAGCTTAACAAAGCTAGAAGAAATAAAGAATTTAAGCATCTCCAAAAATAAGCAAGCATAAAGAAATTAAGGCTTGACATGTTGGACAGTTATCAAAATATAAGCCTCAAGGTTCCAATCTGGACAAGTCATAAAAAGGTCAAAGCAATTTTGGAAGCTCTTTTTGCACCTCATCCTCTGCTGGCTGCTTTTGTAATAGGAGCTAGTGATTATTTTTTTTTTAAGAGGTAGAAGTGATTGCCAGGACAAGGACCTCTGACTGCAGTCACAAAACAAGGCATCCCCTTTTCAGCAATCACAAGAAAGTCAGTCCTCATGCACCACCAGGTACTTACCCCCCATGCTCACAGAAGGAGTGTATACATTCTCTGCTGGTTTTATCCCACAGTTTGACAGTTTTATCATCACTGGCTGACACTATTAATCGTCCATCAGGAGAGAATCTAAGACAAGAATTATAGCAATTAAGAAGCGCCCTCAAACAAAAGGTGTATGGCATCAACTAGATTTGGCCAGCTGTCAAAGTATGTTGGTAAACACACCTCTCACTCAAGTCACACCGGCATTAGTGAGACTAAAAATACAATTGCTATAAGTTGAAGGAAAAAAAGCAAGCCATAAGTCCTCAAGCTATCCTTAATTCCACAAGCACATAAAATAACCCTCAGGAAAGTCTTCAGTCTGACTTAAGATCTCCTGTCCCACTTGTTTCAATTTAAGTATATCTCAAGTCGTTTCTCCACCCTGATTCAAAGCAATTCCTACCTTTGCCACAAACATTCAGAGCAATATAATTACTCCCAAGATAACAGCTGCAGCTGTAAAAGAATGTATTAAGCTCTTATTGTAAAATTTCATATACAAGAGAGATCAATATATCTCTTCAGAGGCATAATTTTACAGGATCAGGACTTGAGTCCCCAACTAGAGAACATCATCGTACATACTGGAAAAACATTCTTTCTGCTCTGCTGTGGGCATCTATAGTACTACCAGCCACAGCCACCACCATGTTCAAGAACTATAATGAACTTTTCACCCACAGAGAAACCGTGGCTTTATCCTAAATACATATGTACATAAAAACTCCTCAGAACAACTGAGATGGAAAACTGAAAACCAAATCCAAGATAGTTATCAGGAAATAATGTTTTTATTATGGCAGCACTTCTAGCATTTTGGAAGGAGCTCAGGTGATCATTTTTAATTAGAGGCATGACAAGTCTAAAAGTAACTAAACTGAAGTAACAGCTATAATAGAAATCTCTCATTTTGCTTCTGTTAGCAACTTCAAGATGCTAAAGTCTCCATACGAGGTAAAAGCATATCACTAAGCAGGAAAGTCTCTACTTTACAAAGATCACTGAAGCACAAAGTGAGTACACAACTATTATCCAAGGGATCTCTCTACAGGTCAGCAATACATTTCAGTCACTAGACACACTTGAATCATCCTGAACAGAAGTGTGCTGCACAAGACCATGATGCTCAGTCTCTGCTTTGAGGGATAAATCCCTATCTCTATTCATCAGAAAGCCGTACTTACCTGGCACAGCGAACCCAGTTTATGTGTTGACTAAGTGAGAACAGAAACTTCTGTCTGTGAACCGTCCACACTTTGACTGTTTTGTCATCAGAAGCTGTAACTAAGGACTGGCCATCGCTGGAGAAATGAACACTTCTTACAGTTGCTGTATGAGCCTTGAAGACAGTTGATTCTCCTTTGCTATACAGAAGGAAAGAATACTTTAAAACTGCACAACAGGACAGCAAAGACATTATGTACATGAAAACACAAAGCTTCTGTATGCTGAGCAGTGCTATTAACCACCATTTCTATGGGAACTGCCTGTGCTTACATTAGGAAGAAAACATCGATCAACCCCAAACAAACTCTGAGCTATACAGAATACATAGCTAAAACCAGTTGTTCAGGTTCGATACTGGAGCCCAATCCAACAGGAAACAACCCATGTTTCCTATAAAGGGGCAAAAATGCTATTGTTAATTTGCGCAACCATTTAAAACAACATTTATGGGAACATCAATATAAAAGATGCTGAGTTTCTGTAATGTTTTCAGGCCCATAGCTGCAAGGCAGGCGAGGAGAGAGGTAAGTGCTTTCACCATTCACCTAGACAGAGCCAAGCAGGCAACCACCTCACAGCTGTTCCTGTAACAGCCCATACTCCAGCTGAACACTCCTGATGCAGCATTGCACAAGAAATAACACAGCTGAGTTCAGCATGCCTGATGTTGTACAACTTTGAGCAAGCTACCATTAACTCAGCCAGGCAAGACAAAAGACAAGGTATTGTTATTCTTCTTTACCCATCATTTCCAAATAAATGCAAGAGGCATTCTTCTGGCAAATAAACACAAGGCTTATTTAGAGATCCAAAGCACAACATATTTAGAGATCCAACAGGTATATGGGACTCTTGATCCAAAATACATCTCCAGCATTACTGTACTACCAGGAGCTCCATATTCACAGACAGAAGAGAACAACAGAAAGACACAGTGGTTTGCTCCTTTCTCCATTAGGATTTAACAGGCTTTATACTAAGGCTAAGGACTACTAAAACTGTAAAGGCCAAAAAAATCAAAAATACTATATACCTTCCAGCAATATTCCCTCCCTCCTCAGAAAAGGTCAGAGCTGCCTAGTTTTATTTAGTCCTTTAGCTGCCAGAAGGCAAGGAACAGTAAAGGTTACTTCTCAGGAAAGTTTTATTTCTGTCCAAAACCACAGAACATCCCCAAGTCTGATAAAAACTCATGCAGAAACATGAAATTACAAAATTCTGTCAGCATGGCTTATAGAAAACAAACCCCAAAGACAAAAATCCACATGCCAGTGTAGCATTAACTCCTTTAGTAACATATCACCCTTGAAAGGGACTGCGAGTTTTCAGATTCTTTGGAAATAAAGTCCTGGCCCACAAACAGACTATGGGGCAGCTTCTCCCTTCCCTTTTAATGACAGTGCAAAACTGGCAAGCTGAAGGTCTCAAACCTGATTCAACCTCAGTGCTCTTTTTTTTGTTCTATCCAGAGAAAGTAAATTGACAAAGAATACTAAACACACACAGATTAAGGGTGCCATACACAGAGGTATTCGCAACCGGCATAACAGTAACAACTCCCTGTCCACACTAGCCCTTTTCTGACATGACAACCTGTACTGGTTTTGTCTGGGATAGAGTTAATTTTCTTCCTACTAGCTGGTATAGTGCTGTGTTTTGGATTTTAGTATGAGAATAATATTGGTAACACTTTGATGGTTGTTGCTAAGTGGTGTTTACACTGGTCAAGGACTTTTCAGCTTCCCATGCTCTGCCAGGTGCACAAGAAACTGGAAGGGGACACAGCCAGGATAGTTGATCCAAACTGACCAAAGGCCTATTCCATACCATATGACATCATGCTCAGTACATAAAGCTGGGGAAGAAAAAGGAAGGGGGGGACATTCGGGGTGATGTCGTTTGTCTTCCCAAGTCACCGTTAGGCATGATGGAGCCCTGCTTTCCTGGAGATGGCTGAACACCTGCCTGCCCATGGGAAAGTAGTGAATGAATTCCTTGCTTTGCTTGCGTGCACAGCTTTTGCTTTACCTATTAAACTGTCTTTATCTCAACCCACGAGTTTTCTCCCTTTTACTCTTCTGATTCTCTTCCCCATCCCACTGTGGGGGAGTGAACAAGCAGCTGTGTGGTACTTAGTTGCCACCTGGGGTTAAACCACAACACAACCATAGGTGCAGTTTAGACCACAGAGCTCACATCCCTAAGCAACTGAGACAGAATCACCCAACACATCATTTAAGTTCAGTTTTCCCATCACATCCTGGTCCTTTCTTAAATTTTATACTTTAGCTTCTAAGAAATCTAACAAGTTTACACCGTAATTTATTTTCAACATTCTGTGTTAGCAGTACAGCTCTGGAGACAGCAAAATGACACTGTTAGTCTCTTTATAGGAGATTGATGAGCAGCAAGATTAAATTTTAATCATAATCCACCTTGTGCCTTTTAGTAATATGTATGCTGACGTGTCATTGTGATCACTTCTTCCAGGAAAGTTTAAAGTGAAATTAATTATAATTGAAGTTACAAGCTGCATATTTTAGTTTTATTTCACTATAAATTAAATTTTAACTTTATGTATTTTCTACCATATTTACTCTTTAGTCACTCCACCATTACAAAAGCACTGAGACAGTTCTGTAGCTAAAGGATAAATTGGAATTTGCCCAAAAAGCAGGGCCTATACTTTTGTCACATGTGAATAACAGCGTATCTGCCCCAGCTGCATAACTCATTCTGAATACAAAGTGAGTGCTAGGAATTTACATTTACAGGAGTTCAGACATTCCGATAGTTTCAGGTGAGCGTCATGATGATTAATGGGTAGGGGAAAATGGGGACATCAGTCTAGTTTAACTTAGAGCAAGGTATTACTCTAGCAAACATTATAATAGATATTTAAAAGTCACTTTTATCACAATTTTAAAAAGTCACTTTCAGAACCTATCAGTTCCATGGCAGAGGTTACTTACGGTTTAATAGATCATCAAATAAAGCTTCCAATGGGTAATCATAACCAGAATAACTCATCAAAAATAAACAACTAGAAATGCTTTCCCAGGTTCCTGAAGTGACATGTTTATCTTAAAGTTGAGGTATGTTTTGTGTGGTTTGTTTTGTTTTTAAATCCCTTTTATTTGCCACCACAATCATCAGGTCTGCTTCTGGACACAATCTTTTAGTCTTTGATAGCAGCAATTTATAACCTCACAAGCAAAGGAACTTCAAATATCTTTATATATGCCTGTCCATTCAGAAAAAACAATCCCACTGTTTAGTGTGGGAACCAAGAGACCAGAGGAAACACTGGCAGCTGCTTTTCTGCATCTTGGCTGCAAAAAGCTTCTCATTACTTGCAGCAAGTCTTCAAGCAGAAGTTCCACAACTCTCTCCTGTTTGTGTTGTAGTTCAACTAAGTATTCCTTGTTGAAGACATATCACTTAAAATAATGCATCGCAGCATAAAACAATAGAAGTTCTGAGGTCTCTCAGCCGATGATTGTCAAGGACTTGACAAGCATTAATCACAGAATGCTTTGGATTGGAAGGGACCTTTACAGGTCATCTCGTCCAACCCTGCAATGAGTTAAGGCAACTAAACCCTCTACTCAAGAAATAGAAACTTCATAAATATATATTAAGACAGCTAAGGTATTAAAAGGGTAAGTAAATTCTTGTTAATCATGTGCAAGCTCACAAAAAGTCAATACACCATCCAAAGCAGTCTTTCATCTTAATAATATGCCATCATTTACTGTCAGTGGAAGACAGAGTTACTAGTTTGAGACCAAGAAATAAAGATTAAAGGTACCTAACCATTTTGTGGACTACAGCAAGCATGCAAGCTAGTAACCTCCACTCTGCTCACAGAACAGGTATCTCCATCACTAAACCCCAACTTGTGTTTCAGCATCTTGCTTAACACTGACAGAGAAGCAAAGGATCAATTTGCAAGGAGGAAAGAGACTAGAGGAGGAAGGGGAAGAAAAATCCAATCATTCACCACTAATAAGTTACATTAGTGACTTGTTATATTAGCAGAGGAAGTTAATACTGACTTTAAGCTTTGCAGAGGATTTTAGTTTTGTTTCCAATGCTATTTCAAGACCAAACTGCCTCTCCTCTGTCAGAGCTGCCACATAAAATGGTTCTTCTTTCCTTCAAACAGATCCCAGTCCCATAATTGGAGAACTGCTATCAAGAAGCAAGGGAAAATCCCAATCCATAGTTAAAACACAAGAAGAGACACAGAAGGGAATAGGTACTTACACACTGGGAACCCATAAACGGACTGTTTTGTCTCTAGAGCCTGAAGCCACCAGGTGACCAGAAGGTGAAAACTGAACACACATCACTGCATCTTTGTGGCCCACAAAGCGATAGGCTCTCATCTGAGGTCTCATACTCCAGATCATCAGGCACGAATCCATCGAGCCACTTGCTGAAATAAAAAGACAAAACAAAACCAAACTCACATTAGTTTTCCTCCAATTACACCGAAACTGCATTTCACACTCAGTTCACCATCACAGCTTCCAGCAATCTCAAGCACATTGTTCTTTGCACTTCACCAATGTATTGCATACTGTATATTTCATTAGTAATTCAAACAAAACAAAGTCATGCATTGGCTTGGACTGACAATTCTACTTCCAAGAGTCAGTTCATGCAACAGCTGCAGAAGCAAAAGCCACACAAGTTGCAAAACTTCTTCCAAATACCTGCACACTAAGAAAACACATAGAAGGTCTGTGGATGAACATTCTCTCATCACTTTTTTTATTGGGAAGCAGATGCAGCTATCAGCTGCAGCAGGTTAAATATCAAGTAACACACTACAGATTAAGCAGAGAAGCCCTGTGACAGTTGGTGATTTAAAGGCAACCCAGCTACATCCCCCTCCAACATCTCTCTCGTTGTTGCAAAATGTTGCTCAAAGCCAGCTCAACAGTTCTTAACAATTTATGAAGAAATCCAAGCTTGCAAAGAGATTATAGCAGTGTTCACTTTGCTATTAGCAGGAGAGGTCAGCAGGACTTGGTGGTAGTCATGAGGGGCTTTACAGAACTATGGATGGAGATGAGGTCCCTCCATCTACTCACACCTGCTTTTCCATTCTCATGCCTATACTCACCTGTGGAAAGAAAACCCAACCAACAACCACCACAACTTGCCTTTACTCTTGGGCTTCCAAGAAAGGCAGGGAAGAGGGCAAAGGCACTCTCCAAAAATAAGAAGGAAGAAAAAGGGCTGGAGGGAGACCCCAGAGGGCAAAGACTCTACTTATGGGAAGGTGGCTGTCCCCCAGGACAGATACTGCTCTTTCAAGATCTCCCTCAGCAGCAAGAGCAAAGGGTCACACAAGTAGGAGGCAGAATTCAGGTGTAATGCTACATCCATTGCAAGCACAATTGATCCCATCTTCAAAGGCGCTCTCCTTTGCCTTGCATCCCAGGCAGGACACACTGCTTGCTGTAGGCAGTGGCCAGCTCCAACTTGGTAGCAGCATATCTCAAATGAGAGCTTCCAGACATCTCCATTACACTGAACTTCATATAAGCTACATCCCCCTCCCTATCTGACAGGAGCAATATCAGTCCCTGCCAGGAATACCAGGCAACAGGTTTCCCAAACACAAGAGTAAATTTCACTTCAGTTTAAAACTCCCCTGCTCAGGTCCCATCACCACCTCTCACAGTGAAAACTGAAGAGCAGCTTGTCCCTTAATGCCCAACGTATTGCGTGAAGCCTGCAGTGCTGGGACCCTAGTGATTTGTAAAAGAGCAAGCATACGCCCACAGCAACTTAAAGTCTCAAACAATGACAGTAAAAATACCCCTTCAAATCAATTTTAATGCCTAAATAATGGAAAACTTTGTAGATTTTCCACAGGCAAATACAGAATATACATATCTTAGTCTGCCAACAAACCCAAGCTGCATCTGTATCTCTCTACCTGAGTGCCAAGTGGGGCATATCTCCAGAGAGATCTTAAGATGCTGCTAGAAAAAAAGACCAGTTTGATGGTAGGTTCTGATATAGCAGTATCATAAATACAAGAATGTTTCAGTTCATTAGCGTTATGGCAAAATACCAAACAGATTTTATTTCACAGCGATTTCAACACAAAAATAAGAGTAATCTCTTTTCCTGCTATTGATTCAGGATTAATATATGCCCATTTCAAACAGGATCATTCATTATGCATGTCCCCTAAGGGGAAACAAAAAACCTTACATATTTGTCAGTTCAAATGTTGTTTTTGTTTGTTTTTGTATTTCATATAGGCAACACCTTTCCTTAGTCACCTTAGTCACCAACACCTTTCCTTAAATAAAAATTTAAGGGGAGACAAATGTGTAAAAGTAGATTGAGCACACAGCCTAGTGTCAAGAGATTTGAATGTCAGTCATAACTAGACTAAGTCATTGTCTGACAAGGATATTAAGTTGCAGTACCATAGCTTCCCCAGGACTGATGTTAAAAAAATTAAGGAAAATAATACTCCAACATCTCAGTAAAGCACTTCAGTATGATACTGCTTACATGACTTGTTGGCAATAACTATTATCATTACTGGATGGGGCAAGCAATCTAATGGAATAAAAAGACCAAGTCCTCTTGGTTTGGTTGGGTTTTTTTGGGGATGGAAATGGGGAAAAAGAACTTTATAATCTCATAAGAGTCAAGCACACACAACTGACCCAATAGTACCAGAAAAAAAGTTTCTTAGAATTTGTTCCCTTTCTTACCTGATCTCATTTACTAAAAATATCAAGAGGAACCTTTCATGGTCTAGATGGAGGCAAAGGTCCCCGTACTACTTCTGAAAGGCCATTCAAAAGCAATGCTAAATTACATTCAGAGCACCCTTGCTAAACAGAGATCTGCACTGACTGGATAAATTTTAGGGATACACAAACAGAATCACAGACACAGAGCAGACCAAACTCCTGCTCTGCCATCAAAGACACAAGAAGTGGAAAGAAAAAGATAGCAGACAACAATAAAAACAGCAGCAGGGAGAGAGGGGGTCCAAGACAAGTTTGATTCATTTTCATTTCCTTGCAGCTTCCAGAGTGCTGTGTAGGTTGCAAGATCCAGAACAGGATGGCTAGACTGCTGCATTTCTATTTATTCGTGCCTACTGCACCCACTGCCTACCACATATATTGCCTCAAACTATCATTTCTGCCTTATCTTCTCTGAGAGCCAAAGCAATGTTCACCATGCCACACAGACTGAACAGCAACTTCACCAAGAGCCAAAAACCCTCCTGCTTCCTATTCAATGTACACACAGTGGGTTACTGAGTAGCCACTAGGACACAAGTATTGGCATAACCACAGGCAGCTGTCAAAGGCAAGAAATGGAAGATGGAGAAGAAAAAGCAAGGTTTTACCTTAAGTTGACTGCATGGTAGAGCCAGGTATGTGAAATGATAAGCAACAGATGTCCCAAAAGCTCTAGCAGGACGCACACAATCTGCCACCCCTATGGTTCAACAACAGGATTTTTTTCAAGGGACATAGAAATGTTCATCCTGAAATTCTCCAAAATCTCTTCATCATGAAAACAACTTCTTTGCTCTTATAGAGCTCAGTACCTCCACTGCTCCCTCCATTTAACTAAAGCAGAGAAGCTCTTCCTTTATCATCTGGTCATCAAAACACAGAGAGACAATTTACCCAATTGTTTCTTATTGAGACTGAAGTCCACACTAGTGATGGCATCTTTGTGGCCTTTGAAGTGTCTCTCCAGGGACGGATCTTCCTAAAAGACAATAATGTTCAGACACTATAGATTAAGAATCATCTTCGCACAATAAAACCATTTTATTTCTATGACAAGTGAACCAAGCCACATATTCACCCCACAAAAGCCAGGCAGACACAAGAACACCATGCAACACAAAATGTGAATTTCACATGTATCAAAAAACTTTAAAAGAGGAAAATTATCCAAGCTGATAATCCCCCTGGATCTTAGGTGACTTGCACAAATCATTCATGTATTTTTACAACATGCTGCTGGTACAGAGACCCCAAAGCCAACTTTGGAACAGATCAGCCACGATGATGACCACCTGAGCAGGTGGTCAAGCTCAACTTTGCTCTGACAGCTGCTCATCTCAGCCCAGGGGTAGCAAGAGGCCACTGTTTGCACAGAAGGGACAAATTTGCAAGACTTAACACACCTGTCAAAACAGACAGGCAGACTCAGAACTGCAGCAAAATAGACTGACCCACTACCCTTCCCTTACATCTGGGGAACACAGCATGTCCTACACAGCACCTTGCTGCAAAGGCCAAACAAAGCCTGAGGTCAGCAAGGAGAAAAAAAAAAAAACATGACACAAAAAACCCCCAAAAAACACTGAGAGAACTGTTACAAGAAGCTGTAACACTTGAAACTTGTCCAGACTTCAGAACAGACTGATCAGCCTTCCATCCCTGCTCTCAAACACACAGCCTCTGCCTCCGTGGCAACCCCCACCACAGCCTGCTTGCCCTTAGGACTTGACCACAGCCCCAGCCTGCTCAAACAAGCACCTAGCCCCAGAATAACTGGGCTGACCTCCCCCGATAACACCCAGCAACAGCCCTCCCCAGATCCAGAGCTCAGCCTACCTGCACCAGCCCTCCACCCCCAGCCTAGAGGTGCCCCCACACAAAAATACAGTCCAATCCCAGCTGTAACAGCACCCCAAGACCCGGGGCTGCCCCCCCCAGCAGCACTAAGCCCCCCCAAGCCCAATGCTGCCCCCAGCTCCTCCCAAGCGCCAACTGCATGAGGCCACCCCAGAGCCCAAGCCCAGGACAGCCCCTCCTGCACAGCCCAACCCGTGCAGCACTAAGCCTCGCCCAAACCCAGAGCCGCCCCCATCACCACCCCAGCCCCTCCAGGCCTTCCCCTGCCCAGCCCGGCCCCACCAGCACCAGACGGCCCCCGGCCCGGCACCAGGCCTGCCTTCCTCCCTCCCCCAAAGCACCAGGGACACGCCCCTTCCCCGACCCTACACCGTGCCCCCCGGCACCACCCCAAGGGCCACCCCATCAAACCCCGAGCCCAGGGGCCCCAGCTACCCCTCCAGCACCAGGGCCCCCAACACTTCCCCGACCTCAGAGGCCACAGCCCCCCTCCAGCACCCTCCCAGACACCCGGGCCGGCCCCAGCGGCCTCCCAGGCCTTCCTCCTCTCAGCAGCACTAAACCCCCGAGCCGCAGCAGACCCCGGCCCGGCCCGGCCCCCTAGGCCTTCCCGCTCTCAGCCCAGCGCCAGCGGCACTAAATCCTCAAGCCACAGCAGGCCCCGGCCCGGCCCGGCCCGGCCCGGCCCCCCCCTCACCAGGCAGCCGGCGGCCATAACACCTCCCGCGCACCGCAGTTCAGTTCCCGCGCATCCCGCGCCCCGTAGCGACGGTTCCGCCCTTAAAGGGGCCGCGGGGCCGGGCCGGAAGGGGCGGGCGTGCCACTTCCGGCCGTGGGCGGGGCCTGCCCACTGAGGGTGGGCCGCCATTACAGATCCGGGAGCCGGAGCGGGAACGTGCTGGAGTTGGGGGCTCGTCATCCTCCTCCTCCTCCCGCCAGTCAGCCTGTAAAGCAAGCCCTGTTGGAAGGGGAAGGAACGGGCCTCGCAGGCCTTGTCGTGAAAGCCAGTTCCTCTGAGCACAGCTGGCCCCGAGGGTGTTCACCAGTGTTAGGAAAATGTGCTTCCCTCACTATTACATCAGTCAATCAGTCTTTACAGTATGAAAGCGTATTAGCTTTATAAATATGTAGTAGTTCACGTTATATGCTGCAATGTAAGGAGGTAGTGTAATTTTACTGCAGTCTTTGGTATTCTTCTTGCTTAAGTAAAACTAAAGGACGGCCTGGCCCTGTGTATAAGGCCTGTGCTGTGTGGAAGCTTAGAGCTGCCCTGAGGGATAAAGGATACCCCTGAACAACAGGGATACTGCCAGCATCCTAGCCTCTCTGACATGGCTTTGAAACCTTCCCAGCAGCATATACAAGTAACTCCAGCAAGACCGATGCCAGGGACATCTGGATTGATAGACAAGCAGCAAGAATGCTGCAGAAATAGAGCTGCTTTGCAAAGTTTTCCTATGATTAGCAATCTGTAGTGTGGGTGTTAGGGATTAGTCAAATCATGTTGTACTTGAACGCTTGAAGCATATAAGATCCCTGTGTAAAACCACATTTGGGGTGCCCCGATTTGGCTGGGACACCTTGTACATAAATAACTATTTACCCTTGTAATTCTAGACCGGCCTTTCTCCTTGGTCAGCATGGGCCAGTCACAAATTTTCATGACATAGTACGTTGCCCTCACTGCTGCCGAGATGGCATTTTCCATCCTGTTACACCTCTCCCCAGCACAGCTGTTACCACATCAGCAGGAGATGTGCTTCCTAACTGTGCTGACGTTCAAGAAGAACAGAACTGCATGTAATTCTCCTGCTTGTATTTTACAGGCTCAAACATTCCGTTCCTTCCTCTTCATCCTCTGGGCAGGAGATGTTCCTGTTCACTTTACCTGAATCACTCCTGCTTTGTTCATAAATGCACAGCACTTACTTGTTGGCAGGCTTTGTGACTTAAAAGCCGGGGTTTTTTTGAGGGAGCTTGTTCTACTATGTGAAATTGGGTTAAAAATGAAATTGATTTTTCTCCAGTTATTAAGGAACTGACAGCTTCATTCAACACAGGGGGAATCCTCCGGCTTTCATTCCAGCGTTATCAAACCGCTTCCAATTTACACAGGTCTGGCTTTGTTGTTGAAAACTGCCTGTTATGGTGAAGGGTAGTGGATGGGCTCTAACACGGTGCTTCCCGGGAGCACAGCCAAGCAGTAAGAACCTTTAAAAGACAGATTTCTGTCTTTAAAACTGTCTTTAAAAGACAGTTGGACCAGAAATTACTTTGCTGTCACTCCTAATCGAGAGCAAAAAAAGGAAAAGAAGTTTTCCCTAATGTGAATCAGCCCAAGCAATCAAGCTCTCCAATTCTCAGAAAGCAACTGGTTGTGTATTTTGTTTAAATGCATATTTGTGCCTTTTACAGCTTTTTTCCTTTTTCTTCTTTAAGATTAATACTCTAACTGAAAAGTTGCTTCATGCAGGGTTAAAAAACATTTGCTTTCTTAAGGAAAAGCAGAGCCAAGTGGAACACTTGACAATTTCAAACCTTTTCCTTATCTGCCAGGATGCTTTGCTTAGGGCAATGTCTGAACACACCTCTCCCACCGCCAGCTGCAGCTTTTTTCCCCCTAAATCAGCCACCAGCATCAAGCCAGTCTTAGTATGCGCTGGCTGCACCCACAGCAGTTGTGATCAGTCCCTGGGGACAGCACTTGCACCTCCCAGCACCTCCACGCCAGATTCCAGCGAGTGGGAAAAGGACACAAATCCACGCTGAGGTCAGCATCGGTGCGAGGCTACATATGCCGCTGCCAGCCTGCATTCACTGCCTACATGTTGCCTCTTGAGCCTACTGACGTCCCTCATGGCCACAACAAACCAATACTGGTGCGATCCAGGCTGCCATGGAGCCATAAACACAATCCCATGAATTGTGCTTCTCAGGGAAGCCGTCCGTCCTTCTCCCCCCTGCGCTGCCATCCCATGGTCGACAGTCTGCTGGCTCAAGGGTGTTTGTGTGTCTAAAAAGCTCTCCGTTTCCCCCAGCTCTTTGAGTTACTGGATCTGAAGAGATACATACCACCCTCAGGCACAGCCCCTCTGCCCACAAAGCTACAGATCTCGGATCTATAAATCTGAACCAGTTTCCAGCATCGCTTAATCTGTTCCTCATGAAATTCTTTGGCATTTGGCTATTAGCTTTTATTTCCTTGCAAGGAAATAAACCAGAACACGGAAAAGATGCTAAATATGCCCAAGGTGCTAAAGAAGCCTTGTACAACCCGTTTTAGAGAAATATGAAGTCAGAAACATGTGGTTGCACTCCCACTTAGAAAAGTGGGAAATGGGAACATTTGCTTTTATTGAAGGATTCCACCACCCAAAAAAAACCCAGCCCACCTTTTAGATGATACAGTAGCAGATACTACTTCACTTGCCAAGTCCTCAGCCCTGGGGTGCCACTGCATAACACCAACAGCCGGAGGAAACAGCAGCCCATTGGCGAGACATTCACACCTGCAGCAGTCCAGAACAAATGTCAAAAGAAGAATAATTAAAGAATATTCATGCCAAGGTCTTTGGGAAAAAAGGACCCTCAGGAGCAACGGGCACACATCAGGTCCTGTGGTGGAGAGGACGGGGTCTCCAGATAGCCCAGTTTGGCCAGGGCAGCACTGGTCAGGCTCTGTCCCAGCATCTGAACGTCTTTGTGGCATTATCTGCCCTGGGTTTGGGCAGGACGGGACTTTCCCACTCCTCAGAAGCCGTGGCCCTGGGAGCCTGCCCCCTCCAACGCCCCAGCCAGGGAGATGGACCTCAGCCCATGTGCTGTCACCCCGCCACGGCAGCACCGCGGTGTCACCACCGGCTGAAGAGGCACGGCCAGGAGTGTGACTCTTGCTTTTCTTCAGATGACCACCTGAGGGCAGGCTGAGGCCTCGTCTAGCCTTCAGTTTTCTAAAGATACAGAAATAAGCATGAAAAGTGGATAAAATGCAACATGATTTCATTGAAGATGAATCATGCCAAACTATCCAGCTTCTTTGTTAAGACTACCATAACTCTGGGTGAAAAAAGCGTTGAGCTGGCCTCTTTCAAATACCACTTCCCAGCTTGCAACCTAGACATTATATAGTAATTCTCAGCAAGTCCTTCCCTGGGGTTATTTGTATGACCATGAATCAGGAAAAGCCCCAGGATCTGCCACCTCTATCGTAACGACAGGGCCTTGCATTGCCAGCCCTGCCAGGGCTGCAGCCCCTACATGCTGCAAGGCAGCACGCAGCCACATTGGGCAGCAAAGCTGTTGCACAGCATCAGACCCACCCAGAATTCAGGTAGGTCGTTCCTGCATGAAATTACAGCTAACCTTTGACTTCAAGCCCAATTCAGAAAGCCCTGAACTTCTTGCTAGAGTGAGCAGGTCTAAGTTTAGCAACTAAACTGAATGTTTACCACTTCTGTATTGCAAACCCCAGGTGTCATGTGTCCTGTTAATATTTAAACTGCTGAGCACACCAGTCTCTATACATACTTATAAGAATATGCCAGCCCGGGGGACAGTGTGCTAGGCTTCAGAAAGCCATGACGAGACTGTTTTTCTGGAAAAGCTGAGGTTCTCAAAGAGACAGCGGTGGGAAGAAGTATTTGCCATCTACAGAGGAAGCACCGAGAGATGTGGAGTTGGTCAAGGCAATGCGCACAAGCTAAGATGGAACCAGCAACTGCACCCAGGTCTCCCAGTTGCTAGCAGCACTCAGAACAAGGTCATCCCATCTCCTTGACCACCATGATCCCAGCATGGGTCTTCCACAGCTGTTTTGTGTCCCATCCCAATATGCCCTAGAGATGGAGACAGGGGCCTTGACCAACCAACCCTGCAATGCTTTGGCATGTCAGCCCAACTAGCTGGCATGGGACAGCCACCCTGTTATTGCCACTTTGCATCCAGAGAGCACAGCAGGGATTTAGGCAGCCTAAGCAGACAGCTACAAGGAGCCAAAAATTGCAGATGAAGATCAATGTAGTCCAGAGCCTTGCTGTCCATACTTCCCTCGTTGCTGCTGCGGAAGGAGGCCGCTGCAGCCAGTTTGGGCACTGCAGAGGGGACCAGGTCCACCAAGGAGCTCAGCTGATGACAATGACATGGTCCTATTGCTTCCATGGGGACATGCTGCTTTACATCAGCTGAAGATGTAGCTTGCTGCCACATCAGTGATTTTGTCTCTAATGGTTTCGTCCTGCCATGTGTGCCAAACCCATTTATTTATAGCTCACAATATTTTTCTCCCACCTGCCTTTGTGCTTATTTTGCTTTCTTACAGAGTTAAGAAAAAGACGGGAGAGAAAAAAAATCCTTTCCTCAAGTAAATCTCTCACTGACCTAAATGCAAATTTGTTCACGCAAATTCAGAGAGCTTTGATCCTGTGTCAGTCAGAGGGGAAAGGGGAGGGGAGCAGACTCTGCTGCTATCGGAACAGATCTTTACTGCTGCGTAACAACTAGGCAATGAAGCAAAAGCTACAGGAGTTTAAAGAGGAAGCTCAGCCAAAGGTCACCTGGCTATCCTAGGTGCTTGTTATCAGACCCTTGAAAAGAGGGAGGAAGGTGACATGAGCTGATTATAGCAACAACTGGAAAAGGCTGACAGGGCTGGCGGAGCTCATCACCCCTCCTCAGCACTCGGCTTGCAGGGGTGCTTTGCTGTTGTAAAGCAAAGGGTCGGCAGAGCCTGGGCTCTGGAGCTGCCTGGGCCACTAAGAGAAAATTTGTCTGTCTCAGATCCAAAGCATCTGCTAAGCAGAGAGCCAGAAAGCACCCTGTTAATAGCAATACTGTATTTTATTTGCTGCCTTGTCTTTGCAGGTGATTTGTACTACTTTCACTGCTCATCCGTATAGCTGAAGTGATGAGGGGAAGGGTGATGAGGGGACAGAGACATACTGACACCAGGACATATCCTGGAGCGCCAGAGGAATACACTGCCACTCCCTGTGTGAAGCTATACAGTTCTTCAGCCATCCAAGAGAGGTGGAGGGAAGGGAGGTCATACATGCCTACAGTTTCCAGAACTGGCCTAAAGGAGGAGAAAGATTCAGGAGTGAGAAATCCTGGCAAGCTGGATCCAGCCAGAATCTGAGCAGCACCTTTCTAGCCATCTACGAAGTTGTCTCTGACCACTTACATTGGTTCTAGTGTCTTAAGCCACTGTAAGATCTTCAAATCTGTTACACGAATGTAGATCAAACCCACCTTTAAAATGTCTCCCAGTACAGGTGACCCCAGCTCTGCTGATCTTGCTGACCAAGGGCAGGCGGTTGCTTTCAGTCCCTGAACCTTCTCTGCTGTTGCCTTGCAGGGGTGAGCGGAGTTCAGACGTCGCTGAACTCACGATTGCATCAACGCAGAACCCAAAGTGCACGGAGGCTGGTACTAGGAAAATGCTAGCTGAGTTCACAGGAGTGAAGCTGAGACCATTGGGACATGGAGTTCCTCACTCGTGGGGCATGCACCCCACATCTGCACCCAGCAGGGGCATTGCTGCACAGACCCTGGCGCTGGGGCAGGCCTGGCCAGAGCAGGTAATGCTGCACAGTCCAGCACCACCAGAAAGGTAGTATCAGCGTGAACAGTGCTAGAGGAGCATGCTTCAAGTTCTTAATCTCTCTCCATTAGGCTGCTTTCCCATCAACATTGATCACTGGGCTGGATCACATTTGGCCTTAACTTTTAAGCCTATAATCTTGTCAAAAATCTTTGTCCCAAAATATCCAAAGTCCAGATCCTCATTCTGCAGATTAGAGGAGGGTATCAGTCTGCCCCTGCTAAAGGGTATTGAGTTTCCATGCAAAGTATTACATGGGAAGGGCCAAAAGATGCACCCTCGGCCGTGCCAAGAGCAGAGTGGGCAGGAGGACATCGACCTTTGTAGAGAAACTCCTGTTGACCGCACTGAGTTTGGTCAGCACAGGCAAGCACGCAACCGTCTGGTCCATCTTCTAAAGCTCTACACTCCCAGTGGCCTTGCACCTCCTGAAGACCCCAGGTGGTCTGCTCTCCTTTCCACACCGTTCCTGCAGGCTGTGGAGAGGAATGGCCGATCAATGTGACCAGGGCAGACCACAGAACAAAACTAAGTATCTGTTGCATTTGCTGCCTTTCTAAGCTGAAGGGAAAGATGCACCTGTTTGCAGAAAGTCAGAGCAGCCCTGGTTCCAACCAGCATTAACTGTGGCATCCACCTAACCATCTCCCCTGCAGCTTCTTTCCCCTCTCTGAACAGCTTGTAGAGTTAGTAAAGCCAGACCGTTCTGCAGTGAATTTAACTGTGTGAGAGGACAGACAGAGGTCCTTTGTGTTTCCAAGCCAGTTTGAGGCAGACAGAACTGGAGAGGCAGTGCAGCCCACTGCCCACCACCCAAACCGGTTGCTTCCTTGCACGAATCATTTCCCCTTCCAACATCTCATCCTCAGAGAGAGAAAGAGGCGCCTGGCTGCTCTTCTGTGCGGTGCCAACAGGAGCTCAGGCTTTGCTGGACCTCTTGGCGCTACCATGATATTGGTGCATGCTTGTGCTTGGATGTCTGTCTTGCTAAGGCCACTAAAGGACAAGTGGGAACATTAAAGCCACAGAACTATCTAAGAACAGTGCTTTCCACTGTCCTGTCCAAACAGGACAGGACAACTGGAAAAGGTTTATTGTTCAAACAGTTTATTACCAACTCTATTTGGCTCCATTTATTACTAACTATCGGACTCTACTTATTTATAATGCTAATAGTCTCCACTAACTCGGTACCAGCTATCTCCTCTCTGTCTAGCATGTGCCACACCAGGTGCAGCCCCATCACCTGCAGCCACAGCGTCAGTGGTGCAGGTGCAGGTGGGACAATGTGGGGCTGTTGGGCTTTGGCTGTGGGATGGCGTTGGCACGGCCATGGCAAGGGCTGCTGCCAGCACGGGCAGTGCCAGCCAGGGCTTGCAGAGGGGTGAGAGGCCAGCCCAGGGGACCAGCCCAGCCGCTGCGCCGGGCTGCACGGGGGGAAGGTGGGAAAGCCCAGCCCTGGTGCCAAAGGCCGCAGCTGTGGTGCGGGAGGTGCAGCCTGGTGCGGTGCAGAGCAGCAGGTTGGAGGCCAGCTGGGGCCTGGCTGCTGGGTGGTGGTGCCAGGGATGGGGCACTGTCGTGGTTTAACCCCAGCCAGCAACTCAGCCCCACCCAGCCGCTCGCTCACTCCCCCTCAATGGGATGGGGGAGAGAATCAGAAGAGTAAAAGGGAGAAAACTCATGGTTTGAGATAAAGACAGTTGAATAAGTAAAGCAAAAGCCACGCAGGCAAGCAAAGCAAAACAAGGGATTCCTTCACTCCTTCCCATGGGCAGGCAGGTGTTCAGCCATCCCTAGGACAGCAGGGTTCCATCACGCATTGTCATGGTTTAGCCCCAGCCAGCAACTAAGCACCACGCAGCCCCTCGCTCACTCTGCCCCGGTGGGATGGGGGAGAGAATCGGAAGAGCAAAAGTAAGAAAACTCGAGGGTTGAGATAAAGACAGTTTAATAGGTAAAGCAAAAGCCGCGCACGCAAGCAAAGCAAAGCAAGGAATTCCTTCACTGCTTCCCATGGGCAGGCAGGTGTTCAGCCATCTCCAGGAAAGCAGGGCTCCATCACGCGTAGTGGTTACTTGGGAAGACAAATGCCATCACTCCAAATGTCCCCCCCTTCCTTCTTCTTCCCCAGCTTTATATACTGAGCATGACATCATGTGGTATGGAATAGCCCTTTGGTCAGTTTGGATCAACTATCCTGACTGTGTCCCCTCCCAGCTTCTTCTGCACCTGGCAGAGCATGGGAAGCTGAAAAGTCCTTGACCAGTGCAGCAACAACTAAAACATCAGTGTGTTATCAACACTGTTTTCAGCACAAATCCAAAACATAGCCCCACACCAGCCACTATAAAGAAAATGAACTCTATCTCAGCTGAAACCAGGACACGCATAACGGTTACTTGGGAAGACAAATGCCATCACTCTGAACGTCCCCCCCTTCTTTATTTTTCACCAGCTTTATATGCTGAGCATGACACCATATGGTATGGAATAGCCCTTTGGTCAGTTGGGGTCAGCTGTCCCAGCTGCGTCCCCTCCCAGCTCCTTCTGCACCCCCACCCTACTCGCTGTAGGGGTGGGGTGAGAGGCAGAAAAGGCCTTGACTTCTGTGTGAGCACTGCTCGGCAGTAACGAAAACATCCCTGTGTGATCAACGCTGTTTTCAGCACAAATCCAAAACATAGACCCATATTAGCTACTCTGAAGAAAATTAACTCTACCCCAGCCAAAACCAGCACAGGCAGCCCAGAAGCTCTCCCAGCCTGCCGCTCCAGCAGGGTCAGGAAGTTGGGGAGCAGCTGCCTGGGAAGGGGTTTGGGCGCTGCTGAGGCCGGGAGGTGCTTTAGCCCAGAGCTTTGTTGGTGGAGACCTCCGAGGGAGAGACGCTGGTGTGTCCTGCGGTGGAGCTGGTGCAAACACCTCCTTCTCCCCCCCAGCAGTGGCTCCCCACGCAGGCTGAAGATCTTGGTGTCTTCCTGAGGGGCCGCTTTCCTCCAGCTCCGCATCCAGGCGCAATGCAGCCGGGGCTCTCCTTTTGCATCCCACTCCTGGCATGCACCTTGCCAGCAGCTGGGGATGGTCCCTCTTAAAGTTGGGGTTGTAGTGGAAGCACAGAAGCTAAACAATGCAAAGAAGAGTGAGTTGCCACCAGTTCCTGCATGGAAAAAAACCAAGAGTACGAGAACTAAGGCTTTTGATCACAAAAGACAAAGGTGGGTATTGAAAAGGACTCTCAGGGGCATTGGAAACCTCAAGCTCGGGCTGTCTCAAACGTGACAATACAGTTCTGCTAAGCCATCACCAGCCCTGGCTTTTCACCTGAGAAATGCCCTGAGAAAGAAATGAAGGTGAGGACATTTATGGCCATCCCCATCTCCTTTGTTGCCAAGGCTTATTTGATTTGAACATCAGTCTCTCCCACCAGTTCCTGTGCAGAGGAACTGATGTACCTTTCTAGAAGCAGGAGCATCTGCTTCTTCCACTGGAAATTCATCCCTGGAGTCAGACAAATCAGACACCTCTGGCAGTTTGCACAGCACATGGAGGTCGAGCTGACGATGGAAACTTTCTGTGCTTTCCATTTCAAAAACTCTCCCAAGTCTGCTTCTTGCCAGCACTTCCCTCTTGAACATCTCCTCATTGACAGCAACAAAGACTCCATCATCAACCCACCAAATGGACTGAAACTCGTTGCTATGGGCAATTTTCCAGAGCTGCTTGAGAAAGGAGAGGTCTTCGGTTTTGCCAGCGCTCTCCTTGGAAGAAGCAGGAGTGTCTCTTTCCGTAGCGCTGTCATCACTCCAAGCTTGGAAAGATTCTTCTTCCATCATTGCTCCTACAGCAGCATCCCCAGCTACTGGATCATCCCACTCAGGAGAGGCAGGAGAAGCTGAGCCTGACGACTCCCCCAGCTCGTCCAAGGAAGAGAAGGAGGAGATTTCAGCTGGTAACGGCTCCTTTTGAAGCCATCCAGTCTCATTTGGGCTTGACCTTTCTTCTGCAACCATCGCTCTGGCCAGCCAGGCTTGGTCCTTCCAGACACCAGTCGAAGGCCAACTGGTGCCAACTGGCTGACTGCAGGTTCCCATGGGACATTCTCAAATGTCACCGTGGCACCCGTGCCACATGGCGGTGACATCGCAGGGTGGCACCCGTGCCCTGGCAGAAGGGAGCAGCCAGAGGAGAAATTGCTGAAGAGCACTTGTTGCTTTTCCCTCCCAGAGCCAGCGGTGGTGGGACTCCAGAGCCCAGAAGTCAGTCAAGCTGTGCTGAGCGGCTGTAGGCAATGAGAGGACCGTGCCGTGTCCGCTTGCAGCCAGGAGTGGGTCCGCAGGGAGGAGCAGGGATGGCTGCAGCATTGGGCATCCCAGTGCCCCGTTTGGGAAGGTTTCCTGCTGGGCACCTCTGACACCTGCAGACACGTCCTTACGGTCTTTGCTGTGCTGGTGGCTCTTGAGCTCCTGCTTCACAGCCTTTGGCAGAGAGTGGGAAGCAGCAGGGCTGGGGCTGCAGCCAGTGTCCGGAGTGCTGGGTTTGTGGGCTCCCTCCTCATCCAGACGGTGCTTCACCTTCCCCATGCGTTACCCTGACTAGGTCCCTCCTAGTCCCCTTTATTTCTCTCTGGGCTGTCCAGCAGTGTGGGGAAGTCAGTTTCCCCAGCTGAATGAATGTAAGAAAATAGAAATCTTCCTGTTTGCTGCCCATTTCTTCTCTAGACAGAGAAGGGCTCTGTGATTTGAAGAGCACTGCTTCTGCAAGGGAACAGGTGTGCACCCAGGCAATGCTCCCCTCCCAGATTTCCACAGTCTCCCAGGGGCTGCTCCGTAGGATCAACTGGAAGTAAAACACTATGAAGGCTGTGCAAAGGAAATGTAAACAGGTGTGCAACCCCCCCTTTCCTTGGTTTGCTCTTTCAAATGTAGGAACAAAGGCAACAAAATCAATCCTGCTCTGTAAAGCTTTTAAATCAACACCCTCTCTACAGGATCAGGTGCTTTTTCTGTAAAGGAGAGGTCTGATCTCGAGAGCCCAGAAGTCAATAAAGCTGTGCTGAACGGCTGTAGGCTATGAGAGGACCGTGCTGTGTCCAGTTGCATCCAGGACAGGGTCCGCAGGGAGGAGTGGGGACAGCTGCAGCGTTGGGCATCCCAGTGCCCCCATTTCTGAAGTTTTTGTGATTCACTGGAGAAACATCTTACAAGCCTTGGCTGCACATTCTTTAAAAGTCGAGCAAAATACTCCTGTCTCTGAACACTGCATGACTGCACAGCAGTAATTTCTAGTCTCCCCAGGCACTGATAGTATTTTTGCTCCAAGAGAAGCCTAATGGGCTGGTGAAAGATCAGCATCTTTCCCTCTGAGCTGCACGGACACTTTTGGAGGAGCTCAGCATACAGCTCAGCCCAGCCCAGCACACCAGGACAGTCAAGCTGTGCCTGATATGGGTTGTCATAACCTTTGTCACGGCCACCAGGCACTGTCATGCTCCAGGCATGTGGTGCCATGACGTCCTCCAACCTTTCAGTGTGCTCCCCCCCGCCCCTGGCACCAGCTGCATTGTGCCCTTCATCCTTTGGCTTCTCTAGCCCTGGAGGAGTTTAACTGGGTTTTGCATTTTGTTTCTTATATTTGATGAGAAAGGGAAGGGGGTGCATGAAGAAATTTGCCCTGAAATACCCTCTAGATTTGAAGAGCTGGCAACAGTTTTTCCTGAGCCAGCTTTATGTGTTCAACATAAGCTATACTGACCCAATGCTCCAGGCACTACCACAATACTGACAAAGCTCCTTCAGGCCAGCATTTAAAAATCTGTGAACAAGGACTCCTCATATGCCCTGAGATCTGTCCTGCAGCTGGAAAAGCTCCCTGGTAGCAAACTAACCTTTCAAAGGGGCTATGAATACTTCTGCCAAGCAAGGGGAAAGGGTTTCCCTTGTTGAAACACATTGCAGTAAGCCTTTGTGTGGCATAAACCCTCTTCATGCCAGCAGGATCAATGCAAAGGACCCGTCTACGGTACCGGGTATCTGAGCTCCTGCTTCTCTCTCGGCAGGCTGGCTGTAGCATTTTGTGAGCTCTATAACAGGGGAGGCTATTTCTAAGGCGACAGAGACCCACAGCAGACAGCTGAGAGCCCAGAACAACCCCTGAGCTCACCTTGTTAGCAGTCCCAGGTTACTGTTCTCTAACAATCTGTTCTAAGTATTGGCTAAGTTTGGAAACAGTGCTAAAAGCAGGCTTGCTGCTCCCATGCCAATGAATGAAGAGCTTGTCAACAGAGGGAGATTCACCAGCAGCAGGACAAGGGAACAGCACAAACATTACTGTACAGTATTTCCTCTATAGAACCGTTTATATCTAAGCATGAGTCCTTCAAAATGCTGTGACAGAGTTTTAATACTGCATTAAGTGCTGGGAAATGGAAGGAGCAGAGGGTATTTCACTATCTAGCTTCAGACTTTTGCAAATGGATGTGAATCCTCCACCCAAAACACAGATTCAACTAACAAGCCAGTTCCTAACACATTCTGACCCTTGAAAAGTATCCATACTCAGCTTTTGGCTTTCACTTTATCTCCAGAATATCCTCTGCAATTTAGGCTTGCTCCGAGGGTGAAGCTCACCAAGTGTTCACACAAGCCAAGGAACAGCAAGCAACGTGTAGTTGCTGGCAGCAGGGCAAACCCTTTGGGGTGGAGAGCCAGGACCCGCTGATCGCAGCCACCTCTCCCATCTCTACCTTCAGGAAGCAACTTGTTCTGTTTTCTCCTGCAAAAGCAGAAAGGGGAAGAAAGGAGCTGGTTGTCACAGGGAGATAAACAAGTCAAAAAAAAAAAGAGGCACTACAGCTGCAGTGAGTTTGAGATGTGCTGCTTTGAGTCACCTTGAGGTGTAGGAGAAGCCACTGTCCCCTGCAGCACCCCAGGCCTTCTCAGAAGAATTTATTTCCCACCCCAAGTCACCCAGTCCTGCATTTCTGGTCAGGTTTAATCCCTCTTGGAAAGCACACACATTCCTCTGCCTTTCAGCTCAATGCCAGGTCTGCAACATGCCTGATAGATAAACCAAGCCCTATCAAGACCAAAAGCATTCTTGTCTATCACTGTCCCTTGACCCATTGTACGAGATCTTTTTTATCAACTCCTGGAGATGTGGGAAGCAGCTGGAACCCAGGATCCATGGGAGGAAGGGACAGCATATCAGGAATCTCAAAAATAGGTTAGGCTCCAACCAAGTGAGGCAGACAAAGCCCATAACCCCTGCCAGTAGGATGAGCAATGCAAACAGTGGATGCCTGTATCTGAAGTAGAGATTTCTTCCCAGTCACAGCAGAGGAATGTGTTTTAAGTAGGTGGCTTTTGGCCTTCTGTTTTGTTTACTCTTCCAAAGACAAAACCAAAAGTGATGCCATATCCTGCTTTATTGAAACACAGAAGGAAGCATGTGGGAAGGAGAGGCAGAACATTACAAAGTCGAGAGCAGCTTAAACAGAGACATGCACAAACCCTCCTGCTCAGCCTGCTGAATATGTAGGTATTTATCTACACAGCCTGCTACCACAGCTGAATGGAAAATACCTGCTGGGCTTTGGGATGCTCCAAGCATCCAGGAGGAGAACAGGGGGAATATCACACTCAACTGCTCCTCAGGGTTTGCTTGGTTTCTTGAATAACCATCACTGCACAGAAGGACCAGACCCTCAGCTGATGGTAGCAGGCTCCACAGCCTCCACCATAGCTGCATTCTTACTTACACCAGTTCAAGAGCTGCATGGCTACCGCCCAGTTTTCAAGCTCGTGGTAACTTCTAACCTGTGCGAGTAGAAGCAGAAGAGCAGAATGAGGAAGTGATCCACTGAAACTTGTCCTGTGTGAGGGACTTCCCTGGAGAACCAGCACGAGAAAGGCGCTGCCTGCCCAGAGAAGTGCCGCACTAAACCAGGCACTGGAGAATGGCCAAGCACTGGTTCGAGCTATGTGCTTTGTTCAGAGAAGACAGTACCTCTGCCAAGTGCAGGCAGTGGCTGAACACTGTTATAATTAGAGCTGAGGTGCCAGGCCAGTTGTTTCTAACTCCTGTTATCTTTATTACATGTCTTTCAGTATTTTATATTCACCTGAAGAGAGCCAGTGTCCGATTTCAGGGGGCAGGAGAACTTCATGCTAAGAACATCTAGTGTTTTGTTTTCCTAGTTATGCAGAATGGTCCTCATCGCAAACCTAGGTGCACCACAAAGGCTCATAACCAGAAGGCAGAGGGGAAGGACCCCACTTGCTAAGTCAACTTCTTGAAAGATTAGGGTTGGCAGCATTTAGTTCTGTCAAATTATTCCAAGGGTAATTTTTCTAGTCAGCAAACATTTATTAGAAATTGCAGAGGTACAGTAAGGGACTGGCACAGGAGGGATAGGCTATTTCATCTGCAGCTGTCCTGACCTTCAGGGAAAAAACCCTCCAGCATAACATAGTTGCCATAACTACTTACACCATAACAAAAGATGTCAGAAATGCAAGCTGTTGACATTACAGGATACTTAGCCAAAATGAAACCTTATGCCTTTCAAACTGTGAGCTGTAAAGACCAGCAAGTTTTATGACAGTGTGATATGCTATCCTACAGTTTAGAGGGCAGGAAAGTGCAGCTGACATTGAACACATAACACTAATTTCTTTGAAGGAAGTTCATTTCCAAGTGATACAGAACTGTCTAACTCATTGCCAAGTTCTGGATCTAAACCAAGCAACTTCGTAAAGGGTTAGACAGATCAATGCAGAACGGGTTCACCAGCACTTTTACGTTCTGGGCTGTATCCTCTGGCTCAGGGGATTGCCAGGAGCATAGTGCACGCCAGCATCTTCCCTTAGTGTCTGCTGCTAGCTGGATGGACATTTGGTCTGATTTGCTTGTCACGTACAGTCAGCCAAGATGCAATTATTCAAGGCTCAATTTTGTTTGTGAAAACAAAGTCTCCTTGCCTGGTGGTGTAGGATGTTACAGGCTTGTTTCTCAAAGTGTCTCATGCGTTTAGTTCTTCCTTCTGTCTCTTGTGAGCCTGAGCAGAAGACAGGCCACCATCCCCAAAGAGGGCAGAAACCTCCACACAGGGCTGCTCTACTTCTTGTTTGTAAAGTATTACAACACACTGTGCAAACAAACAGTCTAACCTCAGACGAAACAGACGTCCCATGCATGGGATTAGTCATGCTGACGTTGCAATCACTAGTGTCATGGATAAAAACGACCCAAAGAAGAGGAGTATGAGAATCATCATGGCTTATTTACATTAATTATAAACAAAGACTCCCAACTCTCTTGTGCTAGCCCAACAACTACTTGCACCTACCTGTTGCCCGTTATCTTAGCTCAGGACTACGCTAGAGCAGATTTTCTGCCATACCTCTGGGGTGGGCTGCCTTGTTCTTACAACTTCAACCAAACAGCAAAAGCATGATTTTACTGCAACTGTTCTTGCACAGTTTCTTGTTTCTTGCACAGTTACAGGAAGAATTCCTTGTTGCTATAAAGATGTACCCTCATCTCACCTCCAGATAACCTACTTATAAGCTAAAGGTTCCTGGTGCCACCCACAGCATAAGCTCTTACACAGGTGAATGTCCTTGTTCAGTGTGGTACAGCACCAAACACTGCCCCTGAGCTGAGCCATGGTTGCTGCTCTGCTGGTGATATTAGCGCTCACAATAGTTGCTTTGGGCTTAGACCGCGGAGAGGAGGCTTTAGCATTAAAAAAAAATCACTAGTAAACTCATTAAATTGTTTTAAGTTAAACATATCTTTTATACAACCCCTTCCCTTCTCAAGTGAAATACAGCTGTGCAGATGTGATGCTCTTACAGCTTTTGACCTAATGCTTTTATGCAGTAGAGGGGGTGGAAAGATGATACAAAGCCCATGCATGCTAAAGGAAATTTTCCTTTGCAGCAGGAAAATCAAACCCCTTACATAGTAAAAGCAACCACAGAGAGTTAGGGCATTGGGCTAAAGCAATTAGTCAGGTGGACAAACTGAGATATCTGACTGGTTTTCTTAGGAGTGGGTGACTTCCTACACAGATTGTGCAACTACTCTGTCTCTGCTCTGCAGACACAGCCTGATGTCCAAACACCAGCATCTGTAATAGTGTTACTCTGTATTGATATTGATTGCATGCATTTTGCAAATAAATAAACAGTGACTCATAACTGACGGGCCTGGAGAAACTCCGGGCAGGGGTTATAACACAGGCTAAGTCATCACCTCATTCTCATTTGTCCAACGATACCATTGTACGTAGTGGGACTGACTGCAGCAGGGTAACTCCAGGGAGGAAGCAACCCTGGATGCCAAGGCCAAATCCTCCTGCCCGTGCTTGCTGTGAGTAGCACCTTGCCTGAGGCAGAGTCCCGCAGCAGCACATGTTCGCTCCGGCAGCTCCGTGACATTTGGTCTAACTGGCAACAGCAGCCCTGGCCTGGCAGGATATCCCACAAAGGTGGATATTCACGCTATATACTCACCGAAAAGCACCTCTTCCTCCCAGCACTGTGCATGCCATCCCATCCTCCAGATAGCTACACTGAATTAGCACTGGGCAAGTGAAAAAAAGTACAGAAGATACTAGATAGAAGCTAATGTTTAACCTTTGTCTGCCTTACACTGCTGGCAAATAGTTGCAGGCAATCCAGAAAATTTTTCCACTCGCTTGGTTTCTAATTTGTGAGCAACTTTGTTTCCTCTGCCATGCAAGGAGCTCCATCAACAGCAGACCTAAGGAAACCTGGTCCCTCATGGATTTAGTATTTGGATAATTAGTTTCTGCATGTTTGGGTTGTTTTTTTTTTCCTTATGGCTATTATGGTTTGAGTCTGCTACAGCCTCTTTCTTGGTCAGTGTATTGTAAGGTCCCTATCCACTGGCTATGTGGTTTCAGAGATCCCTCAGGGACCTTTAAAAGCTTTACTGTTCTTTGAGCTTTTCACTGAACTGAAGCATGGCCACCATGTTCAAAGCCGCTGGCAGGCAGTCAGCAGAACCACAGCAACGTGTGCCATCATGAAGTTCAGCTTAAAACAGATGGAAAAGGAAGCCAATAGTGAATCATATAATAGCCTACCAAAAATCCTTTAAAATGCAAGAAAATTGCAATACCAAATCTGAAAAAGCATAAAATGAGAAAATCCTTGTTTGTAGCCTTGTCCCCTCAATTCCCAGAGATATAGCCTGAACCTCCAAACCAAAAAGCTTGAACAGTCATGATCTAGCTACCAGATCTTCAGCCCTGAATGCCCAGACAGTAGGGAAGCTCTTCAGTCCAAATCTGGAGTCTTGTTCTTCTCTCACAAACAGTAGCCAGCCACAACTGCCTAGCATAAACCCTCCTGTCACAAGAGGAGAGTCAGTCCTTTATCCTTGCAGCCCATCACCCTGCAGGACTGCCTGGTACCACTGGAGAAGCAGTAGCTGTACATAAATGGATGGCTGATTCATGCTGGGACACTGGTCTATTTTCTTGTCACCCCAACATGATTTCACCCAGCACAAGAGAGCTGTAAAGCCAGTTCCATGAGTGGTCCCACTCCAAGCTGCAGTGACCACACTGGGCTGAGCAACTAGAGACGTCAGTGGCTTACTGGGGGCTGTGATCCTTAAGGCTTTGTCTGTTTGTAATTACACCATCTCATTCTTCTTGATGAAGGCTTAGTGGGGAGGGTATCCTACCTGCTTTACTCAGTGTCTGAAAATATCGTGTGAGCAAGGGGGCAGTGCGGGGACAGGGACAGAGGCTACTAGGATATGCTTGCAGGCTGCAGAAAGAAGAGCGTGCTAAGACCATCAGTTTGAGCTTCCAGTGACCTCACCCTGCCTCCTCACCTCCCTTGACATGCATCCAGAGGCGCACAGTCATCTCCACGTCCTTCCTCTCTTGCCCAGCAGGGCCCAGCTGTGCTCCTCACTCCAGCCCTGGGCAGCCCAGGTCTGGGCTGGGGCCACTGCAGCACCCCAGAGGTGGAAGCCAGGACCTGAGCACTGGCAGGGTGGGGGGCATGCAGGAAAGAGCAAGCCCATGTTGCAGTGAGCTCACTGCAGCATGAACAGCCAAGGGGTTTTGCTCCTTCAAGCACCCTCTACTTTGAGATTAATTCAAATAAAGGTTGTTTCATTCACAGGACAATTGAAGCTTGCAAGACAAGTAATTGGTGGGACAGCTACTCACTAGCAGCCCTGATTATTATTCAAGACCCAGGCTGGTGTTTACTTTAAAGACCCTCCATGTTCCAGTACAGCTCTTCCACTACCCACAATAGTTCAGCAACATCTGAGGCTACAGTAACTGTTAAACTGTTGTCCCATGGTTTGGATGAAAACCTGCATTAAACAACATCAAGACTTATCTTGATATGAGCTAAGCAAAGCTGAGCAAATGGGAGATGTGCTGTCGCAACAGAAAGCTGTGCAGAGCCCCAGGCTAGGCAGAGTTGCTGACACCTCCAACTCAAGAAGTCAAGTTCAAGGGCTGCCTAACCTCATCTCTTACCCAGAGCAACACCAGATACTTTCCAAGGAGGTGCAAGAACCCCAGCCTGCCTGCATAGGTCTCAACCTGCCCTCCAGTACCTCGGGACTGGTTTATATCTGGACCATAACACCCGTTACTCCCTCGGGAAAGCATCACTGTTCATTACAACACCAGGTTGCCTTGCTTCACATTTAAGAACTTGAGTTAGACGCTCCATCTGGCTAAATTTATGGCCTCACCAACTTCTGAAGACAATGAGACACACATAAGTAAACTCAGTTAATCGGTGGTTAAAATTATTTTTTCACAGCCCAATCATCCTTTAGTTAAGTTCCACAATTTCATGGGAACAAGCCCCAGGCAGGCCAGAGATGTTGGGAACAGGAGGTTCTCCGCAGCTACCACACAATACATACCATTCCTGGGTAGCTATTTGTTGCCACCAATCGTGCTGGGAACAGCACTGTGCCCTGTGACACAGTGGATTCGATTTAAAATAAAACCAAAAAGAGAAAAAGTAGGGCAGCCTTGACAAGATCTGCTTGACTCACCCTACTGCTGTGTTTAATATTGTTGGAGAATTGCTCCATGCAGGGAGCAATTTGGAAAAAGCTTAGGAAAAGCCTGTGATGAGGAAAGCTCATCTGCTTTACTTTAGACCAGTTGCATGCCTGCCCAGGACAGATGCACTTGGCGTGTATATGGAGGTGGCTTATACATAGTGGAGGAGCAACTCATTCAATAACCACACATTTATGAGACAGTTTCTAATCAAACCCTTCATCCAAGCAAAGATAACAGGCTATCCTCAACCTTCTCACCACAAGTACATGACAGCTCCAGCACTCTGCTGTCTACAGCACACAGCAGCCTCATTGTGCAAGGATCCACCAAGCAAACATGACAATCCCAGCCTCACGGCACCCATCCCCTGTCTAACTTGAAAAATCTTGTGCTATGAACTTACCCTAATCCTATATCTTGAGTAAGACTTCCAAGCTGTCTGTGGTACACTGGCAGATCACATGGCAGTGCCTCCAGCTAAGATACATGCCTGCTTGCCTGCTTTCTTAATGCTCTGCTCCGTTTGGGTGCACAAAGCATGGGAGATGTCTTTTTACTGTAGGTGAAAAAAATGTCATTCTGTTCAAAATTTCATTGCTGTATTGCTTCCTACATCGACTTCACTCTAGACTACTGTGGTGTAATGAGACAACGAGGACTGCCTACCCTTGGGTTAGACAGCTAATAAGCTACAAGCAACAGGCCTTGCCCTGGGAAGCCACCGAGCTCTAACTTGCACAAAACCAGTAGTTTAGGAGAGAGATTAGCAGTCTTTCAGAAAAGGACAGTCCTTCTTTTCTAAAGTGAGAATTGGACTTGGCTTAGGAGCAGCTCATGAGACTGTCTCAGAGCTGCAGCTGACTTGTCCGAGTTGCAGAGGGAAATGCAGAACTCCCCTGGCCACCGAGCTCCAGGCTCAGCAGCTCCAGCACTAGCACCCATGAGCCACCATCCACCACCAGCCACTTTGTCTCACCCTTCCCAGCCCTGCTGCACATTGGTGAGTCTGCCCAGATAGTGGGAGAATGTGTGATTCACCTAGCAGGTGAACAAATATGTGGGCACATCCCCTAGGGAGGTTAAAATTGGAGAAGAAAGTTTTTTCACTGCTCAGCCTCACCAAGTTGGTGGGCCAGGAGTCAGAGATGACCCTCCGTGTGCTGGCTAAGGATCAACAAGGCAGGGGAACTGGGATCTGTGGAGACATCTTCATATATTAAATGGAAACCACCATGATCAAAATGCTGAAGAGGAAGGACAGTCCAGTCACAGACACGTGTATGGACGTGTACACGTGAAGGAAAAGAGAAATCCCTCAGTGAGCAGAGTGGGGAGCCACGTTTGTGCTCTTGCTAAGGAAAGGGCTGCCTGCTGGCTGGCCAGCCAGCAAACACACACACACACACACACTTCCCCAAGCGGGAAGTAGCCAGGGCACAGAGTGCCTCCAGCCCAGTTGGTATTTAGGGGATTCGGGAGAGAAGCAAGAACAGTGATGGGTATTAAGAGTTACTGCATCAGAGGCAAGTATGAGTGATGTCGGACTTCACCAAACCTGTTATTCACAGAGAAATCTGTCCCTTGCTTAGGTTACAGTCAGGGGTTTACGCTAAGGGCTTTCTCTTTTCTCAGTGGGTATCACAAGATGTCAGCTCTGGTACAAGCAAAGTTGGAGCAGCCTCAGGGTAATGGCACTGGCATGACACTGAGATTAATTTTGGGTTGGGTCCCAGTTTTACCTTAGGCATCCAGAGGTGTTTGCTTGTTCTGTGTCACCTTTTCACCCTTGGTGGGACAGTCTTGTCTCCCAGCAGGGACTGCTCCTCCAGCACATATGGCGCAGGTCTCCGCTGTGCAGACACATGACCAAGGTAAGACCAGCAGAAACAACCTCCTAATTACCAAAACCAAGCCCAAGAAAATCATTAAAGGACAAACAAACCCTGACCACTCAAGTCAAGTCCCTATTGTCTACCTTAATGCACTGTTCCCCCATCCCAGGGCACACTGCACCTGCTTGTTTTCAGGGTATCGCATATCCCTCCATCTCAGCAGAGTTTCCCCTCTCCAACTACTCTTCCCAGGCTGGGTGGAAGAGGAGCAGGCCACGCTGCCTGCCACCTCCCCCAGGGCAATTTCCCTGCTTTTCCAGAAAGAGCTACTCAGTGGAGGAACCCTGCTAGATTTCTCCTACTTTTGAAATTGTTTTTTCCTTCCAGCTGATGATGACCTACATAATAAGCAGGTCACTGGAACACAAGAGATGTTTTCTGAGGCAGAGGAGAAAAGCCAAGCAGTTCCCCTGCTGCGCGTGCTTCTGAGGACAGAGTGAAGCACTGTTTCCCAGGGGTCCCACTCAACAGCCTCCTTCGTGCTCTTCCTGTCTGAAATCAGTGGGAGCTGCTGGGATCCCACTGGGGACACGATCAGACCCTGAGCAGAACATCAGGCTAGCTAAGGACCAGCTCCATGGGGGACCAAGGGGAGCTTCAGGAACATAAACCCTCCTCATGTGAACAGTAAACATGCCACATGCAGCCCCTGCGCACAAGGCTGTGAGCCTGTGCAATGGCCCGGCTGCGTGAGATTCAATCCACCAGGCAAGGTGAGCTCTCATCAAACAAGCAGCAAAGGAAGGGAAGGAGAGAGCAGGAAGATGTGAAGGGGACAAGTCCCCTCCATGATCCCTGTGGTGCAACCCCTCCCCAGCCGAAGGAAGGATATGGTTGTAGCAGGTCTGCAGACCACAGGAATAAAAGACCAAGTCGTCCCCAGCTGGAACAGTGCCCTGCCTGAAAATCTGGCAGGCAAGAAGCAGGGTTAGAAGAGCTTGAACTCAATTTACTTTTCAAGCTCTAGTCATTTCTGCTCCTTTATGGGGAGCATTCCTAAAGGCTTACTACAATAAAGTACAAACTGGAAATGAGAAGGATTTGAGTAGCCAAGAGAAGAGAGACCCTGGGAAATCCCTTCAGCATCAGTATGGTTTAAGGCATGGCAGCACAGAACTGGACTGACTCAGGATGTTGTCTCCAGCACCATCCTCTCTAATCTTGCAGCTGATCTCTCCCCATCTTCAGATCCCCCTCTCAAATGGGAGACACTGCTGCAAAAGATGTAAACCAGCATATCTAATCCCTACACTGACTGGTGCACTGCAAGCAGGAACCAGCTAGCTACCTACCCAAGGGTAAGGCAGGAATCTATTAGAGAAATGAATGCAACATAATCCTGCCTGGCTCTCAGAGTCAGTCCCAGAAGGATATACAGAGCGAGTAACCAGAGCAGACAAGGGTAAGAAGCTCTCTCAAACAGCCTGATGACTCAGAGAGCTCCAGTAACAATAGTGCAAGTCTGGTAACTAGGTCACAGTTATGATCCTTAATTAATCCTGAAGAGACCCCATCTGCCATGGGGAACATGACAGATAAGGTAGGTCATTAAGCCCAGAAGCAGGCCAGGGGTAATGCCAGACCCCAGCCTGCCCAGAGGTTTGGGGGCAAAATCCCGTTTGGCAGCAGCAGCTGCTTTGCCCAGCCTGCTCTCTGCCAAGCTTTTAGCCAGCAGACACACCGGGCTCTCCCCATCTCCTCCAAGGAAGCGACGGCAGCCTGGAGCCTGTTCACTAGCCACTGCCCAAACCACACTGACATAAACCATGAAACAGGAGAGAGATGGGATCGAAAACAGCCCAGGGGCAGGCAGCAATGGGGCTCCAGCAGACAAGCCATACCAAATCCTGCTAGACAGCTGAGCCCCAGCTCCCTGCACTGCACTTCACCCGCAGCCCTTCTCTTCTCCCCCACACCCCTCTGTGCCGGGGTGTGCTATCCCAAGTTGCTTCTTCCCCTGACTCTTCTGGGAGAGGCTAAGAGATACCAGTTTCTCCACATGCGCTGCCTCAGCTTGCACAGAGGGTTAAATTAGCATGCTGGGCTGGCAGTCACAGGCTGAGACACGGGTGCTGCAAAGGGGCATCAAGGCCAGTGTAGAAAAGGGCCTGACACTGCAGCTGAAGTTAGGAGAGGTCGTGTGCCAGCAGGAACAGGTTGTTCACTTGGCAGAAACACCTGTCCCCGACCATGACAGCGGAGACCCCATCTGGCAGCAGGGTGGCAGAGACCGGCTGAGGGCAAGGGCATGGATGGCTGACACCTGGGAGAACAGTCTAGGTGCATGTGATCTGCCCTGGCCTCTACAGCTAGCTGTGTTTTGCATCTACACATGATCCCTGTGAATGTCTTGATCTGCTTAAATCCACTGGTGACAGGGAGATAAGCTGAGATAATATTGACTGAGTTTTCAAGTCCTGGTTCTGCTACCTGAGCAATTAAAAAGCGGCCACCATCAGCAAAGATGGCAAAACCTAACAGGGCTTCTGAGGACTCAGCACAGAGCAGGAGCATTAAAAATAGTTGTTTGAAAGGAGGGATGTGTGACTAATAAGCCCTAAACTGACAACTATTGGGAGATGGGGGCAGCTTAGTACTAAAGCCATGTCTCCAGGGACCCTTATTAAGGTGTCACTTGCGCTCACTACCACCCCCAAAAGCGTTGTATTCAGCAACATACACAAATGACAGCATGCCAGGGAACAGACATGATTCCATACAATTAAACCAGAATAAGTAGCAAGGAGAAAAGCTGCCAAGTAAACATAACACAGTATTTCTACCCAAGTAAACTCTGAATAGCAAGCAGAGCAATCAAACGCAAGGCATATGCACCATCACCATACACATGCACTGTTCTCCCTCATCCAAGTGCAGCTGGGTGAGGGACCGCACCGCCACGAGATCACTCCATGAAAACTAGGTCACTGGCTGTCAAGCCCAAGAGACAGTACAAGGACTTTGGGAAGGATGTACTGAAATCACTTCTTCCAATTAAAACACAAGCTTAGGAAGCAGCTCTAGTTTATTTGCTCTTGTAATTGGAGCTTTAAATCTCAGTTACTTGCTCAAAATCTCATCATCCTTCATGGTAAATATATCTTGACAGGTTTTTGCTATGGAGGAGACATGCAGTTTTGGGAACCAAGCTGACACACATAGGAAAGGTAATCACCTTTCTGAGTCAGTAGTACAGAGAGCACAGGTAGCATGGAGCAATGCGTGGTCCCAAAGGCTCACAAGGGAACCCAGAGCTTGCCCCCTTCGCTCATCCACAGAAGAGCAGCCCACTTGTTTGCTGTGGCAAGCACCAGCCTCCTCTCTCCCTCCTCCAGCCAAAGTGCAAGACCAGACACTTTGCAAGCCCTGAAGACCCTTCAGGATTTCAGCACTAGATAGCACAAGGATCCAGGGGGTTTGCACACCTTCACGTATTAGAGTTGTTGGCTCCGGTTTTGTGGCTGCAGTGGTGGTTGCCCCCCTCCCAGGTACCCCACCCTCCACTACAGGGTCTCATTCCTGCTGCAGTTTGGACAGGATGAATGTCTGCTTCATATCTTAGAGCCTGGCCTAGTAAGTGTGTGTTGCCCAGCATGACATCCCTCCCCAAAACTGCTTCTTCCAAGACATCCTTGCCTCACAAAATGCAGCTTGGCAAAAAACCCCTACCTCACACCCATCCAGACACAGAGATTGCTCAGCACACCCCATCAGAGGCAGAAGAATTAACCTTTAAGTAGTGAATGGGCTGGGGAAAAATGTGGCAAGGCAACCCAACCACCCCTCTACTTGTTAAACACTGAAATAATGCATGCCAGCTGCACTGTATTTGCAGACTTCAAAGTGCCAAACAACAGAAATACATAACTGTCATCAGGGCTTTTGGGGACCGCTTAAACCCGAGCATCCCAGCAATAGCTTTGTGCAGTGGAGTTAATCTGAAAGTTTGCTGGTGCAACCGATGGCTGGAGAGAATCAGTTTCCCTTCACCCCAAATCACCTCTCCACGTAGAGCCACCACCCCTCCACACCACATTCTCACATGGCTCAGTACTTTCTCCCTACATTATCAATCATCCCTTATCAGTGCTAAGAGGGGGATGTCTCAGGAAAGGTCTCCTGTCCTAACATTGAATTTTTTTTTTTTTTAATTAACACATTATCAAATTTCACACTGGAAACAAGATGCAACTTGTTGAGAACATGAACTCTGAATTGCTTTTTCAAGGTAAACTTCAAAGCAGAGACTTGTCAAGACTAGAGGTCTTTAAAAATCAAGATTGGAAGTACTTAAAAAAAACTAAACCTACACTCTAATTCTCCTAGCAGGTTGTGGGATGGCTGAAGGAATTTTTGGGCAAAGTGCTGCAACTTGCAAGTCTGAAGAGACTAGAATTTCTAATGTATGTAAAAGTTCTGTAAGATTGGCAGAGCTCTATAGGAAACCATAGCACACAGGTCAATCACATGATCCATCACTAATGCTAAGCCAGCAATAACCCTCTACTCTCCCTTGGTTTGCTCTTACAATTAATTCGACATGAGAAACCGGGCATGGAAGTAAAGGGAATGACTTAACCCTAGGTATTTTTGCCATTTCAGTCTTAGTTTCTCAGCTGATCCCTTTCAACATTTTTGTTATGCAAAGTTTGCACTTCCACCTCTTTCTAGGACATTTCCTAGCGTCAACTTTTCTCTTCTTCGTCCAGGGCTGGGACAATGTGCATTTCCAAGAGAAAGCACGTGTATCTTGCCTGATTAAGTGGAGGGATTCCTGAAAAAAGACATTAGATACTCCAGGTTGTTTACCACGTCTCCTGGAGATACAAGAACAACACATTAAACCTTTTCCAACCATTACCACCACCCCAAGCCAACACCTGACAAGACTAGGTTTGCTTAGCATACCAAGTCAGAGACAACTTGCTCCTTTGAGTCCTCTAGCCCCGTAGATCTCAGCTGGAATGGTGTTCAAAGCAGCTGCAAAACCATCAGGTCAAATAAACTACATGCAGAAAAGGCTGCCAGCAGGGTCACAGTACCCCAAGAAACCTCCCATCCCAGCTGTCCTGGCTGGTCCTCACGCACTCCTCCTGGTACCGCCTGTGCTGCTTGGCAGGCAGAGTGGCTCAGGAGCCTTGAAAGTAGAGGCCAGAGCTTTGCGTGACTTAGGCTGTTTGTAAGACAGTGCAAGGAGAGCACTTGCCAGCTTTTTGAAGAGTTCAGTACAAAGGCAAACAAGGAACCGAAGCATCATATACTCCAATAACCTGAATATGTCACAGTTTCCCTAGTCTGCAGCTCCCCAGTTCAGATTTGGAGATATGATGTGCTAATTTCCTCCCTTAATATTTCAGCACTGGCCCCTTCTTCCCTATTGCTGACACTCTTCTCATTTTAATATCTTATCACCACCCTCTAACTTTCTCTATAATCTTTAGAGCACGAGGAGGAATAATGCGTCTTGCACCTCAAAGGTTAAGCAACAAGAGCTATTGCAAAATAGCACAGCAAACCCAATGGGCAGAACGCACCAACACTTACACTGGGGGATGAAAAGATTTGCAGAGGAAGGAGCTGGATACCAAGAAGGCTGTAGCTCATCCTTACAGCTTTCTGCTGTGGCACACAGGCTATGGTGTTACACAGACTCTCCTCCCACTCACAGGAATGGGCCTGGCCCTGTGATGTTTCATATCCCCTGTTGCCACACACTTTCATGCTATTTTCATGTCTGGAACATCTCCACTTAGATGTGAGGCATCCTTCTACTCTGCTTGGCCACTTCCCTCTCAACCCTTTGGATTGTTTCTTTCAAGGAGCTAATTCTAATTGACTATACAACTATAGCAACTAATATTAACAACTAATTCTTTAACTTTATAGGTTCCCTGACCATTGATGGAAACAATAAAAGATCAAAACTGCTTTACACGTCTGTCTGTTTATTGCTTGCTTTCTCCAAGACAGTTCTTAAGACTGTCTCAAGACCAGCAATATCTAATGCTATGGAATAGCTGGGTAAGAAGAAAAGCCACCCAGGTAACAGAAGAGTCCTGTTGCCTCACTGGGTACTTGTTCATGGGATAACACCCACACAGGAATTACCAGCTTGGGTCTAGTCAGGAGGGGGATTTCCCCCACCTTCTCATGTCATCAGCAGGTATTTCATTCTGAAATGCGTCTCCTTCTCCTTACTTCACTGAAATATCGATCCTTGCAGAAGAAATGAAAATACCGGATGCATAAGAGAAGAATAATCCTTTGCTGAAACAAACCGCAACAACTAGCCTTGCTTGTTGGTGTACTGTACCTACAATAGACATTTTAAGGTGACAGCCTTTTGAAATGCCATCATTTTCACCTGCCCAAAAGAGATCAGAGACTCTTAGGACTTCACAGAATGCCTTTAGCCCTATTTCCAGGCTGAAAAGGCAATCTTACTTGTATTACTACACCTGGGAAAAGAAAGGTAGCATGTACATCTGCAGGAAATAGTACTGATTAAAAACCTAGTCAGGGAATCTCCATTTTGACAAACAAAACTACATCAATTTATATAAAGGATTTAACTTACTGTGTCAAACTGAGTCTGGGGTGACTGGCGAGGAGTGAGGGCACTTGAATATGCTACTGTCTTGTAAGGTGTCCGTGGAAGGCACATGGGACAGGTATACAAGTTAGAGAGATTATTTTTTTGTCGTGGTTTAACCCCAGCAGGCAGCTAATCCCCACACAGCCACGTGCTCACTCACCCCAGTAGGATGGGGGAGAGAATCGGAAGGGCAAAAGTACAAAAACTTGTGGGTTGAGATAAAGACAGTTTAATAATTAAAAAAGAGGAAAAAAGCAACAAAGAGAGAAAAAAACCCCACCAAAACCCAGAAAAACAAGTGATGCAAAAGAAAACAATTGCTCACCACCGAATGACCGATGCCCAGCCAGTCCCTGAGCAATGGCAGCCCCAGCCAACCTCCCCCCCAGTTTTATTGCTGAGCTTGATGTCATATGGTGTGGGATATCCCTTTGGTCAGTTGGGGTCGCCCCCTCCCAACTTCTCGTGTACCCCCAGCCTACTTACTGGCAGGGCAGTGTGAGAAACAGAAAAGCCCTTGATGCTGTGCAAGCACTGTTCACCAATGACTAAAATATCCCTGTGTTATCAACACTATTTTCATCACAAATGCAAAACATAGGCCCATACAAGTTGCTATGAAGAAAATAAACTCTATCCCAGCCAAAACCAGTACATTTTTACAGGGCAAGACGGAGAGAACAAGGTATGCCCTTGATTTCTAGCAACCTTCTGCTTGACGGAAAAGTCCTAACATTGACATTGCTTTAAAGGAGACAGCCCATAGGCTCCAGCACAGCATTTTTCGCTGCTGGGGGTCAATTTCTTGTTTTCAAGGACTTTTACAATCCTGCCTCTGCTCTGACTTCCACTTTCCTGCCAATGCCCACACTAGCGCAGATATGAGCAGCAGTAGGAGCTCACTAGAGCTACCTGGTATTGCAAAGATGTTTTACTATATAAACATGACTTGAGTGTCTCTCTGGGTTTAAATTCAGACAAAGAAGAGACACACACTTCTTACTCTCCTCTGTCAGCTGCCCTTCCTATATAGAGAGGAGCAGGCTATCTACTTAATTCCTTTCTGGAAACTCCAGTTATAGAGACCTATAGAGAACTCTGACTTCAGAGCTAAGTCCTTTCCCCACCTTCTCACACCTTGATACAGGAAGCACTCAGATTCACTTTTTCTAAGGTACTTCTGCTCTCTGCTGACGACATAGAAAGTTCAAGCTCCTGAACTGGACATAGAAGGTGGTGTCTCTGCCTGAGTAGCTAATGAGGAGAAATGAGGGCTGAGGTATGCAAGAAAAATGACAGGCTAAAGCTCAGCAATAATCCTAACTAAAATATACTGGTTGGAGTCTACTGGTTCTTTCTAAGAGAAGGAGGGGGAGCAGAGAAGGTGTGAGAGAGGAGCAAACAAGGGTGTGAATGCAAATCATTGCAAGTGCGGCAAAGCTCACAGTAGCTGGAAGGATTCACGTATCATTTCCTGGCGTGTGCTGCACAGAGGAAGACAAACTCGAGGATTCAAGATGAAAAAAAACCTATTGTGTGATTTTCCACATCTGAAGCAACCGGAGAGATGTCAGGGAGATATTCTGGAATTAAGATAAACGACTGCTGGATGTGTTAATCAGATGGGCTGTAGACCGCAGCCGCCTGTGTGGGAGTGGTGCCCTTCAGCAGAAGGGCAGGGTACCTTGTACAAGGGCGGCAACAGCTTTCTGCTGTCCCAACTGAGTGTGAGTCATGCCCCTTTTAATGGGACTTTGCCAAGAGACCAAACTCCTCTGCATCAACGGGCAGCACCTGGGGCCCGTCAGACAAACAAAAGTGTCCTGACCCAACACCTCTGCGAGGACCCACCAGCAGTTCATGAATTTTAAAAGATACCCATTACATGGGGGAGAAAAACAACTTGGCACCTGTTTGCATGAGATGGGGTAAGAAGCTTGCCTGGCCTGTGTCCGTGAAACAGGGGTGCTGCTCGGTCGCTCTGCAACAGGTCGCGTGTGCCTCAGCATTCAGCAGCTCTTCAGCTTGGTCAAATTCTCTACCCATCAGAGGGTCCTAGAGAGAAATGAGATTTCCTTTCTGTCATGTAAAGAAGACACTGGATCCAAATGAGGAAAATCTGCTAAAGAAATTCAGCATGGGAAGAATTTTCACTATGCAGCTACTATCGCAACCCTCGCATTTTGCCTTAAAAGGTAAACTAAGTTCTAAAAAATGCCGGTCTCAGGACCGGAGGTGGAAGTTCTCAGATCTAAGCCTGGAATTTGAGTCTGGATTAAATCCAGATGTCAGAATCACATCCACTCCCTTGGAAAATTCAGATCTCAATATAGACAGTGGCTTGTGCATGGGGAGGGGGAGTTGTTTTTGTGGCTCACCCTCTCGTGACACTGACTGGGTGGGAAAAAATTAGGAATATGCACAGCTCTGACTTCAGAAGGGGGCAAAAGGGATTAAATGTTGCTAATGGTACAGTTACATGCTTTCATTTGGACAGGCTGAGTGCAGAGGGGATTTGACTCTTTGCTTTTCTGCTGAAGTATCTAAATGCTCTCTTAAAAGCCCACAATTCATTAAAATTCCATGAAAGGAGCTAACTGCTGACAGATGTGAGGCCGGATGAAGGCTACAAACCTGTGAATCAAGTTCTGTTTTCAGGAATATTGGGCAACACATGCTTGAGAGAAGAGGGATGGGAGGGAAGTATTGAAGGTAACTTACAGCGAAGCCTATATGATAAACCGGTAACATGGAAAGAGACCATCTTCAGCAGCAACTCTTCATAGACATCTGCAGAAATCAACTTGACCCTGTGGCAGGGGATTTTTTTTTCCCCATTTCAATTTAATTTTGGCAGTGCTAGGTTAATGGTTGGACTTGATGATCTTAAAGGTCTTTTCCAACCTAAACAATTCTATGATTCTATATGGGAAGCACTTTCTATGGCTTCTCATCCACCTCCCAAACTGCTGGAATTTAACCTTTTTTTCCCCTCTTGCAACTTATTTAGCAAAGAATGGATAAGTCATCAGAATGGAATTGGCTTTAGAAAACTAAAATCAACAGAGGCTCTCAGGGTAGCTGAGAGTCTTCCCTTCCCCTGCCACTGCATCACACAGGCCTTTCAGGCAGATCAAGCTTCCTCTGCTGAATCCATCTGGTATGCAGCGTCTCAGGTACCAGCTCCAAAAACTGCTCCAAAACACAGTTACAGCTAGGAACTACCCACCTTCCAACCTAAATTTTGTCACGGTCAGCTGAATAAATTTGTTCTCACATCAGTTCTATCCCTTCAGCTTAAACAATTTTCCTTCTTTATTACAAGCTACTCTGCCCTTTACATATTCACAGGCAGTCATTGCTTCTCCCCTGCCTGCTGTACCTGCCGTCTCTCTCCAGATGGGCTACATAAGCCTGCTTTCTCTCTCAGGACGGGCTCCCTGTTCCCCCGTTGGCTGCTAAGGTACTGTCCCTTGTCGCAGTCTGAAGTCCTCCCTCTGGAATGTGGCAAACAGCACTCATGTGGCACTTCATGCTAGTTTCTCCTGAGCCTGGTAGGATGATGATAATACATCACCACAATTATCATCTTTAAATACCATTTAATTGATCCACTGAAGCCCTAAGAAATTTTAATTAATGGTAGCTTTATTAGTATTTACTTCACCTTCAACATGTAAGCTCTGGCAGTACTTCCAAAGGGAGCGAACTGGCAGAGCCGTTGACAAGACGCCATTTTCCTCTGACTTTTCCCCGCCCTGTTGGTCCCAGAGCTCACAGCCATCTCTGTGTACTGACAAGGACATGTTCCTTCGGCAGCTCTCCAAGATGAGGGTCAAGTTAATGTCATTCCATTGCTATTTAGCTCTGCGCAACTCCTGTCATGTACAAGGTTAAATAAATTAACCAAAATCAAGCTCTAAGGAAGTGTTATTGCGGGATCTGATTAATAGCACAGATTATAGGGAAGTCTAACAGGAAAGCTGAGAGTTCTGCTCCACTTGGAGATCTCTGTATCGTAGCCAAGGTCGCTGTGTCTCAGCTGCCAGCCTTGAATGATGTTTGTGTAAAAAGCAGATGCTCTTCAGGCTTCAGACTTCACATGCACTTTTGAATACAAAATGACAAGATTCTAAATTCCAGCAACAGACCAGACAAATGCACTTTATCCCTCAACCTTGCAACATGGTAAGATGCTGCTGTTAAGATTATCAGGATAAAGAAGCATTATCAGATTTTTGTGGGATTGAACCTGCTGTGGCAGGTGTCCACGCAGATGAGCTCTGCAGCCTATTGCAGTACTCTGCCAGCACATTTGCACAACACCTTTCTCTGGTGCTCCCTACAACAAACCACTTATTCTCTCTGTCCCTGTTAAGTAATGTGGTCAATTAATAAGGGAACAATAGGAGGAGAAGGAAAAATACTATCAACATATTACAAATCAAGCATATGGGACTTGATTTCTGTTGTTAAAACTGACATTAATCCAAGGAGCACTGGAGTGATCCCTGAGGTTCAGACACATTAACTCTGTGCTCTAAGGACACTGTCCAGGTATCTGCACGGTAGAATGTTGTGCTGTTTCCTCATTTTTTAAAGTAACTGATGTGATAGAAAGCTTCAGGATAGGGAGTCAAATGTTGATGGTCAGGAGAATGGGGAGAGCAGTAATCTGAAACACAGATCAGGTATCTTTAAACTTCAAGTGCTAATTAACTATTATATTTTGCAAAATGTAAATATTTGAGGCATGTAACACTAACTGAAAGCCAGTTGTGAAAAAAGAGCACCCTTCATGAGCAAACTGGACTAATAATTGGAAGTACTGTCCTGGTATTACCAAGTGACCAAGAGTCTCGCTATCACAACTGCTATACAGGCTCAGGTCAAATACCATAGCCTTAGTTTAATAATTTATTTACAGAACAAATTAAAACTAGCATATATAAAGTTTAACGATGCCCACTGATGAAAGGCTGTTTCTTAATGGTAACTTCTGCATTACATTGCTGGAACACTGAATTGAATTGTTTAAGATATAAGCATCGAGACTTATTAAACAATGTTGTCTTAAATTCCTAATAAGCAAGAAGTGAACTGTGTTTAAAAACCCATCTAGCCCTACTAAAACCCAAATCCCATGCCTCCACCTTGTAAAGCCCTATCTACTTTTTGCAGGGCCCCATGAGGAGTACGTGAGGGCAGAACTCTGTCCCGTTTCCTACCTCAGAGCTTAGTAATGCGCTGGAGTTGACAGCGAGTCTGCCATTTGACTATGGTTTAAGGTTGCCTTCCTCTCGATCTACTTACTCGGATCACAAAATTTACATACTGCAACCAGCATCCTCAAGGTGAGTCAGTGATGAGGAGACGAGGGTCAGGCAAATATCCTGCTGGTCTTCCCGCTGCCCTCCAGCAGAGGAGTTATCTAAAGATTAATTTGCAACATGTAAATACTGACCAATACTTTCTGAGTGCCTTTTGTATCCAAACTTGAGTTCAGCAGCCACAGTCCTACATAGGTTTTGTATTTCCCTAATCACTCTACTACGAGCCCCTTCTAGTAACTACACAATGTGACTACATGCAAGACAGAAGTCAAGTAAGAGCGAGCTTTAAAAGAGCTCTCCTCAAAACTCTGTACCCGTTACAAAAACCACTCTTGCCTCAAAGTGCCCAAGCCAGCTCTCGGCTGGCTGAGGGATGCGAGGCCGAGAGAGGCAGTACTCTGCCCAAATCCTGTCTTCTGTGAAATCATTGTTTCGCAAGATGAGGAAGAAAATGCATCATCATCTTTCTTCTCCATTCCTTCCAGACTTCAGCAGTTAGTATACGTTTACGGGAATTAGTACTAACGCAGCTCAGATGGCCAGATATATAAGGAGAGCTCCTTTTATCATTACCCACCTGTAAATATTCTTTTAAACAAATAAACTTTAATGCCCATTGCAAAACAGAGGACGCAGGATTCAATTTTACTTGCTGCTGTCATTCTCACGAGTCTTATCTTCAAAACCTGGGCAATGGTGCTATGCTTCAAAAATGCCATGGTGGAAGTCTGAGCACCACCCACAGAGAAACTGTTAGATTCATACTGGCTGTAGGCAAAGCGAGAGGGGTTCAGGATCCCACCACCACCACTGAGACTAACTGCTGCTTTCTGAGCCCCTGCGCAAGGACTCCGCAGGGAGTCAGAGGTGCGCATTTAGGACGAAAATACATGAGATGTGTCCGAGCAGCACTGGGTTTCCCTACTCAGCTGACTCAGAGCTCGTGTTTTCCAATGCACAGGCACACTAGGGGCCCCCAAAATCTACTGTCCTGGGGGTAAGTGACTCCAATACTTCTGGGAAGCAAGCGTTGCATAGCCTGAGGGGAAACCCAGAGCAGGACAACTACCCGCCTCTTCTTCCCCTGTGGGCCATGCCCCCCTGTGGGCCGTCCCCTCACAGCCCCCCGAGGCCGGCTGTCCCCCTCTGTTCCCTCACACACACCCCCGGCAGCTACTCGGGCCCCCTCCGTGCCCTCATGATGCCCCCGGAGCCGCCTGAGCCGCCGCTGGGCCCTCCCGGCCCCGCTCCGGCCCCTCCATCCCCTCACAGCGCTGCAGGAGCCTCCCCGCCCGCTCCGTTCCTGGAGGAGCCGCCCGGAGCCGCCCGGAGCCGCCTCCGGTCCCTCAAGGTCCGGCGCGCGCCTGCGCCGTGTGGCGGCGGGGCGGCCGCAGCGCGCCTGCGCGGTGCCCGGCGGGGCTATATAGGCAGCGGCGGCGCAGGCCGGTTCAGGGGGGGTGGTTGAGTTTCGCCCCCGCTCCGGTGGTGGTCGTCAACGGTGGGCGCTGACGTCACGTCCGGTCTCCCGTCAGGCGGCGAGGATGGAGGCGGTGGTGCGGCGCTGCCCGTTCCTGGCTCGCGTCTCGCAGGCCTTCCTGCAGAAGGCCGGGCCCTCCCTGCTCCTCTACGCCCAGCACTGCCCCCGCATGATGGAGGCGGCCCCCCCGGCTGCCGCCCGCGCCCTGGCCACGTCCGCCGCCCGCGGGCAGCAGGCGGAGGAGGAGACCCCCGCCGCCCGCCGGGGTGAGTACGGTCGGAGGGGGGGACCAGCGGCCTCGGGTTGCCCCTCAGGAGCCAGGCCTCTCCTGAGGGTGGGCAGCGGGTCACTGGGCAGGATCACGGTAGCTGTAGCGGGGAGCTTTCCTAGGGACAGCCCTAGTCGCCCTTAAGAAAAAAAATATATACAGACATCGTATATCGTAGAAGGAAATGTCTGGAATGGGCAGCTTCGAGATAAGGATTGCTTAATTCTTCAAATTAATGGTGGCAATTACGTATGGGCACAAATTGGAGACCGGCCTATTAGGACGTCCTGCAGTGAGCTCTGGTTGGAGATCCGTGATCCTGGATCTTGGAGCTGCGATTTCTCACGCTTGAGTGGCTTTTACCTCACCCAGTAACATTCCTTAGGGGATTCTTACTCTGGCACTCAGGGGAAAGAGTTGAGGCTTGCAGCAGAGGAAGGACTGGTGGCTGAAAATAGCTGAACTTCTCAAAAGAAAATCTCCCCGTTGGGGGGGAGAGAGAGATTTTTATTGTTTTTCCCTCAAAGGGTACAGTGCTACATCTAGTATCTTAAATCAGATTCCCCTTGGGTGTTACTGGGGTTTTGTGCATGTGTAAATAAAACGTGAATGCTCAGTTAAATAGTTCTGAATGGCTTGTGCCAAATTAATTGTGAAGGTAATGGATAGAAAAGCTTATGTCTCTGTGTTAAAATGATGACCTTGAAGTGCTTTCCTTTCTCTGCCCCCACCTCAGAGGCCAAAAATGCCAAAGAGGTGGCCCAACAGAATACAGATGAATCCCAGCCACCTCCTGGCCACCCACCTGCTGGTGCTAGCCAGAGCTCTGCTACTAAATGCCCGTTCCTGGCAGCTCAAATGAATCACAAGAACAGCAATGTCTTCTGCAAAGCCAGCCTAGAACTCCAAGAGGATGTGCAGGAAATGCAGGCGGACAGGAAGGGTATGTATTCTGTGTGCTGAAGCACTGGTTCCTTCCAAGAGCTTCTGGTGCCTGGCCTGGCTCTAGAGTGTGCGAAGTTTAACAGTCACCACTTAAATTATGCAGGTAGGATTATGGGAGACTGCAATAAAAAGCTGCTGAAGAATGTAGGTGTTAATGGCATACCTGCAATATTGTGCGGTGTTTCCCCTGGGTGATTTTGCTGCAGGAATACCATATGCTGTATTTTGATACGCTGGCTCTAAATGTGTGAATTGAGCTGTTATGCTTGCACCCAGAGCGGATGCTTAGGACTGAAGAGAGCTTTACCAGGGTGCTAGTATAGACAAAGGTGGTGTATCCAGGGATGGAAGAAACTGGGTTGAGTTACTATGCAAGTACCAGCACAAATCCAAGCTGGAAAGCAAGCAAATGTTTTTCTTAGTTTATGGAATTAAAGGGTGTTGGCTGGCTCTCAATCCTGATGCGGAAGGGCTGTCCTTCAAAGGAAGGAACTTTTCACCAATATCAGTAAAGCCTTGCTGTCTGTCTCGGGAAGCTTATTTTACTTTTCTGTTTGTGTTCTGTGGCATAGTCTTAAAAAAAACTGTACTAACTGAACAAAATATTAGGACTGAAAAGGAAGCGGCTAACTTGAACTCTGCCTTCAGTTAGGTGTGTACCAACTCTTTCAGATAAATGCTGTAGCTGTATAGAAAGGGTTTCTGAGTCATGATGTACCAAATGTGTTGTAAGGAAATCACATGTTGTATTGTTGTTGAATAGCATGGTTTTCCTTTTCTTTCATACAATGCAAAACTGTAAGCAAATAAAATAGTTGATCCTAACGGGCACATGAATTCAGGCATGTGCTTCCTAAAGAATGAAGAGTTACAGTTACTTAGTGTTTGCTTTGCTGAACTCAACTTGCTTCACTTTGTTTCAAACTGATTAGGCTCACTGGAATTTATTACAATGTCTGTAGGTACAGAATTTGCCAAAAGACCAACTACTTCCACAGTGAGAAACGTTGAGACAGAGGGAGAAGAGTGGAGTGGCTTGCTCAAGAAGTTTAAAGATATCGTGCTGAAGCAAAGACCCGAAAGTGTCTCTCATCTGCTTCAGGATAACTTGCCAAAATGTAAGATCGTCTGGCAAAACCGCCACAAGCCTGGTCTCTTGTGATTATTTCCTGTGTGCTTATGTCTGTGTCTCATTTCAGCTGTATCCACCTTCCAGTATGATCAGTTCTTTGAGAAAAAGATAGATGAAAAGAAGAAGGATCACACCTACCGAGTATTCAAAACAGTGAACCGAAAAGCACAAGTCTTTCCCATGGCAGATGACTATACTGATTCTCTAATCACCAAGAAAGAGGTGTCTGTTTGGTGCAGCAATGATTACCTGGGGATGAGTCGTCACCCTCGTGTGTGTGGAGCAGTTATGTGAGTAGTGCCATATCCTTAAGAGGCAGCTTCAAGCTATGGTGCCCTGCAGAAGCTTTTGTGGGAAGGCTTTTGAAGAATTTATTTCTATACTGTACTACATAAGCTGCTTCTGGTATTATTCATGGTATAATTAAGCTTATGCTCTTCTTTTGAGCTGGGGCAGGTAACTGAGTATTTAGCTCTAGGGCTGCAGTATACCTGTCAGTCACTGACCCTGCTCCTTGGATTTTCCTCAGAAGCCCCCAGATGTTACCAAATAAACTGAATGGTATATTGCAGCTGTACTTGGTAACTGGTTTCTTAGCTTATTGGATTCCTGAGTTGTGCAGGTTGCTCAAAGACCTTAAACCCAACAGCTGCTTTGTGCAGCCAGTTCCTTTTTAGAACAATACTGATTATGTACTAGAATGTTTTTTTGGCAATGATACTTTATTCATTTGTGTCATGCAGTAATGCTAATGTCTCTCTTTGGGCCCTCTGTAGGGATACACTGAAACAACATGGTGCTGGAGCAGGAGGCACAAGAAATATTTCAGGAACAAGTAAATTTCATGTTGATTTGGAAAAAGAGCTAGCTGATCTTCATGGAAAAGATGCAGCACTGCTGTTCTCATCTTGCTTTGTAGCCAATGACTCCACCCTCTTCACTCTAGCTAAGATGCTGCCAGGTGAGATCTCAAACTGCACCCCCTATTTACCAGAAAAAAACACAACCCTGCCCTAAGCAGTTGGGAGTATGTTTTACAAATGGCTACCCAAAGTGAGAATTAATCCTACGTGATCAACAAAGTATGGCTGGGGTTTTTTTTAATGCCATATTCAAATTATGTTCAACTCATGCAAATCATAGTACCAGCCTACTGAGACTTAGGAACTGTAGAAGGCATTAGACAAAATGCACAGTCTTCTGCTCTTGCATGTAAATTCCACCTGAAAATGAGGCAGCAGAAATTTAGTGGCATCCCACCTATGGGTGTGAACCTCTCTCTCTAATGTCAGAATTTAGGAGAGTTAAAAATATTAAGGACTTGGAAAAACCCTTCTGTATTTCCTTAAGCTCAAGTTTGTGTTAGTTTAAACACCTAAGATAAGCCTTAAATATTATTCTTGCTTCATGATCTGTAACTTCCTGTTTTGATCAAGAGGATTACTTTCTAGAACAATGCTACCCGTGCTGCCTGGACTCTTCCCATGCATAAAGCAATGCTGGCAATCAGTTAATGCTTTCTATACTTAAAGTGTAACTGGGCTGTTTCCTCAGGCTGTGAGATCTACTCTGATTCTGGAAACCATGCCTCCATGATCCAGGGGATCCGAAACAGCAGGGTGCCAAAACACATATTTCGCCATAACGATGTCAACCATCTTCGAGAACTATTAAAGAAGTCTGATCCATCTACCCCTAAAATTGTTGCATTTGAAACTGTTCACTCAATGGATGGTAAGTTGACTTCAAACTCTTCTCTCTCCTTCCAGTGCAGTTAGTGCTCAAATCATCTGTATTTTAGGTCTAAAAAGTGTACAGTGCTGTAAGGGTTTACATGAAAATAGTCTTCTGAAATGCTAGTGTTTGGGGGTACTTCTGATATTTATCCAAGTTGAGTACAGGGAATCCTAAACTGCCAGTCACTGCTTTGGTTCCTAGGTGCAGTCTGTCCTCTGGAGGAGCTGTGTGACGTGGCCCACGAGCATGGGGCAATCACTTTTGTGGATGAAGTGCATGCTGTGGGGCTGTATGGAGCTCAAGGTGGTGGTATAGGAGACCGGGATGGAATCATGCATAAGATGGACATCATCTCTGGAACGCTTGGTATGCATGGCCTGGCACTTTCACAAAAGCAAAGCTTCTGAGCAGCCAAATTAAGTGGGTTAACTCAAAATCAGTCTATTCAAATGAACTTGCTAAGGGCTGTGGGGGGATAGGATTTTTCAAAAAGCCCAAAGGATTTAAGTATGCCCCACAGTTTGAAAAGCTTGTGTTAAGCTCCTTACACTGCCTTACAAATCAGTTAAGGTAGCCTTTTCTTTCTTTAAACAAGCTAGCAAAAAGTCCTCCAGTGGCGTATTACACAACTGAAGAATAAATTCAGGTGAGAATGCTAGTAGGGTAGTACTCTATATTTAGTAGTACTTAGTTCTTTTATGTGAAATGGAGTGCTCCTAATCTAGAAACCTGAGATGGGGAGTTATGCAAAGAGATTTGGCAAGTATTGAAGCAACTGCTATTATCCAAGTAGAATGCAGGCTTAGGAGTAAGTTACTGCTGCAAATTGGGAAGTTGTTTAAACAGCTTCCAAAACATAAATAAAACTTACCAGGGAAGTTCATGGCTTTGAAACTTAGTCTTGGGTAACAGCCTAATAATAAAAACAGAAGCATTCACCAGACACCCTCATTCTACCTGTGGCTCTAATCTGGTACCTGAACATCCCCCTGTATTTGGAAAGGGGGACTGGTGTCAACTGCAAATCACAGTAACAACCTTGTGTGCTCCTTAGGAGCATAGGCTATTTCTAGCATCTCTGGAACAGATTATTTTTAAATCTGCTGAGAGACTTAGTGTTCATCTCTTGGGGTTAGTGTTGAAGTCTATGCTTGATGATTGGGCTTTAAGGTCTTCCCCAAAATCAAAACTTGAGTATTTGAGAGAGTCTTGAACTGTCCTTGCTGTGTAATAACTAGATCCATGTTATCAGGATTGGCTTAAAAACAAAGCTGTAACATGTGCTGAGTAAGTACAAGATGGGGGAGGGAGCTAGAATTGTTGCTTGCCATGACTATGTTAAGTACACAATCAAAATAACTCATTCCTTCAAGTGAAAACAAAGAAAGGCTGCAATTCTTCAAGCCATTCTAATGGGCAGAAGGAATAAGCTTGGTTGCCTTTTTTTTTTTTCCCTCAGGCAAAGCATTTGGTTGTGTAGGAGGATATATCTCCAGTACAAGTTCTCTGATAGACACTGTTCGTTCATATGCTGCTGGCTTTATTTTCACAACGTCCCTGCCACCCATGCTCTTAGCTGGTGCCCTAGAATCCGTCCGAACTCTGAAGAGTGCAGAGGGGCAAGTTCTGAGGCGCCAGCACCAACGCAATGTGAAGCTTATGAGACAGATGCTGATGGATGCAGGGCTTCCTGTGGTGCACTGCCCCAGTCACATCATTCCAATAAGGGTGAGTACTTAGTATACTGTGGCACAGGACTGTGGTGCCTGTTCTCCTGTCCATGATCACATTACTCTTTCAGGTATTAGTTAACATTCACAAAGTTCAAACCTGTCTTGTATTCAGCAGTGATGTGCTAGGAGTCTGGCTTAAGTTGACCTCAGTCTATGAATGTTGTAAAGCAGAATGATAAAGTGTATGAAACCCACAATCTAACAGTATACAGAAAGCAAGGAGACTGGTAACAAGCTAGTAAAAAAAGATTTCAGGTATAAACAGCCACCCACCTAGGCTGCAATGCTGTGCTTATGCCCAGAGGGCTCTACAGCACAAATCTGTAGTTCTTTATGATGTGTGTGCTATTTATAGTGGCACAAGGAAGACTAACTAGTCCTATTTGGTTCTTGTGGCTAGCTAGGTTGGGCTGACAGTTCTGCTACCTTGCATGTTTTGGTTGATCTTGTAACTTACAATTTTGAACTTTAGGTTGCAGATGCTGCTAAAAATACAGATATCTGTGACAAGCTGATGAGCCAGCACAGCATCTATGTCCAAGCCATCAACTACCCCACAGTTTCCCGTGGAGAAGAGCTGCTACGTATTGCTCCTACGCCTCACCACACCCCTCAGATGATGAGTTACTTTCTTGGTGAGTGGGTTCTTGCATCAGTGCAATGAAAATACTGGGCTGTCTATGCAGTCTTTATATTAAAGATGAGACTAGGAAACAGGTAAGCTTTAGATGTCACTAGCTGGACAGTGTCTTTCCACTGCTGCAGCATATGTAGCACATACTTCTGCCCTTAACCTGCTTTGAGCGTGACATGTGAAGGCCAGTCCACTCCAACCTGGAATAGAGTGTGCAAGGCCAGTGCAGTCCTATGCCCAGCCAGTTTTGTCACAGCCACCTCTGCTGGGGCGCTGCTCATGCATTGTCCAAACCAATCTTCATTTGTTATGTGGGGCCCAAAGAAATCTGCCCTCCTTGGCTGAGCCGTTAACCTGTCTTAAACACAGATCTGTCCAGGGCAAGTAGCTACTTCTTGATCCTATGAGAAGAGGTAGTATGAGGATAGCTGAGACTTAGTTGTTGCAGCCCAGTCACCTCACTCAAGAGGTAAATTATGTCTCAGTGAATTCCTGTTATCCCTCCTCATTTGCTAGGAGACTAAGTATGCTGGCACTTCTCTTGCTGCTTCTCTAAAGCAATCCACTGATCTTGATGAACTTTTACATTCCTACCAGAAAAACTGCTGGCTACGTGGAAGGATGTTGGTCTGGAGCTGAAACCACATTCATCAGCTGAATGCAACTTCTGTAGAAGACCCCTACATTTTGAAGCGATGAGTGAACGGGAAAGATCCTACTTCAGTGGCATGAGCAAACTAGTATCTGTCAGTGCATGAAAGTAATGGTGTTAGTTGTATTCTTGTCTAGTTCTAGTACCCAGTCAGTAGCATTTTTAAATTGCTTAATAAGTATTTTAATCACAGTTGAAGCACTAAGCTCTGAAAATAAATTTCTAGAGCCATTATGCCCAGTTGTCTCTTTGCTTCGCTACTTATCTTCCACAAGTGGAACTGAAGTGTCAGTGGTTGGAAGGGCATCTGGGGGAATAAAAACAGTGGTCTACAGCTTAATCCCTGTCAGCTGAACTACTGCCTTTTCCATGAGCTTATGCTGAAAGAACTTCAGTAGTGTTTCCTGGTGTACTACAAGTGATAGGTTTATTTCTTATGAAAAGAGAAAACTGGTATTGATAGCTCTTCATGAGCTTTTACCTGAAAGCTTCTGAAAGCATGCAGGTATGGTACTACACACACACTAAAACTTAAGCAAGAGTCTACTACTTAAGAAATGCTGTATAATAAGCTTGCACCCATTTTTTTTGGAGGCAGGCATTTAGAATGGGTTCAGCTAGATGCTGTCTCCCTCTACTGCCATAGTCTTCCTTTGTAGTTTTGTGCACAAGTATTTCCCTTTTGGTGTTCAGCATGGTGCTCACTATTAAGAGGGGAAAAAAGTGCTAATGGGACTTAATAAGTGGTATTTGGTGACTGCTTGACAGTTAGAAAACCAAGGTGGCAGGGTGGTATAGCAGGTGGAAAAGGAGGACATGTTCACCACTGTGGGTGGTAGATGCAAGTTGCCTCTGGCTGCCTATGTCTTAAAGTCAGTTAAGTCTTAAAGTGCACTACTCTCCAGTGCACTCAGAGCTAGACTAAAAACAGAGTAAGCAATCTAATAATTCAGGTCTTTGACAGAAGTCATTGTAAGAGAGTATACTCTAAGAGAGTAGCAATGTTGCTACTTTTGCAACCCCTCTGAAAACTTAGGCCTGTTGCCTAATTGCCATGCTATTTAAAGCTTTCATGAATAGCAAGGGTATGCTTTGAACAGGGGGAAGTTGTTTTGTGGGTGTACACATGTACTCAGAGGTCAATATTGGCATGAAGTCTAGAGCAAAGTAGCAAAGTACTGAACTGCTTCCTTCATGTACAGGCATGCCCAATAACTGCTATGCTCTGGCTTTCACAAGTCACTGAACAGCTGCTCTGTCCAGGTACTCTTGTTCTCTGGATGTAACAAGCCAGCCTCCTGGCACTGCCTCTTGCTGTTATACTCACAGGCATGCTGTGAAGCTCCCATTTGGGATCCATTTAAGCACATACTGAAGCACGCTGCTATTCTCAGAAGAATTCCTAGCAAAATATTTGACTTCCCAAGCAATCAAGCTACTTTTTAAAGGCCACTTGCCAGCCAGTCAAGTGGTTGCTTGTCATGTGCAGGTATTCTGCAGGAGGGAGGAAACTACCCACCACCAGGCTATAGGATTAACATGGTAATTTAGCTCTGTTGTTGAACAAGGCAGCTTATGAACTGGCATGCTCAAACCTACCACCAGATGATTGTATATGCAAGTAGTTGCGTTGCTATTCAGGTGGACTAGCTTCACTTGCTGTGACATTATCCTGATCTTACTGAGGCAAGTTCAGTGCTACTCAAGGAAAAAATACAGTGCCACACCCTGACTTCCTTGCCTTGCCACAAGCAGTCTGTGGCCTAGGACTGAATTAATATGCATCTCCATTACAGAGCTTTTCTCATTATATATTAGGTTATATTACTACATTAACTTGAGACATCAAATAAAAAGCCACAGATCCTACCTACATCAGCCTTTCCTAGAACAGTGTCCTCTAACACTGTAACGTGCCTTCGATGCCATTCTGAACTGCTGGCGTAAGCAATCGATGCGTGGGGAAGGGGGACACATGACCTGTTAACTATTATCTAGCCATAATCTGACAGTACAAGGTTACTGCATTTCTAGTTTCTTCACTGAAAGCATTCAGAATTGGCCCAGTGCATTTTACATACCAGTTAATAAGCCCAATTTTTCCTTCTAGTTTTTATAGCAGCTACTATCCATTCTGTACTGCAGAGGAGAAGAAACGACACAGAAAGGGTACTGGCTATGAGAAATCTCAAACATTCTTCCAAATTAGTCACAGGAGAGAACCAAATCTTAAGATTCAAAGCTAGCAACCTTTGAAATGACAAGAGCACAACTAACCTTGGCACCTGGCGATCGGTACCTCCACACCCATTAACATCAGATGTGACAAGTTACCTTAAGTTCAAGCAAGGATGTGAAAGCAGAACCAGTGCGCATTAAGAGGCCAGCAGAAGTTCATCACTTAGCTGCAAAAGAAAGACAAATCCAATGAGACATAGAAAGGATAAATTTTCCCCAATGGAAAGGACAAAGAATGAAAATAAAACACATTGTTTCCCAGCAAACAAAACTTGAATGGTGGGTTGTGTAACAAGGGATGGTTATGTAAGCTTTAGTTTGGTTCCTGGAAAAATAATAGAGGAAATAATCGGTAAAAAGCGTTTAGTCTGAGACAAATGGTCCATGGCAGTGGCAGAGTAAGCAAGGAAGAACACAGCTGTAAAGCCGCTGCTGACATTTGTCTGGGGCAAAAAGTAGTTCATCTAGTTGAACATTGCATAGCCCTAAACTCATACCCTCCTCCATTTCTCAACCTATTTACACAACAGAGAAACCCCAGGCGGTACAGGCGCAGCGAAAACATCCCAAGTGCAAACAGGAACACGTGTTCCCCATCGCTGGGAGGAGGCATCAGGAGGGTGCTCTTCCTGCCATGGCCAGGACCAGGTGCCAGGCTAGACAGGCTGTGGCGTCTTCCAGCTTCTCGCTCCCTCCTCCACCCCGGTCCACGGCACAGTCCCACGGGGCAGAGACTGCTAGTTTAGCAGAGCTGCTAATGCTCATGAAGCTTTTGGGGGGGGCCTTGGTTTTCCGCCAAGCCCCTCGCTGCATGCTGTAGGTGGTTGGATGTAACCCGTGGGTTGAGCCCAGAAGGAGGAAACCAGCATCACAAGCTCATGACCTTCATTTCTTTAGGGAACTGGACTAAAAATAACCCGTCAGGCTGGGGTCAGCTCCTCCCGCCGGCAGGACTTTGCCGCAGGAGACAGAGAATGCTCTCACGGCTGCCGGGCTGCGCGCTCCCACTGCCCCGTGCTGCACCAGGCGTTCATTCGCCTTACCCAGCCCCAGCTGCCCCTTGCTGAAACACACTCCTGCGGGGAAATAAATGCCCTGAAAACCATTCCTAGCACCTGCTTTCACTGCTGCTGCTTTCGGCCATTAAGTCCATGCTGTTTCCTAGCCAGCAATAATAGTAATAATAATTGGAGCATTACTAACATGACCAGATTCACAGCTCTTGTATCCCTGGTGCCTTGCACCCATTTATTTTAGGGTCCATCTCTCACACTGCAGCCCCTCAGCCCCTGCTCGGTCTCCCAGCACTCACGTTTACCAGGCTTTCTCTCCCAGCACAGAGAGGGCCATGCAGCCCGTTTCTGCTCCACATGCCAGGGCTTTAAAAGCCTCATGAGCTCCCCGATATCTGCAGCTCAGGGAAGGGGCTGCTGCTTGGTAATGGGTATTTTAGAGCCTACGCTGGTGGCTCACCACGTGCATTTCCCTTGCAGGGTGTTCAGCCCCTGAAAGGCCTTTCCTCTCCTGCTCCCGAAAAGCAAACCCATGCTTTACTCCTCTTAAAAATCCGGGCTGAACTTTTGCTCCCCACAGGACCCACTTGCCTCTCACAGGCCCTGGGTGGATGCACACAGTGGGTCTCAATCTAAACACCAAATAACTGTATCACAGGTCCATATCTCCTGCTTTTCTTGTATTCAGATGGGCCACCTAGCTACATGTCAGCCTGGGATTATGCCTTGAACTGACACTTGCTTTTAGATAATATTTATAACATTAGCTAAGCTGTAAATCATCAGGAATGACTGCTCATACCCCAGCCTGAGGGACAGATGGTAATGGGACAGACAGGGTGTTTTAGGCAGAAACAAGCTGTTAATGCAGGGAACTATCCAATGGGTCAGAAGTCTTAAGCCCTGCCCTTCTCCCACATGCATCACATGGAGCAGAAGGTGGCAACCAAGCCCCACTGCTTGGGGTTTTCCATGACCACAGCAGAGCCTGATTTGCTGCCCATGCTCCCCAGGGAGGTGCCAGGCTTTACGGGGCAAGGCAAAAGCACCCTTCCCGACAGCACCCCCTCCTCCTCGTCCCCCAGCAAGAGCTACTCCCCTGGTTCTCCATCCCAGCAAGGGGTTGCAAAGGGAGGCTGCAGCCGCAGCCCTCCCACCCCCCTGCGTGGGGGTCCTGCCGCCCCAGCACAGGAGCCCTCCCTTGGGTGCCTCTTTTGGCAGCCTCTGCACACAGAAAACTCCACTTCTTGGCAGACACAGGGTGGGGTGCCCAGAGAGGAGAGAGGGGGCAATGCCCATACCGGCTGCTCCCCAGGGAAGAGCAGCAGGGAGCTCCTTGCACAGGGGATTGCAAATGAGTCCCCTGCCCCGCAGGGGGATGGGGACTCACTCCAGCAGCTGGAATGGGGGACACACACAGGGACTCACTGCAAACTGCCATAGTTCAGGCATATAAATCACTCTCATTCAGGGAGACAGACCTGGGAGACACCGTCTGGGCTGCAGCTAGTGCTGGCTCAAGGCACCGAAGCCTAATGCAAGGGTAACCACTGGCCCAGAGCCACTAGCCCAGCACCAGTATGGCTGGGCTTTGAGTTATTTAGGATGCTCTGTACCCCAGCCACCCTCCAGCCTGACCCTGAACTCTCATCCCCAGGCTAGGTCAGGCTCCCTCCTCTCTACACCCCAGGTTTGCACAGTCTGGGGGGGGGGCTGATGCTGGATATACTTACCCCCTTGGGTAAATATCCTGTAACTCCTTACTGCTCCTACACCCTCCTCCCTGCTGGCTGCCTTCCCCCAAGCGGGGCTTTGGGCAGGGCACGGAGCTCTTGAGAGGGCAAGGGCTCGTCTCCCTTTCCTGTGGGCACCTGTGGTTTCATAGCCCAGATGCCAGGCGGCTCTTTCAATTCACACATTTGGCTTACAACCACGTGTAACTACTTTGCAATTGCTCCACTTCAGCTCTCAGGGGAGCAGAAGCCAAATGAGTTTCTCCTCTGAGATTTTGCCCTTCGCACTTTTCCACCTGGGAATCCCGTAGGGAAAAGCATCCCGGTCCCATCCTTCCCCCTGCGGCTCGCTTGCCATAGGGCTCATGAACCCTTGTTTGCGAGTCCTAAAAAAACCTGAGCGCTTGGGCTGGCTGCGGGGTGCTCAGCCTCATCTGTCTGCAACTGCCTCCTCTTTCTGAAGGCGGCTGTGCCCTGCCGCTCCCGCCCCGCCGGGCAAATGCTGCGGTGGGGTGGCCTTGTCCCCGGCACATGTGCCCCAAGAGGCTACTGGGTGCCACAGAGAGGTGCCACACAGTGGCACCAGAGGCTGCCGACCAAACCAGGGTTTCCCACGCATCAACTCAAACCCCAGAGCTTTGGGTTTGCAGCAGGGAAGACTTTTTTAGCTCAGACCTTAAAAAGAAAGAGAGGGGTTGATGCTTGCGTGAACCCTCGCATGTACGCTGCGTGTAGGGATGCAGGGTCAGGAGGCAGCAGCTGGGTTTGCAAGAGCTTTAATTGCCCCAAGAATTGCTTGGTGTTGAGCTGGGGTCGGCTTTGTAACCCGCTTTCCAAAGGGAGCATGGCACACATGATGGTTGGTGCTCTGCCCGCAAGTTGTTCAGCTCTGCTCCTCCCCCTGCACTGCTTCAGCACCCTCCCATCCCACTCTATACATTCTCTTCTACTAATTTTCGACCAAAACTAACAGAGGGTGAGCTGTGAGTCTGTCTAAATCCTGTCAAGCCTCGCAAAAGCAAACAGCTGGACGGCGTGTCCCTGCTAGGCTGGCCTGCAGGAGAGGCAGCCGTCTGCGCTCAACTCTTATATTAGACACTAGAGACTCCAATGCCCGGCCCTGGGCCACCAGATCTGCAGCTGGGACAAGAAAGGTGTTGTGCAGCATGGGGTGGGTGAGCAGGAGGATGGGGGGCTCCAGCCCCCCACAGCGCGAGGGGGTGGAGGGCTGTGCAGAGCCGGGCTGTGTGTGTGGCCGGGCTGCCCTCGATCAGTGCTGCCTGCCTGCCTGCGCCTGGCCCATTGACACCTAACCAGGCCAGGATGTGGGACGGGATGGGGTGGGGTGGGATGGGACAGGGGGGCAGGAGGAGATGGGATGGGATGGGATGGGATGGGATGGGATGGGATGGGATGGGATGGGGGGGCAGGGGGGCAGGAGGGAATGGGATGGGATGGGATGGGATGGGATGGGATGGGATGGGATGGGATGGGATGGGAGGAGAGGGGGCAAGCTGGGATGGGATGGGATGGGTGCTCAGCTGGGGATCTGCAGTCCTTGGGCTGCTCCTGCCCATCTCCCCCATGGCCACACACAGTCGTCCTTTGGCACAGGTGGGCTTTCATGTCTGGATGTCTGCGCTGGCAGGGGGACGGGAGCAGTGAAGTGGGGGGTGTGAAATGGGAGACACCCCTCACTCCCCCTCAATATTTGGATAAGTTTAAAAATTACTGAACACAGAAGGGGAGCAGGATCCAAAGGAGAAGGGTGAATGAGCTTGTCAGATGACTCTGGTGGTATCAGCCCAGGATTACTAGTATTTATATGCAGAGGGAGCTCTCTTGTGCCGAGGCTGCTCCATGCATAGCAGCATCTTCCCTCTTCCTCCTCCTCTGCACCAAAGGGAAACTCATTTGGGGTTGGCTCTTTATTGCATTGAACTTTTTTTCTTTTTCTTTTTTTTGTTTTTTGTTTTACAGCCAGCTTCCCAAATCGTGCTGGGCATGGTGAGTAAACCCAAGACACAGGCGCAGCCCTGACCCGGTGCAAACCCTGCTGGGCTCGTTGCAAGAGCTCGTTCGGGGCCTGGGCTGTCCCAGCACAACATGAAGGGAGCCCTTCCGCTGGGAAACCTGCTCAGGACACCATAATAAATAAAAAAAAAAGTTATATCCAAATCACAGCCGAGCTCCTCTGGGCAAGGAAGGGGGAGGCAGTGGCTTTCAGTGGCTATGTCACAAGCCAGGACACACTTCCCTGCTTCTCTAATCAGGACCCGCTGTTGGGAAATTCAGACCCTGCAGCCTAGCTGGCATGACAAGATTTTGGCTGTTGGTCTTTTTTTGGATGCTGAAGAGCTCTGGCAGGGCAACTGCTCACCGCCAAGAGAGGTTGTGGGGTCCAGCTCCCCTCCCAGGAGCCTGGGAAACACTGCCTTTGCCTGGGTGAGGAGTGGGAGGGATGGGGGCCCAGACGCGGGCAGCCCCCATTGCCTTCCCAACCCTTCTTTTGGCTCAGCATCCTCCCACATTTCCTCCCCATCACCACGCAGGGATTCACTCCAGCCAAGAAAACAACAGCCCCAGGCAGCGGCAGCGCAGCCTTGCAAAATCATCACCAGCCATTAAAAGGAGGAAAGCTGGGCTGAGCAGGGACGCCGCCTCCCGCAGCCGGCTCTAGCTCTGGGCAGCGCTGGAGGGGTCCGGCTTTAAACCCCTGCCGGGCATTAAAGGGTTGTCCCAGACCCCTGGATTAAAGCGCAAATGTCCTTGGGGGTAGCGAGGGCTGGATGTGGCCACAGCAGGCAGACGACAATGGTTGCTGGCTCTTGGCTAGTGATGTCCAAGCAATTTGTTTTGCAGCTCCAGCACCCGCAGCTGCTAAATGCCCAACCCTGGGGAACCCAGGGGACCTCCAAAGAGCATCAGACTGTTTTAAAAATACTTTATTCTTTAGAAAATACAGCGTTCAGTACAGTGTGCTCTGCTCCCCGCAGCTTCAACCCCCCCCACACTGCCCGCTCCCACTCCACCGAGGCCAAGGCAACATGGGCACAGCCTCCGGGGCAGCAAGAAAGCAGAGGGCAGGTTTCACCGACCCCGTTTCCATCTTCCCGGGGAGGCAGGCGGCTCTTGAGCCCTCACTGGTACCCAGCAGCAAGGCGCTCTCCCCCACCAAACCCCCAGTGACGCCTAATCCGCAGGGCCAAGCTCGGCCCTCGGAGCTGGTGACATTCCCGGGGGGCAGGAGGCACGCGGGGGCTGCCACGCTTCCCCACACAAGGATTTAGGGTAGCCCCTGTGATTTTTAAGACATGGGGCTGCCCCAGACCAGAGCAGGCAACAAACCAGGGGGTGACAGTGGGGGCTGAAGCACATGGGGAGGAACCGGGGCTCGGGTCCTCCCCCCCCAGCTCCCATCCTAAACAGCAATGGGACTGAGTCAGGGCTGTAACAGCTCCCTCCGAGGGGAAAAGCCTTATTGGGGGGTTCAAAAAGGGGATGCAAACATCACCCAAAGGCAGAATGACCTTTCTCCAGGGCCAGGGGACCTCCTGCCGGCTGGCTCCTCTCAGGGACAAACTCCTGCCAGCAAAGCCCACCCTGCAGGGAGGGGTCCTGCCCGCACCCTGAGGGGGTGCAGGATCGCTCCAGGCCTGGGGCAGAGGGGCCGTGCACACCGAGAGCGGGACAGGGGAGCAAAATCTGGGGGCTGGGGGAGCAGGGAAAGAAGCATTTTCTCTTTTCAAACAGGAATCCCCAACACCATCCCCTTCCCTTTGCATAGAGCAGCCTGCAGGCGAGTGCGTCCTTCAGTCACCCAGGGGACACCAAGAGCAGTGCTGTGACCCCGGGGGGGACAGGAGCAAGGCTGGGGGACACGACCCTCCTGCTCCCATCCTCCTCCGGCAGCGCCGGGGCTTGCACAAGGATGCAGGGAAAAGAAACACCAACAACCCTGAACCCTCCCCATCGCTCTGCCCCCAGGTGCAACAAGCCATCCTGATGTTTAAAAAAAGGAATGAAATAGGAAAAAGAAGAGGGGGGGAAAAAAAAATAGGCTGAGATGCAGGGAAAGATCCCCAGGTCAGCGGAGAGGAAGCCAGGAAGCGCCGCGGGGATGCTGTCCGTTCACCGCCCGGTCCCGCGGGATCTAACTGTCCTCGCCGTTCTCTCCCGGCCCCTTGATCAGCCGCTTCTGTCCCCGTTTGCCCACGGGCCCCTTGGGCTTGGCGAAGGCCTGCTTGAAGGCATGCTGCTTGGGGTGCACCTCCTCGTAGAGGAACTCCGCCGTCAGCTCAGCTCCATCATCGATCTCGATCTGCGTCCGGGAGCGGCAAGCGGGGGTTAGCAGCTCCCTGGGGTCTTGACACCCACCTTTGGGGCACCCAACTCCCCCCTGAGCCCACCGGCGGGGCTGGACCACGGCTGCAGCACAGTCCCTTGCAGATGCCCAGCACATGTCTCTGCTCCATCACCTCCAGGTGGGCTCGGACTTACCTTCTTGGCTATCTCCAGGCAAAACTCCTGCTCCACGGTGTCCAGCAACCGGCTCTTGCAGCTGGAGTAGAGCATGCGCTCCTTGATGCTGCATTTGTACCCAGGCATAGAGTAGATAAAGACTGCGAGAAGAGAGCAGGGCTTGTGGCACTGCCCGGGCTGGTGGCCAGGGAGCACCAGCCAGCCACATCCCACCCTGGTCATGGCTTTTCTAGCCCCAAGAGTCACAGTCTACTCAGTGATGGGTGAGCCATCCCATCCATCACCCCTCCCCAAATCTCTCCGGGTACACCTGCAACACAATGGCCACCAAACCACCCGCACAAATCCTCTGCGGCAGCACCCAGAGCGCCCTGCACCGCGCATGGCAGCTTATTTTGGCACCAAAGGGCTTGCCAGCACCCACCACGGGAGGACGGCAAGTGGGAACAGACTCGAGGTCCCCTCCCGCACCATCCCTATCCCCATCCCCGCTTGCTCCGCATGCAAGCGATGCTCCAAGGAGAGTGGGGACCAGTGTGGGCTCTAGCCAGCCATTGCCAGTGCCGGGGCACTCACCAACAGACTCCAGATAGTCTCCCTCGTGCGAGTGCTTGTACAGGAAGAAATGGTAGCGAGCCGAGTCCTGGGGGATCCTCTTGGGCAGGTCAGCGATCTCTGTGGGGCTCGTGTGCACCAGGTCGATGGTCTCCCGCTCCAGGTCCAGCTTCTGATGGACAGAGGGGATGGGGGAGCGGACAGGAGTGAGAGGCGGCAGCAAGAGGCAGGGGGAGCGGGGTGCGGGGGAGCTGCACGAGGGACCCACCAGCTGGATGTAGTTGATTTTCTTCTGCTTGAGCGCCTGGATGGCTTGCTGAGCATCCAGCTGCAGGGGGAAGGCCAGGCCCTGCAGGGTCTGGTGCTTGCTCTCCACACTGATCTCCGTCTTCACCTGGGGATGGAGACCATACTGAGCGTCAGGGCAGAGACCGGCAAAGGGTGGGGAAGGGAGAGAAAGGAAAACCGGCCAGTGCCGCGGCAAAAGGCTTCTCATCCAAGGAGCCACCTGACACCTGGGTCAGGGGGACCGCAGCATTAAACCACCGAGAAGTCAGTCAGGCTCAGGGCAGCGATGCCTGTCACCGTAGCACCACGCCAGGAGGTCACCTGGCCCCCGTCCTGCACCCCTGCTCCCCCGGCTTCCCTCTCAGCAAAGACCATCTCAAAACCAGTGTTTCCCAGCGAGACCCTGGCAGGGGTGCTGTGACCACCGTCTGCCTCCGACCATCTCCCACTGCAACCCACGGGAGATGGGGGGAGCCCTGAAATCACAGCATTCAGACGCACGGGTGCCCGCCGGTGGGGAGGGCAAGCCCCTCCTCAGGGGGTTTAACTGCAGCAGACAGGCAGCCCCTCTGACGCTGGAGCTGGGGAACTGGAGATCCACAGCTTGGAAACATCCCAGCCGCTGTCTTCCCCGCAACCCCTGCAAGGCAGAGGCTGCTGCCCACACCCCAAGCAAACTCCCTACTCCAGGAGACTGAACCCCACTTTGAAGAGGGAAGAGAGGTTGTGGGGACATCACATCACCCTGGGGGCCTCCATCCTGCGCGGAGCCGCAACTGGGGTGTCCCTGACCGGGACCGGAGGGTGCTGTGAGCTGGCAGCAGGGAAGGGGGGGTAGGACGCAGCAGGCACGGCATACCTCCTTGGGACCGGGGTACTCTACCAGCGATGGGCAGCAGCAACAGCCCCCCACCATCTGCCACAGAATACAGGGAGACAGCGTCACCCCGATGGCAGAGGAGCCCATCCCACCTCCAGACCTGCCCCTCCCCACCCCTCCCGGGACCCCTGGATAAAGAGTCCGGCAACGCTAACCCAGGTGCTCCGCAGCGAGCATGGGTCCCTTTCCTTTGGGATCAGTTTGGAGGATTTTGGATAAAGACAATCCAGCCTTTTTTTTTTTTTTTCCTCTTTTTTCTTCTTTTCCCTCCCCCTGATAGAGAAAAGGAAGAAAAATCAAGGCATGCCAAGGGAAATGCAGGAGTTTTGAGCTCACATCTCAAAAACCAGCTCGGCAGTGCCAAAGCAGATCTCGTTACAAGGCTGCCCTCCTTTACAGCAGCCCCATGTGGTACCCACACCCCGGGGACGTGATGGACCCGGGTGCCCAGAGCAGAGCATGCAGAAGAACACCGCCAGGAGAAGGAAAACCAGGCATCAAGCGGGCAGAGCAGCCTACCATCTCGGTGCTCGAGTCCTGGGAACAGGAATCCTGCGAGCGTGGGGAGAGGAGACACACCGTCAACAGCACCCCGCGTGGGGACAGAAGGGGAGGCCTCGTGTGAAACGAGAAGGGAAGTGGGACACATGGACATGCCGGGAGGACGGAGGCATACCATCTCTCTGCTGGAGGCCAGGGAAGGCAGGTCCTGGCAGCACGGGCAGGGAGAGTGGCATAAAACAACACGGGAGACATCAGCACCAGGGAGGAGCAGGAGGAAGAGCCTCGGCCCCGAGCGCTGGCAGCCCCACAGGCGACGTCTCCGCCAACGTCCCCGCACAGAGCCCGTCCTTGCCCCATCTCCTGCCATCTCCCCAGCCAGGGTCGCCCCAACCCAGGGTCTGGAGGAGTTCCAGCAGTTGCAGCAATAGATTTTGGGCTATCCCGCACCAAACAGCGTATACTAAAGGCTTTGGGGGAAAAAGATGCCCAAGCCTCTAGCCATGCCAAGCATCCTGGAGGACGAACAGGGTGTGAACGTGCAGCTCTAGGGAAATAATTGCTCAAGGGTCGTCCAGTGCTGGGTGGGCAAAAGGTCTGGCTGACCTCCAAGCTCTGCTGTCCCCGGGGTGCCATGGCACCAGCAAGGGCCCGAGGGCAAGTGCGCAGGGGTTCAGAGGATGCGCACAAGCTCACCTGGTCCTACCCTGTGAAGAGGTGTGGCGTGAGGACATTACCGCTGCCAACACCTCCAGATCCTCATCTTTCTCCCCTGTAAATGCAAGGAGGCTGGGAGGGTTATAGCCGGACCAGAGAGAGCTAAAGCTGCGGCACAAAGCACGCTGAAGTCCAAAACTCTCAAGAGGTGGAAAGTTGTCCTAGCAGTGTCAACTCCCCCATATACTTCTGTATTTTCTACTCCTTCCCTTTTCAAAAACATTAAAAACTGGCTCACTGGAACACTCCCCAGGGCACAGCCCGGGAGCCGATCATGGGACAGCGGAGCATGTGCCACATACCATTCCCCAGTCCCGGCCTCGCCAGCAGCAGGCTTGGGGGGGTGTGTGGGGTGTGTGTATTTTATCTCCTTTTCTTTAGGGTAGGTTTTTTTCCCCCTCTTTCCTCATTGCTGGCATGGTGCTGACCTCAGCTAACGAGTATTTCTCTGTCTTATGATGAAACCTTCATGAGGGGTGGTTCTGGCAAAGCCTCTGCTCTACCCACCCACCAACACTGTATGGCAGCCACAAATGGCACCTCCTTACACGCTGCAATGGCACAGCGATTTTTATTTCCTCTTAATCCTTCTGCTTCATCCCCCAGCTCCAAAGCTGCCTTCCTCTCCCCCGCGGCCCCATGATGTGATACGCCTGGCTCCCCTCCGTGTTTCTGAGCCTGTGATGCTTCTAGAAAGAATTCCTACTCATGGGTGTTAAGGTAGCTCAATCCCAAATTCAAAGCCATTTCTTAGCCCACGGTCTGCTGACAACTTCCAGCTCAGTAAAGCTGGCGATGCATTTTCCAGCTATTTAAAATATATAAGTATGAAGCAAATGGCAAATTTTTGCGAGCTCCCACCCAGCTATCAAGAAGGAGAGTAGCTCACAACATCACCTCTACCCATGCAATCCTGAAACCACAGGGAAAGCCTGGCTCATACAGCCTAAAACCTGCTTTACCAAAGGCTGGGCAGCCTGCTGGGGGACATGCAAACCTGAGTCCTTCCTATCTCGGTGTAAAAGGCTGCTGTGCCGGCCCTGAAGCCGCTGCCATGCAGCCATCGCCTCCCCGCTCCTGCTTTGCTGCTGCCCTTCCCCTCCTACCCCTTCTCCGCACTCGTCTGGTGGTTGCAGAGGATCCCAGGGAGCTTCTGCCAGCCCAGAAACGCAGCCACCTTTGGGGTGAAGACTGCAAACGAGGTCGGGATGTCGGAGGGTCATACATCAACAGCATTGGAGAAGAGAGCTGCACCACCAGCAGCAGCTCCAGGCAAGGGGCACAGCAAAGCACTTGCAAGCTGGTGTTTTTTAAAGAAACAATGTCCCTTGCGTCACTGCCAAAATCCTAACGGATTGGTTGAACCCAAGGGGATGTGCAGGGTCCTGAACTGCTAGCGGGGGCATGGGCAGACATGCAGAAGTGCTGAGGTCAGGGCTTGCTCCGGGGCTGCTTCCCAGGTTGCTGCCGGCCCTGACTGCTCGCTCCCATGCACTAGATCTGCTCCCCAAAATGACGCTGCAACATGCACACGTGTTCAAGGACCCCGCAGCCTGTGCACAATGTGCACGCACGTGCAAGGACCCTGTATGCCTGCAGGCAACGCGCAAGGCTGGAGGCATTGCTGCACTGAGCAGGGTGCTGCTGCAAGTTGAGAGCTGCTCCCATACAGCTCCTCTCGGTGAAAGCCCTCTGCTTTGCAAGGCTGAAGAAACTCGCTCGAAGCCGCATTTACTGTAGAGTCGTGAGTTTTCCCCACCCTGAGGAGGTAAGCGTGGCACCGAGCACTGGAGCCGTAGCTCCCACCACCTCCTGCTCCGTGCCCCGGGCCGAGCGGAGGCAGCCCCCGCACCAACTCGGAGACCCTTCAGCACACCCAGCGCTTGGCCGCTTCCCATCTTTAAATTCACAGACAAAAACATATCAATTTTCCTCTCTTTCTAAATGCTGGTGACCACTCCCCGTGGCCTGGGCCGACACAGGGGACAGCGCACCTTTAAAATAACCAAACGGCAGCAGCACCTTCACCCAGGTGCCACGTCTCGCAAAGGTGAGGGTGGGAAGTAGAGCACAGCAGACCAACTGGAAAACAAGTACCATGAGCACCACGTACCTGGGCACTTTACCCTGCAAGACACAGCCTGAAAAAAACCCCCAAAACTACTTAATCTTGCAGCACTGGCCAGCCAAGGCGATGGCACAGACACCCGAAGGTGCCAAACAAGCCACAGAGCCACCGTGAGCATCCATCTCTCTCTTCTGCAAGCATGGACATCACCTTGGATCCTCCTGCACAAATGCTGCTCAGCTCCTCCAGGCTGGGAGCTGGGATAACCACGCCGAGACCCATGCAGTGGAGACTACCCCTTGGTGGCATCTCCCTCAACTCTGCCGCCCCGAGACCTGCTCTGGCGAGTGGAAACCTCCTGCCTCCATCTTTGCCATTAATTAACGCCATCAGGCTGACTGGCTTCACATCTCCCAGGCATGTCCTGACCCATCCATGAGCCGCACAGCCCCAGCACAGGCGGAAGAGAGAGGGATGCTCCTCTAGGGAGGAAGGCTTTCCACGGCATCCAAGTGAAGTCCGTGTCCCATTCCCCCCCCCATCCCCCAAAAAATACCGCTTCCAGGTGGTCTTTCCACCCGGCGAGCCGATCCCCTTCCCTTCCTCAGTGTTCCACAGCACCACGGAGGCTGGCACGAGTGCTGCGAAATGTTGGTGGGGAGACGATGGCATTACAGCTTTGTCTGCCTCCAACACTACCCCAGGCTACTTCCACATCTTTTTCCAGCACAGAAGCCCCCAAATTTAGGCTAAGACGTCTATTTCCTGGGACAGCATCCCTCCTATTTACAGCAGAAGAGTATGAGGAAGAGTACAGGGGAAGAGTATGGGGAAGGACGCTGCTGCAGCCCAAAGATAAGCCTGAATTCTTCCTGCCTCCCCCGTGAATTGAGACTCAGCTCTGGCTTTTGCCCCAATACCTAGAGGTTAGAGACTGCTGCCTGCTTTCAGCCTCAAACCTTCTTCTGACTGCCAATTACAGCAAGTGAAACGGAGCCCTCGGTTCATGTCCTAGCGAGGGGGGGTGGTGTGTCTGTAAATTCCTCTTTGTGCCACCAATTTGAATGTGAGGATGCTCGGTCGACCTCAGCAAGGGCAGGAATGGGTTAAACTGCAGATGCACGAGAGCGCGCAGTAAAAGTGAGCCATCCCTTTTAGCTGGATGCTCGCTCCCACACCTCCGGCAGCAAACACATCCCTGCATCCTGCATCCCTGCGTACCCCGAGGGTCTTGGGCTCCTTCTCCCCGGGCCGTGGACACCCACCTCGTTGATGCGGATCTGCTGGAGCTCCTGCTCGGCTGCGGTCAGCGGGGCCGGGGCGGAGCAGGAGGACACATGCTTTTGGTAACCGCTCAGGGACACGTCCTCCTGCAGACAGAGGGACAGGGGAATCATCAGGGGGTGGTTATCGCTGCAGGGCTGGATGCACCCCCAGCCTTGAGGCTGCGTCTGAGCAACTCAGCAGGTCTAGGAGTCTCTCCTTACCAGGAGGACCAACCTGAGCCGTGCTCTTAGATGCCTCCGTGCAAATACCACACTCGATTTTAAACAGTGCCCACAACCGCCCGTGCCCGTTCAGACCACCCTGCCCCTCCCCGGAGACCCGTGGCTCCGGCAGCGTGGCTCCTCTGGCTGGTTAACAGAGCCTGTGAGCCCAAAAGTGAGATGGGAAGACAGAGACCACGGCCCGTGAGCAGCAGAGAGGGGCACCGGTGCAGGAGGGGATGCCGGGGATGCTTCCCGGCTCCCATCGGCACCAGAAGCCCCGGAGGGGGCTGATGCCCGGGAGGCCCTCGCTGTGCAGCTCCCTCTGTGAAAAGCCCATGGAAGAGAAGGAGAAACCTCCTAGAAGGAGAAACCTCCTGCCAAGCGCTGCCGGGGAAGCCCAGCCGGATGACCCCTGCGCGGCAGCCGCTCTCGCCGCTGGAGTGACACTGCCACCGCCTGGCACTTCTTTTCCTGCTCAGAATAAAGCTCCGGATCTCCTCGGAGCCTTCCTCCCACCTCTTCCACGGTCTCCACCACAGACTGACCACAGCCGCGTGGGCACAAGAAAGCAGCGGCAGCCCCCCAGCAGACTAAAGCAGCGTGGGGACAAACCTCCATGCCGTCCCCCCACCAAGTGCCAGCATCCCATGTCCCGCCCAGCTTCAGCGCCAAGCCCAGGGTAGGCTCCCGAAGCTCAGGGTTGAACCCAAGAGGCTGCCCAGGACCCACCACCGTACCTTCACCGTTCCAAACATCTCGTCCTTTATGTGCCCTCCCCCAAACTCCTTCTTCACCGTCGCTCTGGTGGCAGCGTACAACATCTTCAGCCGGACCTGCGCAAGGAGGGAGGTGGCAAGCGTGGTCAGAGAGGGGACCCTGCCTGGCGGGACCAGGGAGGTCCCACAAGAGGTGCCCGATGCTCACGGCCACCATCCCACCACCAGCTCCGCAAACCTCAGCCCTCCCTGGAAGCAACCACCTCGTTTCTAGCCCAGGCTGATTTCCAACCACAGCATCTCCGGGTAGGGAGCAGCCAGGAAAACCCATCAGCGCTATTTCCAGGACTGCCCGTGCACGGCACGGCCTTGCCAAGCCCTGCCTGCAGTCAGCAGGTTTATTCTGTGCTTTGCTTTCCCATCGCTGAGCTCCAGCACATCATTTCTCGCCCACATCTGGGTAAGAGGAGGCGCAAATACCGCCGGAGTCACCTAAGAGCGACTTTTGCCTTTTGGCACTTCTTTTGCATCGTTCTGCAAAACACAGGGAAGAGCCTTGGCAAGAGCTCCTTGGTGCGCTCTTTTGCAATAAGACCCTCCACAGTTTATTGAGAGATATAGATAAAAGTATCTATTATTATGATTTATTATTATATATATGCACATGTATATGCACATACACACATGTACACACATTAAAATTACATATTATATAGATTATATTATTTTATTATAATGGTGTGTATGTGTATGTATACACGTGTGTATATATAATAATATATATTTGCTAGATATATCTCAAACTGCAGAGGGTCTTTTTTATATACGAGTGTTATAATATATAAAATAATATATAACAACAACAACATATATATGACAAGTGCACATATTAACATGGCAGTAAATCTATATAGCATATAGATTATATAAAATATACAACAAATATAGAGAGAGGTATATATGTGTGCATGTGTATATATATATATAAAAAAAAAATCTTGGTCCCACTGAAAGCCCGTTGTGCTCAATGAGATGGCATTTTCCAAGCCGTACCGCTGAAATCCTCCAGACTACCATCCCATGCCACCAGCCCTTTTGCACCCACTCTCCGACACCGTCTCCGACCCCACAAGCCAGCCCAGCAGGTGTCAATGCTGGCCCGGCCGCACGCGGCTCCAATGGAACCGGCCTGCCCAGCCCTTTGTAAGGCTGATTTTGGAGCTGGGCCCGGAGGTGGGCCAGCAGCCACTCTGCGGCAGCCCTCATGCGGAGCAGGGCCAGGCTGGACGCACGGCCAGGCGAGTCGGTGCCAGCGCCAGCTCCTCCCAGCAATGCTTTTGGCCGGAGCTGTGGTGGGACATCTCCAGTCCATACCACTCCCCCCTCTACATCCCAGTCCCTCCACCTCCTCACGCAGCGCTGCAAAGAGGACAGAGACACAATCCCAGTCCATCTTACTGTGCCTTAAAAAATTCCCCCATCCCCAAAGCGGTCTCCACTTCTTAACCCGGGCACGGTGATGCAGGGTGTGAACGCTCCTCCTCAGCCCCAGCGCAAAGTCAACTTGGCCAGCATCTCCTTCGCCCTCCACCTCCACCTCCCAGAGCGTGTCCGTGTCCCCAGGCTGGGGTGCCACGGTCCAGTGCGGTGCTCACCGGGGAGCTGTCAGGGGACCAGGAGATGAAGAGCCACTCGTAGCCCTGGGCATTCTGGCTGTCCAGGCGGTACAGCACGTAGCACGGCTGCTGCTCGTCCAGCAAGGGCAGCACAAAGGCATCGTAGTCGGCATCCCAGCGCCGGGACAGCTCTTTGTGGGCTCCCAGCACAAGCTGTTCTGGAAGGAGAAGATGGAAAAGGTGGTGTTAGATGAAGGCAAGGCTCACCTTGCAGGACCATGTGGCGGCTCATCTAAGGGCTCGCCGCAGCTCCAGCACCAACAATGATGCCATCCTGCAGAAAAACAAATTACGATCTCAAGCCACGTGCAGGAGTGTAAACCCCCAGGGGTGACCCCCCAGGAGATGCCATCAGGGCTGCGGCTGCTGTGGAGGAGCTGGTTTCCTGCCAGCATCCCACTGCCTCCTGTCAACCATCTCCTCTCCCCTCCCGTGCTCCTCACCGCCGAGGCCTCCTCTCTGGTGACTATCCTTCCGCTCTCCCTCCAGCCGTGTAGTCCCCAACTATCCCTCCTTGCTCACAGGGGAACGTGAGACCTCCTCCATCCCACCTGGACAAGCTCTAGGTGCACTAGAATAACTCACCAGGTACATGAGGAACCACCTAGATTTGGGGTGCTGAGAAAAATAAAGGTCCCATCGCAAAAGCCAGGATGATGAGCCAAAGCTGCTCTCATCGGATTCCCCATAACCTCAGAGGGGTCAAAATCAGAGCTGATACCTGAAGCCCCTATCTGCGGGGACAAGAGCTGTCCCAGAGACCCCAGCCTGGGGTGGGACCATGCTGCCAGGAGAGCCCCAGCCTCTGGAAGCGACCTACCTATTTCACTTGAGACGCTACCACGCGTGTATCTGGAGGGTATTTTTTTAGCTGTTACACAAGCGGTGGTGGGGCTGGGAGCCCCGCGAGCCGGGCAGCGCTCAGCTGGGATTTAAACGCTGGTGCAGGCATCCTATGAACATGAAAACCCCCACTGTGAGGGTCAAACCAAGCTTTGGGATGGCTGGATGGAAAAGCGATGGCACCGGAGATGATCAGCGTAGGTTGCTGGAAAACAGCCTGTATTTTTATTCCATTTTTAGATGCAGAAAGGTCTGGGGGGAGATGTCAGGACTCAGAACAAGATGTAGGAAAATCCGGAGGTGCCAAAGCAAAATGAGTTGGGGCCTTAGACAGTTGGCACTTGAGGGGATGCTCAGCCTGGCGCGTGCCCTGCCTGGACCCCTGCCCACAGTCCTGCTGCCCATTGGGAGCCAGGGAGCCCCTTGGCTGGGGCACAGCCCTCTCCCTCCCAACCCATCCAGCTCAGCAGCTCTGAATCCCACGGCAGGAAAGCTTTTAAGGAAAACAGTTGAGGAATAAAGTGTTTGGGATGAATTACACTCACCCCCACTTTCCATGTGAGCAGGGAATCCCCCCGTGTACAGCAGCGTAGTCCTTCCCTGCCCAACGCCACCCTGCCACGGCATCTGCCATCGCACGCTGAACCCATAATTATTTGCGCACGAGGGGCACATGCTACCAGTACAGTAACAAGGACAGCGGAGAAAAAGGTGCTGAAAATACTTTACCTTCAGCAAAACTACCTGTTTTGGGAAAGAGAAGCATAAAAACCTCAATGTACCCCTAAAATAAACATAAAGCCCTGCAAATAGATTTCTGTATCGCAAAGACCTGGGATCCCAAAGAGACTGCAAGGAATTTAACCCAGCCAAACCCACTGGCAGCTTGTGAGTGTCTCCATCTGCCAAACATCCCAACACTTCACGCACGAGGCAATCGGTGCCAGGTCACTCCAGGCTATACCCGGGCTGTGCCCAAGCCAGAGCCCCGCCGTGCTGCCACGAGCCAGCAGCCTCCAGCTTTCCCCTGGGCTGGAGGAGCCACTTGTTCCCCTGCCTCCCACTGGGCTCTTCGCAGTTCAGCTCAACACATTCAGGGCCAAATTTTCCTCCCCGGGAAGCATCGAGAAAGGGAAACCCGGAGCAGCCGCCCTTCAGCAAAGCATCACCGTCAGCGCTGGCTATTTCAGGATCTATTTCTGCAGGGTGCTGCTGCTGGAAAAAGCGCAGCTGGGAGCGTTTCTGGCCCTCGAGGTGCCCCCAGCACTCAGCTCCAAAATGCCCGTACAAGGCAGCCCTGCCTGCAGCTCTGGCAGGTGCCACGGGGAGACAGTGCAGGAGCCGTGAGTCTGCAAAGCTCAGTGCACAACATCGCTTACGTGCAAAGAAACGCACCCAACAGGGAAACCCACAAAGCCAACCTTGTCCAGAAACCCACTGACAGAGAGGAGTAGAGCATCATCTAAAAGCACGTTGGACCACAAGCTGCTCTCATACCAGAAAACCGTTGCTGAGCCTTGGTGAGCAACCTGCTCCCCCTCACTCCTCCTCCATCCAACCTTGGCTTCTCCCAGCAGGCTCCCAAAGGCAACATCAGCTCAAAGAGATCCCAAAGGGTTGCTCAGCCATAGCTGCTGTCCTGGGGATGTCCAGACAAAGGCTCCTTGCACCGTCTTCCTCTCCTTCCGCCCGCCACTGCCTGCTCCAACATGCCCCAAGACTAATGCCCTGTAGGGCAGAAGGTCCTCTGCAAGCCATCGAGCAGAGCTAGAGGCTCCTCTTCCACGTCCCCTGTGCAGGCAGGGCATCTGGCATGTCCTCCCCAGCTGGCTCAGGACACATCCCTTCCAGGGTCAGCGTGCTTGAGTCCGTCTGCCCAGCTGTGACATCTGTCTGGCCACTCATTACTGCCCAAAGGTCCTTCTCTGGTGGGTAGCAGCAGGCTGATGCCCTCTGTGTTACAGAAAAGAGTGGTGGCCCAGAGGGACCGAGCACCTTGTCCCAAGTCAGGCAGAAGGGCAGACAGGAGGTCCCAGAGCCAGGCTGGTGGGACCAGCACCACCTTCTCCCCAGCAGACCAAGCCCTTCAGTGCAGAGATGCTCCTGGCTCTCCTTCCACCTGCCTCCCCACGGGAGCCTCAGGCTCTGCTGCATCTCACAGAGCTGCCCATGACTGGTCCAGGCCAGGGGAAAGGAGCCGGCAGGGTGGGAGAGCTGGACTGGGAAGCACAAAGCACTGCTGAGCGAGGCTGGTCCATGACGCAGCTGCTGCTGCCAACATCAGTCAGATAAATATATCCGATTCAGCCCGAGTGGAGATGGTGGGACGTGGTTTCCATTGATGGTAAAGAGTCTCCCTTGCTGGTGTCACTGGCCACAACCCAAAGCCAGCAGCACAAGCCCTAGCACCCTAAGTCCAGGCTTAGGAGCACCCATGACTTATCCTAACGCAAACCTGACTCTCACTTTTTAAAAGAAAAAGGAGCCGAGAGAGCAACATCGTTGTCAAAGATGCTCTGAAGAAACAATGCAGATGTCACATCCCAACACACAAGGACCTCGTCGAGGACAAAGCCAGCACCGACAAACCTTACAGTGGCCCTGCTGATGTGTCCCACGTGTTACAAGCCACGCTGCTTTTCCAAATGGGGCTTCACAGCCCCTCCGAAGGCCAGCATGGGCTCCTTACGACCACGTCCACCCTGGCATTTGCAGCGTGGTCCTGGTGGCTCACCCAAGGGAGGTGGTGATGGCAGCTTGGCAGGGCATTAATGTCCCCGCTGCCGTGAGAAACAACTCATTCATATGCAATTGTATGAGGCCGAGGCGATGGAAAACTTACACCAGGGAGGCTCCCCGCTGGGATGCTAAATCAGTGCTTTGCTCTGCTTGCTTGTTTGATAGAGGTAGAGGCCACCCAAAGGCACCTTTCCATGGGGCAAACATGGGCAGGTTGGCGCCAGCCTGCAAACCGGGCTAGGAGCAGGAGCACAGGAGCAGGGGCTGGGACAGGATGGGTTTCGGAGTGTAGCATCCCTCGTGGGATGCAGCTGGGGCCCCATGCTGAGCCTCGCACCAAGGAGCACCCCCCTGCCCAAAGCACCTCCTTGCCTGCCATGGGATGCCACCTCCAAGGAGGAAGGTGCTGCGCGCTGCCCCCAACCACAGCCCCACAGCACCGGCAGCAGCTTCTCACAGGGCTCCCGTAATAAAATTTGACACAGTGGCAGCAAGAGCCCCCCAGAGCCCAGCAGCGATCCCGGACACCAGCGTCATTCCATGGGCAAAGTCGCTACTCCTCCCCGGAGCCACCCCGGTGCTCCAATAGCTGCTCACCAGCACAACCAAATTTTGGGCTTGTATTTCAGCTCCGGGCTGCCACATGCCAGGGAATCCCAGAAAGATTTTACTTGGGGTTTCCAAAAACATGAGCTGGCACCACAGCGGCAAAGAGGAAAGGAGGAGAGGCAAAACAGAGAACCGACATGGCGTAAACCAAAGCACTTAAAAATGGGACTTACCGTCCTCGATGACGACCTTGATGAGCCGAACTGAACCGTTTCGGGCTTTGGCAAAAAAGTCCCTTAATTCCGTGGTGGCTGAAAGAACCAGAAACATCGTGATCAGATTTAGTAGTCAAAGCAGGCACTGGGCTGCTCGGCGACCACCCAGGGAGGGGAGCAACTTGGCAGGACAGAAATTTAAAAATTAAAAAAAGTAAAATCTCTGGTGCCAAAAAAATGATAATAAAAATAATAATACAAAACACAAACAGCTGGGAGCAAACTGCTGCGTCTCCCCGAGGCGTCAGCGTTAAATAGCAGCTGGGAGTGCATGTGATCCAGCAAACTTGATACTTGGCCTGGGTGAACATAATCACCCAAATTTAGACGATGGCTTGGCCAGTGCAGGCAGGGAGAGCTCAAGTGACAAGTTTATTCGCTTTACAGAGCGGCAGGCTTTGCATATGGGGGGTGGCTGGAAGATGTCCCAACAGGCTGTGACGTCCTGGACTCGTGACACGCTGTGGGGATGCTACTCCTGAGGCAGCCGGGGACCAGCACGGCTCCAAACTGGAGGCACTGGTTTGAAGCTGAGTCCCTGGGGAAGGGAAAGTCCCTGGGGTTTTGCTCCAGAGCCGGCGGGGCTTTGGTTGCAGAAGGCTTTTGGGAAGTGTTTTGGGGAGCCACCTTCCTCCTCATCCCCCCTCCCCAAGCACCAGGCACTGCCAGCTGGTCTTCAGCATCCTACCAGGAGGCAACAGCGGGCAGCAGATGCTGAAGGGGCAGTCTGTAGCCAGCGTCAGAGACTTGATCTGCCCACCCCAAAAGCATCACTGGTGCAGAGCTCCCCATCCCACCTGGGATATGCTACGTGCAAAGGCAACGCCCAAGAGATGCAGCTTGGAGGGGCCGAGCCCCCCGACAAGGAGCATCTCCCAGCCGAGGGAGTGCCCAGCATCTCTCAGCCCAGCTCCCCCTGAAAGCCCCTTCGATTACGCGCCCAAGCCCTTTCCTGGATGCGGCCACGCAGCCAAGGGGGTCCTGTGAGTTCAAAGCCGCAGGCAGCTCTGCACTTGTTAGAAATACTAAAGAAACCGGTGTTGCAATGATTAGAGCCCCGGGCAGACGCCCCTCTTAGTCCACACCAGGATCCACGCTCGGAGTTGCCATCAGCAACCCTCCACTCCCAGTGCTTTGCCACACCGCCTCCCCGTTACCGATCACTCTGCCGGAGCAGCCCACGGCAGGAAGGAGCCCTGCTTTGGTCCCTGGAGCATCCATGGCCGAGGCACTTTGCAAAGAAAGCCATCGCTAGGTCAGCTAGAAAGGTGCAGCGGCTGGAGAAGCCATTCCCTGCCGGCAGGGACCGTGTCCATTCCGCCTCAGTCCCACTGGCAGCGGGTACCACCCCTCAGCACAGCCCCCCAGCATCGCTGCGGGAGGACGTTAGCCATCACTCACCCAAAGGACACACAGGGCCACCGACTCTGTCACACACTGGTGCCCTCTGTCCCCTGGAGGCAGACCCGGGCTGGGGCACTGCCCGCAGCTCCCCCAGCCCCGAGGGAGAAGGAGCGGGCATGGATTTGTCCCCACGCACAAACGCTGACGATGCAGGCAGAGAGGTGGACAGGGATGTCCCGGGGAGCTCCCCGGGGAACTCCTGCTTGTCCCCCCCAAGCGATACGTCTGAGATGCATCTGCTCCACCAGCTCAAAGCCTGCCCTGATCAGAGGTCCGGATGGTTTCTCCTCCCACGAAGAGAAGAGGCACAGATGAGGAAGAGCTCACAGGCCGGTATCCTGCAAACAGCGGCGCTCCCATGCAAACCCAGAGATGCCACCCCAGCAGGACCCCACGGGCGTGCAGACACCCCAGCAAAGGCACATCAGTCCCTAATGGCATTTTAGGGGGGACACACAGAAGGTTTGCTGGGGTAATCCCACCACAAGCAAACCGTCCTTCTCCCTCCATCAGCATCGAGGCATGTGTTCCCAGCGCAGACCTTCACCCTCTCCCAGTGCTGGCTGGGAGCTCAGCCTGCTCCCGCTGTTCCCATCCAAGGCTGCTCCGATATTTTTAGCCCCTTTCTCTGTTGAGAGTGGCTCTTTCCTTTTGGCAGCATCTGTGGTTATTGCAAACACACGAGGAGGAAGAGGAGGAGAAAGAGAGACATTTATACACCCAGGAAACCTCAGGCAGGAGACAAAAGCTCCTGATAAGCATTAAGCTTCACCAAATCCTATTGCACCGCCAAAATAGGAGAAAATTACATTGGTCTTGGATGTGGATGTTTCTATAGCATCAACTTTGGGGGAAAAAGAGGAAAGCTCTGCAGCACTAATGAGCTTGCAAATCCCTCCAGCCTGACCCCATCCTTCCCAGAGGCCAAGGACGCACAGGGGTCTGGAAAACCAGGAGTCTGGGCAAATGCAACCCCCCAACCCACCTGGAAATGCTAGGAGTGCCCAAAAGTACTGGATCAACAGCTGGGATGATTGACAGTTGAGTGATTGACAAGTGACGGCCAAGCGCTGGGACCTGTGTAGATACAGAGGGGTTTAAGGGGATGGGGAGAAGCACAGATGCTGCCAGAGGAGCTGAGCGCATGATGGGAAATACCACAAAGTCTGCCAAGGAAGGAGATGCTTTCCAGAGGAGACAGTGGCAGAGCTTTCAAAAAACACAGAGCGGGCTTCCAAGCTTTAATTCTGCTGAAATAATAAAAAATAATAATAAAAAAGCAATTTTCCTTTAAATGAAAAAATCACTGGGGTGTCTTTGACATCCCCTTCTGTCTCTCACGAAGCAGTGCCAAGAGCCAACGAGGAGGGAGAGGAATAAGCTAGCGAAGGTTTTCAGCACGAGCTCAGCAACTGCTTCATTACAGCATGATTACGACTTAATTGGCACAGCAGACTTGATGAGATGGCTCGCATGCCTGAAATATTAATATTAAAGTCCAAAGCCAGCTCTGGAAGAAAGGCAAGGAGGAGACCTTACCCTGGAGATGGAAGCAAGCGGTACCTCCGCCCGGAGGCCTCTCCATGCTGGGAAGTCTCCAGGGCCCAACTCAAGGGCTGAAAAACCCACATGTGGGGAAACCACAAAAATCAGCTTATTCTTCTGGTTCGTCTCCTTCTGCATTTGACAACGAGGCAAGGTGGGAAAGAAGATGCTGGGCACACATCAGCACGGCCAATGCATAGGGCCAGCTTGTGACCATCCTCGTGTCTGGATGGGGAAGGGAGGAGCGACAGGGCAGAGGACTGGAGGGGGACCCACGCGTCCAACTCGCTCTTTAGACATGGGTTCCTGGAAAATCCTGGAACAAATAATCCACAAACAAACCCAAGGTGGGCTACAGCCAGCAGGGATCTACCAAGACCAAGTTGCATGAGATCAACCTAGCTTCCTCCAGCAGAGCCACAGACCTGTGGGCTTCAAGGGTCTCAGCTCAGCTTTAAGTGTCTCCAAGTGTTGGAAGCCAGCTTGGGAAACACAGTGGTGGTGAACCCCTACAGCACCAGCACAAAACTGCACGGATAGCTCACTCCGGGAGGTATCAGAGGTTGAATTGAGCAAGGTCTCCTGGGGACCTGTGGTGGGTCCAGGTTTAGTCCATATTTCCATGAACACTTCTGGCAACTGCAACAGTGCTTTCTGCAGCTGTGAGGTGGGAAGCTAGAGGAGATGCAAGCGCACGCTGGAGAAGAATTCACCGTTCTCTCAGGAGACTGGAGAAACGGGCTGGAAAAAAAAGAAATAGGATGAAACTCAATAGGAAGCAAAGCACCGTAACTAGGAGAAGGACCAGCTACACTGATGCAGGGCAGCATCCAGCAGCTCCAGAGAAGAGAGGTGGGTTGCAAGCCAAGTTCAGGTTAATCGCTTCATGTCGTTGCAGGCAAAGTCATTCGTGAAGGCACGCACAAGGGCATGACCATGTTATTTGGTGCTGCAGGCTGCAGGCACAGCACGAACAGCATGTCCAGGCTCAGCATTGTGCAAGGAGCAAGGCACAGGACGGATGGCACCTATGCCAGAAGGCGCAGCATGCAGGAGCAACCAAAGGAATGGGGCTGGTCGGCCCAGAGGAGAGAAGAAAAACGATGAACAACTTGTACTGGCTTTCTGGCCAGAAACATCAGGTCCCACCTTGGCATTTGGGAAATCTCATAATGAGGGTGATCAAACCCCGGGAAGGACACCGTGCCTCCATCCCTGCCCCGAAAAACCGCCAGAAACCCTCCTGGGATGCTGCTGCTTTGAGGCAGGGTGAGCTCGGTGGCATCTTGAGGAACCTTCTGGCCTTTCTACAAGGCAGCCCTGCCATCGACCCTCCTGGCAGACACGGCAGGCACAAGCACCCATGCCTCCTCAGCCACCCTCCCATGACAGCCCAAAAATCGCCTCCAGCCACCGAGTCGTGCAGCACCTCCCTCTCCCGCCTGTTCGCAGGCTGCAGATGAGTTGTCCCCTATTCGTGAGCCACCTGCATTTAGCAGCCTGCTAACTGTGTGTCCCAGGTCCCCTCGCACCACAAAACCTCCCCGCCCAGCGGCACCTGTCACCCACTTGGGACGGAGGGCTGAGCGGAGCCGGCCGTCGGCACCCGGGCACCCAGGCTGGGCAGCTCGTGGCACAGCAGGGAGGTTACGATATGGTGGCCCTGTGGTGGCCTTCAGGTGGCCCTGACCATGCAGGCAAGCTGCCAGAGGAGAAGAGGAGCTCGCGGTAGGAAGGCACGGAGGTGCCTCCCCTCTTGGCAGCACTGAGCAGGCACAGACCAAAGCCTGAAGACCCCACGCCTTGGGGACCAGCAGGGCAGCCAGATCCTTGCATCTACTCAGTGGGTGTGCTGTTTGCAGCCAGAGCAAGCGGCTGCCCTGCCCCAGAATGCGGCCGTTTGGATCGGTCCCTGGGACATTTCAGTGCCGGGCTCAAAGCATCACACTTCTCCAAAAACGCTGGCGAGATGGTGCTTGCGGGTACCACCCTGCCACAAAAGCTGTCCCCAGATCCGAGCCTTTTTTTGATGTTTACAGCCCCAGTTAGCTTATCTGAGCAGAGCCAGGCTGTAAGGAGGCTGGAGGGAGACAGAGGCACCACGCCGTGATGACAGCCGTCGCCATGGCAACGGGCCGGTCTCTCCCTGGGGATGCCAGGGTGCCGGCAGAGCCGCCCACGCAACCCCCGGGGAAGCACCACAGGGATGGGGACGGAGGTGACAGCCGTGCCACCACCCCTGCACCCTTCCCTCCTCCATCCTCTCGCTCGCTTCTTGGGGGAGCAACAGGTTTTTGCTTACTCAACCCTTCCCAATCCCCCCCAACTCGATGGCAGCTCCCAGATCAATAATACATGCTCCCTGAAACAGATGCCTCTCTCAATACACCAAGTCACCTCGCCCTCCCAACGGGAAACCCTAGCCTCCGGCCATCAATCTTTCATTCCCTGGACATAATTTTCAAGTCGATGCAACTTCAAGTGGCTGCTTCCCTTTCACCATCCAAGGCACAGCGTGCCTGGGATGCAACAGGGAAACTCAGCCAAAAATCCAGCCGCTAACCTGGGCAAAACTTGTCCAAGCTCCAGGGATGCTTGGCCTGACAGTAGTCGAGATGCTGATGGATAAAAGACGGGTTACACCTGCAGCACCCACACCTTCCCTCCACAGGCAGCTCTGCCCGACTCCTGCCAGGGCATCCAGGCAAGGGCACAACTGCAACAGGCACAAAACAGCTGTTGCTGCTGCTAAAATTCCTCCTTTTCAGTCTATCCCAGTGTAACTCCGTCATGCAGCGCCTGCTCAACCCACTCGCTGCAGAACGCTTTTCTGCTGACAGACTTGGCTGGCCAGTTTAAGCCCTAAGAGGATTTTATTTCTCACCATGGAAAGAAAAATATGTGTCCTTGCAGGGAATCTTTTCTCAGGGAAAAAGCTACAGATGTCAGAAGAAAATAGAAAGAAGGGGAAAAAAAAATCTGAGCAAGAGAGGACATAACCAAAGCTTTTCTCCCAGTTTACTGTGAGGCTGGGCCGTATCCTGCAGGATTTCACATGGATGACTCCTGGTCCATATTGCAAATCCCACCTGGAGACTTTCAGCCTGACGCCAGCCGCTTGCTTCTCAGCACCCAATTTTCCACTTGCGTGCCTGGGACCCGTCTTTTCTCTGCTCTGGCACCTCAGATTGGAGTTAGTCAGCCCTTCCCTCGCTCCGGGGTGGGCAGTGCCCACCATGCAGGCAGCATCGGTCGGATCCAGTCAGCAACACAGCATCCCAGAGCCAAGCATGCACAGTCCTACTCTGCCTGCAGAAGTTGCTGGTTGCTGTTCCTCTTCTCTGCCCAGTAAAGCCACCACTGGGAGCACTGGTTTGGGCATCAAGGGGAACAGGGACGCCAGGACAGACGCTGGCAGTGATCTCATTGCATTTAGAGCCTCTTGACAAATGTTTTCCAGGGGATTTCCTCTACCCTGTGACTTTAGGTGCTTAACTTCAAGGGGTTTGACATCTCAGGCTATTTGCCTGGTCCTCCATCCACGTTGTGGCTCTTGTCATCCTGGCATGCCACTGGCTGGGACATGGGCCATCACCCCAAGCGAGGTGTCAACCTCCGAGTTGGGTGCTGGCCCCAGAAAAGAGCTCACAAGCAGGAACCAGCTCCTCAAAACCATCCTTGCAGCAGCCCGGTGCCCTCTGTCCCCCATGGACACCAGGGGCTGTGGACCAGCCATCCCTTCTCCTCCTCCACTGATGGCCCAGTGTGATGCATCCCCAGTTAGGGGGTTACCCCTGGCATCTCAGCCATGAAGCCACCCCCGAATTCATGTGGCTAGGTGCCTCGGGAGACAGCACTGCCTCCCAGCACGGCAGGAGGAGAGGGGCCGAGGAAGTGGTGGATGGGGAGAGAAGCTCCTTCTTTCTTCTCCAGCTTTCTTCTTGCTGAAGAGCCAGGAAGCCATCTGCTTTTGAAGGAGACCTTTGCAGACCCAGCAGCTCCCAGGTCCCCCCTTTCTGCTCCTTTCTTCCCAATCTGACATCATTCCTGCCTGCATACATCACGGTTATGCTTCTCCTGAAGCAAACGGCCATTCCTACCAGACACTTTCCCAATGCAAGATCCAGACCTGGGGCAAAGCAGAGGCTCAGCCGTGGACAGGAGCGAAGGTCCTTCCCCATCCCCACGCCTTGCCACCTCCCCCAGCAAGAGCAGGCACCAACCTCTGGTTTTTTTGGTTGAAGAAACAACGTGCATTTGATTTCTTTACTTTCTAGATGAAAAAAAAATCCCGTTTAAGAGACTTTTTCTCCCTACGCAGAGGTCACAAAAGAGCACCCAGAGGCAACTGGGTGACATCCCATCAGCATCAAAGCCCTGGTTCAGCAGCATCTTCCTAAGGCATGGTGGCCAGGCCTGGCTTTTAAACTCAAACAGTGAATGCTGTCCTCATCTAATGCCACTCAGGGCAGAACAAGGACTGGAAAAATACTTGGCAAATCCCCCAGCTGCAGTTAAAAAGCAGGTTTCCAGCCCCAAGAAGCCCACAGCAACCCTCAATACTTCCAACCACCTCCCCAGCCCAGCAGTCTCCATGGCAGCCCGGTTTTCTTGCCAGCACCTTCAAGGGAGCTGCCACAGATACCTATAAAAAAAAATAATTAGCCTCTTGCCTCTGCGTGAAAGGCTCAGCCCTGATAAAACACCCCCAACCTGTGGCTCTGCACCCCCGAGCGAGCACCACCATCACTCCCCTCCCAGGGAGCACCCGCTTCTCCCCAAAAGCCGGGATGACTTAGTACTCGGTAGCATCACAGCAGGGGGGTGCTCCAGGGGCTGCCCCATCACCGCATCACCCTGCTCTCACGCTGATCTACCACAGCAGCAACCAAAATCTCTCGCCAGCTTGCCTGCAACCTCCCCTAAGCCGGCCAGCGGGTGCAATCGTAATTCCCCTGGGAGCAGACGCCTTCCTGCAAAGGGGGAGAAATGGGAATGAAAAAACACAAAGCAATGCACACACACAAAAATAACAAGGCTCCAGAAACCAGGAAGATGCAGAAAATCCCTCCTCCTCAGCAAACAACAGACCTCAGCGTCTCAGCAGCGGGATTGCTGTTCCTCATCCAATACCAAATCTGCCATCTGCCAAGCAAAGGAATTAATTTGATCACTGTGCCTGGATGGGGAGGAACAAAAGACCCCAAAAGTCCCCCCAGGTGGTTCCCTTAAAGCCCGGAGTGCCCCGGTTCAGCATCACAGGTGTTCGAGTGGCAAATTTGCATTCAGAGAGGAAACAGCCGCTTCCCGGAAGAGGGACCGCGCAGCAGGGGATGGAGGAGCAGACCCAGAGAAGCCACCCAGAGATGTCCAAGATGCTGGGAGAGCAAGACCACCCAATGCAAGTTATTTTTCGTAACCATGGGGAGGTTTTTACACCACCCACAGCTTGGGGACCTGCTGCCTGGGCAGAGCTGTTGGGTCTATCTCCACCCTGCACCAGCCGCAGCTCCTCAGGGGAAGTCCGAGTCCCTTCCCCTTTCCAGCAGAGCGCTGCTGACGGAGCACGTTACGTCCTACAGGCAACGACAACTTGCAGCGACTCTCAGTGCTGGTCCCGGCAGGGTTTGCCAAACAGTGGGCAACTCTCGGAGAGCAGCTCAACAGCTTTGCCAAGCCAGAGCATCCCCCCGGCAGCCGTGGGGTGCCAGGAAGGATGGCATCAACGGTGTAGGAGCGGACGGGCACGGCAGCAAGCAACAGGCAGCAGCCTCTTGGGGCACAGGCAGCGCAGCAGGCCTTGCCTGCACCAAACCCCACAGAGAGCTCTGCAGAGCAGGGCCAGCACATCAAGAGTTCAGGTGGGCGCTGGGGTCCATCCCACTGATTTTTTTAAATTAAATTATTATTATTTTTTTACAGTAGAGGGAACATTCACCCAGAGCCTGGACTTCAGTGTCTCAGCTTAAACTAGAAGCAATGAAACTGAACTCAGACGTCGTCAGCTACCAGCACTCCCAGGCAAAGCAGGAAAAACATCTAAGCACCATCGCTAGCCGCTTCTCAACTACAGCTCCTCCAGGAGCACCTGAAAGGGAAGGATGCTCTCGACCGTGCACTCAAGCAACAAGGATGCTCGTGCCACAAAAGAACAGCAGCCGCTAATTCGACACCCTTGCGCAAAGGTGCTGGCCATGAGGAAGGGAGCTGCGAGGCCAACGTCCCAGCTCCTCTCCCAGGGCACGCAGCGGTGCTGGATTCGCACCCGACTGGTGCGGAGCAGGGCTTCAGGGGCGGCTGCTCTCACATCCCTGCTTGCATATTGATTCAGTTACATAAATTATGCAGCACCTCTACTCCCGATTAATACTGTTAATTGAGTTGGCTGGTGGGGAGCAGGAGGGAAATACCGTGAGGACACAGTCATGCACCAAACACACCCAAAAATGCAAAAGCCGTTGTCTCAGGGTGCTGGCCAGGTCCTGTAGGGAGCGAGCGGAGAAAGCGGGGAGCTTCCCCCCAGGTACAACGGCAACGGTCAGGCAGGAACTTATTCAGGCTCTCCGCAACCCCCCTGGGAGGAGGCGCAGCGCTGGGGCCGAGCGTCACGGCAGGAGGGGGGATCTGGCCGGGGCTGATGTGGGGCTGCGGAGAAGCAGATCTGCGTGGATCACGGTGCTGCCGCAGCAGAAGGCGTCTCCACGAGCGGTGTCACGGCAGTTTATTGAGCATCAGCCCAGACAAAGGATGCAGGAGAGCCCCGCACCGGCAGCATCCCCGGAGCCAGACCCGCTCCTTCGCCTCCTAAGAGCCCCCAGATGCTCTGAGCCTGGCTCAGCGCCCCCTCCCCCCGGCTACTCGCAGGAAAACCTGCCAGCTCCTTCGGGAAGCGTCATCTTATCGCTCTCATCATCGCTACCGCGGCACCGACGCCGCCCGGCAGCCAGCCGCGGCGGGGCCGGGGGACGCTCAGGGCGCGTCCCCGCTGGGTGCCTCCCGAGGGGGGGTGCAGAGGAGCAGCCCGGGGGGTGGGGGGGGGTGGGGGGTCCGACCTCCGCCGAGCCCAGCACGGCAGCGGGGGCTGCGGGCACCCCGCGGGAAGGGACCAGCGGCTCGGCGGGCGCCGCTTACCGTGGATGCCGGTCTGGTGAGTCATGGCTCCGCTCCGCTCCGGCTCCGGCTCCGCCGCGTCCCGGGCAGGAAACGGCTCCGCGGGCAGCACCACCCGCTTCCGGAGCCCGGAGCCGCCGCCCGCCCCGCCCCGCCCCGCCCCGCCCCGGGGAGGAGCCGCCGCGCCGGGGCAGCGCTGTGGCGCCGCCTGGCGGAGCTTGGCGGCGCCGCGCGTGCCCGAAGCGGGCCCCGCCATGTCCGGCGAGTGGCTGCGGCGCCTGAGGCGGGGCGGCCCCGCCGAGCGGCCCGGCGGCACCCAGGGGCCTGGGCCGGGCCCGCCGCCCGCCGCCCTCTGCTACCGCCGGCCTAAGTTCCTGCGTGGCGGCGGCGGCGGCGGCGTCGAGGAGAACCCGCGGGGCGGGCGGGCCGTGCGGGGCACCGGGCCCGAGCGGTCCCTGCCCTGGGGCGCGGGCTACGCCGAGTGAGTGCGGGCCGGCAGCGGGGCCGCCCCGGGAAGGGGCTCGGGGAGACCCCCGGGGGGGCGTGGGCGCGGGGTTAGAGGGGCTCCCGCGGTGCTTGTAGGGTTTTGGGGGGGTAGCGCAGGTTTGGGGGGACTCCGGGGTCTGCGTGGGGCTAGGGGGCTCTTGGGGGGTGTAGGGGGTGCGTGGGGGGTTTAGGGGACTCCTGGGTTGGTGCCCAGGGGGGCGGTCGCACCCCACTTCTTCCCCCCACGCTGCTCCCCTGGGCTGCAGCCCCGGCCCGGGCACGCAGCTCCAGCCGTCCCCTGGAGAGGGCTCGCAGGCAGACATCGCCCCCCTGCCCGCCTCCGCCTGCAAGGAGGGCAGCAGCTTCCTCCTCCAGGCACAGCAGCAGCGCGAAGTTTGACGTGGCGGCCCCTTTCCCTTTTCCTCGGCCCTTCTCCCTCCCCCTCGGTGGCTGGCAGCAGCGTGGGACACACCTGCCCACCTCCCTGCCTGCATTTAGCTGCCTGCAGCCTGCCAGCCGCAGAGCAGGTCACCATTGCTTGTGACAAGTGGCAGGGGCACGCCTGAGAGCAGCATCAGGTCAGCCCAGCCTCTAATGCAACGATGTTTACACTGTAATTTTATCGCTGGGATGTCACCCGTCCCCTGCTCCGCACCCTGGTTGCAGGGAGCTGGTCGGGCAGGGCTCTTCCATGGGGCTGCTGTGTTGGGCGGCGGTTGGCAGAAAACCTTCCCTTGCAGGGGGAAGGGACGGGGGAGCAGGGAGGATGTTAGGGGTGGGGGGTGGTTTTTGGGACTAGCGGCACTGGGCCTCCATCCCCTTGCTCCTAGCAAAGCGCCTTAAAAACAAAGGTGGGGGAGACCAGAATTTCAGAAACCTCTGAGCTGTGCAAAGAGAGCAAACTCCCATCCGGGAACAAACATGAGCAAGGCTGGAAGGAAAAACAGTGATGGTGGTTTTGCAATTCACTGTGTCACCAAGGAAATAGCACAGTGTGGGCTGCTGACAAAGGCTGCCTGAGGCCAGGGTGCTCCAAAGCCACTTGTCCCTGTGTCCCTGACCAAGCTTTTTCCTGCTGCACATAAAGGACTTGTTGCTTAGGTCCCCAGCAAAGAGATCCTCGAGTTTGAAAAGGGAGCAGGGAGCATGGGGCTGGAAGGATGGGGCAAGGTGCAGCTGTTCGCCGTGGCTGCTGAGCACCCAGCACAGCTGGCTGGGAGCAGGCAAGGTGCAGTGCGTCCGCGTGCCTTACCTGGAACCTTTGCACCCCCAGGGTTATCAATGCTGAGAAGTCGGAATTCAACGAGGACCAGGCTGCCTGCTGTCAGATCTCCATCCGGAGGAGAGAGCCGGGCCTGGAGGAGGACGAGGAATGGCTGATCCTGTGCTCCACACAGGTATAGCCCATGGGCAGGCTGTGCTCACCCCGCTGCCAGCCCTGGTCCGCACCCAAGGGCCCAGGTACAGGAAACATGGGGTTGCCCCATCAGTCCTACATGCCCTCATGCTGCAATCCTTCCTTGGATGCATTTAGGGGACCCGTGTACCCTATGTCTGGCCAGCAAATGCCCAGCTCTGCCATTTCTACTTCCACGGCCCATGCCTTGCAGCATCTGAGGTCATCCAAGCCCTTTACTCGGTGCCCTCACCTTTCTTCTACTGTCCTTGCTCTTCTTTCAAGGGCCGGTGTGTGTTGTCATCACTGGGGGACAGCAGCGTGCACCAGGCACACGGGATGCTCTCACCTGGGAGCGGCTCTGCCTCGCCTCTTGTAAAATGGAGTAGCCCCATCTCCCCTTAAACCCAGAGGAATAGCGCGTAAGGGTGGGTGGCTGTGAATCCAGCCGCTCAGAGCTCAGATGATGGCTCTGGCAGAGCAGCCCATGGGCGTCACATGAGTTTGAGCTGCACAGGGGATTAACTGGCAGCAGGGAAGGGTAGCTGGGGTGGAAGAGCCAGGCGAAACATGTACAGCAACATCCTGGCTGTGAGCCTGCCATCTGCACGACCTCTCTCCAGCCCCTGTCTTCTCCCTCTCTGAAGCTCCCTTTTGTTCTCTTCTCCCTTTTCCCCACTGCAGTTTCTGACTGGTTACTACTGGGCACTGTTTGACGGCCACGGTGGCCCAGAAGCTGCCATCATCGCCTCCAACTATTTGCACTACTGCATCAAGCAGAAGCTGGAGGAGGTTGTGGGAGGCATCATAGAGGCCCGTCCCCCCATGCATCTGAGCGGACGCTGTGTTTGCGACAGCGACCCCCAGTTTGTGGAGGAGAAGCACATCCATGCTGAAGACCTGGTGGTGGGAGCCTTGGAGAATGCCTTCCAGGAATGTGTGAGTACCCTGTGCAGGGCACTGGTCCTGCTGCCCCAAGCAGTCAGTCTGTCCCTCCCTGCTTCCCAGGGTGGGCAAGCTCTGCAGTTCTACAGCTCATCGAGCAGGCAGGAACATTCGGCCGTACCTTTAAGCGTGCTGAGATCACGCTGGGTCAGGTCCCCAAGATCTGCCTTAGTTCTGTTGCACGTTGGCAGTGCTGACCCAGAGCAAAGCTACGCTGTGCCCAGGGGATACGTTTCTTTAGGGCTAGACGGTGGCTATTGTCAGACTCATACGGCGCATACAGGTTTGAGATCTCCCCATCACGCTCTTAAAACAGTCCTTAGTCCAGTAGCAACAGCTTTGTTGGCTTTCCCATGGCCCATCTGCAATCAGTTTTGGCTCTGGATTTCTGCTGGGAGGCACAAGGCAGCTGCAGAAAGCAGCAGCCCAGCTCATGTCACTCTCCAGGCTTGTTTAAATCAACAGGATGAAGTCATCGGCCAGGAGATGGAAGCTACGAACCAGACAGGAGGCTGCACTGCTCTGGCTGCCCTTTATTTCCAGGGAAAGCTGTATGTGGCTAATGCTGGGGACAGCAGGTGAGCCAAAATAAAAGGGCAAAGTTGCTGGGGGATGAGAGCTGGGAGATAAGCAAGGTTTCCAGCATCTTAATTAACCCTATGGAAGGTAAATGTGCAGCCCAGCCATTTCCTTCCTGCCTGCCACAGGACCTATTGGATGGACGGATGCTCTCATGCCCCCTGGAAGGGTTTGAGGATTTCAAGGGACTAACACTGCCCAGCCACAGGGCAGTGTTGGGATGGTAGTGCAGCAGTAAGCTCAGCGTGGAAGGTGTTTAAAAGTGGAAGGTGATTTCAAAGCATCCTAAAGAGCTTCCTCATCTGGCCTTGGCCCACCGTTTCTCTAGCAGTGAGCTCTACCATCGTCAAACCAGGCAGGCTCAGTTCTCTGCTGCAACAATGCAATTGCAATGGAGTTATTTAAAATACACCAGCATTTTTAAACATTCCTGGATGCAGAGCTATTCTCTGGCATTCCTCTGCTGCTGGTTACCTCCAGTCCCACACCTGGCTGACCCTGGGGCTAGCCTCGGTAAGAGGAGGGCTGCAGTGACGGACACAGCTCAGCTTTTTGCCTCTTCCCCCTCATAGGGCGATTCTTGTTCTGAAGGACAACATTGTGCCCATGAGCTGTGAGTTCACACCCGAGACGGAGAGGCAGCGAATCCAGCAGTTGGTGAGTGACTCCTTCCGTGCATCAGACAATCCAGCTGTGAGCATCCCACTGGGTCAGAGAGAGCTTGTGGCAAGAGGACCACCAGCTTTCCTCGAAGGCCACTGTGTGGCCAGAATGTCATCTGGCACTAGCCAAGGAGGGCTGGGGGCAAGATTCAGCCAACAGCCTTTAGTATAGGAGATGCTCACATCCCCCTTGAGATGTGCTTTCCCAGTTCTGTTCTCCATTCTGCTGCTGGGAGTGCCAGTCCTGAGGCAGAAGCATTTTTGGTGCCCATCTCTGCTGAAGCAGAGTCTGTCCATCCTCATGCCTTCATTCCCTCCTCCAGGCTTTTCTTTTCCCCAAGCTCCTGGACGGCGAGTTCACACGCTTTGAGTTTCCACGGAGGTTGAAGGGAGATGACGTGGGCCAGAAAGTCCTGTACCGGGATTACTTCATGGAGGGCTGGTGAGTCCTTTCTGCCTGAGGATAAGGCTGTGGCACAGGGCAGCTTTACCTGCTCATAGCAATGGGGAGGTGAAAGGAGAAGGGGCATGCCCCACTGGCGAGAGCAGCAGGTTTGACGGTGCAAAGCTGTGACAGATCAAGTGAAGGATTCTGTGAGCAGCCTCCCCCCCCGACTGAAGGACTGGGGCACTGGCAGGGTGGTTAGGGAGCAGTTGAGATGGTGGGCTCCTGTGAGGTGGGGCTGGTGCAGAGAGCCCCAGCCTGGTGCAGGTACAAGCTGGGGAAGAAGAGGGGAGGGACAAATCCCTGGGCATCTGGCAAGGGGTCATTCTTCACTGCATCTGCTTCAGCAAGTCACTTTGCCCCTGCCTCAGTCAGTTGCGTGGGGACACCACAAGGGTTAAATCACAGTCAAAATGCTCGGGCTGGGTTGTACCTTCAAGTCAGACAAATCCCAAATCAATGCTGAATCCTCTGTTCTAGGGGATACAAGACGGTGGAGAAAGCTGACCTCAAGTATCCTCTTGTCCATGGTCATGGGAAGCAGGTAGCTTAATGCTTTACACACTGGGAAGGCAGAGGCAAGGCTGCTGGGGGTCCTCAGCATCCTCGTCGCTCATGGTCACGCTCCGGGGCGCTACGACAGACTGGAGCTGTGGAGCACCCAGTGCTCTGGGGTTGTCCAGCACGGTGCAGTCCCACAGCCCCGATACAGCAGCTCCCTTCACTAGCGCCAAGCTGCCTGGCTGGTGTAAACCAGAGCCCTCCAGAGCAGAGAGGTTGCACCCTCCTCCGGAGCACCTGCTAGCAGAGCAGACAGCAGCCCTGAGCCAGCCTGCCCTTTCCTCATCTCTCCTTGCACACAAGAACTCACTTCAGATGAGAACTCATTTCATCAGATCCCACTTTGGACTGTCTCCTCCAGCTCTAACTAGCGCCTTTCTCACAAACCCTCTTCCTCAAGGAGAGGCTGAGAAAAGGAGCTGGGAGAGGGAAGGAGGCAGCAGGGAGAAGCGATGACTGCACACATCCAGTCTGCCTGCTGGGGTCGAGCAGGCCAGCGCTACAACCCACATGCCACCCCCTTTGCAAGGAGTCAGTGCAGAGCTTCCTTTGCCAGAAGGACCCTTTTTCCCTGCCCGCCCCCCCCCCCCCCAACTCAGTTTTCTTCCTCGCCACCCAGGTGCCACCATGGGCTTCCTGAGGTCTGTAGCATTACCCAGAGTACATGCTACTAACTCCAGAACACAGCACGGGCCACCACAAGCCATCCACTTGCAGGCTGTCTGTCTCCACGCTCGCATCAGGCCATCACTTCTGATCATTCCTCCATCTCTGAAATCTCCAGGGGCACCTCTGGGTGATGCTTGGAGAAGGGTCCTAAAGGCAACACATAGATCAGTCAGGACGAGCCACACGTTAGCCTTTAAAGGTGCCACTTTCTTAGGTTTTAAAGTTATTTTGCTTTGTTTGGGGCCAGGCTCGCTTGCTGGGGACTCTGGCTGTCTCTCGAGGTCTGGGGGATCATCAACTCAAAGTCATCGACACCAACATCGAAGTCAAACCTTTCCTCTCCTGTATTCCCAAGGTCAGTTGTGGCACATGGGAATTGCAGGATGGAATTAAACAGGCTGCTCCTCTGCTGTAGCACCCACCTTTTACAGACCTGGCAGGTCTTAGCCGTGTCCTTTTTCCATCCCCCATCTCTCTGCATGCTGCCCAGAGGATCCTCAAGACAGAGGAATCTAGAAGCATAGCAGCAAGGGGACGCAAAAGATTCAAAGCACCCTGGTCCCACTTTAAGTCCTCTCTCAGAGGAAGAGTCATCTCCCTGACCTCTCCGGTACATTGCAGGAATTGTCACTGATTTACTCCTGTGCTTCCCAGGTGAACGTATTTGACTTTGCTCTGCATGACATTAAGGAAGATGATGTCCTCATCATGGCAACCGATGGCCTTTGGGATGTTCTGTGCAACAAAGAGGTGGCCCATATGGTCAGGAGTTTCCTTGCAGAAAACAGGACAGATCCTCACAGGTAATACCAGCCTTGCCGTCGTTTTCCCTTCCCGAGAACCTGGTCAGACCAAAAGCAGGCTGAGATCACTCTGCTCCTAGGTCAGCTCTGGCATGGCCAAGCTCTCTTTTCTGTGGCTCTGGAAACTGCCTCTGAATCTTTCCCCATCCTAAAGAAACAATTATAAAGCTGGTGTCTATTTCAGCAACACAAAGCCACATCTTAATGTTGTTCTTAAGGGATAGTGCCACATTAAACCAAACCTTGTATTTTTTCCACCCACAGATTCTCAGAACTGGCCAAGTACTTGGTATGCAGAGCAAGGGGAAAGAAGAGAGGCCACCAGTGGATGCTGGATGACAGCCACGAGGCATCCTACGATGACATCTCTGTATTTGTCATCCCAGTTCACAACAGGGATGAGGACTGACGGCATGACATGCAGGATCTCTGTGTCTCCCTACTGTGGTGCTATTCAGCATCAGCCCAAGACTGAGGGATTTCTGCTGTGCATGTACACTTTCTTCCAGCAAAACCATCTGCAGTGGAACCTGAAATGCACAGCTAGCACTTATGCAGAAGATCAACAAGAACATTAGTTCCTTAAGAATATGGAAGAGAGGAACAGCGGGCAACAAATCATTCCCCTTATTCCTTTCTCTTTGTTGGGCCAAGGGGAAATTGCAAAGGGGGCCAAGCAAGCTGAAGGGTACTATTTCCAGACTCAAATGCACATTTCTAGTGACCCCTCTCCCTTTTTAATATTGAAGAACGAGGATCAATTGAGATCCAACTGGTCTCAAGAGCTGGATTTTAATCAGACTTTAAGTTGTGTAAAGCTGGATGCGTAAGCTAAAGTGTCCCTCGTATCCATTTGCTGTAATGTGAGATGTACTGAAAACCCAGGAGTTGCTGCTAAGACAGCATTAGGCATGGCCGTGCCTGCCTGATGCAAATGCTGAAGCAGTAGCCCAGACCTCTTGAGAAAGTTGCCGTTTGTAGGCAGCACCACCTCAAAACAGACGATGTTAGCAGATGAAGCTACACGTTGGTGTACAGGAGCCTCCTGTGTAAAGATACATGCCTTACTGTTATTTAAGAGCATTTAAGTATATTAGCATGTAATGCAACGTACGGATTTCTAACAAATCTTGGTCCACAACACTTGGTAACACTTTTTCTATTCATTCAGGTCATTTCTGACAGCAAGGGTGGTTTTGTAGCAGTAGCGCTGATGAGAACCGAAGTGTTTAAGTACATCAGCTGATTTAGTAGAAAAGCTCCAAGTAAAATAAAACCTGTTTGTTCAAATTTGTCTGCACTGCTGAATCAGAACCACTTATGCTCATTACAACAGGAACAGCAGTGCAGAAGACGTGCCAAACTGAGTTGTGCCTTAAACTCTGAGGATCTGCTTCTCAACCAGTTCATTAGCCAGGCAAATTCAGGTCTGGACAAGTTTCCCATCCCCCCTGAGTCCCCACTTTTGTTTTCATGATTCAGTACACAAGTTGCAGGATTCCCTAGTGAAGCGGACAAACCCAATTTGTAAGTTCAACAAGGATGAACATCCAAACAAGAAGACTTTTTTTTCCCCACGCATCTTACTGCAGTTTTATTCCTGCCAGAGGTTTTACACAGACCTGAGATGGAGAAAAACAGCCTTAGAAAATTGCAGAGGAGTTTTTGCTTTGGTGTTGTCTTTGCTGAAAACCTGTTTGTCACTAGAAGTATTCCCTTAGCAGTACTACCCCTAGGGCTAGGTGTCAGAAGATGATTTCCTGCAGTGGGAGGCCTGGACCCAGGAATGAGGCAGCCTTCTCAGCTATCTGCTCATGGTTTAAACAAGGGATAGGAAAAAAAACCCATTTCTCTCATCTTCGGTTTTCCCCCATCCTCTTGAGTTTAACCTGAAAATGATGCACATGGGGTTTTACCCATGTTAACCTGATGCTAGCTGCCGTTCCCCCTACAGCAGCTGTAATGCTATATATACATTGACTGTAATGATCCAAGTCTCCTGTTACTCCAAAGCAACAAGCTGTTTCCCTGCCTTCCTGCTGAGAAAGGGCTCAGCTCTTCCATCCAGACCACAGGCTTCTGTGAACATCCCTCTACCTAGGGGACCATACCTCAAGCAAGTAGCTGTCACAAGTCCGCTTCCCTATCCTGATACATTCCTGGGCAAGAAGTGTCTCTTAAAACGGGCAGTTTATGTAGGGATAGCTTCAGAGCATCAGAGTTTCCACTGCAGAGCTTCTGACTTTCCGAAATGAAGGGGCTTTTAAAAAAAATGGATGATTTTCCCGTTCCCTTCCAAGAAAACGGCAAGTTGTATCACACTGGACAAACACAGAATTTACAGCACTCGATCTCTCTACAAAATATTTATTGTTAACAGCCACAACATTGAATTCTCCACATACGTAGTATTTTGTGACCAAGCATAATATGACTTTATGTATTTACACTCATCTGGCAGATGCCACCTAGGAGTCAAACTCCGCATACCAGCTCATGACCAAAGAGACCAGTTTCTAAAAGGCTCGCCAGGATCCTAGCCCCTGACCTCAAACCAAGGTGAAGTCTCTTAAAGTGCAAATACAGTCAAGAGGCATTGGAAAAGATACACTGCTGCTTCCAAATTTGTTCACTCAATTGTTCCTGTGTCTCCCAGAGCAGGGGTTGGGACATTAACCAAGGACCTGGGAGCCTCAAAAAAAAAAAAAACCAAACCAAAACTCTCTCAAAGACCAACTTGGAGAAGAGAATTACACCCAAATCTCCTACAGCCCAAGCAGATGTGCTCAGCCGCCACCACCACTGCTTATTCAGAAGTGGGCTGTTGAGTCTCACTTCCCCCTTGTTTTGAAGAAATGTCTTTACTTCATCCCAAAGAACATGGGGGGGATTAATCTTTTAAATGTCAAATTTGGAGGGGGAATGCCGTTTCCTGCTTGGCTTTACATAAGGTTGGACACTCCATCAGAGCTGGGAGAGCTGTTTTAATGAGGTCAGTTTCTCATTAGCTGGCTGCCCTGAAGAGCACAGGAATCGCAATCCCGATGCTTTAAGAGAAGCACATAGAAGCTGGAAGCTAAAAGCTTTATTCACCTTTCCCATCTAACCTTCTAGAAACACGAGATACTCAAGTTCCTTGACAATACTTGGCACATTGCCCTCTTTTAAAGGCAGATGGAAAACACTCAGTGCTACATCAACCAAGAAAGATGTCTTTGCCTGTGTGGGTGGCAATCAGCCCTGAGAAGGCATTCAGCTTTAATTTTGAACTGAGCATTAGTGCTGTGTTGTGCACAAACCTGTAAATTTATCTTCCCTCCAGAAAGCCACTGATGTTCTTAGTGTATGTGTCCTTCTAGATCAGTCCTTTGGTCCTCTTCTTCTTAAAGATTTCATGCTGCAACGCACAATGTTTTACAACACCGCAAGCGGAAGAGCGCTGAACAACAGTTTTTAGACAAGCACTCAAACCACGTTAGCCAAGAGCATTTTTAGAATAAAAGACTTCCAAATGCTTCCCTGTGAAAAGTAACAAGAAAAATGGCTGGGGGCTATCTGTTCACTTCTTCAGGCAACAGAGTTGGTAAAACCCTGAAAGACAATTTGCTACTGAACACTAAAGTTTAACTGTTAAAATGCACTACAAACCCCAAATACCTGTATGTTAAAAACCTCTGCAAAATACAGCTGCTTACAGAAACACCAACAATGGTAAAATAGCACCAAGCAGCCTGAAATGCAACAATACTGAGTTGAAGAGGTGGCTGTGGAAAACTACTCAACTGTGAGGACCGAGATAACCATCTCCCTTTGCGCTGGGCATTTAGAGGTGCTGTCCCACTGTCACAAGCCGGAAGAGGGATGCTGGTGTAGTAGTATGAATCTCTCATCTGCATCTCCAACAGCAGGTCTGTTTGGCAGGATCGAAAGCATCAGTCCACTGTTCCCCTCGCTCCTCCAGTCTGGCGGACAGCAAACTCACATCACAGACCGTGCTGTTAGAAATGGCTCTGAACTCGTGCAGTAGCATCAGCAGAGGCAAGCCACGGAGCCTAAGGAGAAGCTTCAACCGCAGCATCAATTCAAATGCCAAGTTTATCAGACTGCCTCGTGTGGGCAGTCCTCCTGCCGACTGTCACAGGCAAATGCTGCAGCTCAGCATGCGCTGCTACTTTAAAGGCACCAGCAGCGGAGAAATGCTCATTCCCCATCCCCAGCTCTTAGCACAGCAGATTTCCGCTGGCAAGGGCTGTAAAAAAAGAAAAAGGCGAGGAAAAGCAAAACGGAGGAAGCTGTTCTACAAGCCGCTTTACTTTTCCAGGGAGACATGCTCTGAATTATATACAGGGCCCCACAGTTGAGATGAACTTTGCTGTAAGAGGGGAACATCTAGACAACTGACCTAAGGTAAAATGCTCGAGCACTGTTTTCCAGTATGGACTGGCACTTGAGAGCAGAGAGAACATGCCCATTACTGTGCTTGTCACCTTACCAGCATTTTACATTTAGGAGAGGGGGAGCGCAGGTGACTGGGCGAGGGAAAGAATGGACTTCCCATGCTGTGACCCAGCACATAAAGCCAAGTGTGTTTGGAAAGGCAAGAATACAATGAACACCACATTTACGCTGAGCCTGTCCCAACCTACTGGTGGATGCCTTTGATCAATGCAGTGTTTCAGGAAAAAGAAACTGGAACCAGGCTTGAAGACCAGCTTGCCAGCCTTTCTGTGCCATTCGTCCACAAGCCCCTCTGGAGCAGGAGAGCATGTCCCTCCCATCTCTTGCAGGGGTGTTCCTTGGAGCAGGGCCACAGCAAAACAGAGTCAGCAGAGTCACACGTAAGATTTTAAAAATTCAATTCTGAAGACACCATCTGACAAAGGAAGCATCGCTCTTTTGGGGCTATCGCTGAAAACCTGCAGGGCCTGTAACAAAATGCATGATGAACTAACTGCATGTCAGTTTTATCAACAAAGGGATACAGGTCTAAGCCTGGTGTGGGGAGAATTTAATGGAGCTTATTTACAAACCAGGAGGGGAAAACTGCATCGGTGAAGGTAAACAGCCTAGACACCCCACAATACTGGCCCACATCATATTCTTTAATATCTAAAAGTAAAAAAATATGGCCCATTCCCACTGCCCTCCCCCCACGATATTTACAAGTAAGATCAGCCAAGATGATACATAAGGAAGATACACAGGCAGACTGTGCTTTCAGTCTCAGTTTGGTTTCTCCATCTTCCTGCTGACAGACTCCTTTATTGCTTGGGTTGCTGACTGGACTTCATCAGTACTGTCTGCGCCCTCTGGGATGCTGGCACAGCAAACAGCAGGGAGGCTTCAGCAAGCTCTGGCAGTGGACAAAACCTATATGGTTTGTTGCACACTAAATCACCAAAAAAAGGATGACAGGATATATAATGCATATTTACAGTCACCCACTCTTTCGGCACGTGTTCCACTGCCAGAGAATCCAGCATCTGCTGTTTAAGTTGAAAACTGTCAGTGTTCACATTTGGCACAGAAGTAACTTTGCATCTGTGGACTGCAGTGAAACCAGAGATCCCAGATGTGAAAAACATGCACTTATGGGAAGGAACTGCACGTTCCACCTTGGAACATCAATAGCCTTGTGCACTTACAGAAGGAAAACACACAATTACAGCTTAAAAAAATGCCACAAATGTTTTGTAAATAAAACAGACTTCATTGCTCTTAGAAATAATACTGTCAGTTCCAACTTCAGCTGAAGCCTGCTGGGCACAGACTGGAAGGTGAGAACATGTAGCATGCCGCTTCTGAACATGCTAGGAGGCCAAGTGGAAGAGTCCTCACAAAGGAATGCAGCAAATAAAGGTAAGACATAAGGAAACATACGTAGGAACAGGAACACAGTCTAGGAGACCCAGGCAATTCCAATACTATGCTTGTAATGATGTGCTGCTGTTCGCAGTATGGAAGTCATCTGACAGCAGCCGCAGCATAGGAATTAGTCGTCAATAGTTGGCAACCAGAAGGCCTACAAAGAGGAAAGAAAGAACATATTTTACAGAGCAGAACACAAATCTCTCCTACAGCACACTGTAGGAGCTGATCACTGCTACCTCCTGTAAGCACACAGGCAGACTACCAAAGAGGCAGCAACACCCTCCCAGCAGTTTAAGGTTACAATCCTTGCTTAAGCTGGTTTGGTTTGCATTGCACATTCTCCAGAGCAAGCCAGTCTTACACAAACTGAATATACCAGCCATGCACAGTGACCTAAAGACTCGTACTTCTGCGTGCGCACTCACTGCTCTGCTTTCAGGTGTGTGTACAAAAGCTGGCTTGCCAGGTGTGCTGCCCCACATATCTACCTGCCAGGTAAGGCACAAGCGAGGTGGGACAGACAGGGACCAGGCTCTCACCAAAGCCCAAGGAAACAGCCATCAGTGGCACTGAGCCATCTCAGATTCATTTCTAAAAGGGTCAGCACTTCATTGAGCTAGGAGGAACTTAAAACACTTTCCTTACCATATTGGAACATGCGCTAGCAAAAGTCATGAATTTTGGATTGAACTGCAGACAGGTTATAGGACCTGTGTGTTTCCCATCCAGCACAGCCACCTTCATCCCGCTTTCCCCATTCCAAACATGAATCTTCCCATCCTCCGAACCTGCAGGCAGGAATGGAAAACAAGATATGCAAGATACATTGGAGAGGCCAGCAGAGAAAGTGAAGTACATAATGGTTTCCGTCAGAGAACTGTAGGAACAAGCATGCCTCGTCTTCATAGCTTAACTTTAAAATTCTCAAAGTATCACTAGGGCATTTACAAAACATCACTAAAATTTACACACCTGTATCCAAACAGTAGGTTTGTATCTTTGCACTGCAGAGACTCAACTATGCAACAGTGCAATGCTATTCTGGCAAAGAGGTTAACAACTACAGTCACCCAGTAGAAAAGGAGGGCTGACACCATCCAGCTAAGGAGGAAAGACCCTTTCCAACTTGCACCCATGTGCAAGAGGCCAAAAGCTGGGTATAAGAGTCACTGTTCACACAAGTTCTCAGTTCAGACACAGGAGATAAATATTTCACTTGGTAGGCACAGAATCAAATCAAAGGCTTTACCATTGAAGGTAACCAGGCTGCAATGCACTATGCCAAATACCAGAAGCTTCACTGGAGATGTCAACTCTCCACATTGCTACAACGGGATAGGTTTTTCACTTTAACATGGCATTTCGCAAACTCTGAGGCTGGGCACTTAACACTAAAGCAGAATTGAATTATAATAGTCTCATTTTAGATAGGATTCCTAATAAAAATGCAAGGAATTTTCTTCTGCTTCTGTATTTATACGTATAGCCTTTCAAGGAGGAAAAATTAAGAAGCACAAGTTACAACTTAACCATATGTAAAAACTGAACAGAAATAAGTGTTTTGGAACTTCTTCCATTATAGTTTTCATTTGGAAGGGCACAGCAGGAAAGTAAATATGTGCAATACAAGTGCTCTCTAGAGACAGACTAAACAAAGACACCCCCCCCCCCCGCCTTCTCTGCAATCAGGAAGTTCTCAGCCAGAACAAAAAAAAGAAGTTTTGCCAAGACCATCACTCATCCAGGAAAAATGAGGATCAGGATTCCAATTACCACAAAGTTAAACATATTTGATGTACCAGACATATAAATAAGAACAAAAAGAAAGTGCTAGGAGAGGGCAGCACCACACAAATATGTCTGACTTGTGTTCATGGGTCCTGTTGGGCAGCAGAGTATCTGAAGCACTTACCTTGGGGTGCCCAACCTGCAGCACCAGGCTTTACAAGAGCTGCAACTGCTTTTTGCCACCCACTTCACTCAGGAGTCCCTCCTGCAGGGGGTGAGGAAGGGGGCCTGGGCCAGAGGAATCATGCTGGGAGCCATCAGGCTGATGCCTACTGCTTCTATCAAGGGTTAAGCAGAGTTTGTTCCACAGACATTGGAATTTACAAGAGCCACATGAACAAAATGCAGCTGCCCAGCACATTGCCAGTGCAAGAATGTCCCTGGGAGGTGTACAAACGCACCAGGCTATGAGACCAATCGCCCAAGCACAGACAGGTGCCTTGTTCATCAAGGTAATGGAGGGCAGGCCACAACATACAGCCCCAAAACACTTAGAGGCAGCACATGAGTGCATCCTAGCCACAGGGTGAGGATCATTGACATAAGTTATGTGACAGATCTCCACGCATTACAAAAGTTTGCTGGTTTCTTATCTTTTTTTGGCATAGTTTTCATATCTAAAGGAAAAAAATAAAAGTCTTCTTGCAGGCTTGTTTACGTTTCAGTCTAGAAAATGCTGAGCAAACCAACAAAACAGAAAACTGTCAATGCAAAGAAAGCTTACAGCTGCACTGTATTATTTAAATGCATTCTGCTTCCCAACACAGACACAACTTTAGTCCTACGTAACACACCTAATTTGAGAGCACCGAAGTTCTTTCAAGAATAATTATCTTACCTATCATGATGAACTGAGAGTCTGGTGTGAATGATGCCTCCAGCGTGACAGCCTTACTATTGTTATAACCCTATGGCAGAAAACAGGAGAATATGTAGTAGAGAGTGTGTCCACAGTAATCTTGCAACCAAAGGGCATCTGCACAGGCAACGTGCTCACCCCAAACGTATGCAGGACAGCTCCTTTAAAGGCATCAATCAGTCGAATGAACCCTCCATTAGTCGATATGAGGATGAGCTTGCCATCATTACTGAACTTCAGGCCTGTCCACTCACATGTTCGATCATACTGCATTTTAAATGTAGCAAATGGCCCCTTCAAAGAGAAAACAGGAAATACAATGTAGACTCTGTATGCATTGCTGCTAACAAAAGTCTGCTTTTAACCTTAGCTCAGGAAAAAGTTTAGGATTTTTCAAAAGGAAATCTTTAGTCCTAAGATACCAAAGAAAAGTGTCATGGCAAGAACATGTCACTGCATGTGTAAGTTTCAAGGAAGTATGAATCCATAGTTTCTATAGCAAAAAAGAGCCACAGTAGGGTGTTTCAATACCCAATAGTCCCATACACTACCACATTCAACAGCAGAAATTAATTTAAGGTAGGATGAAGTTTTCAAACAAGGCTACTAATCAAAATTAGAGAAAGAGCTTGAGTCAGTGTTATTGTCATCTGACTTTTTGAAAACCATGGAACTAACTATGCTCCGTGCTTAGCCAGTTCAGCTGCCCACCCAATTAGTTTCCTTTGAAATTTCCATCCTTTCTGACAATCCTGGCTCCATCTGTGCCAGTGTTCTTCCAGAATAAGCAGCAAGGAAAAAAAAAATACAAGCAAAACACCAAAACCCAACAACAAGAAAAAGCCTAAAGAGGAGTTTGGAACAGGTTAAAGAGTTAGCGGAACTAGTTTAACATTGGTTCAAGAGTGAATTTCAGGATTAGGTGACAGCGCATACCCCTCTCTGTCTGAGAGATCTTTACTTACCAAAAACTCTCTAGGTGCCAAGTAGGCACCCCCAGACAGTAAGCTGGAGTAAACAAATCCAGCCTCTGAGCACTGAGTTTACACTACTTCTTGCAAGATAAAAAGTGTAAGAAGTGAAGTTAGGGTACCTCACCTTGTCAAAAGAACGGAGATCATAAAGCTTCACCATTTCAGAATTTACTCCAGCAGCAAAAATCAACCCTTCTGGGTCAAAAGAACACACAGGCTTCCCCTGGAGATGCATTAAACCCTAGAAAATAGAAGTCCAAATTATTTCACAAAGCTGATGCTCACATTTCTACCATCACCCTTTGAGCCCACTGTGAGCAGGACAGTAGCCTATGGGTGGAACAACTTAATTTCAATTGTAAATACTGAAGTTTTACAAAGGTTCAGAACTCAGCTTCTCAAAAGCAACTCCAACTACTTCAGGTCATCATATGGAGCTTCTAGTTTGCTGCAATGACAAAGTTTACATCAGAACATCAAGACCTCATTTGAGATGTCATCCACTCAAAAAGTACCCAGACACGGGAGGATGATGTGGCTGTATTAATAACCATACCAGACAGTGCCACAAAACACTGCTGCTGGGATTCATAGCAATGCTCTACCAGGTATGGTTGCGAAGGAGGGGAATAAAATGTCTTTTGAAAGCAAGTAGAAACAGCTCCAGTGAACACCACTGCTGAACCTTCCATGCCTGTTTAATGAAAACTCATACCTTCTGGAAGCCAACAGACCTTACGTATTAAAATTGACAGATTACTATCAGTGTTTATTTTTAATGTTAACTTTTCCCTAAACTCATGTAGTAGAAAAAACTTGAGAAAATTTGGTAAAAGCCAACAAGATATATAATTTTCTGTATCCTGACTGGCAGGTCTGTGCATGTTAGCCAAATGTCTTTATGTAACTGTGTGCACATAAATAAGAACACATCTTTGATTAAATCAACAATACATTTAAGAAGTTTCTGCATTTCTGAAATACCATTCTTCTCTGGAGAAGTCTAGAGACTTCACTGCTCCTCTCTTCTTTCCAATTTAGGTCAGTTTTCCCTGTGATCTCTGAAGGCTAGGCAGTAAGCTAGCCAATACTCAGGGCCCTCGCAAGTGGGACATCTCTGGTTTCCCCATATTTCTAGGTACTACGGCTGCCATCTCATGGGCAAATTGAAAATTACAAGTAACACTCAACCTGTTTCCCAAACTTTGCTGGATGCAGCTTCCAGTCACAAGTTTTACCATTCTTCCAACTTCAGGCATTAGCATAAATCACAGAACTGCTACTGAATTTACAACCCTATCTCATCTGTAGCAATTCTGAGATTGAGATTCATCCCAAGGGAAACCTACACGCTGGCATTAAAGGCATACTCCCAGAGAAAGGCAAAATTAAGATTCCTTGTCAGAAAAAGCTTGGTTTTAAGACAGATAGAACAATTTTGTAAGAAATGTAACCTTTTCTTCCTTTTGCATTTACAGTTACATCATCTGGAATAAGTAAATAGCCCCCTCATAAGCAAAATGGTCCCAGTGAGATGGGAAAATATGAGAGCACAACACTACGTGTCCAGAGATAGGGACAAAACAGCTCATCACCAGTAAAAGGTGGAGACTCTACCCCTAGTCTTTCATTCCTGCCCCTGCTGCCAGCTCTGGTACTTTTCTCAGCCCACACAAGCCTGCTTCCACTAAAAAGAGTACAGTAAAGTATTCCAGCAAAACAAATAAATAAAAACAAATACGGTTTTGCCTTGCTAGAGAGTTAAATCTGCTCACAAACAGGTCTGATGAACAACGAAGGTGATGCAAGGAGGGAGTAGACCACATGGTGGCTGTGTTACTTTAGATCATCAATTTCTTCATCAAATTTAATTGCATCAAGGCATCAATTTTAAACACACACTATAAACACTCAGATAAGATGCATTCTCAACCCAGGAGAGATGCTGGCTAAGAGAGAACACTCTCTGCATGGGGTAGCAGCCTGATGAACAAGCTGACACCCAGCTCTTCTCTTGTTTCATCAGCTGTGGGTGTTATTTCTTGCTCTTCCCAGTGCTTCGCCAGCAGAGGCATAGGTGAAAGTGAGTGGCATTACACAATGCGACATACATATTTCTCAGAGCTTTGTGATCAAGGCTCCTTCAGCATGCCAAGAAGGTGTCAACACTAAATCAGCAGCATACATTTCTGGCAGTATTTCTGTTTTATAACAAGCACACATCCATTTTTCATCCTTCTAACTGAAAATGCAACACTATGCGCATGAATTTGATCTCCTACCTGGCAATTTGGAGAGCGGAGATCCCAAAGTCGAATAGTTTTATCAAGGGATCCAGAAATGAAAGTATCATCCACTGGAGACATTGAAAGAGCAACCACTCTGCAACACAGAAGACCACACACATCAGAGACACCCAAAAGAAGTGAACGGAGCAACACCTTCCCCAACAGTTGTGTACAAGCTTGTAACTGCCATGAACAGTTCTACAAAGTGAAAACCAGAGTGAATCGAGTGTAACATAACTCAAGCTCATTACAATCATTATTTCAATTTCTCCTGTACTGTCTCCAAGCCAAATCTTACCTTTTTGTATGCCCCGGGAAATACCGAATGTATTTGTTGTCATGCAGGGAGAGGTATCGGATTGTATCTGAAAACATAAACAAACCATATGCTCCATTATACCATGAACCAAACGTTACCTAAAAGTGGTCACACAGTAAACTTGCTCCCCACAGCAACAGCAATCTTGCACAGTGAATAACTCTGGTCATTTGATTTCAAGTCAGACTTTGAAACAGAATCAAGTTAGAAACAGACATAAAACAACTTCGTTTCCAAGGCAGAACTGGAAATCAGGCACCAGGAAAAGATACTTCCCACAGTCTGAAGTCATATTGCATCTTAAAGGCAAACTGTCACGTGATTTATGCAAGTTAATTTCAAAGTTGCTAAAATTTAAGTACCAGTAGGTTTTATTCTATCATTCTCACAAATTGAGAGTATCAAATTTACAAAGTTGATACTACCACTTTTTTTTTGCTATACAACAGGAATCTTGCTGTCTTACCTACATACACATCCAGCAAATAAATCTCCAACTAAACAGTAAGCATAGGAAATGTGTGAATTCTAGCATTTAGCCAACGAGAAGATAAAAACATGAACTTCAAAGCCAGGACAAGACCATTAAAAAGTAGCAAATCTCTCTTCTTTTTTTTAATCTGACAATCAACAGCTTCACACATTCTCTGCACTTAGAGCAGCTAAGCTTTAAGAAGAGGACAGAGGAGTAATCTAAAGCTTAGTGCACTTAAAGCAATCTTCAACATATATTGAGCAGCACCACAACATTTTTCAAGTGGTAATTTTATTCTGAGTGTAGATGAACATACCAAGAGTAGCCCAGAATTTTGGAAGATGCTGTTGAGACTTTCTCCCAAAATTAAAATAAATCCTTGTAAGAGGAAACAATTATTAAAGCACAGGAGCCACTTTTTAATCTTTATGTGCAGATCCATCTGAGCAATGAAACGTGAAGAGCACAAGTTAAACCTCTGATATCTGAAAGCAGCATCAGCAAAATCCCTTCTCACACTAGTTAAAGGATACTAGTTTAAGCTGTTGCTGGATGGAAGAGATTTGCATTATGCACCTGCATAATACAACACCAAGAGACTCCACACTGCTGTAACAACAAGTCCTGCTGAGGCTCCAAAGATAAATTGAAGGAAAGGACATTTTTACTTTTGACTCGGAAGAACAAGAGCCAGGAGGACGCAATATGCACAGAGCATTTTAACACTCATAAAGGCTACTGTGTTCAGAGATTTTTGAAAGGCTCATTCAGCAAAATTTAGTTTCTGTGGAAAAAATGATCAAGTTACCATTTTTGCCTGAGGTTTCACATCAAGCTGAGATCAGAGTTCTAGACCACCCTCCAGTATTTGACAAGAAAACTAAAGCTGACTGATCAAGTTGGAAACGTGATGCTGGTGACATACCACTCCAAAAGGCTCTAAGTGACCTGAGGTGACTCTCCAAAGTCCCCAACACCAGTGTCACATCCCATCACGGCTAGAACCAATACACTTCAAGCATGCTGTTTAGATACATCTCTAGTTTTTCCTGCAAGAACTGTCGTTACCTGATTTCCAAAGTATCCATGCAGAATTTCATCTTCTTTTGCTAAAGAGGAAGCACTGAGGAACTGTGATCCTTTGTGATCCTTTTTGTTGGCAGCGCTCTGTCCCAGGCAAGGCAGTGGCCTGTACAGTTATCTCCTGTACCGGGTGGTATCATAGACCCTCAAACTGTACAAACTACTACCTCAGCCTGGAATCAGGCAAGAGGAAGTAGGCTCAAAGGTCTTGAGGAAATCTTCAGAAGTAAGTGGATTGGTAGCAACTCCAACACACAAAATGCTTGGAAGCAAGCGCCAGCCCTCCTGTAACGTGTTCCTGGGTTAATTTTCCCTCCCAATAACTATGTTATCAGGTTAAATACAATGCACCTTGCCCAAGACTGCATGCATTAGGGACTACAAAGTATCTGAACCCCTACAGAACACACTGATGGTTTTATTAGGCTTACAGTTCGTAACAGCAACAAATACTTTCACATTCTATCTTATTTTCTTCTAATTAAGTATTTATCATAATGCTACCCTGCAGGATGAAGACTCTAAAGTTTTTGTTTATAAGCACTGGTAAGCCTTTGAGGAACCAAAACTCACAACTCAAAATGGCATTAAAAATGGTTCATTAAATTGTTAATTGTAAATTAAATAACAGCCAAGTCAAAAAAATGTGACATAACAAAGTAAAAACTTATTAAAAAAAATAAGTAGGCTGTGAAACAGACTAAAAAGGCAAGTGCTTCCCGTCACACTTCTAATCCTTTTACACCATTAAATCCAATTCCGTTGGAAACTTCCTTGTTCCTCTAGTTTCAGGCCCAGCTTGTTCTAGTTTAACCTGACTGCCTAACTCTTAACTTCCATCTGCTCTAAATTCATACTCTTCTAAATTCCTTAAGTAATCTACCACACAACACAAGGCACCAGTATCTCTACTGTCAAGCTCCATCTCTGCAAAGGAAAAACCAAAACGAAACCACTGTTCCAGAAATTATGATGACTTTACAAATACGACATTAAAATCCATTTATAAAGTGCTGTGCTAAGAGACTTGTTCACTGAAAAAATGTCAGACACTGACTACAACAAACAAAATTGAGACAAAATTTGAAATTAACACTACCTGTTTCCAACCTTAGGAAGTATTGCCTGATAGAAGAATTAATGTACCTATCTGTGCCAGGTCTTAAATTTGAATTTTAAATTAAACTCAAATACATTAATTGAGAGCCTGTCATGAAGCTCTAGAAGCCCTTTGATGTCACCGATTTACAGAGTGTAGCTATCACAGACCCTGACTGTGGAGAAATGGCATGAAAATGGTTTTTTTGTCTACTACATGGAAAAAACAGATTAACAGAAGCAAAGCTAGCCTCAGAAGAGCTCTGTGACCTCCTCCAGGCTTGGCTGGTGATCTGCTGAGTTACCTGAACTTCCTGCCTTCCCTGCTGCATACAGAGAATGGAAAAACATTCCCTTCCTTTGCAGTTGACTTGTGTGTGTATCAGACAGAGCTATGGCATTTAGCTGACCTTCTGGCCACATGCTCCTTCTACCTCATTTCACACATAAGAAATTAAGACATGGAACCTGACGGCACGGGTATCAAACAGCAAAGTGAACAGCAGGATCAAGAACCGAACTTTTATCGCACAAACAATGTTTAATCCCTTAGTTATTGCAGCAGTGAACAACACTCATGTCAGCATGCTCAAGGGGATATCACCGAGTTGTGCATTAGAGATGAACATTAATTCCTCTGTCTCTGACAGCACATTTATCACTGAAAAGTTGCTATAATTTTTTCCCAGCTCTTTAGAGCTATTTATCCAGGCATATAGTTTTAAGTGTAAGGATATTAAATATGCTAAACTCCAGCAGATCACTTACCATCTATTTTGTTGGAGCTGTACACGACAGTGTTGGCAGCGTGTGTGTACCTGATGAGGTCCACTCCATACTTCTTACTGTACAGCGTTCTCTTTGGTCTGTCAGAAGGAAGCAGAAGTAATTGCATTCACTGCAACAAAAAGCTCAAACTGAAACTCACCACATTAACAAGGCCTGTTTTCACTGAGGTATTACAAGATTGTTTCAAGTAGTCAGATGTTTTTATACAAAGAAAAAAAAGCATTTGTATTTGATTTTCAAATGAGCACCTTGGTGCTTTCTCCAAGACCATCCCTAGGCTTGAGGAGTTCCCTGTAACACCTTTTGTCTCCTCCAAAAATTCTTTTTCTCCATGATGTCTACTGTAAAAAGACTGCAAGGAGCTAGCATAATGAGCCCTTAATGTCAAGCAGCACTGCTTTATCGTTCCCTTGCCTATCCAAACCTCTAATTCATCTGCTGCTTATTTAGCTTGAGAATAATTTGTCTTTTTGTTCTGTGTTACTTCAAAACCTAGAACAGGGCATCTCATTCAGAATAGGGTTTCTCAGTATTAACACAAACATGTATATATACCAGTAGTCTAAAAAAGCAATGGTAACACAGGGACTCTCAACCTACTGGAGAATTACACTCATATCCAATCTTAATTAAAGCATGAAACTCAAATGTAACATTTTGCAACAGAATTAAAGACATTCTAGTGAGAGTGAAGACAACATACAGAACTGGATTTTTAGGGGTCTGGTAAGCAAGTGATGTACTGCAGTACTAGAAATTTAAACTGCAAAGTAAATGTAGGAGTAGCTGGTTAATAAGCGTATCTTGCAGCAGCAGCAGCACCTGTTTAAGCAGTGCAAGGTGTCCACCACCCTCCTTCCCCTTTCTTCCTCAACTGAGGTAGCACAGTGGTTTCAAAGCTGGGCAGTCAACCAAGAGGGGTACCAATCAACATCAGAAATTATACAATCTCTTCCGGGAGTTATTTTTAATCCAGAAATTCATAACTCCGGTTATTACACAGGCCCACAAAATATTTTACCAACACAAACCAAGGACGAGAGCATGGGAATGGAAACAAACAGCAGGAGCAGTTTAAACCAATATCACTGCCAAAAGAAAAGTTTATCAGGCTACACCCTCTGACAAGGTATTTCTAAAATGCTCAACTTTTTCCTTATTTTCATTAGTCTCAAATTGACACACCCAAATGAAAGCATGAGTTGGAGACTTCTCATATCGGAACAAAAATAGACATTCATTCTTAAAGATTAATTCTCAAACAGCAGAAGCCATAGGGCTTTGACTTCAAACGAATTTGCTGGGGACAAGCTTCCATTAACTGAAAGCCAATACAGCAAGTGTAATTAAAACCCATACACCACATGTACCACTTAGACCAAATCTCAACATATTCTTCCTCAGTTGCTCCAGTAGACTTCTAGATCAATTTTTCAGATGCAAACATGCTACAAATTGAAAACAGTACATATAAACATGTGCTTTAAAATATCAAATGTAAATTTAGACAGCAGAATTCTGTAACATTATGTCTGATATATTCCCCCATACTGCTCTCTGTAGTTACCTCAGCTATGCTGTTGACCAAATTGGAAGGAAAAAAACCAAACCAAAACAAAAAAAAACCCCGACAAAAAACGCAAAACATACTAGGACTCTCATGGCTAGTCTGGCTCTTCCTTATCTATGAGAAGTTAAAAGCTTAGAAGTTCTATTCAGAATAAGAGAATATACACCAAAGAATATACACAGAGACAATAAAGATCAACAGATGAACAAAAGCACATTTACCAAAAAAAAGGAAAGAAAGTACTTCTGTTTTTTAAGAAAGGTGAAGTTTTCATGTAAGCTGCTATAAGCAGAAGCATGTCACTTCACACAAGACTGACCGCCTGTTCCCAATCAACTACTTAAAAACACAACCGAGAAAACTAAGTTTTACATATTTTTTAAACAAATCACAATCACTAAATGTAATTCCAAGCTTAAGGTTAATCCATCCAGCTCACTTGCTAATCAAGCAATATCACCAAAGAAAAATGCTTTACGAGATCACAGTCAAATCTGCTACAAAGATGAAAAAAACCACAGGCGAGGTTTGTAATAATATCTGTGCCTTGGTTGGAACCACTAACTACTGCAGGTAAAACCATCACCCAAAACCAGGCTCACTGATATGTCTAGTAAACACCACAGCTAAGCAGGAGTCCAGATCCATCACCTTTTTATTTGTATAAATAATACACAATTGATATATACTAAAATACAAGCTAAACTTTTGCTAGACCACCATTATGTCATACCAGAGTTACAAATTTGCAGTCACGAGCCTCCTGTTCCCAGCCTCAAGGACTGCTGCACATCCCAACGCACAACGCTGTTATAAAAGTTTTCAGAGTTCATTCTTAAGCCCTAACAGACACAGGTAAGCCTCTTGGTTATGCTTTTGAGCCAGCCTATTGTGGAGATATTTGGTGATGCAGAATTAGTTAAAAAAAATAACAACAATTTAGTTGTTTACACATTTTGCAATAGAATTGGAATCTCAGGTCCAAAATTATTGGATGCTCATGAAGAAGCAGGACAAATTTTTCAAGCTTGTTGCCTAAGCTCAGGATATACATGATAAGAGAATCTGTGTTTCAAGGAGATAATCTTGCCCTGTCAGCCCTTGGCTACACATCACTGCTTAAACTGTCCTGACACTTTCAGAAACTGCCGTTCAGTGAAATGGGGCTTGGTCATACTGGTAACGACTCTTGTAGCTGTATGGCTCATTTTGGTATGGCAAAACAAAGCAAACTAGGTGAGGGTGTACCCAAAGTATAACCAAATACAGTTGCATTTTAATTCTAACAGCAGAACGGCTCATTAACAGGGGAAAAAAACCCCAAAGGTTGCCACTTTTACATGGTGAATAGTTTTAACATTCAGGCCGTTCGATGAAGTAGGGTATCTTATACTGAAACCCAGCAAGCAGGACATTTCCTCCTGGCCATTACATTCGCTAGCAATGACATATACAAGAAGGTGAGTGTTCCAGGCCCTTGAAATGGTGGTTAAAGAAAGAAAATAAACTATAGGCCTGAAACTGCCAATTTCCACCATGTCACAGCAATGATCAGTCACAGATTTGGGTTTTCATCTCCATGTGAATCTCTAGTGACAAAGTAATTCACTGCTAAAACTTTCCAGGTGAGAGAAAAAGTGTGTCCTGCATCCCTAGGTACCTCTAAAAATCACAGTTACACTTTTAAATCAATTGATAGTACAAGAGAAACTTTCAAATTAATTTTATAGCCACTAGATAAATGCATCCTGAAACAGGGGTTACCTTGATGAAACTACTCTCATTGCCCTGTAGCACTGCAGCAGACGACTATCGATCTTCTACATTTAACTTAATTAAAGCAAACCCTCTGACTGTAAAGCATACATCAGGACTAGATGGAGATAGGGATGAAAGGACTAAATGCCTCCCAACCCATCAAACTATTCTCTACAAGTTTCAAAGGGGAAGAGCAATCAATACCATCTGCATTAACATCACTCAGCCCTTCTACTATGCTATATAATTAGGATCTAGAATACAATCCATGGCAGACACCATACGTATAAAGTTACCTATTCTTACACAAATAAAAATTAAATAATTTCAAGTAAGAGTTCACTCTATCAGATGGGGAACACCAACAATTTTAACGTGTAAAGCAAGCAAACTAAACAGAAGTGTAAAATAACATATAGTAAGTGTTCTGCAATATTAAGAAAGTATGCAGGATGCAATCTTTCAAACACAGCAAGTACGATGTCTTGGTCTGCTTGAAAAGGCAGGAGGACTAGGAATATCTGGTTTACTAAAAAATATACACAACACTGACACATCTACCTCCTGGTACTCCCAAGCCATTTCTTTTTCATTCCTGCATTACCCTGTCCTTTTATTCTCTCTCCTACAATACACATGCTCATCTTTCTTTCACTTTCTATATGTATGGGATGGTCTCTAGTCTTGAATTTACAAAAAAAATATCACCTCAGAATTCCATCTCTACACCAAGAAGCACATGAAAATTAAAACTTAAAAGAATTTAAAGCAGCCAAATGCATACTTCTACCAACTGAGAAAGATTTTAATGGAATGATGACATCATTGGGCTCAATTTGTTCCAACTCTCATAGAATACAAATGCCTTTTGTGTACGTTCCAAGACATCAACTGCAAATGTTACTGGTGGTCTTATTTGCACGGTTTTATCCTCTGAACAAGAGCACCGTATCTCAAGTGCCATGCAAATTTCTGGATGAGCATTGTGTGATCAATGAAAGAAGAAAGATAAACTAGACAACTCTGTTCAGTGAGAAACACACACACCTTAATTCATTAATCTTAAGTAACAGAAATCAATAAGCACCTTGATTGACTAAATATAAATTAAGACAACGTTTGAAGACACACGTAAATCACACATGTATTTTAACTGTGCTTTACAGATAAAAATGCAACTAGAGAAAAGGATTTAAAGCACAGAGGACCACCTTTTCCTGCAATGCTTCCAGACACCACTTAGGAACTGGTTCTTAAGGAAAACACGATGAAGTTTTTAGAAGTTACAGTAAACACACGCCACACCATCTTCACCTTTTGGCTTAAAGCATTTATCCAAGAAGTTACACTCAAATTAGCTTGTTTAAAATGGCACATCTGTGCACTGTTCACAGCAATTGCTTCTATTTTAATCAGCAAGACTTAAGTCCAGAGAAGCCTGAGAAGTCAGTTTGCATATTTGTAACAATCCCGAGACCTGGAAATGTGACCAGACTCAACCCCTTAAACTTAACAACTATTTAGTTCTCACAGCAGTGAACTCTCTCACACTTGGGAAATTACCATGGCTGGCTCCAGCCTCATCACTGGCTCTAGCCTACCAGAGATAACAAGCAGAGACACCCGTAGCGCAGACAAAACCATGCTGCTCCCACCTCTGAGCCCCAATTTAGCCGTTTACAATCCCCCCGTGGGTCAGACATCGTTGCAGTTCCACTTACAAGCCTACGCTAAAAAACAAGAAAAGAAAAGCTAAAGATTACCAGCCAGACCTGCCACCTCCTCAGCGCAGTCGCACCGGTGCGGAGCCGGGCACAGCTTCTCCCCGAACGCCGCAGCGGGCAGCGGCCAAACCGGCGCCCCTCACAGCCCCACCCTGCCCCAGAAACTCCCCCAGCCCTCCCGAGGCAGGCACCCCGCTCCCCCGGCCCGGCAGAGGGGCGGGCCAGGCCGGCTCCCCGCCACTCACTTGCCCTCCTGGCAGTCGTAGAGAACGATGGAGTCGTCGTCGCTGCTGGAGATGACGGTCTCGCCGTTAGGGCTAAAGTCGAAGCAGTTGATCTTGTCCGAGTTCTCGCGGAAGACCTTGGCCACGCGGAAGCTCCGCAGCACGTTGTCCGTCAGCTTCATCCCGCCGCCGGGCCGGGCCGGGCCGCGCCGAGGGCGGCGGCGGCGCTGAGGGGAGCCGGGCGGGGCTCCGGGCGGCGGCGGGAGCGGACGTGCGGGGCCTCGCGGGACGGCGGGGATGGGCAGAGGGCGGGGAGGGGCGGCGGGCCGGGGCGGGCGGCGCCCTCCGGCTCGGCTCGGCCCGCTCAGGCCGCGGAGAGGCGGCTCCTCCTCATTGTGTCCGCCATCTTGCTGCTCCGGGAACGGCAGGGGGCGGTGCGCGGGGCACCCTGGGAAGGTGGGGGGGGCGCGCGCTCGGCCCCTGCGGGGCGTTGGGGGAGCTCGGCGTGGGGGGGGCGGGGCGTGCGCACGGCCTGCTGGGATTGGGGAGGGCGCTGCGGGGAGGTGGCCTGTGCCCGGCGGCCATATTGAGTGTGGCAGGAAGGCCTGCCCTCCACCGGCTGGGGTGGCTGTCAGCGTCCCCGCCCCTCGCGGGGCCCGAGGTGGGAAGGGGCGATCGAGGGCAGGGCCGGGCGGGTGCAGCGGGGCCGGGCCGTCATTACCCACCCACCCGTGCCTCGCGGGGTGCAGGGAAGTCGCGTTGAGGGCGTGACGTCATCCCGTAATGCGGGCAACGGCTTCGCGCCTGGGGGGCGTCACTTCCGGTGCCGGGCAGGGCCGGACCCCCTCGCGTCGCGGGGGGAACGTGAGGTGAAGCCGCGCTCCCGCCCGGGGCCTGCGCGCTCCGGCGGCGGCCAGGGACCCCCGGGCGAGATTGACGCGGCGCGTAGGATGCCCGATGCGGAACTTAACGTATTTTTCCGCGTTCCCTGTGGTAACTAGCGAGAAAGCAGGATGTGGGGGGCGCGTGGCCTGCGCCGGCCCCTCGGGGGTCCCGTAGGGGACCCGCAGTGACAAGGGGATCTGCTGGGGACAGCCCAGAGCGCAGGTCCTTGGCGAGCGCCCGTTCCCGCGTGTGTCCCTCCCCACTGCGAGGCGGGGTCAGATCCCCTTCCGTTGACATACACAGCGATCACTTTCTCGTTCTTTTTCCCCTCCTACTTTCAGTTTATTACTACACGTTTTTATTTGCCAGTATTTTTTATTTTTCTAAAAACTGGCCTCCAAGCAGTACTACAGAAGCACCGCAGCTATAGCACTACGGTCTTCCACCACGTACGAGGTCAGGTAATGATGAGCAGCACACGCTTAACCTTGGAGAAAGACGCTTTGGCTTTTGGGGCTGGTGCTCCAATACAGACACCTTGGAACTGTTATTTTTTTCTATCATGACTCTTGATGTCAGGCTTTGTGTTCGTGTTTTGGTACATCTCGTACCTTAAACAGTTGTTCCTGGAGTATAACTAGCTGTGAGAATCTCTCACCCCATGAAGATTTCCAGCACCCCACTATTTTAATTTTAGAAGGACACCAGATCTTCTGTCATTTCGGTCCTCCAGAAACTCAGAATCAAAACAAAAAAAAACCATAGATGCCTTCATAAATGTTAATTGCATTTTCCTTTCATAGTCTCCACAATTGAGTTTGATTTTGCTTTTAGAATAATATTGCCCTCCTGTGGTCAAACAACAGTAAGTCCGGGAACTATTGTCAAAGGTCTGCTTGCACGTTATTCAAACATACTTAATTATTTTATGTGCATATACGATTTAGTGAAACAAAAGCCTTTTCTGAGATTACTTGCTCTTACTGTTTGCTTACTGGTGTTCACCATTACAGGTTTAGACGTCTAACACAATTCACCCCTTCATGCTGTGATGGGATTTGCTCGTCAGAATGATTCACCAATTTTTACTTTGAAACGGAGACAAGGTTTTCACACAGGAGTCTAGGGACACTCAACAAAAGACGCTTTCGTTACTTCCGAGGGTCTCAGGGTCAGCTACCCCATTGCAGGTCAGTCCAAAACCTATGATTGATTTTCATGGGAGGAGAGATTTTAGAGAAGTGCAGAACAGCATGCCTCTTGCATACTGTAAATTGCACAATCAAAGCCCAGATTATCTCATGTGGGCCCTGAAGGTGACTCACCAATACCATCATAAGACAATTTACTTCAAAACACCTACAATACTTAGCTAAGTTTTAGAGTTGTATAACACCGTGGGTTGTTGATTTGATATTTTGTCACTCCCTTTTTATTCTTTCTTCTGCCTTTCTTCCTAATTGTTGGAACGTAGTTTGTCAGTTTATACCAAGCTGGAATTTATCTGGCAGGATAATTGGATCTCCTAGAAAAATGTCACATTATGTAGGAATTATGGATAATGCCCCTGCAAAACTAGTTAATGGAAAAAATGTTTAATTGCTGCTTGAGTAATATTGATCAAATGCAGTCATTCTACCTATGCATTTCTATATTAGATACCACCGTAACCTGCACAATACAGACAGACCCGTGCTTGCTCAGATGGGTGGACATGAATTTCAGAGAGGTGCTTCTGGAAACAACACTACTCAGGTGAATATATTTCTGTTGGACTCTGCTGGGAGTGATGATTCTCAGTGGGTAACGGTTATGACTGAAGGCTTGTGTGGAGGGTTTGTATCCTACAACTTGGCATCTCGTTATGGGCTCTTGAAACTAAGCGTGATGCTTTGGAGCATCAAACCCTGTCCCTGCTGTTACAACATGGAATCACAGAAGTGTGGGGAGAAGGGACCTCTGGAGCTGCCTGCTCCACTCTCCTGCTCAGCGCAGGACTCTCACCAGTACAAGATCAGCTTGGCCATGGCTTTGTCTAGCCAAATGCTGAAAAACACCTAGCATGGAGACCACAACTTCTCTGAGTGGCCTGATCCAGTTAGTGCTGTGCGACCCTCTCTATTTTGCTAATGTCCAACGTGAATGTCCTGACTTGCAAATTGTGGCCATTGCTCCTCCTTACACTTTCTCCCACTACCAAGAAGGGTTCGTCCCCGCTGTCTTTATAACCACCCTTCAAGTAGTTGTAGCTGCTATTAGGTTGCTCCTTAGTTGGTTGCACCACTTGGTTCCCAGCCCACCCTGATGCACAGGGATCCTGCCCCAGCAGCAAAACTTCACAATTCTCCTTGCTGAGCGTCATGAGGTTTCTGTTCTGTTGGCCCTGACCTTGAGTTTATTGTGGTTCCTCTGGAAGGTGGCTCTGTCAACACTTCCCACAAATTAGGCATTCTGCGCGGCCCTCCAGGTCACTAATGAAGCCGTAGGGTGACACGAACCCCAGCAGAGTCCCTGTTGATTACCAGCTGTCAGCTGGACCCTGAGTCACTGATTTCTACCCTCTGAGCCCAGTGGTCAAGCTGTTTTTCAGCGAGTCTAACAGTGTGTTTGCCCAGCCCACACTTCTTCAGCGTGCTCATGAGAACGGTGTCAAAAACCTCACTAAAGTCAAGGTAGATTACATCTGACACTTTCCCCATAGCCCCTTGTCTTAGCCTAGAGGGCAGCCATAATTGTCATCCTGTGACTGATTAATATTCCTGGCTCTTTCTCCTCTTATATTACTTCCAACTGAGGAGATCATAATTTTTTGCTATTAATCCCAAAGAGCATGACCTTGTATTTTGCAGTACTGAGTTTCGACCCCTTCCTATTATTCCAGTCCTCAAGGCTGGCAACTTTTCATCTTCTCTAGAATACTATGATCCTTCCCTGTGTTTTAAATGACTCTCAACTTTGATTGCAGGTTGACTCAGAATAGGGAGTTTGAGAAATTACAGCATGAAAGGAAATAGATTTGGCATGGACTTGGCTTCAGGGTAGTACTGTTCTGCGTTGAGCTACAGAAGGATTTTTTAGTGAAAAATTTTTCTTCCCTGCAATCCCCAGTGCATGGGAAAATCATTTCCAAAAGGTATATAGGGAGTGAAGGGAGTGTGACCTAGAAAAACTAGTAAGATGCATATGTCAAATCCAGTTAATTTTTTTACTAATGATACTGATCTATATATATAAAATGCTGAACAGAACACTTATCTTCCCTGTGTTTGGCCTTAGGCTACATTCCCCATCAAAGGCAAAGAGACCCTGTTGACACTTTCCTGGTGAGTAAATCAGTCATGAGAGCAACATATTTCTTTTCCAAGAAACCTATAGAAAGCCATGTATTAGAAATTAGGACTCCTGGGTTTCCCAAAGCTCAGCATATTCTTGAAGCAAAGGTATTCAGACTCCATCCTACTTTCTCCCTTGCCTGCCTGGCAAACCCTCTCTGCAGCTCTCTGGTCTCATCGTACTGCTTCTGTCCACCATCATCCTCTTTCCCAGTTATGGATGCAGGAGCACCACAGTGAGCAGGGGCAAAAGGACCTTTCACCCTGTCCCTGCGCACCCACTTGTGTGCTGGACCCTTCATAGCTGACCAGTGATAAGGTGGTCCCTCCTAGCTGCAGGCATTTTCTCTTTTACAAAGTGTAAATGAGGCAGTGTGGTAATTTTATGCAAATCCATGTGCCGATTAAAAAATTAATCAAATTCTGAAATTTTCATTTAAAGAGATTAGTCTTGAAAAATCCCCCATCTAATCCTCCCAGAACAGTCACTTGGAACAAACCTTCACCACTTTGTTTCCCTCCTGGGTTCAGTGCATCTCCTGGAAAATTTTCTCATAATGCTTTTGGGACCATCTGGAGCAGCAAGTTTGAGTTTGAGCAGGGCTCACCAGGCAAATTAAAGTTGATATATCAAATGATAGAAAAGATGTGTCAGTAAGTGGGAACATGGGAGTTTAAGGCAGTAAAATCTCCACTCTGTTGTACTTCATAGGTAAACTCCCATGGTAATGCATGAAAAATGGAAGCGGTAAGCCTCGGTGAGTCTAACGGTAATTTATGTACCAAGAGGCCAGAAGAAAGTCATGTAGCAAGAAAAACGAGTAGCAAGAGACACTGCTAAAACTTGCTGTGTCTGGTAGTTTACTGCTGTAACAAAGATGTAATCTGTCTTTTAGAGCTTGAGCTCAAAATTATCCTTGAACAATTGGGGTTTGATCCAGTGCCATCTCAAATATTTTCCAAGCCCCTCAGGGATTTTGGAGTGGACCCTGTACATGGTGGGCCAGCCACCGACCACTGCCACACTGGGGGAAATCCAGAGAAGTCCCAATGACATTAAAAATAAACTAACTTAGACCCCTAAAGATCTCAGTTAAATTAACCATCCCGTAGCATTAATACACAGCATCCTCCAGTCTTGCAGCACTTGAAACGTTCAGGATGTGTGATTGGGTTGGCCTGCAACAAGCCCAGTTGCCCCAACTTCAAGAAAACCACAAGCCCATGATGCAAACCCTTGAACAAACCTTCAACCACAGCATCTGGAATAGCTCAGCTCTGCCCAGCGATGGCAGACTGGCCCCTAGAAGGGAATATTTTTCTGGCTTTCAAGTACCTGTCATGGAGCGAGTTTTTTTCACTGCATGTCCACGGCCAGCTTGTTCGCTCACTCTTTTCCTCCCCAGTGTGACTCCAAGTTTATGGCTCAGACTATGCCCCCCTATGTCCATGCTTTTGGTCTCATGCCACCATCCAATTTACCTGGCAGCTTACCACATTTCTGCCCCTCGTACTGGATTGTTTCCGTCTCCCTCTGACTTTGGCTCCTCGCCTGCAGAATTGCTTTAATTAAAAAGTTAATGAAAGGTAATGCAAACGAGCGCTTTGCCTGTATTTTTTCACAGGCCAGCTCCTCTCCCTCCCTCTTTGCCAGAGATGGTGAAAATGAGGAGCTGGGTTTTTGCTGCTTTTTGTTGTGAGAGTTAACAGTGGAAGTTTCTGCAGACTTAGGAGGAGCCCTGTGAAGGAAGAACTTACAATGGTAACGCATGCAAACAAGTATGTAGATGGTGAACATTATTCATCAATGAAAGCTGAGGAACTTTTCATTTAAAGGGGATTAATCTAAACCCCTTACAGTCCTCCTGCTCTCTTTGGAACAGGCAATTCTTAGCATCGTTTTCCTCCTAAGCTTAGCGCAAACTTCTAGAAAACTTTCCAAAAGACTGTCTATACCCCAACTCCAAATTATCCCAAGCAGGAGCAAGGGGAAACCTGAGTCCCACTACTGCCTGTAGCATGCCACCTTATATCCATATAGAAGGGGGCTCGTTCATCCCTATGTGATTTCCCTGAGAAACCGGGGAACAAAGATTAGTGTGTGAAGCAATATGAGTCACATCATCAGCCCCTTCTCCCAGCCCAGATTCCTCCTAGCCAGCAGTGGGAAGAGGAAAACACAGGGATGTGAGGATGTAATTTCCCCACATGCAATATGCAGCAGCTAACTGGCAGTTACATCATTTCTACTCCCACTGTCCGTGGAGGTAGTCTGAGAGCTGCCATTTGGATTATTTTTCTTTCCAAGGCTGCCTATGTCTTGGTGTGGGGTGATGTTCAGTTCTCTTGATCTTGTTTTTAAAGCCCTAGTAAAATGAGTAGGAGTTTTATTTTTTGTTAATATCTACAGTAGATTTCATAGCACTGGTTTATAGTTGTTCCCTGATGACATTTAATACCCAGTGCCTGAGACTGTATAAATAAATTACATAAAAATGGATTTGTGGCATCATTAGCAGCACCCCCATTCCAAGGGGAGCCTCCAGTGAGCCTGCGTGTCTAATCAGAGCTGACAAGGAGCAGAGTTACACACCGAGACCTCCAAAGCTAATGGGTCTGTGCCAAATTCAGCTCTCTGTTGCGTTGGTGTAAAGTTGGATAACCTCTGACTGCAAGGGGATTTTACACCGGATTTACTCTGCGTTTACACCTGTGCACTGAGATCAGTGTCAGACAGCGTGCCGTAAAATCCTTAGAAGCAATGGAAAGACGCATGCTGACTTCAACAGATGCTGGATCAGGCCTCGATGGTTAAAATATAATCTGAGTTCAGAGTGCAGAAAACGCATTACATGCCTGCTATTGTAGCGAAATGCTTTCCAGAGCAAGCATTAGCAGTATGTACACAAGTGCTAGATGAATTAAGCTGGCATTTATTTTTTTCAGCTCCAGTAGGAGAGGATTGCTTTTAAACAACTCACGCCTGCTGTGTTGTGTCTGGAGTTGGAGCTGAGCAGAGCCGCCGGGAGGGCACGTGTGACAGGAGCCGCAGCTGCAGGTCTGGTTGTGCTCAATTCCCCTGGTCTTCAGGGTCAGCCATGCACAGAAACATCAAGGCAGAGACGGAGCCCGTTAAAAGCTTTGGGGCTTTATTTTCTTAAACTCCCCTGGCTCCATTTAAGCCTTGTTCTCCAACGACTTCTGCAAACCCTGTATCGCAGCTCAGACGAGCCGACCTGGGGCGTGATGCACCTCTGTTTTGTAACACCTTCCTCTGATTGTGCTGTGCTGCCAGGTGAATCGGAGACCTGCTGGGAATGGAGATGCTAATCTCAGTTCCTGAGAGGTGTACAGCTGACTTCACTGGTGTTAGCACGGTTACTCTGGCCCTCATTCTAAGAGGGCTGAGGCTCAGTGGTTTAAACTGCTGGCAGCGCTAACTGCCCTGAAGTTTAGGAGTCTAGTAACAAAGCGGTCAGGACACCCTGTCTTTTATCTCTCCTTGTGATTGAAAAGCCAGTCCTGACCAATATCTAAAGGGAGTGTAGATAGGTAATTTATCTGCCCTGTGTTTTGCCTTTAAAATCTGTTTCTCTTAAGCATTTAATCGTTTTTTTTTCTCTGGCAAACCTATGATTGTCCATATAGTTTTACCTGCAAGTCCCTTGTCCAATAGATTTCAGAGTGTGCCGAAGTTTCATTGCCTGAGAAGGTGCTTGTGTGGAGGTTTTCACAGAGCCTCTGGGTCCTTGCAGCAAAATAGGGCAGATTTAGACCCAGAGGAGCTGTTGGAAATCTTGTCTGGCTTAATGATTAACACTTTGCAATGCTATGGGAGTGTTAGGACAAAGAGACCTCTGGACTCATGAGCTCTCCCAGAAGAAGCCAGCCACTGGCCTTGCACTGAAACGCATCCATTTACTAGAGAGAGGATTAACTCTCTCAGGTAATTTGAATGTGTCTGTGTTCGAGTGTGTTGCCCAGGCTGCTTCAGCCTCCTGGCCCCCTGCCTTAATTGCCTGCACCATAATTGCCATGAGCGGGAGAGATGCAGATCACAAGGATCTTTGATCCTGAGAAACCAGCAGTGAACCTGCTGCCAGTTAACAGAGGGAAGGAGAAACACTGGGAGGGAATAGGTGCATGCATGTTGGCAGGGGCTGCCTTTCCTCTGTCAGGACAAGTGTCTGCCCTTGAGCGGTTGAGGTACTTTGGTCCGCACTCATCTCTGTTGCATATAATGCTAATACTCAGTGGAGACTAGCTCAAATGGGCTTTCACAGACATGTCTGGCAACTTTGCCTGGATCTGAAGTCCTATTTGAGCTCTAAATTTTAATGGATAATGAGAGGACTAAAAAATAAAGGCGAATGAAGCCTTGTGTTAATTTGCTGTTTGGTGGGGAAACCTCATTACTGGTCTCACTGTGGCCACCAGCAGCAAGAGGTCAGGCAGCCAGCAAGCCTGTTGTTTCTCCAAAGTCCGTGCGTGATGCTGCAGGGACACATGGGGCAATGCGCAGCCAGAGAATGAGATCAGCATTTGGCTAGCATGAGGAAGGGAGTTAATGTAGTGAAAAGCTGTTCCACCCAGACACCCTGCTCTCTCCAGGACAGAGAGCAGCTTCCACAGTTTGGAAAGGCGTCAAATGCTGAGCAAATAGAAATTATGGCTTGCCAGTGGCAAATCTACAGTGATGGAGAAGCTGGCTGGCAGGGCTTACCTTCCCTGATGGAGAAGCTGGCTGGCAGGGCTTACCTTCCCTGTGGGAGGTGATGGGGTTGCAGGGGAACCACAAGCTGACAGGCAGTTTGAATGTGACACTGTCCTTCCCTCCCTCCTGCCTGGGCAAAGATTTGAAAATGCTGCTGATGTGGCATCTTCATCTAGAGGAAACAGGAACTAGAGCTCCATGGTTCATGTTTTGGCCTCCCTACTCTCTCTGTGACAGCCCTGTCTCTTCTTCTAGTGTTCACTTTCCCTTGCAGGTTGGAGGGTGCTGGCTGCCCCAGCTCTCGAGGCCTTGCCAGTGTCGGCAGTGTGTACAAGCCCACCCCACCAAGCAGATTGACTCAGCCCAGCTGCCCTGCACAGCATGTCCCTCCGCGAGCACGCACTGACCCTCTTCCGCAGCGCAGTGGGCACTGTCCGGCCAGCTCCGATGTTGAAGAGGGCTGTGAAGCTCCAGGGAGATGGGTGCCCTCAGCTGCTGGTGAAGGGCCAGGTCTTTGCAGTGAAGAGGGACGTATACCTGGTGGGTTTTGGCAAAGCTGTGCTGGGGATGGCCGCAGCAGCAGAAGAGATCCTGGGAGACCACCTCATTCGGGGGATCATCAATGTGCCTCTAGGCATCCAGGAGAGCCTGCAGCGAGCAGGAATGCAGTAAGGGGGGCTGTGTCTGGACAGTTTGGGGGGTAGGCTGCCAGATTTATCCTCTGTGGGATGTTATTGTGAACCCCTTCAGTCCTTTCCAGCTGCCCTCGCTCTGGTGCCCCCCCTGTCCACCACATTGCTCTGGTCTTCAACCTTGATCACGTCCCAGTGGCACAGCCCACCTCCTGTACTAGATGTGCTGCCTCCCCAGCCCTGGGGAAGAGACACTCAGCAAAGGCCACCTCCCTGTCCTGGTCACTCGCCGTGCATCTCTGGTGCACCAGGCCCATTTGCCTGCTGAGTGACAGCTTGGCTGGCTGTGTAGGTGCACGCATCAGTGTTGTGATTGCCTCTCTTACCTCACCAGGGAGATGCTCCTGAAGCCACACAGCAAAATCCAGGTTATCGAAGGTGCCAAGAACAACCTCCCAGACCCAGAGGCTCTGAGGGGAGCAGTTGCCATCCAGGAGCTGGCTGAGGGTCTGACTGTGGATGACCTGCTCCTTGTGCTCATCTCAGGTAGCGTGGGGATCCCAGGGAATGGGCTCTGCTGATGGCCCTCTAGCCACCTGCCCACACATGGCCATGCAGCAGGGGAGCGCTGCGCTGTGCTGGCCCTTTCAGCACTAACGCTTGCACCTCTGTGATTTTTCCTCTCCCTTCTCCCACCAGACTTTCTCGAGGGATGCAGCAGGGGAGGGCACAGGGCTACCTGCTGCTCCAGTGGACACGCTATCTCCCAGCCCTAGGGAGAGGCTGAGCTGCACAGGCTGGGTCCTGCGGTTGTGCCACCACTGTCAGATGGCACCTCTGGGCACAGCCTGCCAGCTGCTCTCACCCCTTGGCAAGGAAACGCTTTCTTCCTGCCCCCTCTTTACATTTGGGGATGCAGATTTGGAGAAGCAAGCACTTGGTGGACTTGCATGCTCCAAATTTGTGCAGGGGTGTGTCTGTAAGCTGAGGTTCAGGACTGATGCTTCCCAGGGCTTTGCTGCTTCCCGGCCAGTGGAAATGAGGTCCCCAGGCTCCAGCAGAGTGAGCTGCATGCCTTGCAGGGTCAGCCCTGAACACCCCCAGGCCCCGTCTGCTGGGCCCCTGGGCTGTCCCCAGACCTAGGGCTGTGTAAGGAAGGTAAGATACTGTGCATCAGAGGGATGCAGTGACGTCGCCTCAGCCTGAGTTCGGCTGGGTGAGTGGGTATCACAGGGCAAAAGCATGCAGGGGCTTGGAGCAGCTCTGTAGAAACCCCTTGATCTCCTCTGCTCAGTGATTGTTCCTCTGTGGATGCTGGAGCCTGATCTGTTGCAGAGAGAGTAGTGCTCTTAGGCGAACACCCAAGCAACTGGAATCTAGCTGTGCTTGCTGGGGATTCCCCTGGGCTTCCTCCTGTCCTTTGGCTATGGGGATCTCCAAGAGACTCCTCAGCCCTTCAGGGAGCCTGTATAGGATCTCCCCGTGGCTGTGACTCCCTATGCATGTGCACTCCCACACAGCAGCCGGTCCCCAACTGCTCCTGCCTCTCAGCTAGATCCCCAGCTATTGACTGAAACACAGGCATTTGCATTTGTTTTTCTTGCTCATCATGTTTTATTGATGCTGATTTGTCTCAAACCTCTGAGCAGGCTTTGCCTTTTGACAGTAGGTTTCAGCTGCACTTCTGTGCATGTTCGCTCTCTGCTCAGATCTTGCTCCTTTCTACTCTGTATTGTCCATCCATTCCACTTTTCCATTAGAGCCTTTTTTCATTGCCTTCTTTTCTGCATTTCCAATGCCCACTTGTATCAGACAGGATTCCCATCAATGACGCTATCACCCTGGGCTCTGGGCGCGCTTTCTCCTTTGTGTTACTCTCTCCCTCTTTCCTTTCCTCCCAGGCCTAGATGAGTGCAGTTCAGCAGTTTCCGATGTTGCTGCAGCCGTAGCTGGTGTTTTTACACACTGTCCTGAATAAATGGAACCAGCAAAGCAGGCAGTGTCTCCATCTGCTTAGCACTGACTGCTGTGTGAGTCATGGAGCCCGTGCTCCCTGCTCACCCATCCAGGTAGCCCTTGAAAAATCAATGTGATGACACACTAGTATCCTGATGTCATGGGGATAGTAACTGCTGGCCCTTCTCTGTCATCCCCACAACACTGCAGGCATGCGGTACCCTGGGCCAGTGAGGTTTACACCGCCCGGGTGAAGTGTAGCTGACTGCAGACAGCGCAGGGCAGCAGTGATTAAAATCCATTGGTGAAGACTGAATTCTCCAGAGGTGTTAGCATAGTTCCCCAACCACACCTGCCTTCCCACTGCACACTGGTGAGGGAAGAGGAAAGGCTCAAGCGTTGAACAGCCTTGCTTTCCTCCTGTCCTCCTTTTCCTGCTGTCCTGATGTCCTTGCCATCTCTTCTGCATCCTAGGGGGTGGATCAGCTCTACTGCCTGCTCCCATCCTTCCCATCCTCCTCGAAGAGAAGGAGAAACTCACAAAGATGCTGGCTTCCCAAGGAGCTGCCATACAGGAGCTGAACATTGTACGGAAGACTCTGTCCTTGCTAAAGGGTGGAGGGCTGGCCCGGCTCGCATATCCTGCACAGGTAACTGAGGGGAAGCCCCTTCTTGCCCAGAGATCACCCATCTGCCCTCAAAATAGGGGTTTAAGCAACTGACCTAAGCATGCTTGCAGGGTTTTTCTCCTTACTGAGTGAACCACCTTTGCACACTGTTTTGGGACTCTGTGGCTCAGATGTCACCGAGGACCCAAACTCTCAGGGAGACAGAGGTGGAAGACAGGGAATTCAAACTTGGCAAATGTCGGCTGTCCCATCACACCACTCTCAGCAGACCCCAGCCCTCACCCAGCAGGTACTTCCAATGTGCTGGTGCTCCACCACAGCGCTTTTGAGGCTGGGTCTGACCCTCGGCTCCCCTGGGGGCTGTTCTCAGCGCGTGCCATTGCTGAACCCACACTAGGTTATCAGCCTGACAAGTGCAGTGTCACGGGTTACGTCTTCCAATGTGATGGTGCAGCATCAAAGGACATTGTAGATCTGTGGGTTTGAGAAGGGCAAGGGACCGTAAAACAAAAATGGTCCGAGATCTGCCCGTTTCTATCTGCTTTGACATGGGGGTGGCGCAAGCGTAACTCAGAGGAGCGCTTATGCCAGAGCTCTTGCGTGGTCACCTGTCTCTGCCTCCCGCAATAATCCGTGGGCGTTTCTTTTTGTAGGTGGTGAGCCTCATCCTTTCTGATGTGATTGGTGACCCCCTGGACATCATAGCGAGTGGGCCCACTGCTGCCAGCTCCCACAGTGTCCAAGACTGCCTTCAGATACTTGCCAAATACAACCTGCTGCACAACCTGCCCAAGTCAGTGGAAACAGTCCTGTCCAGTTCTCCCACCGAGCCCACTGCTCCGGAAGACTACTCCCACGTTTGCAACATCATCATTGGGTCAAATACGCTGGCTTTAGATGAGGCCAAATGCCAAGCCGAGGGCCTGGGCTACACAACTCTGATTCTGAGTGCAGCAATCTGCGGGGAAGTTGGCCGTGTCGCCACGCTGTACTGCCAGCTGATCCAGCTGGTCTGCCTAGGCTTCACCGGCCTCGGAGAAGGGCCCCTGAGTGACGAGGTGAGGGGGAGTCTCTTGCAGCTGGCAGCAGAGCTAGAGATCCCGGGTGGTTTGGACCTTGCCGAGTTTCTACAGGCCCTGCGAGGATTAGGGCCTGAAAGACCAGTCTGCATCCTGGCTGGCGGAGAAACCACGGTTAAGCTTCAAGGAACCGGCAAGGGAGGGAGGAACCAGGAGCTGGCCCTGCGCGTGGGGCTGGGGCTGTACAGGGCACAGGCTACGAAAGTCAGCAGCCCCCAAGGGAGGTGCGAGATTGTCTTCCTCAGCGGCGGAACGGACGGGCAGGATGGGCCGACGGAGGCGGCAGGGGCCTTCTGCAGCCCAGAGCTGGTGGATGAGGCACTGCAGGAGGGCCTCGATGTGGAGGCCTTTCTCAGCAACAATGACTCCTATACGTTCTTCAGCCAGTTCCAAGGTGGGCGTCACCTCCTGGTGACAGGCTTGACAGGCACCAATGTCATGGACATCCAGGTCATTTTAATTAGAGCCATGGAGAGATCATGAGAGCTCCCTCTGCAGATATCCAGATGCATTTAATTAGGACCAGGGGTAAATGAAGGCATGAACGCTGCAGACAAATGTAAACTACTTAAATTAAGGCTCACTGTTGAGGGTGCTGATACCTTTGACAGAAAGAATCCACTAATTAGACACATGAGTGGATGTCCACAGCAAAAGCAAGCACTTGTAATTGGGATCAGAGGAAAGTAAGAGGTCACATTACAGACACAGAGGCCAGATTTATTAACGCTTCTGCTGAGAGCCATAACTCTTGTGACTGCTTCAACTATAGTTAAAAGATGTGGGGAAATCAAGGCCATGGCAGGGCTGCCAGGGAGAGCCCTCACTGTGGCTGTTGCACCACCAGTGCCCCCAGCTCAAGAGCAGCTCATGAGGGGGCTTTTGCAAGTTCACAGAAGTGCATTACAGTGACTGAAAGATGTCAAAGCAATAGCAAGGCCTGCCCAGCTGGAGGCATGGAGGTGCTGGGGGGATGCAGTGGGAAGGGGACACTCAGCACTGGCTTAACATGCCAGTGCAGTGCCCTGAAGCTCCTCCCACACCAGGGTGCCTGAGGTGACACTGGGACCCCAAGCCCAGCATGACGCACACCCAGCAGTGTGGCTAAGGAGCACATTGGCTGAGAGCAGCGTTTCATCTCCGACGCGTGACAAAAGCAGTGCACGGTGACGCAGAAAGTGGTATACCTTCACTGTGCAGCATAAAAAAGGGGACAATTGAGGTGCAGTTGGCAAGCCAGCTGTGTGGAGCCCTTCTCCTCCAGCCTCCTTTCCTCCATGGGGACATCTCCCCTGCTGATCCCTGTGGGGAGAGCCTCCGTGCCAGCAGCATGTATGCTATGAGCTTTCACAGCATTGTTTTCCAACTGCCTAGAAAACAGTCACGCAGCCAGCCTGAGCCACTGACCTTTCTTCTGCGCCGAGGCAGAAGTCGCTGTCACTCTGATTAACTCCGCTAATTCTGCAGAACAAAAGGCAAGGAAACCTTCACGCTTGGCTCTCCTGACCCATGCTGCTGAACTGATCAAAGGGCAAAGCTCCCAGAGCCATGCTTTGACAGGGAGCTGCTCCCCCACATGTATGAGGATAGGGTGGTTATCGTGGTTTCATCACCTACTGCAGTGCAATATGTGGGAGAGCAGAGATGAGCTGGGTTTCCCAGAACACAGAGCCCACAGTGGGGCTGGATTTCAGAAGGGCTCTGCCTGTAGCAACAGGCACGGTGATGGTTTTGGCTGGATATTCAAAGGACTTCAGCTCAGCAGCCAGTATGACCCAACACGTCTGACTCCTTTTGAATATCTGCCTGTTTGTTACAGAGCCTAAGTGGGAGCTGAGCTCCTTTGAAAATCCAGCCCTAATTTAATAGGACACGCTTGACTCAGACTCTTTCCAGACAGACAGACAGACCTACTCCGTGTGGCTGATCTCATCTCGTGACATAAATACACCGTCCTGCCCAACACCGTGAGTCGTGGTGTCTCACTGAACAGTTGTTCTGCGCCCCGCTCCAAGATGGATCGGAGGATGGATTTTTGAGGAGGATGCGACACCTCCTGCTTTGGTTTCGAAGCCAATATCTAACAAGCAGGGATATCAGCAGGACCGTCATAGGGCCTGGTATTGATGCCAGGCTGGCAGCTGGACTGTCTGGGCCACAGCCCAGGCGTAGTGTCAAGGCACAAGCCTGGGGATTTCAAAACCTTGGTCTTACCCCAGTGGTTTAAACTCATCCACACATCTCATTTGTCCTCAGAGTCTGAAGGTCTTCTGTAACATGTCTGAACTTGCTCACGCTGGCAAACAGCTTTGAGATCTGCTGGGGAAAACCTGCCAAGCATTATAAAGCTCGCTGTGCCCCTGTAGTGTCAGGTGGCGGTTGCGCAGGAGAAGCTGCTTTGTGCTGTGTGTTTTTCTCTGGAGGTCGCCTCCTCCATACCCAGCATGCCAGCACCACAGGGGCACTAACACGCAGGGATATAGCCAAAAAGTATGGGCTGCGGCCAGGGTAACTGGCTAAAGCTGGCTCCAAAATGTTGTTAATGCTTCCTGTCCAATTCTGCTCCAGTGAAATCCAGAGTGACTCCAGTTTCAGGCTGGGGTGCCTGGCAGAAGGGTCACTGGCATCTTCAGCAGCAGGTCCGGCGTGCCAGCCTGGGCACGCTGTCACAGGTCCGCCATACCCCTGCGCTCTGCCCGCAGCCCTGCCACATTGCTGAGCACCGTGCTAGTCCTTGCAGCTGCCGCTTGCACCGCGTCGCAGTCAAGTTCAGAAGACCTTGGGCTAGCACTCGCTGGCTTCTCTTGGGAAATGCATACCACGCGTACCCTGAGCAATGTCCTTGCTTTCTAAACAGTGGCTTTTCGCTAATGATTAAAAGGAGTTTGTGTTGGGGAGGAGAGAAGGCTAATAGAAGGTTTGTTGAAAGGATGGAGCTGTTTGAAGTGCACTTCACATCTATATTGCTTGTCCTCCATATATGGTTTTTGTTCTTGTCCCTTCTTTTCTAATGAGGAGATAACAGGACAGGGGGAAGTTGACAAAGGACACCCAGGTTACAGAAACACTTTTCCTCTTCTGATGCTTCTACCTGGATAGATTGAAGCTCCATTTCTGAGGGATTGCTTGGGAGTGTGTGCACCCCTTACAAACAAGGCATCATTTTATTCCTCTGGACACTGCTCAGCACAGAATTGCCTGTCACTGCTCCAGCCCAAAGCCAGCTCCCTCTGACCTGCAGTCCCTTCACTCACAGCAAAAGGCCCCATGCATGCGCCAGCATACATTTGGGCTACACTGGTCAGGTTTTGCAAGGATTTGTGAGATAACAGTTGCACCAAAAGACGCATCAGCATCGCTTACCTGCCAAGTAACGATTTGCCTCTGGGCAGTCGGAGCTTGCCAGGAGTGATGACTTTCCCATCGGGAACTTGAGTGAGTCACCACAGCTAGAGCAGGGCTTTGCAGCTTGCCCGTGCTGTCCTGGATGGGATATTAGCATCACGTGAGCGTACCTGGGCAAATGAAGAAACCCAGAGTGCAACTGTGGTCACACCGAGTGATCCCAGTGCGTGGGCCATGCTGGGACCAGCTCCGTGCCATCCTGGCTCCAGGGTGCTTGCGCCTAAGGAGACAAGTCACAGAAAGAGTGAGGACAGTAAGAGCTGCTTGGTTTTGACACTCCCAGTTCCTTCCCTTTTTATCAGAAAAGCAAAACTCTTTCTATACCAGCCAGCCTCCAGGAAGGAGATGGGTGGAGATGGCCAACAGCTCCCTGGCCACATCCCCGTAGGTGGGCAGGGGACACAGGGACGGCCGTCGGGAAAAGCACACCCAGCTGCTGGGGAGGGAGCAGGCGAGCAAAGCCCGGGTGCCTTTGGGGTCGGTTTGTTCTCCTAAGCGGGCTGCTCGTAGCCAAACAGTGCTAATGGCCGGGAAAAGTAACTGCGTTAACAGCGCAAGCTTTTGGCAGTAAATTAAAAATCTTGGCTGCCGCCCTTGGCTCTGCTCTTGCCTCTTAGGAGACATTAATATCACAGCTCCCCAGCATTCCCATTATCACTTCATTAAGGATCCAATAATGATAAATGTGGATGGTTTTATTTTGCACGGAGCCTGATTAATGGCTAATATTTCACTAGGTGTTAATGGGGCCCTTCCTTTATGGAGGGATCGGAAGGGGGCTGCCTTTCATCTCCTCCACAAGCCAGGTAATTTTCACTATTTTTCGCTAATGTGACAGATTTAATGCAAACCTTGAAAGAGTGGCTGAGGCCTCTTGAGAAATTTTGAAGAGCATCGTGCTTGGGACAGCCCTTGCTGCCGTGGTCATTCCCCAGCTCCTTTCTTCTTCTTCTCCTCCTCTTCTTCCTCCTCCCCCCTGTGTCCTGCCAGCAGCACCTCCTTCCAGCGCCTGCACCCAGATGCTGCCAGAGGCTGTCGCCCATCTTCTGGGATAGCGGGGGGCAAAAGCAAAGCAGGAGCCTCCCCAGGGATGAGCCCACCAGTGCAGCCGCTGGGGCTCTCCGCAGCGGATGTGGTGCAGAACCAGGCCCACCCTTGCAAGAGGGTTCAATGCAAGGAGTGGGCTTGTGCCGGCCTCACCCCAAAGCAGCTTGGCACCCCTCGCCTGCCCCCCGAGAGGGCTGGGGAGCCCAGGATGCAGGACAGAGCCTGGGCTGAGGCCAGCAGCCCTCCTCCAGCACCTCAGGGGATAACTTTGGTGGCTCCTGTGGCACAGGGGCTGTTCTCCGCCGTAGGACCCCGGCGTATTGCACGGCTTCAATCCCTATATGAAGTGGGATGTATAATCACATAGGAATAAAAAGCCATACAAGACAGCAGGCCGCAAGTTGCTCCGTGCTGACAGGGCGACAGGCCAGTCCCTCTGCAGTCGCTGCCACGGCCCCCGCTGGGATGGGGCTGGGCTCCGGGGAGCCCCCAGGCACCCCCCCACCCCAGTCCCTGCGTGGGGTCTGTGGGGAGACAGAGGAACCCTGCATCAAACAGAGAAGAGAGGCGATGTTTCAGGCAGGAGAAAGCATGGGAGGCCCCAGAGCCGCTAGAGAGGGAGCCCCGCAGGGCGTCAGCACTTGCTCCCAGCTAACAGGGGCCTCCCACCCCACGCGCCCTCTTGGAGCCGAGACAAGACTTGCCCTGTGGTACACCCAGACCTCCCCTCTGCCCATCCCAGAGCATCACCCTCCGGGGCTTCTCCAGCCTGGGGACCCTCTGCTTGCACCACCATCATCCCCGGGGCTTTATCAGCCCCACCAAGGCAACGGGTACCACAACCCTTCAGCACCATTGCAAACACCTGGTGGGGGGGGAAAAAGGAGCCAGCCCCCTCCCCGCAGCAGTGCGAGCACCCTCCGCTGTCTGGCCAAGAAGAGGAGAGCCCGGCGGGTGGAGTGAGCGGCTGCAGGGAGCTGTCAGCGCCCGACTGTCGGAGCACAAATCCCCTGGCAGCCCATTACGAGCAGCTCCCAGCTGCCTGCAGGAGCTCTTGACAGGGGGCCAGGCACCGGCGCGAACGAGCGCGGATCCTCCGCTAAGAAGTTGGACGTGGGTGGAATGAAACTGGGGAGCTATTGCCCTAATGAACGCTTACCAAGCGGCACCGGCACGGCTGCTGCGGGCAGCCCCACGTGCTAGGGTAGGGGGGTGACTAGGGCAGGCTCCCGCGGGAGCCCACCCAAGCGATGTCGGGGATAAAGCCAAGTGGCAGCCAGCAGAAAGGAGTTTTTGTGCTGCCTCTTCTCCTCCCGCCTCACATCCCGGCAGTGATTTTGGCATCTGCGGGATAGGAGACCCGAAACAGTGCCCATGGCAGGAGGAGACGGGTGGCGGGTGTGGGCTTGTGCAATGCAGTCCAGACACGCACCAAGAAGGGAAGAGTTTCTTTTAGCTAAAAAAAAGAGCAAAGCAGTGATGCACAGCCATGCTCTGCTCACTGAGGGCACCAAAAAAACCTCTTTTCACTGGCCCAAAGAGGCCACGGCCGATCACCAGCTTCCAGCCGAGCACTGCAGCGTTGCCTTGGGCAGCACCAGAGTGGCTGAGCCACCCCAGAGCCATCACCCTAGGCTCCCCTTAACCCACGAGGAGGAACTTCAAGCTCCAGGCTGCCTTTCTAAGCCGCGTGGCAGCACTGGGAAGCATCAATACCCTTCAAAACACCCCCAGAAACCTTCCTCCATCCCCAGGGTCAGGGTTTCTCCCAAGCCCAAGGCAGCTCAGCAGGATGACCCTGCACGTCATCTCTCATGGGATGCTCCTGCCCAGCCGGACAGGCAGGGGTGAGGGTCCCCATGTTGTCCCCTCCCTGGGGCAGTGCAAGCAGGGGCTGCCAGGCTCTGGGGAAAGGGGAAACATCCCTTGTAGCTGCCCCACGCTGAACAATTTGGAGCAAGGGGCCTTGTTTTGGTGCAAAACCTGGAGGGTTTGGCTTTCCACATCAGTATTTCAGGAGCTCTCACCCACCTGCTCCAAGAGCTGCAAAGAGACAGGGTCAAGCCACGTCACTGCCGAGTTTTGGGAGGATGGAGAGGGGTCATCCCCACCCTGGAGGGGGGCAGCCCCAGCTCTCCCCTGGCCAGGCTGTGCCACAGCGATTGCCAGATCAGGTGTCGCAGTTCTTCAAAAAGCACAAGTCCCGCAGCTTGAGGGGCTCAACCCAACCAAAATCCCCAGCAAAACCCACACAGGAGGCGAGCAGTGACGGCCGTCAGCATGGCGGGGGGGAGAAGCGGGCGAGTGACCACACCACCAGAGCAAACCGGGCACAGTGACGGTGCCGGCGAGTCCTCAATCGCTGCTTAACCGCCTCCAAACCAAATCGGCAATTAAGGGATCATCATTTGACGATTTGTACAAAATGATGCCTTTGTGAATCACTGTACCCAGGCTGGGTAAGAACACCGCCGGTGCTGTATTTGGGAGTAATTACTCTCCACGAGCATGTGAATCATTAGGTATAATTACCCTAATAAATAAAAGGGAGATAACTCCAGTCTCTAGCCTAATCTAGCACAAGTGATTTTCGGGGCAAGCTGCGTGAAAGAAAACCAGGGGTGCGAGGCAGAGGGAAAGCAGAAAGAGGAGAGCTTCAAAACCTGGACACACCGGTAATCCCTGTAATCCCCGCAGCGATCGAAGCCGGCCGGCAGCGATGGAGTCTCTCCCGCAGGTCCCTGCTGGAGTTTGGTGGCTGTAGAGGGGACCTGGTTTGGCTGCGACAGGGTTGTCCCTTCCAGGGGCAGCACCCCACCAGAGCACAACTTCTCCTGGCAAAAGTTTCTCTGCTGCAAAAACGCAATCGGGTTAAAAAAGGGATTTATTTTGGGGGTGACGGGGGGGGGGGGGGGCAACAGTTACTCAAATTTAATGAAACCATTTTGCTTTTCCCCTGAGAAACACTGGAATAAAAAACCCCAAACTCGCCCCACTCAAAGCTGACATTTTAAAATGAAGCAGCAATTTTCTTCTCCACTTAAAAATGTCATCACAGACTTTTGCTTAAAAAAAAAAGTAGCCTTCCCTGAGTGACATTTTAAGGGGAAATGTTGACTTAAAACCAGAAGAAAACCCCCCAACCCATGCAATGAAACATTTCGAGCTGCAGTGAGACTCTTTGCAGGGAAATCGATATTTTTGGAAAAAAAAAAATTGCAAGTAACTACAGATCTTTTGCAGACTGAATGTCCTGCAGGACAAACCTGTCCTTGCAGGTAGCATCACTGCCCTGTCCCGGAGGAAACGGCATCGCCAATTCTGGGCAAGTTTTCTCAAAAGCCCTGCAAAGCAAAGCAAAAAGTTGGGAGTAGAGGCCGGTTTTGTTCTAGAGGGGCAGCAGGCGAGCAGTGCCGGCTCTATGCTGTCCCCACGAGGTGCCAGCGCAGGAGCTGCCCCTGCCCAGCCCCAGCCGTGGGGAAGATGCCGGCACCGGGGTGGGGAGCCACAGAGAGCGATAGCGGGGTTTATTCTGCCTCTGCGGAGAGAAACAGGATTTAGTCTGCGACTCGTGAATCCTTGCTTGCTCCCCAGGGAGCAAGAGGACTGTGGCTCATCCCTTCTCTGCTTGCAAGAGGGGCTGGGCTCTGCCTAGAGATGCCCCACAAGATCTGGCTGTGCCGTGCCGTCTCCACCTGCAGCAGCCCTTCTGCTGGGTGGGGTTTGACCAGGAGCAATCTGCGCTTGGGCTCTCCCCGGGCCGCAGTTATTGCTGCCTGGGTTTCGGATTTTTAATAACCCGTAATATGAGAAGCCCGCCTGGGGGAGCGGAGGGATTATTGGCAAATATCACTTCCCATTTGCCAGGCTTCAAGGGGCTTTAGCCATGTGGATTAGCCGGGAGCGGAGAGAGGGACACAAACTGCCGGGCTGGGACAGACCAGGGCTGAATCCTTTTAACGCAGGGCTGCAGCAAAATCCCGCAGACAACAAGTATCCTCCAGCCTCCGAAGGAGAGGGACGGGTAGGAAGGACTGCGGAATCCTAATTAGCTCTTCGATATTAATGAACTGGCACTGAAGCAAACAAGCCGGCGACGGCGGCTGGCACAGCTCCTGCTGCCACCTCCCAGTCCTAGCACCAGGCTGCCCACACAAGGGGGCTTGGTGGCACAGCCCTGAGGGTGGGGGACAGCCAGGAACACAGGGACCCAAGGAAACAGGGGGGACATGTGCCACCATGGCAGAAGAGCCACAGGGCAGGGAGGATGCAAAGCATACAGGAACACATGGTGGGGCATGCCACGGTCCTGGTCCCCATCTCCACAGCTGACACTGGGAGATGCCACCGCTTGCACAGGGACACCCACCTTGCCAGGGGCTTTGTGCAAGACCAAGGCTGAGTCACTTCATCCTCAGATGAAGCTAGCAGCCCAGGGATGGGGCACCCTGTCACCAGCTACACCAACAGGTGCCCACTGGCTTGGAAACCTAAAAGCCAGTGGCTGGAGACACAAGGCATGCAAATAAATCCTTACGCTGGACAACCGTGCCTCAGTCCCTGTTTAAGGGCTCCAAAAGCCTATGGGACACCCAGCAGGCAACCCAAGAGGGAGCTGTGGGGTGCAGAGCCAGGGCTCCATGCCAGATGTGCTAGGGACATCCTGCAATATTAATTAGCACTATTAGTAGTTATTAAGTGCTGTTGGGCAGGGAGGGGAAGGATCCTCCCTCTTGCCCAGGGAGAGCTGGTGACTGACAGCTCCTTTCTTGTCTCCAGGGCTAACGCCTGCTAAGGAGGGGTGAAGGGGCTCCATGCACATCACCCCCAGCACCCTGGCTGCAAACCTGGGAGCCACCCACCAGCAGCTGCTGGATGCATGACGCAGCCACAGCCCCATCACTAGCAGAGAGCACCCAAAGAGTGTGAAAGTCCCAGCCCAGTGCAGGCTACAGGGGTAAGCCCTGCAGAAAGCCACCCCCAAGCTCAGGGTGATGCCAAAAACAAGCAACACAGGCAATTCTGTGCAGAGGCATCACCTCAGGCCCAGCCCTTGAACCCAGCTCACAAGTCATCTCCCACCTGCCTTTACCAGCATCTCCAGCAACAAGCCCAGCCTAGGAGAACACGAGTCTTGTCCCAGTGCCCAATTAACTGGGCTCCACTTGCCAGCATAGCCCCACTGAGCCTGCAGACTACATCCCATCCCTCCTCAGCTGCTTTAACCTCTTATAAACCCTCCTGGAAAGGCAGGAATCACTGTGTGCTGTGCTGAGCCACCACAAGTTGATTAAGTCCTAATTAATTGCATTAAGGTCAGCCAATGTACTCTGTTAAGGAAGAAAGCCAATAATTAAACTCCACGTGGGGCATGCTTCTGCCATTAGCTCCCCAGGCTGCAGCAGCAGAGTCGGGCTCGGCGGGGTCACAGCCAGCGCCGCTCGCCAGCACATGGCGGTGGCAATCGGGGAAATAATTAAGTGCCAGGCATAAAACCATCAGCACTTGAGCGGCCGGTTGACAAAACCCACCCAGCATTGCTGCTGGCAGTGGGGCTGCTGAGGAAGGCTGAGGGTGGAGGGGACCACAGGGGGACACTGGCTGCATGAGAGCATCCTTTGCGGGGAGCCCCGCGGAAGATGCAGCCATGTCTGGCCAGGCTGGGGCGAGGAGAGCGGCAGGGGCTGGCGCGGGTCCCTGCCCGGGGAGGGAAACCCTGTGGGTGCCGACAATAGGGCTTTATGTAGCCCAGACAAGAGCACCTGCCCCGGCGCTGGGAGCTGGCCAGGGGCACCATATGGAGGGGACCTGCCCCTCGCCGCGGCGCTGCCGTCTCGGCACGGGGCCAGCCTGGCTGGGGATGCGGCCCCCGGCACAGAGAGGACCCCGGGTGCTGAGCCGTGCAGGATGGGGCCATGCGAGCCCTGCCTCTGCCCATCGCTGGTCCAGCCTGGAAGTGCAACTGGCCAGGCACAGAGGTGATGGGTACAAGATGGGTACGAGTGTCAGGTTGTTCCTGGCCACCCTGTCCCCGGGTGCTACGTGCCTGGAGAAGGCGAAGGTGCTGCGGGGTGCTGCAGGGGAGCCCCAGCCCTGAGCCAAAACCTCGCCTCGCCTCGGGGCTTTGTGGCGGAGCAGGGAGCGACGGGGCAGCACGAGCCGTTCCCGGGGCGAGGGACGGGGTCCTGCAGCTTCTGGGGAGGGAAGGAGCACCGGGCGCTGGGGGCTCTGCCCATTCAATCCCTCCCTGGCAGCAAGCTCATTTAAGGCTTTTCTTTGCTCCCAGCTGAAAAAATAAAGGCCAAGGTAATCTGCCTGCCTGTCCCTCTTTGTCTCAGGGATAATAGCAGCCAGCGCAGTGTGGAGCCCCCCAGGGCTTTGCAGATTACAGCTTTCAGAGATGTCTACAGCGCCTGGACAAAAATGAGAGGTGGTGGAGCAGAGCGGGACAGCTGGGACATCACAAGGTCACCCACTCCCTGCCTGCCTAATGGCATCTCCCCGCTCCTTCCCCTGCCACCGGCTGGTCGGGCGATGGGATGGTGGGCGATGGGATGGTGGCCGGGTGATGGGACAGCAGCAGAGCGCTCCTCTGGGCTTCCCAGCTCCGAAGGCTGACCCTTTGCTGAGGGCAAAGTTATGAATATTTCACAGAGGGTTTTTGCTTTATAATTTACACTTTGCCAATTCTGATAATTACACATCTGATCGGGGGGGGAGGGGGGGGGGGCGAAATAGAGACAAAACCATGTAACCCGCCACAGTAACCACGACAGTGCAAGCTGCCGCTCCCGTACTCACGATGACTTGTTTGCAAACCACCTACAGACCCGAAATGACTTGCTGGAGACACGCAGGAATCGCTGTACAGGGCTGAGCAGCAGCTGGCTTTTCAATAACTTACAGGGTCAAGACACAGGAGAAAAAATCCCAAACCAATTCCCCCATTTCCCATTAGTTTTGTCTGGCAGGAGGCGTCCCAGCCCCAGCAACGAATATCCGCTCAGGAATGTCTCATGTCTAAAAGCACAAAAAAAAAAAGGGAGGTGGGAGGAAACCCTTCGCCTGGCCTTCTTTCCCTGTGGCCGAGTTCAACCGGCTTCGAGAGGGCAGGCAGGGGCTCGCAGCACCTTGTGCTGTCGCTCAGCAGCGCGGATGCAGGCAGAGGGGCAGATCGGAGGAAGACGCCATCCCTTGTGCATCCCTCTCCCCGGCTCTCCATCCCCGCTGCGGCTGCCCACGCCAGCCCCGGGTCATGGCTGGGCTCCGGCTCCCGCTTGTCCCCTGCTCGCCCTCCCTCCCTCCCATCACCGCACACGTCACCCTCCAAACACAGCCCACAAACCATAGCTGGTGCGGCGGCGCTGACACCCGCGAGCCGGAGGGGGCCTGGCCGGAGCACCCCACGGCGTGGAGCTCGGCACCTTCACGCTCCACTCCCACACAGCCCGGGTTTATTTAGTTTATCAGAACCATCCAGTGCCCGAAGCCACAGCAGCACCCTCCAAAAAAACTTCCCGGGGATGAGGCATGTGTACGTACCCCCCGAAACACCCCGCATGCCTTCTGTGTGCCACCCACCGCGAGCATCACCTCTTTCCTGCCTTTTAGAGCCAGCCCTGAGACAGAGAAGGAACCAGAGGGAGCAGAGGGGAGATGGAGGCACCAGACAATAAAACCATGGCTAAACCCGTGGTCCTTGTCAGCCCAGCTCCGGGCTCAGCAGACCTCTTTGCTCCCCTGCCCCACTCGGGGTACCCACACCTTTCCCCCGGCACCCCGTCCCCTGGGGGTAGCACCCACGCCGGCTGCCACCCAGGGCGATCTGCAGCATCCCGTTGAAATTCTAGCTCCGGCCTCCGTAGCGGATGGAGATAAGGACAAAACTACTCCCCCGTTTATAAACAAGGGGCCAGATTCTGCCGCCAGCATCCGGCAGGCGATACCCGAGCCAGCAAGGCCAAACCCGGCCACAAAGCAGCTCCGTGTGGGGATGGCAACCAGGATTTGGCAGCCTGCCCACAGTACGGGGAGCGGGAAGTGCGGATCGGTCCCGGCTTCTCCTTTTACCTGGGGCCGGCATGAATCCCAGCGGCACGGGAGGAGCGACGTGAAGCAAAGGCGGCTTGGGGAAACAGGATCCCCTCCTGGGGATGGTATCAAAGACACATGCAAAAGGGAAAATAAAAGACTGACCCCCCCGTCCCCCATCCCTGTCCCTGCTCCAGACAAAGGCAAACCTGGGCATAGCAGCGCACATGTGAAACACAAACCCCCCTGAGACCCCCGGCCGGCCGAGGTCTCCCCAGCCCCGCGGGAGCCCCGGGGACCAGGACCACGCACAGACCCGAGTGACGGAGATGCCCAAACCGAGACACGGGGCCCGCGATGAAAATCGTGCCGGGAGGAAAACCCACCCTGGGGAAAGCAGCGCCAGGGAGGTAGGTACCTGTGCGATCCCCAGCCAAACCGCCAGTGCCCCCCAGCCACGGGGCATCCCATCGCTGCCCTCCCTGGGAGGTGACAGGTATTTATTGGGGCGAGCGGCTGTCCCCCCGCGCTGGGGACCGTGGCTGGAGGGCGGCAGGGGCTGCCATTGGCTCCCGCGCCACCCGGGCAGCATCGCTCTCCAGGGGCTCGCTCTGCCAGGGCCAACTTTACAAGGGAAGCAATTATTTCTTTTTTTTTCCCCCCAGCTGAAACAAAGACGAGGGCTAGAGCGAGTGAGAGCACAGATGAGAAAACAGGCCGGGGGGCCGGGGGCCGGGGGGGGCTGGAAAAAAAACCCACACAAACCCACGGATCTTGAAACAAGAGGGAAGGATAAAAAAGAAACCGGAGGCTGCAGAGGTAGACGTGGAGATGGGAGGGTAAAAAATTGCGGAGGGAAGAGGCGGCAGCCGGGAGCTGAGCGGGGAGCTCGGCCGTGCCACACGTATCACACCCCTGGGGAGCCACCGGCCACCCTGACAGCCCTCCGAGGCCACCCGGGGGGATGCCGTGCCCCCACAGCGAGTCAGTCCCTCGTGGGCCAGGGCTCTGCGGGGAGAAGGGGGGGCAGGGGACACAAGGGCTCGCGCCCCCCCCGCCCCGGGCACGGCTCCGGCATCCCAAGGCTGCTCCCCACGCGGGTGGGCTCTCCACCAGGCCCCCACGTCCCCGCCACGGTGGCCGGAGGAGTGACCGCCGAGGACGTGGGGGGACGCAGCCAGCGGCCAAGGGGTCCCACCGAGCTTTCCCTCGGATCCACCTGCCATCAGCCAGCCCGCGCCCCGAGCCCACGCCAGCCCCCAGCATCGCACGACCCCGCTTTCCGTGGGGCACCCGAGAAGGGCCTCTTCACCCCGAGAGGTCCCCGGGACCACCCGCCCTCCATCCCGGGAGCCTGTTCTCCCGGGCCGGCGGGGCACCCGCCTCCCTCCCCGCTGGCTCCCGGCACGCTCCGGCGGCAGGATCCGTCCCCGGCTCCCGCCCGGCGCCACCGGCCAGCGGCAGCGGCGGGGGGGGAAACCCCGCGCCGGGCCCCTCCGCTCCCCATCCCCGGGGATGGCTCCCGCCAGGGCCGGTACCGGCCGGCCGGGACCCGGCCCCGCTCCCCGCCCTCACCCTGCACCCAGCGCGCCGAGCCGGGGCGCACCCGCCGCGCTGCCCGCTCCTGCCGCCGCAGCGAGGTCCCCATCGCCCCCCGCTCGCGGTGCCGGTGCCGGTGCCGGTGCCGGTCCTACCTGCGCGGCGCCGCCGCCGTCCCCGTCTGCAGCCGCCGCCGCCGCCGCCGAGTCGCGCTGCCGCGGGGGCGGGCAGCGGGAAAGGGGGGGCGAGCGCCCCCTCCCCTCCCCGCCCCCGGCACCGCCGGTCCGCCCTGCCCGGCCCTGCCCGGCCCCGGCCCCGGCCCCCAGCCCCGGCAGCGCCGGCCCGGGCTCCCCGCCCCCTCCGCAGCCTCCCCCGGCCCCCTCGCCCCCCGCACTGCCCTGCATCCCCCCGGGACCGCCCGGCCCCGGGGCCGCACGGGGGGAGCCCAGCCCAGGATGGGGGGGCACGGCCCGGGATGGAGGGCACAGAGGGGGAGCAGCCCAGAGGGGGGATGCAGCCCAGGACGGGGGGCGCGGCCCGGGATGGGGGCACAGGGGGAGCACGGCTCGGGATGGAGGGGGGGTACAGCCTGGGATGGGGCGGCACATAGGGAGCGCAGGCCGGGATGGGGGGCACAGTCCAGGATGGGGGGACACAGGGGGAGCGCAGCCTGGGACAGGGGTGCCCACCCTGGGAGAAAGACCAAAACCGTCTCAGCCAGGACGGAGCATCATCACGGGCCTCTTCCCTGCTCTCTCCCCACCGATCCGTGGCAGGTCCAGGGAAGGGGCCGTGACTGTCCCCAGACACATGGCAATGGGGTGCTGCAGGTGCATCCCACACTGGTGCCGCAGCCCGGGGCGCTGGGGCACACACAGGTCCCCAAAACCACGCACGCATGGGCACCCCTCCATGTCCTTAAGCTGGGTACTGCCACCTCTGCCTGATGCTCCCAGGCAAGGTGGCTGTCACCCACCCCCTGGGTGATGCCAGCTCAGAGGGAACATTGGGGCTGGTGTTGCACCCCGTCCACATGCACGCCTCTCCCTTTGATGCCTCACAACCAATTTGTCTCCCCCTTCATCTCCGAGGGCTGGGGCCAAACCAGCAGAAAAATCAAAGGGAAAGCGCAGATGGCACCCAGGCTCGGGGACGGCAGCCCGGAGCGCTCCCCTTCATGCCAGGCAGAGAGGGGACGGCGAGAGGGGGACGCCAGGCTGCAAGACGTGGACCCTGGCTTCCCTTTTGCCCGTGCTAGTCTAAGGGCAGCAACTTCATCCCAAAACCACGAGGGAAGGCGGCCCTTGGGGCTGGGGCACGGCTTAAGGATGCGGGTGGTTTGGACCCATGTCCCTGCTCAGCTGCTTCCCAAAACGCCCCCCTTTACCCTTTCATGGTGTCCTGCCCGCTCCCAGCCCCACAGCACTGCTGGCTGGAGCACGGCACAGCTGCCAGGCTCTGAGCCACGACGGCAAAGGTGGCGCTGGGGCTGTCCCTGGAGAAGGATGGGGACGGGAAGTGCGTGGGAGCTGCGTCCCACCAGTGCCGACCCCCCAGGACAGCCCCGGGCTTTGCCTTCACACCCTGGGTTCACCCAAGCTCCCCTGCCCCTCGTGTCCACAGCCCCCGGGCGCAACCTGTGCCATTCCTCTAGCATTAATAAAGCCATTAATTAATTAATAGTTTGGAGAGATGGCTCAGAAATGCCACTTCGCAAGCGAGCTGGAAGCGCCTCAATTCGGATCACGGCGATAAGCGGGCTCAAGGAGGCAGAAGACATTTTAATGCCAGGGCGGCTGTTTAATACAGGCAAATCCTCCCCGGATCGCTTCTGAAGCCCTGTGCACACTGAGCACAGGCCCGCAAAGAAAAAAAATGCAGTGGATGAGCTGGGTTTCCCAGGAGAACAGCCCAAAAGGGGAGCAGAGAAGCCCGGGCTGCCACGGCAGACAGAGCCGCCTTTCATTACAAAGGGCCGGGAAGCGGCTCTGAGCCGCCAGCAACACCGACACGATGCAAGAGGGGATTTTTCAGGCTGATGCAGCAACAAAGGCAGTTAAATCTAGCCAGGTAAGAGGCTTTCGAGGTTAGCTGGCTGTTCCCACAGCACAGGCTTTTTTCTTTCTTTCTTTTTTTTCTCTTTTCTTCGTCTTTCTTTTTTCTCCCTCCTTTTCTAGGAGGAATTATTTTTGGTAATCCGTGCGTTGCTGCTCGTTGGGCGCTGGAGCAGAAGTAAGCAGGTAAGCGGCACTTTCATCCCCAGCCCGGCTTCCCACCGCGGCCGGGACTCCAGCGAAGGGCTTTGAGCCTCAAAGGGAAGCGGCGAGGCTGGGCCAAGGCAGCTGGAGCAGCACTAAGCTCGCGGCAGCTGGGAATTGCTTATTTTTTTTGATTGAAGTGATGGCAGCGGAAAGCTACCTGGAGATGAGCAGCTATCACACCAAATGCCTGCTGCACTGGCGGAGGCTGGGTGCCATGAGGCATCGCTGGGTGGTTCGGGGTGCTGGCACCCACCCGGGGGCAGAGAGCAGGGTGCACCCACCACCTCCTCCTGCCTGGAAAGGTCGGGAGGACGGGGGCATCCCCGGCACCGGGGGGGCAGAGAGGTGACCTTGCTGTGTGAAGCAGGGCCTGGGCGCTGCCTGGGGTGGCATCCGCTGCCCGGCCACTCCTGGCAGGGCAGAGGGGTCCTGGGAGTGGGGAAAGCCGCCCATGACACACATGTCCATTGGTCCCCAGAGAGCCCAGCACCCTTGCATGGGGAGAAGCGGGTGCTGTGGTCCTAGGGCAGGAGGATGCTCCCGTCGCCGGCTCTGCAGGGATCCTGGGTGGTTCGGGCACCTCGGTGGGGTATTTTGGGGATGGACCAGGATGGAGCCCAGACCTTGAAGCCTGTTGGAGGCCAGGAGGGTGTTTCCGGAGGGATCTGTGTCCCCAGAGACCTGCACACCAGCTCTGGTCCTCCCTGGGGAAACACCCTGGGCCAGGGTGGGCTTTGCCTTGGACGGCTGCCTTCCCGTGCTTCGGCCGGGTGGAGGATGTGCCAGCGGCCCGTGACTCAACACCTTCTCCCGGCGCTTAGCATCAGCAGTTGGGACATGAAATGAACCCCAAAGGCTGTAACGAGCTGAGCAGGCGGAGGCAGCGCTGGCTCAGCGAGCTGTGCCACAGCGTGGGGAGCTGCGGCCCCTCGCCGTCCTGGGGCTGAGCCTCAGGATGTGGCCATGACAGGGGGTGGCCATGACTCATCTCCCTGATAGAGCTCATCATCTCGTCTTCCTTCTAGTGGAAGCTCCTCAGACATCATCCCACCGAGCCCAGAAGACCCTGCGGTGATCCAGCTGGTGCAATGATGCCGTTGCACAGGCTCCATCCATCTTCTCGTGATGCCTTTTGCATCACGTCAGGCCACGTGGTGACCCAGCTGTGCTGGGATGGTGCCACGCAGCCTGTGTGCCCGCACCCCACTCCGGTTAATGGCGCAAGGAGCGCACCCCACCATGCCGTGCCACCCAGCACCCTGCCCCTGCCCAGGGACCTCGCTCCCTGCCTCAGCGTGGGGCGAAGGCAACGGAGGATTTGTCTTCCTCCCCATCCTCCTCCTCCTCCTCTCCCCCTGCCCAGCCGGCATCCGCCACTGCAACAAGATTAAACCAATTGCACCGTTATTTGTTTCATATTTAATAAGGGCTTGAGGAGCAGATCTCCCAGCAAGCCCCTGCTATCAATCAAATCTGCACAGAGTCCCCCTTCGCGCCCGCCTTTCCAAGAAGAAAGAAAACAAAATTGGACTAATTTATTATTCATTCCTTCATTAAGTCCGTATTAACCAGATATATTATAAAGGAAAACAGGATTGCGCCTTTTGATCAGCAAACTCTCTGCTCATGAATATCCATGAGGCTCCCCCCACCCCGGCACCTCTCCCGCGTGCGGAGCAAGCCAACGGCGGGTGCCAACGGCGGGTGCCGGCGCCAGGCTGGGTCCCGGCACACAGCAAGGCTGGGAAGCTGCTCTCGGCTCTCTCTGCTCGCACAGCGTTGGGGAGCGGCTGCGCCGTCTGCGGGGCTCCGGAGCTCAGGCCACCCGTGGGTGCCCACAGCTGGAAGGGGGAGGCCGAGCCCCGCTGGGGGCAGGGGGCTGATGGGGACATCCTAGGGGGCACCGGGGCGATGGGCTCCCCTCCCACCTGCCTGGGGCTGAGCAGGGAGCCGAGCAGGTGTTGTTTCCGCGGCGTGAAAAAGCAGCATATGTCCCCGGTTTGCCAGCGCGCGGTGGCAGGCGGCGATGCCCGCGGCTCCCTCGACGCTGTGGGAAGACAGAGCGGGACCCCGAGGTGCCAGCGATGCCCTGTGGGACTGGCACAGGACCGGGGCAGCGTGTCCCCGGGCTCCCTGGGGCACCCTCCGCGAGCCCTTTGGTCCAGCCCAGGGAGGATGGGCTGGGGCAGGACCGGGGCCCCGGGGATGCTGTTGTAGGGACCGGCTGGCACCAGGTCGTAAGCTCACAGCAACGCGCGCCCGAGCGAGCCAGCAGCATCTCGGGCAGCGGCAGAAGGCGGGAGAGCCACATCCCGGCCCAGCGGGGGTGGTGGATCCCAGCTGAGCCCAGGAGGTGCTGCTCCCTGCAGCAGCAACAGGCGCACACGGAGAGATGCCGGGCGGCACATCCGCACGGATGCCTGTGCACCCATGCAGTCCAGCCGGACCTGAAAATAGGTTGGTTTAAAAAATGCATCGCTTTGAAGTTATGTAAATGAAAGGCAGTGGCAAACAGAGCACGCTGGCAAAAGGCTCCTTTTTTTTTTTTTTTTTTCCCCTCCTCGCCAGCTTCCTCCGGTTAAAATTGGGTTGCAATTCATTAATAAAGGAACAGTTGTACTGAATAAGCTCCCGTGCTTAAATCAGGACAGAGAAGGGTAATTAACCCAGCTCCAGTCTGATGTGATGGAAGAGGAAAATGCTCTTCTGTTTTGGTCCCTTCTCTTAAAAGCCCGCCGCGTTCTCCCGGCCTCTTGGGAACGGAGTCGAGCTTCTTATTTAAAAATGAAGCTTGCAGCCTGGTGGAGCGGGTTCATGTATATATATAAAAGCTGTCATGATGATATTTTATTCATACCCCTCTTCCCCTTCCCTTTGCTTGGAAAATCCAGGAGCAGCCAGCAGGCAGCTTGGAGAGAGAGACAGCAAGAATCCCCTTTTAAAAATAAATTACAGATGCAAGTCACATTAGTTGAAGCCCCATGAGGCGGCAGATTCCCGAGCACCGGGGCTGGCACCAGCGGCTTGGCCAGCCTGGACCGGGCACAGCAGCTCCCCACCTCGAATGCCACCCCTGGGGAGCGGGAGGGGACAGGCGGGGTGGCTTTGGCACTGGGGTTACGCCGCTGATTTATGCGAGCTGAGGATGTGGCCTCGCTTCTCTAATTGGAGCTAGCACCTAAATTACAGCCTGATTACAGATGGGGCCACGAGGAGCTCCCACCAGCAGGTCCCACGGGCAGGATTCAGCCCACCATCCCTGGCTCGAGGCGAGGGGGCTCCTTCTCCACCGATATTTTTGGGGCCGAATTCGCCACCTATCCCCGCGGTGGTTTGTCCGGGTGAGCTAGACACCGTCCGGCCACCATCGAGGTGACACGCTGCTCTGCATGTTGATGCAGCATCCCTGCGGCTCGGCGCTGCTCTGCCCGGCCTTGCTCCCCCCTTCCTCCGCCACCGCTTTCTCACCTGCTGTAAAAATAGCCAGCTGGTTGCGTGGGAAGGCAAACCGTATTTTGGGTGGTCTCGGGGCAGGGAAGAGCTGCCCACAATGAGGGGGTTGGATTTGCTGTGCCGGGGCAGAAGGATCCTGCAAGGCAGAGCTGGACAGCATGGTCCATTGGAACTGGGAGTGCTGCAGGAGGGTCATGGCATGCTGCGAGAGGCAGGAGCTGCTGAAGTCCCCATGGGACCAGCCACGGCCCCATCGGCATCTCCTCTGCTCCTGCCGGGGTGAGCTGCGGTGACCTCCCGGAGGGATGCGGCCAGCACCAGCGCTGCGCAGAAGGATCCCCACGATGGGGACGTGCGGGAGCAGCCCTCAGACGGGGACATGCAGAAGCACCTCTGCAATGGGGACGTGCAAGAGCACCCCGTGACAGGGACGTGCAAGAGTCTGGGTAACAGGGAGATGCAGGAGCATCCTGTGACAAGGACATGCTGGAGCAGCCCTGCAACGGGGATGTGCAAGAGCATCCCTGTGACAGGGACGTGCAGCAGCATCCCTGTGCCGTGGGGCTGCCTGGATTCCCGCTGCAGCCTGCCTGAAGGGCTCTGCCCCGAGCACGGAGCCGGAGCAGGGGTGGCACTGCCCCATGGCACCACTGCCCCCACCCCCCTCAGGGACCTCCCTGGGGACCTTCTTCTCCATATTTCTTCTGCTTCACTCCCCGTGTCCTGTGCCTGTTTCCTGCCCGCCTGTAGCCCTACCCCAGGGGATTCCAAGGCTGCAGTAGTTTAATTATCCAGGTTGATTCCCAGTGCACAGGGGATGCTGCACCCTGCCGCGCCGTGAACCCATCGTACACCCCGTGAGCGGCCGGGCTGGCACCGCCGGGTACCGACGTGGAGGAGCAGGAGCATCGCTGGGGCTCATCCTCCCCTGCCAGGTGCCAGCGAGCCTGGAAATCCTTGGCAGGGCAAGCTGGGACCCTGGGGCTGGAGGAGGCGTGGGGCGATGCTGGCTGGCCCTTTTGTAGCAGAGATGCTTCTGGTGAGGAGGAAAAAAAAAAAGAGAAATCAGTGTTTGTTTCTTTTGGAGAAGATTGCTCTCTGCACGCTCCTTGTATTTAGTTATTATTAAAGGGTTGTTTTGCTGTCAGTGAAAGCCTGCAATTACAGGCTCTCTCTTTTTTTTCTGGCTGTCACTACTATTCCCCATGAATGCATTGCCCACAATTTTAGTATGTCTGCATTTCAATGTAAAAAAAAAAAAATGTTGAGATTTGGGCCAACACTTTTCAAGTGCGCACGGCTGGTTTCAAACTCCTCCAATTGTTCCCCCCCAAAAAACCATCATCTGTGGGGCTCGGACCGGAGCAGGATGTAGCTGAGCTCTAGCAGGGGCTCATTGCTCTTTTCCCCCTCGCTTGCTCGACCCATATACCTACAGGCAAAAAGCTCGCAGGAATCCCACCAATGCCAACGCCATGGCCAGGAAGCCAACACTGCCTCACACCCTGCTCCCGTGAGCGCTGCAAGGGAAAAAAAATATACTATTTTCAATGAAGATCCTTATAAATTTCCCTTGGTCAAATAAATAACAGCTGATGGCTTGGGAACACGCTTCATGTCCTGCATCTGTCCGTGGCAGCTCCGCATCGTGCCTCCCCTGCCCTGCATCCCTTCCCTGGCCCCGTGAGGCACGGGACATCCCCAGCCGGAGCCAGCATCCCAGCGGGAGCCAGGGATGCAGCAGATGGGGCAGACTGGGCTCTGCCAGACCCAGAATCCTCGTCGTGCCTGGAGGAATTCCCCCGAAGTTCATGGGGACACAGCTCCTCTCTCCAAAACCCTCCTCCCCACTGTATCACCGCTAATCTAATGTGGCTAATTTTAAACGAAGCTGCCCTCCCTTGACATGCATCTCCCCGTGGCATTGAAATTAAATGTAGGCTGTAATTTGGCATTTGAGAAGCGAAAGGGATGGTGGCCCTAAGGGAAAAGATAACAGCTTGGCTGTTTGTGTTAAATAGCTGTCTGCGAGCTTCAAACTGCAGCCGGAGATTCAGCTCCTCGCCGGCGGGCAGGCTGCCAGCCGCCGGCCTGCTTTTTGGCTACGGCTCCTTTGCAGCAGGAAGCTCGGTGGGGGGGATCTCAGCCCTGACCCCCCCACCGCATCTCACAGGGCATCTGCTTTTTCCCCACCCTCCATGGCTTCTGCTAAAACTGTCTCGCGGGCTCCTCGCTCCGGCAAGGGTGGGTGTCCAGGGGGCACGGCCAGCGGGCAAGCACCAGAGATGGATGCACAGTCCTGGGGAAGGAGGAGCGCGCTCCTCCGGGGCACCCGGAAACCTGGCATGGGGCAACACAGCCTGGCAGGGCCATCCCCATTGCATGCTGCGCATTGCATGCTGCGCGTTGTACGCTGCCCGGTAAGGGCAGCCCGTAAGGGATGTCCTCATTGCACCTTGCACCTTGCATGTTTCACGTTGCACCTTGCACGTTGCATGGCGGTGGCAGCCCATCAGGGACGTCCCTGTTGCACATTGCATGCTGCACATTGCGTGATGGGGACAGCCCATCAGGGACGTCCCTGCTGCATGTTGCACCTTGCACCTTGCACCTTACCCCTTGCACGGTGGGGCCAGCCCAGCAGGGACGTTCCCATTGCCCACTGCACGCTGCACAGTGGGTGCTGCACAGCCAGGGAGGAGGGACACACGGGGTGACAGAGGGCGGGAGCACCTCGGGTGGCACTGTCCCTTGTGCCAGGCCCGGGGACAGCACCAGGCGAAGGTAAAGGCTGATGTTGCGCTGAGCAGGGAGGAGCTGCCACCAGCCCCAGCAAGCTTGAACCCTGTTTGCAATGGGAAGCGTAACCTCGGCCGCCACCAAATGCTGCACCAGCACAGGCTCGCAGTCGGCGACGCTGGGATTTGGCCTCGGCATGGCACAGAGGTCCCTAGAGAGGCTCCAGCCCCCGGCACTCCTCGTGGAGGAAAGCTGCCTGGCACCCGAGGACTTTGCTTTAAATAAAACTTTGCTCTGCTCAAATCAAATGTTTCTCTTGGCCTGAAACAAAAATTAATTCTAATTTCAAGCTTGCTATTTTTTTATTTTAATGGATGTTGTTAATAAAAGGGAGACTTTGAGATAGTCATTTCCAGCAGCAGAACACGCCTGTTTTGGGGGCAGTTTGTTTTAAACCGGATAAATTTGCCAAGCTGGGGGGAATTTGCCTGTGCTCCCTTTGCACAAGGTTCCCTCTGGCTGGGGGGTGCCTGCCTGGGCCAGGGACCCCCACCCCCAAAACACCTTTGCAGGGGACACCGCGGCAGTCAGGGGCTGGCAAGGGATGGGGAAGAGGCAAACGTCCCCGCGGCCAGAGCTGGCTGCAGCCTGGGGACGGGACTCTGCAATGGGGCGGGTGACCTGGTGCACCCCAAAGCCCCCCAGCTCCCACGGGAGACCCAGCCCACCCACCACCCCCTCCATCCCTCTGCCCTCCTCTTCCGTGCCCGCACTCAGTTGCCATTTCCCAGGAGCCACTCGCCCCTCCCAGCCCTTTGTACAGCTCGCCTCCATCCTCCCCTTTGTTTAGCATTTTAATTATTTTAATTACCTTGTTTGCCAGCTTATCGCGGTGCTCAAACCCATCTGCGTGCGCGCAGGCAGACACACAGACTTTTATCTCCAGCCCGCCGTCAGCCCGATTAGCATTTTTTGCTCCGGCGTTTGGTAGAGGGAAGTTGAAATTAGCATTTCTGCCTCAGCCAGTGGGGCAGGCGTCGCCACCGTCCCTCGCCTCGCAGGGTCACTTCATTCTTCCCAGAAGAATGGGACTAATTTATCTCTCCTCCCTCGTAACCATTTCAAATGAGAGATTTAAAAAATAACAAATATAAAGCCCAAGCAGGGGGCGATGCCTGTGGGGTTTTCCCTCCCCAGGGAGGTGTTGGTGCCCAGGTGAGATGGGTGCCGTCCCTCGGGAGCACCATTGGGCCACCAGGAGCAAGGTGTCTTTGGAAAAAAGCTTCTTTCTGTTAAATTTAGCTGTCAAAATGCTGCTTGGTGCGGGAGGCGGGGGTCAAAGGCGGGGATGCCGGACCCGATGGCGAGCGGGAGGGGATGGGAACGTGGTCGGGGGCTTCAGCCCCTGATTAAAACATCCATGTTGTTACAGTGGCGGGTGCTTTTTGGGTGGGCTGCACGGCTGGAGCCCCCCGCTCTTCTTCAGGGACAAATGACAGATTTCACCGCTGGAAACGCTTTTCCAGCATCTTAGCACTACTTAAATGCCTCTCCCAAAGAGACTCGGCCACCAATAAATCTGTATCAGCTCACCTTCAAACGCACTTCGGTGCCCTATTTTCTCTCCACAACAACACAACAGCAGCCCCGGTTTTGGAGACGGCCGCCAGCCCCCCCGGCTGGGCTCCCCTGAGCGACCCGAGACCCCTTGTTCCTGCAGCACAGCACGTTATACGTGTGCCGTGAGCTGCCCCCGGAGGACCTGCCCGTGGGGAGGGGGACGTAGTGAGGGTGTTGCGGGGGACAAGGCTGGGTGAGCGGTGGTCCCTCAGGGGAGGCCGGGGTGCCCGGGGGGCCCATGGGTGCCCAGCTGTGCCATGGCGTGAGCAGAGTGGAAAACATCCCGTGGAGTGGGGCTGGGGAGCCAGGAGCCCCATGTCGGACAGGACATCTGTGGGGACAGGACACCTCATGGGGACAGGACACCCCATGGGGACAGGATGTCCTGTGGGGACAGAAAAACCTTCAGAGAGAGGACCCCCATCCAGGGAAGGATGACCCCTGGGGACAGAATGTCCCTTGGGGACAGGACCCCCATCCAGGACAGGACATCCCTCGGGGAGAGGATGCCCCCTTCCAGGACAGGATGCCCCTTAGGGACAAGACCCCCATGCAGGGCAGGATGTCCCTGGGGGACAGGACCCCCCTTGGGGAGAGGATGCCCATGCAGGACAGGATGTCCCTTGGGGACAGGACCCCCATCCGGGACAGGATGTCCCCTGGGGACAGAAATCCCCCTGGGACAAGGACACCCCCGGGTACAGGATGCCCCCCAAGGCTGGCTCCTTTGCTGCCAGGGGGTGCTGGGCAGCCCCACCAGCGACCCTCAGAGCCCTCCCCGCTCCCGCCACCTGCTTCTAAACCCTCCTTTAAACACTCAACACACTTTAATGTGTGAATAAAAGGCCTTGTGCTTCTGATTTGAGTCATCGGGGAGAACAGGGTGAATTAACCAAATTCCAGATCAGGAGAAACCTCCCGAAAGCCTGCGTGCCTTCCCCACACCCAGCAAAATCCTTTATGACCCAGGAAAGGCAATAAAGACCAATTTATTGGTCCTAAACCCGTTAAACAAACCAGCCAGAGGCGAACAAGCATCCATCACCCTGGAGAGGCTTGAAGGAGGCAGGCAGGGGGTCCCGTGGGACGGGGTGCAGGGACAGCGGCCCCAGCAGCCAGGGACCTGCCGCAGCTCCGCACTGCAGCCTGCACCGGGAAAGCAACAGGCAAGTGTTTTGCCGAGGTTTGGGCAGTGATAACTTAATGAGGAAGAAATTAGAAATAGAAACTTTATTAAAATAGCAGTAGGACATCATCCCACCGAAGCGATGGGATGAGAAGCCATGGAAGGTGTAGGGACGAAACCCAAGGGAAGGTAATATCTGACATGGCACCGTTCATTGAATCTGCTTGGGTGAGGAGGAGGAGGGTGAGGAGGAAGGGCTGCCTGACTGCCTCGGCACAGCCCAGTGCTACTTGCTGGGGAGGACGGGCTTGGCTGTGCAGTGACAGTGGTGGCAGGGCAGGTGAGAGAAGAGCACCGGCCCCAAGGTGTCCAGCCATGCCGTGCCGTGCCGTGGGGGACAGCCACTCCATTCGCAAGCACGTCACGAGCTCAGCTGCTCCGCTGCTGCTGGAAAGCGCAGCGAATTTGATCTATAATTTAGAGAGATGTCCGTCTGGGGAGCGGCTCGACAAGCCTGGGAGAGTGGCGCTGCCCTCTTGGCTCTCGCTCTTCTTTTAATTTAAAAAATCTTTACATCGAGGGACAGTATCAATAAGGGCCGGTGACAGGTGCCATCACCTCCCTACCCTGCCACCGCCACCCCCCTTGGCTGGCCACAGCGGGTCCCTGCACCCCGCTTTTAGCCTCCCTGGGGCACAGTTCAGAGGCGCTGGCTCCTGCATCTTTAACTCGGGCTGTCGGGACGCGCTTTCTTGGGAAGCCCCCGGAGAGATGCTGCATCCACCAGGGCCGGGCCGGATGATGCTGGTTGCTGTGGAAACAGCAGGGCCGGATCCAGGGACCGCAGCATCCTCCCTGCACCCGGGACCAGCTCCTCTCGCCCAGTTTGCAGCGGGAGAGCATAGGATGTGGGAGGGCATTGGGCTGTCCCTGTCCCCAGCCTGCTCCAGTCCCATCTTCCCCGGGGACCAGTGGGGTCACCCTGTGCCACCCCACCCGTGTTGTGTGTGGGGTGTTTCCTCGCACGGGGCTCCCAGGATGGGAGATGATGCGCTGGACCTTGGCCACCCCCTCTCCTGTCAGCCACCTGGGGGGCCAGATCCAGCCCTCCCACGGGGCACCGCATGGCACAGCCTGGCACTTCCAGGCCGTCATGCCCCAGGAAAGCCTTCTGCACCGGCACCAAGACTTCACCCACCCGGTGCACCGCCACAGGCTCTCCTAAATGTCCCCCAGAGCTGGGGGAGGTGGGACACGGTGAGAAGCCACACCGAGGCCCCTGTGAGCATAGCCAAACCCCGCCGCTTGCCAGGCAGGTGCCCAGTGGGTGCCAGGCTCCCACCCATCCCAGGCTCATCCCCGCTCCGCTCACGGGCAGCTCAGCTCGTTAGGGATGCCGGGATGATGGAGTATCCTGCTGGAGCAGAGGAAGCCAGGCAAAACCTCTCCATCCATCAGGGTCCCCACTTTCTGCCAAGCGCATTAGGGGATAATTAAGTAAAAATAGGCCTTCAGACCAGTGTAGCTCATTAAGGGCTAATTAAGTTAATTAGTGCCAGGTGTGGATTGCAGCGCTTGCGCGTGTGGCTGTTGTTTGCTGTAATTGCATTTTCTCAACAGCTTCCTCCGCCAGGCTGGAGCGCAGCCAAGGAGGAAGGTATTCAGTGCCCTGCTGTTGGTGCAACACCGAGCGGCTGATGGGCACCAAATGATGGCACCGCACCGCGGGCAGTTAACCCTTCTCTGCCCGTGCCCCCCAGGGCGGGTCTCCCACCCCGAAGCCAAGGCTTGGCCGTGGGGCAGCGTGCGCAGCCCCTGCCCATCCCTCCTGGTGTGGTCCCCCTGCCTGCACACAGGGGAGGGATGAGAACGTTTGCCATAGTGGTCCCCAAAAGCAGCCAGGAAGGCGGGGGACAGCGGCAGGCAACATCTCCCCTGGGCCCAGCAGCGTCACCGGGACCGACATCTCTGAAGGCATTTGAAGGCAAATACAGTCAGGGATGAAGCGGCAGAGACAGCTGAGCACGCTGGTCGTGTCGGTGCTGGCAAGTGAAAGAAGGAAGGCAGAGAAAAGGGTGGAGAGGATGAGAGAAAGGCGAGAAGAAAGCATGAGAGGGTGAGGAGAGAGCTGCCAGGCTCTGATCTCCGCTCTGCGCACCCAGGAGCAATTAGAGCTACTCTGCCTGTGCCCTGCGGAGACACTGGAGGGATGAAGATGTGACAAAGACCAGGCTATTTTTTGCTGAGGTTACTGTCACTAATAAATGGAGACTGTCCCTTGCCACGTGTTCCTGCTCCTTCCAGCGTCTGGGCATTTGGCATCCTCCTCCGAGCGCAGCCCCACCGGTAGCTCCCTGCTCGGAGCTGACCTGCGCTCCCTCCGGAGAAGTCAGACTTGGAAACAATCCCATGAAATATGGCTGGCAGCCGGAGAGGGGATGGAGAGGCCGCACAAGCACCGGTAGCTCTCCCCCCATCCCTCTCCCCAGGCCATGAATCAGCCCCTGCCAAGGCAGGAGCTGGGCAGAGGGCCCCATCCATAACCCGGGATGGATGCTGGGGAGCACAGCCGGCATCCCGGGGGGCTGCTTTACCTGCGCCCCCCGGCCAATGGAAAGTTACTGCTGCCTGCGCCTCTGTGGCAAACGCGATGGGGTAAAGGGGGCTGGAGGGGAGGCAGGAGGAGAGCTGGGTCCTTGCATCCCTGCCACGATTTCTCAGCACCAAGATAATTGCCTGCTGGTGACAGCTGAGGTCAGGCATGACGGATACCTCGGGAAGAGCTCCCGGCTCCGAGACCTCCCTGCAGCAACCCAGTCCAATACCGGGGCTGAGATGCAATTTTCCCAATCTCCCCCAGCGCAGGCTCTCTCTGGGTGGATCAGGGTCCAGGAGGTGATCCTTCGGGCATCCCTGTCTTCAAACGACACACAGCCCCATCAAACAGCCTGTCGCACGGGCTGTGACCCCCAGGGAGGGATGGGGAGTAGTAGGGTACCAAGCCTGAAGCCCTGGAGCTCCCATGGGGTGCGGTGAGAGTGCCCAGGCAGGAGCAGTGCCCACCCGGGGGTCAGTGGGGCACAGACGGATCTGCTCCTGCCCTTTATGCCTCCATGACCAAAGGAGGCTTTTCCGCCTTCCTCTCCCCGCTCCCTGCCACCCTATCCTGACACACCAGGGATGTGTGGAGCACCAGGCAGCCCCACTTCATCCGCTGCGGGGAAGGGGCTGGGGAGGGGATGTCCTGCAGCCCCCTCGGATGGCCGGGGGGGCTAGTGGGCACGTCCTGGTGCTGGCAAGGGCTTCGTCCCTCCCTTTGCACTGGGCTTGCTGCAGCGGGGCTTTGCTTGCCTGTCCCCCTGCTCCTCCGGCACTAGGAGCGGGGCAGGGCGGGAGAGCTGCACGTTGGGCACAGAGAGGCCAGGCCGAGACACGGAGCATGATGCCACCAGCCTGGCACCCACGGGAGTGAGCATGTGCCCAGGCAGGCAGGAGCAGGCAAGGAAGCAGGCAGGCAGCGCGCACTGAGGCAGCTCCGCAGCACCCTGGCTGCCCTCTCCCCGGAGCCGGGTGCGGAGGCTGACAGGATCATTACAGCCGCTATCTGGGCTCACCGGCTCGTCCCTCTCCCCTTCGCCTTTTGCATAATGGATAGGCTGTGAGTAATGGGAAATGGCAGCCCAGCCGCGCTTGCTGGCAGCCCCTTAATGAAGAATATGGAAATCTCATCAGTCCAATCAGGCCAGCAAATGAAACTGCTTTCCCCCGCCGATGTGAGCAGAAGGCTAACAACCCGCACTCCCCGGCTCCATCCCTCTCCCAGGAAGCCCCCCCTTCCCCTTTCCGTGTTGACAAGCGAGCTGTGAACTTCATTTTTTCTGGCAAGCAGAACCCCAGCTCGTCTTCCTTGCCCCCCTTCCCCGGGCTTGGGCCAGCAGGTATTCCTGGCCTGAGCCTTCCTCTTGCTCCTGCAAGGGCTTCGCTCCCCACCCGTGGTGGTGTCACCGGATGGGTAACACCATCTGCAGGTGTCACCCACCCCCGGCTCCTGGTCCTCCCTTGTGTCCTCCTGCTGTTCCTGAGCCTCCCAGCATCAACTTTGACACAGCTGCAGGCGCAATCTATGTCCCGTTGTGGGGATGTGGGACACGCGTGGTCCCCCAGCCGCAGCCACCTGACACCACTGTGTTTGTGCAGGCACTGGGGTCCCTGTCTGTTGGTCTCATGTCCCACGAGTCCCAGCACAACCAAGCTCCATGGACTTGTGCCTTCTCCTGCGGGGACACCTGCAAGGAGCTACAGCACGGAGGAACCACTGTTTCCTCTCTCGTCTCCCTTGTCCATCACCCATAGACTTGAGCCTGGTGTAGAGAGGACAGGTCCATCTCCACTTACCTGCTGCAGCATGCACCATCGCCAAGCAAGACCTCCAGCTATGACACCTGCACAGTGATGCCTCCAGTTTTGCCAGAATTGGAGCATCTTTCAAGAAACTATACACCTCAGTCACACAGGGACCACCTTGCTAGGAGCTGGAACCAACACCCCCCTCCAAACACACCCCGCTTTGGTGTCATCTGCAAACTTGATGTGCCTTTTGTCTCCTCCTCCCCATAAGTGTTCTCTTGGTCCTGAGCAGCCTGGAAGCACGCGCAGTTCATGTCCTGCGGCTTTTGCAGTTGCTCTGGGCTTCTGAGCTGTTGTCTTCATGGAGCTGTGAAATGCTGTCCTTCAACTTGGCTACCATGGTGGCCTCGTAGTTTGGCTTGTGTGTCTTGGTAGGATGTTTAGCTGAGAAAGCCAGGCCTTGTCCATAGTGGGACAGAAGATGTGGTCAGTACTGAGATCTTGGTCCACCCTGGCATCTGTAGAAGGATGGTCACCTTGGATAAGGACCTGAGGGATACAGGCTCTGCTCTGCCTCGGACTCCCTGCACAGGCTGTTTGCCCAAAATCTGCACCGAGACTTCATAGCTGGATTTGCTGGGTCCAAAACGTGGCTGAAAATAGGTGTTTGCACAGCACCTCGCACCAGCAGGTCCTGACCTCCACAGCAGCATCCTCTGGCCTTTGCAGCACTTGGGGCAGGGGAGAGCAGCAGCATCGTCCCCTGCATCTGTCTGCTCCATGGGCAAAGGCAGGAGGCTGGCAGGGAAACAGCCGCTCGCTGGTCTGGGGGAATGTTTAATTGCTGGCTTTCATAGCCAGCATGTAGCTCCTAAACTGATGGTCTGCTTCAGCTGTGAATTTGCCCAGAAGCACCGAGGTGGGTATATGTTTTAATAAAATCCCAAGCTATGTATACACCCAGGGCACTCACCCACGCATAAATATATCCGTAGCGTATGCTCTTTGTACAGAGGAGGATGCTAGCTCAAGGCTGGAGGCAACCATTCGTTTTCATGAGTTATAAGATCATATCTGGAATCACCTCTAACAAGCCAAGATCAGTGCAGCGGCTAAGCTGGCGCTGGTCCCCGGCGCAAGCTGTTTGCACACACCAGTAATGATGTGAACGGGCTGCCGTTCAACGGGCTGATCAACATCAAACCATTGAAATTAAAGGCTGAGGAGAGGCAGAGCCATAAACATTTATTGCAACACTCCGCGTATCATCAGCTGCTGATTTGGAGGCAGTGGAAATGTGCAGCTGAAAGAACAGGATTTATCGGAGGCTGAGATGAACTGTCCTTGATGGATGGTTGTAGAAGGGAAACAATGTGCCAATGTGCCATCTCCAGCACAAGGCCATTCTTAAAATAAAGCGGGGGGGGGGAGTGCCTTTATTAACACTAATCTCTTACAATTTTAGAGCCCACACCAGCCGTCAGACCCAACCATGGCTGAATGAGAAAGCCAGCTTGAAGATGATGCACTGGAATATCCCAGAGGACTGGAAATCAAAATTGTGGTCTCTAAAAGCCAAATGTGTAATTTGCTGGAAAGTTGACACCGTTTCTGCTTTGTCTTGATGTGTTTTCCATTTGTTTGATCCCCTTTACATTTTTATCTCCGTTCTTCAGACAGAAAAAGCAAATCTAGGAATTTCTTCAGCTGCTCTCTCTTTTCTTCCCTATTTTTGCTGTTGCTGCAGTGACACAACTGAAGTTCATTAATAATGGCACTGACAATTTGCCTTTCAAACCAGAAGCACCTCCATCTCCTGCCACCCACCGAAGCAATGGATGCCCACCTTTGCGGGGGAGACACGCAGCTGCCGTGCTCCCTGCAGACAGCAGGTGAAGGCAGGAACCAACGGCGCTGGGAGCTCCGCGCTGCTGTAATCGAATTGTCTCCTGTCACCTCGGAGCACCCTGTAACGCTCCTCCAGCTAACGGGCTGGGAGGAGGAGAGTGCTGAGAAAAGCAGTGTCAGAAGAAAGCAGGACGAAAATAATTTGATAGATTTTTTTTTTTATTTTTTATTACATTGATCTGAACATTGAGGTTATGGATTGTTTTTTAAAAGGAAACTTCAGATAAAATCTCTCTCTCTCTCTCTCTCTCTGCTAGAAGTGATCCTAAGGAAATATTTCCATGCAAAAGTCTCTGACTTATAGATCATCCAAGGTGTTTTATGCACATCAAAGTACCTAATACTTGAAACAAGGGACAAACCCCATTTGACTGCATCAGATTTACAAACGGTTTAGCTTTGGCCGCATTCAACGTTTGCTGCAGGCCCCATGGAGAAGAACTGTCTGGTACCTCTGCATCTAAACCTCTCCTGGGGACCCCTGGGCATGGCTGGATGCAGAAAGGCTGCTGCTGTGACAAACTGGCCCTAATTTGCCCTCTAAAGAGGGGTGTCAGCATTACAGCTAACACCTTGTCAACGCTCTATGGCACTGACAGGACAAACCCACCTGGACTGCGGCAAGAGGGAATGCAATGACATCTCTGTCCCATCTGAGACATCCCTGACAGCCCAAAATTTAGTGCAACATTCATACCTCATTGGGCTCTTTTCTACCCCCTCGACACCAGCATCTCCGATGAAACAAGCTTCCCCATGAGCCTCTACTGTATCTCATTTTTCTTGCTCAAATGGGTTGCAGAAGGGACTTGCTTTTGTTTCCACCAACACAAAGCCAAAAAATAACCCCAAGGCTACATCAGTATGGGACGTGGGGTGCTGCAGAAAAATGGGTTTCCTGCTGCTTTTTGTGTCCTAAAGCCTATTAACTGGTACTCTGTCTCAACCACTTCTTGTTTTGCCTGACAGGTTAAGCCCGTGTTGGCTTGATGAGACATTAGCGGCAGAACTTCTCTTGTGCCAGCCTGCCACGATTCCCACTCCTAGAATTCAGATGTCCAGTGATTCGCCACTGTCGAAGGCAGCATTTGAAGTCGCTGCACCACATCTCCTCACTGAGGCCTCGATCGGACCCCATAGCCCTCTGTAAGACTGCTGTGAACTACGTCGAAACAAAATTGGTTTCTTCGAGATGAGGTTGGATGCAGCGAGTGACCAGGGCAGTGTGGGGGTGCAGGGATATCTAAGCAGAGATTTGCTGCCTGTTCTGCTGCTTTGGGCATTTGGCTTCTTGCTGCCCAGGTCCCTACGTGCACAGAGGTCCCTGCAGCACCCCCTCCTCCCTGGGCATCCCTGCTTCACAGACCTTCTCTCAGAAATGAAGCCGGTCATCCCACCTCTTTGTGAAGGTGAGAAGCAGCCCACAAGATACCTGCAAGGGCTGGGATGGGGTCTGGAAGGGGTCTTTTCCATAGGGCTGTGATGGTCTTGCCTTGATGCTGCAGGTCCCAAGAGCACTGGCCACATAGTGTCCTTTCCCAGAGTGGTGTGGGGCTGTAACCTGGGGCTGGAAGATCTAGGATCAACCCCGCTGCTATGTTTTCAGGTATAGGAGCAAATAACTTTTGACCAGTCACTTTGGGTGAAATCAGCCTCCTGTGATTTCTGCTGTTTAAAGGATTAGGACCCCAGTGCTGAACTCATCAGCCAGGATCTTCCTATCAGCAGAAGAGAGAGGGGCTGCTACAGAAGTTGAGTCTCCCTCTGCTCAAACACGTCTCAGGGTGAGACAAACCTCTCTTTCACAGAAAGCCTCAGATCAGACGGGCCGTGTTTCCGAAGAGGAATCCCTTCTCTGGATGTCTCTAGATGATTACTGGGGAGCCTTTCTGCTGGGTGGTGCGGCACGTGGAGGAAAAGGGGTAGCTGAAAGTTGACATCCTTCTCTCTATCATTGGCCTGGCCCCTGTGCTACTACTGGGTGAATAGTCGGAGAGGAGCTCACAGGGCCACTTACCAGATTGCACACTATGTCAGTTCTCCTTGTGTCTCAAACCTCCCCTAACAGAACTGCTTTTCCCCCTCCCTCTTGTGTCTTAAGGGTCCCTATCTCAGTCTTTGCTCTTCCTCCTGAGCTGGTCTTGCCTCCTCCCAGAGCCCTGTTCCCATCAGCAGTGAGAACTTCAGTCCCCATTCCTTCTTCTCGTCCAGAAGCAGATTTCTTCTGCTGCACTTCCTAATAGGGATCTATCTGTGAGTGCACCTGAGCCTGCTTCCTCCTACCTGCCCTGAGCCCTGCTCAGTCCCACGAGGAGGAAACATAAGAAACATGAATGCTAATGCTCCCACAAATGCAAGAAAAGGGACCTTTTCAGTATGGCTTCACATCTCAGGGGTTGCTCAGAAGCCGCTTTCAAGGACTTCAAATTGCGCAACGAAGTTTGCGGCTCTGCACCTTTTGAAAAGGAAAATAAATGCTCAAGTAACCTGCCCAAAAATGAGGGGTCAGCAGGCTGGTGTGAGGGAGGGGCGGGTGATGGAGGAGCAGTGGGAGAGTGCCTCCAGGCGCGTGATCCCTCACTGCACTGAATCATTAACCCCTGAAACACGTATATCAAACCCAGCTTGGGGATTACGCCTGTGGGCGTACTGTGTGATCCAGGAGGGCTCACCTTAGCAGCAGCTTTTGGAAAGGCCTTGCCATGACTGGACGATGGGAAGGAAGGGCTGCCGTATGTTTCTGCTTGCATTGACACATTTGCCCCATTATTCATGGCTGGTGTGCATTTTGCTTCCACTTGGTTCCCAGCTTACTTTATAGCTGGGTTTTCATGCCTTCGAGGCAAGCAGCATTGAAATGGTGCCAGAGTGATAGTCCTTTGCCAAGAGCCAACTGGGCATGCCCTGGGCTTTGGCTCTCGTTGGCGATAGTCCCAGGAGAAGGTGTCTGTGGTCCTCCATTGTCTGTGTTGACTCTCCTCTCCCCTGCCCAGCTCACTAATCGCTTTTTAAATCTATTTTTTTTAAAGTAGATGTGATGTCTTAAAGACAAATGTTATGAAAACAGGTGTCCAGGTCTTTTTCCTCCATCTTCTTCCAGTGCCAACTGAAGGGAAAAGCTACGATGTATGAGCTCACCTTTAATTAGACATCAGATAATCCAGCTGGGAGAGAGCAATACCATATAAATCCATCCAGGGCTAAAGAAAAGCTGCTACCAGTGCCTCTCACCATCCGTAAGACACTCAGTGTCTCTGCCAAGAGTTGCAGGCTCTTCTCTGCCACCAGATCAGCCGGGGCAGAGTCCCCCAGGATGGCTGAGCACTGGGGGAAGGAGGGGACAGCTGTGGGACGCTGCCCACAGCAGGAGCCACTCGCTTCTCCATGGGTCCTTGCCCAGCCAAGCAATGCTGACCTGGGCTTTATCTTCTGTTTATGCCCCCAGCAGAACTGAAGAAAACCCAACGCCCATCCTGCCCAGCATCCCATGGGCATGGGCCCACGCCTTTTGCTTTGCACGGTTGCCCTGAAAACAGAGCAGCGTGGGGCAGGGTACATCGGAAACAGCACTGCCTTGCCAGTAACAGGTCCTCAAAGTCTTCTGCCCAAACCGTGGACTTATTTGCCTTCTCCTAAGAGAGGTCTGAAGACCAGGAAGAGAGTGATGCTATGGGGTCCACCTCTGAAACGAGCTACCCAAACCCAGGCACAGGTCTGGTCAAGTCAGGAGAGAGTTTCTGCAGGGGGGGGTTGCTGCTGCTGGAGCTGCTCAGCAGCGCAGGGGGACAAGGCGAAAGACTTGCTTGCCTTTCCTCCGCAAAGGCACAGTTCGGACTGCGCCCACATTGCTTCTCCCCCGCAACAGAGCACCAGGAAGGTGCTGCTGCTCTCCCAGTGACTGGCACGAGGAAAGCAAACTGGCCGTCCTCCGCATTTGATATAAGGCTTTCCACAAACACCAGCTAATGGGAATTCCTCAGTGGTGTCCCTGGGAGCTTCAATATTGGATGTCAAGGCAGCCTTTTGTCTTCTCAGCAGGCAGTCAGACCTGATGTGCTTAACGCTTTCCAGCCTGAACCAGAGGGCGAGGGACTGAGCGTGGCAGGGTCTCGGAGTGGGCTGGGGGTCCTGTTCCGGCCCTTTGCCGTGCTTGGCTGCTCCGTGCCCCGGCCTCAGCTGCACAGCACTTCTGCTCCTGCAAACTCAGTGCACGTACATCTTCATTTTATCGGCAAGGTGCCTAGAGGATGGGGATCCAGGAGGACTGAATGTCTTGCAGCTTGGAGCTGGCAGGCACACAGGGCATGCTAAAGGGTTTTGTTCATGCCCGGTGAGAGCAGCTGTAGGCAGGAGTGGGTGAGCGGTGAAGTTACAAAAAGAAAAATAAGGAAACAAAAGGCGCGTTGGGGCAGGGGGGGTATGTTTGCATGGGGGAGGGCAGGAATTTCTTTTCTTTGCCTGAAAGTCTAAAGTGCCTTTCTTTAGTGCCTCTGTCGCTGCATGGGGCCTTGGTCAATAACATTCCTCCCTCGCCCTGCGGAAGGAGACGGGCCAAGCAAGACGCGGCTGAATGAAATTCCTCTCACCTCACCCCATAAACATCCCGAGAGTCTGGCCCCATTATGGCTGGGTACAAAAGTCTGGGTCCGAGGCCGAACAAAAGGATGGGGAAGAAAGTGCAGGTTGCCAGGGCAACGCTGTCCAGGCCGCCTGGTTTTATCAGCAAGGGGCCTGGGTTTTCTGCCTGAGTTACAGGAATCTGAGGCAATTTATTTCCACCGCAAGTCAGAGGCTTTAGAGGGCAGGCACGGCGAGGCTCTGGCTTCGCTTTTGGTGTGCTCGCAGCAGGGCAGGTGAGGTGGGAGCAAACGGAACGGTCTCCAGGGAAGCCGGGTACCCACGCAGCCAGCAGCATCCCGGGCGGCGCGGGCAGCAAAGCGATGCCCAGGGCATCTCCTGCAAAGGTTAATACAGAGTGGGGACCCTCTGGCAGGTCCATCCCACCTGCCTATTACAGGACATGGGCTCTGTCCCAGCCTCCTCTACAACACGCGGAGTCCGCTCATTCCTCTGTTCACTGAGTCCGTTCATCTCTGTTCACCGAGGATGGATTTACCCCTTTCTCCCTGCTCAGAGATCCCAGTGCCCCAGCAGGTTGGATTAAATTGGGAAAAGCTGTTTTTCAGTGGCTTGGTGGAGAGGGTTTTACAATTTAATCAGGACACACTTTGTTATTTTCCTTCCAGATGAAGGCTGGTGACTCCCAGGTCTAGCATTGTCCCCACTAGAGAGGATCTAGTCCATCCCCAGAGAGCATCAAAGTTGCCTCTGACAGGACTGGATTGCAGTGGGAATATCTGGGACACAATGCCTGTGGGTCAGAAGAAGCGGGACTACCAGGTCCCCTGGCATGGCATTTAGCAAAGCTAAGGTAAGACCTTAAAGCTCCCTGAGCCCCTAACTGAGGACTGGATCTGGAATGTGTTGGCCTCCCATTGACAAGGAAGAGTTCAGCTATGGGAAATCCAGTTCCAACTGGATCAATGTCCTCCCCTACCAGTTTTGGTGACAAGAGAAATGGTACTCTAGAGATCTGGAAGCAGTAAGGATAACATGGCAAGCCAAGCTGAGATAAATCTTACAAAGGATGTTATGACACAGCGGAAAATACCATTCAGGCATCAGTTCAACATAGTAAGTCTATCGGGCAGCAAAGATGTTCGTGATGTGGCTCCCAAACAGTCTGAAGGAGATGATAGTGCTGGCTGTAGGGTCAACATGCAAGACAGAGAATGAGGGTATAAAGCCTGAATGGTACAACAAAATAAGAGACAAAAGTCAGATACGTTGATGTGCTGCAGCCAGGACAAGCAGGTATTTGTGGTTTCCAAACAAACTAATGTGCCAAACTGCAGGTGTGGTGGCAAGGTTTCTAGAGGCAGAACCTCTCGCAGAAGAGAAAGAACCACACTGACGATTGTGAACGTAATACCCGTTCTTCCTTTGGTTTATTTTTTTACTGTGGGGCTTGGGGAGTTTGCAGGACAGGTCAGTAGCATGCAAAGACCTGGTACAAAACTTGCAGACCAGTATGGTTAAACCACTGGAGGAAAGCCAGCTCGACACGCCACGGAAAGCATTCAGCCGAGACAGCCTGCTCATCTCAATTTATCTAGACAAACTTTTAGACAAATGCAGCAAGCTGTGCTCAATGGAGTAACAGGGAAATTACTAATTAATCTGAAGATGATGGGATTAGTGGAAGAAATAGAAGTCGGGTACAGAAGCTGTACCCCTGGACAGAGGCAGTAGCAGGCTAGACAGAGTTCACCACTGGAGTTTCTCTGGAATCGATCCTGGGATCTGTCTTGTTTATTCTCTCCATGAATGATGTTGTCATAAGAAGTGGAAGCGCTTAGGTTAAGCCAGCTGATGACGCAGAAGGGGGAGGCATTGTGAATGCAGAGGAGACGGGAGATCAAACAGAAAGGAGCAGACAACCTTGAGCGCAGAGACGCAGGAACAAGTTGAAATTCAACAGCATGAAATGCAAGACTAATCACAGGGTTGGGGTTTTTTTGTGCTAGACAGGGAGTGTGTCAGTTGGACATGGCTGAGGAGGAGGTGAACTTAGTTGTAGCAGTCATGAGTGATTATGAACCACCAATGAGCTGAAGGCACAAAAAGGCGAACGAGACCCGAGGGGCTTGGGATATTTCCAGTAGAAGCAGAAAATTATTAATAGCATTTGCAAAGTACTGACAAGACCTCGTCTAGCATCGGGTAGGAGTCCTGGACAGGTAGGCGGAACTCACGCCAGAAGCAGTGCAGAAAAAATTCTCTGAGTATGATCAAGAGACTGGAGATCCTATTTCACAAGTAAAACAAAGGCTGGAAGGAGTTATCTTCTACGTTGGTTCACTAGCCGGGGTGGTGGAAAGAGGACAAAGGGAGGAAGAAAAGCTGTATAAAATAATGAGTGATGTTAGCACAAGAATGAGTGATATTCAAGCACACCAGAAAAACTCAGTAATTAGAAAGCAAGGCTCTTGACAACCCCAAAGACCCTCTGTCCCTGTGTCTCCAGCCCACCTGAAGCCACCTGTGCTTTTGCCTTCCGCAGGATCTCTTTTGCAGAGTGACCGCTTGTGCCCTGCTCCTTCCCCCTCCCCGCCTTCGTGTCTGGAAACCGATCCCCACTTCAACTTTAAAGAGGGAAAAAGAAAAGGAAAGCCAGTAGACTGGGCCTTTTGTACAGCAAAGCAGATTAGGGGCCTCCCAGGGACTTGCAGCTTGTGTTCAGAAGAGGGAAGGGCTGCTGGGAGACAGAGGGAGGGAGGGAGGGAGGGAGGGAGGGGAGGCTCTGCTCTCATCCACAGCCGGTGAAATTCAGACCTGCCTTTGGTCTGCTCCTTGCAAACTCTTTTTTGTCCACCTTCCTTCCTTCTTTTCCCCCCTGCTTGACACTGTGGATCAGCATTTTGGGGACTAGGATCTTTTAAGTTCCTGCAACGGATTTAATTCCTGAAACATGTGTCGTGTTCCCCGGCTCCCATGCTGAATCAGGAAAACATTCACCCAAACAAAAGCCAAATCCCCCTCCTAGGGGCAATCAGGAAAAGGGGTCCCTGCAGTGGTCTCTGGTCTGATGACAAAAGGTTCCTTGGACTATAGACAAGCAGGTTAGTGCCACCATGGATTATAGAAACAGCTGTGGACAGCAGGGATTAGCTGCCACCTGTGTGATGATGGCTATGTGGCTCCAGTCCCGGGGCCAGGATGACACATGCCAGATGCTTTGTGGTACCTGTCTGCCCAAGCTTGACCCTCGAGGTGTTTTCTTTATTTTCAACCTGCCCCCGCAAATGCAAAGTGCCTAGCCTAGGATGAGCCAGACTTGCCTAGACCCAGCTTTGGACAATCTCAGTCTCTTTTAATTTGAAATGACTGATACCCTCTTTGGTTCTGGGCTGTAGGAAATGATTTGGCACTGGTGAGCACGCTAAGGCGGTGCGATGCCTGGGTACGGTGCTAGCACAGACCCTCGCCTGCCACCCGGGCACAGAGCTGCCCTTCATGCAGCAGCTTGGTTAAGCAACTCCTTCCACGCTGGTGTGTGCTTCGTTTTCCAGGTGTCTGCCGTGGGGCAGCTGGCTTTCAGAAAGACTCCTGTCCTGAAGGGAAGCTGCTACACCTTTCTAAGTGCTCTGTAACGTCCCACCTGAGGTGTGTCCATGCAGCGCCCCAGAAATCCCATCCCTTTAGCCCTTCTGGGCTCAAGTTTTGTCCTCCATAAAACAGCCATAATGCAGACCCATCCTCTGGCAGGGGAGTTGCAAAGCTAAAATCATTAACAGTTTTGAAACATTCAGCTATTTTAGTGAACTCGATTGAAAAGCTTTTTAGGAGACTAATAACCTTACCTCCCTAGCAGAGATTGAATAATGTGCAGTAAATCCTGCCTAAGGCTTCATGCACTGAACAACACGGTGGAAACAAAGTATTGTGAGAGTTTTTGCTAACCGTGCAATGTTTGTCCTCTGCGCGGGATGAACCAGGGTCCTCTGGAAAACAGCTCAACTGTGTAATTAACATTAAAATTAAAAAATCTGTGCAATAAAAAAAATTAAGGTCTGTGCAAATTACTTTGACCTCGCATTTCTCGTGCTGCAAACAGATTGGTCTTTGGGCAATTTGCATGTGTATATGCATGCACGTTTCGTTCTGTAATAGTCGCCTATACAGCCCTTTTTGCCAAAGAGTTTTTGATTTTGGCCAAATTTGGGGATATTTCACAGGGATGGCAAGAGCTGGGAAGAACAAGAACTTCTGTTTAAACATTAAACAGAAAGCTTTACCATAAGGGTGATCAAACACTGGAACTGGCTGCCCAGAGAGGTTGTGGGGTCTCCATCCTTGGAGATACTCAAAACCTGATGAGATGAGGTCCCAATCAACCTGCTCGAGCTGACTCTGCTTTGATCCAGGTGGTTGGACTACACAGTCTCCAGAGGTTCTTGCCAACCTCAACTATTCTATGATTTTTAAGTAGCTGTAGAAGGTGACAGAGTAACTATATACATATACTTCCCCCAAACTTAAGAAGTAGATGCCCTATAGAGAAAACTCAGTGAAAACAATTAAGTTGGGCAAAATTCTAAGCAGGTGAAAAATTGGTCTTATAGCGGGAAATGTTGAGCAGCCCCAACTGATACTTCCAACCCTGCTGACAATGGGGTTGTCTCTCCTGTTTTAATTATTTTCTGCCAACTCTAAGGCTACTTTAGGTGTTTGGAGCTGCTATCTGCTATAATAAGATAGGCACAGCAACAGAAGCTTGAATTTTGATAGGGGATGTGAAGAAACTAGTTTTTCCAGTCCTTTTTCAGAATATCTTAATTGGGTCTATTCATCATATCAGGTCAGAGTGAAGACTGACCTCCCCTAGCACTGCTCCTGCTGGCAGCCATGGGCAGGTGCCCGGAGGAGGGATGGTGCGTGACTCTTCCCTCAGGCTCCTGACAACCAGCAGTTTAGGATGTCAGCGAGTTGGGAGAAGATGGTTTAGCCTCTAACCTTCAGGACATGAGGTTTGCCATGGGAACTGACCGTCCAGATGCAACAGCACTGAGCCTGTGATCCCTTGTGAGCTGAGGGCAAGGTGACACCCCACTACCCACAGAACACGAAAAGCCTCTTCTTTTTGCTTCTTCCATTCAGTCAAGAGAAAAAGACAGTGGTGGTGGCCTGAATTATGGCACTTGTGGCTTTTTCCTGTTGCTGACAATAACAAGGGCCATCATTAGTTTCCAAGCAACTGGTTTTGTGGCTTTCCAAGGGCCTCTGGCAGTGGAGTTTCTCACTGAGGACCCTGTTTTCTTCCCTTCCCTTTGCAAGCATTACGCTTTCACTCAAACTGCACAGACTCCACTCTCCTGGTTGCAGGTTTTTTGCCATCCCTTGGCTTTGATTTTCAGATCCTCACAGTTCTTTTTTGAAATATCAGCCAACATGGGCTCTCCTCATGGAAAGTCCCAAAGTGGGTAGATCTGCAGGGGCAGCAACACAAAGTGAGAATGGCAGAGATTAAAGAACTGGGCTGGTGAGGTTGGCGGAAGAAGACACAGTGGTAAGGTATAGCCCCACATAAGGGCATGTAAGCTTGGTGCTTCTCATAGCTTGGAGTGATTAAACTAAAGGAGAAAGACAATGAACTGGGATCAGCACACACCTTTGGCAGGCCTTCATACCTACAAACCCTACAAAGCCACTCAAAAGAGATTTGGCTGGACTCAGCCGAGTCCTCATCTCGGGTCACGGTGCTACTGAAGCAGGACCTAAGGAAAGAGACACCCATGATGCTGCTAAATGCCACAGCATATTCCCTGCTAAAATCAGGGTGGCTCACTACTGAGCCTGTGGCTTCTGAAGAGGAATAAAGCTAAAATACCAGTCTTTACCAGGTAAAGCTGAATAAAGCTGGGTATTTCCAGGAATAAGGGAAATTAAATTCTCTAGACAGCATTGTAGAAGTGGTCCCCAATGTTCTCTGGCCCAAAACCACATAGAAATGTAGATATGCTTATTTTAGCCATAGAGACTTGACTTTTTAAAACGAGAATGGTGGGCATTTTTTTCCTGGACCTATACTTTTTGTCTTTAAAACATTAAATTCCAGAAGAGAAGGAGAGCTTATAGGTTTCTAGGAACAGCAAGGATCAACCATTTCTAACCGAAGGCAAGCCAGGAGCCAAAGGTGACCCAGGACAGGCACTGGCCTCACCTGCCAGGGCACAGTCCCACAGCATCTGAACCTGGCAGGCAGAGCCAAGTGCTGGTAACAAGGGCCACAGACAGTCCGAGTCAAGGTAAAATGGTGAACCAGCTCCAGGGTCCATCCACGGAGTCGTGTTAGGAGCACAAGGGCCAGAGACAGAACTGGGGACAAGGCTACAACATGCCTCTCAAGTCCATCCAGGAGGCAGGGACAGAGACGGGACTGGAGATGGATACACCTATAACATAGCTTAGGCAAGAGCTGGGGGTCCAGGTCTGAGCTTAAATGGTGCTCCTGGAGCAGAGTGGGGAGGGGTACACCCTCGGTGAGGCTGGTCGGGGCCACTAAAGCCTATTAGTGCCCTCAGGGCCCTGACGGTATGAGCTTCACAGCCTTGCTGGAGGCAATAGAAATATCTTAAACGCCTACAAAACCCAAGAGGTAGATCCTGCTCATGCCTCTGCTAATGATAATTTGAATTTTTCCTGGTGCCCTCTTGTGTATCACTTGCATCTGGGAAACGGGGGGAACTGGAGCCGGGAATCAGAGGGCTCAGATCAACCCCAGGGACACAGCAAACATACCAGACATGCCCAACATGAAATGGGATCTAACAGGGAAGAGGAGAGGGAAGGTGGAGGGGGATCCATTATTCATGAAGGCAACAGTAGCACAACACAGCCTCCACAGACCCATGCAGCGTCGGATAAGGTTACTGCAGAGACAAGGGTTGGTAATGGCATGCCAAAGCTCTGCTTCTTGGGTGCAGAAAAAAAAGGCGTTCAGCCTTCCCTTCCCTTCCGATAACACTCTCCTGGGGTATATGACAGCAGAAATAAGCATCCTTGGAAAGCTCTACTCGTGGTCCTTCGGGGAAGATTTGGGAAGTTAGAAGCCCACACAGCACAGGAAGAGGGAGAAGCAGCTCCCCACAGAGGCAGCAGACAAGTGAGATCAGGGTAGCAGAGAAGGAGAGGAAGTGTGAATGCGAATCAGATGGCCACAGGCTTCTGGTCGGCCAGCCTCAGAGGATGGGGTCCAAGAGCTTTGGTGCAGGCTCCTGGACGGATGTATCAGAGCTTCCCATCTCCCTGTGCCTGTTACCTGCCCCCCTTCTCCGCCTCTCACCGAGGCTGATCCTGATTTCCTCGGGAAACCTCTCAGGGCTTGGCACTTGTCTCAAGTTACAGCACGCGTTTGCCATGGCTCTACCGTTTCTCACAAAACAATGATTTCTATTACGTCTCCTAGACGTCCTTCTTTTTCCTGTTTGCTGCTTTCTCTCTTTCTTCCCTTCGCAGCCAGAGGCAATGGCTCCTGCTCGGCAGGCTGGCTGCAGGACATCTCTTACATCTGGGTGGGTGAGCAGGTAGCTGTGTAATGCTGACTGTTACAACGCGGGGGACACATCCCAGCAACTGTCCCAGGGAATTAAACAACCTGTGTCATTACAACCTGTGTCATTCTCTTCTAGGATGAGAAGGGTCCGACTGGACTTTTTGGCTGCTTTTTTTCTTTATGAAAACCAAAATCAAACAAACAAACCCCTCATCCCCCCCACCCCAACTTTCTAATTCACTCTTTTTAAGAAAATATTCCAGAAGCTGTCATGGCACTTGCAATGTGATGAAGGTGTCCATAACCAGTTTGTCATTATTATATGGTAACAGTTGCTGATTCAAACTGGAAAGTACTAACATCCATAATAGCTGCTTTCACCTTGCACGTTCAGTCTTTCCCCAGGAAGGATCGTATTCCACTGGTAATGAAATACATAAATTGACAGTTTTCAAGTATTTCTGGTTCCTACTGCCTCATAGATCTTGAGAGTCTTTGGATTTCTGCATTAATCTGCTCAGGTTTTTTTCTAATACTGTCTTATCTATTGGTTCCTCCCTTGTCTGTTGTGTTTCTCACAGTTTATGCTCCTTATTTGTATAAACTATCTTTCACACTTTGTTATGGGCCTGCTCTTGTTCTACATTTTCTCCCTAAGAGTAATTTGTAATTTCCATAAAACTATGGAAATTACTATGGAAACTATGGTTGTTGAATGACTGACACAGGTCTCCTGGGCAGGAGACCAGGCTCTGGCTTTGTACCACTTGGCCTGGGAGCATCCTCAGACTATGCCGGAGTATTTGTTACAAAGAAGGGGAGCCACCGGCTCATGAGAAAATGGAGGTTGAAAGAGCTAGGTTGATTTGCAGAGAAAGGGCTGTAGCCTTTATAGCTCGTTTCCCCTGGAGTGGTGTCACCTGCAGAAGTTTCTTTACCCGGCTACTTAAATTGTGCATGATGAGGTAGATCTAGCTCCTCTTTCAGGTTGAAAATGGTGCCTATTATCTGCATCACTGTAGCTGCTAGAGCTTGATCACGTCTGTGGGCAAGGAGAGGGATTGCTTCCTGGGCACTTGGTGGTGTGTATATACAACACAGATGTTGGGTAGGACAAACATTGAGGCATTTTGCTCAAACCGGTATGTTCCTGCTCACCTTTTGGGTCTGTTTGATGTGTAGGGGAGAGGCAAAGAGGGAGAGGATTATCTATTAAAAATACAGTCAGATGTTGAACATGAATATAGACTATCATACAGGGGAAAAAAAACACCACTCTCTACAGTACTTTTGTTTTGCCTGGAACAGAATCAGACCTGAAATCCTGGAGCTGGTAGAAAATAAAGTATTTCCTGCCCTGGGCAGCTCGTGCAGGGCAGCAATGTGTGCAGGCATGCAATGTGAAGATGATCTCTCAACTTAGCAGGTGGGGGGCAGCAGCAGATGTAAGCTCACGATGGCAGTGTGGTGGCCCTGGGACTGCAGCATATTTGTAGGGGCCACTTTGATGGACTAGAGTGCAGGCTGAATCAGGCCTTTGTGCAAAGAGCTCTTACTCAGCTGGGGAAGGCTTTGCAGGATCAGACCCGGTTGGTACTGCAGGAGGTGCTAATACCAAATCGGTGCATGTCATTGTCAGGCTGTGCCGGGAGGGACGTATGGCTCCAGCATGCTGGCTTGGATCACGTCCCAGGTATAGTACTAAGGCCGCCAGGCACTGCAGCCAGGAACACTTAGCGCTCACCTGGAATACGTTGCATGATATATTTAGAAACCCCTTTTTTTTAAATTGATTTTAATTACATTCAGCTTCTCTGATATTCCTACCAGTGGTCAGCTACATGGTTTTGCAAAAAAAACCTGCCACCCAGCAGTGTGTGGGCCCTGTGTCTGCCTGTGAGCCAGGTCCCATCTGGCTATAATTACTAGCTTCACAGCAGCAGCAGAGTGTAATATTTAAACACAAATGTTTGATGTTTGCATAGCAAACCTCGGGATGGAAAGCTCTTGATAATCAGCCTGCAGGAGAGGAGGTGGGCCTGCTGCAGGTGAGCACTGAGGATTATGGGTGGTAGTAAGACTTCATGGGTTTTCATGGGAATAGAGGGAAGAGCAACACTGAGTCCAGGAGCCCTGGAGGCCTTCATGCCTTGCTCCAGGCAGAAGCTCCACACAGCCTTGCAATCCTCATTTCTTGCTTAGACAAAGAGGACCTGCAGGCAGAGGAGCTCCAACTGCAGGCTACAAACCATGCAGAGCGGTGCAGTATGAGGCAGCTGACCCTGGCAGGGATCTCCTGTCTCCTCCCATTCAATACTTGTGAGATGGTCATCAAGACTTGCAAGATGGTAGAAGAGCTACTGAAATCAGCAGAGGCTCCTTGCCCAGAGCAGTAGCCATCAGGATGGATAACAATGTCTGGTGGATCTCAGCAGCTCAGTGACCAGCTGTCCCCAGGGAGGAGCACGGGCTCTGGCATGTTCCTTGAGTACCCAAGCTTACAGAAACACAGTGTATTGCACTGGCCCCTAAAAAGTAAGACTGAGAGCATAGCAGGTGTTAGCTACTACAGGGTGGACCTTATCTCCCCCAGAGCAGGTGGCTGATGGTGAGGCCCAGCCCTTCCAGGGGGCCTTCCCCTGACCGCGGGGGACCCAGTCGGATCTCTCCCGTGTATCAGACTTTGCCTCTCCGCCCTTCACTGCTGATCCTTTGGGGAAGGGAAACAACAAGCTAGTACTTCACCCCGCTCCGAGTGGGACGACAAGAAAACAGTTTCATCCATTCGCAGGCACGACTGGAAGGTGACAGAGACGTGTGCTGTCTGCAGCATCCTCCTTTGAGCTTTAAGGCCCAAGGACAACCTGGCACACCCAGGCAAATGACAGTCCTGGAGCTGCTGGTCTGTATGCCACTTCCTGTAGAGTAAATGGCACCCTCGGTTTGCTTTCCCGATGGAGAAGAAAAGGCACACCTGGAAATGGCTTTCATTCGTGATGCCATAATGTGGCTAGTGGCTTCCTCTTCCTGAGCTTGTCTAGCCAGGGCTCAACCTGTTGCAACTTGTCATTTTATATCAGCAGGAGGCTAGAGCAGAAGTAGGATAACAAATGCCTCCTCACTGTCTCAGGGGGTTTCAGGGCCTCTTCTCTGCAGCTTGTGCACCCAAGGCGAGCCAGCCCTACTGTCGTCATTGCCTCCGAGAAGCATTGCTCATCTCGGCAAACTTTAAAGCTGCATCCTGACAGACCAAAATAAATCAATCAATAAATAAATCGTCCGTCTCGTCTACTGGATTCTGCAGTTTATTTCCTCGGTGCTGATGAAAAATAGTTGGATGCTTAGTAGCTTCATGAGACTAATTATGATAAACGGCCCCATCGCTGCTAATATCCGGCCATTAATTCCCAGATGGAGCTGCAGAAAATGTCAGGAATGGAAATGTCAGCTCTCTAAAAGGACCTGGCAGGTATTGAAGTGGGGACTGGAGCGTCAGCAGAGGAGGCAGCAGGGGGAGAGCTAGGAATTAGCACGATGACGATACACATTTGGAAGCCATAATTCTTCTGACTTGATTGCCCAGTTTCTCCCAGTTACGTCTCTCTCAAGCAACGCCACAACCATGGCTTCCTTCGGATTTTGCCTATTCTGAGCTCTGTTCCCAGCACCGAGGCAAAAGATTTGGCACTCACTAAGTGGCTGACACTTCCTCTGGGCAGAAGAAGCTCAATCTTAAGCTTCAGGAATCTCCTCCCCGCTGAGATCCCCAGAAATGTGCCCTGCTCTGCAGGATGGGCACACCAGTAATTCCCTTTACACCAAGTGCAAGGCAGGCAGCCTGACTTGCAACAAAAGGTCACACCCAAACTCAACCTCCATTCTCCTCTGGGTTTCACATTTGTATTCACATTCATCTTTACATTGCTACAATAATCAGTTGCATACAAAAATCAGACAGAAAACAGAAAAAAACACTTGGGTTTTTTTGCTTTCCACCAGTAGTTTTTAATGGTTTCTCTGTGTTTGAGAGAGCTCTTTGTGGGAATATTCACTGCTAAGTGAGAAGGTACTTCAAGAGTAGATGGCCCAGCCAGATAAATGATATGAATGCTCAGATACTGACAGTGCTGTGTTACTGATGGCAGGCAGGCAGGCTGGCACCTGGTGCGATAAATCAGCTGATGAACCAGTGTCAAGTAGGTATGTTGTGAAGCCATTCTAAATCCAAAAATGTCAGGTTGTCCTCTTGTGTGGAGAGATGCCACTCCGACATTGGCATGCCTGAACCTCTGCTTCTGATGGTGTTACACTTCTAAGGCCTGGTGCAAAGAAATGCATTGATTTTGTTGCTCTTTTCAGTGCATCGGCTCAGGCCGTGCTCTGTACCGCTCCTGAAATGGTGCTGTTCAGGTGAGGATCTATCCCAGTTTTTGGCACAAGCTTTCAAGTGGAAAAAATCTGAACAGGTTGGGGATTCCTTGATCAAATGCCAGTTGGCTGAAAGAAAGGCTTTTTGCAGGAATCCGTTACTGTTTGTCAGCAAAGGATGGAATTTTTGCTGAAAACCAGATGATTTCTACGCTTACCTGCTGAGAGGAGATATAACATTGAGCCTGATGGGTCTGCTCCAGACCACAGATTTGAACCTGGGCTCCCCACACCCCACAGAAAGTGCCCTTATGGTAGGGAGCCAAGATGTCTCCATCGCTCTCATTAAAATCTTGATGTTCCTCTGGAAGCTTCAGGGAAAATTTCCAGCCTTTCTAAAAGCAGGCAAGTAATTTCTCCTGATCCTATTAAAAAAAAGTGCCCCTCTGAACTCCCTTGAGCATTCAGAATTAATCAGCTGAGGACCTCGATCCCTGTATGTTGTCTGGGAATGCCTGAGTTGTAAGACTGCTAGTAGCTCTTCAGAAATGGCTTGCAGTTCTTTTAGGATTGTTTTCACCGGGGGCGGGTGATAAATTTCCTAGAAGAGAGTAGGCTCTATCTATAGCCTCCTGAGTGCTGTGTTTTGCATGCTTGAAGAGTGTTTATATGTGAATCTCTGCAATTTCTGAAGAGTGCCAGGAAATGTCACCTCTCAGGCTACATCCTCCCCAGTACAGACTGGGCATATTGGCTTCCTTGTGAGGCAGACCCTGGTATTCTTACCTGGGATGACTCGTGTCCCAGCTGTCAACAGCCCCCTCTCAGCAAGAGCAAGACTACAGCCGCCTACCTTTATGCTCCTGGGTGCCCGTGGTTAGACTGACGGCTCCATTTTGATGCTTTTTCCAAGGGAGACAGGGAAGTGCCTGCACCATATTTGCTGGGGGAGCTACAGAGCTCCAAGCCCCCTGTGCGTGTCCTGACCAATGACCTGTCTGCATGTCATCTCAGGCTGCGTGAAATCTAGCCATTATCTGGCTGGGGCTTCTGAGGAATTTTAGGATCTAACCCCAAGGGATTTGGAAGCCAGGCGGTGGGATCTTCAGGACCATCTCTGCCACTAACCCTCTCTGGAATCAAGGTCCTTATAAGGTACATATACGCTCTTCTTGGAAAAATGTCCCAGCTCACTGGTGGCTGACAGGCTCTTTCTACCTGCAGCCCTATGGAGAAGATGGCAGTGTTGCATTAGAGACAGTTCTGGCCAATTCAGCTGAACCTGAACCACTTGTGTAAAAAATACCTACTGCAAGCTTCTCTGCCCACCGCTGCTGAGATCTCATCATCGAGGCTTGCTTAGCTTCTCCATCACCAGCAATCCCTGCCTGCTCAGGCCTGGCCTTGGCAATCTTCATTGCCATCTTCCGACCTCTGGCCAGGCCCACACTTTCTGCTCACCTTCATTGGAGAAGCAATCTCTGCCTGCAAATTCCTTTGGGAAGCCTTCTGGTTGGGTTGATGGTGTGATCCTGAATGCAAAAGAATCCTGGGGAGATGGCACGGTGCTGCAGCACAGTGGTGGAAACAAGGGAGAAAGCTAACTAACTAAAATGTCACTCTGTTGGGGTCAAAGTCTCATTCCTTTTTGAGGCTGCAGTGAAAACTGTGGTTGAAAAGCACAGAATTGGCAGCTGGCTGCTACAAACTGCTCCACCAGTCCCAGCCTGCCTGAATTCAAGGTAACAGCCTTGTGTTGAGAGAGCTGTTGAAAGTAGCAGGAATATAAGGTGAATCTGGCTTGATATCGCCTTCCCAGAACAAACTGCCTCTTCAGGAGCAAGGTGCAGGCAACGTGAAGCCAGACCTTGTCCCGACTCTCCCTGCTTTATGACTTTCTCGTGGGTTTGCGTTTTGGGGTTCAATCTAAGGAGTTTCTGTCAAATGTACTGTTAGCATTGTCAACATGTGGTGTTTTACTCTAGATTAATGCTGTATCTAGTGCGTGGGAACACATGTAGGTGTGGAGACAGAGAAATCTAGGCCCTTATTCTCCAGTGGCCTTGTGCTTTGAGGATCATTTACACCTTCAGCAAAATGTGTGTGGGGTGGGTATGGAAACACTGCTAAATCTGAAGGGGCCTGCCACCCACGTTGGGTAGGTGCAAGTGATGAAACACAACAACCAGCGCATCATCGCTGAGGTCCGCAGAAGTTGGGCTTTTTGATATTTTATTATTCCTCCCATAACTAGAGGAAGGCCGTTCTCTGTAGAAGCGAGCTTTGGTGTGTTATGCTCTCCTAACAATGGTGTTTTCTGAGCTGTCAGTTTGGGATAGATGCATGAGAGCCAACGGGATGAAAGTGGAGGGGAGGAAAGGTGGACAATACGAGAGAGAAGCTGGGCTCTTCAGCCAACAAAGAGCCTCCAAGACAGAAGGAACCATTAGTATGTTTCACGTATTTCCCCTTCCCAGTGCCAGCTCACATCCTAACACCTATTGAAACTGGTTTGATTCTCATGTCTGGTAACTGGGTGAGATTAGAGCTCGCTCCCTCACTGTGGGTCCAGACTCTGCTAACACTTGCCCATGCTTTCACCATGCCAGTGGCCTGGTTGGCTGGACAGGGAAAGCAGTGTTTTTCTTCTCCCAAAACAGCCTTGCACTAGATAAAATCCTGGGTAAGTCACTGATCAGCCTGTTTCAGCAGGGACTGGGGAACCTCTTCTTGCAGAACTGTTTTCTTGGGAACTCAGCATCACCTGTAACTACAGGCAGGTCTGTGGCCTCGAAAGAGCCCACAGCAGAAAAGGAGCAGGAAGAAAACCTGTCAGAAGGATGCAAGCACTAAATCTTTTGTGCCGGCCCAGCTGGAGACAGCATCGCAGCTCGGACTGATACGAGAAGGAGAAAGCACAGAGATGCTCAGCGCTGTGCCAGCCGCCCACCAGCAACCACTCTGAACCTGCCTTCTGCGAGTGATTAGGTCTCACACTCCTCTGCCTGGCCATCCTGGGCTAAAGGAGCACCCGTGGAAGCAGGATGTGGTGTCCGTGCACCCTGCTGCAACCCCTGGGAGCGAGTCTCTGGGGAACCAGAAGACCCTTTTGAAGGCAGGTCAGGAAATGAATCAGTTGTGGCAGCACATGGATGGAGAGCAGGGCGGCTCACACACCTGTCTGCTTTCTGTTCTGGCCTGGTAGGTTTGTGAAGGCCCAGCCAGTCGAAACAGCTCAGCTTTCATCTCCTGACTCACTGAAGCATTTTGTGTCAAACTTTGAAAGCCCGGTCAAAAATGAAACACAGCTAACCGCAGGGACAGCACGACCTGCTGCGAATCCCAACCTGCTGCAGGGGAGACAAAGCTGGTGTGAAATGGGCGGGTATTTTTCCCATGCAAACGGCGAAGGGCTCCACCATCGCTTCCTCCTGGCCAGAGGAACCATCTGGGATGCAACCCCAAGGAAATCCAGCAAGAGCTGTAATTATATCAAACCTAATTGAGGCAAGCCAGGACATACTCCTTGCTTAAGTAAAGCGACGCAACTGGCAGTGTGACAGAGAACCTACACCTGGGAGTTTCTCCAGCAGCCGCTGCTTTGAGCAGGGCCAGGGGCAGTCCAGCATGGGGTGCGAATCCGTACAGAGACCCCCCTGCTGCGCAGCGCTGATCCGGAGAACGCCTTGGCAGGAGCTGAGCGTTGCTGGGAGGGAGCTTTCTTAACAGGAGAAACTTGTGTTTCTTCCCTGAGGCTCTGCCTGCCACAGCCTCCGCCTCTCTCTCTGCCCAAACCTCACATCCCCTTGCTTGTAAATTTTCGGACGGCACAAACGCCTCTTCCACCCTTGACTCCCAGGCCCCTTGCACCCAGTGCCAGCCTGGCTGCTGGAGCCGGTGCCAGGGCAGGTGCCCAGGCAGGGAGAGGAGCCGGTGCTCATCACCTGGGCTCTGCTGCCTCCCCGTGGCATGCCCCCCCACCCGGTGCCACCCCGCCTGACCCGCTGCCCCGTGCAGGGCCACGCAGGCGAACCCCCAGCCAGCCTGCCGGGCGGGTGTTTTGTCCTCAGAAAGCCCTGCAGAGCTCTGCTCCTCCGGTCCTGCTTTCTAGGACTTGTCCCTCTCCCGGGGGCAGAGCTGTGCAGCAGCAGGACTTGCTCTCGGCTCTCTGCCTGCCTGGACAGGGCCGGCAGGCGTGGGGCGACGAAGGGGCTACGGAGCAGCCCCTGCCCACCCACCTGCCCACAGCTCCCCTCCTGCAGGAGCCTCCGCTCTGGTCTCCTGCTTCATCCTTTCCTCCTCCTCCTCTGCCCTTTGCCCTCCCTCACACTAGATCTCTTACTTTTACAGCTTTTTTTCCTCTTTAAATCCTTTCCTCTCTGCTTCTTCCACCTCCTCCCTTTCCCCCAAAATAATCCAAACCTGTTCTTCCTCACTCCCCCGCCAGGCTGGCACTGCTTGTCCCTTCCCCACCGTGCCCTCCCTGAGGGACCAGCTGGATAGGGCCCTCCCAGCAGGACCCAGTGCCACCTTTCCCTCCATAGGGCACGACGTGTTCTCCAGGGTCGTAGCACATGGCAGTAGTCACCCATCCCCACCCCTAGACATGACCCTCTAGATATGACGGCTCAAGACTTCCATGGGTACATAAGCTTGGCCGTAGACAAGTCATCCTGCAGCTCTGCATCCTGCAACCCGCCCGCCTACAATGGTTTTGGGGCTGGGATGAGTGACGAGGGATCTGCTGGACCTTTCTGGACAGCTGCCGGTGGGGTTGGTGGCCAGCTGGCATGGAAGGTGGCACCGGAGCAGCAGGCACCCAGCCCTTCGCCTCCCTCGTGCGGGGACTGGCGGCTGTCCCCAGAGGCACTCGTCGGTGGAGGCCAGCTCCTCGGTGGGATGGCGGAGAACCCGCACCCTGGGGCCAGCAGCCCTGGAAGGCAAGGGCTCGTGGTGACTCCGTGGTGGTGGTGGCTTGGTGGCAGTGGCTCCGCAGCAGTGGCAGTGGCCTCTGGTGGCAGTTCTGTGGTGGCTCTATGGCAGTGGTGTCTCTGTGGCTGTCCTACGGCAGGTCCGTGGTGGCCCTGGGGTGATGGTGGTGGCTCGGTGATGACTCTGTGGTGGCTCTGAGGTAGCAGTGGGGGCTCTGTGGTGGTTCAGTGGTGGTGGCACTAGGGGCTTTGTGGTGTCCCTGTGGTGGGGTCTCTGAGGTGGCAGCGGGACTCTACGGCGGCCCGGCGGTGGCGGGACCGGCCCCGCAGCCCCCCCGTGGCGGAGACCGCTCCCCCCGGCCCGGCCCGCGCCGCTGCCCGGCCCGCGCTGCCCGGCGCCTCCCCCGGACCAGCCCAACCGCCCGCGGGGGGGGAGCCGCCCCCTCCAGCGGGATGGTTGCGCCCGCCCCCTCCTCCCGTAGCAACGAGGCCGGCGTCGGGCGCTTGCAGCCGGGGCGCCGCGGGCCGGCCGGTGCGTACCGCCCGCCGGGGAGGGCCGGCCGGGGTCCCGCCGGCAGGCCGCCGCCCCCCGGCCCGGGCAGCGCCGCCGCGCCCTCGGCCGGGAGTGGGCCCGGGGCTTCGGGGTCTAAGGAGGGGCTTGGGGGGGGGGACGGGGAACGGGCCCCGCCGGGCTGGGCCTAGCGGGGGTGGAGGGACAGAGGCCTGGGGGGCAGGAGAACGGCGGGCGGGCGGGTGGAGGGCCGGGGGGTGGATGGGCGGGTGCAAGGTGGACGGCTGCACAGAGGGGTGGATGGACGGACACGCGGGTGTGGGTGATGAGGGAGTCCCCCTCGTGTTTTTCAGGACGCTGGAAATGTCGGGCAGGGCTTGGATTCCTCAGACCCACTAGAGGTGGGGTGTCCCCCTGCCACCTACGCTGGTGCAAAGCGGGGGCCGTGGGGAGCTGCTTCCCCTTCCCTCGGGGTGCCTCGCTCTGTCCCATCTCCACGATTAGCACAATTAGTTACGGCCCTTGGGTTGCTTCTCCTGCACCCCGGTAGCAATGGAGGCTGTTGTGCTTCGTAAATGAGACAAGCATCATTGGAGTCACGGTCTAAATACTTTGTGTGGTGTCTTGTAACACCCGCCATGGCTATAACCTCAAAACGTGTGGAGTAACCGTGTCGTTAAGGCACTCTGTGTAATGAGGAACGCTGTTCGCCATCAGTCTTGCTGTTCCCCCCTGCGTCCTCAGGTTCTAGTGGTGGTTGCGTGGTGCCTTCCCATGGAGAATGGAATGCATTTAAAAACCCGGAGGAAAATCAATTTTAAAACCACGCAAACTGTTGGAGGGAATGGGCTGCTATAAAACTCAAAATTACTTTCAACTCCCTTTTTAAAGTAGAAGAGGTTTGAAGTAGAGGATAATGTTTAAAGCAGTTTGTTGAGACTGCATCACCTTGTCTGAGCTTATATTATATGGCTTAAATTATAAGAAGAAGGAATTTCTACATGTTGGTGTCCGGATGGTGTAGTAGTTGGGGTTCTGGCTAATCCACAGATAAATAGATTTCAGATAAATGACTACAAGATTTCAATCCACGGTTTTGCTTTGGGGTTAGAGTATTTTTAAAGTACTTTTTTTTCTGTTGCAATTTTTAGCCGTTTTGAACCTTATTTGAAAGAAAAGAGTCCATTTTGTCAAAGCTTTGGATCAAAGAATCGAAGTAGAGGCAACAGATCAAAAAGCTCATACCAGACATTGAGCAAGACACGTGGGAGTTTGACTTCTTGGATATGTAAAGCCTGGATTTACCGAGAAATTGTAATTATAGTTTTGCCACGATGACACACAGATGCTGTAGCTAATGTTGTGTCAGCAATGCCATTAGAATATACTCTCATTTTGAATAGTTCAATTTAGCATAGTACAACGTACCTGGTATATCTAGGAAACGTGCTTTTCAGGTGTGAGAGAGCATGACTGAACTGCTGGAAAGATAGGCGTTTCAGCAGTCGTGAAAAGATTTTCAGAGCTTATTATAGCTAAAGCTGGGATGGCTTGGTGCCAGGCAGATGTTTGCCATTGAAGAACGGGGTAGATGCTCCCAGATGTGCAGGGGCAGGGGGGAGTGAAGGATTATTGAGGTGGACAGAGGATCTGCTTTCAGGAAGACATCTTATCTGCTTGTGATGAGCTGAACTCCTTTCCCCCCCTTCTCACTTTGAACCTCTCCTTGTTGGAAGAGCTCCAGCCCTGAGGAAAGTGCTCCGAGTAGGAAGGGACTGAAGGCTGTGAACATGCCATGCAGCTGGCCTCCTGCCCACAGCCACAGCAGCCAGAGTGTGACACTAACAGGGCTCTGGGCAGTTTCACTGCTTTTCTTCAGGATTCCTTGGGCAACCAAGAAATCCTCAAGCGCGAGCTATTTCACACTGTCCACAGTTGCTCTAGCAGAGTTGCCTGAAAGCTCAGGCTGCTGTTGCCTGCTCGCTGCGAGATGGAAGGTGTTCCCTTCCCCAAGCAGTGACAGCCTTGGCAATCTACGCCAAGCTCTGCTGCCCAGGGATGAGGATCCGGGGTCACCCTTGGATGGAGGGTGAGTAGGACAGCCCTGGAGTCTGCATGCTGCTCGTCGTTTTGGGGGGCGTGGGAGGATGGAAGGTGCTGTTGGCAGAGTTGTGGGCTGAGGAAGAGTGAACTGCTCTGCAATAAGCCCCTTGGCTCAGCAGCTAGGCTGAATAAAAGAGAGAGGATCTCTCTTCTCGTCTTTTAAACCAACCTGGAGACCATTCCTGAGAGCTGGATGGGAGCACCAAACCCCCTGCTAGCTGGAGGCTGGCACCGGAGCGAGCTCCCCACCATGCTCTGGGAAACCTTGCTGGAAACCCTGGCCACATCCCGGCAGCTGGGGTGGCAGGAGAGTAGGATTCCCTTTGTGCTTAGCAGTTCTCCCATCTCTAGATCAGCTTTAGCACACTCAGACAAGCTGTTTTACTCATCTGTCTGGGGAATTGCCGGGAAACTTTGGAGGCCTGGTTTTGTTCTTTATTTTGGGTGGTGCATGTCAGGTTTTTTTGTAGTTACAAACACCAGACCCTCCCTCTGTGCAGTTGCGAGAGCATGATGGATGTTTTTGAGCTGGACACTGAGTAGGGATTTGTTTTATTTTGAGATAAGTAACTCAGGAAGGACTTTACGGAGGTGTGAGTGAGTACACAGGGAGCAAAGCAGTGAAGAGTTAGGCCTGCTGTGGGTGGGCTTGGTACACACTTCTCCCGTCACGGGAACTCAGCCATCGGCAGCAGCAGCCACATTATTTTGGTTCTAGGCAGAGATTGCCAGTCGTGCTAAATTGGGAGTGAGCTCAATCGCTCACCCTGCTAAGGTTCATCTGAACCTTTGCATCCTGGAGTTAGCTTTTTTGAATTGGACGGATTTAGGATTCTGGTCCTAAGAGGTAAAAGTACAGCAAGTCACATTGCCACCTCTGCCCCTGCGCCCAGGAAGAGGATGCTCAGGTGACATATCAGGAGAGCCACCGCAGGGTCGTTCCACCTTGCTGCTGTTCTCTGTGCCAGTGCAGCAGGCATGAAAGAGTCCAGCAGTGATTCATCAGGAATCCTTGGATCTTGGCTGATACTGATCAGTCCTGCTGGGCTGCTAAAATAGATATGGCCAGAGCATAAAATAGCTAATAAAAACAAAATCCTCCATGGAAAATTCATTCTTCAGGGTATGAAGTTCCAGTTGCTGTGCCAAAGAGAAGCTGAGAGGGGAAAGATTTGAGATTTTCTAGTTTGAAGGAGGGGAGGGGTGTTATTGATCTTGTCTCCCAGGTCTCTCCAATCTTTTACTCCATTTCACTTAAAGGATTCGCATCATGGTAACCTTGATTTATTATCTGATTTCTTTTTTGATTCAACCTCTCAAAATTGTGCACTGGCTTGAACCAGCAGTAATAAACCAGCACAGTTATTCCCTCTTATCTCCTGCATGCATGTAATGCTTTCTCTGCTGTGTGTACCTGATTCATTTCTGCAGACAGACAGCAAGGTGAAATTTAGAAAAAATTGCCCTCTCTGATCAAGAGTATAGGACGGGCCGAGTTTCCACTCCATTCAAGAGCAAAGCAGAGAGGGCATGGCAGGAAGGGACGCTGTGTTGTCGTCTCCAAGTCAGGATGAGACTCCAGACAGGTACCGCTGTGGCCTGCAAGACCAGGCAAGGTCTTTCTAACACTTAGCTGCGGCAAGCTGGAAGACTCCCACGTAGCAGCCTGTTGCAGAGGCTTGGCCTCCAGAAGTAAGCAAGGCAGACCTGTGGGTCCTAGCGAGGGTGCAGGACACAAACTGTTAGTCAGGTAGGGCTGGATGAGGAGTCTGGGTCTCCAGACTCCTGAGCAGGAATTGATGAATAAGCCATATTGCATTCGGGGTAGCCTTGAGAGACACCGCAGAGAGCTTTGTCTCATAATTTATAGGAATAAGCTATGCAGGTATGTGTACATCATTACATCGGCATGTGTGTGTGCAGGCTAGAGGGGCTTGTGTCACTTTAGCTGTACTAATTAGTTACAGTAGTCATCTCTGTGTTTAGACAAGTCTAAAATCAAGGGTTGCATTATCATCATGCCAGAAGTCCAAGGGCTGCTCTTAATTAGTATCTCTCAGTGTGCGAAGGTTTTTATAAAATAAAGCTCTACAGCTGTGATATTTGTCTGGACTTGAGTCTCCCAAGGTGGAAGAGTAGAAATTATTTGTGAGCTGAGATCACCAGCAAAAATATCCCCTGCAGGAGGAGAGAGAGGGGAGCTGCTGGCTGTATTTTAATATTCGTTAGGCGATGCTTAAACATCTCTCCTGAATTATTTAAATGAAAAAGTCAGACTTTACACCTGGGAGTAGCTGTGTTGGTATCTAGGCTGTAGCCTACTCCCACTGGAGTCAAGTGTGACAAGGTTTTTAAGGGATTTGGGTACAGCAAAAGTAGCACTTCTCTTGTAGTCCCAGTTTACTCAAATTCTCCTGGCAGCCTTTTGAATGCTGCCACAGATCTGGGAAGCCCCTGCTGCTTCAGGAAAGCAGCTTTTCATGTGTGTACTGCTGGTTTTCCCCTTCCAAAATCCATCTGAAGTAATAAAGCACTCTCTTTCCCTGGGGTTAGTGAGCCATCAAGTCAGCCACATGAGACCAATGGCCCTCAGGTCATGAAGGCAGCGAAGGAGCTTGGTATCGAAGCAGGGGATCGAACCTACCTTGTTACTCACTCATCTTAGCAAGTCAATGATATCCAGCGTGGTGGGAGGGTGTGGAGGAGCGCCAAAGGTACAGTGTTTAACAAGCTTAATGTCTTTCCACTCCAGCGAGCCCAGGGTTGCATCACAGCATTGTTTTCCTAAGAAGATGGATAAAGCAAAGAAGGATTTGACGAATTCTCTGGGTAGGAGTCCCAACCCTCCCGATACCAGCAATGAGGCTTCATGGGCCTGCAGTCCAGGAACGAGTTTGTTGCTTCCTGATAGCTGCAACCAGGGGTCAAAAAAATACTCAGCCTTTAGACAAAAGACATTTTATGCTGATGTCCTCACTCCAGGAGCCTCCAACATCTCAGGGGTAAGTGCAAAGAGCAATTCTTTTTCTACCACTTTCCTTCTAAAATGGAAGGACCTATGGTACACCTGGTATGGAGAAATACAGCTTTCACTCCAGGTCCTAGCCCTTCATTTTGGTCAGAGGCCTTTGTGCAAGACCTTGACCCTTACAAAGTGAAGCCATTAGGCTCTTCCTGATCATAGTTGTGCTGCCTTTCTCAGTGGCCAGTGCTATCACTGTCATGATGTTGCTCAGGTTTAGGATGCCAGCATGGCAGGGCAGGCATGTAGTTGTGACTGTAGATGATATTTGGAAGTAAAACCCTAATGACTGCCTGCCTAATCAGGCCCCAGTCCACATCTTAAGCTGACATCAGCCTCTACTCTGCTGACAAATCCCCTGCACCTCAGAATCACAGAATCAGAATCGTATAGGTTGGAAAAGACCTTTAAGATCATCGAGTCCAACCATAAACCTAACACTGCCAAAACCACCACTAAACCATGTCCCTAAGCACCTCATCCAAATGTCTTTTAAATACCTGCAGGGATGGTGGCTCAACCATTTCCCTGGGCAGCCTGTTCCAGTGCTTGACAACCCTTTCAGTGAAGTAACATTTCCTAATATCCAGTCTAAACCTCCCCTCGCGCAACTTGAGGCCATTTCCTCTCGTCCTAAACCTCTGTGCATTGGGCTGAAGTTTCCAGGTATTTGTGCCTCTTTGAGTCTTTTCTGACCATTACTCACAGTCTCAGTTGTCCCTAAAGCTCTGGTAAAGTCAGTCTCACTTTCTCTCTGGACCTCTATAACCCACCCTCCTGCTGTGCTACAACTGTGCTTTGTTATCTCTGACACTTCCCTGACATGCTGCATTTCAGGATGTTTGTGCTGGCCCCCGTATGTACCACGCTTTCCTAAGACAGGCAGACCTCGAGCAGCACACCCCTAAAGGTAAATATACTGAGAGGAAATGTGATGTGGCAGGAAATGGGGCCATAACTCTTACGGTTGCTTATAGTGAGCACGCTGGGAACTAGGCTGATGACTCTAGGTTAGTGCTCTGCTTTTATTCTCCTGTCAGTGCCAGGAATGATGCTGAGCTGCTTGAATGTCTCATGAAAAATGAATTTCATTTAGAGGTGGAGCAAAGTGATCTGATTGGGTGGTAAAACCATGCTCCCTTTTCTCCAGGATATATCCCACCAGGGTAGACTGCATTGCTGCCTATGGGAGTTTGGTCCCATGGGCTATATGCCAGGAGAGCACTCTATTTGCATGCATTATCATTGTGTATGGAGCCAGCAATGCCCCTTTTCTGTGAAAATGGGACCTGCCTGGGAGAGCTGTATTCAGGATCTAGGTACCCATAGCCAAAATCATGGTCCTCTCATTTATTCATTCTGCATCCAGCTGTGCCCCAGAGTGGCTTGTTCTCCCTAGATGCAAGGGGTCTTTGTGTATACAGAGCTGCTGGTCCCACCTGCTTACAAGAGCTTGTTGTATCATGGATGCTCAAATATAGGAACAGAGCATGGTCGAAAGGTTTGCCAGCGCTCTCCTGGCCCCTAGAGCACTCTTGGGGATATGGATCATAGACTGGCAGCGGGTGGGGAGAAAGTGTGCATGTGAGAGGATTTTAGTCTTAGAGAAAGATGGTAACCACCTTCCTGTGCTTAGAAGTGACATTTATTTTCATGAGTGAGGACAAATGACTGCATCCTCAAGTGAATCTTGACAAGCTAGACTCATCCCTAACAAGTGGAGACAGATCTCTATTTATGATCTGCTGCTTCTTCAAGGGGGAAGAAGCTATCAAGCTGGAAATGTAAATGCAAATGAAACACTAAGTATTGACATAAATAGTTGATAGTGCACAAAGTGCCATAATGGATGGTGCCATGGATTTTGCAACAATGAAGTGACAAAATTGGAACAGCTGTGCTCCATGACAACAAATATAAATCAGGGCCATTCTGTAAAGACCCCAAGCAAGAGATATGCATGAGGCTAAAGGAGCTGTAGTAAACCCTCTGCATTTTAGGGATTCATTGAAATTATTGTAAGCATGCATGTTGGTATGGACAATGGAAATGTTTAGGATCTTATTTATTCCAGGCTAGGAGTCCTTCCTAAGAGAGGCGAGTAGAGAGAGGAGTCAGTTCAGTGGCTATTTCCTTTAGTCCCTAAGCAGACAATGTATAGCTACGAGGGTTGTGTCAGGGGCCATTTAAGAAGGGCAAGGGAATGACCTCTTAGAGGACCCTTTCTGTACCTGATCATCCTGAAACGTGTCTGGCTTCAGCATTATTGGCTGCTCTGCCCAATTGTTTTGAAATCAAGGGGTCGCATGCATGACGCAAGCAGAAGCACACAGAGCAGGGTGAAAGAATGGGTCCAAAGCTTGACATCCAAAATACCCGCTTATGAGCCAGAACCTTAAGTTTCTCCTTGGTGAAGTGTGAAAGTTCATCAAATGAAAAGCTCTCACTCCACTAAAATCTATTTTTAGCTCAATGCTTAGCTCTGTCTAGGGAATAGTGCTTTTTAAAGCTTGCATGCAATTACTTAATTTAGGTTAAGCTTCAAATTCCCAGTTTGCTGCTGTTCTATTATTTGTGGCTTGTTTAGCAATATAAACAGTTTAGTTTATTTATGGGGTAAATGACATGGTTTAATTTCAGCCAGTTCTTGGAAATGTATGCTTTTTGCTTAGTCCAAATTTCCATTGAAAACATTTGGCCAAATCGTGAGATTGTTAGCTGTTTAACTCAATTTTTTCTCACACCACTGCCGATGCGAGTGGGAGGTTCGCTTGAGCAAAAACTGAGGAGAGTTTTGTCCCAAGTAAGGTGTGAATAGGGACTTCAGCACATAAAGATGACTTGAGCGGCTTGTTCTCTCCTGCAATATTCATAAGCCCTTGATCACCATCTTGACTGAGTTCCTCCCAGCTACGACTGACTCTTGGTCTCAGGGCACCCCAGGGAGGCAGGGGAATCCCACCCCTTTCTGAGAGTGAGGGAAGCCATGCACTAGAGATGGTAACTTGCCCACGATTGTGTAGAGAGTCTGTAGCAAAGCTGGGAACAGAACAGAGCTCCTTAGAGCCAGGTCAGTGCCCTACCTCCTAATAAGGTGCATGACTAATTCTCAGTAGAAGCTTCTTCTATGCCATCATTCTGATACTGGAAAACCATAGTGATATTGCAGCAGGAAAAAAGGTCTTCCTTTCTGTTTGCCATTTGATGTCTGCTTGATTTCTCTCACAAAACTAGTGAAGTGACTTCTGCAGACAACCCAGGAGATAGCACAATCCTTCTGTGTATGTGAATGTAAAGCAGAGTGATGTCTGGTGGTTTCAGACGTGTGTTTCTCTTTGTCTCTTAGTCACAACCTTCAAGATACCTGAGGACTTTGGAAGTGTCCTGGATAAGCAGGTGATTGGACCAACCACCGAGAACCTCATCAAGTCAGATTTCCCGGTACAATCATTTAAGCCCAAAGTGCAGATTGCCTTCCAACGGCTTCCAGGGCAATGCCCTCGGAAGATTGAGGTAGAGAGGTAAGTAACCAGAAAGTGGCTAGAGACATCATTACGGAATGGACACAGCAGATGAGGGTGTTGATTTTTGCTTTCAAGACATGACATGTCAAAAATCTTTAGGAAAATACTATTTTCTAAGGCAGTGGTCTCCAAAGTGGGGTGTGTGCATCGCAGGGACTGCACAAGACAATTCACTGGGGTGTGGGAAGAAAATATTTTTTTAAAATAGTGTTTATTTCATCTTTTTCTCATCCTTTTTTAATTTCTATTTTTGTGTATGCTCTATAATGTACATAATATATTAGTACAGTAGTACATGTATATAATTTATAAATTGGACTAGATGATCATTATAGGTCCCTTCCAACTGAACTATTCTATTCTATAGGTGAAGAAATATACATGTATGCTGTGTGCGCTCAGAAACTTTTTTGCTCATAGGGGTACACAATCAAAAAGCGGAGTTACAGGCATGGGAGCCCTTCTAGGCGCATTAAGTGATTGTTTCCCCCTCTGATTCAAAACAGGAGAAGACGGACTTATCTCACCTTGGATATTGCTCAGCTCTTAGCTAGCAAGGGGATAGACTCCAATCAGCTGATGCCAAGGCACTGCGATCCTGACAATATGCCAACTATTGAGGAGAAGAAAGATCCTATCTTTCCCATCTACCTCCCATTAAAGGTAAGAGAGCGTGTTTGGCACTTGTGATCTATCTCATTGCTTATACCACAGGATGTTTCTGAGAATTGCAGAACACTTAGCCATCATTCATACAACAAGCAATAAAACAAGGAAATGCTTCAGAGCAGTTTTGGGCCCTGAAGAATCTCTACAAGGTGCTGAGCATCATCTGCAGGGTGCCCACAACTAATAGTGCCTCAGAACTAATAGTCCTTGAGGGTGCTCCTCACTGTCATTTGTGTGTCCAAAGAAAAGGTGTTGTCTCATGTTTCCTTCCGGATGCGGTAGTCAGCAGTATTACTGCACGAGACCTCTCCAGGTGGTGTCTCTGCTCCCTAGGAAAGGGCTAGAGTTACAGATACTGCTGTTTGGGAGAAGATTGTTGATCAAAGATCAGCACAGCTTTTGCACCTGGACCGTTTTCTCTTTTTGTAGCCCATTTAGGAACTGCATGTTAATTTTCCTCCCATGAAATTTTGTGTCAGGTGTTTTCTTCTCTCTGAAGTAAGACTTAATTTCACTCATGTCCTGGCTTTTTAGATATTTGACAATGACGAGTATGACTGTCGAACTCCAGAAGAGTGGATCTCGCTAGGACTGGAGCCAGGATCTCACAATAGAAAGCCAGTGCCTGGAAAAGCACTTTTACCTACAGATGATGTACTGGGACACGGTAAAGCTTGAATGAGTTACTGCTCAAGCGAGGCAACACTAACACTGACAGGCCCATTCAGTAGAATGGAGCATGTAGATACTGATGCAGCTCTGAATAGCAGAAAAGCAATAACTCATTTTGACCAGGCTCAGCAGACAGAGCAAGAGACCAGGGATCTCGATGACTGTCAGTCCTGCCCTGGACTGACTGTTTCTGCTTTTTTAGAAGTAGCCTCTGCCTTTTGCCCTCCTTTCTGCGCCTGGAAGTCAGTACAGTCAAAATTTTACTTTATTCATATGTAGGTATCATCATGAAGTTAGTTAGTTAGCTTGAACACGGTATATTCTGCCTAGATTTCACTGCGAGTGCAGGATCAGAAGTCAAGTTCAGCCAAGTAGTAAATCTGGGGCAAATTAAGTGATGTGGTCATCTCTTGTTTTCCTGTCACTCAGAGCCTTCCCAATGAGAAGGCATCACTAGGTACAGCTGTACTGATGTCCAGTTGTGGCTGCAGCTCATATCAACACGTCTGCACTGGCTTTAAATCATAGGAACTGGCATGCATACTGGCTGCAGCTCATATCAACACGTCTGCACTGGCTTTAAATCATAGGAACTGGCATGCATACTGACTGCAGCTCTGGGGCAACCTCCAGAGGCTTGGCTGTCTGCAAAACCTAAGCATAAAACGTAAGCTGTGTGGATCCTCGGGCAGCCAGCATGTGATGGCTGAGTTCTGCTTGCAGCTGGCTTGGGGAACACTGCACCTGATCACTCCCCAGGTTGAATGGACTGTTCTGCACACGAGTAGTCAGACCCCTTAGGCCCTGGGGGAGCTGAAACCACTGGCATCTGTATAGTGTCAGCACTGTTGCAAATTCCTATAGCTCAGACCCATGGTTAACAGCATCCATTCTCAACTTCAGTATAATGCTGTCCTGACCTGTATCTATATTGATAGCGATAAAAATATATATCTGTCTGGATGGCACTTCCCAGCATTTAAGAGGATCTGAACATTTAAGAGTTAGATGCCCTGGGCATGACCCAGAGAAATAATAGACTGGGGGAGAAGGCACAGGGTTTTACGCCCAGTCCCAGTTACAAGAATGAGGACTCATGTGGAGGGCAACACAGAGCTAGGGCCTTACATGGGAAAGGAGAATGGGATTCCCACAGAGCCCATGTGGATAGTGAAGGGCCCTGGATCAAGGGGTGAAGGAATTGGAAGGCAGAGGGGTCCCCAGCTATGGGCTGAAAGAGAGGATGTAGGGGGATATGGGATCCAAATATGAGACTATGGCTGCAAAGAGTGAGTGGGAGTGCCTGAAGCAGGAGATGGGAGAATCGTCCACAGGGAACCCACAGAGGTAAGAGGAGGAAAATGGAGGGCTCTGGTGTGTGCAAACAGTTGGAAATGCTAAGCTGTAAGACCTGAGTTCATTATTTAGTTGATCACAGCAGACATTATGTGAGATTGACTGAGATTCAAACTAGTAAATGGATTTGACCGTAGCATCACCACTGATCAGGAAAGTCCATTTGCTGTAGCCTCCAAGAGAATGGACTAACCCTGTTTTAATCCTTGATTCTCTCAGAGGACCCCAAAAGCCAGAAGTTAATCTATGAGTGGATTGATGTTGGTGTTCTGGATTATGACAAGGAGACAGAGCTCTACTTGGTCCATAAAACAGATAAGAATGGGCTGGTGCAGGATGAAGAAGGGAGACCCATCCTCAATGGAGGAATAACTCCACAAGGTGTGTTTCAAGTAAGGCCTTTCGGGACCTGGCGTATGCTCTGAGAGCCAGTCCATTACCCATGCTGGTCCTAGGTAGAGATGGGAAGGACATCAAGAAGTAATTTAATTCTTTTCCCTGTTATCACTCTTGACATGTATCTCTTCACCTGTCCTGAAAAACCTTCAGGGGAGAAAACTCCACACCTCAATTTGACAACCTATTTGAGGCCTTCTCTTTGGAGATACCTTTTTTTTTTCCTCTGTCTCCCATCTTTCCTGCCTTCAAGAAAAGTTAAATTATGGTCTTTCTGGGCCAATGCCATTTTGAGGGTGAATGTGAACAGATTAAGATGAAGTACCCCCCTTTTGAAAGGTTTGGAGATGCTGCTAATACCATGCTCCTTGTCCCTTGCTGTCCTCAGCTTTGGTCCCTCATTTTGATCTCCAGTAAGCCAGCCCAATTATATTGTCCAATAAAAAGCTGCTGTCGGCATTGCAAGCTGTTCTGGGTTTTGTTTTCCCTGTAGGCTTTTTTAAGCTTTACTTTAATTTCCCAGGAAGAGCCCCATTGTTGTCATGTCAGTACTGGGTGCCACGAGTTTGCCTACTGTTTCTGGCCGAAGATCCCCAGGTGTTTGCACAGCGGGTAGTTTCTGCCAACAGCTCGCGTAAGAAGATGCAGGCGCTGCTACTGTATCACCTGTATGTGGACTGCATGCCCACAGATGGACTGAATAGCATCAGCGAGGAGAGCCTGCAGAGAATGAAGCTGTTGGCTATGCATTCTCCCAAACTGAGGAAAGAGAAGAGGTAAAGCATCAAGTACATATCTGGAGTCTCAGCCTTCAGTCCATTAACATTGTAGGACTTCATAGGGCTACAAAACAAGTGGCAATGGAGGCAGATCTTGAGCATCCAACTCATAGACGGTGGATCTCATCTGCCCTCCAGCCTGTGCACATGCACACCACCCTCTTGCGCAGAGTGTCATCAGAAGTGGGTAGGACAAGAGCCCCAGGGACACATGTACAGGATGGGTGATCTGTCAGTGTTCCAAGATGAAGTAGATGTACTTCATATGCAGATCCACTGAGCCATGCTCACACCTGCAGTTAAGTGGCCTTCAGTAGCAGGAAGGTTGGACAGAAATGGCATGGTTGACCTTGCTGTCTCCCTGTGCTTTCAGGGAACAGATCAGTCATTGCTGAATTGATCTGCAGACCACCAGCTGTCTCCAGAGAGTTGGCTGTTGTCTGCTGGTGACTCTTCTATTTATTAACAGCTGCTAAAATCAAAAGAAGATCTGCACAGCGTGAAGCAAACAGAACAGGAGATCTCCACCTGGATATAATCGAGTGTCTCGTTGAGATGCAGTTCATATCAGGAAGGTGTTTTAAGCGTCCCTGGGCTGATGAATCATGAGCCATTGGTGTTGTCGCTGGGAATCAGCCATGACTGATTGCCCTGCTCAGAGACAGGAAGGTGTGAAGGGCTGCATGGTCTGCCAGTCTAAACTAGAGAGTAGGAGAGTAATTAGTCTCTGTTTGTGAGCAGAAATATAGGTATAAAGAAAAGTACTCTGCCTGCTTGAGGTGAAAGATGATGATTTCCTAGGGCAAACAGAGCAGGGTTTCAGCACTTATACACATTTTTTGGCTGAGGAGACTGATTTCAAGAGGTGTTCAGCAGGTGGCAGTTGGGAGGACAGCTCAGATAGTCCAACTTTTCCAGAACTGCCAGCTGGTTTCCTCAGTTCTTGTTTTTTTCCCCTCCCCTCTGTAATGCTCCCCCTGCACACCCCCAGTGGAAATTTTGCTTTGATCTGAAAAGACACTTGAGACGGCTGCAGTCCTAGCCCCAGGTCCCCACTTGCCTCTGTCATTAAATGTCTAGTTGGTGGCTTTGCTGGCTGCTGCGTTGTCTGCACAGCTCTCCTAATGCATGCAGTAGTAGGTGAGCTTCTGGGTTAGCAAATCCAGGAGGGAGTGAGTGAAGGGCGGGTTTTGCAGTAAAGCTACATACATACCTCAGACACCATGGGTTATCATTGTTTCCATGTCTTGTAACAGGATGTTAGACCATATGTGCTGCCTGGAGAAAGAAGTGAGTTTAGACTATGAACGCACCATGAACAGGATCAGCTTTGACAGAGTCGTCACTTCCAAACCTCAGACGTTTTCTTATGTCACCCTGCCAGACAAAGAGGAGAAGAAAGTACCAGAGAAAGGTACGGGACACAGTGAAGCAGTTTGAACTTGGCATGGTTATAGGACCTCTTGTCTTTGACAGGATTCATGCTTTGTTGTAGAAAGTCTCAAGTTCATGTTAATGATTAGGGTTCATAAAGGGCAGCAGCAGGAGATTATATGAGATTTTTGAGTATGTCTGCTCTTTTTTAGGGTATATTTGCATGTTCATGTTACCTCAGTATAACACATTACCACCCATCAGCTAAGCTGCAGTAACTCTGCAAGTGAACCCTTAATGACACCAAATGCAAGGCAGTGTAATTAGCTTAACTGCCTTCTGCTCTGCTCTGTGCTGGGGCTGGCCACTTTCCATTTTCTGTGCAGAGCTGTGGTGTACCTCAGGTGTGAAAGAGGGCTCAGGCTCTTTTAGAGTCCCAAACTGGAGGAAAATTACCACAGTAAAAGATGGGGGTATATTTTGTGCACTTCGATCTTCCAAAGATTGGAACACCTTGAGGTGGTTCACAAGTGGCCTCTCACAGATGAGATGACTCAGCTGTGCCCTGAAGCCTCAGTGGGAAGATTCTTCAAGTCCAATGTTCTTTCTCATGGAAACTTCGTGAGCCAAGGCCTCAGGAAGGTCAGGCACCAAGACAGTCCTTCACGCCCTAATGGGAGGCTGCAGAAAGTCTCTGCTGCAGGGCAGAGGCTCTCTTTTCATCCAGCCATCTGCTGAAGCTGCTACATGATAAGGCCTGTGCATCACAGGAGAGTCCTTTTCACAAGCGCTATCCCAAAGGGAGCTGTATTCTTCGTCTAAAACAGAAGCTGGGATGGCCATTTCAGGCAATAACATGGGGTTTTTTTCGGTGCCAGGGCTCATCTGGATCCCAGACTATCCTTTTGATGAACGACAAGCAGATTTCAACTTTGTCTCACTCCTGACCAGGCCAGAAGTCATCCTTCTCCTTACACAGGTGCAAGATGAGTGCAACAAGGCAGCTACCACGTCTCTCTTTAACTCAACCTTAGCCAAGCCTGTCTGCTTGGAGGAGTTTGAACAGATCCAGAGCCAGACCTTCACTCAGGTGAGTGGAGGAAGCATGGGGGGTGAACACATAGAGCAGCCAACAGAGCTGTCAGCGTGTATTAGACAGATGCAGCAGCTGCAGATCGATTCCCTGGAAACGCATGAGCTTTCAAAGGAGACATTATGGGTGCGACAGGGAGGAATTTGCATGTGTGTGTCAAATTTATTGGGATGTGGGGAGAATGGGCTGAAAGAGCCATAGCCCCCTAGTTAGCATCAGTCAATGCTGACCATGCTCCTAGTCATGTGTTGAACAAGTAGCCACATAGGGCTACAGCCCTTCTTTCCTCCTCCTGGTCTCCATGCAGATAACTGTCCTGGTTTGCACTCAAAAGTTTCCAGTTGTTTTGGTTTTATTTCCCCATCCCTCTAGCTGCAAGGCACAAGAGGTTTGATTCCTCCTGAAGCACTCATGGGGGAAATGCTTTTCTACACTGTTCTTTATGTACTTAATTAGATTAGTCTGCTTGCAATGCCAGTAGACAGACTGGGACAAAAATTTGCAACGCTGTGGTAACTCTTGCCAGAAGATCTTCATGGCCTCTAAATGAGGGCAGTACATTGCATGCTGGATGTGGCCGCACAGAGTAGCTTGCACAGGGTTACACAGTAAATCAGTGGCTGAGGGCATGTGCTGGTCCTTCCCAGTCCCATGCTGTTTCAGCTAGGCAGTGCTGTCATCCACTCAGTGACTGAGGTTTTTTTATTACACACAAACAGCAGCTGCCCGTGGAGCAAAAGTGACACTTGGTGGTATTTCAATAAATTAAAACACTGCAGACTGCTGCTGCCCTTGGCTTCTTCCCCTCTTTCTCTTCACTTGTCAAGAGAAGACAACAATTTGTCCTTTACTTGCTCATCATACTGTCTACACAACTTTTTATGAGGGACCCTGACACAGGCAGCTCCAGGGATACTGCTCTATAGAAAAGAGAACAAAAAGGAAACATTGTGTATAAAAGGAAATAATAGAGAACTCCCGCTTTTTAATATCAGGCTTTCTTTTTGTAGGTCTTTTGTCAGTGAAGGAGATGTATGGCCAGGTTCAGATGGCACGTGTGTGTGCATGAATTTGAGAGCTACTGTTTAGCTGCCACAGCTCTGAGAGAAGTTACCTTTCACAGCAGAGAAAGGTCCAGCAGTCCCAGCTAGCAGCTAACCTCACCATACTCCTTTCCCATCAGCCCTTGGAGGATTACACAGCTTGCGTTGTTTCTTTGCCCTAGGTTCAGGTGTTTCTCAAGGATACTTGGATCAGTACTCTAAAGACTGCAGTAGAGAGCAACCTGAGAGATGCAGGCAAAGACTGGTACAACCTGGAACAGAGCCACTGGGATGTCTACCAGATGTCCAAACTGCATAAGCTGATGAAGCGCATCAAATTCATCCTTCAGGACTCTGTGCGCTATCTGGTCCAGAACTCACTGATTAGCTTCACCCAGCTTTTGCTGGATGCTTGCCGTGGTATCCTGAATTGCTCAGAGGACATGGAATGGGGAGGTGATCTCATCAATAGTCCCTACAGGTAAGGAAGAGAGAGGAAAAAAAGGGTGGAAAGAGCAGAAAAGTGTAGTGCCGTTGTCTTTCTAACTACTGTTTTTGCAAGGAAGCTTTGCACAGTATAGGGGCTTTTGGCTGGGCTGTTCCCCCCAGTCCTCCACCTGACACATTTGCCTGAGTCTGGAAGAATGACAGAGCTGGCTGCTCTGTTAGTACAGATTTCAAGTTGCTGTTAGTGATATGAGGCAGCCCATCAGAACCATGGTCTGCTACTTTGACATACTGTTCTAAAGATTAGCCACTTCCAGCATTCTCCGGGGAGCAAATAATTACTACTAGCTTTTTTCTGGAGGCCAGGAAGAAGAATACCAGGAGGCATGGCTGCTTAATTCCATTCTTGGATTAAAGCTCGGGAGTAGGATCTGGCCTGGGATCTCTAAAGCATACCAAATTCGGGTTGTCACAGTGCCTAGAATTTTCTTCCTTTGGGTATTGATTTAAGAATTTCTGTCCTTCATGGTATTAAAAAGGAAGGTTTAGAAATTGAAAACAGGAAGAAAAGAAAAAAAAACCTGCCACTCACATGAGGCCTTTTACCTTGAAATCAGTGGCAGTCTTGACACTGACTTCAGCTGATCCTGAGCCATGCTGGTAACATACAAGATTGGGAGATACTGAATATAACTTCTGGAAGGTCCATTTTAAGAGTATATTGGAGATGCTGAATGCCTGGTTTGAAGAACATCTGCAATTTTTCTGTAAAGCAGCTCCAATTCTCAGCATAAGGTTATGATTTTTGGGGATCCTGGTGTGTCATGACTGACACTTCCTTTGCCTTTGATAGACAAGAGTTCTCGATGTCATTACTGGTAAATTCAGAATGCAGTGTTTTGTACCTTCGTCTGCATGGGACAGTCCTCCTCTCCTCTGCTTTCCTTTCTTGTCCAGTAAGCATTTTAGTATCAGCACCAGAGCAATATAGTTGTGTGCCATTGTCTCAAAAAGCATCCCTGTTCTTCCTTATGTCTTCCCACTGCAGGCCTCAAAGGAATCCACTCTTTGTAACAGACCTTGTGCTAGACAGCAATGGTGTTCACTTCAGCCCCCCTGTGGAGAGCTTTGAGAAGTCCCTCATTTCTCTGTTTGACAAGGGAATCCTGGTGACTCACACTGTCCCACAGCTGGAGAAGGTGAACTCTTCTGCATCAACAGTGATATAGCTGTGCAAGTCTTCTCAGTGCATTGCAGCTGGGCATAGACACCCCTGAGCTTGTACTGAGGGAGAGAGTTGCAGAAGTAGGTAGCTGGGAATCCAGTTTAATTAATTTGAGCACAGCACTATGCTAATGCAGTTCTATTCTGACAAGATTTCTTCAAGCTCCCCAAACCTGTAGCTATTTTATGTGGTTGCTATCTCTGCTTTGGTGCTGCAGGTTCTGTGGAGAAATGTCCTAAGTAGCCTGGTTGCCCTAAGCGCATGGCAGGTGGTAAAAGCAGACTCATAAAGGAAATAGCACCTTTTCCAGTGCTATTTCAGTCTGGTCCAGATCTCTTCTGCATATGCATCCTTCTGCCTGTTACTGTGAAAGACCTGTCTCCCTAGATCCTCCTCCTTGGAGGGGCGGGCAACGGAAAACTGATAAAACAAGTCCTGACACAATGTAAAAGGATGGACTGCATGACTTCCCAATGGTGCCACTAGTGATTGTCTCACCCTTCTCTTGAGGAGGCATGGTTAGCTCTGCTAGTCCTGAAAGACCTCTCTCCTTCCTCTTCCAGTATGTGTTGGAGAACATACTTATCACAGGCACACCCTTGCTGGACTCAGTGGGCTTGCACGAACCACAAGTGGAAGAACTACGTGAGGCTATGCGGTCTGCCATTCAAAAGGCACTGATCCCTCTCCAAGCCTATGCCAAGAAATATGAGAAGTTCTTAGAGCTAAATAACAATGACATCCAGTACTTCCTAAGGTAAGTGGCTTCTGACAGGGGCACCTCTAACCCAAACGGCAAGCCTTTTCAGAAGCCGTTGTGTGGATGTGCTTGAGAATGCGGGACCTGTTCTGAGACCACAAATGTGCGTGATGTGCCTCAGATGTGAGATCAGGCAGCCTTCAGCCATGGGCAATGGTCCATGCTTTTAGAGGACACTGGTGGTGGCAGTGAGAATTTCTTCCTGCCTCTGACAGCAGTCACATTCCTGTCATGTTTATAAGTGTAATTGGAGATATTAATGGCCCTAAAAATGACTCATCCTGTTTGAAAATCCAGTTAGCATACTTGACTCTGACCTCCTTCAAATAGCATCTGTTCAGGCTGATAACATTCTGTAGAAAGTAATGTTTTCTTTTGTTTCAGCCTCATTGTTTTCACTGCCAAAACTCTGTGCACCTATGCTGTCCTTTAGCCTCTGTTACTTTAATGGTCTTCTTTTTAGGCCTCATGTTTTCTCCAAACACTGGGAATGAAGCCCTTTTTCTCTTTTGTTATTCCAGCTTAATCAATTTACAAATCCCATCTGACAAATTCCTGTCTCTTCCCAGAACACACTGAAGTGCCTGCCCTCCCCCAAGGTGCCTCCTGACCTTGCCCTGTTTACACCAGTGCTTTCATTTTGTCTCTCCGTCTCCTCTTGCCTTATTACCTCTTTCATCTCTTTCTTCTGCTCCTTTTCTGCAGCTAAAATACTTTGTGCTCTTATTCCACTCCACACCTATTGTGCTCTAAAACCTGTTGTGGATTTGAGCGTCCCTTCCCTTGCTCCCCAATAATGTTCCTCAGCTACATACCAGTTCCATGTCTTCTTGCATATACATCTTCTGAAACTGGGGGCCTGTCTACACCTCTACGTGGGTGTAGCTGCAGTGCAGGTAGGCATAGGCAGCCTGGCTTCCTCTGCTTGGCGTTGGTAACCGTAGCATTGAAGACAATGAAGCAGAGCCGTCAGTGCAGGCTGGTCACCAAAATAGATGGACTTTACATGGGATGTCTTTGCTACTATAGTTTCCTATGCTCAGTTAAAGCTAGCGCTCATGTACTTGTCTGTGATACAAACAGTCCTCACTTCCTATGTAGGCATATCTTTACTTGTAAGGTCTAGAAGGCATTGGTACCCTCTCAGTCTGTGCTTGCAGAAAGTTGTATACATTCAAATAGATGCGTGTTTTAATAACAGTAAACATACTCATTAATTTAATGTCTTGATCCTTTGGGTGGACACGTCTGGACATCCTACGAACAGCCTGGATGCTCAAATAATCTTAAGGTCTATGTTACCTTTTCTTGTTGGTATTTTTATTTACAGAGACTACGAAGAGCAATGTCCATCTGCCCAGGAGGTGATGAGAATAGTAAACATGCACTTGTCTGAAAAGGAGAACCTGGACAACATTCTACCTAGTTCTATTGTCATTGGTCCCTTCCATGTCAGCATAGAAGGTGTTAAGCAAAATCTGTCCAAAAAATACAAAGCGCTTGCCACTTCCATGTTGGACATACTGGCTAAAAACCTCAATTTGCAGGTGGAGAATGTAAGTTAACTGGTTCAATAGATTATCTGTCAGTGTCTTGTCTTGCTCTTCTGCTTTTGAAGACACTGTGTTTGCGAAATGGCCAAAAGACAGTAACTGAGGCCACATTAATGAGGATGTTTTAGAGATTGCATCGGAGGGATTATTTAAAAAAACGACTAGAGGGGAGATATGCAGATTCAACCAAATCAAGTATTAAATATACTTAATAAATTATGTGCCTGAAAGCTGTATCTCTTGAGACTAAATTCTTCAAGACCCTGCCATCTTGTAAAAATGTGTGGGTGGATTGAAAAGATCTGCCTAGTAGACAACTGGAAGGTCCTTCTGCTTGCTCTAAGGATAACTGGAATATAGACAAGTGCATCTGCCAGAGGGTTGTCTAAATCTGTTATTGTCATCATTTCAGCTACATACCTGCGGTTCCTCTTCCTCTTTTTTTGGCAGTCTCATTCCATTTGAGCTCAAATGAGATGGATGGAGAAAGACTGTGGAAAGAAAAAGACAGAACAAGACTGTGTACTCATCGCTTTAGACCACTTCAAAATGGGAAGTGGGTGGATCGTGGCAGGTTTTCCAGTTTGCCCATTAGCAATTAATGACTTTTTGATGGTCTTCCTTTTCTCTGCTGTGTCCTCCTGCAGATCTGTGATGCATATAAAGCCATCAGCTGCAAAATGCATGAGAAACCAAACAGCATCGAGGAGCTGGCTGAGCTGCGGGAGTGGATGAAGGGAATCCCTGAGCAGCTGGCTGTGCAGGAGGTAGGGCATGCTCTCCTGATGGATAGGGGACACCAAGGGAAGGGAGGAGGAAATTTGTCAATGCAACGTGTGGTGTCTCAGAAACAGAACTCCAGTTTTTTTGCTTGGATGTCTTTGCATGCAATGCCATAAGATTCCTGGCTTTGTATTTTTGTAATTCCTAAGATTTGTATTTTTAAATACACATATCATGAATTTAAATATCTATGCAAAACACAATAGCAGTTAAAAATCTTGCCTAAAAGACTTATGTGTGCTTTTTGCTACCTTCATGATCCATTCTGCATTTGTGTACTGAATAGCTGTCTTCTAAAAATGAATGTTGTTTTCAAGAAAGTATTTCTGCTACCAAATGCTCATATTGCTGTTAACATATTTCTTCTAATAGGACATTCTAGTGCCGAGTTACTTCAAAGTTATTTGAAGTGTAGGTCTTCTCCCAGCTGAACAAATTTGGAACAAAGGCATCAAGCTGTAAGCTGACTTGTCCATGTCAGGGAAAGAACCCAGAGGATAACCCAAAACACTCGATTTTTGTCCAGCACTTTATCCACTAGGTCACACTTCTTTTCATTCATATAGAATAGAGGGTGATGATGGCGTGATCATTCGCAGAACAAGGGGTTGTAAATCTCTTCCCACTGTTCACACAGCAGAGAAGCAGCCTCCATCATATTAAGCTTGTGTGACTAACGCCCTTCAAAGGCACCTCATGAAAATGAGGTATACACCAGAGAGTTGGAATCAGTATGGTCTAAAGGTGTCTAATTTTTGTCTCTTTCTCTCACCCTGTGCAGGAACTGATTCGTGAAGTCATGGAAGATTACAAGGTCATGGAGGAATTCCTTTACAATCTTACTGAAGAAGATTTCAATGACAAGTGAGCACAAGGCATTTCTCTCACTGTCAAAGTGGGACACTTTGCAGCAATTACCATTCTCAGTGCTTCAGGGGCTATATGTCTGTCAAGACCTCCAGCAGAACTTTTAAGTGCCTCTCGGGCTATATGAGCACTGAATTCTTGAAATGAAGTTTATAGAGAAGAAGTGTGGGTTCATGCTGCCTTCTGGCCTGGGGCAAGGCAAACTGGTAGCTATTAACCTGTTTAACCTATTAAAGCTCTTTTCTCTTGTTTTTTTGGAGACATTTGCAAGGTCTCAAAGTGCACAGTTTAGTCTGTGTCTGAAACTGAATGAACACTTCCAAGGTAGGAATGCTCCCAGGGTTTTCTTGGGACTAGGAAGGAACATGAACCCTGTACTGTTACTCCATTTCTTTTCCAAACAGTCCCCTCTTAGCTTTATCTTTGGCTATGTTATTCAGATTGGGGCCTGACTGTGCCCCAGTAGCAGAGTCAGCTCACAAACACAGCTACACAGCTTCTAAAGTCAGCTCAGCCCTGGAAGCACCTCTCGTATGACATGGACTTGGTCCAGTGTGTCAACCTGAGTGAGTCTCTGCAGAGTGCTCCTGAAACTAGAAACATGGGATGCACAGTGCAAAAACCCCACAGAAGCTGCAGGAAAGCAGCTCAGCTCTAGGACATCTTAGCGTAGATGTAGCTGTATGCCCACTGACCAGACCTGGCACATGCAGAGCTAGTAGGAGATTGCTGCATCCCCAGGCGCTGGGAGGGATGTGACCTCGAGTGTAATGCTGCAAAGCTTGCATCTGGCGTTGCACGCAGGCTAACAAGTCCAAATGGAGTAATGGATGGGCTACGGCTGAGCAAGAACCAAGAAACCTGCCTTGGCGTGAGCAGCCACTTTGTGCAGCCTTTCCTGTATCTGCATTGCACTTCCCAGGGCTCTCTGCAGAAGCCTTGCTATCCAGGGCTTCACTGTATCTGGGTTACCCTGGCCCCTCGCTGCCCTGCTTAACAGGAGGCTGGCTTTTTCAGTACCCCTGAAAAGCCACAAGCCAAGACTCTGACCCCATTTTTTTCAGTTCCTTGTGAATACCTTCAAAGACAGACATTCCCTCTGAATGCCAACTGTTATTTTGCTGTCTCCTAGCTTTTCAGCAACATACTGGATTTGTTCCTTTTAAAAAGGCCCTCCACTTCTCCCCAGCCCTCTCCAATTGAATAGCCTAGTCACAAGGACTGCATATCAACAAGACAAGCTGGAAAAAAATGTTTTGTTGAAACCACATGTGTTTCTGTTGTTGTAAAGCTTCCTTGTTTGGTGGGAGTTGGCTTTCTCATTTTGTTATTTTCAGCATTTCAAACATATGCTCAAAAAGCTTCTCTCTCTCTCTGTCTCTCCCCGCCTTTTTTTTTTTGTTTGTTTTGTTTTGTTATATCATGTGAGTGCAGGTGGGCTGCAAGTTACTGGCCGCTGAAAATAACTATGCAAGCTGAGTCCATTCGGCTCCAGCACCTGGAGGATGAAGACAAATTTCGCAAAATCCAGGTCATAGATCAGAATGGCTTTCAAGACAAACTGGAAGAAATGCAGGTATTAAGCCCCTGACAATAACCTGTCCAGAGAAGGGGACCTTGAAGCTTTTGTGGTCAGCCAGGTGGGAAGCTTTCAGATGAGATTTTAGTCAGATGAGTTTTTAGGTCAATGTATTGTTGGATGAAAAATTGCCAAGCTCCCCCCCATTTTTTTATTGGAAGTTGGGCTTTTGATTAAGAGTTTAATTTTGGTGTGAAAGACAATACTTTTTGCAGAAATACTGTTTTTTCACTGGGAAGGTGTTCATCGAGATACAATATTCCGATTCTTGGTGCTTGGGCAACACATGCATCTCTTTTTTCTTTGTTGTGTACTCAGTTCCCTGCAGAGCATCTCCCATGATACGCTGCTATCAAGGGGGAAAAAATACAGCATTCAGTCATGGAACTCATCTCGTGTGAAAGACCCTGAAATAATAGCAGAGTTTTGGAGCTGAGATACCTCTGGTTTCTGCTGAAACAGTTTGAATTTTACTTTTCACCAGAAACTCTTAAGTACAGAAAAAAAATGCCATATTGGAAAGGCTGTAATTAGTGACTTAGATTATCTTGGAAATAGCCTCCCAAAACAATAACTCCAACACTGGATTTAAAAAAAAAAAAAACAACAAAAAAACCCCAACCAAAAAAACCCAAAACAAAACAAAACCAACAAAACAGGAAAGTTATTAGAGAAGCCCTGGACATATGTTGTTAAACAATTATTGGAAACAAACTGAGTGACCTAGTAGAGCTCTCATTTTCACTTCACTGATTCCGTAACTAATGACAGTATAAATTCGGTAGCAAGAAATTTGCGCACAGACTCATTGCTCCTACTCCTCAGGAATTAACTATTGTCACAAAGATGAAAAGCAGCTGGTCATCACATTTGCACTTTCAACCACCTGACCAGTGGTTATTGCTTCTCATCACCACTTTCATTGTGGTCTAAACAGAATTGGAATTGGATTAGGGGATGAAATTGTGAGCATAAAAATCTTGCCTTTGAATGTAACAAAGAGCACACCAGGAAGCTGAGATCTCCAGAGGCAGCACTCAGCTTCAGAACCACACCTCATGCCTGCCTTTTTCTCTTCCAGCTGACTGTAGGTGGATTTTCCATCCAGGCAGACAGTAACCAAGCTCCTGAGTTGGTTAACAAAGCACGGGAGGTCAGGAAGCAGCTGAAGGAGCTTCAGAATTTGGCAATTCTCTACAACAACAGGGAAAGAATCTTTGGGATGAAGATTACTAATGTAAGTGTCAGGTCCTGTACCTACAGGACTCTAATCTTTGTTGGGCCTTCTAGGCGGTAGGTACAGCAAATAATGAGACACAATTCCTCAGGAAGGAATCCTTCATGCTCTTTCAGTTTATCTGATTAACTGCTCCGTGGTCCTGTAGAGTGACCACACTACTCTGTCACTCCACTGTGCTGCAGAAGAGCTGATCCCAGGCATATGTGGAAGGCTGTTCATGGGCCTGATATTGCCCCTTCTGTGAGAGACTTTGGGTGCCCACACTCAGATCTGAGTAATGTTATTGAGGAGGAATTGAATGGGGAAGGTCTTGAAGCAGCAGTTAAGATGCATCAATTTCTGTAAGGCTATTACTGCAGTTATACAGACATGAATGAGAGTGGTTGCATAGCGGTGTGCAGGCAGCTGGCTGGGCTTGAAGCGTAGCATGTTCTCCTAAGGCAACAGTTTATATAGTTGCAAATACTCATTTTGCCTGTAGCTGTTCAGCTGCCAATGAATCACTGTCATCCACGTCCAGCCTAGTCTGGCTGCAGAGTAGAAGTGGAGTTCATGTGATTCTTTCCTACCACTCAGTCCATGGTTACTTCTCCTTCACTGTAAGGAGCCAAGTTTCGATATGATGTGCAGTGTTGCTTTCACTGATTGTGTGTGGACTGCCCATCAAAATCTCCTCATTCTGCAGCAGAGCATTTGTAGAGGCAAGTGGAGAGAGTGCTTTCCATGCCACGCACGTGGTGCAGGCACAGCTCCGCTGGATGCATTTTGACCTGAATGTGTAAAGCCCAGCTCTGCTAGTTGCTCTCCCTTGGAATCTATATTGTGGTCCCAGGAGAAGGTAGTCTGATACATCCTCTTGAAGTACGCGTTTTCTCATTGCTTGCTTGAGGTTCAAAAAAGAGGTGTGCCTTTTTTGGCCTTTTGACATGCAAGCTGTCATCCAGAGGAGAATACACTTGTTGCTTATGCTTGCTTTTTCTCTCTTTCCAAAGTACAGTAAGCTGTCCAGGATGGTTAAGGACTTCCAGCCATACTATGATCTCTGGACTACAGTGTCAGACTGGATGCAGTGGTATGAGAGCTGGATGAATGATCCTCTCGTGGAAATTGAGGCTGAGCAGCTAGAAAAGAATGTCAGTGACTCTTTTAAGACAATGCAGAGATGCGTGAAGCAGTTCAAGGATTCACCAGGTAGATAAGCAGTCTGGGGAAAGGAGGTTGGTGCATATCAGCATTTTGATGTGAGGAATGTCACAGACTGCTCTGAATAGGGATTGTCAGGATGTCACGTGGATGTGTGTGTATTAGAGCCAGCTGAGAAAATGCTAGCGAAGTTATTTTCCACTTTTTTTCTGGAACTATGATGATTCACATCTAGATGCTAGTTTGCTGCTTGAAGTACCAGTTTGGCATGGAAACAACATGCAAATCCCTTTTATACCTAATTCCCAAGACAGTACTGAAATAAAAGCCACCCTCTTACATTGCAGTTAATATTTACTCATTTATATAAAGTAAAATAATCCAGACTAGTCATAAAGAATTACTATATAGCCCAGTGGCTAGGCTTGTGGGTTTAAGCCCTTATGCAAGTCAGGCAGCAAAGGAACTTGAATCTGGGTCTTCCAAGTGCTGTTTTCTTGGCCAATCTTATTTTCTCTATTGGCCAATGAATTTAATGGAAAGCCAGAAGAGATCTTGATTTTGTTATGAGTAAAATGAAATTGCAAAATCTGGAAATGATCTGTGGAATGTAATAATCATTTTCCTGCCTGCCTGAATGTGTGTGAAGTTTAGATGATCGCATCCAGCCCTTGTAATTCATGTGAAGGTCTTTTAATCATGGCTTCTAGTAAAGCTGGAATTGAGACTTCAGTTGTAGCTTAACTTCCCATTCCATGATTCTCAGAGATGCGTTGGTCATTCTTTAGAGCTAATTCTAAAATCTCCTGCCAGATGGCTTAGATTGAAATATATTTTGCAGTGGGAGATTTTTGATTCATCCTTTTTAACTTGAACTCGCTCTTAAACAATGCCATGAATCAGCCCCAATGGAGGAGGTGATGAGTGGATGCGTGAGTAACTATGAATCATTATGGTAAACAGAAATACTAAGAATACCTGCTCATATTCATTGCAATATTCCCTGCCACCTGGTAAAATATATGCTTCGTCCTTGAGTCTGCCTTGTCTTTGCATACCACCCAGCAGGGAGTGTGAGGTGGTCACATCCTTGCTGTGAGTGTGCAATGCAACCACATAGGGTGCAATAAAAGGAGGCACATGCTGTAGCCAGATTTTGGAAAGGAAGCAAGTCCCATGTTCTTTGCCTGTCCATTGCTTTACTCGCAATAGCACAAGCTGAAAAAGGGCAGGATGTGAACAGTGGGCAGGATGTGAACAGAGACGTGGGCTTCCAGGATGCCCCCAGAGAGCAAAGCCCTTTTCTTGACTTTGTCCTTCCTATGAAGCAGAAGTACCTTTGGCTCTAGCGTGGCCATGGGCTGGTAGGGCCTCTCCTGCATGCTTTCCATTTCCATAGCTGGCTGTGATCCTAGTCTACTTCTAGCTCCTATGTATAGTGTCCATCTTCTATTTAGGACGGCCTGAGCTGGGGTGTGAGATAACTCGCAGCCCAATCTTGTTAAGGAAGTGAAGATCTTGGAAATATGACTGGATCTTCTAAAATATCTGCTGGCAGATGGGGCTTCATTGTGCTTGGGCCCATATTAAGGAATTAAATTTGTTGGCTTCTCGTCTTCCAGTGAGCTCTAGGCTAAGGCACACTTCTGTTTAGTGTGGACTTGCCTGTAACAGACTTTTGGCTAATAGGCAGGTCTGCTCCTGGGAGTGGGCTTGAATCCTTGCTTAGTAGGTGCGTAGAGAGCGCCTTTGTGTCCTCATTACTTCAACCTGCATTTTCCAGTGCACTCGCCTGCTGCTTACCTACCCCATACCATGTGTCTACAAGCACATCAGGCTTTAGACAACTTTGAGGAAGTTGCCTTCAGGAACTTCCTAGCACACTGTTGTTGCTGATGTTCTTCTGTTTTTCTCCCTGAAAGCCTGCCAGGGTGTGGCAATGGAGTTTCGAGACAAGATTGAAGAATTCAGACTGTATGTCCCCTTAATTCAAGGGCTGCACAATCCTGGTATGAGAAACCGGCACTGGGAGATGCTGTCGGAAGATATTAACATCGATATCAAGCTAGAACCCAATCTGACAGTTGGTCGCTGCTTGGACATGAACCTGCTGGACCATATCGAGAGCATTACCAAAGTAGCTGAGATAGCTGGCAAGGAATACGCCATTGAGAATGTGAGGAGAGGACTTGCTGTGTCTTTGGTTGCTTCTCAAATATGGTTCCGTTGAGCAGGCAGTCATTGCCTTGGGTGATGTTTCTGTTGTCCCAGAGCATTAGAGACATTCTGCAGCACAAGTAAAAAGGCTGCTGCCCTTAGAAAGGGGAGCAATGGCCATGCAACTGAGTTCATGCACTAGAAGAAGTCATTTCGCCTTGCATAGAATTTCAGTTGTAGCATAACAGCGCTTCCTGATGGTTATGCTGATCCACCGGTTGGGTCTTACACCTCACTGTGGGATTAGTGACTGTTTAAGTTAAAATAAATTGATTGTCTGCATTCTGCCATTCAAACGTTATGTCAGGGAGATTAGCTGTGACTGGAAACGGAGGTGGCAAATCCTTTAACACAGTAACCGTGCAGGGAAGACTTGCTGGCTCTGGAGTTTCATAGGTTAGATAGTCTTTCAGCTTCAGTTCACCAGTTTGGATGTGACCTAAGATGGTCTTGATTGAAAGTCATTACCTTCTGGCAGCTTTTGTTCTCTGAAATCTCAGGCAAATTCCCAATGGATAGCTACCCCTTTTACAAAGCCATCATTAACCATAATCATTAATAGGCACTTTGCTGGCAGCCTCTGTGCATGTAGTAGCATAAATGGGCCTGGAGATGAAATTGCCCTTTTTTCCCCTCAAGGTGTTCTTTTCAGGACAGCGTTGAGGTATTGAGCCCATTGGCAATGCAGAGGAAACGTGCTGTTGCTGAGTGTGTCATGCATTAAATACACAGCTGCAGTTTCCAGTGGAATCCAAGAGCAAAAATCTGTCACTTGCTAGAGAGGGGCATTAAGAGAGTTGTGGAAGCTAGGATAACAATTGCACAGGTTGTATCTGAAAATTAAATTACTTGTCCTCCTGTTCCAGGCACTCAACAAGATGGAGAGTGAATGGAACTCCGTTTTATTTACTGTGATGCTTTACAAAGACACAGATACCTTTATTCTGAAAAACACCGATGAAGCTTCTCAGCTCCTAGATGATCACATTGTCATGATTCAGAGCATGTCCTCCTCACCGTTCAAGAAACCTTTTGAGGAAAGGATGAACACATGGGAAAATAAGCTGAAGATGACACAGGTATTGGTTTCCTACACACACACATGTGGTAAAGGCAGCTGGGCTGTGCTGCCACGCTTGAACATGGACACTGTGCAGTTGCTGCTAGGGAATTGGGAGGACAACTATCAAGAGAATATCAGTCTTTAGGGAGGAGGAGGGCCTGTCAAAGCCCTCTGACTCTAGTAAAAGAGGGGATAAACTCAGAGCCTTATTCTGCAAACAGCAGTGATGAAATTCCAGCTCTTTTGCTGCCTGTTGCAACACTTCGGCAGGGCCAGGACTCTCTCGTTGCTGTGAATAGTCCTACTGGCATCTCTAATCATACTATACTAAGTGGACCTTACGGATTCTTACAGGCCCTGTGAAATCCATGCTAATCATTCACATTTCAGTGTAAGAAAGCACATGGAAGACTGCTGTTTAGAGCAGGATGGGGCAGACTGTGCCAGCACTTCTTCATCAGACCAGAGCCTGAATACTCAGCACCCAGCAGGACTTGGCCAGCAGAATAGCATTTTGCTGCAGGAGAAAAATTCCAATACAAGTATCTGGCTGGAGAACTCTGTGTAAATGCTGGTGTTTGATGCATGGCAGCATTGTTATCTGTTATTCATAACTACCTTATTCTGTTTATTGGTGCTTACCATCTGGGTGTGCTTGGGCCATGGGCTGCCAGAGTGCTAGCCTTGTCTCATGAGGATACAGAAATGCTACCCTAAGTCCTAAGGCAGTAAGTGACATGGGGAAATTCAGTTATTTACTGTGTGGTTTTGGCTGTGCTGTTGTCCATGTTTTCACCCTGCCTATCCTACCCCTTCTTTTGATTGCATTCATTCCTGTCACTAAAGGCCCATGAATCTGCTTCTGGGAAGTAGCTTATCAGGGTAGCTGATGGAGTATGGCAAACACTGTTGTCTGTATTACTGGAGAACACCTCTTGCTAGGTCAAGTGGCTGTCTGTGCTCAGGGAATGGTAGGTAGCACTGTGTGACTAAGGCAGTCTGAAAGGGAAACCCTTGAGCTGCTTTGCAATGTTGGGCAGGTCTGCCATACCTTCCAATCTCTCATGCCTGAAAATGGAGGAGGAGGATGTTCTTCCAAGCTAATTCTCTTGCTCCTTTGAATGACTGACAAACAGGGTTTCCTGTCTGGTATCTAACTTAAATGTTTAGCTTTTCATTCATTCTCTTAATTCAGAGTGTTGTTCAAAGATCTTTTAATGGATTATTCTGTAGGCAAGGCTGGGGTGCATCAGGCAGGAGAGAGGATATGACAGAATTGCAGAGTCTGGCATATTTTATTTGTCATTATTCTTCCCAAAAAAAGCTCTTTTCACAAAATAAAATCCTCATCTTACTGTGTGCTCACATTGTGCTATCTTCTGTAAAATATAGAAACACTAGCCACAGAAATTTGACCTAGCACCACTAAGTCCCTTTGAGCCTTAGTATTGGCTTACATGTATTTGTAAACTACCCCCCATTAAACTAGTGGGTGTTGATTCTGATGCCTGCTGACAACAGTTAGCAAAGGGGATTGCTAGGAAATTGTTAATTATTTGGGAAGGAAGCTCCTGATGCTGCAAGTAGACTTTAGAATTGTGGAAGGTCTAAGTGCGGGATCACCTCTTTTTTCTTTTTTCTTTTTTTTTCTTTTTCCTTTTTTTTTTAAACCAATTCTGGTGCACAGCTTGAATGGTTTTGTCAAACAGGTTCATAGCATGGTGTCCTGATATGCTCTTCTTGCTTCCCACTAGGATGTCCTAGAGGAATGGCTGAACTGCCAGCGCTCTTGGCTCTACTTGGAGCCCATCTTTAGGTCAGAGGACATCAAAAGACAGCTCCCGTTGGAAAGCCAGCGCTACCAGGCCATGGATAGGGACTGGAGGAACATCATGAGGAATGCTAAGGAAAACCCTGAGGTGTGTGCTTTGATGAAAGCCAGTACAGGTATCCCAAACTCCGTGGACCTGTGCTCACACAAGGACTGCCTTTGAGTTGTTGTTTTTGTAATGGTGTGGGCATGAGCAGCGCTGTATAAACCATGCAACCTTCCCAGGGTGGTATGCTAGGTTTCTTCTCTTGGAACTTGGCCTTTCATTCTGGTGTCCAAACAGACAGAGTCATTCCCTGTGATGCCTTGCACCAAGCTGTCCACCCCACCAGATACCTTCTCCTCAGCTCACAGGCTCCCTGCCTCCTACGAGTCTTGTAACCAGCCCTGCTATAATCCTAATCCATAAGATAATTCCTTCAATTCCTCCTCAAGACTGATTCTTTAAATTGTTTAGAGCCATTGCTTTCACCTGTTTCTGTGTCCTGGTAGCAGTGCTCTGCTCTATTCTGTTCTCTAGTCTGCACTTCCCAGGTCTCCATCACCACTTGTATTCCATATTACAAATGTTGGTATTTAGGAGAACCCAGAAATGTGCTTGTCACATCCGTAAGCGCTGTTTCCCCTCCTTGCCCACAAAGCTCACACCTCTCCAGATCCCTGTGAAAGTACTCCTGTGAATGAGTCATTTAAATCCTATCAGTAACATCACTGGGCAACCCAATTATCTCCACTGCCTTATCTCCCACATGCTCAGAATACTGATGCTTCCTCTGTTCTCCATTCTGTTTATAGGTGCTTTCTTTGTGCCCTGATCCTATGCTACTAGAGAACCTGCAAAAATGTAATAAACTACTCGAACTTGTGCAGAAAGGGCTGAGTGAATATCTGAAGATGAAGAGAGGCGCTTTTCCCAGGTAACCCTAAATTTCAGTGGGCTGGATCACACGCCCTGGTTCAGAAAATATGAAGGGAGAGGCTCACTCCAGTTCACTCTGCCAAGAAAGAGCAAAACAGTCTAAGCTTAGGATATTGTCATGAGACTGCAAACATAAGCAAGGCTGCGCCTTTCAATGCTGCCATCTGATGGGGAGAAAACAGGCAGACACAAATGTTGTGAGTTAAGGGCAGTCTGATAGCATCGTTGCATATCTGTGCCTGATGATTTGTCTAGAAAGGATGGGGTAAAATGAAAACCTCCATGTAACTCTGTCCCTTATTCCTGAAGGAATACTTCTATTCTTTGATAGTCATTTAAACCCACTTTGCATGGGAATAACTGACTTCTGCAGATGGAGAAGTCTGTCTCTACAGAAAGGTAGATGGCTGGATCGTGGCTGTTACTCTCCTACACAAACACAAAGAGATCAGTGAGCAGTCAGAAACAATGTCTCTAGCAATAGGCTTGTTCCTCATCTTGCCAGGCAGGACTTAGCCCCTGATGCTACAGGAAAGAGAGCCTCCCCTCATGCCTCGCTCTGTGTTTCTAGGTTCTACTTCCTTTCAGATGATGAGCTGCTGGAAATACTGTCTCAGACAAAAGACCCCACTGCTGTACAACCTCACCTCTGCAAATGCTTTGAGAACATTGCACAGGTAGGCAAAGCAAGCACCCTAGTGGCTTGGCCCACCTTTGGGAAGCTGGTGTCATGGGAACTTGGAGGCATTCTGAAATCTGGAGGAGTGTTCACATTCTGCTGTGTGGAAATGTATCTCCTGGGAACCTGTAACTGTATGTAGGCATTACAAGGTGCTTCCTGCCCTGGAGTGGGATTCAAGCAACCTTAGTTTAGACATTTCAAAGCCAGACGCCTGCCTATGAACTGGGCACCCTCAATTGCCTTTTAGACAATGAGGAGAAAATAGGCATTTGCAAAGGGCAACTTACAGAAATTCACTTAGATACCCATCTTAGGAGGAGAGGACACTCCCTCTGGAGATGTCTGTCCATCCCACCGTGGAGGCCAAGAAAAATAGCTCAGACTTAGCTGTCTGCTCACAGGCATCTTGTTAGGATGGAATCCCACTCTTGCTGACAGCCTCAGGAGGGACAAGGAGTGAACAAGCCTGAACTGAATTAAGTTTCTGCCTTCATCCCTACTTAGGAACTGGGGTTAACCTGACTGGTTTTCCTCTTTATTATTCCTAATAGACTTCAGACTCCATGGCTAGTCACAGCTCGCACCACCACAATACTCAGACACTAAAACCAATCTCCTAGTCATTAGCTTGGGAAAATAGAAAGGAAATTGAACTGGAAACCTGGTGCAAAGCCATTGGAATAAATAAGGGGACTTTCAGTGATATGCTGGGGCATTGGAGAAGCTGTTAAAATTTTACTCTTAAAGCTGGGCACTGTGACCTCAAGGGAAATGATTTGAATCTACAAAATTGAACAGGAATCAAGGGTTTGAATCCTAGACAGGCAATGAGAGATGTTCATCCTACCTATAACTTGAGTGAAGCAAATCAAATTAAACCAGCAATGTGAATCTCTTGTTTTCATACAATCATCCTCCATTTTTTGGAGAGGTCATTTTGCACATCTCTCGCACACTTTATTATCACTATTGACAACCAAGTTTGGCACCAGATTTATAATGGGCATACACCACTACAGCCTGGCTGTCCCCCAGTGGGAGGAAGGCAGGGATAGAAAGGAAATCCTGCATTCACATCTCCTGTTGTGCTGCTTCCATTAGCTACTGTTCCAGGAGGACCTACAGATCACACACATGTACTCTGCTGAAGGAGAAGAGGTGAAGCTGTTTGTTCCCATCTATCCCACTGACAACGTGGAGGACTGGCTGCTGGAAGTTGAGAAATCCATGAAGGCCAGTGTACGGGACAACATAGAAAGATCAATTGGTGTTTATCTGGAGGTAAGGGGTTTATCACAGACTGGGAGGTCTCTGATGTCTTTGTTCCAGGCTGGCCATAGAGGTCCCCAGTGATGGGACTGATAAATTTGTGGTATTCTACTAGTTTTAAAATATAACCTTTAATCCAACTGTTTGTGGCTCAAGTGCAGAATGTGCAGATGAGCAAGCAGCTAATGGTCCAGAAGAATGCAAACCATGCACACTCACTTAACAGCCACAGAACGCTTCCCAATATCATAGAACAACCCTGTATGAATCTATTTCTATCCCTCTCTCCAGGCAACTTCCTCTTTATAAGGATCTACCCTCTTTTGTCTTCTTCAGCTCTCATGTCTCACACACTATGCTAGGGGCTGGTAAAGGCAACCAAGGCACCATGTTTCAGTCAATGCATCAGGGGATGCGTCTTGGCTCTGGTTTCTGTGTAACAGCTATGCTGGCAGAAAACCTAAACTTTTATTTGTTTGGGTCTAGGGAGGGAGAAAAGCTGAAAAAAGAAAAGGCCTCATATTTCTGTTACTGTTTTCTACTCAGTCTGAAAATTGGAAACTAGGAAAGTTAGAACGGGATAGAGGAGGGGAAATATTCTTTTGCGTCTCACAGATTCATCTCAAAGCAGGGAGATGTAGAAATAATAATAAAAAATCATTGTCTTACCACCTTTTTTTTTTTTTCCTTGTTTAAGACTCCACGTACTACATGGGTCTTGCAATGGCCCGGACAAGTGGTCATTGCTGGCTGCCAGATTTTCTGGACAAAGGAAGTGTCTGAAGCTCTGGAAGCTGGAGATTTGTCCAGCAGGCTTTTCCCACAGCTGACTACTCAGGTACAAAAATGAATGTAAGGGTGAGATTTTGCCAGATGGAGACTTTTCAATCATCAGACCTTAGATAACTTATAAATACAGCCAGGACAATACTGTAGGAGAAACAGAGAGGCAGTCCTGCATAGCACAGCTCAAAAACAGATAAAAAAGCAGGTTCTTATCATCTTAATCATTAGGATGTTTGTCATCATAAACGTCAAATAATGTACAGGACTGATAATACAATCATTACCTGAAGACAAAAAGAAGGTAAAAGATAACTTTTCCAGGGTCACCCAAGAAGTCAAAGGTGGGGGAGAAGTGAAGCGATGGACAGTAAAATCAAAGTGAAACGGCATCCTTCATATCTGTTCCATGCACCTAATCACACCTAATGCCTGGGAGATATGGTGTCCTCAGCTCTGGGCCTCATGGTGGCTCTAACTCCTTCTTTTCACCTGAACATGGTAATGGTGTAGGCAAAAGTCAGCTCTGAGCTAGCCCAGAGCAGCGTTTGCTTTCTGAGCAGTCATTTGTATCTCTGACAAGAGAAGAGGCAGAAGTTGCCTGGACACAGCCGATGGTCTGGACTTAGCATGCCATAAGTTTGACTGCATTGTGTTAGTACAGCCTGGGTCTTTGGGATATGGATTGCTTCAGAGTACTTTCTTTTCCTTACCCAGCTGGGCAATTTGGTTGCCCTGGTCCGTGGAAAATTGTCTAAGATGCAGCGAGCAGTGTTGTCAGCTCTTATTGTGATTGAGGTCCACGCCAAGGATGTTGCAGCAAAGCTGATTAAGGAGAACGTGACAAGCGTGAATGATTTCGAGTGGATCTCCCAGCTCAGGTAGAGACCACAGCTGTTGAACCTCACCTGGCCTCCCTGGCCGGTCTGCATTCTCCTTACCCGTCAGCCATGTCCATGACAAATGGAAACAAGAGTTTGCATAGTCTGTAAGCAGTATTCGCCTCTAACATCCCTATGAGGAGTGGGATTGAAGTTTGCTAAGGATGCCAGTTCTAAGGCATCTGAGACAGACCGAGTTTTAATGGCATCCACTTTGGCTATATAGGCCAAGCCATATCATAGTGTTTCACAGCCTCACTGTGAAAGGGCATGCTCCTGCCCAAGAAGGAGTGCAATGCTTGATATAATACCTAATTTCAGGTCCTGTGAGAACTCCTGTCCACCCTGTTGTGTTACCTTATCCTTTCTTCTCTTGAGAAGGAAATCCCATGACATGCAGGTCTCCAAACCTGCAGGCTGCAGTCTTATGAGCTGCTGTATTGTCTGCCAGCCAGTGTTTATCCTTCTGATGTCATGTTCACTCATCATTAGATACTACTGGATGAGGGGGGACCTGTACATCCGAGCTGTCAATGCTGAATTTGTCTATGGCTATGAATACCTGGGGAACAGTGGCCGTCTGGTTATCACGCCCCTCACTGACAGGTAAGGACATTGTTTTCTGGGTAGTAAGTGTATTTTATTTTGTTTCTGGATGAACAAGCCTCATTGGGGATTAAACCAAGGATCTGACCATGCTGGTCTTACTTAAGGTCTTACTTACACTTGCTTAACCTATGTAAATAGAAACCATTTGTAGAGTAAAGGACTACCTGAGACGAGGGCATAGGAACACCCTGGCATTGGTTCTACCGTATTCCTAGTGATCAGTGCTCAGACTGATTGCTTTCACTCTCCTTAATGTAGTGTTCTGACTCATATAAAATGCCCACCTGATAGCTAAGGAGCTCTTCTACAAACCAGTAGATAGGGGCATCTAATACTCTAGCATATGCAGCAGCAATAATAGTTTTACCCTTTTGTAACTGTCCTTTTTCTGGAGAGTGAATTTGTAGCCAGTGGCAGAAGGATTTATCCATGCAGGGCCCCATGAATACTAATCAAGGCCACATAGCTAACTCCTTTGCAGAGTGCTGCATATTTAAGCAGTTCTGCAGAATAATAAAGGATGGATTCCTACCTGTCTCCAGCTGTATAGATCATATGTCTCCCTTACTGAAATCAATAGTAGAAATGCTTTTCATCATCTGGTCTCTTCTCTGTTGTAGGTGTTATCTGACGCTTACAGGAGCTCTGCACCTGAAATTTGGAGGAGCACCTGCAGGACCAGCAGGAACAGGCAAAACAGAAACAACAAAAGACCTGGGGAAAGCACTAGCAATCCAAACTGTAGTGTTCAACTGCTCCGACCAGCTTGACTTTATGGCAATGGGAAAGTTTTTCAAGGGACTAGCCAGGTACAATGAAATGCTGTGTGTCATTATCAAGGAGTGGGTAAGGGGGTTACTGTGTTCCAGAATGAGCAAAGTTACAAAATTCCTGCCAGAAGGGAGGGACAGTTGAGCCAATTAAAAAAAAAAAAAGGATCCTGTTCATTTAAGGCAAAATTAAAATGCTTTGCACCAATCCACTGTTAGACACCTGTGTAAATGTTTCCAGCTCTGGCCTTTGTTTTAATATCATACACGGACTGAGATTCAGCCCACAAGCTGCTTAATTGTAAGATGGAGAGAATCTGCTGAGTGTATCCAAAACTGAGCAGCCAAGAGAGACTGCACTAAGCCCTGAGGGATCCTCTCAGAGAAGCTTCTCTCTTCTCTACATTTCAAACAGAGCTGGTCCAATTAGTCTGTTGCACACTGGTGAATCTGAATTAGTTACTCCAACAAAAGCTGATACTCTTTTCTCAGATGTTTTCTTTGTAAGTAATTTAACTTCCTTCTTAAATCATGCCTTGTGGGAAGATCACCTTCCTCGTATACATGCTTCCAGCTTTATACGTGGTCTTCCAAGCTCTGAAAAATGGACTTAAGAGATGCCTAAATTGTATCTGCTACGCTTACAGCTCAGGCACAAAACAGGAATTCAACATGACGCTTCTTTCAAGCCCAAATCTGTAACATGCAGAATTTGCCCCAGGCTGTAGGATCAGACATTGCCATGGTCTTGCAGGGACCATGCACCTTCTCACTCATCACGTGGCCTGGGATGCATAGTTGGGGTGAGGTGCTACAGCCCCTTCCACTGTAGCAGTACACTGTGGCTGTGTCACTACCTGCTGTGGGACATTAGGGGCTGTTTAGGTTCACTTCTTGTCTCTGTGCTGCCTCCCCAGTATGTGGATTTATAATTTCTAGATCTAGCTGAACTTTTGACTGCAAGTTTGCTCCTGTGTGATGTTCCTGACTCCCCTCATTTTTCCTTCCTTGCCCAGCTCCGGTGCATGGGCTTGCTTTGATGAGTTCAACCGCATTGATATCGAGGTGCTGTCTGTGGTGGCCCAGCAGATCACAACCATTCAGAAAGCACAGCAGCAGAGGGTACGTAATGAACATGTGGATGCAAAGGCAGACAAGAAAATCTCCACTTGAGCTAGTCTAGGCAAGTCTCTGTCTTTGCATGCATCTTCACGGAGGACCAGTTCACTGCTCAGGGGCAAATCAGACAGACGTACTTGACCTTGGAGAGGCATGAGTAATGCCCTAGTGTGGCGCATCATATCAGCCCATTACATAGTCAGCATCCTGGGTGGGTTTTGTAACTTCACCCTAGTCTGTGCTGCCACAGTTGCCCACACTCTCACAGGCTGAAATATGTCTCAGCTTGAGCTGCAGTGCCAGCAGACTTTGGTGTGGGGGACATTCCAATACAGATCCACTGAGCTGATACAAATTGGAGCTGTGATAAAGGCAGCCACTGTTCTGCCATGAGTTGCTCAGAACCACATTTGTCTAAATGTGTTATCCAAGCTTTAGTGGATTCACAAAACCCAGTAAGTGCAGAAAAATGCGTACTCATGCACACACAGTGTTGCAATGTAAAGTGAATTGTTGGCTTTACATGGAGACTCAGCTGTCAGACAGTCTAGCAGCCAGCCTCTGCTTTGTTCTCTGGAGACTCAGAGGGGTTAAGACCTGAATCTCCTTGACTTCGGCTTGGAATTAGAAACTTGCTCTCCGTGAATTCTTCTGCATTACTTTATCCCCCATCTGAAATTACTACCTACACAGCTTTAAAAAGGATTAGGTTTCTCTTTGCCCTCTCTGCCACGAATTAATTCAGGTCCAAACTCTACTGCAGAATAAATGGAAAGATGTTTGTTTACAGCTGGAGGGATAGAAGTCTGTTCAAGAGCCAAAAAAAAAATTGTATCTTATCAGTAAATCTTCCATGAGTCCAGTTTCTTAAACAGGGAAAAGTATTGCTGGTAATACTGGATTCCTGCAGTGAGACCAGCTTGAGTCACTACAGTTGTGGGCAGCTGTGTGTGTCCATGCTTGATAATTTAACTACCGAATGCCATTGTTTTCCTCTTGGAAGATTTTGCTACATTATTTAATTTGCAGATCAGGCTCTGTTCTTTGAGGATGATCATATTTTTAATTTTCTAGGTGGATCACTTCATGTTTGAAGGCACGGAGATCCCACTGGTCCCATCCTGTGCAGTCTTCATCACAATGAACCCAGGGTATGCTGGGCGTACTGAACTGCCTGATAACCTGAAGGTAAGGAGGGCAAACTGCATAGACAGAAAGAAGAGGGGCGATACAGGTGCTGGATGCTACCCAGACCACCAGTGTATCCATGACAAGGATTAGGATGTGATGCTTTTGAAAGTTTCTGGCATGGTTTTGAGATTTGAATCATGTCTGTAAGCAAATGGCACTCCTCAGATTGCGGTCTGCAGGGATGCTACCCTGACAGGTGCCAGGCACACTCATGCTGTGTCCTCTAAACAGTCTGGGATAGATACTCAGCCTTTTCAGTTTGCTGGAAAAAGCAAGAAACAACAGTGTTTTGATCTTGTGTTGGAACTGTATGTTTCAGGCTCTCTTTCGTCCTGTGGCTATGATGGTCCCAGATTACTCTATGATTGCTGAGATCTCACTCTACTCCTTTGGGTTTAACGAAGCCAAAGTCCTTGCAAAGAAGATCACCACAACATTCAAACTGCTGTCAGAGCAGCTCAGCACGCAGGTAGATGCCTTAATGTCCATGAGTGTTTTATTAAATGTGAGGCTTTCTCAGCCTAGGCACAAAGTACCTGGATGGTTCTCTTGGTGCCTTGTGATAGCGAATCACAGAAAGGTCTCAATACCTATTCTTCATCTACCTCCTTCCTTTCTAATTCTCATTTCTCCTCCTGTGGCTGGACTTGCATTCACCATCAGTCCTAGTTAGGATTACAATGGCAGGACAGTTGAGCCAAGCAGCCCTGCCTGCTTCTCCCTACATCTAGGATTTTTCGTCATCCAGTTATTCTCGTCTTCCTCACCCATAGTCTGTACAGCTGAGGACTAGTTAGTTGTTTAAGGATCCTGAGAGCAGACTTGGATGAAGGAGCAGTTGTTCTGAAGGCATAACTCTCTCATTTTTCTTTTCTTACCTGCTAACTGAGTGCATGCATAGGTTCGTTCTTTTTATGTGATGCTCCTGTACCTGATGACATTGTTTCCTCTGTGCCTTTTCCAGGACCACTATGACTTTGGGATGAGAGCTGTGAAGACTGTCATCTCAACAGCTGGCAACCTCAAAAGAGAGAATCCTACTATGAATGAGGTAAATGTGCTTACACTTCACACTGTCATGGATTTATGTGGCCTTTTCTGCGGCCACATAAGAGAGGCAGGATCTTTGAAGTTCTGAGTTCTTAAATCTCTGCAGGAGCTGATCTGCCTGCGAGCTATCAGGGATGCCAACGTACCCAAATTCCTGCAGGATGACCTCAAGCTCTTCAATGGTATTGTCTCAGATTTATTTCCCAAGATCAGAGAAAAGCCTGTTGATTATGGGATCCTGGAAGAAGCCATTCGCAAATCCTGCATCAAAGAGAATCTGAAGGATGTTGATGGTGAGGGGAAAGGCTCTCCACAAGCTCCCTCTGGGCCTGGGCTTTTAGTCCAGTGCTCTGCCCTAGGAAAGAGACAGCTGGTCCCAGACCCACTCTGCATTATCTTCCTCTACAGGTTTTGTGACTAAGTGCATTCAGCTCTATGAAACCACTGTGGTTCGTCATGGCCTTATGCTAGTGGGGCCAACAGGCTCTGGGAAGACAAAGGTATGGCTGAGACACTGCGCTGGCCCCAGCAAACCATCGCCTGCCTAGTGATGCAGAGGGTTAAGCTTCACAGAAGACTCGCACTCCAGCATTTCCACCTTCTCTTGGATAGAAGTCAGGGGACCAAGATGCTGTCTTTTAGTACTGATTTATAGCCATGGCGAAGTATATTAGTAGCTCACTCTTTCGAGTTGGGAGATTGGACTGAAGTTTATTAGCTCTGCTGCAAATTTCTAAGGCTGAGACATACTTTGACATCTTGAGATGCTTCAGGCTTCTTGCACGGGAGATCTAACTTCCTCCCCCTGCATCTGGAAATCTTTATTTCTGTGAATGCAGCCAGGCATCTCCTTACTATGATATTATCCTTCACTATGTCTCCTTTCTCACTGCCTTTTGAATGCAGTTGCTGTGAGAGCAAGTGGCTTTGTTGTTATGGAGCCATGGCAGTTAACTCTCTTGCTCTCCTGCTTTTGCAGAGTTATGAAGTCCTGGCAGCTGCAATGACGTCACTGAAAGGTCAGCCTGAAGCCAGTGGTGGGAATTACGAAGCAGTCAGCTACTTTGTACTGAATCCCAAATCCATCACAATGGGCCAGCTTTATGGAGAGTTCAACTTGCTAACGCATGAGTGGTAAAGTACAAAACCTGCTTTCCTTCCTTCCAGATGGGAAACGTTTTTCTTTTGGTCTTGAGTGTCTTCTCTTCAAGGCTGAGAACTATTTAGGGTAGTGGCATAAAACCAGAAGCAATCAAGTCCTTATCCTCACCAAGCTACAATAGCCAGTCACGGCGATTTAAGCTGACATCTTTTATTGTGTGCTTGGCCCGGCTGCCAGCACATGCCCAGACAGTTACTGCAGCTCAGCTGGCAGCATTAACTGCATAACAAGGAATAATTCAACTGCTTTGGAGCACATGCCCCTGCTCTAAGATACAGCAGCTTAAAAACACTTGCTTTGCTTCTGAAGAAAAGTGACGTCTGTGCTGCGCACTTGAATGGTTCTGTATAAATACACTGGTGGCCTTGAATGATGAGGGATGACTTTAGGCATAAAGGGGCATTTCATTCCCGTTACCAGGGCTCCTGCTCACTTACACGGTTTGGAAGCGAGAACCAATAGCCCTTTTGCCCTCTTGACAGTCAGGTCCTACTGCTTATGTTTCCATATGTGACCCGAGGTTGACTTTGCAGCTCACTTTATCCAGAAGCTAAGGTGTGAGAAGCAGTGTGAATCTCCCTTTGGCCCTGTCACCCACCACTTGCTTAGGGTCAAAGCTAAAGACTGTGTTGTGTAAAACCAGGGAAACTAAATAAATATGAAACTAACTGCCTCTAGGAAAAGTGCAAGCAAGAAACATTACTGATGCTGAGACCCAGAGCTTCCCAACCTGGGCTCCAGTGCATCTTTACTGAAGGACATTTTATAGGATATTCCAGTTAAGCTTGACAGTTTATTTATGATGTGACTCGACCCAAGGGCAGTACCCCGGCACGTCAACATGACAAAAAGAAAGATACAGCAGCCATGTAAAATGTATTTACAGACAAATCCATCTGTTTTAATCAGCTGAGCTTTAGAACAGACTGTTTTCCCTTGATCTCAGTAACAATACCCTGGAATTCACTAGCACTATAAAAATAACAAATAATTACTTAATAATGGGAGTAGAGTCCAGGGCCTGAATGGAAATTCCACTCCAAGTTTCCATGTACAGATTAAGTTCTTGCTGTCAACAGCCAGCATTCCTTGTGTGTTTGCTCTCCTGTTCACCAGCTCTAAGCACCACCTGGGTTCACAGGCAGCTGAGGATGGGGAACTTCCATTATAAAGAGGGTAGAGTCGCACTCTTGAGCCTGGATTCATCCTCCTAGCCCATAGTTACACAACTGAAGCACCTGAATTAGCAGAGTAGCTGTCCTTAGCCTCCCTTTACACTTGGCAGAGAAAAAGAAGCACATCCAGAGAGCAGATAACCCACCTATGACCTGAACTGGATGCTGGCAAGGCCTCTTTGCTTTTCACTGGGGACAGAGATGTTAAAGGGAAACTTGGCATTTTATAGTTAGGTGACATGAAGTCCAGATCCTAATGCACAAAAAAATTGTCTCATGGTACCACTCAGGCTGAGATGTATGTCTCAGTAAAAGAAAGAATGAGATGGACCTTGATGCAGCTCATCAACAAGTAAGGCACGGGTATCCTTGGGCACATGAACCAGGGTAAGATTCTGTCTCTGTTGCCTTATATGGTGGAAGCTTTGCCATTGATTTCAGCAAAACCAGAATAGGCCAAGCCCTTCCTGCCTTCCTGCTTCCTTTCAGGACAGATGGGATCCTTTCCTCACTCATCCGGCGGGGGGCTGCAGCCACCAACACCAGCAAGAAGTGGTACATGTTTGATGGGCCAGTTGATGCTTTGTGGATTGAGAACATGAACACGGTGCTAGATGACAATAAGAAGCTGTGTCTCAGCTCAGGGGAAATCATCAAGCTGACAGAGGTAACTCATCCCTTCCTCTTTTGCTGCCTGTTGTCTGTTTTCCTTCCTCCCTCTTGGAACAGACTTGCCTTTTACTTTCCACTTATGTCTGTGATGGACTTGTATGGAAATTCGTGTCGCAGTAGCAGCCCTTTGTTGGCCAGAGCTCTGCTGTGCTGCACAAACACAACAAAAAGAGGGCTTCTGCAACAAAGGGAAAGATTTCAGCTTCACCAAATTATGCTGAAAGACATATCAGAAGCAATCAAGTCCTTATCCTCCTTTCTCTCCTTTTGCAACTTCCAGAGCATGACCATGATGTTTGAAGTCCAGGATCTGGCTGTTGCTTCCCCTGCCACAGTCTCCCGCTGTGGCATGGTTTACCTGGAACCCAGCATCTTGGGGCTAGAGCCCTTCATCGAGTGCTGGCTGAAAAAAATCCCAGGCATCATGCAGCCCTTCTCACAGCAGCTAGCATCTCTCTTCAGGAGATTTCTCAAGGTGAGCTACCATGCCATTCCAGCCCTTCCATGGCTTGGAGCTTGTCAGCTCAGATATCAGCCAGCCCAGACTTGTCAAGACCTGGATTTAAATGCCATTGTGGGAACACTTCAGACTAATCTGTGAATTTCCTGGGTTTAATAGAGGTTATTCACTGATTCCTACAGATGTGACTTAGTCTTATTGGTCATTATAGTTTGTTTTATTTCCTTTTAAAACTGTCTTCCGGATAAAATCATCCCTGTTGCAGCTCCATTGCTTACAGTGGAGTTACTCCGGGGAGAAAGTTGTAAGAACAAGTCTTGTTATTTCTGCTCTTCTCCTGAGCCGCTATTTTAATGAATAACCTAGAGCTGCAAAGGAAAGGTCTGAAGGGAGCAAAACATTTAACAGCAGTGATGGCACAAGATGCACGTCACTGTTGCACAGAACCAAAAGGCAGGCCCAGAGGTTTCTTGTGGCTAAGACTGAACCAAGTGGTTTGACTTACTTTTCTCCAGTCAAAACGGTGGTACTTGGCACGCAGCGGGAAATGGCAGCATTCTCAGTCATACCCTTCCTGCTAAATGTAGCTTGCAGGGAGGCAAGGAAAAACCAGAACCCTAGAAGGTAAAAGCAAAGTGTGTTGGAGGGTGACACTGAGCTGTTCCTGCCTCTCCTTACAGGAGGCCATCGGTTTTGTCCGGAGGTTTGTGAAGGAGATAATTGCCTCAACAGACAGTAACCTCACAAGGAGCCTCCTCATGCTCTTGGAATGTTTGTTTCAGCCTTTCATTCACATTGAGGTAGGATTTTGCTGCTATCGCTTGTGTGCGCCTGTAAGTCTTAAGGGCACTAAGTCATGCAGAGGGTTAGTCACCGGAGAATAAAGTGTTGGTGCAGAAGCTGTAGCTCATCTATGTGGCAGAAGGCAGTACAACATCCTGCAAAGCACAGGTAAACTTGGAAGGATTAGGCTTTGCCCACTGAAAGAGCAAAAGATAAACTCCATGCCTACCAGGCTGGAGGGAAGAGGTTCACTTTTATTTATAGCAGGGGGAATTGGAGAATGAGTGGAAAGCAGAGATCAGAGCTAAGCAGCGATGTACTTCAGATTGCAGGTCCTTTGAGAATTAATATTGAAGAAGGCTGGACAATTTTCAAATTAAAAACCAAAGACTAAATTCTTTTCCCAGCTCCTGTTGAGTGACATTAGTTCAGCAAGGGGAGTCTCTCAAGTACACCAATGAAACAGCAAGTTTTAATCCACAGAATACCTTAACAAGGCCTGTGAAAAACTGGCTAGAAAAAGCTACGTAGAAGCTAAATAGAATTATGAGCTCATTAAGAAGAGTTGGGGTTTTGTGTAACTTAACCACGCCTGAGAATTTTACTTCTGCTCTTGTTTGGTTCTCAGGGTGTTAGGATGATTCCCCAGGAGAAGGCAACTCGTATTGGAGAGCTGATTGAACCCTGGTTTATATTTGCCTTGATCTGGAGCGTGGGTGCTACTGGAGATTCCCAAGGTCGGATGGCCTTCAGCTTGTGGCTGAGGGAGAAGATGGCAAAGGAAAAGGTGAGTAAAGGAAAAGCAGATCCTCTCTCATTATAGAGGAACTGATAATGAGGAATGGGGGTCAGAGCTTCTTGAATGCCTGGAGGCCTTGGATGGGCTTCCTCTTGGGATCTAGTATACCACATCTGCCTCAAACTTCAAGGGACCCCTGGAGCTGGAAGATCTGGGAGAGAGACCTGAGCCCCCTGGCCTGGGCAGCATCCCATTAGTAAAGTCTTCCTTGCAGTAGTGCAGATCCTCCTCTGAATTCAGCTGAGTGGCAGCCAGATTCACCCCAGCTTTATTCCCACAGATCCAGTTACTTTTCCCGGAAGAAGGGCTGGTTTATGACTATAAACTGTACGATGCTGGGCTTAGCAGTGCTGAAGATGATCCGGATGAGGAGGTCATTAGGGAGGTAAAATATTTCACTTTCAACTCCAAGCTGGAAAATTTGGGGGGAAGGACCAGGAAGCAACACAGCCCTGCCAGATTTGGTAGGATTTTCTCATCAAGGGTGAATAAGAAAGGCCTATAGGAACCAAGTGAGAAAGTTTAAAGTGAAATGAAGCTTTTCATTAAAGGAAGAAGGCAGTTTCTTTCCCTCAGGGTTGTGAAGCAGATCTTTCGAATCTGAGCCAAGGACTGGTCAGTTCAGACCTGAGTGCCTCTGCCAGTGCTCAGGAAAGTGAGAGGGCTCTACAAGTGTGGCTGCTGCAGGAGGACAGGGAGAAGCTCAGATGGAAAGGTCTGTCTGTGTTAGAAAGCAGTGCACAACAGCAGAAGAGCCGTGTGCAGCAAGAGTCTGGAGGAGGAGCAAGGCAGAAAAATATGCCATCTTTTTTACAGGAGACAGCAGAGCAGTAGGGCATGCAAGGCCCATCTGACTGACAGTCACCAGCCCCTGGGCTGAAAGAAAAAAAAAAAAAAAAGAGGAAAAATGCTTCCCCTTCTTATAGAGCAAAGTAAGGAGCCCTACATGAGCATCAGATGCTTAGCAGAAGCTGCCAGCATCATCTCTGTAGGAAGGCCACATGGGGTGGTCAGGAATGCACGTTTTCTCAGTGTTCTCCAGCACATCCCTGACAAAACCTCTATCTCACTTGTACAGTAGCCTCTGGGAGGTTAGCCTGTGGCTTGATTCTAGCAGAAGTCGTCCATGTCTTGTACAAGTACAAAACCTCTATGTGCCTCTGAGTGCAACACAGATGATGGCACCAAACATGAAGATAGGATCCCAGCTAAACCCCCTTTGGCCCTCTGCCATGGGCACACTTACAGGGTAGGTCAGCTTAGGACAGAATTCCTGTTCTTGCAAATATCACAAGTGCTCCATCACCCTTTGATCCCCGTTTTCAGAACAGAGGGCAAGTATGTTGCTGCTGGGGCAATGATCTTTAACTCTTGGGCTACCTCCCTCCCAAAGTCACAGCATTGCCATGCAGAAAGGTATGGGTGGCAAGACTAGACAAAGGGGCTGGAAACCTGAACTCCTCATTAGAATCTGAGCTACTACACAAGGAGCTGTGATGGGGAAAACACAGCAGAAATACTGTTTTCCTATTCCCATAGGGGATAGATGAAACTGCCCTCTCTAAACGCACCCATACCTTTCAGGTGGGCTGGGAGAAGTGGCTGGACTCCACGGCAAAGTTCACCATGGTTCCCGATACCAACTTCTGTGACATTATTGTGCCCACGATGAACACGGTCCGAATGGCCCATCTGCTGGAGCTGTTGCTAACCAACCGTAAGCCAGTATGTGCCCAGCCTTGTCTTTGATTTTTTTTAATTCAACCTTATTCTCTTCAACAAGGGAACCTTTTCCTCTCCCAGTGCAGTCAGAACCTAACAGCTACCTGATACGTTGAGATTTTTTCCCACTCTCATGGATTTGTATTTCTCTGCTCAAAGGCTGTGCCTAAGCAACAAGAGTTCTCCATTCAGTCCCCAGGCACCATGCCAGTGCCCCAAAGGAATATCAGCACTCAGTTGTCCTATCAAAATGCAGCAATTGCTAGATAGCCCATCACCATCCCTCTTTACCTGTTTCCTACGGTTCCATTTAATACTTCTCTGGTTGGATTCCTTCCACACCAAGAGATCTGTTGAACAGCTGTCCTTACTGAAGAAGCAAGCCTTCTGTCCTCTCCCAGCCTTTGAATGCTTCAGTGAGCAGTAACCTGTATTTCCTCCAGCAAATGTTAGAGAGCTGGGAAACACAGACTGTATGCCTATGGTTATGCTGCATTGCTTGATTGTGCTTCTAGGTTCTCTGCATTGGTCCCACTGGCACAGGGAAGACTGTCACAATTACGGACAAGCTTTTGAAGAACTTGCCTCTCAGATACATCACACACTTCCTGATGTTTTCAGCACGCACTTCTGCTAACCAAACCCAGGATCTCATTGACAGCAAACTGGAAAAGAGGCAAGTTTCCTTTCTGTGTTTGCAAAGGCAGTATCCCTGAGCTCAGTGTTTCTATCAGCTTGGCCATTTAGTTTCATCCCAAGACTTGAAGGGGCCCCAAGCACGTACAGCTGTGGATAACACAGGACACGCAGCAAATCTGAGCTGGGATTGTGAGAGCCAGTAATAACTTGATACAACAGCAAGAAAGTGAGAAGGATTAGTGAGGGTCTGTAAAAGTTGCTCCAGTTCTAGTTATTCCAGAAAGACTACATTTCACAGTACAGGTGTTAGCAAACCTAGTGTGGGATCTTTATAGAAACTGATGAGGGGAGAAAATGTGGCTGCTGACCCGCAGTCCAACTCCCCACGGTTAACAACTTCCCTTTTGCCTCCCTGGTCAGCCACTGGTTTGAAATTTCCAACACATTCATGGGCTCAAGCTTTGCTTTTATTTGCACCCATTTATTCATTGACATTTTGCATAAGTAGACAAAATTTCACTCGTGTTTGGAAAGAAGCCAGTGCCTCAAACATTGCTCCGGATCTTTTTCATGCAAACGCCCATATAAAGTGGTATATGGTGTGTAAGGATAGCTGAAACTGCTGACCCAGGAAGCCTCTGGAGAAAAAACTGCTTTTGAATCAAGTTAGGAGTACCTCTGCAATAGGAGTTGTCCTGTGTCCTTACGTGGCTTCTGTCCTTACAGGCGGAAGGGTGTGTTTGGGCCTCCGGTTGGGCGGTTCTCCATATTTTTTATTGATGACTTGAACATGCCCATGCTGGAGAAATATGGTGCTCAGCCACCCATCGAGCTGCTGCGGCAGTGGATGGACCACCAGGGCTGGTACGACAGGAAACAGATCGGTACGACCCAGATCCTTTGCCCAGTACTCTTGGCAAAAGTTGACCTGTTGATAGATATGCATACCTGCTGTGGAGATTTGTGGTGAGGGTTTTTAGCTACAGCTTAGTATTAATTCCTGATTTTGCACTCTTCAAGGTACTTTTAAGAAGCTGGTAGATATTAATTTTGTCTGTGCCATGGGACCTCCTGGAGGGGGAAGGAATGCTGTCACTCCACGCCTCACCCGCCATTTCAACTACCTCTCCTTCACGGAGATGGAGGAGAACAGCAAGAAGACTATCTTCTCCACCATCCTTGGCAGCTGGATGGGTAAGTTCTGCAGACATCTGCCACCTTCTCCTCATATTGCAAATCAACCCGATAATAATGGAGGTTGGAAAGGGAGGAATAACATGGATGATCTGATCAAAGTGTTGGAAGCTGGAACTTGTATTAGTTTATTGAAGATGCTTTTGGGAAAGCATTGTTTGAATCTTCGCAAACAGAGAGCTCATACACTGTTTAGTCTCAGGGCCAAACTCTACTGGTGCAAGTCTGCAAACTTCAGCTTTGGCTCTCACAGTTTCATACGGTATCCCATAGCCTAGGCCTTTCAAAGAGGATTTTGTTTGTGATGAATGATGCAGATATCCTTCCCCTCAGCAAGTAAAGCGGTAACTCAGGGTTTTTGTCTTTTTCTAGCTGGACTCCTAGGAGAAAGAAGTTACAGAGATCCAGTGCGTAAGTAAGAGCAGAAACTTGAGCAAGAGAGAGAGAGAGACTGTGTACAGAACAAGCTGATGGGCACAGCATTGCATAGCTTACCTGTGCTTTCAGCAGGCAGACACTTGTCCAGACAACAGCCTTCTGTGGAAGCAGAGCCTTCTGTTACTCTCCATCTGCTGCAGCCTGTGGACAGCTGAGCAGGGAGGATCTAAGCATGGTGCTACAGCCACCCAGAAAAAAGGGTTCATTTGGAGTGAAATGAGTCCTCTTATGTTTGACAGGGTGGGAATTTAGGATCATCTTTGCAAATGTGCCCTCATCTGCAAATCTGCCAGTGGGAAGGAGTGAGAATAGTGCACTATGAGAGAAGCAAAGCAGAGCTTTCTGAGTGCTTGCAATATTCACAAGCGTCAGTACCTGACTATGAGCTCAGGGGCACATGGAAGCATCTAGCTGTGATTTAAAGAGGAGTTAAAAAATTTTGGAAATAATGCAAAAAAAGTGCAAGATGGTAGGGTGTCACAGGGCTCTATTTTCCCAGCAGTGTTTGTAATGAACTTGATTGGGAGTAAAAAAGAAAAAAAAAAAAGTATTTTATGCTCTAAAACTGGCAGCTGTGTTTAAATCTTGCCAGACTATTGCATAAGAAATTATTCCTCAGTTGCTTTGCATTTGCTGAGCTCAATGAATTGCAAGGCGGTTTCACTAAGAGGGCACTCACACCTTCTAGCTTAAAAGTAGCTGAGATTCTGCTGAGGGAGTACAAGGAGGGAGAAGGAAAATGTGTCTGCAAGTATTTCAGGTAGGCACTAATTACCTGTCTGGCAGTGTCTCCTCTCTCCCTGGGGTGTGTGGAGTCTTAACACCACAGAATTGTTGCGATGCGTTCTTCCCTCCCTAGATCTGATTCCCTTTAGTTGGGAAACTCATTGGCAAACTGTCCACTGCAGTGAGCAGGTGCTTGGTCAGGTCTCCACACAGTCTCTGCATAAGAAATCAGAATACAATTTTGTTCCTGGCCAAGTCCTAACACCACCTCTGCCACTCAGTGCCACCTGTCTGCACTGCTAGGACCTTCTCATCCCAGAGTCACCACCTTGGCATCCTCTCCACCTTCCTCTGTCTCTGTAGCAGGAGCACCTGCAGTCAAAGACTTGAACGAGCCCTTGGTTGATGCCACTGTCTGCGTGTATTTGACCATCACATCCCAGCTGCTGCCCACACCAGCAAAGTCACATTACACCTTCAACCTGAGAGACCTCTCCAGGGTGTTCCAGGGCATGCTCATGGCTGAGCCCAGCAAGATCGAGGTGAGTCCTCCCATCAGTACAGCCATGCCACCTAGGGAAAGACCAGAAATGTTCCACTTCAAGCATCATTGACAGGCCTCAATTTCTTGTTGAGGCTGCATTTTGGTACTGTTCAATGAACGTGGTGACCTTCCCTTTGGTTATATTGCCTAGTACCAGTAGTAAACAGACCCCCCCCCCGCTGCCCCAGCCCGTCCTTAGCGTGGAAGCAGGTGAGTGGCCACAGGGAGTCAGTACGACACAGCCCGCCATTCAGGGCTGGATGGAGCCATAGGGGACCAGACAGGGGACCACACAGGGTCAGAGGTGTTGTCCTGTTACCAGCTTGTAGCAATGGAGGCTTCTGCCCTTTCGGCTCTCCTGAGGACCTTGCTCTGGCTCCAGCCTAGCCAGTAGAGATTGACTTATCACAGGAAGTACTTGGGACCATGGTTCTGTGCTACACCCAAATAAAAGGATCTTTCCAAAAAACATAAGAACTTCTGAAAACAGTAAAAGTTAAATCAAACTGAGGGAAAGATAAGGACAAACAACATGAATTTTAAATCTCTCAAAAAAAGCCTGACATATGGACAAATAAAGGGGGGATTAGCTGAAGCTGTAATGAGCTCTCTGCAAAGCAGCTGTTTTGACAAGAGTTGTTTTTGAGAGGAGAAGGGAATGCAGCTTCCTCCGCCCAGTTCTTTCTCCAATCCAGCTGCCTTCTAGCAGGAGTGGAGCTGGCCACATGCTGGGCAGAAACCCGCTTTCCTGACAGTGAGGCTCTTAATACTTCTCTGCTTCTCTCACGGGGGTGTTTTGCTGGGATTTCCTACCAGAATAAACTGCACCTGCTGAGACTGTGGTACCATGAGAGCTGCCGAGTCTTCTGTGATCGCCTGGTCAGCAAGGAGGACCAGACCTGGTTTGACAACCTGATGAAGAGTATGATGGAGGAGTTAGGCACCACTTTTGAGGAGGTTGTCCCCTCCCAGCCAGTTCTGTTTGGGGACTTCATGGACCCAACTGCCAATATCAAACTGTATGAAGCAATTGACAGCCAGGAAAAGGTAAGGACCCTGGGAATCATGATGATGTGAGCTATGTTCACATCTTCCAAGTCTTCTGCAAACAAAAGAAAACAGTTAATAGTAATCATGGGGCTGCTTGAATTGAAGGTGTCTGGAATCACAAACTCTCCCAGGGCTCTCCTTTGAAAACCTAGCCCAGATATGGATAGTGGCTGCATTTGGTGCACTGGGAAGTTGAGGTGAACAAGCTGTCTCTGCATTGCCATCCTGGGGCAGCCTGCTACGCCAGATCTCCCAAATCAGCTGCACTTGGGACTGAAAAGTGAAATTTGCTGGAAAGAAATGGCACACTACCCCCAAACAATACTACTTTTGCCATTAAAGACTTCACAATTGACCTTTACAAGTAATTAACGTTACTGCCAGATTCCCTGTTGGAGAAGATACTGCGAGTACTTTGGTAGTGATAATTAAGCAAAGGCAATGAGCAGTGCATTTTGCACTCATTATCAGAAACAGATGATTATCCTGTCGCCTCTCTTGTGATAGCTGTGTGACAAGGACTGGTAATTAACTGAGCTTTCCAATCTCTTTCACAAAGTAGGTGGGCCTGTCCCCCACTGAGGTGAGCACAGCTGAGACAACCAGACTCACCAAGCTGCTGCACAGTCCGCTGATGCGCACAGGACTTTGGCACCTAGACAGGGATCTTGGCACTGTATGAATTCCAGCTGATGTTGCTTGCCCAGGTTCACAGTGAGATTGCTGAGGGGGTAGGACCAAATCGCACAGGTCTTCATGCTTCATCTCCTGCTCTGGCCTGAGGGTGCTGTTGAAGAGAGCCCTAGAAAGGGCAGGAGGGACTGCTTCTGCAGCTATTCTGTGTGATTGCTGCACCAGGAGAGGAGCGTGCCTCTCTACTCATCTACAGCCAGAGGGGTTTTCTTCCAGCACCTGCCCTTTCCAGCCAGGATCCTGACCACAGGATACAGCAGCAGGCAGTGGTCAGCTATAGAGCGAGGAAGCTCTCCCAGGGGGAGGCCCTGGAACAGCATGGGTCAGGCAGCCATAAGCTATTTTATTTTGAACTGTGCCTTGCTGTTTCTCCAGGCAAACAGAACCATTGGGAACAGCAGACCTTGGTCACTTGCCTGAGTTAGTTTAAGGTCACCATTCAGCAGCTGCTGCCACCAACACTAGCTAAATTCAGCCCAGTCCAATGGTAGTTCCTATAGGAACATGGAGCAAAGAGAGCCATCACCACCCCACAAGCAGCTCCTAGGGGGCAACTGAGAGGGGCAGCTACTCCCAGACCCTGCTGAGCACCAGGCTTTGTCCTCCCAGAGGCCTGGCTGTGCTTACACACAATCACCTGCCCACAATTGCTTTTATCTGGTAGCCACAATTGACTGTTTCTGCCTACAGCTGAAGGTTGTGATTGAGGATTACCTGGAGGAGTACAATCAAATCAACACCCCAGAGCTGAAGCTTGTGCTTTTCATGGATGCAATACAGCACGTCTGCCGAATCAGCCGGATCCTGCGGCAGGCTCCAGGGAATGCTCTTCTCCTGGGTGTTGGGGGAAGTGGGAGACAGTCTCTCACCAGACTAGCATCTCACATGTAAGTAATGCACTCCTATGCACTTAATGTGGAGCAGCTCTATTGGGGCTGCCTCCAGAGAATCTCTTTTCCTGCCCTTCCTGCTACTGGTTACACATTTTTTCTGGTTGCTGACTCTTCAGATTTGACACTCAAGAGCTAGGGCTCAGTTAATATGCACATCTACACTAGAAAAATCCTTCCTGGGAGCTGGGAAGCAGGAAGACAAAGACAGGAGTTACTAGTGACAAGTGATAAGTGAAACTGGGAGCCTGGCAAGTAGGACTTGTGAGTCTTGGGAGCCAAGGGACCTCTAGGGTGAAACATGAAGAGCCAGGGAACGAGGCTGGGGAAGCAGATTCTTCCAGCTCTCAATACAGGGTGTGATCCTAGAGAAACACAGTCACAGTTCCCAGGTGCACCAGCCTCTGAGGGCAGCATTACAAAAAAATCCATGTTGAGTTGCTCCCTCTGCACTCTGAGGCACTGGGGCCAAGAATCAGTGTGACTCTGTTAGCTCATGGAGTGTACTTCTCCTGGTTTCTAGCTAGCTCAGGTACCTATGCTTTGAGTAAAACATGCTCTTGAGTTGGTGGCTGAACGCACAGAAGGACAGGCATGTGCTCAGGACTCATTGCAGGAAAACAGCTTGCTTGAGTCCTCTCCCCCTGAGTCCACGACACATACTCAGGATTGACAAAAAAGGATATTTTAATTGGATGTAACTCCACAGGCTTCTCTTTCCTTTAGGGCAGATTATGAGTGTTTCCAGATTGAACTGTCCAAAAATTATGGCATGACTGAATGGCGAGATGACGTGAAGAACATCATGATGAAAGCAGGCCTTCAAAGTCTACCCAAGACGTTCCTGTTTGTAGACACACAGGTACAGGAATATTAGCATGGTGGACTCTGTCTCAAAAGGAGTCAGAAACACATCTCTAAGCTCAATAAATCCCCCTAAAGAGGATTGAGGAGGTTGATACAAACCAGGCACAACTTGTATTTCTTAAGCAGCCCATCTTCATCGTCTTATAAGAAAGCCCCAGGGATACTAAAGGTGGTACATTTGTTGCTAGAGTGACGGTAGAGCTGTGTGTGAGTGGGCTGATTCTTCTGTTGCTCAAGGAAGCCTCTTTCAGCCCCATCCAAGGGTTTGGTGGGATCAAAGATTTTAAACGCAGCTGCCTGAAGCTAAGCACTACACTGACCACTGATACTAGAAGTCCTAAGCAACATCATTCTCTTTCTTTTCAAAGATACCAGTAGATTTAGCACCTTATGCCTGCTGGTTTCACAGGATAATGTTGGCTTGTTACTGTAAACTGTAGCTTGCTAATGACTAGGCCAACTTCTGGAATTCACAGTTATGTTCCCCATAGGCTTTTTTACTGCCTTCATTATCATAGGAACCAAGTCCCTTCTGGCAGTGCCCTAAGCAGTGAGATGAGCATCTGTCAAATGCTGCTTGTTCCCTCATCCTTTTCCCTGCAGTGAGAAGCATATGTGGGAGAAGGGGGGCATGGGAGGGTGCATTTAGTCAAGTAGATGGATGCTGTGTATTTCTGATTTAGCAAAGGTGGAGAGGTGAGTGTAGCTCTGGAGGGAGATCGTCCCACAGACTGTGACACATCTCTACAATTACTCTGTCTCCCACATCAATGAGCTTTATCCTAATAGTGAAGTGTTCTGTGCTGGAAGCACAAAGACCCAGAGCAACCTGGGGTCTGGTTGCAGAGTCACTGCAAGGCAGGGAGCAAGGCCCTGAGCACAATTTGTCTGCAAGGAGACAGTGAATGGGAAGAAGGAGGCTTGTTCTCAGACACACACCCCTACCCCTGAAATGGCTGAACATGGCTGTTCAATTGGAAATGCTGGACAAGGGTCAGAGCATGCTTTACGGGAGCCAAGTGATCATAGAAATTATTTATTTTAACAGAGGCTGAGGGCTATATTTATCCAGAAATTATCTACATGGCATGTGGAGACATGACTGTCTTATGACTTAGGAAACTGTTTTTCCCCCCCCCCCCCCCATCGTCTACTTAGATTAAAAATGAATCCTTCCTTGAGGATATCAACAACCTGCTCAACTCAGGTGACGTTCCCAACATTTACAACCCCGATGATCAAGAACAGATCATGACGGCTATGAAGCCCGTTGTTCGAGATCTAGGGCAGCAGCCCACCAAGGCCAATTTGATGGCTGCATACACAGGACGCGTTCGCAGCAACATCCACATGGTCCTGTGCATGAGGTACAGTTCAGGGGTAGGACTCTGTGCTGTCAGTGTTAATTATTCCCTCCTTTGCCTTGCATCACTTTGTCATAGGACCATTGTTTCCAAGCCCCTGACTTTGGCGGAGGAGTAAGGTTTGCATACTACCATCCCATAGGACTAGATGCTTTTTTAACACTTGCTGGTTTCAAGATGAAGTTTGAAAAGTTTAAGGATATGATTATATGTGATCCAGATTAAATACAAGCTTCCTCCTCCTCCATGCACCATTGAGCTGTTTGTTACAAAAATATCTTACTTGAATTTGGGGCTCAGTTGCACCATGTTTACTCATGAATCAGGCACAGGGCATTCTCAGTGCAAGTACAAGTACAATCAGGGCCATGATTTTGGTCTGGTGATGCAATCTCTGCACTCACCTGCTTGAAATAGACTTCAGATCACATTTATTTCTTGCTCCTTTAGTGTTCTCCCTAGGGAGGGACCCAGAAAACATCACCCCATTACCATCTTAATACTTCCAGAATATACCCAGGACTTCCAAGGAGTGAGCTGTGACATGCACCTTAGGACATGCACCTTAGGACATGCAGCTCACTGCCTGAATTTTCATTCCCTGTTTCCCTCCCTCCTTCTTGTTCCTTGGGTATATTCCCTTCCTTCTTACTCTGTAAGAGTTCAGGATGGTTCTAGGATGGAAGTAGGAAAGATTTTATCCTTGTATCTACAGCTAGTTGTAACATCTCTTTTCTGCATGTCTTTCCCTCAGCCCTGTTGGAGAAGTCTTCCGTGCACGCTTGAGACAGTTCCCCTCTCTTGTGAACTGCTGTACCATCATCTGGTTTAATGAGTGGCCTGCTGAAGCCCTGCAGTGCGTTGCCGCCTCCTTCTTGCACGAGAGTCCGCATCTTGGTGCCTGTACTGAAGATGTCAATGGGATGGTGGGTGCCACACTCAAAACACAGCTCCTGTATGCTCAGTGTGCCATATCTCTAGATATACATAGACAGTGGATGCAGGACACACCTGCAGAAAGGTCCTACCGTGTAGCAGAAATGTTTCATGGCAGGGTCATTCACATACTGAACTGGTTAGCTTTTGTATGCCTTGAAATGGGCATGTCCATTTGTCACTCTCTCTATGGCATTGAAGCCCACATGCATATATAAGCTCTGCTGTGGCTGTATACTTAGGCCCCTTGTGCTCTCTGTGGGTATCACATAGACTTGTTTACCACATGTTCAGTACTGAATAAGATTGTTTCTTTCTTTTCTCCTTGTAGATTCAAGTATGTGTAGAAATCCATCAGAGTGTGGCAAAGAAGTGCCAAGTGTACCTAGCAGAGCTGGCCAGACACAATTATGTCACTCCCAAGAGCTACCTTGAGTTCCTCAGCATCTTCAGTTCCCTGATTGGAAAGAAGAAACAGGAACTGAAGACAGCCAAGAACAGGATGAAAAGTGGCCTGGACAAGGTTCATCTCTCACACCCAGGAGACCTTTGGGCCCCCCTTACCTGCTCTGAGCAGGGTATTTATAGCTGCAGGGATGCACTGAGATGCCCTGCGCATCTCCTGCGTAACAGGAGAGAACTCATGCTAAAGCAAATGAGAACTATGCCTTCTGCCAGGGCCAGTCTTTCTGAAGGTCTGAGTCTAACAGCTCTAAAAGAACGATGGTCCCCAGTCTTTGGGGACCACAGACCTCTCTGTAGCTCATCATCTCTCAGATTGTTCTTTATTACCCTTTAAATTGAAAGCCCTATAACAGCATCATTGTTCTGCTGACTGATTGCCATGAGCTTATGAAGTAATGCCCATCATGTGCAGGAACCATTAGGCACTACTGTTTATAGGCACACCACAGTGCCAGACTGCTGCTTAAGCAGGGACCAGGGCAAGACCTGCTTTGTAGAGCCTGACACTGGGCAGGGAGCACCCACAAGGGCAGCACAGCCCTTTCCTAGGGCTTTCCATAGCTGCTGCCCGTGCTCTCACTCTGCTTTGCTTCCACAGCTCCTGCAAACAGCAGAGGATGTAGCAAGGATGCAGGAGGAGCTGGAGTCCGCCCGCCCTCTCCTGGCACAGGCAGCCAAGGACACATTGGCAACCATGGAGCAACTGCAGGTACCGCTGCTGGACAGCCCTGCACTTTCCAAGTCTGGCTGCTTGGGGAGGCCTTGCAGGAATTGTACAAAATCCTGCTTGATCTGACAGTAAAGAGGCCCCATATTAGCAGAGCAGGTATTTATCCAGAGCAGCACTGCCAGCAAGGATGGCCTTCTGCTGGGGTCCCTGCTCTGGAGTTGGTGGGGGCCAGTCACAACCTACCAACCAGTTGCTAGCAGAAGCAATGGCTCATAATCCCCTGTCCAAAACCACAACCCGGGGGTCAGTCAGCCAAGCTACCAGCTTCCTTTGCTTGCAAGGTTCTACACCAGTAAGGACAGACCAGCAACACTACTAACATAGTCCTCAGGTGGCTTGAGCAGCTCTAAGCCCAGACTGTTGTTGCTGAAAGGGATCATTCCCCCACATCCCATCCCCAGGGAGCTGATCCGGCTGCAGCCTGCCCCTGCTAGCCCAAACCTCAGGGATCACCACACACAGTCACTCATGCCACTGCAGAAGAGGGAACTATCCTGCGTTGGCTGTCACTACCTTCCCTCCTCCTTGTGTTCCTCCCTGCCTGTGTCCTGCTGTGGGATGGCCAGACCGAGACAGAGGGAACAGAGACACTAACATCATACAGCTCTGCATGCAAAGGGGAAAGAGTCTGCAGTCTCCCATGTTCCCACACTGCAGATAAAGATTTGGCTATATTCCACATTTCCTTTACACCTGGTAGTGTTTTAACCCTGGGGGTAGGCAAAGTGACAGTTCTGCAAACAAAACCTTCAGTATATCTTCTTATTCCTCCATCTCCCTATGCATTTGCATCCCTATGCATCCTCTCCCTGTGCGAATAGGAAAAATGGGTAGAGCAGCTAATTCCTGCAGGACTAACACTATTCCAAGGCACAGCCAGAGCTGGAGCTTGTGGGTGATCTCTACAGGCTGATAAAAACCTCCTGCTGGTATGATGTGGGAAGGGGATCCCCTCCAGCAGCTAGCCCCAGCATGTCTCTGCTGGAAGAAACACATGACCTGCCAGGACAGCTGTGATCCTTACCTAGCAGTGCTAAGCCAAGCCAAAGGGGTGCTCTTGCTCCAGGATGCTTCTGAGGCTGTCTCGGGTGTTGCAGGTGGACACAGCTGTGGCTGAAGAGACAAGAAGTGCTGTGCAGGCTGAGGAAATGAAGGCCAAAGTAAAAGCTCAGACAGCCCAAGCCATTGCAGATGATGCTCAGAAGGACTTGGCTGAAGCCCTTCCAGCCCTGGACGCTGCTCTTGCCAGCCTGAGGACCCTCAACAAAAGTGATGTTACAGAGGTAACTGGCTTGAGGGAGAGGGTGGCAGAGCTGGGTCTGGTCCTGGACAGCCTCTCACTTTGCAGCAATTCCCTTTCTGGGGGCTTGCAGCATCCCCAGCCTTTTCCAGCATCTCCATCCATCCCCCTGCGCTCACAGTCTGGGCAGCTGCCCATGCAGTTTCTCAGCTTCACTCTTTCAGAAGAAAAGAGTTTTGAAGGGCAGAGAGGCAGCAACTGGCTCCTGGGTGCTCCTACATGTTGTTTCCAACTTGTGCCAGAGAGGGTGTTGAGGAGGGCTCACCCCATGGTGCCTGTCCATGGGGGCAAGCAGCAGGCAGTACCACCATGCAACCCTGAGTATTGACTGCACAGCAGAGGGGCAGATCTAGCAGCACGCTGTCTGAACCAGCAGGCTCTTTTGAAAGGGGATCCACCACAGGCAGAGAGGAGGAAGAGGCAATGGCTGGTGGGCTGACTTCAAGGAACACTGGCTTGAAATAGGATAGTCAAAGGAGGGTGTGACACTTTGCCTGGCAAGTGTCACAGCCCATAGCCAACAGAGCAAACTCAGCAAGTACAAGATTTTACCACACAGGGTGTAACAGCTGTGGAGGGGAAGGACAGGCATATTGCTCTGCAATTGTTAATAACAGACCTTTTTATTCCCCACAAAACATACAAAACTCCTTTCCCCAGAAGGTGGGGAAAAAGACAGCATCAGCCCACGTGCCCCCAGCACCCGTCCTCTTATAGAGTTGGCATGAAAAGTCTCCTGTCTGTAGAAGGCTTCCAATGCCAACTCACAAGATGCATCGATTTCTTACACATCATCTAACCCACCCACCAGCTTCAGGAAACTCTTTATTTAAGGAATAAGCTCCCTGCTTCTTTTAAGCCCAGCTGCTGGGCCATGACCCAAGTAACCTGTCACTGGAGCCAGGACCACCAGAGTTCTCTCCCAGTCCAGGATTAATGACCCAGCCAAACCAAAAGAGGACACCACTTCTATGGCAGGGAGCAAGCATCCCTTTGACCTACTCCTTTGCATAGGGCAGCTCCATCAGTGGTCCCTCAGAGGAAGCTGACACCTGCTTCTCCAGCTCCTCCACCACCTTTCTCAGCCGATCCTCATCACAGTAAAAATATACATAAAGGTTGCGCTCTGTCTGCAGGATAGGGCTCTCCAGAGATCTGCGCTTGACCTTCAAGTCACTCAGGAGGTCTGTCAACATTTGGTAGATGTTGGCCTGCATGATGATCAGTTGCTGCATCAGCTCGGTGATCTCCTGAGAGGCAGAGCCCAAATGCATGTGAATGTGCAGAAAGGGGGATTTCCTCCCACCCATGGAACAGCTCAGCCCACCAGAAACAAACTACCCGTCTGGCTCTGGCCTCCAAAGACATCCAGTACAAGGAACAGAGGTAGCTTACTGGGCCGCCTTGGCTAAGGCACCCCAATCTCTATACCTAGCAGCACATGTGAAACGGTAAGAATCACCTTTGTCCCTCAGCCAGCCACTGCCTCACTGGATAGCTTTTGGGACAAGGCAAGGATCAGGCCAGCCTCCTCTCCCTCTGAGGGCTGAGAGGCAGTAAGTTCTCCCCCCCTGCACCCAGGGAGAATGGCACAGAGGGCTCTGGCTCACAGCCCTGTGCCACCCAGCAAGGCCTGGTGGAGCAGGAGTGCTTGCTTACCGGAGAGGAGAGCTGCAGCTGGTTGGAACTGTTGTACAGCAGCCGGTAGAGCACCTCTGTGGAGGACTCCAGGGCAGGGAGCTGGGACATAGGAGCTGCCAGCTGTGCTTCCAGCACCCTCTGGTCCTGAACCAGCTGGGAGCACTGGGCTTTTATGGCCTCATAGCTGCAGAAGAGCTGCTCCTCCCAATCTCGCCTCACCAGCATGTCCCAGAGCCTGCAAGAGGGGACAGCCAGCCAAAGGTGTGAGCAGCATGCCAGTGCTGAGGAAGAACAGGGCTCAGGGGACATTGTGTGCTGTGGGACTGGGATGCAAACAGCTGTGGGGCAACAATGAGAGGACAGCCACTCCTGGTGAGCAGCCCATGTCCTGGAGGTCTGGGAAGAGCATCATAAAGGACCAGGCTGGCTCAAGAGCCGGTCAGCGACTCCTTGCTGGCAGACACCACCACCAGCTACTCCAGAGCTGTGCAGGGAGGACCGAGAAGCCCCTGTCAGTGCAGGACACCCAACCAGAGAAAGCTCTTGCTCCAAGCAGCTTGTGCTTCCTTCTGGCCCAGCTCTCCTTCTCCATGGCTGAAGACTTGCCTCTACACTCTCCACCTTCACATCCTAGGAAGACCTCTGTACTCATTCTGTTGTCCAAGCCCATGCTTTGCTGCATCAGCCCTAGCCAGCCAGGAAGAAGCAGATGCCATCTTCTGGGGAATTTCACACCACTGTGGAGTCAGGGTGGCTCTGCACTGGTAGAAGAGCACTGCTAGACTGCCTGGTAGCTTGGGTCTGCCACATGCCTCTCCCATTGCCATGCCACTTCCTCCACATCTAGTTTGTTCCTCATGCACACACGCACACCCAGGCCCTTACCGTACAGCAGAGAGGTCTTTGGGGTCTATCCATGTGCGTGGACAACCCTTCTGGGAGGAGCTGGCATCTTTGAAGTAGTCCTGCTGCTCCCACAGCCTGGTCTGGGCTTCCCTCATGGCAGTTTCCATCTCCCTCAGCCAAGCAGCCTTCTGGTCCAGCTCCTTTCTCTCCCATTTCAGCTGGAGCTCCAGCAGATCCAGGCGGCTGTGCTGGTTTGCCAGCCACGCAGCCGCCTCCTCCTGCCTCCCAGCAATGTACCTCAGACGGGCAGCTTCCAGGCTGACCTGCCTCTGCAGGACAGGCAGGCAAGAGAGGCGGGCATCTGCCTTCAGCAGGGGTGGCAGCTGGTGGGTCAGGGTCTGCATGATGTCGCAACGCAGGGCATGAAGCTGCTTCTGAAGCATGGCAGCCTGACTCCGGAGCTCTGCCTCGACTACATGCTGTGCAGGGGGAAGACAAGACAGGCTGGTGTCAGGGTGCACTGCTAGCACTGCCTGGCTCTGCCACCCCCTCCTGACATATCAGCTGTGCTCCAGCATTCAGCAGGAGGGACTGCCTGCAGCATAGGCAGGCCCTGCCACAAAGGATGGTGGAGGAAAGGGAGCACTGGCCCTACCTGGTTCTCTTCAAGAGCTTTCAGAGTCCTCTGGGCCCACTCCAGTGCAGCACAGTTGCCTTCTACTTTTGCTGACATGACTATAACCTCCCTCTGGGCACAGATACGTGCTTTCTCCATTCGGCTCAGCTCCTTCCAGTAGCTGTCTTTGTCCCCCAGTAGCTCATCTCCATCAGTCCCAAGGCTTTTTGGCATCGTTGTTTGTTTGGCATCCATTCTCTCTGTGGCTTCCTGGCTGCCATCTCTCTCCTCCTCATCCCCCATGCTCAACACCTCTCTCCCATTCCTCCCCTCCACTAGCAGCTCTGACCTCGAGCCCTGGTCTAGTATTCCCTGACTTGCTGGTGCCACCCCCCATGGTGTCTTTGCACACTCTTGATAAGGAGCTCCTCTTCTTCCTTCCAGAATTTTCCAGTCTGAGTCCATATGTATCCCAGCCTCCAGCCTTTCCTTCAGGCTGCTCTCTCCCTGTGCACTTGCTCCCTGAGCAGCTGGAGCCTGGACACTCCCCAGTAGGACCTGCTGGATGAACCTCTCAAACACGTCAGTGGCCTGTTGTTCTAGCTCCATGTAAGGGCCAAGATCCATCTCACACAGCAGTGCTGGTGGCCGGCCTTTCCCCATGTCCCCATGCCACTCTGCCAGTTGCTTTGCAGCCTTGCTGATCTGGCTCAGGACAGCACTAGTTTGGAAGATCTCCACTTCCAGGTCCATCTGAGCCTTCCTCAAGTCCTGCTTCAGCACTTTCTCCTCCTCCTCCAAATACCTCAGCTCCCACTGCAGGTTGGCTGCCCAAACCTGCAGCTTGCTGTGCCGCCAGAGCTGACGGTCACGATAGTCCTTCAGCTCCTGAAGCTCCTGCTGCAGGGCCTCCAGAGAGGGATCCTCATCATCCAGTATCACGCTTGGGAGCTGCCGGACCTGGTGGCACATCTGCAATGCCTGCTCGAGGGCATCGCCTTCCAGGATGGGCTTGCCTGCAGCCAGCAGGGCATCATAGGCCTCCACCTCGGCTGGGCTCAGCACATTCTCCTCACTCACTGTGCTGCAGAACCACTTGAGGAACTGCGTTGTCTGAGGGCAGTCAAAGAGCCAGTCAAAGTCCTTCTCACAGAGGGTGTCTGCATGGGGGTAGACCAGCCTCAGCGTCGCCACAAACTCTGCTCCTCTGTTGACTGTGTCCGGTGGGAAGGCCTGGGAGTATCTCCGCCTGAACATGGCAAGGATGGTCAGCACTAGAACAGAAAAAGCAGGAGTCATCCTTAAGGGTCCTGACACCCACAGCCATCTCAGGGGTGCCACAGCAGCACTCCTAGCTGCCTGCTTGAGGAGAAACTCAAGCAGTCCCTCCACAAGTGCTGCAGACCAGCTCATGGGGTGCAGCATTGCTATGGTGGGGTACAAGACAAATGAGAGCCCACAGAGCAAGGGAGAAAGCCTACCCGTGCCCCATTTCCATACAGGCTCCTCCCCAGGGCCATATAGATCTAGATCCTTTGCTAAGACATCTTCAGCCTTTAAGATACACCTATCAGAGCATCAGGGCAGGCTTTTTCAGCCTACCTATGGTTTCCACCATGCCCTTTCTGATAACCAGCTTTCCCTTCAAATACCTCTCTCCTTCCTGCCTGTGCATTGCCTCCTCTAAACGTCCTGCCTCTGGTCCCAGTCTCCCCTGGGCCAGTAAGGGACGAGAACCCCATCTCACTGAGAACCAGGCCAACCTACTGTCTCCATTTGGGTTTTGAAGGTACGAGCAATGCAGCGGCCTCCCCTCGGTGTGAAGATGGTGATTGAAGCCGTCTGCATTATGAAAGGAATCAAGCCCAAAAGGGTGGCAGGAGAAAAGCTAGGCTCCAAGGTGGATGACTACTGGGAGCCAGGCAGGGGCCTTCTCCAGGACCCAGGGAAGTTCCTGGACAGCCTGCTTAAGTACGATAAGGTAAGTGGTGGCAGAGGGAGGCTGTGACCAGGGATCAGGTATTGCCTCACAGAGATCCTTCTCTCAGCAATGAAGCTTAAAGCTCCGTGTGGGCATCACCCTTCAGCAGCACAGAGGATGAGGACGTATTTGGCCTGGAAGTCCTCATGTCAGCTGGCTGCACTTCACTGCCTTGGGCAATGGGATCCAGACTCACAGGTCTTCCCCTTCTGTCCCTCTGCTCTTTCCATGAGGAGGAACTGGATGGAAGTGGTATGGGAAGGGATTTACCCAATCCCACAGCTGTGCCTCCCAGGCCTCAACACGCAGCAAATTGATTCCTCTTGCTCCAGTGCGATGCTTTAACCACCCTGACAGGTCCTAGGGCAGGCTGCAGCTGCTGGGGGAAGCCCTTTGAGACCCTCCTCAGTCAGATCTCTAGCACCCTCATCACCAATCTCCCTTCTCTCCCACCATTCCTTGCAGGACAATATTGCGGACACTGTGATCAAGGCCATCCAGCCCTACATTGATAGTGAGGAGTTTCAGCCAGCTGCCATCGCCAAGGTCTCCAAAGCTTGCACATCCATCTGCCAGTGGGTGCGTGCCATGCACAAGTACCACTTTGCGGCCAAGGTCGTGGAGCCCAAGCGGGTAAGAGGCAGCATGACCCAGTTGCTCTAGGTGTTAGGGAACACAGTACTAGCAGCCCCCTCCTGCAGGAGATGCTGAGAGTCACCATGTTCAGGTTAGGAAATAATGTTCAGACCAAGCCTTAGCAGAGCCAAAGCCTCAAAACCCATTAATAAAGTAGAATAAATCAGCCTAGAATATGCTGGGACAGAAGTGATACCTTGTGCTTCATGCTGAGTTCCTGGCTCAGCAGAAACTGTACTTACAGAAGCATTCCCACATCTCACCAGTGTTTCAGCCTTAATACTCTCCAAGTGTAGCTATTTCTTTATTATTATTTTGGGGCAAGCAGGGGAACCTTTCCTCCTCTTCACCAGTGGGCCACATCCTGAGCTTGTGTAAGCTGGCACAGGCTCTTGGCTTTTTGGAGCTATGCTGAAATGCCCTCCTCGCCCCTACTTTTATTCCTGGGCTTGCAGAACATCCCCCTGGAGTTAGGCAGGTCAACCCTTGTCACACAGGGAAGGATCTCAGTATCAGCTGGTGCTTTTATGGAAAACCAACTCTTGCTCCAAGGTCTCTGGCTTTTTGGGGAAGAGCCTGGCCACATGCCCAACATATCCACTGTTTCCTTGTGCATCTCCCCAGCAAGCCTGGCGGGAGGCAGAAGAGGACCTGCGTGCCACTCAGCAGGTCCTTGAGGAAGCTAAGGAACACCTGAGGGAGGTTGAAGGTGGCATTGCCACGCTGCAAGCCAAATACAAGATCTGCATAGCCAAGAAGGAGGAGTTGGAAATGAAGTGTGAGCAGTGTCAGCAGAGACTGGGCCGCGCCAATATGGTAAGGGACAGAGCTGGGTTCCGCCCGCTTACATGAGACAACCTGATTTCAGGTCAAGGAGCACGGTGGTGAAAACATCTACGTGCCTGCAACTCATGACAATCCTAGGTTGAAGCTGCCTGGCCAGATCTCAGCAGTACAACAGGACTGGGGAAGCTAAGCTAGCCAGGCACTGGTGTGAAAAGCTGCTGTCCTCCTGTGCACAGCTTCTTCAGCCAGAAGAAGACAGCTGAGAGCAGCCCAGTAATCCCAGGATTAAGTGCTCAAAGCTGAAGACAGAATTCGGGATATGGCAGGGGCCACCCTGCAACCTCTGGTCACCAAGTCACCTGCAGCATTACCCAGAGAGCAGCAGGTCCAGGACACAAGGTTAGACCACATAGCAGCTCTCATGTGTGCAACTTTTCCCACAGCTCATAAGCAGCCTGGCCGATGAAAAGATGCGCTGGCAGGACACTGTAGAGAAGCTGGATTACAAGATCAACAACATCACTGGGGACATGCTGGTTGCAGCTGGCTTTGTGGCCTACCTGGGCCCTTTTACAGTAAGTGTGCAACGCTCCCTGCAAGGGGCTCGCTTAGCTGCTCTGCTCTTTTGGCCTCTTGCTGTTGCTGGCCAGATCTGCTGGGAGAAAGGAATAGGGCAAAAGGGTGCGAGATCCCTCCTGGAACCCTCTCTGTTTGTGCCAGAGGCTGCGCAGGGTCCCATTTGAATGGAAACAGGAGGGTTTAGATGCTGATAGCAGACTAGCTGCAACTAAAAGAAAGGCTATGATGGTGCTTCTCATGGCAGGGACACTACCGCCTAGCACTGTGCAAGGAGTGGCTGAGGCAGCTGTCAGAAAACAACATTCCTCACACCAAGGAGCCGAATGTGATCAGCACCCTTGGAGACCCCGTGGAAATCAGCTCCTGGCAGGCAAGTTGCAGAAAAACCCAGCCCTTCAGGCTGAAGGTGCCTCAGGCAAAGGCTAAAACACTCAGCTTACTACTCACTAGGATCACCTGTACCAAAGGACAGGCCCCAAACCAAACAGCTCAATAACAACCAAGCACCTCCACACAGCAGAGCTGGAATTGCTGCTGGGGCTCCTTGCGCAATGAGCAGGAGAGGACCTGGCAGCATCCAGGGCAGCAGGAAGCAGCAGCTCTGAGGGCATCAGCCTTAACCCATAAGGCTTCCCCTTTACAAACCACAGGTTTAGAGCAAAGCCCTGGCTGTAGCCTACCACAGCCTAAGTCTGCCAGCACAGCTCTGTCCCATGGCTCAGCCACTTCAGGTAGAGCTGCAGCTCTGGGCTCAGCTGCTCTTAGAGGTACCCTCACCACCATCCCCTTATCCACCACACTGGGACCACACAGGGGCGAGGGCAGCAAGGGCTTCTCTCTGCTCAGCTCTGTTGTGCTACCAGGTGTTCCCAACAGCTTTTTCTACCCCCTTAGATTGCCGGTTTACCCAACGACACCCTGTCTGTGGAGAATGGGGTAATAACACGATTCTCCCAGCGCTGGACCTACTACATAGATCCCCAAGGACAAGCAAACAAGTGGATCAAGAATCTGGTAAGAGCTGTGGGGAGGAAAGCCACATCTGCCAGGATAGGGGAAGCAGCTTTCTGCTGGGAGCTGTGCAGAGCAGCCTCAGGCTTTGGGCTCCAGAGCAAGACCCCACACTGTCCCAGCCCAGCCTCCCCAGCACCAGACAAGCTCCGCATCCATATTCATCCCAGGTGGATTTCCCTGCTTGGGGAAACCAGCACAGGGCAGGAGGGGCCCTGCTGTAAGCAAGTGAGGCATCAGATTCCCACTCCGGCTGTCCACTAGCATTCTGGGGGCCTTACATCCTTTACCACACCCTAAAACACACAGAACAACACTAGCATCTCCCATGACAGCCTTTAGGGTCCCTAGGACAGAAGCAATCAGGGTAGCATCACCTGGCTAGTGAGCACGGTTCCTGCTGCCAGAGTGGTAGGAGCACAGACCACCACCTCTTCTCTTCCTCCAAAGAGGCACCCACTGCCCTTTTGAAAGGCTGGGGCGGGGGGGGAAGGGGGTGTGAGGCTCAGGCAGCCACTCCTGTTTTGCTCCCCGAGGGCTTTTCCCACGCACCTGCTCTCACTTTGCAGGCAAATGAGCTCTGAGTTACCAGTGTGGGGCTCTGCAGGGGTCTGACTCTCTGAAGGAGGTTCTCCCTGTTCCCCGTCTTTCCTGCTGCTTCATTGAGCTGTCTCTAGAGCCTCGTGACATGGACTAAACTTGCTAAAATAGCCAAAAACTAGCCAAGCAAGGAAATATATTATTTCTGCTGCTCTGGGGAGCTAAATCAGCTCAGTGAAAGGTGTACCATGCACCAGAGCTGGATGTGAAGGTGGGCAGGCTGCCACAGGGACCCTGCCCTCCCCTGCTGCCTTTCAGGAGAAGGTGAACAGCCTGGAGGTGGCCAAGCTGAGCGACTGGGACTTCCTCTGCAGTCTGGAAAATGCCATTACCTTCGGGAAGCCCTTCCTGCTGGAGAATGTCGGCGAGGAGCTGGACCCGGCCCTCGAGCCTGTCCTGCTGAAACAGGTCCTATGTCTCACCTTGGCAAGGAGGGGCAGTGGGTACCTGGCTGGGCTGTAAGGGGGCATCTGGCCAGGGTGCAGTGGGACATGGTGGGTTTGTAGGTCTCTCTGGGCAGGCAGCACTCACATGGATATTGCCTACTTTGTGCTTGCGTGTCTTGGCCAGGGCTCCAACATGTTGGCAGCTTCCTGCACACCCCTGTCTCCTGCCAGCAGGCGTCTTTGCCTGGGAGGCAGGGCCATGGAATAGAGCTGCTCTATTCAGGTTCAGGCCTTCAGGTCTGCTAGGCAGCTTTGAGCTCCTCTGTCCAGAGAGCCTTCAGACTCTCTCCTCACTGCAGAGCCCAGGGCACAGCAGGATGCCTTCCCTCACAAGAGGTAGCTGCCCCAGCCTTCCTGTGTTTGTCCCTACAGACCTACAAACAGCAAGGCAACACTGTGCTGAAGCTGGGGGATACAGTGATCCCCTACCATGACGGTTTCAAGATGTACATCACCACCAACCTGCCCAACCCTCACTACAGCCCCGAGGTCTCCACAAAGCTCACCCTCATCAACTTCACCCTCTCACCCAGGTACCTGCTTACCCCATTAGCTGCCCATGCTGCTCAGCTTCATTCCTTCACAGTCCTCAAACCCTTGGGCCTCTTGCCCCCACTCTCACCTCCATGGCTTTTGTTGTAGTGGCTTGGAAGACCAACTGTTGGGAGAAGTGGTAGCTGCAGAGCGGCCTGACTTAGAAGAAGCTAGAAACCAGCTAATTGTTAGCAATGCCAAGATGCATCAGGAGCTGAAGGAGATAGAAGACCAGATCCTGTATCGGCTCAGCACTTCTGAAGGAAACCCTGTAGATGACTTGGAGCTCATCAAAGCGCTGGAGGCATCCAAGCTTAAGGCAGGAGAGATCCAGGTCAGAGGTGGAGGTGCTCTCCCCCTGCAGCTGTGCATCCCCTGCCAGCACTACACTAACCATGACGTCTCTTCTGTCCTCCAGGCCAAGGTAATGGTGGCAGAGCAGACAGAGAAGGACATCAACATCACCCGCCTGCAGTATGTGCCTGTGGCCGTCCGCTCGCAGATCCTCTACTTCTGTGTCTCAGACCTGTCCAATGTGGACCCCATGTACCAGTACTCACTTGAGTGGTTCCTCAACATCTTCCTAATGGGGATCAGTAACTCAAAGAAAGCAGGTACCTGCCCAGAACAGCCCCCTCCTGTCCTCTTCCTCACCCCACATTCCTGGTCTAGTGGCAGCAGAAGCTGGGACACCTGCAGAGTCAAGGCAAACATGGCCACTTGCATTGGCTCTCAGCATGGTCCAGAGCTGCCCCTAGTTGTGTCCACACAGCAAGGGAAGATGGGGTTGCAGCCTGCCCTCTGTTCTCTTCCCCACTACTTCTCTGCTGCCCTGTCTGACCAGGCGGGAGGGATGTTAGTGCCAGGGCACAGGCAAGGTACACGCCATCCTGGTAATGGTGTGGCTCTGCTTGTCACGGAGCTGCCTCCACGCACAGGTCCTGGCAGCACATGTTAGCCAGGATGGTGGTGGCTGGGCCTGCGTAGGCTGCCGTGGTGCGGTGTGGACTCCCTCCCAGTGCTGGGGCAGTGTTTTCTTCTGTGTGCTGAGTCTCACAGCCTTGTGCTTTTACAGGGGTTTCTGTGCCGAGTCTATATTTGAGAGCAGCGTCTGTTCTTCCTGGGCAGGGTGCGGGTGTGCCCCTGTGACCAGGAACCGACGGCTGATGTGGAGAGCACCCTCCACATCACCCCTAGCCCCCGCCACCCTTGTCTGGTTGTTGCCTTTTTTTCAGACACCCTGAAGGACCGGATCGTGAACATCAACAACTACATCACCTTCAGTCTCTACAGCAATGTGTGCCGTAGCCTCTTTGAGAAGCACAAGCTCATGTTCGCCTTCCTGGTTTGTGTCCGGATTCTGATGAATGATGGGCAGATCGATATGGTAAGCAAGTCACCTTGGTCCTTTGATGAGATCCCATCAGGGCAACTCAAGCCCAGCCTGTTCAGCCCCCTAGAATAGCATGCCAGGGTGGAAAAGGAGCCTTGTTCCCTGGGGCTGGGGGCAGGCTTGGCAGGCTGGTGGGCAAACCCAGAGCCTCTCTCTTCACTCACATCTCAAACCTTTCCCTGTGTCTATATGCAGAGCTGCCTAGCCTGAATCACCTGCAGCTTTTGCCAGTTTGCTGCCAGACTGCTACAAAGGTTAGCAAGTTTGGAGGGTGCAGGCAGAGATTAGAAGACAGAGAAAAGCTAGTGGCAGCTGAACAGTGATGTGGATCTCACTAGACCTTCCAGTTCACTTACTCCTCGACATACACACCTGGCAGGAGAGGCAGCCAGAAAGTTACTACAGGATTTTAGTTGGATATGGCACAAACCCACGTGCCTCAGACCCAGGCAGGTGGGCTATAATCCGTGACCATGTCCTGTCCTGTTCCCAGGATGAGTGGCGGTACCTGCTGTCAGGAGGGACCATAAAGGAGATGAGGGAGAACCCAGCTCCAGCCTGGCTGTATGAGAGAGCGTGGGGAGACATCCTGGCCTTGAGCAGCCTCAAGAACTTCTCCGGCTTCGCCAATGATTTTGCAGCCAACCTTGTAGCGTTCAGGGCCATTTTTGACAGCCCCAAGCCTCACAGGCAAGTGCCCCTGCTTTGTCAGCTTAGCTGTACTGCACCCAGCAGGTAACGGCGTCCCTGAGAGAGCACGAGGAGCTGATGCAGCCACAGTGACAACTCTGCTTCCAGTGCAATGCCACGCAAGGGAGAGGACGAGGCATTGCCTTGTCTCCTCAAGGGTGGCCCTTGCCTGTGCATGTTGCTTGCTCAGGGCAAAGCCACACGATGCCTTAGCCCAGCAGTATTTGGCGCTTCGTCAGCAAAAGCAGCTCTGGCTTGCCTGCTGATGGTTTCAAAGCTACAGACAACAACCTCAGCCAAGTGACTGGAATGTCCTTTTCCTTCCAAAACCCCAGTGGCTGCCTGCAGGCAACTTGGGTGGTTCTTGGGAAGCTGCAGGATCTAGCACATCTCCTCAAAATGCACCTAATTGCTTTGCAGAGAGCCCCTGCCTGGGAAGTGGGAAGCTGAGCTTGATGCATTCCAGAAGCTGCTGGTTCTGCGGTGTCTGCGGGGAGATAAGATCACCAACGCCATGCAGGACTTTGTGGCACTGAACCTGGATCGGCGCTTCATTGAGCCGCAGGTAACCAGCCAAAAGGAAGCGCTGGTGGGGCCAGGAGTGGAGCAGGAGGCCTCGAGCTTGCTGTAAATGGGGCATCAGCATTTTCCAATTGCAGTGAGGGTGCTTGTGCCTCTCTGCAACCGCAGTGTTCCCACAGCTGGGGAAACACTTCTGTCTTGGACGAGGGATATCCGACCTAATGTCCACCAGTTAAACCACACTGGGAGGGGGCAGACAGTGCAGGCATACAAGGGAAGAGTTTGAATGACAAATGCGAAAGTGGTTAGTGCTCTGATCCTAATGCTGCCGGAGGAGAGCTGTACTAGGCACGTACTGAACATGTTTCTGGGCTCAGCACCCAAGAGCATGCCGGTGCCTTGGAGAGGAGCTGTAGGCCAGGCAGGGTGAGGAGGTGCTGCGCGTGGTGCCACTATGGCCCCTGCACTCTGACCAGCTTTCTGTGTTGCAGACCACTGACCTCTCAGTCGTCTTCAGGGAGTCCACTGCCACCACCCCCCTGGTGTTCGTGCTGTCCCCAGGTACTGACCCTGCTGCCGACCTCTACAAGTTTGCTGAAGAAATGAAGTTCTCCCAAAAGCTCTCTGCCATTTCTCTGGGCCAAGGCCAGGTAAGCTGCTGCTGCTGTCCTGGGGCAGCACTGTCCTACTGGCACTCCCAGCAACCTCACCTAGCTCCAAGTAGGTCAGACACCCTTGCAGCACAGTGAAAACACCCTCCTGCCCCAGGGCCCTTACCCACCAACCTTCTTCTAGCTGGAGGAGCCAGTTCGGTGGAGGGGCTGCAGCAGTTCCCCCTATAGTGCCCTGTAACTTCCCGAATCCATCCCCAGTTCTTCCATTCCCTCTACCCTCTCACACAGGCTTGCAAAAGCTGTAAAAGGGCCTTTGCTGTGCCATCAGACAGCAAAGATCCAGTTGAGCCATGGGGACAAAGCCAGGCTGTAGCCCTGGAAAGTGGTCCTTCCACCCAGCAGCCGTCTCCCTGTCCAGCTCAGCAGGGCACAACCCGCGATGGACCAGGGTCTCTGAGCTCTTCTCATCTGCCTCCTCAGGGCCCCCATGCTGAAGCCATGATGCACAGTGCCATGGAGCAGGGCAACTGGGTCTTCTTCCAGAACTGCCACCTGGCCCCCAGCTGGATGCCTTCACTGGAGAGACTCGTTGAGAGCATTGACCCCAGCAAGGTGAGCTGTTTTACTGAGCAGCCTGCCCACTCTGAGGATAACAGGCAGGAGGCTGGACCCCTCAGAGGAGCCCAGATCTAGTTCGATCCCATCCACAGGTTCCCCATAAAACCAGAGGGTCAGTGCAGGAGCAGCTGCAGTGGCTGTGCCTGCACCCTCTGAGCACTTGCTGCCTTCTGGATTTCCAGGTGCATCAGGACTTTCGCCTCTGGCTCACCAGTCTACCAAGCAACCACTTCCCTGTGTCCATCCTGCAGAATGGCTCCAAGATGACCATCGAGCCCCCCCATGGGGTCAAGGCCAACCTGCTCAAGTCCTACATTAGTTTCAGTGATGACTTCTTGAATTCTTGCCCCAAGGTAAGGCCCAGGTCATGCTTTGGTTTGCTGTCCCCAGCCCGTGCCTGCTCCAATATATGCTCTCCATCTGGATGTTGCTCCTCTCCAGGCATAGATCTTCCTCTCCACTAGAGCTCTCACATGCTAGAGAAGGGCTGGTGGTAGTTCTCATAAGCCCACATCTACTCTGTGGTGAGCCAATTAGAAGTTTCACTTTGAGAAACAGAAGCAACAGGATTGGGGAGGCCTGGCGTAAGACACTTGCGGCTCTCTTTAAGCAAGGGAGTGGGCCACAGCCTTCCCCAGCACAGCAGCCTGACTGAAGTTTCCACCTCTCCAGGCTCCAGTTGGCACTGCTGAATTGGCACGTCTCCTCTGCCAGGTCCCAGCAGGAACTGACCCCATCCAAGGATGCCTCCTCCCAAGCTGAGCACCTTTTCTCCCTGCTTCCCTGCCCGCAGGTTGCAGAGTTTAAATCCTTGTTGCTGTCACTTTGCTTCTTCCATGGGAACATGCTGGAGAGGAGAAAGTTTGGGCCTCTGGGGTTCAACATCCCCTATGAGTTCACAGATGGAGACCTCCGCATCTGCATCAGTCAGCTACAGATGTTCTTGAGCGAACACACAGACGTTCCATACAAGGTAAGTGCATGAGCTGGCCCTTCTGTGGAGGGAACAGGCTCATGATGCACGTGCAGGTTGGAAAGCCATGGCGGGGTCCCTCACAGGTTCTGAAGTACACGGCTGGGGAGATCAACTACGGCGGCCGTGTGACTGACAACTGGGACAGGCGCTGCATCATGAGTATCTTGGAAGATTTCTACAAGCCTGAGGTTTTAATTCCTGAGTTTGCCTATTCTGAATCAGGGATCTACAAGCAGATCAGTACCTCTTCTGATCTCAATGTAAGTACTCAAGTAACAAATTGCAGCTCACAGACCCAGGGCGATCGTTATAGTGCAAAGGGAGTCTACTCCCCCCTGAAACCCACTGCATTTCCAGTTCCCTGGGGGAATATAAATTTGTAAGAACCTGAGGATCTTCAGCTGCTTTCAGAAAGCTGCATCTGTTTCAAGCAACAGGAGGAAAATCTTGTCCCTGTGCACAGGAGGTGGTAGCAGCTATCACCAGAGTTCCCCAGCTGAAAGCTTTTGCACTCTGAATCATTTTGATATCGCATACCTAAAGTACCCGAGGAGCTCTGCAGGAGACACAGCAGGAAGCTCACTGCCAAGCTGCCTGTTCTCATAGCATGTGTTTGCTTCTACACAAGTGCAATTTAACTCCCCAGCCAGACCACAAATCATGGCCATGGCCTCCACTCAGCCACCAAACCTGGTTCAGAGGAGCTGCCACCCCGTCAGCCTCCCCAGAAGCCTGAGTCCTGTGTCAGCAAGCATTGCTCTGGGCACACATAAGCTCTCCCTAAGTCAAAGCTGCGAGTTGTGTTTCCTGGCTGTGACAGGGGACAAGGAGCTGTGTAAAAGTCAGATGAATGAATCTCAAACACCAAGACGAGGAATATCTCCCAACTGAGTCTGTGATCTGCTGGGTTTAGCTTATCCAGCAACCCTGGCTTAGTCATCTCTTTTGGGCCAGGCCCGTAGCAGCCTGAAGGGGCACCACAGCTTTATCCCTGTGCTCTTGGCCTCACAGCCTGTGCGGATTTCTCTCCAGGGCTACCTCCAGTATATCAAGAGCCTCCCGCTCAACGATAGCCCAGAGCTCTTTGGTTTACATGACAATGCCAACATCACCTTCGCTCAGAACGAGACCTTTGCTTTGCTGGGGGCCATTACACAGCTGCAACCCAAGACCTTCACGCTGGGAGGCCGCAGCAGGGAAGAGGTGGGTGCCCCGACCCCGTCAGTGCTCTGGCAGCTGGTGCCCGGTACAGGCAGTGAGCACAAACACCAGCTCTCAGCAGGTGCCACCCTGCCTGCTGGGTGCCAGCAATGGGACTGCCATCCAGGCATTAGCTCTCCCCCTTCTCGGCAGCCGTGGCCAGGAGGATGCTCACCCACTTGCTGCCTTCCTTCCAGCTCGTGGAGGAGACCTCCAAGGACATCCTGGCAAAGCTGCCTGCTCCCATGAACCTGCAGGAGGTGATCCACAAATATCCGCTGCTCTACGAAGAGTCCATGAACACCGTGCTGGTACAGGAGGTGATCAGGTAAAACCCCTGTGGGATCACGTCCTGGGCCAGCAACCAGCTGGTCCGTTGGGGAACAGCAGAGATGCGCAGGCCCCTGCTCCCACCCGCCTTTGAGGAACCTCATCGCTGAGCATGGCAGTGGGGTTGGCAGCCACACTAACAACTGCGTTGTCCCAGCCAGGACCTTCAGCTGCTCCCTGTCCTGTGGGGACTGATCAGTGTCTCCATCCGCTACCGTCAGCAATTCAGGGCCAGCTATGAGACCCTGTTAAAGAGGAATGGGGCTGGGGGTTACATGCAGGAGCTTCACTCGTACAGAGATCCATACCCTCTCTGGGCAGACGTGGGCGATAAACCACTGCACTGAGTCGCTCTGCTCCCGCTGCTTTTTCTCTATAGGTACAACAGGCTCCTGGAGGTGATTGCTCAGACACTGAAGGATTTGCTGAAAGCTCTCAAGGGCCTGGTCGTGATGTCCTCTCAGCTGGAGCTGATGGCCAGCAGCTTGTACAACAACACTGTTCCTGAGATGTGGAATGCCAAGGTATGTGCCCAGCCAGCCCGGCTGCCCGCAGGAGCTCACCCAAACCAGGGGAATGGGTCATCAGCCACCACAGCTGGACTGGGCTGTCTCACATGGAGCTGGCTCTTGCTCCCTGGGCATGGAGATGTCTCCTGCCTAGTGCAGCTTGCAGTTGTTCCCAGCCCCAGGCTGGATGAATCTCTGGGCTCTGGGCAGCTGTCAGCAACTGGGGCACAAGGTCTAGGGTGTCCTTGATTGCGTTCAACACCTTCCTCTGTGGGTGCCCCGCAGGCCTACCCGTCGCTGAAGCCCTTGGCATCCTGGGTGAATGACTTGGTGCAGCGAATTGAATTCCTGCAGAAATGGATCAGCCACGGAACCCCCTCCGTGTTCTGGATCAGCGGGTTCTTCTTCCCTCAGGCCTTCCTCACTGGGACACTGCAGAACTTCGCCAGGAAGGCCATCATCTCCATTGACACCATCTCATTTAGCTTCAAGGTCAGTAAGTCAGCCAGAGGCTCTGGATTTTTCGGGATTTTTTTTAAATCTGCTTCTAGAAGGCCACAAAAGCAGCAGTTCTAGCCCTGACCTACCCAAGAGGTGAAGCCACTAGCTGCACAGCTGCCCATGGACCCCGTCATCCCCTTTGCACTCAGATACACCCACCCACACTGCCAGACACCTCCACAAGGCAAGCAGAGGCTTCTCAGCCTCTCCAGACCTGGTCACTTCCCTCTCCACAGGCTTTGCCACAGGCTGCCCCACAGCCTCATGATGGGAGATGCCAGAAAACCCAGCCCAGCCCATCCGAGAGCTGGGGCAGGCTCCCCTTTGACAGCGCTGACTTAACTAAGAGCAGCTTAAGGGGGTCCTTGGGGCTGAGCCCTGGGCCTGCTCTGCTCTGCAGGTAATGAAGGAGTCAGTAAGCGAGCTCACTCGCCATCCCGATGAAGGCTGCTACATCCATGGCTTGTTTCTCGAAGGCGCCCGCTGGGACCCCACTGCGTTTCAGCTGGCGGAGTCGCGCCCCAAGGAGCTTTACACAGAGATGGCCATCATCTGGCTGCTTCCTGTCCCCAACCGCAAGCCTCCAGCCACCGGCACCTACCTGTGCCCAATCTATAAGACTCTCACTCGTGCAGGTAGGTGCCCTAAAGACAGATCTCCAGAAGCAAGGGAGATTGTAGAAGCAGCTACGAAGGGCAACCCAGGAGAGGCTGCAGGAGTTCCTCCTGCCACACACTGGCATGGAGCGAGGCACTGTTGGCTGAGACCATCCAGGGTTTCACCACATTTTTCCTGATGTGGTCATGGAGATGAAGCAGCCAGGCTCCCTGGTTATGCAGCAGTGCCTCTGGCCAGGCTCTCCTCAAGCCCACACCCAAAAATACACAACCCTGTTTCCCCCAGCCCTGTCACCTAGCACAGGGATGGGACAGGGGATCTCACATGGGGTCACTTGTACAGGACTCCTCCGTCAGTGTGCAGCAGCCAAGGCTGCAGTACCACCCTCTGGCCCTTGCTTCCCCCATTACAGGCACGCTGTCAACAACAGGCCATTCCACTAACTACGTGACTGCTGTGGAGATCCCTACGGACAAGCCGCAGAAGCACTGGATCAAACGGGGCACAGCCTTGATCTGTGCCCTGGACTTCTAGCCAGAAAACCCACCCAGCCCAGGGGACCATCCCAGCTGAGGGCCTGAGCTGGGGCCTCTGCCGTCCTGCACAGAGGTAGGCAGCACAGGCAGGCACCAGGAGCCAAACGCTGACTGCCAGCAGCCACTCCCCCCTCCTTCTGCCTTCTGAGCTGTGTCAATAAATTGAGCTCAACTCCACCAGCATCACATTCACCTGGTGTTGTTGCAATCCCCACAATTACCTCGAATTTTTAGCACCACAGAAGAACTGCCAGCAGGGACAACATGGCCTGCAGCAAGCGCTCGGTGCTCCCAGCCGCACACACGCCCCTCTCCCATCCCTTGCACACCTCGCCCTTGGCTGGCTGTTACAGGATAGCTTTATTCCTTCAGACATCCGTTATTTACAGAACTTGATATTAGACACAGCAAGAGACAGAAGGATTTTCTTTCCTTCAACAAATACCAAAAGAACAGTTTCATTCCATAGTCAAGATCTGTACAAATTTGCACATTTGCAAAATTCAGTCCTCTCCTATGGCAGCTCCCCTTGAGGACACCTCTGGAGAGAGGTGCTGACCTCTGGCTTCTGAGATTTCTGCCGCGCTGCTGGGGACAGGCAGGAGAAGACCAGGCGCAGGAGCCCTGGCAGGGCTGGTAGGAGGCGGCAGGCGAGAGGCAGGCCAGGCCCACATGCTGCGGTAGGAAACAGGCTGCTGCCCCCACCAGCAAGCTCTGGGTTAGCAGCCAGCAAGCGGCTTGGGCAGGAGGAGCAGCTTTGGGCTCCCTCCACTGCTGCTGCCTGCCACTGCAGTCCCCATCCCACCTCGACCATTACAGCAACCAGCTGCCTCTCCCCAGCCTGGAAAGGCTTCGCCAAGGGCACCAAGTGACTCCACAGCAGCCAGCGTCCACCCCGGCGCCGTGCCCAGCAGCACCGAGGCCACCCTATGAACTTGGTCTGTTCATAATTCACGGGGTTTCTCTGCAGACTGGGCCTGGAGCAACCCCACGTGACCTTCAGACACTGCCAGGGCCACGGCGCTGGCCCCCAGGAAAGCGGCCGCAGCAGCAGAGCCACGTGCTGCCCCCCAGCACCACCACGGAGAGCTGGGCACAAGGCCCAGCTCCAGGGACGAGCCCACCCATCCTCACCTGGCAACAGAGCTGCCAGGACCCAGCAGGGAGCCTGGCTGTGCTGGCAGGGGTGCTGCCATCCCTAGAGCAGTGAGGGCAGGGCAAGGCAGGACATGTCGGCCGGCTCTGGGAGCTGGGCAGCGCAGCAGGGGTGGATGCAGGAGAACGCGTCTGTCCAGGGGCCACCTCGCTCAGCAACGGCCGAAGCGTGGGGTCAGAACCAAAAATAAATTTGGGGAAGGGAGGGAGAGGGATAGAAAACACAGACACGAATGTCCTGGGGAAGTGGAGCTGAAGGCCTGGACACAGGAGGACACAAACCACAGCCAGCTGCGGCCAGCATAGCCTCGCGTTGGCATTGCCGGTGTGCTCACAACGCCAGACCCGCCACCGGCCGGGTGGGCTCTTCCCCTCCTGCCGCAGTCCTCAGCCGCAGTGCCGAGACACAGGCCTACAGCATCTGGGCGCTGCCGTGGCAAGGTCAGGCAGCGCGGCACTCTGGCTTGCCTTCTGCTGCAGCTGCAGGGACGCCCCTCAAGACAACATGTTTCCACCTTTCACAGCTCGGGCTCAGAGGAAAACCCAATTTCTCTTTGTCCCCAGGCTCCACTTCAGCCAAGGGCTTGTCGCCTCTTCCTTGGGCAAAGGGTAACATAGATCCAAGTGCCACTGCCCAAAGCCACAAAGCCCAGCTGCTTCTTCTCACAGTCTTGACTCCCAGGCTACTGACGCTTGGCTTTATATGGGCGGGAGCGTTTCCGGCGGTCCGGCTTCCTCTGCTTGTGCAGACGGCCAATGCTGACTCCCTGCCGCCTGCGGACGGAGATGTTCTGCTCCACGAGGCTTGCCAGCATGCCTGCGGGGAGAGGCAGACAGACACACCCCACGCTGGAGTGCTGGTATTGCCCATGCCAGAGCGCAGCCCTCCCTTTCTCGCCCAAAACCCATCAGTGCGCGCCTCCTGGGACTATAAAATGAGAAGGACACAGAGCAGAGACGTGGCTCCCAGACTGAGCGCTACCTCGTGCCCTGGGTCTGGCAGAAGCAGAGATCGGGGCAGGGTGAGCTTCTCGGGCTCCCAGCTGCTGCTCTGCCATGCTTAGTGCAGCTCCCCCAGCTGAATTTGAACCCCGCGTTCCGTCCCCTCGGCCGCAGCGCACGGCTCACCTTCCTGGGCCAGCATGGAGATGAAGGTACAGATGAACTCGTCATAGTTGTGGGTTCTCCTCTGGTCATCGATCTACAAAGAGATGACAAAGCCACAAATAATTCACAGACAGGTGGCAGGGAGAAAGGAGAGCTCAAGCCTAACAGGGGGCAAAGAACCGGCATGTCTGGCCCACCCCACGGGCCAAGGAGACCAAAGCGGGAAAGGGACCCAGCTCCCAGCCCAGCTCAGGCCAGTGCACAACTGGGACGGTCTCCATCCCAGTTCAGATGCCAGCGTTTTCCACAAAGGGCAGCTGGGAAGAGGCAAGGGTGGGCAGGGGAGGAATCCTGCCAGGCCTCGGGGCAGAGACTCCTCCCTTCCTCCTGTCAGTGCTGATGTTCAGCTGTGGCCCAGCTGCTGTGCTCCACCATCTTCCTCAAGCTAGTTCGTGCTGCCCAGGGGATTCGGTCAGTCCTGGCGGGAGCTCTGCCCCGTAGGGCTGTTTGGTAACAGGAAAGGGACCCCGAATGCTCCCCATGGCCGTTCTCAGCTGAAATACCCTCTGTCCACTTTGACATAAAGACACCCCAGACAGAAGCCTTCAGGGAGCTAAATCGGCAACACAAACAAGCCATCAACAATCATACCTTGAATTTCTTCCTCTTCTCCACCTCTTCCTTCAGGCAGGCCTCGTAGTTCGCAATCTCTGCCTCCACGCACTTCAGTAGTGCCAGCAGCTCCTGCCAGGATCAAGCAGAGCAAACGTGAGCAGACAGACCCCTGCCGCAGCCCAGGAGCCAGCGGGGGGAGCTGGTGGGTGTTCCTCTGTGCTGGGAAAGGGAAGATTCATCAAAGCACTTCCGGGGGGGGGGAAAGAGCAGTTCATTGTAGGGAATTTCTGAGTCAGAGGATGATCAATCAGCCCGCACTACGGCCAGCTCCAGGGGAGCTGGGTTCTGCCCGAGGCTGGCCCAGCCCCATGTACCTGGTTCTCTGGGACAGGGGGAAGGGTTGTGTGCCTGGTTCTTCTCAATAACAAAATTTGAAGACTTCCCTTTTGAGTAAAACAGTTTCTAGCCAGCTCTCCTCCAGGGAGCCCTGATGCACTTGTGCCACCTGAGCCTGCTCCCGTCTCTGGCTGGAGGGCAGAGACAGGCAGTAAAGTTATCAGCAGGCTGTGATTTGGGGGTGCAGGGTCCCACCAGCCCCTGGCCCAAAGGAGAGCACAGCACGCCGAACGTCTCAGCTGCAGGAGACAGCAGCTCTGCCCACTGCCAAGGCAAATGTCCCCGAGATGACGCAAGGCACAAGACCTGCACTGCCTGTGCCTGGAGGGATGGCTGCGGCGACACGCGAGCGGGACAGCGTGCACATGCGGTTCGGTCACTGCCAGCGCTGCTGCGTCTCTGGGTGAGCGCAGGGAGCTCCACGTTCCCAGGGCTGTCGCAGCACAAAACTCACCTTGGGAGAATACTTTTCCCCCCCAGGGTGATCACTGGTCCTGCCAAGTCCCACCTTCTCTTTGCTGTCACTGGCCTCACTGCCCTCCTTCTCGTCCAGTTTGATTGTGACCGGGGCCTCTTCACCAGGTTTGATGGAAGGGGGGGAGCTTTTCCCCCCATCTGTGCACAGGGGAAGGAAGCGTTAGGAGCCATCGCAAAGGCCCGGTATCCACTCCCAAAGTCAAAGGACACTGTCCCGTCACCGCAGGGCAGATTCCACCCCCCAAAAGCTGGCAGGCACCTACCTGCAACAGCCAGCGGGCAGAACACGCCATCCTCCGTGAGGTGCAGCAGCCCGGTGCTGATAACAGGCCCCAGGTCCCTGACGGCCCGGTTGTAGCGCATGCAGTCAACACGCAGCAGGCCGTCCTCCTCTCCAAAGAGCACCTTGGAGATGTGGGAGGTGACGGGGCTGGAGGGGCGGGTGGGGTTGGCCGAGCGGATGGGAGAGCGCAGCGGGGAGTTGAAGGCGCTGCCAATCTCGGAGGCAGTGTCCGTGCTCTCGTTGCTGGGGGTGGGAGAGGGCTGGGAGTGGGTGACCACTGCCACGGCGGCACCCCCGCCGCTCGTCTTGATGGACAGGGGAATGGAAAGATCCTTTTGAGATTCCTTCAGCTTCTCGGCCAGGACGTTGATGGTGTTGGGCTGGAGGACGGAGAGCTGGCCATCCGCAGCCCCCGTCACGTGCTCTTGCTTTACCTGTCCTTTCCTTTTGTACCTGCCCAGGAACACAGCAGGGAAGGTGAGTAGCTGGGGGAAGGAAGTGGGGGCCCAGCGCAGGTACAGCCAGCTCCGCACTCAGCACTCCAGGCTCTCTGCTGGGATGAAGCAAGGCCTGAAACATTTCTAGGTCGCCCCCGCTGCCACCAGCTTCTCCGACAGCACCCTACCCCACTGAACCACTCAGCCACAGGTCCTGCTACGCAGCCCAGGGGCACAGGGGGCTTCCCAAAGGGTGCCGTGTACCCCTGCTCTTCTTCCAGAAGCCCCAAGAGCAGCGTGGCTGTGACCCCACCTTCCTGACTTTCACAGCTGTCTGAGCACGCCAACGCTGTCACCAGGAGCTGACCTGGCAATCAGCACTGGGGAACTGAGGTTCATTTTGGAGAAATTAAGCCCCCCAGGCAGGGAACACCACGTTTCCTTGACCACCAGACACTCTTCAATGCAGCGCAGCCAGCCTCTGCCCTCCAACTGCAAAATACAGCCATTTATCAGCTACCAGGTGCCCTCCTGCAGGTCAAGCTCCACCACCCACACAGCCACCAGTGGCACTAGAAAAGCCCTAGCAGGAGGGAGCTTCGGAGGAGCCCCCCAGAGCTAGGCTATGCCATTTATTCGGGACCCTTTGGAAAAGGGGGGAAAGCAGAGAAGCCCCAAAGTTTGCTGCTGATACACAGATACTCAGGGCAGCCAAAATTCAGGGTTGATTGTGAATAGCTACAGATTCACAAAATCCAGCAAGTACAGTAGCAGGCCAAGAGAACAGCCCTAACTGCACACACAGGTGCAGGCTCCAACACAGCTAACAGCACTGAGGAAAGAGATCTGGAAGTCACCACTGGTGGTTCTGCAAATGTCTGCTCCCTGCCCCTCGCCCTCGGCCCAAGCCGTCACCTGATGGCCGAGTTGGTGTTACGAACTTCCTCCTCCTCATCATCATCGTAGTCATCCTCATCATCCGAGTACTGCTGGTGCTGTCGGACTGGGACCCGGCTGCGACCCACTCCTGCTGCAAGGTCTTCCTCCTCCTGCAAAACACCATTGCTGATGGTCTGCCGGCAGCAGGGCAAGGAGGAAGAGCCCAGCGGACAAGTCCTCGGTCCAGCTGAGCACCGGGGCTTGCCCCTTCAGAGAGGAGACGGGGGGCTCTTCCCTATGCTTGCTCAGTTGACCCACATTAACGCCAACCTCTTTTGCCAGGTCAATCTTTACCCTCTCACCTTCCAGGCTGGGTTAGTGCAAGGGTAGGCAGGCTGCAAGGCAGGGGAAGGGCTTAGACTGGCTGACAGCCACAGTCCCATGGAGGTGAGGGACTGGAATTCAAAAGCTCAGCTCAAGTCAGGCATGCTGCTGGACTGGAGCTCCAGCCTACCTGCATGGGGGATTTGGCGTAGTTGTGATTATCCAGGAAGGCTGGCAACCTCTGCACGATGGGGTTGGGGTTTGCTGGAGGCGTCCCGTTAATACTGCTCGCTGACATCTTTGCCACCGGTTTGGATTTGTTGGGTGGGCTCTGCGTGGCCGCAGGGTGGTCCTGGCTGGCGGGCTCATCGGTGCCGTCTGCCATACAAGCACAGCACAGCCTTTCATGACCAGCACCGTCACGTTTCACTCAATGTCCTCTGCCACGCCTCGCCCATCCCACGTAGCAGAAGCGCTCTTATGCTCCACCAGACCATCACACCCCACTTCCCATTCCACCTCCAGCTGTCAGAAGTGTCCCCAAGCTTAAGCCCTCCCATTTTCAAGCTCCGCATCCCTACAACGCTTCTCCCAGGCACAGAGGCATCTACCACACCCCAGCACGGTGCACACAGAGCTGGGCTTGGAGAAAAGAAAGTGAAGCTGACCATAAAACTCCCTCAAGCTCCAGGTCAGCCAGCCATTGTCACCAGCCTGTGCTTGCTCCACGGCAGGCCAGGCTGGCTGGCTGGTACAGAGGTCTACCTGGATGGGTGCTCTCTGGAGTCACAGTCTTGCTGCTAGCTGGCTTTGCCTCTTCTGGGGGCTGAGACTCCTGAGACTTCTGGGTCTGGATCAGTTCAGGCTGAGTTACTCGGATAAGCTTGAAGGCAAATGACAGATAGAAACTGAGTGCTGGACCGGGGTGACACAAGCCATATCCCTCCTGTTCAAGCACTGCAGAAGGGGAACTTGTGAGGGTGAGCCAACCGCCAAGCACCCATGCACACAATCAAGCAACAACGCCACAGATAACCAGCCTCACTGCTTTGCCTTTTGCTGCTCACCTGGGAGGTTATCTCCTCTTCCCAGAAGACATTTCCCAAGGCCAATAAAAACCATAAAATCCAGGGCCTTTACAGCACAGGGTGATGCCCTGACAGCAGAGCCTATTCCCACCACAGGCTTACACTCTCTCAGGGCTTGGGCGGTCCTACCTGCTGCAAGGCCTCCAGCACAGTCTGGCGGTTCATCTTCAGGATGTGCAGTTTGGACTCGTACTTCATCCTCCGATCAGGCACCACCGCCATCAGGTTGAAGCGGATGTCGTGGTACGGCTCCCTGCAGGAAGGGACAGCAGACGTCAGCTGCAAGCTGGCAGTGGAAAGCCCGTCTCCCAGCAAGGGGGGTCGGCAGGCTGCCAGCCATACCCTGCACACCTCCTGTGGGCTCTTTCCAGGCAGCGCCTCCCCTGCCCTGGTGTTTAACACCAACACACGGGAGGCTTTTCCCCCAAAACCAAGTCAACCGCACACTGGCTGAAGAAGCAGAGCAAGGTTACTTCAGCCACAACACAAAACAGCCTTCACCGAGTCACAGGCTGACTGAGGTGGGAAGGGACCTGGGGGGGCCATCTGCTCCAACCCCCTGCTCCGGCAGGGTCACCCACGGCCGGTGGCCCAGGACCACATCCAGATGGCTCTTGAGTATCTCCGAGGATGGAGACTCCACAGCCTCTCTGGGCAGCCTGTGCCAGTGCTCGGTCACCCTCAAGCCCAAGCATGCAAGAGGCCCAGCTCAGGACCAGAAGGTGCTGAGCTTCTCCTATGGACTCGAGCTAACAGGGACCTAATCTGGCCACTCTCACCCGTGCGGCCATTGGCAGGGACTCTGCATCGCACAGAGAGTGCAGCTTCTCTGCATGCTCTGAAGGCAGGCAAATTGCAGGCAAGAGAAGGCAAGGAGGCAGTGCACCTGCACCCTTCCCAAGCAACATTCTCCACCCCCGCTTCCACAACTTGTCACACAGAGACCACAGTAGAAACAATCCAGGGAAAAATGGCGAGGGGCCAGCGCCTGCATCGTGGCCTGGGACATTACCCTGCAGTGGCCAGGCCGATGCGCTCCATGATTACTCTCCTGGCTTTGTCCGTCCATTCCTCGTCGTCAGCCCACGGCCCTGGCATAAGGAGACAGAGCTGGACTTAGCAAAGCAGGCTAAGGCTCCTGCTTCAGACTCACAGAGCGGATCCTGCCATCCTCAGAAGAGGCAATTTCATGGCTCCCTTACATACCAGGGAGCAAGTCAAGAAGGGGCCCAGGAGGCAGAAGGACCACGCTGTCAGCCCATACATGGAACCCCCTCCCTCTGCCTTCCCAATGGAAAGCATGAGTTATCTGCAGGGCAGAAAGGTGAGTTTTGAACCCTACAGACCACAAGCAATTCACAGGCTCCGGGCTCACAAAGTCCAAGGAAATCCCAGCTCCTGCTGGAATCCACCTGCCACTGGATCTGGTGCCATGCTTAAGAAACCCAAGTACATGAAGTGGGTACCTCACCGAAGGGCCTGACAGAAGCCAAGGCCTAGCAGGGATAAATAAGTGTCTGAAAGACAGAACTAGTGGTCAAGTTGTAAGAGGAGTAACCTGAGCAGCCTGCTGGGATCTGCAGTGGGACCTTGTGCCTCAACACACAGCGGTTACTTGGCACAAGGAGAGGCTAAGGAGGACACAAATACTGCTTGCGATACTGAGTTACTTCAGAGCTGCAGAAGGACCTCATGACCCTGAGCAACTGGGGAGGAAAACGGCAAGGCTGGAAAAATCAATGCGATGCATTTAGAAATAATTGCCTTCTAGACACAGTCCCCAGCACATAGGCTCCAAAATGAGCTATCAAAACCCAGGACAAATGTGGGAGCCACTGGAGTGATTCTCCACGAGCATTAGCTAATGTTTAGTGGCAATGAAAAATAATACACACACTTGGACATACCAGGGTGTCTATTCAACTTTGTCAATGAGTAGGGACAGGCAGGCTCTTACCATGGTCAATGGGATAGACCTTCAGCCCGTCCAGCTCAAACAGCCGTCCCTTGATGGGGACATAACTGACAAAATGAAAAGCCTCCATGGTTCGCACAGCACTGATACCATTCTGCTTTTCTGGCAAGTGCCGTGGCTCCGGCCTGTGAGGGCAAGAGAGGCGAGAGGTCAGTGGAGAGTCTGCCTCCTCCAGCGAAAGTGAGCTGTGAGGCACCCCCTCACTCACCTGGCATGGCTGTTGTGGGCCTTGGCCAGCTCTGGGGCATTGCCGATGGCATAGCCTTTACTCTGCAGCGAAGAGCAAGAGAGAAAAACAATTGAGAGGTGACAGGAAACAAACAAAATGCTTCACCCACCGGCTCCCCACCCCCTCCCTCCATCCATACACAGGACTGGGAGGGCAACTTTCAGGCACATCCTCTGCTCTGCTGAGTTACGGGTAAAACCCAAGATGAAAAGAACACACAATTTCTGCCAAAGAAATTACAGTTAGAGAGAAACACAGACTTCAAGATAGGCCTGAAGGTAGGAGAGAGGACTTTTGATCACAGACTTAGAAAATGCACCTGGGCTAGGGAATAACACGACAGAAGGCTCAGAGCTGGGCCCAGCGTAAGGGGACCGAGGCTCTGAGCAAGGCAAGGTAGGAAGATGAGAAAGAAGAGGCAATACTGACGTAGTGTGCAGCCACGAAGGGCCGGAAAGGAGCCAGCTCATTAGAGCATCACGCTGAGCGGGGAGCGAGAGGCAGACTCACATGCACCACCCATGCACAGCCCTGCACGCCTCCGCCCCTACCTCAGGGCTGAATCCTTTGGTGAAATCCTTCATGCGGCTCAGCGTGGGGCCCAGGTCGACATTGTTGCAGTTCAGGAGGACGCTCAGCAGGGCGTGGGTGGCACAGGAATTGGGGATCAGCTGGAGGGCGACACAAGGACCATCTTAACCAGCAGGAACAAGTCAACCCTTCAACAACCCCTCAGAGTTGACAATAATCAATTGAAAACTACTGACACAAGAACCACCTGTGAGAGCAGCGACTTGACCTCGGCTCTCAAAGGAAGGGAGGAGGTCAGTCTCATTTAGCAAGCCACACCATGCCCCCATGAGCATCTGCTCACGGCACAGGCCACAGACAGGCTCTCAGCCCTCACTGGATTCCCTCCAACCTGGAGCTCAGGGCAGAGACTCCCAAGAAAGAGGAGCTGCCCTCAGGACCAGCAAGAGCAGTGCAGTCTCTCAGTACCACGTTGCTTCCCTGAGGTGTCACACGAGACACCAACACCCCTCTTTCCCCTCGCCTCCAGGCTACCTGGTGCGCAAAGAACATGTTATTAACGATGTCATCGTCGATCACCGACGTCTCATCCACCAGGGTAGAGACCTTCCGGCGTGATCTGCGCTCCTCAATCCACTTGAACAGGAAGATGAACCCATACACAGGGCTGTGGAGAGAAGGCAGCAGCTGCATCATTTTGGACAGACCACACCAGTGGGGCTGCTCAGCCCAGCACCAGAAACCTTCTGTTTCAAACCATGGGCAGAGCAAAGACGGGGAGGGAAAGCAGAACCACCAGCCCCATCTTTATGGCAGTGACCACCCCTGTTACCCAGGACACTCTCCTGCGCTGATGCTGCAGGCCCAGACAACAATCAGGCTTGAAAACTTTGGGGTTTGACAGGTCTTAAGAGGCTCAAGACAGAGAAACGGGAGGTGAAATGCACCTCTGGACACTGACTGACCTGCAGAGTAGGTCAGTGCCTGACCACCAAATGACCTCTCCCTTTATACATAGTCTTCATTTTCAAGAGGAGATCAGACAATGGCTTTTAAGAAAGCAACAGTCTCAAAACCATTTTAAAGCACTAAGACAGGGAGAAAGCCCACACTGCAAGCCGGCTTGGCACTGCACCTCTCCATGAGGAAAGGGAGATGAAGTCCCTGAAGTATGTCCCCCACCCGCCCCATGAGGTATTTCTTGAGGCATGAGATCACCCGTCTGCCCCAAACCTGACAAAGCACTCCTGGTTCATCGCTTACAGCACTGACCAGCAAGCTCACACGGGCAAGACCACCTGGCAGTGAATTCCCAGGCCCACAGACTCATTCTGCTTAATAAAGCTCCAACTTTCACGCCTGTGACTTACCCTTGGCATTTGCTCTGTAGATCATAAATCTCTTCAACCTGCACTCCCTTGACCCCTGCAAACAAAGGGCAGAAGCTGGTGTAAAGCCCACCAGAAAGGACTAGGGGCAATGTCAAGCATGAAACCAACTTCCCAGGAAGGATTCTTGTACTTACCAAAATCTTCAACCAGAAGTGTGAAGAGACCTGAAAAGGACAAAACTAACAGGTTACTTCTGGCTGAAGAGAACAGAGAGGAAACCTGCTGCCACTGGCCCCTGAAGGTCCCATGTGGTCCCAGGCCAAGGCGCAGCCAGAAAAACCACAGCACAGCGGCACCGGGATCATGCTGACTCCCCAGCAGCAGAGCTGTTGAGCCCTGGCTTGCTACAGAGGTGCTCTGGCTCCCTTCAACCCTCTATCCCCATTCATCATCCTCTTCCTCGAGAGGACCTGAACCAACCCTCTCCTGTTGGAGCCAGATGAAGCTGGACCCACCTTCAGCATCCTGACCCACTATAGATGGGTCAGGATGCTGAAGGTGGGTCCTGCCAAGAAGTAAATCACCACCATGAACAGCAGCAGGGAGCACCTAAACGACACACACTCTGCTAACTGGAGGAGAACGTGGCTGAATAGATCACAGGGTATTTTTTAAAAAGATAATTTATGTTCTTCTTAGCAAAAGACGGCCAGTGAAGGGAAAGCCAGCTCAGAGCAAGAGGGCTGCAGGGGAGTCCGCGGGCCAAAAGGCTCGTCTTCATCTCGCTCTCTCCTGGGGTACCAAATCCAAGAGCCTGTCTCCAGTGACTACAAAATTCCCACTACAGAAGGACATAACCAGGGATATGGAGACAATGGCAAAGAGACCAAAGGATTATTAGACGTCAGCGACTGAGCAGCAGCTTCCACTACGATGCTGTAGCAAAGGCAGTCAGCCCAATTTTCAGGCAGTCACCCCACACGCAGAGTTAGCGAGCTCGAGACTGGAATAATAAATCTGCTTCTCTCACTCCCATATAAAGGCTGCTGAAAGCCTGGGAGGAAGTCCAGGGAATATCAATAAGAAGGATTCAATCCTGAGAAACATCCCTGTAAGCAAAGGATTTAAGGAACCTGATGTAAGTGGCTCAATCAAGAAGGGAAGAGCCCAAGGCGCTTCCACACCGAAGTTAAAATTACTAAAACAGGGAGGAAACTTCTGGGAGCAAAAAGTCTTCATTAATTTAGCAGAAAATGTCATTATTTCTTTAAAAATTGTCAGTGGGGAGAAACACGCTATGGAAATGACATGCTTCGAACCAGTGACAGCCTCCTCGCCATGCAACGCCGATACACCAAACCCCGGCACCTTTCTGACAGAGACACTTTTGCTCAAAATACTTGACGCCATGGAGGGCTGTGTCGTACAGGCTACACCTACAGAGACTTCAGGCAGTGCCGCAGCCTCGCTGCCTTCTTTGGCAGCACCCCCCTTAGGGCGAGCGGTCCTTGCAGACCTCAAGGGTCTTCAGATGCTCATTACAGCCATGTTCCCTCTTTAGATGGCGTCTGTTACGGAAGCGGGAGTCGCAGCTGTTTACAGGCAAAGTCTCTCAATTGAAGTCTCTCAGGTAGAAATAAGGCAGTAGAAATAATTTAGGGAAAAATGGCGAGAGGCTAGTGCCTGCATCACGGCCAGAGACAGGTAGAGTCTCTCAACTGAAGCTTCCGCAAAAGTTGAAAGCCTCACTCACTCTCCAGGGTCAACAGTTACAGTCTACTGATCACAGCAAAACACGTGTGACGCAAGATGTGAACAGTATCACAAGCTCCGCCTCACAGCCAGCAAAGATTTACATCAGAGCAAGGCCTTGCAAATACAACCATAAATGCGGAAAGCAGCGCTGCTCCCGCAGGTGCCACCAGAAGGAGAAGACCGAGCAGGACTCCCAAGCTCGCTGTGGCTCAGCCCGGAGCACTCCCACATCTCCGCAGCAGCTCTCCAGGACTGTGCATCAGACCGGCAGGGCTGCACCGAAGGAGGTGGGAAGTCAGCCGTCGCGTGTTTTCCTCCTGTCTGATCAACATCACCAGGCAGTCAGAGAAAGGATGAAGCCAGACTTCTTCAAGCTCACCGTGAATGGACAAGAAGTGACAGGAACAAATTGTAGCAAGAGAAATTCTGACTACACATCCAGAAAAAAAAAATTCTTCACTACCAATGTGGTCAGCCCTGGGACCGGGGCGCAGGAATCTCCTTCTTGGGCATATTCAAACTCAACCAGACGTGGCCATGAGCAACCTGAACTACCTTTGAAGTTAGCGCTGCTTTGGGCCAAAGACTTCCAAGGGTCCTTTCCAACTGCGGCTTTTCTCCGATTCATTTCAATATTTTGTATTACCTCAGCATCCATGAAATGCATAGTCCTGCTGCTGCCATCACTCCTGGAACACCCAAAATCCCCATCCGAAATGATCTGGGTCAGCTGGAGGAAACATTCTGGTGTCCATAAGCACACGCAACACTACACCAGCAGCCTGGAAGTTCCCAAGGCTCCGCTCTCCACCCAGCAGCTGCGGCAGACAGCCCAAATCTGGATCTACCAACCCTTCCTGACCAGTAAAGCACCGAGAGCTTTCAGTCCCAAGCCCCGTGGCGAGGGCCAGGCAGCTTATGGGATGTGCTGAAGGCCGAGAGCAGTGCGTGGGTCATCTGTAACCGCTGTCCCAGCTCCCACCTCTGCATCCGAACCTCCACACACCCAAAGGAGTGTAGCTGCGGCATGCTGAGCGCCCACCTCTGCAGCAGTGTTAGGGCAGGAATTCAGCCCAGACAGATTATCTTCCACGGAAATAACCTTGCCTCCCAGGTGTGAGAATTCAAACCATGTTCTGTCTTCGGCATCATCATGGTGAAGGAGAAGGGGGAGGATGGGAACGATTTTGGCAATGCCCAAGTACCGGTAAAAAGAGGATAAAGAGCAGCAAAACGTGGGCTGACTGGGAGACTGACAGCAGACAGAATCCTCCGCTGAGTGCAGGAAGACAAGTATAATGCCAGGGGTCCAATTTCCTCACCCACAGCCTCAAAAATACACTACCACACCCTAAACACCAGCTCTCAGCCTCCCAGAGGACGACCTCAAATCGCACTATGGCGACTCACACACGTTAAAACAACGCTCAGGCAATGCCCCAGCTGATGCCGGCTTTGGCCTTCAAATCCTAACCCGCAAAACAAACTCTGGGACTCCACTGCAGAAACCACCTTATCCGACGCAGCGGGAAGGGGACACCTGTGACTGCCCTGCTCCCGGCTGCTCAGGCACCATGCCGGGCTCTTCAGCACCTTTCCTGGACTACCTGGGGGAGAAGGTTTGATCCACCCGCTCAGCTGCAAAGCAATGATGGGATCTCGCACGCACGGGACAGAGATGCCACCCTCACGTGCTCCCGAGGGACACAGGCTGTCCTCAATCACCTGCGAAGCTCTGGGGCAATCGCCAGTCAGAGCTGGTTCTGTAGCAAGGGGCATCCCATACGCACGCCTCTCCCTGTATTTCAGCGATGTTTCGGGTGTATTTGCAAATGACAGGAATGTTTCATGCTACACCCTCGTGGCATTTCAGATGTCTTCCGGAGACCCCTGGGTTTATCAGATCACACACACACAGAGGTGTTCGGGGCACCTCGGACCCCATGTACAAGTGCTACCAGGGCCCAGGCCCCACTCCAAGCCCTCACAATGCTCCTGCAGCCCTATTCACCCCATCCCTACCCTCATCCCACACCCGCACCCCTACACGCAGCCCCCTGACATCCCCTCTTCTGTCTGCCCTACACCCTCGTAACCTTTCCCTAAGCCCGCCATAAACCCCCCTGGGCTATGTCCCACGCACTGTGACCCCGCGCAGCCCCCCTTCGCCCCAGGACCCACACTACTCCTGCCCCACAATCCCCTACACCCTCGCCTGCCCTCCCAGCCCTCTGCCCCAGAGCACCCCTTAGCAGGTCTGCCTCCCAGGCCCTCTTCTCCCCAGCCCCTGTTCCCGCCCCACGGACCTGTCCCCTGCACCCCCACTCTAGGCCTGCACCCTGTAACCCTGCCTACGCACCCCACGCTCCCCCCAAGCTCCACCTATACACCCCCACCCTGTCCCCCTGAGCCCTGCAGCACGGCCCCCACCCCCGGCCTGTCCCTCGGAGCCCCCGGCCCAGGCCCCACCCCGGCCTGTCCCTCGGAGCCCCCGTCGCCTCCCCCAGGCCCAGGCCCGCCCCCGGCCCCGGCGCCGTCCCCGCCGCTCACCGGGGTCGCTCTCCAGCTCCAGCCAGCCCTTATTCATCTTCCCGCGGGCCGGGCCGCGCCGCCATGTCCGGCCCCGCCACCCGCCCCGACTCCGGGCCCCGCCGCCGCCGCCGTCGTCGTCGTCGCCCGCCCCTGCGCGTCATCGCTGCGCGACGCCGCGTGACGTCAGCGCGCGCCGCGCCACATCGGTCCCGAGAGGGGTGGCGGTGGCGGCGCCACAAAGGTCCCGCGGTGGCGGGGGAGGCTCGGGAGGGCCCTGGGGGCCGGGGCCTCCCCCTGCCCCGCCCCGCCCCGCCCCGCCCCGTCCCGTCCCGTCCCGTCCCGGGGCTTCGTCCCCCGGCAGCGGAGCGCAGCGGGTGCTCTACACCGGGCTTGGGACACCACAGCTCAGAGCGTCCCCTGCGGCCTGCGGCGAGGGGCCTGGGCCTGGGCCTGTTGTGAGGGGCCTGGGCCTGGGCCTGGGCCTGTTGTGAGGGGCCTGGAACTGGGCCTGGGCCTGGGCCTGTTGTGAGGGGCCTGGAACTGGGCCTGGGCCTGGGCCTGGGCCTGGGCCTGTTGTGAGGGGCCTGGAACTGGGCCTGGGCCTGGGCCTGGGCCTGTTGTGAGGGGCCGGGCCGCCCCGTGTGGAGGCCTGAGGGCTCCCAGCGAGGCTGGGGCCAGCCGTACCGGCCCTGACCCTGCCAGCAGCTCCACTTTCCAGAGGCTGGAAAGCTCCCGGGGGAGCGGGCGCCCCTGCGCTGCTCTTCCTTAGGAAGTGGGCTAAAAATAGGAGCCGGATCCGTGGCTGCACCCGTCCCCCCCCGCGGCTTCGTTCCGCGGCTGTTCCCACGCACGCCCTGGCCCCCAGCGCTCCCCTCAGCCTGCTCCTGCCCTGGGGATGGGGCTCGGCCGGCAGCACCAGGACCCAGGTAGGGCTTGTTCCCCTCATGTAGAGGAGATGGGGGGCAACAGCGCTGTACCCGCCCACCGAAGTTGTCTCCTTCCACCCCCCGGGGGTGGGCGAGGATGTGTTCTTGTTCATTCAGCCCCTGGAATTTTCTAGGGACCCAGGTTGGCTCTGTTGGCTGCTTATCACGAAAGACAAGGCTGGACTGTGAGCTGTGCAGAGCCCCTGACAAAAGCCTTTCTACTCCAGCCTTGCCGATGTAACCTACCCAGGAGGGCCAGGCTCAGCCGCCACAGGGATTTACGGAGATTTACCAGGAAGAGGAGGCCCTTGCGGGGACTGGTTTCTTCTGGTCTTTGTTCCTGCTCAGTTTGAAACATCACTGGCCCCAGTGTTGCCTCCAGCCTCTGCCGCAGCTCACCTCAGGGCCAGATCCCGCACGCAGCAGGGGCCCCGGGACCCCCTCTCACTGCCTCCCCTGGGATGGGCAGCCCAGCCCCTGCTCTGCTGAGCACAGGGGGTTCCTCGGAGGCAACGGGGTGCAGGCGTTTCAGCGGCATGGCTCACTGCAAGCGCTTCAGAGCCATTAAATGCAGGCCCTGAGGAATCGGACTTCTGTCTCTTATTTCTGGCTTTACACCCATGTCCCTCCTTGTCTCTACTTGTTGCTTATCATTCTCCTGTGCCTCCCAGGCCTGTGATTAACCAAATCCACGTGCTTGGCTCCAGTCTGGCCCGTAAATCAGTGCTACTGGCTCCACTCCCCTCCCTGCAGGACATGTCCTAGCCCGCCAGCCACACCACAGCTCTCCCATCCCAGGAGACACCCCATGCAGGCACCCGGAGTTTGCAGGAGAGGTGGGACGGGGAGCTGGAGAAGAGGGTCAGGACCCACAGCTCATCTCCACGGGCGCACCGTGGGACAGGGCAGCACTGCCGGGGGACTTTGCTCCCATCAAAGGCACCGCGGCGAGCCGTGGTGCTCCGCTGCTGCAGCACAAACACACGCACGCAGGGAGGAGCGATGATATCATGACCTGGCTTTGCGTGAGCTATTTAGGGCGTTTAATTATTATTATTATTATTTTTCTTTCCCGTTCCTCTGCCTCCGAACAATGCCCATCCCGGCAGGGCCGCAGTTCACACCATTGTGTGGGGCTACCCTGCCTCAGGAAGGGGGAGATCCTTATCACCCCAGGCTGACCAGGCGAGTGAGCTCATCGGGCGAGGAAAGCAAGTGAGCACCTTGCCGGCAGCCTGGGACGGTGCTGGCAGCCTGCGGGTGCTCTCCACGCACCTACCCCCAACCCCTGCATCTGGGGGAGGCCCTGGGGGCTGGTTTAGCCCCCCCCAAACCAGCCTTCTCCCACCCAGCCCCACAGGGCCACCAACCACCAGAAGCACACCCAGGGTGGGGTGCAGCCCCCACCAAACTGTGCTAGGGCCACCTTCTTCTGCATGTCCCCGCTCCCGCCCGGGCACAGCGATGGTGGTGGCATCAGTGCCTCTCCCGTGTTTACCCAGGAACGGGTCTAACCTGCCCACAGCCATTTGCTTTCCTCCCCAACCCTGCCCAGCCCAAAAACGGTCTGTGGCTGGGGGGGGACGGAGGGGAAGCGGGGAGCTGCACCCAGACACAGGCTGGCACTGCTGAGCGTGTCCTGGTGCCACAGGGAAGGTTAGAAGGAGCCCTGTCTCTCCGCACCGCACGGCTCCAGCTCCACAGGCGCAGCGGACGACAGGGCTCATCCTGGGCATGGCGGCTTTTTGTGGTGATGCTCAGCTTTTCCCTGCCGTGAGAGCAGGCATCATCTTTCCCAGGCCCTGTGCTGGCGTGGAAAGAGCCTGGAGCCGCCGGCTGCTCCCCGCAGTGCCGAGCTCGGCCCCTTTATTTGCGGAGAAAGCCAGCCAGCAAGTTCCCCGGGGTGATGGCACAGCGGTGGCACCGCATGTGCCGAGCCCCAGCCCGCCCCAGTGACTGTAGCCCTGCATCTGCCGCAGCACCCAGCAAGAGCAAGGGGGGACCAATGCGTCCCACCACACTGCCCATTTCGGAGGTGGCCCTGCAGCCACCAAGGGTGACGGGGACCTGCCCAGGAGCTGGCCCTGGCATCCCATCCACTGTGGCCGGGGGAACGGAGCTGGTGCCGCTGCAAGCCACCTGCCAGGGCAGGAGGCCCCCGGAGCCACCAGCAGCACGGGGAGCTGGTCCTCGCCCACGGCCACCCCACGGCCATTACCCTGCCCTCTCTAAGCGGCTGCTGCTTGCCGGGGCACGCGGTTCCTCTCGCTGTGGGGTTTGGCCATCCGTCCCTTCTTGCCCACGTCCACGCCGGCCAGGGCGTGCTTGGTCTGGGCCAGCTTGCTCTTGCGGTGGTGGGGGCGGCTGCCGCACCAGAGGCGGGCGCAGTACTCCTCCACCCGCCGCAGGTTTTGGGAGTTGATGAGGTGCATGATGTCCTTGAACCAGGTTTTGGGAGCCTGCGGCGCCAGCCGGGGCTCGGGGCAAGGCAGGCGTGGGGGCTCATCCCCCCGCTCCCGGGGGAAGGTGTGTGCCAGCTGGTCGCTGGCAATCACCTCCAAGGCCGTCTTGGCCACCGTCTGGGTGAAGCCATGCTCCAGTGTTTTGCAGTAGTAGACGCCAGCGTCGTGGCGGTGCAGCTTGCGGAAGAGCAGCCCTTGCTCCGTCTGCAGGATCCGCTCGTCCGTCTTCACCTGTCGGCCACCGTGAGGTTGCGGGGGGTCCGGGTCCGGCCCCACAACCCTCCCGTGTCCTCACAAGGGGAGCGAGGCAGGTGCAGGGGGAGCCTCACCTCGTCCCGCTGCTCGTCGGGGGGCCTCTGGACAAACCACTGCACGCTAGCCTGCGGGGACCGGGGCACGCACTCCAGGAAGGTGCTGTTGTCCTCCGCCCCATAAAGCACCTTCTCCTCAACGCTCTCAAAATCATCCACTGGGGTGAAGACAGGCGAGGGTTAAGGGGAGGGCAGAGCCAGGCTTCCACAGGCCGAGTGTCAGCCCCCCTGGGCCACCTGTGGCTTCAGTCCCCTTCTCCCCCTCTCCCTGGGGACAGACTCCAGCCCCACCTTCTCTTGGGGCACCCCTTGGTCTACGGGACGGGGAGACGAGGGTGCCCCAGCCCACCTGAGATGGCCACAAGCCCCTCTGCATGCCGAGGGCTGTGGATGCTGGGACACCTCGGGGCACCTGGACGAGCCCGTCAGCCCCGTGGCCCCCCTGGCCTCTCACCGGTCAGGTTCTGGTCCAGGCACTGGTGCACAGGGTTGCCGTGGCGGACGTCCTGGCGGCGATAGCGGCGCTTGCCAGAGGGCTGGTAGCGGGTGCAGGCAGTGCCGTCCCAGGCGCAGTAGGGATCCCTGGCCAGGCAGCATTCGGCACAAGCCGTGCCATAGGTCTCACACCGGTGCAGCCGTACCTGGGCCACCCCCAGGCTGGAGCCCACGTAGAGTGTTTGCTGGGGAACGGCACCGAGATGGTGATGCTGTCAGCCCCTGCAGGCACGGTGCCCAGGGTCCCCAGCCGGGACCCCCCTGGGGCAAGCACCATGCAGGCTTTGAGAGGCTGGTGACAACAGCTCAGTCCCTCCTGGTCACCTGCCCTGTCCCCAGCCCTGTGGCCGAGCCGCGTCCGTACTCACGCGCTTGACGGAGATCTCCATCTGGGTGATGGGCACAGGTGCCTGCAGGGGAGGAGAGTGGATGTGAGGCTGACAAAAGCCTCGCCACGGAGAGCCCGGCTCGTTCAGAGCTACCAGGGCTTTGGGGGAGCACCGGGAATGTTTTTGGGGAGGGTGAAAACACCCCCAGCCGCCCTCTGCCCTGCAGCCCTGAGACCTTCCAGTGCCCAACAGCGCAGTGACCGCACTGAGCCTCTGTCCCCACATGTGTCCCCACCCTGAGCCCACCCCGGTGCCCCCCTCCCTTGCAAGCAGGGCAGCAAATGGCACCTTAAAAACCTGCAGCTCTTCCAGGACGACTTCCTCAGCCATGGCCAAGCTTGTCTTCTGCAGGACCACCACCTTCAGCACCGAGCCGGCGTCTGCGGAGAGGAGGAGGAGGATGGAGGCGTGAGCACCCTGCCATCACACACCCCAGCGGCATGCCCACCGGTAGCCCCAGCGCCGGGGCTCCTTCCTGCATGCCGCTCCTGCCGCTCACCCGTCCCGAGGAAAAGGACGTCGTGCTGCCCATCCTCGGCCTCCACCCGGTCCACCACGAGCTGGCGCAGGCGGTGGGACAGGTCGGTCTTCACTAGGAGGGGCCGGCGGTGCCGAGGGTACACGGGCTTGTACATGAGGGGGTGAGCGCGGGCAAAGTGCAGCACCTCGTCGGGGAAGTCCTTGGTGGAGCTGTACTGCCGCCGGGGCTGGTTGGTGGTCTTGCTGGGACACTGCAGGGACAAGAGGGGACCAGCTCAGCCCGGCCACCCCAGCACCCATCCCTCCTTCCCCCTCCATCGCCCCACAGAGCTGGTTTGGGTCCCTCCCCACCTGCCAATTTGGGATCCATCTTCTCCACCCCTTTGCCAGACCTTGGTCCCCAGCTGTCCCAGGGTGGATCCCATAGGGACCCCATCCCAGCAGGCGAGAAGATGGGGGATTGGCCCCACTCCACCCCCCAGAAGAGCAATCGGAGGAGTGGAAGGGACACGGAGCTCCAGGGAGTCACTCACCACGCCTGGCCGTGGGTAAGGCACCCTGCCCTCGTAGGCACCCCACTGGTGGTGGGGGCTTTCCCGGTGGGCGAAGGGCCCGTTGAAGACCTCCCAGATGTCGGCCATGCGGTACACACAGACGGCGGAGCCCTTGAAGACATGGCTGAAAGGGGACCGTGAATGAGGTGAGCAGGGCCATGGTTGGTGCCGGCGGCATCGGTGGGGGGCATGGGAGCACCGACATCTCCACATGGACCAGGGAAGAGCTGGGGAGCAGCCAGCAGCCACATGGTGACATTGACGGGGCAGGTCATGGGTGGCTGCAGCTGGATGTCCCCAGAGGCTGGAGCTGGACCACCCACCTGATGGTGCTGAAGAGGGCGTAGATCTCTGGGCTCTTCCCATCCTTCGTCCTCAGCAAGAAGACATCCTCTGGGGATGAAACCATGGGGTTTCTCCTGGAAGCCCAGGGGCTTCCCAAAGCCACCAACTAAGGGACCGGCCCTGGTGAGGTCCCCAGCTCCATGCACCTCTTACCCAGCTCATCGAAGTGGGTGTCGATGCCACCAGGGCCGGGGACGGAGCACACCAGCCGGGCTTTGTTGAAGGTACTCCACTTGTTGACCAGCACCCTCTGGCCACCAGCATCGTTCTGCAGGGACAGGGAGCATCAGGGCCACTGCTGTGACTTAGCGCATCCCTGTCCCCCACAGTCCCCACCACCATCTTACCACGCAGACCCGCGCCACCCGGCTGACGATGGTGTGCTCCTTGCTGTCTGCCTCCACCACCTTCTCCGTGAAGAAGAAATAGGCTTTGTTGTTGTCCCGGTCATCGTTGTCCGGGATCAAGTGGGCTGCCACAAATTTGGGGTCTACGAGCAAAAGCCAGCCATGTCAGGTGGGGCAAGAGGGCACGGCCACCACCTCCGGACCCCCACATCATGCTGGGGCTGGATGCCGGCCAGGACGACCCGCAGACCCTGCTGGCCCGGTGCCTTTCCCTGCTTGTACCTGGCATGGGGGATGCCGCACCATGGCCAGCAGATGCCCCGGCCACCGCAAGGCTCGTGGTCCCTGGCATTAGCCCAGCTGGGGGCGACGGAGGGGCAGAGGGGAGCCGTTACCATTGAGCAAGCGCTGGTCCACCTCGGTGCGCAAGGCGGAGCGGGTCCCCATGCTGCGGAAGATGCCAGGATCGCGGCCCAAGAAATCTGCGGTGAGGCCGGCGTACAGCTCCCCGCCTGGCAAAAACACCCCGCCGCAGGGCTGAGAGCCAGCCCCAGCTGGCACGGGGACCGTCCCTGGTCCCGGCACCCCAAGGACTCTCAGTTCCCGAGGAAGAGAACCCACCGATGACAGCGCTGGTGAAAGCGCGGCTGGGCTCGTGGGGGCACCTGCCCCGGCCGGTCTCCATGCTGGCAGGGTCCAGGCTGAAGGTGTGCTGGGCGAGGGGGAGCAGGCAGGGAGCAGGCAGGTGAGCCCCCAGCCGTGCCCCGGGCAGCGGGGCCGTGCCTGAGCATGCAGGGGCTGGTGCTGGTCCCTGCCCGGCTCGCAGGTGCCTCGCTGCAGGCATCTGCAGCCCCAGCGCTCCCAAAGGGACCGTCTGGAAGCAGGATCCATGGCTTTTTGGGGCAAGTCTGATGCTATGAAGATGCACAGCAACCGGAGGGACCCGCCAGCCCCCACCGCTCGCCCGTCAGCCCGGCTGGAGGCATCGTGGTGCGGGCAGGGCTCCCGCTGCCTGCACGGCGCCAGGCTGCAAGGAGGGAACAGAGGGCCCTGCCTTTCCACCCCGGCCAACCTGATTTATGAGCGGCGGGCTGGGAGAGGAGGAAATGCCACCCACCCCGCAGCCCCTGGCAGGACACCAGCCCCCAGGGACACGGCTGGAAAGGCGACGCCAGGCCAGAAAGGTGGGGGAGCTGGGGAGGGGGTAGTGCATGGGCAAAGGGGCAACAGGGAGGTGGTTCCAACCCCCCCCCAGTATTCAGCATGGGGCAAACACTACATCCAGCATCCCCACGCAGTCCCGAAGCCCCCCAGGAAGGAGGTGGGAGATGGGGATCTACCTCCCAGGGGTGTCCCACTGGGGATGCTCAGGATGGGCACCCCACTGTGGTGCTGCCCTACCTCGCCGCGGTGCCCCACGTAGACAAAGGCGCAGACGGGGTGGAAGGCGCCTGTCCCGCAGACCAGCAAGTGCGTCCGGTTGTAGGGGTGCAGCACGCGGACGTAGTTGGCACAGTCGGTCTGGGGGGACAGCGGGGGAGGGGAAGGCTTGGGGGGGGCTCGGTGCTTCACCCACCCTCAGCTCCCTGCCTCTGCCTGGGGCCCCACGACGACGGGCGAGCCCCAGCCCTGGCTCCCTGGGCTGCACCCAGGCTCTCTGCCTTCACCCCGGTGCCAGGGGTGTGAGGTGGCAGCTTGCACCCACCGGCAGGGCTTGCATGGACCTGATCTGGGTGCACCCCAGCCCACTGCAAAAGGACAGGGCTTTTTACTGGTCTTCCTGCCGCTGAGAGCATCCCCAGGGGAACCATGCGTGATCCAGCCAGCACCTGGCCATCTCCTGCCCACGGGCACCCATGTGCTCAGCCCATCACACAGCCCACGCTGGCTGGGGGAGCAAGGTCACCCACCCAGCAAGCTCCCGGCAGCAGCTCCCGCACCCAGCCCCAAGCCCCTGGGGACCCTCCTCTTTCCAGCACCCAGGGCACGACCAGATGCAGGGACGTCCTTCCCTGTCATGTTCCTGCTTGTGCCAGGAATGAAACAAAAGGAGGAAACGTGGGAGACGGAGACGGATACCCATGGGCCTCCAGGACAGCCCCGATGGCTACTGTCTGGGATTGTCCCCTTCTACCGGGGACCAGTAGCAATGGCACCACTGGGGCCGGAAACCTGCCTCCTCTCACCCCACGCAGTGTCTCCTGGCAGTTCCCACTGGAAAAGGGCTCCCATCCTTCTCCCACTTGGGCATCCCCACCATCAGCTTGGCAGCTCCCCCCCGGCCAGTGCCAGCCCTGCCTGTCCCCCATCGTCCCCCCCGGCAGGACGCGAGGCCCCTCGTCTGCTGGGAACACCGCCACCGAGCTGCCCCGGGGGTTCCCAGCCTCCCCGCTGTTTATTTTCCCTTTGCAAAGAGCCTCTAAAATAGCAAGTTAAAAAAGAATATATGTTCAAGAAAAATAAAAAATCGAGCCTGCCCCGGCTTGGATCTGTCGGTGAGAGCTTGTAAAATAAACACGCAGAGCGGGACAGGGACTCTGGGGAGTAATTAGTCTGGGCCAGGGGAGCCTCGGGGACTTTCTCCCCGCCATAGTCCTGTTTCATATCAGGGCAGGGGGGGTGCAAAGAGGGGTAAGGTTTGGGGAGCGAGGTCACCAAACCTGAGCGAGCTACACGTTTCCCACCATCAGAGGCAGCCACAATGGCCAGACCACGTCGCTGGGGTCTGGAGCACAGCACGGAGCTTTTGGTTCCTCTGAGCTCGGGTCTCTGAGCCCGGCTGTTGCTGCCCACTCAGTGCAGTCGCATTTGGGGCACGCTGGCCACCGCTCTGCGGCCGTGGGGCTGAGCAGAGCCCCAGAGACAAGATTTCCAGAGCCTGGCGCAAGCGTCTCACATGGCCAGGGCTTGGTCGCCAACTCCCTGCCTCAGTTTCCCTTGTGCACTGGGATGGTCCCTTGCTCTGCCCCAGCATTAACTGGCCTGCAAGCCCCACGGGGCCATCCCTGGCAGGATGACACGGCACAGCCCCGGTGCAGGGGGAGCCAGCTGGCACCGGGGCACAAGGGGACCCCCCCTAGCTCAGGGCAGAGCATGCATGGGGCGAGACTCACCCCTGGGTCCTTCCCCTTCCGAAAACATTCCTCCGTCTGCCCAGGGAGGGGCGGCCAGTAGATCTGAAACACAAAGGACCTGTTGGAGCAGGGAGGGGGGACAGCAGGGACCCAGCCTTGCAAATACATGTCCCCAGGCTGCCGGTGGCACGGTGATGGAGAGAGGGACCGAGAGAGGGACCAACAGCTCCCCAGAGCCCACCCAGCCCAGGGCTCGCACCCTGCGACCCAGGGCAGGACCCTTCCTCCTGGGGAGATGCACCCTGGCAGTCACAGCCTGCAGCCAGGCTGGATCTGGGTGGTCACGCTGGGGATGGCCGGAGCTGGCCTGGAAGGGGGTGGACTTGCGGGTGGCGTGGGGAAAGGGTGCTGGGGGACAGCAGGGAGCGATGGAACCCAAGCCCCCCGCAGCCTTCGGCGGCTCTCGGACCAAGGGCAGCTTGGGTACACAAGCCCTTGACCCCATCGTGGTGACCCAGCACGCCGAGGGGCACTTCATTTCCTTCTCCGCTTTCTTCAGCTAGAAACGGCCCAGAGCCACGTTTGAAAAACAAGAAGTCAAAGTGGAGAGGGTGAAGGAGAAGGGGAACCACTGCTCAGCGTCGTTGCTCTGGTCCATCACCTCTCCCACTGAGGAGCTAGGAGAGGTCTGGGGGCTTTGCCAGCTGAGCCCTGGCACAGCTCATTGCGACGATGGATGCTTTTAGCTCCTTGTCTCTGCAGGCATTCAGCTGTATATTTGATCCGTGAAGGGGATGCCCGGATGGGGAGGGGGAGCACTCGCTCTCCCAGTGGCAGCTTCTTAGGAGAGTGGGGTCCAAGACCCTACTCAGCACCCAGGAATCACGGCGTGGGCTGTGCCGCCGGCTGCCAGACGTGACTAATTGCTGGTTAATTGGCCTGCAGCCACCATGGCCAGCCCTCCCTCACCAGGCAGCACAAGTTTTCAGATGCATTTCAGGGTGCCGGGGATGGGGACATCCCCAGGGCAGGTCTTGCTTCAGGGTGGCTTCACCTGGCTCAGCTAGACACCATCTGCTCAGAGGGGTGAGGGGTGCATGGGGGGACAGGGTGGGGATGGGGACCCCAGGGACCTCAGCAGGACCCGGCTCACCTCCTTGGCATCTGCGCTGGCCCCGTCCAGGAGCAGGGAGTAGAGCACATCTTTCCCCCCGATGAAGAGCCGATCACGGTACTCATCCAGGTAGAGGGAGCGGAAGCCCAGGAAGCCTCGGTGGCCAAAGAAGAGGACAGAGCGGTTGGTGCCCAAAAGCTCTGCCAGGGAGGGAGGGAAGCGTCAGAAGGAGCCATCGCAGCCCCAAAGACCCACAGGGCGTCCTAAGCACCGTTCGCCCCAGATGTCCCCGCCTGGCCACAGGCACAAGCGCTCGCCTTGAGCCTGGGGGACGTCCTGCTCCCCAGCGGCCCCTGCCACAACCCTCCATTTGCTGCGCACACTGGGGTCCCCCAGACGCCAGCCCACAGCCCACCCCAGCGGGACAGCGCAGCCCCGCAGCCGCAAGCTGTCACCCAATGCGAGGACAGGAGGGAAAAGCGATGGATAGCGTCCCACAGCTAAGTGCCCTCTCACACCCCCGGGACCCCCCCACCTGGGGCCCAGCCGTCAGAGGATGCTGCAGCAAAGGGGCGTCAGGGCGGCAAGGAAAAACGGAGAGGGCTGCCATGCAGGCTCCCGGCCTCCAGACGCCCTTCACACCTGCTTGGGAAATGTGAAAGGATGCTTGGACCCCCACCCTGGTGGTGGCACCAAGGGGTCCTGGCATTTTCAGGGGGCGACCAGAGGGCTGCAATGGACACAGAGGTGGGAAGGTCCCTCCGAGCTGCTGCTTCTGAGTGTTGCGGAGCTGTCCCAGGGCCAGCAGAAGAGCTGCTCCCAGCCGCTGTGGGCAGCAGCACCCATGTCCGTCCCTTCCCAGAGGCGCAGGCATCCCGGCCTCACCCTGCCCAGGGTGCTGCTCTCCCTCCCAGGCCGAGGGCAAAGCCGTGGAGCCAGCGGGCAGCAGAGTCCCGAGCAAGTTTGCCCCCAGCAAGCTCCGGTTGAACCACCCCGGGGTCCTACTGCAGCCGTGCCGCAGCAAGTCGGGGTGCGCGAGAGCCTGGCGAAGCCCGTGCCTGCCGTCAGCCGCAGGTGAGAGCGGTCACGGAGTGGGCAGATGGTGGGTCCTGTGCCCCCCGGGTGCCAGCCAGGGACACAATAGCAGGCACCCAGCCAGTGCCATGGGGAAACCGGCACACAAAGCCTGCTGCCACCGCCATCAGACCTCACTGTCAGGGAGGCTTCCTCCCCGCCACGGCACAGGGATGGCACTTGGGGAATGGCACCGGCACAGGGACGCTGCATCCCTGGGATAGACATCACCTCCTGGCACCCCCGAGAGCCTGAAACAACAGGGTCTGATGGTCAAGGCTCCCAAAGCACGTCCAAGCCCGAATCCCGCAGGATGCCAAGGGGACCCTCGTGGTGACGCCGCTGCAGGGACAGTGGCATGACTGGCTCCCAGTGGGAAATTACGTTCAGGGTCAGCAAGCCAAAAACCCAGGCACGGTGGCGCCTACGCAGCTGCCGCAGAGGGAGAGGGCAAGAGGGAGCAGCTCAGCCTCACCAGGCTCTGAAACCCCGTCACAGCAACCGCCCCGACCCTGGGCCAGGCCACTGCAACTGCCGGGCAGAGGAGGAGGAAGACAAAGCGCCATTGATAAGCGCAGCCATGTCCCCAGACGCCCTCCACCAGGGAAGGCTGCCAGCCACCACTGCTGACCCCAGGGAAACCCCCAGCCCGAGCATCCCCCATGCATGTCCCCATGGGAGAGGAGGTGGTGCTGGGACAAGCCTAGCTGCCAGCAGCCCAGGACACCAGGGTACCAAGCCCTGCTCTTGCTGAGGGGACATTTGTCAGCTCCAGCGAGGAGATGGCCAGCGGCACAATGCCCGCATCCTGGTGGGAAATGCCTCTTCTGGGACCTGCAAGGGAGGCAGGGTCCATCCCCGGGCGGGGACAGCCACCTCCGCCCCATCACACGCAGCTCCCATCCCTGCCAAGTTGCTCAAGGGCAGTCCCAGTGCCCTAACTGGTGATGTTGGTGGCATGGAGGGACACAGCCCCCGCGGCTCTGTCCTCACCAGGAAGACCCCTGTGCCTGCAAGCACAGCTGGCACCAGACACCGGGGGCCCCTCCAGCCTCATCTCCCCGGGGGGAACCCTCCTCCTCGGGCCCTCCCAGCATCTCGGGTCCTCCCATATTGCCGGGCCCAGCCCAGGAAAACGCTGTCGTCTCCTTCTATTCTTGCCCTGCAATAACATTTTCCCAGCTCAGAATAACATTGGCAAAGTCATTGGGCTCCTTTCATTGTTTCAGACGAGGCTTCCCCCTCTCCCCCAGCCCTGACAAATTCCTCCTGCACCTCGGGTTACACCAGCCTGGGGCGCCTTCCCCTTCCTTGGCTTCATCTCCCCAGGGAGCAGCACCCTGCCATGCCCCATCCATCCCCAGCACCCCTTTACCCCCAGGGTGGGGGTCCCAGAGAAGCCACCCCGCAAGCACTGCTGCAGCAGAACGGGGGTCCCTTGGGGGAGACAGCGGAGAGCTCGGAGGGCACCGGGCTGTGCTGTAACGCTCCTGGTGCATGCAGCAGCAAAATGCTCTTTCCCTTCTTACACAAGCCACTACTGGAAGTCAAAGTGGAAGGAAAAGAACAGCTTGAAGTGAGAGGGAGAGCTGGGGACGCGGCCACCCCTGCACCCACAGCACGACGCCTTCCGCTATGGCCCCCCCAAACGTCATCCCACAGCCAGAGCCACCAGCCACGCACAGCCCAAGCCAACGAGCGAAGCACAAGCAGCTTCAGTTCGCCTCAGTTTTCATTTCAGAGGCTTCTAATGGTTTTAATTGAAATTTTCATTTTCTTTTTCTTCCCCCCAGGGAGAAGGCGGTGGCAAAATTTGTTTCATGGGAAATTTCAGTTTCTGTTTCCAATTTGGAAGAGGAACAGAATAATCAACTTAAGAAGGAAAAAAAGCTTCAAAGGTTGCTCGCTCCCTGTGGGAGGCCGAGGAGCCCTCCTGGCCCCGGGGAGCCCCTTGCACGTGGGGAACGGCGCGGCACGGCCGGACTTCGGGCTGGAGCGGATCAGATGCCGAGCCAGACCTGAGCCCCACAACCAAGCTCTGCCAGGACCCCAAACCTCCTAGCCCTGCTGCCAAGCCCAACCTGAGGACACCAATCCCACCACAGGGCAGAGCCGGGAGCCATCCCAAGCGCCTGCTGCCGCCCAAGGCAAGCGGGGCCACTGCGTGCCTCAGTTTCCCCCTTTCAACAGGGAGGGAGCCCCTGGGGCCGCCCGCTCTGCCCCAGGACAGAGACAGGGACGCAGCCAGCCTGTGCCCCGGGGCCGGGGGACCCCCAGCCCGGGCAGCACAAGGGCAGACGGCAGCTTTCCCCCAGCACAGGGACGTGCTCCGCAGCTCCCGGGGCTCTCCGAGAGCTGGGCTGCCCCAGGCCTTTCCCCTCTTTGGGAAGGGGGAAGATCTGCATTATGCAATTTAATTTTTTTAGAGCAGGTTCATTGCTTTTAGGCAAGAAGGAGGAGATTGGGGCGCTCTGGGCTCCTCTGCCAAGTTGGGCTGGAAGCGGCCCGTGGATTAAGCTGGCAGAGCGGGGGATGCAGCAAGCCCGAGCAGGATCACGGGGAGAGTTTTAACTAAAACCAAGCTCTCCCAGCGCAGCACCCCGAGGGCCCCCCCGGCACCCCAGCACCCGCACCCTACTGCGGCGGGGCTCGAAGGGTGCCCGGGCTGAGCAGCACCCAGGGGACCTGCCGGGCAGCCGGGGGCCGCCTGGCTCCCACCCAGCAGCGGGCGGGATGCTGAGCACCCACGGGCATGCCCACGCCAGGGGAGCACCCACGCACCGCAGCACCCACCCAGCCCACATGCCAGGGCTTGCCGGTGCCAGAACAGCGCCGTGCCTCAGTTTCCCCCCACTCCAGGTGGGAGACGATCCCTCACGGGAAGCGGCGGGGCTGGCGCGGAGCCCGGCGGCGCATCCCCCCGCCCCGTCACCCGGCTCCCCCTCTTCCTCCTCCTCCTCCTCGGGGGCCCTCCACGTCCCGCGTGGGGAACGGGACGAGCAGCCACCCACCGAAACCTCAGCCCAAACCGAGCCTCCAGCGCAAGGTGCCCCCCCAAAAAAAAACCCAAAACCCACCGACCCGCCCTTCGGGCGCAGCGCAAAGCCTCCCCAAGCCCCCACCCGGCCCCCGTGGGGGGGAGCTGAGCACACCCACCCCCGCGTGGGCAGGCACCCCACGCCCCCGCAGCAGGTGCCCCCGGCCCGGCTCACCGCGGTAGGGCAGGCGGAGCCGGGGCAGGCTGCGCCCCGCCGCCAGCAGCGCAGCCCCCAGCCAGCACACCCACACCGACACCGACACCGACACCGACACGGCCGCCCGCATCCCGCCGCCGCTGCCGGGGCTGCCGGTGGCACCGAGCTTTTATGGAGCCGCCATCCGACCGCCCCCGGCCCGCCCCGGCCCGCCCCCGCCCGGCCCCGCCCCCCCCCCATCCCCCGGGGCGGCGGGGATGCGCGGGGGGTGTCGTGCGAGGCGGGACGGCCCCAGCCCCCGGGGGGCCCCCGAGAGCTCCGCACACCCCCAAATCGTCGCCTGCCACCAGCGGTTTAGGCTTTGCTGCAAGCCCCCCCCCCCAAAAGAAGCAACCCCAGCGCTCCCACAGCCCCTGAGCCCAGCCAGCCCCTCTGGCTCATCCCCGGGGGGGGGAGCAAGGGAGGGGAAGCTGGGGTCCCCCAGCCTTGCCCTCCTGGAGGGGTGGGAGAGGGCACACAGCCCTGTCCCCCGAGAAGGACGCTCAGCGTGGGGTGATCTCCAAGCACTACCAAGCACCCGGCTCTCAGGTCCCATCTCAGCGGCCAGGCAAGCTGGGGACGCCAGGCCAGGTGGGGAGGGGGGCTGAGCAGGATCGAGGGGGGCACGGGGTGCTGCGCCCAGCCCTGGTGCACCCACAGGGCAGGGGACGGCAGCAGGGATGCACCGCTGTCTGCCTGCAAAGGTGCCTGCTCACCTGCACCCCGAGCGGGGACCCCGGACAGCAAGCAGGACCCCACGGCACCCACACCACCCCCGTGCCATCCTCCCCCAGGGCTGCAGGGTCAGGGGATGTGGCCGTATGAGAATCAGAGAACCCACACAGGCTTCCCTGGGCACGGGGGGAGGTGTCGCCCCCTCCCAAAAGCCTTGGATTTCTCCCCAGCACTGGACGGAGGAGAAGCAGCCGAGGAGCTGGTGGCTTCTCCTGCAGCGCTCCATGGCCACCGGCCTCATCCCTTCTCCCAGCCCAGCACGGGGCAGCCTCGGTAGCCCCAGCCCTCCCGCAGCCCCCCGAGGGCTGCAGCAGCTTCAGTTGAAAAGGAGGGCAGGAGGATGGGGGGGTTCCAGGTCACCCCCAACCTTTTGTAATGGAGCAGCTCCACGACCCCCTCGACTGGGACAGAACCCCCTCAGTTCGGCTCAGCGAGGCCCCAGTTGGCCCCTGGCCCTAGTTTCCCGAGGGAAGACCGTAGGGGCGGGCAGCACAGCGTGGCTCTGGGACAGATCCAGCACCCCTGGGTGCTGCGGAGTAGCAGGGAGTGGGGTAAGAGCAAGGAGGAGACGCAGCCCGCGGGCAGCTCTGGCAGATAAGTGGAGGCTGCCTGCCCAGACCCGCGCGCTGCCTGCTCGGACCCGAGGGTTTGGGGGAGCGGCACTGCGGCAGGAGCTGATGGGAGGGAGGGAGCAGGATGAACCCCAGTGCCGCTGGCCGCTCCTGCTCCCCCCGGCACCCCGAGGCTGATCTGGAGCGGAGGCTCCCAAGGAGCAGCCCCACAGCCTGCCCAGGCAGGATCCTGGGACAAACCCAGGGGAGCGGGGAGTGCTCCAGCAGACCCCACCGCACCGAAGAAATCTGTGGTGCCTAGGGTCCCCAAGACCCCACAGGCACTGCCACGGACAGACGGACAGACCCCCCCCACTCCTGGCCGTGCTTACCAAGGAGATTTATTGACTTGCACGGGGAGGATGGGGGGCACTGGCCCCAGCTCCCCTGGCAAGCAGGCAGGGAGGCAGGACGAGGCGCGGGCAGGCAGAGCGGGGCACCGGCCAGCCCCCTACCCCACAGCCAGCACAGCCGGAGGTGGCACGGGGACAGGGGGAGGCATTGCCAACACCGGGAAAGGCAGGAGGCACCCAGCCATGGGGCTCTTGGTGGCACCTGGGCAAGGGCGACACAATCCCCGGCGGGTGGCTGGGACCCAGATTTTGAGGGCACAGCCAGGACTCGCGGCACAGGCGTCACCGTGGGGCCAGCCCTGAGCCCAGCCAACACGGCATGACGCCAGCTGGGTCCCCGGCACGCTGGCAGGCATTTGCTGTGCTCACCTCCTGCCCCATTTTTAAAGCCTTGCGTCCCACTGCTCAGCACCCCCCGCCCTGCCCCTGGCCAGCGTGCTCAGCCCTCAGCAGGCAGCGGGGGCACCGACGCCAGGGCAGGCAGGAGGCGGCTGTAGATGTCGATGCCCTGCAGGAAGACTTGCTCGTTCAGGAACTCGTTGTGGTCGTGGAGCAGCACCGGGGTGCGGTTCATGGGCGAGAAGCCAATAGCGGGGTGTCCTGCCTGGGGATGCGGAAGGTACGGGGTGAGGCCGGGGCTGGGATGGGCACCGCGTGTCCCCTCTGCCGGGGCATGGCTCCTGCTTGGGGCTGCAGGTCTCACCCCGGGTGGGGGATCCACGGGCGGGCTGGCATCGCACTCACCGCTCGGATGTAGCGGCTGTCGGTGGCAGCCGGGAAGATCTCAAGCTTGAGCTGCAGCTTCCTAACAAGGAAGACCCTGCGTCAGCATGGGCACAGGGGCAGCCGGGTCCCCTGTCCCCCTGCCACCCCGTGGGCAAAGAGATCACACCAGGAAGGTCCCTGAGCCCTGCAGGACACTCAATCCCACCCCTTTTGGGGGGGCACAGGGAGATGCCCTGAAGCATCTCCTCCCAACCCCTGCCATGACCCCAGAGAGCCCTGGGGACCCCCCACCTCCCACCAGAGGATAACCCTGCCAGGGTCCTGCCCTTCCTGGGGACACTACTCACATGTCCCTGCAGACCCCACTGAAGGCTTTCCACCACGGGTCCGACTCCTCGGTGGAGGTGACGTGTTGGTCCATGTATTTCTGATGGAGGGAGAGGGCAGGTGAGGGGCAGAGGGGTGGGCACGTGGCAGGGGAGGGACAGGCACGACGCACCCAGGTGGCCGAGACCCCTCACCTGGTGAAACTCATAGGTGACGCCGTCCCCGGCACCCCGGCACCACGCAGCCACCTGCTCTTCAAAGGCCTGAGGCAGAGACCAGAGGAGGGGTATGAGCGGGGTACCCCGCAACCCCCTCCCCTCCCGGATGGGGCCAGCGTGACGCCCACCTTCAGGTCCACAGTGGGTGGGATGCGGACATCGAAGCCGGCTGCCATCTCGGAGGGCACCACGTTGAAGGAGACGCCCCCCTCCAGCATGGTCAGGTTGAGCGAGGTGACGTCCCCTAGGGTCAGGCTTGAGTCGGACTTGAGCCTCGGGGGACGCAAGGGAGAGTCACCCTCCGCCACCCGGGGAGGAGGGGAAGCGCTCCCCCACCCCGCCGCCACCCCCAAATGGGGAAACTGAGGCACGGGGCGACAGCGCCGGATCAGAGCCTGGCTTGGGATCCCAAGGACCCCCTCCACGGACCAAACTGAAGCCACCACCATCCTGCTGCCCATCTCCTACCTCTGCTTCTCGCTCTCCCTGAAGGCCAGGAAGGAGTCAATGACTTTGTGCTGGGGAGGGAAGGGCAGGGGGGTGAGGACCAGCCCTGCGGGGGGGCACCTGGCAGCCCCAGGGCAGGCAGGGGGGGTGTGCAGGGTGTACCCCCTCTCTTACCAACTTCTCAGCCGCCGTATTGCTGATGAAGCGGGACCCGTGCCCGGGGCTGCCCACGCACTTCACCTTTATCCCTGCAGCAGTGGGGGGAGAGGGAGGCGTTGAGCAGAAAGCCCGGGGTGGCACCAACGCCCAGCACCCGGCAGAGCCAGGGACGGGGCGGTGGGCACGCAGTTACTCACACCACGGGCTCTTCTCGCCGTAAAAGACGCTGAAGGTGTCGGACGGGCTGGCCAGGCCTGTGGTGGGCACAGACGAGGGGTCAGCGGGACACGGGGGTGCTGTGATTTGCCCCCCTCTGTTCTGCCCTGGCAACATTTCCCCTCCAGGCTGGCACCGTGTGGGTCACTGGCCGGGGAAAGGAGCCCCTGAGGGAGTCCCCAGAAGCCATGCCGGGTGCCGGTGCGCGGGGGGTGATGCCAACAGGCAGAGGGGTGCATGCCAAGAGGAGACACGTCCCCGTGCCAGCCCTGCCACCGCTCACCCTCGTCCAGGGCGAAGCCCACGTTCAGTGCTCTGAACTCGGGGCGCTGCACGAACATCTCCATGCCTTTGTGTCCGCCCATCTCCTCGTCTGCGGGGGAGAGCCTGGCGTGGAGGAAGGAACTGGGGCATCCCCCGGCCCACCGCCCTCCAGTCCTCCTTCCACGCCAGCCTGGGTTCCACCAGCGCACCCAATGTCCTCGGACCTGGAAACCCCTCCAGCCCCAATCTAGGGGAGCTCAAAATCCAGAGAGGCTGGCAGGGGTGCCCGGCTGCCACACCGCGGGGCACTCCAGAGCATCACCCAGCTGCCAGCCCCCCCTGTCCCCCCGAGAGGGGACACCCTGGGGACTCACCAGGAACAAAGGTAAGGTGGATGGTGCGGGCAAAACACTTTCCCTCCGCCTTCAGCCTCCGGATGGCCTCGAGGTACCTGCGGGGAGAAGGCAGTGCCTGGGCATCACAGAGAAGAGAGGCTGGTGTGCCCTGAGCCACCCCAAGGGGGGTCAAGCGGTGGCACCCACAGCCCCAGGGACCCTGGGGATGGTGGCATCCTGTCCTGCATCACTCAGAGGCATCCTCACGCCGTGCCCGCTCCCCCTGGCAGGTGCAGAGCCCCCCACTCACTGGATGGAGACACACTTCATGTCCTGGGCACCCCGGGCGTAGATGTTGCCTTGTGAGTCCTTAACAGCCTCGAAGGGTGGGTAGGTCCAATGCTCCTGTGGGGAAGAGCGGCCGTGACGGCAGAGGGGCACGGTGGGCACGAGCTCCCGTTCGCCTGCCATCCCAGTCCTCCCCACCATGCCCATCCCTTCCCTCGCCCTGTCCCAGCACCTCAAAGACGGGCACGACGTCGGTGTGGGAGTTGAGGAGGATGGAGCGCAAGCGGGGGTTCGTGCCCTGCCAGGTCAGGATCAGCACCACGCAGCCCTGGCACACCTGTGGGGCGAGGGCAGGATGTCACCGGGGTCCAGGCTGGGGACAGAAGGGCTGGGACCAGCAAGCCGGAGCCAAAAAGCATCAGTCTGGGAAAAGTTTCTTGATGCCACCTGGCAGGTCACCCCTTTCTCCACTGGGAGAGGGCAGGCAGCAGGAGCAGGCATGCCTGCACCCCCCAGAGCCAGGCAGGGCCCGGCCACAGGCACAAGACCTGGCTGCAATTCAGACGGAGGAGGGGAGACAAACCCCGGAGTCCCCTGGGACAGCTGGTGCCCAGCAGGAGGGACATCTCAGCCAACGTGACCCTGCCAGGTCCCCAGCTAATCATAGCACGGGTGGCCGCAAAGGTCAGCAGGGACCAGCCCGAATACAGGCTTAAGGAAGAGCTCAGGTCAGCTGGGATTACAGGCAGAGGGGATTCATTCCTTCCCAGTTCCGGGGCGGCGGCAGGGGAACAGCCCGGTCACTAAGGACCCAGGTGCAGATGGATGGATGGATGGATGGACGGACGGACTGGGGGCTGCTCCTCGCCTCGCTCACCTCCACTTTCTGGCAGGCCAAGCCCAGGTCGGTGCCGACGCGCTCCAGAAACCGGACGGCTGCATCTGGGGAGGAGCGGGCATGCCCAGAGTTACGCTGGGACCTCCCTCCCCTCTCACTGCAACTCCCCGGGGACCCCAAGGCTCTCCGGGGCTCCCAGGCCAAGGAAAGAGGTGACCAGAGAGGGCGGGTGATGGAGGTCCTGAGCACAAGAGGTGGCCGGGAGTGGGGACAGGAGCAGCTCGTCACCGTCCGTTTGGGGCAAGGATTAGGGGAACATGAAAAAATAAAAATTGAAGGGAGCGAGTTCAGGGGGGACAGTCCTCTGTAGCAGTTTTGGGAGCTCCTCACCAATAAAAAAATCTCGCTGTACTTCAGTGGGGGGATGGAAATGTGAACGGAAGGAGATCTAAATAAGGTTATCATCACGAGCATCCGTCCCAGAGCCAGGGCAGCGTGGAAAGGGGGGGCCCTGGGGCACGGGGCTGGAGGAAGCAAACGGCAACTCTGGGTGCACTCGAGATGTCCCTGCCCCAACCAAAGGCACCGGCAGAGATAAGGCACAAAGGTGTCCGCTCCTTAACACCACGATCAAAACAGCCCTGACCGAGGACTCAGGCACCCGGGTCCAAAGACCAGAGCTGCAAGGTAGAGGAGAAGGAGCCACGTTGCCAGATCCCCGCACAGCTCCCCGCCCCGTCCCCCTCATCCTCACCATAGTCAGGTTTGGGGTGGACGGTGTCAATCCTCAGGTACTCCCGGAAAAGCGTAACCGAGGGGTCCTCCGAGGCCCCTGTGCTCTTCCCAGGCTTCCCAGGTGCCATGTCAGGCTGGGGACTGGGGCTACAAAGCTCTGGGGGAAGAGCGGGGAGATGGTTAATCACCCACCGGCCCCTCCAAAGTCCGCTGGCAAGCTCGGTCGTCACAGAAACCAAAGCAGGACGGGGCAAAGGTCTCCCCGGTGAGAGTCCTGGGACGCTGCCACCACAGGAGAAGTCCCCCCGCCTTGGGTACAGGGGTAGGATGGGGTGTGCCCCCCACGCCATCCTTTCATCATCCCCCCCGAAGCGCATGTTCCTGCCCCAAATGCGGTGCCAGGGCAAGCTGTGATGCCCAGGTGTGGGGCGAGAGGTGAGCCGTGGGGTTGGGCTAGCTGGGGTGTAGGGGGCTAGCAGGGAGGAAAGGGGGCAAAAGGTGGGGAAGGGGGTTATGGGGGAAGAAGGGTGTATGGGCAGGGGCACACGGTGGTCAGGGTTAGCCAGTGGTTGGGGGTCCAGGGGATGTGGGGAGTGCAGGCAGGGAAGGCAGGATGCTGGTGTAAGGGGGTGCAGGTAAGGAAAGGGGGGCCAGCCAGGGGAAGCAGGACGATGCGGGATGCTTAGGGGCACATGGGCGTGCAGCAGGAGGGGTGAAGGGGAACACTGGGGGGTATGGGAGTAGGGGGTGCAGAGGGGCTATGAGAGGGGTGTGGGGGGACCATAGTTAAGGATGCAGGGGTACTGTGGCTAGGGGTGCAAAGGGGCACAGGTGGGGTATAGGGGTACCATGACTGGGGTGCCGGGGCACTGCAGTTGGGGTGCAGGTGCACCATGGTTAGGGTTGTGGGGAGTGCGGGGTACCGTGGGCAGGGGTGCAGGGAAGGTGCAGGGGTTACCGTGGTTAGGGGTGCAGGGGGAGGAAGGGGGAGCAGGACGCCGTGGTCAGGGGTGCAGGGTACTGTAGTTAGGGGTGCAGGGGCTGCACGCGTTGGGGTGCAGCGGTCATATTATTGGGGTGCAGGGGTAGCACGAGCAGGAGGGCAGAGGGGTGCAGGGGACCGCGGTCGGGGGCGCAGGGGTACGGGGGTGCAAGGGTAACGTGGTTAGGGGTGCGAGGGGGTGCAGGGTACCGTGGCGAGGGGCGCAGGCCTGGGGGGGGGGGGGGGGCGAAGGCACCGGGGCAGCCCCCCGGGCGCTGCCGGCCCCCCCGCCGCTCCCCGGACCCGCCCGCCCCGGCCCTACCTCCGCGCTGCCGCCGCCGGCGCCTGCCCAGACCGGCCCGGCCGGGCCCCGCTCCGCCCGCTCGGGCCCGCCCCGCCCCGCCCCGCCGCCGGCAGCGGGCAGGGGGCGGGCAGGGGAGGAGCGGGGGGCACAGGACGGGCACGGGGCGGGCCGGGCACCCTCCTGCCCCACACCATGGGGCTGCCCCACACAGAGATGGGGCTGGAGCCCGGGGAGCCCCGCGGCGCTTGGGGACACACGCAGAAAGCAGAGAAGCATCGGTTTATTGGCCTCACGACAGGCGACACCCCGTCCCGCCACCCTGGGGACACCCCAGAAGAGAACAGTAGCCCTCACGCCAGCCGCCTGTGCCCCCAGTCCCTCGGGACAGCCCGGCCCCCCGTCCTCCGCTCGGCAGGGGACGAGGCAGCGCTCACTTCAGCTGGCGCAGGAAGCCCAGCAGGGCCTGGTGGAAGTCCTCCGGCTTGTCCAGGTAGCAGGCATGGCCGGCATCGGGCACCACAGCCACACGGTGCCTGGGGAGGTGCCGGAGGCTCTGCAGGGCCTGGGGACCCAGGCTTGTGTCACGGTCACCGTAGAGGATCAGGGTGGGCGTCTTGGTAAGGGGAGAGAGAAAACCAGAGCACTTGTCAGAGCGGGAAATGGCCACCACGCTTCCCCTGGGCTATGCCCACCTCCATCCGTCACCACGGGGAGCTGGCAAAGCCAAGGGCAGGCAGGTGCCAGCCCCTCCATGAGCTGGGGGGGGCACAGGCCCCCCTCACTCACCCCAAAACAGGGCCACCTTCCATGCCACCCTCCAGCCAGCTGGCCCACGAAGCTCGCCAGCACCCAGGGACACCCCAGGAGCCCAACAACCCACCTCACCTGGACCTGCCGGTACTGCTCAGCAGCGTAGTCCTTGGTGCCCACGGGTGCAACAGGCACAAAGCCGGCCAGCCGGTCCCCCCACGCCAGGAGGAAGGGCAGGGCAAAGCGGCCGCTCATGGAGGGGCTGACAAGAACGAGCCTCCGCATGCCCAGCTCCTGGAGGACGTGGTCCAGGAAAGCCACCCGGCCCTGTGCCGTGGTCACCATCTCCGCCAGGGGCGAATTCCCGTAGCCTGGCATGGGGCAGAGGGCACTGGGTGGGCGCGGGGCAGGGGGGATTGTGCAGCCTGCAGTGGTCTCTCCCCTCAAGGCTCAGCTGGCTTGGCAAAAAACGGGCACCCGATCAAGCCCCAGCGGTTGTACAGCCACAGCCACGTGCCAGCCGGACCGAGCCAGCCCCAGCCAAAGGGTTTGGGTGCCCATGGAGGTCAATGCCCCGGGGCAAAGCCAAATCCCAGGCACACTGCCCCAGGGACCGCCGCTAGCTGCCTAAAGAGGTCCAGAGCCCTCCCTAAAGAGGTCCAGAGCCCAGCGGTGGCTGAGGCGAGGGACGGGAGCTGCCCAGAGGGATCAACTTAAGCGCAGTGCCATGGTCCTACCGGGCAGATCTATCGCAACCGCACGGTAGCCTTCTCCGGCGAGCAGTGCCAGCGTGCCCACGGCCTCCCACGTCTTGGAGGTGAACGCCTGGCCGTGCAGGAACAGGACATCGGGCCTGCGGTGGGGAAGACAGGTGGGAAGGGGTTCAGGGAAGATGCCGTACCCACAGGCGTCCAGCAGCCATGAGGGCTGGTGGAGACCAAACCCCAGGGCCTGTCACCCCCCACCTTCCTCCACCACCAGAGCTGGTGGGCTGACCCACCTCCCGGGGCTGGCGGTGCTGCTGGCCTGGGGCCCTGCGGAAACCTCCCTGTAGAAGACGGGGGGCTCTCCCGCAGTCGTTCCCGTTCGCACGGTGGCGTTGGCTGCCCGCCGGCCCCGCTTCCCCTCGTCAGGCCTGGCGCCTGCCGAGTGCTGCTTGTGCTGGGCGGCCGGGAGCAGGAGGTAGAGGACGAGGGTGAGGAGCACCCCGAGGAGCAGGAGCCCCAGGCGGCTGCGGGCTGCGGGCATCTCCGCTCCCCCTGGAGAAGGACAATGGCAACCAGGGGCCGGGAGCCCCAAACCCCACTGCTGCGGGGGCGGCGGGCCCCAGACCACGGTGCTCTCCTCAGCTCCGGCCCTGCCCGCGCCCGGCGCTGGCAGCCCTGCCCGGCCCCGGCCTCCCGAGCTCCCGCTGGCTCCGGCCGCCGGCCCCGCCGCCCCTCGGCTCCCGCCGGGACATGCGGCCCCCGCCCCGGCCCCGGCCCTCACGGCGCCGCGCCCGCGGCCCCAGGCTCCGCCTGGCGGGAGGCCGCAGCGCTGCAGGCCCCGAGGGCTGTCAGCCGGGGGCCCGCCCGCCGCACCGACCCCCCGGCAGGGCCCCACCGGGCCGGGGCCGAGGTCTCGGGAGAGAACGGCCGGTGCCGGAAGAGGAGCCCCGGCTTGACGGGGCCTAGCTGGGGCTTGGCGGGGCTCTGCAGAGCTCGGGTAGGGCTCTCGGGTAGGGTTCGGCAGGACTCGGCTAGAGCTCGGCTCGGCTAGAGCTCGGCTCGGCAAGGGCTCGGCAGAGCTCGGCGGCGCTCGGCAGAGCTCGGGTAGGGGCTCGGCTGGCTCGGCAGGGCTCGGGTAGGGCTCGGCACGACTCGGCTAGGGCTCGGCTCGGCTCGGCAAGAGCTCGGCTAGGGTTCAGATAGGGTTCGGAGGGGCTCGACGGAGCTACGTGGCCCGGCAGAGCTCGGCTGGCTCGGCTAGGACTCGGCTCGGTTCGGCAAGAGCTCGGCTAAGGCTCGGCACGGCTCGGCTAAGGATCGGCAGTGCTCGGCTAAGGCTCGGTAGGGCTCGGCTAAGGCTCGGTAGGGCTCGGCTAAGGCTCGGTAGGGCTCGGCTCGGCTCGGCTCGAGCTCGGCTAGGGTTCGGCTCGGACTCGAAGGGGCTCGACAGAGCTCGGCTACGGTTCGGCTCAACTCGGCTCGGCTAGAGCTAGGTGGGTCTCGGCGGAGCTCGGCTGCACTCGGCTCGGCTCGGCAGAGCTCGGCTCGGCGGGGCGGCGGCCGTTCCGGGGCCGCCCCGGGCCCTGCGTTCCGTGAGGCGGTGCCGCCGCTCCGCCTCCCCCGCACCGCCGGCCTTTGGACCCGGGGCGCGGCACCCCCAGCCCCGGGGCGCGGCGGGGAGCGGGCAGCGAGCGGCGGCCGGCGCTGGGGGCGGAGGAGCAGGTAAGGACCGCCGGCCCAGCGCCGGGAGGGGAAACTGAGGCAGGGGCGGGCCCGTGAGCCCGGCTGGCATGAGCGAGCAGCGCCGCGCACCCACCCCGGGGCCAGTCCCCCGCCGGTGTCCCCCAAAAAGAGGGTGATGCCAGTGTAACCCCCGCCTTCCCGGTGCCCGCGCCACAGCCCCGCCTGCCTTCCCGCCATCACCGGGCCTCGACGCCGGGACACCAGCATCCACCAGGGCCGGCCTTTCTGCTAGGCCTCGCAGGGCCGCCGCGCACACCGGGCCCGTTTCCACCTCTCAGCCCCCCTAACAGCTCTCCGCACCCCCAGGCATGGCCGCCCCACAGGTCACCGAGAGCACCCTCACGGTGGAGGGCCAGACCCTCTTCTACCGCCAAGCCGAGCCGGCCCAGCAGGCACCAAAGCTGACAGTGCTGCTGCTGCACGGCATTCGCTTCTCCTCTGACACCTGGCTTCAGCTGCGGACGCTTGCCATGCTGGCCGAAAACGGCTACCGAGCGGTGGCTATCGACCTGCCGGGTAAGGCACGGTGGAGAGCACGGCCCCGGAGCAAGGTGGGGGCCGGGGGGAGCCTATAGAGCCACTCGCATTCGTGGTGCTGGGATGGCAACCCCGGCGTCCTGTTGTGCCAGCTTCTCCCTGTCGCAAGGCAGCGGAGAGTGTGACAGGGCAAGTTCTGTCTCCCATGGCTCAGGGCTGGGGCGCTCGAAGGATGCTGTGGCCCCGGCGCCCGTGGGCCAGCCAGCGCCGGGGGCTTTCCTGAAAGCGGTTTCGGAGGCTCTGTGCCTGGGTCCGGCCGTGGTGATCAGCCCGTCGCTCAGCGGCATGTACTCCCTGCCCTTCCTCTTCCAGCACAACCACCTGCTCAAGGCATATGTGCCTGTGGCACCCATCTGCACGGAGAAATTCACGGCGGAGCAGTACGCTCAGATCAAAGTACGACCTGGAGGGAGATTGAGGGAGGTGGGGGAACCGGGAGGGGACGGTGAGGAGGGGCCCCTGGCACCCGGGTTGAGCAGGGGAAAGACCAAACAGGCCAGAAACCCCATTGCCACTGGGAAAGGGGAATGTGATGGTGAAGGAACGTGACTGTAGGGTAGCAGGAGGGAAAGAGGGGATGTTAGGAGATCAAGGAGTCTGAGCCTCAGTTTCCCCTTGTGGTGGGCAGGGGAGAAGGGCAAGTGTCTCCCCACCATATCCTGGTCCCAGGGTGTCCCCAGCCAGAAGGAACAGGTGCCTGGGTGCCGTTGGCAGGCTCAGGGTGTGTTCCCCCCTTTGCAGACGCCCACACTGATCGTGTACGGGGACCAGGATGCGGAGCTGGGGCAGGCCAGCCTGAAGAACCTGCAGCACCTCCCCGAGCACCGGGTGTTGGTGCTGCAGGGCGCTGGACATGCCTGCTACCTGGACAAGCCCAACGAGTGGCACCGTGGGCTCCTGGCCTTCCTGCAGCAGCTGGAGTGAGCGAGATGGGCTGCATGGAGGGGTCCACGGGGCTGGGGGACATGGCCAGCCCACCCACCCCTCCACCTGGGCACACACCCTTGCACCAACCCAGCTGCTCACCTGGCATCCCCACCCAGCCTCCCTTGGGACCAAATAAAACCCCAAGCTGTACCACCACTTTCCTGCCACCTTCCTCCTGCTTCTTTCCACCCTTCCCGCCTCCTTCCCCAATCCCCACCGCCTCCATGGCCACCATCCTGCACACACCTGGGGGGTGACAGCAGGGGAAGTGCAGCCACCAAAGGACGGAACATTTGGGAAGCGTTGCCCTGTGGGTGGGTGAGTGCCGGCTGCGAGGCCTCTGGAGCCCACCCATCGCCTCTGGCAGGACCCCCAGGAGCCTCGCAGGGTGCCCAGGGGTCCCCGGTGCTGTGTTTGGGCACAGGTAGGTCCCCCAGGGTGGTGGCACCTGTGTCCCCGGCCTGCTGGCCTCCTCTTCATCCTCCTCTTCCTCCTCCCACCCCTCCTGGCAGGCACCCAAGCCCAGGGTAATCCACAGGGGCTTAAAAGGGAACCGCTAGCCCCAGCAGGCTCCTGCCCACGGCGGCAGCAGCCCAGTGCCCCAGGGAGGCGGTGGGGGGGGGGATTTGCTGAACGAGTGGCTGCCATGAACAGATGGGGGGCCGGGCGGGGAGGCCTGACAGACGTCTGGCCGGACAGACGGGGGGACAAGCCCCCTGCCCACCACCTGCCTTTCCCCCGCCTCAGTGCTGCTGCACCGGGCACTCGGGGGCCCAGATGGAGCCAGCAGTGGGGTGCCCCCCCATGGCCCCCCTTCGCCCAGCCTGCCTGGGCTTTAGCTGCTTACGCCAGGGCCCAGGAGGATTTAGTGGGGGAGGTAGCGGGGGGGGGGGGGGGGGGGCACTTGGCTGTGGGCGCAGGGCACCCGTGCAGGGGGCACGGGGCAGCGCCAGGGGTGCAGGAGCCGGTCCCCGCCCTGGCAGTGAGGCAGGACCCCTGTCTGGAGCATCCCTTGCCCCCCACCCCGTTTAGCACTCTTGTTGCAGCCCCCCACGCACAGGGGTGCCTCCTGCCCCCTCCCCCGCCCTCCAGGCGCCCCCTCCAGCAGCACCCCTGGGTGCCGGCGGGCCCCGGGGTGCCGGCCGCCCCGTCCCTGCCCGCTCCGGTGTCCTTGAGCCCTCGAGCCCTGCCAGCTGATCGGCTTCCAGGAAAAAAAAACCGACCGCAATTACAAAGAGGGGCGATGTGTGAGCCAAGGGGGGGGCGGGGGGCAGGAATGTCCCCAGCGGTGGCAGATGGCCTTACCCAGGGTGCATTGTTCCTTTTAGTGTCTCTTATCCGCTGTAATAGGATCCCGGAGGGAGGGATGTGGGAGAGGGGAAGAGCGAGGGGGGCCCCGGCGTGGACCGGGGTGGGGGCCGGGGCTGCCAGCCTGGCCCTGGCCTGTCAAGCGGCTCATTGTTCCTGCCCCGGGTGTCACTGGGCGCCTCCGGGGACAATGTGGCACTGAGCGGGGTGGCCGGCGGCGGAGGGACGAGGCGCACGGAAAGGTACCCGCCAGGCCCCTTCCCGCGGGGTCGGGGGGGGGCTCGGGGCGGCCGGGAGGGCGAGCGGAGAGAGGTTCCCCCTGGGACGGGGTGGGGGCTTCCTCCTGTCCCCCCCGTCGCCTCCCTTTGCCACCCGAAGGTGCCCCGAAGGACGGGCGGTGCCCGGCTTCGTGGCTGTCCCGGTGCCAGCCGTGGGACGGGAGCGGGGCAGGTGGCCTGTGCCCATCACCGGGGCCTTCGGCGTCCCCACCAGCCTGGCTCACCTGGGGGAGAGCACCCCCCTGCCCGAGGACCCCCCACATTGCCTGTGGCGGGGGGGGGACACCCGTGGCCCCGCCGCCTCCCCCCTGCCCCACCGCCAGCCCCGTCCTCTCCCCGGCGGGGTCTTTTGTCCCCGGCGGGTCCCTGCCGCCGTTCATCCCCGGGGGCACGGGGACCCGGGCAGGCTGCCCGCCCCTGCTGGCACCGCGCACGGCTCCCTGCGCTGCGAGGAGGGGGGCTACAGGGGGGTACCCCCCCATTTCAGGCTCCCTTCCACCGGGAAGGGGAATATTCCCCCTTCCCCAGCCTTTCCCCCTTTCTCCAGCCCCCAGTAACGGGGGAGTGAAGATGGAGGGTCCAAACCACCCCGGGGGTGCAAGCCGTAGCGCTTAGGGGGTACAGGGACGACTGCCCCCCCCCCCCCCCCCCCCCATTACTCTGATGCAGGAGATGTGCCGTAGCGGTGGCGAGTCCTGCCAGCACCTAAAATAACTGCCCCCCCCCCGCCATGCCCGCAGACACGGGCCCCAGCCCCAACACGGGTGCTTTGTTTCAAAGCCGCTTGGCATCACCCGGCTTGCCGGGAGCCAGCGGTGCCGCAGCCGCCCACCCGTGCCCGGACACACGGCGATTGTCCTCCTCCCAGCCCCGCGCTGGCACTGCGGGGTCCCAGCCACCCCTGTCCCCCGGGCACAGGGTCCGGGCAGGGGCCCTGGGGTGCTCGGGGAGGGGGACAGGGTGCAGCAGCATCGTGCATTGGGCATCACGCCCGTGGTTTGCATCGGGCTGGCGGTTCCTGTCAGGGAGGTTGCCTCAGTTTCCCCTGGGCCTTTGCGCACGGGCAGGGGGAAGGGAGGAGGAGGAAGAGGAAGGCTCGCACAGCCTGCAGGACCACTCAGGCCACCTCTGCTTGCCCCCACCCCGTGTGTCACCACCCCAGCAAGCACCTGCAAACCGAACCCCACAGCCACGCTCCCCACACTCTTCCACTTCCCCCCGGTATCCATCCAGCTCCTGGCTTCATGGAGGTGCCGGCTCCGGCCAAGGGCCACGCGCAGGCCGGGTTAAAGGCTCGGGCAGACATGTGGTGGCAGGTCCCTTTGGGGAGCTCCCGGAAGGGGTGCAGGATGCTGGTGGGGCCCCGGGTACCATGGGGCCATGGCAAGCCTCCCCCACCGGAGGAGGGCACAGTGCTGCCCCTGCCTCAGTTTCCCCTCTTCCCAGCCATGGTGCTCTTTGGGCTGCAGATTTGAGGGGGGGGGGTTAGTTGTGGCCTCCCCCCTTTCTGGAGACTGCCATGTCCCACAGGCTCAGCTTGCCCTCCCGCCATGGCATCGCCGGACGGAGCCAGCGGCGTGGGCAGCAGCCCCGAGGAGACGGAGCTCAGCATCACCCTGACCCTCCGCATGCTCATGCACGGCAAGGTAACAGTGGGGGGGCTTGGTGCTGCTTCGGGGGGGTCAGCAATGCCCGGGGGGGGGCCATGCTGGAGCACCAGCTCCTCACCATGCCCTGTTTTTCCTCCCCTGCTGCCAATCCCCCTGGGAACAGCATTCCCAGAAGGATTTCTTCCCCCATCCTAAGCCAGGGAGGGGCCCATTCCCATGCCCCAGTGTCACCAGCAAGCCACCCAGTGTCCCAGTGGCCACAGGGCAAGGCCTGCCTGTTGCCTGTTGGCCAAGCTGTGGGCAGAGGAGGGATGTGGCAGGCAGGGAGCTGCCTGCTGATGGGGCCACCCTCGTCTCTGCCTTTGCAGGAGATCGGCAGCATCATCGGCAAGGTAAGATTTGGGGTCCAGGGCACTGCCAGCCCCGGGCTCCCCTGGACCTGACCACCCGCCCTGTTCCTCTCCCTGCAGAAAGGAGAGACTGTTAAGAGGATACGAGAGCAGGTAAGAGCGTGCTGGGGGGCTGCCAGGTCCTGCTGCCTGTCCTGCCTGCACCTGGTGGCTCCCACGTGCTGAGCCCTGGCCACCCCCATTCCCAGGCGGACCCAGGGGAGACATGGCTGCACCCCGGGGAAGGCTGCCTGGGGCAGGTGGGAGGGGGAAAGCCCAGGTCCCCAGGCATCAAGGCCACACCCAATGTCCCTGGGGGGGACACATCGAGCTCAGGGCCCACGATGTCTCTGACGGGGTGTGACACCATCCCCAGAGCAGTGCGCGCATCACCATCTCGGAGGGGTCCTGCCCCGAGCGCATCACCACCATCACCGGCTCCACTGACGCTGTCTTCCGCGCCGTCTCCATGATCGCCTTCAAGCTGGAGGAGGTAGGCAGCCCCCCCCACCCCTGCCGGGTGCCCCCTGAGCCGGGAGCGCTCGCCCCATGCTGGTGGGCTCATGAGGGTCCAATGCCACGTCTCCCCCACTGCCTCGCAGGACCTGGGAGCGGGGAGCGATGGGGCAGCAGCGGGCAGAGCGCCGGTGACACTGCGCCTCGTCATCCCGGCCAGCCAGTGTGGCTCGCTCATCGGCAAGGCAGGAGCTAAGATCCGGGAGATTCGGGAGGTGAGGCTGAGGGTGCCCTGGGTGCAGGCTCCCCTTTTCTCTCGGGGGACATGGAGCCCTCGGCGTGGGGGCTGCCGCGGTCCTGCGGGAGCTGTGCGAGGTGATGCAGGAGTGGAGCATCACCCTGCGGGTCCTGCAAAGGTCCCCAGGGACCAAGGAGGGAACAGGGGAGGTGTGAGGTGCTGAGCCCTGGGGGACTATGGCTGAGGCACCCCAGCGTCTCCCTTTGCCCTGCCCAGAGCACAGGGGCGCAGGTCCAGGTGGCCGGTGACCTGCTGCCCAACTCCACCGAACGGGCCGTCACCGTCTCGGGCGTGCCAGACACCATCATCCAGTGCGTGAGGCAGATCTGCGCCGTCATCCTGGAGGTAGCCGCCGAGCCCCGCGCTGCCTGTCCCCCACCCAGGGCTCCCTGTGCCCACCTGGACCCAGGCACCAGGGTCCCCCCGTGCTGAAGCCCATAAGAGCACCCTGCCTCGGCGGTGCTGGGGGCCATGCCCAGATTGTTGGGGGTGTGGGGGGGACAAAGGGGGTCCAGGGGGCTGCAGGGGCATTCAACCTCATCTCTCGTCCCCTCCATCTCCTTCCCTTCCTCTCCAGTCGCCTCCAAAGGGGGCCACCATTCCCTACCACCCTGGCCTCTCCCTGGGCACCATCCTGCTCTCTGCCAACCAGGTAAGGGGTTGCAGCCCCCCCGGGGGCTCGGGGTGGCTGGGGGCCCAGCCTCTGCTGGCGAGGGCGACTCCGGGTGGGCTCCCTGTGCTGGGGGGGGTGGCCTGAGGCAAGGGTCCCTGCCTGGCCCCCCACTGATGCCCCTTCCTTCCCCCCCAGGGCTTCTCCATGCAGGGCCAGTACAGCGGGGTGTCCCCCGCCGAGGTGAGTCTGTCCCTGTGGCAGCCAACCCCTGCTCCCATGGGCACCAGGTCTGCGCCCTCTGGGATGGGCACTGCTGGGGATGCCCGTCCTGGGAGGCACTGGGTGCCAGCGTCCAGCCCCGGGAGGGGACAGGGGACCCTCTGCCATCACCGCTAATGCCTCCTTCCTCCTCCTCCCACGGCCCGGGCAGGTGACAAAGCTGCAGCAGCTGTCAGGGCACACGCTCCCCTTCGCCTCCCTGGGCCACGCACCCTCCATGGTGCCAGGTGAGCATCTCCCGTGCCCCCGCCAGGGCTGGGGGTGTGGGGTGCCCCCCCTGACCCACCCAGTCACCTGGCCCTGATGAGGGGGTCCCCGTCCCCTGCACCCTCTCCGGTCCTGGCCCCCCCAGCATGGCTACCTGCCCCCCAGAATGACCCTGTCCTTGATTTCCCGGCGTCCCTGCACCCACCGGAGCCCCCCAACCCTGCAGTGGGGGAGCACCGGCACCAAATTATGACTGGTGCCCATGTCCCGTCCTCCCTGCCTCTCCCCAGGGATCCTTCAGGTTTGTCCCCAGGGCCACTGACTGGCCCAGCGCGGTGCTGGGGTGGGGGCACAGAGCTGCTGGAGACCTGCCCCCCGCCACTAACATCCCTGTCTCTCCCTCCAGGCCTGGACACCAGTTCCCAGAGCAGCTCCCAAGAGTTCCTGGTGCCCAACGACGTACGTGTGGGTCCCGGGGATGGCGAGGGAGACCACAGCTTGCCCCCACCCATGTGTCCCACCCTGCAGCTGCTTTGCAGGGGCCAGCACCCACTGCCCCACACAGTCGGAGGCTCTGCCTCAGCCCCCAGAGCTCAGGAGCAGGAGGGGCTGCTGGGGCAGAAGCAGCTGGAAGAAAAGGGAAACTGAGGCACGGGAGGGAGAAAGGGCTTGGCCAACGCCAAGGAAGAGCCTTGGGATGTGGCAGCCCAGCGATGCCAGCCAGGTGGGGCTTGAGTGAGACCAAAAAGGAGGCTCTGCCCAAGGAAAGCAGTGCCCTGCCCGCCCGGTGCCTGCCTCAGTTTCTCCACTCCTCCCAGGCGTAGCGGGTGGCGGGGTGAGCCTCTGGGAGCTCCCTGCTCGGCGTGGCTCCTCCAGCTGCTCCCAGCTCACCCTGGTCCCTGCTCCTCCAGCTCATCGGCTGCATCATTGGCCGGCACGGCAGCAAGATCAGCGAGATCCGGCAGATGTCAGGCGCCCACATCAAGATCGGGAACCAGACCGAGGGCTCCAGTGAGCGGCACGTGACCATCACGGGGTCCCCCGTCAGCATCACCCTGGCTCAGTACCTCATCACAGCCTGGTAGGTGCCAGCCTGGGGGGACACACTGGCTGCTAGCAAGGCGTGACACCTCCCCAGCACCCCGACACTGCTTGTGGGGGACGCCACCCCCAGCATCCTCAGCAAGGATGAGCTGGGTGGTGCTTTGAGATCCTGCGATGGTGGGTGCGGGACCCAGGACCCCATGGGGTTTGAGCCCCAGCTTTTTAGACCAGCAGGATGCCCAGGATGTGCCATGGAGACCTGTCCCTCAAGGGATGGGGCACACGTTCCCCGTACCCTAAGACGGGCAGGTCAGGGTGGGGGACCCACTCCGTCACCGTGGTGCTCACCACCCCACCCTTCTCGCTTGCTTCCCCAGCTTAGAGACGGCCAAATCTACCTCCCAGGTGCCGCCGGGCCCTGGCTCCGTGGACCTTGGTGTGGGCTTCTCTCAGCCCCTCACCCCGGGCTCCGGCGCGGCGCTGCCCGCTGTCACCCCAGCCCCCCCAGCCCTGCTGGGCACCCCCTACACCATCTCCCTCTCCAACTTCATCGGTCTGAAGCCGGTGTCCTTCCTGGCGCTGTCCCCATCCTCTGTGGCGGGTCCCAACGGCGGCACCGCCACCTACACGACCAAGATCTCGGCAGCCAATGGCACCAAGAAAGCCGACCGGCAGAAGTTCTCACCCTACTGAGCCCCGCTGGTGGCTGGGCAAGGGGGTCTGGACTGCCACCCAGTGCCAGGGACGCCTCCCTGCTGCCCACCCTGTCCCCCAGCCCCTGCCAGGCGCCCCGTGCCCAGGGAGGGTCCCCCTTGTCCCCCACCCCAGGGAAGGGAAGGGTCTTCCCGGTGGCGATGCCTGCTGGAGGAAAGGGCTGCTCCGCTGCCTGCTGCCGGCCCCCCCTCCCCGATTTTCCTGCACGGGGACCGCATGCCCTGGTTTGGGGCAGGGGGGGCTGTCCCTGCCAGCCTGTGGTCCCCGCTTCCAGTGCCCTGTGCCGGGGCGGGACCTCTGCCTCCAGCCCCTCGCCCTCCCCACCCTGCCGTCCCACTCCTGCCCACCCTCCGGCTGGCTCCCAAAAGGAGGTTCCCGCCAGATGAGGGGCTGCCTGGCCTCTCTGGGGGTCCCCTGTCCCCTGGCTCTGGTGGGGGGCCCTTCCTGGGCCACCTCAGGGCAATCGCCTCCCAGCAACCCCATCCAGGAACCAGTCCCTGCTGGCTTGGAAATGCTGTATATATAAGTCTATATTTTTTCCTTCTTTGTAACTTATCAATGGTTTAATAAAAAGATAAAATTTACAAGAAAAAAATAATAATATCCCTACCCTGGGTGGAGACACCCCCCCACACCAGGGGCAGCCCCAGCTCCTGGGGACACGGGGTGGTGGCCGGAGGGGCAGCCCTGTGGCCAGGGAGGAGCTGGCCCTCAGCCCCAGTCTCTCTGGGGGTCTTCCCTGAGCCCCCTTCCTGCCATGGGGCAGTTTGCGAGGCCATGGGGCAGTTCTCCCGCAGCCCCCCAGTTATTATGGGGCAGGGGAGTCTCCAACCCACTGTGCCAGCACCATCCCTGGGACCTTTGCTGGGGGGGCTGGGGGTGATGTACCCCTCCAGCATCGCCTCAAGCAGGGTCCACTCCCCTTGCTTGCACTGGGGGCTGCATGGGAGGGTCCCCAAGCCCTGCAGAAACAATGAGACCGAAGGGGGACAGTGGCTCCCGGTCCCCTCCGGCTGCCGCTGCCCAGGGACACCCTGCACGGCCCCCCCTGCTGCCACCCTGTGCCGTCGCGTCCACCCCAGCGCACCCCTGGCCGGCAGCCCGGTTCGGCTGGCACATGGCACCACTGGCTGGGCTTCAGCTGGACAGCTGTGTCCATAAACAGCCCAGCACGGACCCCCGGCCAGCCAGCATCCCCCCATGAAGGGGCGGCCGCTGCCAGCTGGGGGGCACAGAGGGCACGGCCGGGCATGGCCGTGGGCATCGCATGCTGCCACGCCAGCAGGAAAAACAGACACAGCCAGAGCCAGCCCCGCGGGTGGTGTCCCCCTGATAAGTACCACGGGTGACAGGAGCTCCTCCACCCAGGTGTTAGTTTTGGGTTAAACAGCCAAGGATGGAGGGCTCCACGTCGGCAGTCCAGGCTCAGCGGGGTGCCCGGAACCCTGGTGTTACTGGTGTTAGTGGTGTTAGCTGGGCCACTGCTCCTGGGCAGGGTGCAAGGGACCTCTGCTCTTCCCTGCTGGCCGTGAGCGGCCCCAGCAGGGTGACAGAGATGGAGATGCTCCCTCCTCTGCCCCTGTGCAGGAGCCCCTTGGCTTCCCATGTCCCAAGGAGAGCCCGTCCATGCAACTGGGGTGTGCTGGTGAAGCCAGAGACAATCCCAGCCCGCAGAAGGAAGATGAGGCTTCCCCAGATCTGCTGTCTTCTCCGGGCAGAGAAACTATCTTCCACCATAAGCTCAGAGAAGAGGCAAAACCTGAACAAGAACCCCTCCAGATCCAAGAGGCTGTGTCCAAGCAGGTCCGATGGGTCCCTGGCAGGTCCCCTGCCCACCCTCCTGCCCAGCACGGTGGAACAGGGCCCCCTGCTCTTCAGCTGCTCTCTTCAGGAACTTGACCTGGGATGGGGAAGCCCATCTTGGTCTGGTCCAGCCTGTTCCTGGGGCTGGGGCTGATGCAGCTGGCATGGGTCTCCAGCGTGCAACTCGCTCTCTGGAGGAACTGCAAGAAGTTTTCCTGGACAGAGGCCTCCGAGACGGAAAGACAGAGCTCCTGGCCCAGCGGCCGGTTGAGACAGCTGCGCCGGAGCCGGGCCAGCTCCTCCCGGATCTGGCGGTTCAGCAGCCCATAGAAGAAGGGATTGATGGCAAAGGAGGAGTAGGCAATCCAGGTGACCACCATCTCCCCGTGCCCGCCGCCCACCGTGCCAGCGGCGACAGAGGAATGCAAGTGGAAAGCGAAGAAGGGCAGCCAGCAGCACAAGAACTGTCCCACAATGAGGACCAAGGTGAGGATGGCCTTGTTGCTTCCCAAAAAGCGCTCTGGCATCAGCCTGGGCAGCGGCAGGTTCCTGGTGGTGATGATGGTCACTTGGCTGGCAATGGAGTCGGATCGGTGTCTCGGCACAGCTGCCTGTGCTGGCACGGGCACATGCTGCAGGGATGCCATCCGGGCCACGCGGTAGACACTGCAGTAGACAGCAAAGATGATGATGGTGGGCAGGACGAAGCAGACGATGCTAAAGATGATCACAAAAACCTTCTTGTGGGCCCCAGGGCTCCAGTAGACTGTGCAGCGGCTGGCGCTGGTGGCTCCATTGCCTTGAGGCCAGCCCACCAGTGCCAAGACAGTGATGAGAACAGACTTGACCCAAATGAAGATCACTCCGGCCACTGCGAGCCTGATGGTCATCTTGACCTCATACCTCATAGGGTGGACGATGTAGTAGTACCGCTCCACGCTGATGATGGAGATGGTGAGGATGGAGGCACTGATGAAGCAGACATTCAGGAATATCAGGCCCTGGCACTCGGCAATGCTGTAGATCACCCTGTTGAAGCAGGAGGAGCTGGAGATGATCCCCAGGGGCATGAGGAAAATGGCAGAGAGGAGGTCGACCACGCAGAGGTGGCAGACGAAGATGAATTTCCTGAGAAGGGGGGTTTTGAGAATGACAACCATCACCACGGTGTTGGCCACCAGGGCGGTGAGGGTGAGGAGGACCATGCAGAGGAGGCCCACCACCTCCTGGGCGATGGACTGCTCGGGGACGGAGAGTGGCTGTAGGCCGTCCGTGGTGTTCAGCCCCTTTCGGCTCGCCATCCCCCCCGAGGGCTAAGCCAGCAGCTCCGGTGCCTGGGCAGCAAGGGCTCCTCTCCTGCATCCCTTAGAGGGAAACCCCACCACAACCATGGCCACTGTCTTCACCTTGCCTGTTGGGGAAGGGAGCAGGGCGTGAAGGAGAAGGACCAAAATGAAAAAGAGCCACAGAGAAACCTAGAGACAACCTGAACCCCCCCGTGATGCTGGAGCAGGGAGAGGTGCCTGGTGAGGTCACGGCACCCTGCCTAGCCCAGGGCTGGCATCCAGTCTGTCCTCAACCTGGCCAGGGATGGCACTGCCGGGACCCGCCGGCACCCGTGCCAGGTCGACACCCCGTCCCCCTGCCCCAGCCACCCCACCTCTCCCTGAGGAGGGACAGCACGAACCCGCCTGCCCCATCCCTGCTCCTTGCTCTGGCCACGGGGCACCCTTGGGTGGGTGGGGGGACCCAGCGCACCTTAGCTCCTGGGGAGGTGGGTGATGCTCCCCTCCTCGCTGGGGTCCTTCTCGCCGGTGCTGCTCCCGCAGCAGAACGGGGGCTGCCGGCCCCCGTGCGAGGCCACGCTCCCCCTTCCCCGCGCCCCGTCACCCGCTCGTCATCCTGTTTGCCTGCAGCCCGCCAGCTGCGGATGGCACCAGCTGTCACTCCCGGCGCTGCCGGCACTGCTTGCACTCGTGGCGGTCCCATGGGGACAGCTGCTGGGTCCTAGCAGCCGGCAGGGGCTCGGGAAGGGGGGACCGGGGTCCCTGAGCCCTGTGCCCCCCCCCCCAGCACGGGCACCCGCTGCGCCAGGCCTGGTCCTTCTGCAAGGACAGCTCAGCCCCGAGGTCCCCGAGGCTCAGGGGACAGACCTACAGGCAGGTCTCCTCCCCACTGGCCCACGGATGCTCTGGAGCATCCATGGGGCGTCGGGTAATGCAGCTGGGAGTTGCCCTTCCGTGGAACCCTGAGGACCCGGACACGTGTTTGGGGGGCACACGTGAGTGCGGAGAGGGGCTTGGCATGGGCGCCAGGCTGGGGCAGGGCAGCAGGCACGGCACCGAGCATGGCACCAGAGCGGGGGCAGGCGCTCACCCTCCGGATGGAGGGATGAGCTCCTCCACGCCCAGGCAGGGCAGCACATCTTGCTCGTCCTCTGTAGCTCTGATGCCACGGTGATGGGCATGAGCCACGTGCCTTGCTAAGGTGACAAGGGCGCCTGGCTCACAAAGCCACCGGCTTTCACCTGAAGGTTGCCAGCACCGGACGGCCACAACAGGCTGCGGCCCCTCCACAGCCACCCACCACCATCCCTGCGGGGACCCACCACCACCCTTCCCACTCTGCACCCGCCTCGCTGGGCAGGAAAGTGCCAGCACTGCTCGGTACAAGGCACGGTGTTTTTATTCATGGTCAAAGCAGGCTCTGTCCCCACACCAGCCTGTCCCTTGCCAAGCCCCAGGTGGGGTGGCCAGAGAGTCCAGACTGCTGTGCTTCAGGCTGGTGGGTGCTGGGACGGGGCCGCCCGGTGCCCGGGCACCCTCAGAAGCGGAGCTGGACAAGGTAGCGGATCCGGCACTGGCTTTCCTGGTAGATGAGGTACTCGGACTGGCTGAAGGAGGAGTCCTTGTAGGTGGGCATGGGGATGGGCTTGCCCTGGCACACCAGCACCTTCTTGCCATCCAGCAGCACCTCCTCATCCTGCGCAGGGTCTGGGTGAGAACACACCCCCCAACACCACGTCAAGCCCACGATCTAGCCTCTCTCCCCCGCCGCCCCGTGTCCACCCCAGGCCCACAGACCTCACACCCCGTCCTGTCCCAGGCTCACCCGGCTCCGTCTGGCCACAGGCCAGGACGCTGTTGTAGCCAGCAGGCGGCTGACAAAGCGTGGGGTCATCACAAGTGATGCGGTAGGGCTTGCCCAGGGCCACCTCCACCAGGAACATGATGCCAACCTTATTGGATGTGCAGCCCACTGCCATGGGATAAGGGGATGGGGATGATGGCACCAGCCCTGGCGTTCCCATCTGGTTGTGCCCAGGCCACCCCAGCATGGCCGGACTGGCTGCCATGGCAGGGAAGGGGCTTGGCATGCCCAGCAGCTGCCTGGCAGGGGGTACGTGAAGGCAGCTGGGCTCTCACAAACTCTGTGGGCCCAGGACCCTCACCGTAGCAGGCTGACTTGCTGTTCTCGGAGGCGAAGTAGATGCCCTTGCCCACGCGCCCACCCGAGTGGGGCATGATGCGCAGCCCACTCTTCAGGATGGCTGCGACCACCGCCACGTTGGTGCCGTGCCAAAGCAAGCGCCGGTGCTCCAGGAGGTCGTGGGCTTTGAAGCGCTCATCCTGGAGAGATGCAGAGCTAAGGGCTGTCCACAGAGGGAGACGTGGGTGCCTGGGGGTGGGAGACTGCCAGCCAACCCCCCTAGCCCAACCCCAGTGCCAGACTGGAGGGGCAGGGGAGTGGGTGCTCGTTTGCCCCTGGCCAGCTGGACTCAAGCCTCCCTGGGTGGAGATGCCCGGAGCCCTAATGCAGACAAAGCTCCATCCTGGGGTGCAACCAGGGTTTCCGTACCGTGGGACAGGGATAAGCAGCTCCTTCTCACCTCACCATCTCGGGCCACCTGCCAGATGTTGAGGATGTAGAGTTTGTGCCCAGTCTGTGTCACATAGTTTTGGATCAGCTGCCAGGGAGGGAGGCAGGAAAGTGGTGTCACCACAGGCAGCCATCCCAGCAATGCCCACAGTCCCCCTGGGGCAGTGGGGACCTTCGGGGTGCCCGCAGGCCTGGCATGGTTGCTCCTGGTCATGGGGCACCATGGCACAAGCGGCACCTGGTATTCCCGGGAAGCCAGGTCCAGCAGGGAGAGCTGGCAGCAGAGCAGGGCGTAATCCTGATCCAGCGGATGGATGACTTCCTCCTCCTCCTCCTTCACCTTCTGTGCCTGCAGGCTCTGTGCCACCTCGATGTCGGCCAGCACCTGGCAGGAACAGACCGGGCACATCTTCAGCGCTGGTGCTGGGCACCATGCCGGGGGGGACCAACCGGGGCAAGCCCAGCCTCCTGCCAGCACCTGCCTCTTGCCAGAACCTCCCTGCCCCACAGGCAGGAGCCCTCCTTGGGGGGGGGATGCCACACATCTCACCAACAGCATGTCCTTCTTGGCACGCAGCAGGTCAGGGGAGTTGATGGGGGGTGGCCGTGCCCGCCCAAAGTTATGGGGGATGATGGTGTAGAAGCGGGAGGAGAGGTCCTCCAGGCGGGCGGCCTGGGGGGGCTGCTCTCGCAGCGCGGCCTCCAGCTCCTCCAGCGCCTCGAAGCCCCTCGCAATCTGCTGCTTGCTCAGCTTCCCCAGCGGCATCTTCTTCATGTCTGGCCGGGACAACAGGCGAGGGCGCAGGTGAACCCATCCGCCCCACTTGCCCCACAGCTACTTCTAATAACCTCCAGCATCACCACAGGCACATGCCGGCACCCGCCATGAGGGGTCCACAGTCCCACCAGGTGCCGGGCTGTCAGTGGGGATGCTCCAAAATCCACTGGCCCCTCTGCCCCGTTCATCTCCCCACCTGCACCCCCCCGGCTGCAACCCCCGGACCCACCCCGTGCCACCCATCACCGCCTACCTATATTCATGGTCTGCATGGCATCCCGGAACATGTCGCTGCTGAAGATGAGGGACACCAGGTCCTGCGTGGCTTTGTCCAAGGTGCAGGGCAGCACCCGCTGCTTGCAGACCTTGTCCCGGTCCACACCATCCACCTGCAGACCCCCAGCATCACCGCACCACCTGCAAGCTCACGGGAGGCTGCGGGGGCACGGCACTGGGGCTGCCCGTCTCAGTGGGGAGAGCCTGTCCCCTGGGCAGCAGAGCGATGGGAAGGCGCTGCCTCCACGTCCCATGACCGATGCCACCCAGACGCCCGTGGTTCTTGCCTGGGATGTCTTCCCACTCCATCTCACCCCATTAGCTCCAAATCTCTGCCCACAGGCTGTTTCAGCTCGCACCCAGACCCCTCCCAAAACCCACCCCATCCTGCTGACCCACTTGGATGTGCTGGTGCCCAGTGGGCCAGGGGTGGGATGTCAGGACCACCCCACTGCGGTGACACCCTGGCTGCCCGGCACACTCACCTCCTGCCTGGGCCCTGGCTGCACCTCAATGACCGTGTACTTCCCCGGCTGGGCAACGAAGTTCTCCCTCGCCGCCCATCTGTTGTTGGTCTTCTCCCAAAACTTCTTCTCAAAGTCCTTCTTGGCGGCCTCCAGGGAGGCGGGGGTCATGAGCTTGAACTGGCCCTTCTCCCCCTGGCAGCGGATGGCAGCGGTCAAGACCCTCCCCGCATCCCTGCTCCACCAGCCCCATGCCAGGGGGAGCAGCCTGGGAGCAGGGGGGCTGTGATGGGGGGGCTGCAGGGCACTGAGCAGGAACATGCCGAGCCACTAGCACTGGGTCTGGGGGTCCATCCAGCTCAGGGAGACACCCAGGACTTCTTGCTGGGGTCACCTTGCAGTGACAAGGTGCCATGTCCCCTGGCCAGGCTGACACCATTGTGTGGGGGCAAGCCCTTGAAGCCCGCCCCCAACAAGGGGCTATAGCAGGGCCACTTGGTTGCTCGCTTTGGGACTGGAAACAAGGGATGGGGACCACTAGGTTCATCCCCAACCCTTGGGGGTCCCAAGGCAGGGTGGGGACAGCTGTGGTGGGGAGGACAAGTGGTGCCAGGGTGGACTGCCCAAAGGGTTGTGGTGAATGGAGTTATATCCAGTTGGCAGCCAGTCACAAGTGGTGTTCCCCAGTGCTCAGTACTGGGGCCAGTTCTGTTTAATGTCTTTATGAGTGATCTGGACGAAGGGATCGAGTGCACCCTCAGTAAGTTTGCAGGTGACACCAAGTTGGGCGGGAGTGTTGACCTGCTTGAGGGGAGGAAGGCTCTACAGAGGGACCTGGACAGGCTGGATCGATGGTCTGGGACCAATTCTATGAGGTTCAACAAGGCTCAGTGCCAGGTCCTGCACTTGGGCCGCAACAACCCCATGCAACGCTACAGGCTTGGGGAAGAGTGGCTGGAAAGCTGCCCAGCAGAGAAGGACCTGGGGGTGCTCATTGACAGCCACCTGAATATGAGCAGTGTGCCTGGGTGGCCAAGAAAGCCAATGGCATCCTGGCTTGTATCAGCACTAGTGTGGCCAGCAGGACTAGGGCAGCGATCGTGGCCCTGTACTCGGCACTGGTGAGGCCGCACCTCGAATACTGTGTTCAGTGTTGGGCCCCTCACTACAAGAGAGACCTTGAGGGGCTGGAGTGAGTCCAGAGAAGGGCAACGGAGCTGGGGAAGGGTCTGGAGCACAAGGCTGATGGGGAGCAGCTGAGGGAACTGGGGTTGTTCAGTGGAGAAAAGGAGGCTCAGGGGAGACCTTATTGCCCTCTACAACTGCCTGAAAGGAGGCTGTAGAGAGGTGGGGTCGGTCTCTTCTCCCAGGTAACAAGTGATAGGATGAGAGGAAATGGCCTCAAGTTGTGCCAGGGGAGGTTTAGACTGGATATTAGGAAAAACGCCTTCACCGAAAGGGTTGTCAAGCATTGGAACAGGCTGCCCAGGGAAGTGGTGGAGTCACCGTCCCTGGAAGTATTTAAAAGACGTGTAGATGTGGTGCGTATGGACGTGGCTTAGTGGTGGACTTGGCAGTGCTAGGTTAATGGTTAGACTTGATTGAACCTAAAAGATTCTATGGTTCTATGACTCACCACGCGGCCCCAGCGGGTCCAGACGCTGTAGGCACCGTCATGCTCGAGGAGCTGGATGATGTAGAACTTGTTGTTGTTGGCGTTGATGTTGGTCTGGTTCAGGGTGCAGTCGTAGTCTTTGTAGACCTACAGCGAGCAGCACAGCCCAGGCTGGCACCTGGGCAGTGTTGGGGGGGGCATGCAGAGCTGTCCCAGCGGGGACACAGGGGGGTCTGCAAGGAAAATTGGGGCTGCCCCTGTGTCAGCAGGGCAGGGGCTGCCCTGGGACTCCCCCCATCCCTCCTGCCCACGTCCCCCCATGCCAGCCCCTCTGGGTACCCCAGCCCTCCTCTCACCCGGGCGCCTGGTGCCGTGCTCAGGGGACACAGCCCATCGATGGTGGCAGGGGGCTTCTCCTTGGGGGCGGTTTTCAGGGCTGCCAAGGTGGAGCTCCAGGCATCATCCTCCTCTCCCCCCTTCGCTTTCTTGCCCCTGCCATCCGGCTGCTTTGGGTGGGACGCGTGGCGCTTGGAGGCCATGGCTAAGCCACCCCTGTGGGGACAGCGCAGCCTTAATGTCCCAGCAAAATCCTCAGGGAGAGCAGAGCAGGAGGCAAGAGATACCGAGCCGCCCTTCTGGGAAAGTCTGGCTGGGCTGTGCCTCGCTTTCCCTACGCCTCCAGCCCACAGCTGGGACCTCTCCCTCCGAAATGTCTCAGCCTTGCCCCTCTGCTCGGGGTGGGGGGAAGAGCCCCTTGGCACCCTCCAGCCCCCAAGGGAGCCCAAAGGGGGGACACAGCCCAGCGATGCGGAGGCAAGGGGGAGTGCGGGGGGGACACGGCCGCCTGCGCAGCAAACTCAGGTCAGAAGAGCTGGAAGAGGTCGAGGGTCCACCGGAGGGGCGGGGGGAGCCTGGCCTCACCAGGGACCCCCAGCCCCCACGAGTGTGTCCCCAAGGCTCCCATAGCCCTGTGCCGCCAGGGACGTGCAGGAGGGGAAAGCATGCAATGCCCCCCCCCAACCATGCAATGCCGCCCCTAGTTCCCCCCAAGCTCAGTGAAGGGGTGCAGCACCCCGCAGGGAGAGGACGTGGTGCTGTGATTTGGGCACAGGGGGGCTCGGGCAGCCCCTCATCTCCTGTGTCCCCCCCCGTCCCTGCTGTGCCCCCTTGGCTGTGGTCCCAGCCAAGCAGGGGGTGCTGAGGGCAGCAAAGGGGGCAGCAGGGCAGGGAATGGCCGTGTCCTACCTGCTCCTGCTGCCCGAGACCAGAGAGTCCGCTGCCAGGCACAGCCGTTCCCTGCTGAGGAGCCTTTGGGCAGGTCAGGCAGCCCCAGGCAAGAGCAGGAAGTGACCAGGGATGACAACAGAAACAGTTGTCATGCCCCCGGGTAGCGCATGCACCCTGTGGCAATGCCTGCCTGCCTGCCTGCTTGCCTGCCTGCCAGGCGGTCCGCGGACGAGGGGTGACTCTGCCACGGGTTGCCTCTCCAGCCAGCCCCCTTCCGCCATGTCTGGGACAGAGAAAACAGTCTTGAAAGGGTTAAAGCCTGCATCATTTTGCATGTGAAATCTCTTTTCTTGGGTCCCTGCCGAGGAGGACAGGATTCTGGCATTTGAACATGTTTTGAAGGGTTCGCAGCCATCGCTGCCTTCTCCTGCCTGCAAACCGCCTTGCTATAAGAGGCGCACGTCCCCAGGCAGGAGTGGCTGCGCAGCCGGTGGGAACCGGTGGCACGGGCAGGAGGCAGAGCTGCCCTTCCTGCTGGGGACGTGGAGGGGACGATGCTGCTGGAGCCAGAGCATCGGTGGCTTTGTAGCTCCCGGGCTCGGCCACGTCAGCCTGAGGCAGTGCAGGCGAGGGGACAGCCCCGCGTCCTCCCTCGGGGGCAGAAAAAGTGATTTAGTTTTACCAAGGCAGGTACTCCTGCAAAGGGACTGCAGCCCACGGAGGAGCCCACGCCAGGGCGGGCGAGACGAGTAAGCAGCAAGGTGTGGCAGGAAGAGACCGGAGGCTCCCACCCCGCGTGCCACCCGCTGCCTCGCCAAAGGGACGGGGAAGGACTGAATGTAGGGTGGCGAGAACATGGGGAGTGGAGACCACGAGCGGGAGGGGGAAGTGGTGGCTGGCGTCGAGCCTGGAGAAGGAAAGGTGTTTCCCCGAGGAGTCCCTTTCCTTTATGTCTTCTTTGCTTCTCCATGCCTGGATCCGTAGGTAAAAGGGCCCTTCCATGGGCCCACCACCCTCTCCAGAGCTTCCCCACTTCCCACTTCTATAGTCAATGGCTCAATGTCCAAGTGGAAACCAGTGAGGAGTGGTGTCCCTCAAGGGTCCATACTGGGACCTATTTAATATCTTCAGCAACACAGACAGCGGGTTTGAGTACCCCGCCTCAGCAAGTCTGCAGGTGACACCAAGCTGAGCGGTGCGGTTTATTCGCTCGAGGGAAGGGATGCCATCCAGAGGGACACTGACAATCTGGAGGAGTTGGGGTTGTTCAGCCTCGAGAAGAGAAGGCTCTGGGAAGACCTTATTGCAGCCTTTCAATATATAAAGGGGGCTTGCAAGAAAGATGGAGAGAGACTTTTTACCAGGGCCTGTAGTGACAGGACAAGGGGCAATGGTTTTAAACCGAAAAAGGGCAGGTTTAGACTGGACATAAGGAAGAAATGTCTTGTGATGAGGGTGGTGAGACACTGGCACAGGTTGCCCAGAGAAGCTCTGGATGCCCCATCCCTGGAGGTGCTCAAGGTCAGGTTGGACGGGGCTTTGAGCAACCTCATCTAGTGCAAGATGTCCCTGCCACGGCAGGGGGGTAGGACTGGATGATCTTTGAAGGTCCCTTCCAACCCAAAGCATCCTGTAAGCCCACGATCCACAGGAAGGCAGGAGGAAGGAGGGAGAACCCCAGCCAGGAGACTCACTCCCACCCAGGGCGGCAGAGGGACCGCCCCGCCCCGCACTACAACTCCCGGCGTGCCCCGCGGCGGCCGGCCACCGCTGCGCCTGCGCACCTCTTGGAAACTTCCAGGCGGCGGGCGCGGTGCCTGCTGGGTAGAAGACAGCCAGTCACCTCGGCGCCATTTTGTGGCGAGGGAGTGAGGGGTTGCGCGCGTGTGTTCGGCGCCCTGTGGTGGCGGCGGTTAGCGCTGCGCTGTGTGCTTGCGGATCGTGGACAGCGTCATGGGCTCGGACAAGCGGTGAGCGTGAGCGGGAGTGAGAGGAGAGAGGGATGGAGAGAGGGGAGGGGGCGATCGGGCGGCCCCGCGGGGTGGGGGATGGTGGGGGTCGCTACGGGCTCTTCTCGTTCTGAGCTCGGCTCGGTGTGCCCCGCAGCGTGAGCAGGACGGAGCGGAGCGGCCGCTACGGCTCCATCGTGGAGAGGGAGGACCGTGATGAGCGGGAGTCCCGGAGCCGGCGCAGGGACTCTGACTATAAGAGGTCCAGTGAGGAGCGCCGCGGTGACCGCTACGATGACTACCGCGACTACGATAGCCGGGACTACGACAGCCGAGACTATGATAGTCGCGATAGCCGAGACTGCCGGGACTACGACAGCCGGGACTACGACAGTCGCGACAGCCGGGACTGCCGGGACTACGACAGTCGCGACAGCCGGGACTGCCGGGACTACGATAGCCGTGATTGCCGGGACTACGACAGCCGAGACAGCCGGGACTACGATTGCCGGGACTACGACAGCCGGGATTGCCGAGACTACGACAGTCGCGACAGCCGAGACTACGATAGCCGAGACTATGACAGAGACTACGACAGTCGCGACTATGATAGCCCTGAGGTGAGTAGGGCGGGCGAGCCGGGCCGGAGCGGTGGGTGCTGCAGCGCGGGGCAGCTCTGGCTGGCCCGGGGGGGAGGGAAGGGGCCGGAGCGGGCGCTGCTGGCCTCGCCCCAGCCCGGGGTCCCGGTACGAGCCCTCCTGGGGCCGGGGGAGCCCGGTCCCCGGGGTTTGCAAGGGCGAAGGTGAGGGGGGGGGTTGGAGCTCGGTGTTCCGCCTGAGGCCGGCAGGACCAAACCTGAGAAAGATGCTGTGTGGGGAGTTGGTGCTTTTGTTTTGCTTTGGGTTTATGGCATTGCGGGGGCATGCCGCTAGAAAGTGCGGTGGTTAATTCTGGGCGCTGCCTTCTCAGAGGGAGCGGGAGCGCAGGAACAGTGACAAATCAGAAGATGGATACCATTCCGATGGCGACTATGGAGAGCACGACTACAGGAACGACATTAACGATGAGAAAGAAAGCAAAACCATCATGTTACGTGGCCTTCCCATCACGGTTACAGAGAACGATGTAAGTTGCCAGGAAGGGGCTTTGCTTTTTTTTTGTGCTCTGGGAAATGTGCGGCTTTGTGTCGGCAGGTCTGTCTGGTAGTCGCTGCTGCCATTTTGTTGAAAGCTGCATCATGGTGGCCCCCTCTCCAACGTGTTGGTCGCGCTGCCATTTTGAATCCTAAAAGGATTTAAACTGTCACTGTTCAGTAACAGAGGTCAGTTGAATATTAGGCAGTTTCTTTCAAACAGAACGATCTGTGAATAGTGTTTTTTCATGCATGTTCGGATGCTTTCCCTAAGAGTGGTTTTTAAACTACCTGCTCTTTTCAGCTTTCAGTATAGGAGGGAAGAGGCAGGTTTTTTTCCTGCTCACCCACCCCTCTGGGAGAGCAAGGGGAGGGGGAGAGTCAGAGAGGAGGTACTTGAATTATTCCTGGTCTTTATTGAGGCCAGAAGCCCTGACTGGTGGGGTTACACACACACGGAGCTCCTCAGCTAAGTACAGCCCTGCACAAAGCTGCTTTGTGTGGGTACAGCTGTGGAAGTCATAAAATGGCTGCTGTGGAGCTGACGGAGCAAGTACAAATGAGCTTGGTGCATGGTTATCTAACTTTTTTGGATAGAAAGATTTAGAAGGTGATCAGCTTTGAGCGCTTTTTTATTATTTTTAAAATTTTTTTCTTGCTGGATTATTTTGATTACCAAGATACAAGCCTTTGACTGTTATTTGAGGGGCGGGGGGGAATCCTGTAAAAGCCGAGCTGTTCCAGTTTGTTTTCAGGCAGACTCTGCCTCTGAGATCTTTGTGTGTCAATTGTCAACACGGAGAATCCTTTTGCCCCATTTCTGCAATGGAATTTTTTTTTTCTTGATCATTCACTACCCTTCTAATATCGAGTGTTCCTTTTAATCATTGTGTGCTGGTCTAACGTTTTTGTAAGTGCTTGATAAAGCGTAGGCTCCTGCACCCAAATGAGACAACCCAGTCAGACATTACACAGAACATTTCAGAACAGTTTTTGGTTCTGAGATATTAATGTTGTAGCTCTACAGTTGTGCAAATAAATTGTAGCATAGTTCCTTGCAAAATTTAATTCTGGACTCATCTTTAGAGTGTAGACGATGCATCTTGGAACTACTGGTTGTTTTCTTAAGTTAACATTACTTTGACACTTCTGATTGTGTACATATTTTTTCAGCTTTTTCCACTTTTTTCATGAAAAAAGCTACTTGTACTGAAGAGGTCAGTTCCAGTCAGCATGTAAATGAGCAGCTTTAGATCAGTTTTGAGTCTGCTGAGCAGCCCTGTTGTATGTAATGTAGCTTGAGTTCTGTAAGAGCTGATGAAAAACCTCCTTTTGTCTTCTGCTCTGACATTAAAAAATTCGTTAATGTGTTTCTTTTTCCTATACGCCTCTCCACAGTAATTTATGTAGCCTGTGCCACAACTTAAGCAGCTTTGTTATGGCTGGAGAACTGACATCTCTTTAGCTTGTTCTTTGATGATACATTCTTCACAAATCTACTCTGTCCTCTGAAAAACAGAAGGGGAACTGTTAGAGGATGAGAACTGTAGTGTGAGGCTTAAGAATACATACATCATGGAGCCTCGCAGTGTAGTGTTCTTTTTTTCCTTTGCTAGGAGTCACGGGTATTTAGATACGTGGGGAGAGGGATGCTAGCCCTGTTCTTCATAAAAACTTTGGAGCAAGCACAATATTTGCCAAATCTTGCACAAATAACCTTGGAATACAAGATCATAGTGATTCAGATTCTGGAGGATTCTGGTGTAAGTGAAGACAACGGTTGTTTTAGTGTAGCAAAGGACTAGGTGGGTTCTCTGGTGCTTGTCAGTCTCCTGTTAGGTTCTCCCTAAACGTTTTCTTTTTCTCTGAGATAGCATTGAGAATTTTATATTTCTATGTACCTCTTGCATGTACTGTAAGGTAGGTTGCTTCTGTGACTGTCCTAGCTGTCTGCCAAGATGTTAAAATTTAACTGTGATTAAAATCTCATGCAGATTCGGGAGCTTATTGAGTCCTTTGAAGGTCCTCAGCCTGCAGACGTGAGGCTGATGAAAAGAAAGACAGGTGAGAGCTCTTAATCCAGTTTTTGACATCACCTTCCTCTTCCCCAGCCCAAAAGAGTATCCAGAATTGTCCCCAAACTGCAAGCACATGCAATAAAAAAAAAATAAAAGGTTTGCCATGGCTAAGGAATGTGGCTTTTTGGAAGACTTTTAGATAGCTGGTCAACATGTTAAAAGAAGTCTGTCTACAGGGGGTTTTGTTAACAGGTATTGGTAAGTAATACTAGTATAAACCCGTTTAATAGTATGTAGTCTGTTGCATGGTTACCTTTAAACATGGATTCAAATCGAGTGAAATGTAGCCAGTTAAGGGAGCTTGGTTCCTTGCCATGGCAAAATAACGAGCAGATCCCAGCAGTTGACGTCGCATTTGTAAAGCTGCTTTGTCATGAAGTAATGAAGCAGTTGGAGAGAGATTCACCTGTTTTAAAGGAACTGACTAACACAAGTATCCCGTCTATATCTGAATGCTGTCTCTAGGTGTAAGCCGTGGTTTCGCCTTCGTGGAGTTTTATCACTTTCAAGATGCTACCAGCTGGATGGAAGCCAATCAGGTTGCTTCACTCACCAAGTCTAGATATTCCTGAAAATGGAACAAGTCTGTACAGTTTAAAAAAAAAAAAAAAAAGGAAAAAATAAAGGTGGAAGGAGTGGTTTGTTCCATAACAGTGATTTAAAAGAATAAAAGCTTTGTATATATTAAAATTCATAACAGTGGGACAAAATATCAGGTAACATTAGGAGAGAAAATTGGCTATTTTGAGCACTCCCTGGTAAAATGTGCCATTGTTTTAAATTACTTGGTTTTGATTTAATTGGCTCATGAAGGTTTAGCGAGTAGTCCTTAAAAAGCCTAACTTATTTCCACCTGACATTTCATTCTCTGTTGCCAGAGAAAGCACCAGATCTCTGCATTACATTGGTATTAACTCTGAAAGCGAAGTACCAGTTCATGGCAATAGTGCATTCCCCCAGTTAAAGGGGGAGAACTGGCTCTTCTAGAGGAAAAGCATGTTTCTTGCAACTAAGTTTGGTAGAGTGAATTGTTGCATATGTTATGCTGTGTATTTAGGCTTTTTTGGACTATGACTTGATAAGGAGCCAAAATGCAATACAACTCCTAGTTTCTTTTCCAATGAGATTTTCCTGTTGCACTGCAAACAGTTTCACTGGCTTTTGCTCCTTTTTGAATATTCATAATCTGTTTTAACAACAGAACTTAAAAATACTCTCAAAGTGAGCAAGGTGCATCAAGCCTTTTGTTTGTTTGTTTTTGAGTTTGTGATGTGAAGGTGCCTGGGCAGCATGAGAAACAGTATTCTATATATTGGTGTTATGCATAAAGAAATGGCACCGTAACGGGATTTCTAGGCAGTTAGTTCCAGCAGATGGAAGTTGTCTTGTGCCTTATGCTGGAATAGGGTTTCATGTGTCCCATACCATGGGTGATTTCCCCAACCAGAGAGCAGCGTTCAAATGTTGTTTTCCTGACGTGCTGTTCAGCAGGGTTGGTGGATGCAGCAGGAAGACTTACATCAAGAAATTAATGCTGAGCATATTTTCAGAAACAAGATAATTTTAATATATACAAAGCTGTACTGATGCATAATTTATTGAAATATATTCAAATTCACTCCAGTAACCAGCCACCCTAGTAGCAGGGAAAACGTAGAATCTCCCCAGCAGCCCGGTTGCTGACTGTTAGATGAAAGAATGATGTATTGCAACTATGCCAGCAGCTTTGTTTCTATGTGTGCATATCCAGTGAGTGCTGGGCCCTCCAACCCTCCCTCCTGCCGGTAGGAGAAATGGCTTTGCCCTGTTTAGTTGCGCAGAATGTGAGAGCCTTATTCATGCTACATGCTAGATCTATGTCAGACCCTGTTACCAGAAAAGTCACCGGTCCTGGCACTTCTGTGGTACCTCTGCAGTAAGCCAACTTGCTATAAAAATAGTTCTTCTATTAAAATGTCTGGGGTTCAGCCTCTAATACGTGCTTCCTCAGATGTACTTCCACCTGTTTGACTAAAATATGTTGGTGGCCATATTTTGAAAGGGCATTCTGCATACCCACGCTTGGCAAAGTGTGAGGCCGAGAATCAAGGCTTCTTAAATAGATGTAAATTCCTAACTCCTCTAAAGTCAGAGTGAGAGGACATGCTGAAAGCATTATGAACTTTTCCTACCCCTGGAGAAGCTTCACTTGCAGTCTAGTTACTCATTTTGGAGAGCTCCTGCCTGAATGAAGAACACAAACCTCTCGTGCAGGCTTCCAATTGAACTGATGCATTAGTCAAAGGAAACCACTCTGAGTTACATTTCAGTTGATGGCACTTGTAATCCAGCCTCCAAGAAGTCTAAGCAGGGTCCCTTTGGGAGGAATTACTGTATTTTGAAAGGGACACTTCTGAAGAAAGTGCTTGGAAAAGTAATCTAAATGTGGTTGTTAAAAGGTCTGGGGTGTTTGGAGTAGGGGAAGAAGTGAAGCAGTCACCTAAGGACATGTTTAAAAAGTCGCTAAGTGCTATACCAGAAGTGAATAGAAATGTGGGGGCAAAGAGACTCCTAAAAATGTGTTAATCCTGAACGCAGCAAGTTAGGACTTTGTCTCCTTCGAGACACTTCCTGGTTCCATGTCAGCGTTTAGTGTTTGGCAGCTTTTTCAACACTCCCTGATTCCGTTTATCTTTGCTCCACATCCCATTCTCTTACTGCCCTCGTCCTCCTCTCTGCAGGATTGGATGGGCAGGGTGTAGGTGGCGGTGGTTGTCCTCCACATCCTCCCCATATGTTGTCCATTTAATTCAGGAGCACTGATTCCTCCGAAGGGTGCTCTGCCATGGGAAAATGGACATGTGTGCCTCGATACAGGAATAATTGAAACCACTTTTCTTGCAGAAAAAGCTGGTGATTCAGGGGAAGCAGATTGCGATGCACTACAGCAACCCCAGACCTAAATTTGAGGACTGGCTTTGCAACAAGGTACAGTGCATGTTTTTATTGGAGGGAGTTTGTATTGGCTTCAGTGCTCTTCACCAGCTCAGTGGTTTGAACAAAGTGATACATGATTCAAACCTGCTCGTACTGCTGGTCCGTATGACATCATAGGAATAGTAAGACACAGGAATGAAAAGGTTTTGTAGCTCTGGTGGCAAGGTAGATGGGGTGATAGAGGTGTTGCCCCAAAAGACTGCCCAGAGATTGGGCAGTGAGCTGTACTAGGATATGAAGTCATTAGGTGATGACTAATCTAGTGTTCAGTTCCTGCTGGTCTGCTACATACTGCTGTGCGCTCCTTGTTTGACCCCCCCCCCCCAAGTGGAGATGATTTAGTAAGATGAAGACCAGGCTGTTTTGTCAGGCTTTAACTACAGTTTTTGCCCATAAAGATAAATTGTTTTCCAGCCTGCGTTTCATTTTAATATTGTGCTTTTCAGAGTAGTTGCTATGTGTGGGATTGTGAGTTGAACTCCACGCAGTTAAAAAAAATAAATAATTCAGGATGTCTAGGGAAAAGGTAGCTGGGGTGTTCTGAAAAGCAGCTGTGATAGGGATAAGGGTGGCTTTTGCGGTTCTCGATTATTCTGGTGGGTTTAGCTTCATTGTTACTTTGTGTGAATGTCTAGGTTTTGTTACAGCAAATGCCAGCATTGTTACAAATTACCCAAGTTCTTACTAGGCTTCTCTTGTTCCTTACAGTGCTGCCTGTACAACTTCAGAAGGAGGCTAAAATGCTTCCGCTGCGGAGCAGACAAATTCGGTACGTTACTTTGGTCTCTTTGGCTGTGTTTGATTTTGTGGGAAACTTTCTGTCCTACGTAGGAAACAAATTTCACTGTAGGTCCTAGGCTGGCTTGTGGAGTTTGAGTGAATGAGCCATATTGTGACTAAAATATTTTCCTCTTCCTATGAAGATTCAGAACAGGAGGTGCCACCTGGAGCAGCAGAAGCCGTTCAGTCTGTGGATTATTACTGTGATAGTAAGTTATCTTTGACTTGCTGTATAATGTGAAATGTAAACACGGGTACTAAAATCCTTCCTGTACCTCAGACTGCCCACTGAAGAACTTGAAGTACTCTGGCAAGCCGTTATGTGCACAGCTAATGTCATACTTTCTTTTCTTCTCAGCCATCATTCTCCGAAACATTGCTCCTCACACAGTAGTGGAATCCATCATGACTGCCTTGTCTCCGTATGCATCTCTGGCAGTCAATAATATTCGTCTTATCAAAGACAAGCAGACTCAGCAAAATAGAGGCTTTGCGTTTGTGCAGCTGTCTTCTGCCATGGTGAGGGCCTTACTGATGTGTTGGAGAGAAACAGCTTGTGAATGTGCTTCTCTAGCTGAGCCTTTGAGCTGTCTGAGGGACCGCCCCAGTTCAGTGAGAGTTAATTGACACTCAGTGTGTCAAAGCCTTTCATCATTAGCTGCAGTTTGGAAAGAAGGTGATAGGATGGGAGCACATTGGAAAGCTATTTTCGTAGCAGAGTGCTGTTCTGGATTGAAGGCTAGCTTCACACTTGTTCACAAAAATAATCACAAAAATAATGGTCTGGGATCATATTTTGATCCCAAAAATTAAGGGCTGGGGCGTAGAATGTGGGAGAAGGTGCACAGAATTGGGCTGCTTTCACCTTGAGGAGGGGGATCTTGCTGCTCTCTGCAGCATCCAGTGGGAGGGTGTAGGGACAGCAGAGCCATACTCTTTTCGAGGGCACACACGGTTAGGAATGTAGGCAACAGCCATAAATTGAAACATAGGAAATAGCAGTGAGGTACAAGGGAAACCTCTTAACTGTGAGGGAGGTCAAATACTGGCACAGGGTCCCTGAAGGGTGGTAGAATCTCTGTTCCTGCATATACCAAACTTAATCAACAGTGTGATCTGTTTGGACCCGCTTTAGGCAGAGCGGAACAGTTTGGTTTTGGATGAAAACGGGTGCCTGATCTCAGTCTCTGCTGGCCTCCCTTTTGGAGTAATTTGGGGCAAGCATCTGCTTTATAACGCTAAGATTTTTAGAACGTTTACTATTCAGTGGCCCAGGGAAACCCCCACTATGTGCACATGGGCTATGATCAGTCCCATGGCGCTCTTTTGGGCGTGTACCGTATGAGAAGATGGAGGTGGTCTTAAAGCTTTAGCTGCTTTCAGTGGCATGTATGTGAAAAGGTGGAGCTTTGGGAACTTCTGAATCCTTCTCAGTAACCTGCCTCTCATAATAATGAGTATTTCTCATTTGTAGGATGCTTCTCAACTGCTGCAGATTTTACAAAGTCTTCAGCCACCATTAAAAATTGATGGCAAAACAATTGGTGTTGACTTTGCAAAGAGTGCCAGAAAGTGAGTTCTGATAGCAGTTGATTATTTTCCCCCCTCCCCACCCTGCCCCCATTATATAAAAGATTTGTAGTTGTCACCTGGGCTTTTATTAAGATTACTGTCACTCCAAAGTTTTGCTTCCTTTAAGTGTCTTGTGTTGCATGCATCCTGCTCTTCACTGTGTGTGAGGATAGTGAAAGCAGTGTTTCCTACCACCCCTGTTTCCAGTCCTCTGAAGATAATGTTGTAACTGCTTGTGTACACAGCACGCTTTTTTCCTTGGAAACCTAGTGACTTGTTGACTGTACAAGAATGAATCTAAAGTTCCTTTATTTGCCAAGCAGTGCTTTGGCTCACTCGTTAACAATCAGAATGTTTATAACCACTAAGAATTCCACGTGTAAGGGCAGACTCTACTTCCTTGCATAGGGAGGCACTTTAGAAAAAAGCAGTATTTACTCAGATGCCTGATTTTTGTGGTTACAGAGACTTGCTTCTCCCAGATGGTAACAGAGTCAGCGCCTTCTCTGTGGCAAGCACAGCCATTGCTGCAGCTCAGTGGTCGTCCACTCAGGTATGATTTGGAGGCTGTTGCTCGTAGTCCTGCTTTCCTGAGAATGAAAACATAGAGCATATAATGTCACTGCTGGCCACTTGCTTGGTTGAACTGACCAAAGCTGCTATGACAGATCTGGTCTGACAGTTAGGCTGGAGCCTAAGCAGTGTTGAAATTCTTAAATGCAGTAACCTATCTGTCCCTGACAAAAAATTACCTGCTTGAATTTCAGCCACAGACTGGAGAAGGCAGCACCCTTGACTACAGCTACCTCCAGTCAGGACAGGATGGCTACACACAGTACGCTCAGGTTAGTAGTGGTGGTTGTGCTCTAACCGGTAGGTGGTTGTAATTTGGGCATCTGCTCATCTTGCATTGTCATTCATTTTCCTTTGCAGTACTCCCAGGATTATCAGCAGTACTACCAAAATCAAGGAGGAGTGTTGGACACAGACACAGCTACCATATCAGGTAGTACTTCCGACATCTGGGAGATGCTGCTGTTTGTAATGATAATTTTGTAATAGTGGTATTTTATCTTAGTCTTTATGTTAGTTTGCTGGGCAAAGGGGGACTTGGCTCATTTTGCTCTCAGGATGTCTGAATGAGTACATGTTTACTAGAGAACCGTAACAAATCTGTTCAAGTGGAACCTCTAGTCTACAAGATGAGAGAGCAGCCTCTGTTGCAGACTATTGCTAAAAGCCTTCAACTCCCGAGAACTGTGTAAGCAGCTCTAGACAAATCTTCAGTGCTAGCAGCTGCCAGAGGCCAGGAGTCACTGACTTTGGGAGCAGAATATTTCCTCCTGAAAAGGAAACTATTCCTTGTCTGGTTAGAAAATACCCACTGTGTATCTGTCTCCTTTTGAACATTTATTGGCTTGTTTGGCTGCTGGAGCTGGAATTGGGAGCTGAAACTGTAAACAAAGTAATTTTAGCCCTAGGATGAAGTACTGTTTTACAAATTGGTTGGCTTATGTTATGTTAGTAGGCTTATGTTAGTATGGCTCTCTGTTGGCAGGAGCTCCGGTCACTACCACCACAGCTGCGGTTGTGTCCCAGAGTCCTCAGTTATATAATCAGCAGACAAACTCACCTGACTCTCCGGTAATTACAGCATTAATTACTCCTTGCTTTCAACGCCAGGGTTATGTGGGATATTTGGCTTCGCTGTGACCTTTGCTCTTTAAAGTGGGTGGCACAGCAAAGCTGCTGAGTGTCCACAGGTTAGTCACAGTGCTTGTGGTCATAAGTCATCTGCCACTTTTCTGCGATAGCACTCGCCTTTAACAAAGAACAAAACTAAGTGTACTGGTGAAGAGCGGCTAGCTGTTGTGTGCGTGGTGTGGGCTGCTCATGCCTTGGCTCACTGTCCTTGTTTTCTTGCGCCTCGGTGACAGATTTTCTAATTGAGGTTCCTGGTTTGGGGTTTTTTTCAGACACAATCAGCACCATCTACCACTAGCACTCAGGCACAAACAGCTCCCCCGACTGGTGTAGTCCCTGGAACCAAGTATGGTAAGCAATTGGGAGTTGCTCTGGGGGACAGGTGTCTTGTCACTGTATAGCAAAAGAGAGACTTGGCTTTGGCTGAGTACTCTTATCACTGTATGTCAGTGGTGAAGCTGTCCCTGGAGAGTGTATTCTGCACGGGTAATTAAGAGCCCTTCACAGATGTGTCTGCTGTCGTGGCTGATAATAATCTCAGAAGTTTACCTGAAATGTAGAAAGACACCTGTCTGAATCCGACTGGAACGACCATGTCCCACACTTTAATTTTTTTACAGCTGTCCCTGACACTTCCACCTACCAATATGATGAATCTTCAGGATATTATTATGATCCTATAACAGGGCTCTACTATGATCCTAATTCCCAGGTAAACACAAGTTCTTCCCACCTGTCTTAACTGTTAAGGTCCATTAGTTCCCTGTCTCTCATATGAGTGAAATTAACTTTCTGAGGTGCACAAAATACCAAACGTTGCAGATAACTCTCAGCAGTGTGTGCAGGGCTGGGACTTGACTTCCCTCTGGTATAGCCCTTCATTTTTCTCTCCTTTCCTTAGTTTTCCTCCCAGTTTGGCCCATTCAGGATTATCATTTGTCACAGACGCTGTAATGGAGCTATTTCATTGTGGAGTGCCCAGCAAAGTACACCCAGCTCTGGGCTCTGGTGGGTCGTCTCTTGGGAGAGGCAAAAGGTTCTCCATGGTGCTGTCGGGCAGAACGCCTGTGTTTAGGGACGGAGGCTTCAGCCACTTCGTGCCTTTTGACTCCTTTGTGGAGTCTGCAGAACTTGTTTGGATTCTGCAAAACACCTTCCCGTTTGATGCGGTAGTCTGAATCAGACAGCTTGCTTGGGTTCTCCCTTGGACGCTTAGCTTGTATGAGGTGTGTAACTGTATGATTCTCTCTTCCTCTCTCTGGCAGTATTACTACAATGCCTTAACCCAGCAGTATCTTTACTGGGATGGCGAAAAGGAGACCTACATGCCTGCTGCGGAAGGTATCACATACCAACAAACAGCTACCACAACCACCACCAAAGAAGTGAAGGAGAAGAAAGAGAAGCCTAAGAGTAAAACAGCTCAACAGGTAAAAGATAAAATGGTATCGTAACTGAGCTAAAGTATTCTGTGGAATAGGATAATAGTTCTCCTTTTTCATGACAAAGGAAATCCTAGGTTATTTGGTGGGGTGCATGCCTGCAATTTGCAGGCATTGTAGAGGGCTGAGGAGGGGTGGAGTTGGCAAGGTTCCAGTTCAGAAATAAGCTCTGCATAGGAGGAACACATATGGAATCATGCCAGGACCAGTGGGAGTATAACTGAGCTGTCACTTAGAGGATTAGGTTGATAAGTAGGGTTCATATAGTAAAACAAGCAAGCTGCGGTATCTTTGAACACTGTATACGGGGAAACAGCTGCACTACATCCAGTGTCCTGTGATTTAAAAATAAAAGGTAGTGGGTTGCCTTGTTCTGGAAACTGTATGCAAGATTGAATGTGTGTCGTAGGAGATTGCTAGCTGTGAGGGGAGCTGTCTGAGCAAACCACTCTGCATTTCAGATTGCTAAAGACATGGAGCGCTGGGCAAAGAGTTTGAACAAGCAGAAAGAGAACTTCAAGAATAGCTTCCAGCCACTGAGCACCAGGGAGGAGGAGCGGAAAGAGTCAGCGGCTGCAGATGCAGGCTTTGCCCTCTTTGAGAAAAAGGTGAAGGCGCTGACAATAGTGTGCAGCGGGGTGTGGTGTGGCAGAGAGCTTGGTGCTCATGGCATTCTTGTCTCATCCAGGGAGCTCTGTCTGAGAGACAGCAGATCTTGCCAGAGGTGATGAAAAATGGAGACGATGAAAATCCACTGAAGGTGAGTATGAGAATCCTGACAAAGGTATTCCCAAAGGTTACTGGTAAAGCACTTCAGAGGAGGTCTAGCAGATACTTGCTTTCCAACCTGGATTTCCATGGCATCATCTGCAAAAGGCTGTGGTGGTTACAGTGGTCCAGTGCAAGTGCAGTAGGCTGAGTGACTGAGATACGCTGAGAAAAGCTGTGATTTCTAGCCTCAAGAGCTCAGTTGAGGTTTTCATGTTTCTAAAAACTCTGTACTCAAATTATTGTTTGGCTAGTGGGAACTAAGTCTTGCAGCCACTGTAGTGGCTCTTTCGAGTTGCATTTCATCCTTACTAATGAGAGTGATGCCTGTCCTGTGCAACAAACACCTCTGCAGCCTCTGTGTTCCCTTTCTGGGCTCTCCTCTGAACTGTGGTGACACTGCACTCCCCTTAACACCGTCCTTCCTTTCCAGCGTGGCCTCGTGGCTGCCTACAGTGGTGATAGCGATAATGATGAGGACTTACTGGAAAGAATGGAGAATGAGGAAGAGAAGCTGACTGACTGGAAGAAGATGGCTTGTTTGCTGTGTAGAAGGCAGTTCCCAAACAAAGATGCTCTGATTCGGCACCAGCAGCTGTCCGACTTGCACAAGGTAGTTGCACTATGCTGTCAGGAAGGTACTTGGTTGCCGTAATTCAGTGTGTAAACCAAAGCCGTGATGCATGCTGCTGTTTGGAAAACTGTTCCTTGTAAAGCAGAAATAGTTGCAGGTGGATTGTTGCTCTCCCGGAAGTCAGCTAGTTACGTAAAAAGAGCTGTTGTGCGTTTCACGTTGTTAATGTGAATCTCTTCTTGTTTCAGCAAAACATGGATATCTATAGGAGATCAAAGCTTTCAGAGCAGGAACTTGAAGCCTTGGAGCTGCGTGAGAGAGAGGTCAGTGTTGAGACGAGCAGATGAGTAGCTAACAGAAAACCTGTGCAGAGGATATGTTGAGCTCTCTTTTTACTGACACACGTCACGAGAGATAATCCTTGTAAGCCAGCCCCTTTGTGGGTCAGGGTTCAGAGCTGTCCTGTTGCATGGAGAGAAGTGTCCCGTATCCCACAGCTACTGCTTAGCAGGGAAGGATCCTTCCACCTGCAGCTCAGGGCTGCCAGAACAGAAACCTTTGAGTGGCAGTCGGCAGCTAATCCAGCAGGTGTTGGGGCCAGGTTCTTCCTTCCACAGTGCAGGTTCTGATGTGCTCCAGGGACTTGCATTTGAGGTTCTCCTTGCTGTGGAGCCATGTTTTAGCAGGCTGTTTAGCAGGCTGTTTTAGTCAAGCCATGTTTTAGCAGGCTGCAGTGGGCAGCTTTCTATAATAGCAGGCATTTAGCTTACTTCCGTAGCTCAAAGATGAACAGAAGTGTCTAAATCAGTACTAAATCTGGTTACCTCATGCAGATGAAATACAGAGACAGAGCGGCTGAGCGGCGGGAGAAGTACGGCATCCCAGAGCCCCCTGAGCCAAAGCGCAAGAAGGTCTATGATGCCGGCACAGTGTATGTATCTGAAAGCTCCTCAGCAATTGCTTCAGTGCACAATGAGCAACTCAGTTAACTGATCTCTTCTTCCTGCAGTAATTACGAGCAGCCCACCAAAGATGGCCTTGACAACAGTAATATAGGCAACAAGATGCTGCAGGCCATGGGCTGGAGGGAAGGCTCAGGCTTGGGAAGAAAATGTCAGGGCATCACAGCACCCATTGAGGTGAGTAGAGATGGGTGCTTCCTTGATGAGGTTTGGTGCCTTTTTCTATCCAGAAGCACTCACTGTTGATCTCTTGTGGAAGAAGCTGTGCCATCCACAGCAAAGCTGCCTCTGTTCGCATTAGGTCCCACTCCTGTTTGTCTCGGATGCTAAAGCTGGGGCAGAGCTGGGACTCAGGCAGGCAGGGCTGTGCTTCCTTCCTTCTGAAGTCGGCTCCTGAGGCGCTGTGGCAGCAGGCCTGCGCTCGAGCTGTGTACCCCAGTGCTGCTTAGGGTGGGCTGCCTGCCCTCCGGCTGTTGGCTTTCCTGGGTTTGTCTGTGCTCTGGGTCACGCCGTCAGGAACTGTGTTCTGTGCAGTGTCATTTCAGCTGCTGTTGGGGTGGGGTTGGAGCAGTGTGAAGCCAGCAGGCGTGGGGCTTTGTGTGCAGTCTCATCTCCTGGTGTCACTATTTATGGCCATGTGGGATCCCCGGGGGCGCTCGAGAAGCTGGCTGGTCTGATGAGTTTGTCTGTGGTGTCCGGCATGGTGGTGGGGCCTCTCGCTGCAGAGCTGAAGCGTGTCTCTTCCCTTGCAGGCTCAAGTACGAATGAGAGGAGCTGGCTTGGGAGCCAAGGGCAGCTCCTACGGCGTCTCCACTGCAGATTCATACAAAGACGCGGTGCGGAAAGCCATGTTCGCTCGCTTCACGGAGATGGAGTAACACGCTCTGGTCTACAAAGCACTTGTTAGCCAGAACTGACTGTTAAACTCTGTAGCCTTGGTGGCCTGGCTGTATTCTGGTTATGGTTTAGAGTTGACCATTTCATTCCCTTGGACTGTTTTCCCTCTCGGCATGTCACACTTCCATGAGCAGATTGTCTGAACTGCCCCAACTTCATGCTGGAGAGCTCCTGGTTAGACCAAAGGGGATGCCGATCTTTATACGGTCCTGTATATAGTGTAATGTATTTTGTGTTTGGAGCGTGTTGTCCAGATGCCGCTGCTGCCCTCCAGAGCAGGGGCAGGACCTGTTAGCTGTGGTTTCACACCGTCTCTGCTCTCCTTTTGTTGTATTGTCTGTCTGGTTTTTGTTTTTTGGAGAACTTTCCTGTACATTTTGTATGATACATCTTTGTATAGACTTTTTGAAGACTTTGATTCTAGTTGCCAGTTTGGCTCATTTCCAAAAGAAATACATCCAAAAATGATGCTATTTCTGTTTCTCGGTGGGTGAATGAAGAATAAGTTGCCAATGCTACTTGTCCTTTCTGTGGTTCTGCTTCTTCCTTGATGAGACTTCATCCTGGAGTCTCTCTCCTCCACGCAGTGCTCTGCTTGCCTGCTTCCTTTCGTCCCTCTGCTGTGCCTTGTCCTGAGTGTCTTTCTCACAGCTTCAGCATGAATGCTGGCTGGTGGAGGACCAGATCTCCTTGTATCCCTGCCTGCCATAGCTACGGGAGCAGGAGACGATCAGCAGAAGTGTCTTCTGCAGCTTGCAGAAGCGCCTGGGTGTTACAGCTGGTCCCCGGGCGGGCGGTGGGCTGAAGGGGAGGATGGCCAGCCTGTGGGGCCCCTCTGGGCCAGGTTTCTGTGCTCCACCGACGCTCGCTTGGGCCTCCTGGGCATGACGCCACGGAGCTCCTGGAGGCTGGGTGATGGCGAACCACCTCCTCTCCCAGAGGTTCCTTCTGCAGCTGTTCAGTGACTGTCTGCGTGTTCCTCTGCCCTTGTGTCTTGGGTATCACCCTTGCGTCCTCTTCCCAGGAGCCAAGGTGAGCAGAGAAGGGCTCAGCCCTGACCTCTGCCTTTGCTCATGCCTTTGGCTGTGGGGCTTGCTCGGCCTCCCGGGGAAGCTGGGCCAGGAGTAGCCTTTCCCCACTACTGGCCCTGGAAGGGCCAGATGGGCATAGGAATGGTTGTTTAGGATGAAGCAAGAGCAGTTCCCCTACCTCTTCTTGCTCCAGGCCTTTCTGGGGGTTGAGGCCAGCTCCTTGCGGCTGCCTCAGGGGGTGAGTGAATCCCGCTTTGCTCGCTGCTAAATCTGCCCCTGGGGCGCAGACTGGCCGCCGCCTAATTTTTGAGGGATGCCTGGCTCGGGGTGAGCCGAGGTGGGAAGCCCTCCACCCCACGCGGGATTGCTGCGGGCTGAGGACCGGTGCTGGGGGACCGGAGCGCGGACGGGCCCCCTCCTCTCGTGTCCCCGCGGGCGGGAGCCGCCGCGTCCCCGGGCCGGGGCCGGCTGTGCCGCCGGGGCCGTGCCGGCAGGTGGCAGGCGTGGCCCGGCTGTCGCGCACCCTTCCCCCGCGCCTTGCGTCTCTGCTAGGCGGCCCCAGCGTCCCTGCGGGTCCGGCCCCAGCAGCGGGTGCAGCAGGGGGCCGAGGCAGGGTGGGTGCAGCCCCCCGCGCTCCTTGGGAGCAGCTGGAGCCAGGAGCCAAAGTCGCTGTGCCAGGCTCGGGGGGAGAGGGAGCGCGGGGCTGGGTCCCAGGAGGGGCGGCATCCTCTCTTCGGCTCCCCAGGGGAAGCCGGGTGGGTCGAAACAACCCGAGAGTGCCAGCTCTCTGCCTCAGTTTCCCCCCCAGGATGATGGCAGGGGGAGACAGGCCTGGCGCACTGCGGCGGGGACCCCTGTGCCCTGCGGCAGCCTCCCCCACCTCCCCCCGGTATCCCGGCTGGTGAAGCGGCAAAGTGCTTTGCTGCTCTGGGCTGTGGACGGGGGGGTTTGTTTCCCAGCAGGTGGGCTCGATGGGTCGATAAAGTGCATTTGTGCAGCTCAGCTTCTTCCCAGCCCATCGATCCCCTTCGCAGCGCATCCTCCTGATGAGGGGCGATGCCCCGGGCAAGAGGGGGGCCCCGCCTGCGGTGGGCACAGCACAGCCTTCTCCCGGCTCCGGCTGGCTCCGGCCAGGCTGCTGCAGCAAAGTGCTGCCCCGGTGCCAGGGGCTGAGCCAGCCCCAGCCGCTAACTCCGGCAGAACGGCTGCGGTGCGGAGCCAGGATCGTGCCGTGGGGGCACAGGGTCCCCCCACTGCCTGGTTGTGGGGACAACTGCTGGAGGGGGGGGGTTGCCCAGAGCAGGGCCCCCTCCTGGGGCAAGGCTTTAATGGGGGTCCTGGGGTTGCAGCCCACCCCACATGGTCGATGGGTCAAAGCCCCCCTTCCTGGGGGAAGGCACTGCCGCTGGGCACCCAGGGAAAGGGAGAAGCAGTGGTGTGGGGGCCGTGCAGCCCCCGCACAGCCAGGCATGCCCTCCAGCCCCCGCACCAGGCGCTGGAGCAGGGCACAGAGGCACCGGCGCCTGCCAGCACCCGTGCCTCCAATTTAGGCAGCGCAGCGCTGCTGTTCGTGACTGAATGCGCCGTGGCCCGCTGCCTTCAGAGGGACGTGGTGTCCCTGCCTCCCCAGGGACTGACCTCTGGGGGCGAGAGGGGGAGAAGCCGTGGGACAGGGCCAGCCCCAGAAGCGGATGGTGATGAGGCAGGACTCCCCCTGAGCCGAGGGGAGCTCCCTCGGGCACCTGTCCCGCTGGGGCTGAGCAGCCAAGCTCCCTTGGGGCCAGGGGCACTGCCTCTTCCTGATGGCCTGATCCTGATGCAGGCTGCGCCAGGAGGGTGCTGGCCCACGGCTGAAATGCCAGATGTGGGCTGAGATGGGTCCTAGCAGGGACGCAGAGGGAAGCAGGGCGCTGGAGAGAGGTTTTTGGAGCAGGGCACTGGCAGGAGGAGATGCGGAGCAGTCCCTGGACGGGCAGAGCTGCACTGCAATCCTTCTGTGCCTCAGTTTCCCTATTGCTAAGCAGCAACAGGGTCTCTCCTCTGTGGATGATAGGGGACGAGTAAGGCCTCCGAGCCCCAGCGCACGTGGAGACCCCAGGCTGGGGGGCGAGCGGGACACCCGAAGGGACCCTGTGCCCTTTCCTGGGGGGCAGCAGGGTGAGGGCAGGGCTGCAGCCCAAGGCTCCTCCCAGGCACAGGGCTGGCTGCAGGGTGACCTCCAGGGCCTTGGCACCAGCCAAGCTGTGGCTCCTTCCGGCACCCATAATACACAGAATTAACGATCACTGTCGATCTGGTTTTAAGGTTTGGGATTTTTCTGGCTAGCTTTCAGTATTATTAATATTAAAACTCCCAAGCCCGCTATGCCCTGGCTTTCCAGGAGGCCCTCTGAGCATCGCGAGCTCCTGCGCGCTAATTGAGGCGAGGAAACCGGCCAAGTCGTTAGCGCGAACAGCCTCTCTCCCCAGCGTTCGTTAATCGCTGGAGTTACCAGCCCATGGCGGAGCTCAGCACTCTGCGTGGCCAGCCCCAGGCACGCCTTGCTTGCCCGCTTGGCAGCTTGCACTGTTGCCGAAATGCTGCCTGCAGGCAGGAAAACATCCCTGCGCTGCCAGGTGGGGCTGCCGGAGACCCGGGGTGCAGGGGGACCGGTGTGGAGCGCTCGATGCAGCAACATGTGCTTGGGGCGCTCACAGGAGCTCGGCTTGGCCCTGGGGCTTGGTGTGGGTTGGGTTGGCCCTCCTGCGATCCCCCCCTGCCAAAAAGCCTGCTGTGGCCGGCAGGACGAGCGCTGAGGAGACCAGTGGCCCGGGGCCACCTTGGCTACGTGTGTGCCAAGTGCCGGCCAAAGCCAGGCACCCGCAGCTCCCTGGGGTTTATATCCCAGGTGCCGAAAGCTGGCCTGGAACGGGAGGTGGTGGTTGCTGCTGCGGGGCTGCAGGGGGAGGGCCTGGGGTGGGGGGCGCAGGCACGCGCACACGTGGGTGTGCACGGGTGCGTACGTGCTTGTGCAGCTGCCTGCGCATCCACGCACGCGTGTGTGTGCTTATGCACCTACGTGTGCTCTCGCGCACCCATATGTGCGTGCACGTGTGACTCCTCTCCGTCACCTTTCCCCACTCTGCTGCAGGGGAGTTAACGCGGCTGCTTCCCCTTCTCCCCGCCGTGTCAGTCCATCCTCTCCTGAGCTCCTAAACGTGTCTGAAATACTTCAGAATTGCCCTGGAATAGTTTTCCCTTCCCCACATACGTGATTTCACCCAAATGCCCCACGGCCACCCGGCTCTGGCCTCAGCCGTGGGGCTGTGGCAGGGAGGGATGGGCAGGGCCACGGTGCAGCATCCTGCCGTGTGGCGGGTACCGCTGCGGCCCCCCGGCAGCCTGCCTGTTTGCTGGGGGATGGATGCCCCAGGGGCAGGAGGAGGGCAGCCGAGGTGGGGGGGTGCATGGACAGAGGGCAGCCCCTTCCCCGGGCAGGGGGAGATGGCACCCCACGCCGGGCAGTGCCAGCACCCCCTCCTGCCCCATGTCACAGAGCCCCTGTGGCCCTGGGCGGGTGGCTGTGTCACGCTGGCCACTCTCCCCACCCAGCTCCGCGGGACCAACGTGGATGAGGAAGGGGAGACGTGTCCCTTATCCATTTGCCGCGCCACCCGGATGCTGTTTTGACTGAGAGCCCGTTTCTGGCTTGGGAATCCCATGGTCCAGGTTTCCCTGCTGGGGCGGAAAAAAGGATGGTTTTAATTGACTTGCCATCTGCAGCAACGTGGACCCAATTTGCAGCCCCGGGGGGTGGAGCAGGGGGTTCTGGTGCTCTTGGAAGAAACCAAAAGCAGATGGGGACTGGGATCCCGGGGCCTGGGACCTGCGGCCGCACCCAGCATGGTTATCCCCCTGCCAGGCAGTCGGCTGGGTGCCAGGCCGCGCGCCGGCCCCTGGGGCTCTGCCATGCTGAGCACCAGGCACAGGCAGCTCACCCGTCCTGGGCACTTGGGTATCTTCCAGCGCCAGGCTCTCCCAGGGGAGATGTTTCAGCCTTGCAGAAATGCCAAAACAGGAGAATTTGGAGGGTAAAGAAATGGTTTCCCCAGCAGAGAGCCTTCCCTGTCGCTGGCAGCGAGCTGTCGGTCACCTGCCAGGCAGCGCCGGTGGCCCTGGAGCCGTGGCACGCTGGGCTGGCGGTGGCTGCCACCCAGGGCTGCGGGCAGTGGAGCCGAGCCCCTGGGGGAGAGGGCGAGGGGCTGCAGGCGTCTGGGCAAGCCAGTGCCGAGCTTGATGCAGACAGGGCCCTGGGGATCCAGAGGGCGAGCCGAGCCCCAGTGGCATTTTACGCCTGGGGAGGTTGGCGTGTGTCCCAGACTGCCTCAGTTTCCCTCTTTCCCAGGGCGCAGTGCACACGTGCTCCAAGGGGTCCCCACGCCCCTGATTCCTCTTCCCGCAGGGGCTGGTGAGGGGAATCAGGGCGTGTGATTGACAGGCAGGGCATGATTGACAGCAGGGTGGCGAGCCGCCATGGGATGCCATGTGGTGCCGGGGGTCCCGCGGTGCTGGGAGCAGGTGGTGGTGGGTGCAGGTGGTGCCTGGTCCGGCTCAGGGCACCACACGGAGGGGGATCACCAAGCAGCCCCCACCAAAATACCCAGGGCCCCTCACCCAGCAAGGGGGAGAGGGTTTCGGAGAGCCGGGCCGGCCATGGAAGCAGCGCGACGCACGCCGGAGCCCAGGCGATGGGGGAACCCCAAACCCCCCATGCTGCTCCCTGGGGCACCCGCTGGCCCCGGCCCCGCAGCCCCGGGTGGGCAGAGGGGGCGAGCAGCTCGGGCCCTTCGCCAGGCACGGGAGCGGGGGGAGCCGCTCGCCGTCTCTGCCGGGAGGGAACTTGGATGGGAGACGGCTTCATGTCAGAAACGTTTTCGCAGGAATTTGTCACCACCTACAAACATCTCTTTTTTTTTTTTTTCCCCCTTTTTTTTTTCCCTTTAACAGCAACCAGACCCGGGGGGGATGCGTGCGTGCGGGTGCGCTGGGGAAATGGGGGCTGGGGTTCTTTTGCTCCAGTTCCTCGGAAAAAATTATTTGGTGCTCGTTCCCCTCCTCCGAAGCCTGGTTTTGGGGGAGAAACTGCTTCCTGCAGCAGGAAAAACCAGGCAAGAGAGGGACCGCATTTCCCCCAGCATACCCCACGTGGTCCCCGCAGGGTCGACCCTGTCCTGGGCACCCCAAAACATCTGTGGGCCCTGGAGGCTGCTTAAAACCCCCCACCCCTCAGCTCCATCCCTCTCCCTGGCCCGAATCGGGGTGGGATGCACCCGCAGCATCATTAGCACTCGTCTAGCCGCTGCGGCGGCGGTTTGAACCCATTTGAAATGCACTTGAAAAGGGCGGATTTGATGGGAGGAATGTGACGGGTTTTTGTTCTCCGAGCCCCCCGGTTGAAGATGTGCGTAATGAAGAGCTGTGACTTTCACTCGGGTTATTTTGGGATGGACTACTTTTTTTTCCGAGCTGGTGGAAGACCATCAAAGCGGCGCTTTGAAAAATGTCCCAGTGTATAAATAACTCTGCTGAGAGCAGAATAACGCGGGCTCCCGCGCGCGGCGCGCCGAGACGAGGCAGACGGCATCTGCCACGCGACGTTGCATTATAAAAAGGAATTATTCATCCCTTCCTCTAATTAACCGGGTACCGCTCCCCCACGCAGGAGGGATGGCCCAGCACGGGGAGCGCTCCCGGCCACGCCGGCGGAGCGGATGCTGCTCCCGGGGCCCCCCCGTGTTCCCCCCCGGACCCACACGCCTGCCAGCACCGGCAGCGGGTGGGAGCAGGCAGGCTGGTGCTCCCTGCCACGGGGGAACGGCGAGGCGGGCGAGCTGGTATCGGAAAACCTGAGTTCCCGGGGGACTCACTATCGCCGGAAAACACCTGACCCACCGCCTCGCCATTCTCCCACCGAAATCCAGGCAAAGGGAGCAGGATGGGGGGCAAGCCCTCGGCACCCCACTAGCTCGTGGGTTCCTAGGCTGCGTTTTATGGTGCCTGGGTCTCACTCGGGGCCGCGAGCATTGCGTGGGGCGTCCTGCAAAGAGCAGCCTTTGGTCGCAGATCTGCCCAGAGACTCGGAGATGCATGGCTCAGCCGCACCCCGGAGTGGGTTTTGGGGAGATCCCAGAGGGATGGGAGCAGCAAGGGGGGCCCCGCACCCCCATCCCTGGGAGGGAAGTGGCCGCAGTGGCAGCAGCCGGGCAGGCTCAACGCCGCGGCTGTGCCCTGGCAAGGACACAGCGGCCGGGACCTCCTGGGAGGGAGACTAATTTTAGGAGCACTCCGGAGGGGCTATTTTGGACCCTTTGCTCTGCGTGAGTCACCTGCTATTTCTCGACCCCGCTGGGGCTATTTCCGTGGCAGAGTGATTTACGTGGGCTGGGACAATGCTGCTGCCGCTCGCCTGGGGGCTTGGAGCCCAAAGCCATGCTGGGTGCACAAAGCCCCCGAGCAGGGGGCAGGGAGGGTGCCCAGGCTGCCTGCTGGGGCTCCCAGCAGCTCCCGTGCGGTGCCAGGGATGCCCACAGCGGGGTGGACCAACCTGGAGCCCATCCCACCTCCCTGCCACCTTCTTAGGGGACCACATGGTTGGGCTTGGAGCCCCTCAGACCTCTTCCTCCAGCGCTTCCCAGGAGAGATGGACAGGGAGAGGTTGGAAATGGGGGTGGGGTGGGGTGGTGGTGCAGCTGGCAGCTATGGGGAGGTGGACATCTCCGTCTGGGGGGGTGCTCGGGGCTGAACATCCCATGGGCCACCCGCTCCCCACCACACTGGGCTCCCCCTCCCCAAAACCTGCTGCTTTGGAGCCCGCCAGGCAAAAACCTGCCTGTTTCGGGGTTGTCAGAGCAACGTGATGCACCTTTCAGTTACCACGGCAACCTCAGCGAGAAGTTTTTAAAATTCAGGCAAGGTAATTTCTCCTCGCCGCTGCGATTTCGTTATCGCTCGGCTTGCCGTTCCCCAGGGACGCGGCATCCTGCCTTGCTCCTCCACCAGCAAGGTGGGATCTCAGAGATAAGAAACGCCGGGGCTGGCTTGGGCTGCGAGGAGGGGGAGCGAGCGGGAGCCTTCTCTGCACCCCTTTAGCAGGCCTGGCCCCAGAAACGTGGGGTGATACTTAATGAGCATCGGGGGGAGCAGATCACGAGTACCCTGAGCTTAGGGAGAGCAGATAGATGGGCAGAAGGAGGGATGAAGGCAAGGGCGGATGGTGAGGTGGGTTGATGGGGCAGAAGAAGGAGTGAAGGCAAGGGTGGATGGCTGGTGAATAGATGGGGGAGAAGGAGGGGTGAAGGCAAAGATGGAAGGGGGGGTGGATACCTGGGTGAGTTGGTGGGTGGATGCATGGCTGGACGGACAGATATCTCCAGCTACCAGCCAGATGGACGAAGAAACCACCATGGGGTGGGTGGCAGGCCCTATGTAACCCCTGAGGGTCGTGCACTCAACAGCAGGTTGAGCTGCTGTCCCCTCACTTCTCCCCGTGGAGAGTACAGAACTGCTGGCCTCCACCATACCTTCACCTCCAGGACCTCAAGAGACAGTAGGTCCCTCTCGTGCTGCCCCAGGCCCCGTGGGCCTCCCCCGTGGGAGGACGAGGGGGCTCCCGTAGCACTGGCAAAGCCTTGGCAGCCTTGTGCAATCCAGCCCCCCTCCTGCCCCCCCAGCTCCAGCCCAGAGGAGAAACCCAAGACTAATATTAGGGTTTGGAGGGTCAGGAAAGCCACGGGGTTGAAGGTCCCTTTCGGGAAGGGGAGGGAGGGCCGGGTGCAAACACAGAGCTGCCTGTTCTCCTGCCCGCGCCGCCCCACGGGCTGCACGGCTGCTGGAGAGCACATGGCCCTGCCGAGCCCCCTGGCCCCAGCCCAAATGTTGTTTATCATAAAGAACTAACGAGCTTAATTAGGGATGTGTCTGCGATAAGGTTATCAACTCATAAACACTCTGGTCCCCCTGATGGCAGCCCAGCAGCTACCGAATGAGCTCGTCGTCTCACGCGAATCTGGCTGGGAGGGCATGCGCTCCAGGAGGGTTCCATTCTGCCTGCAACGCTGGTCACCAGGGCAGGGGGTGTGGGGCTGGGAGAGGCTGCGGTCGTGCAAGGGAGGAGGCAGAGGGGTGGACTCTGCTCCAGCAGGATGCCTTCCTCCCCGCAGGACAGGCCCTTGCCCCACCATTAGGTTTCAGAGTGAACACTTACTGGAAGGGGCAGAACAATGCATTCCCAGCCCTTGAGATGGAGATGCCCATAGCAACAGCCGGTTTCCTGAGGGGAGCCTGCGGACACGTCTTGTGGGGACGTGCCCCCCCCAGGGAGAGACATGGCCAGGAAGAGAGCGGAAGAGGGAGGTGGAGTGCGGAGGCTCCTGGCTATGGAGGCGGTGAAGGCTCCTTTCCAGCTCTGTGAGCCTCTCTAGCGAGAATCTGACAGCCCTGAGCAAGGCTCCCCATCCTCGTGGGCTGTTGGCACAGGCTCACCATACTGCTGGGAGCCGGCTGTTCTGTCCCCTCTGCTGCATGTTCACTCTGGAACCTAATGGTGGGAGCTGAGGGGGCAGCTTTGGCAGACAGGGCATTGTCACGCTGTGCAAGTGTACACCAGCAGGGACACGTTCCGGGCGGAGGGTGCAAGCAGGGCTGTGGGCAGGGTGCAGGCAGGGCTGTAGGCAGGCCACCAGGTCCAGGGCTTGGCACCCCCCTGCCAGCCCCATCCTGCTGGGGTTGGCAGATTTATTCCTCCGTGCAGGCGGCAGCAATTCCTGCTCCCCGGCTGCTTTTGCTAATGGAGCCGGCCCTGGGCGAGGGTTGCAGCACGTGGGACGCTCATCTTCAGCCGTCTTCCCCAGGGAATCAGGCTGTCACTGTCCCCCGCGGGGGCTGCCATCAGCCCAGGGGGACAGGCAGCATCTTGTCACCGGTACCTGCTGCAGCGCTTTCCTTAATGACGAGCTCTGCTTGTCTGTCCCCTCAATTAACTCTGCTGTGCCGGCTCATTAGGCTGCACATGCTGAGAAACGCCGCAGCAGAGGGATGCTGCAGTCTCACAGGCGTGCAACGCCAGCTCAGAAATGCATATAGATAGATAGATAAATAGATAGATAGATGGATAGATAGACAGATAGATAGATCTCCCCATAGATGCACACAGAGGCACACGGTCCTGAGCACACGCACGTGCTGACACACGCACACGCATGCCCGGCCATGCACATGCTGCTGACCACGCGTGTCCCAGCAACACCCCCTCCCCGCCAGCCCGCACACCCACCCTCCGCCTGCGCCCCAGCTCCTGCTCTTCCTGCTAATTGCAGGAGCTAAGGGCAACGGAAAGTTTTGCGGGGAAGGCGCGCGGAGCCACCGTCTCTAGACCGGGGCTTTGCCAGGCTCCATCCCACCCCGAGCCGAGGAGCTGGGAGTGGGGTGCGTGGGGCAGGATGCTGCTTCAGCACCCACGGCCCATCTCGGGCGTCTCGCCGCTCCCCCTCCAGCCAGAGGACGTGCGGGCAGAGCGGCCACGTCTCGCACATCAGCCCTGCCCACGGCTCTCTTGGCCTCCGGCCTGGAGGGCAGCAGGTGACGAAAACTGAGCCCCTGCCTGGAAGGAGATGAAAGGCGGCTCGCAGCTGCGGACACCCGACGCCACCTGCCCGGGGTGCATGGGCAGGAGCCGGGACGTCCTTGCTGCCGTGGGCAGACCCCCGTCCGGCGGAGGCGGTGCAGGCTCTCCAAACCCGGGCGCAGGCAGCACCCTGTCAGGAGCTGCCTGCCCGTCAGGCAGCAGAGGAGCCCCGTGGTCCCACCAGCCCTTGGGCGAGCTTCCCAGGACGAGCTGTGGCAGGGAATCCCCCCCACGCAACGGGGAGAGGCGGCTCCCACCGTGCCTCAGTTTACCCTCTGCCAAACGCCTCTCCTTCCAGGTGTCTCCGCTGGGGAGAAGAGGTGCATGCCTGGGAGATGGGGCCGTGGGAGTGGGGGAGGTCTGTCCCGCCAGCCCCCTGGCCGGGACATACCCCACGGCCTCCCTCCAGCTGAGCACCAGCATGCTTGCCCGAGGACAGACGTGTCCCAAGCCCCCATCCTGCCTGCCGGGGCCATCTCCATCACTGTGGGAGTAAATCTGAGCTCTGGGGCAGGCTGAGGAATTTCTAGCCCAGCCACCTGGGACTCGCCCCCGTCCTGCTCCGGCAGCCCTTTCCCCTCCGTCAGCACCTGCCATGTGTGCCCAGTGCCGCCTCCTCCTCCTGGCTAATCCCTCGCTCCATAAATCACCCCCCACGCCCTGGGCTGCCCCACGGGGCTGGGGGCTGCCAGCACCCGGCAAGGGACAGCCCGGCTTTGCGGCACTGGCACCGGCACCTGGGGCGGGAGCGCTCAGCCCCCTGAGAAGGAGAAGAGCTCAGTGACACAGCCATGGCAGCTGAGATGTCTTAGTTGGCCAAGACATCACCTGGATGAGTTGTCCCCATCCCTCGCAGCCCTCCTAGCCATGCAGGCCACCATGGGGAGGTGGCCAACCCCCCCAGTTTAAGCAGCGCTGCCCGGTGCCCCCTGCATTGGCGTCTCCCTGCTTTAGCCTGGAAGCAGTGAAATAGCTGCAAGTCACCAGCAGCACTGTCACCTCCCGGCTCCTCGTCACCTCCATCCCAGGGCACCAGCGAATGCCCTGGGGCTACACAGGGAATTTGTTCCTGCTATTTGCCTCCTGCCTCCGAACCAGGTTTGACTCTGCCACAGGTTTCCCCTGCTCTCGGCATCCCATCCCATCGACACTACAGCATCCCAGGCCGTCTCCCACCTGCCCCCCCAACCCAGCACCCGGTCTCAGCCCTGCGGGATGCCCAAGGATTGGTCCTGCCCAGGAGTCCTGGCTCCTGCATCCTGCTGCTGGGTCACCATCTCCACCGGGAAGCCCGTGGCTGGTCATTACCCCTGCGCTGAGACATTGTGCTGCAACGTTCCAATCCTTGGTGGGGAGACAAAAAACAGTAAGCCAGTTTTGAGGCCCGTGCCCTTCCTGCAAAGCTGGCCGAGGCTTAAAATTGCAACCCTGGGAGCTGGGAAACATGTTTTCTCTGGGTTTTGCGGCAGGTTTGTGGCTCAGGTGACAGCTGCCTGCTCCGGGTGATTCATCCCAATTTAATTTCCCCGCTTGCTTTGGCACCGCTCGGTGCCTCTCGGCCCCTGACGGCGTCTCCCCAAGATGACGAGCCCCCAGGTTGTTTTTCTCCTCCATCCGTTCTGTGGTGGAGCGGGATATTAGGTAAATCACATCCTTCCTCCACTGCGGCCGCCCACCTCCCTCCCACGCTCCAGCCTGGGGCTGCCTGCCTGCCTGCCTGCCTGTCCCAACCTCGGCCGCTTTGATCCCTGCCCCACGGGGTCATCCCCCTCCCGGGGTGCCTGGATGTCCCCCCCCCAGTGGCTGGGCATCCCTGGGCATCTCCTGACCCCCTGGACATCTCCCGACCAGGACAGACAGATCCGGATCCGTCCCCTTTGCTGGGGGTCATGCCGCATCCCGAGTGGGCTCTGCCTCCAGACATCGCTGCCTCCCTGGGCCCCATGCATGCCCTCGGCATGGCGGAGGCAAAGCCCTGAGCCCTGGCCTGGGCAAAGGGAGGTCTCCTGGGGCAGGACCCCCCCCCAAAAGGCTGTGAGGAGCATCTGCATCCCCCTCCGGTGGCTTTTCCAGCCCAGGACTGGCACTAACCTTTGGCGCGGCAGCAGCTCCCCCGGCCCGCCCTCCCTGGTGGGTTGCATATTTTTAGCTGACAAAGACAAGGGGAAAAAAAAAGAGAGAGAGAGAAGAGAAACAAAGAGGAAAAAGGCTCCTTTTTTGTGGGGTTTTGAAAAAAATGGAAATTACCCTGCAGAGGAGGGGAGAAGGGCCAGGGGCTTTCAAAGCATCTTATCCACACTGGAAGGGATGCAGAGAAGATGCTCCAGGCCATGTGGCCTTTGGTGGCTTTGAAGTTCAGGAGGCAGCCGGGGAGGGATGGTGGTGAAGGGCAAGGCAGGGAGGCAGCTTCCCGGCGAGGCACGTGCCGGCATCGGCATCGGCTGCCTGGGCCTTGCTTGCCCCTGGGCTGGAGCCCAGCCTCAGGGAGGGTGCAGCCCCCCAGCAAGGAGCCAGCCCTGGGGCGATGGGGCTGCGGAGGTGCCAGGAAGCGGTCCAGGGCAGCGGGAGTGATGGGGGTCGGATCCTGCATCCCCCCTTGTCGCGCCTGCTGGTTGCCACGGCGACCCGGGAGCAGGAGCATCCTTTCGACAGATTTTTGCCGGGAAGGGGAGAGGCAGGTTGTGCTTCTGCAAGAGGGGAGGGGAGATCCAAGGGCAGCATGGCTGCAGGGGTCGGGGGAACTCTCCCAGTTCCCCCAGTCTCCATGGAGAACCCTTCCACCAGTATTCCCACCGCAGAGTCAGTGTGGGCTCCAGATTCATGCTGGGATGAACATCCTTCCTCCACCCTAGAGGGATGCTGCGGGTGGCTGGGCCGTGCTGGGCGCAGGGCTGTGGCCAGCATCTCCGTCCTTGCCAGGATGAAGGCAGCCATCCCTGGACACATCCTAGCAAGGGGTCTTGGAGCTGAGTGATCGCCAAGTCCCACAGCCAAAAGTCCTCTCCAGTTTCCTGGTGCTATTTTCTCCCTGCACACTGATCCAGCTCCCTGGCCAGCTTCTCTGGGAGGACCCACGTGCATGGAGGTGTCCCAGTTTCTTCCAGCCCTTGAGCCATTCCGGCTGCCACCGCCCTGTCCTCTCCAGCTCCTCCATGCCCGCCGATGCCCACGGCTGTACCACTGACCCACTTACATGGCACGCCGGCACGTCGGGGCTGTGCCGCAGAGCTTCTGGCCCCCACCTTCTGCCCACGTTGCCTTCCCAGGCTCTTGAAAGCCCTTGGTAGCCCCAGAAAATTGGGAGGTTATCTTAAAACTGTTGAGTTAGTCTGATTCTCCCTCTCCTGCAGATGACATTGAGCATCTCCCTGCATTTGGGGGGCTGCAAAACAGCTCCAGACAGCAGCGAAGGGGAGGCCAGAGGCTCTGCACCTCGACCGGTGCTGCCCCTACCCTGAAGATGATGCTTCTCTTGTCCCAGTGCAGTGACCTGCAATGGTCCTCATGCCATCTCCTGCGTGGCAAGTGCAGCACTGCCATGGGGCAGGGACCAGCTATGGGGCAGGCGGTCCCAGTCGTGTCCCCAGCTTTCCTCCAGAGCAGGGAAAGGATCTTGTATTGCTCTGAAATAATCGGCATTCCTAAATTTGGCATGCACGGGGAGGTGTCAGAGGGGATGTGGCCAAGCCCTGTGGCACATCCGCACACTGTGACACATCCCTGCCTCCCCGTCCATGTCCCTGTGCCCCGGCATCGCTCTCCACCAGCCCCCCGGGCACAGGGAGCTGCACAGGATGCCCAGGGCACCCCGCAGGAAAGCTGGGAGCCGGGGCCATCACCCCAGGTCTGGTTTCCATCAGCACAGCCCCTGCCCATTTCCATGGCAACACGTGGGGTGCCACAGATGCAGTCCCACACCATGCCACAGTCCCACGCCATGCCACAGTCCCACGCCGTGCCACAGTCCCCTGCGTGCATGGGGGCCAGAGGGCACTGGGATGCTTGGTCCTGGTCAGGCGCACCGTGATGCTCCTGCTGCTGCAGAGCCTGGGGATGTGCTTGTGGGGCCAGGGGGAAGAGATGGACGAGATGGGACTGCCCCCCATGCAAGGGAGGGTGATGGCTCCTTCCTCCGGCGCATGGAGACCTGCAAGGATGGTTGACCTCGGTGCTGCCATCCAAACCGCAGCTGGGGGTGGACGTCCTGCTCGTCCTCCTGGCTCGGAAACTGGCACGGAGGCAGAGCAGGATGGGTCCCCGTGGCCAGGCTTGGCGCGGGCAGCACCGCACGTCCCCTGCCCACGGCCCCAGGCAGGGCTTGTGCGCTGTGACTGTCATCCCAAGCCTCCTGGGGTGCAGCTGGGGAGCGAAACACCCAGTCCCGGGGGCAGCGCTGGCTCCGGCAATTCCCATTTCACAAGGCTCGGCCTCTCCCCAGCCTTGTGCCCAGCAGCACATCATGCTGCAGACATTAGCGGAGCACCCGTCTGCCCTCCTTCACAAGCTCATGCTCTGCCTGGGGACCCCCCGGCAGGATCTGCCCCCACCTTTGCAGACGGCTATCGATCTGCCAAGAGCCTCGCCATCATCGGGCAAGAGCTGCTCTTCAAACACCTTCACTGTCGGTGCTGGGCATCGATCCGGCGCCACCTTTCACGTCCTCGCCGCACCCCCTTCCTGGACGAGCCACGACTGGGCTGTCCTCTGCCCAAGAGACTCTGCTTTGTCCAGTGCCTGTCTTGCTCTGGCCCCTCAGCCCCCTGCCCCACAGCACCCGCTGCCAGGTGGTGCTGCCCTCCTGCCTCAGTTTCCCCGCTTGCGAAGTGCAGGGCTCAGTGACCCCGGGGGCAGCGCTGGCGCAGGGGCTGGGCTGGGGGCAGCTCTGCCTGGAGGCATCTCTGGGTGCAGGGCACATCTGGGCGGCCAGACCCGCTCTGCCAGGGGACAACAGGCTCGGCTTGTCCCCGCGTCACCCTTGCCGCACCCACTGTCTCCCTCTGCTTGTCCTCTCGCCTCACCGGGACCTCACCCTGCCCATCTGGGGAAGACCCCTCCGCTACTACGGCCAGGGGACCTGCTCGGGCACCCGCTCCGGTGCAACCCCCCGTTGGCTTTCCCAGCTCGTCACGGTGCGAGGCGGAGGAGATGACATCCTCGCTCCTGCCAAGACAAACACGGCGCCTTCCAAACACGCAGGGCTTGGCAAGCCTGCGCCTCGGCCATCGATCACTGAGCCTGCCGCACTCCAGCCCACGACAGCCTGGCTGGGGAGCGGAGCAGGGGAGAAGCAGTGGGGAGTTCGGGGGGGCTCTCGACAAACCCCCCCCACCCCGGGGGCTGCTGGCTGAAGGACGGAGCGCCCAGCTTCATCCCCTGCCGGGGACTGTGGATGTGCTCTGGGCTCCTGGCACCCACCCGCTGCTGCCACAGGGTGCTGAGCAATGCCGGGGTGTCGGTCCCAAACCCCTTGGCACACAGAGGGTGCCCAGGGTGGGGACAGCTGATCCCCGGGGTGGCTGTGCCGAAGGGTGCCCTGCAGCTGCTGGCTTAGGCCCAGGCAGAAAGTTGGCCAGAGCCACCTCCAGGCTCTTACAATAATAAACCCCACTCAGGCAAGCATTTGTCACCGGGGCTGGAGCAGCAAGGGCCCAGATATCCCAAACATCTGCGGGAGGGAGCGTGGGAGGCAGAGGGCAATCGGGGAGGTCCTGGGAGGGGCAGGCAAGGTCTGTCCTCTCCACAGTGTCCTAGGACGGTGGCAGGAGAGCGTGGCATCACCAGGTCAGCCCTTCCAGTGGGCTCGATTCAGCTTGGAGGGGCAAATCCTGCTCCTTCCTTGCATCCCCTGCAGCGGTTCCTGGGCTGGGACGTGCTCAGGGTTATGTAGGAAGCTGGCACCTCTGAGAGCTGCGGCGTGCAGGCAGCCTGGGGGGACTGGGGGTCAGAGGCTGCTCTCATGGCAGCGTCAGGCTGAGCCAGGCTGCAAGTGCGCAGCTGTGGCACTGCTGCCTCCATGCAGCGAGGTGTGCAGTTCTCAGCAGCGAGGAAAGGGAGCAGCCACCCTGGGGGAAATCCCACAGCCGCTGCTCTCTCCTGTCTCCTTTACTGGCCCCCATCTTCAGGGGACACCTGCAGCTGGATCTCTCCTGGGGGCTGGGGCACCCCTCAGCATCGCTTCCCACAGTGGGGTGGGAAGAGCAGAGTGCTGGGATGGGTGAGGGGAGGCCCAGCCCCTCACCCCGTACCCCTCTGCCTCCCCTCCAGCCCTTGCATCCCCCTGCCCTGCACTGCAGCTCCTCCCTCCCCCAGACCCTGCATCCCCCTGCCTTTGCATCCCCCAGACCCTGCATCCCCCGGACCCTGCATCCCCCAGACTCTGCATCCCCCCAGTCCCTGCATCCCCCAGTCCCTGCATCCCCCACCCTTGCATCGCCCAGACTCTGCATCCCCCACCCTTGCATCCCGCAGTCCCTGCATCCCGCAGTCCCTGCACCCCCTGCCCTGCAACTCTCTGCCCTGCATCCCCCTGTCCTGCCAGCCCCGTGCCCGCCTTCCCAGCCCCCAGCCGCAGCGTCTCCCAGCCCTGCACAGCCCTGCCCACAGTGTGGCTGCTCGCCGCTGGCCACCGTGCCCCCAGCGAAGCCCTGGCTCGCCATTGCTGCCCGCTCCTGCCCGGCTCTCCGCAGAACGGTGCCAGGCTGCGGCACCCCGGGGACTTGGAGGGCCACCCCCACTGCCCAGCCGGGCTGGGGGGCACTGGCAGTACCGCGTAGTCGCTCCTGTGAGTCAAATGTCCCTGTCCCCGGGCGCGGCGAGGGGCAGATGCCGCTCCCCAGAGGCTGCGGGCGAGGAGCAGGGCAGCAGAGGGTTAAGCAGCCGCCTGGCAGGCGGGAAGGGGACCGAGAGGAGGGGGGGGAGATGGAGCGAGTTTGTTTAATAGCTGGAGACAAGCTATGCAGCTGTGCAGGTCGGACGGGCCCTGCAGCCCCCCGACCCCTGCCCCCCGCCCCCAGCCTGCCCGGGCACGGCCCCCCCGGGCTGCCCCAGGGCAGGGCAGGCAGGGCAGGCAGGGCAGGGCAGGCTGGCGGGCACGGGGCTGGCTGCTGGGCAGCGCCGCAGGGTTATAAAAAGCAGGAATGCTCCCCCCCGCAGCAGGACGCCGAAGGCAACGCCTGCCAGCCCCGCAGGGAAGGTAGCGCTGCCCGGCCGGCCGGCAGCGGGAGCGGGGGGGGGGCTGGCACGGAGGGCTCCTAGCACCCAAGGCCCCAGCCCGGGGTGCCGGGGGTGCTTTGGCACCGGGGCACGACCCAAAGGACTGAGCAGGTCCTGGGGTCCCCGCGGGCTCCCTGGGGCGGGTGGCGGCGGGTCGGTCCCCAGGCTGGCACGGAGGGGCCACCAAAGGCGGTCCAGGCACCTCCCCGCAGCTCGGCTGCCAGCACTGCTCGGCTCCCTCCTGGCGTCATCCTCCTCGCCGGGGACACCCACCCTGGCACCCACCGGCATCTGCTGCCTGGGGCGGGCGAGACGGGGACCCCTGGCCCCGAGGAGGAGGCGTGAGACGGCAGGCAGGCCGGGGACAGATGGCCGGAGCACGAAGCTGGCACGGGCTGTGCCGAGGCGTCCGCGAGCAGCCTGGGGCCTGCGGCACCGCTGCGCTGCAGGGCCAGGGAGGCGAGGAGATGGGGAGAGAAGGGGGGAATGGGGATGGGGGGAGATAGGGGTGGGAATGGGGACAGGAACGGGAATGAGGACAAGGGACAGGAATGGGTTGGGAATGGGAACCGGGACAGGAAAAGGGGTGGGAATGGGGATAGGGGTGGGAATGGGGACAGGAACAGGGATGGGGACAGGGATAGGGATGGGAATGGGGACAGACACAGGTACAGGGATGGCAATGGGGGTGGCGACAGGAATAGGGATGGAAACGGGAGTGGGGACAGGAACAGGAACAGGGATGGGGACAATGATAGGAATGAGAATGGGGGTGGGGACAGGGATAGGAGTGGCAACAGGGAGAGGAATGGGGATGGGGACGGGGATAGGGTACCAGAGGGGTGGCTGGTGCCCATCCCAGGCCTGCAGGCCAGGGTCGGGGAGATAAAGAAGAGCTCACAGGAGCTGGGACAGGCGGGCAGCCGCCCTCAGCAGTGGCGTGAGTGGGGCTGCATCGGGGCTTCCCATCACTGGTGCTCTAGGGAGAGCTCGTGGTGAGGGGAAGGGTCCGAGGGTCACTGCATCCCCCATTTATGAAGAGGCCCACCCCTCAGAGAGCCTTGGAGGTGTAAAGAGTCTGGGGGCCAATTAACCTCACTGGTTAATTAGGACAGGAAGCCACAGGCTTAAACTGTAGCAGGGAAGAAGGAAGTCATGGGGAAGGCTGATTTATAACGATGGGGACTTGGGAGAGTCGGGCAGTTAATGGCTCAGTTCTGGGTTAATGATACACCGGGTGGGGCCAGGACCCTTTCGGTGCCGGTGAGCCAGGGTTTGTGGGGATGGGGAGGGGGTGGGGGGGACCCGGCTGCACAGCCCTGGCCCCTTGGCAGGTCTCCGGGACCCCCACACCCATTCCGGGGGGCAGGTCCCAGGAGGGTGGCCTGGGGCAGGGCTGGCACCCCCTCTCCTGCCTGGTGTCACCCCAGCGCAGCTCGAGGGAGCACCCGCAGCCCCCCCAGCACCAGGCAGGTGGGGGGGGGCTGAGAGCAGCCTACGGCTGCGGCTGCCCCAGTTTAATTTGCTGCCAAATGTGTGTCACCACCCCCAGAACTGCAACCGGGGGCTGCGAGGCTGCACCAGAGACTGGTGGCCTGGGGATGCTGTGAGCCCGGGGAGGACGGGTGACCTGCCGAGGTGCCAGCACAGGGGAGAGGGTGCCCTGAAGCATTGCCCAACTCTCCAGCTGCAAGGAGAGAAAGTGAGACGGGAAATTCAGGACAGCCTTTGTGTTTGGACCAGACCACGAGAGACTGGGGCTCCGAGGGGAAAATAAAACCTCTTCTTAGAAATTCTTTTATCCCAGGAAGCTCTTGCGTATCGTGTTTCGGGCCATTTATTTGTACTGCTGACTGGGGCCATTACGGCCACCCTCTCCCGCACACAGAGTGGCCGGTGATGAGAAGCCGGCAACAAACTCCTTGTTTTTAAGAGAAAGCCAGAGGAGAAGCGTGAGGGTGAAGGATGGAACCTGCTTATTTCCGAGGAGCCATCCCTGGGAAAAGAGGTGGCAGCGGGGTGCAGAACACAGCGGGGCTGGGAACAGACACCCCATCTGTCTCTTTCTCCAGCCTCAGTGGGTGCCCAGGTGACAAGGTGGCCCTGCCTGGCAGGAGACCCTGCCCGGCAGGAGACCCTGCCCCACAAACTGTCCCCTCTCCCTTCGGTGGAACTGGGGGGATGGAGGGGCACTGGGACAGAGTGGGGGGCTGCGCTCGGGGGGGAATTGCTCCAGCAGCAAGGTCTTCTTGCGGGTGTCTACTGCTCTCCATCCCGTGCCCCTTGTGCTGGGACAGCCCTGGCTCCCCCATGCCCTGCTCCTGCCCGGGGAGCCGGGCTCAGAGGCCCAGGCCCACCCACCCACACGATGGGTCTAAGATCAGGGCACCTTCCCCTCCGGCACCCCTTTTTGTGCTTTCTCAGCATCCTTAACGCCTCGTTACCCTGCGTGGGAGCAGCGTAGCAGAAGGAGAGGCAGCAAACCTGTGGATGGGACCTCTGAGGCCAAGGGGGAAGGTCTTGCTAGGGTGGGGGGCATGGGGCCGAGCTCCGTGGTGCTTGCAGGGCGTTGTACCCGCAGGCGGGGGCCTGAGCCGCATCCCTGTGCAGGTGTTGGGGCCAGGAGCCCCTGCAGAGAGCAGCTCCTGCCTTTGCAGGCAGCACCGCAGGGGCCCCCAGCCTGGGGGGAGCAGAGCAGGGGAGCTCAGGCCCGTGCCTGGCATCTTCTGAAGGGCTCCAAGGTGCCCAGCTCAGGGCAGGAAGGACCAGGGCAGAACTACAGGGCTCAGCTGCACAGCACCTGCCAGTCCCTGCCTTGGAGGGAAGCGTGCTGTGGTTTGCAGGGGGAGCGGTCCTGGGGAGGGATACCCCAAGGGCCAGCAGATCCCAGAGCAGACGGATGCCGGGGGACCGGTGCTGGGCAGGGACCACCCAGGGGCCGGCAGGTCTCGGGGCAGGGGTGTGCAGGGGGAACGGTCCTGGGGAGGGATAATACCCCAGGGGCCAGCAGGTCCTAGGGCAGCGGGATGCTAGGGGACCGGAGCAGGGCAGGGATCACCTGCCTCCCCTGGGCCGAGGGTCGGGGGTCACCGGGGGGTGCAACCGGGGTGGGGGGGCGGCAGGAGGAGCGAGGTGGGACCGGGGGAAGGAGCCCCGCTCCCTGCCCGAGGAGTTGCCGTGTGTGGGAGGCGGTTTCTCGCCGGAGCCGGAGCTCTCACAAAGCCGCCGGCTCGCCCGGGCTCGGCTCCCCGCTGCCTCCCGCCGCCCCGGGCCGGGCCGCCCCCCCGCCGCCCGCCTCGGCAGACAAAGGAGGGACGGCGCTTATTTATTCGCTTCCTTCCCGGGGCCGGCGGGAGGGTGGTGGGCGCCGGAGGGCGACCGAGCCGCCCGCGGCCTCGCACGGCGGGGCGCCGCCGGCACGGAGCAACAAAAGGCCGGAGCCGGAGGTGAGCGGCGGGGGCGGCGGCGGGGCTCGAACCGGCGGTCCCGGGCGGCGGGGCGGGGCCGGGGCGGCGGGGCGGGGCCATGCAAATGACCCCCCCGCGGCGAGCGCACGGGCTGCGGCGCCCAGCCGGGGCGTGGCCGCCGCCGCCACCGCCCCGGCCCCGCCCCGCGCCCCGCCCCGCCCCGCCCCGCCGCCGCTCCACGGGCCGGGGCCGCGGCGGCAGTCGCGGCCGCGAGATGGCGGGGGGCCGCGGGTGCCCGGCGCGGCGCTGAGCCCCGCCGCCCTCCACGCCCCCCCCCCAGCCGCCGCCGCCGGGGCCCCCGCAGAGGTAAGGGCGGGGGCGGGCGGCGGAGCGGGGGCCCGGCGGGGGGGGCGCCCCGAGAAAACTTTCCGCCGCTCGGAACTCGTGTGTGTCGTGTGTCCGTCCCTCTCCCCCCCCCGCCGCAACTTGCCGGTGAAGCGGGCAGGTGGGGCGGGGAGGGGGGGCTGGTGCCTGCGGTCCGGTGCGGGGACCCCTGCCCCGAGCTGGCAAGCGGCACCGGGTGTTTGCAGCCCCCCACCCCCACCCCGCGCCTCGCAGGGGGGCAGTACCGGGGTGGGGGGGGGGGTGTCTCTGCCGGTCCCCCTCCTTGCCGGTCCCCGCACCCCCGGGAGCCCGCGGCTGGGCAGGCGCGCCCCGGTCCCGCTCGGGGCGGGGGGACGGTCCCCGGGGGACACGGTGCAGGCAGGGACGGAGGCTGGCAGGGAGGTCCCGGGGCAGGGGGGGCTGCGGCAGGGCTCGGCGGCGGGTGGGTGCCCGAGGAGGGGGTGCCGGGGGTGGGGGGGGACACACCGGAGACCCCGCAGCACCGTGGGGCGGGTGGCGTGGGGCAGGCGAAGCCCGCCCCGGTGGGACCCCCCCGCCCCGGTGGGACCCCGAGCCCCAGCGGGGCGGGGGGGCGGAGCGCCCGGGCGGGGGAGCAGGGGACGGAGGGCTCTCCCTGGGGACAGGCCAGGCGTGCCGGAGGGCCGGCGGCGCAAAGTTGTGCAAAGTTATTCCCCGGGTGCGAGGGGCCGCGGCGGACGACCAGCATTATTATTTTATTTTATTTCTTCCCGCCCCCCCTTCCCGCCGGTGGCATCGCGCGTTCGGGCGCCGTGGCCGAGAGGTGGGGCAGGCTCCCCTCCCGCTGCCCATCCTGCCTCTATTTCTTTTCCCTCCCAAAACGTTTCCTGCTCCCTAGGCTCGCTCCCGAGGCCGCTGGGACCAGGCGTGCGGGCAGCCCCAGTCCCGAGGCACCCCCTCTGCCCCGGGGTCCCGGCCCGCCGAAGGAGTCCCTATTCCAGCCGAGAAAACCTTTCCCTAATCGCTTCGGCTCGGCGGCACTCGGTTGACCGGCCTGGGGAGGGGGGATGAAGCCGAGCGGGATGTTGATCTTCCTGCGGCGGCACCGGCAATGGCCAAACTTTAATTGCCAAAAAAAAAAAAACCCCAACCCCAGCCAGCCCGGGTGCTGGGGGGGAGGAACGTGGCCGCTCTCCCCTGGAGTTTCCAGCTTCCCCGGAGCGCAGATGACCCTGGAAATGGAGATTTCCCGGCCAAGGTGCGCTCCGATGGCCCGTTTCCCCTTTTTGCTTCCTTGGAATTTGCCTTTCCCGGCCGGGCCCGGGTGCCCCCCGCCCGCCGCCGGCCCTTTCCCCCCTCCTCGCCCTGCGCTCGCTGCCCTCCCCTCCTCTCCCTCTTTTCCTTTGTTTGCCATCTCGCTCCCTGTCTCTGACGCGTACGCCGCTCCATCCAAATGCAATAGTGGGATTTGCCAGAATTATTTCCTAAAGCTGCCGGGGAGAAGGGGGGGTTGGATGGTGGGGGGGTATTTAACTGCAACCAACTGGAGTTTTGGCTGGCGGAGGAACTGGGGGCTCGGGCTGTCCCGGCCCGGCGCTGATGGGAAGGGCAGAGCCTGGGAACGGGTGGGAGAGGGGGGTGGGGGGGGGGCCAGCCTGGAAGGGGACCGAATGCCAGTACAATGGAGCAGAGCCGGGTGTGCGCAGGGGGAGAGCAGCAAAGCGAAATATTTACTGACTCCAAAGGCAAGAGTGAGAAAAATATTGAGCCCCGGGGAACGGCAGTGCCGCCGCGCTCCGGGTCTTGCCCCGCTGCTCGAGGAAGCACGTCGCTGGAGGGGCCGCGGCGGCACCCGGTGCCGGTGCCGGTGCTGCCGCCCTTGTCCCGCTCGGGGCTGGGGCTGGGGCCGGCGTCTGGGTGCTGTGCACCCCGGGAGGGGCCGGCCGGACCACCCGGGTGGGCTGCGGGCAGAGCCCCGGCGTGCAGAGGGCCGGATTGTCCCCATCGCAGCTCGGCATCCCTCTCCAGGGGTACCCGGCGGGTTCCCGGCCATCCGCCCGGCGCCTTCCCCTGTGCCTGTCCCCCGTGCCGGCTGCACGGTGGCAGCTGGCAGAGCCCGGGAGGGCACGTCCCCGTGGGGGTGGCACGGTGGGGACCCCCTGGCGCAGCGGGCTGCCCGGCAGCGCCCGTCCCCGCGGCGCAGAGCCCCCTCGGCTGGGCTGGCCGGGCGCTCCCCGGATGCCCGAGCCCACCCGGGTACCACGGCACGGCGCATCCCACCCCGGGCGTGCAGCTCCCTGGGGACGCGAGGGGCTTCCCACCCTCCCGAACCGTGCCCTGAGCCCCCTGGGAGGGTGCTGCCTCGGGAGGGGGACTTGGGCCCGAGGGGACGGTCCCTCTCCGGGGTCACTGTGCGCCGTGCCGTGCCGTGCCGGGGTGCGTGTGTGGCTTGCTGGAGGCAGCTTGGCGGACTCCGCTCAGTGCCGGAGCCCCAGGGAGTCCAGCTGCCTGGCACACAGGCAGGGCTTTTTTTTTCTTCTTCTTCTTTTTCTTCCTCTTTTATTTATGAAAAAAAAAAAAATCCTTTTTTTTTTTTTTTTTTGTACGTTCTTGGAATAATGAAGTCCAGATTTCCTTCATGTTGGAAAGATTTGATCCTGGCTCTGCTCGCTGTGGCTTTGCTGGGGGCTGGGAGGAGAGGTGGGGGAAGAGGGCTGGGGATGGGACCCCTCTGGGTGCCGGGGCGGGGGGAGCCAGCCTGGCGGGGTGGGGATGCTGCAGGCTTGGGGGGGGCGAGGAGAGATGCTCCTCACCTGGGCAAGGCTCGCCGCCTTGGGTGGAGGAGCGCGCTGCAGCGGTGCTCGCCGCCGTGCTCGCCTCGCCCTGCGCACTTGGCTTGGCACCCAAGGAGGTGAGGCGGGGCACCCCCCGATTCCTGCCCCCCACCCCCCAGCCTGCGGAGCAGGGTTCGGCTGACCCCCCTCCAGGGCTGGCTCCCAGCCCTCCCCAGAGGATGCTGCATGCTGGCGGGTGATGAAGAGCAGGATGGGGAGATGTGGGGCTTGTACCCCCAGAGAGGGGTGGTGGGTGCAGCAAACTGACGTCCCTCCCCCCTGTGCCCTCCTTGGCAGGCTCGGCCCCCCCCGGACTCCCCTCAACCTCGGCGCCCAGGTGCGTGCCCACCATGCCCGTGGTCGGCGTCCTCCTCTGGGCCACCCTGCTGACTCTGGGCTGGCGGGCCACCCACGCCAAGGACCACGGCTTTGCCACCCCGAGGGTCCAGCTCTCCTTCAAAGGTAAGAGCCCAGCGGCGGGAGTCGGGGGGCAGGGTGGGACCCCAAGAACGTGGAGGAGACCAGTGGCACCCCCATCCAGGCTGCTTCTCCTTCTGCTCCTCGCCCTGGGAGACATCAGCAGGCTGGACCCACAGAAATCTCCATGGGGATTCATGTCCCGGCATGGTTGAGCTCCCACTCTGCCCCTCCCCCCTTCCTGTCTGGGGGGGGCTGGTAGGCTGCCCAGTCCCCCCAGTACACTTCCCCTCACGGGTGGGTGGCTAGGTGGCTCCCTCCATCTGGCGAAGCTGGGTGCCGAGGTGTGGGGAGCCCCCCCAGCAGTGCCCCGAGTCCAGACAGCAGCTTGAGGCTGCCCCGACCCCCCCAGCTGGTATTAGCGCCTGGGAGCTGGCAGGGAGCCGGCAAGAGGCAGGAGGGGAGGATGCCAGGCAGGGAGGGGCGGGGGGAAGGGGCTTAACCCTTTGGTACCGGGGCTGCCCAACCCACCCAGCCCGCTCTGGGAGCCAGGGGGGGACCCCAGGGTCAGCTTTGGGGTGCACGTTGGTGCAGGGGTTGGTCCTGAGCTCCTGCCGCAGGGATGCTGAGAGGGGGCAGGATGGGGGGCGATGAGGCAGGGCTTGGGGTTGCAAACCTCAAGGAATGGAACAAAAATTGCCCCTGACAGCACGGTGTATTTGGTGCCGCCGTCACCCTGGGCCCTGCTGGGGCTGGCTGCCTGCTTGGAAGTGTCCCAGCCCAGGGACGCGTGTCAGGAGGGTGACAGGCACATGGAGCCTCGTGTCTGCCTCCCCTTGGGGTCCCGGGGGAGGCGAGCCGCCGCAGGAGAGCTGGGGCTGTGCTGCCTGCACCCCTGCCCTGCCGTCCCACCATGCCTTTGCCCTCTGGTTGCGTACCGAACCAGTGAGCCCAGGGTGCGGTGGCAGAGCCGACGGTGAGCATGGCGGCTCCAGTCCGGCAGAGCCCGGCAGGAGGGGTCGGGGGGGCTGACGGCAAACACGACGCAGGCAGGGCGAGTCTCTGGCGTTAAAGGCTGGTCTCGGCAGGAAAAATGGCTGGTATGAAGAGGCTGGGGACAAGTCCAGGCTGGAAAGGAGAGAGAGGTTCTTCCCTGTGCGGCAGGCGCCGCTTTCCTCTCCAAAAGGTGGTTTTGGAGGGTTTTGGGGGCTGCCAGGGCACTTTGGCTGCTGCCCTTTCCCGCCCAGGGATGCATCCCTCACCCCGGCTCGGAGCATCTCTTCCTTGTGGCCGCGGTGAGGGGAAGCTCCGGCAAAGCCCCGGCTGGACCTGGCACCCACCACCCTGGTGAGGTGTGTGTTAATGCCTGTCACCGTCCCGCAGCCGAAGGCTGCCCCGGGAGTGGGATTAATTCCGGATAAGTGTGGCTAGGCCTGCTGTGCTGCGGGGTGGGGGCTGGTTTGAGGTTGGTTTTTTGGCCCTGGCTGGGTGGAGCGGAGGTCCCTGGCTGTGCCCAGGGAACCTGGGAGTGTCAGCCAAGTGCCTGCGTCGGGATCTCTGGTCCTTCTCCCTCCTGCCTGGGATGGTCTGGCAGGGCTCCCCCTGCCCTTGCTGCCCAGAGGTGAGATTTGCAGTGGGAGAAGGGCTGGTTTGCACTTGCACACGGAGAAGAAATGCCAGTGGCGTGCCGGATCCGAGCGCACCAGGATCGGGAAGGGACACTGGTCTTGCAGCAGAGGAGGAGAATTAGCCCAGGGTCTTCCTCGAGGGCCAGCCGGGAGCCGCATGCCGAGCTGCCAGTAAGCAGCTTTCCCAAGTCAATAATCTGCACGTGGCCTCCTCCAAGCCATGGGGCCGTGAGATGTGGGGTGGCAGTGGCACTTCCTGGCCAGCCCAGCCCCTTCTCTTGCGTGGGGAACTGGGGCTGGTACCCAAATCCCCAGCCCCAAATCCCCTGGGGCGGCTGCAGGCGGTGGCAGTGGGCGTGATGGGAGCTGGGCTGTGGGACACTGGTGTGATGAGTTGGGCTGGCCTGCAGGGATGTTGCCGTGGTACCACGGGGGACCTGGTGGCCATTGATGCGGTCACGGCTGGAGGGATGCTGCTGGGACTGGGGTGCAGATCCCCTCCAGCAGCATCCCTGGGCCGAGGCGCTGCCCAGTGGGACCGAGGTGGCTGTGGCCTTGCGCTGGTGCCTGGGGGAGTGCTGGGGAAGAAGCTGTGCTGGCCGTGTCCCCCCCCGGCGCCTCGCCTCGGCCGTGCTGTCTGGAGCCCCGCCAGCCCCGGGAGCGTCTCTGGGTTTGTTTGCCTTTGCTTGTTATCACGCGCCGGAGGTTTGTCGCAGCTCCCCAGGGCCTGCGTCATCCTCTACAGAGCCCCATCGTCTCCGAGTGCTTTAAAAAAAATACATATAAAATAATGAAGCAATAGGAAAGAAGCTGGAGCCAAGCTCCTTCACCCTGGTGCAGGGTGATGGGCTAGGCAGGGTCATCCCCCGGTCCTCCCTGCCATCCCGTGACCCCCATGGTCCCTGTCCATCTGTCCTCCCTCTCAAGGCTTTCCTGTCCGTGTGTTGGCGGGAGGAAGGTGACCAGCACGGAAAGAACAGTGCTGGGAGTGGCTCCGGCACGGCTCCCTTTTGCCAACAGCTCTTCCCAGATCCCAGCCCGGTGCCGGCCAGAAATAGGGTGGATATTTTTAATCATCTCCTTGCTAACAATTCCCCCCCTTCTCCCGTACACATCCTGCAGCCCCCTCTCCTCTGGGCCTTTCTCCGTGCCGGGGGCTCGAGCACGAGAGAGGTCGGTGCTTTCCTCGCGAGGATGCCGGAGGTGATGATGATGAAGATGGTGATTCATCCCTCCGTGTCCTGCTCCCCGTCCGGCGTGGGAAAAGCGTGTGGGAAGGAAGGGTGGGCTCTCGCCCCGCATCACTGCGGGAAGCCCTCGAGGTCAGGGCTTTCTGTGGGGCTTCAGAGGGGGAACTGCTCCCCCCTCCTGCGCTGTGGCATCGGGAACAGCCGTGCTGGCACCTCTCAGAAAAGCCGCGGCAGAGGTCCAGCTGGGGGGCAGCCCTGGCCGGGAGGGGCCGGGTGAGAGGCAGGGCAATTCCTGCAAGGGGAAAAAATCACTTTAAAAAGAATAAATCAAGCAGTGGAGTCTCCTCTTGGCTCTGCTGCCAGGCCCCTGCGTGACCTCGCTCCTGGATGCCTCGTGCCTCAGTTTCCCCTCCCACCCTGCTGCCATCTCGGCTGGCGGTGGGGGACATCGGCACGCTTGATCCGGGGCGGGGGGTGGCAGATGGCTGGAGAGGAGCCCGGCGAGGGGGCTGTGTCCCCATGGGCCGCCCAGGCGCCCTCCTAAGCTGCCGCAGCTGTGGGCACTGCTCGGTGACAGCGGGCTGGGATAAACATGGGGGGGACATGGGGGGGATGCACGGGCAGGGCCAAGGGCTCGGGGACATCCAGCCCTGGGGACATGCCAGGAGGGCTGGCGCCAGCTGTCCCCACCCCAGTGTGGGTCAGGGGGTGTGCTGGACCCCCATGTTGCTCCTTGAACCCCTCAACGGTGGGGGCGACGCTGCAGTCCCCTGTCCCATGCCCTGGGGGATGGGGACACAGGGCTGAGCCCTGCGACCCCTAAGAGGATTTCTCTGGCTGGGGTGATGGGGGCCTGTGGCAGGGCCCCCTCCACCTGCTGGGACCGGCTGCCGCTGGGGCTGAGCCCCCCGGGCTCCAGCTGCGAAGCTCCATAAGCTCCTTAACACCCCCCCCCATGCGATTTGAGCCCCCCCCCCCCCAAGCCAATTTCTAATAAGCTTGTTATCCCTCAAATTGACGATGGTTCTTCTGGAGCAGCACAGCCAGTGTGGACCTTCCTGGGGACCTGGCGTGTGTGTGTCCCCAGCTCTAGTGCTGCTGGTCCCTGCCCAGAGCACCCCCAGCCGCTTCCTTCCCCGCTGCCTTTCTAGCACGGAGCAAACGGCCTGGAAAGGCAACCACCTTCCCGCCCAGCGCCTTGCCCTGCTCTCGGGGGCTGCAGAAGAAAATCATGTCAAAAAATTTAAAAAAAAAGCCCCAAAGGCAGCGAGTGGGGACCCCTCATCTCAGCTCTTTGCTTTTGCGGGGATTAAAGTGATTTTTCTGAAGCCGGGCTCCTTCCCAAGGGGATTTTCCTGCTGCCGGAGCATCCCCTGGCCCAGCTCCCCAGTGGGGACTGGGGTCACCGCTGCTGGGTGACGCTTGGTGGGGAGAGAGTCCCCCCTGCCAGCGATGCTCGCTGGGGCACGTCCCCCCTCGAGCACTTTGGGCAGGCTTGCCAGGGGATGAATCAGCGGTTTTGGCTGAAAAAATGTGGTTTTTCTTTCTTTTTTTTTTTTTTTTGTTTTTTTGGCCTGCACCCAACTGGACGGGCAGCAATGGGGGGGCCGGGGCACCCGGCCGGCCCCGCTTTTATCCCAAGGGATTTGACCCGGGTGGCCGCGGCACCTGTCCCATGCTGCGGGGGCTGGCGGAGCGGGTGCTGGCGTGGGGCGATGCTCCTGGGGGGGCTGGAGATGGCTGGGGGTGGAAGGCAGCGAGCGGGAGCTGGAGCCATTTCATCTCCCGAGCCCCGGCAAGGCGGCTTCGGTTTCCTCCCACCTGTGAATCGGTTAAATGGGAAAAGAGCTTGGCTGGGGGCCACGGAAACTCTCTTATTACATGTAATTAGCTTAATTACATCATAAATAACCCATCAAGGGGTAGCGGAGTGACGCTCAAACAAATAAGCAATTCTGCTTTCATCGAGCGACCCACCCAGCTCTTTGATCAGCCCCAATAACAACAAATGCTTTAAACACGCGAGGGGACGCATCCAGCCCCCATCCCTCTCCTGGCATCGCTCCCCATCCCTCCCCTCCGCTGAGTACCTGAAAAGCTGCATCCCCCATTTCAAGCAGGGAAAAAAATTAGGGGGGGAGCATCCCCAAAATTTGGGGTGCACTTATAAATTTGTGGGATAAAATACTCCAGGATAGAGCCGGGATTTATCCCTGCTGGGCCGGGCTCCCTTGGGATCCGTGCTGGGCTTCTCCATCGGCATTTGGAGTGAATTCATTCGCCCCCATGGAAAGAAAGGGCTCCCAAAAGGCGCTGCCACTGCCAGCCGGGGGGAGAGCGGTTATTGAATATAAACACGCCGTGTAATTTACATGCTAATTATGTTGAATGCGCTACAAGCCCATAATTAGAAACTAATTAGGTGACAGCGCCTGTAATTGGTTTCGGGGGGTGCAGCCGTGGTGCACCTGGGGAGGTGACCGGCTCGGGTCCTGATGGCATTAACCCTTCGTGCTGGCGCCCTGGTGATGTTGGGGGGGGTCGGAGGGGTTTGGGGGGCTGCGGTGGGGTGAGCAGCACCCCGGGATGCTCGGTTTATTGGGGACCCCCAAAACTTCACCCTTGCTTTGGAGATGGGTGCCGGTGTCTGTGCGGATGGGCGATGCGCAGGGACCGCTCCTCCCTGCCCGACGGGGCGGAGGTGTGGGCAGCTGCCGGAGCTGTAAATTCAGCCCGAATTTGGCTTTATGGGGGGAATTTGGCTCCGCAGAGCGCGTAATCGGGCGGTGCTGCTGTAATCGGGCAGAGCCGAGCATCGCCCCACGTTGCCGGCCAAGGGTCTGACGGGTTCCTGGCCGTCGGCATCGCTCCAGGGCGCAGGGTAATTAAATCTAATTGCCCGAGGCCACCAAACGCTGCTGGGGAGGCAAGTCCCGGGGGGGACTCGGCGGGGGGAGCTCCGCGGGATGCTGCGAGGGGATGGTCCCCGGGGAGGCCACCCCGGCGGCGGTGCCGGGCGGCTCCCGGCTCCGGTGCTGGGCAATTAAAACGGGATTAGGCTCCCGGCCAGCCAGGGAAGCTCCGCTGGTGCAGGGGTTGGCGACGGGGATGCGGGGGGGGGAATATGCTCGTCAGGACGCATCCGCTAACGAGCCGGCTTCTCCAGCCCTGGGGGGGCCCCCCCACCCCGCTCCGTCCCCGGGGACCGCCCCCCCCCCCGCCCCCCCGTGGCTGCCGGGGGCGGGTTTGGGGGCACGGTGGTGGGGGATTAAGCGGGGAGGGTGGGGGGTGGCGGTTCGGGAGGTCAGAGGTTGGGGTGGGGGCTCGCCCGCCCCTCGGTCCCCTTTGGAGAGGGCGTCACGGGGCAGCGGGTCCGTCACCGCCCCGCTTTGGGGGTGCCCCCTCTGATCGCTGGGGCGTGGGGGGCTGAATGGGGCCCCTGGCGGGGGGCCAACGCCCTTTGTGCTGCTGGCCCTGGCCCCTGCTGAACCCCGGGGCCCTCCATCCTGATGGATGTGGGGTATTTGGGACCTCTGCTGGCAGGGGACCCTCTGCCGACGGTGTCCTGGCGCTGCCTGGCTCAGCCGCAGGGTCCTGGCGGGGAGGGGAGGGCGAGGATGGGAACAAGTCCCCCGGGGAGGTTGGACGTGGCGTCCCCAGGCCAGGCAGCAGTGGCAGATGTGGAGCTGTCCCGGTGTAGAGGCTTCTGCCTGGTTTAACCGCCATCCCCGCTCTGCCTGCACTGGGGTTGTCTCTGCCCCAAGCAGGATGGTTGGGCGTGCGGTTCCGGCACCAGCAGCGGGTCCCCAGCACTGGGGACGACCTCTCCTGCTCTGCCTGCATCACCCTGCTGCCGGAGCCGCCCTGCTCTTTCCTGGCTCTGAGCCGCGCCACTGGACTGACACCAGCATCCCTCCGGGGGAAGCCCCAGCAAATTGATCCGGTGCCCCCAGGGCATTGTGTGGGGCACACGCATGCGTACGCCCCTGCACACATGCACGCTGTGTGGGGCACAGGCACACACAGGAGCACACGCACCATGCACACGCACCGTGGGGGGCACTCACCCACGCTCACACACACACACTTTTGTACACGTGCACACACATGTGTGCACAGTGGGGCACACGTGCACACACGCATGCACACACGTGCGGTGTGGGGCACACACATGCACACACACTCACACACGCACACACACACACACTGCACGGGCCAGCGGGGCAGCTGCAGGCCATGGGGCAGGCAGGGACTGGATCCAGTGCGCCGTGGGACAGGCAGGGGACACTGGGACAGGCAGGGGATGCTGCGGGTGGTGGGCAAGCCAGCACAGGCAGCAGGGAGCATCTGGAGCCCAGATGGGAGAGGTGGGAGGAGGAGCATGCTGTGGGGTGGGTGGGCAGCCCCTCCGGCCCCCCATCCTTTGTGCTGGACCACCCCACCCTGCCCTGGCAGGGGGCACCCCCTAACCTCCACCCCCTCCGCATGACCATCGCGCTCACCCCGTCCATCCAGCCCCAGTGGGCGGGCGGACACCCGGGCCCAGGGGAGGTTGATGTCATGTCCCGTCACGCCATTTCCCCGCAGCATACCCCGGCGGGTTTCTGCCCCGTAGTGCCCGGCACGTACTGGCCTCGCCGCTGCAGCTGAGCGGTGCCTGGTGGGCTGCAGGTGCCCCGCTGCGGGGCTGGGGTCCGGGGAGCACCGCTGCCGGCTGTGGGACAGAGCGGGTTCTCCCAGTGACACTGGTGGGCACAGATCTGGCCGTGCCTGGGCACCCCTGTGCCCCCTTGGCATGGGCTCCCATGGAGGCCCCCCTTTCCCCAGGCCAGCAGGAGGGTGGGTGCCCACCCTGCCCCAGAGGCGCTTGTCCCCCTGCCAGCCCCAAAGCCCCCCCCAGGATGCCAAATGGGGGGTCCCCAGGGCTGTGCGAGGCGGTCTCTGGCAGCGCTGGAGTGCCAGGGTGCAGGGCACAGCCCTACCCATCCCTCCCGCTCCCCAAAGAGGGCAGACCCCCACGTCCCCAGGGTGCCCATCCTCGCCCTCCCCTCCCCGCCAGGACCCTGCGGCTGAGCCAGGCAGCGCCAGGACACCGTCGGCAGAGGGTCCCCTGCCAGCAGAGGTCCCAAATACCCCACATCCATCAGGATGGAGGGCCCCGGGGTTCAGCAGGGGCCAGGGCCAGCAGCACAGGATGGGAAGGGACCCTGGGGACACCCATGGGAAGTTGCCAGCCCCCCGTGGGGCTGGGAAGCAGGAGGTCAGGGAGATGTGCAGGCGCTTGGCATCCCGGCTGGGAACGGCAGCTGGCCGCTGGAGCCCTGCCCAGCCCTGCCTGGAAGCTGGCGTGCTCCTTCCCGCTACTGGCCTGCGGGACCCTGCTCCACTCCCCCCCAGGAACGGGGGCTCCCCGGGGACTGCCCCCAGCCCCAGCCAGCCCCAGCCCTTGGCGCCCGCGCAGGGCATGCCCCTGCGTGGAGGGACAAACTCTGCGGGGTGCTCATGGGGCCAGTGTTCCATGGGAGTGGCATCCAAAGGGGGTGACACCTCCAAAGGGGGTGGCATCCAGGACAGAGTGCATCCCATGGAGGTGGCATCCAGTGGCTGAGGGTGGCATCTGATTGCTGTTGGTGGCATCCAAAGGGGGTGACACCTCCAAAGGGGGTGGCATATGGGGAAGATGACATCCCATAGGGGTGGCATCTAATGGCTGTTGAAGGCTTCTGATGGCTGTTGGTGGCATCCAAAGTGGTGGCATCTCCAAAGGGAGTGGCATCCCCGAAGGGGGTGGCATCCAGGGCAGATCATGTTCCATGGAGGTGGTATCTGATGGCTGTTGGTGGCATCCAAAGGGGGTGGCATCTCCAAAGGGGGTGGCATATGGGGAAGATGACGGCCCATAAGGGTGGCATCATCTGATGGCTGTTGGTGGCATCCAAAGGGGTGGCACCTCCAAAGGGGGTGGCATCCCGGGCAGATGGTGTCCCATGGGGGTAGGGTCCTCTGTCTCACTCGTGCCCTGGCCCCTGCCGCGTGGTCCTTGGCACCGGCCCACATCATCTGCAGCACTTCTGCCTTCCATCTGGCTGCCTCATTGCACTTGTGAATATTCATGACCCTCATTATCCTCTTTCACTCGTTGCTCCCACACTCGGGCTAAAAATAACTTCCCAAGGGGGGGATGGGGTGCGCAGGGCGGGGGAGAGGCTCATCCCCTCCCCAGGAGCTGGCTCCTTGGGGTCCCAGCTCCCCTATCCGAGGAGCCACTGGCCTGGTTGGGACATGGGGACACAGGGCAGGAGAGGGATGATGCTGGAGATTTTGGGAGCTGCAGGCTCTTGGCTGGGGTGTCAGGGAGTCCCCCCTTCCTGCCCCATCTCAGTGGGGAGCTCCACTCCCTGCTGTGGGGTGCTGGGTCTCCTGAACCAAGGTACTGCTGCCCCCTCCCCTGGCCACCCTTGGTTGTCCCAACCGGCCATGAGCATCTCCATCATTGTCCCATGTCCCGCGTAGAGGTGGCAGCATTGTGGTACTCATGGGGGGGGATTTGGGGGCTGGAAGGTGGGCACCGTGGGTTGGAAGGTGCCCACCTCCTCTCACAGGACGTCCTCCAGCTGGGACCAGGCTTGGACTCAGGGGCAGGGGTGGCACTGGGGGAAGGCAGGGGTCCCCAGGGTGCTGACGCATGCCCCTTTCCCCCCACAGAGCTGAAGGCGACAGGCACAGCGCACTTCTTCAACTTCCTCCTCAACTCCAGTGACTACCGCATCCTGCTGAAAGACGAGGACCACGACCGCATGTACGTGGGCAGCAAGGACTACGTCCTCTCGCTGGACCTCCACGACATCAACCGCGAGCCCCTCATCGTAAGCTGCCATTGCAGGGCACGGGTGGAAGGGGGGCAACCAGGCACCCAGGCGGGTGTTTCAGATGCCGGGGCAAGAGATCGATGAGCATCGCTGGTGCTGGTGGGGAAGAGGTGGGGCCGGGTGGGATCCCTGGTCTCCCCTGGGCTGGTATCTCCACAGATCCACTGGCCCGCGTCCCAGCAGAGGATCGAGGAGTGCATCCTGTCAGGCAAGAACAGCAACGTGAGTGGCCACCATGAACCACCTTCTGGTAGTGATGGGGGTGTTGCTGGCCAGCACTGGTGGGGGATTTGTGTCCTCATGTCCTACCCTGGAAAAGTCATCCCCTGGGTCCCCTGTAGCTCAGCCATGCCAGGATGGGGTGGCACTTCAAGCTGGCACTGCCACCCCTTCTGTCCCAGCCGTGCAGGTCCTGCAGAGCTTCATGGGCAAGCAGGAGGATGGGCTCCCCATGCCGCTTCCTCCCGCCAGCCAGGGCTGGGCCCTCCGGCATGCCAGCTCATGGCCCGTGCCAACCCCTGACCTGTGCCGTCCCATGCCAATTGCTGCCCCACGCCAACCCATGGCTCCACGCCAACCCATGATTCATGCCATCCTGTACCACACGCCAACCCATGACCCATGCCAGCCTATGACCCATGGCAGCCCATGCCAACCCATGGTTCCATGCCAACCCATGACCCATACCAGTCTATGATCGATGCCAACCCTTGGCTCCATGCCAGCCCAAGACCCATGCCATCCCATGACCCATACCAACCCATGACCATGCCAACCCGTGTCCCCACCCCAACCCATAGGCCCATGCCATGTCCCATGCCAGCCCATGCCCCACGTCAGCCTCGCACCTTCCTGGCTCCTTGGCCCGCTTCCTCCCTCCCCAGCTCTCCCCCCGAGCCAGGGGGCTAGACCCGTGGTGCGCACGCCAGCGTGGGTGCTGGCAGGCAGTGGGAAGCGGGGTGCCCCCGTCCCCTTGCTAGGGTTGGCACCTCCTCCTCTACTTCCCAGGGGGAGTGCGGCAACTTCATCCGCCTGATCCAGCCCTGGAACCGGACCCACCTCTACGTGTGCGGCACCGGCGCCTACAACCCCATCTGCGCCTTTGTCAACCGTGGGCGCAAAGCCCAGGTGAGGGGTGGGAGGGACGGGGGGGTACGATGAACCGGTGCCTGGCCTGGCGGTGCCGGCACAACTGCCATGGGACTGCAGCGGGGTGCGGGAGAGTGGCACGGCACATCTTGGCTCTGCCGGCTGGTGCCGGGAGGTTTGGGGGGCAGAGGGTTGGGGAGCAGTGGCAGGCTGGGGGGTGACCGTGGCTAACGATGCTGTGCTGCTGAGCGGGGCTGAGCCATCTCCACAGACCAAGGACTTCTCTTCATGCCGGAACTGGGCCGCCCCAGCTGGACCCCGACGCTGGCTTCCATGTGACGTGCCCTCCTGCCCCGCCAGCTGCAGCCGCCGCTGGATCTCTGTTGGGGCGAGGGACATGTCCTCCCCCGGCTTCCCATACGCCGCTGGGCCACCGAGCCCCTCGCCGTGGATGCGGAGGATGCCCAGCGCCGCGCCAGTGCCAGCGTTGCACAGGGAGAACCGTGGCAGGGGCCATGCCGGCATGTGCGGCTGTGCCAAGGGTGTCCCTGGATGGATGTCACCCAGCCCTGAGGACTGCAGCGTGCAGTGAGAGGGTGGCATCGAAGCCACGTGCCACCAGGCTGGACACACGGCAGACAGAGGAGCGCTTTCGAGGCGGCCCTGGGAGGGAGCTGGGCTCTGCAAGTAGCAGCACAGGCGTCCTGGGGGCCCTGAGCCCTGCGAGGTGTCCATCCCCTCCGCACTGGCGTGGCGGGTCCCAGCCTGTGTCCTCTCCCACGGTCGGAGTGAGCCGGTTGCCGCCAGCCCAAGCCGAGGGAGGAGCACGGCGCTGGACGTGGAGGATGGGCATCTGCCCAGTGCCCCCCGAGCCTGGCACGGGCACCGAGAGGCGGGTGCTGCTCAGGCTGCACCAGACTGGGACCGGATTGGGACCGGACTGGGACCAGACTGGGCAGTGGCAGCATTTGAGGAGGACCAGGGGTGCTGGTGCAATTGAGGACAGCATCGTGTGTCCCCTCTGGCGGAGCCAGTGGCTGCGTGGCAGGGACAGGGGGTCCCGGTGACCCCCGCGGTGCCAGTAGCTCCCCCCGTGCTGTGGCTCGGCACTGGGGCGTCGCTCCTCTGCGCGGGGCACTGCCAGCTGGGTGGCAGGTGCCAGCGTTGCATCCCCAGGCGTGAGCCCAGCCTGGCTGGCTGTGGGCAGCCGTCTCTCCGCTCTCTCCTGCCCTGCACCGGGGCACCCCAGTTCTGTGGGAGAGAGCAGGATCCGTCCTGGAGAAGCTCCTGCTGGAGGCCAGCCCAACCCGGAGCATCCGGGGACCCCTGCCGGCACCCCTGCTCCTGGGGTCCCCCCACCCGTCCCCGCCCCGGGGGGTCCTTCTCCCCCCCGCCGGCGCTAACTCTCTGCCCTGCTCCTTTTCCCCAGGGGTTTCCGCCGAGCCAGCCGGGAGGCCCAGAAAGCCGATCCGCCGACAGCCCCCTCAGCCCGAGACCAGCACAAAGCAAGGTGGGAACCGGTCTGGGAGCCCGCCGCAGCTGTGCCCACCTCTCCCGTGGGCCACGCCAGAGCCGTGGGCTCCTTCTCCTTCCCACCGGCATGCTTCCGACCCCCAGGCTGGGCGCCCCGTGCCGTGGGCATCCCCGCTGTCTCCTTCCCTCTCTGCACAGCATCCTTCGGCCACCAGCCCGGTGTCTCCGCTTTCCTTCTCTCACTAACTCCTTCCTCCCAGGCTGTGCACAGGTCCTCCACGGCGGACACTGTCAGGGACAGTAGATCCCCCTGCCCCGCCGCCGGCTTTGCCTGACTCCAGGCTTGCGGTGTCCCCTGGAAGCGGGGCCACGTGTCGGCAGAGCCGTGGGGCTCCGGATAGCTCAGGGGAGGATGCCAAGGAAGGCGATGTGCAGGAGGTGTTTTGGTAAAGTCTACAAAAACATCGCTGAGCAGCTGCTTCACCCTGCCCCGGGAGGGGCTCGTGTCAGCCCAGCGGGCAAGCAGGCTCAGGGAGGCAACGGCGGCCCCGGCTTCTGGGAACACCCAGCGCCCAGCCCGCCCTGACAGTGTCACCCCCTGAGCCTCTCCCCTCCGGACTAACGTGGGTCGGTGCATGGGCTGGGGACCGTGTGGGGTGCGGGCACCCTGCAGCAGCCTGGGGCTCCCCCCTACCCGTCCCTCTGGCCCCGGCCCCTCTGCTCCATGGGCAGGCGGGCAGAGGGCGATGCTCGGCTGCGAGTGTCTCGCCGGCTGCGGGCAGCTCCTGCTGCCAACTTCCCCAGTGCCAGCTGGGGAAGCACCGTTGCCATTTCAGCACCCTCGGGCCCCCCAGGTTCCTCCCTCCCTGCCAGATCTGGTCCCAGCATCCGTGGGGAGAAGCTCCCTGGTGCGGCTCCCCACGCCCCGAGCGGGGGCTCACTGGGGGCTGCCGGCACCCGCTTTCCAGCAGCTCCAATGCACTTCAAGGTGCATTAGCCAAGCAGCAGTGCCAGCACTGCGACAGCTCGTGGGTTGCCCGGCTGGGAGCGTGAGGTGGTGCGGCCAGGGCTAGGGCTGTGCTGGAGAGCCAGGTTGTCCCTGCGAAGGGTTTGCCCAGCTCGGGAGCGGGGCCGGCGCCGGGCAGAGGCATTTGCGATGGTGACAGTGGGCGCAGGCGGCATGGTGTGGCGATGGAGACGGCGGAAGCACGGCCGTTCCCATCTCTGGGGCTAGGTGCCCCAGGAGGAGCTGGTGCCAGCAAACCCTCCCGTGGGAGATGCGTGCGGTGAGCATCCCAGCTCCCCACTCCTCCTGCTCTTCGCGTGGCTGTCACTGTCTGTCACCCTGGCATCAAAGCCAGGGCACAGGGCCAGTGGGCAGGTCCGCCAGCCCGATTTGGTTGCCTGAGGTCCCCCCCGGTGCCCAGGCTCACCATGGGTGCTGCCGTGCTGCTGCTTCATCCTGGCTCCGGGGGTCCAAATGCCGGGGGTGAGGGGTGACCTGGCTGGGCCAGCACGGCCCTGCCTGCCCCCAGCCGGCACTGGCAGAGGATTTTGCGTGCGTCTCTGGAGGCAGCGTGGGTCTCGCCCTGGCCGGGGACGCGTGACGGTGCTGGGGATGGCCACAGGGAAGGCAGAGGCGACGGCGGGAAGACGGCTCCTAACGGCATGGGGCGAATCCCCCGGAGCAGGCGCAGCATCTCACTGCGATGCCACCCCCCAGCACCCACTGGAAAACGGGAGGAGTGCGGTGGGTCTGGCAGCCAAGCCGTGCCGAGCTGCACCGCTGGCCGGACCCCGCCCGCTGAAGCTGCCAGAGCTGCGTGACCTGGAGCCGGCAAGCGGCACCCCACAATGTGCAGCACGGCCGGCCAGAGCGAAGAGGCGGCCAGAGGGAGATGTTTGCCCAGAAGCGGGCGTGGGGGATGGATGCCCCATTTCAGCCTGGTGGCTCGGCCAAGTCTCCAAGCGCTGGAGGGCACGGAGAAGCACCCAGCAACGTCGGAGGAGTAGCTCGCAGGGGCTTCAGCTTCTCAGGAGACCTGCAGGCCCCCGGTGTCGTCCATCCACATCCGTCCTCACTGCTGGGCTCCATCGCGGAGGAGGCTGCTTCTCCCAGAGGGCTTTGGAAGGTGCCACGGGGATGGAGGGGTGAAAGTGTAACCAGCTCCCCCGTTTGCTTCCTTCTCCAGGATTATATCTTCTACCTGGAGCCGGACAAGCTGGAGTCGGGCAAGGGGAAGTGTTCCTACGACCCCAAAGTAGACACTGTCTCTGCGTTAATAAGTGAGTCCTGTAGCTCCCCGGGGCCGGCGCTGCCTGCATTGGGCAGAGGGAACACGCAGGCAAGGTGGGACAACTGCTCTCAGAGTCTTCCTGCGTTGCCCAAATATCCCCAAGGAGTCGGGCTCCTGCCCCTGCCACCCCTGCCCGCTCCAGCCGTGGATGGCCGGGCACCCGGGATGCTCAGTCCTTGGGTACCTGGCCCAGCGGAGGTGGGGGTCCTGGTTGCAGACCGGTGCCAACCTCCCGAGCTCTCTGGGACGTCCACAGGCAGTGGCTTTTGGTTGCCTGGTGGCTACTGGCGGGGGCTGGGGCTGGATGGAGCCCAGGGCGGTGGGAGACGGTGGGTGGACAGGACTAGGTGGGAGCCCCTGGCTGATCTCTGCCCTCTGCAGATGAAGAGCTCTACGCTGGCGTCTACATTGACTTCATGGGCACGGACGCAGCCATCTTCCGCACCATGGGCAAGCAGACGGCCATGAGGACAGATCAGTACAATTCACGCTGGCTCAATGGTGAGTTCAGGGTGTCGTTGGCCCAGGTTCCCTGGGGACCCCACGGCTCCAGCCCTAGAGATGAGGCCTGTCGTGTCATACTGCGTCCTTCTCCCAGGACAGAGACAGTAGCCAGCACGGGCAGGTGGATGGGTGGTCGTGTGGGATGGATGGATGGGTGGGTGGATGGTTGACAGTTGATGGATGGGTGGACAGATGGGTGGACAGATGATGGATGGATGGGTGGATGGATGGAGAGGTGGATGGAGGATGGATGGATGGACGAATGGATGGATGGGTGGGTGGATGGATAGATGGATGGATGATGGATGAATGGATGGATGGAGAGGTGGATGGAGGATGGATGGATGGACGAATGGATGGATGGGTGGGTGGATGGATAGATGGATGGATGATGGATGAATGGATGGATGGGTAGGTGGATGAATGGATGGATGGATGACGGATAGATGGATTGATGATGGGTGGACGGACGGATGGATAGAAATCTAGGGCAGATGTGCAGAGGGATAGCTGCGTGGGGCACGGTGACAGACGTGCCAGGGGCTTTGCTGGGCGGCGGGAGCAGCCAGCTAGCGAAACATGGGGCTGGCTGTGCCGGAGTCCGTGCGTGGGTTTCTGCAGGGCTGAGATGTCAACCATGTCGCCTGCAACCAGTGACCCCGAGCGCTCATCCTGTCCCCCTCGGAGCACCCCTGCCCACGGGGCAGCAGCTGAGTAAACAGAGCAGAACAGATGGGCTGATCCTGCCGGGCCGGGGAGCCGGCGGGGCGGTAACCCGAAGAGGGGGAGCTGTCAGCGCAGGCTGGGCACCGGCTGATGGATGGCAGGGAGAAGCTTCCTGAGAAACTTCCAGGCTGTGTGGTTCCTCCCTGGGGGGAAGACCAGTTCCCACTGCCCTGCTCATAGAGCTGCTGGAGCCCTCCACCCCGTGGACCTCAGGGATGCTCCCAGGGACCTCGGGGACGCTCTGAGCCCCTCCTGGAGCACCGGTGCCCACCAGAGAGACCCGGTTCCTCAGCCCCCCTCTGCAGCTCTGGTCCAGACCCAGCTCTCGCCCTGTGACTGCAGCAGTGCTTTTCCAGGAGTGGGGCAATGCCGGAGGAGAGGGGGCTCAGTATCCCGCCATGGCACGGGGCAGGGGTTGCCTCTGGGCTGACGGTGCCGTGCCGTGCCATGCCATTCCAGACCCAGCCTTCGTCTGCGCCCAGCTCATCCCCGACAGCAGCGAGAGGAACGACGACAAGCTCTACTTCTTCTTCCGAGAGAAGTCGGCCGATGCCCCCCTGAACCCTGGGGTCTATTCCCGCATCGGGCGCATCTGCCTGGTAGGTGGAGTGGCGGGCAGGCAGGGAGCGGGCAGGGGGGCAGGCAAGGCTGAGCGCAGGGGTCCCTCCATTGCAGAACGACGACGGGGGCCACTGCTGCCTCGTGAACAAGTGGAGCACCTTCCTGAAGGCCCGGCTCGTCTGCTCTGTGCCAGGACCCGACGGGATCGAAACACACTTTGATGAGCTCCGTGAGTGGGCGAGGGGGGGGGCGGGGGCCTTCTGCACCCCTGTGGGCTTGGGGGGCACCCTGGGGAGGGCTGGGGACCCCCTTGCTCCCCCCCACTTCTTACCTCTCCCACACGGAGCTGCTCTCCCCCTGCCGTGGCGTCCCTGGGCACGAGGGGGTCCCACCTCCCCCATGGTGACACCCCCATCTTTCTGTCCCAAGAGGACGTCTTCATCCAGCAGACTCAAGACACCAAGAACCCTGTTATCTACGCCGTGTTCTCCGCTTCGGGGTGAGTGCTGACCCTCCCGGCACAGAGCAGCGGAAGGCGGACCCCCAGCTGGGTGGGAGTCCCGGTGATGCCGCAGTGGCGGGCAGCACCAAGCCAGAGGGTGGCAGCAGGTCCTTCCTCCCAGGTCGGTCTTCAAAGGCTCTGCGGTCTGCGTCTACTCCATGGCCGACATCCGCATGGTCTTCAATGGGCCCTTTGCGCACAAGGAGGGACCCAACTACCAGTGGATGCCTTACACGGGCAAAATGCCCTACCCCCGTCCGGGCACCGTAAGTACCCCCCGGGCACGCGCGGGGAGGTGAGCCGGTGCCTGCCGGGCAGCTGGCACCCTTGGACCCGTGCCCAGATTCCGGGTCACTGAGCACTGATGACATTTGTGCCGCAGTGCCCCGGGGGAACGTTCACCCCGTCCATGAAGTCGACCAAGGACTACCCTGACGAAGTGATCAACTTCATGCGTGCGCACCCGCTGATGTACCATGCCGTCTACCCCACCCACCGCCAGCCGCTGGTGGTCCGCTCCAACGTCAACTACCGCTTCACCACCGTGGCCGTCGACCAGGTGGATGCGGCAGACGGGCGCTATGAGGTGCTTTTCCTGGGCACAGGTACCCACGCCGCGCACCGCGGGGAATGCAGCATGCTCCGGCGCGGCCCCGGAGGGCGTGGGCACCACCAGAGCTGGCCAGAGCACGGTGCCCTCCACCATGCTGGAGCGGGGCAAGGGGCTGAGACCCCCCCTGAGATCACTGCCCCTCCTCGAGGCTCCAGCCTGGTCCTTCCCCTGCCCCGGTCCCCATCCCACGGACCCCACCATCCAGCCTGGTCCTGCCCCTAGCCCAGTTCCCGTCCCCAGGGCCAGCGATGCAGCATGATACCTTCCATCCTAGGGATGCCACCATCCAGCTTGGTCCTCTCCCTGCCCCAGTGCCCATCCCAGGGGCCCCACCATCCAGCCTCATCCTTTCCTGACCCCAGTGCCCATCCTACGGGCTCTGTGATCCCATTGCCCATCCTAAGCCCACCGTCATCCAGCCTTGTACTTCCCCTGCCCTGTTGCCCATCCTGGAGGCACCAGCATCCTGCCCTGTCCTTCCCCAGCCCTGGCGCTCATCCCAGAGGCACTGTTGCCCAGCCTGGTGCTCCCCCTGCTCTAGCACGCATCCCAGAGCCCCCGTGATCCATCCTGGTCCTTCCCCTGCCCCCGTGCCCATCCCCAGCTGCTGTCCCCACCCTGCCCTGGGTGCCGGCAGTCCCTAGCCACAGGCGGTGACCTGAGCCGGTACGCTGCACCCCAGGCACAGTTACCCGCTGCGGCAGGAAAGAGATGGGGATGGGCTTGGCGGGATCCTTCCTCTCCCCAGCCCCAGCAGGGACCCCCTTCCCAGGAGGGGAGGGCGCGGGTGCCCGGGAGTGGCACTGAGCACCCGGGCACCGTGGTGTCTTGCAGATCGGGGCACCGTGCAGAAGGTCATCGTGCTCCCCCGGGATGACATGGAGACGGAGGAGCTCATGCTAGAGGAGATCGAGGTGTTCAAGGTAGGGGTTGTCCTGTCCTCCACCCTCCGCTGCGTGTCCTCGACCCAGCCAGCCAGCCCCTGGGGATGTCAACCAGCCCCTGGGGACATCAGCCAGCCCCTTGGGACACCAGCCAGCCCCTTGGCCAGCTCTGGAGAGACCCCAAGATATTGGTCTTCCTATCTGCTGCCCCCTCACCTTTCCCCCTGCCCACCCCTGCTGCCTGGGGGGGTCTGGGGTGCCCACCCCGGGGCTGCGGCGTCAGGCCTGGCGCTCACCCCTCCATCTCCTTTGCTCCTGCTCCTGTCTAGGTGCCAGCACCCATCAAGACGATGACCATCTCCTCCAAGAGGGTGAGCCATGGCGCGTGGCAGGGGGCTGGGCAGATCCCATCACGGCCCCAGCCGCAGCACTGCCCAGCATGACCACAGCACCAGAGCGGGAGGCACATGGGCGGCCCCAGGGCAAGCTGGCTCCGGTGGCCCTGGGTGGCTCTGGTGTCTCGGCCAGTCCCAGTACTGGGAGGCTGCAGCTCATTCTGGGGGGTCCTTGCAGGGTGGGGACGAGATGACATCTCACCCTGTCCTCTTTGTCCCCCCAACAGCAACAGCTGTACGTGTCCTCGGCCGTAGGCGTGACCCACCTGGCCCTGCACCGCTGCGACGTGTACGGGGAAGCCTGTGCCGACTGCTGCCTGGCCCGGGACCCCTACTGCGCCTGGGACGGCAGCGCCTGCACCCGCTACTCCACCTCCTCCAAGAGGTACGGGGAGCCGGGGGAGAGCGGCAGGGAGGGACCCCCGGCCCCAGGCTCCCCCGCTCACCTCCCACCTCCCCACAGGCGGAGCCGGCGGCAGGATGTCCGGCACGGCAACCCCATCCGCCAGTGCCGAGGCTACAACTCCAACGGTGAGTGAGGTCTGGGGCACAGCCCTGCAGCACACGGGGGGACCTGGGGGGCGTGCCGAGGGCAGGGGGCAGGACGGTGTGGGCAACGGCCAGAGGGGGACATGGGTGGATGGATGCCTTGGTGGGCTGATGGTTGTGTGGGTGGATGTGCGGGAAGAGGGTGAGCACAGATGGATGGATGGATGGATGGATGGATACCTTGGAGAGGAGGATGAACATGGGTGGGTGGATGGATGGATGGATGGGTGGATACACTGGGGAGGAGGATGAGCATGGATGGGTGTGTCGGTGGATGGATGGATGGATGGATAGAAGAATGGATGAGTTGATGAAAGAATGGATACATTGGGCATGAGGATGAGCACGGATGGGTTGGTGGGTGGGTGGATGGATGGATGGATGGATACATAGGGGAAGAGGATGAACATGGGTGGTGGGTGGATGGATGGATGGATGGATACATAGGGGAGGAGGATGAACATGGGTGGTGGGTGGGTGGATGGATGGATGGATACATAGGGGAGGAAGATGAGCATGGATGGATAGAGGGATACATTGGGTATGGAACATGGATGGATAGATGGATATGTTGGGGAGGAGAATGAGCAGATTCAGATGGGGGGATAGAAGGACGGAGGGGTGGATGGACACCCTTGTGGAAGCATGGCTACACTAGAGGAGGAGCACACTTGCTGGGTGGCTGGGGAGCAGGCAGACCTGTGGCTGGAGGTGTACAGGAGCGTTCCCTTGGAGAGCAGGTGGGCTGGGCAGGAGGGCAGCGGGGCAGGGGGCACGGAGGCGCGCGTGTGACCTGGCTGCCCGTGGCCCACCCCTGCAGCTAACAAGAACGCGGTGGAGGCCGTGCAGTACGGGGTGGAGGGCAGCACCGCCTTCCTGGAGTGCCAGCCCCGCTCACCCCAGGCCAGCATCAAGTGGCTGCTGCAGAAGGACAACAGCGACCGGCGGAAAGAGGTAGGGCAGGGTGCTGCGCCGGGGGGGCCGGGGGGGCCGGGTGCCAGCCGGCTGAGCCGTGCCGCCTTTCTCCCCCCAGCTGCGGGTGGAGGGCCGGGTGCTGCGGACGGAGCAGGGCTTGCTGCTGCGCGCTCTCCAGCTCTCCGACAGCGGCCTCTACTCCTGCACCGCCACCGAGAACAACTTCAAGCACACGGTGACCAAGGTGCAGCTCCGCGTCCTCAGCAGCCGCGCCGTCCACGCCGTGCTGGTCCAGGCGGAGACCCCCCCCGGCCTGCCAGGTGCCCCCACTCCCCGCTACCAGGACCTGCTGCAGCTCCTCACCCAGCCCGAAATGGGACTCCTGGACCAGTACTGCCAGGGCTACTGGCGGCACACGGCCGCCAGCCCCCCCCAGCCGCTGGCTGGCCTCAAAGCCAAGGAGCAGCAGGACCAGAAGAAGCCTCGAAACCGCCGGAATCACCAGCCAGAGACCTATGGGCATACATGAAACCATCATCAGGGACTTTGCTAGCACAGTGGTCTATTTTTCCCCCCTTTTAATATTAAAAATATCTATAAATAAATATATATATATATATACATCCACGCACACACGCACGCAGACACACGCGCTCCGCCCTCCCGCGGGAGACAGTATTTATTTGTAGGTTGTACGTAGTCACGGGGGCGATGCAACCCCCACCTCCCGGCCCCAGGGAGGAGCGGGGACCCCCACGGTGGCCGCAGCCAGCATCGCTGTCTCCCCGCCCCACCCCGGGACCCCAGGATCCTGGCATGTGGGGACTGCCAGGCATCGCGGCCGCTGCCTCTCCACAGCTGGGTCACCGCACCGTGCCAGGGGCTGGAGGTGGTGGTCCCGGTGTGGGAGGGGGTGATGGCCTAGGGGTGGGGACGAACTCCAGCCAGGGGGGATGAGGCAGGGGTAGAGGTGGCACCAGACAAGGTCTGCCCTCCACAACCTGGGCAAGGCCCTTGCAGCTTTGTGCCTCAGTTTCCCCACCTGGTTATTGGGGAGCAAGTGCTTTCCACAGGGAAGCTGCAGACCATCAGGCAAGCCTAGGAGAAGGGGGCTGTGGGGCCAGGGTACGCAGCCCTGTCCCCCTGCTCCGGGGGCTTGGCGGGGGGGGGGGGGGGAGACAGGACCCTCGAGACCAGCCCCAGGTGTCCAGGCCATGGTGGGGGCTCGGCTGGGGTCTTTGGGTGGGGAAGGGAAGGAGAAGGGGCTGTGCCAGGGTAAAACCTCAGGCAGCCACCGGCGCTCAGTGGTGTCGGCAGCCATGGGTGTTTGGGGCACTCAGCCCATCAGCCACCCCCTCGGGGCAGCCCGGCGGGTGTGGGGGCTTGTAAATAGTTGTACATGGGGAGCGCAGGGGCGGCTGGGGCCAAGCAAGTGCCCCCCGCTGCGGCCGGGGGCACCCCCAAATAAACACTGGCTTTGGGACGGATGCGGGCGCCTGCGTGTGCTCTGTTGGGGACGGGGAGTGGGCAGCCAGGGGCTGGTGCCTGGCCCCGTCACGTAATCCCCTTAACTCTGCCCCTGAGCCCTGCCGGGGGTGCAGAGGGCTGGGCTGGAGCCAGGCGGGGAGCTGGGGGGCCCTGGGGGAGCACTGGGAACACTGGGAAGCCGGGGACACTGGGTCCTGGGGGTTGGCACTGGGCAGGATAGGGGGCACAGGGAGGTGGCAGTACTGGGTGGTACTGCCTGGTGTTAGGGGTACGCTGGGGGCATATGCTGGGCTGGGCTAGCCACCAGTACTGGAGGCACTGGGAGCACTCGGAGTCAGTACTGGGGGCACTGGGAGAAGTACTGGAGCACTAGGATTTGGTATTGGGAGGCGGTACTTGGTGGTACTGGAGGCATGGGATGGGGGGGGACTCTACAGGGGGCACACTGGGGCTGGTAGCGGGCGATACTGGGCTGTACTGGGAGCACTTTGGTCGGTACAGACAACAGTGCGGGTGTTATTGGGCTCCTCTGGGCAGTCCTAGGAGGCGCTGGGGTCGGTGCTGGGAGGTCCTGGGCTGTCCTGGGGGCAGTACTGGGCACCCTGGGGGCGGGGCAGGGCTGTGCTGGGGGCGCTGGGCCGGACTGGGAGCTGCGCTGGGTCCTTTCGCCCCCTGGCGGCCGAGCGCGGCGCTGCAGGAGCCCCGCGGCGCGGGGGGACTGGGGACAGGGGCTACGGGGGCACTGGGCTCTACTGGGGACACCTGGGGAGTCCTGGCAGGGCCTGGGGACACTGGGGCGGGGCGTGGGGACACAGAGGGGTTACTGGGGTGTCCCTGGGGACACTAAGTCTTACTGGGGTGGCCACGATGGCGGGGGGGTGCTGGGGACTCGGGAGGGGGAACTGGCGGCCTAAGGACACTGGAGAGGGGCGCTGAGGGGCCTGGGGACATTGGGGGGTGTCACTGAGGTTGGCATGGGAGCACGGGGGTGGCACTGGGGTGCACCTGGATGTTGGGCAGGGCTTTTTTTTGGGGGGAGGGTGTCCTGAAGATACTGGGGGGTACTGGGGTTGCTTGGGAACACCGGGGGGATACTGGGATTTCTCCTTGCGATACTGGGGAGTGTTACTGGGGAGGGGCTTGGAGACCCTGGGGAGGGTACTCGGCCATCCCTGAGGACATTGTCAGGTGTTGCCGAGGGGCCTGGGGAGACTCCGGGGGCGTGATACTGGGCTGGCCTGGTGACACTGGGATTGTACTGGTGGGTGGCTAGGGACACTAAGGAGTGCACCCAGGAGGCCTGGGGACATTGGTGGAGGGTCCTGGAAAGGGCCCTGGGGACACAGGGTGGGTTGACTGGGGCTGGCATTCGATCACGGGGGGGGGTACGCCTTGGGGACACTGGGATGGCTTACTGGGGGGACTGTGGGCACTGGTCCAGAGCCGGGGGATGACCAGAGTGAGCTGGGGACAATGGGGACATTTCCACCCACTGCCCCCAGCCCCTGCCAGACCCCAGCGGAGCCCCCGCAGCTCCAACCCCCCCCCCCCGGGCTCCACAACAGAGACGGAGCTGGGTGGGGGTCCCTTGTCCCTGGGGGTGGCCAGGTCACTGTCCCCAGCCCCAGGGCAGGGGCAAAGCGGGGGGCTGGCCGGCCTTGGGCCCCCCCCCGGCAGAAGCGCTGACGCCGGGAGCCGCGGGATTGCTGAGCTCAGCCTGCTGCAGATTTAAGGGGGTTTATCCGGGGAGGGTGGGGGGCGGGCCCGGCTTAAGCCCGGGTGCTGAGCGCAGCACCCCGCTGGGCGGCCCCCCGGGACCTTGGCCCCGACCTTGGCCCACATCGGGTGGGCGGTGGCGGCGGCAGCAGCGGGGCAGTCGGCGGCGGGCGCAGGGAGGTGAGCGCTGGAGGCGGCGGGGGGCTGGAGCTCGTTGCCCATCCTGGTGCTGACCTCCAAGGAGCGGGTGAGCCGCAGGGCCGCGGGGCTGAGGATGGGCGCCGGGGCCAGCGCCGAGGAGAAGCACTCCCGTGAGCTGGAGAAGAAGCTCAAGGAGGATGCTGAGAAGGATGCCAGGACCGTCAAGCTGCTGCTGCTGGGTATGGGGGGGACAACACCCTGGGGGAGATACCCATCCTTTGTGCATCTCACCCCAACAGCCGACCCAATGTTCCTCTGACACTTCCCGGCACCCCTCAACCCAACCAGCCCACCCCAACAGCCCCCCCTAAACCCAACCAGCCCACCCAATATTCCCCTGGCCCCCAGGCACACCCCCAAATCCAACCAGTTCACCCCAATAGCCCACCCAATGTTTCCCTGACTCCCCTAGCACCCATAAGACCAACCAGCCCACCCCAACAGCACACCCGTTCCCAGGCAGCCCTAAACCCAATCCACCCACCTCAACAGCCCACCCCATGTTTCCCTGATGCCTCCAGCACCCCTAAACCCAACCAGCCCACCCCAAGAGTACTGCCAACAGCCTCCCACTCCCAGGCACCCCCAAAACCAACCAACCCACCCCAACAGCCCACCCAAAATTTCCCTGACCCCCTAAACCCAACCAGCCCACCCCAACAGCCTCCCCCGCACTATGCACCCCTAACCCAACGACCCATCTCAGCAGTCCACCCTAAGAGCCCCCAGCTTCCAGGTACCCCCAAACCCAACCAGCGCATCCAACAGCTCACCCCAACATCCCCCACTCCCAGGCCCCCCAAACCCAACCAACCCATCTCAAGAGCCTTCACCAATAGCACATATGAGCACCCCACGCTGGCAGCCTGCCGCCACCCCGTCCTCCCAGGCACCCTCAGGCACCCCCATGCAGCCCATGCCACCACGCCTCTGCCCAGCCCTGGGGTCTGTCCCTGTGGCCCCCCGGCACTGCAGGTCCATCCCAGTCCCTCCCAGCTGCCCCAGTGGTGCCCAAGGACTGGGATGCTCTGGACACGGTGGGACCATGGATGCCATTGCTGTCCTCCCACCCCAGCCCAGGGCACATCCTCCTGCACTGCCACAGGCTTGGGCATCGGGTGATGTGTGGCAGGGTTGCGATGCCACTATGTCCCCTACCCCTCCCCTGGGTCCCCAAGCACGTCCCCGGCTGAGCCGCCGCAGATCCCATTAGCCACAACGGCTCAGCCCAACCTTAATGCCCGCTGGCACCAGGCTGTAATCCCCCTGCCCCATGCCACGGACCTGGCACAGCCACCAGTGTCCCCTGGCCGTGCCAGGCACCGGGGGTCCAAGGGGGCCAGCACGGGGCACAGCCAGCAGTGCCCATGGCATGGGCACTGTCGTGATCCATGCTTTGTCCCCGCAGGAGCAGGGGAGTCGGGGAAGAGCACCATCGTCAAGCAGATGAAGTAAGTGCCAGAGGGTGACACTTGGCCGTGCCCCACCATGCCACATGCCTGCCCCATGCCGCAGCCGTGGGGTGTCCCTGTCCCGCTCTGCCTGGCTCTGCCCACACCAGAGCCATGGCCTGCACCCATCCCTTAGTGCCTGGCTCAGCCCCACAGTGCCCAACTCAGCCCCATGCTGCACCCCTGGGTGTCCCCCATGCCACAGTGCCCAGCCCCATGCTGCACCCATGGGTGCCTTCACCCCACAGCACCCACGTCAGCCCCACGCTGCACCCATGGGTGCCGCCCCCCCCCCATGACGCCCAGCTCAGCCCCGTGCCCCCCTCTCCGGCCAGGATCATCCACCAGGACGGTTACTCACTGGAGGAATGCCTGGAGTTCATCGCCATCATCTACAGCAACACGCTCCAGTCCATGCTGGCCATCGTGCGGGCCATGACCACCCTCAACATCCAGTACGGGGACTCGGCTCGCCAGGTGAGGGGCACCCCATGCCAGGCAGGGGGGTCCTCCCGGCTCCTCAGCCCCGCTGAGCCCCTCTCCCTCGTAGGACGACGCCCGCAAGCTGCTGCATCTCTCGGACACCATCGAGGAGGGCACCATGCCCAAGGAGATGTCAGACATCATTGGGCGGCTCTGGAAGGACACGGGCATCCAAGCCTGCTTCGACCGTGCCTCCGAGTACCAGCTCAATGACTCGGCTGGCTAGTACGTGGGGTGGGTCTGGGAGGGGGTCTGGGTGGGAGGGAGGGGTCTGGGTCTGCCAACCCATGTCTCATGCCCGCCTCATGCCCGGCCAGCTACCTGTCAGACCTGGAGCGCCTGGTGACCCCTGGCTACGTCCCCACGGAGCAGGACGTGCTGCGCTCCCGTGTCAAGACCACCGGCATCATTGAGACCCAGTTCTCCTTCAAAGACCTCAACTTCAGGTGGGAGCCGAGCCCCTGGCAAGGGCTGGTGCCGGGGGGTGGGCAGGGGGTGGGGGGGTGCTGATGTACCCCCCCCGCCCTGTCCAGGATGTTTGACGTGGGCGGCCAGCGCTCGGAGCGGAAGAAGTGGATCCACTGCTTCGAGGGGGTGACCTGCATCATCTTCATCGCAGCCCTCAGCGCCTACGACATGGTCCTGGTGGAGGATGACGAAGTGGTGAGGAAGGGTCCCAGGGCACACGACCCCCCCCCCACACCCCTTCATTCCCATCATGACGTGGGGATCACCGTGGGGCTAATGGGGCTTGTCCCTCCACAGAACCGCATGCACGAGAGTCTGCACCTCTTCAACAGCATCTGCAACCACCGCTACTTCGCCACCACCTCCATCGTCCTCTTCCTCAACAAGAAGGACGTCTTCCTGGAGAAGATCAAGAAGGCCCATCTCAGCATTTGCTTCCCTGACTATGACGGTGAGGGTGGCAGAGGCTCGCCCACCGGGTGCAGGCGGGTGGTGGCAGGGTGGCGGTGAAGGGTTGGGTGCCAGCACCCTGCAGCAGCCACCCACCAGGTGTCCTCAGCACCCCATGCAAGCGACGCTGCGCTAGCGTCGCTCATGGGCCAAGCAAGGTTTGCCTACCCGGGAGAGCGCTGGGTGACGCTGGGCCAGCACCCACGGTGGGGGCCACACCAGCCCAGGAGGGGACCCCACTCACTGCCACGCCACCAGGTCCCAACACCTATGAGGACGCGGGCAACTACATCAAGCTGCAGTTCCTGGAGCTGAACATGCGGCGGGACGTGAAGGAGATCTACTCCCACATGACCTGCGCCACCGATACCGAGAACGTCAAGTTCGTCTTCGACGCCGTCACCGACATCATCATCAAGGAGAACCTCAAGGACTGCGGGCTCTTCTGAGCCCCAGCCCCACCGCCCCCTCCCCAGCCCGGGCCTCCCCCTCCCTTGGGGCCCAGCCCCACCGCTGCCTCCGCCCCACCTCCGCAACCATCTCTGCTTGCCCCAGACCCCCAGGATTTGACCTGCTCAGCCCCAGAGCCACCCCTGGGTAGGGGGCACGGCCCCGCTCCCCCTCCCTGCCAGCCCTCCCGCCGGCCAGCGCTGTGGGGCACCCGGTGCCACTGCGTGCTGGGTGTCCCTGGGGGCTCCAGGTGCTGGGGGCGCTGGGTGACCCTGGGTGCTGCAGGGTGCTGGGGGTCCCTGGTACCCTTGGAGCTGGGGGACTCTGAGTACCCCTTGGAGCTGGGGGGTGCTGGGGGTCCCTGGTACCCTTGGAGCTCGGTGGTGCTGGGGGTCCCTTGGGCACTGCAGGTGCTGAGGGTTCCTGAGTGCCCCTTGGACCTGAGGGGTGCTGGGGGGTCCTGGGGATCCCTAAGTGCCCTTTGAGCTGGGGGGTGCAGGCAGGTCCCTTGGGCGCTGAGGGTCCCTGGGTACCCCTTGGAGCTGGGGAGTGCTGGGGGTCCCTTGGGTGCTGAGGGACCCTGGGTACCCCTTGGAGCTGGGGGGTACTGGGGGTCTCTTGGGTGCTGAGAGACCCTGGTACCTTTTGGTACTGGGGGGTGCTGGGGGCCTCTGGGTGCCCTTTGGAGCTGAGGGGTGCTGAGGGTCCCTTGGGGTGATGCAGGGTGCTGGGGGTCCCTGGTACCCTTGGAGCTCAGTGGTGCTGGGGGTCCTTGAGTGCCCTTTGGAGCTGAGGGGTCCTGGGGGTCCCTGGGTTCCCTTCAGAGCAGGAGGTGCTGGGGGGGTCTCCAGGAACCCCTTGGAGCTGAGGGGTGCTGGGGGTCCCCGGATGACCCTTGGTGCTGTGGAGGCTGGGGGTCTTTGGGTGCCCCTTGGTGCTGGGGGTCCCTTGGGGTGCTGGAGGGTGCTGGGGGTCCCTGGTACCCCTTGGAGCTGGGGGGAACCCCTGGGTGCTAGGGGGTCCTGGGGAGTCCCTTTGGAGCTGGGGGGCTGCTGGGTGCTGCAGGGTGCTGGGGGTCCATGGGTGCCCCCTGGAGCTGGGGGTCCCTGTGGGCTGCTGGGTGCAAGGGGTGCTAGATCTCCCTCGGGGCCACAGGTCACTGGGTGCCCCTGGGCACTGGGTGCCAGGGCCCCCTGAGTGCCACCATCCCCCTGATGCAGGGCCAGGGGGTGGTCATGCCCCCCCCCCCCCCGCACCCCCAGCTGCTGAGCCAGCACCCCCGGGGGGGGCTCAGCCCCCCAGCAACGTCCCAGCTCCCTCCCCAGGGGTCCCTCTGCTGCCCTCACCCCCCACACGCACGAGATGCCGCCGAGCCCCCGGGGCGATGCCAGCCCACCCTGTGTCCCTCTGCCAGCCCCGGGGACCCCCCCAGCCCTCCCGCAGAGGTGAAGCACCCCTGCCCACCCCCGGGTCACAGGGGGTGTGTGTGTCAGTGTATATTTTTTTTTCTTTTTCTTTTCTTTTTTTTTTTCCTTTCTACATTTTATTATTTCAAACCTTGTGAACAATTCGGTAAAACATCCTGTGGGAAAAGCGAGGCCACGGGCACCGGCTGAGGGGACCCCCCCCCGGGCTGGGGGGGGACAGTGGGGGCCCTCTGTACAGCGGGCTCTCCTCATCCAATGCAACAGCTAGCCCTACAAAACTAGGCTTAGAAAGAAGGGGGGGGAGATACAGGCAGCGGGCAGCACCCCCTGCCCGCCCTCCTGCCCAGCCGCTGCCCGCTGGGGGCTGCCCGTCCCTCCGGGTGGCAGCGAGGCGGGGTGGGGCACGGACCCCCCCAAGGCACACGGTTGGGGGGTAGGCTGGCCATGGAGGACGCTGCCACCATGTAGCACTCGACGCTTTTAAATAGTTTGGTAAAAAGGTTTCTTTAAAAAGCAACCTCGACCCAGCCGGTGTGGTGTGGTTTTTTTGCGCAGTTTTGGGGCTTTTTTTTTTTTCTTTTTTTTCATTTTTTTCTTTTTTTCTCTGGTTTACTACAAGGAATGTTGTCGGTTGTGTTTTCTGCCGGGCGGGCATCCCCAAGGGGACCCCCACGTCCCCCCCGTGCCAGCAACACTTGCAATGTAAACAGTGAGAGCGCCAGGGCTCGGGAGCGAATGAACGGGGGGGGCTGGAGCGGTTTAAGGGTTAAAAACCAAGATTAAAACCTCATTTTCCCCAGGAAGGCAGAAAGGGTGACGCCGGCAAGGAGGAGGAGGATGGCGAGCGGGGGCGGCGGGGGGGACACGGGCCCTGCCACCACGCTGGCACCCAAAAAGTCTCTTTATGGGGTGGGGGCGGAGGGATGAAACCGAAGAGAAGCAGGAGTGGGGAGCGGCACGGTCCGTCCTTCGCCGGCGCAGCCGGGGGTCCTAGGAGAGAGCGGTCGGTGAGTGGGTGGGGTCTGGGGAGGGGGGCACGGGCACCCACTGCCAGCCTGTGCCATGGTGGGGACGGCAGGCAGCGCCCGCCCTGTCCCCGGAGGGTGCTCCGTGACCACCCCGTTTGGGGGGCCACCGCCAGGACCAGCACCCACCTGGGCAGTGCCGGCCCTCAGAAGAGCCCGCAGTCCTTCAGGTTGTTTTTGATGATGACGTCGGTGACGGCGTCGAAGACGAACTGCACGTTCTTGGTGTCGGTAGCGCAGGTGAAGTGGGTGTAGATCTCCTTGGTGTCCTTCCGCTTGTTCAGGTCCTCGAACTTGCTCTGGATGTAGCCAGCTGCCTCGTCGTACTCGTTGGCCCCTGGGCAGGAGGAGACACTGGGCTGCCCCACGGTCGCCCGGGGACACCCGCACCCCCCTGCCACCGGCACTGAAGGGGTTTGGGCTCGGCTTGGCTCCCCAGGCCACCACCCCAATGCCAAATTGATGCTCCCCAGGCACAGTGAGCCTCAGCTAAACTCTCCCAGGGCTGCTGCCCCTTGTTCCCCCCCACCTTCCCCCATCCCCTGGGGCACCCCAAACACCACCACACCCCACTTGCTGCCCCAACACACCACTCCCCAGGCACAGGAAAGCCAGCATCTCCATCCCCAGCATCTCCTGCTACAGTGTCCGGGCAAGGCACCGCCCGCTCCTCCTGCCAGGGGGACCAGGGACGGCACCGAGGGACCCGGCAGTACCTGTGTACTCGGGGAAGCAAATGGTCAGGGGGCTGTGCACGATCTTCTCCTCAAAGAGGTCCTTCTTGTTGAGGAAGAGGATGATGGATGTGTCCGTGAACCACTTGTTGTTGCAGATGCTGTCGAACAGCTTCATGCTCTCGTGCATCCGGTTCTGGCAGGGGAGACAGCAGCCTGAGCCGGGCAGGGACCCCCAGGCAGCGCCCACCCCACTGCTGCCCAACCTGCCACCCCCCCACCGCTCCTGCCTGCCCGGGCAGGGGATGCTGAAGGCCCTGCAAGGCTTGGGCCACACTGGCCAGGGCACTGGTGGCCACCAGAGGAGGGGGTGCTCCCCCAGCCCCCCAAGGAGGGGATGGCTCACGGCGCTGGCTCCATCCCCCTAACTCACCATCTCCTCGTCTTCAGCCAGCACCAGGTCGTAGGCGCTCAGGGCCACGCAGAAAATGATGGCCGTCACCCCCTCGAAGCAGTGGATCCACTTCTTCCGCTCCGAGCGCTGGCCACCCACGTCGAACATCCTGCAGCAGGGAGGTGGTGTGCGGTGGGCAGCAGCTCCCAGCCCCACCGCCCTCGCCCCGCACCCTGCCTCAGTTTCCTCAGCTGCCCGGAGCAGGAGCAGCACCGGAGCGGGCAGAGCACGGTGCCTCTGCCCCAGGGATTTCACCATTGCTGCGGATCTGCCCCGGCGCCCACTGCCGGTCCCAGGGACAGGGCGGTGTCTGGGCTCATTTCCCAGCCAGAGCAAATCCCCACCGTGAGCCGGGGCAGGACCAGGCTGCCTTTCCCAGACTGCGTCAGCGCGATGCTCCCTGGAGCCAGGCTCCAGGAGCTGCTCTCGGAGACCCGCACCGGAGCGGGCACTGCAGGGTTTTGCCGGAGACCTTGGACCAAGGGGAGCCGCTGGTGCTCGGCTGAGCGGTGGGGAGCTCAGCGGGATCGCGGGCAGCACGAGGGCTCAGGGGATGATCCCGGTGCACTGCGTGCCGCTCGCGCTGCAGGCAGCAGAGGATGCCCTGCCTCCACGGAGAAGAGCCCGGCAGCAGCGCCACGTCCACCGCCAACCGCCTGGGCGGCGGGGAGGCTTCTTCGCTGCTGTGCTCCCCCCCGGGACCATCCTCTCTGCCTCGCTGCCACGTCCAAAGCACGGCCCTGGCAATGCGCGACCAGTCACCGCCATCCCATCGGGGTGGCACAGGGGTCCCTGTGAGCCCCCCGCGCTCAGGGAGGACCCCAGCAGATCTTTCTGCCGACAGCTCCGTTGCCAAGTGACTAAATCCCCTGGGACGGGCGTGATGCCAGCTTTTTGCCTCGGAAACCGGAGCCCTGACTATGTCCCGCGGGTTTTCGGTGGAAAGCAACCCCAGGCTGCCAGCGGTGCCGGTTCCCGACCCCGAGACCCCCGGCTCCCACCCAGCGCCCTTCCAGCGGTGGAAACGGCATCACAGCACCCGGAGATGCCTTTCCCCTTCCCCTCCTTGCCAGAGGCCGGATCCGCCCCCAAGCCGAGCCCTGTGAGGCGTTTTTGAGGCTGCTCCAGCTATTTCGGTGGTTTCCGCTCTCTCTGAGGCAGCAGCTCCCGCCACGAGCAAAGCTGGGGGGGGGCTTGGGGTGTGCAGTGTGCGAGCAGGACCTGGCCTGGCATGGGGAGGAAGGGGGGGGTTTTTTTGCCTTGGTAAAGGAAAAAGGGAAAGGGTCGGACATACTTGAAATGCAGGTCCTTGAACGTGAAGTGGGTCTCTACGATGCCAGTGGTCTTCACCCTGGTGCGCAGCACGTCCTGCTGGGTGGGGATGTAGTCGGCACGGGCTATCCTCTCCAGGTCGTTCAGGTAGCTGAGGAGGGAGCAGAAAGGCAGTGTGGAAGCTGGACCGTGGGGCACGACCCACCCAAATCCCACGGGGCATCCCCACACCGCCTCAGGGTCCCCTGCCCACACCCCGGCATCGTCCATCTGAGGTGGGCAGCGCCGAGCGGGGCAGCACAGCGGACCCCATCCGCACCCCGGGGTCAGCCCGCCGCCCGGCCAGACGCAGGCAGGCCAGCTGCCGGGGCAGCAAGGGGACCCACGGGAACGAGGGCTCGGGGCGCAGCGTGCCGGAGCTGGGGGCCGGGCAGGGGACGCAGCCAGGGCTGGGGGGGCTCCCCCCGTTCCCCCGGCCGTTTGCACGGGGGAAACGGCAAGAGGAAAGTATTCACTGCTATGGCAACCGGCCGCAGCGCCGGCGGAAACAATCGATGGCGCCGTGCCATTTATAGTCAAAAAACACAAAGGGCCGGCATCCTGGGAGGAAGTGGGAGGCAGGCGGTCGGAGGGATGGGGAGCAGCATGGCCGGGAGGCTTCTGGCCATCCCAAGCTCGCCAGGGCGGCATTGCCGGCCCAGCCCTGCCAGACCCCGGTTCCTGGTAGCGGTGGTGGCTCGGTCCCCAAGCAGCTGCTGGGACCAGCCAAGGGATGCCGGGGGATCAAGGCAGGTTTCGATTTCTCCAGCTCACGTCGCTTTAATTGGGTTATTATAAACGGGCTCCTTTAAGCAAATTAGGCTTGCCCTAATTAAGGCCTTTGCAGCCCCGTAATCTGGTGAAAGCCAGATTACAGCTCGCGAGGACACGGGGATCCCCGGCTCTGATGGCAGCGCGGCCGCTCGCCAGTTCCCGGGAAACCGGAGCCATGGGTGCCCCGGGACCCTGCATGGGTGCGAGGAGGGGGCAGGCACACCGCCGCTGCAGAGCGGCTCGAAAACAGCCGGAAGCACACGTGGCCTCCGGCTGACAAAAAAACAGGAAACGCCGCGGCAGGGCCGTGCGCGGCGCTGGCAGCACTCGGACCTCGCGCCCAGTCCCAGGGTGCTGGCGAGCGCCCGCCCCGGCACCCCGAGCTCCTGGCGCCCTGGGCTGGGGGCTGCAGGACAGGGCTGGGGCACGGGGAGGCCGTGTGCCCAGCATGGCATGGGGCTCCTCATCCCCAGGGTGCCCTGTGCCGGCGGCAATGCGGGTGCAGCACCATACCTGCGGGGATGGACAGGGCATCGGCTACCGCACCAGCATCTCCGCGGGGCTGGAGAAAGGCTGGAGCAACAGCTCGAGGAGGCTCCTCATTAATGCTTGTCCAGTCCCCGTAATGTGCAAAACACTCCATAAATGCACTTACGGCGATACTCGATTTGCAGACGCTTTAAGGTGTATTTGCTAGAACTGCGCGTGCAAGCTGCCAGGCACTGGCCAGGTCTCCCGTGCCTCCAAACCAGCACCCAGGGCACAGCACAGCACTGGGTGGGACAGGGGCCTGGGAGGGCAGGCGGGTGCTGGGCAGGAGGAAGCGAAAGCCGCGGGCGCTGGAGGAAAGCACGGGCAGGAGCTTCTCTGGGGTCAGCACTTGCTGGGAGCTTTCCTGCAACCTCTTCTCCCCAGTGACCTCAGTGCAGAAGAGGGACCCACCGGTGCCAGGCAGGAGGGGATGACTGGGCTGGCACGCAGAGGGACCAAGCAGCCCCCAGGATGGCAGCGAGTCCCAAGGGTGCTCAATCCCCGGTGGGGCCAGCCTTGGCAGGGATTTCCTGGCACGCCACGAGCTCCCCCCAGCCCTGCTTTACCACGAGGGGTCTGGGCAGAGAGGGCAGGAGGGCACTGTGCGAGCTGAACGCAGCCTCGGCCACACCACCCTCTCCCGCAATCATACTTTAAGCAGATTAACTTATTTAATAAATCTCTTCAGGGATAAACCCAACCAGATGCAGGCAATTTATCTACCTAAACACTAGTTTGCTGGCTAATATGCTAGTGTAATGCCAAGTCTTTCCATATAAACTTAGTTAAAAAGAAAAAGAAAGGCCTCTAGTGCAGCCTGCTCATCCTGTTCAGACATAAGGGTCCCCAGTGGTTTCTTTGGGGCTTTCTCTTGCCCTTATGGCCCATGAAGAGCCATGAGCCTCGGCCACACTACCCTCTCCAGCAATCGTACTTTACGCAGATTAACTTATTTATTAAATCTCTTGGCCCATGAAGGGCCATGAGGATGGGCAGGACCCCCAGCTGTGCTCACATGGCGGGAGCCATCTCAGAGAGGCCAGGGGAGAGCATCCCCCGGGGAAGGGCAGTGGGCGCAGAGCAGTGGCAGGAGGGGGATGCCCCAGTGCCCCCCTCCTGGGGGACGCAGCACCCCGCCAGAGGAGGAAACAGCTTTCGAAACATCCGCCTTCCGAGTTCTGCTCCGGCTCAGCCCCAGCGCCGGGCGGGAAGTGGCAGCATCAGCCCCCAAGCCTGGCGAGGGGGAACAGCAGCCCCCGGGGGGGATTTTCTGTTGCTTAATAAAAGCGACGGGGCCCGCAAGGCTCAGATCCAGCCGACCTGGGGGAGAGGAGCAGGGGTACTCACTAGGCAGCGGAGTCGTTCAGCTGGTACTCTCGGGAGCGGTTAAAACAAGCCTGGACCCCATTGTCAGCCCACAGCCTCCGGATCACATTGGCCAGGTCCTCCGGCATGATGCCCTGCTCCTCAGCAGTGCAGGAGAGTGCGAACAGCTGCCGAGCGTCATCCTGCAGGGAAAATCCAGGGCTCGAGCATCAGCATGGGGTTATCGAAGCTCGCTCTGCCCGAAAGGACCTGACCGGAGCCCACCGTGGCTCACCCGGCCAGCACGTGGATGGGGACAAGACCCAGGGGAAGCAGTGGGACCCCTGTCCCTGCACCTACCAGGGGCCGTGCCGGGCCAGGCCACTCATGGGTTATGCTTTGGGTCCCCCCATCCTCAGCGCCAGGGACAGGAGGTCACAGCCAGCCAGGAAGCAGCAGGGCTTGGGCAGGGCCACCCTTAATCCTGGTCCAGCTTTGGGCGCATCTGCTTTTGCCCCCCAAGAAACCCCACCCCTGCCAGGCGCGGCGGGAGCAGGAGGGCACCCACCGCTCTGGAGGAGTCTCCAAAATCAATCTGCAGGTTCCCCATCGCCTTGATGATGGCCATGATGGACTGGATGGTGTTGCTGTAGACCACGGCTTTGTACTGCCGGCACTCCTCCTCTGAGTAGCCATCCTCGTGGATGATCCTGGGGCGGGGGAGAGACACAGGCAAGGTCAGCCCTTTGCAGGGTACCCCAGGGTACTGCTCCCCACCCACGCTCTGGGGCAACACCGATGGGGAGCTTTCCCCAACTGCCACCAGTTTCGGAGCCCGTGGCCGAGGTCTGCGTGGTGTCGGCCACAGCGACGGTGCAGGGACCACTCACTTCATCTGTTTGACGATGGTGCTCTTCCCAGACTCACCGGCACCTGTGGAGAAACGAGAAGGGGGGAAGAGCAGTGAGGCGCTGCCCGAAGCCGGGGACCCCACCCTACTGGGCCCCCCCCAGCCCAGGGAGGGAGGGCAGCGGGCACCTCGGCCATTGGAGAAGAGCTCCCAGCATTGGCCAGAGCGGAGGCTTGGATGGGCACTGGGAATGTCAGGGCCAAGAAAGGGGGAAGAAAATGGGACCCGGGGTGGGACCTCGCAATAGCTCCCGAGAGGAGAAATGACACCTGCTCTGGGCCAGGAATATGGCATCAACGCCCTAACGTTTGCCCCGTGGTCCCGGCACGCTGCAGCCAAGATGACTGGCAGCCCTGGCTTCGGCTGAGCCTGGGGACCCCCTGCGATGGGCGGCTAAGCCCTGCCCATCACCTGCCATCACGGCTCCAGGCAGAGCCTGAACGTAGCTGCCGCATCCGCATCCCACGTCCCGCAACCCTCTTGTGCCAGGGGACGATGGAGCGCCAAGCCTCACCGCACGCCCACGGCTGGAGCCGGCAGCGGCCAGGATGCGGAGATGCTCGTGCCACCAGGTACGGGCAGGGGGCTGGGCACCCGAAGCTGAGCACCCCAGGGAACTCGGGGAGAAGCTGCCGCCTCCGCCAGCCAGCTCGAGCGGCTCCCGGCCGGATCAGCCGCCCGCGGGTTGCTTTTTAAATAGCCCGCACTTTCCAGCCCGCCAGGTCCCGCGCCCCAGCCAGGCTGTAGAGACAGCTGCCAGCAGGGAAAGCCAACAGCTTTTGGGGAGGGTTTATTTTTCAGCATCCAAACGCGGGATGCCACGGGCTCAAGAGGGGACAGCCAGGGCGCCGAAGGCTCCCCCTCCGCCACCCTGTCCCCCTTGGGGACATCAGCACCATGCAGGCAACGTGCAGCCCCCGGCCCAGCCCTCCCTCCCCGGGCTGGGAGCGGGGAGTGAAGTCACCCCGGCTGCAAGAAAGGGGAAGCTCAAAGGGGAAGCTGCAAGGGATGGCGCATGCCCCTTGTCCCCTCTCTGGGCAGGGCTCGCCTCGCCCCGGGACTCCCAGCAGGACGAGCCCCCTTCAGCCGGGGACCAGCGCGGTCCCTGCCTCCAGGTGCCAACCCCAGGGATCCCCCTGAGCCGAGCCCGTCCCCGCGTCTTCTCCCACCCCAGTTGGGGGTCCCTCTGCCGCTGCCCTCAGCCATGGAGCTGCCCTTACGGGAGGCCCCAGGCAGGCAGCGGCAGGGCTGTGCTGGCACGGCCGCAGAGGGGGAAGAGAGATTACGGAGGAGGGAAAAAAAAAACAAATTAAAAAAAAGATGGAGATTACGCTAAAATTAACCAGGAAAAACAGAGCCCGTCATGCCAGCTGAGACACAGCGGCAGGGAGCAAACGCCTTCTGCCCGTGCCTGTGCCACCGGCAGAAACGCAGCCTGGGTGATGGGCACGCACCCCTACGCACATCACCGCGGGCACTGCTCAGGGCACGGAGCCCCCCCAGGCTGGGGCCATATTGAGGCTATACAGACCCTATATTTACTGCCACGACCAACCCGCTCCATGGTTTCCACGCTATATGTGCTGGGGGAACAGCTTTGGTCAGCCCCGAGGTGAGCATTCGGCATGGCGGGGGCTCCCCGGCGCCGCCGACCCAGCCTCCGCCGGCACCCTCGGGACGCTGACGCGGCACCCGGCGCAGCCTGGCCAGCCCTGCCGGGCCGGCGTTCTTCGTGGTCAGCACTGGCAACTCCTGCCCAGAGCTGGGAGCGGGGTGGGGGAAGGACTCAGCATATCCCTTCATTTTTTCCATTAAATATCTCTGATTTCTGGCAACACCGCCCCGTACCGCCGGGCTCAGCAGCCAGGGCTGGCTGAATTCACTGTGCCCTTCCCCGATGGGTGCCCGGACAGGGAAACTGAGGCACACAGCAAGAGAGGACCCTGCTTATAAGCATCCCTGGGGCCAGGTGCCAGACAGTCATTCCCCGGTCTCCTGCTCTGCCCGACCCTGCCCGGGAGGGAACAACCCCCCAGGACCTCCTGCCCGCTCCCGGCAGGGCGGCACTCTCCGGCCGCTGCCAAGGCCGGCCATTTCCCTCGCAAACTCCGCCGCGGCCCCTTGCTCCTTCCCCGCAGCCTGCAGAAGGCAGCCGTGCCATTGCCCTCCCGTTTCAAGCTAGCACCTCTGCTCGCCGTGGGAGCTCGCCCAGCACGAGAGCCCGCACGCTCGCGGCGAGCAGAAATTCAGGCCCGAATTAATAACAGCCCCCGGCTGCCCTGCCAGCGCCCAGAAGGAAGCTGGGGCGGCAGCAGTTAGTCCCGTCCCCCCCTCCAATTTCCCTTTCAACCTTTGCCTCACGAAGGGGCCAGGTAAGGGGAAGGGGCCTGGACTCGATGATCTTAAAGGTCTTTTCCAACCTATACGATTCTGTGATTCTGCAGTTGCCAGGGAAGCTGGCCGTGCCACCCCCAGCATCTGCCGGGGCCCGATGGGTGCCCCAGCACCGGTGACTCCCACCCAGCCGAGGGTGGGGGGACCCTTACCAGCCCCCCCGGGCGAGCACGGCAGAGGGGAAGGGTTTCCAATCCCCGGAAAACCCCGGCTGCCGTCCATTCAGCCCCAACACAATCCCCGGGCAGGGCGCCAGCTGCCAGCTTCCACCCCCCCTGCCCAAAGCAGGCAGGAGGCAGGCAGCGCCAGAGGGGCTTGGCGTCCCTCGGACCCCCCACGCCGGCCAGGCATCGGGGGGGACGGAGAGAAGCCCCCTGCCATGGGCTGACCCCACGGCCCGGCTTCCTCCAGCCCTGCCCGCTCCCTGCCTGCCCTTCCTGCCTGCAGGGACTGGGCAGCGCTCGTTCCCAGAGCAGCGTCTGTCAAAACTAAGAGGAGAGCTCTCTCTCGGGGTGATCTCCCCCTTTTTTTGTTAAAAATAATCTTCAAAAATTTAAAATAAGCAAGCAGCGGCCTGGCTCCAAAACGCCCCAGTAACCCACCAGCAAAAAATTTATGTAGCCAACATATATTTTGCAGCCCATGATTTAAGATGCTTTCTGGCCAGCATGTATTTAATGCCAAATATTTAAGGAGCTGGTCACAGGTTTTGGGGTCCACCTCACCCCACATTGCTGAGAGGGGATTTTCCGTCTTGCCGCACAGCACCATCCTGTTTTATGCCTTCAAATATCCAGGCGTGGATGGAAGCAATGCACAGCTGGAACATTTTCCTTATTACAGGGGAGAAGCTGGAATTCAATCCGCCAGCGGGTCCGGAGCCATTCCCATGCCCAGCACCCAGAGCCCCATCCCGGCAAGCAGCAGCTACTGTTCGAGCATGGATTTACTGATGGTTTTTACTGCCTGACAAACCTGCCGATCCCCTTCCCTGCAGGACAGACAGATGGCTGGACAGAGGGAGGACTGCAGAGCCCACCTCCCTCGGCACCTGTGGGGTCCCCACCATCAAATGAGACTTTCAAAGGTGTGTGTTAAAAGCAGAGTTACCCTAAAGACTCAAAAAATAATAATAAAAAGAGATTCCCCTTGACATTTTCCTCCCTACCCAAAATAGATGGAAAATTGCTGTAAAAATAATTGCCTTTTTTTAAATCCCCACAGCGACACAGGGCATTTTTCCCAGGGGCCGTCCCATTCCAGCACAGGGCTGGCCACTTCCCATGCATGGGCAGCCAGTGGGATGCTGCGTCCTGGGCAGGACCCCAAAAAATTGGGGGGCACCACTGAGGCGCAGACCCCCCCATCCAAGGCAGATGGGAGACATGGCTCAGCCCGGCAAAAACCCCACAAAAATAAATAAAACAGAAATAAATCGGCAATGGGAAGGACGTTTGGAGCACACGGGGGAGGAGGGGGTGGGCTGGGGACACTTTCCTGGGGGGAGCACAGCAAACACACCCCCGGTGGCAACAAGGGCTGCCGGTGTGGGCAAGCTGGACAAAACTATCCTTGTGCTGGGCTTTTTCCAGGAATCCCAGAACTTTGCTGCTCTGTTTCTGCCCCTGCCGTAGCCGGAGTGGTCCCGCTCCCCTCCGCGGGCACCAGCTGCCTCCGTGCCCTCACACCGGCTGTGCCAGCACCGGGGCGGCTGGGGAAGAGCCCCTGCACACCTCAGCAGCGAGCTGTCCCTTCCTCCCAGACACATTTGAGGTCACCAGCATCAATTTTGGGGCTCAGCCCTAGAAAAGGGGGTTCCTGAAGACCATCACCCACCGCACCCCCCCAGCTGCTCTGGGCACAGGAACACCACAATGCTCCCCGCATTCCCCCCCACAAACATCCGAAGCAGCTCCGGTGCAGCCCATGCCGGAGAGTTGTCCCTGGCAGTGCCATGCTCCTGCACCTGGGTGCCACCATCCCCTCCATCCCACCCTGCCGGGGTTGGGGGTCACCCGCTGGCACAGCCGGGATGCTGCCGGCACCCTGCTCCCCCCCCGGGTTTTCTGCCAGCAGCGATGCAGGATTACTCAGCTCCCCCAGCTCTGGTGATTCAGCCTGCCTCCGGCCCGGAAACCTGCGCCCCGGCCCGGCGCAGAGCAGGAAACCCGGCGGCTGCGGAGAGGCCAGGCCGGCCCCAGCTACGGCAGCAGCACTCGGGCACACGGCAATCCCAGTCCTGGCACCCGCCGGCACCCACAGCCCTGGGCGGGCTCGGCCCATGGGAGACCTTCTTCTGTAAAGCTATATATATAGGTAAAGCAATATATATATATATATTTGCTTTTTAATATATATTAAAAAAACAATTTATATATTGCTCCATACAAAAAAGCAATATATATATACAAGAAAGTAATATATATATATTTGAATATATCAAATATATTTCTAATGCATACATGTAAATATATATATTAAATATACACATATACACCTGGCACCTCTCCTGGGCAAAGCTTAAGTGCTCATCTCGGAGCAGAGGGCAGCTGCCTGCACTTGGGACATCACCAGCAGGGACATTGGGGTGACCTGTCCCAGGGCCTGGGTACCAGGCCCCTTCCCCTCGTCCCATCCCAAGCCCGGCCACCAGCTCCGGGGGGTTGGATGTGGAGTTCTCCCAGATCTAACAGCACCGAGCTCTTCCCTGCTCCCCCCCACTGTGACACCTCCCGGTCCGTGGCCAGAAACACCACCGGGGCCCCACCAGTGTCCCCACCAAAGGGAGGACCCCATCCCCTCCCATCACCGCATGTTGGGGCAGGAGGGAGGACAAAACCAAAACCCCAGATAGGACAAAGTGCAGCAAAACAGGCGGCTCACATGCGAGCCCAGGGCAGTGCCGGGGCAACGCAGCTTCTGAAAGTCGCAGCTGGTCCCTCCCTTCCTCTATTTTTATGCAAGCCCCCCCCAAAAAAAAAAAAGAAAAAGAAAGCTGCCGAGCCCTCCCTCAGCCGCCCTTGCCCCGGCTACTGGCTTGCCCAGGCAGCATCGTGTACAGGCAGCTGCCTGCTTGACTTACCAACCCAGCCTGGGTGGGGTGCGAGGAGAGCATCCTCGCCCCGGGGTTTGCACCTCCAGCACCGAAAACCGCTGGGGATCAACCCACCAGCGCCTTCCCGCGCCCCGGGCGCCTTCACCGCTCAAACGCCTCCTGAGCGGCCGAGAAATCCTTTTGCTTTCCTAATCCTCCGTAGGAAGATGAGGAATTAGGGGCTTTGAGCGTGGTGACCGCTTGCCTGCCACCGATCCTGCATCCCCCTGGAGCATCCCAGCTCCCACGGGCAGGGAGGTGGGCTGGGCAGGACCAGAAATGGCCAGCAGCTCCACCGGTTTGAGCCCTGGCGAGGCCAAGGAGCCGGCGGTGGCACCGGAGCTGCCAGCAGCGCCGCTGCACGGGGCAGATGCTCCAGGTGCTTTCAGGTGCCGGTGGCGGCTCCCAGCCTCTCCCAGCACCAAAACCTTGGGAGGTTTCTGCTTTCCAGCAGCAGGGGTGGGGGATTGCTTCACTGGGGGCAGATTGCTTCGTTAGGGATTTCTCCCCACCAGAGACCAGAGCTTTAACCATCCGGCACGCGACCTATTTGCCAAAGCAGGCAAACGGCAGAGGAAAACCTCCAGGTGCTGCAGGCAGGAGCGGTGCTGTGCCCACGCCTGCGATGCTGGGTGCCGCCGGGGGTCCCGCCTGCCCCCGCCACACCGACGGCACGCGTCCATCCCTCTGTGGCTCGCCCGCCGCAGCAGAGGAAAGGCAGACGCGGGCTCATGGCCACACGCGGGGCACAGCACCAAGCCAAGGCGGCTTCGCCGGGCAGCCCCAAGCCCTCCGCAGTGCCAGTGTCCAGCTCGGCCCCGCGGTCCTGCTGCCACCGCCGCACACCGAGACTGCTGCTCCCCGCTCACACCGCGTCCTGCCCGGCTGCACCAGCAGCTCCAAGTCACGGCTGCGGGACGGCACGAGTCACCGGCAAAAACCACACGGCGCTTGGAAGAGGCATCTCCTCTTTGTGCCACGGGCTGATTCGGCACGAAGGGTGAAACCATCTTCATCCCTAATTTTCCACCCGAATTTTCCTCCGACCATGGGAAAAAAAATAATAAGCCATAGGAAGGGTGGGCAGTGGGGATGTGGGAGCATCCCCCCAGCACCGCGTCCCCACCTTGAGGGGTTCTTGCAGAGGGGGGGATGCTGCGAGCAGCAGCTCCCGGGGGGGGGGCAATGCTGGCCCCACCTCCCCAGCCGCTCCCTGCTGGCTTGGGAGGATTTTCTGGCCGCGGCTCAGCTCAGAAACAGGCAGCAGTGACCCAAGGCTCCAGCACTACTTACACCTGAACAGCTGCGAGGGGAAAAAATAAACATTAAAAAAAATAATAATTTAAAAAGAGCTGTTTTGCTCTATTTTTGGCTTTAGAAACCAGCTGAGATCAGAAACGCTGCTTATAAACACTGGCCCTGGCAAAAGGGAATGTGGCCGTCCTCCTCCTGCCTCCACTTCGGCACAGAGCGGGACACGGGGAAAGGGGTGCCGGCCAGCCGGCCCACGCTGTGATCCTCGCCGGCCGGCGAGCCCCCGCCGCCCCGCGGTGACGCTCAGCACCAGCCGGCCGGGCTCCCCCAACCCGGGCACCCAGAGCCGATGGCACCAGGGCGATGCTGCCCATCCCAGCCGGTGCCTGGAGCCTCCCGGAGCCCAGCGGAAAGGAGGTGCCAACCCCCCCGGCCAGCTGCAGCCCCGGCACTGCTACCTCACGCCAGGCAGCGGCCCGAGAGGAGCCGAGCCGGCAGCAAGGCCTGGCACAGGAGCAGCTCGCCGTGAAGGGGGGACCACGTGTTTCCCCAACAGCCTGCAAACCCCGTGGGGTTTTGCTCCGCCAGCACACTCCCCTCCCCGGAAACAAGCGGGTCGGCGAGCTTGCACAACCGGTGAGCCCCCCCCCCCCGACGGTGCAGACCCCCGCCCAGCTCCCCCAGGATGGGTCTTGCTGCCAGCACGGCTCACACCAAGGTAAAAATAAAACAAAAATAAAACCAAAAAACCTAAGCGCCCTGTTAAATGAGCGTTTCAAGGCGATAACTACGTATTTCTCAAGGCAGGCAGGGGTTGAGCAAATAAAGGCCTGCCGGATTTCGGCGTGACTTCCTGCTGCCGGCGGCTTCCTCTGCCAACGGCGACGAGCCGAAAGACATTTTCTGCCGGCGCTCCCCAGGCAGCAGCCGGGGATTTCTCCGCCCGTCCCAGGTCCCGCCACCCCACAGTGCCGTGGGAGCCCCGCGCGCTCCCGCGTCACACCCGGAGCGAGGCTCTCCCTGGGAATTTCGGAAAGGGAATAAAAACCCCAACTGGGAGTTATGAAAAAAAAAAAAAAATTAAAATAAATAAGCGGCTGCCTTGCCCGCAGGCACAGGGCAGGTCTGTGAACGCCCACAGGAGCATCGCCGGGGCGCTTTGAAGAGCGCGAGCGGCCCGTTATCGGTACAAAAATCGGGTATCCATGGGGCAGAGTGCCCGTGGGCTGCACGGGGCCCTGCCCGCTGCGGGCAGTGTGTGGGGCAGAGCCGGCTGCCCAAGCCCCCCACTCCTCCACAGCAAGGGGAGGGCAAAGGCGAGGTGGAGGGGCTCAGGCCTGTCCCGGTGCCGTGGCGGGGGGAGGCGTGGGGCAGCGGGTGCCCATCGGCCCCGTTACCTCCACCCCAGCCGGCCTGGGGCCGGGGCGAGGGGAGCCCGTGGAGAGGCCCCCAGCATGGCGGGGGGACCTGGGCAGGCAGGATGGGGTGCCCAGACTTGCAGGGCCTTTGCTGGGGGGCCCAGCTGGGAGGGTGGGGATGCTCCCACTTGCACCCCCAAGGGATGTGCCTGGGCTGGACACCGATGGGGCTGGGGGGGACGGTACCGCAATGGGGTGGGACTGGCACCCCACTTGTGGGGGGAACCCCACGGCCTGCGGTGGGGCTGGCACCCTGCCTCGGGGGGACACCCGAGGCTTGCTGTAGGGCCAGCAGCCCACTCTGAGAGGGACCCCCCAAGCCTGGAGTGGGGCTGGCACCCCACTCCCTGGGGGGATACCCAAAGCCTGGGGTGGGGCTGGCGCCCCACTCCAGATGGGATCCCCAAGGCCTGCTGCAGGGCCAGCATCCCACTCCTGGGGGGGATCCCTGGGGCCGCGGATGGAGTCGACACCCCACTCCGGGGGGGAACCCGAAGCCTGGGGTGGGGCTAGCATCCCACTCCGGGGGGAATCCCCAGGGCCTGCTGTGGGGTCAGCACCCCAATCCTGGGGGAGAACCCGGAAGCCTGGGGCGGGGCAGGCACCCCACTCCTGGGGGGATCCCCGGGGCCCGAGATGGGCCGACACCCCTCGGGGGTGGGGGGTGACTCCGGAGCCTGGGCTGGGCCCAGCATCCCACTCCTGGGGGATGCCCGGGGCGGGGCCGGCACCCCCGCGGGCCGGTAGCCAGGGTCGCCCGGGGCAGCACGGGGCGGGGGTGGCGGGCCTGCCCGGTTCCGGCAGGGCCGGTGGGGGGAGCCCGGGGGGACGTCCCGAGGGGGCCCGGGGGGGGTGCGGGGTGTTCCCGGGGGTCTCACCCAGCAGCAGCAGCTTCACCTCCCGCGCCGCCTTCTCGCCGTCCTCCCGCAGGTTCTTGTCGATCATGCGGGAGCGCTCGGCGGCCGCCTTGTCCTCGGCGCTCACGGTGCAGCCCATGGCGGCGGCGGCGGCGGCTGCCTGCGCGCGCCCGCGGCTCTGCCCTGCCCGGCCCGGCCCGGCCCGCCCCGCCCCTGCGCGCGGCCGCGGGGCGGGGCCAACGGCGGGGCGGGGCAACGCGGGGGCGGGCCCGCCGCGGGCAGAGGGGGCGGGGCCTCATCCCTGCCCGGCGGGACGGGCCCCCCAGGCGGCAGCTGCGAGCACCGGCGTGAGGGGGCCACGGTGTGACCGGGAGAGGCGGGCATGGGGACACGGTGTGACCGGGACGGGCGGGTGATGGGCTACGGTGTGACCGGGACGGGCAGGCATGGGGACACGGTGTGACCGGGGTGGGCGGGTGATGGGCTACGGTGTGACTGGGACGGGCAGGCATGGGGACACGGTGTGACCGGGAGAGGCGGGCATGGGGACACGGTGTGACCGGGACGGGCGGGTGATGGGCTACGGTGTGACCGGGAGAGGCGGGCATGGGGACACGGTGTGACCGGGACGGGCGGGTGATGGGCTACGGTGTGACCGGGAGAGGCGGGCATGGGGACACGGTGTGACCGGGACGGGCGGGTGATGGGCTACGGTGTGACCGGGACGGGCGGGTGATGGGCTACGGTGTGACCGGGACGGGCAGGCATGGGGACACGGTGTGACTGGGACAGGCGGGTGATGGGCTACGGTGTGACCGGGACGGGCGGGTGATGGGCTACGGTGTGACCGGGAGAGGCGGGTGATGGGCTACGGTGTGACCGGGACGGGCAGGCATGGGGACACGGTGTGACCGGGACGGGCGGGTGATGGGCTACGGTGTGACCGGGAGAGGTGGGTGATGGGCTACGGTGTGACCGGGACGGGCGGGTGATGGGCCACGGTGTGCCCGGGACGGGCGGGTGATGGGCTACGGTGTGACCAGGACAGGCGGGTGATGGGCTACTGTGTGACCGGGACGGGCAGGCATGGGGCCACGGTGTGCCCGGGACGGGCGGGTGATGGGCTACGGTGTGACCGGGAGAGGCGGGCATGGGGACACGGTGTGACCGGAACGGGCGGGTGATGGGCTACGGTGTGACCGGGACGGGCAGGCATGGGGACACGGTGTGACCGGGGTGGGCGGGTGATGGGCTACGGTGTGACCGGGACGGGCAGGCATGGGGACACGGTGTGACCGGGACGGGCGGGTGATGGGCTACGGTGTGACCGGGACGGGCAGGCATGGGGACACGGTGTGACCCGGACAGGCGGGTGATGGGCTACGGTGTGACCGGGGTGGGCGGGTGATGGGCTACGGTGTGACCGGGAGAGGCGGGTGATGGGCTACGGTGTGACCGGGATGGGCAGGCATGGGGACACGGTGTGACCGGGACGGGCGGGTGATGGGCTACGGTGTGACCGGGACGGGCAGGCATGGGGACACGGTGTGACCCGGACAGGCGGGTGATGGGCTATGGTGTGACCGGGGTGGGCGGGTGATGGGCTACGGTGTGACCGGGAGAGGCGGGTGATGGGCTACGGTGTGACCGGGACGGGCAGGCATGGGGACACGGTGTGACCGGGACGGGCGGGTGATGGGCTACGGTGTGACCGGGGTGGGCGGGTGATGGGCTACGGTGTGACCGGGACGGGCAGGCATGGGGACACGGTGTGACCGGGACGGGCGGGTGATGGGCTACGGTGTGACCGGGAGAGGTGGGTGATGGGCTACGGTGTGTCCGGGACGGGCGGGTGATGTGCCACGGTGTGCCCGGGACGGGCGGGTGATGGGCTACGGTGTGACCAGGACAGGCGGGTGATGGGCCACAGTGTGCCCAGGACGGGCGGGCATGGGGACACGGTGTGACCGGGAGAGGTGGGTGATGGGCCACGGTGTGACCGGGACGGGCGGGCATGGGGACACAGTGTGATGGGGATGGGCGGGCATGGGGACACGGTGTGTCCAGGACGGGCGGGTGATGGGCCACGGTGTGCCCTGGGACAGGTGGACACCGGCCACAGTGAGCCCCGGGACAGACGGGTGATGGACCACGGTGTGTCCCGGGACCGGCGGGCATTGGGCCGTGGTGTGCCCCAGGAAAGGCAGGCACTGGCCCAGGACAGACATGGGGAGGGAGATGGAGTCTGGGTGATGGACTTAAGGCCTGGGGTCCTTTGGGTGCAGAGAGGTGGGTGCAGCCCCGGGGCTGGTGGTGTGGGGGGATGCTGTGTCTCAGGGCCACCTTCTGTGGCAACACCGTGTCACGGGTGGTGGCTCAGCCCTTGGGGACCTGCTGTCCCGCCACTGGACGTGGGGCTCAGCCCCTGGGGACCCACGTGCCGTGTTGCCGGAGGAGGGAGCTCCTTGGCGGGTGCCAGGGCTGGGGCTGCCCACGACAGGGGATGGGACTGGGCAGGACGGGACTGGGCAGGACGGGGCACCCGGCAGCTCTCCCCCAGGGCAGGGGGTACGCCCGGCGCTTGCCCCCCCTCCGGCTCCCAGGGCGGTTCCCTTGGGAATCGGACCCCCCACGCAGCCCGAGGAGGGTGCCCGGCTGTGCCAGCTGCCCCGTGGGGCTGGCCCATGCCCAGGAAGCCGCCCCAGCTCCGTGCCAGCCCCACGGCAGAGCCTCGCCACCCACCTGGGCCCCCCCAGCCCCTCCTCAGCCCCCAAGCTGGCACCCACCGAGCGGGGTGGGGGGCAGCGAGGAATGCTCCACGCTAGAAGCTGCTGTGCCAGGGGAAGGGGTGCGGCGTCCTCCAGCGCAGCCCGGCCGTGGGGTCCGTGGGGCAGCACCCACGGGCCCGGCGTGGAGGGAGCAGGGCTGTTCCCGTGGGAGCGGGCCGCAGTGCTAATAAGGCTTCGCTAACGAGCTGGCGCTGGGCCCAGGCCGGGGCCGGCTGGAGTAAAGCCCCGTGCCCGTGGGCAGGGGGAGGGAGGGGGCCGGGCTGGGGGGCGGGGGGGGGCTCACCCCCACTCCACGCCGTTCCATGGGAGTGGGCTGGGGGGATTGGGGCTGCCCCCGGGGGGCACTGGGGGCACCCGCTGCCCTGGCGCCAGGCACGGGATGCCCCCAGCCCCGCTTCCACAGGAGTTTTGCTCCCCAGGGGTCCTACTCCCACGGCCGTCCCGCTCTCCCGGGGGTCCTGCTCCCACACGTGTCCCGCTCCCCGGGGGGGGTCTCACTCCCCGGGGGTCCTGCTTCCCCGGGCTCCAACTCCCACGCGAGTCCCCGCTGCCCCGAGGGTCCCGCTGCCCCGGGCCGGCCGTCCCCGGCGGGTCTCCCGCGGGCCGGATCCGTGCGTGGGAGCGCAGCGCCCCCTCGCGCCCGCGGAGCCCTGCCCCCGCGCGCCTGTCCCCGTGGGGCTGCTGTCCCCGTGGGGCTGCTGTCCCCGCCGGTGCGCTGCTGTCCCCGTGTCCCCGTGCCTGTGTCCCGGCGGACGTCGTCCTGTGTGTGTCCGTGTCTGTCTGTCCCTGTGGGTGCGTGGGAGTGTCCGTATGTCCATGCTGTCCCCGTGTACGTCTGTGCATGTGTCTGCGCTGGCCCCGTGCATGCGTGTCCGTATGTCTGTGCTGTCCCCATGTACATCTGTGCATCCGTGTGCATGCATGTCCGTATGTCCATGCTGTCCTCATGTACATCTGTGCACGTGTGTGCACTGACCCTGTGTGTGTCTGTATGTCCATGCTGTCCCGCTGTACGCTGATGCATCCATGTGCATGTGTCTGTATGTCTGTGCTGTCCTGCTGTACATCTGTGCATGCACGTGCACTGACCTTGTGCATCTGTGTCCATGTGTCCGTGCTGTCCGGCTGTACGTCTGTGCATTCAGACACACTGACTCTGTGCATGCGTGTCCGTATGTCCGTACCATCCTGCTGTACGCCTGCGCATCCACGTGCACTGACCCTGTGCATGCATGTCCATATATCCCTGCTGTCCCCATGTATGTCCGTGCATCCGTGCGCATGCATGTCCGTATGTCCATGCTGTCCCGGGACGCTGCATGCCGGGTGCCAGCCCGTGTGCCAGCTCCTCGCCCGCCCCAGTGACGCCCGAGACCTGGGCACGTTCACATCTTTATTCTCACTGCCAGAGGCTTCGCTGGCCGGCCTCCTCGCCAGCACAGACATCGCCCCACCGATAATTTAAAAGCGTCGCCCCCCAGCATGGCGCAGGGTTGGCCACGGGGCAGCTGGGCTGGGGACGGGGACTCTGGGGCCGCGCTGCAGCTGGCAGGCCTGGGGCGATGGCGAGGGTCCGCCGAGCCCCTCACCGGCGCCGGGTCACGGCCCCCCCCGCACCCCCTATGGATATGTACATTATACAGAGCTACCCAGAGCAACACAACACATTAAAAAAGATCTACTCTTATATACAGTATTTATAAAAAGCATCCCAGCCTCCACCACCCCGGTAAAAAAATACGTCTCTTATGTACTTCGCCGCAGGACAGCCCTCCCCTGTGCTGCCGGGCTGCTGCCCCCACGCTGGGAAGGGAGGCGGGGGTGGGAGAGCCGCTCTCCGGGTTTTGGCATGGTGTGGGGTGTCCCGGCGGCATGGATGGATCAATGGATGGGTGGGTGGGAGAGGGCTGTGGGAGCCTGGGTGCTGGCCCTGGGTGCAAGGTGAGCAGGGCCAGCTTGGGTTCAGGGGGAGCCCATCACCCTGGTGTCTGGGCATGCAGACGGGGGGGCGGCTCCAGAGCCCCGAGCTGGCCCCCAGCGAGCGCTGCCCCGAGCCCCCCACGCCCCCCACCTGCGCCCCGTGGCAGGGCCAGGCCCTGGGCAGCGAAGCCGCAGCACGGGCTGGACGCCAGCGGGTGCCAAGCCCCCGGCGGGCACATCACCTCCCCAGATCAATGCGGCCAGTCCCCAGGCATGGCCTGGGGGTCACCAGGGTCCCATCCGTGGGCACCGGGAGCCAACCGTTCCCCCAGCAGGCTCAAGAGCAGCAGGCTGGGTCCCACCAGCCGTGGCGGCAGGACCACGCTCGCCTGCGGGGCCGGGGTGCGTCCGTGATGCTGGGGCCGCGGGGTGGCATCTCGCCAGGGACCAGGGGACGGCAGGGGAAGAGGGTAGGTGGCTTGGGCACAGGCGCTGCCAGGGGTCCGACCACTCCGCTGAACCCCAGGCCCCCACGGACACTGTTCCTCGGGGCTCTCGATGCTGTCTGGGGCGGCCAGGAAAGCGCCCCGGTCCTCGGCCCCCGCGGCAGGCAGTGCCACACACCCCTGGCAGTGCCCACTGCTGGCGGCTCTGGGTGTGCAGAGACGAGCTCCAGCTGACAGCCAGCTCCCGGTGAGGTAGGGCAGTATTATTCTCCCCATTTTACAGATGGGGAAACTGAGGTGCGGAGCAGGGAGGGTACCCACTGGAGCGGGGGGGGGACACAGCACCTGGCCCAGGCTCGCTGCCCCATCCCGGGCACAGGTCGGGGGGTCCCCGTGCCTGCCATGGCTCATGCCCCCCCCCCCACTGCAGGTGATGGGCAGCGACAGCAGAGGGTCCCCGGGGAAGCCCAGCGGGGCCGTGGCACGGGGCCTGAGCCCAGGGCGGGCTTTCCCTGGGGCACCGGTGGGTGGGGAGGAGGTTGGCATGGGCACACGGTGCCGGCTAGTGGCTGCCACCACTCTTCCCGCCCCCCGTGGCCCAGTCGATGATGATGAAGCTCAAGCTCATGATCATGAAGAGCACCCCGAGGAGGGCGAAGCAGGCAGCCTGTGGAGACAGGGCAGGGGGTCAGGGACAGCCAGGGCGACGGGGCTCCCAGCCCAGCCCCGGGACCCCTGTCCTTGTCCCTGTCCGTGTCCCCCCTGCCCGTGCTTACCAAGATTTTGGGGGTGGAGCGCAGCGGCTCCTTGTCCTTGGGCATGATGCGGATGTAGAAGATGGCAGGGAAGATGAAGATGAGGCAGGGAGCGGAGGTGGCACCTGGAGCAGACAGGGACAGAGCGGGCAGAGGCCCCCGCCCTGAGGCTCAGCCCTGCCAGCCCCGCTGCTGGGCCAGGTCCCGTCCCCCACCACCCCCCCCCCGGCCCTGGCAAAGCCTTCCAGGAACCCGGGGACGCCGTGTCCTGGCACTGTCCCCATGCCCCGCCCCGCAGCCGGCCTTGGCACCGAGCCGGGAACCAAGCCAGGGGAGCCCGGCTTGGTGGATCAAGGGAAATGCCCAGGGGAAGAGCAAGTGCCGGCCAGCAGCACGGCAAGCAGCCGGCACCACATTGCGGGAACCAGCCTGTCGGGACAGGGACGGGGCCGGGGGACAGTCCACACGCCACCTGGTCCTGGCATGGTGAGAAGGGGAAACCGAGGCACGGGGGGGGTCAGGCAGAGCCGAGAGCCGGGGCGGGCAGGGGCTGGCATGCTGCCCGCAACACCCAGCGCCCGAGGAGGGACAGGAGCAGGGCACTGCCACGCACCGATCATGCCGAAGATGCCGAGGATGGAGGGAGCGAAGATGACCAAGAGGTTGATGAAGGTCAGAAGGACCACGGCGATGGTGACGTGGCGGATCCAGCTGAAGTCCTTCCCTTGGAACAGCATCTGCTGGATGGCCCGGCGCACCTGGGGACAAGGACAGGGACAGGGTGTCACGCTCCATCCTTGGAGCCAGGGCCCATCCCGTCCCCGTCCCCACGGTCCTGCCAGCCCCCGTCGCCCCTTCCCCTGCCCCAGCCCTGACCCTGATGCCCCACTGGTCCCTGTCACCCCTTCCCAGCCCTGTCCCCATGGCCCTGCCAGTCCCCATCACCCCTGCCCCAGCCCTGTCCCCGACACCCAGCTGGTCCCCTTCCCCAATCCCTGCAGCCCCACCGATCCCTGCCGCTCTGTCCCCAGGCCTCAGCCCCATTGCTGCCTCAGTTTCCCCTCTCAAAGCCTGGTGCTGAAGCCCTGTGGCAGCCAGGGGTGGCAGTGCCACCTGGCATCCCTGCAGGGCCACTCACCGGGAAGAGGACGATGGGGACGGTGAGGGTGACAGCCGTCAGCACGGCCACCCGCACGCACAGTATGAGCACATCGAAGGGGTCCACCTTGTTGTACGTGTGCAGCAGCTCCGACTCCACGCGGCCTGTGGGCACCGGTGGGGAGCCGCTGGGTCAGACCCGGCACCACCACCGCCCCAGTGCCGGTGTGCCCGCAGGGCCCCCGGCCCCCTCCCCGAGGGCTCACCATAGAACGTGAGGTAGCCGAAGAGGGCGGCCAAGAAGTACATGAGGTACATGACCATGATGGAGATGTTGGAGATGCACTGCATCTTCTTCTTGGAGGGCCTGCGGGAGACGGCGGGCTCAGCATGGCCCCAGCCCACCCCGCTCCCACGGCACCCACCGGCACCGAGTGCCTAGCCGGTGAGGAGGGGTGATGCTGGAGCACCCTGGGGTGCGGTGAGGGGCTGGGTCCCCCTCCCCGAGCTGCGTGGTGGGTTGGATCACCCACCTCCAACCAACCAACCACCCACCCTGGGTCATAACACCCACCTCCCCGGTGGGATATCCCCCACCACCCACCCACCCATTCCAGGTTGTATCACCCACCTCCTGGGGCTGATATCACCCATCCCACGTCCTATCACCCACCACCCACCCAGGGTCGTACCACCCACCGTATCCCCTCATATCCCCATGATGCCCCGGCGCTGCCTTTGGGTGGGTGCCAGACAAAGCCCACCCCGCCCGTGGGTGCCCCCACCCAGGACTCACTCCTTCAGCTCAGTGTAGATGGGCAGGACCTCGGGGTGGCAGACGAAGGCGAAGGCCATGATGGGGATGGTGTATGCCGTCTGCGTGAGAGGAGAGCGGCTGAGCGCCGGGGGCCAAGCTGGTGGGTGCCGCCAGCACCGGGACCACTCGCCTTCATGGGGTGCACGGGGTGGGGGCTCACCCGGAGCCCCAGGGGTGCATCCTGGGCCCCTACCTGCGAGTTCAGAGTGAAGAAACTGGGGGTGCAGGTGCCCTGCTCAGGGGCGTGGAGGACAGTGTAGCCGTTCTGGTAGTCGCTGGTGCTGACGGGGGTGGCGTTGAGGCTGCCCGTGAGGTTCCCCCCCTGCTCAGGGAGCGGGCAGGGGATCTGGAACTTCTTATAGATGACCTGGGGTGGGGGGGACACGGGGATGGTCAGTGCCCAGTGCCACCACCCCCGGCACCGGCTGCCCAAGCCGGCACCGCACCCAGCAGGAGGGTGTCCCCATTGGGTCCCCTCTATGGGGCACCCTTTGCCGACGGTGCCCCGCGGCGATGCTGGCCCCCCGGCCTGCCCCTGCGAGGGTGGGCAGCAGGGCAGAGCCAGGCAGCGGCACACGGAGGGGCCACGCACGGTTCCCCCAGCCGGCACCCTCTCCCTTCCCCTTTCCACGGCGCTCAGCTCCTTCAGCCGAAAATAACCCAGCAGCATGACAGCACCGCCACGGCGTCTCCGCAGCCCGGAGCGCCTGCTGTCCCTGCTGTCCCCGCTGTCGCCGCAGCACACAGCCCAGCCACGCGCTGGTGGAGCCATGCATGCTGGCAGAAGGGATGCTTGGCATCCCAAGCCGCCGGCATGCGCCGGCAGGTGCTCACCGAGATGAGGAAGAAGGCCATACAGCTGAGGGAGAAGCCGCTGGCGTAGCCAAGGTAGCCTGGGGAGGGAAGAGAGCGGCCGGTGGGCGCAGGCAGGACCCCCATGCTGGCTGGGTGCCCCCTCCTTGCCCGCCACCCCCAAGCTGGCACCTGGTGCTGGACGCCAGTGCCACACGCAGCATCCCCCTGACTTACCCAGCTGCTTCATGAGGGCCAGGGGCAGGATAATGGTGACGGAAACCAGGATCACCAGGTAGTTCCCGTTCATGTACCAGTCCCTGGAAGCAGAGGGCCTGCTCACCGCCCCGCTCTGCTGGGGCATGGGAGGCACAGGCAGCCATTGCGGGGGGCTGCCTGCCATCCGTAGGGACCCCCCAGAGCTGGCAGCCCCAGGGACCCTGGAGCTGGCATCCCTGGCCCCCTGAGCTGGCGTCCCCAGGGATGCTGGCACCCCCAAGGCTGGCATCCCTGCTGTGCTAGCATCCCTGGGGACCCCTGAGGCCAGCATCCCTGGGGGGCCTTGAGCTGGGGTCCTGCCTACTCCCATAGCAGTGCACCCCCAAGGGCTAGAGCTGCTGCAGGCGGGCTGAGAACTGCTGTTCTCAGCACATGTTTGCCAGCGGGCAGTCTGGCAGCAGGAGGACGCGGGGACAAGGGTACCAGCACCTGCAAGGGGGCTCAGCCAGGTCCTCAATGACCCAGGTGGAGGGAGCTGCCCCCAGCCACCGGTGGGGCAGGAACCCTGCCCAGCCCCAGTCCTACGTGCGGTCGAGCACCCCAGAGCAGCTGGGACGCCCAGTCCCGGACTGGTGGAGGTCCCAGTGGCAGCTCTGCCCAGCATCTGCCCGGCTCTCACCCCCTGGGCTGCTGGGTGGGGACATGGGCACGGTGGGGGGGGGACCCATTCCCAACCAGAGCTCCCATCCCGCCCCCACAGCCCCGGGCTCTGCTCAAGGAGGAAAGCCTGATCACAAGGGGATGTGAGGAGCAGGGATTGGAAGTTCAGCCTGGTTTAATCCCACCTGGGGGTTTATTCAGCACTGTCAGTTATCAAAAATAGTAGTGGCTTAATGGCACTAAATCCCTGCCATGGGCTGCACAGCTGGAGACGAAGCCCCGGCGCCCGCAGAAGGCACTCACGTGGTCTTCTCCTCCAGGTTGAGGAAGGTCTGGATGACGAGAGGCACTTCGGATTTGACGATGTACAGGTAGCTGGACATGGCTGCGGGGCAGAGCGAGGTCGTGCTGTGCCAGCGTGCTCCGGTCCTGTGTACCCCCCCCAGATCCCCCCCCAAGCCCCGTCCTCACCTCCGATGTTCTGCAGTGTGATGGCAATGGCCGCAGCCAGCTTCCCCGGCGTGCCAAAGGCTCGGTAGCCCAGCTGCTCGTAGGCGCGGATGCCTGCGGGACGGGGAGCGGTGGCGGGGTGAGTGTCGGGAGGGGATGCCCCGGCACGGCCCCGCCGGGGACCTGGCACTCACCCACAATGCCGGAGGACTTGAGCAGCAGGTGGATGGAGTAGCTGGAGAGCAGGGCCACCGCCGTCAGGAGGAAGCTGCAGGAGGACAGCACCGTCACCAGCGGGTCACAGCACTGGGCTTGAACACAGCCGTGGGGCAAACCCCGCGCGGGCAGGCTCTGCCTGCAGGCAGCCGTCCTGGCAGGCCACCCGGCCCCTCGCCTCGGCACCGCCTGGGTGCTTACAAGGCGGGTGGGCTGCGGGGTGTGGACACCCCACAGCTGTGGGGCTGCCCCAGCCCTGTGGGTCCGTGTCCCCACGCCCAAGGGGAGCCGGCACCCACGTCCTTTGGGCCATGTGGGGAAATCTGGTCTTGTATTAAGGAAGTCAAGCCTTCATCATCCTCCTCCTCCCCAGTGGGGCACAGTGCCTGGCAGGGGCAGACAGGCTTGTGCCAGGGACAGGCATTGCTGAGGCAGTAGGACACCGGTCCCTGCGTCACCCCAAGCCAGGGACCCCTCTCTCAGCTGTACCTCTGGCACCCACCGATCCCCTTGGAGAAGCCTCCCACACCCAGATCCCCCCCAAGCCCCCGTGGGCACGCAGAGCTCACAGGAAGAGGATGATGCCGGTGTTGGCCATGGCATAGGCCAGCCCCAGGATGCCGCTGCCCATGATGGCGTTGCTCAGGTTGAAGACGGACATCCCGAAAGACGTCTTCCCTTCGAACTGCGCACATGAGACATGACGGGGAGGGGACGCACCGGTCACACCGGGAGCTGCCCCTGTCCTGCCGCCACTGCGGTGCCCGTGCCGATACTCACATCGGTGAAGTGCGTCTGCTTCTTCTCAGCGCCGTGGGGCAGGAACTCCTCCATCTCTGCCATGCCGGACTGGTTCTCCTCAAACCTGGCCACCGGAGGGAGGGGGGTGAGGCCGAAGCAGAGCTGGGGGCCGCCATGCCCCACCCTGTGCCCGGGCAGCGCCGGCTGGCATCGCGCAGGCAGGGAGCAGCTGGGAGGACACCCCTGGGGCACCGGCACCCCCTCTTGTCCCCATGCCTCTACCTGTCACCCGCCAGCGAGGGGACGGCGGAGGCAGTGAGCGCGGCCGTGTGCTTCCCGTTGGGCACCAGCTCCACCATCTCGGCCTGGAGGGGCACATCCGTGGCGTCCATGGTGGGGAGGTGGCTGGGCTCGCTGCAGGCTCTCCTTGGGCTCTGCAAGAGGGGGGCAACAGGGGTCCGGCTCTGGGCAGGAGTCCCTACACGTCCCTCACCCACTGGGGATGCTGGAGTCAGGCTCAGCACCGGCGCTGGTGGCACCACAGGGACAGGCACCCGGGGATGACAGGGTTGCCCGACCGGGCATCACCATGGCTGGGCTTCCCCCTTCTGCCTGCTCAGCACACAACGCCCGTGGAGCTCGCTCCAGCTCTGACAGCCCCGCAAAGGTCCCCAGCGGGGACTGTCCCCTCACCCAGCCAGCCGTCCCGCAGGCCACTCCGCAGGGTCTCTCTGCTCCCCTGCCCACAGCACAGTGCCAGCCCCGGAACCTCCGTCCCCAGCGCCTGCCCACCTCCACTCCCCTGCCCGCAGCTCTCAGCTCCGTGCCTCAGTTTCCCCTCCCGGAGATGGGTACCGACAGGCAAGGGGAGGCGTTTCAGAGGGCAGCTGGGGACAGGGCAGGGAGCTCGGGGACCCCCCAGCCACGCCGTTACATAAAGCCTGCGGCGCTGACCAGTGCGGAGGGCTCACCCGTGTCCCGCTGCCCAGGGCCGGCGCTGCCGGGGTGCCAAGGCAGGGGGCTTGGGGGCACGTCAGGGCTGGAGAAACGGAGCAGGAAAGAGCGCGGGGCCGGGAGACAGCTCCTTGGCAGGGGAAGGCGGCCGGGCTGCCGAGCGCGGGACGCCTTGGCACGCTGCACAAAGCCGCCTCTGTGCGAGCCCCGGCCCTCCCCGCCCCGCTGGGAAACGGCACAGGGTGGCTTTCTAGGGCAGGCTGGCAGCCGGGGCAGGGTCCCCTGCCACCCCCCGCCGCCCCAGGGGGGTTGGGGTCCTCCCCGTCCGGCCGGGGGTCTCCACCTCAGGGCCACAGGACAATGCCAGCCAGCCTGAGGCGAGGGCTGGCCAGGATGCGGCATGGTCCCTGGCCCCAGGAGGATGCTGCTGCCCCGTCACCCCGGTGCCCGGGGTCCCCACGGGGCGAGCAGGGGACGCACCAGTTTCTGTGCTCCCAGGGGACTGGTGGCCCCAGGGACCGGGCGAGTCTTCCCATGGCATTGCCAGGGCGGGGAGATGCCAGGGACAGCAGCCCCCCGGCACGCAGGGGAAGGATGCCACGGTGTGGCGTGGACGCCAGCACCTCTGGGCTCCCGAGCCGCTGCTCTGCCTATCCCTGCCCGTCCAGGCCGCTGAGGAGACCTGCCAGGGTCATCCCAGGCCACGCATCGGCTACCAGCAGTGCTGGCGGGGGCCGAGCCCCTAAGGCTGGCCCAGAGTGGGGGGTACACGGCTGGACCACCCCACCCGCGGCACCCAGCCTGGTGGGGAAACTGAGGCAGGGCACAGGACAGCAGGGACCAGAGCAGGGAGGCTCAGCCATGCGGGGGAAGAGAGGGAAGCGCAGGGCAGGCGCTGGGCGATGATTTATCCCCTCTGCTAGGCCTCCGCTTGGGCCAGATCCAGGCACGAACAAGGCTGCCAGCACGTCCAAACGTCGCTGTTAACTCTGCGCCTTCCCACCGCCACGGGCGGGCATCGCCGAACCCGTGGCTCCCGGTGCTGGGCTTGAGGGGGGCCGCCAGATCCCCGGCGCTTCATCGCCCCCCCCCCGAACCCCCCAGCGCTGCCGGGCTGCCCGCAGGCAGGGCTCCGCTGCATCCCACCGGCGGCGGGCAGGAGCTGCCCCGCTCCCCCTGCCCGCTCCCCCGCGGGCGCCGGGGAGGCTGGGCGCTCTCCTCTGCAGCCCCTTTCTTCTCCCAGGTTATAATTACACCTCGCCGGGCGGCTCAGGAAATACCAGCCTCTTCCCCCAAGCGCCTCTTGGAATAGCAAGCGGCACGGCCAGGCTCATTTTGCATGCACCGGGCTTAGCACCGCCACGCAGACGCTTCCTCCCGCCGGGCAGCGCTGGCACAGCCCTGGCACAGCCCTGGCACAGCCCCGGCACAGCCCTGGCACAGCCCCGGCACCGCTCGTCGCCACCTCCCAGGCCGGCCCCGGCCTTTGCCCCTCGGCCAGGGTCTCCCGGCGGCGGTGGCCAGGGAAGGGGGGGGAGATGAAAGGGGAGGGAATGAGAGACGCTTCGATCGGGCAGAGCGTGCCCTACCTGCCGCTGTTTGCCTTGCGATAAGGCTGGGCAGAACAGCAAATACATGGAGCGGCGGATGGCCCCGGGGGGGGGGGGGGGGTGGCGTGGGTCCCCCCAGGGCTGGGGGTGGCAGGTTCACCCCTGTCCCTGTGTGCCCACCTCAGTTGGGGACCCTCCGCTCCGGGCAAAGAGCATCTCCCCGGGGATCTTTTCCCACGGCCTGCCAGTCCTGAGAGCCCCAGCCCACCGCGGGGCTGCCGTGCCGCCACACGGATGGGATGCTGCCGTCCTCGCTGCCGTGTTGGGCTGCCCGTGTGCCGCCCAGCGTTGTCCCCCTCCTGACCGGCAGCCCCAGCGCCTGCTCGCCACCCTGATGGTGTGGGCACAGCCACGTGCATAGGCACAGAACCCCCCCGCTGTGGCACCCAGGGCCATGTCCCTGGGGGTGCTGAGCCAGCTGCACTGATTTCCCGGCGTGCGCCTCTCCGCTGCCTGCCAGCTCCGGGTGACAAGGACGACGACAGCCCCGCTGCACTGAGACCTCCCGCCTCTCCCAACCAGCCCCGGCTCTCCTGGGGGCTGCTCCTGCTGTCCCACTGCTCGGTGACACCAGGGACATTGTCCACCCCACCAACCCTCTGGCACGGCCAGGCAGCCCGGGCCAGGCCCCGGTGCTGTCCCGCAGCCCCCCCCGCGAGAAACGCCGAGCCGTATGCGTGGGGCGGCACGTACCCTCCCCACCGGCCACGTCTGCGCACCAGGAGAGGCTACGTTTGGTCTCGCACGCTGCGTCCCGGCCAGCACAGATGCCTGCCCCCCCCCCCGCTCGCCGGGATGGGGACACGTGTGTGGGGCAGCAGGGCTCCCAGATCCCTTCCCTGCCCTGGCAGCAGGCAGCCCTGGGCTTGCCCTGGCCCCCCGTCAGCCTTCCCGGGGGGCTGGGGCACTACAGCAGGGGATCTGATCCTGGAAGGGGCTGCATCTCACTGCCTGACACCTCGCTTCCACCCAGACTTTATTTAAAAGGTGGAAAATCCCAGCTGGGAGCAAGGCACAGCTGGGAGCAGGGGGGCCGGGACAGAGGAGCTCTGTCGGCAATGCCAGTGGGACGTGTGGGATGCGGGGTCCATCGCACCTGGCAGCATGGCAAGGAGGATGCCTATCACCCTGGGGAAGTCCGGCCCTTGTGCTGCACCGGTTACCCCGGTCAAGCCTCGGCACGGCACAGTCCCTGCCGGAGCACGCTGTGCCAGCGGGAGTACGGCACATAGGGGGACTGGCAACTGCTGCCCGCGCCACGCGGTGCCAGCCTGGGGTGCGACGACCCACTGTGTCCCCGCAGCCCATGACACCCGTCCGTGGGCACCCGCTGCTCTCACCCGTGGGGGACGAAGGCACCGGGTCTCCCTGGCAGCAGGTGGGTGCTCCCTGGGCCGGGGACCCCAGCAGGGCAGAGACCCCCCTCCCCATCGCCTCTCCCGCTGCAGATGAATCCTGGCTAATCCGCCCCAGCTGGGGCCGAGGCCGCGGGACTATTCCTGGTGGTAATCCGGCTTTAGCGCCAAGCCTGCCGCAGCTGCCGGCCTGCGTGCTCGCAGCCAGGTACCCCACTGCCGCTGGTGTGTGCCGGGGGGCCGGCAGCAAGGCCCCCCCGTCCGTGCCCGCCTGCCCAGACGGCTGTTCAGGTTTCAGCAGAGCTGGACACACAGAGGTCTCATGTTCCCTGGGGCTGTGCTGGTGACAGAGCCCTCCACAGAGACGGGCAGCATGGGCAAGCGGGCAGGGACACCAGCCGTGTCCCCCCACTGCCATCAGCCCCCAGCCCTGGGGATACCCCAGCACCGCTGCTGGGCACGGGGTGACCCCCAGCCTGGGGTCCTCGGTCAGTCCCCAGCACCACCGTGGGCACAGGGGTGTGCGGGCACATGGGCAGAGCTGGGGCAACAGCCTGAACCTTGGGGGTCCCTGGACATCACCTCCCCAGGGAGGCTGGCCCCAGCAGGGCAGGCACACGCAGTGGGGACCCCCCCACACCTCCCCTTGCTCCTCCACAGGGAACCCCCCCGGGGCGGCCCTGGGAGCCCAGGCACTGGGAGCAGAGCCAGCCCGACCCTGCGGGAGCCTTTCCCCCCCAGCACACACGGACATGGCTTTTGCCCTGACCTGCCTTCTGAAAACTAGCACCCCAAACCTGTTTTTAAACCTACGGCATTTCTCCCCCCCCCCACCTCCCAGCCAAGCAAAGGCAGTGCCATTGTCCCACCTCCCCCGGGGGCAGCGGGCACCCAGAAGGGCAAATCTGGCTACCCAGGGGCATGGCCTTGCACGTCAGCTTTGGGGTGAGGGCTCTAGGGTGCACCACCATGTGCACGGGGACACCGGCTGCCATGGGGAGGGACGACTGGAGACAACCTGCCCAATGCACGGCTGGAGAGGCTCTCTGGGTAGCCCTGCCGTAGACCCTCCCCAAACAGACCTGCTGGAGACCCTCATGAGATAGCCCCACCAGACAGCCGTGCCAGTCAGCCCCACTCATGGTCCCAGCTCGAGCTGAGCAGCATGGTCACCGCTCTTGGGCTCACCTAGCCCTGGGGCAACCTGGGGTTTCAGCCCCTAATACCACACCATGGCTCAGCCTCAGGCCAGGCAATGCCCCCGGTGCTCTGGCCAGGGCAGAACTGGCAGCAGCAAGGAGCAGGCGGCTCTCGAAGCCGCTGTCCTGGCTCGCAGGGCTCTGGTGGCACCTACACCTGCCCCGGCAGCTCCAGGCTGTCCCCGCCGCACTGCACGGGGAGCAGCGTCCACCTGGGGTCTTCCCTCAAAGAGCACAAGCGGCACCCATGTCCTTGGGGACAGCTCTGCCCAAGCCCGGGGACGTGCCCAGGCAGAGCATGCCGGCGGCTGGGCTGGCTCGTGGCCACCGGCCCCAGCACCGTCCCACAGCAATGGACATGCTAGGGTCTGGGACACACTGGGGAGGGGAAAGGCACCGCAGGGAAGGGGGTGGCGGAGCCAAACATCACAGGGGGGCCAGGGGGAGGGTTTTCCAGCACCGGAGCCATGGCGCGGCTCGGCCACGGCAATCCCCTGCCAGCCGCACACCCCAGGATGGGGCCACAGGGAGAGAGAGGGGCTACGGCGGGGGTACCAGCCACCACCATCACACCACGTCCCCCACACCCAAGCACCAGTACCGAGGCCAGCTGGGAAAAGCAGTGAGGAAACTGAGGCCAGGCAAGGGGAGCCATGCCCAGCACCGGGACAGCCGAGCCGCCGCTGCCACAACGTGGTGTGGAAGGAAGGGGCTGAGCCCGTGGCAGGACAAGCCAGGCAGCAGAGGCAGCTGGCAGCATGGGGATGGGGACAGGGTGGGCACAGCACAAGGCCGGTGGCACCCAGCGTGGCTCTGGAGGAGGCCAGGTGAGACAGCAGCTTGAGCCCAAAGCAGCTCAGCTGGCTCTACGCTTGATGTTGGGTTTTGCTTTAAACTTAAAGCCAACGCACTGCCCATCAGGAGCTCAGGGCTACCCAGGGTGGAGGGTGGCACAGATGGTGGCACTGCAGGCACTGATGGGCAGGTAACACCTGAAAAAAACATGTTAGGTTTTCTATCACACCTCTGGAGATGCATTTCGCCTTGGAAGCGAGATGCTTTCCAGGAGTTCCCACTCTCTGAAATACACCCGGCCTTGACGGGACAACACCAAGGGCTCGATGGCAAAAAATCCAAGCTGCCATTTGCTGCAGCCAGCACCGGGGACACTGGCTGCAGCCGTGGCCTCACGTGCCTCCTGACACCTTGACACCCCCAGCACAGCACCCCATCCCAAACAGGGGCCACAACCTGCCCAAGCCCCCAGGACCGCCACTGCTCCCGGCCCTGCCGCCCTTGCCATTGGGCCACCCCACCAGCTTGGCGTGTCCTCCCCAACCCCGGGGACAGCAGGACCACGCTGGCTGTTCCCCCGCCGGCACAGAGGACCCAGCCAGCCCTGGACCTGCGTCACTGGCTGGGGAGGCGTGTGGCAGTTGAGACCCACACGGCGAGGAGGGCCGGCGGCACGGGGGGCCCGTCCCGTCCCCAACCCACCTCTGTTTTCTCAAGGGCTGCGTTTCCAAAGGAGCCCGTGGGATCCCGCTCCTTCCCCCCGTCCCCGCTCGCCAAGGAAAATAGGCTCTGCCGGTGCCTGTTTGTTTGCCGTGGCTGCGGCCCCGGCGTGTGATTACAGCTGCAGCACGGCCGGGCGCTGCGGGGCCCTTTGCGCCTCGGCCAGGCTCCCCCACGGTGCTGGCTCCCCCCCACGCCGCCCCTGGGCCGGCTGGGGTGCCCCCGCTGCCCCCCAACATCCCTGGCCACCGGAGCCAGGGCACGCGGGAGCTCGGTCCCTAGGGGACTGGGCAGCATCACGGGGCACGGAGGGCTTTCTCTGGGGTGCCCCCACAAAGCCAGGGAACGAACGCATGCCGGTGGCCGGCAGCAGGGACCGGGCAGGTCTAACGGCTCGGCTTGGGCCAGATCCAAACACCAGTGGAAAATTCCCCATCTCCTCCGCGGCGTCTCGGCGCAGACGTGCCCTCCACCGCCAGCCGGGGCTCAGCCCTGTGCCGGGGCTGTACCTCCCCTCCATCCCACCTGCCAGGCACTTGCCCGTGCCCATGCCACCACAGAGCTGGCCGCCGGCACAGGGAGCCCAGGGCCAGCAGCCGCCTGCCGTGCCTCAGTTTCCCCTTGGGGAGGGTTTCTCTCCAGCGGGACATTTGCAAGCTGCCCTGGGCAGAGCAGGCCGCCATGCCGGCTGACATGGGACACACGTGGCTGGCAGGAACGCAATGTGCCGCCTGCCTTTCTGCACTGCCATCCCAGCCAGCCAGGCTCTATAAATACCCCGGCCTGGGGAAGCACCGCACGCAGGGCCAAGCTGAGCCCCGGCAGCGCCCGTGGCAGCCACCATCGCTCTCCCTGGCCGTGCCCCCCGCCGCACACCGCTCCTCGCCCCAGCACCCTGACACCCGATCCCGGCCGCGACCGCTTCCAGCCTTAAGAAACATATGTCATTCCCACGGGCGGTTAAAAATTAAAGTAGAAAAACGGGAAAGAAAAGGAGGTTTGGGGGCTGGTGTGATTATTATTATATACAAAGCGGGCGGCGGTGCCGAACCCCCCCGGCACCGCGCCACAGGCAGGAGCTTTGCCTGGGCGTTAGGGTGGAAAGGCGGCAAGGCAGGGCTCTGCCTTCCCTCTGCCCTCGCAGGATTTGTTACCCACCCGTGGGAGGGTTTCAGCAGCTGGAGAGGGAAGCGGCAGGAGGAAAGCAAAGCAAACAGCACCGGGGCGCTGCCACCTGCCAGGGCTGCCCGAGCCCCGGAGCCTTGCCCCGGTGCTGCCGGGGGCGGCGGGGACAGTTGTCCGGCCCCGGGAGGGGGAGGAGGGGAGCGGGGGACTGCGGGGAGCGGCGGGAGGAGAGCAGGGCCCGGCGGGGGCGAAGGGAGATGGGTCGGGGGGGGGGGGGGGCTAGGATGGGGTGCCGGGGAGCGGGGGGACGACTAAGGGGAGGCGAGGGGTCCAAACCCCGGGCAGCCTTCAGCCACGGAGTTTTCCGGAGGAGAAGGCAAAAAGCAGGGGGTTGCATGCAACTGGGGAGACTGGGAGGGAACTGGGGGGGGGGGACTTACCTGCCCCCCTCTCCGGCGGTGCCTCTGCTGCGGGCTGGGGCGAGCAGCCCCCGGTGGCCAGCCCCGCGGTGCCGCGGATTAGAGACTATCCTGCGGCCGTAATCCCGGCGGAGACGGAGATTAAACCGGAGCCGAGCCCGCCCCCAGCGCGGCGGCTCCCAATCTCCGCGCCGCCGGGACAGCGTCAGGGGTAGCGCCGGGGAGGGACCGGCCGCGGCGGGGGAGGGCACCCGGCCCCGGCCCCCGCCCCGACCCCGCCTCGCCCGCCGCCCCATCGGCCCTCGCCGTCCCTCCGAGTGTCGCCGCCCCACCGGGCATTGGCGTCTCACCGGGCACGGCCACCCCCCGGGGACCACATCACCCACCCCCCGGGCACCACCCACCCCCCGGGGACCACCCACCCCCCGGCGACCACATCACCCACCCCCGGGCACCACCCACCCCCGGGGACCACCCACCCCCGGCGACCACATCACCCACCCCGGGCACCACCCACCCCCGGGGACCACCCACCCCCGGCGACCACATCACCCACCCCCGGGCACCACCCACCCCCGGGGACCACCCACCCCCGGCGACCACATCACCCACCCCCGGGCACCACCCACCCCCGGGGACCACCCACCCCCGGCGACCACATCACCCACCCCCGGGCACCACCCACCCCCGGGGACCACCCACCCCCGGGGACCACATCACCCACCCCCGGGCATCAGTGTCCCACTGGGCATGGGTACCTAACCGAGCATCCCACCTCACTGGGCACGGCCACCCCACCGGGTGTCGGTGCCCCCCCCGGCACAGCCACCCCCGGGGATCACATCACCCACCCCCAGCCACCACCCACCCCCCGGGCATCAGTGTCCCACTGGGCACCGGTACCTAACCGAGCATCCCACCCCACCAGGCACGGCCACCCCACCGTGTGTCGGTGCCCCACCAGGCACAGCTACCCCACTGGGTGCCAGTGCTCCACCAGGCATCACCACCTCACCAGGCCCTGCTGCCCCACCGGGCATCGCCACCCCACCGGGCATCGCCACCCGGAGCACCCAGGGGCCGCTGCTGGAGGCCAGTGGCCGGCACACAAAGCAACGGGGCTGTCACAGTTGCTCTAATGTAACCTGAAGGGCTAAATCCAGCAGGCGCCGAGCACAGGCACTGGGTCTTCTCTCCTCTTAGCGAGGGGCAGAGTCACCCAAAGGCCGGGGAAGATCCTCCCCAGCTCCCCCCACAGCCAGACTCTCCCCCCGGCCTGGGAAGCTCAAGCCACCCCCACATTAAGCCAGCCCAGCTGGCTGCCCTGCTCAGGGGTGCCTGCTGCCCTTGCGGTGGCCGCCCCGGCACCTCCGAACACTAGGAGCAAACAATCCACGTGGGATCATCTCAACGTGGCCCAGAGTGGGGGGACACCCCCAGTCCCCTCCTCTGGTCTCCATCAAACTTCCCCATTTGAGCTGAAACACCTCTTTTTTTCATGGAGACCAAATTTTGGGGTCTATCCCCACGAAAGTGCCCCAAAGAGGAAACGTCTTCTCCCAAGGGCATCCCGTGCGCTGCGGGGAGAGCCAGGAGCTCCTGGCCAGCCACCAGCCGTGTCCCCACAGGTTCCCTGCCCCTTCCAAAGGGCTGTCACCCCCAAACCGCCTCCTGCCCTGCTCAGCAGTGCACCCTGCTCCTCTGCCCTGCCTGGCTTTTACTTCGGAGGAAAATCTTTGGGGCCCACGCCACGGCGAGTCAGCCCTGCATAGCCGCCGCACGCATGTTGGCAGGACGGCTCCGCGCGTTGCTGGAAGGCTTTATTTGTGTTACGCATATCTTTCATAAATCCTCGGGAAGCCTCAGGCAGCCTGGGATGGAAACGGCTCCGCCGGCCGGCAGCGAGCGTCGCCATTGGGCTGGGAGGAGGAAAACGTCCCCTCGCCCCATCGGCAGCAGTGGCACCCTCTCGTCCGGCCATCGCGGGACGTTAAATATTCAGTGGCAGCTCTGCCCTCGCGCTCCCGGCAATCCCGCGGCTCCTGTTACTGCTGTTCTCCTTTGGCTGGAGACATCCATTAACTAATTTCTAATAACAGCAGCATGCGTAAGTGCTGAACCAGCGCTGGCTGGCACGCTGGGGGACCAGAGGCAGCCAGGTTTGGCAGGGTGGCGAGGGGGGAGTTGGAGGCACCCAGAGCCGTGGGCATGGCTGGGCTCAAGCCATCTGCTTAACCCTTCCCCTGCCCCAGCGCAGGCGGGCACCAGCCACGTGGCACTGGTGCGGAGACGTCCCGGGAACGGGCGGCAACACACCTCGCTGGGAGCTGTAAAAGGAGGCCGAGAGCTGCCGCCCTGTAAGCAAACACGGCACAGGCAGCAAACACGGCACGGGGACAGGCAGCGCGGCCCCGTGGCACGGGGTGCAGTGCCTGCCGGCGGGGCAGGCATGCCGGGGGGCCACGGTGCAGGCAGCAACTCAGAGCCTGCCGGCTCCTTCCCAGCCTCCAAATGCTGCCCTTCCCCTTCTCCTGCTAGCACAAATGAAGCCATGGCCCCTTTTTATCGTCCCCTCTCTTGTCCTCCGGAGTGTGACACCCTTCTCCATCATTTCCCTCTTTTCAGCTGGGCAGAGGAGATGGCCACGCCATCCCCACCGTGCCCAGCTGAAGCTTTGCGGAAAATCAAAGCAGTGAGAAGCAGAGGAGGGAAAGGGAGCGAAGACCTCCCCAAACCTCCCAGAGCCTGGCTCAATGGGTCCCCGCACCCTGCAGCCGGCACGCAGCAGCTCCAGCCCCACGCAGCCAGGCTGGCCACGCAGGGGGGAGCTGGCACGGGGACCTGTCCCCTCGCCGCGGCCGGGCGCTGCCAGGGAGAGGGGTGGGCTAAGACCCTCCTCTTGGCCCCCTGAGCCCCCCGGCCGACGGTGCTTCCCCGGCACAGCCCAGGGCAGTTTCTCTGCTGGCTCTGGCGGTGTCAGGCCTGTGTCTGGGCTCCAGCAGATTGCGAAACTGCAGCTGTGCGGTTTTCTCCGCCGGCTGGAAAGTTTGACGCCGGATTCCCGGATGTGAGGAGCCTTCGGGGGAGCGTGGCATGGCGCGTCCCGCCGGCAGCATCCTGCCTCACCGGTGGTGGGGAGCTGAGCGCTGTGCCGGCTGTGCCGTGCCACAGCCCTCGCCCGCAGCCCACCCCTGTGCGGTTTGCCTTCTCACCAATCCTCCCAGCCAAAAGCTGCCCTATATTTTATACTTCAGCCACACTCGGAGATCAAGCAGACTAAAGTGATAAATCCCCTTGGCTTTGAGAGCATCGCAGCGTGGGATGAGGCCGGCCAGGACCCAGCCACGAAGGAGTGGGTGCCATGCATGGCCAGGGCGTGCTCTCCTTGTCATGCTTGGTTTCCTCGCGTGGCCTCTGCGCCTGCTGCCTGCTGCTGCCTGCCACTGCCCGCTGTTCCCAGGGCTGAGATGGGAGATGGCAGGAAGATATGGCAGAGATAACGGTTATATCTGCAGCCCAAGCAGTGTGTCCCCCCCGCCGCCACCGTGGCCTCTCAAGCAAGAAGCCTCCCGGAGCTTGTCCTTGCCGGGAACATGCCAGCGGGTCCCTCTGGCCCCTGGCACCAGCCATCCCGCAGGCATGGCCCCAGCACCCAGCAGGGGCTCTGAGACCCCCCTGCTCCCCCAGCCCCATCACCAGGGAGCAAGCAAGGCACGACAGGGGACGGGAACGCCGGTGGCAGGAGGAGAGGGATGCCGGCAGCCGGCAGCGTGGGCTGGGGGGACTCCAGGGTGACACCTGCCCGAGGCTGTGTCCAGGGCAGGACCGTTCTTCCCCCCAGCCACCCCCCCCACAGAAGCCCCCCGATGACGGCAGCATGGCGCCTAGCCCACTCATGGCACCTTCCCTCGCCCTTGACTGCTGCCTCCCTCGCGGCACACGCTGTCATGTGGCAGGGCACAACAACAACAAGAACTAATTGGTTAATGCGATTTCAAAACATGATTTGCAATTATAACTCACCAGAGAGCATTCAATGATCCCGCACGTCAGGAGAGTGGGTTTTTCTCCTTCGTTTGTTCCTGGAACCTCGAAACCAATTAACTTTACAGAAGCCAGAAGCAAAGCGCTGCTCAGCAGACCTGAAGGGTGGGTTATCTCTGCGCTCAATCGCTTCCCTGCCAAGCGCAGCACCGGGAACCAAGGACCCGAGGACGAGCCCCGGGGTAACCCTGCCACTTCTCCCCACAGCACTGCAGGGTTTGGAGGGGGGTCCCAGGGTCCCCCAGCTCCTGCAGACCCCACCGGGACTCTGGTCCCATGCAGGCTCCTCCAGCTCCCAGCCATCAAGCACCAAGTCCACTTGGAAGCACTTGAGGGCAGGAGGATACCCTGAGCCTTAAGAGATGGGGACAAACTGTTCCTGTTGGCGTAGGGAGACCATCCCCTCTGTCACCTCCGGAGGTGCCAGCAGCAGCCTGCTCATCTCTGCCACCCAGGCAGGGCTGCCGTGTCCCCGCTGTCCCCGCTGGCAGCACCCACAGCCCCACCAGGGCCAGGGGCTTTGCTCCCGTGGGCTTGCTGTCCTGCAGCAAGGGCTTAAATGCCTTTAAGGCAATTAAGCAAGGACTTAGCAAGGACTTTAATGCCTTTAAATGCAACTTAAATGCCTCTAAAGCCAAACAAGCGCAAGTGGCCGTGATGCTCCCAAAATGTCTGGCACCCAGTGCCCCGCTCTGGGGCAGCTTCTCTGGGTCTTGGCCCGTTTCCCCAGTGTCCCCAGTTGCTGGGCTCCATTGCTCCCCACATCCCACTGGAAAGCATGGGCATGGGGCCGGCAGCATTTTCGCTCGAGCGGGCAAAGAGGTGTTGGGTACCAGCTGCTGGAGGGATGCTCTGGCAGCTGTCCCTCAGGGGGGTGCCAGGGCCCCACTCTGCTGGGGACCCCTGCTCACAGGGGGACCTGCCAGCCCACAGGGGACACTCCCACATGCACAGGGCCTGAGGCTCTCTGGGCCATGAGCTGCCCTCCACCAGGTCCCCGAGCCCCGGGGACCTCCATCCCACAGATCCTGCGCTGCAGCCGCCCAGGCTCCCCGGTGACGGGGAGGGAGCCCACGCAGCCCCCAGCGCGTCCGAGGAGGGACAAGGCGATGCTGGCAGTGCAGGACAGCCAGGCTGGGCTGCCCTACACCCCAAAACCCGCCTGGGGGCACGGCCAGACCCCCAGCCAAATGCCCCTGGGATGCCAGGTCCAGGCCCAAGCCACAGGCGGGGCAGGCAGTTAACGTTTAGCAGAGCAGGAGCAGGGTCCTGGCATGGGGCAGCGGAAGGAAATGTGGGGCAGTGCCGGGGGGTCTGCAGCACCCGGGGAGGGTGGTCTCCTATTCAAACCCAAGCTTCCCAGCAAGCTGTCACAAGCACGGAGCCGGCTGGGGGAGTCCCAGGGGGGGCCAGGCGCGCTGCCCAGGGCCCGGGCAGTGGGGCGGCAGATGGCTGGGGAGCTGGGGACCGGGGAGCAGGGGAGGACCAGGGACGCCTTTCGGCCCAGATGACTGTAGCATCCTTGTTTAAAAGATATAAATAACTGGGCCAAAAACAGAGACGTGGCCACAGCTGTGTCCCTCCTCTCCCCGGGGGGCGGCGGTCAGGTCCAGAGCCGGCCCAGGAGCAGATACGGCTCGTGCGGCCCCGGTGAAGCCGCGGTCTGCTCCGGCTCCCCGCGGGAGGCACCGGCGGGGCCGTGCCGGGCCCCCACCCTCGCCAGGGTGACTGGCAGTCCCGGGGCCAGACGGCGGCACAGGGTCCTGCTGGGTGTGATCTGGCCACGAGGAGGAGAGGGGATAAAGGCCCTTTCATGGCCCGCCGGGATTCAACAGGAGAAGCACAAAAGGACGTGCTGGCGCTCAGGACCGAGGCTGCCACATCCCCCAGCACTGGGGTGCCCAAGCTCCTGCAGCGGTGGGACGCAGGGGGAGGCCACCCCAACCAGGGGGCAGCCAGGGCACGGTGGGTGCCGGGGTCCCGGCAGGCACCCCAGTCCCTGCCGGAATTGCCCAGCCTTGTGCTTGGGTGGGCTGAGCCTGGCACTGTTTCAGGCCGGGCAGCACTGGCATGGTGGCCCCCTCCACGGTTGGGAAAGCCCTGGGGCGGCTGCCCCTCTCCCTCCCCTCCGAGCTGGCCGACAATTGGCTGCCCGGGGGACGCCGGCCTTGATCCGCATGGCTGGCCGTCCCCACGGCCGAGCAAACAGAGAGGAAAACAGCCCCAGCCGGCCCCCACCACCACCGGCATGCAGCCAGGCACCTGGCACCCCCGGCACTCCCGTCACCGGGACCCCCGCCGCCAAGCAGGGCCGGCAGCACCACCCTGCCCGGAGATGCCGGGGGGGTTAACAGCACCGACCCGCCTGCCCCGCCACTGGGAAGGAGCCCAGGGGCTGCAGGGCCTGACCCAGGAGGAGGCAGCGGGAGCCGGCAGCAGCATCCACCCCGCTGGCAAGAGGGGCTGTGCCGGGGCGGCCCATGTGGCGGGGAAAGTGCCGAGGTGCAGCCGGGGTGGCCCCGCAACCGCTGGCCCCGGGTGTGGGGCAGTCCCTCCTTGCCCACTTCAGGGGTTGGCTCGCCCGGTTCATGTTTGCCATGGGGCTGGGCCGGTCCCCGGGGGGCTGCGGGCCAGCCGGGGCCAGCCGGTTGGCGGCGGGCAGCCAGCATGCGCCAGGGGCACGTGCCCTGGCCCTGCCCAGCCGCCCCGCATGCTCCCCCGACAGCCCCATTCCCTGAAACCCATCGGCAGAGCACGGCGCTTCACGGAAATCCCCCCCGCCAGCCCCCTTCCCGGAGGTCCTCCACCAGAGAGGCACCCCGCTCCCGCCAGAAGCCAGGGAGATGCCGGAGGCCGGCTCCGGCCCCGTTTCCCCCCCGGCGCACCCCACGCCACCCAAAGCCCCCCCCCGCCTGCTCTGCGGCACCCCCGGGACCCCCACCCTGCCTGCGGGCAGCAGGTCCCACCCATCACCAACAGCGGGCTCGGCTGGCCGTCGGAAGCGCAGCCGAGACGGCTGGGATGGGCACGGGGGACACGGCCACGAGCGGCAGCGCTCGCGGTGGCACCGCGGCCGGAGTGGGGATGGGGACACTGCAGCTCCGGCCGGTCCGCGGAGAGGACGGGCTGTGGGTGCCAGGGCACAGGTGCCTGCTCCAGCTCCGCCGGCTCTGCCGAGAGCGCTGCCCGCTCCCCGCCCTGCCGCCGGCAAGGTGAGCGTGGTGCCGTGGCCGTGACCGGCCAGCCCCGCCGCCCCCGCCGCCGGCCAGCCGCTCCCGGTTCCCGCCGGCTGAAGCGACGGGCACGGTGCTGGTGACCCCGCACTCGGCCCGCGCGGGGACACCGCCGTCCCCTGACGGCTCGGGCAGGGGCGGCCTGCCCGCGCCCCGCACTCACCCCGGCCCCGCTGCCGGACAGGAGCAGGGCCAGGCCGCTTGCGCCGCGGCCGGTGGCGGCCCTGCCCCGCCACCCGGTCACGGCGAGGAGAGGGGCAGGAGCCCCGGCACCGGAGTGCCCGCACCAGCCCCACAGCAGGACCAGGCCCAGCCTGCCCCACATGGGGCCCAGGCCGCTTCACGCCGCGGCCGGCGGGCCCCACCTCCGGGCCAGCCCGCCTCTCACGGGGCTCCGCCTGCCCCAGCCAGGCTCAGCCCCCGCCCCGCCACCGCGGGCCCGGCCCGCCCCACGCCGGGCCCGGCCCGCCCCCGGCCGCCGCCACGTCCCGGCTCAGCCCCGCCCCGGCCCGGCCGCGCGGGCCCCGACCGCCCTCTGACGGCAGCCGGCGGCACGGCCGGGCCTCGGCCCGCACCCCCGCCGGCCTCGGCCCGCACCCGGCCCGCACCCGGCCCGCACCCGGCCCGCCGGGCTGCCCCGGGACCCGCCGCCCCGTCACACTCGTGTGGCCGCAGGCCCCTCGTGTGTCCCCCAGGCCCGTGTCTCCCCGAAAGCCCTCTCTCCCCACACACCCTCGTCCCCCATCGCCCCCTCCCCACCGGGCCGCTGCCCCTCTTCCCGTGCTGGCGGGGCTGGCAGGATGGCGCTGGGCCGGCCGCCCCCCGCCCCTCCCTGCGCAGGCAGCGAGCGGAGGGGAGGGGGCTCTGCCCCCCCCCCCGCGGAGCAGGGTGCTGCGGCAGGGCAGGCAGGCAGGGTGCAGGCAGGCAGGGTGCAGGCAGGCAGGATGCAGGCAGGCAGGGTGCAGGCAGGGGCCCAGCAGTCCCCTGCTCTCCCTCCCGGAGGTGGGGGCCGGCCCCTCGGGGGCGGCAGCAGAGGGGGCTTGGGGGGGGCCACAGCAGTCTGGCACACTGCCCACCCTGCCATGGGGCAGCCCTGGGCCCTCTCGCCCTCTCCTGCGGGGAGGTGTGGCTGTGCCGCCCAGTGCCTCCCCGGTGGGGGTCACCTGCACCCCTGGGCCCGAGAGACCCCCGCGGAGCTCCACGCTGCGCCATGCCCCGTGGCTGCGCGCAGCACCACGCGGCACGGCACCGTGTGCCACGCACCCGCACCCCTGTCGGCTCCGGGACGTGCTGGCCTGCAGCCGCACGGGCAAGAGCCCGGCTCTGCGTGGGCAACGTCCCAGGCTCCGTGTGCCCCCAGCCCCGCTCCTCCCGCACGGGGCACAGCTCCGGGGAGGGAGGCAGGGGCCTGGCACACCCCCTGATGCGGCCGGTGCTGGCAGAGCCCCCCCCTGCTCCCCTGCTCCCGCCCCACAGCAGGAGCGGCTCAGCTGGCACGGGCTGCCCGGCCGGCCGGGTTTGCCTGTCTCCATGGCTGGAGGCTCCACTGCCTCTGGGGCAGCCGTGCCAGCACCTGGCCACCATTGCAGCAGAAAAAAAAAAAAAAGACATTTTCTTGCCTTCAGATAGAATTTCCTGTATTGTTTTTTTATTAAATTGGTGCCCGTTGCCTCCCGTGCTGGCAGGCACCAATTTAATAAAAATTCCCTCGCCCTCACGCCCTGCCAGCGGGCAGCTGGGCTGAGCCTGAGCCTCCCTTTCGGAGGCAGGGGCCGGCGTGGGTGGCGGGTCAGCCTCCCTCCTCCGGGGACCGGCTTCTTCCCGTCCCCGCACCGTGCGCTGCCCACGCCGCTCCTCCCAGCTGAAGTCACCCTGGCGTGTCCGGCCACAAGACAGACCTTTCTCCTCCCTCCTGCCCCGGCTCTGTGGCTCCCGCCGGGATAAGGCCAGCGGGGGATAAGGCCATCGCATCCCCAGCTCCCAGCACGCCAGGTGGGCGAGAGGAGCCATGCGGCCCTAACCGCCCCAGCCCGGCCCAGAGCTCGTTACACATTTACCCCACGTTAATGAGGCGGCACGGGCTGCTCCCAGCCTTCGGACCACAGGGATCCTTTGCAGGCAGCCACCCGGCCCTGCGGGCCCAGCAGGGCAGGGCTCTAGGGGTCCCATGGGGTGAGTTCCCAGGCACAGGCACCGCAGTGGCAGCTGTGTCCCCTTCCTCCTCCTCCAGCCCCGCTGGGCTGGGCTTTGCAGGAGCAGATGAGGCGGGGGGAAGGCGACGAGCGCCCTTGCCCTGGCACCCCTCCAGGCAGGGACAGGACCAAGCGGGCAAGGACGGGTCCTTGGGGACGTCAGGATGCTCCGCGGCTGCGATCAGGGACCCAGAGCTCTCCCGCGCCTCTCCCACCTTCCCAGCGCAGGCAGAGGGGGTGGCCGCACCCTGGGGAGTCCCGGGGTCCCGAGTGGCTGTCCCCGAGCGGCCAGCCGGGTCGCTGGGTGCACGGGGAGGACACGGGACACAGTCGCCTTTTGTTGGTGCCGGCCCCAGGAGCAGGGACCCGGGCTTTGCGTCCCCTCCCTCCGCCCCCGCTGCTGGCGGGACTGGCGCCCGGCACCGGGGATTTGGGGTTTAAAGAGCAGGCGGCAGCCGCAGCCCCGGCTCACCCACCGGGCAAGGAGGCAGGCGAGCTCCGGCAGAGCCCATACTCCGTAGCAGGTGAGACAGCGGCCGTGGGGCACCGGGCTGCCCCGCTGAGGGGGGCTGTGGGGTCGGGGGGCCTGGACGGTGGAGCTCCCCAGGGGGGATGCCAGGTCCCGGTCTCCCCTCAGTGCGTGCTGGGTGCCAGTGGGCTCAGACATGGTCCTGAGGGGGAAGCGGGGGCAATGCTGGGCATGCACCACCTCCTTGTCCCTGTCACCCCACAACTGAGTGAGGACCCCCGAGCCCTGTCCCAGCCGGCGCAGCCAGGGCCAGCAGAGCCGCACTGGGGGGCTTCCCAAGCGATGCCCCTTCCCCAGGGTGCTGGTTTACAGGAAAGGGGGGTTTACCCGGTGCCCTGCCTCCCCTGGCTCCTCCACCACGCTTGTCAGCTTGGCCCCGGGCAGGGCTTGTCCTGGCTGTCACCTGGGTGAGCTCTGAGCCGTGGAGCCCATGGAAGAGGGGAGCCCGATGCTGGGCACCAGGCTGGGCAGGAGCGGGAGCTGGGCTGGCAGACAAGGCCCTATTGTGCCGCGCCGGGGCCGCCGGCTCGCCAGTCAATAGCCGCATTATGCTCGGTGGCGGCCCCCCAGCCTTCCCAGCCACCGCGGCTCTGCAGGAGCACTGTGGGAGGCAATCTGAAGTGGCTGTTGTGTTGGGGGGCCGGGGTGAGAGGAGGAGGGTGGGCAGGCCAGGGTGCCGGGACCCCCCCTGCCACTGCCTGGCTGGGTGCTGCTGGGTGCTGTGGCAGCGGGATGCTGCGCTCCCCTGTGCGGCCGGTTTTGGGGACAAGATGTCCTGGATGGGGAGCGGGCAGGCTCAGGGGGCACCCAGGCACCCCTGTCCCCGCTCCCCTGCCCTCGCCGTCCTGCCTGGCATCGCCTGTGTCCGAGGTGGCCACAGCCAGACTGCGCTGCCAGGCGCTGCCCCAGGGCAGGGACGAGCAAGTGGGCAGCGAGCGGCTGACATCAGCCCTGGGCGCGGATGCCGCTGGGCCAGCAGGAGCAGATGAACGGTCCTGCATGCTTCCCGGCGAGACACACCCCGGCTAAAATTACTGACATCGTGGCAGGGACACCAGCCTATTTTTAAAGCCTGGAAGAGCTGGATGCCGCCGGTTGGTGTGGCACAGAGCAGGGCCAGAGGGGCCGGGGCAGGGCAGCAGGCAGGGGGGCTCAGCCAGCATCTCTCGTGCCCTCCCACCGGGATGGGGAGAGGGCCAGGCCGGTGGCAGAGAGCCTGCGTGCCATGTCCCATGCACCATGGCTCCACTGAGGCTCCTGCCCCACTGGGATGGTTTTGAGGAGCTTCAAGCTCAGCGGTTTTCAGTGCACGAAGCCGAGGGTGGATGGTCACCCTGGGGCAGCAGGATGGGATCCTAGAAGCCCAGGATCCCTCCCTTTCCCAAAAAGCCATTGTGCTGCTCTGGGAGGATGGATGCCTCCTTCTTCATCACTGCCCCAAAGGTTCACCGTGCACGCCACGGCTCGGTCCCACAGCAGGGACACCCGATGATGGCACCCCAGATGTGCTCAGGCACCGGGCTGCACCCAGCTCCCCACATCCCCTGGGCAGCCTGGCTCAGCCTGGCACAGGGTGGGGACAATTAAAAAGGGATTAGCTGGGCTACACCGGCATGGCGCTGCCGGGAGCTGGTACCTAATCCCAGTAGGAATGCGCTGGGGCCACGCAGGTCCCTGCTGCAGGGGTCTCTCACCAGCATGTTGCGATGGGGGGGGGGTGGATGTAGGGTCGGGGGGAGTGTATCCATAGATGTGCCCTGAGCTGGTGTCCCCCCACGACGTCACCACCACACCGCACTACGAGGATGCAGCTGGCTCGGTCGTGTTCGCTCGCCACCAGCCTAGGCCCTCGCACTGGCACGCTTGGCACCCCATGGGCTCTGTCCACTGCCTGGCACATCCTCCCCTTGCACCAGGGATGTGGTGGCCACCCAAGGCCTGATGCCAACCTGTGGCCCGACATGATGTGCCACAGGGACATGCAGCCACTTCTCTGCCTTGGTGCGCAGCTGAGCCAGGCCTGCCAGCGAGGAGACACCGGCACGCCCATCAAAGCAGCGATGGGAGAGATCCCTGTGGTGTTCATGGTACGGCAGGGCTCACCTCGCCCCCCCAGAAAAAGCCACAGGCTGCGGAAGGGAGCAGGGCTTGGGACAGGGAGCCAGCCTAGCCAGGGATGGAGGAGCCACGCAGGCAGCCGGCGAGGGGCCCCGTGTCGTGGGGACTCCCAAAGGAGTCCTGAAGCCATGTCTTTGGTGCTGCCGCAAACCACGGAGGGCTTTTTGGGGTGGCCAGGCCCAGGGGGTACCAGCTCGAGGAGGGTATCCCCACACCCAGGCCACAGGTGCAGGCTGGAGTGAGGATGCCTCTACTCCCTCTGCTCCCTCCTCTCCCCCCGGCAAGCTGGCAGCGTCACTGGGAGTGCTGGCAAAGGCCACCCCGCTGCACAAGCACATCTCTTGGCTGGGGAGCAGGGCCACGCCAAGCCCAGGTGACACAGGGACGACTATGGCACCAGCTGGCACAACGCAGCTCACCTTGTCCCCCTGGGTTTTGGCCGGCCCCGGCCACGATGGCTCCGCTGGGGCGGAGGGATGCTCCTCAGCCCCCAGGGAGACGGGGGGCCACCCTGTAGCCACCTCGCTCTGGGTCACCCCACAGGTCCCTGCAGCATCGCCAGGGCTCTCCCAGCGAGGTACCGCTCCTACTTGAGGCGCAGGATTCGTCCCCATCCCGGTGGCTAGCGGATGCCCATCCCGGCCCGTCTCCCTCCGTGCGGGCTCTCCAGCAGCCGCCGGTCCCGGTCACCCACCCGGTGGCACGGATACCTCCTGCGCCGTGCCGGCTGGCCCGCCGGCACAGCAGGCGCGGGAGCCGTTGGCCGCTGCCTGCCGCCGGCCGCCCCTCGGGAGCCCTGCGGAGGCGGAGAGGAGCCGTTTCCTACCGCAAACACCGCCGGGGGCTCGGGCGCTGCCGGCGGAGCTACCGGTGCTCGCCGGAGCCGGAACCGCCGGGGGAGATTTGGCCGAGGCAGCGATCCCCGGGCGCGGATCCGCCGGCGGCGGGGAAGGGATCAAAGAGCGAAGGTGCCGGCACCTGCCCGCGCCACCGGCGGTGACACCCCCGCGCTGGCGGGGAGCCAGGCCACCGGCACCCCCCGCACCGCCCGCCCGGGGCCGGCAGCGAGCGCGGGGATGAGGGCGGGGCGCCGGTGGCCGTGCCCATCCCGCTGGGGACTGTCACCGCGTCGGCGCCCGGTGGCTTCGGCGCCTGCCAGGAACACCCGGCGGGGCGGGAAGGGGTGGCCGGCGGGCGACGTGGCGCATCCCTCCCACGCCGTTTTTTTCCGGGATGGAAGCCCGGCCCTTCTGACGCCTGATGGTTTCTCCAGGCGGAGCCGCTGCCGGCAAGGTGCCCGCAGGGCTCTGGGGCTGGGGTGGTGGAGACGCCAGCCGGCCACCTCGCCACGCGTGCCAGGAGTGGCGCCGGGTGGGAAGGTCCCAGCTGGGTGGCGGGAAACTGAGGCACGGTGCTGGCACGGCAAAGGAAGGTGCCCACTGAGCAGGGCGGGCTGGTGGTGGTGTCCAGGGACGCCGTGCCCGACCCGGTGGTGGCCACCCAGCCCAAAGTCCCGCCACGGCGCCCGGGCAAAGTCTGGCAGCAGCGTAAACCCTGCCGTACCGGTGCCAGCAGCTCCCCTGCCACCCGTCCCCTCGCCGTCCCCGTCGCCCTCACCGCCCGTGACGCTGGGCTGGTGCTTGGCACCGCAGCGCAGCCGGGAGGGGAATGGGCTGCAGTGCTGGGGCAGAGGGTGCCGCCAGCCTGCCGGTGCGCCCGGGCTGGCAGCGGGAGGGTTACCGGCAGTGAGATGGAAGGGCATTGCCCGCGCACCGTGCCTGGCATGGCTCCTCCTGCCTGCTGCTGGCCTGCCTGTGCCTGCCTGCACGGCTCCCGCTGCCTGCTGAACCCACTGCCTGTCTGCGCCAGCTGCCTACCTGCACCTGCACCTGACCTGCCTGCACCCGCTGCCAGGCTGCCGGCACCTGCTGCCAGCCCGCGCCTGCTGCCGGCCTGCCCGCACCCGCTGCCGGCCTGCCTGCACCTGCTGCCGGCCTGCCTGCACTCACTGCCGGCCCAGCTGCACCCGCTGCCTGCTGGCGCCCGCTGCCTGCCTGCGCCCCCCGCCTCCTCGCTCATGCCGGACCTGCCCTCCCGGACTCCTGCACCCGCAGGTAGGGACAGCCAGGGGCGCGGGGGGGGACAAGGCAGGGGGTGGCCCCCCGGGCAGCCCGTGTCCGTCCCCCCCCCCCCCGCCCCGAGCCCTGCCCGCCGAGGCGCGCGTGGCTCCGCTGCCGGCACCACTCGGCACTTGCTATTCTTGGCAGCGGTGGCTGGAAAATGGGAGGCAGCGGAGGAATTTTGTTTGCTCCGGGCTGGGCCCGGGCCAGACATCTGGGCTGCAGCTGAGCGGGGCGCGGGACCGGCCCCCCGCTGCCCCCGGCACGGCCCCTGGTGCCCCCCGGCACGGCCCCAGCACAGCCCCCCGGCACCCCACGCCCCGGCAGGCAGCCCCCGGCCGGCAGCCGCCCACCCCAGGGACGGGGCGGCCCGGCCACTCGTGTGCTTGAGCCACGCATGTGCTGGGCGTGGCGTGCTCCGCTCTGCCCCGGGGGCGGCGGGTGTCACCGCGGGTGTCACCGCGGGCCAGGTGGGGAAGCAGCACGGGTGGGTGTGTGCGTGCGTGAGTGTGTGTGAGCGTGCCCGGGTGATTTCGCACGCTTGTGCTTGCATGCGAGCGTGAGTGGGTGCGTTTGCACGTGTCTGAGCGTGCCTGGGTGTTTTTGGATGTGTGTGGTTTTGCAGACGTCTGTTTTCGCACACGTGTGTGTGTTTGCACACGCGTGAGTGTGCGTGTGTTTGCACACGTGCGTGAGTGTGCAAGCGCCCGCGAGTGTCTTTGCACGTGCGCGTGGGTGTGAGGGTGCCTGGGTGTTTGTCCAGGCGTCTGTTTGCACCTGTGTGTGTGCTTGCACACGAGTGTGCGCGTGCACGCGTGTGCGTGTGCGCGTGCCCCCAGGGCCGTGCCGCGCCCCCGCCGCCCCCCCCCGCCCCGCCCCGCCGGGGCCGCCCCGCTCCCTCCCGGCGGACGCGGAGGGCGGGGCCGGGCCGGGCCGAGCCGAGCCGGGACCCAGGTGGGTGCCGGGCGGGGTGCGGGGGCTGCCGGGGCCGGGGGGCTCCCGGGGCCGGTACGGGGGGCGGCGGGGTGTCCCGGGCCGGGGTCTCTGCGCTGCCGTCAGGGGTCCGCCCGGGCTGGCTGCGGGGGCTGGCGGCGGGGTGCGTGTCCCGGCTGGCACCGGGGGCTGGGTCTGCCCGGGCTGGCACCGGGGGTCTTGGGGAGCTGGCTCCGTGCCGGGGCTGGCACCGGGGGGGCTGGGGGCTGGGTCCGTGCCGGGGCTGGCACCGCGGGGCTGGGGGGGGTTGGCACTGGGGGTCTCGGGGGCTGGGTCTGCCAGTGCCGGCACCGGGGGTCTCCGGTGCCGCCGCTGCTGCCCGCCCCCCCTCAGCCTGACCCCCGTGCCAGCATCAGGCCGGGGCAGCCGGCGTGGGGGGGTCCGTGCCCGGGGGTCTGCCCTGGCCCCTCGGCGGGTGCTGGCAGGTGCCGGGAGGACAGGAGGACCCCCGGTGCCCCCCGCCACGGCCCTCGCTCGCCGGCAGCCGGGGGGGGGCTGGCAGAGCCCAGCGGGCCCCCGCCTCGTCCCGGCACCTCTGGAAATGCAATTAGCGCCTGCCGCCCTTGCGCCAGGCCGCCGGGCAGCCCGGCAGCCCAGCCCCGCGGCACTGCGCCCGGCCAGGGCCCCTGCCTGCTGCCCGCTGCCCGCTACTCGCTGCCTGCTGCCTGCCCGGGACCCGCTCCCCACCCTGCCAGCCCGGGAGGCGGCTGCCCCTGCCCGCAGGAGCCCAGGGCAAGCCCCGGCCGGCCGTGCCGGGCAGCAGGCAGACGTGCCCAGATCTGTGCCGGGCACTGCCACGCACGCGTGACCCCCTGGCCCGGCACCCAGCACGGCCTGGCTCACGCCATGCCTGAGCGGGGCGGCAGAACCTGGGGCGGTTGCACCGAGCCCCAGTGCCACGGTGGGGCTTCAGTCGTCACCGGTGTCCCAGGGAGGCCCCGGTGGCTGCGGCACGGGTGAAACCCCTCGGCTGCGCTGGGGGCCGATGACCGGCGTGGCCAGGCTTGTGCTTCGCATGCAGCACGGGGAGGTGCCGGCTGGCACAGCTGCCCGGGGCTGCCGCGGCATGGCCAGCGGGCGAGGCGGGGAGCTGCATGTTGGCACGATGCTCGCGATAACCATCGCGTCCCGCTCCCTGGGGGAGAGCGTGCCTGTGCCGGAGCCAGAGGAGCTCTTCCCCTACCCCATGGTGGGCACCCATGAGGGTAGTGGGCACGCAAGCGTGGGCCCCTTGGGGGGCATGTGGGCACCTGCTCAGCCAGAGCCCCCCCAAACCCAGCTCCTGTTCGCAGGGTGGTACAAGAAGGGCCGGGGGCCAAATGGCGGGGGCTGTAGAAGTGGGGGAAACTGAGGCACGAGACCTCGTGTCTCCCACCACGGCCAGCTTGCCTGGTGCTCGGGAGCCCACTGCCTGTCCAGGGTGCCCTGTCCGGCTGGCACCATCCTGGTGCTCGCCCCATCCCCTAGGACAGCTCTGTGCTTGCAGGCAGGAATGGGCAGAGCCCAGTGCCCTCCTGCCAGCAGGGCTTGGGCCAGCGTGGGGAGGGCTAGGTGCCGCTTGGCTGGGCTGCCTCAGTTTCCCCTCGGGCAGGAGCTGGAGGGCTGCTCCCGGAGCCTGTTTGGTTCAGGGCCGGATTAACAAGGGCTTAAAAACCGGGGAGGGACGCAGCTGGCCCACGTCCCCCCCACAATCACCGGGTCAAACCCAGTGGGGGGGGTCCCCTCATGCCGTGCCGGGGTTGCCCTATGCCGATGCTCGGGGCTCTCCGGATCCCGTCAGCAGCGTCGGGGAGGGATCGTGGTCTGGGGGCTGCAGGGAGGGGGCTGTAACCCGAGCTGAGTCTCGCTTCTCTGCCCCAGCCGCGGGGCCGCCAGCCAGGCCCCAGCCATGAGCCGCACGCTGCTCCTGCTCCTGCTCCTGCTGCGCGGCCCCGCCGCCACCGCCGGCCGCCCCCCGCCCGCTGCCACCCCCCGCCTCAAGCTGGCCTTCCCCGGTGAGCATGGGACGCGGGCAGGGTGGGGGGACGCGGGGTCGGGCGTGCGTGCACCGGTGCCGTGTCAGCACCCAGGATCCTCCCGGGGGACGGGGGTATCCCGGGGGGGCGGAGGGCAGCACGGCGGGAGGGGTGCGAACCGCTGCGCTGCCGCCTCACCGGCACTGGCACTGCCCTCCCCGCAGGCTGCCCGGCACTGGCCTGGGCTGCCTGGTTCCTCGCCTGATGCCAGCCCCCCCCGGGGCCACCTGCCTGCCCTCGGGGCCGTGCTTGCGCTTGGGCCTTTGCTCTCTGCCCCAGCGTGTGCCAGCTCAGGTGCCCGTCTCCCTGCGGTGCACCGTGGCGGCACTCCCCGGTCCCGGCCGTGCTGTGCCGGCTGGGGAGCTGGTGCCGCGTCCCGACCGGCCACCCCGTGGGCTCTGGCGCGGCACAGGGGGCTTTGTCCGGCGGCAGGTCCTGGCGAGCACTCTCCTCCCAGCCTGACAAAGGGCTGTTTGTTCCCGCCACGGTGGGATTAGCTCCGCGGGGCAGGGAATGGCCCCTTCTCCCCCACCGCCTGCCGCCAGGGTGGGTGGTGCGGGGATGGGTGCTGGGCTGGCTCGGGGTTGGGTGCTGGGTGATTCGGGGATGGGTGCTGGGTGGTGTGGGGACGGGTGCCAGGCCGACACAGGGAGAGGTGCTGGGCGGTGTGGGGACGGGTGCTGAGTAGTGCAGGGACGGGTGTCAGGCCGGTGTGGGGATGGGTGCTGGGCCGGCACAGGGTTGGTGAACCCGGTCAAGCCAGTGGGACGGGTTTGGGGGAGGGGGTGGCATGGCGGGGGGGGGGGGGGCCATGGCCAGACCCGGGTCCCCCTGGGGTGTGTGTGCGGGGCAGGGGAGCGTGCCGGGCAGCGGCGGGGCCGGGCTGAGCAGTGCCGGTGGGTCCCGGCAGAGCTGCGGGCTCGGCACGGGCTGCGCCTCTTCGCGCTGGAGCGCTCGTGCTGCTACGAGGCCCTGCTGCTGGACGAGGAGCGCGGCCGCCTCTTCGCCGGCGCCCAGAACCACCTCCTCTCCCTGGCCCTGGACGACATCAGCCAGCGGGACAGGAAGGTAACGGGGGGGGGACACGCACGCCAGCGGGGTGGCCCCGGGCACGTCGTGGGGCTGTGAGCGTCCCCTCTCTCCCCGCAGATCTACTGGCCGGCGCCTGTGGAGTGGAGGGAGGAGTGTAACTGGGCTGGCAAGGACATCACCGTGAGTGCCGGGGGGTGCCGGGGGGTGCCAGAGGGGTGCTGGGGGGCCGCCCCAGCGCCATCTCCCTGTGCCCTCCACCACCAGGCCGAGTGCATGAACTTCGTGAAGATCCTGCACCCCTACAACCGGACCCACCTGTACGCCTGCGGCACCGGCGCCTTCCACCCCGTCTGCGCCTTCGTGGAGGCCGGCCAGCACGCCGAGGTGAGCCCCCCCGGCACCACCGTGGCCTTCAGCTGCCGCCGCCCGCTCACCTCCCATCCTTACCCCCTCCAGGAGCCCGTCTTCAAGCTGGACCCCCGGCGCGCCGAGGACGGCAAGGGGAAGAGCCCATACGACCCCCGGCATGCGGCTGCCTCCGTCCTCGTGGGTAAGGGAGAAGGGAGCCCGGTGCCAGGGGGCAGTGCGGCAGGGGGGTGCCGGGGGGTCCCCCGTAACGATTCCCTCGGTGCCTGCCAGGCGAGGAGCTCTACTCCGGGGTGGCCACCGATCTGATGGGCCGTGACTTTACCATCTTCCGCAGCCTGGGCCGGCGTCCCTCCATCCGCACCGAGCAGCACGACTCCCGCTGGCTCAACGGTCAGTGCTGGGGAGCGGGAGGGCGGCGGGGCCACCGGCACCCTGGCGTGGCATTGCTGCTCCCTGGAGGCATTGGGGCAATGAGTCCTCCAGGCTCAGGCGCACCCCATCCTCCACTGCCTGCGGAGGGTGATTCGGGGGGGTCCCCGTGGCCCCCCGCAGACCCCCGGTGCCCAGTGGGGTCCTACCCTCACTCTGCCTCTGCCCTGCAGCTGGGCAGGGGGGGGTCTGCGCCCTCCTGGGACCCTGGCAGGTGCCCCAGGGTCCCCGAGGAGCAGAGCTAGCGGGGGCACTGGAGACGGCACCCCTCTGCCCCCAGAGCCCAAGTTCGTGGCTGTTTTCTGGGTGCCGGAGAGCGAGGACCCTGACGACGACAAGATCTACTTCTTCTTCCGTGAGACGGCGGTGGAGCGGCAGCAGGGGCTGGGCAAGACCAGCTTTGCCCGCATCGGCCAGATATGCCGGGTGAGAGCATCTGCGGGTGGGTAGGCTGGGGGCTGGGGGTGCCCGTGGGTGCCACCCACCACTTCTGACGTCCCTACCCTCCCTGTCCCGGCAGAACGACGTGGGTGGGCAGCGCAGCCTAGTGAACAAGTGGACAACCTTCCTGAAGGCTCGGCTCGTCTGCGCTGTGCCGGGACCCGACGGGGCGGACACCCACTTTGATGAGCTGCGTGAGTGGGGGGGTGGGGGTGGCCCCTCAGGGTGCCCACGGGTGGCCCTGGCACGTTAGGGCAGCGCTGACACCCTCTCGGCTTGCAGGGGACGTCTTCCTGCTGCAGACAAGGGACAAGCGCAACCCCCTGGTCTACGCTGTCTTCTCCACCGCCAGGTCGAGCCCCCCTCCCCGCCACCCCCCGAGCCTGGTGGTGCCCCCCTCGCCCCTCACGTCATCCCCTCTCTCTCCCACCAGCTCCGTTTTCCAGGGCTCGGCCGTCTGCGTCTACACCATGGCTGACATCCGCCGGGCTTTCCTGGGCCCCTTTGCGCACAAGGAGGGTCCCAACTACCAGTGGGTGTCGTACCAGGGGCGCGTGCCGTACCCCCGCCCAGGCATGGTACGTGGCACAGGAGCATCCCATCTGGTGCCGCTGGTGGGATGCCGGTATCCAGGGTGGGGGCCGTGGGGAGCAAGACCCCACCCAGCCAGTGCCGTCTCCCCGCAGTGTCCCAGCAAAACTTTCGGCACCTTCAGCTCCACCAAGGACTTCCCGGATGAGGTGATCCAGTTTGCCCGGCACCACCCACTGATGTACAACCCGGTGCTGCCCCACGGCCAGCGCCCCCTCTTCCTGCAAGCCGCCGTGCCCTACACCTTCACCCGCATCGCCGTGGACCGCGTCACCGCCGCTGATGGCCACTACGACGTCCTCTTCATTGGCACAGGCATGTGGTGACCCTGGGGCAGGGGGGGAGAGCTGGGGGACACCGGGGCTGGGACCCCTGGCCTCACCCCTCCCTGCTCGCAGACGTGGGCACGGTGCTGAAGGTCGTCTCGGTGCCCAAGGAGAGCTGGCACCGCATGGAGCCGCTGCTGCTGGAGGAGCTGCAGGTCTTCCAGGTGAGGGGGGGGGCTCTGTGCCCCCCTAGTCGGCCCCCCCACCCCAGCACCCCCTTGTGCTGCCTGCGCTCCTGGACATGCCGGGGTACTCCAGCTGCCGGGATGTGGGAGCCAGCAGCCTGGACGTCTGGGTCGCCCCGCACGCCCTAACTCCTGCCTGCACTCTGCCTGCAGGATGCCTCCCCCATCACCAGCCTGCAGCTGTCCTCCAAGCGGGTAAGGCGGCACCCCGGGTGGGTCCCCGTGTCCCGCCGTGGCTCTGCCCGGCCTAGTGCCACGGCGCTGGGGTGCTCAGCTCTGCTCTCCGCGCCCCCCCCAGCAACAGCTCTACGCCGGCTCAGCCACGGCGCTGGCCCAGCTGCCCCTGCACCGCTGCAGCGCCTACGGCAAAGCCTGCGCTGAGTGCTGCCTGGCCCGGGACCCGTACTGCGCCTGGGATGGCACCACCTGCACCCGCTATGTGCCCAACACTAAGAGGTAGGTGATGTACCGGGGCGCGGCGCTGGGGCGGCCGGCTTGCCCCGAGGCCACGGTGAGAGGCGCAGGTCCTGCTGCCGCAGCCCCCACTCCTCTGCCACCTTCCCACAGGCGTTTCCGCCGGCAGGACGTCCGCAACGGTGACCCCAATGTGCTCTGCTCCGAAGGTGAGCTGGGACCCAGCCGGGGGGGGGTCAGCCCTGCCGGGGCGGGGGGCTGACAGCCAGGCCGTGTCCCCCCAGACCCCCGCCGGGGCAGCGTGCCCCAGAAGCAGCTCTATGGGGTGGAGGGCAGCACCGCCTTCCTGGAGTGCGTCCCCAAGTCCCTCCAAGCCCGCGTCCTCTGGACATACCAGCGCACCCCGGATGACCCCCAGCGAGAGGTAGGCTCTCCCCAGCCGGGTGCCGCCGGCAGGGCCATGCCGTGCCATGCCCGGCTGACTGCCTGTCCCCGTGGGTGCCACAGGTGCAGATGGATGAGCGGGTGGTGCGGACTGAGCGGGGCGTCCTGCTGCGCAGCGTGCAGCGCGCCGACGCCGGCCTCTACCTCTGCCACGCCACCGAGCACAGCTTCACCCAGCCCCTGCTGCGGCTCTCCCTGGAGGTGATCGGTGCCCGGCAGGCGGTGGGCATGGCCCCCGCCGGTGACCCCCAGCTCGCCGCCGGGCCCCCCGGCCGCAAGGTCTGGTACCGGGACTTCCTCCAGCTGGTGGAGCGCCCGCCACTGGGGGCCGCGGACAGGGTCTGCCAGCGGCTCTGGAGCCGGGGGAGACCCCCGCCACCCCCCCGCGCCTACGCCGGACCCCCTGGTCGCGGGCAGGGCGAGGAGCCGCGCAAAGCCCGCCGCCGGCGCACCCACGAGGGGCCGCGGGCCGAGCGGGGACCCCGAAGCGCGTCCCCCTGGTGACCCCGGGGCCAGCCCCGGGTGCCGGGCTCTGCCTAGGAGCGGGGCCGCGGGCAGGGGCAAAGCCCCCCACCGGCCTCGGCCGCCTCGCCGGCAGCACCGGAGCTGGGCATGGGCAGTGTCGGGGGGCTGCAGCTCTGGGGCCAGGAGGGCGGGCAGGCTGACCAACCCCACCGAGGGGCCACTGGCCACCTGTGCCACCAGCTCCAGCATGAGTGGGGTGACCCAGCCAACTGCCAGCACCGCAGAGTCACCGAAATATTTATTAACGACTGTTACGGATGAATGTAAACCTGCCCCAGCGGGGGGGCGGCAGGGCCAGGCTGTGCCCCCCCGGGCATGGCACTGTGGCGGGACGGGGCAGCAGGGCCACCCTCAGCTCCCGGGGGGCTGCGGGTGGGAGCGGGACCCCAGAGGGGCAGGATGGGCGCTGGCGGGACGCGGGGGGCCCGGCAGGAGAAGGGGTGCCTGGGAGGGGAGTTGTGGGGAGCCACAGAGGTGGTGCCCAGTACCCCGGGTGCGGAGCAGTGGCGTGGGGGGGCTTGTACTAATTGAGCACAATAAAGCGGAGGATTCAGCCCAGGGTCCCGCGTCTGCCCCAGAGAGCACTCGGGGTGGGTGGGCTGGTGCCCTACAGCGGGAAGCGGGAAGCCCCGCTGGTACCTTGAGCCAAGAGGGTTGGGGTGCTCGGCAGCACCCGGGGGGCTGGGGGGAGCCACGTCCTGTGGGGACATCGCCAAGTCCCGAAGCGGTCCCCCCAGGCTTACAGACCCCCACGCTTTCGTTTCTGGAAAGTGAAAACCGAAACTCGACTCGGCGTTTCCCCAGTGCCACCAGCCCAGCACTTAAGGCAGTGACGGGACCTCGCGTCTGCCGCCTCCCGTTGCCTGCGGTGGCACCGGGACCCCCAGGGACACTGGCACCAGCCATGTCCCATTGCCTGGGGTGACATCAGCGCCCTCCCCCCCGGTGCCACCAGCACGAGCCATGTCCCAGCACTGGCTGTGCCCCAGCCCGGACACTTCAGCCCCCGGCGCCGGCACAGGCAGGCGCTGGTGCAGGCAGGGGACTCCCAGCCCCCGGGAGGGGCCTGGCGCAGGGTCCCCGTGGTGCGACTCTGCCTCCTGCCAGCTGGGCACCCAGGGGAGACCCTGGGCAGGAGCCTCTGGGGAGACAGGGCTGGGTAGAGGCAAAGCCCCGGGGCCGGCGCCACCTTAACTGCCCGGCAGTGATCGGTGTGGTGGCCCAGGAAGGCTTAAAAGCTGCTGCAGGCAGGGGGGAGGCAGAGGATGGAGCTGTTTTCTTCCCCCGAGATCCATCTGGCACTGGGCTGGCACCCCGACCCCACCGGGCACCCCGGGCTCGGGCAGCACTGCTGCTCTGCACCCATGTGTCCCTGTGCTGTCCATGCAGCCGGTGGCATTGAGATCCCCCCTCATCCCAGTGGGGTCCCCCCTTGACCACTGTCCCCAACTCAGCAAGCAGCCCAGGGATCTGCCAAGGCGTTTATTTGAGCACGACAGGGACGGTGCAGGGGCGTGAGCTGGTGCCAGGGGCGATGCTCAGGAGGGGGAGCAGGCAGGGAACTGGGGGTGCTGGGGGCCCACGCCCCCCCGGAGCTGCAGGAGCATGTAGATGGTGGTCCTGGGCTGGACCTTGTAGTGCGCCAGTGTGTGCTTGTCCTCCAGCTCCCTGGAGCCGTACGTCAGGCGCTGCTGGTCGGCAGGAGGGCCCCACTGGCTGTGGATCTTCTCCTTCAGCTGCCTGACGGTGTCAGTGGGCTTCACTGTGTAGGTGGTGGTCTGGTTCTTGTCGTTCTTCACGAAGACCTCCATCTCCTGGGGCTCGGTCTGCAGCAGCATCAGCGTGGTGCTGTAGAAGATGCCGTGGCTGGCCAGGGTCTTGTTGTCCTGCAGGATGAGGGTGCTCCTGCTTGGCTCCTGCTGCACCAGGCGCTGCCTGTACCAGGGGATGCCCCACACTCGCTCAATCTCCTCCTTCAGCTGCCAGATGGTGGTGGCCGGGCTGACGGTCTTGCTGAAGCGGGTGCCCACCAGCTGCTTCACCTCAATCGTCACGGGCCGGGCCGGCTGCGGGGACAGGAGAGTGGGTGGGCACAGCCAGCAGGGGCAGGGGGTCCGCGATGCCCGCAGGCACAGGCAGCCTTACCTGCACGTCCCAGGCCTGGGCGGCATGGACGCAGGGCAGTGAACGGTGTCTGGCAGCTTCCTGCGCCACCAGGCCCCAATTCTTGCCTTGGCCCAGGATCCCCGTGGGGTCGGCAGGGTCCAGGATGATGGGGCTGTGAACACAGAGGGTGGGCGCTGCCGTCAGCCCCGGGCAGCGCCACAGGGTGGGTGGCACAGGTCCCACCGGGCACGGTCCTCACCAGGGACTGCAGAGCAGCTTCTTCACATGGGCACCAATCTGGCTGTGCTGGAGCGAGTAGTACATCTCCCAGTAGATGCAGATCTCCCGGTACCGGCACAGCAGTTCCAGCACAGTACGGAAGCCCTCGGCCATGTTGAAGGACTCGCAGGAGCGCGTGCCCTCCTCCCAGGCGTAGATGGTCAGCAGCTCCAGGGCATACTTGGGGGGCAGGTCCGCAGTGGGGTACTGTGGCTTCAGCAGCTGGGGAGAAGACAGGGATGGGGGTGAGAGCTGACCGGGGCAGGTGCCCAGTGGGTGCCGGGGAGGCCGGGCAGCCCCTCACCTCCTTGTACCAGTGCTTGACCAGGCGCAGGAGGTTCTTCAGCTTGGCGGGGCAACGCTTCACAAACTTCTTCTGCAGCTCGGTGAAGCAGGGGGAGAACTCCCCAGGGTCACTGCTGGCGTTCAGGAGCCCCACATACACAGTCGCATCTGGCGGGGCAACCCCACTCACCTGCCCTGTGGGGCGAGAAGGAGGGTGAGAACCATCCCGGCGCTGACACCCCAGCCTGGCCCCACGCCAGCTTGCACCCCTTACCCAAGGCATCATAGGCGGGCAGAATGTCCACCTCGATGGACTCCAAGGTCTCCTTGGAGTAGAGGGTGAGGCTGAGGGAACGTGGCGTATTGCCGGGACCCTTGTACCGGGGCTCGCTGATGTTCACAGTGAATGTCAGTCTCTGCCTGCAGGCACGCAGCCTCTTCTTGATCAAATCCAGGATATGCCTTCTCTCCTCCTTCTGCTGCTGGTAGCTGGAGAAGTAGCTGAGGAAGAGCACCACGTCGGCATCGGAGTTATTCTGCAGGGCTGTGCCCTTGCCCGCCGAGCCGCCCTGTAGAGAGATACCCTGCCCGCTCAGCACCACTGCCCCTTGGCACGGGGACTGCCTGTCACCATTCCTGGAGCTGCCAGGGGAAACTGAGGCAGGGCAGGAGCTGGAGCAGCAGGACAGAGGGAAGGGTGGCAGCAGGGATGTCGGCTGGCCCCCGAGCCGGACAGCACTCACCTTGACGGTCTTGTGGACGTGGATGTTGGGCTCGAAGCAGTCCTCCTTCAGGAAGTCGCAGATCTGCTTCACCGTCTGCTTCACCTGCTTGGAGAAAGCCGTGCTGGGCTGCAGGACCTCCGCGATCCAGCCATCCAGCTTGTTGGCGGCCACTGTCGTCAGCCCGTTCGTGGGTGTCACCGGCGCCGTATTCATCCTGCCGGCTGTGGTCCCTCCCTCTGCCCGCTCCTGCCTTGCAGCCTCCCCTCTGCCTGCTCCTGCCTGCAGCAGCTTTTAAACCTTCCCAGGCCACCTCCCCGATGGCGTCACCGCTGGGAAGTTAAGGTGGCCCCGGCCCCGGGGCTTCGCCTCTCCCCGGCCCCGGCTCCCCGGGGGGCTCCTGCCCACGGGGTCTTCCGGGTGTCCCCGGTGCCACCGCCGCGGGGGCTGGGAGGGGGCAGGAGGGGCTGCGCGGCACCGCCATCACTCCGGCGTCCGGTTGAGGGGCAGCAGCGGCGGCGGTGCTGGCAGCGCAGGCAGCTGCCTGCAGGCCGGGTCTGGGGTGCTGCAGAACCTCGTGGCCCGGGGTGTCCTCGGTGGCACAGGGTCTCCCCTGGGTGCCCAGCTGGCAGGAGGCAGAGTCCCACCACGGGGACCCTGCGCCAGGCCCCTCCCGGGGGCTGGGAGTCCCCTGCCTGCACCAGCGCCTGCCTGTGCCCGCGCCGGGGGCTGAAGTGTCCGGGCTGGGGCACAGCCAGTGCTGGGACATGGCTCGTGCTGGTGGCATGGTGTCACCGCAGGCAATGGGACGTGGCGGGTGCCAGTGCCACCAGAGGCCCTGGCATTACCACAGACTACAGGATGTGACCAGTGCCACGGGAGGTCCTGGTGTCACGGCAGGCGATGGGACGTGGCTGGCGCTGGCATCACCAGAGGCCCTGGTACCACTGCAGGCAATGAGATGCAGCCGGTGCCAGTGCCACCGGGGGCCCTGGTGCCCCCCGGCAGCGGGACGTGGCTGGTGCCAGCCTCACCGGAGCCCCGGTGCCCCCGGCAGCGGCAGGCGGTACGGGCAGGACGCTGCTGCCCGCGCTGCCTTAAGCGCCGGCTGCGGCGGAGCCGGGAAACGGGAGTTTCTGTTTCTGCTTCAGTTTCGGTTTTCGCCTCCGCCGGCTGGAAAATGAAACTGCGAAGGGGCCGCCGCGGCGGCTCTGCCCCCCCCCGCCCCCCGCTGCCTCCCATCCCCCACGCGGGGCCGTGGGCAGCCTGGGTGCCGCGGGATGGGTGCCCACGGGCAGTCCCGCTCGCCTGCGCTGGGTCAGCCCGGGAAACTGGGAAGAACCGAAAAACCGAAAGTCAGGCCTGGGAAGCCAGGGCAGGGGCGGGCAGGGACAGGAGGACGGGCAGGGGCCGCAGGCAGGCAGGAGTAGCGGGCAGGGCAGGGGCAGGCAAGAGCAAGAAGAGGAAAGGGGTAGGGAGTAGGGGCAGGAGCGGGAAGGGGCAGCGGGTAGGGAGAGGAGGCAGGAAGGGGCAGGGACGGGGACAGGGACGGGGCAGCAGCAGGGCAGGGACACGCGTAAGGATGGGGATGAGCGTGGGGTGCGGTCGGGGTCAGGGACAGGGGTAAGGGTATGGGCAGGGAGAGGGAGATGGGCAGCGACAGGGCAAGTGGCAGAGATGGGGGCAGTCCCCGTGACCGGGGCTGGCACAGGGAAAGCGGCGGGACAGGGACAGGGACAGGGGTAGAGATGGGGCAGGGGCAGGGGTACAGGCAGGAGCAGCGACATGGCCAGGGCAGGGATGTGGGCAGGAGCAGGGACGGGTGTCCCCTTAGTGTCAGGTGACAATGGGGCAGGGACTGGGGCAGGAATACAGGCAGGGGCAGGGATACGGCAGCGGCGTGGGCAGGGGCAGGGGTAGAGGCAGCGACAGGGATATGGGCAGTGTTAGGGGCAGGTACAGCGACAGGGACAGGGGCAGAAATGGGGACAGGAGCAGGTATTTGGGGAGAGGGCAGGGATTCAGGTAGGGGCAGGGACAAGGACAGAAGCAGAGATACAGGCAGGAGCAGGAGTGGGGCAGGAGCAGGGAAAAGGACAGAAGCAGGGATAAGGGCAGGTATGCAGACAGGTGGAGGGACAGGGACAGGGGCAGGGACAGGGGCAGGGACAGGACCAGCAGCAGGGACAGGGGTACAGGCAGGGGCAGTGCTGTGGGCAGGGACAGGTGTCATGAGCACTTCACACCTGGCCCGTGTGGCCCGAGGAGCGAGGCCAGGACGCCAAGGCAAGAACAACGAGAGTCATTCTTTATTCAGGCCCATCACTTTATTCACGTCCCAGCCAAATCGGGGTACCCCAAATGCGGTTTTACACATGGCTCTCACACCTTCTCCTACCCTGGGGTACAGCACGGTTCGACCAACCCCTACTTACCCCTCCCACCTGCTTTGCAAAGCCACCGCAATTCTATGTTGTCATCATCCTTCTTTCCTCATCCAGGCATCCCTGGAATTGGTACTTATCTGTGAGGCCAGGTACTGGGAGGGTGTCAAGGAGGTGTTGGAGGGGCTGGGGTGCTGGCCTTATCTCGGGAGTCCAGGTGTAGCCTTCGCCCTTCGTGGGGGGGCTCTCCTCCTCCTCCTCTTCCTCCTTCTCCTCCTCCTCCTCCTCCTCCTCCTCCTCCTCGCAACGAGCTGGGGTCCTGTAGCCATGCCTAGTGAATCGTAACTATGTGGTATACAACGTAAGCTATAGATATCTGTATCTTAAGAAAGCTCATACAATTTCATACTCTGAAGACTAACTGGTACAATAGTTAGGGAGTGAGATTTTCCCAACGAGATGCAGGGACGGGGCAGAAGGGATATGGGCAGGGCTAGTGATGGGCCAGGGGTGGAAACAGCGACAGGACAGGGACAGGGACAGGGACAGGGACAGGGACTTGGGCCGGCTGAGGGGCAGAGATACAGGCAGGGGCAGGAGCAGGCATACGGCCGGGGGCAGGGCATACGGGCAGGGACAGGGGTACAGCAGAGGGACGGGGGCAGGGCCAGCAGCAGGGCAGGGGCTGGTCCGTGGCGACGGACAGGCCCGGGCACAGGGACAAGGGCTGGGACGGGCCCGGGCCACCGCCGGCCGCCCCGGCAGCGCGTGCCCGCTGCCCCCGCGCGGTGCCTGCCGGGAGTTGCAGTCCGCGGCCCCGCGCGGGGCGCATGCGCAGATGGCGGCGGGCGCTCCCAGTGGGCCGCGCGGGCGGGCGGGCGGGGGGGCGGATCCGTGGGCGGGGCCAGAGGCGGGGCCTCCCGCCCGGGGAGGGGCGCGGGGTCCGCGCGCGCCGGCCATGCCGCGCTCACGCCGAGCCGCGCGCCGTGAGTGGGGGCCCGAGCGCGGTGCAGGGCGGGAAGGCGGCGGACCGGGGATGGGCGGCTGGGGGCGGCGGGGCCGGGAGGGCTCGGGGGGCCCGGGCCGCGGCCGGGGGGCGGGGCCCGCCGGGCCGGGCTGGGCCGGGTCGGGTCGGGCCGGGTCGGGCCGGGCCGGGCCGGGCCGCCCGGGGCCGCCCTGCCCTGCCGTGCCCTCCCGGCAGCGGGGCGCGGGGGCTCGCACAGGCCCCATGGCCCGCACAGGCCTCGGGGCTCCGCCTCGGCGGCCCCCCGCGCCGCCTCTCTCTCCCCCGTGCGGCCGGGGCCGGGCTGACGGCGGCCTGTCGCCAACCCCCCCGCAGGTGGCCCCGGCAGCGGCCGGGCGGGCTCGCCCGCCAGCGAGGAGGAGGCCGGCAGCGAGGTGCTGAGCCACTGCAGCAGCGCCAGCGAGGGGGCCAGCCCCGGCGAGGAGGGCGCAGGTGAGCCCGGGGCAGGGCCCGCTGCACCGCCTCCCCCGCTGCCCGTCGCCGCGGCGGCGGTGCTGTGGCCGTGTGTCCGCAGCCGTGGGCCCAGCGGGCACCCCCGTGACGTGGGTGTCCCCCGGCAGGGAGCGAGGCGGCGGGTGAGCAAGGGCAGGAGGAGGAGGAGGCAGAGGACAGGCTGAAGGAGCACATGGACAACCTCCTGGACAAGAGGTGAGGAGCGGCCGTCGCCTCCCGTGCGCACGCTGGGCACGCTGCCTGTCCCTGCCGGCGCTGCCAGCCGGGGGCAGGGACGTGCCCTGTCCCGGGCCACCCTCCCCCCCCCCATGACCTCCCGTGGTCTCTCGCAGCGCCAAGACACGGCAGCTGGCCCTGCAGAGCCTGCGCCTGGCCTTCTCCTCCAGAACCCTCTCCGAGTTCCTGCTGGAGCGTCGCCTCACGCTCACCGACTCCCTGGAGAAGTGTCTCAAGAAAGGTCTGGGCGCAGGCGGGCGCCGGGGCTGGGGGCGGCAGGGCCGGTGACCGGTGTCTGAGGGAGGTCTCTCGTGCTGCCCGCAGGTAAAGGGGAGGAACAGGCACTGGCGGGCACCGTCCTCACCCTTCTCTGCCTCCAGATGGGCTCCGGCCCGGAGGGGGAAGAGGTGTTTCGCAGCCTGAAGCCCCTGCTCATCAGCGTCCTGACAGACAGCATGGCCAGCCCCGGCGCCCGGCAGAGTGTAAGGCCCGGACCTTTTCCTCCTGGGCGTGGGAGGCACGTTGGCGGTGGGGAGAGCCCCGGCAGTGCCTCTGGGGGCCCCTGCGGTCACGGGAGGGCAGCAGGATTGGGTGCTGCGGGGAGCAGTGGGGTAAAGCAGGGGCACCCTGACTCTCCTTCCCCTTGGCTGGGCGCTGGATCTGGCCCGGTGCCGCCTCCTCTGACTGCCCTTTCCCCACATCTCTCACCAGTGTGCCACGGCCCTGGGCATGTGTTGCTACATTGCTGCTGCTGACCTCGAGGTAACTGTGCCTGGGTGTTGTCCGTACCCCTGCCGGAGGGCACCACGGGGGCTGCCGTGCTACCCGCCCTCGGCCCACGGTGCCAGGGCGGCTTGGAGCTGAGCCAGGGAAGAGGCACGGGGACATCAGTGACAGGCCAGGCCTCTCCCCCTGGCAGTGTGGAGCTGAGCTGGGGGGGGAAGTCCACCTCGCAGAGATGGGGTGTCCCGGTTGGAGGAATCCCTCCTGCTGAGGGGAGCCCCTGGTGCCCCTGGGCAGGGTGGGTCCCCTTCAGCTCCCAGTCCGTGGCTTTGCTTTTGTGTCTTTGTGGCAGCTGTGGCCTGACAGGCGGGTTTCCCCCCTCCAGGACCTAGTCTCGTGCCTGTCCTGCTTGGAGGCCATCTTCAGCCCCCCCAGCGCGGGCGAGGGGGGCTCGGCACCTGCCCAGCACGGCCTTCTGCACTGCAGCGCGCTCCAGTCGTGGTCCCTGCTTCTCACTATCTGCCCCCCCTCCCACATCAAGAGCGTCTTGGACAAGTGAGTGGGGTGTGGGGGGTGCAGGGGCTGGTGTGGGGCAGCCAGCTGCGGAGGGGGGAGCCCCTGGGGTGGAGCCCGGCCCCCCTGACTCCTCTCCTGCCTTCCTGCCTCAGTCGCTGGCTGAAGCTGCCCCCGCTGCTGTCCAGCAGCAGCGTCGCGCTGCGCATCCTGGCCGGGGAAACCATCGCGCTGGTCTTCGAGCTGGCCCAGGACGTGGAGGTATGGTGGGGTGCTGTGGTGGCAGGAGGCAGCAGGCGGCAGAGTGGCAGGGAGCTGCTGGCACTGGGACCCTGCCCGTGTCCCAGCTGAGCTGGCACCGATGGCGTTGGGATGCACCAGGCTGGCTGGCGTCACCAGCAGGTGCCCAGGCAGAGGGGCTGGCCCTGGTGATCCCCCAGCCCTGTCCTGGTGATGGCAGCGGTGGGCAGTGCCCGGAGCCGCGTCCTCTCCAAACCCCCTGTTCTTTTGGCAGGAGGACTTGTGCCACCAAGATACAGAGTTCCTGCGTGCCCAGCTCAAGGTCCTGGCTACCGAGAGTAACAAATACCGAGCCAAGACAGACAGACGGAAGCAGCGCTCCATCTTCCGGGACATCCTGCGCTTCATCGAGGTACCGGAGGCTGGTGGTGCCCTTTCCTGCCGAGCCTGTGGCCGTGTGGCTGCTGCCCAGGTGCCTGGCGATTCCCCTCTCTCTGCTGAGAGCTGGGGGATGTGCAGGGCTGGTGCCCAGGTCATTGCTGATGCCTCTCTTTCTCCACTCAGAGCGGGGAGTACCAGGAGGAGACCATCCGATTTGGCCTGGAGTGCATGTACCTGGACAGCTGGGCACGCCAGCGGACCTACCAAGCCTTTAAAGAGGTGCTGGGCTCTGGCATCCGCCACCACCTCCAGGTAGGGGCTGGGCAGCCATGCCAGGGGGTGCTGGGCCAGTGCTGGCGAGTGCTGACAGTCCCCTTCTTCCGCAGAACAACGAGCTGCTACGGGAGATCTTCGGCCTCGGGCCCCCCTTGGTGCTGGATGCGGCTGCTCTGAAAGCCAGCAAGGTCTCCCGCTTTGAGAAGGTGGGTGTCCCCACCCAGATTTGTGCCCACAGTCCCCTCCCGTGCCGCCGTGGGCTCCAGCCAAGCGCCTGCCTGGGACCGCGGAGCCCTGAGCACGGTGGGCACTGGTGGGGGGATGAGCAGAGGGGCACTCCCTAACCCATCTCTCCTTCCCTCCCCTCCCAGCACCTCTACAACTCAGCTGCCTTCAAAGCCCGCACGAAAGCTCGGAGCCGGGTGCGGGACAAGCGGGCGGACGTGCTGTGATGGGCGGAGGGGGGCAGAGCCCCTGGCCCACCTGGACTGCAGACCCAGCACTGTGAGGGGCAGGTGCCCCCGCCCTCGGGCTTTTATTCATGTACAGCAGAGTATTTAATGCCTGGAGCTGCCCCGCCGGGGGCTGCCCCCTCTTTTATTTTTTTAACCAAAAAAGAGAAGAAGGATAAAGAAGAGTCGGGGGGAGGTGGTGGTGTGCTGCTGTGTGCCTGCTCTGCGGCTGGGGCTCCGTGTGGCAAGGCAGGAGGGGGGGGTCTCACAGGGCTTCTGCAGCCCCTTTCGGAAGCAGGGCTCATGTCTCCCCTCCCCGGTCCCGTGGGGGTTCCGGGGTGGCCTGGCATAGCCTGAAGGGCTGAGTGGGAGGGCAGAGCCGTGCAGGGCTGCGGGGCAGCTGGCCCTGGTGTCCAGGCCTGCGGCAGGGGCGCTCCCTCAGCTCCCCCCTGCCACCCTGGACACAGCCCCTGCCTCCGCAAGCCGGCCTGGCACCCAGGGGTGGTGTCAGAGCGGCGTGGGGCGGCAGGCTCTGCCCGGCCCTGCCAGCTGCCCGCTCTGAGCCCTTTTTCAGCCAAATGCTTTATATGACATAGTCCTCTTGTGGGAAACTAATTACGGGGGGTGGCACAGCGGGCGAGTCCCGGTGCTGCCTGTGCAGCCCTGGGGGCCGCTGCCCAGGCGGGCGTGGGGCCGTGCCAGCTGGGAGTGCCTGCTGCCCCGGGAATGTATCTATGGTGGTGATTTTCTAAGACTTTGATTACAGGAGGTAATTAAAAGGCTCATTCGAGGGTGCCTTCTGCCTTGTTGTGAAGAGGAAGGGCTGTCACTGGGGCGGGTGCCGGTCCTTGCAGCCCTGTCCCTTTCACAGCCTGGCGTGGGGGCCAGCATTGCCCCCGCCACCCCCTGCGCCCCGTGGGGCGACGCTGTCAGGTCTGAGCGGGATGGGGCGGGGGTAGGGCTGCCCGCTCTCCCCTCCTGCCCTTCGGTGCCCCTTCCCGCGGTGGCCCGGTGCCCGTGGCGGGGCCGGGAGCAGCTCAGCGGTGCCCGCCGGGCTCGGCACTGGCGTTGAGGCGAGCCCAGAGCTGCCCGCTGGCTGCCCGCAGCTGGTGCACAGCGTCCTCCTGGCTCTGCAGCCACTGGGCCAACGCCCGCACCGACTGGCTCTGCAGGACTGCGGGGAGAGGACGGGGACACGCTGGGGACGGGCGGCCTGGCCCCCCCCCCCAAGCCCCCCCACCCTCGGCCCCCCGGCCCCCCGCCCCGCCCGATGCCACGTACCACTCAGGTAGATGGCCAGCGTGGCCAGGACCAGGCTCGCCAGCGCCAGGAGCCCCAGCAGGGCCAGCAGCAGGGGGTGGCCGGGGCCGAGGCAGGGGCAGGGGCTGGCGGCAGAGGCGGGGCGCAGGGTGGGCAGGAGCGGTGCGGGGGCCGCGGGGCGAGGCGGCGGCTGGCGCGGGCTGCGGGGGGAGGCCGGGCCGTCGCCTGCGGGCAGGGGAGAGGGGCGGTCAGAGCCCGGCCGCCGGCACGGTCGGGGCTGGGGCTGGCGCGGGCTCCCCCCGCCCCGCTCTCACCCCCGGCACCCTTCTGCCCGCCCGAGGCCCAGTGCAGGTCGCTGATGGACTCCACGGGGCGCAGGCTGATGGCTCCGGGCTCGCCGCCGTCGGGGTCCCCGGGCTCTGCCGGAGCGGCACCTTCGGCCCTTCCCATGCTGTCTGCGGGGAGCGGAGGCAGAGGGTGAGCGTGGGCCCTGCCGGCAGCCCCTGCCCGCCCCGGGCAGCCCTGCGGGGACCGGACCCCTCCCGGAGGTGGCCCCGGCTTTGACGCCGGCCGGTGCCCGTGTGCCCTTGGCACGGCCCTGCGGCCGCAGGCGGGTGAGCGCTGGCGGGGCTCCCCCGGCCCCGGTGCTGTCATCGGAGCAGTTAGCGGGCGCCCGGTGGCCACGATCCCAGAGCCTCGTTAGTGAGGCTGGAATCTGCCCCTGGCTTGGGGGCAGGAATGTGCCAGCCCCCCGGCCCGGGTAGCCCGGGCACCGCGGGGCTGGCTGGGGCTCCCCTGGGCCAGCTGGGAGCCGGCGGGCAGGAGCAGGGCAGTGCCAGCTCCAGCCCGCAGCACGGCTCGGCTTTCCCTGCGGGCACCGTGCTCGTGTGCTGCTTAGGGGTGCACGGGTGGAGATGCGGGGTGCGTGCTGTGCCAGGGGGTCCTGGTGGGCACATCCCGCACGGGAGCGAGGGGGGCTTTTTGGGAGCAGGCGTGGCTCCAGCACTGCCTTGGGAAGCAACCGTGCCCACGCTGCAGCAGAGGGAAAGGATTTTCTTCTGGGCATTTGCGCGTTTTTGAGCAGCGGGCAGGGCCCCGGCGCTGTGCCCACGGTGGAGCAGGGCAGGGTGGCCCCGTGCCCGCTCCCTGTCCCTCCCGGGGTCAGCAGCGTGTCGCAGGCCAGCGTGGCGCCGTGCCGCTGCCATCGGGGCGGTGCGTGCCGCCGGCGGGGTTGGCAGGCGTCGGGGCTGGGGGGGCCTTGGCTGGTGCCCAGGGTCCCCCCGGACCCTTCCCAGGGCCTTGCCTTTGGCTGGGGGCTGGCCCACAGGTACCCCCATCACTCCTGCATCCGCTCCCCCCCGCCCCCCCCCCCCGGCTGGGGGGCACGGTGGGTGTGTAGGTTTGGTGCCAGGGGCTGTGCCAGCCAGCTGCCTGCCCCCTCCCCAAACCCTGCTGCCCTGTGCCCACAGCCCTCCAGGACCCCCTTCTTCCCCGGGCGGGCATCTCTGCCCCCGCAGCCCCCGCGGCGGAGGGCAGCGTTTGGCTGCTGCCTCCGCTCCAACCCTATGGCCCAGCGCTGCCCGGTCCCCCCCGGGGTGCCAGGGCCCCCGCCAGCCCCCGGCCTGCTCCCCAGCCTACCTTCTCCAGCCTCCCTGGGCATGGCTCCCTGTGCCCTGCGCCCAGGCAGCGTGAGCGGGCAGCGAGGCAGTGCAGGGCCCCCCGGGAGCTGGGCACTGGGTTCCTGGTGCGCCAACTGCGCCGCCTAAAATAGGACAGTGAGAAACACGGTTGGGGGGGGATAAAAATAGCCGTGGGGAGGGGGGCCTGGCAGCGTGGTCAGGGCTGCCGGCAGCATGGTGCCAGCATGGCAAAGGGAAAGCAGCCTGTGGCAGTGCCCTGTGTTCTGTTTCCAGAGTAAAGGGGCTGCCAGCTCACCGTGGGATTGGGGTGACAGCAGGGCAGAGCCTACATGGGGAAACTGAGGCACGGGTGAGCCCAGCCAGAGCCAAACTGGGGTCTCTGCCGCCTCCCAGCAGCAATGGCAATTGTGCCCAGCCTGGGCACATGATGGAGCCCCCCCCGCCCCCAGCTTTGCCCACAAGGACCATGCCAGCTGTGCCAGGAGGATTTATTTAAGTTAACAAGACCATAGGAAGCGCCAGGCAGCACCACTGCTGGGGTAGGGGACCATGGTGGTCCCCGGCCCTGGTCACCAGCCCCATGTGCCCCGTGGCAGGCAGGTGTCAGGGGGCGGGAGGTCGTTGTGCCCATCGAGGCCATGAGTGTGTGTGAGTGCCAGGCAGGAGGTGGCAGCGCCGGGCTGGACCCGCCGGGCACAGTCCTCACCGGCCCAGCCGTGGTAGCAGTGGCAGCGGAAAGAGGCCAGCGGGCTGGCACCAGGGCCAAGGTGCAGGAGGCTGCTCAGGTCGTGGGGCTGCCAACGCACGCAGCGCCCGTGCCCGTGGCACTGCACGTAGCTGCACTCCCGGGCTGCTGCCGTCACGTTGGCGACGTAGGGACCCAGGGTGGACACGAGGTAGTGGCGCAGGCTGGCACAGCTCTCCTGCGGGGGAAGCACCAGTGAGAACCTGCCCCAGCACTGGAGTCCCTCCGGCCACCCCTCCCTGGCAGGCACAGGGGATATGGCTGTGCTGTAGTCCCATGCCCACACCCCCTCCTGCTGCCCACCACACGCCGGCTCCAGTGCCCCGATGCAGCGAGGCGCCATACTCACAGCCGAGCGGGCGTACGACATGTCTCCCCAGAGCACGAGTCCGGCTGCACCCAGCGCTGCGCTCTCCCCGATGGTGTGCACCAGGTCAGCCTGCCAGGGAGAGAGACGTGACTGGGCTGGGGGGCACGGGATGCGTCCTGGCGCCCAGCAGGACCCCTGGCATGCCCACCGCCCCGGCCCCGTGGCACTTACCGGCTCCAGGAATCGGGGTGAGCGGCGGAAGGAGAGGCGGGAGTAGGCGACCACGGGCAGGAGGCCGTGGGCCCCAAAGGCAGCCACGCGCAGGGCCTCGCGCAGCCGGTGGTGCACGTAGCGGCGGCGCAGGGCGGGCGGCAGCGCCGGTGGCAGGTAGATGCTGGGGTAGAGGGCGGCTGAGGCGGCCCAGAGCCAGCCCAGCCGGTTGTTGCGCTGCACCTCTGCTGGCTGGCACCGCCCGGTGTAGTTGGCCTCTTTGGCCCAGTTGCCGTTGAGGCAGTCGGGGAAACGGTAGAAACCCCAGAGCCCCCCTGGGCGCAGGGTCCGGCCCAGCAGAAGCGTCTCCTCCATCAGAGCCTGCGCCGCCTGCTCAAACTCCCGCCGGGCCAGCCGGAGCTGCTGCCGCGCTGGCAGGTGGCCACGCCGGTCCCACACCCACTGTTCCGAGGCTGCCCGGTAGATCCGCTTGGCCCCCCAGTTTTGGGCCCAGAGGGGCCTCCACTCCTCCCAGTCCACCACGGCCAGGCCGCGGAAAGCGGGGCGCAGGAGGAGGCGGATGTCCCTGGCTGCCCTGGCGAGGTGGGCGCCAAGGGGGACCTGCTGGGGGATGCCCCCGTTGTGGGGGATGCCCTGCCGTGACAGGTAGGGGTACAGCCCAAACTTGTTCTTGTAGAAGATGGTGATGTTCTGGCCGGCAAAGTGGCCATCCTTGTTCTCCACGATGCCGTAGTCGCCGAGGGGCAGCCCCACACCGAAGCGGCGCTGGCAGCGGCCGGTGGGGACGTTCCACACCACGGCGAAGGGCTGGTCGCCCACCAGGGGCTCCGGTGCCGGGCTCTCCCCGCCAGCTGTGCCCAGTGCCAGGCAGGCCCACAGCACCAGCACCGGCACCATCCTGTGTCGCCGGCTGCCCGCGGGGCCGGCACCCTGCAGGGAAAGGAGAGCGGCGGGGGTGAGGCGGCAGGGCGCAGCGGGCACCTCGGCCATGCTGGTGCTGCTGCTCTGGTGTGCGGTGGGCTGGGATCAGCCACGGGGGCCGGGCTGCCCCACAGGCACGTGCTGCCCACCCCAAAATCCCATGGGACTGAGCAAAGTTGGAGGTTTCAGACACCTGCCTCACCGCCGCCTGCGGGCACCTCTGCCTGCTGCACCCCGGTGCCCAGAGCCCCTGCCTGCGCTACCGCAGCCATGGCACGGCTCTGGTGCGGCACTGCAAGCCGCCAACCCTGGTGCCTCAGTTTCCCCGCCGGCTCCTAGCACTGCCCGTAGTGGGGGCATCGTGACACCCTCTTCCCCATTTTGACACCGGGCCGAGCCAGGCCGGGTGCCCTGCTGAGGGGCTGAGCCCCCCAAGAGGCGTGGTGGAGCCAAAGGGGCGGCTCTGTCCCCCCCAGCCCGGGCAGGGCCGGAGGGGGCTGGGTGCCCCTGCCTGGTGCCAGCCAGCTGCCGGGGGTGAGGGGATTAGGCAGGGGATGGGCTCGGGGGCCGCATGACGCAGCAAGGACGGCGTTAATCCCCCGGCGCGGGGCCCGGACGCTCTCCCTGACCTTCCTGCTCCTGCTACGGTGCCTCCAGACCTCGCTGCCGTTGGCTGCCTCGGCGGGGGCCTGGCCGCCTGCCCTCCTCATGGTGCGAGGCAGGGGACCCTGCAGCCCGTGCCGCCCTGCCCTACTCCCCCCAGTGCCCCTGCAGCCATCACGTGCCTCAGTTTCCCCAGGCTGCTCAGCACGGAGAGCGGCAGCCACGCTGGCAGACACAGCGCAGCATCAGCCCCAGCTGCCCCACAGCGAGTCCCCCGGGTGGAGACACTGGTGGGACCAGTCCCAACCCCAGAGCCTGGGGGGGCCCGACTCCCTACCACGCTGGTGGTCCCAGGGCTCCGGCCAGGCGAGCCAGGGGCCGGGCAGGAGCAGAGCCAGTGTGCCCAGACAGGGCAGGGTGTGGGGACCACCTCACCCTGGCAATGGGGCCGGGGCAAAGCAGGGAGGCTGGGGGAGCTGGTGCCAGCCCCGAAGAACGGCAGGCAGTCAGGCAGCGCCGGGGCAGGCACCCCCTGCCCACACTCGCTTTTAATCACCGGCCTGGGGCCCTGGCCCCTCAGATGTCCTTCTTCATCCAGAAGATGGGCAGCCCTTTGGCATCGCGGTGGGGAGTCTCCAGGAGGCTCTGCCCGCTGCTCTCGGCCAGGACTCCCCTTGCCCAGACCACGGTTGGCGGGGGGGGCGGCGGGGGGGCGGTGGGGGGCGGGAGGGGAGGCGAGGGGGCAGAGGGCAGCCTTGGCCTGGTGGCGGGGGGGAGGGCAGCGCCAGGAGGGGCGGAGAAGAGCCGCAGCACCTCGGCGGGTATGGCGGGGCTGAGGAAGGCCACGCTCTGCACCGGCTCGCCCAGGACGAAGCCCAGGTGGGCGTAGAAATGCTGCTTGTCGTGGGTGGTGAGGTGCAGGCAGCGGAAGCCCCGGGCCCGGGCCCACCGCTCGGTGGCCTCCATCAGCTGCCGCCCATAGCCCTGACCCCGCAGCGCCCGGGCCACCACCACGCTCTCCACGAAGAGGTCGCGGGGCCGGCCGGCCACACGTGAGAGCCGGACGTGGCCCACGAGCTGGCAGGGACTCTCCCGGGCGGCGGGGGCCTCGGTGGGGCCCCGGCTCCGCAGCAGCAGCAGGCAGGCGGGGAAGGCGTCTGAGGAACGCTGGAGCGTGTGGAGCCGCGACGCCCGGCTCTTCCCCCACTCCTCGCCCAGCAGCTTGGCGCAGGCCTCCAGCAGCTCCGGCCTCTGGTGCAGGGGGACCAGGCTGAGCTCCTCCGACACAGAGCCCATTCTTCTCACTGATGGGAGACCAAGCAGGCCACAGCTCAGAGGCGGCAGGGGACAGACCACATGTGTGTCCCCCAGCCCGGCCCCAGTGCGGGTGTGGGTTCCAGCAGCACGGCTGGATGGGTTCGTGGGGGTTAGCGGCGGGTCTGAGGTTGAATGACAGCACCGTGGCAGGGAAGTGGCGTGTGGTGCAAGCTCCAGGCGCCCGTGCCATGAGACCCGTGGGCAGGTCTGGCACCGCCAAGCCAGCGGAGAGGCAGGGGCAGGAGGCACAGGGCTGGCCTTGACCCCTCTCCAGCCCTGCCGCCAGCTCCTGCCACCTGGGCACCTGCCTGAGACTGGCCAGCTCATCACACACGTGTCCCTGGCCGGCGACAGAGGGCTGCAGCGCCACGGAGCTGAGCAGGCCCCAGCCATGCCGTGCCGGTGCGGGGGCTCGGAACCCCCGGGGGCCTGGAACCCCCTACCACAACTGGTGAGCGGTGGGGACCCCTTTCCCTGCTTGGCGGCTGTTCCCCTTGAGAAGGAGAAGCCGCAGGCAGCGGACGGAAGGAACCGCCACGCTGGCTTGTCATCTGAGGTTGAGCAAACTGCCCTGCTTCCCCCTCTGGGGGGTGGGGAGGGCCCAGCCCTGCCCCCCGCACCCTCAGGGTGCCCCCCAAAGTCACCCCCCCAGCTCCAAGACCCCTGACTCCCAGCCCAGCCCACACTCCCCCCTTCAGAGGCCCGGCAGCACCCCAAGACCCTACCAGCACCCCCAGGTGGGTGATGTTTTTCCTTCTGTCTCCCCAGCAAACCCACGCTGGGACCCTGCCAGTGCCCCTCGCCGCTCGGGGGGGCCCAGAGTGCTGGAGGAAGCCCCCCCCACACCTGCCCTCTTCTGCCTGTGGTGCCCTGCCAAGCTTTGCCCGCCCCACTGCCCAGCTCCCCCTCATGCCTGCCCCTCTCCAGCCCCCGCCCAGGGGTGCAGGGCTGCTCACCCTGCCTGTGGTCACCCTGCCCATGCTCACCCTGCCTGCACTCACGCTGCTCGCCTCTCACCCTGCCCGCCACTCATCCTGTCCGTGTCCACCCTGCCTGCACTCACCCTACCCGTGCTCACCCTGCCCGCCTCTCACCCTGCCTGCACTCGCCCTGCCCACCTCTCACCCTGCCTGCACTCACCCTGCCCGCCTCTCACCCTGCCCGCTGCTCCCACCGCTCACCCTGCTCACACTCACCCTGCCTGCAGCTGCCGTTTCCCGCGCCCTCGGTGCCTGCGCGGCAGAGCGGCAGGAAGCAGACCAGGCTCACGGCCAACCACAGCGCCTGGTTCTGCTTCCCTGGCGTGAATGACGCGTCTGTCCAGGGCCCCACACAGCCCTCCCCTGGCACCCAAGGCAGGCTGCACCCCTGCACCGGGCACCCACCCTGCACTGCACCCCCTCACAGGGCACCCCACCCTGCCTGCACCCCCCATCATTCCAAACCACACCGCACCCACACACGGTGCACAAACCTGACGGCACCACCCAGCCACCACCCACTGCCCCCGCCCCATGGCTGCACCTCCCAAACACATGGCTCCCACCCCATCACTGACCCCATCATTGACCCCATCACTGACCCATCACGGACCCCATCATTGACCCTATCACTGACCCCATCATTGACCCATCATTGACCCCATCACTGACCCCATCACTGAACCATCATTGACCCATCATTGACCCCATCACTGACCCCATCACTGAACCATCATTGACCCATCATTGAACCCATCACTGACCCATCATTGACCCCATCACTGACCCCATCATTGACCTCATCACTGACCCATCATTGACCCCATCACTGACCCCATCATTGACCTCATCATTGACCCCATCATTGACCCATCATTGACCCTATCACTGACCCCATCATTGACCCCATCACTGACCCCATCATTGACCTCATCATTGACCCCATCATTGACCCATCATTGACCCCATCACTGACCCCATCATTGACCCCATCACTGACCCCATCATTGACCTCATCATTGACCCCATCATTGACCTCATCATTGACCCCATCATTGACCCATCATTGACCCCATCACTGACCCCATCATTGACCCCATCACTGACCCCATCATTGACCTCATCATTGACCCCATCATTGACCCATCATTGACCCCATCACTGACCCCATCATTGACCCCATCACTGACCCCATCATTGACCTCATCATTGACCCCATCACTGACCCATCATTGACTCCATCACTGACCCCATAATTCACCTCATCACTGACCCATCATTGACCCCATCACCGACCCCATCACTGAACCATCATTGATCCATCATTGACCTCATCACTGACCCATCATTGACCCATCATTGACCTCATCACTGACCCCATCATTAACCCATCATTGACCCCATACTGACCCCATCACTGACCCATCATTGACCCATCACTGACCCATCACCAGACCCTTCTCCCTCTCCCCGTTTCTCCCTCTTTCTCCCCCGGCCCCGTCCCGCCCGTACCTATCTGTCGGCCCCGCCGCCGCCGCCGCCGCCACTTCCGCCGTCGAGCGTTCACTTCCGCCGCCGCTACATCTCGGCGCCCGAACCGCGCCCCCTGGCGGCCGGAGGCCGCGTCCCCGCTCCCCACCACTTGTGCGCATGCGCGTTGCGGCGGGCGCCGTGAGCCCCGCTCCCCGGTGCCGGTCCCGCCCCGCTGCGGCGGAGAGCCGAGCGCGTCCCGCCGCCATGGCCTGCCCCGCTGCCCGCCGCTGCCCCCGGGCCGCTCGGCCCCTCCCGCTCCTCCCCGCACACCGACCCCTCTGTGCCCGCCCCACCGCCCTCGGGGCGCCGCCGCCCCCCCGGGCCCGGGCCCGGGTCCGGGCCCGGGCCCCCGCTCCCCCTCGCACGGCCCAGCAGGCCCGGGCTGGGCCCAGCTGGGCCGTGAGCCCCGGGGAGGGGAGCGGGGGGAACTCCCCCCGCCCTGGTGCCAGCCAAGGGCTGGTGGAACCCTCCGGGCGCTGTGGCAACCGTAACCGGGGGACCCAGCCTACCCCAACAGCCGCGGGGCTGTGCGGCTGCGGCTGCGGCTGAGCGCGCCGGGGGGCGTCCGGCGGCGCTGGGTGCCCACCAGCCTCCGAGCGAGGGGAGCCCCGCGGGCCTCGTCCTGGGCCTCGTGTGCAGGAGGGAAGAGCCTCGAGGTGCCCGAGGGGCCGGGGGCTGCGCCCCGGCTCAGCCCGGCCACAGGTGGGGGTGGCACCGGGCCCAGGAGCGAGGGGACAGGGGACAGAGGGGTCCCTGCGACAAGAGGGGTGCTCCCGGTGCAGATGAACCCCAGTCCCATAGCGGGAGGAGGAGGAAGAGGGAGTCAGTCCCGTCCCCCCGGGGCAAGGATGGGTCCTGGGGAGGGGGGGCTTGGGGGGGTGACACTGGGGCACTTTGTGACACCCTGTGTCACCCAGCCCTGCTCCCAGAGTGTCTGGGAGGACACTGTCGGGACAGGGTGGGAGCGAGGAGCCCCCTGAGCATGGCCCCCTCTGTCCCACCGCTGCTGGCAGGGCAGCCCCGAGGGGCACGGCGTCCCCTCACCCCTTTCCTCCCTCCCTCCCTCCCACAGGATGGCGGGGAGACCCCCCGGCCTCCTCAGGCGGGCCTGGGAGGAGGACGGAGCTGCCCTGGCTCCCAGCTCCAGGCCGAAGCCCAATGAGATGTGCAAGGTCCAGCCGCTGCGGGCGGGTGAGTGTGTGGGTGCTGCGGGCAGGGGGCTGCCCACACCGCCCACCCTGCCCTGCCCTGTCCCAGGCTCGCATCCCCCAGCCAGGCTGGCATCGGGGCTCCCACGGCACGGCGGCCAGGGAGCCAGCCCAGTCACGGCATCCCAGGACAGGAACCCTCCCTGCCCGCCGGTGCCAGCACATCCCTCACCCAGGCATTCTGGGGCCCCCTCCCCATGCTGCCCTCCAGCATCACGCCCTCACCCCTGGGGTGCACAGGGGCTGCCAGTGTCCCAGCCTTGAGCTAGGGCTGGTGACATCCCCGGGAGCTGGGCAGAGGGCTCGAGTTTTCCCCCCTGCCTGCTCCCCAGCCCTGTCTGCTCTCTCACGGCCAGATCTGTGCCTCTCCGCCTTGGCTCTGTCCAGGGAGGAAGAGAATACCCTGGACATCATCCGAACCTTCCTCAGGAGAAGATCAAAGGTATCCATGGCCACTTCTACAAGGCTGTGCTCATGTCTCCTGGCCGGTTTTTCTGCCCCCGTCCCGTGCTCACAAGGTGCCAAGGGCTGTGCTGGGCCCCCCCAGGTGTCTCTCCCCCCTGACACTGTCTGTCCATCTGTCCCTCCCTTGGCTGGCAGCAAGAGACCGAGAAGCTGAGGTTTCTGGCCTCTATCTGCACTGTCTGCAGCACCACCAGCGTGGACTCCACCATGTGGGACATGCTTTACTTCTGCCAGCTGGAGGTGGTGGAGGCCATCGAGGTGAGGGGACAGCCAGTCAGGCTGAGGCAGAGGCAGCGGGCAGTGGCACAGCCCTGAGGGCAGGAGAGGGCTTGGCCGGGCAGGGGGGTGCGGATGAGCACAGCTCCGGGTCTCCATCCTTGGAGATGCTCCAAAGCCATCTGGGTGGCCCAGCTGGGGCCAGGGCTTGGACCCAACAGCATTTGCAGGTCTCTCGGCCAGCCTGTGGCTCTGTGATGGGCACAGCCCTTCCCGCCATGGGGCTTAGGACCGCTGGGTGCTGGGTGGGGAGGGAGTGCCGGGATGGGGGCACCTGGGCTCTGCCAGCCCCACAGGCTCTTGCTAGGCAAGGGAGACTGCCCTGTCCCAATCCATCCTACCCTGCTGTGCTCCACAGGTGCTGCTGCAAGAGGAGCCCACTGACCACCTGGGCACTGCGCTGCGGCAGCAAGCCATGCTGGCCATCACCTCCATGAGGTACCTGCCCCAGCCCCCAGCTTGGCCTCCCCGGTGCCAGGTGGCCCCGACAGCACCGGTCCCAGGTGGGGGGCATCCCCAGTCCTGGGTCTGAGAGGGAGGCAGACAGCAGGGCAGGAGGTGCCACGGGGTTTTCCCCCCGAAGGCGAATGTCAGTGTCATGGGGGGTTGAGATGTCCCCTGTGGCGTGGGGATCAGCCCAGGTCTCCAACCCCGGGATCTGCCTCCTCCTTGCTGTGTCCAAAGAGCACCTCTCTGTCCCCACAGCAGAGCGGGGCTGCTTCTGCAGGAGAAGAGCAGCAGCCTCCTCCACACCTGCTTCTGCAGCATCTTCCACCTGCCTCCGCAGGAGGACACCCAGGGCCCCAAGGCTTCCCTCTACTCCAAGGTATGCCACAGGGTGAACCACGGGGAGCTCCCACACCCCGAGGCCCCTTCCTGGGCACCGCAGGGCCATGGCCATCCCCCCCAGGCTTCCAGGGCTGCCCCCAAGACTCTGTCCCCCTCGCAGACCCTGGCTGCAATGGACAGCATGCTGCAGGTGCTGGTACGCAGCGCTGGCACCCTCGGCATCCTGGAGCTGCAGAACATCTTGCAGGTCTGACTTTGGCACAGGGTCCCCACGGGCAGGGACCCCCGGCTTGAGTGGTGCCCCCCCCAGTGCCTGGTGCAAGGGGGGGGCAGGGAATGTCCCTCCTTCCCCGCTGTGTGTGTCCCCCCCCTGCCCCTTGCCTCCTGTCTGCTGCCAGAGCCCCTTCTCCTCCTGCCCCCCCCCCCTTGCAGCCTTGCCCACTGCCTGTCCTGCCCAACACTCCTTCCCAGATGGACCCCCCTGTTTGGCAAGGGGAGCCCAGCCTTGGGGCTTTCTCCCTCCGGCTTCATCACGGGCCATAATCCAGAGCCCCCACTGCAGGTCCCCAGGGAGGTGGTCACCCTGAAGCCTTGGGGTCCTTGGGTGGGGGGCGGAGGGACTTTTCTGGGGGGAGAGTGAGTGGAAGGCAGCAGAGGCAGCAGCAGTGGTGGGATGCAGCAACATGCCTGGCCGCAGCAGGTTGCTGTGAGGGGCAAGAAGGACACGTGCCCCATCCTAGGCACTGCCCCAGAGCAAGCCTGGCCGTGCCATGCTGTGCCATGCCACCTCCCTGGCACATCAGCAGCTTTTCTCCTCCCAGCTCCTGCTGCCCTTCACCAGTTCCCAGCCGGCAGTGGTGCAGGAGAGGGCCATGGCACGGATTGCCAGGCTGGCCAACTTCATCACCACCTACCCCCTGCTGCAGGTACCGAGCTCCCGGTCTGGGCAGCCCCAGTCCCCCACCCCTGTGCCCCTGAGCCCCGGCACGTCCCGGGGAAGCTGGGCACCCAGTAAGCAGGAGGTCGGGAGCAGGTGCCTTTGCCCTGCCCCTGTCCTGTCCATGCTGTCTCCCAGGGCAGGGCAGGGCTGCCCTGGGCACAGGCAGGAACCTGGGTCCAGCAGCCCTGCCCTGCTCTGGGCTCCTGCCTGGCTGCTCTGGGAGCAGCTGGGGCTCACCTTGTGCCCGGGCTCACCTTGTGCCTGCGCTGCCTCTTCCCCAGGTCTGCCCCTGCTTTGCACAAACCACAGTCCTCAGACATCAGTGCTCCAAGACGTATCAGTTTGTGATGCTGGGGAGGCTGGTGGGGCACCTCACCCTGTGCTGCACCTGCAAGGACAAGGGGACCCGCCACGAGGCTGCAGAAGCTCTCCATCACCTGCACACCTTCATCCTGCAGCAGAGAAGTAAGAGAAGCCATGTCAGGTCCCCCCAGGCATGGGCAGCCAGGGGCCACTCTCCTTGGCGAGAGAAAGCCTGATCCAACCTGCCTGCCTGCAGCCTGAAAAGCCATTTCCCCTCGCCCCCGCTTGCAATAGCCCTGAACCCTCCCTAGGTGTCTGCTCCCCAGACCTGTCTGGGTGCCCTCTTTCTTTGCCAGCAACTTTTCAGCCCAACACTCTCAGACTGCACCTCCCGCTCTGCACCCTCTCTCTGAGCACCCCGGTTTTGCTCCTCCCCAGGAAGGTGGCCCTGGCTGCATGACACAGGGCAGCTGCAGCACCAGGAGGGCTGGCAAGCGAGGCAGCCCTGGCAGCTTTCACAAAATAGCCGCGCCAGCAGAATCTTCTTGGTAAGAAGTGCCTTTGGCTCCTGGCCGGGAGGGTCAGCGTGAGTGGAGGGACACCTGATGCATGGGGATGACAGGGGCTTGTGCTGTTCCTGCGGAGGGGCTAGGCAAAGGCCCCCAGCAAGCTCCAGTTCCCTGCAGGACCCTGACCACCACCATCGATCTCCTCCCCAGCGCAGCCTGGCTCTGTGTCCGGCTCTCACTGCACAGCTGAGATGCTCTGGGTGACGGTCTAGGTGACAAATCCCTCCTCTTCTTCATGCTGCAGATGTTCATGAAATACCTCCAGCCCTCTGACCAGGCAGACATCATCCTCATGGCCATCAAGAGCTTGAGAGCCCCAAGCGCCTACAGCATCAGCTTTGCCGCCCACATGGTGGATGTCCTTGTGGCGGACCCTGCCTTCCAGCCGGGGCAGGTGAGTAGCCTGCGGGTGGCACGGCCGATGCTCCAGCCCACCGAGGGACCGTTCCTCTCCCAGCTCCGCGCCTGGCCGGCGCTAACGCCGTCTCAAGCTGGCATACCGCAATGGGAACGGAAGCAGCTCCTAGTGGGAGCTAGGGAACCAGCTGTGCTTGCCCTCCTGACATCCCCGCTCCCACTCGTGTCTCCCCTCCAGGTGCTGAACATCGTGTGGGCCATCTACAGAAACCTGCCCTCTGTCAGGGCGGTGATAGCCCTCAACAGCCTGGACAGGGCCCTGCTGGTGCTGATGGAAAAACATCCCAGCGAGGTGGTGGCCAGCCTGCTGCAGTGCTCCCCGACATGCACCCAGTATGGGGCCCACCAGCCTTTGAGGCTCCTCTCACACTGGGAGAGGGGCCCCAAGACCCTGCCAGGGGACTTCAGCCTGGCCATCCTCGGGGGTGTCCCTGCTGACAGAGCCCTGGGTCCCCGCAGTGTTGCCATGGCCATGTGGAAGGTGATGCTGTCCGAGCCCCAGATTGCAGAGAAGGTGGTGCGGGAGCTGCTCAGCATGCTGATGAACCAGTCGCTGCGCAAGACCTCCACCAAGGACAACCCACGCATCCTCTCCCTGGCTGTGAGTTGCTGGATGAGGCCTCGCTGACCTCTGGGGCTGCTCTCAGCTGTCCGGGGCCCCCACTCCCCTTCCCTGCCCATGCCAAGTCTTGACCTCCCCAGGGGCGCGGGGACATCTCGGTGTCTGGGTGTCTTCTGCAGGCAGCCAGGACGATAAGCGAGATCCTCCTGCAGCCCGCTTGCCTGCGGGAGGTGGAGGCAATTTTCCCCCAGCTTTTCCTGGCGCTGCTTTTCCAAGTGTCGTTCACCACGGAGCTGACGTTGCAGGAGGTGCATGTCTTCTGGAGGGAGCATCAACAGGATCTGCTCACTCCCATCAGGTGCTCCATCCCTGTCCTCTCATCCCTGCTAGCCACCCGGAGACAAGCTGGGGGTCCCGGTGGGAGCTGAGCATTTCTTCTTGTGCAGGTCTGCGGTGCAGTCTGTGAGAGTGCTGCTCTGCAGCATGGGCTTTGAGAGCCAGGTGCTGGCCATCGAGGCGCAGGGTGGCTGGGACGCCCTGCTCAGCACCCAGACCCACCTCATGGGAGTGCGCATTGTGGCCAGGTGAGAGCCCCTTCTCCCCGCTCCTCAGAGACCGGGCACCCCATACCACCCCCTCCCTTGGCTCTGATGGCAGGGGGGGTCCCCGTTGCTCGGAGAAAGTGCTGCAGACTGGTGATGTCCAGACTGGTGCAAACCCCAAAGAGATGTGCCTGCCCAGCTCAGTCCTGATGGTGCCTCCTTCCCTGCCAGGGAGATGATGAAGACCCCAAGGCCCCTGCGCTCCACCATCTTCTGCCATCTGGCAGAGCTCCTCAGTGTGGAGGACCCCACCTGGGAGATGATCGCCATGGCCTTCCTCATTGAGGTGAGCCTGATGGCACCACTCCAAGCTCCCTCTGATACTCGGCTCTCCCATGCCCACCGCTGTGGGGGGAGCTGGGGCGGCGGGTGGGCTCCGGCTGGTACCGTGGAGGAGCAGGCGAGCAACCAGTGCAGTGTGGTGTGGGGCACGGGGACTCTCCGCAATCCCTGTTGCCTCCGTCGGGGCTTTGTCCTGCCCTGGCGTCCTTCCCCTGGGCTGATGGTTGGAGCCAGCACGGCATCTCGCCAGCTCCTTCTGCATGTGTTTCAGATGGTGGGCTGCACCGACCTCAATGAAGAGCTGGACCGTGCTCTGGAAATCTTCTCCATGTATCTGCAGAGCCAGTGCCTGGGGATGCCCAGCCTGGTGCTCAGGGGTATCCTCAGGCTCACCGAGAGGCCCGACACGGTGAGGAAGGGGCAGCTGGAACAGCCGGGACAGCAGCCCAGGGTGGAGCAGCGGGCAGTGGGTAACACGGCGGCTCGGGCTTTTCTGGGCTTCGGGAGCTGTGCTGGCTGCTGCCAGCTCTCCTGCCTCCCCAGCCCTCTGCCCCATGGCTGTGCTGTGCAAGCAGAGAGGCAGCAATGCCAAAGGGAAGGGGCTCCCACTGCCAGCACCTGGCAGGGCTGCTGGCGGCAGAGCGACCAGCCTGAGTGTGGGGTCTGCAGAGCCTGGCTGTGGGGTGCTGAGCCCCGAGGTGAAATGCAGTGGCCGCAGCAGGGGCTGCTGGCAGCTTGGGCAGCTTTCCAGGCAGTGTCGGTTGCCCACCAGCCTGCCCAGGGGGCCTGGTGGAGAAGGGGGCAGCTGAGGGGCTGGCAAGGAGCCAGTGCTTTCTGTCCTCCCCCTCTGCACCCTGCTCTTCCCATGCCATGCCAGTGAGCCCTGTCGGCCAGGACCTTGCCCTCATAACCCACGCTGCCTGCCGAGAAGCCAACGGGGAGGCCAATGTTCCTAGAGAGGGTTTTCACCCCTGTGATCAGTCGCTGCTTTACAAAAAGGAGGTGGCATGTCTCACACAGGCAAGGAAAACCCTCGTCCTGCTGCCATACGTCATGGAGCGGCTGCAGGGTGCTGACAGTGATGCCAGTGCGGCAGCGCTGCCCGTGCTTGGCAACATGCTCCGGCTGCTGGAGGGGAAGACGCCCAGCCTCACCGCCCTGGCGCTGGCTGACAAGCTCCAGCCGCTCTTCAACGATGTAAGGCTGGGGGAGAGCCCCGTGCCCCCCTCACCGGGCACCTCCATTCGCGCCTCCCACCACAGCCCCTGTGCTCTGCAGGTGGATGCTTTGCCCCGCAGCCCCCAGACCCCATCGCTGTCCTCAGCGGCTCCATGCTGTGTCCCAGACCCCCCGCATGGACTCACCCCCGCTCGGCCTCCCTGCGGCGGGAGTGCCGGTGGCGGCAGGATGGTGGCAAGCGTGCTGAGCCCCACCGATGCGCACCCTGCCCTGGGCAGCATCCCCCAGCCCTCCCCAGGGTCTCCCTCTCTGGCCCCCAGACCTGGGGACCCCAGTCCCCCAGGCAGACCTGCATGCTGCAGCTCGCTCCCTTTTGGAGCAGGGCTGTTTGCAGCTGTTTTGGGGACATCCATCCCCACGTCAGCCCCTTGCTTGCCATGGGCTTGGGGCTGAGATCCTCCTCCCTTCCTCCCCCAGGAGTCGGACACTGTGCGGGAGCTCTCTATCCGTCTCTTCCAAAATGTGATGGGGCTCGTGGTGGGTGCCGAAAAGAAGAAGATGAAGAAGGAGGTGTGGGACAGCCTGCTGCCGCTGCTCTTTCACCTGCATGACCAGAACAAGAGTGTGGCCAAGGTAGGATTCCCAGCCTGACCGGTCCTTTGGGCAGGGCAATGCTGACACTGGACCCTTCAAATGTGTGTCACTGTGAGGTCGAGCTTGCTGAGTCCCTAGGACCCAGCAGAGCCCACCTCCCTGCCCACTGCTGCCTTTCTCCTCCTGCTTCCCGGATGGATGGGGAGGTGGGTCCCTTCCCACCCAGCTCCCTCCGCACAGCCCCCGGCATGGGTCCCTGCAACCCCAGAGACTGGGCTACAGCTCCGCAGCAGCCTGGGGCCTCCAAGGCCAAAATGTTGAAGCCCCAACAGGCTTTCAAGCCAGAGAGGGAGGCTGCCCTTACCTTCCCCTGGGGTGCTGAACCTGGTGGCAGCATCAGTCCCCAGCTGGTGTGTCTTCCCTGCATGGGCAGGGACAGGCTCTGAGCCCTGCCAAGAGGCGGGACACAGGGTCCTGTCAGCCCAGCAGTGGTGGTGACATCTCTGCTGCTTGCCAGGCCTCCCAGGAAGCCCTCCACAGCGCTGGCCGGTTCCTGAAGTGGGAGCAGCTGGCGCAGCTGGCCGAGACCGCGCAGGCATGGAGGATCAGCGAGTGTCTGGTTAGCACAGCCCCAACACCCCTGGGATCCACCCTGGGTGAACCCTGCCCCATGGCCAGCGGGGAGGACGAGGGGCTGTGCCCCCGTGGCGGCATGCATCCTCCCAGAGCAGGCTCTGCTCCAGGCTGTCCTCGCCCCTGGAGTCCCAAAGGGGACCCTGCCAGCAGGATGGCACCCCAGCATCCCCGGAGAGCCCTCTGCTCCTTCTGAACCCTGATGCCACACTGCATGGAGCTGGGAATGTCCTGCTGGGGGGAAGGAGGCTGGCCCTGGGCAGGGGGACGGCCCGACTGGGGGGCAGCTCTGTGCCAACCCTGCACCCTTCTCTCTCCAGCTGGCCAGGAACAGGAGCAGGGCCAAGGACTACCTGCGCCAGAGCCAGCCCTACCTGCAGAGCCCACAGGAGCCCCTGCGGCGGGAGGCTGTCAGGTTCATCGGTGAGCCACGAGCCCCGTGGTCCCTCCCTCTCCCAGGGTCCCTGTGGCCCAGTGCAGGACCTGTGGGGTACCCCTTCACCCCCTCCCACCACTGCCTGCACAGGTGGGGCTGGCAGGGGGCTCATCCATCCCTTCCCCGACGCTGCACCCCGGGGTCAGCCCTCCCTGGGGAGCTGTGCGGCCAGGCAGGCTGGGTGGCGGGGTCCCCGATGGGCAGCGGGGTCCCCGACAGGCAGCAGGGTCCCTGACATGCTGCATCGCCCCAGGGCTCATCGGACGGCAGGTGAATGAGCACGAGAAGATGGAGTACGTCAGAGAGGGTGAGTGAGGGCAGTGGGGAGGAGGAAGGACCCCGGCACGGAGCTCCCCCCCCAGGCAAGGGGGGCTCTGCTCCCTGGGCGCCTATGGGGAGGGGGGTGTTCCTGACCAGCAGCCTCCAGCCGAGCCACCTGCCCCTCAGCTCCCTCCTGGCCCTGGGAATCACGGGGTGCAATGTGCCCTGTCTGGAGGGGACACAGGGCTGTCACCTCATCTCTGCTGCTTTGTCCCCACAGTCCTTCAAGGTGCAAGGAAAGATGCCAGCCCCCTGGTCTCCTCCCTGGCAACTCAGATGGTCCTCATCCTCAGACGAGGAAGGCTGAAGTCAAGGTTTAACCTACAAAGGCTGAGCTTACAGCTGTCGAGGGCATGGACGAGGTGGCGCTCGGCCCCCAGCGAGCACTCTGCTTGGGCAGAGACGACGCAGCAGCCCCAGCCTGAGGACGCTCTGCAGGCTGGGGTATCTCCTCTTCCCGAAGTCTAACAGGAAAGAACAGACCAAAGCCCCAGGGGAGCCGGCATCCTCCAGAGAGCAGCAGGACAGCCGCTCTTTCCAGTGGTCCAGGGCAACACCTGCCCACATGCTTCAGCTTTGCCACAAAGCACCAGCTGCTCAGCTGGGCTGCGAAACAGAGGGAAGGAAAAGCCCAAGCCAGAGCCGAAGACGAAGTCGAAGCTGAAGCCTTTCCTCCCCTCTCCAGGGCCACACTGGGGTAAATCACTTTTTCTGCCTCCCACTGTCCGAGGAGCCTGCGCTGCCTCAGGCTGACGTGGCCGAGCCCGGGAGCTACAAAGCCACCGATGCTCTGGCTCCAGCAGCATCGTCCCCTCCACGTCCCCAGCAGGAAGGGCAGCTCTGCCTCCTGCCCGCACCACTCGTCTCTGCTGGCCCTGCAACCGCTCCCACGCGGGGATATCAGAAGTCACAAGAGAAATGGTAAGAGGTCACTCCGTGGAACCAAGCCCTCTGTGGAGCAATCTCCAAATTGCCTTTGAGCAATCTCCAAAAGGGAGACCACCCACCAGCAGTCAGCAGCCCTTCCAGGATGCTCTGGACACGCGTGGCGACACCCTTTGGCTGCTTATCCCTGGGGAAGTGAGCCTGTCGCCTTACGGAGACCAGCCGAAGGGTGTTCCCGCTGTCCGGCCGCACCGCACCAGGTGCCAAGGAGAAAAGAGACTGAATGTGCAAAATGAAGCTTCAGCACAAAATCAGGTTTTAGCTCTTTAGAGCATCACCAGGACAGGCCCGCCTGCACCCACCCCTCCCAGACAGACAGCCACTACCCCCGGCACAGCCAAGGATGGGGCCCTGGGACCCCCCAAAGGACATGGGATGGGGCCAGAGGCCATACCCCGCGGCGGGGGCTGGCCGAGGGTCCCTGAGGGGCAGAACGAGCGGATGGGGATTCGGGAAGCAGCCACCCGTGCACCGTCACCGTCGCCGCCACGCTGTCTCGGTGAGTGGGGGACGCCTGCTGTGATGCCCGTGGGGCCGGGCACGAGGGGTCGTGGGGGGTAGCGCTGGCCTCCCCCCGGCCCCGCGGCGAGCGGGCTGCCCCCTCCCGCCTGCCGCCGCGCCGGGGCCCTGGGGCTCTGCCAACCGGGCGGGGCCCCCGGGGGGGGGCCTGGGTGTGCGGGTCCCCGGCAGGGGGTGGCCGGTCCCTGGGGCAGGGCGGGGAGGGGGGGTCAGCGGGGACCCCCTGCTACCCCCAAGCCGCCGGCGGGCCGCACTCCCGGGGCAAGGACGGAGCGCAGGCGGTGGAGCCCCACCGACGGGGCGGGGACAGCACGAGGGGGCGGGGCATGGCACCGAGGGGGCGGGGAGAGGGCGGGACTCAGCACTGAGGGGCGGGGACGCCGCGGAGTGAATGGCGTCACTATCCGAGTGACAGCGCGGCCCGCCGCTAGGAGCGCGCTTCCGGGGAGGAGGAGGCGGGGCCGCAGGGGCGGTGGGAGGCGGGGCCCGGCCGCCTGCAGCCAATAGGCGCCGGCGGGGGCGGGGCGTGGCCGCCCGCCGCCGGCGGGGCGGGCACCACGTGCGGCGGCAGCATGGCGGCGGCGGCGGCGGCGGGCGGCCGGAGGGCCAAGGCTCCGCGCGGGGCGGCGGGACGGCGGCGGCCGCGGGCGGCGGTGAGGGCCGGGCCGGGGGCGGAGGGAGGGGGGCGACGAGGGACTGCCCCGTCGGGGTGGATCACCGTCCCGTGGATCACCTCGATTCGTCCCGCAGGTCCCGGGCGCCGAGGGGAGGCCGCGGGCGGCGGCCGGCCGGCCCGTCGACGAGGAGGTGTCCAGCGACTCCGAGCCGGAGAGGTAAGGGCTGCGCCGGGGGGGGGGGGGGTGTGGTACCGGTACCGGTGGGGGTGCCGGTGGCGGTGCTCACGCGTGCCCCCGCAGCCCGTCATTGGGGCGGCGGCGGCGGCGGGAGGCGGCGGAGGAGGAGGTGGAGGAGACGCCGCAGGAGAAGAAGCTGCGCCTGGCCAAGCTGTACCTGGAGCAGCTCCGCCAGCACGGTGAGTCCCGCCCGGCCCCCGGTGCCGGTGCCCCGGCGGGGCAGAGGCGGGCAGCCCCCGGTGTTGAGCCCGGCCCTCACGCCCCGTGTCCGCCGCAGAGGAGGAGCGGGCGGCGGCAGAGGAGGAGGAGAGCCAGCCGGCGGATCTCATCGGCGACCGGCTGAAGGAGGACGTGGTGAGCAGGGCGGTGGGCGCGTCCCCTTGGTCCCGGTGGCAGCGGTGGGCTCTGCCCCCCTCCCGCGGGGCCGGGGCTGCCTCCGCTGAGCCTCCCACTTCTTCCCCAGCTCGAGCAGAAGGGCCGGCTGCAGCGCCTGGTCGCCAAAGATGTAAGTGCCCAGCGCTGGGGGTGCCGGGAGGCTGCCGGGCTGTAAGTGCCGGTTTTGGGGGACACTTGGGCACGGTCACGGCCGGCACCCCAAGTTGCCGTGCCGGCTACGGGACCAGGGCCCTTCTCCCGCCCGGGGTGCCGGCTGCTGGCACCCTGGAGAAGGGAGGGTGCCGTGCTCAGGTACTCCCATGCCTGGGGAAGGGCCCGGGGTGGCCCAGCTCACATCCCATTCTCCCTGCAGGTGCAGCCCCCCGATCCAGCCAGCATCCGCGTGCTGCGGGGGCACCAGCTGCCCGTCACCTGCCTGGTCATCTCTCCGGATGACAGGTTCATCTTTTCCGCTTCCAAGGACGGCTCCCTCATCAAATGCAAGTGTTCCCTTGGGGCCGCGACTGGCTGTTCCCCCAGCCTGAACCCTGCGGGGACCCTGCAGCAGCAGGACCGCAGGTGCCTGCAGAGGTGGCCTGGCCCCAGCCCCTCCGGGGATGTGCACGTGCATCATTTTGGTGTCTGGGAGAGGGCTCGTTTGCACTTTCCAGAGTGGTGGGAGTCTCCCAGGGGGTGACGGTGATGCCTTTCCCGTAGGGGAGGTGGAGAGCGGGAAGAGGCTGTGCGTGGTGCCCGGGGGGAAGAAGGGCACTGAGGAGCAGCACATGGGGCACGCGTCCCACGTCCTCTGCATGGCCATCTCGTCGGATGGCAAGTACCTGGTACGGGAGAAGGGGCTGGCGCTGCCACGTGGGGTGGAGAGGTGGTGGTGGGGAGTGTGTCTCCTCCCGGCGTCCTGGGGAGCAGTATCTCATGCCCAGGTGTACTTTGCTGGGTTAAAGCAGCCCCTACGTCCACTGGGGTCAAGAACGGGTCTCTGGGACTCCCCACAGCACATGGGGTGGAAGCAGAGGCTGGGGTGGGCCGTGGGTCCCCGAGGGGCACGTCTTAGGTATCCCCTGTGTTCTGCCAGGCTACGGGAGACAGGAACAAGCTGATCATGATCTGGGACGCAGACACCTGCAAGCGCCTGCACATCTTCACTGGGCACCGTGACGCCGTCTCGGTGAGTCAGGGGTATCGGCCATGATGCCTGCAGGGCCAGGCAGCACCGTCCTCCCCGGTGCCCCTCGCCGCTGCCCCTGTGTCCATCCATCCGTCCGTCCGCAGGGCCTGTCCTTCCGGAAGGGCACGCACCAGCTGTACAGTGCCTCCCATGACCGCTGCGTTAAGGTCTGGAATGTGGCAGAGAACGCATACGTGGAGACCCTGTAAGACTGGGGGGACACCCCACTGACCCTCCCTCACCTGGGAGAGGCAACGTGGCGGAGGGCTGTGCCCGCCGCAGCTCTTTGCCGTCTCCCTCTCCAGGTTTGGGCACCAGGACGTCATCATGGGGCTGGACAGCCTGAGCCGGGAGTGCTGTGTGACGGCGGGGGGACGGGACGGCACCGTGCGGCTCTGGAAGATCCCCGAAGAGTCACAGCTGGTGTTTTACGGGCACCAGTAGGTCTGGGGCGGGACAATGGGCTGTGGGCAGGTGGGTCTGGCTGGGGCAACGGTGGGAGGGTGCCAAGCATCACCAGGAGCCTGCTGGCACTTTGGGGACGCTGATGCCCCGGTGCGCCCTTGTCTCCTAAGTAGGATCCCAAAGCACGTTCATAACTGATGGTAGTTGCCTGTTCTCTTCATAGGGGCTCCATCGACTGTATCCAGCTCATCAACGAGGAGCACATGGTGTCGGGCGCTGATGACGGGTGAGCACGGGGCCAGGACGGTGCCCGGGGTGGGCAGGCGTTGCCCCCCTCAGCCCCCTCATCCCTCCCCTCCCTGGCAGGTCCGTAGCCCTGTGGGGGCTGACAAAGAAGAAGCCGCTGGCGCTGGCCCGGCAGGCGCACGGCATGCAGGACGCCCAGGGCCTGCAGCAGCCGTACTGGATCTCGGCGGTGGCCGCTCTGCGCAACAGTGACCTCCTCGCTACAGGTGTGTGGCAGCCGCTTTGGAGCAGGGGTTTGGGGGTGCAGGGGCGGCCATCCCGCTCCCTTCCCTGGGTCGGGGTGTATGGCAGTCTCCTCTCTCTGCCCCAGGCTCCCACAGCGCCAGCGTGAAGCTCTGGAAGTGCGGTGAGGGATTTCGGAAGCTGGAGCCCCTCTGGGACATCCCCGTGGTACGGATGGGGAGGTTGGGGAAGCTGGAGCTGGGCTGGGGAGGGTCTCTCGGTGGGGGCTCCCCTCCCTGGACGGCTGGAGGAGGCTGTGGGAGCCCCTCACCTTGCCCTGTCCCCTCCAGGTGGGTTTTGTCAACAGCCTCAAGTTCTCGGCAGCTGGTGACTTCCTGGTGGCTGGCCTCGGGCAGGAGCACCGGTACCGTCCCCGCTCCCCAGCCCTACCTGGGGGCACAGCCCCACCTCCTCCGGGGCTGGACGGAGGGTGACCCCTGTCTCTTGTCTACAGGCTCGGCCGGTGGTGGAGAGTCAAAGAAGCCAAAAACAGCATCTGCATCATCCCCCTGAAGCGGAGGGCCACAGCCCCCAGCCCTGAAGCCCCTGACTGCTCCTAGCCACCTGGTCCTGGAGCCGCTGGAGCTGGGTCATTAAACCCTGGTCCCTGGAGCTGCTGCACCCCACAGCCTTCATGCAGCCACCCTCCTGGGGCCAGCAGGACGTGAGTGGGGGATGGCGCATGGCCCCCTGACTTTGCTGGCCCCATATCAAGACATGGCTCTGCCCTCTGCGAGGGTCTGCCCCCTTCCCTCAGGTTCGGCTGGACCTGAGCTCTGGAGGAGTCCATTTTTAAAAACAAAACCACTTTATTTACATAAATTACAAAAAAAAAACAACCCACACTCTTGCTCACAGAAAAGATCTACTCTTAAAAACCTGGGTCCTGTTACTCGCCCTCAGCCCCTGCCAGCCCCCCCCCCCGGGCTCTGTGGGGGGGCAGTGGGCATTCACCTCCACTCCCGCCCTGTCTCCCACGAAGGGGTGAGAAGCACTACGCACAGCAAGGGGAGGGATGGAGGGGGCTTGGGCCCAGCCCCGCAGCGCTTGGCGGCTTTCCCTGGGCCGAAATGAGGATGAAAAGGTGAAACTGTGCAAAGGACCCGGAGAGGGGGGACATGGGGCATGGCTTGGCACGGGGGGGACGTGAAAAGCCTTGCACCAGGAAAGCGGGGTGGGCGATAGGGTGAGGGCAGCGTGTGCCAGCACAGGGCTCGGTGCGGAGGGAGCGGGAGGTGCAGCGTGGCTCGGCGCAAGCAAAGCGGGACTTGCGTGGCTTGGCAAGAGGGAGTTGGGTTGTGCACCACAGCGTGGAGCGAGGGACGGGGGGACTTGGACCACGGCTTGGTGCAATGGACGGGTGGACATGTACCAGGGCTTGGTGCAGGGGCTGGGGGAATGCGCACAACGGCTCAGTGCAGGTGACACAGGGGACGTGCACCACGGCTCAGTGCAAAAGACGGGGGGACGCGCGCCACGGCTCAGTGCAGGTGGCGGGGGTTGTGCACCATGGCTCAGTTCAAGGGGTTGGGGGTGTTCACCATGGCTCAGTGCAGGGACGGGGGGACGTTCACCGTGGCTCGGTGCAGGGATGGGGGGTCGTGCGCCAGGGCTCAGTGCAGGGGACGAGGGATGTGTAACGTGGCTCAGTGCGAGGAAAGGGTGACACGTACCATGACCCAGCGTGTGGGACATGTAGCTCGTGCTGGGGCGGGGGCTGAGCCTCCTGGCTGCCTCTGGCCCCGGAGCGGGCTGTGCCACGGGCACCGCTCCCCCTGGGGAGCGAGCCGGGGTGCAGTGCAGCCGCGGGCAGGAGCGTCCTTCACAAGGATGACGTTGTGGAGTCCACCACCTCACGGCCGTTGCACACTGTGGGCATGTACTGCGAGGCCGAGCCTGGCCGGGAAGGCAGCAGTCAGGGGCAGGTTGGGGTCTGGCAGCAGCACCCCCCCAGGGCATCCCACTGCGGTGGGCGATGGGTGCCCGGGGAGCTCCATCGCCCAGGGCTGGGGTGAAGGGGTGCCCAGGGCAGCTGTGTCCCCCCCAGGTTGGTGACAAGGGCCCAGGGTATCTGCATCCCCCGGGGCTGGGGCGGAGGGTGCCCAGGGTGGCCGTGTCCCCCTGGGGTGACGATGGGCCCCCAGGAACGGTACCCCCCAGCAGACCACGCTGCAGCCTTGGGGCTTGCCACCATGTGAGACGGGGAGATGAGGGACTGGGACACAGGCAGGGATGAGCCACAGGGGACACAGCATCCTCTATCCCCGTTTCCAGCCGTGCCCTACCCCGCACCCGTTTCCTTCAGGGGCCTGCGCTGGGGTGCCCCCGTCTCCCTGCTGGGAAGGGGATGCTGTCCCGTCCCCCCCCAGCCCTTCCCCAGCCCCCTGCACTCACCGTGGGACTGGCTGGAGCTGGCGGCTGCCACACTGAACCGAGCGGTGCCCACGCGGTGGCTGGCCACGTTCTTCTGGGGCTGGAAGAGTATGATGTGGAGCTTGGGGGTGAAGAGGCAGCCAAGGACCACGGTGCCGCTGAGGCTCACCGAGATGCACATGGTGGTGGTCTGGACCTGGAGACAAGGGTGGGCGTCAGGTGCTCCTGCCACCAGCCCTCTGCCCCGAGCAGGGCAGGATGAAGCCCTCGCTGTGGCACCGGCCAGCCCCCACCAGGCAGAGGCTGCTGCCTGCACCCCACAGGCACATCCCACCCCACACCAGGTCCTGCCGTCAGGGCGGGCCTGCTGGAGACCCACGGGCAGAGGATGGGCACTGCCTTGATGGGGACATGCTGCTCCTTCAAAGGGGGTGCACCCTGAGCAGCACCCCCCACCCCGCCTTGCCAACACCCCTCACCCCAGTGCCCGCTCCCACCGGGGGATGCAGGTCCTCTCCAGAAGCCCCTGCCTGCAGCCACCCCCACACGGACCTCCAGGGCTGGCAAGAACATGGCTGGGCACCTTGCTGGGGGGATTGAGGTGCTGCAGGGTGCACCCCATGCTCCCCTATCCCCGGCTCTGCTCGGCTCCCCAGGGACCAGACTGGCCCTGGGCAGGGGGTGGGGTGTGCCTGTCGTGCCTTTGCATCACGAGGCTGAAGGATGGCCATCACTCTTCTGCGGCCAGGTCAGGGGGGTCTCTGGAGGTCTCGGGGACATTTCCCATCCTCACCCTAGCAAACAGTCTGCCAAGGAAGGGGTCTTCTCCCCAGGACTAATTGCCCCCTCAGCCACAGCCCTTCAGCCACACTTGACCTAGTAACGAACGCCCCAATGCAGAGGTGACCATCAGCAGGTCCATGGCCGAAGACCCTTCCCCAGGCCCATGTATCTCCTAGCTGCAAACCCCAAGGGCCCAAATTGCCGGGACCACTCAGATCAAGCCCTGTTAGAGCCTCCCCCAAAACTCAGGCTCTTACTCGGTAGTCGCTGGAGGTCACATAGAAGATGGGCAGGAAGGCCAGCCAGATGATGCAGGTCGTGTACATGGTGAACCCAATGAACTTGGCCTCGTTGAAGTTTTCAGGGCATTTCCGTGTCTTGAAGGCATAGACCGTGCAGAGGACGATCAAGAGGACATTGTAGGTGAGCGAAATGAGCATGTTGGAGTCGCGGTTGTTGCACTTGAGGGTGACGATGTACCTCTTATCAGGCTCGGTCTCCTTGCCTGTGCCAGGGGTCTCCACCAGCAGCCAGATGATGACGATGATCAGCTGGCAAGAGATGAGGGCCATGCAGATGACCACCTGCGATGTGGGGCTTATGAAGCGGGGGCGCTGGACCCCCTCCTTCACCCCGCTGAAGATCCTGGCAATGCGATTCGTCTTGGTCAAGAGGGCCGAATAGCAGACGGCAAAGGACGTGCCCAGCCCCAGACGCCGGAGCGTGCACACCTCGGTGGAAGGCTTTGCAATGAAGATGAAGGTCATGCTGTAGCACATGAGGACCCCAGTCAGGAGAATGTAGCAGAGCTCCCGGCCGGAGGCCTTCACAATGGGGGTGTCATTGTTCTTCATGAAGACTCCGAAAACAAAGAGTGTGGAGATAAAACCCAGGCAAGAGATAGTGACGGGACCAATGGCCCAGACGTCTTTCCAGCGGATGTACTCTTGGGGCAACTCGTAGCAGCCATTCAGGGTCTCGTTGGGCCAGTAACCAAGACCACAGTCCATGCAGGTGAACTCATCCAGCAAGTACTCATAGGGCTGGCAGGGGATGCAGATCCAGCAGCATATGTCTCCAGGCTGCATGCTCTTTATCTCATTCTTCTTGCAGGGGTCGCTGCACTGGGACACAGGGATGGAGGTCTCAGCCCACGGGATGAGGCTGGTGTTGAGGATGAGCCCCTCAGCCCAGTAGCCCACCTTCTGATACCGATATCGCCCGTCCATGTGGTGATAGTTGAAGATGTTGTAGCGCCCGATCCCATCACCGTAGCGGTCAAATCGAACAACGCTCTTGGTGTCTGCTGGCCTGAACGGAGCTGGAGGGAGAAGAAGGGGAGATGGTAACTGCTGTGGGGCAGGAGAGCGCTCACTCCTGGTGTGGAAGCAGGGCTCCTTCAAAGGGTCACATCCCACCATGGTCACAGGCAAATGTCCCACCTGTTCCCTGCCTTCACTCGCATAATTGCTGCCTATGCACACGTTAGGAGCAGGAAAGCAATGGTGGAGAACTATCTCCCCACGTGCCTAAGAGGTTGGCAGCCCCAGCCAGCTCTGCAGGGACAAAGAGGGGGATTTTTGCAGCCTCCATGGCTCTCAATGACACCTGGGTAGCTGGGCTCAGCCCAAGTCACAGAGGACACACTTCTAATTCATCCCCAACTATGTAGGTCCCTGATCAAGGGTCTCCCTCCAGTTTAATCCCTGAAATGTGAATAAATCATGGCGCTTGCAAGTGAGGTCTCCAAGGACACACGTTCCTGGAGGGGCCCCTGTGGGGCCAGTCCCACCCAGCTCTAGCAGGATGGAGTTGGTCACCAGCTTCTCCACACTGGGGACAGAAGGCCTGGATTGCCTCCCAAGGATGATGGTGGGCTGTTGGCATCCTGGGACAACCACAGCCCATGGCACAGGGGTCCCTGGGTGCTGGCAGACTGGAGGAACTGGAGGGCTTTGGGTTAAATATGGGTTTCCTTCCTCCTCCCTGCCCCTCCACCCATCCCTTTCCAGTTAGGCAGCCAAACCCCGTCTTCATCTCTGGACTCACCATCAAAATTAACATTGAGCATGAAGTCCTTGTAGAACCTCTTGCCATTGACAGGCTTCATGGCGTCGCAGAGCTTGGTGGCGTTGGGGCACAGCGCCTGGTGCATGTTGTGGAGAGAGTGAGCCATGGCATAGACAGCATTGACCACGAACGTGATCTTGGACTCTGGCTCAAACTTGCCTGTCTTGAGGGAGTACTGGCTACAGTCCTGCGTGTGGAAGCTGCACTTGAACTTCTGCTCCCAAAACTCACGAAACCAGGGATTTCGGCTGTTATTGTAGGGGTTGAGGTTACGGAAGTAGGCAGCAAACTCCTTAATGGGGTAGGCTGCCAGCTCGATGGTGATCGCTCCCTCTGCCACCGCTTCGCTCCCGGCCACCACGCTCTCCAGGGCTCCCCACCCATCGCTGGCCACCCACATGAAGGACACATTGGCTCTCTGGGCAGCTGCCAGCAGCTCCCGGGCGTCTTCGCTTCGGGTGAATAGCACGACCACTCTGGCATTGGGCTTCTGCAGCAGAGCCCGGACCACCCCATCGTAGGTCTTCTTGTTCATGGAGCGCCCCACCTTCTCTGAGGTGGCAATGCAGATGTTGCGCATGCGGGCTTCTTGCTCAAAGGCCTCGATCCCCGTCTCCCCATAGTCACCCTCTGAGGCCACGGTGGAGACGTAGGTCCAGTTGAAAAAGCGGAGGATCTCTGCCATGGCTTTGGCTTGGTAGAAGTCTGGTGGGACAGTGCGGGCAAAGTAGTCGTAGCGGGACTTGTCGCTGAGCTTGGCACTGGTGGAGGCATAGCTGATCTGCGGGATCTGGAAGAGCCGCAGCAGGTTGGCCACCTGCGTGGAGGAGGAGAGGTGAGTGCCCAGAGATGTGCCCCAGCGAGGGATGTTCCCACCGGAGGACCCCTGCCCAACACCAAGTGTTGCATGGTGGGGTGCAGCCGCTCCCAAGCACGACCGTGGGGCTGATGAGCAACCCCCCCACCCAGGGGGTCGCGGCTGGCAGACAGATGGACAGACAGCACATTCACATGGTTGCCTGAGCCCTCAGATGTGCTCATTTCTTTTATTTTTTTTTTAATATTTAATGCACTCCCCTCTGAAATTCGAGGCTGGAGGCAGGTAACTGGATTTGCGGCAAAAGCAGAAACACCCCACGGGCGATCTGTGGGAGATGCTCATGGGCAAGGAGAAAGCCAGGGCGCCTGGCAGCCCCATGGCATGGGGAGAAAGGGCTCTGGGGGCTGGGAGCCAGGGCAGAGGCCCCCACCCAGCTCGGGGGGGCTGCAGAGCTGGGCCTGGGGACCAGCACCTGCGCATCCTGCATCGGGAGCCCCAGTGGCCTGGCACCTTCCAGTGCTGGGCAGAAGCTCTCGTTAGCTTCACAGGGGAAAAAAGCCCTGCTAATGAGGCTGTTAAAAACCCAGGCTCTTGGAGCAGCACGGGGGGGATTTGAGCGCAGCGGCAGAGCCGGTGAGCCTGCCCACATCTTGCTGCTCCCCAGGTGAGAGACGTGGCTTAATTAATGTGGACAAATGTTCTCCACGACCAAGTCCCCTAATGGCAAGAAGGCCCCCGAGCGCAGCAATGCCGCTGCCTGGCCTTGCCGCACAACAGGAGCTGCCAGCCGGCCGTGCTGCCCCAGCGCCGCTCACGCTCCCCAGCCAGCGCACGGGCTGCCCGCGCCGTCACCTGCCTGCCCAGGGTCGGGACGGTGCCCCCGGCCGTGGGGACACGCGGGGTCCTCCAGCAAGAGAAGGGACAAGCGCGTGTGTGGCTGGACCAGGGTGCTGCCCCGGCTTCCTCCACCCCACGGCCAGGGGACTGGCGGACAGGGTTCAACACACCCTGGGGACTTGTTAAATCCTAGCGAGTGCGTGGGCCACTGGCAGCCCCTGGGACTCAGCTGGCCCCTCCAGCCGCCCGCATCCTCAGGGGATGCTCTTCTCCCTGCCTAAGCCGGCCCCTGGGTCTGCAGAGCCACAAGTTTTGGGGACTGAGCTGCACCCCACCCAGGGTGACAGCCTGGTCCGAGGCTTGAGGTGCCTGTCCCCGTGGGATCACTGGGCACGTGGGGGCAGTGGCCCCCTGCGCCCACCCTACTCCAGCCGGGCAGCCCTATGTCTGAGCCCCGCAGAGGCGGGTGCCCCCTCGCAGCTGGCTGCCCCTCATGGTCTGGGTTTGGGGACACAGAGGGGACAGTGCCACCTTGCACTGGGCAGCTCTGCCTGCCGGGACTGGTGTCCCCGTGTCCCCACTGCGGTGCCCCCGGTGCCATTCTGACATCAGGAGCGTCTCCACCATGCCGGGGAGTGTCCCTGCACCTGGCCGCCCACCCGTCCCACGGGGGACAGGACCCACGGGGCTGCAGGTGAACCAAACCCTGCTCCCGCACCACAGTGGCCCCCGGGGACAGCCACCCCCTGGGTGCCAGGGCACGGCAGGAGCCGCCCCCAGCACTGTGCTGGCCAGGAGGGAGCGGGACAGCCACGGTGCGGCTGTGGCCATCCAGGCCTGGTGGCGGGGACAGCTGGTCCGCCGGGCACTGGAGGTGGCCGCCCGCAGCGCCTGCCGCATCCAGGCCTGGTGGCATTGTGCCGTCACCCGTCGGCGGGAGGAGCAGCGCCTGTGGGTGCTGGCAGCATACGTCAGGCAGGAGAGGGCCAGCGTCGTCCTCCAGGCCCACGCCAGGATGTGGCAGGCCAAGGACCGGTACCGGCGCTGCCGGGAGGCGGCTCGCACCATCCAAGCCCACTGGCGGCGGCGAGGGACACGGCAGCGTGGTGGCACCGAGGACGGTGTGGACCTGAGCATTGAGATCGTCCTGGGCTGAGGAGCTGCGCTTGCCACCAGCACCCCGGGAGGGGAATAAACCCCCGTCCCCGCGTGGGACGGATCCACTGGCTCAGCTCCCAGGGCTTATGGTGGGTGGGGGGCTTCTGCAGGCCCCGAGGGGACCCTGGGCACCATCAGGGCTGCAGTCCCCCCACGGTAGCAGAGAGATGGCTCTCTCAGGTGCCAGGCTAGCATTCCCTCCCCATTGCAGAAAGGGGCACAGCATCACCGTGAGGGATGCGAGAGCATCCCTGTGCCGCACTGGCAGCAGCATCATCACACAGCTACCGGGGCTTTACACCCTCCCGCCCGCCATTTCTGCCGACCCCCCAGCCCCATCTGAGCCCCTCTTGCCTGGGGGGTACCTGGATGGAAACGTCGCTGTAGGAGCCCCCAATGACACCAGTGATGGCGGTGGGCACATCATCGTGGACGGCGTAGGAGCCATCGGGGCAGATGTGCTCGGAACCATCCACCCTGGTGAGGGAGGCGCGGACAAAGTCGAGGGACTGCTCGAGGGCGTAGGTGTCCTTGGAGCAGGTGTCGAGGATGTGGGCGCCCAGCCTCACCCCCGGCAGGATGCTCCCATCCTTGTTGATCTCGTCCAGGGCAAAGAGCATGGCCTCCAGGCGCTGGATGCCCCGGTGCTCATTGATCTTACCGCAGTCTTCGCTCCCCACTCCTTTCTCGTGCACGGGGAAGAGGCCCCCGATCACCAGGTCCCCGTCTGTGCTGATCTCCTTCTTGCCAGCCATGCCGTGTCCAGCGGCCAGACAGGTGGCCAGGCGCATCAGCCACAGCCAGGCGGCCAAGGGGACCGCCATGGGGTGTGCTGGCACCGGCTGGGGGACCCGTGCCACCCCGTGTCACCCGCTGTCACCCGTCAAGGCGAGGGCAGGCAGTCCCCAGGCATCAGGTGGCGGGGGCTGGCACGATGTGGTGTCAGCGGGAGGGGGGTCGTGCCGCCCCGGCAGAGCCCTCGGCACCTGTAAAAGCAAAGACGAAAGCCACTGGGTCTGCAGGCTGCAAGGCGAGACAGGGACTGTCCCCAGGGGCAGGGGCAGTGCTGCACGGGCGAGCAAAGGCATGAGCCTGCCTGTGCCTCCCACCCCGGTGCCTCCCCACTGGCTGCCCTTAGGAAGGAGCCCCCCACAGAAGGGCAAGCTGAGCGGACACGACAGCTTGCACAGTGACCCACGACCCCCAGGACACCTGCAAGTGACACAGACCCCAGGGGACAAGCAGGGGCACAGGGACTGGTCCCCCCACAGCTCTCCCTGGGATGCACCAGGATGGGCAGGGGGGCACAGAGCTGGCTCCCGTGGCAGCACCGGGCAGAGCAGTCTGCTGGGGGGCAACTTGCCGGCCCCTAAAACATCGAGGGGGTGGCAGAAGGAGCCAGGGAAGTCACCCGGGGCTGGGACATCACCTGGGACAGGGAGCCTGGGCTAGGCAGGTAGAGCCAACGCCAGCTCTGAGCCGAGCCCCCGACCCATGCAGCAGCATCAGGGGTGCTGACAGCTCCCAACCTCCAGCCAAGAGCGCTGCCAAAAGCAGCCGGTCGTGAGCCCGCTGTGCCCACAGCACCACCACCCAGACACCACTGTATTTTAATCCCCACCCCATACCCCCCAAGCCCCCCCTCCGCCTCTGCCCCCGGTGCTGCCCGTGGCACCAGGGCCGGAGAGGGGACACGCCGCTGGCTTCATTCTCCCGCAGCGATGCGCAGGGCCGGTTCCAGCAGCCGTGGTGCTTTAGAGTCTGTTCTCTCACCACCGCCCCTTCCTTCCTCGTATACTAAATTCAGAGATTTCAGTAAAAGTAAGAGCCAGGTTTGCTGACTCCCTCTGCAGAAAGCACGGAGGCGCGGGGGAATCAAAGGCTTTTGCAGCAGGCAGGCCTTTTTTTGGCAGGAGAGGCAGTCCCCTCGGAGATCGGTTGTCTTTTCCCAAACCACGGGAGAGGTTTGTTTCCCATTTGAAGCCGACTGCTGAAATCCCACAGGGCTGGTGTTTTGGGGGCCGTGGGAGAAGGACACCTCTGACAGCCCAGAAACCTCAGGCTGCTCCAGCGCAGGAAGCTGCCGGTGCTGCGGCAGGTCCCGGGGTTCACCCGCAGCCCAGCAGAGCAGGGTGCTCATGGGGGCACATGGGGTGGGAAGGCGATGCCAGAGAGCGCTGGCCCCCCTGCGGCCCCCCGCAGCCAGTACCAAGGCCGCTCTCCTGGAGCAGGAGCTGGGCACCCCTCGATGCCCCTGTGGTGCTCCTGGGCAGGCGATGCCCGTGGCTGGAGGAGCCCCCGGCAAGCAGCCGGAGCTGGCGGTGATGCTGAGGGGGATGTGGGCAGCAGTGTGGCACAAGGTGTAATGGGGTGGGGTGGTGAGATGCACGCAGACCTCCTCCTCCTCTGTGCCTCAAAATGCCTGTCCCTGGGTGCTGCCTGCCTGCGACGAGCCCCTCGCCTCAGAGCATCTCCTACCTGACCCCCTCCCCAGTTTGAAGGAGTTTGGGGAAGAGGCTGAGGAAGGGTCCTTATTCACTTATTGCAGGCAGTGAATGCTTTTGAGGGACCCAGGGTTTCCTCAAGCAGGAAAGAGGCCGCAGGCACATGGATTGCTGATGGAGCCCATCGGCGGCAGGCTGAGCCCGGCACAGGGATCCGGCAGCACCGGGAGCCGGGCTCCCTGGGGTCCAGCTCTTCTGGGGCAGCTGGCAGGGCCCGCCAGACGAAAGGCACCTTCAGGCAAAGCTCTCCTGAAAGGGCAAACCATCACCCACCCCGCAGCGAGCCCTGAGGGACGCCCTGAGCAGGGCTGCAGCCATCCCCGCGGCTGCTCAGCTGGGTTGGCACGGTGCCGGGGGGAGCACAGCCCCGCGGGAACATCTGGAGAACATCTGGAGAAGTGAAACACCCGGCAGGGCAGAGCCAAGTCCAGCCCGATGGCCACGGTGCGGCGGGAAGGCTCCTGCCGGCTGCTGGCAGCCTCCCCTCCCGAAAGCATCGGCGGGTAGGACGGTGAGAAGGTGCCGTTGCTCCTGCGTGGCCCCGAGCGCTTCCCACCCACCCCTGCCGGGAGACCGGACCCTCCCCGGCACCAGCACCCTTAGGGTGGCATGGGCCGTGTGTGGGAAGGCGCAGGGTGACCCCGGCTTGCACGAGCCGCCATCGCCATCGCCACCTCCCCCGGGGGTCCCTGGAGGCTCCACCGCCACCGAGCTCTGCCGGGACCCCCGCGCCTCCGTTCCCCCCCGCGGCCTGCGAGCCCCGGTGCCCCGTGGGGCCAAAGCGCCTTCCCCAGGGCGCTCGCCCCGGTGCCCCCCGCCACCGCCGCCATTCGGCCGCTCCTGCCCAGCCCGGCGGGAGCGGGGGGCCGGGGGGCGAAGGGAGAGGAGCTGGCCACGGCCCTGGCCTGTGCGCCCCAGCAGCGAGGCGAGAGCGGAGGCGGCTGCCTGCCCCACCGCGGGGCTGGGGTCACGGGCTTGGCCGATCCCCCCCAAATCCCGTCCCAAACCCGCCCTGGGGTCCGGCAGCCGCCCCCGAAGCCACTGCTCTCCCCGGCCGGGGGCAGCCGGAGCAGGGACGCCGGGGGGGCAGCAGCAGGGGCGCGGGGGGGGGCGTCCTCGCCGTGCCGGGCGGTCACCCCCGCTTCCCTGCCCCGGTGCCGGCGGGCAGCCCGGGACCGGCACCGGGGTGCTGCGGCGGCGGCGTCCCGCTGGGTGCCCGCTGCGGGGGCCGGCGCTGCCGGGGCACCGGGGGGACGGGGACCGCCCGAGTCCTTCTCCCGGAGCCCCGCCGCCCGGAGTCTTGCGCCGGGCAGGGGGGAGCCGGCGGGACAGGCCCCGGTGCCCCCCCCCGCCCCGCCCGCACCCCCGACCCAGCCGGTGCCCGGTGCCGGTGCCGGTGCCGGTGCTGGTGCCCGGGCTCGGCTCGGCTCCCCTCCCGCAGCCCCGGGAGCCCCGGCACCGGCTCCGGGCACCGGCCGCCGAGCCCCGCCGTGCCGCGGCCCCGACGGCTGCGGGGGATCGCCGGTCGCCGTGCCCCTCCGCCGCGGGCACCGGGGCTCTGGGGACGCCGGGGCACGGCGCGGCCCGAGGCCACGGGGACGGGCGCGGCCGGGAGCGCCGGGGTGGGACCGCAGCCCTTACCTGGGCCCGGCGGGCTGTGCCGGGAGCCGGTGCCGGTGCCGGTGCAGCGGCTGCCTCGGAGCTGCGGCTGCCGCCGCCTCCCGCCGCCGCCTCTGACACTCCGCCAGCCCCAGCCCAGCCGCTCCGCCCCCCGCCCGGCCCGGCCCGGCCCCGGCCCCCGCCCCGGCCCGGCCCCGGCCCGGGCCCGGCGGGCAGCGGCACCCCCGGGGCCGCCCCGCCTGCCCTCCGCCCGCTCCCGGCACCGCCGCGCCGGGGAGGGCAGCGGCAGGGCCGAAGGCTGGCAGGGCTTGGGCAAAGCAGGGGAGGAGATGGCCGGATCCAGGCAGGGCACAGGCAGAGCAGGCAGGACACAGGCAGGACGCGACCGGAGGAGCCAGGGCACCGGCAAGGCACAGCCAGAGCCGGGCAAGGCATGGTCAGAGCGAGCCAGGGCACAGGCCCGGCACAGCCAGAGAAGGCAGGACGCAGGCAAGGCACAGCCGGATGCAGGGAAGGGATGGCCAGGTCCGGGCTGGGCAAGGGCAGGACACAGCCGGAGCAGGCAGGACCAGATCTCCGGGCAGACGCGGCGGGGCACAGCTCAGCGCCTGCTTCCCTGGCCCCAGAGCCCCCCCGTCTCGGTCCCAGCCCAGCGAGAGGGGTCCCAGCCCCAGCCCCAGCTCCAGAGCCGCAACCTGGTGCTCCTGGGGCCGTTCCCCCCCTGCCCGGCACAGCCCCCCCGCCCAGCCTGCCCCCTGCTCCCCAAGCCCTTGGGGGGCACCCGGGGGCCCGGCATCGCCCCGCTGACCCCTGCACTCCACGCAGCCCCTGGCACTCACTGTCGGCCCAAGCACCAAGCTGGGGGAAGGCTTCGGACGATGCTCCCTGAGCTGCCTCCTCCGAAGGCAGAGGCAGCAGCTGGATTTAGTGTTCCAGGTCTTCACCGCTTGCCCAAACCCGTCCGGCTGCCCAGGATCCCGCTGTGCTGCGTCCCCATCGGTCCCGCGCTGGCAGCTCGTCTGTCCTGGAGAGTTCCGTGACTCAGGGACAAGAACGGAACAGGGGATGACACAGGACCCGCAGGGATGGGCGGGAGCCAGGGGTGCCTCTGGGGCACCACCTCACCGCCCTGTGCCTCAGTTTCCCCGCTGCCAGCTGCTGTGCTTGCAGGCTACGGGTTAGGGCGCTGCAGCGAGAGTCAGACCTGCTCTGTCCTCCCCCCGCCAGCAGTCCTGATTTGAGGGGGGATAACCCAGGTCCTCCGTGGCAAGGTCAGCCCTGGGGTCCCACAGCATCAGGACGCCAGACCCAGCTGGCCCATCTCCTTTCAAGACTGTTAGCACAGACAGAGGGCACCGGACAGAGGAGGGTGCCTGGGCCTGGGGACATCACCACCGCTGGCTGGCAGGGACAGAGAGCCAGGGAGGGCTGCGGCCGTGCCGTGCCGAAGGATGCCGGCACTGCCAAGGTCCCGCTTCCCCCCCGCAGACGGGACCTGGCACAAGCTTTGCACGTGCCCCAGCACCGGCTGCATCTTCCTGGCTGCTGCTTCGGCGCTGCTGACAGCAGAAGGACGATGGCAAAGCCTCCCCGGCCCCCGTCTTCAGTGGGGTTAGGGGACAAGCGGTGTTAGGATCCACTGCCTGGCTCCAACCCCCCCAGGAGCCTCAGCCAGGCATAAATATTTCAGGGGGCTTGGCAGTTTTGTAATAACCGGCAGTAAAGATAAACACCGGGAAGAGCAATATTTTTCCATGTGGGCTGGAGGAGTTTAATATTTTATCACTCAGAGCACAAAATATTTATGAACAATCTCATGTCAATCACTGGCTGAGGGCTGATCATGACCTTTCCAAGCCAGGGAGGACACATCCCTGCCATGGAGGGACAGCCAGGCCTCCCCTGCCCCTTGCACCTCCAACCCAAGCCCCCATTTTGGGCTGCCATGTCCAACTGCCGGGGAACAAGCCCTGGGCTGCCGGAGGCACTGGGGGCACCGGGGCAGGGCAGGGGCTGAGCTCTGCCAGCTGGGTGAGGTGCTCCAGCACCCGGCATTGCCCCGGGGCACCATGGCGGTGATGTCCAGGCTGCTCCCTTGTCCCCAGCTGGGATGGGCAGCCCTCCCTGCCTGCACCCCACAGCTGCGGTACCAGGCAGATGGGATGCTGGGGAGGCCCTGTGCAGGCAGGCTGGCCCCCCCGCCACAGGAGGAGCACAACGGTGCCAGACCCACCAGCAGCCCAGGGACCCGGCTTTACTGGTTTTACTTCCAGCAGGTTCCCAAGAGGAGCAGGGATGCCACCTCCCTCCAGCCCAGCCCAGCGCAGCACAGTGGCCGAGACGCTTCCCCGCTCCCCCCGCAGCTTGCAGAAGCTGGGGACGGTCTCCCGTGGCCCCACTGCGTTGCCCAGGCAGGGAGCACGTGAGCAGCGGGGATGCGGAGCCCTCGGGCAGCTCCCGGGCTCGGTCAGGGGGTGCGGGGGGCCGCCCACCGGCAGCCTCCACCCGCAGCCCACTCCCCGCCACAGGGCAGGACGGCGCGACCGGCCAAGAGGCAGTGAGCAATGCCACCGGCCACCAGTGAGGAAAAGCATCCACTTTATTACAGACCCCAAAAGCGCCCATGGCAGTGCCAGGAGGACCAGGTTTACACAGGATGTTTCCATTTTTCAGCAAGGGGAAGAGGGGAACAAACCCAACTGACCCTACTCACGGCTCTTTGGTGCTAGAAAACACGTGGCGGTGCAGCAGAGAGAAGCTGTGGGTGAGAGGGGCACCAGCAGAGACGAGGGGGGACACCTCTGCCATCCACCACCACCCCCCTGAGACGCCTGCGAGGAATTTGCAATGCATCTAGAGACACACAAACGGCAAATGCATTTCGCTGCCCCCCCCCAGCCTGCACCTACCCCGCGCCGCTGAGCACTGCAGGAGACCCCCCCGCCTCCTGGCATCCCCGAAACCGTCAAACACCCTTTCTGCAGAGGGAGAGCAGGTCCCGGGGGGGAATCAGTGACCAAAATCTCTTGGCTGGAGAGGAAGGAGGTGGGAAAGGCGACCAGTTCCCAGTAACTCAGACCCCAGCGGGAGGCAAGGCAGCCAGGTCTCTGCTTCACTCTTCTCCTCTCTCGGCAGCGATGGGCTCCTTGGTCCACTTGACTGTGACCTCCTGGTTGCCCGCATAGCCCACATTGGGCAGCAGGCCTGGGGCTCCCTCCCCGTCCCCAGTGACCTCCAGGTCCAGCTCCTCGAAGGAGGAGCCGCTGGCTCCCGACTCGCTGTAGCTGTGCTCGCTGCGGTTGTCCGCCTCCTCCCGGCCACGGCTGGCTGGGAAGGGCAGCAGGATGGAGGTGGCCACCGAGGTGTCTCTGCTGTCGGTTGTGGCCTCCATGCTGATGGAGCTTGTCTCACTCATGGTGTCAGCCCCTGGGATGGAGAGAGAAGGGGAGGGAGTGAATGCTGTGGGAAGGAGGCGATGGGGATGGGGTGCCACAGCCTTCAAAGCCACCAGAAACCTGAGACGTCAGGCCACAGTGAAGACCAGCTCCTACCTCTTGTCACCTCCTGTGCCTTTGAGAAGTGACTGGGCCAAGACAAGGACGAGCTGGACTCAAGCAGCTCCCTGAAATCAGGGCACTCCCAAGCCAGCACAAACAACCCCTGGCTTCCCAGCCGTGCCCGGCCCTACTTCTGCTCTCTGTGCACACACCGAGGACCTGGCAAGCCCTTCCTTAGGGAGAATGCCCAGCCTGGGAGCTGGGGGACAACCCTGCCCCTGGCACAGCACCAGGAACGAGGCAAGGAGTGGAACGCTGTGCTCCGACGGTGATGGGGAGCTGCAGCATTGCTTGAGCACCCAAGGGGAAGGTGGCACGCGGGCAGGCCCTTGGATGTGCCGCCGTCAGAGGCAGGTGTACGTCCAGCCTCATGCCAGGGCATCCTAACGCTGCCTTCAGCACCCCCTACAACCCGCTCTCGCTCCCTGCGTGGTTCCCCCACAGCCGTCAGCTCCGGCAGCACTGCAAAGGCAGGCAGGGCAGTGGCAGACGGGACTTGGGGTGCCAGAGGATGGGGGGAGCCTTCCCAGCTCGCTCGGCACTTCATGTCACCCGGCTGCCAGCCCACACACCCTCTCGCAGCCGAGCCCCCCTGGGGGCTGCCCCTGCCTGCTTGGGCAGACCCCTAGGCCCACCGCCCCCTCCCGGGATCCCTGCCTCGTTAGCTCGGTCGACGAGCATGTCAGATTGAGACCAGCAGCTCGGTGCTGTTGCCAGAGCAACCAGCCGGGAGACAAAACCCTCCTGTAAAACATTAATCATTGTTAATTATGACATCACAGATCCAAGTGGTTAATTATGACATCGCAGATCCGCGTGGCTGATTATGACATCACAGATCCACGTTGTTAATTATGACAGCGGCAGCAAACACTGGGCGGGCTCCTCCATCACAGCCCTCCCCGCTCTACCCTCTTCCTGCCTGCCTCGCACCCACGGGAAGCACGTGCTGGGCTCGGCTGCTTCCCGGCACCTCTGCTCCCCCGTGGGCTCCATCCACGCCGGGCCGGATGGCCCTGCCAAGGATCATGCCTCACACCAGGAGGGAAACCAGGAGGAGCCCTGCTCGGCAGCGGCACGGGCAGAGGACCGCGGCTTGCCACCACCAGGGCCGGGAAGTGGCAAAGAGGACAGTGACGACCGCAGAGGGGGTCCCAGGCGGGAGAGGAGAGCCCTCTCCTCCACGCTGGCTCCTGCCGGCACGGCTCCATCCCCAGCACGGGGCTGCCCCGGGCTCCTGCAGCCAGGGTGCCCGGTGCTGGGCTGCTCACCCTCCTCCAGCTGCGTGGCAGCCACCGATCTCCTGGAGGAGACCCGCCAGGGAGGGAACTTTCCTTCCAAACAGCCTTAAATCCCTTTTTTTGCTGTTTTTCTTCCTGGCCTGGGCAGCTGCCAGCAGAACTGCTTGCAAATGGCAGTCCTCTGCCTTCTGAGCAGCATCATCCCACAGTCCTGCCGGCTGAGCGAGGGCCGTTCGGAGAGGACCGAGCAGTGGTAGCAGGACAAGGAGCAGCCAGGAAAGACCCACAGATGCAGCGTATCCACTGCTTCATCCCACATGGATGGCATATCGGCTGCATCCCGCCCAGCGGGCGCCCAGAGAGGAGCCTGAGCCTCCACCCTCCCACCTCAGCCATGGCATGCAACTGTTTTGGCAGCTGGAACGAGCTGAGCCCTGTGCTGCCCACCCAAGTGGCACCTGGTGACCCCCCCATGAAAAGGAGAAAAGAACCGTTGCCCACCGACACGCGCTGCCTCTGCTGCAGCATCAGGGAGCGCCTTGACACGGAAACTACATTTACTCTAAGTTAAAAAGGATGTTCTGCATGCTGCCGGCAAAGCGCTCACCGAAGGGGATGGCGGCCACCAAGCAGGCGGCAGAAAGGCGGGAGATGCTGTCCCACCTGGCAGGACCTCGGCAGGGCAGTGGGTCAGCATGGAGCCTCTGGGAAAACAAGAGCTGCAGGGGACGGAAGGGAACACGCGGCCCCCAAGCCTTGAAGCCAACTAAGGGTTTGCAAGGTCTCTAGCAGGGATCTCAAAAAAAAAAAAAAAATCCAATTTGGCCAAATTGGTGGCCTGAGGTTACACGGACACATTCCCACCATGGCTTCATGACAGCTTACGTCATTCATGATCATCTTGCGTCCCTCTGAAACGCAGGACGAGAGTGATCCCGACCCCCCCAAGCCGTACCCTGCCTGCACAGCATCCCTCCCACATCACCCTGGGGGCCGTTTTGGCTGTGAAGCCATCACATAACCCCATGCTACAAAGTGAAGGAGCTCTTCAGGAGTGGAGCAGTGGCTCGGGAAGGGGAAGATGGGGATGAAGCCAACCTACGGCTGCTCCAAGCTGCCACCACGGGAAAGCACCGCTGTCCTCACCCCTGCAGCCGCCTCCTTCTCCCCCGCTCTGAGGGCGACAATAAATCAAGTCCTGTTTCCTTTCAGCCAGACACTTTTTCACTGCTCTGTCACTTCTGCTCATGTTTGAGCAGCCTCAGCTGGCAAATTTGCCCATTTCAGCAGCCTTGCTCTTCTCCGCACAGGACGAGGCTAGCTCCGGTGCAGCCACACAGCCTGGCCAGGGATGGATGGCCGGGGCGGGCAGGGCAAGAGACAGAGCCGCTGCTGCTGGGGACGGTGCGAGGTCAGCTCTGGCAAGGGGACATGGCAGGAACCCCCAGCTGTCCCAGCACAGCCTGGAGAGGCCAGGCAGGTAGTGCGGCAGGGCCCCAAGAGGGCAACCAAACCCTCACTGGAAGGTGCCTTGTGGGCGAGCAGGGGTTCAGCTCTCATCTCATGGGCACAGAGGTTTCCGTCAGCCCTCACACGCACTTCTCCATCCTGCCCCAGGCTCCTTGCTTGGTCCCCCAGTGAGCCGCTGCCCATCCCCTGCATCCCACTTCCCAAGGCTGGTCCCTGCACCAGGAGCTGGCCCAGCACCCGCATACAGCATGGCTTTTCCCTCTGGCATGCAGCGAGGTGCCAGCCATCCCACGGAAACCCCCCTCTCGGCTCTGCTCCCCCGAGGACAGTGTAGCCATCCCACCGCGCATTCACTCAGCAAGAACAGGGAACCCGGGAAGTTTTAATTTGGGAAAAAGAGGGACAGCCCGGGCTGAAGCCCCACCAGGGTGTTGAGGAGCCCCCCAAAGGCCAGGGCCACCTAGGAAGATGGGAAGCCAAGCAGCCGACACCAAGATACCAGCCAGGGATGGGTGCACCAGGAACCACTCACCCCATGCTGCTAACAAGCCCGGCAGGCAGCTGGACCCCCAGGCAGCTCAGCCCTGTGCCACCCCGGGTATCGGCATCCCCAGATCCCACTGGGATGGACCAGCTCCCCTCCTGCATCACCCCAGCAGGACACTGATGCCCAAGCATCGCTCCCCTCTTGGTGCACCCGGGCCCTATCTTTCCCCCCATTCAATCAAATATTCATCGCCTCTACCACTAAATAATAGATCGACGTGCAGCTAGGAGGGGCACAGCTCCTCCATGCTTGCCAAAGCTCGCACACAGCCATCAGGAGAGGGGCCAGGGCAGGCAGACCAGCAGGAAGGCACGGCAGGAGCTGCCCACTGAGACCCTTCTCGGGATGTACAGGCAGGCAGAACAGGCAGGGCTCTTCGGAGGACAAAAGCAAGCGGGGATGAGGCAGAGCACATCAGGGAAGGTGCCCACCCATGGCACTGGGGCTCAGCGGGTGATGCCATCGGTTGCACCCGGATACTGCTGGACAGACTCAGCTCCAGGAAAATGAGCACCTGAGACTGGGCAGAGCCATGTGCTTAGAAACCATCTGTGTTCATGCCAGCAAGCCCGTGTCGAGAGGCTGCTTTTGTTTGCGTTCACCTTCCACGTGCCGCAGCAGGGTCACGCTGGAGAGCACGCTGCTGAGAGCGAGCTGGGAGCGAGGGCCTGCTGAGCGCTGCGCTGATGCCAAAGCCCCGGAAAATAATTAAGTACAAAACAACTAATCGTGATTGACACTGGCCCCCTGGAGACCCGTCAGCCGCCTTCCAAAAATCCTTCCCGTCTTTCTGATGACCCTGATGGCAAAGAAGGGATGGAATTGGTGCGGAAGCAGCCGCAGCCCCCAGCCCCTTCCTTGCGTGCCGACTGTGTTCGTCCTCAGCAGAGCTGCCAGTACCCTGCTCTGCGCAGAGTGGCGGCAGAAAGCAGAGACCCTGGGCCGCATCCCGCAGGTTCTATGGCCATTGGCTTCGCTCAGAGCTGCAGGCACCCAGCACCTCACAGGGTGAGCTCAGGAGCAAGGAGGACAGCAGATGACAGCCTAAATGGAGAGATGCGCTCCAAGGTCAGGAGGCTCAAGAAAACAAATCCAAGCTTTTCTTGCGTATCCAAGTCGTGTGGTTCCGCCTGGCACCAGCCACACCGACAGGTGAGGAGAAATGGCCGCGCCTTCCGCTGGGAACTCCTGAAGTCTTTAATTCGAGGAAAGTGTAATACAGCTGCTGGGAGGGGGGTTCGTGAGCTGTGACCGAAAGGTGCTGTGTCCACCCAGAGCACTACTAAATACGATGCTCGCTCTGAAATTGCACACTCATTGCTGTTATTTCAGTCTTTTGTGAGAGGGAGGGAAGAGTGGGCTTCATCTGCTGTACATCAGGAGTGAGAGCCCAAGGCTCCCATGTGTAGAGCATCCTCAGCTGCCTCAGGGAGAGGAAACGGGGCCCAGCACCTCCCCAGTCCCCTTGCTCACCCTGCGAGGCAGCAGGGTGTCGGGGCCTCACGTCTGGATTTGCACTGCTCAGGCACGGCCAGAGGAGCTGAGTGCCACCAGCAGGTACCACCCCCCGCTCCCACCCTCCCAGCGCTGCCTGAGCCTCCGTCAGGACAGGACCACTTGAAACACTGGCAGAGCTGAGGTGGATCAAGGAATAACCTAAATCCATGCAATCGGGGTTGAGGGGGGACCGCACTGAAAAGCAGACAGGGACGTTGCTGCGCCCACCCTCCAGCCGGCAGAGGAAAGCTCAAAAGCTGTCACAGACACCCCGGGATCTGCAGGGTGATGAAGATCTTATGGCCATCACGCTTGTTGAAGGCGTCTCCCTTGAGCAGCTCCCCAAGGAAGAAGGGAATAAAAAAGGATGGGAAAAGAGACTGTGGCTTTCTCTTCCCCCAGCTCAGAGGTGATTGCACAGATCCCAGCACAGAAAATACTTGGGAAGGGAGGACCTGTCTCAATCCGTAAGGCATCATCTTCAAGGTTGTCTTCAAGGTGTCAACTTCAAGGTGTCTCCTTCAAGGCGACGTCTTCAAGGCATCTCTAGCAAGCGGCTGGGCAGAGAGAAGATCTGCTGGCTGCCCCCTCCAGCGGGATCTCCTCTCACACCGAGGCTCAGAAAACCCACGCGGGACTTCGGCATTGAGATGCGGAGCCTGAGGAGACCAGCTGCCACCTCCCACCTCGCCTCCCAGCTTTGACCCTGCTGCTGAACCATGGGCAGCCTGATGGCTGCTCAACCGCTGCAGCTGGGGCAGCGCCGCCAGCAGCAAACCAAGTCCCCAGCATCAGCAGGCTAGCGGCAGTGGGACAAGGATGCTCACTGGGAACCGTCTCCCTTTGCACAAGCCCAGGACCTCCCTATGGGGTGCCACCCTCCCCAGGTGACAGCAGTTGCACTGGCCCGGGGCACCACGACTGGGGATGCAGAAGATCATGGGGACCTCCAAGATCCTCAGGCAGGACCAGCACAAGCAACCCGACGGCTTGCCATGTCCTCGACCCTCTCCAACAGCCGGAACAAGGATGTGATGTCCCACCAGACCTGGTTCTGCTGCCGTGCCCAGCAGCGACAGTGATCAGTGCCGACATCCAAGCTCAACTCTTTAGTCTTAGAGGGAAGGCCAACCTCTCGCAGCTATTATTATTTTAAGCTGGTTTTGTGCAGACTCAGCAAATGACACCACATCAGATTGGACCTACAAAAGCTCATCTGTGCGACTGGAAGGGGAGGGGTGGTGGAGGAGCTGCCAAGAGCTGCTGCCAGGAAGCCCAGGCCGGGGCAGGAGTCTCCCACATGAGAAAGTCCAACATCATTTGCCATCCAAAATTGGAAAAACCTTCCCAGCCCTTCTTCCAGCAGGGCAGGGGACTCCTCCACCACAGGCGTGCCGGCAGTGGCATCCCAGGGAAAGCACTGAAACAGCTGGGGTGCAGGACAGCAGCTGCACCGAGCGTCCTCTGGCCATGCCACGGGGCCATGCACCCCCTGAGCGGTGCAGAAATGACCACATGCAGCTGCCGGAGCCACCAACCTGAAGCAGCTTTTGCTCACATGGGTTCTGCCATCCCTCTCCAAAACCATGGGGCAACTGTGGGAAGGTGCCAGAGGGAGTGGGCTGAGAGGCGCCTTCAGCCAGCCCGGGCCAGTGCCCAAAGCAGCAACCCTGATGCAAGGCAGACAAAAAGGTGAAGAGCCGAGTGAGCACTGCAAAAACATGGGACCTCGAAGCGCTGGGAAACCGCTCCAATTAGACTCTTCATTGCAGCACTAAATGGACAGAGCTCCCAGAAAGCCATTTCCAGACTTGCTGTTATGCCGCACGCGATTAAGAATTAAAGCAATCCAAACCTGAAGATGTGTTAAATAAAATGACCAAACTCCCTGGGAGGCGAGGAGAGCGGTCATGGTTTTTTCATGCCCATTACGCAAGCGCAGGCAACCCGCGGAGCGGGAGGAGGTGGCTGGCCCCCAACAGCGGCCAGCTCGGCCGCACCGTCCAGCGCCCGGGAATGCTCGGCTAGCTGCCTCCCGCATCTTGCAGACATGTGAACACGTGGGCCGGCAACGGCAACTAGCATTTCGGGTTACTATAGCACTGCTGTTCTGCGCCTACAGCCATTGTGGTCCCTTCCTGTATGAATACATCCAGGCTCCAACAGATCTCGCTGAGCAGATGCTATCGGGCAACTCCACCACCAGCTACAGCAACCTGGTATTTAAGCTCTTCGCAATCCCAATATGTAACAGATGAAGATGAGATCAAGGAAGATGTATATGACAAGGAGAAAAACAAGCCCAGCTGCAACCAAAAGCTGCGAGATCCAGCTCTGCTCTGACAACAGGGGGCCAGCGGCTCGGCGGCAGCTTGGCCCTCGCCCTGATGCCGCAGGGGTGCCTGGGTGCTCCCCAAGGTGCGGCGTGACACCTTGGGGACGAGATCCTATCTCAGCCCAGGATGAGGGGAAGAGGTGTGCTGAGATTCAGTGGCTGGGTGTCAGGTGGGCACAGGACAGCCCCTCTCTGCCTGCTTGGGCGGCAGCACCAGGGACACCAGGACCCCCGCCTTTGGGAGGGCTGATGCCGATCGAAGACGGAGCCCGTGCGCAAGCCACGGATACCTGTAATATCTGTCTGGGCATCCTCAGCCTCGGCTGCAGCAGCCCTGCTCTTCCTCTCCAGTTCTTTCATTTCAGGCACGTAGAAGTCCCCTTGGCGGGCGAGGGGACACACGAAGTAGATGCGGTCCTCCTTGTAGATCTCGATCCGGGGGTGGGCACAGAGTTTCCTCTCCTGAAAGACAGCAGGCAACTGCGGGTCAGGAATGTGCCCTCGCCCCCGGCCCCGGCAGCCCCCCACCACGTGGATCTGCTGGCCTAGCAGTGTCGCAGACTGACCTGCGTTGCCCACAGACATAGTGGCCCAGCAAGGAGCAGTGGGTCCCATCCCGAAACCGCAGTACTGCTTTCCCTATCACAACAGCCCCCCGCGTGCCAGGACCGGTGGGTTTGGCCCTGGGGGTGAGCAGCCGGCCGGGCTCAAGGAGGAGATGCTGAAGCCTCAGGGAGACTCAGCTTCTCCAGCTCAGCCTCGTTTTTGGTGTGCTCATTTTGGGCTGGAGTGAGGGGTTTTGGGGAGCCCAGCAGCTGCTTTGTGTGGACGTGCCAAGTCTCCGGTTCCTCCTGGCAGCACGGCCCCACGAGCAGGCGTAGCACTTCTCCGCTAATTAATATAATCCAGAGCTGACAGCTCAAGCAGCTCCTTTCAGAATGGCGAGGGCAGGGGGAGTGGGAGATGAATCCCTGGCATTTCAGACAACTCCCCCTCCTCCTCTTCCTCGCCCCACCTCCCCCGGCAGCACACTCCAAGATCTCAGCTCCCCCAGCCTGCCAGGGACCCGTGATGGGGGCATGTTCCCCCCCAGGCCGTGCCCTGGCCCATGCCGAGACGGGGCTGCGAAGACTCTTGGGGTGCCGGGGCCAGGCCGAGGAGCAGCTGGACCCCTCTTTCCACCCCCTCCTCGCCCACCCGCCCGCCAGCTGCTCACTAGCAGAGGGGGAGGCTGATTACAAGCCGGGTGAGAAGGGAGAGTATCTCTTCAGCAGGTTTTCTTTTTCTTTCTTTCCCCTTTTCAAATCACTGACAGCTTTTCTTTAACCCCGCTACCACCCCGATTATCCTCCTCCTCCTCCCTGCCCTGACTATCCTCCTCTTCCTCCTCCTTGCCCCAACTACCCTCTTCCTCCTCCTTGCCCTGACTACCCTCCTCTTCCTCCCTGCCTCAATTATCCTCCTCCTCCTCCCTGCCACGTCCCACTGGGCATGGCTTGCCCAGACATCCTCCGGCAGGGTCCCCCTCCCTCTGGGGCTCTCTGAAGCCAGAGCTGGCCCCTTGCCAAGGACGAACTATGGACACATCAATCATGACCTTACAAAAGCCTGTTCATTCCTGACCCCCTTCACCCCTGGGGATGGACCAAGCTGATTTCGAATCACTTATTTCCCAGCCAAATGCCGGCACCAGGCAGAATCCACAACAGACGGGAGCCAACGCTGACCCTCTCCCCGGCGCTGGCAGCAAGGCCACCTGGAGAGCCACCCCCATGCTGGCAGGATGCTGCACAAGCAAGACAGGGAGAAAACCCCACGTGAGCCATTTTTGGGTCTATTTTTCCAGGAAAGCCTGCAGGAGCTGGCTCTGCAGAGCCCCAGTTTACCCAGCGGCACCACAGTGGCAGAAACACGAACCCCAGCAGAAGCTTTACCTATCCCGTCCTAATGCCTTTGAGCCTGAATTTTGGCAGAGTCCCTCCTCCAACCGAGGAGGAACCACATTCGCGAGCCCTGTGCTGCAGGGACATGCAGGGACGCGGGCGGGCTTCCAAGGCGCTTGGAGCCCGGAGTTCCCACTCGCAGGCAGGTGAAACACTAACACACGCAGATCAAAACTGTATTAAATAAAAACAAGCTGGGCTGTTTTTAGCAGCAGAGCAGAGGCGGCTCATATCACTCCTGCTTTTTCAGCAACAACGCAGACAAGAACCCTCCCCGACGCTCTGCCCCTTGCTCTACCAACCACAAGCCCATCAGCCAATCTTCAGCTCAGTTCGTTATTTTATGTTACTGCAACACATACCAGAGACGGGTATCTCCAAGATTCGCAGGGTTTTTGGATGCATCCCGCTGGCCCTCCACCACTTAATGCAGATGGGGACAACTCAAAGGATCTTAGAGCAAAGAGGCCTTCACTAAATTCATATGAGGTCTCTAACCAGTCTAAAACCTCAGGGCTCCAGCCCGGCGTCCAAGACATCCCAAGCTGACTTCCCAAAGCCCACCCTGGGATTCCTAAAGAGCGGATATGGGACATACCCTCTCCCTACAATTTATCTAGGCTGCTGTAACTCCCCTTCCAATTACACAGCCATAGTAGTGACTCCCCCAAAGCACAAACACCACCCCCTCCACGCACATGAAATGTGGGAATCATCTCTTTTTAAGGAATAAAAATGCACACCTGTATGAAGAGCAGGGTCCAGGACTGGCTCTTGAGCCAAATGTTGCTTCAAAGATTATCCTATAAGAGAGATGAGGATGCTCTGCCCTGCCAGGGTGGGAAGCAGCTTTGCCTCCCTGAAGCCAGGAGAGCCCAGGTGCCCTGAAGCCAAAGCCCAGGCCACGGACCAGGTCAGTGGGACGATGCTGAAGTGGTCTGACACCCACTGTCAATACCAACGCCTGCTTCATTATGGACAGCTACAAGGATGCTGAATACCTGACTTCTTCCCACTTCATTCAGGGTTTTCCCCAAAAGGAAATGGAGGAAAACCAGAGCCCGGTGGTCCTAATTTATGCCTGTACAAATCAAGTTGGGAGCCAGGCTAGCGAGCTGGCCTCTGCTTCTGTGCTTCTTCCCGGAGCAACCCAGCTCCTAGCAGGGCTGCTGCAGAGCTCAGCTCCGGCAGTCGGGCTCAGGAGACAACAAAGTCCCCAAGAAGGAGCAGGAAGGTGGCAGCTGGGAACACTGTCCTGTCCGGGCTGGGACCAAAGGGATGAGGCTGCATAAAGACTTGAGGAAAGGGCAGAGGTGATGAGGTGGGGAGCCAGGACAACAGAAATGGATAAGGGGATCATCCAGAAAAGGGATAAGGTGATCATCCAAAGGGGATGCAAGAGAGATCGCCCTTGTAGTCATCCCAAAGGAGATCAAGAGGCAGGCAGAGGCCAGGCAAGCACAGGCAGAGGTGCAGCAAAGTGCAACCAAGAGGTGGGTGTCAGCATAGGACAGAGCGGGCTTAGGATTATCCCAGTGGAGAGGAAGGCTGCAAGGCTGCTGCGAGGGAAAAAACCAACCCAGAGAGACTGGAGAGCAGAGTCCAAAGGCAAAGGCGTAAGCAGAGAGCGAATTAGCGAAGGCTCAACAACATGGCAAAACAACAGAGACGCTCAACAGGCAATAATACACTCTGCAGCTGAGGAGGAAGCCCCTCGCTAACTGCGCAGCTAAGCCAACAGATGGAGCAGCAAGGTGGACGTGGAGTTTGCAAGGCAGAGCCCTCGAGTCAAATCAAATGCAGTCTCACACGGGCGGAGGAGCTCAGCGAGAGGTGAACAGTGGGACGCGGATGGTGTCGGGGCCAGGCTTCTGGCTAGGACAGCAGGACTCAGTAAGTAGGACAGGAAAGGGGACTTGTCCCTTCACAAGGTCGTGCCGTGCCACCTCCCTTCTCAGCCTCCGCCGGGAGCTCACCCTTCCTGTGGTCAGCAAAGATGGAGGCGGCAGCGCAGCACGCAAGGCTTATTTCTATGCAGGACCCTCCACGGGGCACCCAAAGCATGGGATTTATTGCACGTAATCCATACGGTCAAGCTACACGTACACAGCAAAGGCCGATGCATCCAGAGCCCACCAGTTCAGTCCTGACATGCACAGCAGCTCCGGCATACTCCTGCTATGTCAGACCCACTGCTTCCCATGAAGCCAACTTCTTCGCCCATCCGAGGGCCGTGGTGGGGTGCTGCTCACCATCCTCTTGGGAACAAGGGTTTATGTAGGGGAAGACTCTTGCACTCCTCTTTCCCAGGTGAAATAAACCCCTGCCCAACCTTTACCCCTGGGTTGTTTCCAAATCACCCACCACCCCTGACTCCCTGTAGGACTTTCTCCAGGTTGGGCTCATCCCTCTAGGAATGGAGCATACCCCGGCCTCATGCATCAGAAAGGACGACAAGGATTATGCACCAAACCAGCATTTTGGGAGACCTTCCCCAGCAGCGGGAGGTGGCACCTCCCCAGCAGCACAAATTTTCCTCTCCCCACTCATCCGTTAAGGAGTAGACCCCATCATCTGCCCATGGAACAGCTTAGGCATGGCCTCCTGGCCAAAGGATGCTCCCACTTTGCCGGGCAGGCTGGAGAGCAGTCCCAGGGCTACAGGACATGTGACGAGGCAGCTGAGACATGACCTGCAGTCATTAAAATCCCAGCAGAATCGTGCCAAAATGGAAGGAGGTGGCAGGGTGCTCACGCCACGCCGTGCCCCTTGGCACCTGCTGGGAAGCAGAAGGTGAGCTGGGGCACTGCGGGGACCAGCTTTGTCACTCTGTCAGGCTCGTCTGCTCAGGAATTCAAATGCCGCCAACTGGATCTGCTTCATCTCCCACTGCTGGAGGAATTGAGCTTGTTAGGAGACCAGCAAATGAGACTTGTAGATGCTCTCAGCATCCTCACCATGCCCGGGCATGCTGGCACTCAGGCTCCAGCTGAACCCTCTGTCTGCCCCAAATCAATTCTAGGAAGGTGGTGGGGAGGCAGCTGCTGTTCTCGCCCCACTTCTGGCCACAAGGCGTCCGGCCCCACAGCCCCCCTGACTTGTCACTGAGACCTCCTGGCATGGCTCACGGGGTGATGGTTAAGCCACACCAGCCCGCTGAGTTGCCGTTTCAGGGCCGATGGCTGTGGGAGCAGTAGGAGAGAGGCTTTTCATGCCACCACCGAGCTTCCTGCTGGAGCGGGGCCAGGGGCTGAGCTCTCCGTGCTGCCCAGCAGCTCCTGGCTCCACCGCAGAGACATCCACCTCACGCCCCAGCTGCCAGTGTGCTATACGTATACAGCCATCGCCTGCGACTGTCACCCACCCCTGCCAGAGGACCTCCTGCCTGAAATGCATTAAAAAATGCCCGTAAAAATCAGCCAGGACTGGAAAAGCCGTGGGGAGCAAGTGACCGGTCACCTGGCAGATGCTCCCTCTCTTCTACCTTAGGGGCACCAGGCAGCCCCCTGAGCTGCCCTCCCTGACACCAGCCAGGGATGCACCCTCCAGGGATCTGCCACAGGCACTGCTGAAAAGCTGGGACAGGCTGGAGCCTGCCAGCTACCGGGGAAAGCAATGGTGTAGGATCCAGCCTAAGCATTGACTTCTCTCCTCACAGTCCCCATCGAGAGAACAACTTACCAGAGGGGCCGATGAGCACGTGGCCCGAGCCAGCGCCGGGAGGTGACCCAGACTCACGAAGAAGCTGTGGATTGTTTACCAAGGGCCGTCTAGAGCATGTTTGGCACAACGTGCCCGATGCTGCTGCTCACCTCTGCTCTTATGGCAATGGGATGTGCTGCTGCCATTGCAGTGAAGCAGAAGGGTGCTGGGCACACGGGGCCAGCTCCATCCGCGTCCTGCTGCAACCCTGGAGCGACACCAGCCACACGAGGGGGTTTTCCACAGGCGGCTGGAGAGCTGGAGAGCCCACCAACGGGTTACAGCCAGGTCTGCCCTGCTACTGAACTGGACCAGCAGCCTCAAGTACGATTTGCTAAATGCCAGCGGTGCAGAGTGGGTGTCTGGCTCCTGCCCTGGGGGGAGCACAGGGGGGATGCTAAGGGACACCCCTCCAGCCCCCCTGCTGCATCAGGGCTCCCCTCTCTCCATTTATTACACCGCCGCACCTGGAGGAGGAACAGATGGTGTGTGCGAACACGTGGGGGGCTTGTGCCCATTGCTGGGGGTTGCTGCTCGCTCGGGGGGCTCACCAGCATCCCCCCGCCAGCCAGCCAGAGCATCATCACACCCTCACTGCCACGAGCCTCCCCTCGCCCATGCCGCCAGCACTTGGGCCGCTCCGGTTAGTGCCAGCGAGTCAGCTGGCACCCAGCAGAGTGCGGGGGACCCCCCGGGGACCCGTCAGCCCCATCCCCGCACGGCAGCACCTCCTGCCTGCTCAGGCAACACGACTCCCCCACGTCTTGCTTCCAGCTGGAGGCATCCATCCTCTCCTCCTCCCGGTGAAGGGGCCGGATGCTTCGGTCCCAGGGCTTTTAAAGAAACAACAAAACCGCGTGGAGCTGAAGGGCCCCAAAATCAGTTGCTAAAATTAGAGCTGAAACTGAGCCACCAGCTAGGACCGGAGGGAGCGCGCTGTGTGCCACATCCTCCTCGCTTCCTCACACGCTCCACACTCGGTGTGTCATCCCTGCTTATCTTAGACCACGGGCGCTAGGTAGTGCAGACAGGCTTTGCAACTCAGTTTGCACAGCACCCAGCGCCCTTCAGCACTCTCCCAGTTCAGCCAGGGGACAGACTCCTTGCTGGGCCATCCCACCGTCCCAGACCCAGACTGGGGATGTCCCTGTTTCCATTCCTTCTTGCCCAGACAGCGGCTTGAGGTTAAACACCGCTTCAGTCCCAGGTCCGAGCTGACGAAAGCAAAAAAATATAAAGGCATGCCTTCCTCCCTGGGTTTCAAACTCGGTTTCAATGTGCGCTAGCAGTCCAGAAAGTCAAACGTCTCCTGGGCTGCACTACAAGCAGCGTGGCCAGGAGGTTGAGGGAGGGGGTGCTCCCCTTTGCTCTGCTCTGCTCTCATGAGACCCCACCTGGAGCCCTGCCTCCAGTTCTGGGGTCCCCAGCACAATACCTGTGGACCTGTCAGAGCGGGTCCAGAGGAGACCACGGAAACTGTCCATGGGCTGGAACACCTCTGCTATGGAGAAAGACTGAGAGAGTTGGGGTTGTTCAGCCTCGAGAAGAGAAGGCTCTGGGGAGACCTTATTGCAGCCTTTCAATATATAAAGGGGGCTTGCAAGAAAGATGGAGAGAGACTTTTTACCAGGGCCTGTAGTGACAGGACAAGGGGCAATGGTTTTAAACCGAAAGAGGGCAGGTTTAGACTGGACATAAGGAAGAAATGTCTTGTGATGAGGGTGGTGAGACACTGGCACAGGTTGCCCAGAGAAGCTCTGGATGCCCCATCCCTGGAGGTGCTCAAGGTCAGGTTGGACGGGGCTTTGAGCAACCTCATCTAGTGCAAGATGTCCCTGCCACGGCAGGGGGGTAGGACTGGATGATCTTTGAAGGTCCCTTCCAACCCAAACCCTTCTGTGGTTCTGGTCCTCCCTGCCAAGCCGCAGCCTGACCATGGGAGACAGGGATGAAGCCTGGGTGCCCGGGGCTGCCTGCCGAGGAGCAGGAGTCAGGCAGGGGCTGGGGAGGAACCATTGGCCCAAGAGATGGTTTGGGCAGAAGGGAGGACAAGCTGCTGGAGGGAAAGGCAGGCAGACGTGCTTTACACCAGTAATACCTCAAGCATCAAGGAAACCCCAACATCTCAGCTTGCAGCTCAAGCAGGGTGTACATGGAGCCGGCAGGCCCTGCCTCCCGGCGCGGCCGGCACTCAGAGCCAGCTCCAGCACACGGCACAGCCGCGAACACCAGGCTGCCGAGGGCTGCGAAACAGCTGCTGCTTCCCAGCCTGGAGAAACTCACATTTCAGAGGTGGTGAGACTGCTCCCACACACGTGCACTTTACTTTCAAATCCTCCGGGCTGCGAGGTGTTTCAGAAACAGAAGGTGATATTATTGTAATCAAGAAAAGGCCATTTCCATCAGCCAGCAGGAAAACGAGCGGCACCACCAGCATTACAGCAGCAGAAAACAAAGTCTCACCAAAGGATAGCAAATCCTCCAGGTAGCAAAATACAGAGCCTGGCAATTAGCACCTCCTGCGCCCATCAGCATCCCTCCCTGCCCTCCGCACTAGCACGCTTCCCCGCTTCCCGCAGCAGGCCCCCACCCTGCTTGCAACCAGGACACTGTCCTGCTGACGTGGCAGTGCCATGGCTTCGGGACAGGCAGGTGAAAATCAGCCCCCGAGATCCCCTCCGCAGCAGCGAGAGGGAGTGCATTTGGACCGTGGGCGCCGTGAAACGCCAGGCTCAATAGCTGTGAGAGTTTTTCATTTTCACCTTGGTGAAGGCAGCCCGCCATGCAATTTACACCTTGCCCGCCTGCCTGCCTGCCTGCGCTTCCCGAGGCCGAATCACCCAGCTGCTCCCGCCCCGGCGGAGCCATGGGAGCTGCAAAGCAGCAGCTGTCAGGCATGGCCAAACCGAGAGGCGAAGGAACGAGCCCGGGTGGGTTGGTGGGTATGGGAGGTCCCAGCGCCCCAAGAGGGCTGATGGGGACCAGGCACAGGCTCCCAGGTTGCTGCTGGAAGCTGCTGTGAGAGTCATGAGCACTCTTCTCCTCCCTGGGATGGAGATGGAGATTCCTTCCCGTCCTCCAGCAAAAGGGAGTAAGCTACAGAGCCCTGCCTTGCTGCAGGCACAGACGCGCTCCGGACCTCCTCCCCTTCCAGCACCCACTTGAGCTGCTAGATAAATCCTGCAGCACATCCAGGAGCATCCCCCATCTTCAGAGATGAGCCAGGCAGCAAGTCCCAGTGAGATAAAACCTTTCAGAAAGCAGCCATGGGCAGCCAGAGCCCCCAGTGTCGGGGAAGGACAAGCCCTAGACAAGGCTGCCAGCCCGGACACGCTCAGGTATGTCAGTCCATGTGCTTCCAGGGACGTATTTTACTGCCCCCAACTACGGGAACGTCACCTGCAGAATAAGGAGCAGATGGTGCAAACACAGACAATTCATGGGGCTTGGGTCCCCCCCGGTGTCACAGTTATTTGGTAGTAATTAGTCCTGGAGCAGAGAGTTTCAGAAGTGAAGCAAACTTTTGCATTAAAAAAAAATTAATTTTCCTAAAAACTCAGTGCTTTCCATGTTCTGCCTTGCTCCTGTACCCACCATGGGTAAGTGAAGCCAGCTGGGGAGACGGTTCTCACCAGCTTCCTGGAGCTCCACTATATGTTCTCACACTCTTCCTCCTACCCGACCCCAGCTGCATCCCTTCCTCTCCTCCTCCTTCCCCATCACTGCCACACACAAGCTCTCTGAATGGGACTTTGGTTTTAACCACTCAGAAAGCTCAAACACTGGATTATAAGACAAGAAATCCATGTAAATCCACATATCTCTCCTCCCCTGAGGAACCAGACCCGGGTTCCTGTCCCCATTCCTAAGAACTCCATCGCTACAGGAGCGTGCGGGTCAACAGCCGCGTGCAAAAGACTGCGGGAGAGGAGGACCACAGCTGGAGAGGGCTGCCTCTGCTTCGGAGTGCGGGTCTCCGGGGACCAATGCCCTCCTTCCAGCCCTCAGAGGATGCTTTTTCAGCATTAATCGCAAAGCTGAAGAGGTTGATGCAATGATCTCTGCCATCACGGATGACTGGAGCAATGCTAAATCGCTTTGCCTGCTCTGTTGCCTCGGCGAGGCTGCCAGGAGCAGCAGCTGTGGCAATTTCTCTGCCTCTTGTCAAGGCAGGGCCTTTCAGGAAAGCAATGATCGCCCAAGATGTTCTCCTGCCTGTCCCGCCTCGGCCAGGCAGCCCACCGCACTGCAGCCTCCCACCCTACGCGGGGCATCATGCAGGTAAGAAGAGCCTCTTTGAAACATGGGTCTTCGCTAGGCTGCTCGCAAGGAGAGTAAGCCCTAACCTAGAGTACAACCCCACCTCGAGACACCCAACAACAGGTTGTTTCTTGTGGTGAGAGATCTTCCATGGCTAACTCACAGCTGAGAGCCTGGAGGCCTCCTCATCCAGGCGGACATTCCCAACCCACCTTGATGGCTTTATCTCCTGGGCCACCACTCGCTTGAGTACTTGTCCTTCTGCAACAGGGATGTCCAGTGGAGGCTTGTCATTCCCAACCTTCTCACACACATCTTCACCCGTAACGGGTCCTGTGATGAAACCCTTGTGCGTCAAAACCAAAGCAACAGAGATGGAGCAGGAGTGCCTGGTGCCCAAAGCATGTGGGAGCTCTCAGTCTCCTGAGCCAACATCCAGGCCACCCCCCCAAAATCTCAGACCTTTCCTCTTGTTCTTTGGCTCCACAAGCCATCCTCCTGGGATCGTGGGCATCTCCAGCTGCTCTTCCACAGCTTGTTTGTCACCAGGACAAACTCAGAACATCTCACATTAATGCCCCAGGAAGAAAATGGCGCAGCAGAATAAATACCCCCCATCCCTTCCTACCTCCTTGAACAACCTTGCCTTTCTGCAACGCCCCCGGCTCCCAGGCTTCATGGAATATATTTCACGATGAGCTAAGCTCAGCCTCACACCATCCCTTCGCAGCTGAGAAAGCTGAAAAGGGAAGCTGAAGAACCTAACCTTGCTGAACTTGCACAGATAAAGCCACCAGCAGCCTGGAGCAAAGCCGCGATGCAACTGCCTGATTCCCAGACAAAATAGTCCTTCCCTCCCCACCAACAGGGACTTAATGTCAGGCTTATCAGCCTCTTTTAGAAGGCAAGGAAGGCCACCAAAGAGGAAGATCAAGCAGGTTTCAGCTTGGTTTGCTGAGGAGGAATGGGTAAGATGATCACGACATCCATCAGCATGTCACCAGTACAGCACATCGGCTGTACTGCAGACTACTTTTTAGCAGAAAGCAAGTTTCCAGGACAGAAGGATCTTCCAAGCTATCAGCTAAGTGCAGCCAACAGTGGAGAAAGACTGTTTGACCTCCTGCTCAGGGAGGCCCAGGCTTGCCTTGGGGGACAGGGATCCCTCCCGGGCTCTCTGCTGCAGGAGACTCGCCCACGGGCCACTGCTCACCCTCGGTTCACTGCTCCTCCTGCTCCTGCTTCTCCCTCCCTTGCCCGTGTTTTAAAAGCAAGCCACAGCCCAGGACAAGCACCTTTTTGAATTTTTATAAATGAACAAGAGACATTTCCCCACAGGCTTCCAGGAAAGCTGCCTTCAAACCCCCACATCCAAGAGCTTGCATCTCTACCCCAAAGAGCCGTCGACCCTCAGCGTGATGACGACTCCTGCCAGTGAGCTCGGCTAACGAAGCCCCCAGAGCCTCCAGCCACTGCACGCTGCTGGCAGTAACGATTTGCCCGAGGAAATCCCCAGTGCAAACAAACAGCGCTGGCGGGCAGAAAGCAAAAGCCAAAAAGACGGGCAGGCTGCCTGCAACGCGGGAGGAGGTGGAAACGCAGGCAGAGGTGAGGAGGGGGTAAGGGAGGCAAACAAGCAACACCAGAAAAATTCATCAGGGACCTCAGGACAGCTCCAGACATCTTCGAGCCAGGACATGACATTTTGGCGGCTGCATGTGCTGACCGACCACTCCAGCTGCCCTGCCCAGAGCAGGCATGGGGAGGAGAGGTGGGGCTGGGCTCCTGCCTTTCCTCTGCAGCCCTCACCACCACCTCCTCCTCTTCGGCCTGCCAGGGACCCCGGCGCAGGGTCCCAGGGGGCTCATTACCTTGGTCTGGAGAGGAGAGCACCTGCCAAGCACGCCACCGTGGTGTGCCGGGGCGTGCAGGGAGGCAATGGCTGGCAGTGCCAGCAGGGACACAAGCTGAGCGCCTCCAAAGCCAGGCTCTTCTGCCGGCAACAGAGGCAGCAGGGGAGGGGAGCAGCTGCTTTCAGCGACCTTTGCAGTCTGGCGACTCCTCCTCCGCCAGCACAGGATTGTGAGTTTGACTGTGCAGATCAATCAGGAGATGAAATCAAAGCAAGTTAGGCAAGGACGGAGCCCAGCCTGACTCTGTCCTTCCACAAGCCTGCGGCTTTCCAGATCCTGTATGCTCCCAGAGGTGCTGCATGAGCTGGGAAAGCTCCAGATACGCACTGTGCCGCTCAGCTTTCCACATCTTTCCCAGGCAGGGAGCCGCCTCCCCATCTCCACCACTGCTCCACTCTCCTGGGTACCCCAAACCATGCACAGCCCTGCGTAACGTCATCGACAGCAGCACATCAGCCGATGCCGCAGCCCCCAGAGTTGCCCCGGATCCTCATCAGTGCCCCCTGAGACCCAGAGGACGCCCCTCCTCTTCCCAGCGCCGCAGCACCCTCCCTCAAGCTCTGGGTACCTGGAGGACAGGGATCACTTTGGGGAAGCATCTCTGCACCTCTGTCCCCATCCGCCCTTCCCCAGGCTGCTGCAGCTCATCATGGGCAAGGAGTGGACTCTGCCCTGCGCCGCTGCAGCCCCATCCCAGGAAGGCTGCTGGGTCTAGGCTAAGAGAGGAGGGATTTGGACACTGGTCCCGTGCCCCACGGCACAGCATAAAGCCAGAGCTGAGCTGATGCTACAGGTCCCATAGTAGTTCCCACCAGGAGACATAGCTTTGTAGAGGAACTGGTGGGAGATGCAGGTGAGGGCTTCTTGGGGAGGCTGGAACTGAGCAAAGTTCAAGGGACAAGTGCACATGGCACCTAGAGATGCATGTGAGAGAGGAGGAGGAGGATGCAAGAACAGAGAGGAGCCGATGGCTGCGCTCCTCCACTGCAAGCCCACACCATGAGGCAGCTCCTGCAGCCATAGCAGCTGCTTCTGCTTTGCTCGTCTCCCAAACCGCTCAGCAGAGAAGTACCAGAGCAAGTCTTTCTCCGACACTGACCTCTTGATAAGCTTTTGCCAACTCACGGTCTGGTTACTGTACTGCTGGGCGGACGTTACCCCAAGCTGTGAATCTGCACAGCGTGAAAAGAAGAGCAGCTGGCCGCAGCAGATGATAGATATCTACCTTTCTGCATGTCAAGGAGCTGCCACCAGCTCCCGGCAGAAATAAAACCCAGAGGAGCAGCTGAGAGCAACCGGCCATCCAGCGGCAGGGAGAAAACACCAGTGTCCACATTGGGAACGAGGCCACAGTTTCCATCCCTCCAGCCTTCCCGGGGTGCCTTACAACCCCACGGAGCAGGAACAGAGCCCGTCAGCAAATGCATGAAGCCGGCAGGCAGCTGCAGACAGGCCCGCTCTGTGAACAGGCACAGCGCATCCTCTTCCTCTTCGTCCCCACGGGGCCAGGACACCCCTTTGGGTTTGCTGTGAAAGGCAACAGCCCCCAGCACCGCGCTAGGACAGGGACTCCCCGACCAACCACTCTCCCAGCTGCATTAAAGGTCTGTCCTTGACCTTCAAGCAGAGCTTTTGCCTTAGGATCCACCCTGCAGAGCTCCGAAGATACGGGAAATGGACACTGTAACAGCTTTAAACGTACCAGGAGATCTTCTGGTCGTTGGGGTGTGGAAGAAGGGGGACAGAAGCAGAAGTTTCAGGGGTCCTGCGATGCAAACATGTGCCCATCCACAAGTTATCACTGTGATAAGCAGCCAGAGTCAGGGATGCAAAGTGGTTACTAACCTGCTCTCCCCGCTGCACTCGGCTCCATCACCCCCCTTCATCCCTGCAGGGCCGTTATAATTCCTCACATTAGCAGAAGATGAACAGGTAAAACCATCCGTCTGCAGAGCAAGCACCCAGCGGTCATCGTACAAGCCGCCAAAAAGAAATCACCCCAATTACTCCATAGCGCCAGAAACTCCCAGGCGTCCTTCCGCTCCCTCAGACCCTTTGAAATGTAAAGCCGCACCGTTCAGTGTCATTTAATTTGGAGCTCAGCCTCGGACCAGCAGAGCCTCACTGAGCTTTAGGAGGAACGCAGTCATGCAAAATGTAGACGTGCAAAATCCAGATGTCAGCGGCCTGGAAGACAAGCACACCCCAAGCCCCACCAGTGACTCCATTTTGTGGCCCCAGTGTGTTTTGCCGTCCCAGTGCCAGAGGAGGCTGGCTGTGAGTCCCTCCCCTCTCCGTGCTGCCTCAGGACTCCCGGCTCTCTTGGAGCAGCTGGCAGCCAGCACCCCTCGGATGCTGCCTTGGCGCAAGCTGGAGCAGAGCTCAGGCTCTCTGCTGCAGCTGGGCTGCTCTCACAATCCCGACAGCCTCCGAAAGCCTTCCTCAGCTCCCCCTCTGCACACAGGCCAGGAGATCCATATTCTGAACCCCTCTAAGAGGTGAGCTTTGGAGAAAGTGGACATGGCGGCCACAGGAATCTGATCCTGTCCCAAAAGCTGTACCTAGGTTCTGCTCCAAGTCAGCACAGAAAGCTCTTCCTAGTTTCTCTCTGCTACCCAGAAAGAGAGATGACTCTCCATCGTCCTCTTCCCTCTTAGGCAGGTTTGTTCTCTCCTCCGTGCTGGAGGCACATTCTTTTTCGCATTACAGGTCCAGCCCTCCTACCAGCCCTGGCAGGGCAGAGGCACCCTACCCAAGGGAGAACATATCTCCAACAAACCCAGCAGAAATGCATCTGCTCAAGCCAGGCATGAACCTCTACCTCCTCACACTCACCAGAGCATCGAGGAGCCCAGGAAAGGCAAACGTCAGGTAGGCTGGGGACAAAGAAATGGGATGCTGCCTTGGCACACCCAGAGGCACTGATCCATCAGGTGCCGATCCACTCTTGAAGGTAACGGTACCTTCAGTCTCTTACCAACGCCAGAAACCGCAGAAGAGAACCTGAGAGAAGTCAGCTCAAGGCTGACAGAGGACAAGCACTGACTGACCCCTGAGCTGGTCCCCAGGGAGCCGCTGCCTCCTCTGCCTGCTGTGGTCTGACAGCAGGGGAATGAAAGCTTTTCCTTGCTCCTATGTGATCAGGCAAAGAGGAGAGGTGCCAGATACCTACCCACCCAGCCCGCTGGCCACGAAGGCAAAGAGGCTCGCCATGGCTTGCCGCTCACCCGGGACGGAGCAGGGGAAGCAGTGCAGGAAGCCCGGACATCCCTGCCAGGCTGCAGACCTCCATCAGCTGCCTCAGGGCAGTTCTAACCTGGAGTCATCCCAGCCAGCTCCAGGCATGGGTGCTGGAGTTACAAACTGCCAACGTTTCTATTAAAGGCTCCGATTTTCCCCAGTTTGGCTGAAGCAGAGAGGCTGGAATAAGCTGCCACACGCTGGACAAAAGGAGTCCTGAAGATGAGGGCTCCCAAGCACTCTCCAAAAGCCTGCAAGCCAAGAATTAAGCACAGCTCGACCTTCCTCTTTCAAGGAGCGCACAGACCAGGCTGCAAGCTGCTCCGGAGCCCTGCAATGGCAGAGGCAGCTGGAGACCACAAAGATGAACCCGGTCCTGGCAAATCCGGAGGAGTTCAACAGGGCCAGGATTTGGCAGCATGATTTTCTGCAGCCTGTCGGGACAACCCGAGTTCAGCACTGGGTGTTTGCTCCTCAAAGCAGGATGGGATGTACTGGTTGTACGTAGGTCTGTCTGCACTGAACCATTGCAACTCTCCATACCCTGCACCTGCTCCACAAAGGCTGTGAGTCCCTAGAGGTGTGGGCAGAGCAACAGCCACCAGGCAACAGCATAAACAGAGGAAAAGCATGTGCTGAGCCCGTGAAATCCTCCCCAAGATGTGAGCAGCTCTGCAGACCACTGTGCCTGCCACAATCATGAGGACCGGCAGCTCAGGACACCTCCAGCCTGCTGCCTCCACCCGAGGCCACCAGCATGCAGTGGCATCAACTCAAACAGCATCCGAAGGGCAGCGGCTGCTGCAGGCAGGCAGAGACAACAGGGTTATATATATATATAGCCCTGGTGAAAGAAGAGATCCTGAGGGACTTTCAGTGTGACCCTCTGCTTCGGAGCAAACAGCTGGGCTTGGCTGCCTCGCCGGTGCTCCAGCCACCAATGCAGCGCCTCGCCTACGGCACGTAAGCTCGTGGCATGGGAAGGAGCAAGAACTGATTTTGTTCTTTCATCCCTGTGTTCTGATCACCACCCAACCTTGCGACTCATCCATCCGCATTTTGACTCAGTGCAGAAGAGAAATGTTTTCATTCTCCTGCCCTCCCCAAAGCAGGGCCTTTCCTACCATTTTATACCTAACTAGAATTGAAGAAGTGCAAGTTAGTTAGTCATAGCACAATGGTCCCTTTTCTGGAGGTACAAATGCCGCTGCTTTCAAATGTATTATCTCCCTGCTCCACAGGTTTCAAAGAGGGAGCTTCACAGCCAGGGAAACTGGGCCAACAGCATTTGCTGGAAAAGAGCAGTATTTCTAAGAAGATGTTTCGCATTTGATCGGGTTCATTTTGCTGTTTCTCAAGCCTGGCACAGCTGGCAAGGTCTGGCTCGGAGGGCTACGGGGAAGAACCAGCCCAGAAAAAACTCATTAGGACCCTGCTAAAATATTTGCAGAGAGGTAGATCAATCTCATCCTCGAATTAACTGACTAGCTGGCAAGGAGGGAAGATCCCAAGGTTTGGGATGGTGTTGCTGCTTGAGAGAGCTAGACCCATCTCCAACGCCTGACAAAGAAAACCTTTTGAGGCGACTGCATCCTCTGGGATTCTCTATAAATACATCCAGGGAGAGCACACATACAGATTGAGTCGATAAAGAGATCTGACAGAAAAGCACTGTAGTATTTTACTCTCCCTCCTTGCCCAAGGCAAACCATTTCGGTTCTTTCTCTCCCTTGGACAGCCGTATGAAATATCCCCAGCTTCCTCTGTGATCATTAATCCTTGCTGCAAAGGCGAGGAGGGAGCAAATCTTTGCGTCTGAGCGGATTAATCTCTGTGACAATTTTGCAAGGCTGGGTAAGTCGTTATGAGGCTGCGAGCCCCAGCTTTTCAAAGCAGCAGCTGGGAGAGTGAGGTGGCTTCTTGCTCCCTCCTGGGATGAAAATGCCCCCCAGCAGGACCACCAGCTGACAGGCAGCACTGGGCCAGGCTTTTGGCCATTGGGCCATCAGGGATGCCCGCACGGTTTGGCATGCGTGGGAAGGCAGGCGCTTGAAGTTTGCTCTCCTTCCAGGAGCTGCCTTTGGAAATGGTCCTGGAAAAGGAGCTGGGATGGTAATAGGATCAAAATGCTGGATGTCACAGGAAAGCACCCACGGTGGCAGAGACCCGGAGCTGAGCCACCAGCTGGAACAACCTCCCCAGGGATGTGGTGGAGTCCCCATCACCAGAGGCTTTCGAGATGCAATTGGGTGCTAGGTAACCTCATCCAGGCTCCCTTTCCCGTGAAAGATTGGACCAGACGATCTTTCCAGATCCCTTCCAACCTGGGCTGTTCCCATTCTGTGATCACTTAGAACTGGGGAGGCCATGGTGGCTGGGAGCCCGAGTCCCACACCAGCCGCTTCCCAGGGACCAGGACTCCTCTGCCTGCTGCTGGGCAGACGGTTGCATGGAGTTAACAAGAAGCTGGGGAAAAAACAGGTGATTTCACACAAGACAAGTTGCAGAGGCAGGGAAGGAGCCTTTGTAATTACTGAAGCTAAAGCTGGCCAGAAAACCTCTTTTCTGCTCAAAGCAGCGATGCCGCCAGAGCTGCAGTTTTACACCTGCCCCCGTGCAACTGAAACAGAAGCCGCGTACTTGCAAGAGGAAAGGCGCTTGCAAGCACAAGGCGTCAGAGCAGCAGGTATGGCGCTGGCACGTGCCAGGCAGCCAGCACACACGCCGACCGGCACACACTGGCATGCCTGGCACAAGTCAGCCATGCCGGCTCCGTCAGGGCAGCACTGAACATGAAGCACGGCCAGCACTAAGTCACCATTCGGCTGCCCACCCGCAAGGACCAGGGAAAAACTGACAGCAGATGAGCAGTGGCCTGGGGCTGCCAAATTCCTCTGGAGAAGTGGGAAAGCGGGGATGCCTGCTGCGAGTGGCAGGAGACGTGACGCAGAGCCCCAGATCCCCATATGTTCCATTAGTGGCACAGGAGGAGCGCATTTCCCTGCAGACACAGGTTAAACGGACCCGCTCCGCTGCATGAGCTGACCCCAAGCCGGGTCCAAAGGTCCCTATGGCATTAAACAACATTGCCCACCAAAAATCCCTTCCACCTGGCTCAGCTCCCAGCCTGACCTCGTGGGCATCCTGCCCTCTCCTGCCCACTCCCCCACGCAGTGCTGAAGGCGAGGTCACTCGTGCTCGCAGGACTGAAACTTCTTCAGGGGGCTTTGTCACTAAAAATATTTAATAAGTAAAAGTCACCACGAACACGCCATCTGATGTGATGTGACATGCAGCTGGGGGTTGCCAACCAGCAGTGAGCGGTCAGCCTCGCTGGAGAGAGACTGCCGAAAACCAGCTGTCAGTGCAGGTCAGCGGGAGATGAATGTGCCCGCGAAGGCACCAAGCCCGTGCAGAGACACCTCGGGGTCCCTCTGTGGTTCCTACAGTTGCATGTCACCTTCCAGAGAGGCTTGGGCGGGAGCATCACGGTGCCCACCCCTCCTGCTCCTCCTGCCCAGCCCTAGATCAAGGGCTTCACAGGCTCCTGGCAGAGAGCACACGCCAGCCACGGGTGCCCTCCAACTCTACTGGCCAAGCTACTCCAGCGCTCATCCTCAACGTCAACCAGGCTGGTGGGGAACCAGGGATGGGTAGGGAGAGACTTGTAGCTTGCTAGGATCCCCATTCTTAAACTGTCTTCCCCTAAAATAAGGCCAAAATCTCATCTACTTACATCAGCTCTTTTACTGGCAGCAGAAACAGGGTGCATAAAGCCTAGGTGAGAGGAGGGAGGGTGATGGACTCAACACACACCACCACACGCCCCAACACCCACCAGCCCCCAGGCAACCAGAAACACTCGCCCAAAGCCATCTCTGACATTGTCCTCTTCTGCTCTCCCTTCTTCTTCTCCTGCGGCCACGAGCAGCGGTGGAAGACCTCAGCAGCACATGGCAGGTTGGATGCGACGTCCCCTGTGCCTCAGTTTCCCTGGCTGCAGGGAGATGCTGCAAGCATCAGGCTGTGCTCCACTGCCCTTTGGGGGAGCAGACTGCAAACACCCAACACATCCCCAAGCCCCACGGGGTTCCTAAAGGAGAAGAGAGACTCAATCCACTATGTAGCACTCACGGATATGACCGACAGGTGACAAAGACAACACCATTGAGGGCTTCCTTGGTCATAGGATAAAACAAGCCAGAGCAGCACTTGAGTTGGGTTTTGTTTCTAAGAGGGGAAAATAAGTAGGATGGGTCTTGTTTCTTCCCCCTCATTTCCAAACCCTGCTGCTGGCTGGCTATCACCAGTGGGGCAAAACCAGGGAGGTAGCTTGTCATCAATCCCCCACTCTGAGTCAGACCATAACGCTGAGGTCAAAAAAACAACAAAAGAGAAAAAAATCCGGAAAGGAAAAAACTCTCACCCTCCACCAGAAGTCTGTCTGCACTGTCCACCCCGAGCGTCCACACCTCCCCGGGGCTTCCCATCATCAGCCACCTCCCCACCCCAACCAAGTACCACCCACTGGAGATGCTACCGGTCTGCAGCTACACCCGCACCAGAGGTATCTGAGGGACAACCGCTGGGGATGGCCCCAGCCTGCCGCTGCTGCAGTCCCTAGGTACACAACCGGTGGGCACTGGGTACTAGTGAGGTCCCTCTGCAGTGCACAAGCCACATGTGACCTGACCTACAGCCTGGCTTGGGACCTGTGCAGACACATGCAAGGGCTCCCAAAACACTTCCCCCACAGTCTGTATCCTTACTGCAAGCCCCTGCCAGCCCAGGGCCCAGCAGCCTGTCACACTGTCAGCTCTGGTCTTGTCTCTGCCATCAATACGAGTTAGACACGTCAAATCCTCTATGACTCTCAAGGGCTTTTTTCCCCCCGTTTTTATTTGATGCATGAGGATCACTTAACAGCAGCATCAGATAACCTCCTGTCTTCCTGGGAACTCTACAGACCTATATTCAAGTGCACGTGGGCTTAAACTGACGGTCATCCCACCTAGCTAGGCAGCCGAGGCACCACTTCCCTCCTCCGCACCCCAAACCTCTCTCAAGGCATCTGCAAACCGATCCCCATGGTCACCCTGGGGCATGGGAAAAGGGAAGGAGGAGGATGGAGAGCTCAATCTCCCAGAAAGCCACAGGCATATTCTGCAGGGTGACCCACTGATGCGAGGAGGGAGAAGGTCATCTGGATGAGTCCTTCCAGGCCCACATGATGAGACATTGAGGGGAGCAAAGTCCCAGGCTGGTGGTGATAAGTTCTGGATAAAGGTATCCTGCCCCTTGTCCTCCCTGGGGAGATGGATATGCAACTTTGAGTGGCCTTGGCTCAGTAAGGGCTCCACCTCGGGCAGTGGTCTTCAGCCCATGGTCCCCAGAGCTCACAGGGGACCAAAGGAGTTCATGAGGACAAGCAAAGCTATGGCTGAAGAACAGCACCGGCAGAGAGGGCTGGGCATCTGTAGTACTTGCTAGAGCCCCGGAAGAAAACCTCGGGAGGGAGCTGATCGGCTGGAGCTGCCACTGCAATCGGGTCTCACGCACACGCAGACTGCAGCCCGGACTGCTTGCACACAACAGGCTGGTATTTAAAAAGGCTTCATTCACAGAGCCCGAAATAAACAAACAAATTCTTTCTCCTGGCTGATTTAAAGTGGAAAAACATCCCAATAATTGAGTCTTCTTTGCAAATGTTCTACCAGCTGCCAACCCCCGACCCCAGCCTTCCGACACAGCCAAGCAAAAAGATCGCTCCATGGTTTCGCCTTTAAAACACAAACTGTCTGGGATGGAAACACAGCTCCACAGATATTAAGTTATAACAACTGGGAGAAAAGCAACGTCAACAGATCTGAGCAAAGCCAGCAGCCGGGGCAGTGCGGTCAGGGGAGCAGGAGGGGAAAGACGAGGTGCAGCCATACTCACAAGGGCGCTGGGCACCAAGGCTTAGCTGCCGTAAAGGACCACGTGTAGGTTCCCAGTCCCCTGCAGACAGAAAGCCGTTCACGTTAAGAAGCCATTCGGGGCGCTGGGTAGGGGAGGAGAGTCTGAAGGATGGCACAGATCCCGGACACGTCAGCTGGGGGAAACCTCGGTGGCACCACCAAGAAGGGAGGAGCGTTCAGCAAGTATTTCTGCCATGGATTTAGGACAAAGCCAGACAACATGGGCAGAGGATGTGGGTGAAATGTTTGCTCTTCCATGGGAAGATGTAACACACAGCTTACAGGTCCAGATAACATACATTTAAAACATGCTGAAGTCCCAGCTGACAAGCTGTCCGCATGTCAAAGGGTGATCTCTGGCCAGCTGGAGATGCTAAGAAGTCCCAGGAGAGGCAGCAGCCTGTACCTGCCAATATTCAAATGGGTAAATAGCTTACTCAGGCAAGCGCAAGCTGGTCAGGCAAAGACCGAGCCAAGGCAAAATAATCGGATGGCTGCAACTGGACGAGATCACCAGGAAGCAAAGGAGACCGGCATAATTAATGCCAACCAACACACATTTACAGCTGTCAGATCCTGTTGGCAAACGTGACTTATTTTTGTGGGGAGTGTGGGCTTGACTGATAAACGAACCAGCACCAGTGCCATTCATTCGAACTCAAAGAAGATGTAGGACTTGGTACCATTTCCCATTTTTAATCAAGAAACTACAACTCCATCAAAGGACAGTGGCACGTGTTTGAAGTCACTGTTAGCTGGCTCAGAACAAACCCATGACTGGGGGGTCTGCAGCAGGGCACAAGATCTCCACCAGAGATCTGTGCACCACAGCAATAAGACCATTGCTGAAATAAAGCATCCATTTGTGCTACTGACAAGTCAGAGAACTTTCTAAGCTGAAAACAGGTCCAAAAAAAGGTCCAAAAAAGGACCCAGGAATTAAGATTGGAAAATATTGGAAAATATGCCAGTGGAAGACTTTACAAGCTCTGTATATTTAGCTTATCGACGAGAGAGGCAAGAGGTGACTGCATCCTAAACTGCCATAGCCGACAAGGGGAGCAAAGCTCACTCCAAGCTAGCAGCCAAAGGAATAATGTGTTTCCCTGGCTTTAAATGGGAGCAAGCCATGTCTTTCTAGCACCTTATGGAGCACCCTGCCTCGGCTCCCTGTAGACGGGGGCCAAGGTGCAAAGAAGCATGGCAGCCCATGCCAGGCAGGAGCCAACATGATAGCCTCCCAAATCCTTCCTGGCATCACAGAGGCCATGCTGGCCACTGCTGCTCGAGATGTGCACTGTAAAGCAGTGATTCACAAGCCCATGGAGGTGGAGAACATCCTAGTACAGAGCCCAGGGGAAGGGAAAAAGCTAGGTGTTTCCTCAAAGTTGGAGGATGTCTTTTCAAGACCAGCCAAAGAGATTAAACCCCAGTTTTCCAAGTTAGGCAGAGTCTAAGTTTAGAGCCAGCCAGCTCGTGCTCTGGTTCAGAGCAGGGTGCAAGGCAGCCAGGATGATGCTGGCATCGCTCTCCTCCTTCATGCCTCCACTTGCACATCCTCCTCGGCCGAAGAGAGCACAAAACTGACCCAAAACCCCATGGAAAGAGGCCAGGTTGAGCTAGTCAATTCTAAGGCTGCAGTGGGAGATACCTGCCAGGTCCACCTTGGATGCTATTAGCCACCTCTCTGGCTGCCAGAGGAACCCAGGGGTTGGGAGATCCAAGCCCACCCGCCTGGCAGTGCCCACTAGATGCCAGCACAGATGCAGAGAGATGCAGGCACACGCAGCCCACCGTGGAGAGCTTGTTACGCCCAAGCCAGAATAATCACTCCTTGAAATGGCGGGAGGTTACAGGGGAATAACCTGCTCCCAGAGCTGTCAGAAGGGGTCCTCACCAGGGAAGAGCTTTGCAGGAGCTCTCCTTTGCACCCAGGAGTTGGGACTGCTGGGTCTGACCGGCAGCTGTGCCGTGGGGCAGGAGTGTACAGCCTGGGAAAGCAGGGCATACCTGCCTGGCAGCAGGAAGAGGCATCAGGAGGAGCTATTAGGGAAGAAATGCTTTTGAGGGACAGTAAATAACCCAAGCCTATGCCTTCAGTAAGCTGCACTCAGAGCAACGAGCCAGCAGGCTCTCCTGGGCTTCTCCAAAGGCGATTCTAGCCAGCAAGTTCGCTGCTGCTGCCAGCCTGCCATCCCAGGGGAAGGATGTCCTCTTACCTGCTGGCGATGGCTGCAGCCATTTCTCCACAGCTCCCAAAACCTGTGGCTGCACCCAAAGAGTCACAGAAATGCCAGCTCCTGAGCCCCACGAGAGGCAAGGAGGCTCACTGCAAGGGCAGCCTGACCGCAGCACCTCCTGCTCCATGCCAGCCCATCTCCCTTCCATCCCTAACAAAAGGAGACTCCGCCATCCTGTTTATTTTTTTAATTATTGTTCTAAATTTTATTTTTAATCTTCCCTGTCCCTCCAAAGCAGCAGCAGACTGGGACACATGAAGCCCAGGCTGCTAAAAGCCGGCACTACTGCACCCGCACTGCTCGAGAAACCTGAGCCACAGGCATCCCCAGTAACTTCAGCGCGGCACCAGCGAGTCCAGAGGGAGCCATGCTCCCCCTCCATGTCCACCAGCCTTCAGCCTCGGGGGCCTGACGTCCCCAACACAGCCTCGGGGGACACTGCAGGAAGGGCACTGGAGGTCCACCTGCGGTGGGGCTTCCTCCAGCTCTGCCCCAGACTTCCCCACCACCTCTTGCAGTTCTGCTCCCTCCAGCCAGTCCCCAAACCCTCAGCTCCTTCTCCCCACACGTCCCCTCCAGTCCCCTTCTCCTCCTGTTCCCCTCCCCTATTTTTCAGCATCTCCAAAGCTTTCTCCACCCTCCCTCCCCACCTTCCACCCCTCTCCCTGCCTCCTCCACCTCCCTCTCCATCCCTTGCTCCCCCACACCTCCCTCCTATGACTAGGCAGCCATGCCATCCTCCTTCCATTTCAGCTAATTCCCTCTCTCCGCAGGAGTCAGCGTTTCATCTCTGCCGCTGAGCCCCCTTTCATGCCTCCTGGCTTTTGCCATCCCACCCCCTTTCTCTCTGCTGCCGCCGGGACAGGAGGGCAGCGGGGGGACCCGCACGCTCGGCAGGCCTGACCCCTGGCTCTCATTAACAGCGCCCTTCTCAAAGCGGGCACAGCGTGAAATAAATAAATAAAGCAAATCTCTGTCTCGCTGCTGTCTCGGGTTGCTTAAGGGAGCCGGGCGCCGGGGGTGGGATGAAGGATGCTATTTGGAGAAGCTGTCTCCATGGCAACCCCCATTCTCACCACCGAACGGGCACAGGTCACCTGTTTCCATGAAAGTTTCCCCCCTCCCTCCCCACCCCTCTGCCCCGGGAAGTGCCAGCACAGCCCCAGGGGCACAGGCGGTCCAGCTTGCGGGTGAAGCGGCAGGGATGCAGGAGAAGCGGCAGGGATGCAGGAGAAGCGGCAGGGATGCAGGAGAAGCGGCAGGGATGCAGGAGAAGCGGCAGGGATGCAGCTGGCGCAGCTGCAAACGGTCTCCGAAGTCCCCCACACCATGTCGGAGGAAGCCCGAGCATCCCCGCAGTGCAGTGTGCGGGGACCAGCAGCACCCACTCCCTTCTGCCCCACGCTGGCAAGGCAACCCCATCATCTCCCTGACTGCATCCTCATGGTCAGTCTAACGTGGGCAGGGGGGCCGCGCTCTGCTGCAGGACTTATGGATGGATGCAGGCATGCACCCTGACACACGTGCTGTTGGGACTGAGGCAGAGATCAAAGTGTGTCCCCTCCCTCCGCACGTGGCCCTGGGTGCTGCATTTCTGTACAATTTCAGTTATTTATTTTAATTTGAAATCGGTCGCTCCCATTAAACGCTGCCAGGTGCTCCCAGAACAACCCGTGGTTCCCTTTTTAGCTCTAACAACTCCATCTTTCATGCGACAGATGCGCTTGCCGGGACCTTTCCCCAAGTAAGGCAGCGTCAGCCCCGCGTCGCTGAGCACTCCCGCAGCCAACCTGATGCTCCCACCCGCGCCAGCCCCCTCTCTGCATACCCACGCGTCCGCCACAGGGCTGGCAGCAGTGCCCAATACCCGCCCCCCCAATCCCCCCCCCCCCAAAAAAAAACCAGCCGGCAGAGCTCCAGGAAAAGACAGAGAGGATGGAGCGAGAAGAGAACGGGGAACTGGTTCTGCTCTCCACCAGCTCTCCAGCACAGGGCGGGGGCACGAGCAGCGGCGGTCTCACCCACTACCAGCTTTAATGCATCTTCTGCCGGTACCAGCAGGCAGCTCCCTACGGCTGGGGTGGACAAGAGGGTCGACAAAGAGCCCCCCTGGGGTTGGCACCCGGGCAGCCATCCTGCGGCACAGTGCAGGCTGGAGGGATTCGCACGGTTCCCCCACAGGGCTGGGAGTTTCGCCAGGAAAAGCAAGTTTATAAATAGTGCGTTTCAACATGAACAAACGAAAGCGGCAGAACTCGACAGTCAGATAAGCCAGGGGCTGAGCACCAGCCCCTCCCCAGCATCCTCCCCCACCAGGAAGGACGGTCCCTTCCCTCCGTTGCCCAGCTGGCCAGAACCATCCTTGCTCTCTAGAAACCCAGATCCGGAGGTGTCTGTGTCAGATGTGCGGTTTGGGAACACCCTCGCCGCAGCTGGTCTGGCAGCCAGAGCAAGGCAGTAGAGTTGGCTTCAAAAAGACCAGAAGCAAGGGGTATGGCCACCTGCTCCACTCAGGGGCAAGGGCAAACACAGCCCACAGCAGCTGGCTGCCCAGCCAGGGCCAAGGGCCACAAATTTCAATGTATTGCTTGAAATACGGGCCACGGGCCAGAAAGTTTCTAACTTCTCCTCCCGCCCCTGCAGAAGACAGCAGGGTGGTGAGGCTGGCACTTGAAATAGAAGTTTCATGGCATGATGCGTTACACCGAAGGGGCACATACCTGCCAGATCCTAACAACAAGCAAGACACTCAAGGGGAAAACCAGCTTTTATCTCTGCATTAAGGAGAAGAGCAGCAAGTTGTCAGATAAGAACTTGCTTCTCGTAAACACAAAACAGCAGAAAAGATACCCCTGCACCTATGGAACGAATGGGAGGACATCCCTGCTGGGGAACTACCTGCCAGATTGCAAAAGGAGGAGATCTTGATGGTAGTGCCCAAGGGAAGACATCAAGAGATGACACGTCAGAGCAGCCCCATCAGCTGTCAGCAAGAGAAGCCTCTGACAGTCCACGGAACGCATGCGATGCTCTTCATGCCACATTTGCTTACCTTGATGTAGGTGTCAAGGGCTGGGTGGACACGGTTGACTGCTAGATGGATGGACAATGGCGTAGTGAACGGGAAGGTCGCCATGACCACGTGGCTGGGAGCAGGGAAGGAGAAGATCTTGAAGCCATACTTCTGGAACCGCTTGATCTGCTCTTCCGACGGCTTTGCATCTCCCTCACTCAGGATTCGGCCTATGGCGAAGCGGCACTTCTCCGGAGACACCTGATCGAGAGGGACAGACAGATGGCATCAGAAGGAGAGAGAGGCTTAAGGCCGGCCAAAACCTCAACCTGCTGAGCATGGAGGCAGGAGACCACCATGAACCAGGGTAAATGCAATGGCCTAGCATGATCAGGCACACCAAACCAGGTGCCTGCTCCTAACCAAGAGTGATCCAGGCCCAAACTGTCCATGCTCCTCCCAGCCTAAGTCACAGCCCAGTGGGGAAGGTACTGCTCCCCTCCTTGAAGGGCAGAGGGACTTGCAGCAGAGAAGAACTAAACCCCACCAGGCTGCTCACTCGCCCCAGGTGACAGCCACTGCAGAAACTGTCTCTCCTGACCCCCCCATCAGAGACCTGACTGTTGAGATGTGCTCACCGCCATCCCCATCTGCAGGACATCCCTGCGACTCTGGGAGGGACTAAAAACAGACGTCACCACAACCTGCCCAGCTTGCCTCCATCCCACCCCCAAGGAGGTCACCCTGCAGGGGTGTCTGCCCCCAGCAGGCACCTGGACACACGACACACCAGCACGGGCCACCAGCACTAAGCCGGAGAGAAATCCAGAGGCTGCTGGGTTCCTCCTAAGCGGGCACATCCAGTCCAGCACCGTTTTAGGGGTGGGGAAACTGAGGCACATAAGACTTGCATGCAGTCACCAAGCCGTTTGTAGCAACAGAAGAGAAACACATCCCCTCCCATCCTGGACCCCAACAACATGCAAAACATAAAACATGCTCTCTTTCCAGATTTGGGGATGCCTCCCGTTAAGACAGGAGGCTGCAGGGCTCCCAGCCCAGCAAGGGGGTGCTCAAGGCTCCGCTCCCAGCAGTGAAGGCCCATGGGACTCCGGCCATCTCCAAAGCTGACCCAGGCCACAGCTTTCATTTCTGGTTTTTAACAAAATCCCACCACTCGAGTTCACATTTACCCATGGCGCTAGGCAGGAACATGGCAGGGGGCAGGAGAGCCTAGCAACTCCACCCCGCTGACCCCAATACCACCTAAGGGCACAATGTGCCTTTCTACTGCTGAGATTGGAGCCCAGCTCCCTCCTTTAACTCCAGCCTTTGTCCCCAGCAGAGCTGCTGTCCTTTCCGCCCCCAAAGAGATGCTCGAAGAAGGAGCTGGCAGGCAGAGACAAGGCTCCTTCCCCCAGGGCACACTAGCCTAAAAAAGGAGCCCAGGAAGAATAGGAGGTACAGGAGGCACCAAGGAAGGGGGCACCATCTGAGCATTCCTGCTTCCCTGCCACCTGCTCTCAAGTCTGCTGGATAACGAGACGATGTGGCGGCCAGCAACCAGGAGTAGCAGATGCACAAGCCTGGCCACCTTCTGCCAACCTCTTCTGGTGTGGGCTGGAAAATCAAAGTCTCCAAACTCCCACCACACAAGGCGGCAAAACTCACCAGGACCTGCTAGGATGCCCGACAGTGGCAGCGAGACAGTCGGACACCCTGCAGGCGTCGGCATCACAAAGCTCTCACAGGGATGATGGGAGGCAGAGAGGGTGCACACAAGGCCAGCGTGTTACCATTTCCCATCCCCATGTGCCCGCCAAGAGGATCTCCGCTCTGCTCTCCCCAATCTCATCCCTAACTTTGCCTGTGCTAAAGCTCAGCAACGTCTCCTCCTGCAGCGTAACTACCCCACACCGCACTCCTCGCCCTCCCTTTCCCTTAAACACCGTTTAATGTTGCACAGCAGGACCATCCCAGAGGGGAAACACAAGCAGATGTAAATAGGAAGGAAGAAAACAGACTGTCAGAAGCAGCAGCAGCCATCAGGCTGGGGACTGGCGTGCCTACGGCTCGCTCTTGCCCTCCTGTGCTGCAAGAGGGAGCTGCAGACAGGGCTGTGCCGAGCATCGCTGCTTTGGGGCAGGGAGGGAGCAGCAGATCCACCCCAAAGACAGCAAGAGGCAGCAGTAAAAGGCATCTATGGGGAAAGGCCCAGATGAAGCAAGGAGATAAGGGAAATCTAGATAAAATTCCTTTAAACACACAATCACCATTTACATTCTGAGCAAAGACAGTTCACTCCCAGTCCCAGAGCAACTGATGGAAAGACCGAGCTGCCAGAACAGGCAGCACCGCTCAGGCCAGGTGCGTCTGCTTCCTCCCTTCTCCTTTTAACTTTCTTTTTCATAGCGTGCAGCCCCACAGGCACTTTCCCAAGGGCAGCAGCAAGGCAGATTTGCCTCCTCCCCCCTGGCAAAGGAAGGAAATACTCCAGTTAAAACCAGCCTTTCCCCAGTAAATTTGTCCTTTCGCGGTGAGCATGTGCTGATCAAAGCCTCTGCTCCCCCAAGTGCCCTGATAGAGAAGTTTTGGAAATTAGTAGTTAACCTATTTGGCAGTTTTGCCGATGGGAGCAAAACCCATTCCTGCACTCAGAGGGTGTTTTGGCCTCATCCATCCAATGCTTGGGCACAGGCTGGTCGCTGAGCACACAAGGACTGCAGGCAAAAGGCCCTAGCACATGCCTACAGCTAAATGTGAGCAGAAGCGCTTGGCTGGAGCTGAGCACAAACCCGCCCGCCACATCCAGTCCTTGCTGAGGAGTTATTTTTGTTCCTGCCAGAGGTGGGAGAAGGAGGGAGAAGTCCTCTGGGCTGCTAAATATTAAATAAAAAGGAAAAAGAAAAAAAAAAGGGCAAATTAATATTAATTTTGTCCATTAACACACATAAAACGTTGCTGGCAGTGGTTCGGCAGCACTCAGGGAGCATCCTTGTGTGAACGCCAGAGAGCCAGGAGCCAGCGGGGAGCCACAGCGATGACAGTGACAGTGGCCACCCCGAGGCCCGGCATGACCCTGAGGCAGCCCACATGCTCCAGGCCACGGGGCTCCCCCTGGCCCCACTCCCAGCTGAGAGCCAGCACACGGCCGCTGGTCTCCAGCTCTGGCATCCCCGTCCTCTCTCCTAGCAAGAGCCTCCTTTGGCCACGACTCCGCCAGCACAGCAAATGCCACAGTGGCACCTGACGGTCATCAGCCCTGTCCTGCTGCAGCACCAGGGCCACCAAACCCCCCAGGAGCCAGCAGCCGAGACCTGGGCTCAACGCGGCTGTTTGGCCAGAGCCCACCGGCGCTCAGCCAGGGACACCACGGGACACAGCGGGCAGAGAGCACGTTCTGCTGCCTGATGACAAAAGGTCTATTTTTGGTGACAAGTCAACATCCGCGGTGGGTGGCCAGCTCCAGGCAGACCAGCCTCTGCCAGAGGGTGCTTCACCGAGGTCAGGAGAGCACTGAGAATGAGGAGGAAGAGGAGGAGGTCATCTCTTCCTCCCAGGGGAAAGGCAGCCTAGGTGACCAATCTCACCCCGCTGGACCTCCAGGAACGAGGAGCCAGCAGCACACACTATCTCCCGTGCCATCATGGCTACAGCGGGTACAAGCACACAGGGGCACCCCACGGGACGCTGGGGTGCTCAGTGCCTGAGCCAGCATGCGAAGCACAAGCATTGCAGCCCCGCGCCAAGCAACCCACCCAAAACTGGTCCCTTCTTCACCTGCCTGGAGGCAAGGCAGCCCTCTGCCCATCCTGCCCAAGGACATCCTCACTCCCAGCACCCTGCCTGGCCTGGCCTGCCCATTGGTGAGATGTGGATCTCTGCGGGAACCAATTCAGGAGCCACAGATCAGCCCATGGAAGGTCCCACCAGCACCCTGGCTGCTCCGGCAGACCCAGGTCTGACAGTGTGCTCATGGGTGTCAGGTGAGAGGAGGCTCCTGCCACCGTGCAGAGCCCCAGGCACCACAGCTACATCCTGCATGGCCCCGCTGTACCCCAGCCACCACAGCACCAATGGAGGCAGGAGGCTTGGGCCGATGTCATGAGCAAAGGCAGCCCTTCCAGAGAAGGGCAAGTCTGGGGGGCTGCCTGCCAAGCCTTTGAGGGCACGTTAGGCTCCCATCACAAAAGCCAACTGCACGGCCTCCAGAGCTTGGGACACCTGGTCGCAGAGAGGCATTATAGGCTTTGTCGGTCCCCAAGAGCTTCCAGCACGCTCCAGGCTCACTCCACACACGTGCAGTGCCCAGAGCCTTCGCTGTGCCCATCCTGAGCACCACTTGTCCAGCAGGCTCCAAGAGGGAGGCAATTCCCCTGCCCAGCATCACCACCAGGATCTCCCAGCCTGACCCACAGACTTGGGGCCATGCACCCTCCAAAACATCTAGAGACCCACGTGAACTCACTATCATCCTTTGCGAGGGCCCCACCATGGATTGTAACTCCCCACAGTATCCCACCCTGTGCAAGGAGCTCCCCTCGCACACCAGCTGAAGGGACTTGCACCCCACGCCGGATCAGTGGCCAGTCCGTGGGCAAGCAAGTACAGACCCCTCAGCAGCGGGGGGAAAGAGGGCCTCCAGATCCAGAAGCATGCTCCAGTCCAGGCTGGGCACTAGCTGGGCCACCAGGCAGAGGTCCTGGTGAGCACTGACCACAGCAGGCCAAGAGCTGCCTCCATCCACTGAGCCCTGCATCAAAAGAAATCTCCCCCAGTCACCGACACCAAGACAGGCCTCCTTGGCCACCAGGCGCCATTCAGCCATGCTGGCAGAGAAGGTCTTCCCCTTCCGAGAGACCTGACTGCAAAAGGAGAATCAGCTGGCTTCCAAAACCCTGGATAGCCACTGGAGACCCAGAGACAAGGTTTGCAGCCCCACTGCGTGCTCTAAGCGCAGGGTGAGGGTAAAGGTGCAACAGCTGCAGGAAGAGGAGAAAAGAGACAGGACCAGAAAGAAGAGGCAGCTTCATCCTGCATGGGCAACCCAACTTTCCAGGGTCATGTACGAGCCACTCTTTCCCAGCCTCACCTGGTGCTGCCAGGGAAAGCACACCCCGTGCCAGCCACGGCAGGAGTCACCACAAATATCCTTATCAGTATCTGTGGGCCACAGCAGTACAAGCTTTCACTAGCCCACGCTTCAGCAGAGAGGCAAGGCATGGCACCCAAGCAGAAGAGATCTGCAGGACAACCACAGACATGTCCACATCGTGTCCCTAGAGCAGGGCAGCACCAAGCACAGACTTTGAGCCCTCCCGACAGCATCTATTGGAGCCCTCCCGACAGCATCTATTGCCCCGCTCCGCCCCCAGAGAGGCCAGGGGAAGAACCAGCAGCACCAGGGTTCTCAACTCCAGAAGAGGACCTCGACACAAAGACACAAATTAGTGGCAGGGGAATTGGCCACTCTGACCATGTGGGCCCTAGCACACCAGCCACTCCCCATGGCTCCCATCCCTCACCCACTCCAAACACAACACTTCTTGCAGACAAGTGTCCAAGTGTGTCTAGTCAAACCCTGCCTCTGCCAGGCTCATCCCTGGGGTGAAGTCCTCTTTGCCACCCTCCTTCCCAGGCCAGGAAGAGGCACTGCAGGGTGTCTCTTCTCTGCCTCCCATGATCCAGAAGCAAAAACTAGAAGGTAAAGGTAAGTCAGCTCATCACAGGATACAAAGACACAAGGTGGTTGAGCCCACCAAGCTCTGCTGAGCACAGTCAGCTCAGTGTTTTCTTGCCTCTGATATCTTCCTGCCACAGTGCTCCAAGAAGCCACTCAGCACAACATTTTCATAGCCAAGTTCCCTCTAAGCAGGTCCAACCCTTGGGAGCACTATCTTGCAAGCAACGAAACAGGGGCAGGTACTATGCGGCCCATGAGGGTTCCTAAAGCAGGGCCAGTCACCCCCAGAGCAGAAGCACTGGGCGAGAGCTATCAGCCCAAGCACAGTGCCCCGCGCCAGCCCCCAGCACACGTGCCCAAGCACACACACAGGGCTGCTGGCCACCCTGCTGTCCCTCCCCCCCCAGCATTCCTCCACGGTCACACTAGCTACTGCAGAATTACTGGGGAGCCAGGCTGTCTGCGACGGACAAATGCCCACATGCCGTTATCTGGCGACCCCAGTGCCACCGAGCATCAGCAGCCAGGCTCCTCACCCCCCAGCAAGTTCTGGTGCACTTTTGTTTGCTCCTTGTCCTGGACCATACCCGCAGGAGTACTTAGCTCTGGCCGGCAGCCGTCAGGCAGTGCACCTTCTGCTCACCTCTCAGCCTGAAGAGCATCATGGAGTAACTGTTTCATCAGACAGGAGCCCTCAGCACGCATCACCTGAGGCTTCAGTAAGAACTCTCAGGGGATGAAAGAACTACAGGGAACCTCAGAAACACATGAGAGCACTAGAAACAACACAAGGAGCATGGATGAGGACAGAGCAAGCTGAAGAGACCATCTGCTTTCAACCACAGAGCTGCAAGTCCAGAAGGAGCCTTGGCTGCACTTCCTGCAGCGAGGGGATCTGCCAAGGAATGCCTCACCTCGGGGTCGTGAACATTGGCCTCTGCTCCATAACCAGACCCATTATCCTCTTGATAACTTGTTCAGCAGGAGCTATCAGAAGATAGCAAGCTTTGCTCACCCAATGCCTAGTTAGGGTTATCCAAGAAACCATCTGCTTTCAGGTGTCCTTCCCCACAGAGCAACCTCTGCAGATCTGTGAGACCTTGTGAACCCCAGTGCTCATCCACAGAGGATGAGCTGCAAGTGCCTGAAATACAGTCAGGGATCATTCCGAGCCAGGAACCCAGGTGCTGACCACGAGAGCTTGTCAGCCCCACCAGGCACACCTTACCGTGTGAGGGTTGTCGTAGTAGACACCGATGGAACAGAGCTTTGAAGAGATGCTGCAGCCATCCGTGAAGAGCTGCCCGGATTCGCCATACGGGCCTACCCTGAACTTGTAGGCCAGCGTGATGTTGCTGACAGGCGGGGAGCCAGCACTCACAACCACCTCCGTGAAGAGCCCCGAGTAGACAACGAAACCGAAGACAGTCAGCAGCAGCAGCACGACCAGCGCCGCGATCAGCCCGAGGAGCACCCAGTCGGACATGATGGACGCTTGGTGCTCCATGCTTCCTGATGCCCTAGCAGCAAGAGGAGAGAAGAAAAAGGAGGGGAGTTAAGCTAGCACTTGGACAAGCAATCACTCTCAGAGCTATCTGCAGCAAAGCACATCCACTTCCAATTCCTCTTACGTGTGAAGCTTAAAGACAGTGGAAACCCGCCCGAAACCTCCTGTATATTAGTCCCATGTTGCATCAGCCTGTTTCAATTGGTCACCAGGTACAAATTATACTGCTCAGCACCTCTTGGGAATGAGGTGGTTATGGGGGGGGGACGGAGAAGCACTGTCCCCATCTCCCCAGAACCAGCCACACCGCTCACGTCCAGCCTTGCATCCAGGAGAGACCGAAAACCACCGCGGGAGCTTGCATCACCCAACAGATAGACAGCACTGCGCTAAGGATCAGGGGACCATAATCAAATAATTTCTCATTTATAGATACCAGACCCAACACTGTGACCAGGGCAGCCCCTTTGTCAAAAAGTCTAGAAGCCCAGGCCTTTAATGACCCAAATGAGGACCATGCCGGTTCAGAGCTGAGCCCTGCATCCAGATCCAAGCACCCAGAGAGGCTCAGAGGAAGCTGAAGACCCAGCTAGAAAAAGCATCCCCAACATGCTCACATGCAATGAATTACCGGTATTCCTTTTAGATGGCTTTTTTTTACCTAAAAGAGTTTTTATAACCCCAACCAAGGCTTCCTGTTTTGTTTGGCGTCCTTTCTCTCTCGCACTGACTGCAGGACACAGGAGTCTGGAAAACACCTCCTGCTCGTTTTCACCCACCAAGCGCAACCACTCTGGGGAGTTGCAACCCAAACCATTGCAGGAGAGTTGTTTGTGTTTTAGTCTCCCTTGAAACACAGCTCTGTCACAAGGACTGTCTGCAATGCTCCCCTGGGACATTCATAGGAGCCAGGTTTAAAAGCGAAGGTTGAAGTAAACAATTCACCTTTCCCTCTGTGTTATAAACAGACTTTGTCCAAAAAAGTTGTTCACAGCAGCTGCTGCTTGCTTGGTTTCATGGTGAGAGAAAAGCCACATCCTGGTAGGAACGGCAGGCAGCTCTGCTCTGCTCGGCCCCAGTGAGCAGGGGTGTAGCAAAACCAAGCCCTGCAGAGCCGGCACCACCGGCCACACTCTCGGTGCTGTGGCAGCGCCAGGCCGGGCACCGTCTCACACCATGGCCCTACTCACCTGAAAAAACAGCTCAGCCCAGAAACGGTTCACGACATCTGATCCACCGGGGTGAGGGATCTGTGGCGCTGCAGCAGGAAAAAATAATTATCATTGCTTCCTTTCTAACTCACGAGGCCGAAAGCAAAACAGAGTCACAGCAAAACACCCGAAAGGCATCCGGTCGCCTCGGACCTGCTCCCCAGAGGAGAGACGTCCCGAGGAGCACCTTCTCCTGCAGGACCCCAAAGGCCAAGATTTCTTCCCAGAACTCTGCGGGTAAAAACACGGGGACCAAGAAACACAGAGATTGGAAAGCAATGGCGAAGGAGGACGACATCCTGCAGCCGCCTCTGCTGGCGTGCCCCACCCCGGGCCGTCCCCGCTCCGCTCCCCTGGCTCCCCCGACACCTGAGCCGTGCCCGGTGCTGCTCCTGGGTGACCTCGGAGCCGAGCACTCCCAGACACACAGCTTGGCTAAAGCTATACATCCATCCTGATTCCCAGCAGTGCCTTGCCTCCTCCCTATAACCAGATTTATTACTTATAAGTCCCCCCTATAACACTGATTTATTACTTATAAATCACAGTTTTGGTGATTCTCCGTGAGCTGCCAGTCCAACACCCAGCCCGCGGGCCTGAAGACGGCCGACCCCAGAGAAGGGGGTATTTTTGGCTATTCTTCCCAGCTCCCGTGGCTCGTTCCCCGCCGGCGGCGGGCACAGTGGGTTTCCCACCTGCCCTCCTCACGGGCAGCGGGAGCAGAGCGTGCCCGGCCCGGAGGCCGTTCCCCCCCCGGTTCCCGCGTCCGGGCGGAGGGGAGGGTTTGACCCGAGCTGCCCCAACAAGTGCCGGCGGCGGGCGGCACCCGGCCTGCCTGCCAGGAGGCGCAGCTCTCGGCCCTGCCTGGCTGCAGGCAGGCGGCAGGCAGCACCCTCAGCGCCGGCTGCAACCCCCGCCACCGGCCTGGCCGCCGGAGCGGGGAGGGACCCGCCGACCCGCCGCCGGGCCCAGCCGGCGCTGCCCGGCTCCCAGCAGGCCGCGGCCTGAGGGGACCGGAGCGAAGCGGCGCTGGCCTGCGCGGCCCCCGCCGCCGCCGCCCCGCAGAGACCGCCCGCCCCGGTGACGGCCGGGGGGATCCCGGCGCCCCCCTCCTCTCCTCTCCTCACCCGGGGCTCGCCGGTGACGGCCGGGCCGGAGCGATCCCGGCGCCTCGCTCGCCCCGCCCCGCCCCGCTCGCGCGGGGCCGCCGGGCCCGCCCCGGCTCCGGCAGGCGGCGGCTGCGCGCGGGGGGAAGCACGGGGCGCGCGCGCGGCCGCCGGCAAGGGGCGGGGCCGGCGGGCGGGGCGGGGCGGGGGGCTGTGCCACTGGCGGAGGAAGAGGGGCGGGGCTTCCGGCGGGGGGCGGAGCTTCCTGCGGGGACAGGGGCGCCCCCAGCGGTTCGCTCTCCCCTGCTCGGGCAGCGGAAGCGGGAGCGCCCTGCCGAGGAGAGCGCCCCCTGGCGGGCGGGCGGCAGCAGGGCCCACCCCCGCCGAGCGGGTCCGGCGGCCGCGTCCCTCCCGGGCGGTGCGGCGGGGCCCGGCGGGGCCCGGCACAGCTCCCGGCTGCCTCCCGGCCCTTCTCAGGGCCTCCCTGCCACGCGTCACCCCCGGCCCTGCGGCCCACAGCCCAGGAGGCCCTCACTGCACCGCGCAGGAGGGCCGTGGGTGCAGGGCCTGCAGGCCCGGGGACCAGCTTGCCCCCGAGCCCCTGTGGTAAGGACGCCTCTCCCCTCACAGCCAGCTCTCCGTCCAAGATCCTGCTGGATGTGAACAATGGACGACGATGTTGCGTCCTCCAGTTCCCCTGCGGTGGGGCTGTGGCAGCTCGGCACGTGTCCCGGCTGAATGACCCCTGAGCTGCTGGCTCCGTAACAGCCGGAGCCTCCGGTTAATGAGCTCCTTCCCTCGGGCGCTGGACAAACAGGTGCCACCATGCTAGAGGACGCACCAGCGTCATAGCCCTGACCACAAGGCCTGGCCGGTCGGGGCAGTGGGCAGAGCTGCTCTTCAGTGCCAGGACCCTTCGTACCAAACCTAAAGAGGGTTTTGAGCAGCCGCTCACAGGTCGCTGCAGGCTGGGGCTGTTGCAACCTGGCAGAAACAGCTTGGCTTCTGCCCATGTTTGGGCTTTCCCATTGTCCAGCTGGAAGGAAAACCAGCGAGATAGCTCGGCAGACATGGACAGCACTAGCCAACAAGGGGGAGCACCAGGAAAGAAAGAATTAGACATTTGTTTCATTCAAGGGTTTGGGGGCTTTGGCCAGATGTTTTTGGCTTGTTTGTCCTTCCCTCAGCCCGATGCAGGTTTGGGGCTCTCCCCACCAGCGGCCAGGAGCCTGACTGCTTTCTATTCCATCAGCTGGGCTTTATCACCCGGAGGGGAACCACATTAACTAGTTGCTGAAGACCCACAAAGCTTCAGCCAGCACAGGAGCTGGTCAGGAGCACCATCATCTTGCACGCCCCTCACCGCCCCAAGCTCTGATGTGCTTGGACAACTTGGGTCATAAGGCGGCTTCACAGCCCTCTCCCACCTCATGATACCTTTGGGAGCATGCCCTGTCCTGCAGCTCCCCAGCAGAGCACGCAGCACCACGGAGCACCGGTGCTCAGCCTGCAGCCTTTGCCGCTTCTCAGAGAACTCCTCAGGTCCCCATTTCTTTTCAAGGAATGGGACCAAGCACAGTACCTGAGAGGAGCAAGCAGTCTTCCCCACCTCCTGCTCCGCCTTCAAGAGAGACATGCTAGAAGGGCCCAGACATAATTCCCATCCTCCTTTTTTTCCCCCTGTATAAAAGCAACCTTCACACCTCTCTCTTTACACCAAGCTTTCTCCAGACTCTTCAACCCTCTTAGTAGTGAAAGTTTGCTCTCCGCTGGTACACCCCATAACCTGCCCGCCCGAGCCACCTCCAGATGCAGCAACAAGAAGCAGTGGAGTTTGCTGCTGTCTCTCCTGCTGTGGTTTCACATCCATTTCCCATACGTCCCAACCCCCTTCACGAGGCCTGTTTGCAGAGGCGGTTCCAGGCACTGCTTTTCACCGATGTGAAGCTGAAGAGCTTATTTATGAACAGTAGTTTGAAATACTGTAATACTTGCCTTTCTGCAGCAGCTTCCTAGTGAGGATCTCAAGGCTTTCTGTAAAGTAGAATTAGTTAAATCTCAGAGGCCCTCCTTGTATTTGGCGTTACAGGTCTCTTGCAGCTGGAAGAAAATATTTCAGCTTGGTTACGTGTCTCGCCTGGAGCCATGCAGTGAATCACTGGCAGGAAGAGGAACAGAACTCAAAAGCCCTTTAACTGCCAGCTCTGGCTATCAGACGCTTCTCTTTCCTCCAGCCTTGGAGTTATTTAAGTCAGCACACATTTAATACTTAACACACGTTTTCCCATTACAACAGCAAACACTAAAATTTGTGTCTCATTTAACAGCTTCATGCCTTCACTCTGAAACAGTACATCAAGAAGAGCTGAGGCAGAAGGATGTAAAACATGCGCTCTCTGGCAGGCTCCCCTGTCGTCCTCACCCGCTCAGCACTGCTCAGCCGCATCGCACACCCACCACTGGCGTCTGACGGTGTCAGCCAGCCGGGCCAGCTCTCCAGCAGGGGTGCTGGGTGTCCGGTTATGGCAGACACTTGGTCTCAGCAGACTTGTTTGGGCCGTGCTGGGCCCCACACGTCTCTGATGCGGTACGCAGACCAGCCCATTCTCATTTCAATTCTCTCTTAGTGGCAGACAGAAATGGAGGTGGGTTGTGAGCAGGAGCAGATGTGGGCAAGCTGGCCTTGCACAGTCCCCCCTGTCAGGCTCCGGGCAACATTTATCCATCGACCTTAGCCGCTGTAGGGAGAGACTCTGGCTTCATCCCAGCAGTAGCAGTCAATGATGATGCTCAACAGGGCAGTCACCGCACCCCACTCCCCCAGTGCTCCACATCGTCTCAGCGGGGCACGCGGTACCTGTGCCAGAGCACTCAGCTCAGCCTGTGGCCCAGACCCTGGCTTCCCAGTTCTGCTCTCACCTGCTGGACCCTCCATCCTCTGCTCCCATGACCCAGCAAGGTGTGCTGTTGTCCTTCCTCTCTCAGTTGCCCTGGGTGCCTTTATCTGCTGGAGAAGGTCAGCTGAGCTTCGTGAAGTTCCCTTTGGATGCCCCGTAAGCAAATAGATGCGGTAAGGATGCTTATCACCTTGGGAACATGGCAAAACACAAACAACTGACTAACTCAGCATGGAAATACCCTCCCTAGAGGGGCAGGCAAGAGACCAGAAGAGAGTGCACAGCTCTGGGGAATTTCCATCAGCACCGACACAGACAGGCTCCACTCCGAAGTCCTTCCTGGCTGCCCGTAACACGGCAACTCCACGTTACCATTGATGAACCAAGACCAGCACTCAGTCCCTTACAAACAAGGGAGACTGGCAGTTGTGGGAATAACTGGAAGGAAGGCAGCATAGGCACCTGGAAAATGCTCACCTGGTGGGCAGGAGGCTGCCTGCAGAGGTGGAGCTGGAGGCCAGGGACTGTTTCTCAAAGAAGCCCAAAGTGACATTCCTCAGAGCAAGATGCATGACCAAATGGCGCAGAGGTCCCACACACCCACACATCGTGATGTGCAGTTTGGCCCATGCCTGCCCCACAAGGCAGGCGCCATGTCCCAGGACCTGCGTGTCCCCGCTCCAGCCATCCTGCTGTCAGAGGATGTCCTCCCACCACCCTGCCACCTGCCCATGCTGCTGGGACCCTCTCGGAAACCTTCCCCGTTTTTATCGCCTGCCCAATCCACCCCACACTGGGAACTGGAGAAGTCCTCTCCAGAGGAAAGGCACTGTGGAGGACAGGGGCTGCGCTGGCAGAGCTCAGCAGGGCAGGGGGCAGGACTGGGCTGTGTGGTCAGGGTGAGCTATTCCAGTGCTGCTCAGTCCAGCGAGCCAGGACCAGACCGTGGCTCAGTATTTAAGCCAGGAAGGTTTTGGCCGCTAGCCTCCTGAAGCGCAGGGTTAGTGTCACTGGCAGGGTTAGGGTGTTGGGAGCAGGAGGTTCTCCGGAAATCGTCCCCAAAGGCTACACAGGACAGCACAGGTGTTTACCCCTCCACATAATGCCTTCCACTTTCTTATCACCCACCATCGGCACCGTAAACTTTTAATATTTGCCACTGTGGAGCTTCTTGTACCGATCGATAAATTTTCTAAAATATTCATTTGTTGAAATGAAACTGCTGTCGATGGGAAAACCTCGATAGGAGACTAGGAAGGGCTCACACAAGCAAACACACACATCCTGGCATTCTGCGAGAGCCACGTGTGTGAAAGACAAACAGCGTGAGGAGCCCGGCGGCACTTCAGCCCTTCACCTTTTGGTGCCTCCGCTAATGCGAAAGAGGAGATGCACTGAAGGATTAACTATTGATCTGTTGTTTTGCACTCAGATTTAAATTCATTTCCCACTGCATTCTTCTACATTTTTCTTGTGACAGGAATTCAAAATTTACAGTGTTACAGAGTAAGAAAAGAAAAGGCATTTATGTCTTTTCAGACAAATTAAAAGTGTTAAGAAATATGCAAATTAGTCTTATGATTAACTGTCTACTTAGGCCACAAATGCTAAATAGCAAACTATTTTCCTCCTGGATCTATTAGCAAAAATGGTCTTGTAATTAAGTTTTTTAAGTTATGGAATGAACTTTTCAGGCAGGCACGTAACCTTCCCTACCTCCTGCCTTCTGAAACCAGAAGGGTCAAGTTTAGATTCTTGTCTTGTGTTCAGATCCCAGTCCTGAACCATACAAACCTGGATGGGGTAGGATCCACTCGCTAAATCAAAACTCAAGCCACCAAACCAAACAGAACGGACTGCAGTGATGGACAAAACACTCAGTAATGCCTGCACGGTGTCTTGAGCAGCAAAGACTTACAGCGGCAGGACAAGGAGGAATTTCCAGTTTGGAGACCAGTCCTTTCCAGTCTGATGCATGGCATCCTATGATTTCTTAATAAATTTACCATGTGCTACCTTTAAGATAACCAGGCTCCTCGCTCCTGTAAACAGCTTTTCCAAACACTTCATTTGGAGAGATGGGGGTCCATAGAAGGTTCTCAATCCACTTTTATTTAGAACTAGTGTGTACCTGTCTCATGTGTATATTCACCAGACACCAGTCTCTGGTGAGTTTTATTACTTGAGGGGGAAACATCTCATTATGGCTTTCATTTTGCTGGGACAAACAAATAAATAAATAAATAAACCCCTGCGTTCTTACAAATCACGCTCCATTCCCCTTTTCTACACCTATCCCATTTTGACTTAATATTTTAGAATAGGAATGCATAGAATTAGACAGATTACTCCAGGTATTCTGCCAGGCCCTTTGTCTTAATCCTGACTTCTGTCACAGGGAATTTCCATGGATACTACAAGCAAACTTCCATGAAGTTATGGAAGAAAAACTTGTGTAGGTTGTAGCCTATGAGCTCCTCCTTTTGCTACTGAAGCACTGAACAGCAGATTAGAATTCTGCACCTCTGATTATCAGCTATTTAGTGAGATACTAAGGTGGGTTTTATTTAACAAATTGTGATGGAGCTTTCATCTCTTCCTTTCAGATGTCACATCACTTCTGGTGGCTACTGTGAATGATAAGCAGTCATTCAGACTCCCCTCCCCAAAGCCAGCAATCGCATTTGTACATTGCTTTGATTTTTTGTGAATAAAAGATCACTTACGAGTCTGGAGGGATGCATTGTTCATCTTTGAACTCCCCTGAAAATAATTTTAAACCGTTTATAGCTCCAGTCGTTTGGAACTAGGGTGTGCAACTTTGACTCAGGACCAAACAGGTCTGGTCAAATTCCTCCCGTGATGCCAAGCAGGGGCCAGTGCTCAGAAGGGATCTCTTCTCTGCAGCCGTGTTCTGTTCTCCCTAATTGGTAGTGATGCTTCTCACAGATGTTTGTGTTCAATCCAGAGGGGAATATCTCCCTTTACCTGCGCTGTGAATATTTGTACCTCCTACTGCAGTATGTCACACACACACGAAGAACAGGGCTATACACATCTTTTTCTGGTGAAAAATGTATTTTATAGGGACATTTGCATTGAAATATTCTCTTAATTTCTCCTTCTGTGGCATGCCTTCAACTTTCATTGTCTTAGCGGCGATTGTGTATTTCCTTCTTCATCCTGATTATGATCTTATATTGTCTTTGAGCTACAGAAGAATACACATCTACAAACCAGGCTTTTCTGTCTCTTTATTTTAATCTCCTCTCTTGTATGTGAAATCTAGATTAAGTTTAGATTTTTTGCTTGCTGAAAACATGAGATATTTTACCCAATGTTCTTCCATTTTCCATCCAGACAGGAACAAGAAGGAAAGCACAAACATGCTACGCTCTGTCTTTCTGGGTTTGCAAACTGTGCTTGCACAAGGTGCTGGGCTTAATGCGGTCTTGTCAACAAGCTCATTCTCTACAGCAAGTGACACTTTAGACTGTCATCCAGCATCTTTAATGAGGGATCCCCTGAAAGGCTTCAGGGATTTCAACAGGATTTTAAGAGCCTTACACAACTGTACTCTAAGCAGAGAGGAGCTGATGTTCCAAAAGCAAAGCAGCCCAGTGGTAATGACACCAACAGAGCTTTCATGTCAATGGTTCTCCTTTAGTTTTACAAGAGTGACTGCAGAAGGAACAACAAACATGAACGTTTGTCCCAACCTAAATTGCTAGCTTCAAAACCAGAAAATTAATTTCTTATAGCCATATTGTGCTCCTGTTTTTAATGCACACGTGTAAATAGCGCTTTCAAAAACCTCTCTGGCAGCTGTGTAAAGAATTACATTACAATGACAACTCCAAATTTAAAGTTGAAAGACATTTTTGTTTTAAGATTTTCACCTCCTTCCTGGCAAAAAACTGTCTTGAAAAAATAATTCCCAAGCCTCTTCCAACTAAGGAACATCTGTGGGGATCTGTTCTTCCAAAAGAGCTCCAGAAGGGGCTCTTCCAAAAGGGCTTTCAGTAGCCCTGATTATTTATACTCTCATATTTCCCTTTCTTTTCCTACTACCTCATGCTGTAGTGGACACACCATTCATAACAAAAGCTATTAAACACAGGTGATTTCTGACATTGTTCCTCATCAACATGACCCCCCTTCCATCCTACAAGTGTCACTGCCTATCATCGCACTACCACCCACCACAAGTGCGCTTCTCCCAGATTATCAGCTTGCAGAGGTGGTGGAAACATTTCCCGCTGCACTCAAACCTCCAAGTTTTAAGCCCAATCTGGTTCCTCTCAGTTTACAACCAGGTCAGGCCAGGCCACCTGCAGGCAGAGCAGGGTGCACCGCTCCTGTTGCAACGATGGCTTCGGTTCAAACTGGACCACATCTAAGCCCACCACTGCAGCTCTGCTGTGGTGCCACCACAGAAGAGCTTGTCTCAGCTGACCTGATTTCTTCAGGAGACCTGAACTGGCTCTTGTGGCTGCTCTTCTTGCCTTGACTAGACAGCTTGAACTGCTAACACTGACATAGGCTTAACTTTGCAGCAACAGAGCACAGAAGTGCAAATCCCATCCCCAGTGATGCCAAGTATGCCATAGCGAGAACGGAAACCATTTAAAGGGAGATCCAGGAATATTTTAAATCGTATAGTTTATTCAGCTATAATGCCAAATGTGATCCGCATCTGAATTTTGAGTGCAGAGCCCTGCCACCAGCATGGGGGAGGAGACAGAAGAGAGTGTCACAACAAAGTGTTGCAGTGTTCTTATCTTTTTATTGCACTTTTTATTGCTGCTGTGGAAGAGAGGATAATGCATGAGAAACCCTTGCACTGAACCAGAACAGCAGTGACCACTAGAAATTGCATTCCCCTCCTCTGCATCATACAGCTTCACCCCTCTCCCCTCCTTGCCTTGGTCAGGCTCAATCTCAGTGCCTTCATTTCCCGAGGGTAAAAGCACACGCACACAATTTCTCTGGCTTGCTCCTAAGCAACAGTGTTTGATGAGGAGTCTGAGCCCCTCCAGATGCAGCTGATCTTGGTCCCAACTCCGCTTTGGGCAACGCATTGCCAGTGGGTCAAGGGAAGTGATCCTTCCCCTTGACTCAGCACTGGTGAGGCCACGCCTGGAGTGCTGGGTCCAGTTCTGGGCTCCCCAGTACAAGAGAGACATGGACATGCTGGAGAGAGTCCAGTGAAGGGCCACTAAGGTTATTAAGGGACTGGAGCATCTCTCCTATGAGGAGAGGCTGAGAGAGCTGGGATTGTTCAGACTGGAGAAGGCTCAGGGAGATCCTACCAATGTATATAAACACCTGAAGGGAGGGTGCAAAGAGGATGGAGCCAGGTTCTTTTCAGTGGTACCCAGTGACAGGACAAGGGGCAATGGGCACAAATTGAAACACAGGAGGTTCCCTCTGTACATCAAGAAACACTTTTTACTGTGAAGGTGACCAAGCGCTGGCACAGGTTGCTCAGGGAGGTTGTGGAGTCTTCATCCTTGGAGATATTCAAAAGCCGCCTGGACACAGTCCTGGAAAATCAGCTCTGGGTGACACTGCTGGAGCAGGGGGTTGGACAAGATGACCTCCAGAGGTCCCTTCCCACTTCAACCAGTCTGTAATTCTGAACTGGAGACCTCCATACAAGATACCTGCGCTCTTCAGGGATGAGACCAGTAACAACAACGAGACTCAAACAAGCTACTGCCCATCTAGCTGCATGAGCTGGGACTGCCATCAACTCAATGACTTTTAGGTAGACCATGGATGTAGGTTATGGTGCAGCTGTGTTGGTTCCAGTTGAGTCACAAAGGCCCCTCCAGGCCAAAATTCTCAGTAGGCACATATTCTATTTTAGGCTAAGGTAAACCATGCCTCAGTTTCATCTCTGCCTTTCTACGCCAGGAATACAGACAACTAACTCAGGCACAGATATCTAAGGAAAATGGAGAGAATTCCACTCATTTTGGTGACTGCTGGAAAAAATCTGCCTGGGGTGCAGATCATGGCTCAGAATTGCTGGGTTTTGTTGCAGTCTCAATAGACAAAGCTGGAAAAGGGTAAAGACCGAGATGCAGCCCAGAGGAAAGAGAGAGGAGCAATGGTGGACAAATGTGTCACAGGTTGTAACAAGTATTTTGTGACACTTGAGTGCAAAAAAGCCCGAGCATAATGGACCAATCGAGCAGAAAGCATGTAAACTGCTAAAGCACATTGTCTGCTGAAAGTTGGCAGTTTTTCTGACCAGGCCGTTTTTCAGAAACTGCTGCTCTCATCTGTGAAGTCAGAAATTGAGTTGAGGTTAATCTCCAAATAACAAAATGATATTTTGTCTCAATGTTGCATATTTTGTCGTGGCTTTTGCAGGTAAATCAATTTCCCAAGATTTTAGAAGTTTATGAGGCGGTTCTGAGATTTAACTGGTCCTTGCTGCCATTTAGGGGTCAGTCTAGCCACATCTGAGCTAGCCTTACAGAGTCCCTCTGAAGTTCCAAGAGAGCAGGAGGGTCTTCAGCCCTGGGATACGGCCTTACTAAGTGCATTGAAATGCTAGAGGTACACAGTGGTAGCAGTTAACTTGGGGCCGTTCACCACACACATGACATCCAGTTTGCTCCCCCTTGCCCCAAGCACATCCCCTCCATTTTTCTCTGTTTACTCCAGTACCAGCAAATGTCCTATTTTTGTGAAGAAATGCAACACTGTGCACAGGCTGGCGAGGGCCAGTGATACACATCCCACAGGGACTTGTGCCAAAACTCAGAAGCCTAAAAGCAAGCCTTTTTCCCATTTAACTACAAAACCTTTGCTCCTCCCATACAAGAGGGGAAGTCTTATGCCTCTGCAGTATTTGCTCCTGCACCTTTTGCCTCTTGTCCAAAAAAAAAAAAACCAACCAGAGAACACAAAAGGATTGCATTAAGTATATCACTGGGAAAAGACATTTTTTCCAGATAGATACAGCCCTTCCTGAGCTACTGAAGCTAAATTACTCTTTAAAAAACCTCAGCACGAAATGGAGAGATTAAGTCCCAAGTTTATGCCTTGATTTTTCTTAGGGAGGTTTTTGTGCAACTCTACGTTAGTCTGTGAGGAGGAATTAGGCATAGCAGGAGTGAAAGGGTTAACAAGATTGAAGTACTGAGGGTCTGGGTTATGTCTGAGGGAAGGAGGCTGTGTGTCAGGAGCAGGAGTGGATGGGACTGGAGAGAGATAGGCGAGCGCGTGATTTTTTGTTGTGAAGAAAGGAGCTGCAAAGTTGCAAAAAGATAGCCAATCGTATTAGCTGAAGGAACGCATGAAGGACGCGTGAACAAGACATATAAACCAATAAGAGTTCTCTCAGTAGTGCATGTACAAACAATTAGAAAGTATATAAGACATGTAATAGTTCAATAAAGGGTCTTCGATTTACCACCAGCACCGGAGTCCGTGTCTCATTCCCTTCAAGTCTGAGCTAAGTTGCCTGGAACAAAGGCTCCTGTTGGTCCGAGTGATCAATTTCAAACTCTTCTCGAATTGAAGAGTCTAGTAAGGCTCTCTGTACAATCCCCACATTTCAATATGAACAATTTTAGAGGAAAACTTCCAGAAATTGCCATTCTGAGTTGCAAAAGCTTTGAATTCACAAATATTTCAGTGTGTCAGGGACAGTTCTCTGGCAAATTTGAGTGTTATTTTCCTGGAATAAGTGATCAAGTGAGCTGATGTGAGTCAGTCACTGCTGTACAAGACACACAAGATTTATCATTAACTCAGACCAGCTCAGAACTGAGACTAAGCATTAGCACTAAGCTGATGCTGGTGCATCGACTCAGGTGGAGGACAGACTGCTGAGTTCTAGCACCAGTACCCTGGGGAAAGATGAATAGGATTTGGAGGACTGACTGGGGCTGAAAAGAGATTCTGTTTCATACAGCATTCAGTATTACCTCCTCATTTAGCCTTAGCTAAGTAACAATCCATCTTTCTTGGGCACAAAGCAACACACCAAAATCAGAATCCCAACAAAGACAGTGCGTGCTTCTAAATCATCAGTTCAGGGTCTCACTACAATTTAAAATTAAGTCATCTGACATAGAGATTATCTTTGTGGCTGGAGAAATAAAGCACAATATCCTGGGTAGGAAGACAGGCTGCCTTGACTTTCAATCTTTGTCACCTAACTGCTATCAGAAGACAAGTGTGGTGGAAACCAGTCCACAAACATGTAACACGGCCACCACTTTTTCTTACTTGCCTTTTTCCAACGGCTAAAGAATGAATGCATATGACTCGCAAGAATTGGGTCTGAGCCATATTTCTGAAGGCAGAAAGACTGCATAAAGACAGCTCCAGTATGAAGTAGAAAAAGACCTTTGTGGCAAATTGAATTTAGCAACGTCACCAGGAGCTTCTGACTCAGAGCCCCATTCTGCCCAGCTGCACACTGAAACCACCACCACCCCACATACCTGCCAAACCAGCACGATTCAGCCCACTTGGAGCTCTGCCACGAGCAGCTGGACAGAAGATGACTGATGCAGCCGTAAAGCAACATCTAATGAAGAAATTATTTTTATTTCAGGGTTGTAATTAAGCCATACTTTGTCACACTCTACTGGCTGAGGCAGGAAGGCTGCTGACGAGTTGCACCAGGAGAAACAGCAGATGGGATCAGGTTGTTATTCCACTTCAGACCAGTTCACGTTGGCTTGAGTCAACCTCAGACCAGTTTAACCTAGCTTTTCCCTTGCCTGTTTCTGCTGCCTGGCAGGTATCCCAGATAAAAGGGCTGCTTGCATTGCTCAGACACAGAGGAGGGTTCTCTGTCTCTAGCCATTAGCAGGAAGGTGTTGCACAGACTGCAGTTTTCCGGGGCGTCCTGGTGCAACAGAGGGGGGGGAGCATTGCTACAGCAACAAAAAGTGCAAGACCCCACTGCCAAATGTTCCACCTCCAAACAGCTTCTCAGGCCTGCTGCTCCCACTGTCCCTGCAGACTAGTTATTGTGGGTTTCATTGTACAGGGACACAAACCACCCCATACATATACTTAAAGCAAAAGATTTAAGCACTTTCAGGTTGGCGTCCACCTCCTGCAAGTGAGGCTTAACATCTTCCTTTGGTGGGCCATCCAGACAGCTTAACCAGCTCCCAGGTGGGCATCTCTGCTTGTTGAGCAATTCCAATGGTGAGCTGACAGCTCCCTCCTCTGTCAGAAAGCACTAAAAGCAGCCTAAAAATCTGCCCTAGTGTCACTTGGAGCAGGGGACTTGAATTTCAACGGAGGATATTATGCATTTTCTCTCATTTTTTACACGTAGGTAGGGGGAGTCTCCAGGACAGTTTCATGGTGGTACAGGACCCCTGGCCAAATGCACTGCGTGCTACTAAAGCTTCAGTTCTCATCCTGCCCTGCTGCAGCTGATTTGGGTAAGCCTTACGGCCAGCAGCAGGGCATGGCCAGGACTTCCTTCCCCTTCCAGCTGCACAAGCACATGCCCGGTGTCCTGCTCTGGTCCTTCTGTGATTTGGCTTCTCCAGAGTGTAGCAGCAGGAAGGGAGCAGAGCAGAGGCACTGTCCTGCTCAGGCAAGACTGGAAGTTCTTGTAGGTCACTGGCAGGTCTGCCCTTGCTGCTCAGCTACAGCATGTTTCACGCTGAGGGGGTATCCGTTAGTTCTTCCCTTCTGCCTGTAAGAAACATAGTGGATTTACTGAGCATTTAATGGCAGGCTGAAAATTTAGTCCCAGTAGGATGTTATCCCTGATGTGTTCCCTCTGCTGACAAGCCAGCCTTGGATATAAGCGGCGTGTTTCATGTGCAGTACGTTTATGCCTCATGCAGAGTTTAAGGGCTTTTTTGCTGATTCTTGAAACAAAACCAGAATTGGGGGGTGGGGGGGGCACTTAACAGAGAAACAGATTTTGAAATACTAGTAAAATGGTGGGGAAATTGAATTATTTCAGAATCAAGTTGCATCAATATATTCTGTTCAGTTTAGCCTCTAAAACTAAGAAAGGAAACTGGTTTTATTTCACTTTCTCACAGTATAATTCACTAGAGACCTTCCAAATATTTCTAAATTCAGAAAACAGGAAGAAAACAATCAGATTATCTTAAACTGCACAAAAAGAGTTAATATTAAATGCCTTACTGTACAATTGAATTTTTACAAAGCTTTAAAATTTCCGTAGAGTTATTGCTGGATCCTACTAAACATCTCTGAATTTTGGCTGTTCTGCTCCATCTAAAAATTCTAAAGTTCTGGATAAATTTGGTCTTTGAGCATAAACTGAACTTCACAGGTCTTGCTTGCTGCCTGCTAGTCAAACTGTAGATTTTTCTGATAGGATTTTTAATTAAGTCTCTCCGCACATACCACAAGGTAAACTTACTCACTTTCATTGCATTTTCTTGCCATAGGAGCTACTGTGCACTTAAAGCCAGGAGAATGCCATGTACAAGCTTAAAGCAAAGGCGCTATGTTGGTGTGAAAGAAGCTAAATAATTGTGAATTGAAATTCAAAGCAGCTTTCAACTGAGATACAAGTTAAAAGAATTGTGCAGAAAAATAAATGACTTGCAACAAAAAGAAAATTAAATATAGGAAGGGTTTTCAGAACTGCATGAGGAGCTGCTTGTGCCCTCTTTGTGGGAGAGAGGAAGGTGGGTCACACCAGGATTAAGGGATGAGCTGTGAAAGTCACTGCTGCCTGGAGCTGTCAGGCCCAAGAGCCAGCCAGGGTCTCCAAGAGGTACAGATTTCTGGATACAGATTCCTGGGTAGGGGTGAGAGAGAAACTTTCAGTTCAGGTAATAAATCACCTTCACATGAGGAGACCAGGAGGATCCTGTACTTGGACGGGGAATACAGAACACAAAGATTTCTGGTCACTTTGCTGTACAATTTTAAAGAGCGCTTGCTGCATCTGGGGAGGCAGGGGATAACCTTCGAGACCCAGGCTGTTCTTGGAAGGCCTATGTTCCTCTGAACCTTGATGGTTTCTGTACCAGGGTTTCTCTCGGTGGGAATACAGAGCTCGCTGCTCCTTGGGCCAGGGAAGCCTGACCAATGCTGTCTAGGAGGTGCCTATGCCACAAGCACACCTGTGCCAGTGTCATACACTTCAGCTTCATTGAGCTGGGGCTCGTGGGCTTCATTTCTCCAACTATGGCTAAGAGCTTGTGTTTGACTAGATGCCAGCAACTTTCTGGAGCTTCTGCTTCCCCTCTGCAAATCAGAGGCTTTGGATTTCCCTTTCCCTGAGGAAGGGCAGTTCCTTGTTCTGTGAAAATCCCCTGTCCAGAGCACTGGAGTTCTCCCCCTCATTAGGGCTGTCGTGACAGCAACACTGATCAACAGAGCACCCATGGGTCCATCTGCAAGCTGACACCTGTGGAGAGATGCAAGTGAGTTAATTGCTACAGCAACAAGAAGGAGGATGCTAAGGGACTGGCTTTTGAGGTGGCCACTTCCTTTAGGACTTCAGCCCTTCAGGCATTTGAGAGCCAGGTCAAAAACTAACTTCATCAAGGCCTGCACTTGGCCTAAATGCTGTGTAGACTGGGGAGAGAGGAATAATAATGTCCTAAATGGAAGAAATAGATCTCCTTTTCGTTTGGACTCTGCTGCTTTTACTTTTTTTTATGCTGGCACCATTGGGAGAGTTCCCATTTGCTTAATTAGGCCACATGTGAGGAACCTGGAAAGACATTTAACATGTTTGGAGTGGCTTGACCTGCTAAATTTCATCCTTTATGAATCTGAGCAGCCTGGATTCAGATAAAAGTTCTTGACTTTAAGAAGAGCTGGATATCCAAATCAGCTTGGAAAGGTAAGTTGTTGGGGATTTTTGTTTTGTTTTTTTTTTAAAACAACACACAAACCACCACCACACAAATACATTCTTACTGGGGTAGACAGATGCTTCATGCTGCTCAGCTTATAGTTCTAAAGCAAAGACAACATTGACATACCATCATATAATGTTGGTAAGCATGTCTGGAAACTGGGAATGGTATCTAGAAAAAACTTACAAAAGCAAATTATGATACAATTAACTAACAGAAAACATTTGAGCTGGGTAAGTTATGGAAGCACTTTTGCTAAATAATGTTATGCTGTGGTGTTAGAAGTAAGGTCTCAGTTTCCTGGCACAGAAACTACATTTACTCTTCAATCAAGTGTATAGCTTGACTAAAAATATAACCCATGTTACATTCCCTAAGAAAAAAAAAATCTCATCAGCTACTACTTCCTACTATTTCCTCTTAGTTTTTGTTGTTGTTTTTTGATAGCTGTAAACACACTTGAGAGACTGCCTGACTTAAGTGGAATTGATTGCAAAAGGTCTCTCTGCAATAAAAATATCTGCAAAAGATATTCTGGGATGTTTCAGCTGTTCCTGGCTATCAGTTAAGAAACCTTTTTTCCCTGTATGGACTCTTATCTTGTCAAAAAATAAATTGGGGGAAAAAAAATACTTTTGTTTATGACCAAACTAATTGTTTCAGAATACGTTGCTTTAACTCATAAACAAAGTCTCCACATGTCATGTGAGAAGAGCTGCACTTCTCTACTACCTTCTCATCCTTGAAGCTGACACATAGTGAGGTCCTGGCCATAACATGAAAGTCAGGATGAAGACTTTGTTTTGCACCATAACACACAAGAGACAAAGATAAGAGAACATGACAAGTTAGCACTACGGACACATTCAAAAGGTGTAGTTTCCAGAGAGTGAGACTGAGGATCCTCATAGCTAGTAGTAGAGCTTGTTGGCTACCATCTTCATTAAAATCAAAGCTCTCGACCCATTAAAAGCTATCTGTTTACCAAATTGGAAAAAAGCAGCTCCTGAAGCACTTTGATTAACATGATGCCCACTTGAACAGTGCTCACCTGAGAGAACAAGACCTGGGGCCATAGACTCATCCAAATCCAAAGAGCTCTCTGCCTTGGGCAAGGAGATACTGCTCTAGAAAAAGGAGCACACACATACTGTGATCAAAACACCCAACAGTGTTTTGTAAACAAAGGCCAAACTTCCCAATGGACCATGAAAAAAAGTAATAGGCCACAAGGATCTCTATTAGACAGTAAAAGTAAAAAAAATTATGAAAAGAAACTATGACCTAGGAATAACTGATTTGTGATTAGAGCCCCACCAAGCTGGCGTCCAAACCACATAGGTAATTTAACTGCTGGCTTCAGACAAATGAACTTCTGTCTCAATGTTCCTATAACGTCAGATGTGGAGGCACACGCCTCACCCACAGGACAAACTATCATGGGGCCTCATGACCATGCATGCTGTCGCCTGTCTGTCAAGAATCAGTACCAAGCTGTATGCATTAAAATAATTTATCAGTTTGTATCAAATGTTTGCTTGATTAAAAAAGTCAGGTTCCTTGAAATGCTTCACAGAGCGAGCTAGTCCCAGAGACATGCTTACTGACAGGGGTTAAGCAGCTCCTTCCTCTATGGACACCAAAGAGTAGTCCATAAAAAGGTCAGTCTGAAGTTAGCTGGCAATGCAAGTGCTGTCAAATGAGGAGGGAATGGGGATGGGAAGAGGCACCTATTAATGGGATCATATACCAGGATTGCCACAGCACCCACTTTCCCTTAGGGGAACCCAGATTAAATAGGCTATCCCCAAATGCCAGTTAAAGGCTACCGTGCCCATTGCACAAGGGAACCTTGAGACACATGCAGAGGCTGACTGTCATCAGTCCCCTCTGTACACACAAATTCAATTTTGATGAAGCAAAGCGATGTCCGAGTCCCCCTAAGGCTTGCTCCACCTGTTGAACCTTCTCAGGTGGGCAAGGAGGGAAACAAGGCAACAGATACAGCACTTCCTCCAGGAAGTACCCTTCCTCCAGGACACAAAGGAGGCACTGCATCAACCACAAGGGCTCTGCATCCCAAGATTAGGGCAATCCTTGCCATCAGGGACACCAGAGAGATGCTTGGAAGATCCTGGCAGCAAGACATGGCACAGATTCCAACCCTTCTAGCTCTCTCCTGCACTGCCTGCCAGCTCCTCAGCTTCCTCCAGCTCCAACAGCTCTGCTCGGTTTTTGTTAACAGCAGAGCTTACCTGCTCAACTAGAAGAAACAGGGAACCAACTAACTCCCCACCCAAACAGCTTCATCTCAAAGGCCTGTAGGCAAACTGGGTACCCTGATACAACAGCTCCCCCCCACAGCCGCCTTCCCCCGACCTAGTGAGACCCGGATGCCCTGGAGTCGGCTGGGGAGCCGTGCCCAGCAAGCGAGGTTTCCAACCCCGGTGGCTCCCCCACAGGGCACAAGCCCGAAGCGAGCCCCGCAGCTCACCCGGCTCGAAGATAAGCAGGGGAAGCACACACCCCTCCCCCCGCCCCCCCTCCATCGGGGAAAGCCTCAGGGCGTGTGCTGAGACCACCCTCGGCCGCGGAGGGTCAGCCGGGGAGAAGGCCCCGACCCACAGCCCAGCGGGCCCCTCACCGGCTGCGGGACGCAGCGCAGCGCCCGGTCGCCCCACACAGCGCAGGCGCAACCACCCAACCCGCGCGGCGTAAATAGCACCCGGGCTTTTATAGCGCCCCTTCCCGGCAGCCCCCGCGCCCGGCCGCGCCGATTGGCCGTAGGGCGGGCGGGGGCGCGCGCGCGCGGGCGCGCGGGCCGGAGGCGGGCGGGGCCGGGCTGAGGGAGCGCAGCGCAGCGCCGCGCCGCGTCGCGCCGGGCCGGTGAGCGCGCACGCCCCCGCCCCGCCCGTTTCCGTTCGCCGCTGCTCGAGCTCGGGCCTGTGGAGCAGGAAGCGGCGGCAGCGAGACCCAGCGCAGGCCGCAGGTACCGGGGGGGCTCTCCGCCGCCCGGGGAGGGGCGGCTCGCCGGCTTTCTCCCCCCTTCGCGGCGCCGCCGTCGCTGCTGTTGCCGCCGCCGCCGGGTGGGGCCCGGGCCCGCCCGCCCCCGCCGGGAGCCCGCGCCGCGGCCTGCGGGCGGGGGCGGACGGGCCCGGCCGAGCCTCTCGCCGCCGCGTCCGGGCGACATCGCGCGCACAAAAGGGGAGGGCATGTGCGGCGGCCCGGCCGCCCCTCCGAGAGCCCCCAAGTTTCCGGGGCCGGTAACGGGGCCTTTTCCGGGAGCGGGGGAGGGGCGGCCGGGCTGGGGCGCGGCCCCGGAGGCTCCCCCACTGGAGCTGCCTGCGCCTCGCCCGGCCCCTCGGCGCCTGGGCCGCGGCGGGGACCCCGCTCCCGCCAGCTCCGCCGTAGGCGGTGCGGAGGCGGCGCTCGCCCCCCGCCCCGTCGTCCGTCCCCCTCCCTCGCCGTGGGGTGTGACACGAGTGGGCACCGGGCGGTGGGGGTGACCCGGCTGACTGGCAGCTTGTTGTGGTGACGTCACCCGGGCGCGCGGGAGGCGCCGCCACGCCGGAGCGCGGAGTCGGGCCGCGGGGGTGAGCCGGGTCCTCGGGCCGGGCCGCGCCTGCACGCGTGGGTCGCTCGCGAGCCCCCCGTGCGTCGCACCGGCTGCGCGGGGTTGGCCGGGGGCGTTAGCTCCCGCGGAAACGCTTCCCGGTTTCTGCTGGTGTTTAAACTTGTAGCTAGGGGAGAAATCGCCCTTCGGAGTGTAACTGCAAACTTTTAGTTTTGTTTTTTTTTGCCGTGGCCGCAGCCGGTGCCGCCTCAGCAGGCCGAGGGCACGCGGACGAGCGTGTAGCGAAGAGCTCGGTTTTGGGTTAGAACTCACTGTTAGCGCGATCGGCTTCGTGTGGCCCAACAGCCTTACCTTAGACGGAAGATTACCCGGCTTAAAGTTGTACGCTACCTAAACCTTCTTTGCCAGGAAACCCATTCTTTCAGGGGCGAGAGGAGCCTCCAGACAACTTCAGTTGCATTTGGCTCTAAAGAAAAAAACCCCCAAACTTACAGAGGTTTACAGTGCTAAAGTTATTACAGAGACTCAGGACAAAGTATTGTCCCCAGTCAAATAATGCCTTGACCACTTTGATATTCCTTTAAGTCTGTCTCTGCGAGGTGTCTGGAATGGGGGTTTGTTTGTTTGTTTTTAGTTGCTGCCTCATATCCAGCTTTTGTTTCTGTCCCGGTACAGTTCACCTGTTTGTTGCAGGGAACTCTTCATGAGCAGTGGTTCCCACCCGCTCTTTCTGTATGTGACACAGGATTCAGAGGAAACTAAATCCTCAGACCTACGCAGGGAATGTTAGGTTTCTTGTTGCCTTTTTTTTTTTTCCCCAGAGCTTAGACTAGGTAACAATTCTGCTGTCTGTGATTTTAAAACAGTGCACTTCTTCTAAAAGCAAACTTTTATAACCCTCTTTTTATCTCAGAAATCTCAAAAATTAGTTTTACTTGTCCTAAATGTTGTTTGTGACTCAAAGTATTAGATTCTCCAATGGCTTTATTTTGGGATTATTTTTTTTCTTTTTTTCAGTAGGGAAATATGAAGTCTCGCCCTCCTTGAAATGATTGTTTGTCAAAATATTTACTTTGTGTTGAAGGCTCTTCTGATGCATCTGTGTGGCCCTCCTCCTGCCCTGTTCTGGCCTTACCCAGGTCTCCAGCCACACAGCACTAGCATTTCTGTTTCAAATATGCAGACTAATTCTGGCTCCGATTTGGACCAAGGTTGCATGTTTAAAAAAAGAAAAATTGCCATTAGCCTTATTTCATTTTAATTAGTTCACTGGAATGCTTAACAGCATATTCAGCATAAATGCTTGACATAAATTAATTTTAATGGGCGATTTGTATCATTTAACACTAGAATACGTGTTGGGGGGTTTTTTTAATAATTTCTGAAGATATAAATGTACCTTCACACAAGGGGCAAAAGAAATTCAGTCAGAGAGCTAAGCTGAGCAACCCTTATGTTATCCCTCCTAGTTCACCAAACTCACGCTCTGGCTGAGTGCCACAGCAATTGAGCGCCAGAGGCGGGGAGTTCTCTGAGCCAGGAATTGACAGTAAAAACATCCTAAATGATCTTAGCTGCCACCAGGATGTCGGACTAGTGATGGCTCTTCAGATAAGCAAATTCCAAATAAAAACAGTTTGATAGTTTGGAGGGGCTTAGAAATATTGTTGTATTTCCTCATTTCTTTAATGTTAACTCTTGTTTTTCCTGCTTTTTACACTTCATCTTTTTCTCTCAACGTATTTGCATTGCCCAGAACCCTGTTGGCTCATCTTTACACCATTTCTGTGGTCCACTTAGCCCTAGAAATTTCAGACCTTGACTACTGCCTTCTCACTAGCCTGTTGTATCTTCTCATTCAGTCTCTCTGTAACGTTTTATTCTCTCCTGCTGTGATATCATCAGGTTCTTTCCAAGTCTCCACTCAGACGCTATCTTTTACTTTTTATACTGAACTCTAATCTGGCTTGTGTTATTCCACACCCATTTAAACTCTCATGTACCGCTCTGTTGCCTTACAACTTGTCTTCAAATGCAGTTTAGCTAATGTGGAGGAAAAGTTTAGTCAGTGAGTTTGAGGAAGTTAGCATGTCAATAAAGGCTAGCCAGCATGCCCTTTAAATCTTAAATTGATCCGTGATGACTCTGTCCTAGTAAACAAGTAATAAGGGTGAAACCCCATAATACAGAACAGTGCTGTGCAAAATAAATGCACCTAGTGGCAGCTTGCCTTCATTCCCAGGGATACAGCTATGCAAATGCACACATCTGAGTGCACGATGAAAATCCTCCGCTCCTTGCCTATTGGTGTGATCCCTCTCCTGCAACACTGGACGCTGTATAAATAGCTAGGTAGCTAAGCAGAAAGAAGTAGTTGCTTGTTACTTGCAAGATCATCTCAAAAATAAGCACAAATATCCCAAAGACTGTCTCCGGTACACTGGTTAAGTTATCGTTGCTTTAAGCCATTTTACACCACTGTTATAGGTGTCTGGGTGCCTTCTGGCCTTGATGTGGTCTCTGTTCTCACCTCGTTCTGAACTGTGAACAAAAGCATAATTGGAGTTGATAGAGGAACTCTGATCTGTCCACCCTCTCTTCTGTCCTTTTCCTATCACCATGTTTTCGCTTGAGAAGGACATTTGAAACAGTAAAAGAATTAAGATGTCCATAGACCACCTTTTAATTAAGATATTTGTCATCTACTATTGCATACACACAGCTAACAGCCAGTCCTTCCGAAGTGAATCATCTAATTAAACTAATCAGAACAAGGTTCACTGTCTTTCTCTGACCAGCCTTCATGACCAAGGTCCCTAGTAGAAGGAACAGATGGAGGGTCACTAGTATACCTAGTAAAATTGGGCAGTATACCCTCAACGAATGTGAGGTCTTTCTTTCTTCAAGCTCTGACAGTTTTGGGTTTTTTGTTTGCTTTTTTAAATTGTTGTTTTTAAGCAGAAACAGGGCTGAATTCAATCTCTTTGCTCAGTTGATTAGCAGTGCTTTGCAACAATAAATAGTTCTGTCTCACCTGACTGTGTACTGACTGATTGAACTGTCACATTTGGAGCAGATCTCTAGTGTGGATGTGTACAAAGTGATTCCTCCTCCTCATCTTCACAGTTTTGAGGAAGGTTGTCTTTGCATGTGTCAGTGGTTTGAAAGAACTAGCAGCTCTCCAAGTACCAGTTATCTCTGTTTACATTCTTTGCTAATGTTTCATTTTTCTTATATTTTACACCTGGAGGCTCTTTGTTCTTCACCTTCGATCTGCTCTGTTGAAATTGTGTGAGATGAGAAGGCTGTCTTACAGTAGGATCTTGACGTGGTACTGACAAGGTGAATTGGCTCATTTTTTGGACCTCAGTTCAAAAGCTGTTTGGAAAGGCTGGGTTCCACGTAAACCACAGCAGAACTAGGCTTCTGCGCTTGAAATTGACAATGTTGTTGGGAAGATTTTAAATTATACCATGGAATGTTGACAGATGAGAATGAGCATGCAGTTTGGGATAAAGAAAGTATTAGAAATAAGAATACAGCCTTCAGAAGGTTCAAGTCATGAAGTTGACCAGAAAAGTAAATAAGAACGTGAACTCTGGCAAGTCAAATGAAAAATATAAGGACCCGCCAGGAAGACTCTGAGCAACATCATACTAATAGCAAAAAAAAAAAATTCTTTTCCAAGTACATCAGAAGCAAGAAAGTTACTGGAGTCTGGAGGGCCAATAGATGATGATGAAGTGAAAGAAATATTTGATGATGGAGCCATCAGTAGAAAGTGAAATGACTTATGTGCATTCCTGTTTACTGTGGAGGAGTCCAAAGAGGTTCCTATGCCAGAAATTCTCTTTATGGGGAACAGGACTCATTGGAAGATCTGTCTCTGCTTGAAGTGTCAGCAAATAAGTTTTTAGAGCAAAATGATAAATATAGTTACAAAATGCCAAGACCAGATGGTGCTTGCCCAAGGGTTCCAAAGGAAACTTGGGGATGAAATGACCGAATTATTAATTATGCTATGTAACTTCTCACTTAATACCTTGAAGCCAGAGAAGTAGAAGATGGCTTACAAGGTAGCAGTTCTTAAAGATAGTTCAGCAGGATATCACAGAGTTCAATGCCTTTTTTAAAAATAAATTCTGGAAAAAAAAAAAAAGTAGACAGACAGACTAAGAACTTAAGGTGGGAGAAAGTCAACATGGCTTTTGCAAAGGAAACGGTGCTGCTTGAATCTACTGGAGTTTTTGAATGACTTGACAAGCATAGAGAAGGGAAGGTTGGGACAAGAGAAGAATAGTGATCTGTGTTGCACCTATACTCTTCAGCATACTCGTAAATGATCTGGTGAGAAAGGTGTTAAGCAGTAAAGGAAGAAAAAATGATAGCTGACTAGGAAGAATTGCAGCTCGGCCTTCTGGCACTGAATTACAGGCGGTAAAATGTCAAATGAAATTTGTTCCAGGTAAATACAAAGTTGGGGGGGAGAAATCTTAGTTTGTTTGTGCACCGATGGGGTAAAAGCTAATTATTGCCACTTAGGAGGAAGAGCTTGTCATAATTCTGTGAAAATGCGAGTTTAATGTTCAACAGTGATCATATGAGCACGTGTGAGGGGCTTTGGGGAAAGGAGTAAAGAAGAAAACAGAGGATAGTATCATGGCTTCAGTTCTTAGCACACTGATTACTGTGGTTTTCTGTGAAGGAAGATAGACATTGAGATACAGTGTAACTGGAAAAGCAAAGAAGCTGAAGAAGAATGATCAGGGATAAGGAATGGATTCCATACAAGGGTTGCTTAAAAAGATTAGAACCCTTCAGCTTGGCAAAGACATGACTGAGCACAGTCTGGACTAGATCGAAACTGATGGTGGCTCTTCCGCAGTCTGTACTGAGACTGCAGAATGCAGCACCGCAAAGTGCTTTGAATGACAACTATTTACGTGGCTTCAGAATCAAACAGATGAAATCACAGAAGAAAATGCTATCAAATGGGCTGTTGAGCACAAAGATTAAAAAAAACTAAGAATACCCTCAAGCTGGAAACTGAGAAAATACACTTGCAGAGGTATCAATGTGTTTGCTCCTTCTTTTACTCTCTTAGTCCTCTGATACCTGCGTGTGTCAGGCAGGGTGCTGGACTTGATGGGTGTTTGATCCAAACTAGTGCAATCTCAACAGATGTCTTGTGGTGGGAGAAGAGGAGGAACACAGGTCAGAGTGTCAGTTATGGGTACAAAAAGATGGTTGTCTGGAAGAGTTGGTGTTAGTTTTGCTTGTCCATATGTGCTCCTGCTGCCAGCTACAGGGCAGTGGTGGGTGCCTAAAGACAGCAATCTTGCCGGACCAGAACCTGCCTTGTTCAGCGTGTGGGCTCCCTGCACCCTCTTTGACATGCTGGAGGTGTCTGGGCAGAGAGGATACCAAGAATAAAAGAAGTCACAAATGCAAAGCGTTTTGCAGATTGTACACGAGTGGAAATCCACAGATCTACTATAATTACCTCAATATTAAGCCCTAATCTCATTTTGTGCAAAGTAATCTTGGGACTCGGTGTTGCATAAGAGAAGTGCTCTTGTAAGTCATCGTACCTACAGATAAGAAAGATCTAGTCAATAGGGGCAAAGTAACAAGAATGTTAAGTGAGGGTGGAAGGACAGCAATGGCAGTCACAGGTCCTGAGGACAAAATACTGCTTTCTGCCCCTGTAGTCCCAGCTTTGCCTTCAGCCTTGGAGAGGGACTTGTCATGGCATATTAAGGCAGGGGAGAAATGCTGGAATTAGTCTTCTTCCCTGAGTTCTGAAATGGCATTAATTTACTAATTATATAGAAATAGGGAGGTGAACAGCATAGGGGTGAACTTCGCAGGTAAAGAACAAAGAAGACTTGTAGTAGACCAGGAGGATCTTGCTAAGTTTGGTGTTTGCAAAACAGGATGCGTGGTGACAGTGTTAAGACAGAGAGTTTTGCTTGCACATATTACTGGTTTAGTATCTAACAATTTTTGCTTAAACAGGCTTTAAAAAGATGTTTCAGGAACCTCCTTTTGCGATTATTTTCCCTAATCAAGTGTTGAAAGTGAATTAAATAACTCAACTTGGAAAGAAAATGAAGGCATCTGTTTGCACTTAAAAAACAATGCAAGAAAGCCCTACAGATGAAATAGGAGCAAAATAGAAACTGAAAGTAGAAAATGGAAAACAGAAGCTCAAAGGCATGAAAAGTAACTGGGAGAAAAAGGGAGGACAAAGAGAAACCTATGACTAAGAAATTATGGATCTAAAAAGTTGAAATGTGGTAGAAACAACAAAGCCTTGCTATCTGCCCTGCCTGCCTTTGCTTTGAACCAGGCTCATTCTGTGTGCCCTTGTCCTTGTTTTACAGACTGAATGCTCAGGCCCCAGCTTTTCTCACCGCTGCTGAGGATCTTAGAGAAGTGTCTGTAGTCGTTTTCCTTCTTGGTTGCATCTCTTCCAGATTGTCCTTTTTCCAGTTCTGCCATAGTTGTTCTACGCATGGACGCTGTTCTACAGTTTAGTCATCCGTGTTGCCCTGGTCCGAGTCATTTCCAGTTCCTTTATAGCCTTTTGACATGGGGAGGATCACAGCTGCACACAGAGTCAAAAGGTGCAGGCGTGCTTGTGGATTCCTACATCAGCTTAATGATTTCTGTTTTGTTAATTTTTTCCTAGTTCTTAATACTGGAAATTTAAATTATTTTTAGCTCTTCAGAGTGTTGAGCTTGTATTTTAAAGGAATTAACTATATAACCCTGAAATATTGCCCTTGAGTAGCAGTGATCAGCTCTCAGTCCATCATTTCATATAGGAAGTTGGATTTTACCTTGTGTATCACTTCACATTTACCTATTTCAAATTTTATTGCTTAGGCACAGAGTCTGTTAAGGTTCTGAAATTCATCACAGAAGCCCTTGCCTTTATTACATGAACATCTTGGCATCATCAGTAAATTTTGTTGTATTGCTATTTTTCCTCGCTTTTTCAGGTCATTTAGGAATGTCGAGCTGTGCAGGTTCCACTGGTGGTCTTCTGTGAGAGCTGAGCATTTCTTTCTGTCCGGTTTCCTATCTTTCGCCAGTTATTTATCCGTACACAGGGAATTTCCCTGTAATCAGGTATTTTGATTATCTCTTTAAATTAAAAAAAAAAAAAGTTTGAATGGTATTGCATGCCTAATCTGACCAGACTTGGTAATTGACACCTCTGTTTTGATACATATTTCAGCTCTGAAGATCTGTGGCCTGAGAGTGGAGGGGGGTTATGTAATATTTTTTTTTCCAGAAAGCTCTTTACATACTGCAGCAGTTTAAGGAGTTTGAAAAAATGCTAATATGCAGTAATAATAAAGAGAAGTAGGACAACCTTAATGATTATAATCCCATCAGACTAAGACATCAATCCCAGGTACAATAATGGAATAAGTAACAAAGCGTTCAGGAAAGAATTAAGGCAATGTCACTCAACCTGGACTGGGGGAAATAGAAACAATTAGTGTTAATTGTTTCAGTTTGGTTCTTAAGTACAGGTGTTCATCTTAGCCTTCGGTTAGCACTTGACAGTAATTGCACGTCATTTTCAGTGAGAAACTAAGTCAGTACAAGATCAATATGGTTCATATTAAATTTAGGAGAAAGGGGACAGCTTTAAAAAGGCAAGTGGAGACTCAAGTGAATCTGTGTCTAGTGAGAACACGAAGGAGTTAGCTCTTGGGCTGTATTTCTTACCAGTCACCTGAAAGAAACGAAATACCAGTATGAAGAAATTTGCAGAGGCCAAATAAATGAGGAAGTGACAAATAAAACCTCATCACTGGTGCAGAAAATGTAACTAACTGCTGGAGCAAGAAGCATGGTAGGGGATTCTCTGTTATCACCTGTTTTGAAGTCAAGATAATCTGCACTTGAGTTAATGCAAGGAGTGAAATGTGTACTGGGGAATGACCAACCTGCTGCTTGTTTGCACTTGAAATGCAGCTCAGGGTGTGGTTCTCTGATACGGTGTGAGTGGATATAACAGCACACCCTTGTCAAAACGAGGGTGTCCCTGTGGGCTCCAGCTCCTGGGGCCTGTGTTGCAGCAGCCCTTTGGGGCTGTGATGGATGATGTGGAAGGGGGAGGTACACAGTGCTGTGCTGCTGGGCTTCCAAGGGCCCTCCTGGCTGAAGCACTTCACAGTGACACCTCTACCACTTTGTTAGTCCTTATGCTGGGAGCAGCCAGCTGATAGATCAGCCAGTCACTACTGTCAAAGGTGTAAAGGTATTAAAAACAAACAGACAACTCTATGCTAGGATGCTTCAGTCTGGAAGGTCTGTTATGTGGGCAGCAGAAAGAGGGTGAGAGAGGTAAACTGTTCGCTCTCTTTCCATTTCGGAGTTAGGATGCGGTAAAAGAAACTAATAGGGACAATCTTGAATTTGAAGGAAGTGGCTTTACACACAATGTGTAATTAAGCTGTGGGAACTCCCTCCAACAGGATGTTGTGAGTGCTGGAAGTTTACATGAGTTCAAAGGGACTCTGGACAAGCTCATGGAAGAGAAATCTGTTTGAGGTTACCAAATTCATGGGAACCACATCTGACCCAAGAAGCTCCTGAGCTGAAATGGTTGGAGCCTGGAGAGCATGGAGGGGGAAGCTTCTCATTCCTTTTTCCTCTTCTGCTTTTCTGTAGGAATCCACTCCTAAGCTGGTCCTGAATGCCAGGTGCTGAGGTGGAGAGACCTAAGTCCCAAGCCAATGTACCCATTTTTATATGTGTGTAGACCTGTAGTGAAGGACAGTCTGTGAGTCTCTAGATGTAGGAAGTGTAAGTTTAGCTGCAGGGACAAGTTGGTCCCCTGGTCAGTGTCCGTGCTGGAGCTGCTTGCGGGACACAGTGCTGGGTGTAGAGGGTCGTACAGGTCACGGCTTGGGTATTTTGTTAACAAACGATAGTGTGTCTGTTCCTGGGAGTGTTTGATCGAGCTCTGAGGCATCATTCCCGTAAAGCACTGGCGGGTAGGCTGTACAGGGAGGGAGAGCAAAGCAAAATGTTTTGCTCTTTCCTCTGGTGGTTAGAAATCAAGAAAATTTATCAAAATCAAAAGCAATTTTCTTCTCTGAGAGTCAGATGAATTGTAAGTTGTCATACAGGATTTATCCTGAAGAAGAAAGCAAGGGCAAAGGCTATCATTTGATAGGATGAATCCAGCTTTGAGACTTCACGTGATATCTCAGATTAGACATACCATGTCCGCATGACACACAACATGGATCTAGTACTGACTGCTGATTCAGGTTTCCTCAAAAACTCTGCACTGGCAGGCTTTATGCTGGATGAGGGATCTCCTGCCCTATCGCAGCCATCGTAGAGGCAGCATAAACAACACACTGTGTGCTTAACTGAAATGCATTGTATGTCCATGCCAGTTAAGCACCAATTTTGTACTTTTGGATAACTCTTTATGACTGTATAAAATTCATCAGTCCTTAAGTGTTCACCAGGGCTGGCACTGAACCAATGTTTTTAAGACCTAGTGCAGTTAAGCTGACACTGCTTCCAGTTGTGGTGATGTGGTACAAAGAAGCTTGAGCTGGTTATTTGTGGAGTTAGCTGAGACCTGGTGAGGTTTATTAGCTAGGGTTGTAACACAGCTATACTGCTCCCCATTTAAAGCTGGCTCTGGAAATGTACGGATATGTTTGCAAAGCACTTTTCCCAAACTAGTAAAACTTGCCAGACTTGAGGATGGTTAACACACAGTCTGAATAAACTGCTAGCAGAGAGCTGAATGCTCTGCTTGCCCTGTCCAAGGACCTTCCTGAAGGACCTGTGTCCAGTATTTTAATCCCATTGGATACTATGCTGACCTTCTGTGTAATTTTTTCAATTGTACTTCAATCTTATAATAGAAAATTTCTGTTTCACTGTGGATTACATTTAATGTGCAACGTCAATAGCCTGCTCTGTACTTTGCCAGCTTTGGGACTTTTTTCAAGTGTTAAATTTCATATGTAACCCTCCAAAAAAAACTCCAGCAGATATCTTTTTCTTACCAACTGCTCCCACGTAGTGCCATAGTTGGAAATAGGTCTATTTTGCAGTACTGTCAAACTGCTTTATGTGCTGCATGCTGTAAGGAATATAAATATAGTTGTTTCCCAAAGGCCTTGTTAGTAACGCTTTAAATAATGCGGCTTATCAGTTTATGAATGCAAGTGTCCACAGGCAAATTTGCACAGAATTAAGTAAATTTCAGTTATTGAAATAAGCTGTGTTGACTGTCTCCTTTATAGTGGTGACTGCATTCATGTTTTTAATATTTGTGTTCCAAATTCTGATGTCTTCAGAAAAAAAGAAAATAAATAAGTGGTCACTTGCAGCATGTTTTGGTGTATGTAGTTCTTCCAGGACCTTTTAGGAGCCCTGTAGCAGAAGCATGGGTTGTATCAAAATCCTTTATGTGATTGAATCACCTTTTTTATTTTTTTATTTTTTTCTTACTCTTATTGCAGTCCCATGGCTGTTTGCTACCCATTTTGCAATGTCTGTAAGAGGTGAACTGGGGTCATAGTTTCCTTTGCTTCACAACTGTTGCTATTTAAGAGCATAGCCCATCCTGTATGGGTTATTTGGAAAAAAAATAGCATGATAGCACACATAGGCTTATGTACGCTCAAAGGAGCTGATTTAAGGTAGCATGAATAGTATTTCAACAGTAAATTGCAATGTTTCTGACATTTGTTTATACATACTTTTGCTAATGAAAAGCGTAGTGGAGAAAAAAAAATACTAAATGTATAGTTGCTGGCATTTTCCATTGAGATTTCAATGGAGGAGGAGGTTGAGACACTTGCCTCCTGTTGGCAGTTAAACATCTGGGAGATGTGGGAATCCTGGATTCTGCTCTAGAGGAGGGTGGATTTGAGCGGTTACATCCTTCCACCATCCTCCTCCTGGCCTGTTTGCCTGTCTCCTCCCCATTCTCTGCTCATGGTCTTTGGACCATTTCCCCCACCCAAATGCTCTGTATTCAATCTCAGTTTTTTCACTGTCTGTATACAGCTGCCCTAAAAGCCAGACCTATTTGCTTTTGGGCTAATCTGCTTTTGGCTCCAAACTGTTTTGGTAGTTCTCAGTTTTGATGCCAGACCTTGCTAAACAGCCAGAAGAAAACTGGGAAAAGCCTGCTCATCCATGTCCTCTTCATCACTGGAGTCTTCGGGGAAACTCATTCCTCCTCCCCCTCAAACTTGAACAAAAGTGAGTATATTTCAGGTCCTGGTGCAGAGGCAGTTCTCCCCTGTGGTAGGTAGAGGGCAGGGCTTGACTGGTCGGGGTGGGGGACACTCGATTAGGGCTTCATCTTGTGATCCCTAATCCTTGCTCTTGTTCCTCTTGCTGCCCCAGGGCAGGGCTGACTGAATGAAGGGGGAAATGAAGCCAGTGAGAAGAGTGCCAGGCTGTAATTTGCTCAATAGCAAACTGTTTAAGTGCCGAGTGCGGAGGAGTGAGCAGCAAAGCAGTCTTTACAAGGTTTCAAAACCCTTGCTTTCCAACATTTTGGTTTTAAGGACTTCAGCAAGATTAGGTGGGAAAGAATTTAAAGGATGTTTTCCCCTCAGCATCAGAAACATCATTAATGGTCCTGCTGAACTGCTTCTGCTGAGTTCTTGCTAACATATGCAGTAATCCAGACCTTTTTTGACAAAACTGTGCGTTATACAAGGGATCTGCCCGCATGGCATAGCAGGCAATGTAAAGTTGGTAGTAGCTGATTGGTAATTGAAATTAACTCTAGTCGGGATACCTATGTGATTGTAAAGGGCTGTTTCTTCCACCTTATTACTTTCTCCAGGATGAGATCCAGAGCGAGACAGGCAAACCTCGCATGTTTCTTACCAGCTTATCCAACGTCAGAATGTCAGTAGCGTGTCCACAATCCTCACTCGTGCTGTGTGGCCTTGGGATTTGCAGGAGAGGAGCACTAGAAATGTTGTTCCTTGGAAAAATAAATAGTGTGCTGAAGAGAAGAGGCAAATTCCATTGCAGTAAACAATAATACTTGAGGGGGGAGTACATTTAAAACATGGAAATAATTAATTTCCCTATTTCTCATTCTTCTGGAGTATTTGCTAGATTTTCTTAACAAGCAGGGCTTTATGCTGCATAAGTCTTGGAGCGTCACTGCACTTAGAAATAGCAGCCTCGTGTAACAAGGATATTAGTGTGGCAACTCTCAGCAAACAGGAGCTCCTTGTGTTGTAACCTCCTGTGATGTTAGTGGGATTGAGTAAACAATGTCTAAAGCTCTTGTAATACCTGTGAAAGGCACTGGCCTAGGTTGAGGAAATGTCATAATTGCATCTCTTCCATTCAGATGAGTCACTTGAGTCATGTTGTGAGAGTTTCCACTCTGAATCTAGCAGATGAGCTGGTTTTAAGAATCCTATAAATGCAAAGGGGGGAGGAGTGGTTCATTTAAGAGTAAGAAAAATTGCGGATCTGTTATCTTGCTGCCGAAGATGCACAGATTCCCCCAGAAGATTGCTGCAGCCATTCTGTTACAGTAACTGGGTTAGAATATTTCTTCCTAAATGTTCTGTGTGCATCGTCAGTGATGCTGTTCCAGCAGCTTTCTGGATTTACTGGTCTCTTCCTGCTCTATGCATTGCGTAAAAGGATGAATGTGTAGTATTTGTGTTTGGCTAAAGTGAGGTAGTGGTAGCTTGGATCTGGTCTATTTGTACTATCCTCTTAAGTAGTTCATATAGTTTTTTACCTCTAAATGTATACACATACACACTGGTGACAGGCTGTAGTGCAGCAAATACTAACTTGCATGTAACGTAAGTACTGTACATCTTAAATTAAACTTTTTAGGCTAGCAAAGTGCTTTTTGATTCCTGTCAAAACATATTGCTGGCCCAAATTTGATGTATTTCCAGGCTTCAGAATACTTGATTAAGAAAACCAGAGCATGTCAAAATGCAGCAGAAAGACTCGACTGCGGTGAATGCTGTTAGTGTTGTCCTTGTGATATGCACCAGTAAGATGTAGCTCCATTCCAAGCAATCAATTTTTTTCTCTATTGTACTATGAAGATGTTGCTTTTCTGAGTATTTGCCAGACCTGAAAATCCCTTATAGCTACCCACTGGATAGGAATGTATTTATTTTAACTAAAAATAATTAGCTAAAAGATGCCGATATGTACACTGAATCCTCTAAATTAGGAGATTATTATTGTAAATATGCTTAATGCACGGATTATGGGATGCTGTTGCCGTGGCCAGATATCTGCTAAAATTTGAAGAACAAATGTGGCTGTTTTGGACAAGTAGAACCACTAGAACAATTTCCGTACACATGGAGACCTTCAGCGATACAGACAAGATGAATCTGTCATGAGAAGAAAGCTGGGTGCAGGCCCAACAGCAGTGTTCCATCCTTGAACATCCACATGTTGAATAGAAGTGAAGTATATTGTTCTAGCAGCAAGTAAGGGTTCAACCTCACCAGCAGAGAAGAAAGGTCAAGTACCATAAGGCTGTAAAGTTCATAACCACTAATGTAAGGAAGAAACAAGCGGTTGTGATGTTTGGTGACTTCCTCCCAAGGTTGATGGAGGGGTCTGTCCAGTGGTCAGACCTGACATCCTGAGGCGTCTCTGTCTACCCAGCATTTATAATCTGAGCTGTTTCTGAAAATTCGTTGAGGTCCATAAACAAGCTAGCCTCAGCCTTTGCTGCATGCCCAGGGGAATGCTTGAGGTAAGCAAATCAAAAGCAACTCCTAGGACTTTGGAGGCAAGTGAAAGCTTCAAGGATATAAGCAGTGATCTTTGCATCCTGAATTGAATTTTATACAATACATTTGTTCCAAGGACATTATGCAGAGGGAATTCTTCTGTGGTAATGCTCTGGAAGCTGAAACTAAAGTAAAAAAGATGAGGATGCCATAGGTCACCAAGAAAAGATAAGGTGGTTGGGGCTTTTTGTGAACATCTTGGCAGGATCCTCTAGAAGTTGGTGATGAGGGAATTTTAATTACCTAGATGTTCAATGTACTAGACGGAAGGGACTGTTCAGCAGGTTTAAGATGTCCTGGTGACTGTCCTGCACATAAAAGACTGTGAGCAGGGGAGAGTCTCATGGGGTGGATCCTAAACAGTGGGAAGGAGGTGGTTGAGCATACACTGCTGAAGGGCACCTTGATTGACAGAGTGGTCTTCCACGTTTGGTCCAAATAATGTCAACAGATCTCAGGAAGGATCCAGGCAGGGAGAGTTTAGTGATAGGCTTTTCTCAGGAAAGAGATAGTGAGATCAAATAAAACTCCTGAAATATTTTTTTTTATATATATATATATATATATATATATAATTTTCAGGCTGTTTTGTTAGAGAAAGGTTTAGAGAAAGCATTACATGAAATGATGATAATTTATTTTTTTTTTTACAGAATTGCAGTTTTCTTGTAGACCTTAGGCATAAGTATGTAGAAGCCAAAGCATAAAATGAGATTCAACTTACAAGGAACACTTAAAAAAAAAAAAAATGGAGTGGTGGAAGTATTTAGAGGAAGATAAAGGAAGAGTTGATCTGATAATCCACAGAAAAAGACAGTTATCCATAGGTGATGCCAAAAAGGTCACCTATCCTAGGTGCTATTGCAGGTAACACAAGTGAACAAGGGCCAGAAGCCCAGCCACTAGCACAGGAGGGAGAAGAAGGGAGGATACTGAGGAAGGACAGGTTATCCCATTTCATCATCCACCTACTTTGTCTGCAGTGTGGTTTCATCAATGACCTAGATAATTTTCTGGGAGTCATGATTATTAAACTTGCATCTGAGAAAGGGTGTGATTAAGCTGGAGGACAGAACTAGAACTTGGAGGTAGAATAAAACATCAGTCAGGGGAAGGATAAATAAAAGCATGACAGTAGAACATTCAGCTGTGTGAATAGAGAGCAACTTACTATGTAGCAGTCCTAATGAAAAAGATCTGGGAGTTATCATGAATTAAAAGCTGAATGTATCAACAGTGTTGTCTTCTGGGAAGAAAAAAAAAAAAAAAGAAGACATCCACCTCCAGTAATGTGTTTAAGCAACAGTATATCCTGGAAGATCAATAAAATAATCCTTCAGCTCTAGTTAATGTTGGTAAAGCCCTAGGTGAAATACTGGATTCAGCTTTTGGGCTCCATGCTTTGGTAGATTTGTGCCAGTTGGACTGTGCCCAGAAGGGAGCAACAGGAAAGTCTAGGAAATATGATTTACAGAGAAGGCTTGAATAAACTGGAATTGTTTTGCCTGAAGAGAAGGCATGTATTCTCAACTGCTCTAGGGGAAGGGAATAATCTATTCTCCTCTGCCCATGACAAATAGGATAAACAGTAATGGCTTATATTACATCAAAGAAGGCTGAGGATACACATTGGGGGAAATTTTCTCATAGTAAATATTGGGGAGCACAGGAGTAGATGGCTTCAGAGGTTTTTTAGGACTCAGCATTACAGTTTTTAAGGGCAGATTAGACAAAGCTGACAGTAGTAGAACTTGTAAGTAGTTGATCTTGACTTGGTACAGAGGACAGATGATTTCCAGTTCTGTAAAAATCAAACACTACCATTGCTAGAAAGTATTCAAAACCATCTAAAACCACTGAAAGAAAACCTTTTTAAAGCTTGGATCATTTTAAACTTTCCACAAATGTAAAAATAATCCCAAATCCCTAAGGTAAATAACTTGAATGTGTGTACACATATATTCACAAGGTGAAAGAAGCTCATTTTAGAGATAGATTTGGGTTACTTGAGCAGTTGTGTCTGACAAAGGTGTGCTCTACAAGTCCTTGAGCCCTTGCTGCTTGATGGGCTAAAATGGTCCTTCTCTGTTCACACCTGGAGCAGAAGTGCAGATTCTCTGTAATATCCACTGCTTCTTCTCCACCTAATAGTACTAAAAGTTGCTTGTAGATGGTTAGTTTTACCTTTTTACTTAATTTCATAAGGCAAGAGAAGAGGCGGAAAGGATAAAACATTTTTGCTATGTCTTTTAATTCTCTTCTGTGCTTCTTCGAGCCCTTCTGCCCTCGCCAGCAGCCCTAGTCATCCTCATAGAGCTTTGTACTGGGATTGTCATGGCAAAAGTTAACTCACAAGGGTGCTCCATCTGGTATTTTGGTCATGCAATGGTAGGTATTATGGTCGCGTTGCTGTTTGCTCCATTTCCAGGAAGCTTCATGGGATGACTAAGCAGCTTCCCCTGGAGTGCCTTCCTGTTATGGAGAAGAAAGTAGTTATGGGTCTGTCCTCATTCCAGTCCCTCGTAGCCAGGTCCCTCCCTGAATCTCTGGCTTGTTCCTGCAGTGGTCACAGATAAATGCCTAGGGAAAAGAAAGAAGAGAGCAGGCACATATATAGTGCTTCCCAAAGTACTCTCTCAGCCTCAAAGTACTTTTACTATGGGGATTTTCTAAGGCAGATGTGGTTTCTGCATTCTTTAACTCATGCAGGAAGCTTCTTCCATGTACTTGCCCGGTCTCCTTTAGGCCTGTATAAATTTCTTCTGTCCACAACATCCTCTTGTTGGAGTTCCCAAGGCCCATTACCTTCTGGTGGGCTTGAACATTTTTCTACTGTGTATCACCCCCTGCATTTGTTTGTGGGAAGCGATGGTGATCAGTCAATCCCTATCCATACTATATGGGCCACTTGTGACTTTGTAGAAATTTGCCAAATCCAACGCAATAATCTCTTTCTGTCCCACCCTGACTCTAGGCTTTCACTAAACTTATTCAAGCTTTCATAACATCTTTTTGAGGCCAAAGTTGCACGTGAGCAAGCCACAGATTTGTACGGTGGCCATATCACTGTTCTGTTCCCTTCCTAGCAGTTCCTGCTATTTCATTTTGTTCTTTTTGACTGCTACCAAGCTCATGTTTCCAGGAGCTTGATACTTGACCCAAGATCTTGCTCATGAAGAGTAATCATCAGTTTAGAGCCCCATGTCTTACATTTGAAGTTTGGACAATTTTTCTCTTTGTGGGCCTTATTAGATATATATATTTACAGCGAACTATCTGGAATAACTTCCTATCATTAACAAACTGTCAGCTCACTGTTCACGCTGGTTTCTGTGTTGCCAATATCAATACATCGAACAGCAGGGGTCTGTGTGGAGCACCACGGTGGTGTCTCCCTCTGTGTCTCCCCTTTGCTTCATGTAAGCTGATAGCAGGCAAAATAACCTGATAACAGCCATGTCCAGGAAAGCAGATTGAGGAGTGGGATGTGTACTTCCAAAATCCTTTGCAGTGTGGTGGTTTTAATTCAGGGAACAGGCTGGTTACCTTGCGATCCTGCTGTTGGTGCTCTGATGTGGGAGCAGAGTGCTCCTCAGTCCAGCTGACTTCCACACAGCTTCTGGCACTCTGTAGTTAAGACACCTCAGCGTGACAAGAAAACGTTGCTGCCCTTGAATTGAAGCATCTCTTATTTGATTACCTAAAAGACATTTTTCAGAAGGTGCTCTCGGACAGTGCTGCTTGCTCACTCGCTGTCTCTGGACATTCCTATCTCAGCCTTTAGAATAGGTAAAGAAATACTAAACCAGGCTGATCTCCTCTCCTTTCTATTATTTTTGCACCCAGTGGCTCACCAGTGTGTTGACAAGTCCTGGGGAATGTTTTTCTCAAAAGGATGGGAATTTGAACTTGTGTGATTCCAACTTGTGTGACCTGTCTGTGTCTCTAATGGACATGTAGACCCAATTTAAAAGTTCTTATTAATTGGAAACTTAGTGGTTGTTAATTATTAGCATCTCGGTTAAAAGCTGCAGCAGAAGAATTAATAAGTCGTCTTTTGTTTTTCAGCTATGGCAGCCATTCGAAAAAAGCTGGTTATAGTGGGTGATGGTGCCTGTGGAAAGACCTGTCTGCTGATTGTATTTAGCAAAGACCAGTTCCCTGAAGTGTATGTTCCCACCGTCTTTGAAAATTATGTAGCAGATATCGAAGTGGATGGAAAGCAGGTATGTGTACACTTCTGTAACAGTCAAAATGAGTTTGCATTTCTTCAGAATAGCATGGAGATCTCTACACTTCTTTAATAAGTGGTTAGTACACATGCTTAGTGCTTATGTTGTAAATATGTTTTTAAATATTAAGCATGTTCCTGTGGAAAAAATATTGGCCTTGCTAGAACCTGCTCATATCCAATGTCTGTTCAACAACCTATTTCTAAACTTTAAAAGTTGAGATTCTAAAAAACATACAGTTACTGCAAGTAAAAAGTTGCAGTAGGTGGGAGGGGATGGAGCAATTCCAAGACATGCCTACATGCTGAGGGCACTGGCCTTTGGAATTGCGGAGTGGAGTCCCTGTTTTGACAGGGACCTGGTATTGTGATTAACAAAGACTAGTTCCTGGAGAGAGTCTTTTTTCATACTCACTCCTGGCAACGTGCAGGATCCTCTTCAGAAGAGATGACTGACAGGCTTCAAAGGGATTTGATTTTTGTAGTGTCCATCAGCATCATCTGTCCCACTTGTCTGAAGGAATGCAATTCTTAGCAGCCAAGCGTACCCACAGCTCACTGAGCTTCATTTTTAGTTTGTACTTCAGAAAATTAATCATTAAAATATTTCACTTTAGTTTAAAATATTTTGAAAATCAGTTTTCAATCTGTGTGACCTCTGAGTCCCTTTGTTTGCCAAACAAGCAAACATGCCAGACACCTGCTCCAGAAGGCTGCTCTCTGAACACCAGATAGGTTGCCTCCTTCATTTATGTCACACAAGGTAGCGTGTGATGTGCAAAATTGTTGCTTTCCAAGATACTCCAGAAGCACACAAAGCAGAAACTTTGCACCTTAAAAGCTCAACTATTTTCAAACCCTTTTAGACAGCCATGGCATATGTCTGTTTTGTTACGGTAACCACGCAGAGCTGACCTCAGTGCCTGCCATGGGTCCTCATGTCAAGCATGTTTTTTGATGTTGACAGTGCTGAGCTTCCCTGTCTCACCCCTTGCTGCGACATGTGCCTTTGCTCTGGGTTCAGGTACAGCCAGAACATCTTTCAGTCAGTTCTGGCTCAGATGCAGTGACAGACTGATTGAAACTGCTCAGTTTCGATCCTGATTTGAGCAAAAACTTTTTGAGCTAGTTTTGGGCTTTATGTTAAATTTGATTTCCTACTGTTACAAGCATGGATTATGTGTGGGTTTAGTCATGCTATTTGAGTCTAAAAAGAGCTTTTCTCTCCCATGATATGAATGGATTAAAAAAAAAAAGTACTTTTAGACTAATATTAGAACATATTTCCCCCCCAGGTGACTGTTTCTGCAGTTTCTATATTGTATCTTAGACTCTAAGGACTATTGTTTAAAATATGTATGATACCAATTTCTCTCTCTTATCACCTAGTCAAACTTCCTCATTCCCTTCTGCCTCAATCTCTGCATCTCTAAATGGGTTGAACAGAGAGTCGTGCCCTATCAGCTGTCTGCAGCTGGTATCTAAATAAAAATTGCATGAGCAGCTTGAGCAGTGCATTTTCTGTTGTGGAAATGTCAACTGAATTTTTTTGTAACTAGATGACGTACTTTATCTAAGCACTTTTGTCTTCTGAAAACTTGATTACAAAAGTTTGTAGGAGAGTTCTGTTTGACAGCCACTTACATCTGTCTTCATAGAAAAGCATTACCGGAAATGTTCAGAAGCCATGTGAAGACAAAATAGCGATGGTACAAGATGTGGTTTTTTTAGGTAGAGCAAAGGACCTGATTTCAGTGTCATGTGAGGGAACCCTCAACAGACGTATCTGTAAAAAATATGAACGTTTGCCACAAAATTCACATTTGCAAATGCAGATGCAGAGGTGACTGAGAGGAGTATTTCTGACTGAAATACAGAATAATTTTTTTGTATATGCATGCAACTAAGGCTTTGTATCTTCACAATTTAACCAGACCGTTGCATTGCACGTTCAAGCTCACATTTGGGTTCCAGTTCCGCCCACCTGTCTTTATCTGAGCTGCTGTGGACTTCTTTCCTGTAATTTTTGAACGTAAGAGCTTAAACAAGAAGAAACCCGCTCCGTTGCAAAGGCAGATGCATCAGAGAATCTCAAGCTAGAGTATATCTTAAGAGCTTGATTCTAGTTTTTAAATTTCCTAGTTTAAACATTGGCTATTCCTTCTGCAGTTTTAAACAATCCTATTGGGATATTCTCCCCTAGCTCCACTAAGTAGAAATATTGAGAACATTAGCTACTTTACTCAGTTCTTAGTAACAAGAAACTTTATACACAAATCAGCTTTATTTCAAAGCAAATTACAAGTGTAAATTTCTGCTGTGATGGAGTTTGAATGAATTTGTGCACAAGTAAGTACAACCTTGACCTTTCTTAGTCACTACAGGTTCCAGCTGTAAATGAATTGAAAATGTGCGTAATCCTAAAAGCATATACTTAGAGAGTCCACTTTCACTGAAAACTGGTATTTCTGGAATGTTTATCACAGAGATTACCAGCCCTTTGGAGCCGATTCCCTTCGATTCTTCTGTCTTGCTTTTCTGCTGGTAGCTTTTATGTCCTTTCAGAGAATTGACACTGGTCATGGATATAAAGAAAAGTCTCATAAGATGCAATAAATTGAATTTTGGAGTTATGGAACATAAAATTTCTAACAGTTCTCCTGTCAGAGTGGTTTGTCTTGTAGTCTCCTCCTTTTGAGTGGTGTTAACAGAAATATTTTATCCACTTCTCTTGGGTTACTAGCTTCTGAATCAAAACTTCCCTGGTGATCTGGGTAACTGCCTTAATCTTTCTTCTGCCAGGTTGAGTTGGCTTTGTGGGATACAGCAGGACAAGAAGACTATGATCGACTTAGACCGCTTTCTTATCCAGATACTGATGTTATACTTATGTGTTTTTCAATTGATAGTCCTGATAGTTTAGGTAAGTAGATCGCTAATTGAATCAGAACTGCATCTCTGTGTCGCTGTATTCCCCTTGGAAATTGTGCTGTAAAATACATTTTCATGTGCTGTAATGATTGAGAGCATTCCTAGTTTCAAAATTCATGCTGGTTTGAATGTATAGTTTTCAGACATTAAGATCTTAAAGGAACCTCTATTCTTCAACTATGCTGAGTGGCATTTTGTAAGCCTCAGCAGCACGCTGTGTTTACCCAGGGCTCTGCTGCATAATTTGAGCAACACGTAGCAGGGAGGCAGCTCCCTGGCCTAGATCAGCACCCCCACACCGGCAACGTTGTCTGGTGGGCCAAGGCAGCATGCTGGTGTGCACATCCCTTGGGAGGTGCTGCCTTGGTGGCCCCAAGCAAGCAGGAAGGCTGTAGCTGCACTCTGCTGTGTCCAGGAGCCCTCTGAGTACATAAGGTGTCCACTGAGTGGCATGGCCCACCCAAGATTTGATTTTACTTTACTTTTTTTTAATTTCTCCTTGAAAATTGCAGGTTCTTATACACTCGAGACCACGCTATATCCAGGAAAATAGAGAAACTTCCTTTCTATGTAAATGGGAAAGCTAGCTTTCACTAGCTTTTTTAATCCCTTCCACCACCTTCACCCCCTCCTTTTATTCAAGAGAGATCAGCTTGAAACACTCTGAGTTATTAATCCCAAATAGTCTGCGGTTTTTTGCTCTCTGCTTCGTGGGTTAAAAACATGAGCTAGAAGTACACTGGAGGGGGGCTTGCACTGAAAGGGGGGTGGCTCTCTCACTGGTGGAAATGATCAGAGGCTGGAGATTTATACTCTCCTAGTCTGCTTTCCAGTGTCTTATTTCTAAGACTCAATGTCTCTGGAACTTTGATTTCTGTCCCTTTAAAATGGTAATTACTCCATCCATCCAGTGTAGTCTCCTAAAATGGTAATTACTCCATCCATCCGGTGTAGTATCCTAAACAAATACATTATGGTAGCACTTTCTTAAACAAGTGAATTTGTGTAAGAATTCCCTTATCTACTTCTCACCAGTGGGATTTGTTCACTAGTGGCTATATTTGTGAGGTTTCCTATTGGAACACAGATAATGTTAAGGTAAATCTTTAGGCACATCGATTGTGTGTGTGTGTGACCCGCTGTACACAGACAAGAACCTTCTGTACAGTGACTGACTGGTACTTGCTTGCAACTGGTCAAAATTATGTCTGCGTCTTGGGCAGCTCCTAGCCAGGAAAAGTGAGAGACCCCTCCGCTTTGTCTATTAATGACAGGTGTCAAATTATTTTAACTGGTGCCCATAAATGAGATACCAGTTCTCTCTTAAATGTATTAAACCACTGAATCCTCTGGAGTTTTCTACTGCCAGGGTGATCACAGTCACTGCAAGCTGTCCTTACAGAGGCTTTTTTACTACACCTCTGATCTGTCTTATGGATGAACCCTGCCTTCCAGAGTTGTGTCTTAGGAAGAAACAAGAATGAGACAAAAAGGATCCAGGAAGCACAGAAATGCAGTTAATGGAAGGATTAGTCCTGAATGCAGCTACCACAATGGTTGAAAAATACCATTCCTGCCACAATTCACAGAAGGTTTGAGTAAATCAGCAAACAAAATATTCCTTAAGATGTTACAGTGGCGTTACAGTCTGACTGGGGTAATGTTTGATAGCTGCTCAGTCTCATTTCTTGCCTTGCCTCTGAAGGGTAGCAGCCATTGAACAGGCAGTTGGGTGTGAAAGTGTCTCTTTAGAAAAATCAATGGCAGCTTGATATCTTGGAAATCCTGATCTCGCTCTTCATTGCCTCCACCTGATCCTGTGTTTAGACACATCTTTCATTGTCTCTCCAAAACGATTTGAGGTTTAATTGGCAGCGGTGCTGTGGGCACGCCTGGTATGGTTGTAAACAGCTACATACAAGGTTTGAGCTGTGCTCACTTCTACTGCTTGTGCTGCTCCCCTGGCAGCTGGAGAGCTAACTGACCTCACCTCCCTGGAAACAAGATGGGTTACTGAACCCTGGAGGCAGGGGGAGAGGGGTTTAATTAAGTCGTCTGATCTTGGCCATTTTTTCCTCCCTCTCCTCCTTCCCTGCTCGCCAGTATCGGGGCACCTGTGTCCCTGGGAGCAGTGGAGGGAGCAGCCAACTGCCAGATGGCTCTTCAGGTGTGCAGGGTCTAGAGGCTGGCACCCCCTGAGCACTCCAGGTGCAGCTGTGGAATTGCTGTTTTGGCTGTAGTGGAAAAACTGGCTTCAAAATGCTTGTCTAAGTTGTTCTTTCAAGCAAGAAAACAATGCCATAATAGTTAATGTCTCTTCAAAAGCTGAATGGAATTTTGTAAAGATAAAAAGGGGTTATGTAGCCCTCAGGTACATCCACTGGTGAATCTCGGATGTCTGAGAGCTTCTGAAAGCAAAGCCAAATGTTTTGGGCTGTTCAACACTTCCTGCTATATAGAATTTATCATGGTTTTGCTTTTAAAAGCCCTCAAGTCTTCCATTTGCAGCTCCATTTAAAAAAAAAGTCATGTAGGGAAGTTATGTTAGGAGGAAAAAGTTTCTTGTATATAAGCACAAATTCATTTGGTGCAGATAGGGAGAAATGGCAAATCTGCAAATGACTTACACAATCTTTGTTTCTGTGCAGCTGTAATTGGTGTACAGAGCAACGTTTCTGCTACAGTTAATGGGAGAGTTCAGGGTGGTGGTTTGATGTCGCTTTTTAAAAGGAAGAAATGATGTAAAAACTTATGCTTCAGGGTTGTGCCCATCTTTAGCTTCTGGAGATAAATAAAATGTTTCTCTTGAAGCAAAATATTCCATAACTCTCTACTTCAGAATTCTGTGTGCTGTTCTTTGAAGTACCTTATGCTAACCCTTGTCAAGTAGCTACTGAGAGATGTAGGGAAGCCAAGAGTTTAGGTGTCCTTCAGCCTTAAAATTACCATAGACAGGCTTGTCTTTTTTGGTAATACTAGAACAGGTCTATTTGCTTCCCAAATTAAGAGTAGAAAAAAGGGCATCAGTATGTATTAGCAAGCTAAAACCACTCAGGCAGCAGGTAGAAGCTTTAAATTAAAACTTTCCCCAGAAGTGGGTTTTAGTACAGTCATACTTCTTTTTTTTTCTTTTTTCTTTCCCCCCCCCCCAGAAAACATCCCAGAGAAGTGGACCCCGGAGGTGAAGCATTTCTGCCCCAACGTGCCTATCATCTTGGTAGGAAACAAGAAGGACCTGAGGAATGACGAGCACACAAGACGAGAGCTGGCCAAAATGAAGCAGGCAGGTTCCTTTCTGATAGTCTTACAATAAATGAAGAAAGCATATAGTGGTTGTACCAGAGCATGAAATGGGCATCCGCAGCTTGCTGCCAGCTTCCTATGGGCTGCATAATGAACACTTATCCACGACAGAAACCAGAAAGTATATATTACCTTTAATTGAGGGTTTCTTTTTTCATTTTTAATTTGGAGATTTAATTTTTAGAAAAAGGCGTTCTCAACAATGAAAATGGCTATATTGGGTTACTAACAGTCAGCTGCTCTCCGTGCTGGAGAGCTGGATCCCTGAGGTAGAAAGGAATTAATTAGGAGACATCAACACATCAAGACATCAACGCATGCACACTCGAGTTGTTCTTTATTTTGTATGTTCAGAATGTGAAAGGAAACAGTTTTATTGGTTGGTGTTTTGAGGTGATAACCGCAGGTGCTGTAGCTCATTCCTGAGCCTATCAGTAGGTTTCATTTTCAGATAGTGTCTGAAACCCCCAGCTTGGGTATGGGACTGCAGATATTCTGCTCTGTTCTAGAATTTTTGCTCCTGTTGCATAATATTTGGTTTTACACAAAAGACTGAGGCATTAATTTTGGGATTTGTTCATAGGCTTTTGTTACAATTGTGGCAAAGAGTTGCATAAATGTTTCCTCTGAAATACACAAACTTTTGCTCAAGTTTCAAAGGGTCTTGGGGCCTTTAAGCTCAGAGGTGTTAGAAAATCGATCATGTCCTCAAGCATTGGTGCAGTATGCAAACATACACCCCGTCTGTGTAATCCAGGCCGAGGTGCATGCTGCATCTTGAGAAAATAAGCAAATTTTATTTTAAATCTGCCTTTATTTAAAGTATGGCTCTCAGGAGCAATTCATTATTAATCAATTAATTACATGCATTTAATCAGAAATTCCTTTGCCTTTGTTGGGAAGCGGGGTGGGAAAGGGAAGACGGGTGCATATTGGTGCGGCTTTGGATTGTTCTCACCTGTTGCTTCTGTGCTGTTACAGGAACCTGTCAAACCCGAAGAAGGAAGAGATATGGCAAACCGCATTGGTGCATTTGGGTATATGGAGTGTTCGGCAAAGACCAAAGACGGTGTGAGGGAGGTTTTTGAAATGGCCACTAGAGCTGCTTTGCAAGCCCGGCGTGGCAAGAAAAAGTCCGGGTGCCTTCTCTTATAAAGTGTGGCCAGAGGAAGATGGCCAAAGCAGCACCCTGCACTTGAGTAATTTTGAAGTGCTGTTTATTAATCTTAGTGTATGATTACTGGCCTTTTTCATTATCTATAATTTACTTAAGAGATTTAAAAATCGAGTCATCTTGCTACCAGTATTTAGAAGCCAACCATGATTTTTATAACAATCTGCATCAAATTCATCTGTGCACCCAAGGTTAACCTCAACATTCCTCTAACAAACCTTTTCTGCACTCACAGGATATGCCAGGCGCTAATTGAAGACAATTCTCTATCTTCTTTCTTCTCTCTAGAAAGAGAAAAAGCTGTCAACACAGAGGATTGGTCTGTAACTACTTTATAACTAACGTCCTATTCTAATTGAGTACAACAGTTACATGGCTGTATGTGGCACCAAGTGTAGCTTCAGTGCTATCACATTTAGGAAGATCTGATTTTCATGGCTCAGTGGTGTACAACATTAGTTGGAAAATGTGATCGCTCTGAAATGACCAAGTCCCATTCAGCTAAGGAAAAGTGAGGGTTCTGTGGTTTCATGTTAGTTACCTTTTAGTTACTGTGTAATTAGTGCCAGTTTAAATGTATGTTACCAAAAATAAATCTATTTACCCCAGCTTAGATGTAGTATTTTTTGTATAATTGGATTTCCTAATACTGTTACTTGTAACCTCTGCGTTAAGGTGTTCTGGGTTTTTTAAGAAACTGTATTTGAAAATAAAGTCCGATGGAAAGCAGCTGATCCTCTTCCCCTGTTCATTTGTAAGAGTCTGACCCATTTGAATGATTGGAGTGGTCTGCACACCTAGGAGGAGTTTTTTCCATGACGTGCCGTAGGGATGAGAAAAGACAGCCTGCTCGCACTCAAAGCTTCTGAACTGTTCAGTTGCCTTAAGTTCATTGCTGGACCCAGTTTCAAAACTAAAAAAAAAGGAAACTTTTTGTGTAAGTTTGGTTACCATGTAGTGATCAGACTCCTAACCTGTGAACTTCTTGCTGTTCTGCAGCCAACTAAACTCTTTTCTGTATTTTCATTTTTCCAACAACTAATAGAATAAAGGCAGTTTTCTAAGCTCCCTGTATCCTGGTGTCTGTATTGCTCACTCTGGGTTTTTGGCCCAGCGTCTGACAGCCTGAAGCAGAAATACCGTTTTTGATACAGTTGTGATAGGATTCGCTGAGCAGTTGCAAGTGCTTTAATACTTGTTTCCCAGCAAGTGATACCCAGCTGCTGCTCGCAGCGGTTTCTGAACAGTGCAGCAGAGCAGAGGTGGAATCCCTTGCCCTGCCTGGCCCCTGCGGTGAGCGGCAAAGCTTCCTAGGAGCTTCTTTTGATAAACCAGATGAGAGTGCCTCAGTTAAGTTTAATTTGTTTGAGTATGGGACTAGATGAGCAGGAGGAGGCTATGTAGGAGGGGAGTGCAGGAAGAAGGGGGGAGAAGACGGCGGTGTTGCTGTAGGAGCATGCAGTGGTATGCAGCGTGCTGGTCTGCACTGTCGTGTACCCCACACGCTGCACTGGAGCATGTGTGATGTTGTGCACGGCAACACGTTTGCCACGCTGTTTTCATGAGGGATGCCTTCAAGCGCTGCAACAAGGGCTGTGCTCGAGGTATGGGCCGCTGTGCTGCACCCACGCTGGAGAGCAGATCGTGCTGCTCCTGGGTGAGAAATGGTACGCAGCAGCAGCGTGCATCTCCACCCTTGCACTGGTATTTACAGCAGCTGCTGTTGAGCTGAGAGGCTCTGCCCGCAGGGCTGGGCAGGAGGGAGTCCAGTTGCTGATGACAATCCATGTAAGTGAGTACTTAGCTGCACCCACGTTATGTCCTAAAAAATGCCAATGTCAGGTTTTTTCTTTCTTTTTTTTTTCTTTCTTTCTTTTTTGGACAATGTTCCTGATTCCTTTTCCTGCAACAAAGGAGAAACAGACCTGGCCTGAGGCCATGGGAGCGCCCTGTACCCCTGGCCCTTGTCCTCCCTCTGCAGCCACAGCCCAGCGCGAAGCGTCTGGCCAGCGCGGCAGTGGCACCTGCCCCACCCTTCCCTCCTTCCTCTCCTGGGTGCCTGCTCTCCACCCCGTGGGGGTGACGGGGTTGAACAGCAGGAAGTTCCCAGCTGCAGCTGCCGGGCTGCCCACGAGGATTTCATTCTCTGCCCTGTTAACAATCTCGCTCACTCCTCTGCAGTTCCTTTTTTGGGGGGGGTTGTTGTTGTTGGGCAGTTTGGGGGTGGTTGCAGTTGAGCAAAATGGGTTTTTCAGTCTTGCGGGGCCGCTGGGTTGCAGTTCTCTATGGTCACAGTTACAGAGCAGCTCTTCAGCCACAGGGGTCTTGAGTAAGGTCTGCATGTTCTTCAGACCCAGCTCGTGGGTTGTGTATCTGCTGATGCATTTCCACCCAGAAGTGACTGTTTATCCCAGTTTTAATCTCAGCTCTTGTTCACCTACAGCACTACCTCCCCATCTCCTCTGTCTCGTCCACCCGCTGGCCTTAGGTTTCCAGGCCTGGCCTGCCTTTCTCCAAGTTCGGACATGTTGGTAAGTCAGCGTCTCCTGTTTATGGCCAGAAGCTCCAGCTCCCTCTCCTTGTCCCTTGCACCACTGGCATCAGAGCAGAAGCCTGCTTAGGAGCACGTGGTTATTAAATTATCAGTCCTTCTCAGCCTTCCCACTTTCGAGGGCTGGTAGCCTGGCTCCCTTTGGGTTCCCGTCGCATCTGTCACCTCCGGAGGCCACCTTTGTTCAGGATGAAACTGAGGACACAGGCAGCCAGACCAGACCTGGGAAATGAGAGCTCAGCGCTCATGGAGAGCGATCCAGCCAGGCAAGGAGCTGTGAAAGGGGCAGGGGAAAAGCTAGGAGCCAAGTGCCAGCCCCCTGGCCACGGGAGGGAGTTTGGTACCAGGAGTGGGGAGAAGACATAAGCAGCAGGCGGGAAGGTGTGTTTCGCAACCTTTGCAATTACTCACCACTGTTGCTGTCAAACAGCAATCTTCTGACCTTGTAGGACAAGCATCCCTTGTCATGCATCTCAAAAGGGGCCCCTTCAGCCCATCTAGTCCCTCAGAGCTCCTGGCACTCCTCTGGATCCACGTTCAGCTGGCTCCACAGAATGTGTCCAGGCACAGAGCGTAGCTCCGAGCCGACAAGGAAGTTCAATTCATCAAGGAAGGGAAAGCCCTAACCTGCTCTTGCTGAAAAGGGCAGGGTTACTCCCAGAAGTAAACTCCCTCCTTCAGATGAAATCCCCAGGTCCAGCCTGAGGGTTGAAGATGCCAGCCTGAGCAAGCGTCAAAAGCGGCAGCAGTGAGATGCTTCTGTGGCACTGCCCTAGAGGTCACCCCTGAAGAGAAATTCCTCTTCTTCAAACCACCGTGGCTCGCCGTGCCCAAGAGGCGGGTGAGGAGTCTGCATGGACTGTAACCGCCAATTTACTCAGGAGCAAACATGGGTCACGTGCCTCTGCTCGTCCCATCAGCCATTTCCCGGCTGCTCTGATCTCGGGACACTTGTTGTGGCTCCTGCTATCAGCGCTGCAACACACTGCAAAAACTGCAAGATAAAAACTGCAAGGCGAGTCCCCAAAACTCACCGCGGCCAGGAACTATTCCAGCTCCCAGTCACGGGGGCAGGTGCCAAGAGTAGCCCAAAGCAAAACCCCCAGATCCTGTGGTCACCTGGGAACCCGGACCAGAGATGCAGCGTTATATGGTGGCCTGTTAGTGACAGCTGGCGTTTGTGATGAATCCCCGATACCAAGCGTGAAAGAGAACAGAGAGCGGTAGAGGGGGCCCTGAGCATGTCCCCCGGCGCGCTGGGCCCGGGCTGCCCTGGCTGGGGGCCAGGGCTGATAAGCAGCTGTCTGATCTTGGGGCTGCTGTGAGCGGAGCTCACTTGGCCCAAAGGCTGGCAGGAGCCTCGGCAGCCCCGTGGGAGCCGTGCTGAAGCTGAGGCCCTTGCTCTCGGTCCCTGCCGAGGTGTGCTGCCCCACGGTCCCTGTTGGTCCAACCCACGGACATCACCTCGAGGCCTGATGCTGGACCTGTCTCTTCGCAGTGTGCTCTGGAGGAGGGCGATGTGTCAGCAAACACCCGTGGAGGAGCGGCTGGGCCGTGCTGCCTGCCGTGGGTACAGGCAGCAGTCAGCGTAGCTCACTTAGGGCTGCCTTGAATCCACGAGAAGAAGAGCAAGTCGCTACTGCGTGATTTAAAACTCCCTAAACCAGACCAAAGCAGTAAGGCAAGAAATGGAAAAGCCAGGGATGGGGAAAAGCAAGCACTGAAGTAAAGGGAGGCTTTCCCAGCCTCAAAGAGGTGGAAAAATTATAAAAGGAGACTGAAGAAGGGAATTTGTGGCCCCTCTTGGACCGTGGCACTTTGGGTTCGGGGTACCTCGTGTTCCTCCTCCTGGTGCACAAACTGAAGGCGTTTCTCTCCCAAAAGCCGCTCTCGTTGGCAGCGGAGTCCTAGGAGGAGGCTGCAGCCCCTGGTGCTGCGCTGGGCCGTCTCCGTGCTTGGACGGTCTTGTTACCGCACAGGTTTTAGCCCCGGGAGCACTTTGCGTTTTGCTGACTTTCCACAGCATTTCTGAGAACCGGTGGCGCTTCCCCGTGGATGCATAAAGCTCCCGATTCTGAGCTTTTAATTGACCAGAAAAACGCCAAGCCTTTCCGCGAAGACGGGAGTGAGGCGGGACGCAGCTGGGCACGGCAGTGCCGATGGGCAGCTGGGCACGGCAGTGCCGATGCCCTCGGCGGGCCGGTGAGCCGCCCGCCGCTACAGCCTCTCCGTGCCCCCGGGGGGGGCCGGGGGGGGCGATGCGGCCCCGGGGCGGCCCTCGGGAGCGCAGAGGCGGAGGCGAGGAGCGGCGGGGGGGTGGGGGCGGCGGCTCGGCCGGGCGGGGCGGGGCGGGCCGGGGCTCAGGGCCCGCCCGCCCGGCAGTGCTGGCCATGGCGGCGGCGGGAGCGGCGGCGGGGCTGGCGGGGCTGGCGGCGCGGCCGCTGGGCGCGGCGGAGCCGCTGTCGCTGGGCTCGCTGCGGGGGAAGGTGCTGCTGGTGGCCAACGTGGCCTCCCTCTGAGGCACCACCACCCGCGACTTCCTGCAGCTCAACGAGCTGCAGCGGCGGTACGGCCCCCGCGGGCTGCAGGTCCTCGGCTTCCCCTGCAACCAGTTCGGGCACCAGGTAGGGCGGGCGGCGGGCAGGGGCCGAGCCGCGCCGGGCGGCGGGGGCCGGGGCCGGGAGCGGGAGCGGGGGGGGGGAGCCGGCCGTCCCGGCTGGGCCTCACCGGCCGTGCTGGGGCGGGCTTGTGTTCGCTTCGCTAGGAAAATGCCACGAACGAGGAGATCCTGCTCTCGCTGGAGCACGTTCGTCCTGGCAAGGGGTACAAGCCGGATTTCATCATGTTCGAGAAGTGCGAGGTGAACGGGAAGAACGCGCACCCCCTCTTCACCTTCCTGAAAGAGGCGCTGCCCTTCCCGCACGACGACCCCTCCTCGCTGATGACCAACCCGCAGTACATCATCTGGTCCCCGGTCTGCCGCAACGACATCTCCTGGAACTTCGAGAAGTTCCTCATCGGCCCCGACGGCGTGCCCTTCAAACGCTACAGCCGGCATTTCGAAACCATCAAGATCCAGGATGATATTGAATTGCTTCTGCAGAAGGCTTCCAAGAGTGTTCTCGAATAAAGCGGAGCGCCGCAGCGTTCGCTGCCCGGCCCCCTCACTTCCTGCTCCGCTCGCTGCGCTCCTGCCCATTTTTCTCGCAGGGGGCTGCTGCTCTGGCAGAAATCCCAATGTCTCGTGCAGGTTTTGCTTATGATGGTGCATCTTCCAAATTCTTGAAGTGTACTTGATGTCTTCAAAAGTTGCATGCGAATGTTTGGGAAACTATGCCCGGGAAAGCAGCCGTGAGTCCCAGTAGCTTACTGTGATTCTCTGAATAAAAAAGAAATGTGTACTTTCTTTAAGGCTGTGGCTTGATAAATCTGGGCGAATTGGGTGAAACATGGCGTTACCCGTTCATCAGCTCGTGTGCGTGCTCACAGGGGCTGACTCGAACCACTCGAGCGTGATAGCGCAGTCAGGCTGAAACCTGAATGCAAACCTAGGCCGGCGTGATGGGCAAACAGCATTTGCGAGCTCTGCAAACTGTGAACCCGTGCTGCGTCCTACCCCGCGCGTAATGAGCTTGGCAGAGCGGGAGGGTGGCACAGAACAGAAATACCTTGCCAAACTGCTTACTGCACCTCACTCGAGGCTTGCCTGTGGAGGAAAGACACGGTGGCGCACGGCCAGGGGGTGGTTTTACACTGACTGATGAACTCCCAGCTTAGCTACCAACAACAGGCCGCGACAGGTCAATAACCATTCAGGCAGGTAGATGAGCGATTCTGCAGCCCGCGCTGCTGTGGTTGCGCTGGCACAAGGGCTTGGGGAAGAAGAGCCTGTTGGCCAAGGCCCATCTCGTTATCTGGCCTCCATCAGTGGATGCCCAGGGGAGACCTAGAACAGGAGCAGCACCCACTGTCCCTCCCCTTGTCCCAGAGCTGCTGCCCCCTCACTGGCTTAGCTGTCTCCAGGCTCCATTTCCATTCCAGGCTCCATGTCTCCATTTTGCTTCCGTGGTAGCCCAACACGGATCTCTACATACTCACCTAGTCCTACATGAAGCCCGTATTGCCTCTGTGCATCCCCAACACCTTGCAACACAGGGAATCACACAAAGAACCAGTTATTTTGTGTTCCCAGTGCAGAATACCAGCCTGTTCAACCACTTCTCCCACAGAAACTGTGCCTTGCCTCAGAGTGCCCTTGTTGCCCTTTGGGCACAGGAATTGCATGCGACAAAGTGTGGGTGCGCCAGGGTTCAGGTAATATTTTCTTCTTTTTACTCCTTCCCTAGTCCTTTTTTGACTCCTGCCAACCACAGAGCTGACAGGTATTTCATAGCGTTGTTACAATAATCCTGACATGTTGTTCCTGCGCGGTGATCCTGGGTTTACAGCCTGCTGCTGAACAGCTGGAATTAGGATTGGTTTGCGCTGGGAAATGGTGAGCCTGTGCCAAATTTCACCTGCCATCCTTCTGCCCGGTGGCTCAGGTCCTTCTGCAGGTAAATTTTAAATCCTTAAATGGCTCTGTGAGCACATGTTCATTACAAGCCACTCCTCACGAGGCCTCGTAGCACTGAGCATAAACTTGGTGCTGGACTGAGGAGTACACAGACTAGAAACTTGGGCTTTCAAAGGGAAGGCATAACACTTCCAAGCATTAGCGCACTGTTTTCATAATTAAAAACACTTGGTATTTGAGGTTGTGGGTTTTTTTTCCTGTCGGTAGCTTCTCACCTCACCAATTCGCTGGTTGCTTTGTTACTGTACCTACATTCAAGGCCCCCTCCGGGCTGACTTGAGACACTGGGGCAAAACCTACAACCGGCTCCACCCTGCTTGCTGCTACCCCTGAGTCATCGAGCTTTGAACTCAGATTGCACAATCCTCACCGGGCTATTTCTTAACTTCCAGTACAGCTTTGTGGAAAAAACAGGATGTTTTCAGTAGCTGTTTCAGCTTTGGAGCAGAAGCTGCTTGATTTGGGGGATTATTTTTTCAGTTAAATTTACTTCCCTCATTAAGGCAGGATGTTGAAATACGTGGAGAGTACAGGGGATCACAGGCAGCAGGAACTCATTGCACCAAAAAAAATCTTTCTCGACATGAGCTGTGGCACTTCCTCAATCCTGACTCACCAAACTCGAGCCATTTGAGCGGAACCTCCTTTGCTTTGCCTGTTCCTTATCAGGCTGCAGCCCCCGCCGAGCCCCACCGCCGCAGGGGAGCAGACCACAACACCTGCTGCTGTTCCAACAGCAGCCCTGCCAAAAAGGGTCTCTTGCTGAGCCTGCCGGTCAGAAAAGCATCTTACACTGTGCTTATCCAGTGCTAATGGCCAAGGGATTTATTTACCTTCCGGCTGCTGGGGCTGTGCTAGCAGAAAAACAAAGCAGCAGCTCCAGAACAGATACAGCCACGCCAGCAGAAGTACAGTGACGTGATTCCAGGATGAAAATTAGCCATGCCAGCAGGAAAACGAATGATCCCAGTGTAAGCACACCAGCAGGAACTCTGCAGCATAGATAAAAGCCTCCCAGCCTTGTTATTCGCCGTCTCGTTTCAGTGTTCCCCAGAGTAGCTGGCTTCTGGGGTAAAGCGGGCTGCGGTGGAAAGGGTAGCCCGCGGGCTGGAAACCTCGGAACACCCGCAGAAGAGCACAGCCCCCACACAGGCTCTCGCGCCCAAACGTTATTTGGTGGTGTGACCGGAGGGAAAGACGACATTTCACTACAGGTAGCAGCTCTACGCTGAAGGTAGACCTGAAGAATCCCAGGTGATTCCTCAGGGATTATAAAATGGCCCAGTTCTATTTCTGTAACTCCAGAGGGAAACAGACTGACTCAGTAGGAAACCTTAAAATAAATACTACTACTTTAGCACACTTGGATGCTTCCGTGGCTTGAGGACATTGTCCTTCCAATATCTTGTGTTTCACATCTACACTCCTGTACTCTTTCCATTTTTTTCTACTTTACTTTTATTGCAAACAGCTAATCCCTCTTAGTGTTCACTCTGCTTTTCCATTCTTCTACATATCAGTCCCATATATTCCTCCCTTTCTAGAGAATGTTTTTCCCCGCTTCTCCCCCTCCTAATGGTTCCCTCCGCCCCCCTTCGCTGCTGATAGTTGCCATCAACTTCTTAAATCTTTAAAAGAAGTTCAGATAATTGAAGCTAGTGTTAACTAGCTGCAAGGAAAACTATCCCTTCCACCCCTATCTCCCTCTCCGGGGTTCCCTGGTGTTCTGCCCACCAAAGCCTAGCACGTCCTGAAATCATGGCTGATGAGATGTGGTGTTCAGAAGCGTCTACTCAACAGAAATGCCATCAAGTGGAGCCTAAGACCTTTCTTACCCAGCCTGTTAAATGTTCTTTCAGCTATTTAAAATCCCTTTCTTCTTCTGATGAGCTTTGTTGCACCTGCTAACTTCTAAGATAGCTTTCAGTCACCCTTTTTGATCATTGCCATCGTAAGGCAGGTACGACACACTTGCCTCCAACCGGGTGGCACTCGAAAGGGCTTTGTTCCTGCCAGTGCCCCTCTCACAGCGAGCAGCCATCAGGTTCAGCTGGAGACAAGGGCAGGAAGCCAAATGGCTGAAAGGAAAGCGCTCGAAGAGACACAAGAACAGACACCCCCATCTCCAGTGAAACTGTAATAATGTCATTTCCTAGTACTGAATCAGAAAGCTTTGAATGAGACCATTTTAATTGTTTATTGCACTTTCTATTAGGAGTAGGTAATTCATTAGCAGTGAGGTCAGCCATGTAAGCATTATCTCAGAATAGCTGACTCATTTTAAAAACACACCCAGTCTTGCCCATAACAGGGTGTATTAGTTTATTGAAGCCCAAAGGGGCCCTGCCCTTTGAGAAAAACTGAAGCAACAGGACTCAACTCTTGCTGGAAGGAGAAAATGGTCTTCTTTTTCAGTGTTAACTGGATGTCAAAAAAATAAAAGGCTTTTAGCATTTTACCCAGGAATGCTGCAGCATTACCAGGCCTGGCTGGCAGGAGGTAGAGCCCATCTGCCCACCACGCTGCCAGACACCGGCTGCCAGGAGAGCGCTCCCCTGCACAGAGAGGAATGGCCCCAGCACACCACCCCCCTGCCTTTTTTTTTCCGTGAGGTAAATGGATTTATTTGGTGTATCAGGTTAAAGCAGGTTTTTAAGTCTCTGAATCATCATCTGATTCTTTCCTAATCTTCCCACTTCTCAAGGACGGGATCCCTAAACAGCACAGGATATGCTACTTGAGAGATAAATGCCTAAATCATTTCTTGAGAGGTTCTTTCCAGAGACACTTTCAAACTCCTGAGCACTCCCCAGCTGGCTACTCAGACCCATTCTCCCGTTTATTCCCGTAACAATTTGAAGTCTCCTTCCCTAGCCAACGCCCTGACCAGAGGGCTCCATGAAGTCAGTTATGAGAGAAAATAGAGCATGTAGCACCGAAACCACACAGTCCACACCGAACGTTTCTGCCACCTGCTTTGGTGGCCGCCCAGGGGGACCCTCTTGGCCGCGGAGCCACCTCGGGGACGAGGCCCATCCCCACGGAAATGCGGCCTCCTGCGCCCCGATGCCTCCAGCCTTACTCCAAGGCCTCCCTGCCCCCTCTCAAGCCTGCAGCCCTGGCTGCTCTCCACCCCGCCGGCCCCAGAGGCCTAGGGAACGGGGTGCCCATCCTGCCCGCCGCCCCTCAGCGCGGCAGACACCACCTGCCTCGGCAGCCGCAGAGGCTGCGCCCGGCAAGGGCCCGCTTTCCTCCTCCGCCGCCCGGGAGGCCCACGGGGCGGCCCCCGCCGCAGCCGCAGCCGCCGGGGCGGGGCGGGGCGGGACCGGCCAAGCCAGCGCAGACCCCCACGGTGCGACTACAAGATGGCGGCCGGCGCCGCCAGCACCGCCCCCGCGCGCGCCCCCGCCCACTCCGTCAGAGGTCGCGCGGGCGGGGCGGCGCGAGCGCAGCAGGCCCACCCAGCGCGCATGCGTACGCGGGCCGACATCCGCCCGCGACGGGGCTCGCGCACCGACATGGCGGCGGCCGAGGGCGGCGGCGGCGGCGGGGCGCGGCCGGACACGACGGTGCAGCGGGCCGAGCTGGGGCCGCTACTGGCCACGGCCCTGAGGCCGGGGGAGTCCTGGTGAGCGCGGCCGGCCGGCCCGGCCCTCCGTCCCCCTCCCCTCCGGGCGGCAGGGCCTGTGGGAGCGGGCCGGGCTGGGCCGCGCCGCCGCTGAGAGGGCCGCGCCGCCCGGTGCCGTGTGTTGCAGGTACCTGGTGGACAGCCGCTGGTTCAAGCAGTGGAAGAAGTACGTGGGCTTCGACAGCTGGGACATGTTCGGCGCGGGCGATCCCGGCCTCTTCCCGGGGCCTATCGACAACTCGGGTCTCTTCGGCGGTGAGTGCTGCCCGGCGGCGCTGGGCCGCGGGGGAGCGGGGCCCTGGGCAGTGGGGGCCTGGTGCTCGGGTCGCAGCCCGGGCTCGGGTAAGTAACTCCCGCGTGCGGTTGTCTCGTCGTGCAGCTTTCGGTTTTGAAGCTGTGCGTTGCGGGAGGATACAAGCGGCCGTCCCAGCCTTGTAAGTGAGGAGAGTGGTGCGGTTTCTACCTACCCGTGAGAGCGTTGGTATTTCTTAGGTCATGGTAGTATGTGTGTAGTTCTCGAGAAAAAAGGATTCTGTTTGATGCCATGCTTTCTTCCATCTGTCTCCCTTCTAGATCCAGAAACTCAAAGTTTAAAAGAACACCTCATTGATGAGCTAGATTATGTATTGGTTCCCACCGAAGCCTGGAATAAACTAGTAACGTGGTATGGCTGCATAGATGGACAGCAGCCTATTGTGAGAAAAGTAAGTATGGGTGAACCAAGTTCTCTTCAGCCTGCTTTCACTATCTGATCTCTGCCAAACCTAGACGATGATTATTTTGCTAGATGTGAGTTAAGACAGGATCTTCAGCAGCTCTTTGGAGATAATAACATGAGGTCTTTTTGCCTTGTTGCCTGAAAGAATGACCTTCCAGTATTACAGTTAAAATGCCTGAATCTTCAGTGATTCTCAGTTAATGGGTTATATGGGCTGAGAACCATGAACCGTGTTCTCGCTAACTTTTTACGTTATGATTGTTCGGACCGGTGCCGTGCTTTTATGTTGTGTGGAGTAGTTTGTGCTTTGTTGAAAAATGCAAGTTGTTAGTCAAGCTTATCCATCTTCTGGGAGAGAATGAGGCATTGGAATAAATTGTCTTTTAGTACAGATGGCCTAGGGACTTCCTCTGGAGTTTAAGGTGGTTCTTGTTTTCTCTTCCAAAATTCTGTGATTCTGAAATCATGAGAAGAGACATATTTGTGGTTTGGTTCTGTAATGCTTATTTTTGTTTGGCAAATGTAGTCATGAATGTATTCTGAGTATATAACCTGTTGTGGAAGGTGAAGTTGCTTTTTTGGAAATCTATCAGAGACTTGTTTATGGGTAAAAGGTAAAAATCTGTTTTTATTTTAGTCTTCGGTTTTTGCACTGACTAAATTGAGCAGTGCCAGTCTATGGGGTTCATAAAGACTAATCACTACACCAAGCGAATAGTGTTGATATAACGTACAGAATTAATATTGTTTAAGTTTAAGTAGCTTTATGTTACAGTAAGGGTTGCTTCAATGTGTGCAAGACCCAGGGAAGTGTGGCACCAGAATGGTGAAAGGAAATAAGATCCCTCTCTTGCAGGCCCACTCATGCTGATCAGTGCTACTGGAACATTGTCATTCAGTGTGGGCTATAAATTGTATGTAATGAGAAATTCTGACATCTTCAGAAAGTGTGAATGATCTCAGGTTCACTCTGCTAAGTAGACAGAACTCCCATGTAAACTAGAAGTGGGGGAAGGGGAAAAGAATTATAGCATATAAAGGATATGTGGTTTTAGTAGAAATAGATAATTTCTTGAGGAATAGAAAATCTATACTGAGAAGAAAAACTAGAACTATTACTGATCAGTGCCTCTCTGAGTGAGGAAGCTTTCGTTCATGAACTGGCTAACTGCTTTCACAAAGTCTGGCGTGTCATGAGATGCTCCCTTTTCTGAAAAATTAAGAAGTTGGACAAGAAAGAGGTTTGGAAGCTATTGGGGAAGCACTTGGGTGACAGGCTTAACTGTATGAGCCTCCTTTTCTTGGGATATCAGATGCCACTATTCAACACTGTATTTAGTGAGGGCTAGAGCTTAGAGCTACTGCTGTTTTACAGACAGAAGACGCTTGAGTTACTGTGGTCCACTTACGAGTAAATTTTGAAAAGTTTTGAATTGCTATGGGAGTTTCAGTCTATTGTTAACCTGGAAACTGAAATGGATTTTTACATTTAAAAAAATGTTGAAATATAGCAGAATGGTAGGTTTGTGGGATGTTACAGCCTCTTACAAAAAATACAAAGTGAAAAGTCAGTGAGACAGACAAGCTACAGCACTGCACTTGAGTAGAACGTGGTTGGTATCTGGTTACAGTATTCTCCAGGTAGCATTGGAAGTAAAGCACTTAAACTTGTGGTCTTTGAATGCTTTAATCCTTTTCCTAAAGCTGGATCAACTGTAATTCATACATCAAAATACCCATAAAAGTAGAATTTGGTAAGTAATTTTCAGGCATCTTTGTAATTTTGCAAGCTGGTATTTCTTCCATCCCTATGTGCCTGATGATAAGAGAAAAGTACAGGAGGATTAGATTAGATTTGTTTCTGGCTCAGGTTTATTTTGATAATCTCAAACCATATTTTTGGGCAATCTTCTATAGAGTCACACTGCAAAGTGTATTCATGTGCAAAACTTAGAACAGTGTGCTTCCTCAGCGGTTGAATGCGTGTTGTGCTCAGATTGCTGTCCAACAGGATGACCCGAGTTTTACTTTGACAGAGAACAAGCTAGCTGATCGGACACTGTTTAAAAGACATCTGCAGGCGATTAGAGACTCTTCTTGCCATTCATCTATTCTAATGGACATGGTGATCTGATCAGAAACTTCTTGAAAAGAGTTCTTCCATTTCTGAATATGATTCTTATTTATTTGTTTCTAACTGTAGAATCCTGGAGAACAGGAAGTCCCATTTAATGAAATTCCTTCTGAAAAAGAAATGGAGAACTTGTGAATTGGTTCCTTTGCGTTCTTTAAAAAAAAAAAGGTCTAATTTGCCTGTCAAGAAGCTGTTTAAACAGGGAGTTTTACTTTCTCTTTCTGTTGTAACAGCAAAATACTGAAGATCTTTCCAAATGTATTTGCTAATGATTTACCTTTAAAGCACCTTGCATATTGTCCTGGTTTGACACATATCTAATACCACCCTGTTAAAGCTCAGAAGAGGGAAGCATAATTTAGCTAAATTCTCACAGTAAGTCTTAGTCTTAATTCTTCGTTTCTTTCTGAAGCTGGGTAAAGTTTTTTTTTCTGTAAAATGATACAGATGTAGATCACAGCAAGTCTGGTGTCACGCAAATAGAATAGAATATTTCAGTTGGAAGGGACCTACAACAATCATCTAGTCCAACTGCCTGACCAATTCAAGGTGGACTGAAAGTTAAAGCAAATTAAGGGCATTGTCCAAATGCCTCTTAACACTGTTACTCTGAAAAATTACACCTGCTGGTTCAATGAAATATGTTCCTAATTTCGTAGGCTTTATAGCTGTAAAGAACTGTGGAGATAATTGAGGTGTGGGTTTTTTTTGGGGTTTGGTGTCCCGTCCATCCGCCGTCGTGTCCCCCCCCCCCTCCGGTTACATCACAGTTGTCTCATAACTGGCCCCTGAAATGTGCTTTTCTTTCTGGCATAATGTGTTTTATGATCTGTAGGTGAAGAGTGGTGTCTAGTCTTACAGAATACCTTTCTAAAAATATGCTGAAAGCTAGTGGGATGGGTAGATGTACCTATTGGAGATTCTCTTAAATGCAAAATTGATTTGAAAATGACTCTGAAATAAAGCAATGTAATGAAGATGAGTTCTGACATATTTGTCCATTTCTGCCAGGAGAGAGTAATGAGGCAGATTCTCTATACCATGCAGAAAAATAATTAATGCTGTGTCTTACTCTCTTCTAATAGAAAGGATTTTGCTCCAGTGTTCCAGACTTGTTTCTTTTTTTATGTAAACCTTAACCAAAGACTAGAGGCAAAAGAAAATTTTTTTTCTAGAATGCTTTGACTGTACGATCAAATACTTTTCATGGATAACTAGCTGGCACTATCAGTTCAGCTGTGATGATGGACCTTTGGAACTTTGTACTGTGGAAGGAAAGCACTGGGATTTCTTATGGTTTTAAAAACAGAACAAAACCTCCAAACAAGCTGACAGAGGTTGTGACTGAATCTGGACTTGAGAGCAAGTCGGTGTTCAGTTTATGGCTTGACTTGCAAGACTCCTAAAGGCAAAACATTTAGACAAATGTGCCTTACAGAGGACTGCTCAGTATTTTAACTTTGTGTTATTTTATCGCACGTGCCTTCTGTTTGCAGGTAGTGGAATATGGTCTGTTTGTGAAGCACTATAAGGTTGAAGTTTATCTTCTTGAGTTGAAGCTGTGCGAGAGCAGTGATCCTGACAATGTAATTAGCTGCCACTTTAGCAAAGCAGATACTGTTGGTAAGTAGCTCTCTGATACATCCAGCTGTGCTCTGATGCTACCTCAAGAGATATTTTGTGCCCTCCAGAACAAGAATGATGTTGATAAACTGGAGCAAGTCTAGTGGGTACCAACAGGACAGTCAGGGTTGGAGCACGTGATGTGTGAGAAGAGGCTGAGGGAGCTGCGTTTAGCCTGGAGAAGAGAAGGCTTTGAGGGGACCTCGTAGCACCTATGAGGGGGTTACTGAGAACATGGAGTCAGGCTATTTACTGAGTCACAAAGCAAGAAAACAACAGATGAGTCATAAATTGAAACAGGACAGATTCCAACTGAATATAATGAAAATATTTTTCCTATCAGGACAGCTAGACATTTGAACAGGGTCCAGAGGGGTGGGGGAATCTCCTTCCTTGCAAGTTTTGAACACCTGATTGGATAAGTCCCAAGCAGCCTGGTCTGAATTCAGTGTTGACCCCTCTTTGAGTGTTTGGACGAGGAACCTCCTGAGTTTCTTCCAGCCACAGTGATTCTGTGTGCAACACAGGGAGTTGTTGTTAAGAGCTTTGAGGAACACGTTGCTTACTAACTCATGTCCTTAAGAAACATCCACGTCATTCATGTAAAGCAGTTCTGTCTCTGGTTCTACAATGCCTTCTTCCTAGTGTGTGAATATTTTAGACCTCATCTTAATGGCTCTTCCTACACTTCTGTTCTTCCTGAAATTTGTCCCATCCCTCTCTTTCTCTCTCTCTGTATCATTGCTGTATTTTCCCATGTAAAAATGCTGAATGTCAGCTGTCATATATGTTCATAAAGATGCTTTTTTTTAGTTTGCTGATGTATGGCCTGACAAGAGTCACTGAAAACACTTCCTTCTTGAACCTGTGTTTTCAAATGATGACTTTCACAGAAGTTGGCCTTTGGGGAGGAACTTCTCAATGTGTTCTGAACATTACTGGTTTGAGGGCTTGACAGGCAAATACATGACTGAAAACAGAAGTTTTTCATTCTTTCAGACTAAGTATTAGACAAGCTATATGAGCAATTATAACTTCCATGATACATTTTCTACTTAAAGGATCTTGAAGGATCAATGATGTACCTCCTTGCTGAATGTCTGGCTTGTCAGTGTTTTTTTCAAAAGCACTCATGTTTTAGGAATTTTGGTGGTTTTTTTCCTCCTGAACAGCTACCATCGAGAAAGAAATGAGAAAACTATTTAATATCCCAGCTGAGAAGGAAACTAGGTTATGGAACAGGTATATGAGTAACACTTACGAGCAGCTCAGCAAGCTGGATAGCACTGTGCAAGATGCAGGGCTCTATCAGGGTCAGGTAAGGGGCATAACTTTTTTTTTATAAGATTCTCATGTACTGCTTTCTCTGATATGTAGTTTTTTCACTTGCTTTTATGTACTTTGAGCAAACATTTGAAATGTGATTTGTTAATGATTTTGCAAAAAGTGTAGCGGACTTGCAGTTACCTACCTTTATTTCCTGAACTCTCTTCCAGGTGGTTCTAATAGAAGTGAAAAATGAAGATGGCACCTGGCCTGGACAGCATTTCCTGGCAAAGTAAGCAAGCATGTTCTAAAGTTTTCTTCTGTTTTGTCCAGCTTGTTCACTAGGCTTTAGTGACCCCATGTTCTTTGTGAAAGCCTAGTTATCACTGGTTATTGTGGATTTCTTTGTTTTGGGTATTTTGAAGAAGGAGAGAAAACCTTGAATATATATTCTTCAGTGGTTCTGCTGCTGGTTTCTTGTCTTAGCAACAGTCTTCCATTTTAAAGCCCATTTCAAATAGGTTGCGTAAGGATTAAATAGCTTAGGTTTCTATAGTGCTTAGGAGACGAAAGTGCTATTTATGTTGAGCTAGTCTACTTAAAAAGCTACCTCTGCAGACTGTGCAGTGGAAAAAAAAAAAAAAATCTGTCTTCTACCATTGTAGAGCAAAAAAGATCTTGGAGTATATTTCCAAAGCTGCCAGTAGTGAATGCTCAGAGGTAGTTCCCCCTTAAAAAGGGTGTAGAAATAGCTGAACAACCCTCCCTGCTGCCAAAGGCATAGAAGCCTGTAAATATTGACACAGATATTCTCTTGCTGCTATCTAATTTAGAGAAGAGATGCGTAAGAGGGGGGCTTGACGTAATACTGTATATATAGAGTGAATGCTGTAGAATGGAAGTTGCTTGCAATGATAAGGAACTGCTCATATCAAGTCCTACTACAGAAAGTAAAATTCTGTGATTTTACTAGTCTGATGGCCTACTTGCTTTCCTATGAATAGACCATCAGACTTTATATTGATAAAGAAAATGTTTTTCTGTATAATACAGTTAACTTCTAGAACTTGCTGCCAAGTGATCTCATTTGCGATCAAGGTCTCACTAGTGTTAAACTTGAAGAATGGATCAAATAGGTCAGTGAAACCTATTTTGAAACAATTCTCTACTTCTGAGGTGCCATACTGGGTAAATGCATCAGGAGAATATCCATAGGATTACAATGAACTTTCTATAAGTGTACCATGTGAAAAGCATCTAAACATTCATATCATGTACGTAATCGAGTACTGGTTGACAGTCAGATTTAGAGAGGCAGCCATGCAAGACCAGATCATAGCCTTTTGTTTCCACATGAAGCAAAGCTAAAAAGGAGCCCTGTAGCATTCCCAGGCCTGAAATGTTTTATTTTTTCAGCAGCTAGTCTGATATGTAAAGACTTTTAATTAACTTCTAGTGATACTTCAATGAAAATGGTTATCTGTATGCAGATTAATATTTTCTAATGACATAGAAATAAACATTTGCTTATTATAATGTAAAACTTGTGAAATTGACTAGATGCTGATAATGGTGGCTGAAAGAATTGTATTAAGTCATACATATAGTATTATCTGTTCCTTTGTACTTTATCTTGGCTATTTCCTTGCCTTTATATCTGTTAGTTAAGAAACTAAGTGTGTATATTCCACATAATGTCTTCCTTATGGTTGGGTGCGTTGGTTTAGCAAGTTCTGCTCTCTGGCTCTTGTGCTGTTACTTGGTCTTGTAGGTTAAATGCATAATAACTGTTTGTTCAAACACACAGTTTGGGAAGAAGCAGAGGGGAAGAAGCAGCTGGACTGCCTCTCTTTAGAATTGACATTGGTGTGTGCTGATCAGTGCACAAACTGCTGATCAAATGATAAGGACCTTTTTAAGTGGTTAGGGCAAAGGCTATCTCTCAGGAAAGCAGTATGCTTCAATATCTTTGGGTTATAACGAGCCCTGCCGCACTAACATTGTGCCTTCCTATGTCAAAGGTGGCTGTGTTGTGTAAGGCAAGTTGGGTAGAAAGCTTGGACTTTAAACCTCTTTCTGTGTTTGAAATGGAAGGAGGAAAAAGTTGAGAACTCATTCTTCCATAGACATATGATAACAAAAGGTGGTGATGAGCAGTATTTTCTTGTTAGGTTCAGTGATGTTTTCTATGCCGTTTTATGTCTTTAAGCTGCTAATATTGTACAGCAGTTGCCTTAACCCCAAAACCACATATGAATCGTACTCATACTGTTGAAAATATGAGGAACGCTGTACTGGATCTGGACCAGGTATGTCCAGTAGCCTGCCCCTTAGTGTGGGCAGTAGCAGATGCACGTAGGAGGAGTAAAAAAAGTTCCCTGTAAGAAGAGGGCATAATTAGCAATGCATCTGCCATGGTATACTGCTGTCTTCCAGTAGCCTGCAGTTCAGACTCTTCCCAAGATGGCTGAGTCTAGGTATTTATGTTGAATATATGTTGACAGTCCGGGGGGACTTTTCTTCTGCTTTTTGGTGCTTCCTCTGTTGCACGTCATCTCGCTGTCAAATGTGAGTGGGCTGGTGGCAGTCTAGACTGGATCATTCGTATATGTTAAGTTTTCTTTCTGCTGCTCTTTCAAGGGTTATTTCACAAAGCTTTTTACCTATTTTAAAGGGATTTATATTTAAAAAAGAAGTAACAAAGCTGGGGGGTTTTGTTACATAATATATTCTTAGTGAGTAAGCTAAATTCAACTTCTCTTACTTGAATCATTGGCATTGCTCCATATTAATGCATTTATAATTGCTCTGTGCTTTCCTTTCACATCAGTCATAATCAGTTCTGAAGTTTACTTGGTTTCCTTCCCTTTTTTAGCATATCTTCATATAAATGCATAAATCCTTAATACTCTGTAGTTTACTCTGTAATTTAATTTGATGTTTGAATATTCTCCAGCTAGTTTGTATGTTTTATTGAGAATCCTTAATTTTTTCAAGACATTATTTTCTTAAGGGTAGTTTCATATTTCATTTAGTTTTGAATACACTGTCAAAATTCCAGTTCCCTATGAAGTTGAAATCTAGTAAAGCATAGTGCAAAGATTTCTTACTAATCTCGGGCTGAGTCTTTTACATAAGTTAATCTTGGAGCAGCATGGATTTTTTTTTTCCCTTGGAGAGCAGGAATTCAATAAATAAAATCATTAATAAAGCTTTTCTATATAATTAAAAAATTTAGCTGCTTTTTTAACCATGTTCTTTCATTTGTCAGATATCTCAGCAGACAAACCTGAAGGGAAAGCGTACTCTGTGACTTGGAGTGTGTTCTGAGTTGATGTTTTTAAATTTTTTTTTCTTTTTTTCTGGAAACATTAGATATCTGTACTGCAATGAAACGTTGCCAGCATTTTAACTGTTTCTGTGAGCTGGTAAAAGACTCATTGACCTGGAGTGTAGGGTTCAACTCTTGTTACTGCGTTGGGACATGGTTTGTCTTTCCATGGGCGTGTGCGCATATACATGTTGCATTAAATAAATATTATATATTTAAGACTCCAGATTAGTGAGTATAGTACAAACTTATAGGGACTGTTTATATGTATAAAATCTGTAGGTGATTGTGAGCAATTGAACCAGACAGAACTGGTGAGAGAGGATGGAGGAGGGAAGAGTAGGCAGAGAGGATACAGAGTTCCCAGCCCAGAAGAGTATGAGTGTCTTATCCTGTGCACTGATGAGGTGTTCAGGGTAGGTTACTTTCTGTAATATTAATACAGTGTAGTTCTGTAGTAAAGGAGGTTCTTGTCTGTAGGAAACAACTGATGCTTTTTGGAAGCCAAAGCTGATATCAGAAGTGAGTTGGAAGCTGCATTAACAACATGGCTAAGAAGGATAAGTGAGACTATCACCCTGAAAACCTGTTGTGCTCTTTTCTGAGGCTAAGCAAGTCTGTAATGTTGATAAGCTGTTATGCTTTCTAAATAAACTTACATTTTGAAGTTCTGAAGAATCTGAGTCCTGGCTGCATCTAGCATCAGCAGGAACTGTGAATGCTCTGTGCTGAGGCGTGGTTTGGAAGAGAGTTGAGTAATTCCAAGTTTTAATCCTATCTCAGGCAAATATTTTGCTCCAATGTTCTGTTTCTCAGCTGGAGAAAATACTGTTTAGCCAAGACCGTGGGGAACTTTATATTTGGAGATCCTTCTTTGGGCTCCATCACTTTAATACTAAAAGCTTATGAGAAAGTTTTTCTGTAGTTAGAGTTTTGATGGCATAAACAAAATGGGACCTTTTCCATCAGGTATTGCATTTGAAAACAGGAATGAAGTTGTATCTAGCATGTGCCTGGTAGCTGTCTGCCTCTCTTTGCAATATGCAGCAGAAAAATACCTTCTGGTTCTTTGGTTGCTGCTAGAATATTCTTGCTGTTTCCTCTTCTCGCTCTTCTGTTTACTGATGGCAGTGTATATTTGGTGGACTTCACTCTTCTCCGCACACCGCCCCCCCCCGCCCCGTACTCTCCTCAGTAAAAATGTTGAGGAGTTGTTGCTTAGTTCACCCATCTTGTAACACGTGGCTTTTCTCAGCTACTCTGTCTTGATTTAGGCATCTGTTCAACCTGACATAACATTCAGTGATATTACATGCCAAAAATTCCTGTACAATTTTAAGACCTTGGTGGTTGATATGTATTTTGTAGGTACATAATACCATAATTAAAAGGGGCTAAATATTTAGTGGACAGATCTTTATTACAGGACTTTCAAGTGCTTGAGTTTGCAGCATATGCCATGCTTTTAGAGTAGCATTGAGTATGTAAGATAAGTTAAGGAGGCTTTTGCATGTAAGAACTTTCTAAATGAAAATCTATTATGGCCTCTGCTTTGCCAATTAGATATAAGGTCTAGCTTTTCCTGCTTTGGCAGAAACTTTTTGTCACAATATTTTAATGGTTTCTTTTTTTATATTGGTAGTTTAAAGGAGGAGGACTGATTGTACTGTATGCTCTGAAGGTAGCCTCAGCTGAATTGAAATACTTTTCCTATCTCTGTCTTCCAACCACTTGAAAGCCTTTTACAATATTTTTTTCAAGCTGTTCAGCTTAGCAGTTTTTCTACTTAACCATATGGCCTCACATTTTCTGTACTAGATTAATCTAACTTTGTCCTCTTTATGCTGCTAGCCTCCAGATTTCTCCTCACTTGCCACTTGTGTGGGTTTTTGAAATGTTATGTGGCAAGACGTGAAACAGCTGTCTTTAATTGGCAGACGGGGGGCAATGTGCATCAGTATTGTGAAGCATGAAGTTGTGTACGTGAGGATGAAGAACATAAGCCTGAAATACATGCTGGACTCTGTGGGAATGTGATTCCAGTCCTGGTTCAGTCTCCTGAATGTGAGTGCCTGTAGCAGCCTGGAGGCAAAAACAAACAAACAACCTCAGTGGTTCAGTAGGGAAATGCTGAGTGTGCATCAGAAGACTTTTTTGATAACTGGCACACTGATAAAACTGCATGTGGAATGATCGTGTCCTGTGAGGTTGTCAACAAATTTGAAAAGTAGACTAATGAGAGGTTTTGGAAGGAGCCAAGTGAATTGTTGGAGAATTAGCAAAGTATTTTTGTGCTAGAAGGCTTAGAAGTTAAAGTATCATATCAGTGAGAAATTTAAAAGTTTATTTTAACACTTAAAAGCTTCTGTGAGATACGAGCAATGGAAATTGAGGAAGGAATTCTACAGGCAGCAGATGAAGATGAGCACAAACCAATGTCCAGATGATGAAGCCAGGTACTCATGCTGCAAATGCAATGCAAGTTTCTTCTGACTGTAAGGGTTATTGATCATTAGAACAGTTTATCTGCGGTCTGCTGGATTGGCTGTTGCTGGCCACTTGAAACCATGATGGTAGATTTTTCTAGAAGAGGTATTTTTAGCTCAGACAGGAGTTATCTTGAGAGCCTCAAATTGTGCTTAAGCAGGAGGACTGATTCAGCAGTCATACCACGCAGTCTCATCCTCAAACTTGTGAAATTATTTTCTCAAATCCCTGAACTGTTGCATGGTTAGATGAAGTCTTTCTTTGCTATAGTTTACTCCTGTATAGATTTTGTTGCAGAAATGTAACTGAATGTGTTTAACATGCAGTGGTGATCAAAGGGAAGCTGCAGGAGCTTGGCACCTTCCAGTCCAGTGTCTGTTGTGCCTACAAAGAGCAAACTAAGCAAACTGAGAGTAGTTTCAGTGGTAACCCACTGAGTAGCCCAGAACATTTTGGAAGGTTCTAAGTCATGAACTTCAAAAAAGAAATAATGTTTATGTCTTACCTCAGAGCAAGGTGTTGAGGCCTCCATTTCCAAGGGAGCAGAAGTCACATACTGTGAGAGACGGCAGTGGAAGGGGCAGGTGGCTTTGACTGGTCAAAGTCTGCATGTTCCACAGAAACCCTTTTTGGGGCATTGGGGATAAATGCTTGGCATCCAGGACTTCTGTTGTCACCTTTGTGTGCAAATGAGGCAGCCTTCTCGAGAGCCTGTAGTATTGTGGGATCATTAACAGCAGCTTCCTGGGCTTAAAATAGGAAGCTTTCAGAGAAAAACATTTTTCTTAGCTGCTATCTGTGCCTTTCACCTGGAATCATAGCTACCTTTGTGACCACCTTGTGAAATGAGGGGGAGCAGCTGTGCTTAGTAAATCCTTAATCTTTCTTCAGTTATTACTGATAGCTGAGTAACTTGTAAAATGTGGGAGTGCTTAGAATTTTTATCTTCCCAAGTGCATTTGATTTCTATCCCCCCCCCCCTTGGAAAGCTTTTGGATTCTCTTGTTTACTTCTTACATGATCCTTCCCAATTTTCTAACATGAATTTACTCAAGGTCCTTGATGACTTTGTAGGTAGACCTTTCCCACTCTGACTTGTCTCTTATCTTTGCTTTCTGATCCTTTTTTTATCTTCCCTCATAGTTCTTAGCTTTTTTGTGTGCGTGAGATACTATTGAAGTACTTCTTGGAACTCTTCAGTTGCCATGTGACTCTTGATTATGCACTGCCTCTATGCTTCTATTGGAAATTTTGAAATCCATTAAGAGGTTGCCCTCCTTTTCTTTTCTCCCTGTTAGATTGTCTTCATATTATTTTCCAGGCGTCTCATTCTGTTCTCTCACTGGGGTCAAATATGTCAAGCAGAGATGCTACATTTTCAAGTCTTAGCATTTTCTAGATTGCCCTTCTTTGCTTTTAGATAATTCACTTCTACTTCAAACTTTTAAAAATGCGTTCTTAATGGATTTACGGGCTGTTGTTAGCTTAATTATTTTATTCTTGACCCTTGAAACTCCCACATGTGGAGTATGAGTCTGTTAATTGTTGTTTTAGTCTAGAACTCTTTAGCCTCTTGTTCTCTTGTTGATCTTATCTTTGTGTCCAGGTAGTCTTGAGAAGTTCCACCTCCAACATGTAATGACCAGAAGGTCGTGTGTTGTCCCAGAAATGGTTGTCTTAGTTATTTCAGTAGATCTGCTCATTCTTGCTAGTATACTTTCCAGTATACTTTTTGGTTGTGCTGGCTGGTGTGTGGGTGGGTGTTTGGGTTTTTTTGTTTATTTTTTTTAGCATGCTTCAGGTTTAGACTGCGTTTGGGGTTTGTGTTTTCATCTGGAAGCTCCTGTTGTAACTTGTTTCCTTCTGTATTTATTTTACTGCTATTGTATTTCCAAACTGGTAAGGCTGCCCAGCTGTTCTGCCTCCTCTTGGCCATTATGGCTTGTTCTTTGTCTTTCAGTTTTTGCTCCACAAAGGTTTGGCAAGACTGTTTTCTTAGTAGCATCTGAGCTATGAATATGTATTTTTAGTTTGTGTCATTTGAGAATCAGGGCCACATTAAAAGAGATACAAGAACAAGCTAAAGCTTGAGGGCATTGTCCTCTGGCGCTCTGCTGTGCTTTGGGTGTATTAGCCACTGTTGCGTGGCTGTTGGTGTCCTGCACCTTTTTGCATTCAGTTTTGCATGTTTATTTGGGCAAAGATGGAGAGAATAGACCACTTCCCAGTTAGCTCTTACTATAGAGAAATTAATTAGTATCAAAATAGTTTCTTTAAGCTTATTTATGTAGTACTGTCTTGTGGTTTTGGTTTTTTTATGGAGCCAAAGCTGTCTATGACAGAACATTGTTGAATTTTAGTGCCTTGTTGGTCTTTTGTAACATTGTGTTCTGGTTCTTTCCAGATCAGGAGAGTAGTAGTGTGGAATAACCTGGGATTCACAACCAGATAGTCTTGAGGCTTTTGGACTTTTTTAATGCATTTTGGTATCTCCAGTCTCAAAATGCTGCGGATTGCTATGCGCGCTGCATGTACATAGCAGTGTGTCTTGTCTCCAAGCAACGTAGTTGTATCAACTAGGCTCAGTAACAAACTGTTTTGTGCCCACCCTGGTTATCTTACTAATTAACGTTCTGTTTGATTGGGTGATTTGGGTTTCAAGTAGGGAAGGACTGACTTTGTCACTTTTAATGTGGGGGAAGTGTTTTGTGGTCTTAAGATCGGGATTTTTTTGCTTGCTTGTTTCAAGGTGGTTTGCTCATAAACTTAAAGCTTGCTTCCCTGTCACTCATGCCATCCGAATTGCCTACTTATTTCAGTCTGGGACCCAGATTTTGCTTTAAGCAAGAATTGTTACTCCTGCTTCTGATACTTTTGTCTGAGGTTTCTGTTCCAGACAAGTGTTTGGAGGTGTGATCACACAGTAAATTCTGTGTGTGGGAACTAACTGTAACGTGGCAAGTCCTTGGAGTTTTGCGGGAGGTGGGGCTGGGGGTGAAAAAAGTAGTAGCATTGTTTCTACTTCTTTTTCCTTTCTCCCAGATCAAGCACTGCAACTAGCAGAAACTTTACTACCTCTTCAAAATCATCAGCAAGTTCTTATTCCTCAGTGTCTGCCACTTCTGTCATTACTAACGGTGATAGCAGTAACTCCTATGGACTGAACAGCTCCCACCTGGGCAGGGGGTAAGAGCAGGAATGTTCTTTTTGTTTCTTCATCCTTCATGTGAATGAATACTCCTGTGCATCCTTGCCTGTATAGAAAAGGAGTGTGATGGTGCCTTATGAGGAGTTCTGCTACTCTTGTGTACCTGTTTATCAAACTTTGCTTTTGAAACCACTACGTTCTGCTGTTCTTTGCTCACTTGCAAAAGTAGCACGTGTTCTAGAGCTTACTAACGACTAGGGCATTGCCTGATTTTGAGGGCACTGGGGGTATAAGGGGAAGGGATTATATTCTTTTCTCCATCTGCCAGGGTGGTAGAAGCATTTCCAGGTAGGGATCATAACTTTCTTATTAGCTCTTACAATATATCATATAGACTCATGTAGATTCTTGCTGCATTAGGATAGTGTGCTGTGTACTTGTAGACAGAGGAAATTAATGTGTTATGAGCCATAAATTAATAATAGACTGTGTAGCGATTAATGTTTCCAAAGTTAGCACGTATACTTCACATTCCTGGTATTCAATATTAGCCACTATGAAGCAGCAGAAACATGTAGGCTGGTTAAACAATTTCATTAAACAGTTTTTTGACTCGTATTTGATGTGACTCTTAAAACAGTATTGAGAATCATAAACTTATTGTGGAGTTCACTGTGTTGTCTTTCTTCCAGAGGTTCTGGATTTGTCTGTAACTCTTACAACTGCAGGGACAGTGCTTCCCTGTCACAACCTGGACTCTGTGGACTCAGTAACCTTGGAAATACCTGCTTCATGAATTCTGCATTACAGGTAAGAATTGGAAAGAGCCCTCTTTAGAATTAAATAAAAGAGCAGTCTCACAGAGATTGTGGATTAAAATCTGTGGAAAGAAAAGCATGTTTTAATGTGATTCAATGAGGAGATTGCACCTGGAATGAAAAAAAAAAAAACCAACAAAACCACAAACCACCCCCCCCATCCCCCCAAACCCCAACAAAACAAACAAACCCAACCAAACAAAAAAAATCAGTTCATATTTAGTTTGGCTTATACATAGCACGTTACTACTGTAAAATGTAGTACAGTATGAAGGACGGGATCTGAAATACATGGCTTCTGAAAAGGCTATGAGGGAAGTCATACTAAACGGATGCCTAACTGTAACATAAGGTCCTAATGCTGTGCTCTGGCAAAAATGGGCAGACGTGGAGGATGTTTTAACTTGTGTGTGCAGCATAAGCGACATGAGTGGGCCACTGCACACAGTTCTGGGGGCCGTGTTTAAAGACTCTTGAAAAATTAAGAGTGTGAAAAGCCATAGGAAGGGTTCAGGGTGATTGTGTGGGGTGGTAAGGTAATGGTTATGCAAAGCTAATAATTATTAGTACACTTATTTAACTTAATATCTTAGGTTTATTTGGTGCATTTAAAAAAATGCAGAAACTTGTTAGGGATAGTTGTTTGCTAAGGAATTCAAACAAAATGTGAGCCAACTTACATCAACTCTGATTTAAGCAATGGGCAAGCTTCTAGTGTGGCACAAGCGCTACGTAATGACTTCTGTTACTCTGTGGTAGCTTTGAAAGCTAGAACAGGTCTTAAATTAACTATAATGCATTATGCGTGTGGTATTCAGGATACCACAGTAAACTTGGACTGCCTTGCTTTTTTGTTTGACAGGACTTTATTTTCAGTTGTATCATGGTAACTGCATTATGTTTTCTTGAACCTTATAGCTAAGAGACAACTTTTAAAATTATCAAAGTAACTTAAACCAAACATTTCAGTCTTAATTTTGCATGCAAACTAGTCATGTTAAGGACCAATTACTTTCTTTCTTGTATTTTTCCATTAGGCTTTAATTTTCTAGGCAACAGTCTTTCAAATGCAGATTTCTGCCTTAGTTTTTGGAAATTCTTGGAATTTTGTCAGCAACAGTCTCCCAGTGAGAGACTGGTGTCAAATGGTAGTAGTCTGTAAGCACTTTAATGTCATTTGCCTGGAGAAAGACACTAACACCTGGCCATTGGCACTGGAAAAATTTGATAGGAGATAAATTCGACAAGATACGCATCAAGGCAGTGAAAGTGGGGTTGACTAAAGGACAGGACTACACTTCCCTGACTCTCTCCAGATTGCCATGTATAACTGTGCTAGGAGATCTGTGTCCTTGCACCTAGTTGGTGAAGCACTGTACAGGCATCTGCTATGGGTCCTGACATTTCAGGCATTCAGAAAGAGCCCAGTTTAATATTTTATTGATATTACAGTGCCTTGATGTCCTAGTAGTTTTAATTATAATCTCAGACTTGGCTCTGTTTTTGTTCACATATCTAAGTCTTGCCTTACTTATGAGTGTCGCTTCTTGCTATAAGCTTTGAGTCTTTTATTGAATTAGGGAAGCTACTTCCTGTGCTAGATTTATGTGTGTCCTGAGGTTTATGGTGATTCCCCAGGATGTATTAAATCATTACCATGATACACTGATAATAAGTGTATAAATAGGAGAGTAGGTATGGAATGGTATCCTTCCTGCCTTTCAACTTTGCTAACTTTTTGATGGGGATTTTTTTAACAGCACATGGTTCTTTGTAGGACAAACTATAGCTTGTGTTTCACCTCAAGGATGAACAAGGACCTTTCTTATTCTCACTGCTGCTTATATTAGGATTTCAAAGTTAGAGAGTGGGTATGGGATGTAGGCTTGAGAACACTAAGGTGACATCTCTAAAGACCTTCCTGACCTGTTTTGCGCAGATTTCTATATAATACATCACTAAGGTAGCCTACCCTACCACCTCAGTAATGTGTGGAAAAACAGGTTAATGTACATTAATTATAGGATTTGGTGAGTATTGGCAGGAGTATGATTGTAAACTTTATTCTTCTGGCACTTGCAGACTTGGTTTTGTGTCAGACTTCAGCATTACACCAAGAGACTACTCAAATTGAAGTGGAAGTTACAGAGCAAATTAACAAAATGTGGAGGGACATAATATCAAGAGCAGATACCTTCGTTCCAAAAGTCTGTGGGTTATTTTAGAAGGTTGCCTGTTCTTTGCTTTGTTGAACTATTAAATACAGTAACTTTAAATGAATGCTTAAAATTACTCTGCACCAAAGGAATGGAAGGTGACAAATGTGACTTCAGTTTTAAAGAAATTTCTGAAGGAGAACCAAGGAGCTGCAGACCAGTGAGCCTTACGCCTTAAGCTAGATAAACCAGTGGGAACTGCTCTAGAGGAGAGGCTTACACTTGTGGGCAAATACATTGTATAGTAGAGAAGTCAGTGTGGCATCTGCAAAGAGAAACCACTTTTCAGAAATGAGCTGTTAGTCCTTTGAATGCTTATTTGGTGGTGTTTCTTGTTTATTTCAATCATGCTCTTGAGTTGTAATGGTTACAGTATCCCACCCTCCCAATATATATATATATTTTTTTTTTTTACTAAATATGTACTCAAATTCAGTCTCGACAGTTTTGTTAATAGCTTAATACATATTCTGATGTGAAAGCTGTGTTTGTTATTTCATTGTCGCACAGACTTATTGTCCTGTGCAGTAAATTCATTTTCTTAATGCTTTTTCAGTGTCTGAGCAATACCCCTCCTCTGACTGAGTATTTCCTGGAAGATAAATATGAAGCTGAAATAAATCAGAACAATCCACTGGGGATGAGAGGAGAAATTGCAGAAGCCTATGCAGAGCTCATTAAACAGATTTGGTCCGGGAGACAGTCTCATGTGGCCCCACGTATGTTTAAAGTAAGTACTCCATGTTCTTGTACCATAGCTCTTTGACAGAAGAAACAGTGAAAGCTAATATGCCTTCCACGTATTTTGGTGTTATGAAAGCAGTAATGATAGAATTGCTTCAGTGTTATTTCACGTTTTATGTAAATGCTTTTCAGGGTGCAGGGAGGAACTTGCCAGTGAGCGGTGTCATACCCCGGAATTGGTTACTGCTTTTTAATGTTAAATGCCTTACTTAGTAAATTACTTTCCAGCCTGAGAGCTGTTTACAGTTGCATCAGTGATCTCTGCTACAAAACTAGGCAAGGTCATGTGAATTGCCAGCTGTGAACTTTAATCGGTGAGAAAAGGTGTGCAAGTTACAAATTTAAAAAATGAAATTACAAAGTGGAGAGCAAAATGCATTCTCTTGTCTATAACATTATTTATTGGTTTAATGTTCCCAGTCCTTCAGTGTAAAGAGCTGCTTTCAACTGAAGTACTGCAATGTAGCAGTTGTATATGAACCCCTAGAAAAACTGTGACTATGTCTTTTGTTTTAAATATCATGCAAAGATGCTCCAGTGCAGAACAACATAATTAAAGCATCCAAGGAACACTAAGAGTTTGCTTCTGTAGTGCAATCTTGGTATGCTGAGGAAGAATAACATCCCAAATGCATGAAATAAGCAATGACCTGATATTAATGTAAATGTGCATCCTCTTGCTGTTCAGGTTTTGCATGGTACAGTCTTGAAGTTGAGGGTATATGCTTTGAGACCTGGAGCAAAACTCTTATGGACTACGGAAATCTGTCCTCTGTAGGGTCATGGGTAGTTCTGAAACAACAAGATGTAGTTTAATTTCTGTGACTTGGGGTTGCTGGCGCATCATCCATGACTAGTAAAGTTGTGCTGTAAACTTCTGTTCAGAGGAAATATGTGAATCTGTAGTGGACATCAATAAAAGTGTCTTAATGTGGGCTGTTCTTGTTTAAGACTGGAATAGGAATTACTCTTTATTTCCTAGTACAGTATTACTTGTGATTTTTCTAAGAATTTTTGCTGATTTAGTGGCAGTGTTAACTATCTCTATAATATAAACAGCCCTTCAGTTTAGGTTCCCCTGCAGTTGTCATCTCGAGTGGTTAAAATGTACTAAGCATAATTCTGCAAGTCTGTTGGACTCTTTGTGTTTATCAGAAAACTAGTGATGGTCACTAGGACTGACCACTCCTTCAGCTAATTGTTGGTTTTCTTGTGGACCCTTTTTTTTTTTTTTTTTTAGAAGCAGGAACACTAAATGGCAGTGTGGCGAGATAGCACTTACAAAATAAAATTTGGGTGTGCTGTTTCTGGCTTTTGCTAACTCAGGCTGTTATGTTTCTTAGCTTCATACCACAATTGTTAGAATAGCTAGAGATTACTGTGGCGAGGATTTCAATCTTAGTTTTAAGCCAGTTTTCTTAGTTCATAAGTATCTTCTGCAAGCACTTTCAGTCTTGCAGTCCACCGGCTTCAAGATGCCACCTTATAGCAAGTCTGCCTTGTGGGAACTGTAGGTGCCTGCAAGAGAAATAGTAGGAGTACAAAATGCATTGGGCAGATAGGTTTTGTGTACTGGTTGTTTGCAGGTTCCTAAACTAATATTAGATAACTTAGATTTCTAGCATCACAGCACCAAATGCATTCTTCCCTCTCAACACTAGGGGTGAAAAATAAAAATAGTTGGGAAAATTATTCTAACACCCTTGCTGCATTAGCATCCAGTTCACCGTGGTCTGCTGCTAACATAAGGTAGCATGGAGTTGATCTCTGCAAAAGCCAGAGTGGGTGTTTTTATTCCTGTCTTTTACACATAGGTAATGCTCACCCCCCTCTGACTCTTGCCTTCATGTTTCAGACGCAGGTTGGCCGATTTGCTCCTCAGTTTTCAGGATACCAGCAGCAAGATTCCCAGGAGCTCTTGGCTTTTCTTCTAGATGGCTTGCATGAGGATTTGAACAGAGTGAAGAAGAAGCCCTACTTGGAGCTGAAGGATGCCAATGGCAGACCTGATTCGGTATGGTGCCCTTTACTTGAGGGTAGGGCAGGTAGTGCTTCTGAGGGTGTTTAATTGGAGTTTGTGACACTTCCTGGCCTTCCTGCTCACAGGCCACACAAACATCCTCCCTACAAAGCAGCGTACCTGGGAGGGGAGAACTCTGTTGTGCTTTATGGCCCAGCTGACACCTCGTGGCACATAGCTGTTGCTCTGCCTTACAGCAGAATGTCTGTTCTTGTACTGGCCTGCAGGAAGATGTGCTTATGGCACAATACTGATGTGGTTCTGCAGTGGAAAGGAAGGAAGTTGATCTTGTGACATAGCAGCTACCTAAAAGTAGGCTGTAGTTACTACCATGACCTTTTTTTCTGACTACTTAGGCCCACCTTCTTCCTCCAGGTAGATTGAGCAGAAGCTTTTAGCATCAGTTTGAGGAGAGTGCTTACTGTGCAGGCTGTCGTACTTGCATGTGGACTTGGGTGGAACTGGGAGCATTCTCACGTGGAGGTGCCAGGAGTGGCCCTCAAATAAGGGTCTGAACATGTGCCCTGGGCTCGGGGTTGTAAGCAGCCATTCTGGTGTCCCTCTGGTAGACAGCAGAGTGTCAAATGGAATGAGCTTTTAGGGCAGACTCCTCATGTGTGTTCCCTCATGGCCTCTAGACAAATGTAATCCATGAGCTAGATTTAAAACCAGGCTGGATAGGGTGCATGAAAGCACCGGCCAGGACAAGGAGAGAACCAAGGTTTAAGTGACTTGGTACAACCATTGGTCTTGATGAATTCCCAGTGTTTGGTGAATTACCTGCCTCTCCTTAAGAGGCTTGACTTGATTTTCCTCCTTTCTGGTGCTGTGGAAATTGGTACACTGATACTAAAGTAACTTTACATTTTAATTAATTTAAATTTTAATTTAAACACCCTTGGGCTTTAGTTACCCACTCTACCTAAATAGAGAAAACTAATTCTCTTATGCTGTTTTCCTGACAGAGGTCAGAAAAGTCTCTTCTGTTCATTTTTCTTCCTGCCTTTTCTCTATCCTCTGTTTCTCAGTCAACACTGATATGTAAGCACCTTGCAAACATGTTGTTCCTCTGAAGCTGGCAAACACCATGCTCACATTAAAATGAGACAAGTAATAGTGAAATGTCTTTCCCTAAGTGAACATGTTCTCCTGATCAGGCTTTTCCCTCTTGTCACAGTACAAACAGCTGCCGCATACTGGCAAATGCAGAGTCCAGAATAAATATATTGGGTGGAAAAATGTTTTAGGAGCCTCTAAAAGACAGATACAGTAATTATTTTTTGTTTTCCTCTTAACTGGCAATGACTTCATGTCTTTTGCCTTTTCTTGCATAATACAGTGTATGTGACAACACCACAAGAAGTAGTATATTTCATCTTTTTTTCTCTCCAAGAAGTACTGATCATTGTAGGATGGAAAGGATGCCCAGCATGCCTTCATTTTATTTAGATACTTCCCTTCCCCCGATGTAGATGCACACATTCTGTCTTGCATCCATATCGCTGCAGTTGTTGGAGCTAATTACTCTGTTCCCATCTCAGCATCCTGGTTAGTGACAGTAGCATTGCAGTGTGTGTATATATATGTTGTCTTTCAAAAGCAAGGGGCAGCAGTCCATTCCTCATGGAGGAGAGTGGAGCGTATCTTGTTAGCAGCTTTCTGTCCTGAAGAGCAGCAGGTAACCCTGTCACTGTCCCCTTGGCTCCATTCGTGCTTCTGGCATTGTGTACACTAAGGAATACCTGACCAAGTGACTCAACTAAAATAGATGTATTACATTTGACTTGACACAAGGCCTTAGTGTCACTGAGAAGAGATCCCATTGTGTTATGCTGGACACATGGGTAGGGACCCTCCCTTTCTGTGAAATTTACCTGTCAGTATCAGTTTTCTGAGTTTTCTGTGATCCCTATGCTTGCCATGCTATGGAAGTGTTTTTGAGAAATAACTTTTAATATATTTTTTTTTCTTTTTATAGGAGGTGGCAAAAGAGGCCTGGGAGAATCATAGGCTGAGGAATGATTCTATCATTGTAGATATTTTTCATGGTCTTTTCAAATCTACCCTTGTTTGTCCCAAATGCTCCAAAGTTTCCGTGACCTTTGATCCCTTCTGTTACTTAACCCTTCCACTGCCCTTGAGGAGAGATCGTCTCATGGAAGTTACCCTGGTATATGCAGACCCACAGCGTAGACCTGTCCAGGTGAGGCATGTTGAATCTTTAAGTAATCTGAGTCTTTCTCTTAGGTTTTAAAGTTGAGATTTTTCAAGTAATCTAAAGGACGTTGATGTCCACCTTTGAGTGAGGTAGGATGGGTTTTTTTAATGTAAAAATTGGGAACTGAACATGTGAAATCCAGTGGCTTTGTAAAATCTCGGTTCGTGAGACTAGGTTCATGGGTCAGCTGGAAGTGTGTCTGTTCCTGTGATGAGATTACCTGTGTTATGTACTGCTCCCTGAAAGCAGTAATGTGTTTGCATTGTCATGTTTACCTTGTGTTACCTTGGAAAACATTAAGGTGAAACTTTTATCTAAATGGGTAAGGTCTCTGAATTTCAAAGAGAAATGAAAAACAATCCCTCTTGAAAAAAAACTGAAAAATTACTTGATTGGTTTCAAAGCCATCTCGATTCTAAGATAGACTGATTTTTAATATATATATATATCCCCTCCCCATTTTATTTTCAAATGGGCCTGTGGGTGGGCACGCACATACCTAAAGTAACCTTGTGCTTGCCACGCATGTCAAGAGATGCACAAGAGCTGGGAGGCCCAAGCAGAGTGACTAGATGCCCTGATGCAGTTTTGGAGGCACCGATGGCAATATTTGTATGTGCTGTGGATTATAACTGTGAATGGTAAAACTTGTGCTTTGTATATACACTGTTAGTTTGAGGGGGGTAGTAGGTACAGTGGAGAAGGATGTATGCTGAGTTCACAATAAATTTTCAACCTGCGTTTTGTACAACTGTGAAATCAAGGACAGCTACACTTCTTCTTGTCACCAAGACTTTATATAGGGCAAGAACAGAGAAGGGATTCATTGAGAAAAAAAGCAAGATTACCAATAGGATAGAGACTGAAAGGATAAATTCTTCTACTTTAAAGAACCAAGATTAACAGAACTTCCCCTGCCTGGAGCTCTTCTAGATGAGTTGGCCACGTGCATGTTCTACATCCCACCCTGTGGGCAATTCTTTGCATTTTGTGATCTCCCAGTTGGGAAGCCAGAGGTGTGCACCACTACTCCCCTCTGGTGTGTGACACAAGGAGGAATTGTGTCTCTGCCATGTGGGTTCTGCCAAGAGAAAGTGAACTGAAAGCCTCTGATGGTCACAGTGGAATATGCAGATGGATAGTATAACTGATCCTGGTGAATATTGATACATAACTCCTTTTAGTCAAGGCAAGTATGTTCCACATAATTCTCTCTGAGTGTGTGCCTATCTATAATCTATAGTGCCTTTGAATCCTTCTCTAAAACATATGGTACTGATTACTTGATGGAGGAAGGATGCTAGGTTAAACCAAACTGTAGATGCTTGTGTTCTGGTGCACCTGTATTCCTGCATCCATACACATTCCTGGTTGCAGAATGTCACTTAGCCATGTTAAAAGCTCACAGATCTGTCTTCAGGGAAGTATTCAGGGCACTGGAAGTGGAACCAGTGGATTATCATACGTTTAGCATCTGAGGTAGAGCGTTCCCACTGACTTACAAGATACTTCTGCTTAGAAGTGTGAAAGGTTTCTTGACTGTGCCCCTCATATTTTTTGTAGCTTGATGTAAGTGGTGTGTTGACCCAGGCCAGCAGCCAAGCACCCACGCAGCCTCTTGCTCGCTCCCCCCTGCCCTCTTCCCAGCAGGAATGAGGAGAGACTGGAAAGAACAAAAGCAAGAAAACCCGTGGGTTGAGATAAAGATGATTTAATAGGTGAAGGAAAAGTGGGGAGGTGGGGACAATGACACAAATGATGCAAAGGAAATCACTTGCCACTTCCCACGAGCAGACCAGTGCCCAGCCAGTGTCTGAGCAATAACCTTGGAAGCCCAAAACACCCTTTCTTTCTCTACCACAATTTTTACTGCTGAGCGTTACATTATATAGTACGGAATAGCCCTTCGGGCAGTTCAGGACAGCTGTCCTGGCTGCATCCCCTTCCAACTTCTTGCCCACCCCCAGCCCACCTGCTGATGGGGCATAGTGGGGACAAAGAGAAAGCCTTGACGCTGCACCAGCACTGCTCAGCAATGACTAAAACATCAATGTAATACCAGCACTGTTTTAGCCACAAATCCAAAATGTGGCACCATACAGGGTGCTATAAGGAAAGTAACTCCCTCCCAGACAGCCCCAGTGCAGTATAATACATGGTCTGTCCTATTCTGGGTGAGCTCTGGGGTTTTGTTTCAGTCTGAGGGCATGTCCAGAACAGAACTCTTAAAAGAACTACAGCCTGTATTGATGATGCTGCCCATCAAATGAAGGTTTAAGTAGTCTGATCTGCTCAGGAGGGTCCATCCTCGTATGCAGTTCACACACACGTTTGCCTTCCTGTCTATCAAGACTTCTGACTTGACCTCCAGAGGCAGTGGAGGTCCTCCAGAGAATGGCTCTAGGATGTTTTTTATCACATAAAGAAACAGCAATTTTATGTTCTGAGCAAGCTGCTGTCTGGTGTTTTTTGGTTGGTTTGTTTTTTGGTTTTTTTTTTGGTGGGTTTTACTACTGCTGAGCCTGATCAAAGCAGAAGGCCGCTTGTTTAAGGCTCTTTCATTCTCTCCAAAACCCTGCTTTGTACGGTAGAGCTGAGATCCAGAAGACCTTGAAGTGTGTGGCTGTGACCTTAACTTCAGCAGAACTCCTGTAAATTAAAGGTTTTATTTCCATTTTCTTGCTCTCTGCCTTGCATGGGTTTATTTTGCCTGGTGTAAGCATGATGCTGTCTTTGTTTCTAGTACCGGGTTGTGGTGCCGATGATGGGGGCCATTTCGGATCTGTGTGAATCACTCTCCAAACTCTCTGGTGTTCCTGCAGAAAATGTAAGGATAAATGCAGCACAGTAATTTTGATAAAAGTTTGTTGTTCTTGAAGCATTTTGGTGGCTTAGCTTTTAGAGGGGTGATGAGCTGAACTTCATGGAATAGTGACAAAACCCTAACAAGTTTAAATGCTGTTCTTTGATTATAAAATAAAAAGATGCATGAAACAATCTGTGTTTACTTCCATTGCAGTAGAGAGGTTTAAGAGAAGGGGCAGAAAGCTAGCCCTCACCCCCAGCATCTCTGATAGTGTAGTTTCTTAGTACTGAGAGATGTTTAGTGTCTTCTGTTTTGGGTCCACCTCTTCTTGGACATCCTTTTAATAACAAAGGGATCAGGTGAGCTTTTCCAGAGGGAATGGTTTTGTAGTTGGGGTATTTTCAGGATGCCAGTGTAGCACTTCAATTGATTTCAGTTAATTATAGATGTGAGTGATCCATGCCTGAAATCCTAGCCTGTTGCCACTTCGATGTTGGGGTCTGTGCTGTTGTTTCCATCAGGCTGACTTGCAGGTGTTGGGATTGCATCTCCTCAGTACCTCTGTAAAATCAGTCTGTTATATGCTTTGTTTTTCTGATCCATCTGAACAAATACAGCTGATGAGCTGCTGGGTGCTGTTACAGAAAACTGTGCTGATGGTGGTGTGCTGAAAATTCTGATAAAGAATAGGAATAAACTGTTGCTTGAATTTAAAGTTAGTTTGCCTAAATTTATGTAAGCTTTTATTATAATCTCTTTGCAAATATCACTTGCTGTTCTAGATGGTGGTGACAGACGTGTATAATCATCGATTCCACAAAATCTTCCAAATGGATGAAGGTTTAAATCATATCATGCCAAAAGACGACATCTTTGTGTGAGTAAAGTGGGAAGATGCCATGATGCAAAGAATACTACAAAACATTTGCTTTGGTTTCAGGATATAACACCCAATTTCTGTGCCCCCACCCCTCCCACCCCCCCAACCTAAGCCTTCCTGTAGACCTTTTGCATGACTTAGCAGTAATGCAGCACTTCTCCTAGCAGCAGATCAGCATGTGTAGTGTTTAGTAGGTGTTTTCCTAACACAAAGGAAGTCATGGCCCTGGGTAACAATGAACTTTTTGTTTGGTCTGTGTTCTGCAGTTTGGAACTTTCTACAAGCCTATTTCAGAGATGATGATCTATGTCTGGATTACAGTTACATTTTCACTGGCATTTTTAGGCAAGCTCAAGGTTACTGTTGTTATGCTCCAAATCAGCCAAAAGCCTTGGAGCTGTTATTAGGATAGCATGAAGTTTAAGCTGTTGTACTCTGCCTCTCCTAACACCCAACATAGTTGTTATAGCACCTAGATAACCATGACTGGAGGTTCTTGGTAGGCTCTTGACTGGTGCTTACACTGTTTGTGTCTTAACTGTGGTTGTGAGGGACTTCAGCGAAGCTGAGGATTTGTTTGTGCTTGTTTTACATACGTGTGGTGGATGAGATGTCTCCAGTCATCTGTGAAATCTGGTGAGGAGAGCAAAAGCAGTGTTCCTCTATTGCAGCTGGAAAATGTAAATTATTGCACATGAAGTGCAAAATGGACATTGAGGCTTGCAACTGCACCTGGTGCTTGTGAAGTCAAATCCAGCCCTTCATCACAAGTCCAGTCTTCCTTATGTGAGAATGTTCCAGTGCAAGGATGTTGCTTCTGTAAAATTGTTGCGCCAGTGTGAAGTCCTGCACTAATATACTCTGGTACAGTGTGTGCCTTTCACTGAGTGGGATGCTGTGATGTACTGCTTGGTGCTATTCTGTCGTGCTGTCTGTCATGACCGCGTTGCTGAGATGTAATGTCTGAGTTTTTCTGAAAGTTCTTGTTGTGCTGTTGTTTTCTTCAGTTGCAGCTAAAGGTGTGGCCAGTTAGGATGCCTAGGAAGGACATTTGGCTTCTGTGAAATCCATTTTGTGAGGGTATTGTGAAGTGTTAGATTGTAAGTAAGTCTGTCTCCAAAGCTAGTAAAACACTGAAAAAACAAGAAATGTGATATTACAATAGTAATTACAAAAATACCCCACTTTTCTACAGGTCTAACATGTTGCATATACCTCCACAGAAAACAACTGTGTCTGAATTAGCTCTGCTCCGGGTGGGGAGGAAGCATTAGCTGAACTGCAGCTCCAGGTGTATTTTCCTTTGCAGTCACCACTTCCTTTTATGTGCAGGCACAACTGTAAATGAGGTGATGCTGTGAGTCATAGTCATAGTGAGCTGACCTGGGTTAAAAATAATTCTCCAAGGAAGAGGAGAGGTAGCAGGAGAAAGTTTTGCTAATCCTGTTTTTCCATGTAAACCCTCTAAGATGTTTTCAGCACTGTGGGGCAAGAGCAAGCAGCCAGGCACCAGGGCAGGAATTAGGAGAAGGCTGCTCATAGGAACTCCCTTTAATGGGTGATGCTGCCAGGAAAAAGATACATAAAGTAATATTCTGACCTACAGCTAAAAAACAGCATTCTCTTATTGAAAGGGAGTCTTGTCTCAGAAACGCAACAGGGGAACACTTGTTCATAAAGAGCAAAACTCTTTATTTAAAGGCAAATGCGTAATTACTTTTATTGTGGACAATCTGCTTACCTTGTCTGGTTATAAAAAGTCTGCTCTTAGGTGTTCTAAGATTTAATTAAATCATCCAAGAAATGGTAATAGTAGTGTGAAGGTTCTCAAATTCCACTCTGTTTCCATCTATTAAGGCCTTGTATCTGCTGAAGTGGGTGTGAAGGGAGGGATTTACAGTACACCAGTTTTGTGTTAAGATCTGTACAGTGGGGAAGCAATCACGGTGGGTCTTCAACTTGGGATTTCCGAACTGCAGGTTTGAGTGATTCTTTAGGAATTTTTACCCTTTTGCTGTTACTTGCTTGTAGAGCCTGAGGTGAGCAGGCTGTGAGAGTGTAGTGGCACTGGCAGAAACTTTGAAAATTGTCAGTGAAAGGACTCGGTTGGATTTAAGACTAGCTGTGTTAGGCTTTTGGTTCATTGGACTCTTGCAAACTGACGACATTAAGGATATGCTGAAGGCATCTATTAATTTTTTTTGTTGTTACTCCATGTGTTACGTGTTTCTAGTATTTTTCTAAGAAATTATTATTTTCTTTAGTTTTTCCTTGCAGGAAATGTTTTTAATTTTTCTTTGTATTTAGCCTATGGTCTGAGGAATCCTTGCAATCTCTGTGAATTAAAACTCTTCAGTAAGTTTAAACTGTCTTGTATGTTTTTTCAGGTTTTCTAAATCTTAACATTTAAGACTGTGAGAGTTATCTGAGTTGCTTTTGGAGGGGTAATATTGTCTGTTTGGACTTGGTACATCATTGCTAAAAAAGTGCATAACTTCCAAAGTAATGTGAATATTTTTGTCCTGCTGGCTTCAAAACTTGTTTTCCATTGGGGAAGGTACTTGTAGCCATGGATGCGCATCTCGGCCTTCTGCTTCTTGCAGAAAGGATGATTTTTGTACCTGCTAGAGAGGACTCGGGCACAGAGCCCCACCCCGGCACTTTAGCTGTCATGCTGGCCCTTGTACATTTTCCTTCAGTACTGGGACTTCTCTTGGGTTGCCTGCTTGCTCTTTTTGATGAGAAGCAAATGCTGCTCTGACTTGCACCTACTACAGCTGCCCACCTTGGGGCTGGACCCAGGCACTGCAGTGCACGCTTTCTTTGTGGGCCTCTTCTCCAAACAGAGCAGGAGCAGGCCCTGTTCACTCCTCCCATGTTCTCTGGTTAACTTGTTCCTTCTAGCCTAACTGGTTTAGTGTTCCTAAAATTTCCTGCTTTTTATGTTTTTGGCATGAAAACATAGCTTATGCTTATCCTAAGTGCTGGTTGAGTAACACTCAGCATTCGTTCCTGCACCTTAGCTGGGTTGATGTAACTGTGGAACTAGACAATAACCTGGGTCAGGATGCAGGGCAGTGTTAAAATAATGATTCTCTTGGCTGGCGTGGAGTGCCATGTTGCTCTGCACACAGCTGTCCTGGTGTACGCGAGGAAGTGGCTCAAGAGGGGGGCAGGGGCGGATTAAACAGAAACTTCTCAAGTGCTCCTCAAGCTGTTACATTTCTGGCAGAAGTTATCAACAGTAATGTGTCGGATCAGGGCTTGCTGCATTCCTGAAGATGCTATGTGATGCATGGCTGGAGAATGTGGCAACCTGGTGGTCGTATGTTCAGATTGCTGCTGCTGCTGCCGGTAACTTCAGGAGTTTCTGATATCCCAGCAATTTACTTACCTTCTCAGATTACAGGCAAATATCTCGCTGTTTATTAAATGGAGGAATAAAAAATATTTCAAAAAAATCTTAAGTCTTTCAGAATCTTCCACCTTTAAAGAACAAACTTGCTTCCACTTGAAACTAAAAATATGTAATTGAAATAATGTATACTTGAGAAACATTTTATTTCCCTGAAGTCAATGAAGAAGACTTGAGTGCCCACTAAAAAGCATTTTGTTCTTTTGGTTTTAAATTAAGGCCAATTCTTTAGAGAAGTGACAGGGAAAGACTTGCTTTTATGACTTGAAGGATGGCTCTGTATGCCTGCATAGTCCACAAAATGTTCAGCTTGGAAAAGATACTGTTGTGCTGACTGGTGATGTAGTTGTGGGGTGTATCACTAGTTACACTGAGTAATGTATGTCTCTTCTGTTCCTGAAAGAAAGCTATCTTTATATCGATTAATGAAGGGGAACAGCTGCCTTTGCACAGTTATACTTTCTAATAAGTGTTTTACAGTGACAGTATTTTCACCCAAAATTCACAATTGAAATAAATAACAACCAAAAAAAGATTCAATAAATCATGCTAACCCATCAAAAGTTTGTTTGCTCTACATTTATACTGGATATTGCCGCAAATAAACTTCTAAGAAGACTTTCTAAAGCGTTAAGTTGGGCTGACAAGACAGCAATTGATTTATGAGCAAGGAAGAAATCCTCTGGAAGCTGCTTGCCTACTATGTTTTGAAAACATAATTTTTCCTAAGATTTGTTTGAATCTTTTCCTTGCCTTGTGCAGTAAGACTGAAACATATCAGCTTCTATTCTAGGAGAATAGAAGTTACAGAAAAGGTGAGGCTTTAATGTTAACATTACTTATGTTACAAATCATACAGGAAAACTGCATCATTTCAGGATATTGTGCTCACAGTGCAGCAAAGCTAAGTGAGAGGTGTGTCAGCTATTGGGTGGGAAAAACAAACTGGAGAGGGAGGTAATACGGTACCTTTTGTAGGGTGTGTTCTTAGGTACTAGATGCTAACCTAGATGTGTTTGAAGTTGACATATAATATGCAACCTGGGATATGACTGAGGACCATTAGTTAATCATTTGTATTTAAATAAGAGAAGTTTTCTAGAATTGAAACATCTCTTGTATTTAAATTAACATGATACTCACTGTCTCATGTAGCTGAACTCTTTGCTAATTCATGTTTTATTCATCCTGTCCCTTTTATATATTGATAATCTGTTCTTATTTTCTGGTAATGTCCAGTGGCAAGACTTCCCTGTTGGCAAACTGTAACATGTACATCTCATTACTTGTTTTAAGGAATTGAAGTTAGACGCAAAGTTTCTTTCATTGGTTAGAAAACAAAGTGCAAACAAGTAAGCAATTCAAAATAGAGTTAAATCAGTACAGCATACTCAGAAATAGGTTTCTGACATATACATTCCCAAACTTGTACTTTAAAATTGCAGACTGCTCAGTGGGTCCTATTGATTTTTGAGGTGTTTTCCTAAGGATTTTGCTGCCTAGTCTTTGAATTTGGGTGTGCTCACAGGTCTTTTAATTTGTTCCTTCCTGATAGCCACGCTGAGAGAATTATGAGAGAAGCTGTGATAAACTGTAAGACAGCACCCTTCCATGCCTCGTGCTAGTGTTTAATTCATCTGTTTAACGGTGTAACACTTTTCTCACCTGAAAAGTACTCCTCCCTTCCACTGACAGAAGCAAACCAAGGTTGTGTTAATAATCTGAGAATGTAAAGAATGAGTGCGTAGTGATAGGAGGAGCTACAAGACCCCCAGGCTCTGATTTCATGAGAAGCTGCCATCAAATTGTTCCTTTGTTCCTTGCTCCCTTGTCTCCCTCTAAACAGGACTTTGCTCAGAGTCCCGGATCTTCCACCCGTGATCACCTGGGTGACTGTCTTCTGTAACAGAAATCAGTTGTTTCAATGGTTCTGAAGCTTTAGGATCTTGTAGTAACTTAAACTGGCAGTTCTTGCCTTCTGTACATTTAAATATAAATGGTCAGTCTCTTGCAGTATTTCTCCAGGTTTGCTTTGCTGAAACGGGTAGCCAGACTTGGGTCTGCGTATGACAACAATATCCCTGTTGGTTTGACAGACTTCTGATTTTAAAGTATTGCACGCTAGCCAGCTAGCAACACGTATCTCAATTCAAAATTCAAGGAATAATCTAATACTGTAGAAGATCTGTGTCCCAGCAGGGACGTGATTTAAAAAAAAAGTCATTACTTTTGTACTGTTGTCTTGCTTTTGACACCAAAGTCTGTTAAGTCTCAGCTTTCAATTTAGTCCTCTGTATTGGTTGGTTACTGAGCAGAATATCGATTTCCATGAAGTGCTTCAGTTGTAAATGTCACTAAGCAGGAACTCACACAACACATTGCAGCAGGAGTAGCATAGCTGGAATGTGCTTTATTGTTTTTCTTATATTTGCTTGACAGAGGACATGGTCTGCAGGCCCAGATATTGTAGTCCAGACTGTACTGTTGATGAATATTTGTGAAATGTGCAATACGTGGGAGGTATAGAATATTGAGCTTGCACCTTTTTTAGGTGATTTCAGTGGTCAGAAAAGCTGTATTTTTTTCCTGTTTTCACTGTAGGAACATGAGGGAAGACATGTTCAGCTTTCTGTGATTTTTTGCAGGGCACTTTGGATGTCTTGAGACATGCATTGTGAATTTTCACTAAAGTGGTGGGAGATGCTGAATCTTGTGGGGGGAGGGGGGCGAGAATTGGACTCCATTTGGAATTTAAGCTGAATGAACAGTAATTAAAAAAAAAAAAAAAAAAATCTGCCCTGGATGGCTAAGATATATTTTCCCTCTCAGCTGCTCAGTTCCTGTCTCACTGATTCTCGTGGTGTATTACCTTACCTATTGTGGTCTCTGATAGTAAAACTTCAAAAAGAAGAAATGTGAATGTTACTGGGCTTGATATTTAAGTGACTTAAAGTAACTCTCAGATGCATCTCAAAATGAACCTGGCTCCTTTTACACAAAAGGACAAAACTATACATTTTCTCCTCCAGGTCGCCTGAAAAGGAAGGAGAATAGAATTTGCCAAGCCCGTTCTTTCATGAGGCTTTGCACTCATCTGTTTCTCATCATGACAGGCTTGGAAACATAGTGTAGTCCTGATGCAAGATGTATTAATATTTAGCATCAGAGAAGAGGTGAGATGCTTGCAGAAACAGAGGGGTTTGAAGCAAGACTTGAAGCAAGATCACTGGCACGATGTGCAAGGGCAGTGCAGCCAAAGAACGGCGGGACTAGCCTGCTTCTCACAGCGTTGTAAATTTTCTCTCAAGGCATGTTGTTCCTGTGAAAGGACAGGGAGATCTGTGGCAAATGATCAGAAAGTCCCTTATGTAAAGGTGGTCTGCAAATCAATTTGACGACGTTAGTTCAGTGTTTGTGCTGAATGCTCTCATTCTCCAGGCTAAGCAGAGAACAGCATTCAGCACATAATCGAAATGCTTACTATTTCTTTTTCTTAGGTTCTGTGAAGTCCAGCCCCGCTAGGACCTCCGGCTCCCGCTCCAATGTAACACCCACGCATGCACCATGCTGGTGATATCCCATCACCCAGGGATCCTGCTGGAGCTTGGAGCCGGCCTACAAGGGGTCAGGTAAGTACCACTTGAAAACAAACTCCACAGCCCATTTCAAGGGTATCGCTCTTAGTATTTCTTCTTAGTTCTTAAGGCCTAAGAAGAAAAATGTTTTGATGGATAAACTAGATACCCCTGTTCTCTTAGCCTGGCTAATGGGGCATATAATATAATACGTATTGTTTACGTTGATAAAAGTTTCACAAATTGATTTGCAGGTCACCTTTAACCTATAAGAGTGTGCATATTTGAATAAGATATATTTAGTTTGCCATACATACCATGTTTTCTGCCTTCTCTTACAACATGCTGTGTATTATGTTTAGATGAGTTCATGATCTTGAAAAACCATAACTGGCTGCAGAATGTCAGGTTTGTTAACGTGACTGAGGCAACAGCAATTATTGAACTGAGTTAGTTAGGTCAGCAAACCAGCTAGCCCAGTAGTTTTACATGAAATGTTTGAGATGTGCAAGATCTTGTAGCAGACTGATCTAGGAAGTTTGTTCTCATTTGCTGAAATTGGTGTTTTCTTTTTTGAAATGAGGGTTTGTGTCCTTTCCAGAATGACCTCGTATTTTTTTAAGCTTTGTAAAAATCTTGTTGGTTGAATTCCCTTATCCTTTTTAATCTTGCTCCTCTATAAGACTGGCAAAATCATGTGACCAACTTCTACAGGGCAAACTACCTGTTGTCTGAAAAAGTTAAATTTGCAATTTCTTATCTCCTAGTTTACTTGTTTGTATGTGTTCTGGAATTATGAAAGAAAGTAAACAGATTAGGAGTGTTTCCACTTCCTAGAAGAGATCAGAATATGTGCAGCATTTTCACCCAGTTTTTTTCCAGTCCTCTGTTCATTCTTACTGTCAACTCTTGAACCTATTGTAATTTCACAGCAGCATCTCTGGGTTGGTAAGCAGACAGATCTGTTTGTCAGCTTCTGCAATGGCATTTTTTTCTACCCTTCTCTGTTCTCTTACGAAATATACTTTTTTTCTTGGTTGTTGCTATAGACTGACTTGTGATCAACATAGCGTTTTCCAGCTGGAATTGATATCATAGATCCCAGCACTTGGGAGGGAATATTTCAATAACATACAAGATATATATTAGCCTGGTGTTTAGCTCAGAATACTTTTTTGCTTTCAGTGCCCTTTCATGTAGCTCTGCCTTGTCTTTCTATAGTTTTTCATGCTCCTGTGCACTTGCTTAACTTTAATTTGCAAGGGAACAAAAGTTACCTACTTCATTGCTCACTGCCTCCTTTCTGAATTATAACCACAGACCTGAAGCCTTCATAATGCTGGTGAAGACTGGTCAAGTCCTACCCTATTGCTTAGCAGTTTTCAGACACTTTTCAGAGTTGTCATGAATTATAAAGGCAACCAGCCAATATCCAGCAGCTGAGCTAACGACTCTTGACTTCTAAAACCATGTTGTGTAGTCTGGTGTAGCATCATCTTTATGTTCTGTTATTTCAGTTAAGTTGTAAGATACAGAATTACAGTGTATTGTCTAGTAATTCCCAGTATCGGCTCTATAGCCTTCCTTAAACTATAGATAAAGTATTTTATCTTAGGTTTGTTTTTGTGTGTGTGTGGTTTTTTTTTTGGAAGGGATGGCTGTTGCTCAAGAGATTCAGAAAATTCTGATATGTCTGCCTCTAATACTAGTATATAAAAGCTGTTCTGAGGTGGAGTGGGTAGGGGGGCACTTGAGTAACCAAATTTGTTAAGTTTCAGTGAGAAGTGTGTGAGATGCTCTTTTGCAGAGTGTTATAGGGGTACAGCATGCTGGCTGTTTGTGATGAATGACACCTGTGTATGGGTAACACTTAGCCTTTTCTTTCTGTCCCATCTGTTCTGTTGCATGGGCAGGGCTTCATTCAGGTGCATGAGGGTGGAGTATAAATGGGGGCTGCTTTAATTGCTGCAGAGCACAGTGTAGGTGGCGTGAGAGGCAGTCACAAGAATGTCGAGGAACGTGTACATGTTGTGTACTGATATGTTTTATAGGAGTCCAGCTTAAGGGTCTCAGAACCTGGAGTTAATTGTAGATTATATGCTGGGACTGAGTATGGTCTTTTGTTACTTAAACAGTGCTAAGTAAAATAATTCACCTCTTTGTGGTGCTGTTTCTCAGGAGACTTAGAAGGTGTGAACTGTATCCAGTGCTGATGTCCAACTGAATAGCATTGACAGCCTAGAAAACCTCAACAGCCATTTGCGTTGGACTGTCTTATGCTGACTCTGATCTCTAATGCTCTTGGGCTGGGCTGGGACTCTCTGGAAGGATATTTTTCTTCATGTACTCTACTGACTCAGTGCAGGCCCCAGGGTGGGATCTCTGTTTAAGTAGGATGGAGCAGAACTACAACTCTGAAATTTGTTCTCTTCCCTGCTCTACAAGGGCATTTTGAACACAGGAATAAAACAATGTTCCTTGGCTCTTGAAAGAAGGGAAGTGGCTTGTCTAATGTAAGAGAACTGTTAAGAGTTGGTACATTCAGATACGTGATTGTGGTCTTGGTCACTATGCGTAGTGACATCTTTCATGAAATTTTTCTTTTTCTTTCAGTTTTAAGATAAGTCTGGGACAGGTGACTCACCAAATTAAAGAGCAGTGTGACTTGGCATTCCTGAAAATGAATCTTTTGTAATGAATAGTCCTGAAGCGAACAATGTGATAGTGTTGGACCGCGTGGTTTCTTTTGACTCTGACATCTGCAAATACCTCATTTGCTGTTTCGCCCAGTAGTACAAGCTGTGTCTCAGTCTTCTCACTGTTCTCCAGAGCTGTATGTTTTCTTCCAGAATGTTTTTCTTGTGTGTTTAGTGTCCTTGGATTTTTCTGTGAAGCAAATGTTTCCAAACTCCTGGTTTTCTGAAACACTGGCTGCTCAGTGGTGTGAGCTCAGGCCATTAACTGTACGAGAGGCTGGGAGAATGCAAGACCCAAGGTATCAAGAGGGTTTCTTTCTCCAGAGGGGAACAAACACTGTCTGAGGGATTTCAAAGTGCATTTAGTATTTTTCTCTGATGCCGTGATCTGCTTAAAGCAACAGGTAGTTGGCAGGGTCATGTCTTGTGAGGTGAGTGGCAACATGGATGTGAACTAGGAATAAAGACAGAGGGAAGGTGGCAGTCGAGTTGGTGGTAGGTATGTATCCTGTGCCATGGTGAGCCATGGGAGGTGTTCAGGAAACTGACACTTCCTGAAGCATGAAGACAGAGTACAACCCTTTTTGTCCTTCTCAGGAGGACCTGGTGGAGAGACTTGTTGGACTGAGTTCATATTGGTTCTACCTGCTGTGCTTCTTGGCAGTGGAAATAACCCGTGGAAATACCTGTCTTTCGAACAGATATGAAGTTTGCAAGCCAAGTGAGGATGGCATGGAGTATGTTACTCTCTCTGTTTACTTTCGGGAAAAGACAATGAGGCAATCCAGCAATACTTCAGGGACCATACTCTTTGGTCAGCCACTATTAATATCTGTGCCGAAACACAAGCTCACTGTGGATCACTTGTACAGTGTGGTTTTGGAGCAGATCAGGTAAGTCATATCTCTACCTTTGAAGCCTATGCAAAGTTCTAGTGGTCGCTTATTCAGTTACACTGTAATAGGATTACTGCATCCTTGTTAACAGGAGGAATTTTCCTTGATTTGTGTGTGGCGGATAAACCAGGATTTGCATTGCATTAGTGTCTGGAGGGCCCAGGGACATTTCAAGGTCCTGCTTTTTGGGCTCTGTAAAAGCAGGCTGTAAGATAATGCTGGTGGAGGTCACAAGGGAAGCTATCTGCTTGGTGTTGCAAAATGAGTCAGGAGAAGGGCTCAGGCCATATTTTCAGGGCTCTCAGATGGGGCCACCATAACTTATTTTTGCCTTTTCCATCTACTGCCAGTAAAACTTGGAACAAGCAGTGAGAACAGAGACTTACTGAATTGCTGTTGTTTGACTCATTCTGAGAGCTCTTGTCCTGTAAATGGTGCTGTACAGGATGGACTCTGGTTTGCTGAGGGGGATTGGACAGCAAGAACTGATGATGGAGAGGGGTGCTGTTGTACTGATGTACAGCTCTGGTATGATTGTGTGATAAACATATTCTCTCTCTTTAGTCGCTATGTGAAACTCCCTTTGGTGGAAGAATACTCTACACCCTGCCCAGACAAAGGAACCTGCAATGGCTCCAATGGTGTGGTTGAAGGTAAAGTCCTTTCAAAATTGCCTGGAAGCTTTTCAGCACTTAAAGCTTTTTATTAGCATTTGGTTTGTGCTATGTGTATTTGGCTTAAACTCTAGCAGATTGTTTTTTCACAATGATTAAACCACGCTATTGTGGTTTAATCACAATGATTAAAGATTGTTTTTTTCACAATGATAAACCCACGCTATGGTGAGAATTCTTGTACACCATTTTCCTTCCGAGGGAGATCAGATGTTTGTCAGCAGCAGCAGCAGGAGAACAATGTGTGGTGTGCATTCATCTTGACCAATGTTAGGGAAGTCCTTGCTTCCCTGTTAGGTGTTCAGGTGCCTCCCTCCAGAGGCAACTCCTTTCCTAATATGCCCTTTGGTGATGAAAATTGGCCTGTTAGGTCACAAAGACAAGGTCTGGAGAAATAAAGTGGAAATGGTATTTTCTGTTCATGGACCTAGAATCACGAGGTCTCATTCCTAGGTTAGATGCTTACAAGGAAGCTTTTAATGCTGGTGGCAAATGCATGTTTCCCTTTCCTTTTTGAAATGATTCACTTGTGCTGCTGTGAGAGTAACAACTGGAACAAGTTAAATGGGAAATTTTAAATGGGGGAAAAAATCTGCCTATTTTTCCACAAATAATCGAAATAACTTTCCTGGAGACTTACATACTCCTTTCTGTAAAGACATCCAACTGCAACCTTGCTGATTCTCTTGGGATGTTTATTAGGTTGTGCTGTCAGAAGGTGTGATTGTTAGCCTACTGTGAACTGAGCACTCTCATCACGTCTGATACTAGGATATAAAACCCAGCACGCTATCTGGCATCTGCTAAAGGAAAAAATACAACTTCAGATGTAGTGGTTAGCAAGCACAGATTTCTTTTTCTACATGTCTTTTCACTACTTTCTGAGTAATCAGTGTGTGTCATAACAGGCTCATGCAAACAGCTGTCAATGTGAGGTGTCAGTCTAAACTGTCACTGAAGCTCTTTAATATTGTGCTTGTTTTAAATTTTGCCAGGTGACATTGAAGAGATGGAGCATCAGGATGGTGAACAGGAAGGCAAGGAAAAGCTGGCAGAAGTTGATCCCTGCCACTCTGAGGGTTGTATGCAGATTGAGTCAGCAAGAGACCTGCAGCCTTGCAAGAAGCAGCATTTCACTTTTAGCCTCGTTAATTCCTCTGGGACCTCTGAGATAAACTCCATTGTAGAAGGAAAGATCTTAAAACTGAATGGTAATTATTGTCTTGCTGTCTTTTTTTCTTCCTTCTCCTTACATCTTTGCAATAAATGTTTCTTCTTTCCTGTAGCTTTTTCTGCGCTTGCCATTGACTGGGATTCTGATACGCGGAGGCTACTTTTTGATGAACAGGAAGCACAGGTTGTAGTATGCTCTTTTCATAAATAATCAATATGTAAACTTGCATGGTACTTACCATGATTACAGTAAATGGTGAAATGTAGGTGTAGCTCCCTTCATAAAAATTGGAGTCACCAGCATGAGATATGTTTACTTAAACTATTTTAGTTATAAGGTCTATAGATCTATAATTGCTGATCTGTTTCCAGTGTGTTCTGAAAAGTAGATGTTTTAATTTCAAAGCTAAATAGTCTAGTTCATAGTCCACCCAACAAACAAAACAAACCCCCAAAACTTGAAAGAAACCTGAAACCAAATTCATACAGCCTAGGAGAAAGCTCAGTATTCTTTCTGTGAGAGTTCTGGATCGTGTTTTGTAACAGAATAACCTGTTGTTACTCTTTTGCGAAAAACCCAAAACTCACCAGCTTTGTAAGGACATAAGTAAAAGCATACTACATTTTCTCGTACGGACTGTTTGTAACACAAGAAAGGAGTGACCAGAAGCTTGAGATGATTGTGTGTGTGTGTGTGGGGGGGGGGGCGCGCAGAAATAGGCAGCATGGTGAAGGTGAGCATGTTCCTTTTCGTGATGTCAAGCATTAAAGACTTCGTGGAATTGAATAAAGCATGCATCTCTTTCACTAGGCATTTGAAAAACATGGAAGTATGTTACAACCACAGAAGAAGAAGGCTGTGGTAGCCCTCAGAGACTGCATAGAGCTCTTCACTACTATGGAAACGCTTGGTGAACATGACCCGTGGTAAGAGCCTCTGCCTGCCATGTTTATTGTGAAATGCCATAACTATTTGAGTTCACGTTATTTGTAATGGGATTCTGATAATTTCCCAGGTCTATCCTTTCGTCTTCATCTGTGAGAAGTCTTATCAGTTCTGTGTTAAGTCATTGACTCAGTAGGCTGCAGATGTGGGTTAATAAAAAGTATTTGTTTCCTGCCTTTATTAAAAAAAAAAAAAAGGCATTGGGCATGTAGCTTCCAAAGATCAGGCTATTTTTAATTCCCCAGCATACATTTATCTTCCAGACAGTCAGAGGAAGCAGTTGTGGTAATAGAGTGAAAGCATGTGGCTACCTTAGGGTTTAATCCTGTATTATTTCTAGCTTGAACCAGTCCTGTCCTGCTCCGAACTCTACCAAAAATCCCTAGTCCAGAGGGGCTAGGTACAGCAGATCCTAAGTGACCAAGATGTGATTACTGTGTGTTCAGCAGATCTTTGGACGTTGTTTGCTAGCTGTGTAAGAGAATAACTTACAGGGTAGTAGGTGATTGTTTATTATTAATTTCCAATTACATGCTGTAGATGTGTTTGCAACTGTTACCTGTTTGAGCTGCATCAGGAGATAATAAAGAAGTAACAGGACCTTTAAACCTTTTTTTTAATTTAGAAAAGAAAAATTAATCTTTGTACAATGTTCAGTTAATGCACTTGCCATAGGATATTTTGCCTATGAAGTGAAAGCAAGTTGCATTTTGGAAATCCCTGAGGAAGTGTGTTCACCTGCATATTCCACAGCCAAAATGCCTTCTATAAGGCAGGGACTGTACTGTGTTATTGAGGCATCATTAATGGAAGGCCAGAAGCTTTTCTTTTAATGTAGTAATTCATTTCCTTGTTTGTTACTCCTTCCTTAGGTACTGCCCTAACTGTAAGAAACATCAGCAGGCCACAAAGAAGTTTGACTTGTGGTCTTTGCCCAGGATTTTGGTCGTGCATTTAAAACGCTTCTCATACAGCAGATACTGGAGGGATAAACTTGACACTGTTGTGGAATTCCCTATCAGGTAGGATTCTTCCCTCAAGCTAGGAAGAGCTTGAAGCTGGTCAAGATAAATTTACTTCTGATGTTGCTGTTGGGTGGGCTTGTTATTAAAGCTGTAGCTGGAACAGCTCTGTCTTCTGGGTTTGAACTGCAAGACAACAGGCATGAGTGGAGTTGTGTTTGGTGGTTGTGTTAATCTTAACCTTAATCAGCTCTACACATCTCAAAGAACACTCGTTACTAGGAGGTCCTGTTTCTTCTGAAATTGGGTTAAAACCATGTGATGCTGCTGAACCAAGAGAACTTCTACAGAGAATTTAGCAAATTTGTTGGGCAGAGGTGCACTTGTACTTGCGCAATCCTCAGTACTACAAGATTAAAGCCTGCCCCATCCCTCTGCTTCTGCTTGTCAGCATCCTGCTACAGGATGAAGTGTATTCCTTACTACTCTTGTCTCACTTTTCATGCCTACACAGGGACACTCTGACCTGTCTTTTGTTCAGCACCTCCCTCTAAATCTTTTGGCAGCACTTGATGTGTTTACCAGGACCTGCCCTGTGTGGGAGGGGTAACATGTCTAGTCTTTACACTAATAACATCTGGCTGTTGAGCAGCAGAGTGCAGCACTTCTCCACCAGTGCTGCATGCCTGCAGAGCTTCACTGGTATCATGCATCACTTTCTAAAAAGTGCTGATTGCTGGTGTACTGATACTTTTGGATTTCCTTCCAGGGGTTTAAACATGTCGGAGTTTGTCTGCGACCCAAGAGCAGGCTCATATGTGTATGACCTCATTGCAGTTTCCAATCACTATGGAGCCATGGGAGTAGGCCACTGTGAGTAACTGCTTCTCTGTCCTTTGTATGCAGGCAAACATAGGCAGAGCGGTCATGGGAGGGCTCTGTGTGTTGGAGATGTGCAGCAGCCCTCACCAAGGGTGTCTAGTCCAAAACTTAGCTCTGTTCTGTATGCAGGTGAATATCATAATGGAAGGTAATGTCCTTCCTGTTAGGATATGCAGAGCAGCTAGCCAGTTTGTGTAGCTTGCAGCTGCCTGAGGTCTGACTGATGCCTGTGGGACCTTGGTTAGTAGTCATTGGAGGGTGTGATGGTGTTCCCCAATTTGAGTGGAGTCAAAAGATTTTTCAATGCCGAACATGAAATTGTGGAAAGGACCTTCTTACTGGAGAGTGCTGGGGAGAGTCTTCAGCATAAGCTGTCAGTTCAGTTCCCAGAGGGCAGCTGCTTGTCCAGCGTGGGTGCAGCATCACAGCTGCAAAGCAGAGATTGCCAGCAGTTGAGCCAGCCAAGCAGGAGCTTGCCAGGTTCCCTCAGTGGTGGTGAGACAAGGTCTGACGAGCAGCAGTCGCCCGTAAGCCAGGAAGACAGAGCAGAGGGTATACCTTGTCATGAAGCTGGGTCTGATGCCTTTCTGCATTTCCTATCCTGAATTCTGTTTGCTGCAATAGCAATTTAAAGCACTTTTTTCTTTCATTTTCCTTTGTTCCAGACTTTTTCTAAAATAAGCCACAAACAAATGTGTAGTTCTTGGGACCTCTTGGTTGCACAGCTGGCACTAGCTTGCAGTAGAATATCTCTACCTTTGCTTGGCTCACAAGGGCTTGACAAGGGCTCACACAGCAAGGAAAATGTCATGTCATCAGGAGGAAAAAACCCTTTGTTATATATGACAAGTTTGATATATGACAAGTCTGTATTTTCTGTCACTGGCTTTGTTGCAGCATAGACGAAATGCATCTGTAGGTGGAGATCTGTGTACCAGGTCTCTGTGCAGATCCATGCTGTAGGTGACACTTCTAGAACCACCCAGAAGTGTTTTACTATGAGGATGATGAGCTCCCATTTGTCAGTGTATGTGCTTAACTCGTAGGGTGTGTCACTGTAGGATAGCATTAGCTGAAGGGGGATATGTTTTGAGATTGGAGATCATAGTCACAGAAGTCTTGGTTGGAAGAGACTTTGCAGGACTTTAGTCCATCTTCCTTCTTGAGTGAGGACTCTTGCAAGCATTAGATCCCCCATCAACAGAAAACTCTTTCATGTGAAAAATGTGAAAATGCAGAGTCTTAAACTGTGTGTTTGGGAAAGCTCTGGTTCAAGGCAGGGGGCAACAAAACAGTATAATCTTTTTCCTAAGTTTCTTTGCCCTTTATCTCAGCTATCGGGGTAAGTCTGGTCAGTGGGACATGGTTCTAGACTAGCTGGACCAGCTGGCAAGTTCTGGAAGATGTGTATGTTGGTGAACTAGGTTTGGGATAGTTAACGTCAAAGCTAGCTCCTGGCCTCCTGTGCACACTCAGTTTGAGTCTTGAGCATCGCTGGTGCAGTGCAGCTGGCGTGGCGTTACCTACTGGTCTTCCTTGGAGTACTGAGCTGCAGTTTCTTCTCCTGACAGACACTGCCTACGCAAAGAACAAAGTGAATGACAAGTGGTACTACTTTGATGACAGCAATGTATCGGTGGCTTCAGAAGACCAAATAGTGGTGAGTATTTGGCCTGAGGCTAATCTGAGTTTGTGCTGAAAGTGTGGTTTCCTGCTTTGGGCGTTACATTTCCAGCCAAGCTGCGTGGATTGTTTCAGATGGTTTTCTTCTTTGTTTGGTAGACAAAAGCTGCGTATGTGCTGTTTTATCAGCGCCGAAGCAGTGAGGAACAAACTGCCCCATCTCCTCCCCAAGAAGAGTGTGACGGCATGGATACCAACTAAACATCACCTCCAGCGCTCAGCCACCATGTTAGTAGTCACTCTTCTAAAGCCATGCCTGAGGCATCTGAATATTTTTTCTTCCTTCTGTAGGAGTCAAGCAGAAAATCTAGCACTGAAAGATTCAGTGCCTGGGGGTTGCAGAATAGCACTGGAGAGCCAGGAATAGGTGCTGACGCTTGGGTATTTAGAGGCCAAAAATAATATATATTGGAGCTTCAATAAAGTTCTTTTTAAAATCTGGATGAGCTGTGTGGCTAGAGGCAGGGGTCGGGGCTGAGCTGGGCTGGGGCTGTGGGTCTTGGTCTGAGGGTTGTAGCTGGGGTTGGGAGAGTACAGCCTGAGCTGGAGGCCAGGTCACAGCAGAGCCTTCTGGGGCCCTTGGAGTACGGTGGGTATGATTCTGTGAATCGGCGGGGGGCTTCCTGCCAGCTCTCTGGTGTTGCTATTGGGCCCTGCCTGTGTCAGGGAGGCTTGCTGCACCCTTTCTGGAAGCTCGGTTCAAATCTTTGTACATCTGGCCTGTCTATTGCAGTCTCTGCCATCGAACGCTGGTCCCCTTGCTAAGCAGCAAACGTTTCTCTTTCTTGTGTCCTTTCATTGATGCATTTGAGGCTGTTCTGGGCAGTTTTGACTCAGCCTCTTTCATGTGAACACTGAATCCTATAATGTAGGAAACTTCACCGGAGGTGAATCATACCCGCCTATGGTATGGTATATGTGCAGGCTGTTCCGCACAGTGATGCAGGATACAGCTGTTCTGGCTCCCATTCTTCTGCAGAGAAAATATCACCCATAAGGCTGGCAATTTCTTGTCCTCTCCATCCATCTCCTACACCCCTCATTTCCAGGCTGCTCTGTTAGCACTTTTCTGCCTCCACTATTTCTCCTGTGGTTTGTGCAGTGGCAGCGTTTTTATCCTTTTTTGCTCATTTATGTGACTCTTGGAGCTTTTTCTCCAGCAAAGCTCAGCACTGTGTCCCCAGAGCTGTCACCTGTAAGGATGACAACCCAATGCAGTGGATTGTGTGAGTTTTCAGCCTTTTCTCTTGGGACTTTTGTTTTTTTGGACTGCTCTTTCAGCCTTTCTCCTGCCCCCTGGGGTGCTGCCCTTTAGATACTTCACCCCATCATGTTCGGCGAGGCTGCAGGTGTGACAGTCTTGTCTGAGGTCTCTCTTTGCCTTAGCTGTTCAATAGTTCTGCTCCATCCTTTCAGCGCAACTGGACAATGCTCTTCCCTGTGTCCTCCTTTACTGTCTGTGTTACTTGTAGGACTCAAGTCCAGCTTTCTTCTTGAACGAGGACTCCTGTGAGCACTAGATCAGGTCAGTCCTTGGTGGAGAACTGGTCTTCCATGTGAAAAATGGGAAAAATCTAGAGCCTTAGTCTGTGTTTTTTAGGGAAAGATCTAGCTCAAAGTGGTGAACCAAACAGGAGGGTTTTTCCTTCTTGGAGCCAAGTGCATTGGCAGAACAAAAGGCTAAGACAGGCTACTGCCCTGCTTTTTTTTCCCCCTCTGAAATGCGTGCTTGCAGCCACTCAGTCCGCTGTGCACAGTCCCTGTGGCTTCATTGCTGAACATAACCTTCTCTGGTCAGCGTACCATTGGGCATCCATTTAACTCCAAATATGCCAGCTCGGCTCCCTTTCCACAGCTCTCGGTGACAAGCCCCATAGGAAATTGTTGTGTGCCCGTCCCTGCACCTCTGCTGTGCTGCAGCCAAGCAAAAGCCCAGCCAGCTACTCGCTGTCTTCTGCTCCGAGCAATGGGAAGGGAGGGCAGCACATTGCGGCCCCTTAGGCAGCGCGCTGGGAGGTGATAGAGAGGAGGAGGGAGGGCTGCCTCTAGCTGGCACGCTAGTGTTGTGATCCTCTTCTGCGGAATTTTGCTTTTAAAGCATTGAAATTTGAATTTTGAGATCAGAATTGCTTAATTGCTTCTGCTGTTCTGGTTTTGGGATTGTTTGGGATTTTTACAACTCTTAATATTGTATTACTGTTTTTTTCCTTGTTACTGAGGGGAGCATCCAAAAAGCAATTTTTAAGCTGTAGTACTGCACTGAATTACTCCGATCAGCATTTTTCTGTTCATTTTACCCTGAAAAAAAATCATGTGGGCATTCTAAAATGGGGAAGAGAGGAAAGGGAGGGGAGTAAAACACCTTTTTAGAAGATAAATCAATCTGAAATAGCCTTTGTTCTCCTCCTCGCCTGCTTACCTGTGCTGACACTTGAGAAATGCATCAGTGGGGCTAAATCTCCGATGCTCAGATGCTGAACAGACTCTGTTGTACTGCAAAAAAAGTGGCCCAGCTCTTACTTTCTCTGCCTCTGAGCTGATGGGTTTCAGCTGGTGTGTGTGTGCTGTAATACCAGACCTGTTTTTTAGACTAGCACTTTGTAAGTGGCTGGCTCTATTGTACAAAGAGGAAAATTAAAGAGTGGTTTGCACTGAAACTGGGTTTTGTTGTATTTTCAGCTTTCATTATGTGACCTGAGACTGCTGGGTGTGGGGGTGCCTGGTGCTCCAGGAGCTCTTTTGGCTGGGGAGGGTGAGTCCTGTGGAGCCAGCCCCTCCCTGCTCTGCCAGTGGGGATCTGGGGAGAAAAGCAGCCATTGCCTGCACTGCTCTGTACATCTGAGAGTTTGCGCTCACTCCAGGGTTGCTTTTTCTCGCCTGTGGCACTGGGTTGCTGATATCTGGTGCTGTAGCAAAGCCTGTCCTTGCCTTTCTGTGGCACTGGGCAGTCTCAGCTATGGCTTCCTCATCATTCCTCTTCCTCTGCAGATCTTGGGGGGGTCCTGGCCTTCCTTCTGTCCATTTTCTTCAGGGGTATCAGAGCTGCTTGTGGCTGTACCACTGAAATAGTTGTCCTGCAGTTGCTGCCATTTCTTCCTCAAGGCAACCTGAACAAGTATATGAGAGCAGGCTGGAAAAGACTGAGGAAGTTAAATGCAGCAGGCTTGTGTGCATTAACCATTGGTGTGCGTGCAGGGATTCTGGGAGACTGTCAAAATCTTGCAGGTCAAGGTGGGCTGTGAAGCCTAAGTAAGAAGATTTGAAGTCTTCATGTTGCAACTACAGCATAATAGCAGAGGAGCTTGATCTTAGCTGGAGCCTCAGAGGGTTAGAAGAGCCTTAATGTAGAACAGCAGATGGTGAGCTTCACTATGAAATGCAGACCTCCAAAGCGTGGCATTAAACCATTCCTGGGAAGAAGGGAAAGCAAAGTGGCAGCTTTTGGATGCAGAGGTGTTTGGGTATTCTGTGTCAGTCTGCAGGCTCACAGGAACGGCTTGTACGAGAATACTGAGGGCATGAAGCAAAATTAAATTCCCCATTGCAAAAGGGAGAGAAAAAATAACCTGAAACACAAGTTGTGTTGTCAGTGAAGCACTGTTACTAGCATTCAGGAAAGGGGTCTCTGAGGCAGAAAAGAACATCTCTGAGCTAAGGCTCCTGTTCAGAGGGGAGATGATTTTGGTAAGAACAGAAAACAGGCTGTCTCAGTGCTGGCTCAGCTCCTGCTTTGAAGAGGGAGTGCAATTTCACCCTGAAAAAAAGGGCTCAGAATAAAGAGGGGGAAAAGATAACAGCCAGAGTGTAGAAGAGCTTCTGTTTAAGAAGCATTCCCCCAGGTTAGGACTCTTCTCCCTGGGGAAGAGAGATCTGCGGAGCTCCTGCAGAAGGACAAACCAGGAGTTGCTCCTGTTCTCTACAGTGCAAGAAGATGGTCAGGCAGGAGGCTTAAAACAAGGTACTTACTTTCCCCGCCTGGCAGGGTAACTAACTGAACGGGGACTACAGGGACCAGCCAGGCACCCTTGCCCGGTGTACATCCTGCTGCGAGTGTGGCAGGCAGGAGGGGCTCTGTAGGCAGTCTGAGGTGCTTATAAAGGCACTTGGGAAGGATTAAATTTAAGGGGAAATAGTCTGTTTGCTACCTCTGCATAGAAATGCCATCTCTGGCTCTCCACTGCCCAAAGACCTCTGAGGAGCCGCTCTGCCCAGGAACGAAAGCAGCAAAGAGGGGCCAGAAGTTGCCCTCTGTGACCACCGGTGTGTCCACCAGCAGGCTGACCAGGGCAGAAGCAAGCAGATGGGATTTTGCAGCACTGGGGAGCCTTGGTGCAGGCTTGGATACAAGCAGAAGGTGAGCTGTCCTATGCTTTGCTGTGGGCAAGTGGTGAGTATCTCCCTCTTGCTTTTGTTTTCTTCTGAGAAAGCTTCAAGCCGTAATTATTGTAACAGGAAGAAGAGTATAAAGAGGAAGGACAACCACCGCTTTCAGAAACTGAGTCCCCACACTGCTTCTGAAGATGTGTTAGATACTTTGTCGCTAAGTCAGTTTTTAATTGCTAATATGATGATGTCTTAATTGTTCAAAAGCAAAGGATAAGTAGCTATGCATTTGTTTAAAAGGATAAAACCAGAAACATAGGCACTACTTGTACTTTTTCAGTCTCATGAAGTTTTAAGTTCCTTAACTCAAGAAAGCTTGCTCTTTGTGTACTAGAACTATAAATTTTAGGTCTTTTCTCCAGCATATGTTTCCCAGGAAGAGAAAGAGAACTCCAGCTAGAAACCCCACACCAAGAGCCTTTGGCTCAAAAACAGTATACTTGGTCCTGGGGCTCAAATCAAAGTTAGGTAACGGCAGTTCTGAACATGGTGTTTTTCTTTTATTCTCAGCCTTGCTAAAATACATTATATTGTTTTAAGTAACAGATTTCTTTTCAAATTACTTTTACAAGAGGAGACAAAAGCATATTCTCAAATTCAGAAGATGGAGGTCTGAAGTTCTTCCTTAAACATGCCTTCAAAATGGAGGTCTTTTGCCATGAGCTGCTCTTCTACGTCTTCCAAGGCCCACTGATGATCAGTCAATTCTAGAGCTTCCCATTCTGTCTGCATTGATAATAATCAGAGGTAGAGGAAGGAAAGCAATACAGTATTAAAGTAGTTAGACAAGAACTATGCAAAGCAGTCCTTACCTTAAAAACTGCAACAAAAACCAAGTTCTATTGAAAATCTGGCAATCCTGTCAACTCTCTGAAATCAGTGTTTTATGCTTAATTGGGTATTAGATAGCTGGCCAATACAAGTACATCATAGAAATTAGAAAAATTACATTATCTACTTTTTGAAAACCCTCTAACCTTGTGGAATAGTCCATTTCTTCTAAAACAGCTGTCTCTAGAAACACAGCCAATTCTGTTGGGGGTGGGGGGTGGTCAAGTGCTTTGTGGTTAGTTAATTCTTTAGTTCAGAGACATTTGATAAAAACAGTTACAGGCCAAAAATTTTGCAACTGATCACAGACTTGATGTGCCTCATTAGACTGTTCTCCAACCAACAAGCTCCCCGGAGCTGCAGAGTTTATTGATTCATTAAGCCAGGTGTTCATAGCGGCCCAAGACCCAAGAACAGAATTTCATCCGAAATATGAGAATGATCTCCCCCATTACTCATTTTCCACCACCTATGAACACAAATCTCTCCTCCTCTTAGTCCATTAAGTGTTGCTCCAGTATGTATTGTGGAATAAGCTGCATACAGCCTGCAAAATCACGTCATGTGATGCCTATCAAGAGATTTGTATTTCTTGGCTGGAACAATTCTGCAATATGGGCTTGCTTTCTTTGTTCCTGCTGGGGACCACGTAGCGGGTTTAGGTCCCTACAGGGCTGAATGGCAAAATTGCTCTGGATAGCCAGTACCAGAAAGGAAGCGGAGGGATGTGAGCCAGGAGAGCCCATGGTACTGCTTGGAGTTGCACCTCAGTGCTGACAGTTTGTGACAGAACAGTCACTGCTCCAGCAGAGCTGCAAACTGCAGCCAGTCTCTCCCCTGGCTGAGCCTCTGGCTGGGTGATGTGGGTGTTTTAAACCAGGAAGGTTACTGAATACAAGAAACTGCAGGAGCAGACTATCCTGACTTCCCAGGCAGCAGGCTGTGTGTGGGTAAATCTCTACATAAAAACAGAAACCAGGACCTTCCCTTCATGCATAAACTAGGGTTGTGAAAGGTAGAGGCAGCCTAATAAGCAAGTGCCTACAGAGGCTGCTTAGAACTTCAAGACACAGTCAAATCCTGACAGATTTTCCGTTGAGCTAGCTCGCTTACTTGATTTTCTTACTCAAGTTCCATCAAGTGCCTGCTGGACTTGTGCTCAGCTGCACTACTAACAAAACTTTTTGGGAGCCAGCTTCTGCTTTGAAACTAGACCTCAAGGGAAAGAAAAAATCTTCCCCTGCAAAAGCAGAAGATGGCACATGAATTCAGCTTTTGTATCAGGAATGACTAACTAATCGGGTTTACTTCAGGGTATTTAGGGCTCTGCCAGACCCAGGGCAACTCCATATCCCTCATCAGTTGTCAGCTCTAATTTTAGGAACAGGAATCCAGAGCAGTTGCCTTACTTGACACAGGGAGAGGCCGAGTTACATACAGCCTACAATCCTGTAAGTTCGCAGCAAACAGGAATGCAGGTGGGAATACCGTACCTTAAATGCTTTGTTAGTATCTGCTGGCATGGCCATTGCTGCCCCTGTCATTTGTTCTTGCATCACCCTAGACTGATCTGCAGCTACAAAAGAGAAATGAGAGGTTGATTTTTGTTTGTGTCATTTAAACAGTATTTCTTGGAGCACAGTGCCACCAGGCTGGTTTCTAGCTATAGACTAGAAAGTTGCAGAAACACCCAGAACGCAATAGTAACGTGCCCAGAAGGAGTTCTCACAAGACATCTTGTTCCTACCCCCTACACCTTAACTACATTTACATAAAATATGCAGACAAATGGAGGAAAATAGTCTTCTACATTCCCAATACCCCCAGAAACAGTATCTGTCTTGCCCTGCATCTAGTGTTAAGAAATCTTTGCAGCTTTCCTTAAAACTGGTACTTGCTAGAAATAAAAGCAAGCCTGAGAGCAAAATTTGTGCACACAAAGTTGATGGGAAGGAAAGCATAGCTTAATTACCATGGAAGTTTCTGAGCAGTTAGCCAATGGCTGCTGCAGAAGATTTGGGTACTTGCTGCAGGTGATGTCAAACCTGGCCAGTGGAGAGTAACCTCACAGAAGCGAGAGAGGCTTTCAAGAGCTTTTTGGCTGGAAATTTAGAAATCCTTCCCCAGCCTCCCTCAGAAGCCATCCCATGGAAGGAGAAGCCAGCTCTTTCCCAGAAGTGACAGTGTCTTACCATTATCTTGGCCCAGGATGAGCGTATAAATGCTTCTGAGTCCAAACACATTCAAGAAGTACCAGGAAGCAGAGCTCACCCTGATAAATCAGAACAAGCATGGTTGATTTCAGTTCAAAGCTGGCTTGTGATCTCATTTCAGAACCACGCACAGACCATTCAAGGGTTATTTATTAACACATTCAAAATTTTCCAAGTGAATATTCGACCTTGCTTGCTGAGGACACAGGCTTACCAGGACGCATCTAAAGTGAGCAGTTCAATTCCCTGCTGCAACATTGGTTTAAAGCGCAGTGTCAGAGGAAACGGGACCTTTGCTGCAGGATAAAAAAAAAGCCCAGTTTCACAAAGTGACACTACATAATTGCAAAGCAAATGGCAAAGCGAGTAGATAGTTCTTTTATTAAATCTAATGGAGTCTGAATGCAATGCATATGATAACAAGTTCACATGTACTTTTGAAAAAGCTGTAGTTCTGTATTTATTTTAATATGAAAAGACTTTTTGAAACCTAATCAGATGGCCAAACCATCAGAGGTATTGTTTCAGTGACTGTGAAGGGGAATGTCTTTTGTTAAGGAAACAGTTATCACACAAACAGTAAGAAAAAAAAAGAACTGTGAATTTAAGGAAGTATTTTTGATGTGTACACCCTGCATTACATAGTAATCAACTCCCTGGACAGGTTCAGAGGAAAATCCACTGCATCAACCTGAAGTTTAGGCAGTTTTAAGAAATTTAAATATTGGGTTTGCCACTACAATTGTTCCCGGATACATGAGCTATTTTCTTTGTGACCATGGTTGGTACTCTGAAAACAATTTTCCCTCCTTTGCTATGGGGCAAGCAAATCAACGCAGTTCATGGAGTGAATAGCAGTAGTGCCACAAGCCAAATTCATGCTGCTTCCAATCGACTGCTTTCAGGTAGAAGAGCAAATCTCTGATGCAGCCCAGACCCTCGAGGTCATCATCAGAAACGCGGCCAGATCCCTGGGCTGTGTTACTCCAGACACTTACTTGTGACAAATCCCGAAAATGTCATGTTGATCCAACCACCGATGAGGATCATAGGCAGGACATTGGTTACATTCCCTTTCATCATATCTGTCAACATGGTAGGATCTGCAAATCATAGATTTGATGTAAAGTGGCAGTGTATCACAATAAAGGGAAACGAGACATTACTTTACTTCACCAACATCAGCTATTTTAATTAAGAAACTGCATGAGAGGTAACAGTCCTATCCCACTATCTATCCCATATCTATTATTTTCCACTGTTGTAAAATACTTTGCAAAATGAGATGAGCAGCCAGTGTGGCAGTGGCTGCTGCTGCTGCTGCTGAAAGGGTGTCATGTTCTCCGCTGTGTCTGACCCCAGCTGCTTTGTCTGTGTTTGACCCCATCCCTCGCTCCAGATCTCTGAACTTGCTTGACCCCTCTGTGAGCTGATTTAGCTAGAAAAGGGACAACAAACTATCCAGCTAATTTGCTGCTGGAGTCTTTGGCCATGTTAATAAGTTAAATCAGTTTAGAGAAGGTCCTGCAGGACCTGGTGCAAAAAACTGAGAAAAGGACACGAGTGAGAGCAGAACTTCCCATTTCTGGCAACACTGAGGTGGTCGTGGTCTTGTGAGATGCTGCAGGCAGCTGGAGGCTGAAGTTAAGCAAAATGAAGTGACCTAACATGTTGCTCCTGAAGAGAGAGATCTTGGTCCCCCCTCCTCCCCAATGCCCAGCTGCACAGTCCCACCCCCTTCCTCACATTCACTGAGCTCTTTGCAAAGTTGATTCACCTTCCTATCCTTGGCAGAAAATTATAGTTTTTTTCTGCCTGGCTATAGTTACGATACCTTAACATACCTGTCATTGGTGAAGGAGGCACTACCTTTCTTTTTGTTTTCTTAAAAAATCCATCCTCTGGGTTATTAAAAAAATATTTCCGGGTCAGGAAAGACTGAAAACAAAAACAGCCAATGCCAACACCATAAGAAATGAAAGGACAGAAGCATTATTTCTTGCTCTGACATGCAGACATCTTATGAGCTCTTTCATAACACATCCTTCTTTCTTGGAGAAGTACTTCGCTGCCCATATACTCTAAAGGCCCTCACTTTTCTGTTTCCCTGGATCCAGAGTACCAGCTCTCTGGCTTTCTAAAATTCTTAAAATAATTCTAAGAATTCTCTGAAGAAGAATCCACATTAATTAAAGAGCTTCTACCACTTTGTGCAAAGTTCTTGATGGTTCAGTACTGATACCGGTACATGGGACATTTTCATTCCCCCCGGCTGACTTCCGGATTTTACAATATACATACTTGGCAGCAACTGAGCCAATATGAGCGACTGATTTTTAGTTCGGCAAACACTACAGCTGACGTTGTACGACTATCTCACTAGCCCAAGCTTTTATTAAATCCCTGTGTATTTGTGGGCAGATATTAAACACGATGGGTTGGACGCAGACTTCATTTTAGTATGCAGTTAAAACACCAAGTAGTGGAAGCTAACATTAGTGTCAGGGAAAAGACACGTACAGTGGTCCCGTGTCCAGGTTTCCCAAGCATCTGCTAACCGACCGCGCTTCGAGACACCGCTCTGGGCTAGGGGAGACCCAGCCAGACTGTCCGACCCCACGGGGCACCTGTGCAGGAGCCGCCCGACGCTCGAGAGCACCTCTAAGCACGGCACTCCACCGATACGCCTTCTGGCTTGGTGCTCGTGTCTGAGGTATCCTCCTTGGAAAGCGTAAAGCCGCTCACGCAGCTCCGTACCTGTTTTGGAATGTATTTTCCATTTTCCCGAAGGACTCTGCTCCGAATCAGGACTTGGCTGGAAAAGAGACATGTCGCGTTAGCGGCACGGCCGCGGGCGGGAGCGGGCCTGCCGCTGCCCTCCCCGGCCGGCGGGCGGGAGCGAGCCGGGCCGGGCCGGGGGCACCCAGGGAAAGGCAGATGTGAGGCCGCGGTCGAGGGGGCCCGGGCCCAGGCGGGGCCCGGGCCGAGGGGGCCCGGCGGCGGCCCTGACCTGTCGGACACCTGCTCCTGCGTGAGCCTCTTGTCGCTCTGGAGGAGGATGGAGACGTAGTGCCGGATCATGCCCACGAAGAAGGTGATGAAGACGATGGGCAGCACCACCCACAGCCGGATGTTGGAGTCCAGCAGCAGCTCGGGCTCGCTCATCGTGGCGGTGGCGGTACCGCTACCGCTACCGGACCCGGCTCCGGCCGCCACCGGGCCGCCCCGGCTCCGCTTCCGCTTCCGGGCCCAGCCCTGCCGCCGCCGCCGCCGGAAGGACGTCACCGCGCGCCGGTGGCGGGAAGCTCGAGCGCGAGCGGCGGCTCCGTCGCGTCCCGGCGGGCGGTGGGGAGCGGGGGGAGGCGGCCGGCCGGCCCCCAGAGAGCCTGCTGGCCCCCTAGAGAGCCTGCTGGCCCCGCAGCGAGCCTGCCGGTCCCCAGAGAGCCTGCCCCCGGGTCAGGCGCGCCCCCCCGCACCCCAGCCCCGGCTCCGGTGGGGCGGCAGGGCCCTGAAGGCGGAGGCCGCTCGCAGCCCAGGTGAGGGGCCTGCGGCGGGGGAGCGTGCCCCGTCCAAACGCGGGCCGACCTGCCCTGGCCATGCTCTGCGGGGCTGGTGTGCTTTGGGAAGGCGTTTCTGAGCCACGGTCGGGCAAAACTTGGCAGATCGTTATTGAGGGCATAAAACCGGCTTTAAGGCAAAACCTGGCAGTTCGTTATTGAGGGCATAAAACCGGCTTCAAAACTGGACTGCCTGCCGAAACGCAAGCCTGGTCTCAGGGTCCAGCTGGCCTCTCCTGGCTGAGGAAACGGATATAACCGAGCTAAAGGTGGTGCAACTTTTATGTACCCCATACTGCCCTATAAATGCTCCGGTGAGGTAAGTTGGCTGCCGCAGAAATTTCCAAGCGTTTGGGAGTAGATATAATAAAGAGAGGACTGCTCGGGAGTGCACACTCTTCTTTGGCCTGTCTGCACCTCGCGTCCAGAAGAGCTGCTAAAGGCTCGTCACACTTTTTTATTTTTTTTTTTTAATTTGTTTCACTTCCACCCTGATATCTTATGTAACTCATTTTAACAGCCTCTGCCAAATAGCTGAAACTGAGCATGAGACGATCAAGCGTGTTTTTAAAAAAATTTTTAAGTTTTAAAGGTGAGCCAAGATTTATTTTTTCTTTTTAATCACTGCCACCCACCAAAAGAGGACAAGTCAGATGGAGGTTTGTGCTGACAGAACTCTTCTTGCAGTTGCACTGGGTTAGGGACATTGTTGGGCTCATGAATACTAAATTGCTAATCCTTTGTAGCTTTCTCTGGGCATGGGGAGAGGATCACAAGTTTAGATCAGTGGATACCTTCTGAGACCTCTTAGATACTCGGTTTAACTCACCATTTAATTTGCCTGGCATCTGAAAGAAAAGCTAAGCCTTGTTTTACGAGGAACTGAATTTTAGGAAAAGTTATTTATTACGCTATTTAAATATGACAAGCTCTAAAATCTCAACCTGTACAGCAGAAAAATGTGGTGTGATGGTGGTTAACCAGGCAATCCGCTCTTCTTTGAGCAATTTCAGTTTCTGGAGCATTACCTTTCACTATTCATTAACACATTCTAGATTTGCTTAAAAAAACTTGAATTAAAGTGATGTCTCCTTTGCTCACTTGTCTTTTTCCTGCATTTTTATAGGCAACAACAAAGGTTTTATTACCATGGTTTCAAAAAGAAAATTGTCAAAAGCTGATGCTCCTGGAGAGAGCTGTGAGACCGACTTGCCGAGTAGGTGCTCAGGTATAATCTTACGGGGAATGGAGACCCATTGGTAGAGGCAGCGGCTCCCAGGCAGGTAGAAGGCCAAAATGACAGTTTTGATAATGCAGCTAGCTAATTGTTAGTGACACTGTTGATCTTTAAACACTTTTTTTAATAAATCACAATAAAACAATAATGCTAGAAGCAGTGCTGTATCTTTTCTCAGTCCTTCTGTTCTCACACCTTTGATCAGTGTTCATCATCTTGAGCTTCACTGCCTTCAGAGTCTGCAGATGAATCACATTTGATCAAAACTGATATCTAGAAATCGAACCAAAATAACCTCTCTACGTAGCTGGAGGGAGAATAGTTATTTTTTGCTTTAGCAGATGGGTGGATACCTAAGAGATGGGGCTGGTGGGAGAACCTATATTAAATTTGTGCTTTTCAGGCCAGAGGAAAGTATGTGCTCTAGTGTTGCTCATAATCTGTTAGGGAGTATGTCTCCCATGGGAGTAAGCCACTGAAGGTGTATCTTAACTGCCTTTGGTTATGGATCACTAAAAGGGGTGAGTAAGAAATGTTCCTTTCTGGTGTCATGCTGCAGGGGTAACTGCTTTATAGGATCTGCGCGTTGGCATCTGAGTCTGCTAACGACTGCTGTCAAACAGCAGTACAGTTTGTTGGTCTGGTCCTATAAGTGTATTCCTGTGTTCCTCTAATTTCTTACTAGAAGGTTAATTTTGAATTAGTTGTTTATATGAAGGATCCTTGCCATTTTTATTGCAGAGTATATTTGATGTGGCACATCTTGTTTTCTCAGAAACAAAGAAGTCACGGATTTCTGACAAGGAAAAGGCCTCTGCCCATGGTGGAGTGGAGAATGAGGGAGTCTTTGAAGAGCTCCTTAGAACATCAGGAATTATACTGAAAGCTGGGGAGGGACAGAATGAAATAGGTATGGGTTTAACACTTGCTCTCTCTGCTTCTATCTGAAAACCTGCAAAGATGACTGGTACAAAGTAAAGATGCATTTTACTTGCAGCACAAAAATGCTTGAGCCAGCTTATTCCAAAGTTCAAGCAAACCTTCCTCTGGCCTTTTATTTGTTATATACTTCTTGAATTGCACAGTTTGTGCTGAATTTAGTGCATCACCTAAACTCATTATACCAGCTCTTTGGGTGTATGCATGCTAAGTCAAAAGACTTCTGAAAGATTATTGGAGGTATATGGAATAAGATTAGACTGCATCTGTGATTATGGTATTGAGTTACAGAGGCAGGAGCTCTGAAACAGGAAAATGAACATGTCATGTTGCCTTTCAGCTCAGACAAGGCCTTCAGGAATTCGTGTATTAAGCCTTTTTAATGATACTAGCTACTCTCAGCCCAGACTGGAGAAAGCACGAGTGGTGATACCGCTCAGGCTTTTGCTAACTGGACTTCTCAGTAGAGAAAATGCAGAAATATTGGTGGATGGGCTTGAGACCTTGTACTTAGTGTAGCTGTTGTTATGATGTTGTATGGATAAAATGTGTCTGGTTCTTTATTTTCTTTTTAAACTTTCTCCTTAGCTGTAGATCAGATGGCTTTCCAGAAGAAGCTCTGGCTGGCCCTGGAGAAGCACCCTACTTACCCAGGTGTAAGTAACGGATTATGCTTTGGCAGGACCCAGCTTTAAAACTGCTGTGTAGCAAAAGACACAAATGGAGCTGCCTGTCCCTGCTAGTCCCATACAAAAGTATGCAACATGGTAGCTTATCTTGGATTTCTGTGGTCCAGACTCTCTAATTGTCTCAATGTTGCTATCCCAGCCTTTTGGTCCCATTGTCCTTCTGCTGTATCTGTCTCTTCTCAGCTGTTACGTCTGAATAGTCAGACATAGAGATGACCAGCATGTACCTCTGTTAAACCAGCCTTGGTGTGCATACTCCAAGTTCGATTTTGCATAATTCCAAGCAGAAGTGCTGCACTTCCACCACCTTGCTCTGTCGAAGTAATTAATTGGCAATATTATTCAACAGACAAACTCTTAAGGGAGAAAAATAATTTCCTTAACTTTCTAGTGGAAGCTGTGTTTGGTTTTGTGTTGGCTGGGAGCTGGCAGCATTAAAACTGTCACAATGTGGTGCTCCTCTCCAGTCAACAAGCCCAGCATGAAAGTCCTGAGGCCAGTGATTTGAATCCTGTAAGTATTTTTTGCGTGCAGCTCTTGTCATATTACATGTTGCTGTCTCAGCTGAACAGGAAGAAAGGCAAAGCCCTTTTAAATCAAAGTAAAATGTGAGACTGTTGCTTTAGAGTTATTTTGTAGAACAACTAGTGTTTCCTTTTGGAAATTGTTTAGACTAGAGTTCATTTATTATCCAGCTTTCCTTCCATCACAATTTCTGTCTATCTGCAGTTCCCTGGCTAGCTCTTCCCTGTTATCATCATCTGCTCACAAAGAGCATCCTAAAAGACAGCAGTTGATTGGGATGTCTTTTTAAGAAGTGGGTAACTTCTCTCTGCTTTGCAGGTTGTGAAGCAATTTATCAGCGGCTTGGAATCTCATATCAAAGACAGAAACCAGTTCAAAAACTGTCTCTTGCCGTGCGCTCCCATACGGACTGAGGGGTCGAGGTCAGAGAAAATGTATTTTGTCTTCCCCTTCAGTCAGAGCTGGTCTCTATTTAAATGTCGTGTAACATTGAGCAAAGTGGAGGGAAAGGCCATAGCTCCAGCTGATACACAACAAGACTTTTCTTATGCAAAAGTGGCTAGTGTAATACGTTGCTGTTTAATAGCAGTAGGTTTAAAGTGCTAAGTCACAGAATTTACTAGCTGCCTGTGGCATGCATTGGGCTCCATGGCATTTTATGGCAAGAACCAAATACTGGGGGAAGAAAATTTGACAAGGCTGGTGAAGGTCAACTGTTTTTTAACAATTTTTCCAGGAGATACAGCTTAACCACAGAGACTTTTGCATTTCCAGCTCACACTAGTCTTGTAGAGAGTAAGCTCGTTCAGAGCTAAAATGCAATTTTAAATTTTTTTGTGTGTGTCTGTGGTTACCCTATGTTACCATAAGTCGTTGTGGTTTTTTTTTAAAAAAATAGTAGTGGAAAGAGTTACAGCCTGTTCTCCTAACATGTTTGTATTACAACTGTAGTGGAATCTTTCATCTTGCAGGACTCTGGTGCACTCATATTGTGAAAGCCTCATTAAACTGCTTCTTGGAATTAAGATCTTACAGGTATGGGCACCTTAGTTTGCTCTTTACAGCGGTGTTGATTTATTTAGGAATCCTTTTGCCTGTGTAAGTAGAGGATTAATAGAACTGGTTGTGAGGCAGATGAGACTGCATCTGGAATAGTGTCCAATTTCTTGTTTCTTTAGGGACACAAAGATGCTCAGGGTCTGGAGCACATGGCATACAAGAAGAGACAGAGGGAACTGGGTTTGTTCAGTCTTAAGAAGAGAAGACTAAGGGAGATCCTGTGGTCTCCAAATATCTAGTTGCATGATACAGACTCTTCTCAAAGAGTCTGTATATATCTACAAAAACAGAGCCAGACTCTTCTCAAAGGTGAACAGGGGCAGGATGAGAGTTGATGGCTCAGGTCAATGATGGGAAATTCTGATAGGATATAACCACTTCCACTGTGGAGAATGTTTTCCTTAAGTGCTAGAACAGGTAGGCTAGAGAGGTGATGGAAACTCCATTATTGAAGGAATTTGAATCTTGGAGGTGTTTAAAAATGGGCAGGACATTGAGCAACCTGCTGGCAAGAACAAGTTCTGTTAAGTTGTACACAAGTTACATCAAGATGTATATAGAGTTAAAGATGACAGATATCTCACCAAGGAAACCTTAGAGCAGCTGTGGATTTAAATCCTCTTATAATTAAAATGTTTTAAAAGTTCTTGTCTTAAATACATTTTTCGAATTGCATTTGGCCCAGGATTAAAGGGGGAAAGAATTAGACCTGCAAAGGGAATGGCAGAAGCGTGTAGGCACTGTTTTCAAACTTATCTAAAGTTGATTCCTATGTGGTGAAAAGCAACCCAGCTGGGTTTGAAAAAGATAACTTTGGCTCAGAGGAATTGCACATCCTGCCCGTGTGCTCTGCTTCTATTAGATTATGTGGATAGTTTATACCACTCTCAGCATTTGTGGCTTTCAGCTTGCAGGCTGTACGCCTCCTTTCTGGCATTAGGGAGGAGGTTTCTTATACAGGAAATATTTTTATTTGTCCTTTTGAGTCTTTTATTCTCTATGCATATTTCACCTTTTGTGAAAGATCAATTTTGGTGGCAATGCCACAGCACAAGCAGTAACTCATCATCCTAACTCTATCTTTTTGCCTTGCTTCTAGCCTGCTGTCATAACACTGTTGTTGGAAAAGATCCCCGAATTCTTTTTTGACATGTGAGTATAGACTGTCTTCTCTCTGCCTTGAAATGAAATTTCTTCTTTTGGAAAATCACCAGCTGTTTGACTTTAACTGTTACTTCAGATTTACCTGAATGAATGTTTGCAATGGTGATTTTTTTCTTCATACATGTGTAAAACTATCTGTGAGGTACCATGACTTTAAACTTGTGGGTGCATAAAGCAGAAGACAAATTTATAGAAGCTGAAATACAGACATACCTCATGATTCATTATGCTTTTTGTAGCTACTGGCACAAGTTTTGGAAGTATTTCAGCAGAGGGACTATGGAGTGTCTCATTATTAAAAAAAAAAAAAAAAAAAGATGGAAGTCGCTGGCAGAGTTTTAGGAGGCTGCTAGATGCAAATAGACCTCCTTTTAAAAATACAAATTGTGTTCAAACAAGGAAAATAGAAAAAGCATCTGTTGATTTTTGAATGTAGAACACCATAACAGAGTGAGAGATCTTGAGGCGCAACATAGGCAAGACTTGAACACTTAAGCTCTTTTTCCAGTGCCCTGGATGCTCATTACAGAGTTAGTGGAGCAGGTCAAGGGATAGAAAGAAGCTGAGGCTGTTCCTGATACAGTATTAGTTTCAGTGCTGAGTATCAAGCAGGATACAAATGCTGTACAGGGGTTGAGTCTGAGAAATTGTCTCAGACTGAAATCTTGTTAGAGGAGGGTTTAACACAGTTGGTCACAAGGACTGAATTGTTTTCACCCAAGAATTCTAAAGGATCTCCGATGTAAAAGTGATAAGCTGTTAATTGTGCTGTGAACCCTTTAGTAAGTCTTAAAAATAGATGTTGTTACGCTTGCCTCCTGTCAAACTGTAAGAAGAGTGACGTTTTTTCTATGTATTAATGACAAGTTAAAAATGGGGGGGATCTGTGGAAAAAAAGTGGTCCATTTTGCAGTAGGAGGAGGATGGTCCCATGGAGATCTGGGTTGTTCAGCATGTTCGTAAATGAAAAAGGAAATGAAAAGTGAGGTAACAATTTGTGGTAACAATTTCCAGGACAATCTAATCTAAAACTAATTGTAAAGAACAACAGAGTTTTTTTCAGTGGAGTTCCTACTGTTTTTTGTTTTGTTTACTTATGGGACAGGAAACAACATTCATTACAGCTGGTCTGTAGCCACACCTGTACTGACCAGCCAATTTCTCCCAAATCTGACATAAAAGCATAGACCTACCAGACCTCTACAGGTTTAATGCCAGTCGATGCCTGGACAGAGGACATTCAATGTATTGACTCACTGTAGGAAGGGTAGGGAGAACTTGGTTTATCCATGCGATTTGGCAACAGCCAATTTATTAATACATATGTGCTCACAGACCAGTCTGACCAGAAGTTAAAGAAGAGGGAGAGCATCTTAGGCAGTACAGCTGCATAAACCTTGTTTTGTTAAAAAATCAGACTGAAAAATAATCCTGATTGTATAAATACAATTACAAAGTTGGTGTTTTCATTGAGGAAAGGTATCTTGTATGGGTGCTTCTTTTTGTTTCTTATTTTTAGTACCAGTTTCATGCTTAGCAGTAGTCAAAGCAGCAAACAGAATATTAGGGAAGGAATTGGGAACAAAATGGAAAACATCATGTCACTGTAAATGCATGGTACAATCACATTTTGAACGTTGCAGGCACTTCTGGTCAGGCTGTCACAAAAATGTAGTAGAACAGTTTCTATGTGAGTAGGGAAAAATATTCTAAATAAAATAGAATTCTGCCTGCCTTCAAAGGAGATGACTGGCAGAGAGATGACAGATGTCTGTAAAAGCAAGAAAGATTTAGAAAAGGTAATTGAGGAAGGTTTAACCACTGTCTCTAACTATGCAAGGCAGCAAACAAAAAAAGCAGAAGTACTTTTTCAGATTATGCATAATTACCCTGTCGAATTCATCATTGCAGAATGTGGAGGTCAAATTACACACAGTTGTGGTGGTTTTTTGTTTTTTTTTTTCTTTTTTATAAGGCTCAGGGAAATTAATGGAGAATAAATGTACTGCTGGATAGCAGACGTGATGGACTGGGTACTGGCTTCTGCCTTGGAGATTTGCTAAACTGCTTATTGTTGGAGGCTGAGTGGAAGCTCTGTGAAAAGATTGCTCTGTGAATGCCCTGTTACCCAAAACTTATCCAAAAGGATCTAATACTACAGTTGGGGACGGGGATACTGGGCTCAAGAGAGACTTAGCCTAAGCTAGTGTAGCCACTCTTACGGTAGCACAGCAGATCTGAAGTAAGGTCACATTGTACGCTTTGATTTTTGTGCCGTAACTTAGGATGTTGTTGGTGGTGGTGTACTGAAACAGGCTAGCAGTATCCCTGCTTTGTGTGTATAGCAAGTAAGAAGTGGGGTTCTTCCTAGACGGTGCTAAAATCTGTAGGGGTGTTAATGATATTTTCATAATATGATTTTGATAGTTGGTTAATTTGAATTGCATCTCGTGGTCTTGCTGATCAGCAGCAAAGCTTTTGAGTCTGTCTGTAGGTCTGACTAACCTGTGTTTCACTTCTTCTGCTGTTGTAGCGTGGGCACCTTTGGAACAAATTTTCCCCGGCTCATTGTCAATCAGTTTAAATGGCTTGACAAGCTTCTTGACAGCCAGGTGGGTACTGATGGCGCAATCACATGTATGTTTTTTTCAGTCAAATTTGGAATGCCTCTTAGGTGGGATGAGATCAATTATTATGCTAATGAGAACTGATGTTGTTTTCATGTTCACATGCTGAAGGAGAGATTTAATTCTTTCTGTTTTATTATGATTGCCTTCAGTGACTTTTGAACATCCCCTTTTATTATTTGTCTTCTTCCCTTGCTGTAAGTCTCCTTTTTCACAAGTTTGTATCTGTATGTATGTATCCACATGGATGACCCTGTTTTAAAGCTGTTGCTGGCAGGAAGTTACAACCCCCTCTTGTTTAATTTTAACAGGAGATATTGGATCTTGCAAGCATCTGGGGATGAATTCTCTGTTCCTGCTTTCGTGGTTCTCTTCCTTCTTTCCCTAAGTCAGTCAGTCTCTGTGGGTTACTTTGTACTGGAGGGCTGTTACTAGATAGTCCCAGAATTAACTGAATCAAGAAGTCATATTAAACACTGAGAAGCTTGCTCTCAGTGTTGGGTTTCCCAGTTTCCTTTGCTCACCAAGATAGTTATATCCTACCTTTAAAATACCATTGTTCCATAAAAGTCTATGCTATGATTCACAGCTTCAACAGGACAATGAGTTAAGGGACAGTTGGCATAAATCCAGACATGGATTTACGAACTGCTCATGGACCGCTTGCTCACGGGGAGACTCATGCGTTTTACAAGTGTTCCTCTTGTCTGCAGGATCTCGTGAAGAATTTAATGCAGATGGTTAGTGTCTCTCCTGTACCAGTCCAGCATGATATTATCACCAGTTTACCTGAGATCCTGGAGGATTCCCAGCAAAGTGAGGTTGCCAGAGAGCTCAGGTACAGATGATTCTGGTTGGTTTGTTTGGTTTTATTTTTTTTTCTTTTCTGCTCTCTTTTCTGCTCTCTTTTCTCTCGCGTGCTGTCTGTCTGTCTGTCAAGATCTCTCTTAAAGAGAGATCTAAATGCTCCAAAAGTGCTTTTATCTAAAAAATTATTGAACTCCTGAATACCTGGATACAGCACAGGTAGAATCCAGTTAAGTACTCATTACTTTTGGTGCATCAGTCTGTGATCAGTCACTTGGATATTACAATAGACAGCTTTTGATTTGGCTTGGAATCTGCTATAGTAAGGGTCAACATTGTTTTTATTAATTAAAAAAACCCCACAACGCAATAAATGTGTGCATGAAGCAGAACTTTCTGGCTATTTTATATATGTTTCTCAAGCATATTTACTGACCCAAAGAACAGGGGGACCTAATCCTCCCAGAGAGTGCTACCTTAAGCTAGCCCTTACATCTGTCTTTTTTTATAGTGTATTCATTTTACATGATAATTTATTCAGTAGTCTTACCCTATATTTAATTATACACATCAGTGTTTCTAATTCTTATCATTACACAGATCACTTACGTTTATGCTGGTGCTAATTATCTTTTCAACCCTGTAGTTGTTATTTTAGCCTATACCTGCAAGCAGTGCATCCTGTTCCTTGTACCCTCTCAAAAGTAACTGTAGCTTTGTGTTTCCATTCTCAGTTTACTGTCTCAGCTTCTAGATAAAATCCCCATACAATGAAATTTTTTATGCTAATCAGAGTCCTCAGTTTTCTCTGTTTTCTCTACTTGCATTTTTTCAAAGCTGAGAATCTAAACAGTATCAGCAAGGCATATTTATTTTCATATTCTTAATAGCCGCTACCCATTTCTGATGTGGAAAAGTACTCATTGCTTGTTGTAATGAATTAGGGAGTATAAATAGAATTACCAGGAAGCTGAAAATGACGTGTTTTTCAACTAACACAATTCAAGTAGAACTTCTTGCTAGAGAAAGTTTATAGAAACTTAGATGGCAGCCAAGAATGATTAGGTGAATTTCGAGAAAGGAAAGTCCACAAGGCTGTTAAACACAGCTGCAGTCCCTTGGTCAAGGAGGTGCCAAACCACAGCTTGCTGGAAACCAGACCAGTTTATATCGGAAGAATTTGTAAATACTTGTCCAATTCTTAGGACAAGTATTGTCCAATTCTGTTTGTTCCCTATTGACCAGTGCTGAGAAAAGGGCGCTGAATTAAATGAATATCTGGCTGGACCTATTGTGCCTTTCATTACATGTTTGCAATTCTTAGAGCAAATACTGTGACTAGGGAAGAGGTCACACACGAGAGAGATTCAGTCTCTGGCTTTGGTGGCAATCTCAGTTACACTTTGCTGATGGCACGTCCATGGGACAGAAGTGTGGCTAGAAGGTATCAGGCCCAAGAGATGTGTGGTTAAATCATATACCAGCTATCTCACTAATTTTTTCTATTTATGGTGAACCCAGGACCTTCCAATTTTCAAGTTCTTGCTTGATGCTTGTACCAGGTCTTTGTCCATGCTCCCTGTTTTTACAAGATTTGAGAAAGGTAGATTCTTCATATCATCTTCTAATCAGCAACCATAGAATCACAATTCAGCGTGTTCAGAGAGGAGTGATAATTTAGGGAACCAGTTTTCCTTAATGCCAGTGGAATATTTTGTTGTCAGTTTTGGAGATTTTTTTTGCAGTGACCACAAAAACTACTGGAATCGTACAATTTACTAAAGACCCATTCACGGTTCTATTAAGAGCATCGTTTGTTTTCTTTTTATTGTGTATCAGCTGCTTACTAAAACAGGGCAGACGGCTAACAGTTCCAATCCTGGATGCCCTTTCTCGTCTGGATCTCGATGCAGGCCTTCTGGCTGAGGTAAGAGCTTTTACTGAGCAGTTGAACAGAACCCAGCCCCTGCTTAGCAACACGAGAGCTAGAGCTGTTTGGTCATTCAAAGTATTTTGCTAAACCTGACTCCTATAGGCTTTCAAAAGTCCTGAGCTTGCTGAAATTGGAAAGGAGTCAGAGAAGCTAAAACTGTTTTTTGAAACATGCGTGAGGGGTTCAGTGAGGAGCAGGGAGAAGGTTTCTGGCTGTTACAGTATGCATTCAGAAATTTCAAACACAGCTGTTTTAGCAAATGCAAAAGCACTTTGTCCTGCTGCAGTAAATTTTTACTGCCCATCTTAAACCTGCTTATTGTCACTATTTATTTTTTTTGAGGTACAGTGACCAGACTAGACTGCTTTATTCTAAGTAGAGGCATAGACTCTACTAAGTAGACTGGTGATTAAATAATTGCATGATCATAGTTTTTCTCTGCAGAATGCTGATAAAGGAGAAGAGATGATATGCCTTGTGTCTTCTGGACATGCTGGATTGTTGCACTTCTTGCAGTTAGGCTTCTTATGAATAGAATAAAATTGTTTCATCTGAACACATTAAATACTATTTTACATAGTCCCCAAAGGCTATGTGCTGCATAACAGGCTACACCTCTTCCGTGCTTTTCCATTTTGAAAGACAGTTAAATGATGGACTCTTCCTGGCAGTGCCAAGTGTGATGATAATGGGCAAGGGCCACAAATTACAGCCTAGGAGGTTCAGGTTGGACATTTGGAAAAATGAGTTAGGGTCTGCAGCACTGACATAAGTTATCAAAGAGGCAGCAGGGGCTGGGGCGGTTTCCTCCATCCTTGGATATCTTCAAGACTCAGTTAGCAAAGCCAAGGTCAGTCTGATCTAGTACTGACAATATTCCTGCTCTGAGCAGAAGGCTGGACTATAAGCCTCCAAAGATTCCCTCCCACTAACATAACTATGTTTCTGTGAACCATAGTCTTACAGCTGATCCAGTATTGCTTTCTCCTCAGGTCCGGCAGTCTGCCATGACCATTGTGCCTTCTGTAAAACTGGAAGATTTGCCTGTAGTAGTAAAATTCATCCTCCATAATGTCAAGGCAGCAGATGCAGTAGAGGTACAGTATTTTCTCTATACTAAAGACCAATAAGTTGTCTAATCCAGTGCGTGTTTTAACAGAGAGCAGTTGCTTCACATGCTAAGGTGTATGCTTTAATGTTTTCAAGTAAAATTTTTAATATTGTCAAGGATCAAAGTACATGTAGAAACTATATCTGTCCTTTGGCGTGCATTTGATCATGCTTTCAGGCATGAGAATTGAAACCTCCTCCTTTCTGCTGTCTGTTGCAGATTTTTCTCATTTGTTCTTAGAATTTTTTTTTTGTGTAAACATCTTAACTGAAAACAGTCAAATTGTTTTGAGTTAAACTCTTAGACTGAAAAACTGTGGTTAGGTGGCAACTTTAAGCCTTTGAATTTTATCTAAGAATTTTTCATTGTACAGACCTTCTAAGGGTTTTAAATTCCAGAAGTATCCAACAGACCTGGGACTGCAACTTGGTAATTCTCTTCTTGTTTTCTCCACTGAGTTCTGTTCTAAATCATGTTTTGGAAATGTCCCTACAAGGGTGGTTCTCCTGTTGGAGGACCATTTTCATTCTAAGATGTAAGCTTCCTCAGTTTTTCAAGTTGCTTTATGTAAGGAAACATACTCAGAATATTTTTAAAATGAACCAGATGTGTTTTGTCAAGCCAGCCTTGCTGAACTATTGAACATGCTTTTTTTTTATACTTGGAGAAAGCCTCAGCTTAAGCCAGATGTGGATTTTGATCTGCCCAAATCTTTCAGGGAGACCACTGTGAAAACAGCATGCATATAACATGCAACCCAGTCTGTGCTGATCCACTACAATTTGACAACAGTTAAATTGGTAAATTGATATGCCTCAGAATTCCTGTGGCTGTCATATATCTTGCTCTGCTGCTAAACACAATAATACTAGTTCACAGCAACATACAGCAGATATAGGTGGGAATTTAATGGAGTAAATCTTAAGAAATCCTCTTCTGCTTTCTGCATGCATGTGCATGACAGTGAAAAGCAAAGTGTGGCTGGTTCACTTTTTAAGTATAAAAAAAAAAAGTTTGAGCATGGTTAAATGCTTATAAGTCTTTACAAATACATGAGTCTTTGATCTGTAATTTTAAGGTTATTCTCTGAGGTTGCGTTTTCTTTTCCTCAGCCTTTTCTTTCCTCATACATCGCAGTGATTTGTGCTGGAATTTGTGTTTTACAGGTGATTTCTGATCTTCGTAAGAGCTTGGATCTGTCATCATGTGTTCTGCCCCTGCAGATCCTAGGTTCCCAGAAGAAGCTTAAAAGCCAAGTCCAGGCCAGGTACTTGAGCTGATTTACATGATTCTCCAAGGGTAAGATGGGACAAGAGAACTTCGCTTCCTCTTTATCTGGTCTCTCTGGCACACATGGTTACATACACAAGCCTAATTTATCCCAAATAAAGTTCCTGACATCTTTATTCCTTCCTGCTTGGTGCTAATAATAACACATTAGTCAATCCTTGTGGAGCCGGCTTCCCCTGCCATGCATATAGTTCCTTTTGAGCCATCTGCATCCATGTCTGCCTGGGGGTATGCAACTCCATTTATAATAATGTTGCTGCTAGTTCATCTGTTCTAAGTTCCCTCCAGTATGTCTTTGGTTGATTCTGCATCCTCTGCTTCCACCCTTTTCTGAAACTCTCTTCTGAAACTCCCTATCTTTGCTAGAGCATTCCCTCTAGAGAATGGCTGCCTTAAGTAACTGCTGTGACTGCTAGGCTGCCTTGTTCCTTTTACTACAGTATTTACAATGACTGAGTCTCCTCCTTTCTGATCGTTTACAGTTCTTCCATGAGCCAAGTAACCACCAGCCAAAATTGTGTGAAGCTACTTTTTGATGTGATCAAGTTAGCTGTGAGATTTCAGAAAGATGTCTCTGAAGCTTGGATTAAGGTAAGATGCTTCAGTCCTTGTTTCCTTATTTAATTGGACTCCTAGGTTGAGCCTGAGCCTTTCTTGTAATCAAATGTGATATCAAAACACAAATGTTAGCCCTTCATTTTGCTGATACAGATTTCATTCTGTGCTCCAAATTAGCAGTGCTTTTTCATGAGTCTGCTTTCTTCCTCAGTTACTAATTTCACAGTGCTTGCAGGATGGCCACTGGGCTCCACTGTACAGACCCCAAATCTTGAAATGCAGGATAATGCATTTCTGCATGTTCATGAGAGAGTTTTGGAAAAAATAATCTTAGGGTTTTTTCTGTCTGCAAGAGAGCAAAAACGTATACCTGTATGTTGAGACTGAGCCTTAAGGTGCTTGAAAATGTCCAGCAAGAGATTAATATTGGCAGGTATTGGGCTAAATTTAATTTTAAAATGCATTTCAGTGTAAACCATGAGACTGTTTCTTGTTTTCAGCCTTTCATTGCTCAGTACCTTAGTTCTTTTTTCAAGCCTGATGTTATTTGAGAAAGTCCTCATTCAAGCTGAATTTTTGTGCTGGTTTTTTAAGTGCCTCCTGGATTTTCTGCTGTTGGCAAGATCCAGTTTGCTGGCTTTGATGGCTGTCCTGTTGTAGAGGAGAGAAATCTGTGAGCAGTATTTCTTTTGGTGTCTGCCTTTTTTGATTTGGTTTTGGAATATATTATTGTACTCTAGCATAACAGCTTTCTTGGTTTTTTTGCTCTTAGGCTATTGAGAACAGCATGTCTGTATCTGACCATAAGGTAATACTTCTGTATCTGCACTTGTCTCTGGGAGTGTCGTCTTCTGTTGGTGTTTTCAAGGGCTTTCTTCGTGGTTGTAGATGAAGAGATTTTTCTAGTTGGAACAGAAACTGCCAGTGCATGGGTGGTTCTTTTGGTATTTGACTTGTTCCTAGTGTAACAGCTATCCATTTTCTTTGTAACTCTTAGTTCATACCTTCTAAATGTCAAGGGACAGACTTACCCTGCTTTAATTCTGTCCTGTTGGACTGATGAGGTTTTTCTACAGTTGTGGTGGTCGGGGCTTTTTGAGGTCTTGATTTTCTTCTCAGTTTGATTTCAAAGTGTGTAGTTGTCTGGACTGTTTAATATCTTTTCAGCATAATGATTAGTGGTTATTTCCTCAAAAAGGTTCTGGATCTGATAGTTTTGCTGCTAATCCATTCTACAAACACCAAGAACAGGAAACAAACTGAGAAAGTATTGAGGAGCAAAATTCGACTGGGCTGCATGCCAGAACAGCTGATGCAGAATGCCTTCCAAAATCATTCAATGGTCAGTGCTGATTCTGCTTTGAGACTCCCTCTTCTCTTTTATCTCTGAAAGTTGTCAGATAATGATTTTATCCTGTGCTGCATTATTTATACTGTTCCTGTTATGTACACTTACTTCTGCTTTTTAATTTTTGGTCCCAGATCAGTCTCCCAAGGCACATGTCCTCTGTTGTAACTGTCACATGGTTTTTTTAGAGATGAGCTTTCCTCAGAATTGGATGGGCTTTTTATTTTGGCACAAAACCTCTCAGCCTAAGAGATGTGGTCTAGCCCAGGATCTCTACTGTGTGTTCCAGACATGCTGTTGTCTCCCACAGTATTTTTAGAAGTTCATATGTTTACATGCACCGTTTTTCAAGTGTAATGGTTTCTAGGTCTAAATATGTGTATATATATTGGGCATATGTTTGTAATGTAAATTACCATTTACTATGAGAAAACTGAAAAGATCAACAAAAAATGACACAGTGCTGCTTGTTGGAGGTAGAGGGCAGATGAGAAACACTGAGTTATGAATGTAAAATCAATTAATTGAACTATAATAATGCCTTATGTAGGCACATTTTATTCTGAGTATACCTGGGTTTAATTCAGTTTTAGTTTAACTCCCTTCCAGAATAAGTTAAGACAAAGCAAATTAGGCCACTTTACATCTGAATAAGAGCTTGTTGTTCAAAGGAGCTCTATGTGATTAAGCTAACTTTAAAAGTTAACTTAGATTTTTCTGAGTATCTTGATGTAGTGGAGTCCTTCCGTTAAAGTAAGGCCAAGAGTGTGTCTGTCCTGGGGCTTTTGTATAGTGGTACATTGCTGTAATGTGACTTCCCTGGTGTCACCCTTAAGGGATATGCTGCTGTGAGCTCTGCAGCTTTGCAGGTTGGCTTCTTAACCAATCTGTAAATCCTTTGTGTAGAGAAGGTTGGAGAAACCCATTCTAGTGTGTCTTATCTGCTCTTGTTGCCTGTTAGTGCAAGAGAGGACAGTCAGAGAAGGCAGAAAGCACCTACTAAATTAGGCAAAGTATTTAGGATGAGCAGCAGCACACACTTTATTTAGGGAGCTGAGTGTGTTTAAAATGAGCAGCAATAATCTCTTCCACGATGTCTGTATTTCAGGTTATCAAAGACTTCTTCCCTTCAATCCTAGCACTTGCTCAGATGTTTCTGCACTCTGCACACCCAGCCGTAGTCTCCTTTGGCAGCTGCATGTACAAACAAGCTTTTGCAGCCTTTGACTCTTACTGCCAGCAGGTATAGTGTGATGGATGGCATCTGGTTTATTTGTGTTTGCACTTTGTTCTAGGGTGTATGTTGTTATCCTTTAGGGGAAGAGGATTTGGAGAGAGGTCTATGCTGTAGAGTAGGCCAAGCAGAAGATGGGGAAAAGTCACAGCAAGACTCCGGTAGCAAGTGACTCAAGCACAGAGACTGCTGGGAGGAGCAGGGAGCAAACAGGCAGGCCTCAGAAGTGACAGAATGAAAAATACTTCTGGAGCAGAGGGGACTGTGCTGGGTTTGCTGCAATTCAGAAAGCAAACAAATTGACTAAGATCTAGCCAGGACGTCAGGACTGGCCCCCAGGGTCACGGAGGAGATTTGTTCATAAATCCATATTCCTATTCTGTCTTACCTAGTCACTTTGAGCATCCTCTAGTTTAAAAAGCCATTGTTATAGTTTGTATTGAAACTTTTTTCCCTTTCCTTGGATAACTTACTGTGATGAAAAAGTTTACACAGATTTCCCTCAGAGCTTTGAGCAACTTGGACTCCTTCTGCGTACTCTGAAATAATGACAGACTGAGCTCTGAGCATGAGTTCCTACAGACATGCTGACATCAGAAAATGTGGGGATTGAAGACAGCTCTGCACAAGCTTTTGAATGTATTTGCACTTTTTTCGGCACAGTGTATTTATAATTAAGACTGTTCCTAGCATTGTATCTGTATTACTTATTACAGCAAACTTAACAAATAGACAAACAAAAAAGCAACTGGGAAAAACCTGAGATGTGAAGGCATACAGTGTCATCTGCAACAAGCTAGAGAGTCTAGTAATATCTTGAGATGTTAAGAGTTTCAAAAGAGGATGGCTGTATTAGCAATTAGTGTCACAGAAAAGACCCAGAGCCACAGACGGTGGATGGGAGTGGAGAGAGATCCCTGTCCAGAAGTCAACTGAAGTAAGGCCATAAAAAGATTTTTGAAACAAAAATGTCAATTTTGAACTGCTGGTGATAAAGATTATTAAGACACTGGAACTGCTGAAGTTAGTGGCGATGTATTCCTGGGTAAGGTGCAGTGTTTTGTGCGCCTAAAAAAAATAGGGTAGATTTTTGTCATCATATGTGATAGAAGCAAAAAGCCAGAGCTGCAGCAGTGTTAGCAAGCAGGCAGGAAAAATTTGGTGAAGAGCTGCTTTATGGAATCATGGGATCTTTTAGAACTGAATAAAATTCAGGCTCAAGGAGAAAGAATATTGTGGATATCAGGAATTAAAGAACAAACCGAGAAGGGACTTAGAATAATATGGTTGAGTTTCAGGATGATTATCTGTACTTGATCAACATATTCTATAGGAGCACAACAGAGCAGACATTTTTCTGTTGACATTTCACTATGGTTTCTCTGGGGCTTTTTTCTCAGGAGGTTGTGACTGCTTTGGTGACTCACGTGTGCAGTGGAAATGAGACAGAATTGGACATTTCTCTAGATGTGCTCACTGATCTGGTGGTGCTGCACACATCCCTTCTGATGCGCTATGCCACCTTCGTGAAGGTATGAATATTTCTGGGGGCATACTACATTTCAGGACCCTTACACCACTTTGCCCCAGATCCAGAATGGGTCAATACTTTTCAGAAATAGAGGTAATGGAACAACTCATACCTGTAAAGCTATCTGTCTTGAGAAATGTAGTGGTCAGAAGTGAAAGGTATCTACTATGAAAGGGTGAGCTGTAAGATAGGACTGTTATGATTTTTTGACAGAGGAAATGGAGATAGACAAAGAAAAAAAGTTATCCTTCCCTGTAACTGGAGAATGCTTAAATTGCAGGCATGGAATGACACCTGTGATGGAAGGAAAATGCTGTCTTTATTAACATCAGCTATTTCAAATACTTGGCAAAAACCTGCCCCCTTTGTGGACTGCCTGTTCTACCACATTGAAAGACTGACAGTACTTTAGCCAGTATGTGAATCCTAAAACAAAAATCTTGGCAGGGACGGGAAAAGACTTACATCCTAAAATTTAAAAGAAGAAAGTACTCAAAGGGGAGGGAAAAAAAGGGTTCTTAACTCCTAAGGGTGACAAGCAGGGTCAGGCCTGCCCAGTTGCCTGTTTCCAAAAGTAGTAAAAGTGGAGATCCAGGGAAGAGCAAAACAGCAAGGCAAGCACGTAGCAATGCTTTTCTTGAACACTCCCCCATCTGTGGTGATTTGTAGCTTAAGGACATCCTGTATTTAAGAGCCTTGGAAGAGTATGGGTATGTGTATTCCCCCCCCATCCCTCTGACTTTTTTCATGCCCACTTGGTGTCAGTGGATTCTGTAGTTTAAGTACACACTGTAGGAAAGCTATATACTTTTTGCTGTTTAGCTGGTTGATTGTTAAATTTACATTGCTTGCTTAAAATATGCTAAAAAAAGCATTAAGATCTGCCATAAGAATTTGCAATGCAATCTGTCACACATTCAATGGGTATAACAGGAAGAAATAGGACTTGCTTGCCTCCTGGCAGAGGGAGGATGTGATAAGGACTCAGGGTTGAAAGTAGTCCTTGAAAGAGACAACCTAAAACTCCTGCTCGTAATTGAATGCGTTGTCAGAAGTGCAATGGGGAGTATTTGACCACAGCAGTCTGCTGAGACCTGTTGACCTTCCTCCTGATCTTGTTTGCATGTTCTTGTGCTGGCAGATCATTTACAGATTATGGTTTCTATGGACTGATCTTTGATAGATTACCAAAACTTGTACGTGAAACACATTAATTGATGATCTGGCCAGACCTTAAGGTCTGGCAGTGCACCATGTTTGGCACGCATCCCAGAGGTGGTTGAGACACTAGCCAGTTACCTGTACAAAGACCTGTAGAGCTGCAGATGCCTGGCATATTTGACACTGAGCTGGAGCCTCTCCAGCACAGAGAGAACATGCAGATCTTAGCACAAATCATCTCCCCAAACAGCTATTTTTTAATCTTAAAGCTGTGGGTGAATTTTCCTGAGGGATGCAAAAGTGGTTATGTAATCCTGTCAAACTCAACACCTCGTTTCAAATCCTGCTCGAGGTTGGTCAGTAGTAGGAGAAAAATAATGGCAGCAAAATGCCGTGTCGGTGGTAGGAAAGCTAGCGTGGCTCTGGGAAACAGTTGGACTGTTTTTCACTGAAGCACTGGAAGAAGAAATATCCTGAGAATGCCAGCCAGCACAGAAAATTCCACCCCTAAATTGTTAACAACTTGACTGTTACAGGGCTTGTAATGGAAATATTAGAAAAAAAAACCCATAAAGTTCATTTTGTCAAATACTTTGAATGCTGTGACCAAACCTGTGATAGAAGATAAATAGCTGTCACTAATGGGAGTGGAGCGCTCCCAAAATTCTTATGGTAGCCAGATTGTTCTTCCCATTCACCCTCCGATAGAATGAACTGCAATAATTGAGGCCAGAGCAATAGTTCTGCGTTTATGTTTGTTTAATTTGAATGTAGCTTTTTGCTGCCTGTCCAAAAAAAGTGAAGTTAATTGGCTTCCCTGCGCGTGACAATTGGTGTATTATTGGGAACATGGAAAGGGATTCTTGATATATCTGAGCTAGTTTGTGGCTTCTTTCTTGCAGACCATTTTAGACTCTACACAGAAACTGAATCCATGCCAGATCAGGAAGCTTTTCTACATTCTCAGCACACTAGCATTCAGCCAGAGGCAAGAAGGAAGCTATATTCAGGTAAGTAGAGACACAACAGAAAGGAGTTCAGGCTGTACCTTGGTTCTTTTTGCTAGGTTAACTTCTAGAGGTTTTGTTGTGCAAATAGTGGCCTCATCTATGAACAGTGATTGATGTCAGGATGTCCTTCAGCTTAATATTCTCTTCTCCCCAACTGTCTGCAAGCCAGGTTGTGGCTCCAGACTTTCCTACCCCGTATAGCAAGGGCTCATCACAGTGACTGCATACCTCGCATCTTTCCCGGAAAGGTGGTCTTCTCTTGCACATCTAAGAAAGGTAGAGTTGGATAGAAATGTTGGTGGAAGGGGACCGATGGCAGTCTGTAATCTAACCTCCCAGTCAAGGTGGGATTATCACCAACATGATAACAGGTTGGCTGTGGCTTTGTCTAGCTGAGCCTTGAAGACTTGCAAAAGTGTAAATTCAGCAGCCTCTTTGTGAAGCTTTGTTTCTCCATCACTTGGAAGCATTCAGAAAGCATAGTTCAGCTGCTTCCCCAAGATGTTAATCTCGATTCAGCTGCTTAATGTTTGTACACCAGAGACAACGAAGACACTCATGTTAGAAGAAATGAGCTACACAGAACAGAGGACTCTGCTGTGAAGTGGTAGACTTCACACCTTTTGTGCCTCTAGTTTAAACACGAGAAGCTATCAAACCTGGTCTGTCTAAATTCATATTCATTTTACATAGGATACCTTGTATGACTCAGTTGCAGCATAATAGTGATGGTATCAGATACTTTTGTCTGGATTTCTGGCTCCTTGAGCATGGCAGTGATCAGATAAAGATAAAGAAATACCTCAAAGACATTTATTCCACAATGGAGATGTCTGGTTTTAAAATTTTCCCATTTGTAAAGCTCAGCTCCTAGAAATTAGGATTATTTGTCTGTCTTTGAGTCCCTGCATAGTTTTGAGTTGTAGGTATGTTTGCACATGCTAGCTTGAGACTATAAAGGAAAACTGCTCTTCCTCTCTTCCTGATTGGTCCGTGGCATGTAAAACAGCATGTCTGTAGTCATTTTTTCCCACTCACCCTGTTAAGATGGAGCTCTTCACTGCCAAAATTTCCAGTTGTATGGTAGGTTCAGCTCCTTTCTGAACTACTTTCCTCAGTAATTCCCCCCCCCCGCCCCCATGTCTGTCTGTCTTAGGTGCAACTTGTGAAAATTGCCTTGGCAACATACAAGGTGACTTTGCAGCCCAGAAGGACTAGCTGTCAGGAGGAAGTGTTCTGCCTGTCACCCTCATAAACTGCAAAAAGGAAGGGAGGAGTGTAAGCTCTAGAATTTATTCTGAGCTGAGAGTTTGTGACTGTAGGGGTCCAAGGTTGGCAGTTTGACTCTGTCCTCAGTGATACCAAAGACTCAGGAGTAGATCACCAAACAAATCAGTATCCTGGGAGCCAAATTCCTCTTTGCCTTCTCTTAACTGTACTTCTAAAACCAATGCTTCTTGGACACAAGGATCTCTACAGGCAGATTAGGCATTTGTCCTTGCACTGCACAGGTCATTCCAGAGGCATCTTGCCTAGTGAAGGTGAAGAAAAGATGGCATAACCACGTACTGTCCTTTTCTCTGCTACCAGTTTGATCTTGTTAGCACGGGTAGTTTGCGTAGCATAACTCAAGCCTTCATCTCCTCTGTCTCAAAACCCCTCTCTGGTCAGAGCTTGCACTTTCATGCAGCCCTCAATCCCTGAGGATCTCTGTATGGGCCAACCTCCTCCTTTGCAGGACCAGCAGGAAGAGTTAATAAGAATTAATGCAACCAGGGCTGTTTTGATTCCATAATGTTTTTCAGTGGCCTGCAAGATCTTTGCTGCTTTTATGAAGCTGCTTCTGAGCTCACACATGCTCTGTTGCAGTCTGAGAATGCTGCTCCTCATAACAGGGATGCTGCTCGTCTGCAGTGATTGCTGCTTAAGCTAGGAATAGGACTGTTGCTAACTGGCTAAAATAAGCGGGTTTTCTGCTTAGTGCATCCATTGTTCCATCCCTGCTTTGAAATCAATTACTTCCTGATATCTACTTTTAGATATCAGGAAGCTGAGCTGTTCCTTAGCTTTGGTTAGGACCCACTTGGCATCCCTCTCCCATGATTGTTGGGGTTAGCTTAGCTAAGGTTTCTGTCTTTTTTCACCTACAGTTTATCAGTTTAAGGGATCAGGCAGAACATATCCCTTTGTCAGAGACACTATTCTGGACTTCTTGGTGGCTGTCCTGTTGTAGCCTCTGGTCAGCTGTTCCATCCTCATCTCTCAAGATGAGGGCTTTCTTGATTAGCATTCCTCTGCCAGCAGTGCAGGTGCGGCTTGGATTCCTGTGGCTGATTTGCTACACAGTCTTCTGTGCTTTGCCTTCGATCTCTTCGGCCAGTACGAGACTTCTCATCCAGAAGACTGGTGTCTCAACTTTTTTGAAGCATCACACTTCTAGGACTGAGTATGCTTCATGCTCTCAGTGTCAGGAGACCTCTTAGTCTATCATTAGTGGTCCAGACTTTCAGAAGTCTTCCAAACTGTTTGTGTCCATTTTGGGAAAGTGCAGCCAATCAGCTGCTTGACACAGCTGTTGAAATAGAGCATGCTGCATTGAGAACTGCCGTGGGCTTACGGAGCTGCTGCAAAGAAACCTTTACAACTGTGCAGACCACACTTGCCCACAGCCAGGGGACAAGGGAGGCAGCCTGAGAAATGTCTTAATCCCGGGCGTCTGGTGTGCTGTTACCTACAGCTCTCTTTGGACCTTCAACAAAAACTGCTTCATCCCTCAGCCTCCTGAAGTTGACAGTGTTTAGGAGGGCAGCTCTGCAGCTGCTGTTTGTGTGTGAAGGGCTCCAAGACCATCTGCTATTTTTTTTGTAATATATTCTTCTATTGATTATAGATGAAACCTGGACCAACTACATGTTCTGTGTAGTAATTAGAGCAAAGTCAAAGCAAGTCACTTTTAATGCTGTTTGCAACCTTACCTAGAGTTGTGACCAGTATTTTTGTAATAATCACAGAATGTGCGTTCCTTTTGCAAAGCTGTAATCCCAATAAACCATCCCCCTGCAGCCTTTGGAGATGACATGAAGTGAAGATGCCAAGAGGATTGTGAGCAATGCACACAAGTACCTCTGTTGTGACGTGGTCTGTGTCTTTCTTTTTAGGATGATATGCACATGGTGATCAGGAAATGGCTCTCCAGCACAGTTCCCAACCACAAACAAATGGGGATTATTGGTGCCGTTACCATGATAGGCAGCGTGGCATTAAAAAGGTGAGAGAGAATGTAGCAAAGATGAATTTAACATGCTTTCAGTTCAGACCAAACTGGGAGTGGGACAAAGAAAGGGGGGCACTGACTTCTTGCTCATGCACATCTTGGTCAAATCTAGGAACTTAAAACTCTTTTCTGCTGACTGCAGTATTTGGGGTTATCACCTGTTTAATACTGCTCACCTGCTGCTAATGTCTAAGGCATCCAGAATTTCTTGTTAATGCCTATTCATTGATGTTTTGACTGGCACCAGCAGGACCTATTGCTTGGAAAAAAGTTTGAACACTGTGGTGGACTGACTGCAGATCAGCTTCTGACACTAAGGATGAATAACCTAGTGTGCTCCATGTTTGAATACAGGAAAATCTAAAAGGGAAGCAAGGAGAAAGATTGTTACTGCTGTGCTGGGCATTGGCATGACAATTTCCAATGTACTGTATAAATAATTTATGAACAGCATTCATAAGCTGGGCAAACTCCTGATAAGAGCTGTGACAAAGATTAAAGCACCTGGAAAATAAGAATTTGACTGGTATTGGGAAGTATTATGTAGCTCGCTGATTTTGCACTTCTTAATAAAATGCCTTTGCTGTTTATTACGTGAAGAGAAAAGCCCATCTTAGCTCCAGGCCCTGAGTCAGTGGACTTCATCATGGGGATGACTAGAGGGCTTTAGGTTTCAACAGGTTAGAAAAAGCATATCCTTGAAGAAGATACTGAGTCTTGTCCTCAAGGTCCCAAACAGCAGCATGTCTCTTCCTAATAATGTTCCAAAGAACATATTTTTCATGCATAATTCCCCAGTTTCTGGAGAGAGAACCTTGTGTGTGTGATGGGTTTTGCCATCTCTTAAGTGTTGTGCAACAAAAGCAAGGTTATCAATTGCTTTCAGAAATGAAGGAGATGGTAGTTCATTGGAGAGGCCAGAGCTGAACAGCGAGCGAGATGGCCAGGTGAGTACCAAGAATGGGACAGTGTGGGAGGGAGGGATGATGGTCAGCAAGGAGGTGGGTGTGACTGGAAACACAGTCCTAGGTGAAGTAGTATGTGTGTAGCTTTGCTGGGTCTGGGATTCTTGTACATTGACTGCAGAGCCAAGAATCTATTAAAAATTGTTTTGGAGAAACAAAGAACTGTATTAAGATAGCACCCGCTGGTCCTGCCTACGGCTAGTCCAGGACAAGCAGTACTGCAGCCATCTAGTGAAAGTCTTCTATCCAGATGTTATTTCAAACACAAAGGAAAGAAACAGGACAATCTGCTTCAGTGAGCCAAAGGCAACCTTCGCCTTCCTCTCAGCTTGGCAGTGATGCCTGTCAGGCCATCTAGAGAAAGTAATTCTGCTGTACAGGGTTGGCTTAGCCTTGGCCTCTTTCCTTAATTCCTGTTGAAGAACCTTCTAGCAGGCTGGCACTCTATTTAAGGGTGGTCCTGGACAGACTCTTGTGTTATTTCATGGTGGAGCAGGGCCAGGACCTTAAAGGACCCATGTTCCTTCTTAAAACTGGGTCTTTGCAAGACCAGTCACCATGGGCTCTTACCCTAGAGATGAAGCTTTGCATATGCCTCAGGGTAAATTAGTGTAAAAGGGGGAGGGACTCAAGGTAAAAGCTTGAGTGGGATCCATTTACCGTACCCATTTCTGCAGACTGCTCTCTCTCCTTTCAGCTTTCTACCTTGCTGGACCTTGTGGGCTTCTGCTGTGAGCAAACACCAGAGGTCTTGGCTCTGTACTACGATGAACTTGCCAGTTTGATTGAGAAGCAGAAGGGGAATTTGGACTTGCAGCTCCTGGTACGTTGCAGAGTAGTTTGAACTTAATTGCTTAAATGAGTTCTTCAGAAACATGATGTTTTTCAGGCATTGGCAGGACAGAGTCAGTGTGAGGATTTCACTCCAGTCTGAGAACTCTTTTTTTCTTCTAGGCATTCTTAAGTTTCCTGCAAGAGATTGATCAGATACAAAATCCTCTTTCAGCGCGCTCAGGGTTTTTTTGATTGTGGCAGATTACTCATTGTGCTTTAACAGCTTCCTTTATGTGAACTTTTACATGACAACAGGGAGCTTTTTAATGGAAATTAAATGACACTTCAGAGCTGCTTTTAAGATTCATAGATAAAAGTAGAATCTGAAAGAACTTTAAACTTAGTATTGAAATTGGCTTCTGGTCAGACTATTAAGGCTATCTGATGCCTAAGGACTTGGAAGAGCCACAGTCATTTATGGCAGTAAGTAAATAAAAGGTATTTATGGTAATAAGAGGTTTGTGAAGGCCACTGGACAGCTTTTTCTTCTTGCTGGGAACTCTTTTAGCATGTGTGAGGGCTGCTGTGGAATCAGTCACTCACTGTGGCACAAGTGCTCTCTGCACCTGCTGGTTATGGAACGGAGGAACTGCATGTTAGAACAAGGGAAGGCAACCAGGGAGCTGTGAAGTGCTGGTGGTCACTCTAAATGCTCTGTGCCTAGGGCTAGAAATGCCAGTCTCCTGAGGTCCAACTGAGTGCTCCAAGGAGGAAAAGCAAAGGAAGGAGGGCTTCTCCTTTTTCCTTGCAAGACTGAAATGTAAAAGCAAGCTAAGGTTCTTCTCGCAACATTTGTGCAGGGTTTTTTTGGTCTTTTCATTGTCTGTTTGTCCAGTCTCTGTCACATCTATTACTTTACTTCTCCCTTAATTGTTTCTAACAATGTAAGCATGTGAAGTATATGGAACACCTGGAAATAAAACTTTGCCAGCACTTTACAGCCATTTCATTCTGATGATTGGCTCTTAGGATAGAGAACTTCCAGAACTTCCCATGGCTGCTTTCCTCTTCCAGCCAGCTGCTCTGCCTCTCTGCAGCACTGTGGAACTTGTAGACAAGCCTATGTCCAAAGAGCAGGGAAGAAATTGGTTGTCCATACTTAGCAATGTTTCCTGGCTTTGTCTCTAAAGGCAGGCCTTGGCTCTCCTTGCAGGCAGTGGGCTTCATTGCTGTGACTGTTCCAGGATACTTTTGCTTGGCCTTATCTTCTGCATCTTCCACTGCTGCAGTTGAAGCTTTCTTCACTGAGCCCCTTTGCTGAGCAGGTTTTTTTCCTTTCTTTCTAGGACGAGTTTGGGAAGAGTTTGGTGGAGGACTTTCCCAGTGATTTTGTGGTGGATCTCAACCCCACAGTGGATGGGTATGCTAATCACAGGCTAAGTATTTGTAACGTTTCTGTCACTGAGAACTGAGTTTGTCAACAAGAGCTTGTCTGTCTCTCCTTGCAGTTCGTTCTTGTTCCCAGTGAAGTCCTTGTACAATCTGGATGAAGATGAAAGTCAGGGAGCAATTGCTATTAACCTCTTACCATTGGTGTCGCAGAGCGAGCTTGGCAGGGTCACTGATGGAACGAGTAGCCAAAGTAAAAGGTACTTTGACACTTACCTTTGCAGTCATCCTACAGTTAAAGGAATTATTTTCATTTGGTGCGCTACACCGCTATCAGCCCTGCCTGCCAAAGTGCCTGATAAGGAGGTGGTCAGAGAATTTACCAGTTTCCGATATTCTTTTCCTTCTCTCACTGTTAGACATATTCAGATAGGTCTAGAGGCATAAGCTGGTGGGGAACTGGCAGTCTGTTCTGGCTCAGGCTGTTTAGGTGATCTTGGGTAAGTCATGCTGCATCTGCCTTGTTTCTCATCTGTCGTATGAGAATAGTAGCTCTTTCTTCCAGTGTTATTGTGATATTGAATGCCATATTGAGATGTATAGGCAACTTTGAGGTGGCAAAATTAATATTTTGAGTGATGATTCTCAAATAGTCACCAAGGACTTAGTGTGTGTCAACAGTACACAATGCATTCTTGCCTTCAATTGTACTTTGACAACGTAGACTTGTGCTCCAGAGCAAAACCACAAACGTGCAGCCACAAGTGAAATTTGACTGAGAAATATGGGCTTTGTCTTTGGAGAATGGAACGGGAAGCATGTAAGAAATAAAGACATCTAATTAAACAGTAGTGCATGAAAGTTAAAGATAATAAAAGGCACTTTTTTTTTAACTGGCACCTTCATATCCTGCATAATTTATTGTCATGAGATTTTGTTGACATTTCAGTTGTGCTTAAAAAAAAAAAGACATGATCACTTTAAAATGAAATACAGCTATTTTACATGCATCAATGGAAAAAAAATTAATTTTCCTCACTCAGAATGTGACCAGCAGCATGCTACAAAATGTTCAAGAAGGTTTCTCCACTGCTCACAGCTGTATTTTGCACAGTTTCTTACAGTTCCTTCTGAATTATTCAACTTTGCTTTCTACCAGAAATAAATCTGAACCCGTTTTTTGTCCATTACAGCAGTTTTTCTGTCCTTATATGCTTTTCCAGAAAACTGGTGATCACAATTTTTTTTTTTTTTATACATATGGTGCATTTCTGCTCTGTGTCACTGAGACTTGCAAGAAGCAAAATAGAAGGCATAGGCAAGGTGGCATGGGGAGTAGATAGGACATAATGGAAAAGTGATGGGCATTGTGGGTGTATATAAAACATAGGACCCACTCCATTTCTTTTTTTTTTTCCCCTGCAGGGTAGTGTCACCGATATGTCTGTCACCCTGTTTCCGACTGCTGAGGCTCTACACTGGAGAGCAAAACAGTGGAAGCCTGGAGGAGATTGATGCCTTATTAGGTATGGGAAATGGACCTTTCCTAGAGAGACTGTCTGTTCCTGCCCCAGATCTGCAAAGGCTTCCTGCAGTTGTAGGAAGAATTGTGCAGTTTGTGAAGGAGGCTGATATGCTCTGTTGCCCACAAAGTGGAAGGGAGGCAGGGGACGTAATTGCTTTGTCTGTGGATGGAGTGGCTGACGAGGCTTACTCCAGATAGCCATTGAAATTGATACAGGTTTTGGTAAGAGACTTTGTCCATGCAAAGACCAAAGGATGGGTAGCAAACCCAGTCCAACATATTCTCTTCCTGCTTTGTCCCAGGCTGTCCCCTGTACCTGACTGACCTGGAGGTTGAAGGGAAGCTGGACTCTCTATCCAAGCAGGAACGGGAATTTCTGTGCTCACTCCTGTTCTATGCTCTCAACTGGTTTCGTGAGGTGAGTAGAGCCTTGTCTGCAGGTTCTGCAGTGTTACTGAGGAATAGCACTTGCACACGCTAACCCTAGGCTTCAGGGGTGCAATTGTTGTTGAAGAAGAGTCTTACCTCTTGGAAACCTTCTCCAGCAAGGTCCTGGTGATCTCTCTGTTCTTCTCTTCATTATCATTTATCCTTTATCCTGCTGCTAGCAGCAGCTCTGCTTTCTTGGACAGAGGCTCTAAGAACTGCCTTGCTGATGTGAATTTTCTACTTGCTACTCAGCTGCAGTCTGTACACTCTGGCACATTTCAGTGTATGAAAATCAGTTTTGCTGTTGCAGGGAGGATGCTGTAAACCCCAAATATCTGTCTAAACTGTCAGAAAGAAAAGGTCAGTCTCACCATGCTGGAGAGCAGAGGAGTTGCCAGCTGGTCAAGGGCATTGATTGTTGCCCTCTGCTTGGCATGTGTGAGGCCCTGCCTGCAGTACTGTGTCCAGTTTGGGGCTCCTATTGTCATTCTGGAGCGAGTCCAGCGGAGGGCACCAGGCTGATAAGGGGCTGGAGCACATGGCATATGAGGAGAGGCTGGCAGAGCAGAGGTTGTTCAGCCTGGACGGGGGAAGCCGGAGGGGAGGGCATGTTGTGGTCTTTTACTTTGGTCTTCTGTTACCTAACAGAAAGGTTGTGCTCCACTTCCAGAGAAGCTGTGCCTTTCTTGGAGATGCTCAGTGCTCTACTAGAAAAGGCTTTAAGCAACCTGTTTAGTTAATGCTGCTTTGAGCAGGGTGTTGGACTAGAGGCTTCCACAGGTCCCTTGCAAATTCGGTTGTGATTGTGTGCTTTGTTCTATACCTCTGTGAGCTTACAGAAGGGTGAAATGCAGTGCCTTCAAGCAGATTTGGACCATGTATTTGCTAACATCAATGATCAGTGGGAATGTTCCCTGCTGGGGTTATTCTGATAACATGAGCTATGTCAGAGTTGATGCAGTTCCACATCCACAGTCCTCCCTGTTCCTGCTCTTCTCCCAGGACTGCCTCTTTCCTGGCAGACTTGGGAAGTGCCAACGGGTCTCCAGAGCCACAAGGAGCACAGAAACCTGGCGAGGTGCTGTCTGCTCATTCCTCTTCTTCAGTTAATATTAGACCTGTAGGTATTACTCTATTGCTTTTTGTAGATTTGTCCTGGTTTCAGCTGAGATAGAGTTAATTTTCTTCATAGAGGCTGGTGTGGGGCTGTGTTTTGGATTTGTGCTGAAAACAGTGTTGATAATACAGAGATGTTTTAGTTGTTGCTGCACTGGTCAAGGACTTTTCAGCTTCCCATGCTCTGCCAGGTGCAGAAGAAGTTGGGAGGGGACACAGCCAGGATAGTTGATCCAAACTGACCAAAGGGCTATTCCATACCATATGGCGTCATGCTCAGTATATAAAGCTGGGGAAGAAGAAGGAAGGGGGGGACGTTCGGAGTGATGGCGTTTGTCTTCCCAAGTAACCATTACGCGTGATGGAGCCCTGCTGTCCTGGAGATGGCTGAACACCTGCCTGCCCATGGGAAGGAGTGAATGAATTCCTTGTTTTGCTTTGCTTGTGTGCGCAGCTTTTGCTTTACTTATTAAACTGTCTTTATCTCAACCCACGAGTTTTCTCACTTTTACTCTTCTGATTCTCTCCCCCATCCCACTGGGGGGGAGTGAGCGAGCAGCTGGGTGGGGCTGAGTTGCTGGCTGGGGCTAAACCACGACAAGATTGCACCAATTATGTCCATGTTCTCATAGGCTTCTGAAGAGCTTTGTTCATGCAGTCTGGATCTGGCCACACAGGCCACTTGTGCTGTGTTGTGTGTTTATTCAGGACTTGAGGATGTTATTCAGAAAAGAAGAAGTAGAAAAGTGGGTACAAATCGCCTTAAGTCAGTGAGTTTGGTTTGTATCTTTAGGTTGTAAATGCCTTCTGCCAGCAACAGGACGCTGAGATGAAGGGGAAAGTTTTGACTCGATTACAGAACATCACAGAGCTGCAGACTGTGCTGGGAAAATGCTTGGCAGGTGAGTATGAAACATTTGTATGTTCTGGGCCTGCACCAGCTGTGAAGTGAAAGGGATTGGCTTAAACATCAATGGAGGAAGTATATGGTAACACATACTGCGTTTTTACAGTGGCCTAAGAGTTCATGCATGGACAGCTATTGTTTTCAGTTTGAGTCCAAACTGCCCTTCTCAGTCACCTCCTCAGTGACATCTCTTTGTTCCCAGGCAGACTTGGCAGAATCTGCCTGCATATGGTGGATACTGGAGTAAACCAGCCTCTATCCTAAAGAAACAGGGTGTTTCTCCAGTATTCAGATTGTAACAAGCTGTTAAGGGATGTTATAAGCATCTGCTGCCTCCAGCTGCTCTGGGCCCATGAATTCCTCCTGCCCGGCTGCTGGAGCCCAGCGTGGAGACCCTGAGGTTTCTGTCCCAGGCTGATGGACACAGGACTGCCACAGACAAGGTGCTGCCTTCAACAACACCTATGTATAGGACTTGTATAAAACATAAGTACAGGCACTCAAGTCCCCGTCCTGCTCTTCAGCTGGTTAAGACTGAAGTTCACTAGTGAAGGCACACAAACAAAACACTCTAGAGTCACAAGCACACAAACATTTGCAGATCCCACAAGTGCTGGCACAGTCCCTCCGTCTGCCCAATAGCCTGCCCAGATCCCAGGCCATCTAATCTGCTCCATGCATCCTTACTCACTGGCTATTCCAGCTTGCTGCTCACTAGCAAACAGACATATACACTCACACACTCATCACACAAAGTCTATGTGACCTGTAGCGATGCTCCCAAGACCTATGGCACCTTTAACTACTGACACCGAGACCCTCACTCACTCCAGTTGCTGGCACCTCAGGCTCAGGGTGGACCAACTCTAGTTGCTGGCCCAGTGTTTACTCACAGAGGTCTCACCAGTAGTTGGCATTTAGTCCTTGTGGCACACGTGCGCACACGCACACACAGAGGATAGTGAGATTACACTGAAATGTAGTTAAGAAAGTACTTAATAAGCTGATAGGACAGACTGCAGTGATCAGGCGCAGGGTTTAGTCAGACAAGCATACTGATCAGACAGTTCTACTGACCAGCAGTACTTTACTCATGGCCAGTCCCTTTTACACTGTTTCTGCCCATTCCCCTCTTTGTTCCCCCCCACCCCACTTCCCTGCACATTCCTTCATTAATTTGCATAGTTCTACCCCTCCATCAGGATATCCCAAATCCTCAAATTCCTCTTTTTCCTCCCATCTTATCAGTTACAAAGTCCAGGTGTCCATTCCCAAAGCCGTGCCTGGAGTTTTTTAATGGCCCATCAGTTACAAACTGGAGACTTTTGGTCTTTGGCATTGTCTCCATTATCCCTTGTCTACCAGGTTTGTGTCTGTCTATTCTTGTTTATGGCTTCCCCTTTACTTATTCTCTCCTTTTACATTACTTATTATCTCCAGTCTCCTTTGATAAGATAAATGTAATGAAGAATACACTGTCACCTTCCACATACCCTTACACAAGCTGTCCATTAAGATCTGTGTTTGTAAACCAACAAACCAACTTCATCCTAAATAAAGTACAGCCTCAACACCTTTCTGCTGCTCCGAGAGCACTACAGGGCCAGCATGGAAAGGGCTCAGATGTGCTAGAACAACCCTTTAAGCTTCACCAATGTGGTCAGGTGTCCAAGGACAGCTGAGCACTCATCCTTCCTGGCTGGAGGAATGCAAAGGGCTGTAATTCCAGTGCAGTGCAGACGTACAATAAGGCTAATTGGAGCTAAATCCACCTAAGCAGAAGAGCAGAGGGACGTTCACCAGGATGGTGAAACATGGTACTTCCTCTAGACATGTATCTTGCCTGTATTTTGTCATTCAGGAGCTGAACTAACCCAATTTCTACATGTTGGCTCTTTCAGCAACCCCTGGCTATGTGCCACCACCAGCTACTTTTGATTCTGAAGCCCTGGAGGCTGTACCGTCCATTAATGCTGTTGGTCCAGTGAGAAAAAGGAATGGTAAAGAGAGTTTAAAACATTTAAGCAAATAAATGTGATGTGGGGTTTGACTGGCATATTGCACTGCAGCCATTGCACTTGTGTGTGCATAAAGCACAGAATTCCTGGCAAGGTCTATCTAGCTTGAAATCTTATCTGAGCAACTCCTGTTGCAGCTGAAGTGGACATGTAAAAATATCCTTCTCCAGACTATCCAGGTGCTGGATAGTCTATCTCCTTGGGAAAGCTTATTCTTAGCATGTAACAGTGAAAATCCAGGGCTTTCATTGACTGTTTTCACCTGCCAAAGTATTTTCTGCAGCAATAAGTTTTGTTGCCTTTGCCGGGTTAGTGCAATTGTCTGCTACTGAACCTGTGGCTTGAGCTGCCCTGCAAATCTCTGACCTTTAGGTTGTACCTAACTGATCTCTTAGGAACCTTGTCATGGTTCTACTGCACAAGGAAATGGTTCCTTCATCCTTTCCCATTGCTAGCTCCCACAGAGAAGAAACAGAACTTGCCTTTCAGTTTTTCAAGCTGAAGTAGATTTGCTTTGTTCTTTCTGTGTCTAGTTCTACTTCTAGTTTAGATTAACACTTCCTGGGAGTTTGTCTGCCTTTGAGGCAAACTGGACAAATATTCACATTCCATTCGATGAAAACAACTGGAGGAGGCCACAGATTAGAGAGCCCTTTTCTCCTGTGGCAAACCCATTCTGCAGGGACTGGACCTGTCACGTAAGAGTGATTAAGGCAGATGGAAAGTCATGACTATGTTCTGCAGACAAGAGGGGGATCCACCACTTTAGATACTTTATTTTGAAGGAGCAGAAGTAAGTGCTCAGACTAGCAAGCCCAGACCAGACTAAGAGATTCCTGAGCTTAGCTTGTCTTGCCTACAAAAAAAATCAGTGAGTGCTGTGACCATGGGTCGCAGCCTTGAGAACACACAGTTTTGACACCAACCTTGCTCCTCCTTTAGGTTTGCAGCATCTCAGTGTAGCTGAGCTAAATTAAATAGTTTACTGCCAACAAATAGGGGAAGGGAAGGCTTCACTCTCCCCCTCATGCCTGCATTCTCATCTGCCTGATTTCCTGCCAGTGTTATTACATGGTAGCTATTTTGGCTATTTACTTTTTGCTAGGTTAGTTTTTTTGCTATTTTAACAAGTTGACTGCTTAACCAGTGATCAGGCTTCTTGCGTCAGTCCGAGGCAAGTGTCAGGTGTGTATGGCTGGGAAGAGGAGAAAGAGGTAGTAGGAGGAGCAGGACTACCCCTAGCCATTAGATCAGCTCAAGCACTGTCATAAAATCTAGCTGAAGACTATTCCTCAGAGCAAAGGGAACAAGGAGCTCCTTAGGAGAGACATGACATTATCAAATTCACTTTCCAGTCTGATTCAGAGGGTTTATTTATTATGACATGGAAGACCTTCTCCTGTCTGACTCTGCTCTTCCAAGATAATGCAATAAAAGATGCAGCTTCATTGATACTGTTTCACTTCATCTGTGGCCCGGCCCTCAGAAAGGATCACAGAGATACAAAAGCAGAAGTCTCTGATGTTCATCAGCGCAGCAGTTATAAAATTGCAGATGAAAGTGTATGCCAAAATTTGCACTTGTTGGGGATTTCCCTGAGCATTCCCTTCTCCAGGTTGCTTATGAAGTTGAATAAAACCAATTCCTGAGGGACTTAATGGCTGATTCAATCTGAAAAGTGCACATCAAGTACTACCCTTTGCTGCTTCTCCTCTAACAAGCTTTCAGTCCAAGAAAGCACTATTCCAGTTCAGTTCCTTAATAGTTTTCAGTGTAAAACTTTGTCAAAGTCTTTTTGGAAATCTAAATCTCTTCTGGCTGATGGATCCCGTTTATCCCCATGATACCAACACCCTGGCAGGCTAGCGGCAGGCAAGGTTTTCCCCTGCAGAAGCCCTGCTGACTTTTCCCCAACAGACTGTATGTCCGTGTGCTCAGTGATCTTATTTTTTATTGTAGACAGCTCTGCCATTTTCCCACTGAAGGCAGATAGACTCACCGGTCTTTAATTCTCTGGATTCTCATTAGATCCCTTTTTATTAAGAGGAATTACATTCTCAAGCTATTGGTCCTCTGGCACTGTGGCCAGCAGTTCTGAAATGACGCACTTGAATTCCTTTGGGGACCTTGTGTGAATGTCACCTGGCCCTGGTGACTTATTGGCTGTCTGGTCTAATACATCCTGTGCAATTACTTGAAATCAATGTAGTTTCTTTGCTCTCTCCACTACTTAGTGCATCAACTATGAGAATCTCCCTACCATTGTCAGCAGTGAAGACGGTTGCAAGGAATTCATTGAGTTACTCTGCTGGTGGCTTGGCATCCCTGCAAGTTCATTCCATAGTTGTGTCTTATCTTCCTTTTCTAGGTGTTCTTCCTTTCTCAGTACTGTCTCTGAGGAAGAAACATTAAATTTGGGTTCAAGCATTTTTTAAGACAATGCCCCACTCATTTTTGCAATCACTTCATAATGTTTAAACTACAGTAAGAACAGTGAGACTTGCTTTAATTTCTTACTGTGATTTTATAAAAGAGAAGCTGGTTGTGGGGGAGCCCCAAATGCATTTGACTCTTTTGGATTGTGATCCTGGCTACGGATGACATGCAACCTGTGCATGCTCCATGCTTTCTTAGGGCTGATTAAAGTACAGCCTGTGCCATTTCCCTGGCTGCAAGTGCTGTCTAGTGTTGAGCACAGTGTAGCCTTTGTTTCTGAAGTTGCTTTTCTCTTTAAGGAAGGAAAAAAAAGGCTGATGGCAGCAAAGCTGGCTCTGCAGATCGTTCTCAAGCAGATGACAGTTCTGAGGGAAACCAGCCTGATACTGAGCTCTCTGAGCTGGAGAAGGTAGGTGTATACTCCTGGGGACTTGCAAGAAAGACTGACTAGGGAAGATGACATAGAAGCATAAACAAAAGCTTTGAGAGAGGGGTTGTTCATTTCAAAAGTTAATCACAGTCAAGTGGTTCAGTTCTGCTTTCTGACACTTGCCTGCCATCTGGATTTTGAAAATTGTCGTCTGCAGAGGCCAGTCACTCTCCATCAGGCAGTGTGGTTCAGGGTAGTGCAAATGTACAGAATTATCAATAATACTATTAGTTACTATGTGGTTAAGACTATGCAAGGTTTCCATTTTAAGCCAGTGTCCCATATCTCAAATTACTGCAATAACCTGCCATTCCAAGACTCAGGTCAGAAATTGTGAGATGAATCTGGAAAATACAAACCCTGGTAAGGACTGTATCTCCCACTGATTCTAGTCTGCTTCAGTCACGGGTGCTCATTTTGCAAATTTTCCTTCAGGTATTTAATCAATGTATTAATGATAAGGCATCTTTAAAATTATCCATTTTCATCACACGCTAAGAACTATTTCCCAAACCCATCAACTGATGAATTATTGGATTTTATTTCTTGTTCTTTTGAATAAGCTCTTACAGTATTGTCATCATGTCTGGAATGCAAGATCTGTGCTGGCTGAAAGAGAGAAGCCAGGGAAGTGTGCCTAGCTTTGGGCTCAGCATCCTGGGGGCTGGAATCTCATAAGCATCCCACAAGGCCCCACTTCCACCACTGTTAACTAATAAATGTTATTCAAACTCCATTTTATCAATTTCAGCCAGGCAAACGTGCTTGTACTTCCCTGCTATTATACAGATATGATAACTGTGTCAGATATGATAAGAAAGTCACTTAAGTTACAAGGAATAAGCAAAGTCTCAAATAGTTTTGGGAAGGAATGTACCTAATTTTTCTTACTTAACTAGAGTACTGGTCCCAGACTAGTCCTTAAATGCCGTGCTCTGCCCAGGGCAACAGAATACAGAAATCCTCTTGTGAGCCACATGTAACATACGTTGGCTCCCGCGACAGGGTTGTGTGGAGTGAATCTCTAAGAACTTACAGGTTGTCAACCGGAGGCAACAGAGCATCCCATAGTTTACCATCCTGGTATTTATCAAAGATAAAAGCATTTGCCTTCATCTCTCGTGGTGCTTATGGATACTTATGGTGCAAGTCCAGAATGGGTTTCATGATGGCCACTGATTCACAGAAAGGAGATAGCAAAGATTATTCCAGTTTCCTACGTATTTTTTTTGCTAGAAAATTTTTAGTGACTTGTACAGTCCAAAATGAAAATGCTTCTTATTCTATGTGCTTGTCTCTCTACTCCTATCATGAATTCTTCTTAGTCTTTTTTTCAACCTGGCACAAAATATATAAATCAGTGTGAAACAAATAGCTTTATTTGAGCTAGAAAGTCTTATAGTCTTGCAGGTTGCAACCTTAATTCTGCCATTTACTTTTCAGACTGCTGCTGAGAGAGAGGCAGGAAATCCTCTGTCACAGCTGCAGGGCTATCGCCCGTACTTCCGAGAATTAGACCTTGAAGTGTTCACTGTACTTCACTGTGGGCTGCTGACAAAGTCTGTCTTGGACACAGAGATGCATACAGAGGTGAATGGAACAGCATAAAACCATACTGATGAGGCTTTGTGTAACTGCCTCTCTCAGGGGCCTTGGCCCATTGAAATGGACGGAAGATTGATGTTATGAGGTGTTGCTCCAGGGCTGTGAGCTAGGTACTGGGGAGAATTTGCCCCCAAAGAAACCAAAGTACTTCAAAGCACTGAGATGAAGAGGACTTTCCTGAGAACATCAGACATGTAGGGTAGCAATGTTAAAAACAAAGTAATATAAATGTTGCATAAAAGGAAAAAAGATACAGTATAACATGTATAGACCTAATGGAAAGAAAGGGGCTTTAATATTGAACGCTGCTAAGCTGTAGGATGTTAAATACACTAAGAGGCAGCTTGCCTTTTAAAAAGAACGTATGACATCTAAGTAAAGCCCATGTTGCAAAAAGGCGAGTGTCTCAAGGCATCAGCGGATCGGAAACTCAGCACAAATATGGAACTGGTGTTATGGATGCACCCTCAGTGGGCAGGGTCCTGTTTATCACCTGGGAGCTTATATTAAAACTGCATTGCTATGGATGTGTCAAGCAGAAGTGCTTAATTTTGTTACCCTCTTTGCAGGCAGGCTCAGTCCATCTGGAGTCTAATTTTGTTAGGCTACAGTAAGATTTTTAAAACGTGAAAAGGCCATGGCAGGCTGGAGTACCGCCTGGCCTGCTCCAAGGACAGCTGTCTCTCTGCATGCAGGTCACAGGCCAACTTGAAGACTGTTTGACAAGTCTCTTGGGCTATGTGGCACATTATTTCAAATTACTTCTTGACTGTTACTCAGTTGGTGAATTTTGTGACTCTTTGGGCTTAAACCTCTTTTTATCCTTAGGAGCTTATTTTCAATGTCATTGTACATAAATCAGTTCTCTCTCAGTAGTTAAGTGTTACTGACATTGCCTCAGCTATGTTCAGAGCACCAGGTTTGCTTCACACTTTAAGTAACCAGAACCAATGCCCCATAGCTGCAATGGGGGAAGACCTAAAACCCTAGCATCTACCAAATAGGTCCCTGGCTGAAGTTAACTAAGCCAGGACTCATAACTGGAAATGGAGGGGGTGAACTTGAGCTTCAAGGCACTACAATTACATCTGGGTCCTGGGATTGACTGTTCTTGTAATTGTAATTGCAGGCTCGTGAAGTTGTGCAGCTGGGGCCTGCTGAACTTTGCTTCCTTCTGGATGACCTGTGCTGGAAGCTGGAACATGTGCTGACCCCATGCTCCACAAGGAGAGTGCCCTTTCCAAAGGCAAGTACAGCAGCAGCCAATGGGTCTAGACCTGGGCTGAGGCAGGGCACATCAGTGGCCTCCAGGCCTTTCCCAAAAGAAATGTTTTTCAGAATTATTTTCACCTGACAGTTAAATGGAAGTCTGATGCCCAACTGTGTGTCAGAGCAGCACTTGCTTTTTCAAAAGACACTTCTGTACCACTTCCCTCACTGAAGTGTTTGCAGCATCTGGTTCTCTGCATGTCTCAGGAAAGGGTATATAACTGAGGGAAAGCCTTGTAGCCTCAAAACTCAAGTGACCCTCTTCCTAGCCCTCCTTGGGGAGACTGGCTCTGCTGTTCAAAGAAGCAGCTCAGGTTAGGCAGGCCAGATAGCTGCTGCATCCAGCAGAAGCTGCCACATCCAGCAGAAGCTGCCAGATCTGTGTTTCTGCTTTTTTCTGCAGTCTTTAGAAGAACGCCCTGAGTGCAGTGACTCCTTGCATTCCTGGCTGATGCCTTCAGGAGGAAAGTAAACATGTGTGGCCCACTGCATTAAACTATGAGAAATTCACTACAACCTGATGGACTCCATCATATTCAGTGTTCTTTCTCCTTGTCTTTCTACCTATCTTAATTCCCACGTGCAGAGACTGCCTTCTCTTAGTGTTTGAGTAAAATGTTGGACTCTATGATCTTAAAGGTCTTTTCCAACCTAAATGATTCTATGATTCTATAAAAGAGCTACATGTCACATCAGTTTTATTCTTTTCATCGAATGTTATCCACTTGTCTGAGTTAGTGCTGGTTGTTCAGCAGAAGCCAATTTTCTTACTCTGTGACCCCTCCTGATAGAATGTATGACATCAGGAATTGCACTGCTCAGAAGCAGTCCAAGAGGTAGCACTTGATGTGAAGTTATTCTCAGGTAAGGCTGATGAAGTGACTTTAATCTTTTGGGTTTGCTTCAGGAAAGAGGCTACAAGGATATTGGCTTTTCCCACCTATGTCAGAGATCCCCCAAGGAAGTTGCTATGTGTGTAGTCAAGCTACTAAAGCCACTGTGTAATCACATGGAGAACATGCACAACTACTTCCAGGTCAGTAGGCAGCAATTTTGACTGAAAAAACTGTCAAGTTTTGTCACCTGTAAAGGTATTTTTAGTTTTGTTTGTGGGGAAAAAGAGAGTCGCTTTGTTTTCTTCAGGTTTTTTAAACATGGAATTTACAGAAATGGGTTCTTGTGCCATTATCTTTCCTTGGAATAGCATTTAATAAATTATTTGTTTTGTATTAAAGTCAGTTGTTACACAAAATCGGGGTGTGGAAGATGAACCAGGAGTGAACATCCAGGAGCACCAGCTGATGTCCTCTTGTTACCAACAGCTGTTACTAACTTTTCGCTCTCTATTTGCTTGGTGAGTTTAAACAAAAAGTATATAGTCGCCTAAATGAGCATAGTCTGTTTATTGCTTCCTCTTCTTGTTCCTTTTCTTTAAAGTGTTTGTACCCAGCAAATGGCCTATCAGCCATGCAGAACACCACACTGCAGTGGCTGGAGACTTTTAAGCACTTTATAGTTATGTCAAGCTTTATTGTCTGATCCTGAGCTGAACTGAAACTGTAGGTGATTAACAGTGAATGCACGATGAGGCACTGAACTGGCTAGAATTCAATGTGGTTTTGGATCAAGACCAGCATAAGTGACATACTGGCACACCTAGTTGTGCAACTCCCATTCTGCCTAGGGTTCTTGGAATGTCTTACCCAGTAAGTTCCGCTCATCCTCTGCTAAATTGTCACTGCCTGAATCCTGGGCAATGAAAGAATGTCTTTTGCCAATGGGAAAGGATGAATGTATACTTCATTGACGAAAGGCCTGTGCTGCTGATGCACTCGAACTGGATTCATAAATGCCAAACTCAACAATGCATGTGCAGCCTGGATTTGACCTCTGCGTCTGCTAATGTAATCCAGGATAGCATCATAGAAGTTTTTTCTGAAGCCTAATTTAGATCTGTGTGCTAAAAGTGTTTTACCTTTGTACGTAAAAAAAACAGTGGTGATTGTGTAAAAAGTGTATGAGGTCTGAGCTCTGATTCTCCTGTTGGCCACTGCTGGAGCCTCAAGGATCCTGGTCCACTCCTGACTATTTCCAGATTGGTCATTTTCTCATTAGCCAGTATGAATGGTGGTTGTTCCTGAGTGTACGCATCTTGTAAACCAAAGAAACTGACCCACTTTGTAACCACGGAGAGCTCAAGATCAGTTTTGCTGTTCAGTTTGGATAGAGAGTAACATGATTCTGTTTTGGTGTAGGTCCAGCAGCCATATATTGGGGCTAACTGTCCAGTCACTTAAGTCCAACAACCAAATTACAACTCCTTTTACATACATTTAATCAAGCTCTCTTATATTACCGATTGTTAATTAACTTGTGTGTTAAAGGTGCACTTGAGCATCACCATTATCAAGTGTATGTGTTCAGTCTGTAGATCTAGAACATGAAGGCATTTGAGCCTTTTCAGAATGCATATCCTCATTGAATGATTTCACAGATGCTGGTAGTTCAAAGAATTAATGAAGATCTCTACAGTTTTCCTCCCTGTTAGGCTCCTACCTGTCGTTCAAGAGGTGACCAGCTACTATCACTGCAGTTGCACAGCAACTGTCATTAGACATCCTCTTTTTTTCAGGCCTGCATAGCATTGTTTTAGTATATATGGACCTCCACTTATGTGAAATGGCCTGTCCTCTCCTAGCCAGGTCTGTGGTCTAATTGAAAAGTTAGTATTGTGTGTGCACAAGGTTTTTTGTTCCCTGGAAAAGATAAAGTGTATATGAACCAAGTTTGCTGTCAAAATCAGTTTTCGGTTTTTTGTGTCCCCTTATAACTTTCATATTGCAGGGTTGTTCTTGCATATCCAGCTTCTTTATTTTTCTTGTTGCAAAAATATGCCCAGATATGCTTTTGCATCTGATACCTCTCTTCCTGCTAGTCTGATGATGAACTGGATATTTTTTTTTTCCCCCCCCTCAGGAATGGTTTTTCTCAGCATGAAAATACTGACTTGCTAAGGTCAGCTCTCCAGGTGCTTGCAGACAGGCTAAAGCCAGGAGAGACAGAGTTTCTTCTTCTTGAGGAGCTGATAAGGTAGAGTCAGTATTTCCCAAGCTTTGAAAGGGATGAATTTCAAGCAGTTTTCCCTGTTTTGTGTGGTCATTATGGGTAAATGGGTGTTTGGGAGCTCTCATAGAGACCATACTACCTTCAGAGAGCTTTGTATTTAACTGAATGGCAGTATAGTCAAACCTAATGAAAAGGAGCTACTAGATTCTAAAACATGCATTAATCTATGGATCTCATTTGTTTGTATGCTATTTGAGACTAGGAGATTAGTGGGATTCACAGAAGGAATGAATATGTTCTGGATAGTTAAAATGCCTACAGGAACACTAGGCAAAAGCAGTGTATAAAGATGTTGCTAGACTTAGAGTGACTGGGGCTTGAGAGAAATCTCTCAGTGACTGAATTTTTATGTACTAGTGGTTGACTACCCCTTCTTCTTTGGAAGGGCACTGCCAGAAGACAAAACACTGGGCTAGGGAGACCTTGGACCTGAGATGATCTAATACTTCCTTTTTATTTATGTGTTTCTGGGAGATTACCCTATCTACACTGTTTTTACCTTTTCCCTTTCCTGTCATCCCCAGTGAGAGTTTTCACTACCTACTGAATTTCCAGCAGAGCGTTCCCAGTTTCCACTGTGCGTTCATCCTCACTCAGCTCCTGATTGCCATCGCTGAGAAACCAATGGCTGGCTGGAAGAAAGAGAAAATGGGTAATGTGTGAAGAACCTTTAATTAGTTTTCGTACTGTCCTTTGCCTGTAAGTCTTGGGTTCTATCTCTGGAGTGCGTCTTTTGGGGGAGAGACTTCCCTTTGGTATCCTAGTAATCTCACTGGGGTGAACAGTCCTAGCCATTAATAAAAGGAATAGCAATAAATGTATTGGAACCTCTTTGGTATTTGTTTTGCTGTGCTTCAGTCACATGCAGGAAGGCAGACTCTAGCTCTCTTTGTTGGTGTTTTTAAAAATTAGCCTCACAGCTTTTAAGAGTTCTAAGAACAAGCCTGCTGTTCAATTTTGGTACCAGTTTAGTCACTGATTATGGAGGTGATCATAGACTTAATCTGATGTAACTTCCTAGTGTAAGTACAGATGTCTCAGTATGCTGTGACAGTTCATTTCCAAAAATTATGGAAATGAACTGCAAATACAGCTGTTACTTCAGGACAGAGGGAGGAAAACCTATGTGTTCTTAACCCCATGCAACAAACATTTTCAATTAAGAGAACTCTTCTCAGGGATTAGGACCTGCAGCATTCAAGCAGATAAGGCATAGATATGCTTGCAGGGAATATACAAGAAAACTAATTGGTCTCCCCTTGGTCACACACTGAAATAAAGACTCCAAACACAGCCACCTCTCTCAGCCATACCTTGTCATACTAAGACACCTCTAGAATTTGTCCTTCTCAGATCCCCATAGCCACTCAGAATTGTAAGTTCCCTACTTTGAGATTATTTTACTATTTTAAACAGTCCCACATTCAGACAACTGCCCACTAAGTGTGGCAGGGAATAACCAATTTTAACTAATAATTTCCTGGTTTTAAACATTTCTGCAAGAGACAAACAGATTTGTTAGCAGTTTTGATTTAAGAAATCTGTAAACTTTAAACTTGCCTGTTCACATTTATTATTATAGCACTATGGCCAAAAAGTCAAGTCACTTGTTATTGGAATTCCATTTCTAGAAATGGATGCCCCAAGGGTTGCATATTGTGTAATTAAAAACAAACAGTTGGCACACTGTAGGAGCTACCAAACAAATAAGGCTTAACATAAGTTTGTCAGGGAGAAATGGCCAGAGATGGATCACAGTTCTGATGTGAATAGGTATTCCAGACCAGGAACACACTGGGTGTCCATATATTTTGTTATCATGATATATGTCCTTGTGGCCTTACTGCTTTTTAGGGGAAATGCATTCTGACTTACCAGAGTTCAGGCATATTGAGGGGTAGCGATACTGTGATCTTTCAAAAAGCCATTTGGACACACTGCCTTTATATGGAAGAAGGCAATTGTCTTGGATTCTTCCTTCAGTAAGTTATCCCTTATCTTTTACAGCTTCACTAGCAAAGCAGTTCCTCTGCCAGTCATGGGTGAAGCCCAGTGGAGACCGAGAGAAGGGCAGCCAGTTCAACAATGCGCTGCATACTCTGCTCTGGTAAGACTCGAGCCATTGACTCAAGCATACCGAGACTCTTTTTCTAATAATTACTGTTGCTGCAGAGGAACGACCCCTCTCAGTCATAACCCTCATACTTACACAGTTTGGCCTAAAGCACTCTTTCTACAGCATTGAAAGACAGTGAGTGATAGGAAGAATTCTGTTAGCCATTGGACATAGAAGCATGTTTGGACCTCATGTTTGCTAGACTATAGCTTGTCAGTATACATCAACACATCTATACATGTATGTGTGCATACATACACATATAGGTGTAGATCTGGACCAAGGTTTTGTTTTCACTAAACTGAAAGCAAATCAGCTCTCACTGAAGTCAAGGAGAGCGGGACTGAATATTAGGTGAAATACAATCACAGGATGGTTGAGGTTGGAAGGGACCTCTGGAGGTCACCTTGTTCCAACCCCCTGCTCCAGCAGGGTGACCTAGAGCAGGCTGCCTGGGACCATGCTGGGCACAACCCTCTGAGCTTGGCTGTTCCGCTAGTTTTCAATCCACCTCACTGTCTGCTCATCCAGCCCATACTTCAACAGCCACTCTATGAGAACCTTGCAGGAGACAGTGTTGAAAGCCTTACAAGTCAAGGTAGACAATATCCCCTACTCTCCTCTCATCTACAAGCCAGTCATTTCATCAAAGGTCAGACATGACCTCCCCTTGGTGAATCCATGCTGACTACTCCCAATTACCTTCTTGTCCTTCATGTGCCTGGACATGGTTTCCAGGATGTTTGTTCCACCGCCTTCCCAGGGATCAAGGTGTCGCTGACTGGCCCTGTAGTTCTGGGTCCTTCCTCCTGCCCTTCTTGAAGACAGGAGTGACATTTGCTTTCCTCCAGCCCTTAGGCACCTCTCCCTATCACCATAATCATTAAAAGATAATTGAGAATAGCCTCACAATGACATCAGCCACCTCCCTCAGCACTCAGGGCCTGTGGACTTCTGTATGTCTAGTTTGCTTAGCTATTTCCTAACCTGATCCTTTTCCACAAAGTCTTCATTGCTCCAGACTTACCCCCACTCTGAGGCATGGGATTTCTGGAGGCCAGTTTTGCTAGTAAAGACTGAGGTGATGAAGGCACTCAGTCCCTTAACGTGCACCTCAGCCTTTTCAATGTCCTGTGTCACCAGGTCCCTGCCCCATTCAGCAGTGGACCCACATTTTCCCTAGTCTTCCATTTACTATTTAAGTACTTAGAGAAGCCCTTGTTTTTAGAGAAGCCTTTGGCACCCCTTGCCACATTCAACAGATTCAACTCCAGGAGGCTTTGGCTTTCCTAACCACATTTCTGCATGCCTGAACAGTGTCTCTATATTCCTCCCAGGTTACCTGTCTCTGCTGCCACCTTCTGTATACTCCCTTTTTGTGTTTGAGTTTTGCCAGGATCTCCTTGTTCATCCATGCAGGCCTCCTGGCATTTTTGTTTGACTTTCTGCTCTTTGGGATGGACTGTTCTTGAGCTTGGAGGAGGCGATCCTTGAATATCAACCAGCTTTCTTGGACCCTTCCTCCCTCTAGGCCCCTGCCCCATGGGAGGAAGATCCATGAAGAGGCCAAAGCCTGCCCTCAAGTCCAGGGTTATGATCTTGCTGTTTGTCGTGCTCCCTTCTCTCAGGATCCTGAACTCCACTGTCTCACAGTCACTGCAGCCAAGGCTGCCTTTGACCTTCCCATCCCCAAAGGGCCCTTCCTTGTTTTTAAGTGTGAGGTCCAGCAGAGCACATCTCCTCATCAGCTCCTCTGTCACTTGTGTCAGGAAGTTACCATTGATGCTCTCCAGGAACCTCCTGGATTGCTTATGCCCTGCTGTGTTGCCCTTCCAGCAGGTATCATGGTGGTTAGTTCCCCGTGAGGAGGCTTGCAAACATGGGGCTACTTCTAGCTATTTGTAGAAGGCTTCATTTACTTGTTCCTGATCCAGGTGGCCTGCAGCAGACACCCACTACAATGTCACCCATACTGGTTGGCTCTTTCCTCCTTACCCATAAGGTCTCAGTTGGCTCATCACCCATCCTTAGGCAGAGCTCCATGCATTCCAGCTGTTCTCTCACGTAAAGAGCAGCTCCATCTCCTCTTCCTGGCCTGTCCTTCCTAAATACAAGAATGAGGAAATATTAAATCGAGGTTTGTTTCAGATCATGGTAGCTTTTAATGACATTACTGTGACAGTTCTAAGTATTGCTTTGGATTTCCTACATATGATTGCCTTTGGCGTAAGAATGAGCTCGACAATTTTAGGCCACATGTTGCAGGTAGGGCAGTGTTCAAGAACTTGCTGTGTTATTCTGCATAATATTTACTGATGAACTAAGCTGATTTTGGATTTAGTGTCTACCTGGAGCACACAGATAACATCTTGAAAGCTATAGAAGAAATCTCCAGTGTTGGTGTTCCTGAACTGATCAACTCTGCCAAAGATGGATGTTCTTCTACTTATCCTACACTAAGCAGGTAATTACATCAGTAGAGACTTTGAATTTCATGAGATGCACAATGGCAATTTCTGCTTTTTAATATTTAATTTTCTTATTTTATGTTCTGCTATGGTTTCATGTTAGTACTGCTATGGACTACTCTGGGCATTTGTAAACATTCTTTTGCAGTATGCAACAGGCTAGTACATGGTTAGCTTTATGGCAAGGTGGAATGCCCTTGTGCATTAACACAATGCTGAGTTTATTATTTGTGAGCCATTTTAATTGAAGAATGAACTGCTGTCTGTCATCAGGTATGTTTCCTCTTTCTGTGCTACTGTGGTGGTATAAAGCACTCCAAAAGTCAGCCTCAGAGGCCTGGGGTGGCTGTAGGCAATCCTGGGCTGGTATGCAGTTTGCAAAAGCACACTCAGTTTCTGCTCCTAGCATAGGAATTCGGAAGCATGGATTCAGGGTGTTTCTGCTCCTACCACAGGAATGTGGAAGCACAGTTTATGCAGGGATGGCCAAAGTTCCTGCGCTTTGGAACTACCAAAATCATCTTATGCTGAGAGCTGCAAAACCTTTCACTGTGCACCCCCAGAGCTACAAAGAAGTGGGTGGTGTCTGTGTGTGGTTCATACTGGGAAAGTGGTAGTGACTTCCCAGGATTCTCCATCTCTCTGGGGGATGGGGCTGGGCTAGACATGCTTATGAGTCCTAGGGTCAATCTCCTGTGATTTCCTATTGAGAAAGATGCCCAGCTGGGTAACCTTCAAGTTTTCAGCATTGTTCTGGGGACAAGACGCCTGTCTAGATACTCAGAGCTGGCTTTTAGTTTTGCTCTCACTTTCTCCACAGGCAGACATTCCCAGTCTTCTTCCGCGTAATGATGGCTCAGCTAGAGAGTTCAGTGAAAAGCATCCCAGCTGGGAAACCATCAGACTCAAGTGAGGTAGGAAAATAAATGCACTGGACTCTTTGAAGGGAAGAAGACATAAGTTAAACTGTACAGTACGATAAAGACGTATAAATTGGAAAGGAATCTACTTCTGAACTTTGTCTAGGAAATGCAGTCAGACAGCTTCATTCATCAGCCAAAACTGATATACAGGGTAACATATAAGTAGCATCCTTTTTTTTTCTGGTTTGTACCATGTCAAAAATCCAGTACATCCAGCAGAAGCTATAACCAGAAAACAGGTCATAATCAGAAAAATATTAAGCTGTGCAGTTGGTCTGTACACCTGGGTGGGAGCACAAAATTATTTTGCAACTAAGAGCTGCTCTGAGAGCAAGGAACTGTGTTAACTTTTAGCATTTTAAGCCATGTGGGTGCTGATCAGGCTGGAATTGCCATTAAGTGGTTTTGCTGTGATAAATCTGCCTGTGGTGAAGCTTTGTTCCTCTGTCTTCAACAACAAGAACAATGCTTTAGGTACAGCAAATGCTGAGACAGCATCCAGAAAGGTGAGAGGAAATACATCATCTTGGGTTATTGTCCCCTTGCATCCCATTAGGTGCAACTGGAGAAGCTGCTGCGGTGGAACATTGCCGTGCGGAATTTCCATATCCTCATTAACTTGGTCAAGGTGAGGTTCTGGTTGTTTTTCTGGCTTTTACCTTCAGATTCCCAGCAAAGCCCAGTGTACCCGGGTTCATGAGCACAAGGGAATAACATGAAGTATGGCTGACTAGTGGAACAACCTGGAGGTGGTAAATAAAGCCAGTTACAATCTGCATGCAAGGGTTTCCATTTAGCTTTCACTTCAATACTACTTAATTATTACAGACTGCACATCTTACTAACATAGTTCTCACACAAATAAGTCTGCATAAAACCAGGATGATGTAAGGAAGTGCAGAAAAAGGACTGAACAAACACCCCAGTTCCCTAGTACCATGTTTTGTGTCTGACAGAGTCCACTGCCAGCTGTGGAAGAGGCAGATGGGAGAAACCCTTGAGGTAGATCTGGGATAACATCTGACAGCAGGGAACATTATCCTGGTGTACTCAGCTGAAGGCAGGCTAATACTCTGAACAGGAGGCTTGGAGTGCTGTCTGTAACCTGTATTCAGTGCTTATCTGATAGCCCTCAGCTTCACTTGCTCTTATGGTAACATATGATCTTCCTCTGAGTCCTGCTGGCAATTCACGTCATCCTGTGGTGATGAACTCTAGAGGCCAGCCCCACTGGATGAAATATTCCCTTCCATCAGTTTTGGAGTTGGTACCTTCAGTGTGACTGAGTGTGATGATGTTTTGGGCAGAAGGTGATAGGTACAGCTGCACTTTTCTCCTTGCTTAGGTTGATCGTTAATGTTTGCTTTTATCATAGCCAAAGTGATCATTGGCAAGTCCAGCTTTTTCAAGTTCAGCTTATGAGCTCTGGTGAATTGAGCTGGATTCTTCTACACAGCTGTGTTCACTGGAGCGCTGCCTGTGCTCCAGATGCCTTTTGAGAGCATAAAGGGTAGAGCTGGACCAGCTGGTTCTGTTTTGCAGTCCATAGCAGCACCAGGGTACCTTCACAGCTCTCGCTCACATCTGTGTGCTATGCCAGTTAAAACATTCGCTAATTAGTTATAGAATTGGTCACTGGCAAAAATATATATGCAAATGTATACCGGAAGAAAGCCTTCAAGAGAGCTGAGACCATCTGTTCCATTTCTTTGTTTGCTGTTGGACCACAGCTGTGTGTGACCTCTGCAGTGACACCTGGTGTCTTTTCCCAGCTGGCACTGTTAATGTAATAGCTTCATTATTTCCTCCAAAATACATTATTTGCACATTTCTGTTTTGCTTCATCTGTTATGTGGTTACTTGCCCATCAGTTGGACTTGGGTCTCTTGGGTCCCAAACTTAACAACTTCAGACTTGTTGAGATAATTTTGTGCCATCTGCAAAAGATCACCAAATAGCCATCCTGCCAAGTACTTCTGCCTCACAGCCATTACATTTCACGCACTTATGTGGTGTTTCGTGTTGAAACTTGAGAATGGATGTTGCCTTAGAACAGGTTTCACACTTTAATCAAGGGTATGTAATGAAGGGCTATTTTTAATTGGCTGCTGTGCTTACATTGTTTCCTTTAGACTTGTGGACTGATCTGTCTCTCTTTTTTCCTCTCGCCCAAGTAGGTATTTGACAGCAGGCCTGTACTCAGCATCTGCCTGAAGGTAAGCAAGAATTCAAAATAACTGAAGAGAGCAGTTTAGGTACCAGCTTTCTTGAATCATTGCCTCCAGTGGAGTAGAGTGGTTACTGAATTCTCTGGAAGAAGCAGATACTGTTTCTTATACCTTTAACTGTCTTACACTAATCCTCGTTGTATGGCTTGACCACAATGAACTTACTGCAATTGGCATTACTGACTTTAGACCCTTTCCCCTCTCTCCTTTCCCCATGGTACTCCAAGTGAGAGGAGACATCACAGCAGACAGGTCTCCCTTGGAGCCCAGAAAGATCACATGTCCCTCTGCAACTCTCCCTTTTCTGGCTAGGACTCATATATATGTATAGTGATTCTAACGTTTTGTGTTTAGTTCAGTTTTATTCCCAATTTGCTAGTGAATAAAAACAGGGATGTGTACAATGATGAGACTTTGTCCTTCTGGTCTCTCTTTGCAGTGATTAAAGTGGGACCCTTTACTGATCCTGTATATCCCAGTACAGCCTTCACATGAATATAGTCTTTTACTAAGCAAGAACAGTCTCCAGGGTAGCTTGAAAAATGTATCATTATCTTATCTGACTTTGTGATGGTTCTTTGGAAAGGAATTAAAATTTTCCTTCTGATATATTTATCATTCTTTTATAGTACGGCCGTCTCTTTGTAGAAGCATTTCTGAAGCTTGCCATGCCTCTCCTGGACTACAGCTTTAAAAAGCACAGGGTAAGCCTTTTGGAGACAGAACTGTCTGGAACTAGTTGGGAAGCATGACTGATTCTTGCTAGAAGGAGATTCCTGTCTCTGGTCACATGTTGGCATGACACTTGTGACACTTCATGACAAACGTGTCTAATGTCCCCAGCTGTGCTCTGCCCTGTTTACTTGCCTATCCATGCTCTCTCAGCAAACAAATCACTGTTTCCCAACTTGCCATCACTCTTCTGGTTGGTTGGCTTCACTGTTAGCAAAGGAAGCCCTTTCAACCTCCATCTCCTTCAAAAGTTATTACCACAAAGGTGTCACTCAGAGTAGGAAGCTCACATGAGCAGTCAGGTTGGTGAGGCTTGTGGTCCAGATGGACAGTGACATTGGTGTCTTTGCAATAATTCTTGGAGCTTTGAGCCGGACAACATGCATGAGTGCAGATGGACAGGCCAATCTTGCTGCACTATATGACAAGCAAGAACAGTTCACTTATTCCCCCTGCTTTGTTGCAAGACAAATCCAGCTTTGCCAGTGAGACTCATTCTTTGGCTTAGTCTTCACAACTTGTCTCTCTAATAGATAACTCCATTCCATTGCAAATGTAAGATCTGTTCTCATGGATGTTTGAGGGAATGAGGTTATGAAACAGATATCTAGTCATTGCTACTGGACAATAGAAAGTGCCATGTAATTTGCTCAATAGAGAGGATTGATGTCCAGAGTTTGTGTTGGATGTGTTTCAAATACTACAGTCTAGCAGTACATTTTATACTTTTCTTCTGGTTCCCCTATTTCAGAAGGTTGCACTCAAGGCAAGATGTGACAATGTTGTCTTGATTTTAATTGCCCCACTTTCACTGATATGCGTTCATTCCAAACTCTGATTCAAAATCAGTTTCAGTTCAAAGTGCTTGGCCTTATGACATGTGGTCATACTTTTATTACCAGTTACTTGACTTAGATGCACAGTGCAAGTCTCCTATGGCTTAATCCTGTTCGTCTGATGTTTCCTGTGTACATGCATCATATCTCTATCCCATAACCCTTTGAAAGGATTGTTAGGACTAATACTGTTTCATTATTCTTGTTTCCCTTATGGAAAACTCCTTTGAGAATTATTTGCTGGTTACTTATTCATTGCAGGATGATGTGCAGAGTTTGCTGAAAACCTTGCAGCTGAGTACCAGACAACTTCATCACATGTGTGGCCATTCCAAGGTAAGATAAGTTCTAATTGCAGCACAAACTCCTGTCCTAAGAATGATTTATTTCCCTTCCACTGCTTTCCCAGGGCATAGGCAGGTTCTACTTGCAGGCTTCCAGCAGTGTCTGTACAAGCAAAAACTGAGAGGAGGAGAAATAGCATTGGTCAATGGCCTAAAAGTTGAAGCATTTGATCTGGAAGTGGCTGACTTGGATGTCAGATCAGGTTAGCATACTCTTTTTTTAGGACAGAGGTTCTTGACATCTTTGGCTGTTGGCATCTGTAAGAAGGTGTTTCTGAGGACACAAGATAAGACTGTAGAGACCTTGCGTAAAGTATAGATGCCAGATTGATAATATGAGAGAGAAGCTTTGGCAAAGATCAACAGCCTTGCGAGTCAGAAGAATCAGCAACAGGAGGTGGAAAGGGAAAAACCTTACTTAAAGCCCTCTTGAGGTGCCTTTCTGGCATTGTCACGTTGATACTAGGGAAGAGGGGAAAGGGAGGGGAGGAAGGTGGTAACACGCAACCAGTCTGCCAGTCTGTCTGTAGGAGACTTGGGGCAGGAAGGAAGGAGAGGGTTAGCACCCTGCTTACAGTGTGGAGAGCCAGTGCTTGCCGCAAGAGAGAATCACATGGGAGAAGGCAGTTAGAAAGAACTTCATGTGTGCTGCTTTGTTCCTGTTAGACCCCTAAGAGGTTCAAGGACACATGTCTGAGAAGGGAGCTTTGGCAAAGTAGTTAAAGGGAGAAAGCCAGCAAATCTAGCATGGCTCCCCAAGCTAGATTTGCTAGCCATTTAGTCCAGAGCTGGCATCAGGAGCATGAAAGTTTAGCTGGAGATCAGAACATGCCATTGCAGCTATCACTAAAGAGGAGAATTGGAAGCTGGCACAAACCCTGGAGATGCTAAAAAGTCCTTCTCATGTTTGAAAGTGAAATCGTCATGCCTACTTTAAAGTCACAATTCACCTTGTAAACAGGATAACATCATTGCAGCTTGTGATGTCGTCTTTGTCTTTGCACTTGACTAGCATTTTCAAGTGCTGTGTTCCGTGGCCCCTGTTAGCACATAACTGCAATTAGTGAACACTTGTGTTTTACCACCACTCTTGTATCTGTTGCAATCTGATTAGCTCTCCGTGCCAAATCATTTTTGCAAGAATGAGAAGGCGGCAGCTGAATCTAGGCAAATAAATGTATGCAATGAATGCTCCAAACCTGTTTGAAGAGGAGTTGGCACCAACATTTGTTAAACCAGTCTTTATTTCACTTTCATACAAAACTAGTAGATGCTCACTGCTGTACCATGCCGTGTTACCTAAGATTTGCTACTCTCCTTCATATGAGTGTCTTTAAAGAGCATCACACAGCAGACAGTAGCAATCAGCTTTGCCTATAATTTCCTAAGTATTTGTCATTTACTCTTTCACACTAAGCTTCTCTTCTGTTTACATATCTAATGCTGGACATAAGGACAGTTTCTGGAGACAGATTTTTGCAACTGCCATGGTACTTTGTTGAGTCTCCAAACTGCCTGCTGACAGCTGGCAGGTTCCAAGACCCAGGGAGCACTGTGATTGTTGATTCTGTCATTAGCAAGGTGTTCCCTGATTTGGTTCTGATTAGTGCTGATGATTGCTAGGTCCTGCCTGTTACACAGGCTAGAGAACAGATTGCTGTTGCTATTCAGTTACCCATTCCCTGTTGGCAGAACATGAAGCAAAGCAGTGTCCCTCTTCCCAGGCATGTTGAACTCTTCCAAGAAATGAAGCTGATCTGATTTCAGAGTAGAGCTAATGAGAGCATCTTAATGCAAGGAGGTTACAAAGTACTCTCATGAAAGAGGAAAATACTTATGCACAAAATAATTGTTTATGGCTCTTGGCAGGTTTTCTGGTTTAGCAATTACTCTATTCTGTACTGCAGATCCAAGCCTAGCAGGAAGAGATGCTCACCTGGAGCTAAATCTCACACGATACCTGGCATAGCTGCCCTTCCTCAGCTGGTTTTTGCTTACAGCGGCTCCATCTGTTCCCTCCTGTCCTAGTTCTCCAAAAGCCAGTGCTGCTTTGGTCTGGACATCTGGCTTTGGAGTTTATAGTGCACACACATTCCATGTAGCTAGTGTAAAGGAATTGCATCAGACACTGAGCAAGAAAAGATTGTCATTGCAGTGGCTTATTCAACACCCTTCTCATTCTTTCTTCTCTGTGCTTGGGAATTCAGCAATTTCCTGACGTGAAACTCCCTGCAGCATTAGTTTGCAGCTTGTGGCTGTCAGCAAGTAGCTATCTCCCTTCCTAGGTAGATAATTTTGGAGTCTGGCCACTTGTAGCATTGCTTTTTGCTTTGGACTGGAATGGTGTGATTGTCCATTGCTGATCTCCACAGATAACTCTGCTACTTCACCAGCAATAGCTTGTACATGAGTCAGACTTACCCAAACGTTATCAGTTGCACACACCACCAGCACCAGCAGCAATGCAGCTTCCAGACATTCGTGTGCAAGCAAGCTGTGGCTGCTGTGAGCAAGATGTCAGCAGTGTGAGGCTGTGTGTGAAGAGCTGTGCATTGTTCTTGGAGAACAGAGCAAGTGACACCAGTCTGTTGCTGAGATGATGGAGCAAAGGAAAAGCAGATTCTCAAAATAATTTCCGCAGGGTCAGCAGAATTCATCTGACTTATGTAGAAGAGTTACTAGCCTCTCTCTAAAGGTTCATGGGAAAAGCTGAGGCTCCTTTTCTTTTTATCCAGAGAGGATTTGGCTGTTTGGGTTGTTGCAAGGGATCATTTTGCTGTCTTAGACAAAATGCTTATCTGAGTTTTATTTTTTAACAAAAGCTATAAAAGAATGGCCAAGAAATTACATAATCTGGGCAAGCTTTGTGGGGATCATGTCCCATCCCTCCTAGCTGTATAACCAATGGCTTTTTAAATAGCCAGAATACTTAGGCAAGGATCAATTGTAGTCATGTTTAACTGTTTCATGTTTAGATTTGCCAAGACATTGGATTGACCAACCATGTGCCTTTGTTGAAGAAGTCACTAGAACAATTTGTATACCGAGTGAAGGCAATGCTGGCGTTCAACCACTGCCAGGAGGCGTTCTGGGTGGGCATCCTTAAAAATCGGGATCTTCAGGTGAGAATCACTGTCCTGCTTTGGGCAATTAAAACCTGGGAAAGGACAATGCTCGTCTTGCTCAGACAACTTTAATTCTGCCCTGGTGTGCGGGTAGAGCTAAAAGGCCAAATTCAATGTGACCGTATTACAGTCATGTCTAGTGCAGCAGAAAGAAGCGCTTTATTTCAAGATTAAGGGCCTGCATCTCTGGGGGCTTCCTTGCAGCGAGGCTGTCACGCTGAAGTGGTCAGTTTTTATTGCTTGTAACGAATGGGTATGGGGGATCCTTCCTCTGCTCGGTGGCAAGAACTACACGCAAAGAAGGGAAGAGGTAAAGTCACTTGAACACCTCTTCACACACTCCCGTGTGTGGCTTTAACAGAAGCCAGTTCTGGCCGTTTTCTTCATCGTTCACTGTAGAAGCAGGGCAGTCGAAACAAAAACTGCTTTTTACTCAGAAACTGTTTAAGATGAATGCTGTGTTCAGCGTTGGGCCCCTCACTACAAGAGAGACATTGAGGTGCTGGAGCGTGTCCAGAGAAGGGCAACGGAGCTGGGGAAGGGTCTGGAGCACAAGGCTGATGGGGAGCAGCTGAGGGAACTGGGGTTGTGTAGCCTGGAGAAAAGGAGGCTGAGGGGAAACCTCATCGCTCTCTACAACTGCCTGAAAGGAGGGTGTAGAGAGGTGGTGTCGGTCTCTTTTCCCAGGTAACAAGTGATAGGACGAGAGGAAATGGCCTCAAGTTGCCCCAGGGGAGGTTTAGACTGGATATTAGGAAATTTTACTTCACCGAAAGGGTTGTCAAGCATTGGCACAGGCTGCCCAGGGAAGTGGTTGAGTCGCCATCCCTGGAGGTATTTAAAGATGTTTGGATGAGGTGCTTAGGGACATGGTGTAGTGGTGGTCTTGGTAGTGTTAGGTTTACGGTTGGACTCGATGATCTTAAAGGTCTTTTCCAACCTATACAATTCTGTGATTCTGTGAAATGCCGCTTTGTTCCATTCCATCCTAGCATGCTTTGGCTGCTTCGCACACACTCAGTACAGGTCTTTTGCGTTCAACTTAGGGAGAAGAAATTTTGTCTCAGGCCTCTGAAGAGAGGGACTCCGATGAGGAGGACTCCGTGGAAAGCCCTGCTGAGGTACTCCTTCACGGGCGACGCCGCCTGCTGCTTTGAGCCACCTGGCTGAAACTCTTGTTGTAATGCAAAGAAGGCGGGGGGGCAGCTTCGGCTCTGACGGCGGCGTCCCCCACAGGAGCCGAGCGGGAGCGGCACGGACGCCAGCGACGAGGACGGCGCGGCCGGGCCGGGCCTCTCTCCCGCGAAACCCTGAGGCACCGGACGACAGCGGCGGCGGGTGGGGCCGGGGGCGGCTCCCCACGGCGACGCGCAGGCGCAGGCGCACGCGGGGGGGGGGGTGGGGGGGTGGGTGTGCTGCGTAGCCCCGCGCAGGCGCGGTGGGGTGGTGGCGGCGGGGGAGGCCATGTCGGTGCAGGAGGACCCGGTGCAGCGGGAGATCCACCAGGACTGGGCCAACCGCGAGTACATCGAGGTGATCACCAGCTCCATCAAGAAGATTGCGGACTTCCTCAACTCCTTCGGTGAGGGCGCCGGGGCGGCGGCGGGGGGGTTGGTGGCGGGCCGGGGCGGGCGCCCGCGGTCTCTCACTGCCGCCTCCCCGCAGACATGTCGTGCCGGTCCCGGCTGGCCACCCTGAACGAGAAGCTGACGGCGCTCGAGCGCAGGATCGAGTACATCGAGGCCCGGGTGAGCAGCGGGGCGGCGGCGGGGGGGGCTCGGGGGGCCGGGGCCGGCCTTGGCTGAGGCGTTTCCTCTTCCCGGCAGGTCACCAAGGGCGAGACGCTGACGTAGGCCTGGGGCGGCCCCGGGCCCCCCCCCACCCCGCCGGAGCACCGCTGCCCCGCACCATGCTCGGGGCCTGCCGCCACCGCCGCCTCTGCTTGTGTTGCCAATAAACCGCTGTCCTCCTGCCCTGCCTGCTCTCTGCCTGCCTGCCCGGGGCTGGGCCACGGGATGCCCGGCTCCCTGCTGCCGTCTTGGATGTCCAGAGCCTGCCCTGCCACCTGCCTGGCCCACGGGGTTCAGGCCCGCCTTCCTCCCCGCACATGGGGGCTGTGATGGGAGGGGACGTACTCCAGGGGCTGCAGGCCCGGCTGCTGTCAGCTCTGGGAGCCACCTGACCAGCGTGGCTCAACCTTTGAGGTGCTTTGTGCTCCTGCTGGGGTCACAGCGGAAGATCTGGTGATCCCGATGGTTTGGAGGGTGTCTCAATCTGCACATGTGCACACTGTCAGGGCTAGGTGGGGACAGCAGGCTCACCTGTTGTGGTGCACATGCCACAGGAGAGTGCCCTTTGGCACCTAGGAAGAGGTGCTTATCCTCCCTCTAGGGAGGCAAGTGGCAAGGAGAAGGAAATCTCTCTTCCCTTCCCACCACTCCTCTATTTATCTCAGTTTTTCAGTGGGCATCTAGAGCTGCAGACTTACTGCTCATATTTAGCATTTGTTGGGGAGTCCATGGAGTTGGTGTCAGTAAAGGCCATCTTGCTTCCCAGCAGGCTTTAAATGTCTTGGTATATTATTTTCTGACTGGAAGCTATCTTTTTCATGATGGCAATGTGATGTCTGCAGTGTTTACTGGGCACCTTAATGCTTTTCATTATGTTTTTGAGCCTGGCAGGTCTGACGTCAGCTGGTTGCTCCTCAACATAGGTCCTCCTCCAAGCTCACAGTTTTGTTCTCCATAGGAAGCTTTGGGTTATCCATGGTTTGAATAAGTGCTCCTCCAGCCTTTCCGTCAGCTCACCTAGCCAGTTACGCTTTACTGTCAGGTTGGGCTGCATCTGGGAGGCTTGGCTGCTTCTGGTGCGTAGTCCCAGGGGAAATAAGTGCTTCGTACCAACCCTGCAGAGCTTACAGTGGAGTGGAGCAGCTGTGGATCATTCTGCTTTCGCTTGGGGGCGATATCAGATGATGAGAGATGGTGCTGTCATACAAGATTGGTAGGTAGAGGGAAAGCACCTCTCTCTTTCCTCAGAGGCAGTTGCTCTGTGGTCCAAGTACATCAAAAGTACGCTCGGGGCCCATGCACTGCTTATTCTGGATGTGCTGGAGTGGAGTCCTGAGATTTCCATCCTTGGACATAACTAGATACTTGTCTGGACATGGTCCTGAACAGCTTGATCTGACTTTAAAGTTAGCCCTGCTTTGAATGCGGGGGTAGGGTGAGCTGGAGACCACCAGAGGTCCCTGCCTAAATTATCCTAGGATTCTTTACCCGAATACTGAATGGGAGACAGTGGGTACCACAGACATCCCTGGGACTGGGGCTGTACCAGGCTGACCTCTGCTTGAGATCCATTGCTTGTTCCTGTTCCCAGCAAGTAGTGTGGAGTGTCTCTCGGATCCCTTCCTGATATCCTGACGGGCTGTTGTAGTGGTTCCCCCTTATTCCTCTGACCCCAGGGTTTCTCCCAGGAGTAGGTGTTGCACACAGTCAGTGTGGCCAAAGCAGTTTTGTTGTAGGGATCTGTCTTCTGGAGGGTACTGGTCCTCCCAGGACACGTGCTCTCACAGAGCTTGAGCACTGTGGGATCGGGGTATCTGGTTCATTTCCCAGCAGGGATGCTGGGCAGCTCACTGTGGTACAGAGTGCTGCCCTTTTTCTTTTGCTTCCAGGGAGTCTCAGTAGTTCCCGAGGCCTCTGCAAGACCAGGCTTTCTGGTTTGGGTGCTGCTTATTCCAGGCCATCTCTGGGAGGTGGAGAAGCCTCCTGGTCCTCGGGCTGATACTGCTGCTTCCAAGCAGCTGCTGCAGTGTGCAGCCTTGTAGTAGATGGAGCTTTGATATATTTGAAGCATTTGGATTGTTATAAAGACTGGAGAATTCTGCTTGCCTTTTTTCTTTTATTGTGTCTTTTTTGGGATATGGTGCCCCAGGAACCCACATTAAACTTTTCTGGAGTGGATTTGTGTATTCTAAATCAGGAGATTGATTTATGTGCCATGATAGCGTTGCTGTTCTCCCCACCGCACATTTAACATAGCAGGAGATGACAATGTGCTCTGTGTCCTCAAAGCATGCTTTCCTCTTGTCCTGAGGGAGCCGGGTGCTCAGGCACCCTTGCAGCTCTAGTTATTGGTAGCCAAGACCTTTTCCCAGAGCCTGAACTGGAGAGCAAGCTGTTTTTAAGCCTCTTACGAAGGTGCCGGAATGGAGCAGATTCATTAGAGCCTGAGCCACATGTGTAGCTTGAGAAAGGTTTGCACTCTCAAATGGTAAACAGTGGGTTTTTAGTGCTCGCTGCCTGCTGCACAGGCAGCCAGACTTTACGGAGTGATCGGAGCAATCCTGCAATCCTCGTTTGAGTTGACAGTTCCAAGGTTTGGGAATGAGTGGTAGTACTGAATTTTGATCTTGGGCCGGAGATGAGGTAATACTGTGGTGGCATCACCATTTTTCTGGTGTCAGCAGAAGAGGGAGATAGAGCTTGAATTCAAGCTTTGCATACCCTGTAAAGGTGGTAGCGTCTGATCCAAAGCACGTATTTTAAGATGAATGGATCGGACCAGACTTTGCAAATAATTCTAGCTTCTAGTAGATAACCTTTGGGCTCTCTAGATACCTACTGCTAGCAGAGCCTTGATTTTAGGAAACGGCTTTAAAGTCAAATGTACCTTCATCCCTTCTATGTTGCAGGTGATTGAACCTGATAATAATTCAGTGACTGAGGGGATCTCAAGAGAGAAATGTGTTAGGACACAGTTGAGTTGTTGAGGGAGAGCTGCACTTTGTCCCTAATAGCTTTGCAAAGCTGGACCTTTCTTTAAAGATCCCAGAAGATACCGTGTCTGCTTGCATTTTGGTGCCAAGGCGCTGACAGCAGCGGAAGTCACCTCGAGTAGTTGTCTCTCAAAGAGAAGCCTGGCCCTGCCTGCCTGTGATTGCCTGCTGATCACGCCAGGTCAATGAGCTGGGAAAGTCACGGGCGTATGGAAGGTCCCCAGATTCACTGAGATTGTGTCCAGTTTCCAAAAAGCTGCTAGCAGTATTGCTCTGAACTCTGCAGAGCATCAGGACCTGGGACTTGGTCCTAGTGCACATAAAAGCTTTAGGGTGGATGCACCATCAGCTTACCTTTCCCTTCACCGTTCCTCTCTCCCCCCGCAGTCTGACACGTCCTTGTGCATTTTCACTTTATATCACAGAAAGGTGAAGCCAGTAGTTGACAGAGCCCTCTTTTTGGAGAGGGGAGGATTCCCATTGGGTACATCCCGGAGCAAAATTTTGAGAATAATATCCTGGGGAAACAATGGATAGATCAACCTCGGAGTCCTGCCGACAGCTCACCTTGACTGACTTGCGTTCACAGGAGATCTATGTGCCTGTACCTCTGTAGGTACAGAAGGAGCACCCCCAGGAAATCTCCAGGGGAGACCTTATCTGATATTTAGCCTGACTTAAAAAGCTGGATGTGCATTGTGGGTTCTGCCTTTGGCTCTTGTGGCAGAGGAGGGCAGAAATGCCGTGGGAGCTGAGGCTGGGTTAAACATTGCTTTTAACGCAAGCGAAAGGAACTGCAGGAGGGCTCTCTTGCAGTAAAATACTGCTTGCACGTGGGAGAAACGGGTGTGAGAAGTGGATTTACATGACCTCTTGGAGGCCGTTCTCCCCGTCTCTGCTGCTGGTGTCTCTACTAACCCTCACCGTTTCCCCTCACAAAATGGTAATGCAGTACCTGCTTTGGCTGCCCTAGCTCCACTAAAGTCCTCCACAAAAGGTGGGGATTGAATATTGACAGCTTCTGTGATGCCTGCGTGCTCAAAAGTGCTGAGGAAGGGGGCTGTATCAAGAGGGAGGATCAGCTGGAGCAGCAAATGGTCCCTCGGGCTCCCTGTGCTTACTGGGGAGCGTGCGCTCTCCCCTGCCTGCGGCTCTGCGTCCGCGAGGCCCTTCAGCCCTACTGCAAGGCCAGAAGAATGGAGGTGGGAAGGGACCCCGGGGAACTGAGAGGACAAGGAAGAAGAGAGATGCTGATTTTGAGCAGGTTTTGTTGCAGGTTGCTCCTGGAGGACTGGTCAGGGCAGTAGGTGGGGCGAGTGCCCTCAGACCCCACGTTGATCCCCCATGCTTGCTGCAGGACTTGTTGCCTCAACCAGGCCAGCAGCTGGGTGCAGTTCACTTCTCCCCACTTCTCTAGGAGCCAGCAGCCCCTTCCTCAGATCCCTGGCCCCCCGAGCCTTCCCCTTGCTCCTTTGCAGCCATCTGAGAGCAGGGCAAATATTTTTGTATTAATAACAATGGAATTGCACTAATGACATGAATATAGACATGATGAAACACACGTTCTTCAAAATCACTCATTCTTCAGCCTCATGAGCTGCTGGTAACAGCACCCGAGGAGGTCGGTAATTCTCCAGAAAGCAATACGTGCTGGTGTACACCTTCAATTTATTTAGCCTGCTCAGGCAGAAGAATCATGCAAAAGCCAAGGGAATATGCCAGGCCTCTCTCTCCCACCCCTGGCCAGTCCCTTGTTTTTTCATTAACTGGCAAGAAAAGTGATTCTTGGGCCGCTGACTATGTGCTAACTCGTGCACGAACAGGCTGAGGCCGAACACGTCGCACAAAGGCAGCTGCAACAAGGGAGACCTCCTTCGATCTCGGGTGGTGGGGCTGCCCGCTTCTTGCTGGCCCTGAAATCCCTTGGCTGTGGATTCCTGTTGTTCTGGGGGCCTGTGAGCTCCTCGCTGCCCCTGTGACAGTGCCTGGAAAACAGGGCAGAGCTGTGGGCTCAGCCCCAGGTGAGACCGTGTCCCAGCCCTTGGACAGAGCTGCCTGAAGGGACGTGCTCCCCTCCCCGGGAGCGCAGCTCCCCCGGCTGTGCTCCAGCCGCTCTCCACGAGTGCCCTGAGAGCTGTTCCCATGCAGCCTCGGTCTGGCCGTGAGGTCACAGTGGGTCTGGGAGGTCACAGAGCCCCACGTGCTGCGCCAGCCATAAGCACTGACCGCTCAGCCCCGGGCCCCGACTGCAGCAGCAGCGGCGACAGCAGCAGCAGCAGCAGCAGCAGCATCATGTGAGCACAGGGGGCCATGGCCACCGCCTGCCGCCTCCTCCTTGTCCTCCTCCTCCTGGTGGCCCTGCATGCCAGGGCTGCCTGGGCTGCTTCATGGCGAGTGCGGCGAGCAGGTAGGTGGGCGGTGCTGGTGCAGCCTTTCACGGGCCAGCGGGCTCTTCTCACCAAGAAGCGTGGATGATGGGTTTTTTCGCCCAGTGCTTTAGCAATGGTTTCCTCTGTGCGCTTGAGAGCTCTCCCGGTAAGAAAGCTCCGAGGGCTGTACGTTGGTCCATCTGCTCCTTGAAGGGTGTTGCACATGGCCTGGGAAGTGTTTGGAGAGCTGCAAGGAGCCAGCCAAGAGGTCACTAGGCCCCTCTGCTGTTCACAAAATTGGTGCTGTGGATCGCAGGGGCACGGTAGAGCACACAGGGGAATTAGCCCGTGCTTGCATTGCTCTTACGTGCCATCCTGGGTTTCACCCACAGGCATGGGACCCTAGGCTAGACCGACCTTTGCTTTGATGCAAGCCTCCTGTTGAGAGAGCAGCAGGACTGGAGTCTTCCCCCCCGCCACCATTTGTCATGGACTCGCTGATAGCATTCAGGTGACCTAACACCTCAGCTACTTAGCTGGTGTGCCTGCACAAACATTGGTAGGCTTTTACTATAAGGCCATGGTCTCCCCCTAAGACAGATACATAAAACAATCATAAGGTTTGCACCCGAGGAGGGGCTCAGTGAGCACAAAGGAGGGATGAAACAACCATGCTGAATGTAGGTATTTGTCTTGTAGGTGTCTAATGTTAAATTACATGAATCCTGGGCACTGTATAATCATCCCTTGGCTTCTGTTTCTCTAGGAATTAAAAAGGAAATGGAAATGAAAGAAAATAAATGCATGCACACAGTGCAGGCCTTCTTCAAGGTACAAATGCCCCAACAGCCTCCATGGCTTCATTAGGCATGTGGAACTGCACTTCTCCAGTTATGGGATGTCCCCGAGACTACAGCTGCCAAATCAGACCTCTGCAGTGTTTCCCCACTTGAAAAGTAGGAGAGCATTATCAAAACCAGTGGCTTGTCAGTGGCAAGCCTCAAGATCCAGGCTCATCCGATGCATGGCAAGGCTGTGCCTCGCTGCCTGGTAGTGCACTGGAGCATGGTTCAGGCTTCCTTAGCTCCCATCTTCTGTTTGCTAAAGCTCAGCTACAAAAGCTACTACTGTAAATATGAAAAGATTTTTAAAATATTCCATGCCAGTGCATGTCAGACATTTCACAGCCAACCCAGAAGTGCTGCATCAATACCAGCTCTATATTTAGTGATGACTGCAGAAACTGGATTGGAAGAGCTCAGCTCTCTTCCTCTACCCGACCTACATTAGTACCACCAATCCCTCAGCTAGGAGAAACTCTTAAGGAGTGGATCACTGTGTCTCGGTGCCCATGTCTCTGTGGGAATGAGGATTACACACTGGCTGTCTTTGAGTGCTGTGCATGCCTTTGAACAGTGTTTAATTAGTCCACTGTCAGGGAAACAAAGAGATTAAACAGTCCATGAATCTGCTTTGCTACAGTAGTTGCTCCTTTCCTGTATGATCGCACACAAATACTACCACATCTCCTGATCCAGAACCCTGACCAAACCCCAAGTGCCAAAAACACAGGCCTTTTTTGTTTTAGAGACTGGTCAGGGAAAGAAATAGCTCATATGGCAAGTACCAGATCCAGGTCCACTTTCCCTCCTTTCTAAACCAGACTGGATTTGCATTTCAGACAAATGCTTCAAGTATAAGAGAAGCAGAAACTCAAATCTAGTAGCAACTGCCTTAGTCAGCTGGGGTTTGTGACCTGGAAGGTTGTGCATCTGGAGGTGCTGTGACATTCAGGTTAGCACTGCCACCTTTGTGTCTCTGGCCTTTAAGAGAGACTACCATTTAAGCTGCTGTGTTTCTGCGCTAAGAAACCCAGCGCATTTCCACAAGAAGTCTGAGCTGTGAAATGACATTTTTGCTTTGCAGGTCAGTAGTCTGACCTGGCCGCCAGTTCTCCTTTATTCCCACCGTGCACAGAAAGCCAGAAAAGCCGGAGCTGCTCAGTTTATAGCACAGCAGCAAAAGAGCCCGTCATCGCTGGGAAGTGCCTGCTCCGGCAGACTGCAGCCGCAGCCCCTGCGGCAGGCTGGGACACCCTGTGCCTGCAAAGGCCTGCAGAGCTGAGCAGCAGCAGAGCCAAGTAAAACTAAAAAACACGCCTGGAGAGGAATATGGAGGGCAGGGTGGAAGCAAGGTTGCTGGCAAGGGCCTCCTGCACCCTGTCCCCATGGCCAGGGACAAGGCCACACGGTGGCAGCCTTTCTGCACAAATCCTTCAGCACACACTGACGGACCTTCAGGGAGTTCAGCCGTGCTGGCGGGCTGGTGGCCTTCTCCCTAACTTCTGACCCCACAAGAGGGTGGCTGTTGAAATGTTGATCACTTGTAGAGGGAAAAAAGGAATACCTTCTGGGGAGTTGCAGAAACTTGGAGCATTTGGCCTTTGCCAAACTGGGAGCTGCATTTGCAAGAGTAGCCACAGCCACCTTCTGAGCAGCACAAAATAATCAGGGTCATGTCCGTATGCCTGTGACACACCTCAGCAATGCGCACTGTGGCGTAACAAAGCTGCTGGTGGCTCAATAGCTGCTCCACACGGTTCCAGACCTGCCGTAGCAAAATCTGATGCTCATTTATTTCAAGGTCTGTATGCACTCGGCTTGCCAGCAAAGGCACAGGACAGCTGCTTAAGATCTTAACACCTGGCCAAAAATATGAAAAATTGTGAGACTCGAGAATCTGCTATTAGCAATATTTTCATTGGTAATAAGGAGAAACAAAGAAGAACATTTCTCTGGAGTCTGTCAATAGGATCTGCAACATGCACTATTTTCATCTTGTGCATCTTCAGCCTCTATCACCACTGTCTTAGTAGTGATTAGAAACTGGAGATTTTTGATGTAAATAATAACATTTTACTTTAAGAATATGGCTATAGCACCCTGATCCACTTTCTACAACACATCATATTAGAAAGTTTCTAATGAATTTGAAGAAAATATAATTTTGGCTAGAAGTAAAAGTTTAAGGAAACAATAAGAAAAAACAGGCATAGAGGTGAATGTAGTGTTCTCCTTGGTTCTTGATGGGGTTTAGGAGATATGCTAAAAGATCCCTACAGAACAAGAAATTCCTGTTTCTAGATAAAATTAAATAAAACTAGGCCTAGTTCTTAAATTTAACAGGCTTTAGCAAAAATTTTATGGTGTTAGTTTGAAATATTAATAGAATGAATTAGTTATTATGGCAAGTAATTCCACAGAAGGGTACAGAATGAGAAAAAAAATCTCCAAAAGGTCTCAGTAAGGTACAATGTGATCCACTCTCCCATATTCCGCAAAAACGTTCATGGCTAAACCTCAGAATTCCTCTCAGCTCAGCCAAAGGCAAGTGACTGCTTTCTCATGATCTCCCAGCATAAAAAGGTGTTATTAGTTCAGTGATAGTCTGGAGGGTTAGAGGGGTGGGTTGTACTTCTTACTTGTTGCTTTTCTCTTCTCTGTCAAAGGTGTTTAAAAACAGAAAGGTGTTAGTAAACTAGCTGTAGACTGCAAAATGCAGCTGACATTGAAGCATAATCCCTCAGTTATTCGTACTTTGCAGTCTCACAACAATTGTTTAAGCAGACTTTATTTAAAGAAAAAAAGTAGCAACTACGTAGATGCACAGAAGGGACTAATTTAACCAACCCGGTGGATAAAAGGGTAGGGCAAGAGGTGTCATGGGAGTGACAACAGAAATGGGATGACTAAATGGGTAATTACTACTCTGAGTATGTACCATCACTGGGCCTCTCCTGCACTCACTTAGGAGTATTTCTACATTTCTCAAGCAACCTGCCTGTGTGACAAATCTGTGCACACACACTGTACCCAATTAGTGTCAAGCATAAGAGCTCCTCAGCGTGTGTCTTGTGTCTCTAAGCCCCTCCTGGAAGCCATTTTTCCAGCATACAAAGAGTAAGTCACCATTCTCTTAACTCTCTCAGAGGACAGTTCCCAAATAAGGGCAAAATAAACACATGTAATACATGACAAAGCATTCTAAGTAATTAGATAATATTCTCCCAGCAGAAGTAGCTTATTTGCTTGAAGTGTTAAACATTACATGTAATTACATATGTCAGGGTAGGTGAGACAAGGCACTTGAACAGGCACTTGTGGAAAACTAGTGAAACACCCTGCTTAAAAAAACCAACCAACTAAACAAAGAAAAAACAACTGGAAAAGAAAAAAGTCAATGCATACCTACTACAGGAATTATAAATTACTTTCTCTATCTGTGTCCCAGCCTCTCCAGAAACCTGAAGGAGAGGAGAGCAGAGGGAGGGTACACAACCTGCTCTGCACACCCCCTCCTCGGGCACCAACTGCACCAGGGTGAAACGGTTAGCTTCATTTGACAAATGACTTAACATGACCACACCTTGTATAATCGATAGACACACTGTGCTATTGGAATGTCCCTAGGAGCCTCCTATGACACCAGCTATCGCTCTTCACACACGTTTTCAATTGACCAAACATCATGCTTAGACAGAGGCAATGCTTGCTGAGAAAAAGGAACTCTTACACCAGGGTGTAACACAAATCCTACTGAAATGAAGCCAAACCCAGAACTGTATTTTAGTCCAGCAACTGAAAGGTTGGGTTAGCTCTGGGCAGGCCTAGAAGGAGCTCCAGAGGCCATGGGAGCTGGGGTGCTTCCTTAGGTGAGCATACTAGGGGCCAAAGGCAAGAGACTGGCCTAAGAAAGGCTTAATTAATTAGTTAATTATCTGGCCAGGGGCAACTGTAGTGGGAAACACCAAGGTGAAAATGCCTGTTTCAGTGTAGCTGGTGCATGTGAGGTGCTGAGCCTCTGGGCTGGGCTTCCTTTTCCTGCCCTTGGGCACAGGAGAGGTCTCCCCCCTCTCTTCCCCACTCTCTTGCTGCCTTCTACCAAAAGCTGGCTGGGTCAGAAACCATCGTCTGCTAGTGAAGGAGCAGCTCCCCAACAGAAAACAGCTCTGGGGTGGCTTCAGTTTAATGTTGTGCTGGAGACGTTATGTGCATGAGAGGTGGACGAGAAGGGCTCAGAGGAGAGCACCAATGGGCGTACTGCAGGTGTAGGACAAGCAAAGAGGGATGTTTTGTTTCAGGTTATTCTAAGAGAGGCAGTGAGGATTACGAGGAAACCATTTATATCTCTTTCTCCTGCCAGAAACCAGAGCATTAAACTCATAATCAAAGAAAATTGGTACTGTGAGTGGCTGAGAGTGGGTAACTCTTGGCCTACACAGCACAAGAGAGCCAGACCACATGGGTGCTGCACAGCCAGGCAGTGAGGACACGAGTGGTCGCTAGCATGTGGGAAATTGCCTGTGGACAACTCAAGGATCTGAAAGACCTTTGTTTTTCAGGACTGTCCATCCTGATCTCTGATATTTGCTATTATCAGAACTCAAGAGGCCATTGGTAGAGTTACTAATAGCAAAACAGATTGCTGCAAAAGGGCAAAGAGAAACCCTGCTGTTTACCCCCATTCCCTCGGGCTAATCAGAGACCGGAGGCTGGATCCAGCTTGGGCTGCTCCTTGTTGCTTTCTAAGAGCAAGCAGACAATGCACTGGGAATGACATTTAACCGTATAACAAATGGAGGCTTTGCACCCACTCACTTATTATATGCCTTGCTGGAAAAGCACACCTAATTTGATAAAAATCTAACTTCCAGCTATGAAATCCAGAGAACTTTTGTACCTGGCAAAGGTTCAGGTGGAAATCTATCACGGTGCATGACGAGACCTGAGAAACCCCTGATCATAGTGAAAGTAAACGCTAGGCTGTGGAGGTTCACTTAGGAAATACAAATATTTTCTTTGCCAAAACTGACTTCGGTGTTGGGATTCCTGTCTGATACTAAACCGATAAGTTTAGGATTAAGCATGCCCAGGGGCTGAGGGCTGGCCCAAGCAGGGTGGACTGCTGGGAGTAAATGGCCAGCACTGCTCCTCACAACCTGGCTTGCTCCCGGCAATCAGTACAGGCTGCTCTGCCTCATTCATACCCCAAGCACCTGCAAACACAGCAGGAGATCGTGCTGTTTTCAAGCTTATCACCTGGTCAGGGTGGTGTAAAGTCCTTTTCTCCAGAGGGGTAGCTGTGCCTCTTACCTACGCAGGAGCCCTCAGCAACTTCATGTGCAGATTAAACAGCAGAGGAAGATTTTGAGCACGGTTCAGCCTGTCACGTCTTGGTGAGTGCATCCGTAACCCAGAGGTGGCTCTGGCTTTGTATTTTCAGCACACTCTCTGGCTGCTGGAGACAGGCGTGATGGATGGTTTCCCTTCTCTGTCAGTGGCATGGCTGCTCCATCACAGGACACCGCAGCCCTGGGGCACAGGGACATGGGCAGTGCGCCTGCCTCAGGGATGATGGCAGGGGCCCTTCATGGGCCCCCCAGCCCAGAAGGCTGGACCTGACCCCCATGCTGGCAATGTCCCATTCCTGATGAGAGTGTGGTATGAAAACCACCTGTCTCCTTGCTCCCTGCATGGGCGTTCCCCCCTGTGCCTCCCTCCCTGAGCCTGGGGATGCTCTGGGCAGCATGCCTGGGCCTCCAAACAGCCATCATGGCGTCCCTGCTCGGCTTTATGGGAGCCCAGGGCCTTTCCCCTCAAAGAGGGATCCCCGCGCCCCCAGACACCCTCTCGTGTCCCAGACAAGCCAAACAAGCGGGCCCGGGCCTCCAGCCCGAGCACAGGCTGTGCTGGCGCAGCCGTGGGCAGGGGTGGGGGGTCCCGGTTGGTCAGGGCCGCTGAGGCCCATCGGTGCCTGAGACAGGCCGGGAGGCCGCCCAGCACTTCTCCCCCACGCCGGTGGGGTCGGCCCTTGGCTGCCTTCCCCAGAGCTCGGGGACGTGTAAAACACATGGCTCCTCCCGCCACGCCTGGAGAGTGACTGCTGTCGGCTGGAGGATGACTCGGAGCCGCCGCTGCTCTCGCCGTGAGTCAGGGCAAGCCACGTGAGGCCCCAGCGCCGGCCCCGACGCCTGCCCGCCCGCCTGCCATCGCGTGCTGGGGCCAGTGCCGCGCACGCCTTGCCCCGGGATCCTGACCAGCACGGCCCTGCAGGTAAGTGCCGGGCAGGGGTTCGGGAGCTTCTTGCGACTGAGACCGAGGGTGTTTCGGGGTTGTGTCCTGGCTTGTGGTACACGGCTGGATTGTTGATTACTCCCTGAGGCATCACGACACTGTACGAGGGGTCGTGGTGCTGTGGAGGCAAGGCACAGGACTTCCGCATGACCTCTATGTCTTCCTGACTGGACTTCCACATCTTTTAATTTTTTTTTTTTCCCTATAAAATTCTTGTGGCAACCCCCCCATTTTATGTGTAGAGGAAGATTTGTTTGCCTTAACTTTACTCAGACTACAAACATGAGCTCTTCTGGCTTCTGATGAGCTCATTTTCTTCCCTTCAGAGCTTTCCAACAACCACACGGAGGAGCACACGGCACATAAGGAGAAATAACAAACCAGGTGATTTCAAATGGTGTATGTAAAGGCATACGGGAGCGCTGCCATTGTTTTACTAGTGTGGCTGGAAAACAGGCAGCAAACCACCCCGTGTTTGTGGGTGTAGGGCTGGCCGCAGCGTGGCCACCATGTCCGGGCTTGCTGTGAGAGCTGGGAGAGGAAGGAAGCGCTGGTGCTGCGGCAAGAGGCAGACGGTCTGTGCCCACTCCCCACTGACCCCCCTGGGGATGGTCACACCAAGCGTGGGGAGCTGCCCTCCTCATGGTGACATGCACTCGCTGGGTCTCTCCACCTGTCTGTGTTCAAGGACGCCATAAAGAGCGAAAAGTCTTTGAGTTTTGCTCCTTCTCTGTCACAATTCAACAGTATTTGACAACAGGAAGGCAAGCAGACAAATAGCAGAATTATCTCACTGGCGGCATTGCCTGAGGAAACTTGAGTAGGAACAGTTTCAAACTGAGCCGGCATGGATCAGTTTTTGTTGTCTCACTGGAAGAAACTACCAGCTTTCACCGTGGCCACAGCCCTCCAGGACATCTTCCAGTGGAACTAACCACTAGGACCAACCCAAGACTTGCAGGTGTGCTTTATGAAGTTGGTTGGTTTTGTTTGGTTTGGTTTGAGAGAAGGGCAGGGAGGGACTTAATGTTTATGTTTAAAATAACATGTAGCAAGATTTGGTGTCAGCATGTAACTTAAAATGAAAGGTTAAAGTAGTTTCAAAGGGAAGAGGTTTAGGATTGTCTGTTTTTTGTCTTGAAGTCAAAACAACCTTATCTTACTTTATTTACATTTTTTGCTATGCCATTGAACAATTTCACTCAGATATATTTCAGCAGCTAAGCAAAAAGTTGAGTGTATGGCAGTTATTAGTCTCACTTTCTAAACAACTAGGAGAAGTCTGACTCTGCACACATATTTTATTCTAATGTGTTAAAAAGACCTCACTGCAATTAAGTTCTGATTTACTGTGGGGAAAGCAAGATGAGGTCTGTTGTTCACATCATTCCCCAATGAGCTCATGGCCAGGCTGAAATGCCAGTATATCATCATCCTTCTCTTATTATGAGGTATAATCAACTAAATCACTTTTAAAACATACCGTAATTAAATGCCTATACTTATCCTTTGTTTAGATCTGATTTTCTTTCCAGGAGAGCCACAGGGGAATTAATTGTCCATAGTCTAACAGAAATTAGGTGCCTAACTTCCTTAGTTATGTAAAGCTTGGTGACTGACTGGGCTTAGCTGTGCTGGAGGCACAGAAAGGGAGACGGCAGACACTGGCTGCTCCTGGATCCTCTTGTGGCATCCAGGTCTTATCAGAGCGGGATGCGTAAGTGCATTAGGCAAATATGTTTCTGTTGCTGGTACGGCTGAGCAGTCCGGTCATTTGGGCCAGCAAACGAACAGCTTTAAGGTAAATCAGTCTGATAGCAGATGAGGTTGACAGTGTCTCCTCTGCCTTCCGTGTTGTATCTGCTCTTCCTTTGTGCGTGCTGGGACAGATCTGCTAGTGCCTACCTGCTCGCTTTGTCTTTGGGATGACGCAAAGCCGGCATAAGGCAGCTGCTGTGACAGGTTCATGTCACAGGAAGAGCAATGTGCCTCAAATGTGCTGTGAAAGTGGCCTTCACTGGGTATTAGGAGCCCCAAAGACAAACCTCCTGAATTTCACTCAACAGTAAAGTCTGTGGATATTTATAAATATTTTTGTGAAAAGGAAAATAAATGTTTATATTTAAAGTAATTTTGTTCCTTTAGGCCTGGTATTTCAACTGTGCAGTCCACAAAGATGTCTAAAGGATTTAACTTACAAAAGCAAACACTTGCAAGGTTTAAGCTGAGCCTATTCTTTCTTGCCTATTTAGGAAGGCAAGAAAGATACTGAAAATGCTGAAAACCATAGCTGGAGATACATAACTGCACAGAAATTACGTTTGTTATTGTGCGGCCGAGAACAAGTTTATCCAGGGTGTGGTATGCTGGTTCCTGTATTTCAGCATCAGCTGGTGCTTACCCGGGCAGAGAGGACAGATGCGTTTCTTGCATTGCCTGTTGGGTGCTCACGGTCTCACATTGCCAGCAACTGTCACACAGCGCTGCTGCCACAGCTACAGCAGTAAAGGCTGTAAGTCAGGCAAGGTTTGTGGGAGAGGTAAAAACTTTTGTTAGAGTAATTGATAGAGTTCAAAGCTTGTTTGTCCAAAAGCTTGCCAGTTTCCGGGTGGTTAAATAAAAGGTATTATCTGCCATTGTAGATGTCTTGCATAGACTCATCGTTGGGAATAATTTCAAAGTGTTCTTAAAATATTAAATTATATTTTTTTCTCACAATACACCTAGGAGGTAGGTAAGCAGTTTTCTGGGTTTAGCCTTTAAAAGTGATTAAAGAGGTTATGTAATTTTCTCAGAGCCGAACAGCAAACCAGTGGCTAAAAAGAGTTTCAAACTAAGGACCTCATCACTTGAAGAACACTTGCAGCCTAGGAAAGGAGAAAGGCCCCAGAATCACCAACATAACAGAAATGTGGGACCTCAACCCTGGTTCCAAAGGAGGGATGGATTTTGCAGCTACTTTGGAGTCTGTTTGTGTCTGATTTCCTCTATGTGAGAACTGACACACTAAAAGGCTGTTCTGTTTCCAGAACAAAGATGGTTTTGCTTGTGTGTTATACTATCCTTCTGAAGATATTAACTGGACCTGTTTTGGATTTATATTAGAATATTTTTTGGACTGATATGATGGTCTCTAGAGAACTGAAACTGCCTGTAGGAAAAGAAACAGTTTTCCATGTGGAAAATTTAAAGGAAATACTTAGTTTTGAAACTGCTTGATTGAAACTGTTTTGTTGAATGGACCCAAAAGCCATATTGTAAGAAAACCTGTGGGGTGTATAAACTCTTTTCCTATTGCACCCTGCACAGTAGAAACTGTACTTCAGGCTCCCCAAAAATCTTCTTTTCCATCTCTCAATACAATAGTGTTTTAGTTGAAATGCTGCATGAGGGGAGATGCAGTCAGTGCAGGATGCCTGGGCCACAGCAGGCATCTGTACAGAACCACGACCACCACAAAAAATGCGTCATCAGACTAAAACAGCCTCAAAACAAAATTTCTGGGGCAAGTTTAGCAAAACAAAAGGAAACACTGGATTTTCGGGATGTCAGAATGTTTTGTTTCCATGGCAAATACCAGTAAGAAATCTGGGATTGACACGTAAAAATTTTTAATTCATAAACCTAAAGTTAGTGGTAATTTCCTTCTCTTGATGACTTGGGAAGAACAGACGTTGAAGTGTCAAAGTCTTCTGTGAGACAAGGATTCCAGATCTTGCGGGGCTCTCCTATGAACTCTCTCTACTATTCTCCCCGATGGGTACATTTTAAGTGTAAGGCTATCAAAGGTACAGAATAATTGTTCTGTTTTGTGAGTGGAACAGGGCCTATTAAGTTACTCACATCTGTGGTAAATAGTTAATTAGACACCTTGGTAGTTGTAAAAAAACAACGATGTGAATGATCAAGTTGGACTTCTTTTTGTTTTACTCATGATGACCAGACTTCTGTTCTTTCTTAATAACCAAAGGCCAGCCCAGCAAGACTGACTCAGAGGAGTCGAGAATGGGTCCCAGGAGGGTAAATGAATCATGATGTGAAACTGCCATTGCAACAGAGAAGTGATTTCAAAACTAAAGTGCCTAGAGATAGACGCCATGCTTGCAAAAAATCAAGTGTAAGACAGAAAAATAGAGGTGGTCAGACTGATCTGTTCCTAAATATGCTTTTTATCCCCTTTCGAACAGGTACAGCAATGGAGAACTTGAATGTCCCATTCCCAGATCTTACTGAAGAACAGCAAGGTAAGGGTATCACACAAAAATCAAAGCTTCGGCTCGCTCACACTACGCAACACTGTTTGCTAGAGTGGTCTTGAGTCAATGAAACTTGTTTCCTCTGAAAACACGCTCCATCCATCTCCTTGCTTGTAAAAGGAAGACCAGCAGTCAGTTCCCACCTCTTCCACAGGCTTCTCATCAGGCCTTGGGCATGTGCTTGTGGGAATTTAGATGCATGAAGGAGATTTTGCTGTGCATTAAATGCCTAACGAGCTATATCAATACCTTGGTATCCAGCCCTTTGTGTCTTTGTGCCTGTCTGTAAAATGGCATGGTCAGAATAAGCACCCATTAAATAGCTAGGAATACTTACCCTGCTTCTTTAACCGAGAGAGTAGCATCACAGAGACATGGGTAATTTGTATGGACTACTGACATTTTTCGACTGCTTTCTGGCAGACTGCGTGCTTTATACAATACAGCACTACTCCCTTTCCTATATGCTAACATGCTGCAGAGTCTGATGTCTGTCACCACACCTTCACTGAGCTCCACAGGAACACTACCATGCAACCCACCTCTACTGCTTGCACAGTGATTTGCTTGTTTTTCTTCCCAGACATTTTCCAGAGGGTTTTTAGTGCTGATGCCAGTTACTTGGAGAATCATGAGAAAATGAACCAGTCCTTCTGGGAATCACTTGTAAAATGTTTAGCCACCACTGACCCACCTATCCTGAATACTGAAGAAAAGAACAGTGTAAGTTACTAAAGAAACATGCATCCTTTTAAGACATTGCTATACAGATACTTTTATACTTCTCTGATACGCTTTGGGGAGAGAAAACATACAGTCCAATTATCTGATATGCTAAAACATACCTAAAACATGCTAAATGCTGTAAAAAGACACTTAGATAAATGAGACTCAGGCCCCTGCTTTTTACTTCGTTGTTCTCCATGTGAAAAAATAACTGGCTTTGTATAAATTCCTCAGGATCAGTTCAGCTCACTAATGTCTAGGCAGGACCACTGTAATGTCTAGGCAGGACCACTGTTAGTGACATTTTGCTGTAAGATGCTGCAGAGATTCCATGTCCATTTCCAGACCCTCTAACTATATTTCTCCAGCTCTTTAAATAGTTAACTATTACACACCGTGTTTTTTTTCCTCAGTTGACTGCTCTCCTTTGAGTTGCTGAATGGACTTTACATTCTCTTCCCATCTTTGGCATTACTCTTTGTCCCCGATTTCCCCCTTGTATAGTAGGGGCAGGGGATTACATCGCCCACAGATTGGGTGAGATATATTCATTTGTATAGCAGGCTATGTTTTTACAGGCTACATTTTATTGGAGGGACTGTTTGCTATTTACTTACCTTTCTTTCAGCTCCTCAACAGCTGTAATGTCCTGCCTGGAGGCTGTGCAGCCTGCCTGAAGACCATAGAGGAGAAAGGAGTCAGGGCAATGGCTGTTCTTTACCTCTTGCTGAAGACAACCAACCCATCTGGATATAGGCAGCTGCCCAGCTCCAAGGGAAAGGGTGAGTCCTACCTGGCTGCTCGTCAGCTGTTTTGTTAAAATTACTGCAGTGCCAGTGGGACTTGACACCAGTTTGAAAACTCTGATATATGCTTGGAAGTGATTATTAGTGAACAACTAAAATGTGTAGAAATACTGCTTAGAAAAGTCAGTTAGGTATGGTGATAATGGGAACCAAAGATAGTATTTTACTTTAGTTTGACTTGGCTTCTTTTGGGGGAAAAAAAGCTTGTGTGTTTAGGGAGAGAGGATGTCCTGGGATGATGATGCCAAATAAATTTCTTGGACTTAAAGTGGTGCCCCAGTTTTTCCTATCTATCTGGATTCATGACACCCAGGACACTTCTTTGCATGGACCTCTCTGAGCTCTCATAGTGGTAAGAAATCCGAGCTGAGCCACTGAAAATATTTTTGCAAATGACCTAGCAGCACATGTAGTAGTAACTAAAACGAGTGGGTAGAGGATGCCACTCAGGGTGCTGAACCTGGCAACAAGATACAAATAGACTCCACTGCACTGCTCATTTGCCCGGTTGTGCAATAAGAAACTAAGTGCAGTTCCACAGGGTCCATAAAATCATTAGTTGTCTTTAATAGATCCCATTGCTGCACTCACTTAAGATGACCCTGAATTTAACTGGAGACCCTCAAGGAGATCCTGCCTTGATCAAACATGTTCATGAAGGGGAGAGACCTCCCAGCCTGGAGAGCAGTGCAGCTTTGGTCACCTGCCAGTGTAGGAAAGTTTGTCACAGCAGGGACCCCCTTCCTGCTCTTGTACAGTGAGCAGCATCGAACAGCCCGGGGGAATCATGTCTAGCTGCATATGTCCAAATATTACAACTAATAATGAAGAGATACACAGACCCACCAGCCCTCAGCACAGAGCTGAATTCGAAGCTGTTAAGAATCACCTGCAACTCCAGCCATACAAGCCAGGAGCTCTTTGCTGCCTGGCCCAGGAGTCAGCATCCTGCAGGTTTCTCCTCCCCAGTGATTTGGCCTAGCTGGCTTTGAGGGCTCTGCTTTTATACCATAAGGGGGTGCTGGCACTGTGGCATAAACACAGGGAACCCAGCAGAAATCAGCGGGGTGAAGGGAGAAGTAGCCCAGGGAAGGGTGAGCAACTATCCTCCAGCTAAAGCATCTTTCAGCTACAGCGGCTATTGCTTCAGGGAGTGGGAATTTTCACAGGGGCAGCATTATGGGTAAATTAAAGGCCAGAATATGAAACTTTAGGCATCTACCACAACCATTTAAGGAAGTGTAAACAGTAGTGTATATGATGCTTTCATTTGTAATGCATTGTACTACTCCTTGTGTGCAAAAAACACAGCTAAAATAAAACTAAGGGTCTGATTTCCTGTCAGACGTTTAATAGAGCATTGTGAAATCTGTCATTGTAAAAGAGAGAAAATGTAAATAGTTGTTTCTTCTAATATTTTTTTTCTTTCTATATAAAACAGATGAAAAATTGAAACTCTTGAAGAGATTGGAAAGGAATCTCATGCTTTCACAAGGGGAAAAAAAGGCTGAAAACTCATCCCATGAGTCCATGGATGAAGATACACAAGGTAAAGAGGATTTATTTTATTTTTCCCCGATACATAATTTAGCCTGATTGCATGTTCATAAGAGATTCACATAGGAGACTTGCAGCAATTCAGTAGCAGTTCTGCAGAACTCTGAAAAAAGTAAGAAATTGTACAAAAGAGAGAACATAGAAAATAATCAGTACCTCTAGATTAATTATCAGCAAAATAGCGGCTGCCTCCCACTCTTGTGGAAGTTGGAGGTTTCAGAAATGTAGAAATCTGCTGCAAGATTTCTTCCCAAATAAAAGATCATAACTTCTATGATCTTCAGTGCATTTATGGTCTAACTGAAGCCTGCGCTATAGCAGGAGGCAAAGAATAATCAATGTACAGTAGTAGCTGGCAATGCTATAGTATTTCTCTAGTATTTCTTTTCTTATTAGCAAACATCAGCCATGTATCAAAAGTCACTTTGGCTGCCACTAGACCATTTCATTCATGGAAAATGAGAGAGACTAAGAAGTGACAGGCAACATGGAAGTCATAATGCTGACATTGGCTTATTCTGTTACGGAAAGCCACTAGCTGATGAAGATCAAATGAGTTGCATTTAGAAATAAATTTTTCAAACTAATTAGCAGTGCTGATGATGTATGTGTTTAAAATAAGAACTTTCTCACTATACCCCTTTATACAAATTATTCCAAGTTCAGATTTTGCTGGTTTTCTCCTATTTGGCCAGCTTTGAAGAAAGCTGTGAGTCAAAAGCAGTTAATAATGATCCTTGCATTTCAAAATCTTGATTTTTACCTACATATCCCACGGCCATTATTATATTATGAGCAAACAACTACAGTGCTGTTGTTTCTGATACTGTTGGCACATTTTTCTTTAATCTGATGAAAAAACACTTTCTCTATCCAGACAGTGATGGGGAAGATTTAGGAAGACTGAAAACTGAAGGCCAATTACTTGGAGGTAGGACAAAGTGACAACAGTACTGGTTTTTACTAGAGACAACCAATATAAACAAAAAAAAGGATAATTTCTGGCATTCTTTGGTTTGACTTTTGAACAAAGGTATATTAACGCATATAGACGTAGGAAAATGACCAGTCAGAATCTGGCTGTAGGAAAGGCATTTCCTACAAGATGAAGCTCAAGTAATACTAACACTGAGCCATGCCCTGTGCTTAGAGTTGAACCAGGAGAATAACAAAATCTACTGTTGTGGGAGAAGTCCTGCTGCCTGGGTCTGCACAGTTGCCATTGAAATGCAGCAAAAGAATTTTGAAAATATTGATCACAGCCACTGCTTACAGGGTCTGCAGTCAGCCCTGAGTGCTGACCAGAGATCATCAGCAAGGACCACACTTTGGATCTCGTTCCCGAGGCTTTCCCTTTCCTTGCAAAGGAAAAATGGGAAATAAGTACAATGCAGATGAAGAAAATGTGCTGTGTCAACACACAGAAATAGCTATCAGCTATTGTATAGAACCATGGATGTAAAAAAGTTAAGGCTTTAATAATTTAATTAATGTCTTAAATTGATCTCAGCCCAGATGTAAGAGCAGCTCATTTAAATTGACATTAGGAGATCTAATGTGTCTCATAGGACTCTGATTCCACCTGAGATGGACTAGGGAGGGTTAATAATCCATTCATGTTTCCCACTTCCAAACTGCATAACCCACAACAGAGCTGCCCTCTCTAATGAGTTAGAGTTGGTATCTACCTTGTCACTTTTACACAACCACACTAATTTCAGTAGAGTTGCATGGGCTAGGACTGGCAGCAAGATATGCATACTCATTACAGATATTAATCTACATCATCTTTGCATAATATTTTAGGCATACCAGCAGAGGTTGTTCCCTACAGGGATTCAGGTAAGCGTTCCCAGATAACCTCATCCTGCTGGAAGGAAGGCTGTAACTGCAGTTTCTTCTTTCTGACATGCTTATATATTAAAAAATAACCCCCTGGCTGTAAATCCATTGGTTTCCAGTTAGCCTGGTGTTGGACCTGGGCATGGTGCAGACATTTTGTTGCAAGCTTGTCATAGTGGCTGTCTCAGAGCAGGAGATTTGTACAAGGTGTTCTAGCAGATTAACCCATTTTTTGGTTTTTTAGGCCTGCCAGGTTTCTCACCATATCAGCTCACAACAGTTGTCATCCTTCTTAGGGGAAAACCCAGCAGTTCTATTGGGCAACTATTCAGCCTTTCCCAAGAAAGGTAGGCAGTTTTCAGCATTCCCTGTGGCCCTCTATCTCCTGCTGAACAGGGATGCAAGACTGGGAGGAAGCTGGAACCTGGTTTCTGCAAAACAGTGATACTCAGCTCTGCGTGCCTTCCTCACTTAGCTGAGAGCACAGAGCATTCCCCAATAGAAGATGCTAGGTGAAAGCCAAATGACAAGCAACAGAGAAATGGTACCAGCTGAGAGGCTTGAAGAGACAGCCAGTCTAAAGGCAAATTTCCTTTTATCAGGCACTGCTAAGCAGCAGCAGAACAGATGTAAAAAGCCCATAGTAGGAAACGTTCAATGGCTTGCTTGCATTACCGACCTCATCCCTCCCGCTCCCAGGCCAGTGCCACATTCATTAGTTATGAGAGGCAGACAGCCCAACAGACTGGCCTTTCTGAGAGGACACCTGCTCAACCACTTTTCTTCTGTGGAGTGGGGAGTAGTTGCTGTGATTTGGACTGTTTCAGCCAAGGACAGATTTGGGAAGAAAATACAAATTGCAGCATAATCCCTAGGGGACGTTTTTGAGTTACCTATCCCCAAGGAGCTACATAAAATACCAGGGTAGGGGAATACGTTGCAGTACAATATTCTCCCCACATTGCCAGGTGCAGAAAGAGGATTACAGTACTCTTCCAGTTGGCATTTGGCCTCTCCACCTCTCACCATGGTCTTTGTTGCTTCAGTTCTAGATTACTTCAATACACCAGACTGAGACACAGAAAATACTTAGCTAGGGCAGGACACCATGCCTACTGCACTGGACCGGTTCAGGTGATACACACATGCAGCACTTGTGATCCCAGCTCTGCCTGGCTCCAGCTTCAGTTCTAGCAACTGAATATTAACACGGAGGCCATCAATCTTCTACTGCCCAGCTATTTCAAAGAACGTGGTGTCACTGTGAATAGTCAGTTTTATTGTTATCTGTTCTTGAGCACTTTAAACTTCCTTCATTTCCTGGCACTTTCAAGTACTGTTTTGTCTATACTGAGTCACCAAATAGGTGAATACTCGCCGTGCTTGCTAGTGCTGATACTGGTGGGAAACAATATTATATTTGTATTTTTACCATCAGAAATAATAAAACTCTGTTGCTTTTCAGAGATTACCAGAAGAGAAGATTCAATTGCAGATGGTAAATACAAACAAGTGAACAGAAGTTTTTCCTGTGGATGCTGTCTTTCAGGACTGAGTTTTGCTTAGTGATGATAGCTATACCAGCTCCTTGATACCTAGATATTTCCTAATCAAAAAGTAGAAGTTTGGGAATAGTTATTAAAATGCACCGTAATGCTTTAATAGAAGAAACACTGTGCAAGTCATTCCATGATACAAAGTTACAGTGGGACTATTACATTTAGGAGGCAGAGTAATACAGAACAGACACTCGCCGAGTATGAATGGATGTTCTGATAAATTCTGTGTCTATAGACCATTCATACAACCGCACAGAAGAATATTTGTCAGTCAGAATAGTGCAATGCTATGGTAACTTTAATAGTCAAATAACTGAGTTTGTCCCCAAACCAGAACTTGATCAATCCAGAATGCTTAAAGAATTAAAAATTCAAAAATGTGACTCCAGTATCAGGTGACCTAAAGCAGAATTTCTTGGCAAAGTTTAGTTGCTTCATGGTTCAAAAACATGATGGCAAAAGTCTGTAGCTGATTTGGAGTACATTTCCAGTACTCTCCTGTTACATCTTTAGAGGAAATTAAATTCACTGCCAGGCAGTGGTTGCCTGGATGCACAGCCCAATGTAAGTGAAATCAGCATCTAAAACTTTTGATGAATTCACTCCCAAAGGCTGATATGCAGCAGACTGCCTACGGGTCTTCTCAAGCAATCAACAAACAAAAAAGTAAAACACTTTCTGCTTTGAACATGTCATTGGAAATCTGGTAAAATATTCAGCTCTTTCTGACTTTTGACAATACAATTGGAGAAAGAACAGAATTTGGCAACTCTGCTCACAACTAGAGTAGAGCAAAATGCTCTCTATTTAAACCTCTATAAAGATCTAGCTTGTTCTTATGCTCTTCTTTCTATGTATCGGTATAGCTATCTATAGGAGACTAATTGTCAGCTACAGTTCTTAATTTGGGGGGTGCAGAAATACTTCAACATCAGGCTTAAGTAGATTGATGGTACTCATACACTTAGTAATAAAGATGGTTATATTACCGTAGCTGTGATTGTGCAAAGCACCCAAGAATCAAACTGAAGCTCCCTTTACTACTGCTTTACTCCCCCATTGTAATTCTGAGACTATTGATTGTCCCAGACTAGACAGAAAAGACCCAGAGCGCTTTAAAACAATGCTGTATTGTTAATGCAACCATCTGATTATGCCTTTTTTTTTTTTTTAAACCTGCTCTTTTTGGGGTGATTTTAAAATTGCTAATTTGATCTTTCTGAAAGGCTCACAGATCTTTCCTTTGAACAAACAGTTTTACATGTATTCTGCTCTGAGAATCAATTTCAGATACAAAAAGGGAAATAGACTTAAAACTCCTTCATTTCAGAGTTCCACAGCAATAAAAGACATTTCTTTTTTGTAGCATATGAGAATGAGAACACTCACCTCCATCAGTGGACAGTACGGTGGATGGGCATACGGAAGGATGGTAAATTTTTTTGTATTTTTATTTTTTTAATTCAACTGATGTCAACCCTGTTGGACCTTAATCCACGAATAAGATCTCTGGCTCAAAACTTACTTGTGTGCATGTACGTTTTGCAGTTGAGCCTAGTGTATGAGACATCTCATGTGGAAATAGACTTTATCGGCTGAACGATACACTGTACCTTGAGGTATATTCATAAGGGCCATGCCTGCAGTTGTGACCTAATTTTCCCTCTCTGTTTCAGATGAATTCTTTCATTTTGTCATTCTTTGCTTTGCAATTGGAGCTTTACTAATTTGCTACTACTACTACAAAGGTAAGGCAAGGCTTCAATAGAAGGATAAAGTGTTGCATACTAAAAGAATGAACAAAGCCAAACATGTATTTTGTTGCCTTAGATTGGACTATTTCTCTTGGAATTGGTTTGATCACCTTTGCTTCCCTGGAAACCACGGGGATATACTTTGGTTTAGGTAAGTGTATCTATCTACAGCAGCCAGCTCTGTATCAACACTGAGGATACAAGGTCACCCAGTCATTAACCTAAGCAAGTCTATAAAACTGCTAGTGCTGAGATTCTGTAAATCATCACGTAACTATCCCGTAACTTCTCATTCACAATTACACAGTGTGGCTGGAGACAAACATGCCTTAGTGATGCTGAAGGGAGAGGTTGACTCATTTTTTTTGTTCTCAATGACCACAAGACCCTGAGTCACCTCTTTCTGCAGCAATGGCTGAATGCTAAGTTGCCGTGACAACGTATAATTTCAGCAGCAAGGCAGTCTTCCCAGATACACTCTATAATGTGCTGCGCGCTCAGGCAGCATTCCCCTGGGACTGAGGTGGCTGAACACCCTGAGGAAGAGCTCTCAGCAGAACCTGGATAGCAGCAGCTACTGAAAATGATACTAAAGAACCAGGGATTCTTGGCAATCCCTAGGGATGTCATAGGAAAGGTGCAACTAGCAGCAAGTTATGGCTTCCCAACTGAGAAGAGAAGTCTCCTTTGTAATCGTGTGGTAATATTTTGGGTAGGTTGTGGATGGTTCTCTCAGGAGTCAGCCTTGTTGCTACTTTGTTATTAATGATATTGCAAAAGTGCTTGTTTAAACAGTAATCTTGGGTTCATTAATATCGCAAGTGCCAGTGTTTGGTTTTTGCCATTTTTCTATTTTTTATATTTTATGTTGCTATCTGTCTCATCTTAAAAAAAAAAAAATGTTTGTTTTCACAACTAGTGTATCGAATTCGGAGTGTACTTGACAGTTTTGTTCCTCTGATTGACAAATTCAGGCCAACAGGTAATGGTGATCTTCTTACTGACTGCATGCATATTCCTGGGTTCCTGGGTACTTCATTGTGGTCAAGTCTTAAGAATAACTTATCTAAATTACAATTTCCAATCTTCTGTTCTTAATTACAAAAAAGAAAGAAATATTTTACTACAGTTCATTACAGCTGCTTGGGTTTCAAAATGAATTATTCTTTATTCTTTCCATGTGGCAGAGCATTTTCACATTTTTAATACTCTGCCCTGTATGGGGTATTAACTATTTCCTGATAATGTCTGAATAAGAATTCTATAGCTCAATTAAAAATTCAGGGAGTGGAGGTAGGTTTCTCTTGTTGGGTCTTCAAGCAGACTCCAGGCTCATGTTTATCTGTCTTCATGAACACAAAATATGAAGAATGCTGAAAAGCTGCATAGATACATGAATGCAATAGTCCTGAGGGCTGTCTTTTTCTTCACCATGCAGGTATGAGGAAAGCTGCCTAGGAGGACTATTTCAGGAGAGTTCCACAAAACCCTGCTGTCTGAATTTCTAGTATTTAAAAAATTGCTTTATGAGGCAAACATAAAACCTAATGGCTAATGTGAAATATTGAAATGTTGAACCATAGAAAGACATAGAATCATAGAATCGTTTAGGCTGGAAAAGACCTTTAAGATCATCAAGTCCAACTGTTAACCTAGCACTGCCAAATCCACCACTAAACCATGTCCCTAGGCACCACCTCTACACTTCTTTTAAATACCTCCAGGGATGGTGACTCAACCACTTCCCTGGGCAGCTTGTTACAGTGCTTGACAACCCTTTCGGTGAAGACATTTTTCCTAATATCCATAGAATCATATAATAGTTTGGGTTGGAAGGAACCTTTTAAGGTCATCTAGTCCAACCCTCCTGCAATGGGCAGGGACATCTTCAACTAGATCAGGTTGCTCAGAGCCCTGTCCAACCTGACCTTGAATGTTTCTAGGGATGGGGCATCTACCACCTCTCCGGGCAACCTGTTCCAGTGTTTTACCGCCCTCAGTGTAAAAAAAGTCTTCCTTATATCTAGACTGAATCTACCCTATTTTAGTTTAAAACCATTACCCCTTGTCCTATTGCAACAGGCCCTGCCAAAAAGTCTGTCTTCATCTTTCTTATAAGCCCCCTTTAAGTACTGAAAGGCTGGAAAATCAGAGGTATCAGCTTCTATTATCTCATGGCAGTTCTCTGCAGAGCTCAGTGAAGTTATTCTAGAAGAGTATCTGAAGAGTATGCAAGAAGGTCTTCCCGCAGCCTTCTCTTCTCCAGGCTGAACAACCCCAACTCTCTCAGCCTTTCCTCATAGGAGAGGTGTTCCATCCCTCTGATCATTTTTGTGGCCCTCCTCTGGACCAGCTCCAACAGCTCCATGTCTTTCCTGTGCTGAGGGCTCCAGAGCTGGATGCAGTACTCCAGGTGGGGTCTTACCAGAGTGGAGTAGAGGGGCAGAATCACCTCCCTCAGCCTGCTGGCCGTGCTTCTTTTGATGCAGTCAAGGATACGGTTGGCTTTCTGGGCCGTGAGCATGCATTGCCAGCTCATGTCCAGCTTTTTGTCCACCAGTGCCCCCAAGTCCTTCTCTGCAGAGCTGCTCTCAATCTCTTCATCCGCCAGCCTGTACTGATACCAGGGCTTGCCCTGACCCAGGTGCAGGATGTTGCACTTGGCCTTGTTGAACCTCATGAGGTTCAGGTGGGCTCACTTCTTGAGCTTGTCCAGGTCCCTCTGGATGGCATCCTGTCCCTCAGGCAAGTCAACCACAACACTCAGCTTGGTGTCGTCTGCAAACTTGCTGAGAGTGCACTCGATCCCACTGCCTATGTCATTGAAGAGGATATTAAATAGTACTGGTCCCAGTACAGACCCCTGCGGGACACCACTCGCCACTGATCTCCATCTGGACATTGAGCCATTGACCACTACCCTCTGGATGCGACCATCCAACCAATTCCTTATCCACTGAACAGTCCATCCATCAGATCCGTATCTCTCCAATTTAGAGAGAAGAATGTTGTGGGGGACCGTGTCAAAGGATCTAAATCTAAACCTCCCCTGGCACAACTTGAGGCCATTTCCTCTTGAGGCCATTTCCTCTCCCAGGCTTGTTACCTGGGAGAAGAGACCGACCCCCACCTCTCTACAACCTCCTTTCAGGCAGTTGTAGAGAGCGATAAGGTCTCCCCTCAGCCTCCTTTTCTCCAGGCTACACAACCCCAGTTCCCTCAGCCGCTCCCCATCAGCCTTGTGCTCCAGACCCTTCCCCAGCTCCGTTGCCCTTCTCTGGACACGCTCCAGCACCTCAAGGTCTCTCTTGTAGTGAGGGGCCCAACACTGAACACAGTATTCGAGGTGCGGCCTCACCAGTGCCAAGTACAGGGGCACGATCACTGCCCTAGTCCTGCTGGCCACACTATTTCTGATGCAAGCCAGACATCATTCCCTCCCCTCAGAAATAAAGCTGAAACTGTGTTACAGAGTCCCATTCTTTCTTCTGAAGTGATTTGTGGCTCAGCAGAGCTCATAAGACTATCTAGATGTAAGTTTATATTTGATTCCATTAAATATAAACACATCATCCTTCCCTCGCCCATGCAACCATGTCAGTCTGCCTATGGTGTATCAAAATCAACAAAATGACCAATATTATCCTCCGCTGGTTCTGGTTTAAGCTCTGGATGTTTCAGGAGGAATCTTGGCAACCACAAAGCCACCTCCTCTTCACCCCTTGTGATGCTGCAAACCAGGCAAACACGAGCTGCTTGCTTACACAGTTGAGCCCCAACAGTGCAATAGCACTGAAGCAGATTAATTTATTGTGGCAGAACTCAATATAGTGGGTGTATAGTGATTTCACGCAGTGAAAGCTGGCTGAGACTTTACATGTAGTGACATAATGATGCACTAATGAGATTACTAACAAACAGCAGCAAATTTTATCTCTTCTTCTAAGGGGAAAAATAAAGACTCATCCGCCAACATTTTTCTTTCTTTGAGGAAGATAAAGTGCAACTTTTGTCATTCCTTTCATTTTATAGGGACATGTTACACATTATATATGTAGGGCTAATGCAATCATAGGCAGACTGAAAAAAAAGGGGATACCTTTAAATTTTTAGTAAAAATGTAAGGTCTTCATACCCATAGAAGGATGAAGGCATCAAGTCAGACAGAGCGAGCCATAAAACATGAAACTGTAAGGCAATGTAGATCTAACAGCCATTAGCCCTAACAGCCCAGAGTTTTAGAGGAGCAATTACAAGCCTTGCTCAGAAAATTAAAACACTTATTTTTAGTTGTACTCATTTTAAATTTTAAGCGCCAGTGTTAATAGTTCCATTTGCAATGGCAACACTTCCATTTCCCACTCCTGTGTGAGCTTGCCAATGGCATTTCCCAACCCTGCGCCAGCTTACAAAAGCATTTCTATGCCATCGCCAGGTTCCCACACCGTTGCCAGCTTACTCATGGCATTTCCCACACCACCGCCATATTGCTGATGGCATTTCCCCCGCCAGCGCCAGCTTACTGATGGCATTTCCCCTGCTGGCGTCATCTTGCTGACAGCATTTCCCATGCCAGTGCCAGCTTGCCGGCTGCATTTCCCACAGCTGTACCAGCTTGCTGACGGCATTTCCCATGCCATTGCCAGCTTGCCGGCTGCATTTCCCACGGCTGTACCAGCTTGCTGACAGCATTTCCCATGCCGGCCCTTCCCTGCCAGTAGCATTTCCCCTGCCAGCCCCAGGTTGCTGGCGGTATTTCCCCTGCTGGCCCTTACTTTCCGGCAGCATTTCCACCGCTGGCCCCAGCTTGCCGGCGCCATTTCCCCCGTCAGCCCTTGCTTTCCAGCAGCATTTCCCACACCAGCCCCTACTTGCCGGTGGCATTTCCCACACTGGCTCCTGCCTGCCGGTGGCATTTCCCCTGCTGGCCCCTGCTTTCCAGTGGCATTTCCCACACCGGGCCCTGCTTGCCAGCAGCATTTCCCCTGCTGGTGCCACCTACCCTGCTGGCTCCTGCCTGTCGGTGCCATCTTCCCCGCAGGCACCTTCCTGCAGACGCCATCTCCCCTGATACTGAAATTTATCAGAAACTGTACGAAGCAGCCTAATTAACACCTAGAACAAAAATAAATCTTGCACAACAAAGAACACGATGGTAGATGTGTTGATAAAAACAGATGAAGGCTATCGCCTTCTCTGAAAATCTCAAGAGGAGATCTGAGCTGATGACAGACATCTTTGGGGTACCAGCTACCAAACAGAAAGATACTATAAGACAGAAAACAGACAGACTTCTGTGGAGCACAAAGATGGCTTCAGAAAAGGTTCTGACAGAACACGAGGCATCGTCACAGGGCTTAGAGAAGTCCCGAAGCGGCCAGCTAGACCAAAGAAGTCTCGGGGATGCAATGAGCTCAAAAGGGAATTAAACGAAGTACAGATGTCCTCAGGGGACAGGGGACCGAATGGAGGCACGCTGAACAGTGGAGAGGACGGAAAGACCAACGGGGGTAACAGAAGGGGAGTCAGGAAGCGTTCAGAGGGGAAAAGAGGGGTGCAAAGTGCCCTCCCAAGCTAAAACAGGGTTCTAGGGCATAGGGGACGTCTCGCTAGAGCTCGGCAAAGGGAGCAGAGGAGTCCTGAGGGGGCCTGAGAGACCAAAGCCTCAAAGATAACCACGAGGAACGCCGAATGGGATTTCAACAAAGCACAGATGTGGGCAGGGGGCCGGAGCCTGAATGGAGGCATCCTAAATGGCAGAGGAAGAGAAGAGTGCTCCGAAGAGCACACACACACACACGCAAATCGAAAGGCAGCTGAGTGCTACAAGCGCGCTGTGGCGTACGAGAAAGGACTCAGAAGACATTGTTATAGAGAGCAGAGGAATTGGGAGGGTGCAGGGTAAGAGAAGAAGGCTTGGAGGCACAGTGAGGGCCTTGGAGTTTCAGGAGGGCATCTAGGCAAACTGCAGCTGACTGAGTGAGAGAGGAACCGAACGGAGACATCCTCGATGGCAGAGAGAAAGATAAAGGAGTGCTGCAGAGCAAAGAAAGATGGGAGGCTCTGACGGAAAAAGAAAGATGGAAAGGGAGATAAAGTGCTACAAGGTGCTGCGGAGAACGAGGAAGGTCTCGGGAGGCATCGTGACTATGAGGAGAGGGGTGCTGAGGGGGGCTGACGGACAGAAGGCGGCTTGGGGACAACAAAGAGGAACTCAGGTGATCACGTAAGCAGAGTTCAGATGGTCTCGGGTGGCCAGGGACTGACCAGAGGAATCCCAGGTAGCGCAGAGGAACAAATGAGTGCTCTACGGCTCAAAGATAGCCCCACCTAAAGTGCTACAGGATGGACGTGGAGCACAGGGAAGGTCTCGGGAGGCCTTTAATTAAAAAATTAAAAAATAGGGATAGCAAACTAGAAGAGCTGTAGAAAGAAAACTTAAAAAGCAGCGGCACTAAGGAAAAACAAGGGGGAAAAAAAAAAGACAACGAATGAGATAAAAGTAGAAAATTTAAAAAGCCAAGGAATTAAGAGAGGAAAGAACTAAAAAATAGTGACAGTGAACAAAAACAGAGACATAGAAAGAAAATTTTAAAAGCAATGGCACTAAGGAAAGACAAGCAATAATTAAAAAAAGACAGCAAAGGGAATAAAAGTAGGCATAGAAAGAACATTTAAAAAGAGACAAGGATTAGGGAAATAAAGGAAAGAATTAAAAATACAGACAGCGAACTAAAACAGAGATGTAGAAAGAAAATTTTAAAAGTGAGGGCACTGAAGAAAGACAAGAAATAATTAAAGACATCAAATGGGATAACAATAGAACATTTTAAAAGCAATGGGTTAAAAATAGAGAGACACATAGAAAGTAAAATTTCAAAAACAACGTGGTGCAGGACAGACCGGAAAGAATTATAAAACAGTGATATGCAGCTTCATAAAAGTAGACATAGAAGGAAAATTTTAAAAGTGATGAGGTACAGGACAGACAGGAAAAAAAAATAGGGACAGAAAACAGGATAAAAGTAGACTTAGAAAATTTTTAAAAGTGATGGGAATAAGGAAAAAATGGGAAAAAAAAGAAAAAATAGGGACAACAAACTAAAGAAAAAGACATAAACCCAAAATTTAAAAAGCAATGGGGTACAGGACAGACAAGAAAGTATTAAGAAATAGTGACAGCAAACTAAACAAACTGAGAAATAGAAAGGAAATTTAAAAGCTATGGGGTGCAAGACAGAGAGGAAAAAATTTAAAAACAGTGAACTGGATAAAAGCTGACATAGAAAATTTTAACAGCGACAGCATTAAAGAAAGGCTAGAAAAAAAATTAAAAACTAAGGATAGACTGAATAATAGAGACACACAGAGAAAGAAAATTTTAAAAGCAACAGGGTACACGACAGCCAGGAAAGAATTAAAAAGCTGTGATATGCAGCTTGATAAAAGTAGACATAGAAGAAAAATGTAAAAAGTGATGGGGTGCAGGAGAGACAAGAAGAAATTAAAAAATAGGGAGAGAAAACTAGATAAAGAGATATGGAAAGAAAATTTAAAAAGCAATGGGGTGCAGGACAGACAGGAAAGAATTAAAAAATAAAGACAGTGAATTGGTTAACGTAGAAATAGAAAGAAAATTTGAAAAGCGACGGGGTACATGACAGCCAGGAAAGAATTAAAAAACAGCTATACACAACTTGATAAAAGTAGATATAGAAGGAAAATTTTAAAAGTGATTGGGTACAGGACAGAAGGAAAAATTTTAAAAAATAGTGACAGCGAAATAAAACTGAGAAATAGAAAGGAAACTTAAAAGCGACAGGGCACAGGACAGAGAGGAAAAAAATAAAAAATAAAGACAGTGAACTGGATAAAAGTAGACATAGAAAGAAAATTTTAAAAGCAACAGTGCACATAGAGAGGAAAGAATTAAAAAATAGGGATAACAAACTGGATAAAAGCTGACATAAAAGAAAATTTTAAATGTGACAGAACTAAGGAAAAACAAAAATCAACTAAAAAATATTGATAGGGTGAAAAATAGACAGATAGAAAGTAAATTTAAAAAGCAACAGGCTACAAAACAGACGGGAAAAACTTAATACATACAGTGAATTGGTTAACACAGAAATAGAAAGAAAATCTAAAAAGTGACGGGGTACATGACAGACAGGAAATAATTAAAAAATAGCAATAGGCAGTTTCATAAAAGTAGACATAGCGCCGTGGTGGAACCCCGACCGGCGACGGAGCCCCACCCAGCCGCTCGCTCACTCCCCACCGCGGGATGGGGGAGAATCAGAAGGGTAAATGTGAGAAAGAAACTCATGGGTTGACATAAAAACAGTTTAATAATTAAAAAGAAAAATTTAAAAAAAGGGGAAAACCAAAGAAACAAAGAGGGAGGAAAATAAAACCCAAGAAAAACAAGCGATGCAAACGACAACTGCTCCCCACCAACCGACCGATGCCCAGCCCGTCCCGAGCAGCGGTCCCCGCCAGCATCCACCCCCCGTTGCACTGCCGAGCACGACGCCATACGGAGCGGGACATCCCCGTGGTCAGCTGGGGTCAGCTGTCCCGGCCGTGTCCCCTCCCGGCCCCTCGTGCCCCAGCCCACTCGCTGCTGGGGGGGTGAGCAGCAGAACAGCCCCCGGCGCGGTGCAAGCGCTGCTCGGCAATAACCAGCACACCCCGTGCTACCAACGCTGTTTCCAGCACAAACACAAAGCGTAGCCCCGTATCAGCTACTGTGAAGAAAACGAACTTTATCCCGGCCAAAACCAGCACAGGCAGAAATAAAATTTAAAAAGTGAAGTGGTACAGGAAACACAGGAAAAAATTTAAAAATGGGGCCAGAAAACTAGCTAAATGGAGACATAGAAAGAAAATTTAAAATGGACAGGGTACAGGAAAGACAGGAAAACAATAAAAAATAGGGACAGCAAAATAATAAATGTTGGCATAGAAAGAAAATGTAATAAGCAATGGCATTAAGGAAAGACAAGAAAAAACTAAAAAACAAAGATAAGGTAAAAAATAGACAGACACATGGAAGTATAATTTAAAAACTGACAGGGTACACAACAGACAGGAATAAATTAAAAACTATGGAAAGGGAGCTTGATAAAAGTAGACATAGAATGAAAATTGAAAAAGCAATGGGGTTCAGGACAGACAGGAAAAAATAAAAAATACAGACAGTGAATTGATTAAAGTTGACACAGAAAGAAAATTTGAAAAGCAACTGGGTAAAGGACAAGCAGGGAAAAAAATTAAAAATGGGGACAGAAAACTGGATAAAAGTTGATGTAGAAAGAAAATTTAAAAAGCAAAGGCATTAAGGAAAAACAAGAAAAAAGTTTAAAATAAGGGTAGGGTGATAGAGAGAGACATAGGAAGAAAATTATAAAAGTGGAGGCATTAAGGAAAGACAAGAAAAAGTTACAAAATAAGAATGGGAGAAAAATACAGAGAGACATAGGAAGAAAAATTTCAAAAGCAATGGGGTACAGGATAGGGAGCTAGATAAACAATACGGATAGGGAGCTAGATAAAAGTAGACAGAGAAAGAAAATTGAAGAAGCAACAGAGTACAGGACAGACAGGAGAGAATTAGAAAATGAAGACAGTGAACTGGATAAAAGTAGCCATAGAAACAAAATTTAAAATTGATGGAGTATAGTATAGACAGGAAAAAATTAAAAAAGAAGAACAGGAAACTAAATAAATAGAGACACAGAAAGAAAACTTTTAATGCAACTGGGTGCAGGACAGAGAGGGAGGAATTGAAAAATAGGGACAGGGAATCGGATAGAGGGAGACAGAAATCTTAAAAAGCGACAGGCTACAAGAAACACAGGAAAGAACTAAAGAATAGGAACAGGGATGAGAATAGAAGGAAACATTGAAAGAAAATTTTTGAAGTGACAGGGTATACGGAAGAAAGGGAGGAATTAAAATTTAGGGAAAGGGAGCCAGGTAAAGGGAACTGTTGAAAGATAAATTAAATAGTGATGGGGTACAAGAAATATAGGGAAGAATTTAAAAAAAAAAAAAAAAAATCAAGAAAGGGATCCAGATAGAGGAAGACATAGAAGGAATTTTCAAAAGCAACTGAGTAAAAGAAACATAGACAAGAATTAAAACATTGGGACAGGGAGATGGTTAGAGGACAATGTAGAAAGGAAATTGAAACAGTGATTGGGTACAAGAAACATAGGAATATTAAAAAAGCAGGGACAGGGAGATGGGTAGGAGGTGCCATAATAAGAAAATTTTAAAAGCAACAGTGTACAAGAAACACAGGAAATAATTAAAAAATAAGGACAGGGAGATGGATAGAAGAAAACATAGAAAGAAAATATAAAAAGGTACAAGGTACAGGACAGAGGGAGGAATTAAAAAACAGAGACAGGGTGCCAGAGAGAAGGAAACAGAAAGAGAAATTAAAATGCAAGAGGGTACAGGAAAGCATTAAAAAACAGGGAGAGGGAGCTGCTGAGAGGGAAACATAGAAAAAAATTAATAGGTGAAGTGGTACAGGGCAGAGTTGGCAGAAGAGTAACAAGTCCGGGGGAGCCGGACAGGTAGGAGGGCCAGCGGAGAGGGAGGCAGAAGCAGGGACAGGCAGAGATGGACCGGGACGCACGCAAGAGAACGCGCAACTGGCCACTGCTGCTGGCACCGGCAGGAGACCTTCGCCACTCCAACGCCTTCCTCGCTCCTCCACCGCGAGGCTTCCCAGCGGCTCACACGTGCAGCCGACGGCGGCATGGAGCTCCCAGCACCGCACGCTGGTGTCTGCTCTGTCGGGGACGGCTCGGAGGGATCCTTCGCTGCAGGGACTGGCCATTCCTTGCTGGAGGCACCGGCCTGCGGGACCCCCTTGGATTCCCTCCTCCGCCAGTTCCCCTTCGTCAGCTCCCTCAGGCAGGCGTGCCTGGGCAGACCCTTCCCCAGCTAAAGGGAGGAACTGAAAAATAGGGACAGGGAGACAGATAGAGGGAGACATAGAAACAAAATTTTAAAAGTGACGGGGTACAGGACAGATGGGAAAACATTAAGAAATAAAGACAGGGAGATGGATAAGGGGATACATAGAAAGAGAAACTAGAAAGCGGTGGGGTACAGGAACCACAGGAAAGGATTTAAAAATAGGGACAGGGAGGAAGACAGAGGGAGAAATAGAAAGAACATTCAAACAGCGACAGGGTACAATTCACACAGGTGAGAATTAAAAAATAAGGCCAGGGAGATGGAGAGAGCGAGACATACGTATAAAAAAAATTTTAAAACTGATGGGGTAAAGGAAAGAACGAGAAGAAATAAAAAATAGGAAAAGGGAGCCAGACAGAGGGAGGCATAGAAAGAAAGTTTGAAAAGTGATGGGGTACAGAGCAGACGGAGGTATTAAAAAATAGGGCCAGGGAGCCAGATAGGGGGAGACATAGAAATGAAATTTTAAAAGCAATGGGGTACAAGGCAGTACGGAAAAGCTAAAAAACAGGGAGAGTGAGCCGGTCAGAGAGAGACATAGAAAAAAATTAAAAGGCAACAGGGTACTGGGCAGAGTTGGCAGAAGAATAACAAGTTTTGGGGAACCATACAGGTAGGTGGATGGGCAGAGAGGGAGACAGAGGAAGGGAGGCAGGCAGACATCTGGAGAAGGGTGGCAGAGATGGGCCAGGATGCAGAGAAGGTGGCACACAACTCACCACGGCTCCTGGTGCCGGCAGGAGACCTCCGCTGCCCCGATGCTTCTCTCTCTGCCTCTGCCCCCTCCTCCTCTGCAGTGCTGCCTGCCCGACCCTCGCCCACTCAGCAGCATGCAGTGGACGCCTCGATGGTCTTCATCCGCAAGGCTTCCTCATCACACAGCGGCTCACGCGTGTAGCCGATGGAGGCACCGAGCTGCCGGCACCACGTGCTGGTGTCTGCTCTGTCCGGGACGGCTCAGAGGGATCCTTCCTCGCCACAGGGACTGGCCATTCCTTGCTGGAGGCACCGGCCTGCAGGACCCCCTTTGATTCCCTCCTCGGCCAGTTCCCCTTCAGCTCCCTCGAGCAGGCGTGCCCAGGCAGCCCCCTTTACAGCTAGAGCCCCTTCTCACAGCGGGGCCAGCCCCATCCTCAGCCTCACTGGCCACACCCCAGCCCCAGCTGGAGCCCACCGGGACCAGGGGCCATTGCCAAAGCCCCACAGCACATCACCCCCTCCCTGCATCTGTCCACAGCCAGGAGCTCTGTCCCCGGGGCTGCAAAGACGTCCAGGGACACAAAGAGGCAGGAAAAGCGTGTTCATTAATGCACATAAGAAATCCCGGCAGCGAGTTGGCTACAAGGCTCAGTGCCCAAACGCAGCAGGACAGAGGGAGAAAAGGGAAAAGAAAAGCAGGAGGAAGGACAGAGGGACATAGAGAAGAGGTGGGGACAGGGAGCCAGAAAATGGGATGCTGCGAATGACAGAGGGACAGGGAGCAGGACACGGGTGTAGAGAGAGTGGAGAGACTGAGCCAAAAAGAAACAGGGACAAAGAGATGGAGGAATAAATAAGAGACAGGGAGCAGGAGAGAGAGGCGGAAGGGACCAGCAGGACAAGACAGAGACAAGACAAGGGACAGGAAAAATTCTGAAGTGACAGGGGAAAAGGAACATAAAAAATAAAAAATAGAAACAGGGAGCCAGATGGAGGTAGACATAGAAAGAAAATTTTAAAAAGTGACAGGGTACAGGAAACGTAGGCAAGAACTAACAAATAGGGACAGGGAGACAGAAAGAGGGAGATGTGGAAAGAAAATGTAAAAAGTGACAGGGTACAGGACAGAGAGGGAAGAATTAAGAATTAGAGACAGGGAGACAGAGGGAGACGGAGAAAGAAAATTTTGAAAGCGACTGGATACAAGAATCATACAGAAGAATTAAAAAATAGGTACACGGAGATGTATAGAGGGAGATGGAGGAAGAAAATCTGAAAAGTGACGGGATACAAGAAACACCAGCAAGAAATTAAAATTAGGTTAGGGAGACAGAGAGAGGGAAAGGTAGCAAGAAAATTAAAAAAGCGACTGGGTTTGAGAAACATATGCAAGAATTAATAAGATAGGGACGGAGAAGTAGGAAGACTGTTTCAAAAGTGATGGTGTACAAGAAACATCGGCAAGAATTAAAAAATAGGGACAGGGAGTCTGATGGAAGGAAACTATGGTGGGTTGAGCTTGGCTGGCCACCAGGTGCCCACCAAGCCGCTCTATCACTCCCCTCCTCAACAAGACAGGGGGAGAAAATACAACAAAAAAGCTTTGTAGGTCGAGATAAGGACAAAGAGATCACTCACCAATTACTGTCACAGGCAAAACAGACTCGACTTGGGGAAATTAATTTAATTTATTGTCAATCAAAATCAGAGTAGGATAATGAGAAATAAGAACAAATCTAAAAAACACCTTCCCCCCTCCCTGCTCTTTTTTCCTGGGCTCATCTTCACTCCTGACTTCTCTACATCCTACCCCCAAGCAACACAGGGGAACAGGGAGTGGGGGTTGCAGGCAGTTTAGCACGCGTTGTCTCTGCGCTCCTTCCTCCTCATGCTCTTTTTCTGCTCCAGTGTGGGGTCCTTCCCATGGGGCCACGGGTCCTGCCAGGGGCCTGCTCCAGCGTGGGCTCCTCTCTACGGGACCACAGGTGCTGACAGGAGCCTGTTCCAGCGCAAGCTCTCCACGGGGTCACAGCTTTCTTCAGGCACATCCACCTGCTGCGGCGTGGGGTCCTCCACAGGCTGCAGGTGCATGTCTGCTCCACCGTGGACCTCCATGGGCTGCAGGGGACAGCCTGCCTCACCATGGGCTTCACCACGGGCTGCAGGAGAATCTCTGCTCCAGTGCCTGGAGCATCTTCTCCCCCTCCCCCTCCTTCTTCCCTGGCCTTGGTGTCTGCAGCACTGTTTCACACTCACGTTTTCTCTATCACAGCTTCTGCGCAGTATTTTTTACCCCTTCTTAAATGCCCATCACAGAGGCGCTACCAGCGTTGCTGACGGGCTCAGCTTTGACCAGCAGATCCGTCTTGGAGCTGGAACTGGCTGTGTCCAACATGAGGACAACTCCTGCAGTCTTCTCACCCCTGCAGCCCCTGCCCCGCCCCAGCTAACAAAACCCAATACACGTAAACCCAATACAACAGCGATCGGCTACAGGGCAGAGAAGGGGGATTGAAAAACAGGGAAAGGGAGCTACAGAGAGAGAGGCACAGAGGAAAAAGAAATAGCGATGGGCTACAGGTCAGGGAGGAGGAAGCGACAGGGAACCAGACTGAGGGAGATGGAGAAAAACAAATAATAGTGATGGGCCACAGGGCAGAGAGGGGGATTTAAAAAAGGCGACAGTGAGGTGGACAGAGATAAACTGAGAACTACCAAAAAAACCTCGGTGAGCTGAAGGGGAGAGACAGAGGAATTAAAGAATAGGGACAGGGAGCCAGACAAACCAAGACGGGGAAAGAAAAAACATAGCCACAGGCTAGAGGGAGAGAGGGAAGACTCAGAAAAACAGGGACAGCAAGCAAGATCCAGTGAGATGGAGAAAGGAAAAAATACCAACGGGCAACAGGACAGAGGAGGTGGCATTCAAAATGAGGGGCAGGGAGCAGAATAAAGAGAGCAAGAAAGAGATAGACTTGCAACATGCTAGAGAGCAGAGGAGGAAGACCTTGAACAACAGGGACAGGGAGCCAGGCAGAGAGAGCCAGAGACAGCAAAAATACCAACGGGCTACAGGACAGAGAGGGAGGAATGAAAAATAGTGGCCAGGAGCCAGACAGAGAGAAATGGAGATGGAGAAAATAGCCATGGGCTACAGGGCAGAGAGAGGGAGGACGTAAAAGATGGGGACAGGGAGCTGCCCAGAGCGAGATGGAGAAAGGAGGTAGAGGGGAGGGGGAGGGGGGGGGGGGGAAGCAGCAGTGAGGGAAAGGGGGGGGGGGCAGGGGAGGGGCAGGGAGGGACTGGGATGCAGAAGAGGGGCAACAGGGCCCCGAGGGTGCGGGACTCACCGCAGCTCTTGCTCTTGGCGCTGCCAGGAGGATTTGCCAGTTCAGACACTTCTTTCTCCTTCTCTCCTCCCTTCCTATTCTGTAACTCCGGTCACTTGGCTGTCCTCCACCTAAGAGAATACATGGGTGTCTTACAGCTCTTACGAGATGAGGCTTCCTAGACATGTAGCCTCACTCGCTCATGCACTACACACAAGAGTAGGACAGAGGGAGAGAGAGAGAAAATGGTGAGCAGGGAGCAAAACAGATGGATTGAGAGAGAAATTGAATGAGAGGAATAAGGAAGGAGGGAGAGAGACAAAAAGATGGGGAACAAACCAGTGGGATTGAGGGGGAAAAAGAGAGAGAGAGATCAGGACAAAGAGAGGGAGAAAGAAAAACCAGCACTGGGCTGCAGGATGAGAAAAAAGGCCAGGGAGCAGGACAGAGGGGAATAACGGGACAGCGAGCTGGGCAGGGGGATACAGCGAGAAACAATGGGAGAAACAGTGGTATGGAGATACATAGACAAAAAGTTAGGGGGAGCATGGAGGACAGAGAGAATAAGAGAAAAGGGACAGGGAGCGGGGCAGAGGTGGAGAAAGAAAGAGACAGACAGAGGAGGAGTGACAGGACCAAGGCAGAGAGATGGAGAAAGAAAGAAAAAAACAGTGATGGGTAGCAGGCCAGAGGGACAAGGAAAGACAGGAGGAAGGACAGAGCGATATAGAAAACAGGTGAAGGACAGGGAGCCAGAAAGAGGGATACTGCTAAAGAGAGAGGGACAGTGTCCTGGTTTTGGCTGGGATAGGGTTAGTTTTCTTCCTAGTGGCTGGTAGAGTGCTGTGTTTTGGATTTAGTATGAGAATAATGTTGATAACACACTGATGTTTCAGTTGTTGCTGAGCAGTGCTTACACTGGGCAAGGACTTTTCAGCTTCCCATGCTCTGCCAGGTGCACAAGAAGCTGGGAGGGGACACAGCCAGGACAGATGACCCCAACTGGCCAAAGGGCTATTCCATACCATACGGCATCATGCTCAGTATAGAAACCAGGGGACTTTGCCGGGGGGGAGCGATCGCTGCTTTGGGGATGGGCTGGGCATTGGTTGGCAGGTGTTGAATGGTTGCATCACTTGTTTTTTTTTTCCCCTGGGTTTTGTTCCTCTCTCTCTCTTTTGTTGTTTTCCTTTTCATTACTTTTTTTTTTCTTTTTCCCATTTATTAAACTGTTCTTATCTCATCTCAACCCACGAGTTTTCTTACTTTTGCTCTTCCAATTCTCTCCCCCGTCCCACTGGGTGGGGAGGGTGAGTGAGCAGCTGTGTGGTGCTTAGTTGCCGACTGAAGCTAAAGCATGACAGACAGGGAGCAGGACGCTGGGATAGAGAGCCAACAACAGAGAGAACGACAGAGAGGTGGAGCATGAGAGAAAACGGGGACAGAGAGTGGGACAGAGAGGTGAAGCAATAAATAACAGGGACAGGGAGCAGGATGGAGGAAGAGAGACAGAGAGAGACGGACATGGAAGACGTAATTGGAGAAAGAAAAGAAAGGGAACAGCACAGAGGGTCACAGAAGAAAAGAGAGGGATGGCAGAAAGAGAAAAATAAGACAAGGGAGAAGGACTGAGGAGCTGAGACAAAAAGGTACAGGGAAAAGGACAGAGATGGATAAAATAAAGACTGAAGGCAGAAGAAAGGGAAAGACTGACAAGGACAGGGAGCAGGACAAAGGGATGGAGGAGGGAGAAAGAGTGATAGAGGCAGCAGGATAGAGGAAAAGAGAGAAAAAGAGCAAGAAGAGCAAGAGAAGGAGAATGAGAGAAGGATGTAGAGAGAAAGACTGGGACATGTAAAAAGAGGGGGTGGGGGGCACACACATCAGAAGGGTAGAAAGGAAAAAAGGGATGGGGAGCAAGACAGTGTGATAGAGACGGAGAGAGGGACGAGGGAGAGAGTGGGATGCAAGGATACAGAAAAGCAGAGGTGCAGGGAAGAGGAAAGAATGACAGAGAGAGAAAGAGGAGGATGGGGAGCAGGAGAGAGATGGAGAACAAAAGAACAATGATGGGCAGAAGAACAGAAATACAGAGAATTTAAAAAATACTTCTAGGGAGCAGGACAGAGGGGTAGAGCAAGAGGAAAAAAATCAACAGGGAGAGGGATGGGTAACACGCAGCAGGACTGTGTGTTACCAGGACACTGGGGGAGTGAGAGGGAGGGAACACAGAGCAGGACAGAGAGATGGAGAGAAAAAAAAATAGGGACAGGAAGAAAAGCAGAGTAACCAAGAGAGGAAAAAAACAGAAAGGGAACTGGACAGAGATGGGCAGCAGAACAGAGAGATGGAGAAAATAACAGGGACAAGGACAGGGACAGAGGAATAGAGAGGCAAAGAGAGGGGTGGGGACCAGGACAGTGGGATATAAACAGAGAGGGACAGGGAGCAGGACACAAGATTACAGAGAGAGAGGTCCAGGGAAGTGGAAAGAATGACAGAGAGAAAAAGAGAGGGGCGGGGAGCAGATCAGAGAGCTGGAGAAAGAAAAAATACTGCTGGGGAACAGGACAGGAGGATAGAGCCAAAAAGAGATGAATGGGAAGCAGGGCAGCAGGATGCAGACAGCAAAAATGACAGGCAACAGGACAGAGGGGTTGACAGAGAAGGGACAGGAGCAGGACAGAGGAATGGAAAGAAAAAATACTGATGAGCAACAGGACAAAGGCATGCAGAGAAAAAGAAGGAGGGAAAAGGAGGAAGGGGGAGAGAGAGAAAGATGGGGATAGAGCACGGGACATGGAGAGACAAAAAGCAGGACAAGAAAGAGGACAGAGGGACTGGGGGCAGGGGTGAACCAGATGCAGATTAAGGCAAAGAGGTGGAGAAGGGAAAAAAACGGTGACGGGCTGCTGGAAGAGACGAAGGAAGAAAAAATAGGGCAAGAGTAGGGAAGAGAGAAAGGAAAAAAGGGACAGCTGGCTGAACAGGGGGATATAACCAGAAACAATGAGACAGGCAGTGGGACAGAGGGATAAAGGCAGAATAACCAGGGAGAGGAAGCAGGACAGATGGACAGCGAGACGAAAAAAGAGCCAGGGAGCAGGACTGAGAGATGGAGAAAGAAGCATTAGGGACAGATGGGTAGAGAGAGGAAAATACAGGTTGGAGGAAGGACAGCGGGACAGAGGGAGAAAGAGTGACAGAACCTGGACAGAAAGTGGGAGAAAGGAAATCCAGTGACAGGCAGCAGGCCAGAGGTGGGGGGGCAGGGGGAAGGAAGGACAGGAGGAAGGAGAGAGGGATACAGAAATCAAGTGAGGGACGGACAGCAAGAAAATGGGATACACAGAAAGAGAGGGATGGGGAGCAGGACACTGGGACAGAGAGCAAGCGAGAGCAACAGAATGACAGGGCAATGGAGCCAGAGGAAGAACAGGGACCAAAAGCAGGACAGAGAAATGGAAAAGGAAAATTAGGGATGGGGAGCAAGACAGAGGGGTGGAGAGACAACGAGGGATGCAAGGATAACAACAGAGAGAGCGGGAGGGAGAGAGAAGGAGGGAGGAGGAGGGAAGGAGGGACAGGGAGCAGCACAGAGGGATGGAGAAAGAAAGAGAGAGATGGGGAGCAGGGCAGAGAAATGGAGAAAGAAAATACAGTGATGGGGAGCAGGACAGAGAACTAGAAAGAGAAAAATAAGACAAGGGAGAAGACTGAGGAGCAGAGAGAGAAAGAAAGGTCAAAAGAAAAGGTAAGAGAGGTAGAGAAATCAAGAACAATAGGGATGAGGAGCCCTGCAGAGAGATGGAGCAAGAAAATGTAGGGTTGGTGAGCAGAACAGAGGGATAGAGAGATGGAGGGGAAAGGAAGAAGAAAGGAGGAACAAAGACAGTGACAGGGTGCAGAACATACAGACAGAGAGAGAAAAAGGACAGGGAACAGGACAAAGGGATTGAGAAATAAAGAAAGGGTCAGATCTGTACAAAGAAATCCCAGAAGGAAAAAAGAAACAGCAATGGGCTAGAGGACAGAGGAAGAGAAAAGAGGGCCAGGGAGCAGGACAGAGGAGAGAAAGGGAAAAACGGAAAGCCGGCTGGACAGGGAGGTATAGCAAGAAACAACTGCACAGGCAGCAGGACAGAGAAATAAAGACAGAAAAAACGGGAACAGGAAGCAGGACAGAGGGACAGTGAGAGGACACAATGGGCAGGGAGTAGGACGGAGGTGGAGAAAGAAGCATTGGGGCAGAAAGATAGAAACAGAAAAAATAAAGACAGGAATAAGGATGGGGGATGATGAGAGGGGAGAAAAGACAGACAAGGAGCAGGACAGATTGTCAGAGAAGGACAGGGAGCAAGACAAGGTGATAACAAGAGAGAGAAAAAAGGGACAAGGAGGCAGGACAAAGTGAAAACTGGCAAAAATAAGAGACAGGCAGCAGGACAGAGATGGAGGGGAAAAAGCCTAGGATGGGCAGCAGGAGAGATAGATGGAGAAGGAAAAAACCAGCACTGGGCTGCAGGACAGAAATGGAGTGAGAAAAAACAGTAACAGGGAGGACAGAGTGACAGAGAACAAACAAAACCAAAGAGGGAACAGGGCAGAGAAGTGGGGGGAAAGGCAAGGAGAAGGACAGAGAAAACAAGAGGGAGTGGGGGGATAGGGAGCAGGACAGAGAGATGGAACAAGAAAGGAAAAAAGGACAGGAGACAGAACAAAGGGAATGAGAAACAAGGACAGGGAGAAGGACAAAGGGATGGAAGAGGAAAAAAATAGTGATGGGCTGCAGGACAAAGATGGAGGAATTAAAAAATAGACCCAGGGAGTATGACAGAATGACAGAGAGACAAAAAAAGGGACAGAGATCAGGACAGCACTGGAGGAAAAAAACAACTGTGATGAGCAGTGGGAGAGAGAGATATGGAGAAAGAAAAAAGACTGAGGAAGAGAGACAGGAAAGAAGGGACAGCCAGCTGGACAGGGGAATACAGTTAGAAAGGATGGGAGAGGGACTGGGACAGAGAGAGAAAGACAGAAAACATAGCAAGAGGAAGCAGGGCAGGGGGACAACAAGAGAAAAAAAACGGACAGCTATCTGGACAGAGATGGAGAAAAAAGCAACAGGGACAGAGGAAAAGAGACAGAAAGAGCAACAGGGAGCAGGACAGAGAAAGAAAATCAGGGCAGCAGCAGGATGGAGAAAAAAAACCTGGGATGGTCAACAGGACAGAGAGGAATAGGAATATGGGCAGGGAGTGGGACAAAAGGATATAGCGATCAACGATGGGACAGGAAGCAAGACAGAGCAACAGACAAAAATAATGATAATGAGAGAGAGAGAGAGAGAAAGACAGAGATCTTGAGAAGCACAGGGGGTTGGAGAAAGAAAGAGAGGTATTAGGAGCCCTGCAGAGATACGCAGGACAAAAAAAAAATGGGGCAGGGAGCAGCACAAAGGGTCAGAGAGAGTAAGAGGACAGGAAGGAGGGCAGGGACAATGAGACACAGAATGAAAAAAACCAGCGACAGTGAGCAAGACAAAGGAATAGAGAGAGAAAGAGAAGGAAGGAAAGAGAGACATAGGAAGGCAGGGACACGGAGCGGCACATACAGGCACAGAGAGACAAGAATGCCAGGAAACAGGCCAGAGTGATTGTGGGGGAAAAAAAGAGATGGATGCAGATCAGGACAAAGAGGTGGAAAAGGAAAAAACAGCGATGGGTGCAGGACAGAGACAGAGCATGAAAATAAAGAGGGACAGGGAGCACGACACAAGAATAGAGAAAAGAGGAGAGGTACAGGGAAGGAAAAAAAAAAAAAAAAAGACAGCAGCGCAGGAAAGAGAGGGTGCCAGGGGAGGGGTAGGGAAGGCCCAGGACACAGAAGAGGAGTGACAGGGCCCTGAGGGCCCAGAGCTCACCGCAGCTCTTGCTTTTGGCGCTGCTGGGAGAATTTGCCAGTTCAGACACTTCTTTCTCCTTCCTCCCTTCCCATTCTGTAACTCCGGTCACTTGGCTGTCCTTCACCTAAGGACACGTGGGTGTCTCATCACAGCTCTTATGAGACAAGGCTTCCTAGACACACAGCCTCGCTCGCTTGTGCAATACGCGGCTGTGCCGCGCTTTGCGTTATGCACACAGACCCTGCGGTGCACGCTGGCGGCCTGGCCTGCTGCGGACTACGAGGAGGGAGCCTTCCTCACCCGGAGAGGCAGGCTCTCTCTTGCCTGCAGCGGGAGGCAGCTCCCGGCCGGCTGGCCTTCAACATCTTCTTCTTTACCTTTCTCTGGCCTCTCCAGCTTCAGCCGCGGCAGCTCCTGTCCACAGCCAGCAAGCGCTCCGCCCGTCCCTTCTCGCCCCCACGCCGCGAGGAGAGCCAGGCCAGGCACAGACAACCCACGCAAGCCGGAGGCGGGTGCCGTCACCGGCAGCCCCAGGGGAGGAACGGACAACTGCGTCCTCAGCGCAGCCTCTGGGAGAGGGAAAGAAGAAGCAGAGACCGTTATTACCGTAGCTCGCCCTGGCCGAATCCCCTCCTTCCTCAGGGGCTTCTGGAGACGCACCGAGGGCCAGCTTGCCGCCGTCACGACAGGGCTTGGGGGTGACCTGGGGCTACAGGACTCCAGCAGACCGGGAGCCTGCCGCAGCGGGCGGTTTGAAGCTCCCCGTCCCGCCACCCCCGGGGCGGCCAGCGGGCGGGAGACACCCGCCGAAGGGGCTCGTTCGCCTCACCGGTGCCCTCGGCCCTCACCTGCCGCCGCCGCCGCCGCCGCCGCCATGTTGCTCCCGGGCACCGCGCATGCGCCGGCCGCCAACGGCGCGCCGGAGGGGCCAGAGCCGGCGTGCGGAGGCCGGGCGGCAGTACCGCGATCGGCCACGAAACGGTGCGGTGCGGGAGCTGCAGTACCGCCTTCAGCCACGCGGCGGCGGCAGCAGCGAGCGGCCGGCGGGCGGCGCCGGCCCAGGGGCGGCACGGGCGCTGCACTGACGCGCTTTGCACGCCGAGCCGAGCGCCCGCCGGCACCGCGCACGTGGGGCGGCCGCGGCGTTTCCTTACCGGGAGGCAGCAACGAGCGCGGCGGCCCCACCCCGCAGGCACCGCAGCATCGCGTCGCCGTTACCGGCAGACGGCAACGTGGAGCACGGCGGCGTCTCCGCGCATGCGCGGCTCCCGAGCTGCAGCGCCGACTTTTGGTCGCCGGGCGGCAGCAGCGAGGGCGGGGCGCGCGCCACCGCGCATGCGCGGGCCCCGCGGTGCAGTGCCGACGCTCGGTCGGCGGGCGTCAGCAGAAGGGCGTTGTGGTGGTACGGGAAACAAGGTACGGAGGCCTGTTCCCTTTGTGAAATACCGGGACTTTTCTGCCGGTGATCACTGCCTGAAGGCTGTCAAAGGGTACTAGCTTGATCACCTACCTACCTATCATTTACTGTGCTTGATTACTGCAGTTGTTACTATTGAAAGCACCTAGCCTTCCATAAAGGGCACATACTGACTTTTTAAAAGCTTTTAGTGCCTCCCCAGAATTGCCTTTACTTCTGATAGGTTGCCGGCTTCCTCAAACCAAGCTGCAAGAAAGATTTTGCCCTCAAGGCAGAACCTTCTGCTTCCCCAGGAGGTAAAGACAAAACCGTGGGTCACTATTTTCTAATAAAACAAAAGTGGTAAAACACTTTCTCTAAGGGAACTAACTACCATATCCCAGTCACAGCAGGTTTCTTAGTATCATGTTTTAATCTGCTTTAAATGCTTTTATGTAAAAGGAAGCCATTAAAATGAGGTATTACTGGATTTAATCTTTATTACACACATTACCCTGGTGCCGTGGAGGACCTGCTTTAAAGCATCGGTAACACCCCATTTTTGCACTTGATCTCAAGCATGCCTGCGCATAAAAAGCTATGAAAATGTGCCAGCTGTACCAGGCTGACCTCTTTGCTTGAGATGCATTGCTTGTTCCTGTTCCCAGCAAGTAGTGTGGAGTGTCTCTCGGATCCCTTCCTGATATCCTGACGGGCTGTTGTAGTGGTTCCCCCTTATTCCTCTGACCCCAGGGTTTCTCCCAGGAGTAGGTGTTGCACACAGTCAGTGTGGCCAAAGCAGTTTTGTTGTAGGGATCTGTCTTCTGGAGGGTACTGGTCCTCCCAGGACACGTGCTCTCACAGAGCTTGAGCACTGTGGGATCGGGGTATCTGGTTAATTTCCCAGCAGGGATGCTGGGCAGCTCACTGTGGTACAGAGTGCTGCCCTTTTTCTTTTGCTTCCAGGGAGTCTCAGTAGTTCCCGAGGCCTCTGCAAGACCAGGCTTTCTGGTTTGGGTGCTGCTTATTCCAGGCCATCTCTGGGAGGTGGAGAAGCCTCCTGGTCCTCGGGCTGATACTGCTGCTTCCAAGCAGCTGCTGCAGTGTGCAGCCTTGTAGTAGATGGAGCTTTGATATATTTGAAGCATTTGGATTGTTATAAAGACTGGAGAATTCTGCTTGCCTTTTTTCTTTTATTGTGTCTTTTGGGATATGGTGCCCCAGGAACCCACATTAAACTTTTCTGGAGTGGATTTGTGTATTCTAAATCAGGAGATTGATTTATGTGCCATGATAGCGTTGCTGTTCTCCCCACCGCACATTTAACATAGCAGGAGATGACAATGTGCTCTGTGTCCTCAAAGCATGCTTTCCTCTTGTCCTGAGGGAGCCGGGTGCTCAGGCACCCTTGCAGCTCTAGTTATTGGTAGCCAAGACCTTTTCCCAGAGCCTGAACTGGAGAGCAAGCTGTTTTTAAGCCTCTTACGAAGGTGCCGGAATGGAGCAGATTCATTAGAGCCTGAGCCACATGTGTAGCTTGAGAAAGGTTTGCACTCTCAAATGGTAAACAGTGGGTTTTTAGTGCTCGCTGCCTGCTGCACAGGCAGCCAGACTTTACGGAGTGATCGGAGCAATCCTGCAATCCTCGTTTGAGTTGACAGTTCCAAGGTTTGGGAATGAGTGGTAGTACTGAATTTTGATCTTGGGCCGGAGATGAGGTAATACTGTGGTGGCATCACCATTTTTCTGGTGTCAGCAGAAGAGGGAGATAGAGCTTGAATTCAAGCTTTGCATACCCTGTAAAGGTGGTAGCGTCTGATCCAAAGCACGTATTTTAAGATGAATGGATCGGACCAGACTTTGCAAATAATTCTAGCTTCTAGTAGATAACCTTTGGGCTCTCTAGATACCTACTGCTAGCAGAGCCTTGATTTTAGGAAACGGCTTTAAAGTCAAATGTACCTTCATCCCTTCTATGTTGCAGGTGATTGAACCTGATAATAATTCAGTGACTGAGGGGATCTCAAGAGAGAAATGTGTTAGGACACAGTTGAGTTGTTGAGGGAGAGCTGCACTTTGTCCCTAATAGCTTTGCAAAGCTGGACCTTTCTTTAAAGATCCCAGAAGATACCGTGTCTGCTTGCATTTTGGTGCCAAGGCGCTGACAGCAGCGGAAGTCACCTCGAGTAGTTGTCTCTCAAAGAGAAGCCTGGCCCTGCCTGCCTGTGATTGCCTGCTGATCACGCCAGGTCAATGAGCTGGGAAAGTCACGGGGGTATGGAAGGTCCCCAGATTCACTGAGATTGTGTCCAGTTTCCAAAAAGCTGCTAGCAGTATTGCTCTGAACTCTGCAGAGCATCAGGACCTGGGACTTGGTCCTAGTGCACATAAAAGCTTTAGGGTGGATGCACCATCAGCTTACCTTTCCCTTCACCGTTCCTCTCTCCCCCCGCAGTCTGACACGTCCTTGTGCATTTTCACTTTATATCACAGAAAGGTGAAGCCAGTAGTTGACAGAGCCCTCTTTTTGAAGAGGGGAGGATTCCCATTGGGTACATCCCGGAGCAAAATTTTGAGAATAATATCCTGGGGAAACAATGGATAGATCAACCTCGGAGTCCTGCCGACAGCTCACCTTGACTGACTTGCGTTCACAGGAGATCTATGTGCCTGTACCTCTGTAGGTACAGAAGGAGCACCCCCAGGAAATCTCCAGGGGAGACCTTATCTGATATTTAGCCTGACTTAAAAAGCTGGATGTGCATTGTGGGTTCTGCCTTTGGCTCTTGTGGCAGAGGAGGGCAGAAATGCCATGGGAGCTGAGGCTGGGTTAAACATTGCTTTTAACGCAAGCGAAAGGAACTGCAGGAGGGCTCTCTTGCAGTAAAATACTGCTTGCACGTGGGAGAAACGGGTGTGAGAAGTGGATTTACATGACCTCTTGGAGGCCGTTCTCCCCGTCTCTGCTGCTGGTGTCTCTACTAACCCTCACCGTTTCCCCTCACAAAATGGTAATGCAGTACCTGCTTTGGCTGCCCTAGCTCCACTAAAGTCCTCCACAAAAGGTGGGGATTGAATATTGACAGCTTCTGTGATGCCTGCGTGCTCAAAAGTGCTGAGGAAGGGGGCTGTATCAAGAGGGAGGATCAGCTGGAGCAGCAAATGGTCCCTCGGGCTCCCTGTGCTTACTGGGGAGCGTGCGCTCTCCCCTGCCTGCGGCTCTGCGTCCGCGAGGCCCTTCAGCCCTACTGCAAGGCCAGAAGAATGGAGGTGGGAAGGGACCCCGGGGAACTGAGAGGACAAGGAAGAAGAGAGATGCTGATTTTGAGCAGGTTTTGTTGCAGGTTGCTCCTGGAGGACTGGTCAGGGCAGTAGGTGGGGCGAGTGCCCTCAGACCCCACGTTGATCCCCCATGCTTGCTGCAGGATTTGTTGCCTCAACCAGGCCAGCAGCTGGGTGCAGTTCACTTCTCCCCACTTCTCTAGGAGCCAGCAGCCCCTTCCTCAGATCCCTGACCCCCCGAGCCTTCCCCTTGCTCCTTTGCAGCCATCTGAGAGCAGGGCAAATATTTTTGTATTAATAACAATGGAATTGCACTAATGACATGAATATAGACATGATGAAACACACGTTCTTCAAAATCACTCATTCTTCAGCCTCATGAGCTGCTGGTAACAGCACCCGAGGAGGTCGGTAATTCTCCAGAAAGCAATACGTGCTGGTGTACACCTTCAATTTATTTAGCCTGCTCAGGCAGAAGAATCATGCAAAAGCCAAGGGAATATGCCAGGCCTCTCTCTCCCACCCCCGGCCAGTCCCTTGTTTTTTCATTAACTGGCAAGAAAAGTGATTCTTGGGCCGCTGACTATGTGCTAACTCGTGCACGAACAGGCTGAGGCCGAACACGTCGCACAAAGGCAGCTGCAACAAGGGAGACCTCCTTCGATCTCGGGTGGTGGGGCTGCCCGCTTCTTGCTGGCCCTGAAATCCCTTGGCTGTGGATTCCTGTTGTTCTGGGGGCCTGTGAGCTCCTCGCTGCCCCTGTGACAGTGCCTGGAAAACAGGGCAGAGCTGTGGGCTCAGCCCCAGGTGAGACCGTGTCCCAGCCCTTGGACAGAGCTGCCTGACGGGACGTGCTCCCCTCCCCGGGAGCGCAGCTCCCCCGGCTGTGCTCCAGCCGCTCTCCACGAGTGCCCTGAGAGCTGTGCCCATGCAGCCTCGGTCTGGCCGTGAGGTCACAGTGGGTCTGGGAGGTCACAGAGCCCCACGTGCTGTGCCAGCCATAAGCACTGACCGCTCAGCCCCGGGCCCCGACTGCAGCAGCAGCGGCGACAGCAGCAGCAGCAGCATCATGTGAGCACAGGGGGCCATGGCCACCGCCTGCCGCCTCCTCCTTGTCCTCCTCCTCCTGGTGGCCCTGCATGCCAGGGCTGCCTGGGCTGCTTCATGGCGAGTGCGGCGAGCAGGTAGGTGGGCGGTGCTGGTGCAGCCTTTCACGGGCCAGCGGGCTCTTCTCACCAAGAAGCGTGGATGATGGGTTTTTTCGCCCAGTGCTTTAGCGAGGGTTTCCTCTGTGCGCTTGAGAGCTCTCCCGGTAAGAAAGCTCCGAGGGCTGTACGTTGGTCCATCCGCTCCTCGAAGGGTGTTGCACATGGCCTGGGAAGTGTTTGGAGAGCTGCAAGGAGCCAGCCAAGAGGTCACTAGGCCCCTCTGCAGCTTTGGCAAGCTCAACCTATGTCTGGCTCCCACGTTGTTACGTGACCCCCTTCCAGTGCCTGCAGTTCACTAAGGCAGCAGTGGACCCAACATGCAATGGAAATTTCTCATCTGTGCTTGCTTCTAGATGAGGATGGTGGCAATGGTTATCCAGCTTCTCAGCTGGATGTTGGTTTGGAGCCCTTGGGGCATCCTGGAGCTAAGTTCTCAATGTCCCTTTCCTTGAAGGAATAAACTGGCAATGTGGCAAGAGCTTATTCATGTGCAATTTTCCTTAAGATCCTCTGAAAGTCGATGTCTTCCCGGCTTCTTGGCCTATTCCTGTCCTCAAGCCTGAGAGCAATCCCACAGGTAAGTCAGTGGGAGGAAGGAGCACTTACCTTTTAATCTTCTTTCCGTGTGAAATGGAAGTTGCTCCTTCCGTGGCCCATGTGCAGACATGGAGAAGAGCAGAGAGGAACCGGGTCGGGCTCGTATGTGCCCTGGGGCACCTTGCCTTGCGAAGCTGTCTTTGCTGGCCCCTTGGAGCCTGAGCGGCTCCCGGTGCCAGCTGCCAAGCCACGGGCTTGTTGGGGTTGAGTTTAGAGCTGGTGTGAGCTCCAGGGAGTCCCTTCTCCCAGCAGCTCCCACACGTGGTTCGTTTCGTCCCAGCATGGTGCCACTGCAGGCACACGGTAACTCTTTGCACCATGCTCCTGAGTGGAAGGGAGAGACGTGGAAGTCAAATGCTGGAAGAACGGCGGGGAGGGCACGGTGGGTGTATTTCACTCTGCCTTAGCCATGAGACTCGGCAGTCGGAGGTTTTAGATACACGTCTGGACACACTGCGGCCTGTGCAGCAGGAAGGGATCGATCAGAGCCTCGCTGCAGCGATTCTGGGTTTCACGCCTTGCAGGCAGGTGCTGGCGAGCCACAGAGATGATGCAGAGCCTCTGCTGCCAGTTGTGGTTCAAGCCGAGTGCCAGGGGCAGCTGCTGCCCCAGTTTTACCATTACAGCTCAGCTGGTTTGCGCAGACATCGGTATGCAGATTTGAGGGCCTGGTGCGTGCTGAACTTGTGTTCAGCTCATGCGCAGCACTGCCTGCCCACTGGGCCAGTTCCAGGTGGGAGCGAGATCCCAAGCAATGCTGGTAGCCCTTTCCTAGTGCTGGAAGTTGGGTGGAGATGCTGACTTGGCAGGCTTTTTGGGTTGTGCTCGATTTCCCATCTGCAGACCGATAGCTGGGATGGGACGAATGTGACCATTGCTGGTGGTCACAGGGAAGGGCATGAGGGCCTTGCGGAGGAGCCCTTCTCAGAAGGGCTGTTTCCCCACCTGGCCTGGCTGCAGCTTCTTCCTGTCCTCTTTGAAGGAAGGCATTTAGCATCACCTTTCAGTTTGCCAAATGCAAAACAGAAGACCATGTGCAATTTCCTGGTCTCCCAGCAGGTCAGGCATGGCTGTTGTTTGCAGTAGTGACTAGGCACAGCCCCAAAAGCCCAGGCCTTGTTTCTAAACCTTATCAATGTCTTTGAGAAGTATTGCCTCCTGAAGAGGCCATCTCCCTGATGGGGACGGTTCCATCTGATCCAGCTGTCCCTCTTTCTTTCTCAAGAGATGGACCAAGAGGCTGCGGAAAAGGACGTGTTTCCAGAAGGACACAGCAGCTTTCTGCCAGTCCCTGCTGAAGAAGCAGAGGCGATGCAAGCCACTGGCATGGCAGGTAATTGCTGTCCCGTGGTCAGCCGGTGTCACCCATCAGGATTGCTGTGTGTCAGCAGGTTCTTCCCCCAGTGCCTGCTCTTGGACATCGCGTCAGTAGCCAAAGCTGAAAGTATTTTGGGTCCGAGGCATCTGGACCACGTTCCGCAGATGATGGGAAATGTGACTCTTAATTGAACGTACCTCCCGCTGAAGCTGCATCCCAGAGCTTGCCATGAGCCTCTAGAGGCCCAAGGCGTGAGAGCAGCACAGAGCGGGATCCCTCCCATGAGCTGAGGTCCAGAGCGATGCCCTGACTCCCAGACTGGGCAGGGGCTTAGAGGGAACCTCCCCATCCTCCTGCATCTTCTGTGTCTGAGCCATGCTGAAGCTTTACCTGTCATCTCTGCTTTTTGGCAGTGCTGTCAAGGCCCAGAGAAGTCCACCACGGCAAAGTATATGAATTTTTTCGAACAGACTCAGGTACTGAGCAGTCTTGCTGGGGTCCCTAGGTGGGAGACACATCCTGAAATCTGGGAGTGGCTGCAAGCGGTGCCCATGCTGGAGAAAAGGCAGAAGGGGAGAGCAACGTTCAAGTGCCTCTTGAGAAGGCCTGACTCCGTTCCCTCAGGGTGTGGGAGCTGGCCTGGGGGGAGGAGGAGTTGGAGGTGGCACTACCTGCTGCAGGGATGTTTTTTGTCCGTGTCCCCCGAAGAAGCAACTGGTCAAGCAGCTGCGCTCCCCCACGTGCTCGCCTTCTGGCCTTCTGAGTTTTGTTTGGTGGGACAACCTATCCCCAAGGGTCAGAGTGTGCCTCTAAGCACCAGCACTGGGGGGAAACAGAGAACTTCCTGGCTATATCAAAGGTGCTGCAAGCTTACCAGTGGTGCACAGGACGGACTAACGTCCCGATTTGCTCCTCCAGATGCAGTTGGCGAGACAACCACAAGTCTTCCCAATCCCCAGAGGACCACAAGTGTTCTCTCCTCCCAAGATGTGCAAAGGCGCTGCACAGCAGCAACTGTGGTTTTCCTGCTACTTGCAGTACTGTTGTGCAGTGTTGTGGTCTGGCGGCGGAGGAAGAGAAAAGAGTGAGTTGTTGATTTCTGCCCCCCCAGCTTCCTTAGGTGGCTGCTCATAGCCACGAAGCATTTCTAGTCAGGCTGCTGTGGAGTGGTGAGTTAGTCATTGGCCAAAAAACTCTGCTGAGGTTTCTGCTGCTATCAGATGCTTTCATTGGCCTCTTAATTCCTGGGCCGCCTTCTCGGGAGCCCGCTCTGACTGGAGCCAGCGTTAGCTCAAACTGACCCTGCCTGGACAAGAGCAGCCTCCAGGAGCAACAGGCATAGGCAAAGCGAAGTCAGGAACAGAAAGAGTGGGGGATGAGATTTCCCTAGAAAGCGAGACACACGCTAGCCCCCGCTCCTGACCAGTGAACCTGCCCAGAGGAATGCCCCTGCTCGGTGGTGCCATGAGGTGCAGGTGCCCACCTCGGCCAAGGTGTGCCAGCAGCTCAGCCCATGGTGGGGAGCCGTGCCAGCTCTGGGCCGTGCTGTGGAGGAGAGTCCCTGTGTCCCATCTGCAGCCGAGGGCCTCAGCAGCCTCCTCTCTCCACAGGCACCTCTCTACAGCTTCAGGAGCCCAGCTGGGAACTGATGCCTGCCCCTAGCCCCTGGACAGCCAGACCAGCCGCCCTGGCACCCCTGAGAGCCAGGCCCAAAGCCAGCAGCTGCCGCTCCTGCCTGGAAAACTGGTGCACCCGTCCTCCCCATGGCCTCTGCGACCCGCCAGCCTGCCCCCGGCCACCCTGCTGTGGTGGGACCAGCCCAGCGCCCTCCGGCCCCAGCTGAAACGGTCCCGTGCCCCCCGAGCCCACTGGCCGGGCCATCCAGCAAGGGCTGAAGGCAGCCCTCCCGGGGCAGGGGTTGGGGGTGCGCTGACAGAACCCCCACCGAGAGCTTCAGGGGTTTCTCTCCAAATAAAGAGGAAGAGAGCCAAAGGTGCCCTTTGGTAACAAACCTAGACAAGAAATTATTCACTCCAGTCCTTTGGTTCTTGGCACTTCCACTGGATGTAGTCAAAGATGTCTTTTTCACACTCTACTAGCTAGGGCCTCCAGAAACTCCTGCGAGCATAGTACAGATGGGATTTAAAAGGTAGAAGTTCTGTACAACTGCCAAATGCATTGCAAGATTAAGACAAACTGGATTTGCACAGAAACCACAGACCTTTTCATGCAGTCACAAAGGTGTTCAGGTATTAATTCACATTAGCACCAAAGGAAATAAGGCATCTAATTACCTTTGGGGCTATATGCTTGTTCAGTTTGGAAAGAAAAATATCCAGTCCTGTCCTGTTCTCCTGTCCAAGACAAGACACAACTGAAAGACATAGATAATCTTGTTAAAAGAATGAGAAAACAGACACGTGCTGCGCATGGCACTCAGACACAATCTTTAGACAAAAAAATAAAACTCTCTAAATTAGATTGGATGGCCAAAAGGGGTATCTTCTTTGTGCCACAGTACTGCCTGTACGTAAGCAGGCTGCCTCTCCCTGCTATAATGACACCTAACACCAGCAAGCAAACAGTGAAAAATTTAGGAAACTACAGCGTTTACCAGAAGCATTTCCAATACGTTTAGGAAACAATTTAAGAAGATCACACAGAGCATATAACCAGAAATAATACTCTGCACAAGGCTTGAACTGACCAGCCTAGTTGATGGGTCATGTACTCATTGATTGCAAAGCTCTTTTCCAGAACATGAGTTCTCAAGTTTTTACTAAACATATGAAATATGCCTATGAAATATAGTGCAGCACAGTAATCCTGACGTTGGGGCATAAGTTTGGAATAAGAGTGAATCATAGAATCATAGAATGGTTTGGTTTGGTTTGGTTTGGTTTGGTTTGGTTTGGTTTGGTTTGGAAGGGACCTTCAAAGATCATCTAGTTCCACCCCCCCCGCTCTGGCAGGGGCATCTTTCACTGGATCAGGTTGCTCAAAGCCCCGTCCAACCTGACCTTGGGCACCTCCAATGATGGGGCATTCACAGCTTCTCTGGGCAACCTGCTCCAGTATATCACCACCCCCATAGTAAAGAAGTCATCCTTACATCCAGTCTTTAAATCCTTACATCCTTACATCCAATCCTTAAATCTACCCTCTTCATGTTTTAAAACTGTTGCCCCTTGTCCTGTCACTATAGGCCCTGGTAAAAAGTCTCTCCCTGTCTTTTCTTATAAGCCCCCTTTATATATTGAAAGGCCGCAATAAGGTCTCCCCAGAGCCTTCTCTTTTCCAAGCTGAACAACCCCAACTCTCAGCCTTTCCTCATAAGAGAGGTGCTCCAGCCCTCTGATCATTTTTGTGGACCTCCTCTGGACCCACTCCAACAGGTCTGTATTTTTCTTGTCCTGGGGACCCCAGAGCTGGACACAGTACTCCAGGTGGGGTCTCGTAAGAGCGGAGCAGAGGAGGGAGAATCGCCTCCCTCGACCTGCTGGCCACGTTTCTTTTGATGCAGCCCTGGATACAGTTGGCTTTCTGGGCTGCAAGTGCACATTGCTGGCTCATGTCCAGTTTTTCATCCACCAGTATCCCACAGGGCTGCTCTCAATCCATTCATCCTCCACTCCGTATTGATACTGGGGACTGCACCGATCCAGGTGCAGGACCTTGCACTTGGCCTCGTTGAACTTCATGAGGTTCACACTGGCCCACTCCACAAGCCTGTCAAGGTCCCTCTGAGGTGGCATCCCTTCCCTCTAGTGAATTAACTGCACCGCTCAGCTTGGTGTCATCCGCAAACTTGCTGAGGGTGCACTCAATCCCAGTACCTGTGTCACTAATGAAGACATTAAATAGTACTGGTCCCAGTACGGACCCCTGAGGGACACCACTCGCTACTGCTTTCCTCTTGGACATCGAGCCATTGACTGTAAGTCTCTGGATGTGGCCATCCAGCCAATTCTTTATCCATCTAACAGTCCATCCATCAAACCCATCTCTCTCCAATTTAACAGCAAGAATGTTGTGGGGGACCATATCAAAGACCTTACAGAAGTCCAGGTAGGTGACACCCATAGCTCTTCTCTTGTTCACTGGTGCAGTCACTCCATCATAGAAGGCCACCAGATTAGTCAGGTACAATTTGCCCTTGGTGAAGCCATGTTGGCTGTCTTTAATCACCTCCCTGTCTTCCATATGTTTTGACACGTCTTCCAGGAGGATGTGTTCCATGATCTTACTGGGCACAAAGGTGAGGCTGACTGGTCAGTAGTTCCCTTTTTAAACTGGGTGTTTAAAAAACTGGTCAGTTTTTACCCTTTTTAAAAATGGGTGTGATGTTTCCCTTTTTCCAGTCACTGGGGACTGTGCCTGACTACCATGACTTTTCAAATACGATTGAGAGTGGCTTGGCAACTACATCAGCCAATTCCCTCAGGACCCTGGCATGCATCTCATTGGGTCCCATGGACTTGTGTATGTTCAGGTTCCTCAGGTGGTCCTGAACCTGATCACTTACGTGGGAGGGACTTCATTCCCCCAGTCCCTGTCTTGAGGTTCAGGGGCTTGAGACATGTGGGAAGAGAGATTACCACTGAAAACTGAGGCAAAAAAATTACTGAGTACCTCAGCCTTCTCCATGATGGTTGCCACTATTTCTCCTGCCTTATTTATTGGGGTGGGGTGTGGGGGGGTGGTGTGTGCATTTTCTTTCATCTTCCTTTTCTGCCCAACACACCTGTAGAAGCCCTTCCTATTATTCTTCAAATCCTTTGCCAAATTCAACTCCAACTGTGCCTTGGCTTTCCTGATCCCATCTCTACACATCCAGGCAGCATCCCTATATTGAGAGAAAAGTATACATTGAAGACAAGCGTGAGGTTACAAGTCATCTGGAATTCAGCCATCCAGACGCTCTAGATTTACTGCCTATTTAAGTGCACATATTCCAGAATTCTGTACACTTCACTTTCCCAGAGGCCTGCTGCAAGAATGATATGCATATTCAAGAAAGGCCCAGCACAACTGTCCTGACCTATAAATTACTGGTGTCCAACCACTGCACGGCTATAGTGCTAGCATTCACACTACCAAGTAATGTCAAAGCAGCATGACAAAGTAGGACATAATTCTGAAACTGGATATAAAGAGCCATCTTCCAGTTGTGAGCTGAAGTACAGTATTCTCGCTAATAAGAGATTATAGAGACCTGCAGCTGTACAGTGTCTTCCATACTACAGAAAGAATTCAGGTACCTAGTAAATGCCAGGTTCAGAATGTGAAGTAGAGATTTGAATGTAGAACTTCAAACAAATGCCCACGATGTACCAGACATCTAATGTATTCTTAGCTTTACTGGCTAACAGTTCTTTTGTGTGGACAGGCTGCTCCATCTTCTTTATTTGGCAGCTGACAGACACTGTATGAGGAAGCAAAGAAAGGAAGAAAATAAAAATTAAATTAACCAGATTTGAGATCTGTCTTACAGATTACCTGCCCCCCAACCAGCTTTTGAAATGCACATTTCCAAATACATGTAGTTCTGTGATCACTGGTATTCTGGAGAGGCTAGTAATAAATGGCACACGTTAAACAGGCATGAAATTGTAAACTAAGCCTCAGAACTGCATAAAGCCAAGATGAAATTAGAAGCCCTGTGTTAAAGGTTTCCCAAGCTCCTTGTTTCATTCAGAAGTTGGAAACTTTTTGAATGCCAGTTATAAGGTCAGCTATACCAACTGCCATTCTGGTATAACCTCCCAAGCATGGCTTCAACTCAATAGTTATAAATGAATGACCCATGTGTGAAGGATTACTTATATAGATGCATTCAGTCATACACATGCAGATAGACCATTGAAGGGTTAAAAAGAATGGTGTTCTGAAACTCTCGGGTTCCCCAACCCTCTTTCCCTAGCCCCTTCGTCAGTGCCTGGATGAGACGAAGCTGTTCCATTGATCATGACTGTTCATCCTCCAGAGGCTGGTGCCGGAGTGAAAGGACAAAGCGAGCAACCGCAGCCTCCTACTGAGCAGCATTCAGCCCTTCTGCACTTACACAGCCGCAAATTCGCTTTTGCCTGCTCAGGGCTTGAGTCAGGGGAGGCACATAACAATGTTCATTCAAAGGCATAGTCCGTCTATGTTCATTATTAATTCAGCTGCTATTATTAATACTAGATGTCTATAATTTTATAATACAACAATTATAGAATAATACACTACAGTTGCTGAAAATGTTACTATATGGCATAGAATGTAAGTTAAAAATTCCAACAACTCACAGCCCTGCTGTCTCCTGTTTGTGACACCTGATGTTAGGGCCAAGGCAAGTGACCAGGTCAAGCCATAGCTCCCTCCTTTGATTTTCAGAGATGGGATTTCTTTTGGGCTTGCTGTGAGCTGGAGGGGAAGTCAGCCTAAATATCCACCTTCTCAAACTGATGTTGCAGGAACTGTCCACCTTCTTGGCCAATCCACAATTGAGTCCATACTTACTCAGCCCTGTAGGTGGAGGACTGAGAAACATGAAGCCATTCATATGTACCATTGCCCTCATCCCATTGATGTGTTACTGGACTCATACTGGTAACAAATTACGGCCCCTTCCATTTTGGTTCTAAGGCATGTTTCTTTTTACCCAAGCTCAAAACCGTTACTTGGCCTCAGTATCACCATGTATATATATATATATGAATTTGATTCTCATTTTCCCCATTTTTTTCTTGTTTCTTTTACTGCTTCTTCCACCAGAACCTAAATTTCTTCTTTGTTCTCTTGTAATGTTTTTCCCATTCCCACTGATCACCTCCAGGATCCTTAGGGTCTCATGTGTGGGGCATGGGCTGTCCAAACAAAACATGCCACGAATGTAAACTGGGCCATCAGCTGTTGCTATTTCTTAAAGCTGCTAATACCACTGGTAATTTTTCAGTCCATTTCTTTGGATATTGCCCTATAATTTCCTTGAGTTTATTTTTAATAGTCTGCTTCATTCTTTCTACCGCTCCAGAGTGCTGTGAGTGGCAGGATATATGCAGCCTTTGTTTAATTCCCTGTTTACTCATGAACGCTTGAATTACTTCACTTACCAAACCTCCTCCTCTTCTATCTCCTGTTCTATCTAATGCTAGCCAGTGACCCACACCAACAGCTCATTTCCTTAGACAGATATTTTTTTACACTTACAGCTGCTGTGTTTCTTTTAGTGGGGAGTCTTCAACCCATCCCAGAAAGATATATGTGACGATAAGCAGAGACTGTCTATTTCTTTAATTTAGCGCAGTTTATATAACCCATTCGCAGTATTTACCGAGCTCTCCAGCTTCTCTGATGCAAGAGATGGGAGCTTGGTTTTATTACTTTGCTTGCAGAATTCAGCTCAGTAGAGAGGAGCTGGCACGAAGCACCTCCCGGCAGTCCGGAGCTCTGCCTCCACACGCACCCCCCGCTCAGTACAAACAGCCTGCGGCACGAAGCGCTACCTTGAGGCGCTCTGGCAGACCGCCGGGCGATGCCCCCCTCCCGGCAGAGCCGGCCCGTCCTCTCGGGAAAAGCTGCACCCCCGCAGAGCGCCCACCCCATGCTCCCCAGCACCCGTCCCGCCGCGGCGGCCCCGTGCCCAGCAGCCCCGAGCGGCGCTCGCCGCTCTCCAGCCCGCACACCCCGCAGCCCCGCAGGGCAGGCCCCCCTCCCGCCGGCACGCCCGGGGTCGGCCCAGGGACGCCGTGGCAAAGCCCTGCTCCAGCCCCACAAGCCCAAGGGCGAGCGCGGGCCGCGGCCCTGAGCGGGAGCGGCCGGCCTGGGCGGAGCCAGGGCGGCCCAACAGGCGCCGGGGGCAACCCCTGCCCCGCGCGGGGCCGCAGCCTCCCGGCACCTCCAGGTGGAGGCGGCGGCAGCGGGCGGGAAACGTCCCGAGGCCCGCGGCCAGCCGAGGGGACGCGCTCGCCTTGTCGGGACCGCGGCCCCTCAGCGCCGGGCGGCCCCGGCCTCACCGCCGCCAGCGAAGAGAGACGCGGGTGCGGCGGCGGGAGCGGAGCGGAGAGCCGGGGGGGCAGAGCCGGGGGGGGCAGAGCCGGGGGGGGCAGAGCCGGGGGGGCAGAGCCGGGGGGGCAGAGCCGGCGCGGCAGGGGCGGAGACGCCGCGCCCCCGCGTGCTCGCGAGCGGCTCCTGCTGGCTGCGCCCACCCGCGGCAGCGAGCGCGGCCGGGCTGCGCGCCGGGCCCGCGGGAGCACGGCGGGGCCGGGCGGGCAGGGCCGGCTGGCTGCGCCCGGGGCGTGAGCACCGGAGGGGGCGGCGAGCGGGGACAGCGGCCTCCCCCGTCTGCGAGGCGCTGGCGGGCGTGCGTGCGCCTGTTCCACAGCGCAGGATCTGGGTGGCCCCAAAAGTGTTACCGGTGGACACGGAGGCACAACAAGGGTGACAGGAGGGGCCTGTGTGTACCAAAGGTGGATGCACGCTCTCTGCTCGGCCTCCCTCGCCCTGCTCCTGATCTCCAGCTCGCAGTGAGGGTGTTAAGTGCTGCGGAGGGAGAATGTGTAGCAACCAGAGCACCAGATACTGAGAGAAAACAGGTCTAAGAGCCCTGAGCAAAACAGGAAAGGGAAGGCGGTCAGTCCAAGCCTTTGCATTTGTATTTTTTTCTATTGCAAAGCAAGGTTGTTCTTTTTTCCTTTTTTTTTTTTCCCCCCTCTCTTTCTTCTTCCTGACTGTTTGTCAACAGATGTACACTGGAGAGGAAGCTGGTCTGCAGGGGCTGTGTTTTCAACGGATATGACTGCAGCGAGAAGGACCTGCTGAAGCGCATTGGCAAGGCTCGCCTTGCCTGTGAGATGGGCCACTTCCTGATGGACAGCTTCAAAGTTAGGTAAAGCAGGAAATGGGGGGAGGGAAGCCCATGTCACATCGAGGTCTGTTTGCAACAGGGTCTGGACTAACTGAGAGGAACTGGGGGCGAGTGGAGATGGACATGGCCAGGATAAGGCAAGTGGCTGTATTGATGAAGCCATAACCAGCTTCTTCAGGTAATAAACGGTGTAAGTGGAAAAACGGGAAATCGCATGCAAAAATTAGATCTGGTGAAATGTTTTTTCCTCAAGTATTTCAGGTTCTTGGAAGATCCTTAAATCAAAGTGCTACACTTACATAGAAGGGAGAACAAGCTGTAAGGATAGTCTGGGCACTCTCAGGGTACCAGCGAACCTCAGCTAGTGAGTGCTGGTTAGGAGCCTCCAGAATTTGTCGAGGATTTGAAGGGGAGCCAAGACGTTTCCATTTACTCAGGAAAACCTGTTGGTTGGATCATACTCTGGGTTGCGGTTTGCAACCACAGCTTATAGATTTCAGCCACACAATGGGAAATCATCACCTTGAAGCCTACACTACCTGGAAACCAAACCCTTTAATTTCCTTGCTGTCAATGGAGAACAGGAGTTCTTTACCACAGTGAGATCTTTCCCTTGCTGATCTGCGGGATCTGCAAGGAAAACTTCCAAGGCTGATCTGAGCTCAAGGCCGTAACTCAGAGGAGCTGAGCTATTAAATAGTAGCTGCTGGTCTCAATCCACCATGGAAGGCTTTTCCTTCTCTAAGCCTCTCTGACAGGCAAATATTGCTCTGCTTCTCTACGTCTCAGATTAGGGTGGAAAAATAAGGTTGGGATTTTGTTGACATTTTGCAGAGCAGCTTGCAGAGAGGGCATTCCAGCATTCCCCAAGAGTGGGCTAAGTCTTACGAGGGCAGCTGGGACTTCCTGGAAGTGTTGGACTTCCCATGCTTGCCCTATGCAAGAGACCTGAACGCTCACGATAGAAAACATCTGCGTGCTCTGAACATGTGGAAGTCAGGCTGAGTCCATAGTAGAATCCTGCACTTTGGAAAACCTTAGACAAAATAAAAGATAAAGAAATCCCTTCAAATTCCCCCAAACAAAATCTCTGGAAAAGCAGTAGCTGCTAGGCGATAGGAGGATGTCAGGGAATCCTCTGTTTCCATACATGCTTTCCATCATGATAGCAAAGGCAAACTGTGGTCCCATGGAGTGCATTTAGGACACCTAAAGGGTGAGTCAGGGCTGGCATCTAGGGATGACTTGGTAACAACAAACCCCCAACCCTGCAGCACATATGTCTTGTTAAGTGATGGCTTGAGCACTCTGCATTTTTACAGGAACCTTGCTCTACTGGTGACTTAACAGTTACTCATTTTTCTGGTATTCTCTGTGCTGATAATTCTCTGTGAGGTGGCAGTGAACGTCATTCAATGTTCACTCATGCAACGGCAGAAGAGCTACCTCCTTTTCTTTTGCACTTTAAGCTTGCTGCTTTTGGACCAGATGTGGAGACTTCACTGTGTCCTGGAACCTGTGGCCTTGCCCTGCTGTGATAGTAAGGGAAGTTAAACTTCCACTGTGGCGATCGAGTTGTTTGCCTGAAGGGGCACTTGGGTTTCCGTAAGACTGTGGTATTTGAAACTGCACCACTGGCAGGAGCTGCTTAAGAAATTGCAGTGCTTGGCTTGTATGTGCACTTTTCACTCAGCATCAGGCATTTCCGTGTGCACAATGCTCTGGGCCAGATATTTTACTCATTCCTTACTTCAAGCAACCTTTGGTTTTTATTTCAGCAGATGTTTTCCTGAGGAGGGGCAGCAGAGATAAGGGGATACTTTTTCTGGTAGATGAGTTACACCAGGATTGTTGTACCATGGGATGTTTTTCACTTTCTTCCAAAGCACTCAGTAGTTGGAGACATTACAAAGTAGATGGCCTAGGAAGTTTGTCTGAGTGTGCCAGTTCTTATATTTTCATGAATTTAACATTGGAGAATTACCAGTATCTGTCTGGTCATACTGTTAAACTAAGACTCTTTTTTTTAAGCTCCTGCAGGGTAGACTTTTTACAAAATGTTCACACAGGATGGGTCAACTTCTAAAAGTCTAACACTGGATTTGGAATACCATGGCTAGCTCTAAACAAAGCTTTTCTCATTGACGGGCAAGGGGAGGCTGTACAGCGAAAGAATTGGCAAATTTGGTAAACAAACAAGAGGTGTGAGGGAGATGGGAACAGATTTGAATCCAGCTTGTGATGAAGATGCGATGAATCCAGGTTTTGTGATGGGGAAAGGTGAGAGGTTGAAGGTGTCATTTCAAGCTGTATCAAAATTGATACATTTCAGTTGTTGGTGGGGTGACCAAAGCAAAGATGGGTGACACAGGGCAGCCCCAAATGGATGAGATCAGAGTCATTATAATAATGTTGTAAATATGGAAAACTATCTTGGTATAAACAAGGCCAGAGTAGCACTCACTGTCTTCCCATCTGATGGAGGCTAGTGTGGATATTTCAGAAATACAAAATCCCAACCACATTATCAGGGACAGGCAGCGAGTCAGAAATGTGAAAGCCGAGCAGACATTTTCTCTTCTGTTCCTATCGTTGTGAGCAGCATGGGGTGGCAGCCAGAAAGTTAGCAGATCATTTGTCTAATAGGATGCATTTGACATAGAAAACGAATGGTGAAAAGTTGAAAAGAAAAAAGAAAATTTCTGAAGTCCAAAGGACAGTGAGATAAAAATCAGTACTGAGTTTTCAGGAAAGGTTGAATGTGGCCGAAAACTTTTGATGCATTAAATTACTTGTCCTACTTGTTCATATCAAATCTCTTTTCTTCCAGTGATGTGTAAGTTCAATATTCTTGTTGAGGGAAGATTCAACATATAGCAGTACAGTATGTAGGGATTTTTTTCTGAGAGCCTTCGGTTCAAGATGTGTCCTAGTTCTGTATAAGCACTCGTGATCTCATTTTTTGGTTTAACTGTACTAATGCTGTAACAGTATTTCTGCAATGAATGCATCACCACCCAAGAAACTACAGAAAATGGCATTGCCCTGTGTGTCTCATGCAATGAACAGCCTCCTTTCAGTTCCATTGGGACTAAGGAACTGGGTTATCCAGTTTATGTTTCAGGTAGTGATAGAGCATGCATTGCACATTTATTGTAAGTAAAGTCCCTGAGTTTCTGCTAGTCTGCATAATCAGCTGCAGTAAATTACCAGAGTGCCAGGAGCCCTAGCCCTAAACGGCATTCATGTCTGTGCAGTCTGTCAATGTCTCTGTCCATTGCTGTGAATAATTGAGTGTAGTGACAGAGGCTGGAACTTTGCTAATAGTTAAAATGCTTTTGAATTAAAGCAAGTAATGGAGGGAGGAGGAGCCTGTCTGTACAGATTACTTTGCTCTTCGAGGCAATCGTCAGAGCAGTCGTCCTCTTTACAGGGAAAATGAAGCATAAGAAGGTTATTAAAGGAGATTTTGACAGAAAATGCGGTTCTGTATGGGAAACTTTTCATTAAAAGAAAATCTGGAAGACATTTGGCTGAAAAACAACATATCGCAAAAATAGATGCCCCCCATCTCCTCTAGGCATCAAGCAGAGATTTCATCTTCCATGACCCCTCTGTGAAGCTCTGTCGCTTGTTAGTCAAGAGCAGATTGCAGTTTCATATGAGAACTGTACTGCAGCATGAGCCTGCAGTGTTGACAAGGTGACAAGGATGAGATCACAAATCACAGCTCCCAGAAAGTGCAGCAATGGCATTCCCAAACATACTGGTTCAGATTTAGCAGCAATATTTCAGTTTTGTGTTTCCCTTTTTCTGGAGGTTATGTTTTTCCACCCAGTCAGTTCTACTGATTTTCCCAAGGCCAGATGGCAAGTTAGTGGTAACACTGAGAATGAAGATCCCCTGTATTTCTGTCCTTTCCAACCTCCAACATCTAAACAAGATGGCCATCACTTGAATAGCATAGAAAAATAAAGGGGGCAAAGATCATTCCTTGTTCCCATGGAAAAAAATTGTCTAAAATGCATCTCTCTGATCTATTTGTTGGCTTCCGTCCTGTACTTAAAGAGCAGTGATATAACTAACTCTCTGATGTGTATGCAAATGAACGGATAAATTGACTGCTTTTTGTTTATCAGTACAATCCTGTTGAGTTGCCCCAGTTCAGAGTGTGATTGCTTACATTTTGCTGTTAGCAAGAAACACCTGCTCTTAGCATCAATAAAACTTCTGTCACAAACAATAATACAACCACCAGTTGCTTATACTGCTTCTGGGAAATTAAAATTTTACCCACTCTATACCCATGCTTTACAGGAAGACAGCAAAACTCTCACAGATCCTGAGAAAGTAGCTTCAAAATCTCATCTTCAGCTGCTAACCTAAGGATAAGTTTAGTTGTGGTGACAAGCATTGCTATAGCTAAGCATCTCATTACATTACAGCCAAGGTATAATCAGTATCCACAGGGACAGCTTGATTGCTGGAAATTGAAGCCATTAGCTCTCAAATGGAAAAAGCAGTAGCTTCATCACACAGCATCACCAGTTGGATGTCCAGATCTCCCCTGATAGCAGAAATCTCTATTGCTAAAGCTACAATTCCCTTTCTGGCTCTTTGCAAGAGAAATTTCATTTTGTTTTATCAGGACAATCATAAGTAAAACAAAGCAAGGAATGACAGACAAAACCTAAGGCCTTTCTGCCTGTGAAATCAGATATCTTTCAGCAAGCCTTGAACCTCCGCAAGCTGTCCTACAAAGCAATGTGATAAAAATACAAAGAAAAAGGTCTCATATCCACTAATGCCACAGGGCCCAGTTGATAATGTTCCACTACTGGGTCAAGATGCAATACAGCCCAAAAGGCATCTAGCTTGCAGAGGCTTCACTACACACTGAAAACAAAGGCAGTTGTAATCAGCGAACACAGAAATTGGGCCAGGCCCATAGTTGATCCTGGTGGTCTCTTTCAAGAATGTCTTAACATTAGTACAGTGGGTGTCTGCTGGAAATGTGAAAATAACAAGATTTTAGCAGGGAATGAAAGTTGAAAAAGGCTCAAGAGAAGAAGAAAAAAATCTGAATCCACTCCTAGAAAATTTACAGCTATGTGTTCCTTGTCTACTAGCAAAGTAGTACCAGTGTACCTCTGTAATGGACTCTGTTTATCCCTTCATCACCCAAAGCTATCAGCCTGCATTAGTTTTATGAAGTTTAATTCCTAACTTCACCCTTTAGAAAACCTTCGGAAATTAGGCTGATGGTATAACTGTGTCTTGAGGCAAGTAAGGGTGTAAAGAACTGCTCAGAAAGAATACATCTGAAAAAGGAATTACTATGCCCAGCAAACCCCAATTTGTGTTGGTTCTCTCTCCCCTCCCATGCCCTGTATTGTTCTCATTAGTTCTCATGTGTTGTCCTCCACATCTTTTCTTCTCTATAAGCACTGCTCAGACAGAGCCCTAAAACCATGCACCACTACCAGTAACCTGTCTCACTGAAGTCCTAGCCATTGTTTAGTTGTCCTACAATAATAAACTACAAGTTTCTTTTAATTCTTTATCAATGTAGATTTCACAGGGCATTACAGGAATAGATAAACACCATTCTATCCATTTTACAAGGAGAAGGGATCACTTAAGGTACCACGATGAGCCACTGGCATAACTTGAATAGGATCCGTGTTGTGTTCTCATCACTGAACCCTGGCTCCACCATCACAGGCTCCTGAGAACTCCTGGCAGGATGTTGCCTCATCTGGGAAGAGGAACAGATTGCAGTTCCTGCCTAGAGGATGAAGCAACAAAGGCCTGGCTTTGTTTTAAATTATGCAAGTGTCCTCTTCAGAGAGCATAGCTGTTGCTCAGAAATGGGGCGTAACTATAGCCACGCAGAGCAAGTGCCATTCAATTTCAAAGCAAATACGGGCTTTCACTGGGAAGAAGATAACTCAAGACCTTCAGGAAAAGGGGGGGTTTTTTTGGGTTTTGGGGGTTTTTTTTGGCTTATGGTTTCTACTCAGCAGAAGTCTTTTTTTCTTTATAGTGACACTTGGTCTCACCTCTTGGAGTGCAGAGATAGATGCTTGCTTGCTTGTTTATAGAAGCTGCATACAATACTCAAAACTGTTATAAAGAGTAGCTGCCCAGTGACATTGGCTCTGAATCACTAGTACCTGCAGTACAGGGTGACAGGAGCTCATGTGAGATCACCACCACATTGTGGGGTCAAGTCCTAGGTCCTGCCACATCTAAACAGACCAGGACATAGCGATCAGATGCTTAAGGACTGATGGCAACACTTAGAACAAGGACCTGGGGCCTTGCACATCAAACCAGTGACCCCGTGCTCATGTGCTCTGCCTGGAGCTCACTTGCAGGCTTGGTGTTTTAAGACATGTAAGAAGTGCTGCCTCTTCATGTGCCTCAGGGGCCAGACAATATTGTCATGGTAGAAGCTCTTGCTCTTTGCTTTCTGGAATTTCTACTCATGAAGCACCAATGAATGCTTTTCTCGCTGCTTCCTCAGTTCTGTCCTTGTGGAGGACCCTTCCCAAGAGACACAAAAGAAATCTGGAGAGATCCTTTGACAAAGGAATAAAAAAAGATGCAGGTCTGAGCATTTACCGTGAGAAGTCTGCCCCTTTGCTACCCCAGAATGAGCCCTTTAGCTGCCAGCTGTTAAAAAAGAAAAAAATATCTCTCTTAAACTAGATATTGGGGCTTTAGAAATGGACAGGCCTTAGGAGAAAGTTACTTTGCAGGTTTCTCTTAGAAATGAGATTTCCTTCCAGTCTTTGTTATGCCGGATTATAACCTACTTCGTATCCAGTTTGTTTTAGAGAGAAACAACAGAACTCATTGGTGTCTCTTTGGATTAAAATGGAATTCTTCTCCAGTCCATGGATTAATTAGGGGAAAATGTGATTCTGAGTAATCCTGTCTTCTGTAAGAAGTGCTGAGAGGATTGATGCGCACAGAAATCCCATGGAAAAGAGGCCAGCTGCTCTTGATGAATGTGTTGCTAAATTAGTCAAACCTTAATATTATAACTGTAGGATGACCAAGTCACCGCTATGCTGAATCTGTCATAACAGTGACTGAATTAATAGAACATAACAGGAGAGGTACTTCCAGCAGAGACAGAAAAGCAGCCGCTGTGTGTTGTGCCGGGGAAACCTGATCTGCAGTCGCATACACGTAGCGGTCAGGAAAGAGGAACTGGAAGGGATGGAGAGAAGAGCTAGCCTAACCACTGTTAAACTGGAGCTAAATGAGTTTGAGGTCAGAGACTGTAAACCATGGTTACCTCTGCTAGCAGAGAACTGGTGCGGGTGGCACAGGAGGCTCCTTTTGACCTGGTGAGAGATGGAAGAGTCTGCTGAGGAAAGAATTATTCCCAGTGCTTTGGGTAGGTGCAAGATCTATAGCATGCCTGAGAAGCATGCTCCTTCACTGACTGTTACAACTGAATTTGAAATTGATGCAAGAACTGAAGCTTTGGGGGTTGGTTTATCTTTGCTTTTCTTTATAAGTCTTGTCATCATTTCCCCATGTGTCCATCCCTCATCTGCTCCAGCACAAAGAACGTCCTCTCAGCAGGAAACTTAACAGGAGATGAGACATGTCAGGAATACGAAGCCCTGGCAAAGCTGTGTAGGGGGCTGGAAGGCAGGAATGTGTATCTCTCTGTGCCACAAGATTATGGTGCATTTAGGGGACACTGGCTGGTTGATCTACAGAGTGAGCAGAGGAGGCCTTTCTCTTTGGTAGGTCAGCTGGCAGGTACACAGTTCTGCAGATCAGTGCCAACTGTGTGATGGTGTGGCAGGCAGTTTTAAAACGTAGCTGCCAGTAAGCAGAGCAGACACCTGTTCCTGTGGGAATTCAGCTTCAGGGATTTCTAACGGAAGAACAATGTCACTGTTGTTTGGAAAACCCTGGAGTGATACTTTTCATTTTGCTACTTTCTAATAAAGAACACCATCATTAGTCAGTGTTTTTTCAAAGTCTGTGTAATGAGGAAAGGAAACAGACCACTGATCAAAATGCTGACAGGAAAGTAAGTAAGTGCTGTGCAGATAGACTTTCTGGAAGAGCTGGATCTTCTTGCTGGACATTGGGAGTGCAGAGGGACGGAGGTGTGGTCTGAAAAGGTGGAATCACTGCGTAGAACTCCATTTCATAGGCAGGAACTCTCTCTAAGATCTGAAGGGTTAGGACAAGGCAACTAGAAGAACACAGTTTAAACTGACAATAGAAATATCCCAACTCTAAATTTCTGTGAGCCAAATTCCATCTCAGCTTGAACCCATGAATCTCCCAGCTAGAACAAGTGTCAAAATGCCTGAGGGAAGAATTTGTCCCACAGAGCCTAAAGTGAGAGACTGCAGACCTTAAATTGGCATACCTTTGCAGAATATTTACTGACCTGACAGAAGTTAGCTACTATAACTAGGTATGCCTCCAGTGTGACTTCTTTGCTTTGCTTTGTGGGAAAATTGCTTCATCCTTCCAAAGTTAAGGCAAACCAATCAAGATGCATTTTTGTCTTCAGATCAGCTCTCCACTAGAAAGATAAGTTTTAGGAAAAGGGTAATTAGCGTAAATGAGTATTATTGATATGTAAATCGATGTGCTTCTCTCTCTCCAGGGCCTGGAGAGTGGGTGGATATCTCGGTGGATATCTCAGGTTGTGTTCCTGAACTTTCATTTTCCTACCACACCTGATATTCATACGAGAAATATTTTGACTCTGATTAAGGCACATTTGCAACAATTTGTCCACCCCACAAAAACAGTGACGCAGCCACCTTTAGTATCTGAGTTTTCCCTATTAGACTGCAGAATCTGATGTCTGTAAAGAACCTGTTACTGATGTAAAAGCAGAAGAAAAGAAACTGAGTATCTCTCAGAGCACTGAAAAAGATGCCTGAAAAGTGACTTGGCTGAACAGCAAAGCACTTGGCATGTGTGCTTGCAAGGCAGGCATGTCCATCCTGCAATTCTGCCAGCATGTGCTTTTCAGTTTTCTGTTTGATAAATTTTGGTGCTTTGGCACTTTCCAAATCTGAACATAAGGTGATTAGCAAATATGAGTTACATCATTTGATTGTGGAGGTTTTTTTTTTTGTTTTGTTTTGTTTTGTTTTTTTTTACTGGGTGATAAGTCCTAAAGAATCTGCAGAGAAGAATGAGGGAGAAAACAAGCAAAGATTCACCTGGAGTGATATGCCTTAGCCAGTGGGCAGTGCTGTTCTTGGGCAGCCTTGAAGGAAAGCATAGAGCTATGAAATGTGCAGGGTCTGAGTGAGCCTGGACCATAGAATAGGCTTCTAAAAAAGATGAAAAAAGCAAAGGAAGGTGAGGATAACTGCCTGTATGGATAATTCAGTACCAGAGAACGTAACAGCAGATTTAGTTCTGTATGAGTGATTGGTCTCAGAACTAAAAAGAGACAGAGTGAAGCTGTAGGAAGAGTGTTTTAAAAGGGATACAAGTGGAAACTCTTAAACAGAGCTTTACAGGAGCCCATATATACTGGGGGACAATGCTTATGAGGGTGTCAGCACAAGCTGATAGACTTTCCCCCTCTGAGCCTTCACTGCTGAATTGCTGCCACAAGGCTCTCTGGGTAGAATTCGGTATGTCCTTCAGACGTGTCCTTAGCCTGGGTGGCAGCCCCTGTGAGCACCAGGATATGTGTTGTCTCCCTGTCTCAAAGTGAGAGGAAGGGTCAGGCTCACTGTCTCTGCCAGAAAAGACATTGTAGAAGCACTGTCAGGGGCAAAAAAGTGAAGCTTATTTAACTTAGAGATAGAAAAAGACCATACTTGCCTTTAGTTTTAAAATCAGTTCCAAAAGTCACCAATAGATGGTATTTGCCCCAAAGGAGATTGCAACCGGTATATTTTGCCAGACTCCAATTTCAGAGGATGCAGCAGCCTCCAAGAGTCAACTTCTGAGCCCTGCTGACTGAATTTCAGCTTTACACACTTGTTAGACACATCTGTACATACTGCCAACAGTAATAAAATGCTGAAGTTTCCATTAAACAACCCGTCCACACACAGCCTGCATCCCTAGCCTTCAGCAGGTGGCTTGATAACAGTCATGCCCTTTTCAAGTTAATGTATATTCCTATGGGGCTTAATCTATCATCTCTTCCATCCCCTGGACTCGCCCTAGTAATGGATCATCACCAGTTGTTGACATTAAGGTTTTCCCTTTCCAGCTGAGTGCCCCTTGCAGGATCCCATGCACTGTCCATTTCTCTGGGGGGTGGAGGAGTGAGTGTTTCCTAGGGCAGCAAAAACATTTTGATGGAAATTTCTTTCCCATGGCTGTCTGGAAGAGCTGAAATTCTCCATTTCTCTTCCAGCAAAATTCTCATTTTGCTTCCTTTTCATGGCATACTTTTGGCTGCTGCTTATAAACATACTCAGTCAAGAAGTGAAGGAGCACCATTTATTCTGATGGTTGAAGGCTGGCTGAAGCCAGATAAGATGTCTTTATTTTAATTTTTTTTTAATGTGGAAGGCTAGAAGTCAGCCATTACCAGCCCTGGAAGGGAACTCTGTGGTGGCTGTTTGAGAAAGGAGGAGCAGAGGAAATCCTCAGCCACCTTAGCTATTGAGTGACAAGACAATTTAAAAAAACAACCTCCAAGATCTGGGTTCAGGTGCAGGGACTGCCCAGGCTTACAGCAGCCGGCATTGCTACAGAGCCAGTTAGCCTCAAATGGGAAACTGAGGCTAAAATATGACAAACACAAACACACCCGCAAACACAAACCTGGTATCTGAACCACGGAAGTCTCTCAGATATTGATAGCAGGCTGGTCCATCAGCTTTCTTTTGAGCCAGGTAGTGTTTTTTCACATGGTGTATTTTTGGCCAATCTGGGCACGGATTCAGCTGAAATTAAAGGGAAGTTTAATTTGGAGGGGGTGTGTTGCCAGTTCCCTTGTTTACTCAGATGAGTTCCTGCTCCGTTTCACCATACAGCTACACAAAGGGCAGCATAGACGTGGGGGACGTGAGCTGCAAGCACGGGGTGAGTGAGCAAGGTTGCTGGTTTCAGCTGCAGCATCAGGCTGAGGCTGGCATAAACCATATGTGGAACGAAGGCATTTTAACGTAACGTTATCTTTGGCTGGAGGAGGAAATGGTTAAGGCTCAGAATATCATTTAAAGGGACACTGATTTTTGAACACACACACACACACACAGATGATAGATGGATACGTAGATAGATAAACCAGCCTTGACTACTGCACTTCAAGACATCTTTAAAAAGCGCTGTAAATATTAAACAGTATGACCTAATTTAGCATCAGTAACTCAGTCTGCTAAGGAAGAATATTCCTGTTTCATGTAATCATTCCCTAATAATGCTGTGAGTCAAGGGAAAGCAACATTGTCTTAGGACATCTGGGATACAGGACAGTGAAACTAACTGGAAATGGGAAATTAAACTGATCTCTTTTGTTTCTGGTTCCAAATTGCATGAAGTCTAAAGGGAAGGAAAACACCATCATTGGAGGAAAGGCACCAAGTTTTGGGGGGGTTTTGTTTTGTTTTTTCTTTTTGCTCTGTTTACAGGATTTGTTTTAAATGCTTCCCAGATTTTCAGTTCAATCTATAGGTTTGGAATTTGTCCCATATTACACCCCATCATGTTGTTATTTCTGCACTGATGGTATCCTTTTAATTTGTGCATTTAAAGGTCACCAAAACCAGTGAATGACTAGGAGTGGGTATAAGTGCATTTTTAAAGAGTAAATGTACGTTGTGCGGAGAGTAAATGGCTGATGTGCACGCCCCTGCAAGAGCCCCATCCCTGGGGATACGCAGCTCCTCCATAAAGGTGCTGAGCACCTGCAACAGCCCAAGGGAGACTGAATGCTCAGCACTTCTTGGGAAATGCTCAGCATTTCTCAGCAGGAGCCCTGTCCTAGTGTTTATAGGAAACACCTCTATGTTTTAGTAACTGAAGGAGGGCGTAGGGCTGACGAGAGGCTCCTGCTGGCAGCTTGTTGTGCTGATTTTATTCTTGGCTTCATCTGATTATTTTCCGTGTCATGTTTTGTTAGTATCGGCAGGGAAGAAAATCGGTGCCATAAACTATCCATCAGATTATAAATTGCCTTCCAAGCCATAATTCTCAATTATTATCCAGCTGCTACATATATCCTGTGGGGACTGACAATGCACATGGTCAAGGGAGTGCACTGTAGTAAACAATTGTCTAAAATAGGCTGTGACTTTTATCCCTTTATTATTTTTTTCCCTACCTCTCCCTTTTTTATTTCTTTTTGGTCCTCACGGAGTAAAACAGGAATCTTTAAATAGAATGAAGGACACACCAATAAATACCTGCCATGAGAAACATGTTCATTGAAATGGCACAGTGCAGCACAAGCTGTAGTGCTAGAAATTGTGGATTTAAAGTGCTGACCTTTTAAATGATGATTTGCCATCAGCACTGCATGATGATGAGTAGCAGGGCTGTCAGGCCTGCCTGGTTGCAAAAACTTATTTTCTAGTATATATTATTTTGTAGTACTATAGTGCAGTTGAGGAAAATTATTAACCCCATTTCACAGCTAGAGGAAATAAATAAAACATCAGTTAAGGTATCACCAAGGTCAAAGTGCAGTCTCCAAACGTGGCTCCTGCTCAGTGGTGGTGCTTTGGGAAAGCACACTGACCTGGTGTGAGGACTTCCTCTACCACTTTCTTCTCCCTCCCTTTTGTGGTTGGGTTGTGACCTCGGCCCTGAGCGATAGCAGCAGTGCAAGCAGCTGGTGTGTTTTCCACAACTCCCCAGACGGGCCCCTAGACACGCAAAAGAGAACTCTGCCAGAGCAGTATCACCTTTGTGCTGCGCAGTCTCATGAGCCAGGTGCAGAGGATGACAGAGGAACTAAAGAATTTGCCGGCCACAAGCAAAGGCAGTCACTCGGCGAGGCTCGCGGTTTGTTGTAGGTCAGGATGTGCTGTGGTCAATTTGTCTCACCTTTTTATGTCTCTGCATGTGACGCTTGCCTGCTAAGTTATGGCTCCAGCTAAGACATGTATAGGTTTCAGAGTCAGTTGCGACTAATTAAATGTGCCTTCCTCTTATCTGAGAATGCCTCACACTGCAGCAAGAACTGGAGAGCAGGCGCCGGGCAAGTTGGCTCTGCCAGGGGACTGACAGCCACATTGCTCAAGGAGAAGGCGGCTGTCCAAGGAAACACTGCATGTATTTGCACTGTAAGTAAGTGCCTATCTTAATGGACTTTAACTAGATCTTAAAAAATATTCATTTTTGCTGAAAGGAGCAAAATGCACCTTAAATGGCTTTGGGCCAGAGTTACGCAGTTCATCACACTTAGAGCTTGTGGCCATTGGAAAGGAGATGGGCAGGCTGAGGTGGGTAGCAGTGCCAGTCTTTCACTATGTGGGTGGTAAGGATGCTGGCAAAGATTAGCATCTGCACTGGGCCTCTAGCACCATCATTACAGGGCTGTGTTACCCGCACAGGAAAATACTTAAGTGCTGTGGAGCTTCATCACTTATTTCCACAAGGGTTTCATTCCCATTTCTCTCAGTCTGGTGCACGTGGGACCTTGGTTCCAACATACGCCGAGAAACACATCATCAGGCTCCTGCAGCCACAGCAGGGAGGTGGACATGGCAGGGACAGGAACAGGCACATGCTTTCTTGCAGGAGAATGACATCAGTGAGGTCCAAGTTTGCAAATGGAGAGAATGACAGTGAGCAAAGTTCTCTTTTTCAGCCTGCTTAGCTCCTGAGCCCTTTTGGGAAGTTAAAGGTCACAGAATAAATGATTTTGCAAGCCTTTTCCCATGGGCTAAATTCATCCTCTTGATGCTTCTAAAGGTGATCTTTAATGATTGTTCATATAAAATATTTATTGTATTAAATACTGGAAGTTCTAGGGACACAGAGATTCTCAGAGAGAAACCACTATACAAAAGAAAATTATACTATGTATAATGTACATATTCCACAAAGACAGCAAATCACACAGGTTCTGAGAACAATTATAACATTTTTTGCCAGATCTGGGAGCTTTTTTGCTCTTTACCTTTCAATAAAGCTGGCAAAGCACTTGACAGGGTGTCTTCATAACGAAGTGCTCTCTGGAGAGTGTGATAAATTAATATGGGCCAGAAAATTGCCATCATTAAAACAACATTTTATTGGTGTGCATGTCTAGCTATTCCCCATGCAGACTCATTCTCATTATCTAAGAGATGCTGCATGATTTTACTCAACTATATAAATCTGCAGTGTGGGGGGAAGAGGAAGGGGAGAGAGAAAGAAAACAGCAAGAGATCCTCATGGACTTCTAAGATCAGGAGGGGACAATCCATTTTCATTTGCTAAGAACATCTCCCTCCCCATGGCAGCCAGGCACTGCAGTTGCGGTGGGCCATAGAAAGGTATCTCCCTCTCTCCCCTCATTGCATGCAAAATGTTGGATTTCTGTTACACCACCCTAAGATCTAAGCTTGTTAAAGCACTGACTGTAAAGTTAATAGCCCTGAATCCAGACATCACCTGTGAGGGAGCAAATAGATGTGACTCCTGTGACAGAGTGCAGTTCTGCAGTGGTGGAAGAAAAGGACTCTGCCTCACATGTGGACACAATTGCACAAGTGTTTATCACAGATTTAGTGGCCTGAGAGTTAAATATACCAGTTCCCTTTGCAAAGTCCAAGCAGCCAGAAGGAGGTGCTTCTGTGCAGGTCATATAATGAAATTATGAAGCTCCTTGCCACAGGGCAGGTGGATGCCAATAGTTTAAGCAGATCTCAAATGGGAATAGAAGGCTGAACAGAAAGAAAACTCCTCTGACTCTAGGAAATCCTGGAGCCACAGATCTCTGGAGAATGGGAAATTAGCCTGGGGGATGATCATTACCTACCTACACTCTTACGGCATCTGTATTTGCTACGCTGGGACACAGAACGCTGGGCTGGACAGATCTTTGGTCTGACCTGCATGGCCGCACTTACCTCCTTAGGCACTGGATGAAAGTCCTGAGAGACTCCAGGAGAGTGGCATACACCAAGCAGGACTGGCCTGCAAGGCCACAGGCAACAATAACCAGCGTGGTCCTTCGCCATGGGAGTGTCTGGCCAGATACAGGCTACAGACATTTTGTGCCTCTCAGCTGCCCCAACAACCCGCCGCTGCTGGCGCAGTCGCAGAGGGGAAGGTGTCCTCTAATGCACTGGAGGGCAAGGGCAAGCCCGCAGTAAACAGGCCATTGCCACGTAATCCACACTCTTTTGGCTTGCCTTCTTCTTTCTCCTCTAGCTGGAGGACACTCCAGCTGGGACTGGGTTTGCTTCCAAGCATGAGAACTAAACTAAAAGCAGTTTTTGCAACAGCAATGCTGTTCTGTAGAATCGGCTCTCCTGTCAAGAAAAGCCGCTTCTGCCTCTGTAGAGGCTGCTAATAGTAACCTGCATCACATGGACCAAAACAAGGGATTTCTCAGACCTGTCACAGACTGCTGCCTTGAGGAAATGGACACAGCAGCTGCAGTGGAGATACCCTTCACCACCTCTCCGTAACAGAGATACTGACAATTTGGGAGTCAGGAACACATTCCCATAATTGGACCTAATTCCAGCTGGGAAAATGTAATTTACAACCTCAGCAGCTCAAACCCATCTGGAGCAGTTCAGGACCATATGTTCTGCAGGCAGTATGGATTATTTATCCTGAAAATCTTTGGTGTAAAACACATTTAAGCCTCCATTTAGTATCATGATGTGAAAGTCAATATCTTTTAAAGACCTTACTCCATGCTCTGTCAATGTGGGAGAACTTTGGCCAGCAGGATCTACTGATTACAGCGAAAGATGGTGATCCATGAGAGCTAAGCCTGAGCTTTCACATCTGTGCTCGGGGCAAAGCAACATGCAATTATGACAACTAATGAACAGCTGCAAAGCTGCAGGCATAAATAATGCCTGCACAGAGTTCTGAAGTACACAGACACAGGATTAGATCCTCCACTAACACAACCCTGAGCCAGTCTTTCCAGTCTGCCTGGGCCTTCATTTTCTGAAACAAGGAATGAGAAATCCTTTATTTCAAAAGAGACAGGATGAGAGCAGCTGCCAACATGATCAATAATATTTCTGAGCACTGAAGGCTGCCGATGAGAGGCACCATGGGGATGGAAAGAACCTCTCTCCCTCTTCTGCAGAGGAAAGTACCTTCTGATCCAACCCACCTGGAGACATGGTAGAGTGGGCTCTGCCCCAGGTGCCAGGCAAGGGAGCAAAGCTCTGAATAGCTCCAATTCTGACCCCACACTCTTTCTTCTTGCTTCCATGATGCTCTTCTGGGCTACTCTAAAGGCCCCGGAGTTAGCTAGGTCTGGCGTGCCTCTCAGCCCTCACACCTTTGGGATAGTGGCTATGTTCTGATGCGGTACGTATACCTGTGACCCACTGGAGAATGCCCTGGTGCTCGTTCATATGCAGCCTTCCTTGTGCAGACCTCCTTAGCCCAAGCAAGGCACAGGTTTTCCCAACCTCACTATGGCTCATGCCTCAGATCTGCCTGGCTGCTGCGGTATGCTCGCTCACAGCCCCAGGTGAGCCAACAAAATCTCATCAGCTGCTACCACAACGTAACAGCTGCTCCAGGAAACTGCCAGTAACAGTTTTTAGGGCAGAACTGAGCAGGGACAGGGTAATGTACAGGCCAAAATCCTGCACAGCTGGGAAAACTCTGTTAGGGGACTGCTGTAGGCATTTGCTGCTAAGAGGCTTACACATGGACTTTAAGATCAAATTAGCGTGTAGAACAAAGTAGCATCTTAGGACTGACCAAAGCCATTCCTGTATACTGTAGAGAGAAAAGAAGGAACACAATAATTCAGGGACAATGATACCTAGTTATGTGATGATCTGAGCCAGACCTGAGACACTGATCCAGGAGGAGGATGGTGATACCTAGGGAAATTTATCTTGATTTGAAGAATCAGATAGTCAGTGAAAAAAAAGGAAAAATAGATGGAAAAGGGAAAAGCAGATTTACTTATATATGCCAAGATAGCACTGGCCAAAAAATGGGAAACTGGATAAAAAAAATCCATCCAGATTTACTGGCTGTAATAAGGCTGGGAAGTGGGCAGTTAAAGAAGATTCATTAATCACAGAGACGTGGTTCTCTCAGCAGCCATGTACGACACTATCTATTAGAATTTATAGATCGTAATGTTACCCCAAAGGCCACTGTTGCGATTAGCAGCATGCACTTCAGCTAAGATGCAAAAGACCAGCCAGGCCATGGAGATGAAACTCCCATTTCACCTTGAGAGGCAGATACCAAGGAGAAGAGTGGAGACACATGGGTAAGGGCAGAAGGGGCAGCAAGTGCAATAGGACTGCAGTTACCACCCTCACGAGTGTTCAGCTCCTGTTAAACCTGAGTCAGACCTAAGTCCTGAACTGGCAGGTTTAAAGGGTATACGTGTAAACTGCAGCCACTGTCCTGCCAATGTCATCCCAAGCCCCAGTGTGGCAATACAGTAGTACAATTTTAGACGCCCTCCTGCTCCAAAGAACTGGATCAAAACCACTACAGCCACCTAGCCAGTGTGCTGCGCCAGCCTGAAACGGCATATTTTGAACAGCTTTAATGCTGATTCTGGTATTGCCTACCTACTCTGCCACAGCTGGAATAAAATTATCTAAACTCTGTGTTGTGTACAAATCTTTCAATGAATCAGCACCTAAAAGAATTTCTAAAGTATACTATTAAAAAGAAATCAACTGTAAGCCAAGACTAGTGAAAACACTGTATTCATGCCAGGGAAGGTAACTTAGGAATTCTCAACACACATGGCATTTTCTAATACTCAATAAGTAAGTGTATAAATGTAATGCAGCAGAACCATTCAGCGGCATTTTTTTCCTTTTCATTTAAACCAAAACAGTTGCTTTTAAACAGGTTTTTATCATCCTCCCACTCTGCTTACTCCACATTTTTCACCATCATGAACCTGAAAGTGAAATTGGCTATAAAGCAAAATGAAGCTGGCTGTCTTGCTTTCCCTTTGCAGAGGCAGGCAAAGGAAACAGCAGACACTGATTGTGCACATGAAATTAGATTTCAAAAATTGTGCAGTTGGCTATACAGAGAAAGACATTTGTTATGCAGCTTTTAAATTGACAGTGTTGCATTGAAAAAAAAAAAAAAAAGGAGGCCAAAACTGAAAAAACAGAATGTAAATCTGACACCCCATTTCTATAAACGCTTTAAAGTAATGATGCTGCTAATGAATGCTGAATTACAGTGTAAATCTAATAGATCAACTCCTGGCACCTAGATTATGATGACAGGACTTCATCAGGTGTAATGAATATACCAGAGGAGCGAACAATGATTATCTCATTATGTTAAAAATGTTACCTATTTTTCTTTATTAAGGAAACATTCATTTCATTTTTCCTTCCAACAAAGCAAACACTTGAGGAGCTCCTGTCTACTTCATACAGCAGGGTCTGGAATTTCAGCAGTCATCTCCTCTGGATTATTGCGAGGTATCTGAGGAGGTGCAAGAGGTCTGACTGCTTGTTGCTGTCAGAATGAAAGCAATGTTTGCAAATGATGACATATCTAATTAAGGAGGCTTTTTTGATTGCGTTGAATAAGTTTCACTTTCCTGTTGTGCTTTCAACTTTGTGGCTTTTTCTTGTTGATTTAGCATTCCAGGAATAGTGGAAAAATGAGGTTTTGTCATTGTTCACAGAATGAGGACAGCAAAAGTGAGTCAGAAAGAGGTGGCTCTAGCATAGGCAAGAGGCATTTTGTCCACAGAAGGATAAGGATGAGGATTGCCAGGGCTGACTGCTCTGCCCTGGGAATGGGGATAGGTCTGGGATGAAGGTCTGGGGGCTACTGGGCAGCCAGAGGAGCCAAGCCGGTCACTGCAGGGACAGAGCGGATGGAGAAGGTGGCTGCTGCTTCATGAAGAAATGGGAGATACGGGAAGGTCAGTGAGGCCATGGTAGGCCTGCCTGTGCTAGGAGAACTGGGAGATGGATGCAGATTTAGAAAACAGCAGTTGCACTGACTGTGCCTTCACCATTGTGTAGATATGACTCTTAGTGACAAGCCTTGGCTCGGCTTTGGAGCAACAGGGTCATCTCCCCTCACCTATAGAGGTACCTGTATATCAACTAATAATGTAGTTCATAGACCCCAAAATAGTTTTCAACAGAGAGCTATTAGCAACTAAATGCTGACAAAGGAAACGAATGAGTGATTCTCCCTGTGTTACATAGAAAGGCTTTAAATACAGCCACAAAGAACCTAGAATATGCTAAAATAGGAGATATCTCTGGAAGCCTTTTCCATACTCAGTGGTGCAGGATGCACCCTTCATCTGTAATGCTTGGAGCAGGGAATAGCTGCAAGGAAGAAGCCAGGGAGCAATCTCAAGATTCAGCAATGGCACTGTATGTCATAGTCCCTCTTAAATACTTTCTCTGGTCCATTTTAAAATGGTGTGGTGCAAGAAGGTGGGAAAAACACACTGGAGGGAAGAGCAGGAGTCTCAAGGCCATGGATGAGGCAGAACCTCCCCAGGAAAGAAGGAAGGGAGCTGATGAGGCTGCCGGATGGATGCTGCTGTTCTTGGTCAATGCTAGAGCAGCTGGGCTTTTTTCAGTTCTTGCTTTAGTAACTGAGTGATGAGTGAGATGTGCCATTCCTGACTTAGAGGGGATGCACCCAGCAGGTATGTCAACTCTACCCCCACCAACCTAACCAATACAACCATACAAAAATTTGCTGCACTGTCTCCAGAGTCTTCAGCTTAATTAATGACAACTACCTGAGATGTATCTGTACCTGCCATCCTGCAGTGACATGGGGCATTACAAAAAATATCTGCGACCTGTACTGCACTGTAAACAACACCCTGAAACTTCAGGGAAGTGAAGAATACTCTGGCTGGTCCAGAATACAGTTCTGCTGCATTCTAGCAAGGGACCATTTTACCCTGGAAGAGGTCCCCCAGTAGCATTACATGCATGATTGCATTCCAGAGTGTCTGTGAATACAGGTGTATAGTCATACATCTGCATAAACTCGTGAATTTGCAGAGGTAATGCTATAGCAACAGGTTTGTAAGAGATGGTTGGATTTAGAAGAAAGGGTTCTAGCCTTTCCTGACTTTCAAACTCAGTGATATTTCTGTTGCTGTATGCTTTTCTTACACTGTAACGCATAATGACAAAAGCCATTGAACTGGCTAGTTAAGCTGAGTTTATGGCTGCATGGTATCTCTGGAAAAACACAGAAAGCAGACAGAGCATTCTGCTCTATCTTTACCATGATCTTTTAAAGTATCATAAGGTATCTGCATTTGCCTGGTCTTATATGTCCCTGCCACCAGTTTGCATGGTCCAAAGCATCCACAGTTGCCAAGTCCTCATGCAAAGGATTTTTTCCACTGGTGCAGATATTACTGTCCAGTAGCTCTGAGTTCACTGCGACACTTCGCACCAAAATCAAAAGCCTTTGTTCTCTTTTCCCCTAAATCTAAAAGTTCTTATGGCTGCTGTTAGCTAAAGCTAACAAACACCCTTCAGCAAACCACACATTGCAGGAATTTCCTTTTTGGACCATGTGTGGTCTGACTCCCACTTGGAGCTGTTTTAAATCCAGCTATGGCTCAGCCTGCCTTTTAATGATTAACTGTTTCTCCACTCCTTTTCAATGGTGTTTGAAAGGTTAGGACAAATGCAATCCTGCGCAGACGCCCAAGAAAATGGTGGTGCTGAGCACTAGCTCTTATTGTCTGATCAAATGCTGACCAGTGGAAAGCAGCTGCAGATCCACCCAGGTGGAAGGAAGTGGTACTTGTTTACAATGCTTTGATTTTGGCCCAATATAGATTAATGTACAGCATGGGCAAGCCATAAGGATCATGCTCACATCACACACATCTGTCATAACTTCTGCCTTGACTTCCGCAGCTAGAAAAAAAAACCTCTCAAAAAACTTCTCCATGTATCTCGTGCAAGAGAGCCCTCTGTCCTCCAGCACCAGCTAAGAGCAGCCAGCACAGCTGGGGCCCTGCCTACAGCCCTGCTCCGCAGCCCCTTTGCGGGGACGGGAACCTCCACTGTCCCAGGCTAAACACTCGTGTTCAGTGTTTTGCTACGTGAGAAGCTCTGTCATCAATATTTCTTCTTCCCCCCCCCCCCCCCCCCCCCCCGGTATTCGCTTTAATTCTATATTTTTGTCTCACACAGTTGGAATCAAAACACTGTGAAGGAAACTAGTATCTTTGGATTTTACTGCAGCACTAGGAGTAAATGTCTGCCACCAGGCCCCCTACCCAACCACATCTGATACAAGTTTTATAACTCTTGCAAGCACATTGACTATCTGATGTGGTAACTCCAATAATCTTCCCTCTCAAGTCTTGGGGACAGCTGAGAAAGGCTAATAAATCTTGATTTTTATTACAGACTGCACTTCATCCATACTCTGCTGAGGGAAAGGCAACATTGAAAGCCAAGTGAAATTTTACAGCTCTAGGGAGGAGTTCAATATAAAGTGAAAATTACAGGCTACAGAAACAAGAACAGAGCAATAGATACAACGTTTTCTTATTACCCACAGGAGTCTGACTCTGGAGTGGTATTTCCAGCTGACACCAATGATCTTTTAAAGGCTGGTGACTTGATGGTGTTTATGCAGTTACAATGAAGGTCTTTTGGCAATTAGGGCTAGACAGCCAGGACCATAAAGGATCTCTACTAAATAGCTCTCCACACAAAACTGGAAGTGGGATATTTTTGCCTGCTTCAGGTATGGATTCTAGATGCTTCCGTGCTGATATGGGTGTCTGCTTTGGCCCAATGATCACTGTGTTTTCTCCCAAAGAGCTGGCACATCATTTCAGATTGAATACTTCCATTGCAAGTAACATAAAGAGCTGGAAAGAAAGCAATTGAAGTCGTGCATACTTTGCAGACGTCCCTTGTAAAAGGCCACAATATCTCTGTTCCTGGGAGTAGCAGCTGCTCCTGCAGACAGCAGGTGTATGGATTTTTAAATATAAGTAGACAGGGAGAAACATAACACTTAAATACACTTGCCTCCCATACACATAAATGTAGACACACATAGATTGGAGTCCTGTATCACAACATATATGTGCTGATACATATCAGAACATCTAGTCTCAAATTAGATACAAATCCTGCTTGGATTTGGGCCTATTTCTGATTGTTTTTAATGATACTGTAACCACATCCAAGCCAGCAAATGCACTAGAAACACAAGCGACAGCAGAAGAACTATGTCTCTTTCTCCAAACATTTACCTGATTTACTGATATACTAATCCATCTCAGGATTTATCCCCCTTTCTTGTTCCAGATTTCCTAGGAGTTGCATGGGAAGAGATTCATTGCTGTTGAAACCTGTTGCTGTAAATGCTGTTATGGTGTATTCTTCTGCAGGGGGAGGATTAACTCAACTGTTAAGAGGTGTTGGGGACTGGAGGTGCTAAAACCAGGTCACCATGTGCTGTTCCGTGAATGTCAACGATGAGCTTTGCTGTCAGTTTGCATCTCTTGTTTGCCTCATCCCCAGCCAACTGAAATACTTCCAGTCAAAGTACCTCTGTATATTTACCTGTCTTGACAAATCTACTGTCCCTGAACATTCAGACAGAGATGTTACTTTTAACTCTATTGTCTAATATGAAAGGCAGCATCTTTGGGATGCAGACAGGCCGTGGCTCTTCACGAGGGGCAGCATGGTGGTGGAAGGCATTTCTGTGATAGAAATGCATCCCTGCCTGGTGGGAAAGTACCTCCTCTTTGGGGTAGACCTTCTTATCCCTCAGAGTTCACATCAGGAACCCAGAGCCCATTGCCCTCTGCACCTCTTAATGCTGATGAGAAAAACCTAATCACACATGAGCAATGTGCTTCACCTGTTTGTAATTCCAGGTTAAAAACCCACTTCAGAACTGTTCCAATACAGCCTGCTTGGAGATGCACAGGACAAATCAGGCTGCAAAATGGAAACCAGTACCACAAGGGCATAATACATTTAGATTATTCTCTACTACCATGCCTTGATCTGGAATTTAAAAGCCCTGTGCTCCCAGCCAGGCCAGAACTAAGACTAGAGTGTGCAGTCATCTTTGGTTATTACATTAATGCTATTCATTTTGTTGGTTATTTCTGGTATAGCCATAAACATAATCTATAGTTGATTACCTGGTCTGCTGTATTGATCCTGTAACTAATTGTGAAACTCATGATCCTGTGTGTGACCGCTGAAGATATGTCATCGTTATTCCTTGTCCAGCAGGAAACCAGTCTAAGTTCATTTACCTTTTCAAAACCTTCTTGTTAATGTTTGTAACAACAAATCAATGAAATTCACATTGCAATGCGCAGTCTCGCAGCTCTCCATGTCAACAGGAACAGGAAAGTTTGAAACAGCTCCATTGCATTTTGTTTTTATAGCCTAGGGGAGATTTACATCTGGTTTCCAGAAACAATTAACCTTTATAAGGGAGTGCTACAACCCAAACAGTCTTCCAGAACCCAAGCAACTGTATGTAACTATATACACCCGTGGGTGAGGAAGATACACATTGCCTAGCAAATAGATTTTGCTGCTGCGCATAAGCTTGACTACAGAGCAGAAATATATGCTTATAGAGGACTAGATGGCTGAAGAGTCTGATAATGATGTTTAGTGCCTTTCACTTGTAGGCTGAAATCCAACCCAGATCAGCAGCAAGCAATGCCATTACTACCCAATAACTGTTGGGCAGCCTACGGGAAATGCATGCATGTCATGAAAAGTTACAGCTCCAAACACACCTCTTCACTCAAACAACAGACATGGAGAGCTGGCTGGAGGTGGCTCCGCGGGCTCAAGAGAGGCTGAAGGCAACCATCCTGACTCTTTGCACTGACCATCCATACACTGGGTACAGCTGTCAGCCTCAAGACCTTCCACCAGCACCAGGTCTGCTAAACAAATGGCAAGACCGCTGTTCCTATTGTTTGTGTATGCAGTAGGCGTAAGAAAAATTGGTCACATTTCTGTTTTTTCAGATCTGATCCCAGTTTTATCAGTCTCCCAGACCTGAACAAGGAATTGCTCTGGTTTTTTTCCATTTACAATGAGCATCAAAGTTTAAAAAAGTCAGGAAGAGAGTTTTTCTGTTATAGAAACAAAACACTGAAAGTGCTTATATGAGCTCCATAATATACATTGCAGGCAATCTTATTATAGAGCCATTTAAAAAGGCATAATGAGAACAACATTAGTTTGACATCATGCTCTTTCTTGCACGGCAGCATTAATAGATGAAACATTTAATTGTTCCTTTTCATCACCCATAAACATCATGACAAAGGGCATGGGTTCCTTCCAAGCTTCAGCCAATCTTCAATCCTTGCAATATATCTTACTGCACATTTCAAAAATTCATACAGTATGTATGATGAGAGGGGAAATTAATCAGTGCCACATCTCTGGTTTATGAGTCACTGTGGTTCCTCCGATCATATGGGAAATGTGGAATAGAGGTGGGGTAACTCACATCTGACAAAAGCAATGGTTAATATTCATAACCATCTGGGAAAAATGCATGTTATCTGATTGCTTTGCAGGAAATAATCTTCACAGTCTCGTTTTTTGATCTGCACTTCGAGTCTTTTTTTCACCCTTTCTTTTCCCCACCTAAATTACAATGTTTTATTGAACGAAACAGACACAAGCCAGGCTCCATCTGGGAGAATAAATGCTGAGATCATCCACTCCTCCTCCTCTTGGTCTCAGGACAAGACTATGGACCATCTCTCAGATCAGTGCGGATTTGGACATGTTTCAGGTGTGGAAATGTTAGACATGGTTCTGGCCACTGTGCAGTGCAAAAAAAAGTCATCCATTGATGGCCGATTCTGAGCTTTAAGAACAAAATCTCATGCTCTGTTGGGACTGTAAGTGAAAATGCTTAACAGCTTCAGAGCTTTTCCACATGCATGAGCTTCCAGCATCAAGCTTTGCAACTCCACTGCTTCTAGTGACTGAGGCACTATTATTTCTATTTTATCCAGGCAGAAGCAAAAGCACAGAGGTCCATCCAGTGGTCAGACAGAAAGGCTAATCAGTAGACTTCAAGAGCTCAATCAGAGATTATTCGTGAGAGTTATTGTACTAATTGCTCAGAGGAATTGATCTCCTTCAGTTAGAGATCCATTGCAGCTAAAGGGACACAGAATGAGTCTTCACGTGTCCAGCAACTCAGCCATGCATTTTCACAAGGTGACTGTGATCTTTCGTTTACCTGTCCTGAGCAAGAAATAGCCTTGCGCTAGATGAGCTGTCCCCCTCTCCCCCATGATCATCAACGTCCAAGTGAGAGAGACATGGAATGGTGGATGCTATTCTGCTTCACAGAGACCAGGGACTGCAAAACCAGCAAGGTGAAAGCATACCTGGGCAATACAGGAAAGGTTTTGCAATGCAAGGGCACCACCTCTGGGAGACCCTCCTTGGCTACATGCAAGTCTTACTGCCTCTGGCATTGAAAGCCTTCAACAAAGATACTCATTCCTAGTTGAAGGACCACCATCCTTCTGAGGGATACTGATTTCATACGTATATGAAGTACCTAGCCAGGAAATACAGGCTTTGTGTTTTGGGATCAGTTTGCTCCCTGAAAAATTTAGCCCAGGCTTCATGCGACACTCAGTTCAGGGAAGTGAAGACAGGGAAGTTTTGTCTTGTCACAAAGTGTTCGTACACTGCAAACTCAAGTGGTGGAAGAATACCTCTCTTCATTTAAATCCGCTCCTTCTAATGCTAGTCAATGCCCTCTAATTCCTCTAAACCTTTCAGCATCACTCAAGATAGAGCTCCTAGGTCTGAATCTCAGTCTCCTTGGGTAAGTCGCATAGATCAAAACTGTGATCAATAAACAATGGTTTTGCACATAGTCTTTGAGACAACTAGCTGTTCTAAGCTGGGCATGTTGAAGTGGAGATGACCCCAAATATTAGGTGTCTCATAGGACAGATCCCATAGGGATCCCAACCTATATCCCCAAATAAATAACCATCTTGAGTGACTTCGGAGTTAGCTTCTTTCCAATGAACCTTCATCTGTTAAGGCTATGTTGAGGCTTCACTAATGTCTGTAAAGTGCTCCAGGATTTTTAGCTGTATGGTATGGTTACTGTTCATCTTGCTAGCTGGTATTAATTTGTGATCAAAAACCATGTAACACAGCATACATACAAACCACCTGTGCTTTGAAAAAAAAAACAAACCCACAACAATGAGGACTGCACCAGAATTGCAGGTCGTCACCGGCATATTGAATTCCTGGGCATAACTGTATGCTTATGAATATGGAAGTCCAAGTAAGGGCAAGACCTTCATAGTGGGGTGAGAAGTCAAAAGAGCCAGGATTTTTATGTGGACATTTCCACATTGGTTACTGAGATGGCTCAGTGCAATTAGAGAAACCTCCTATGCCAATAATTTTTCCATATTCATCCTCACATCTAATGTCATCACCCTAAGGTTACAAAGCTATTGATTTGAGATCCATTTCTCTGAAAGACAGATGTTTCCCACCACAGCAAAGGCTACAGACAATAGGCAAGAGTACCGTTGATGCATCATAGATCACCTTGGCAAGTATCCAGCTCTCCCCCAACAAGTTATCATTATGCAGATGTCTTCAGCATACTCATCTTATTATGCCGGTCCTCAAGCAGCAGTTTCCTTAATTAGGCATCAGGGTGGTAGGGAGGAAGGCCAGACCTCTGAACAGATCTATAGGAGGAAGGGGGCACTGTGGATGTTATTTGATTACCAGGTTGGATAAAATTTCACCTCCTACTTCCCAACTTCCCATGGCTCTTCTTCCATCCTTTACTCTATCTGCACTTTCTCTAACTTCTTGCTGCTGACCCCTCTTACTAGCATCATGACGTGAGCTGGCAGGATGTGTTTCAGTACCAGATGTGTCAGTGTCAGTTTTCCATCCTGCTGGTCCTGCCTCCTCAGGGAGTCAAGGAAGCTGTTGGCATCTTCTGTGTGATTACTTCACATAGCCCTTTGTAGGTTTTGCTGCTAGATCTCAAGGCTACTAAAAAGGGTTGAGATACACTGTGCTGAGCCTCTGGAAGCAGGATGCAGGCAGCTCTTGGTATATTAAGCAGACAGGTAGATCATGTGGAAGGGGAGAAGTGGATAACCTGTACACAGGTTGAAGCATGGTCTCTAGTTTGCTTCAGTGGAAAACCACAGTTCACTGCTTGTAAAATACAATTCAGAGAATAAGTTCATTACTTGACTTAAGTCAGTATAATTCCCTCAGCAGGTTACCAGCTAAAATAATCTCATCTGTTCACTCCTCCTCCCTTTCAAGTGGAGTAATGCTGTTTTTGTGCCTCCATGGGAAAATGTCTTCCCAGCAATCCTGCAGGGAGGAGAACAAAGAATCCTCTCTATTTTTTATGGCAGCAGTCTTGAAAATCCCTAGGGATTCTGGCCATCGTGTCCACAAAACCATAAACCGATATTCACTCTTTCTAGTCCAGACCATCACATTTGTTGTTTACTCTTACTGATAATCTTTTGTCAGCCTGCTCAGGTAAGAGCACCAGGGACAAAGACATAACGGACACTGTTTACCCTTTTCCTGGGGTATGTACTAAGAAACTCTCATGATCCCAACCTGCTAACATGCACAGTGTAGTAATTCCTAATCCCAGGCAAGTGATTCTGGCAAGCAGCAGAACCAGTGAACTTCCCTGGCTAAAAATCATAGAATCATTCCAGTTTAGTATATGCACTACTGAAGCAAACCTTGCAATGCACATCAATTTATTAGACAGTTTAGTAAATTATTCCTGGCACACTGGAAGATATCGGCCCAAAGATGGTGGTTCTCACTGTGCATGCCATCAGTGAACCAGATTGCTCACTGGTGGAGAAATGGCACGCACACTATTTGCCTGTGTTCTTAAACCTTCTCAGAACACAGCATTTCTTACCCTCCTTCTCTGCAAAAAGATTGTCTGATGCTGTCAGAGCACAAGCCAGATGGCTATATTGGCATGTAATGACATCTTCTGTTATGGCTGTGGAAAACTGAGTGCTGGGCTTGCTAGAGAACCTACTGCATGGAGAAACGCTTCTGCACGGTGCTAGACAAATGGCTGTATGACTGAGCTCATGAAAGTACAGTTGAGGAAGCACTCTGGAAATGCAGTGTGTTGTACACTAGATGATGCATTGTTAGGGTGGGTACTGTTCCTGTAGATCTGAATATTGAGCATAGTATCAGGACAGAGGGATGAGAGAGACAGAGAAAAGGTGGTGAAAGGCACATGGCTGGATGTCTGTCATAATGCTCTGAGTCTTCTCTTCCAGAGCTCAGGCTTGTCCCACACTGAGTCAAAGGCTAGCCAAAAGCATCCCAGAAACACAGGGAAAATTAATTTAATATGAATTTTAGGATACATTACATGTCCTCAAGGACATAATCATTGGCATGGGGAAATACACCTTTTCCCAAACATTCATTTACCCTCAATGTGAACAGGTTTCTTGCAGCTGCCAGTACACAACTGCAGCACAGAAAAAGAAGGCAACACAACCCAGAGGGAGAGTCCAAGTTCATTTCCCTCCCACATACACTCACTGTGGTCCAACCCATTAAAATTTCATAGGAACTTTTACATGTTCTGGTTGAAGGCAGCATACTGTCAATCTGTATGCTACAGGTGACAAGGGAGGGCTTACAACGGACCAGAAGATCCAAAGGAGTAAGCGTCTGTGCAGCAAATGATCTTTCTGGGCAAGGCTCAGAAGGGAGTTAACCATTCAGCCACTGAATTTTTAACGCTTTATACAAGGATCTGCGGCAGGGTTCAAACAAAGCAAACCAGCCACAGAATCTAATACAAAAGCTGCCAGCCTTCCCCAGGTCCCTTCTATCAGGTCCCATTTTCTCCTGTCTCAGCCTAGCAGTTTCTGAAATAGGTCCAGTACGCCACCAGCTATTGCATGGGGTGGCCTTTTTCCTGCCTGACGCATTCCCTGAAACAGCACAAGTCAGTATTTAAAGATATTTAACGCTGTTTACCCAAGACTAATGCTCATATGAGTTCTCCCTCCTTGTAAACAGCTCATTCAGACAAACTGATGGTATTTGCTTTACCCTTTCATCACTCAACTGCAGTACTTAGAATGCAGAGAAACATAGCATAAAGCATGTCACAAATCTATCCAAACAGAGATACAAGACCATGAAAGAACAGCTTTGATGATAGATAACATATCAACTGTAAATAAGTTACTGTAGCTTAACGTAGCACCAGCTTTTACATGATCGAGGACATGGAGAAATGCCAATACTGCATGTCTCACAATGAGGCTGGCTGGCTGTTCTACTTAGCAGTGTATTTTGGAAGAAGAATGAGGATTTAGTTTTAAAGACTGGTGGGCAGCATCTGGGAAAGGGAGATTAGAGAGCCATGAGTTATTTGGGAAAGTACAGAACTTCATTTCCAAATTACTTGCTTCTTGGTTTTTCAACTCATGTTATATTCTTGCAGGTGAATCAGAGAGTAGGGGGTCTGAAAAAGCAAATAGCAGTCCAGGCAGCTCAAACCTCTATTTCATCAGATTTGATAATGTCTCTGCATAGACTCTCACCCTCCTCACAGAAGAAGTCCTTCCAGGATGGGAGGAAGCAATGTGCCCTCCTCTCTTGACAGCCCAACTGGGATGGGAGCTACTCTTCACACGCAGTGTCATTTCACACATGATGTTAGTTTGTTTGCATTGGCCTGACAAGCACAAACAGAAACAAGTCCAAATTAAACAGGCTGACAGGCTGGACTTGTACTAACTGTTCACACTCAAAAGCTGCTGTACTCGAGCACGTGTGCAGTCCAAAAATAGGATTAGTAACTGTATTTTATAAATGTGCCTTTATCTTTATAATGGACCCAGCAACATCTGAGTATCTGGATATCCCACCAGAGTGAAGATTAGAGCTTAGGAGTTTCTAGACCCTGGTCCCATGTGCTGGCCACACCTAATTCAATACCCAAACAGCAGAGGGACTTTGTTTTACAGAAAAAGCATTTATCATAACAAACAGGATGGTATTTTCCCTAGAAATGTGATGTCACAGTGCTACAGAACTTGTACCTGCCTTGTATTTATAGTGTATGCAAGATTTCTGCTTTCAGTATCAAGAGCTATTGCTTCTGAAAACCATATTCTCATAATGTTGTCACTTTCAAATGCCTGAAAAATAATAATAGATTTTTGAAGAGTATGTGGAGGACTTAAATCTCATTTCTATTTTACCAAACTATTGCCTAACAGAAATATTGGAAACAGCCCTCCTTACAGTGCTCCTCTACTGCAGTGATAGTCCAGAGGAATGAGAAGCTTTAGCTTTAGCTTTGCTAAACTGATTTTCATCACTTCAGGAATCTAGGAACCAGAGCTGTGTTGCAAAACTTCTGGACACTATTTCCAGAAACTTCACCACCTCCCAGCCATGCCTAGTATGCGGTAGCAAAGGAAAGTTCTGATTATTCACCTCTGTCTGACAGTAGAGAAGGTCTACCAGTAAGTGAGTTCCTCCAAGTCTAAATACCCTTCAAGTGTCTTCAAAGTTCATCTTGAGAGGCTGGGTGTTAAGTCACAGGAGCTGCAGAGATCTATCTGCCTGTACAGTGATTGTGTGCTGTTCCTGCCCCTCGCCCCTCTCTGATATGTTCTGCATCCCTCCTCATTCTGGTGAAGCCCTAGGCTGAATTCACTTTTGGGGAATACACTGGGAAAACACCAGTCCCTCAGTGCACTAAGTCCTTGGCCTAAGGAGAGTCCTATGCAGCAACTGCAGCATGTGAGACATCTCCCATCCATGCATGCAAGCCCACATGCACAGCTGGTGGGCAGAACCCTTGCCCAGGTCTCTGGGGAGTATTTAATTCTGTTTCAGTGCCTGTTGAGCTTATTTCTGTTGACTTGAACAAGTGCATGGGCCAGGTTCTAAGAGGGACAAATCTGGAGGCAGAACCTCTCTTTCCCCAGAGAGTCTCTAAATGCCATTCTTATCACAATGCAGAAGGTACCATAAAGTATGAGTGGCGAATACTCTATGCCAATGCTTTTGAGGACTCTATGCCAGTCCTTTTGACTGAATTATTACAGCCAGAAACCTCTGGCTGGATTCTGGCAACATTGCCTCCACTATGTCTGAGCAGGACTATTAGAGAATAGGGTAATTAGGAGTATGGAATGTAATTGTTATCTCTAAGCATGAGAATTGCACAGTGATTAAACACTATCCATGCCAGGAAGGTTTCCTAAATAACTGTCAGTCATTAGAATATACTGTCCTTGAATAATTTGCAAAGAAAAAGGAATTAATCTGTACTGCTATGCAAAATGGTAGTAGGATTTATGTTACTACTTAGGTGCCCTAGTAGTCTTCCTAGAAACACTAAGCAACCTTTACAGCTTGAGTTATGTCAGACACTCCTCCAACAAACTGATTTTATTAAATGCTCCTTATGGAAGAAACTGGCAATGAAGGAGGAAATTCGCTTGTTACAGGCTGCTGAAAATCACCTGCATGTAGAAAAAGGGTTTCCTGAAGGAACTTAGCTTAATCGGGGATAATGGGAGAAAACAGAACCAGGAGAGCTAATGATAGCATAAGGATCATCCAGATTCCCTGGGATGAAATGTAGCAGCCGTTTGACACCACAGAACAGTTCAAGACAGGAAGTGAAAAACACTGTATCCAGTAGGAATAGCCTGGGAAGGGAATTAGACAAAATATAATTATGCAGATAGAAAATTAGCCCAGTGACTGTGCTTAACATGGTTTCTTTTGGAAAACACGCTGAGAGATCTCCGAGAGAATCAACCTGATTGAGCCACTGCACTTCCAGCAATGTTGCTTTCCCAGTTCGAGGAGGCGGGGGGAACACCACCATTTTCCAACCATTGATGCAAAGGAATGTACATCCTTCGTGAATTCACCCATGCTGTGACAAAAATGTGTACTTATTTCTTTATTACAGAGTCAGAGGGCCCCAGGCATTCTTCTAGTCCATTCCTGCTGAGCGATACTTACCTATCTGGCTCTCCAAGACCCCGAGCAGCAGAGACACTGCTGTTTGCCCAATTAACCTACGCAAGTCTTTCCCTCACCACAGCCATGGTTTTCCTCAGTCTCTAAACTGAACAATCCCATTGTCATTTAAACTCATCACTTCCTTTCCTAGAAGCTGTGACAAGAAGATCAGATTGTTTGCTTATTCTTTCCTTGCTACATCCTTTCACTCCTACACTTCTTTTCTTGAACAACCTCAACTCCACCGATCTACTTCTAGGCCATACTTGTGGGACCTCTGTGTGTGTTATCACTCTTCTCCAGTTAGGCCACATCTGAAATGTGGTACCCTGCCTGAGTACGGGCTTCCAACAGAAACCTTATCAGCACTGAGAGTGGAAGTATTACTTCACAGTTACTTTGCAGAATTGACTTCAGTTTAAACATCCCAGTATTTGTTCACCTTTTCTACAACATCATAACACTGTTTACTCACATTCACCTTGCACCCCACATATACAAACACAATTTTTGACCGGGTTAGTGTGGGTTCATTTAAAAATAACTTTGTTGGAAGGACTTCCTTTTGGGGAACAGCTCCGTTTTCATACAGAAAAGAGATAATCTTTATAGGCTCAAGACACTTGCAAAAACATCCACTCTTATGGGAGATTTTTTAAACAGGTCTGCTGCACTTCAGGAGGTTTGCCTGTCCCTAATCTTATCACAGAGTTTTGCAGTTATCACTCATAAATAATAGTGCATGTCCCTACCTTCAGACTGGACATTAAAGGAAATAGTGAGGTTTGGATCTGCCATCACACATATAGACGAGCCTGTCACCACACCTCCCAATGTGCCCCAAAGCCATACATAGGATAAAGTCTTTTACTTTTCCACCTTTGTCCTGTCTTAACTAGGAACTGAACTGAAATCCTAGATGGAAAATCCCCTAGTCTTAGAGGAACCTACAATACGTGGCTGGATTACAAAATTGCAGTAGTGCGTGAACAACCCTACCTCCTTCTGCATCTTTAATTTGTATTGGATTTTGTTTTGCAGAACAAAGCAGAACATGAAGTAGCCTTTTGAAGCTTTCATATTGCACTGAATTTCATTAAAACCTTCCTGATTTCTTTATAGTGACCCTGCCTAATGCTTGACTACATTCACTGTTGCCCTCTACTGCTTTCAGCAATTGCCTCAAGATGTAAACACGTTCATATATCAATGCAAAGCCATTAGATTATGAAAACAGAGGTCACTGCAAAAGGCACAATCAGCTACTGCTCTTGGCTGTGATAGCTCTGTCCTTCACTACTGAGTGTTCAGGGCAAGTTAACTTTCTTCTCTTTAGAAGTAATCTGTGAGCCTTTTTTCCTTCGAGGAAAGTCCAAATGCAAGATACTGCTGATGAAGTAGGGAAGAACTGTGCCTATGTACAGGACAAGCAATCAGTGTTTGCCAGGGACACTTTCTGAATGCAGAGTGGCAATGAGGGACAGGCAGCCAGCCACACTGGGCATTCCCAGCTTGATCCTTAGCACCGAAGAAGCACATTCTGAACCTTGAATGTATGAAATCCAGATGAAAGCCACAATCTGGTGTTTATCAAAGTCAGCCAGGGACTGAGGAACACACTGGAAGTCAAATTCTTCCCACTTCTGTACAGGTCTGCATTGTGCTTATCGCAGGTTCAACTGTTCATCATGTTAAAATTGATCCTTTGACAGCTCGTGAAAATACAGAGCTGTGTTCAATGCTTGCTATTCTGCTATGGAACAGATGTATTTGATAATGGTCAAAAAGCATGTCAGCTGCTAGGAATGTTGAGAAGAGGAAGAAACAATGAAGCAGACATCATTATTCCAACAGAAAAAGCAACGCTGTGGTAACACCTTTAGTACCACGGTCCTGCCCCATGTCAGAAAAAGGCTATAAAACTAGAAAAGGTAAAGAGAAGAGCAAATGGGACAACTAAATCTGTGGAGTGACTTTGGTTATCCAAGCAACTCTTTTCCAGAGCGAGGACATGTGGTTTGTTTAATTGTTCTTTGGACAATGTTTTCAGCTCTCCTCTGATACTAGAACAGAAGATAGCAAATGAAGCTAGAAAATATTAGATTTAAAATAGACAAAAGTGCTTTCAAGAAGTGCTTTCACACAATGCATGGTGAAGCCATAGTAAGATGAAAAGTTTAAATAGATTCAAAAATTGATTAGGCATATCCATGAAAGAAAAATCCACCAAAGGCTTTTTAACATGAAGATGTCTTAATGCATTCAGTAATAAGTTGTCAGCAATGGGTGCTGCAATGGGCAGAGATACAGCGCGCTATGCCTGAGGACTAAGGGATGGTTTTGTCATTGTTCGAGAGCCTGGTGGAGGCATTTCTCGTATCTAATGCTTTGAGTTTTCCTTTGCTGACAGCCCCAGCTGAAGTCTGATGATAAAGAAGTTTTGGAGATGACAGAGGCTGGGAGGGGGCTGAAGGATTTGTGTTCCCTCTTGAAGGGCAAGGCAAAGCAGTTCTCCTCATGTCACCACAACTCAGGGGAAGTGAAGGCCAGGTAATAAGAAGGAGGTTTTAAAGAAATGGGATGGATGGCTCCATTAGGAGCACAGGATCTGAGCCCCTTGAACTTCAGGTTAGACCAAGAAAATAAACTTACAGTAAGTCTATGCCTAATTCTGCCTCTCTTTCTTTTTACCACCTGTTCCCAGTGTGTGCTTGGTCTAGAGTATCAAAACTAGACAACCTGTTCCTGAGGTAGACCTGGATTTCACAGCACATGCTCATCCTGACTAACACCATGCTGCCTGCAGGCTTTCCACCTTTTCCTTGCCAGCTACAGGAAAACATCACATTTACCTTTAAGACATCAATACAAGTCAAGAACACTTCTTGATCCCCTGCTCATCCAGGCATAGTTCTGTACATTCAGTATGGGCCAGCTGGGACAAGTGGGGAATCCAAGCAGCCTCTCTGGTATGAAGCACACCACTTCTCACAGTCACCCTCCTGCATATTGGCTATTTTCTACCAGGTGAGAGGAGGAGTGCAAATTCTTCTGGCAGCAGCTGTATTATGGTACATGCCACCTGGGCACATTCCTCAGCATGCCTCTGGCAGCTGCCAGCACTCAACACCGCTCAAATAGCTCTCTGCCCCATAGGGATTTTCTGATTTTTGTGTTTCTTCCCAGGAGATTGTAAGTGAACCTGATGGAGCAGAAGATGAACAGAACATGTCTCCATGGGCACTGGTTTGATTTGGAGCACAAAGTTTAACTTCAGCTCAACACCCTTCTGCAAGGACCTATGAATACTACCAAACTACAGCAGAGGCTGTGAGTGAAAAGGCTGATTAAACCTCCTTTTTCATTTAGAAGACAGAAACTCCCTAGGAGACAATTGTATTTAACTAGCATGGGAAAAAAAATACATTAGGAGCGATTAACACAGAAAAGGTCCTCCTTCTTTTATGCCAGGCTCGCTACTTTCCTGTTCCTTCTTTAAAATCATTTCTCTACATCTATGAAACAAAATCTGACAATGAAAAGAGTTTTCCTGTGTCCCTCATAGGCAGGAGACAGGGATGTGTTTAAACACTGATCTAGTATGCAGGAACCCTCCTCACATAACCACAGGGACATAATTTATATATCTGGGTCTTACCTTCCCATGGTAAATTACTTTGAAGCCCCTCAGGACGGGAACACAAAGACAAATCCAATCCTGTGCATGTGCTGCTCAGATCCTCTCTCCTCACAGAGACATTCCCCTCCTGAGAGCAGAAAGATGTGGGGCTGCTGTAGGGTCACAAGAAGCAGAACACAATGAAGGAAGGGGTGGCTCAATAGGCAATATATTTCCAGCATTGTCTGGTCCTTCAGTAGCTCTTAAGTGCAAGAAAATTATCTGTGACTCTTTCAACCTGAAGTGACAGCCAGTGGCACTGAGGTGTTGCTGGCTTTGATTTCCAGCACCCACAATATTACCCTGAAGGGGTACAAATGTTGGGTGTTTGCTCCTGAAAGCTGCGTTCTCTTCTAACAGGGGCTACTCCTCCCAGAGACTCACAGGCATCTCATGCAGTTGCTTTTATTTAGTGCCTTCCTGTCACTAGCAGAGGTTTTCTCTCTTTGACTGACCTACTTGTATCAGGGGACCAGAGAAGGAACATGTGTGAAGGCTGCTGGCTTAGATCTCTATCTGTAAAACAGGTGGCAAGGCAGAAGTGAGTGAAATATCTACAATGGTGTTGGAAATGCTTTTGCTTCCAGTTTTAAGAAATAGCTTCTATCACAGAAAAAAGCAGGTGGAAAGGCTGAAAGTGCTATTTCCAAGTGAAAATGTGTCCATATCGCAAGCCTGCAATGTCACCTCATTTTACCATGTTAAACAGTTGAACCCACAACGACACTTTAATTCAAGCATATTGGTAATGCTGGTAAAGGAGGAGGAAACCAGCAACTACCAGCTGAAAATAGCACTGTGCATACCTCTGTGCCACACTTGTGATGAAGGCAAATGAAAATGAAAGCATATGAAATGCTGGTGCATGTATGAGGTGGCTGTGTGAGACACACGTGCATGCTGTGTTCGGTCTGAACCTGAGAGTATCGACTGGAGAGAGACTTGTGTATCCACAACTGGCACAGTCCTTTACACGGTGTATCCACACGATCACTCTGTGGTCACTGATCCTGGTTTCAGAATTTAGTCAGCACATTAGGCAACCAGCTATTGGGGACCTTCCCTGACAATTTTTGACTGAGCGACAAAGTTAGATGAGGACTCATGCAGGAGAATAAGGCATAGCTCAAACCAGGACCAGGAAAAAGCTAAGCAAGGCAAAGGGGAATCTTCCAGCCCTGCAGCCAGCTACAAGCCAAGCAGCCACCAGGAAATAATAAATAGTCACTGTTGCCTGTTTTAACTGATGTGGTATTTCTCATGCTCAGGAGAGAGACTGGAAGCAGGCATTGCAAAGCCACCGTTGTCACATCCTTAATTTTTTAATGAAGTTCTTAAGCGAAGTGTTTGTTTTCTGGAAAAGGCACAAATTAATAATTTCCACCTTTTCCCCCTCTCCCTCCTCAAAATGTTTCAGACAAACTGGCCTTTTTCAATAGAAATCCCTTTTAACCAACGTGTCCTGAGTGGCTGTTCTCGTGAATAGAGGCCTGAGATATCAGACCATAGTAACAATGAAGTCTCAGCCCAAAGGCTATTAAAATCTTGAATGGAGCTTGACGTCCATCTCGGCCACCAATGTGCAGAGCCTGGAACAGCAGCATTACCTCCCTATTTAAATAATTCCACTCTGGAATGGAGGTAGTCAGGGAGAGGGGTTTCTCAGAATTTCTTACCAGCATCTTGTCACACAAGCAACTAAATAAGTGTCTTACCACTCCCTTTGCAGGGATAAGAGAATTCACATGTGGGTAATTATTTTCTGTGCATCTTGCAAATATAGAGAGGAGCCTAAATTTTCTCTTTAGTTGATACCTCTACTAAAGAGAATCGGTCCAGAAAGAAAGGTTTAAAAATGTCTCAATTTCTACAGTTTAATTTATTTTTCCTCCTTTTGCCCAAGAAATTTTAAAGCCAAATGCCTGATTATAGTTCTCCCACTGGGAAAGTAATACAGCATTGGTGGACTCACTCCCAGTCACAGCTATCAACCCAGCTTGAACGTCTCACACTGGGTACTCAGAGCTAACTCTTAACCCATAGATGTTTTTAATATTTAAAAAAATGTTGGGCAATTTGCCATCTGCCTAAAGACGCTGCTCCAGTTTATCTGTTTGTTCATTATTAATTGGTATATAATACTCTGAGGCAGATTGCACGTACATGCAAAGCAGAATGTAACAAAGGAAGGAATCAAATGCAGTCCTCTTGGCTCTTTGGTTTGCTACTAAACCCTGATGACAGTTCTACTTCTGCCGCACACCTCATTATTTAGCTTATAAATTCATGATTTCCACTGTACTCTTGCTGGGTCTTGGCACAGGTGTAGAAAAGGCTTGTGCTCAAGCTGAGCAGTAAATAACTGAACTAGCAATCATGAGAACTAATGTCAACACTTCCATGGCCATTTCATAGTGCTCTCTGTTGAACCAAGGCATGAGATCTCCATTCTTTTATTAGCTCTCCTGAGAGAGATAGGATTGTTAATATTCATCTTCCTCTGATATGATTTGGTTTCAGAGACTCCATGGGAACCAGCCAGATTAGAATAATAAAATAATAGTAAATTGCTTGTGGCAGAAATTGTATATAAAGTCCCTCTAATACATTCAGTCTCTGGACAGCAACAAGAACATGATAACTGAATTAGACTTTTAACAAGATTTTGACGATGGATGAAGCAAATACAACCTTTAAAACAAAAAGTTCCCTCCCCCCCCGTCACGTCTGAGCTGTCAGTAGAGAAATCTGGTCCACCTCCTTCATGCATTAGTCTTTCTGTTTATGTATTGCCTTTCTCAGTGTTCCCATTTGCCACAAAACCAGCCAACCCAGCTTATTTTGTTCTGGCATTATTAAAATTACTATTACCATTGCAAATGCTTCCAAGGGAGATAATATTAATAACAGCCTCTTCCATCAGATCCTGTCAGTTCCTGGGGTGATTAATATTCCTGTCTGCAAGAAGCATTATATCATTTAGAGAGAGCATATTGCTTAGCTCGTAGGCTATTCTTCAGGGTCTCTGATGAGTGCATTGTGATCTGCCATTATTGCGTTGCTGTTTACACAGCTTGAGATGCCTCATAAAGGAGTTAGGAATGAGCCCAAATTCAGATAGATTCAGATCTGGGAAATGAGAAAACCTAACACAAAGATCTTCTGGCTGTTTGGCCCTCTTCATCCCCCACGTCACATCCCCGCTGACTGTTACTGTCATCCTTTCCCTACCTGGGATGCAGACAGCAGCTGCATTTCTGTATGTATGGCCAGTGGACCCATCCTTGCAAGGATGATCATAGGCAATCTGCCAGCTCCAAAGCACCATGGGCTCATTACAATTGTTTTCTACAGAAATACCATGCTGTGTCTGTGGGGAGCTGCTACTCTATTTTGAGACAAGTCACTTCAACTTCTTGGCAAGAACTGCCTAGGAGGAATCAAGATCAGTTTTTATTTTCATTGAAATAACCATAATCTGGATCTCCCCAGGAAGCCTGGTGATCCACTGTCGCTTGTATAATACAGACTTGAGTGGAGCAATCTTTATTTTGAACACAAGCTGTTCATGGAGTCTATTCCTGAACACTCAATGAAAGGTGCACTTTAATTTACGCAGATTATATACAGCACGTGGGTTCAACAGCAAGTTGCCAAGGCAAACCCAAGGGCAAATCCTGCTTCTACAAAGTCTGGTCTGTGCCATAAATGATGGCCAAAGGTATCTGATTTTCCAGTCTGGTCTAAAACAAATGTCCAGGAAGATTTGTCTTCTCAACATCAAAGCCAGCTGATGGCTCCTATGCCTTTAGTGCACAGGTTGCAGATTATTTAGATCACCTTGTTTCTCACGTGGTTGCCCCCAAAGATCTTTATGGAAGCGGTCAAACCTTGCTGACGTCATGGGGTCAAAGCTGCACAAGAAAGGAGACAGGGAGTCTGGAAGGGTGGGTGGATTGCCATTCAGTGACAAGTTGGATGCAGATGTTAGACACCTTAAGTAAGCAAAAGCAAGTTCTCTGATTCACAGCAGAAGAAAAAAGATAGCAGCAGCAGCAGAAATAGCATCTTAAAGACTAAAGGGCTCACTAATTCCCCCTCTCGGATATATACCCCTGTAGACAAGTGTAGGAATGCGAGTGAGATAACTTCCCCTCTAACCCTGGAGCAGAACGCAAGCTGTGACCTCTGGGTGTGTAGAATATCCAGCAATGGGGACGTGGCAGGGAGTGTATGATGTAGTGTCAGAGAGCAATCACGATAGAGGACAGGGCGGGTGGCTACAGAAATACTCTCCATGGCTAGGATAGGGTGGCTGTACAAGGTACTCTCTAAGCCACAAAAGATGGCAAATCCACTTCAAACATGGATATAGGAGACGTATTCAAACGACAGGGACTTGTTGTTAATCTCAGGTGCCATTCCCATTGCCAACAACTGGAGCTGGCTATTTATCTTTATTTAACTTTTTGAAAATAGTAAATTAACCAAAAAGTGAAAACTAATGTGGACTACATTTACTCAGGTCTGACAAATTACTTTAATTTTAAAATAAATCTAAGGGAAGACCTCTCTGAAAAATCTGAAAAAAATACTTCAATGCCTTTTAAATAAACCATTTCATCTGAAAAATACAAAAACATTTCCTCTCAGTGTTCCCCCAGACAAATCTTTCCAAATCCTCATTTTGAAGGAGCATTTTCATTTTAAAATCTGTCCTGAAGGTGGAAGAAGAAATTTTGGAAGACACAGATAATCACAGAAATAAAAGGAAAAAGGAAGCATTCCATTCAAGTTGAAAAAAGCACTTCGGGTGGATTTTGAGATGACGTCTTCTGAGCTGGATTTCTGTTCTTGCCCCAGATAGTCAGCTTTAGTTTAGTTTGGACTAAACCAATCTTCCTCATATCCTCTTCACAGGTTTTTGGACAAGACACTAAACTGAAAAATGAATGTTTGCCCAACTGCACCAATGATCTCACAAAGTAGTAAAGTTCTCAAATATATTAATTGTATGAATTTATTTAGCACAATCAGACCAAGGTTAATATGTCAACAGAACTGGTGTGGAAAAAATGAGAAATCAAATCTTGTCCATTCATTGAAGACAGCCAAGGTGACTCTTTGCAGTTTACAACTTTCCACTACTGAGGTAGAAGCACATGGTCAAACTTCCAGTCTGAAGCACATTTTTATAGCTTGATTTTAAACCCTTGGAAAACCAGGTTTTATAATACAAACACTGACAAGCCCTAAATGTTCAGTGGATACAAGTCAGCACCATAAGGAAAACCAATTAAAATCAGGAAATACATGGCCAGCAGAGATGGTCTGGTCACTGGTGCAAGGCATCCACTTTGTGGCATGCAAGGAGGACTCCAAGGGAAGGATTGTAGGAAACAGAGGCAACAGAGAAATCGTGTAGCTGGGCTAGACTTGGAAGCACTCCAGAACATGAAGGGCTAGGTTGGTGAGGGACGCAAAAGCTGGAAGACACTGGACCCACTTTCAGGTGCCTTACAGGAGATATGGGCTAAAATAGTTCCTAGGCTAAGTTGTTCAGTGTTTTGTACCTCTGTACAGCTTATTCCATAGGCTCCTGCAGACACAGAGACAACTTCCCATTAGAGACTACAGCTAGCCCTGGACATGGAAATGCAGAGCCAGCAAGGTTCACACCCCCTTTAACCACTTATGAGGTGTTGACTATAATCCAATCCTTTCTGTTTGGACAAGTTTAGTCTTTTTAGAGAAAATATGCTTAACGGTTGGGTTTTTTTTTTTTTGTCATGGATAGATTTTTGACATGAATACCTTGGATATTTCCCTGATAAATCATCTTGATTGCATTCCTCAGGTCAGCCTGCTGATCAGGTCACAACCTGAACACCTGAGTCAAGCTGGAATCACATCCAGGCTGACAAGTCCTTTCTTCCGAACCAGTCATCCACCTGCACAAACCTGCAGGAATCACAAATATGTCTCTGCCTTCAGTCCCACAAAGAGCCTCACTCACAAGGATGCTCATTAACTGCTTTTTCAGGCTCCTAAAACAATGCACACAACCCCTGTCTTAAAATTATATATTCTCTAATTTGAAAAGCTGTTTCTTACATGGATCCTTCATGATGAGATACATGTCCTCTGAATTCACATCAACAACAGAAGTGTATGTTTGCGTATTAAAAGCTCTCCCACTCCAGCATGTATTCAGGTAGACACAAGCATTTCTGATACCCAGCAGACGTCAAAGCTTAGAGTGCATTCCAGATCATACAGATTTATCTCAATAACTGTTATTTTCTGAGTTTACTTCTGCAGACAGTGAGAGGAAAAAAACCCAGTTTCATTTAGCTGCCAACTTCCAGTAAATAATGGACAGAGCTACCGAAGTTCTGCAGGAGTTGGCTGCGAGTGCAACTGCTCTGCCACCCTTCCCCATTTATCTTCCCTCACTGATATATACAGCTCACAAATTTACTGAAAGCTCTGACAGGAACAGCTGTAATTTGCAAGCATAAATGTATCTTTGTGTCTGCATTGTAGATATTGCATAGGTCAGACATTTCAGGACAGTGCAAACACCAGTTGGCATGCTGGATACAGCATGGACAGCATTTACGGACAGCAGTGCTGAGAGGAACTGCAGTGAGTGCTGGTGCTCAACTGCAAGGAGAAGGTGAGAAGGCTGGATGATTGCTGTCCGATAGCTCATCCTTATAATTATCTTTGGTGCTGGATTTTGGGTCCTTACCCGGCTGAGCTCTATGCTTTTCAACTTGCCTTGTCATCTACTCCAGGCAAAACAAGGGGACACTGAAAGGTTCCTGTTTCATCCCCACACCAGGGTTTTCCTTCATAGAGCTACACATACATTTGGATATCAGTTAGTGTCACCCTGCATGTGAGGTGCTCCTTGGGAAGCTAAATTAGCTAAGCTAACTTAGCTTGGGAATCTAACCTGAGCCATACATGAATTGCCCTGCTACAGGAGGAGACCTGTCCTTAATAGGGCTGAAATGAGCTAAATCCAGGCATTGCAATTGGATTCAAGAGTTCCTCCATGCCATGCCTGGTCTCAGGGTAAGAAGGAGGTCTGAAGTTCTCTACAGCCACTGTGCCTAAGCTCATCTTTCTAGCCACGAAGGCTGACTATGCTCCTTCTTCAGTCTCTGCTAGCTATACCTGTAAGGTACAGGTCTTTGCATCATGCCGTATTTCCTCATCTGAGGTTAAATCAAAGCCTTCAGTCTCAATATGCACATACCTGGAGGCTCCATACTCTTTTTTTATATATTGGGAGTAGCTAAAAAAAGATGTAAAAATATAGTGGTATTGACTTAATAAATCTTAACGAGTCATTAACTTCATATATACAACGAATGTGTTTTGTTGTGCTTCATACGAGCCTGTGTCATGAGTATAAAGAAAAATTCATGCAGCTTTGTTTATACAGAAATCTTTATCTCTGACAGCATATTCCACAGTGGTGTATTGCTTGTCATGACAGAGGCATGAAAGATATATGGAAATATATCTCCCTGAAGATCACCACAAGCAAACCATGCTTGTGCATGCAGGCAGGAACAAGAGTCATGCTGTGGAAGCAACAATATCTCAGAGTGTGGTATTATGTCAAGGTGACTTTTAAGTTCCCATTCAGATTTTAAACCCACTAGTTGTCACCTAGTAGCACTCACACCTCCAGACAGAGCAAAAAGGTGTTCCCTTTTATCCCTGAAGAAAAGGCAAAATGGCAAATGCTCCCATTTTACAATGGAGGCACATGTCCTTTCTGAGGATAAGGCAAAGAATTTGATGAACTAGTGAGTATAGAAGGCACTTACTGAATTTAACTCACAAGTCCTTGGATATCAGTAATACTTAGGACACATATAACATAAAGATTTTGCTTTTACTACAAAAGCGATATTAAAATTTTTATCTTTGCCATGGGGCTTATAGTATCCCCAAGGCTTGCACTGGAGCTTCCCTCCACCGTAAGCCATTTCAGAGCTGCCAGCAGTAAATGTCAGGCACTTAACAGTGCTCATGTTAGTGCTGTAAGGTGATACCATTCAGAAAAACTAGAGAAAGAGCCTCTAAATTTCTAGCCTGGCTGCTTATGCAGCATGGGTATGTTTAGCCCCAGTGAAGAGCAACAGAGCTTCACTGACTTCAGCAGAACTGCTGCCACTTATATTGAAAGACATTTCTCTCCATTAGTTGTACGTAAATTACCTGTTTGAAATGGATGAGCTCTAATCATGGGCTTTATCCCTGACCTTCCAGCTAATGTGTATTTAAACACTGTACATCTCTTGGTAGTGTACCTGCATGAGGGTTCGTGATGTTGAGTCCATGTTATCTCTTCTCCCTAAGGTACATTAATGCTTTTAGGTTGGTGTCCAGCAGAAAGGCAGATGGTTTGCCCTGCACCACTGCCTTCGTAATGCCATAACTCTGTGATTGCTAAAATAATTTAGTAATAACTTGTCTCATCCTTTTTGGGGGAAGCAAACCTCTCTAAGAACTACTTGCACAGACTATCCAGGCAAAGAGAACAAATGGGGTAAAAGGTAGGTCAGAAATGTGCAGTCTTTGTGGTTTTAGAAGGCTTCACATCCTTCCTTGTAAATGTCCATGAAATAACTTCCTTTGTTTTACAAGCACATCTCACCAGCAGAGAACTGCTAAAAGCATATGTCATACACCTATTAGAGGGAAGGCCGTCAAAGAAGTTCCCTGGTTATTCTTAGTGCTGGGTTACTGTTTGTTAACAGTGCTCTATTTCAACTTCTTGAATACCTCAGTATCCTCTGTTGAGTGATAATTATGAAAGTAACTTTGGAGAAATCAACGTACTGGCTGAATCAGAGAAAAGGCAGAGAATATAACTGTGATGTCATTTGTTCCCAGCCAGCAGTAGCCATCAAATCATCAACTGCTCATCTGCATCCCCTCAGATGGTACTCGACAACGAAGTCTTGGTAGAAGAAGAAAGCTAAAGGATTCCATAAAAGGGCAAGACTAAACAAAGTGAGCATTAACAACCATAGGATGGTCCTGGCTGTTTGTAGACTACGGTGACAGACTTGCATGAAAATCTGCATAATTAAAAAGGCTCCTACACTCAAAGGTCGCCATTGACATGACTCTGCTAAGCCACTCACCAGGAAGCACAAAACTCGTGGTGTGTACTAAGCAATACTTGGGTGCTCTGGTCATCACTTGTGTGAGCATTGGCAGGTGTTACAGGCTCCAATGGCTGAGATGCTTTTGTGATCAATTGATGCTTTAAGGAATAAAAGTGTGCTGGTGACAATGTCTCCAAGGTAAATGAAAGCACAATGAATCCAAGAACCATACATCTCCAAAGCTCTCCCTTGCTCCAAACACACAGGCCTGCTCTCAGCTCTTACAGGACACCTAAATACTTTGGGCAAAGTCTGGCAAACAGCTCACCTTTCCTGAAGTGCTTTTGCATTTGCAGTTGCTTCGTTGAAAAGTTCAAATGTTATAAAGTCAGGATGCTTAAGACCTAATTTCTTTCTATTCCCAATCTCTTTCTATTCACGTCTTTCTATTCCCACGTGAGACATTTTTAGAATAATAACAAAAAGTCTGTTCCTAGAATCCCTGTTTCTGGTGTTCTGCCAAAGTGAACGCTCTCGTGTATTTTGCAGCCCAGCCTTTTCAAACATAGACAAATACTGCTATTTAGATATGTTCTATTCAAAGTGCTCACACAGCACTCATCCCCAAAGTATCCGAGTGCTTCACAGAAATCCTGAAAAACTTATCAAAGTCTTTTGTAATATACTTCTTTTTTTCTTTTTTGCTTCTGCACCTGGGAACAACTGCAGGGAGAGCTGGGTGACAACTCATGCTTGAAAATGAAGAAAGGCAGAGAAAAATTAGGCTGGAGACGATGACGATAATTTCATCATCTTCCTTATTATTTTTGAATAAAATACTATGTCTGGTATATTAGTTGTAATAAGCCATTGGATTTCTTCTTAAAATGCTGTTCATCCTATAATTGTAATGATGTTCTTCCCTTGTTGCCTTTCAGAGGTCAATAAATATAAGCAGTACAGCAGCTGCTTGGTCCAGGGCTTGATTTAATTAGCTCCACAGAGCCAGCTTGTGAGAGTGGAAGTGAAGCAAAATCCTGTTCAGGTCCTAGTTTGAATAAATTGCTCCAGCCATGGAAGATGAAAATGCCAAAGAATTCTCTGCTGTAAAATGGAATATATAGACTTTGCTGGTGTATGGAGGCAAGAGCTGATTGCTGAAAAAGCAGCTATTTTGATCAGAGTGGCAACAACTTACTTCAGTCCTCATTTTGCAAGGCATTGATAACTGCAAATACAGATTTGCTTATTCCAGACAGTCATCAGCTAACTTTAGCAACCCCCAAATTGTGGCTATCAAGGAAGGCAGCTTTATGAGACCCTAGTTGCTTTGCCACAAAATTTTACACAAGGGTTCCAAGGGGTCCTCAAAAGACAATGGAGTTCAGCGAATGGAGATGCCATTATTAGCTTCTTCCAATGACCTAAGGGACACATGTACCCCACAATCAAATTTCAGGACCAAAATATGCCAGATTGTTAACCTTAAGGATGTTTCATGATACTTTAGTGGCAACAGCACAGTATGGAAAGTAATTTAAGTTTAATGGGAAGCAATTATACAAGTGAAAAATGAATTTCCACAGGACCTTTTTCTTGCCTGTTTCATGGAAGAATTCGAACTTTCATTTTCAGCCCTTCCTCCAAACCTTCCAGTCTTCTCAGGAAGGATAACTTCTTGGTGAAGAAATCCCCTTCTCACCAAGTCCTTGAACAGCACTCAGAAGAGACAAGAAGGAAGAAATTAATATCAAATGGCAAAAATGAGGCTGTATGACAAGCTAGTGAGATACTTGAGCAGAAGAAGAGACGATTTGGTGGTCCAGAGAGGTCTTAGGAGAGAGGACTGAATAGATTTGATACAATGAGGGGAAAAAAGAGTTTTGCACCACAGGGGAAGAAGAGAACCATTACTGCTTGCAGAGATGGGCGAGAGGTTTGTTTAGCTTCATGGTATCAAACCCTGGAAAAAACTACATTTTGCTAAGATACTTTTTACGGGCTCACACCTCATCTAAATGAAATAAAAAACATTCCACTGCTCAGTCCATGCAGAGGATTTGATCTGCCATGTTTATATTGGTAGCATCTCCTTTTCATTTCATACTCTATAGATTAACCTGCTGTGTTTAGAGAGAGAAAAGTGTACTGTACTGGGCTGATGAATTTTTAGTACAGCTTGACAGCTTTGGTGAACAAACTGAAATAAGCTGGTTTTCTCTGTCCCCTGCACATCTTCATTTAGTGGAATATAGTCCCTATTTTATGATATTGAGCACCCGGTTTCAGAACTGGCCTTACACCCAAGAGTTGCAAATTACTCTTCACAAATAAGCCAGGCTGTGCTAGAGTTATTCTAGGTCAAGATTAGAAGAGCAAATTTGGATCTGGATTTTAAAAATGCCTTTGACTGGGAGTCTCAATTCAGGCTTTGGGTTCATCTCTTTCTGGAGAGATGATCAAGCTGCAAAATGCAACCCTTTTTACTTTCATTTTTATTAAAACCCAGGATTTTTTGTTAAGAAAAGGAGGCATCAGTGTTAGGACAAACAGAAGCATAGCTATAACCCTGACGGTTGTTCTTAGGTTGATAAAGAATTTTCCATCAAAGCAAGATTTCTGCATAGGAAAAATTGTGTGTGGTGCATATGAGTGGGGAAGGTTTTCGAGGAAGGAAACTTTTTCAAATGTTTCTCGGAGCATTCTTCCTGCTTCCTGATCATCTGGCTCTCATGTGCCCATATTAATCTCCCTCCCCACAGATGGGTAGAAATTGCTGGTCTGCTTATGCAGCAAGTAAATCCTGCATTTGGTTCAGCTTATATGTGTGGCAAGAGGACCATACTATCCAGTGCCTGAAAAATCAGCTCTGTCAAAGAAAAGAAAGAAAAGATAGGATAAAGCATGAAATGAGAGAAAAGAGAAAGAAAATAGGAGGAAATTAAGCAAATGGGAAACCAGTTATGTATCTCTGAATTTTGTTAAAACTAAAGAGACAGGGAGAGAGAGTTTCATCCTTATATAGGCATATTTTACTGTAGGAAGTGTTTTAATTGCTTTCATTCTAAATTGAGGTGAATAATCACTATCATAGGTTTCATTGGATATTGCACTAGCACAAAATTGCCCCAAATCAGAGATGGGGCAGTCCCTTGATACTGTACACAAATATAGCAGAGGGGATCCTTACCTCAAAAGGGCCCAAGTACAATAAAGGAAACAAGAAGCCAGCGCAGGGAACCTTGTTGTTCAAGTGCACAGTGCCCACAGGACACTGTCATGCCGTACTGAACTGAGATTTGGTGGTGTTTGAAGGCATAGAGCATTTTCACGTTTTTTTTTAAGTGAAAAATTGAAACTTGTCGTAGAAAGCAGATGCTTTCACAGGAATATATTTTTTGCTGAAAACTCTTTTTTTTTCCAGCAGAAAGCTTTTTCAGTCAGTGGATTCCAACCTGGTTTCCATGTGGTGGTTTGTGAGGCCACAGCAATGATGCTCCTTGGTTGGCTCTCTATGGAGTCATATTACCTTCACAACTTTTCCAATTAAAACTTTGGTGGAAAGACTACTTGGTGGAGTCATTTGCATATGGAAAAGAGGATCCAGAAGAGTTGGGGAATCATGGGTCTAGGTGAAGCATTTCTAAAACACTAAGATGTAGAGGACCAATGATTTGGCAGTTACTATAATACTCCACAAAATAGCGATTTCACCATTTGGAAGAATTTCCTCTTCCATCTGCACTTTTTCATAAGACTACTACACACAAACACCAGAAGCCAAGAGAGACTTAATTACTTTTGTCTCTAGATTTAACCTAGAAGTAGGTACATGCTTTTCCCAAGTTGCTGAAGAAGAAAAATGCATACTGCAAAATCTCTGATAGAAAATGCTAATAGAAAAGCTTAGCTGGCTAAGATGACCGTTCAGAGATGGAACCCCATCTGAAACTATTAGAAGTCAGAAGGGTGCCTGCATCTTATCAAGCTTGTTCTGAAAGGTCTCAGAAGAGCTGGAAAAATATGAAGGCTTTCTTTTATCCGATGGCTTGGCTAAATAACCTCATTATGGAAAACAACCCCTGTTCCAGCCAGCTGTTATCATTTCATCCCCACCCCCCATGCTTATCTCCTTTGAAGTTGAGCAGAATGTAGAGATTTCCAGACACAAATGTGAGCTCCCCATGCTCTCCCTTAGCTAAACAGTGTGAAGGAACAGCCTTCCTCCCATACATAACCCTAACCACAAGCCTCACAGCTGCTCCAAAGCAAGCCACAGCGTCAGCCAAGAAATGCTTGTAATAGAGCAGTCAGGAAGGTGCTGAGAGACCCAAATGCTGTTGCTGGGAAAAACACATTTCAGTCCTTCACATCTGGATCTCGCAATTGATAGGGTCACCTCATGTGTGGCCAGAGACACTGCCAACATACTTAGGAAGTTCACTGCTATCTTTCAAAGGTCACACTGCATGCAGCATGGCAGAATCAAAATAGAAAATACAACTGGAGAGCAGAGCTATAGCAAATGGGGAAGAGTAATTACACCTCCTATATTTAGCTCGTCTTTTCAAGGTGTTAAGTTGGAAAGACAGTTTTGAAGCTCAGCTGTAAAAATTCATGTCTCATTTGTGTGCTTTTTTTAAATTGTGTTCCACAAAAACATATGAGTCACATTCTTGCACAGTATGCCAAAAAAAAAATCGAAACACAGAAATACTTGTTCTAGGAAAATAATTATTTTCATTTTCATTTTCAAAGTTTCTTTAGGACAGCATATGTATGTTATTTTCTTTAATTCTTTTTAAAAAACAATTATCAGTGTGTGCATATTTATATTTATATACAGCAAACATATGTATGTATATATGCACACAATAATCAGTGTATGTGTGTAAATACATATACAAGTACCTATGTAAATATCTATAACAATAAGCATATTATGTGTATATTTAAATGCCTGACAGTTCAGTTGAACCTGACTAAAAGCTCGTAATCTTCAAAACTAGGCTGTAAACTAACAAAGCACAGGCATTGTGAGGTTGCTCGGTGGCCAGGTCACACCAATACAGTAAGGTACAACATCAGCTACCATGATCAGTCACTTAAGCTGCTTGCCCAACCAGTAGTTTAACTGAGGTCAGTTACATAATACCCCAAATCATGTAATTGTGGGAGCACAGTCCTGGGAGGTGGCTTGAAGACAAACACAGGGCCAAATTCTCTTCTGGTGTAATCCTGGTGAAGCCATGGGAAACCTACTGAGAATAAGCATGTCCTGTTAGGACACAAGAGCTGTGTACTTGCTCAGTGGCAGTCATTCACCCCGCTGGAGGGCACTGGTTGATCCTCCTGATCTTTCCAGGAGGTTTATGGAAGGGTTTCTGTGAAGCTCAGGGCAGATATTATCCAATTTGCCTATTACACCTGGATCCATAGTCCTTAAGGGCAGGTACCATAGTTTCATTACTGTGGTAGCAAACCTTGCAGGACTACACAGCACCTGCCAAAGACGGAACAGTTCCCTCTCTGTCCCTGGATCCTACTGCAAGGGACAGCTTTGGTAGCCAGGCTGCTAAGCAGAAAAAGCTGTGTAGTTCTTTCCAGGAAGTGTCTCTCTGTCATTCTGCCCTCTAGGCACAGAGTCCACCCTGGGATCTACCACACTGTGTCATCTTACAGATGTTCTGCTCAGAGGGTGCTTAAAACTGAGCCAATAGCAACAGAAGTAATAAAAATATCAATATTTATCAGCTTCTTGTAGTCTGTTTCAGGTTTTTTTAATGTCAGCTCTTCGGGCAGGAAAAATGTATTTTTCCTTGGAATGCTTAACAAATAATAACAGCAAATTGACCAAGAGGTCTTCAGGACACACTGTATCTATATACATGTTCATACTTTGTTCCCCCATAGATCCTAGTCATAGGTTTAAAAATAACATAAATAAACTATTGTCTTCCTAATTAAATCCACATGTGGCCAATGCTATATAGATTCCATTTCAGCTGGTTATTTTATCACTTTTTGCACTATACCTAAAAAAAGCTTTCATGCTAGATTAGTACAGATTAAGCAGATTAGGGTCTAGATGTGTGGGCAGTGTATGTGATACAAGGATGTGGATGGATAAACATGCACACATTTTTCCTTTGAATTGGATTCTTTGCAAATCACTTTCCTAAATTCTCCTTCCTGTCCATTAAAGAAAATTATTAATTGATTAATCCATATCTGACCTACAGGGAAAAAGGAGGTAGTAGAAAAATTTCAGGATCTTACTCCTGGTATAAAAAAGGATGGAATGTACAAATTGGCAAGAAACTCAGCTGGGCAAGGGAGTTTTACAGGTAGATCATATAAATCAGGGGACTTGCAAGCAGGAGAAAACCATGCAGTGAAAAACTGTGGAGACAGCGATCGGAGTGTTGAATCAATGATATGAAGCAGAAGCTAGTGCATGAGTTTGAAGAGGATAGGAGACAAGCAAGGAAGGCAATTACCAGCTTTGTTTCATGTAGGCCACGATGGGAGAACATGACGATTACTAAATCAGAAAATGAGGAGGCTACAGGAGAGAAAGTACTAGGGCTTGGGTAACTTTTCTCTCTGAAAAGAAAAGACAGTTAAAAAAAATTCCTAGAGATAAAAATTATTCTGCAAAACCATGTCACAGTTCCCTTGTAGCATTCATAAATAGCCTAAAATCTTGTTTACAGTTGTAATTTCTATTTGATGGAGTTATTGTCAAAGAGATTAGCAACTTCTTTCAGTTCAGAGACATTTAAATTTAGCAGCAGGAAAAAGAAGTTTGTTGAGTGTGGAATCCACCCCTGCTGCTCCAAAACAATCAGAAACAGGAAAAAGTAATCAAAAGGGAGTTTTAATGAGTTATAGAACTATTGTTTACTGGGGAGGGCTGAAAGCCTGAAGCCCAAGCCTGGAGGACCTCTGTGACCCTGCACTGCCTCTTGGTGGCAAAATATTTGCTTGAAATTACGTCAAAACAACACAATGTGTGTGTCCGAAGGCCAAGGGGGGGGGAACGTTGAGAAAAATAGTGGAAATTCCCTGAGTCTCTGAATGTACTGAAGGCTTTCCTTGAAAAACAAGGCAATAAACAGCAGCTGTATTTGTACATTCAAGCTAACATAGGCAGCGTCTCCCTCACCGGTGCAAAGGGGAGGGCTGTAGCTGCCAGACAGCCCAAGGAAGACTTGCAACCCCTTGCTCCACAGCCACCAAGCGCGGGGGAACCGCAGGACTGCCCTTGCTGGGGCACAAGGCTGAAGGGGGCAAGCGCCCACGGGCAGAGTGGGCTGCCAGTGCACGTGCAAGGCCCACGGCCCACGGCCCTCTTTACCCCCCCAGGGTAAAGAAATGCTGCCATCGCTGTCAAAGTGAAAGCTTCAGAGGGGGCTGAGGAAGCTCTTCTGGAGAGGGTCTGAAAACAGGAAGCTAATTTTTCCAAGGAAATAATTATACGGAAGTGCTGGGTTTTTGAGGAAGGAGGCTTTTGTTGCTTTCCCAGAACTCTCCCTGAGGTAAAAAAAGCACAACATTAACTCAGCGCTCAAAAGCAACAGGACAATTTCACTGTGGTGCTCACCAGCAGTTATTTAATCAGTAGCATGTGTCTGAAAGTAGCCTGCTGCACCTGCCTGGTCAGGGAAAGATAGCATTCCTCTCTGCCTGTCCCTGGTGATTTCTTGGGAGGAAAAATCTCTGCCAAAATGCTCATGACTTGCATTTAACGCAAGTCACGCTCCAGGGAACGGGTGCAGACCCCACCAGCCTTCCCAAAAGCATCTGAGCAGGGGGAAGTCAACCGGTGTAAAAATAAGCAAAAAGATGACTGTTTCCCAGGGAAAATGGGCACATTAAAATGAACAGCACACCTTCCCCTGGAGAAATAGCAACGAGCTCTGTGAACTGCTCAGGCAGCAGAGTCAGTGGTGCCAAGGGTGCAACACGTAGGCTTAAGTTATGTAACGTGACAGATGACCTGCTCAGCCACACGCTGCATGACCTGGAGAATTTGTTCACCTGTCCATCAAAGTAATATTCCCGACACAACAATCCCACTGGGGTACCAGCCAGATCCCTGGGAAAAGTACAGTAAGTGTGATGGTCATGAGCTAGCTGGCCTATCTAGGCATTCATCTCCTGTCTTTCACAAATTGCACGCATACCAGTTGGTGGCACCAGGCACAGCTTTGCTGCACCCCAAGAGACTCCTGGGAAGGGACGCGTTTTGCACACTGGAGCTACACAGGAAGCGACTCACAGCAGCTTCCAGGTTAACGGTCCCCAGGCAAATTTTGGTTCTTCCAATACCCAGCTAAAAAGCACGCTTTCCCTTTGCATATCACACCCTGGCCAGCATGATGTCACTAACAACCCTTAAATTTTGCCATTATTGCCACAAATAATCAACTGAAGAAGACAGATGAGAGTCAGCTGCCCTACAGGTAACGGGAATGCTATTTGACACAGTACTCGACATTTAACACATTAAAATTGCTGTCGCTTTGTATATCTGTTTCACCAGACAAACTGTCAAGCCAGACCAAGTATTTTTATTTCACCAACACCTACTACACTATGAACAAGTTTGTTAAGCCCCCAGATTTTATTTCACTTTTACCTTTGTTAAAATTCCGAATAGCCGTGTTTTATCTGCACAAGAGCACTTAATCAGGCATATGGCTTTCCAGGGAAATGTAAAACAATAGCTTTGTCTAAAGTCATATAATTTTCTATTCACTCATATCACTCCACCAAGAAGCCAAAATATTTTAATTAGATAGAATGTATAAAGTCAGGCTGCAAGTAAGAATTTAAAAGCAGAAAACACCCATAAACAGACTTTCATAGTGGCCACTAAAATTCAGATTCTTCAGCTTTTTGCAAGGCCAGTTAAAGATTTTTAGCCCATTAACATCCACAGCACCTACAGCTGCCACTATAGCTGTAGAGAGTCAGCATTTCTGCAGGTCAAGTTCAAATGCGCTGAGGCTGGACTCAACAAAATTAAAGCATTCAGGCCCACTGACTGCATCTGAAAATTTCATACGCACTCAATAATACATGCTTGTACATTTACATGCACACACCTGATTTTCTAGAACATTACTAAGACCTACTAAGGTCTTGCACCGCTATAATTAGCATCTGTAAGTGTAGTTCCATTTGGTATATCTATACCATATATATTAAGAAAAATCTCACCTTGATGTCATGCATGTGTCTAAATAAGACCCAAGGTGTTTGTTACAAGTTACTCTGTTAGAAGTATAATCTACAATAAATGCAATATAAATGAGCTAATACTACGCAGTTTCTCACCTTTTACCATGCTGGTAACTTTAGATCCCTTTCTGAATTCAGAATCAGATTATGGATTTGCACAGACATACCAATACCTGTAAGAACATCCTGTTTATATACATAAACAGAAGCCTAATTACAACCGTTCTTAATATTTTTGGCACTTATTCTTCAAAACCACAAGCCCTCACAAGCATTCATTCAGCTGTCAATCTGAAAAATGCCAGCATGTCTCAAAATGTTATTTACAAATGAAATGCAGGTCATCAGCTTGACCTTTGGAGCAGAAGAATATATATATATTTTCAAGCCGGCAGAAAAAATAGCTGTAGTTTCCTTTCTTGATGAAGGAAAACATGTTTTGCCTTGCCTTATATCTGTAAGCAAAACTGGATCTGGGAAAAAAGACATATAGTAAAAGGCACAACTACCCCCGCCTTCCTCACTGCTCACGCTCTCCTGCAATTGTGTAAAGCAAGGAAGTAAAAGGCTGGTAGAGACTGAAAAACATGTTTTTCTTTGAAAGTCCATCCGCAGAAATATTTATCAGCTGTTGGCAAAACACACAAAAAATAATATTCTTTTTTTAAAAGCCAGAAACAAATAGGTCCTTTTTTCACTGAAAAATGGAGGACGTTTGAAGTCCTTGCTGTGAAAAACATGTTTTTTATTTGCTACATTTGGTTTTTTTACTGCTCACTAGAAGTCACTGACGTCTTTTGCTGCTCAGATCTGCAGTACTATGCAGTGTATTTTTGCCTCCTGGTCAGTCGCAGTCTACCTTCTTCATGAATGGATGTCATCAAAGCTATCCATGGAGAAGAGAATCTAAAACCCCACTCATTTACGCAGTTGCTGTAAATAATTGGCTAGTAGAATGATCAGCCAAGGATGGGTACGTGGACAGAGACAGGCTGTGTCCACACCATTCAGAGTAGCTGGAGCAATACAACTCCTGGCAGACTGCCCTCAGAAAGGTCCCTGTTTGGGAGGATGAAGGAGCCACAGTGGGGGTGGTCTCTATAGAATACAGCAGGTCCACAGTCCAGCCAAAGCCAAACCCCAAACCTTTCTCTGGTTTAGTGTAAGCAGCCTGGCAGGTCTCAGGGTCCAGCATGGTCTTGTGGGTGTATAAGGACATCATAAACTAGGAGCTAAATCCCTCTCACAGTTCACAGTGAGCCCGAGCAACAGACCTCTTTCTTCCCAGCCTCTCTGGCTCCCTTCTCTCTTCAGCTTGCAGCAGGGAAAGTTGCTCCCAAAGGAAACACTCTTGTTTGCCGAGTCCTTCCACACCAGTGCTCAATAGGATCTGCCAAAAATGGACTTAAACTCTTCTCCCTCAAACAGGTGCCCAAGGAACAAAAAAAAGGTAGAACAAAGTCCTTTTCTTTATTTTCCCAGTTCATTTCCTCAGTGTCCATTATGCTGAAATCACAGCACTTCGCAAGACTGTGAAGAATCCTTCCTTATGGCAGGAAGAAGGACGCTTAGAAAATGTGGAGACATGTAAAAACGTCCCAGAACTAGCATGACTTGAATTCTAATGGCTTCAGTAAAGAGGCGTGCAGGGCACTGCAAGAAATTTAAAGAGGCCACTGTATCTGTGTTGTAATGATATGGTAGTAATGGGCTAAAACCACCCCGATACACAGCTGGTTCCATCACTGTTGCCTTAGCTAAGGCATACAAAAAACATCCTCAGACTGACCATGAAAAGGGTCTGGTTCAGCCACAGCTAGAGGAAACCAAAGGTGTCCTGGAGTGATGGAAACCCAGGTAAAATATTGTCTAGCTTCCTGAAAAAAAATCCAATATCCTGATTTTAGGAATGCAAAGTACTTTTAACCACATTGAGAATATATGAGCCAGTGGATGCTCCACAGCTCTGAACAAGTAGTCTGAAAAAAGGTAAGGGCAGGAACACTTGGGGACACACCAGACTCTCTTGGTTACATGCATTGAGAAGGGATAGAGACAATGATGATACTGTCTCCATTATTAGAATCAATTACATTAATGGATATATGAGAAGAGGGAGTAAGGAGAAGCCAATTGCTTCATAGGCATATGAATAATGATGTGTTAGTGTGTCATACCTGTCCTTATAAATCAAAACACTTAAGAAAATTAAATAGCTTCTAATAATGTCACTTGATTAAATTGTGTCCCTCTTTTTCTCTGCTTGGATCAAAAGTGGACTCTGGGATCTCTGACCCAGCTTTAGAGGTATCATAAATACTACCACCCAGCATACACAATTATTGTGTGTCTTGTCACTTCAGTCCTCCATATTAAAATCCCTTCAGCTGAACTTTCCTCCTCTCCTCTTGATACCCTGAAGATCTGAGTCTGGGATTAGCATGTAGACAAGAGAGAAGGAAAGAGTGTGGGAGAAGTTGCAGTATGAGTCCACTCTTTATCAGACGGTAAGGAATTCGGAAAGTTTTTTATTTAACAGCCCAGCTGCAGGGAAGATCTTTAAATCAGACTTCACATTATGTTTGACTTGAAAGGCAACCATGACACAAATTCATGAGAAGCCAAGTTTCATTAATTCCAGGGCTCAATACTTCTGAAAGAAAGTACTACCAGAAAGTGAGCAGAAGATACTCTTGCTCTACTTTGACAAAATGTTTGTACAGACACTTTCTTGTTTTGTGCACACCTTCTTCCCCCAGTGATGTCTAAAAATATTCAAAATCTATAAGTGGGGACTGATTCATTCAGGAACAGTATTTATGTGGCTGTTGTTCCTGCAGAACAACAAAGAAGTGCTCCAAAGAAGTGAGCTGCTCAGACACCTTCCACAGAGAAATCCTGGTGAAGTCTGAACCTAATGTCAAAATGAGGAATGAAAGGGATCTTTACATCCTTGAACAGCTGCAATGTCTTAGAAATGCTTGCTAGAGGCAAAGCCATGCCAGGCAGAAGAGAGAGATGTCAGTGCTGATGCTCCAGATGAGGAGCATACCTGAGTGCATTGGTTCCATCAGGCTTTCATGCTTCCTGTGTTGTTTATCCAGTAAACTATGATCAATATTGGTGGGGCTTCTCACCATACATACCAGTGCCCAAGAGCAAGCTGCAAAAGTTAATTGCCTGGTTCAGTGTGAAGTGAGTCAGCATTGCAGGAATGCCTCACACCCTTCCTCACATGTACTTCCACTTGAAGCACATTGACTTGCACTGCAGCCAGGCCACGGAATAACACCCTGGAAGCTGGAAAGCACTTGGCCTACTCTAGACATGGAAGAATAGAAAAAAATGGTCTTGGCTGCCTACGAGAGAGACTGAAGAAACAAGGAGGGAGATGCTCAAGATAAGAAATTTTGGGCATTTCAGAACTAGATTTTGAAGGCAGCCATTCTAGGATCAACAGCATAGCTTGCTGGCAGGAAATCGGATAGTCTGAGGGGATCCTCCCCTGCAGCACTCTACTCTCAGGAAGTATTTGGTGAGAAAGCAGCTGAATGCAAAGGAAAGGATAACTTCTGAATGTTGCTGTGTCCTACTGCTCTATTTCCTTAAGCCTGAACACCAGGAAAAATACTCAGACATCCAAATGGCTCAGTTTTATGGGTGGAGCAGACAGGGGCAGCTCTGTGGCTTTGCATTTGCTGTGTAAAGGTGATCGGGTAGGTAGAATTTATGCCCAAAACCAAAAATAAGAACAAGGATTTCTCACAGTTTACCATTTTTGCCTATTGCATTTGCTTTTATTCTGTGAGGTGCACTTTAACCCCCTATCAGACACAGCTGACCTACATGCTTTTTTAAAAGAGCCCACCGAATTTGAACTTCAAACCCAAATTTTTGACTGTCTGTGCAAATACAGAATTACAGAAGTTCATGCTCATTTCAGCTATGCTCCACTGGCTCTGCTAGCAATGGTCCTTCAATGATGCAAACTGCCAATTATAAGCATGTGTGTAGTTTTCTCCAGGACTACAATGGACTGCATTCAAACTACAAGTGATTTTCTGAAAGCTCCACTTGAGACTTCTCAAGGAGGCCTGATCATAAGGGAAACTGCTCAATGAGCAAAGCATGAAATATCAATACTTTTTAATCATATGATACTTGTGGGATACAAGAAGTGGTCATTAAAAAACTAAAAAGGACCACATAATATTAAGATAAACCATGCAAAAAAATGGAGAGGGTGACAATGTTGCCATGTTCAGTCACCTCTCCAATGCGAAGGTGGAGGGACAATATTAAAAATTATGTTCCAGAGGTTGCTGACACAGGATCAATATTTAGTCATGAAGATGAAAAGCGTATACAAATGCTTCCAATGGCTAGGACTATCATCTGCTAATTAACCTCCAGACTGTTTAATGACGCAGCAGCGTGGGCACAGAGGGGTGGGAGCAGCGGTGCACAGAGAGGCACTTTCCAGCCTTCAGGGTAGATTATGGCTTGAATTATGGCCTCCCACTCTATCCGTTATGGCACCCCAGTGGTTAATAGGAGCCTTCTTTGTCCAGGGGTTGCTGCGGAGACGGTTCCTGTACCTCAGGAAGCAGGGAGAAGAGAAGTTTCCTGTTTTGAAGAAGGTTTAAGAACTATTTTCCTCCAATCAGGCAGCAGATGCCTGGGCAGGAAATGGAGAACGCAGCTGCCAGCCCCACTCCGGGTCAGTGGCTGTGCTAATCAATGCAGCCAAGGTTTGCCATGGCCAAAAAGGCCCCAGTGATAAGTGGGTTGCAGAGTTAAGGGGAGGACTTGTGGTGGAAGGTGTCTGGAGTGAGACTGACACTGGAGCGAGACCAAAACAAACCCAAATACTGAGAGGAAATGGGCGTTCGGCTTCCTCCCTATATGTACCTCTCACACAGCACATTGCACCCAGTATATGGGTTTTTTATCAAAAAACGAGGCGTGTAATTAATTGTTGTGGTTCAAAACAATGCTCAGGGGTAGCAATAGTCATCATTGCCTTTATCTTTTCTCTTGTTGATGATTCACTGCCAAGGGAGACTTGCATGTATTGGGGGTGTCAAATGCATGATCCCATCAAACGCAGGAAACCAGTCAATATTTCTCCAGCTGGGTGGGGTTTTTCTTCCCCTTTTTCAGATGCAATTTAGCAAGAGTGTTTGCTGACCTCCAGGAGTGAAATTCAGCTCTGGCCCCAGTGAAGTTAGAACTGCTGTTGACTTTGTTTATGCCAAGTCTCAGCCTTTTTGACTCAGCGCCCAGTTTTTCTTTCACTGACATCACTTTTACACCTGCATAACATTTGACCCTCAACGGTATTGCTCCTCACTTACATTTGCTCACTTTGAGTGATGTCTGAAGCACCCATCTGCCATCCTTCAGCTCCCAGCTCACAATTTGATTCTCTGTGATGTTATTTCCTCTGGTCCTTTATGTAACAGACAGTGTCTGAGAGGGTGTGAAAGGCTGGAGACAAACAAGACTAACTGCAGTAGGCAAATCCATAGAAGTGTATTTTCAGCTACTTCTCTGTTTATGGCCAGTAGAGCTCTACTGGCATTTTGCAAATACGGGCACCAAGTGCTTTGGAGTGCAGGATCATCTCATCCCATTGAGTAAAGATAAACATGTTTCTGGACATATCCTTGTCCAAGCTAAGTTACATTAAACAAAGCTTTGCCTGGGTAAGACATCGGCCAAAACTGAGCAAGGACTTGAGAATTAGGAATTAGGCATCTGGCCAGCTGAGAAGGAAAGAAAATCTCCATGGCAGCGAGGAATGAGCGGACCCAACTGTGGCATTGTATAAGCTCTCAGATTTTGTACCATTGCCTACAAATATTCTCTTTTTACAAAAATACTAAGAAATAGACATCTCAGAAACTTGATGCATCGGAGGAACCTTGATGGCACCATGAACCTGAATGGAAGCACATAAACCTCCTTCCTGAGAGGACCGGTGCTCTTTCTAGGGGCCCTTTACTGAAAATGGCGAGTGAAACAATCAGATGTTCATTTGATTAAGTGAGAGTCAAAGACGTATTTAGAGTATTTCACAGTTGTATTCCTTTGTAAGGAATACAAACACAGACTGGTCTTCCAGGAACTGACTCCGCTATCCTTCTAGCCTCCCTCTACTAAAGCATTCTGGGGTCTGTACACATCAACCATCCTTCAAAATCTAGTACCTCCTGCAGTCTGTGATGAACTCTCATAACTAGATAATGGACAGCATGTTTTCAGTGTTAGTCATGAATAACTAGTAATTGTAACCCCTTTTCTCTCATTGCAAAAAATAGGTACTGCAAAAAAGATATGCTACAAAGTAACAAACTGCTGGTACAGGAGAGAATATTCATCATCTTGTAGCTATAACTTTCCTATTCTCTTCCTCTCCACGCCCTTTGTGTTTGTCTTCACTTGTCTTCTCTTGCCTTTGATTAGGACGTAAACTCTTCAGGGCCAAGACTGTGACATAAGTTTGACAGGTCCTTTGCTATCAGTTTTGATGTAAAGAGCACAAATGTAGAGTGAAGGCAGTGAGCAAACTGTCATAAAAGGTACACTGGTGCTCAAAAATAGGAAGAAATTATCTTCGTATGCCAGAAAGTATTGTACCAAATTGCACTGAGATGAGGAGATCATGCTGTCAACTTTGACATGAGCAAACTTCACTTTAGGACACTTTTAGTTTAGCTAGTCAGTGGGCTCCTGGAGGGTCAAGGATTTCATCTCAGTCCCCAAGAGACTTGGCAGCATTTGTTTGAATTTCTCTTTTCCAAAGAAGGATTCACCACCAACCTTTGAGATCTCATCCGAGGGATGGTCCTTCAGCTTCCTTCTCTACCAACAGCTCTGAAGAGAGCATTAACTTCAAACTGCAGGATTCTGGAGTGCTACGGTGCTAAGACACGTTCCTGCCAATGCACCTTAAATCCTAATGCAACACCTCTCTGGCAATGGCTCTCGTGGGTCCCCCGGCAACTGGCCAGTGACAAGCTGTCACGTACTTTGCACTCCCTACTATTCTGGCTCTGAGCCTCCCGGTGTCAGGCAGGCTTTTGAGCAGAGAGGAAGAAGAAACCAAGAAAGTGAGGGAGAGATGGCAAACCAGCCACTGCAGGATATACAAAGTTACACAGTCACAGGAATTTGTCATCAGGCAGCAATGACATCAGTCTACAACTGCCCCCAGTGCTATTCCATCACAGCAAAGATAAATATCTAAAAAATGTTAACCTACCAGTATTTACCATAGGTGGCTATTACTATACTCAGCTCATCACAGCTGCCCACATTTTACATTTAATTTTATCTGCCATTCCAAGGAACGCATGTGGTTATTAGCACGTATTCACTTTTTTCCATCCTGCTTTAGTAAATGATTTCACTTTTTGTGACATGCAGCACCAGCTTACCCATGAATAATTGAAATGCTTACGTACAATAATGTTAAAGCAGACCTGATAAGCATTAATCCATGCCAACATAACAGACTTTCCCCCATATATTAAGCCTTTCAGATGTCCCAGGCACCCTTACAGAGATAAACACAACGGATTAGCTGTCCTGTGTATTTTGTCCCATGGATCTACACACTTGGGCTTTGCCAGATCACCAACAGGGATGAGTGCTGTTGAACCACCTCTCCCTGTCCTTTGGTTTCCCGGGTGGCATACTACCAGCTAGAATGCACCAGGAAGTATCAAAATAACATGAAAATAGGTGATTTCTCAGGCAACTAAGACTAGATGCATGTAAAGATTTATAAAGCGATATTGGTTTCTGAAATTGTACCTACTAGGAAGTAGGAAGTTTAGTTCAACGTCATTTGGGGGGCACCCCCTCCCCCCAATGCTGTAGTCTTAGTTTGATGCCAGAAAATTTATTTTAGTAAGGCCACTGACACCAAAACAGTAAAAAAGAAACCCCAAAAACTCAAAACCCAAACCTATAGACCCTAATGAAGAAGAGACAGCAGGGTGAAAGATCATGAAAAATGCCCTGAAAGACTGTTTATAATGAAGCAGACCTCCACTTGAAGAACACCTCTATGTAATAGCATGAAGAGGCTTAAAAATAACAATTAGGGTGCATAAGTAGTGTAGTATGCTAGAGCTTCATTAAAATGGCAGAGTGCTAGTTTATGTTACAATGATAAAAAATAAGGCTCCAACATGCCAAATAGCTCTGATCTAATAGGGCACTTAAGTATATGGAGTAGCCCTACTTAAAACAGATTATGCACTTGCTTAGATTTAAGCATGTACTTAAAACATCTGCTGGATGGGGACCTATAAGCCTAGAATGTTCACCTGAGCTTTAAAATTCATCAAACTTATTAAATGGATAGTTGGATTATGTTTTGAAGGAAATCCTTTGTTAAAAGTCATCTTATTATTAAAAATTAGTTAGAATTATTTAAAAAATATATGCTTCATTTATTTCAGTAATTGAGTAATGAAAAAAGATGTGTCGATTTCCCTTCTAGTCAATTAAGTCATGGATTCTCCCTGGGGAAGATGATTCCTCTGTGCTGAACTCTGCTTGCTTCACAGAGTGTTTTATGTGGTGTGGCCTCCACCCTTCAATACTCATCATTGCAATATATACTTGCAAAAGTGGAGATTCCTCTTTGATTTGACCCTTCAGCATCTCCTGAACATGTTCACATGCATTCACCTTCCCATTCTTCCATTTGTAATAGAGATCATTCCCCATTATTTTTGAAGAGGGTTAGAGGATAAACTGACAAATTTCAAGCAGTTCTTTTATGGTTCTTATTTGCATTTAGCTATAAAGCTCCTAAAGCTTTTCATCATTTCAGTACAGGAAATTATACCCTGGATTGTCTTTTAGACTGACGATAAAGAGAATATAAGCCTTTTGCTTACTAAATATACTTTCGATTTTTTTAATAGTGATCACTGCACAGATGTTTGTTTCTTTTTCCCTATTGCACCCAAATTGTAGCTTAATTGCCCATGCAGCGGAGTCCTTGGGGTCCAAAATTAGTCTGAAGTGCTCAAGAACACATTCCTTGGTGAACAGCGCAGTATCTCGTAGCAGTGCATGTGTTGCATTTTCAGCCAACACAAACCAGTTCAAAGTTCAAACCGATCAGATCTGATGAAAGAGAGGAGTCAGCGACTCCTGGAGGTACCCTGGCACCCTGCCCTTTGCGGCAGGAAGCAGATTTGAGAACAGGCAGACAGGAACTTGTGAGAAGCACTCACCCTTTCCAGAGCTAGGTCACAAAACTAATCATGGGTAATGCCTGCCCCTCAGCCAGACTCCGAGCTACCGGCGTAATGCTAGGAGCAGGAGTTGTCCCCTTGTCGTTAAGTACAGGGTTCTGCTGGAGTCATTAGCTCCTTTCACAGAGAATGGGAGAGAGGAAAGAGTCATTCTTTGCTCCATGAAATTTTTCACAAATTGTCTGTTTGGATCAAAACCTATGAAGTATCACAGTTCTTTGCCCTACAGCAGACCAAAAAGGATTTTAAGTGCACATTACAAATAGCACAGCAACTACAAGACCACCTGGTCTATTTGCAGAATCTCTTTTACAAAGGCTTTGCTTTCCTAGTAACATACTTAACCAACATTTTTCCATTATGTATCTAGGTATAAGAAAACTTTGCTACCCAGACTATGTTTTTCAGGTTATTAGGAAAATCCCCCAAGTTCTGCAGCCCACATTCTCAGTTATTCTATGAAAATATGTTTCTTTCCTTCCTGCTGCTCCCTCCCCTAGTGCATTAGTATTTTGCAGCTGTTTAACCAAAAAGTTATTCTCCTGGAAAACATATTTAAGGAAATTTTTCCAAATCACCTGTACTGTGCCTGATTTTTTTACTTGCGCTTTCTTTTCCGTAGTGTCACACAAACTTTTTCCCACAGTTTGCAAGACTAAATTTGTATTCCTGAAGCTGCTTTAGATGATGCTTTCTATTGACATAAGTTATTTGTGTTGATTGACACAGACATCAAGGCTGTGGGGGCAAGAATAAATCAGGGACCAGTACATGAAGATGGGGGAAGGCCAGATGACTGCTGGCCACAGGTAGGCCAGGGAAACCCATTTCATTCCATGCACCAGGGCACACACCAGGCATGTTATGCCATGAGGGAATATATGGGCCTTTCCATCTCCTCATCTATGTCAGTCAGAGTAGTAATGAAAGAGCTGCTACTGTGAATTTATGCATCTCCAAAACCATACAGGATTGCAAGTGCTTGCTTAGAGGTGCAGTGATACAACCAGGGTCCCCTAGAGAACCAGAAGCTGGCATTCCTGGATACCAGCCTCAGGGGGAGAGACTCAAGCCCACGGAAAGAAAGGTTTAATTCCCGTTTCCCTCACTGCTTGCTTTCTCTCTTCAGAGGTCTGTGCACTAATGTGCAAGGCACTCTGCACCCCATCAGTCACAGTGAGACAGCATTGAAAGGTCAGGAAAAAGAGCTTTGACTATACTACAGAGCATCTGCCAGCAGGATGATGTTAGTTATTAAGTACTTTGCAAAAGCAGAACTAACAGCATCTAAAATGAAGTTCCTCTGGATGGTGTTAGCAATAGTCCTGATTTCTGTGGGATTCAAAATGTCAAAGCAGGACCTGACTGCTCCACGCACACCCCGGCCTGGACACCGGGCAGGTACAATGTGCTGCTTCTCCCCCGCCCCAGCCTGCGGGCATGCAGGGCTCTGGGATGGCTACGAGCAGCCCTCCTGCCCTGGGGAGGAATGGCCCGTCCCTGGCTAGGGCAGTGACCCTTGGGGTCAGCTCAGCCCTCCTGGGGTTTCTTTGCCAGGGGAGGGAAATTCACAAAGTTGTGCCTTCTCGCATGAGCAATATCAGCTCCACTGGGAAAGGCAGCAGGGCTATATTGAGCCTCCATGGAGAGGAGGGGGGGGATCCAACCTTGTCTGGGGGTTCGTGCTGCTGCCGGCCCACAAACAGGGAGAAGGGCCCAGCCTGTGCCCAGAAGGATGCCTGTGCTAACTTCACTGAGCCAGGAGCTGGTTTATGGGAGAGGGGAAAAGAGAGCAGTCTGGAGCCGTCTGAAACTGCTGTGAGCAAGCGTGGTTTGTATGCGAGGGACCGTCCGTGGTTTCCCTGCACTCAGACACCGCTTCCAGCAGCAGGTGCTGTCGGCTCCGCAGGGATGCTCCGGGCCAGGGGAAAACGCCCGGGGCGGGGCGGGGCGGGCTGGGGGGCAGGGGGCTGCCCCGAGCCTCCTTCCCTGGGGGTTCCTAGGCTGGGGCGGCGGTGTCCCACGGGGAATGGACCGGGGGAGGGGGATGACGGGGGGGTGAGTGGATTGGGGAGGATGGATGGAGCTGGGGAAAGGGTGGAGAGGAGGGAAGGATGGACGGGAGGAAAAGGATGAAGAGGGGGAAAGGATGAAGGGGAAAGGATGGATGGAGGGATGGAAGGAGGGAGGGGGATGGAGGAGGGAGGGGGATGGAGGAGATATGGAGGGAGGGAGGGGAGAAGGCGGGAGGGGGAACGGAGAGAGGGGGACCAATGAGGGTGCAAAGAGGGACCAAGGGCGGCGGAAAGGGAGTGGGGGGCACGCGAAAGGGGGACGCGGGACGGGGCGACCCGCTGCGCCTTTAAATGCTCGCGCCCTTGGGCGTCCGTGCCGCGTCCCTCGCCCCCCCGCACCCGCGGGAGCCGCCGGGCTCGCCCCGCGGGGGGGGATGCCTGCGCGGAGCCGCCGCGCCCTGCCCTGCCCGGCCCCGCCCGGCCCCGCCCGGCCCAGCCCCGCGCGCCGCCGGCCGTGCGGGGCCCCGGCGCCGGCCGCCGCCACCGCCCCCCGACGGGCCGCGCGCGGGGCAGGGCGGAGGCGCGCCGCGGCGCTGACCGCCCCCGAGCCGGCACCGCCGCCCGCCCAGCCCGCCGCTGCGGGTCCCGCTGCCCCGCCGGCGCCTGCATGCCCCCGGAGGGGCTGTAGGGCCGGGCGCGTCCGCGAGGGGCGAAGGCGGCGGCGGCCCCCCGGGACCATGCTCTGAGCGCCCGGGGCAGCCAGCGCGCAAAGTTGCGGTGGAAGATGAGCAACGCCGGTAAGTGCGCGGCTCCGCCGGGATGGCTCTCCGCCTCCGGACATCTTTCCCCCGGGGCCGGCGAACGCCGGGCGGGCTTCCTTCCTCCGGTACCGGCACCCTCCTTCCCTCGGGCCGGCACACCCCGCCTCCGGGGCCAATGCCACCGGGAGGGCACCCCCGCGTCCGGGCCCCGCTCCTCCGGGGCTTGCACTCCCCCCCCCCCCCCACCCCGTCCCGGCATCCGTCCCTCGGGGCCGGCAGCTCCTGCGCCGCGCCGCCGGGGCTGGCACCTCTCCCCCAGGCACCCTCCGGCCAGGGCTGGCCCTCCTCTTCCCCCTGCCCCGGCAGGTGCTCACTGGCTCCCCGCGGGGCACCGCACCCCGGAGCCGTGCGTGCCCCATCGCAGGCTCCGCCGGGATGGGGACAAAGCAGCGAGCCCGGGCGAGGCGGGGTGTTCCGGGGACAACCCGACCGGCAGGTCCGGAGGGCCGCGCCTGCTGAGGGACGCGGCTCTGCGCCCACTCTTCCCTCGCACACACGCAACCCTTCACAAAGCCCCTCGGAAATTTGCTGCGACTTTCTTTCCGACAGTCTGTTTTTTGGGGAGGTAATGCTTTTCGCAGAATTTTCTCTCCAAGGCAAACCCAAACCCTTCCTCCTGCCTTCGGTTAACTTCCCAGGATTTTTCCTTGATGGAAACTGGGAAGGTGAAAGAGACAGGATGAGAAGGGAACAGATATGAGAGACAAGATGTTCAACAATTAAAAGAAGTCACTGGAAAATTGGGACAAACTTTAAATTCTCCACCAACACTTTCTGATTTTCAGGGGTGAGGCATGTGTGTAAAAAACATAACAATCCAGGAAACAATTATTACTAACTCTGGAGTTATTTAGAAAAATCTAATGCTGCACCTAGAATTCAAGAGGAAGAGAAACAGACCCTTTGTGTTAGCCCTAAAATTTTCCACTGTGTTTCCTTGTTCCAGAAGGTGAATGTTGCTGGGCACCTCACTTGCATGGGTACATCCTGAAGCCCAGAGATTTCACCGCTAGATACCTTGCCCTACAACTGTCATGTGTTGGGAAACTGTGAATCATTGTTTGCCAAAACACAGGAACATAGGATTGGAAAGGATCTTTTAGGTCAAACCCAGCCCTCTGCTGTTGTATCAGTATGTCATACCACTCCTCTGAGTTTAAAGCAAAAGGTTCTCTTTCCCCTTGGAGCGGGGAGTGAGACACTGTCCTACCCAAAAAGTGGTGACATTTCCATTCTATCTTCTGATCCTGTCTGGACCGGACTGTCTCCCTCCCAGGAGACAAACTCATTTGAAAGTTAAGTGAGCCAACCAAAAATCGCTTTAGCCATGATGCTCCAACCTCTCTTTCTTCATCTCTCCATTATTTCAAACAGACGGGCTCTAATCTGATCTGTTGTCAGTGGAAGAGCAGCGTAAGGAATATCAGTTGGATCCATTTGTAAAGACTTACATTTTATTATAAGTCTTTATTTTTCAGGAATGTAGGACTGAACGGGACTACCTTCATTACCAAAAGCAGTACCCGTTGTTACAGAACACAAGGTCATATTACTCCTTTTATTAATTCATCAAATTATATCTTAAACCAAAACTTTTTAGGTAGCTCTCCTGCTATTCCTCTCACAAAACTGAGAACCTCTTACCATTGCTAGTTCTTCTGTTTCCAGACCAGATTCACCGCCATTTATTCTTGTGATTACATTGTCCTTTTGCTTAAAAATAGTTCTTTTCCTCCTCTGGTGTTTACCTCCAGGTTGTATTTATAGAGTGCTCATATCCCTTCTCAGCCTTTGTTTTGTACATTCACACAATGCAAGGAATGTCTCTCCCATCAGTGCAAAGCAGAACTTCCTACTGAATCTGAAGGAGAGGGGCATTTATTAACTGGCACAGCTCGGGGACCAGCATAGGCCATCTTTGTGTTACAGTCAGTAATACATAGCACCAGTAAGCAGAGTCATATGTGCAGGCATATATGGCAGCTTTGATCCCACAGAAGTTAAAATAACGACAGACAGAAAACAGGAAAGGAGATATGGATTATCCTCAGAGATGCGGAACTGATATGACAAGAAAGATGAACCAATCCACCCAAGGTCACAGGAAATCTGTGGTAAGAGACAAGAGAGAGACCCCCAACTCCCAGCCTCATACCTCAGACCTTCCAGCCTCTAAGTACCGATTTGTTTGCCAGGTGCTGAAATGGTGCTGCCCGTAGGAAGAATGTACAGATGTTAGACTCCAGATTGTTCAGAGGTGTAAGCAGACTATATATTCTTTCAGCCGCTACTGAAAATGATATAGGAAAAGCTGCCATATGTACCTGTCAGAGAATTTTAACCAACATCTTCTTTGGCTCCTGGGAAACAATATATGAAACAACAGGTGAATATAAGCTGTCTGCTGCAGTGTGAACTTTCTGTTGGGAAATCATAGCCAAATTGGAAACATCACAAACACTTACAGTTACATTAGAAAGAAATATATGCCAGTAGTTTAGAACCAATATTATTTAATTGTCATGTACATGTGGTTTTTCATAGTCAGGCCCCCCAGCCCTACTAAGACTTGTATGTACAGTCTGCTAGAGACAGTGAAAATGCTGGAGAATTTCCAGGATCGAGATTTTTTGGTGTTGAAATTCATTCTTTTCTGATTGTATTGTCTTAGGCTTTTCCCCCTCCCCAGCAGTGTTTCTCTGTGGGATGTTATACTGTAGTATTATATTTACAGATGGCTGCAATAAAGTTACGTAGTAAGAGAAATTTGTAAGCTATTGATCTGATATCCCAGAGTCATAATGCATTGATCTAATCATAGAGGATGGATTCCAGTAACTGTACAGAACAGCATTTTATTTCTGCAGAGTGGGATGTGCTCTGACAGCCCAGCTGTTAATATTTCAATTAAGATTTGTAAGAAGACAAAATTCCCATGGGATAGTTACTACTGACACTATAGATCTGTCTTCACACTAGTGGAGCCTTCTTGCTATATACGGAGTACTTTTGATCACACATTTGAAGAACATACACTGGTAAGAGAGGATAGATGTTTTTCAAAAGTATCAGACTCAGTATGCAGAAGCTAAAATACCATTTTCATAAATGTCTGAGGCATTTAGGAACCAATGACCTGCTGGCTTTGAACAGGACCTCAGATCTCAAGTGCCTAAAGCCCCAAATCTCAGAAGACACTTCAGTATCTAATTCCTGTTCAAGTCAACGTGGGAGCTGATACCTAAATCTGGACCGAGGTCCCATTTGAAAGGAAGACTTGCACTGCTCCATCATTAGAAAATCCTAGTCTAAATACCTTTTCCAGTTCAAGTGACTCCTGTGCAACTGTTTTCATTTCTTATTTCACTTTTGTCATTTCAAACTTTTCTCTGACAGTGTGAAGTAAGTGATGTATTCACATGCTGTGAAACAAAGGGAACTACTTTTGGAGTGAATATTGCAAAATTAATGACATCTCCGTTATTTACAGTACATCCTGGGGTCCTACCAGTGACAGCACTGGTGTTTTATGAGTTGAACCCCTCAAAGGGATTATACTTTCCTTGTAAATCATGCTACCTCATCTATTTAATCTGCAACATATTGAAGCAGGTTACACAGCTTATGCTGGGTACTTAATTCAGAATGACATTAAAATGGCTTATCTACATAGGCAGCTTAAACACACCCTCACTGTCTGACTTGGACAGCTGGCAAAATTGTAATTACAGGTTGGAACCTACAGCTTCCTGTACTGGAAATGTAATAAATGAGTTTAGGAGACTCTGTGCTTGGCTTGCCTTACATTCCTGGCAGCATTACTATAGTGGTTGGTGCCCATGTTCTGGCCAGGTCCAAAACCAGCTCTTTATCTGCAAAGAAGTCCGTTTCACTAGTCCGTTTCACTTTGAGTGAAGCTCCATGTGTTATTTTGATAGGAAGCTCTGTCTACCATTCTCTTGGAACAATTTCTTCTCTAAGGAGTAAGGACCATGGTCAAAACATAAACCCATGTATTAGACAAGCTGAAATAGACACAGGTACAGAATTGCCTCTCTGTCCTGCTTTGTAAGAACTTGGTGGTGTTTTGGTAGCTGAGATGTGGAAACTTCTACCTATGACTGTACAGTGCAGTCACGCTGTTTCCATGAGTTTCTGGGTTTGTGCAGTACTTGGCACATGTGGCTTTTGTCAATGGTATGAGCTCTTAGACAGCACTGTCATGCTCTGATGTGAGAGGAAGCGTGAGCATGATGGCTGCTGCTACAGGATAGGTTCTTTGTTGTTTCATGTCATTGCCTAGTCCATAAAGTAGGAATGCTACCATGAAATAACTTCTATCCTTCCTGGTCCAAATAATTTTTATGTCTATAACAGTGTTTTGGCAAGTGACATGTAAATGAATTCCTATATTTACTGCTATTCTTAAGGTTGTTTATTCTCATTTCCTCAATAGTGGGACTTCGTTTGCTTCAAGTGGGGAATTTGATCCCAGTCTTTGGAAGAAATTACAGATTTGCTTGATAAAGGCAACTGTAGAGGTGTAAAGACATACACTGATGTCTGTGTAGTACTTTAGTGGCGCATTCTGATTTAAGAGAAAAGCATTTATAGAACAGAAAGAAAGTCTGGGTTAATTAGACTGAGGACTGGCTAATTGGCAGTAGCAAATCTCTGTAGTAGTTATCTCTGTAACATTTTCAAATGGTGGTATGCATGGTGCTGGGACCAGGATTATGTTGATACTGTCCAACATTTTCCTTGATAGGAAAGCAAATAGAAAAGTATCAGATGACAAAGTTCACTTTATGATGTAAAGATTGGTGAAAGGGTAATTAACAAAGTAGGCAGGGCAGTTATATAAACAGAGATGGATCATTAAGTTGGATCCATTCAAACGAATTACACTTAATGCATATTATAAAGCTATCAGTTTAGACACAACGAACAGGCAACACAGCCTTGGGAACAATTTAAATGTCATAATGGACAAGCAAGTCAACCTGATACAGTAACAAGCTAATGGAGAACAGTGAGAACTGGGTCTAAGAAAGTACCAAACTCTGTAGACAGCATCATCAGTACCCACTGTGGAATTCTTCCCATAGGTCTGCCCCTTGTATTTTATAGGGGCTATTGGAAAATTGGAAAAGGTGCAGAAAAAATCCAAAAGAAAATACTTCAGGAAAGGTGAAATTGTCCAACTGCAAAGATTTAATGAGTTAATTTGTTCAGTTTACCAAAAAGAAGAATGTACCAAGACATAGCTGTAGGGAAGTATATGTCTTCCCTAGAGAAATACTGAATAATAAAAGGGTCTTTAACCCAGTGGAAGAAACAATAACAAATGCTGCAGATAGTCGCTGGAGATAGAAGCCAGGCAGCACTAACTGGAAATAAGGGCTTTACTTTAAAAACAAGCAATTCATTACAGGAGTAAGATAAGGATGATACTAGGGTATATAGTCCACCTTTTGCTGACTTCAGACCAAAGCCTTCTAAAAGACAAGTTTTAACTTTATTCTGATATAGCTGAGTAAAATTATACAGCTCTTGCTTGATCAGAGCTGAACGAGACTTTCTGATGCCCTTGTCTGGATATTCTCCCTCTACCTCCTGTTTCTCAGGCACTTCCCATCTGTGGATTTCAATTCCTTCTTCCTGGGCAGAAGCAGTGACAGACAGGACTTGTGTGCATTGGTTTCCACTAGGATTCATCCCAGTGTTGCAATGTGGTCCATCCACCTGTGTTGTCACTTCCATCCAAAAGCTCTGCAGATCCCCGAACCATGCAGTGCATTTCTGTCCTCTGTCCTCAATGTCTCTCCCATTTTAACATATGTCTGAGTTGAATTAATGCCAAAGGCATGAAGAAAACACAGGTCCACAAAAGTTCATTGGTCAGAAAAAGCTACTTTCAGCATCTTAAGAGATGTCTGAACTGGATTGTGGTACCAGCCAAGGCTGGAACTAGTATCTGCACTGTGTAGCTAAGCCATTTCTTGGGCCACCATCAAAGACCATGGGCCTGGGACATGTCTACAAATATCCCTGCAAATGTGACACCTCAGTGTTTAATTAGGTCTTAACCCCAAAACCAGTTGCTTGATGGGGGGGGTGGTGTTGGTAGATATGGTCCCTTATAAGCCTTAATTAAATTCTAGGCTAATTCCTAAATCTGGAGAACATTTGAAAGTGGGTAGTTGCAGTGTTTCAGGCAACACCCCACTACAAAATGTTTATTGTTTCAAAGAAACACTTGAACAGTGAAGGCTGTATGGGTTGATTGCCATTCCAGGAGAGCTGCTAGGCTACTGTTCACTGCTTAGAAACTTGGAGGGGAGGAGAGTAATGTAATTTCATATGGGCCATGGCAGGAATGAAACCATGCTGAAACGCAGGTTTGCCTGAAGGAAGGTGGGTAAGGAGAGGAAGCGGTCCTTGTCAGTACAAGGAAGCATTGAACAATAAGGGGAGGAGCAGGCTAAAGAAATTCCTATTCCCCAAGAGTTTCCTTTTAAGCGCAAGGTGGGTGTGTCTCCCTCCAACATAAAACACATCCTAAAATAAACATGCACAATTATTTGTGAACATACACATTCCTTATGGTGCAATGTTGTTTTGTGTCCATTTAGAAGTTACAGCCAGAACCTTTCAAGTGGTTCAGACAGCAAAGGAAGCAGAAATTGAAGCAGAATGAAATTTTCGTGATAAAAGGCAAACAGTGGTGCTTTTTTTTCAGTAATTGTTTGGGTTCTTTTTTAAACAAACATTTGTACTCCTCCTGCTGCCTTCCCCCCCCCAAAAAAAAAAAAAAGGGGGGGGGGGGGGAATTGTTTAAGGAGCCTTGTGAAAGGCAAGATCAACACACAGAGCAGTTAGGAAAAAAATATGGAAGGAATCAGTAGTGACCAGTAGCTGGCACAAGTGGGTAAGAGTAGGACATCACAATACCTATTATTACCATACTATGAACAGGGTCCATTACCGTAAGTTCTCTTCCACTAGCAATGTTACCGAAGGTAGCAGAAGGAAAAACTTAAGATTACTTGATTCCTTTTGCTGTAGAAAATTATCACTGGAGGGAAAGTGGGTAACTGTGTTAAAGCTATATTTTTTTTTTTAAGTGGATGTCTGCATGGTTATTTTACATAAAGGAAATTAGTTCATTATTTTATTTCAAACTTTTTTATAAGACAAAGCTTGGGAGATCCTGGCATTCTCTACTATCCAGTCTTTTTCTCATCACTCAGTATTTCAGTACAGACACTCTGTCTGACAAGAACAAGGATGAGAATGCGGAGACTGTGCTCAAGCCTTGTCACATCCCAGGAATGGATTAGGTATATTTGTGTCCTACTCTTGGATAGACATTCCTAGGAAAAGCCAGACACTGCAGGAAGTGGTATAATACCTCCAAAGTGATGTTTCTTCCTTGGATTTAGTCCTAAAAATGCCTCATTATGGTGGTAAGGGGTCCGTTGCTGATTTCCGGGGGGAAAGGTGTAAGGACTCAGTTTTAGCTAATAAAAATTTCATGCATTTTACTACCAGAAAGTTCGTTTAGGATGTTCAGTTGTTGCAATAACTGATTTAAAAATCCAAAAGGTAGATCTGGCTGGGGAGCCAGGCTTACAAGATACTCATCCCACTTCTGTTCCCTCCCTGTTTTTAACTGGCCACAGTTTTCAGCACTCTGCAGCCTTCAACTGCTGCAGACTTGCTGCTGGCTGCAACAGAAGCAATGGTACTTCAGCAACGAAGTGTTTGGCACATAACGTTCTGAAATGATCTGGGGGGAAAGATTAGCTACCCGTTCTGTGATTTCAATAATTAGACAGATGCCCTGCAGCTCAAAGCAGCAGTGGATACTGTGAAACAAGAGTACACACTACAGTACTGGAGACTGGCGAATATGCAGTTCTCTCACCCTCCTTTTCCACAAGTTGTTTTAAGACTGCCACATGTGAAGCTGGATTGGATAAAACCCCAGGTACAGAATAATTCTTAATCAGTATATGCGATAAGGTGCCTGATTAGAACAGACTTTTCACTCTTTCTGGGCTGAGCTGAGATCAATGACTCAGTTTTTAACTTAGATGAAATCTCTCTGGTGTCTCATAATTCTAGAAAGACTGTTTTCTGACTACATCAGAATGCCAAATGGTCAGCATCTTTCTGAGTATTGGAAGAAATTTCAGCAAGGTTAAGAAGATCAGAAGAAACAGCCTCTTATATCTCCCAGAGTGTAACCAAACAAATATGCCAGTATTAGTTCAATACAAATTACTCCAGTTGAACTGAGATAACAGTAAGAAAAGTACCATGCCACCAAATATCAGGACAGTCAGAGAATCATTTTTAAGCAGTTTGCATTCAATATTACTTTATTCTCAGTATGGTGCACAGCTGAATTTTAATTGTCCTCACTTCCAGATGTCAAAAGTCTGCATTCCAAAATACTCAAAATATAAGAGCACAGTTAGCTACACTTCCTGAAACTTATACCGTGATTTAGGATAGGATTTCGCATAGGAACCATGTCCCAAATGGTGTCTCTTGAGATACTGTTCCCTTACTTCCTGTGTGTAGGGCAGGAAGATTTTGCACAAAGAATTGTTCCTGTCTCTCTCATGCTGAAATAGTTTGTCCTGTGCTTTTCCTTAGAATGAAGAGCTGCCCTTTGTCCACTAACATGTGTTAATTAAAATTATAAAAAGAATTAGAGATTTCTGATTGATTAACCATGTAATTACCTGTTGATGGCTAGGAAACATTGCTAAGAGCAAAACCCTTCTCTTTACTTATTACCATCTGTAACCATTTGGTGCGCTGGCTTCTTCACACCACATATTTCATCTCATCTAAAATCTCATGAGGGAGGATCCCTATTGTTGCCTATTTATGCAGCCTTTCAGCATTTCATTTAGTTATTTAAAGAATATTAATTTCAGGGCCAAGACAGCTGGAAATGGCTGTGGGATGTAAACTGTACTGTGAGTAAAATGGCCATATATGACTTAATTCATCTAGCTTCAATCTAGCTTATTGTCAATCTGCTTGAATTCCCCTACACGTGTGTCAGTGCTTCCACTAGAAATAGAGACCCTGGCTGGCCTTGTTTTGCAAGATGATTCACTTTTCTTAAAGTATATTTTGATGTTCAGAGAAGATTATACCTGCAAGGGGTCCTGGCATTTACAGGAGGATGGAGGACCTTTTGACCCAAGAAAGGACTGAAAAAGCTGTACACAGAAAACTGAACTGAAGTTTAAACCAGTAACTCTCTTCATGTTTTGGGTTGAAGTATTTCATTCACTGCATTATAGCTCAGCTACATAATCAATGTAAAGTATTAGCCAAGCTTTTAGCAAACCATCTTATCCCTCATGATTATGTTGTTTGACAAACAAAATGTAACTCCATATTTTGTTACCATGGTAGTGGCAGATGGGAAGACTGTGTGTCTGGGCACCAAGTGTTCACTTCAGTTTGGCTGGGTTGAGTTAAACCTTGATCTGTTGGTAGAACTAATTTTGTTCAATGCTGAAATTCTGCAAACTACATATTGAAATTAAAATCACTGCTACAAAGTGATTGTACTGTGTTATAAGAACAGCTACTATGGCTGAAAGGCATTTCTTTCATTGCAGTGAAACGCTTCAGCATCATTGAATCAAGCGTTCATACTTAGGGCAAACAGATTTCTGGGGCAGAATCAAAAGGTCTCTAATGTCATTAGTACTTCTGAGTGCGGGACGTGTTACCCATCTGTGGGTATCTGTGTATGATATACCCTTGGCCCTGCAGCTGTACATCTTTCTCTCCCCAAGTGTGCTAGGGCAGCATCTAGTTCAGTTCAGTTCAGTTTTCACCTTAAACCGTGTTCCCTGGAGTAGCTGCAGTGCCACATGGAAGCACAGTGCATATACTTTGCTCCTTCAGTTCTCTTTTCAGACCTGAGCCTTTTATTGCCCGGACTCCTTCTGCATTAGAAGTCACTGGTATAAGATAAAGCCTACTGTAGGATATATTCTGCTGGCTTTAATAAGAAACCAAGATGACTAACATGGCTTTTCTCTCTTTTCTCCAGAAATCACAAAGCCACCACTAGCACCGAAACCAAAGATTACCGGTCATCTTTCTCCAGTAGCTGTCTCCAAATTTTCTCCTTCACTGCCAAGGGCTGATATTCTTCATAACCCGAACTCTATGTCTAGGGGTCCCAAACCACCTATTGCTCCCAAGCCAAAATTCTCAGCTGACACTGAGGGCAAATCCAGTGTTTATACCAACAATAACTTAAATAAATGCTCAAATGGGAAACTGGTATGTCTTGATGGAGAGCTGTATGAAGGAAACCAATGCAATGCTGATTGCCCAGAATCTGAGGCAGATAATGAATACATTGTAGTTCCTGAAGCTCAGCTGACCAGCGAAGACTGTAATGACTTGGAACATGAGCATGATCAGACCCTAGATTCCTCTGTGGAAAATGAAGTCTCGGAAACTTCAGAAGAGGTAGAGAAGGAAGAGGATAACATTGCTAATGATGAGGATACCAGTAATCAAGAAGTCAGCGAAGGTGAGCACCATAACTCTTCAGATATTGCTGAACCAATGGAACCAGACTCTGAAGAGTCAACCAGAGACTGTGACCAGTCTGAAGCACTTTGTGAGGAGTCCTCAGATGCCCCTGATGGGGATAATGATGCTTCCAAGAATGTAGATGAAGGTGAGGATGTTGTAGGTGATTGTAGTGAGACCAAAAACAAGGAGGAAACTTCTAACAACCTGGAACTGGTGAAGGACAATAGTGATTGTAAAACTGACAGTGACAACATTTTGAATAGAGATGAGGAACTGATGGGTGATATCTGTAAAGATACCATTGTAATGCCACTACCCGCAGATGAATCAATCCCAGGTTGTGAGAAGGCAGGGCAGGAGGAGGAGGAACTGCCTGAGATTTTAGAAGAGGGAGATGGGTGTCTACCACATGATGGTGACCACAGTGCACATGCAGAGCTTGATTTGAACATGGAAGGGGAGTTAGAAGATGATGACTGTGCAAGCCCTGACATGCTGCCCAATGAGGTCAGTGAAGAAACAGCTCCTGGCTTAGAACTATGTGAAGATGAACCCAATGCTGAAAATAGTTTAGGAGAGTCCATCCATCAAGCAGCAGCTGAAGAGGAGGAGGCAGACCCAGATGAGCACAATCATACAAACACAGGAAATGCCAGTGATGGCTGCCAGATCACTGAGAGGAGAGGTGAGGAGAAGACATCAGAGGTAGCCTCTGAAGCAAGCAAAGACTCTGGGAAAGGGGAAGAAGAAACTGTGAATGCAGAGAATATGGATGATGGCTGTCAAATTGCTCCTTGTGAGAATGAATGTGGTGAGGAAATACCCATGGAACATTCAGATGAGAATCTTCAAACAGAAGGGACCTCTCTGGATGAAGATGGTGTGCTCTCTGATAGTCTACCTAGTAGTCCAGGGATGGAGCCAGAGCTGGAAGATGCGACTGTTGAAGAGCATAGTGAAAGTATTGTGGAAACCTCTAAGTCAGATGAGCTGCAACTTGAAGACAATGAGGTGGAAACAAACAGCCTCAGCAAAAGTGTCCCAAGTCCACCTCAACAGGTCCCACTTGAGGAAGAGTTAGAAGTCTGTAAGCATGGCAAAATGAATGTAGAATGTGGGACCAAACATGTCTTGCATGAAAATCTAGCAGTCCCTGAAGTGGTCATTGTGCCTGAAGAATCAGAGGAAAGAGAAACTAGCAGTGATTCCTTAGATGATCCTTATGTGCTTCCCGCAGAAAATGAAATTGCTCATGATGGGCAGACTGATTTAGGAGCTGATCACAGTAAAAGGGATGAATTAGGCATGGATGGTGAAAACAACTTGCTGCCCATTGATCGTAAAAGCATTGTCACTAGAACACGGTCGCTCTCTGGGAAAATGCCGGGCTATGTCCCAGAAACAGTTCCAGAAGAAACTGGACCTGAATCTGATTTACCATCTTCCTGCAATGGCTCTGGGACAGAAGATTTAAGCAATAATTTATTTCCAGCAGAAGGAAAACCAATGGAAGCCAACAGGGCATTACCAACCAAGTCAAGACGTTTCATTTTATATCCTCGATCTTATTCTGTTGAAGGGAGAGAGATACCTGTCTCTGTTTACAGAGAAAGTGATGGCTGTGTACTGGATGATGGTAGAATAAAAAGGACAGAAGACAACTTGTCTTTGCCTTGTGTCAATGGTTCCTCAGGTAGTTTTTCCCAGAGAAATCATCTTTTATCATGTGGCGTATCTACTCCATCCTCAGTTGTTGATATACCACCTCCTTTTGAACTTGCCTACATCACCAAAAAGCCAATCACTAAAAGTTCCCCTTCACTTTTGATAGAGAATGACTCACCTGATAAGTATTCCAAGAAAAAGAAATCTTCCTTTAAGAGGTTCCTCACTCTAAAATTCAAGAAGAAAACTGAAAGTAAAGTCCATGTAGATGTTAATGTTTCCTCTTCAAGGTCCTCATCAGAGTCTAGCTATCATGGGCCTCCAAGGCTGATGGAGCTGGACAGGAGGAGCCTAAGTAGCTCACCTCAACTAAAATCACATGTGGGGAAGCTCCGTGCATCTGAGTCTCCCTCAGCTGTTCTTTTCTATAAGGATGGTAAAAGAAAAGGAACGCCCAAGTCCTTCAGCAGGAGTGTGTCAAGGGTGGAGTCCTTCGAGGACCGGTCCAGACCTCCTTTCATGCCACTCCCATTAACGAAACCTAGGTCCATTTCTTTTCCCAATGCTGACACGTCTGACTACGAGAACATTCCTGCTATAAGCTCTGACTATGAAAACATACAAATTCCTCCTCGAAGATCCACCAGAGCAGGAACTTTTACTGAGTTTTTTGAAGATCCCAGCAGGGCATTGTCTGCTGCTAATGAGAATGATGGCTATGTGGATATGAGCAGCTTCACTGGCTTTGAGAACAAGCAGCAAACCACAGACCAGGAAACAGAAAGGTACTGTAATAAATTACTATGTAAGACCTGCTAGCCTTGGCCAAACAGGCAAGGCCCCCCCTGCTAGGTATCATAGGCAGATCCTCCATGTTGCTTGGCTTATACCCCCTCTCAGGAAATGCTTACAAGAAAGGTTGGAAGAATACAAGATAAGCCTTTATCAGTGAAAAAAAAAGACACCAAATTAACTCTTTACCTTGTAAATGTATACTAGCAAGTCCAGTGGATCTGGATCCTATGGTTTAGAGATACAAACCAAAGAACATTTAAAAATATTTGGTTTATCCAATGGATCTAATTTTTGTGGCTTGGGGGGGAAGGGAGAGCTTGCTTTGTTCTTCAGTAAGAAAGGCTTCTGACTTCTTGACTGAATGAAAAGAGAGCCTGTTTGCTGGAAGGGGTCCTGCTTCATTTTTCCTTTCCTGTCAATTTCTCAAAGCAACAATATATATATATAATTTATCTTTCAAAGTACATCAGTTAAGTATAGACCAGAAAATCCCAAATCATGAACTAATCAGAATAGACAATTAATTTTAAAAGTTGCTTTAAAGCCTATCATTATGGCCCTTTGACAGAACTGCTGATTTATAAATGAATTAAATAGCTCGCTCTGAAATCATATGCATTGCTAACATTAATAACAATCTTTCATCCCATTCCATTCGATTATTTGCAAACAAGAAAATGTCCTTTTCGTAGTTACATAGGAGCAATGCACTCAAGACCTTTGAATTTGAATTTGAATCTGTCGTCAGATTATAGCATAGAGTCAGTGGAGTGCAGAGATGTAAATAAGACGAGTGTTTTCCATTAAGTTCATGTTAAATAGGTAATGAGAAAACAAGGTGCAAAGCAAATGAATGAAAAAGAATGTCTTTAATGCAGTTGCATTTTGTCAGAGCTGTGTGAAAAAGATAAACATCTTAAAAGCAAGGTTTTCATGTCCATTTTCATCCATCATTCTCCTTCTAAGGATTTAATATTCCTGTTTCTTTGCAAAATTTATTTTTTCTGGTCCTCTCCCCTGTCATTGTGAATGGAACAAACCATGGGCATTTCACACATCTCTCTCTCAATATTTCAGACTTGGGGAGTAAAAGAACTTTTCTTTAACACCTCTGAATAAGTCTTGCAAACCATTTCTAAGACAAGAATGATGTGCAGTGCTTTGTCTTTCTGAGAGAGGAGAGAATTGGCAGGGGAGGGGGAGGTGAGTACGACATGGGGAAAGAGATTGCATCAGTGCTTCAGCTGGGGATCCCAACGTGCCTGAAGCTGAGGGGTCTGGGAGACAGGCCTGTGGTTTAGCTCTTTGGCCATGTTGGCTGCTTACAGTGTCGGGAGCCCCAGTGGTGCCGACGCTGGGACATGGTGGAGTACAGTGCAGCTTCCCAACGCGCACGGCCACATCCCCAGAGCAGTGCTCAGCAGAAGCTGCATTAGCAGGGCCTGACGGCCCATTAGTCACACTGCTTTCAACGGTTTGCATTGCGCCCAGCACACTGACGTTTGCTCTTGGAAAAGCTGGCCAGTTCTTTTGTGTCCATGAAACGCCGCCCATTTTAGGTAGTTCTTGAAGAACCAAGTTAAAAATATTAAAACTACGTCAATTGCTGTGACTTGGGCCCATTTATGAACTTCCTGTGGAAGCCTGTTGTTTCAAAGGGAGAGCCAATCCAAACTGGTTCAGGAAGTCTCAAGGTCAAGGCGTGAACATAATTTTTCAGTCTGCTGCTTGTTGTGCATGCAGTTTTTGCTGTTGGGGGAGAAATGAAGGCTAGGCTCCTGAACAACTCCTTTATCAAGATAACCGGGGTGGAGGGGAAGAGCATCAGGCAGACAGCAATATACATACATTGCTGCTGAGATATAGCTATTATTTGCTATATTTGTCAGGACGTTTTGGACAAAGACATGCCTGAAAAGCTTTGATGAAATGTAAATGGGTAATACACATCCAATGGCATAATATACTTGGAGAAACAGTGTATGGTCTAATCGTAAAGCAAAGCAAATCGTACATGTACATGAACCTATTTACACATGCATACATGATGTATGGACATGGATGTTTTATTTCCTGCTAAAGCAGTTCTGCCTAAAATATCTCTCAATGGATTTCAGCTTTCTAATATGAATACCTATCAAACGCAGCTCTACCACAACCATACAGGGATAAAAATTACTTTGAACTCCAGCCTGTTCATATCCTGAGGTTTATTTCAACCATTTGAGAGTACAAGTGTGTTGGATTAAACCCTTGCAATACGTGAGACTTAAGCCCGTGAACTTCTCTTTGGTGCATTCACCTGCAGAGCACTGGTATTTAGCATCTGCTGATACCTTATGGAATTGCTACATTTTGATGAATGGCCAAGTACAACTCTTTTATTACATTTCAGAGAACGGAATGTGAGAGTGCTATAAAAGATTATAATAATCCGGGAGTCTCCACTACTGTGTGTGATTGGGGAAAAGCAGGGCAGGAGGGGGGCTTACAGAAATTGACAGATGAGAAGATTCACTGTTTAATTTTCGTGCTTAAGAGGAAAGACCATGTGGAGTAGATTTAAGCCAATAATTTCTAATTAGAAGCAATCACGTTTAGAGAAAAAGTCCAATAACGAAAGTGTTCATATCTTAACTTAGAATTACCATTGTCAGAATAGAATGGGGAATATTGCCCCCTGAAGGGCAGTTATTGTGTATCCCCAAAATTTAGCTCTCTGGTATTAATAATTAAACTCTGATTCGGGTGTATGACAATATAGATCATCATTAGCCTTCTGTACAGTGTAGAAATAATGGGACATAAGTGGAATTGGACAAAATTCCCCTGATCTTTCCCCAGTCCACATAGCCTGAATCGGACTCAATTTTCATTGCTTTTGAAAAGTCGCTATCTAGCCCCTTTTCTCTGAAGAGTTGCACTACAGAGTGCAAAGCAACACAAAACAATTGTTCAGGCTGAAAGCAAAGGACAGCTGTGCCCCACCTCTGCGACATGACACTGCAACCTATAGCATTGCCTTTACTCTCACCAGCTATAAGTCAGAGCAATTTCACCAAAGTTACTGGCTAAACTTTCATCAGATGAAGGTCAGTTAGAATTAAAGTATTCTGGCACATGTCTTAAAGAATAGCTTCACTAACCCAGCTTGACCTTCAGAGCATCAGCTGTGCATATGGCAGTGTGATAAACATCAAGGGGATGGGAAAGAGATACCTCAAACACTCATTTCGTAGTCTACCACAGTATCACTTCCAGTGCTTTTAGGAGGGCCGAGTCTTTATCAGGGTTTAGATAAGGTCAGGAAGATGGCATAGGTTGGGTGTTTTCAGAATTTAATTTCCTCTTTTTGCTTTCTACTTAGAGTCCATAGTTTGCATTTACCAGGTTTGCTAAGCCTCAATCCTTCTTTCTGCTAAGATGCTCAAAATCCAGAGAGGAAAGAAGATAGGGAGAAGAGAGGAATAGAAGGAGTATACCTGCAGTTCCACAGCTAATTCCACTGTGATGTTGAATATTCATAAGAAATGAGCTAAAAGCCCATGTTGCTGTTACCTGTACATTCCTATATCCTTCTACATAAAACAGTCTTCGAGACCTACTAGAAGAACCTCAGTCTGATTATTGTACTTAACCAACAGCAGGCCTTGCTCAGACTTTGACTCTCAAGTGAATTCTTGGGGGCCAATGTGGGGATTCCAGTGCTCTGTGCAATTACACCAAGGCTCATGGCAATTCCTAATAAGTCTCTAGAATTGCAGTCTCATGCCTGTAAATTACTCCCAAGGCTCCGACTTTCCACTGCTTTTTGAGACATACAGCACCTATCTGATGCTTCTCAGCTTTAGTACAATCAAGAAAGCTGGTCACCTCTTCAGTATCCTTTTTAGATCACCTATTCAGTATTCCTTTGTAAATGTGTTTTATTCCCAAGGGATGTGCTTCTTCAAGAAGATGGAGAAAAAATTGTCTTTAGTAGAAAGTCAGGAAAAAAACATGGTTTATGTGTGTCAAGCAAGTGATACCTTTCCTTTAGTTTGGCCAGACTGAAGCAGGAACACACAGGTGCTTAGGGACTGATACAACTGTGCCAGCATCTGAAGTGCTAGCATTGGAGAGGATGCTTCATGGGTAAGCAGCTCCGTTAAAAGCTTTGTAAGCAATCCTCTTTGTGCATAGCCAGTCAGTCTGGGCTTTTGCCAGGCCTACGTGCAAGATCACAAGGACTATGTTAGCGCAGACCAATTCCAAAATGTATACCAAAATCATATTATAGTTAGACAGCAATAGAACCACTGGCTATGGTTGATGGGCCATAGAGGATGCAAATCCCCCTACTTTAAAAGGAGAAGAATCCAGTGGATGAGCAGTTACTTCCCCCTTCAATGAGTATTTAGCTGTCCCCTTGCCTCACCACTGGATTCATGAACCTATGTTCTATCAAATTATGCCACTTATGTGATTATATCCTCTGTTCCCTGCAGGTCATCGGTCACTGATTAGCTCCAAGGCTGCAGCCAGGGACAGTCTGTATGACCGCCTGTTCCCTACCCTTCTGTAGCATACACAAAAAAAAGCCTAACAAAAGCTGAGCATAATAAACATCTTAGAACATGAATTCTCTGTCTAAAAATGGTCTCAATAACATGCTACTCAGACCTTCATATGCCCTTAAGCTTAAGGTGAAATTTAAACCATTAGAGTGAATTTCCTCCAACATAGCACGTTTTCAACCAATAGAATCAAGATGTCATATTCCTGGCTCTCTGCTCCTTCAAATGAGAAGCACGTATGTTATGTAAGATTAAATCACCAACTCTTAGAGAGGCACAGTGTGGTATCTAAGCACAGTGTATGAAGGATAAGGTGAAAGTCTAGAGGTAATTATGTAATGGAAGCTTCAGGATAAATAGTTCACACACCAAAATAGCAATGACCAAGAAAGGACAATCAGTGTTGTCATATTTAAAATAGTAAAAGAAATATACAGGAATATTATATATCTTTTGTTATAATTGTGAATCAATGTAATTTATTATAACCTCAACGAAATTCAGAGTGCTTTAATTTACACAAAAGACCAGTAAGTTTCCAAATAAAAAGAAGCTTCTTAGAAAACCCAATACAGCGATACTGCTAGGCTTGTCAAAGTGGCAGCATGTCAGAGGTGCTTAGATACTGTAGTGAAGGACAGATGGGCAAGCAGGCAAAGAGATGCTTATTTGGGGAGAAACATTCATGAGGTTAATAAATGCACCTGATATGCTTTGAGAATAACTGCTGAAAGAATCCATCAGCTCTTTATCAAAGGCTGATGCAGAATTCAGCTCCACTCTTTACCTGCATCTCTAACACGTTTAAAAATCAGACAAGTACTTGCCGAACTGAGGCTCAGTAAGGGTGCCAATTAACCTACAAGGCTGTTATTTAATGCTCAGAGCAAAGAGGCACAACTTGAAAGTCTGATGCATACAAGGGCAGAAGCAGATGTTCAGGACTGTTCTTCTGTGAAGTCCAGCAGAGTGAGCTGAATTAAACCTGCATGCAACTGCACCCATTAAAGCCGGGGGAAGCTGAAGATGCCACCTCTTCATTTCTTTAAATTAGTTGAATAAATCAGATTTTCTTCATCAATTTCTTCTCCCCACTCTCCTCCATTTTCTTTTTCTTTCAACTAGTGAAGACATTTGAAACAACTTAATTTACCTTCTAAAGTAAGTCAAATAATACCCACACCACAGAGTTAATCCCCAAACATGATATGACTGAAGCCTGTAAGAGTGTCTGCCTCCAAATGCCTGCCATAGATCATAGCCTTTGTATACTTTCCTCATTGCCAAAAAGTTCTGGAGATAAGTATTTTGGAAGGTTGTGGCTCACATATTCAACGTGTCATTTGAGAAAATGTAGCTATAATTGTGGTTCATAAAACAACTCTGTTCTCCCATTAGAAAAGAAACCACAACTGTTTCTAAAAGGGTGGTCTGTTTTACTGCTACTTCAAATTCACATGCTTAAACTCATTCCAAGAGTATGAGAGAGCTGGAAAGGTTTCTGTAAAGGATATTAGAAGCCTTTAGGAAGTCTCTTCACAACTGGTTAGAGATGCCTTTCATTCAAATATTAATCAATCAACAAAGATTTTAAAGGGATTTACAGAAGATGGCTGAGATTAGAGTCTGGCCCTGCAGATATCTATTGCTTGTAAGCAGAAAGCACTTTTTATTTTTTCATATTAAATGTAATTACCATTCTTTTCCTTTAAAGACTTTCACCCTTTAATAAGAGGGTAAGTAGGCAAAACCTTCCTCCCCTCTAGTGACCACTGGCCCCATGTGGTGTTGTCACAGATAGGTGTGTTTGTAAAAGCCTACATAAGAAAATGGGTGAGAAAGAAAAAGTGCATGGAGTAAAAGAGGAGATAGTCTCCATCCTAGAGAATTAATTGTGGAGCTCATGCCATCCAGTGTCTGTGGCTGAACTATGTAGCACTTGAAAGTCCTTAAATACAAAACGCGGTCTATTTGGAAGGTTATTGTCATTAAAACATGAACACAGAGATGCTAATTCCCTGCTAAGTTCAATGCAGTTATGAGTAGCGGAGCTTGGCCCTCCCGCCAGTCATTCTTTCATAGACACTTCAAGTTTGGACAGTCAGTGGAGCTGATGCTGGGGTGGAGATTTTGCCTGTGGTTCTGTCAGGAACGTTGTGTGCAACTCTCTGGGGCACGGAATCAAGCTTTTTTTGACAGGTTTCAGTGAATGCATCTTGCCAAATGCAAAAACATCTTCCCGCTACTCTATCTCTTGGGGTTTATATTGCATTTGGAAGGGAAGTCCCAATCCATGACCTGATTTAAGTAAGGCAAAGGCAAGAGGTAAAACAGCCAGATACAGTGATTTGAGCAAAGGTCATTGACCAAGTGAGGACTTTTCAGCGTCTTCAGCGAGAAAGCAGGTAGATGTGCCCTTTGCAGTTGACCATGCTGCTTTCCCAAGTAATTCTTGTTGCAAGCTGTGTTTTCCCTGCCATTCTGGGGACATTAACATTGCGGATCCCAGCATACAACCAAGTTTTTGGGGAGATCACTGGGGAAAGGGAACAAAAAGCCTTTCCAAGACAGTAATTGTAGCAGCACATCAGTTTTACTGTTATTGCTGAACTCCCAGCCCCAGGGAAGGAGCGGTCCTTAAATTTGTGCATTTAGTGATCCCATATACCATCTCTATTGCAGATCAAAAATTCCCCAGGAGCAGTCCCTGAGGGTGTGGCAGGTTATTGTCTGTATAGGACTTGTTTCTCCCCTGATGCTTGATTCCTGCAGCAGTTCTACAGTGCAAAGGCTCTCCGTGAAAGCAAAGGAGCAGGTAGAGTGGGTCCAAGCAGGAATCATCACTTTGGCAAAGAACATAATTGCTGATCAGAAAAGGATGAGGGTTCCTTGGTAAAGTCTGAGCAAGTAGCACAAGCAGGTACAACAGTGGTTTAGCATTTGAAGTGTGCTGGTATGCATCTGGCAGGAGAATCGTAACAGCAATGTCACCATTTTGATCAGCTCTGAGAAATACAGCTGTGGTATTGCATCAGATGAGCACAGAGAATAGCCACTAGAAACTCCTGAAGCCTTTCGCTCCTTGGATAAATGCAGCAGCAGCAATAGGTTCAGCTAAAGCACCTGATTGCTTTTAATACAGATGCAACCTGCCCCTTCCGTTGATAATTCAGTTGAACTGTAGCCCTAAGGAAACCATAAGGCTATGGTTGTTTCTGCCTCCACAAAGAGCAAACAAGGGGGAAGAATTCTAAAGAGAGAAGCAAAAGAGCCTCACAGACAAGGAGGACTTGTGAAAGGAGAAGCAGCACCAAATTTCGAGATGTTTCTGACATTTTCTAGAAGATAGAGGCAGAAGAAGGCCACATGATTTGTTAGCTGAAGAGCAGGTTTTCCTCTGTAATATGCTTGCCCATATGCTGCCCATATCAATACTAATACTATCAATACTATCCATACTATTCTCATCCCAAAGAGCAGCCCAGTTACCATAGTTTCTTGTTTAGGTAAAACTCAAGGTGAATATTGTCAAGAAGATAAAACCCACTCATGCTTTGTTTTTTCTGCTTGTCCCAGCTAGAGCTGCTCAGTACAGGCATGGCTGCGAGAGGATATCAAAAAAAGATCCCCATTTTCAACACTGCTCAAACTGTCTTTTGGCTTGCTGCTGTATACAATAATAGCAATGCTGCCAACATTAGTTCATGCTATTTTACCGCGCATTTGGAGTAGAAGCAAGTTAACTCTAGACTAGATCTGGAGACAAACCTAGGCAAAGCAGGCTCTCAAGGCATCTGGACTTGGGAGGAAAGTTAAGCCCTGAGCTACAGATTCAGCCTAGATTTCAGGTAGTTGTTTTGGGAAAGATGTTCCCATCCTTTCCTCTTTTTGCTTGTTCAGAGAAACAAATCCTAGCTGCTGATTCCACTCAGTTCCTAGTTCTCTGCCCCATAAATCCCTGCTCTGTGCCTACACTAAGCTGGCATGCACCCATAGCACTGATGAGAAGCTTTATAAGAGAGAATTTCCTTTTTATAGGTCAAGCGCTTCTCAGGGCTGGTGATAATGTTAATTATGGATGTAGCACAGAAGTGGTCTACTAACAGGCCTCAGGTCCCTTAAAGACCTGTATGGGTCTATTGTATTGAATTCTACTGGCAGTTATTAAGCCAAGGACAAACATGGTGATTATAAGCATTGTGAGAGGTTTTTTAAAGAAACATACATTATTTTTAAAACTTATACATATATAAATCTATACATAGCTTTTCTTTATCTCAGTGTGGAACACGTGCTGCACTCCGGATCTTGTAGATGGGAGAAAGTCCCATAAAGATGCTGAAACAGAGGGAAGGAGGATCAGGGATTGAGCCTAGAGGCAAGGGAAGGAGACATTTTCACTTGTGATCTGGTGAACATGATGGAAAATAAAATCTCAGCAGCTTTCATCAGTTGTGGTACTTTGCACTTTGCAGCATAAACCTGAAAGAAAGTTTTGTAAGAAGTTCATTGCAGAGCAAGGGATCCCAGTACTATACCCTGACTTCAGGCTGTGCACAGCCTATTGAAATTCTTGACAATAGCCACAGCCAGCTCTGACATGAGTCATGTCTTTATTTCTGTTTACTTTAGTATTGTCTGAATTGCCACAGGGAGTTAGAAGGTGATAGCGGTTAATGGAGGACTTCCAGCGGCTCAGAGACAGGGAGCAGTCTGTGGGAGATAACCCCTTGCTGCTCAGGTCTGGGTACAAGGCATGCTTCACCTTGCATTGTCAGGCATTAGAGTGGTGGGGAAATTAGAGGAGTGGGGAATTGTCTTTCCAAGACAGCAAGGACAGAAAGACAGCTAGTAAATGCTCTTTGATGGCAGAGCTTTTCAAACAAGCACCTTTGAGAAGTGTCTCTGGACAGTACCCATAATGTCATATTGATACTGAAGAAGGAGAGATTTTTAATACATTGTCCAGATTTAGGCATCAATCTTACAGCAGCTCCATGACCGCTCTCCTGTTTCCTCGTATCCATGGAGCTGTTTGTCCTGGTGCATGCTGGGGATGCAGGTGTGGGGGGATAGTATAGGTGGTCAGGAGGCAATGTGCTCCCCCAGCACAGCTTTGCATTGCACCTCACCATCCTGCACACACAGCAGATGTGTCCCAGCACAGCCTCAGAGGGCTGCCACTGCTCAGCCACAACATGCTGGATCCAACCCTGGCTTTGTTTATGAGGAATCACAGTCCCATATACCTCCCAGGAAATGGTGCCAGGTCCTCAGTAGGTTAGTTTTATTAGCAGCTGGACTCCATTCTGATGGCTACTCTTCTGATCAAATTACAGTGCAGAGACGGAGGAATGTGTACATGTGGCCATCTTCATGTCCTGAGAGCTTATAAGCCTGGGTAGACTTCTTTGTCTTCTCTGTTTCCATTATATGAACCAGAAATATATTTCAGTGGGGTTACACAAGAGGAGAGAGTCTGCTGTGTATTGCAGATTTGCCCTGGGTGATGTTTATGGGGCACAGAAGTGATACTGGTGTGATTTAAGCATTCCTAGCACCACACAGAAAAAAGCATGTACTGCAGACAGGGTGATGAGACTGCAGATTGGCAAGATGCAGCCTGTTTGAAATGGTCAGGTCTTTTACTGTCAATGAGTGTTCTATGCACGCCTTTCTCTGCTCCCTCTCCCACCCCCACCCTGAGCCTTACTGAGAAGATTTATTGAATGAGAGATTGCACATTACAATTCTGCAGCCTTTCCAGAATCTACTGCTCAATGATATGGGGTATATCTCTAGATTAGATTTGTAACAAAAACAACAGAATGCTATTGCATTTTAAATGCAAATCTAATCTAGTAGTTTATGGTTTGTTGTGCCATCCAGCAAAGTTATTTATAGCGTACAGTGCATTTTTAATTATCCTACAAGAATTCTTCTTTTACAGGACCCAAGGGGGGTTAATGTAAAAACTGCCTTAAAGATTTGCTGTTCAGTGGCATACAACAATTAATTTTATCTTAATCGACCAATTAGAGTTAATGGATGGAAGAACATATTTAAGAGGCACTGTCTGTTTTGCCAAGACCCCTCTCAAAGAGCTCATAAAGCGACCCTTTCACTTGAGTATTGGCTGGATTAATTAGATGTTATCCTTCAAAGGCCTAGAGCAAGCAGATTTAGACCTATCATCAGTGAACACCTTTTGGTGCTCTGACTCATGCTACACCAGCTTTATCAGTATCACAGGGATGTCCTCAGACTTCTTTTTCTCAAAGGAAATACAGCTAGGTACTGATGAACTGAGATAAGTCATACTTGCTTGGATCTGTGTTCAGCAGTCTCCATTCAGCCATTCTCAGCTGTCTCAAATTAAATACCTCTTCATTCTGTTGGCAGTTTGTCCTTATTTCTTGAATACATTTAGTACATTTGGGCCAAAACCTCAGGTATTAACCCACTACATCTCCCTGATGGGCAATCTAGGCAGGTGGACCTATTCAAGAATAGCTAGTTTCTGATGAAAGAATCTCAGTGAGGCTTGCTGACCCTCTTACATTTCAGGTATCAGACTGAATTCTTAGTTCTGGGAGTTGGCTAGAAGAGCTCAGAAAGGTCTCTTAGCCCACGTGCCTTCAGAAGTAATGGACTGCATACAGTACAATACATCTGTGAAGTCAAATCTTCTGGTCCTTAAATAGATAAGGACAATATATGAGCTAAAACTGAGCACCTCAAAATCTTTCTTTTAAACTTTCTGCTTTCACATTGTCAGGCTTAAAAAATCCAGACAATGGCAGTGAAATAAAAATACATCACAGTGAATACACTCAGGGTAAAGAGCCACAGTGAGAGTGACCTATAGTAAGATGACAAAAATGTAAATATATATATTTTAAACTGCGCTGGACAAACAATTTTTCTTGCCATTTGATTGCAGTTCTAAGGAAAAACATTGCTTCAGTGGCTGCAAGAGAAATAAAATATGTGTACCTAACTGAAAAGTCCAAGAGAAAAAAAACCCCCAAAATAAAGGAATTCGGTAGTTCCCAACACTTTGATTGTTTCATTTGCAAGTAAAAAAAAAAAAAAAGATACAGATACTGAAGTAAATTCTGAACAAAACCATACTTTTGAATTACAGAATGAAGATGGTTTTGATTTTCCATGGGGGGGGGGGGGGGGGGGCAGAATTCATTAATAGATTAATCCCAGCCAAATGTCACAAATCTATGCAATTTTTAATCATGCCAAGCCTGAATTTTCAGCCAAGCAAAACTGCAGCCAGCTCTAATTTTAATCTGGGAACTCAAACGATGTCTTAGGAGACAGAGGAGAGCCACTGAGCACTTTCATTCAGCACTACATATTAGCAGTTAAGCTCTGTTTCTCTCCTTCTGGAAATATTCTGCTTTAACAACTGGGTGAATCTCTGAAATGCAAGAAAATTCAGTTCACTTGATGTTTCCCCCAAATATCAGGAAAGAACAGCCAGATACAAGGTCTTGGTTAGTTTAGAATTCCAGGAGCTCTGTTTGTTTTCCTGGTAAGGCTGCAGGGTAGTTGAGTCTCAAATCCAATATGTGCTTTCAAGTCCAAAGGGAATCCCTGCTGGAAGGACAACCATGAAGATAAGAGGTTTCTTAGTAGTGTCAGTTCCTTTCATATGTCCTCAGATCTCCCTGAAAACTGATAGGAAAAGCTGCCAAACCTCCCTGCCCTTCTGATAGGGAGGTATTTATGCACACCCAGCTTGCAGGAGCTCAGGAACTTTAAAACCCAAGAGACTGGGCACTGCTTTGTTCAGGACTGGTCTTTGTGAGGGGGAGAGAAGCATTCCCGACACAGTCTCCCTCACACTGCCTGAGGTCACTGAACCTTGCAGCACCAGCACTAAGAAGCACTATTACAATGACGCAGGAAGAAGGTGATCGCATTTTTCAGTGTTTTCCAACCCCATGACCAGATGACAGCACAAGCATATGCTGGCCTGAGAGCAACAGGCAGCTCAGTTTTCAGCTTGTGTTTTGAGGGATCTGCTGTCTAAAACTCCCCAACTAACTCTTTCCTAGTAGCAAAATGATGTTGGGGATCTTAGCATGAGACTAAGACACATTTAGCATAAACTACCACTGCTTCAGAAAGTCTCTGTGGAAGAGATTTAGGCCAGGGCTGACCATCTATGAAAATGGCTCTCAAGAGTGAAGGTCATTTTGGTCGATAACAAGAAAGGTTGTATAATCTGTACAAATTCCTTTGTGGCTCTGGCAACACAAATAACTGGAGTAATGCTGACAGCAGTAAGAGAGGAGTTTGTTAAGTCTCACTCCAGTTAAAAATACTTTGTTCTGGTTTTATTTTTTAATAGGGAATATTACTATTGTCACCTAGACAGGTTTCCTTCTGATCTTAGCTTCACTGCATTTTTCCCCTGGTTTGTTCCCAGACCTGGCTGCATGGTGTTGATAAAGCAGCTGATCCTGCTAGTACAGGGAAATGATAACTCCCCTTCCATCTTAAGAGTCCTGCAGGGCAGCACGGTGTTCATTATGTTGAACTTACTGTGAGTATTTTCCATGGAAAGTATGGAATAACGAACTGGCAATAAAATGAAAATAGAACATAAAGACTCTGGTTCCAAGTTTTAGTGACTAGGTTACACTGCCAAAAATAAACAAAGAAGGAATAATCAGGAACATACCCCTGATCTCCTATCTACAATATGTGCCATGTCATCAGTTTCTTTTTGTGAAATGTATCATCTTTTTCTAACTGGATCCAGAACTCATAGTCAGAAAAACATTGGTAAATGTGTCATAGTTGGAAAAGTGACTATAGAAGTGGAATCTGGATGAGAAGATGATACTGTGCCAGATGCTCATTTGGGGTACATTGGTATGCTCTGTTGATTTGTACCTCTGAGGATCTGAACAGCTGTTTATGATTTGACTGCCCTGATAATTCAGGCTAGCACCTGAAAATAGAGCAAGCTGAAACATTTTCCAAAAGTGAAAAATTCACAAAAGCGTTCTATGTGAATGATATATCTGTTTTGACAAAGTTTAAGGGAAACTCTTGTATGTTGTAGCCTAAGATATAGGAAACCCAGTCTCTGCTTCTCCTGGGTCTGGTTTTCGTCCCAGATCACTTTGAATCAGTCAGCACTGGGAATTAGATTCCAAGTTTCTCTCAATCCAGTGCCTAAACCACCGGCCATCGGGAGAAAGAAATACCCACAGGTTTTGGTCTCAGGGCAACCAAAAAGGGACACAGTTCTGCTTCACTTCTAAAACATCTGAAATAATTTATTTTCAGTTTTCTGAGGCTCAAAACTCAATTTCTAAGCCTCAGATGCTGCATCAAAGAAAAACGGTTGTCTCTTGTAAAGTCCTCTACAAACTGAACTAACAGTCCAGATTCTGCAGTAATCAGAGTTTACCATTCTACACGTAGCAGATAAAATACCTTTTTCATCATTGCTTTAAGCTGTGAAGGAGTTCAGAGTGTTTGACTTTCAGAGCCTGTGTAAAAGTAAGTGTCTCAGATGAAAAGCTGGGTGAATGGGATGACAATTCAACTGAAAAGCTTCAAGGCATAAAGAGGAGCAATACTATAGCAGGATGCTATTTTAAAAGGTATCTATCAGAGGACTTTTCACATAGATAAACATGGCATCACTTGAACCATGAAATCTGTGTAACAGGCCAGGGACTTCAGAGAATGGGACCATGATGGGAATTTGGGAAGATTTGTGGGAAACTCTTGGAGCATCCCCTAGTTAAAGATACTGATTTTAATTTCAGTGATAAGTGAACAGATCGTTTAGGGCAGAGAACAGTGTACCTGCTGCAAACTACCATGCTACACCATATGGTATAGGGCCATACAAGATCTTTTCAGAGTGGTTAGAGTTACATCTTGACTTTCACAACCTTTTTTGCCAGTGGCTTCAACACCACAGTTTGTAAAGCAACGCCTATCTGCAAAGGGCTTGTTGAGCATATCAGTGATTTCCCCATGTCAGCCAGCTGTCTCCCTGTGTCAGTCATGTAGCCAACCCACTGGGAGTGTGTGAATCACTCAGGTTACCACATCTCTTATTCTACTGGTGTAGATTAATTCCCAGAGTAGGGAGAGAACTAACAGCCATGCTTTGATGCAGCAGCAGAGGGCAGCTGCAGAGAATCACAACAGAAGATGGTAACAGGGCATACCTGGGTACTTTCAAACCTGTAAAGAGAGTAGGCACCTTCACTGCATTTTCCATGGCTCATATGGATACTACCTTTCCTTGCACTGGGCTGCTTGCTGATCCACTGTATGATACACTGGTCTCCCTGCCCACGGTGTCCTCTGAAAAGTAAACAGCACAAAGTGGTTGCAGAATACACTGCAGAGATAAGCAGGACTGTGCACGCAACCAGGACATGCTGGTGTGCGCATACCCCCCATGGCCCCGTGGCCTTGTGCAGCCCACATTAAAGCCCAGGCTATGGTGTTAAAACAATTTAAGCTGATCTATTCCACTACTGCCTAGACCCATCCTCCTCATTGACCTTGGCCATGTCCTCTTCCTCTACATTGTGCCAGGGGCTTGTTTGACCCCATTCAGACAGCTAAATGGGTAAAACCTATTCGCTTTTCTGGTGCTGAGCTAGTTTCAGGTTGAGGACCCAGGCCATGCACACTAGCTTTATTGGTCAAATGGTAATGGAGGCACAGCCTGACTCTCCATACTACAGCTATGCTGCCAGATCTCCGACTGTAATATACATATACAAAGAGAAAGAGGTTTGCCCCCTGGAAAGTCAACCAATAAATGTGGAGCAAATCCTAAATCTGCCTGTACATAGAACACTTTATTACAGAGATAGAAGCAAGATTAAGCCACACAAAATCGCTTGATGGGGGCCAGCTCTTGTCTTTTGTATTCCTGCTTCAAGCTGTCATAACTGGGCCATGGCTTCTGGCCACATCATTACACAAGCTCCCTGGGCTGACAGTTCTGATGCTGCTTATATTGCTGGCTGCTTCTGCTCGGCCCCGGAGCAGAAGGCTGGGCTGCATTTTCCACGCTGGTCTGTTTGCCGAGCTCTCTGCCACATCAGCGAAGTCAATGAGGGTGCCACCGGAAGAATGATGGCAAGAATCAGTGCTAGTTTAGCCTGTGTGGGAGGTGTAATCACGGGGTCATTTGATCTGGGGGCGGACAGAGGAGCACTCTCAAGCTCTCTCGAGGAATTAGGGAGGCTGTATTTAAAATGCTTCTGAGGCTTGTTCCTCTACCCATACTGCATGGGGTGCTGCTTCATAACAGAGCTTATTCCTCATCTTTTCTTGTTCCTTCATGGTTTATAAGGCATATGTTACTCCTCTTACTCCTAGGTCAGGAAGTCCGCCACAAATTGCCTGTCTGTCTAGGCATTTAGGCGTCTTTGTTGCCTTAATACATGTAGCAGAGGAAAGTTCTAGCCCCCACTTAAAAGAGATTCCCTGATACCTCTAACATATAAGCATTAAGGTTTCAAGCTTTGGGACTTTTTTATGTCAGTATTCCAGTTCTGGAGCTGAACAATGAAGATACAGGAGTGCTAAACATCTGATTTCAAGCAACAAGGTTTTGTGTGCCTGTGTCGTTGTTGTAATCTACCTGCCATTTGAGTGCCATGAAAAATTCTCTTTCCACTTTCCGTCAAAATCTGATGTCAAGCAAGCATCCAGATCAAAATAGATAGTATTTTTTTTACGTTCTCACATTGCTCTAGCAACTTTGATGGACTTGGCTGTTCCGAGGCAAATGTAGAATGAGGATCTCAGGGCTTGAATTTGAAAGGAACAGGCTGATAGGTTTACAATATTTTGTCCTGAAAATTTTAAATATCACTTTGGGGCCCCACCCAAATCAAAATTCTTGGGTTTAAAATTAGCACCTGAACTTCATTCTATAAATCTACCTCATTATGTCTTTTTTCCCATGAAGTTTACTTTTGGGGTCCATAAAGTTTACTTTTGGGATGCATTAATAATTTGGAACCTTAATATCATTCATCAAGCCTTAGCCTGACAGAGTCCAACCAAATTATTGTTTTGATTTGTCATATGTTGAAGCCAGTCCCATATGCATGTATGCAATCCTGCATGGGAGCTACTGGTTTGTTCTTTCTTTTTCTGCAGAGTTGGTAGCCTGGGATGCAGTTTGACACCTTATCAGCATCCACTGTTCCTATACCTCTCCCTTAACTCCCCTCTAACCTCAGTAGCATTCTCAGCCTGAGGCACATGTCAAATGAAGGGTTTATGCCGAGTTACTGCAAGGTTAATTCTTTGATTGCAGGACAGAAATATGTAAAGCACTGTGAGATTCCCTTGCCAGCTGCTACTGAAGGCACTCACACTGCACACCTGGGCACTCTTGTACCGTTGGATCTGAAAGACTTATGTTGTTACTGCATTGAAAGGGACACCTTAAAGCCATACATTACAAGTGTCATTTCCACTTTGGAAATAGCAATTACAAATCACGGGTGTCCTACTGTTCCTAATACCACTTTTGAAATTCCATGTTCTGCCCTTATTCCCCCACGTGCATAACCAACTGTTGTTCTACTTATGCATAAATGAAATTAAAATCAGTAATGCTATCACAATGCTTAGACAGAATTCTCTTATTTGGACTCATTATCATGCAAGGTGTTGGTAACTTCACTTCTAAGCAAGGCAGTGCTTGCAAGAAATTCATATATTGTCTGAGTATCGTAGCAGATTCAGACTTTGTGAAGTATTAGTGGAGTGCTACTGCTACTTCTCCTAATTTAAGAATAAAATCTGCTTTTTTGAAAGAAAGAAAAGAAAACCTGAAAACTGTCATTATCTGCTTTGGACGTATCATTTTCTCTGTTATCTAAAAGGCTTTAGGAATACTAATTTTAAGTCTTTTCCCGACACAACTCTGAACAGCTTAAAAAAATCCAAGAATGTTTCCCACCACAAAACCAAGCCTTCTGTCTTCCACCAGTTCTGCTATCTTTTGGAATCAGGTGCCAAGAATTCAGATTTCTAATAATAAAAATTCTGGCTAAATCACTAAAAATTCTGGCTGCAGCAAATGATGATTGATTCCAGTTCAGTTTTGTGTTTGCGTTTCACTGACACCACTTCCAAGCTGGCATCCTCCTTTGAGTTTTCACTTCTATTATTACTTAAGAATTATGCTAAGCTGGATCTTCTGAAAGGATTATAATGAGTTGGATCCATTCACTGCTGTAATGATCACATTTGCCTAATTGACACCTAATCACATCTCAGTCCAGGCTAGATTCCAGAATCAATAGTGTAGTCCCAGCTGTACTCTGAGTTTCAGGACTATATGTGCAAAAGTACAGAGCAGCTGCTGAATTGTACAAACCTGAGGACACTAAGGAACAGGACTTGTAAAGATATTTTAGTTCTGTGTAGCTCAGTGTAGTCAATAACCTCCTTGTGCAGCCACGAAACACATCTGGACGCAGATTTTTACCTATTTAAAACTTTAAAACTCTTTATTATGCTTGTAAGACAGCAGAACAAGTCCACCAACACTGAGCATCTCCAGGAGAGCCCATTGTGTGTTACAAACATGCCTTTGATCTGCCTAGCTCCATTTGCGAAACTCCCACAGAATGATTTATGCAGACCTTTTTCTGAAGTGTCTATCTATCTGCAATTTTTTTATAAACTGCAATTCCTTGGGCAAGTAGCACTGCCTAAATCTTCCATTGTTGGTGTTCTTCTCCAGTGTGTGCCTTTGTGCAGAAATCATGCCAGCTTGGCTGCTTGAAAGCAACTGAGAGCCTATAACTCAAGAACCCCCACCCACAGCAGAAAACAGCAACACTAGCAAACATGACTGTTAGATGGTTCCAGGTAGATTTCTGTATCTCAGGTTGGCTACAAGAATGTAAACATTACTCTGTGTCTTAACTTAAACAAGCATCGGCATGATCCTGGGCATACCCATCCCTCTTTGACTTAAGGACTGACCCATAACAGTGAAATCCCTTTTAGTTTGCAGTCAACAGGAAGAACAGAAGCAAAACTGTGCCCCAAGGGAGATGGACAGAGCAGTTCTGTTTTAGATGCTGGTAGGGATCTACGGTGTCCAAAGCGTTCAGTCTTACCTGTATTTTAAACATGACATTGCTCTGGGATTAACCACTTTACACAAATGACAGCCAAAGCACAAAGAAGTTAGGAAACGTGCCAAAGATAATAACAAAGAATTTGTAGTAGGGCAGGGGGTTCAGCTTTGCTTCCCAGATAGTGGTCTCCCCACAGAGGTGTTCTTCTCATACTCTGAGATGACCATCAGGTGACTAGCTGAAGGTCACTTCTTACAGGAGATATCTTTTCCTTCTCCTTATTAATCCAGTTCTAGGTGGTTGGCTTATTCTGTCACTGATTTATGAGAGGATTAAGTCTTACAGAGGGTTCAGAGTGAAATCAGAGGGTCTTACTCTGCTCAAAGACCACAAGTATAAATATAAAGCGACTCCACTGAAGTCGTGGTGAATTCCTCCCAGTTTTACACCTCTGTATCCAAAGTCAGACTGTCGCTAAGATAAGTCATTTTATAGAGGAGAATAGGGCAAAAGTGCTGAGTGGTTTCATTGTCAGAGGCCATTTGTGCTGTGACTAAGGGCTGCTCAGCAAATCACTTGAAACCCATCCTGATAATTAGTGGATATTTTCCTTGTTATCTTCTGTCCCTTGATAGATGCACAGTATGGAAATTTCAACATGATGCAGATGTATGGCCTGCACAGTCTGGGAGGGAAGAAGAGTTTCACAGCACAAAATGGAGACTTTTGTCACTGCCAAGCACTTGGGTCTTCATTTTGCCCCTCTCAGTTCAGGTTTTTCCAAGCATTGCAAGGATTCAACATAGCAAAAGGTTACCAGAGATGGAGAACAATAGGGTGCTGAAAAACAACAGGGCTGTGATTTAGCAAGGGAAAGAAGGAAAAGAGAGAAGCATAAGAAGAGCTGTACTGATGCCTTAAGGAAAACCTCTGCTGGTGCTGTTGGGTAGGAAAGTTCTGGGTGCCTGTGAAGCTAATGATTTAATGAAAGTAAAAGCTCTGTGGTGGCTGACACGCGATGTAAATAATGTGCTCAAAGGAGTCTATAAAGGGCAGAGCTGTCTTTAATAACCTATTATGTATTATCAGCCGCCCCATTGTACCTTCTGGCATGGTGGGGCGTTGGGTGCGGTGCGGCTGAGCGTCAGCCCTTGCTAGTTCATTGCCAGGTCATCTCTGGGGAGGAAGTGTTCCCTGTTTACAGGAAATGCAGGACAAGGGCCGGAGGGCCAGGCTGAGCACAAGCTGAGGCCACCACAGCTTACGGCCTCTCCGGCGTGCCTGGGAGAGCAGGGAGGGGGTGTGCCACTTGTCTGAGGCCCAAGGACGCCGTATTTTGTTTTCAGGCATGTCCAGCTTTTACTGTTGCTTTGTTTTTCCTAGTGGTTTAAAGCCCCAGGATCGGGGAGGGGAATGGTGCTCGCAGACAGCGGTGCACCCCGGGGTACATGTGGCTGAGCCTGAAACGTGGATTGGCTGTGCAGGTTTGTGCAGGTGCCTCAAAGCAAGAGCAGCCCATCCGTCCCAGCACATCTGGGACATGGCTAGTGAAACCTCACTGTCAGGCTTTCTCTTATCCCTCCTCTACTGACACTGGCCCAGGCTGGGCCAGAGGACATTCCCTGAGATGGAGCCCAAACCCCTGTGTGCTCCTCACTGCCTGCACTCCCTTCCAGAACTAGACCTGCACCAGCACCGCTCTTCTGTGAGCACCTCCAGGAGCAGTGGTTGAAGGTGGGAGAGTTTTGTCCCTAAAGTTGTTCAGAACAGAGGAAAAGCCTTACGCACCTGACCAAAAATCCTCCTCCCCTCTCCTGTATCCTGCACCACACCAATGCAAGAAAGAGCAAAATTCAAATTGAAACGTTTGTGGCATGAGGAAGTGCTCCCTTCTGGCCTTGGCAGGCAAACAGCTTATGCCTCAGAGTGTGAAATGTGATTATCCCTGTGTTACCTTGCCTTGTCAGGCTACATATGTTATTAGAAGACATCATGTCTTTCCTGCCCTTTTCAGACTTCAGCTGCAATATTTGCCTTGATGATCTGCCATAACAGGGAACTGACTGGCTAAACACATGCTGCACTAATAGGCATTTCCTTTTATTGGCTTTAAATGCATTTAGACTTTAATTTCCTTCAGTAATGAGCCTTCCTTTTGCAGACTGAATTAAAAAAAATCATTTACAAATGGATACAAGAAAATAAATAATCAGTTTTAATAAAACAGGGTCATTCAGCACCCCATTGCCTCTCCCAATTACCATCACTGCATTGAGTTCATATGATTTTAATTTTTTGCAGTAAGGATGTTACTGTCTGAGAAAGACAGAGTTTGAACTAGTAACTGCTGGGCATGTGACTTGAAATAAAGCCAGGGATAGGGATACTGCATGTAGAAAAAAGTTGCATTCAATCCATTTGGTGCAATAATAGAGGGTTTTTTTGAATAGGGGATGGGTTTTTTTTCCCCTCCCCACTGGACGGAGGGGATTTTATATATGTGGGCTTTGCATAACCCATCTGTGTCCAGGTGAGATTCTGGTCTCCCTCTTGCATCCAGTACGTTATATCCAGTTATGAGCTAAGATCCCTATGACTGAGGAGTCAGAATGGGCACAGGCTGGGGTCTGCAGATGGGAAGGTTATGGCAGCAGTTTACCAGTCGTTTGTAAACTGAGCATATCTGATTCTGAGTTGATGTGTCAAGGTCATCACCACTCAGTTGGCTTCAGGAAGGTTATACTTGTAGAGGACGTACCCCACAGAGAGAGAATAACTGTTGGTACCTTCCTAGATAGTTCCTACAAACCTGCTTTGCTGACTCAGGGCAAATAATAGCCAATGCAATCACCAATACACACAGAAAAATATTTAGGGTCATAACTGACATTCATTTCAGAGCTTTGGTGGATCTAGGCCTAACTGAACTCAAGACCACTGCCTCTCTTTAGCAAAGAATTGAAAGAATTGTCTTTTAGCAATCCAGAACTGTGGTTTCACTAATGAATGGACAGAACATCCTAGCCAAAATGACATTATGTCCCCTACAACAGGCAGAGCAGAAGTCAGCATTTATCCCAGAAACCCAGAGTTCACTTACTTCCTATTCCCACTATGTGGAAGCAGTGAATATGGTGAGCCATGTGTTGATAATTACTGGCAAAATCAGCTTTTAATAGCTGTTGTTCCACTGTAGGAATGGGACCAAGGATGTGGTTTCTAGCCTCTTCTACTTTCTTCATCTTGTGGTGACATTTTGGACCAAATACTGCTTTGATCTTTACTTGCAGGCACTTTTGAAACCATAAGAAATTTTCAGGAAATAAATCAGGGGGCTCTTTGGCCCTTCAAGTTTGTTAGTGGTAATTAAGTTGCATCATCTAATTTGCAGTTTGCAACAGATGCAAATAAAAGAAATTAGCAGGATCCCTAGAAAAACAGGTTCTGTCCTTTTCTTTCTTTCTTTCTTTCTTTCTTTTTTTCCCTCAAATCCTATTAAAGAAGTGTCAAATACTCTTCTCTCTTTCTCTGCCCTGGCACTGACTGGGGATGTAGAGTGAAAGACAACAGGGAGGCAGCAGGGAGGTAATCCACTTGTCATTAACTGAATGCTGCCACAATGGTTAAAACCTGAGCACACCCTGGACTCTGTTTCTGGAAACCATTAATCAAGGTATCCTTTGCTTGACCTCTTAGTATTATTAGCTTGGATCATCCTTTACACTATATATACCTTATGGAGACAAATTATGGGTTCAGTTCAAATATGAACACAGCCGAAGTTCCTTAAGTGCTGCACTTGTTCATACCGTTCTTTAGAAAAGTATGTTGAAACCTACTTCCAAAAGAAACCAATTTACTCCAAGGAAGCTAACTCATGCTCGCTGGTGATGGTGTGTTACATTGTGATTAATGATAAGCCACCTAGTCTCTTTCTCCAGAAACTGCATTTTGGAATACTGAAATCCAATTTTAGAAGAAGTCCCCTGTCCATGAAGGGACACATGAAATGAAGGAGGTGCTCAGGAGCTGGGATGGGGGAAATCTGGATATCCTCACTGGCCACATCACACTTGCTTTGCCCTGGAGATGGGTCCAGTCACAGGAGTCTCCCACTGGCCTGCTCCCTCCCATATAATTAACATGGGTGGAATCACTGTGGCTCTAAAACTACACAACATCTGAACCCTACACAAATGCTGACTGCTTCAGAGAGATGCTAAATTGCTCTTGACTGATCAACAAATTTCTAGCACACTTACACTGTCTGAGCAGGTTCAGTTGCAAGGCAGAAATACATTGTTAAGTCTGTACCAACACATATGGTCATACCTTATAGACACTGTGATGGATCTTCTGCACTGGCATTTGAAGGGACATTGCCAGCACATCTTAACAGCCTAACCAGCTGCATTTCAGATGTATAAAGAGCCACTTGATGGAAAGGATAGATACTCCACAGGTATGATAAAGCATAACTGAGAGCTCCAGGGATACATTAATATAAATACCTTACAGGAAAGAGCACTCCCCTTCTCCCCTCATGATCACTGCTGAAGCATAGACCATGAAGCAGAAGGCAAGTGAGATTTATGAGCCTTTCTTTAGGATGCATCACTTGATGTACAGATTCATTGAAATCAAACTGCAGGCAATCTGATCCTTACCGGTACAGAGGACTTACATCACCTAGTAGAAGAGACAGGCCTTAAGTTTAGATTTCCACCAACTCAGCCTTTTTTTTTTTTTTTTTTTTGAGGCAGTTAGTGACTCTAAAGGAGGAAACAAGACATCACTTGTGTGTGTGGCCAAGAGATGAGCATACAGCCAAGGGCATTTGTGTTGTTATGAAAACAAAAATACATGGTCTTCCTAGGCCTTGATTATAATAACCTTGGCTGGGTATTTTTGCCACTGTTAAATCCCCCAGTTAAATTCTTACATCTCACTAATGCTGACTGAGTAACTTCTAAAAATCCTACAGAATTGATGTGATTATTGCTGAGGAACGGGGTAGAATTTCCAAGGTCATTTGAAGGATAGATGTGGAATTAAAAGAAGGACAAGTATCTCTTTGAGAATTGCACATTCAGGCTAGACAAAATACAGTATTTGTCAGTCTGTGAATCATGTTCTGTGAGCTCTCACACCTGTTGTGTATCTCCACGGTGCTCCCTCACTTCCCATGCACTTACCGTCTGTGCTTAGACTTGTCCCAACCTGTGCTATGGAGGGATCATAGGTAGTAGAGACTTGTGTCTTGACTTTATTAACAAAGGAGCTAGTGCTATTACAATGATCAGTTCAGCTTCCCTCTCCTTCATCCTCAGCTCAGTCCACAGATCCTTTTCTTTTGAGGCCAAATGTAAATGTCACTATAGGGGCAGGATTTGATGGCTTCATCCGCTGCTCAGTCCACAGATCCTTTTCCTTTGAGGTCAAATGTAAACATCACTATAGGGGCAGGATAACCAGAGAGTCTGTAGACTCCAGAACACCTTCTTCCAGGTGTACCAATAGGTGAAGGTACATAGATAACTAGTAGAGTGCATCTATACAGCTCCTCCCTACTCTGTACCTATCAGCAGCTCTGCTAATTATAATGTAACTAGTGCTAAATAAAAGACTTCTGTTGCAGTGCCTCCTCCTGCATTTATTCAGTCAATTTAAGGTTAGACTGTCCCAGAAGGCCCATTGCTTCCTTTGTTGTGCTGGCTAACTCCTGGAATGATTACAGACAATTGCTGGAGGAGCAGCACATAATGTGTCTGCAATCTGCTCTCATTCAGCCATATCATTACTAGGAGGAAGAGAATTAGTTGGGGATTACCATGTCTATTGAGATACTACCAACTCTGGGACTATTTCTCCCCTTATTCTCCACACCCACACTTTTATTAGCATCTTCCATTGCATTAAAGTTTATTGCTTGCAGTAAGTTTATTTAGCAGTGCTTTTAATGAGCTAAAGAAACATATCATTTAGCAGAATAAAGAAACACAAGGTTTTGAACATTTATGACTCATATAAATTACTATATATAGTTATAGATTATATATGCATAATTATTTAATTATAAATTATATTCTATAGAATTATAATGGTTAATTTTACAGAAAATCTTAGCCTTGTTGCAGGTGTAGTTTAAGGTAATGAATTTGGCATGGTGTCATCTTACATGCACTTAGATATGCCCTATAAGTCACACAAAGTGTCAGGATCCATTTGAACTCTGCGGGAGGAAGAGAAAACTGCTGTAGCTGATGAACAACCATGTTGTTTCAATAAACACTGATGTTATTATGGCAGGTCTTTAAAGACACTGGGCTTTGAGGAGGAATAAGAGGGAAAATGAAGGTAAGATATCCTTTTGTGATAGATCCATTTATCCACATTCTCAGATCCGTTAGAGGGACATTTTCTTTGCAGAAGTCTGACAATAAACTTAGTGAAAGAACAAATAAAACTCTGCTGTGGGTTGTTGTGGTTTTTTTCCTTGCAATTCAGCACAACAAAATACTAGGTGCTTCCAAAAAAACCATCTTGTTGACTTGTGTCCAATCCATGCTGATTATCCACAACGATCAGGAAGGGTTTTTTTATACACTGTGTGTATTTCTGCTGCCCTCAAAAGTACAAGGGTTTCTTTGGGCACTGGGTTTCTAGACTTGATGGGTTCACAGGCAAACCCTACATCCCCAGTGCTGTGGGGATGGCAACACCAAGACATTTTGCCTTTCATAATTGAGCAGTAGGGAACAACCAGGTGGCAGTGGAGCTGAGAAATGCTGCAGCGCTGATAGCTCAAGCTACTGTAGGTTCAGTGCAGCAGCTGGTATCAGTTCTGAATAGGCTGTTTGAGAAAAGACAGAAGGTGAGTTCCTAATCAGCTATCAGGGAGTAGCACTGTCCTGCTTGATCTGGATTCAAGGGAAGAAGCAAGCGACTGGGACAACAACTACCAATTCGTTGTGTCCCAGGTTTATGTAAGAAGCAGAGTTTGTAATTCAGACCACTGAGACTTGCTGGTGAGGTGCATAACTACAGTCTTTACTGATCATGTCTGCAGCTGTACCTGTTCACACTTCGCTCCTTCTTCTGTCAAACTTCTCCACTTGTTCCTGCACAGTCAAGGTGGCAATCACTACGAAGTCTGGCCTGTATCCCCAGTTACAATGACCTAATCACAGATTTGGAGGTAGTTTCCCATATTCCATCCTGTCTGTGATTTTTTTTAATAATTTCTAGATCCATTTCATTGTGAAATACAATGAATTGCTTGGGTTTTCTTATCAGGAATGCTCAGCCCCTCCTCCACCAGAAACCAAAGAGCACTTCCTCTGAAAATCAGCCTCACTTTATATCTTACAACTGTTAATGAATTCTTAGCCTTAACCAGACTTCCTAATAATGCCTCGGACATTTGCAGAAGACATGAAGCTATTGTGCTGGAGACATCTCATGGGGTCTGTCCAACTTTTTGACTGAGAAAAATCTCATGATCAACAATGTCTACATGCTTTCCTAGCAAAGTTGCAACCCCTGCTACTCACTCTTTCAAGGAGGGAGGGAGGGCAGAGTCAGGGAAATGACAGGAGAAAGAATAAAAGCAAAAACATACTCTTTCTGTGGAAAGAATAAAACCCAAATCAGATGCCTGAAAAAATTTATGCCCATCGGCACATGGGTTACATGTGAGCTTGTATTGGTCTCCTTACCTTAAAAGCATGTTTAGATTCATGGTGTAATTAAGTGGTAGATGATTAAGGATGTGGGAACTAAAGAAGGGCTCAGCCAGATGAATGGGGGACTGGGGGCAGATGGGTGAAATATGGATTTTAATCACTTGAAGGAGGCAGGCCACAGTTGGTGGAAAAAGAGGTTACAAACTGCAGTGAAGACAGACACCTGATGTAACATCATGTCTTACTGGTTAAGCATTCTTAGCACCTGGGAACATAATACACGATTGCCACATTTGTGAACATCAGGAAATTAAGGCCTGAACACAAACCCCTGCCTTTTACAATCATTTAATGATGCTCTTATCTGATTGAGTTACAACAAATTGAAGTATGAGGTTTAAACACAGAAAGGTATTTTTGCATTCAAAGGACCCAATGTCTCTCTGTGTTATAAACCAGACATTAATTAGGGGCTCCACTGATCATGACAAAGATGTCATGGTTAGAGCTCAGGATTTTCGTACTTGGAAGTGCAGCTAGACAATTAGTTTAATAGCACAACTTGACACTAACTGGACTCTAGCAGTGCACCAAAGGAAGTTTACAGAGGACTGTAGCTACTCAGAGATCCCATCTTCTACAGGTTCAATAGTTGCTCTAAATGTGAATGTAACAACAAGTCCAAGACTGCAGTTAGAATGAAGTGATCCCTTATTCTGCAGGACAGAAATCAAAACAAAAGAAATGCAGAGACATGCAGTATCTTCTCAGAGAGGCGAGGGATAAACTAGGAGTGACCCATTCAATGCAATTACTTACATGAAACATGCAAGTAGATTGGAAGGCATTAATAAATGGAGAGCAAATATTAATTACCTCTGGCTTTGGACCCCACTGTGAGTACTGCATCCAGCTCTGGGGTCCCCAGTACAAGAAGGACATGGACCTGTTAGAGCTGGTCCAGAGGAGGTCCAAAAAAATGATCAAAGAGCTGGAACACCTCTCCTGTGAAGAAAGACTGAGAGCTGGGGTTGTTCAGCCGGGAGAAGAGAAGGCTCTGGGGAGACCTTATTGTGGCCTTTCAATATATAAAGGGGGCTTAAGTTTTAAAATAGCTTACAAAAAAGATGGAGAGAGACTTTTTACCAAGGCCTGTAATAACAGGCCTTGGTAAAAAGTGATAACAGAACAAGGGGCAACTGTTTTAAACTGAAAGAGGGTACGTTTAGATTGGACAGAAAGAAGAAGTTTTTCCTATGAGGTGGTGAGACACTGGAACAGGCTGCCCAGAGAAGTTGTGGATGCCCCATCATTGGGGTGTTCAAGGTCAGGTTGGATGGGACTTTGAGCAACCTGATCCAGTGAAAGATGTCCCATCCTATGGCAGGGGCTTGGACTAGATGATCTTTAAAGGCCCCTTCCAACCCAAAGCATTCTATGATTCTGTGATTCTGTGCAGCATTTTCAGTGTTCCCAGATGATGGTAACAAAATATGAAATAAAGAGAGGTCAAAAGACGTTGGTATCCCATTGAAGAGAGTCTCCTGCATATCTAGGATAGCTGAGAATTACACTGGATTCACGTTGAAAGCTACTGTCTGTTCCAAACATGTTTCAAGAGCAGTTTCAGAGGACAGATGGACAGATCTAGATGGAGTGGTTTCCAAAGTTTCTGCAACTGAACAACATTAGGATAACATGGCTATTCTTAGCTCCTTTCACTTTCCACCATAGTAGGTGAAATCTCACAACTAACCACGAAAACATTGCTGAGAATTTCAGCATGAAACTAGCTAAAACCACCTTCAGCAGTGTAAGCTTGCACTACAGGAATGGGAATTCAATGGGATTTTAGTGCCTTACAGCCTTAGGTTACTTTACGAATCCCATCTGCACTTTACTGTTACCAGTAGAGAAGCAGCATCAGCATTATAATCTTTTGCTTGGAGCTGTTTTCCCCATTTCCCTGCAATATACTTTAAAATAGCTGAACAAATTCTGTGATTTCTATCAGGATGTGCATTGGGCTGAATGACGTTTTTCTAACTGCTTAAGTGAGCTGACTTGATTTTGCCTGAGATGACACTGTCCAAATCAGTATCAGGAAGACAAAATGCAGTTGCCAGATACTCTTCTAGAATAACTTCATTGAGCTCTGCAGAGAACTGCCATGAGATAATACAAGCTGATACCTCTGATTTTCCGGCCTTTCAATACTTAAAGGGGGCTTACAAGAAAGATGGGGACAGGCTTTTTGGCAGGGCCTGTTGCAATAGGACAAGGGGTAATGGTTTTAAACTAAAATAGGGTAGTTTAGACTAGATATAAGGAAGAAATTTTTTACAGTGAGGGTGGTGAGACACTGGAACAGGTTGTCCAGAGAGGTGGTAGATGCCCCATCCCTGGAAACTTTCAAGGCCAGGTTGGACGGGGCTTTGAGCAACCTGGTCTAGTGGAAGATGTCCCTGCTCATGTCCCTGCAGGGGGGTGGGACTAGATGACCTTTAACCCAAACTATTCTATGATTCTGTGATTCTATGATTTCCATTCTTGGTTGATGAGATCACTGGGTGTGTGTTCATGCACCCATCACTTCACTCTTCTTTCCTAGCCTATATCATCTTACAGTTTCACAGAGTCTTTCATTCAAGAGCATGTTAGAAACTCCTAGGCAAAGATCACAGAATTCCTGAAATGGAGCTTCTTCTCAAATACAACAGTTGTTTTAATTCAGTGTTTCTGTTTTCTCATCTCAGTTTGTGTGCATTTTTAAGATTGTGTACTAATGGTGCTCTCAGAAGCTGTCCCTGGGAACCAGTAAGTACCACCTATGACTGTGGCGCTTGTGATCTGGACACATGTCCTGAGAGAAAGGGGCTGGCAATCCTTGTCCTGTCCAACAGGGTTCTCTCCTTGTGTTATCCTGGGTTGCAGCTTGCAATTTAACTTGGTGGTTCTGCTTTACCATAGCTTTATAAAGTTAGGTTACTGTTTGTCCGTAAAATGGTTATTCTTTACAAAACCACACTGAAAGGTACTTCACAGACACCTAAAATCAAGGTGCCGAAAGGAAGGCTAATGGTATCCTGGGCTGCATTAGAAAAAGTATTGCCAGCAGGTCGAGGGAGGGGATCCTTCCCCTCTGCTCGGCACTGGTGAGGCCACACCTGGAGTGCTGTGTCCAGCCTGGGCTCCCCAGTACAACAGAGGCATGGACATACTGGAGAGAGTCCAACAAAGGGCCACGAAGACAATGAAAGGACGGGAACATCTCTCCTGTGAGGAAAGGCTGAGCGAGCTGGGACTGTTCAGCCTGGAGAAGAGAAGGCTCAGGGAGGATCTCATCAGTGTGTATAAATACCTGAAGGGAGGCTGCAAAGAAGATGGAGCCAGGCTCTTCTCAGTGGTGCCCAGTGCCGGGAACAGAGGCAATGGGCACAAACTGAAACACAGGAGGTTCCCTTGAACACCAGGAAACACTTTTTCACCCTGAGGGTGACTAAGCACTGGCACAGGTTGCCCAGAGAGGCTGTAGAGTCTCCATCCTTGGTGATATTCAAAAGCCGCGTAGACATGGTCCTGGGCAGCTGGCTCTAGGTGGTCCTGCCTGAGCAGGGGGTTGGCCCAGATGACCTCCAGAGGTCCCTTCCAGCCTCAGCCATTCTGTGATTCTGTGATCAATGGAGATTAAACTGCTTTAGAAGAACTGCAGTGCATGAAGTTGGTTGTGACTATTTCCCTAGTATTAGAGATGGACTCTTGTCATGATCAGTGGTTACATCTCATTAATCTTGGTGACTCTATTATCTTAATAAAGCAGTTTATTTTTCTGATCTCAAATATCGAGTTGGAAGGTTCCTCCAATAGTGGCAGTTTACCAACATCAAAAGCAACCTACATAGTCTCTTGGAAAGTGCTAAAACATGTCCAGGTGATTTTCACAGCATGCACAGCAGCTTGTACTAAGATAAAAGACTTAATATGCAGTTATGGTAATTGTTTGGGCATACCTGAAGGGTTTGCTCTGTGGGTAAGACCTTGCCCTGCATTCAAATTACTCTCTATATCATCCTTTTATTATAAAATTTCCTGAAACCTGTTGTGCCTCAGAATGTGTGCCTGCCACCTATCCCTGCATCCTTGGTGTTTTTCTCCAGGCACCTGGCAGTGGGATTAGTGAAGACCAAGCTGCCCAGGGCACCTTCACCTGGTGACCAGTTCCTGGGCACAGTTCAAGTCTTCAGGTGCTAGGATTGCTAGGAGACCACAAGAGCGTAGATATATAAAATGGATGAAAGGATGTGAATTCATTGGAGTAAAACACATGCTGGGTATCAGCAAAGGTGTACTGCCCAGGAGCTCTATGACAATATAGAACAGTCTCAGAAGCGAAGACCTGAGTGCTGCTGGAGTGGCTGGAGAAGGGCAGGATGGAGAGGGTGGCACAAACATGCCTGTGCCCATCCCATGTGCAAATGAGACCCATAACATTTTGGGACTTCTCTTTAACACAAGCCAGTGCCACTGGACTGCAGGCCTACTATAAATGAAGCCCATGCAACAGTTCAGGAATATTGCAAGTTTTGCTACTGTATGAGCCTTTAATAATGCCATTCATAATGATTACCAGACTAATATACTGAGGCATTCTTCCCAAATTATAATGTGTTCTTACATTAACATAATGCAGTCATTTATCAGAGAGAGAGAGAGAGAAAAGGAGGGAGGGAGAGAGGGAGGGACTTAATTTCATGTCTGCTGGGGCAAACAATTACAAATTGCAGAAAAGCTGTGCGAGTAAGGAGAGAGACTGGCTAAACTATTAATAAGCCTCCTGAGATGCTCCTTGCTCTTGCTTTCACTTGTGCTGAGGCCCCTTTGTTGTTGTAGCTAGGCAGGTTTTCGGAAGTGCTGAGATGCCGCCCACACTGAAAGACTGCAGACACTAATAATAAACAAGAGAAGACAATGGTGAGGAACAGTGCTGCTGCTTGGCCCTTTTCCCAGCCATGGCAAATGCACCAGGCAGCTTGCGAGAGCTCCTTGACTCTGCGCATGAGGGAAAAGCTGGCGGCATAAAAGAAAGGCTGGCAGCCGCACCTGCATGGGAGACACAGAGCCTGGTTTGCAGCTTGGAAGTGAATGCAGATATGTAGGGAGTTTCCTTTCCGAAAGGAAATATGAGTCTGGTCAGTGGCCTTGGGAGTCTCTTTCTTCATTGCCTTCCCACTTACATTAACCCATCTTTGCCCAACCTCCTGTTACTCTAGCATTGGCTTTGAAGCTTTGGATTTGTTCACATCTGGGATCTCCAAGTGGGAGGTCAAAGAAAAATAAGGAGATGAGGCAGCCCTGCGACAGCAAATTAATAATGTTTCAGAGGAAATGAGAACTAAAGAAATCATATACACTGAGTAAGCCAGGCCCATGTTACAGACCGACCTGGTTGGCCAAGATGTCTGGAACACACGGAGATGTCAGATTTTGTTTCTCAAGACAACAGACTTTCCCTGCTGGCTGAATGCTGGAACCTACCCCAGAAACGTAAAAGGCTTAGGGGCCACTGTGGTATGCAAACTGTGTATAAGCTCCCAGAATAATACTGTGGCCAAAAATACTACTCTGTAAAAACACAGTAAAGTCAAGTAGGAATAGATGGGTGTGACCACTGGTATACTTGGCACTTCTTTTACCAGTGCTGGAATATTAAGTCTTGTGTTGCAGTACCAAAAACAGTACTAAAACTGGCTGGTAGTAAAAACTACTTCTGAAATGGTTAGTAAATTGGATAATCCTAATGGATAATTGGATAAAGTTCAGAGATTTTAGAATGATTAAGTGATAGGAGATATGACATAGTAAGACACCAAGATTTTCACCTATTTCATATAAAAAAGACAAAATGAAGGGACAACCTGAATACAGCCCTGTGAGTACCTGCACAGTAACAAAATTTGGAAGACTGCCTCCAATTCAGCAGACAAATGTTTAACAAGATCCAGTATCTGGAATTTGGAGCTAGGCATATTCAGATCAGCAATAAAAGACACCTTTCTAAGGCAAAGGGCAGGCACCATCTGGAGAACCTACCTCTAGTCATGCTTTGTGGAGGTTTTGAAATCACTGGCAATTTTAATTTTAAAAAAATATTTTTTTTCTAAAAGAAAATGCTGGGAAGCCACTGGCCTGTATTACACACCAGATCCAGTACTCTTATCACATGGCTTTCTCTGGGTTTCTGGAGTTGAATTCAGACTCCCTTGAAACAACTCAAGGATTCTGGGATCTGAGTACCTTGTGCTTTAGTTGATGCCATTGGTATTACAATTATACTTTTTTCATCCTTTTGATGTTTTCCCAGAAAACACATTGTTACAATATCTAAATTTAATGAGCACTGAGATGTTAGTATGATTTTATTACATCCATTTTGAGGGGTTGACTAGGGAGGAACAAAGCAGTTCTGGTTGCAACTAAGTATGAACTTTTTGCTCCAAAGTGAGCCAGAACATTGATCCTTTGGGGAAGCTTGAACAAGTTCAGTTAACTTCCCACTGCTCCTTTCAGATCCTTCTACTTGCCTAAGTGATTGCTGTTAAACCTGGCAGCAAAAAAACAAAGCTTGAGAAATCTTGCTTTCCAAGTCTAGCAGGTCTGCAGGGATTCCCTGCCCCCTGACTGGTTACCTCTGGGCAATGTGTGGATTTGTTATGTTTGAGCAATAGCGAGTGTCTGGGAATAACACCGGTGAGCTAGTCTGTTCTTTCTCTCTGCAGTGCTTACACCGAGCCCTACAAGGTGTGCCCAGTCTCTGTGATACCAATGGAGGTCGTCACATCAGATGAGGAACAGAAGAGTTCAGAAGACGAGGAGAGCAGCCCAGGTGATCCCAGCCTCATCAACAAGGTAAAAGAGCTGAAAATGGTGTCGCGAATGAGTGATTTAGATCGCTCCAAAAATCACCGTCAAAGGTATTCGCAAAGGTGGTTTTAATGTGATTTATAAAAGTGTGACTTAACAAAGTTCGATGGCAAGGTTCACTCTATTAATTACTGCATGGAAGAAACATACACAAGAAAATTGGGTTACACTCGAGTTAAAGTAAGTGATTCACAGAGAGACTGAGGATACAAATGGTACGGAGGACCCTCCCATTGAGTCACAAGGTTCAGAACAGACCCCCTTGCTTTCTAAACTCCTGAAGGAGCTTAGGTGTGGCTAGGTCCAATCTTAGTCTCAGACTTGGACAACGGTTTATGTCTGAGGGATTATATATGCAAGATTTATCAATTCAGCATGCAATCAAAGATACCAAGACAGAATCGATGTTACCATACTACAAGGTTATACATGATATCGGTCACTTAGCAAAGATCTGCCGTTGGTGAAAGGTCTCTCTGCCTCAAGGAGCAACCTTGAGAGGTGTCCCTTCTCAAGGGGAGATCACCGCCATGCAGCCACACTGCCTAGCAGGGAGAGCTCAAAGAAGGCTCACTTTGGCTGTCATATTTATAGATAAAGTGGTTGGCTCATAGTCAAATTACATGCGATAGGAACGATATGCATGAGACTCCTTGTACCCACAACTTTCTTTGTTCCTTGATAAATGAGTCTTGGAAAAGCCACCAGCTATTCATGCGTTAACTGCATAATCGGTGTTCCAAGCTCATATGCATCGATGCTCACTGTGTCACTCTGCTCCTTTGTGGGTTTTCAGAGAACAGATCAGGACCAGAGGAGTTCTTGGCCTGGTCGTGGCTCAGGCCTTTACCTCCTTTGGAGCCTGTACTAAACTACTGCTGCTTTGGTTAAGAGCTCGAGTGCATCCGTCAGAAATGGAGAATGTGTGAAACCCAGAGAGGGAGAAGCAATTTGCAGAAGAACCTGGATTCTCAGCTCTCTTTGCTCTTTGCCTGGTGCTCATTTAGAAATGTCAGAGCCATCAATCCTTTACTCCCCCAGTGCACTAGCAACAATTTACCCCTATAGCATGTGGCAAAGCCAAAGAACTGCAGTCCTAAGATGGACAGTGGACACAACATAGCCAGCAGCAAAGGCCTGACTTGAATGTCAGGAAAAATGTCTCACTCAGAAGAAGGATTTAGCTGCAATCTTGAGAATTTTAAAACTACATTGAGTAAAACAATGACAAATACATTATTGGGACCAGTTCTGCATTGGCTGGGAGATGGAGTAAATTACCCAATAGCTCTCTGCCATCTCAAAATTCTCTCATCATGGGAAGATGCACTCATGTTTGGATTTATTCTACTGACTTCTGATGAGTAAAACAGCTCTTAAACAAATTACGGAGAAGACCATGGAAATGTGACCGCAGCTTAAGACTATACAAGGCTGTTTTAACCTCCAGTAAGCTGACTAACAGTGCAATTGTTAAAGAAATGGCAGTGAGCAGTTTTAGGTGCAAATTTATCTTTGTTTTTCATAGAATTTTTTTTTTGTGTGTGTGTTCTTAAAACCTAATATGAGCCTAACAATCTAACGTTGTGTCTCTGAGTACAAGCACCCATTGCATAGCCCATTTGATATGCATGCAACAAATGGGTATGTTCTTCTGAAATCTTCCAATTTGAGCCCCAGGAATAAGCTGCATAGGAAAATAGCAAATCCTGATTTCCTGTACCTCTGTCTGCCATTTATTTTGGCCTGGTTTCTCAGTGTCAGCACAGCTATGTGGTTTTCTGATTGTAGATGGCTTGTGTCTGGTCATGGGCATGTGTCAGAGCCTGCAAAAGTCTGTGCAGATGCCCCTCCAAAACCAAATGATGGCTGAGTAAGGGTCAACTCTGTCATGGAGAAGCATAAGTATATTGATTCTAGGAAGATCAGATCTCTTCAGGCATTTCCAGAATGTGTAACTTTGTTTAGGGGCAAGTGTAGAGAGAGGGGAGCAGAATTTTCCCCTTACTGGGACACCAGTTCTTGAGAAACAGAAAAAGAAACTGCAAGCGGAATAACAATGAAGGGCAAATGAAATTGCTGTTGCTCTAATCCCTGAGGGAGAATAGCTTCCTTTGATTTCCCTGTATGCTGTATCACTTTTAGGTCTACCCTGCAGGGTGCTGAGCTGCCTCTGGTACCAGTGGAAAAGACTATGGTTTGATCTCCTTGCTTACATGAAACAAATGAAACAGCTGCAAGCAACCTTATCTTTTTTCCTCTGAGATTAATGAAAATTTTTTTGTTGTTTGTTTTCACACTGTTTTGGAAAGGGAAAACCCTTTAAATTTCTGACATTCCCTGTTAAATGAAAAATATTTTTCCTTTCAGTTCTATTAGTTAGCTGACAAACCACTAGCTTTTACAGAGCATACGCTAGTGTGTTATCTAAGCTGGCCAGGTTTCTCAGCATCTCTTAGTTGTGATGCCAGTGGAGAAGTGACAACAAAATTGTGACTTGAGTTCACAAGGGAAATGCGTGCAATCACTATGCACTTGGAAGCAAATTCAAGGCTGCTAAAACCAATTTTATTGCCATTTTTGTAGGGTTTTTACTCAAGACACTAGGAAATGATGGTTTTCTAAATGTCTCCCTTATTGCATCTAATGCATTTTAATTGTTCTGTTGTGCTGGGGTAACCACACTGTGTGGCTGTCACAGAAGGGAGCACTTAGGGAACAAGCATGTGCTTCAGAGTCTAACTGGAGGTGTCCCTCCCACTCTTCAGGCGAACACAAACTAAATGTCTGCACGTGCCTGATAGAGAACATCAGAACAGGTCTGGTCATTTCGTTGGCCTTTGCTTCCCCAGCTAATTGTCAGCAAGGATCACAGTACACAGGACCAGAATTCCACAAGTTCCTGGGGAGCTGTCTGTCTTACAACAGCTCCATTGGACTACAGGTCATATTTCCAAGCTGGCTGATGAATTAGTGCATGTAGCTATTTACCCTGCCAAAAAGCAGGCCAGGAAAGTAGACATAATCTGATCTGCCTGTCATAATTCTGGCTGTAGGAAGATTAGCCACTCTGCAATCTACTGGGCTCTAGCTACAGACTCTGAAAAGAGGTTGGAGCAGCAGTAATTTCATCCTGGGATAAGCCATTTGCTTAGTAAGCCAAGTCAGGGGGCTGTGCTTGTATGTGGGACCAAGAAAAGATCTAGAGATGAGAAGTGGCACTGAGACACCTTTGAGCGTCTTTGTTCTTGTAGCCTCACTTAGGGCAGGCATCACTTTGGACAGACTAAGGGGGTCCTGGGAGCCATCCTGTCAAACCCTGTGTGTCCCAGCTGTCCCCAGGGCCCAATGTGTTAAAGGAGACACCTGATCTGGGCAGTCAGAGGCCACCTAGCATCAGGACTCTCTTGCCACTCCATAACAGCCTCAGCATCACTGCTGCAGGCTGTGTGAAGCAATAATCAAAAGATGGCCAGGGAAGACCCAATTTCCTAGGGAAAACAGTCTGTGCAGGTTCTGACATGAAGGACGCAGTATATTTAACTGTTGTCTTTCACCCATGCCAGCCACAGAATAATAGTGATACGGGAATCCTCCAAGGTCTCATGCAGCCCACGCTGCAGATTCTCTGTCAGAGACAAGGGCTTCCAGTTCACTGTAATTAAGAGTGAACGGGATAAATTCCATCTGTCCACAGCTCTTGTCTCAGAAAGCACTGGTGCCTTTACAGAGGGCTGACAGAGGACTGTTTTTCCTACCCTACTGTTCCCACCTCCTTTTATTGTCTTCTCACGCAAATCTTCTGGGTGCCAAGGGAACATTAGCTGCCCTGTCAAAACCTGTCTCTATAATGACAAAGCGCAAAGAACTTGTCCAGCTCCCCGATGAAGTGATGTACCCCTTGGAGCAAAATCCTCAGGACAACACAGAGTGGCTGTACAACATGAAAGAGTTCAGAAGCACTGTCACTTGGGGAGAACTGGCAGAGACATGTTGGTCTGGATGCCAAAAATAGTACCATGGATTTCAAAATGAGTTAATCTTGTTAAAACAACTGTTTGGGGCTGGCCTACTAAAAGCTGAATTTGGATTTTAAAAAACACATAGGCACACACAAAAAAAGAACCTTCTGGGGTTTGTTGGTTTGATTTCTGTTTTTCTCCTCCTCAGGGAAACTTAGTTTAAATAAAGGCATGAAACAGCCTAGATGATAAAATCTCCTCCCTGTGTTCAGATATATGATTTTCATTTGCATTGAGCTGGATTCTACCTGCTGCCTTTCACTGTCATGACTGAATTCCTGTACCAAAATGCAAGCACCAAGCTTTGGGTTTTCTCAGCTGCTTTCTCCTAGCCTGCTTGCTGGAGAATCGCAAGACTTCCAGTTTGCAGCAGAATTTTTTCCTCTGCTGTTTCTTTTTAAGGCTCATTTTTATAAGTAAATATAATTTTAAACATTAGCTTTGTACACATATTTCCTGGTATTGTTTCAACAGCTCGTCTCCTTTGAATCCCTGGTCTCCTGGGGACCAGATTCACACGAGCGTGGAGAAATTTTTAGGGCCTGCTGGAACCCCTGTTTTGTAAACAATTTGAATCATAGCCAATAATATATGTTGAGGTACTTTTTACATTATCAGCTTTATTTTAAAGAGCAAACAAAGAGGGGCTTTCATCTCTATTGTGTTACAGGAATTTTTATTACTAAAAACCTATTTGGAGCAGGGCAGGTATAAAAATGTAAAACAGAAGGTAGGTTTCAAATTGTTGCCTTTATTCCCCTGGGAGTACCTCAGACCCTGAGAGGCTGAGCATTTGTCATCAGAAGTCACCTGGTGGTTTTGATTCTTCTGTATGTGACTACCAGTGAAAATTCATTCTTTCTAGTTAGATAAGCACTTTATTTCCTTCTCTTCAGTCCACTGGCATATGATAACAACCTAGAGAACTCAGAGGCAGGTAATGCTGTAAGTTTTCTTAACCTTTGTGATTCTACTTGGTTATATTATAAAAAGCAATGCCCTTCACTTACACTACTGATGGAGATTCACTCTTTTTTTCCCTCCTGCTAAGCTAATTTAGAAGAGCTCCTGGGCCATCTCTCATTCATGTGTCTTTTATATATGTTCATTTAATTAAATCCCTCTCAATTTATCAGAGGGTGACACATGGCTTTTCTGTACTGGGCTCTCAAGGTTATATGATGGCATCTGAGCTGCCTACAGAAAAAAAAAAAGGAATTAGGGATTCCAGTTAGGAACAAAAAACTTGTATCCAATAAAAGAAGGACTTTTTCTTTATCTCCTACTTCTGAACCTTCACTCACTAGACAAATGCTCAGAGTCCAGGATGTAGAATCCCAGATTTTTCCTCTCATCATTGAGCTGGATTCAAACGTGAACTTCATGATTGTTTTTTACTGCTAAAACCAGATAAATCCATGTTGGACCCACCCAGCTAAGGAACATTAAAGGAATTAAAGGGGAAGTGAGCTTAATAGCTCAGATTTGACTAGACACCAACTTCAAACTGAGTTCCCTTTGGCAGAACTTAGTTTTTGTAGCAGTCTCAGAATTTCCAGTTTTAAAAAGAAGATCAGAAATAGAGACAATATAATCTTGAAAGTCTGCTTTTGAGAAGCTCAGCTCCATGGTTTGAAATGGACTAAAATTAGCACATGCTGGTAGGTTTCACCTGTTGCTGGTTATGATCTGAGTTTTTTAATTGCCTCGGTAGTTTGAGGAAGATGCTGCATATGCTGGATCATCAGCTACCCCTCCATAGCTTGCGCCTCTCATTTTAGTGTCAGAATCTTCAAGCAAGCATCTTCAGACAGTTCCTTTCTTGTAGGTACTTTTTAAAACTGGATCTTCTGGCCAGTTGATCCCTTTTGTCACTAACATCCTACAACCTCCAATTGTTATAAAACTGAAGGGAGCCCCAAGACAACCCTTTTACCACACGTAACCCTCCGTCTGGATGAAGATAAGGACCCAGCAGGGAGGAGTGATTTTTATGCTAGATCCAGAGAAGAGAAAAAAAATCTGATGCAGATTAGAGATCAAACTTGCAGGCAAGGCAGAAAGCTAGGTGCTAGCCTTTAGGTTCATTGTGGGAACATCAAGCCTTTCAAGGGATTCACTGAGATGATAGTATCAGGAATGCATCTGCCTTCCTACCACTACATTAACAGCTCTGCTTGGGGAATTAAGTTAGGCTTGGGGAAGGGACAAGCCACAGCAGGGAGATGCAGCAGAGGCCCCACAGTTTTGTGAAAATTTTCTGAAGAAATACATGGAGGTGAAGCACAGGTTTTGGGTTCTGTGGGGATGGGTAAGGGGCAGGAACCCATCCACCAATTTAAGAATTCATTTTTCCAGCATCTTGTGGAGAGCCATGGAGATGGTCCTGTAACAACACTATAAAACGTGTTGCCTTGGACTGGGCTTCAAGAGCGATTTCCATCACACTGCTTGGTCCAGACTGTGTCACACATGTTAAGGAGAAGCCGCTGCCCAAGCATTCACACACCATTCAGGGAGTTGCACACACACACCCAAGACTTTAACTGCTCGGACCGGAGTCCCTTCTCAGCAGCAGCTCCACGGAGCTGACGGGTGCCCCTTTTCCACTCCTCGCTCACACTCACTCACTCTCGGGCACCTCCTCTCCCCTCTGGCTCGACCCTAGGTTTCCCGAAGCAGAGTCTCCGATACGACGTACGCCAGACGAATTTATTGATTGGTACAGCGGTGAAAACTGCTCAAGCTGGGTGCCTCCGGAGAGGGACCCAGAACAAAGAAATCCCTGGGCAATTATACCCTTACAATTTAAATTCCCCTCCCCTCAGGAGACAGTTCAGACCAATGGTAGTACTAGGGTCTGGGGTCTTCCCATTCTTCATTGGGTCCCTTCGTTGTCTCTAGGTGGGCCGATTCTTCTCTTATCTCTCAGGTTGCAGCTTCTGCTAAGGTTGAAGCCTCCTTATCTTTCTGGTTTGCACCGGTTTTGGGGGCCTTCCTTCATGCAGCCAAGTAAAAGTTCAGTGCATGGTCAGTGGATCTGGGTGAAAGTTCACAGCTTGCGGCCTCAGGCTTCAAGAAGCCTTGATACTAATGCTAAAGTGACTACTACAACACACACATTCTAAAGGTATGCTGATCAAACAAATTAACAGGCTGAAAAATAACCCCAATAGTTGATAGAAGGCATTTAGACTGCCATCGATTGCACAGTTTGCACCACAGCAATAAGAGGCTGAGTCTTCCTTTACAGGGTGCCTTTGGAAGGAGAAAGCAGTGGCTGGGTAAACAGGGTGCTAGGAATATTGTAGCAACATCAGCTATTTTAAGAACTCCGTTATAGTTAGGAATGACATATAGCAAACCCTACATTAAGTCCCTAGGAAAAGGAACAATTAAAAACGCTCTCTTAAACCTGTCTGTAAACACAGGAGGGAGTTTGATCTGAAGAACTGAAAGGAATCTCAGAAGAATAATAAGAAAAGAATGTGATTAATCTGGGTGAATACCTGTAAGAATTATAGTCTATAAAGCACTCAGGAAATAAATTAATACGAATCCTAGGACAAGTAATAATGCCATAGCTGGAACACAAAGACATTTCTTTCATCCAGAACACAGATCTGCCTGCCAGTTAACTGTATGGGAAATCTGAAAGTAAAGTAATCTGTACACAAATACTGTGGAGATTAGTATAAAACCAGCAATATGTTACAAGGGACTGTATACAGCCAGCATATCAGAGATGTGATCTTACCTTGGTGGCAAAATGTGAAAGACTGTAGCAAGGTGAATAGCATGTAACCAGAGCAAAATTATATAAAGGGAATTCGGACCAGATGTGGATGGATTTTATGCCAGTGAAAACCCAAAGCATTCTGGCTAGTCATTTAGGACTTCAGGTTTAGTGTATCTAATCCTAGCCAGACTAGAGGAGTGCTCATTACCATTACATGGTGGTGTGCTGAGGGGCAGGGCATGAAGGGGAACATCATCCAGAACCGATCCCTAATGCTGTACTTTTGAGAAGGCAGCACTGGAGGTGAGATGCTCCACCCTTCTCCCAGGTATCAAAATAAAAGGCAGTGGACGAAGAGGGGGGCAGCAACCCAGTATGGCAGATGGAGGGGACCTGCACCCCATGCAAACAGGGAACGCTAAGCTTAGCCACAAAGGTCTCACAACGAGCAGGGCAGCTGCTGTCTCATGGCAGCAGTACATAAAACTGCCTTTGCTGCTCCTTATCCATTTCCACTGGGTGGGCTTGGTTTCCAGACTCCATTAATCATTCTGTTTTGCAAACCTTTAACCTTCACATATTAAAACACACACGCATGCACACACACAGACACAAAACTGAAACATGTACTGGAATTGGGAATGACAGATTTGTGTGCCTTGAGGAAGCACCTAATTCAGACGCCTTTCAAGGGACAGCTCTTGATTTATATAATTACACAGACTCCCCAGGAGAGCTGCAATCTAGCTCTTCAAGGAAGGGGCCTGGGAGACAGGAGATGTGGACTGCTTTTCCTTCTCTCTCACTGATTCACAGAGCCATCCTGAAAAACTCACTTGTTCTTGTAACGCCTCAGTTTACTGTTGGCACCACTGTGGCATCACTGTGAACTGCTACATAGTTCATAATAATTACAAAAGGGGCATTATGAAGTCACTCAGCTCGGGGGCTGAAGCTTGCAAACTGCTGTCAGCCTCTGACTGTGACAGTAGTGCTCTTGTGCCGGGTACCATCCAGCTACAACGCACCTACGCTGAGGAGTCTGTGAAATAAGACACACACATAGGAAAATGCATGAAGAGATGCAGTTTGTCCATGTCAGCATGGCAAGCCAGTGGCACACACAGGAATGGAGCTGTTGCTTCTATGTCTTGACTAGTTACCCTGCTTTTGAAAGGCAAAGGATTACTCCCTGAGTACTCCAGATGAGTGGCTTGCACAGTACTAATGCTCCAGTTTCAGTGAACTGTTCTCTGATCTACTTGTGCTGCTCTTAGGCCATACGACCCCGTTGCAGCCCCATGGAGCCAGATTCACCTCCAGCACCACAATTTTTTAAGCTGGATCAGGAGACCAATCTGGTTCTGATCAAGGTCCTGCAAACAGCTGGGTCAGCACAAGCGAGAGCTGGCACTGGGCTCAGGGCAGAGTGACTGGCACTGTCACCAAAGTATCATCTAATCAAAGCATGGCCTGTTAGGGCCCACATCAGATGCCTTGGCATTGCTCAGAACAAAGCCAGAGCATATAAATGACTCAGTGTGGAGATGTTAATGGGATCACTACCACACAGAGAAGGGAATCCTGCAACAGTTAAGTGCCACATTAGCACACTCGGCATGGGCCATTAGCCACCTTTCTCCACCGTTCACTACTTGCCCCTTCTCAGCCCAAATGTTTGTTCTATCAGAAGGCACAAAAGGGACGCGAAACCTAAAGTTTCTCAGTTTGAACTAAGACTAGTACTTAACTTCAGCTGTGCGTGTGCTCTGTAAAGAGCTGCAGGCTTTTAGGTCTTTATTGTTCTAAACAAAAGCTTTCTGGTGGTGGTGTTCTTCATTATACATTGGGAAACATCAGCTGTTGGAGAAGGAGAAACTCTGAGCAAGTCACAAGCCATCTCTAGGTCTTAGTTTTCCATCAGTGAACTTGGTATCCATTTGGAGGAGGGCTGTCGGGCTTAGTTTGTTAGCCAATGGAGAGATGATTGCGTAGTATCACCTTTGCTTCGCAAGTTATGCTGATCAGCTGAGCTGTAGCGACTGTACGAGTTCCTAACCTGGTTAAAGTGCTTTTGTGTTTGTGACCTTCCTGGCACCAGCATGTTTTTCAGAGTGGAGAGAATGGGGAGATATTTCAATTATATATTGCAATTTTATATTGTATATTGCAAGCATTTTATTAAGCATTCAGTTTTGGGAAGGATGGGGTGATGAGGCTATGAGAGAAGAAGACTCAGTGAAGCACAAAGCCAAGGGTCCCCACATGGCTGCATGGCCTCCATCTGCTAAGCAGAGGCAGGCAGTGAGACGTGGAGTGCTGCTTCTGAAGTGGGAACTGGGAAGGAACCATGCCGCAGGGCTGGGCACAGGACTGGCTGCAGGGAGTAGATTACTAAAAAGGTGGCAGCTTGGCAGTGTTATAATAACCACTCCGACTTTGTTTCAGAAACTTGATGCTTGAGGGACCTGCACCCCCTGTATCCCCTATTCCCAGAAGTCTGTCTCCGGACACTGTCGTCAACCTCAGAGTTCATTTCCTGGTTAAACAAACAGCAATTAAATAACACAAGTCAGGCAACGCCTAGAGACACTGTCTCAAACTCGCCCTAGACAGGCCATGTGACACTGGGGTCCCTCTGTTTTGTCTCTTGGCTAAGACATATTAATCGTAAGAGGAATTACAGAGTGCGACAATGTGTGTGTGCAAAGGGAAAGTGGGCCTGGCCTGCTGGGGAGATGCACTCTGCTTCTTGGCACTGCAGAGCCACAGAGGACGTGCTGGGCAGCCAGCATTGGGCCAGGTGACCCAGAAGGAAACACACCCCCTTTCATTTGCTCTGCTATGCCTGTGTAGAGAAAATGAGAGAGAATAGAAAACTCAGTGCCTCTAGTGTGTTCCTACAGCAGTTGGGACAACCAGGAGAGGCACATCATGATCTTCAAGAGGTGTTCACAAAGTGGAACCAGGGGGAAAGGGGCAATCAAATATTTGTTCCCAGCAAGAAAGTGAAACAAAGCAAAAAATGTGAGATCTTTCTAGTGCACTCTAAACTGTAGTGTAGCTCTCCAAAAGTAAGTGATTCAAAGCATGCTCTTTGGCACCCATCAGTTAAAAGGAACAAAGCACTAGGGGACGTACCCTCAGACTCCTGGTGCTAAAGGAGAGACGGATGACACATCTGAGACTGATGAATAGTTCACTCGCTGTATTTCCTTTGGCTCTTGCAATCTTCAGATGCCCCCCCAGTAAAAGTACACAGAAATAAACTAAGGATGAAAAAAAGGTCACTGTGACACTGTTCATTTTCTATACATAAAGCCTCATTCATTTAACCCATCATCATCAGGGTTCAAGGACTTTTTCACTCGTATTCACTATTGATCCTCCTCCTTGGGGTCCATCACCCCCAGGGTGAAAACTCACAGAGCAGCAAGGGATCTTTAGTCTCCTCATAGAAACAGAAGCTTTTCCTTTGCTCATGTGTACAGTCAATACTGACATCTATTTGCAACATGCTTTGACTGGCTCTTGGTTCCTCTAAAATAGGCAGTGGTGAATTCACTTGTTGGCGCTTGAATTCCTTGCTTTTATAATGAATACCTAAAGTTATTAAAACCAGAAGAATCTTAAAAATATAACTTCTGTTCCATCACATATTCCTCTCTTAATTTATGGATGTTGGGCAGTGAAATTCCTTCAATTATGTTTCAGTTGACCTTGCTACTGGGTTTTTTACACTCCAAGTATCCACATGACTGAATTTCAGCTTCCAGCACTTCAGGGAATGTTTCATTCTTTCCTATACTGTTTGCAGCTTACTGCAGGCAGAATGAACCAGAAACTTTGGGAGGGGAAGAAAATCCTGAAATCCAGAAGTCAATTCCTCTATAGATACAAAAAGTGGCAGATGGTGCACTGTGATGATGCAATGGGACTTTGAGCAACACAGATACTTCTATCGTGTGCCAGAACACCTGCATCCCAAGGGAACGCTAATGAAGAAGAGAGACATAGTAAAAAGCCTATAATGCATTTAGCTTGAACTGGCTTAGACATTTTTTACTGCTCAGATCTGCTATGTAAATCCCGATTGCATATCTGATCTATCAAGTGTGATTTGGGCAGTCAGCATTTGTGAGAAGCTGAATTTGGATTTGGGGTCCTATCAATACTTTTTATGAGGAGTCCCAATTAAGCTTCATGTTCACTGACCCCTAGCAGCTCCCTCATGCAGAATTTTGGAGGCAAAATAGCCACAAACTTCCCACCGAGGGACTGCATCATATCTCAGCAAGTCCCAGTCTATCCTGAGTAGGCTTGCAGAAGCAGCATCTGTAAGCAATGGGTTTCCAGCATACCCGGTCTGGCAAACAATGTCGTGAGGTCTTGCTGCTGAACTGTCTCCCCTGAGTCTACTTTAGGGCTGCTGAGGGCTGCTGAGGGCTGCTTTTCTTTACTACTACTAGACTACTGTTCTAGTTCCCTACTTCACCACTGCTAAATAAGTAACTTTTCCCAGTAGATTCCTTTCAGTAAATATTTCTATGCTTTGGTAATTTCTTACCATAAGGATGAGTCATGAAATAGGAGCAAAATACTCTAACTATCCACTTGCACCTCAGAGCCATACACTTTGCTTCTTTCACTGTTTTCTGTGTCTTCTGAGATGCCTACCAGTTAAGTAGATGCCACTGAGATTTCAAACAATGCTGTCTGCTGGAGTACTGAACTGTTTGCTTTCTGGAGACATTTATGGCCATTTAGCTTAGACATTTTGTTTAGCATGCAATAAAGCCCTTTGCCACATTTGCTTCCACAGGTCTCACAGCAGTCAGAACAGTTTGGAATATGACCATTTTGATAAAGAACTCCCTTTTCCATGTAATTAAGAGTACTAAACACATGGTATGAGCCTCCACAGCCATGAAGCTAGCCTATTCAAAGCTAAGCACTTTCTGCTTCTCTGACAAATTTTGGACCTGTAAAAATCAACAGAAAATTTTTCTCCTTCTTCAATAAGAACATGTTTTTCAAACTTGACATCTGCCTTAGCAGCTATTATATTGTACAATATTACTAGTATTTGAATTGCAGAAACACCCTGTCCTAGAAAGGACTCCAGGATGCCAGGCACTGAACAACAAAGAATAAAAGCCTGGTCACTACTTTTACTGAAGGAATATGTCAGTTCAAAGTGCTCTCTAACACTGCTTTACGTCTTGGAATGAGACATCTCTTAATTGTCTCTGGTTTTTGCTGTTGACAGAAAGAAGGCCAGTCCAGAGCTTACCTCATTGCCCAGGAGCTGATGTCTTCAGAAAAAGTGTGAGTTCATTGTCACAACCTATCTGTCGCCCTCCTAAAACTGAAGCTATGCAATCCACCCTTCAGCATTGGTTTGATGGCAATTAATAAAAGTTTGTCTCTTTCCCCAGATACGTGGAGATGCTCCAGCTGTTATGTATGGTAAGTAAATAATTTAATCACTGAAACCTAATTGCCCTTTTACTTAGCTGCAATTTAGAAGACATAAAAGCATTGAAGAAATGGAGGTGAATTTGAGGAGGAATGGCTTACTGTGAACCATTGCAAAGGAATATGTCTGCCACTAATCTGCCTTTGCTACAGATCCTCAAATCTAGCATTTGTCATTCACAGGGAAAAGTGTTGGCCAACAGTGCTTGCTGGGGCTCTGAGACTGGTGTAAGATGCAGAATAAGCCTAGTGCAGAGAAGGAGATGGTGATAAAGAGGGGTGAACCCTCTCTCTTCAGAGAGAGGCAAATAGGAGCAGAGCTATGAGGCATGGGGATTTGGTTTGAATGGATTCACTCTGCTTCCTTTTAAGCTTCTTTTTTCTGATAATGCAATATCATATCAGTAATATCCAGCGTGGCCTGGATATCCACACTGTGACACAGGTAGTCACCATGGGCAAAATACAGACTCTGGTGTCAGAAACTTGTGAGGGAACACACACAAAGAATCACTTGTAGTGCCTGATAGAGAGCTCTTGCATGGTATAAACCCACTGGAGGCTTTGTCCCAGAAGACTTTGTGTCTTTCTAACAGAGCTGCCACTGCTTCCCTGGAGACTGGTACATATCTTTCTTAGCTGTTAGTTGCAAGGCAGTAGGGAATAATAGCCACCATACAAAGCACGCCCACTGCTGCTTGGAAAGAAATTCCCTGAGAAGGTAAAAAGTAGCCCCAGGTTGTCCTTGGAGGACACCCCAACCTTAGCTGTGGACAGGAACTCTGATGGAGAGAGAAGTAATAAGGTCAGCATCGTATTGCTGCCTGCTCATTGTGCCTCTCAAGCAAGCTGCCAAAGCTTAAGAGCCTTCTCAGGCTTGGGCAGCAGAGGCAGGAGAGCAGCCTTAAATGTGACAAACACCTTGCAGACAATTACATTTCAACAAATCAGAAACTGCCAAGCTGGTGAGCTGGGAACAAAGCACTTTAAGGGACATAGCTGCTTAGCTGGAGTCTACCAATATTTTGATAAATTGGTGATAACCTGCCTAGCCATTTGCCTCATCTATCCTGTCTTTCCTCTGATTTCTGCACAGCCAAACACATTATTTGACACTAGTGAGACACAGTTGTAGTTATCCATTGTCCTCTGGGGAAGCCAGGGTGGTTTCTTCACCTGTGGACTACAGCGCTTCTGATCATTAAGAATACCCACAGAACTCCTTACTGAAATTAAGATTTCCAAAAGTATCATCAAGAAAAAAAAGAGAAAAGCCTCTGCCAGCTTCTACATCAAAACAGAAGAGAAATACACACACAGGAAATTACCATGCACAGAGAGTATCAGCCACTCTGCATCTTCATTAGATGCATCCAAATAAAACATTCTTAATGTATTTAATTTTCCATTTCCAAGTACATTTGTACTTTGGTACATTATGGACAGCATGTAAATGCAGGACTGAACTAGCGTGCGTGTACAGTGCACTGTATTTAGTGGAGGTGCCTAGGAGAGGCTTCTTCTTTGCATTATATCCTAGCATTTTCCGAATACCTGTAGGAGCTAAAAGTGGCTCACTAACATGGCCTGAAAAATCTTTAATATATAGATCCAAATCTTGCAATGCACTTCAGTGCCTTTAGCCACAGCATGAATGGCTGCACACCCTCATGGCTGCTATAGCATCACGTTACTGTCAGGCTGCCTTGCCTATGCTGTTGCTGGGCCAGGAAAGGGATGCTTCAGGACTTTCCCAGTCCCTTCAGAACCTACTTTGCCCTTTTCTCCTTCCTCTGGTAAATCCCCGTGTGGTGAATTTGGCTCTGAGGCTATGTGTGTAAACGAGCAATTTATGCATTTTCACAATAATCCTATTTTCTGCCTGTAGAAATCATTTGGAAGGAACAGGAAATGTCATGTTTGCTCTCTCTTCCGAGTTGACAACTTTAACATGGGACAGGGATTCTGGTTTATATCTTTGCTAAAATTTTTTAGTTTAGAAACACGTATGGATGCAAGTGCATGCTGCTCCCCCCCCAGCTGAATGGACTCCAAACTGTTGGTAATCCCTAATAAAAAGAATCTTCATAAAAATTACAGCACATAGTTAGGGAAAAACTCTGCTTGATTGCTAATTTTATCTGTTGCAGTGCTCCAGAGTTGGTTCAACGATATGCGGGAATGAAAACAGAGAGTTTTCCTGGCTTGACTCAAAAATGTAAATACTCCCTGCTCGCCTGTTGGGGAACTCAGACACTTTCTAAGCATAAATGTTTATTACAGAAAATAAGTAGCATTACCTGGAGCTTGGCCTGCCAGTCCTGGAATTAAGGTTTTAAGACATGAGGGAAATTGGTTCTGTTTTAATCATATTTAATCATTAGGTTTGGATCAGCTGGTTAATTTGTCAGGAAAAAGATACCAGTAATAGCACTCCTATGACTGGGCAAGTTCTTCTATTTCTGTCAGCCATCAATTTTAATTGGAAGCATTTGTTTGGTTTTTATATATGTTTCAGTCCTGTAATGGAATATTCCACTGAATCCTATTTTGCTGGGATTTTGTTTCCCTGCCTACCCATCCTACTGGACTAGAGGGATCTTATAAGTGTTTTGCATATGCTCATTATTTCCTTAATTATGAAAGTCAGAGCACCAAAAGAGGAGTTCAAATTTCAAATTAGAGATAGGCCTAAAGTAAACCCTTGAATGAATGCATTGGTTTGCAAAGTTAAGCCACTTACAGGTTGTGAAATGTCAGAATCACTGTAACCATGCACTCTTCACTTTCCCTGTCCCAGTTCCCATTTTCTCAAGTTAGAAAGTTCAGAAAGATCTGCATCAATTTTAGGATGAGATTTTGGGTGCACAGTTTTGATTAATGATTTTCTTCTGCAGTGGAAAAGTATCCTTCTTGCCCCATCACCAAATGCATACACTCCTTTAGCGGCTACTGGAGGCTTTTTTCAGCAGACTCAACAAGCAAGTTTCTCAAATAAGATTTAATTGTTTCCATGAGTTGGCTTTCTAAGTAGTCAGGATGTATGAACATCACCTGGGTTAGAGACTGAGGGAGAAGAGAGGAACAGCCAGTCTGTTTTCACACTTGACTGCTAGTTCAGGCACTCCTTAGTTTAGAAGAGATCAAAAATCTTTATGGGAACAGGATCAGAGGGTTCATTTCTGTGTTTTATCAGGTGCCTATAGCCCTAGCATACCCCATCTCTGCTGCTATAGGCTGATGTCTGCATGACAGCTACCATACTGCAGTGGCATTCAGAAATGATCTGCAGGTTTCTCTGTTGCAATCATATTCAATCTAGAAAGCCACAGTCAGTCCCAGCACTGTTACCTTTCCCACCCCAACTACTGTTGAATATTTATATTCACCTGTTGCCCAGTGTATTATTCTGGAAGTCTAGAGAAGCCATTACCAATTTTACAACATGTAAGTTCCTCAGACTACAGGGATATTATTGCCTAACTGAGGCTTTTCAATACTGTCATAGTGGAAAAAGTTACAATGAACTAATTACTCCTTTTTGCACATTTGAATAGCAAATATGCTATTCAAACTAATTACTCCTTTTTGTATATTTGAATAGCAAATAGCAAATAGCAAAAATTAGGAACATCAGTAAAAAATTGTGCTTCGCTGTGCACTCGCTGTTGACACAGGTCCCACTGGCAAATGTCACGAGCAACTGCCAGTGACCACAGAGTCACCAAGCTGCCCTCAAGGTACAACACCCCATTCATGCCCAGTTAGGACCAAAGGCTTCCTCAACAGCCTATCCCAGCTCAGGCAAACATATGTCTCTGTTCCCCATCACCAACTTTCTCAAGAAAACAGTTTCTAAATGCTCATCTTCAAGTCTCAAGCCTCATCTGCTTATATAAACCCACACGTTGGTAAGAAAGGCAAGGAACTAAGCCACACCCTAGCTGCTTTCAGAAAGGAAAAAAAAAGCTTTTTTAAAGCCTGCAGCAGGAGCAGTTTCCCATCTTATTTCCAGGCTTGGCTGGAGCTGCTATTCATTCAGCATAACAGAATCTGTTTGGCCTTTCAGCGGAGACTTTAATAAATTGATTGATTGCCAAAACGATGACATTTCCATACACCCACTCTGCTATTGAACTGAAAGAGTGGAAACATTGTGTTAGCTCACAAACTTGGTATCAGTTGGTGTGGTAGTAGTGATAATAATCTAAAGGATTAGCTGTTATTTGCCCTACTCAAAGGTAATGCAATTCTCTGGAGCAGGGAGTTAAGAACTCATTCTGGACTGAGCAGATGGGACTGGCAGGGCCTTGCAGTCCAAGTCCCTGATCTCTTGGTACTCACCATTTAGTTTTACAAAGTTGATTAGTCTTTGCATTTCCTTCAGGATCATTTAATCCTCAAACTTTGTCATTCTTTTCTCCTATGTTTCTTCCCCAGTAATGCAGGCTGCACTTGTCATCTTTTTCTTAGTGCTTGCTCCAGAACAAAAATGCTGCAGGTTGCTTTCTCAGCCTAATGTTTCACATACCACCTTCGAGGACCAAGAGTCTGGTTTATTTGCTTCCCTTCAGCCAGTCTGTTTCAAATGACTTTACTAGATGTACACAAATCAAACTTAGTGTGACTCAGACTGCCTCAGGATCCCAATCTGTATGGGATCAAGCATTTGCTTGATAGTGCACCATGTATGTTCACATTTATTTTCTCTTTGGCTTTTGTACATAAAATCACCTTTTTTGTGCATAAAACCCTTTGAAGTCATTATTACTTCCCTCTGAGGCATTTACTGAATTAAGGTACCTGAAAGGACAGCTCTGCACTGAAAAAACACCAGCCCCAACACCTCCCTGTTCAAAAAACAGGATCCTGTTTCCTGGTTTGCATTTTCCTCAGAACAATGGGCCACAATTTTAGAAACACCAAGACCCAGATTTATGCTTTCTCAGCATTTGAAGATATGGATATGAATATGATATGAATACATATAACATGTGCTGCTTCTCCAGCCTTTGGAGTAGTTTGGGATCCAACCCTGCACTGGGCATCCCAAGACTTCTGACTGCAAAATAAATCTTAGGAAATAAAAAAGAACAAAATCATCTTAGTGCTCAAGTCACTAACTCAAAGGTACCTAAATGCAGATTACCATGAAGTCAGGCTCACTGGTTAAACTCTACTTTCAGAATTCTTGTAGGCAGCATGTTCTCAAGAACAAAAAATAAACATCTGATGTAGGAGCCACTATTACATGATAGACAAAACAGAACTCCATCTTTCTAATTATTTCCACTTCCAGTGAATGATTGGCTGAGCCTTTTTTACTACTGTAAATTTCTTGGATGATGTTCAAAGTTCTGCTGGACCACTCAAGTCATTACTTTCCTAATTAGTGAATGGAACATGCTGGCTAAATGAACAGCTAGCTGGCTGTTAGACCCTCTGAAGCTCTTATAAAAGCCTAAAGATGCACTGTCACAAAAGAATAGCCTGCCTTCATTTACAGCAGGCTGGTTTTTTTCTCGTTTATTTATTCATTGTTGTCTTCATCAACAGTGGGAAAATAGCTATGTATTGGCCAGGGAGCTTCTGCAATGGGAATGTTGAGCCAAAATAGCTTTCAGATAATCTGTATATCTCTTAAAAGGAGAGGGAAGTCACACTAGCACATTTGGCATCAGGACAATTGCCTAGTAACAAGCCCCACCGATACAGTATTTGCAATGCACACTGTACAGCTTGCCAGTTCTGAAACTCATTTGCAGTGTTTTGGATGAATGTGTGTATTTGATTGCAAGTGAGTGTGTGTTGAGGTCAGGGTTCCTGACCTAGATTGTACCCTGCAATGGCAGGATAAGAGACTAATTGTGTCTGCTGCGATAGTATTTTCTGCTGTTCATCTGGCATTGTTTCTGCTGAGCTCAGTAATGAGAAATTTGGGAAGATCACTGCTCAGTGCAGATCAAGGGTCACTCACTCTGCTACAGGAGATGTGCCACTTTTTAATTCAGGGGTGACACTTTCACTTTCATCACTAGGAGAGAGGCTGCTGGCCATAGTGAAGATACCTCCAAGAACCACCCATGAGTCAGACTTGGCTCACTGCATACTGTACAGCATCTCATGCCTGCATTCAGCTTTAATATGGATACTCTCTTCTCCCCCTTTGAACTCTTCACCCTCCCCTCAGGTGTAATGCCTAGATGTCCAAAAGAGTCTTGGATCCTGCAATATGCAGTGTCTGTTGAATCCACCTTCATTTTAGAAGTGAAAGTGGTTGTAAAAGCCTGCACCATTTTATGCAATCAGTGTAGACTTCAGTTGTATAAAGTCTGGGCTGCAGTAAGATTTCCTGTTGTCCTCCCTGGCCCACTCACAAAGGGTCAAGTATGCTTACTTCCCAATATTATCAGTTCATTAAAATATCAGCTTGACTTGGGAAGCAATTACAATTCTACATATACATGCAAAATGATTTTTGGATGCATGTATGTTTCATTATTTATTGAAAAGTATAGAAGTCCGGATGCCAGGTGGGAGTTGTGGCGTGAGCAAGGTAAATATGCTGTGTGCAGACACGATTTCTGCAGCTGAAGTGCCAGTATCCCCACCTGGGGACTGAGGCAGAAAAATGGCCATTGTTTTTCCCTAATGGAAACTCACACATCTTCCCAGCCTGAATTCTCCTTGAAAATTGTAGAAATACCCTAGGTGAATTTATTCACCCATCAGGCCTTTCCTGTTCTTTAACACAGAGTAGAGGTATAAGCAGGGAACCTAATTCAGCCATGACAGCATTAGAGATCAGACCTTTGGCTGGTATAAATTTATATAGCTTTTCTCTGGCAGGTGACTGCAAGAACAGCAGATGATTAGCTTCTTCAAAGCACTGCATCAGACTCCTTTGGAGTTAAGATTTTTTTCCCTCATTATCAACATCATGAAGATACTTCAGAATCTGGGAAGCAGTTGAGCTCTTTTCTGCTTTGTGCATTATTGCAGGTAGAAGCTTCCTTCCTTCCAGTGAGACGATGCAACAAAGAACAGGTAGAGACTTTGCTTCAGCATCCAAGATCTGGAACATCCTACTTAGACTGCAGGCATTCAGAGCTTTTCTAATCCAGCCACAGAGTCTAGCAATTTGGTCCTTCTAGTATAACGTGCACTTTTTGGTCACAGAAATACTTTTCAGATATTTCTCTTGAACTGTTAAAGTGTGGCTTTGCTCTGCAACCACCATCTTCTACTAGAAATTCACAATTTCTGGCTCAAATGCAGGCCTGATGCTGGGAACACAGTGCTGAGAGCCAGTGAGAAGGAACCTCCATTCTCACCTGCAGAGCAACTGCCGGTCAAACTGTAGGACTATAAATTCCTGTTGGCAAAGCCAATATAATGATGTTGTACTCCCTTCTCCTTCTGTTCTCCTGCCATTGTAGTCTATAGGCAAGAACCAGGATTCCATTATGATTGGATTAGCGTCTTATACACCACTACTTTAGAAGATGAACAAATAACAACAGAAAACCAAGGAGATGTAGCAACTGATCAGCATTTCTTGAACGATTTGAAAAGGTTTTCTTTCAAATAAAGCTATCTGTTTAGCTATACCTTTAAGTCAAAATCTTGACTTTCTCTCCTCCAGTCTACTCACCTTTCTAATCTACATAGTTGCTTTCAGCCTATTGCAGGTGGCAGAACCATCAGCTTTTTACAGTGAAGGTAGAGACTGATTTCAGTCCTATCATCTCTTAACTACCCCTACTAGACTGGTTGCAGTAGTCCCTGGTTCTGCAGGGATCCACGGGCCATTGGATGAACTGATCTAACTTGGCCTATTCTGTTATACACAGAAAAAGCAAACAGATATTCTGGATCCAGACTGAATTACTGTACCCTGGATTATTTTCAAGTAGAAGTTAAAGAAGAGAAATCACTCAACATAGCAAATATATATATATATACAGGCAGTTTTTTCTCCTGAGTAAACTACTTGCCAGAAGCAGTGGTTTAGCTGACAAGAGATTAGTTTTCTTTCCTTTCACTAGGGTCCTGCAAGGTTAAATGTTCTCAGGCTACTAAAGGCTAACTGGCAGCAGGGCTGAAATGCAGAAAGGACCACAATATGTATGGGATGTATCCACCTTGCAAAATGGCTGTTGATATGCATACAGGATTGCTACAATTGATTTTTGCAGCTGGCCTCCAAAGCATATTCCGCCCCATATTGGAGAGATTTTATACACAACCTCACCATTTCTGCATCTGCTCACAAAATCCTGGAAGCAAAACCCAGAACTAACTCTTGTCCCATTAACTACCCCTTTTGCCTTTGGATTAGAATATCACATTTCACATAGATGTTGAATCCTGCAGAGAACTTTCTTGCTAAGTGCGCTGCCAAAAACCTCTGGCTGCTGGCATTGCTGACTCCTTTGAAAGAGTACCTGGAGATAACTACCTGCTACAAAGGTTTCCAGGTTGCTGATCCCAGCTAAATTGGACTACCTTTCTGTAGCCCTGAACCAGGTACCTAAATCTTTTTTTTCCAGAACTCTCCTGTAATCACTATTTCCTCTTAGTATTGGCAGGCACTGCCAGCATCTCTAAAGCATCTCATATCCCAGCACCCTACAGTGAGCCTCATCACCTCACAGAGGGTATCAGATTCTGCTCCAAGAGCCAAGCATGTGACAGTTAGGCAGTGCTCCACACAAACCGTAAGATCTTGTTGAAACTAACCCCACATTCCTCCTCGTCTTATGCCCTTATAACAGGCTCCAGGTTACAGTCCCCATTTCCAGTAGAGAACAGAAGTTCTTCAGAGGCATTCTTGGGGAAAAAATGTAACTTGTGTGTGTTAGTGATGTGCACAAACAAAAGAAGAAAAAAAAACCCAACCATCCTTTGTGGCTGTGGGTTTTGATCCTCTTTGTTTCACTTAATTATTTGTAGGGTTTATTTCAGGGATATTAGGGATTTGGCCATTGGATGGCTGTAAAGGGCTTATTTATGGGTGCCCAAAATGTAATGAAAAGTTTTATGTTTCAAAAATGTATTTTTATAGCACAGTTGCCAACCTTCTATGTAACCTAGCCACCTTGGGTTATGCTTTCACATGCACACACAAACAGTGGTGCAGGTATAGGCATAAGACAGGAGTGAGATCTGTAGGCTCATATTCCCCTGGGTGAAACTGAGCTCTGTGGCCATCATGCCACAGCCTTGAACCGAACAACTTCAGTTCATGCTTCTGTTCTAAGAAAGTTTTGACCCAGCAGTGAATTAGATGGACTCAGTGTTTGGTACCTTCTGTGTGGAGACATGGGGCTTGGGTGTGACAGACCTAGAGTCCTTCAGGTGCCATGATTGATTAGAGTTAGTGAGACTGCAAAAGCACTTTGCATTTGATTAATGGCTTCCCAGGCACTCAGCATTTTCAATAGTGACATAATTATTTTTTAAATGGATGTTTATAGTGATTACTGTTATACTGCAAGTTTTTTATTAATCATTAGGAAGCTGGCTATCCAGGCAACTGGAATTAAATAATTTGTCTGAGAATTCATTATAATCAAAGGGGCAGGCAATTAATGACTAATTAAATCCACTGAGATGCTGTGGGAAAGGAGTGTTAATCTTGTTGCTCAGCTATGGTGGAAAGTGGACAGATACAGAGCTGTTCAATGTTAATTTGGAAAAGATGACATTTCTATAACATAATAGGTTACTTAAGCACATCAGTAGTGAACTTACTACAGCTATTCACTTCCCCAGGCACAATAAGCTGAGAGAACCCTTTGGATTCTTTCCCTTTCCCCAGTCTGGATTAATTACGATGACTGAGGACTTTGAAAGGTTGCAGATTCCTTTGAGTTAGGAAAAGCATCCAGAAGACAGATTGACTGGCTTAGTTGGTTGGAAAGCCTCTGCAGTGTACACTGGCTGAAATATGTAGTTAGATAGGCTCACTCACACACCAGAAAAAACAGGAGCTGGAATAGCACAACACTGGGATTATTTGTGGTACTGGCGCAGGACACGTTGTGGAAATCAGACCCAGATAGTTAGGAAACACAAGAATACTCTTTCAGAAATTTCTATGATCTTGTTTTCTCCAGGATATAGTTAGTCAAAAAGAAAATTGTCATCATGATCTTTTTTTTACCTAGTTCTAGGGGCTTTTCAGAAAACAAATGCTTCATCTGCAATAGTTGCTAAAAAAACATACTGTACATGTGACTTTCCTTTTGGCTAGTATCTATTAGATATTCCAGTCATTTCAGTTCATAGTGAGCCAGTGTGTACATTGCTGTTGACAGTGTTACAACAGAAAAGCCAGGAATTAATCTGAGGAGACTAAAAACTGTTCTTGCCTGGAGTCAGTTCCTACTGGTGAGGAGAGAGGAGTTTTGAAGTTCTTTGCCCAGAGGCTCTCCTGCTTCTTATAGAACCTTTCAACAGGACCACAGTCATACCAACCAGATCCCCAGCATGCTGAAATCAATACAGCTACCTTGATTTAATCAAACTAAAGTGGACTATCTAATGTAAAATATGGATCCCCAGTGAAACATACTCTGTTGAGTTGCTTATACCTGGACATAGCAAGTTTCATGGAAATCAATTCTTTGAGACTCCTCCTTAATTACTCCATGTACTTATAAAACTTAACTAGACAGAAGCCAGAGTCATGAGAAATGCCGTGGTAAATCCCAGTACGGCCCAGGGAGGTTCATAAGATTGCCCCTGAAAGTTCAGGGAACAGAATTTGACTTTTTGGCAATAGGTTGCATGATCACTAGATCCTGACAGAGGAAGATATTCATTCCATCCTGGTTCAGGGCCGGATAGAAACAGCTTGGCATCTTTGAATGAGCTGTGCGACCTTAGAGGTTTCTTTTTATCAAGCCCCTGCTTCCTTTCACAGCACATTTGGCCACATCATGTACAGTGGGGTAGGAGGCCAGGAAATGGTCTCCGAGTGGAAAAATCTAGCTGCCATTTCTGTTAACTCATCCAGCAGAATCACCTTCTCAGCAATTGTTAAAGCAGCTGCATTTTTTTTTCTGATGAATTGGCTTCTATGGTGAGACAGAGAATGTTTTTAATATATCTTTGAAAAAACATTGGTTTTAATAATAACTCACTGTTTGCAGAGTAGCATGTGAAAAAATACATTCACAGCATGGATCTGGCCAGACTGGTCAGACACTAAAGCTTTCCTTCACACGAGCTCTTGGGCTAAAGCAGAGCTCAGTGCGAACCTGCTGGAAGAACAGCTCCTGCCTGCTGTGATGGCCTTAGTCTGACAGGATGCAGCCAGGGCTTTCACGCCAGCTCTGCTGTGACTAGATGCCTGGGCTTCGTATGTGGTTATGAGCTACCTGACCCTTCATGAGATCACCAAAAGCCCCTTTTGGGACTTGTTTTTTTTCTCAGGATGCAGTGTTAGCGTATCTGTAACGTGTGGTAGATTCTGTCTTAAATCAAAGTTGGTTGTTCTCCTAGTAATCTTATATTCTAGTACGTCTTGTGGTCTGGACTACTGACCAGACCACAGTAGATCATGTCATATCAATATGGTCCCTCCTGGCTTCAAAGCCAGTGAATCTAAGTATATTCAGCTACAAAGCCCCCGTTCAAGTATTTTTAATGCTGAATTTAAAAACAATACCTGATTTGAGGTACTTGAATTACCTCAAAAAACCAGCATGTGTAGGCTGGCTAGCAATAAGAGAGAATGCTGCAGTCCCCTAGCCTTACCTTCACACACAAAAAAGAAAGGAAGGTCAGATAAGGACAGATAGTATTTTTGTAAGGAAGGAAGCTTTGCAATCTCCTAGTCTGCAGCTGCTGCAACAAAACGAGTCATCAGGAGCTTTCAAACCTCACAGTTAATGTGGCCTCTCTACTGAGCTGTTGTTTTGATTATTTACTCTGGTTTTCACTCTCACCCCTTTTTTCCTCATCTTCTGCAATAAAAACTCCATGTACTTCATGGCTTACTGGGATGCAGAAAAGGACTGGAAAAGGCACTCACAGAATTAGTTTCTAAACAATTGTATATGAATGTCCAGTTTGTGCTCTCATCACAAACTGGGATGCACTTAGGTTTCTAATTGTTCACTTATTTTCATAGAAAAACTGAGATTCAGATACTTTGCCCATGAAGACCTGACTAGCAGAAATGGGAAATTCAACAGTAAGAGTCCAACCTGTCCCTAATGGAGGAACACACAGTCATCTCCTTATAGGGAATACAGAGGAGAATTAAACCTGTAGCAGTTCTGCAGGACCATCCTCAGGCAAACACTGAATACTATACTAACACTTTTCAATTACTTGTACTTTTACCAATACTGAAGAAGCAGGTGCTGAAATCACACCCTTTTAATTTTATTGAATGAAGGCTGCTGGTTTTGAACACCAGATACTGCTATGAAGATAAACCATCTACTTACAGTGCCCTAGCTCCTGGAAAGGCAGCCAGAATCCCTGGGTCAGGAACCTGCCTCACTCCACTCAGCAGCAAAGCGTTAGTTATACCTCTGCACAGCATCAGCTTTCCTGCCTTCTTGTGTTGTGCGTTGCCTTGCATCCCATTGCCACAGTTTGCGTTCAGACCTCCACAAAGCCCAGGCAGCTTTAAAGGCCTGAGCTTCTCTAGCCACTGCCTGTGAAGAGGGGATGTGTCTGGCAGCAGCGGGCAGGGGAAACAGCAGTGGCTGGTAGGAACCTGGAAAGGGCCAGGGCACCACAGGGGCCAAAGTCTCTCGAGAGTATGCAGGTGCCAGCAAAGGCTCCTTTACAAGTCTGAAGCAAAGAAGATGGATTCTGTAGCAATCAGGCTTTGACCTGAAAACATTTCAGCATCCAGAGCTCTGGATGAAGGAGACTTTAAGCGATGTTTGGCACATAAAATATTTGCTGTCTGCTGTTGGGATGATTTTCTAATGCCCAGGGATCTAATACAAATTATCACTACAGTTTCAGACAGAGGCCTTATTCCTCACTTCCAAGTCAAAGCTGGGGAAACATTTTGCTATGCACTCTTAACAGGTACCCTATTATGCACCAGAGCTGGCTACATTTTAATACAGAGGAAATTACTCCTGTGCCCACATAATTTATAAATCACTTCGGGATCAAAACCATTTCTAAGATGAGGAAACAAGGTCTCCATCAGGTTTCATAGGGAAAATGATTTGTTCCATAGCTTAAATTTATAGCTTCTTCCTCTCTTTAAGTTCAGATTTGGAGACAAGTGTTGCAAATTTTAGCACAAGACAAGTAGACGTTGATGTTTTTCATGTCAAGCTGTTGGACCCAATGAAGTGACAGGAGAATCTCATCCTTCAGTTTTAAAAATTATGTTTCTGGTTAAGAAACACTATAAAAATGAGACAAAATACACCTAGAAAAGCAGGGAAAAAAGGCAAGGTAAATAAAAAGATACCAAACTCGTTGTATGCATAAGGGTCTGATGGCTTGGCCAGGTGAAATGTTCCATTTTGGGTTGACAGCATTGCGGGATTCAGCTGAAAGTGTGTATGAACTAATGGATAGAAGAAAACATATGCTATGATCTCCTTGCTATACTGAGCACACTCGATCACTATTGATGGCATATCTTATAATTCCTAGAAAGCACAGTTTAGGACCCAAGAAATTGTAACGATAATTGAGACTTTAAGTCTGTTTGCCTAATTTCTGTATTGTTGTTCACAGGATTTCTACGACGGTGTCTTGAAAGTGCTTGGAGAAGAAGATGAAAATGAACAGGAAGAAGTTAAACTCAAGCAGGGCTTAAGTGAACTCCCTGAAATTTATGAATTACACCAAGACATCCTGGGAGAACTGGAAGAAAGAGTCCTTAAATGGTAAGTATGGAATGGCATGGTTTGATGGTCTTAACATACCCTCCACAGCAGGTGGGTGAACTCCTCAGTGTTCCCTTGACCCCACTAGCAAGGAGGCTAGGATTCCAGCAGAGATGGAAGGAGTAGAACCTGAACTACTCTGGAAGATTTTGCATACAGGCAGAAAGGAAGTAAATGTAGAGGCTGTCAGGCTAAGAAAGCAAATACTGAAACATTTGTGCAGTGCACAGCCCATGACTCCAAAATGGCCCCATCAGTCAGTCTGAGGACAGCCTGCTTCATATGCATTATCCTCTGATGCCAGTTCATAGTCTTCACCAAGCAGCTTCACACTCATGGCCTGAAGGTCACAGACTCATGCCATGGGAGGCAGGAACAGCAGACATCAGAATTGATCCTGAAGAAGATCATCTGCTTACAGAAATCGACATAACAACTGCGTAGCTCTCAGATAAGGGACACCCCCTCGCTCCCAGCACCAAGGCAGGGCTCTGCACAGGCTAGGTTTCCAAGCCAAACAGACACTGTCAGCCTGCTGAGGGACTCCACCTAAGCCAAACATCCTCACAGGGTGAAGTCTTTCCGTGAGAGAATAAGACCATGCCTAGGACAGACAAAGCTCCAAAATTCATTCAGTTAAGGAGACCTCTGACTTAAGCCAGGCTGCCAGGCCCTAGTCTATCAAACTGCTGGAATAAGAATGTCTAAGAGAAATTACCTCTGCAGACCCAAGCTGACTAAGCCTACAGCAGCCAGCAGAGCCCCTGGCCTAGACTGAACTACTCTGGCTCTGACAGCTTATGATGGACCATGCAGCCCCACACCTCCACCCTGCTGAACTCCGGGAGGCAGTGGTCACTGACAGTGGCTGATCCTATCCCAGCACTGCCACTGAGCAATTAAGGAAGTCAATTAGGTCAGGAGAACTTTTCAGTAACAATCCTAAATGCAGGGCACAGGTCTCCTTGTCAGCCCTTGCACTTTCACGTCAAAGCATACAACAAGGAAAGGAAAGGCTAAAGGGAACTGTATATTGGTTCGTGTCCACCAAGGGACTGTTACAAATGGCAGGAAGACTTAAAAAATTTAATCAATAATTTATGATTTATACACTCATAACAAACAGAAGTGGTGTTTCCCGCTGGGATCTAAAATGACTTCTTGTGTCCTAAAGAAGTCACAGCCCACAGCATGCTGCCCATTCCCTAAGACAAAAGGGACACAACTGGAAATGCCCTAAGATTCTGTCCAGAAATACTCTTGTGGCACTGGGGAAAAAAGAGGGCTGTACTGCCAATGCTGCCAACACAACAGAATGACACATGGCATAGGGCTGCACTCATACAGGTTCCCAGGTCACCACCACCCTTGAATCTTCCAGTAAGTCCTTCCCTGTGCCTGTGCTCCCCCAGACACTCTGTTGCTCTGACATCCCCAGGAACTCATGTTCCTCTCTTAACCATGATTACCCTTTTGCAATCTCAGGTTTTGTCCCATTCTCTCATGGTACATGCTTTGCAAATATTTCAATACTGTGCAACTGGATGCTGAGACAGACGATGGTGGGGCAGTGCTGAGAAGGGGGCAATGAAGGAGAGCTGAAGACACGATGTTACAACTGAAGGCTTTATATGATCCCCCACAACCAGTGCTCCAGGCACTGCAACAGGTGGAAGGTCTGTCCAGAGAAGCAGAAGCTGTGTCCAGAAAGGAGACATTCTACCTGCTACAGACACACAGTGCTGCCATGGCAAAAGCAGAGACGAAGGATCAGGCCCTCCTGGTGCCCATTCTACAGCAGCCCGTTTTGTTGTCCAGTATGTCAGTGAAGCACTCCCTCTTTCCTGCCATTTAACCTAGGCTTTAGCTGCACAATGTCCTTAGCCACTGTGGGTCTAATACAATGAGAAAGAAGCATGGCTCTTCTTCTTTAATTTTTATTTATTTATTTATTTACTGCTTCTTTTCTTTCTTGTGGCCTTAGGGAGGAACACCAGAAGGTTGCTGATGTTTTTCTCTCCAGAAAATCAAGGCTGAATCACCACACAGCATACATTATGCAGTTTGATAGGAATTTGGCTTTGCTAGATGAAACCTGCCTTAAATATTCCCAACTGGCTACCACAATTCAGGAGTTTGAGGTAAGGCTCCCATGTTGTTTTACCTGCCCTAATGCATGGTTGTGCCACAGGGCTTACTCAAAGATATTTTTTCTGCAACTCCACCAGTGTTCACATAGAGTAGAATGGGAGAATAGCTCTCTTCACACATCCTGGTGCTAAAACTGAAGTGAGATGTTCACATGTGCATGATGCGTTTCTGTTTCTGTCTGTGTCCGTTGCCCACACACCCCTGTGTGTGCATACAGAATGTATGTTTGTGCATCTACAGATCTGTGAGTATATTTTGCTGAAATATATGCAGATAATGGAGTAGTTTCTCAGTCACATATTAACTTGTCAAGCTCTTTGATACCGTCCTTTTTCCATCCTGCATTTTCCGTCCTTTCTTTTGTACTGGGTCTGGCCAGGGTGAAGTTAGGGTTAGCCTGTATAGGTGCTTAGCTGCTGGCAGCGATCAACCCACAACTTCTTTACAATTGCATTTCTCTGTATTTTTAAATGCGTGTTAACTGCTTCCTCTGTTTGCAGAGGATGTTGTGACAGGCAAAAATGAACTGCACAGGAAGACACAAACTCCACGGGCCAGACACATACAGGGTTCTTTTCATCTAAACCCCCTGAATGGTCTGTAACCTCTAGGCCTGTAACCTCTGGCCCTGTAGCAAGAAACACGTATTTTCCAGTTGTGTTAGCTCAGTCATCTATGCTGAATAAATGAAAAGCACCATCAAAATACATGTGACAGAAATTCCATGATTCCTGATTACATTTTAAAGTACTGGCAATGTGGCCACTTCATATAATTTCAAAAGCATAAACCGGTATGTGGATGGGAAAGTTCAGTTGGGCTACACTGACTCTATTGAGCTAAAATGGTTAAAAGCTATGCTGCTTTATTGTGGGTCTAGAACCCCTGTTTCTTATTATCTTTATCCGGTAAGAGAAATAACAATGTTTACTTGGGTGGCAGAGGGGCTCTAAGGATAAATTAGTGATCGACCTTAAAGTTTATTTAGAATACCAGCTCTGTGGCATATGGATTGTGTTTTTCTCTGCAGCACATGTGAAATATTAAGGATAAAAATTAATTTCAAAAGACATTTGGAAGTCAGCATTTATAAACAGATACCTTGCAGTCACCACAATTATTTCCTGTTAGCAGCTGAGGGGAGCTCTGATGGCTCACACTGCTCTGAACATCAACTTGGCAAATGCAGGCTTTCTACTGAGAGCCTGTATTCCCAGCATCCCTTCCAGCCACATGCCTACACACTTCTGTATTAACTATCAACCCTGAGAATTAGCTCTTATTTCTAAGAAAACAGATGAGGCTTTTCCTAGGATGAGGATCAGCAGCATTTTGCCCTAGAATCAGTGAGTTCTGTAACTTCTTGTCCTCTTGCATGCATGCATACACACACAAATGAGGGGGAGGTGTCTCTCAGTCCTTTCCTATTGCATTTTTTTAAAGCATGACCACTATTAGCTTTCTAGCCTAACAACACAGAATTTAGGGCCTCATCTTGTTTCCGGCACCTTTGACTTCAGTATGGGCAACTGCGAATGCTCAGCACAATCCTGAATGCACATTTGGTGAGAGTAGTCAGCCAGTTAGAGGAGTGATACAGCAACATGAAACATCTCTACTGCCTTGGAAAACGCTGTCTCTTGCCAGCCTTCCTTTAAACAGTTAGATTCCCATTCTCCTTTTGTCCCTTCAGAAGTGGCAAACACTTCAGAAGTGTTGGTCAATGAACACCGAAACCCCGTGGAACTTGACTGGGTTTTGGACTCAAACCTTGTAAGGAACCAAGGAAGCTGGGTTTTGTGCCACTCCTCTTGGGTCCTGTAAGCTTCTGTTTCTTGGTGCCTCTGGAGATGTGGAGACTTTTGAGGACTGAGTTTTGTGGCTTGCTGTTGTTTTTGCAGCAATGTTGTGACACTTAATAAATATACATCAGGTTTCCTATTATAATTGAGCCCTTATAGAACCATTTAGGTTGGAAAAGACCCTTAAGATTATTGAGTCCAACTGTAAACCTAACACTGCCACTAAACCATGTCCCTAAGTGCCACGTCTTTTAAATACCTCCAGGGAGGGTGACTCAACCACTTCCCTGGGCAGCCTGTTCCAATGCTTGACAACCCTTTCGGTGAAGACATTTTTCCTCATATCCAATCTAAACCTCCCCTGGTGCAACTTGAGGCCATTTCCTCTTCTCCTATCACTTGTTACCTGGGAAAAGAGACCAACCCCCACCTCGCTACAACCTCCTTTCCTGAGCCTCCTTTTCTCCAGGCTACACAACCCCAGTTCCCTCAGCCGCTCCCCATCAGCCTTGTGCTCCAGACCCTTCCCCAGCTTCGTTGCCCTTCTCTGGACACGCTCCAGCACCTCAATGTCTCTCTTGTAGTGAGGGCCCCAACACTGAACCCAGTATTCGAGGTGGGGCCTCACCAGTGCCGAGTACAGGGGCACGATCACTGCCCTAGTCCTGCTGGCCACACTATTTCTGATACAAGCCAGGGTGCTATTGGCCTTCTTGGCCACCTGGGCACACTGCTGGCTCATATTCAGGTGGCTGTCGACCAACACCCCCAGGTCCTTTTCCACCAGGCAGCTTTCCAGCCACTCATCCCCAGGCCTGTAGCATTGCATGGGGTTGTTGTGACCCAAGTGCAGGACCCAGCACTGAGCCTTGTTGAGCCTCATACAATTGGCCCCAGCCCATCAATCCAGCCTGTCCAGGTCCCTCTGCAGAGCCTTCCTCCCCTCAATCAGATCAAAACTCCCGCCCAACTTGGTGTCGCGAACTTTCTGAGGGTGCACTCAATCCCCTCATCCAGATCATTGATAAAGACATTAAACAGAACTGGCCCCAGTACTGAGCCCTGGGGAACACCACTTGTGACTGGCAGCCAGCTGGATTTAACTCCATTCACCACAACTCTTTGGGCCTGGCCACCCAGCCAGTTTTTTACCCAGCAGAGTACGCCTGTCCAAGCCATGAGCAGCCAGTTTTTCCAAGAGAATGCTGTGAGAAACAGTGTCAAAGGCTTTACTAAAGTCCAGGTAAACATCATCCACAGCCTTTCCCTCATTCACTAAGCGGGTCACTTTGTAATAGAAGGAGATCAGATTAGTCAAGCAGGACCTGCCTTTCATAAACCCATGGTGACTGGGCCCGATACACAGCGACATGCAATGGGTCTAATCTAAAGGGTAAAGGTAAAGAGAAAAATACTACTTCTTTTCCATGTGTGTGTTAAATCAGATCACAACCTCATTTTATTTTCTTGTAAACAGTCTCTGGACATTCAGTTCCAACCCAATCACAGGGAGATGCTTTGCTGTATTTTGCTCAATTCCATGTCTTGAAATAAGATACTAAAAAGTTGCAGGCAGAAGAAACTTTCAGTCTAAAAAAAGGAACAAGAATGACAAGCTTCATTGAGATCTGATACCTCTGTCTTCAGATGCCACTGTAAAATCTTTATCCAACCTTTACTTTCTAAATGGTATTCACTTTCCTCCCTTTCCCCTCTAAGTCCAAACTATTTGTGAATGATGCCATAGGAAATTGTTTACAGTACTTCATTATAGTCACAAAGACAATACCCCTTAGCAAGCTGGGTAAATTGGGACTGGTTCAATGGAATTTGTGCATGCAACCGGTAGCAAACTTTCATAGTACAGATCAGGTGGAGACAACAGTTTGCTGCTGAGCTCACACATCCCTGATCTTTGTGTTTCCTTTCCCTTCCACTGAGGACAGCAGAGCTCTGGTGGCAGCCCTCAGAGTGTGAAACACCAGCTTTTGAAAGTGGTGCAGCGTGTCTTCCAGTATCGTGTGCTGCTCACAGGTCAGTAAAATCACTCTAAAAGGTACTCAATGGAAACTCTCCCATGATGTTCTGTGCCTCCACTGTGCCACACGTTGATGCCAAGACAGCTAAAATAGGGCTGAAGCAGTGTGCGATTTCGTGGGAACTTCAATATGCTTAGTACAGGATTCAGGAAATGTCAGGGAGCCTGGGAAGGAGCAGGCACTTCTTCAGCACAACCATGCTGAAAAGTCACAAAAAAGTGTAAAGTCAGGTGCTTTTAGCCATTCCTTCTTGGCTTTTCCTTTCTGTGAATTAGGAGAGGCAGAGTTCAGCCTGACTCAAACAGGTTTGATTTTATTTATGTCAAGGGCACTTATCAGAGACAGTAGGGGACAGTAGTCCCCAGCAAGGGGACTCTGCACTCCATCCTGTATGACAGTGGCAAGCACCATCTCCTTCTACTCCATCAACAAAGCAGTTGTACCCAGTACTGCACCCTAAGCCCTATGTACAGTACACCTAAGGCTAGTGATAAGTTTAAGTCAAAATCCTAGTCCAGTTTCTCTGCATTGTAGGAGACAGAGATCCAAATTTACATTAACAGTACATTTACAGATTTTACATTTACAGTAACACCTTCCCTTTACATTCAGGACCATATATATCACTCCCACCTGGAGTCTCTCCAAGGGGGCTTGCGTTCCCTCTGGTGGCTCATTCTCCGCAAGCCACAGCAAATCTAGCAAGTCTGATACTGTGAGGGGAGCAAGCTTTCCGGAGCAGGATGTGGCCCCTAGAAAGAATGTGAAGTTTAGGTTTGTAACTAATGAACTGGTTGGGGAAGGAAATGGTGAAATGTAACAATGAATCTCAGTGTTGTCAAGTAATTTAGTCAGATCAGAACACAAAAGAGCATGGATCCATAGACGTAAAGATGGAGAAATGCTTTGGGAGTATGTATTTGTGTGGGTGGAGAGGGATGCAAGATGAGTTATGCATGGGACAGTAAAAAGGAAGCCATAAACCCTGCCCATACTCAACAGCTGATGAAGGGCACAGCATATTAGAAGAGACTCCTAGAAATGCAGCAGAACAAAGTGACCATATGAAATTTTTATTCACAGCACAGATTAGCAGCAGTTTCATCTTGCTCCAGACACTTTGATCAAGGATGCAACTCATTATTCACAGCTGGTTTTGCTTTTTTAGTACGAGCAACACAAATGAACACCGGATGCCAATAGTAGGACTTTTTTTCTGTCTGACTTGCTTCCCTCTCTGGGTGTGTCTAACTTTAAGGGCAACTTTCCAGACTTGTAGGTTGCAGTACTTAGTAGTCTCACATGATCCTTACAGTGTTTTTAGTGCATGCACACAAATACTGCATCTAAGAAAAAGGACTTGGCATGTCCCTGTAAGAAATACCCCCACTATGCTCCATTTTCTCTGCCCATTTCTGCGTTCCACAAGGTAAATTGCAAACGTGAAGCACGGTATTTTGTGAGAGAGCTGGAAGGGTTTCAGTGCAGCTCCAGTGATTGGATTCTGTCTATGCTTGAAGCAACTTGAGCTCCTCTTTGTCCCAGGTACTGGCACTAACTGGGAAAATGAAAGCTTTTGCGTGTAGTGAGATAAGGTCTGCTGGATTAAGATATTCCAGAAAATAGGTTTACTGCTTCAGTTCTTCACCTCAAGAAATGAAGCTCCTCTTTGCCTGCTAGGACAGCGTGGGTCTGGAACAGTGCAGTTTTTCAGATTCTCTAGACAGTGTAAAAAACCCCATAAAATATGCAGGTCTACTTATGTGTTCATAACTGGCTGTTTCTACCAGATAAGGAAGGGTATTTTCTAAGGATATTGGTTGCCAATTACTGCACTACAGCCAAAAGGAGTTGCCCACTCAGTTCAATGTCCATAGCCAAGGACAGAGCTTGCAGCTGTGAAAAGGAACGCTAAATATTGCCTGATAACACCGCACAATCCCTTCCTGCCTGACTGAGTACAGGCAGATGCTTTCCTGAATGCATGTAAAAGCCAGGTAGATTTCGGGATGCCAGGGAGGGCATAGCACTAGAAACAGAAAAGTATATGGATAGGACATTCAAGGGAACAGACATCCATGCACAGCACCATTCTCAGCACAGAGGCCTAGTTCTTGGATGCAGAACTTAGGAGCCTGGATTCATCAGAATGATGAGAATGAAGTATTTCAAGATTAGGCTTTTAAAATGATGGCACTCATATACTACAGTCATTAAAAGCATAAAGACCCAGACAAATGATCCAAGATGTCATGATCCATGACAAACAGACAGATGATCCAAGGCAAGTAGTCCAAATAAAACTGACAATTTAAAGTTTTGTATATAATGTAAATACAATTCCTGTAAATGTAAGTCATATTGTGTGTATTTTACAGAACCTATTTTCAGAATGTGATTGAGTTCAGCAGTAATCATTGAACTCTGCATGTACAGAACCAGAGTCTCCTTCCTGTGTCTATAAAATGCATGTAATTCATTTACTACAAATATAGAAAATCAGTCATTACAGCCAACACCATTCATTCAGATGGGAAAATAGAATTCATTAGAAGAACAATTATTTGTAAAATGGTGCTACTCAGCAAATTCTCTTGGCTGAGAAACAAGGAACTATTTTTGTCACTCTCTGTCTATTTGTTTATACCTGCCAAGTTATGTGATGAGTCCAAATCTGTATCAATGCTCTTGCATTGATTCTCAAAGCAGAATGCAGTCAAAGATGAGTTTTACTTTGGAAAAAGGCTATATACACTTATTTGGGAATAAAGTGATATAGGATATCACTGTGGATGCCCCATCCCTGGAAGTTTTCGAGGTCAGGTTGGACGAGGCTTTGAGCAACGTGGTCTGGTGAAAGATGTCCCTGCTCATGGCAGGGGGGTTGGACTAGGTGACCTTTAAGGTCCCTTCCATACCAAGCCATTCTATGATTCTATGATGAGGATTTTATGTTTTAGCTAATAACACTACAAATTATGTGGCTCTGTATTCTGATTACAGGATGTCTGTGTTTATTTTCTACAGATTACTTGAATAATCTTTGCCCTGATTCTACAGAGTATGAAGCTACACAAGGTAAAATGAAATGGGTAGAACAAAAATTCTGCTTTGCTAACTCTGCTTCTAAAGAGGTACAGGATCTATACTGGTAGTATATGGATGAGGATTATTTTCAGGATTTTGTGTTAATACGTTATATGTAAGATCTATAAGAACTGATTACTAATTTAGACAAAATATTTAGGGTAAGAACCCTATCTTTTTTTCACTGAAACATGTGAGCTTCCTATAGTTTTGACATTATGAACTTACAGAAGAAGAAATTATCATCTATACAAGCGTGGTACAGATACTGTAGTTCTGCCCCAGCCATTGGGGAGATCCTAATCCTCTTTGGCTCTGTCCATATTTGGCCTGGTCATTGTAAAGTCAATTGGGATGGCTCCACCTGCTTGTTTGTGTACCATTTTCTATGGTATGCCTGCTGTGCTCTGTGAACTTTGGAGAAACCCAGGAGGTTTGAATCATATATCTGTATTCTGGATGCCTTAAGCCTAAGTAAACTTGAAAGACAGCATAAAAATCAGTTCTACACAATCAAGAACAAATCCAGATGTTCAGCTGCTAACACCATCCTTTCCAACACATCAGATGGATAAAGCAGAAGTCTCTTACTCCCACTGAAGTCAAAGCAAGGCCTAGCTGTGGCCTCAGTGGGAGTAGCTTCCAGGCTGGAGTAAGCAGGAATAACACTGTATTAATGAAACCAGTTCACCTCTCTGTTACACTGAGTGTAAATCCAAACCAACTCATAGCAATAAGGTCTGCAACTGACTGAAGGTCAGTCTGTTGTGACCAAGAGTAGAGTCTCATGCAAGATTTAGGACCTTAGTCACTGACAGTGGGACGACAGCTATACTGGTAATTTAAACAAGGCCAGGACAGATGCTCAAGTCCTGTGGCCACAGTTGCCTGTCTTGGTTGTGGTCAGCACACGCTTGTCACATTTCTGGCCAGCGATGGCTAGCATGCTCCCAGATTACGCCCAGAAACAGATAGGATGCCCTGTTCCACAGGGAAAGAGATCTGAGATAAGGACCTGCGCCATGTTATGCCAGTGCTCTCAGGGCCAGCAAACATGCCCTGGCCCAGGTTACTTGCCAGCGGAGAATCCAGGTGTTAATTCATGTCACCACTGCTTACACACTTCTGTCAGAAAGGGATGACCTCTCCTCTCCCTCAGCAGTAAGGGGAAACAGATCACCTTAGATTGCCATGGTTTTGGATGGCTAAAGCTGGGTTACATTAATCTCTCCCTACCACAAGCTCGAATTGTCAAAAATCTGCAACTAGAAAACATCACAAAAAGATTTTATGCCACACTAGGTGCTTAAAAGGGACCTCATGAACTCTCTTGGTCAGCACAAGTATGATGCAGAGCTTCACACAAGAGAACGATGAAGGGAAGGGGAACTGACACCACTGTGCTGTGTCTTAAATTTGCTGGGCAGTTGCATTCTGAAGGTGCCAAAGAAGTCAGAGGAGCTGCTGCTCGGGATGTTGCTTGCTTTTTTTTAAAGATGCCCTTGCAAACAGAAGGGATTTGGGTTATTTTCCTACTCTTTTATGTGATTTATAGTGTTTGTTTTGCTTCATCCCTCAGCTGCGTTATTCATTGTTTCTGAAATCACGGACCGAGCCAACGACAGCATGCTCCAAGCGGTGAGTCCTACCATAACACATGCTCTCCTGATCGATAGTGTCTTTTCTGCACATCTGCTGAAGTGAATGCCTATCACTGCTAAATTCTGAAGCCAGGGTGAGACTCAAGGGTTTATACAGATCTGGTTTACAATATTGCAGATATGGAGTAGGTCTATGCCCTTTAGTGCAGCTGTGCAAGATGTAAGTCACCATAGCAAGCAGCACAAAGTTTTTTTCCCTCTTGGGGTTGCTGAAATGGTATGTGGAGCAGTGAAGTGAGAGACGGGAATTTTCATGGTTCTATTGCTAGTCTGGGATGTTTTTAGATATGAAATGTTGAAGACATCACAAATGTACTATCAAAGATACATTCTGAGCTCATTTACATAATTTTTCCACAATTCTGGAATCCCGTTTTACTTCAGAAGAATAGGTCATGGTTTATAGTCTTGCAAATGATCACACAATGAAATAGACTGGCCAAGACATTCATAGGTTAGAGCTCATGTCTAAATTAAGATTTAGGTATCTAAATAAGTTATATAGTTTTCCAAAGTAATGAACAGTTTCTGTAAGGTCAGTGTGATTTATTAATATTGCTTACATGATATTAGAGTCCTAATTTACTGGCAAAGATAGCCTGCATATAGCTGGTCTTATGATCATTTGTTTCCAAGGATCTGGGTCTCATTTTTGTCTAAGATGATAGGAGTTTTCTATTGGCATCAGTAAGAAGCAGTGTTGGGAGGCACAGAAGGCAGCAGAGAGACTGTCAGACACAGGATCCAGCAGGTTCCAGAGGAATTCAACTTGGTGGACCTCTGGGTGATAACTAAAGGCAGTGCCTTTCTTTCTGTCATACTAGCCACCCACACCTGCAGCTAAATTCTCTCCTGAGGTCCATGTTTGCTTTAGCTGCACAGATCTAGCATTCAGCTCAAGTAGTTAGAAAGAAATACCCTCAGTCTTTGCAGTCTAATGAAATGTTGCTCAGTAAGTCAGTAGTTTCAGAGTCATTCTGTAGGGTGGACAGATTACATTTCTTTTTATGAAAAAACTCTAGGCTTGTTAGACCTAGAAAATAGTCATAATACAAACCAAAATTTCAAAAAATGCCATTTTTACGCACTTCTTTTCAAGGCATTTAGATAACCAAGGAGTACATGCAGTTGCTAAGGCAGATGTTGACTATTATGTGGTTTATGTTCAACAGCACGCATGTTAGAGAACAAAGCACCTCATTCCAGGCATCCTGCATTTCATCCAATAGTGAGTGGTTATACTGAAGAGTTTATTTCTCAAAAGGTGTTTCATCTTAAATATTTTATCATTGCATTGTCTCACAGGGATTTCAAGTGTTTGGGAATGTATCATATCTTTTGGGAAGCTTTCACATTTTATTTCTCATTTGAACATTGCTGAATTTCCATCCTGCATTGGGATTTTGCTGTGCCTTTGCTAAATTAAAGATCTCTTTGGCATTGCAAACATCCTTCCCTATGGTTAATTACAGATGGCATTCAATTCCCTTCTTTATTATTTCATTTACTGAGCAGAGAGAGGGTTGTTAATAATCACTCAGGCACCAAAACACGAAATTCAAGAGACAAAGAGAAAAAACACCTGGGCATCAATGCAGACAAAGGGAAGAAACAAAATGTCAACCCTTCTTAGTAAGAGCTTGTTTTCAGGTAGGATTTTAAGGTTGAAAGAATGAATGCACAGGAATTGTTAGGGAAAGACACATGCTGGAGGCCACTACAGCTATGCACCAGCACCTGCTGACTCAGCATATTCCCTTTAATGCCTTTGCCCTCTGGCTGCAGGGGAATGGAAGCACTTGGTGAAGCAGTGAATTCAGACTGTGTGACATGGTAAAAACACAGTAGGTCAGCTAGATGAAGGATGTTTTTTGCAGCAGCTTGGGAGGTAAGAATGAAAGAGTCTCAAAACCCAAGGTGCCCTTCATCTTTTAAAACTCAAGCTTTCATGCTTTGTTCAGAGAACTGGAAGCATCTGCTTGCAGCAAATGAACCCAAGAGCCAAGAATGTCAACTTCTGCTCACATCTGGAAATCTCTGCTGCTCAGGTTTAAAAGTCATGTCTCTGATATGTGTGCCAAGGTCATAAATGGAGCCCATGTGTTCATGGGCTGTTTCAGAGCACCAAATTCAGTGATGATCTCCTCATGGCCAGTGACAGACAAAACCCAAGCCTTCTAATATTTGTATCAGAAAGGGATAAGTTGTAGTTAAAACTACTTACTATTTCCAAAATAGAGAAACCTGTCGTCATGGATCTGCCTCCTTCCCCATCTGATTGATAGCTAGAAATTGAGACCGAGGCTCTGAACCTGCTTCTCTTGAAGCTAGTGGCAAAATTACCACAGATCAACATGAAGTCCAACTGGTGGGTTTCTGGTTTTGTGCAGAGATGATCTCAAGCCATGACAACAGATGAAGATTTTGAGCATTCTGAAGTTCAAGGTTTTTAAGGTCAAAACTCAAAATTTGGATCTGTAATTTCACTCAACGCAAACTTAAAAAAGCTTGGACCTATTGATTTCGTTTAAGTCCATTTCTGCTTTTCTGCTCCAAGCTTCTCCACCCCCAACCCCATCCTGGCACATCTACCTCAGAACACATTCCCCGTTCATACAATAACTTCAGCCCATTTGCTGTGTTGATGTGGCTCTGTGACAACCCAAAACCTTCGTTTTAAAGACAGCAGGTTTTTTACTCCTCCTGATTGCTAAAAGTTCCAAACATGAATAATGTGTAAACAAAGCAGCACACTCTACTTCAGCAAGCAGACAGCCTGAACACCTTTTCCAAGTGTAAACTATCAATCAGCTATGCTGATCTCTTTGGTTGCTTGCTCTCAGCTTTATTTAAAGATACTTTGGGTATCAGCACAAACTGTTTTGTCATCAGCCATTATAGCATATAGGATGGGGAGAAAAGTTGGGAGAGAGGTCTTTGTAGTTGAAACGGTACTTGCATTACAGCCAAATGTAATGGTGAAGAAGAAGAAGGAAAGGAGAGAGAAAGAAGCATAACAGAAAAGCAAAATGCATGGAAGCAATAATGTTCATGCAGACTAATTCTGAGTGATCTTCAGCATTGTCAGCAATAACCAGTAGTTAATTACTACATAAACACTGTTCTGTTACCAAGACAAAAGAACAGATGTAGATTGCAGGGAGGATGTGGTCTAACAAGCCTAGAGTTTTATCATTAAAAAAAATGTAATCTGGCCACTCTACAGAATGACCCTGAAACTACGCACTTATTGAGCAAAGTTTTCAACAGGTTGGATTCTGATTTTCTTTCTCCTGAGGCAAAGAATTTATAATCATACTTTTCCACTATTAAACCATTCTTTGTACCAAAATAATAAATATTCCATCATAAAACTGAGATCTCAGGAAAAGCTTCCACAGTAATCTCAGAGCTTTAGGGATACCTGTATTAGAGGCTAAGAACTGTAAGAGCTCAGTTCCTAACAGATCAAGGTCACACATCTTTTTCTGGCACCTGTGCTTCCTTAGATTTCACTCAGATTTATGGGAGATTTGTATGAATACTTTTCTGAAGTTAGAAGTATACATAAGTTGCCAAAATCAAATTTGCTGTGTTGCATTACCATGCAATGATTTTATCTCCACTAAGCCATGCTTTAATTCGAAGAACATCACCATATCATCTGAGTTTTACAGGTGTCACAGACTGTATAGTAATTGCTATTAATAATGTCTGTTTTGGAGCAATTTCATCACAAATTCCACATAGATTTTTACACTTCATTTTTTACCATATCATCAGAGCACATCTGCTCTTTTTCAAAACTGTGGCCTGGAAGAGATGAAACAAAATTTCCTTCTTTCCCATCTGTGTGAATGCTGTGGGTTTTGTGAAGGAGCAGGTTCATGAGAATCAAAGTTCAGTATTCTGCTAAATCAGAGGTTGTCCTCCTGAATTAATATCCCATCCACAAAAGCCACAACCAGAAGTTCTTTTCTTTCTCTCAGATTTTAAAAAATGCAAAGAATTTAAGAAGTTACTCTAATTACATAACAAACTGAACAATGCCACTCAAGATAGAGCGTTAAGAACTTGTCATGTACCTGGCTCAACTTCTAAGCAATAATTTAGACTTGGCATGTACCTGGAAGGAGGAAGATTTCTGCTGCCACTTATCAACTCATCAAACTATGCTCCAAAAATCTGACAGGAGCATTGATGATCTACATTTTCTGCAGAATATCAATGATTCATTATTAGCTTTTTTGTTTTATGATAATAACACCCTAGCAGTTTTTCCCTGGGAACTATTAACCCACGATTTTCAGACACATTATCATATTAACTATCTCCACAGCATTTTCATCAAGTAGGAAAATATTATTCACAATTTACAGATGTGCAAACAGAGGCATAAGGCATACCATCACCGCATAACATTAAGTCTATCTGTAACTCTGGGAGACATTCACTACTTGAACTAAGCAGGGTTTGTATTGCTCTCTGAACTTCTACAATCTGTTAGAGGCCCTGAGATGCTAAGAGTTATAAATCATTGTTGCTATTAACAGCTGGTGAATTCCTTGGGGAGGTGTTCCTCCTGCATAGACATAATGATAATATGATGGAAGCTGCAGTTCACTGCTAAAATGGCCTGAGAAGGATTTCAGCCACCCACATCTGCAGTACTAGTTGGGTGGAACTTTGTTTTCATTTTTTACTCATAGCTTGTGAAGGATATTTGAAAGGAGAATGATGATAGTTTTAAGGAGAATGAAGAAAACAGGGAATTTTAGGGGAACTGTAGGGAAACTATACCCCCCTCAGCTGCCCACATTCCCAGATAAATCACTGTCCTTCACATGTGATGGCTGTTTGACTTCCTACAGGAAATGAGTTTGATACACCTCTGTGCATTTCCTGGTGAACATGTGTCCATATTGCAAATGTCAGCATTACAACAGGCACCTCTGCCAGCAGTCCTAAGAAACGCTGAGGTGTATCTGAGCTACAGCAACTTCTCCTCTCACTCTTGTAGAAACCCCAGTGAGTAGTACTAGCGTTGGCCACGAGTGTGCTCACAGCAGGGCACTGCCTTTTCTGCAGATGAAGAACGGGTTTCCATTGTGGAAGCTATCAATTTCACAAGTTTTGCTAGGGCTAAAATACCCTTTAGTGATGGGAAAGTCCTTTGCAAATGTCTTTTGCAAATGTCAGCTGTCCCATGATCCCTGGTATTTCCTCTGCTATTAGTTTATACATTCTGTTTCCATTTTGCTGGCCTATAGTATTTTAGAAGTGACCTGAAAAATTCCATTTGTTACTTCCTGCATTGCAAAAGAGATACTTGACGGCTGAAATTCTTGAAAATGTGTCAACTGCCAGTTATATTGCATGGTCACAATGCAGCCCTGTGCTGGTCAAGGCTTGTGGGTGTTTCCATATGTTTGATACACGGTTACTGATTAAGAACTAAACTTAGTATCATGCTAAACAAGTGTAATATTTCACCAGAGCAGTAACATATGGAGGTATTTCAGGCTTATCTCAAAAAGCAAGCTGAGATAGGTACATTAATTGTGTTAGCTGAAATCCAGGGTAAATTAGCCTTGACAGACCATCATGTTGACATGGATATGCTCCTTCTGGTATCTGTGATAGCTTTCGTAATTAGCTGACTCTGTAGACAGCACTGATTTGTATCAGGGAGATACATTGTACGATCTAATCGAGTCTGACTAAGCCTGGGGGTATCTTAATGCCAGTCAATGGAGCATAGGAAAACAGACCATTATCTGTCATAGCAGAAAACTGTAGTCAAAGGCTGCCAGGTCATGAAGCTATATCAAATATGGTCCTTAGTCTGTAGCTTATCTGGGTGTGTAACTGAGGATTTAGGATACAATGGCTAATTTAGACAAGAGACTCCTAATTTTTAGACATATTCCAGTGATGACTCATTGCTGCTGTGCAGCCCATTCTACTGTTCTGACCAGACAAAACCACAGCTGAATCCTATGTACAAGCCTCGGTTTTAGCAGCCTCACCTGCTAAACAGGAGATTTGAAAAGACTCTAGCAATATTGCAAAGGTACAGACATCCCTTCTTCCTCTTTTGTATATTCATCCTATACCATCTTTTTTTATGAGAGCACAGGCTTAGCTAGATTAATCTTATTTAGCATCTTCATAGATAAGTTTATGCCACATGCCAATGCCCACTGTCTATGCTTTAAGGCCAGGTAGACAGTTAATAGTATCAGAGTTTGGTCACGAACTTCCTGATCTTTGCAAACCATCAAAAGAGAGATGCAGCTTCATTGCCTTCATTGCCTTACTAGTTAACCTTCTAAATCCCCTATTGCAAAGCCATTAATCTGTTATCACAGAATATAAACCTCCAGATAATCCTAGCAACAGTCTTATAGTATCAAAGCATGCTTTGGATTATCCATGGCATGGCATTAATGCACAGGCCTTTGGAGCAGATACTGCACTTTGTCTCTGCTTCCAGTTTATTAGTTCCCAGAGCAAGAAAGTCAGCAAAGAGGCCAATGTATAAATACTGTATGGAGTTAGCAGGCCCTTTTGAAGGTGAACTGAGGTATCAGAGGTAACAGGAGTGTAGAAAGCCACAAGAGATATGAATGCAGGTGATGAGGTTTTATAAAATCTGTAAGGCTGGAAGAAGACTTTCTGGGCGTAAAATCCCTGGGCTCAGTTGTCTCTGAAACCTAATTCTGTAATACCACTTTTAGAGAAATAAAATGGTGAGGAGGGGTGAGGGAAGGTTTGCCTGCTTGTCTAAAGAACAGTCACAATGCGGTCTCCTAAATGCTGTTTTTCTCCCCCAGGAAAACTTGCAGAAGCTGGTACACATTGAGCACAGTGTGAGAGGGCAGAGTGGCCTCCTCCAGCCAGGAAGGGTGAGTGCTGCAGGCAGACCTATGCTGATAAGGGCATTGTTTCCGGCCAGCTATATCTCTGATTGTGTGGATGGCCAGATTTCAGGCGTCTACAGGTGTTGTTTACTGAGCTACTGTGACACGAGTTGGAGCACTAGTTTGTGTAAAAAGCCATCACTCTGGCAGTGCGCAAAGACATGCGCTGAGAGCCTCAGGCTGGGAGAGACACGCATTACCCCTGCTTTTACACAGAGCAGCCATTTGACTTCTCACTCCAGCTGTCCTCAGCCACCCCATGTGTAGTGTGTTTTGATGGAACTGCTGTTTTCCTCCCTATATACTCCTGTTGAAAGGTTGCAACACTAGCAGAAATCACTTGCAGCCTGGAAAGGCTCAGAGTTTTATTTGTCTGGGTAAGAGCCTTCAATCAGGGGAAATTATTTGTTTTCAAATTGTTATTATCACCATTCCCCAGTGGTGCTTTTAGTGCAAGACATGATTTTTAAGCAACACATGAACAAAAATGTGGGAGAGTGTATAGCTCTGTCTTGCCATCCACATCAAATGCAAATTTCTTCTCCTGGCTTTCAAACCTATCCAGTTTCCTCAGCTCCAACCTGCCTCTACACTTCAAAAGATTTCTTTCTTGAGTTCTGCAACTCTAAATTTCCCTTGAGTCCACCAATACCTTTAGAAAAACTCATGAAGCAATTTTCAAGGCATGCATACTTGTAATGTAAGAATCCTCATCAGCCAAATACTGCAGTCGACCTCTATTTTTTCTCTAACATCAGTATTCTCACTTGCCCTTGCCAGGTAATCCTTTAAAAAATTCTGCAAAGCCCAGCATACAGAATTTGTGGGATTGGTCTCTTCGATTATAAATTGTTCTAGAGTGGAAAACTACACCAGATTCTGTTCTCCATCCGAAAAGAGTAGATGACTGTTAATCCACTGATGTAGTTCAGTTATTCTAGACTTTTTTCAAATGTTATTGCAATCAAGTTCTAGTATGCTGGTTTAGCTGCTTACATACATAGTCCTATCTACATACATAGTAACAATACAGACAAAGTATTGTGTTTGCAAACATGTACAGATTATGTATGCAGGCATAGTTAGGTGGATGTAGTGTCCTGAAACCGGAGGTTTCACCTTTTCTTTTTAATCTGTCTATTTTAGAGGATTTTTAAAGACAAGAATTCTTTTCTGAAGCCCCTTACATGTTAGCTTTGCAATCTGCGACAATCACCTCTGAGCACTGTCCACAGTGCAGAAGCAGTGGGCTGAGGACAAGTGGGTTTCCAACCCATTCAGTTCTGATACAAATGTAAGCCATGAAGAGCAGCAGGGCTAACCCAGGCAAAGACTAAGCCAGATCATAAGGAGTAAGGCTAGAAGCAAGTGTTGAGCTACCTCTCTCTTCCTGTGCTGATGAAAGCAGTTAGAGTAGCTCTTTCCCCAGGAGGAATATTCTCTTTTCTCAATAAGATTCAGAATGAGAAGTCTCAGGATTACAACCTGCTGTTTTCTCCTTCAGATCTTTGTTAAAGAGGGAACGCTGATGAAAGTCTCTGGCAAAAACAGGCATCCTCGGCATTTGTTCTTGGTAAGATTTCTTTTATATTTTTACTGTCTCTCTCATATCTTCCCCTGCACTTATGCAGCCCTGAACCCTGGCAGGAATTTTCAGGCTGCAAGTCCTTTAACCATCAGCTGTGACATGGTGAGTCAGTTGCTTTTGCTAACAGGGCTGTAGCCCTTTTCACGCATGTCCCATTGGCCCCGCGCACAGGAATATGGGCTGTGCAGCCCTCCATTTGTGCCACAGCTACCTACAGCCTTGACTAGGCCATAATTTTGCAAGGGAGTGCAAGTTCCCAAGGTGATCAGGATGGGAGCTCTTGAATACTTTCAGCAATTAAGCTTCACACTTGAAAGTCCAACCCTAAGGCCTTAGGAGATCTGATTAGAAGCAACAGAGAACACTGTACTGCTAAAGTTTATGAAAGCCTTCTTTGGACTCACGTGGGAGAGATTTGTATCCTTGAAGCTCAAGGAAAGGGTTTTAGTTCCTGCTGTCCACATCTATGTAAATTACCTGACAACTGTGTGTATTGCCTCGGTATAGTCCTTCTGAATATGCACCTCCAGCTTCCTGTTGATTAGAGCAACAGTTTTCAATGACGATTTGCAAAATTCTTCTAAGACAGTCAAGAAAAATGAACCTTTCATCAGTTGGCTGGAATATCCTTCACAAGGGTCCACAACCCTACTGCAAAAATTGCAAGTATTTGCAAATCAAAACAGATTAAAACCCACTGTTTTGGAGATATGCTGTTAACACTCATGCTTTCTGTTTTGCATTACACACTACATTGACCAGTTAGAGTGTATCTGAGACTCCAGGCTCCTGAGCTCGGTTCCCAAGGTAGCTTATTGTGTAACCACAGGCATTTTTATGCATTTATCAGTATGAAAGGGAAAATAATACTTGCCTGTGTCTTAGGACTTTGTTACCTGCTTACCTGTTAATGTTTGAAAAATTCTTCAGAGCTCCTTCCCAGAAAAGAGCCATAAAGAACTGAGCATTACTGCTGCTATTAACATTAAAGTACTGTTTGCAGAATTTATTTTAAAATAAATGGCTTATATGCCTGGAATACATATTTGCTGTGGCCTCTGTAAGTGCTGACAGCTTTTCACCCTGGGACCATTGCGAGGAGGAGAGATGGCTTATTACAGAAGTCATACATTTTGCCATTAATTCTTCTTATATCTCCCTCTTATTAATATTTCCTATTTGTGCATGAGTGGATGCACAAGCTTCTTTGCCTCCTTGATCATGTATTGCAGTAATAATCAAAGATCAGATGGGATGGGACACAGTGCTGGCACTGCACTCTTCTGATGGCTTCACTAGTTTCTGTGAAAATTCAGACTTTCATGTACTGAAAGTGGTGGATTTCACCTGAATCTTCACATATGAGATTGCTGCAGTGCTGTTTTACTGAGTTGGCATCAATGGACTGTAACAACAGCAATAAATGTCAAAATCATGACTTTGTTGCAGCCAAGGGAAAATGGCCATGCCAGAATCTCCAGGAGCTGGTCTTAAGAAACAGTGTTCTCAGCAGTAGTAACTCTGAAGCCTACTGATGACCACTTCAGAACAGATACTTGCTTCCTTAATGATCTCCCTTCTGAAACACTCACCTTTGCTAGTATTACAAAAACATTTTGGAGTTGTGGCTAAAGCTGGGACCAAATTCCAAGAAGTTGTTACCATTTCATCTTCCAGTGTGTTCGTAACTGCCATCATAATCCACTACTATGGCAAATACTGAAGTGTCACAAACTATAACTGATATAGGGAATTTAAAAGGAAGATCAGAAATCAGGTTGGTAATAAACACTGAGAGGAAAGTAATTTAAACTTGGGATAAACTGAGATAAATTTCAAGTAGTCCAAAATGGTTGTATCAGCTTGAAGGTCACAAGAAGCTGAAAGTATTACTGGAACAAAGAAAGCACAGAAATTAGTTTCTGGCACTTTCTAGTTTAGGAACTATTTTTGATTCCTGGGGAGAGTTCAGCTGCTCAAACCCGGACGTTAACTGCAAAGAGAGAAGTGTCTCTTGGCAGCTGGAGACATTACAGTAGCCAATGTCCTGTTGTTAATAGATGCTCTCAGTATTCAGAAACAGCAGTTTTTTTCTTCCTTTCAGTCAGAAAGGCAAACTGTGACCAAACATGCTGTCATGCAAAGTATGTGGTGGAGCTAGACTAAGCCATAGTGGTCATTTTCAAACCAAGAGACACATAAAACTGGCTTCTTTCCTGCTCTTAACACACTAAAGTTGCAACCACTTCAGGCTTCCTGTATTATGTCTCCTGATGGGGCGGGGTGGGGGTGATTGGATCTTGGAAATAGTTTGAAAGTTATTGGCAAATATCTGCCTTTGGGTTCAGTGATTTTTTTACTCAGTCTCCTCTACCCTGAAAGCTCCTCAGGTTGCAGAGCAATGCCATGTATGGTGAAATTGCAGGAAAGCGAGTCACTGTGGAATATGGTAATTCCTGCATTAACACCTGAATGGTTTTGCATTATCTGCTTGTCACTGCTCATGCTGTGGATTCTCTGTTGTGCCACTACCACTCATGCCACCACCACTCATGCATTGCTTAATGGACTATTTAGCCTATGGATACGTTAAGACAACTACTGCATAGCTACGGCAACATATTTTCATCTTGGCATATAGCATCTTTATGCATCAGTCTTAAGGCCCTACCAACCATCACTGCCCACACCTTTTTGTAACAGCCAAGGCCTGCATGAATATATCCTTCACTCTGCCAGTGCATCTAGCCCAACCCACGTGCTGTCTTGATTCTGATGCTTAGGGACACTGTGTGGAAAAAAAAACAACCCAAAACCACAAAACCCCAAGACTAGAATAACCACCTAAAAACTGTCTCTTAAACCCCACATTTATTTAAAGCCCTTATCTTCTAAGGACCATATCATAATCCTTTGAAGCCACTGGCAAAACTCAGGTAGGATAAGAATTTGTCCTAATGTATTAATCAAAAAAACCTTTCAGAACTGGCTTTTTTTTTGATGCTTCATGTGTCAGCTGCCACTCAAAAAGATCACCAGAAGCTAACATGTATAGGTATAGTTTGTTTTAGCTTTGGATGAAATAAGTGTATTTACCTTAGCTACCCAAAACAGATTTTTACATGAACAGCATTTTCTGAAGTTCTTAGTGAACTTACTCTGAAGCAAAGTCAAGCCCAGGAGCTGGAGAGAATTTCAGTCAAAGGGTATATGCTGAAGGATAACCCTGAGAATTTAACCCCTACACATGCCAGGAGATGAGCCCACCAAACTAAAGTTGTAGTTAGAATATGCTACAAAAATTGGGCATGTGCCAGAGTCCTACTTGGCCTGTGTATTCAGAGTATGCTTTGTAGTGTGCGTGCTTGTGCTCTGAATATATGCCCATAAGGAGCGTTGTATGTCTGTGCACAGCCCATATAGGCATGAGTGCGTAGGACACACATTTAGGGGCTTTTGCCATGCATATGTTTCTGTGGGTCTATGTTGTGTGTATTGAAAGGTTACTTGAGCTGGCTGGTTTGTGCAGGCTGATGGTATTGTTGAATCTGGTGTTTCCTGGCAGGATGTTTGGTGAGTTTTGCTGTGCGCCTGTTTCCTGAGTCCAGTCTCTGTTTACAAGGATGTTGGGGCCTCTTTGCAGTGCAGTATGGGCTGCTGACACTGGCAGGCCCCCTAACTGCCCCCCAACCACAGGACTTTGCAACTCAGACACTGTCTCTTATCTCACCCTTCCAAGAATTTCTCTACAAAGGCTGCTTGTGTTGCAAGTGGGGTGCGGGAAGCTGCTATCAAATGGGAGACTGTTTAATGCTCTAGCTGGCAGGGCTGGAGTATCGGAGGTTTTGGAGTCAGAGCTTGGAAAATGCAGCCCCAGCACACATTCAGGCTGCTCCACTGACACTCAGGGGATGTTTAACACAGACTTGAATAGGACAACACAGGGTTCATAATGAACTACCCTTTAAAACATTCAGAAAAACCAAACACATGGTAGGAGATTTTAGACAGAGAGTGCATTACGTATGGATGCCAGCAGTTCAGCAGGGCATAGATAAACTTGTTTGGATCAATAAATCTGGACACTGTAGGTTAGAAAACTTGCACTGACCTCTAATGTTACTGGGTTCCCATCACAACAGAGAGGATTATAAAAAGAAGGGGGAAAAAAGAAGAGTAGTAACAGAAAAAAAGACAATTAAAGAGCAGACATATCCTTCTTTGTGTTATCAACTGTTGTTCTGGGGCCTGTGTGTGTGCACATCGAGCAGTGCAGAATAGGAATATTTGCTCCCATATCAATATCTGAGCAGTTTGCTCAAAAGTTTTCTGAAGTTTTCTGGCAAACAGGAAGTGGCTCTGAAGCCCAAGGACTTCTGGGAACTCCCCTGGGGGTTGTGGCAGTCGATCTCTTCTACCACAGATTCCTGAGGGGCTGCAAGATCAGCTTTTATCACGGCCCAGCCCTCACCGCTTCAGGGAACAGTGTGCAGTGTGAAGCCGGAGGATGCATGAAACTACTGATGCTAGTTCTGTCCATACCATTCATATAGCCACCACTCAGGTCTTCAGCGTAGGCAAAGGACACAGCAGCGAGTGCAAACCTTTTCTTTCTTCATGAATATGTGTGCCTTGCTTAGCAAGCTTTGAAATATTTGTCATAATTTCATTGTGTCAAGCTGTGGCTGGTGGGACCTCAGAGTCACAGCCCACCGCTATATACTGTGGGGGAGAAAAACAGGAGGAGGAAAAAAAACTGCAATGGGCAATTATAAAGAAAAGTCATCATTAATGTTTAATAAAATCTTGGGATATTAACCAGAGCTGTCGTGACAACGATATGCACCAGAGTGTCATCCTTAATCAACAGTAATAAAAGAATGAGATGCTTTTTAAAGAAATATATAACTTTTAAAATAAATAAAATAAATGGGGTTTGCTGTTAAAGAAATCCAGTAGCACATTATGCCAGAATCCTGAAAATCTCTCTTAGGAGTTCACTTCCTTGGGCTTAGTGCCTATAACTAGTTACCTTTTCTTGTGATGTGAAATAAGCCTTAAGTACTGGCACTGATGAGTGGCAGAGGAAGTCCTGTTTTCTCATGTAATCCTTTGAACATTCAGAAGATAGCAGAATCACCAGGCAAATATGAGATTTCACTAGTATTCTCTTATTTCACAGAGTATTCTCTTAATGTTAGCAATAAAGTCTGCCTGCCTTTTTGCCTTTTTCCCATCTGGCTGCTGGAGTCCTAACTGCTAGTAGTAATACCAAGTGAAAATAGCTTTTGTCTGCTTTTCACTGAAAGCTTTACATTTGCTCAGTTTTTTTCTGCCTTAACCTCCTAGATACTCAGTGTGCAGTAGGTTGTGATGAATTTTCTGGTTATGCATAGCCCTGGTTAAACTGGGAATCATCATGTGGTCAGTACTGTGCAGGTGTCACTGTGCTGATTGGATTAATGTTAGCATGGAGGGTAATTTATGGAGCAATAAGTAAATTACAGAAAAACTCTTTGACAAGCCATTTGTCACCCTGTTCTAAGGAAATTCTATTGTGTTGTTGCGAAAAGAGTAAATACTCCACTTTAGACAACAGAGAAGAGAACATGAGACTCCTATTCTGACTTGATAGTATGCTTTTATGTCCTCAGTTGAGAAGTGTTATATTAAAAGAGCTTTAAACTCCGCATGAGTTAAGACTTACTAGAAGGACACACAGGAGAAATACACAGTAGAGTGGCCAATGCAGGAGAGCATGGGAGTCTTTTTGTTAAAATGTTAGAATGAAATGTTTCAGCATTTTCTACAAAAATATTGGCTGATCCTACACAGTAAACCAAATCCAATTTTTAAAAGTAGTAAAATTTGAAGTAAAAGTTTTGGGGAAAGTCACTCTTCAGTATGTTTTGCCTCATGTTAATGGGAATCTGCATTTTAAAGATGGGCAGCTAATGCACATAAGCCTGATTTGCTGTGAACCAAACAGCTACTTAATGAACTGGTGTCCACGAGTGAACTCATGGCCATAACAAAGGCAACAACAGTTTTGCTGTTAAGTCCAAGGTGAAGGATTTAATCCCATGAGTATTAATTCTGTGTCATTTTCTTTAACCATTGTTCCTGCTCTGTAAGAAAGCTGAACTATGACCTTTTAAGAAAACATCCATAAGGCTCCACTTCCCCTTTTTTTTTCAGGCAAGCAAATCAGTGAAAATTTTACACCAGCAGTTTTAGGTGGTCAGGCGGTACTATCAAGACCCCAACAATTCCAGTCAGACAGCATACATTATTTTATTGCAAAATCATTCCTTAGTTTCCTCCCTTCTTCTCTGCATCTCTCTATCACAGTTTTCCTTCCAAAATATAGTATTATTACCATCCAGTTGGCTATATTTAAATGTCTTTGTCACAGAGGAATCCAAGTGAAGCTGGTGTCTACTTTTTAATTTCTTGAGAATTTCTGCATTTAAGGTGCCTTGTCTCTGGCATCACACAGTATTACCTATGCCTTGGTTTTACATTGCCTTGCACATCTTTGTTCATAGTATCCCAGTACAGTAATCAAGGGGCTGTCTGAGTTTATGCATATTGGTACTGATGTGAGAGGCCTGGGAAAGACAACAAGAGAACATGACGTGCTCATTCAAGTAAAGCAGACAACGCATACACACAAGCGTTACTTTGGCAATGTTACGGACCACCGATACTGGTATTCCTTCTAGTAGTAAGGGAAGGAGAGGCCAGCAAATTTGTTTGTTGGCACGAAGATAAAAGGCAGCAGTAATGTCTATGATTAAGTTAGGCAAACAGCAGAGAAGATCTGATGCCATTTTGTATAAAGCTGTTTGAAAAACATGCAGTCTGCAAGGAGCTGTGAGAACTATGGAAATATTTGGGGTGTTAAGGTACAGATTTTTTTTCGTCATAAAATGAAAAAAAGTTTCTTATTTTTGCCCTTCTGTGGTCTCTGCTGCAGCCCACAGACTCAGCAAAGCTGTCTTATTTCTAGGTGAGTTTTGCTAGCAGTGAAGTACAGTTACTGCCCTCAAATATCCAAACCATTCCTCCCTGAATCATTCCTCCAGACTGTGGCACCTCTCCTCACCTCCACTTCCTTTTTGCCCAGAAAATGGAAGTCCATGAAGCCCAGCCCTACCCCTGGCCTCACCGCAGTTTCACTGTCAGGGGGAGCCCGAGAGAGTCAGAGCTGCAGCATCCTGGGCAGTTAGTTGGAATTGCCAGGTAGTAAATGCAGAGCCTGCCTTCCCAACTTGAACATGGCATTGCCCTTAGAACAAGTAGCTGCTTCACCCAAGCTGAATAAAAAAGAGCTGATTATCTACTTGCTTAGCCATTAGCAACAGTCAAAAATGGGAAGAAATCAAAGTTCTGGATGCAGACTCCCCAGAGTTTTGTGGAAATGCAGGTCTGGATCTCAGCTGTGTGGCTTGGGCCTGTCTTTAGTAACAGTCCTAGCAGTTCATCAAGTTACTGCTTGTTCTGTGTATTCCCCCCAGGAGTAATGGGCAGGCCTGCAAGCCATATTGCAAATTATTGATTTTGTCTTTCTCTTCATATAGATGAATGATGTTCTGCTGTACACATATCCCCAGAAGGACGGCAAATACAGACTGAAAAACACCTTGGCTGTGTCAGGCATGAAGGTAATGCCTCTGTATTATAGGCTGGAATTAAAGCTGTATAGTGGGCTGTTAGAGTTTGCTGGTTTATGTCTCATATCCAGCTGAGGACAAGGGGAAATAGGGGATGGACCTGTTACCAGGGGATTCCCTTGCCTCTTACAGGAGGTAGAAGGAAAAATAATATAAAGCAAACATATAAAAGATTATCTATAAGGCTGTGAGTTAGTAAGACAGCCTTACTCAGGCTGCATAAATAATACAAGCCAAAATCAGATTTACCATCTGATCATGAAACTGGAGACAGAAAAGATTTATTACCCCATTTTGTCCATTCCTCTCTTCATGTCTCCAGCCAATACATGGTTGTTCCCTACAACATATTCACTAGGGCTAAGTCTGCCTGGTTTTAAACTCCTGCCACTCAAAATTTACATAAGCTTTCATTTGCATGGTTTTCATGTGCCCTTTAACTGTTTCCATCAAAAGCATTAATGGGTTCAAAAAGTGATTAGCCAAACTTTATGGGGAAAAGGTGTATTGGGAGCTATTACATGCAATGATATAAACATGGTCTTTTCTTCAGTAAATTTCTAAATTGCCAATTACAGAAACTGGACACAATTGTCCTGTTCTTACACTCTTTCCCTAAGCATCCATTGGCACCAGTATCTGTGCAACAGGAGATATTGGGCTGGAGGTGTCTTTGCTTCTTACCTAGCCATCCATTACCTACCTCCCGCCAAGAACTTTCATAACTGCTCTATAGCTAATATGCCAAGTTGTATTTATGTGAAAGAGGACTTGAAGTGGCAAATCAGGAGTTTGGGGATCTAGGAAACATGCAAGATGAGAATTACTAATTGTTAATTCCAGCGGAATGACATGGGTGGGTTGAGGTGTTATGAAAAGGTGGCAGGCTGGTCACCCTAGAGACCTGATAGTCTAAAACTCACTATGGGTTCCCAGCTGGGGTAGGAATCGCCAAAACACTCTACTGTTAAGTGAAAAGGAGTTGCAGAGCAAGTACTTGTTGGGGCACATTTGAAACACTGAGTCACTGGCATAATAGATGCTTTCTAATAACAACATATCAGTACCATGAAGCTATGTTTCTCCTAAGTGGCTGTTGCTATTAGTTGGCAACGAATACACTACATGGCAGGGAAAAGGTTTTAGCTGAGCTGTAGCTTTAAAGTATTTTTTTTCACTCTTAAAGAGCCTTGCTGCAGACAGGCATTCACTGAACTGAAGTGCTTCACTGTGTAATGTCTGCATGCCAGGAAGAAAGTTATTTCCATTCATTCCAAGAATAGCCAAAACTTTTGCCCAAAATGTTCTGACACTGGTAAGACTAAACATCTCCTAAGCTTGTCCTATTAAAACTGAACCCTGTTGATACTTCATCCTTACCTTTATAGTTGGATTAAATTCTTTTTTTCCTTTAGCACCACCACCATATTGAAATAGAGAGCATTCCTCATTACACCACCAATACAAAAGACAGAAAACCCTACCTGCCCATCTCTTTGCATTGAAATATGAAACAGATGGCTGGGACATCATAGATCCATATGCATTGAGACTTATATGGTGTACTGGTTATAGACAGTTTAACTCATGTCCACATTCATGTTCATGGCATTTGTTTCTAGGTCAGCCGCCCAGTGACAGAAAAAGCCCAAAACGTCCTGAAGATTGAATATGATGAATATTGCCTGACCCTGTCAGCAAGGTACTGTCCCCAAACAGCCATGGCAGAGGGTGTTACATTCTAGAGCTGTATCTCTAGATTAGTCTAACCAACACCCAAGACTTAACTGGTGTCTCATTCTTTTTTAACTCAATTTCAGTCTGTGCTAGCGTGACAGACAATGGCTGAGTGCTTGATTACACAATGAAGATATTAATTATAAATGTGAAGCTCATAAACTGTAACTAATTCAACTCATATACTGGGTAAAGATTAGAAGTTGGCTCTTGATAACATCTTAAAGAGAAAGGAAAGAGAAGAAAGTCTGTTACTAAGAAGACTGAGTCCTTTCCATTATCTTTCACACTTTTTCCCTGTGACACTGAGAGTATGTTATAGCTCCCTTTTATAAGTTCATTTGTTACCTCATACCACTAGGGTTGCAAAACTGCTGGAGAAAATAGTAATTAGGTAATACCATGCAATAGATACAAAAGCATTTAATAGTGCTTAAAGGACAAAGCCAAAATTAAACCTTACTGGCAACGTCATGGGTCTTTCTAATGAAAGGAATTTCACTAATGAGTTTGTGTAGTGCTAGTACTGATTGCACCTGGGAGTCAGGATCTCTGTCTTGGGATCACAAGCTAATGCCAGAAAGAGATTGTACATCAGTTTCTGATCAGAACACAGCAGTGTACTGTATTTTTTCATGCTTCTAGCCCAAAATTATCCTGCAAATTTACCTAGAGCTACAGCAGAAAGGTGGCTGGCTTCATTTTCAGGTGAAGTTTACTACAAAAGACATAGCACACTAGCAGTGGTATTAAAATTAAGTCTTCCAAATAACAAGATCTTCAATGCTTTTAAGTACTGAGTTTCCCACCATCAGTCTCCAACTACAGCATGGCTGGAAACACAGCACACTTCCCTAAATTACGCAGTGCAATAGAAAGACAGGGAGGGCACTTTCTTATTCAGAATCAGAATTTGGAGTGCTCATCCTTCGCAGAGCACTTGCCATCTGTGGGCAGTGCTCAGATACCTGTCAAAGCCTTTTTGTCTATTTCCTTTTATAACTAGCAAATGAGAAAATATCTGAGCTTTTCTTAGAGCTGCACACTCATCACAACCCTCAAAATATATACACAGTAATTCTGAATTACCTGCTGCCAGTTACAAAAGCAGGATGTGTACAGTCCTTCGGAATTGTAGAGGGGAAATAACTGCTGCATGTCCCCTTTATTCAGGGCAACTGAAGTTGGCATCCCTAGTGAAAAGCTTGGGATGTTCTGTTTGCATTGTTATGTTGTTTCTTTGCCTTTTGTACTCATATCAAGTCTGTGCTTAGTTAGCCTAAACAAAGCATGTGAGGCCACTGCAAGCTGTGTTTCTTTGGTAGTAGATAGAACCAGGGCCTGAGACTAAGGTTGCCCTTCTGATAACAGCCAGACGGAGGCTGACTCTTATCAGAGCACTGGGATAGAGCCCCTTTCCCTTCCTTGTGCTGCTTATTCTGGGACCGATCTGCCACAAGTCACCCAAGAACAGTTTTTCCTCTCCCTTTCTGTACTGGCTGGCAGAGCTGATGACACACCAGTGGGACAGCATGCTCTCCTAACCCCACTGCACAACAGCCTTGGCCTGCTACACTAACCAAAAGGAGCACCAAAGACAGAAAAATACCAGAAGGCTTCAAGCGTCCCTAAAGACTGTATCGCCTACCGCTCACACCAAGATGCTGCAAGTCTGCACTGCAGGCCAGTTGTTAACAATGACAACCCAAAGCTCAATGCCTTTACACTTGTATGAGACAAGGTAAACGCATTGAGGAAATACGGCATGAGTGCCAGGGACTGAAGGCAGTAGAATGAGGATGACCAAAGCTCAGAAGTCAGCGTGGCTATATAAGCAGATGGCACTGTAAAGTCTTTATATCTCCTGCTGAAAATGGCTCGCTCGCCCAAAGAGCCTTGTTATTGGCTTGCAGTGAGCTGGTAACAGATCTGAGCACAGAGCCTTTATGGAGAAGGCTCATACTGCTCTTTTACCTTTATTTGCATTTGAAAAATGTGCTTCTTGGACACAGGGGTAACCATGTGGTGCTCATATAAAATACCAGAGCACTGGGAGAACACAGTCAGCATTACCTCCCTAAAAGGCTAATTCAGAGTGACAGTGATAGCACTGCGACAAAATCCCATCCCATCCCAGTCCAGTTTCTGTGTTCCATGGATGTCCCCTGCTGTCCAGGAGACTGCAGTGACAATTTGACCCTGTCTTTCTATTTGCTTAAGGAAGACTATATGAGCCAACACAGATAACTGATAGCTCAGCACAAAAGCTGCAGCCCAAAAATCACACAAGGACCAAATGTGGCAATGGTGAATCGAGGTCTGAGCTTCTCCGAGCCTCAGATGTTCAGCAAAAATTCCTCTGAACCTTCATGCAACCAATGAAATAGCTAATGAAGAACAGGCCAGTGACAATTGACATAATTTATCTTACTTATCAGCAGACAGGTGGTATTCCCACATTTAGACACTAATAACCTGTGATTACTGCCTAGAGATGTTTAATGGAGTGAAGAAGAGGTTAAAGGGGCCAGTTAGATATCAGGCTTTTAATAGCAGATTGTCCCTCTTACCTGTCTTTCCCAAAGTGGCTTTAATTTACATCACTATATGGGCCATGATTTCCTTTGGTTTTTTAAATCATATCTCCATTCTCAAGTGAAGAAAATTTCCAAGACAGAATTAGCAAGAGAAAGGTTGAAGCCAGGACATCTTTTAGTGCTTTGCAGGCTGTGAACATGATTTGTCTGGAAGATAGGGACATCTTCAGATTTCTTAGAAAGTGTAACTTGACCTGACTTTTGGTAGTAATAAAGACTCTTGCCAGAGATTGTCCTGTAACATAGCCCCTTAGCTTGCAGAGGTTAGCCTATATGCAGTAGATACACTGGCTCAGAGTTTCTGCTCCAATTTCTGCTCCAGGCTTGTTGAATTTTACAGAGGCTGGTGTTTTTCAGACAAGAGCTTATTCTCATGGTGCAGAGGGATGCTAAGTCAGAGATCATTGATAAAATCTGGCATTTCCTCTCTTTTTTTTTTTTTTTTGAAAGACCGCAAAAAAATTGTTCTCAGATGTCTTGTTTGGTGGCCTTCATGAGGACAGTGTGAGGAAATCACAGCTGAACAGCAGCTGGCAATGATGCCACTGCTAATTTTACAACAAAGTCTAGTGGGTAGCTTTAATCTGAGTGGCTGGTATGACTCGGGAAAGGGAGACCACACTGAGTCGCATTCCCTCCTGTGACTGATGCTGGGAACAGCTAGACCTGTGCACAGTTTCAGATGGACAGGAAGCACACAGTTTGAAGTCACAGCAGGAAAACCAACTAACACCGGCAGGACAGCTTACGGCTGTAACAGAGCGAATGTATCTGGGAAGTAAAAGGCACTAAGAGCCCTGCTGCTTTTCTGGGATAGCTAGACTGGCAGAGAAGAGCAAAGCGCTCGCTGTTTTGCCTTGCGCAAAGAGGGCATCTAGGGGCCAGTCTAGAGAACTACTGGCCTCCATGCATAACTGCAACTAGAGGGAATGCAGAACTTCCTTCCCAAATTGCTGTCCTGGCCTCTTGCCAGGAGACTGGAAATTGTCTGCGATAGAGCTAGAGGAAAATGAAAGCATTCACATCTCTACCGTGGGTGACAGACTTCTGCATTTCCCAACATGCAGATCACCTAAGCATCCCACTGTAGAGATGAGCATGAACACACTTACTTTGAGCAACCCATGCCAACACTACATGCCCTAGAGTACCTAAAAGCTAGGGCAGACATGACAAAAGAGACATTTCCTATTGTCCTATGTGATCTAGGATTGAGCAGCTTATAGCAAAGTAAGAGACTACTTTGAAAAATTTTCTGGGCATTTAGTTCCTTCTCAGTCACAGTCCTAACCATGGATCATCCAACACTAATCATCCCGCTGAATATGTCCAACAGTCAACTTTGTTCCTGGTTGGAAAATTACTAGTTCAATGCAGTAGTGGGGAAAAGGAAACATTCATAAAGTGAAGCTTTTCTCCTCTGATCCAGAAACAGCTTCTTTCAGTCCCTGCTGTGCATGGCATTGACTGCTCTGCTGTATTTCATTCCACAGCTCTTGCTCGGAAAGGGATGACTGGTACAGCTGCATCAGCAGACACATCCCAGATGACTACAAAGCTCACAACACTTCCACTTTCCACAGCACCGTGGAGGTAAAAGGAGGCCAACTCTTTTAATGCTTAAAAGGGGAAGGGGGAAGGGAGAGAGAGAGAGAGAGGGGGGAAAGGAGGAGGGTTATAAAATGCAGAGTTCCTAGTAGTAAGACTTTCTTACTATTTTCATTTAAACCAGTACGCCAAGTTTAAATAATGAAGCTCCTCACAGCTCATGGGCCACCTCTGAAATGTTAATCACACTCTATACTCTGTGGTCTTTGCTTAAATAGGAATTCTTCTGGAGGAAGACTATTTTGTTCTAAGGGGTAACTATTTTGGATGAACTAAAAATAGCTACAAACTTCGCAGATTTTAAGAAAAGAAAACTACCCATTAGTTACACTAATATCATATACACAATAAAGTCACTGCCAGTGCAAACCTCACCAGCAATATTCTAATTGTACCAGCACAATTGATGTATATTATTGCTATCTCATTCATTTCAGTTGTACTACTCCCAGTTAAGAAGGCAAAGAATGCATCTGACAAAAAGGAAAAAAACTATTTTAGGTTATGTAGAACCCCAGTTTTACTAAATAAGACTAACTGGGGAAAAAAAGAGTGCTGGTGAGGCCACACCTGGAGTGATGTGTCCAGTGCTGGGCTCCTCAGTACAAGAGAGACATGGACATGCTGGAGAGAGTTCAATGAAAGGCCACAAGGATGATTAAGAAGGAACTGGAGCACCTCACAGTTGAGGAGAGGCTGTGAGAGCTGGGACTGTTCAGCCTGGAGAAGAAAAGGCTCAGGGAGGACTTCAAGAGCTTGCGCTACTTGTGCCAAACACTAAGCTGCTGTGAACTGACAGCGGGGTATTCATAATACTTTGGTGCTGAACCTGAAGCAACACAGCTTCTCAGCATGGCTTATTAGATTGGATTCAGTTCGACATTGATCATGGCTCCCTGGGCTTGGAGCAAAGGCACCTGTACAACACTGCAACGCGGTACATTCCAAGAAATAGGAACAGTGAATACATTTTCTAAAGCTGCTTACATATATTCAGATCAGCCATGGCAAGCATGGATCACATTTGGATTGTGTGTGGGTAAATTAATCTTTGGTTTTACTGTTTTCTCTACTATCTCTTCCGCAATCATAAAACTGTCCCAAGGTGTAATGACACAAAGAGCTCAGGCCCTTCTCGACTGAAAGCTATAGAGCTTTTTATGGATATTATTTCAAAAGCTGTTAATAAAAACATGGCTTTAACTCGTGTTCTTACCTGCAATTTGCATATGCAATGAATCAGATACTTGTCTGATGTGGAAGAGCATCAGTGCCTGAGCAATAATAGATCTACATGGATTTTTACCTGTTGTGACCCTGGCTTTAACACCACCACGTACTGATCAGCCACAGTCTTTCAGTGCTGAAGCATCTGTATCTCACTTACAATGTACATTAGGAATTAGAAAATTTGGGGATCTTAGCAAGTGAAGGTAGACTGAAATGAGAGGAGAATTGTATGTGATGGAACAGGGCTGACAGTGTACTTTGGAAGTGTGGATGCGGCTTCATTTGTTCTTGTTTGATTTTAAGCTAAGGGAAAGGCTTGGAATACCCTTGGGTGAGAGGCCTCCTACTTTGGTACCTGTGTCCCATGTCATGATGTGCATGAACTGTGGCTGTGACTTCACCCTCACTTTGAGGCGACATCATTGCCATGCCTGTGGGAAGGTAAGAGCTGTACAAGCTTCTCAGGGAGGCTTTATTCACACCTCTGGGACACCGGCTGCCACTGCTGTAACTTCTGCAAACTTGTAGCAACATCAAGACCAGAATTTGACTTCTCACAGAACCTGAATTACTAATTAGGTTTCTAATGACTCCAGTAGGAACAACAGTAACCTTCCCTTGAGTGTCAAATTAATTCCCAAAGGCAGGCTAGTAGTTGAAGGCTTAGAGGATAATCGTTGCTGAGTCCAGCCGTTGTGTCCGACATACAGCTAACTCTAGAGACAATGAAGCAATACACTAAAACACTCTGTTCTGGACTAGAGCAGTAGCACATCTAGTCCATGTCCTGACCCTAAGAACAGCTGGTAAAATTATCTTCCAAGAAAAGTGAAGAAACTCAGCAGTAGAGCATGGTTTGGTCAGTGACCAAAGGGAAAGTTTCCTCTGTGCTCCATTGAAGAGCTGCTGCCTTTTGCCCTAAAGCCAAGGGGATCTATAAGCTTTCTTGTTTTTTTCCCTTTATCACTGACTGTAGAGATTTGTTTATAGACAGAAACCTGCAGTCCTGTTTTAAACCATGGCTGCCTTTTAGCCTCAGTGATTTTCTTTTTTTAATCAAACTACCAGTAGTTTTTGCTAGTATGAAAAAGCATTTACTTAATCTTTTTTCTAATTCCACAGAGAAAATCAGTTTGTACCTACACAGGGGTAGTAGAAACATGCAAGCTTGCTTAAGAAAACAATGTTACTAACAAAGCTATGGAAACAGAAGTAATATTAAGTGACCTTTCAGTGATTCACTAGTAGGGAAGGTGTAAGTTCTGGGGAGATGGGCACGGCAATGGTGTGCAACCAAATACAGTGATCAATTCTGCTTGGCTTACAACAGTGTAAACCTACAGCAATCACATTTCAGTCAGCAGAATTACCCTGAATGCCACAGTTTTAGGAGAGTGTCATATCTGGTCCACTATCCATCTTCCTCTCCCAACCAGCTCAGAGGATTTGTTTTGTATGTGCATATATATGAATTTAAATTATATTTACCTGCATCTCTCATTGCTGGAACAGATTGTATGTCGAAATTGTTCAAGAAACAAGTACCCTATGAAGTACCTCAAAGATCAAGCAGCCAAAGTCTGTGATAGCTGCTATATGGAACTTAAGAAGAGAGGTAAGGTTCCTTCATTCTTGGCAAAACTGACAAACCCATTTCCTGCCTGTATAACGGGGAGGTTTTAGGATCTGCCTACCACGTTGTGTTTTGTTAAAGAGGATTTCTCATTACAAGCATGAGGCATGTGTATTGAGGTCCCGGGAGTACCAGGCTGTACGGCAGCTAAAACTGTTTTAGCAAGCCAGATTCTCTGAGGGCTCCCCTGGCCTTTTGATAAACCAGAATAACAATAAAAACTACGTCCTATGAGGAGCCCCTGAGAACACGGGGTTTGGCTAGTTTGGAGAAAAGGAGGCTGAGGGGCAACCTCATTGCTCTCTGCAGCTTCCTGAGGAGGGGAAGTGGAGAGGGAGTTACTGATCTCTGTATCCAGTGACAGGTCACATAGGAATGGTTCAAAGCTTCGTCAGAGGAGGTTCAGACTTGACATTAGGAAACATTTCTTTACCCAGAGGGTGGTCAAACACTGGAACAGGCTTTCTAGAGAGGTGGTTGATGCCCCAAGCCTGACAGTGTTTAAGAGGCATTTGGACAATGCCCTTAATAACATGCTTTACCTTTTGGGCAGCACTGAATTGGTCAGGCAGTTGGACTAGGTGATTGTTGTAGATCCCTTCCAACTGAACTATTCTATTCTGTGATGCTACATAGGTGATAGCTCTTCCCTGTCATTTCTAATGAATTATACATTAAAGCAATGGCTTTAGAGTTCCTCACTGTCCTCATCCATATTGTAGCTTTTACAACAAGAAGTGCCAAGGTAAAATGCAGAGTCACTAAGAGGTTTTCTACATGGGGAGTTAATCTGGTTACAGATGAAAGCATGAATTCAAAGCAGAAGAGCTACTGCCTAACTAGAACTCTGTATTATTGTCCTACTGTAAGTCCCATTTCTGATTTAAATACACATCCAAATCAAAGATAAAAGGGGGGGCAGGGGTTATATATATATGAACAGAGAATGAGCAGGAAATAATGTTCTTGCACAACTACTCCTGTAGGCAATCTCTAAAATAGGCACATTATACTGTCAAGGATAAAAAGGCAGGGACAGATGAAGTTTAGTTTTTCCATCCTGATTAAAGAAATTCACAGTAGCCAAGCAAACACGTGAACAGATGCTGTCACAACAGCCAAAAAAGCATCCCCAAGCCACTGTGTATCCAAGAAGTGATAACTCAGATTTGTGCTAAAACAATGCTGTGTTTTACTAAGAGCTTCCAGATAATGCGTGCTGCCAAAAGTGAGATCATGAAGATATGAACTCAGACAACTGGGGTTAATGGAGATTGACACAGACAGAATAACTGTCTCCCATGCAGAACTCAAAGAGAATGGCTCATACAGAAAGAATGCCCCATTAGTGAATCTATCCTGCAAAGGTATTACAAACATAGAGGGGATAGACGGAAAACCCATTTGCTTAATGCTGATTTTAAATTAGAAGAAAACAAGCTGTGTTTTGTGCTTTGTCAGCTTTCTTGCAGGCTTCTTTGAAGTAGCTGTAGGTTATTACCATTAACCTAGGGTGCTATGAAATCCACCCATCTAATCAGACTTAAAGGGGTGATTTGAAAGAAAAGCTAAAATAAAAACCAGCTATGGAGGAGGCATTGCATTTTCCTTAATCATTTGTATTAGTGTATTGTGTGTCTTTTACCCCTAGTCTGATATATACCGATTCATCCATTTCCCCCTTCCCTTTCTGAATTTTCTTAATCTTGCAGAGCGGCCACTAAGTGTGAGCTTCCCTCCAACTTCATCCAGGTGTTCAAGCAGTGCCTTCTCCTCTGTCTTCCACAATATTCATTATTCATCTTTTAAGAAACAGAAGAAGATCCCTTCAGCTCTTATGGAGGTAGGACCAAGCTGCCTGAGAAAGGCAAGGAACTGCAGAGAACTGTGTGCTTATACTTCAGCAGCTATGTTTATAATTTATTCTGCATGCAGTGGGCTCAGCCCATGCCCTGGTCTACTTTCATCATGCAATTATTTTTTTCTGATTTTCACAATAATGCTTAAAATACAAAATATTCTGAGCTCTGAAGATGCCACAGAAGCTTCTTGAGTCCACTGAGAAACTCAATTAGAGCAGCGTACTTTAATTTGCTCATCAGCCTGTGAAGTCTTTAGAAAACTAAGACAACTTCAAGGTACTAGATAGTACAAGGCAGATCACAGACAATGACAATTATCAACAGAGCATGATATACTGTTGACCAGTTACCTTTTTTGACAAGAACCTTAATTCTGAAATCTTACTTTGATTTAAAGAGAAAGGAAATACCACTTACTTAGGGAATAGATTGTAATCCTTGGCAATCAATTCAGGAGCATACATGTTTAATCAGACACTTTTCTTCCAGCTCAAATCAAACTATTTCAAATCAAATGGTTAAAATCTTGATCCCACCAATGTAAACAAATAAATTTCCCACCAATTTCAATGGGGCCAGGATTTCTCCAGCTATATTAGTTTTCTTTCCAGGAACAAGGTGCCAATCATGTTGAGGTAGCCTAGGTAGCTAAGTTGCCCATTGAACTCAAGCACAGTAAGGTACTCCCATTTCACTGAAATCAGCAGGTATTTGTCATTGTATTAAAGAGAATAGGGTGAAAACATCTTGCTGAACTCATTGTATAGTCGAGACACTGGAATTTCTTGAGGTTTGTGCTGAGGTGAAACTGAGCCAAAGATACAAGCATGTAATACAAACACACAGATTGAATACTGAAAGAACTGGCAGGCAAAAGTTCAGCCCCATTAGGAAAAAAGCATTGCCTTTCTATCCACCAGGAGGCAGCACTTAGTAATATGAACTGTCTCACAACAGCATTGCTCCATAACTTCTTCTAACTTACTTTAGCCACGTCCTGGAACATTTCTGTTCTGCTGCAAAACACTACTATATTAATGCTCAGTCGTCTCTCGTGTCAATGCTACAAAAGCTGGTTTTGAATCCCTGCCCTTTGTTTCTAAATCCAATACTATTGCGGTTTACTACTGTAACTAATAACATACACTGTGTGTCTGTGTATAGTTCCATCTACTCAAAATCTGGATCTTTAAGAACATTAAGCACTTAGATCTCAAAATACTTCTGTGAGAGGGGTAACTTCTCAGAAATATTATTTCACAAATGAAACCAAGTCATAGTCAAGTGATTAACATGAATTGATGTAAAACCATTGCAAAGTCCTAAATATACCCACACCTTAGAAGTGTTCAGCCACAAGACTGTAGTTCCCTTCTGGAAGCATGTACTTCTAATATACCAAAAAAACCAGACCTGGGAAAAGGGACAAGTTCAGCTTCTCAGAACAACTGTAAGCTTGCTGACCTCAGTAACAACTCAACTGGATATTTTCCATCAGAGTTACTGAGAACTAAGTTTAACCAGAAATCTTCAAACAGTTAAAGAACTATAATACCATGCTTATATCTTTTCTGGCTCGGTATTTTTAATGGTCTGCTTATGGTTTCATAGACATAGACCTGGTTATCTGGTGTGATGCAAACATGCATAATCAGGAGGGGAAAAGCCTTTGCTGTTACAAATCCTGATTTCTCCTATCCTGCTCCAGGTGGCAGCCTCAGGAGAGGGAGCTACCATCAGTGGTTACCTCAGCAGATGTAAGAGAGGCAAAAGACACTGGAAGAAACGCTGGTTTGTTATCAAAGGCAAAGTCCTCTACACCTACATAGCAAATGAGGTACTGTGCAATCTGACTTGAAATAGTTTCCTATCTGAGTTCCCTTCTTTACTCCCTACAGGCAGCACAAGTAAATGTGAAAGGTATAGATGGCAGTTCTCAGAACTACCTGCCTTCTGAGACCTGATCCTAACAGACTGAGTCCCCAGGGAGCTGTCCTCTGCTGAGGGGCCCAGCCACAGCCCTCACTGGACCTCGGCAGCCCTCTTCACAAACTGCCCTTCATTATTTGACTTCTTGCTATTCATGCTGTTATATACTGTCAACCACTGTGAACCTTAGTCTACAAATTTACACCTAAAGACTTCAAGGTCCTTAGGTGTTCTCTGGTGCACTTGGTAACTGCCAGATATGTTGTAGATAGATGGTGCTATGATCTATTTCTGGTGGGGAGGAGAATCTTATAGTTTTGCAAGTATAAATAGGACATATTTGTCCTACTAGTACCAACAGGAAAGACAGGAGGCTGTCTGCAGAGGTGAAAATACTGCCTTGTGTATTGGCCTGTATGGTTCTCCTTACAGCCAAGGAGATTGGATATCAACTAGATCATTTTTATGTACTTTGCCTCTTCCCAGTCCCTTTTCTTATTTTAATTTCTTCTCCTTTGTGAATAGCTGCAATACAAATAAACTTGAAGTAAGTGTGATATAAAGTTTGGTTATAACTGACAAATTTCATAAGCAGAAGCATAAAAATTCATTTTGCTGAACAAAGGACACAATGCAAGAACTGTAGTAACAGCAATATTTGGTACTTTAAGCCTTCAGAACAGTTTGCAAACATCAATTATTTAAACTTTAATCACCACTGTGATGGTTGCATGAAGCAACATTCTCTTTATCTGTTTAAAGGGGACATTGAGGCACAAGAGACTTCATTATTTGGCCAGCAATTCAGACCATTAGCATCAAATTCTGTATCCAATACATTTACCTTTCCTCTGCTAACCTTAAAAGTGATCATTTATGGTTCAACAATAGGGAAGAAACAACAGATGGCTAATTACACTTTGCATTCCCAGTTTGCAATTTAGCTTCTAAAAGCAGCGGCAAAGGCAACATACACATATAGAAAACATTACCTAAATACAGGGACCAAAACTGCAGCTATCAGTAACAGCTAAACTTCAATTCGATTAAGGCTTATTGTTTTCTTGTACAAAGCAGTGTCTGGCAAGCAAAATTCATGGATGTTTCTTGGGAGTAAATTAACAATTAATTGCATTACCAGCTCAGAAATTTCAAAGCAGCATTTTGGAAAGCAAGTATGCTGTTTGAGACAGTGCAGATTTCTAAAAAAGTTGCTAGTGCTATGAAAGGAAATGACAAGGTACCAAAAAGACTACTACTTGCACTTGGCAAATAAAAATGGTTGAAAGGAACATAACTGGGAGTGGGTCTCAGGCTTTCAGAACTGCAACTGTACTGTCCCATACTCTCAATAACCTCTAGTTTGCCTCCTAGTAATGGCTAATTTGACCTTCATGGCCATGTGGATGATCATGAAGAACTGGACTTTCAGAGGTGGTGTTCAAGTTCAGGACTAAGACTAGATAAACATGTGCAGTACACAGGCACTGCTTCTGTTTAGGTAAGAGCCAGCAGTCCAGCAGAAGATTCACACTACTACTTTTGCAGCCCTGTCAGAGAGGGGTTATGTCATTATTTGGTTTTCAGAAAGAGCCCTCAAACTGTTACAAGCCTTCTCTCTAAATTTTGGTTCACTTCTTGTTTGCTTTCAGGACAAAGTTGCCACAGAAAGTTTGCCTTTGTTGGGTTTCACCATTGCCCCAGAAAAGGAGGAAGGAAGTACGGATACAGTTTTCCATCTCTACCACAAGCAGACTCTCTTTTATAGCTTCCGAGCAGAGGATAACAATTCAGCACAGAGGTATGGGGGTAGACTTCCACACTAGCCAGTGCGCAGGTCCAAAAGCTTCTGTAGGGCCTTTCCCTCTCCTTCACTTCAGAATGCCTTCATAACAGAGGAAACAAACAGCTTTCAGAATGTTGATTAAGCCCAATTGCATGTGACTGGCCTGGATGACATTAAAAATCTACCTGGGGCTTTTCAGTTCCTTCAGGAAGGAGAATTTGCTCCCTTGTATAGGTAAAGAGGAGACCGAGTCTCAAGAGTCACGCCTAGAAGTCTGTCAAATGTGATTACTGTAAAGAAGCTTCTCTGATTTATGTGTTCCATTTACCCATCTCTTAGTTTCCTCATCAACAAATAATTGTTTAGATTTCCCATTCTAATGTTCCTGCTTCCACATAATGAAATAGTCATGAAATTAGTAATAAAAATGCCAGCACCTCAAGACACACAGGGAAGGAAATGAGTATTTATGGGAGGTTTTGTTGCTTTTAAACATACTTCAGTGGTCTCATCTTTCCTATTCTAAGACAGCACTTGTACAATCTTTGAGATTTTACAATAAATTACTGGAAAGGTTGTACTAGAAATACAAGAGTCCTAGTACCCAGTTCCCTGCTTTAATCACAAAACTATAGTTCCTCATTAGAGCTGGGATGGGAAATACAGTCCTCTTCAGGCTTTACATTCTTAAAATACTTATTTTTCTTAAAATACATATGTTCTTAAAATGCATATAATTTTATACGTCCCACTTTTTCTTTCCTGCCCTTTTTAGGTGGATTGAAGCCATGGAAGAAGCTTCCATATTATAGCAGCTATCACTCAATGGACTTGGAATAAATTCTCAGATTTCTATACGTTCCCAGCAACCCTCTTCTGTCTTACAAAACTGAACAGTGTATTTCAGGCAAACTGGCTACATACACTGGATATGAGCTGTTCCAAATTGCTCTTTTTGCTTCCTTCTTCTTACATCCGCATTTTTGCAAATGGAAACTTTAAAATAGAGAATATTTATGGTGATCTTTATGTCTGTGCAAGTTCAACCCATACTATAAGCTTCTCCTCTGATCTCACAGTAAACTAAGTCTAACATCAAGACAAGAAAATACATGGAAATACTGACTACAGTAAGTAACAGGCTCAGTTTTACTTACTCTAGAGCACTATCATATTTCATTGGATTGGTTTTGATGTCTACCATGAAATGAGAAACAACATAGTAAACAACAAATGCTCATTTAAAGCACTTTATTATTTTTATTGAACTACAGCTTCATTTTTTCATGTTTCTAAGGAGTTCTGTGGCCTGATTTATTACTCATCCATTAACAAGTGCCAGCATGAAATTATGCCCTGCGTATGCTAAATTGCTTCCACAGAAAATGAACAAACACAACATTCAGTTTACCTGGTCTACCAACACTTCGCTGGCTATGATTCAGGATAATTACTTACTATAAATTTATAATTTTAAACAGATCACTGTATAATTTATTTTAAAGGGTTTAATTTCATGCCACTGCAGTACTTTGAAATGCACTCCAGTAGCTCTACAAATCCAGACATTGAATAATTTCACTTCTCCCTAAATACTGTATCAGACTCAAACCCAAAGGTTATTTTTAATTTATTATAAACCTACAGACAGTTTTTATTTAACACTAGTCTACTTAGTAGTGTTAAGATTTTTATCATCTATTTAAATAGTCTATTTTCAAAGCTCCTGTTGTTTCTGCTGTTCTTGTTATGAAAAATGTCATCAAAAGTTTAATCCATATAACCAGCACACCATTTGAAATATGCTGGTGGGCTGAAATGCACTTGTCTGAACCTGCTCTGCTGGAGTGCTTTGGAACTCCTGTGGCTAAATGTACCTTACATCAGACTGCTGTTGTACACTACATCTCCAGGGCTGGATTCTCACCAGCCAAGTGTCTGTATGACTTCAAAGATGCTGTGCTGCTTTACACCAGCTGAGGGATCTCTGGAGTTTGGGTTTTGGTTTTTTGTTGTTTTGGTTTTTTTGTTTTGGGGTTGTTTTTTTTGTTTTTAGTGTTTTGATATTTTTTTTACAAAGAAGGTTGAGAAGTGGTGTTCTAATCATTGCAATAAAATGGTTTCGTGTCCTATATTTAACTGAGGAATAGAATGGCATTTATGATTAAAATATAGCTTTGTATAAAAATACCATGTTCAAGAATTTACTTACATTAAAATATATTGGGGGGGGGATTTTTATTACTGTCATTTTTCCCTTTCTTCAGGAAGCTTAATGGATATCTGAATTTTTGACCCTAACAAACTGTTTAGAATTGTCCGTATTTTTAAAGGCCTATACTATGTATCCAAATAATAAAGGTAGTTCAATTTATCACTTGGAAAAACAGGCTTGAAAAAACAAATACACACCTACCACTAAATAAAAATATAGTTGTTTTGGGTTTTTTTGATACATCCGAGTCTGATAGTTTCATAAAGCATAGGTTATCATATGCAAACAGAAACCAAGTATGAGAAAAGTAAAACTTTTGTATTCTTTAGTTAATGGATGAACACCAATGTTAACTCTTTGTTTCATGTTAGAATCACAGCCTTGCTACCAATACACTGTAAATGTTTATCCCCCCTTAAATACATTTTGCACTGACAAAAAAAATAAGAGAATGTTGAATACAGAGTAAGACCTCTAACCGTGGTCCCAAACAAAACAAAACTGCACTACAGAACAGTATTATGAAGATTTAGGTGCTGACATTTAGTGACTGTTGTATGAAGTTTTCAGTTATAAGCAGGAAATGAATACATGAAAATATTTTGTTGTAAAAAAATAAGATACAGTGCTATTAAACATTGTTTTAAGTAATGTGGAAAAATAAAAGAGCAAAACATAACTGCAGTTCTACAGGCTTTTCCTTTACGTTATTTTTACCTTCTTTAATTCCAGCTTTGCAGTTCCAGTTACTGTTAACAGACGCTTACCTATTAACCAATTCTCAGACAAGCCAAGGAAGAGCATCAAATCAGAAGATAGTAGTGGAGGCCTTCCAGTAGAAATAGGATTGAGACCTAATTGCTATGATGAAGTGTTTCAGTCCACACTGCATTTACCTCCTGTAAAGCCCGCCTACCAGTCAACTCTACTTCAGTTGCAGATATAAATGGCCTCAATACAGCCCAAAGAAAAAAAAAAAATGAAAATGTCCTCACAATTTCAGTCCAATTATTAATCTAATTTGAGCAAAGCTAAGCACCAGAGACAGAAATTATCTTCATTTCAGAGTTAATCCAGTAATCACCTTTTAGAAAATTTTAACAGCTTAGAATACAGGTATATAGATAATCAGTTTACTATATGCCATTTCCTTCAAACAGCTCTTTATTCCTAACTTGTAGCTAGTATTACTCCTTCAAAACAAAGGTTTTGTTCCACACCTTCACAAATGTTTCCAAAAAAATTCAGTAATATGTCAATGTACTAGCTACTCAGTCAATAGCTCACATGCAAGCTGATCTCATTTGCTGTTTCAGTGTTTTTCTGCTTATTTTGCTACTTATCAAAAAGCATTAAAATTACTAGCCACTATCTGCAACTACTATTTTAGATCTATCTTACAGTATACGCCTAGTTAAAAACTGTTTTTTAAACAGTTATTAAATTATTTTTCCAAATCAAAGTACAAGTCATTTGGAGTTGGAGAGTATTCAGAGATTACAAGATCCTAAGCCATTTACGCAAGCACTGCTGGTCTAGCCCTGGGACTACTACCTTTCCTGAGCTGATTCTGTGTTGCTTTTACGATTGATGAAAACCACACAGCTTTGAATACTAACCAGGCTTTTCCTGTGTGCACGCTACTTGGGTACAAAAGCAATAAAGACTACTTTGGCTGTAACCATGTTCAGCGAGTATCACTGCTTGTGAAGGTAAAACAAGTGCCAATACTCAGCGAGGGGAAAAGATATCCCCTTGTCACTTTGTGAACCTCCTACGTGCTACACTTAAAACAGTAGTCTAACTTCACAAGTTACTTGGGCACATAACATACAAACTTCTATGTATTAAAAACAGTGAGATACTTCAGTCTGGATAACACTGAGACACCACTTTTGATCAAGTTTTGACAAGAAAGTTTCTAGACTCTGGGGCAGGTTTACAATCCCTTTCAGAGAGACACAAGTAAAATAAATTTTTTAAAAAATTGACCTTTCCTAAAAAACTGTTTCACAAATATTCTGAATGTCTTCCTTTTTCACAAAATAACAACAAACACCAGGAAACCTTTAAAGTGCCCATGAAACAGCATTGTCATTCTTTGCCATCCTTTCTTTATATCGAAGTTTTTACATTCTTTTGATTATTTTAATACCTTTTTTCCCCAGAGAAGTGTTGCAGCTTGTTTCTAATCTATATGGTTTGGAAAGGCATGGAATACATTTTACATGAACATGCTCTGATGTTTTTCATCTTTTTACTTGTAGTACTACATTTTTATGTCCTTTCCTCGCTCCTCTAAGTTAAAAGAAACTGTAGGACAGTTTAAACTGCCTAGTAGTTGTCTATATTTTCATTTCACATACTATATGCCACATTATTAACTGTAGTACTTGCCAGCAGACAAATGTGATCTTAAAGCACCAGAGGAACTGGAATTACCTTCAGTAATGACTTTCATACTGACAGCTCTTAGAAAGCAGTGAGGTCCTGCAGTAATAGAGTATGTCATACTGAGAGGTCATTTTAGGTGAATTTTGGGGCAGGGTTAGGATTTTGCACTACTCTTGCTTTCAGAGTCTTCAATGTATAGCAGTTGCATATCGTTCTTAAAACTGCTTTTTACAAATATTAATGAATAAAAATAAACTTCCCTATATGACATTTATTAAATAAAATCAAAAACTCTTTCTAGCTTATTCTCTGCAAAATTTCTCTTAAAAGTACAGCCACTACATGATAAACACCAATGAATTATTGGATCAACAAGTTTTATCTCCTACAATCAGAAATACAAATCTCATAAGCAGCAGAGCGCACAACAAAAGAAGTACAGCAAGGCTACACAGCCACTAGACTTTACCTGGATATGAACCATACACTCTCCCAGACTACACTGAGGTGTCAGGTACATTATACTTTCTATATTCCTGCATGCCTTCTAGAACTTTTTGCCTTTCTTCTAATCAGTCCAAAACCAACCGCAGCATGCTGGCAGGCCTAACAGAGCTGCAGTCAGTGTGGGACTTCACTGCTGAGCAAGATCTCAAAAAAAAAATACCCAGTCATTAACACAAGATGATGTAAATCAGAAAAAAAAAACCCAAACCATACATATGAAGTCTGCTAAATCCATCAGCTTTCACAGCACTTGGTTCAGATTCCTAACGTTGCATTTCAGTGCCCAATTATATATTTTTTGCTACAGTGGTGAGAAAGAGTAATTCTGAAAGCATTTAAGCACATTAAAGGAAACCTTAATCCAACTTTGGATTGTTATCAATTTGTATTTTGCCTCAGAAATCTTGAATCTGCTGTGCATGTTCATTAGAATGAAATAAATCTCTGCTCTACCACATAATTGCCTGCCTTTGTCTCAAATATTTTTAGAGGACAAACTCGATTTAAAAAAAGGTCAGTCCACTTGTACTTTCGCAAAGCTATAACCCGGTATCAAATAAAAAGACCATGGCCACGTACATGTCTGAATGTGCACACAATATCAACTATGCAATGACCTCAGTACCAAAAGGAGGGCCATCAAACGGCTTGGTGCACAAGACAAAGGGATCAGGTGAGCTCTGATGTTGTCAGTTAGATGGTGGAAAACAGCAACTGCTACTCAAGCTCCTGAAGAATCAGCAAGTCCAGTGGACTACAACCATGGCATTTCAGGATGGAGGGAAGTCACTGCATTCTCTAGTGTTCTCAATATCCTTGTAGTGTACTGTCTCAGTGGACAGCATGTCCTCTATTAATTTAAACTAAATCTGACTGCACTTAACACTCAGGTTCGCTAGCGAGAAGTTCAAAGGCAAATGCCACAGATTGTACCCAGACAGCATTGCATCTTTGTCCTTGCACATTCTGGAGATAACAACAAATAACATAGATAAGATATAGAGACTTTTTTTAAGATGTACCTTTTACTCACTGGAACAGTCCTCACTGCACAAGCAATACTTTAATTCTGACCACCACCTGAGCATCATGAGCACAAGGAATCACTCCTCCCTCCTTCCAGAATAAAACAGCACATCATTAGCTAAATAACTGCATTTCCAAATAAACCAGTAAAACTATTCAGAACTCAGGTTGAAGTGAGATTTTTCTGCAGTCAACAAAGCCTAGAGTAGACAGCAAGCTCACTTTTGCTAAGAGACAAGTACAGAGAAATGAGGGCAAAAAACCCCACAGGATGGGGGTCACTAGCTTCCCTCAGCACTGCCCAGCCAGGTACGAACCTGAACACAACGCACAAGGACTTGTACTTCAAAAATAATCTACTAACACTTAAAAGAGAGATTTAAACTGAATGTGACATTAACCAGACCAAACAGTTTATACTGTTAAAACTTTCTCAGTCACTTATAACTGTTGAATTCTTTCATGCTAGGTATCAGCTTTGCTCTTAAAATTTACCTCAAAAGTTTCAGGAAAATTCTATGAAAATTTTAAGCACTTGAAATGACACCTTAAAATAATAATAAAAAAAAAGAGCTCTACAATACTGTCAATCCCAACCCTTTAAAACACATGAATAACCTTAAATCCTGCTTTTATTTTGTACTTCTTGGCCTGCCCTGACTTTTGACCCCCTCTTAGTCCATTACGTGCTTTTACTGCCAACACCACCACCACGACCAGAGAGAGGGTTTTTGGCCTATGCCATAGGTACTCTTACAGCCCACCTTTGCATTGCAACGGTTCTCTCCTTCCACATGTAAAACATCCTTCCCTCCCTGTAAGCGTGCACATCTCCCATCTCACCTCTGGTCTATGCTGAATTCAATCTGTTCTCCTGGGCGAGGAGCAACTTCCACGGGGCCTCTTCCCTCCTCTTCTTGTATGGCAGCCTTGCAGAGCATTTTTCCTTCTGAGGTAACTATCCCACAAAAGGGAGGAGCTAAAAGGTTCTTGTTATCAGCAGAGTAGTTTAAAAAAGACCACCACTGAAATCCTTTCTGAACTATGGCTGGGAGCAGTTGAATACTTCCCAACAAGAACCACGGCCCGTGGAGAGGAGCCCACGCTGGAGCAGGGGAAAGGCGTGAGGAGGAAGAAGGGGCAGAGAGGAGCTGGTGTGCACTGAGGGGCCCATCCCCCACGCACCGCTGCGAGCGCTGGAGGGGAGAGGGAAGGTAGAGGAGTCGGGAGGGAAGGAGTGACACCGAGCCTGGCAGAAAGGGGTGGCAGGGGAAGATGGCGTTTTAATTGTTGGCTTTCTCACCATCCAAATCTACTTTAACTGGCAATTAGTTAAATTAATTTTCCCCAAGTCAAGTCTGTTTTGCCCATGATAGTAACTGGCAAGTGATCTCTCTGTCTTTATCCTGACCTACGAGCTTTTTCATCCTATTTTCTCCCCTGCCCTGTTAAGGAGGGGAAAGTGAGCGGCTGGGTCGGCATCTGGCTGCAGTCCAAGGTCAGCTCACCACAGTATGGTAGACATATTTAATTCTTTTCTTTGCTGCCAGTATAGTTAGTAACCTTTACTTGTAGAGTACCTCAGCTCTCTTTGATCTTTTTCACCTCCAGCATCTTCTGTTGATTTTATTTTTCTCTAGTCATAGCTAAAGCCAAAAAGGGCCTATACAAGCACTTTTTACTAATGCTCTTTTAGAAGTCTGTGTATATAAATTTAGCAAATTTTAGCATTATCTAATACAATATTGCTTATTAAATAAGTTAAGGGCATGCAGTATAGTTCTATATTTCACTGAAGTTATCGCAAGAACTGCAGCAAAATTTGTCACAATCGTGATGCAGCTTCCTTCACTGCCCTTTCTGTTGCCAACCTCAGTGAGCACGGTGGAGCTGCACAGCATGCTCCACTCCGCACCAGAGCTCAGAGTAAAACTGCTGCAAGACCTTCTCTTGGTGGCAGAAACAAGGAAGAACAAGGAGACAACTCCTCCTGTCCTCTAAAGCTTTCCTCAACTTGCCAAGCAGGAAGCAGAGAAGGGGAAAGCGGCAATTCATCTCTGGCTTTAGCATTTTCCGTTCTTCCTTTCAGTCAAAGACTTGTCGGTAAGTGGAACAAGAGGAATTTGTGAAAAGGGAATTAAAGAAGATGGACAGCAACTGGAAGGGACACTAAAGGATGTATCACTGTTATCTTTAATTTGGTGTATCACATAGAATTTTGGAGTCATGGTGTTTCTCAGCTATTAACTAACTTTAAATAAGCCCACAGGCAAGACATTTGTCTCACTAGAGCACAGGCAGTATGTGTCAGCTACTTCTAGAAGCATCCCAAAAAAAATAATTAAAAAAAATAACAGCCTGTCACTATCACAACCAGTTAATTGTGAGCTGCAAATTTAACATTTCCAAAATTTCAAGTAGTTAGAGTTTAGTACAACACTACACAAGAGAACTCGGAATTTGTTCAGTATTTTTAAACACAAGAAACACTAAATCACACACTCAGAAGTTATGAAATACCAATATTTTTATTTCTATAAAGTCATAATACTATGAAAGCATGTAGTTTTAACTTATGATCACTTCTCTCCCACCCTCAGAATCTTCACAACTACCAATGTATACCTTGGAACATTTTTACAAGATAACACTAAGCAATCTTACTTGGTTTATTTTCAAATTACTGTGCAAAACATTGAATAGGGTATCTGTAGGCTTTGCTTAATAGGATATACAATTCTCATTACTGCATTTTCATTTCCAGTACCACTCAGAGGAAAAAAACACCTTTAAAGCATTTCTGTGTATGTTGCCTTCCAGCAATGTCAGTAACCGATTCAGTCATTGGCAACATTCAAAACAATACAGAACTACCGGCAACATTCAAAACTATACAGAATTTTGCTTTAACAGACTAGACCACTGGTCTGAGTGCAATATCCTCCTTCTCAAAGTATCTCAGACCTTAGGCTTTAACCAAGATATAAAATGTGTATGCTTAAAAGCACAATGATGTAAACAAACACACCCTTCCTCTTGGCCACTAGATCAGTTAGGCTCCAAAGCGAGAAACCTTCAGTGCAACATCCTCCCATCGCAAAATTCTCACAATGCACAAAACTCTAGAAGAGGGAGCCCTGCTGAAGCAGGCTGTACACTCAGGTACACATCCAACACCCTTGGAAATTATCATCAGCAGACACCTACTTTATGGGCATAGCATCCCAGTAATTGCCGGTCTTTTCTGTACTGCTACTCCATTATGCCACAGCAATCCTTTCACAAGTACACATACATTTGGTTGCCAATATATACTGTATTATCAAGAAAACCTTTCAGAAACTAAACTACCAGTTTATGGAAGCAAGTGTTTTCATTTTCCCTTGAGCTATCAAAGATTATTAATACATATTGAAAGGATATTGCAGATCTTTAATTGTACAGGTTTACATAAGGATCTTTGACAGGACTTTTAGGGCCTTCAGACATACACGTTTGTACCTCCAGTCTTTCCTCAGACAAATCTCAAACTTACTGTAATGAGAATTCTGTTCATACATTAAAAAAAAAATGTAGTGACAAGTGAGAGGCACATTCTTAAACACAACACTAGGGGCAGAACACTTTAAAAGGCCAAGAAATAATAGCAGTAATTACACAGGCAAGGAAAGCAACCTTCCTAGCTAGGCCACCTGACTGCCTGTCATTCAGCAGAAGGGCACAGGGTATACATCGTTATTACTGCAGTGCCTCTGAGCCCCAGAGTGCAGAATCACATTAGTTTTCAATACCTAAAACTAGAAGAAAGACAACCTATGTCAAAAGGTTGTCTTTGACACAGTGACTATACACAGTCACTATAAAACAGAATAAATGGAGTAAATAAGCTGCACTATAGTCTGTCCCTCTAATTTATCAGTTCTAAGCCAATTGGTAAATTCTCTCAGGCACTAAGACCACTGACAAAGCTTTGTCATTATATCTAATGTACCTTTGCCCAAACCAATTAAAAAAAGCAAACACCACCCCCCCCCAGCACACTCTTGCACACTTTTAAACATGGAATAGTGAAAAGGGTTGAGAAGACTTGTGGGAAAATGACTTACCTGGTAAGCAATTACAGAACAACTACTACAGAAAAGTGAACAAATGCCAAAACACAAACACCTAGGGAAGTTGTTATTGGGAGTCCTTGAAAAGTCCTGGCGTTCTCTATGCATCAGCTGAAAAGCTCAAAATTTCAATCCACTCCAAACAATGATAAGTCAGAGATCAGAAAAGTAGAAAGGAACAGGTTAGCAGTCAAAAGCCACAGAAAGGCTGGACCTCCCTTTTAAGAGGTGTGGGCAAGACAATTTGCTAGTGAGCAGAAGCAAATTAATTTAAAATATATTTTATTATCAAGGAAAAATAACACACTATTTCCCTGAAGAGCTCAAAATAATCATCACTATAGAGATTTCTATGTAAAGCAGAAATTTAACTGAGAGCATCCTAGCCTACTTCTTTCCCATTCCATATATTCTTAAGTTCCTGCTCATAAAGATAACTCTAAAAATCAGAAGCTTCTTTATTCATGGTGGTTTATTCCCTGGTTTATTCAGCAAGTAACAACCCATCACTGAAGAGTGCACAACTGAACATAACCATTGGCAAGAAATACTAGGTCTTGTCAGAGAATCCTCTGACCACAAGACTGAAATACTTTTCTACCTAATCATGAACACAGCTGGTGTGAAAAAAGTAATTAAAAGATAAAAGTTGATTATGATTCTGATGAAAACATTTTAGGATAGCAAATAAAGGACAAAACTAAAGATTCAGTTTAACTTTGCTTACAACCATGATCTAACAGATGCACATCTCACAGTTTAAAGCCAGACTAACAGCAATTTATTCCCTTAGTTTATTTCACTTTAAAAAAGGTGGGCTTTTTTGCCAAATCCTCTATTTAAAAAACATGCTGTGCTTGAAGATGCTGCTCCATACATCATTATCCTTGATTTATAACAAGGGAAACACATTCCTGCCCTAACATCTAACCTACTTCTACAGTAAGGCTATTATGAGAATTTTGAAAATCCTTAAAGGTACCTGTGTTACAAAAATGTATTTACACTTTAATAGTATGTTTTATGAAGTTAAAAAAACCTAAATCTGCTTTTGAAGGTATGTGCATGTCCATATCTTGAGAATTTGAAAATTCTTCATATATTTAACATTACAATAGTGAACAAACACCCAAGATTTTTTGAAACATTTTCCTTTATTTATGTATTGCAAACACATCTGTATATCATGTGCCTTAATGTTATTAACTCATTTTGTGACAGTAAGGCTGTAATTCATAGGCGTAGTTCTTCATTTTTCACATCCTTGTCCCAAATAGCCAGTTCTAAAAAAACCAAAAAAACAACCAACCAAACAAAAAAAACAAACAAAAAAATCAGGGTGCTGACCATGTAACTATTCAGACAACAGCACCTCCTCTTTAAGTGATTATTGCCTTCAGCTGCTATCTCGTCCATACATTTCCTTTCAGGAGTTCCTATCACTTCACATCTTCCAGTTTTACTGTTCATCTGACCACTCCTTAAATAAGCTTTTGTCAAAATTACTAGACTTAAGAGAAACTTACTAGACTTAAGAGAAACTAAGATCATTTTGATAGGGGTAGGTTAAGAAATAGCTACACACAGTTATGACAGTGAACTGGGATCACGAGTCAACATATGATAGCCTCAGAAAGAGATGACAAGTACTGAAAGGTGGTAAGCTCTTAAACCACCTCAGCTGCACCCAAATCTGGCTCATGCCTACAATCGCACATCTGGAGGCAGAACAAGCCTCACTTACAGCCACCTCTACTGGGAAAACCCTCATCAATGACACCAACTTTACAAAATGAAATAAAGTCTCGGGACAGTCTGGCGGTGGCCTTTGTGAAAGCCAGCATCAACTGCAAGCCTACCTTTGACTCGACATCTTTAGCAAGAACCAAGACGTACGTGGAACACCAACACCCACCCGTGCACATAATAACCGCCTCCGAACAATTAATTCAAGCCGCAGGCTACAGAGGAGCCTCACAAGCGAGGGTTACAACGGGCTGCCTTTGAACCGGGGCAGCGTCTTCCCCTCGCAACTTCCCAAGAGGGAGCCTGGGCAAAAGCCGGGATCTTCTAGGCTCAGGTGCCTGCCCAGCGCCCTCTACCGCCGGGGCGCAACGGGAGCACAGCACAGGCCTCCGGGCCCGGAGCCGCCACACGTGTGCAGGGGACGCCACCGGAGCGGGCCCGCGGCCGGCGCTGCCCGCTGGAGCGTTGGCGCGAAGGCTCGGAGCGGCTCAGGTAGCCCCTCCCCCGCCGCCGCCGTCCCCAGCCCCGCCCCGCGAGGGGGATGGAGGGGGCCGCGGCCGGCCTGGTGCCGGGAAGAGGAAGCGGGGACACGCTCTCGGGCGGCGGCAGCGGCGGGCGGGGTCACGAACTCTGACCTTTCACAGGGGCACGGCACACAAAACAAAACACCACCCCCCGCGCGGCCCCGTAATACAGACCCGGCCCCCCCCTTCCCCTCCGCGGACCCCGTTAGTCCCCTCACCGCCGCCGCCCTCACGGGGGGAGGGAGGGCCGCCGCTGGGCACCGTCACCCAACACCGGCCCGCCTGGGCCCGGGCCGGGGTCACCGCCAGGGCACGTTTGGCGCCAATTCCTGAGGTAAAAATCGTTTTTTAAAATTGAGGCGGCCCGGTTGGGTTTCTTTCGTTGGGGCCAGGAAGAGGGAGGGGGCGCGGGGAGGTGGCATCGGGGCCCTGTTCGGGACACCCCCGCGAGCGGCAAAGGGGAGGGGTAACGCTCGGTATAAGGGGAGGGGGGATGTTAAGGCTCCCGTATTTTGCTGGTAAGCGAGAGCCAGCCGTGCTGTAGGCTGGCCTACAGTTCCTAGAGAGAGAGAGAACCATTGTGAGGCGCTGGGTCGATCCGGTGCGGGAGTCCCGTTGCGGAGCCGCTGGGCTGGAATGCGGGCCGCCTGAGGTCGGAGCCGGTCCGGTCTCGGTGAGAGCAGTCTGCTGTCCGGGGGGTCGCAGGGGCGATGGTCGCGGCCATGACGAGCTCGGGACACGGACACAGAGAGAGAGAAGATGGAGTCTGAGCGGGCGGAGGCGGCGGCTTGAACCCGACCCTTTTACCTTTGCCACCGGGAGGGCGGAGGGGAGGGGGCGGTGGGTACTTTGCATACGGGGCTGAGACCGCCGCCATCTTACCGGCCGCTTCCCTACTGCCATGCCCGGGCCTCTCATAACCTGACATAGGGATATACCGGAGGGGAGGGGGAGGGGGCCTAATGGCGGCGGCAGCAGCCCCGCCTGGGACTTGGCCGCCAGCCAGCGCCGCCATCTTGTGCTTAGTCGCGTCCCTCGGGTGTTTTCCCTCTTACTCGGGAGGCGGGGCCACCGGCCTTACAGGCGGTACCCTCAACCAATCGGTGGCGTGTGTGGGAGTGCTGCGTCTTCGATGAGGTCATTGGTTGGAACGGGAGGCGGGAGGGAGGGGTGTGGTTTCATGGCGCGCGGGGCGGCAGTCGCCTGAAGGCTCTTCCGTGGCGGGCTGCGCGGGGGGCGCCCTGTGTCGGCGGGCCGCGAGCGCGCCGCAGCCAATGGGGGCAGGCGGCGAGCGCGGCGGGAAGGAGGCTGCCGTCAGGCAGGGGGGCTGAGGTGTCGGAGCTGGTCTTGGCCAGGGCTCTGGCCTCGTTATTTTCCGTCGTATCAATTGTTGGAAGGATTCCTGCCGGCTTCCTGCCACAGTGACAATGTAACAGAGGTTCCCGGCAGAGCCTAACCTGCGAGCCCCGCCTTTCCTGTCACCTCCAGACTCCCGCTGAGGAGAAGCGTGCTGCCCTGCTGCTTCATGTGGCTGAGTCAAGCACGCAGTATGAAGAACCCCGTTTCCTTAAGAAAAAGGAACAAATTTCAATACGCTTGAATTCGGCCTTTTGCCATGTCACCCTAGTGGGGTCATACCCATAGATTATCTCAAATTGAGTGTATTACTTCCTTCTGAGATTTCACCGCAACTTAGGGAGAGATTAATGGTTTTATGCCACATTTTGGGCAGCAGTGCATCTACACGTACTGAGTTGGCTGCCACCCTATTAACCCTGAAAATATTTTCCTGGTGCTGCAGGTGCCTCCTTGCAGTTTTTAAGTTACAGCTTTTTTGTTGGTTTGTTTTGGGGATTTTTTTTCCCTTATGAACTCTGCTGCCCAGGGGTTTTGTTAGGAAGCTGATTTTGCCTTGTGTCACATTCTGGGAGTCAACATCATTAACGAGCTTACTTGGCATGCTGTGTATGGTCTTGGGGCTTCTGGTTCGATTTGATCAGGTAGCTTCAGCTTATTGCTGTTTTGGGAAGGTTGAAAGTACAAAAAACCTTGGTGGATAACAACACCAGCAGCAGATCTTGTCAGAGTCTTACCACAGCAAAGACTTCATTGGGTCTTAGAAAGGTATTCTTATGAACAAAATATCTCATCTTCAGGGCTTCCTTAATCTTAAAGCACTAAGAAAACAGCATGTTATAAGCATATGGTTATCTTCCTTGTTGAACATAAAAAATGAATTTAAAATAAGAGAAAACACTGAAAAGGAATTGCTGAACAACTGAGAAACCATCCACGAGCTGCAATATTAAATGGGTCTGGTGGAAACGGTTCATAAGCTTACTGTGCAAGTTGAACACTTCAATAAAAATGACAAGCTGTATGACAAACTAGCATAAATATGATTTCCATAGGGAATGTTTCAATTTTGGTTATGCATTGTTACGAATAGTCTTCCATTGACATACACAAAATAATTTTCACATTTAATTTACCACAATATGATTTAATCTTTTTAACATAATGAATTTTGACATTTTCAACAACGTTAGCTTTGTAGAAGTTTAACTTGAAGGGGGGGTAGCGGTGCTAGAGACATGCACGCATTTTTCTGTTACATGTTCTGCTATTGTTCGTAGTATGTTTTAATTTTATGTTAAATGATTGCTTTGCAAGTACCAACAGAAGGTTTTCAATAAAACATCAAATGGGCCAGCATTCAGGAATGCCTTTTCATTACCTACACCTGGGTCAGAGTCTGAACTCTGTCTCTGTAATGAGCAAATCACAGTTAAAAACTGAATGCATGAATTTGAAATCTTAATTAAATTTACCCTTGGAGAAACACAGCCCTAGTAATGATCATCAAAAATATATTGGAAGTGGGTTTTTTCTTGTTTTGTCCTTTTTCTTTTTGCTTTGTCTTTTTTTTTTTTTTTTAAATCCTGAAGACCATAAAGTTGAAGGTACAGACACTCACAATAGGATAAAACAATTCTGCAGTATTTTCTCCTCAGAGTGATAATACTATCACATTATAAGAAAAAAAATAGTTTGGATAATAGAAAATGCATTTTAGATGTGACAGTTTATTTCCCTTATTGTGCAAGATTACTGTAAGAATATGGATGAACATGGCAGTTTGATGGAATGACTTAATAAAAATTTGCTCAAACTAGCATTCTTAGATTGCTGCTTCCTTGTTCAGCATGTAGTGTAGAAGCAGTTTAACTGTAAGGTTTCTCTTCCCTTGAGTTGAGGAAAGTGCCCTGGAGATCTGTGAATTACACAGACTGCATCAGTAGTTGACACTCAAATTAGTCTGTTCTAATTTATGAAATTAACATCTCTTCTTTGCAGCTTAAATAATAGAGTAAAAATAGTATATTAGAGGCCTTATAAAGTAAAAGAATAACTATGTGCCTCAGCTTTTTGAACAGTATGGTTCCAGTATGCAGGTACTGTGCGTATATGTGTATATATATGTGCGCGCGCGCACACACACATGCATCCATGGCATATTTCCTTATTTGTCAGATAGTCAAACAGTATGGTAAATTATCAAAAAGTCATATCAGAGCTTTCTTTAATAATAAGAAGAAAACTAACTTTTGTGCCTGATGGAAGTTGCTGGCATCTTTTCAAACAGGTTCTCTAATGATCTTGCTTCACCATGGCAACCAATATGGAGGTGCTGGCTCAGCAGGTAGTGGAGACTCAGCAGGTGGCTGAGGTGAGTGACAGATGATATCACAACAGTTGGTATATGAGCTTTTGAAATGAAAAACATATTAGAGAGTCCTTGCTGTTTACAATTAAGCATAAATGGAACAGAAAATCTTTATAGAACAGTATTGCTTTACACTTGGGGATGAACAAGAAGCCAGTGCAACCAATATGTGGTTTGTTTACCTTACTTCATTCTGGTGGCCCCCGTATTAGGAATGCGAGTAGGAAATTCAACATGAACTATAGAGAAACTTGGCTGTATTATGGATTGTTTAAAAAATTATTACAACAAAACTTCTGGTCATTTGATCATTAGCTTGACCATTTTGGACATGAAAGGTTCTGCTCATCTCTTGAGTTGTCATCTCAACAGTGTTTGAAGTTACCTGTTTTACGTATGCACTATATTGAATTTAGGGTGATTAATTTAAATCAGGCTGTATATTTTCTGCTTACACATATGAGAAAAAGAGCACCAAATCTACTTAAAGTGATATTAAGTGATGTCTTGTCTTGATGTGTATTCACTGAAGCTTGGATGCTCAACCGCTAAAATGTCTAAATCAACTCATAAACACTGAAACTGCATGTGATCATGACCATAGAAAATAACCTATTTATCTCCTTCAGTATGCAAAGTTTGGTCAAAAAATAAACTAGAACTTTTGTCTGTTTAAAATTATTTGGTTTAATATTCTTCAAATTTACTATGATTTGTCATATGATTACATAATTAGGGGATTTCATAAAAAACGGAGGGCAAGTAGGCTAAGAGACCTCTGTAGACAAGGCCACTTTTCAGACATTAGGTCAAAAAAACCCCCAAACTATTGAACTAAGATTACACCTGGATATTAAAACATATTTTTAGTTTAAGAAGAGGCTCTATACATGAAGGAAATATGTGTGTCATTGTGTTTTCAGAAATGGATTCGAGATTCCTTACTTAGAGCAATTTTTTTCTAAAAAATTTTGATTCTTTTTAAATAGTGTGGAAAATGGCCTACTGAGTATCCTGGAAATAACATCTAAGGAGCAGTTTAAAAAAATTCTAAAATTTCACACTGAAAATCGACAAGTGAATTTTCATTCTAGTTTGCTATACCAGGTATCAATTTGGCAAGCTGCATTTTTTAAAAACACTTCCAAACAAACTTGGAAATAAAAACCTGTAATGGAAATACTGGCAAACCTTATACTATTTTGGTAGAACTTGAGTGCTATAATCACATCTAAGGCACATAAAATATGTGACATTTGTAATTCCTCGTGCAGGAAATGCACCGTGGTAACATAGTGTGATGGTTGTATCTTGCCACTGGAGAGATCGCTCCATCTCAAGAGTGTATGAAGCTCTGTGATTTCTTCTTGGCCGGTGGGTAAATAGAGGGCTTCATCTCTTTATAGTATTCAGCTCCTCCTTAAATTGTATGCCTGTCCACTGCATAACACCATGAACTTTGTTCATGGAAAAACAGTTATAAGCAGCATTATCTCATTAAGAATTAATTAATGCTATGACCATGTTAACATTGAACCATTTCTTTATGAATGGCTGGCTGCCTGCTATTTGTGTCTTCAGTCAGATACAGTTTTTAATACAGGTAAATACATTACTAGTTTTCTTGAAGTATGCTAAAATTCTGTATTTGTACTCACTGTTTCTCAGAGAAAATGTAGCATGAAACTTGGCACTGGCCTTAAAAAATGAGAGGCTTTTTCAGAATATCATATTTTTCATCAATGAAAATTAAATGGAAGGAGAGAAAGAGTCATTAATCATGCACTGAATTTTAAGTTATGAATGATGAGAGACAAGTTGCAAGCAGGATAACTTAATGCAAATATTGTCAAGTTAACTATATGTACATTATTTTTTCAACATAATTGCCATATATGTACTGCATGGGTTTATTGAGAACTATGATGCCAAGCACCCAATCAGACTGTCATGCAAGGAGGCCGTATGTTGTTTTTCTTTCTTGAGCAATAGTTCATCAGGTTTGTTTTCTGTGAAACTGTGAATGTATCACAGAAGTTACTGAGCGCACTCCAGTATTGCATGTATTTTTGTACTTACTCTATTTTTAGGACTTTGTAAAACTGTCCTTGTGATCGTTTCAAATGGTTTCACTGCTGTTGCTTGCTTCTGCTTTATAGCAGTGTTGCTTGTTGCATTTTTCCAACTGTGTATTTCTGAACAGATTGGGTGAGAGAGTTCCATTTTTAGTTTCTGCAGTTGCCTTTACTTGCAGTTCATGAGATTGGAGAACAGAGAGCAGCTGGAGGATTCAGAGGGAATTTCAGCAATTCCTCCTCATTTAGCTTTTGGAAAGCATAAAAAATACTTTAGCCTTAATGCAAAAATAAGTAATGCTGCTTTTCTCAAATATTTATTTAGTATTTGAGTATTTATTAGTGTTTGATTACTGTCACTGTGTAATATATCAGTGGCCCAGGTTCAGTCCCAGCACCAACTTAGATTTGATTTGCATATTAAGATAAATGTATTTGGTTATGAACTGGAGATGTATTCCCTGTGCAGTTGTCGTGGTTTAACCCCAGCCAGCAACTAAGCCCCACCCAGCCGCTCGCTCACTCCCCCACCACCACTGAGATGCGGGAGAGAATCGGAAGAGTAAAAGGGAGAAAACTCGTGGGTTGAGATAAAGACAGTTTAATAGGTAAAGCAAAAGCCGCGCACGCAAGGAAAGCAAAACAAGGAATTCATTCACTCCTTCCCATCGTCAGGCAGGTGTTCAGCCATCTCCAGGACAGCAGGGCTCTATCACCCATAACGGTGACTTGGGAAGACAACCACCATCACTCTAAATATCCCCCCCTTCCTTCTTCTTCCCCCAGCTTTATATGCTGTGCATGATGTCATATGGTATGGAATATCCCTTTGGTCAGCTGGGGTCAGCTGTCCTGGCTGTGTCCCCTCCCACCTTCTTCTGTGCCCCTAGCCTACTTGCTGGTGGGGTGAGGAGCAGAAAAAGGCCTTGACTTTGTGTAAGCATTGCTTGGCAGTAACAAAAACATCCCTGTATTATCAACACTGTTTTCAGCACAAATCCAAAACATAGCCCCATACTAGCTACTCTGAAGAAAATTAACTCTATCCCAGCCAAAACCAGCACAGCAGTGCCTCAGTTTTTAATGCGAAGTTTTTAAACAGAACTGTCACTGTGGGGAGGAATAAGGGCTATTTCCTCTTTCCAACATCAGCTCTGATGTGACCAGGAAGAACTTTTAGTAGTTGCTAAAACTGTCCCCTTCTGGTTCCATGATAGCCACAAACTATTCCCAGTGCATCTTTTTTCTCTGTCAGAAGCTATAGGGAGTGAGTCACAGGAGATGACTCTCTATTGAGCCCTGTGCTTACTGGGATCTCGTTTATGCCAACTGCATTGCTGGAGGATTCCAGTTGCTTTCAGTTTCCTCAGTGCCCTGATAAGAACCTATCAAAACCTTGAGCCTTTCTGAAAGTATGTTTTGACATGGGACTGAAAAAATACTGGATATCTTTGTCACATAAAGTATTTTCTTGTCCCTCTTCAGATCTTTCTGACATGTTACATCATAAGTAGTTCAGCAATTTAGGTTTAAGTCCAGATGAAGCACAGTGTGCTGAAAAAGGAGAGTAGAAACACTGCTGTTCTGATGGAATAAGTTTTTGCTTTGTTATAAGATAAGGCCATTTATGTTTAATATTTTATTATTATCATTGGCCATTTTCTCATTTCTGGATGAATTTTCAAGGTGGAGTTTTGATGCGGAGTCTTCTCAAAAAATTTTTAGTTCAAATACAGCTTTTCTCAAGTTACTGTTAATTGCACAAGACCTAGACATACCATCAGCCTGAGAGGTGTCTCACACAAAGTGCATATTGGAGTAATGAGATCCTACATGGCTTACGCAGTTTGGCACCTCTGAATTCAAGAATGTTACCAGATGTGGCATAGCCACTGGCGTAATACAAGTATTGGAGTGTTATGTAAGACGTAGTCTGTGATTTTTTTTTTTTTTTATTATTTTATTTTATTTTTTTTTAAGATGCAGATACGCCAAGAATTGCAGCTTCTTCCTTGACTCTTGCCTTCATATGTCTCATACAAGATCTTGCACCAGGATCCTGTTAGGGTAGTTAAACTACAGACAAGTTCTTCCGTGGTGGATCTGAATTTTATCTGCCATTCTACAAAGGGCCTAGGTGGTCAGGACAGTTAATTCCAAAGAGTATCACTGAAACTTTTTTTTAGATATATCTGTGAAAGAAATATATTTGGACATTTCCAGGCAATACATACATTTTTCATAAAAGCCTATTATTAATTTAATAGCTAAAGTTGTTCATTAGGAAAAATATCTATAGAAAAATAAGTCTTTCTGATTTGGTTTGAAATGTAGCATTTTTTATGGTGTAGAACTTGGTAGCATATTTTTCATTGAAATTCTTTAGCTTTTATGAGAAAAAACTTGTAAAAAATAGTTTAATTTCTGGGTGCAGTTGAACATATTTGGTCTGTGATTTCTTAACTATGCCTTACTTTAATTTATATTCTCTTTTCCATAATATTAATAATATCTCTGGAATTGGTTACGCTTAGTGAGAACTGACCAGTGTATTCAAGCAATACAATTACTTTGCCTTTTGGCGTGAATATAGGAAATGTTCTTCTACTTAACTTAGAGAAGCTTAGAGGCTTTAAAAATTCCTCCACTATGTGGCCGACTGATTATTCCTTCAATACATTTCTCAAATACTGGTTTCATAATCAATGTGGTTGTGGGGAAATAAGCTATAGAAAGTATTGCAAATTTGGTTAGTAAGTAGAGAAATTTATTAGATATATACATATGCTCATACAAACACACTTACACACATAGATGTATATGTACACTATGGGCAAGTCAGTTTAGTAAATTAGTATGCATCTTGACTATATGGCTATGCAGAAACCTTATTTATTTCAAAGGACATAAAAATGAAGAAATGTCTAGAGAAGCTTAGCTTCAAACTACTGATTTTATATATACATATATTTTATACATACCTATATATCAGAAATTCAATATAATATGATTGCAACTAAAATGTAGAATTAAAGTGAACTACTTTACTGAAAAAAAATAGGAAAAATAAGTATAAGTATACAATTATTTATATATATTTATGTATATAAAATGACAGTGATGAATAAATGAAACAGAAGAAGCCAAATTTAATTTTGCCAATCTTCAAAATGCACCTAATTGCCAAATACTTGGTTTTAGTTTAATGATGAAAAAAGCAAGACAGCAGATATGTATTTTTCTAAGTGTATTTTTATATTTCTTGAGCTTTGTGCAGACCCTCTGTGTCATTTAATGCAAATCATTATTAATTAATTTATATACACTTCAGCATATGAAATTATTGCTAGTGATACTTGTTGGTTTGAGAGCCCAGGTGAATGCAGTCCTCTGACAATTGGTCCAAAGCAGACAATTCTCCCTGCTGTGCCACTTGTCTTCAGCTTCTATCTTCCAGTGGTATACCAGAAGTACACTTAGCATGCTTCATGAAATTGTTTTATTCTCCCAGTCTGCCTGTGTATAACTAGTGCTTGCAATGTGAGTGCTAAAATGAAAATACCAGTTGCATCCTCATGGACTTTTAAGGAAATCATACAGTACTTAAACACAAAATGTTTTTAATCTGTGCCAGATAGGATTGGTTAGTGCTGTGAATCTCATAACTGCTTTGAGAGATGTGGTCTTCTTAAGTCCTAAAATTACATTTAATACTGATTGCTTTTTCCTCTTTTCCCCTCCCTCCAGTTGATACAGATCGACTTCCACAATCCCTGTGCACAATAGCAAAAATTCCAGTACAAGATACGGTCCCCGTCTTCTGCAAGCATATGCCAGAGAGGTCACAGGCATTCTTACAATGACATTTCCAATAAGTGAAATACATACAACAACAAAACTAAGACTCTAAGTAGAATGATAGGTATCTGAACTAATTTCTGAATAGTGTTTTCTTGTGAAAATGACTAGGTACAGTAATTTCAGAATTTCTCATTAACTTAAGAGGCCCTCTGGTATATTAAACATAATATATACTCTTGTAAGCATTGTTCTGTAAGAATGTCACTCTTGAAATATTAGAAACTCTAAAGTTACAAAATACTAATTCTGCTTTGCTATGGATTTTTATTACGGTAGCATAGTTGATGTTCTATAAAAATAAGAGTGAAAGCCTTTGTAGCTGTAATATTTCTATGCAGTATATAGTACTTGAGAAAGTTCCATCAAAAAAAGAATTATCAGGCCCTAAAAATCTAACATTACTCGTAGTTAAAGATGCATTTCGTATATTTTATATGTCTTGCTCAAGTCTTTGAGATTTTGTGGGTGACTTAGGCAGTTGTGACAAAGCTGTTAACTACATTAGTAGTAGTAGTTACTAATGTAGTACTACTACTACTGTACTACTAACTACATCAGTATGATAGTAATTTGTAACATTAGTAAAGTAACGTTAGTAAAATTACTACATTAGTAATTTTATTTCAAATTTCAATTACTTTGCTAGCTTGTCTTTTGATTCAGAAAACAAGCAACTTTTAGTCTTTTTTTTTTTTTCTTACTGTGTGTTTTTATATCACTTCTGCTTAAGCGTTACAAGGATTCCGCCTTCTCTTTGCAATATAGCTATTCCAGACGTTAGAGTTGGGAAGTCTACTTCTGAACAGAGGGTTATGTAGTGGTAAGGCATTATTATACTCAGGATTTGGTTTTTGTTCCAGGAAAGACAGCTGCTAATCAGGTATCATAAACATCTTTCCTGAATGAATTGGACAAATAAAAGCCTAGAGTGACAAGGTTATTAAGTGTGGGGTCAGATAATAAGCACAAGGAAAATCCAACTAAAATTTCATTGGGTTTTCTCACATGTTTTAGGTATAATGCTTTCCCACACACTAGATCACAATTAGTTGACCTAACATTAACGTTGTATCCATGCTGTAAATACACTCCTGTAGTTACAGTAATTATTCATAGATATTATTTTTAGAGAGTTGTACAATAGCTAATTGTGTTTTCTATCAAGTAAAGAGCCTAATTTCAATAGTGAGCACATTTCTGTGCTAAGATTAGAAGTCCTTGAAGTTAAAATAAAGTACCAGTGCTACTTAATGATACCTAAGTCATGCATTTGTTGCATAAGGCTTTGTAGTGGAAGTCCACTGCATTCAAGTTGACTGTTGTAAAACTTGTCAAGTACATGGTCATTTTTCCCAAAACATCATGTACCATAACCAAACAAATTCCACTTTCTAAGAATGTAAAAATATTTTCTGTTTTCACCCATTTGTCAGCCTTCACTGCAGCCTTAGACGAATGTTTTGTTATGGAGTTTAAACTAATTGATTACACATGTGTCATGAACTTCTTGAGTATGCATTCTTAAGTGTATTAAGACTGATTATGCTCCTGCATATTTGAGGGCCCCAGACTAGTTTAGAAAGGCCTGTGTCACTTTAAATACATTAGCTTAATGGACTTTAAGGCTAAAGATGCTCCACAGGGAATGTGGTGTATTTTCCTTTCAATTTTGCTGATTTGAAAATAATTCAGGATACAGGCAAACTCTTTTTCAGATTTCATTTTGCTATTTACAGTTCACAGAGAGTGAGCAGGTTGAGGGGCTTGAGAACAGAGGGAGGGGGAAGTTTGATAACCTGGGACTATCTTCCCCAGATGAAATTAATCTTACTATTAGACAAACTCCTTCAGCAGCTGGCAAAACAGCAGGAACATGTCGATTCTGCTTCCTTGGTTACAGGGAATGATAGTGCACTTGACCTTCAGAGGAACAGGGTCACAGAGAGGGCATTTTAAAACAATACTGGCTGCTTTCTGTGATTGGAATCCTCAGTAATGGAGACTGGATGAAAATATATGTGATCTGACTAAAAGTGACCTCGACGTTTCTCTCGGATTGTTTTGCCCTCAGAGGTTTGCTGAGGAAAAATGTAAATAAGACTGCAGGAAGAATTTGACACTGTAAGTACTAGAGTCTGTACAGAGTACAGCTAGGGAGCTCCAGGAAGAAAACAGTACTAAGTGTATTAAAGCAGATTATTTTTCCCCTGTTTCTTAAAATAAGTGTATTTGATGTGTTTTGTGTAGGGAAATTAGGGGGTTTCGAGCTATCTTTTACATTATTTGTATTATTTTCTGACTATGTCTAAGTCACAGTGTTAGTGGTTACTTTCAAATGATTGTTGATTAAGCCTCTGTAAAATGTGGTGTGCTGAAGTTTTCTATGATATATGGCCTACTTTGTTTCTTTCCTCATCTCTTGAAGATGAAGTCTCATTTAAGACTCTTTCCAGTCTTAAAGAAATTAAAGTGTATTTAGTTTTTTAAAATATATTTTAGAATTACAGAAACATAACATAATTGACTTTGGAGGACTAGGTTTTTGCATGTACAGCTTCCAAAGCAGTTGCTTTAAACATGATACAGGTTTCATGGTGTCAAGTTTGTTCTGAACAACAGGTTAGAATAGTCAATGTTATGTTTAATCCTGTAAGTGAACCTAATATAATGCTAAGCTGTATTATCTTCCTGATATAAATACTTACAAGCCATTTGTTTGCAGAATACTTTGATTCAATTTATTTTGGAGTCTAATTAATGATAGTTTAATTTTTCCTATAGTATTTATATAAGCTGTCTGAAGTTAGCCTTGTTAAATCTCTGATAGAACTTTTTTAGTGTTGCATATTTTCAGACTACTATTTTTTTATTATTATTTTTATTTTTACTGAAGAAGTCAAATTTGGTGCAGTTGACTGGGTAGGACCATAATAAAGCATCACATATTTATCCATTCTGATCCTTTGTATGTGTGTGACAATGCTCAAGGTAGAAATTTAGCTGTTAAACAAAATGGTAGATTTTTTTCCCTCACTCTTGTAAATTGTGTATTTCAAAAAATATGTTCCCTTTTTGCATTTGATTTATTTACCGTGGTTGTTGTTCTGCTGTCAACCAATGGCATGTGTATTCAGTCTGGAAAATAAACTTGAGATTTTTAGTAGCAGTCAGAAATTTAAAGCTGTTCTTATTCCACTGGGTATTAAGTAGGCAAGCCTGAAAAGAAGGTAAAATCTTGCATTTCAGAGTCCTACACCATCCTGAGTATGTATGTATGTTAATAAGAGTATAAAAATAAATTATAGGTGCACACTGAAGCATTTATTGGTATTAGACAAATTATTCTCCATTGGTGCGCCATTATCTTCTCAGCCAAGAAAAGACTAAAATACTGTCTGTTTTCAGTTTAATAAATATATGTTCTTGAATATTTAAACATGAAAATTACATATCAGCATATAATGGCAGCTGGTCTCAAACTTACCCAGCTTTATAGAGAGCTCACTGTTAGACTTAAGATAACCAACTAGTCATGCAGTGAGGATGAGAAATAACTCATATTAAAGGAGACTGGAGTTGATCATTAAAAATAACCTTTATATGAGGATGTGGTCCATTCTATAAAAACTGAGAAAATGCTTTAAAGCATAAAGCACCTGTTTTCGTATTGACATAGTACCTGGAACCAGTGTTGTACGCTAGGACTCCTCTGCAGCAGGTACTTTACAAACTCAGAAAAAAGAACTGGTTGTTTAGTCCCAAAATGTTTACAGAAGAATTTCAGTGCAGTTACCATACTGGCATTTACTACATACCAGTTACTGGCATTCTTTTTATAAGTTGCTATAAATCCTTTAACAACATGGAAAAATAGATCTCTCTCTATTTCCAAGCTGCCCGCAGTGCATCATGGTGTAAGGTTCAAAGATGCTTCAAAAAAAGGCTAAGGATTCTATAATTGAAGGTGAAAGAATTGGAAAACAGTTTTAAAAGATCTTCTTTCTCTAATTTAGACCTTGTAAAGGGTGCATAGCTTAGATAATAATTGGGCATGGAAGATAAGGAGATCATTGTTCAAATGTGTCCTCTGAGAGTCTTGATTTTGGGAGTCTTGTTTTTTTTCTCACCTAGGCATCTCATTTTCTGCTGCTGGATGCCTTGTATCATCCAGTAATTAGAAGATTCTACTATTTCTACATCTCTCCTGTATATTTTCCTCATTTATCATGCAACTTTTGTGACCTGTGTATTAAAGATAATTAGAGATAGTATGTTTGATTTAGGTTTTACTTTTACAGTATATGGGACTACTTATGGTACAGGCAATAGGAGAGTAAAACTGTGTGGCTTCATTAAGTGCTGTGTATTTTAACACCTTTGCTTCCCCAAAGAGACTGCAGTAAATTTTCCTTGCTATCCAAACTGTTTTTTCTTTCTTTACATCACAAATGAACTTTTTTGTATATTAAACAGGAAAGCTTACAAAATTAAGATTGTTCCATGCAAGCTTTAATAATGACTAAATTGACACTACCTTGTTGTCCAGCTATATAGGTTTTGATAAACAAATCATTCCAATATGGTTTACAAGAGGATTTAATAAAAACAACTTGTGAGCTTCCTGGTTTTGGCCACATGTCACTGCAGATATTAAACACTAATTTGATACTCTCAAATTCCCATATAGAATACAATTGTTATAAGCAGTCATACACTAAACACAGTCCTATAGCTTCTGTGGGACAATATAAGTGTGTACTTAGGGGGTATTTATGAAAACACAAATTATTGTTTACAATCACAGTTTACAAGTATTGTAAATGATACAATCTACACTATAAAATTATTTAAAATTATGAAATTTTCAAAATGTAAAATCTGTTTTAAAATGTAAGTAAGATTTATTTAGCATTAGGTAGACTTATGTAAAAATCTAGGCTGCTAAGTCATTGACATTGTGGAACATTTTCCCAAAGAACAGAGTTTTGGCCTATATGCGTTATTTTCAAATAAGTAGTTATGGGTTAAACTGAGCGTAGAAGAAATCAGTAGTGCCATATTCTGTCCATTCTTTTTAAAGAGTACATCATTGCAGTATTTTATTCCAATTGAAATGGAATGTCTGTATAAATTTATACTGTATTGTAAGAATTTACAATGGTTGTTATTCAGATATGCTGCATGTGTAAAATTTGCTGTCAGCAGTCTTTTAAAGATTATTGTGTTTTTCCATCATTTTATATAATAACTTTCAATAAAGAATGTGACTGAAAAAGTATCCATGTTGTGCTGTTGACTGCAGACAGTAATGTGACCTCTGGAGTTGCTGTAGTCTATACCAAAATACTAGTGTCTTATGTGCGCTAAGTGTTGTTCAAATATTTTTGCAACTTTTTTGAAAATACTGGTGAACATATGCAGTGTGTGGCTTTAGAACCAAATTATCTCCTTTGTTTTGAATTTTCTCACAAGAGTCAAAACATTGAGCCATGTCATGGACTAGTAACTTGTAAAATGCACCGCAAAAGCAGAGCTTTCGTAATGAGTACAGCACAAATAAGCATATGTAATTTTCTTCTAAGTTACTATATTAGAAGTAGCAGAATGATTTAGCTCTCCCTCTACTTTATTGAAAACAAACAAAAAGAGATCTAGGACTAACCATGTCCTAATTCTTCAAGAACTTCCAGGATAATTTTGATATACCTTGTTTTGATATTGTTCAGTTAAGCCCAATTTTTGGTGTGGTCAGGTTCCAAACTAAGAATGGCAAAAATGCATGTACCAATAGTGAAAAAAATACATGTAGACATCTACATCTGCAGATACTTCTCTGTGTTAAAGACTGATATAATAGCTTCAGCTCATGTTTATATCTGGAAAAAAACCAATAATACTAAATAAGGTACTTTTTATAAGCATCTGTATATCCTAAACTTAATAAAAATGGGACTGGATGGCTGTGGGAAGTGGCAAGCAGTACCTTTCTACCTGTGAGCTGACTGTAAGGACTAGAATACAAGTGCTTCATCTATACTACATTTACAATTATTAAGAAGGAACAATTAGTACTAACAGTTGCATCAATAAATCTGAGGATGAACAAGCACAAAGTCTAAATATGCACAACTGTAGAATTTGTGTAAATGTACATTGCCAATGCCATATCCCTTCTGTAAACAGAAGATAAAGGCTGCCAAGCCAATGTTATCTTGCATGTTTAATTTAACATTTAACAGTTTTGCCCTGAAAATAGCTATGCAAGGGGTGTTTTCCAAGGTTTTTCTAGGTATTCAGAACTAGATTTGCATTATGGTTTGGTGCTCTAGAAAGATACGGAATAGAACAAGAAACAATAGTATTCAGTTGTAGTACCAGATTTAATCTCTGTTATGCTAGTGAAATCCTCACTAGAATAATAAGAATTAACCAATACACCTGAATACATGCTGAATATATTCAGAAAAAATCTGCACCACTCTGAACTAGAAAAACAGAAACTGGGGGACAATAAGAAGGGGGAGAGGATATGAGCACACTGAACAACTGGAATTCTAATTTATTCTGCTGTCTAAAACACAGATATCCAGATAACCAGCCATCTTAATTTTAACTTTTTACCTTAAAAATATTGGACAGCTAAAGTTGTTCTTACTTCTACTTGAAAAATGAAATCACTGTTTTCTCCAAGTGAGCTGTATAGACACCACACTTTCAGGAGGCTTCATAGCTGAAAGAAGGTCAGAGACATAAAAACTAAAGGCCAGTTTGGTTAGACAGGAGTTCTGTACTCTCTTCCAGCAGATTCTGTGTATCTCGTCCCATATATGTTCCTGGGGTTGAGGACATTTTTATTTAGAGGCCTAGAGAAAGCTTTTCTAAATTTGGGCTACCTGAAAATTTAAAAAGTAGTTCATAAAATACTTTAAAATTCTTAAAAGGTGCAATATTTAATATTATACATTATTGTGTATATGGTGTATTTTGTTTTTACAGAAGAAAAAAATGAGGCAAATGTATAATCAAAAGTTGAAAAAAGTATTCCTGCATTTCAGTAAGCTCAAGGATCACATAGTAATTATCCAGTGATTTATTTGGGGCAGGGTGGTGGTGGTTTGGTTTTGTGGTTTTGGTCATCTATCAGATTCATTCTGTTCCCAAAAAAAGCCAATATTCTGATAATTCATTGAAAACAAATCCAAGTTGGTTTAATGACTGTAACCTTTCCAATAAATTTAGATTCCATGCTATAAGGACATCTGATCTTTAATAAATATATGTATTTTTAGAAGTGTTCACTACTGTAACAATAAATTAAAATTCTGTATGTTACGTACAGGTGCAGACTGTTCAGACTTCACTATCTGAATCTCCAGTGATGACCAGCCCTTCCCAACGTATCCAGATAATTTCCACAGACTCCTCTGTAGCTTCACCACAACGCATTCAGGTAAAAAAACATTGATTAAGTAACTATTACCTCATCTTTTTTTTTTCTCCTCCTCCCGCTTAGGTTTATACCAAAGCATGCCAAAGTCTATGGAAGACTTCCTTAAATTTTGTGAGAACAGATCGTTTTTAGTGCAAACTAAAATTCTCTTTCTCCCTCAGTATGTATTTAGCGATTACTAGTTGGCTGTATATAATAATTGTATTGATGATGTAGTCAGTGAGGAATATTTGCAGAGGTTAAACTTAGCCTACGTATACAAGTCTCCTGAGCTCTAGCCATAGCAAATGGGCAGACATTGTCAGCAGAACACCCAAGATCATCTCCAAGGGCATTCCTCTCTCCCTCCCTCCCTCTCTCTCCCTCTCTCTCCCCCACATATTTAGGAGCCAGTGGGAGACTAGACTATTTAGGATAAAGTTAGCCATTGGGAATGCTGCATAGTGGGTTATTGTTGTTACTGATAATATAAAGATACCATTAATGTATCAGAATGTATGCAGTGACAATTGATACAAGAACTGTTAAGTATTACCAGAGTGTTGCAGTACTGCAATACTGAGCTTTTGCCCTCCTTGACCTTGTTCTGTGCCAGTACAATACTCCCATGTACTTCTGCCCAAGGTGGTGCTGGAGAAGAGGATCTTGTACTCCAGGGCATTTGGAACAGTCCTGGCAATGCAGCTTCCATCACAGGATGGAGTCTTCTTGGAATATGTCTTGATCAGGGTGGGTGGGTACTGCCCCTATGAACATTCCTGAAAACACTTTTTACATTATTTTGACATTGTCATTATACTTACTATACATGATACTATTTTTTCTGTAGTGTTATTTTCAAAGATTCAAATTGCAGCATGTATAATGACATACATCGTTAGTTTTTCTTATGAACCTAAATAGCATTCACTTCTTATCCAGCCTGATTTTTTTCTTAGTTATTTATTATCATCAGTGCTTATATCCAATCCATGAAAAATTACAAAGAAGTCTCCATGATTTTTCTTCATAGACAGCACCAAGGAGATGTTCTTCAGTTATCAACAGCATTTAGCTATATATTTTATCTAAGATGTTATTCCTTAAAGTTATCAACAAAAGGTGGAATCAGGCAGCCTTATTGTTTCACATACTGATTCTCAGCATTCTGTAATGATGGAAGGTTTCTATTTTTGATACAGTTGTCTGGTAACATAATCTCTATTTTGCCTGGTAGAGTAACCATATCAATATGTATCAATATTTCATTGCAAGGTAGATGTTCTCACAACATGTATAACTGAAGCATACTGAATATTCAGCATTCATAAGGTAGGTATTTACATTGTAACGTTTGTTCAATTCTGCAAAATAATCTACCTCCTTATATCACTGATATTTCTGAAAAAAACCTATGACTCCATGATGGAGAACACTAGGATGAGAAAAGAGTATTCCTGCTTCCTCAAAACAAATACAGGCAATATCGTAGTGGTGTGTCAGTCATAATCCGCGATGAGATTTCAGTGTGAATTGTCCCCTTAGTTAAGATCTATATGAAAGTGATGGAGGCTGAAGAAATCTTGGCAGGGAAAACTCTGGGGAGCTTAACACCTTACCAGTGTTACAACAGTGGGACTGAGGGGTAATGATTGTTTAACCTTTGAGCTGCTTTGAAGCTTTATGTTTGTAGACTCCATACACTTACGCACTAAAACGTTTATGCATGTGAGACCTAAAATGGCTTATTCTATTCTGTAAATACAAGAATCTAAAGAGTCCCTGAAAACCTCTGTCTTGTCCAAAATTCAGTAGTAAGCTGGCTTCATCCTCAGCTTTGACTACCATTTCCTTTGTGCAGATTTCTTTAGATTTGTAATCACAAAATGTGAGATGACCCTTTCCCGAAGAGTTTCTGTAATCTAGAAAAATCATCAGCTCTGTAATTCAACTCCTGCTTTGGGTAGTTCTAATGCCTTTTTAAGGCATTCTAGCTTAGTAAAACTATTAGCATAGTCTTACTATTAAACTATTAGCATACGTCTTACTTTCTGTAAGACATATTACACAAAAAGAACATGACAACTAGATAAAAAGTCAACACTATTGTGACACTTAATACAGTCAATTCAATAGGAATATCAGTGTGTGTAAATTCACTTCACATTTTATTTTCAGTAGTAGTTTTAACTCTGACATTAAACCAAATACATAAATGAATTATATCAAAATAGCTTTCATAGTCACGTGTATACAAAATGAATACAAATCTCAAGAATGTACCACTATGCTTTTTTTGTCAGCTGGAGTAATTTTTAATTTAATGTTTTTATAAATGATCTGGCAGTAGGAGTCAAATGTACATTAAGTAAGTTTGCCAAGGATACTAAATTAGGAGGAGCTATGGACTCCCTCGAGGGTAGAGAGGCCTTACAGAGAGATCTGGATAGACTAGAGAGCTGGGCAATTGCCAACCATATGAAATTTAACGAGCAAGTGCCAGACTCTGCACCTGGGATGGGGTAATCCTCATTATATGTACAAATAGGGGGACGAGAGGCTGGAGAGCAGCCCTGCAGAAAGAGATCTGGGAGTTTGGGTTGATGGCACGTTGAATATGAGTCAACATGAGCCAACCATGTCCTGGGTGCACCAAACATAGTATAGCTAGCCAGTCGAGGGAGGTGATTGTCCCACTCTACATTGCACTGGTGCGGCACCACCTCGAGTACTGTGTGCAGTTTTGGGCACCTCAATACAAGAAGGACATCAAATTGTTAGACTGTGTCCAGAGGAGTATGACCAAGATGGTGAAGGTTCTCAAGGGCAAGACTGACGAGGAGCGGCTGAGGTCACTTGGTTTGTTCAGCATGGAGAAGAGAAGGCTGAGGGCTGACCTCATTCCAGTGTGCAACTTCCTGAAGGGGGAGGCAGTGGAGGGGGAGGTGCTGATCTCCTCTCTTTGGTGACCAGCAATAGGACACAAAGAAATGGAATGAAGCTGCGTCAGGGGAAGTTCAGGTTGGACATTAGGAAAAGGTTCTTCACTGAGAGGATGGTCGGTCACTGGAACAGGCCCCCCAGGGAAGTGGTCATGGCACCAAGCCTGTCAGAGTTCAAGAAGCATCTGGACAACTCTCTTAGTCATATGGTTTAGTCATATAGTTTAGTATTAGGTAGTCCTGTGAGGAGCAAGGAGTTGGGCTCGATGATCCTTATGGGTCCCTTCCAACTCAAGATATTCTATGATTCTATGAAATTTCTGTGATGCTGTCTCACTAGGCAGAGTATACCCTGCATATATACCTGCCATTCATCAGCTGCAGTCCTTAACATTACATTTTGTTCTTATTCTGTCTGGGATCCACTATATCTAACTCCTTTTGAACAGTTAAATGTAATTACAAGATCTCCCCATATCTCTTCATTATTAACAATATCAGACTCACACTTTTCACAACTCTGTCTAGTATTTTCCATCTATGCAGCAGGTATGCAGATACATATATATTATATACATAAGTATTTGGTTTGATTTTATTGTTTTGCACTTACGTAGCTGCAATAACTTTGCACCAGTGTAATAAATGTACAAATAGCAAAATAATAAATAACAGGGACAATTATCAGAGAGTATCATATAATTCTGAGACAGAGTGAAAGGTTTTAAAACGTAAAATTTACTGTTAAAATTCTTCAATGTGTTTTACAGATTGTGACAGATCAGCAAACAGGTCAAAAAATCCAAATAGTGACAGCAGTGGACTCAGCTGTGTCTCCAAAGCAACAGTTTATTTTAGCCAGTCCAGATGGAACTGGTGCAGGAAAGGTGATATTGGCAGCACCTGAGACATCCAATGCCAAACAGCTTATCTTTACCACCACGGACAACATTGTGCCAGGCAGAATTCAGGTAAATATAGTAATTGAGATAGACCACAGATTTTTGTTTTTCAGTTTTTGATTTTTAGATTATTTAAGTCTATAATTGCTTTAAGACAAATTGCAATAGTTTTCTAAAGGTCTAATGACATGGATTAGACCATACTAATTGTAGGCTTTGTTATTCAATGATAAATCCTCCTGTCTTCACGTTCCTCATGCATTCCATTGCACTCATCACCCCTTGTTGTGTGTTCTTATTAAAATTCCAAAGACATAAGCAAATACTTAAGATGGTGCTTGTGAGGAGTACCAGGATTTAAGATGGTCTGTTCAAGAGTCACAGATATACAGAGATACAACTCACCTGAGCAAACTTAGGTTCACAATGCAGTATCAAGACATTGCAGTAAAAGCTCTTTGGAGCAGAAGCTGTCCTCTGTTATAGTTGTTTGTGGGTCTTGAGCGTAATCCAGACCAACAGGAGCTTTGCAAAACAAATTATATAAACAATAATCTATCTCTAGTGAAATTTGAGATTTCTTCCTAACATTCTTAAAAAAAAAAAAAAAAAGGTGCCTGGTCCCTATTGCTACTGTTACAATAGATAATATTTTACAGGGAGAAGTATCATTCTGACATAAATATTTGAAAATTTGTATTAACAGTCTTTTCAAATTTATTTGACTGTGCTAAATGGGTTATCTGATGTTACAGAGGGGCGGGGTTTTTTTTATTTTTCTGTGTTAAGTGAAATGTTCTGAACAGAAGTTTTGGAATCTAAGGCCTTCGGAAGCTAAACTGTTTCTATAATGGCTCTCAGCTTCAGGCTATCCTCTCTGAACCGTATATCCCTAATAGCTAGAGAAAGGATAGATGGGAACAGCGTCTGAAATACAGCCATCTTTGGCTGAATTATAGCAGCTTTTTGAGAGTAATTGCAAGAAGGGAAGAATACTTGACTGCACAAGTGAGGAAACTTACTTGTACTGAACAAAGCTAGGAGTTTTATTTGGAATTTGTTTTGCTATGACTGGTTCAACAGTCTCACTATTGACAGTAAAAACTCTCATTAACTTGCATTTTATACTATTTAATTTCATTCCACATGTCATACTTATTCTCAAATTCAGCCACCTCTTCCCAGTTGATACACCAATCTTGTTCTGTAGGCAAAGCTCCTTACTTTCATGTCAGAAGAAAATATTGGCTAGTTACCTCTTTTTGTTCTGGAATTTTGTTTTAGATAGTGACAGACTCTGCTTCGGTGGAACGTTTGCTGGGAAAAGCTGATGTTCAGCGGCCACAGGTAGTAGAATATTGTGTAGTCTGTGGCGATAAAGCATCAGGTAAGGAAGTGTAGAAAGTAGTATTCAAGAAACTTGGTTGAAAGGGTGACTGGGATGAACGGAGGAGGTTTCATGTATTTTAACTGATTTTAGCTATGCTGATGGCAAAAGCAATTGAGTCTAAAATGGAAAAAGATAACATTATCCTTTGTATCTATACACACAGAATAGTTAAACTCTGCTTGGAAGAATATTAGTTTGTACTTCAGCTGGAGTGTATGATAAATTGGCATGTGCTGAAAGACAAAATAATGATTGCATAGCTCCTGGTAACTGAAAGAGACTATTTGAAGCATTTAGTCCGGTTCCCCACAGCTATGGGCAAACATGCAATAAACATGTCACCTAGAAAAGTCTACCTGCTCCAGGAAAACACTTCTTAGTGCTCTCTAACAAACTTAAGACTTCCCGGTAAAATTTGGTCTTTTACTATCACAGAAAAAAGCAAGTAGAGATCAAGCGAATCCTCAGTATTTCAGATCCATGCAGTAACAAGGAGTCTATGAGGTAAAATTTCTACATTAGCCAAGGAAGCAGACTGTGCTTTCATGCTACAGAGAAGACACCTTTCTGTCTCTCTGTCTCGCTTTCTTTTATTTTTTTAAGTGTTTATCTCATTAAAACAATACAAGAATTGTTATGTATAGGAATTTTAAATTAAGATTGCATTTCAAATTTTATTGTAAAATTACTTATATTCTGAAATTACTTAAACTCTTAGCCTGTATGTTCTTTTAATGTATCATATAATCTGTAACAGCAGATAGAACCACATCTGTACTTGTCCAGAATGGGAACTACCACTTCACAGGCCTTTCATTCAGAAATAGGCGTAGCCTTCCTCTCTTCTCTCCACTCTCCCACCAAAAAGCCCTGACACTAGGTAAACAAGAAACATCCTGTAAGACTTTAACAGTGCTTTCATGGTCCAAAATGATGGTAAGAATACAAAATAAATTTAAAGGGTGACTTTTACAATGTTTTACTTGCTTAAGATAAATATTTGTATGCTAAAATATAAGTAATTTCCATCTGATAACAATATATATGTTTCCTAGGTCGTCACTATGGTGCTGTCAGTTGTGAAGGATGCAAAGGTTTCTTTAAAAGGAGTGTGAGGAAGAATTTGACCTACAGTTGTCGTAGCAACCAGGACTGTATCATCAATAAACACCATCGGAATCGCTGCCAGTTTTGTAGGCTTAAGAAATGTCTAGAGATGGGCATGAAAATGGAATGTGAGTGTTAAGTACCCAATGTGATACTGTGCCTACCAAATAATAAATATGTGGTCTACTACTTTTTAGTGTGTTCTCTCCATTTCCATGTATATTGCTTGAAGGAAACAGAACTTTCAGCAGCCAAGGCATCTACCATACCTTTCTTTCATCACCATTTTATGTCTGAGGTTCAGTAGTGATTTGTTTTGAACCATGTCTCCTACTACTGTAGTCTTTGAGGAGCCCAGTTAGAGAATGCATGTTACAAACATGGTGTATGTTTATAGTAGAAAATATTTTAACATGGATGGACATAAATCTGAGTCTAATGTTCCATGTTCAGAATCTTCTTTCCTTCTGGTTTATTTTTCCTGCTTTTTCATCCATTGATAGAGAGTAGTTGATGTACTTTTTTTTTTCTTTTTTGATTTTTATATTAATTTGGTCATTTGTGAGCATTGTATTATGAGGTATTGTATAACCTGTCATATTTTAAACAATATACTTTCATGTTTGTATGCAGTGCTTTGTACAATTCCAGTGCTAGCATCCAAACACCTCTTTCAATGTATTTTGTTTCTAATTTATAGCACCTCTGCTTCTTCAGTCCAGCACTTCATGAAGCCTATTATCTGATTGTTTTGTGATAAATTTATGGAGAATTTAAGGTGAAGCAACAAATACTTTTCTTTTTCCACTCTGATCTAGGCAGGATAAGTTCCAACCACTGAGTTCAAGGGAGGCAGAACTTTAAGCTGTAAATAGGGAGATCTTTGTTGTATTTGCACTCTGGAACTCCAGACCTGTAGTGATGATTGTTGTGCTTTGCACACACTGTGCTGAGTATAGGGGGAGACATTTGGACAGGAGAAACTACTGCATTTCCAGAAGCTAAACCTTTACTATCCCAATGTGATTAGGATATATGCTCACTGACTTTATTGGGCGTTGGCGCAGGTTTCTGATTAATATTTATGTATCCACCAAGCCAACAAAATGGATATACCTATTTTTAAGCCCCTAAATTTTGTTGACAGTAACAATATTAGCAAAAATAAAATCAGGAACTAAATAACTCTTGCTGGTTACGAGGATAGAGAGAGACTTAACCATGTGTTTGACTGTTACATGCAAAAGGGCTATAAAGGAGGGTTGAATTTTTTTGTTTGCATTTTAATAATGTTAATCTTTTAGAGCAATAACTGCTGTATGATTAATTGGTACAATGAATAGCACAGAAATACTGTCTCCATTTATATTATGCCTTACATTTGCAAAGCATGTGAGAATTAATATTAGTACAACACTTAAAAATATATTATCCTCATAGTCTTTTACTCATTTTATTATCCTCATTTTCAGGTGAAAAATCGATGCAGTCAAATGTTATGCCAAGCTATAGAGGAGTTTGTAAAGTTTAGTGACTTAGATTCCAGATAACTTTCTGTAATCTGTTTAATAATAATAATACCTTAATATTATAAAGATGCACTTTTCACTTCCTTTAAAATTACAAAGTTACTGTTTCTTACTATTTTTATTAAAAGATTTACCACACTTGTTTGGTACACTAGAGACTGAGCTTATTTTCTTCCAGTTATCAAGCAGAAATGTTTTAAATTCTGAAAAGGTTAGTTTTGGAACGCTGTTACCTAACTGGGTGGAATGAATGGATGTGAGTGAATTGTATATCATGCAGAGACTTGTCTCCCAGGGAATTAACCTGCATCTCTCACGTAACTTGCCTGTCTTGACTTTTTCTGGATTCATTCTGGGTTTGCATTGTTTTGAATCATCCAGAGTATGACTGCATCTAACATTTAGGTATAGCTTTACCTGTATAAAATAAATAAATCAACAATTTGAAAACACGTTTTGCAGAATGTTCCATCTTACTAAATGCCAATGAAATAGCAAGCTTTGACTCAGAAAAACTCAAAAAACTTTGACTCAGAAAAACTCAAAGCAAATGATCAGCCTGTGACTTTCTTAGTTAAAAATGTACATAATCACAGGTACAGTAAAATCGGAGCCTGCGTTTCTTCAGTCTTCATATTAAATTTCCAGTTTTGCACTGAGCTGATACACCATCATAACTGTGCAAACTGAAATCCTACCGTGAGAATTTTACTTTATTTTTGTATTTTTCAGTTGAATTATTTCCTTTCAAATCTGCATGTTTCTATCTTTATGTAGCGGTTCAAAGTGAAAGAAAGCCTTTTGATGTGCAGCGTGAAAAACCAACCAACTGTGCAGCTTCCACTGAAAAAATCTATATCAGAAAAGATCTACGAAGCCCTCTAATAGCAACTCCAACATTTGTGGCAGATAAGGATGGGACACGGTGAGTACCTCAGTTTAACGGGTCTTGTTTAAGGTTATTTGTGCATATGACTTTGCAGGCACACCTATACTCTCTTTTCTCCTCTGCTCTAAAGAATTGGACAGGAAAGAGCTCCAATTCACAAATCATCTGTTTCCATTACCAAGACCAACGTAGATTGTTCTGCTTCTCATGAAGGTTTTTATGTCTGAGTAGAGCTTGGCGGTTTTCAGTTCAGAGCTGGCTCTTGCCCGGCCAGGTCAAAGCACAGGCAGGGCAAATATGTGATAGTCAAGCAAAAAGCATGTAGGCTTATGCATTCAGGTTAGCACCTCTCTGAAATCAAATCTGCAAATGGCAAACTCTGTCTTCCTTCTCCTAAAGACAGTAGTAAAAGAGACTGCAGTGACTGCTGATTCAGATCCCAAGAGACTGGTTTCAACAACAGCAAAACAACAGCAGCTTCCTTTTACTATATGGAAGATATTCTGAGACAGTTCCCATGCTCTCAGTTGTCTCCATAGGCGGTGGGTGTGGAAATGCATATCATAATAAATAGAAGCAAGATTTGTCTTTTTCTGAGTAGAATAAAAAAGAACTCTAGGTTAAATATCACATTTCTAAAACTGTGGGTCCAGTTAGTTTATGAATGGATAGGGACCTAAAGATATTGGATCTCAATATTCATTTTTAATATATTTTATATATATATTCTTTTAAATTTTTTATATATATATTCTTTGTTGAACAAATGATATTGCAGTTAGGAAGACTGGGCTCCAAATTTCTTGGAGAATTGTTTTTCAGTGTTCTCGTTTGCAAGTCAGATTGTTCAAAAGGACTGCTCACAGACACATTTGCTTCTTTGAGATTTCCTTGTGCTACAGATCTCTTACAGTCCTATAAACAATATTATAGTCATTAAGTGTGACTCTATGTAGGATTCAGATTTACATAACACATGATAATTTGCTGCCTGTGGTAGTTCACAATGTTAGTTGTTAGTCTCAGACCCCTTAAACTATAAATTCCCTGTGGCCTGAACCTGTCGTGCGTGCATTTGCATTGGGTTATGCAGACTTGGAGTGTTATACAAGTAACAAACTTATCCTTGCTGACTGCAATGACTTCCCACTGTCTCCCTAAATTAGATACAGCAAAGGGAAAGGATGTTTGGTCAAAAAGTAGCAGAAGTAAAGGCAGCAGAGATTTTATGCAGACCTTGATTACACGACTGTTCACGGCTGTATTTTGGAATGTAAAATATATTTTCTTGACATAACTTTTTTTCTTCAGTGCTGTCCACTGTCTAACTTGGAATGTACAGTTATGCCTTCCTCCAAAGTCTAATACATAGCTCTAGAGCTATTAAGTGACTTCTGCGAGCATGAGAAGACAACAACTTTCCTTAAGACAGAATAAACCAGCATAAAAAGCAAATGAGAGGATATCTATTTGGGAAGTTGTTATTGCTTTTGCACAGGAAAGGAAAACATATTCCAGTCTTTCTGTCTTTCAAGCTACTTTTTGGAAACTGTTTCAGAAAGACTTAAGTCCTGATGAGTAAACTCTGAGCTTCGTTAAATTGTTAATTTAAAAATTGGTAATCATTCTGACATAGGTTGCTACACATTCTTCTGATTAATGTAAAATACTATTGACTGTCAGATGCCTTATGCTTTTGAACAGGTCAGCAGGTCTTCTTGATCCGGGAATGCTTGTGAATATTCAGCAGCCTTTGATCAGGGATGATGGTACAGTCCTCCTAGCTGCTGACTCCAAGGTATTATTCTTTCAGTTAAGTTCTGACCATACGTATTTATTTGTTCAGATTATTTTACCTATGTACATAGACACAAATAATTCTTGCTCTTGAGAAGACAAGGTTGGGGTAAGTCTGAAGATCTCTATGAATGGAGGTAGTAAGCTGATCAACAGGAACATGATTTCTTTTCACGGACCTATTTCTGCAAAAGGTCAGCCACATGTAGTTCCCCACATGATATGCCAGCTGGGCTAGGATCGATGATTACAATAGGATTTAGAGATCATGGTGAGCCATTGTTCTTCCTGTAGGTATTCAGGAGAGAAGGAAAAGGTGCATAAGGGAAAAAGAACACAAAGATTTAAAATGGGAAAAATTTAAGTATGATACATTGTCTATAATTTTGATCTTCTAATATGGTTCTTCCTTTTTAGGCTGAAACAAGCCAGGGTGCTTTAGGAACACTAGCAAATGTTGTAACATCTCTTGCTAATCTCAGTGAGTCACTAAATAATGGAGATACTTCTGAAGTTCAACAAGAAGAGCAATCTGCAAGTGAGATTACACGGTATGCATTTATATTTGCATCTTATGTAGCAATTTGTATTCTGTGTGGTGTATACTTACACTCATTCATTGAAGTAATTTGGCATTGTGACACCAAACACAGTAGAGATTGCTCCCTACTTTGAAACAAAAAACAATTCTTTAGAAATCCAGGTTTGGCTGTTGTCCTCTTGTGAAGAACTGTGTCCTGTGTTATAAATGTAGTGTTCTGAAGCTAGACCAGATTTCATAGTCAGAACTAATAAATTACTAGTTTGTGATCTTGAGAGACTCTGAGAATAGTAACACTTTGGTACTGTTTTATTTGATAGGCTTGTTATATGGATGCTTCTCCTGCGCAATGCTCATGCCCTTAGCCCTGCTCTTTAGGGGTCTGTATTACTGCAAATTTCTTTTTGAGATTGTGCTACCATAATACCTGCTGGTAATGTAGGGAAAATGTAGTTAAACTGAGATTTAATAAACTTTTTTTTTTAATGTTTAGAAAGAGTTTGAAGTCTGTGTTGTCTTTATTAATGGGAAAAATGGGAAAAAGGAACATGGAATCTTAAAATTTCCAGCAGAGCTTGAGATTTTTACGGTTGTGGGTTTTGGTTTTTTTTTTGGGGGGAATGGGTGGGTTGAAGGATAACATAAATTGGCAATATAGAGAAATAAGAAAAATACTTGGCCTCAAAACTGTCCATTGTTTCTCAAATAGAAGATTTTTAAGAGGAGCTTAACTTCAGGCTCTTAAGTCGTTTATTTAAACTCTTCAAGTGAGTGAACTGATATTTAACAATACTTGACACTACAACTTCGACTTACGTCAACCTTGTACTCTTTCTTTAAAGCAGGGGAAAAAAAAAATCCAACACCCCCCACCCCCAACTTTTTGACAAAAATACTGGTAAAACAGCACTATACCATAATACTGTCCACTGGTATGAAATTCGAGCACAAAATTCTTCTTTAAATCTAAGCTCTGTTATCATAAGAAGGGAATTTACACTGCCTTATTTCAGCAATGGCCCAGCTACAGTTTGAGTATAAAGGAGTGTGGGGACCAGTCTCTCTTATGCTACTGTCATAAGGTTTCTAAGGCTCTGTCTATACTGTGAGATCAGGAGTGTCTGGCCATATCTCATCTTAAGGGAAAGGAAATTCAGGCAGGTTGTCTAGAAGAGGATCACACTATTCTCCACTGTTCCAAGAAATTGGACATCGAGGATAGGGACTGCAGGGTGTTCTCCAGAGCACACGTGGTCTATAGTCCTCACATAATCTGTTAAACATTCCAAAGTGAGAAGGAGGAGATAGTGAACAGTAAGCACAAGAGACCCCTTTACTAGTACAAATACTAGCATAAAACTGTTAGAGCAGGATTTACAGTAGTAAAAAGTTCCCCCCTTACAGGGGAGATCTTTTACCAGTAATAAATGGACAGATCTATTCCTTTTATTAATATCCGAACAGTACAGAGGGGCCAGGTGTAATGAAAAGTCTGACTTTGTGTCTTAGCATAAACAGTTCCTGTATATGTTACCTCTAAGTGGAAATGCTTTATAGTGTTTAATTTGAACACTATGAAATTTTTTAAGGTGTAAGGAAGCACTCTTTCACTGTTTATTACTTTTTTTTTTTTTTTCAGGGCATTTGATACTTTGGCTAAAGCACTTAATACCACAGATGGTACAGCAGCTCATAACTTGGCAGATGGTATGGATCCTACAGGAGGAGGGAATATTCATGTAATCAGTAGAGATCAGTCAACACCAATTATTGAAGTGGAAGGACCCCTACTTACAGATACACACGTCACATTTAAGGTATGTGCTTCCTTAAATGTCTTACTAAACAAAGTAACAATTAAGACATAACCCAAAATTAGTTTACTATGTTTTCTTTATTCTTATATTTAATTTTGGCAATATAATCTAGGATAACATCTGCTGTTACAAAGCTTCTAATACAATTTTCACTCTTGCATGCTGTATCTAAAGACTATAGGTGTTATTTCATAAGACCTTTTCATAGACAGAAGGATGCTTTAAAATTTATTTCACTTTCCAGTGCTGTTGGTAATCACTTTCCATATCATCCATATAGTATGATGTCTTGCTTAATTCTTTTATAATTCTAGATAGTGTAAAACTTCCATCTAAAAGGCCCCTTCATATAAAGAGAGATTACAGTGCCTTCTTGAGGCTTATGGTTAGGCCACTGATCTCTTGCATTTTAGAGATGCTTCAGCTTCAACTGAATACGGACACACACGTGTTGATAAACAGTGTGTGAGAAACAGTAAGGGTGTTCATCTTGCCATAATCAAATTGCACTGTTTCAAGAAATACAAAGATCATTACTGAAATAAGTAATACTTAATGTAGTCAAAATTTGATCATAACCTGCTTATTCCCATTAATGGTGTTTTGTGATTGTAGATTCCTATTACATGACTTTCCCATTTTAGATATTTAGATTTTAGGTTTTATTTTGCTTCTTTTTAAAAAGTTTTAAAAGATCTTTTATAGCACTGTGATGCTAGCCAACACTCCACAGAGCAATGAAATTTATAGATTTATTATTAAATGAATATTAAAACATTTTAAAAGGAAACATTTGAACTCTCTCCCACATAATTTGTCTCCTATTCCCATTTTGCATTCCTTGCCAGTAGTAATGAGTTATTTAGTACAGTTTTCCTTTGGCAATTTCTTGTCACACAGTTGCTTATGACAGACTATGAGAGTAGTTTGAATGTTTTCGCTGGTTATTTCATTGATAATAAAAATTGGTTATGTCTAAACTGTACATATTGTACTGTACTTTTATGTTTTGCAGCTGACAATGCCCAGTCCAATGCCAGAGTACCTTAATGTACACTACATCTGTGAGTCAGCATCACGACTACTTTTCCTCTCTATGCACTGGGCTAGGTCCATACCTGCATTTCAAGCTCTGGGGTAAATGGACATATTCTGTTGAACAGTTTGCTTTCTAATGAATTTAAGCACTGATCTGAACACTTCTGAGCTATTTTGAATTTTTAAATTATGATATTGTTTAATTTTTAATGAATTCTTTAAAATGTGTGAAGACTATGCAATATTCTCCTTTTTGAAGAATAAAATAGAAGATGGCAGAGGAAGGGATAACTACAATATCTGATATTACTGCGGTTACAGAAGCTAAAGCCGAATCAAAAGCAAGCATTTAATTTGTAGAAATATATCTTGGTAAAGAACTGGTGAGCACCATTTTACAGATAACCTGAAATGGTTTCCTGTAGTTGGCCTATAACTTCTTTTTGCTTTTTTAAATACTTGTAATATGCTAATATATGCCTCTTAGTAAAGTGGTTTGCAATACATTAATCCCTATTATTAATTGTTATAATTAACATAATTACACATAGGGTAATACCAACCTGATATGAAAACGACCTACAGTTGTTTGATTTTCTGTTGTTTATAGGCAGGACTGTAATACAAGCCTTGTGCGTGCCTGCTGGAATGAGCTGTTTACCTTAGGCCTGGCACAGTGTGCACAGGTGATGAGTCTGTCTACTATCCTAGCAGCTATTGTCAACCATCTCCAGAACAGCATACAGGAAGGTATGTTTCCAGTGTGTGATTCCTACATGTGTTCAGTCCCGTCAACACTACAGAGACATTTGTATAACATTTCTCATGAGGTGTTTCCTAATTGGTGGCAGAATTGTTCCCCAGGATCCAGGGGAAGAAGCCTTCTATTGCATAATTACCTTTCCTCTGGTGATCTACAGCTTTTGTTGCACTGACCTCACAGAGATCTCTGTGGGATAGAAGTGTCCATAGAAGAAATGGGGATAAGGCTGGAGGACGTATTCTCCTGTCTTCTACATCTGGCTGGCAGTATAGAGAAAGACAAGTACATCCTGAAGTTGGTTGTGCTCACAAGAGCTTTCTTCCCATCCAGATGTAATTTTTTTTCCTCTTAGAATAATGATGTCTTCTTCCAAACCACACCAGAATGTTTTCCTCCAGACCTTTCCTTCTCCTCTTTGCAGTGTAAAACTATAGCGTTTTCCAAGTATCACAAGAATATTCTTGCAAGTATAATGGTTTTGGATACTGCTATAATGCAGTAATGATTAATGTATTTTGAAGTACCCTCTGAAGCATTAAACAACCTCTTTTCTTGACACTCTTAAGAAGATTTATGTAATTTTATTTTTTAATTCAGTGTTGGCCTGTTGATAATGATGACTATATCTAGAATGGATGATAATCTGTTATGGTTGCATTTTTTTCATTCTTTTCTTTCAGGATGTTCCCAATCAATACAACTGATTAGCGTGAGAATAACATTCCATTTTTAATAGGAGGAAAAAAACAATACTAGCAGCTTTAAACTCTGCAAACACAGCATGTTACATGAAAGCTAGCTTAAATTTAAATGCAAGTTAAAAGTAGTTACAGAATACTATTTGGTACCAATTTATTTGATTATTTTTGTGGTGCCATTATTGTGCATGCAGCAAAAATTGGAAAATAGGCTTTTACTGAGGAGAGTAAAACCTGACTGTAGAACTATAAAATGTACAACAGTAGATAATCTGAAAAAAAAGTTTAATATCTTCAGTCCTAGTAAAATGCATTTGTTTTAATCTACTTTATTAGCTTCATTATGATAAAGTAAATTAGACAGAAATTTGATTCTTAAATGGATAGTATGCTTTCATAATGAATACAGTTCTGCAGTTTTTTTCTTTTTTTTCTTGTAATTTAAGAGAGCCTGGACAGCCCTCAAAATACAGCAAGCTAATGCTCCTTTCCTGCACAGAGAGAGAGGCGAGAGTTTAAAAGACCAACAGGAAAACGTGCACATTGTATGTTCTGCACAGAGTTAGGCTTTTAATTGTATCTCTGTCAGAATAAGTAGAGCTGTCTATTCCATCTACACTCCAGGCAATGAATTTGTGCAGGAGTAAGTGGTGGGGCTATTACAGCCTTAAGCTGGCTCAACTTCTGTTCCCATATCTCAAAAAAGGAAAAAATAAATTTGTTGTACAACCTGTACTTCCAGTCATACCGTGTTACCTGAGACTGGCCAAGAAAAGAGGATGATTTGTTTTATTATGATTTGTTGATGATTTATTTTATTTATCTATTCTGCAAAGTTATCATATTATATTGTGTATTACAACTTTAAAATTCAAAACAAAGTGAAGAACTTTATCTAGGAAGCATATTAGTGATGAGGCTATTAGGAAACTTTGGAATTCAAGTTCACTTTTCCTGAGTATTTCTGCACCATCATTTCCCGCTTAATACAGAAATAAAAACATTACATCATGTCTATCTTGATCCATCGTGAATAACTAACAACTCATATCACAATTCATGTATTTTAGAAACGTAGATTATGCTTTCATTCTTATTTCAAGACATCGTGCAAAAAATGTTTCTTCTGTTCAATCTTTTTATTGTGGCTTCAGAAAATATGTAAAATAATCTACATCAAAGATTCAGTTTAAGGCACACAGGTCTAAGCAATCATATACACTATTAGCTGAATAGACAAAGGTCAAATATTTAAGTTATAATGATATGAAATATTAGCATTAGAGATCATGACTGGAATAAAAGTATTCTAATGTGTTTCTCAAGAAAAAGTTTTATCCCTTGTGAATTGACTTATCACTTAAGTTTGATAACAGTAATTACATATTCAAATATTTGTCTTAATGTAATCTCTAAGGTTTTCATTCTTTGACTAGTCTACAGATACGCAGTCAGAAATAAGGTATATTTACCAAAACAGAAATTTCTCCCTCCCTAGCTGAGCAGCTAATACCACTCAATTGTAACTTACCCACAAATAATATATGATTTTTTTTTTTTAAATCAACATTTTAAGAAAGAATATGAAGCCAACATAAGCAACGTGATGTTTCAAATGATGGAAGAATCTGCGTACATGTATTTGAGTGAATTTATCCCATTGGAAGGAAAAAAGACTATTTACCACAGTAAATGAAAAATTCACTTCTAAAAGTACAGATAGAGGAAAAAGTAGCACTGTCATTACTGCTCTTGCATTCACTTCTGGAAAAGCTAACTCAATACTGTTTAAATTTAAAATTAGGATTGCATGATAGCATTTGTTTTGTGCTCCTGTTTGTTCCCAGAATCACTCTAGCCATTTGTAGAATAATTCACCATAATTTGAGAGTCTCTGCTCAGAACAGTACATCACTGGAATAAGACTGGTGTTGCAGATTATGCTGTATTGGCAAAATTATGCAAAAAAGTTAACATTGTTTGCTGTCCCTGTGTCTCACTCATCTTTATAAATCTTCACTTCCGTAATCATTCAGGCCATCCTTATATGTTAAGTGGTTTTAAGATAGCAAATGACACAAAAGACTTTAAAATGTCACTTACCCTTGTTTTATAAAAGGATATTGGTTAATATATCAGATGTACTTGAGCTCACATGAAATAGTAAGCAATATCTTTTTGTAGATAAACTTTCTGGAGACAGAATAAAGCAAGTCATGGAACACATCTGGAAACTTCAGGAGTTCTGTAACAGCATGGCCAAGCTTGATATTGATGGATATGAATATGCATACCTTAAAGCTATAGTCCTCTTTAGTCCTGGTAAGGAATTTAGTAACCATATCTTTTTAAATAATAAGCATTCATATGTTAATGTTTTAGCAGTTTTTTTAATGAGACTAATGTCTTGAGATGAGACTGATCTGTTAAGCTGCAGAAAAAATGATTGTTCTATAACGATTTATCACAAACCTTTATGTGTTTTAAAAATAACTTTGGAAGAACATATCCATGTTATTTACAGTTCAAATATATCAGGTATTTCCTGTACACCCACCTTATAAGATTAGACTCTCAATTATCTTCAGCTGAGATTCTATGAGGAATAAGTTATCTGGGATGTGTACTAGCAATATTAGTGAAGTAAATGGCAGGAAGAATGAGAGGAAATACATTCTCACAGTGACAAAAAGAAATTGGCTTCAATTTTAATATTTTTAATATACTCATAAGAGGGATCGCTGAAATATGAGCAGAAATACCACTGTGTTTTACATGGAACTTCCACAAAATCTCCAAAACTAAATGTAAACAGGCTGTCTTCCATTTGTTACCAAAACAATGACAGCAGACAACTAAAGCGTGACCAACAGTGTTTATGAGATAGGAGGATTTACTCAAAGAAGACACTTGAGATTTTCTGGAATGATAAGGTAAGGACATTAAAGAAATAGGAAGTGACAATCTCTTCACCAAAGGTGGAGAAATGTTCCTAGGACACAGAAATGTTAATTTAAAACTGCCGACAGGCTGAGTGAAAGGGAAACTCTTGCTCAGAAATGTAAATTATTTACTTTAATTCAAAGGTGTTTACCACTTTGAATTTAACAAAATACAAAGAAAAGGAGTATCTTGTTATCAAGGGTTTGGGGGTTTTTTTTTGCATTCATATTCTTTTTCTCTTTGTAATAAAACTTACTTTAATTAGAAGATACTGGTGTCCTGAAATTTGCTTTTGAAGTTTTTTTGCAGATTGTACCATTAGGGTTAGGTTTATTAGGGTTTTTATTCAAGTTGGAGGAGCAAGAAACTCTCCAAACTCAAGCTAGCTGTGTCCCATTTCAAGGGAAGAGCGGTTGGAACACAACGCTGAAGATATTTGGGCATAGTCCAATATGTGGTATTTTCTTTTTTTTTTCTGATTGTGTGACTGTCTTTGAGAGCTGAGCCAGCTGGAATTAAAACATGAGACAGACTCGGGAAGGTCAAGAAATGGATCTGTCAAGAAAACAACCCTAGATACTGCTCAGTCAGCATAGTCAAAATCACAGAGGCAAACACATTTAAAAAAGCAAGGTTAGAAACATAAACTAGGAGTGTCATTGCCTGGTACATACCTACAGCCTTAATCTTTTTCCACTTTCTTGTGGATACACACTGCTATAGAGAGAAAAGTGAGCAAGCTAATTCTGAAGCCAGGAAGCAAATGTTCAATTGAGTGGTTTCCTTTATACAGCTAACTTGTTAAACATCACAATACAAGAGAAATATTGAAATGAAATTAAATGCGAGAATCTTTACATATATTTCACAATGTATAGGGAAACAATCGACATACAGAAATGTTTTGTTTCTTTAGATCACCCTGGTCTGACCAGTTCAACCCAAATAGAAAAATTCCAGGAGAAGGCACAGATGGAATTGCAGGACTATGTACAAAAAACCTATCCAGAAGATACTTATAGGTATTTATTGTCTATAGTACCCAAAGTAATGTTGTGGGCCGTAGCTGGCAAAAGTACAAAATAACATCACTGATGTAAAAATTTCCTTTTTGACATCTGTTCTTTTTTGACTATGGATGAGAAAGAACTAGAACCTTGTTCATAAAAGCAAGCAGGTTTGTTTAAAGATAGGTAGAAGCAAGAATAGCTGTCTAGCTTCTTCCACGTAAATTAAACTCGAGTACTTTCTTTTATGTTTGTTGAGGGGTTGGGGTTTCTTTTGAGTCTCATTGCCATGTTTAAAAAAGTAAACAGACTTACTTTATTAGAAGTCTCAAGAATAACTGCCTCAACTGCCTCAAACTTCTTTAATTCATACTGCCTCCTTTTTCAAGTTAAGTTGTCAAAGAGGCTTTGAGATAATAAAAGGTGATTATCATCCTTTAAATGTTTGTCAAATTACATATGCAGAAAAGTATTAAAACTGTCAGTTTATAAACCTTGGAACAATAAGGATTACATGTGGGGAACAGTAACCAACTCTTAAGCTTCTGTTTATAAGAAATTTCCATGTCCTACTGATTTTTCTCCTTTGTTTTTTAAAAATTTCTAAGGACTTCTCTTTGAAAGTATCTAACTTGTTTTTTCACCTCTCAACTGTTCCTGTTTCTTACTTGCTAGAAGTAATTATCCTATTTTCTAATAATCTCCATCAAAACTATTTTAAATTTCATCAACACAATGATTCTCTGCACTACAAGGGAAATTCTAACTTCTGTCTAGCAATATATCCTAGAGCATATTCTCTTTTACTGTGAAAGGTAGCCCAATGTAAAGACGCATGCAATCCCATACATTTAAGCAAGGTCTGAGGGTAGTGTAACTTTAAAAAAAAAAAAAAAAAAAAAAAAAGCTTGTAAAAGAGAGAGCTTCTCCTATCTCAGAAACTGGTTTCTGCACTTATGTTATAGAGTTAACATTGTATGGGGCAACAGAAAGGGCATCGGTATTCCCAGTTAGGTGCAGTGAAGATGGGATTCTCTACTTCAGAAATATCCTCAAATCCCACATTCTTCTTCTGTATACAATTCAATTATTCTGGTTTGAAGCATGAGAGCTGGATATCTGCCATAAAAAGAAATAGAGAATTTTTTCCATATACTTACTTCTCTTAATAGTGGCTCAAGGAAGAAAATCAGAGTTACATTTCCCAAACAATGTCCTATATTTTAATTGATATTGTCTATATCCCTATGCTCACTGATAGATAGGTTTAGAGTACAAATCTGATTATTTCTGAGCAACTCAATGCTGGCACAAATTGAGATAGAAGCACAAGTGTTATAATTTTCACAAAAACAGCAGCATAACTTGGATCTTTTTGCAATTTCCCCCTAAAGTTTACAAGATATGGTATATTAGCAGAACAGACCTTATATATTTTCTCCATAGATATTCAAGCATTTTCCAGAGGCCTGTGTTCAGTGCTGCCTAAGATTTGCTGTTATGTGGCTCTGGTTCAGGAAATTTATTTATTTTGGCATTTTTGATGTACATCTGCCATACAAACACAGCAGATACGCCTTCATCACTGTCCTAAATTTCAAATGCATTGAAAGTCTGGAAATTCAATACAATCGCTTCATTATATTGGATGTCTGCTACCATCCTGGTACCTAAAAAACCCACAGCATTTGGCAATATGTATGAGTAACAGCACATCCCTCCAAATTCCTTTTCTCATCAGAAGCAATTCTCTTACTTCCTTTTATACCTGTCCAGTCCCATTCTTGCTATCTAGTTTGTCATTAAGTTGCTAGGCAACTGAGGACTATGCTGTTTATGGTTTAAATTTTAATTAAGCATTTTACTCTTAAAATTGTGCAAATGTTCTCACTAGTCAGTATGTATATTATTAGTCTCAGCATTGTCCTGAACTATGAAGTGCTTCCAGAGGTGGGAATTTCAAAAGCAGACCAGGAGAATTGTGTGTTTGTACATACACATTGTGTCTACAAAGGGCATTATCATGTCCTTTCCTTTGGAAAACCACAAAGGAAGATGGTGGCTTTTCATTTCACTTGCAGGATAGAAAAGTACCATTCTTTTTATGGTAGCTCAATTAGCTTTAATTGCCTCTTTACTCCCATTCATGAATTATGGTAATAATAAAAGCAGATCCAGCTCTTTAGCCACAAAGTATTTTAAACTGGTATTATATGTATTTATAATCCACTGAACTTCTTTTTCAGGCTAGCCCGGATTCTAGTTCGCCTGCCAGCACTTAGGCTGATGAGCTCTAGCATTACCGAGGAACTATTTTTTACTGGTCTCATTGGAAATGTTCCCATTGACAGCATAATCCCCTACATTCTCAAAATGGAAACAGCAGAATATAATGGTCAAATAACTGGCACGTCTGCATAGTGGGAACAACACAATTTGATGGATCGAAGTAATTTTCGTAAAAGCATACAATTACGAAGTTAAAAGAATAGCATTTTGGTATGTACAAATATTTCCAACTTGTTATCAGTTTCCTGTCAGATTTCTCCTTGTGTGTTTGCTGATGTTGACAAAATTTAAGCAGATATTAAAAGACCTGCTATAGGACCTTTTCTGCCACGAGGAATATTTTTGATGCCTTTCATTTAAAAGGCTATAGATTACTGAACATACTTTTCACATGCTTTGTATTTAGAAATTATCAGTGGTTAAAAATAGAGTTTTATAATATCAGAGATTAGTAATAAAATTACTTTAAAAGTAAAAAGAACAGTATGTATATATTTAAAAATATCCTTGGAATTAATATCTAATAAATGCCAGGGTATAACACTAGCACTTTGTAAGCACTTCTTGTCAAAGCGACATCATCAACATCCTGCTTATGAGTATGGAAAACGACAAAAATTGCGTATGTCCTTAGTCAAAATGCTAGTGATTTCTGTGAAAATGTAGAATGCTACAGGAGACAATCATTTATTCTACAAAAAGTCATTTGCTCTTATGTTATGCATGAAATATTAATGTGGATTCTTAGATATCCACATTATATGAAACTATACTCTGTTAAATTAGTGCAGTTGTAATTCACAGTACGATGCAGTCATAGTGACTATTACGTGCTACAGGAATTACCCAAACTAGGAGAAAAAATGTGTTTCTTGCCACAGTAATGATGAAATATTCAGGTTCCTTAAAGTTTCTATTCAGACCAACACAGTCATGACAAATGTTACTCTAATAGGAAGCCTTTTGATTGTGGGGATAATCAGTCATTAACTGGAAGAACAGTCATTTTCAAGTAGAGCTGTGTGTGATGCTCTTTCAGTATGCTCTTTGTATTTCCAAATTTACTCCTTCTCTCCGTACTCCTAAACACCCTCATTATCCAGCCAAAGGTACAATTTGAAAACTGAAATGTGAAAACTGAAATGTGTAGAACCTCTGGCTGTCATCAAGAGTATATTACAAAGCTCTCTTACTTTATTTCTCCCCCCTCCCTCCCCTTCCCTGACTGATCACCCCCAATTTTGCAGTGCTCTCAACCTTCCTTTGACTCCGTTTGAAACTGAAATATAGTTAGAATTTACATTCAATCATGTACAATTGCAGTTAATGACTGATATACCGTTGAGTTATATAATTAACTACTTTTTAATTGCCTAGAGTGATGAGCCATCAACATGTTTTCTAGTATTGGCCATTAGCTGCTAGCATTGCTTTCATTTTAGTATAATTTATTATTATTGATATTAAATATTTTAAACAATCAAAGTTTAAAAAAAAGTCATGGCAATTAATACCTTCATCTGATCCTGGCTCATTAGATGCATCAGTTATTTTAATTATTTATACGGTAGAGGCATTTTCTACTTGAGTATTTTTACATGACAAAAATCTAATGATAAGTTCAGCACTTTTGTTTTTCTTCTGTTATTGACATTTATTTAGGAATACCAACCAGGTTGGTGTTTGTGTCTTTTAAGGGTCTGAATTGTAGCCAAAAGACCTTAATCAGCTCTAGATGAGGCTTCTGATATAATAAAAAGTCTTGATCTGGTATACTTCATTCTCATTAGGAGGCTCATGTTTGTAGCACTCATTGTGACACGGAAGGCTATTTAATTTTAGCTTCTGGATGCATTAGTCTTCTGCAGTTACCATTGTTACAGCATTCAGAATCTTCTTTTCTCAAAAGGGTGTTACAAAGCGTCCAATATACATGCAGAGATTTGTAATATTGCACTTTCATTTCTCTCGGCTTTATAGCAAATGAAATTGTCATATTTTTAATGTGATGGAAGGTCTGCACTCTGAATGTTAAGTCAACTGGAATGCAGAATTTTGTACTAGCTGTTTTATTGCAATGTAACTTCTTGTGTGATTGTTAGCACTTCCGATGCAAAGTCCCTGTTTTAAGGGTATACAACTTAAAAATTAATTGTGATATTAACAACATCAGAAGAAGTAGCTTCCTTGGAAAGAGTTGTGGCCGTTTTTGTTAACATTTAAAATTTTATCGGGTTATGTCATTGTTGTTCTAAAAGCAGTATGCATTGAACTATTGTGATATTTTTCATTGCGAAAAAGATGATGCAGTTTATTTTGGTTTCAGTATTTTGTAAAAATCATTTAAGCATATAAGTAAGCATTGTTAATGACAAATGAAATATTCCTTAGCACAAAAACTAGCCATTGGAATCTTTTTTTTCCCAAATTTGAATACACACCAGCTGGCTTTTTCATGACAAACGTAATTTCAACTTCAATTTTTCAAGTAAAAGGGCCCCATTTTCTGTGCAAAAATTTGTTTTCCTAATTTGTCTTGTGCTGCGAGCATAACAGTTCAGGAAACAAAATAAAGCCACTACAGTTTTTTGGGAACAGAGGAATCGCATGAAATAAAACTTAAAATGTATGCATTGTGTTACATTTGTAAATCAAAATGGTGAATACCATGCAGCTCTGTTTACAAATTAACTATACTCCCTACAAATGCAGGGCCACATAATGTTATCCTTGATCTATCTCTGGTAGTTACTTACTCTGCAAATAGTTCCCTGGACTTTAGGGATAAAATATTAATTTGTGTAAATGAAGTAATAACAATGCAATCCACATCTAGGGTTTATTTATTGTGCATGCATTAATAGATGAAATGAAGCAGTTCCATACTTAAGATTCTGGTATCATCACCTAACGGCTATAAAGTCTCTCTTTGTATAACATCATCAGCATGATTTGTTGCCTTGCATTAGTCAGAACCAAGCTAATTTAGTCCTTATGCCATTAACAAAAAATATTTTCTCTAACTATACACTATTTTGATTCCAAGACTAACCCTTTGGATTGTAGAAATTTGGATGGCAGATGGTAGATCCTAGAGCTTAAGAAATATTCAGAATCTAAAATTTTTTGCATATTTGAATATTAGCTATAAATAATAAGTTAGATGTGATGAATAACCTAACACTTCTTTCTCACGTGCTGCTCAAGGGCTGTCATAAAAATGAGCCAAAGATTTGGCATATGATGGAGACACACTGAAAGGAATCACTTAAAACACTGCCATATAAAACTATAAACCATCTTCTCCAGTGCAGTAGGGCTCCTTTGTGATAAATTTCAGGTGTAATCACAGAATCACAAACTGGTTGAGGCTGGAAGGGACCTCTGGAGGTCATCTGGGCCAACCCCTGCTCAGGCAGGAACACCTAGAGCCAGCTGCCCAGGACCATGTCCACGCGGCTTTTGAATATTGCCAAGGATGGAGACTCCACAACCTCCCTGGGCAACCTGTGCCAGTGCTCAGTCACCCTCAGGGTGAAAAAGTGTTTCCTGGTGTTTGAGGGAACCTCCTGTGTTTCAGTTTGTGCCCATTGCCTCTGGTCCTGGCACTGGGCACCACTGAGAAGAGCCTGGCTCCATCTTCTTTGCAGCCTCCCTTCAGGTATTTATACACACTGATGAGATCCTCCCTGAGCCTTCTCTTCTCCAGGCTGAACAGTCCCAGCTCGCTCAGCCTTTCCTCACAGGAGAGATGTTCCCGTCCCTTCATTGTCTTCGTGGCCCTTTGTTGGACTCTCTCCAGTATGTCCATGCCTCTGTTGTACTGGGGAGCCCAGGCTGGACACAGCACTCCAGGTGTGGCCTCACCAGTGCCGAGCAGAGGGGAAGGATCCCCTCCCTCGACCTGCTGGCAACGCTTTGCCTCATGCAGGCCAGGATACCATTAGCCTTCATTGCGGCAAGGGGAGGTTGCTGGCTCCTGTTCAACTTGGTGTCCACCAGGACCCCCAGGTTCTTTTCTGCCAAGCTGCTTTCCAGCTGGGTGGTCCCCAGCATGTATTGGTGCGTGGGGTTGTTCCTCCCCAGGGGCAGGACTTTGTGCTTCCCCTTTTTGAACTTTTATGAGGTCCCTGTCGCCCCATTTCTCCAGCCTGTTGAGGTCCCTCTCAATGGCAGTGCAAGTCTCTGGTGTATCAATCAGTGAAGCTGCTAATGCTATCAGTGATCTAGGTGTAATCTAGCAGTGAAGCTATTTTAGCCCATTCAAAGAAAGCTTTTTCTTTTCCTTGTATGTCCATCAACAGAAGATAGATGTTCAAGAGGCACAGAACTGATGAAGGGATTCTTTCTGCCAACAGTTTAGGTGTTGCTTGGTAGCGATAGAAAAAGGCACATCTAAGGGAAATGGGCCTCACAAAGTTGTTCTTGCTCTGTGTTAACCTTTGACATTATTTTCAGCCTCTTCTTGGTGATTGGGCTTTCAGGCCACTCTAACATAACGAAGGTAGAACAACGTACACAGTACAGCTGCAGACTCAAACAAGTTTTAAACTATCTGCAGAAAATACTACAAGGCTGATGTAGTTCTTGTCATTTCTGAGGTTTGTTCCATCCTCCCTGCCAGTAACTGGAAGATGGTAACAGGCTAATCTTACGACCTTTACTTTTAAATTAGTTTCATTTTGTTTCTTCTTTGCAAGTGCAAACTTTTGCTTATGAATATGGGACAGGAGAGTTTTTTATTATTGTAACAATTATTGAAAAACTATTTCTTGATTTTAAGTATGGAAATAGCTTGTTTTCATAAAGGCCAAATTTCAATGCCAAACTTGTGTTTACAGAACTAGGAGTCAAAGGATCACAGTCTGAAAATGATTCTAAGAAAAGTGACATCTCACTGAAGCTCTACTTAGTGCCTAAAATTAACTCTCTCCAGAACTTTCAAGGTCCTGTTTCTGCTGCTCTTGAAAATATTTTAACTTGGTAGAAATACAGTGATAAACTATCTGATTAGATCTATCTGAACTCGAGTACATGTCTATATTGGTAACAGTTCATTCAGACAAATGTTAGAATTCTGTGCTGACTGAAACTAGGGCATGCAGGGAGTGATAATGAGGCAGTAATGTCCATTCTTCATGTGCTTCGTTTTCCAACTCATTTGAGAAGGAACTGGATTTGAATCTTGTAGACAAAAAGAACAATGATCAATAATGGTGTAGGAGCATTTTGGGTTAGCTTTGTAATAATGACTTTTATTGCATTTGTAACAAGGGCAAGAAGGTATACTACTTTTCTTCCCTTAATTTCCTTACATCGGACTAAAGAGACACAAAACTAAGACCACGTGCAAAAGTCATCTTTCTCTGCCTATTTACATTGCTTGTAAATTAGATACAATGCTTTTGGTGCCAGTGGAGTTACTCTGGCATGAAACTGGTATAAGAGGAAAAATAATCTCCAAGGAGAGATCCTTGAAGGAGATCATACAAGCCTTTATTTTAGCTGCCTTAAAATGCTAGATTATTAAGGAGGCTTAGTTTTCAGAGCAGTCTGAGGCAAGAAACTATTTTTGGTCACCATTGATTACTTGGTATCATTTACCAAGTCTCTTTTTACCATCATCTGAAGCACTTGGCCCTCCGGGCAGCCATAGTGCCTCCAGTGAATAGCACTGACTCAAGATTTCTGTGCTAAATACAGCTGGTTCTGCATTATCATTACGGTACCCTTTGGCAAAGGGCCTATTTTGAGGTGTGATAGGGAAAACAAGTCAGGGCTGAAGCTTCCAGGCGAAACCAGTTTCCTGACTGTGTTTCTTCTTTGGCAGAGACTGTAAAACACTTCAGTGTTTTCATTTTTGTGTATAGTACACAGGACTTTCACAGATTCCTGAATGATTTCATCCAAGATGCTGAAGATGTCAGTACATTTTCCTGCCCATTAAAATTAAGAGGGTAGTTAGGATTCTTCCCTGATTACCTGCTGTTTAATTAGTAAGAGATGATTTAAAAAAGCACCAAATAGCATGAGTAGCAAGGGTATCAGGAATATGGTTTAGCCCGGAAAAGGGAACTGGAAATTATCGGGCTGAGGATACTGCCAAAGAAGCAGTGATCAAAGCAGCTTTCTGCACTGACAGCACCAGTCAAGGGGCCCTGTTTGGATTGGGTGGTGTGAACAGTAGAACTGGCAGGTCAATCAGACATACACAGGTGCACCAGCAAATACCTACAGGATGATATCACCCTGAAAATAATAGTAATTTAAAAAATTAAAATGTTGTTTTTCCATTTGAAATCCCTCTCCTCTCCTTCGGTTACTCTTTAGAGTGCAAAAGCAGGGTAGGTTGGTTCTTTTTCGTCTACTCTTGCCCATAAGAGAAACGGCAGAAATACCAGGCAAACAACAAGTAGGTTCCCATCTGTCCCAGTAGTTTGCCACACTTGCCGTACAACCGAACAGCTGCTGCAGTGGTTTGATCTGATGATAAGCATGGGCCTGCTGTGAGAGCAGCACACAACATCTGCAGTCCTAATGCCTCCGTATATCCAGGGAGAAGCAAGAGAATAAGGCCATGTTCACTCTGTAGAGGAGAGTAAGGGGCAGAGGAAGGACAAATTGCCAGCATCCACGGGATCTTGAATGAAAATTAGTTTAAAATTAGTTTAAAAGAAAATTAGTTTAAAAAACAGCTTTATATGAGGAATTACCAAGAGGGCATGGCAAAGGGGAGAAAATGAAAACATTTACTTTTTGCACCTTTTAATTCTAAAGTTTCTGAATCATTTTAACAGTAAATTCTCCTGAACTAAGTTCAGGCTTATTGTTTGATGAAAAATGCCATAACCCTTCTTGTTAGATAATGCCACAACCCTACTTCTGCTGCAATCAATGTTATCAACATTATATGGAAAATTATTTGTGCAAAAAAAAATTGGAACATTATTTATACTGAGGTTGCTAGTTAAGGTAAAATTATTTGTAAAGTTTAAATGCTCCAAGTCTAAATATATTAGACTTGGAAAACATCAAACCCCAGAGTTACCTTATGACTGAGCTTTTTGTTGTGAAGTCATGCTAAGTTCATCACAGATAATACTGTCATAATATTCCATAATTCCCACAGCCTGTTTTATCCTCTGAGTTACATGAATGCTTTGAAAATGGCTTATTATTGTTAAATTCATGCCTGTCTTCCTTCTTTTTAAAGGGTTTGATAGATTTTTACACATCTTTATTTTGTGCCTCCCACCATTGTGCATTTCTGCATGTTCAACTCTCAAACTCACTTGAGCAGCTAATGCATATGTACATAGTTGTATGTATGTGTGTATGAATGTATATGTTTATACCTATCTGTCTAAATATATTATGTACAGTGTATAGAAAGTGTGTAGTGTATGTATATATGTACAGATATGTAGCCATGTATTCATACCGTTCTATATGTTAAAGCTTTTCGTTCATTTGCTAATCCAGAGCTTCCTAGTTTTCATTTCTTAGCCCAAACTAAGCCTCGCTTAAGCAGGTGAATCCTCATGAATTTCAGAGCTTTGCACCTTTTTCTAAACCCAGCCTGAATTTAGTATTTTCTGTTCAGAACTGACAAATATATTCCATGAGTTTTCTGGCTTTTACATTACTCCCTTTACCTTTTCTCATTTGACGGGTAGAAGTCTGCCAGTGAACAGTTAATTGAACATATAATGTCTGTTAAAAATAAATTAATAAATAAATAACTACAGTCATAGAAAATACTTCCTTGATTTCAATATATACTAATTCTCTTTCAGCCTTCTGAGAGACTTTTGTAAAGTTTTATTTTGCAGTGAAACTTAGTAAGAGATTGATTTTTTTTAAGTCTTCAGCAGTGGCTAATTGGAAGAAAAACAAGTTGCCCTTTATCATTGAACTGTAGCACACAGAACACGATGCAATGGACGCTCTTTAAAAAATCAATACTCATATTGCTGTAATGATAACATGAAACCAAACTGGTAGTTAAACAAAGACTGTGTCCCCTGTTCAATGAAACAATGACATTTCTGTTACAGCGGTAATTAAATAAGAGGGAGATTGCAGTTAATTTCTTAGCAGGCATCAAGACTTATTTAGGATTTTCACGATGCGCTTCAATTGTATATTCACTTTCCAAAGTTATTCTCTTTATTGTCTAGCTTAAACTCAGCAAAGCTGGTTAGTTCATTTAGTCATCAGACTAATGTCCATTATCACGTTCTGTCTGTTCTGGAAACTGTAATCTGTGCAGATCTTGCACTGTGTGTGTGAAGTTTCCATTGTTCACATGGGAGCTGGGCACATGGAGCATTTATGACGTTAGACTTGCAGTAAGACAATTTATTACTCATAGGGAGTATTCAAACATCTAAATTATCAAAATATAAGCAGTTCTTGTTCCTTTTCACTTCTGGTGACTTAAGTTACAAAGGAAGCCTTCTGTAAAAGTAACGCTATTAACTTTGTTTTCTTAAAAAAGCATTTCACAGACAGTGTAGGGGAGTAGTTCAGCAAGTCTTGTTTCTGTCATATTAAAAAGGTGTAGCGGAATTTTCTGGACATTTATTTCCACCTTTTGTACTCAATGTGGCAAAGACTTGTGTATGTTTAAGCATATGAGCAGACACCAATTAAAATAATGTGAGCTTCTTGCATGCTTAAAGTAAAACACAAGTCTCTTTCAGAGTCAAGCCCTATGCTTGTAAAGTCTTTGCTATGGAAAATGCTAAGAATGTTCTCTGTTTCTCGCTCTATCGTTTAGTAAGCGTTTGTAAGCTTTAGTTTCAAGTACAGAAAAAAAAACCCATAAGACATCCATTTTAACATTTCAAACCTTATTTTTGAGATTTTCAGCAGGAAAATTATTTAAATTAATGGCAGGAATTCCTGTGACAGATGGTCCTTCATTGGTGTCTTGACAATCAGTGCTGTTTGAATAATGTTTGCTTTCCTCTTTAAAGGCTGAATGGAAACCTGAATGTCTATTAACGTCATTGTACTGCAGTAACATTTTTAAAGATTAGGAAGCCAACTGGGGTATTGATCAGGATTGAATCTGGTTAAAAATTCAATTGTGAATTTAGAAAAAAGAGCCTGTTTTAAAACTGTGAACTTGTTTTATATACACATTTGACTTGTATTCTGAAGGACAAAATGTGCTCAAATTTAAGTGGCAATAAAGGCTCTGTTGTAATATTCTATGGAAATTGTGGAATGTGAAATCAGCTTTCTGTATCTGATCACAGAAAGCCAAAGTCTGAGAAGCACACCTATTGCCAGCTATCTAACACCCCTGAATAACTGGCTTCTTGTACATTTTTTAATGATCTTAGATAAATTATATAAGGCACAGGTCCATTTTAAAATATTTTAAATGATTGTGTGTTAAAAGTAGGACTGAATAAATTGCAAATAAAAAGGATATTCTTTAAGAAGAAAACATGTTACTTAGAGAGCATATATATTAAATTTCTCATACATGGAATCAACGTTAAATGAGGGAATATTTTTACTAATTAATCTGTACTCCAAAATACATTGCAAGCCAGTGTTCAAACGGTTTCATAACTGAAAAACTGCACATTGTGTAAGTGTTGTATCTGCTTGGCATACCAGGGAGTTCTGAGCTCCTACAAAAATAGCAAATTTTTATAAAAGGAATCATCTACTTTTAATTCCTTGGGATATTTTCTGGAAGTATCTGTTCATTATAATTTAGAAAACTATTGTTTATGTTATTATATTTTAATTTCAAGTTTAAAACCTTGCAAAAGTTGTTAATTTCTCACAGCTTCTTTTGTGAAATCAGCATTGTTATATGTGATAGCATTTAAAAATAATAGCATGTTCTTTTTTTAATCGGAATTTTATATCTAATCAATGTCTTCAGTCATGAAGAGGAATTTGCATTGTTGTGTTTGTATATAGAGTATTGCAGTGCATGATTTAGCTTATGCATTTTATTAAATGCTGTTTACATGTGGCATTATATTGTTGTGGCTTAATACTACTACCTAAATGAGGTTTATACCATTAAAGTGAATTACAAATATAAATGCATTCTTGAGTTTTATTGTTAAGTTCACTTAATTTTTTCTTAAACATTAGGTGTCTAAGCCAAATACATAATTTACTATCTTTTAGGGAGAAACAGTATTTTCCCTTCACTACAGTGATTATCTTATGAGTGATTTAACTGGGTCTAATACAGAAGATAAATCCCATGAACCTTACTGACACCAGGGAGCTACTTCTAGGAGAAGGAGAAGGACCTTCCTAAAGGTTTTAATTCATCTTCTTTAGCCTTCTGTTTTTCTCAGTTTTTTTGAGATAGTTAGCTATCAATAGACAATGCTTTATGTTTACTTTTATCTGGTAGCGCCTTCCTGTTCCCCAGTTTTTAAATTAAGGTGATGCATTGGATCTTGTTTTAGTTCTGTCACACACACTTCATAACAGAGATAATGAACTTGGACTCTATTCTAAAAGTCTAAAAGGCATCTTCCATTTTATATATAACATGGTTGAGATGCATCACACATATTTATATAGAGAAGATAGATGATAGTTAACTTCATTTCTTGCTGCTCCTATTCGAAACTGTACAATTTACAGAAGTTTAACTTAGCAGAAATGAGGGTAATCAGACTTCAGGTTTCAGTTGTCAAATCCAGGTGTCTACAAGAAAAACATGCATGGAAAAAAAAAGGTCCTTTTCATTTAGAGGCCTACTGTGAAGCAGGAGGTTTTGTTGCCTAAGTTTGAAAAGGTTGATCCTCTGCCAATTGAAATTGTGTCCACACAACAAGGCATTCAATTCGTTATTCTAGCTGTATGGCATCTAGAAAAGAAATACCAGGAGCTCAGAAGGGTATTCCTAGTCAAGCTCAGTGTGCATTGACAGAATTTCATGTAGGAAATGTTTCAGAGTGTTTGTATATCCTGTGGCATGAACTCATGCATCGAGTCAATCAAGTCAGGCAAATTCTTCCTGAGGACAAAATGCATTTTTTGCATTTGACAGAGCTGTCTGGCTTGTTACAGACAAAAAGAAGTACATTCATTCATGCCATGCCAAATAATGTATTAAACTGAGTTGCTTTTTCTATTTCTTTAGCCGCTTAAATGAAAGTAATAGTGAAAAAGTAAAAAAAAAAAAAAACAAACCCACAAAACCCTTTGCCAATAGCATGTTTCAGAAATTTAATTTGTATCAAGATGATGATGTTACTTACAAAGGGAAGCAACAAAAATGAAGTAAAAAAAAATGCATGTGATCATCTTTTGTGTTTTTTTTCCCCAGGGAGAGAAGTTGCAGCCTTTTCTTTATGTTTCAGTTCATCTTCCAGCTCTTCTACTTCCCTTAAGTTGTTACTACCGAGTTATTTCTCCCACTTTAGCTGTCACAACACGATACCTGTGTGTACCTTTTTTAATTTCACCCTTTCATGTTTGCCTCCAGAATATTTGGTTTGGGGTGGTTTTGACTTCCTTTTAAGAGCAGCAGCCCAATTTACTTTCCGAGGCCCCAGCCAAGAGCGGCTGCCGGGGGCTGAGCACATGGAGGAGCCAACGGGCCCCGCCGGTCACAGCCCAGGGACCTCCCGGCCCAGACACGACTCTGGTGCAGGACGCAGGATCGCTGCCGCGAACCCGGGCAGCCTTCTCTCGAAGATGCCAGCTTTTAATAGCCACAAAGCTGTGGCTAATCTGCAAAATGCAACTCAGAATGGCAGGTTCTCAGATAGATAAACTGCAAAATACTGGTGAAAAAGACAGCTGGCTTTGTGCAACTTCTTTGCACCTTACAGATCTCTTTAAGAGAGGAGGAGAAACAGCTGCGAGACCCGTGCAGACATCACCGCCCGCAGCTTAAGCAGCACCTTCGCCTCCGCAAGCTGCTGCCCTCGCTGCCAGCCCCGGCAGAGCGGCCCCCCCAGCCCCGGGCACGGGGCGCTGCCGCAGCGGCTGAGCTGAGCTGCGCTGCGCTGCGCTGGGCTGGACTGAGCTGCGCTGCGCTGCGGGAGCCGGCGGCCGGCGGAGGGAGGCGCTGCTTCCCGCCGCCTGCCTCGCCCGAGGGGCCGCGCGGCCGCCGCAGCCGGCGCCGCCGCTGAGGGAACTACGGCTCCCGCCGCTCTCGGCGCGGGGCGGCGCTTCCCGCCATTTCCGCCCGGCGGCGGAGGCGAGCGGGGCCCGGGCCGCCGCCATGCCGATGAAAGGCCGGTTCCCCATCAGGCGGACGCTGCAGTATCTCCGCCAGGGCGACGTCATTTTCAAGAGCTCGGTGAAGGTGATGACCGTGAACTACAACACGGCGGGAGAACTGAGCGAGGGGGCGAGGTGAGCGCGGCGGGAGCGCGGGGCGGTCTGCGCCGTCCTCGGAGACATCTCGGCTTGCGAGGGGCTGCGCCTTCCTCAGAGACATCTCGGCTTGCGTTTGTGTGTTTTTCTTCTCCTTCTTTCCAGGAAGTTTGTGTTTTTCAACATCCCCCAGATCCAGTACAAGAACCCCTGGGTGCAGATCATGCTGTTCAGGAACATGACCCCCTCGCCCTTCCTCCGGTTCTACCTGGGTAGGTGCCGCCGGGCCCCGACAGCCGGGCCTGCCCCGAGGGCCCCCTGTCCCGCCGTGAGCCCCGAGCGGGGCTTCCCCCGCGCAGACCGGGCTGCAGGAGGCATCAGAGCAGCGACGGCTTTCACGCGAGAAGCGTGCTCCGTCCTTCTGACCTGGCCCCCGCCTCTCAGCCTGCTAAGGGAAGAAGGGTGCTTCTTCAGGAAAGTGGCTTTATATGTTGTATGTCCACTGCCTCAGACTTCTGCCAACTGTCCTAGAGTCATCCTAGATGAAGGATGACTCTTTCCTGGGGAAACATTACATTGTCCATTAACTGCCATAGAGAAGCAGATGTCAGTTTTGTGTGTTTAAAACACTGTTTGCAGCTACTGTGAAACAGCATGTGGTAGGGAAGGGGTACTGTTTTGATATACTATTACCAATCTTTCTTGGCAGACAACGGAGAACAAGTTTTGGTTGACGTGGAAGATAAAACCAACAAAGAGATAACTGAGCACATTAAAAAAATCTTGGGGAAAAGCAAGTAAGTAACACTTAATAAGCTAATGTACAGTCTGGCATACATCATAATACAATCCCTGCAAACTTTTGTCAGGTATACAGAAGGAAATACCACTTTTCCCAGGCAAAATTGACATAAGCTAGGTACAGTCCACAAGCTAGTAACTGTAAATCCATCTTTCTGGTAAATTGGGTGCAGGGAAGGGAGAGGAAATGTTGCCATAGTAACAAACAGGTCTCTTTTTCTAGAGAAACGCTTGAAAAAGAGGAAAGAGAAAGGAAAAAACTATCACATCCAGCAACTTTTGGGCCCAAGAAGTATCATCTGCGAGAATGCATGTGTGAAATTGAAGGCCAAGTTCCCTGCCCTGCTTTTGTGCCACTGCCCAAAGAGATGAGGGGAAAATATAAAGCTGCTATGAAGAACGAAGCATCAGCCTGACATCAGGTCATGCAGTTGTTTTTCCTCAGGGCTGGATGATCAAGGTACTTCAGTGAGAGACAAGAGCTAACAGCTCCTGGAAACAGGAACAAGCGAGTTCTTGTAGTACAGACAACCTTGTCTCACAAATCTTTTTACAGCTACAACTAGAATAATTAAAGTGAAAAATAAATAAAAGTTAAAAACTCATCTTTTTTGGCACCAGTTTTACAAAGCATTACAGTCAACACTGCATAAAAGGAAAACCAAACAAGGAAAACAGAATGACTAGAGCCCAATTTCCTACTCCTGCCTGCATGTATAAGGTTATGGCAAAAACAAGATCATGGTTGCTTTGGGACAGAGAGACTAGACTAAAAAGTTAATTTCTCTTAGAAGCAGCACAGAATTCCACAATTTATGGACAGTGGTGTAAAAGTGTTCCTTCTAATTTCCATCTTGTACTAACTGAAGACAGCCAAATGATAGTGTAACTCCAGGCTCAAACTACATGCTGAATTTTCTTCATTTATTTAGTTACCACTCAGAAACAGTTAAAAGTCTCATTTAGAACAAGATACAACTTTTGCAGTTGATACTGCAGCTCTGGGAAGCACTGATCAAGTCAAGAATATAAGCAGTAAAGGAGAACATGTAAGCTGGTATATGAAAGATAATGCCTTACAATTATCTTTATTGTCCTTCAAAAAAAGTTTAAGCTACTCTTAAATTAAGACAATTTCCTAAACAGTCTCTAAAAAAAAAAAAAGCCATACATAGGAGAACTGTGTCTAGATTTATCAACTTCCAGCAAATCCGTTATGCTTCCAAGTCCAGTGCTGCTATACAACTCTTACCTCAAACACTCCTGCTCCCTGCACACGGTCAAAAAACCTTCTAAATCATCATAGCTTCTGCCTGACCAGACAATTACACTATACCTATAATAGTACATAAACATATGATACATTGTACTATATTGCTTGGAATTTGGTAATTGCACATACCTTTAAGTCAGGCTTAAATATGCAAATTACTCTAGGACTGTATTTCAGCATTTCTGAGCCAATGGTTGAGTACAAAATTTCGCACTGATTCAAGCGTCCTGTAAAAATTGTTAAGGACGAACACAGCACAAAATAAACATGTTGTTTTATTTCATCTCTGTTTACAAAGTTTCCATACAGAGTAGTGCATGCAATTTTAACAAAAGTCAATGCTAGTTACTTATTGAGCTTTACGGTTAAGATGTCTTCATTCCGTTGTGCCTTGTGAGCCCCACAGCAGTCTAAATACCAGCATAAGGTCTTCACTTTGGAGATGACTTTAGTATCAGATGTCTAGTCTATCACATTTAACACTGACAAAGATCATGAGGTATGCTAGTCTGTTACCTGCTTGTAAAAATACATGTACAATAAGGATACTTTAATTATTAGTGTATTAGACTGAAAATACAAACAAGGCAGGATAGTTGCAACAAGAAAAAAAACCAACACTTTTTAAATGTGAAAGCTGAAGCCACTGAAATTTTTTTTTCATGTTGATACCAAAAAAAGCTTTGGGTTACAGTGCAGGGAGCAATCCTCTTGACTAGCAAACAAGTCTGTCTTAAGTAACTACCTTATACTATTTATGTTAAAACAAACAATTCCAGGGATTATGTTTAGCTATCTTAACATTTATTTTTTGCTGCCCTCGTATATCTGGTGCCACAGTGCGCATGCTTTGATAGTTTACGACCTTTCAGAATTCTGTTATTCATTTCACTTGGTGCAAAATAACACACAGGGACTCAATCAACTCTAATAAAACATCTCAGTATAAAAACTTCATGGTCTTAAGACAACCTGTTCTGCACACCTTTCAACTTCAGATTTAGGCTACAGTAAGAACATCATCAGCTGTCCTTAACTGGCTGCTCTAAGTTATTTTGATCAGTTGCTAGTGCTATTACATGAGGATATAGGTGGTTTGGTTTTTTTAAACAACAGTTCCACAAGTCCCTACCTCCACTTATTTACAGCAAAAAACTAGAGTTCCTGCTTTTCAGGTAGCGTAATTATTTGTGTCTCTAAGATACTATGCAATGCTTGGGTTACAGCTATGCTAATATATATTAGCGACATAGTTAAAAGACCTGTCCCATTCCATAAAAGTTGACACCTCTAAGCCCACTATTATTAGTGCTATACAGTTTGATCTGCCTGATTTTCCTCTATTTCAGCTTTACATAAATACACCCTTTAGGCTAACTCCTCCCCACCACCCTTTCAAACACTGATGCCTGATGATGCCTTTCAAAGATAAAAAGCAAAGCAGCTCAGGCTCCATCTTTCACAAACATACAGGCTGACCTCACCCTGAAGTGATCCTACATTTCTGATACCAATCTTCCGCAGCCCAGCTCTAAGCCCTCCTGCATCACAGGTACTGGCCATCACCTAGTCATTCCCCAGACCACAGGATCACCAGATGACTCCAATTTGGAGCTTCTTATTTAAGACAGACATGCCTGATTTCTCATAACAACTTCCAAGGGGAATCAAATATGAAAGAGAATTGCTATCTGGCACCATCGGCAGCCACAGACTTCATCTCCCAGCTTTCACAGAATTCCAGTTCAGTGGCACTTAAGCTCTCCATTGTAAACAAGATTTTTGTTCCTTGATTGCTACAAAAAGAGGGTTCCAGTCTCACAAGTGACAAACATGATCATTCTGTCACCCAGAGAATTTAAAGGAATGTGTAGATTCTGTAAGATAATTAGGAATTGGAGGGTCACCCTTTATATTATAGTTTGAAATGGTGCTAGCCTGATGCTCTTTTCCCTGGAAATGAGTAGATAGTTGTTCCCTCACAAGCAGGTCTCTGAAGCCAGCATGGCGTGCTCTATTACAATGTAGTTTGTGCTCAGAGCAAATGGGAAACTAAAAGTGATGAAAAGACAGCATCCAAATTTAACTTGGGAATTTTTATAAACACATCAAAAAGTTACTCATATTAAGATCAGTTATAAAGTTCTTCTCAGTCTTAAAATCCCTTTTATGTATTAGCATTGCACAAAATTGATCTGCAAGCCTGTATATTCTGCACCTCAAAGAATCACAGTAGCCTTTTAACAGCACTTTCTCCTAACACCATTAGGCAATTAAGCTAGCCTGTAACACTGCACTGCATCATTATCAGAGGATGCAGAAGTTTTAGAAAAGTTTTCATCTCTCTTTAGTCAAAGCCCCACTTGAAAGGCCAATACTACAACACTACAACAGAAAGGGGGAAAAGGTGACAAACCAACATTGCAGCCATTTCCAAATCATAGTTCCCTATTAGCACTTAAGCACTTTGACCAAAATAAGCACACAATATGAGCAGTTAGCATTGAGAGTGTTGTAACATTTTATAATTTCTTAGTATAAGCATTTGAGACCAGCAGCATACCTCAATAACTCTTTCTTCAAGACTGAGTAGTAGTGGAAATGCCTAATTGAAAGTGCATAAAAGTCAAGATTCTCCCAATTCCCTCTTGTGATCTGTACTCCTGTTTATAAGTATCTGCTCTACCTTCCCATATTTAACAGCAGTCTTAAAATAATTATTACACAGCCCTATTTCTGCTTCAGCAGCTGGATTTCTCCTTCTGCTTTGCTAATGTGCGCTTCAATTCCTTTAAGTTCTCTGTCAGTACCTCCACCTCATCCATTCGTCCACTATGTTTGGCATCAAATATATACGCTTTGATATTATCTATCTGTTGGAGAAGCAGCTCTTCCTCTATAGCCTCCTCTCCAGAGATGTCATTGCCATCCTCCACTTCAAAGGGATTGGTAGAAGATCCCTCTTCAAATGGATTCCCAGAATTCCAGCTGCCCCCAGGCTTTTGAAATGGATTTTCATCTTCTTCAAAAGGGTTTGAAGTACTGCCAGGTGCTCCATTAGTTTGTTCATCCTCCTCCTCATTTTCAAATGGATTATATGCTTTTTTATTACTCTGCAGAGCTGTGTTAGAGAAGGAAACCATTGGAGAAGTGTCTTTGGCAAATGGGTTAGCAGGATCTTCCTCTAACTGAGGGGTATCTGCTTCATCTTCAAAGGGGTTTAGACAGGCTGTCTGATCTTTGTCACACTGTGGGACATTCTGGGGTTTGAGTGTGAAGGTCAAGTGCTCTTTAGCTGGCAGCTGCTCAACAGCAGGAGTTTCAAAACTTGGGTCCCTTTTGATCTGAGTAATATCCAAATCCAATGCCTGTGCTGTCAAGTTCCGATTCTCTTTTGCAACTTCATGCTGATGCTGCTTGACTTCTCTGAAATCTAAGGAGCACGTCCTTGAATGCCGAGACATGAATTTGTGGTGTTCTCTTTCCCACTCTTTTTCACGAAGGACCTGAAGTTCCTCCCTCTGCATCTCTTCCTCTTCTGCCTGTTTTTTAGAAAGCTCGATAGCTTTCAGAGTTTGTTGTTGATCATATTCATCCTGAAGCTGCCTCAGGTTCTCTTGCAACATATGAACCTCGTCTATCCTATTAGCTGCCTTTGCTTGCTTAATAAAGGACGTGATATTGTCAATCTGCTGAAGAAGTGGGTCTGCTATCTCACTCTCTCTCGATATGCTCGATGTAGGTAACCAGCCTTCAGACTTCCTGACTGTTCCTTTTTTCAGGTGAATTGCATCACCATTAACTGCAGCTGCAGATCTGGAGATAAAGTCTTTCTGCTTTTCCTCTTGTTTTCCATGTGTTTCAAGAGCCACCTAAAACAAAACACATGTAGTAAGAGAACACCATGAGCTTGAAAAATTCCATTCTAAATATCCATAGGTACAAGAAGTTAGCTGATCTTAGACATTGCTGGCTGTCACTGAAAGGTATCAGCTGCATTTTCGGTTACTTTGCAGAAAACGCTTATTTTCATAGTATTACCTAAATGCTTTCCTTCAGTTTGTTTGTGACAATATTGATCAAAATCCCATGACATCTGCCTCTACAAACTTGAGGGCAAGGAGGAGCAGCAACAGTGCTTTATAGTGCTTTATGTAGAGAAAAAAATGCTTAATGCAACTGTGCAAACAGTGGTCTAGATTGATTTGGACAGTAACCGTATCACATCTGACTACAGCAGACATTGTAATAGAACATCAGTGTGAAAGGTCACTGGTATCATTATCTTCTGGAGTGCAACGATTCTTATTTCTCAACTTCTACCTCAAGATGAAGCTGGTTTAGTTTACAATTAATGATGTCCTCCCTCCTAACTGAAAAAACCCTCTCTCTCTGAAGAGGCATCCCTATTCTAATATGTCATTTTTCGCCACTGAAAGAAGTCTCCAAATTCTACTTGTGCAAATGAACTCCAGAACACAATTTGAAAATCCATGTAAACTAATACTAAGTTTAGGGCTTGCTCTGCATGCACTGCAGCAGAAACAGCATGTGCAACCAAGTCACCGCTGCTTTCTAGGAGTGTTCAGCTGTTCAGTACACACCTACTTATGTTCTGGACAGAATACAATGACGGTGTTACATGAATCCCTGAAAAAGGGTATGGAGTGATCTGCATTAAAAAAATGAAAAACTGAAGTCCAATGTTAAAGGCAACTATTCATACACACACAGCTACTAGGCTTAAGCCCTTGAAGGAGGTCCTGATACAAGATGTAACGGATCTTAACCTGTCTTACCATATGGAGTCTTCTCTTCTTCAGTTCTTCATACTGATCTTTGGTTGGCAGGGACATTAGGCCAAGCAGTTTTTCCTGGCAAAAATTGAAATATTTACAGTGTTGCTTGCAGGCATTCAGCCAATTTTCAAGTACTTGAAAAGAGAGATACCACTAACGGAACACCCCAGAAACAAATAAAAGCTGCTTCTACAGTGCAGTCACTGCTGCAAGTCTGAGCATGTCTTTGCTGCCATAACTATACTGCTAGCTAGGTTCACAGCTCAGCAAGAGACAAAGCCAAGATTCACACATTCTCTTAGGTTCCTAAACTCAATCCTGCTCTGACTAAACTATCAGTATTCAAGCTAGCTCATTTAAGGCTACCATAAGTCATTAGGGGAACTACAGAAAATGTACAGAACTAAACCTCCTGTCAAAGTAGTTTCAAATGATGGGGATGCCTGGCAGAGAAGAGAACACTATATGAAATTTACATTCAGTTCTTAACATATGCTCCATTTACCTGAACAAAAAGTGTAGCTGAATATCTTATCATTCTCTGAAGTTGTAGTGTTTTAGGATGAGGTTGGGGATCTTCATGCAAGCCTAGACTCAAAATCTTCTTACTGAATCAAAGCAAACACACAGCCTCATCAGTTCAAAAACAAGGGCCAGCAAAAATGCAATAGAAGGGGAGAGAGACAATATCGGATGAAAGTTTTCTGATGTTCTTTCAGGTAAACCATTTTGGATATTACAAGTTATAACTTTCCACTCCCACCCCTTTTTTTTGTGCTTAGTTATTTAAGGCTGGAAAAGGAAGTAGAAATTGATGGTGCACAGGAACAGCATCTACCTTTTCACATGCTTTTTACAACTGAGCAGACAAATTGATCATCCATATGAAGAAGCAGGTATATACTACACAAACACAGACACCATCAGCTGAGAAAAACTACAGAGAAGTCATAACAGAGGGAGATACACACATGCTGGGGCAGGGGGAGAGAGATATCTTCTTTTACCTTAAGGCATCTATAAATTCATATACTTTTTGAATCTCCACCCTCAAGTCATTAGCGTGTTCAAGATTGTAGGTTGTCTCCCCAGCACTAAGAAATAAATAGAACTTTATTGTAAGTCATGCATCCAGCTACCAATACATACAACACTAGAAGTTATCCCCAGATGACCACGATTCAACAATGGTAAGAATAGCTAACACTAAAGGGGCTGAATGATTTTATTTCAAGCTCATTGTGTTTAAAAACCCTTTCTTTGTGACAGAAGTGGAAAGTGACAATCTTGTGAACATGAACATTTCATAGAAGATCATTTTATTTATGACTGTATTATTATTTACTATTATAGGAGAAATAATATTTTAACACAAGAATGCCACTCAACCAATAATATGTAAAATACACACATACTTAGCAAATGCATCTATTTTGTGTTTTTCTTCCAGGCGACTGGGTGTGGAAAACACACTGACTGAATAGGTAAGTATACCATTGACGTAAAATAGTTATCTCTACTAACGTTTATTAGAAAGCAAAAGCCTACAACCCCACATGCGTATAATATTTAAAATGCTAGTAACCAACTGTCCACATGGGGACACAACCAATGATATGCACTTTACTAGAATCTCACATTTATTGATAAAACAAATTGGGATTTAACAGGGAAGACTCTTCACCAGTTTTTAGTTTTCCTCTCCTTTTATATCACAAATATAAAAAATAAGGATCACTCTCAAAACCAACTTCACTATCGATATGATTCCCCTTTCTGGCACTCACTACTAGTCAGAAATCTTTAATTTCATCAGTAGGAAGTCTGTTGTTTTCTGACATGTGCTTCCATTATCCAAGACATTCATATTTTTACTTTTCTCCAGTTGCCAAGCCACATAACACCAGCTCTCATGAAGTCATGACAAAAAGCAGTAACAGCTTAGCACGTTTTTCACCTTTGATACTTCTTTCTTCCTTCTGGGAGGTGTGTTTTTACAAAAACAGTTTTGTTATGATGAATGACAGCCTAATTTTTCTACAACCATCAGATCTAAAGGACAGATACAGAAATATTTGTTAACTTTAACTTCCCAAATGGACACGCTTCATAGTCTAGGACCAATGCGTGTATTTCTCTTCTATACAAGCCAGAAGTATAACCTGACAACCTCTTGCAGATATAGCTGGAGGTATTTAAGTTACCCCAGTGAGAGAATACTACTGCAAGAAATTATGCACAAAAGTGTGATACATGAATGCTGCTTATCCATTGCAGCACAGGGCAGGCCAGCTAGATTTAGAACAACTGTCAGGTGAAGGTGGTTTGCTTTACACAAGAACAGATGAGAAGCATTCAAAGGATCCTTTGCTGCCAGCACTACTTAGAAGCCATACCATCCAGCTGGAGGTAGTAATATCCTACTTTAACTGTTTTGAAGAGGCTCATTTACACAACAAGAATTGTAGCCTTGTACTTCCTTTTTGCAAAGACAACGTGTCAAAGTATGACAGTGGTGCCTCACTGAGAAGTGGCTTTAAAAAAAATAAATCAGACTTCTTCTCTGTATGCAGTGTTACCATTAATAATTCAGTACTACTTTGTTTAAAGAGCATCCCAAAGACAACAGATCTAACACTGCTTTTTCTTATAATTTACACACCTTGCAGCCTTAGCATGCCACTTGCTTACTCCTTTCCACACTTTTGGGGAGGAAAAATACATATATGCATAAACAAAATCAGCAAATGGGGCTTACTTTAGTGATTCTGCCATCCTTATGTATTCTGGCGCCTTCTGGTCAACCTTCTCCATGCAGAGTCGGAGTTTCTTGTTTAAAACAAAACGTATAAAAAAATAACCTATATTAAAATACTAATGCAAGAACATGCTGACATAAACCTTTCATGCTGTCTGTGCACATTCAAAGTTAACTGTGATGAAAGCCATTTAACTATTCAGGGTAACAAGACCCTCCAGTTACCTTCAGAACACAGAGGGCATCATCAGGAACAGAGAAAGACTCCCTGTACCCCTGCAAAGTGAATTTTTAATTCAGAAGCTGTTTTAATGGATGACTTGGGCAACCTCTAGTCTTAAATCTCTTCACAAAGATCACCAACAGAAACTCCCGTTAATACTAATCTGGGGGGTTTGCAGACTCTACTGAAAAGATACCTGATGATTGTCAGTACCTGCTTTCAAAGCCTATCTGACCACAATGTTCCAGCCATACACTACGGATTGATACAGATGGTTCAAAAAAGCATTTGCAATCAGCGTGAGGACAAACAGTGCTGACAACATTGAGTCCTATAGTTCCAGTGCGGTCCATCAACAAAGTGCATGGCATATCATTGGTTTAAACAAGAACTGTTCTGAGGAATCCCAGCTGACATAGTTCACAATTTGAAGAGAGGCATCTCAGAACTATTAATTCCAGGTGATGAGAATGAAGATACATCTCAAAATGATGTCTGAAGTTATCATGGGATATAAATACTACATGGCAACTGGCTCCATCATTAGAGATATATCTTTGTTAAGTGGCATAAACACACAATAGAGTCTATTGTAACAGAAGTGAGTATTAAGTCATAAAGTAAGAGCTTGGACATGAGATAACAAGCCAAAAAGCCAAGCAGTGACAACTGCAGATATATACACTGAGGATGAAAGCAGCAAAGAGTTTGATTTACCTCATAGAGTTTCACAATCTCTGGAGTGTATTCTTTCTCATCAATCTGTTGTTCTCTCTTCAACAGGGTATCTTTACAGTGCCGACAACAACGGATTCGGTCATCATCCTTCTCATCCAGAACTGAGCTCACGCTGCTTATGCTGCTAATGCTGCCACGGCGGGAGCCATGGACACTATTAGGTGAGGAGTTCGGACTAGTATGAGAACCCAAGGCCTCTTTGCTGGCACTAGTGAGTTTGCCTAAAAATCATGCACAGGTAATTTCACAGTGACTGGAGAAGCCAACAGACTTTACCAACACAAATGAATTGCACTTTAACAGAAACTTGACGTTCAGGTAATATTAGAAAACCAAGTTGAAATAGTCTGCTGAAAGACATGCAAGGAACCCATGACAACCAAGACAGCAAGTCAGAATTTGGGTCTTCACAGTAAATCCTGCTCCACTCTAAAAGCAGCTAGAGAGCAGACTGCTGAGAACCACCTACTTTGCTTATTCTCATGTTGGAGCTTGCATAGTTATAGAGTAGTGTGTGGAAAAACATGCATTTTAATGCTGTCCATGTTTTGTGCTAGAACGCTCCAAAAAGCGTAGTTCATGTCATTTTTTTCCACAGAACATACGGTCTCCTCTCCAATGCACTAGATGAGGAAATTAAAGTTCAAAGGGTTTCTTATAGGCTTGTGGATTAATTTCCTTAATGTCAATATTTGGACAACTGTGGGCAAGACTGGAAATATCCACAGTAGTTTTAAATGTCAAGAACCTTGGCAGTTATAATTCCTAAAGTTAATACTTTCATAGTTATGGTACTCAGTAGAGTAAGACACTAAATATTAATTATATTTACTAGTATATTCACTAGTAGTATATACTACTACTTCTAGTAACTTTTTCAGTGTTTTGTAACACTTCCAAATCCAAAGAAGGAACGGAGACAAAGAATGGAGAAATCATTCTTCTTACTCTGTTTCACAGGCAAGTGTCTGCATAAAACTGAATTACACATTAAGGACCAAGTTTTCCACACAGGCAGAATATTACCAGCAGCTTTTTTTCTAATGGCAAAAGCCAGGATGCAGTTAGCACCCTGAGTGGGCTAAGGAAAGGAGGAATTAACACCACACACTGTACTTACTTGCCAAAGGAAGACTGACAAGTTCCATGCACTTCTTGCACATAATAGACCCACAAAGGCGGCAGTGGTGACGTCGGTTTCGAATACTGAACTTATTGCCACAGTCTGGGCAGAACGGAACATCCTGATCGCTGACCCAAGGCACAACAGACTTCTCTATAGCTGTGATGGAGCAAGACGGGAGGGAATACACACAACGTAAGATATTCATTCAATTAATTCCTCAGCTGGTTAAACTATAGGAGCAAATAGTCTGAGGTAAGATCATACCAACCTCTTATTTTAGCTGACTCAGTGTTCGCTCTGTCAAACGATGTAAGCTAGTAGAAGATAAACAATACATTCAAGAAAATTGTACTTTTGCAAGAAAAAACCACAACACAACCCAGCCCACCAAGAAAAAGAAACCTGGCATTTTTAAGAGCTAGGAGTCTCAGCCTGTTTTACACCAGATTCCCGCAACTTTCCTATTTATTTCTAATGCCATATTCATACAAGCAGTGCTAAACAATGACTGCCAAACCTGTACAAATCAGAGCATTTTGGACATAATCCTTACAGCATCCAACATTACTGCATCTGAGCCAAAATGTAAGTATATCATTGGTAGGTTTTGAAGAATGAGAAGCTGGAAGAATCATGACAAAAACATTAGGGAGAAATTTAGTGAAGTAAAAGATGGAGAAAATATACAGGAAAACAGATGGTTCTTGAAGCACATGGAAGTAGCATCTTCAGCTTGAAAATAGTGCATAGAAACAGAAGTCATATCTACAGTACAGGGTCAGACCAAGCACAGTACTTGAGGATAAAAAAGGAAAACCGTAATGTGTGAAGAGAGTCATAGTTTAGTATCCTTTATAAGGTGCGCTGCTAGATAAATGGGCATGCTTCATACTAAAATATGATTTTTTTAATCTAGGAAACATTCAGAAGGCTGGAATATTAAAAAGCAGCAAATTTACCTTTTCTAACCTGATTATTAACTTATTGACTTCAACTACATAATGATCAATCCTGGCTGCTCGGTGTTTCTTGAAATCAGAAAGATGGCTTCTCATAGCACCTGGAGAGATAACAGAAAGTTTTCATAGTCACCCAGGTGTTCTGTATGGATTTAAATGCATTTAAATGCCTCTTGAAAGACAGCTGTCTCTTCTTTTCACCATTTATTTCTCATGTTCAAATCAAATTTTAAAGACACATTAGAATCCTACATTTTCACAGTGCTGCTCTAAATGAAACATGCAGGTTAAAGCCTAATCTCCAGGCTAGCAATAAACAGTGTTTTATTTCTACTACAGAAAACAACAGGCACTATGTTAAAGAGAACATCTGCAACAAATGTTTTCCCCTCTTCATCCCTCAGTTATATTTGGCAAGCTGTTATCAACTAGTAGTATTCTCGAAACCAACCAACTCCCTTTAGTTTCCTGGCTACATGTTGAACAAGGGGAAGAGGCAGGTCCAATGATTATTGGAGGTCTATGCCACAGCAATTTCTCTTTCAGACTTCTGATCACCCTTCCACCTTTAGGGGTCTGAATCAAAGCCTTGATGACAGCTCAAATTTACAGAAAACTGATCACCAAGTACACAAAAGAACAACACAGCATCTATTTAAGAACTGTACAACTCATACTTGACAACGCTGGTTTCAGGTTTAAGTTTTGATCCTTTTCTGAGTAAGATGAGCCAGGTATTAAAAATCAAAGTTACAGACAAAGTAAAAAAAATAATCTTCTTCTGACTGGTAGAACACAGAATCAGATGTTGCTTTTTGATACTACCTATGTAATTGTAAGAATCTCACTTCCTCATGCTAATGAAATAACCAAAAAACCTCCAAAGCTGAATTCATAGGAATGAAAGGGCCCGTCTGGATAACTGAATTCAGTTATGCTGAACTGCTTAATTTAATTCACTGCTTTGGAGACATCACACAGTTCCTTTCACAAATCCACCAAATCCCATCCTAAAATCCGTAAGGTTCTCTTCTCCACTCTGATCAGAAAACAGTTCTCACTTCTCTAATGTTTGGAAACCTTCTGCTAGTTCACTGCCTAAATTTATTCTTATCTAATATTTATACTATGATTGCTGCTGAAATAGTTACAAAGTCAAAAGTATAATAATCTACAGAACTCAGACTCTGCAGGCACAAAGGACTAAGTCCTAGTCTGTCAGCAGCACAGGGGAAACTTTCCCAAGATCCACCAGAGATAGTGCTGCTTCCTCCCCCTCAGAATAACCATAATATTTCAGTAATAGTAAGAGGCAATTTCCAGTAGCAGTATTTGTAATTACAGGCTCAGTCAACTTATCCTTGAAATTCTACAAATATAGATTTATATTCAGAAGGGTGGGTTTGGGGTTGGGGATTTTTGTTTGTTTTGTGGCGTTTTTTGCTTTTTTTTTCCTTTAAGTAAATCTCTTTTTAATGAGAGATGGTCTACACCTCAAATGCAAGGAAAAAGCTGAAAGAGTTTACATCAATGGACAACAAAGAGTTTACATCAAAAGCTTTTTGTCAGACATGTAAACTAACAACTACTTTAAGTGTAGCCCAAAAGCTGGAGATTTTTTATAGCTATATCTTAATTATTAATTAGATTATCTGTTTTGTAAAAAGCCAGAAGAGGGTTGCAGAACAGCTCAATGAAGCTAGATGCACAGAGGTAAACACACATCCTCAGGCCTCAACAGCTCAGGCACAATGACATGGCAAACAGCTATCCTGTTCTCAAGGTTAGTTGCGGTACTGATTCTATACATTTCCCCTCTCCCCCATTATCTGCATTTTCCCCATCACGCCACACAATGTAGGCAGGCTGCACAAAATCAATATGCAAACCATAACCCCATGCTACAGCAAATCAAACGCAATACAGACACAATTCCACACAACTTCAGCCATACTGTAGCACTTTTCCAATTAAGGTTAAAAGAAAAGTTATCCCCACTGCATATCACTTTCTAGCTCTCCTACCTACTTCCTGGGGCTCCCACATGTATGGATCTACTCCACCATAGCTGAATGACTCATATCGTTCCTGAGATCCAGAATCAGCTCTGTCATCTCCTTCTCGTTTCAGCAATTTCTTCTTTGCTCTTTTGGCCTTCTGGACTAGATCTGAAAAAGATAAACCCAAGTTATCAAACGTGGTGGGCAGTCACTGAATATTTGTCACATGAAACCAGTATGGAACGTTCCTCATCTTTCAGCACAAGTCTTTTTCCTTGACGACAACTTTATCCTCAGCATGTTCTGTTTAGAACCAGAATGCGATTCAGAGAATCACAGATGACATGAAATGCTCTTTGTTATCTGTCATAAAGTAGCGCTAAGGTCCTAATGACAAAACAGTAGTTTTAGACACTCCATTCAGGGACTTCACTGTAAAACAGCAAGCTGTCTTAAGCTATGGAACCCGTTTCGCAGCATTCTGGGACATCATAGAGATAATATCTTAATTCTCTTAATTCCCAATGATTTTCTTAGGATTCAAGGATGTTCAACACTTTCTTTGTCTTGTTGCACAAACTACAAACTAAGAATTTCAGTGTGCTTGTACACCTAATAATTTCAAAAGTACTAAACAGCCCAGTGCATTACCTCATATGAACGCTAGTGAGAGGAGGGCAGTCTCCTGGGCCAAAAAAAGACCAGGAACTTGAAACTTCAGAGCTTTTATTGCTCTTGCAGCTATGTTCCTCTCTGGATACTAGCAGAAGTTGAGAGCACTACTTTTCTTGCCAAACACCTTCAGTATCTCCGTGAACTAGATCTTTTATACATCAAGCTTCCTAACAAGCTGCTGGGAACCATGAGTTAGCATGTCCTTTCATATTTCTAATTTTCTTATTTAGTGTCCAAAACACTGGAGCTTGCACCTTGACCTTCCTGGAGTCTGTCCCCCGGGAGCTTCAGCCACTAGGGCTGTGCCAGCAGGCCCCTCCTGCAGGCATCACACTTCCTAGCAGTTTTTCAGCTGCTGAAGTTATGCTACCTCCCAAAATGACACTCAGTGATATAAAACACATCTCTCAACAAAACTGTGTCAGGTTGGCAAGGGCTTTGCTAGCATTGTAACATCACCTAAGAAACAGGATTTCTCTTCCCCTCATCTACTCTCAAGCCAGCATAGCAAATGCCAGCCAGACACCGCAGTTTAAGTGAAGTTTACACTAAATAGAAAATATATTTGCACTCAAGACTTCGGAAGTCTGACATACTCAAAAAAAAGCAGGCATGCCTCATGGCTTTGCCAAAGACACAAAAGCTTTTCAAGCAAACTTCATAATCTTGTTTGCCATTAAATCAAACTTAACCACCTCAGTATGACTCAACTGAAGCAATAAGGTGATCTGTAAGCATTTCTAAAACTCCACAATTAGCATTGCTGGAGCTCAGCACAAAGTCATGCAATCTCTTGTTATGCACAGTTTGAACACTAGTCCCTAAAACAGGTAATTTAAATAGGTGATTCTGCTGGCCTTCCTTCTTCTAGAAGGGACTTCAGTGGATAGACCTTGACATGAATAACTAGGACAGAAAGTAAACAGACAAAACCAACATCCTTCATGCAAGAACACATATGCCTGAGAAGTCACAGAACATTATTTTAGATTAAAAGAACATTAGAGAGAATAAAATCAAAACTCAGGTGTTTTGTATTAAATAAAAGAAGCCTTGGGGAAGTCTTACCAAGCCCAAGTTATTGTTGTTTTCTTTCCTTTTATCACAGTGAAAACCATATTGCTGTTACGGTTTAAACGCTCCACAGAAGCATCTGTGATTCAGCTCTTACAGCCCTGTACCCATGATGAGAACATGACTGCAGCACTGACCAGTCTACCTTCACTGTCTGAGAAGAGCACAGTGCTAAGAGCCAAGAAGTAGCCAGACTGATAGAAAGCTTAAAGATTCATGAAATATTCAACTGTGCTACCCTTAAGATAGGCTTGTTAAAAACACAAACTTTTCACTGAGAAAAGAGACTTTTGAAGTAATAATCATCAATCACAGGGGGCGGAGGGGGAGAGTAAAAATTCAGGACTGCCAGGCCACTATCTCTTGTATAATAAAACAAAACCAGAAAGATTTTTGCAGGGAACACACAGAATTATCACCAGTTTTTGCACATTTTTCTCTCAATGTAAAATGACACTGGGTATGCAAGGGGGGTAAAAAAAGAGAAGTATTTTAGCTGAACAGAAATCAAGGGGATTTTTCAAATACCAGTAGAAGTTGGTAATCCATAGCACAACCCTGGGACACTCCCAGCATCTACTGCCAGCTCCACCACCCACATTCTTTCCCACCTTCTTCCACCAACAACCTTCCTTAACTGTACACTTTAACTGCGACTACAGTCTTATCTACTGTCAAAATAAGGGATTAATGAATTGGTACTTGGTAAGCACCAGAGATTCCCCATATTCTGTAAGGTCTTCAAGTAATGCTTGGGAATTCATCTGGCTTACAGTATAAATCAGAGTTTTCGGATGACAACAAACAAACAAAAAACCCCAAAAGGCCAATAATAAAAATCATGCATCAAATCATACCTTTGAAGAGCAATGTCTTTTAAATGCCTGCTTTAGAATTTACTTATTGAAAGTACTGGGAATAATGTAAAAATTATGCCTTGGCCTAAGGTGACTTATAGAAAAATGGAACCCCATACCTCACCTGTAACTCACTTCACTTACTATTTTAGTACTCGGACATTTTGAGAGCGCTCGCAGTAGAAGCGGCTTGTGTCGTATGGAATTTTACATGGCAAAAATGAACGCATTGAAGCAGCTGTCACGCCTCTTACTTTTGAGCTGTCCCTTGACATCTCTGTCCTCACTTGAGTGCTCTTCTTCGTAGTGCGAGTGAAGCTGGTAGAAAGACTGGAGGTCCTTCAGGCAAAGGGGGCACAGAAAGCCCTCCCTCATTTCCCCCGGGTCACCGAAGGGCGGCGGACAGCCGGATGCCATGGCGGCGCGGCCGCTGGCGGACAGCGCTCGCTCCCCGACTTCAGCAGCAGCGCGGCAGCGCGGGGCACGGCCGCCTCGCAGGGACGGGGCGCGGGCAGCGCGGGAGCGGCATCGTCCTTCGCGGCTTTCTGAAAGAAACCCGGGCAGCGGCGTCGGGCTGGCGGCACGGCTTCACCCCACGCCCTCCCTGGCCCCTCCGCGGCCCAGCGGGCGTCCACACCGAGGCCCCGGGCGGGGCGGGGGCCGCGTCCCGCCGCGCCGCATGCGGCACCCGCTCGGCCGGCAGCGCCCGTGCGCGTCCCGCCCGGTGCCCGAAGGCCCCGCACGGGGGGGGGAGGAGACAGGCCTATTCGCGCCTCTGCTTTGACAGAAGCCGGGCGGCGAACGACAAACACCGAACGGCGGACAGGGCCAGCACGGAGGCCCGGGCCCAGCGCTGCCCGCCGCGCCGCCCCACCCGGCTCGGCTCGGCGCGGCTCGCCCCTGGCGGCGGGGGGGCTCCTGCGCAGGCGCAGGGAGGCAGCACACGCCGGGCCCGTTGCCCCCCGCGCGGCCGGGGCGGGGGGCACGCAGAGAAAGGGGTGGGGCTTAGCGCTCGCGCCGACGGCCGGAGGAGCGGCCGTTGGGGGCCCCCGCCCCGCCCGAGGGGAGCCGCCGGCCCTGAGGCGGGCGGCCGGGCCTCACCTCAGCGCCTAGGCAGGAGGTGCGTGTCTCCAACAGGAGAGAAAGCGCGGCCCGCCGCGCTCCCACCCGCTCGGCGTCCCGGCTGCCCGGGAGCGGTAGAGCCCGGCGGAGGGCGGGGCGAGCACCGAGATATCGATGGGCGGGAAGGGTGGGGACAAGGAGGGCTCATCCGGGACCGGAGGGAGACGCGAGGCCCAGTTAAGGCGTGCGCTGCCAAGCGCAGAGCTATCGATGGAGGGCGAGGTCGGCGGGGCGGTGGCGGGGAGGGGGAGGCCCGGGCCTGGGCCTCCGTCTCCCCTAAGGGAGCTGCGGTGGTCGCTCCCCTGTTTTCAGCCACTCTGGAATAGGCCCTCGTCACGGGGCCTGCTGGAGCGTCCCGAGGCTCGCAGGTGTGCATGAGAGAGACAGTACGAGACCGTGGTGACAGAATCCTCTCGGGAGCGGGACGGCGTTGCCGCGCTCGGGGCGGGGGAGGCTGGCCCCCTCTCTGGCCTCCCGCTGCTTCAGGACATCTCGCATAACACCTGCCTCTTCCGCTAGCTGCTGGTGGTTTTGTGATTTTTATCCTTATTACTGAGCACGCTGCGAAGAGAACCAGCGTTGCTAACAATGACAAGCTTGATGTTCCCTTCCTTAGCCTGCCAAGTAATTCAAAAAAAGGTGTTCCAAAACTGTAAACCGTAGCAGTAAATGACATGCTACTCACAGAGCCACAAACAGAATCCAGGACTCCCACTACTGCTTGTCCTTGCCGCTTGACAAATAGTGTAAATCAATGACAGAAGCTTTTCAATATCCCCTTTCTGATGCTAGTTTCTGTTTAGTCTCACTCAACTGGCAGAAATCTGTGCTGTCCCACGTTCCCAGGTGTATGGCAGAAATAATAGGAGTGTGTAACCATACTTCTGCTTCATCTGTTAGAATTACAGGCTTTTGGAGGCAGAGATTTTCCTACATGATGATGCTATTTACACTTGAGTCCTATCCATTAAAGGTGGATTTTCACTGTTGATGTCCTGCACTTTTATCCTTGAAGTTAAGTAATTGAAAACATTTTCAACAGGGATTGGGGGCGTGGGAGAGTGGGTGTTTTCCCAGGCATGAATTATAACTAGATGCCCAACTCCTAGGGACTTCAAATCCCAACTAAAGCGTATCAGATGGTCCCAGATGGGATAAGGGATTCATCCACAAGTTGGTTTTAGTGGCCATTCTAAATTTTGGTCTAATTCCTGCAGTCTGGTCTTTGTGGGCTGACTATTACATGACCACTCTCAGCACCTTGTCACATCACCAATGAATTTCACGTGATTTGCATTCATAGTTCCATCATCCAGCAAAAGTATAATGGGAAATCAAAATCTTAAAACTGAACTGATTTAACCATAGGAGCAAATAAATGTTATCAACAGCCAAACTCTCTGATTTTTTAAATGTACAGTTTCCTGTTAAGAACCATTACGGTCTGATTTTCAAAACCACGCAGTCTTGATTCAGTTATGAATAGAGAAACAGGCAGCTGTGGAAATAATGTAGCACCCCAGTTACAGTCACCTTACTATTCAGCATGCAAAACACAGAGTCAATTTCTCTTTGATATTAAAAACTGATAAGAGATCTTACCATGCTGTAAAAGCTGCCCTGGTCAGGTACTCTCCCTGCAGTGAACTCAGGTAAATTATAAGCTGTTAAGCTTTTTTTAGAAGGTATGATTGATTGTTACATTTTTTAAATTTGTTCAGTAAGTTAAGGGGCTGTATTAACCCCAAGGTCTTAAGAACCTGAAAATATTTTTAAGTGTTAACCAGTTTAATTTTAAAACTTGAAAAGTCCTCAGCCTGTAGGGAGTAGAAATGAAACTAGCAGTGTATGTAGAGAGACAGTACTTAAAGGATGAAAAGGAAAAAATAGAAGTAACCATCTGACTTTTCATACTGCTTTTGTTATATAAAAAGTGTATTTCTGGCCTCTTCCAGACTTAGTTGGAAGAATTTAACCACAGATGGAACAGGCTCAATATACTCAGTCCTGAGCTGGCAAAGCCTTCTAGCATGCACATCTCATCAAAGCTCCTGGGTTTTCTCATTGCAGAGGCCTATATTTGGAATTGGGGCTTCAATTAATAAACATCTTCTCTCATTACTGTCATCCTTTACTCTCCTCTTTTTTCCCCTGATGCCTATTTTCTGATCTCTCTTACTGTGTTCACACCTTAGGAAGGCACCTTTTCCTACAGAAGTATGAGTCTTGAATTCAAGCAGGGTTAGTCTCCTGTGATCTTTCTCAATAGGGAATGGTTACCTGCATCAGTTTCAGGTCCAAGACTTTAAGCCTTGTCTGAACAGGGAAGACCCTGGAACAGTCATTGTGGAATAGCAGTTATTCTACATTAGCTCCTATATAGTCTCTTACTCTTCTCGTGAGCATCACATTCAAGCACCCATGTTACAGAAAGAAACAGAGGGGGAACAAATTTCGGATAGCTACAGCACTTTGCATTTCTGCTTTCCTAGATTCATATTAATTCTGAGAGTGTTCCTTATCTTTACAAATCCTGAGATTAAAAGCTGTTGAATGCAGGAATTACGATACTTGCTTGTTTCTGTAATACAGCTAGCAGATTTTTGGGCATTCAAGTATGCTTCTAATAGTAAGTGCATCTGCTTAGTGCTGGAAAATTCAAATTATTACCTCTGTGATAATGTCAGCAGAGTCATTTCATGCCATTGTCTGGGGCAGGCACACAGGAAGGCACACTTCAAGGAAAGCATTAAGGATGTGGATTACGCTCGAAGTTTTGAAGTTGTCTTTAATTCTGTACTATGTGAGTTGTCTTTTACAGTTCTGAAAGAAGTCAAAGGAAGGCACTGCAGGCAAGCTTTAAGGGAACAGTTTGTAAATCCAATTGTATTTCCCTTTGATTCACCGAATGTGAGTTTGGCCCTCAGCCTCCATTTTTTCCACTTGTTTATGTCTTGTGATACTCACTTATGCAGAAGTATCCCTGTATTACCCCATCTATCTGCTGCATCTTTCAGACTGGCAGCTAAGAATTGCATTAGCTTGTGTGTAAGGCAACATGTCTTTGCAAAACAGACCAGAAAATCCAGGGTTTAATTGATCCCCATCCCTGATGAGGGACCTGTGTACTAATCTGAGGGCTTTGCATGGGGTAGGAGGAAGTGGGCAGCTGGGGATGTGAGGGAGGGGTTTGCAGTGTAATGCTTGAGGGGCAAACCTGGAGCAACACAGGGTACTGTTTTTCCCAGTTGTGTTCCTGTCCTTGGAGGAAGAGGGCAGGAACCAGCCTGAGGCTCAGTGCCTTTGAGGATTCACCTGCTGGAGCGTCATTCTCCTTCCCCTGGGTTTGCTGGAGCAGGGCTGTTTCCCAGGGCTGAGCTATGCTTGTGTCTTGGGAAAGCTCAGGTGGAACCAACTACCTCTCCCTTTGTTGTTACCTTGCTCATTTTGTCCAGACCTCTGTTGAGGCCAGTGATTTATAACTCGCTGGGCCAGTGAAAGAATGCTCCAGCAATACAAGTGTCTGTAGAAGAGCTGCAAGATCTGTGCTTGGACGGGAGAGTAGTGAGTATGAGAAAGGTGATAGTGGGAGTAAGAGAAATAGAAAAGACAAGAGTAGATGCAGGGCTTGCAGGAGGGTTTCTGTAGGCATTTCAGTTTTCTTGTTCCTGTTTCACGTGTGTGTTTTGTTCATTTAGTGGGTGTAGGGAAGGAACAAGAAAAGGGGTAGGTGGGGAATGGAAGATGTGCCTGTCACTAGATGGCACACCAAGCACGTCTGAGAGCAACCGAAGACCTGCTGGGGGCCTTTGCAGTGGATTTCACAGCCCATGGGGCTGCTTAGCCATTTGTTTTAAAGATTTTTGCCCTGCAGCAGGCAGGATAGTCCTGCCTGTTGAGCTGTGAGGCCCTGATGACCCAGGCAGCTCGGTTCTCTCCTGTCGTTCAGAAGTAGTAAGAATCAGGTATAAGGAAAAGACTGTACTGAACAGCAAGCTCTTTCCTTGAACCTGCCTTTCTGTACAGCTTCAGTAACTGCTCACTCTCAAAAGGAAAGTCTTAAAATGGGTTATTAAAATGGTAAATACAAGGATTGGAGTCTAATAACCTACTGTTAGGACACAACCAATACAGTTAGAAGGACTGCCTACAGTGAGTTGTGACGAGGATGATAACATGCTGGGATGTGCACTAGAAATCAAACATTTCACTGAATCTTTAGTTAGTTAATTGTGCTCTTTTACATGTTCTACATTTGACCACAGACTATGAGAACGCATCTCACCAAATGCATCTTTTTTAATTACTGATAAAACACCATGATTGTGTCAATCACTCTTGAAAAGAGAAATTTCATTCAACACTTTGAAAAAAAATGCCATTTGTTTGCATGTTTCTGAATATAAATGGTCTTTAGCACTTCCTGAGGAACTCACTCCCCATTAAGTGATTGCACCTGTTTAGTATGATTTGGATCTTTATGACAGTATTAAACTCTTATTGGGGGTCTCTCAGAGAGAACTATAGAAGTGATAATACAAAGTTAGCATGCCAGATGTAGTGATGTGTTGAATAGTGTCCCTTCGCTCCCAGGAAAGTCTGGGCTCCTGTGTCCTGGAGGGCCCCATGTCCCTTTACAGCGGTGGAGCATAATCTAGGTTTGTGCTGGTGTAAATGAGAATAGACTTTGGCTGCTTGTCACTTAGTGAGGCTCATCACACTTTCCCACACAGAGAGTGTTCACAAAATGAAAAAATCCAGGTCAGTCTAAAGCAGTCCTGTTTACGCTTCTTCAAAAATTAATTTGTCTTCATCCAGCTAGTTGCAATAGGAAGAGGTATTTGGGGACAAACTAAACCTTACTGAAATGTTACAGATGCTGTTGGGGACTGAATTTGAATCAGTAATGGCTTACCATTGTGAATCAATGTAGAAGAGCAACAGCACAGGAAAGGAATGTGTTCCAAACACTTGCTCAAGAAGCAAAGTCAGGCATGTACTTCCCCATTCTGCCACTGGAATATAAAAGCTCAGCGTGCAAAACCCCACATCCATTATGTAACTCCTCCTACTCTGCCACACGCAAAGGCCTTTGCAAACACTCAGTAAAGAAGCTGCAAAATATGTTTGTGAGCTGTAGTAATAACTCTAACAGTGAATTTTAGGACCTGGTCTGTTGCTAAGTTGGTCATTGTTACTAATGTCCAAGAGGAGAGACTCGGCGGGAGCACAGTTGAGAAGAGGGACACAGTCAGCCCTGTAGCCATGGCACAGTCCTGTCAGAAATGTATTCTGGTTAGGTTCACATGTAGTCTTCAACTTCTTGTAATATTTTCAGTGCCATGTGGAATGTTAAATAATGGAATCCGATCCCAGCACAGTAGAAGTAAATGTAGACTAGAAGTCATTCTTGATGATGCCTGTCTACTTCTCAAGGAATGCCGTGGAACATTTCTGCACAAACATGGCTTACTCACTGAAAAAAAAGTTTAAAATACCTGAAAATTAACAGTGTTGCATTCAATATAGACTTTGGGGCAGAGGCAGAGTAGAAAATCAGAATGCTCTTCCTAAGTATTCCCTAAACTAAACAGCTAGTTAATTTAAATTGATGCTGTGTTTAAAATTGGCCTAAATTCAATTTTATAATTTAATGGTAAATTTTAAAAAATTCATTTTAAATCTCTTAACATTGAAATGGGTAGCACAAAATTCTTCCTACAACATAAAATGATCTTTGATTTTAATTTATCTGAGAAAACGTTTTTGTTTGTTTGTTTAGGTGGATCTAAACCATTTTTTGTATTTTTAATTTTGTCCAGAGAACTAAAAAAATTGCATAGCACTGTTCCTTTTAACGAAACTCATATATTCAATATACTCAAGTTGCTTATAGTAAACATTGTGATACAAAACAAATTTGTTTAATTAGTCTGTGTAGAGAGGATAAAAGCTACATTTCCATGCCAAACCCATGATTTTCCCTGTGTTCACAGATTCAATCAAAACTGACAGCATGATGATTTGTAAGAGCTGCAGCTGACAACTTGTTGAGTCCCATTTATCTGATTTGCCTACTAACTACTTCAGTATGGCAGGCCAGTCATCTACACAAGTTTATCTGGTCCCTTAACACTGCTGAAGAATCTGGCATATTGGTCCTGAGTGCCATGGAATGGCACCACTTTTACATAGAGTAGGTGAATTATAGAGAGGAGAGACAGGAAGATTCAGAATTCCTTTGTGTTTACATTTTATTTAATGTTTTAACTGTAGGATCCATAGGCCACAATGTCTAGATTATGTTCAGGGCTCATTTCAGATTTCAAGCACACCCATATTTGGGTGCTGTCTCCTATAGCCTCTCTTGTTTTCTATTTCCCCTACAAATTTGTACAGCAACTAATTCCCATCTTGAAAGCAGCATGTCTAAAATCAATGAGCGGAATACCCTCAACAGTGGGTATTTGACAGTGAATGATTTGTGACTTTTTGCAGGGCTGTTGTTGCTGTCTTCTTCAACACCACCTGCTTGTTCAAATAGCTTGCTTTTTGTCTTGACTGCTTTGGCTCAGAGAACCATTCATAAAGTCTTACTATATTTTTCATTTGTCTTGGCTTTTCTCTCTCCTCCTCCTCTTCTCTTTTTACAATAGCTTCTTCAGGCACCCCACACATCAGTACCAGATTCAGAATCAAGAGGGAACTTATGCTGGAAACATAGGCTTCTCTGTGAAAATTAGTTTAAAACAGCAATCATATTTCAGGCAACCTCTTCAAACTAGGTCACTTTCCCTAGTTTTCTCAGTCATAATCTCACATTTTCTCTATACCAGCAGCTATTAAAGTGTCTACGCTGCATCATACTAATTCGCATTCAGTTAGGATATCCATTATAGAGAGAAGATGACAATGAACTAACTTCCTTTGATATGGCAAGTTGGATCCTGGTTTACCTCCACCCCATTTTGCAGGAGTATTTGTGTGATTTATTAAGTCCAGATTTTCCCTCTTTCCAATTCATGTGAACATGAGGACAGTGCAGTGTATGTTAGCTGTGAATAAACAAGGAAGGTGTTCCTTCAGTCACTCAACACCTCCTGTGCCAGTGTGTCTGTGAGGTATTGCTTTCTTGTCTGGATCACTGGCTGTCAGTTCAAACTAAAGTGGCTGAAATAAACTCAGGAACTGTCTTTGCCTTTTGGCTAGGATCATTCCATTATATTAGTATCTGACATGCCCCATCTCTGTCAGGAACCACTATCATGCTCCAGCATACCAATGCAATTTGTGATCTAATAAGATTTGGTTCTGCTCCTTCAGCCTGTGCTCCATCTCATGTAAGCAGACAAAGTGAATCGGCAGATAACTGATAAATGTCCTTTTCTTGGTTTACTTCTTAGGACTTTTAAGCTGCAATGGTTTCATCAAGGAAAACAAACCACAAATGTCTTCACACAGGTCTAAAAGTAATCTCAAGGCAGGTAGATAACTCAGTTTTCTCAAGGAAATTCCCCATCTGTTTTTATCAGAGTTCTCTGTGTCAATCTGAATCCTTCCTCGTTACCCTGTAGGAGCGGGGACTTCATGCTGTTCTTGTTGGGAGGGAAGTGGGACTTCTGCACTCTAATGCAGAGAGTCCACACCCATTTCCTAAAAACAGAAGGACTTCCCTGTCTGCATCTTTTGTGTCATGTCTCTCTACAGCCTAGACCTCACCCAGGTTCATCCCTTCTGTAGTGCTTCTCCGCTTGACTGCTTTTGATCACAGTTTTTATTCATGGCAATGTCCTGACTGGTGCTTTAAAATTGCAGCTGGCTGTTTAATGTTAACTGACTGAGTTACCAGGCAAGCAGTGACTCTACTTCAGCTATGGTGATGATGTTGTTTTCAAACTTTCTCCAACTAATGAGTCATTAAAAGTAGTAATAAAGGGGTTTGTTGGGGCTGCATGTCCCTTGGAAACACTCAGCCCATGCTAATTACAGTGGGTTAGCTAAGAGGTCAATGCCGATAAGTGTGTGGGAGGGGGCACAGAACAGTAATGGTGAGAGGAGTTGAAAATAATTGCAGGAAATGCTAATTATACAGCTTCTTCACATCAACTTTCCCCTCCCATTGAAAACAAAGCTCATTTTGAAGACAGTTGTAAAAGTTGCTCTTTAGGAATCAAACTCCCTTATGTCTCAATAATTGGTAACGCCAGAAATTTAAAACTGCAGTAGAGTAAACAAAGAACTCATCCGTGCACGGTTGTTTTAGTCTCAATTAAAGCTGGAAATAAGATTTTGCAGTACTCTGGTGCCACATTAGGGCCAGTGCACAGCTTTGCTCTGTGGACTTAATCCAGATTCTGCAGAGGACAAGCGAGATTTTTCCACTGACTTCCATGACCTTTGGACCAAGTCTGCTATTGATTTGTTATCATTCCTGAAGAGCCACAGACTGTCTTACAGACAGATAGTGCACTTCATCAAGGAACTTGCAACTTAAAGGCCCCATTCTGCAATTATCAAGATGTGCAAATACATTTATGCGTGTGACTGAGCAAAGCTAGTAACGTGTAGATGTTTGCATGGATGTTAAATTCTAATAAAAGATGACAGTGAGGGGAAGGTATACAATAAAAATAAGATGATGAGAGATGTGCAATTAAGAAATTCTTACCTTATATAGTAGTATATATCTGCGTAGTTCATGTTGCTAAGAGATTTCACTATATTTACTGTTAAAAGAAGCAGACTATTATAGTATAGAAGCTGGTTCTTTTCTGGTTAGTCCCTTAGCCAAACTCCAGAACCAAAAAGTTTTTAGGGCGTAGGTAAATCTGACAGATACTTAGCTTCAGAACCTGTGCTTATGTGTGTTTTATAGTCACAAAACTGTCAAATCATAAAAGGCAGGCGGTCCTCTGAGAATGATGTCTGTAGGAGAAAGAATGTTGTACTTGAATGGTGGTATGTCTGCAACACTGCAGAAGACAGGAAGAAATTAATTAAGAGAGGTGAAATTTTCATGCAGATACTGAGAGAAAATGTACTTTCAATCAAAACAAAAACCTGGACAAATTTTGTTGGCAAGATTGAAATATTGGTTTGAGTTACTTAAAAAAAGTAGGAGAACTCTTAAAATAGGTAGTCTTTTTGCCAATGAAAACCCTCTCTTTCCTTTTCTTGAGTGACAGTCTTTTATGCAAGTAATAGAATGACTGAGTAATTTTCTCCATTGAAAGCAGATGCTAGCTTTTGAAAGTTTTAAAGGGAAAATTTAATATAAAATGGAGAAAACCAGGATTTTCGTTCCCTTTTTGTAAATGGTCTTATGTTTCAAAAGATGCATGGGATTAAATAAGGTTACCAGATCCCCATCAGCTACAAGTTCTAACCTACTTGCAAAATTTGAATTTGGTGATTAATTTTATTCTTTCCTAGGTTGCACTTGTAGCTCTATCTCCAAGTCTTTTCAGAGATAATGTAGCTCCATGAGCCATGTTTAGCATAATCAAGACAATTATGTAGTTCAGGAACCCCAGGATTAAGAAGAACTACAACTAGCTATAATTAGAGAATATCTGTGGAAGGTTAAGAGCATCCTACTTCATCCTCTTGGAATTTCTGTCAGGGCTGTCACTTTTCTCGCTACTTGACAGTGATGGTTGCATTTTTATGGTGCATCAGTAGCAGATTTGCTGGCTCTTTTGACTGTTATGTACATGGGAAATATAATGCAGAAAGTTGTCCTGTATTCAGTTCTGTTTCCAGGGTCATCCTCTTTGAGTTCTAGGAGTTTGAGTTCAAACCCAGGTCACTGACAGAAGCTCAGGACTTTTGGCTCGTGTTTCAGTCTCCAAATTACTCTGTTTTCTGCTTATGGACATGTCAGGCCAGCATCAGGGCCCATATACATGCTTCTCTGAATGGAAATCTGTGTCTTGTCCTTCAAACTGGCTACTGGCCTACACAACTTGGAAGGGGATCTTTCACATGTGGTCCCACCCCTGTCCAGGAATCCCTGAGACGGTTTCTGTCATTTTTGAGACCTTTTGATGGAGTAACAAAGGTTTTTTTAAAAGTAATTGAAATGGGTCAGAGCTGTCCCAGTATCTGCTTACATTGTGCTTCTCCCAGCCAGGCAAGCACATTTTCAGCAGCTCCAAACTGAGGCAAATTTTAAAAACTGCAGGCATGATAATAATGACATGATAAATATGATTTAGTGTAAGGTGCTGTCAGCTCAGGCTTGGCTTTAAAAAAAAAAAAACAAAACACAAAAAACCCCAACAAAACAAAGCAACTCAAAACCAATAGAAATAATTCCTTAAAAAATTACAGTACTGACAGCCTTGCTTTTAAACAGATGAGTAGCCCCTAGCAGAACTTGGCATCTCTGAAAATACTGGAGCACTCAGAACCTAAAATACAGAAGATGGAAAAATTAGACTTACATGAAATCAGTTGTGCTAGCTTTTCACTGGCCACACTGAGAGGAGAGCACACTCTTTCCCTTTTAATAAGTGATTGATTTACTGATAATAAAGTGCATCTGAGATTTACTCAGAATGGTGAATTTTACAGGCGGTAACCTAATAGCTTGAACCAGCTGTTTGTAGTTGCACATGAAAACCTTTGACCTTAGGCTTTCAGGCTTCTCTCCCTTCCCCACCTTGGCTTTCTTGTAGCAGACACAGCAGCATCCTTGTCTTGCAGGAACTGTGATGCATTTTTGCTGTTGCCCATGTTTACCCACTTGGTCATTTTTTCTTTCCTGTTTTTCACTTATTTTGTACATAACAAGTGGTGGTGGTCTTGTGTAGTAATATTCCCTGAGGTTTAAGGGATTCATTCATTGCCAGAAATGGTGTTCTTTAGAGAAACCTTTTTTTCCCTTATAAAATGAAAACTGAGCATTTTAAAGGGCATCATATACAGAAAGTGTGCTGAAGGAATTTGAAGTGTATGGAATGTTCCCAGCTACCTCCTCTGAGGATTTCTTCAGCACTTGTTAATTAGAAAACCCCTGTCGATAGAAGAGGTCTGTCAGTTGTCACATATATTAAACAGCATATTATCTCCAAAGGTAGAAGTTGTTTGATAGACCATGTTAAGTGTTGATCAGCCTGGGAACATCTATCTTCAGTGAAGCTCGCGGAGATGATTAGTTATTCTTCTTCAGGGTAACTAAACCATATGGCAAAACTAACTTCTATAACTGAGGAAGTGCTCTGAGGCACTGAGTGGGGAAACAATCATATTTAAAAGGAACACTCAAGGCACTTGATGTGTCTTGATGGTATTGAGGAGGATGAATGTCAGTGGAAAACATACTCATTTATTAAAAAATGACATTCTAGCGAAATATTGACATGCTCTAACCTCTTTGTACAAGAAGTAATGTGAATAACTCAATAACTCAATTGCAAAAATCAGTAAATCTATTGTTTAAACCTGTGAACAGGAAATCGGACTTCTAGTAAAGTTCCCTGTGAACTAGGTGACAAGGTTGCTGTGGGTTTAGCCCAGGTGCACAATTTTGTGTGTCTTACAGGTGGAAGATTTAAAAAGGGACTATCTATATGCAAATCGTCCTTCCACTTCAGTAGCAAAACAGTTTTATGTATAAACATGTGCTGACCACCAGCATGCAAGAAGATTGTGTCTAGAAAAATATGCTTTGATGTTAATTTATTTATTTTTATTTAGCTTGGGTTGGTTTTATGTTTTTCACTCTATTACAGTATGTTTGCACAACCAGTAAGGACACCCAGAGTTGACCATTGATGTTTATTGAATCATTCATATCAAATAAACACTTGGGAGTCCGACATGGAAAGTAAAAGCATTCCTTTGAGAGGAGAGAAATAAGAAATCCTTATGGGAAGAAAAGGATGTCTGCTTGTTTCATTTTTAAATGTCTGAGGAGAAGGCATGATTTCAAGTGGCATGACTGAAATGTGGACACACCAGGGTGGGAGTTCTAGTATGGGGTCTACACAGTCAGGTTCACAACTTGCGGTTGAGATGCTCTGGGATGCATTAACCCTTTGCACTGTGCAGCCTCTTAGATGAAAAGGGTTTTTATGTGCCAGTTCCAAGTCAAACTATGAAGTCAGTCATCTAATCTATTCCAGATGGAACAGTTCCTATCTCTGTTTCATGCTTACTGTCTGGACAGATTGTAGTGCACAAGGGTTCAGGTCTCATTAACGTATCATTTAGAATTGAAAACCTATTCAATTTCATTTTGAAATAATTGGCATATGTTGTTCTTTTTCCTCCCTCTCTATTAATTTACTGATTTCACTGATGTGAGAGGAAACCATATAATTATTCCACTTCAGTAGCATCAGAACAGTTATTTAAGCGCCTGTTTTAGTCATTTGGGAACGGAAAATTGGACACACATAGTGGGATTATTCTGGGGTCTGGGCCCCTAAGGAAATGAACACTCTTAACTTCCTAAAGTGGGGCAGTTGAAGGCTCTCAGTACTTGCCTGTCCCATTCAGCTGGATCCTTTAGTTCCTTTACTTGAAGTGTATGACAAAGCCATTAACTTAAATGGGAACATTAACGCACTGAAAGGTAGGTGCAGAGGTCAGCAGCAGGAAGCCAAAAGGGAGTGAACAGAATTTTTTAGTGATCTGGCAGTTTACTTCACCAAATGCAAATGATACACAATTATTTTCTCATTCCTCTGTTTCACTCTCCCATGCTGATCTCTTTCCTGGGTGCTGGCGTTTTTCTTCTGCCCTGTCTTTGCTAACATTTTCTACTAAATCAAGCAACAAGCTGCCTTTGTTACAGGTGAAGGACTCCTGAAAGTTGCATGGGCCTGCGTCATCTGGGCTGTCAGAATTCCAGCGCCTTTTTCCAGGGTGCTGGCGTTTCTCACCGTATTGGTCATTTAGGTCTACCTCATCATTCCAGCCTCTTTTGCTAGGATGCTGGCGCTTATACGTCAGATACCTTCTGCCTGGATGCTGTCTTTTGGATAACTCATTCAAGTAGGTTAGCTGTGCACTAGGGATGTCAGCATACTGATCTGACAATGACCTTCTGCCAGGATGCTGTTGCTTTTTCAGCTCCAGATAGCCGTCAAGGTCGTCTTCTATCTCTCTTTTCCCTGGTTGCTGCCTCTTCTGAATGTCTCCATAAGATGTGTCTTCCTCAACATCTCTTTTTCCAGGATGCTGTCTCTTCTCTAGGTCACTTAGGTACTTTTTCCCAGGGTGTTGTCTTTTGGAAAGCCGTTCTGGCAGAGGGGCATTTGATTCTGTCCAAGGAAAAGAATAACGTTAATGAGCCCCCATAATCCTCACTAAGGAAGTTGAAATGGGAATTTGTGGAGTTCTATGGTGCAGGATCATAATCTGTTGCTCATTATGCCCATTTAATTGCACAGTTATCTGTATGGTCTTGAATTTGATCACTCTGGATGGCATCTGTCAAAACAGTTCTGGCACATTTTTAGCAAGGATGGATTGATACGTTAGGAACTAGCTGCAGGCAAATGGGAAGACATGCGATGACAAAGCCTAATGTGTTGATTCAGGTAAATGTGTCAGATTCAGGTAAAGGGAGATGAGTGAAAGATGCTGAGCAGCTGGAAGAAATCAGCTGCAGAAGCTGGGTATGGGGAAGAGCTGGAAATCAGCATGACACAGAGAAAGGGTAGGGCTGAGACACAAGTAGAAGCAGGGATGTGGACATTTGAAAGCCAGCTCAGTATTTCCAGCTACCAATCATAACTCTGTTGGTGTCTCTTACTCATTCTGAAGCTCTTTTTAATATTTCAGGTCTTGGATCGACATGACCAACTCTCAGCACTCATGTGAAGAGGGAGGAAGGCTTTTTCTATGGGCACTTGGCATCAGCTCCTCTTTCCACTGTGAAAGGGCTCTGTGCTTCTTGTTGGTGGCAGACACCTATGTGCTGCTTCTTGCAATCCCTGAGTCTGATTTGCTTCCGCTGCTGTGACTAGTGAGAGCAGAGCATCTGCAAGCTAGGAGGCGGCGGACACTAGAGCAGCCTCTGCATTCCCAGCCACAGAAAAGCCCACCTCTGTTGGGGTGTAGAAACCAGTGGGTTGAAGTAGTAGGTGAACGGCAGCACTCCCACCTCCAACTAACAATAGGTACAGGGTCCACAACTGGGGAATGTCTTCCACGTGTCCTCTTAGAGCTTCCCTAGGGAAGTACTTGCCAGACAGGCAAGTTTTCTGTGACAGGCTTCTACCTTCTTATTATACAGCAGCTGCTTAGTGATGGTACAGCATTGCCTAAGCGGGGAAATCTTAGAGAAGAAAGTGCCTTTTGAGAACTCTGTGTCAGGGTATTGCAGCAGACCTCCTATCCTTCCCCTCGCCTTAGTTAGAGTAATAAATGTATACATTAGAACCTGGGAACTATACATTGGATCTAACAATCTCAGCCAAGTACTATGCCAACATCACCAGATGGATGCCCCCAGTGTTACATATACCTTTATTTATCTCTTCTTCCTTTTCAGCTTTCTTGAGGACAGACTGAAGAATGAGGCTTTCAGATCTCTGCAGGATGTCATCCAGGGGACTTCTTCCCATGTTCTCACTTCCCTCTGGAAGGGGCTGCCCCCCGTTGAGGCAAACACCACACAAGGTCAGGCAGAGGAGTAGCAGTGGCAGCTGGATAGATGGCATTGTGGGACGGTGGTTCCTGCAACTTCCATGGGAGAGAGAACAACAGGGGAGGAGGATGAAGCAAACAAACCTAGCAATAATAGCAATATTTCCAGACACTGAAAAAGAAATATGGCATTGCTGTAGGGGCTGAAGCCTCTTATGAGGGTCCTTCCTCATTTCTGTTAATAACCTCTCAGTTTATTTTATATTATTCAAAGAATCTGTAAATTCTTCATAATTAAAACCACGCATTTGTTAATTTTTCCAGCAGAATAAATATGAACATTTTAAACACCTAACTTCCTGATGCACAGATAGTTCTGAAAGCCAGTGATTTTGCTTTGCTTTCTGCCAAGAGGCAAAAATAATTTCCCTCTTGAACTCGCATGTTAACTGTTGCCCCACATGAGGTACGCACACATATACCTGCACTAACAATCTCCACCAGGCAATTCCCTTTGCTAAGGGTTCATTTAAAAATAATACTGGGATTTGCAGCACTTTGATTCCACCTTTAGTTAAAGCCCAACTTTCATAGTCCATTAATTTTGTAATATCTATTTCTATACATTTAAAGTAGCTGTGTGTCTGTGTATTTGTCAATATAATAAGATAGCTATGCTCTGTTGGTCAGGGAGATTTCTTGCACTGGGGAAGCACTTCATATTTTTTTCAGAGACATCATAATAATAATATGCCCTATTACCTCTTGCCCAGATAACAAGTGTTCTTCTATTTCTTCTAGCTAGCACTGGAATTCCTAATGTACTTATCATGGATTTATTTTCCAGTAAGCAGAATTCCTTCAGTAGAATGGAATACGTCTTTAATACTAGTATAGCAGTCATTTAGCTTATTTATATCTTCAGAATATAACAGAAATGCAAAATTTTGCAAAGTTCTACAAATTTTTAAAATAGAGAATGAGTTTATTACCTCTCTTATTGGCAGGTTTCTATCACTTCTGATGAAGTCCTTGGATAACAGCCCTAAGAATATCACGTAGGCTATTTGGCTCAGAGCAGTCTTTAGAAGGAAAGTTGGAATCAGCTAAAAAGGAAATGATTTGGTAAATTACCTGGTTTGTAGTTTCAGATTTTTGCTTGATGCATCTGCCAAGAGATTGTTTAGTCCTTTAAAGCTGTTTGCACATCTGAGCTTCAAAGTTGCCCTTTTTCTGCTACAGACACACAGAGTATCCAATAGAACTGTTGCTAAGTTCTCTTTGGATGGCTTGTGTCTCTGTACTTATACGGTACTGCCTCTGAACCTTTTATGCAAATAGCTGTGAGGTAATTTAGGTGATGTGTTGTTTTCTCTTTTTTTTTACTGATGTCAGAGATCTGCATTTTGAATGCATTTTAAAACTCTGATAGTTATTTGCTGACCTCCGTATATCCATGTTCGACTCCCAGAAATTGCTATTTTTCCATTCTCTAAAGAGATGATGTTGAATTTTGTGTAACACAGCATAGAGAAAAGGAGGTTTTTCTCTGCTTAACAAAAAGAAGCTTATGTATCCTCTATTAAGCAAGCACTGTGGAGTAAATGCAGAGAGGTAAGTAATTTATTAGGGTAAGGAAGAAAAACAATGAAAAAAATGTAATGGATTACATTTAAATAAGTTTATACCATGGGTTCTTATTCTGAATGACACTAAACAGTTTTTGGCTCACAATTCCATATTTTCTTGGCATAGGCTTCCATAAACAGTACATTAGAATATGGGGTGCATTGCATTAGATATTAAAACGTAGTTATGTTGCTGCTATGTGCTTCAAAAAGCATTATACTATTGTAACTAGAAATAAGACTCCCTCTCTTCAACCCATCTGTCTATTTAAGATATTCTTCCACACAGTACTACTAAAAACAGATCATGCAGGGGGCACAGATAAAGAGCTAGTGAGTCTTTGATAATCTCAGTGATCCTGATGACAATATGTAGGACTCAAACTGGAGTACAGATTGCTCACAGTACTGAAGCAATTCAGGATTCTTTTACTGTTGCTACATGGAAGGTTTCAACCAAGTGAAGTCAATGTTTACTGCCATTGTGATGAACACAAAACGACCTTCGTATGTCCTTCTCATCACTGCCATCAAAGTGTTTAAGTTAAAATTTGTCTTCAGCAGTAAGTAGTGACAAAAACCAACAACCTGTCACCATGGCTTGAGAACACCTTTCTTGGTAGCACACTGTCACTTTAGCAGCTCTCTAGGGTGCTGTGCCACAGTCTGAGATAGAATGCATTTCGGGGATACTTTTAAAAGCACGGCACTTAAAAGTGGATCAGTTATGCTTATAGGTAATGTGGATCCTCATGCGGCCTATAAAATTTCCTTAAGGCAAAAGGCATTTTGTGTCTGAAGAGATGATGGAAATACCATATAAAACTAAAAAGGGGTGAAGTCAGTTGTTCTCTATCAACGTGACTTATTACCCATCAGAATTTAACAAAAAATGGTCATCATACAGAGCTTTTTTCCCCCACCCCATTCAACTTTATATGATGGATCAGAAAATACACAAGAAGAATCTTGTTTTCAGTTCTTTAGGAAATGAAAGCCAACTTCTTTGGGGTGATTTCAGTGGAATGCAGCTGTTACCTCAGTCTTATTCCATGAGTGTGGCCATCTCCTGGATTTTATCTTAATATCTCAGGAAGAATATATCAGTAATTGTATATTGATATGCTTTTTGCTATTACTTACCCTGATGTAATTTGAGAAGAGTCTTGGATGTCAGTGCACTTGTTCTGGATTTGCAGTGGGGACAGAGATTGGGGCTTACAGCATTAAAACTGCATTCGTAACAATTATATTTAAAATGGAATATATTTTCCTTCTTGTTTGGATTTCTAAGGGAGTTTGAAACATCATGCACCTTATGTGCAGAACACATCTATGGCTTTATGAAGGTGTTGTCTTTGCCAGTCTAAGACTATGTCAATATTGCTTTCCTGAGCAGGCATCAGAACCAAAGATCTGCAAGGCAATTAAATTCAAAGAGCAACAAGCAATTTACTATAGTGGGCCAGTAAACAATGACTGGGCAACTAATAGTCCCTCATCCAAAGCAAAGATCCCTGTAAAGACAGTTCCTATGTATTTTTAGTTTTAAGCAAGGCACTAGGGCTTTCCAGGAATCTAAAGAACGCTGGAAAGTGTTTTAAATGCTTTCATTAATAACAGAGTTGCTTGCTTAACAAAGCAATAGCTGTCTGTAACTTAGCCCCAGATTTGCCCTAACAAAATGCCTAATCCACAGTCCAGTGAAATCAGCCACATTTCTCCTTTAAGTGGGGTTAGCCTTAGAACTCGTCTGTCTCTAACTTGAAATGATCCATATATTGAATTGAATTTTAAGAAATCTTCTCACACTTTGTAGGATGGCTCTTGAAAAACAGAGATGGAAAAGAGAAGGTAAAACAGCTGAAACGCTTTCACATATACAAAATCATATAAGCAAGTTAACTCAAGGAACAGCTAAGAATTTGATATTAAAAATAGCCTCCCATATGAATGTATTTCATTTTAGCACTGAGTGAATGAGTCAGATTTCACTCGTGATACAGCAGTTAACATTGAATTTCTCAGCTACCTAGAAATGATAGGATAGCTAAGACTTATGCTTTGGAACTTTGTATGACTGCAATTTAATAAATCTGCTTTTGCCACATATCTCCGGTGTGAAAATCCTCATAATATGTAATTATGAGCTGGAAATAATTCTTAGCATGTAGTTCTCCCTCCAGTCTGAAATTAATCTGGACAGCATAGAAGGCTTGGATGTGTAGCTCCAGCTTAGATACAGGAGGAGCTGCTCCATGCAGAAGCCTCTTACTGAGTCTTGTAATGCATGTGTGGTAATGGCCAAATACATGAGGCTGTGCAGTCAATGCCCAGTCTGTCACCTAACCCTTGGTTACTTTCTTTTTAAGACTCTCCAACCATCACAAACCAAACTGTTCCCCTGATTTCTTTGGACAAGCTAACGGGTGGTCTTCTCCATTACACAATTTCTAGCATAGTCAAATACTAATGCCATATATTTAGGAACTGCTATTGCATCAGTCACAGTGAACCTCATAAGGAATTACATTTACTTCAGACTAGCTGCTTGGCATTTCCTGGGTGTGGTAACTCCTTAAGATCTCTTACAGTATGACACCTGAGTTTAAAAAATTAATATATTGACTTATAAATTAAAGGGGGCATTGATGGAATGGGAACTGCATTTTTAAACATGTCTTCAGAAAAGTGAAACAGAACAGTGAAATTGTGAAGAATTCTATTGCTGGCTCCCTACAATGCTTTCTCGATAAGCTGCTGAAGCCAAGCATGCCTTCTAAATAAATAAATTAAAAAAAAGGGATGTTTTCATCATGTGGTTGAAGGCTTCAGTAATTCTGAATAGCTTCTTAATCTTACTTTGTTACATTTTTTTCTTCAGTTAATCACGCTTTCTCTATTCTTTTTAACATAAAATATTTGGAGCACATTAAGGATTGTGACTACTGTCTGTCACATAGAGTTTATCTCTTCAGCAAGGCAAGAAGTTTGTGAAGTGAATTGGCTTGTTTTGGGAGGATTTTTTAAAAATTAGATTGTATGGACAGCTATGTTGCTATCTATGTATTGTGACGAAGCAAGGTTAAAAATTTGTCCTGCCTTTGGAGCACAAGGTGGGGTTTGTACTGATTGTTATTTTCCAGTGGAGTTTATCCACAAATCTTGAGCCAATCCCTTCATCCCAATGGGAAGTTCTCTTACCTGCACAGACCATCAGGCAGCTGGGAGCAGTCAGGAAGTTCTAGAGTCAACAGATCTGATCAGTCTTCTTAATGCGTATGTTTGGGGCATTGTTTCCTCAGCAGCCCTGCTAGGAAGCTGGTCTCAAAACTCAGTGGAATTTTTTTTCAGCTAAAATGTATTTACAAAGCATTTCAGTTTTGAAAAAGCATTTTCTGACAGAAACTTGTTTCTGTGGTACATCCCCAGTCAGCTCTTGCGGATGGGATGTTCTTATTAAACCGTCAGCTCCAGCCCTCTAAATCACAAACAGAGGAACAGATTTGCAAGACAGGCAATACCTTCAGTCCCATAATCACTGTGTTTACAGTTACCAATACCCCCATCCCAGGCACAGCTAGTGTCAGTCTTTGGTCAAAATGTTGTCCATTTATCATCCTGTTCAATTTAGCATTCACATTTAATGAAAGACACATGAGGTGACTTGATTACTGCATTTATATCCTCACACATGGAGAAGATAACAACGGGGTGTTTTCTGTCTTTATGCTGGTAAAAGCATAAGAAGGACTAGTACCTGGAAGCTGAGGTTTAAACAAATTTCATTGAATTCAGATTCCTAGCTATGATTATAATTAAACATTGATGTAGTTTTCCATATGTAGCCTTGGTGTTGCTTGGAGATTTAGAAATGAAATTCATTTCCTTTTGGCAGGACAAATGTTTTACTAAGACATTTAGGAAAAACGTTTAGGGTGAGGAAAGTGTTTTCCTCTGAGAATGCAAGAATCTTGGTGGCAGCGGACAGAGATTCTGCTCTGTGGGCCAGAATCATCAGGGCATCTCAGCAACAAATTCTTTTTCTTCATAGGAGTACAGAGGTCAGTGTTTCCCCAGCTTGTAGCAGTCTGAGCTCTGGGAACAGAAATACTTCAGTCTAACAATTTTTTTAAAATCTGTTTTAAAGTACCTGGGTGAAACTTGATTAGATTAGATTTAGCTAATGATCCTTTCTGTTCCTCTGAAAGTAGGAGCTGCCCAGCAATGAGCATCTATGTTCTAAGACGGCAATGCAGTTTTCATAAGTGTGCTTAGAAACAGAAATACTACAAAGAGAGTACTGAGATGAGTACAAAGAGTGTCTTAGGCCTGCATGCCTGGCTACAGCAGCAACGTGATTTTGTATTCACAAATGAGGAATAGGGCATCTCCAAAGAAGTTGTGGGGTTTGGTTTTTTTTTGTCTGGGCAGACTTCTGGACCTCTGGCACCTGGTCAGAACAAGAGTAGTAGCTCCAAATTGGCTTCTAGACATTGTAGGTGAGTCCCTGGTTACTGGTACAGGTGCTCTACATGGCATAAAAATGCATGCAAATCCCTCATTCCAGCAGGTAGGGGCTAGGAGTTCCCTTTCTCTTAGGAATACCCTCTCTGCCAGAATGAATAGGACAACCCAGTGCTAGGTCTGAAATCCTACACTGTTTCCTACACTCTTCAGGGATTCCTTTCCCCTAGGAAACAACTCAAAAGGAAGGCTTTCTGAGTGTTTTGGATCCAAAAGTCAGGCTCAGTAGAATTCTACAGGGTGAAATTTGGCTTGTATTCTTATTCATTTTATAATCATAATTTCATAAAAGAAGTTCCCTTATCTGTTGAGAGAAATGGAATGTCAAAAATTATTCATATGTGAATAATAAAAATTATTCACATGAAGAGAGGTCAGCCTGTTTTCATTCTCATAAAATCTGCTTCTTGACACCTTTGAGCTGAGGACTCCCTTTAGAGAACAGGATGAAATCGTGTGTTACAACTACACCCCATGCAGAGTTTCTCAGTAGGTGCAAAATTATATCCACAGTCCAATGGCCAGGACTTCCAGCCAATCATCTGGCCCTTTGCTCAGACTTATTTTTGTCTTATTTTGGACAGATTTAGTAGAGCTTTAATGCTTTGTTTAAAGGAAGAAAGTTAAATTTAAGCACCTCGAAGGGTCTTTGTTTCATGAACAATGTCCTTTTCCTATTTCACAGCTGGAAAACTGTCTCTTTTTAATATGCTATCTTTCTTTTTAGAATTCTCTTTTGCTTTTTTTTGGCCACATTTTTTCTGTTTCATTTTCCCCGCAGGTGATTTTTCTATTTAAAAGATTTCTGGAGGTTTATTTTATAAGTGTTAATGTCCTTTCTTCCCACTCACTGCACAGTTACTCATGACACTGTGAGCTGAATTCATGGGTAGGAGGGAGAGTTTCTTTTCTCAAACTCCAGAGCCATCTTCCAAGCTGTACTTTTCTGTCTGTCACAAACCCACTGGCACCCCAGACTTGCCCAGAGCTTGTGTCAGCACAGGGTTTGGCTCCCAGTATGCATGTATGTCTGTGGTTGGTTCTAGAATTGCAGAGAGATGTCCAACTATCACATTTGACACCTAAATACAGCATTGCAGCACCTCTGTGATCCTCAACCCCTTTGTCCAACTGCTGTCTTTTATCATAGGTGCTTCAAGTCCCTTGAGCTTCTGTATCAACTCTGTTGATGAAGTTCCTTATTTTTCTTTTAAACATTCTCAAGGGCACACCAGCTTCTGAAAGGGCTTCTAAATGGAGAAACTGAGACAGACAACTCCTTCAAACCCAGAGTCAGCCCCTGACGTGTGAGCTGTGAGGATTGAGGTTTGTGTTCCTCCTCTCTCCAACCTGCTTGTTGCTTGGATTGCTGGCTCAGCTCACTCCCCACGTGTGTGCAGGAGCGTGGGTCCTCTACTTGTGCAGAGTACATGCCCAGCTCAATGTCAGTGTTCATAACAACCGGGCCTTAGCATTAGGTCTGTCACTGGGCACACAGTTGTTGGTCCCTAAAAAGATCTTGAAGGTGAATGATAAGAAAATCTGTGTTAACCCAAGTCTGATCTCTGTTTTAAAGAATATAAACATTCATGTTTTGTGCAATCAGTCAATTATGAGAGCCTGGAGTTAGGCAGAAAGTTCTCCTTGGCAGATTTTTGCATTTTTACATCTTCCTTGGGACACCTTGCTCTGGTCACTGTCAGAGGTGGGTAACTGAAGTATGTTGGTCTTCCTTAGTATAGTCATCCCTCTAGGAATCCTGAAATGTAGAAGTTGTTATGGAAACTGCTTTTCTTTTCTTGAACGATAGGATAAAAAAAATACTGTTGTGTGAAATTAATGTGCTGCCTGCCATTGCATTTGTTACCATTTTCACTGAGAGGTGCTGAATGTTTAAGTGGTTTGCCCTAGGTCACAGAGCTGTAGTGGCAGAGTCAGGAAGTGAGACCAGAACCCATTAACTTCTTCCATTCACTTAGCATTCCCTTATTAAAATAGCTTGGTTTTTTGGTGGTACCTCACAAGACACACATCTTTCTCATGTAAAAGGTTGCGTGCATGACATTACTTCTGTGTGCAAGGCTAAGAGAAGTATCTCCACTGGCTACTTAAAGCATTCCATTAATTTTTATTAAGTGTACACTGTCACTGGGACTGTAGTTTCTAGCTTCTCATCTCTTTAAACAATTTTATCCTCTTGGTTATTTACTGAATTGTGTTTCTTGCAGTGACTGCAAATCTAAGTTGTTCTGTCTGAACCTCCTCTTGTTAACAGTGTTGTAAATTAGGAATGACTTGTTTGCTAACAGAAATGAGAGGCAAATCAGCTCTTTTGTTTTCTCTGGAAAGTCTAAAAGCACAGCTTATTTATGTTACTCCTCCCAGTTTGCTCCTTGAATTGAACTAATCAGGGAGAAAATGATGGAGATGGGTTTCAGTAATAGGTGGACAAATCTCTCTCTTCCTGTGTGATCCTTTCTAAAATGCAGCTTCTCATGCATCAGAATATGTAAATAGTTTGCCCTGCAGGATGACATGCTGTATTTTTGTGAGAGGTATAATTCCTGCTTCTCTTCATCTTGATTTTAATAACGTCAGAATGCCAGAGTGGGTACAGCCACAATGATCTTTATATGTTCCTTATTATTAGACCAATAGTATAGTTTTACAAGGCAGGCAAGCTTTCAGCAATACAGACCTTTCTTAGAGCTGAGGAAAGGCCTTTGTGTCTGAAACTTTGTCTTTCTTCTTAAGGACTAAAAAAGGAGTTATGATCCCCCAAAATTGTCACCTTTTCCTAGCGATAGAAGTCACTATAATAAAAGGTATTATACCTAACTTACAAATCTTGTATTAAATATTAATCATTGCTGGACGCAGGGTTCCAAACAAGTTGTATCCACCTAGTCCTCAAAATTCGTTTGCTAAGTAAATGGGCCTAGATAGCATTCAGTGGATTTGATGACATATGAACTAAGTTTTAGGAATGCATCCTGCTGTAGTCACAGCCAGCATTAGCATAAGTGAGCCCCTTTGTGGCAGACATACCCAGCTAGAGGAGCTTCACCATAGTCAGCAGCACAGCATGTCACAGCCCAGTTGGCTTTGTTGTGATTCGTCAAAAACCAAAACCATTGAGGAATAATAACAGTTTTTCCATTCATTTTCAGTAGTTGGGAATATAAAATCTAGGGGGGGAAATGAAGGCAACTCCTCTACCATGTTCTCTGTTCCAGCACTGAGCCCCAGCCATGGTGCTTCTGTTGCTTAGTGCAAGCACCTGTGGTGGAAAATACTTGTCTCTCATATGAGCTCCGAGGCCTTTTGTGGGTTGCTGCTAGTTAAAGCCAGGTGAATGAATTGGCTTACAGAATCTGGTGCAGTCATTAGAAGCTCTGCTGGCTAATGCTGAATGTCACTTGAAGTGTGACCTGAAAATGGTGAGGAACAAAAAGTAAAGGGCCTCTTTTGAAGGCTTTGTAACTTTCAATTGACACCCTCCTTCTCAAAAATTTCAGAAATGGCAAAACCGTCTGCTCTAACTGTAAGTCCCAGAGTTTATAGTTTTGCAAACACAGAAGTGTTAAAGCTTAATCTTTTGAATTCCTTGAAACTAATAGAAAATCCTTTGAGGAAACTTAGTATAGGGAGAGATTAGGTCTTCTGTTTTAAATAATGAATAGGATGAATATTGAATGAGATGAGAACATTAATTTCTGTGCAGGGAAGCTCTTAATAGAATTACTGAGTAAATTCCACATGGAACGCACACAGCTCCCCTCACCAATTTAAATCCATAAAGGCCAGGGAAGGCTATTATATTAGAGGGAAGGGGGAGTATCCCACATAGCATTAAAACTGTTGCCAAAAGGAGTATAAATAACATGTTGCTTATATCAGCTAAATTGTTTTATAGTTTCATGAGGAAGCAAAACCAAAGCATTATGACATTAATCCTACATACTACTTACTGACAGACTTTTCAATATTAAACAGCATATTATGAAGTCAGAACTTGACAGGCTTAATTGTATACTTAAGAGTCAGTCTAACTCACAGTTTGTTCCTTCTGGGATGGTGGCAGTTTGGAATTAAAGATCTCAATGGATTCACTGTAATGTTTCTTTATTTTGTAATTATCTCCACAATGCTTATGCAGGGTCATTTCTATAGTTTTCTAGTTAAGAGAACCCTGTGATTTGGGAAGAAAGTGGCCATCTTCAGAAAGAGTATCATTGTGCCCTGTCTCTTGTTTCAGGCACAGTCCAGGATCTTTCAAATCAAATAATGACACTTAATGAAACAAGCAAGACCCTATGCCTCCAGGCACCAAGAAAACCCAGCTGCCCAGCCTGCTGTTTTTTCACAGCTGCTAATGACAGCACTCAAGAGATTCTTCTTCATTTCCAACAGGGAATTAGTCATTGGACAAAGCAAATTTACAGCTCAGTATACCTTGCCAAAATACTGGTTTTAAGCTGGGGTGAGTTTCATGATGTAGCAACAAGAGATTCAGGGAAATTTGATTTGGTATGATAGAAATGGTGGACATCCAGCTTCCTTTTAAGAAGTAAGTCTGATTCACACTGTCGGGTAATTGGCAAAGTCAGTGGAGGTTTGTAAATAGGAGGTCACTACTTCCCATAGCAATTAAAGGAGTAACATGCTAATTTGTTTCCTCTATGCTGTTCCTTTACACTTGCTGCTAACACATCCTAATTATGATAGAGAAGCCATAGTTGGGGTGAAAGGGAGCAAATGTGTGAGGGAGAGAAGAGTTGATAAGAGATTTAGTGTTTGGTGCAAAGTGTTTGAAAATGCTGGTTTGGATTTTGAAGTCACCAATCCTCATCTTGTAGCTAGTTCTCCTGTCAAGTTCACTGGGAGCAATCAGCACAGAGCATATTTGAAAATCCCACCTGCTAGTCCCTGCTTGTTCAGATGTCAAAGATACAAGGCTCGAAAGCTCCTGAAGGCTTGACATACATAATGCATGCCCAATGGTTAGAGATCAGAGACCACAGTGGGAGCACAAATAAGAAGATGGAGTAAAAGCAGAATGAGAAGTTCCAGAACTGGCCCTTGTGGCTGACTGCAGAACATCTTCCTCTTGAAATTCAAATATTTCTATAGCAGCTTTTAAAATGAAAGAATTTTATTTCTTATTGTTGCTTTTAGTTGCTGTAAAAGACAGCTGTTCATTTGTATAAATTATTCAGTAAAGTGCCTTCAAGCCTTGCTTTAAGGATGCAGCACAAATGTGATTTGCCTTCAAGTTGTCTATGTTGGTCTGATAAGAAATTGAAATGGGGCCAGTGGCAGGACCACATCAGCAAGGCAGCTGCATTCGTGCCTACCTATACACCACACCCAAGAGCAGCTATTCTTAATGGAGGTGCAACCTGGAATCAGATGTAGAGAGGAATTTTGAAGAGGGATCTGGTGCTACTAACAAAGTTAATTTCAGGTACCAGTCATATCAGCTGATCTGGTTGCAATAGATAACAGTTCAAGTATTGCTCCCTTCCCCTCTGTTGTTTCTGTGTGCCTGTGAGTATGCATATGTGTGTGTTTTTTACTAATGAACTGTTCCTGACTTTTTTCTAGTGGCTTTTTTGTTCTTAGGAGTTACTAAGTTATTTGGCCTGCTCCTTTTGTGAGGGCTTAAATTTGCTCACCATGTGTTATTCTTCCTGCAGTAAGTTTAGTAATTTTATCTTTTAGGCTACTGGTTTGTGTGAGTCCTGTAGCACAGCAACAGTGAAGATCAGAATCCTGTTACGGTAAGTACTATACAGGAGTAAAATTGAAACTGTCCATCCCAAGAGAGTTAGAATGAAGTGTAGGTGTATATACATACACCTACATATGCACCTACATATGTGTGTGTACATATACCCACATGTACCTACACCTACCATACATATGTACATACACCTGTAGCTGTATGAAATGATTGAGCAAGTGAGAGGATGGAGTAATCCTGTCAGTTGTGTTGGGCATAAATATGATATTTCAAGAGTTTTGGTAGCTGTAACTCATCATCAAACTAATCAGAGCTAGGTTACAGTTGATTTATAAGCTTTGCTGCAGTGTTTCAAAAGGACTTGGAAGAAAGACGACAGTCATTTTCTCCTGGCAAGGATTTCTTCCCCCTTGTAAGGACAGGCTTATAAGAAAGCTGGTCACTTGGCGTTACCAGTGTTTTTGTTCTGCTCTGTTTGAAGACAATCAGAGTTTTTACTCTCCGATTCCAGCATGGACCATTTATGGGAAGGTCTTAGCAACTAGTGATACAGTTTACAGTTTCTGGTACTGTCCATTAATCCCACTGTGTCTGCAAAGCATGTGGAAAAGAGAATAGTAAGGGGCTTTTTATTTCTATCACTTGCACCCATCACTAATGGCACCAGTGAAACTGGAAGCTGTTACTTAAAATCAAAGCCTTCACTGCATCAAAGGTATGGATTAGTGCCCAGAAATCAACTGGAAAATGCTACAGCTTGTACTTGGCTAACCACAGAAGCCACCAGAGATCTAATACAGTGCTGAGATGTGCACATTGCATAGAGCACAGTAGGTCAGCAAGTCCCTTCTTTGGAGGGTTGAGTGAATTACCTGATTAATATGAGGGAAGTTCATAGAGTACTCAGTTTAGAACTGTTCCCCTGCCCATCATTCATAGTCATTTAGATGAAGCTTGATGCACAACAGAGAGACTTGGGCAGGGGGAGGAAGATCCCCACAACCAGTTGTTCAAGTAAGATGATTTTCATATTGTACTACTAGCTACATAGCAACAAAGACCTTTATGTAATTTGCATCTTTATAACTTTCATAGTCATTGTAATAAAAATAGACTTCTCCACTGGTGCTTAATGGGTTTGTTTAAAAGCAAACAGCACGAAGTGAGAATCGGTGGGTATTCAGCTGCCATTTGGGGGCAGAGATTATAATTAAAGCTGTTCTATAGGCCAAATGTTGGATGTTATGCTTTATGGGACAATAAAGCCACGTTTGTGACCGGTGAGGTATATGCTGAGACCAGGAGCAGTACTGGGTTTTAGAAATGGCTTCTGTGATCTCGTGGCTTCCTCTTCACATCTGCCCAGCTGGCACACTCTGTGCATCCCAAGGGAAGCTGAGTGAATGAACATGTAGCGCTGGAGTAAAAGTTCCTTGAGTCACTTGATACCTGCTTCGGCTGAGAAGACTGTGAGGCACAAAGACTACATGCTTCTCAACTCTTCTGTCACTCCCTTCCCCCCGGGCCTTTTCGGCTGAGCCTGAATATGAACGAAGATACATTTAAAAGCAGTTAGAGAATAGTTTGCAGAGGCAAACTACAGCAGCTGGTTTATTTTTATAAGCACCAAGCTGAGAGGCCACATGGTCATTTGGTTAGAATGGAGTCTGGGAATTGGGACAGCTGTATTCTATTTCTGTCTCTCCCATTGAATTGCTCTGTGACTCTTAGTGGTGTATTAAGGCAGAAATCCAACTGTAGTTAAATCAGAGTCAGACTTTTAATAGATGGTAACTGAAATTAGGTAGACCCTTAAATACCTGAGTTTTGTGTTCCCTGTCCACAAATAAGCAATAGTGATACAATACAGTGACTTTCAATGCTTGTGACATGCTTTGAAAGTCTCAGATGGTGACAAGAGAAGTCAAAAGCATTGTTAATAGTTTGGTTTGGTTTTTTTAGGAAGCAAGTAGAATTCACCAAGCCCAGTGGGCCTGGCGTGCAAATTTAAGTCAAGAAAATGGTAAATAGAAAAGTTAATGTTTGATCGGACTCCAGTGAAGCTTTGGTGTGACTGTTTGTGGTATGAACACTTTTCTTGGCCCATAAACAACAATGTAACACCTGTTAAATGAGCAATTTCACAGGATTCTTTCTACAAACCACTGATTACTTTAATAAAGAGTTTTATCCTCCAGATTTCTTTCTTTCCTTGTCTATAGCTCCTATCAGATTTGAAATGTTCTACATTGGCACCTAAATGGTATGATGGAATTCTAGAATGCACTCCTGGAATGGCTGGTGATGGTCTTCATATCCTTGAATGTAGAGATAGCTGTAATGCATCAGTGATTTTCAGCTTGTGGTACGAGACAATGCAGGGTTTGGAATGACTTCAAAGGGATGAGTAAAGAGTCATTAATAAAAGCAATCCTTTTGTTAAATTTGCTCTGTGATGATCTATAGGTCATCTAGAAAATGCTTACAGATCTAGAAACTATAAAAATAGTAAAGCAACTAGAAAAAGGAAAAAAATAATCTTAGAAGTCCTTTTTAGGCCTGCATTTCCATGACACTGATTCAGAGGCCATCATGGAAGATGCAGAGTTAAAACTTTCATAACATTACATTTTTGTAGCTATTATTGAAAAATGTGACCCAACATTTTGACATTTGAAAATGCTCATCAAGAACAAGAAGCTGATAGAGTGTTTTTAAAATACTTTCTGGAAGATCTCAGCAATAATCTGTGATTATTTCTGAGCCTCCACTACTCATGTTGAGTAAGTGAAGCTCAAGTCTTATTGCATGGAGAAATTATGGAAATGCCAAGGATTGCCTGATAAACAGGTAGTGCCATTGATCACTAACTGTACTTTATAAACATAGTACCTTTGTCATTTGAATAACAAATGATCTCTAAGCCAACACCAGAGTAAATCTTATTGACCTTTTACAACCACTTGTGCTTTTATTGAAAAACAGTAGCTCCATCTTCATTAGATTCACTTTCAGTTCCGTATGAGGCCAAGTACTGAGCAAAGTAGTTGTACAAACACATACTTGCATAGAAGAAAGAAGGCATACAGCAGTTTTCTTTACTTGAAGGTACGTAGCATTGGTCAATACAGTCCGTAAAGGGGAGCTAAAAAACACTGCTGAATTGATATTAAGTTAACGATACCCACATCTGTGAGTGTGTTAAATAGTTCAGCTGGAACTGGGGTAGATTAAGGATTTCACATCTCCAGCTGAAGTTTGCTTCTATCAGCGGTGGTTCAGCTGCTCTTCAACATGGTGCTATGAAAAGAATCTGGAGACTTCAACCCAGCACGCTGCCCTGGCCTTAGTTACGGATGTCTTTGTCACCTCTCTGATGGACAGGAGTAACTCTGGTCTAGCTAAGCAGGAGATGTTTAGAAAATTCTGCAGAATAAAGAGTTCTGTACATCCCTCATCATTTCTGCCTATGAACATATCACCCCAGGTTCAGGATCTGCCAGGTTTTCCAATAGTAAAAAGTTTGTCTAAGGCTCCTGGGTAAACACTGGTATAAGACCTCGTGTAGATTTAAGAACAGAGGTAATCTTGCAGAGAGCTGCTTAAAGGTATTTGCATTTCTGACTCCTCTCTGTAGTGTGAGCTGGGTGCCTAACTTCCTTAGAAAAAAATTGTGTGCAGGAGTCCCAAGAAAAAGTGAAATTCTCCACTTAAACTGCTAGACCCCCAGTGATGATGACAGACAAAGTAGATTTTGCCTTCCAGAAGCAAAATTTAACATCCATCGTACTGGGGCTAGAACCTGTCAACTGCTGTTACCACAGAGAGTAGACTTTAACTTGGTCTTACATAGGGAGTTTCATACAGCATATATGTAAAATGACATCAAATCAAGAGAGGAGAGTCTTGCAGTTGGCACTTTCTGAGCACTTAGACATGGCAGACTTCTTAGTACTTGTGTTAACTCCATCCCAGCCAGACCCAGTACAGCAGTAGATACAGAGGAGCTCTGAACTATTGGTAAAGCTGGCTCTGAGTTAGCAAGTCCTTTTCCTGGCTTGTATAAAGCAGCCAGTTTTGCCAGTCAAGCCAGGTGCGATGTGTTTATTCTATAGCAGACTTAAATTGCAAGGTTATTAAGTCCTTTTACCTTCTGGTAGCTGCAGACCACTTAATTACAAGGTCAGTGACGTATAGTAGTAGAGAGTTTGGGGACCTTATGAGGTAAAACAGTGTCTGATTACACAATAAATCATGACTTATTTGGACTTCTGCTTCAGAATCCTGATTACATGGTGTTATTGTTTGGACCTTCCTAGTACAATAATTTAGCAGTTTGCAGGACTACAACAGTTTTGTTACCACTAAATTGTGGTGTTCAGAGTTCTCAGCTGCCTGGCAAATTGACAACATAAAAAATTAAAAACAAATTAATGACCATGAATTGACAGTTCTGTGATTAAATTTTCAAAGGTTTATCTTTCCCATTTAGACACAAATGAAGTAGGCAGGTTTGCTGAAATAGTCATTGTCTTGGGCACAGTTGTCTTTTGAAGATCTGACAATATACGTAACAGTGGCAGCCTCTAGGTGCCAGGTACCTCTGACAATTGTCCTCTCTTTCTGGGTGTGAGAGTGGAAGCAGAGCCCTACTACAGCATGTGAATCAACTTCAGCCTTTGAAGTAGTACAGATCTAGAATAAGTCTGTGATTTAGCAGAATTTAGGTGCTCTCTCCTGGAAACCCAAGTGAAAAGATCAAGTTAAATGAGCGATACTGTATCATCTTATTTGATATCACTAGAGGTTGCTAAAGGTCTTTGGTTATTTAATGTTTTTCTGCTTCAGAAAACATGTTAATGTCCTTTATCACATCCATGCTTCAAAGGCACTGAGATAAACAAATGACTCATGAAATGACTGCTTATTATTTTTGCTGTAATATGAGGGGAAAAAAAATCAAATGAAGTTGATGTCTAGTCTCAAAATAAAGTTTCTTTATAGTGATGCTAACAAAATAACAGTTTTGTGAAGCTTGGAAGACTCTGGAATAAGTTTCTGCACAAAGAAATCTCATTTAAGCATGTTCAGTGGATGCTACATCTACTGAGGTAAATCCTCTATTTGAAATTGGCACCAGCAATGTTTGGTAGCCCAGCAGAACCAAATTTCTCCCTGTCAAAACTCCCTTGATTTCAGGTTCAAGACTGAATCAGTGTTGGGGTTGAGGCAATAATTTCAATTGAGTTATATCGTTGTCCTGGTTTTGGCTGGGATAGGGTTAGTTTTCTTCCTAGTAGCTGGTATAGTGCTGTGTTTTGGATTTAGTATGAGAATAATGTGATGACACACTGATGTTTTGGCTGTTGCTGAGCAGTGCTTACACTGGTCAAGGACTTTTCAGCTCCCCATGCTCTGCTGCGTGCACAAGAAGCTGGGAGGGGGCACAGCCAAGATAGTTGATCCAAACTGGCCCAAGCGCTATTCCATGCCATATGATGTCATGCTCAGTATAGAAACTGGGGGAGTTGGCCGAGGGACAGTGATCACTGCTTGGGGACGGGCTGGGCGTCGGTCAGCGGGTGGGGAGCAGTTGCAGTGTGCATCACTTGTTTTGTATATTTATCATTATTATTATTGTTGTTATTGTTATAATAATAATTTTCTCTTCCTTTGCTGTCCTATTAAACTGTCTTTATCTCAACCTACAGGTTCTACTTTTTTTTCCTGATTCTCTCCCCCATCCCACCGGGGCAGGGTTGGGGAGGGTGAGCAAGCGGCTGTGGGGTACTTAGTTGCCAAGTGGTGTTAAACCACGACAATCATGGATGAATTTACTTAATTTTTAAAAAAATTAAGATAAAGATTAAATAGCATGAGGCTAGAAGTCGACGGGTTTTTGGGGGGTTTTTGCTTGTGAGTAGGAAATAATCTGTTAATTGTTTCTGGTCCAGTCTGGAGTAAATTTCCTATCTGGTAGACAACAGCAACTCGTCTGTTCAGTGGCATTTCCTTCCAGGATTTGGTCTGTAGCAGCTGTGGCAGGCTGACAGAGCTAACGAGGTACTTTTCAGAGGATTGTACTTGCCAGTGCTGCTATGCTGTTCAGAGCCTGGTGAAGCAAATGGGAGCTATATCCTTTATATCATCTTTAGCTGGTATAAATTAATATTGTCCTTGTATTATTAAATTTTCAGCATCCAGATGATGCTGAAAATTTTCCATCCAGATGTGCTTTTCATTCTTGGGGAGCCGTTCTGTTTTATTTTTTTTTTTAAATCTCCTCTAAGCAAGACAAGCCATAGGTTGTAACAGGGCTGAGTTGGCATTGACCCAAACGTTTCAGCTGCTCATGTGGGCCTGGTATCAGTCAATATCAGAAAGAGCAGTAAGATAAGGTGAGACTGTGAGAACTGCAATAAAAGAGCCTTTAAGTAATTACCTTTAGGGCTGCATTAGAAATGAAATGCGTGATCCCAAATTGAACATTGCAAGATACAGCTGTGCTCTTTTGAGTGCCATCAAAGCCCCCCCCAACCGTGACTCCCCCCTTTCTCTGCCTTTCTCTGTATACCTCCTCCTGCTTCCCTTTTGCCTCCTCTCTCCTTGCATTCCAGCTCTGAAGTCAAACTCTGGCTGCAAAAGACAACACTAGTCAGCCATGTGGCAATAAGCTACCTAAATGATCACAGTACTCAGATTCCAATTTCAATTTTCTGTTAGAGCTCTAGAAGCATTTATTTGTACAGGGAAAGACGAACACAGTAAGAAGTGTTTTGCTTTGAGGAATCACATTAAATAAAACAAAACTTTTGCTTGAAGTTTCAGGAAAACTGAAATCTAAAGTGAGAAAATTTAGCAGTGGTGAAAGAACAGCTCAGAAAACCCCCATGGAATCCCTCAGTGTCAGCTATAAGACCTGACTGTACGGACATTGCAGGGAAATTATCAGCTTCTGGTTCGTATCTGCGCTTCTCAGACTTCAGTCGCTCAAGACACTCCTTTGGGTGTCTCAGAAGTGTTCGAATGGGGACAAAAAGTGCAAGAACAGCTTGAAAATGCAGAAACATGAAGGGTCTTGACACTGAGTTGCTGGCAGAGGCTGCGTAGCATGTATACTAAGTTAGCTGCATTTTTTTCCTTTAGAAGTAAATACTGGGAATAACCAGTGTTAGAAGTTAGGTTGAATATCTTTTAGCAGCGTTTCTTGGGCTGATTCATCTCCTTGTCATAGTCAGTCTAGAACATCAGGAGAGAAACTGATGCCACACTGATGTAAAATAGTTCAATAGACAAATCAGACCCTATTTGGAGGCACACAGAGCCTATTTAGCAGTCCTTCATCAGGACTTATGCAGGAAGTGCTGGTTCTGCCCAGTCTAAGATCAGGATCAGACCCATAAGTTAGTTGAAACAAAATTATACTTGTTAATGATGCTGCTGTTTGTCCAGCATCATCCAGCAAAGTCCCTTTGCCTGTACTACTCTATTGCAGCAAAATAGGAATAACATCTTTTATTCAAATATATAGTTTACTTTCAACTCAAGCTTGAGGGTTTATTTCCTGCCTGTAGAATACAGCAGTTGCTTATCTGAAATCTGATAGAACTACAAAATATTCACTTCTAATATCCTGTGAGCTTTTGTATGAAGTGAGTAATTGCTACAAGTCATCAATCAGCCTGGAAAGGATCCTTGTGCTAGTTGGTTTTGCTTTCCCATTGCCATAGTCAGTTTCCTCCTGATTGCCTGATAATTTGTCTTCTGTGGAGTTTCAGGAGCAACAATCTCAGACAGACTTACACAGAAAACTTAGCTGTCGCAAAGCAAAACAGTACCTGGCAGGACTTACTGCTTTTACAAACAATGACAACAGCTGAGCTTCCAGTCTGTCATCTGAGTGCTTTAGGAGGAACATGTAAACAGACACCTGACATTTCCCTCTTTGCTGCTTCCGCCAGATGAGAGTAATTCTCTACCTTTCCAGCTGCTCTAATCATTCCAGGCCCAGTGACTGGCCTCCAACAAGCTGAAAAGGACCATATGGAGTCTGGTTTTACTCCTTGAGGACTTGCTTTTATCAACCTCCTCTTGAACTGTGAAGGAGAGAGAATCACCAGACAGGTCAACCTTGATCTTGGTTTCAGTGGCCATCACAGTAATTCCTCAGTGAACGAGAAAACTAAGGCAAACAGGTAGTACAGCACAAGGGTGACCATACTTTCAGCTTGAATAGCTTCCTGGCTGTAAAAACATAATAACTGAGCAGGCTGATGAGGGAACACACAGATCTACAATGTGAAAACAAACCATGCAAAGGTGACTCTCACAAATTATTCACTTTATAAAAAAGGCCTGGTTCTAATTCACTCAAAACAGGAGCATGCAGAACGACCAGCAGGTCACAATCATCAGGCAAGACCATTAAGGAAGCATTAAAAACTAATTATTAGGTTCATCCAAATAGTAATAATTAAATTTGAATCAATCTGTGAGCAATGAATAAAATGCAAAATAATTAAAATAGCAGTTAAATGTGAATTTGACTGCACCTTACCATTTAAAACATGTTTCTCAGATTACTGTTAAAAGGACATTCACCCATGCTACATTCTTAATGAGTACGTGCAATGTTACATGGTGGTTGTTACCAAGCCAAGGGATTTGGCAATCCTGGATGTTAAGCTGTAATGCAACTCCTGTCTGGCAGAACAGAGTCGAATTGCACCTCCACTCACACAGGCTCAGCCTGAGACTTGTGAATGTGTATTTAATATTTAATCATTGACCATTTAGCACAACATACCACTTAAAAAGTACTACCAAAATAAATATATTTAGCATAGCTTTGGGAATCCTAAGACACTTGGCAATAATTTACAGTTTATAATTTCAAAATCTCAAAATACTTCCCAAACATGTAACCATACATGGAAGCTAAGGATTAATACTTGGTTCACAAGTGATAGGGCCATTAGAATTTCACAGGGATGTGATTGTAGAGTAAGGGTTAGACTCTCAGTACCAATGAAAATAGTTGAATTACTCATTGGCTTTGTGCTGATGTGGGAGAAGGGCGCACAGATGACTACAAAGCAGCTCTACTGGAGAGGCAGTAACTTTTAGGAAAAGGTAGCAAACAGGTGGGCAACAGTAACCTCCAAATGTCTGTAAGCATCACATCCACTCAAGCTGAAAGTGTATTTTTCCATTACCTAAACATAAATAAATCTGTTTCTGATATATGGCTACCTATGAGAGCTCCACCCTTCCCCACCTATTTTATTTTTTATTGTGCTTTTGGATTATCAACAGATGTAATTTTCAGTGCTGAGTCTCCAAAAAGGTTTGAGCCAATATTTCTCTGAATTATTTACAGGCATGGAATAAGAGGTATCTATAAAACTTGAAACTGCAATGAGCTTTTCTAGAAATGCACCTCATGACAAGAAAGATATAATAATAGACTCTGTTTTGTTCTTCGCAGCAAATTATTGCTTTTTCCTGCTTTCGGTGCCCTTCTGTATTTCCTGATTCTCAGCAGACTTCACAAGAATGACTGAATTGTTTTTTTCAGATGGGTATCTGTAAAAAGGTTCTTAACAGTCCACTATACCTATGTAGAGATTAAACCAGCAAATCAGTAATATTCTCATCTTCCTGAGAAAAGGAGTTACAGTTTTTCATTAAGCACATTGACTGGTGTTCTGAATGGGATTGGTTTTTTAAATTTTTTTTTTAATCACATGTTGTTTTCAGATTAGATTCAAGCATCAAATATTCCTTTATGTGCAATCTAATGGGAAAAAAACCCCAACAAACAGCAATGGAGCACTGTTCAAAAATTTCTCAGTTAGATTTGAACAAAACAAGTCAGGAACCAGAGCAGAATAGTTAGATTGGCACACTGTACCCAGGCTAGATAGCCCTGCTGATCTACTTCCAAAGTGAGTATTTTCGTGCCGTATGAACGTACAAGAGCATATAAACATATAGAGCATATTAAACACATAATTTAATATGTCTGAGGATGTTTCAAAGTTCATGAGATGAGCAATGAGCCAATGTAGGTTCATTTGTAGGTGAACTTGCCAGTTGCTAATGGCATACTCAGGCTGATTAAAGCCTTGCAATGTCAGATCTAAGATATTTCTTCAAGTATGAAGGTCTGATTCATTTCTCATCTGGAGACACCTGGGATTCATAAGGTAGATCCTTCACGGACAACGTCAGTAGACCTGAACTGAGAACTTGATATGATCACTTCACATGGCAGAGGCCCTTTTCTCCCAAACTGTGCAAGTTTTCCTTGCTTTCAGGATATTCTCTTAGTGTGGGTCTGCATTTGCACAGAAACCTTTACAAGAGCAGCCTCAACATCACCACTTAAGGGGAACAGGCCGACTGGCTGACAGAGATGGAATTTACCTTTCCCATGCTGCTGTGTGGTGGCCTCTTTGTAGTCTGGTCTGTTTAAGGGCAGTGACTCCATGGCTTTGTGAGGATGCAGACTATTGTTGGAAGCAAATATCAGATTCCTTTTTAGCTTTTTATTCCAGTTTCATGTTCGGCCAAATGCATGGAGGTTTCTGTCTTGTTTCTAATCATCAGTTTGTATGCTTTACTTGACAGATTATTTTTTTAAAATTCTCTGTACCATACTCTAAGGGTGATATTAAAATGTCAGGCAATGAATTAAACCCATGCTTCCACAGACTTTCTAGAGCTCTGGTTATTGAGAAGGAAGAAGGAAGCATGCAAATTGGTAACAAATGAAAATGGGAAAGAACATAGCAATAAACCCAAAGCAAAGTTAGGCCCCATTGCTAAAAACTAAGGTTTAGTCTGTCTAAAAATTAAGTTAACATGGTGCTAAGGCAGTATATCCATGTCCCATGGAAAGAATCCCATTAACTTTCATCCATTCACACCTGTGGAAAAAAAATGTGGTCAAAGCAAGGATGAAAGAGGTTGGTTTGCCAGTAAAGTTAGTTTTGCCAGATATTATTTTCAATATAGTTCCAGATTACCTGAAAGCCTGGCATATTTTGCTAAGAGAACCTGGCTGCATATTTCTTGCTTGTAACACTAATGCCTTTGTTTAGAGGTGGTCCTGAACTAAAAGTCCTGATTTAAACCTTCTGAATTCTGAAGTGTTCACAGTTGATCTCCAGATGTTCAGGCTTGCATTCATACTGGGTCTGTGCTTTTTATAGGCTGTTTCTGATCAGTTATTCATTAGCAAAAATGCAGGAATCCAGTCTCGTCTGAGCTGACCTGAAAACTCCTATTAACACAGAAGAGCTTGAGTAATGACTTATTAGTAATGAACTTAAGGAGTTCCCTTTATAGGGAACAAACACAAAGGAAGAATATGTACTGTAATGATGAGGCCTTTCTTCCTCCAGAAGGAGAATGTAGAGAAGCTGTGGCATTATTCTGTCTAAAGAGCTTTTTCTCGCCACTTTGGCCTGCAGTAGTCTGTCACATTCTTCATTAATAAAATCCATTATCAGCATGATTTCTCAGGCTCACAGGCAAAATGAAAAACAATGAGAATTTCATCTAAACCTGATTGAAAGTAGTAGATTATTGAACTACCTCTGATTTTAATGAGCATTTAAATCTCTGGTATAACACTGTTGGCAACTTCAACAATCAATTCCCCAGCTGTATAGGAAAGCCTCTGCCAGTCAGATAAGTGGAGAGCTTCATAAACTCATGCAGTTCAACATCAGATGTCATTAAGTTGACTAGAGTCACGCATCTGAGACTGCTGTACCTTCAGGCTATTCATTTAAATCCATTTAGTTTATTTTCTCTGTGAAAATCTTTACATATAAGCTGCAAGTCCAGCCTGAATCAGACCACATAAAGGTACAAAGTGCTTTTATCACTGGTCAACATAAAGGCTAAGATGTTTTATTCCTTCTTCACCACATTGGAAATCATTTATTACCTGAGGACATCACAGGCACTCTGGAATGAAATACACTGAGGATGCAATGAAGACATGTTTCTGCAGACTTCACTGATGCTGTGCACTTAAACTCTGAACCAGCATTTCCGGGGTTCTCCATAGTCACAGGTTGACCAACACCAGAAAGAAGATCAGCTTTTAAGTCCGTTCACAGTCAGATAATCCTTTTGATGCAACTTTGGACTTGATTGTGAATGGGAACAAATCCCATGGGGGTAGGGAAAACACAGCTGAGCTTAAATAGAGTTCAAGAGCCATTAATGCCTATTGGTGCACTCCGGGCCCAGACAATTGAGAAACAGTTGCAAATCCTGCTCTAAGTTACCTATCTGAAGACAATTAAGGATTCTTTCCTTACAAGACTTATTGATTTGTGCATGTATATCAAAGTTGTAAGATATGCTCCAAGCAAGGCCTTGACCCACTTGTTGAAGAAGTAATTCTAACTGCAAACTGACCTAAATGTGACACTTTCCACATAGCAGAGATTAGTGGCACAATTCACATACATCTGGAGCTGTTTCACTATTCTACATGCCCTAGCACTCCAGTTTTAACAGTAGTGTGAAAAGCATGGCCTATCTGAAACCTGTCTAGAACAGAGCAATTTTGCAGTGTCACCTTTATAATTCCAGTAAAAGTCATTTGAATGAGCCACATTCTGGCACCTTGTCTTGTCTGGAAGCATGGTACTCTTATCAGTGGAGGAATCTGTCAGAAGCATTGTGATCTCCTTGAAATTTCAACTATATGCTGGGATGTAGAGCCTACAAATTGTAATAGGATCACAGAATCACAGACTGGTTGAGGCTGGAAGGGACCTCTGGAGGTCATCTGGGCCAACCCCTGCTCAGGCAGGAACACCTAGAGCCAGCTGCCCAGGACCATGTCCAGGTGGCTTTTGAATATTGCCAAGGATGGAGACTCCACAACCTCCCTGGGCAACCTGTGCCAGTGCTCAGTCACCCTCAGGGTGAAAAAGTGTTTCCTGGTGTTTGAGGGAACCTCCTGTGTTTCAGTTTGTGCCCATTGCCTGTGGTCCTGGCACTGGGCACCACTGAGAAGAGCCTGGCTCCATCTTCTTTGCAGCCTCCCTTCAGGTATTTATACACACTGATGAGATCCTCCCTGAGCCTTCTCTTCTCCAGGCTGAACAGTCCCAGCTCGCTCAGCCTTTCCTCACAGGAGAGATGTTCCCGTCCTTTCATTGTCTTCGTGGCCCTTTGTTGGACTCTCTCCAGAATGTCCATGCCTCTGTTGTACTGGGGAGCCCAGGCTGGACACAGCACTCCAGGTGTGGCCTCACCAGTGCCGAGCAGAGGGGAAGGATCCCCTCCCTCGACCTGCTGGCAACGCTTTGCCTCATGCAGGCCAGGATACCATTAGCCTTCATTGCGGCAAGGGGAGGTTGCTGGCTCCTGTTCAACTTGGTGTCCACCAGGACCCCCAGGTTCTTTTCTGCAAGCTGAAAAGATATTCCCGTATGTGTAGTGAATCTCTTTGCAGTACTATGAAATTAGAAAGTCTTTTTGTGCACCACGATCAACTCCTTAGTTTCCTATTAAGACAAAAGCATATGCCTGTTAACTGAAGTGCATTGCTTGCTGTGCAGTGAATACCTCACTTGTAACACAAACTGACTCACTATGTGATTGAGTTAATTTATGTTTCATACACAGCTGACTGCAGTCCATATGCATCTTGAGCTCTGTACTCTCCACTGCTGTTAGAAAGGAGTCTGTGTGCAGGAATAGGCAAAGGATGGGGCAAGAATCCCACAAAGGTTCAATCAAATAATAGCACATCATCAAATGTGGATATGGAGCTATTTCTCTGAATTGTACATCAGTCTACATATTGAATTTGCATCGTAATTGTCATTGTTCAGTGGACCTTTTTTTCAACAAATAAGAACAATGTAGATTTCAAGAGATGAATTGAAACAGAGAATATTCCTATTTACCCCAACCTTGAATCACCTACTTACTTTGCAAGGTCTTTGCTACAGAGAACATCATTCTTTCACATGTAAACAAAGCGCAGTATGCCAGCACTTTCTGGGGTGTTGGCATACTTTACTGTGTGCATCTTAATAACATTTAGCGCTTAAGTAGCTCTTTCCAGCTCTGGTCAGGAAGTACTTTTCCGTGTTGTTGGTGGGGAAACTGAAGCACAGAGAGCTTAATAGCCATCCAGAATGCCACAGGAGGATAGGATGCAGCTGAGCCAGGAATATGTGCTGGTGTGTTTAAAGCTAAAGTGTTTTATCTTACAACTGGAAAGATCTACAAGAAGGCATAACCACTCTTCAACCATAGTAATTCAATAGCAGTCAGTTGCATTTCTGTGTCATACTAACAGCCCAATGGTCTATACTGCCTCATTCTATCCTTATAAAGAAATGTTTTTCTAGTTTAGAAGTGACCATGGAAGCAGGAGACATATTTAGCTGCAAAAAGGGCATTTCTACCTGTATATTTTTAGTCATTAGCTAGCATTTCTCACAGTGAGTTCACAAGTCAGTGGAAGAGACCTCTTTCAAGTTTGCCCTCATGAACCATCACTGTTGGATGGAAGAGCTAGTGCAGGACTTGTCTGACAGCATTACTATGTTAAAGCAGACAAAAGAGAAGCTTGACCACTTTATTTTCTTAGTGAGAAAGGCATGATCCAAATTATGTACCTGTGCTTCATAGGTTTTATGAAGGTTTTATTCCTGTTGTCTCTGTAGCAGGCAGGTGCAAGAGCTTTCAGCTGCATGTGTAGTGGTTTGACCCTTTGTCCCACATGAAATTCTTTATAATTCAGTTTCCTTGGTTTGATTTTACTCCCTTGACTAAGGAAAAGAGTTTTGTGGTTTGTTATGAAATTGTCTGAGCCAATAGCAACAATGTGCAGATTCTCCCCATAATTCTTCCTGCTGGCAGCTTCCCCCCCACTCCCTGCCTGACTATGCTTTCTGGGCTACACACTATCTGGAGGAGGTATTCAGATATTACGGCAATGAGTTCCATGCCCCAGCCACCCATAGCTGCTTAAGTTACCCAGAGGCTGGGAACACGCAAACATCGTTCATCACGGCATGAATCAGGCTGAAGTCATAGGTGTCATGACAGGAGCTCTGGCATGTTCCCAATGTAACTTATTTTGCTTGCTTTGCTTCCAAATTCTCATTGCATGCCAATGAGAATTTAAATCTTCAAATTTGTCATGCACTTAATCTTTCCTTAGAATTAGCAGAAGTGCAAGATGCAGAATAAGAATTCCAGGAATAAAACACTTTTGTTTTCTCGCAACTTTTAATGTTTAATTGTCCCTGGCTCCAGTCTATTTGGAAGACATATTAATGGATAAGGTCTGCAGGTAGTAGAAACATGAGCTGTGAATTGCTTTCTGCAGCTGAGACATAAGTTAGCTGTACATGCTCCAACTTTGATTACCCTATCCTCCTTTCTCCAACCTGCCTTCTCTGCCTCCAGCATCTGGCGCACTTTGTCATTAACTAGGACCAAGGAGACCTTGATTTCAATATGTGTCTGAACAGTGACTAACACACTGAACCTGATTATGGCCTTTAGGCTCTGCTGCAGTTATAATTAATGTGATGAAATAGTTGAACTGAAGTTAGTGGTGAAATGAATTCAAAATACAGAACTATTAGCCAAGGGCTGATGGACAACTCATTTGTAAGAAGGACCACAAAGCCTCTGGTGCTGCAACATCAAGGCAACTTGACAAGCCTGGTTACTGAGTTTTCTTTGTGTGTTAAAACAATGTCCAAACCCAGTGTTTCCTAAAGGTAATTGCCTTTAGTTTTAAGTGAAGATTTGCCATAGATTAAAAATTGAATTAAATAACACTTTTAATGAGATAAAGATCTGAGGACAAGTAAAGTTGTATTTATACTTATCACTACCTAATATAGACCTGCGTTATGGGGTTGTGTTCTGATCCCTTTGCTCTAATCAGGTGGGCTATTCCCAAAACAACATACTCCCAAAACAACGTACTCCTCAATATGAACAAAAATGGCACAATTTCCCATAGGTGCTTGGTGCTAAAATCCCAGGACTGGGACTACAACCTATATTTAGACTACACGCTTTGTTGTCTGAATTCAGGAAAGTAATAAGTAATTCAGACCATCATACATTTAGTGCTGCTAGGACACTGAAGCGTGTGAAGTCAATGGAAAAAAGTAAGTAGGAACTCAGACTCATGTTTTGGATTCTTAGCTGAGATTTCATAGTTCTTTCCTCTTCACTGGAGGTACAGGACCTCAGGTTATGACAGGCTAAGGGTGGTCTGAATGACTTAAACACTGTCTCCTGAAATTAGCCATATTTTTTCCGTAACAACTCAAACTAATAATATATGGGAAGGAAAAGGCTTTTACAATGTCACTCACTGCTAAATGAGTGAGTGACATTTTACCCACTACTAAGATACAGTCTCTGGGAAAGCAAAAGCTGTACTTCATGATACTTTTAAATCTCTGGTTTTGCTCCAAGACAGATACTTTGGCAGTAGCTCACAGCAACAAATTCAGCTGGAGTGCAGTGAACAGGTTACCCATCCTAATTCTCACAGGCAAGCAACTTCTTTGGAAGCACAGATGGGAACTAAAAAACATGTGCTCTGTTTGGCCTATAAAACAGACCAGGAAAGAGATTTAGTCTGTTGACTTAGGATTCAGGATGTCTTTTGTGGGACCAGAAAACTGACAAGACGACATGGCATGCAGATGATCAACATAAATCAGAAAAACACACTCATTTCTGAATGACAACAGTTCAAAACACATGACTAGGGTCTTGGGCATGATTTACATGGACCATCTGAGCACCCAGGTCATACTCCTTACAAGGCATTTAATCTGAGAGCAGCTTTGGTTCTAATGGCAGACTGTTCATAGAATTACAGTTAATGTGATTTGTCCTGGCTCACCAATATGCCATGAAAGCAAAGCTTTCTAAGTGCATGAGGTTTAATTAAGAATGAAAACATGTACTAGGGGAAATATTTGTTACCATCACTCTCTTTTTCTGTACTTATTCTCACCAAATTTTCTCCATGTTGAATACTATTTCTGCTGTAACCCCAGCTGCCCAATGTCCTTCTGTACTGCACAAGATAGTTGGTAGACATGGAAGCAGCTGTACAAATGATGCAGGCACAGTCCTCTCCTAGCTCTGAAGAGGGAATACATTTCACTGTTGGCTAGTACAGACTAAAAGAGGACATAGATGGAGAGCAAAGGAGTATGTTCAGACAGACAATCAGCTATTGCTCTGGGCAGCATCTATCAGGACGTATGGGAGACCTAGGGTTATAAGCACTGTAGGACAGCTTTTGTGAATGGGGCACCGGTACTGTTATTGTTTGTATGAGTCCAAATATGACTTGGACTTTACCCAGAAAGGATTTGCATTCCTCTGTTCTAATGCCAGGTTTTATAAGGCAGCTGCATAAGTATACAAGTGCAAATATGCGTGCTCAGCTTTACCCTGCTGTAAATCTCAGATTTCCCCGGGAAACTGATTTCAATGCACTTCTATTTAACATGTATAAATTGGCTAATTGCGTGTAAGTGAGATTATGTGCAAATATTACCTGTGGAAGCAATAGAGACCATCATAAAAGGTGTTTCTTACTGTAACTCTAGGCTAGCAACTCATTTTTGTATAATTAGAATATATTTCCAATAGCATGTGTGATTGGCTGAGAATCTGCCTAATTGGAGTTTCCCATATTTATGGCAGAAGTGGGTTTCTTCTCACTTTTACCATTTTAAACTACACTGTTATGAGCTTTATTCATAATTTCATTCAGAACTACCTCTTTCATTTAATTTAATTTAAATAAAGCACAAACTCTTAAGAAAAAAACATTTTTTCTTTGTAAGAAAGAGCATCTTCAGAGCATCTTCATTTGCATCCTGACCTTTTCTGCCTGTTCTTCTTTGAAGAATCTTGTTTCATTTAAAAAATGAAAGCAAAAACCAGAAGAAAGCTGCTTTCACATTATTTCATACATAGGCTGATTTCCAGGCAGTCATTCCAGATGCATAATGACTGTTCCATCTGTGAGAATCAGAATCATTTATTCAGAGGAGAGCATGTAGCCCAAGTACAAGAAGTGCTATAGAAAACCAAATTTCATTCTGTTTTATAAACACTCCTGAATATTCATGACTTTTTTAAAATGGAAAAATAAAACCTGAGGGCATAAAATTTGAGCTGAAGGGTGGTGAAGAAATCAAGCAGTAGAAGTCCCTCTACTGCAGTGCACTAAACTGGACTCAAATTGATTTGATTACTCTGAGAACATCAAATCATCAAAACATAGTGATGCTATTGCTTTCATAATACTAGAGATGAACCCAACCCATGGCCTTGAGCATATACTTGAGATTTGAAGCTATTAAAACCCCATATCTGATATGTCCCTAAAAATGTGTAGAGGATATAATTTGTTTCCTCAAGATCGGTCATTACAACCAGAAGCTGCAGAACAATGTTTTGTTTTGAAAAAGCAAAAAGAATTTCAAGGTACAGCAACCACTCCTGGCAACAGCTGTGACCTGTTGATGGGGATGGGGTTTGGTTGTCTAAAGATCTTGCACTGTAATTCTGGCTTTGCCTTTTTTTCTTGTGAATAATAATAATAGCAGTTGCTTCAGAGATTTTCTGGAACGTTTAGGGTAAGTGGCCACTACAAACTATTTGTGTTATTTTATAGTGAAGGCAGAATATATGGGATTTTAATTTAGATTAGCGGCTCAAGTTCATGTTCACAGATAAGACTGAAGTTCTATGACCTACTCAAAATACCTGTACACTGGTTAGTGTGGGTGAAACCCAATGAAGAGAATGGCTGATTTTCAAGTATAAGCATGCATCCCCTAATGTTTAACATAGGTGAAACGGTATGTCCTGGAGCACTGGACAAAATGGCATAGTTAAGCTTCACTGAGCAGAGCTAAGCTAAGGGGGCGGACAGGTGACATAGGGTATCTCTACTCTAGCATTTTAGTTCAGGTCAGGAGGGCACTTTTGAAGCAAAATTCCCAATCATTTCCACTTAGGGCACTTGGATCACGTTGCAAAGCACCAGGACACAAAAGAAAAGCTTTCGTTTCCTGCCTCCTCATAGCTTTGGATTCTAAAAACTGAATTATCCACAAACTGAGTGCTCCTAAAGGAGTCCTGCTTTCCTCTAGAACTGCCTGGGCATTTGCAGCAAAGACTACTGTTTTGCACTTCAAGAACTTGAGAACATTTGGTAAGAAAGTCAGCAAAACCTCAGCATCTCTTGCTGTATTAGCTGTGAGCTGCTGGCACTGTTCAGTATCATGTGCTGTGTTGCTGCTGAAACCAGAGGTGCTCAGTGAATGGATTAGAAAGCAACAATCAGTAACTTATAGCAGGCACTGATTTCTGAGTTATGAAATGTGTAAATATTAATAGAATTAATATTTGCTTACAACCCAGCAAACAGCAAAGATTGCACAAGGCAGTACTTGAAGTGAAAGGAAGAATTGTCTCCCAGCTCAGCAGGAGCTAGGCTGCTGCCAGGCTTAGGAGACGGGACCAAAGCAGGGGTTGCTGGATCAGTGGAATGTGGGAGCTGGGACCAGCTGCCTCTCACAGAAGTAAAATCTTGCTTCTGGCTTCTTCTGACTTCTTGCTTTGGGATGGGTTGAAACAACAAGTGATAAGAATCATCTAGGCATGCTAGGGAGCATATACATGGTAAAGAAGTTGGTTCAGTGGTGGACAGCTGTGAGTTACAGCTGGTAATACTGTATTTAGATAGGGACATCTTGAAATGTACTCACAAAAGCTTTAGCAAGGGAAAAGAACCAAGGGAATTGTGCACTGAAGAAATGCATCACTTTGGGACAGAGAAAGCCTTGAAGTAATGCAGATGTGGGTAGCTGACATTGGAATTGTCATCTGTTTTGTAAGGGATGTTGAAGGCAAAGGGGCCTAGGAGAGCCCCTAGTGCCAGATGCCTGTTGATGTGTGCAAATCAAGGGTAAATGTCCCTTTTACATATATTACTGTAGACCAGCCTCGTAGTTTCTGATCTGCAGTGGTATTTAGGAAAATGACCAGGAGCAGGAGTCTGCGTACACCTTGTCTATATGCTGTACACCAACCCTCGGTCAGGGGAAATCAGCATAGCTATGTAACGCATTAACCTTACTCCTGTGCTTACTGTCTCAAGGACTAGGAAACACAAGCAGCATAGGAAGTGTGTTTATACAAATACTTGTTATGAATGGAAAACAACTCTTAACACTTCTGTCCTGTTCTAATGGATAGCGCACTATGATTATCTTAATGTTCTCTCCTTTGAGGACCTAATTACTTGTGTATAACACGTTCATTTGAGGACTTAATTTGCTTTTAGATTCCGGTGATGGGAGCAACATTTCTGAAGGCACCTTCCAGAGAGACTTAGGTTTCAACCTTCCCAAGATGTTGGCATAATTATGTTTTTCTGCCCATAAAAATGGAAGGAGCTTTTACAGGTCTCTGCAGCTAATCTATGCAGCTATTGTGAAATGTCCATACATGAGGATATTTTCTGGGGTGATTCTTCTCCAGGGTTCCTTGCAGATGCTTCTAACTAAGCAAAGTGACTGGGCCCAAATTACTTCATCTCAATTCAGGGGCAATTCTCCTGGTTCTCCGGAGTGTGAGAGTTTAGACTTGACTTGTTCGAACTCTTATTTTTTTATTCCAGTAGTGTTGACACAAGCCCTGTAGCCTGTCTAGCAACAGGGACAGAGCACAAATAACAAACAGTTTCTGCTTGTAAAGAGACTCACACATCCAACAAAGGAAAAACGATCAATGACCATTTAGATGTTTCTGACTGAACAAGATGTCTTTAAATTAAGTCTTACTACTTCTCATATGAGACTTGAAAATAAGAACACTCTGACTTCCTAATTTAGCCACTAAACAGCAGAGAAAGAAGTTTTATTGGGTTGTTTGGCCAGGTGACAGGCCTTGTACTTCCACCAGGGTGCTTTGTCAGGGAAGCATTTTTCCTTAGGGTATCTGTCACAGTGAACAAACTACCTTTAGGGGAGCCTAAGGACTGAGGAGAAAACTAAAATACTCAATTGGTGACCTTGTAATTAAGCAGCAGTTGATGATAATTCTCAGATTATTATCTTGGTTCAAGGAACTCATTAGTTTTGTAACTAATTGCTGGTGCAAGGGACAGAGCACAGTCACACAGCTGGAGGCACAGAGAGGGTAGAACTGGGGCAGCCTGGTTTTAGATCAGCATCAACTGGGTCACTGTTAAGCGTAATCAGATCTAATTGCGAGTAATCACTGAAAAAGACAGTCTCATTCCCCTTTCTTCCTATCCATACCATATTCTTGCTTGCATAAATTGTAGGGACTGCTCAGTCACAGTTGATTTAGTTCAGCATACTGATCAGGTGGATCAAGAAGGGTCAGAACTTCTTGGCACAGGGCTAGACATTCCCAGGACAAAGACTGAAATAGTTACTCTGCCTTCATCCTGATGTAATAAGAACTGTTTCTCAGTGCAAGTAATTCTAGGATTGCAACAAATTGTGCTGTTGATCTTTGCTTATTTTATCAAGGGCAGGGGCTACTGTTATCTGCTTATTTAGAAAAGAAAGATCCCAAATATTTATTTAATTACAGCTTGCCAGAGAGAATCCCAGGGCCTCTGGGGCCACTCTGTGACATTGTTCTTCACAGGATGCCTCCAGGTAGAACTGGAACACAATTAACTCTATCCCAGCCAAAACCAGGACAACAACTCAATTATGTTTAACTATGATGAGGTAGTGAAGTGTGTAGTAAATGTTGTTGTTTCATTAGCAGCTCTGCATTTAATTTAGATACTTATTTCTGCACAAATGAGAAAATGTTGCACTTTCTGATGATAGCACTACCCCATGTAATAATTATGGTTTGTACCCCAAGCCAGACACTCTGACAGTGTGGGCCCACCCTGCAAAGCACTCAACCCCTGAGGTAGGGAGGGGAAGACTAAATGAAATTGATGTATTGGGAGCACGTCTCAGACAGCCATTAGGTGTTTGTTGGCAGAAGGAAATACCTTTTCTGATTCTCTCTTTGGCATAGGTCACAGTACCTGCAGGCAGTTTGTAGCAAGACTTCTGCCCGCTCTCTCTTCCTCCTCATCCACAGACAATGTGATGACCAAGCAAGGCCAGTGACTGTTGAACCAGAACTCTGTATTGGAAGGAGACAGTTACCTTTCAAACTGCAATGCCTTTTCTTTTTCTGTCCTTGGATTGGTTTGGGAGCTCCCTCTTCCAGCTGATAAAATTCCTCTTGAAGCTGTTGTATCAGGCATCTGAAAACATCATACCAATTACCTGAGTGCTGTTTTTTTAGCAATCATTGTTTTATCAGAAGAAAATCTAAATTATTTTCATGCACTGCTCTTTCTGCTTTGATAACAACATGCTATTTGCAATTGTAGGGTGGTTCAAACAAAGAATTTCTGAGAGCAGAAAGATTTTTGCATACAGTTTGTATCTTACAGAAGCTAGACAAAAGAAGCAGCCTAAATCCCTAAACAGGGTAGATCACAATAAGGAGAAATTATTTGTGATAAGTCACTGCTGCATCCCAGCTACTTCTACACTGACAACTCCAAAGAACTATTCACATTGCTTTCAGGGATGTTCCTGAGATCTTAGAGACTGGCACAACATGAGGAGCTATCTTCATGATGGTTTTTGAGTGAACTGGTTGACTTTTAGCCTTCCCTAACATTGGCATAGCTCCCTGGAAGTCACCAGACAGCCACAGAAGGACACACGGTGTGTGGCCTGTTGTGGCTTGGAAATGATGACCAAGACTGACTGACTGCTTTGTCATGTGCCACACTGTTATTTATGTACACTAGCCATGCTCCCGTGCATGGTGCTGTACCAACGTGTAAAACAGTATCACTAGGAAAATGTTAGCTGTAACACTTTATACAAGCTTAACTTCTCTCCCAGAGGTAGCTGTGGTCTTTCTTTGTGTCTAATTTATGTCCTAGTTTACCAGCTTGTTCTTCTCTCAGTCATGGCTCTTGGACACAGAAAGGAAAATCTCAGCTTTGCAGTAACTTTGTTATGTGAAATCTACCACTAAGCAATAAAACAGTACTTTCCACTTTCTTCTCCAATGGGTCAAATGCCTGTTTCTTTTAGGTTTTAATTAAAAGTTCCTTTATTAATCAAGTTGTTAATGTGTGCTGCTGTTGATAATTGTCGAGCAGAGGATGGTGGGCATAGGAATTCACTTGTGTGTAGGGAGATTACAAAACAATTTGTAGGGAAGCCACTGGGAACCTTAGCACCTCATAGCGCACATGTTTGTCGTACAGTACTGTCTTAGACCAGTGGTCCATCAAATTCAATCCCTTGCCTCCAGCACTGCACAAGATGTGCTGGTGTACTTTATTTACTCTGTTCAAAAACATTAAGACTCTTCAACAAAAATGTCTTACAAGAGATAAATGAAAACAACCATAGTGGAAATACATGAGAACATATATTTCCTTCCCACTCATATGGAATTCTCTAGTCAACAGACTTACTAAAAACTCCTCTTCATCCCAATGCCTGTCCTCCAACCCTCTTGAACATCTGTTAAAACAGATGTCTCTTGGACCATACCCAGCCAGAGAAGCAGACTGTGGTCCCAAAGACTGGGCATATTTCAAAGGTGAACATGCTGTGAATATCCTGGGGGTGGGCTTCTCTCTTCCATTTTTATCCTATAAGTGATGGTAGTTGTAGTGAAGTAATATAGGGAGAGAAGTGACTTCTTAACGGGGATGGAAGATGTAAGTTGAGCTTTATATATCAAAGTCTTACTCTTACAGTACTTATATACTCACACAGTGAAATAGGAAATGGTGGAACTATATGCTATCCACTCACATTGTGTGGCTTGTGTTTTCAGCAGGGCTTCATCCAATCATTTTTTGCTTGGGTGTCTCGTTATAGCTACTGGTTCTGACCTGAAATAAACCATATGCACTAGTATTAGGAATTAAAAGCCTTAAAAAACTCTCTTGGACCTGCTACTCATTTGAGCCACAAAAGGGGAGCTGCCAAGTTGCTCTCATAAATATCAAAAAGTTAAATCTGGTATGGAAATAGGAGCCAGAGTGATTAAAAATTGATTTGCAAAGCAAGGATTACAAACTTGTTTGTTTTCTCACACCTGCTCTCCACTTCAGCAGTACAATAAAGCAAGGCATATCTGATGCACCTTTCTCCTAATTGGATAATGTACTCAAGGGAATATGATCAACTGAGGCTTTTAAGATCACACCACCATTTGCCCAATTATACCTAATGACAACACATTGTTCCTGCAAAATGTGTCTTTATTCCTTGGTAGGTTACATTTCCTTTCAGCCTTTTACCTATTGATCCAGCAGTACCTCATGTAGAACAAACTTCTTTGTTGGCAAGTCTTGTTTATGAGACCAGAAAAACCTTTTATGTCATCTTCTCAATGTCTGACCAAGTCAGTGAGAGAAAAAGCTTGTTGTATGGAGCATGACAAATTTTAGCTATCTTTGTAAAACAAAGCAATTAGCAGAATGTCTGTATGGTTTGGGCTGTACAGATAATTTATGTTCTGTGTTCACTATTTCTTTGTGTACTTGCTGCTTTGATTTCATAAAGCATCTTCAACTATGTGAAGAAGGTGCCTGCACTACATAGCACTTAGAGTAAATGATAGTTTTAATCTTGGACTCCAAGTGGGTATATACTCACTTCATTACAGAAAATGAGATGTTTGCTGAGCAAAGCTGCAGCCTCATGAAGCTTGAAGCATATTTACTTCACTTTTTGTGGGGGTGGAAGGGCTTCAAGAAAGCTGGTGAAATGATATATCCCTAAATAAAACATTTTTGTGTCTGTCTTCTCTGAGCATTCATGACTACAAGTACAGGCTGATGAGTAAGGGCAGGGTTGGATTCTGATTGCTCTTACAAATTGACTCCCTAGTTATTTTTACTAGCTGTAAATTGCAACAGAATAAATACTTTTTTACAAATGCAGAACCATTTTATAACTTCATAGTTGTCACGCTAGCTCACTACAGTCATTCAGCATGTTCTAGTGGGGTTAACCTCAACCCCCTGCTCTGGTCTCCAGACCCTTGCCTAAATTTAAAAAATGCATTCTTGCCCTTTCCAAAAGTAATCCTGATTTTTGCCCAACCCTTCCTGCAATGTAGTTCCATTGCCAAGTGAATAGTTTCATTATTGGCCAGCACACTACTTATGTTTTCAGTAGTTCCCCCTAGACCCTGCTATGGAGTATGAGCATTCCTGTGTCACCCACATGTTGCCCCTCCTGTCCCTTTTCCCAGCTCTCCCCATGGGATAGCTGGAGCTGGTTCTATTGACTTGAGTGATTTTATTAGGTCTCTTATTGAATTAAATGAACTTCAAGACTGAACAACACATCCAGCCAGTAGGTCTTATAGTCAGATAAGTTATTTCTCAGAGCCTGTACTGGTATAATTGAGATCAGTGTCTGGCCTAGTGGGACTTATGGCTGCTCAGAATGAGCTCTGGTAGGAACTGTTTTTGGAGGAGTGGGTAGCAGTTCTGACTGTGCCATGCATGCATTAATTCCTAACTACTTCACCTCAAGCAGCCCAGCACACGTGCCACTTTATCAGGCTTTGAATGTACTCTGCAGTGTAGGCTGGCATGTGCAAATGTCTCACAAGCCTTGCTCAAGATCCTGTAGGAGCTCATTGACAGAGTGGATTAATGTCAAACAGCAATGCCCTTCAGTCAAAATCGCCCTTTGCTACTTATATACTGAGCTGATAGAAAGAAAAAAATAAATTGAAGAAGAGTTATTTTATTTAATGACAATTCACCTCCTCCAGCACAAATAGAAATCATAGATTTTATTGCTGCTTTTGGCTTGTAGCTGTGTTTGCATTTTCTCATTTCTTATTACACACGTGGATCTAGAACAAAAGGCCTGATGAACCTAAATTTCTCAGGATGTGGCCACTGAATAGGTAATCATACACTACTCAATTGAGTCTTTAAAATTTGCAACCTCATCATTATTGTTGTCCTTCCTTCTAGCATTTCTCCTGAGTGCTCCCTGTACAGTGGGCTCCTTCCTCTAAGAACATTCAGTTTTGTTCTCACAAAGGTTCTGACCAGTAAATTGAGCTGGGGGAGTATACATGGGCTTTGTACTTCCCTTGTGAAGCCTGAAAGCAGTGAGTCTCTGAGAAACGCAACTGAGTACACTGTGCTCACCTGCTTGAATCCATTTTGTTTCCTCCACAAACTTCATTTTCTGCATGCATCCTCAGGACGATGGCAAACCTGGCAAGTTTTACTTACATTGAAAAATGGAAACATGTTTTTTCTCTCCCAGTGTATGAGAACTGGGAGTTTAGCACTCTGTCACAAAGAGAGAAACTCATTATGCTACCAAATCATTCCTCCCAAGCTGTCTGTCCAAGTATTGATCGCTTGTTCCTAAGTAAGTAAACCCTGCAGTTGGTCATAATTATTCTGGGACATCTCATTCCAGTGACTGGATCAATAATGTCTTTCATGGCCTCCTGCTGTGTGTTCCTGTCATGCCTCGGCACCTCTGCATCACCTGCTGTTCATCAGGAGCCAAATGAAATAATTTGCCATGGTGGTGAGAATGCTGTCGGCCACTTCACACTCATTTAGGTCTCAGCCAGGACACAACATGAAGCCTTGAATGTACAGCATTTGTAATGAATGCCAGTATTGACTTCACACTGTCCCATACATTGAGGCTAGATTTCCCCTTGATGTCACGTTAAGTCAGGCATAATGCCTATAGGATGCTTGTCATGAACCTGCCTTTGAGCAGGGATAAATATCCAAGTTCCCCTTTTCATCCAGAGGCTCAGAGTAAACCTGTCAGGGAGCAGCAAGGCCAGGGGCTCACTGAGGGATGGAGAACCAGGAGGAGAGTGGCAACAAGGCCAGCAGGGCAGCGGCCTCACTGACCAAGGCTCACACGGCAGTACCCGAGTGCAGCAAGCAGGGCTGGCCTGAGGATGGCAGCCAGGGTGAACCAGATCATCAGTTTGTGGTGATAAGGTCAAGCCAGGAACTCAATCCACAGGCCAGGGTCAGGACCAGGTCCAGTGACGGTGACCAGGGTCAGACACAGTCCAGTGATTGCCAGGCAGGTCCATAGTGACAAGGTGGGTTTGAGGTGAAGCTGGGAAGTCAATCCATCGTCAGGATCCAGATCAATGAGGCACAGCTATGAAAGAGCGAGAAACTGTACACTTTCAACGTAGCTCAGGCAGGGACTGAAGGCCCAAGTGTGAGCCAAAATGGGGCTCCTGGGCCTGTGGGCAGGGATATGGGCGGAAGCTGCAGGTGAGGCTGTTCAGGGCCATTAAGGCCTATTAGTGCACTCAGGACCCTGACAAAACTTTTCCATTATATTCAAAGCAATCAGTTTTGCAGCCTGTTCTTCTGCTGAATTTCCTTGATCTTTTCCACTGCTGTTGCTGCAGGGTACGTTTTGCACAAGAGCCTTGGCCCTCTGTGTTTCCAGCTGCACAAGGGTAATGGAAGAATCTGCATGCCCAGCCTTGTGGTGTGCCAGGGAGCTTCAGGTCAACACTTCCCTCTACTAATGTTCTTGGTGTCCTTCCTGCTTCAGCTCTCTCTGTCCTCTGAGAACAGCCCTGGATCCAAATCTGAGAGCAGACCCTGATGCAAACCCAAGAGTCCCTCTGCCACCAGCTAGTCTCCCAAGTCTTCCTCCATTCTCTGGATCTTCTGGCTGTAGTACCCAGCTAACCCAGCATCCTGGCCCAGGGCTGCTGTGTCCCTTTTGTCCCACTTACCTTCTTGCTCTTCTTTCTCATAGCTATTATTTCTGCTTTTTTCTCAGCTTTTCTTTGATTATTGACCTGACTCTACTGTCTTCTCCCACTGTAAGTTAAAATCTTTCTTTGATGATTTGTGATTAATGTTTTTCTCTTGAGTGTCAGGGCCCTGCAGGCACTATAGGCCTTAACGGCCCTGAACAGCCTGACCTGGGCCCTCCACCCAAACCCCCTGCCTATGGGCACAGGGGCTCCGTTTAGGCAGGCCTGGCGTACTGGCCTTCAGTTCAGCCATAGACCTCCTTGGTCCAGACCCTGATCTGACTGGCTTCTCAGCCTGCCGTGTTGCCGTGGCCCTGCCTGGCAATCACTGGACCTGGCCTTGACTTGTGGATAGACTTCCTACCTTGACCTTGGAGCTGCCTCATCACTACAGATTTGTCTGGTGATCTGGACTCTTGGTAGGACCTGGACACAACCTCTGGGCCTCTCCTGTTTGTCTTGCTCAGGTACTGGGGGGTGGGCCCTGGCCTTTGGAGGCCTCTGCCCTGCCAACTGTGTTACTGTGTTCGGCTCCTGGCTCTCCATCCTTTAGTGAGCAGCCAGCCCGTGCTGCTCCCTGGCAGTGACTCAGTAAAGCTTTTACTCTTTTTCCCCTTTTCCTGCCTTCTCCTATTATAAAACATGCTGCTTAGGGATGGGGCGAGGTCTGAGCAGTAAGATAATTTTAAAGCTGCAGTTGCAAAACAGAGTGGTGCTCTGTCACCAATCTAACTTACCCAGAGAGTTAGACATGTGCTAATCTTAAATTATTTCTGAATCTTTCTGATAGACAAGGCCAGTTGTGTGTTTGTTATGCACAAACCTTGGTAATTAAAAAATTGCCAAACAAGCGTGTGGGTTTCTAAGCCCAAAGAGAGCTTCTTAGGTTTCTCAGGGATGTGGTCTCTTTATTTTTATACTGCTTTGGTGATAAAAATCCCATCTCTTGTTCAGAGGTGGTTATAGAGAAACCAGCTATATTTGCTATAAATTTCTGTTAGATCTAGTATAACTATATCCCCATGAAAGTTTATATTAGATAACTGCTGATGCCTCCCACCAGCTTCAATGTTTTTAGCACTCTTACACACCTGGAGACTAAGAAATATTTGGATCTGCCGTAGAAGTGTAAACGCATAAGTCTGTAATGGTAGTGCAGAAAAAAGCTTTATAGAAAGCATTATAAATTAAATTTTAAAATGCATCCTGCCCCATAATCTCTTAGTCATCATCACTTGAAAGAAAAGCTGCATTCTTCGATCATAGCATGGAGCATGAAAGAAATAGGCCACAATAAGATTTTGTTCTGAGGGAAGGATGCTTGGTAGAAATTTGATCTGCCAGCACTTTGCTGATCATATGTGACCACCAAATTTTTTGTCTGCATTGGTTTAATGCATGCATGTGGGATTTCTGGTCTCATTAAAAATGAGGCCCTGCAGTTTTTTGGTGTCCATCCCTTCCACTCATGATCTCAAACACAACTACAGCTAGCTGCTTCTGTAATTCTTTGGGGAGGAGTAAAGTTTAACTTCAGAGAATGGAAATACCAGTGTGTCCTGGTTTTGGCTGGGATAGAGTTAATTTTCTTCCTAGTAGTTGGTATAGTGCTGTGTTTTGGATTTAGTATGAGAATAATGTGATGACACACTGATGTTTCAGTTGTTGCTGAGCAGTGCTTACACTGGTCAAGGACCTTTCAGCTCCCCATGCTCTGCCGGGTGCACAAGAAGCTGGGAGGGGGCACAGACAAACTGGCCCAAGCGCTATTCCATACCATATGATGTCATGCTCAGTATAGAAACTGGGGGAGTTGGCCGGGGACAGCGATCGCCGCTCGGGGACGGGCTGGGCATTGGGCGGTGGGTGGTGAGCAGTTGCAGCACTTGGTTTTTCCCTGGGTTTTGTTCCTCTCTTTCTCTTTTGTTGTTTCCCTTTTCATTACAATTTTTTTCCCAATTATTAAACTGTTCTTGTCTCAACCCCCGAGTTTTCTTACTTTTGCTCTTCTGATTCTCTCCCCCATCCCACTGCGGGGAGGGTGAGCGAGCGGCTGGGTGGTGCTTAGTTGCCAACTGAAGCCAAACCGCGACACAGTGACGATCTGCTAAGGAAATGTACAGCACAGTGACCCATTCAACTTACACCCAAACAGCTGTTGTTCTGAATATATTTCCCCTGCATACATACACGTTCTCATGGCATTCATTAGCCTTCTTACTAATGTGGGCTGGACTGTAACAGACAAGGTATCAGCAGCACCTCATTATAGGCAGTTTTCTGGCTGCTTCCAGTCTGCCCAGGTACTCAGAGTGGACTTCAGGGAACAGGTCTCTTGCATGATAATCCTGCTTGCAAAGAGCTAGTGCTCGAATTGCAGCACACTCCTTAAGCTCTGACTGATTTCTGTGAAATAAAATGGCAAGGGCAGAAGCCTGTGTTTCTCTTCCTCCAAAATGAACCATTTTGGCAATCTCCTGTTGCTCAGTGATCGTCTTGCTAGGGACAGTGTCAGTTTGGTGCATGCAGCTCTTCCCAGGACCAGTGACAAGACTAGGTAGGAGTCAGCCAGCTATCAAAGACTGACAAAGCCTGACATAAAGCAATAGACAGCTTCCCTGCAAATGTCTCTCATTTTCCCGTGGGGTGGGGATTCACATAGAACTCATGTATGTTGGATTTTTGTCAGGTGGTCCCTCAATGACACAATCCCACAAACCCTTTCCTACATGAGACTGCTGCTTTCTATCCCATCTGAGTGTTTTATTTTCTCTTAAATTAAGTAAAGTCAAACTGTCCCACTGCAGTAGCACTGGGAATGCTCTTTAACAGCTCCTTAATGATCTTGGTCCCTACAGGATATATTTCATGTCTGACCCATTAGGCATTTTTGTATTTCTAATGTTGATACAAAAATATTTGAATATTTTATCTTTTCCAAAGGGTCAGTCACATCTGCTGTGGGCCCTGGGATATGTAGCTTATAGTATTGTCCCAGGAAATAAAGTCATGTTCTGTCCCTAGGTGAAAAACTGTTAGAGACGGGAAACAATGTGCTGGAGGTTCTGGTTTTCCCAGAGTCAAGCTTAAGTCAGATAAGGCAATAGGCAAGACATTACTACATTTGAATGTAGAACCGAGGTTTATTACAGTTCAAGGCAGCTCGAAAGAAGCAGTTTGGTTTGCACTTAATTTTATCCAGTGAGTATTTTTTATGACTAGCTCAAAACCCTATTCCATTATATGGCGAGGGCAGAATTCTAGTTACAAAAATGCTTTTGTCCTGTTTTGTGCTTTGCTTTATTACATGAACAATTTTAATTATATTTCCTTACATCTATTCCATAGTTACACTACAAATCTAGAGTAAGACGTCCTTCTTATAAATTCAGCCACAGAATAGAAAGTCAAATGGGATTATTGTGATCCCTTTTTCTTACTTCCTGCATAAAGGCCTTCATCTTTGATTCAGGTCCTGTAAATGTCGTTACAATGCCATGCCCATTACAAGCTGATGGTTCTTGCATCTAATGTGTAACGCAGGGAGTACCTGGTCATTCTCTTGCTGTAATAATGATATGACAGCTTAGAGAGCTGTTAAGACTCATGATTTTCCCTGCCTATATGAACTGGGCAGGTATCAAAATTAAAATCGCATTCTGGTCACCTAGATAGGCTAGTCTCTTGCTGTTACATTTCCAATTACTATGTTCATCTTCCAGTTTTCTTTCTATGCCCAAAATGATCACATGGAAAGGAATTTGGGACTAGCAGAAAGTGGACTGAGATTCAAAGAGGAAATGCCAAATAATGTACCCTTTCTAATTTGCATAATGCAAATATTTGAAAAGTGGGGGAAATACTAAATTAGCAGGAGGTTTACTGGAGGAGTGCAAGATAATGTTAGACTGCAAACAGTGACAATGAACTATAACTTAGAGACGCTGAGAGTAACACATTGTTAAGTAAGGATTACTTGGGTAATTAAAAGCAACTTAGTTACCTAGTTTTTAAAATCTTATGCCTCCTAGAGTTTCAGGCAGCCTCTTCATGTTTTGACTGCCTGGATGGGATACTTGGATCCTGTATTTTAGAACAGAAAAACCTACTCATAACAGTAAAGTTATGTGACTTGATTTCCCACTTCATCAAACTTGTGCTTTTTATGAGCCATGTGTAAGCAATTCAGAGGCTGCAGCTCATCTGTGATGGGCAACTAATGAACAGAACACACAAGGATGTAGCTGCTTTGCATTAGGGGCATTGAGCATCAGCTCAATGACATGAGAATTTAAAATCAGGCCATACACACCAGCAAGCTTAAAGGTGATGGGAGCTGGTGTAATGTAACTGTTCTTATTGACCTGTTTGTTTTGACACGTACAGATAATTTCCATTGAATGCTTTCCATTTAGATTTGATCTTGTTGGGCCCCCTTCAAGTGATAGGGTGTAAGGTGTGGTGAGCTACACTGGTCGCGGGGAAAAGTGTAAGGCTCAGAGTATGGGCAGGCAAGTGAGTTACCCAAAGAGGCTAAGGTATGCTGGCTGTTCAGTGAGTACATGTGTTTTCTGTAGTTTGTTCCTCTCCCACTGAGAGACCCATTACTTGTATGTGCCACAGGGCAAATAAACACGTGCAGGCTTCTAGCACAGAGTGCTTGACCCTGCGAGTTCACTGCCTGACTCACTTCACGGTCCTTTACACAGCACAACTGAATTGACCCCACAGGGCCTGGTCTTCCATCCAGTTATGTAGACTTTGCAGCTGAATTTGATCCGCTTTGACTAGGCTTGCACCCAAGTACTGAAGCGGGAATTGGAGTCTGACGCAGTGTCTACATGACAGACTTCTGTGCAGCTCTGCTTGTGCAGGGTGTGAAGAAAGGTCATTTCTGCCTGGCCTTGCGGCACCAACAGAAACCTCTGGAGCTCTAGCAGTGTACCTTATTTTATTCAGGTTTACAGTAGCTTTTTAAAATAAATTTAAACAAAACTACAAGAAGTTCTCTTAGCTGTATTACAAATGAGTAGTCTTCCTATGCTAGTAAAGTACTTCTAATGAACACAGAGCAAAAATTTTAAGGTATACTTTAAAAAAATTGCAAGTGGATTTGTATTACATGACTTACCTGTGAGTCAAGAATTGAGCTTGACCCAACACATTGTTCCCATCCTCTGTTCTTATGATGTTATTTTACTGCAAGCTTAATTCCACACTGGTTAATGAATTGGAGTACGTCAAAGGTAATTTTAGGTTAATGCACGGGGATTGAACTACATAATATTGCATAGCCTTTGTGTAGCAGTCTGAATAGAAGCCTGTTAAGTGCTCTAAAACGTGGTGCATCCCTAGATGCTGTAAACTGAGTGAGGTTGAAAATGCGGTGGACAGCTCTTAAAATGAGAATTCTGAGCACTTCTTTATTTAGCCTAGAAATGGAACTGTCACAGCCCTTTTTCATGCTGTTGGACCAACCACTGGTGTTTCTGCAAAGCCTTTATATGAGGATCTTGTCTTTTACAAAAACAACTTTTGTTATTGCTACTTGGAAACACAGAAAACTGAGTTACAGCAAGGTACCGTGACCTCAGTCCTATCTGTAGAATGTAATTTTAATTCTGGATTAAAATATCCCAAATTCAGATGTTTCCATCCAGATCTGAACTCATCACTGCATTGGGTTTGCATAGCAAGGTTTTGGTCGTGGGGGGGCTACAGGGGTGGCTTCTTCAGACACCAAAGTTAGTGAAGGAGGAGGGGGAGGAGGTGCTCCAGGCACTGGAGCAGAGATTCCCCTGCAGCTCCTGGTGAAGACCATGGTGAGGCAGGCTGTCCCTGAAGCCCATGGAGGTTAACGGTGGAGCAGATATCCACCTGCAGCCCGTGGAGGTTAATGGTGGAGCAGATATCCACCTGCAGCCCACGGAGGCCCACGGTGGAGCAGATATCCACCTGCAGCCCATAGAGGGTCCCACACCAGAGCAGGTGGATGCCTGAAGGAGGCTCTGACCCCATGGGAAGCCCATGCTGGAGCAGGCTCCTGGCAGGACCTGTGGCCCCATGGAGAGAGGAGCCCAGGCTGGAGCAGGTTTGCTGGCAGGGCTTGTGACCCCACGGGGGACCCACGCTGGAGCAGTCTGTTCCTGAAGGACTGCACCCCGTGGAAGGGACCCACACTGGAGCGGTTCATGAAGAACTGCAGCCCGTGGGAAGGACTCGCGCTGGAGCAGCTCGTGGAGGACTGTCTCCATGGGAGGGACCCCGCGCTGGAGCAGGGGAGGAGTGCGAGGAGTCCTGCCCTGAGGAGGAAGGAGCGGCAGAGACAAGGAGTGATGAACTGACCGCAACCTCCATTCCCCATCCCCTGCGCTGCTGGGGGGAGGAGGTGGAGAAATGGGAGTGAAGTTGAGCCTGGGAAGAAAGGAGAGGTGGGGGAAGGTGGGTTTTTAGTTTTTATTTCTCATTATCCTACTCTGATTTGATTGGCAATAAATTAAGCTGATTTCCCCAAGTCAAGTCTTTTTGCCCCTGATGGTAATTGGTGAGTGATCTCTTGCTGTCCTTATCTCGACCCAGGAGCCTTTTGTTATGTTTTCTCTCCCCTGTCCAGCTGAGGAGGGCAGTGACAGAGCAGCTTTGGTGGGCACCTGGTCTCCAGCCAGGGTCAACCCACCACAGTCACAAAGTCCAGCATCAGTTGCTCACCTCAGACCATCTTTCAGTTCACTGATACTCTACACTTCAGGGCACACAGTGTGCATAATGCTGTTCTCAAGGCAGTCTCATTCCCTTGTTCTCTCTCATGCACACAGTTGAAACGGAAGACAGAAAAAAAGAGCAGAAAACAAGGACTTCCTGCATTCTTGCATTTCTTTTTTTCCCAGACTGATTTGTGCTTCTAGGCAGACTGTGAATATTCAGCTCACACAGTACAGCCAAAGCAGAGCCTACACCCAGCAGTCTCTTGAAAATGAAGATAATATGCTCTATACAAGTCTGTACTTCACAGTCTGTTCCCTGAACCAGCTCATGTGGCCTGAATAACTCAAAGGCCTGCAGTTTCCACATTTCAGCTGCATCCCAGTGGCAGCTGCATTTTACTGGATAAAAAGTTCTTGGGTATTTCAGCTGAAGTTTGCAAAGAACTTTATGGGGAAAAAATGATGCAGAAATGTATTTGTGAATTAATAATAGGTTTGTTTACTGATTTCTAACTGACCTGAATCTCTCCGTGTTTCCTGAATCCATCTTAGCACTAAATTGGTTTGAATAAAACCCCATTTTTACTAACCCACTCTTGTCTGTGTCAGTAATCCAGTGTTACAAGCTTAGCTCCTTATACAGCCTTTACATGAACATGAAGTGTGAGGCAGGAAAAACCTTTAGATGGCCAGAGCAGCTGCTAACAAGACATTGCAAACAGGCAGTGAAGTCCCCATGGTCCCAGACAAGGATGAACACAATTGCTCTGAATGATGCAGTGCTGTTGGATATGTTTACAAGAGTTCAGGCTAATGAGCTGTGTGTTAACATTTGATTAATTGTCACTGGTCATGAGGTAGCCGAGTACGGCATCAGAGGAGCGGTATGAACGCTAGGGACAGAAGCATGAACAGTGCCTACCCACTCCTTTCCCTTAGAGAGGGACACCATGTGCCCGAGCCACTCTGAGTCAGATGCTGTCATTTATTCCACCTGAAGATCTGGCCCGTGTGGAACCCCGTAACCTCTGCTATGATACAGTTGTGTTGTGTGCCTCCCCCCGCAAATAGTGACCTGCTCTCAAGGTTTCATTAGTCCACCACCTCCGCAGTTCAGGCATTCTTCCCATTTTATACAACAGAAGGATTAAACCATTTATCTCTTGATTATCAGACATGAGTTCAACACAACAAAGTTTGAGTTAAAAATGCAAAACCAAGGACAAGTGCAGTAGCAGTGTGAAATAAAAATGGTGGAAATGTCCAGAATGGCTATAGATCAGATAATAGCTTGTTTTTTTACAGGAAATAGTACTGCATCCACTTCAAGTCCAGGGTACAGGTCTGTAGTAAGCAATAAAGGAGCAATATGATATTCTAGCCCAGACACTAGATATGAAACATAGGTTTCCGCCTTAATTTGAGTGTGCGCTCTTCCTGGAAGTTGTCACTATGTGCAGTTCTGGTCTGACCCCTTTTTCTTTTTTTTTTTTTTTTGCATGTTTGTTTCTCCCTAATACCCACTGTGTGCAATAATAGTGTCTTCTGCTGCAGATTAGTCATGCCAGAGCGAGCTATGGAGCTTGCCTACCTGTTTCCAGAGGTCTGTCATGTATACATACCCTGGGCAGCTATATCCCAACCCCTTCATTCTTCTTTGTTTTTCAAAGAAATAGAATTGTTTTTCGTCAACGGTTAAAAAAATGGTTATCACCCAGTTGAAAGATGGAAGCTCTAAGCTAACAGGAAGAACGAAGAGGCATCATGTGACAGGAGAGTGCTGTGAATTCTATATATGCTGGCCTTGTTCTTGATGATCTTCAGGGGCAAAAAGTGAAGTATACCCACTGGAAGTGATCTGTCCAGAAATGTGATATTTTTCTCTCTTTCTAACTTTTGCTTTCTCAGTGAGGATTTCTTTGTGTGGGAGACCTCCCGCATGCTTGGGGTTTGGGCTGGCCACTGCACAGGCTCCCAACTTGCAGAAAAGCAGCTAGGTATGCGAGTCCACCTATTTTCCTACTGCACCTCCCTGACTGACAGAACAGAGAGAGGACAGAGGAAAGCTCTATCTGCGAAGTGTTCCATCTTATCATCCTCGCCTGGCTGCCTTACCTTGGGCAGTCCGGAGACCACAGAAGTATTCGCAGAAGTGGCCTAACTTGCCTACGCATTTCTCCTTCCTTCCGAGGCGAGGGCTCTGAAGAGCTGCTCCTGGCGCATCGCGCCGCAGGGATCAGGACCGTGCGTGCCCAGCGGGGCCACGGAGGAGAACGGGCACGGGGAGAACCTTGGCAGACCCCCTTAGGAGGAGGCTCTGGCCTCGAAGTAGCTGACCGTGGAGGCAGCCAGGGAAACGGCCGCGCGGGGCCAACGCCACGGGCCCCCGTGCCCGTCCCACGGTGGTACCCGCTGCGCCCAGCCCGGGGACGCGGCCGGCCGGGAGCGGCGGGGCGCTGCTGCCCTCTGCCGCGGCCGCCCGGCAGTGCGCCGGCGGGGGACGCGCGGGGCGAGGGCGGGCGGCGCGGGCGGGCCTGCGCCCGCGGCGGGGGCTTGAAGGCGCCTGTGTGAGGGCTGGGCTTCCTCCGGCGCGGGTTCGGGCCTGCAGTGAAACAGGTGCGAATACAACCTGCGTGCCCGCGGCCTGCTGCCGTCAGGCTGCCTGGTGTGCCTCTCACTACAAGAGAGACCTTGAGGTGCTGGAGCGAGTCCAGAGAAGGGCAACGAAGCTGGGGAAGGGTCTGGAGCACAAGGCTGATGGGGAGCGGCTGAGGGAACTGGGGTTGTGTAGCCTGGAGAAAAGGAGGCTGAGGGGAGACCTTATCGCTCTCTACAACTGCCTGAAAGGAGGGTGTAGAGAGGTGGGGGTCGGTCTCTTCTCCCAAGTAACAAGTGATAGGACGAGAGGAAATGGCCTCAAGTTGTGCCAGGGGAGGTTTAGACTGGATATGAGGAAATTTTACTTCACTGAAAGGGTTGTCAAGCATTGGAACAGGCTGCCCAGGGAAGTGGTTGAGTCGCCATCCATCCCTGGAGGTATTTAAAAGATGTTTGGATGAGGTGTTTAGGGACATGGTATAGCGGTGGACTTGGTAGTGTTAGGTTTATGGTTGGACTTGATGATCTTAAAGGTCTTTTCCAACCTGTGTGATTCTGTGATTTCATGATTCTGTGCAGCGCACACCTGTATGGCTGCGCTCCTGGGTTGATGACCGGGCACATCCCCGATTCACCTTGTGGAAGTACACATCCGCTGGCCGCATGGATGCTACCGGCTCATTACGGGTGTGAATTGCTGGGTCTGCAATATCAAAGGGGCCCTCGGGTTTGTTATATATTTTAGGAGCAAGCATAGAACTTGTTCTGCCCAAACACCAGCGGGTGTGCACGTCAAGCCAACAGCACAGCCTTTGTATGCTGCTCCAAGGCTTGGCTTTCTCATGTGTATCATGGCACCCGAGGACCACGCACTCGCTGGCGATGCCTCTGCAGCACTGGTACCGTGGGCTCCTCAGCCAGCAGCTACTGCGTGGTGGTACCTGTGATCCAGGCTGTCAGCTCCCGCAGGGCGAAACCCCCGGGCGGCGGGGGCAGGAGGGCAAGAGGAGCAGTGGGATGGCAGGGCCCAGCGAGGCAGTGGGGAGCTGTGCCCCATGCCGCCCTCGGCACTGGGCCAGCCCTCGCCCCCTGCCCCCCGCCCCCGTGTGTGCAGGGGAGCCCCGGGAGAGGAGAGCCGGTGGGTGCTCCCGTGCGCAGCGCTCCAGGACGGCCAGAGACTTGGAGCAATGCTGGACTGGGCATGGGATAATGAAGTAGGCTCCTTTGTCAGCCCAGTTGCAGTGAGATGATGGCAGCAGGAGGTGGCACTGCTGGGTAAAAAAAGTAGATTTCACATGGTCAGGTTATGCTCACACGCTTCTTGCAGCAGCTATGCCTCACCAAGGGGAAGAAAAATGTTCAGGGTTTAATTCTAGTTCTCTGAAGACCGCTGGGAATCGACAGCAATCCATTCAGGAGACAAGGCAATCCACAGGCATACACAGCAAGGTGTAGTTCGCATCAGCTCTGGGGCCCAGACATGTTCCCTGCCGGGAGCTGTGATGCTGAGCATTACGCTGGACTGGGCCCCCGTCCTCTGAGCCTCAAACTCCCTATAGCTGGAAATTTGGGAAACACTCTCCCCCTACCTTGGCAGGTGTCATGCAGTTCAGTTAATAGTGGATGCATCAGCATGGGAAGTGTTATATCACGCTAACTATTCTACACTGATTTTTGTAGAGTTTGGACTTGACTGAATGAAAGGCCTTTGAAAAATGAGGTCATCCTGAAAGAGTGAGAAATGCATGAGATTTGCTGCAGTGTTATAGACAGAAACAGGGCTAGTCAGCAGGGTGCTAGGTGCCCAGGGAGGCAAACAGCAGATTTGCAGATGACACAAAACTGTGAGGAATGGCTGATATCCCAGAGGGTCATGCTGCCATCGAGAGGGACCATGTCAGGCTGGAAAAATGGGCTGCCAAGAACTTCATGAAGTTCAGAGTCCTGTCCCCGGGGAGGAACAACCCCACGCACCAATACATGCTGGGGACCACCCAGCTGGAAAGCAGCTTGGCAGAAAAGAACCTGGGGGTCCTGGTGGACACCAAGTTGAACAGGAGCCAGCAACATCCCCTTGCCGCAATGAAGGCTAATGGTATCCTGGCCTGCATGAGGCAAAGCGTTGCCAGCAGGTCGAGGGAGGGGATCCTTCCCCTCTGCTCGGCACTGGTGAGGCCACACCTGGAGTGCTGTGTCCAGCCTGGGCTCCCCAGTACAACAGAGGCATGGACATACTGGAGAGAGTCCAACAAAGGGCCACGAAGACAATGAAAGGACGGGAACATCTCTCCTGTGAGGAAAGGCTGAGCGAGCTGGGACTGTTCAGCCTGGAGAAGAGAAGGCTCAGGGAGGATCTCATCAGTGTGTATAAATACCTGAAGGGAGGCTGCAAAGAAGATGGAGCCAGGCTCTTCTCAGTGGTGCCCAGTGCCAGGACCACAGGCAATGGGCACAAACTGAAACACAGGAGGTTCCCTCAAACACCAGGAAACACTTTTTCACCCTGTGGGTGACTGAGCACTGGCACAGGTTGCCCAGGGAGGTTGTGGAGTCTCCATCCTTGGCAATATTCAAAAGCCGCGTGGACATGGTCCTGGGCAGCTGGCTCTAGGTGTTCCTGCCTGAGCAGGGGTTGGCCCAGATGACCTCCAGAGGTCCCTTCCAGCCTCAGCCATTCTGTATTCTGTGAAACACACCTTTCACAGTTTTAGGTACAGAAAGAGTCTGATACTGCTGAGTGCTGAGATCTTTCTGCTTCAACAAGAAGTGCTAAAACTCAGCACCTACAGAACCAGACCTAAAAAAAAAAAGGTTCATTCAGACCACAAATGCATTTGCCCTGGTCAGCTGAGAGTCTTGGCTGTTGCCAGCCTGTGCTATACACATTTTGGCCTGGGTCAGGCTCTGAGTGGGAGGGGGAATGACTTTCCATGAAAGCTGCGGTGGTGTTGATTCCTGAGCTGAGCACTGAAGGGCTGAAGAACCCCAGCAAGGTGCTGAAATGACAAGGAGCTGAGAGAGTTCAGCACAACCGGGTTCAGGTGCTCAGTAGCAGAAAGTCACTTGGCAGGGTCCTTGCCTTCGCTACTGTGTAATGCTTGAACAAATGTAAACAGTTTACAAAGCAAGAAAATAACGTCTCATTTGTAAGCCAAAGTGAATAATAAAAGGAGAGTCTGTCCCAGAGATACTGCATTTGGTCTTCTCTGGCAAATGCCACAGAACATCAACAATTTGGAATTAGCACATTTCTCTCCTGGTTCCCCTGCTATGGTCTGGGACAGGATGCCAGGGGAGGGGGAATGGTGGGCGTAGCACAGGAGCTGTTCTGCTGGTGAAACAGAGACTGGTAACTAGACCCAGCCACTGAAAAGAAAAAGGGAGACAAATTTTAGGCCCTACCAAAAATCTTCTGTTTTATCTTTCATCCTAAGAGTGCTTTTCCAAATTCTGCACCCAATGGTGACAGGTTCTCAAAAGCTCTTTCTTTTTATCCCTATCTTATCTTGGCCAGGCACTGATTTGCCCGGTTCCAGATGAGCTGCCATCTAATCAGTGTTGCATGTAATTTCCTCCCACAATATTACCTCCTTCTTCCAGGAGGTAAGAAGGAAGATACTGTAGTCCACACCCTGCTGTGAAAAAAAACTGATGTAGATGCAGAGTAGCTTGCTTTCTTGTCATATACGTTGAACAGAGCCTTTCACACTTAAAGAATCACACCCAAGCCGTTTAACCAGATTCATGCAGGAGCCACTACAAGTTGTTCAGAAGCACAGCGCTCTCTGGGGCTGAAGCGGCAGTCAGAGAAAGGGCTCATGGTATTCTGTAAAACAGTATGAGGCACAATGAGTTTTAGCCTAGCTGCTCGAGCCTAACTTCTAATCTTACAGCAATGCCATCATTTCATTAATGTGTAGAAGTAGCAGGTAAGATCTTTGTTTTATGGTCTTAGTGTGAATTAACGTACCAGCCCTATCTCAGTTTGAGGCAGATCAACCTGAATTGGAAAATGTGGTGCTGGCAAATTTGGATCTACCAGACTTGTTATATTGCACTATGCTGAAAATGATGGCAATGCCGTAGCTGTATTATTTGCAGGTCGGCTGTCCTTGCCATGTGGGTAGCCACAGCAATAAAGAGTGGAGGTGGCTGTAGGACAGAGGAGGGTCACCTGTGTACATTGTTCATGGTCTCAGTCATTAGCTGAAAAAGTCCTGTTACATTTAGCAGCTTCCACACTACATGCAGAGATTGTGCTAAGGGAAAAAGTACTAAGGGAAAAAGTACAGCACAAACATTAATTATGCTCAATTGCCTTTTTTCAAACTGAACAGAGCAGATAGCAACTAAGCTGGGGATTCCCATTTGAGCAGGCTCCTTTATCTTCTGCCACTTGCTTGCAGGTACAAGGAATTCACCAAGGAGAAGTCTGGGAAGACAGACCTGCCAAGGTGCCAGCATTGCCTCCCTAATGCCAGTCTGCATACCTGCCATTGCTCCAGAAGACTGAAAAACAAGGTGATGAGATAGTAATATCGCAAGAATGCAATAATGCAGAAATGAACTGTCCTCCTTATTCTGTGGGGCCAATAGTGATTTGAGCCTAATAGTCCATTGGTTTATTGTTGTAATTCCATTGAAGCCAGAGAAACACACCAGCAGAGAAAGTAGCCCAGTAACTTATTGCTCTGTCGACATCATCTAATGGAAAGGACACAGAATAACTTTCTTGAAAAATTCCACAAGTTTTCTCAAGTACTTAGCTGGTTGTTTGAAATCCTCTCTGCTTCTTTAGTGAACGGCAAGTGGATGATACTTTGCACATCCATGAGCCACAGGCATCAGTGTTTGTGAAAGGCTCAAACTTTCCTTCAGCTCAACATCACATGTTTTAATATAGCATCTCCATCTGCAGAGGAGGTTGATCATATTTGTCTAGCTCAAGAGCAATGATATGAGGCTGGCTTGCTTGGAAATGCCACATGGAAAAGGCTACATTTTTATTACTATTTGCATTAATTACTTTTCTTTTATTAACTTCCTTGGCTGGATTGGAGCACTTACAAGAGACAGAGCACTTCGCAAATGAAAGTACGTTATTTTTCATCTCATATTATTGCATTACACCATTATCTAGAGAGTAAAGTGCACCCTTCAAGTTATAACAAGCTGTAATTTCATTGAAGGCTCCCTAGGATTTCTGGGCCACAAAAGCAAAGCTGCAGCAATTTAGTCACAGGAGCCAGAAAATCAAATTACAACCCCTTTAATACCCAAGTGGGGATATGCTATTGCTCTGATATACCCCAGGTTGGATTAAGTGTTTCTGATAGGCTGGAACTGGATGGATTCTACCTTTTAAGGACATTTCAAGCCATAGTAACCATTCAGAACCAACCTTGGCATCACTGTCCTTTCCTGCTCCTTTGACACAGAGGTCAGAGCCAAGAGTCTGTTTGGCAATGAAAGGTGTGTTTTTTCCTGCTCCTTGGGAGGCTGTGCTCTACTTTGTAAGCCATGAGGAACAAAAGTGAAGAAGTACCTAGAGAAAATATTTTCTGCAACTGAAGGTAGCTGCTGACTTCAAGACCTATGGAAGCAAGCCACTTGCTGGCAGAGTTTATGGGAAGTCTGTTTGCTTACAACACAGTGAAAGAATCTCATTGCTCTACAATGAACACTTCACATTTTGCAGCACTCCTCTTCCACTAGCTTTCTTGCTAGTGTTGTAGCTGGGCGCATCTCGCTCTCACTATGGTCTGTGGATGACTTGTGTGTACTGATGGGTGTGGGATGCAATGCTCAGCTCAGTCGGAAACACAGAAGTGTTATGATACCTGGAGCTTGATTTGAACTCATTGCTGAAACATAAGCAGCTGGCTCACTGGTACAGTAATATGGCATGGCTCTCTCTGCATATCAGCATTAGAATAATTTCTGGTCTGGGGTTTTGTACATTGTTTATACATGTACCTGGGACTAAGTAAGCCCCTGATCAGGAACCACTCTTGGAGAATTTCAAAGCAAAGCACTGTTACCATTCTTGGACTTCTGGGATTTAGCCTGAAAAGATTCCCATTGAAGCACTTTACTTCCTGCTGATTCTTGGCCCTAAAGTCACTCTAGCCTTTTGTGATTTGGAAGTTTTAATAAAAATGACTCCATTGTGTTGGCCCTGGAGGAAAGGGGGGCCCAAGAAAGCTGGTTAATATTCAAGGATCACCTCCTCCAAGCTCAAGAGTGTTCCATCCCAATGAATATGAAGTCAAGCAAAAATGCCAGGAGGCCTGCGTGGATGAACAAAGAGCTCCTAGCCAAACTCAAACACAAAAAGGAAGCATACAGAGAGGTTGGAAGCAAGGACAGGTAACCTGAGAGGAATACAGAAACATTGTCTGAGCATCCAGGAATGAAGTTAGGAAAGCTAAAGCCCAAATGGAATTGAATCTGGCCGGGGATGTCAAAGACAACAAGAAGGACTTCTCTAAGTACATAGGAGACAAAAGGAAGACTAGGGAAAATGTGGGCCTATTGCTCAATGAGACTGGGTCCTGGTTACACAGGACCTGGAAAAGGCTCAAGTACTGTATGCCTGATTGCCTCAGTCTTTACTAGCAAGACCGACCTTCAGGAATCCCAGGTCCCTGAGACCAGGTGGAAAGGCTGGAGCAAGGAAGATGTACCCTTGGTGGAAGACAATCAGGTCAGGGAATACTTAAGCAAACTGGACCATAAGTCCATGGGCCCTGATGGGATGCACCCAGGAGTGCTAAGTGAGCTGGCAGATGTCATTGTAAGGCCGCTCTCGATAATCTTTGATCGATCATGGTGACTGAGAGTAGTGCCCGCAGGCTGGAGGAAAGCAAATGTCACTCTTATCTTCAAGAAGGGCAAGGAGAAGGAGGGCTCAGGCAATTACAGGCTGGTCAGCCTCACCTTGATCCCTGGCAATGTGATGGAGCAGCTAATCCTGGAAACCATTTTCAGGCACAATAAGGACAAGAAAATCATCAGGAGTAGTCAGCATGGCTTCCTCAAGGGGAATTCATGTTTGACTGCCTTGATAAACTTGTACAATGAAACGACTGGCCTGGTAGATGAGGGGAGAGCAGTGGATATTGTCTCCCTGGACTTCAGTAAGGCCTTTGACACTGTCTTCCATAAGATCCTCATAGACACACTGTAGATGTATGGGCTGGGTAAGCAGTCAGTGATGTGGATTTAAAACTGACTGAATGGCCAGGCCCGGAGGGTGGTGATCAGCGTCACGAAGTCTAGTTGGAGGCCAGTAACTAGCAGTGTACCCTAGGTGTCGATACTGGGTCCAGTCCCGTTTAACATCTGCATTAATGATCTGGATGATCTCCATCCCTGGAGATATTAAAAAATCCTCTGGACCTGGTCCTGAACAGCTGGCTCTAGGTGGTCCTGCTTGAGCAGGGGGTTGGACCAGATGACGTCCAGAGGTCCCTTCCAATCCCAACCGTTCTGTGATTCTGTGTTGTTAAGGAAATTTCTTTAATTCCAGCCACAGGCTTTTGAGAAAAGCAAGCTTTACATTTTACCCCTCTTAAATTCCTTCCAGTGGTGATTGTTTTATTAGGGCACTTCCTGTTTTAACTTCCATCTCTGTTATGCTGCAGCTCGCAAGACTTTCCTTCTGTTGTAAAGCAACATGATTTCACTGGGCTTTTGTTTAACAGATGCCTTGCAGGCTTTTTTAATGACACTAACTGGGACTTTGTTTATCATGTGGGTATCACACGCCTCCTAGATGTTAGCCATTGCTAAACACAAGAGGGGAAATAGGATGTGAATCTTTTAAGCTAATATTTTCCAGTAAAGATACCTCTTTGATCTTCAATTACTTTACCACGCATACAGAACATTTTTAAGAAGTCTAATTATTTTTTGATTCCTTCAGCTTCTTCAAACTTCTGTAACCCTTTCTAAGTGAGCAGTCCGAGTGTTGCAGTTTCTGTCTTGGCAAAACTACCACCCAGTATGGAAAGAGTCCCCAGATTTCTCATGCAGAGACTGAGACGGAAAATCAGCCATAACAACCACCTCCTCTGCATCAGCCCAGCACATAACAGAGCAGGCAGGATACAGAGCACTTTCTGGGAGGTCCTAGAATTTTGTGGAGCAAATTCTTAGTTACGTCCATCAGTAGACAGTTTTCCATCTCCCTCAAGTTACTTCTGTTGAAGTAAAGAGTGAAAGGCTCAACTGGTATCTGTAAAATACTTTGGCTTCATGCTTTGCCAGCATAAGTGTCTCCAAAAGCTGCAAAGGCAAGGTAAACTGTGAAGGGTTCAGCTGGGTTTTGGCTGGTGAAAGTGAATACTGAAGGGAGTCTGCAGAAGGATGCAGCACTCATTTCATCCTGTCTCCTAGGAGAGACGCTCATCCCTTGTCCAGCCTCTTTTTTTTTTTCTCTCCAAGGGAGGGTCTTCCCATTAGGCAGTCTTTGCTTCAGAAATCCAGCCTCTGCCTTGGTAATTTACAGGTAATAAATCTAAGAGGTAGTGAAGAAGCCATAATTATGCACCATAGGGTGTGCATACAGCACATGCTATCAGGATTTATGAGCCAGAGTGTTTGCAGACCTTAAATGTCACGTAAGTCCCACCCAATTCAGGGGAGATGCCTTTTTTGGCTCCCCTCTCCGCAGTGCCTTCTACACATGCAAAGCCACATGGAAATCAAGCTTCATTTACAGCATTTGTAGCATGCCCTGCAATCTCTGGAGCATGAAAAACAAGATGTTGCCCAGCTATGCTCCATTCTTTACTGCAGGATTTTCCGCTTCATTGAGAAGAAGTTTCAAGGCAAGTAGTGTTTCTTCTGCTCCGTGCCTTTTCCCCACATGTGGCATTACAGCATTATCACTACTGTGCCTGTTCTCAGCACAGGCCCTCCATGGGAGGGCAAGGCAATAGAGGCTCAGTGGACCTCTATGGGGGAAAATGTGTCCCACACAATATATTAACTGGCCCAAACACAGGGGTGTTTCCCAGCGTCACCTCACTAATGCCGTCAGTTCCCCAGCAGCACAGCCTGCTGCATGGCGGGGATGCACTGTGTCAGGTGCTGGAGCATGGGCTCTCCCCAAACTCCTCACAGGTGAACAACCCATCTCTAATTCTTTTTCCTCCTTGGTCCCAATTTTGTTACATATGTAGCCAAATTTGGTGTTTCTGACACTGTTACATCAGTAATTTTGGCCTGATAAGATATTATTGATACAGTTACCTAGATGAAGGTGGTCTTGCATCCCATCTCCCTTCTGACCCTACGGTCCATGCTGGTTATATTTAATTTCCATTATATGCTTTTTGGACAGAATTATCTTACTTTAGCCTTGATACCCCTACCTACTACTAATTAAACACAGTCTGCATACCAGAGAAATGACATAACCCAGTTAGTGCTCACACCATACTTCCGCCCTTGCACAGTTTTCATTGCACCTCTGGTTCCCATCAGAAGTCTTAGCTAGCTTTGAAGCCTAATATTCTAGTGGACGCTCTTGCTGACAATAGCATTGAGAAGTGATCACTCATAAACTGGCTGGCATTATTGATTTGGTCCCGCAGTTTCAAAGCGATGTAGTAGTTTTGGTTACTTAACCCATGGTGCCATAACAAGCCTTTGTGTTAGAAAATTCTGTAAACCAGTTCCTAAAGGCTGTTTTATATTGCAAACCCCAAAACAGAGCCATCCAGAATCCCTAATAGCATTTGAAATTATAAGCCACAAAGAATCCAGATAAGCACATGAACTAACGTGATCCTTGTTGCAGTGTACCTGACGTTTCATCCTTGAAAGCAAAGAAAACTCCCCTCCCTGAAACTTGAGTTGCATGGGTATGAATTAGAGGTATAAATACTAGCTGCTAAATTCAATCCCAATCAGTTTGAATCCAGTTTGCCCATAGCATTTGGTATCTGACATGTTAGACAAGTTTACTCTGTGGGTTCAAAGTCCACATCTGACATAGAGTCCTAACTTCCTGGTGGTCTTTCCTAGGATTCAGTACTGCCCTAAACACTGATCTGAGATGACTCAGTCTCTATTGGAATTGGTATTTGGGTCTTGCTGTGTCACATCTTCCAGTGGATTAGTCTCAGAGAACTTTATCTCCTATATTATCCTGTCTTTCCAGATTTACCCGATTAACAGGTGTCATTTTGTCATGAAAGCACTGACATCACATGTGTATTTGTGAAAATCCTCTTAGCGAACTCCTGACCCCCATCCTGCTTTCTGTACTTCCAAGTTGATGTCCTGTTTTCAGCTGAGCCCTGCAGGCTAACTCTTTTTTTTCCCTTCCCCTTTTTTTAATAGTGAGCTTTGCAGCTCAGCACTTTTTATTCCTGCCATGATAGCAAAAGCAATGTTGTTATGTCTGCTGACATTTTTGTCAGAGCATGCCAAGGAAGGTTAAAAGATATGCCAAAGCAGCTGCCATTGTATTTGCAAGCAAGGCTCAATGGTCTGCTTTATTTCTTATTTTCAAAGAACAGATACAGTTTCTTCCTGCTCTTGGGCAACTGCTGGTGTGGCTAGAATTTGTCAGAGAACAATAACTTATTCAACCTGAACAGCTTTAAAATTATTCTCCTGTCTTTCAGTATGCATTACCTCATTGCATATTTCAAATGTACATGCCTAATTTTGTGCTTGTGTACATGAGTTACTTGAATTATTCTTTATGCGTGCAATATTATGCATGAAACTACATTCACTGCATGCATAAAAGAGGTTTGTGCCTATGCAACTGTACATACCCATTGCCGTATGACCCTCTAGAGCACAGACACTGGTCTGTGACCAGTTACCTGTCTAATAGCAGAGAAGAAAGATTGCTGAATCCAGTAGGCAAAGTCCAATGGCAGTAATAGCAGGTAAATCAGAGAAAAAGAACATACTTGCCAATTTTCAGGGCCTTTTTCTTACCTGTAAGCAACAGAGACTTTGACTTTCTTTCTCATGTGAAAGATGATAGGAATTCAAGCCACAAGTGTTTCCTCCTGCCATTTGGACAAGGCACTGAGTCTGACTTGACTCACAGGGAAGTGTCAGCTGCTCAGTCATCCAGCATCTATTTTCCTAGACACCTCCAGTCCAAGTACTACTGCTTTCCTTGCTCAGCCTAGCAAACCTGAGCATAGTCTGGCTGTGAAAGAGAAGCTGGTGAAGTCATTAGGAGGTTATTTATTTTCTGAAGATACCTACCTGTGTCTTTCTTACTTTTTTTTTCAGTGTTTTTCAGTGGCAGCTACCAAACAAGAGAATAAGGGAGGAAAGAGGGAGAAAGAGGAACTCAGATATTGTGGTGTCAGCCAAGTAAAAATTTTGGGATGATTGCACTACTTACTACAACAGAGTAGTAGTGGTAGAGAAGAGTAGAGTAGTGTGTGGTCAAACCCTGTGGGAAGAAACCTCATAGCCCAGCCCCATCTGTCATCATATCAGTTGCAGTTTTTTTCCCAGGGCCATCTCCCTGGACTTTTATCATCCTCCAGCTGATGGTGCACCTTTTTCTTAACCAAGAGAGCAGCCTAGACTTACAGGCTGTGTCCTTTAGCATCTCTTTCCATTTACAACCTCTAGTGCTGTTCAGATCTTACAGTTTTGGCCAATGCTCATTTATTTATTTTTTCCTCCTGTGTTTTTGGCAAGGCCCTGCTCACATAAGTGGCTGTGATGCTATTCCAGTGTGTGATTGAAATTGCATGCTTTAGTGTATAAATCAGCTGGATGAGGAAGAAAATGTGTACAGAGAGATTTCTTCTGTGGCACTATCATATGATAGGCATATGAAATGAGAGTGTGACAGAGCGAGAGCACATCTTCCAGAGCTTTAGATCTCAGCCCATTAGGATGGCAAAGTGCTCATGCTCATGCTTCAGCAGAGGGTTACAGTAAATTCTGTGTTTCAACAATCAAATTTCATTGAATCATAGAATGGTTTGGGTTGGAAGGGACCCTTAAAGATCATCTAAGTCCAACCCCCCTGCCATGGGCAAAGACATCTTTCAGTAGATCAGGTTGCTCAAAGCCCCTTCCAGCCTGACCTCTAAAACTTCCAATGATGGGGCATCCACAACTTCTCTGGGAAACCTGTTCCAGTGTCTCACCACCCTCATAGTAAGAAATTTCTTTTACCCTTACTAGAAAAAAATTGACTTTCCCTACACAAAATTTCCTATTAGTCATCTCTGTGTGAGCAGGGTAGGCCTTCAGTGGACTGATTAAAGCACACGAGCTTTTGTACTGTGTAGCACCCAAGGAAGTAGTGTGGCTAACATTTACATATAGTCCTACGGACTAGTGACTATGGGAACTGTGTAGGAAGAGAAGCTCTGGCACTTGGCCCATGAGCACACACTGCCAGAAGGAAGATGCTGGGAGCTGGGGTGCACCCACACAAGGCTTAGGCAGCTGACGGGCAGCTGTTTTACAACTCCCATCACCCATGGGGCATGTGACATCAGGATCTTCTCTGGGCCCTGGTCCAACTTGTCTGTGAGCCACTTGAGGCTGCAAGGACAGATGGTAGCAGACTAAATGGGGCATACTCTACTGAGCTCACCCATACTGCAGGGGATGTGGTCTAAGCTTTGAGCTCCTGGGGTCAGTCACTCTACAAATCTGGGAGTTAAACAACTTGAAAACTTTCTTGTCTAACACTGAAGCCAGAAGGTTCATTGCAAGTGGTGGCCAAACAGGCCCATGCTCAGCCTACGTTGAACTGCCTGTCATCCAAACCCTGTAAAGTAACCCCTTGCAAAACATTGGAAATGGTTTGTGAACCATTAAAAGGAAAATCCTTTTTTCTCCTCTCTTTGTGCGGTATCATTCTGAACCCTGTCCCCAGACATCTGTTGGTACATGTCAAAGTAACAATTCCCTCATTGTGAGAGCACAAAACTGAACTACATCACATAGATATTGGGAGACATCTGTAATGTAGCCATCTCTTCTGACACTCTGCATGAAGGAATGAAATTGCCACGTGAATGTAAAGGGAATCAGATTCAGGAGGACGGCAGTCACAAAACAAACTCATGGTTGTTGCTATAAGGCCTCCCTGAGAGCTGATGCAGAATTAAAAGGTACATTTTTTCCAGGTCAGATCAGCAAAGATTTTTCACCATTCTAACCAGAACTGCCCTCCTGAGCTTGTGTTTCTCTCTGTAACAAACTCCCAGGGTAGCTCATGTCCTTTATTCACCATTTCTGGCAGTATAGCTGATGCCTGCTGGTGCTTCTGAAATGGTATCCCAGCAGTCAGGCAGGGTTAGTTTCTATAGTGACTGGAGATTAAAGAACTAAGCTTTAATCTGAATGTAATTTATCAGTCCATTACATTCAATTCACCTGGTTATTTCACATCCGTCTTCAGTCTGCTACTTGGTTTCTTCCCAGCAACTCCCTATTGAAAGAGCAAAAATTATACAAGGACAGGACCAAAAAAAAAAAAACATCTGGAGGCACAGTGGTTCATATCTGCAAGGCTGGGGACTCTCATCTTACTGAAGGGCCTGGCTAACAAACCAAGGGTGGCATCATAAGAACTGACCAGGGTAGTGTAAGTAATGCTTTGAGGAAGGCATAGAAAGGTAAATTGAATCAGTCCACAAGCTGGTTTTTTTTCCCCGCAGGAACCAAAATCAATAGAAGCACAGAGACCCTCCCCAGTTTCAGCCCCATGCAAGCTATTTGCTCTGGTATTTTAGCCCGGCTTTCATCCTCCTACATTCTATTTAGACCCAGTCTGTCACAGGACTTTCCTGTGCAAATGAGCATTAAGAGCTGTGCTGAATGCCACCAGCTCAGAAAAATAACTGCTGTGCTTATTTTGCATTCACTTTGCACTAGCACAAGCCACTGTGTTGGACAGAGACCAGTGAGGCCCAAAATGTTTTCTCCTGTGTGAGGAGTGAACTGATTTTAAGTTGGCACATTGATCACCTGAAACTCTAGAGCTCTATTACAGTGATAGCTCAGATAAGTGTCCAAAACAGAAGTCTCTGTAATAAGTGTTGGCTCTTGTCCACAGGTACATGTAGGTCTACAGATCTGGATTGTGCACGTCCAAAGACATTGTGCTCTCTGGCTTTCAAAGATACTGAGCCCCTTTGGCTTCAGTTGTTCTGAAAAAACAGAGAAGATGCTACAAAGCTATGCCATAAAAGCCATTCCCTGAATATCTATTCGTAGATTTGCAATGTTCCTCTCTTTGAATTAATGAATATAAAATATTTTTTGAAAATGAATTACACAATACAAGATCAAATATGTAGAAATATATTGCAGAAAGTCCTATTAGAAAGTATATAAAGAAGGAATATAATTAATAAGCTAAAACATCAATACCCAGTACCTGCAGAGAGAGATAATTGTACTCTAATTACTTCCTTGGCTACCACAGATTTCCTGTGAACTTTTGAATCTGATATTCTTAATCATGTTGTAGTTATTAGACTTTTGTGTTTAAAGCCAAATTTAATGTCAGCTGGAGATCTAACACTAACAATTTGTTACTTACTTGGATATTTGTTATTAATAAATAAGAAAAAATTGAATTAATAAATATTTTTAATATAAATGCCACCATGTATGCTGTTTCTTTACATTGTATATGCTGTGAAGTTAGCCATTGAAATTCAGCCAGTCAGGTTCACTTGCTGCTTTTGGTCAATCTCACTTTCTGTTCTCATGTGCTGACACAAGATCCCAGCACTTGGTTATTCAGCTTTGAAAAGGAGGAGCAGTGAAAAATGGTTTAAAAAGAAATTTTAAAAGATCTCTTACTAGTTCTGCAAAATGTTTTTTTTAGGAGATAAGGGAAGGAACAAAGTTCCTGTCAGCTTTAAATAAACCGTCCTCATTTCCTAGATCCTGCAAATCATGCAATGCCCAGCCAGACCTTAGAGGACCAAGTGTTTATGAAAAGGTGTAAGGCTTATTTGACTACTGAAGCATCAGAGAAGGAAGGCGGTAAGGAGGGAGAGGCTCTTGACAGATGATAACATCCATCACACTCCTCAGCGGAGCTCTGACTATGTCAGTGGTGCATATTCGCTCTAGTAGGCAAAGATTCACCATCTCTTATTTCCTGCCTTTAGGTTTTCTTGGCATGTCAGGATCCATGTCCTCTCTGCACACCCTGTGACTGTAACTTCAAGTGGCAGTGCTTGAATTCAGCGTGCTCTTGCCTTCCCTGTACACCCCAACGTGTCATAGCCAGGCTCTGCTCTAGCTTCAGGACACACTAGAGTGTGACCTGGGAGAAGGACGGGGGGAGAAGAGAAAAGATAGCTGGGGGCGGTGAGGAAAGGATTTGAGTGAGAAAGATGTTGGCTGGTGTTCATTAATTCTTGAGCTTTATGTGAAAAAATGTAAGAAGTAATGAGCACCACTGGTTTGAAATAAAAGTCAAGTTGTGTAAATTCCAACTTTTTTTGTGGCTAAATACATTAATTGCATCAGACAAATACAGATCAAGGCAAATTTTTCATCAAATCAGCTTCCGGAAAGGGTGCAGCCTTCTAAAAATACACAAGCACAGTCACCCTAGATAACATCACTGTTCAGATGAAGAGAGATGGTCAGGTCAACCAAAGGAGTGTCTCTGAGGTCCTGGTCTTTGGTGTCTTCTCAGAGCACTTCATCTAACTCACTGTCAGATGAACATGATGGTGGAAAACCAGAAGCAGCTGATCAAGGAGTCCTTCTGAAACAGGTACAATACAGTTGGACTATTCTGTAAGTTTCTGTATGGTCATCACAGCCCTAAGTACTATTCCATATGGCAAACTAGAGGTCACAAACCGATTTGCAGCCCGATGCCATCTATGAGTCCTTGCTAGAGCATATTGTTACATAGAGAACCTTGGTGACTGCCGCCCATCACGGACTTCAAATGGGAGTTGAGAGACCCGTGCTGTCAGGATTGAAGGAGCAACGCAACACCTGTGCTGAGATAGCTGGGGCCATAGAAGTTACTGCTCAAGGCAAACAGCCACGCAGTGGAGCTCAGACATGGCAAAGCTGTTCCGTATGCGGCCTCTCTCTGGCAACGGCTGCAAAAGCAGGGCCTGCAGGGCTCAGGGGTAAGTTGCGTGTATGGGAGAAGGAAAGAGAGTAAAAAAATACACGTTTCAGAAAGGTGCTAGGAGAGGAGGGGGCCGAAAGGCCTGTTGTCTACAGTTCTGGCAGCTGGGAAGATGCTTAGAAATCACGACGAATACAACTGTTTATTTGCGCCATGGCGATCATTAACACAGGACCGTGCGCACTGCTCTGCGGCCAGCCAGTACGTGCCTGTGTCCAGTAACAAACCCCCGGAGCGGTGGAGCGGCCGGCCCAGGCAGGCTGCCCCGGGGCCCCGGAGCCTTCCCGGAGGCTGGGACCGGTGGAAGGGACTCCCGCCGCCGCGGGTCCTGCCAAGTGGCACAGAAGTAACCTCGGTATTTCCCCGGGAAAGGGCTCAGTGAGTGGCTACCACGGGGCTGCCCACGGCAGAACGTGGGCCGCGGCCTGTTCGCGAACGGGCGCCTCGCTGCAGGCCGCAGGCGGGCCGCGCCGCTCCGCGCCGGCAGGGGTCCGGGCCGGGCAGGGCGGGCCTCGCCACCACTCGCAGAGCCGGGCCACCAGAGAGGGACGGGGGGGCGGACGGCGGCCACAGACCGGCGGCCACCGACCAACGCGCCGGCCCGGCCCGCACGTGACCGCCGGCCTCTACCGCCCGGGGGCGGAGCACCGTTGGGGGCGTGGCTTGGAGGCGCAGGGAGGTGTCGGGAATGGGCGTGATCGCTCGCCCCGCCCCGCCCCCGCTGGTGACGTCACCGCGTGCGCCCTGCCCCGCCCCTCGAGGCTGCGCGCTGACGTCGCGCGCGGCCGGGGCGAGCGGGGTGGCGGCGCGCGCGGGGATGGAGCAGCCGCCGGCGGCGCACTCGGGGCGCCTGCGCTCGGCCGGTGAGTGACCGCGCGGCGCGGGGGCCGGCCCGGGGCAGGCTGAGGGCGCCCCTTCCAGACCCCCGCGGGCCGGGCGGGGGCTGAGGGGGTCCCCGCGGGCCGGGCCGGGCCGGGCCGGGCGCGGCGGCTCCGGCTGCGCCCATCGCGGGCGGCCTCACCCGCTTCCAGACCTGTTGTTCGGCCGCGCTTTCCCGCCCCGCCCCCGCCCTGTTTTTCTGTGGCCGATTCGGAGCCCCCCGGGGAGGGGCCGCGGCCCAGCCGCCTCGGGGCCACCCGCCCCGGTCACCCCGTTCCGGCCCGTCGGGGCTCGCGGGCCTGGTTGCCGGGACCGGCGGGGGAGGGGGTGGCGCGGCGGGCCGGGGGCGCAGGTGCACCCCGGCGGGGGTGGCCGCCTCCCGCGGCGCGGGCGGAGGGCGGGAGCGCCGCCTTCTCGCCAGCGCCGGGGCCGGCGCCCGCCGCCGACCTGCGCGGAGGCGCTGCCTGAGCCGGCGGAAGGCGTGAAGCCCTCGCGGCCGCCCCGCGCCTCCCGGGGGGCGGTGGGGCCCGGTGCGTGCCTGCAGAAATGTCTGCGAAGGCGCTGCCGGTGCGTGGGTTCTTTGTTTTGGAGGAGTCGGCTGCGCCTGACCTTACTGCTTTTTAAGGTAGTTAAAGTTTGGGTGTGTTCTTCGCCTATTCCTCCCCGCTTTAGCTGTCTTTTATGAGATAATTACGGCACTAATTATTTCATTGTGCTGACATGTAAGTGAGATCAAATTTTGCCGTTCTAAAAACGGGTTTTCAGAGACAGGCCTTTAAACCAGAGAATTTCAGATGTAAAGTAGTGGCTTCTGAGCTTTACAAGTACCAAAAGTCATGAGGCTTAGGACCGAAACTATCTGTCAGCTTAACTTGCGTGTACAGCTGCTGGCATCGATGATACCAGAAATACCCAGTATGCGTTAGCAGCGAACACTGTGGCCAACAAAGCATGTATAGTGGGTTGAGGCATCACTTTCACTGCAAGATTCCATCAGCAAGGAAACTTAAGGAGGCTTCGTGCTGGGCAGAAGGTGTAAAGGTATGAACTGAAGGTATAAAGATCTGAGTGGAAGTGTAGAGGAGGGGGAGAGTAATGTAACTACCACTGCATTGGAGACGGTGTCCGTTGGCCACAAACCGCAAAACCAAATGTTTCTGCAAGGTGGAAGCCCTTAGTAACACACCTCTGAAGTAGTAATGCCCTGAACCTGAGCCAGTGCAAGAGGGTCCTCCTGAGTCTGGGGAGCAAGCAGTGCTGTCCTTGCTGCTCACTGCTGGTCCTGTCCTAAGCAGGATTAACATGTTGCAGATAGCTTCGTCTTTAGTCAACAGGACGATGCTCCTCTCAGGGTAGATTCTTTTTCTGTCTGGAAATGTCTGGAGGTGAGGAAAGGCAGGTGTACTAGCCAGGAGGATTGTTCCCCTCTTGGTGTGGGGGGACCTTCTCCCCTCTCTTGTCTGGGGACAGTGGGGCCCCCCAGCTTGCAGAATTTGCACTGCTCAGTGACCGCCGCAGCCTCACAGGGTTCCTGTGCCAAATGGACAAGTTTATTGGAGCTTTGTGTCCACTGTGTCCAGTTCAGCTACCTGATAAACCCACTCCACCAATCTGGAAGTAATTCAAAATATGGAAGCAAATTGAAGATGGAGGGAGATCTACGTTGTGTAGATTTTGCGTTAGAAATAAATTGGGACTTCAGGCTTTCATGCCATTTAAAAAAAAAAAGTTTTTTGCCATTCAAAAGTTTGGGGTTCCTCCCCCCCATGTACCACATAAAAGTTGCTGGGTTTTGTTTTTTAAGCGGGTCTCTGGCATGGTTTGGGCTCTCATGTCTTATTTAATCATAGCTAAAGATCCAATAATTAAAAGCTGCATCTAATTCAGATACGAAATAGAAATCATTGGAAGGCTACAGTGTTTTTCTGTGTGCTTAAAGAGGTACTTCCTTTAGGAAATGGGTTATATCTAGCAAGTCAGCTCCTGTTCTTGTCCGGTGAATGGTTTGGTGTCTGTAAGCTGCTGGCATTTGTATTGAGCGGGCTGCTGCAGCTTGCACTGGAGTTAGGCAAACCTTGTATTATTATCTCGTCTGGTTTTTCAGAGAATTGTTTTTGAACCGTTCAAAATTAATTGGCGTGATAATATCTTGGGCTGGGTTTCTAGGAATTTTTGCTTAGAGGTCTGGGGGAGGAGCCTTTTCTCCCCGCTCACTGCTCCAGTGTGTTTTCCCAATGTGGTGTGTTCTCCTCAGCTGGTTTCATAGCTGTTGTCTTCTAATGAAAGCTGGGTTTTGGGAACCGGAATCACTGAATTTAAGCTATTGCTCAGGCGAGCTGGTTGAGTGGCTTCCCCTTGATGGACCTGAAGTCTCCTCACCTCTGCAATATGGCTGGTGGTTCTCCTGTATGTCTGTCCTCTAAGGCATTGTGAAAGCTGATTAGTGCAGTGTGCTTGGATACTGCTTGACGATCACAGAGAAGATAGTACCCTCTTGATGAGGATATGAGTTTCTTTAGAACTAATAGGGGACTCACATTAACTCTCTAGGGTGAGAGAGAGGGTAGTATTTCAGTATGAACAGTGAGACTTGTTCAAGTGGTTTGTGGGCAACCGGCTCTAGGTGGTCCTGCTTGAGCAGGGGTTGGACCAGATGACCTCCAGAGGTCCCTGCCAACCTCAACCGGTCTGTGATTCTGTGAACTTGGCGCAATGTTTAATAGTAGATAAAGCGGCATCTTTGGAAAAAGTGAAGATACGTGAGTGAAACACAATGTGAAGGTGGCAGGCTAGACCTGATTTATCAGCACTGGTCTGCTATGATTTAAACACTTAAATTAAAATTCTTAAAACCCCTAACCAGTCGAGACACTGGATGTTGTCACAGCACAGTGAGCTGATTCTTTAAGCTTGAATATAAGCTCCGAATTCTTAAAATTGTTCCTCTGGCCAAGCATGTTAAAATGGTCACAGAAGGAAAAGGAAAGAAGAAGGAAACAAGTGATTGTATGGAGTTAAATGTCGTTCTTGCAAAATGAAATGTCTTCATATTTTCAGAAGCATTTTATGATAATGCAAAACTAGCTGACCTTTTTTATTTGTAAAGAAGAATCCTACTGTTGTACCAGAAGTAAAAAACTTGGTTTTTCAAAAAATAATAACACTGGACAGCTTTGATTTGGAACCTAGATCTGCTATACTATGTGAAATGTGAACACAGAATAGAAGGTCTCTGCCCCAAAGAGTTTACGTTTTATTAACTTAATCCAAATTAGATAAGCTCAGAAGTACACCAACACTCCTAAATGTTTATGCTGTGTAGGAACTCCCCTAGTATGTACCTTATATGCATGCTGTGTTGGACTTCCATCACTTGCTGTGTTGGTCCTCGTTTTGGACAGCAGCTTGATTCTTTAGTCTGGCACTGGTCACGCAAGCATTCCTGTATGAAAATACGCAGTGAACACCGAAGCATCTAATGAGCTGGGAAGTTTTGTCTGAAACAAGGCACTCTGCAGTTTGGCGTCGTGTTGTGTGCTCTGTTATGATCAAACATTATCTGAATGCTTAGGGAATTTTCCTCCTTGAAATAATGTATTAGGTTAAAGTACTCGGAATATGAGGTAACTTCAGAGGCTGCTTCTGATTTTAAATACGTCAAAGCTAGCAGAAACCCAATATTTCAATTAAGAGTTAATTCTTTTCTCTGAAGGAGACTCTGAATCTATGGTGCTGTTTTGTTGCTTATCAGATATTAATGGTGTTTCTTACCATGCTTGTTAATTTTGGCAGGTCTTTCTCCTCTACAAAGAAGCTCTGTTGCCAAGATTTACTCTGAAAATTACCTACACTACTGACTGCAGCTGTCTGCAAATGTAGAAGCCGATAAATCGTATCTCCTTCCCTCCCCTGACTTTCCTGTTTCCTGTGGAATTTATACTTCTAAGTATTTTTAAAATTAGACCTCTGTTGAAGACATTTGGATTACAACTGTGAGCATATCTATGCAAAGAGATGAGCTAGCCTGAGCAATTTTGAGGTATGTATGTCTATTACAACTTATAACAAATGGAAAGAAAAGGCCGTCTGATCCTAGGGCGAAGAGAACTCTAGGCATACATTTTCTATCTTCAGATTGATCTGTACCATTATTCGTGGTTTTAGCAATGGAATATACATATGCAGAGTGAGACTGTATGAGCACCAGAATATCCAGCTGGCATTGTGTGGAGGGTGACCTTGTTTGAACCTGCTGTAGGAATATTCAAAAGGTTCCTTTCAGAAGAGCTTGTGTTGTATGACCTGAGCCTTCACTGCTCACATACTCAGTTCTTAAATGCCACCAAGGTTGGCAGAGATTTTCATCTTCCAAGCTTTGACAGACATTAAGTAGTCATTGAAATGCACCTCGGAGGCAATGGTGGTTTCTCTATTTGGTTAGATAAAGTGTTCAGATTAAGTTAGAAGATATCTGCCTGGAATTGGAAAGCGTCTTCAATGAAGGCTAGAAAAGAAGTAGGTCATGCTTGCTTTTCTATGCACAGGTCATAGCGCAGTGGTCTCTTTGCTCACAGAAAGCAGCAGTCTCGTAGGGCAATCTGCCTGTAATGTACAAGGCTAGCAGAGCTGGGTGGGCTTTGCTGTGTGGCTGTGCAGCTTTGTCCCACCCAGGTAACAGAAGATGGAGAACCTTAGCTGTTTAAGAAGTGCAGGAATTCACCAGCTTGCACAGCTGTATTTTACCTTAAGGCTTTTAGCTGTACTTTCATATTGAATGCTAAACCTGGAATGAGGAAGTCAGCTAACTTCCTCTGTATGGGCTTAGAAGAGGCTGGTGTGCACTGATAACATCTGTTGACTCTCCTTTCATAAACTACATGGACATGGTTATCTCTTCTGTGACGTAGGTGTTCATGCTAACACTCCAGGGCAGTGGCAGTCTTATCAATTAATGTGGGTTACAGCGAAGGGTAGCCAAACACATCTGTCTTCTAGAAGAGACTGATTATTCGTTAGTCTTTTTCTTTTTTCCAAAAATGAAAACTAATATGCTGAAAGTAGACACCTGACTGAATCATTCAGTATGCTACATTGCTGTACGGTATGTATTTAGCAGACACACTTTTCTGAAGAGCTTTTATTCCTGAGCTCCAATGATTCAGGCTGAGACGATACTGGAGGGACACAGATCTAACCTACCTACCTGTCTGGCTTAATAGCATGATGTTATTCCTATAACAGGAAGGCAAAATGGACTGTGTCTGCAATGCTAGTGTAAACTGTAATTGGCAGTGAAGTGCTGTGGTTGAGAAGAGGATCCTTATCTGTACTACAGTTATTTCTCCTGTCCATTCCCCTACAAGCAAAGCTAGGATCAAGGGGTGGTAGCTTGGTAAATTTCTCTGTTACGAGTGGGCAGAACTTAGTGCGGGAAACTTTAAACTGTTCCTCAGTCTAACCTGGGCGTTGTTATTAGGCTGTGGTAGTATACTAAAATAGCATTGGGCAGAAAAGTATTTTTGTTTCCTGTGAACTGCTTTCATGAAAACTGGAGAAATGCACCAGAGCTTCAGTAGTGAAATGGTTTGCTGAGCTGCCCATTACGATCTTAGTGCGTTTTAGATAGTGTACCAGGACTTGGATTCTGTAACCCAACTAGGTGCCTTTTTTCAGCTGTATATAAATAAGTTATGGTCTCTGTAATTTAATCAATTAAAATCAGTATGCATTTCCCAAAAAAGCTGCTGTTCTTTGAAAATTGAACAATTCCTGCAGTAGCTCTGAAAACCTGTAAGAATATGTAGATTCCATAGGTCCCTGACTGTATATCCCTAAGCAAGGTATTAATCTTTATTTTATCTGTAAGATGAGGTTGATCTACCTTTGTAAAACATTCCGTTTCATGAAAAGCATCATTTAAGTGTTGTTTCCAATAACCGCAGTTTCATTATTCAAACTCATGTGACTAAAAATGAATACTAATGTGTGGAGTGGCAAAGAATTTGAGTATAAGGTAAAGTTTTCTTTTGATATAAAGAATGGTCTGAAAGGTGAAACTGTGTACATTGGAGAATGTTGCCCTAAAACTGCCCTACAAGGTGTCTAAAAAGTTTCAAAGAATGTTAAAGGGTGCTGAGGTGTTGAGATGGATGGTAGTGCCATTGATTCAACTTGTGTGATAGGTTATGATAAGTTTTCAGACACCTACTTAGAGTTTCTTCAGGTATAAATTTGGCAAACCAGTATTTTTCAGATTTCTGTGAGCTGGTTGGTCTCTAACAAATTCCTTAGTGGCCTGTCTTTGTCCTGGAGTTGTTGGCTGTTATTTTCCTGGAAGCTAGTTGCCATGGTGATTATCCTGTTAGCAAATAAATGTGTGTTTCATGATGTCCAGGTATACTAGTTTGGAGCAAAAAGACTGTAGTCTTTCCTGGGATTGATGGAAGTACTACACCCATAGAGGCTCAGTGTTTGTAAATCACTGCCTGTGGGAGAGCTCTGAACAAGCATCTTAAGCTTTAGTGGGTCGTAGCAGTAAGGTGTAATATCACTTGTTTGTAAGGAGCAGTGCGTGTGTGTTACCATGAGTCTGAGGCTGAGCAATGATTGAAATTGGAGAAATGAGAAAACAGCGACCCTTGGTCAGGATCTGTTGTGACTGAACTTACCTGATTCAGGCCAGTAATGGTTGACTGACTAGTAAGGTGAAAGCGTTGTTGGTGGGAAACAGTCCCTTCAAGGTGTGTGGTGCTGTGATCCTTCGCCATGTCAGCTTTCAGTTGGTATAACCTCTAGCTCTGGTATTCAGCATTCCTATTTGTGTTGCACCGCTGTTTATTTTCAGCTCCGTAAAGCCGGGGCAATGAGATGTGGTCCCAGCTGAACCTGCCTGTGCCAGTGCTGTGGCATGGGAGCTGCAGCTTGCTGCGAAACCCATGCACATTTGTCTCCTCTTACTCCTCCAGAAGTAGGTCTCAAAAGTGGGATATGCCTGTGTCGTTGCTAGGGGAAAGCCCAGGTTGATGTGGCTCAGTGGCCATTGATTAACATTAAATTATTTGCTGGGGAAGAACATGAACTGGACATGTGAGCCTTTTCATAATGGGAAGAGCTTGGTTAGTTTGCATTGAATACCTATGAGAAGTTTGACTGCTTGATCTGCAGAGCGTCCTAGAATAGAGAATTGAGGGCTTGTCGCGTGTGGTGGGGAAGGGGAGGCTGTAACAGCTACTGCTTGCTGGTCTGCAGAGCAGTTTCCATGCTGGTCACACTTTTGCTGCGGGTGTTGGTTTTCAGACAGTTTGTTGTGCTGAAAGAGTAAGTTTTGGTTCTGGTTTACCAAAGCCCTTTAAATGCTTCAGGTGCAATTCCAATTTGTGGGAGAAGAAAAAAATCCAAAGTGGTTTTTGGTTTAGTGTTGGTTTAACTCCTTGATGAGTGTCTCAAATTTTCATCTCTAAAAAGAGTCTGCTCTAGTTGAGACAGTCTAAGAAAACAACTTTTTTTTTAAAAAGCAAAATTTATGCGTGTGTGTCAGATGACACTCCCAAAGTCACTTGAGTTTTTAGGATCAGCTCGGATTTAACCCCGGTGCCCAAAAGATGCCAGTTCTAACTACTAAACTCTACTAGCTCCATGAACTCCTCTGGCTTCCTAAAGAAACGTGCCCACTGAGGGTTCTTTTGTTTTGGCATCTGTAACTTGCTGGGAATGCATCCATTTTCACGGTGCATTCCAGTAACTGCTGACTTCAGTCTTCCTCTGCTGAAAACAGGCTCCCTCTACTCTTCTCTGAGTGTGCTTTGTGTGTTCTCTAGTAAGCTTGCCCAAGGAAACCTTCAAATATTAACATAAACAGCAAATCCAACAAATTCCTGTTTAGAGAACAGTCAGGTATGTTTTTTGGTTGCTGCTAAAATGTGTTAAGAAATTGTTCTAACTTTTTTCCTGACTCCCCCTGCTCTGGTTCCTAAGCTAGTTTTTATTTTAAAAATTTAGATCACTTTAAAGAGCAGAGTTAGGGAATTGAGCAGACAACTAGCAGAACAGAGGGGATGGCAACCTGCAGTGGAGAATGACAAAGGGAGCAACAACCTTTTTGCTTGTTGGCTGCTGCCAGTTTGGGCTCATCTGTGCTCTAAGTTACCCTTCCTCTGTAAATAGTTTAAAAAGAAACTCCAGGTAATAGGGTACTTCTAGCTCATTAAGGGACAAGCATTTTTAGTTGTGATGACACAGTTAATACTTGTCCTTACGGTTTAGTGATAAAACCTCACAACTGTGGATATTCAGGTATACAAGGAAATATTTTCATTCATTTTGCAGAATTGTAAGCTTTTAATGAAGTATGCTTTTTATCCAGGAAGTAAAGTCTTTCTTCAGCATTTTTTAGATGGTTTTGCTGAAATAAAAGGTCAGACCCCAAACTTTCACCCAAAGGGAGACCAATAACCTATAATCCAATGACTTTAGCCACTTCTCATTATTTTTGTGTGTGTTTTTGTGGAGATAACAGTAAATCAGCTGAAGGCTGTCCAGAGTTGAGTGTGAAGCTGTACCAACAGTGAATTTTGGCCTGGTCTCCTCAGGTAGTCTCTGCTGATCACAAAATAAAACAATACAGTTGCACAGAGAATTGCTATAGGCACTAACGGTTGTGAAACTTAAAGGAGGATCTTTACCCCTTTAAATTGGCACTTTAAAAAAAAAAAAGCTTATGTTTTAGCAAACTCCAGAAACTGGCAGTGACCCACTATTGCTGACCCACCTTTTTTGTGCAAGGTTATAAAGGAAGTGCTAGAATAGCATGGGTTTGCGGTTCTGTGGTCATGTTGTATGAAACTTACAAAAGATAAGCACGTGTTTCAAAAAGAAAAGAACTGTCACTATCTGTAACTTTGTTCAGTTGCTTTGAGGATGGCAGCTCTCCTGACATCTGAGCCTCCGCTCTTTATTCATGAGAAAGTCCAGCAGGTGAATGTGATCGGTGTAGGAGCTGTAGCCTCACTTACTCCCTCATTAGAAGACAACCACCAATCATTTGAACACTCCTAGTTCAATGTTAGCTTCTTACTAGCTCTTGCAGATAATGGTAAAAGACAGGGTTATTATTGAATGGTGCCATTCTTGGGCTGGCAGAGTGATTTCATCTGCTCGTTGGTGGGTAATATAATTAGACTGTTCCAATACCTAGGCTAGTCTATATAGTTCTCTGTAACACAGCAGTTCATAGTGTGGTTATAACACACATGTCTATACATTAAGCAGAACTAAAAAAACCTACTTGATTTCAAAGACCACCACAGAAACTCAGTACTGTCTTACATCCTGGGAAGTGTATTTTTGTCCTGTTAGAAAAGATAAAAGGGAATAGTTGGTTGGAGTGATGTTTCTCCATTTGGAGTAGTTCCCCAGATAGGGATCTGTGTTACTGATGAGATGGCATAATAAAACTCATGATTTGGGGGCATCCTTGTATTACAGTGTTTTTTTTTTTTTTCCTCATGTACTCATGTTGATTCACTGCCTGAGATGTTTTGTCTCCGTGCTTTGTATCAGGATTGTGACTGAGTATAGCTGTTGGTCCTGTTATCCCTGACTGGATGATCTCACGAATGGATACCTGCAGTGTTCAGTGAGGCTGTGCTTTAAAATAGCAGTTGATGTGGCTGTCTTACGGAACAATGTTCTCTACTCCATGCCTTTGGCGCTTAATGTAATGATGTGCCATCAGGTTCTGCTGATTTGTAATGCCTCAAGTAGCACTCTAAAAGAAATCTGTAAAATGTCCTGTAGCAAGGATCGTAGTAAATTGCAGCTGAACTTCTGCATGTCTTTTGGTGGCAGTGGAGAGTAATTGATAGGTATTTACCGACAATTTGGTGTGAAAAATTGTATTTACTGAAAATGGGACTTCCTGAACAAATTTGGTCTTAAGTGGGTTTGATCTTAAGTTTCAAAACAACTTATTTCAGAACAGAAATGCCGGAAAAAGGAACCTATTGTGCAATAAAGGCAAAGATTACTTATTTGTCTTGTGACCAGATGCAATACTGGTGTGAAAAAGATGTGCATTTTTTATTCTGATGGATGAAAGTTTGTTTCTTGGGTTTTGGAATTGGAGTTACTAATTTAAAAAAAAAATTCGTTGGAATTCCTGTAAATAGCTGGTATCATGACCTTTCAATACCCATCATGTAGCTGCATCTGTGCTGCTCAAATTATCTTTGTTCTTCATCTTTTTTTGTTGAGGGTGTCACTACAGAAATATTTATTGTTTGCCACCAGTGCAGCGCCTTTAAAATTCTGGTGTAGGTATGGCTCTCTTACAATGGCAGTTGCTAAGGAAGAGCCAACCTGAGATCACACTACTTAGCTGCAAAACTGCCATCTAACGTCTCCAGAGACCTTGGAGGAGGCAAAGGTGGTAAAGAAAGCAAAGTTTAAAGCCACAACATCTAAAGGGAGGCTGACATTTCAAAATCTGCAACTGCCCATGCTTGGGAGAGAAATCGAGACTGTGGTGAGCAGGCTGGCTCCTTCCTGCTAGTTCCAGATTTAGGAATTTTCTGGCCCCAGTGTGTGAGAGCTACTTTGAATCTTCATTACCTTCTTTTTTTCCTCTTTTCAGTTTTACCTTTTTTAATCAGTTGGGGAGATGTTCACCTATAAAGGTGTTCAAATACTTGTGACTATTAATGTTTAATTAAAGTCCATCTGGAAAAAGTGATGGAAGGAAAGCTTCCTGAGATTTAAAGCTGAAACAATGTAGGAAATGTTAATCTCAATCTTCTGAAAGTTCTAAGAAATTAATTGATAACTGAACTATAAAGGGAAGTCATTAAAGTTTGGCTTGGGAAATGCTTAATATGATTGGGAATAGGCGAGAATATGGGCAGCTTGCAATAAAAATGTAAATCATGGGGAAACTTAGAAAGTGAACCACAACTACATAATGAAACATAACCTTATTTTGTCTTCATGTTCAAATGCTCATCAGTTCAATCTTGGGAAGCATTCACTTAAGTAAACCTCAGACATTTTATGGTTAAATGGGCAGACTAATAAGGATTTCTAAGGGTTAAATTATTCTAGCTGTGGAAAAAATTAATTCCTATTCTCTAAGAAAAGTCACTGATGGATTTCTTCTAGATGATAACTGTTTTTCCTTAAATTGCCCCTAAAACTATACTTTTGATAACTTCTAAAATTAGGAAGACATCAAGATACGCAGTTCAAGAAAAGAACTGCTGGCTTTCTTGGTGAGGAACATGGGTTCAGCCTCTTTGGGAGATGTTGATCACTCTTTGGGAGTGATCGATGTTGCCTCTCCGGACCTACTGCAGTAAATTTCTGCCCCTCACTGGGGCCTGTAAAGCAGAATGTTCTCTGGAGCTTTAGGTCCTTTGAGCTTGCTACCCATTTGTGTTTATTGGTATAATTTTCTCAATCTCCAGGACATGGTGAAAAGCCCAGGTAAATAATAGGTGAGGAACAGGTATAGCAGGTTCTAGACCAAAGATGTCAGAATTAGTAACAGACTTCTCTATTCTAAGAGCTCTTCAATTACATAACAGCCATAGCTATGTATTGATGATTTAAAAACAAACAAACAAAACCAAACAATTTGGTAATTGAATTTGAGTAGTGGGAAAAGTCTCTAAAGATACAAAACTCTTGCATATTAATCAGTTACATGTAAAAATTTCATTAAAATCCTTTGTGTGAACTGTTTCATTCTGTATCTCTAATATGAGAGGGTAATCTGAAATGATAGCCTGGTAGAAATGGTTATCTAAGACTGGGTAATTAGAGTGGTGGAAGGGCTGGGTGTTTTACAGAAAAAACCTGTAGCTGTTTGGCCTGGTCAGTTAAATATGGCTTTTGAAAAGTATCTGGTGATTGCTTTCTTCATCTTGGTCTTTAACTGGGAAGATGAGCCTTCAAGTATCCCAGGTCCCTGTGACAGTGGGAGGGTCCAGAGCAAGAAAGACTCCTCCTTGGTGAAGGAAGACCAGGTTAGGAAACACTTAAAACAAGTTCATGGGCATAAGCAAGTCCATGATACCTGATGGGATGCACCCATGAGCACTGAGGGAGCTGGTTGATGTCATTGCAAGGCCACTCGCTTATCTTGGAAAGGCTGTGGTGATCAGGGAAGGTGCCTGAGGACTGGAAGACAGCAAGTGCCACATCTGTCTTCTGGAAGGAATCTTTTAAGAAAGAGGGTCCAGAGAACTGTGGATGTGTCAGCTTACCTCCATCTCAGGGAAGGCGATGGAACAAATAATACTGGAAACCATTTCCAAGCATGTTAAGGACAAGGAGGTGACTGGGAGTAGTCAGCATGGCTTTAGGAAGGGGAGATCACGCCTGACCAGCCTGATAGCCTTCTATGAAAAGATGACTGGATGGTGGATATGGGGAAGGCAGTGAATGTTGTTCACTTTGACTTGAGTGAGGCTTTTAACACATTCCTCCACAGCATCCTCATGGACAAACAGGAAGTACGGGTTAGATATGTGGACACTGAGGTGGATGGGAAATAGTTCAGCCAGTTTCCCATCCACCTCAGTGTCCATATATCTAGCCTGTACTTCCTCAGTTTGTCTATGAGGTTTGTGGTGAGAGCAGCGTGAAGTCCTGGTGGAGGCCAGTCACTAGTGGAGTACCCCAGGGGTTGATACTGGGTCGAATCCTGTTTAATCTCTTCATTAATGGCCTAGATGATGGGGCCAGGTGCACTGTGAGCAAGTTCACAGATGATACAAGATGACAAGTTGATACACCAGATGACTGTGCTGCCATTCAGAGGTACCTGGATAGGCTTGAGAAATAGGCAGACAGGAACCTAATGAAGTTCAACAAAGGGAAATGCGAAGTCCTGCACCTGGGGAGGAACCACCCCATGTAGCATGTGGTACACCCTATATGGGCCACCCTGTATGCCTGTATACATGCTGGGACCCCAACCAGCTGGAAAGCAGGTCTGCAGAAAGCAACCTGGGAGTTCTGGTGGACACCCAAGTTGAACAACGGTTCTGTAAGGAGCCCTTAACATGGGTCTTGCTTGGTTTTGGCTCTGGTTATAAGCCTGCATCTCCTCAGTGGTAGGTAAACTTCAGCCTTATTTCAAACAAATCTGCTCCCTTTTTGTGCTGCTTTGTGTAAAGATTTTGTAGATTTTTTTTCATGTGGACTCTGCCATGAATGTGGGAGGAAACATTCTGATTTTGGCTGAGGCTTTAAATGTATGACTGCTTGATTCCCATTGGCAAGCAAGTCGTCAAGCCCAATTTCTTTATACCAAAATCACCGAGTTAACTACTGTCTTTCTGCAGTTGGATGTGGAGGTGGATGTTGAAGAGCTAGAGTATTTGTGTGTGTGGCTGCTTAGCTGTGCTGTGTTTGTGCAATTTGTGTGTGTTCTCTCTAAAAGGGCATAATTAGATCTATTAGAAGAAAAGGACCATAGATGGGCATCAGTATTTTTATTGCTCAAGTCCAAAAAGTGTAGGCCTTCACTCCTTTTAAAAGCCTTCTCAAGACTAGTCAGCTAAAGTTGAATCTGACCTTGCAGCAAAATATTCATTATGTCTGTGCCAAGAACGGTGATTAAAAGTAAACGTGGAACATTGATTATACTTCTGGTATATCAAATTGCACTAAAAGGCTCCCATATTAGTTCATAAGCAATAAAATAAACCTCAGCCTGCTTGGGATGCACATGTTGATGTTCAGTGAACAAAGGAGGGAAGTCACAATTCCCGTGTGGTAACAGTTGTATCCACAGCTAACAAGGACTCTGTTTCCAAATGCATGCTCTTGTGCTGTAATGGGGAGCTGCGGCTACCCTGGGTTCCTTCCTCAGCACTAGAGAAGAAGCCTGGCAGCATGCCTGTGTACTTCAGGACAGGTACTTATGACTCTGCTTGGACTGCCTTCCGGAGGCACAAGGGCTAGTTTGCCACTATTTCTACCTGGCAGGGTACATACATACTCAGTTATATAGTTCCTTGTCTCAAGCTGTGCTTGAGTTACCTGATTCTTGGGGAACTGGCTAAAATGAGTCAAGTTAAAAACATATTATGCCTGTATCCTATTTCTGCTGGCAGCAGATTCTTAGGAATGCGTGTAGGGTAGTCTTTTACTGGTAGGTCCTCCCAGCCTCTGTCAAGTGTTGGCTGAAGGACTCCAAGCAGTGTTTAATGGGCAAACTGAACATCTTGTTTGTGGCACTGCAGGGAGGGACTTGCTAATGCTTAATTAGAAAAAAAGAGACATTTAAACAAACCAGCCCCAGATTAAGTCCATTATTGTTATACTAATATAATTTTTTAAGAGTTACACTTAATTAAAAGCTCCCTGGACTAGCTCACTTGAAGAAAGATCAGGAAGGACAATTTTCTTCTGAAGAGCAGGGATGAAAGTGTCATACCATGTATATGAAAGACAGTTTGGAAGTGGTAGAGCAACGTAAGCCATCAGTTTGTTAGTGAGTCCTGTTACCTCTGATCAGAATTTGTGTATCTTGCCTGTTTTGTGTCTCGTTTTAAGCAATACTAACGCAATGAGCTGCCAGGTTTTGCAGCCTGCAAGCAGGTTTTTCCAATGACAGTGGTCTTCAGACAGTAGAGTTTTTCAGGTATCCTTCTCAACAGCATGGAGGGAACTATCACATGAAATGCATATTGCTGCTTTGAGTCCAAGTTTTATGTCTGTAGAGAATGATTAAGGTACAACTGTTTAGAGCAGACATGTTAAAGATCTGGGTTGCAGTATGGGGATGGTTATCAGTGTTTTGGATTAGCAGACTTTTACCCATTTTAGGACTGCATGTGGTTTGGGTTAGTCTTTGTAAACAGTTTAAAGTCAAACTTCTACTTTGTAACTCATTTGATGCTAAATACCAGTGGAAGGCTTTCATACACCTAACACCAAGAGCACCTGAATCAATGGGAAGAGCACTGTGATTTTGCTGAGCTGAATAAAACTTCTTTTGATCAGTCTTTTAGTCTCAGTAAGTTAAGTCAACACTTCTGAAAGATCAGAGAATTAATACTGGTTTTGAGTCATCAGGGGGAGTATTTTACCACTCTGTGCCAGGTTAGTTCTACTTTCTTCTTTCACGAGTCATTGTAAATATGATACTTTCCAAAATTCAGGGCTAAAAGCACATGTTAAAATTGCATGTAGTGTGGGTTGGTGGTAGATGATATCTTTCTTTACAAGCCTGCTAATTTAACTTGCTTTAACCCTCTTACAACTCCGAGCCTGGAATAAACCTTTCTTTTAGAACTGGAGGTGCTAAATCTTGCCAGCTTCTGTGCTGGCATTGTCACAGATGAATCTGCTAGGAGTTAAAATCAGAGGCCATCTCTTCTTTTTTTTTTTTTAATTACTAGCATGCTTAAAAGTCACTCTCTAATGCCTGAAATAGCTGTAGTGTAACCTTTTGTCTTCCCTTGGAAGTGGAATGAAAATACCTGTATTTCCACTTTGTGGTTCACTTGTTCCTGACATTTGAGTCAGCTTTGACACATTGAAAGTGGCAGCATCTCCTGGCAGACAGGCAATGAGGATAAGAGCCAGCTTTGATCTCTTCCCCCCAGCCCGTTCCCCTCCTGAGAAGGTCCTGCCAAAATGTTTGGCATGGCCTAGTAATGTTGCATTTTTCCAGAGGCTGGAGAATCTGATCCAGATAATACAAAAGTGGATAGTAGGAGTGCAACTGACCACATAAACATTTGAGATGCTTCAAGGAATTAAATCTGTTGCAGTGAAAGATTTCTTTAAAGAGGGGAAAGCTAAAAGAAACGGAATTACTCCTTTTCACCTTTGCATGTATATAATTCATTTGGTATTTGAAGGTAGGCTTTTATTGTTGCTGTACTACTCTGAACAGGCTCAGTATAGGCTCTTGCCTGTGAAGGAAATACCTCCATAGCTGGTTTTAACCACATTAATGAAACAATTGTGTCTGCTGCGGTAAAATTGGAACGTATTTCTGCTGCTATGTGTCCCTGCAATAGTGAAAACTGATAAAGCAGCTTCAAATGGTTTCTTCAAACAACGAACTGTGGCTTGTTTTGACAAACAGGATGCAGTGCTTAAAGCAGCATTTTAAATGAGACAGACACTTAGGAGTGCATATTGCTGTAGCAGTTTTTCCTTGTCATGGTCCACATAAGCCTGGAGCTTTCCCCATCTGAGAGAGGAGCAGATTGTGCCGATGACAACGTTTTCTCTCTGTTCCTTACGCATTTTCCTGAAACATCGTGTATCTTAACTCATCTTCACCCTCTTGCCATCCTCTGGGCTGTGGGGCTTTTAGCTTCTCTTTGATTTTCCCCTTAGCCTCAGTGAGTGTGCCTCCAGACAGCTGGGATGGACCCCGCCATTGCTGCATGGTTTGGGCTGTGCACCTGGGACTGATGTGTCTGTGTCATCGTTTTCCCTTCCCTGCTGGAGTCCTTGATAATCACACCACAATTGCTTATGACTTTACTGCATGCCGGAATGTAAAGAGTTAAGTCATGTTATTAAAAAACTCACAACTAATATGCAGATCTTCATTGTTTGTCTACTCAGTTGTGAGCTCTGGCTTCAAATTCTGAATATGTGCAGGCATGTAGTGAAAAATGACTTGTTGCTAATGATAATGTTAGCCAGTACCTCTCTCTTGTAATCCTGGTCTATTTGGTCCTCATTTCCAAACACACAGAACTCTCTTCTTTATGGAAGACCCAATATTTTGAATATTTGCTTAATACTTCTTCACTCTTTTCCTTTAGGGAAGGTAGTTTCTCTGTTTACCAAATACGGTATTTGAACTGTAAAAATGAAATTATTTTTGTTTTGATGAGTCCTTGCTGAAGCTGATGTGAGTTTCTGTTTCTCCAGCTGTTGCGGCCATAGCTTCAGATATGAGGTTTTTGATAACACCATTTTGGAGACAGCGCCCTGTCTCTGTACTGCCTCCTTTCTTTAACGTTAACCCAAAGGTGTTATAACCAACTCTGTGGTCAGATTCTTCCCTGAGTCCCGTTTTCCTTCAAAGCTGAGTTAATTTTTTTGTTTTGGTTCACATCACAGCCCCAGAAACAGCTGTGCCTACAACAGCTAAAATGGTGGTATGTCATACTGTGGGACTGAAAATGAGCCACAGGGGGCAAAAGAGGTTGGAAAGTCTTTAAATTGCTATTTCTGTTATATTTGTATTGCAGAAGGCCAGCCTCAGATCCCTGCTTGAACTGTGGCTGGAGATAGTCCCTTCAGATGCCCTCCAGTAAAGCTCTGACCTCAGAATATGCAGTTGACTGGTTTGTAGAACATGTAAACATGGTTACAACTTTTTTCCCTTTAGCAAAGAGCAGAAATGTTCTTGAGGAAATGCTGCAGTTTGGCTTTCCTTTCAATTTGGTTTTGAAGAACAACAGGTGAGGATGTGGCTTTTCTGAAACAGGTCACTAGATCAAGTGAAAGTGTCAGTTGTAGGTCTTGTCTTGGCAAACTGCACAGTGATAAATTGCAGCCTTGTGTAACTTCTTCTGCAGTATACATACTCGTGGTGGACACAATGTAAAACTACTAATTTTTAATGTGTCTTGTTAAAAAGAAAGACTTGCTATAAGCAAGTTTCCTCTTATGTCTAGTAAAACAGTCTTTATAAGAATCCTTTGTGTATACCCAGATCCATCAAATTTGTTTTTCTTCTAAAATACCTGCAGACTGCATTCTTAGTGTTGTCTTTGAACTTTTAAGTACATTCAGAAAAAGATTTCTAGAAAATGTGTATGGTATATGTAATTGTGAATGTTGGCAAATCAGAAGGCTCTAGTTAAATCTTTCTTTAACCTTGATTTAGCTTTCTTGAAGCATTGGTTTTATGAATTTGATGGAAAATAGACTGTATGTAGCCTTTTCCAGGAAAGGATATTTTTAAAGTGGCTTTGGTAGGTTCCAGATATGGTACTGTACACTATCTGTTCATAAGCAAATCAGAAGGTGGCAGCAGTGCGAGATCATGTAGGTATGACATTAACCTTACAAGGGTAAATTTTAAGTTTGCTTCTGTGCTCCAGAAGTCTTACATAACCTTAAGGCAGCTTCCTGACCTTTCTGTGTTTGTTTTTTCGTCTGAAAAACTAAGGAAGTAATAGTAACTCAAGATAACGTAGGAGCATTCCAAGGGTAAATTCACAGACTAATCACCTGTTATGGTAATGTAAACCTATAAATACTTTATGTAGCTAATAAATTCATTAGGGTTGAAGGAAGTGCTTTGAAGATAACCAGTGCTTTCTAGAAGGAAGAACAAGAATCTCTGCTAAACTGTGGAAGCAGTAACGTTGCCCCACAGTCAGACTATTATGGAATACCAGCTCTAGACGCAGCAGCACAGTCTTGAAAGTCTTCTAATAAATTTACAGGTCAGAAGCTATAGAAATATAGCTGAAATATTTTGCTTTGATTTTCATGTGATGTTTATAGCATATACCAAAAAATGAATGATTGTGTATTGGTACCTCTGCATGGTTCTTAATTTTGGAGAAGTCTTCACCTCTACTTCATCTCTTTGATTCAGACAACAGCGTAAACACTGAGTTACTGGAATGTTCAAAGAGGAATGGAAAATATTTCAGTGGCAATTGCTTGTACTGCAAAGCAGTAGAAACACTTCTGAAAACCAGTCATTCAACAAGTCACTGCAGTTTCCTAATAAACAAGGAATATTACCTAATCTTTGATATTTATGTCTATGGTCCTCTTACATTGTGAACTTCTAACTTTGCAGAAGAACCATGGGTCTTTATATTCACAGCAATCAATGAGCAGTACTTCTTGTAGGACAGGAGTAATTTAGAGGTTGTCCATGGGTGGTGTTGAAGATGCTTGATTCTGATGTGGGTGTGTTCAGGAAGAGGTTTCTTAAGTAATTGGAAGGAGAAAGGGATCTGTCGCTTGTTAAGAGAGTGTTTGGTGTGTGCTCATCTGTGGCTTGAGTGTGATTTTTCTCTTCTCTACAGGATTAATATTTGCGCTTTCAGGAACAAAAAACTGTGCATTAGTTTTGTTGGTCAGCAATATTAAATATAAAGTTACAGGAAGGAACTGTTTCAACAGGATGTGGATCTGAGAAGAGGCTGATGTTGAAAAAAATCACCTTCTGGTATGTCTATGAACATGTTACCCTTGCGCAGTACGAGCATGTGAACCATTAATGGATGCAGGGGTAGAAATGGCGAATACATTTTGGCGTGCCAAAGCATAAAATCTTCTGCTGATGACCATTTGTTAATGTGCATGGGGAAGGTGTGGGAAAAGGTGACTGTCCCTCCCTCTCTCCCCTCTTCTGCTGCAGAGAAGAGGAGGACAATTCTTAATGCCCTTTGAGTGACTTCAGGGATCTGCTCCCACCCCCTTTTCCTTGCAGCATACTCACCCCTAACAAATGAGTGGATGGACTGTCTAGATCTGTTTTAGTCTTGTGAGAGTTCTAGGAGAGAGGTTGTACGTCTCATGCTTTGTATGAGCTCAGTCATGGTGCCATTTTTGTCCTTGAATATCTTAAAAACCTTGTTAAGCTGCTCCTTGGTGATGATCATGTAATTCATGCATAAACACACTGCCAGCCTCTCTGTTATTTTATTAACAATGTGCTGGAGCAAGTTTTTGTGTTCTTTGGTATTCATACAAGTGACCTGTGGTTTGTTGTGCAAGTTGTGGGACTACTAAATGATAGTGCGTGTGTCAGTTGACTTAAATAATCCTTTTACCAAAGGAATACAGTTGGCTACCTTTATAAAATTCAGCAGCTTGGCATTCTAAGTGTGAGTTATTCTTAACTGATATCTGTACACATTGCCTTCAAAGGAATCGAAGTGGTTTGCTCCATTAGAAAGTGTTTTATTAATGTACCTTCACCAGTATTACCCTCAGTGTTTCTCCCCTTCTTTAGCTAGGTGGGTTGCTCATATTTTGCATATAGGAAAACATTAGGCACAGAGGCTGACTTGCTCAAGAGCTTTTAACAAGACTGACAAAGCTGGTTTAGCCCAGGATGTCCGGTCTCTCAGCTTGTACTTCAGCCACTGTGTTCCTGCTGAATCTGTGGTATGAGAAGGGAGAGCAAGGATAGCAGAGATGGCATCATTCAGCTGACTTCCTTCTTGACTTCTGGATAATGTTGGGAATATGTTGGAGGGTTTTAGGGAAATCAGTAAAACCTATTGTTATCCTACTATGTTGTTTTCGCCCTGTAACACTACAGTTGGATTAAAAAATAGGCTGTAGGTCTCTTGCTTTCCCCTGTGTTCCTTATTCCTATTAAGTGGCAGTTCTCTCCATCTGGTGCGGCCTTTCTCGCTGTATTGAATGGCGTGGACCCCTTATCTGGAACACTGTGGGTTAATTCAGTGAATTCCTTGGGCATGCCACCTGCCACTCCTTACTGTTTCATCAAAAGTAGCTGGCTTTGGGTTATTCCTCTTTTCTAAAATCTTAGATGCAGAACTTCATCAGAAATTCGGCTTGCTTTACACATACTTGAAGCTGGTTTTTTTTCCCTCATCTCCCAGATGCACTATTTAATATGCTGAGTCTTTCTGGTTTTGTCTTTTAATTTGCTCTTTCAGCCATGCTCCATCTATGTTCTTGCATAGGATACTGTCAGTGTCAGGGCTGTGGCCAGGTGAGGGGCTTTATATATATATAAATATAAATATATATATATTTATATTTTTATATATATATATCTATCTTGTCCCTGTTTTTTCTTTTGGACTTCACTAGAATTCCAGGAAATCTTTTCTTGGGTGAATTTTGGAGGAGGAGGAGGAGGAAGAATTCTGTCTTGAAAACTATAGGTATCCTTTCCATCAAAAATAGTATTGTTTTCTGGTCTTTATTAAGTTTTTCCCCTGTATTCTGCCATCTTACATATGTTCTTTGCGTTTAATTATTTCTTGTACATATTTTTCTTCCATTCTTGCCCCAGTGTTCCACTCTGACTTTTAAAAAAATTGTTCTGTTATATTATAATCGCTAAATACACCTGTTTCTCCAGGTATTGGGTAGTCATGCCACTATCCAATTGTTCTTTTCGGTCAAATTATTTACTCTATTACTGTTGTCTTCCTCTTTGAATGTTTTCCAAACCGCAGCCCCCTTGAATTTTACACCCATTCTGGTTTCTCATGAGTTCCTCTTTCTGACAGGATTAGCTGTGAACACCCGGAGCTTTCTCTCCTCCTTTGCTCTGCTGCTTGTTGCTGCTGAACAATGATGCTTTTAAAATACCTTAATCCTCCTGTGGACATAAATCACTTGCTAGGGTTCCCAGTTCCCATAATATGTGGTTTTCCAATGTGTGACTATTGCCTCTGTAGTCTTTCTTGCTAAACTGTTTGCCTTGATACAGAATCCATTTTGGGATGAGTTTCTGAAAACAATCGGATTTCTCAAACTAAGCTGGGCTGTTTCTTAATAAAAATCATTCTTATCCTGAAGCAACTGAAAAATGTATTTCTTTTGCCAAATAAGAGGAATTGGAAGCATCTCCTGCCTAAGATCCCTGCTAACTGTGGACTACAACTCCATGATGAGCTAGTAAACTGACCTGTTTATGGAATAAAACAAATGTGAGGGTTCCTTAGCTAATTGTACTTCAACATTAACGTTAAGGGTTTGAGATATTCAAATAAATAATAGGTATTTGAAATATTCTACAAAAGGCAGAATCTTTTCTGTTTTCTTTTGTTGAAAATAATTTTTCTTCCCTATTTCTACAATTCTGTGCTGTTTGTATCTGTAACAAGTACTCCAATTGCAGGTAAGTTGGCTCTGAGCTGGGTTCCAATGGTAACTTGAGAGTTCATTTTATTTACAAATAACTGTGGTTTTGAAGGCAATTGATTAAACTGATGCATTTAGAGTAAACTTTTACTTAAATAAAGTTTAACTAAATTCTCATGGGCCAAAGTATTTTCAGACTTCTGATCTTGATCTTAGATACTTGAAAAATTTTTGAAATTTTCATGTTACGAAGGATTTGATGAAGAAAAATGAAAGAGTGGGAAGAAACTTTTTCTCCCTATAGATGATCTGGCTGTCCAGAGCAAAACAGCACCAGCAATTTATTGACTTGTTTCTACCCCTCCAAGTTCTCTCTAATATGTATGTGTAGCACTCATGCGAAGTAAATGGCTCTGCAATAGAGCCATTACATATGCAAAAAAAAAAAAAAAAAAGAAAAAGATGCTAAGATTGTGTCTGCTCTTCGTAAGTACAGGAAAGTGGAGGAATTTTGATTAGCCCAGTGCAGTAGCTTTTCAAAGTTTAGGAAAAAACAGAGCTTCTGACAGAAAATGGGAGATATAATTTGTAGGTCAGTGAAGACTGTGATTCCTAAGGGAGAAAATACAAGTAGTTTTCATGACCTTACATCTCAAAGCCCATTTGTGGGCACTCTGGAAAGTGCACTCTGCAGTATAAAGGCTGGGAATTTGAGTCAAAAGCATCTGTTGACCTACAGGGTCCTATAGTGCTGTAAGGCATATCTATGAAGACCTCACTGGCAAAAGCTCTTAAAGTTCTTATAAATAAAAAATAACATTAAAACTAAAAAAAAAAAAAAGAAAAAGGACAAGTAGAATGGCTATGAAGTTACGGTAGCGACACCTCATATGTTAACAATACTTCACAAGTTGTGCCTAGTTCTCCACTCATACTATTGTAGAAATGTGATTTCTTCTATGTCAAGATCTTTTTCAAAAATGCATTCATTCATTTTTTCTAAGTTCATATTTGCTGTCATCACTTTCTTTATATCCTAGCATCCCACTTCAGTGGTTCTGATTAACATTTTCTTTATCTCCGCTGTCTTTTTGGAGGTGGGAATCTGGTGTGTAGTAAAATAATCAAAATGCCACAGTTGTGCAGAGTCTTGTGGTATTCTGCTGAGTGCTAATGTATTCTGAAGCTTCTGTCCTTGGTTTCAAGAACTACTTGAGTACTTAATGACCTTTGGAAAATCTGAGTGATTTAGCTGTGGTTCAGAATAATATGTGTGTCTGGCTAGAGAAATGCGGTCATTGTATCTGCTGTCCTCTTGTCATCCTCTCGTGTTCTTCTAGCAAGCATCTGGCCTTACCTTGGGCTCGTCACAGAAACATTAAACAGATCATCAAGATGCCCTTGAAATACTCTGTTCTGTCCTTTAGGAAAGGAGAGCAAAGCCAGGATGATGTCCTTGGGCGTGGTGTGCTTTGCCTAGGTTGGACTCAAACCTTTGAACACTTCACGCTCATTCTGTGTGAAGGCTGTGACTGGATCCATTACCATGTCTCCGTGTAGACGGGTTCAGCGTGTAGGCAGTCTGCCATTACGGAGGGGCGCTGTGCAGGGATTATTGCTGTAGCGGACAGGGGTTGGTTTTGTTGGCCTCCTGGCAGAGGTTGCTGTTACGCGCAGGAGTGGTTCAGCCATGGTGACAGAGCCTTCCTTGTGAAATGAAGTGAAAGGTGCTCGTGTTTCAAAGTGCTCATGATTCTCACGTCCTGTTAGGTGAACTCCTGATAAACAAGAGCAAGCTGTTTGACCTGTGCCCAGAACACTTGAATGACTGAATAGGAGGAGAAGATAAAATCTGTGTGGACCAGTCTGACCTTGCAGGCTAGAGCCCTGAAATCGACCTGTGCTTTCAGCGCATACTGATGGCCATAAATCCCAAGAGAAAACGTTCATTCACAAGAACTTCTTGATTAACTCTGTAAGATTCAGTTTTAACTTCAATTATATTTGTATCCCTTCAGTTATTTGAAAGAGTTAAAAATAGCCCAGCTTCCAGAGGCACTTGCATTTAAGTAAATTAAAAAAAAATCTAGAAGTTGGAACCATGCTCACTTTGTTGTTTGTGTACATCTTTCCTCCCATTTCCAAGAATTGCATCTCATACCCAATTTCTTTTGCAGTTTTGTTCAGTGGAGGGACTGCTGTATGTCAGCCATGCTAAAGGGCAAGTGATGGAGGCAAGTACTAGTTTATATATTCAGTTATCTAATATTGTTTTTGCCGGTTTCTCCTTTTGAACTGTTTTGTTTCCCAGTGCTGCTGTGAAATAATTGCACAAATGAAGGACTATATTGGCATGTTCTGGGATGTAATGTTATAACATCTGCTCAGTATGACTGCATATGGAATTGTGAATTTTGTCCCTGATGTGTTGTATTCTCATATGAATAAGAAATGTATGTTTTTGAACTTCATGCTATAAAGTACTCCATTTCCTCCCTCAAACAGAATTTAAAGGTTGTTATAAGTGGGGAAGAAAACAAGCACAAAACTTGAATCCTAATGCAAATAAATGTGCCAATTAATTCTGCTGATTCCCAGTTCTTCACATTCATGAGTAGTTTTTTCCCCAAAAGTAGATACTGGGACAAATAAGTAGTTTTAAGGATCTTCATACCAGATATGCAATTTGAAAAGCTCTTTTCAGGCTGACAACAGACTCTTCACATGGAAATACGAACAGATGACCACAAAGCTCCCTATAGGAGCCTCTTAAAGATATGAGTCAGTAATTTCAGAAATCAGTCACAGAATGCACAGGGGTAGTAGTGACTTGTTTGTGAGCTAACTGTAGGCTGATTCGTTTCAGGTTAGTTTGTAAATTGACATAGGGCTAATTTAAGCAGGTTAATGGTTTCCAGCAGATAATGCGTGGAACTCTAGTTAGACTGAAGTGGTGTTCTTTAAGATCAGGGGTATTACCAGTGGTAATCTGGATAGGAAGTGTGCAGGAAATGAAAAAGATACTGGTTAGGGAGTATATTGGGCATCTTGGATATGAACTTCAGTTCTTCAGTGAGTCCGGACTAAAAAATGAATACTGAGGGAATTAGCTAAAATGAAAAAGGCAGTTATGGGTCAACTGTCAGGTTTGTATTTTATACACCAAATAACTTTGGGACTCTTGCTTTTTAGTCAGTGAGATTTGTTCATTGAACCATTTGGTCTGTTGGATGGAAAGGAAAATCTAGTTTTGCCTTTTTTTTCCCCCAAAACTTAAATTGAGTGGAGACCCGCAGTTCAACTTTCTGGAAAACCTGTTACATGAGAAAAGAAATATTAAGAAAGAGTGAGCTCAAAAGTCAAAGTGTAATACTAGTCATAAAGGCACTTGAAGTCATTTAAGAAAGTGTTAAGTATGTAAAAATGCAAGGTAGGTTGCACATTTTTTTGATTCTTCCACACAATTTTTGCATGAATGTGGGTAAATATATTTTTCTGGGATGTAGTTTATTACTTTGCATTTAATGTTATTGATTAAACTGGCCAATATATTTAGACTCAATGCTTATAACATGTTCAAAGTACTGAGATAAAATTCTGTATGATTCCAGTGTTTTGCTTTCTGTAAGTACTGAATTTCATCTTGCCTCCAGCTGATAGCAACGACATTTGAAAAAAAGAGAGTGTGAGGCAGCTCTTCTGATATTTTTGGATGCCAATTTGGAAAGGATTTTGGAATATCTGTTTAACCCATTGTGTCAGGTTTCAGATGCACAAAATTGAGTGCTCTAATCGTAACCTCAATGCATTATGTTTCTGCAGCTGTTTTAAGATAAAAATGAATGCTCTCAAATCCAAACATATGTTGCATTTTGAATAAAATGGTTTTTTTAAAAGCACAGGCTGCTTTCTGCCAAGATTGAGGTAGACCTCTGTGATCTGGTTTCTGTATTTATAGAAGCCTAATCAAAGCTTTCTCCTGCAAGAAAACAATGATCAGCTTCCGAGCATGTGATCTCATGGTGCTGATGTGAAACTCTTTCACATACTGTGTCCTTTCTTCCTTCCTCATTCCTTTGCTGTACTTCCCCAATAGTGCGTTGCTATGTAAGTGCTCAGCTGCAATGTCGTATAACCAACTCCTGCCTGAGCCCAGCTGATAGGTAAGGTTGAGATCTCTTGGAGAAAAGCTGCGTGTTTCCTCTCTGCTGGAGACTGAGCTACACATACATGGTGCTGCTCCCGTTCAGATTGGTTGCTTAATCTACCTTTAAAAAGGCATTTCTGTTTTCTGAGAACTATGGACAAGACTATGCCAATTGAAACCATTTCACTTGCCTCTTCTTGCTTGAAGACAGATTTTCACATCTATTTTCCAGTGCCATCAGTGGGTGTTGGCAGTAATAAGCCATTTCTTACTATTTGTAAATGCATAACTGATTTGGAAATGTTCTGTTTTCTTGCATATATGAAATACTGTGAAGTTAGGCATTCTACAGGAAAATCAGATAGGCAGAGCAGACATTACATTTGAAGCACAAAATATCAGATCTTTGTCAAGGAACAAAAGTAATTCTGCCAAAGAGACTAACATGCTCTTCAGAAGTTTAACCTCATGTTCTGTTCAATATTATTATGGGCTTGTTCTTAATAAAAACTGGTTTCTCCTTGCTTCTCCCCCTTTTGAACAGCTTTTTTACCTTTCTTGCTTTCCTCTACCCTTTGTGCTGGGCTTTTTCCCCTAGGCAATGAATGACTTGTCTCATACAAGCTTTGGCTTCTGCGTACAGCCTAGATGCAACTAATACCACATGGAGGGATGCTTGGAAAACTGATACATTTTGTTTTGTTAATGGCATGTTTTGCGCATTGGATTTTTTAACCCACTACTTTCTGCATGGATGTATAATAATGACTCTTTTGTTTAACATTAGATAAGCATGAGATCACCGTGGCACAGCTGCATGTGTAGTCACTCTTGAAGCAATTGCACACCTAATTGGCTGACAATCTTGGCATTTTAAAAACAAACACAAGCCTTTTAAAGACAGGGGACGTATTTATGTATGAGTAGTCCAATAAACCTGTTGGGTGTCATCAATGGAGCCCTCTGGCACTGAACAGTTGTGTGATGACCCTGATCCTGGAGGCAAATCCCAAGATCAAGAAACCAAAAAGCAACATGAATCAGAGCAAAAATTATCCAAAATAACCCATAATGCTTTGGAGAACATTAATGTGATTGGTCAAGGCTTGAAGCACCTTTTCCAGCATCAGCGCAGGAGGTCGTCAGTTTCTCCGCATGATGTTCAGCAAGCTCAGGCTGATCTGGAGCCTGAAATGGATCTGGAAAGCCAAAGCGTCTGTGCTGAAATTGATGGTGTCTCCACCCACCCCACAGCTCTGAACCGGGTGCTTCAGCAGATCAGAGTGCCACCTAAAATGAAGAGAGGGACGAGCCTGCACAGCAGGCGGGGCAAGGCAGACGCCCCGAAAGGAAGCCCGCAGATCAACAGGAGGTCTGCCCAAGATATTCAGTCAGGTCGGCCCAGATCGTCATCTACTACAGATGCTCCCACAAACTTGTCCGTGATGGAGATTGCTTCTTCTGTCTATGTAGGTGGAGAGGAGGCCACAGCAGCAGCAGTAAGTTACTCAGATTTACCTTTGGTCTTTATCATCTCCTTGTATGTTTTCTTAAGCCTTTTGAATCTTGTTTTTTAAAAGGAATTTTCTTTCAGCAAACACTAATGCTACTGTGTTCAAAAGCTTCTTCAATGGTGAAGCAGCTTAAAAGATGCAAGCATTAGTCATTTTCTCACATGGCAGGTGGCTTATTTTATATGTATTTGATCAGTGAAATGAGAGCTACTTTTGAAACACATTTGGTTGGTTGGATGGCACACCACAGTCAAACAAGGAGTGATGGGAAGAGCAGCAGCCAGAGTAGTCCTCCTTAGCAGCTGTTATTTAGTTCCTGCAACAAAACCTTGCATTTATGTAGATGGCTTTTTGCTTCCCCTCTTGTTTTATTGTGTATTTTATAAAAGTGAGGAATTCTGGTTTGAGTGAATGGCACTGTCGATCTTTCAGGCTGTTGAGAAGCTCTGGGAACACTGGCTTGCAGCCTGCTATTGAACTGCAATGCCAGGTTGACTGAATCTGATTTAGATCAGCCTGGCTACTGTGCTGATATGGGATCACTGCTGCCTCTTTTAGTTTGTGTAGCCTGTGTGGAAAAAGCGTTCACCAAAATGACAAGTCTGTTCTGTGACGTGTTCTTGCAAAGCTGTGCATATCGGCTTATTGATGATACCAAGAAGTAGTATTTGTCTTACCATCTGTCTTCTTTCCCAGATCAATTTAGTTGAAGTTGACTCCTTTTTTTGAAACACGAGGTTTCTGATTTAACTTGAGCTATAACCTCTATTTTCCTAAAATTCTTCACAGGCTTGTTCATTGGAGGACAAACCCTTTGATAAAGATAGGAAGCATTGTGAAACTGATTTCTGGTTCGTATGCTCTTAATTAAGGAGGGTCTGACCATGACTCCTGGACCAAGAGAAACAATCCTGCTAGTGTTTGATGCTGTTAAGATAGCACAGTCCTGAAGCTTACGTAGATTTTTTTGTTACAAAAATTTGTTCTCATATACTACAGTTTCTTTGATGTTGGCTAGATGATGATGGATTGGGGCCGAATAAGATCTCCTCAGTCATCCGGAGGTTGCCTCACCTTGCCTCTGCAGCAAGATTGTTCCCTTGTTGTATGTTGTTTTTCTTGCCTTGAAGCCTACTTTGAAATACTCCAAGTGAAAACCTTTTCAGAGTATTCGGTGGTATAGTATGCTTTCAATGTATTTCCCTGATAGTCATCTGGAAATTAACATATCTTGCATTTATAAATGGTAATTACAAAGTATTAGCATAAATTACAATATCATTCTAAGGCAGTGAGTAAAGTTTCCTCTTGGGAGAAGCATTGAAGGAGTCTGCCTGGAGCTGTATCTGAGGTTTTTGTTTCTTGCCAACAGTTGAAAGAATAGAAGTAGTAATAATGTAGTTAGGAAAAGTGTACGCTTTCCTAGGATGGGTTAAATTTGCTATTGAGCCATGCCAATTGAGCCATTAAGAGGCCTCAAGAAGAGGCCTCTTAGTAGCTTCAGGTTTATTTGCTTACTGGCTCTCTTTTCATTGTGAGTGACCTCACAATCTTTGTTTCAGGAGAGTTTTGGGGAAAGTTAATAGTTTTCTGAGTTTGTACCTGAATCCAGCAACTTAAGTTTATGAAGCGAGCTCTGATTTGTTGGCTTAAAACTGTGGTTCCTTTACTTTGTGTATGAGCAGGGAGATTAAACATGCTTAAGCATATTAGGTAAGTAATACGGGAACATGGGAAAAGACCTGGGGTGAGGTGTCCTTTCACCCAGCAATGTCAGCTGGTCTGACAAAATGTTATCACTTTCGCCTAGATCAGTGGTCTCCAAAGTGGGGTGTGCACAAGACAATCCATTGGAGTGTGGGAGGAAAATATTTTTTGTACCATTAATAAGTAAAATAATTTTTTGAAATAATGTTTGTTTTATCTTTTCCTTTTTAATTTCTATTTTGTATATGTTTTATAATGTACATAATGTATTAGTTCAGTAGTACATGTATATAATTTATAAGTAAATATACATGTATTGGCAGTCCATACGCAAAAATTTTTTACTGATAGGGGTATGCAATCAAAGTTTGGAAACCACTGGCCTGGATGAATTGGATCACTTGGCAGGAGTGACTGGAAAAATGAGAACTATTAATCTGATAGTAACTGCATTTTGTTACAACAACTGCTATGTGTGAGAAAAAATTTAGGAGTAAATTTTTGGTCAATATGGCCTTTGATTACTGAGAAGCAGCAACTGTAGCCGTTCTTCCTGTTGAGAAGCATGGCATATTGAGAAGTGTTTTCTGTGAGCGGCAGCTCTTCTGCTACTTAACCAAGTAGTTGTCTCAAGATGGATGTGAGAGCGGTTCTCGTTGCCGTTTGTCATGTCCTCAGCGGGTATGCCCTGTGACTTGAAGAAAAGGGGCTGTTCAGGCTTTCTCCCCTTCATACATAAGAGAGAAGGGAGGAGACTGGAGTCTGAAAGAAGAAAATGAAATGCATATGAGGAAAGGCTTTCTTTGGTGGCTAAACTATCCAGAGATCTCTGTGACCAGTTGTCCCTCTGTAGAGTTTAGTGAATTTCCAACTGCTTTTTAATATTTGCATATTGCACCATTTTTCTGGCAGACAATAAAGATGTATACTAGGGGTCTGAAGTGACATAACCAAGGAAGTGCTGCCTTGCTTTTTCATCACACTTTGGGGAAATACACCTTTGTCTGATGTCTAATTTGGGCATTTCAGTCTAGTGGAGAAGCTTTGTACAGCATTTATAGTGTGCCTGAGCTGACCTCAAATTTAGGTTTTGCCCAAGAGGATTTTCCTTTGTGGTAACGAACTGATGGATGTAGTGGGGAGAAAAGGGGACAGACAGTGAGACTGTTGACCGGCGATCTCTGGATTGCACCTGGAGCATAGCCCTCTGGACTGTGACTATAAGGTAGGCTTTTGGAAGATCAAGGGTCAAGAGTGACTAAGATTCCTGATGGGCCTGGACAGAAATTAATCTTTTAAAAAATCTTTGGAACATGAGAATGGAAAATCTGATATACTTGGTGTTTTTAAATGTAGCTTGCTTACCTACAAACCACTATTGCAAGGAAGTGGCAGCAGCAATCTCCCCTATGCATATGAATAAGAGGGAGGCCATCAGCTGTTCTAGCAATGTTCACGTTTTCCTTTGTAGTGGTACTTGTATCTCTGTGGTATGTGCATGCAGGGTGGGAACCCTTTGTCGCAGGGCTGGGGGAAGCTGTGGAAATGAAGTTCATGCATTTTAGCATAGCTACCCTCTCTTGCATGATCCAGAGCACACATGCTGCTTTGGGATGTAATACCTGACCCTCCTTAACCTGAGCCCTCCAATTCCTCTGTTCTAATTTGGAATTGCTTCCTGATGTGCATTCTGAAAAATATGGGTGCATTCGTAGATAGAATCCAAATAAACATTTGGGGAACGCTGCAACATTTGTTGATATGGCTCTGAGTTTTGTTGTATTTACTTTACCATTCTTGTTCTGTGTATTTCTTAAAATCTCACTTAATTATCTTTTAGATCACCTAAAAAATGAAAAGCCTGATGAAAAATAGCTGCACAGAAATAAAAAAATGTCATCTTCTCTATAGAGTAGAATAAATAAAATCTGGCTTACTGGTTGCTTCATTCTTTAAAGGTATTTCATTCCTGTAACGCGAAGGTGGAAGACTTTCATAAGTTCACTGGAGTCCTGGCTTTGCCTCACTTATCATGTGTGTGCTTTCTTTACTCATAAACCTGTTCCCATTTGTAGCATAGATGGTACTTAACGCTTCCTAGCTAACAAGACCCTACTTGGGCAGAGGGAAGGAGCTGTTCAGCAGCATGCAGCAACTGATTGAGACACAAATAATGCATTTCTTTAATGAGAACAGCAGCGTTGGTGAAAGATTTAAGACTTGATATCATCTATTCAAGTAAAGAGTGGTACTGCTTTTTATCAACCCATTCAGTCACTTCCAGAAATGTAGCTATGAACTGGGATAGCATTTGTGAAGGCCCTTTGAGTTGCAAAATTAGAGTAAGCAGGATTTCAAATTGCTCAGAAAAAGGATTTTTTTATTACAGGTATTTTATTTAAAATAGTTCATGTTAATGAATAAGCCAGAGGACCATATAAAAAAACATATTTAGGTATCAGGGCAACTCTAAAACTTAATCTCTAATACTAATCTTCTTGTAAAGAACATTTTTATTTTCTTAAAGAAGGATTTTGTAGCTATGTGTAAAGTTTACCCATTCTTTTGACTGCTGTTAATTTCAATATTATTCTTGCATGCTTTATTTGGTGAACAAAGACTTAAAATGAGAGCACAGAAATTTGGGTTTTTTAACAGAACCAAGTAAAAAACATAGCTAAAGCAGCTCTCAAGTTTGTTGTTAGTTTAGTCAAGTTTTCTAAAGGAAAATGCGTGTTCCTGCTGTTCCTTTAGCATTATTGTAATTTCAGTGTTCGAGTGTTTATGCTTGGTTATTGGCTTTTGTTAAATATAACTATAACATTCTGCCCAGAGCTATGACAAAACAGGAACTTTCTTGATTGTGCATAGTCTTAAGTGGGCTCAGAAACCATTACTGCCTTCAGACTCATCAGCCTTTTTGAAGTAAGCTAAAGGCAAAAGCCTTAAGTTGTATAAGCTACAGTTTACTTCAGAGATTTGACGTGCTTGAGTGTGCACTCAAGATAAGGCAGTACTGATTCTGGCTGTGCACTTATTTATGCATGTAAAATTACAAGATAAATATGGCCTGTTGTTGAACAGCATTAAATTCAAGATGCAATTAGATGACCCATTGCTTACCTTATTCAGCATTCTGCAGATGTACTTTATGTGATGTAATTTTTTTTCTGTTATGAAAAAGACTATGGGATTAAATAATCTCAAATATAGTCTTTTCCCACCCCAGTCCTGCCTGAAACTTTCTCATATCTTCATGGAAGATTGGTGCGTGCATAAATTGTAAATGTATCTCTAACCAGTTTCAGCTATGATCAAAGTTGATTAGTGTCTGAAGGAACATCTGGTTCCTGCCTAAGGATGGTGATATAAACAGATGCTCTAAATAACCAAGAGGGTAAGGGAAGACAAAAAGTGCTGTGGATTCCAAACAGTGACTTTCTCTGGTGTGTAAAATATCAAAACAAGCAAGAAAGGGAGAAAATTGGTTCATACTCTTACTGGCTGTAATGATCTGACCAAGGGACTTTGAGAAACCATGGTGGCAGCATGGAGCTCTGTCATTCCTATCCCAGGCAGTAAGACTGCGTAGTCAAGCGCAGCATCTCTCATTTCTGTGCTTTGAAAAGTGCTGAAGTAAAAGCCATAATTGTTGGAATCTAGTGGCAATGTGGGGCTTTGCTCAGTTTTGTTTTCCATGGATGTCCATTTCCAGAGTCTCTGCACACTACATATCTTTGAGCTGAAGTAATTCACCGCTATAAAACATTACTCCCTCCTTTCCCGCCACACTTCCTAAATCCTACTTCTTTGTGCTGGGTTCTCTGATAAGAAAATGGAAGCACTTGAATAATTCACCCAAAGTCTGCAGAAAAAGGCAAGCCTTTTGGCTCAAAAGATGCTGAGCAAAACTGACATAGTCAACAAGGTATTCAACATGTTATTTCTAACTAGGGAAAGGGAGATCATCTGCTGAGTACTGATTAGTACAGTATCTTGGCTAATTAGTATCAGGTGACTAGCCATGAAAGCCTGGAAGACATTTGAAAGAATTTGGAATCCAGTTTGCTATAGAGTTATTTGCAGCACCTCTGGGGTTAGCAGTAAAAAAACCCCTGTGCACTCAGTTGATCTGAACCCAGACCTATGGCCTGACTTCCTTGGACCCGCTTCATTGCTATGGACCTCTCTGGTGATCCAGACGCTGGGCTGAACCCAGTTGCCAGCCTTGGACCTGGTATGCTCACCTTCCCTGGGTAGCGAGGGAGTCCACTCACTCACTAGTGAAGTTCTTCATCTGCTGCTGTGTGAAGGGAGCTAAGCAAGCATTACCTGCTGCTGAAGGCCATTTAAAGTACCTTGGCTTGCTTTTCAGTGATTTGGATAAGGAGAGGAAAAGTCTGCCAGTTCAGCTGTCGGGACTGTGATGTCCTGAACTCCCAGAGATGTTTTGGCAAAGGATGTCTGGCCCTCGTCTCAGTCCATGGACAGGGTCACTTGATGCGTTTAGATATTGTGGTGTATTCAGATATTTTTGGACAAAACCTGAGTGCTTCCAGAGAGGGACACTAATTTTTGGATAACAGTAAATCCATTATTTGCCAAGAACTCAAAAAAACTTTTCAAGAAAGTGTTTGGTTCACAAGTGACCATGAATTTGCTTGTCCCTTGGAAATTATTTATGGAGAGGGCACTGTCCACAGCTTGCCCAGATCTCAACTGCTATGGAGAATAAGATCTAAAATTAGGTGGGGATGCTAGTCTCAATCACTGGTAAAGAAATTATGTTGCACCTGCCTGTTATCTGTTAACTACCTTTTGTCCTTTAGCTGGTAGTCTGTAGGAAAGGGGAAAAGAGTTTGGTGGGAGAGTTGGATTCTTTCTTTTTCTAGGAAATTTTGCCAAGTCCAGGTGACATACCCCATTTTCTCTCCCAAGAGCTAGCAGCAGCACTGTCTCACAATGTGGCACAAGAATTGCAAGAGTTATTCAGGAGCTCAGTGCAACTCTACACCTCAAAAAGTGGGGATTTCTATTCCCTCCCAAAAGAGCTAGAAAGACTAAGACTTATAAGATTTCTGCAGTATTGCTGTTTGGAATCTATGTAATTTTGGGAGCTGTAATAGTCACATGCGCTATCCTTGACTTAACTTGCATAGGAAACACAGTAAAAATTGGAAAATACAAATGTTGTGGTTTTTTTCACAAAGAAGGACAGAATGTTGTCTGTTCAGTATTCTATGAAAAGCACCATGTATGTTGCAATGTTAACATAATATCTTGCAGTTATTCCAATCTGAGACATGCTATCTTAGCTATGGCATGTGTCTGTAGATATTAGGTTTAAAGTGTGTTGATTCCACTTGAAGTTACAAATTAATGGTAGACAACTCACAGGTTAAGTGCAGATGATTATACAGCTTTAAATAACATATGACAGCTTTTAATGACTTTACAGTATAAAGATGTAATGCATTTAAAAATCAACTACACGTACATTTTAAATCACTGATGATTACTAGCAGAGCTTCTTGGTTTATGATTCGGTGAAATCAGGAAAGCATGATGCAGCCATTTGTTAAATCAACCTTATAAAAAGACATCAGTGTTTTTGGCATTTGAGAAGCCAGCTTAGCATTCAGTCTGCCACACTGTCATAATTTTTTACTAAATTAATGAATTGCTAAATTGCTAGAACTATAACTCTTTGTTCAACAATGTGTATTGCAAAATCAGTTACAACACAATTCAAATGATGGAGTCAGTGAAGAGCCAGGTAAAATCTGAAATTATTAGAGCAAACTTAAATGCAACAGAGATGAAGTGTGAACTCAAACTTTGAACACGGTCTTGAAGTTACAAGACATCTGAAGTTGTTTCACACAGTGTTACTTTAACCCTATATTTTCCTAATTTACTTCATCTCATTGAGAATTATTTAATGAAGCTTAAGAAATAGAAATAATATATTTAATGTATCTGGCAGATAACATTGTGATCATGGTTGAGAGTCCTCTGGACCCCTGGGTTCTACTCAAGTTTGTCTGGATTATGTATACAGCAAACCTTCGCTTGTGTGTTTTTGTTTGTTTCATCTCACTTTCTCAAGACTTTGCCTATTTGTCTCCTTCAGCTCTTTGTGATCTTATTTCTTAAATAAGTTTGTTGGCTTTTTTAAAAATAAAAAACTACCAATTTCACGTCCTTGATTTTGGTGTTTGCTGATGACAGTGAAGAAACGCCGACTCACCTTGCCTGAGCAGGGAGTATTTCCTTTGAAATTCTTGAAGAATTTCATAAATCCAACTATAATTAGAAAAATATCACTGAGCTACAGCGTTGATCCATCTGTTGTGAACGTACAGGCTATACAAGCTACAAGGACAAAGAAACAACGTATATAATGGAAAAATTGTGATTTAATAATGACAAAAACTGCATAATATAGGAATTGTAGTCAAGCAATATAATTCTCATTTCTCTGACTCTTGTCTTCCATCATCATTTGATCTGCTGGCACCTATTGCTGTCGTGATGTAGTGTATTTTTGTCTGCAGTAGATGTCTGCCGTCTATTATGGAGCTCTTCTGCCCCCATCAGATACCGTGGCAAACTGTACAAGGCTGCTTCGAGTGCCTCCCTCCTCCCGCGTTGCCTGGGCATTCATCTCTACTGCTGTGGTTGGTACTGCTCTTGTAGCAGAAATTCCTGCTCTGCTTTCCCTTCTTTCTTTATTTTCCTTCCAGTGTTCAGATTTCTGTCATTTAGGAAAAAGTAATGGACATTTTGTTCTCTTTTAATGATTTTTTTGCTGTTGCGCTATGGTACATTGAAATTAGCGGCAATGTGTTCTGTTAGTAGGACAGCATCCTGTAGCTACTACATCATGCTGCACAGTGTCTGTGGTTAAGTCTAAAATTTGCCTGTGACTGCAGAAGATTTTGCTACATGTAGATGTAGGAAGTCAGCAGACTTGGACTGATGAGGAATTAGCATTCAGTTATATTTTATTAGAGGCTTGTAAAAGCCTTTGCAGGCTGCTGTGAAATTGTCGGTGCCTCTTATTGGAACGGCAGGAACTTTACCTGTTGCAAATATATTTGTGAAGCATGGATGAGCACGAGCCCTCGTGCTTCTATCTAGAGTTTACTACTGAAACTTAAGACCTGTTAAACACATCCAAGCTATTTGCATATCTTCCATTTTTTGCGGAGTCAAGCCCTGAGCTTCAGCCTTCTGTGCGAGGCAAGGCTGCACAGTGATTTAAGTTTATGCTTGACTCTGCCTACGTAAATGCTGTTCTGAGCTTAGTTAATGTTTGCAATTTATTTGCTTGCTCAGTTGGTCCTGCTGGAAACTGTTACACGTGCTTTTTAACACTAGGTGCTGTATCTGAGATAGTTTGGAGAAAGGAAAAAAACCCTTATCTTTAGCAGCATGGCCATGTTGATGAGGTAAGTGGCAAAAGTGAAAAAGAAATTTTGTAATTACATTTCCTGGTATACTTAAACTCAGGCCATACCAGCATGGGGCAGCTGTGGAAGGCCAGCACTCCTCACACCAGGAAAGACCTGAAACGGATCTTGAACTGGCGTTCTCCAACCTGCTCTTCAGAGTCCCCTTGTGGGGAAGACGTTTCTCATGCCTGCCTGATGCGCACGAGTGCTGCGTGCAAGTTCTTACCAGGGAAAGAGGCTAAACAGATAGGGTACTAATATTTTCTGGTCTCATCTCTATTCTGTCTTTGTTTAAATTTCTTAAAGTCCTCATCTATTACCATGCTCCTATCCTATCACCATTTTTTTTCCTTTTTTTTTTCCTGGTGTCTTTGTTCCAACTATATGAGCCAGACGGAAGTCTTCTTTCTTCGCATGCCGGGCACGATTTTATCATTTGTATTGCATTTTTAAAAATATCTACAGTCAATGTCTGTCTTTCACTCCTGATCCAGGGTTTCTGGCGTGCCACAGATTTCTCATTAGGCTTCATTCTTCCTTTTCCAGGAGCTTCCTCTTTCTCCAGCCTGCTTATTTCACGTGGCAGGGTCACTTTTCGGCTGTCTCCCGATTAGATACACCTTTCCTTTTCATGCTTATAACCCTGTTACATCCCCTCCACTAAACACACTGCCAGGAAGCTTAGGAGGTTAATCTCCTCAAAATATTCTATCATTAACCCAAGAGCATTTTTTGGTTGGTTGGTTTGGATTCCTCCCCCCCCATGTTTTAACTGTGGATGCTGCAAAGTTTTGGAGTCAAGAGTCCTTATTTCTTGTTTGTTCTGCAAAGCCCCTCGAACAAGGTCGGACTCAGCAGGGGAGCGAGTTCCCTGGGTAATCGGGTCAGACTGAAGCGTTTAGTGCATTGTCACTGCAGCTTACAAGGCAATAGAGCTACCTGCTTAGTGTGTTGATAGACTTTAGATTTGGTTCTCTTACCATACAAACAAAAGCATAATAAAATCTCTTCTGTATCTTTACAGCACTAGTTATGTGAAGAGCAGGGTTAAGTCTGGGGCAGCTGTCAGAGTTTATCAAGGGGTGGGATAGTCCCTTTCAGGTGAACTTCAAGAACTGTGGTACTATTTTAACTTTTCTTGTAAATAGGTCAATGTTGTAAGTGTTAACTCATCTTTGTATGGTTCTCCAAAATAATGAGTGCTGGATGAGCCTGATTTGGTGTGGTGCTGAGATCCTCTGCTCCCAGTGGGAATTAAGGACATTGAGTACTTTGTGGCATAAGAGAGAGTAAATTCTTAATAATCCTCTGCACACAAAATATTTTTAGTTCACAGTATTGTTCTGTTCTCTCAATTTGTTGTTGAAATAGAAGGGCAAAATGTTATCCCAAAACCACAGATTGGATTTGTTCTAACACCTCATTTACATACATTTGCATGTGTAATAATCCTGCTGCGTGTTGTCAGGCTTTGTATAGAAACTGAGAAATGAGATTGTCATAGCATGGAAAATAATGTAATAAATAAAGTCTTACCGAGATACTTCACTTTGGTCTTGTATTTCAAGCAGTCTAAATTTAAATATTTTTGCATAAATCTTTTCTTGTAGAGGCAGCCCACTGAGCTGAGAAATCAGGCTTGTGGTGGTTGGAAAATGATGGAGCCTGCATGGGTCTCATTTTGGTTTACTATACTTTCAGAGCTTTTTGTGGCGTAATGAGTTACATGTGAAGACATGGACAAACAGAACCATATTCAGGTTCCAGAGATACAAAAGCAGTGGTACTTTGGTGAGAAATTGGGTCTGCATGATTTTATCGGTGCCATGAAGGTAATGACAATGCCCAACTACTGCATTGCATTGCAGCCAGTGCCTCTGCAGTTAGTTCTGGTGATGGTTACCTGAAGGCTGATGTTTGCTTTCATAAAGAGACGGGGATTTCTGAATGATGTCCTGCTCCCTTCCCTGCTGGCAGGAAAATGTGTGGGAATGAACAGTCAACAATAAAGGCAACTGCTACCTTGAAGTCTTACTGTAATTTTAGTAGAAATAAAAATGCTTCGGGCACTTTCGGGCAGTAACTATGCCTGCAGTTCTGAGCGGCCACCTTGCAGAAGGTGCAATGCAATGACCTGAGTAGGTCTTTCCCTCGGGACAGGGGAGGAGTGCTTGATGCATCCATTTCATCTGCCTCCCTGGCCCCCCACCCGTGGTCAGTTGTTACAGCCTCCCGTTTGACATTTGAAACATTATTGGCACACTATATCTGGGTAATAAATATACTTTAACCAGTCATTTTCTTTAGATTAGATGAGCAATGTGCAGAAGCGTGGCAAACAGCCAGTAGGTGATCAAAAAGGTAACAATGGGATATGGGAGGCATAAAGTCAGGATTACCTGAAAGGAACAAAACCATTAAGAGTGTTAAAATAACGGAACAAAAAAATGGAGGAAATCACACTCTTCAATTGAAAGAAGAGTAAAAGACCTATCCACTTCTACTAGAAGGACTGGCATTTGTATAGACTTCCATGCTGGAATAATGAAGCCTTTTGACATTGTTAGGGTTTTATGGAAAAAATACAAAATCAATCTTATTGAAATAAAGATCATTATAAATGTGCAACACCCTGGGTTTTTTACTGCTGAGATCCTTATATGGTTTGCTGTCATCTGGACTTAGACACCAAGCTTTGGTGTTAGAGCAAGGTGGTAGTGAGGTCAGTTTATTCATTCGGGGTTTCTGTACAGTGAATTATTTTGGAATATTTGGTGGAAGCCCTTGGCTGACACCTTCTGGTATCACTAAGAAGGCAGACCAACCTGAATTAATTTAGTATCAAATTGTTTAGTAGATTGATTTGCAGCTTTTTGCCTCCATAGGCCCAAACATTTCCAGGTTGCCATTTGCTTGTTTCAGCATTACAGGAAAGATAGGAAAAAGGATTTGCTGTCCTGCAGTGAGAGCCCCATAGGGCAGCTTTCCAAGGCACCACTCACTTTGCTTCTGCTGTGTCCTGATGGGAATTCCTGTGTTCTCATCCTCTTTCCAGTTTTGGTGATCAGTTTTCATAAATATTTCAAATATCTTTGGATTTTGGTTAACAGCTTAAATCTATATTTTGTTACTGTCCACACTAAGAAATTACTACATATGCTTCTGGAATAACAGTTTCCAGTCTTTAGTTTGCAGACTCCTCAATATTTTCCAGTGATTATGTTGACCCTATGAGTATCAAAACCCTACTAATAGTAAGCTTGCTTTTCTTAGTTACTTCTAATGAGTCTTTTCAAGTAGTCACACTGGTCTATAAACTACATATTAACATAAACAAGGTAGCATATTCCACTGTGCCACCCTTTCAGTATATGTAGCAGAGTTGTGGAAGAATGAACAGTTTCCCTCCAACTGTAAACAGTGTTTTAAAGCAGTAATTTTTTTGCTAGAAAATTCTTTCACAAATTCTTTTGTCCTAAGCACTATGCAACACACCTGGGACAACCACCTGTGGAAAGTCAAAAGATGGAGTTTTTTTATAACATTAAAACTGTAGAAAGTCTGCTGTGGCTATAAACAATATGTCTTGGATCTATAAAAGATTACTTAGGCTTTAATGCATTTCCCAAAAGAACAAGCAGTCTTCTTAACATCATACTGTAGTTTTTGCTCTCCCATTCAACTTATGTAGGTGGTAAACATTTTTGAAATTTTTTCATAACTGATCCTGAGTAAAACATTTTGTAGCTTTGGCTGTAAAGGACTGAAAATAATATTTGTCATATAAATAGATCAGGTTAGTCACAAGTGCTTCTGGGAATAATATACATGATTTTACTTCCAGTACCTGCAGCTGAGTCACGTTAAAGCAGCACTAATCTCGCAGAGTTACTGTGAAGGGAGAGCTTTTACTCATTTGGGAGGGTAATGTAGGAGTTACCTGCATCCTGACAGCAAGGTGTACAAGAACCTGGATGGATTGGTGTATGAGGAGCATTTCAGGACAACAGTAATTTATTCTCTTTCTTAAAACTGGTGCTGCAAACACCTGGAGCTACAGATCTGGGCTTCCAGCAATCTGAATGGACAGCTGTGTGCTGCATGTAAGTGTGACTAATGCAGCTCCAGCCCTTGTGACAGCAAAGGCTGTTCTCCTCCCACAGCAGAAAAGCGCAACCCAATGTTGATGCTTTGTATAGGGATAGGGTTGCGGTTTGCATCTTGGAACAAGATAAGATACTGGCAGGTCACTGTAATGGCTTAACTGCAGATTGAGATAGGTCAGGAGTAGGCTGAGGATTATTTCACAAGCTGGGAAATTAATCTTCAGTTGCTTAATTGCTCTGAAAGACCATGCTGTACCAGGCACTGCTTTTCCCTGACTGGTAACAGTAACCTTTGTGAAGCACAAGAGTGGTGTTAGGCTCAAAGTCTTGTTTATGGACAAAGAGGATGCACATGATATATAAGGAGAGCCAAGAATTTCCTGTTACAATAATTGAAATCTTAAGGGTCTAATCATTATTAGTCCAGATCTCATTGTTACAGAAAAATAAAAAAAAAATAATAATGCTGTTGTTATACACACACTTCTTAATTTATAACCTCTTTCGTCGGGTTATGTGCACCCTTCCGTTGCTCCTCTGTGTCGTACCGTTGGTGATTTCATTCTGGTCAGGATGGAGGTGTGCAGGTATTACAGCAGGTTGTCAACATCTGGGGTCTTTCACTGGTAGGAATTCAGTGTTCAGGTTGATGGTTTCTTCTTCCTCACCCTAGGATGCACTTGGGGTATTTATTTTTTTTTGTGTTTGCAAACACACGTTTAGACCTTTCTCTTTCTTCATTGGTCTGCAGCTCCATGTGCATCCAAATTTACTATGTATGATGCCTTTTCTATATATCACATACTGTTTCTTTGTCGTCGTCCCCCCTCTAAAACAGCTTTCTGCAGCTCCACATCTACATTTCTTTGACCATTGGCAAGTTGTTTATAGCTGTGAGGTTTCCAGTGCCAAGTCTCTGCCCCATCTCTTATCAACCCATGCTTGCACTCCTCTGTGTCGCATCCTACATCTCCACTTGTTGCAGCCTCTCCTGTTGTGATTCAGGCCTGTATTTCATTATGCTACATCAGTACTATGGAGCTGTAAGTATCTCGTTCCATGTAGAAAAACTGCTTGCTACTGCTGTCTATGTAAAACTATGGTTGTACCTCAGGATGATAAACACAAGTGAAGCAGATTAGCCATAGACACCTGGTCAGTTGGGGAAATTGCTGTCACAGCTAAACTGAATGAAACAAAGCTGCAAGCGGGTCAAGAAAAGTTCTGATAGAGCAAGCTGCAGTCCTGAGGCATTGCAAACTCAGCATGAAGCCTGCGGCATGTTATTAGCGATGGCAATACTGTGTTACAGGGCTACACAGTGACTCTGGGAGCTCTAAAACTCTCTGGTTTTTTGTTTAACTGTTAATTATCTGAATACTGCTTATGTTAAGAAAATAGAGGTTAGTAAGACTACATAATATTTACTATTGCTGCAATACATAATCCAGTCCCAGACAATGTATTATTCCTTGGGTTATCATATAATTTAAACTTCATCTTAGAGGAACCAAAAATCCTAGAAATCTCTTAATACGTTTATCCACCTACAAGTGTGTGTGTTATCTATGATTGTTGTCTTTAATTTTAGAAAGTGGCAGCTATTTCTAGTTTTCTTCATTTTTTTTTTCTCTTCCAGAATTCAGTTCCATGGAGGAGAACAGTAGATCATTTGAGAGCTTTAAAGATTCCTTTCAAACCTGTTTTTTGCAACTTTTCTGCTGAGCATGCTTTTAACTTGAAAGTTTTCCAATCCAACTGTTTTTCTTTTCTCTCATTTTCAACTTGCAGTACTTTTCTCTGTGTCTGATTTCGGAAAGATATTTTTTTTTCAGCTGAGAATTGTAGGTGTGATTCTTCTGCACAGTTCTTTTTCCAAAGGCCCACAGACACTCTTGCGTCGGGGAGACTTTCCTTTCCCCAGAAGCCTGCATCCGCAGGTATCAGGGAAGCTCCTTGCTCTTGACAGGTCAGGGCACAAAAATAAGGAAAATAAGTGCCCTCTGCAAAGGACGTTTATACATCTGGAAATTTAGTGGCACTATAATTATAGAATTTGAGAAATATGTGCATTTTACTGTAGTTTGCGTTTTTTGAGTCAGAACAGGTCCTTGTGACAGTAACACGTTAACTTTCCATAATAAGCTTGCTAATATTTTCTTGAGCAAGTGTGCAATTTGGTCATTTGAGGATTATGTCCTTACTCTGAATACCTAATCTCATCTCAGGTTACTGGTTTTTACTCTACAGGTAACAGTTGTTTTGCTGGTAGGGACTAAAATGACAGCAAGGCTCAAGAATGCAGTGATGTAGATTGGAATCCCCTTGCAAGCCTGTGGGTTTCGCTGGTTACATTCAGTGTGGTGAACACCTTTTTCTGCCCAAGCTACCTTGTCTTCTAGAGTAACAGGGAGGCACTGTTTATGATATAATTACCTGACACTTTCTAAAGCTTTTGCTGCAGTATTATGTATTAGTGAATAATAGTAAATGCTGTAGAATGGGAAGAATCATTCATTATGGTTTAAATTGCTAAATGGTTGCTGGATAAGATTGTCTTGACTGCTCCTTGTAATGAAAAGTCACGTGTTTTCTGCAGACAGCCTCTAGAAGTCTTCATGCTGCTGACCTGGCCAACGTGGGGATTTTTTGTGTGTGGGTTTTTTTTTTTTTTATGTTCTCCTTACCTAAGTTCCACTTGTGGTGTTTCTATCACAAGAGGAGCAAACTGAGTTTTTGGCCTGACTGTGTAGGGGTGCTGCTCTGAATAAACAACAGAGGCATTTCACCGCAGAGGTGGCTACACTTAACAGTGTGTGGATCAATTCAATAAAAGCAATGTGACTGTGAAGTATTAGCTGGCAGCAGTTTCTCTTGTAATCCCGTTGTCTGTGGAATGTGCCATTTATTTGGTTACAAGCCTTGCCTGTGTGGGGACAAGTTCCCAGAACTGCAGACGCACAGTGGGGTAGTTCCGAACCAGTAGCACCCAGTGGAGCCTCCCATTAAGTTAAGGCAGTGCTGCAGTCAGGGTCCCTGCCTTTGTTTCTGCTAGGGTTGATTACACAGCACATGCTTGCTTTTACGCTTCTTTTGGCTAGATTTGTTGGCAAAGCTCTTAATAATGCCCTCAATTCTACTGCAAGCATTTTGGCCTTGTGTAAACTAGGAGAAGAGAGTACACCCTCTTGCAGAAACCTTAATTGCATCGTCTTTGTTTAACGTAGAAGTGCTGGTACTAAAAATCTACTGTTTCAGCAGTAAACTAAGCAGATGATTGTAACAACACACCTAATTCATTAAAAAAAAAAAAAGGTCAGGGAGAAAATTTTGATTTCTTCAGGAGGACAAGGCTTCTTGAAGTTTTAAAACCATAAAGACAATACCTTGGGTGGAAACAGATTAAAACTATAGAAGCCTCATGTGTGGATATTATGTTGATAAATGACACTGGAGTGTCTGTACACATAGCATAATATAAAATATTTCCTGATTTTTTTTTTCTACTCTTCCTTCCCTTTAATTTACACAACATATTGTTTGTTGTTTATAACCACATTTTATACTGGTTTGCATATAGAAAGCTTTCTGTTACTTCACTACTTTTACTTTTCAATATTTGCTAAATATTCTGATGTAATCGATTGTCTATATATTACACATTTATGTGTACTTATACATCTGTATATAATTTAATTCCATTGCCTCTAGGAATTCTGATGCAGTTAGAGTATCTCTTCAGAAGTTCGGTATGTCCAAATCTTTCACATTACTTCTTTAGTCTGTGGCTTTAGAAGTACTACATATTATAGGCAGCTTTGGAAGTGTTAGCATGATGAGAGATTATTTTGAATGGTTAAAGTGTTTTCTGTTCCTGAATAGAGAGAGAAGAATTCAACAATTAATCTATTGCACAGGAATGAATTGCTGTAGGAAGGTAATACTAGGAAAAAAAGAGTTATGATAGCCCAGTGAAAGGGGACTAAGGAAAAAAGATGCATGTGTGTCTACGTAAGAGTAGGAGCCATTCATTAACTATGCAGATCATAAAAATCAGTTTGGAAATGCTGAGTGTGAGGCCTCAGCTACAGAGGCAAAGGAGAATGTTGCTATCATCAGTTTTGCTAATCTACCAGTTCCATCTCAGTCTGATGTGGATTAAATTTCAGCCAGCTGGCTCCTTTCCCTTATCTATATCTCTGTCTCGCCCAGACTCTGAGCCATGCGGCCTGATGGGGAAAAGAGATCTGGGTGTCTGTGAATGAACTGAGGCACTATGTGTCCGAAGCATCCGACAGAGGAGGTAGCAGGTAGTCCTTGGGACTTTTGGCACTGAGCCCTGAGGGTGGGAGGGTGATTACACAGAGCCACCCATATCTACTGTCAGACAGCATGGAAACAGGAAAGTTCAGATGCAGCCGATAAAATGGCAGGATGGACCAGCCTTCCCTGGCTGCCCTTGTTCCAGCGTTTTGTTCTGATGCGGTCATGGAGGGAGTTTGTCTCCCATGCTGCACTACTGACTGTTTGACTGCACTTCATTCTCAAGCCGTCCGACTGGTCACTGGGTTCCCAAATGAAATACAGAAATCTTAGGTGTATCTTTGAACACACAAAAAAGACCGGGAGACGATGGAGAGAGAGTTCTTTGGAAAAGCTATTTTTGGCCCCGGGAGGATGTTGTCACGGGAATGCTGACAAGCGTGGTGGTCTCAGCAGCAGTGTGTGGGCAGCTTTCCAGACATGGAGACTGTTCAAGATGGTATAGATTTCCTGCAGTAGGAATTGAATGGTGTGCACAAGACTTCTGAATATAGTCAAACTGCAGAACAAGAAGTACTGACCCAGTTCAGGGAGGAGAATGGTGCAGCTGCTAGATGCAGAATCCCCTGAGCATCTGGTGTGTGCTCTGCCAGCACGAGGAGGTTTTTCTCGTGTCTCAGTCCCATCGGTTTCCTTTGCTGTCTGCTCTACATGGTCATTATAAAATTGAGACCTGGTAACTGGGTAATGTACTATCTATGTATTTCCAAGAAAAGTGAGCATTTTGAAAAGGAGTTCAAGTTCTGGCAGGGAACGCTTCCTCTGTACAGAACACATTTCTGCATTTTGAAACCTCTGAGTTACCACTGACAGAGCAGAATGCTACCAAATAATGCTCTCATGTCACAGCTGGGGTTTTCAGTGCTGAAGTATGCATCTATAGATGTTACTTTTGGATGACAGTTATAAAATAAACACCTCTGTTTAATCTTTTGTAACTTTCCCATCAAGTTCTATTTAGAGAATCGCACTGACCCTTCTCATAACCCTTCATGGCGCAACTGCAACTGTCTGCTCTATCTCTAGCCTCCAAGTAATTTGATGACTTTAAAAATAGGCTAAAAACATTTTTATTTAACAAGGCAAATATTTTGGCCTAAGTCACCTTCATTTTTCTACAAGACTATGCAACCATGCATGGCAGTGAAGTGTACTTTCCCAGTACATACCATAGAGAGTAATTTTGTGTGGAGTCAGTGCACAACTGACTTCTAACAGCCGGGTGCACGCCGTAGCATGCCATGGGATCCAGGTCCCTTGATTTGTTGTAGCTGGAGCATGCCATGGGATTCAGGTCCCTTGACTTGTCACAGCTGGAGCATGCCATGGGATCCTTTCGGCCATTGTGTCAGGGCTTCCTTCCCATTGAAACTAAGGTCCGAGGAGAGTGCTGGTGAGCAGTGGAGTGCTGGATAATCCAGCCTTGCCCTGATATGGAGTCAAAACTCAGCTGGGACATGCTCTGGCCCCAAGAGTTGGGAGCTGTTCCTAGTTCCAGTAGTTTTGCTCATAGACTAGAGTTATTCTGAAAATGTTTTCCTGTGTAGCTAAGTCCATGTACTGAACAGATCAATGCTATAAGCCATTTAAATGTCATGCAAAAAGGAGCCCTCCCTTTTGGATTCATGGTGCAATTCTGTGTCTGTGTTTGAGTTGTATTGTAAAAATTGTTCATGATGTATAAGTTCTGAGAATGAATGCTGAGAATGCAGACAAACGTTATTCAACTATCTGGGCCCCCAGTCATTTAATAGTGGATGGACAAATTAGCATAAAGGAAACAAAAGCATGCAGTTTTGGAGGTGTTCAGCATCAAACCAGACATTTCCTGACTTCAGCAGCTGTTCTGAAGCAGCTGGAACCTACTTTGCAGTGTAAGGTACATCTTCAGTCTTGAGTTTGACATACGGTTAAGTTCAGGTCTTGCCTGTTTGCCTTTTCTGTCAGCCCAAACATCTACTGAGAGTTAAGTACGTGGCACTGCTCAGGATGTTGTGTTCTGCTTTTGCTCAGATGAGCAATCTCCCTATTTTGTGAGCATACAGGTCAAGTCACTTGTCTGGGGGTAGTCATCCAGTGCCTTTCTGTAGTTTTCCACTATAAGCCCAGAAAACTTCCAATTCTTGCCTGTGGAAGAATACTACAGTGGATCTGTTCACTGCAGCGTATGATGCTGAGATGGATGCCATCAGGTCCTAGTTGTATGCAGCACATGTGATACCCTAGTCAAATGTGTGTCCATTTGCATCACGGGTACTCAGGCTCTGGTTAGACTAAGTCTGTATCATGCGGACTGAGCCTGCAACAGTGATGCAGTCATAAATTTTTTTCAAATTTTATTTTTTTCTTGCAATATCAAATCCTTTGAAATTTCTTGCTGCTTTAAAGTTTCAGGATGTGCCCAACATGTGAAAGGAAACGCAGTAAATCACTGCCTGATGCATTGATTTTATTTGCCTTTTTAAGGCTAAAAATACCCACATGTTCATTAAAGTAACTTTCTTGTGGCTGAGCGTGAAAACATTGGTTTGCATTGGTCTGCAAAATATGGATTATGGATGTAGTCAGGTCAGAGAAACACTGCAGTTACAAGTTAGCACTGCGTTCACAGAGCATTCAGATGGTGGTTCTGGTGGTGGTGCAGGATGCGTTTTGTGGGTTAAGTAGTAATAGTCAGTTGTGAGTACTTCTGCCATCCCAAGCAGGCTTTTTGATCTAATTCAATTTTCTTTGAGTTGCATAATGACAGCCTCTTTAAGGTTTAAGTTTTACTAGTAAATCAGGCTGTGTAGTTGGCACTGAATAACTGCTGCTGTTGTAGAAGATTGGAGCAAATGAGCTGAATGTTGTTTGAACAGTAAGCTTTTGTTTAATTAGACTTGGAATATGAAATATTTAATGATGGGTGGTTAGCTTAGTCTCTGCCATCTGACATCATCATCCATACTGGTCACGTCTTCTTTGGATGTCCTAAGTCAAAGAACATATATATGGGGAGGAGTAATTTATGTGGTTTTAAAACTGTGACACAGGAAGAAAGAACGTAGAAACAATCAAATAGAGGAAAAGTTTTGATATTCATATGAATGAATTCCTGTGTTTTCTGTAGTGAAAAAATATTTGTCTACATATTATAGGCAAAGCATGCCTATAACTTTGTCTCCAACATGAAAGGAATTTCTGAATAGCATTTCAAATTCACTGAGGTGTGGTTTCTTTTTCATTTCATTTTGAATAATTGCTTTTGAGAAACTGGAATTGAAGTCTTTATCTGTCATGTTAAAATGTCAATCTAGTACAAAAGCAACTCCACAGTGTCTATGGCCAATATTGAGAGTACTGGTCAAAAAGGAAGGTGCAATGTTTTTTTCACCCTCTACAAAAGTCTGGCCTGTGTTGGTAGTTTTTTAGTTCAGACAATGCATTTTTTTAGGATTTTTTGTCGTTAAGGACTGTCAAACAATACAAAACCAAAAGATTGTAAGGAAGCATGCATTGTTCCTCTCGTGTCTGTACAGAAGACCCTGCACCACGTTGCGGCAGCAGACTGGTGGTACTGAAAATAAAGCACGTGTGCTTTGCCTTTGAACAGAGGAAGGGCTGTACCAGCTGCTGAGATGCGGTAGTGCTCAGTGTCCCTTTTTACTAGAAGGCACCAGCAGTGTGAATGAGAAGAACTAGCTGTAGAAAGGTGATCATGCTGCTTAGGTATGTCATTTTTTTCCTGCAGTGTCCAGGACTATACTCATGTTCACCATTTAACAACTCCAACGCAACTTTTTATGCCTCGTTGTCTTCCACGCCAGGCAGAACTCAGCTGACAGGGTATTCACCAGACGTGAATCACCTTAGCTGTTAAACTCAAACTTGCTATTGAACCTTGTGTGTAAAGATAAACAGGGACTGAGAGCCATGAAGCTCATCTGCTTGTAGAACAAATACACCTGCAAGTCAGTCACTGAATTCTATTAGTATTAACAAAAAAACTAAGACAAAGAGAAGTGCTGTAGGAGTTGCACCTACTGTTTATGAAGCCTGTCTGCCGATTTGAGCCTTTTGCATGGCTTGTGATCATTTTTACAAAAGTTTTATATCTTCTCACATGGTGACTGAACGGAAGACTAACCTTGCTCTCAAACCTTGGTTGCGTGTGTTACAGCAGGATACACCCTTCTCCACACAGGAGGCTGAAGAATGTATTCTGGGAGGCAAATTTTACAGAAGGCTACTTTGGGATAGGATCTTGTGGTCTAAACTCCAAACCCTTTTCTGGTATACTACTTTAGCACAGACACCAAGTCTGGAAACTCACTATGTCTTTGCTTAAGTCATATGCTATTCAACTATGTAGGGGTGTGTGTAACCATCTCAGGTAGCCTCACAACCTCATTTCTATTGCTCTTATCTTTTCTATCACTTGCTGCATGGTTGCATCATCTGTCATATTTAAGTGATAGTCCGTTCATGTCAGTGAACGCCTAGCTTACCTGTTGGCAGTGTCTGCAATGATTGCAGTCATTCCAACAATGAACTACGTGCCCACACCTTGTGAGATACATCCTTCCAGCACAGGCTGTGGAGTCGAGTTCAGGCCTTCCCCTCAATTTGCCCATTTTTCCATCCATAAAATGGAGCTAGTAGGAGCACTGGAGAATTATGGAGCTGAAAGTGACGTTTTACTGGAATTCTCAAACCGTTGGCATTTGCAAAGTTTCATGCTTGCTGAATTCATGATGATGCTTTGAAACCAACCTCCCCACTTGTTTCAAACAGAATTGTAGAAAATCTCCATCAATTTTCAGGTGTCTGACTCTCTGGATTGCACCTAAATCCAGATATAACACATGTGCTATGGCTTGTATGCCATTTTTTTATTTTGTGTAAGAGGAGGAATGGAGAATGCAGGATATGTCTTTAAACTTCTTAAATTTTTGTATTGTATATAAAAAGTAGTAGGAAAGCATTCCTGTTGGCTTTTGTTCTATAGAATTTTATATCTCTTCAATGTATCATTATTTTTTGTTCAAATGTACTTGATGTTTTCACATGAAGTATTGCCTTACTGCTTCGGTGGATCGTGGTGGGAAAGCTCCTGCCATGAGTGCATTCCAGAAGGGCTTGGGGTGAGGCGAGAACTCTGTTATGGGAGGGTCATGAGGGATATTTTGACATCCAGAGCAGGAGCATGCAGTGGTTTTAAGTTGGAGGAGTAGAAAGAAATGAGAACAATATTGCAGGCAGGAGGCAATTACAAAAGGGCTTGGAAATAAAATCCTAAGAAGCCCAAAATGAAAATGCTGAGACAGGACTACATGAGCAATTGACTTATTTCCAGAGATTTTGAGCTCCTCATTGTGTTTGTGTTTGGGGTTTTCGGTTTCCCTCCTCTTTTATGAGCACCCTGGCAGACGCCCGAGCCAATTCACTGAGATCTGGACCTCTGTCTGAACGGCACAAACTGGAAATGCGCATGTCCTTGCTGCTGGTTTCTTGAAACCCCTTAGAGCATTGCTGCAGATACTGTAGTGAACTAATGGAGTCCTGTAATCCCCTTTTCTGCATGAAGATTGTACAGTGTCCATCACTCACAAACACTGTAATGGGAGAAGGAACAATTGGAGGATTCAAAAGCCACTCTTATAAAGACATTTGAAGAAATGAAAGTGTACCTGACTATTTCACCATAGATCTTTATTGCGTATTTGTGATGGGAAGAGAGAAATGTTTTCTTCAGGTATTTTCTAGTGATTGCAACAGGGTGTTCTGTGCTGATTCCCATAGGAGAATTAAACCTCATGTGCTGTAATACGCGAAGGCAACTGGAGAGCTGCGCAGGGCGGCCGGCGGAGCCTGGCCCAGTCAGTGAGATTTTTTCCTTTGAATCTTTTTTGGCGCACAGCATCTGTACTACCTTGGAGTTGTAGCTTGTTTCTACCGCAGCCTGCGCTAGCCCTGGGGTGGGTTGGAGCCACGTTGTCCCACGTGCTGTACAAACACTGCTGTAGGGTGACGTTTCTGTCAAAAAGCAGGCGTGGGTAGCTACTGCCGTGAGCCGTGGGGCTGGGGAGCGGTGACGAGCCGCGGCTGCAGAGCCGTGCTGCCCTAGCTGTCGGGAGGGCTCTGCCCTTCAGCGCGGAGCCAGGGGCCGGGGCTGGGCCCGCTCCTGCTCCTGCCCACAGAGCGGCGCGGGGCACGGCTGGCCGCGGGCAGCGGCACCCCCGGGCCTCCCTCCCGAGCCCGCTTCGCGGGTCAGAGCAGGACCCGTGGGGGACGGGGGCGTGTCGAGGGTAGCCCTTCTGTCCCGAAGAGGGAAAGGCCGCGCTGGTGGAAAAAGCATCGAGGCTGGGGTAACCCTTTATTGAGGGTACCGGGCCACCCCCGGCGTCCTTCCGCCGGGTGCCGGCAGGGCCGCGCCCCGGCCGCCTTGCCGGCGAGCTGTGGAGGCGCGGCCGTGCTTCCTGGGGCCTGCTCCTCTGCCGGGGCCCGCTCCGCCGCTCGCTCCCCCGGCCGCGGCCCGGCCTTGCCGACACCTTGCCGACAAGGTCCCTTCCCGGGCACTCCGGGCCGCGCTCGGCCCGTCCCTGACCGCGGCCACCCGCGCCGCGCCGCGCCGCGCCGCGCCGGGCGGGGGCGCGGCTCTGGCCCGCGGGGGCGGGGGCAGCGTTCGATCCACTCCCCGCGGGGACGGGCCTTCCCGGCTGCCGCTCCGGGGGCTGCGGGGCCGGGCTGGGGCGGGGCGGGCGGGGGTGCCGGTGCCCGCCCCCCGCAGCGGCAGCGGGGAGCGCCCCGCCCGCCCGCGCCCCCCTCGCCCTGCCCTGCCCTGCCCTGCCCTGCCCTGCCTTGCCTTCCCCTCCCCTCCCTTCCCCTCCTCTCCTCTCCTCTCCTCTCCTCGGGGCGCCCCTGGACAAGGAAGAGCCTCAAGTTTGAGGGCGGGAGGGCCCCGGCGGAGCCTGCTGGCGGCCCGAGGATGCGCTGCCTCAGCTGATTGCAGCCGGCTGCCGCCCTGCTCCCTCCATGCCCCGCTGCGGACCGCTTTGTCCGAGGACCGAGGCAGACCATGGTCCAGCGCTTCAGCCTCAGGAGGCAGCTCTCTAAGGTGGGTCACGTCCGCAGCCGCGCCGTCCACCGCGTTGCTGGATATCGACAAAACCTCTGCTCGCCCGAGGTGGGCGAGTCCGTGTGGAGGAGGCAGCTCTGTCTTTTGTTCTTGCCTCTTGGAGACACAAAGGGGTTCTGCTTGCTGTGGGGTTTTTTGGTGTTTTAAGGCAGCGTGTCTATTAGCAGGTACAGGTTTTGTTCCTCTAACACTGCAATTACTATGTAGGTTTTGGGGGAGGCTGCGGCTTCCTTGCTCGGTTTAATCTCAGGACTGAAAGAAGGGGGTGTGTGAAAAGGGGGAACAGAACTAACAGTTGTGCCGATATGTGGGTGTACAAGGTAGTTGTCTGTGATGCTTACTTAAACATGTGCTTTATACTGGCTAGAATGTCTTTAGTACTTGGGAATATGAATTGTCCCAGCAACACACCTGCAAAAACAGGAGGAAAGCTTGCCCTCCTCTCTTTGAAGTGCTCAGCAGCACTTGCTGTTAATACAGTATTTAAGAACAAAGGAGTTGCTGTGAGCAGGTTTTGCTGTTTAATAATTATAAGTGTTCTAATTCATTTCAAGAAGCTGCTTTAGAGAATAGTTAATCCATGCAGCCTTGTAGTTTTGTCACTGAATCAATCCAATGCACGTAGTTTGAAAAACATTTGGAAAAAAATCAATCCATTAATAAAAGCAAGGCTGCGTAGTGCGCTACAGGTAAGAACACTTCTACAGAGCTGCCAGCACAGCCCTGTTCTTGCATCTGACCATTCCTGTTGAGCAGACTTGGCTCTGGACATAGGAATTACAGTATTAATTGGACACTGAAATGGCAAGCTGAATTTTCACTTTACATTTAAGCTTCCCTCCACCCCCACCCCATGTGTGTGTGTTTGTAAAGGTTTTAAAATGCATTCATCGAAATTTTAAAATGCTGTTATCAGCATTTAAAATAGGTCAGAATTCGCATCCTGCAGACTGTCTTGGGAGAAGCTATGGCTTTGTAATAAATTGGTATCTTTCTTATTTATTTGTGGTTTTTTGAGTATCTCCTCATCTTAAAGAAACTGATGTGGTCATTTCAAGGGGGTGTGAAAAAGTGAAACTTGCATCTTGTAATGGTGTACCTTGTTTCATGTCAAGAGTTGTGCCTGCAAGCAGTAGAAGTCTCTACAGGCGCTACCAAGTTTAATCATCCCCTCAAAAGAGACTTGATCTAGTTAGTAATGAACTTGGTATCTAAGCTCTGTTTATATGGGGCAGCCAAAATAGCTTTAAATTAACTCCTTTGGTGACTCTGTTTTAATTCTTGTTTATCAAGGTGGGCAAGGTGATTTGGAAAAATGTTTACACTGATTTTTTTACTATAGGAGAACTGTTTCCAATTTGTTTTTCTAGCTCTCCATTTTTGTGTTGTCTGATATAACTGTGTCTTGCACTGAATTAGCTCTGCTTGTGTCAAGTCTGCTTTAAACGATTGTCTAGACTTAACAGCTTCTTAACTTTTTTGTGTTAATTGTAAAAGATGCACAACTTTTACAGTATGATGAACTGAAGGAAAAAAGGAGAGCTTGGTCTGTATTTACCAAAACAAAAAGTGTAGTTGTATGAAGGAGCAATCAAAACGGATTGTGTTTATCTAGGTTTGGATGTAGGGTGAGAACTTCATCTCCCTGTCTCCTCACGGCTGTTTAGAATGGGATTGGGCAGTCCCTTTGCGTTTGAGTCTTTGGAGGGGAAAGGGTAGCAATGGTGTTATAAAGCACTCTGTCATCTAGCAGGGGGAAACTATAGAAAAGATACAGAATTTTGCTAATATATTTATCAGCCAAAACGTAATGACTGCCAGACTACATAAAATAAATCAGTACTTATTAATATTTCTTGTGCAAAAATCTTCATTCTTTCATGGTTGCTGACTTGGACTTCACAGTTGGCAAATGTCTATGTAGGACCTGGAGCACCTGCTCCCAGGATGTATTAACTTCTTGGGTGAAATAGGACATTGTTAAATGGTGTGCCTGTGTTACACAGCTGCAAGGTCAAAATTCCAGTTTCTAATCATATTTAATGGTGGAGGCTTCAAATAGAATGTGACTGTGCAGATTTGAGAGCTACAAACTGAAAAATGCTGCCACCAGCGCGTATAAAACGTGAGCAAAGAAAATGTAGGACTTCAAGCAGGAAGGAAAAATATGGCTTCATGATACAGGGTTTAGCCTCAAATAGCTGGTTTCCTTTTCCAACATGGCTATTTGCACTGCATGGCTTTGATCAAATCCTTTAAGCTCTCCCAGTCTGTGTCTTCCTTCTATGGATGGGGTTAATGCCTTTCTCTTATTTACATAAGAGCTGTCAAATTTTGAAATACTGTTCTGGGGAGAGCTGTATAAGCACTTAACTGTATACTAACTTATGAAATGTTTGCATTTGATAACCCATTTGTATCGGGAATTTTAGAAAGTTTTACTTAGACTTATCTACAAGCATTACTTCTTATTTCACATACACCAAATCAGTATTTAGTATTTCTGGGTTACTGGTTGGATTCTGTGTTAGTTTACCAACTTAAATGTCTTTAACTGTTAAAAATTTGAGTCATAAATTATTGCACCTTTACTGTTAAGATTTAAAGGCAAAATACTTGATGGCTTTTGGATTGGTTCAACAAATGTCTTCCCCAGGCCAAACTCAGATTGTTCACTTTGTCTCCCCCCTCCTCCCTAAGTATCCAAAGTGTTTTCCAAGTATTTTGGTTCAAACCACTCTCCATCTTGTACTGTTTGGAAATCCTTGGAGGGCCTGCAATTACTGTCACCCAAGACCTCAAGAAGTCGTGTTGCTGCTGTGTTATGTTTAGCTGGGGAATTCCCTCACTCTTGGAGTGATAGTACAAAACTGTATCCAACTTTTACTCAGCTTGACTTTGTCCAGATGTTTTAGCTGGGTTTATGAAATGAAAATAATGGAGATGAATTGAACTGTATTTGAAGAAGTTTTTCTAAGTTAAAATGCATACCCTTTCTTTTAAAGGTTCTGCTCTCCCAGAAGAGATTAAAGTGAGCCAAACAGTGCTTTCATATATGGCTGAAGTTTTGACTAGAATAAAGGCCAGGTTCAATTTAAAGAAAGAAAAGGCCAACAAAAGTATTTTTTGTGAACTGCAATGATACCTAGTTCATTTAACCAGCATGTTAAATGTTAAAAATATTGGACTGGACTGTTTTGCTCTTAAGTACTATCTGGGTTTATTAACATCTGAACTGATTCTGTGTTGTCATTGATGTGGATTGAGTTTGTTTATGGGAGAGGAACTTCAGTGGATTATGCTGAAATAGCCTTGGAATACTTCTACTTGAGCTACAAGAAGTTCCTGCTAGCCTGTCTAAAGGCTATAGCGGGTCAATGTGCTGTTGTGCTGATAGCAGTCTGCGCTCCTCCTTGTCGTTGATAGAGGTGAAGTTTCTTCCAGCAGTGCCTCCTCGGCTTCCTCTGGGTCACGCTTCTGTTGCATCACATTCGATCTCAGGCAGAGATGACCCAGCACTTGATGTCATACCCCAAGTGATTTGCTCTTCTTCAGCTCTGTTTGTTACCCAGTGTTTATGGATCGTTTCCTTTATTCTTTATGCTGCTGACCTTGTATTTTTGTGGGTATAGGGTCATCAATGGGAGTCTCTATCCACAGACAAAAACTGTTTGGTAAAGATGAATGTAGTACAAAATAACTTTTTTAGCAATCTAAATTTACTATGAGCAGATATGGACTAACATATAATATTAAAGCAATTAACCCATTAAGACTGTATCCCTTAAACCATCACCTAAAGACATTCCTATGCAGAATCATGATGCTTGGGATTCAAGAACTGTTTGTCTCAGAACAAAAAAGGTAAAAAATGGTCTTTGCTAGGTTCTGTGGATTTCCAAAGCGTATTGCTTGAATTGTTCATGGCTATATCCTTCTTTTCTGTGTCTGGCTCTGTCTTGAGGCGAGAAGGTCCCTAAAGAAGCTTGTAATGTGAAATAAAGTTACTCTGTCCTTTCTCAACTCTGTAAAATGGTTACCCAGGAAGTTACAAGTAGAGTGACTTGATACTTTTGAGCTCCGGGGCCAGCTGTTGTGTGGCGTTTTTCATCTATCAGTGTTCTACATGGAAAAACCGCATTTATTGATAAGACCCACTATTGGAGGTGCTCAGCTTTTAAGAATTTTTTCCGATCTGGAATAAGCTTATTTTTACAGCATCATGTTTTGTTGGTAAACCCTTGCAAACATCAAGAAATACAAGGCTGTGCTACCCAGTTTATCGGGGCAGAGCTCTCCTAATATTCAATATTCAAAGGAGAATTTATGTTTAGCAAAGATATGGTGCTGATTCCACTTTTATAGCTAAAATGGTCAAAAGGTGGATGCTCCTGTCTGGCCTACTTGATTTTTATGATACATAGCATCAAAAATCCTAGCTATGTTCAGAGTGCATCTCTTCACTATTAAAATATATAAAATAAGAGCTCTCATTGAGTTCTCAGTTCTCAGTAAAACTGTTCATAGAGCTGATATCTAATGTAGCTTGGCTACAGTTAATGGTGGGGGAGAGTGAGAAGTTAGAGGAGGGTTTGGAAATCTGATGCATTTCAACTCTATTCTCGTGTTTAATAGAGCAGCAGACAAACAGTTTTCCTGTGGCTCTTCAAATTCTGCACTGCTCACAGAACTGAAGGAACATCGTTGAACCTACGGCTGAGTGAAGCCGGCTGGTTCGATCTAATGGGACCTTCAGAGGGTAGAAGGACACATAAATTACCACATCAGTTGCTCAGTGGTAGATTACCTTTAGATTACCTTTTTCTTGTGGTAGATGTGATGCACCTGGAAGCAACTTGCTGTTTGGGGGAACTGATAGAAGGTTGCTCACCTTCACAGCAGACTTTCTGGTGTGCTGCAGGTCTGTCCTTGGCATACCTCACCATAACTCATGTATGTGCACTCCCTCGGGTCAAGTAGGGGATTAGTTTATCACTGTCAGTGCAAGGGCAGTTATTCAGAAATTTCCTGTTGCTCCTAATGGAAAGGCAGGTTTACTTGTGTTGGCTGTTTTGAGTGCCCTGTTGTAGACAGGACAACTGGAGCATCTCAGTGTATTGCTTCTCACATTATTTAGTTTTGAATCTGTTCCTGCATGGATACTTTGTAAGGTTTACTGTGCAAAAGCCTTGTCTAAACAAAGCTGAGAGGTGGTGGGATGTAAACAGCTGAGAGGTGGTGGGATGTGGCCAGCAATTCTTGGAGAATTGCTGGCCACACTGGTGTTGAATGAGTACTGGCAGTGATTAGAAATACAACTAACTTTTCTAGGCAAGATGGGTCCCTCAAGAAGGGAATGAGCTTCCACTGCATCGTGTTGCTCATAGGAACGTGTGGGAAAATATTGCAGAGCTATCACTTTCATCTTACAAAAGGAAAACGGGCTTCTGGCACTCTGTTTTAAGAAGTAGGAGTAACAGGTTTCATGAGGAGTTTGTCCTGTCTCACTGTAACAGCTTCATGAATCATGATGGTGCAGAAGTAACATAGACTTGAAGCATCTTCCTACATTGGTAATTAACAGGGTAGTGAGCCTACACCTGCAGAGATATTAGAGGTAGGACTAGGGACTTCTCTTTGTGAAAAAACTACTAATAATCCAGAGAATTACCCATATACATGCCAGCTGGGGGTCTGCTGAATTGCATGTGATAGCTTATTGCCAAATAGACTTATGATATTAAAGGATGTAAACACAGACTGCAGATGGAATGCAGCTTACATAAATGTATCTTTCCTTTTAATAATGGAATTCCACAGCTTGTGGCAGTTTGCTCTGCAGAATATCATCATACTTTATAATAGGTGCTTACATGGCGCTGGATAGCAATAACAATTGGAATTTCCTACCAGCAGTGATGAAAGGAAGCATTACAAGTGTTGGCATCTTAACTCTGAATTGGTTACCTTTAGGGGTCTTTTGTAGAGGTTTTGGCTTGTGTAGTATTTGCTCCTCTCCCCTCAGTTCCATGTGATAAACCAGCTGGCTTCTTCCTCAGCTAGTGTTTCTTCAGAGGCAGAGAAAACTTTGCTCTCATTTTGCAAACCTTTCCTTTCTGGATGTGACAGTCAATGATAAAAACACATATGTAAACTATGTCCTTTTCAGAAAGAATAGAAAAGCTTTTACGCTGGAGGAAGGCCTCAGAAGCTTAGGGGAAATGAAATAATGGGAGCAAGAGAACTCGAGTTAGTTTTCAACATTCACATGACATACAGTTTGGGACTCCCTATCTTGACAAAGAATGTGACAATGACCTCCAGAATAATTCTTATCAGAGATAAATTGTAAACACTTTTGTTTGGTGAGCAGAGAAACAGATGGTAGAGATTTCATTCAGAGGATTTTGGTTGTTCAAAGATGGGATTTGCCTGTTCTGTCGGTGAGATCTACTCAGTTTTCCCGAAGACATCCCTCGGAGGCGGCTGTGTCTGCTGTGAGTTGAGTGTTACAGTCCTGTTCTACCAGACCGTAACTGCGTCATAATACACTTCCACAATGGGCACATGAACACCTGACTTGAATAATAAAAGTTCTACAGTATCTTTTCACACCATGAATTTCATATTTGGGATTATATTTAAGATAAATTGACAGGTAGTAGCGCACCTCCATGAGTTATCTCTCCATTAAACTGACTTCTGCCTTTGGGGCTGTTATTCCAGCTTCCCTCAAGGTAAACGCAGTCTTTGTTTCAAGAAGAGAAAGATGCTCAGCACTGTGTGGTTTTGACTATAGACTTCCCCCCCAGCTTTCCTTGACATCCTGTGCCTGGTGCCTTAGGGTTATAAAAAGCCCACAATTGCATGGTCCGTTTCCCACCCCTGCCCACGCCCTGCTGTTGGTAGGGCTGGTGCCACCCGCTTGTTGGCACAGCTCAGCTTTGCTCCTTCCAGGCTCCGGCTGCGGCTGCTGCTCTGGGAGCTGCTCCTGGGGCATGGGCAGCTGCGGACTGGGGAGGTGCCAGCCCGTGGCACGGCCAGCGTGGTCGAGCTCTGCGCCACCGGCACGTCTGTGCCAGGCATCACCCGCGCAGCGGGGCCCGTGGTGGGTGCGCACGTGCTGCCCTGGGTGTCCACAGAAATCGCTGATGGCCAGGTCTGTGGAAGAAAATACATTGATGCTGGCAGTCCTACGTGGGTTAGCAGCTGAGATGTTTCCAGGGAAAAATGGTCAAAAGCATTCATAGCTCAGTGTAAATGATATGGCAGAGCTTCCATTTGGTTTGACGATCCAAAGACAGTCCAGAATGCCAAGGTAACCCCTCTCCAAGCCCACAAAACACTGGTGTTGGTAAGAGGCTGGGGATGTTTCTTTGTTCCAAGTGCCCGCTGAGCTGCAGATGGTATGGCGGCACTCGGCAGTCTGAGAATGCAGCAATGTTGCTGTGGGTCTGGCAGGCTCAATAAATCTCTGTCGTAGCATCTGTCTCCATCAGAGTTTGGCTAAAAAATGAAATTCCTCTCCACAGCAGCCTCTCTGTCTCTTCGCAGACCCCTTACTAAGTAAACTGTACGTGAGAAAAGCACACAGATGACACAGTGAGCAGGGATGAACTGCAGTGCTGCCTTGCGCGCAACTGCGGCTTCCCCGGGCCGGGCTGTTTCTTGACAAGTGTCCGTGCTTCTGTGGGGGGTGGTTTGGTGTTTTAAAATTTGGTTTGCTGGAATACTAAGGGATGACAGCACAGACTTTTTCCCTGACTACTGAAACCGCTGTAGCTGTCACTCCTATTCCCTCAACCCTCTGGGGTTCGTAAGAACACAGGACACCTTCCTTTTCCGTAAACTGTAGTTACTGGATGGCCTGTTATTTCATGTAAAAGTTCACAGCCCTCTATACTGTGTTAGCTCTTAAGTAAAGAGAAGAGGACAAGCATGTTCCATGGCAATTACGAATTAGCAGAACCTTGCAAGTGAAGTTTCTTGCCTGCTTTTTGTTTATTATTTTTAAATGTGGTTTCCTATCTTTTGTGTCTTAGAAAATATTTGGTTTTTTCAACACCTGATTTAGATGTTACAGTAAGTAAAATATTAATCCCAGTGCTGCATGCTTGCAGTTTAACCTTTCTTGTGTTTGGATTTATTCTTTCCGTCCCATCCTTAAACAGCTCTTCCAGGTTCTAAAACCAGTCTCCCTGCAAAATTCATGACAAGAGGAAATCTGGGCCAATCCCATCAAATAACTCGGTCCATACTGATGTTAAGTAAATTTTAAATCAATGGAATTTTTTGTTAGTATACAATAAATGAAGTTGTATGTGCAGTTCAGACTACTTACTTTGGAGGCAGTGTGTCTGAATAGCCCATCTTTTGAAGACAGTAATTAATTCATTTGAAAACATAGTCTAAGTTCCAGGACACTTTGATTGCCAAGGAAAACTAGAGGAGCAAGGTGTTTTGTTCTGTTGTTTTGGTTTTGTGGTTTGTTAAGTTTAAAAAAAAACAAAACATGCAATTTGGATACCACTGATATCAACTGGTATTTGAATAGGGAATTCAGCTTAGAAAACATTCCATTCTTGAGTTGTGAGCTTTGAGACTATTTAAAATAGACGGGAAAAATTGCTAAGGAAGTGAAACAAGGTTCTAATCCTTCGAAGAATTGCTGCGAACACTTTAGTATGCATTAAAAAAGAAAATTGTATTTAGATTTGAAATCAGAGTAATAAAATGTTTCAGCAACACGTTATAAGTGCTATCATTTGACTTTTTTGATAGGGCATTCAAAGGGCACATACTTAGCAAGAATGGAGCCCAAGATCACGGGAATGCAAACTGTAAAGTTTTACTGCAAGGGTTTTTTTGGTTTTTGGGTTTTTTGGTTTTTGGGTTTTTTTTCTTCTTTTTTTTTTTTCTTTTTTTTTTCCTTGAGTGCTGTTGGTAAACACTCAACTGCAGAAAAATATTTTCTCCATGTTATCTGCATACATCATATGTCATAGGTAACTCTCAGAAGCCTGTGAGTGCTGATGTCACATTTAGAAAATCCATAACTCGTAAAAGTTTCAATTCTAGAATCACTAACTACTCCCAAAGAAAATGAAATTTGAAGGAGTGCTTAAATTAGCATGGGATAGCCTTTATGCAGGCACATTTTTCTGCTTGTGCAAGCATGGCTGCCTTGGGGGTGCGCTGAAACCCACTGCCTACACCATTGATGTGGAACGACCCAGGATCCTGTTGGTGGTGAACAAAAGCTTACAGGGGAAAGAAGTATTTCTATCATCAGAAATAAATTATTTCAGCCTGATGACATTGTCAGCAGGACAATAGGAGCAGAGGAAATGAAGAGCTTCAAGTTGGTGTGGAGGAGGTGTTTCACTGGAGGCTGGATTGTGAAGCATGTGAAATATTAGTACAGAACTGTTGCCCACAGGTCTTCAGTATTTGGGACTACTGTTTTGTAATGGGACTAAAGTTTCTAACTATTTTCTCTATTTAAATAAGCTTTTAGTTGGTATGTGTTTTTTCTTTCAGTGAAATATGGGTTGCCTTTCCCTTTATGCTAAAGACCACCCCACCCCACCCAAAAAAAAAGAAAAAAAAAAAAAGAGGAGAGTCATTCCTCTGCTTTTTATGCACAAAGCATTAATTTCAGTAGGAGTTGGGCATATCTTGGGATCAGGCCCATTAATCTCAAAAATAATAGTGTATCGCAGAGGCGTGGAGACTCAGAGTCCTGGAATTGAGTAGGGAAATTATGTCTTAGTCATAGTTATTATGTGGTAGGATAAAGTGCTATAAATTTGAATGCTTGTCAGATTTGGTGCTATTCTCGCATTCGTTTAGTGCTTTCAATATTAATGTTCTGAATAAAAGAGTTGCTTAATTAAGGTAATGTATTGGCAATACTCTGATAACTTGATCTGTTCCATCCTTCAGTCTTTTCATTGGGTTACATGTGAGTTCATCTAATTTGGAATTTAATTCCCCCCCCCCCCCCCTAAAATGCTGTTTAATACCAGCTACAGGAGTTCAGAGTTATGCTGTAGCCTCCATACATTATGTAAAATTATCCTTTTTGTACCATAACGGAGCTGAAGAGAGAACAGGGTTTCTACATGGACTGCCAGAAATAAATGGTTGCACAAAATATGAGATCTTAAGCACTCAAAATGAGGCATTTCAAAAATTAGACAGTCCACTGAACAGGTAGAAAAGGTTGTGGATTATCCAAACAATTTAGCTCATCAGTAGTGAGGAAAGAATGTCTCACTGGACAAATTAGTCTCTATGCATGTTCTTTCACCTATATCTTGCTTTTAGAGTGAGGGAGATGTCCCAGCCTTGAACATCGCTGATGCTGCGCTGAAAATCTACATCTCCTGATCCCTGCTGTACTAAGGGGATACAGCTCTCTCTGAACACATGGTTAATTCTGCAAGAGAGGAGGCTATGTTCCAGCTACTCCTGCCATTTCATACTGTCATGTCTCTAGCTAATCAGATGTACCTCAGACACCATCTGTAACCAGCAGATACATATTCTTGATATATATCATAAGTTTGAGCAACTGGCACATTACTCAGCTGAATACTGTTTTTCATTCCCTTTGATGCAGCTTTCATCTAGCCATCCAGATCTGACTACCAAGACTGCTACCAAAGAGCAAAGATGTTTGAACCTTTTATGCATAATTAAAGAATTAAAAAATAATAAGAAGCTGGATGAAAAAGGCCTCCTGGTTCTGTAGTATCATTCAAGCCATTTTCTTCTAGCATTTTAATAGTAAGCAGTACACATTTGAAAGACTGTTGTAATTATGTTTTGTTGCTGGGCCTGAAATGTCGAAGTTTTGAATGCTTTCGTGACACTTGAGAAATGCATGTACTATTGATCAACTTTAACTTTGCTTTTCTGATATTTTTCTTAAGTGGATATATAAATATTTGCCTGGTGAATTGATGCTCTCTATGCAAGCTTCAGTGTCTGGGCTGTAAATTGAAAACCGTTCGTGAGTACCAAGAGTCAGTAGCAAACAAGCGGTTCACACATACCTGGGTCAGAAGTGTTGGCTGTGGAGTACTGTTTTTGATGCATGCTGATGGCTTCAGTGCTGTGAAGGGAGAGGTGCAGAGTGTGGGGGAAGCGGATGTGTGTGACCATCAGCAGACAACCGCTCACAGCCAAGGTGGTTCTGCAGTTACAACACCGGCTAACTCATCGCCCAAAAAGATGATGATTGCATGCCAGGGTATAAGACCAGACGTGGAAGGAATTCCAAGGTTTCTTTATCGTTTTTGAGTCTGTGGTATCTTGCAGATTTCAAAATCAGCTATCATTTAGATTGGCAGTTTGACCTGTGTCATACATTTAAATCAAACTGTCACAGTATGTTGCAACCATACACAGCCTCTAGGCAGTCTAATTAAAGCTCTAGCATTCATGAAGAGAAAACCGTAGGCGTTATTTACCGAGATTAGATTAGTATGGGGTTTGAAAAAACTGTGTGATAACTTTCATACTGAATGTAATAGTTACCTCTGGGAATTCCACACATTTCTCTTAAATCCAGATACTATACAGAATGGAATCCCTGCAAGAAGATGCATTTTTCACATATTAATGGAGGGTGAACTTCTTTTCATAAACCTTATTTTTTTCTGTAAAAGGTACATGCCAGTGGTTTGTTATAGCCTGAGATGGAGCACTTTCAGAGCACAGCTTAACAGTCTGGTGATAGCATTTGAAGAAAGAAAACATTAGTTATTTCAATAAAATTTCCAGACTTCAGCTTTATTAACTTCATTACTTCATTACATTAACTTCATTTTCTACATTTGTCCATCTACACTGGTGCAGAAAACGTGCTGCAGGTGACAGCCATGGTGGTACTTGTTTGCCAGGCAGAAAGTTGAAAAGAGCTGGTCTCTCACCAGCCAGCATCACTGCAAAGCAGCAGCATCAGTGAGAGGCCTTGTAAATTTATCTTGACGCTCTGCCTAAAGGTGGGATCTCCAGGAAGACCATTAACATATTTCTATTACTAAACATCGCTTTTCAAAAATATTACAGTCCCTCAAACAAGGTGGAAGCCTCCATGTATTCCAATGCGGGTGACTTGAGTTGTGTGTGATCTAGTGAAACACCCGATGGGCAGAGCTCTATGGCTCGGGATGCGAGCTGCCGAGCGTGGTGTTCTCCGCATCCCTGTCTGGCAGGGAAGAAGCCGTTGGGTTTCCTGCTTTTGTCTGGTTCTGCACTGTGGGGATTCTCATTTACGCAGACACCATCAGGGGCTTAATGCATGTGGCAGTGGGTAGAAGATCATTAACATGAACACAGTTCATCCTAGCTATTAGTTTCTTTTCTGAAGAGTTACAACTACAGTGTTGCTTTTAGTTAACAAAGCAGCCCTTCCATATCTGATCTCTCACATCTTTGAAATCAAAAAGTAGGCTGTTGGTGTCATTAGCAAATGTGTCTTTAAAAGCCAAATCAAAAGTTCCAATATCCACAGTCAGGGAGCAGTATTCAAAATTAATTTGATTGAAATTGGCCCTTGCAGCTGAGCAGCAGTGCTCTCTTGTGCCTGGTTAAGTGATGCCATGTTCCTGATTGTTCAGTGTGCGGACATCATCTGAGCTAAGACATGATGTACCCAGTCTTCGAGGGAGAGTGAGAATATAGGTTAAAACTGCCATATAACAGCCATTGTAAATTAAAAACAGTTGGGTTTCAGGCTCACTAACAGTAGTTCTACAATAGCCAGGTTCAGAGGAGGAGTATAAAACTGTTTCAGGGAACACTTAAAAAAAAGATCAAACTGATTTTAAAATGTATGCTTCTTTATATAAGCATTTAATAAACAACAGTGGGGTACATTGTGTCTTAGAGATAAAATGATGAATAGAAGCGACGTGGTATCATGATCTGTCTGTGAATTTATTGGTTGCCATTGCTTCTTGAGCATTAACCCAACTCACTTATGAACTCTGCCAGGCAGGGCTTTGGGTTCAGCGTGCCGTGTATGTCTCATCTCAAGCATAGGGGTTTAAGGGGCTGGTCAGTTCAATGCTTCCAGCTTCAGCTCTTGCAGGCTGCTCACGGCTGTTGCATGGTCCAATCCCCCCTACACCCAGAGGGATCCAGTTACCATGTTAAATGCAGAGTACTCCGTAATCTCTTTGCAACCCAATAGCATGTTGTCTTGAAGAACTGTTTGGGACTATTAACAACTGACTGGTCTCTCATATTTTTCAGGACTAGAAAACAGTGTTTCTAATCTTTTTGCCATTAATTATCCTAGATTGGTTGTCTCAGATATACTTGTGGATGCTGCAGTCACTCTTTCTAATTGTGGTGAGTAAATACCGTCTTCTGTTGCTTAGTTTTTCCCTTTTCCTCCCAAATAATCAAATGGGTAGATGGATTTTACAAAAGCATCTCAATTCACGTTTGCTTAAAATTTCTGTCCAAACACACCAATACTTTCTCAATCTAGAAGCAGGTGGATGAGACTGTGACATACACTGGCTCAGACCCCACCCTGATAGAGAGCTTTCTAGCGTTGGATCAAAAGCTGCTGATTCAGCACCCTCTATTTTATCAAGGCAATGAGAAAAAAGTATCCAACTGCATTTAGAGAGCTCAGCAAAAGTCATGTTTGAGTCATTTATGACCCAGTGGTGTAGGAATTAAAATCCTGTTGATATCTTGGTTACAGTTCAGGCTATTGATGGGGAAGAGTTTATTTTGCAAAGACGAGAAGAAGAGAGGTGTCTTTTTCGTGCCCCTCTGGTGTTGCTCATAAGTTAGTTCAGGCTGGAAGGCATCTCTGGGGTTCACCTGCCCAGTGACCTGCTCAAAGCAGGGCTATCTTCAGCATTAGATTATTTTCTCTTTTGAATCTGTGATGCAGCAGATAAGCTCCTACACTTACTAATGAGCTGTGAAATTCCAAACAGACCAGGAATGAAGATGTCTCTATTATGTCAGACAGTTGGCGATTTTACACATTTAGGTAAAATTCCCTGTTCATACACTCATTTTCTGAAGAATTTTCTATTTCCATTTCTGAAGTGGATTCATGTTAGTAAGTTTTGTGCTTTGGCTGTGATGGTGGTTGTATTCTGGTTTGGGAGTACACAGTAAGCCAACTGTTGACAACTATTTTGGTAGTTAATTTTTCGAGGGAGATTTGCACGGCACAGTGTCTTTCAGTTCTGCTGGCTCTCCTGGAGGAGAATGGAAGGTGCTTTTGCCACTTCTTCATGAATAAGGCTCTCTTCAGAGGCACCTTACTGGCACAGAGGAGAGGGAACAAAAAGCCTCCATTCTTGGAGTGATTGCTGTTTATGAACTTACTGTGGGACTGGCTATAGCAAACTTCTGGGGTGCTCCACTTAATGAATTACCTGCTGGTAAGAGGGAGTGTGGGTCTACCACACAGTTAAGTTTTCATAGATCAGTCAGTCACTTTTCCTCTTAACACCCACATATCTTCCTCCCCCTCCACTTTCTCTGAAACTGTTGGACTTGTAATGCAAAGGACTTTTCAAAGCGGGGCTCCTTTTGCAATTTAGCATTGTCATAAATAAAAAAACCTGTACAAGCAGGCGTTGCACATCTTTTATGCATGTTTTACCTGTGATGATCAGGCACGTTGCAGGTAGCTTCCCTGATGTTTGACTGTGCAGCACCTGTGCTGGAGCTTGATCAGAGCAAGCTATGAATTATTGAGCACTCTGCTTCAGTCAGACAGGGGGAGAATGAAATGCTGCTCTCTTCAGCATTAGAAGCTTTAACCCAGTTTCTCACTGAGAGATACCAGTTCTTATTAGAGTGTTTTCTTACAAAGATATGTAGAATACAGTGATCCTTCAGATCCACACAGTTTTCCTTGAGAAATAATTTAAACACGTTTAAACTCTCCTTTTAAAGCTAGAAAGAAAACTTCCTATACATTTTGACAGTTTATAATCCTTAGGAGGTAGTATTGTATTGAGAATCTTATTCTGTGCTGTATTAAACATCCATTAAAATGATCTCTTACCAATCAAGCAATTGCTGAAAAATCACAAACTTTTTTACCTTTCAGGTCACTTATTCAAAACAGGCCCAGTTCGCAGGGGACTCGAAGTCTGTTGCAGCCTGGGCACTGCTTAGACTTGTACAAAAAATGGTATGAAAAGGTATTAGAAACCAGAGAGGTTGTCCAGCACCATAAGCTGATTTGGTTTACGTGGAAATGGAAAATTAAATACATTAAGCATGTTTTAATCGGATGCATCTAATGAAGATGCAGAGTGGCTAATACTCCCTGTGCATGGTAATTTCCTGTGTGTGTATTTCTCTTCTGTTTTGATGTAGAAGCTGGCAGAGGCTTTTCTCTTTGTTTTTCTTGGTGATACTTTTGGAAATCTTAATTTCAGTAAGGAGTTCTTTGGGTATTCTTAATGATCAGAAGCACTGTAGTCCACAGGTGAAGAAACCACCCTGGCTTCCCCAGGGGACGATGGATAACTGATGTTACAGCCAGCATTGAAATCAGGTGCAGTTGCAGAAGAGGAGGGAAAGCGAAAGAAATGGCTTGATAAAGAAGTCAGTAGGCATCTAGCAGAAATATGATGTGGACAGACATTACATAGTCAAGTATGACGTCTGCCAACAGAAATTAACATATTAAAATCTCCTGAACAAACTGGAACTGCCACAGGGATGTTGGAGTAGGTCAGCGATTAGAGGCTTTGGGCAATCATAGGTTCGATTGAAACTATGAACTGTGGAACTGCAGCTCACAGGTTGTGTGCCTCTCCATCTTAATGATCTTGAGCAGATGGCTTTAAATTGTTGTGCTTCAGTTTTGTGGCCTCTGAGACCAACTGACCCCACTGTGGGAGATGTATATTCCCCTGCTGCTGCTTCTCTTTCCTCCAAACAGTATCCAGTTAAGAAGCTCCATATTGGCTGCACTTGTTTTCACACACTCGTGGAATTGCAAGCTAACGTAATTATAGCTCAGATATAGTCTTAGCAAGGCTTTGATTCAGAACATTTAGACAAGTATCTACCCCCCTTCCCATTTCCAAGGATAAAGAAAAAAAATTACCTGACATTTTGTGTTAAAGTGCTTTTGTGCAGCAGTACCTTGACTGTTAAACACGTATTCTCCAGTGTTCTTTGTCTATACCTTCTTTGCCTCATAACTTGTAAAGCAGTCTTCTCTTTGAACGGAATATTTATGCTAAGTGACTTTTGAATGACTGCTGTAATCCACAAACAGGCAAATCCAGTTCAGTACTGCAGTTTGCATTAGTGCAGCCGATAGAAGCAGCCCAGAGCTTTGAAACAGAAAAGGTCTTACATGCATCGCACCTGATCCCTATCTGCATTGTGGGAGTACAGTGACATTCAGGTACAGGACTCTTTCTTTTCTTCCTTTTAACCTATAAATAACATTAAAGTATTTTTTTAGCAGGGGAGAATGAGGCCACGGCACCTGCCTATACATTGATAGCTACACTTGCTGTTACAGCTTCAAGAAAATGCCTTGCAGCATTAGTATGTCTTACTGCTAGGTAAGGTCAGTGGTTTTCTTCCTGCTCTGCGGTATGTCTCGCTGTTTCTCCCTCTCTATCCCTCTGTCTCTCTTCTGAAAGTTAATTGTGGTTGGATGTATCCTGTTTAAAAATAAAACAAGAAACATAGTTGGAAGGGGAAAAATAATAATGGGCTTAAAAATCACATTGATTTTTAACATAACCAAATGCATGCTTGAGCCCATTTCTTAATGAATCTTGACACTCAGAATAGCAGAATATAAATTTCAGGGAACATCCTCTCTGTATCTTGGTATCCTAACTCCTTTACTGTTGGAAACAGTATGAAGTCATGGGAACCTGAGCTCATTTACTGTAATTTGAAAGTAGCGAATATGTATATTCACCATTTCTACTGAAATTCTCTGAGCTTTTTTGCCCACCAAAAAGAAGGTATCATTTTAAGTAGTCTAGCCTATAACAGAGAGAGCTGATAAATGGACTGCCATGCTTTATAAAGAGACTTGGTCCTTACTAGCATATACTGACTTCTCTTCATACCTGGCCAATTTTGACTAAAGCTAGAATAGATACCCTGCCTTCATTATGCCATGTAGACAAACTTACAAAAATTTGGACTTATATATCTGCAGTTGCACCAGCATTTTTCTCTGTAAGTATGCTTCACACCTCTGTCCCTGTCCATAGCTCTTTTCACTTCTACCGGAATTCTTGCGTTCCACACGAATTTCATTTCTGAATGCTGCTGCTGCTCTCTGAAAACCCTGAGATTTGGGCCAAATGCTCTTCCAGGCAGGAGATAGCACAGAACAACGCGTACTCCACTGCACTCCAGGTTCCTGCTATTCTTAAAAATCCTGGACCCCCCCTTACTGTCCTTTGAGGAATTTCAGTGTATGCCTTCTGTTTATGTGCGGTGCTGCTGTGTGTTGCTTCAGGTGTAGCAGGAGCTGGCGAGTCAGCTGGGCGATGCGTGTGAGCATGTGCTTGTGTATTTATGCATGTACATTAATGTCTAATGCTCATGCCAAACTTTTTAAAAATAGCTTTCATCATAATCTAATACAGTGGTCGTATGAGGTCACACGATTGTGTTTTTTCATAAGTATCTGTCCATGCTTTCGGTCTTCTGTGAAACTGAAGTACACATGTTTTTGTCCCAAACCACAAATACGCGATGCGTTTCAGTTTTAATTGAAGAAATTGCTATGAAGTGTCTTAGGGTGCATTGTCTTACTAGAGCCAGCCTAACCACAGAAGTATTTGCCACTAATGGGAGCAGACTCCTCCTTCCCCCTTACTTACACCCGTGTGCTGCTACAGCTGCCCTTGGGTTGGGTCTAGAGATCGTGCAACTGCGGGGAGTCAGTTCAGCTGGTTTATCCAGGGAGGACAGTTTTCCCTGGGATCAGCTGCCGGAGCCAGCTCACCATGCCATGAGTGTCTGGCAGGAGGGGACTGGCAGGAACACGTGGAAGACGGGGTGTGCAGAGGAAGGGACCGGGAGCACCCCTTGCAGTGGCAGTTTTCTGTGTTAGATCGGAAACACCACCTTAAAAAAATTAGTAGTGGTGGCTACTTTGGAGGTTGAGGAAATAGAAGCACACTGCTACATGTGGCATTTCTCGCTTGCAGGGTGCAGCTAAAAGGACAGTGGGTTATATCCTTGGTTTGCATGATCAGCAAAACTGACCTTACAGGAATCTTTAAATAAATTGCTTCTTTAAATTAGCTTGTGGTTGCTATCAAAATGTTGATCCTCTATTAATATTTAGTGACTTGTATCATACATACATAATAGGCTTTGGAGCTTGTTGGTTTGTGCTAAGAGTAGAGATGAAGAAAGAAAATACTGCTGTTTGTGCCAGCAGTGAGCAAAAAAGCTGAAGACTATGCAAAGAAATCATTGTGCTGGTTTAGACTTGAAATAATTGGGTCTAAAAAGGCCAGGCAAGGAGCTCTCGTTGACTGCTGCAGTTCAGTCACAGTTCATGTAATGTGACTGCTTCTCCCATTTATTCATAGCTCGATAAAGAGGCCCTGAAAACGTGTTCTTTCTCCAGGGCAGCGTTGAAGGCTTGCAGGACTTGGGAGGGACTCGGGCACCACTGTGGCTTCGATGTTACAGGTTTCTCAAAACAAATGCCTGTTGCGTGGTCAGCTGGCAAAAATAGAAAGCTAGTTGCTGCACAGTTTTGGTTTCAGAAATCATCAGCTATCATTAAGCTGTTTTCCACACTGAACACAATATAAACATCTGCTTTAAAAAGAAATCCTTCCTACGTAAAGAATATGGTTATAGGTCTGGTCTGGTGTGGAGGGATACTCATTCTTCCTTTACAAATTTTCTTAAAGCCATTGAGATATGTTGATCTCTTCTAGTTCTTCACTAACTACTTAATTTCTACATATTCTCCCAGAGTTTTCTTATGTAAAATACCATGAGAAGGTCTTCACTCACTGTGTGGGAAAAATTTCTGTGGTGAACTATGAGGGACAGTAGGTCAACTTTAGTGTTTTATTGTCAGTCTGTACTGGTGGTTTTATTGTCCATCTGTGTTGATGGAGGCAGGAGAATTGTGACGATTCAGAGAGTATGCTTTTACATGAGCCTAGACCTAAGCGTTTTGTTAGATATTTAAAGTTCAGGACCGTGCTATGTTTCATATTATCTTGCTTAATATTAATAAAATTCTGTATGCACTGTGCTTTACTGATGTGTATGCAAAAATATGGTCTCCTCTCAGTATTTTTAGTATTAGACTATCCAAACCCAGCAAGAGTACAAATGGTGGCTCCCCAAAAATGGTCAATGATACTAAGTGATTGTCTGTATAGGAAATTGTCTTTTGTGTATCTGAAACATTGAACCTAGATTATAGGCATATAGATCATCTCATTTCCTCAGGAAATATGGAACTTGATACTGCTGCTCAGGAATGTAGAAAAGGGACCTTGCTGCAGATGTCACTGGAGAGTCGCTGGAAATTAGTCAGATGTTTATCCCCCTTGTTAAACTTTGAAATTGTATTCTTTCAGAATCTTCTTGTCTGGCAAAATAAATATACCTTGGGTAAGTAAAAATGATGAGTTCAAATGGATGGAATTATTGTAGATTTGTAGTATGAGTGTGAAAACCAGAGGACAGCCATTCGCAGGCACTCCACTGGCACTGCCTTTCTCCAATAGTCCTGCTGTTAGAGGTTCATGCTACAAATACTTTTCTACGGTGTTTGGTTCTCTTTGCTGTCGTGAGAAACAACCTCTGTCTGCATGAATTTGCACCTGAAGAATAATACACTTTACACTTGGTGCAGGAGCTGTTTGCAGTCGTTCCTTGGAACGGGTCCTGTTACTGCTGCCACAGTCCTTCTGCACTGTAGCTCCTCTACTGATTGCAACGTAATTTCCTCATTAGCTGAGCTGGAAATATTCCCTTCCTCATGCCTCAATCACTAAAAAACACTGGATGAGTGGGGGAGAGAGACTAAATAAGAATTCTTAATTATCCGCCACAATTGCATGCTTTCCTATCTTTGGCATGCAGTCTCCTTCCCTTCTCCCCCTGTTCTGGTGTTTTTCTCTGTAACTGTTGGGCTCCGCTGCCTTCCAGAGGAGTAGTTAACTAGACAGATGAGCTTCCCAGTGTGTTTTGGAGTGATGTAGTTACTTACTTTTCTTCATCTTCTCCAGCCCAAACACCCTTCCTGCCTTCTCTCTCCCATAGCAGTATTTTGAGGTATGGTTTCTTTTCTGGTGCTATTTGGTTACATATTCCAGATATTATTTAACAGAGCCTTGTGCCATTTACATAGCTATTTCATCTTCCAGTTAAATGAGGGAGGAAAAAAACCCAACCCAAACCTTCGTTTCTATCAGTTTCGTATTTGTCAGTAATGAAGCTGATCTGAAATGTTTAGAGAGAGAGATTTTAAAATTAGAAAGTTCAAAATTAGACTCGTTATCAAACTGAGGGGGAAGAACTTCAGGTTCTTCTACTGTTCTGGTCTCAACAGTGCAGACTTACATCTAGTAATGTTTGTCATCTTCTATCTTTAATCTATTTAGGGAAAGACCCAGAACTCTGCTGTGGTAGCTTAGGAAAATTTACTAATCTGGCATTTAATTTCTAAAGAAGCCCATATTTTTAGGTGCTTTGGTATATGGTGCTGTGCACAGTCTTCCTGGCAATGTCTAGCTCAGTCTATGCCTGCACTGCACACTGTAATTATGTGTAGGGGAAGTAGAAGCCCACACAAATTTGCCTTGGTCAGAGAGCTTCATGCAAGTGAGTGAAATGATTATACACATTTTGAAGTGTGAAGTTTGGTATGAAAATTCAACTTTAAAGTAATTTAGTCCTCATTCTGCTGTGTTGTTTCCATTGTAGTTCTTCCAGATTAGATGTACTCTCATTCTCCTGAGTGGGGTGTTGCTGTTGCTCAGGTTGATGGTTGAGTTGCTAGCTGGCATGGGCTGGATTTTTTTTTTTTAACCTTCTGTGTAAGCTGGGTTAAATGTATATATTGGTGAAAATAGGGTAATGGAAGGGATAAATGTTAATGCTGCTTTCAGTGCTTTTAACTAAAGAAGCTCTTGCATTTAGTTACTGTGGACAAACTCATCTGCAAGTCCTTTTTTGCTGACGTTGATTGTCTGCGTCCATATTGTTTGCTGAGTTGCTTGTATAATTGGCCCTGCTGTGTCGACGCTGGTGGAGCTGGGATCAGGTTCTTGCTGACAGCTGTACTGGATTGGATTACCAAAGAGATCATGAGCCCTGGCAGGGGTAGGGGAGCTTGGCTTTCCCTGCTGGGGTAGGGCAGCCCTGCAGCTGAAGGCTCATTCCTACAGGCCCTGGCTGCTTGGCTTTGGAAGGAAATCCTGCTGGTGTAGGATAGAGAATGCAAGACTGGTTAGTGAGCCTGGGGGAAACCCAGGGAGAAAAGAGACCAAAGTGCCAACTCATCTTCTTGCATACAGTCTCGGTGCAGAAGCCAAGAAGCTCTGACCAGTCTGGCGTATGATGAACGATTAGTGAAATTTGTGTAGCTTTACAGTACCAGCGCTTTATTTAGCATGCTTGCGTTTTGCTGACTATGGTGCATTAAACCTGATTGTTCAGGCTGTTCTGTAGTTTCTAGATACCATCCCTGAATTCTTGTCACAGTTCATCTAATGGACAATTTTTAGTACACTTGGACACTTTTCAAGGATCATCCTCCTCTCACCTGCTCATGCCCTGGCCCTTCATGATCAGGTTTCATTGACGGTGTTTGTTTCAAGAAGTTTTTGTTGATCCAACTGTCTGGAATGTGACCTTTGTATTTTTTTTAACTGTATATAATTAATGGTTTTAGCAAGGTAAAGGGAATTTTGACATTATTTAACTTCAAAGTTTACAGAGAAAAAGCATTTAAAGTATTAAGATTTGTTGAAGGGCATATATGTATACTATGTATGCTGAAGACTTTATAAGCTTGGATGGTTAAATCTTACCAGTCAGTGCGAGGACCTGATCCTGTGTCCATGACCTCCTCGGGGCCTCTGCTGATAGGACATCTCCCAGACCAGGGCCCCATGCTGCCACGTCCGCACTTATGCCTGGAGTAGCAGATTCTCTGCACTGGAATGCTGTAAAGGCAGCATTTAGCTATTAGACTGGCGTTTACCACCTGAGTAGTCATTTACTGTCTCCTCCAGGGAAAAGGCAGCAGCACAGATGAGATGATCTCTGTTCTTTACCACTGAAATATTGCCATACAGTTGAATGGCACAAACACGCTCCACAAGGAGCTGGTTAGTACTGTCTACTAGTCTGATGTCTGCTTACAGTAGAGCTTCTTAGGTTTCATAAGACTGTTTCCTTCACAGTTAATCATGCTCTGTAGACGTTAATGTTGTGAGGTTGGTATAATTCATTATTGATAAATGATGATCTGGTGGCTGGATTCATTTGGCAGTAGATCCAAAATTATGTATACTGAAGAATTTAAAATGCATCCCAAAAGTTGGAGAATCACAGAATCACTGAAGTTGGAAGGGACTTCTGGAGATTGTCTAGTCCACCCCCCATGCCCAAGGCCAGGGCAGCTAAAGCAGGTTGCCCAGGACCACAGCCTGGGTTTTGACTGTCTTCAGGGATGGAGTCTGGGCAACCTACTGCGGTGTTTGATCACCCTTGCAGTAAAAAACCTGCATGTTTCTTTGGGGGTTTGGTTGTTTGGTGGTTTTTTTGTTTTGTTTTGGGGGGTTTTTTGTGTGTTTTGTGTTTTTTTTTTCTTATGTTTGAAGTGCCTCCTATGCATCCTTCATAACTTCACAGTGAACAGCTTCAGCACAGACAAATCTTTAAGATACTTGCTCTCCTTTCAAGACTTAAACTTCCTTTGAAAATTGCAGTTGATTTAATGCTGAAACCCAGGAATCCTGTTGGACTGAGACTTTGAGGATCAGAATTGTGATGATAACATGGGTTGCAAGGAGGATGCAGAGCCCTTTGTGCCCTCATAGACTGAAAATGGTTCCTGACATAGCAGGGGGAGTAGGAGCAAATACTTCAAATGAAAGAGTACATTACTGTATATGGCTGTTAGTCCAGGAGGCCTGCAATAAAGGTAAATAACTGTTCAGTACTTCATGTAGTATATTCCAGTTAGTATGTGAAAGAGGGCAGTTTTCTGAAGTTTCTCTAAATAGAGATGAAATGCTAAGAAGATTTGAAAAGAAAAACTCAACTTGATTCTGTGAAGTACAAGCAGTTTGTGCAATATGCAGGGTCTATGTTACCGTGAAGATTGCATTTTACATGTAGCTCTTTTAAAACGGTACATGTACTTTTTTAAAAAAATCTCAGTGTGCATCAGCTACTATCTGTCACTCTGACCAGCCATGTGTTTCAGGTTACTGAGGATTACCAGTCTAGAGTTTCTTCTGCTTCCTTCTGATTAAACCTGATTTCTAGATTAAATGACTGCTCTTGTTCCAGGAAGTAATTACCTGAAAGATTAAATAGCTTGTGTGTAGAGAATGGTGCTGATGTCTTGGCAGCCATGGTAGTATTTCAGCTAGAGGCTTGCTGTACAGTACTATAAACCTTATTTCTATTAATTTCATTGCTGCAAAATTAGCAAACAGTATTTATATCACATTTTATAGAAAGGGCAGTAAATTGCATTAGATACTTTGTTAAGCCATGGAGAAGCAACACTTAATTATTCAAGTGGCTCAGTGGATATTTTGACTTGAAACTCCATCTGCCAATGCAGAAATTAGTTCTATTTTTAACAACATGAGACACTCTTCTGCAATTATTCAGCAGAGTTGCTTCTGAGAGGGTATTTTCATGCACTACTTCTGACTGTCTCCTGGGTGAGGTTTGTGTGTGATCTTCTGTGTATACGCTTTGTTGTCTTACAACAAAGCTGAGCTGTCTTCAGCTAATCAATGACAGTTTTCATTAAAAATGTGTGGAAAAACTCCCGTCAGGAAGCACAAAACAACTAGGTACTTTCAGAAAAGTGTTATTGTCTACTTTGAGGCCAGGTTTTTGAGTGGGGAGAGTCGTTAAGCAGTTAGAGTTGGTACAATGAGAAGGCAGGACTCCGAGCCTGCTCATCAGTACATCGCTGCTGTGTTTGGACATGGCTCCCTTTCACGAGGTGGATGCAGAAGGTTGCACAACTGGAAAATGGAGAGTGTGCTTTTGGTGGAATTTGCTATGTAACTTCAGCTGTCCTCTTTTAACTGCCAAACATGAGTTCCAATAAGTTGGGTTAATGAAAAATACTCTATTGTAACTGTTTTGTTATCTGGGGTGATTTTACTGAAAGGTCAGTGAGCGACTCCGGAAGCAGCTGTGAGCAAGATGGTGTTATGGAGCTGGGGTCGGCACGGACAGATGCTGCCTGGAGGGAGCGTGCATCCGTCGGCTGAGGAAGATGCCGCCTTTGCCATGTGGTTTATAAGCTATTGATTAAAAGCAATAGAAGCTTAAGAATTTCTCTATGAGCTAATTCCCATAGCAACAAATTTTACTTTAGCGGCGGTTCAAGGTTTGTATGTTTGTTTGTGTTCTGTTCATGGTAATGCCATGCAGCCACAAAACCTTTTGGAGCAGCATGTGCTAAGGGCGTTCGTGTGCATGTGGAGCAGCCATGGTCTCGAGTGGGGTTTTAGAAGCGCACAGTGCCGGTGGGCAGTGGCTGTGGCGTCCCAGTCAGGCTGGTAGTGGCCTGGCATGACTCAGTGCAGCTGTAAACTCTACTTACCAGCAGTTTGGAGAGGTGACCTTACCTGTGTGGGCTCATTGTGACCCAGGTGGGACCTTACCATCCATCTGAGTAGTCATCAATACTGCATATTAGGCAGAGCCTGTACAGTAAATTGAGAGTAAGAATGAATTAATGTGTATTGGGATTGATGCATTATTACAGTACACCCTAGAAATGTACCAACCTGTGTTGGACCAAAGCTTTCTTAATTAATTGTTATAGAACATGCTTTAAGTTGACCCAGACTGAGACATCTGAAATTTTCTAATTTTAATTTAAAAAAAAAAAAAGAGGGGGAAAAAAAAAGAGGTGGGCACAAGAAAGGACTTGCATTCCAAATATTCTGCAGTATAAAAGCTTAACCCATTTTGAGGGAAAGGAATAATATAACTCTGGCGCATTGTAGGATTATCAACAGTCCCTCCACTGTGGTGGCTTCTGCTAAAGTTCACGCTCTCATATGGATTTAGAGCATGCCAGTCCTAAAACTACCTATACACTTGCTGAGCAAGATGATGGGACAAGGTTCCCTTTAAAAACTGGTTGTAGTTACTGATCAGTTGGCAGGGACTGCTATAAGAACACAAGGTGTGCTCAGTGGCTAAACTTGAGATGTGTTTCTTTCCCCAGTAAACCCAAGTGAGGTAGCAGTTAAGTCAGAAAACCGAGCTTGTGTTTTGACATTGAGGGGAGTGCAAGGAGGAGCACAAGACTTGTTGTTTTTAAGGCCATCTTTTGTTGTTATCAATTTTTTAAAGTATTTCTGCAGTTCTTGCACCTTTTTCGTTTTCCTGTCTTTAAACAAGGCCTTTGCTCATGTTGCTATTGAGCAGGGCTGCGAAGCAAAAGCAGAAATCGGGTGGGTGGGATAACTGGTGTTGGAGGCTGAGTCCTGGCGGGCTGCCCTCGGGGCAGCTTGCAACAGAGCAGACTTCCCCTGAAACAGGATCGTCATAAACTTGTCAGACTACTACTAAGTAGGTACTTACTACAAATCCAGAGAATATACTAATGTAGATTATCCAAGTTTGTGACCTTAAAAACTGTGAGGGAAATACACAGTGTGGTGTCTCTTAGACTTAGTATCCACCTCTGCTTTCCTTGAATGAATACGGTACAGACAACCAGGCCGATTAGCAATTAACAGAACAGAATCCATGTGAAAACATGCCTGGTGAATAAATTAACATCTCTTAAAAATAACTTTATTTTTAAGGATAGATCTGTTATGAATAGATGGTGAACACAGTTGTCTGACTGCAGAGCAGTAAGCTATAAAGGAACTTCTCTCACTTCTCCTTCCCCAGAAGAATAAATTGTCTCGCCACCCAACAGTTTCTCAAAACATACGGGGTATGCTTGCTATGCTTACTCAAGGCATAAAATAAAAGCCTCATCTTGACGTGTTTTCCCCAGAGGGCTCGTTCACACCGTCAGAGTTGATCGGGATCTGTTCTGCCCGTCGTGCCTTGTGGATTTGCACTTGGCAGAGGAGGGCAGGAGGAAGGCTCCCTACCTGCTTCCTACCAAAGAACCTCACGCTCTCCCCTGCCAGGGAGGGACAGACCAGATGCATCATGTCTTTTAGCCACGTTTCCAGTCCGATGGCTCCTTCGACTTTTCTCTGGGCAACCTAACTGTAATAGGGCAGCCTAAAGCTGCGCAGGGGGCACTGGCCAGGTGACGGGTGTTTCATTTGTCTCACCTGGGACTCTACAATGCACAAGGTTTCTGTGCCGTCTTCAGCAGGGCAGGCTTTGAATTTGTCTGCAGTTAGCTCTTTAACTTGTAACAGGAGTCTGAACATCCTCCTGTGGCAGGTTACAGCGGAAGAGATTTCTGAGGTTACGCCTTGCCCGGAGCTCTAGAAGAGGTGTAAAATGTGTCATTCACCCCAGCACTCTTCCTGTTGGAAGAAAATGTGAGGTGTTTTTCTGTTCAAGACTACGCTGGGTTTTTGGTTTTGGTTTGTTTTTTTTTTTTTTTAATTAACTTCCAAGACCGTTGCCAGCAGATGTGTTTTGCTTTTTGGTTTTATTATTCTCCAGAAAACAAGACTCTCACTTCAGAAGTGTTCCTGATGGGGTCAGCAATGAAGTATTTTTAGCAGACTTGGTAACTCTTCTGCAGTGCATTCATGCCTTGCTTGTTCAGAGCTGCAGTTGCTTTCTCAAACATGCATTCGGGGCTTCTGCCAACACACCCAGGGTACTACTGCTTCGTATTACAAGGTCCTGCTTTGTCAGGGCAGAATTCAGCCTGGCAGGGCTGGAGCTGGTCTCCGCTAACGTAACTGCGGTACAGCATGTTCGGCCGGCGGAGGGGCACTGGGGTTAGACTGCATGCTTCCCTTGCTGCGCACCCAGCATGGAGGGCTCGCTGCCTGCCTCCGGAACCGTACGTCTTGTGGCTTTCTCCTTTCTCAGATGTCAGCAGTATTAGGGTTGTGAATGCACCTGGTTTGCTAGGCAGAGAGCAGGGTCACCGGTGAATGCCTAGGCTCAGCATTTTTGTTAGCTGCTGCTGCTGGAGTTTGCTTTTTAAAAATCAGTCTGCGAGCTGCTGCGTATTGTGACGCCAAAGGGGTGAAATCGAGTATCTTCTGTCCATCCTCTCATGAGACTGGGTTAGATTTTTTTCCTCTGTTGTTGCTCTGTAGTAAGCAATGTTTGTGGCCCAGCTTGGGCTCAATATTAAAATAAGGAAAACTGCTTGCACTGCTGAGGTGCTGTTTGTCTTTTAAGTGTTTGATCTGGTCTTGCTGTTGGGGGTAAAGTTTTTGTGTTGGAAGATTCCCCGTGAATGCAAAGAATCTGTGGTTTGAATGGTTTAGTGATGAGAAAAGATTTCTAATACTAGAATTCTCTGTCTTTTGGGCTTATGGTTAGAGCTTCTCCAGTTATGATAAGTGATTTCGTCCAGGGAGCTTTGAGGTCAGGCTTCCTCGTGGTGTTCCTCCACAAAGTATTGTGAAATTTGTCCCAAACGGTACAGAATGTAGAGGATTTGTCAGAAGGTGTTGTGTACAGATTTAGAGAACAGCAAGGAATGTGAACGGCAGAGGAAACATGGCTGAGATCAACTTTTAATAGTGTTTAGAATCTCTTTAGCATTTAATGATTGTGTTTTATCAGGACAGTAAGGCAGTTCTAGGAAAATTCCTGTTCTTCAAGGCAGAAACGCACTTTTTTGAAAGTCTGCCTGCATATCCTAGTTTCACTAGAAATATTTTGGTTGACTTCAAAATTGGGTGCTTCATTAAGAAAACAATGCTGAACCGCATAGCGGATCCCTTCCCTCGATCTAGAGGAAATTTCATCAATCCTTGGATTGCTGGTAGCATTAGCACTGATTTTATCTCCCCGTTCACGCTGTGGTGCTGTGCCTAGCTAACTTTCTGCCTTATGCTCACTCTTGTGAATGCAGGCTTTGTTGGAAGCAGGTTCTGCTTCGCCTTGGGATCTGCTGGTCGGTGGGGCGGGGGACCTTTCTCCGAGGTTACAGCAGGTCAGGCCGGGCTGCGGGGCTCCCGGTCCGGCTGCCGCAAGGACCCGGAGAGCTGGGGGAGCGGCTGCGAGTCAATGGCGCTCCGTAGGGACGAAAACGGGAGAATGACATACTGTGTTTGGCCCGCATACGCTCATTCCCAGAGGACAGAGCTGCATTGTTGGGACAAAGAAAAGTGAAAATACTAAAAGCATTCAAACTATTTTCTTTTTATTTGGGGAGCCTTTTTCTTTTGTGGAGCTCTGCTGAGTGGCCAGACCAGCATGCAGAGCCGCTGACAGAATTTAAAGGTGAGCTGAGAGTAGAAAGAAAATCTTGGCTTGTACCATTTTTGCTTTTTTGCAACTTACAAGGAAGAGGTTTTATATTTTTATATGAGACAGTATCAAAGCTAGGCTAAGATGCCTGGAGAACTAGTACAAAAGATAAGTGACGACCGATCTATTTAAAAGGAGAAAATATTTTTAGTCAGTCTGTTTTCAGCTTTTTTTGTGGTACATATTCTGTTTCAATGACTAATACTTTGGGTTTTAAAAATTCAGCTTTCTTGTGTCGTCACTTTAGCTGCAAGTATCTGGGTCTTCAATACCTCTTCAACAAAGCCAGGAAAGATTAGATTTTCTGCTATTCATATTCCTACAGTTTAAGGAAATGTGGGTTAAAGGGAAGAGTTTTTGTAGCGGAAAGGACATGTTATGTGTGTTCTTTTATAAGCTGTCAATGGAAAAAATAGCACAGTGCTACATATTTAAAAAACTTTTTTGTAGGTCATCTGCAAGGAAGAATTACGTATTTGTTGTTGAAAACAGTTTTGAGTTGGGGGGGTTCTTTTTTTGTAAAACAGCATAGTGGGTGTTTGGGTTTTTCTGCGTAGTTTGTTTTCTTGTGGTTTTCTTTTTTTTTTTTTTCTTTTTTTATACTGCTTTGACATTCTACTTTCACCAAGGCCACCAAGAAGTATCGACCCAGAACAGCGACTTATTGTTCAGGATGATTTGTCATTGCTATTCAGGATCCTGCAGCTTCCTCACATTAACCAAGCTATTAAATTAGCAGGATATTATCAGTTGGAAGCTTCATTGTTATCATTAACCCAGAGAAGATAGCTGTTAAAATAGCCAGAGCAAACAGTGGTTCTTTTTTTTTACAGAACTAGGATCATATCCTGAACAATTTAATTGCTAGTCAGATTTCTCTGTACTGTGAAACATCTTAAGAGATGATAATAAGCCAAATTAAAATAAAATCTTTAAAAAAAACCCCAACCAAAACACCACAACGGTCTTAAAACAATGAGAGGGCAGCAGGGGAAAGGGAAGTTCCAGAGACAGAAAAGCCCTAATAAGCACACCTTCACAATGGGGGGTTGAAATCTGGGAGAAAAGAACTGAAATTAACCCAGAGTTGAGTGTCTGGAGCATATGGCTGGCATGTCAGGAAGCAGAAGAGAATGCCTGTCAGAGAAGGGCTCAGGCCAGTGGGGATGGGGTTCAGGGCGAGGCAGCAGAAGCACTTGGGGCATTCGTGTCGGCTCTGCTTCCCAGAGCCTGGTTGTTCGACTGAGGACATGCTCTCATGTTCGGATCTAGGGTTTAGCAAATGACAGAAGCAGCACAGAAGTTCAGAGGGGAAGCAGCATGCAGATCAAGCTTTCAGAAGGAGCAAAACTGAGTCGAGGATGAAGCCTCTGAATGATGACGCGATACAGTAGGTTCAAGGGATATTTCCTGTGATTTTTGACTGTAACAGTGAAGGCAGAGGTGCTCTCAAGGCTAACACTAGATAAGAGAGCTTCTGGAAGAAGAGTGTTGTCTAAAAGGTCAGACATAGAAACGACACATTCGTAAGGTGTTCAAATGCATAAAGCAACACCAAAAGTCAGTACTGGCAATGGGTGTAATGTAGGAGATAAACCAATGAAAAAAAGGTTAAAGACAGTGGTATCTTCCTGAGCAGTCCATAGTATTAAAAGATTTTTAATCAAATAAATTAAAGAGAAATGCAAAAGCAAATGCTTCCTGCTTTATCAAGAACTTTATTCCAAAGACAACATCAATTTAGCCATTTCTTCTCCATCAATAATGTATCAGTTTGGATTTAAGGTCACATACGCTATGACCCGTAGACCAGTATTTATTTGGAAAGGAAGGGGATGCTAATTTGGGGAAGATTGATGGAGAAGACAAATATAACCTGAAAATATTCAAACACAAATGCTAGTTTCTGTGATAGCCACCTGCCTCTAGTCTGTGGGAAGGGGCAGAATTTCCTGCTTTTTGTCAGTGAGTTGAGCTTGAACACATCTTGAGAGCATTTGATCATTATACGGCTCTCTGCCCACATACAATGGTCTGATATGATGTAATTTCGTAAGCTTCTGGATAGGATCACCGTGAGCAAACATTATCAGAGCTCGTGACGTTTGGATTGATCAATCAATGAAGTCGCTCAAATTATTATGGTGTTCTTTAAAGAAAGGAATAAATAGGGATTGTTGTGTGCCAGCCACTGACTTCGGCAGCCTCTTGCACATCACGAACCCGGAGCACACATAGAAACGGAATCCTTATTTTGTTCAATACTCTCTCTGAAACCTGCAAGAGCAACAACATTTTCTTTGTCTGAATTCGTCCATATAATCAGTGGCCTTCTTCATAGTTTGCGTTCACATCTAGGTTTTGTATTCTGGAATAAAGGAGCCTTCTCTAGAATGTATTCACATCTTATTTATGGCTTGTGGGGAATCTGCTTTCCTCCACCCCAGTCTGTTGTGACATTATTAGTTCTAATTATGTAACTTAAGAGTTTACTTCATGAATCATATTATGCAAATCTGATAGATGGGCTTGCTGAATTTTATGTGCTGCTATCAGTGAGTTTCATCGGCTTTTCTGGTTTTAGGATTTTTGTAGAAGTTCTGCACGTTCCAAATATAGCTTCAAATTTTCAGTTATACTGTGGCTTTCTTCTGCTTTCATGGCAGAAAAGCATTCAGAAGCAAACAAAGAGAAAGAAAGAAAGAAAGGAAAAGCATACTGCTTTCCAGAGGAAGTACAGCTGCAAATGACTGTGGACATGAAGCTCCTTTAGAAATCAAGAAGCATGTTCTGAGATTATCTTTCACTTTTGAGCTGAGAGGAGAGCTATCAAATTCAATGTATCCAAGCCATTTTAATGAATGTAAGACCTCAGATAGATTATTGAGTTAACAAATTAGCCTATGCAGCTAAGCTGTAGTAACCCATGATGTCATGTGCTTATTGCACACTTTAAGCTCGTTGCAAGGTAGGAACAAAATCTTAAATCTTGATCTACAGATTTAGGTTCAGGCAGATGCATCCTGCCTCGCAATTGCAATGGCCAAAACAACTCATGTTTTTAAATACTGTGATTAACACACGGCAACTCAGTATGTCAGTATGGGTTCTTTGTTGACACTTTAAAGAAAGTCACATCACTGGATGGTAAAAACTAAACCACCAAGACAGTTGCTAAAGGATGAGAAGATGCTTTTTGTGGGTTCTTTTGTTTTTCTTTTCTAATATTTTAATAAGAAGAAAGTGTGAGAGGGTAAAGTTTGGTAATTCAAAAATCTTTAACAGTGTGATAACCAGAAATAATCAATTTGATACATAGATATCCAATAAAACTGAAAGCCGACAAGTGGAATTTTGTTTAAAGGAAATGAAAGTGCAGCTTTCAGCCACAGCTGTTTGCCTTTCCAAGTTGTTATTGGAGAAATCATAGTGCTAAGACTAAAAGAAATGGGTTTTTTGAGGAGTGGGTGTGTTCTGTATCAGTTAGACTTATATCAGACACTGTGATGATGTTCATGCCAGCAGTATTGAGGAATGAAACACCAAACCTACTTGGAAATTTTCCATTTCATCACTATGCAGTTTTTAGGTTGCAGCTTTATTGGTAAACTTAATCCTTTACACAGACTGGGCATTTTGCCTTGATTGTGGTTTCTGCTGAACCAGAGTGATGTTGCATAGTATGCTAAAAGTCTTTATTTTGTATTTTACCATGTCAGGAAGAAGGAAGATAGTTTTTTATATGCAGATTTCTAACAAGTTAACCAATTCAATGCTTATTTAAAAAAAAAAAAAAAAAGACTAAAACCATTTAAAGACCATCACCCATTTACTAATCAGGTGTATTACACCTTAGGCTGTGTTGAAAATTGGAACTGGACTATGAATGCTCAAATTTTACATTTGGTGCCATTTGAGGAAAACCAGAGCTGTGAAAGTAGATATGCACAGAATGAATTACATTGTCAAGACACTCTTTGCACTGTTCTGTATACAATGGTGGCTGTAGTGTGGCTCATGGGATGCTAGCGGCAGCCTGTTGTGGTTTCTTGGAGACAGGGAATAGCAGCATAAGGTGCCCTCCAAACTAAGTGCTGTTTCTTGTCAGCAGCCAGGTGCTTCAAGCCTGGTCTGCTATTACCTCCTGGTAAGAAAAGGAGTGGTCCTGGAGGCACACCTTCTCCTGTTTGCAGGCACAGCTTGATAGTTACTCCTGGATAAATGTTGCTCTTGCATCTGTGCAGCCAGTGAGAAATTTTTGTGGCTTGTGGCGACGATATGAGTTCTGCAGACTTGAAGAATAAGCAGAGGAGTGGTTCAGAGTGTCAGTGTTAAACTCCGGAGCACTGGTCAGAGCAAGGATAGAGTATTATGCTGAAAAACGAGAGTGGGTGCCAGCAGCTGCCTTCCTGATCTCTTAGCTGGTGAGAGCGACTTGAAGACAGTGGGTCTGTTCAGGACAGATCTTGGGAGCTCAGTGCGTCTTCCCACATCCCTCTCATTCACCACCATCAAGAGAAAGTGCCCCAAAGTCTGGAATTGACTGCAGCTAATGATCCACTCTTGCTGTAGGGATGAGCAGAAACACCCCCAGTTTCGTTGCTGGACCATGTTTACCTTTGGCCAGCTCAGCGCAGCATCAACACCGGCACGGTGCGGGGCAGCAGGGCTCCCAGTGCGTTGGCAGTGCTGCCTGCCTGGCGGTGGGGACTGCGGGGCCCTCCTGGTGAAAAACGGGACCCCGCCGTTCTCAGTGGCCCAGTTAGGTGGCCTGTAATGATTGGCCATTGAGTATAGCAGAGCAAAAATAATTGTGCTGCTACACACCCGCAGATTTACGAGCAAATTCTAAGCAACATCCTAAAGGGATATGGGATTTTATTTCCCAGTACAACAACTTGTACCTTAGTGGCGTAACGTGTAAATGTTCACCATTCCAGGATTTTTCTAGTTGTGGGGTGTTGACATGGAGGTGGGTGCGATAGCGGAACAGCTGGGTGTGCTGGCAGGGCGCCGGACTGGGCCAGGCTCCAGAAGCTTCTCTGGGGGCAGCGTGTGAGGGGCTGAGAGCAGCCGGCCATGCAGTGCCCCAGGCTCGCCCAGAGCATCGCCAGCGCGTGCACCGCCTCTGCTGTGGAGAAATGGGAAGTAGTGCGAGGGTCTGCCTTCTGCCTATCGGGATTGTACCTCAAAACCAGGTAGTGGACGCCTATGCTGACAGCTACAGTTGCCCAAAGAGGATTGTTGTTAGCTGCTGTCAACCATAAGGTCACAGGAGAAAAAAGTAATAGCTGGGAAGCATATAGTGTGGGGACACCTGAAGGCGCTGATCCTGCACCTTGTCTGAGGAGAACTGAGCCCCTTTCTTCCAGAGCCGCCTTCTCCCTGAAGGCCTGTTCCTTGCTGTTGTCCCCCAGCAGCTGGCGGAGAAAGCACACAAGCCCAGAGCGGTCCCTTCTTGCTGTAGGTCACAGCTCTGCCGAAGGTTCACTTTGTTTTCCCCTTGCTTTCCCTCATGGCTGGAAGTGGAGTGTATCCCAGATGGCCGTGAAGCAGCAGCAGTCAGTGAACTCCCTGACTGCTAATTCTAGGCTGAGATGCCAGCAATCATCTTGGATTTGTCAGTTTTTCCTGTACCTGGAAAAATCAAAGGGAATGGAGGCTGAGGACAGGTGACTTTCTTCCCCTTCCAGAAGGGTGCCAAAGGCTGCCTCCATACTGTCTGTGTGCAGAGCACTGTAGCCCCCGGGCGGGTCACTGAGGACTGGTCCATGCCAGTGTCCAAGCACAAGCTAGTTCGCACAGCTAAGGGCTAATGTCCTTGGGAGGGATTAGCCACATGGCAGCACTGTGCCAGGGCTGCCCCTAAGCTCCCTGCAGCACCCTGCTGCCCTTGCTATTTTTGTGTGCCTTCTAAGATGACGCGCTGAGAGCCCTCCCAAGTACACAGCATAATACTGGGGGGGTGCGTTGGCTACCCTGGGAAGTGACGTGAGGGACTCTGAGCATGGAGACCTGCTGGGCAATGTCAAAGGGCTGACCCAGGCAGTGACTGTCCAGAGCCAGGTATCAAGCCCAGATGTCTTGGTCAATGTGACTCCAGATCTCCAGATGTTTTTCTCAGAGGAACCATTTGGCCTCCTCAGGAATGCAGCAACAGGCGTGTAAGTGTAGACCAGGGGGAACACAGAGCTTGTAACTAGACAGGATCAGGCTCCACTGACAGCACAGATACATCGAGAGGATTGAACAATTGGTTTCTGATGGGGAAGAAAAAAGAAAGTCAGTCAGCCATTTCTACTCAAGACCAGCAAACTTCTGACTTGATCTTATACCCCCAAGCTAGAATTTTCTTTTGCACCAAGATCTCCTTTGCTTTAATGGGATTTAGTGCAGTTTTGCAAGTCCTTTGGATGGAAGTCTTTAAAGTTCCATTCTACGTTTGGAAGTGGAGCTTAATCAGTACTAACAAATTAGCATAAAGTGAGGTTTTGGATCATTGCATGAATAGCTGGAATAGACAAGCTCAGCAAAAACTTTTAAAAGTCTCTCCACACTAGGTTATAAACATTGAGAAGTCCTTTTCTAAATGGACATGATTTTAACCGTGTATGCAAATCTGGTCTAGTAGCAATTTGGCAGGCAGCAAACAGATTTCTCTCATCATTACTGTGGTAAAGTTGATTTGATGCAGCAGTAATCAGGGAAATGCCCTTGGAAAATGTCCTTGTTGTTGATAGCCTCCTGAAGGATGATCTGCCTGAGCATACGCAAGTTTGCTCACTAACCTCGTCCATGGAGCCATCTGCTGGCTAGTAACAACTCCGACTATGGGTTGTCATTTGGTAGTGCTTCAGTTCTGAGCTGCATCATCACAGCCTGCCATGGTCTCTTCCTCGAGATTCAGAGTGTTGGTGTTGTGTGCTAAACTGGTTATCAAAAGCACCATCAATATGGCCAAACTTCACATCAGGGCTACAGGGTGCAATATTTATGGACTAACCTTTCTCTCTCTCTCTCTCTCATTATTAAGTGCTAGTAGAAACATTTTGAATACTTCTGGAAAGGTATGTGGGGAAAGGAAGGGCTGTTTTTCTTATGGTGATTAAAACTGGGGCAAGAAACTGCAAACAGTAACAAGGAAAGCAAGTCCTATACAGAGCGTCCTTTGAGTGAAATCTAAAAAAGGCAAACATAGTCAAAACTAACTTTATCCCAGTGGGTATGTGCAGAGGAGGGGAACTCCAGTTCTGTGCAGTGACTTTGAAGTCTAGGAGCTTAAATTAGAAGGTAAATGTTAAATAATACATTAACTTAAAGTGCTTCTGATCCAAATGGTACCTTATACCATCAGATTATTGCAGCTTTTATAATCACACATGGTTTTGTAATTTGTATATGCCAGCAAGAACATTACGGTGGCTTTAGCCCTTGTCCCTGGGCGGTAAGCATAGGAACAGACTGTCGGCTTTCAGTTTTGGGGGTTAATATGGATCAAGCCCAGATATCTGAGTAGGTCTTCTTGCAGCTGTGAAGAAACTTACTGCTCACCACATAATTAACCAGAAAGCCTTACGCAAGATGCCTCATATCACTGAGATTATTGATCCAGGAGTAGCGTTTGATTATTAACTCTTCACTGGCAATATAAAGTTCTCATCAATAAAGGGAAATCTTGTGGCTTTGAATTTTCAGTAATCTGTGTTCATTTTAAGGCTTTGTGGTAGCAAGTCATAACTTTTCCACCTCTTTACTTAAGCCAAATATTGTAAATTAATTAACTGTGTAGGTACTCTTAAAGTCTGTTAGTATGCATTGGTAAGTTTAGAGGATAGAAATCTCATTTCTAAGTGTTGCCTTTTCTAGGAGTTCTGTAAATTTAGGGAAATTATGAATTTGAAGTTAACTATAACCAATCTCTCTATCTGGACAAAACTTCAAAGTGAACATCCAGTTCTTTGAGAGCTCTTAAATATTTAATATGACATATTGCAGAAACAGATGCAAAGATTCAACTAGGTATTTAAATAAAATTATTTTGGAACTCCGTTAGTTCCTTCCACTACTTGCCAAAGTCTGATTTTATGGTTTTCCATCTGCACTGAGACATTGGAAGACATCAATACCTCCTACCAAGAGACATCCTTGTTCAGCTTGAAGTGCTTATAATGTTGTCAGCAGCTGTAAAACAGGCACGAAACCTGGACTGAAATGGCTTATCAGATCGTATTTTCAGCATTGTCAGTAGTTGGCTTTCTGAGATCTTTACCTGAGGGCTTAGGGCTTTACCAGCTGTGAAGAGAAATAGTAGGTAGTATGGCCCATTTTAAGCCTTCACTGCAAACTATCATTGTGTTGTATCATTTTATACTAAAGATATCTTTTATTTGTCTGACAAGTAAGATTTTGAAGTCAGTGGTTTTTAAGGGGGATCCTCCTTGCCCTGAAGCCCTCATGCTTTGAAAGCAGTAGTAGTAGCTTTTAAAAAGGTTAGGGAGAAAGGTTTCCTTTCCTGAGAGAGAATAGCTGTTCGTGAGTCCAGAAGTTTTGTTAAGCATAACAAATGAGGTCCGTTTTTCTTTCCCCTTCTGTGTTTTATCGAGCTGATATTTTCAGTGTGGCTAAGATCCCTTTAACTCAAGTACAAGGAAAACTGTACTCAGAAAACTAGGACCTGCAAATAAGCAGTGATGCAACCCCAGTCGATGATAGCCATCGCAGAGGCTGTAAGACAGGAAAACTTTGCTGTTCACTGTGTCACGCAGCACTTCCCAAACTGAGGTGAAACATTTTAAAAAGATGAGTCATGTCTATCGCAGCTCCCAGCGTTAAGGATCCCATTTACCTTGACTTAGAAAAAGCCACAGAACTGAACTGTTCTGCAGGAACAAGCTAATGAAAAGGGAAGGAGGATGACATTTTTTGTTGAGGGATTCAAGTGCCATATCAAGAATAAGGCTTGCAGTGTTAGTAAGAGGTGCGAGAGAGTTCCTGAAGATCCACATTTCTAGGGAGCCCATGTTTTGGTTAAGGAGTTAAACTGCTTGAGCATCTTCCTGCCTGCTGTCTGTCTAAACAGAGTCCTTTGGAGCTGAAGTGATCTTTAAGTACCCTGTAAAGCAGACCTTTTGTACTCCTTGTATAAAAATACAGTCATTTTGGATTTATCTAGGGGGGATTTCCTAGTTTAGTTAGAAGAAAGCTAAGCCTGTTATGTTTCAAGCAGATCAGGAGAATTATGAATTCTTTGGACTTTAGAAAGAATGTTTTCTTTCTGAAGTCCTGCAAATGAGTTGACTGATGTTGAGAGCGCAGTCCCAGTTGAACTCTGGCAATGTTTGCTGATTTTGATGAGCTTTGTTTTTAGTCCATGTGCTCCGTGCTTAGTTGCTGACACATACCTCTTTAGTTGAACAGGCAGAAAAACCATATTAGACAATATAGATTATGAATTTGAAAACTGTGACAATGTTTGCAATAATGTTACTATTTTACAATTGCAAGTGGATAAAACTAATGTATACACTGTACAGTTCACATTTATTCTGATAAATACTCGTATGATGTTTAGCTTGGATATGAAAAAGTATTTACAATGTGCAACCACAGATTTAGTCAGGCACAAAAAGTATGTGATGAAGAAACTGATTTAACTTAAAAAGCTACCACTCCTGTGAGTATCACGGGTTAAGAAAATGAGAACCTAACATACACATCCATGCATAAGCTACTGGATGTAATACTTGTTGAAAATGTGTTGGCTGCCAAGCAAGTCCTTCTGTCTTAAGGTTTTGATAAGCAATTGTTCCTTTGCTTCTCCCCTTCCTTCCTTCTCCTCATATATGCATTTGTGTGCGCACACTTCCCTTCCTTCATTACTATGCATACATACATATGTACGTACACACCCTTGCTTTCTGCTCACTGTCTCCTTCCGACCCTGCCTGCTGGTGATGACTGAGTAATTGTCTGGAGTCTGGAATCGCTGCGCACGGGGCAGTCGTGTGGCGTTTCCCCGCAGACTGTGCTTCCTCCAGTGGCCAGCTTTCCGCCCTCAGCTACACCTGCTCTTTTATCCTACGCAACTGTGTAATTCCACTTTCCTTGGAGGGGCGGGCTGAAGCTGCATTATCCATATGTAAATGGTTGACTAACGCTTACATTTAGAAGAGATTTTCTATCTGAAGTTTTAGTCTTGAAACTACTGGGAGTGACACAGTGACAGAAGCAGGTTCTTCAACTGGCTTTTTACAGTTAACATTCAGGATTTGTGAGCTGTACACCTATTTAAGTGCCCCCTTTGAGGACAGTCAGAGGTGGAAATTTTTCCCTGACATAACTAACTTAAAGTTTTCCCTCTTTATAACTATACTTGGAAGTGTGAAAAATTTCCTGATGTGTAAAGAGACAGAAGTTGTGTTGCAGGAGTCCTTGCATACCTGGAAGTTGATGAGTTTATCTTGGTCTAACCCCATTTTTAGTAAGACCTGTCTTACACATGCAGTTTTGCTTGAGTGTGTCTGCCCTGCATTTGTGTCTGTATACAGAGTTGAAAGAGTCCATCACCTGTGAGAGTCTTCTAGCCTGTTCTGGTGTTTGTGGTTGGTTTTGGTGCAGATTGCATGTGATTGCATTTGGTGCAGAGAGGAGATGAAATCATTTGGGCATGAGAGAAGGCTGAGTCTGATTTTTTTTTTTTTTTAAATCTATTATGTCAGTCATGGGATGTGTCTAGATGTCTAATCTAATATTTGTAATTTGATGTGCTGATACCAAGTGCTTGCACTTTACTGCCTAGTAATTTGGTTTGTACCACTTGCTTGGCTTTCCGGCTCTCCTCCCTCTTACCTGTCATCCTTCACTTGGAGAACCTGATCCAGAAGGTTCAAAGCAGATCTTGATTTCATGAGCCTTGCAGTTTTCCTGTACCCAGAAGGAATGAGTGAAAGGGGCTGATACTCCAGCTTACTCTCCTTTGATTGAAGTGCTGTGTGCAGGCGCTAGGTTGGCCTCTTAGTAATCCATCCCGAATCACTAAGAAGCAAGACCTGTACAAGTATAAAGCCTGTGTCTGAACAGGTGTTCCAAACCCAGGATCTTAATTAATGACTAGTTTCAGTACTGGATTTAAAAGGAAAAAAAAAAAAGACTATCCATTTACTTTGCCACAGATTACTGAAGCTTCTGGTTTGCACTTGCTGAATTCAGAGCTCAGCCTCTATTTCTCCAAATGTTGCTCTCCGATTTTATGTAGCTTTGTATTAAATGGAGTGATCCAGTTTCTGCTGCACAAGAAGGCTGTGCCAGGATAAGCTCTGGAAAGGATATGGTTTTAGCACTAGCATGCAGGGTTTGAGCATGTGCTTGCTTTTCCTACTTACCTCCGCTGTGTATCACTTGTACCTTGTATTCCAGTGTCTGTACATGCAGTGGTCTCAAAAGCAAGTAATGGAGTTTAGAAATCTGAAACATGAAGCTTTAGAAACAGTAATGCCCCAAGCTTGACAAGACAAAGTTGTATCATGTATATCACACAAACTAGCAAACTGTGAATCTGATTTTTCTCTTAAACGTGCCCACAGCACTGTGGGCCTCAGATCACTTGAAATACGGCTGGGGGCACACCTGGTGCACCGGCAGTACTGGCATTCAGCCGTGCTCTCCCAGACTCGGTTTCTGCAGTGAGCAGGTTAATCCTTCAGCAGGGCTGCGTGTAGGGTCCCAGGGAGGCAGGTCCCAGGGGTGGCAGGGCAGCCGCCCTTTCCCGCCTGTGCCCCTGCAGTGCCCAGCCCTGGTCCTGAGCTCTCTGCTCCTGATGTCTGTTGAGGACTTGGAGCCAAATCGAGGATGTCCTGCTATGGTGCTGGCCCAGTTTTCTTCTGGTAATTATATTCTGCCATGTCAGACTCCTCTGCTGTTGCAGTTTCAGGGTTTTGTCTTCCTGTAACTGTTACTTTTGTGTCCTCATTTTCCCAGTTCACTGATGCAGAGTGTACTGTTCAGTTGTTGCTATGAGGAGCTTGCTAACACTGGCTTCTCTTCCCATCAGTTGGATGTGCACCTCAGCTGTTCAAAAGAGGCATTTCACATGTGAAATACTCCAGATGAGGGAGAGGGCGTGGAGGTTGCCTTTTCTCCACAGTCTAAGCACCGCTTTAGGGAACAGCACAGTGAAGGAATGATCACAACTCAGTTCCCGAATTTTCTATCAGTTTCTCACTCTCTTGCTTCATATTTTGCATTACTTAATATTTGGCAGCATTCAGATTTCCCCAAATATATGGATCTAGCCCCTACTGTATTTTTTCCCTAAATTTCTTGGTTTTAAGGGGCCTTGGAAAGAGTTCTCATCTTGTTATAGGGGTCATATGAGCATCTAATCTCCGTAAGTTTTTAAGCTGCATCAAAGGTCATTTGCCTTCCCCTACTCCCCCCCCATCCCTCCTCTTTCCAGTTTTACTAAGTAACTTCAGGAAAGAAAAGCTGTAGAATGCAAGCGAGTTACCCATAGCTGCACCTCCCTTGCTGCTGTTCCAGCTGGGGGGCTCGCTGGCAGAGGCCGAGGGAAGGTGTGGGGAGACCGCCTGGAGCAGCCAAGGGCTGTGTGCAAGCCTGGGTGCTCGGTGCCCCCATCTTCTCCCTGCCATTCTCAGTGCTGTCTGGATTTATGAGGCTTTTTCTGTTTTTGGCTTGGACACCTGGGAACATCTGTGTCTCCCCACGTTACTGAGGCTTGATCCCATCATTTGACTTCTGCTGTGGTAGTCGTCGTCATCTGCTGTGCACGGCTTTCAGAGAACCGAGGCGAGGGCGGCAGCGCCACGGGAGTCGTTGCAGCAGTGAGACTTGCACAGGCTCACAGCTGGGTTGCAACTTGCCAGAGTTGTTTGAATTTCGTTTGCATAAAAGAGTAGCTGTCAGTGCTCTTTTTATGATGTTTTTATTTCTTTGTGGGTATAGAAGTTGACTTCTAACAGCACGGAACATCAGTGCACTGTTGTCATGCTTTGGGAGTGTAGCAAAACTTACTGAAGAAAGCATGCATTCCTCTTTGAGGAGTGAAACTGATTTCTCTTAATGGAAGTGATATTCAGCCTGGTACGTTGGTTTTGGTTTTATTGCTCTGTAAAGCTCATGAAGGCTGTATGATTATATTAAGTAGAATAATGAGCATATTTTCATGTGTTTTCATGGATTGGTTTGGTGCTTTATGTGGTGAAATGATCTATCTGAATAATAGTAGAATTCCTGTGAATCAGGCTCAGTTGTACCCAACAAACTACTTCCTAAATAAGGCTAATGACATTCTGTACAAGAAATTTCACCTCCCTTCCCTTTCACCTCTGTTAGATGGGATCTGCTATCGTTGAAAGATAAAAGGTCTTAGAAATCTGGAGGTTTCTCAGTATAGATACTGTTTTTCAAGAGTGAAATCTGCTGTTAAGAATGTAAAACAGTTCCTTGAAAAAGTGAATTGTGACCTTTTTTTAAAAAAAAAAAATCTTGTCATTGTGTTAGATTGCAATGCAAAATCTAGTGTGTACCCTGAACTTGCGCAAGTATAGAAATTGTTTCAGTTTCTGCATTTAGCCTGGACAGGTTTTTTTTAGCAGAGGTTTCTCACTGGACTCTTGCAACAGGGTGGATGCCTTTTGGCCTGGTTCTTGCTTCTAGTTGGTCTGGAGCACAGCTGATAAAGGCAGAAGTTATCTGGCAGACGTGCAGCGTTGTGCAATGCAGTGCAGTGCATTGTTGTAAAACTCCTCTGCATGCCCTGGATGACTGGCTGATTTCCAAGATTTTGCAGATGTGGGGTGGGATCCTCATTTGGTATAGGTCAGTGAGTAATACCAACGTTTCTTTTTAAAAGCCTTCTTTACAACAGCTTTGCTAGATTGAATTCTGTGTGCCATTTGTTAGACCAGTGCTCTTGTGATCAGAGAATCTCAGTATCTAATATTTCCATAAGGTAATCAATTTTTAGAGACACTCTTACCATTTAACCCTGAGAATACCCACAGAGAAATGGTAATACAAATGGCAGTTGAATTAGATTTCCTGTAATTTATGTTTTTTGCAATAATTTTCATGGCACTACCTTGCAGTTTTGAATATATGGTAATATGGTAAGTTACATTGTTTTCATTTTGAGTCATGTTCTGTGCACGTTTCTGCCTCAGTTATTGCAGTAGTGCTTCCTGGGATCTCCTTACCTAATGCGCAGACTGGCTGAACAAGGAATGGCTTTGAGGCAATTTATGTTGTAGCAATGCATTAAAGAATGGGATTAGGAGCAGATGTTACCGATACAGCAATTCTGGTACTTGTTGCTGCATGTTCATGCTAGGCAAAAAGACAGTAAACTCTCCACTGCAGAACCCAGATCTATACCAGAGACTGGTGCAATATATTACAATTTGGTGACTGCGTGCAGCCCAGTTGCAGCATTACACCACGTACTGTTTTGATTGCCACCTTCTTTTTTCGTTTCCTGCATCCTTTGCCCTTCATATCGTGTTCTGTAACATCGCAAAATGCTTTTGTGGATGTATCTTTTAATGCCTCCACACCAACATGGCTTGTCTTCTGCATGAATCAGACTTTATTGTTCTTTTTCTATGTAATGTTTTCATCCTCAATTCCTGTTCTAAATGCCCCGTACAATATACTTGCTCTTTCATCACAGTGCTTTTCCAGAAATGCCACCTGACATACCAGGACAATTTAAGACAATAGGTTTTAGATGTTTTTTACTCTAACCCTGGTTCCTACAGAATGCATTTTCAGGTTTCAGTTCTTCTTTTTTCTCTTTTTTTCCTAATGAAAATGGAATTTTGCTCTTAGTAATATTTTCTTCCACGTTGCCCATGTTTTGAGTCAGTCAAGAGTTTTCTCCTTGGTTACGTTGCTGAAATTTATATTTTATGAGTTAACATGTCACTGCAGAATTTCTTCACATCGAAAAGGATTGGACTTTGGAAAGCAACATGGGGTCAAACTTGTACATTACCTGTGCATTACTGCAACTTAAGAGAATGATTAAAAAAACAAAAACAAAAAACCCAAAACCAAACCTACCAAACCCAACCACCGTATTGTCTGTCAGAGCCTCTAAGAGTTATCTGGCCCAAAGGGACAGACAGAAAGGAAAAATTGAAAGTTACGTCCTTGTATCCATGCTGGCTGCAAACATGCTGCATGGCTAACACCATAGGAAACTCCTAAAAGCTCACTTTCATTCTGTTGTTTTTGGCGGTTCCTGGTATTTTAGCCTTGGGAGTACCTTGCATACTCTGAATTAATGGTTCTGAAGATCTCAAACTTACATTATATGTGGCTTGGCTTTCTGATCATCTGTCTCTGTCCTAGGTGAGTAATAGTATTTGCTACACACAGGAAATATCAGTGAGACAGAGAAGAGCAAGGGGAGAAGCAGCCATGAGGTCAGGGTGGCTTTTTAAACATGAGTCTGAAGGAGTAGGGCTTGGTGGCATAAGGTGCTGTAGGTCAGAGCTGTCACAAACAGGGTGATGAGCCTTTGCTTTATGTCTTCTAAATATGACAGTAAAACACTTTTTGTTTGACAAGGAGGTTGAGGGTAGTGGTTAAGAGGTGGTGAGGTTTCTTCTTCCACCAGCGACAGCTGTGGATAAAATGCTGTTGCTGACTCTGTTTTGTACTTGAGTCCTTATGTGAAAATTACTTTCTAATTAGAGTTTCAGCTTTCCAGGAGATCACATTAATCTTCAGAAAATTTTATTTAGTGATTTTTAAATAGCAGTGTTTCAGTGTTGCTATAAATAGAGCATATAGTTTATAGGTGGATTTATGTCCTGCTGTGCATCTTTTGAATCTCCATTTTCAATTCTGCTTGAATCTTGCTACCAAGTGTGTTGTTTTGTGTGTGCTGAGGAATGCATATGTCGCCTTGATTCTATTGATTTGCTCCCGATTTGGCTGTCTGTTATCCTATCCGATTTTTTTGGCTCAAAGGTGCAGTTTTAAAAATAGCGTCATGCGTTGAACACGGAATGGAAAGCCCTGTAGCTTTAAATCTCGCAGCCCTGGCCCTTTTCTGCGTCTGAAGCAGATACTCCCAGCTGAAGGAGAGGTGCATAGCCCGCCTGTGAGCTCTGAGCCTAACTGTTGGTTTGCATCAGCAGCACAGGAGCTCTGCACACAGCGATGCTTGTTTTGGCAGAGGCTCTCTGTTTATACAGCGAGTGCCCAGAGCCCTCTCAGTCTGGCAGATGGATGGAGCTGGGTAGGCAGTGCGGGAGGCTGCCCGAGCAGTACCTAGCACTGGGGCCAGGGCTGCAGATGGCCACGCGGTGATGTTTATGTGGTGCTGCTGTACCTGCGTGTGCTGTGAAAGGGACTTCTGTGAGCCTGTGAAGGTGAGAAGATTGTGGAGCATCACTAGAACAGCATTAGTTATCTTATTTGGCTGTTTTCTTTAAATCTCCAGTAGAACTTGACCTCGTTTTGTGGCATCAGCCTTGTTAAATGCTGCGTTTTCCTCCAGGCACTGCTGTTGAATTTCTGTGGTTGGTTTTTTATATAGCTTTTCTTCACTTCAGAAGCTGGGAAGTATGAAAAAGGCTCCTGTCTGAGTGAGTGTAGCAATCTCTAAACAAGATCAAACGTGGTGCTGCTTTTTTGGGTTTTCTGGTTTTGTTGTTTTGGGGTTTGGGTTGTATGATACAATGAACGATGAAAGAAGGGGCTAGTAAATGCAGCCCGATGTCAGAGAGATGTTTGGATTGGTAGCTTTTTAAATGTCACCTCTTGTTTTGTGGTTTTAGCTGTGCAAAATATATTTTCAGGAAGTAGTAAACAAACTGCAGAATCATATTTTTCCTCCAGGTAAAAAAAAAAAAAAGAGTAAGAGCGTGCTGCTTCCCATGGAGTCGGTGACCTTCAGAAATGAATAAGTACTTTTCTTTGGTTTCATTTAGCTGTGTAGCTACGCATTGCCCTTTCACAAGTCTGAGTTAACAGTAAGCTGTATTTCCCCCCCACATTTATTAAATATTGAAGAGAGACAGTAAGGGCTTTGACACTCTGATCTCCAATGCAAAAATAGAAGGTATTTCTCTTCAAGTTGTTGCAGTTAGCTCTCCAATGCATTGTGGCTCCAGTGTTTGGAGAAAAAAGAAATATGGGATCTGGACTTTTTTTTGCCATTTGCCTTTGCTGTAGACGAATGTTTGCCTAGGGTTTGTTATCATCTGCAGAAGACATTGTTGAGAAATTGCGTAGTGTTACTGTTGTGTTTGAAGCATCTAATCACATTTATTCAACAGACTCATCATTTTCCTTTGGGAAGATCTGGATCTCCTATACTGAGACGTGTACTTTTCTCACTGCATTCATCAGTCTTCATAATAGAAGTGACACACAGGTGGCTCTTGGGAACAGCTCTGTTAGAAATGCAGAGTTGAAGTGGTACAGACTGCTGAGGTAGAGGGCAGTACGAAAGGAGGGGTTTGTTTACATTCCACATTCCAGGCTGATAGATCTGCATACTTTGCATCTTGGCACGTGTAACATCAGGCTAATACATCGCCTCCTGAGAGCTGGAGAGAGGAGTAGTGAGCATAGGATGCCATGTTCTGTGCTCTCCAAATCGGATACGGGCAGTTCTGCTGTCAGCGTAGCCTGAGCTTTTCACCTTGTGTTGTGAGATGCTGCTGCAGTAAGATGTGTCTGTAGATGAGGCTTCTTGCTTTTTACAAGAATACTGAAAGCAACATAGTGATGTCGGTATTTAGTTAATTCAGTGTTTGCTGTGGATTTCTAGACAAGTGCCCTGTTGCCTTACTCTGCTGGGTATTCGTCATCCCCTGAACGCACCTTTCTCTTTGATGTCTCATTGGTTAGCGTTTTCTTCTTCCCGGTTTCTGAAGGCACACATCCCGTGTGTCTGCAGCCCCGGGGAGTGTGCGTGTTCTTGTGCTGTAGTGACTGCCCTTGCCTACATTGCTTCTCCTTGTCCTTGACGAGCTAAGCTTGCCACTTCGAGCAATCTTACGGATTTAGCTGGTGCTAATGTAGGAGCACCCTGCAGCACTTGGAGCTAAACAACAAGCCACGTTTGAACAGGAAAGGATCTCTGAAGCCGGCTCTATTGCGTAGCTTTCTGGCAAGTGTAATATTAGCTGAGGTACTATGTGTCTGTTATATTAGAAAAGCTTTAAATAAGGGAACAATATGTCAAGAAATGCTATGCAGGAATGACAAAGAAATATGTTCATAGGAAACATGAATCCTGCTGATTTGAAATATTTATCTTTTTGTATAAACTGTTGATTGGATCAACTGCTTCCAGGATGAATTTTGGTTACAGTCACACTCTGTGTTGTACCTGCAGAAAATACTACAACTAAAAATAAATACAAAGAAGTGAAGTAAGCATAGAAGTGCAGTTGCTGTGCTCATGTACAGGAGCCCTTTAGTCTAAATACTTGGAGATGACTTACATGTTAAACTTCAACAGAGGAAAATCTCCTGAAAAAAAGGGGGAAATCCTTGCTCTCACATGTGGCTATTCTGTGCAGAGTGATCAACGCAGAGATGTTTGTTCTCCCAGACTCCAGACCCAGTTTGCTCCATTGCTTTGCAAGTCAAATTTAACTTGCAATCTGAAAATTAAACTCTGTTCTTTACAAATGAATATGTAAGATGCAATAATAATCTGTATTTATCATATAGCAGCTTGAAGCATAAAAAAACCCTCAAACTGCTCTCTGGGAAGTGTTAACAATCACTTTGTCTCTAAGGTAATGAGATGTGATTCAGACATAGTCGGGAAACCAGAATGAGGGGTGTTTTTAAAAACAAAAACAAACCAAAAACCAACCAAAAAACAACAAAAACCAATGCAAAAACCCCAGTCATTTTACATAGTCACTTTCTGATAAAAGCTTGTATAAACTTGTTTCCAAACCCACCCTCTCCTCCCAGTTCCTATACTTAATTTTTGTTCAGCTTTACCTCATTTCCTATCCTTATTATTGTAACTTCTGGCCTAATTGGCAGTCCCCCCTTGATTAAAAATCTGCAGCTGCTAAAATAAACATCCATGAGGTGTTATTTTGGCCATATCTTTTGCTGTGTTATCCTTTTTCACCTCAAAAATCAAGTTCCTGCAAGCCCTTGTGTATAATTCAGTTCTTTCCTATTTTTCCATTCAGATTGTTTTACTCATTCCCTTGGACTTGCCTTACCCATAATGTCGGTGTTAATGCCCCGTTTATTCAACCAGCACCCCTGATTTTCTTCTTGGCTAGTCTGTAGCTTTGGAAAACCATTACTGAATTGGACCACCAAGCCTTACTCTTTTGCATTCAAAAATATATTTTCTCAAGATGTCAGAAGTTTGAGGTCAATAAGGTAAGGTCTTTGGCAGCAGCTGGGTTTCTAAAAATAATTAAAGGAGCCAGAGACATCAACTTCAGGGAGATGTTACCCAGTGTTATGTCAGTCCCCTTCTGTCTCTAGGGTGTAAGTAAATACTTGCAGGCAGAGCTGGTGCCTGGTCCTGCGTGTCTCCATCCCACTTGAGGAAACAGCTTGTGTGGTGTTCTTTGCCTCAGACCAGACAGGCAGTCAGGGATACATGTGCGTGAACTGCAGGTGGGAAGCTGTAAGTCAGCTTTGTAGCTTCAGTTACCTCTTAACCAGTTAGTAAGTGATAGCATTTGCTTCCCGAGAGGCATGGTGCCCCAGGCAGGTAGATTCAAATAGGGGAAACGTGTAGAGCCCGCCGAGCTCTGCCATGCTGGAAGCACTGTGCTGCAGGGAACGCCCATGATCAATGATTGTACTGTACTAACAGAGACTTTCCTGAAGCTCCCCTTTGGAGTAAGTTATGTTGGTTGTGGCGGATGCCACGTGCCATTCTTTCTGATACCGCAAGTCTGATGTCACGTGGCAGCAGCGTCTTCCACCGTTCCCCCTGCCCCCAGCAACTGCTGAAGTTGAAACATTGGTCTCCTTTGGAGATTTCTGACGCTGACGGATATGAGGAAAATACAGTGGGTTGCTTTACAGCTGAACTCTGTTTCTGACACTTGAAGCAGCATATGAAGTCACAACTCCATTTCATATTGAATTAGGTGACAAGGCCGTGGGAGAGTCAAGCTGCAGCTGGCTTTACCAGATATCAAGTTGTGGGTGAGGTTTGTATGTGTACCTCAGGCCATAGCTTGATGTATGTTTCTTTTGGCACCGGTGCCAACTTAAGCAGTCCCAGGTCACTTTTCCCTCCTGTTGTGTTCCTGCAGTCCTGCTGGTGTACAGTATGTGGAGCCTTATGGTGAACCAGGTCTGGGAACTTAGTAAGAATAAAAACATCTCCAAGTTCCTTATTGCTGGGTTATTCCTAATGCAGGTCAGTCCCCAGGTTAGCTCGCACCTCAGCCCCGCAGGGAGTTGTGGTTCTTTCTGTCCCCTGCTGTGCCAATACAGAGTTGGGCAGGGAGCTGCTTAACTTGGCACCACCACCAAAGAAAGGGAATGCTAAATCTCGTGCGAGTGTCTCGAGCATATTGTAAAATGTTGCTCTGTTGCGGTTGCCAACTAGCCCTTTTGTCCCTTGTTAGGTATCTCCCATCTCTTCCCCTTTCTGCAGGGTGAGGATGTGCGGGAGTGCTGGGAACCACACATGTGGCTCTGGGTTGGCAGATGCACCATGAGCACACACATGTTGTAGTAATCATCACTCTTGATTGTTTAACTACTGTGAGTAAGGTATAAAGCCATTTCCTCTTGGTGTTACTAGTGTTGGTTCCTTGCTCTGGCTGTTATCTTAGGCAGGCAAAGGGATTGTGTTAGAATTTTTCCTTGCCATTTTTTTCAGGGTCATTTTTCATTTTTGTTTTCTCGTGGTGTTTTTTTTCCATAACCAGGATGATCTTCCCACCATTTTGAGGGTTAATTGCCTGCAGGCAAAGGCTGTTTATCTCTTTTAGAAACCCCAATTATAATCTAACCAATGAGCTGTACTATGAAAAATACACAGCAAGACTTCCTTGAGCTGTCCATCTGTTTCTATGCTTTCCTTAGCCAGTTTTGGTTTTGATCTGGATTTAGGAGCGTAATAGGGACAGCTCAAAACAGTTGCTGGCAATGATGACCAGCAGTTTCTGTGGGTAAGTAGATGGAAGCCTGTTAAAATGCAAAGCTGCTATAGTTTCTGAAGATTCAACCAGCCAATAAAATATTGCAGGATAACTGCACAGTGTGGCATGAGGAATCACGCTGGACCTGTTCTTTGTTTTTCTTTTGTATTCTTCTTGGCAGTAAAGCCAAGGCAGATGTTACATAGTGCAGGAACACATATGCATACTAGGCGCTTGCTGAGAGAAGGTGGATTCTTAAATGAATCCACATCTGAGTGGACTGTTGTGTTTCTGCGGATGGTTCAGTACAGCAGTATTTGGATCTTCTGTCTGTATTTAATCAAGAGGTGAATGAACAGAAATCTTCTCCCTTACATACGCTATTACCCAGGATTTGCAATGATATAAACATGCAATTTGAAATAAATAATGAACCAAAGAGTTGGTAGTATCAAATGTGTGGCAGTGTTGCAGGAGACAGATGAAAAGGATTACAGGTCCAAGTTTTTATTACAGACATATCCACATATGTAATATGTGGGTGTGGAATCTCTGTTCTTGGAGGTACTCAAAAGCTGCCTGGACATGGTCCTGGACAGGTGGCCTTTGGTGGCCCTGCTTGAGCAGGGCGTTGGACCAGATGACCTCCAGAGGTCCCTTCCAACTTCAACCGATCTGTGATTCAGTAACATCCTTTAAAAAGCAAAGCATTAGAAAAAGCTATCTCAACCATAGGTCATAAATAGCTTATTGCATCACCCAGGTGAGTCAGGCAGAGTAATCTGTATTACTTTTTTTTTTTTTTTTTTTTTTTTACTTTGCCCGTGATAAATTTTGCAATATGCTATGGCTTTATCAGATCCGGTAGGGACACTACACGCTGTCTACTCACGGGACAGTAGGGTTGATATCACCTTGACTCAGGTGTTTAAAGAATCATGTGCTGCAGGTGTCACGCAGGGATGTGACTTCTGGCTGTTGATTGCATTTAATTGAATATGTTGAAGATACCTCATAGTAATTAGTGATGTTTAAATATCTCTTCATTGTACCTCACAGGGATTCTGTGCATGGCTTCATACAAATGTGCCTTTACAGATCTGCATTAAACCATCTAATGATACGGAGGCCTAATTGGCCTCAGCACATTTTTTGCACTGTACAAATGCTGAAGGAGAGAGAAATGAGGAAAAATGCAGGGCCAAATGAGAAATTACAGTGTCATTACAAGATACTGAGGTTAACAGCCCTGTCCCTGTATCAAGAGTTGTGGTTTTTCTACAGCCATAGATTGTCAGGCTCTCAGTTTCATACCTCTTAAAAAGACAGCTCTTCTTGAAGTGCAGGACTTGTGGAACTAACGTGAATTTGAGGTTGTTACTGATTCAGTGGAAACTGCAGCAGCATCCAAAAGATTGATTCTGCTTCATGTAACACATGGTTTGTTGAACAGATGTTTGTGTACTGGTGTTTGCCACCCCTGTATGAAAGCAGTAAAAGGTATTCTCCTTAAGCCTCCTTTGCCTCCTCAAAATAAGAAATACTGCCAAGAACATGGTGGGCTGGAAACAAGAAAATTAAAGCTAAATTTGAGAATCATGCATTTTAAGTAATCTCAGCCCCCCCCCTTTCTACGAATATCATTCTACTCACAAAATTTCTTGAATCTAAAGGGACTTGATCCTGAACATTGTCAAGATATACTTTCTCTAAATCTTCTACTTAGTGCAGTTTGCCATGTTCTTCTTTTAGAAGGAAGAATAATATACAGTATTCCACATTGACAAATATACAGGAATAAGTCCATTGGAAACATGAGAATTTACCAAGGTCCATTCACCCAGCTACGGTTTGCAGCAAAGCAGCAGGTGAAAAAAAACTCCTTTTCCCTGGCATTTGGTTTCTCCACCAGCAGCAGACCATAAGCAACTGGTGAAGTACAATATTTTCCAAAATAATTTTGGTCCTATTTTTATGGTAATACTGTCCATTTTCAAAACCCACTGTTTTGTGTGGGTTTTGGTTGTTTTGGTGTTTTTTTTTTTTCCCACTGCAAAGAACTTTCTCAAGCACTTTTATTTTTCACCATTTTGTTTATTTGCATTAATTTGTGGTGGATTTCCCCCCCCCCCCCCCCCCTAAAAATTTCATATAAAGGTACCTTAAAATAATTTGTCAGTTTGGAGTTTGGAGGCACTGCTCAGCAGACAAGGGCAGGAAGTAAATAATTCTGTATCCAGCTGAAATTGTAAGGAGACTTGAGGGAAGTGAAAAGTAGTTACCTATATCGAGCATTCAGTTAACAGTTCTAATAAATACAGGGCATGTTCTGGGAATACAAAGAGCAAGCAGTCAGGCCCTTGCTTCTTGTCTCGGATCAGAGAGGGCACTCCACGTACCTCCCGTGTCACCTGAGGTCTCGGGATGTGCGGGTCGGCAGGACATGTGCTCTGCAGGGTGCTGGGCGAGCTGGTCCCAGCCTCGCCGGGGTCCAACGGAGCGGGGCCTGGGGGGCCGTGTGGCAGACACGCGCCTTTGGGCACTGTAACTCTGCAGAGGTGGTCAGACATGAAGAACACTCTTTTTTTTTTTTTCCCCTCCCCTGTAATTTTTATTCCCTGTAAGGTGTTAATTAGAGATCTTATTTACTAATGAACTAACCATCTTGTATCTGTCATTGGAGACTGCAGGTCTCCACTCCTGTGCGTGCCTGAGGCAGGAGACCATCTGCCCACCCAGCGTGGAGGGGTTGGCCCGAGTGCCCATGCCTCGGCCTCTCCCGGTGCCCGCCGAGCACCTGCAGCACGCCGCCTTGGCCAGCCGTGCGCTAACGACGCTGTTAATGAGAGGTGTTTCCGAACAGGAAGTCTACAACTTAGGACTTTCTATGAGTCGCCTAGATTTTTCTGATTGTATGGCTGTACTGCCTTCAGCACAGTGGGGAAAAGGAAACAAAACAACTTCAGAATTTTTTCATGATTAGTTTTCACTGCAGCTCGGGGTGCTCAGTCACCGGGAAGCGTGATTAATCCAGGCGTCTTAGGCACTGTTAGCTGCCTTCCGGGGCTGCTCTCCACAGTTGTCATTCTCAGCTCCCCTGTCTCACCTTGCCCTATATATTTTTATTCCAAGTAACATGACGCTTTTCAGTCACATTTTTAAAGCTCCAAATAAGGGAGGAGGAAGCAGGAGCTGAGCAATCTCCTTGCAGTAGGCTTGCTCTGAATTCTGCTGTTTGCTTAAGCCAGCTGCCCTGCTTGTTTAAAAAAACCAATCCATCTTCTTGGTGAATGACTCTCTGGTATGTGTATTTACTGAAGTAGTTTTAAAAGAAGGGTGAAACACCTTTAAAGGAACTGTTGTGTTTAATCTTCAGCAATGCCAAAAGGCAAAATCATAGGTTCTTTTTGGGCAGTGTGTTGCAGAATAGATACGTAGAAAAACTTTTACAGGAGGGAAAGCCTGACAGTGGCGAAAGTGCTAGGAATTTGATAAGATCTTGAGGAGGAGAAAGCATAAAGTCCTCATGTGATTTCATTCGGTTCATGGCATAAAGCCAAAGCAGTTTTCAGTATACCTCCTGGTAGGAGGTCAGGCAGGTCTACTCTATCTGGACTGACTCAATATACTGGAAAATTGTATTGCAAGAGAGATTGACTAATTGAATTGTAATCCCTATTTTTATACAAACATTGACCATTACGGTATTTAATTTACCAGCATCTTTTCAGGACAGATTGCCAGTCATCTTAAATCAATAATATGTCACCAGCATTTCCCAGGGACCCAGTTTGTGCTGAGTTTTCCCTTTCTAAAACCTTGTCAATATGGAGAAAGTACTTAAATTATCTCAATTCTTGTCCAGAATACTACTTTGTACAGCCGTTTGCTTTTTAATTGGAAAAAACCCTTCTTGTTATTGTAGAATAATATCCACACAGCTGGTAATTATAAAGTAATTATCCTAACATGGTTTATTCTACTACAGCTGTTCTGGTTTATTTTCTGTCACAGGTATAGGAAGATAACCTGAGGAGATAGGCTGAAGTCAATTGACTTTAAAAGGGCGGGAAGAGAAAGTTTCTACAAAATTTTTCTCTCACAAAACTCATGTCTGAGAGGAAGAGTGTCCTGTTAGTGTAATTTATAGCAATTATACACACACACACACACACACACTAATTAGACCCAACTGGGAGTAAATTAAGCCAATGGAAACTCTTTATTGCAAAGTAATGTTGAAGTCCCATCTACGACACTGAAATGTGCAAATTCCAGCTCAGAGCGCATCTGTGCTGTGGAAGAGCTGACAGCCCAACATGATCAACAGTTGTTTGGTTCTGGGACGCTGGGTCAGTCCCACTCTCGCTCACCTTTACCACTGCCCAGTACAAAAGTATTGGGGGGGGGGGGGGAAGTTATTTCAAATTACTTTCTGAAAAATTTGCATCAGATTTGTGGATCTTTCTTCATCTGCCACTAATACTAAAATTTCCTTCCTCTGGAGTAGATACAGATCATTACAAATGGATTGATGGGGTTCTTTTTGAGAAGCCAGATTGTTTTGTGAGGCAATTAAGAGGAGTAATAAGATTGTATCAGTGTGCTGAATAGAAAAGTCTATGCTGTGCTGCTTTATGGATTACGGCAAGTTGGCAAGCAGTAAATCGAGCTGTGTGCTATTGCACATAAAGGGTCTGTGGACAAGGAACTGGGCAGTTATGCCACGGGGAGTTGGTTGACACTCTCTAGGTCAGGCATGCCCTGTGCACACAGGATCTTTGTTTCCTTTTAGACCATGTGAAGAAATCAGATCAGTGACAGTCCTAGGAAAATCTTAATGAAATTACAAATTTCAAGAAGAGGTATCTTACCGAATATATACTACTACAAAATACACATGTCCCTATATCTCAGAGACAGCATATTCTCTGCACAGTACTAATGTCATGCATATTGTTGGTCCCACTGATTAATATGAATTCTCAGCACTAATTTGCCATTAATCTATCCAGAGATCCAGGGTTTCTACAACTAAACCGGCCTAAGAGAGCAGTTGATATTTCTGCAGTCACTACAGACTAAAAATGGATATTCTGTGGTTTCCAGCAACTGAACTCCTTTAGAAATAAATCAGTTGAATGTTCCATGTGTCTAATTGGTTTTCCTATTGATGGTGATAGCAAACGGAGAACCTCAGCGTAAAGCTGCTAAGAAGGAGCCTTGCTGACCCTGCTCGACGCTAGCTGTTGTTGCTGCAGCACGAGTGCTGCCTGTCTACTGCAGGGTGTTAATTTTGTTGCGTTAAATATAGAATATTGAAAGTAGGGAGAGGGATATGATTAACTCTAGTAGCATTTTTTGTTTTGTAAAGTATATATTCACAAGACAAATATGGAACTGTGTTCTGCATTTGGGGAGTAACCTATGAGTTAGCTGGCAGTTGCTGATAAAATAATCTGGGATGCCGCCCAGTGTTTAAATCGAGCTGCTGGGTCCAGGGAGAAATAGAAACACGGACCATTAAAGCTTGTTTGCTAATGTGTAGGGCATGAATCACAACCTGTTTATCCAACCTGCTGTAGGGCTGTGTGCTCTGTCTACAGAAGCCAAAATGTGTATTTGGTTTTGCACGGTTTAAAACCAATTTATAACAGATTTCTTCTTTGAAAAGGTAAATGGCAGTGGTACCAAATATCGGGTTTAGGCTTTACCTTTCAGATCACTGCTAGACCTCAGCGAACACAACAGTGGGATGCAGGAGGAGTGATGGTGATGCGATCTGGAGGTGCGGTGGTTGGTAACTGATCGAGTCCCGAGGGTGACTAGGGGAAAGACGAGGGGCTCCCCGCTCCGCAGCAGCCGCTGCCCGGCTGGGCCCAGCGCGCTCCCCCGCCCGGCCCTCCCCTCGCGGTAACGGGGCACGCGCTGCCCGCCCTTCCCGCACCTTCGCGCTCGGGGGCTGACGGCCGCCGGGCCCCGTCTCCCCGCAGCATCCGGCTCTTGCTCCCCGCGGCCCCGCTCCTAAGCCCCTCTGCGGCGCCGGGGCGCTCCCGGGTGCCTCGGCCGCCTGTTACTCTCCGACACGCTGTCGGACGCGGTCCGCATGTGCCCGCGGGAGCTCGGGGCCGCCCCGGGGGGCGCAGCCGAGCCGGGCGGAGGCTGTTGCGGGCCGCGGGGCGCGAGGCCTCCCTCCCGGAACGGGGCGTCCTCCGCGGGGCCGCTCTGCCCCGAGGCGGCCCCGGCCGCTGCGCCTTTAAGGGGCGGGGCCGGGCGGGGCCGGGCCAGGTGGGGCGCGGCGGCGGTGCAGCCATGCGGGCGCCCGGCGGGAGCCATGCACTGGGAGCGGGCGCTGCTGCTCCGCCGGGCCAAGGTACCGCGGGGCGGGCCGGGGGGCTCGGCGGGGTGGCCCCAGGCTGGCGAGGGGCGCCGCGGGCTCCCTTCGGCCGGGGGACCCACCGCGGCGCCGACCCCGGGGTTGAGCGGGCTGGTCCCGCGGCGGCTCGGCGCTTGCTGACCCGGGGCGTTGAAAGCGCGCTTGGCCCGAGGAAGGGGAGTGCCGCGGTGTAGCCGAACTGGCCGGTCCTTCCTTCTTCCAGCCGAGGGAGAAACGTCGGCGCTCGTTTTGGTTGCTTCGTGTGGTTCGTTTGCGCTGAAATAGCGTTTAGCTGCTTTTTTGGCTAAAAATGGGGTTTGTCCTTTGAAACTTGCTGTCTGTTCTCCTTCCGCTTGGAGGCACCTGCTCGCAGGGTTTATCGCTTACTGCAGGCCTGGCAGCGTGAGGCAGGGCATCTTTTCAGAGGTCTGAAGGGCTTTTTATTTCTGTTTTAAGTACTGACGTTAGTAGATCTTTTGTTTTCTGGTAAGTTTCGTTATTGCTTGCTTGCATACAAACAGATGAAGCATTGAGAATAACTTAGGTTTGCTGTATACTTGATCCGTGTGACTTTTGCTCTTTCATGGTTCCCTTCTCTGTCTTTTTACTCGCCAGCTGATAGAGCTACTGGCCTTATACCAAAACTCTGGAGAACTCAGCCTGCCAAACTTGGGTGCCCTGTCTTGCTTTGTGCTTGAGTTTTTGGTTGTTTGAGGCCATTAAGTTGGCTTAAGTATGAGGTGTTTTGCTTTCTTCTCAGCTTTTACTAGATGTCTGTAAAGCACATGAAGCTCAATTTATTGATACCCTACCCTGGTCAGCTGAAAAAAAAGGTGCGTTTTTGGAGCATTACATCCACTTGTCAAGTTGGTTGGCACAAAGAAGGAGAGGTTTTATGTTAGTGAAGCTGGTAATTAGTGCTTATATTTCTCTCTCTCCTTGCCTAGATCGAGCGACTGGAAGTCAGCAGCTTAGCGCAGACCTCCAGTGCAGTGGCCTCGAGCACGGATGGCAGCATCAACGCAGACTCTGTTGATGGGACCCCAGATCCTCAGCGTACAAAAGTGGCTATCACACACCTGCAACAGAAGATACTGAAGTTGACCGAACAGATCAAAATCGAACAAACAGCCCGTGATGACAATGTGGCAGAGTACCTGAAACTGGCCAACAATGCAGACAAGCAGCAGAGCGCCCGCATTAAGCAAGTGTTTGAGAAGAAAAATCAAAAGTCAGCCCAGACGATCTTGCAGCTGCAGAAGAAACTAGAACATTACCATCGAAAGCTGCGAGAGATTGAACAGAATGGGATCCCTCGGCAGCCGAAGGATGTCTTCAGGGATATGCATCAGGGTTTGAAAGATGTTGGAGCAAAAGTCACTGGCTTCAGCGAGGGAGTAGTAGACAGTGTAAAAGGTGGGCTTTCCAGTTTCTCCCAAGCCACACATTCAGCGGCAGGAGCTGTGGTTTCCAAACCCCGGGAGATTGCCTCCCTCATAAGGAACAAGTTTGGTAGTGCAGACAATATTGCTAATCTGAAAGACTCCTTAGAAGAAGGCCAGGAAGATGGGACAGGAGGCAAGGCTCTAGGTGTTATTCAGAACTTTCAGTCAAGCCCAAAATATGGCAGTGAAGAGGATTGCTCCAGTGCCACATCAGGCTCAGTGGGAGCCAACAGCACAACAGGGGGCCCTGTGGGAGCTTCTAGCTCCAAAACAAACACTCTGGATATGCAGAGCTCAGAGTTTGATGCAATACTGCATGAGATTCAAGAAATTCGAGAGACACAGGCAAGACTGGAAGAATCATTTGAAGACCTTAAGGTTCGCTATCAGAGGGATTACTCATTAATAATGCAGACTCTGCAGGAGGAGCGGTACAGGTAAGTGCTTTTGTACTTCATTTCAGAATTAAATACTGTGAGTTGCAGAGCACCAGCGTCCTGGATAGTACTACTCAGCAGGCTGTTCCCAGCAGCCTGATTCATATGGGAAGTTCTGTGGTCTTCTCAGGATTTCACCCTCCCAGCTTTGTCTTTTGTAAATATTGTTATCTTGCTACTCATCTCCCTTTCTGTACAAGAAAGAAATAGTGAGGAAAAAGGTTATTTCATAGTGTTTTCAAGATAAAAAGTCAAGCCAAAGAGGTTTAGAAGGGTGTCCCAAAGGACCAGGAGTACATTGATGCAGTTACTATTATCCAGACAGTGCTTTGCCCTGCAAAAATCCTCTAAAGGTTTGGGTCAAGGTAAGAGACAGGGAACTACATGTGGACAGTATCCTGACCCTGCCTCCTCCAACACTCAGATCCATATCTACCAGAGAAAGAAATACCCAGCTTTCTTAGGGCTCTCCAAAAAGACATGATCTTGCCCATGTGCCAAAACTAGGATATCCCCTTCCATTCTGCGCTCAGCCCCACAGTGGCAGGGTTCAATGAAATTAAGTTAAATGTCAGATACTGGCAGTGCTCTTGTCATGGGGGTCATGTGGCTCTGGAAGTGGGTAACCCATGTTTCCATCAGCCTTCCCCTTGCTGGAAGGAATGGGAAGGCCGAGGAGTTGCTGCAGTACTGCCAGTCCCTGATCAGGTCACAGGGGAGAGGTGACGGTGGCTCCAGGGAGGCAGCCTGACAGTATGGTATGGCAGCCAGCTCCTCCCACCACCCTGAGGCTGCCCCCACCTACCCACCGGGGAAGGCAACCCATGGAGAGGTGCTGAAGGAAGCTTTCCCTTCCCCTTCCTTGCTGGGTGGGAGAGAGCTCTCAGCAGGCTGCCCCATGCTGTCCAGCAGAACAGCTTGCATCCTGCCCATCACATGCTGCAAGCAAGGGCTCATCCCCAGGCTCCAGAGGGAAGAGTTACCAGCTGCCCTTCTGCAGCCGTTCAGGACACTGCAGTCCAAATCACCAGGATCCTTAAACTGCACTTTTTAAACTTTAAATAACAAATGCGAGGGGCCCGAGTCCTCGTTCTGATGGAGGACAGCAGGCTGTTGTAATGAAGTTGTTTATGGCCTTTTGTCACTTAGGCCAGGCTGTGAAGCACAACCTGTGAGGCTCAGCAGAGCTGCTGGGTGTGGGGACAGGCTTTCTGAAATACCATGTGCCACTTGCTGCGTTGGTTTGCACAGTACGACATGGAGTTGCCCTACAGCTCTTTAGACATGCTGGTGCCAGATCATTGGAAAAACATTTGAAAAGGCTTAGCCTACTAGGATTTTGTAGAGACAGCAAGCTTTCTGTGTGCTTTGCAAAGCTTGGATAGACAAAGCCAGACCAACACCGCTTTCTAATCCTGCTTTGCAACAATCAGCAATTTGACTGAAACCGGTGCCCAGCACAGCAACTTTGGTTCCTAGTGCCTCATTGTCATGAAGTCACATAACGAAGCAATGTGGAGTTTGATCTTCCGCTCCCTAGCAGAGAGGGTTCCTGTTGTCTGTTGCTGTGTAGGTTGTTGTTTCACACATACAGCAGCAGCCATTCATGGTGGAACGCCATATGCAAGCACAGTACAGTACTGTAGAAGCGGCCTGAAAGTACAATAGAAGATCTTGGGGACTGATGTATGTTGTCAGCTAAACTGGCTAGTTGTTCCCTGAAACCATTTAGCAAGGTTCACGTGGGTCCTCATACTGGTGCAATATCATATCTGTCATGTGCCGTTAACCTTTAGGGAGTACTCCCCTGAGGTGAGCCCAGAGCCTAACCACTAACCGAGGCAGCTTGGAGTAAAAAGCTTCTGGGAGAATCTGTATTTGGCTTATAAATGCTTAAAAAGATAGTAATTTAGACCTGCCATTTGGAATGTTGATGCAAATTAATTAAAGGTGTGACCTTTAGAGGACCAGTTAAACCACACTAAGTGCTCTTGCCTCTGCAGGCTTTGAGGTGAGCAAGTAACTGCACGATCTGCAAGGAGCTCGTGGGTTAATCACAGTGAGATTTAATACCTTATTGTACAAATCTAGATTCTTGTTTGATAGCTTCTGTATTTTAAAACATCATGAAGATAAAAGCCTACATCACCCTGAAAGCTGGAAGGTTACATGATGTGTCCCAGGGCAGAGAGGATGCTGCTGCCCCGGCAGAGAGGGCTGGCACCTGTTCCTCCGATTAGGAACCCCTCTTGTTCCTCAGCTCTCTTCAGGAAAAAAAGAGAAGATGGGAATGGAGGTTGTGGTTTGAAGCTGGGAGGCTGGGGATTCAAATTAATCATAATTAGTTTTAGAAGCTACAAATACCTCATAACTCTGCTCTGTTTCTGGGAAGCTTTCAAAAACACTCACTGAGCTCAGAGCTTAAAAAAATAAGTATTTTGGGGAAGCCTTTGCTCGCAGGGCAACACTGAGTATTTGTATTGTACCTGGAAGCTGGAACAAAGCATGTGCCATGACATTTTCTCACCCGGTCTCGGTCCATTTCCTCTTTCTTAGATGTTCTACTTTTTTGCAAGTTCTCATCTTTTTTCCTTGCGTGTTCGTGCAGTTTCTGTTTATCAGCCATGGCTTGCCTCACAGGTTTTCCGTGACCTCCTCAATCTCCTCCCTCCCTCTCCCTACTTCCAGATCTTGCCTATCAATCCATGTAGCTGCTGGTTTGCTAACTGGCTCCGGGGCAGGGACTTGCTGGTGCAGTTGCTCCAGTTCTCCCACCCTGGTGCTGCAGGGTGCCCCGGCCGGCCTGGCAGCACCCCGGCAAGGCCGGGGCGGGCTGTGCTGCCCTGCCCACCAGCTGGCAGCATGTGCCGGCCCCGGAGCACTGCGCCGCTCTGCCGGGGCTGAGTCATCGAGGAAGGAAGATTCTGACGGCGCCTTGGCCGTCATTGTGTTTCTTCTGCACCGGGAGCGGGCGCTGAAATAGCCTGTTGCTTATCTCATCGGTTGGAAGGTGGTGCTTGTTTACTGATACGAGCAGGGACTTTCTGTGCTATTGAGACTGAAATAAAGTTCCTGCTGAGTATTTTCATCTTGCGTGTCCCTTTAGGAACCTGTTTGTACGCCATGAAATCATGAGCTCACATATTTGGAGTGTGGCCAGTCTGAGGGTTTGGGTTTCTTCCCAAGCCCGGCATCCTTGGAAAGGGCATTTAGGTCTCCCACATTCCTGTCAGGAGAAATCTGTCAGCCAAAATGCTAGACGCTGGTGCTTTCATGTATCTGATTTTTGCTGTAGTCTAATTGTTGGACTTCATTCTCTTCTGATGATTTATTTTAAAATAGATCAAAAGTGCTAAACTTTTGAGGTCTAGCAGGGTTGAAGAGGCCTTTCTGGAGTGCGTCATCGCAGCGAAGGCAGTGTGTTGGGTCAGGCGGATCCTCACCTGGCTGTGAAAGCACTGAAACTTCCCTGCAAAGCTGTCATCTCCTGCCAGGGGAGGTTCGGAGCTGGAAGCACAGCATGATGTGGGCACCAAGAGCAGCTCGTGCTGCCTCTGGAGCAAGCTCTGTCCCTCACGTACCATCTAGATAGAAGACTTGAAGTATATTACAGATAGATACTGCTTTTAACTATTACTCTGCTATTGAAAGCAGTGCGTTCAGTAGCATAAAAATAAAGGTCAGATGAGATTTTGTATGACATAGCTATAAACAAAAAGGTCCATCTTGAGAGATGCTTGAAGAAAGGTATTAAACTCCGTTCACAGTGAGCTGTGAAGATCTTTTAGCATCAGTTAGGTCAGTTTCTTTACTTGCCAGAGGACTTACTGAGTGCAAATAAAAGGTCTTTGTCATCATGTCTCTCACTTACATACGCTGTATTAGCCATGTATTTTGCAGCTATTACTTTAAAATGCCTTAAAGCTCTTTAAAAAATGAGATGGTCATAATTGTGTTTCTTAGCCTTTTTCAAATCAGTTCCCTGATTCCCAAACAGTGAGCCCCAGAAAATGTGTGGAAATCTGACGTGGCTTTTTTTAAATGAAGTGTTCCCATATCCCGTACTTCAGCCGAGCACCCCAGCAGTATACTGGGTGTCTTCCATATGAATATCTCTGACAATGAGATACTTGTGACAGTCGGCACTAGTCTGTTATACAGAAAAGTTTCTGTGCTGAAGGTTGTTAATCTAGAGGCTAGTAATTTTAAGGGGAAATTTCACATTTTAGCTAGTGAAAAAATAATTCTTGGACTCTAATGGGATGTTTTCCATACCTGAAATAAAGTGGGATTTGATCATTCAAGGCACTGCTATGTTCACAGACGAGTTTAGAGTTTGTTGCATAGACACTGGCGCTCATATGTTAGAGAGGGAAGTGTGAGTATAATCTTAACCCTCTTGACAGGTGTCCTGTCCCTTTTATTTTTGTGATACCTCCGAGTTAAATGTGAACCATCCTTCAATAGGAGAACCCTGGCTTTGGGCCCTGTAAGTCACGTGAACCTCTCTTAGCTTTTCACATTTGAACACCAGTTGAAAACAGCAGGAAAAAAAAATAATTTTCTAAATTGTAGATGATTGGACAAGGAGTGAGGAGGAGATGAATGGAGGAAGTGTAATTTCAAAAATAAGTCTGGGTAGGTTGGTTTGTTGTTGGGTTTTTGTTTTTTTTTTTTTTTTTTTTAAATAACCCAGTTCCAGCAGTTGCCTCACATGCCAGTTTCTGAAAGCGCAGATGATTCTTGGGTGCAAACTGCAAAAGCTCTGGGGTCAAGCAGGGAAATGAAGTGTGGTTAGGGAACAAGCCGATAGCCCTGCATTCAGGGCAGGGAGGACTGGAGCCAACCCTTTTGCTAATCATGTTATGATTAAACTCTTAACTATATACGGATTTGCAGGGTTTCCTTATGTTTCCTGTAGATTGAGGTAGTTTTGAAGTTAATAAAATACAATTGTTTCTTGTTAGAGAACAGGATTTAATCTGCCTGGCAACAGCTGTTTTATGAAGGGTGTTCATGTGGGAGGAGGTTAAAAGACATAATAATGATATTTTCAGAAATGCTTAAGTCCCTTTTTGTGTAATAAACCCACTGGAGAATTTTGTAATATATTAACAAACTGAATATATTTCAAGTAATTCATGCTGCCTCTGGGACTTAGAGTGGGTTTAGTTGTGATTTCTTGGTTGTTGACAAGTTGGGTTTTTTTAAGTTGGGTGGGAACAAATGGCAATATTAATTATCTGGGCTCCTTCTTCATTAGCCAGTCTTCACGTGGCTATTCCCTTGTTTGCAGCTTGTCGTTCTTGGGAAACCAGTTCTCTTGTGTGTCCTGTCCTGGTTGCACAGCTATTGTGGCACCTTTCTGGGCTGAGCCATGTCAGCTGGTGGCTGTCTTAGTCTCACTACTGGTTGACCACATGTGTTTCATTGTTGGAAATTGTCATGCGATGTCTGACTCCTTCTTAGTTTAAAGCAATATTGCATTGGGAATGTAAATGAAAATTCTCTTCAGACTTTTCAATTAAAAACAAAACCCCAAGACTATTTTTAAAGGCTAGCTTGTGCCTACAGATTCTGAATATTTAGCTTGTGAAGCACTAAAAATCTTGGGGAAAAAAAACAGAAATGGGATTTTTGTCTTAGTTTCAGAACTTGTAATTAAATTCTTTGTTCTAGATAAATATTGTTTATTAATTTTATGCATGTGTGTGTATAAATTAAATGCAGATGGAGTCAGAGCAGAACTGAAATTAAAATGAGTTATCTCTCTGTTGAATTCCTTAGAAATTTCTCGGCTATTAGTATCAAGGGTCAGTTGATAAGAGCTATACGGTAAGCTTTTTCCATGCTGTTACAATGAGAAGACACTCAGTGGAAATTAGAGTGGAAAAACACCAATGGCCACAATAGCTGTACCCATTAGATACCATCAGAGCTGTCACTCCTAATGAACGAAGAATGAGAAACTAGCAGGAAGCGTGGTAGAAGAGGATGGGATGAATGGTGCCCAATTCGCCATTCCTGTCCCTTGAGCTGTGGCTTTGCTCTCTGTGTATATTTACCTTTTGGAAGTAATACAAATAACTTGCCTTATTCTAAAAGGGTATTGAAGCATGAGTTGCTTGTAAATTTGGACTTGAAATTCCAAAAATGAAGTGCTACATACAAATGCAAAGTATCCCCAATGTATTTTGCAAGTGCTAAAATAACATTATGGAGCTTTCATTGAAGTCAATTTAAAACTTCCTCAGTGAGAGACAAAACTGCGTCTCTCAGAATTGTTGTAACTCAGTTTTTTGGGCAGCCCTCTTTCTCAGGACTGCTCCCAGTCCATTCACCAGTAGCAAACTGAAAAATAAGCCTGCAGGTTAATGATTCATGTGCCCTCCTTATAAATAATATGATGGTCTTTGCTAGTTAAGCTGAATCATTCATGAGAGGGTAAGTCAAAGATATCCATGTGACCTCACATGTAAAGATCAGACAGGACCATCATGTTCTCTGAGGCATCGGTCACATTTAATTTCTGTGTCATTTTTATGCCTGTTACTGTTCCGAGTGTAGATGAAAATGCTTAAGAGCTTATGGTATTAGAAGGGAACTGTTTGGTTTACACAAAAGTTTGGGGAATGACTTACTCTATTCTAATTCTGTCCTTGACTTCTTGCATCACTTGACAATTGTCATTTAACCGCTCTGTGTGTTTTTCCCCAGGATAGAAACAGGATTAACGTACCTTACCTGGTAGAAAGGATTTCCTTAACTCCCAGTGAGAGAGCCTTACATTGTAATGCGTGCTTTTGTAATGACTGAGATAGCCACACTAGTTTTCAGTAAAAAGTCTATGATGTTTGTTGCTCAATTGTTACTGGTATAATTTTGCCATCCTCTTCTTCTCATTAAAGCTACTGTACCATGTATATCACTTCTAGATGTGAAAGACTTGAAGAGCAGCTAAATGACCTGACTGAGCTCCACCAGAATGAGATCCTCAATTTAAAACAGGAGCTGGCCAGCATGGAGGAGAAAATTGCCTATCAGTCTTATGAGCGAGCCCGGGACATCCAGGTGGGTGACAGAAACAGGGACACTCAAGTCCTGTCTTCCACCTGCTCTTTCTGTAATTAATTCACTTCTGAAATACTTTTATGATTCAATATTTGGGCTTAATCCTTGTAGCTTTATTGCTAAACTGCATATTGACAAGTTCTGAAAGGGCCTTTATTCCACCCCTGACCCTCGGGTATCTCTCCAAGTAACTTCTTTTGTAACAAAGGGCTGTGCCCATGCACCAGCAGGCGGGTTCATCTGCAGAGGGAGCCTGCCACTTGGTCTGGAGCAGAGGTTTTAAACAAGTTGTAGCAAAGTGGAAGTCTGCATCCATTTTTTGTACAGGGTTTTGTAGGGTATTAGAAACTAACGGGCCATGACCTGAACACTGTTTTTTATAGTAGCATTGCCAGTAGACTGACCCCAGGGTGTGTTTCTGTGTCACTAAGTTTAGAGCAATGATCACATATGTCTAAGGAAAAATGGCTTTGTGTATCCACTGCATTGAGTCAGGAAACAATTCTTTCTGTTGGTTTTGCCCAAATAAGGAGGTATTTTTAAAAGAGAAGTTTCTTTCAGTCTGTGAAAGACCGAAGCTATTGAAACAGAGATTATGGAGTTGGAGGGTCTTCCACAGAGCAAAAGACCTGGGAAATGATCTGCGCAGCCGTTAACCCTGATAAAGAAAGGCCTATTCAGAAACAGATCTATCGTCCATTTTAAATACTTGTGCTAGTTTTAGCAGGCATCTTAGTTTTGATCGCTGACGTGAGATATTTATAGCATGAGCAGAGAATTGTAGGTCAAAGTTCTCCTTCTTTCCTACCCCCAAGGAGTTTCAGCCAGGTGATTTCCTCTGGAGACAGAGCAGGCTGTGCCTTTGGCACACTTGTAGATCCAGCTGCAAGTCCAGTTGAGTCAATGTCCTTCCAGGTTGCTTGCTGTTAGAGGCGGCTGATCAGCTTTACCCCATACTTTTGGGGACCACAACTGAAGAGAAGCCCTCACGTTTCATTGACCTCCACAAACATGATGCAGGTGACAATGACCTTTAAGTTAAGGTTAAAATAAATCAGTGTCTGTGGACAGTGGAGCCATGGCTTCCGACAGAGTAAACAGAAGGCTCTACCTTGGGGGAATGTTACAATATTCAGGTTTTGTTCTCTTCTCTAATTTAACGTGGCAGGAAGAAGTAAGGTTGAAAACTTAAATTGAAGTGGGGATTTCTCAATAGCTTTTTTTAATCTTCATTTTATGATTCAGCGCTTTTAGTGTAAACTTGCAAATTGGGACAGACTATTCCTCGGCATTGCTGGGGAAAAGGTAAGTGTTAAGTTTTCTTGCATGAAAACTAGTTAAGAGCATGGGCTGATGTTGCAGAGGAACAGTGACAGAGTTCAGTCTGTAGGAAAGGAGTCCTGGTTCCTATTTCAGTGACCAGTCTGAAAGAGACTGCTGCTTGCTGCAGACTTCTAGATGTTACCCGAAGTTGTCCTTTAGGTCTGAGAAAAGGAACTCTGAGGGAGGATTAATGGAAAAATTGTAACTTTGTATCTCCAAGAGCAGAAATGTCTCATTGCATTAATTATCTTAAAAAGACCTCCTCCTTATCCCTAACCCACCCTCTGCATGTTGCCAGTGTTGTACTGCGGGTTCGGTTGGTCCACTTGAGGTTCAGCATGGTGAAAAGGTTTGAAAACAATCACCCCCAAGTCAACAGTGCTTTAGAGATGTTGTTTTGTACAGGATAGTCTTCTCCTTCCACGCGCTTTTGCTTTGCCTCTTCCTAGAGGCAGTTTCATAAATCTCATGCTTCTTATCCTTCTCCTAGACATCTCCCTTTCTCCAACCCTTGCAGTGTCACCTGGAGTTATGCCAATGCCACAGCTTGCTGCAGTCTGGAGGAGGAGATCTTCCTCCTGTGACACAAGCTGTGCAGTCCCAGCCCTGGTGCTCCTCAAACCTTTCCCTGAGCTCATTCAGCTCACTAAGGAAGCAGAATGCAGCCAGGCCTTTTTGGTTAGTTATTTTTGTTGACTTAGTTTTCTGCCAGGTTGACTAGAGAATTGAATGGGCTCATAGAGGGTTGGACAAGCACAAGCCACTTTAGGAAAGTGATGGAAATGGGAGGCCCTGGGGATGCACATCCCAGAAGAGGAGGAGGAGTGCTGGCTGGACACAGCACCTTTATCCCCTCAGTGGTCTCTTGAAACTAAAGCTGAAGTGAGCAGCTCACTCAGTAGCCACCCGCCTGCTCCCCCCCGCCCCTTTCTGGACAAAGGCTGTCTGATTGCTGAGGGCTGTCATCATCCTCCTCCCTCTGGGTCTGACGGCAAGGCAGGAAGGATGGTAAGGTCTCAGGTGACCATTGCACCCACGTGCAGGGACAGGCAGCTGACAGTACAAAGTGGCAGCTGAAGTGTGTGTTTTAACAAAGCCTGACTTCTACCCAGCCTGTCATCTCTCTTGAGCCTCTCTGGTGTAAATGAGATGAGGTGGTGTGTTAGAAATGGCAGTACCTAATTAACGAAGGGCTCCTCACCCTCAATCACATTTCATGTGATGGCACAGCTTCCTCTACCCCCACTGCAGGGTATGAAACCAGTGTAGTGACTCATGTCCTGCAGGAGATACATAAGGCATGAGGAGGGTGACCCTGGTCTGGCCTAGTCAGTAAAGTAGGAGCCGTGGGCTGTCCACCGCTGGGGTGGACTTGTGGGGTGCTGGCAACCCAGCGGTGTGTTCTTGCCGACAGGAGGCACTGGAAGCATGCCAGACCCGCATCTCCAAGATGGAGCTGCAGCAGCAGCAGCAGCAAGTGGTGCAGCTGGAGGGGCTGGAGAACGCCACGGCCAGGAACCTGCTGGGGAAGTTCATCAACATCCTCCTGGCTGTCATGGCTGTCCTCCTCGTCTTCGTCTCCACTGTGGCCAACTGCGTCGTGCCCCTCATGAAGACTCGCAATAGGACGTTCAGCACTTTATTTATAGTGGTTTTCATTGCCTTTTTGTGGAAGCACTGGGACGCCATCACCGGCTACTTGGAACGGTTCTTGTCTCCCCCCAGATGATGGCGGCAGGAATTGGCTGTGTTGCCCTCCTCCCGGCGCTCTCAGTGAGCAAGCGTGGCAAAGATTAGTCAGCAACTACTCTGCTGAAGTTTTAAAGTGTCCGAGTGAATTTGTTTACATTTAGAATAACGTTTTTTCTCTGCGAGATGCATTGCAATAGTATTTTTTAGATTTTATTCAAGAACTCTTTTTGGCGAGAATCCTGGATAATTTTTATGTAGCATGGTTCTCTTTGGATGCAAATCTTAAGATTCTTTAAAGTGTACAAATGAAATAAATAAAATACAGAAATTTGGAGCATACCAATGGGCAATTTAAATTGTGGTTTGAACTACTGTACTAAACCTGTCAGGAAGAAGAGAATGTGGTTAGCTTAAGATGAGCAAAGCTAAATCTAGTGCACAGCCTTGAATGATGGTACCACAGCAAACCTGTAACACTAAACTTGTACTGTGAAGTCTGCTCACATTCCATGTCCAAATGTATGCGTTCAGAGTGGTTTCTTTCCTTAACAAGAGAAAAAGAGCAACGCGTGGATCTCTCTTCCCAGCTCAGCGTCGGGGTTCACCATTTGTGCTAACCTGACTTATAATAACTTTCTGTAAGGCTGGCTAACTTTGCTAAGCATATGAAGTGGAAGCCTCATGCCATACACAGTAACTGCACAGTGTGCTACAGTATTTTGAAGTAGTCCTTGAAATACTTACCTTTAAGCAGAAGCCCTTGGTCGCACTTTTAAGGTTTTTTTATATATGTATAGTCACAGATTTAAAAAAAATCCGAACAGCATACTTGAAGAGTGTAATACTCAAACTCTCAGTGCTTCCTTATTGTTTCTAATAGGATTTTTTATTATTATTATTATTATTATTGTTATTATTATTATTGGGGTTTTTTTTGGAAGGGGTTGGGAGGGTCATTACAGTTTTTTTTTTTTTCCTCTTAAATAAAGAAGTGATGTTTTTAAATGAAGAAATGCGTGAATAATTGTGAGCCGTCTTGTCCTGAAACAGTTTTGAGGAGGGCAGAGAGTAGTTTCTAGTGCCAGCCTGTCTGGAGCACAGCGCTATTCATATGCCATTTATCTGTCCTCCTGAGCATCCAGATGCAGCATCATGAAAAACATTTATCTTCTTCACACATTTTTGTCATGCAGGGCTTTTTTTTTTCTTTCTCCAGATGTGAAGGAGAGTGTGTTTCTATTTCTCATTTCCACATCCTCTCTCGTTCCTGGCCTCAGGATAAGAATAAGGAATTTCTCTTCATCCCTTCCTAGGGAAAAGACAGGTTATTTTAAGGAAAGAAATACTGAATCAACAGTCCACTTAAAAGAATGGTTGTCTCAGAAATATCTCTGATTTTAATTTTTAAACAAACCCCTAAAAAGTGAAACCAAAGTTTTCCTCCTGTCAGGCTCTGGTGAGATCATTTGTGTGTCTGTGTAGAGATCTTCTTTGTACACTGTATCTGTGTGGTGTGCCATAGAGAACATCCTCTTCTTCAACCATGGGGGGGCAAGTACTTGGCGTAGATACCTTTTTGAAGCTCTAAAGGAAATGTCAGCTTCAAATGTAACTCTCAAGTCCTAGCAACATGTGATTGCGGGTGACCTGTTGGTACTGGCAGGCAGGCTTCATGTCCAAGGAATCTGCGTTCACTCTGTGCTGTTTTTTTAACTGGTGTCCCTTGCACTGTAACAAAGCCAAGATTCAACTTCCTTCTCCATGAAATCCAAAAAGACTCCAGGATTCTCTTTCAAAACCATTTATGGTGTTTAGTTAGATCTTACTGTTTTCCTTCCTTCTAGGCTTAAGTTCCCTCTAGGAACCAAATGTTGCCCAAGTGACCTAAGACAGTTGAAATCATACATATACATGTATGGAACACATACATCACACACATACATATATATATATACACAGAAGCCTAGGACTTTATGCTATCATGCAAATTCTGAGAAATTCCCTCAAACTAGGTTAACAGCCTTGAGGGTCTTCTGATTGCCAGTGGAGGCAAGCCCTCTGCCATCCAACCATCCTTCTTCCTTCAGAGATTCTGTCTTATTTTTTTCCAGTCACAGGAGACTCAGGTACCCCTCTCCCCAGGATCCCAGCACACCTCTCTCTGTCACCCTGTGCACTAATCTGCTCCTGTCCTACTTAAAACATAAATTGCCAATTGCAACTGGCTCAAGCCAAAAATAATCATGCTTTCCACAGAGTTGCAGACAGAGCAAAGATTGCATAAACATTCCCTCCCTAGGCCATGCTTCTAGCTCCAGCGAAACTCTATTCTGTTTACCACCCTTCTCTGGCAGATTCAAATTATATGGGTAACCATCGTCTTCCCATTACATAGTTTTTGTCAGAAACAAAGGTATGAATAACAGTAAGAACTGATATGGCACACAATTGAAAAGCTTTGTTGCCTTTATTTCTGAAACCTGGCCTTCGCACCTCTGTTTTTTTAGTTTTGATCACACTAGAATTGCTCATGATAGTTTTTTCTGTGGTCAAAGCAGGAAGGAGTTGAAAGCCAGTGGATCTAGACACTCAGTGCCACTCATCCATAGTATTTGAAGGAAGTGTTTGTCCCTCTTCTTCTTTATATCCTAATTTCATTTAGTGTCTCAACTCCGTGTCGTCTTCAGTAAATACCATTTGCTAATTTGCCAGAAGGCACAGGCTTAATAGAAACTTATCACCTCAAAACTGTTTGGTGAAGGCCATGTACATATGGTTCTGGACAATGTCTGTCTGTCTGTCTCTTTCTCTCTCGACAGTTTCTTCCATTCCAGAAAGTTGTCTGCAGTAATGCCATATATGATGCTGCATCCACTTTTCATATCCTAACACAACTGCCATGTGTTTGCCTTTCGCATTAGCAGAATGTTTTGGGGTTTTCCCTCCCTCTTCAGTTTGAAGGTCTGTGATGATTTCTGATAGCTTAACAATGATTATATTGTTGGAAATGTGATTCTAGCTTTAAAGCTCCCTTTCCTTGTAAGTGGTTGTGTTTGCTTTCTTGATGAAGCGTTTCTGGATGACGCATAGAAGACAGTTTCCACCATGGATGTGAGTGTGCATGTGAGTACCTTTTATTAGCCTTCCTATGGATGTAAACTTTCTAGTGACCATCTCTGAGTTGCAGAATGTTTCCCAAAACATTTCATATTCAGAGTTGAAACAATTCTGAAATTGCTTAGATATGTTTAGCACTATCAACTTGGCATATAAAAAGGGAAGAATATAATGGACTGTGTTAGTTCAAAAAGCAGCAGCTCTTCATTGAAATTATATGGTTCAAATTAAGTTCATCTGTTTTCCCCATTTACTTTCTCAATGTAAAGAAGAAAGAAAATCTTGATGCAAAAAAATTTACCATTTTAAATTTTATAAAGTTCTCTTTTCTGTCAGCCTTATTAGTTTAGTTTAATGATACTGAGCATGCTCACAGCAATTATTTCATTGGTTTATTCCAATTCCATGAGTTCTTAGGGTCTGATCAGATTAAATGTTGAGTTCTGTACATGTTGCACTGGGACAGAAAAGCACTGTCTTTCAGCTTTGAAAATATGCATTTTTTTAATTAAAAAAGCAGCATTATAACAAAAGAAGCCAAGCTACAAAGGGGTTCAAGATTGGGTAGTTTTGCCAGTTTTTAAGTGAATTCTGAGTGTGGCTAAAGAGTTAAAAACCCTGTGTGTCTGTGTTGTGTATGCCAGGTGGTATAGTAGTAGGCAATTGACTTAGCTGTAAGTGTGTTTTAAAAGTGTAAAAAAATAAACAGAAAAACTCACTTGCACGGGTTGAAAAGTACAGAAATGACACTTGTGAACGTAACACTGTAGTTTATAGATCTTAAGCTGCTAATTGTTGAGAGAGATTTACATTTGTCTTGTCTGATTGTTGCAGATTTATCTGTGACACTTTTACTGTATATAAAAAACTTTAAATAAAGACCTCAGCTATTAACACTGGCCTAATTTGGATGTTTCCAAGGGGGAGGGTGGGTGGTCAGGAAGAAAAAGAGGGGTATGTTAAAACTGTGCTGAGCCCTAATAGCTTAAAATTTGAGCAAGTTCTCCATAGATCCGATCATCAGACTTCATCCTATAATCAGCCATACACCACCTGGGTATGGCAAGAATAAGTTGGCTGCTTTGTTTGGTCTCTGTGGGCAGAGGAAGAGGAAGAGCAGCACTGCTGCCTTCCTCATTGTCATGGTTTAAGCCCAGCCGGCAACTCAGCCCCACCCAGCCGCTCGCTCACTCCCCCCCAGTGGGATGGGAGAGAGAATCGGAAGAGTAAAAGTGAAAAAACTCATAGGTTGAGATAAAGACAGTTTAATAGGTAAAGCAAAAGCCACACACGCAAGCAAAGCAAAGCAAGGAATTCATTCACTCCGTCCCATGGGCAGGCAGGTGTTCAGCCATCTCCAGGACAGCAGGGCTCCATCACATGTAACGGTGACTTGGGAAGACAAACGCCATCGCTCCGAATGTCCCCCCCTTCCTTCTTCTTCCCCAGCTTTATATACTGAGCATGATGCCATATGGTATGGAATAGCCCTTTGGTCAGTTTGGATCAACTATCCTGGCTGTGTCCCCTCCCAGCTTCCTGTGCACCTGGCAGAGCACGGGAAGCTGAAAAGTCCTTGACCAGTGCAGCAACAACTAAAACATCTCTGTATTATCAACACTGTTTTCAGCACAAATCCAAAACGTAGCCCCATACTAGCCACTATGAAGAAAATGAACTCTATCTCAGCTGAAACCAGCACACTCATCCGTTTCCTTCCAGTCCACCTGGATTCTGGGACAGCCTCTCTGCAGGGTCACCGCCATTCCCGCAGATGCCTGACCTGTTTGGGTGGCTCGCACATCACGGCATTTCTCTACCCTCCCTACCTGCAGTGCTGTAAGCCTCAATTTGGAGGTGGGTACAATTAGATGAGATGACTTGACCAAGAGGCGTCTGTCTTTGGAGAACTGGGAGTTGGTCCTGTACTTTCCACCTCCAGGCAGGTCTGTAATCTGGACTGCCCTGGTTGAGAAGGGGTGGGGGCTGGCTCTTGCTTCTGTGGACTTTTTCCTTACTGGGATTGCAGGATCAGCTCTATGCTGATATGCAAAGCAAAGGGCAATTCTAGCCTCACCTGTATTTCTCACGTGGATCTCGTGATGGAGCAGCTCTGGGCCCCAGCTCAGCTTTGACGAGGAAGAATTCAGCTGGTAGGACAGCATTCACCAATCAAAAGCCCACTCCCTCCTGCTCTGAGGAAAGCTGAGAGCCTATATGATGTTGATTGGGCCACCACTCTAAACATAAGTATTTTGGCTACCAATTTTCAGAGAAAAATTTCTGAATTCTTTAGTATTTGTACAAGCTGGAAGTGAGCAGATTCCTCACTGACATGGAGAAAATACTCGTTCCTCTTGGGTTTTGGTAATGTGGCCTCGAGAACACAGAACCGAGAAGGGAATGGCAACAACTTTTTTACGGGGAAGAGGCTGAGTAATTTTCTCTGTTTTCACAAAAAGATACAAGTGCTGTAAAACCAGCAAGAGATCAAAAAGCAAAAGCAGCTGTTTGCAGTGATTTTCTCCCCGTAGTCTCCCCACAACCAGAATGCCAATTCCAGCAGATTATCGATGAAGCAAGTGCGTGGGGCTGCTTTTGCTAGAGCTGTCTGGCTCAAGATAGGACGTGGGTGCTGGTGGTGAAGTTTAATGTTTCTGTGTTCTTTTGGGGTGGTCACCTGATAGGTGCTGGTTGGACTCAGTGTGGTAGTTGAACGTGGCTCAGGATCAACAGGGGGGCATGATGGCTGAGGGTGAAAGCAGTGGCTGCCTACTCCCACGTCAACAGTTTTAAAACCATCGCTCAGAGGATTAGGAGTCATTACTCAGCTTTTTGGTTAGTCTGTGGGAAGTGGTTTGATAGCTCCACCCAGGTCCTGGGGGACAAAGAGGGATGCGGCATGGGTATGGCTATGCTGGGTTGCCACAGTGGAGGCAAAGAATTGGCTGATCTTTCTCACTGGAGCAGTCATTTTCCCAGGTCAAATCACAACACACTGATGGGTTGATAGTGGAAATTTGGGCAAACAGACAGCTCCCTACCACAAGACATCTGTCTTCAAGTTGTTCTTTAACAAGCACTAAATCCACTTTCTCCTTGAAAAGACAGTGTTGGTTAGTGGTTTGTTGGCCTCAGTGGAGCCTCCCCCACTGACTGAAGTTCAGCAGAAATGGGAAGTGGGTTCTCTGCTGCCTGAGTTACCATGAAATGGAACATCCCTGGGCAAACCACCTCTGCTGGGTGGTTCATCCCCTACCCAGATCCCCAGCCAGATCCCCTCTGAATTTAGGATTAAGAGTCACAACGTATGTGTGCTCTGCCTTTGTACCAGCCTTGTGCCAGCTGTGGCCCAAAGGGGCAAAATAGGGAATGCTGATGCAAAATAGGGACCGCTGCCTGAGGAGAAATGCAAGAACAGGACGGGAAGCTGTGCTGTGCTTTCAGCCTCCCTCCCCAGTGCAGGTTTGCCCTTAGCCCTGCCTGTGCACAGCTGATATTCAACTTGCCTTGCAACCAAGAGGTCCGAAGGAGTTCAGAAGTTCCTCCACTACACAGAAAAGCACTTAAATCCCACAGGGATTAACTATCAGATGTCTGCCGTGACAGCCTTGAGGACATCCCTGTCTCCAATTTCATTGCTTGAAGAAAACTTTTATGCCTAACACTAGCTATGATACGTAGGGAGTGGGAGCCCTAAGAAGTGACCCGCGAGCCTGTCCAGCCAGCAGAGAGAAGCATGCGAGTGTGACACCACATTGCTCCAGCTACTCACTGGGCTCCTCGTTTCCAGCTGGTTCGGGCATTGCTGCCGCACCTGCGCATCACCCACGTGTTTCTCCAGCCCCTTAATGTGAACACAAGCTCTGGGTCAAGACAACTCCCATTCCTCCTTGGCCTTGCTGAAAATGTCACTCGAGGGGAGACTGCTGACACAGGTGAGCGGACTGGGGGGGAGCTTTTTGGTTTGCTCGGGGAAGGAACTGTGAACCAGGAAGCACTGCTCACCTTCCTCTCAGGCACACCCTGAGAGCTAAGCGGGGTATTTGGGAAATGAACGTCCTGCTTACGTGGGGGAGGGATCCTGAGAAGACAACAGGGGTCATATGAGGATCAAGTCACGTTTCGGTGCTGGAGCGCTCCTCGGCAGAAAACATCTTCAAGGAAATAACATCCCTCTCATCCTCCTGCTCTGTCTCATGCATCCTGAGGCGGTTACGATGCTCAGCATGGGCGTAACAGCGCTCTCCCAGACGCCTCAGGAACTTTGGTTATGTTCCTTCCAAAAATGTTCTTTTGAAAGATCTTTTGCTTATTTCAAATCAACTCTGCTCTTCCATTGGTAACATCTGCATTTCCCTCCCTCCATGGAGACAGACCGTAACTAAGTATCAGCCGGCATTCCGTCTGTCCCATCCATTCCTTTCCCAGCTGGGAAATGCTGCTGATTGCCGGGAGAGGCCGGACAGCGTGTGTGCCGCCCGAGTCCCCGACGTCCCGAGTCTGAAAAGCCAGTCTGAGGGGTGGCTGGGCCCGAACACCCCAAACCTGCGAGTGAGGGGCTGGAGGCTCTGGCAGCACCAGCGGGGAGGTGAGCTCTAAGCCTGCAGATATATGCAGAAAAACAGGTGACCCTTCCGAACTGTGAGAATCCCGTTTTCTCCCGGGAAGCCTGGGGCGTGGGCAGCCGGGACGGCGGCAGAGGCCCTCCCCCCAGCGCGGGACGCCTGCCCGGGGCACCGGGGCTCCTCACAACACACGTGCTGCCAGAGGGCCCTTCCCGGGCCTAACGCAGGGATGTGATCTGAACCACTCTCATCTAAATCGTTTTAATTACAGGGGATTAACTAAAAGATTTTAATGGTTCTAATCTAATTTAGGATAATCTAGAGAACGCAAGACCCGCCCCAGCAAAAAACCCTCGCCGAAGCCCTCCCGCGGGGCCGGCAGCGCCGGGGCCCTCCGCCCACCCCTGCCGCCGAGGCTGCGCGGGGCCCGCCCGGGGCCGCGTCCCGCGGGGGAGCGGGGGCCGAGCTGCCCGCGGGCGCTGCCGCGCTCCCGCCCGGGCCCAGCCGGGCCGCCGGCGCGAGGGACCGCGGGGCCGCCGCCCGCCCCGCCCGGGCTCTGCCGCCACCTGGCGGCGGTAGCTGGCTCTGCGCACGCGTGCTGCCCGCCCCGCCCGCGGTCTCTGGCGACACCTGGCGGCGGGCCCGGCCCGCGCCCTCGGCCTCGGCCTCGCCCTGGGCCCGATCCCGGCGCGGCGCTGCCGCACGGCCCCGCAGGAGCCTCTGGGCCGCGGGGTGTCAGCGGGGCCGGCCCCGGCGGCCGCAGAGCCCTCGGCCTGGCGGCTTTCATCTCCTCCCTGGGGAAAACGTGCCGATGTCCCTGGCGGCCGCCCTCCCGCTTCGCACGGGAGGGGACGCTGAGGCACCGGGGACGTGCCGCGGCCCCGGCCCACACCGCGGGCTGGCGGCCGGCCAGGGGGCCGGCGGAGGCGCCCGGCCCCGGCGTGGCCTGATCCCACGGGCCCCTTCTTTGAACAGGGAATGCCGCCTGTGCGAGGCCGTGCGGATGGAGGGAGAAGCCCCCACGGAGGGGTTTCCTGCTCTGCCGGGCATATGGCGTCCTGAAGCAGAAGGGCTGGGAGCCACGGCCCGGGTCCAGCCGCTGCAGGCCAGATTCTGCGCTGGGCCGAGGGAGCGAGGATGGGGGCTGGCCTGGCTGGGGCGTGGGACAGGCCGGTGCCCCAGAGCCTGGGGCAGGTGCTGACCGTGGCCAAGCAGAGCAGGCTTGGAGCAGCCGCCTGGGCTGGGAGCCTCTCTGCAGCCACGCCAAGGGCCAAAGGAGGGCAGGGATCCCTCGGGGGCTTGTCTGTCCCACAGTGGCTACACTGGTTGCCAGCTGCATCCTGGCACCCCACCGTGCCACCGGGCTGCATCTGGCTGACCAGCGATGAGAGGATGCGCAGAGGGCATGGGAATGGCCATGAAGAGCAGCCCTGGGCGCTTGCACAGCCCAGCTCGCCCCACGTGCAGGCAAAACCGTGGTGTTCCCCAGCACAACTGTCTTCTCTGGTTTGTCATTGCTGTTTCTCCCAGAGCAGCACTGGGGAATGAGAGGTGACATGGAGAGCATGACCCACTCAGTTTCAGAAACACCTTGCTGATGTTGCTATAGGCTCTGCAGCATCCCTGCCGTACAAATGTCCCTGCCTCTCCTCTCTGTCACTGGGCCGCAGGCAACAACTGCAGCAGCACATCAAAGACCCTGAGTTGTTCCCGTTCTGTGGGACCCCTCTCCCCCATGGCTCAGTGTCACAACAGAAGTAACTCAGTAGTTGTTACTGCTTGAATCCACCCCTGTATCCAACGTTGGCCCAGGGGAGGAATAGCCTCTCCCTTCTCAGGCTGGGCAGTCCCTCTCCAGATCCTGCACACACACTTGCCAGCACAGCATCCAGGCCTGTGCTCAGCTCCGATGTCTGCACAGAAAGGGATCATATGACCACGGACCGTGGCTCTGCAACACATCATTGTCCTGGCCCTGGAGGGAGCTATTCCAAGGCATAATTGTTTATGGCACATGTTGATGGCTCTCAAACCAGCTTTCATGTAAGACTGAATGCTCTGGTTCTGTTGTGTTAAGCATGGCTGGGTTTGTGATTACAGTGAAAATTAGCCGTTTGTCTGCTCTAGAGCTTTCCTCTCCTCTCCTCAAAGTGAGGCTGGAGTCTACGAAAATGTGGTGGCATGCTCCTCCCTGCTTCACCCACCATAGCCAGCGTGCCAGACAGGTTCTGCTGGGCACACAGGCCTGACCCCTGCTGCTGCCTCTCTTGTTCCTGTTTGTGGCGTGGTGTGCATTTGCTGCCAGTCCTGGTCCGCGAGGCTTGGTGTCTCCTCTGGCTCCTGGACAACGTGTTTGCTGTTGTCCTGTTTGCTGACCTGGCCCAGCAGCAGAGGGGAACCATGCTGACCGAGGGTCTACAAGGGCCTGCGTCAGCCCTGCTCTGGTGGGGCTCTGTGTCCAGCGGCAGAGATCACACACAAAGGCACCTTTTCTCTGATGCAGGGTAGGCTCCTAATAAAAAAGAAGGGGGAAAAAAATCGTATTAGATTTGGAGGTTCTCTGGGGATAGGACAGAGAGAGTGCAGGAACAACGGCCACATTGATAAATTCCCCATTTCCTGACGCCGGCCAGGGAAGGAGGGACCTCCGCAGTGGCAGCACTGCAGAGCCGCGCAGGCTGGAGGTGGTAGTCAGGCCAGCTCCACAGGGAGATGGCCCACGGGGCATGCAGGAACACAGCAGTGATGGCAGAGCTGGCAGGGACAAGCTGCCTGCTCCCCCTGGGGCAAGATAAGTCTGCAGAGGTTCAGCCTGAAGATGCTCTCTCCTGTTAGCAAAATGCCCATTGTCTTTCTGCCATGTCCCACTCCCAAGCACCGCATGCAGCTGGCACCTTTTGCCAAGTGCTAATAATGCAGTTAATTACTGGGGACAAGGTGTGGACACAGCCAACACTGGGGAGGGCACGGTGTGCAGAGTGAGGGATGCCCATGGTGTGGGAACAGGGCATGGCTGTGAGCTGGTAAAAGCAGGGTGCTGACCAGGAAATGTGTTTTAACTGGGCTGCTAAAAATCCTTCCCCCTCTCCCTATCAGCAAAAAGAAATCTGGGGCTCCGCTGTCCCAGACGCGCTTTTGTTTTGCTCTGGCGCATGGACAGTCGCAGGAGCTGCCCGTGGAGCCCCACACAGGAATTCACCAACTCAGAGAGTGAGTGAGCCGGCATGTCCCGTCTGACCCCTGAACAACTCAGGTTCTTCTGTGGGGCCCTGTGGGGACAGCCCAGCCCCACAGTGTGTTGCCCAGAAAGCCTGTGAGCAGAGGCTTGAGCCTGGCGCTGAGACTCGGTGGCTGTGGGGACAGCGGCTTGCGACAGGGCTTGGTCCTGGCACAGCTAGCTCTCGCGAAGTGCCACAGTGGTGAAGCCGTTCCTGCCACGGGTGTTCTCAGGGAGGCCTGGAGCCAGCTGCTGTGGAGTGCTGATACATGGGGGAGTGTCTGCTTTTCCTCTCCACTGCGTTGGCTGATAAGCACGAAGTGTATGAAGAGGGGCGGGAAAGATGGACTTGCCCAGTCTCCACGTCTGATACGGAAACATGGGCAAGGCATGGTTTGTAGGTCAAGATAATAACTCTTGCGAGGCTAACCTAAACATGTTTTACACAGAGACGTAGCAGTGAGCAGGAGTGATAATGGCAGCAGAGTAGATAGATTGCTACTCTCTGGGTTAAAAAAGGGCTTTTATTTAATTATGCTCAATTTGCTTCCTCTGCCTCTGGATTCCTGCACTGCTGGCGCAGGGCTCGCTGGTGCCTGCCGCCGGAGGCAGCAGCAGGCAGCGAGGCAGCGGGTGTCCATGCCCCAGGGACCTGCCCTGACGTTGGGCAGGGGTGCTCGGAGCAGCCTCGCGTGGGCATCGAGCCCAAGCTCAGTGCAGCGGTGCCGTAGGACCCCTCACGCACCAGCCAGCTTCCCGGGGCACTGTGCGTGGCTGAAGCCCGCACCCCTCCCGGCTGGCTTGGCTCGAGCCCCACACTGATTTTATTGCAGCTGCGGCACCTGGCAGAGCTGGCACATGCTCCGCCGCCTTCTATTTTTAAGACTTCCCTTTGAGCATGTGCATGGGGTAGCTGCTGTCCCCACGGATCTCGTCAGGGTGACGGTGAGGCTCAGCTGGTGGGACAATGCTGCCCTCCCTCCAAGACGGAGGCATCCAGAAGAGTCATGGGTCCAGGGACAGCCAAGACCAGCCGGGACCATGAAGGTCCTCCCGGCTGCACCGCTCAAACCAGGCTTCACACTGGAGTTTCCCCTTGCTGAGGGGTCTCCCCCCGACAAGACCAAGGACAGGACGGGAGCAGGTCCGTCCAGGGTGCCCCTGTGTAGCCAGGGAGCCAGCGGCCCCATTGAGGCCCCCAGCACTGTGTCAGCTGCCAGCAGCTCACGGACCCAGCAGGGGAGTGGGGACACAGTGGTGGTGCTCCCAAGTGCCTCCCCCCAGTGACACCAGGCAGGGCCACATCCAGGCTCAAGGCGCAGACTGAGGACCAGGAAAGTCCCGATGGCCGACCGGGCAGTCCCGGGGCTCACTGCCCACCCCACTGGTGGCAGCACTTGAGGCCCCACTGGACAAGCCCCAGTTTTGCTCCCGGAGGCTGGAAGTCTGGTGCTGGGCCCCAGCCAGGAGTCTCAGCCTGTGGGCGCAGGCTTTGGGCAGGGAGCAGGGGCAGAGGAGAGCAGGAAATAGCTGCTTTTTCTCGCCACACTTCCCGTTTCCACTGCTTGTGGCCATCCCCGCAGTCTGAAGCCAGATTGCAGCTTTTAAAGGTGCTGTTTTCGCTTCTCTATTAGCACGCTTCGGCTCTGACTCACTTCCTTTCCCACCGCTGCTCGTCGTTGGCAAATGCTGAAGGAGGTCCCTCTGCGAGCTCCCATCCAGGAGGCCGGCAGAGCGGCTACTGGCATGCTTTGGTCTGTTTCCTTCAGCACAAGCAATTTCAGTAACTTGCCAGGTCACAGACGCACAAGCTGGGGTTCAGAATATATTTGTGCTCCCCTAAGCCTTGTTCCCCACCCACGAGCTTCTTAGGGGGAGCAAGCCAACACTAATCAGTGCTCATTTGTTTCCTTTTATTGTTGGCTTTGAGCTTGTGGGCTCTTGCCCAGGATGTTTGAATTTTTGTCTGGAGCATCTGGAAACCCTGAGAATTTCGGATGGTGCAGGTAGTTGTCACAACATGCAGGCAATCGATCCCTGCCCTTTCAGAGAAGGAGGATCTGGGGAGGGCTGAAGTTTTTCACGTAGGAAGCTTCTAACAGATGCTTGAAGCTCTGGCTAAGGATGCATTCATTAATCTTCAGGGATGCCTGCCAAACAGCCTGGCAGAGCAGCCCTCCTCCAGCCAGGCAGAGGGAGGTGGAATGACATCCCCGAGGTCACCAGTGGCACAGGTGGCAGCTCTGGGGATCAGACTCGTGAGCCCTCTGGGCGCTGGCAGGAAGCTGGGCTGCTCCTGTGCGAGTGTGAACTGGTGCCGAAGGGCCTCGCAGCGAGGAACTCGCCCGCTGCCGGGCGCTGGGTGCTCCTCCGCCAAGGTGGGCACGGGCTGCCCCGATGTTGGTGCTCAGAGCCTCCTGCTACGTCCCTCTGGTATGGCGATAAGCAGAGTCCCGCTCCCCCAAGGAGTCACACCAGTCTCCAGCCACTGCCTAAAGTCTCTTTGAGAGGTGGGAGAGATTTTGAAGCACTCGCCAGCCCCCAGTGCGTCTCCTCTGCCCTGCGAGCTGCAGGCGGGGGCAGAGTGCAGTTTTTATCATGCTCAGAAAAAAATCACATGAAGCCTGGTTGCTTTTCCACCTTGATTTACTATCAGCTTTGACAAGCTCTGTCTCTTGGCTCCTCTGATACTGCCAGCCGTGTCTAATGCTGTTGATTTGATAATATATCTAATCTGGCTTTCTTGAAAATGCCCGGTATCTCAGAGCTGCTGTTCTCCTACTTGAACCATCTTCCTTCCTTGCCTTCTTTCTATCTTTCCCAGCTGGGGCCAATCTGTCCGGGAAATAGTCCAATTTGCTTCCATCTGATGGGAGCGGATCCCAGCTCTATTCCCTTCATCTACTCTGGATTCGAAATCAGCCTAGGTCATTATTTTGAAATCTTTCATTTTCCTCCTCTGCATTTTTGCTGCTGCTTTTCTCCCTCAGTGGAAGCACTGGTGAAATTACCTCTAAATACCTCTTCCGTCAGGGTTTTCGCAGAGCAACCACCACCCACTCAGCACAACACAGACATTTGAGGTTCAGACAAGACATTCCCCACTTTTTAGACCCTCCTATGGTCTGAGGAGGAGCACCAGTGTCCCATGTTAGATACAACTTAAACAACCGGGTCTGGGCCAGGCCTAAATGTCTCTGCAGGCATCCCCTGAGGGCCAGGGACACCTGATGTGTGCGGAGCCCCTCGAGCCCGGCGCACGGTGCCCTCCGTCACGTGCCTCCCACGGCTGCCAGTCGCTGCATGGGGAGGCTGCGGTCTCCATTACATGGTGGTGTATGGCTAAAGGACCTCTTGGCCCCTCTCACTCCATCAACGCTCACTGGACGGGACAAGGAAGGGCTTGTCTGAGCTCGCTGTCATCCTGGGTGCAGATTTGGTGTCGGGCACCAACAGGCCTTAACGGCCCTGACCAGCCCTACCTGGAGCCTCTGCCCACATCCCTGGCCAGGGCCCAGGAGCTCACTTAAGCCCAGGGCTGGGTCCTCCGGTCTGGCCTGGGCTGTGTTGTAGGTGCTGCTTTCCAGCCCTGTCTCTGGCCTTGCCTTCTGGATGGACTGTAGGCACCTCATCTCCTGGGTGGGCCCACGGATGGCACGTTACAGCTTGTCTCCAGTCTTGTCTTTAGCCCTGTCTTCTGGATGGGCTTTGGACTTGCGCTGGTCATGTCGTCTTCTGCTCCTGACGGGACCCCCGGATGGACCCTGGGCCTGACGCATTGCTTGCCCCAGGGCTGTCGATGGACCTTGTCACCAGCACCTGCCTCTGCCTGCCCTGCCTGACTCTGCAGGGCTGTTCCCTGTCAGCGAGGGCTCTGCCTCTGCTGGGGCCGAACTCGCTGCTCCCCAGCGCTCAGCATGGGGAGAAAGACTCACTGCTTCTGCACTGCCGGCCTCCTTCCACCTTTCATGGTGCTCAGCCGGGGTTGCAATCGCTTGGCTCAACCCCCCAGAACCATGATTTAAGTAGAGCCATTAACTCAGCAAGTGCCGCATATCCAGGGTCTCTGGATGCAGTGTGAGCATGTTAACATTATTTACGTAGTATTTCCTGACCTGAAGCACTGCAGCTTCAGCCAGGCTTTGCAAAAGAGAGTGTAGCTTCAGAATGAAGCAGATGCCATCTCTGGTGTAAGAGACCTTGCAGGAGAGGGTGAGGCAGGGGGGCTGTGTCAGGGCCCAGGAGATGCAGCCAGCCCGAGGCACAGAGTTTCCCTGGCAGCCCTCTGACTGTTGGCACAGCAAAAGAGGGCACCTCGGTGCTCTGATCGCCTGGGGCGAGACCGCTGTGGAGGAGTCCCCCAGATGGAACCATTGCAGATGTTATGACCACGCATGGAGCTTCACCCAGAGCTTGCCCTCGTTTAATGCAAAGCCCACTGCTACGAGACCTGGGTCTCTTTGCTGCTGCTCAGTGATCCGCTGGAGGCGGGGGCTGCATGCACGGATCCATAATCAAACGGTTGGATCTGTCAGCCCCAAGAAGCATCATCAGGTGAGATCAAGGGAAACTCCTTGCACTGGCTCTGAAACACAGCTACACGGAGAGGCAGACGTGGCCTGTTGAGAAGCGCAGAGCAAGGCTGCATGGGGCCTGCGGGCAGGCTGTGGAACAGCTGGGTGCATCCCACAGAGCTGCTGGGAACTGCAGGTGAGTGATGTGTAAATACATGAGAAGCTGCCAGGACATCCTTCTCTTGCTTGGGGGGTCTTCAAGCATTACAATCACAGCAGCGCTGGCCATCCGCGTCTCTGCCGTCCTGGGGAACTGAAACTGGTAAAGTCTCTGAGGAAGTCAACCCGTTGGCATGACTTGGCATTTCCAGAGCATTGCTGGTCCCCATGAGGTGGCACAGGAGGTCCTGCTGACACAGCTGGGGGTGGCTCTTGTGCAGTTCCCTGGGATCAGAGCCGTGCCCCCGAAAACCAGCACAACCCTGCTTTGGGGGTCATCTGGGGAACGAGGCTTCCAGCACCCTCAGCTGGGGACAGGAGGGAAAGTGGGGAGGCCGGGTTGGCCCCTGCTCTGGGGCACTGAGTTCAGAGTGATCTTAGCAGGGTGTGTAAATCGGTGCTTGTGAAAATAATGAATTGGCCAGTGTAGCTGGTTGGACATTATGGGTAACTGTGTGTCCACTTTGGCCTGCAGTCAAAAGTGCTTTAAGCTTGTAAGCAAATGAATGCAAACCTATAGCAAAGTCCAGCCCTCCTAAAGGAGGGGGAGGTAACACGGTGGAAAGCGGGGAGAGCCGGACGTCGTGCACTTGTCCATGTGCGGGCTGAAACGTTCTCATCAAGTGCAAGGGGTCTCTGTGCTTCGGTTGCTGCGCTGCCAGCAGAGGACAGGCTGGCACATCTGAAATGGTCACTGAGCTTTTTCTAACTTGATGGTGGTGAAAAGAGAATCGCTGCTGAATTGTCTAGTTTATGGATCCACCAAGTTAATTAACCATGATTGATAAGCCACTGCCAGAATGAACCATGCTGTGGGCTTATCTGTATAACCCCTGTTTGTGTGTTTAAAGACTGATAGGAGAGCCAAAACAAAAAAATCCAGACAAAAAGATAAGGCTGAAGATGCATGGTGATGTCTTGGAAATTTAATTTAGCAGGGAAAATATCCCTTTTAAAACTACATTATTAACTGCTGTCAAGTGACAGCAGTTTGGCCTTCACGTGCTGTAGATGAATTCAGCCAAGTTGTATCAGACCTCTCTCGAAAGCACGGTGTTTGCCACTAACCAGGCTTCTTCCCTGGCGCTCTGGGTGCATAAAATCTGCACGATTGCTTTGTGATGGGGCTTGTCAACAGAGACTGCAGCTGGGTTATGAATCACTTTAATTTGTCATGTGAGCTGGTTTCACACCAATATCTCTGGAGGGAAAATGCTGGAAAGTTGGGGGAGGGAGGATAGGGGATGTCAGACGCAACCTCCCCGCCCTGGTTCTTGATGGAAATGTTTCTCCCTCTCCACCAGCTAATGACTAGTCCTAATTTAATAGAATGGAGCGAAGTGGCCAACATAAAATGTATGTGTTTTGTTTTCACATCTGAGTCTAACATGGCCACAAGTCATAGTCTGAAATGATTGGGGGTGTTATCAGTCACACAATCTGACATTTTGCCAAAAGGTCTCTTTTGTCTCTTCTCTGAAGTGTGAAAACAAGGGATGCTATTTCTTGTGTTCTGTAAAGAAAAATGTGGGTTGCAGACTCTTAAGGAGCCATTAGATGAAGGAAACCAAAGAAGGAAAGAAAAATCAAGACCTCTTCCTTGCGATAATCACACAAATACTGGACCTCTAGGGACACTTAATGGAAAACATTTTTAGGAAGCACCTGAAAAACTGCCATGGAAATTTCCCAGCCCAGCCATCGTATTGTCTCCTGCATCCTTTACCGGGATAATCTTGAGAAAAATCAAAGAATCATATCATCACTTGATTCTTTTTTAAATTTGGTATTTATTTATTCAGTTGCCATTAATAACAATAAAAATGAATTTACCCACCCCTGACTCTGAGTTCCCTTGACACTTAGTTAAAGTACACAATTATGCAAAATAGGCAGACTCCCACTGCACGTTATCCCAAGCAGCAAAAGCATAAACCAAACATAAGCCCCTCCACAGAGACAAATTACTCACCCATCAAAAGAATTACTCACTGTGGGCAAGTAGACTTTTACAAGGTTGATTTGAAGTGTGCAGATGAATGTTACAGCTGGTAAGAATTCATTAGTCAATGGATCTGCAGCAAAGGAAAAGATAAGGAGGCATAGATTTGTTTTTCCTAAGTGGAAAGGGTCTTATACTGTGCTGCTTGAAAATGAAATGCCCTATTCTCTTCCTTTCCCAAATCAGGAAGGTGTTTGGTCGTGCGTCTAGCTTTAAGGTCACAATTAGCCCCCCTGAAATTAAAGGAATTATTTGTTTTCTTCAATACAGTTGCATTGTTGGACACCTTGCAAAGACACACTGCTCCCTGCGAGAGGGGCAGTGAGTGCAAAGGTGTAATACAAATGCCTTTTTCTAACACTCTCCCTCAACATGCTGCCAGTTCTCTCCTGGGATGTGCAGAGCCAGGGATCTCTATGGCCACCTTGCAATCTGTCTGTTTTGTGGCTGTGGCTCTGTTGGCATTTGCCAGCATCAGGGCTGATTAACACGCTATTGAAAACCATCCCCTCCTGGTCCTAAGCAGCCAGCCCAACCCTTCAGCTCTTCCCAACAAATTACCAACCTGGCCTTGCAACAAGCAGCTCCCCACAGCAGCCTTACTGCAACAACATATATGTAAATAACGTATACGAGCATGAACTGGTGAAGCTGCTGCAAAGACATTTGCTGCTTTCAAATTCCGGCTCCCGTGTTGCGCACAGACCTGCTGTTACAGCAAGCAGAGCCCACCTGTTGGCAGCATGACCGCAGAGGCTGAAACTCAGCGTACGTGCATGTGTGGTGACCGTAGAGTACCGCTGAGTCCCTCTGGATGAGGATGATCAGATACTGCAGCAGCAGAGCTCACCTGGGCATCTGGCTGCGTACCTCATGCTGAAGCCTGTTTTGTGGCTAGCGGGCAATATTCACACTGTCCGTGTCTAGCACCTTCACTGAGCGCTGCATAGACATAATGCTAACAAAGCTGCGCTGGGACCAACTGCCTCGGTTACTTGGTATTTCCTAAATCCATCCATTCTTCGGTTGCTTCTTCTGATGCTTCCCTCCCCGCTCCCTCCGCAGTCTGTGTCCATGGAGGATATGCACATGAAAGGAGGGAAGAATTGGCCCCTTAGGGAGGAAGTAGACATTGGCTTTTTTTGTCTGATTCTGGAACAAAAAGCTCCAGCCAGGAGCTGTTCTGATTAGGTCTTAGCGTAAAACAGATGCAAAGTTTCATGCAACAAGTGAAGTGGCATAGGGAAATGGATATATTTTTACATGCTGTCTTTCCCTATCTCTTGCATGGGATCAGAGCTATTAGATCTGAAGCTGATTAAGTGTGAGACCCCAGCACAATATCAAAAGTATTGGCCACCAGTTTCTTAATGATCGTCTGGGAGCTGGAGTGCAATGTTCTTTTGAAATACAGGCCACAAACAAGTTCTTCCCATTTTTTACTCCTCCCCACTTTCTATCTCAGAAAGAATGAAAGAAAAACAGGTTTGCTAGTAGTGCCAGATCTGGAGGCAAGAGGTACATTTACATTCAAAACCTTGCATGAATGTCCAGCTGAGAGAGTTTCCAAGCAAAGCAAAAGCTAGCGAGTGAAAGAAGTTGGACAATTACACTCATTTGTCTGCCTTGTTTTCATTGAAATAATTCAGGCAAGGCCAACCGTGTTACTTGGATTCTCTAAGGTATAATTTAGGCATGAGATGTTTACAATCAACTCTCATTTGCATCAACCAGAGGAAAACATGGGATCTGTTGGATATTTCAACTGGCGGGTTAATTACTAGTTTAACCACTAATATTTATTCAACCTTCTGCATGTGAACAGCCACCGGGCCAGATCCTGCCACTCTTGCTACTGTGCTTACTCCGCAGGTTTCATGCAAGCGAGAGAGGAGTGCAGGACAGGGCCCTGCGAGTGCGGTTCTAGTTTTGCTAAGGAGACTTGGTGCCAAAGATGGATGTCTGACTGAAAGCCCTAGAAATGTTAGATCTGCTGGGAACAACATGCCTTTCCTTTTTGCAGTCCCAGGAATGAGCTTAAACAAAGATACTGTTTACTATGGGCCATGCTCTGTCGTCCCTGCTAGTGATGATTATTGAACCGCTTAGCAAATAGCTTGATAAAATCAATGGGACCATTCGCGAGCTAGGAAACCCCTCCGTGTGTGCAAGGAGCCCAGGGACTGACCCCCAGACTCTTTCATGAGTGCTGCGCAGAGAAGTCTAAACACTGCTAGGCAAGGCTAAAATGAGCAAGGCAACTGATTGACAGTTTTGATTGAAACCAGAAGTAAGTTTTGCTGTTTTTTTTTTAAACCCAGGCTTAAATAGACACCACTTAGAAGAAGAACATCGATCAAAAGATAAACCCAGTGCATGAGAGGACCCTGAAGGTGAAAAGTACCATTAAGTAGGTTAAAGGAGCCTGCCCTCGTATGACAAGCTGTTCTCTGTGCGAGAGGACAGAGAGCACCGAGAGGGAGATAAGAAGATTACAAGGTCAGATTCCAGGTTACGGAGACCTCTGTGGCTCGCTCCGTCTTGGGCACCTCTGCACGAGTTGCAGGCGAGAGCCTAATGAGTGCCAGCTGTGATGGTTTTGGTGCTACCCGCACCTCTCCTCCAGGAACTGACCCAAACCTGTCAACTAATTCCTGTATGCCAGCAGCTCTCCGGGTGGGTATTTAGCTGCCTGGCCTGAAAGGACTCGCTGGCGGGGAGGAGAAAGGCCCCATATTTCATGACACATCCTAAAGTCACCTAGTGAAATGTGTGTTTTCCCACCGTGACCTCTGACAGACCCTTGGTTGCCTCCCCCGGCTGGCAGGGATGGCCGAGGCACTCGCCAGGGAGGAGTGGAATAACACTGGGCTCGGGCCCGAGCCCTCGGGGCCGGGTGGCCCTGCAGAGTGGGAGGGAGAGAAAACCAGGTCCTGCCCCGGATAGGGGTTTTGCTGCTGATTGCAGGAGGTGGAAGTCAACGGGTGGGAAATCCCAGGTTCATGTCTGGAAGGACACAAAAGCTGGCGGAGCCCAAATCTCACCCGATGGTGTGAGTGAACTGGGTTTGTCTCTGTCCAGCCTCCAGTGATCAAATCTTCCCAACACACACCTCATCTTGAGAGGCAGAGGAGCTCAGTGCCCAGGCTGTCACCTTCAGCACAGAGCCAGCGCCTGCAGCTCGTTAGTCCTCATTATTGTTAAAGCTCATTATTGCTCTCTCTTCAGACGAACGCCATGAAGCGAAGGGTTTCTGCCATTTCCCTAGCCTTTCCAGGGCTGAGCAGGCCGTTTAATTCAATGAAGCTATTGCTCTGCACCCTGTGTAAGCGACTACATCACTTACATTGAACTCGGGTAAGATGGCAGTGTTATTTCTAGGATTCCTTCTACCCTTATGGGGCAGAAGATGCTGAGAAAAGGGAGTCCCCTGCGACATCCATGACCCCTGAAATACACAGCACGCCTATGTACAATGTGATACGTGGATGTGGAAATAGCAAAAAGACTACTGCTTAGATAGAAAGATGGAACAGCTGACATTCAAGTGATAAAAGTACCCCAATCTTAACTGTATGATGTTTACATTTTAAAAAAGAGTGAGCTTTGAAAGGTCATTTTAACTATTTAGGCTGTCTGATTACCTTTTCTTTTCCACTTTCCTCAGCTGTATCAGCAGATTGCTCCGTCTCTCTTTGCTGTTTCAGGGTCACATTCACTGGTGGGTGAAGCGCTTTGGGTGCCTGTTCTACTGGGTTATCCAGATAGTCCAAAGAAAAAGCTGGTTTCACTTGTATAAAGATTCATGTGAATGTTTCCATTAGTATGCAGTTTTGTAACATCGCATATTTTACATCATTGATGTTGTGGTGAGTTCAGACACAAATACATATGTATGCACAGAAGCATGCAGCTTGTACATAGGCAGTATCCTTGCAGGTTAAACTGAAACTGCCTGATAGCTCTCCTTTTCTGCTACAAAATTCAAAATGCTACAACTAGTCCAGTATAGGACTTGCTGACATTTTAAATGTGTATGTGCACACGTCTTCTTTTTCTACATATATGTGCGTGTGTGCAACTTTTAACTTTTGGCTTATCTCTAAGATTAATGAATGTGTTGACTGCACATGAGAAATGTGTAAACCTTTAAGACTGTTGGGGTCACCAGGGAAATGTCAAGACTGAGATCACACTGTTTACAATATGTCCAAAAATATACAACACCAGACGACACCCCACAAGTGACATTATAATGAGAGACAGCTATTAGAGGCAATGTAAAACACATGCTGCTGGACACCGCACGTCAAAGATTTATCTCGAAATTGCAGACAGCAGACCATTGCAAGGCATAGGTATGAAAACATTTCAGGTTTCCTATTAAAAAGCAGTGGGCACATACATTTGTAACTAATGCCTGCTAATAAGTTACTCGGAGAGGCTGACCCTGCATCTCAATTCAAATGCCAGGACACGGCTCAAGAGCTGTAGGGCCTGATCAATCCACGTGGGGTGCAGCGAGGTCGAGGAGGGTCTTCCCGTAACGTCCGAGTACTGCCTTGCCTTTACTGGAAGTGGCATGGGCGCATTGTGGGCAGGGTTGGGGTGCAGGTGGGGTGCAGGGGTAGGGCTTGGGGCTGGCTGCAGGCGGGTCGCTGGCAGGGACCTCTGGGCTGGAGTTCAAGCGGGGATGGCGCAGGGGGCGAAGGTTAGGGTGCTGGAGGACGGGACCAATGGGCCAGGGCAGGGTAAACACCAGGAGCGTCCCTGGCGGGGTCAGGGTTCGAGGTGCTGGTACCCAGCTCAATTTGCTGATGAGCGCGGTAATTACTGCTCGGGTAGGTTTTGGGAATGGTGCTGTCAAGGGCTATCTGAACAAGGCTTGGGGCTGGCGCTGGCTGGCGTTACAAGGCTGGGATTAAAACCAGCGGAGGCTCAGGCTAGCAGAGGCTGTGAGCACTACAGCTGGATGCAGAAGCTACGGGACAGCACGCAGGGCTGCGTTTGGCAAGGGCTACATGCCTGGCCAAGGGTCATAGCAGTGACAAGTGACTTGAAGCTGGGGCTGACCTTGGCAGAAGCCCATGAATTCGCATGGGCCCTGGGTCCGGGAGTGTCTGTGGAGCTGGTTCAGGGCAGGTGGCAGCCGTGGCCGCGCGGCTGGGATTAGGATGGGGCCTGTCAGAGGGAACCGAGGATGAATTGAGCCAGGAGGTGCCACCTGGGGTGTGCAGAGGTTTGCCAGCAACAGGCCCTGCCAAGCTGAGGGCACATCTGAAGGTGGTCTGGGGTCTACTCTGTTCGGCAAGGTGGAGACCAGAGATGCTTAGAGCTGGACACACCAAATACAGAGCTGGCTCAGAGCTCAATATATCTTTTAAAGCAATTGTGAGATTTTAACCAAAATGCTTAGGTTTGTATTAAGATGTGCAAAGAAATCAATAATTTTACGATTAACCACATTTAACCCTTTCACTTTAAAGCATGTGATGAGCATTGACACTGAAGCCTCAACAAGCCCAGTGAACATGGGAGAGAATAACGTTGAAGCCACCGAGGTGAGTCAAATTGGTTGGAATTAACAAGGGTGGTGTGGGCTGTAATAATATATTTACAGCCTGGTGATTATACTGTGAGAAGGAAGGGAAGGGGATTAAATCCCTGTTTAGTTTAAGCTGCGTTTTAGTGCAGCCAGTTCTTCAGTTGTACACAGTTAAAAATGTAGTCTGTCAAATCCTGCTGACATATTTTGGCAATAGATATTTCCTCTAATTGAAAGCAATTGTTGTGTTGTAAAGTTTCCCCCTTTCCCATTTGTTTTGGTTAACGGGTAGTGGTGGCCTGTCTACTTAAGCACGTATTGAGCAACTGCTCACTGGAAAGTTAGCATATTGCAAAGAGTGCGGCACGATCATGCCTGACTTCATAAGGAAAAACTTCCTCCGGGCTTCGGTGGAGGATGTTTGAACAAAGCTGGTAGGATCAGCCTCACTGGTTGTTATTGCAGGGCTTCGCAGTTTGGGTCAGCTAGGGCCTTCATGTGTGAATCCTGGGGTAAAAACCAGGCTCACTTCCAACGCAGCCATGCTTTGTTTTGAACAATCAGCATGGCCCCCGCTGTGAATCCCACGAGGGGATGCTCTGCTTTATGTTGCATTCGCTTCCTTTGCTCGGAGCCAAGTACTGCATCCTACACTGCTGGAACGCAGTCAAGACGCGTGGGGCCTGCGCGGACGGCCTGACGCAGACTAGACGTGGCCGGCCCCTGTTGTGTCGGGCGCTGCTGCCGCTCCAGCAGGAGCTTTAATGCTGTGGGTGGGCAGGGCCCTGCAGCCCTGGGAGGGCTTAACAAGCCCCTGCTCGGTCACTCCAGGCAAAACTGTGCTAAAACCACCGCTGCCCACAGCGACTGCACCAGCACTGCCGCTTCCCCACGGGGCTGTGCCCTCGCCTGTCCCGCGCCCGCGGTCCTGCACCCTCGGACCCCAGCACTCTGCTGGCTGGCAGTCCAGCCACGGCGCGTCACAAGCTGGGCAGCGGTGTTTGCAGCTCTCGGGACCCGGTGGGGAGAAGCTGCCCGGCCCCAGCGGGGTGTCGAGGCCGGTGCTGGGATGGGACCCGCAGAGCAGGGCCTGTGCACCGGGGTGCCGGGGCCTCGTGTCCTCCCGTCTCTGTGCTCGGAGAAACGCGCCTGTGCTGTCCTTGCAGGACGTCAGTCGGGGCGCTCGGTCTTGAAACACCCTTTATCTGACACCCCTCTGAAGCTCAGAGAGGTGCCATACACCTCAGTTTCCCCAGAGGTCAGAGCAGGACTGGATGAAACCCTCCTTTACCCTGTAGTCACATTGACTCTGATCATCTGGCCAGAAACCCCCTCAGGCTGGTGCTGGTCGGGATCCAGCCGAAGAAGGGACTTATTCTGCCGTGCATACCTGCACCCACGCCTGCCTGTAACACCCCATGGTCTGCATTGACAAGGGACAGGTACGGATGAGAGACCATTAGTGTAGCGAGGCTGGGGCTCGAAGGGCTTGTGTCTTCATCCAACCACCAGCCCCAGCACGTGCTAAATTTCCCGCAGAGCAGAGCTGGAGAGGCATTTGAGCTCACCAGCCATGTTTCCAGCCCTGACTGGTGTGAAGCTGGGGGGAGTAAGTGCTGAGCCCTTTCTAAGCCTCTAAAGAAAATAAAAGCAACAGGTCACCAAGGAGACCTGCAGGAAACTGGGGAACCTGCTGCTTTTGCATCCCGGCTTTCCACCCACAGAGCCTGGGTCAAACCCCAGCGCAGGCTACAAAAGACACATTTTTTTATTGCCTTGTGATAAACCTCCTGGTCTGGAAAATCCTGCCATTATTGTGTGTGTGAACTTTCACCAGCACCGAATCTGTCATTAACCTAGAAGGAGACCTTTTCATGCTCACAACCTCTGTCTGCACGGCTTCTCTCTGGAGGCGAATCCCTCACAGTGAACACGTCAGCCCGCTGCACGCTGCAGACAAGGTTATGACTGCATTACATACTCTGAAGGGAGCAATGCTCTATAGTACACTGGGAAAGGTTCATCTTTGAAAACAATGAGGCTTGAGGGAAAAAAAATCATGATTTTACTCAGAGTGTGTCTCAGGTCCCCATAAATCCCTTTCCTCCTTGCTCAGAGCAGGGCTGGAGGCCGGCAGCAGGGTGGCAGCGGAGCATGCCGCACCGGTGCGATTCCTGCTACAGCCATTTGCAGTGAAGCTTGAGACCGCACCGGAGCGTGTGCTTAGATTAAAGGACGTTTGGGAAGGGACCTTGCCTTAATCTTTCTGCTGAGCACCTAGCAGACTCCCAGTGTGCTAAATCATTAGTAATAACAGTAATGACAGTCTGGCCTCCTTCTCCATGAGCAGTGCCTGCAATACAGATTAATAACAATAAAATAGGGACTCGGTCGACCTCATCCAAAAATATATCGGGGATTGCTAATCAGTCTATTTCCAAGCCCTCTGTTATTTCTGAGTGCCCTGAAGTGCCTTAGCGAGCACTTTGCTGATGCATCCAGCCTGATGACACAAGGCACTAACAACTGACTGGACAAAGGCAGGGTGGCAGGCAGGACTGGAGAGCATCAGATGAGTGTGGTGAACAGCTCTTGTTCAGGCAATGATTTCTCTGTGTCTAAGTGCTTCTCAGCTCCCCTTGTGTTTCCCCGGTGTGTGGCTCCCTTCCATTCAGAAATGCTGCTCCAGGGAGAGCCCTGTCCTGGCCGGCTCTGGGCCGGGCCAGTGGAGACCAAGCGGGACCGCTCCGCTCTCGCCTACCTCTTACCCTCTTCTCTCGGATAACCACTAGCAGCCTCTCTCAGGATGGAGAAAAGGCATGAATTGGACCCCTGGTCTTAGCCAGTACAGCTATTCAATGGCCATTTTCCATCAGTATGGGCTTCTGAGAGAAAAAGTGAGCGGCCAAAAGCATTCAAAACACGTGTCTGCTAAGCATTTGTGAATGCACCTTATGGTCTCCTGCCAACCTGCCCTGCAATCATATAGAAAATGACCCAAATAGCACACTTAGAGGCAAAGAGTGAAGGAGATGGAAAAAAAAAAGAGGACTGGCTGCCTGGGTAGGAGCAGAGGGACCTTCTGACCTGCTGTGCAGCAGCAAACGGGACTCTCCCTGCATCAGCTCCCGGGTGGCTGAGGCTGTGTGTTGGCTTTTCCTCTGCTGGGGTGCCAAGTGGCCCCTCTGCAGTGGCTGGCTCCCTGGGGCTTGTCTCTGCAGGGGGGCCGTGCGGGGCAGAGGATGGGCGGCCGCTCCGTGCGCCAGCCCGTGTGCCCAGTCAGGCCTTCCCGATGCGCTCAGCATCACAAGCAAGGACACGAAGCGTGCTGCTCTTCTCCCAGGTGCCAGCTCCTGAGCCAGCCCTCTGTGCCTCCGCACGCAGGCGGTCCCCAGGGGGTCTCCACCACCGGGTGTCGAGGCAGCGGTGGTCCCGCATGCCCGTCCCGTAGGCAGCACCTCTCCTCCGCCCCGCCGCCAGCTGCCGGCGTTCCCTGAGAGCTACCGAGTCAAACCTGGCCACCTCCGGCATGTGAGGGTGGACTTTCTTCCCAAATCCACAGAGTGCTTTATGGTTACCTTGCAGATAAACCCCGCTAAATAAATAGATGTTTATACTCCCTATATTAAAGCAATTAGATCCCGGTTTTTTACAGTGTTGAGTCAATATAACCTGAGTAATTGCATGAGTAACTCATGTTTCCCCTAAAGGGAAACTGTTCTCGTGTAAATATATTTATTAATAATTAAAGTGTTTTTGAGTTCTTGTGCACACAGCCCCTCTCCCCCACAGAGATGTCTGAAAGGCTGTTATCTTTAAACCTGCGCAGGAGTCAAAAAGGAAGGGACTTTGGCAGGGGGGTGATAGTCTATGGCAAGAGGCATGTGGTTTAATTTTGACCTTTTTTTTCTTCCTGAACAAAAAAAAATGGTGAGATCTGTCTATGAGAGATTTAAAAACCTCTACTGTTCCATTAGGAGCATTACCCTGAAATACTCACTGAAGCTTCTAACAGCCCAGATAATAGGGGTGGGAAATCATTTCTGGAAAATATTCCCCTCAAAGCATCTTACCAGAGGATTGTTTCCTAACAACAACAATAACAATAAAATCTTTGTCAAATAATCCTTCAATACCACAGATATTTTGGCTTTAATTGTATCAGTGTAGATAACTGCTCAGCATAGGAAATGGGAGTCAGAGCTCCTGGGGGATTTCTCCTGACAAAGCCAGTGCTGGATACCTTTGGGTAAGTCACACATTTTTCTATGTTCTTTGGCCTAATTTTTTTTTTAACTGACTGTAATCTGGAACGTAATTTGATATGCCTTAAAAGGCTGATTTCACATGGAAGATGCTCTACTATCAGGATAAGCAGCCATAAGAAATCCTAAAATAGGCAGATTAAGGGTTTGGGATCATGGGGGGTTTATTTCTATGCAATTAAAGACATGCTCACACTTAAAAATTGCTAACTTGTAGTTTAAAAAAACCCCACCAACTGGGAGTCCCACATTTAAAAACAGCTAATAACTCTATTAATTAAGGATATGATTAGCAGAGACAATGAGTTAGATAGCACGAAGGCACAGCATTTAATTCAATGCACATTTTCGGTGGACATGGCGTGGCCAAGGCAGTTATGTATTAATTAGTGCTCTGAAGAAGGCGAGGAGGACAGGAAGGGGGTGAGGGAAATTGGCAGGTGTAGAAATGAGATTAGACAACAACAGAGGATTTTTCTCTCCAGAACAGAAGTCGTGCAGAATCCTCATCAGCCTTGCTAACATGTTTTGTATAAATGAAGATACATGCCACGAGAACAGGCAGGGCAGTAAGGCAATGCTTGGGGACAGGGAGAGGGAGGACAGCTTTCCAGGGCTCACCTGCAGAGCACTTCCAGGCAGTCGCGACCAAATACCAGCCTTGATTTCCCACCCTTGCTTTAAATGCTGCTGGCTATTTGCAGATGGCAAAGTGCCTCCCTGCTCAACCCTTACAAGGGGACCTGTGCCATTGTACTGATGTACTGCTGTACCAAGCCTATGAGCTTCGCCTGTGCTTTCCTCCACCGCGCGGGTGCTCCAGCTAGGTCTCTGCTCGTAGTGGAAACTCAGGCTTGGGACAAGGATGCTATGCCCACATCCTATAACCACTCCACTTGGTTGTCAGCTCTGCCGTCACTTCGGCTGGAAGCGTTCACGCAGTGCTGCGTGCGCCACGACCAGGCTACCTGCCGTGTGCTGGAGCCCACCCGTGCCCCCTCTTGCACGGGGACCTGGAAGTGCTGCCCAAGGAGCCAGGTCCCTCCTAGGTGCGCTCTGAGCCTACGGCTGTGCCCTGTGTCGCGATGGTGCAGCAGGAGGTCGATGCTGGCCTGGGCAACCGCTCAGGGCTCTTTCACTTAGACAGCAGGAACATAAGGTACGTGGGCAAAGCAAGCACCTGCTGCAGAGAGCATGGCCCCGGACACTCTCCTGTCCCAGGACGGATCCCGACTTTCTCTGCAGAGCCTCACCCGGTGCTCCTTGGTCTCGGAGCACATTCCCCTCCACGGCGAGGGGGTAAGTTCACATGCCCGTAGAGGAGGGAGGAACTGCAGCGGATGTGAACTGACACCTTCACCCGCGCAGGTAGAGCGTTCCCTCGCCGGTAAGGGAGGGTGGATCAGAGGCTGCGCTGTCTCGGGGCTGTTCCCCCCGCTGTGGATTCCAGTGGGTGGAATTTGGGAAGATCATCACTTCTTTCCCTCTTTCTTTTCTCCACAGTTAAAAAAGAGCCCGTTGGAGGGCGGAGGAGATGCACAGTCCTATTTTGAACTCGGCTCTTGGCAAGGCGTGCGGGCAAAGCTTCTTTGGGGGTGGAGCCCGGCGGCGGCCCGCGCTTCGCCCCCCGCCCCGTTCCCCGGGGAGCTGTCCCCCCGGGCGGGCGGCAGCGGGGCCGGGGGGCGACCCGAGGCCGCGGCCGTGGCCGTGGCCGTGGCGGGCGGTGTCCTGGAGCCACGCTGGCACCCCCGACGCCCCGCTCCCCCCAAGCGCGCAGCCCCCAGCGAGCGCGGCCGCCCGGACGGGACGGGCCCGGCAGCCCCCGGCGCGGCGTCCGTGCTGCGGGGGAGGTGGGGGGACACCCCGGGGGACCCCCTCCCCTTACGTTCGTGTCGTATTTTTCCACTCGACGTGCTGCTTGCCCCGGGGCCGGCCAGCCCGACCGCCGCTTCCTCGCGTCCCTGTCCCGAGCCCGGATCACGGGGCTGCGGGGGGGGATCTCTATGCCGGCTCGCCGTGCGGCTCCGCAGCTGGGAAAAGCGCTTCTTCCCCCCGCACCCCCCCGGCCCGTTCTGCTCGAAAACGCGAAGGAGACAGCGGGGAGAAAGGCGGAAAGCCCGGAGGAGGCGCGCTGCCGGCAGCGGAGGAGCCGCTCCCGAGGCGGGGGGGCCGCCGTCCCGCCCGGTGCTGCCCGCTGCGCGGCCGGCCGGCGGCGCGGGGGAACGCCGGTAACTTCATCGCACTCACATGACGGGCCCGCACCGAGACCCAGTGAGTAACGCCGAGAGGGCGGGGGCGGGGGCGGGCGGAGGGAGGGAGGGAGGGAGGAGGGAAGCGCGGCCGTGAGCGCGCCCCGCCGCCCCCTGCCGCGCAGCGCCGCGCACCCGCGCACCCGCCGCGGCCGCCACTTCCCGCGGGCGTCGCTCGGCGGCGGGCGCGCTGCCTCCGCAGGAAGCGGTCCCGCGGCCCGGCCCCTCCTGCCGCTCGGCGGCGGGCTCATGCACTCTGCGGCGCGGCGGCGCGGGCGGCGGGATGGCTCCGGCTCCGGCTCCGGCGGCGGGCGCTGAGCCGCGGCCCCCCGCGCTGCTGCTGCTGCCGCCGCTGCCGCCGCCGCTGCTGCTGCTGCCGCTGCTGCTGCCGCCGCTGCTGCTGCTGCCCGGCCGCGCCGCCGGCCTGGAGGTGCAGCGCAAGTTCCTCTCGCCCACCCCCACCAACAACTTCGCCCTGGACGGCCCCGGCTCCCGCGTCTACCTGGCGGCCGTCAACCGCCTCTTCCAGCTGTCGGGGGGCGAGCTGGCGCTGGAGGCGGAGGCGGCGGTGGGGCCGGTGCTGGACAGCCCGCTCTGCCACGCGCCGCAGCTGCCGCAGGCCTCCTGCGAGCACCCCAAGGTGCTCACCAACAACTACAACAAGATCCTGCAGCCCGACCCCGAGCAGGGCGTCCTCGTCGTCTGCGGCTCCATTTACCAGGGCCTCTGCCAGCTGCGCAGCATGGCCAACATCTCGGCGGTGGCCGTGCGCTTCCCGCCGGGCGGCAGCGACCCGGTCACCGTCTTCCCCAGCATGCTGAACGTGGCGGCCAACCACCCCAACGCCTCCACCGTGGGGCTGGTGCTGCGCCGCGGCGGCGGCGGGGCGCGGCTGCTGGTGGCCGCCACCTACACCGGCTTCGGCAGCCCCTTCTTCCCCCGCAACCGCAGCCTGGAGGACCACCGCTTCGAGAACACGCCCGAGATCGCCATCCGCGCCCTCAACGCCCGCGGCGACCTGGCCAAGCTCTTCACCTTCGACATCAACCCCTCCGACGACAACATCTTCAAGATCAAGCAGGGCGCCAAGGCGCGGCACAAGCTCAGCTTCGTCCGCGCCTTCCTGCAGCGCGGCGCCGCGCCGCCCGCCCGCCGCCCCTACGCCTACCTGGCGCTCAACAGCGAGGCCAACGCGGGCGACAAGGAGAGCCCCTCGCACAGCCTGCTGGCCCGCATCTGCCTGGGCGAGCCGGCCGAGGCCACCCTCAACGGCAGCGGCGAGACCAAGAAGCTGACCGAGTCCTACATCCAGCTGGGGCTGCGCTGCGGCGGCGCCGCCGACGCCTTCACCCGCCTCGTCTCCGTCTTCCCGGCGCGGGCGGCCTGGCGCAGCCCCGCGGCCCCCGCCCCGGGCCCGCCGCCCGCCGAGGAGCTGCTCTTCGGCGTCTTCGAGCGGGCCGGGGCCGGCGGCGGGGGGGGGCGGCCGCAGTCCGCGCTCTGCGTCTTCCGCTTCGCCGAGATCGAGGAGACGATCCGGGCTGCCCGCAACTCCTGCTTCGTCAGCCCGGGCGCCGGCATGGTCACCGTGCTGGACAGCGTGGTGCAGGGCACCGGCCCGGCCTGCGAGAAGAGGAACATACAGGTACGGGCGGGCGGCGGGCACCTGCCGGCGCTCTGGCGGGGCGGGTGGGGGAGCAGGGACGGGGCGTCCCGGGACGGGCGCGGGGAGCCGGTGGCCGGCGGGAGGCGGCGGCCCCCTTCCCTTCCCTTCCCTTCCCTTCCCTTCCCTTCCCTTCCCTTCCCTTCCCTTCCCTTCCCTTCCCTTCCCTTCCCGTCCCGTCCCGTCCCGTCCCGTCCCGTCCCGCTGCTGCTGCTGCTGCTGCTGCTGCTGCCGCGCCGCCTCCCCCGAGCGGGAGCGCGTCCCGCGGCCGGAGGCGCTGCGGGCGGGAGGGTGCGCCCGGCGCTCCGCTCCCCGCTCCGCTCCCCGCGCTCCTCTCCGCTCCCCACGCTCCGCGCTCTCCGTGCCCCGCGCCGGTCCGCGCTCGCGGGCAGCCGTGTCGCAACGGGTCACACCGTCAAAGCCGGTTGGGTGCCGGCTGCTTCCCCCTGCAGCCGAGCCTGCGGGGGGGCTCGTACCGGACAGAGAACGTGTATGTGTGTGTGTGTGTCTGTGTGTTGGGGGGAGACCCCCCGCCTGTCAGGGGACGCCGCTGTTCCCACGCCCCTGTCCCCGGCGAGCCGCGGCGTCTCGCGGTCCCCGCTCTCCGCTCCCCGGTGGGTGGGTGCCCGTGGGCAGCCGGGCGGGCGGTGAGCATCGATCCCTTCCCACGTCCTGTCCCGCGGCCGCGGCCGGACAGCCCTGCCAGGGGACACGCACACACAGGCTGCCTTGTTTCGTGGCGTTCGGGGTAAAAGTTTGCCATTGTCACGATTTGTTACCAAGTGGCCGTAAATGTTAACGCCAGATAAAGACGCCTGTTTTCCCTTTCACTAAAGATATGCAATGCCTGGGAAAAAAAGAAAGAAAGAAAAAAAGGCTGCTTTAACACTGCATTTTTCCCTTCCTCTGGGAAGGACGCATAACTCAGCTCCATCAAAGATCGTAAAAACATCTGTTTGATTTCAAAGGCAAGATAGAGCGTTTGGGCTTGGGCTTCCCTGTGCAATGCCAGTGGCAAAGAGAGAAAGGTTTCCCATGGTAACCGAAGTGTTTAGTGTGGCATCTCCACGCTGTGTTAAAATACGTAGTCTTAATGCACTGGTTCATAGACCTACTCTAGCAAAACTGAATAGTTTTGCCCTGGTGGCAAAGTACAAGCTGCCTGACAGCCAGGAAATCTCGTAGTTGCCCTGGCTTTTGAGTTAATTCCACAAAGACTTGGTGTGTTAAACACTGGGAACCCAGTCCCGAAGCCTTGGCATGGTCACGGCTCTCAGAAGAGTCACTGGGAGTCAGGAATCCTATTTACAGGACGAGAAAGCACCCACAGTTCTTGTTGGCTGTGGTTGAAGCTCAGCACCCCTGCGAATCAGCCCCTCGCAGGACTGAACTGTCTCTGCCAGGCGGGTCAAGAGGAGGCGTTGTGGCTGAGACTTCTGGAGGGTGCTTAGAGAGCTAACAGCCTAGTTGTAACTGAAGGTCAATGGCGAAAGACACCCGCTTCCCCTGAGCTTCCTCAGTGCTCCAGGGCTGTTGGGAAGATACTGTTTTTTCTAACTTTTGTCCGGTACAGAAAATAATAATGACTAACACCACTCTATTGACATTTAAAATACAAAGTGCTACATCCAGTAAGGTATTTAGACAACTAATTCCCTAGTGACTCCAGGGAGACTCAGCACAGAAATGAGATTTCACTCCATCTTTGGGTCTGGCCCGTAATGCTGTTCTGCTGTAAAGCGTGCTCCTGGTAGCAGTCCTCTCTGAGTGCTCCCTGGGTAGGCGAGGAAGGCGACTAGGAGTACGTCTGTGAAGGATGGCTGTGTTCTTGAAGGGGTAAGCGATAATGGATGCGAGGTTCAGAAGAGCAAGCTAGAAATCACTGAGCCTCTCCAATCCTATAGAAGTCCCTCCATGCTTACTGCTGTGGTGACATCAGGCTGTGAGAAAATTTGTTTACATGGAGACAGCAGTATGGCTGGTGGTTATATAGGGTGGACAGGGAAAACCGAGTTCTAGTCCTAACCGATGCTGCTGCTGTGTTGCTGTCCTTGAAGCAGGCATTTAACCCTAGGCGCCTCAGTTCCCTGATTTGCCGCATATTCCTATATTTATTACTGTTATTCAGAAACCTAACTCACATGTAGCCTAAGATTACATTTGTAAAGCTGCTTTGAGATCCTTTGATGTCAAGTACAGCAGGATACAAATGAAGCATACCATTAATACTCGTTCATGCCTAATATTTCTACACTTCCCATATATTTGAAGCGTATTCCTCTAAAACCGCTGACCAAGCCTGCTGGGAAGCCTTCCTACCAGTCAGGAGAGCCTTTCATTTCTTTTTGCCTTTTACTTAATCATTAGAATTGCCAACAAGTTAACGAGTTGTTTTCCTTTTCAAGTCCCAGAGTGGCAGTGTCAAGAGAAGAGTTGTAATATTGTGTTTCTTTGTGCTGCAAAAACCTAACATCAATTTCCACCTTCAAGACAATGAAATACTCTAATACATTTTGTGTCCCAGCCCTGGGAATGCAGCAGGAAAATGTATTAAAGCAGCAGCTGGTTTGGCAGAGCAGATCAGCATCTAGCTGCTTTCCCATGATGAGCTCCACTTCTCCACCCATTAGTGGGTTTCCAGGTTTTCTTTTGCCTATGCATCAGTGATAGGTGCTCCGGTATTATCAAAATTGTGGTTCATTAGTTCTTCCTGTGGACTAGGTGGTTGGGTTTTACGCTCCTTCTGGAAGAAAAAATGAAAACCTAATGATGGCCTGATTCATTCCGAGCGCGTGTTCGGCTGAAGTAGTCAGTTGTTACAAATACGGAGCACGGGCTGTTAGGCGTAATGTGGTGTGAAAGGAAAATCATTGCCCCCTTGTGTGCTCTTCTGTCTAATTGAATGCTCCTCTCCTGCAGCTCTCGGCTGTGACTCAGCCAGGGAGCTGCAGCACTCGGCCGCCAGCGATGGGTTTCGGCAGCAGGCCCTCGGCACACCGGCCAGCCCCGGCTGTCCCCGCGGCACCACTGCGGCAGCGCTCGCCAATGAGGGGCCAGGCTCGTTACCCCTCAGCATGGTGATGAGAGGTCCGACGGGAGGCCGGCACTGAACGGAGGGGCTTCATCCCCGTGCAGGGGAGCGCTCTTGAGCAGTTGCAGTCGGCGTGGTGGCAGCTGCTTGTTCGGCTCCCGCTGTAACCACGCAGGACGGGCCACGCAGGGGGCTGCGGAGGGCAGGTGGGGCAGGTGGACCTGGGGACAGTGCGTCTGTGCTGGCTGGCAGGGGAGCCCGGGTGGCCGGTTGCCCACTGCTGGGCAAGGGGAGTCGCCAGCCTGGCCTGGGAATGGGCCCGTCGCTTTAATGGAAGCCCTAACTTGCAGTTAAGCACATGCTTAATGGCTTTGTGAGAGGTGGAGAAAAAGTGCAGAGGAGGATGGTCTGGGTCAGGAGTGGAGGCTGGTTGGTTGTTCTCAATGAGTGCTGCTGAAAAGTCACTTACCAAGGAGGGGAATTCGCAGCAGCAGCTTAGGGGAAGGAGGATGTATTATGGAAGGATTTAGTTTGATTGGGTTCTTGTACTGAGAGTGAGTGGGTGAGTGCTAGGATTGCTTTCCCTCAACAGAAATAGCTTTTTATAATGAATTCTGTGTCAAATACTGGGCTGTCTTTGTAACACATGCAGTTAAAATGAAATACTCACACGGGGTCACTGCTGCATTTTGCCCACTCGAAGCCCGGGTGGAATTTGGACCCGAGCCCCAAGGAGAGGAAAGGAATATGAGCTTTCTGTAGCAGACTGTCTTTAGCGTCATTTGCAGCAGTGTGCTGACAGAGCTTATCAAAGCCCGAGGACACTGAGTGGGTTTACTTCATATTTGAACTATTCTGCCCCAGCAGGATCATGGCCCAGTAGGTTTGAAGGTTACGCCGTCTGCGTGGCTGGAGCGTGGCGCAGCTGTGGTACGCCAGAGCCCTTGCGAAAGCAGACCAGGCAAGACCCCGTTCCCGGCTTCCTGATGGCCTGAGAGGAGTGGCTGTGCGGGGTGTCCTGGAACCTTCTCCCTTGGCATCACTGAAAATAAAGGTACAGCCCTTCCTGCGGCACAGGCGGCCATGCTGCATCACCGCCACATCCCAGCGGAGAGAAGCCCCCATGGCATCCTCCCGCCACCACCCCATCTCTCGGGCTGGCCTTTGGGGCAGGGAGACAGGCTGGGTACCTTTGTGCTGCTCCAGCTGGCAGCTGCCTTTTTGGCCAGGGAAATGAGGACGGCTACCAGACGGTCCCAGCCCCACTCTCCCGGCTGTGGCCGCAGCAGAAGGGCAAGCGAATGTGGATTTCCAGGCATCTCTACAAACCTCCCTGCCCTGAGTGTCCAAACATTGGCTGACGTGGGGGTGCAAGTTTAACACAAAATAAAACACACTGTGCGACGAACAAGCACACTTGAGGAAAAGCTGAGCTGGTAACCCCATCCCATGCTCCCAGCTATGCCGGACTCCTGTTCTCGTCTTCTGTGGTTTCTGCACCGAGCCCCATGCTCTCTTTCTAAAAGCTGCTGGAGAGGTAACTAGGGAAAGCAGACTTGTATTCATTAGGCTTAGATTTGCTGGCCAGGGATCTGCATCTCTCCTGGGAAATGTTTTGGGGTCTACAACTCAAAAAAGGCTGAAAATCCGGTTTGTTTCCTGTGCTGAAAAACATAGGCACAGCGGCCTGGGATAATGATGCGTTTCAGCATTAATTCTCAAGTTTCTGGCTCTTGTGGCTTTGTGTCAGATCCTGCATGCTCATTGAGCACAGTGTTTTGTGGTGTAATGATGAGATACCCACCAGTGAGCTTTACTATAACGGGTTTTTAAATAAAATGAACTCCTTGGGTAGACTGTATAAACAGTCTCAGCATATATGTATGCCTGGGCATAGAAATGTGGTTTGAGACCAGTCAGAAAATGTTCCCGAAGAAAAAAACCTCATATACACGTGGGAATATGACAAAGCATCTACTTACTGTCCAAATATACTGTGGCATCTCCGTGGGATTGGGTTTTATAGGAGCTGAGTTACTTTGAAGTGCTGGTTTATACTAATTTAGAAATTCCAAATATGAAAATAAATGTGCTCTAACCTTATATCTACTCAAATAAATCTGGAGGATTAGACACAGAAAGGAAACTGGGATTTTACACTTAATTTGTACATTAAAAATGAAGCAGGAGTTCTTGTAGCAGACTTAATTTCTGCTTTTCGCAGAACACGTTGTATTTGGAGTTGCTAGCACACACCTGAAGGTGCAGATGCCTGGTTACTGCAAAGGTGCACCGTGCTGTCGTATCGCTGTAATCCGTTTTGCTTCTGGAAGTTGTTTGACAAGCAGTGGGAAGTCAGTGTCCCTCCAAGGGCTGGGCGGCGAGGGGCCAGTCTGCCCACGGAGGGGCTGGCAGGACCTGGGATGGCGCAGAGAGGTTCAAGCCACAGCCTGAGCTTTGCCGGGCTTTGCAAGACTTCGTACGTGGACCTGAGTACTGCGTACCTGCTCTGTCTCTCAGCTGGTATTAGCGAGTCGTGGCCAACTGTCGGGTATGTTTCCTTGGGAATTTATGTGGAAATACAACCTTCTCCTTGCAGTCAAGGCACACGCAGGCAGCTGGGAGCAGAGAGCGGGACCCGTGTGAATCTCATCCTTCCTGGGAAGGCAGGCTCAGCTCCGTGGGCTGCCTGCGCCCGGGGGCTTTCCCGCTGCTGAGTGCCGGCACGGCTCCGGCGCTTTGTGCCGAGCAGGGGAGTCTCCTGGGGAGCGGCTCGGTGCCCCCGAGCCGAAGGTGGGTGGTGGGAACATGCCTCCCGGGGACCCCGGGGCTCCCCCCTGCTTTGCATCTCAAGCTCAAACAGATCCCAAATTGCAAAGGGAAATTCGGTCGAAGTGGCAGAAGTTTCTGTGCCTGGAAACCAGAAGTTGTGCTGCTTTAGGTGAGAGAACAGAAAACGGCTCCTGGCCGTGGCAAAGCGCCCGCCTGCTCCTGGGGCGCTGGGCCCGTGCTGCTGGCTGGTGCTGGCTGCCCCGGGCGAGGCGGGCGCCGGGTCCCTTTGCGGAGGGGGATCAGAGCTGCCCCCTCGGGTTTCTGGAGAGCCGTAACCACAGCCGGCTGCACAGACCTTGTTATTCTCGGTAGGTAGAAGTTCAGATTAATTTTGATCCATTGAGCTCATCAAATCTCCTGTAACTAAATAATGGTTTAGGTGGAAAACAGAAAAAGGATCATTTTGGCCAAGTCTGGTATTGCACCTGGAGGTCCGTCATGGCCGGGAGGACACTGGAGCGCTCTGTGAGGTGCTCATATGATTGTACGGAGGTGGTGATCGTATGTTGGCAGCAGTCCCTTCATTCGGGGGTTTTCAACCGGTTTTTTTTGTGTAGCCCCAGACGTTTTTTAGGGCAGGTGTTTGGCTCCCACACGTGAATGCGAACCTGCTCCCCGGGAGCCCCGATGGGTGCTAGCTTGGCTGCGGGGTCTCGATGGGTGGAAATGAAGGGATTTGTCATCTCTCTCCTGATTTTTCAAAGTCTGTTTTATAGTGATTGAGAGAGAAGATTGGTGGGGCTGAGGGCACCTGGGGAGGTGAATAAGGCACCTAAAGATGTGGACGGGTGCTTGGGGATGCTGTAAAAACACCTCGCTACGCCTTGAAAATCCCAGTAGGTGTCTATTTAAACTCGCATGCAACTGCACCGTTGTGATATTCTGGTCTGATGACCTCTTCCAGCAAGTTGTTGGAAACGTAATAGGTCTGAGCCCCTAGCTGTGGTAATTTAATGCAAACACGGGGCAAGCCCGAACCAGCAGCGGTTGGAAACAATCAATTATAACCACCTGAGTGCCACCACACGCTACCTACAGCAGCACGGCTGCACCTCCCGGCTCAGGCTCGTGTGTGGCACGCACGAGGGGTCGCCCGTTGGGGCCGGGGGCTCCCCAGCTACAGGGACTGTGTGCACAGGCGTGCAACCGCTCGTTTGCACCGAGGAGGTGATGGACGGGGGTCAGCGGTCTTGACCGGGTGGAAGAAATGGCTTCATGGTCAGGGGCACGTGGTGATGCCTGGAGGCGTTACTGCCCGTGCTGTGCCCCTTGTGCGAGGCGCAACCGGGCTGTGCCTGCGGCGTTGCTGCAGCCCCGTGCGCTCGCAGATCCGTTTGTCGTTGTGAACCCTTGGTACAGTGCACCCGTCTGGGCTGGGGGAGCGTTATTGCCCTCTTTTCATGGGGGAAAGTAGGTGGTAAGAGACCACCTGATCAATGTCTTGTTGTTGATCAGATGAGTGGCACCGTCAGGATTTGAATTGAGGTCCCGAGTGCTGGAGTGCTGCTGCGTCACCGTCCCCAGCACACATACCCAGGGGCATGGCGTGGTGGGGGGGGTGGACTGACCACTGCATCTGCAGGAGAGATCTGCTTTGCTTTTTTTTTTTTGTTTTTGTTTGTTTGTTTGTTGGTTGGTTGGTTTTTGTTGAGTTGGTAAAGAAATTATTGCAAGTTCTGGTTTTCTTTTCAAGTTGGGATCTAACACCTTGCAGCAAGTGGAGGAGGTGGCAGACTGTCTACAGCAATCTCCCACTTGAGAGACCGGTAGAATTTATTGACATTTTTGAGCAGAGGGAGCAATACTAATTTCTAACATCTGGACAGCAGTTCTGCTGGCAACCGCCGCTCCGGCGGAGCGAGGCCGGCAAGGGCGTGGGACGGCTCGCTCCCGAGAAGGCCCATATCAAACAGAGGCTGGATGAGCCCCTGTTAGATGTGGTACGCTGATGAGCAGGGCTGATATCAAAGCCCGTGATGATTTCGCCTTGTTACCCGCTGAGTGTCAGCAGGGCTTGTCCAGCGTGGGGACTGTACGCTGGCTCCTCATGCAGATCCGTGCTGAGGGTTGGGACCGGGACGTCCCCAGGGATGGGGGCATGGGGGCTGTGGCGTCCTGCAGCAGCAGGGGTGCAGCAGTGATGGCTCGTGGTCTGAGCAGAGCTGATCTGCTGTTGCCAGCCCCTGTGTCTTCCTCTCCAGTTCAGGATGCGTTGTTTTTTGGAGGAAGGGACCTATGGATGAGCACAGCCTTGCAGGCCAGGGGTGGGACAAGAGGCCCCTTGGCTCGGGGTGTTTCTCAGGTGGGCTATGGGACAGGGGTTAACTTGGATATTCAGGCTTTTTTCCATACTGGGTGTCTCATTACGCTGTACCCTCCTCTGACGGCGGCATGGCCAGAGTCGCAGTCCCCGGGTTTGCTGGCATGCTCCCGAGGGTGCTACTGCGTGGGTGAGTGGCAGCCACGGGAGCTGCAGGACACAGAGGGAGCTCAGGGCTCGTGGTGGGGCTGCTCAAGTCTAGGGCGCAGACCCCAATTCAAGTCTCAGGCCTCAGCGAAGCTGCATGCTTGCGTTTGGATCTGCGGTCACCAAACCCGTGCTGGCCGCTGTGCCGGTGGTGCGGGCAGTGGGAGGCGGCTGATGTCGGGCGGCAGCAGCAGTCTGGCCAGACAGGACCAGCTGCTGGAACAAGGCTGCCCATTTTTTGGGCCAGAACCATTGGAGGGTCATTGCTCTGACAAGATTTCTGCAGCTTATGCGTTGCAAGTGGCACTGGAATACAAGTCTTAAGATTCTAACCCAGAAGCAAAATTGCCTGAAAGTCTGGATTTTGCAAACACGTACCTCTATTATTTGAAGGAAATTTGGAACTTGTCTTCCTGTTTCCGTCTCATCTCTGTTTAAAGTATTATGCAGCTTCGTAGTGCTCCCTTCTGGAGCAAAAACCCTTTGGCTATTGGATTTGCATCCCACCGTCTGCTGACCGCTGCCAACATTCGACGGTTGTGAGCTGCTAGTGGCCAAAAGCCATCTCTGGTGGATCACCTAATTAAAAGGGGCCACTGAAAAGCTGGAATGTTCTAGAAAACGGCTGTGTGTAGAGTGATCTTTTTAGGAGGAGTTGGGAAAAGTTTACAGTATAACGATAGCACTAGATGAAGAAGGGGAGATGTGAAAGATGAAGGGGTTTTTAATGTAATAGAAAATAGCAGCTTCCAAAGTTGTTTGACTCCTGAGTCCTTGTCATGCTTCAGTATCTCTCGTAGATCAAGATGTTAACTGCAAGTGGTATAGAGGCACCAGGGATGGTGTGCTGTTGCATGTGGTTCCTCGGAGGGTGGTGGACCACCACCCCAGTCTGGGACCCAGCTCACGCAGGCAGTGGTCTCAGGTCAGGCTTTTGGCAATCAGTGTGGCAGGTCATTAAATGGGAAGGAAATTGTGGCTAAATCTCTGCTTGAGGGGACAGACATCCGCATCTGGAGAGCAATCGATACAGATGATTTCCTCCCCGTGCTTTTTTTGTTTGGTTTGAATTGCACGTGTCCCTGGGGCGAGCCACATGGCAGAAGGCTGGGATGGGTGGAAGTGCCCCTGCATCCCTCCTGGGATTCCCCGGGCCAGGAGAGCGCTCCGGCTGGAGTGCCGGACACCTCGATGCACTGGAGCTCCCTGAACACAGAAAGGCTACTTGGCCACTGTCAAATAAGCTGCTGGAGAAAGGTTTCAAGCTTTGGGGAGGAGCTGGGGTTGCAATGTTATGTCCCTGGGATCACCTAACTGTAGTGCCATTTTTTGCTGAGATTTGGTACCACAGCAAGCTGCAAAGTGCAGTGGATCTTTCCAAACAGCTTTGGAGACATCAGTTTCTACAAATCTTGAAGACAGGCAGGGAAAAATAAAAAATGGTAGAAAAAAGGAAAGCCTTCCATACTTTGACCAAATAAGAGAGGTGCTCAGTTGCTGAATCCAGTAGGACCATTGATTTTTAACAAATTTTGAAATTCTTCTGCTGATCCTAATTTCCTAATTTGGGGGGCGGGGTGGGGAGGGAGGACTGCCAAAGAAGAAGCTGCAGAGATGCAACACTGGCAAGTCAACAAGCACAGTGCTTTCAGAGAGATGCCTGGAGAATGTCTTTTGCTTCGTACAGGTGCTGCCTGCAAGAGGAGACTATGTGTGTGAGGCCGAGGGCTCACCACGGGTCGGAGGAGCCTGTGCCCACACCTTCATTCTTTGCACTTTCCATAACCATCCGTTTAACCTGTTTACTTGGATTTTCTCAGTCCCAAAAATGAGGACAGAGGTCTCTATCTCGTGCATTAGGGTGGAGGAAGAGGATGCCTGTGAGCTGGGGAAGCAGTGCATCTCCCTGAGACCACGTCTTTATGCCTTGGTTGCTTCCACATTTGGAGTGCTCGGTTAATGAGCAAAAAGGCTTTTTTTAACCTTTCCATGCCAAACTACCACAGTGGGCTGGGTGCTGGGAACAAGTGGTGTTGTTTTGCTTCTGGAGGCTGGTGCTGAGGCTGCTGCGCGGGCGATGTGCGCGGTGGTGCCCATGGAGGACGCCTCAGCGGCGGGGGGCAGCGCTGCTGTTCAGAGGCGGGTTTTACAGGGGATGCATAGAAGAAGAGTAGAGTTCTGCTCATTATCTCAGAGCTTAATTGATTCGGCAGAACTAATGAGGAAAATACAGGAAAACATTTACTGTAAACTATTGCTAAATGAAGCAGATTTGAACTGACACATGCAAAAGACTGGTTGTGTTAGGTAAGAAGTTGTTACTTTAATGGACGCTTTTTTCAGCCCAGAATGGCACAGATACGCCTTCAGAGCACTTTGAGCATGTAAAGTGCTAAGTGTTAGTAGTAGCAATAATAAAAAAATAACCCCCGAAGATCGAGGAGCCAAAGTCGCAGTTCACCCAGGACTCCTCCCTGTGGGAAGGAGTTTGAATAGTTTGAGATTGGTTACTGAAGCCAAAGCTCAACATAAATGAGAAACACAGCTTGAGTGGTGGAAGGGGGGGCTCTCCCAAGGAAAGAGCAGCTAAGAAAATACGGCCTGAATAAATCAGGCGTCTTACTCCAAACGGTTTTGAGGGGGATGCGTTAGTTTGGCTTTCAGAGCAGCGCGAGCGTCCTTGGGACGAGGCGCACTCGGCTGATCCGCTCTGCTCCTTGTCCCTGGGGAGCAGGGCAGAGGAGCCGCGTTTCCAACAGGCATGAATTTAAAGGACATACAAACTCTCGCTGCTTAAATGCATGCTATTTTGACTATGACAACCCCTTTGGAGCCTGTTGTTTGTTAATCCCTCTGCCTGCCCATTCCTGGGGGATTTGATTGTATAATCTGAAGTATTGTATTTAATGCAGGATGAAGGCTAACATAATAAGCTTGACCAGTCTTCCTGGCAGCATGAAGGATGTGCAATTTCAGTTAAAAGACTGCTACTTTTTTATATTTCTCTGCTTTAAGCAGTTCCCCGTGCAGTCGCACGTGCTGCTTCAGCTCTCTGCAGGGTGAAGCGCTGGCACGTGCCAGACCCCCGGCTTGTGCAGAGCAAGGAAGGGGCTGCCTGGGCCAGGGGGAAGGTGTTTTGGGGGAGGCCTGTGCAGAGCAGGTCCTGCCAGCCTCCTGTCAACATTGCCCTCGGCTTTCTTTACCAGTAGTTCAGCCTCAGGGTCAGCACAACGGGGTTGGGGCTTGTGGAGCGATGGGTGGCCGTGACTCCGGCCAGTTCCTGCAGGAGGAGGTGGCGGAGGAGACCGAGGGGGTAATCACACTGTCTAGCTGCAGGCATCCAGCTTCGGTGCCACTGCTGGAGCTGAGGCTGGAGCCTCCGGGGACTCCTCGGAGCTCTTACATCCTCCCTCACACCCCGAGGAAGGCTCCTGCTTTAGACACCTCCCGCCCTTTCCTCCTGCACCTGAAGTGACACAGTGGAAGACGGATGGCCGCAGGAAGCCTGTGTTTGTTCAAGCCGTTGTCGGGCTTTGGCTTCACCATCACAGCTTTTCCTACAGCCCGGCTGTTCCCCGGTGCTGTCCCAGTCTTTCAACTGCGTCTTCCCTCCGAGACGGGTTCCTGCAGGCAGCAGCCGAGCAGGCGTACGTGAGGTTTGCCCACGGCTGCGGCTGCTGAATAGCAGCCAGAGCTTGGGTTTTGCCCTCTGAGGTGAGACGTGGTGCTGAAAGCATCTTCCGGCGTTTCAAACCACCTCACCTCTGGTGGTTTGAGGTCTGCGGCTGTGGCAGAGGTGAATGTGGCTGCTGCTGCTCAGATGCAGCAGTTTGGCCTGACCCAGGCTTAGCCTTGGACTGGCTGGAGATCTGTGTCTTTGCAGACTCACTGAAAACAGTTTCTGGTTTGCTTTCAGGGGGCTGGTAGGCTCAGCCTGTCGGGTCAGCTCTGGCCCTGAGTCCGGCTTCAGGCACGTGGTCTGCCGAGCCCATCACCTTGTAACGGGCGAGCACCTCGACCGTTGCCGAAAACTCAGAAATGGGTGAAGGGCAGGACAAGTGGCACGGGCACCCAGGGCTGCCAGGCATCTCATGCCTCCGACTCTGCAGATTCCTGAGTATTTCTTGTGCAGCACAGAACAGGTCTAAGGCGATGAAAAGTCCCAGGAGAACCACTTGTCTGCAGAGTGCTTGCTGCGCCCTGCCTTCCCCAACAGCCATCGGTCCTGTGCTCGCTGGGCTTCAGTCCCGGTTTGCTCTGCTCACTTCATGTGAGGGACGCAAGCCTGAATTCCTCGGTCGTTTTAATCAGGTGAATGTTCAGTGTGAAGCTGCCGAGAGTGAATGTCAGGAGCTGGCAGGAAAGAACAGGGTTGGAGTCGAGAGTAGGGAGAGGGAAGAATGAGTTTTATAACATGGGGGGAAAAAAACCTTCCTGTAAAATAAAAATGAATATAAGAGGCTGAAAAACTGCCAGGCATCAGGAGCTCTGCAGAAGCCGAAGGAACACTTTTTGGCACGGGAGTCACATTTGTTGGCGGTGGAGGGAGGAGCGGGTGCACCGACACCATCATTTTTCTCTCCGCACGACCAATGTGGCTCTGCTGCTGGTGCCAATGGCTGTGGTGCGGTGGATGCACATTTGGCCGGGGAGCGGTGATTTGCGGGGGGAGGGTTGACAGAGGGAATCTGCTGATAGTTTTTCATTAGCGATTACTCCTCTTCAGCAAGATATGAACTTTTCTGATCCAGGGATGGAGGCAATAGGCATCCCAGCTATCGCCCCTGCGGGGGCGAGGCGCATGGGGCTGCACATGGATCATTGTGGTTTCCCAGGGCATAAACCAACGTGGAGGTCTGCAGGAGAGGTCCCGAGGGCTGCTGCCGAGCGGCTCTCACGCACGTTTAGGGGAGCGTTTGGGCGGGTCCTGTGGATGCTGACAGGCCCCCCGGCATCGGTCAGGCGGTGCTAATTTGGTAAATCAGCACCTAGGACTCTGCCCCCGCCATGCCTAGGTGCTGTTGGGCTGGAAAAGCCGCTGGCGTGGTGGAGCCAGGGCCGTGGCTCCCTGCGGGCAGGACGTGGTCCGGGCTGCCAGTGCAAGCAGACAGATGGGTGTTTGGACAGCCCATTCCTGGTGTCATGCTGGTGGCTCGCAGAGCACCGTGGGCCAGGGCTGGCACTGTGCAAATGTGCAAAACACAGCAAAACCACCGCTTCCTCGCTCAAGAAACTTGTGGTCTAAGTAAACAGTGAAACCAGGGTGCAAATCTCATTTTAAGCCTTTTTTTAAGGATGTCTGCTGTGCTAGGGGTGTGCTGATTGCTTAGTGTGGATGATTCTCGAGAAAAATTCAGCAAGATTCATTTTATCAGAGGTTCTCAGCCCGAGTGCCTCGACTGGCCAAGAGTGCACGTTGATTTGCCTCCCATTGCCTAAAAAATATGATGGGAAGTTAGAGGAGCTCTGTGATAATGCCTGCCCTTGCGGCAGCACTACAATTAGGGACCGCTTACGTCTCAAGTGCCTTAACAGTAGAGTCCTCTTCTGAGGATGACATTTTCCTCCAGGCATCCCAAAGAGCCTGTTTTTGACAGCTCTGGTTGCGACACTCCAGCAGATAAACGCGTGATTGTGTGTACAAACTGCTGGCAGCGCGGGGGGCACGGGGGGGCTCCGGGCTGAACGGGCTCTGCCTGGGAGGGGTTTCGTGGCCAGTCTGGGCTCTGCCCGACACAGAGGAGGGCTTGTCCTTTCTGTTCTCCTAATGCAGCCAGGCCGGCTTGCCGCCATCTCTCGCTCTGCCCATTTTCCTATGGTGTCTATGCAATATTTCCACGCTGTTTTTTAGCCTCTCTCTACTGTTCGAGTCCATGTCCTGCTATTCTCTTCGGACAGTATCCGAATTGTTTTGCATATTCTCTCTGCAATCAGAGATTTCCCTGAGTCATACCTAAATGTTAATAAAAGCCTAATGGTTTATGTTAAGGAAGGCAAGAGATAAAACTAGAGCCCTTTTATCACAGACTTTAATGGCCTGAAAATGCCAGTTGTGTGGGAGCAACTGCCAAATTTTGAGCCTATGAAGATGATGGCTAAGTCCCACAAATCAACAAGTTTGGAGCGGATTATCAGATGCTGGCTGTGTCATTTTCCCAGGACTCCAGGCATGCTAGAAGCCAACAGTAATCCACTCTGATACGAGGCATGAAGGGGGCTGGACTCCCTTTCCACTTACTGCTGCTCTGCGAAGCTTTCAGACCCGCTGTAGCGGAGTCAGAAGAGCCTTGCTGAAAGCAAAAGCTGCAGGGCTTTTTTCTGAACTGCAGCCTGCTTTTGATTCAGAAATAAACTCCATCTTTGCTTAAGAACTATTTTTGAGGTCACAAACACAGGATGCAGAAATCAGTACGTTTCATGGTTTTCCTGAGTGCTGCCTCACCACTCCTCTTCCTCCTTCTGTTTCCAGCAGACTTCCTTCCCGAAGGGACATCCTGCGCGCCTGCCTCTGGGGCGCAGCGCCCACGGCTGGGGAGCTGTAATGGAAATTCTGGGAAATCGCTTTTTCTGCTCCTTTTAGGCCTGGGATAAAGAACTGAACTTGTGCCGTGAAAATAGCTGAACTCTTGAGCTCTGATGTGGCTGGAAATCTTTTATCTCTGTCCCGCTTTGTTTTTGCAATCACGCTCACGGGTTAATCTGACTAACCCTCCTCTTAGATGTGGCTCCTTGGTTTGAATTAATTTGCATCACTTGTGAAATTTTGCAAAAATACCGAGTATGCCCTCCTTGCAAGTGCGTGGGGTGACAGCAATGCTGCTCGGCCGGTGCCGGTTGTGGGTTGTCTCCAGCTTGTGCCCGAGGTGGCTCTTCGTTAGCATCAAAGTGGCAGAGTCAAATGTTTTGAGAGCAGAAGGATCTGAATCTAGACCCACCCAATATTTCCCTGAGTTACTGAGTATCCAGAGTGTGTAGCAGAAAAATAGTGGCAATACACTAAATGCCCACAGGGTTGTTTCAAAATGCAGATGATAGAAAGAGATTGGTTTTGGAAGAAAACATAACGTTTATGCTTTCCCCACTTTAGGGTAGGGCAGATTGATTTAAGATGGAGCGAGATTTAACCCATTCCGCATGGAGAAAGCGTTTTAGCACAACCTTGAAGTGTGATTTCCCAAGCTGCAGTGATTGCCTGGTGCTTGCAGAAGGATGTGACTCGGCCGTATCCTGTTTACCGTAATGTGGCAGAGTTAAGATGTCCCCTCGGTGCTGTGGTTTACAGACAGCAGCAGCGCAGTGTGTCACCCCACCCTGAGACCTGAGAGAGGGAAACACCATATGTTTCCTCCTGCCCATCAGTCAGAAGAGCTGATGTCATTTAAAGAAAGGTGTTTCAGAGGAAGGATGTATGTGGCCAAAATAAAGCTTGGCCTGTGTTAGAATAGTTACATCCTGTTTACCGTGGAAGACACTTTGCGCTGCTATTGGGTCAGAAATGCGTGATTTACACACAGGCAGGCGCAGCAGATAAGGAACTTCCCGTGATTTCGGCCACCTGTGAGAAGAAAGGGCTGCATCCCTTGGGCTGGGAGGGGTGAAGCTGCAGGCAGAGAAACGCCAGTACCAGCTCCCCGGGCAGCTGCTGCGGAGACGAGGTGCTGAGCATCCCTCGGGCCCCCACGCACCTGAGGTGCCTCTGTGCCTCAGCTTCCCAGCTGGCAGGAGCCTTGTGAGCTTCGGGTGGTTAATAGTGGTAAAGAGTAATGAAGAGGGGCTAGAGATAACCATCCCCAAGACAAATAAATAAACCCAAGTGCATTTCTAAAAGTCTGGCTGTGAATGGAAGGGACCATTAAATCAGAAACACGAATGGCTTGCCGTATCCTGTGTATGGTATAAAAAGGTTGTGTTGCCCAGTTACAGAGGGAAACATACACGCTTAAGAATTTGGGCTACGGTTTTATTTTTTAATAGAATGAAATACCGTAAAACTGCAAAATGCATTTAGCAAAGTCACTTACATCTACAACACTTGATCCTTTCGTCTTGGTCCCATGTGAACCAAGCTGCAGCTCCGAGCATGTTGCCTCCTGCTTGGCACTCTCTTTAGCACAGGAAGTTTTTCAAGTCAGTCTTTGTTACTTCACGTCTGACGCGACCGGCAGCAGCAGCGGACGTGGGGTTTGGTGTCTGCTGGGGTGCAGGGGACCGAGATCAGGGTTGTTTCGTGGAAAGGACCCAGCCTGCCGTTTGCGACAGCACGCTTGTGCTGGTCCAGAAGCAGGGAAATGAGTCCTGGTTGCGTCTGCAGCGGCGCGCTCCCTCCGGGCAGGGGGGATGAGCCGTTCTGCAGAGCAGGGGAATTGTCTGCTGTGTGTGCCATTGCACAGAGGATGCTGTGGGTCTGTGACGGCACCAGGTACTCGGGAAGCCAGTGCTGTTTGCTGACCAGCTGCTACAGAAGACCGAGAGCTGGCTGGCACCTACAGTTGACACCCAGCCCGGTGGGGTTTGCTGCTGTCTTCTCCCACGCAAAGACGAGGAGGGGGCAGTGCCACGGCCTGCGGCGCCCGCGCCGACTGCCCCTGCAGAGAGGTCCCCAGCCTGGCCGTGGTCTGGCGGGGGGACGCCATCCCTCGATCCCGGAGACGCAGCCCAGTTGCTTCGCACATGTTTTGAGTTTCTTCCCCATTTTTTTCCAGGGGCATGTTGCTGTAATGTGGCACCAGCCCAAGATGTGTGGTCGTGGCCGGGAGAGGGGACAGGCACAAGGCAGGAGGTGCGCCCCAAACCGGGGTCCGGGCACAAGGTTGGAGCAGAGGGGTGGTCCTGCCTGGGTCTCACGCGCTGGCTGCAAAGCCTGAAGATTTGCCTAATCTCCTAAACGGGCTGAAGAGAGGGGAGAGCTGAAGATTTAGTCTGGTTCCATTAATGAAATAATAATGATAATAAGGGAATTAAAATACAGGCCCTGGTGTACTCAGCCCAGGGAGGAAGGAATATGCTAAACAGGCTGGTTGTCAACTTCTCCTGCCTGGTGGAAGGAGAAGCATGTGGTCCAGGTTTTTAACAGATACAGCCTCAAATCCCTGCATTTGTTCTGCTTAAATTAGCACTCCTGATGATTATTTTGGAAGGGATATCCACGTTATGGTGGAGTTCAGAAAGGCGTAAAATGTGCTTAGTTTTAGGGGTGTGGGTTGCAGTCCGCCAGCGGTCTCTTGTCTAGAGTTTTGTATAAGCACTTCCCACAATCAGGGCCTTAATTTGGTGTGCTTTCAGGCAGCCTGCAAATACCCACAGTCGTCGGCACGTCAGCCCTGCAGCTGCATGCCCGCACCCGGGAAGGGTGACAGCGCAATTGCGGCTTCTCTTAAGATGAGCCTGAAATGGCACTGTAGATGATGTGGTAATGGCCCTTGAAACATGCCCATCATTTGAACAGCTTCGGCTGCACCCACAGCACTTCATAAAAGCTGCTGTAGGAGTGACAGCAGGTGAATTGTTGGCAGCCAGACTGTTGTGATATTCAGACGTTGTTGAATCCATCCACATTGTCTGAGCGGAAATTATAAGGAGAGTCTCGGAAGATTCAGGGTGAGAGTGGTCATAAATCTTGGGTGCATCTCAGCAGGGTAGGAGGAATATGAAGCATCAGTCCCATTTTCAAATGCTGCTGTCATGCAGCAACTGTGCTAATTAATTTAGCATAGGATAGTAAAGTCTGTTGTCTTGCTTTGGTCCAAATGAGCCAAATGCCTGCTCGCAGACAAGGCTCACGGGTGAGGAGTCCTTAGCAATCGTCCTCTGCCTTCGCCCCTTGGCACCTGATAGAGAATTGACATGGCAGCCTTGATTCCGGCCTCATGTCTCCAGTTGCCAGCCCTCGTGCGAGGCGGCTCGTCCACCGGGGCCAGCCCCGGCAGTGCTGCTCACCGCCCCAGTTCCTGCCAGAGCCGTGCGCCTGCTCGAGCTGCGGCGCCTGCTGTCCTGCTGTCCTGAATTTAACTTTTCTGTAACAAAGGCAGTTCCTGCTCCCCCAGAGCTTTGGGGAACAGCTTGAAAGCAGAAGCAGAGGCAAATAATGAACATCTTGTGGTCTTGGGCACAGGACACAGCTGTACTTGTTCCCTGGGGCACGGTGAGCGGCTGCGGGTTGAGGCTGGACGGGGTCGGTGGCTCCAGCATTTCTGGGCAGAGTTTTGCAGCTGCTGCTCTTCCCTCCATGTCCCGCAGCACAGTGCCTCCTCCCACTCGGCAGCTCCTCCATCCTGTCCTGTCCCAGTGGAAGACCAGTGGAAATTTTGCTGTTGACTACAGTAGCAGCAAGATCAGAGCCAGGATTTACAGTCCTGAGAGTCTCCAGCAAGCTTCCCCCCCCCCCTTGGCTCTGTTCTCACTCACTTCCTTACTTACTTGCAGAAATAATAATATTTTGAGTTCTTTTATTGGAGAAACTTTTGCTTCACCTTTTGTTTGAGAGGGAAGGAGCTGGAGATGGCTGCTGGGCTTGCAGCTGCCTCAGCTGAGCGCGGCTCCGTGCGCTCCCAAGCGCTGATCCCGAGGGCTGACCAGCGGGAAGGGGACCCATTGCAGCACTGGGGCCACGCACGGGAAGGGGACCCATCGCAGCGCTGGGGCGGCGCATGGGAAGGGGTCCCATTGCAGTGCTGGGGCCATGCACGGGAAGGGGACCCATCGCAGCGGGGGTCGCGCATGGGACCAGCCCTCTGCGGGCAGAGCAACTGCCTCTGCAAGGGCAGGCGGCCACTGGGGACGGCTCATCTTTGGCAGGCTGAGAAACCTCACCTGTGGCGCAGCCCCCGCTGGCAAGGGGCTTCCAGCGCCGTGCCAGAGAAGAGACCTCTGACTGCTTCGGTGGGAGAGGGGAGCAAGGAGACCCCTTGTCCCCTTTTACCGTCGCACCTGACCTTTGTATTGAGGTGAGGGTGCCGCTACAGTAAATGGGTCTTTGGCTGGGGACGCCCTCCTGGGGTGCCCTGCACCTGGATGGCTCCAGCAGCGATCCTGGTGCTGCCCTGGTCCTGCCCATAGCATGAGCAAGGGCAGAGCTCCTCCAGCAGCTCATCTCCAGCAAAGCCTGGTCTGGATTTGGCTCTGAGGGTAGATCTGGTAAGCAGAAAGGAGGCTCTGTTACAGCTCTTTGCTCCCATGTTAACGAGTTACATTTTCCCATTCCATGACTCGGTAGTGAGGAGCTTTCCCTGGGCGCAGCAGGGCCATCAGCAGTTTGTCCACACTGAGCCCGAGGCAGTGATGGCGGGGGGGACCCGCTGGCGTTTGCTGCAGCCCGTTGACGTGCATGTCTCTCCGCAGCTGCAGCCGGAGCAGCTGGACTGTGGAGCTGCGCACCTTCAGCACCCGCTGGCCATCGTGAACCCCGTCACAGCGACCCCCGTGTTCACCTACAGCGGCCTGACGGCGGTAGCGGTGGCCAGCGTCAATAACTACACCGTTGTGTTCCTGGGCACTGCCAGCGGAGGACTCCTGAAGGCAAGTGGAGCCCAGCAGCACCAACACGGGGGAGGCAGGGCTGGGGGGACAGGGAGGGTGGCGGGGCTTCCCCTTCCAGCAGCCCTGGTTTGCACAGAGGACAATGTCTGTTGTCGAGTTTGTCTGAGCACCTGCTTTTGCGTGGCAACGAAGAAGTAATTGGATGCTGCCGTAATCTGTACAGTGATGTATGCTGCCTGGTGGCTGGTGGCCGTTAATTACTGTTCAAGGCTGCCATGCAAGCAGGATGTTCTTGATGAACCCTATGCTGGAAATGTTATTGTGCAGCATTTAATTATTAACAGCTCTTCTAATAAATTCCCCCTCCAAGCTGATGGCTTTTGAAGGCTTCATGTAGACAGGGGAATCACCGAGAGATGCTTCATCACAGCTGAGTCCAAAGCAGGTGTGAACCCACGCATCTGATGGAGTATCTGTTTTAAATAACGTGCCAAAGGCAATGTAGGGCAATGCAATACCCTGGCTCCGGAGCCAAGATGCCAGGCCAAGGTTTCAGTAAGTTTAGCAGTTGAAGTTTGCCAAAGAAGGTTTTGATTCCAGCCAGCCACAACAGTTTGGTGTACTCTCAGCATCAAAAGTCCACAGAGGAGAGGGGAAAAAAGCCCTGGAGCAGAGACACGGCTGATACCTGCTTTGTCTCAGCCTGGGGTGAGTGGTGTATAATGTAGAATATTGGATCGAAATGCTTGGAGAGAAGAAAACTGATCCAATCTCTTCCCTTGCGTCCAAGCGCTCCTGTTAGAAATGTGGGAACGATCACAAAGAAACTCACTGCTTTGATTTTTGCCCACAGGGGCAGGTAATTCACAAGGGTGGGAGGAAGCTGGCACCCCGGCCAGGTGCACCGGGCTGGAGAGGCACATGCCACACGCAGCGCAGCCCTGTTCACACAGTATTAACAGCTCTGCTTCCATTATCATCTCAGAGAAAGCAGCCTTATCTGCTGAGCCTCCATTAGGGAGAGGCTCCTGGCTACCCTTTGCTGGGATAATTTGCTCAGATAGCTCTAATCTAATTCTACAACACAGCTGCATAACCAGAAGCCCTTTTACCTTCGGGGCTCCTTGTTATTTGGCACGGGCTACAAGATACTTTGCACGAGTTATCATTCAGATTTGCTGCCTGAGAAAAGACAGCAAAGGGGCAGAAATAGTGCTCGACCAGCTCCTGCCAGCAGCAATTATGGCTGCCAGGGGTATGCATGGGGAATTAATCAGATAGGCTGCAGACGGGTGTTTCGTGAGGGCCATTATCAGTGCCACGTCCAGCAGTCATTAAAGGAAAAACAGCCCTTGGGAAGCGGTGGCCAGGGCAAGGTGTGCCAGGGTGCAGTGCCCTCGAAGGAGACGGGGTGGGAAGGGCCTGTTCTGGCGAGTCCCCACGTGTCCAGGTCTGGAAGGCCGTAGACGAGGAGCTGTGGTGGGGTTACCCAGGAGTTCGGCCCACCCTGCTCTCACCAGCCCCAGTGCAGCACGTGTGCCCCAGCACGCCCCGGCCCTGCTCTGATGAGAGGACTGGTGGTCTCTGCCCCTCTGCGCCGCTGCGGTGGCTCTCCCCTGGGCGCCCACAGCTCACGGGGATCCAGGGAAAGTGCCCGTGCGGTGAAAGCGTAGGGTAAATGAGCCCAGGAGGCAGTGGGACCTAGGGACAGGTGCCTAGAAACAGCCAAGTGTAGAGCAAATCTCAGCAAGAAGGGAGAGAGGATGGTCACAAAGCTAAAGTGGAGGGCGTTGGGACTCAGTTCATGGACATCTTGGGTGATCCCAGGCAAATCATTTAGATTCTGGATAGCCACCTTTTAAAATGGGGATAATGATAGTTCTCTTCTTTTTTGTAAATTGTAGCTTGCAGTGCTTGCATACGGTTCTTAGCAGAGGGAAACCCTCTGCTTTAAGCTTGTGCTATCTTACTGGGACATGTTGGTGCTGCTCTAGTGTAAGAATTAATTAATCCTATGTTAATTAATTAATCCAGACTTTAGAGAGCAGAGGCACACTTGGTCCTTACAATTATTACCTTCACTTGCTAGTAAGGAGGTAGGAATTTTCCTTGCTCCCTTTCTGTTTTAAGCTGAAAAGTGACTGTCATGCGAAATTGTGTAGCCCTATTGTTATTTCCTCTCAGCAATGCCACATTTAATTTGCTGAGTTTCAAGTCAAATGCCAAGACATTCTGGGATCTGAAAGGCAGGCTGATGCTTTGCAGCCTCTTCCATCACTGCCAGCGCTTCAGCTGGTGATTCATGAGGCAAGGTAGGATTCGGCTCTCTTGCGGCAGCTGCCATGGTCTTCTGGAGTTAGCAGGGATAAAAGCTTCTTTTGGCCAGGAATGACAACACTTATTTTTCAAATATGCAGGGAGCAGGGGATGCCATGTTGTATAGCCCCGTTGCTGATTTTCACTGTTTTTCATTAAGCTTTGGAAATGCAATGTTCTTTGTAATAGAAATGCACATATGTATGTAATGAGGGCTGAAGGCTGGTGCCACTTACATTAGGGTAAAGCGAGAGTAACACTGCTGTGGCCTGCTGGAAACAGCCGCGCAGTCGAGCTGTGCAGTGGGTAGAGCCTTAGACTAGAAGTTTTGCAGGCAGCCTCTCAAACAGAGGGCTTTAAGCAGAGGCACCAAGAGCTGCGAGGGTTGTTCACCACTGGGCACTGCTCCTGGCCATGGCCGGGGCTTTCTGGACCACTTAGTGCCTTCCCAGAGCTGGCTTTTCAGTAAAGCTCTGTGTGTGCAGCTTGTGAAGCGTGTAGAGATTTACAGCACTTGAAAATGTGGAACACCATTAGATACCACTTTGGTTCTTGTTTATAACCGAGGAAAAATAGTCTTCTCCCCGTAGTGTTTGAAAAATGGTCTCGATGAGTGTCTTCTTCTCACTACAGATCAATCTGGACAGTACCATGAAGGTTATTAGCAGGAGATCCATTTCGGTGGCTTACGGAGAGCCTGTCCACCCCATCATGCAGTTCGACCCTTCTGATTCCACCTACCTTTATCTGATGACCTCCTATCAGGTGAGACCTTTAGTCTTCAGCAAAATAGTGCTTTGAGCATCATGCATTTGATTTAGCATTCAGCACTAAGCTGGGAGCAGGAAGGGACAATAAAATTTGCTTTAACATTAATGGGCAGAGCCAAGAAGTTCAGAGCTTTGGCTGAGGTGTTGAAGGGCTTTCCGAGGTGGGGTACCTGTGCCTGTCCATTCTCCTGCACGGGGTGGGGGTCATGCCGAGCAGACTGGCTTCTCGTCTTTGTGGTGGCAAGGTAAAAAGAAGAGTGAAAGATATCAAAAGCAATCCCACTTACGGGAGTGCAGAAATAAGCAGAGGTTGTTCCTGTATAGAAACCCAAAAATTACGGTACACAGTCTGTAAGGAGGCTTTTAGGAGATCCTACAGACAAAAAGTCTGCCTGTCAGAAATGATCCCTGGGGGAGGTTTCTGCTCAGCTTGGCCAGCAGGAGGGCTGGATGGGAGGAGGGCTCTCTGTGGAGACTGGGAACGCCGCAGCAGGTAGAAACAGACGGTCTCATCTCCGTCAAGTGAGCAGAGGAGGAAGACGAGAGCTGAGCGCTCCAGGCACTGGTGGTTTGTCCTGAATTACATTTTAATCTGTCAAAACAGATGCACAACCACAAATGTTATATGTTGCATTTGTATTTTCCAAGCCCTAATTCCCTGCAGATTGGTCATTATCATTTCACAGAACCCTCCCGGGATGCCTCTTTAGCCGATGTTCCAGGCTGTCTCATCTCAGCTCCCAGGCTGGGCCATGCACCTTACTTGGGCTTGATCAAACACCCAGTGCAGCACTTGTGATGCTGTCCTCTGTCTGTTTCTTTTCCAATTAACGAGATGAGTTAATTTTTCCATGGTGGAATTAGCATCCTGGGAAGCTCCCTGGGAGCTCGATGGGGTTGGGTGGGTGCTGAGCGCCGCAGGGCTGGGAAGCAGCTGAGTGCTTCAGGTAAAGTGGGGGTCGGGCCGAGGAGCCCGCAGTCCAAGGTGTGCTTGCCTGGTGGGAGCTCTGGGTTCTCAGCACCTCATGTTGTCAGTCCCTGCTGTACCAAATGACTCAGTTTTCCTTCCCAAATGTTTAGAAATCGAGGGAGGAAAAAGCAGAAACTGACACATGCTTTCCCTCCAACTGCTCCTGCCAAGCAGGTCCCCAGAGGTACTTTGATTTCTTTAGAAATTTAGGTTTCCAGAGCGGTTTTGCTTTCCAGTCGTTTTGTAAATGGCCAGATAGCGTTCAGCTCTCTCTAGAAAGGCACTTTCTGCAGGTCTGAGTGAGAGCTTTTCACAGGGAGGGACAAGCTGTGAAACCATCTCCATCTGACGCATCAGAAAGGTGTGGTGTTGCTCTCCATAGCCTGACCATCACACATCTATTGCCAAGGTGCTGGCTGAAAAGGAGCAGCTCAGCTCAGCTTAGTGCTGCCGTGCACCCCGTGAGGCGACTACGCCGGCAGCAGCAAGCCCGCTCCCTTGGGCACCCCTACCTGCCCTGGGGCGTGCGGCCCCCAGGCTGGGACGGGCTCTGCTGGGGGCACCGGCAGGGCAGTGGGCAGCGGGCAGCTGCCTGTCCCGTCCCCGTGTGGGCTGGTCGTGCACAGAGCGCCCACCTCTGAGCGGTGTGGGGTGGAGGATGGTGGTGCCAAGGTCTGCTCATTGTTGTCCATTCTGTAAGGCTTGGTCCAGGCTAACAGCAAAAGTAGCCTGAGATCCTGGTGTCTCGTCGCTAGCTACACATGGCCATACCAGCGCACCCCGGTCGGGTTGAGTGTTGCTGTGGTGTTGTAAACCATTTGGAAGCAGTTGTGCTGTTGTTGTGCAGATGACGCGGGTGAAGGTGGCTGCCTGCAACCAGTACTCGACATGCACGGAGTGCCTGGCCGCCGCTGATGCTTACTGCGGGTGGTGCACGATGGAGACCAGGTAGGACTGGTTGTGTCCTAGTGCGCTTTGGCATGTCCTTTGTCCTTCAAGCCCGGCCAAGAGTTTTGGGTGCCTTTTATATTTCCACACAGTCACACTACCATTAGTCTTTGTCCATTCCTTACGAAATACGTGCTTTTAAAAACAATTGCATCTGGTCTCAAACGGTTGGGATGCTCTTCAGAGCCAGGATTTAACTGTAGCTGCATTGTTATGCTGCAGTCAGCTTCCAGTGCAAAGAATATCTTGCAGGCATCCAACCATGGGACTGAGAGAGCCAACACCCTGTTAAAGACCGTCTTTTGCCCTTGCAATTATTATTTATGTGTAGGAGACAATCAACACTCAAAAAGGGATTTACAAAATTACACTCCGTGTTTACAAATTGAAGAAGTCGGACAAAATGTCACCTTCTCCACTTTGGTTCTGGGTTCAGCCTGCCTGCTCTCGCTCACCCTGAATCCTGATGCTCCGTTGATGATGGTGGGAGTATGTGCTCTTATCGTGGCAACCAGACACTTTAAATATAGCAGCAAAGCTTTAGGCTTAGCTGCATGGATGGAGGAAAAAGGTGTAGGCACAGGATTTTCTCAGGATCTTCCCTTGCAAGGAAGTCAACATTTTTATCACCTGTTTTGAAAATAAGCAACCATTAATTGTTCCCCTGTTCATTGCAGGTGTTCTCTGCAGCATGAGTGCACAAACTTCACAGGGGCCAACTTCTGGGCGAGTGCAAGTGAAGGAGTGCAGCAGTGCCCTTCCATGACCATCTTGGAGCCCGAGATTAATATCGACAAAGACAACCCGGTGCGTTTGATGTGAATACCAAATTAATCATGCACAGCGTCCCATAGAGTCGTTACCTGCTCTCAGGGCTGATAAATATCCATGCTCCTCTGGCGTAGCAGCACGGCTCCATGTGGCTCGGATATGGGTCGTGGGGATGCTGAGCTCTGTTGTATGCTACCAAGTCAGGCCAAGGTTCTCAAAAGCGCCTGGAGGTGACCTCCTGCGCCTCGACATGCTGGAAGCCAGCAGGACGTCAGCTGCTGAGCCTGTAGGTGAACAGGACTTCTAAGCTGCTGCACTAAACACACTGCAGAGATTTGTAAAATTTCAAAATACAGAAGACCAGCTGCAGACAGCTAAATCAACCCATTTTCTGGTTTCATATTGTCGCTATTTTTAGCAATATTTTAATGATATTTTAAATATTTTCATCAAAATATTTTTCGTTTAAAGACAAACTCTCTCCCAATGGCAAAAATCTTTATGTTCCAAAGTTCTCAACCAGCCCTGACATGGGGAAATCACTCGTAAACAGGCAGCGGCTGGGGCAGAGCCCAGACCAGAGCTGGGGAGAGGGATCCCACAGGACCCTAGCACCGGTCCAGCTCCACTTCTGCCGTGCAGGAGCAGTGGGCTGGCGGTCCCCAGGGAGTCACCCCGCTGACGGCGAGGGAAGCCAGCCGAGCTCATGGGCTGCGCGTTTTCCCGAGTCGCCCTCCTGAAAAGCATTCCCTTCTGCAAAACGTCCCGTCCCTTCTCCTTGGAGGCTGATGGCAAAAAGAAACCCCTGCAGCCAGCCCGCTCGGCCCTTGTGTGCCAGGGGAGGCCGCTGGCTTGTGGCTGGCCCCCAGCAGCCCTCCCAGCAGGCTCCCACGAGACATCTCCCATCACCGGTCCCTGGTATGGACTGGTGCAAGCTGGGAGGTTCTGGCACTCAGAAGCAGGGGTTAATATTTTCTGCTCGTGCAGGCAGCGTGGGTCAAGGACAGCCGGGGCAGCTGGGGAGGGCTTAGCCTTTGCGTCCTGCTTCCTCCGAGTGGTCTCCCCAGAAAGCCCTGGACGGGTTTTCGTGCCAGCTGGTAACACAGCAGCCACGGTTGTTGGAGCTGGTGGTGACGGAGCTCTTAGCACTGAAACAAGGTTTTGTATGTGGATGCCTTTTAGAGTTCAAAGTGCATAAAATGAAAGAAAACAGCTATCTGTGGACTTGTTTTGGAGTCGCTAGCCTATGAAAAGCTTGTAAAACATTGACAAATTCTAAATATAATTTTCTGTCATAATAACTGGGGTGTTTTTTTTTGTCCAAATATAGGCCCTGATAATACAAATAAATGGGACTATCCCGAACCTGAATGGAACAAATATTTCATGTGACTATGGAAATAATATCCACACAGTAGCCAGAGTTGCTGGAGATTATGTAAACCAATTTATTTATTGCAGTTTACTTCCACGTGAGAAATATCCTACGTTTCCAGACAACCAAGGTATGCAGAGGAAAACAAGCTCGGGTCATTCTAGCCACTTTTGTGGACATAATTTTTCATAGGCTTTTTTTCTTTTTCCAATTGTATGTGCAGATAATGCATACAGGGAAAAAAAGACCCAAGCTGCTTCTGTTTTGTAGGGCATATGACTTTAAAGCATGGGAGTTCCACTGTCTTAACATGAATTGATAGTATTTCAAAGCTATCAATTTTTGTTTTAAACGTCAGAATTTAAAAGCCAATTCATGTACTTATTTTATTAAGACTTATCTGGTTAGAGCTTCTGCTTTAGATTTAGTAAGTACTAAACCAAAAATATTTTAGCCCTGGGCAAATAATGTTGCTACTTATATTGATATTTTCAATTGCTCTTGTTCAATTTCCTTCCTGAACGTGCGCTACCTTTCAGGAGAAGTTCTGGAAGAAGAGCAAGTGCGTACCTAAAGGCAGCTCAGAAACTCTTAATCCCATTTATGCAATTAAAAGCCAGACGGAGGTCTTCTAGTATCCCCCTGTTTTCAGATGGTGCCAAGCGGGATGCCTGTCTTGAGGCCCCATGGAGCTGCGTTCTGGAGGTGACAAGCACCTGCGGATCTGGTTGAAGTCAGCTGAGCCTTGACGGCCGAGCTGACCAGATCTGATACTGGCCCTTTGGCGATGGAGACAGCCCCATTTTATAGCTGCTTCTGAGAAGTTCGATGCTTCATTCCAGACTTGAGTGCTTGTTAAATCTTCATCTTTCAAGCCTGGAGTGAATGCTCTATTGAAGATGGCTGACTTCAGTAGGAGAAGAATTAGCCAGTCCTTTTGAAAATCCCACTTTTCATAGGCAAGTTTATAAAGCTACATTGTTTTTCTCCCTAGCTATCCAAAGAATGGGAGATCATTAACTGTTCTGTATTGTTGGTTACAGCAATGTCCAAATGAATTTCTGGAATCCAATGCACTGATTTATTGTACATATTCTGAAAGAGGCATTGTCTCTTGTCCCTGGTGCTTATATGGCAAAATTGCAAAGAAAAAAAAATGAAGCAATTTTGGGGGAAGGGGGAGTTAGTATAGCGTGTTAAGGAGCCAAAAAAGGGATTTCCACTCTTCTCTGCGGGTTTGTTGTCATGGGGAAAGTGAGCGGGGTTTTAAAACATGATAACTAACATGTTTTAATTACCACATTTTTTTTTAAATATCATTTAGCACCAACTGTAAGCAGAGACAATAATTAACTCTGCTAATTAACACTTGCACAACACACTGGAATTTTCTGCTGAAAGTTGCAATGTTCTTTTCTGGTGGGGGTGATGTAAAGCATTGATTTAAGAGGGAAGAGCTGAAAGTCAGAGGGCAAAAGATGAATGGTCCAAGCTCTGAAATGCAGCTCGGAGGAAGCCCTAGAGAAAACAAATCAGAGTTAGCCCTTGTTTTCCCAAGGGTCTGTCTTGTCTTCTAAGCCTGAGTGCGAGCGAGAGGCTCTTGCAACCCAATATTCTTTGGCTTGATTCTCTCAGACCACGTGGTTGTCGAAACTGCTCTCCGGGTCAACAGCAAAAACATTATCCGTGCCAATTTCACCATCTACGATTGCAAAAGAACTGGACACATTTACCCGAAGAGAGCGTAAGTGACCCCGGTGCGCAGGCAGCTGGGCCACCGCGGGCAGGCGGCAGGCAGGCGGCAGCAGGGTGCAGGTGGTGCCGCGCTGGCCACGTGGCACCGGGGTGACGAAGGCAGATGGAGCGGTTTGAAGCCGGGAGGGTGCACACGCGCAGCCGGACGAGGGTCCCCCCGCGCAGGGTTAATGGGGGAGCACAGCCTCCCTGCCAGTGGGGCGGCTGGGGCCCGGGCAAGATTTGGCAGGGGCGTAGTGGCTGCGCTGCCAGGGATTTACAAAGGAGGGTCCTCGCGGCATCTCGAGCCATCTGGACATGTTGGGGTTTTTTTAAACGTGAATAATATTTTTATATAAAGCTTGTTCTGTTAACACTTAGGCAGCAGAGCCAGCCTCCTCAGTGATCCCTGGGGGGTGAGGGAGGGGTGTGGGGAGGGGTGCATTCCTTCTGCTCTCTCTTCCCTGCCAGCCCCAGGTGGGAGCAGCCTTGTACCCCTCATCAGCACGGTGGGCTGGAGGCGAGGGGTCTGGTGCCACCTGCAGAAAGTCACCCACCTTTCAGGAATGTAACAACGGAGACTGACCACGGGGATCCTCGCGTCCTGCCCACCAGCGGTCCCATGCCCTGTGCAAACCGCGGGGGAGAGCCTTCATTGGGCATGAGCGTGCCTGGCTCCTCAGGGAGATGGATGGGGGGAAAGAACGTTTTGGGGGAAAAGAGTGTTTTTCGCTAAGCAGGGGAGGAGCCAGAGCCAGTGGCTCCTGGTCTGCCGTGGCCTGGGGCCAGGCAGTAGCACCAGAGGCAGTGAAACCGTGGAGCTGCCTCGGAGTGGCAGTGGGGATTATGGGCTCTGCTTGCCTCCCCTGACAGCTCCCAGGGAGAGGAGGAGAGGACAGCCCAGCGCCTGCCGTAGACGGGTTTTTCTGGGCACCATTAAAGGCTGAACATAATGTGTGAAGATTGATTGCATGGCTGAGGTGTGGCTCCCCTGAGCAGCCTAAAATCTGCTTTTCTCACTGCACCTTTGCCATTTCAGATGCACCAGCTGCCTCTCAACCAAGTGGAAGTGTCACTGGTGCCCCTCCACCTACACCTGTGTCTCCAACCACTCGCAGTGTGACGACGCGCTGCGGATGAAGGTAAGGGCTGTCAAACTTTGCTACTTTGGGAGACCTTCCCATGTCGCTGTGCTGTGGCTGTTGTTTTCCTGCTCCCGGGGATGGAGGCAGATGGCCTGGGTTTGGCAGCGCTGCCCCGGCGGGTGGGGGGCAGCTCCGAGGATGGCGCTGCTCGGTGTCGCTGAAGTGCTGCATGGCCCTGGGGAGTCTCTGCAGTCGGAAATGCCGCGATACGTGTCTCACTTCCAAGGGCTCAGCAGATGGAGAGCTGGAGGGCCGCTCTGGAGTGCTGCTCTGCATGTGTCGTGTTCACAGCACTCCGCAGCAGCGTGGGTGAGCGTGGCGCAGAGGCCAGGCTTGGACCCTCTTGCCTCGAGGTCCCCAGGCTGAGCCTCGCTTTACTTAGCGACCCTGGGGGCTCTTCGGGCACTGGTGCTCAGCGCAGCCTCAGCCACTCCTCCCGGCAGGCTCTGGGTCTCCTCCATCAGCAGCTGGCACTTGCTGGCCACAGCTTGTCCTGGGCTGGATTTGGGGCACCCTCTTCTGCTGGTGTCCAGGAGAGGGACGCATGTGGGGCAGGTAAGCTGCCGCCGTGCAGTGCTGTGCCGTGCCTGGAGGCACGTGTGTGTGAGGAGGCTGGCAGCCTGGCTAAAGCATTCGGCTGTCCCGGTGCTCTCGGCGGGCTCTGTCCCTTGGCTCTTCATCACCTCTCACATCTGGAGCAATGCCGCTACTTCTTTGCATCCTGGGATGCCTGGGTTTGAGTAATACACTAAACGTAGCAATACTTTACAATTCGTTTAGCTTTGACTAGGCTGTTGCAGTATGTTAATAATTTGCTGGAGCACCACTGGTGGTGCTCGTCTAAAGGAGAAAATCGCCCCTTTCCAAATTATAGCTTTAATAACCCAGAGGCTCAGTGTGTTCCTGCTTCTGAAATTTAAATTGAAGTTAATTTAAATGAAATTGGCTTTTTAGCAATCAATCTGCCGTAGATCCAAGCCAAGCTTTTACACTGTAAATTGAATATCCCTTTGGCACCGGTGCTCTTGCTCTCATCTTAGCTCTTCCAGCGGTTCCCCGTGCTCGTCGCTGGCAGGAGTTTGGCCCCGTGTCAGATGTCGCACCCTCACCGCCCGGGCTCAACCCTGGGGCCAGCCCTGGCGTCTGCTCCCCTTCAGTGGGGAGGAGGTGGGTGCCTGCAAGTGCAGGGGATGGGGAAGGAGATGGGGCCACCATGTCACAGCTCTGCGCCTTCGTGTCTAGTGTGAAACCCGGGGAAACATTTCCTGTCCCTGCTGGCTGGCAGCGGGGTGACGGCTCCTGGCAGCGCAGGGCAGCGCTGGTCTGTTCCCTGGCTTGTGAAGTGTGTCTGGATGGGTTGTGCTTCTTGGTGAATGTCTGGGCTGCTCCCACCGGGCGGTTTGAGGAAGCACCCTCCGCTTTGTCAACTTCCCAAGTTTCAGAAAGTATCTGGCGTTTTCTCTTGTTGTCTGGATGGGGGCTGGGCACTTGAAAACCATCACTGATGGCTGCCCCTGGTGTGGGACTCACGCACTGAGGCTGCACGGTGGTGTGTCTGCCCTGTGCCAGGACACGGGGAGCTGTGCCGGGTGTCTGGCAGCGTGCTGGGCTGCCGGGGCATGAGGCCTCGTGGCACAGAGGGCCGTGAGCCACGGATGCTGGTGCTGCGCCTGCCCCCGGGCGCTGGGGCTGCTGCTCGGGGCGGGGGCTCCGGGGGCTGTCAGCCCCGCCGGTGGCACTGGGTGACAGCAGAGCTGTGGGGGTGGCTGGGGACCGCTGCAGATTGGTCCTCCATCAATGTTTGTAGTCACGGCTGGTACGCCATGTGTTTCTCATTAAATCTAGAGGAAGAGATTGGGCTGTGAGAGGACTTCTGAAGAAGGTCCCATGTTATTGGATTGACTTTTTCCTTGACAAAGCGCCGCATAGCCTGCAACTTGGCTGGCAAACGCAAAAATTACCTGAGATAATCTGTGTCCTTTGACTTAAGTGTAGCTGCTGCTTGAAAGGCAGGGGCAGAGCGGTTATTCAACGGAGCAGGGAGCGGTGTGTTTTCCTGCCTCAGCCCAGGGGTCCCTGCCAGACTGCATCCAGGGAGATGCCGGAGCGGATTTGAGAACCGGATCTTGCCAAGTCCGGCTGCCCCTCGTTCCCTGCCCCACAAGGCAGAGCCTGGCCTTGTCCCCTCCGCTGTGCAGGGCTCCTGGAGGGGGAACAAGCAGTAAAACCAACGATGTCAGGGTAAAACCCTCCTGCAGTGCCCATGCCACTGGTGGGAGGGCGTGGGTCTTCTCGCACAGAGCCTCTTGGGGCCAGACCCAAATGGTGCCTTGTAAAGCCAGACTCGAGGCTGTGGCTGTCAGTCAGTGATGCCTCCCACAGTGCTGGAGTCGCTGTGGGACCTGGTGTGCCAACCATCAGGTCTGGTGGATCTCCATGGCACGAGGCCAGAGGACGTTCCAGGACATGGGAGCAAGCGGAGAGCGGGGTGAGGGCGAGGTGGCATTGCCTGTGGTGCTGCAAATGGGGAGCAGTCCGAGCCAAGGGCTGGAGGGACCGTGGCTGCCTGGTCCCTCTGAGCTGGCAGGGTGTCCCTGCCCTGTCCGAGCTTGTTCCTGCCCCTGTGTGTGTGCCGGCACTCCGTGCTCATGCAGCCACATGCTGGAGGAACCGGTTCCGCCAAAATCAAACCCAGCAGAGACATTGTTCTGCTCCTGAGCACCAGTGCCGGTGTGAAGGGCGGGGGACGCAGGTGCTGGGACGGCTGGACCTTGGCAGCCCAGCGTCGGATCTGCCTCCCTGGCCATGGGAACCGTGCGGGACAGCGTGGCACGGGGTGCTCGTGTATCGTCACAGGGAATAGCTGCTCTTCTGCCTGGAGGGAGGAAATTAGGGTTATGAACATGAGTCTCGAGGAGCGTTGCGTACATGTTAGGGAGAGCTGCACCCAGTCTTCCCACTGTGCTCCCATCACCTCGAGCAGACGATGAGAGCCAGGGTTACCCTCTGGCAGGGATAACTGTGCCTATCCTTCTTTAAGATATCCGTGCCTATCCTCGCTTTCTCACCTCTGATCTCCTACTCCAGAGGTGCAGTTCAGTTGGATGCTGCACCTGGTTTGGGCACATTCCTGTTTTATCTCTGTGCCTTTCTTAGCTCTTCCCGCTGATTTCAGTGAGCAGCCTGCCAGACAAGGTGCTCTGTAGCCCTGGAAACATGGTGCTTCGTCCTACAGTCAGAGCTTTCAGTAAACAAACCACTGCTGGCGTGGCTGCACCTGAAAACTGGTCCACCGGGAAGCCAGCATCATACTGGCTTCATCCACAGCATTTTAAACATTCAGACCCTTTGCCCTGATCCAGACGAGAATGATATAATCAGCTGGAAAGCTCTATTTCTAGCTGCTGATGAACAGCAGGAGAAGGGGCTACAAGACGACAAGTTAATCAGTCCTCTAAAGTGTATTTATCTAGCAAGCTATGCCAGCTGCTGTGACATGCAAGGACACACCAGGCCATAGGAGCTTTTGCATGAATTTTCAGTTGTAGCCCTGCTGGTTTTATTTTAACTCTTTTGATTCTCCTAGAAGAGGCTTGGAACTAAAATCTCTCTCCAGTGCTTTGCTTTGTTGTTTTACTTCTCTTATCATGTGCATCTCTGTTATTTAATCTCCTTGTTTAGGCAGCACCAACTGTGCTTGGTTAAGATGAGTGTCCTGATAGAAATGAAGTGTGTTTTCCACAGTCAAACAGGCACTTCCAGATAGTTCCCTGACCCCTAGCTAGGTCTGGGGAAGGCAAGAGAGAAACCTCATGCTCACTGTGTGTCCAGCACCAGCGATGTGTCCTGCCGGGCATCTCGGCGCTAGGAGGGCAGGCTCTACCTCTCGTCAGAGCAGCAGCAGCACCATCATCAGCAGAGTCACAGTGCGGTAACCCTTAGTGCAAGTGAGAAAGGAAATCTTGCTTGCTGCAAATTACTCTGCATAATGCACCAAATATTTTGTTGTCTTTTACCCCAATGGCTCCACTGTCAAAGGCATTAATCTGGATATACCCTGGGGCAACGGAGAATCTGGCTTCATTTTTGCTGTAGTTTTGCAGTGTGATTTACATCTCATGAGAGAACAGGATGGGCTTGTCATACAGACTTGAATTCTGAGTCAGCTCCGGTATCTCAGCCATCAATTTAAAGTGAGAACAAAAGTAGGGGGACAGATGACCTTTTAAAATCATTCTTCAGTTTCATTTAGGCCTTTCATTTCAGCTGTCCTACTGCTACAGTCCCCTTGCTGAAGCCCCTACAGCTCATTATACCCTTTCCTCTGCACGCACACGCGTGCACACACAAACCCCCGCACACTTCTGAAATGACACTGTGCAGGAGGGAGACCGCTGGAAAACGAAATCTCTGCAGGGGCTTGCAGAAATGCACATTGCGATGTGTGAGACATCGGCTGGCTTCCAGCTGGCAGGAGGGGGGTCACACCAGCAGATTTGCCATTGTAGGCTGCAGTGCCTCCTTTTAGTGTCACTCCAGCCCCGTCTTCTAACATTTAAGTGCATGTAATGAGGGAGCTGCCCAGAGTGGCAGCTGAGGAGTGCATATGGATTTGCTTTTTACCTGGGAGGACATTTTTTTCCAGTGCAGGAAGATGAAAGTGCAGGCTTGGCAGCCCCACTGCCCGGGGCTGGGAGCTGCCAATGTCCCCGAGCTGGCGGAGGAGCCAGGCAGGACCGAGGGGGGAATTCCTTCTGCACTCTTCCCTCCGCTGGCCCATGGCTGCTGGCCCGCTGCTGCAGATGAGCCCTTCTGGAAACACGGCCACCCTGCCGTGGTTGTCTGACCGCTAGCAGAGGGGTGGATCTTAAGGCAGTGCCAAAGCTGGTGACTCCAGGGTGTAAGGCTCCACGTGGTGTTACCGCTCTGTGCATCATGGTGCCATTTTGGTATTTCACTTTCTGGGATTACAGTGTGATCTGACTTTAAAGATGTAGTGAAATTAATCTTATCAAGGGCCCCGATGTGTCTTCTTGCCTCATCATTGAGGATGATCAGCATATACCCAGCTAACCTCTCTTTTTTTTTGTCTTGTTTTGTACCTAACAGAAGAAAATCGACTGTCCGCGAATTGTACCTGCCTCATTGGACCCAATGCCCACTGGAGTATCTCGGGACATTACGATCTCACTGGCTAACGCGACTTTCTCTAAGGTAAATGAGTTCCTGGAGAGATCGGGAAGGCTCAGATGAGCCTAGGCTGCTGTGCAGCAAGGTGGCCAGGTCAGCTGAAGGGAGTTTAAGTATGAGCTGGTTTCTGCCTTGGGAACGGGTGATGGTGTTAGCAGCTGAAATCAATATATTAACAAAAGATGGTGGTGGAAAGCAGCCACCCCGACAGTGAGTGAAGTTGCATGGCAAAGCCAAAGGGAGATGCTCTTTGTGCACGGCATTCTCCAGGGATCTCCCACAATTAGTGACAGGCTTTTTGCATTCGGTGGAAAAAGGAGGTTTATACACCTTGTAAAACAGTCACTAGAACAAAATGTTTGGGGGAAATAAAATTCCCAGTTTCCTTCTGGGTGTTTGCTCTGCCACAGAGCGTGCTGGTGTTGCGCTCTGCCAGCGCCCTGTGCCAGCCCGGCCCCACCGCCCCGCACTTAGGAATGAAGGACAAAGCCCAGAGCTGTGGGCAGGGAGCCCTGTGCTGGCTAAGCCACTGCTTGGAGTACAGCACCGAAATATGTTTTAACTTAACTTCTGGTGGCCACTGCGGAGCTCTTTTTTTTTTGTGAAGAAAAATCTTTTCTGCGAAATTTTCTGGCATGTGAATTGTAACAGGGGGAAAACCAGGAGTGGACATCAAATAGCGCCTTCAGAGACACATCACACTCCAGGAGGAACCAGAGGAATTTGGGGCAGGGAGGCTGGGCACTGGGAAAATACTTGACTCAGCTCTGGTATTTGTAGAAAGCCACCTTGTGTCATTTTGGGTCAAGTCTTCAGCAGGGCTCATGGGGCCTGGATCGCCGTGCCTCTGCGGAGGATACCTGCACACTGGAGAGCCAGGCAACTCCTTTTTCTGTAGGGAAAGGAGAAGGTTTGAAATGCTGGTGGCACTGCCCGGCTTGCTGCCCTGGGGGCGGCGGGGGGGCTGCCAGGCACTGCAGAGGCACCTCTTCTGCCAGACCTCGTGCCCTCTGACACAGGGGCAGAAATGAGCTCTTCCCGCCTGGCTGGGGCTGCCGTTTCCTGCACGGGTCCGGCCTCTACAAACAAGGATGTGCCCTCCACAATCAGCAAAAAAGGGCGAGAAATCCTTCTTCCTCTGTGGATGCTGGAGGTGGCTGAAGAGGAAGCAATACTGCATGTAACCCGATAGGAAATGAAGTCAGCAGGAAAGGGGCCAAGGCACTGCCGCTCCCGGGGCGGCTGGAGAGGCTCTGGCAGTCCAGCTTCCTCCCACCACCATCCGCAAACTGTCCCAGGGTGCCGGGAGGGATTTCTTCTCCTTTCCTCTCCACAGGAGCTCACGAGCGCTGCCGGAGCTTGGAGCATTGGAGACATGTGCCCTGGCGCCTTCGCTGCTGCGGGGGCACTGCCCGGACGGCGGGCAGGAGGCGAGGGGCAGGGGCCAGCCTGCAGAGCAGAAGCTGCCTGGGCACAAGCGATGCACTGGAGTAGATTCCAGTTTCCCCCTCGTGGCCACGTGTGTGTTCGCTGAGCCAGCAGCTGCCTGCCAGGAGTCTGGCGCTTTCTTTCATGTCTTCTATCAGATCTGTCAGTTTTCAAAGGGTAGTTAGACCTCAGTAGTGGTGGAGCATCAACCTGCTTGGAGATAGGATTTTTTCCTGCAGGATGGGGGCACAGCAGTAACTCGGGGCAGGATATCGTCCTTGTGTTATCAGGAAAATGACACAGAAAGTCTGCCTTTGAACGCACTCCCGGCTGGGTCCTCATTTGAATTAGAGATTTGCTCTGTGCAGTTGTTGGGAGGAGAAGGAAGGTGGCTTTGAGCCCAAATCACAGACTGGTTTGGTCTGGTTTGGGCGAGGCGGCTTGGGACCGTGTTGGCTCTTGGTCTGCATTGCAGCATGAGCTCTGAACACCCCTGGTCCAGAGGAAACCGGGTACCCTGCTGGCGGGGGTTACAAGAGTGTAGCCTGGCCAGGTACATCTCCTGGTCTGCGTGTGCCGTGGGTCAGGCACGTCTCCTGGTCTGCATGTGCCGCATGTCCCCGGCTCCAGGAGTGGCTGCCCCACGCCTGGTCGTGACACTTTACAGCAGCACACGGCCTGAGAGCAAGGGACACGGCTTGGCTCCACAGGCGACGCTCAGCCTGCAGCAATTTTATGTGTAGGTGTGTAACAGAGCAGGATTAACTAGGCACAGATCCCAGGCCCATTTACAGTATTGGGTTCTGATCTCCTATTTGACTTGAACACAGCTCAGGTACTGACAGCAGAAACAAGGAGAGACACAGCACCTGCCGTATCAGATGACTGAGACGGAGGACTGCACAAAAAGGTTGTTGCAGCCATTCTGCCCTTGTCTTTCCTCTCCCAGGAGACAGCTCTGGAGTGCCATTTTGGGACAGACAGGACGTTTGAAGCCCGGTGGGTGAACTCCTCTGCCGTGGAGTGCGTACATGTGCTGGTGAGTTGGGGGGTGAGGCCGCCAGCCCCTGCTCCCCCGCGGCAAGGGGCAGGTCCGAGGGCAGGGAAGGTCTTGCCCCCAACCTCCCACTCAGTGGCTGGGATGCCGCCTCTCCTCCTCCCTCCCTCCACTTCCAGCTGAAAAAAGTGCAAACCAGGTTCACCCCTCCGGCAAGAGGCTCTTTGCATGTGCTGATGCTGGAAGGGCATTTACGAGCCGCCGATGCTGCGTTGTTGTCTGCTCCGTGGGTATCTGCAGTGGCCCCAGTCCCTGGTCTGCTGGGGTTTGGGAAGGAGCTGCTTGTTTGCCTTTCTAAATGGGAAGAGTTCAGTTCAGGCAAAAAAATTGGCCACCTTTCAGTGTTGCTATTTCTGTAGCTTTTATTCTGAACTAGGAACTGGCCTGAGAAAATGCTCAGACGCTCGCCAAAGAGCAGTGTGTGGTTGTTGGAGGGCAGACTGCACCTTGGAAATGCAGCAAACGTTTGAGCTTCCACCAATGGGAATATTGCGAGTAGAAGCTGGAGAGGAGCACTTTCCCATCACATCACCTGCAAAACTCTGTATTGTAGCTCGGCACTGAAAACGTGCAGACTGGCCACTCTGTGAGGTTTTCCTGTCCGTTTCTACTAAAAATAGCAGCAAGCCAGGGTTCTGCTCTCACGGCGATGCGTGCCATGCCCCAGTGCCCTTTGTTGGGACCTCAGCAAAACAATTAGAAAACAGCCTTCCCTCTCCTTCTCTCTGCTAAAGATGAGACCCTCCTGTACTGAGAAGCAGTGGTCAGAGAAGCCTCATGAGGAATGTTAATCCATGTAGTGTGTGTATGGAACCTCGTATTTTGCTAAATTTTCTAAGCTTTTGTATATTTGGTTTTTTGTGTGCAGCTCCACACATCAGAAAAAAGCCATCTCTTCCCAGTGAACCTTCAGCTGAAGGACAGACCAGACAGATTTATTGACAGTCCAGAGATGATGACAGGTCTGAGTTGAAAATATTTTTATTCTGCTCTCATCTGGTCAGCTTGAATGACTCTCAAATCCTGGCAAAGTTTATGGGTTCAGGAGAGAGACCATGGCTCAGCCGGGCACAGCTCGGTTCTTTCTGTCAGGCACATGCAAAAAACGTATTTACCCAGAGTTACACCCATGTGAACATGTGCCCAGAAACCAGACAGACACCCGCGGACATCCCCTTTATGCCCAGGGAAAGTCAAGCGCTGTCCTTGAGTGCAGGCAGCGGTTGAGGTCTCGCCTGCCAGCGGCGCGTGTGACAGGGTGTGCTGGCGCCCTTGGTCACAGCAGAGATGTGGGGCATCCCCAGGGTCGGGGAGGAATTCCTTCCAGAGGAGATAAGGGATGGGGAAGGGCTCTGCCATGACCTCTCACAGGAGCATGGCATCAAGGTTCAGCACGCTGTAAAAATGGAGTCTTTTTTTTTACTCCTGTGCTGAGAAAGAATAAAATGTGTAAACACATTTCACCCCTGGCCCGCTGTCTCTGGGAAGAACGCTTGGATTCCCAAAAAAGCCCTTGCTACATCAGCAGACTAAGGCAGGCAAGCAAAGAGTCAGATTAAGAGTGCACTCAGACAAGGCGTTTAGATAGGACGAGCCCAGCCAGTCGGCCAACAGAGCCAGCGTTTGCACAACAGCCGCCCCCCCCTGCCCTGGCCGGAGACTCGGTGCTGCACCTAGCTGTGTGCTCTCGCTGCAGGCAGCAGCTTTGGGCTCTTTTCCCTCTCAGCAGTGTCAGCAATTGTAGTAGAAGGAACTGGTTTACCCTAGATGCAAATGAGAACTAGATGCCTGAAGTGAGATTTTCTTTGGAGGATAGCTGTAATAGGTAGAGAGACATTAAGACCATCAGCCTCTGACCCAGGATAAAAAGGTTTCCCCATAGTAAATCCCAGTGTATAAAGGAGGCTTATCTTGCAAAGCATTCCATGTTGGTGAAATAACCATTGAAATACCAGCATGGGTAGGCGTGATACATGACTTCCTTGCAGAAAGAAGAGGGTGTCCGTATTTTTGAGATACAGAGGTAACCCCAAGGAGAGGGGTGGGAGATCTGAGCTAAGACTATTTTGATGTACAAGAAAAAACTCTTGGGTGGTGGGTGGTGCTGGGAGCAGGAATGACAGCGGAAAGAGTGTGGAATCCCCTCCCCTCCTGTGTGGAGAAAGAGCTCGGTTACACAGACTGTGTTTGCATCAATCTGAATTTGCCAGAATATTTGGAGATCCTGTGGGACCGTTAGACTGCTCTGGCTCCTCCTCACCTTGATCAGATTGGTGCGAGTAAAATTAGAGAGGCTGACTTGCAAGCAGAGACAGAGATCTGCCGAGCCAATTATAAATGTGTGCATCTTTTATACTGTCTTTAATGGAATTACTGTTATTAGTGTTTATTATTTCAATATTTATTAGCTTTTATTGTCACCTGTATTTTGGTAGTCCACTGAAGGAATCCCAGCTCTTTGCAGTTGGGTGGAAAACCAGCCAGTGTAACCCAGTGGGTGCACTCAGGATGAGGTGAAATAAGCTCATTTTTTTGTGGAGAATGGGAGACTCCCTCGGTGCCAATGACGTTTCATTAGCACGAGCACAGGCAGACCGTTGAAGGCTGAGGGATTCGTTAGTTGCTTATGAAGCGCCTTGAGATCCTCCCGTGAACAGAAGTGCAAAATGTGACTGTTTCTTTGTTTTATGTTCTCCTGCAAAATCTCCTCTGGGGAAAAGGGTGTGAAAGCAACGTTTCCTGAGTGTTTCTGGCTCTTTATCTCAGCGGATACCCACACTCCAGCGGCAGAAGTCTTTAGGCTGGAGAGGAAATGTAACCTAGGGCACCAGCTAATGAAGAGGTGAAAGCGGTGTAGGAAAATGATGTGGAAGCTGAGCTGAGCAGATCTGAAGGGAGAAGTCAATAAAAGGGGCCCATGGTCACCAGGGGGAAGGAAAGGAACTGTAAACACTGTACAAAGCACTGTAACCATCCGATTTTTGTCAGTGTGGAAGCAGTGTGATTGCTTTGCTAAGAGGATGGAGCCAGCTTTGCAAAGCAGCTTCCCATGTGGATGCTGAGAGTTGGAAACATGTAGAATAAATTGACAAAAGGTTCCGAGTTTGGGTGTTGTTTGTTTTTCAAGGGGAAGAAAAAGGAAAAGAAAGTGCTAAATTATATTGCAGTGAGAACAAGCACCCAGTCCTTCTGGGAAATCTTCAGGATGGCAGCCAAGCGCTGCCTCATCTTGCTGTATGTGCAAGCTGCTCTGCTCATCCACTGGATTTCAGATGTTCCTTGGATTAATATAGCCAGGGGGTGGGGGGAGTGGGGGATATTTGACTGCCTCAAGCTAAGCAAAGCTATGAAAGTCTCAGGCCCAGGAGCTCACATTTTCTGTTGTCTCTGGTGGTTTAGTGGAGGTGTACAACTGTGCGACTGGGAGTGCTGACTGTTCTCAGTGCCTGGGGAGGGAGGACCTGGGGCACCGCTGCATCTGGAGTGAGAGCAGCTCCAGCTGCAGGCTGCACAGCGAGCCCCCCCACATCTCAGACGTCTGTCCAGCTCCGGAGATTAAGAAGGTAAGACCCGAATGCAACGTGGAGGGCAAGTGTGGCATGGCAGGCGGTGTGGAGGGCTGAAACCGGCTGCACTGTCCCTGGCTTGGGGCAAAGGAGGAACTGTGCTTTGTCCCTGGCACAGGACAGGGTCAAAACCAGCACTGAATTATTCGCTGACTTTCTATGCGGTTGAGTCACCTAATGCCAAGGACATCTTGCTAGTGACAAGGTCCAGTCTTTGTCATGTTAGTGGGAAAAACAACACCAGCACAATGAAAATGTCCCAGAGTTCCTGGGGTTGGTAAAAGCGAGAAAGATTTGTAGGCTTGGCTGAAGGATTCTTATCAGGAATAGCGTTTAATGGAGCATAGCTGAAATGTGAACGTGAGCTCTATCTCCAGGCACATGTGCTCTGCAGTTCTGCTGAGATTAAGAGTGGCAGAGGGACCTTTTGGCATTATGCATTTTGCAATGAGCTTTATCTAAATTATAGTTGAATGAACGTTTGTTGGGGGCATTTGGATCTGGGGTTCTGCACAGAGGTATGGTATGAGCCAATAAATTTGTCCGGGACAAGTAACAAAGAAAGTGTATAGAGCAAATCTTAAAATGAGCTCCCTAGGAAAGGAGAAGCTGGAGAGGCAAAACAGCTAATGTCAACATCAAAATCGGCAAGGATATGGGATTTCTGTTCTTAGGGAGGTGCGTAGTGATAGCTGCTCAAAATCCGGGTGCTGTAACACTGCATGGAGGGACTGCAGGATCCCCATTGCCTTCCTCTTCTTTCTTGTCACCGTGGGATAGGGGCGCTCCCCCGTGAGCCTGTCCTTCCCCAGCACACATCAAGTGTTATCAGCACCTCACCAGAAAATAATGGAAGGAAACCGCAGTTCAGGGCACAGAGCGTCACAGGACTCTGTCGCTATTTCCTTAGCAAATAGTAGCTGGTAAATCCAAATCCTCCAGTCACGTGAGCAAACAAGCCCTCGCAGAGCCCTTCTGGAGGGGGGGGCAATGCAGCAGGTGAAGGAGGGCACCGAGCCTGGTGGTGGGTCCTGATCAGCCCTGGCCGCCTTGGCCAGCTGGTGCCACCAGGCACATTGTGCTGGCTTTGTGTGCCATTGCCTTTGCAAAGGGAAAAGAGCCATTTCTGAATTGGAGGGATTTGTCTCACCCACTGAATAATGCAGTCACGCTGCCCGGGGATGCCCCTCGTGCAGTGGAACAGCATCACGCCCAGCGCCCTGTCCCCTCGCAGCGTGGGGTCAGCAGCTGCCAGGTGAAAAACCAGTGGCATAGGAGACGGATGGGGAACAGCCTTCTCCTCCCACGGCGCTGGACTTGTCCTGCGCCCCAGGGTGCCGCGGTGCTGGTGTCTTGGCCATGCTCCATGCGTCAGGACACTTCTTGTCTTGTTTTTGTGCTGAAAGGCCCCGCTGTGTTCAGGACAGCCCTTAAAAACGTGATGGTAGGACTCTCTTCCCAGCACACTAGCATCCCTCCTCTGGGTTTCCAAGTCTCCGGGTTTGTCTCTGCCCCAACTCCGAAGCTGTGAGTGATGTTTCACCCCAGATGTGCTTGCAGCTGGAGTAGTCCCTGACCAAACCCCAGTACCAAACCCAGTGATGGCTTCTTGTTTGCAAAGCTGCAGCAAGGGGAGCAAGGCGGCGGGCCCGCTGTGGGGGGAGCAGGAGCGTGAGGAGCAGTTATGTCTTCTTCACGGGGGGCCAAGTGGGACGTGGACACAGGCACAGGCTCAGGGATGAAGGCCAGAAGGTTACTGGTGGTTGTCCTCCAACCTTTCCCTTGGTGCCGCAGATCGAGCCGCTGCGCGGGCCGCTGGAGGGGGGCACCCTGCTGACCATCCGCGGGAGGAACCTGGGCCGCCGCTTCAGCGACATCCTTGGCGCGGTCAGGATAGGCAGCGTGCAGTGCGTGCCGCTGCCCGACAGATACGTCGTCTCCGAGGCGTGAGTGTCGGGGGAGCCGGGGAGGAGGTCCCTGTCCCCTTCATGTCCCCTTGCCTGTCCCTGTCCTTCCCCCTCCCCGTCGCTCGCCCCGTTCCCGCCTGCTGGCCTCGGGCCACCTGGTGTGCTGGGCCCCTGGGCAGGAGCAGGGCGGTGACCTGGCCCAGGTGGGACGCAGGTGCCCTCCGCCAGGCACAGGGCAGCTGGTGCTGCCCGGCCCACCCCTGCAGCAGGCGCTGGGCAGAGCACGGAGGAGGAGGAGGAGGAGGAGGAGGAGGAGGAGGAGGAGGAGGAGGAGGAGGACGTGGGCTCTGCCCCTCTGCTCTGGTGGGGCGACACGACCGCCAGCCTCCCCTTTCCTGTCCGCAGGATCGTGTGCCAAACCGGAGAGGCTCAGGAGGCGTTTTCTGATGTGGTGACGGTTAACGTGAGCCGGGAAGGGAAGTCCAGGGAGCGCTACTCCTACGTGGTGAGTAGCTGCCTTCTGGATGTTTCTTTGGTGATTCGCACACTGACGTTCCCTGCACCCCTTAAAACAAGCCTGCAGCCCCCGTGCCCCCAGCTGGCTTAGAAAAAGAGGATCTACGACAAAAAGCGTCAGAGTCCTCGCAGAACAGCTGACGTGATTCCTCACCTGTGGTTACCTGAGCGAGGTCTGGCAAATCCGGGCTTGACTGTGAGGGGCAGGATTGCAGCCAGGGTGTCGTCACACACAGCCTCGCTCCCAGTCTCAGCTCCTGCAGTGGTTTATCACTTATCCTGGCTGTATTATCATTTCTCCTGCTATAAAAAGGAGCTCATTTTTCTTCCTCCTCTTTTGCTAAAGTGCCGTTACAACCTGTGAGATTTTTTTGAGACTTGCAAAGTCTCTTTGTGCTATGTAAGTTACGTACCATGGACTCACATTATTTAGAACTGATATTTTTTGCTGCAGAGATTGTCTTAGTTTTTGCATGAGAATAATGTGTAGGGATTAGATTTGAGCTAACCCCATGTCATTATGCAAAGAAAAGCCCTTTATAGCTTTGTGCTGTACTACCTCACAAAGATAACTTTCATCTCTATAAACCTGAAAGAAATGCATGCAGCTCTTCTCTTTCCTACAAGCACCCTGGTCTCTGGCTAGACGCTATTCTTGGGCAGCCTCATGGGTCCAGGGCAAACACAACAGGATGGGTGCCAAGGACATGCTGTTTACTGGGAGCCTTTGTGCTTGTGCTGGGGAAGAATAGACTGTGCTGCAGTCTAGTGGCGTGAAAGAAGACTTGAGCCCCAGGAAATGACATTTGATTCCTGGTAGCCATTGTGAGGAATTTAGGGCAGGATCATGGAGTATAATCCCCCACCCTGTAACCGATCACATGTTAGGTATTTAGTTCAGAGAGGTTTACACAGAGTGCAGCCAGCACAGGCATGGCACATCCCAGCAGCCTGTAGCAGAGCCAGGCCTGGCAGTGCACGAGGAGGGGACCGGTGAGGCGAGGGCACTGCCAGGCTTGCCTCAGCGGTAGTTCCCGGGAGGACGTTTGCTCTGGGACCCGTTCCCATCGTTTCCAGGCGTCCATGTTCACATGCGAAATGTCTTAGACATCCAGCAGTCTGGAGTGGAGCAAGGTACAGCTGGGGTACGACCCAGTAACGGACCTTAGGTTTGGGATGTCTGGTGCATTGCCATCAGGATGTGTGTGCTGACTCGGCCACATGACCTGCTGCCTTGCCGATTGTCTTCTGGACAGAGGAGAAGGGCCCAAAGAGTGAGAAAGGGCTGGGCAGCTTCTTTGCCAGCTTTCGGCGCGCGAGGAAAAGTCCTCTCAGGAAACACTTGTAAAAGCACCAGCGCTAAACAAAGCAAGAGGAGCAAAAGCCAGTCGCTGAGCTCAAACCAGGTTTTGTGACAGCTCTGTGCTGGCAGCTCCTGAGCAGGCTTATGGCAAAGGCTGTCCTCCTGGGAGCGGGAGAGGAGTCGTTTTCTGCTTGGGTGGCACAGCAGAAAGCTGTCTTATGTCTATCTCAGCAAAGCTTGGAGAGGAGATGAGACTGCTCTGCTCTGTGCATGCGCATGTCAGGGAGTGAAGCTGCACGATTTGTAGCTGCTGCTGGGTTCCACACCAAAAGTGGTTTCTGCACCATTTGCAAACTAAGCAATACCGTTTAGTTTTCTTGATTCTCCTCTCTCACACAATGGCATGAAGATGGAGTAGGCTACACCATGCAAGGCTGGTCTGAGACCAGCTTGAGCATTGACAGCAGTTTACCTGAAAAAGTCTAAAAGACTTTTAGAACTGCCCTTCCAAAGCAAGTCCTTTGTAAAATACCAAATATTGTTTGTGTGCGACATCTTTCAAAGTCCCCGTTAGACATATCTAGAAGAGGCAGTATTCAGCTGTAATTCTGCTGAGGAGGAGGGAGAAATGTGATCAAGAGACTTCTCCAGGACATTATAGCATGCTATGGATACTGAATTTGCCAAATGAGCTGAATTTGCAAAAGTTGCGATGGAGGCAATCAGTGCTGGCAATGCACTGAGAGCAGTAGCCACTAGCTCTTGCTGAGGGGAAGAGCTGGAGGGCTTTGGGGAACATGAATAATCCTTTCTGCTGTTGTTGTAACTGCAGATTTGAATGCATAGGTTAGGGGCCAAGGGCAGGAGACAGCTGCCTGCAGGCACTCAGAGAAATACAAATTAACAGAATGAATCCTGTGGAAATGGGTTATGATCAGAAACAACAGAGGAAATGGCTGTAGAGAAATAAAGCAGTCTGAGTCTAGGACAAGGGCAAGGATAGCTATTAATAAGCATGTTTGTGTGGCTAGGATTGACAGGAAAGGGCATTAGCACCAGGCGGTACGAAGCAGCTTAGCCCATGTTCTTCAGTCTGCCTCGGTGTGGTTTTGCTCTGCGGCTGCAGCGAGGGATGGGCTGTGGCGGGGAGCAGGCTTCAGTCGCACTCCGCAGCCCGGTGGGTCTCCTGCCTCCAGAGTTTGCAGTGTTTGACAAGGAATTACCAAGTGCCTCATGGAAGGGTCTTGAAATAATTATTTGCTCTGCCCTTAGTGTCCTATTCAAACCAGAACAGGGAGGTTGCCCAGCAGACTCTCCTGGGGAGCTCTGTGTAGCAGGCATGAGGGTTCAGCGCTGCATTAGTTATCAAAGCCTCAAGCTCATGAATCTCAGGAAGATTTCCAGGGGCTGCAAATGCAGATAACATACATGCTAATTTCTGCTGAAAATGGTGAGAGGCAAAGTAACTTCCCCCTTAGTTCCTGTCGCCTCAAGAGATTCAGATTTGAAGCTTCCTTAAGAAGGAGTCTGATACTCAATTATCTAGACCCAGGTGGCTGTTTTCACAGATCTCAAGGCCATCATCCAGCAGGGCTTTAGCATTACCTTCGCAATCAGGAGGAAATGGATCTGGAAGGGCAGAGATAGTGGGAGCTGGAATGAATGAGAAATTTCCTTTTGCTGATGGACCTTGAGCTGTTGCCAGCTCTGGACCCTCCAAGGGAAATCTCAAGAGACTGGTGGGATCCTGGGCTCCAGTTTGGACTCATGTCTCATTTATTGCCAGAATTTAGGGACTGCAGAGAGTCACAGAGGTTTTATATGAACTCACTCCTCAGCACTTGTACCTCTCTCCTTGTTCTGAAACCCTGCCAGTGAAAGCTTTTGTTGTGCTGCTGTTTCAGAGCCTCACAATACTGGATACTTAAATTTACTGAAGCAATTCCCACATGCAGTGTGGAGTATCCAAATGTAAATTTACCAGGCTGGAAAACAGATTTCCCCTTTGTTTTTAGCTTCCTCTGGTGCAGTCCATAGCTCCCCTGAATGGCCCGAAGGCTGGAGGAACCAGAGTGACCATCAGAGGCAGCAGGCTGGACGTTGGCTCTGAGCTCCGTGTCCTCGTCAATACCTCCAAGCAGTGCACTGACCTCAGGTGGGACCGGGTCTGGGGACTGGCACTGGACTAGTGACAAGAGGCAGAGCGTTAGGAAGGATGATATTGTCCCCCAGGAGATCAGGAAGAGCTGGGGTTTGGGTGGGGGGCACCACTGCACGCTGCTGCTAACCTTGGAGGCAGCGTAGCATCGCCACCGGCCCGCTCGGCTGCCACCTGCTCCATTTCCAGCGCCCCGTCAGCCTGGTATCCCCGGAGCGGTGAGGCAGAGCTGCGGTGCGGGTGCCTGACACCAGGATGGGTTGAGTTTCTTTGGCAAAGTGATGGCGTTGGTGTTGCCGTAATGGGGCAGCAGCGACCAGCAGCAAATGAAGTGCTTCTCGTGCACCATTCGCAGGACGCTGCCTAGGCCCCTTGGGTGGTCTGGGACCAGGACCAAAACCCTGTGAGCGAAGCAGATGTGGGCTTCGTTCCCAGATCTGCTGGAGGCAGAAGGCACCTGCATGCCCAGGGTCCCGCTCCTGTGGCAGCTCGCTGGTCAGAAGAAATGCCTCCTCCTGTATGTTCCCATCTCATCAGCGGGAAGAAGTAGGAGCCTGCCCTTTTCCTTTGGCTGTATGGGAAATCAGTCTGGCAGCCTGGGATGGTATATGCTCAGAATTCCTTGTCAGTACGCAATGTAATTAATAGCTGATTGGCATGTGACTGGAAGCTCCTTCTTGCCTGTCTCTGCTGACCGCTTCACTTCCCCGGGGGTCCTCAGGTCCGCAGTGCCTGGCTCCGGCCGCTCTGTCTGCCGTGGCTTTCTGCAGCTTACCCTGCCTTTCCCTGTGCAGCCGCAACGACAGCATCATCACTTGCACCATGCCGTCTACGGAGCTCACCACAGCTGTGCGAGTCTGTGTCCAGTTTGAGAACAAGTCTTGTGCCAGCTACAACATCACGTTCAAGTATGAGAAGAACCCGATTATATCAGACATCAACCCCAAAAAGAGCCAGATCAGGTGAGATCCCTCCCCCAGCAGAGACAGCCAGGTCTGCCAGGATTCGTGGCCTTCGTTGAGATCAGCCTCTTAATTTTTGCCGAATGCAAAAGTGAACAGTGCTCTCCCATCAAAGCGCAGAGCTGATTGGAATATCCTGGTGTAGCCCGCTGCAGGCAATGCGAGCTCACCCTGTCTGTGCTTCAGGCCATCCAGACGCAGAGTAGACCCTGAGCAAACCCCACGTCAGGAGCCCCAGGAGTCCTTGAAGCACAGCCAGGAGGCAGGGTACGGTATCAGGGCCCCATGACATGCTGTTGTAGCATCATGGCTTCCATTTCAGAGCTGGCACATGTCTGCATCTGCCTGCAAAAGAGAGGGTCAGCTCCAGGCTGGTGGGAGAGGGTCCTGCAGGGAGAAAGGGGCTTTCTCAGCTCTGGGATATGGCACATTGCCTTGCAGACAGGTACAAAAGTGGCACCGCAGAGTGCTCTCAGGGTGCTTCGGGGTACCCCAGCACTGGAGTAGAAGAGGTCTCACACACCAGGACTGTCCGTAGCTCATTCCAGTGCATTTAAGACAGGGAAAAAATTCAGCCTTGGTAACTGTACTGTGTACACCTGGTGGGTGCTTTAGGGAGGTTGAGGTGGGGGGCTCTATGAGACCCTAAGGATTTTTCTTGGCAGTAAAACTGCTGGAGGATAAGCGGAGATTTGTAATTTTGGATTTCAGCCTTCCCCAAGGTCACAGTATTTCATTTTTAAAGCATGTTGCTTTTAATTTCATGTCTCTCTGTGGAGCTCTCAGGCTCCTGTTCCTTTGGATACCATGGTGAAATCCCACCTTCCTCGGCTGTGGAGCCTGGAAAACCCAGGGCTGACCAAGAAATCTGAGAGTCCAGCGCCTGTGCCTGCAGGACCACGCTGAAAGCAGCATGCTCAGGCGCGAGCACGCAGCAGGCTCTGACGGTCTGATTCCCTTGGAGCGAAGCCGTGTCTCGGCATTCCCAAGCGCAGCGCCAAAGATGCAGGCTGTGGGAAAGTTAATGACAAGGCACAGCAGTGACTCAGCCAACCTCAGCTCCTAGTAGGCTTGCGAACTATGCTGAGTGGCAAGAGCGGTATCTAAACACAGAGACAGTGGAAGAATGTCACTGCCCATATTCACAAGGGAAACCACCAGGGTATTTCTCCGTCACCTTAGTCTGCTTTCTTAGCATTTACAGCAGTTTCCAAATTTCAGGCCACTGAGAACATGACAGCAGTCTCTCTCTTCCGACTGCTTGGTGGCTCGTGTAGCCTAACTGCTTCGGTGCATTGCTGGGCTGTTGACCATGAGGGTTCAATAACTTGTGTAAAAATTTAGCTGGATCTGATTTATCTTACCATATTGCTAAAATAATCTGTGTAAGCAAAGTTTAAAGCAAAACAGAAGTTGTAAACTAGTCTGCAGATGTGACAGGCTTTTAGTTAGAAACTTGGATCATAACTACATGGTAATATCTACAGTGTTGTAAAAGATTTCAGACAACCTGACTTTCAGGGCCTTGGACCCAAAGTCACTGTGTCTGGAGTGGTCTTGAGATAATGGGATTTGTAAGTCCTGACTGTTCCTGACAGATATTCCAAACAGATCAAATGTGATACGGAGGAAGGGGAAGGTAAACGTAGAGTATAGCTTCTGCTGTCCAGAGCAGACAAGCAGTGCCGATTCTCCACCCCTTGCTCTGCCTAGCAGTCTTGTGTGCATCAGGGCCCTCATTACTGTCGTTAATTGACTGCACATTGCGAGGCCCATGTTTCGCATTCCCCAGGCAGCAGATCCAAAACACCAAACAACTTTCACATTTTGATCTAAATCAGAAGTGTCTGGGAGATGCAGGATCCCTGTCAACCTTAAAGGGGTCTCTTTCCTCCCCAAGACTTACAGTTCTCTGCGGGTCGCTGCGGGGCAGGGGCAGGGGCAGGGACAGGGAATATCTCCTGGCCCTTGCTTTGAGGGGTTGGAGGTTAACCTCTTACACTGCCGGTGGCCTGGGCAACCTGCTGCCTACCCCTGGCATGCAAAGGCAGGCTGCTCCTCTGGGGAGTGGGAGCAAGGGGGACAGTTTTCTGCTGCTGGAAGAGGTCCCCCCCTTTCCACCACAGCAGCTGCTGCTCCTCCTTCCTTCCCTGATGTCTTGGTAGCAGTGTGGGTGCTTGCTGCAAGTAGGAGGAAGACTTTGGCTGTTGGGTTACATTTTCTGCTCAAGCAGCTGGGAAGTGTCCTTGGGAAAATGACAGCAGGCAACACCCAGCCATTGCACCTCACTGCTCTGTGTTGTCCTCTGCAATCACCCTCTCTTTCTTCCCTTCTCCTTGAAGTGGGGGCAGGATCATCACCCTGGAAGGAAGAGGCTTTGAGCTGGTCCAGAACGTGTCCATGGTGGTCCGTGGCATCGGCAGAGAGCAAACGGTGGGTGTCCCCGCTGGGTATTGCCTGGTAACTGGGAGCAGGGCTGCATGCCCGGTGCCTGAAGGCGTTCGGAGTGTGAAGCTGAGGCCTTAGCCCGTGCTACGGGTTGGGCTGGGAGCAAGGCTGGGTGGGAGCACTCAGGATGTTGGTGTTTTGATGTGCATGCTCTCTCCTGCTTTCAGAGCTGTAAGGTTCACACCGACACTGTGATCACCTGCCCCTCTCCAGCTGCCTCCAACATCACTGCAGGGAGCAAGCCCGCACCCGTTGATTTCTATCTCAACGGTCGCCTCTATGCAGATGACCGTCCAGCTCTGGATGAGGAGATGTACCCCGAGGAGGCCTTGCACATCAGCAAGTTCAGCATGGAGTACTACGCTGACCCCCAGTTCTTCACGGCCAAGAAGGAGAAGTGGATCAAGCACCATCCTGGAGAGCCCTTAACTCTGGTTATACATGTAAGAGGGTGGCATTTACAGCTCTGCTTCTTCACGGGTGTTGCCTGCTCCCCACCGGGAAGCTCTTCAGTCCTAAGTGCCAGCACAGTGACTGTCCACAAATGCAGGAGAAGGAAGGGGGGCAGATGAGGACAGGAGAGGCAGGAGCCACGCAGGAGCAGGCAGTTTTTGCTCAGCCTGCTGGACCTGCATCAGTCTTCACCAGGAGATGCAGCCTGACCTGAGGATGCCCTTTGAGGCATGACGACAGAGAGCTGTGTTTGAAGGATGTAATAGCAAGAAGCTAAATATAATACTGGACGTACGAAAAAGAACGATAATGCACCGGCCTGAAATCAGGCAGGTACTCCAGAAGGTCCTGACAATAGATATTTATTCCTGCAGAAACAGGTCACGCATTCTTCTCTTTTGGCTGCTGAATTCAGCTCAGTTAACAAGGAAGTCGGGGTACAGCAATTGAGTGGCTTGGACAATGCGCAATAGTAATTCAAAGGCCATTGTTCACTGCAGGATATCCTCACTGGTTGCAATGTGCTTCAGAAATGCACTCCTCCTTTCTCAGGCTCTGCAGACGCATCCCCCGGCTATCTCCTCTGTTGTACATCCTTCCCCCCTCCCAGGTGGGCGCTTAGATCCTTATCTTCCGTGCACAGCCAGGGCAGATCAAAAGCAGATTTTTCCAGGTTCCACAAGGGGTTTGCTCGTTCAGTGCCCCATGCTGAGTGAGGAATGGGAAACAGGAAAATGGGGAATGGCCCGGTTCTGGGTTTCCTGTGGAGTGCTGGAAAAATGTCCTTGGTGAGCAAGAGTCGTCCCAGGTCTGAAAAACAGCAGGGAATATGGAAAGTGAAGCAGGAAAATCCATTGCAATTCCGACTGCTACTCTAAAGACTGACATCCTGATTCTATTTTTGTCATTAGAAAGAGCCTGACAGCCTGGGCCTGGAAAGCAATGAGTACCAAGTGAAAATTGGCCTTATCTCGTGTGAGATCCAGATTGTTTCGGACAAAGTCATCCACTGCTCTGTCAACGAGTCGCTGAGCACCTCGGAAAGACAGTTACCCGTGACGGTGAGTTCCAGGAGCCTCCACGCTCTGACCGTGCAGGGCGGAAGGGGTCCCTGTTGCAAACCCTGCGTGCGAAGGAGTCAGCTGTGTGCACGGGCAGGACCTGCCAGGCATGCTCACAGGCAGCCTTGCAGAAAGCTGCACGGGCAGGAGGGTGGACAAAGCATGCTGCGCCTGCAGCTGTCTGCAGGGCGGCTTGTTGGTGGGATGCAGGCATAGTCAGCGCTAAGGCTACCCTGAGTCATGGAGAGGGGCTGCCACGCTCCGAATTGTGGGGCACCGGCAGCTGCCTGCTGAGTTAACTGGGCTGTAAGCTGGGGGGGAAGATTTTGTCAATTCTTGTAAGGCACTGTGAAATCCCAGGCATGTGAGGTTTTGTCACTTGCAGTAATTTTCTTTCTGGCCCTCATGAGATACGTTTGGGGATTTCCATACAGTTTTCAGTCAGATGGCCTCTTACTGCCAGCAGAAGAGCTACAAGTGGACATGAGAATGTCCTTACCAAGCTCCACTAAGCCACTGGAGATGTGTCCCTGTGTGTGACCGGGGAGGGCAAGAGGAGTATGCAGGGCTGGAAAGTTTTGTGTTGCTTCCCAGGGGCTGCCGTTTTGTCACTACGAAGGGTTCAGTGTTCAGGGTTGTTGTTCATCTTTGGGTCTGCAAAATTCACAATACTTTGTTACTGTCCTTTTTGCCACAGAGGGCTTGACATACTGCTCTTCTCACCCTCAGTTTCCCTCATGTCATATGCAGCCCATTGCCACGCAGGGATGTGACTATGGCTCTTCATATCTGGAGAGAAAATGCCTCCATCTCCATGGTCTGAGACCCTGCAGCCCCCCTCCCAGTCCGTGTGTTAACAGTGAATGCGTGGGAGCCTGCCATGTGGGCAGGGAGGAGGAGGAAGGCTGCGAAGGGAGTTGAGGAGGCTGTGGACTTGCGCTGCCAGAAGAAAGGCATGAAGATGCACCACCAATTCACTGACAGGGTTGTCCAGTTTACTGGTTTCACTGTGTCGTGTATGAAATTCTGTTGCAAACTGGAAACATGGAAATGCAGAAGTAGCAGAATTTCCGAAGTCATTTTAATGGAAATTCTAAATAGGGTAATTTTGGTTTTAGTGAGAACTGAGAAACAGGGAAATCCCTTTGGGGAAGAAAAGGAATTTATGAGTTTCCTAGTCTTGGTTTGACAGAAAACATTCAGGGCAATGCCCTGGCAGGTCCCTAGGAAGCAGGAGAATGATACCCAGCCCTAAAGTATGACATAGCTATTAAGAGTGTACCAGCCGTGAGAGTGCAGCTAAACAATCAACTTGTATGCATGTCTGTGTGCACTTATTAAGCCTTCATACGTGGTTTGAGTTATCACCTGCTGGCCATTTCATAGGCAACAGCTGCCTTTATAACATACTCGTAATAGCTTTGATAACATGGGGCCAGACTTGCGCAGTGATCCCTACCTGATTTGCATCAAGGACAGCTCTCGGGACCTGCAGAAGCCTCGCCTGCTGATCCAAATTCTTTCTTCTGGCGAGCTGAGATGCCTGTTGTTGTGACTGCCCAGTTCGTTCTTGTTTAGATGGTAGAGCTCACATGTGCAGTGATCAGAGCGCAGGAAAACAACCCTTTAAAATGTGTCCCACTGTTGATCTTAATTCTGACCATGATTTTGATAATGCCTGTTCTGTGAAGGTATTTTCAGGCCAGGTCCATGTTAGCAAGTTGCATAGGGCAGCAGGAGCTGTCTGTAGAGGGAAGGAGCCAGTGATGAAGATGGGGCTTGTGATTCTCCCTGTGTTTTGGGGGTCACTGTCGAGTAGCTCTTTTGCGAGTGCCTTAGGCGAGCTGGAGCTTGATTTGGTCTAGCTTGATCCCAAGGGGATCCCGTTTGCACCCTGGGAGGCTGCGAGATGGCTCCATCCCGTAAGCCGGAACACGGTTCCCAGTGAAAGCCAAGGTGGCCCCATGCCCCAGGAGTCCTGCCCAGCCCCGACACCTCTTCCCAGGAGCGGGGTGTCCTCCGGCCCTGGCCCCTGCTGCACCCCACCACGTGCTGGTGACAGGAAATGTTGCCATTTAACCTGCAGCCTAATTAATTCCCCTTACAAAAAATTGTATTGCATAGACCTGTCCAAATAAACAAGAGAAGTTTGCCGAGGCCTTCAAACCCATTTTTGTTCATGACCAAAGTGTTTAAACACTGAATTAAACAGCAAGCGTGGGATTTCTACTCTGGAAAATGCAAAAGGTTGAGTTGGTGGGAAAAAAAAGACTCAAAATGCGTCGAGGACTTGCCTCATTGCAGCATTTCAGACAAAAGAGGTGGAAATCTTGAGGCTAGGCAGGGTGCTGTGCAGACTGTCAAACAAACCTCTGCGGGTGCTTGCACGGCGCTCATGGCTCCCCATCCCCATCCAGCATCTCGGCCCATCCAGCACCCCAGCCAGTGCGCACCGGCTAGGAGACCAAAGCTCTTAGTGTTGGATGCTGCCCGGAGACACCACCCCAGAAACCATCAGCGCCAGAGGCCATCTGAGGGCTCGTACAAGGGCACATTGGGGCTTGGAGCCACAGGAGCCTGGCCATGTGGTCTAGCACTGATGGTTGGAGGCATTGAAGGTTTTCCTGACCCCAGGTGACAGCAACCAGCGTTGCCCGCAGCAGGGCAGTCCTTCCTCTGTTGCCTGTGGAGGAAGCAGTGCAGGGGCAGACCTCCAGGCTTGTCCAGATGCCTTCAGCTGGCAGCATCAGTGCCCTCACCAGCGCTCCCGAAAGCAAGGGCTTGGATTTCCCAGCAGGCATGGAGCTGTGCGCTACACGGTGTTTGATGCACGGATGTGGTGGGGAGGCCCTGCTTGTGGCACTCCTTTGGCCCAGCTGCTGAGAGATAACTGTGATTTAACCACAGTGTGCACCTTTCCCAGAGGTGCTCCTTGACACAGATGTAATAATAAGATTATTCCACCTCTTCCCTACCTCGTTTCAGGTTTTTTTGCTCAAGTTTATCTCGCTTCTCATTCGTTGAGAGAAGTGAAACTCGCATTTCCAGAAGCGAAAGACTTGTGTAGTCATGAGTTTTCCTTATCAGATGATGCTGTTGAACCCTTTCATCCCAGGGGCCTAGACAGCCGTTCATAAACAGTGCCAAGTAAACTCATCAGCCTGCCTGTGATGTGTGTTGGCCTCTTCCCTTCTGGTGATCAGGAGACCGAAGGACTGAGCTCAAGTGGTTTGTGCTTGGTGTCACAAGAAGTACGGGTTGGGAGCAGAGCCAGCACCTCCTGACACCCAGCCCACTGCTTTACCCACAAGATCATTACTTGTCCCTGGTGTCATTATTATTTATTTTTATTCCCTTACTTTATTTGGATTTCAAAGACTTTAAAATTTCTTTACCCTCCTTCTCCTGAGTGGCAGCAGTTCTGCTTTTGGAGGAGAAAGGACAGTGCAGCTGGGATTCAAAGGCCATTCAGAGGCATAACAAAGTCAGATTAGTGGAAGTGGTTTTCTAGTAAAAGTAGTACAGGCACTACTATATGGTACGGTGAGCTCTCTGAGAAAGGGTTGTCTCGTGCTCTGGGCTGAGTACAGCTGGGGCTGTGACATGGGCTGGAGCCTGTGGCTCTGCCACCAAAGCCCTATGGTGGCCCCAGGATGGGCACCACTGTGGTACCACAGCCTGCTGTGAGCCGGCCTCAGCTTTCCACCAGAGCGCACGGGAAGGCAATTGGGCTCTTTTGAGACAAACAAAGTCCTCAGGGTCCAGCAGTACCAGGCACAGCCCGGCCTCCCCACAAAGCCTGGTGGGCTGAGGCAGCGTGGTCAGTACGCCCTTGGGCAAAGGTCTGCCAAGCGCTGCCCCATAGTCCCTTCTTGCTCGACCTCTGAGCTGCTTGGCAACATGCTGCTCAGCTCCTGCTTTTCCTCCCTCCTTCTCCCTCTCTAGATCCAAGTTGGAAAGTTCAACTATACAATTGCGATGCTTCACCTTGGGGGAGGAGAGACCGCAATCATCGTCTCCATTGTCATCTGCAGCATCTTGCTGGTCCTCTCTGTCGTAGGTAAGGGAACAGAACAGTGAGTTTCCAGACTTTGCCGAGGTTTTTTCTCATTGCATGTGGAGGGGTGAAGATGCCTCACTCACACGTTAGGAAACCTCTGAGTGCTGCAGTTGTGCAGTGTCTGAAACCGGTCTGGGTGCAGCAAGTAGCCACTCTTCTTTGTACAGGACCGAGCCAGTACCCAGGATCAAAGCTTCCTGCAGCATGGAGCATTTGCTGGCTGAATCCATAGTTCAACTCTGTTACTTGAGCCTGTGATATTTGTAAACTTACCCTTTTCCCCCAAACACTTAGTAGCTACTATAATACAAAATAAAGAAGGGTGTAAGAAAGTGGTCTTGGACTCGTACTGACTTGAACAGGGCTCACTCACAGGCATGACTGTCCCAGACCATCCCCAAGGTCCACCTAACCCAAGGTCCTGTCATCAGTAACAGGCAGTGACACATGCCTGGCAAAGAGTATGAAGAACAGAGCAAGCGTCCCTACCTGCAGATCTGGAGCAGGCACAACAGTTTGCTAACCTCACTGGAAGCTGTGCAACACACCTGTGTCCTCTGGCTAGAGTATCTTCTCATCACATGCCCAGAATGACTGTGCAGCAAGAAACCTGTCAGTTCACAGCAAATGAGGTGTTTCTAATAGGGATTTAATTTATTTTTAATAAAGGTTATAATGCACACTATTTATTAAATGCACCACCCGTTGTTAGAAACATATTTCTGGAGGCATAGGAAGACTGTCAGACATGAACACTGTAATACAGGTGGTAAATGTCTTAAAATCTGTGTTCATTAATCAGCTGAAATACATTAATATACAGTTAAGCTGAATATAAACAGCCCAGACCTAAATTGAAGATGACAGTTACAGCATAATCATTGAATTCCAGCTGGTTGTACTTATTTACAGATAATCGACAACTGCCTGATCAGATACCAGTCTTGTAGGTGTTAAACCAACACTGAGTTTAGCTTTCTGCACCCGTGTCAGCAGAGGACCGCTCTGATCCCAGCTGCAGCTGCTCCTAAGCCCTAGTCCCAAAGGCTTGTTCCCTTCCTCTTTTCCAGCTCTCTTTGTGTTTTGCACAAAGAGCCGCAGAGCGGAGCGCTACTGGCAGAAAACCCTGCTCCAGATGGAGGAGATGGAGTCGCAGATCCGGGAGGAAATCCGCAAAGGTAGGTCACTAAGCTGGGCACCGAGGAGGAGCCAGGACTAGGAGGGAGATGCCAGAATAGCAGGGTTGAAGCTGTTCACTTGATACTCTGTAGAAGTTTATAGAATTATTTATAGGAGAATTTCTGTCATCAGCTTTGAGCTTCAGCAGGGTTTGTGAATGAGGCTCAGTGGCTGGAAGTGTGGCTCTGCCGCTGTCTTGCTGCCTGACTTGGGCAAGCCATTGATCTTCAGTGCCACTGGTTTCCCTGTCTCGGGGTTAATGGCCCTTGGCCATGTCAGAGGGTTGCTTGAAGGCCACGCTAATCTTTATGTGCTTTATGATTGGGTGCAACAAAAATTGCAGCACGCTTCTACTAGAGCAATGGGAGAAGCAGTCCAAGTGTCTGCATCTGCTGTCCCCGTGGTATGTGACTCTCTGCAGCATAGGCTGAGGTCTCCTCCTGCAGAACCAGACTGGAGGCTGCTGTCCTGGAGGCAGGGGAAATGCTCTTTCTGTCAGTGCTGCGGGACATGATGTATAGTGCTGACGGTTAAATCCTGACAGTAATCTGCTGCTCCTTGAGAAACCCTGCTTCAGCCCACTTGAGGGAAAGGCTTGAGGAGGCAGAGATGAGATATGCCACGTTTTTCAGTGCCAGCCTGCTTACTGTCTCAGCTGGTAGAGTATCGGAGCTCTTACCATCTGCGGGTCTCTTTGTGTAAGGTTTTGCGGAACTGCAGACAGACATGACAGACCTGACCAAGGAGTTAAACCGCAGCCAGGGGATCCCATTCCTGGAGTACAAGCACTTTGTTACCCGGACGTTCTTCCCCAAAGTAAGGCAATACCGCGTTTCACGGGCTCCTAATCGCTCCCAGGTCCTTCCAGACCAGATCAGGGCTCTACTTTCCCTCTGCTAAAGGGTTATTACAGTGTAACAAAATCATTCCACTGTTATATATTTAGTTGTCATGTATTTCAGCCTCAATTATCGTCAAAAGTGGAGCTGCAGCTCCTGGGGTGTGAAGTAAGGTCGGGCTTGCTTGCACACGATAGGAGCCCGCCGGCGGCACCATCCCAGGAGTCGCTCTGGCTCACCCGTTTGATGCCGTTGGACACCCTCTTCTGAAAGCGCTCTCTCACATGAGCAGAAAGTGCTGGGGACTAACCCGTCTCCCCAGGGGCTCCAATATCACCCCACTCTGTTCGGCAGAGGCTGAGGCCGAAGGGTGGCTGAAGGGCGTATCTGCCGTCAGCATTCAGGGAGAGGGGGCTTTTTGTTCCATGCAGTGTGCCACTGAGCATTCCCAGCTGCTCTGCTGGTCCTCAGGAGCTTGTTAGATGTCTCTGTCTCCCCCTTTCTCTCCTCTCTGTCAAAGGCTGGACGCATGGTACTCCCAGTAAGACTCCCCTTGGGCGCCCAGTCCCAGTCTGTCTACCCAGAGTCCTCCTCCAGGGCCGCACCAGACGCGCCGGTGCCATAATTCCCATCACCAGCTGCTCTGCTGTGTCGCTGTGCGCCCTTAACAGCGGCTGTATTTCACCCCTGAGGCAGTTGCATTTCAGTGGTGAGGAGTGAGATGATGATTTATGACTGCAGAGTGTTTCATTAGTAGTTATTACTCAGGTTTTTAAGTTATCCAATCTCTATATATCTGCACACTAGAGTCTTTAAGATTCAGGCTGCTATATGAATGTTAGAGATTTAAACATTTTTCCCATCTGTTTCAAAAGTTACATATGTTAAAACACCCAGTACTCCTCTATTTTGACTTAGTCTTCTATAATGCTTTCTCTTCTGGGATTTTTCTAGCTGTCAAATTAGTCTATTTGCAGTCTCCCTACCCTAACAGCCTCATGTCTGCTCAGACATCTGCCTCCCCTCATTCTTGTGGTGTTTGCTCATTCAAGAGGGTCTTGCAAAGTGTTTAAAGGCTTTGTAAACCATACCAATGCATTTCTTCATGATGGGTGGTCTTCAGTCCTGATGACATGTCTCTCTGTCTCGTTCCCTTGCGGTACATGGCAAACAAGGAGGTCCCCGGCTGGCTGCAGCCACCCTCCCCTAATGCTGTGCTTGGTTGCAGTGTTCCTCGCTCTATGAAGAGTGCTACATCCTGCCGTCACAGCAGCTCAGCTCCCAGGTGGGCTCCCAGGTCCAGGAAACTCATCCACTCCTGGTGGGGGAATGGAAAGTGAGTAAACCACTAACAAAACAAGTGCTCTTGAGTGGTTGCTAACCATACTCATGTGTGTTGACAATGCCATGCGTTTTCTTGTGGTGCCTGGGGGATGCTTGATTACTCAAAACAATTAACACATACCAGCATCAGATCAGCTTCGGCTGATTGGAGAATTGGATCTGTGGATCTGCTCTCACACGAAGGAGCTCTGTCCTGAGATCCTCCCTGGTGCCACTGTGGGCTTTTCTTCCTGGGTGTATGGTATAGTATGTCACTTCAGTCCCATACACAGTTCATCGTAAATGAGATTCCTCCCAAGCAGAGACTTGGTAAAAGCTGTTGTTGTCCCAGAGCTGGGTTTCATGTGGACAAGAAGTAGGAATTGAAGAATCAGAGAGCTGCTTAGGTTGGAAGGGAGATCTGCGTAAAGCAGCTCCAACTAGATGAGGTTGCTGAGGGCCTTGTCCAGCTGTGTCAGATATCTTCAAGGATGGAAATCCCACAGCCTCCCGGGGCACCATTCCAGTGTCTGACCACCTTAAAAGTGAAAACATCCTTCCTTATATTTAATCAGTGTCCCATGCTCTGGCTAGTGTCCCTTGCCTCTTGTCCTAGCACTGTGCCAGCAGAGAAGAGCCTGGCTCTGTCTTCTCTGCTCTCCCACAGGGCAGCTGAAGACTGCGGTAAGATCTCCCCTTACCACTTCTTCTTAAGGCTGACCAAACCCAGCCCTCTCCACCTCTACTTGTACGCCCACTAATTGTTTTGGCAGCCCTTAGCTGCACTTGCTCTGGTTTGCCAACATCTGTACCATAGTGGGGAGCCCAAAACTGACCACAGTACTCCAGGTAGCCTCACAAGTGGTGAACAGAGAGGAATGGCCACTGCCACTCTGCCACTGACCAAGCTGCTTCTGATACAGCCCCGAACGCAGTCGTGCCCTTGCCAGGAAAGCATGCTGCTGACTTGGGTCAAGCAGAGGGAGTAAGGGCTCTTCAGCTCAGTACCTCCACGTTCAGCAGGGACATCCGTGTAGTCAGGAACAATAAAAGCTGGAGGAAAACAACAAGTAGGCTTTTTCTCACTCTGCTTTCTGAATTTTTCTTTAGATCCCTGAAAACTGCAGACCCAATATGGAAGAAGGAATCTCGCTGTTCTCCACCTTACTCAACAACAAGCACTTTCTCATCGTGTTTGTCCATGCTCTCGAGCAACAGAAGGACTTTGCTGTTAGAGACAGGTATGAGCTTCAGAATGAAGGGCCTGGCAGCTGGAGGAGACTGATTCATTCCTAACCTGTAAGCAATCCAGCCCATGCCTGGAGCCGTGCATTTCAGTTGAAGGTTGAGTTACACTTGCTTCCCACTTTTTTATTACAAATGGACGGCCATAAATCTCCGTTATCCTGAAGAGCACCAAAAGGTACAATGGGTGAATCACTCGCGAGTGTTTGTATCCCTGAACACTTGGTTTACCAGTAAGAGGGTGTGAGCTGACCCAAGGTCCTGCAGCACTGAAAGAGGGGTTGAAGTTTTAACACCGTTGAGAAGGCTCATGAAAATTGTCTGAAATACTGCCTTTCTGTTCTGGGGTTTTTTATGCCAGTCGGCAGTTTAGTCTTGTTGGATTGGTGCTTGAGTCATACACAATTCTGTGTTTCAGATGTAACCTGGCCTCCCTGCTTACTATTGCGTTGCATGGGAAACTGGAGTATTACACCAGCATCATGAAAGACCTCTTGGTGGATCTAATAGATGCTTCAGCTTCCAAAAACCCCAAGCTGATGCTGAGGAGAACAGAATCTGTGGTGGAGAAGATGCTCACCAACTGGATGTCCATCTGCATGTACAGCTATCTCAGAGTAAGAGAACCAGATCACTGCTGTTGTGGGTGCAGCTGTGTTGTTGTGCATGCAGCGGTAATGAGGGATGCATGGGACAGCTGAGGACCTAAATACCTGCCAGCATTGCCACTTGAATGGTCACTAGTGGTTGACAAACTCCAGTGTATCGAAAGGTTCAAGTATGGAAAAGCAACCTTAAGTTCAGTTGCTTCTCCACTTCTGCCTGGAGATTTGGTGAGATCAGACTTCACGGCAGGCCTTTCCGAAGGCCAGTGCACGTAGTAATGTGCTTGAGAAGAAAGGCGTAGGGGAGTTGAACAATAACCAGAATGGCTTGAGGTTTTGGAAACCGTTCCAGTTATTTGTTGTTTTCTCTGACCAGCTCACACAGCCGTACTGATGGTTGCCAGCCAGTTCAGCATTGTCTGTCTTGAGCACGAGAGCCCCGCTGTTGGGAGGGATGGTGGCGCCAGGGCAGGGGGCTGCTCCGTGTCGGTGCCCGTTGGTATGTGGGGCTTCTCGTGCGGGAGGCATCCTCATGGTTCCACACTGGCCAGACAGATCTTAGCAGGAGAAGTGGGAAGTCTGTCCCAGAAGCCTGACTGTCTTCCGATGGTAACGAAAAGGAATATATTTGGCATCTCAGAGCACATCAGCAGTCCATCTGCTCAGTGCTTTATCTCCAACATTTACCAGTTCTGGTTGGAATTTCCCAGAAGAATTGAGCAATAACTTAATTGATTCCACGGCAGTTAATTGGAGGACACCCCATTATACCCACAGGGGAGAGCCTTGAAAAAGCCTTTGAAAAATCTCTTTTCCCAAAGTGTTTGCTCTAGCCACAGAAGCAATACTGTATTGTCCTCATACATATCCTAATGTCTTCTGATCCCAGCTGATGATCACTTTTTGTCCTAAAGCCTGTGGTTCTGTAGTTCATAATCTTTCATTTTAGCTCGCATAATTAGCCAGTAGAATGAAAGAAAAGTTACAGGAGCGAATGAGGATGGTTGTGCCAATGCAGCACGACTATCCAGCCTGTAAGAGCAGAAAAGAGTGAATTAGTGAATTTCTTTTAATCTTCAGTTTTTGTGCCTGTAGTTAAACCATTGGAGAAAAAAAGTGCTGATCTCTCCTTTTGGAGAGTGGAGACCACATGTGAGGCATCTGATCCAACTCCAGTTTGTGCTAAAAATGGACATTGTGCAAGAAGGCTTTCTCAGGGGGAAAAAAAAAAAAGAGGAAAGAAAGTCAAGTCTTATCACGCGGGCCTGAAGACTTGGGCACGTTACATAGCTAATTAATGGCGAGGAGCTCTCGAGTGCCGGCACACTGCCCTTCCCTGGGGCGCCTGGCAGGGAGGTGCCCATTACCACAGGTTTGTCCAGGGTCTGTGGCAGGGCCGGTGGCCGTCCTGCAGCTGGGGCAGTGCAGATGATGCTGGTGCAAGCTGTGAGCTGGCTTTCCTGTGCCGTGCGGCCCTGGCCCCATGGAGGGAGGAGGAAGGACAGGGTACAGATGGGAGAGGGTCTGCGGGGCGGCAGTGGCCCTTTGCAGAGCTGATGGGCCGCCAGCCGAACCTGCATTTCCATCCGCCTGTGGATGGGTCCTCAGCAGGGTCTGATGTTGCATGCTGGGTTTGCAGTCCTCTCCTTGCTTCACGTGCTCAGCCTGAAGCCACGGCAGTGAAGACCATAGCGGCACTTTCTGCCGCAGCCTATTTCCCATTTCTGAAAAGCAAACAGTTTCCATACTGGAGCGCAATAAAGAGTTGATTTCCAAGAGACTTTTACATCACATGTGCTCCACAGTGAGGGTGGGGGACCTGATCAGAGGAGAAACCGTGCTGCCTGCTGAAATATGGAGGAGGAAGAGATTTGATCAGACGAATGTCCGGAGAGGTCCTTTGACTGTCCCAGGCGGACACGAGCTCAGCTGTGCAAAGGGACGGGGGGTCTCAGTCCAGATCAGCAGAGCCGGGACCTTCCCCACCGCGCAGATGAGCACGGAGCCGCTGCAGTCAGACAGACAGCACCTCCTTACACGCGGGCTGGTTTCAGCTCAGGGCTGTGATTTAAATACTAGCGATAGTCAAATGCCTCCCATGTGCCTTGCGTTCCTCTGGATCAAAATCTGTTGCCTTCAGAGAGGCATTTCTTGGTTAAAAAGAAAGGCTGCCTGCCTGCCTGTAGCACTGGTCTGTCAGACGTGTGACGATGGGTCTGGTTTTCATTCCTGAATAATCCCCATTAATCACAACATCTATTTGAAACAGCTGCTGCAAAGGTCCCTGCCGTTGTGCAGTGGAAAAATTCCAAGTGCTTGTATTTTCCCTTGTAAGTCAACGCTACATGCTCAAAACATTTGTTTCGTATTAATGCTCTGCCTAACAGTCCGTCCATTTGTGTTTTGGGGGAAAATGATTTGAAGGAGCTGTCTTCAACTGGGAAGGAGTTGCAGGCCACAGTCACTAGTGGTCTGAACATGTGGAGGGCACCTGAAGGCAATGGAGTCACCGCTCTGACAGGGAGAGGTTTGGCTTGGTGCGTGCAGGAGATACGATGAAGAACTAGCAGGAGGCTTGCTGCTTGGGACTGGTTCAGAGGAAGCTTGCAGCATTTGCACAATCGATGCAGACCTCTGTTTCTGCAGAACTGAGTGAGAAGCGTAGATAAAATGGTCCATGTCTCTACTTTCTGCTACAGCTTTGGTGGAAAAAAAGCCTTCCCCATGAGATACCGTGGTACCATTGTGCCTGGCTCCTAACAGGATCAGGGGACTGGGAGTTAAAGGAAAATTAAGGTCCTGGACGTCAGCTTTTAGGTCTGGGTCCAAGCTTCCCAAAGTTGTGCATGTGGGATGGAGCTGAGGTTTGGTTCTTCACAGAATGCAAATAGATAATCATCCCAAAATTAGCAGGCACTTGGGATAAGCAGCTGTTTTCTGTGCTTTTCCCACCCCAGCCTCACCAAGACATTCTGGAAATGGCTGTAACGTGTTCCTGGGGACATCTCTAATGACTTGTCAGCCTTGTTAATAGGGCAGCAACATGTGAATCCAGTCTGTGCTCTAAACCTTTTTTTTCTTCCCAAGCATATAAAAACCAAGCCCTCCCACGCTCGTCGTGCGTGAAACAGTTCAAGTAATGCCAGCCTGAACTGTGCTTTCCATTACTGCAAAGTTATTTCAGTGCCCTGGGTAGCTTTAAGAGCCCGTAAGAGTTCAGTCAGAAATGAAAATGAAGTCTCATTAAAATACATTCACAATAGGAGGAAAAAAGACCCCAGACTGTGTTTTTTTAAGTATTTTTTTGTCCTGAATCAGCACTGATCTCTTCTAGTTAAACTTCCTTTCTCCCAACTAGCCAAGTCCAAAGACAGTTTTGATTCATTTCCAGATGAGTTTTCCGAACAATGCTTGAGGTTTCCAAGTTTGCCATTTTATCTCTAGCCCCTGCCTGCCAGCCCTTCTTTCCCCTCATTGAAATTTGCTGTCTGATTAGCACTTTTGCAGATTTCCATAACATCCCACAGTTCCTGAGCTTGAAAGCCAAAAAGCCAAACAGAAATAGCATCTCGCCGGCAGAGCGCTGTTGTTGCTTCCCGTGTGGCCAGTCCTGGGGCTGGTCCTGCTCATGCACACTGCGGCGGGTCCGAAACGCCTGCTCCTCCGATTCCCCGGGCTGCCCCTTCCAGTGCAGCTTTACACGTGCGGGAAAGTACCACACGACCCGTGCAGCCCATGCTCGTTTCAAGCTGTAAAGAGCTCCTGTATCAGCAGGACTCGCACTTTTTTTGTTTTTGGAGGAAGCCGTGTAGCCGTTGGCAGCCCCCTCACGTCTCTGCGGCCAGAGCTGCGGCCAGGGCCAGAGCTTCCCACGGGGGGGGACGGGGCAGGCTCCAAAACCCGGCGCTGAATTTAGCCTTGGGTTCATCCCCGCTGTGTGCTCACGCACATGTGACATAAACAGAGTTCCTGTTCATAGCAGGGCCATCATCAGGATTTGTCAGCAGTTGTGTAGGGTCAGCTTGGCAGTGCTCCACAGTTCACGTTGCTTTATGGGGAAAGCAGGTACTGCAGCCTGGGGATGTCTCGGTGTCAGTGTCGTCCCCTTGCCTCTTATCTCATGCTCCTGCCTTTGTCTCAGAAACTAACTCTTCTTTCTGTCTTCTGACACTTTCTCCACTCTGTTCATAATCCTCAACTTCTCCGCATCCCCATGACTTCATGTCTTTCTCTGCTTGCTGGAAGCCGTGCCTTCTTCCATTTCCAGCACCAGCAGCTCTGCTGCTGAGCTCGTTTTATGCTGCGTGCACAGAAGGAGCATTGCAGGAAGTCATTAAACGCCGGCAGAAGGCCCAAGGAGCTTCCCTGTGTTCATAAAAAAAGTTGCCCTCAGAAAATAAAGCGGGTGCACCATTGGCACAGATGGTGCATGCCCACCTACAGTCCTGCTGTAGTGTCTTATCATCAACTGCGCTGAATGCAGCCGAATCAAAATTGACATCAAACTAATTGCTTTAGCAATTATAAGGCAATTAGAATAAAAGAATCACCAAGTCTTAATTAAGAAGCAGATTGAACAGGATTTAGCAGCTCCTAGCTGAGAAAATATCAAAATCATTCGATATCTGTTTTCTTGAGTAGGATTTCAGATGGCAGGAATGCTTGTGCGGGGTGTGTGTGATGCTCAGAAAGTACATAAATGTGCAATAATTTGCACTTGCCTCATTGAAAAGAAATTGCACATGAACATTAGGGAGAATGGGATGTGCTCCAGTACTGAAAAGTTTCTTAAGAAAAATAGCTTATGTTTTACTTGCACATCAGCGTAGCAGACAGAAGTGGATCAGAAATCTGGCATTAAACCACTTAGCTGAACCGCATCACAAATAGCTGGTCCCTGTTATGTTTTTTGTTTTCATTGCAGTGTCACCATTCACTTCTCTCCTGTAAGACGAAGTTTGATGAATGTAAGGAGTTAAATGGTGTGTTTGCTTGCTGTCGCATGGGAACAGCTTGTTGACCCTGATCCTTTCTGTTTTGCTGTGATCAGGGCTCTGCTGTGGTATGAGAAGTATGAACACTAGTTCCCAGAGCCACAGGCACACACAGTGGGCTCACTTCCATGGATTTCAATGGCAAACCAGCCAGCACAAAGAGGGGTTCAACTGATACCATCATGAGAAAGCTGGGCACCCAAATATCTCTGTAGACCTGGATTTTTGTGCACATCAGCCCTATCCTTGTCCTGCTGAGTGCAGTACATTGTACAGTATGCGCTCTGTCAGATTGCAAGAAACATCCCTGTACTGGAGTATGCCAGCTTCTCCCTGAAGTTCGTGTGCAATTTCACATGTAAATTAATGCACATTTGTATTTTGCTGAGCATCGTGCATGCACGTACCCACTCAGCACAGCTACACATATGCCCCTACCTTCTGAGCAGTACCCGAGCACCCTGCCCGTGAGACAGCAAATGCTGGCACAGCCTGTTGGTAGCAATCCACAGCCCTGCAGTACTTGCTGTAGAAGTTGGATGGGTATGTTGGTGCTGACAATCACAGTTCACCCTCCCCGAAAATCGCCTGTGGCTGTTGTCGGCTGTTTTGTCCTCTTTCCCGTCTGCGCTGTCACATTGCCACAAGCCTGAACACTTCTGAGCAGCCTCAAAGAGATGCTGGTGGGCGACAGCACTGAGCACCCGCCGGGGGTTTGCAGCACCTGGCGTGGACCAGTCCTGCTTCCCAGTCCGCGGAGGCACACCAGGGTTTTCGCTTGCCTTCAGTGTCCATGTGGCCTGTCCCCACCACACCGCTGGAAGGAGTTACTGCCATCAGGTCCGGTTTGCTTACTTGGTCTTCTTTCCTACCCCCAGGAGACAGTCGGAGAGCCCTTCTTCCTGTTGATCTGTGCAATCAAACAGCAGATTAACAAAGGGTCCATCGATGCCATCACGGGAAAAGCCAGGTACACCCTCAACGAGGAGTGGCTCCTGAGGGAGAACATCGAGGCAAAGCCGAGGGTGAGTACCTACACCCCGGGGGTCTGACGGACACGTACCCTGGCAGCGTGGTTGCACAAGCGGCTGATTTGGTACCTGCGCAGGTGCGATAACCACGTAAATTATACACCTGCGCAGGCACCTTGCCACTGCTTAAGCACACGACTACAGAACAAGGCTTGTAATGACTGTTTTCATGTCCGTCCCTTGGTGGGTCACCTAAGTACCTCAGATTAGGGACGGAGGGAGGTAAGAAAATTTGGTTTGCCATATTCAGAGAGTTAAAGCAACAGGTTTACCGTTCCTGGCAAAAGAGCATCTTTACTAGCTGTGGGAAGGTGCTGGCTGCAAACCTGGGTCCCGGGGTGAGGGCTTTGCCCAAGCTGTTACAGGACTGGTGCTGAAAAGCGGTTCTGCAAAATGGCTCCTGTGGGAACAGGGCAGACGAGGGCTGTGCGTGTGAAGGGCTCGGTTCCCTCCAGTGTCTGACAGAGAATTCAGCAGACGCCTTTCCAGAGCCTGGGTCAAATCCTGCTTTCAATTACCTGGCATAAATCTGGAGCAGCTTCACTGAAGTCAGTGGGTTACCCCAGATGTGCATCACCGTAACTCAGAGCGGGTTCAAGCTCCACATCCTCTGCAGATTCCTGTTACCAATTGACCTGTAAATTTACAGTGCAGACCAAGAGGGGTTAGCAGCAGGGCGCAAAGTATTAGCTTTCTTGGCAGAAATGGTAACTTCATAAGTCTGAGCAGGGGAAGTGTGGCTGCTTCCTACTTTGTTTGCAAGAAGAGAAACAAAAGTGAACAGGGTATGTTGGAGGAAGGAGAGCAATGCAGGTTAGTGCTAGCTCACCGGCAATCCCTGACGTTGCTGGTAACTGAACCTCTGCTTTAAAAAACACCTGCACAGTATACAGTGTGAAAAAACATCTTCATTTAATGCTATGGAAAAAAATTGGACTTCATCTGTGCATTCACATTGTTCTCATAGTCAAGGATGCTGACTCTGTATCCTGATACTTAAAAGCAGTGTTTGCAAAGGAACCTCTAGGCTGTGAAAATCCCAGCCGTAAATCTCATGCATACCAGGTGTCCGTCTAAGAGGCAGCTGTGCCTATGCACAAGTACTGCTCTGGGTACCTGCAGCTGCCTGGGCTTGCCAGTCAGGCAGTGAGGTGGCTTCAGCGTTGCATCCACCACTAAATGAAGGTGCAGCGTTGCCCTCAGGTTTGGGCACACCAAGGGGCAGAGGACTTAAGCAGAGGCAGAGCTGAGGCTGTCCCAGGGCAAAGCCCCCAGGCAGGAGGAAGATGCCATGCTTGTAGCGTTTGGGTCTGCACAGCTTGCAAGAGGCACTTGGACTCTGCCTCTCCTCGCTTGACTGGCGTGGCAGCAGCTCCCAAAAGAGGAGAGGAGTTTTTTTATAGGGAAAGTCACTCTCATTGCCCTGCAGCTTTCTGCTGCAACTGTCGCAGTATCTGGGCATCCCTGATGTCCAAGCTGGTGTTTGTGGCAGCCTGCAGCTCCTCGCAGCTGCTTGTCCTGCTGTTCAGTACGTTCTCGAGCAGGTTATTGGGTGGTGCTCATGGTGGACTCCAGTGTTGCAGCGGACCCAGCCTGCGGCATGCTTAAAGCTTGTTTAAACAAAGGAGCTCGGCCCATTGCGTCAGGGAGAGGCTGAGCAATGAGCCTTGGCGGTCCCATTCGTCACCGGTCGGAGCCAAGAAGCTGAGGACATGACTGGTTATGGGGGCTGACCTTTCCTCCTGCCCCCAAGGTGGTCTCTGCGTGTCAGGGCTAAGGCCCATTAGCAAGACAGCCGTGAAAGGAGGTTGCAGTGTTGCTCCCTGTGCCTTCCTGGCTCCATCAACAAACAGGGGCCTTCAGCCTCCGAGGGCTATAAATCAGCGCCCTTCACTAGTGCTAAAGCTTAGATAACTGCATTTGTTCAGCCTGATTTCCAGCAGCACGGGGCCCAGAGCGCACCAGCGAGAGCTGTGCGGGTGCAGCAGCTTCCATGCATCCTTGGGAGCCAGCAGAGCTGGGCACGTCACCCCTAACCCAGCCTCTGCCTGCAGAACCTCAACGTCTCCTTCCAAGGCTGCGGGATGGACTCCCTGAGCGTCAGGGCCATGGACACAGACACACTCAGCCAAGTGAAGGAGAAGATTCTGGAGGCCTTCTGCAAGAATGTCCCCTACTCCCAGTGGCCAAGGGTGGAAGACGTCGACCTCGGTAAGGACCGGATGCATTGGACCAGCCAGTCCTTAAAACCAGATGAAGCACCTGATGTTGCACGGTGGCTCTTGGTGTCTGTCAGAGGGCAATGGGTGAAGCAGCACTAACGAGAGGGCAGACGTCAAGGCAGCCTTTTCCTGAGGATGGTCTTCAGGAATGAGTGATGGGACCAGATCCTAGTGGGCAGGAGGGAGCCACGTAACTGGAAAGCAGCTTTAGGAAAGCCCAGTTTGAGCAGAGGGGTGCTTGGACTTGCACCCTTTAAAGCCTATAGTCTTAACCCCAGAACAGGCACCCTCTAAAACAGCCCTGAGCTTGCACATGCCTTGTTAATACACATCTCTCCATAAGCAGCTATAATTGAGCCCATGGACTCCTGTCCTGCCATTAGATTCAGATCTGTCATTTATCTACCCAGTGGCCAACTTCTTATCCCAAAATTTAAGAAGGCTCCAAGCCCAATGCTGGCAAGAGAAACCCATGCTGTCTGTGGTGCCTCCATGCCACGCAGCGGGCTGTGGAGACGCACCCTGGCTGGCAGCAGTCACAAGGCATGACATTCAATGCAGTCAGTGCCAGAGGGAGTCTCCATAGAAGAACGCCCTGGGCTGGAGCAGTGACGGGGCCTCTCTGAGCTGGCGCACATGGCGTGTCCCCAGTCACAGCTCTGCCCTGCGGGGAGCTGCCACCAACCTTCGGTGGCCACATGCAGTCCATGCGGCATCTCCCCTGCTTGGTGCTCCACAAGGCAGGTCCCACACAGCCCTCAGGCGAGAGAGGAGAGGGGAAGGGGGAGATGTCCTCCCTGTCTCTCCGAGCGGAGCCTTTGTCACTTCGCCCAGCTCCATCCAGGTTTGCTCTAGTCTGGAAATCCCCACTCCAGGAGCTAACCCTGGAGGCCATTGCTACACATCTGGTCTGGTTTCACAGAGCCCTGGAGGCCGTGGCAGCGGGGCTGTGCAGCCCCCGAGCACTGCGTGGCTGGTCCCCGGAGCCCCAGGCCCTGCTGCACGTGCCTCCTTCGGGCTGGTGTCTCACTTCTCCCTTCTCTGTGTTCAGAGTGGTTCGCCACCAGCACCGACAGCTACATCCTCCGGGACCTTGATGACACCTCGGTGGTGGAGGACGGCAGGAAGAAACTCAACACATTAGCACATTACAAGGTAAACCTGCCAGCGCTGCAGGAAAGCTTTGCTTCCTCGGAGCCTGCCCGGCCTCAGAGGCAAGCTGCGGTTCCCCCTCCAAAAACAGGATCATCAGGAACAAGCAGGGAGGTTGCCATAGCTCCATGAGAGCTTCCGGGGAATAGACATCTGCCCTGGCGAGAAGCTTGTTAATATTGCAACACACTGAAACTAATTAAACACTCTTCATGCAAAACAAGTTATTACTGACAACAGAAGGAGGAGGGAAAAAAGCTCCTATTCCCAACGGCCACCAGCTTGGCTGATTAGTATCACCCTGCTCTTGATCCATGCTCCTGCTGAAAATCCCTGGCACAGTTGTCGCTGCCTGCCCTGAGAGCAGGGGCTAGGGATGCCATCGAGGAGCGGAGGCCAAAAATGTGGGGAAATGTGGTGAATCAAATTGTTTTCTTGACCGTTTTTCCTTTTAAAATTAAATGAAACCAGAAATTCTTATATGATTTCCATACTCCCTGGTATGCCTGAGAGCATAATCCTCACTGGTCTGTAACAGTGCATGGAAAATCAAAAACGGAGCTGAATACTTATTAATATTATTATTTGGGTAACAGCCATGCTGCGGAGCCCCACTGCTGGCACGGTGCCCCGCTGCGCTGAGAGCCGGAGCCACAGCACAGAGAGGCAGTACCAACCCCGCGGGTCCAGGCTGCGGCTGGGCTCCTTCCCTTCTGGGGAAGGGCAAAACAGCATCTGCACAGCCTAACACTTTCCTCTTTGAATTACCTGGTGTCAACATCCAAAAATATATCTATCTTGGATGCATATATTTGCTTGTTTTTCATCGGATTTGAGAACCTCACTATCTTGTATTTGCATTTAAAAAACCCTTTCCATGTAGGGCAGTGCTGTTACTGCCAGTTTCCAAGCCGGGGAGCAGGGGCCGGGCAGGCGCAGAGGACGCTTGTGGCAGAGCAGCGACTGCACCAGCGTCCCCCAGCTCCCGGGATCTCCCCGGGGCCGTCCCCAGCTCCGTGGGACGCACCATTAAGGCCCCTGTCATTGACGTCTGCTCTTCCCTTCCTCCACAGATCCCCGAAGGGGCATCACTGGCCATGAGTTTGTCGGACAAGAAGGACACCACGCTGAGCAGAGGTAATGTCTCACTTCTCTTCCTCTGTTGCTGGTGACCGGGCAGAAACACTTGTGTTTTTAGAGGGGTGTCTCTAGCCAGGGATGCTGAGAGCGGGCTGCCAGCCCCCTTGCCTGGACATTGGGCTGTGGTGTTAGCCCGTGCAGGGCTGGCTCTGGTGTTACCAGCACTCATAGAGTACCCTTTCGTAGTGGCTCACTGGGCAGAGCTGAGCATTGGTTGGGCCACCTTTGTGCCAGGGCAGACACCGAGCGTGGTCTGGGACTGCCACCACCAAGTGAGCTGGCCAGCTGGCAGCCCCGGACGTGCTCAGGAAGCCCTCCGGGTCCTGCAGGGTCTCCACTGCTCTCCTGCAAACCCCCTTTGCCCATGTTGTGGCGTACGTTTGGGGCAGAGATAGCCGTGGAGCTGCAGGAGATGTACCTCCCTCCTTTCCACGGGGTTCAGCCTTGCTACAGCTGAGCGATGTGCCTGTGCTCCCCGCGGGGAATGCAGGTCTGAGTCCTGCCATGCAGGCAGTGGTAATGCAACTGTCCCAGGTGGGACCGATGGCGAGACAGACAGGTGGAGTGGAGACACTTAGAGCTTTAATGACGGCCGTGCGTGGTGGCATTGCCTGAACTGCAGCCAGCACCCAGCGGGGAAGAGGGGTACGGGGAGCTGGGAGCAGGGCTTCTGCAGGGCGCGGGCAGAGCAGGCACACTGGCCCACAGGCGGCCGAGATTGTAACGGCCTCGGCACAAGGACACCCATGTCAGCGCTGCTGAATAGCCCTGTCCGTCACTGCCCATCCCTGCACGGCTGCTGCTGGGCTGTGCGCTGCCCCTTCCCCTTCGCAGCAAATGCCCCCCACCAGGCGTGGGCAGGGGAGCTCCCGCCGGGCTGCGGGGACGGGCAGCAGGTCGAAGCTGCAGTGGCCACTGGAGGGGTCACAGATCCCCGAGAGTCTGGGAGTCATCCTGGAGAGTGGGCAGTTTCCACACCCCTTCTAACTTTAAGGCTTGTCTATGTCACTTGTGAAAGTGGGGTTTTGCGCCCACTTTTCCTTCTGTAGGAGAAATGAAGAAGGTCTGGGAAGTACATATTTCTGATATACACATTGCGGGAGATGCAAGTATCATGCTTGTGGTTTTGCTTTAAAAATGTGTTATCCAGTATCCTCCTCTCTCTCCACTTGCTGGGGTGCTGCGTGCTTTCCCAGGCCTTAAGATAGAGGTGTTTGCACCTTTCATCTCACATCCTCATCAGGGGCTTGCATTCAATCTGTGCTAACAGTGAAAAAAAGGAAGGATCTGAAACCACTTGATTGGAAAAGCCCTTTCCCTCCCAGTTACACATGTTCAGTTTCTTGCCAGCATATTTCTAGGTTTCAGGCCGTGCAGAGAGTCAAAACAGACCAAGGGAGACAAAAATTCACATTGAACAAGGAGTTTCAAACCCCGTCTCCAGGCCGCCTGCACCGAGCCTGTCTCTGCAGCAGGAGTCCTTTCGCCTGCTGGAGCAAGGAGCTGCTCGGGGCTCAGCTGCCCCGATGACAATGCTGGGAGATGGCGCGGGGCGCGCAGGGCTGCGGGGCATTGCGGGGCACAGCGGGGCATTACAGGGCATCACAAAGTGTCACGATGCAGAAGTGCCCCTGTGCTGATCCTGCTCTTGTGCCCTCTTGGGTCCCTCTTAAAAGACCCCTTGGGAGACCTCAAGTCCTCCTTAAAGTACTTCCCGAGGTACTTGCCACATGCCCCAGAAGGCAATAAACAACCCCAAAACAAAGAAAAACACTGAGGTCACTTGGGGTGGGAACACCAGCTCCATGTTGGGGTTCTTGGGGAAAGCGAAATGCCTCCTGATGTGGAGGGCGTCTGTGGAGGTGGGTTTTGGTTTGGGTCCCCCAACTGAGCCACTGTGTCTCTCTCTCTCTTCTTCACAGTGAAGGATTTGGACACTGAGAAGTACTTCCACTTGGTAAGTATCCCTCCTGGCTGCGGAGGCTGGTGGCTGCGTGGCCAGGGACCGCTTTCCTCTCCTGCCCTCCCCGGGGAGCGCTGCTGGGGAGCAGAGCCATCGCTCCAGGACACCCGCTCTGCAGCGCGGCACCGGCACACCAGGGGACAGGTCGCAGCGGTGGCTCTGCTCCCCCAGACCCCTCCTGCTGCCGTGACAGCAAGGACGCTGGCGGAGTGTGGGTGGGCAGCATGGCCCAGCCCAGGGGGCCCAGCGGGGTGCTGGAGGAAGGGCTCCTTGCAGCAGTGGAGGGGTGCCCATCTAATCTCCTGCGTATTTCAACATATTTCACCTTGATGATGGCTGCCTGCTAGCAGACAACAGAAGCTGTTGCTTTTGTCCCTGCAAACAGGTGCCGAACAGGCCATTTTGTCTCCGGCAGCAGCCGGTCCCTGCCTCGGTGGGGCAGGCAGGTCCTGGGCTGTGGTGAACCCTCAGCCAGGCAGGGGGGCCAGGTTGTCCTCTGCTGCCAGGCTGGCTGTCGGGGAGACGTCCCCCCCAGAACACAGCAGCCTGGAAAGCACTGGGACCAAAGAGGTGACCAGTCAGGCTGTGTGCATGCAGCGATCCTTCGTCTCTCCTGCACTTAAGTCTATGGGTCCTGTTTTTTCAGTGTGTGTGATGAAAGAAGAGAAAATCTTCTCAGCCTTGCTGATATTAACTTAATTCATCTCTGTGGGCTGGAACGTCAGATGTGATGAACAAGCTGGATCAGGGCTCATTAGTTTTTTTCAGAGGGGCTCAAAGAGGCGCAGAAAGGTTATCTGTAGACAAGCTTTAGTACTAGGGGACATCATAAAAAATTACCAGGATGGCAAAGTAATTGTTGTGCCTGATCTAGCTGTCAGCAGCCACAGAGAGTTCAGGAACGCAGTCAGAGCGGTAGCATCCCGCACAGCCTTGGTCAAGTCACCTACCGGGAGCTCCTGGCTCACTGCCTGCTTCCCAGGGCTGGGGAGATTTATTAGTTCCTGCTTGTGCGCCACGCTGGAAGTATGAAGTGCTAAATGTTGCTAAAAGCTGTTATGAAAAAAAAGTGTTATGGACATCAACAATATTTTATAGCCTGATTTATTTTTTTTTCTGCTAAAATTTCCATGCTCAGAGTACAAACACATAATGCATGCATGTACGTGCACACACACACACATACTCGCAGAGCAAGGCGGGAGAAGGGACGGGAAACCAAATGTGCACATATGAAACAATGCCAAGATGGACTTAAATGGCTTGCTAGGTCATTACAGAGCAGTAATTAACTGACCTGACCAGTGGATTATTTTTGTTTTTAAAAAGGCCAGGGTAGGAATATTGGCTGATCGTTCTTGCACTTTTTCCAAATCTAAGAAAAGCTGGTTTCTGTGGAAGCCTTGTGCATTGCTTCTGGGAGCCTAAACTGCAGCCACACAGGAGTACTGCACAGAGACCAGGAAGGCGAGCAGACTAACATGCAAAGTGAGATTGATTGTTTCATTTTCTTTGTCTAGCTTGAGAGAGGCAATAAAGAGCACAAGAGAAACAAATGTCAGAAAAACTGAGTATTATTAATCACTTTTTTAAAGCCTTATAAGGGTGTATTTATAACACAGTAACTGCTTTTTAATTGAATTTTATATGCAGTTGAAATTCTATACTTAAAGGAAAATTCAGTGTGACACTTCCAGAGAGGAGCGCTCTGAACATGTGTTTTATATCGGACCAGGTTCTCCCAACCGATGAATCAGTTGAACATAAGAAGTCCCACAGACAGAGCCATAGGAAGAAAGTCCTACCAGAGATCTACTTGACCAGGCTGCTCTCCACAAAGGTAGGAGATGGGACGCCCTCGTTCGCAGCAGGTGGGATTGTTGTTTGTGGTCTGTAGCAAGAAGCCTGCTCTAGGGACGAGTGCTGCGGGGCTGGTTGCTCTTGAGACACGGTGGGACTGTTCTGTCCTGGATGGCTGGAGCGTGTTTAGCAAGGCTGCTGGGCACCACTGGCTCCTTGGGTTCCCTCCAGCTTTCCAGCTCGCCCTCTGAGCAGCAGTGCTGCTGCGTGACGCCCCACACGATCTCCCCGGGCTGGTCTGGGGTCTGTGCACATGAAGGGGATGCTGACTGCCTCAGGGCTCCTGATGCACAGTTTAGATCTGAACCCGTCTCCCCAGTGAGAGATCCTGCTGGCAAAGGAGATGGAGGTGCTCAGCTCTGGGAGCAGGGGGAATGTCTGTGCGATCTTAATTCAGATTTGAACTTCCCCACTCTCTGCGAGTGCTCAGCTCCAGCAGTTGGGCTCCCAGCCCATCTTTAATCCCAGCATGATGCCTCACTGGAGCAGAGATCACAAGAATGGCCAGCAGTTTCTAGTCTTCTTTGTGTTTACTGTGCAGAACAATCACAGATGTGAGATCCTAGCAGTAAGAAAGAAAATCTCGATGCCAAAAGAAATTAAACCCAAATGCAAGCTAATTATACCGCTATGCACAAACAAACCTTTCCCTCCCTGCTTCAGCATCCCCTTTCTCTTCTGATTTATCCGACTGGCAGCAAAGGATTTCCCCTTGTGCGCAGCCGTCGCAGCCCCTCATGCTGTTTTCCTGGGCTCGGGTGCTGCTGCTTTCCCCAGTCACCGTCGTGTGCGCTTGTCCCGCAGGGCACGCTGCAGAAGTTCCTGGACGACTTGTTCAAAGCCATTCTCAGTATCCGAGATGATAAACCACCTGTGGCTGTGAAGTATTTCTTTGACTTCCTAGAGGAGCAAGCAGAGAAAAGAGGGATCACAGACCCTGACACTATGCACATCTGGAAGACCAACAGGTTTGGAAGAGGAAATCTCTTCTTTCTTTCCTTCCTTCCATCTCTCAGGAGCAGCAGCTGCAAAGCCTTGGTGTCCTGGACTAATCATGAGGTTGCTAAAAGTAGAAGAGGGACTTGGAAAACAGGAGGGGTGGTGGAGGGGGCAGTGGAGGATGAGGCCAAACACAGGCTTGAAGAGCTTTGAACAAACACAGAGCTCAGGAGAACGGCAAGCTGGAAGAGGAGGCATAGGCAGATAAAGGGCAGAACAAACTGGCACGCTAATACAAATAATTAAAGGAGAAATAGAAGAGGGATGGGACAACTGGAGACAGCAATGGTGTTAGCTCCAAGCACTGGAGATCTGAGACAGAGTCCAAAATCATGTCAGGTCTTAAAACATCATGGAGATTTTAAAAACAGCATATTTGGCTCCTTTTCATTTGCTTTCTGGCTTTTCAGCCCTTGGGGGCCCTTTTCTCGACTTATCTCTGTAACCAAGCTGAGGCTCCAGGGTATTCACAGGACTCCAGGAGCTGGTGCTGTGACAGTAGCGTGCTGGCAGGCACTGCAGCACAGGGGACCAGCCGGGAGCAGTGCTGAGGGATGTGATGAGCAGCAGGAACGAGGTGGAGTGAAGGGGGGAAATAGAGCAGGGGAGAAACCAGGAGATTTAACCGGGGAGAGCAGGGAGCTTGGAGGGAGCATTGAGGAGAGGCTCAGTGCTTCTGAGGCTGCAGGGACAGTAACTGTTTCCAGCCCAATGTGTGAAAATTAAAAACAAATTTGGCTAGGATAGCAGGCATGCAGATACAACCACTGAGCTACAGATTTGCCTACCCTTCATTACCTTTAATTGCCAGTAGAGCAAAGACTTATAGCGGCTTTCACTCAGCTGCTCAGGAGGGATGGTAGGAAGGGCGAGCGATATACTGAAACTGTGGTGTGGCCAAATGAGCAGTGAAATAACTGGAGGAGAAAATGATGAGAGAGCAGAAAAAAAGACTCATGAAATGCATTTCACGGGGCCAGGCTTACCATCAGAACCAGATGATGGTTACTGTTGGGGAAGAAGGAAAAGGAGCTGACACCATTGCTACAAAAATCAGTGGGGAAGCCTGATTCGACAGCCCCATGCAGGCAAACCTGCCCATGGCTCTCCTGGACCACAGCTGGCTCAGGGAGCTGCTGAAGGAGCAAGGGTATGCGCTTGCCTAGACAAGGCTGTACATGAAGTCTCCTGTCCGTGCCGCATGCTTCAGCCTGAAGAAACGTCTCTTCAGGGCGAAGACGTGTGCCTGCCCCTCTAGCTAGGCAGAGGGCCGTACACTACCAGGATGCGATTAAATAGCAAAACCTGGCTCCTCATTTTTTTCTCTCTACTATTCACTTTCTATCGTCATCTTTCCTTCATTTCTTCCCCTCTCCCTCTGGAGTACAAAAATTCACCCAGTGTGTGTTCCTGGCTTGTTTCCCTTGCAGCTTACCTCTGAGGTTTTGGGTCAACATCCTGAAGAACCCCCAGTTCGTCTTCGACATTGACAAGACAGACCACATCGACGCCTGTCTCTCTGTGATAGCCCAGGCCTTCATTGACGCTTGCTCCCTGTCTGACCTGCAGCTGGGCAAGGTACCGTCCAGAGAGGACATCTCACTCCTGCTCGGGCAGTCATAGACACAGACCAGTGTGGGTGGGAAGGGACTGCCAGAGGTCACCCAGTCCAACCTCCCCAGCAGTGGGGCTGGCTGGGAGCCACTTGCTCAGGTTCATGCAGTTGAGTTTTGGCTGACTCCAAGGATGAGTTCTCTCCCTCCCTCCCCCGCCACCTTGTTCAGGCTTGAGCTTTAAATTTGCATTCCCTCTGTCACAAACAACGGTCAGGGAGTGGGAACAGACGGGCACAGGCAGGATGGACAAAGGGCAAGGCCCCAGCCCAGAAGGCTCAGAGGATGGAGGGAGACCCAGCCACTGACTTGTGTGCTCGGTGTTACCCAGTGGCTGTATGAGTTGTCCTGCGCTCGCAGGAGAGCACCCAGCTTACTCAGCTCAGCGTCTGTAACGCTTTCTGACAGGGCTGAGCTGGTGCGTGAGCAGAGGAATACTCTCTCTTGTTGGCTTGGGCAGGGGTCTAACATACCAAGGTGAGCACAGGTGGGTGTCAGCTCTGCTCTGGGCACAGGCAGACTTGGCACGGGAGCTCAGCTCCCTCAGTCAGGGCTGGTTTAGGGGACAGCATTGGCATAACAATCCCGCAGCAGCAGTTGAGGGACGATATAAACTCCCAGTGGCAGGATGGAAAATTATGTAGCTTCAGGTGAAGCTTTAAGTGGTTTCTGTCAGTGGTTTCTGCACAGCCTCTCACCTGGGAGGGCTGTGAGAAGCTCAGGAGGCAAGCTGAGCCTTCGTGACTATGGGCTGCGCTTGCCCAAGCAGCACAGACCCAGCCTGGCTCACGTGGAGGTGTGGGGACTGCCCGGAGCCATCCTGTTGACACCATCCATCAGCACCTGGGAAGCACTTGGCGGGTGCTGCCGCAGCCCTGCTGGCAAAGCAGTCGGTGCTCCCCTCCTGTGGCAGCGTCTCCGTCACACGCTGGCCACCTCTGGCATGCGGTCGGAGCCCGGCGGACTCAGCACACCCACCTAGGAAGCTACGCCTGCTCCGAGCAAACGCGAGGCTGCACGGGCCATGCCTCCTCTCCCGCCATTGGGCTCCCACGCACCATCCTGCGGGGCTGGCAGGCAGCGAGACGTCCAGCACGCCTGTTTTCTGTTCTCCCGCTGGCTTGGCTGAGTGCGGTGTTGACATTTGAAACTTCCCGACATAAATAAGTTTTATTAAGAAATGCTGTAACTCATCCCCCGCCGCCCCCCCACCCCAGGGGCTGGCAGCAGCACAGTGTGTGACGTAGAGGGGACCCTACAGAGAGAGGGGTGGGGGGCGGGCGCTGCTCAGTGCATCCCCCAGACTGAGAGCAACAGGAAGCCTTCACTGGGAGAGGTTAATACTGGAGGAAGATCTAATGAGCGCTTGATTTTTTGTTTGTTTGGGTTTTGGACTTCTTTTTGCATGTGTTACAAAACATCTACAATTTGTCCTTGTCAAGCTGTGGATGAGGGGAAGAGGGGTCAGCTGGAGTCAGACAGCAGATGGAAACATTTTTCAGGAATACAATAGCATAAGTGAAGGAATTGTTGAGTAATGTGGGAAGAATAAATCCTCAGCATAAAAATCAGCTTGCATATACATGCAGTATATCGCTGAACATTTTCCAGGTTGGATTCTTCCCCTGGTTTCAGCATTTTGCTCTTGATACTGCAAATGTGAGAGCAGACTCAGACTCCATACATCTACAGTGCGCAAGCAGTTAATAAACCAGTACCCATCTCTTCATAACACAGACAAATCAGACACAAATTAAAAAATAACTTTAAAAAAGAGGCAGCATGGGTTTCTTTTGTGTTTCCAAGAGAAAAAAAAATGTTGTGAGCAGGCTCTGTAACTTGGCTATATTCCTATAATGCCTTGTCATTGGGTTTGAAAATAAACTGCTGTGGGATCTGGTGCCACAGCTTGGTGCCCATTTCCCATTTCCCCTGCAGCATTAGCCACGCTACATATTGCAGCAGCAGATTGCAGTTACCCCGGGCTTCCTTATTTACTGCCCGATACAGCTGAAGATGCTGCCTCCATGGCTAGAGCCCTGCCGTGCTTGTCTCCTCTGAAGATCCTCCCTCCCCTCTCCACCTGTTAGAGCATCAGGCAGCAGTCCCTCACTCCAGCGTCGGGGCGGCAGGACACGTCGGTTTTACTCCCCTCTGTGTCCCCGAGCCTGGGGCTGGTTCCCTTCGGGATGCAACGCTAGGCCAGTCAGCCAAGTTCATTCCCAGGGTAATGATATCAGCGGGGCAGGATTGCCTTGAGGTTAAAATCATTCATGCTTGTGTTTGCAAGGAGTGCAGGCGGGGTTATGCCTTCACTGGTACAACCCGATTGTGTGGCTGGGAGGTTAAGACTGCTTTGTCCAAGCTGACATTAATCAAGAGAACTCAGTATTTTCTGTTAATTACTTTATATGCACTCAATATAGGCCGGGCAGGCTGGGTTAGCCAATGCAAAATAAATCAAAGCTACATGAAAAATCCAAGAGCAACATTTCAACTGACAAAGTTCAGCTTGTAAGACAGCTTTGTTCTTCAGTTTAAATCAAGCTGGCTGCTCAAGAGACATGAGTAAATGCATGCGGAAACCCTTCCCTTGTTACCAATTTCCACACGCAGAGCCACAGAGCACAAGTGTTTTATCTAGCACAGTTGTGCTACACTCATCTGCAGAGCATCACCTGGCAGCAAGCCACCTCGCCTGACCCTGTGCATGCTTTTTAGCCTGCCCTTGCTGCAAATAATTAAAACACATTCACATAGACCACCTTCACTGGCATTGTAGCTAACAAACGCTTAGCTCATGCTAGGAAGAAGGGCAGAGGGATGGTGCTGTGGCTCCGCAGGCGGGTGGTACCTGTCGGCAGCACCTTGATGTGTTTGAGCAAGTGCCTCTGTCATTAGCTGGTTTGTGCCTCCGTGCCGTCCCACCACACTCCCATCTGTGTAAAGCCAGGACCAAAGACATAGCTGCTTCCTGAACCCAGCTGTAGCTGAAGTCGCTGTCTGATGGCTAGCGCTTTGGTCAGACAAACAGGATAAAAAGTTTTCAGCCAGGAACAATACAGTGTCTGATTTCGGTATCTTGCCCTAGGACTCTCCGACCAATAAACTACTGTACGCCAAGGAGATCCCCGAGTATAGGAAGATAGTGCAGCGATACTACAAGCAAATCCACGACATGCCCCCGCTCAGCGAGCAGGAAATGAACGCCCACCTCGCGGAGGAGTCACGGGTAAGGCACATGGGGCTGCAGCGGGTGGGGGGGCTCGGCTGGCGCGTGCCCCTGTGCCGGGGATGGAGTCGGGTCTGCAGGCTCGGTGCCCTGCCAGAACAAGGAGCACCAAGCCTGCTCTGCTCTGGCTGACAGCAGGAGTCTGGGAGCGTCAGGGAACGCAGATAGGCTGCAATCAGCTACTGCTTAGATGCTGGAAGGAGCAAACAAGAAAGGATATTTTGCCTCAAACTTCCACGCACAAACTTCATCTGACCTAATTCCAAGCATCTTCAATTACTGCCGGAGCTGCAGTAAACACCCACGAGTTAGCTTGAACCTAACTAGCTTTGGCACCACTGGGAGTTGAAAGCAAAATTCAGTGCCAAAGAGCCAGGAAGTTTGGAAAAGGATCCGCGCAGTCCCGCAGCCCCCCGGCCAGCTGGCCCCTGGGCACCAACTGCCAGGGCCGGCCCCGAGTCCCAGGCAGCCTGCTGGCAGCTGGCCCTGGCAGCTGGCCCGGGTGCGGGATGCCGGCCCTGGTACCAGCTACAGGAGCTGGCAGCCACACTCCGGATCCGAGTCCTGCCAGCGATGCGCCACAGCTTCCTCAAAATCAAACCATCTCCTCACGGCATTTTAACTTCAGCCACCGAGCGGGTTTTTTCCATCAGCGTTCCTTGGCCCAGCTCTTGTGCTGCCCCATCCTTTGAAATGGCTTTGAGCATGGGGGGGTAAACAGTGCTATCGAGCGTGGGCATTTCAGGCTGGCTTTGAAAAGACTGAGACCGTTTCTGATGTAAGCAAATGCACCTTCCTTAAAGGACTAAGTCAAAAGTCTGGCTGCATCAATGCAACAGTGACAAAAATACCCAGGCAAAACCTTCTTTTAATCTAGTTAATGCCTGCTGATTGGGCTTGAACTTGCTTGCTGCATCATGTTAATATTCCTCCCCTCTTTGTTCTGTCTTTTATAAAGAAATACCGGAACGAATTCAACACCAACGTCGCCATGGCTGAGATATACAAATACGCCAAGAGATACCGCTCCCAGGTAAGCGGGTTCAGCTGCACTCAGGCCCCAGCATACCTGTGAAGGGAATAACAAGCAGTATGTTGTAACCAAACAGACACCTGCATCCAGTCCCACAGAAAAGGGATTATCGTTTTTTGCATAATCCCACACACATATGTAATAGATGCACACACAGATGCACCTGCTCTCCTGTCCCTTGGCTGACGACTTCTTGGAAGAGAAGGCCAGCTATTTCTTGCTGATTTTAATAGCATTTGGCTGGGCTGGACTGAAGCAGGGCTGCCCAATGTGTAGACCCACAGATGCTTTCAGGAGGGCAGAGCACACTGATACAGTCCACACACAAAATAACTTGCCACCCGCCACCCCTGGCTGAGGCACCGGCCCTGGCTGGCTCCCGACCCCCTGCACCCCCACGCTGCGGGCTAGCTCTGTGCCAGAGCTTTATTATTACAACGGCTTTTGGTTGCATCCCCCTCCTCTCCCACCCCCAGCCCAGGGACTCAGCTGTGCCCTGGAGCAGCCGGAGGGTGCTGGGGTGTGTGAGCACAGGGGCTGTGGGGCAGGGTGGGCTCTCCCCGTCAGAGGTCCAGCTGGGATTTGGGCTCAACAGGGCTGGCGGGGGGAGCTGGGCTGGCAGGTGGGCACGCCTGCCCGTGCTGCCTCAGCCACCCACCTGCCTGCGTCTCCTGCAGATCGTGGCCGCCCTGGATGCCAATCCCACGACAAAGCGCACCCAACTCCAGCATAAGTTTGAGCAAGTGATTGCGCTCATGGAGGATAACATCTACGAGTGCTGCAGCGAAGCCTAGGCTGACTGCAGCCCTGAAGTGACCTTCTCTGCAGCGCAGTGCCGTAGGGAACCTGCCTTCAGCCGCAGATACACCGTGGATCCACTGTGGATCGCCTCCACCAGGGTGGGCCTGGCCCACGGCTGAAGGGCTCCTTCACCTAACAAGAAGCCACGAGACACCTTTCCGAGCAGCTCAAAAACCCTCTGGTCTGCACTGTGGCACCCATAATTTATTTGCTGCCATCCAGAAATGGAGATGTGACACTTGTGGCAAGCTCAGTTCACCACTTCCCTCTGATCAGCGCCCAAGCTGTCAGTGGCTCCCTGCATCCCTGTTTGTGGTTCCTCAGGACGAGAGACGGGGCTGCAGGAGCTGTAACAATAGACACAAAGCAGAAGGGTAGCCTCAGGGAGTAACGAGCGGAGACGGCAAAGGCCATCAGAGCAATGCCTGAGCTCCCTTCCACACCATCCCTCTGACATCTTTGTTTTTCCAACACCAGGGACTCTATCAACTGTTCACTATCTGCTGCATTCTGTGTATTTTTGTGCCTTTTAATTTTTGTACTGTATGTGTAAACATAACCACTCCTCCATCTGAGACTTGGGCAACACAGGGAACTCGGGGCTGAGACAAAGCAGTTGCTTCCCAAGTAGTTAAGGCATGGTGAAAGCACTTTATCCCCTAGCAGAGACAGCTGTTTCGGAGCCAGAGGGAGCATGTTATGTGTTCGTGTGGGAAGGGCTGCTCCCCCTTCCCCAGGTTCCCAGATCTACGTGCAGAGTGAGCTGGAGTTGCAGTGGGTAGGCAAATACCCCTAACGACCCACCCTTCGGCCAGCTGCTCACAGGCACGGCTTCTGCCTGGAAGCAGACACCAGATGTAGTGATGAGGGGAAGGACTTCTGCCTCGCACTCCGGTCTCCCTGCCATGCTGGCTGCACGTACACCTTTGGCACTGTCCCAGCTCAGCCCCGATAACACCGCGCATGCCAACAGGGGTTAGCTCCTGCTGACAGCCCTCTGACAGAGCGGGTTTGAGCCACGTGCAGGGCAAAACACCAGGTAGCATCTTCCTTCTCTCTGCCCCACGTGCTCCAGCATCTCCCCGCGATCATCACCGAAAACAAGGTCAGTGCTAGAGGTGTCTTCCTAAAGCAGCTTGTTCTGCTTGCTTCGGACCCAGCCCACAATGGTTGTCGCCTGAGAGCAACCAAGAGAGTGCAGTTTTGCTGCGTATCCAGTCTTTTTTTTGGCCCATAAAGGCAAAGGGACTGGACCCCATCCCCCTGGCAGCACAATGCTCTCACTCACGCAGGTCAGCGGAGCAGCTCCAGCACCCCAAGCTGCAAACAAAGGCAGAACATGTCCTGCACCTCCTTACACTGGGGTCAGTGAGCAGGGTCCTACTGCGCAGACCTAGAAAATTCACTGACATCCCACGGCATCCGAGCTGGGGCAAACCCCCCATCCCAGCTTGGTGGCCTATTCTCCTTTCTGCTGGCCACTTGGTCCTTTCTGCAGCCAGGGGAGCAGTGACCACTCCGGTCTTCCCCAGTGTCACACAGGCCCCTCTGTAGAGGCTGGACCGCAGCTAACGCCACGTGCTTGAAGCCAGCATTCACATGCAGACAAAAGCAACCTGCCCATGAAAGCTAAACCCAGCCATAGCCACCGCATTTTCAAACTGCCAAATAGGAAAAGAAAAAAAAAAAAAAAGAAAAAAGTACTACCTCACTCCAGGCAGGGTCTAAGGTGAGCCTCCATTACTCATCCAGCTGGCAAGGATGCAACCTGGTATTAGATGACTTTGGTCCACCAAAACTCCTCCTGGGTGACTCATTGCCATGGACAGGTGGCCTCCATCCCATCATTTCCAGTAATGCCACATTTGTCAGAAATTGGAACATCAGAATTGTGTATGTGTATATAGATATCTATTTTAAAACAAATGATAGACTTTATCCAGTATGTTAAAAGGGGGGGAGGGAGGGGAGGGAAAGGGGAAGAACAGAAGTTTGTTTTTTTTTTTTTTTTAAAAAGAGAACTACAGAAGTACATACACTGTGGAGGTTTCAATGTCTTTGCTGAGGATGTGGCTTCAGAATAGAAACTCTAAGAATGTAGCTGGGCTACATTTTATTTTGAAAGTGATTTCACAAATAAATCTTGAAATTTTTTTTTTTTCCTTTAGAAACTGTGAATAGCTGCCAGAGATATAGGCAGGCCCAGCACAGGGAAGGTGAGGGTGAAAAGGACCAAGGTAGCAGAGAACGTTGAGCTTGGCTAGAGGTGGGGAAAGAGCCATGGAGCGACAGCCCCATGTTGTTACAAGGAAAGGATACCGGTGAGCCGATAGTATAGTTTGCCTCCAGGTGTTGTCACTGGGCCATGTATTGGGGCCTATTGCTTTATTATTTAATTTTTTCCAAAGCAAAAAAAAAAGTAGTTGCTACAACCATTTTAAATAAACAACTTTAACGGAGCAGAAGCTTAAGGGTTTGTAGTGTTGCCTTGAACCCCCAAGCCCTTTGTAACATGTTTTTAAACTTTGGCACGTGTTGTGGGTGTAGTGCCCTTACCTGCTGTGTAGTGGAAGTGGCAGACTCTTGGAAAAGCCTATCTTTGTAATAAAACAAGGTGCTGAAAGCTGTGTAGTGAAGTTCCTGCCTGTGTGCACACAGAAGACACACAACATTGTGGAAGACGCCCATTGCCACCGGCAAGGTCAGGCTGCTGTCCCTTGCCCAAGGACAGGGTGCCTCTCCTCCCACATCCCCTCCGGCCTGCCGACCACCATGGTCACCCAGCACAGAAGCACAGGGAGGAGGGCAGCTCTCGGGTGAGCGCAGCGAGCTTTGCATGTATGAGACGTACCGTGCTTGGGGTTGGCAGCTCAGCTGACAGCCACCTTATTTCCATACAAGTCGGGTTTTTACCCCTCTGGGCTGCAGAGCCCTGGTTTCCTGCAGAGCACACTGCGGCCATGCACTGCTCCCCCAGAACAGGAGCTGGTGTGGGAAGCGGAAGATCCCTGTGAGGACACAACCACACACCTGAACCGACCACGCTTTGTGCTGCACACGCAAAGACACCAGAGCAGCGCCCGGGGCCAGGCACCCTTACCTCTGCCAGGTGCCATCAGCCCACAGGACGGTGTCTTCTCCCAGCCCCAGGGAGCCCAGCGCCTGCTCTGCCCCACAGCTGCTACCAGCCCCCGAGGCTTCTGGCTTCAGTGTCATGACACCAGCCACAGCCCATAGGTCTTAATAACCATGGCATTGCTAAATCCTCTCTCTTCCACCTCCCCCAGTAAAAGCTGCTCTTTCCAGGCACCAGAGGGATTTTCTTTTCCCACTAGAAAGTTGATTCTTAGTAAAGCTAAATCCAGCCATTAAATTATTTGGCCTCTCTCAAAGCAGAAGAGCCTTGTGTTTCACACTGGGTGCCTGGTGAGAGAGGATGCAGCTCCTGCCCGGTTCTGTTACGGGACATTTCCGTGCTAGCAACCAGTGCTTTGTGAGGTTAACCATCACCAAAGGCCAGATGAGCTCTGCTCAGTTATTACTGCAGCATCCCCCACCCTGTCCCTGGGGGGACACAAGTTTTGGCTTCATTAAAGATGGATCAACATGGCCAAGGCTGAAGTTTAAAGGGAAGTTAGTTTGCTAAGGCCAGGAGCCTTGGAGGGCATTGGCAAGGCCAGCTGAAGATTAGCAAAATCCTCTTTAGGAAGAGAGTTTTACTTCCACTTATTTTTTCCTGCCCAGGAGGACTGTAACCCTTTGCATTATCAGGCTGACCTTCAGAAGGGCTCTGTTCTGTGCAAAGCAAGAGAAATTCAGGCATTTGAAGCTACTAAATGAAAGTGTTCATATGTTGACCCACAGGAGCTAGCAAGACAGGTTTAGAGGTGGTCACTGTGCCACTGATAGATAACAAGAGCACGAGCAATGCTGCAGTCTACAGCAAACCCCCCAAACTCTTTTTTTTAAGCCCTAAAACACTTCTGTCTTCCTCTTACCATCGTTAGAGGACAGGCAGCTCCCCCCAGTGCTGGGGACCCTTGCCCATAGCATGCACCCGGACCTGCTGCCCTGGCACTCCTGTAATCCCAGCTCAGCCAGGCATTAGCACAAGGGCAGCCAGGAGGGCAGAGGGCCGGACACCTACCCCACACTGAGGCTGTGGGCACCATGGCCCCACACCGGCAGGACAGGCCAAGCCTGAGCTTTGCAGTACCCAGGGGTGCCACCATGCTGTGTCCCATGGGTCCCAGGGCCCCCTGCCTGGGCCATCACCCAGCACTGGGGCTCACTGCCAGCCTGCACACACACAGCCCCCAGAGCCAGCCCCCAGGTGTGCCACTGCGGCCAGCAGCTGGGGACACATGAGGACAGACAGGGCACCCCTCCATGAGGGCACCCAGCACCAGCTCACTGCCATGCCACGCAGGACGAGGCTGGGAGATGAGAGTGGAGGGGCAGAGACCCATGAACAGGGCAGCACTCACACCATTTCATGAGTGGAGTGAAGCAGCTTTATTAGCAGGAGGTGAACACAAAATTAAAACCTGTCCTGGGGACTAAAACCGACCCAGACCCCAAGGGCCCAGGCCCAGCTGGAAGCAGGGCTGGGCTTTCACAGGGAGCAGGGCTGCCTGGGACCCCCTACACGGCCTTCCTGCCTGCTGGGGTGGGGGCTGCCTTCCGCAGCCCAGCCTCTCCCTGGCCGGCTCCCGGGGCTGCTCGGGGCTTCCTCGCCTTGCCTTGCCCTCCCTTCGCTTTGGGGGCATCCTGCTGTTCCCCCTTGGGCACCTTCCCCTTGCTCTTTCCCACTGGGGCCTTTCGGGGCCCCTTTGCCCCAGCACCCGTTGGACTGTCGCCATCACCCCCTCCTGCACCCTCAGCAGCCAAAGCCACAGAGGGTCCTTTGCCAGGGGCCCGGGGGCGGCTGGCAGCCTGCAGGGTCTTCGCTCCATTGCTCCTGGGCTTCACTGCTGCTGGCAGCTGGGCCTGGAGAAGAGAGAGCACCTCAGGCTGCCGCCATGCCACGAGCCACCCAGCCTCACCGCTGGGCCCTACTCACGTCTGTGGGCTTCGCCCTCGGTTTCTGCTTTGCTGCTGTCGGCTTCTCCTCCACAGCACCTGTGGGAGGAGGGGCAGTGGATGAGCCCAAGCAGGGGCCTCTCCACAGGGCCGGGGCAGCCCCACAGTGGCTCACGGCACCACCAGCCCCTCACCTCGCTGCCGCACGCCCGCCACAGGGGCCCGGAGGGGCTTGGTGGTCCCTTTCCGTCCCAGCTTCGGGGCCTGTCCTCCATCAGGATCTGCCTGGTCCGGTGGCTGCTTGTGCCGCAGCTTCTCAGGGGCTAACTGGGGGCAAGAGAGGGGTGGAAGTGAGGCCAGGCAGCACCTCAGCCCCTAGCCCCGCTGCTCCAGGTCCGGCAGCCCCCTGCTCACCTTGAAGCGGCCGGTGGCCCCCACGGCAGAGGAGTTGTGGGGCCGCACCAGGTCCCCACGACTCAGACCCTTGCTCAGTGCCTGCTTCACCAGGTACTTGAGGCGGATGGGGTCCACGGTGGGGTACTTGGCCAGGATGAATCGCTTGATGGCAATGACAGAGGCACCCTTCCTCTTGTCCTGGGCCTGCAGCGCCTCGATGACCATGTGCAGGGTGGGGGGGTGTGGGGGCCACCGGCCCCGGGCCAGCAGACCCGGGAGCTGGGCTGTGCCAGCAGCTTCAGCTGCTGGGAGAGGCAAGAGGCACCTCTTAGGACCTGGGCCCAGCCCCAAGGCACTCATGCCCCTGAGGGCTGCAAAGCCCCCCAGAAGCCAAGTAGCCACAACCCTGCTCATCCCTGCAGCCTCACAGGGATTGTGGCCACCAGAGCCCCAGCCCCACAGCTCTGCCAGGACCCCACAGCGCTCAGCAAACCCCTTACCTGGCTGAGGCTCCATAGCAGCACACAAGCACACCAGCCCAAAGCCCCAGGCCCAGACAGCCCCAGCTCTGCTCACCACACCACTGCCCTTGCTCACAGGCTCCCTTCACTTGCAGCTAATTTATCTGATTAGCACCCTAACTGCAGGGGCTGCTCAGCAGCTGCTAATGGCTCTGGTTGCTGCCCCAGTGGGAGCAGGTGGCTGGGAAGCTGAGTGCCCTTTGCCAAAGCTTTGCGAGGGGCTGGAGGGAGAAGGGGCACATCCGAGCAGAGGGTTTGGAGAGGGGCGAGAGGCGGGGGAGTCACGGGCTGATGGCCCTGAACACGCAGGGGAAAGGCACCTACCCGCTGCTTGGTGGGTGGCAGGGTGCTGGGATTGCAGCTCGCTGGTAGCACTCGCTGTGGGGCGGACGGGGAGCCAGCCCACGGCGTGGGGCCCGCACAGGACCCATTCCCGGTGTGCTGGTGTGATGTGCCGGCTCCCTTTGCCCAGGACGGCCCCGCTGGGAAGCGGGGGGCTGCACTGCCAGGGGAGCCTGATAATGGGGGGGGGAAATGATCCCACAAATGAGAGGAGGAAAATGGAGAGCTGCTTTGCTGGCCAGAAAAGACAGGAGGAGCGACTCTCCCACACTAGCCCCAGGTGTGTGCTCACGAGCAGGACCCCCACTCGCTCCTGCCCGCCGAATCCCACTGTGCTTGGGGGAGAGCACTCCCAGCCCCACATGTGGGCAGCCCCTCCATGTCCCCTCCATGTCCCCTTCATGCCGGCTCCTGGCGCAGCAACCACCCAGCGCCAAGGACAGCAGCGTCCCATGGGCCAGGTGTGAGCTGAGCCCTCGGCCATCCGGCGTCCCTGAGGTGCTCAGGACACTTCTGTGTCACAGCCGTGTTAAAAATAGGTCCTCCTGTGATCCTATGGACACTTTCCCTGATGTTCAGTGGGGTAGGATATGTGTGCTACTTTCTGTTCTGCCTGTGATCACGAGGTGAGCCTGAGTAATTCACCAACTGCTCCTTGGTGCAGGAACAGCACGGATGTCCCCACCTCGGGGACCGCTGCGTTCCTCCACAGCGCCGCGTCAGTCCCTTCATCTTTACACAAGAGTCACAGGGCTTTCGTACGCATCGTCTGTCAAAGCCGTGGGGGAGCTGCAAGCCTGAGGAAGGGCCGGGATTACGTGACGGCAGGGCTGGTTGACGGCCCAACTCAGCAGACATGTTACCACGCCAATGTATGTGCAGAGCGCTGCCCAGAAAGACCTTTCTCAAGGTCCGCGCCCACCTGCTGAGCCCGGGGGCTGGATGCTGGCAGGGGACTGAGGTGCCAGCAGAGCCAGGTCTGGAGCAAGGAGCTGGGAGAGGCACCCGATGCCCGGGCCCTGCATGCCCGGCTCCCCCTGGACCAGCACCACCGGCCCATTCCCTGCTCCATTTCCAGTCCATTTCCGAATTCCCCAGGAAGGGGCCAGTGGGGACATTGGAGGGCTGCAGCGGCTGGCACCACAGCAGGGATGGGTGCATCTCTTCCAACCATCTCCTCCTCCTGGATCAGGCCATCACCTCTCTGGCAGCTCCGTGATGCCTCTGGCACCCGCCTGGGCTGGCAGGGGGGTCCCAAACCCTCACTTGCCCCCACCACCGCCAGCAGCAGCCATAGGGCTGGGCATGGTGTGGGGTGACAGCCTGTGGGCTTGGGGCCGGGACATCACCAGCATGTGCTGGGGCCGGTCCGGCATGGGTGGGAAAGCTGCAGTGCTAAGCATCGCACAGCTCCCATGGAGCACAGACTCGCGGACAGCAAATAAACACCAAATCCTTCCTCCTCTTCCCTCCAAAACCGGCTCCCAGATTTGAAGTACATGAATCAGACATCAGCCTAAACACTGAATTATTCATAAACCTCTAATCTTTAGATTTCACTGAATATGCAGAAGTATCGATAAAAAAAAATAATGAGAGAATTGTACTTGCAAATTGCTCTTTATTAAAGGTTTAACTTGCATGGGTTCTATACGTTCCCTATTAGATCTTGCAAAGCTGCATAGGATTAGAAATCAGAGAGGATAATAATGTACAAAAATAGTTTCAAATGTTGATAACACTGAACAGCGAGAAAAACATCTTATTTGTGTAACTGAGCTAAAAATAAAAATGAAGAACACTGCTACAATTGCAATATGCCATCTTGTAGTGCTTAAAACATATGTCGACATCTCTGAGCCATATGCTCCCATGCCTTGCCTGCTACAGCACGGAGGGAAGCTTAGCGATGCACCGATCAATCCTCAAAAGCACAAGCACTGGCCAAAACCTCCTACTTGGGCTGATGCCAAAGTGATCGAAGCTGAAACGGGGAGGTGCGCAGGAGGACCGGGAGGAGCGTGTCTCGGGGCACGGCCCCGGGCCGCAGCGAGCCCGAAGATGCCTAAGGATGAACGGTGGTACTAGGGGGAGGGGGTGCTTCCTGCTGGGGGGACAACAAGCGGGGCTGCTGCTGAGGGTGCAAACACCGTGTGCATGTTGCTGCTCCGGGTGCCTGCAGGAGCAAGCACCGCGCCCTCCCCAAGCCCATCCGACTGCGGCCGCACATGGGTGTGCCGTGCCATGCCGCCAGGTCCCCTCCGTGCTGCCTGCTTGCCGGGCAGGATCCACAGCCGTCACCTCTGCGGCACGGAGAGGCCCATGTGCAGCGGTGCCCCGTCCCGTCCCCCCCGGAGGGGTCACGGTGCCTCCCAGGGCTGCTGACATGCTGGAGGTGGGGCAGGGCTGGAGCTGGGAGCACCTGGCAGGGCTGGGGGCACCTCGCAGCAGCCAGACCTGCCCCCAGAGAGCTGGAGCGCGGCAGGGCCGAGCGGCTGGGTGGTGGCGGCTGGGTGGCAGCAGCTGGGCTCCGTCTCCGGCGGCTGAGCTGGGAGGTCGCCCCAGCGCTGGCCCCGGTGGTGGCAGAGGCAGGGATGCGCCCCAGCCCCTGCCGGGCCGTCGCGGCGGGGCGAGGGAGGCGAGGGTGGCTCTGCGGCGGCCTGGGGCTCGCGCACGGCAGCGCAGGGCGTGCGGGCGTGGCGGGGGCGTCAAGCCCAGGGGTCTGCGCTCGGAGCAGGGGGGCGCGAGCTCTCAGCAAGTCAACAGAAAAGCACGGATTTACGCCAGTGGAGGAGCTAAGCCTTTGCATTTTAATTACAAAACGTGTGTACACATTTACAGCCTTGTTCCCAGGGTTCCTAGTGCCAGGAGAGAGGAGCCCGCCCCGCGGGGCTGTGGCCGTAGTGAAGCAGGGACAGGCGGTGGCAATGGCGGGGCTAGGTTCGTGCTCCCGGGGCGGCGATGCACGCCCCGAGGACCGGCCACTTCGGCGGGGCCTACGCGGGAGAGACCTGGCTGGTGGAGACAGAGGAGGTCTCTGTCTTGCCAGCAGACGTGTCCTCATCGCCCAGCGGGTTCTTGCCGCAGCAGAGAGTCGTGATCATGCAGTTACGGAACTGGAAGAGAGGGAAGCCCGGGGTGAGGCAGGCGGACACCAGGCGGCTCCGGCTGCGGGGCTGCCTCCGAGCCCCGCAGAGCTGCTTGGAAGCCCCCACCACCGCAGCGCGGGAGGCACCATGTGGGTGGAGGCTCCTTCCCCGCTGCCTGCTGCCAGCCCTGCCCGCTGCTCGGGGCCGGCATGGACGCGGCCCCAGCTCCTCCACCAACCCAGTGCCTGGGTAATTTCAGATGGGATGGGCTTGCATTTATGAGATTTATGCAATGCCAAGGATGAGCTGCACAGTCGCCCTCCTGCATGCCGGAACAAGATCACCTGGAAACAAACTCCCCTCCCGGCCCACTGGTACCTCGACATGCCGTAACTCTCTGCAAGCTGTTATAAAGGGAAACACAAACAAGGAGATCGCCTGGCATCCTGCCATTTACCTGTTTGTTCATTACGATGTAAATCACAGGGTTGTAGATGGAGGAGCTCTTGGCAAAGAAAGCCGGGATGGTCATGAATATGGGCCCAAAGTCCGACCCCTGGTTGGTGAAGATGTAGAAAGCAACGCTGGCATAAGGGACCCAGCAGATCAGGAAGGCGATGACCATGATGATGACCATGCGGGTCACTTCTTTCTCTGCCTTCTGGGTGGTGGCAGACTCCTGCTGCTGGGCGGCAGCCTGCAGGCAGAAGGGAATGGAAACATGATGGAGCTGGGGAGGGCTGCACCGGCATGGGACACGGGGTCAGGGCTTGGGGTAGTTGAGCTACACATCTGGAGTTTGCTATTTCCCGCTTCGTGCAGGGCCAGCCTGGCCCCCGAGGACCCTTTCTGTCACCAGTCTGGAGCCTGGCGTGGACCCCTTCCCAGCACTGGGGACAGAGGTAGCCCCCTGGCCCACCGCCACTGGCAGGTACCCACCTCCTTGACAGTGCAAACCAGGTTTCCATAGCAGAAGAAAATGATCATCAGGGGGATCGTGAAGTGAACCACAAACATGTAGATGACGAAAGATTCATTGTTAACCTCTGGCTTCAGAGTGTAATAGTCAATCCCGCACGAGCACTGCATGCCCTCGGGGATGTACCTGCAAGGTGAGGCAGGCAGGTCAGCGCCTGGCAGAGGAGACCAGCTGGAAGCCACAGCCAAGCCGCCGCCAGCCAGGCTCCCATGGCCCCAGGCGCCGGGCTCATCGCCCTCCCTACCTGGACCAGCCAAACAGCGGGGGGGCTGCACACGCCAAGGCCATGATCCAGGAGAAGGCAACGCCCATGATGGCATGGTTCTCCCCAAAGCGGAAGTTGCTCATGGGCTTGCAGACCACTACGTATCTTTCAATAGCCAGGACAACCAGCGACCAGAGAGCAATTTCACCTGCACCAGGGAGAGAGAGGGATGGGGACACAGGGACTTTGAGCAACAGGAGGATAAAACCGCGCTGATGGCAGCACGAGGCCTCCTCGGATGGTTGTTCCTGAGGAAGACCCGTGGCAGCAGGTAAATCTCCACCAAGGGTTTGGAAAGAGAAATGAACAAAGGCCAAGTGCAGATGTAGTAGGAAGGCACGAGAAGACACCTCCTCACTGCACTGCTGACCCACAGTAACCACTTTGCTGCTGTGGTTTGAGATCCGTGGCTGGATCCTACCACTCATCCCAGACAGCACCTGCAAGCCTACGGTCCCACTCTGAGATGCAGCAAGTGCCCATCATCCCAGGATTTCCCCTCGCTACCCACAGCTTCCCAGGAAACTTGTGCCACAAGGATCAAACCAGTAAAACAGTTGTCTGTGGCTGAAGGCTGAGCTGAACGGAGGAGGGCATTTTTAGACACACAGTTTTCATTTAACATCTGTTTCGGTCAAAGCCTGGCTGGCACAGGGAGGAGAGCTAGCTTTGCTAGCCTGCGCCACCGTGCACTGCATCAGAGCGAATGACAGACTCAGCCCCACGAAACAGAAAGAACAAATTTGTCATCTCTCAAGTCAGAAAGCAAGCCAAAAAGATGTGCAAATCCAACAGCTGCAAAAATCTGCTACTGGTTGCTTTTCATTGCTGCAGTGTTGTTCTCAGGATACTGAGCAGGTGGCTACCAAAATAAGGTAAAAAAAAAAAAGTGTAATTTGTCACTTTCTTCACCTTCCACCCTGAAACACTGCAACTGCCTTGGCCCACATCAGCAGCAGACCAAGGACCTTCCAGATACCGTGTTTTTCCAAGATCATCTGGGCATCCTCCCTCCCCCTCCTAAAATCTGAGGCAATTCCTGGCAGAAGATTTTTGAATATTTGGAAAACTTACCGCCCAGCGTGGCAAAGAAGCCTTCAATGTAGCACCCTGTTACTCCAAAGACAAAGTACCCATTCATTGAAGTGTACATGGTGGTCGTGAAGCCTCCAAAGACCATGAAGAGGTCGGCGACCGCCAGGTTCAGAAGGATGTAGTTTAGAGGCGTCCGGAGCTTCTTGTGCTGGATGGTGACATACAGCGTGAGGAAGTTGATGGGGAAGCCGAGCAGGATCAGCATGAACATGTAGGCAGCCAGCGCCGAGAACTTCCAGGGCTCAGCCAGGTAGTACTGGGGGTACTCGAAGGGGCTCCGCACCACCCCAGTCTTGTTGGACATGGGCACGTAGAAGTCTTGGCCCTCTGTCCCGTTCATGGTTGCGGTTCGTGAGGTGCCTTTTGCTCTTACTCAGAGGTGTTTTTTGAGCTCGGGGGGATCGCCTCTGAAGTGGGGCTCCCGCCACCTCTCAGCCTTCGCTGTCACCCCGAGGAGAAGTGGCTACGCTCACCTCCGCAGGGCACCCCTTATAAAGTGCCCCCTGGGGTAAGCTCCAGGCATTGGTGTCAGCGCGATTAGGGCTTAGAGAATTATTAATCATAATCATCCAGGGGTAATTGGCTTTCCTGGGAAGGTATTAAGGTGACACCTGTTTCTGGCCCGCGCTGTCATTGTTGGAGACCACAGCTCATGGTCGTATATAAAGAGGTAGCTCTGCACCGCACCTTTCATTTGGGGGGGCCCAAACCAGACAGCAGCTCCACTCGCACGGCCTCGCTCCTCAGCATGGCTGTGCTCCCCCGGGAGCAAGGGTTTGGGGTGGGCCCTGCACCCATGGCAGTCTTGGCACCCCACGATCCAGAGCTGGACATCCACAGCTCACGCTGCCGTCGCCCAGGGGGAGGCACTTGCCCCCCCTGCCCCCCAGGTCCCTCCATGGGCACTCAGGGGTGCGCTGCCCATCCGTGTGAAATGCCTCAGTTTCCCCACAGAGCGGTACCGGGAATGGGATGCATTACCATCGGGTTGCCAGGCGGAGGGTGCCAAGGAAAGACAAGGCACACAGGGATCCTTCTCTTGGCCGCGCTTTCTCAAGGCTCCCAGGCTGAGCTTTCGGCTCTTGCCAACAAACAGAAGCTCCTTTCCATCCCCCGCTAACAGGAGGGAAGTTCGTGGTTCAAAACCCAACAACTGTGGGTTTGGGGGCTGCAGATGGTGGCTGGGCTGGGCAGATGTGGTGTGGTCCGTCAGTGATAGAGGGGTGTCCCAGGCCCGTTCTTACAAGGGGAAAGCGGGTCCATGACACCAGTTAGTCCTCACTGGAGAGCCGTCCCCACCAGAACTGCCGTTCCCTGTGGGAGGCTGAGGAAGGGTGCTCTCAGGCAGCACGAGCATCACCAACCCTTCTTCCACATGCTCTCAGCCACCTCTTTTTCCACTACAGGATTTGGCTGGGGAGGTTTGAACACCACAGTGAAACACTGACCCCACTGGCATCTCCCCTGTACCATCTCCCCTGTGCCTGGCTTTGTACATGGTTTGGGTCATGCCAATTACATTGGTAACACCTAATAAATAACCTAGTCCATCTGTCCTGGACAGGTATCATTCTGAACTGGTGCTGAGAAGGCTGCTGGACAAGGGCACTGAAGGGAGGTTCTGAGCTGAAGCCAACGCTCAACTTCATATGCTAGCTGACAGACATCTTCGGTCTCCCTGAAACCTTGCAGGATCATCAAATTCCACAGGGGAAGCCGTTGTTCGAGCCTCCCATGTCCTCCGTGTCTCTCTGTCTCCCCACTCAATGCACTCAATTGTGCTTGAAACCTTCTTTGTGCCAACCAGCAACTGAGGTAGACATTATCATAATTTTTCAGAGGCCATGGGACAGCATGTACAGCAGAGTGAGCACAGTGAAGCCAACCAGAGGATCTCTCTTCTGGAGAAGGTGGTTCCTTACAGTTCACACCATCGTGATTAATCTTTTAAGCTCCAAAGCTATTTTCCCCAGCTCTTCTCTTTTTTCCACCATTTATCACCTTTCTCATTAGCACTCGATAACATTCCAGCTGGCAGGCTGGTACCAGCTGGTTCCCCCCCAGAGGCTAGGCAAGGACTGTCTGCTCTGCCCCTTGGTAGGGGACAGAGGCTGGAGGGGACCTGAGCACCTCTCCTTGCTGTTTTGGCTGCAGCCGGGGGCTGAGCTGAGCGTTCCTTGCAGCCAGGAGCAGAGGACTGAGTGCCTCACCGAGCACAGGAGGATGTGCCAGAGCCGCTGGAGCTCACGGGTGCGAGGTGGGCAGAAGCTCACGTCCCCTTGGCCTTAATAAACTTATTTCAGTCCTGGCCTAGTTTTTACCACTGTTCCCTGTGGGTTAGTTTAGCACATGCAAAAAGTTTAAAGGCAAAAAGTACAAAGCTCTGTACTCTCTTTAAAGAAGAGACCAAGCTGGGAAACCTTCCCTCGAAGCAGGGAAGGTCTAAAGGAGCTAAAGTGCTGGCACCACGAACAAAGGAAGACCTAGCTGGCTGTAACCAAAGGCAGGCCACGATCACTCTGGACAGTCCCAAAGGTCTTCCTTCACGTTAATGTGAAAACACCACGTCCTTACACACACTCCACTCATCCTAAGTCCCCCTCAATTAACTTTTCACACGTGTTGCCAAGGCCAGAGCAGTGCCACTATCTAATTGCAAATGCAGCTGTTCATAGTTGTACCTGGGCATACAAGAAGGATTAAAGGTTTATCTTCCCAATACACAAATATGCCACCTTAAGCTCTGATGCAATAAGCCACTGCTGAGGTTAGCAGCTGCTGCTCAGAGCTTAGGGCCTGGCGTGCGTCACCGCTGGAGTACAGCAGTGGGACAGCCAAGCAGTAATGAGGTAGAACAGGGCAAATGGAAGAAAAGAGTTGGTCAACCACTCACAATAGCTTCAGACAAAAGCACCGTGGTGGGACTTCTTGTACGTCCGGGGACTCCTTATCATGAAGTTACCTGAAAGGTTCAACAGCACAAGGCAGTCTGGAACTAGAACATCTTCACAATGTATGAGATGTGTCGAGTATGTTTTTGCCCGGAAAAGCCCAATACCCTTTTCAAACCTAGACTGTATTCACCGAGTTGTTTAAAAAAAGAAAAAAGCTTTCTTGTTTGATCCATTTTGTCTCTCTGTCACGGCAAGCCCTACCTATTTATTTTTATAATTTTTCATTCCCACTAGCTCTGCAAAGCCATCTCAGTTCCAGGAGAACGAGCTGAATTCCATTCTGGCTCACATCTCAGACAGCATTGTTTATCCATGTCAGTCGCAAAGTCTTCATTGCAAACAGTGACAGATGAGTCAAAAAGCAGACGAGTGATAATTAGAACAGAATGTTTTTGAAGTGGTAAATTAAGAAAACTTGGTCAGGAACCATTGAGGGACTCGGAAACCCTGTAGTGCCATTGCAGTGTCACTTTCAAGAGGAACTCAAGCAGACATGGAGACATCACTAGTTTCATGTACAAAGTGCTGTTTACATGGTAGCTGCTTTACCAGCACCCAACCACCTCAGCCAATAGCTTAAGACAGTAAAGTAGAATATCATTTCCCACTCAAAACAAAGGGAGGCTGTGGCAGACGGGATGTCATAACAACAATAGAACTCATGGTACCACGGGCACAATTTATACTGGATTAAAGTCAAGAGACCTGTCGCTTCCCAGCTCAAATCCAGCCCAGCTGGTTACCTGTGCAAATTCTCCCACTGTCAGAGAACTTCTCAGCGACCATCCTCAGGAGATTCAACTACCCGGGAGCATGATCGTGGGCTGGGTCTGGCTGGGATGGAGTTAACCTTCCTCACAGCAGCCGTGTGGTGCTGTGTTTTGGATTTGTGTCTAAGCCAGTGTTGACAACGCACCAGGGCTGTAGCTATAGCTGAGCAGTGCTTGCACAGCACTGGTTTTCTTTTTCCCTGCTCTGTCCCCCCCAGTGACAGGCCAGAGGTGGGCAAGCAGTGGGGAGGGGACAGAGCTAGGACAGCTGGCCAAAGGGGCAGCTGGCCACACCAGACCATGTCGTGCTCAGAAATAAAAGCTCAGGGAAAGGAGGAAGAAGAGAGGATGTTGTGTTTGTGGTGTCTGCCTTCCCAAGTAACCGTTACTCATGCTGAGGCCCTGCTCTCCAGGAAGCAGGCTGGATATCTGCCTGCCACTGGGAAGCAGTGAATAAATTCCTTATTGCTTTGCTTGCACACACAGCTTTGCTTCACTTATTAAACTGTCCTTATCTCAACCCAGGAGCTTTTTTGCTTTTGCTCTTCTGATTTTCTCCCCAGTCCTGCGGGGAGCGGGGGAAGTGACCAAACTTCTTGGAAGGGGGCTTAGCTGCTGCCTAGGACTGACCCACCACGTTTGGTCAAGCAGCTGCATCATTAAAATCCCCTCAGCGTCAGCAAGAGGCTGAAGGAGAAGGCAGCAGGTACATCTCCTCTCACCTCTACACATTGTTTGCCCATGGCTCTGGACTGAAACAATGCTGGGGAAATAGTGCTCAGAAATACTCCTTTAGCACATCACTCCACTGGACAGCACAACAGCCAAGGGATCTGTGCGAGCTCAGACAGGCGTGCGCACCCACACCACAAAGGCACGCTCAGATCACAAATGCCACAAGAACTGACAGGACACCAGGAGTCATGGGAACTAGCCCATGATTTCAGTACCACAGCAAGTTACATCACTTAAGGATTTTCTCAGCAAACAATGAAGAACCCTCCCACCTTGGGTACAGAAGAGGCGCTGTGGGATACCACTGGCTGACTATGAGCCCTCAGCTGCTTTGGTATTCCTGCCTGGCACCCTGACATATTTGTAAGCATGCAAACGTATTCAGTTTAGCCCATCGGGTCAGTGGTGGTTCTTTCATTAGTAGTGAACAGGCTACTGTTACTAGGATTACATATGCGGCAGTGGGCAGTTGAGGTACTTATGTCTGGGTAGCTTGGTTAGCATGAAATGGGTATTTCCATGCACAGCCTGGCATTTTGCATTTTAACAAGGGTGAATTCTACACAGATTAAAAGCTTTGACCCCTCTCCACTCAGTGTAGCTGTGAGATGGTCCTCAGTGCCAAGATCAGTGTAACTTTTAAGATCACTCTTTAAGAGCTCTAAACTTTAATGCTGTTCTTGCCTAAATAGAATAGAAAGAAAAAAGAAATACAGGCTCAGAAGCAGCAGCATTATAGCAAATTCCAAGACGAAGAGTAGTGAAAAATAGTCCCATTTATTTTAAGATCTGTCAATAACGGGTACATATTAAGGAGCAAATCAAGTCCTACACAAGTTGGAATAAAAACAACGATTACTTCAAGGCTGAACTTGACCCTAGAAACATTCCTGTAAAAATCTGTGGCACTTCAGCTGCTTGCCTGGGAAATGTAGAAGACATTGACAAACAACAGACATTTTCATTTAAAAAAAAAAAAAGTTACATTTCTTCAACTCAGTTCCACTCTTATGTACAAACTAGAACAAGATGACTTAACTAAGTTGTTAGGAAAACTCTATGAATCTAAGAAGTGTTTTGCCAAGCCAATAGGGAAGTCTGTCAGTTGAGGTATAAGATTGTTTTTCTTCATTGGTTTGACTCATCTATTCTCCGTCGACAGAACGGACAACAATTATGCTGGAGTACGAGAAGCTCATAGTCCTCTGTGTGAAACATCTGTTAATTGGGAACAGATTTAGGGACAAGTTAGCCTGTGACTAGCTCAAAGAAAATGCAAACTGAGCTCAATGGCTTCTCTATGGCACAGACATTCTGAAGCTACCATTACAAGAGAATTGGTCTTCTTACTTTCAATTGCTTGAGAGCTATAACCTGGCATAGAGCAGCAAGCATTTCACAGACCGCTGCCAATGTTGCTGAAGAGGCACTAACCAATTAATTACTTTTGCAGAAGGAAGGACAAAAATTAGACAGTTTCTGTGTAAGCAAACGTGACTGAATTCTGGTATTTCAAAAAGCCATTCATGACAGGGAGAGGGACTGAACCACAAGCTAACTGAGTTACTGACTGATTTTCCCAGCTAGAGCAGGCTGAAAGTCAGAGGGGCAGAGCAAAAAGAAATAAATACAAATCCGCATTTGTTGTTCAGCCAAGGTTTGCTCGAGAGGCTCTGACTTGCTGTCAGTGCAACTTCTCAAATTCAGCTACCTCAAAGCTTTCAGAAGGCAGCTGTTCCTCTGTGCATCACACAGCTTATTTTTTGGTTTTCATTGCTTTCTCTGTCTCCACATCGTTCAGGAATTTCTTGAATACATTTTAAAGTATGAGGTTTCCATGATAAGAATTGTTTCAGGCATAGGGTTCTCAGTAGGGTTTTTTGTTTTGTTTTTGTTTCTTTTTTTAAACCTCTCCATGAAAACTCTACCTGAAAACACGATGGACACATGGTAATGGAGGCATCTGGTAGCAGGGAACGGTAGTACTGCCACCGCAATGGCTTTGGCCAGCGTTTAATCAGGACGTCCCTCCGGCTCATTGACTGGAGAACAGCACGATTCACAATCACTGGAACAAATTCTGAGCCTCCTTGCTGCAGGAGAGCAGGTTTAGAAAGAATTACTGTTACCAACTGCAAAGCCCTTTGAGGATTAATAAGATCTGGTAAGAAGCAAAGTAAAATTCAGTAGAAAAAGCTGAGTCTAGTCCCACCAAACTCACTGTCAGTTTTATCAATACCTTCAGCGACAGAAGCATCCAGCCACATCTCTAACTTGGTTTCAGTGAGCTTCCATTATTCATTTTAACACAATTCCTTGTAAATAACACCCATGCCCACAGCCTTTATTAAAACCTCACACTAACAACTGTTTTATAGGTATACTGCCTAGACACAGAAATACCCTAGGGGACAGCCTCATTCTATCATTTTATGATTATTAAACCAAATTCCAGGAATGTTTACTTTAAGATCTTTGTTGTTTTGTGGGGTTTTTTGTTTGTTTGGTTTGGGTTTTTTGGGGGGTTTGTTTTTTGTTTAAGAGAGGAGTTAACTGGTAAATCCCTTTTCCTCTCAAGTTCCATCCCTCTCTTCCAGTCCCCTGCTTTGTATCTCTCTTGTGGTAGTCTTTGTAACACATTCGCACCAGAAGAGCGGCATGGATTGTAAGTTAAAATTTTCTATTCATTTCTGTTGGTAGCAAGAAAGAAACAACTGGAAGGTACAGGGAAGGCTCTTACCTCAAAGCTCAGTTTTGCTGTAAAGGGATCATCATCTTCAATAGTATCTGTATTGTCATCAAGCCTCAAACTCTGTGCATCTAGATGCATTTCTTAAGGAAGAAACAGTTCCTGTAAAACTAGCTGTCCTCATAGTAGCTAGCACTCACAGAATAAATATGAAAGCATACCAGCAGGACTGGTATCCTTGTTGCTCCAGAGGGTCAGAGTATTCTCAGATTGCTACAGTGTCTAGATTATTATAGAAAGTACTAGAGAAGGGCTTGCTGTGATTCACAGTGACTGGGGAAATTTATCATTGCAGCTGCTGTAGAATGGCAAAACTGACCACAGCCAAGTATGAGATCAGCTCTGCCTTCTTTCCCTCTCTGCCCCCTTCTGACAGATGACAAAAAGCAAATGAAGCAACCTATTTAAATTACATTTTGAGCAGCTTTAGTCAGAGATTGTGTTTTCTTATGCATTACTCTGCACCTAATATTATATGGCCCCCAGAGCAACTGGGAGCTCTGGATGCCAAAGCATTACAAAACAGATTCCAATAGGAATGGTTATGAAGAAAGTCCATGCTGGTTTCCCTTGGCTAAGAGAAGGCACTCGCTAAAGCAAGCTGTTATTGGAAGTGAATAACACACTTCAGATTCTCCCCATTCTTTACAAAAAGCAGTTAAAACAGAATAGGTAAAGCACATCATTCCATTGTTAAAAAGAAATATTTTACATTATTAGAAAACTCTTCCTGATGAAAAAGCTTTATGAAAATATTAGGTTTAGTTAAAACATCACTTTGGTTGTTATACTAACTTGAAAAGGAAACACGATGCAATTGTACTCACATCAGTCATATGACAAAAAGAAAATTTTAAACCGGGAGGGTGGGGGTGGATTTCAAAATTGTTCCTTTTTTCCCTAAGAAAAGAACTGGAAACCAATTTTAACCGAAAGGATACGGTCACTCATCATCTCTTGCCATTTATTCTCTCTTTTATTCAATCTTGGAGCTTCAAGATCAATGAGCGCTACAGCTTCTTCATCTGTGATGCCATCTTCCAAATAGAACTCAACCAGATGCAGTACTTCTAAAGGGGTGTGAAAAGCAAGGAGCATTTGACCTGCAAGAACTCAGAAAATGCTTCCTAGAAGATACCGCGCCCCTTAAGAAATGAACACCCTCTGGCTTCTATGATGGTGGTGTTCTGCCCACATGTTCTCATGAAGCAAGTTAAATAAAATAAAATTAAAACAAACCAAAAAACCCTCAACTTCTCAAAGGATTGCATCTGTGTTAATGAAACACTTTATACATTTGGTGTCTCATAATAAAGCAAGGCTTTACTGCTGCTGCTATCTTGCAACAGAATCCAACTATCCCTGGGACAAGAAGCAGCCACTTAGTCAAATCTAACAACACTAAAATGAAATATTTGTTTGTCCAAATAAAATTGCAGAGAGAACAAATTAAGTACTAACCTACTCTGTTCAGTTAACATTTATCTACTTGAAAAGCATAACCAAATGTGACATTCCAACGCACCATAGGAGGAAGCAGAGAAGACGAAAGGTTGCCTGCAGTTAATGCAGACGTTCCCCAAGTTATTTAGCAAAGGGTTGTTGGTAGAGCACCTATAACATAAGGGCACAAGCTCCTGCAAAAACACATAGAGAGCACAGTAATCGTAAACAGATCAGCACACCCTGAACTCTTTGTTTTCAGTTAAATATGGGCTCCTTAGGTTTACACCACTGATATTACATTAGCGCTATCTGGAGAAATACTGCTGTGAAATCAGATCCTTTAACATCTGAAAATGCTTTCCCTTTTTAATAAAACAGCAAGTTTTCACATTAAAAATAGCTTTCTTGACCATTCTAACAATTAAATTTTCACCTTGCCTTTACAGTAACAGAAGCAGAATTCTGCATCAAATAGTGACAAAAGAAGTCGAAGAGAAGGTTACCGAAGCAAAGTTTTTTGCTCTAAGGTTTGGACAAATTGTAGTTCTCCAATTAATCCATCTCTCTTCTTTTCAAGACCACAGTTATTTTAGGCAGTTCTTAAGATTGTATTTTCTATTATTTCAGGTGGCCAGGTGCGTGTTCACTTGCACAATGCAATTTATTTTTAGTGAGTACTCCATAAGACATGGCTTTATAGAGCACTGCAGAAAGTCAGACTTCAGTTAAAGAAGAAAAGGTGTTAAAATAAGACTTAAGGAAGGAAGGTCATTCAAGGGGTAGGGGGAGGAGGGAAGGAGTGCTAGGAGCAGGACAAATGAAAGTGACCTCCAGCTGAAGAGAGAGACAAAGACTGTGGAGTAATTGCATGTGGATCGGAGAAAAAAAGGCTTGAAAGAATTAATAGGCAGAGAGGAAGGTAGATGCAAGACAGGAGAGGGAGGATGGAAGCTGCCCATAAAGAAAGGACTGTTTTTAGTTTGTTCTCAGGAGCAAAAGGAAGTCTGATTTGAAGAATAACAATAAAAGGACTGTGTTTCCAGCAGAAATATAATTATATCAGAGCTATGCATAATATATTTCAGATTTTTTTGTGCATACGGCAACTCAGATTCTTGGATTAGGCCACACATTAATGCTTAACATGAAACACATCACAACTTACTTCACTGTCATGGAATGGCTTGGATCTGATTGTCAGGCTGCCCAGCTCAATTGATTTCTGGAACCTCACTGGGATCTGCAGGCCCTGTAACTTGTCATAGGCATGACGAGCCAGTTTATATGCACCAAGAGCTTTACTCTGTTTTGCCAGGGCAAATAATGTATTGCTATAATTTAATTAAGGAATAAAAATACAAATGGCATTTAGGAAAAACTGCAATACTCTTTCTAATCAGAGAAGTTGTGCAATGAAGCATATCCAACACCAGTACCTCAAACAGGCTTTAACAAGAGAAATATATTTACATAACTCCATTTAAAAACAAGTGTGAAAGAACTATCAAAATGTCTGTGGGCAATTATTAGCAAGGTAAGGAATTGACCTGATATAAACATTGCTTTGCTTAAATATTCTGACTCCATTTACAAAATTTCAGGAATTGTAGGGTGAATGGATTTTCCCCCAGCCAAAAAAAAATAAAAAAATCTTACACCACCAGCAACCCACGGATACCAACTAAATACACATGATCTTACTGGAAATAAAGCATAACTTCTGTGTCATTGACCAAGGGTTGTCTTTCCTTTTCACCAGTGTGTAACAGTAACTGCTGTTTAGAAAGCTACCAATCACAAGGCATGTTATGAAAGACTTTATGAAAGATTATACATTTATAAGTGAGGAAGTTATGAAAAGGAAAGCTAACATCCCATCCAAAGCCATAAATGAAGTGAAAACAAGAAAATCAGGCCTCCCTGTGGCATCCAGTGACCCTTCTTGTTATCTTCTACAGACAGGTACATTTCCACAGGGTTCACACGGAGCATTTATGAAGTACTCTCCAAAGATGCAATATGCACTAACAAAGCTGTGCAAATGTTAGCCTGACAGACACTACACAGCTATACCAGCCACATGTGAAGCAAAAGCTCCTGGGTTTTTTTCCCCCTCTCCTGTCTCAGTTCAGTCTCCTCGCAACAACACTGTCAAGATGCAGAGCCAACATCCTGTTGCAGTGACTGGTATCCTAGAACTTGCTTCTCTGACAAAGGTGATACACCAGACTGGGTGGGTGGTTTTGTGAATTACATGTTAGTTGATTTGTACAACTCTCCAAAACTATTAAAAAAAAGAGGTAGCACCGTTAAACACACAGTGGTTTGAAGATGCTGATTGTTTCCGTAGGGACAAAAGTCAGTCTCCATTAACTATAACCAATAGCTGAAACTGAACATACCCTACAGGAGGTCTCTGTTGATTGTGGATCAACATCAATTATTCCTTTCATGTATCTCACAAGATAACATCTACATTTTGTACTGTATTGGAAGGATACACTTTTGAGATCCCCAAAGGAGTCTCCTTTGTTAAGCTGTGAAGCAGAAACCTGGAAATATTGAAGAGGGTTTCAGGCAAGTGGAAACTGAAAGGCTCCTCCTGCAGCATTAAAAATACAGACACATATTTCTAAGATGGAAAATCAACAACTCTCATCACTAAGCATCACAGCACCAGGCATCTCAAGTACTGTGTTTCTTTCATACAGTTGCAAAAAGAAGAGGTGCTGACAGAATATAGCAAGTGGATTTTGCATGTCTTTATCACCAAAGCTCATGCCTGCTACATGCAGAAAAAGAGAGAGAGAGATCCATGTAGCTAAAACAGAATCTTTAAAAAGGCTACTTAAAAATGAGGGCAGACTGGCCAGCAATAGTGTAGAGTCTCCACCACTGTAAGGTCTGAAGCAGTCTGACCAGCAAAGACCTCCATAGCACAGCATCTTCTTTTGGGCAAGGGCTCGGATCAAGGGTTCTCAAATGTTTTACAAAAGATATTTTCACCAACAGTGGCGGCAACATTACTATAATTGCTTGAAGTAGCAGGAGCTCCTCACTCATGACTGCTTATCATTTTGGAGTAGTTTACACACATCACTACTGATAGGTGTGCCACACTGCAGGAATCCCTAAGCTAGGGTGCCTTCTTCTATTCAATCTTGTTTTCCCGTGATTAAAGGAAAAGCTGACCGTAGCTTGTGTAGGACCAGAGGCTCAGGTCACTGTGGAAACAAACCAATATAGCTAGCAAAAAAGGGCTGGGGGTGGGAAGTCAGTCATCATCATATCTTCTACCCACACTGAGACAAACACAGATCTGCCAAAACTGAACTGCAGGTTTTAGGAACTAAGACAACAGAAGTTCTTGTACAGTACAGCAGAAGGCTGTATAATAAAATAAATAAATGAAGTTACTATACAGTATCACTAATCTACACTCAATATTTAATTGCCTGAAAAGTCATTAATTATTCCTAGTTATTTCTGGACTCCCTAAAGAAAAGTGCTCAGGAAGCATAAATACACAACTTCTAAAGTGAATATCTTACAGTGTATCTTTGAATAGAGTGATAGACATGGTAAACTTCTGCCAAATGCTGGAAGTGATGAAACTTCTGTAGCATTTCAGTCTTCTGTTGTTCATTCTCTGCAGGAGGCAAAGGCATTAGTATAACTCTCCAAGATGAGTCTATGAGACTCAGCTGGAAGAAAACAGCATATTAGGATTTTAGCGCCAGCACTTCCAAAAGAGGTATGTACCAGTTCAAGTGTGTCCCATCTACCTGTGCAAACCACACGTTACACAAACTTGCCATTTTTCTGAGCAAATTTCTGGTCTAAAACAAGCATGGTAAAACACAAAACAGTTGAGGCAATGGTTTTAACATAGCTAGGGGCTATAGCTTAGTTAGAGGTAGAAAATCATAGGTGTGCATCACTGGAAACCTCATCCATAACTTCAGAGTCTACAAATAAAATGAGTTTTGAAACATTTATTTCATAAATATTAAATACACTACTAAGCTAATTGGAAAAGTTTGCATCTCTATAAAATAACGGAGATCAGCACTACAATGCATCAGCTGAACAAAAAAAAAAAAAAAAGAGGTACTTATAGCACCAGGCTTATCAATCTTCTGTATTCATTATTACTAAATTACACCTATTAACTACTGGCTCCACCCCTCTCCCAGTGAAATACATTCAGAAGACAGGATGATAGCTAACAGACAATCAGTTTTATCTCTGTTGGCAGAAATAATTCGTGAAGTACGTCTCCAACCTATGTTCAAATACTAGATGTATCTTGGAGTGTAAGATCATCTTTTATTTACTAGTACTTTAATCCTCCAATCATTTCTCTAGTTAAAGTGCGCTGTGGGAAGGTACATGGGGATACATGGCCCCAGGAGACACGATTTTGATTCTAGTCAGGTTTCAAAAGGAGGCCTATGCATGCTGATGTTGCTGTTTTGCTTATTTGTTTTAAATAAGCACATGGGAAAACCAAGGGGACTACAAAAATAGCACAAGCCAGTTATGCACAGCATTAAAAAAAAAAAAACAAAGCCACACAACAGTGAAGTGGTTGCAGCAATGCTATCACAATTCAGTAATTGTTTGTCTACATGCACAAGAAGGTAACAAATATAAACTTCCTTTCAGTTACTTACCTTGGGCTATATCTAAACACTGCATGGAAAGCATCCAATAATAATAGGCTGCATCGTTAAATCGGCTTTCAACCACAGCATTGTGTGTTAGCTGCTCCAGCACTCTTACAGCTTCACTCTGCCTGCCAGCCTTGTGAAATGCTACAAAGATGGCCAAAACAAAGAGGATTTTACAGTGCGATTATATCAATTAACTGAAATTAATGTTTTTAAATTAAGAGCAGTCTATTCAGCCAATATCAAATAGTCTATCCAGGGCAGGATAAAAAGGATTATACACTGGTATTTTTCTCCTTGAAAGCAGCAACGCTAATGGAACATGAGAAGTATCTAGGTATTTTGTGGCTTTTGCACTGTCTCAGATTTTGTACCACTCTGGTTGCTTTTTTTTAAATACAGAAAAGAGCAGAAATGTTATGATTATTAGATCTCTATACAAACAATAGCAATCTAAACACTGCAAATCACAACTTCATTCAAAAGTACAATAAATTAATGTCTGAAGTTAGTCCTCTGGTTTGTAATGCTGAATATTTTGAAAGAGTATAGCATTTACTATATCCTTCTATTATTTATTAACAGCATTTCTTTATTTGACACTCAGAAGCCAGTATAAAGTAAGACCCTGAATTCTCACTTGGTAAACATGCATTTGGCAAACACAGTCTTCATATAGGGTAATGGGGATGGGGGGGGAACCAACCTCCAAAAAACCCAATGCTACAGCACAACTGCCTCCTCACTTCGGCTAGCTCAGATACACCAAATTCTCACCAAACAATTCTCTAGCTCACCCAGTTCTGGCGCATTTATATTTTTGAGCCACAGCAGCATACAGCTTTGTGGAACAAACTGGGAACAATATACCTATATTCACAGAGTTCTATGTGCAAACTCCCAAACTGCCCTAAAACCAGATGCTCAAAGATTTGGTGCCGAGACACACAAACTACCAGATCACGTCTGGCATGTTCACTAGCTTGGCCCTTATAAGCAAATGCAGTTATACACTTAGATCTGAGCTGGCTCTGGAAACAGCAGATGCAACAGTCACATGGAGCTGCACCTGGGAAAAGTAACTATACTAGAAACATGCTGGCTCCACATGGAGCTTGCTTCAACATCTCCTTGTCCCTGGAACAGTTTATGAATTAAATTTTGAAGCCTGTCCACATGATGGAAGGTTGACAGTTCTCTTTAAAGGTAATTTTATAAGCCTAACAAAATAAATGAAAACTCTTAAAGAAACAGGAAAATTTTACTTGTACAAACCCAACATTACCTAAATGTAAGGAAAACCTACACTTTCCACTCAGGTTTATAAGGACGCCATATTTTGAATTCTATTCTGATAAAAATATTACTACAGTTCAGATCATATGCCAAATACTGTTGCCACATGCCACACTCAGATATACAATGCCATGGAAAATCTGGACCTGTATTTAGATGCCATCATTTTTGATAGATCCATCACATTTTCTTATCAAATAAGCAGACTTCCAGCTACTTTAAGACCAGTATGAAAACACGGATTCTATTTGGTTTTGAATCCCACTGATAAGAAACTCTCCAGGTCAGAGACTGCACATTCTGTATTGGAAAAGTATGGAGCAAATTTTGAGTCACCAGGGATCTGTCAGTGACATTCTTACCTTTTTGGGCTTCTTCAAATCTATCATTCTCTGCTAGCCACTGAGCATAAGGGACATAGACATCATCTTTGAATTCAGGATGCTTTTCACTCAAAGCAAATGCCTGAGGTAAATAAAAAATTCATTTTCAGAATACTGCACGGTTTAAACAGTTAAAGGGTTTAGAATATTCCATGGGATCAATCCTTTAGCTCTAAGTAAATTCACAATAAATACACAGAATAGCGACTGTAATCCATATTTCATCCGGTATGAAACTAATGTGTTTTAAAATAAAAAGCAATTAACAACAAAAGAAAAGAAGCTAAGCATAGTAACAGTGTGTGTATTGAAAAGGGGAAACTTGAAAGTGATTCTCTAGGAAATTTAGTAGATTTCACAGCAAGAGACAAGTATTTTTATTTTTACTGAATATATCTTCTAAAGAAATTGAAGTAACCCTATAAATGCAGTTTAGATTCACTTTCTAACTTGCTAACTAGTCAATAAAGGACTAAGTCTACAATTTTCCAAAGCACCCATATAATTGGGGGAAGGGATTCGTCAATTGCAGCAGCACTTTGAAAACATTTCCTTAAGAAAATACACTTATCAAAAACTTAATGTGAAGAAACAAGAACAAAATTAATGGTGACCCCAGCTGTGAAGTGGGTGGTACTGGAAGACCCATGTTTTTGTGGAAAAACCCCAGTGAAGTCAGAACTTTACGTAATCAGAAGCATAAATCCAGTTATAGACTGGGGTCCACACTAACACAGCACACATTCACCAGATCTAAATTATGTGTATGATATTCTCATTTGGGTGTGTCCAAATTATTTATAATACAGTTCAAAACAGAATTTCCTGTGATATAATTACTATTTATTCTTTCTGATGGACTAGAAGCATCCCATGGATTACCATAGGAAGTGGGCAACTATAACTCAACAGGCAAAAAAGATGCTTAGAAGTGAGACGAAGAAATATTCAGCCAGCAAACTAAAAAAAAAAAAAAAGAAACCACCAAACAAACACTGAGCATACAAGATTAACTTAAATACTCTGAATCACATTCTACAGAAGCCTCCCTCCCTGCCTGCCTCTCCCTTTACTACAGTGGTGGGCGAGCCAGACATTTGTCTCCCTTTCTTGCAACCAGAGATAAGAAGAAGTAGTGGTTTTAATCACAGATATCAAGGGCATGCTTACTTCTTCCCAGCGATGAGTCTCCACGTGGAGATGGACCAATGCTTTCAGGTCACCAACCTTCATGTAGGTTTCTGCTGCATAGCCAGGGTTATCAAGTTTCTTAAAATAGAAGGCACATTTTGACAAAGGCTCACGCTCAGCTTTATCCAGTTTTCGAGCAATTTCAATTAACCTAGACCCAGTAAAAAGAAGCCAGATGTTTCAGGCTCTGCCTTATTGCTTTGCCTTTTGTTTAATTATTGTAATAACTTCACCTTTAATCAGTTATTATTTAATAAATATCATAATAGTAGTACCATGCAACACTGTTTAAACAGTTTTTGGTAACCATTCCAAATTCTTTTTTTCCTTTTACAAACTCGAAACCCGTTCCTTCAATCTTTACTCATACGTGCAATTCCATATCTCAGACTGCACAATCATGAAGATGGAAAGAGGGAGTAGGCCCTACGTGACTAAGTGACACGGGACACACTTCCTCAACCCTGACCTAAACAAAAGACTCCTGAATAAACATTACCCCCTTTGCCACACAGCAAAACTGAGGCAAGGGAAGGCTGAGTGACCTGTCCAAGATCTTACGGCAACTCCGCAAACGACCCAAAGTATCACCTGTTGCGAATCAAGGAGAATTTGACCAGTGGCAGGAGTAGCCCCAGAATTTCTAGGGATTCTGTGCTCCAGTTGTCTTCTCTACCCACTAGATGATTATCCTTAACAGCTTAAAACAACAGCAATAGGCTATCACATATAAGCACTGCTGTGATGATTACTCTGAAAAGCTTAAGGCATGCATATTTTAGAAGATAGTCTCATACTACAGATGAACCCATTCATTCTCTTTACTGTTGTAATACATTTGTTTTTGTAACATATTTATGCCCCTACCCTCTAAACATATGTAACTTTTAAAACATTTTTAATCGTAGATGTGCTTCAAATACTCAATCTGATATAAACAAAGGCACATATCAAACAAGTTTTGTCTTATTTTAAAATTATGCAGAATTCTTAATAACTTATTTGAGTTTTCATTATGTATTATCTCTGAGATGGAACTAAAAACCTACATATCAACCCAGCCATGGTCCCCACTGATTTCTATGGCTTTCAGGTGCTCGCCTGCAGAGAGGTACATCTCCACTGCTGCTTTTGGTTCATTGATATTCTTGGCCCAATCTGCTTGTTTTTTTATTAGCATCTTTGTGTCTTTGGGGTCTCCAGATCCCAGAAAATCCTGAAATAGTGCAATACAAAAGTTTCCATTACCTTTTGGTCACAAACATTGTTACAGTTCAAATTCTAAACTACATAAAGGCTTTTTTAATGAAAATTGTTATGCCTCCTAAGAAAAGAAATACTGCATACAGAGCAACAAGAACTGATCCAGCCTTCAGCAACTAATCATCAAGGCTCAATATTTGGTAGGAAACAATGGCAAGTCTCCCATTTAGATAGTTTTCCATTAATTAAAAAAAAAAAAAAAAAAAAAAAGGTGGGTGATTCTGGGAGGGCCAGGAGAAGGATGATACAGACGCCTGTATCGCCTGAGGTAATAAATATGTCCCTACTTGATTTCTTGGAAAGCTTGCTCTCTGTTGAGCCTGTTTTACATAGATACAAATTATGATTTCTGCATGCTTTTCAGGAACATGCCTTTCCAAAAGAAAATAGTATTAATCTCAAAAACGGTAATAAATCAATTCCAAGTTTCAGATTTTCTTTTGCAAGCCAAGAAGGTATGGTTTCATTCTCAAAGATGACCCATCCCCACCCCATGCTTAGTTAACAACAGTATACCCACTTAATCATATGTTAGCACCAGGATGCCCAGCCACAAATCAATTAAAGGCTGAAATTTTGTTTTCTGCAAAGAGACTTAATAATTATATTACAATATATCAGAAAAGTTATTTTATCAGGATGGAATGACAGCTGCTCAAAAGTGAGAGTGACTCTGAACTACTGGTTGGACTTCTACAAGGAATGCAAACACCAAGCCTGGATGCTGTGATGATGACCATTTTGGAAATATTTCTAATAGCTTGTTTAGCTGCTTCTGCCAATACCAAAGCCCTGGCACCATACGGTTCACATCTGTTGACATCATGTGCCGGGGGGGGGGAAGAAAGAAAGTACTTCAACACCAGAAGATCTATTAAGGGCAATTTTGCCTCTTAATAGAACAAGCTACTGTCCATTAAAACAGCTTCTATCAAATGAAAAATTAGAACACAGGAGAAATGGAAAGGTGAGAAGAGAGTGGAAAATTACCTCATCCTCTCCATTTCTGGTAAATTCTGACTGAGGTTTAAAAAAACCAAACAAAACAACACAACACAACAAACAGGCAAAAAACCCCCACAAAAAGCACCCACACAACAGATCTGTTCCATTACCACAATTCATCGGTTTCCCTCATGCAGACAGTCGACAGGTACAGAACTATACCCCATCTCTATGTCAGCTCTTAAATGAGCTCCATGTAGGATTTTGCTCTAGCATTATCTACTGCAACACAGCCCTGATTCAAGTGAATAACTGTGAAGATGTCATGATAACCTTTGAATATGAAAAACTGAAGCAAAAGAATCAAGTTGAACAATATCTTTGAGACAACTTGTTTTCCAGCTTAGGTCACCAAAATAAGTCCAAAATCAAAAGCTCAGCTTCCTACAGTATAAAGAGTGTTTTGTGAGTTCTCAGTAATTTGTGATCTGGTACTGCAATAACAAGCCTATGGCCAGATATCAAAGGACGTCCTGACCTCTGCCTCCAGTCTGGAGTCTCTAGCCAGAGCTAATCAAAGTCAAGCACAAGAAATCAGATTCTGTAAAGATCCCTCTGCGTAATTCTGGCAGCATTAAAAACAACAACCACCACCACCACCACCCCCCAACACAAAACCACCCCACATCCCCCCATATATCTTTCCTTGGAAAAATAACTGGCAAACAAGGGGGTTTTACATATTCTTCCATGTATTGTGCACTCCCTGCACAAGAAGCTTCCTTCATATGCTATGAAGTACCTTTAATTTCCTCTGCATGGAGTTACTCTCAAGGATAGGAGACACAAGACCTTTTGCTCTCTGCTAGTTAAATATAGACATGACTATGGCCAAGAATTAAAAGATTCTTATGAAGACTTATGGGAAAATTTTCATCTATGAATTACATTTATGTTCAAGAGGAGCCAAAACACTGAAGCTAACAAAGACTCATCAGCCAAAAATAGTGGAAGTCAGACTTACATCAGCAAAGCCCCAAAGTATTTATATTAAGCTCTTGGAAGAAAAAGCTCTCTGTAGCACAGTTTGTGGTATCTATGCTAAAACAGTTTATATGCATGTCATGGTAAAGCCTTTGTCCTGTATTAGGCAGAATAAGGCTCTGATGAGTGATAAATGAGACTAAACAGTGCATGCATTTTCAGGGATTTTGATAAGAAAACACCATCGAAAACTTAAAAGCCAAGTAATGCTTTCTTATCACCATATAAAAACATCACTTTTAAAAACCATATTCAATTTATTTCTACATAGAAACAGAGTTTAAAAAAAAAAAACCAAGACATTGAATCTTTGAAAGAAAATTCTCTAGTAAATTAAAATATATTAGGTTAATATATTATACACTTTATAAAATACATTAATATAGAACTAGCATACCTATTTAAGTTCAAACTCTGAAAGAAAAATATTTTTATTATAATACAGAAGTGAATTAAATGCATGATACACTCACCTCCACTTTGCACGTGTACTACCTTATTATCTTTGGAAGACAAAAAAATTAAAAGGGACTCCTAAGCGAGACAAGGGGGAAGAAACAGTCATAAACCCAAGATTTTTAGGTTTTTTTAAAAAAAAGGAAAATTACTATGGATAATCATCACAATGAAAGAGGCACCTTTGGTGGTGTCCAACAAAAAAATCCACTGAAAAGCCATGAATTCCATGGACACAGTTGAGACTAAACAAAACACAATCTGGTACCTCAGCGGTAGACTCTGAAGAAAAAGGCTCCCATTACATCTAGACAGAAGAAGCCATTTTTCCCCTTACAAGCCAAATGAACTTCAACCAATTAACTGAGAAAATAAAGCTGGAATTCAAAGTCCGCATTTCATCCAATCCTTTTGTAGGATCATGCTTTGAAAACAGTTACAGGTACATTAATATTTCTGCATTTAAATATTCAGTTGCAAACTATTACCTTTGCATAGTCAAACATGCGTAAATCTGAGTACATATCGAGAGCTAGGTTTTCATGTCCACTCTTTTTGTACAATTTTGCTGCCTCATGAAATTTTCCCTGGTAGGCATAAACATCTGCTAGGAACAGTTCATTGTTGTTTTCTCCATGCTTCTTCCGCTCCTGGAAAGAAAACCAAAGAGAGATGCAGAAAATATTCTAGATGATCAGGACCTAGGTGAGAAATAGCCATTGAAGAATTAGATTTTCAGGCTTAGATTTTAACTGTTAATAAAAACCTGTAACAGGATATGGTAATTATGCCTCCTACATTTCTGGTGAATTTATAATTAAAGGATTAAATCCCTTCTTAATTAAAATTAGGGAGAGCAAAATTAAATGTCACTATACAAACCAAAGTGATGAAAAATCACTTCTCTTGATTTCACACAGGAAAATTAACACACGCTATCATTATGCTATGCTATTTTAAAAAAGGCATCTGATGGGTTCCTTATTTTCTCCTGTAGAAACTCACTAGCATATAATTTGGCTAAATTAACAATATGCGCGGGTGGGATGACAAACATGAAAATAATTGCTAGCAATAAGAAGATTCAAAAAGTACGTTAACCTGCCTCTGAATAAAAAACAGCGTCACCACCCCTGTCCCCACATGCAAGAGCTCATGATTTCAGGTAGGCAGCAGTCACTTCCAGAGCACCTGCACACAGTCTCCTGCTAATTGGAACTGCTCACTCAGATTGTGTGGGAAGGGACCACCGAGGCAAAGTGTGCGCAGCGCCACAGAGAAAGCCTTTACACGAATCAGACCCATAGAGGTACACTGACTTCAAGGGACCAATACCATATACATGCACACACATGCGCACGTGTGTGTGTGTGTGTGTGTTTTAATGTGTATCTTCATATTTATCCTGTATCTTGGAAACACATTACTACCCTGCTTTGGATAAAATTATTACTATTAGCCCACCTCATATGGAAATATATAGATGGGAACTGAATTTAAAGAAAACTGCACGAAATGGGGAAAAGCATTCCACAAGCATACAATTCAATTCTCTACTGCCAAAGGAGACTCAGCCATCACTCCTTCTGATCACACTTATTGACTAGGCTGATACTGGACTGGTGTTGAAAGTTGCCTTTAAAAACTTGGTTAAAAGAATAATTAGAGGAATTGTTACACCATTTTTTAAAGACTTCACAGAATCTTGCCAGATATAGAGATCTGGCATTTATGTTTCCTGCTGTCATCAATTAGAAAAAAAATGTGTCATTACTGAGAGAAAACCATCATATTAATGGCACATGTATGCTTACACCCTTACAAGCCTTAAAAGGAATCTGACACACCACAAGCAAGAGTAAAGAGTGATGTAGAACTCTCACTTCAGAAGGAGCATTTTCAAGAAGTCTGAAAGTAAGTTTATGCCTATTTACAAAAGGAATCTTTCTCATTAAACAGGCTATAACATGAAAATTCCAGAATATCCTCAATAGATGCAGATCTGGAGAAGCATATGTGGAAAAGAAAGGTTAGTACCAGTGAGAGAATGCTCTCATCTACCTATCTACCCTTTAAAGGCAAAAAAAGAAAAGGGGGGGGGGGGGTCCTAATGCAGAACTTTGTCCCATGTTAGATATGAAGAAAAGTTAACTGCAACCAACTGGCGTTTTGACAGAACCAGGACAGCTCTGCAGACATGGAAGACAAGGAATGTATTCTTTCAGAGAAGGTGTAAATCTAATTAGCCTGAGAAAGAGGAATTCCCTTTATGCCATCTCAACACAGATCTTTAAACTAAGCATTATCATGCAGTCTTTGCAGAAGGACAAGGGTGATACCATGTCTTTTAATGTGCTCATGACAGACAGTTATTGTCTAGTGAAATTCTATCAAAAAGTGTGAAAAGAATAAGAACTAGTGATTAGAGCACAGTATGGAAGTAAGGAATCCCAAATTCTACTTCCAGCTGCCACAGACTTGTCATGAGACCTTGAGTTTGTCATTTTATTTCTCTGGGCCTCTTTCTGGCTCTGCAAAGAGGAGATAATAGTAATTACCTACCTCCAGGGGGTAAGGAAAGGCTTAATTAACACACATTTATGAAGTATTCTGTACTAAGCTCTGTTAGCACAGTAGTATTCTACCAATTATTAATTGAATATTGAATGTTTTTCCAGCTTTCCTGAAGACAGTTTCATAAGTTCTTGTTGTCCCACATCCCCATTTTTTTTTTCTTGAAGTTTCAGTCATATGACTAGAATTTGAGTCATCTCTGCTAATCAGGATTTTTCACTCTAAACACATCTCCAACTGTCAGAAGCACTATCCAAACAAAGTCCTCCCAAAATAGAAAGTACTGATTTTGGTATAGTACTAAGTGTAAGAAAATACACTGTCTTTAATATTCTCTTACCTCTATGCTGCTGATCAATTCTAAATATCTAAGGTCTCGTACCCTGGTAAATGCCTATTGAAAAGAAAAAAAAGAATAAAAAGAATTAACTTGAAAAGCCAGAATAATCAACAGAATATCATTACGCATAGAACAAGCTGTCTTCATGCAAACAGGACAGCCAGAAATATGCTGAGGCTTGTGTTTGTGTAGTCCCTAACCTGATGGGTTCTGACTACAACTGGGGGCCCTGAGGCATTACAGTAAATAAGACAAGGGTACAATCCAAACAGCTTATCACTGAAAATAAACAGCAAAGGCAGAGACTAGTAGGTGTACATATGTCAGTCCCCCAAGAAATACAAAATGCCATTTAAAATATTACATACTTTTATTCTGGCTACCTTATAGCTTTTCCATTTTGATGTGAGCCATGATACAGACAAGGAAATTTAAGGTACTATTACACGGTAGAACATATAATTGATCGTACTGCCAAAGCATACTGCATATGCTTATAGCTTTTATACCATTCTGAAAATTCAGTATGGAAGTAGCTCAGGGAGAGGAAAGGAAGTAAGAAGACGGTAAGATAACAGTACTGCAAGACAGTGTAATATCTTTTGCAAATGGAGATAAATGTGCAACTCAGTCTCAAGTGGCAAAGTCACGTGTGAGTTACAGCAGCTTAGCACTTATTCTTGACATGCATCAAAAAATAGAAATTTAACTCTTTAGACCACACATTCAAGACTTCTAACCAAACTAATGCTTAAGAGGGCATAGAATATTCTGCTTACACCAGATCGTACTAGGAACTATGAGAGCCTTTAATGTCAAGAAGCTGCTTTTGTTCAAATTAATCCGCTCTAATTCTAAGAGGGCACTACTTTAAAATTCCAAGGAGGCACTGAAAACTTCTTTTTAAGAATATCTATTTGCATAAAGCCATCTATGAAACTAGAATTATTCTGATGCCTCCACTTAAGAAAAAAAGAAAAATAAAGCATTTAATTTCCTTTAAAAAAAAATCTGTTATTAAAAGATGCCTATCGTTACAGGCCATTCCCTGCATATTTTTAGAATGTTTTGTCTTTCATACAATATTCGTGACATTGAACTCAGTTCACCCTCTCTTATTTGAGAAAAGGTGGTGAAAGAAAATAGGGAAGTATTTTATGCTGGAGAAAACTCTGTTCTTCAGTATATGCCCATTTATAGACCACTTCCAAAACCAAGGCATTCCAGACAGAAAATAACTAAAATAAAGACATCCCATCACCATTGCCTTCAAAGAACATTAGTGTGTAAATAACAAAGAATATGAAACCTCCACATTTGAACTGAGGTTATATTAAATACTTGGGGGGAAAAAAGAATAAGTTTATAGCGTTGGGAAAGGGGGGGAAGCCAGCTAAGGCATTCTTTGCTGCCACCCGGTGGTCAGCAGCACCATTGAACAACTTTCCAGTTCTATTTCCCTCGAATTCATTAACGCATTTTCCAGCAGATGAAAGAAACCATTTTCTTTGCATTTAACACTTTGATTTAGAACATGGCATTTATCTAGAGAGATAAATTCGATTTCAGTTTAAAACCTCATCTCAAGTTCCTGAGTATATAACAAACCAACATTTTCTTTCATATGTGGAATAACATATATACACTAACAAGCAAGATAGTAACCCAGAAACACCACTTTGTATTCCAACCATAAACATACATTATACACACACACTATATATATGTGTGTGTATATATATATATATATATATATATAAAAAAATAAAAATATAAAACAAGCTTTCTGCTAAATAAGGATCTGCTTTACCTTTTTAGCAGTTTCAAACTCCAACCCTTCTAAGGCTTCCATGGCCAGTTCTTTCCAGTCAGTATCAGTTACTCCTAAACATGCAATTTGATAGGCTTCTTTAAACATTTTTCGTTCCAGATATTGATACATGGGTGCAGACTGAGGATTTCCATTGAAAAACATGTATTAGAAAGCATAATACTGAGATGTATTAGTGAAATTCTCTACATACATTGGGGGGAAAAAAAAAATATTCCCATCACAACCATTACAAGCTCCACAGAAAATAAATGCATGGTTTTTTTGTATAATAGACAGAACATTCTGGGGTGATCATTACTGGGGTATCTTTAGACAAGCTGGGTTAATTATATTCCAAACTCATCCATCTTAATCTTCAGTTCCTTGCATATTAGGAAGTAGTTAAGAATGTGAATTCTTCTGAGCATTGTACATGGTAAATATTATGTACAGTGAGGTTTGGTTTGTTTTTTTTTTTTAATACTATGGAAGCAGAGCAAAGGAGGGGGTAGTTTGTTCTCAAAGGCTAAAAGCATGAAAAGTGTCACAACAGCCTGGTGTGAAGCATCCCTGGAAATACTCAGACACAACAGGAAGAGGTATCACGAGGAAGTAACCCTTCTGTGCCAATCCTGATGACAAAGCTCTTTTACCAAGACTGTGACTATTAAACCCAAAAGACACTGACCTCAAGGACCTGCCCTAAAAGGGAATTAAAGAGAGAAACTGTCAACTGCAGGCTGACACAGATAGACTAAGGCTCAGAATCTGCAGCTACAACTTGAACCCTTTGAATGAACAGGGAGCACTGCAGCTAGATTACCTTTAAGTCTGGGTTTGCAACCACAGACAGTATGCAGATTGATTTCTACGTTATTTTTATCAATTTATCTGAAAATTGTATACTTTTTGGTACTCCCTGCCTCCAAAAGCGTAACTTTGAAAAAGCTGCCTCTGTGATAGTTCACAATAATTTTGTGGCATATTGGTGCCTACAGCATGCCAAAACCAGCCAAAGAGTGTGTTAGGCCTAGTCAATCTCATGGCTGTCCATCATGTCCATCTCATGTCCAACCACACTGGACAACCCAGAGCCTAATTAAGGATCTGCATAATGCCACAGAGGAACAGACAAAGGTCTGTAACACAGGTATCAATTAGTTAATAAAAGCACATGGCACTTTTGCCTTCTTCATTGACTCTCAGTTTCAAATCCTGCCCACACTTGGGTCCATAAGTCAGAATCTTTTTTTTCCCATTCTCCTTTTTTTGTTTTGTTTCTTGGACTGGTTTAGACTCTTTCATTGCTTCCCATAATGCAGAACATAGCATTTTCTGGAAGGCAATTTGTAAATTTAGAATATAAAGACTACACATGTACTATACATTCAGACTAAAATATACAGCTTAAATATTGCCTAAACACATCTAGATGAAGCAACAATAAGACAGTATTTGATGTACTCATAAGAAAAATGAAGTTACAACTTGAGAAAAGGTACATAAAGAGACTACAGTAAAAATACAGGAAGAGGTAACACCCGCACCATATCTTCATTTTTGCTTTTAGATTATGTGCATTTGCAAGTAGAAAGGGAGAGTTAGAAACAACAATCAACAACAGCAAAAAGGAAGTTAGCTTAATGCCAAATAAACAAAAATAAAATTGATCATGCAATATAACTTAAATAACAATGAAGAAAGTGTGAACTGCAATCATTTTGTTAATGGAATACAAGTAAATCTCAGAAAAGCTTCTTCACTTCTTAAACACTGATGTTTATGAAATGTAAAGCAACACTTAATGAGATTAAAGGATTACCTGTGGAACTTCAACAGCTGACATAGAAAAAACATGAAGACAGAAGATCTTGGAGCCGTTGTAACCCACAACAAAGCCTTGAAGTTTTTGCTGATGGACAGGGAAATTACTAGCTTTGATATTGAGGTAACCCCCTCCAGAAAAGCAAAGCATATCCTCACACTGTGTATTCCAAGCCACGCTGTTAGCATTGGGTTCCTAACAAGCAAAATAACTGATGATTAAAACAGATGCAATCACATCTTCTTTCCTAAGAAATATGCATCCTTCAGCTAGAACGTTTGACCTGTTACAGCCTGGGTGTGTACACACACACACTTATCTACATTTGTAATATTCTAAAGCCTAGTATATTCCTAAACAGATTTACAGGGACATATTTTACATTTTAATAAACAGCTGTAATTGTCTTTCCTTTGTTTTGTCTTTACTAATGATCTATACTATCAAACTGTAGAACATAATATAAAATTCCACAATAATACAGTTAGCTAGCTAGCATATTTAATTGATAACTTTCATTTTGTAACAGGCTGAAAAATTACAGACCCTGTTCTTTGTAGCACTTCATACTTTCTAACCAGTATTCTCTGAAAACATTTCATCAATGTTAATGAGTGAACCCTCTGAGTGACCGCTAAACTGCCAATGAAGAGAGAATTACCATTATTCATTTCATAGTCTGGGAATACACGAAGAACAAAGAAGTTTAGGCTTTAATTCTGTTTGTACTAATGATAAAGCCAAAATGCTCATTAACTGTAATGCTTCAAAGGGAACCAGGACAGAGCTCTAAATTAAACTGAAAAGGTCACATGTTTAAGTGCTCTTTATTCAGCTGTTGCTCACATATCTCCCATCTTCTAATTCGTTGTCTACCATCTCTAAAAAGGTAGCTTCGATAGAGAAACAGATCACAGTTAAATCCTACAAAATGTGATTAATGGCTTAAATGACAGTTATATGAATTTCTGCACAGCAACACTTCTGGTATGTTCTGTGCTCCAAATCACTTCCTGCCCCCCCCCTTTTTAAAAAAAAAAAAACCTTTGAATTTTACCTGAAACAACAACTCTTTGGTATGAATATCATATACTAGGCAGGTATCATTTTCATCAACCACTGCCAGCTTGTTTCGGGATGCACTCATATCCAGACAGCGCACAGCTGTGGATTGCTTCAACAGGACAATTGCGAAGACATTATCGACAAATATCTTCAGAATCTAGACATATTTGAAACCAAAGTCAGTCCATCCATTTTTGTTCCTAAAACTAGAAATAGCATAGCAGGTACAAACTTTAAGGCTGTTTAAAGCATGCAATTGCAATTTTTTTTCAGAGATAAACTGTGCATTAAAATTAAGGAAATGCTTTCAGCTTGACGTATCTTGAAAAACCTTGTTTCCACAAAATACTCTGGGTTGCAAGCCTATACAAATAAATCATATGCTATACATCCTGGATTTTGTAATGCTCCACTAGTTAAACAATTACATTAATATAATACTACAGGAATATATAGCATAGATACAGAAGCCACAAAGGATCTCAACTTCCTCTCTATTCTGTATATAAATACCTCTGGGCTCCAGTTTGAAATTTTCAGCTGCTAACTGGCTTGTGAAATAGACAGCAATTCCACCTCTAGAACATCCACACCTTCACAACTGGTCATCAGTAGAAGTGTACACAAACCCCCAATCCCCTCTCAGTTCACCAAGAACTCAATTTTTGTCAGTTGTTCCTAACAACTTACGGACTTCAGACACAGTTAAACTTGTTTGTATGAATTTTACAGCCAGAGAATGTGAAAGATAGAAGTAATTAGTTTTTAATCACAAGATGAGATTAGGTCAAATAAAATTCTAGGTTGTAAAAAAGCATGCTGCTCCTAAGGTCTCCCCCTAAGAGCACAGAACAGATTTTACTTGCAGTGAAAATACACATACCAGACATTATATGTTACCTGACCATTCTTCAGACCAACTAAGAGGCCTTCTCTTCCTGGAGGTCCTCCAATTACTTTAATATAACGAATAAGAGATTCCATCAGCCATTCTCGTTCTTTAATGCCACTAAATGAGAGGCACTGCAATCTTTTCTCCTAAAGACACAATAACATACAAAATACTGCAGGGAGGTAAAGATAAAACCCTGTGTCTTTGATGTGCTCTGCTTACACCTATACTGGCACGTGTGCCTACTTTTACATATAAAAATCATGAAGTCAAATAGTCAATTTAACCGGGTGAATTCTTTAAGGTTTTCCGATGTTATGAACAAACAAAAACAAAAAAAAACCCCACCTTCTTCTAGTAGTTCACCCCCACCCAAAAGTTCCCCTGGATTATGTGCTAATTTATCAAATTCACTACAGAGACTGTTTTACTGAAACAGAGCCACCTGTGGCATGCCACAGCTATTGCTTAGAAGTATGTCAGCACTGCACATTACAACAGCACTACATATTGGTACCTTGGGGAAAAACTGTAATAGATTATACAGTACATTCTTTTCCTACCAGCTATTTGGACAGCTACCTTCAAGTCTGAATGTACCCCAAGACTACTCTAGATTTTAAGGCACATACCTGGCATAAAATAATGTGATTTGAACATACAACCAGCAAGTTGCATTCAAATTTCTTTGCTATCTTTTCCTTCACCCGATAATACATATCTGAAGAATCATCCGAGTATAACTCGTAAATCAAGATTTTCTCCGGCATCTGGATTGCTAATCTGTTTTTGTAGATTGCAATTTTCTTTACAAGCTCTCTGCCTTTTATTCTAACTAGAGAGAAAAACCACAAAAACAATACAGTATAGGCTGACATGAAAATAATGGATACAGAAATTAGAAAACTTACTAATACATTCAAATTGAGTCTTTCTAAAGCACCTCTAAAATTAAAAGCAGATTCCTGCTCAGATATGTTTGTTGTTCTGCATCTATGTAATCTACTATCCCCGTCACAATTTATCACCCTCTATTATTTGTCAACAGCACATTCTGGAGCAATACTTTGATTCCTTGCCATAAAAAGCCAGTGGATACGAAGAAACAAAATCAGCACAAACCCTTGAGGCTGCAAGCGTGTGTGTGTGTGAGCAAAATATGATGTACAGTATATTTATCTCATTCACAGAGATTAAAACCTTATCTTAAAAGCCTCTGCCCCTCCCAATGTCCTTTCAAATCCCCACATCTTTCATTAAGCTTGTCAGCGCTGATCCTCCAGAATCCAAGTTTGCACTCTCATCCTGCAAACAGTATTCCTCAGTTTTACTGTCAAAGTGACAACAATCTGTCTGGTACATGCAGTTTATATTCCAACTGTTCTGATGGATATTAATTAAAAAAACAAACAAAACAAAACAGAATGAGAGTGAAGCTTTGGCCTGACTGCAAGTGTGAAATTACCTTTTTGTTCAGTGATGAGGTGCTGGACAATAACATCAGTCATGCTGTCTCTGTAAGCATAGCGATCTTTATAAAGGCCATGAACAGTGCTGAAAATCAACTGATAAAAGGATATTGTTCCATCTTGACATCCTACTGCCTGAACACAAGAAGAAAATAGTTTTAGTTAATTGGTACATACAGGTGAGAATTGGCAAAATGTGTAGTATTTATATGAACACTATGTTCCTTTTCCTGCATAATGTATAGATTGATACCGATTACATCCTACTTGTACTTAAACAGTGGTAAAAGTGCAATGCAAAACGGGGACTGATCTCATCATAGACCACGGAGACCACCATGTTGGGTGGGTGGGGTTTGGTTTTGTTTTGTTGTTGGTTTTTTGGGTTGGGGGGATGTTTGTTTGTCTTTAAATTCACTCTGTATCTCTTCACATTTGTACAATGACACAGAGCACAGCATTTATGGCTAACAGTTGCCTTGTAGGCATTTTCCACAAGGTGTAATGCTAGAAACTCAAACAGATCTGAACATTTTCTTCTCATCATGGAATTAGATTTGGTCAACCTAGAAGTTATTAGCTGCCATTTTTTCTTCTTATCCTCCTCTTTTTTAATCAAAATGCAGCAAATGCCTTACCATCTGAAAACAGGTGTTATGCTCATTTACAGCCTTCTTACAGCCCAAGTTTTACTTCTGCAGGGTATTTTTAATTTTGGTGGTATTTCGGTGGACCTCACTAGACACTGCTTAGGTTCTGCTGCCTCAGTAAAATGTCTAGACTAAGCAACTGAATTTGAAATTTATGGTCTTACCTTATATGACAAATTGTCTGTGAAAATGTCAGAGAAATGTTCCTACTCACCACATAGTTAGAGTCTGGTTTAACTTTGCATGTCCACACCCAACTGCTTTGCTCTCCTATGGTACCAAGACGCACGCCATCCTTTGTGAAGAGGGAAACTTGTTTATCTGAACCTCCCAGTAAAAGATACTCTCCTTTAGTAAAATAGCTAACACAGCAAGGATCAAAATTGAGCGTTCTGTCCTTCCCAATCTACAAGGGGAAACAAACAAACAAACAAAAAATCAACCAACCAAACAACAAAAACAACCACACACAAAAAAATAACAAAAAGATCATTTCATATTTTCCCAAGAAACAAGTGCCGTCACTGATACCATTCTTCTCATCTCTCCAGCCATGCACAACTTTTCAATACCCCAGAACCACTGGCTATATTAAAATTCCCAAAGGCAGTTCTAAAATACATCCAAGAATCCCTCCAGTCTTGGATTGGAATACTCAGTACTTGGAATACTATTATTGGAATACTTGTCTACTCAGAATGCAAGCCCCCCCACAAAACCCCCTTTAACTAGTTGAAAAAAATACAAAGATGTCCTCTACAGACCAGTAAACAACATTACAAAAGTCAAAGTTGGAAGGGCTTTAGTACAAGAATTGCTAGACAGCAACTGAGTTGCCATGGGAGAAACAAGCGCTGAAGGGAAAGATGGTTAAAAAGAAGCAGACTCATAAAAGGTTGGGAAAACAGAAAACATTGAAAGTAGCTAATAAAGCACTACTATACAAACAATTGAATATAGGACATAAAACAGAATCAGAAATACCCTGCCGCTCTTGAATGTACTTTCTAAAACATACCTGTTTGCCACTAAGCTGGTAAAAGGAAAGTTTCTGACCCCAGTCTGCCACAGCTAAAATATCATTGCGTTCATCTCTAACAAAAAAAAAGAAAAAAATTATGTAGTAATTCTACAGCGATGTATTAATGTTTCTTAGAGCAACAGAACCAAGTATAGGATAGCAGAATTTACTTCATATTACTCTTTAAAAAACCACAAACTGAAAGTACAGCAGATACATCTTGCCATTTAAAACTGAGGAAGACAGCTTGGAGACACAAAAGAAAAATCAGTCTCCTTTACAGGAGTAACTGCAAAGCTTGATGTATCACTTCACATACAGCTATATAAGCAGTGGGTACAGTGAACTAATGGTCCCTTAAACAGATGAAGCACCTGGGCCCAGATTCTGATCTTAGCTACAGTAGTACAAAGCCACCATAACATCAAAGTCAGTAAAGCTGAGCAAGAGTGAACTACAACTACCAGTGTAAGGCAGGGGGGAAAAAAAAAAATTGTTCGTGTGAGACCAGCAGCAGACCTACGAAAGGCTTCAGGGTCTCAGATTTGTTAACTTTGGTACTCTGACATGATCTGTTCAGCTTGGAGCATGAGTCACCTTCTCCACAGCTTCTTGCCTAGGAAGAAGGGAGATGGTAATCTGAACATTCTGCTGCAAGCAATGCCTGTAGCCATAAACTGAACAAAAAGGAAACAGACAAAAAACCTAATGAAAAGCTAACTGCTTAGCAAGCACCCTCCCTTTGCTCAATGCATGATGCATGCACCCGTGGGGAAAAGCAACATGCTATCACATATTTAAGAACTATCTCATAATGAACACATACTAGCAGAATAAATTAAGACCATACAGGCAACTATTAATCTAGAACTTCCTAACTTTTGAATATCTGATTTTGTACCCTGCATAATACTCTCTGCCCTTGGTCCTTTTCATAATTTACTGTTCTAGATAATACAGATATATGTTCCTTGGAAGTTTCACTCACAAGTTGAAATCCATAGAGGTCTCTTCTTCCTCATGGTCTTCTCCCTCTGTCTGACTATACTGCCTACTGCCAGGCCTGGATTTCAGTACTGGTATCTCCTCTAAATAGCTGTGAACTGAATCCTCTTGTTCATCTGCTCTACTCCAAAAATTCTCCCACCTACCACAATAGCAATTGTTTGTTCACATATTTGGGACAATATTCCCTCTGAATTGAAGTGAAAAAACAGCTCCCCTCTCTCTCCCCCAATCCAAACAGAACCCGCCCCCCCCAACCCCAAAAACAATGCAAAAGAAAAAAGAAGTGTTTCTTGAGATCTGGTGAGGCCGCACCTCAAATACTGTGTTCAGTTTGGGGCCTCTCACTATAAGAAAGACATTGAGGTGTTGGAGCGTGTCCAAAGAAGGGCAACAAAGCTGGGGAAGGGCCTGGAGTACAAGTCTGATGGGGAGCAGCTGAGGGAACTGGGGTCGTGTAGCCTGGAGAAAAGGAGGCTCAGGGGAGACCTTATCGCTCTCTACAACTACCTGAAAGGAGGTTATAGCAAGGTGGCTGTTGGTCTCCTCTGCCAAGTAACAATCGATAGGACGAGAGGAAATGGCCTCAAGTTGTGCCAGGGGAAGTTTAGATGGGATATTAGGAAAAATGTCTTCACTGAAAGGGTTGTCAAGTATTGGAACAGGCTGCCCAGGGAAGTGGTTGAGTCACCATCCTTGGAGGTATTTAAAAGCCGCGTAGATGTGGTGCTTAGGGACATGGTTTAGTGGGGCTTGGCAGGGCTAGGTTAGTGTAGCAGATTGATGCACGGACTTTGATCGAGGGGTAAATCGAAGACCCTTTATTGAACTATTACATGGCTTATATACTTTCTAATTGTTTGTACATGCGCTACTGAGAGAACTCTTATTGGTTTATATGTCTTGCTCATGCGTCCTTCATGCGTTCCTTCAGCTAATACGGTTGGCTATCTTTTTGCAACTTTGCAGGTTAGCAGTTGGACTTAATCTGAAAGGCCTTTTCCAATCTAAATGATCCTATGATTCTGTGATCTAAGTGGAACTTGTTCCCAGTTTCTCCATTCAATTAAAGACTGGCAGCAAAGCCAAAACCCCAATACATAATCACTTAAAAAAAGGTAACGTACTTGGCATTAATCTGTTTCAGCAGGGATAAAAGTCAAGACTTTCTGCAACCAATAAACCAAGGATTATCTATTCAGCATGAAAAAAGGAAGGATGAAATTATTTACCTGGATGGATTCCAACAAATTGACCATATTGGAGAGGAAGCACCCCCTGTACGCTCTATTTTAACTTTCTCTTCGCCATTTTTATTCCTTATGCTGACAACGCCGTTGAACATCCCCAAAGCAAGGTACTGGCCATCATTTGTCCAGCTGATAAAACACACACATACTGAAGAGCAAACTACTAAAAACAAGCAGCAGGAAGGTAGGATGGTACAGCATACTGAAATAGGGATGATAGATTGAAATATACTTCCAAGAGGGAGTTCTGGGAGATGGCCAGTAATCCTACAGTTTGTTTATGCATCTAAATCCACATTTATGGCAACAGCATGCACTACAGCAAGAACATTTTATTATATACACAGAAATAAAAAAATGTAGAAATAAAAAAAAAAAATTAAAGCTATCATCTGCTTGCAATACTTCTAGCATGTGCTAAGTAACAGATACATTTTTGGGGATGACAGTGTTGGCAGTAGACCAGACTGTTTTAAAAGCCACATTTAGAACACTGATCAGATAAAGCTGCATGGTGCTGGGACAGAGGAGACGTGGCTTCTATTCTTGTCTCTGCTGTAGTTAGATGGATGACTTCACACTAATTAATGTACCCTTGCTTCAGGTTCCCCATAATGGTAATATCTCCTTCTACTGAAAATACCAACAACACAGAAGACAAACAGCTCTACAAACAAAAAGCATAATTATTTTTCCTCATTTTATTGTTATTGCACAAGATGGCTAAACAGAGAGAGAGCAGTTAAGACACTTGCTCAAGACCAGAACACCTCTCTGACACTTTCAGAATAATTCAGTTATAAACAGTACCAAATAAAAACCAAACCCAAACCCCTTTGCTATTAAAAAAAAAAAAGAAGAAAAAAAAAAGGAAAAAAAAAAGAAAAAAAAAGCTCTATCTGAGAAGACTACACAAGAAAGAACAAATCAGCTTTGATAAAGGAGTCATATTCCTACTGGAGCATTATAAATGCTACTCAGGTATTTTAATGATGAGAATGGCGAAGCAGCGGGAAGTACTCAATGCTACTGAACAGCAAGGTAGGAGAGCCTATCTCATACTACTAGGTACTGTCTCTGCGTTAGTTGGACTATTTTACTTGATTTTTTTTCTTTAAGCTTGCATATTATTTTGAATTGCTTGTATTGAAACTAACTTAAATGACACAGATAATCCTTAAAACTTACCTACAGCAAGTAATCTTACTGCTAGTTTTATGTTTAGAGACTGACTTCTGTTCAGGAGACCACAAGCCTTGATTAAAGCAAACAAAAAGCCAAAGTAAATTACAAGTAAGCATTTACCAGTGTTCAGATTAGAAACTAAGATTGTCAGAAAACTCAGTTGGGACTTCAGAGGGATCAAAGTCTCATCCACTGCTAGAAGGACATTTAAATACATATTATTTATCAGTAAATGGGGAAAAAAAAAATCCATCTAAATAATACAGAGGGTCTCTGCAAAAAAATCATAGTAACAAAGTAGTACATTTTACCCTGTGGCACCTCATTACATAGTCCTTTCCAACTGAGTTTAAGTGATTTAAACAAGTATCTAATGTTACTTAACTTTAGGTAGCTTTATATCTCATCTCTTCTGGGTTCAAAAGAACTGTACCTATCTGTCGTTAGCTTACCTATACAACTTTAATAGAATTTACTGGCTTAATGGAAAAGTTAGAGGAAGAAGACATACCAAAATCACTGGAAGAGCAGGATGCCAATTGATGAGTAAGAGGATTGTATGAAACACACTGTATAGAGTCATTATGCCTGGAATGAAGTTACAATCATATTTCAATAAATCATTCTTAAATGCCCCCTTTTCTGACTTTCAGCAAGATAGCTGAAAGGTTTACCAGATGCGAGAAATAATTTGATCAGTTTATATTACATCAAATTAATCTGCAATTACTGTAAACTAAATCGGTAATAAACCTTAAAAAAATTGTCTCTCAGTAGCAGGATTAACTGTATTTAATGAAGATTAGCTAAAAATGTATGTATATGGTGGTTTGTGAAATATGATTAAAGGTTATATCCAAATTCTAAAACAAGTATGCTTGTGTATGCTCCTAGTACTACACTAGCTTGTGCACACTAACTAGTAATAAATGTATACACACATTCAGAAACAGAATTTGAAGATGTTGCTTAAGAGAGATGACGTAAAAACAAAGCCAGAAGATGGAAATATACCGAAAGTACCAAACCTTATCTTTAGTTTGGTCTTTGAACTAGAATTATATTAATTTTATTATAAAAGATCAGTCATATCATGTTTCATTTTATTTTGATCTACACAGAGTTTCCCCAGTTCTCTGCCAGCCCTCTAAATTCACAGATTTATCTAAACTTCCCACCCTCTTTTATGCCTTTAATTGCTTTTCTGCCTCATTCAGATACTTTGACTGTTCTTTTCTTCTTCCCTCTCCTATTACCCACTCACTAGAATTTCCTCTGACCTTAGTCAACCTTCTTCCAAATCTAACAGCACGTACTCTTTGACAGCAGAAGTGCATAATCAAAGTCCGTTTTTGAGAGGCACAGAATTGAACAGCATCACTTACGTGTATTTCAGAATTCCTTCTAACTTTGAAGTCCAAATTATCACACTCTTATCAGCTGAGCCAGATGCAAAACGTTTGCCTAGGAATTAAATATAATTTAAATCCCACACATACAAGAATCACTTTAACTCCAAATACTCAATCAAAGAGAGAGCAAGAAGTTCTTGAACTTGACAAGGCTCAAGTAATAAAGGGGCTAACACTGCAAGTGTCTTGATGTGACTGCGCTTCTCCAGCTACGTGAAACTCTAATGACTTTGTTATTCCCACAGAAATAAAGTGCCTCAGTAAAGCCCGTAAGTGCCTCAGTAAAGCCCGGCCATGCAAGCAAGTAGCCACTCTTTCCAACACTGTCAGTCACAGGTTGGAGATTTGTGTTAACAGCGTCAAGGGAAAAATGGTACATTTTCACAGGTATCCCCTATAACTTAAACAGTAGTATTCGAGAGGAAGTCCTTTGAGTCCCCACGGTAAGTCCTAAGAGAATGAGAATCGGAGGCAACGAAAGAATAGGAAGCAGAATAAGGCCTGTAGTGTGCATGGTAATGCATGAAGGATCAGAAGATCTGGAAGCTTTTGGATAGAGGAACTACAGGAAAGAGGGATCTCTGGGGTAAGCCTTCTCCTCACATCACCCCACAAATGTAACCATCACTGAAGTAGAAGTGGAGGGGAAGCAGGGACTACAGTTCTTGGGTTAACAGGTAGCCTTACATGTAAATATACAGTACTTCTGCACGTAGCATTTGTATGGCAGTTCAAACTCTCCATTAAAAAAACAAACAAACCACCAGCACTCACACACATGTTCAAAATACTGTTACTGAAACAACCCCGATTTCTCTATTTATCAATTGGCAATAAGAAATGGAAGATAGGCACTTTACAAACCAGACTAACAAAGCCCCTGCAAAGTTATATTTACCGTCTTTAGCATAAGCCACACAGTATACAGTGTCCTTATGTCCTTTCAAAGGCTGAATTAAGGTTCCATCAGAAGTATCATATACCTATTAAAACAGGGGGAAAACAAAAACAAACATACAAATTAAAAAAAACATACATAAAAACCTTCCAGTGAGGACTAGGATATAAAATTACTGAAGGCCAACAAAATTATACACTTTCTTTTGTGTTTGCTCTTTTGCATAGCATACAGTCCATGCAAGACAAAACGTTTTAAAGTGTAGAAGCAGCTTTCCCTAACTTAATACTCCTTGGAATGAAAGAAGACTCAGTATTAGAAAATTACATGCACAAAAAATTTCCAAACACCTCATTTGGCCAACTTCTTTTACTTCTTTCCCCGCATTAGATGTTTAAACATAATAAATTACTGGAAAAGCCCATCACTAAATATACCATTCTGTGAGCACTGAAAATAATAAAGCCTGCTGTCCTACAGTTCTGAGCTACATCTCTATAATCGTGCCATTCATCCATCCCTCCCTGCAGTTTCTACACCTGCCCCATCTGAAAGCTTTACAGGAACCGTGAGAAATGTGGTCCTGAGCCGCTCTTGCTGATGGGTTAGCAGCAGGTAAGCAGATGCAGGGAACTGCAAAAAGTTATAGTTGAAGCTTCTCACAAAGTAGGGACATCAATGTGAGTTTCTCTCCCCTTTTCACAGGGATTTGCATGAAACTTCTAACAATGCAGTATTTGTATACAGTGCTACTGTGCTAAGTTTGGATGCAGGTTAGTGGATTTCAAACCACCGGGTGAAGTGCGAGAGGACGAGATGACGCAAGTAACTTTAAATCTCATTACTTTTAGAAATAGAGCTTAAAACTTGGTAAGAAACACTAAAAAGCTTCAAAACACTTACAGTTAGCCTACATTAATATGTATGTAGATATGAGGCTGGACTAGTAGAGATAAGAGGATTTTTGATAGGGTATATTCATAAGTTAATGTGGAAGAAATCATATTCATACAGCTGTAAACGCAAGAGGAAAAAAAATGTTTCCCTACCAGCAGTCTGTTTCCAGCAGCAATTATCAATTGAGTCCCATCCGGTTTGAATGCAAGATCATAAATACTAAAGAAAAAAAAACAAACAAAAAAACCCCCCAAGAAAACCCCATATTAGTAGTCAGAAAATATATTTCCTTTAACACCAAATATGCCACATAACAAAAATTGTTAATTGCATACTTGAGAGTGTATCTGATTCCTGAGAAAATTCCCCAGACAAAAAGAACCCTCTGTGATCGTCTCCCCATGCTCAGGAAGAAGCCCAAGTGCTGGCCACCATCCAGGCTCCAGGCCTGAACATACACTGATGGGAGGTTTGGAAGAAGCCCGCAGCGGTACCGTTGGAGGCAGAACCACACAAACAGAGATGCAGGCTGCTGGCCTTTGGCTAAATGTAAAGTGAAAACAGCAAAAACAAGCCCCCCAAAGACTCTGCGTTACTGGACCATCGGTATCGACCAAGAGGCCACAGGGATCCAGCTGCTCCTGCCCGCAGCTGGCCTGCCCAGGGGAAGGAGAACAGCTGGCTGGAGAAAGGATGCTCAGCCCAGGGCTCCCTCCCGCAGCCTACGTGCCGTGCGGCGGGGGCACGGGCGGTGCCGGCGAGCCCAGCGCGGCCTGAACAAGCTGCCCCGGGACACCGCCCCCACACCAGCCGCCCACCCAGCCGCCGCCGTGCCCGGCACCGCTCCCCGGGGTGTCCCGATGGCCAGGCCGCGGCCGCCCGGCCCGCAGCCCCACCACCGGGCCGCGACGCGGCTCCTCCACGGGCCGCGCGCCCCCAGCCGCCTCACTGCAGAGCGGGCCGTGGCGGCCCGGCTCTGCCCCAGGGCCGCTCACCACTGCTCGGCCTTGTCGCGCCAGGTGAGCGCGGCCCGCATCCCCCGGGCTGGGCTGGGCTGGGCTGGGCTGGGCTGGGCTAGGCTGGGCTGGGCCGGGCCGGGCCGCACGCCGCGGCCCCGCAGCCCGTCGCGCCTCAGCGCCGCCGCCGAGCGCTTGTTTACACCCGCCCCGCCGGCGCCACGGCCAACGCGCATGCGCCTGGGGGCCTGCCGGCCCGCCGCCACGGCAGGGGGCACCCGCCAGCGGGGCCGGGATGCGCTTGCGCACGACAGGACGCGGGAGCCGCGGCGGGGCGCGCGCGCGCACACGGGGGGCGGTGCCGCCGGGCGTCACGTGATTGAGGCGCCCGGGATGGCGGCGCCGGCAGCAGCGGGGACGGCTGGCGGGTAGGCGTCTGTGGCGAGGGGCGGCATGGTGGCGGAGCGGTGCGGTGCGGTGCGGGGATGAAGTGCAGGGCTCGTCAGCGGGGTGGGGGCGATGGCGGCAGGTGGCGCCCGCGGGGCGGTGGCGGGCCCGAGGCTGGGGGTCCCCAGTGCGGGGGTCCCGGCCCGGGCCCAGGCCTGGGCTCGGCCCGCCCCGCCGCGGAGCCCCCGGCTCGCAGCAGGGCCCCACCCGGGCGTCTCTTTCCCTGTGCAGCTTCCCGGGCGGCAGCCGAGACGAGGCGGCGGAGCGTCCTGGCCCCGGCGGCGGGGGCACCGGTGCCGCGGCGGAGAGGGGGCTTGCGAGGAAACCGGCCGGGCCCAGCGCCGTCCCCGGCGGCTGGCAGAAGGTGACCAAGCGGAGGCAGTCGGGCAGGACGGCAGGGAGGATCGACGTGTACTTTGTCAGGTGAGGTCGGGGCGCAGCGGAGCCGGCGGGCTGGCCCGGGGAAGCCCTTGGAAGGGAAGGGACAGGACGGGCCGAGCGCCGCCCGCCCGCGGGCAGAGCACTTTCTCCCTCCCGGTAGTACCGGCTTGCACTCGCACGTAAACAGGTGTGCATGCTGTACGTGGAGTTCATGAGGTGAAGTGCATAATACGTGCAGGATTGTCTGTCAACTCTTTGTGTAAACCTTTTTTGGTCAAGGCACAGAAACTTGTCTAGACATCGCCCTGTCAACTATTTTTGTCGTCCGTTTTTTTTAAACACTAGAACAGTTTTTTAAGTGAAGAGTGAGCGAATGAAGAAGTCATCACTAATTTACTTTTCTTTCATACCACAGTCCTGAAGGAAATAAAATAAGATCGAAAAGTGGACTTGTGGAGTATTTTCGGAAAACGGGAGAGATGACGCTAAAAGCAGAAGACTTTGATTTTACGGCTCCTTATCAGAGGAGTACCCATTCGAGGGTGAAAAGATACAGCACAAAAGCTGCAAGAACTGTTTTAGAGAATGAGGATTGTCACCGTCAAGCGGAAGGCCTCAGTACACAAAATGGTGAAGAGGATAGAATTCAGAACATTCAGACTGGAAATGAACAACTGGAAGACGTTACATCCACTCGGGAAAGCGAAGATTTGATCGTGAAAGGCATAAGCCCAGAGGACTGTTTGACGACCAAAAAAAAGGGGGCAGGTGGAAAAAGTGCTCAGAATAAGAAAACTGGAAAGAGCTCAGAAAAGAGGAATCGAGATAATACCCAAAACAAAAGACAGAGAAGAGTATGTAACAAACAGGAAACTGAGTGCATCCAAAACAAGAAATTGTGTAGAAAGACAGACATGCATGTCGCTGATAGTCGGGGCATAGGTGATCAGAATGCAGATCCTATGGATGCAGGAAAAACTCTATTAAGAATTTCCCGGTCACGGTCAGACATGCAGCTGAGGTCGGTGACAGCTCGCTCGCAAAGGAAGTTGGAGAGGCTAGCGGAGGAGGAATGTGTGGAGACAGGTTCTAATGATGCATCTTCTGCAAAATCTGAGGAGAAAACCAATGGATTGCAAATAGGGAAAGAGACAGATCGAGGGAATCCAGGTAACCAGGATTTTAAATCTGACACTGAAACGGATGCTAACGTCTTGCAGCCATGTGACAAGAAAAGCTTCACAGCAGTTAAAATGCTGCCAGGTATTTGTGTGGTTTTGAGCAGAATATTATCCTAATATTCTGTTGGGGGTTCTCCTGGCTATACGAGCAAAGTATTCTGTTTCAGGTCAAGCTGCTTTGACATCTGAATCTGTCTCATTTCTTTATCCAACAGCATTTAACTTAATGCAGATTTATTCACAACTGGAACTTACTCTACTGATCTCTTTAGCTGTATAGTATAACATAATAACGTTCATTACCTTCCCTGCACTAACTCTTTTAATGGTGTTGCACAGTTGGTCAGTTTGATTCATAAAAAAGGCTAGTTTTAGCTTGTTTCATGTGCTAGAATCTCTTTCCTCAGACTGTGGCAAAGTAACGGTTTATCTTCTGAAGATTTTTCACAGAGTTGAAATACAGAGGACTACTGGAGTTAATCTAAAGCACATTTATGTTCTCTACACCTACAAAAAATCCTTGTATTTCCATCACAACATAAAGTGGAAATGGTGTATGAAACGTGACAGCAAAATACTTGTATTTTTTTCTTTTTTAATGCTAAAGTATTACTTCTTTACAGAAGAGTCTATCCCACGAACACAAGTGGATAGGAGGAAAACAAGTCCGTATTTCTCAAGTAAATACAGTAAAGAAGGTATAATATTATTTTAGGAGAATAAATCCTTTTTTATGGGGGGAGGAATAGGATGGCTCAAGATCGAGTGATGTTATGGAAAATTTCTTCCAGTTTTAGGCTGGTCATGCTTAGGTGGCATCAGAGAGCTTGGCTTACCGCACTAGTGCTGACCTTGTCCCATTTTAAACCTTAGTGGTTTGTGTCTTGCAAACAACCGTTAAGGCTGGTATCAAATGCCTCGGCAGCTCTTTCAGCAACTGTGAGGCGATGGGGTTAATGGGCTTTGGGGAATTTCTCTTCAGACCGCTGAGGTGTTTCCCCTGTCAGGGGGAAGCCTTGTACCCTGTGGCTGCTGCTCCGCACTTACACAGGAGCGTGGCGGCAGCTGGGGAGAGCCTCTCCTCAGAAAACATGTGAGAAAATATATGTGACATGGAACACGGGGGCACACGCAGGCAGCCTTGACTCTTACTGCAGTCTGTGCCGGGGGACGCATAGTCCCTTGCAGTTCTGTAAAATTTGTGTGTGAATTGCCATTGCTCCGTCCACATACAGTCCCCCCACGAAGATGAATCTGCTTCAACAGGTCTTCGTTTTTTTAAATTATTTTCATTTAAATAGGTACATCCATCCTTTACTGCCCAATAAATTTTCCTATATTGCCTCTGTGTACAGCTCCCAGCCCACCTAGAAGGAAGGCCTTCAGAAAATGGACTCCTCCACGTTCTCCTTTTAATTTGGTCCAAGAAACACTTTTCCACGATCCGTGGAAACTTCTCATTGCAACCATATTTCTCAATAAAACTTCAGGTAAATAGGGTAATACAATTTCATGTTGTATAAATGTTGGGGTGGTGTTATAGGGTCAGAACAGCTGCCATTTTTTAATGGCATTAATGAAAGAATAAATGTATATTAACTTGTGTCAGTGTAAAGAAAAAGTCTTTAATTTGTAACTCGTGCCTCAGAAAAAGCTCACTTCAAAAAGCATACATAGATAATCCAAAGAGAGAATTACCTGCATGGTCTTCTGTTCATGATGATTTCTTTCACTAGGTAAAATGGCAATTCCTGTGCTCTGGGAGTTCTTTAAGAAGTATCCTTCTCCTGAAATAACCAGGACTGCAGACTGGAAAGAAATGTCAGAGCTGCTCAAACCTCTTGGCCTCTATGAGCTCAGAGCAAAAACTATCATCAAGTTCTCAGGTAGGTTTTCCTGAACATGTCTGTGGAATGGTCTAAATTATACTAGCAAGGCAAACAGCGCTCTGTGACTTTGCCTTCTGTTTGGCAAATATTGGTGATGTTTTATTTTACGCAGCTTTGGGATATGTTGGTCTTACGTATGCAAAGCTGTTGATCCTGTTGTCTTAACTGAGAGTGAAATAACGTACATGAGTTCTGCAAGAGACCTTTGTCCGGGAGACTTTGTTGAGCGGGAAGAGATAGCAACACCTGCAAGACTGATCCAGTGTTTTGCAGCACTGTGATAAGGTGGCTCTGCTCTGTTTTGCATCAGGTGACCTCCAGAAGGCCCTTCCAGCCAGAATTTTTCTATGATTCTGATATTTTCTATACTTAGAATAAAAGCATTCTTCCCTGGGTTCTGAGGAGAGAGATTTAATTAAAACTCACCCTCAGTGGTTTGTTTAAAAGGTGTTTAAGATATACCCCATAGGGATTCATCACGTACTTTCACCAGGAAATAGCACAAACTTGTGTTTTTCATCTAAAATGTTCCAAAGTGGAGACGTGTTACAACAGCAGAGAATCAGGATTTTGTCCAGAGTTGCTTTCTGCAACCTGCCTGCCTGCAGGCAGTGAAGTCTGACCGTACGTTGCAGATGAGTACCTGAGCAAGCAGTGGAAGTACCCCATTGAGCTGCACGGCATCGGGAAGTATGGGAACGACTCCTACAGAATCTTCTGTGTCAACGAATGGAAGGAGGTGGGTGGTGCGGCCGTGCTGCCAGGGTTTGGGCCAGAGGGTGCTGCTGGCAGTGGGGCTCTGTCTTTTGGTGTCGTTGGGCTTGTACCTATGGACTCCCTTGGATTAAAACAAAAAGGTAGCAATTTTTATATCTCCAGTAGGTTGAATTCCCAGAACGTACCTTTTACAAGTCTGAACCTGTAAATGAGGACTTCTGTAACCTTGATTTTTATTTTTTTTTTTCCCCCCTGTGATTTTCCACTTTCACTGTGTTCTTTTTCTTATTTCCTTGATGCGGGGGTGAGAGTCTCTTCCCTGCTCCAGTTAAGAACCGGCTTCCCTCTGTCTCCTGCCAGCCAGATCCTGGTATCCCCCCTGAGACCAGTGCTGGTGGGGCCTTTGCCGTGCTGGGGTCCTCTCGTGGCGGGCGGCTGCGAGGGGCAGTCGAGGGGCTGTTTTGCTCTCTGGCGTAGGACTCCCCTCCCGATTCACGAGGGGGTGGGTGGTTTTGGGGTTGACCAGGCGCTGTATTCTTTGGTTTACATGGGCAGAGGCACGGCGGTTCACTGCTCCCTGCGAGGTACGGAGAGACCCTGGGCTGGGAGGGGAGATCCGTCAGAGCGGCGAGGTGTTGTGAGGGAAGGTGTTTTAGAAAACGTTAAACACTTTCACGATCTTTTAGGTGCAGCCGCAGGACCACAAGTTAAACGTGTACCACGCCTGGCTCTGGGAGAACCGGGAGAGACTGAGCATAGGCTGAAAAAAGCCGTGAGTGCAGCCCGTCTCCCAGTCCTCGCCGACGTGCTCTCTGCGCAGCGGATGTCTTTAAAGTGTCGTTCTGATCAAGTTCTTAATTTAAATACGCGTGACACACCCGGCTCAGGCCATCGCTGTAACGAAATGTGTAAATCCGTGTTCTTTAATAAACTGTCCCCGTTTTTGCAGCGTCTGTTGGCTCAGGGCTGCGCAGGCCAGCCCCGCAGCTCCCGGCCGGCGGGTGGGGTGAGGGAGCCCGCGCTCTTCCCGGCAGCCGCCTTCGCCTCCTCCGGCGGGACGGGACGGCCCGGCCCGGTGAGCGCTCCCCGCGGGGGGGGGGAGGTCTCCCTGTTGCCGTGGCGACACTCGGCTGCGCGGCGGAAACGGCGACCGGCGGGGCGGGGTCAAGGTTCAGGGGTCAAGGGCCGTCTCCAGGTGATGCCGCCGGGGCGGGGGCCGGGCCGCCGCCATCCGCCCCGCGCCCTCCCCGCTGCCGCGGCCCTGCCCGGCACAGGGGCGTCCCCCGGAACCGCCGCCCGCCGTCGCCTGCCCTCCGGGCCAGAGGCGGCCGGAGGAGGGGGAGCGCTGGCGCTGTCCGGCGGAGTCCGCGCCGGCGGCTGTAACGAGCGCGTCGCCTGCAGCGGCCGTGCAACCAGCCGGGGTTTGAGCGATGTCGGGCTGGAGGTGGCCTTGGAGCTGCGCTTCAAACCACGTCGACCAAAACACAGATACCCAGACCTCCGCTCTCGTTTGACAGCGAGCAGGCTTCGCCCGCCCGAATCCCGGAGCAATGTTGGTTGTGTTCCACCCACGGCAAAAGCAGCTGCGCCCTTTTCCAAGGCGACCTGGGCCGCAGGCTGCTGCCCCCCGCCTGCCTCGCAGGTGCCCTCGGAGCCGGGAGAGAGCCTCAGGCCTCCGGAAATCACCTCCGATGCAGAAGGTGACCCATGGAAGCTGCGGGCTTGGATTGAGGAGAGGAAGCAGCTCCGATATCAGCTGGAGAGCATTGTGGATGTAGAAAAATGGCTGATGGGAAAGCCTTCCCTTAGCAGTCAGGAAGAAAGAGTCTGGGAAAGAATAAAGGCGTGCAGAGCAGACAGGAGGGCTGAAAGCAAATCAGCCCTGACCCGCAGCCTGGCCGTAAGTGCCTGTGGTGCTGTTCCGTCCTTGGGATCATTGCACTGCATCTCCTGGGGCCCTGCCACAGCCTCGGCGCTTGCCGGCATGATGATTCTGGGTAACAGTGCTCTCGGGGTATTTTCCACTCTTTTTCAGTGCTCACCACCAGCGAGCTGCCAGCCCTGGCAGGAAGGTCGCCTTCCCCTTATTCGTGCACCGTACCCCCCGGCTCTTGTCACGCTGCATAACCTCCTGCGCAAGCAGAAGCTGACGATGGTGGATGTGTTCAAGAGGGCTGGTATGGACAGGAGGAAGATCACAAGAGCAGACTTCATTCACATCATCAAAGCGGTATGTAGGGAACTGAAAAGGAATGAACTGCCGCAAGTCTGCCGTATTTTCCTGCGTGCAAACCCAGAGTGGTTTCCGTGGAGCAAACGGTGGAGCTTCAAGAAGGGGCATTTTCTCTTGTCTTACCCTCAGAGAATTGCTCACACACCCTGGGGAAAGCTGAAGGGGAAAGGTGCAGAGAAGTTGGATGTCACCTAGAGCAAGTCCCAGGAGGGCATTAAACTGTTGTCTCACAGTCTCTAAAGAGAGTCCCTGCTCAGTACCGTGGCTGTTGTGCTCCTGCTGTAGGCACTGAACTGGCATCAAGTCTCCTGGTGTCGATACTTGACCTGTCCCCACCAATCCCATGTACGTCCCCGCTGCCCTGCCTGTCAGCACATGTCTGTACAGCACCGCTTGTGCTGAGCCTCACTGTCCACAGGGTACAGTGGTTCAGAGCTCTGAAGAGCACTTTCAGGTCTATTCGGGTTTAGCAGTTCAGATGTAGTCCGATATTATAGCCCAAGTGAAAGTATCTTCTCGAAACCCCGAGGGCTGGGAAGTTCTGCATGGTAACAGCTGAGAGCTCTGCAGAGGGCAGCGAAGGTCTGGTAAAGTTGTTAATACTTGGTAAACCCAAGTAAACCTCACCAGGTTTTCTCTGTGCCATACTTCCCTGCAAAAGCATCTGGAACAACTGCAGAGTTTGCCCCTCCTAGCTCTGGGACAGGCCTTGATGTTTTTGTGACGGCTCTTGTCATTTTGGTTTTGGTTGCCAGACCAAAGTTCCCATCAGCGACAAGGACCTGGAGACTGTGATCATCTTCCTGGCTTCCTCAAAGAGGGGGGATTTTATAAGCAATGAAGATCTGATTGAATGTCAAAAGCAGTGGCTGGAAATGATGAAAGGACAATCCAGAGAGACCAAAACAGGTGAGAGGAGAGCACTGTGCTGGGAGAGCAGCTCTGTATCCTTACTGACGGGAAATACCAAACTGCATCCAGAATATGGTTCCCTGAGGCCGCTGCCCTGTAGCAGAGCGCACAGAAGGAGACTTCTCTGGGGAAAAGCTGAAGAGTCCAGGAGGTGTGCAATACTATAGTCACCCCAACTGCAGGAGGCAGATTATCCAGTCTTTTGGGTTTGGCTTAAAATCTGAACCCTGAGGTTTAATGTACTGCACTGGATTTTGTTAGTTAGCATTGATCATCCAACTGATCAAAAGCGGACCCTTCCTCTAGCTGTTGGTGGCAGCTGGAAAACACATTCAGAAGAGGTTATCTTTTAAAACCTAACCCAAACCTGAAGGCTTCTCACGGTACCCGTGTCATATTAAGCTGCAGTTTTCACATCTGTGAGATAAGAGGCATTTTGCTGCCCTTGCATTGCACTAACTGTTTTGCAGATTAAACAGACTTTGTAAGCATGAAACACAGAACTGAACGTGGACAGCAAAACACTTTGGGGAAATGCAAAGCAGAGATGGGGCAGTCTGTAATATTTGTGTCTGGATCAAAAGCTAAAGGATGTTTTCATTTGAAGATCTGAGTCTGCTGGGAGTTCCAATCTGCATGAAATGCAAAAGCCCTTTGTCTTAAATGTTGATCAGCCCTGGTGTTTCTGCTAGTTTATAACACAGTTTATCTGGGCTTTTTTGTTGGTTTTTCATCTGTCACAGCTGTACAAGCTCAGTTCCATAAAACCACTTGCACAACTGTCAGTTGTGTAACTTCTGCTGGGAGCAAAGCCAAAGAGATGAAGCCTCGTGCTCCTACCAAGCCCGAAACACCATTAATGCTGGTAGAAGTTCCACCAGTCAACACTGAGCCAGAATGCAGATATCTAAGCTACGATGAAATGGAAGAGACTGGAAAGCAGTTCAGAGACAGGAAGCGATGGAGGAAGGTATGGTGTGTGTGGCAGGAAAACAAGCACACCTGCATGCATTGGCAAGTGTGGGGTGGTTCAGAGGACAGGACAGCAGGAAAGGAAAGGGCAGGGAGCTGTTGTGAATATTAACCTCTTAGTAGTCCCTTGACCACCTGGGACTTGCAGCTGAGGTGTTACAAGCCCTATAAAACAATTGGTTTAGCTTCTGAATGCTTTGGTGAGATTAACATTTTTTATGGGTAAATGGCAAGAAAAAGATGATGTTGAAACAATTTTTATGTCTGGGGATGGAGTCTTCCTGATCACTGAGTTGACGTGCCCACCGGACTATGATCTGTCCCGCAAGATGCTGATAAGCACTTTGTCCTATTCAGTTATCACGGTCAGCACAAGATGATCAAACAAAAATGTAACACTGATTAATTCACCCCAAAACACTTCATTTGGAGCGTCATGGCAAGTGCACAGATGCAGTTGCCCAGCAGTGCTAACCAGGACCTGTCTTTTACTTGCAGAACAAAGCCTGCTAGAATGGAAAGAGAAGTGTCGTCTGGTGAGATCTGGGGATGCAGCCATTGATGAGCACTGCCTGCCATCAACTGCGGAGTGTGACATGGGAGCACTGGTGGACCAGTACCGCAGGGATTGCTTCATGACCTACCTGAAGAGCCTCAAGCTGTGCAGAGAACGCAACAGTTGTCTCACGGAGCTAATGCTGCAAAAAGGTAAAGCAGAGACCAAAGCAGATGTGAATGTAGTAAATCTGACACGTTCGTGCCTCTTCCCAAGCTCAGAAACATGGCTCATGTAGAAGGGGCTGCTGATGAAGCACGTTTGCAGCCCTGCAGGGCAATGGGATGCTGCTGGTTAGGATCAGAAAACAATCATTAGGGCCAGAGGAGGGCTGAGATAGCAAAGGGCACTACAGAGCAGTGTCTGGGCACTACAGATCAGCGTCTGGGCACAGCAGTGACCCAGTGTGATACCATGGCTGGCTGGGCAGGAGCCTGGCAGCCAGGGCTCTGTTCCACTACCCCTGGGTTGGTAGCCAGGTTCAACCAAGAGTTCACGTCATCAGGCAAGTTCATGGTGATGTGGCAGGTCCAAGGTCAAGCTGGGAAGTCAGTCTGTGGGTCGGGGTCTGCGGGGTCCCTGGCCAGGCACAGACACGGCTGTGGCTGAGCTGGAGACTGCTACACCTACAGCGTAGATCAGTGGGACTGAAGGGCGAGGGTTGAGCTGAGATAGGGCTCCTGCACCTGTGGGAAGGGTCCTGAGTGGAGCCAGTCGGGGCCATTAAGTCCTATTAGTGCACTTGGGGGCCCTCACACCTTCCTCCTTTGCACTGTGGCTGTATCCCCTCCTGGGCAGCACTGCAGACTAGAACAGAGGCGATCTGGATTGGATGGGGGGACAGCTGGGAGACAGGCCTGGGGCAGCAGAAGAATTCAAGGGTTTTCTTGGGTAAATGCATTCAGCATCTTCTGTCTTCATTCCATCGCGGGACATGGCAAAGCATGACTCTTTTCTTTTCACTGTGCACTTTGCCAACAGCCCTGCTGCACCCGGGAGACAAGATCATCAAAGAGGGAGAAGACATAAGGCAGATCAGGCAGCCTGGAGGATCCTATACCTCGGCACGTGATCCTGCTCCATCACCTGTGAGCACATCCAGATCGAGAACTGCATCCAGAAAGCAGGCCAAAGAGGCGGAAAATAGGTTCGTTCAAAGAGGGTTTAGGATCTCCTCCTGCTGCCCTGTTGAGTGTCACTCCTCTGTGCTTGGTCCCCACCGCATTGGAGGCGGTACTGAGGTGCTGGAGTGAAATGTCAGGATGCTGCAAGGGAGCAGCCAGTGACAGCCGAGAGGCAGATTCTCCCCTTGGCTGCACGGCTGCTTCTCTATGTCAGTGAAGTCATCAGGTTGCAGTGGTACTGGTGAGCAGTGTGTGGTGCCTGGCAGGAGCACTACAGTCTAGTTGGGTCTGGTTCTGTACCCTGAACTTGCGGAGAGCTACAGAGGTGACAGTCTTCTCTCCTCGGAAGGTCCTCCTCAGACTGACCCTACACTGCCTGAAATCCACTCAGAGAATATTTATTCTTGTGGAAGAAAGACAATCCCAAAGAATCGAGCTTTACTCTCTGATCTTGGGTGGCCTTACAGCTGCAGCTACCCTTCTCCTGTTACACTGAAAACACTGCACTTCAGTTGTTAAACCTAACCTCAGAACTTCTCATGGCCATTTGCGTGGGTTGATTTTTTTCAGAAAGCAGTAAATAGCACTTTGAAAAGAAAAGCTCTGCTCAGGTCTTAAATGACTGGACTCCCATTTAAGAAGTGAGGCCTATGTTCTGAGTTTACCCTGAATGTTATAGGGGTACAAGAATTGGTTCTCAGAGGCAAGCAGCATGATCCCACCTTCCTCCTACCAGACCAGGGCTGCCAAAGTGGCAAAGACCTTTCTCTTTCCAAAAATTGAATGATCCAAACTGTTTGGATTGGTGGAGAAACTTTTAGGGAAAAAAACATAGCAAAGTAGAGCACAACTTGCGTTGTTATCTTAGTTAAAGAGTGTTTAGATACTGCAGTGATGGGCAATGTATCAACTCTTAAGATAGCTTTGCAAGTTGGCATTTCTAATGTAAATAATGTATAATAATGACAGACATACTCGATTTATGCAGCAAATATTTGGATCTAACACAAGAAAAGCTGGATTAAAATTCTCCCCAAAAAGGTCATTTGGCAGCCCAGTTTGAAAGGTTGGCAGGTTGAATATGCCATTGAGGAAATACTGGGGATCATCATCTCAGTCTGTTCAAACAAAACCATTCGTAACTCTGATCTTGAAAGTATTGGAAAGGGCACAGCTCTGGCAGAGCTTCCCAGAGCCTGGAAGTCCTGGTAGCTGGTTCTTGTCAGTCTCGTTTTTGCCATTCATAGCAGCAGCAGTGAAACTGCCCAGAATTTTGTTTCTGTAAAACATGTTATTATATCTTTTTTTTTTCCAGGCAGTTTCAGAGGAGTAAAGTGCAAATGAAGTTTGCGCACGTGAGCAAGTCAAATGACAATAACTTCTGGCCAGGTCATCTTCTGGACAAGATACGCCTTTACCAACCTGAAATGGAGCCTGGCAGGGCACACGCCTTGTTCAGCTACGTCCGTTCAAGCAAGCCCGTCTGTCCTGGCCTCTACAGCCCTGGCCACAGCTGACTGGGGAGGGAGGGTGCTCGACCTACGGAGATGCTGCATTCAGACAGACCCATTTCTTCTGAAGTTGTTCTCTCAGCAGTGCGAGATGTGAGCGTGGCTTTGTGATCCGGCAGTCAGCTCATGGGATCTGTACCCTGCTGATGGAGAAAACAAAGGTATCAAACCGTATATTCAGGTTAAAGGTGGAGGAGCTGGACAGGCAACAAAATACACTCCTCAACTGGGAGCTCCTCTGCTCGTCCAGTGACAGCCCAGGTATTTTGTGAAAGGCAACGATCTCTGTGCTCTCCGGGCACAAGCTAAGCGCAGGAGCTGTAGTTAAAGCGTGTGCGTGGAGCGGGTGGCAGAGGGAGACCCTGCTCAGCGCCCGCTGCCGGGCTCCGGCTCCTGCTCTTCCCTCGGTGCCTCTGGCGCTGCCAGCTCCCGCCCTGGCCCCATCTGGTGATGGCCCCAGAGGAGCTGGGGGCTCCACCGTGCAGCAGCCGGGGGGCAGGCGCAGAGCCCTAGCCGGGCTCAGGCTGTGTCCTCAGCCCGGCATCACCGAGCCTCCGCTCCGGTCTCAGGAGAGAGGGACACCAGCGAGTTCAGAATCCCTGAGGCTGAGGACCGGGCCTGTCTTGGGGAGCCTTGCCCTGCGATGGCAGCTGCTCCGGGGAGGTCACCACCTCAGCCGTCGCTCTTCCCTGGGCTCTCACACTCCCTGAGTGGCTGCGTGTGCCCGGGCGGACGGATCCCGGAGCGTTGTCCCGGGCATCCTCGCTGCGGCCTGGAACCTCAGGGGCTGGGGCAGATGATTTTGGTTTCCCTTGAGCCTGGCGGCAGCTGGGGGCCCCGAGGCGACGGCGCTCTGCCCCAGCCGTGCCTGGCGCCAGCGGTAAAACGGGGCTGAGGGCAGAGCTGCCGCCGTGCCGGGCCGCCGGCCGTGCCCGGGCACCTCGGCCTGGGGCTCCCGCCGTGGAGCCGGCGGTAGCGAGGCAGGGGGCGGGCGCGGCGCGCCGCCGCGCCGCCCGGTGGCGCCCGCCCGCCCAGCGGGGCTGGCGGAAGCAGCGCCGGGGCACAGCCTGGCGGAAGTGACGCCGGGCAGGTCCTGGCAGCCCCGTACAGGACGCACGGTTCGGGTCAGGGCGAAGCACCGATCCGTTCTTTCGGGCCGTCCCCGCCGGACACAACCCGCCCGGCACCACTTCCCGGCCGCGGTCCGGTGCCCCGCGCGGCCCCGGTGCCCGCTCCGCGCAGCCGCGGCGCCGCACGGACCTGGCAGGACCGCCCGCGTATCCCATAAGCCTCTGCGCGCGAGGCCGCCTCCCTCTCTCGGCGGGGCCTGCCGCGGAAGGCGCCATCGCGCACCCGGTGAGTCCCCATCCGCCTCCATCCGCCCCCCCGGGGGCCGCTGGCCCGGCGCGGCCGCCCCCCGCAGGCGCGCCCCCTCCCCTCCACCACCCCTTTTCCCCGGGGCGCGGGGAGGCGGCCCCCCGCGGGCCGCAGGGCCGGGGTCTCCCCGGCGGCCTCTCGGGGCCGGGCGGGCCGCGGCGGGGGAGGGAAAAGCCGCCCCCGGCGGGCTGCGCGCTCCCACCCGCGGAGCGGGGCCGTGCGTGAGCTGGGGAAGCGCTGGGGCCTGACCCACGCCCCTTCCGCGGGCGGCGGGGAGCCCGCGGCGGAGCCGCCTCGGCCGCGCTCACGGTGCAGCCGTTCAGTCGCAGGACGGTGGCGGGGCGGGCCCGGGCCTGGGCAGGGACCGCTGGAGCGCGGGCAGCAAAGTTGAACCGGAGAGTGTGAGCTAAAATCGCGGGTTTTGGTGTTAGTGCTGGGGAGGGCTGGCCGGGGAGGCAGTCGCGGCTGAACCCGCAGGAGGTTTGCGTTAGGTGCAAACGTCTTAGGCTTGCGTCTCAGTCACTTTAAGAACAGAACTTGGGCCGCTGTTAGTCTGTCCGCCTGCGCTGTAGCAGCCTGGTTTTGGGGAGTTGGAAGGGCTCTTAAGTTGTTGGGGCAGGAGAATAATGGGTGGGGAATGCAATGCCTGCGAACGCGGCTGCAGAAGTCGTCTGAGCAAGGCGTGACCTCCCAGGATCGCATCTGGAGAGCTTTCAGTGCTCTTCCAGCTTCGGAGGCGGGAGGGAGAGACACTGCAGATGAATACCCATTCCCTCGCTAGCCTCTGGAGTGGCCAGCGAGTGGAAGATAGTCTGCTACACGTGCTGTGAGGAGAGCAGCACGTCGCCTTTGTGTCAGGTTTCCCTTCTCATACCGGTTCTGTTTATCTTAGACACCATGCCTGCTCTCAGACCTCTCGTGAAACCTAAAATCGTCAAGAAGAGGACCAAGAAGTTCATTCGCCATCAGTCTGATCGCTATGTCAAGATCAAGGTAAAAAGTCACTGGAAGTTCATTAGAAAATTAATTCTGGGACAGTCGGACGTGGTTGCCTTTAGGCTTGATGGTGAACAGAAGCATAAAGGGTCAGTGTTGAAACGGCAGGCCACGCTGTAACAGCCTGGCGCAGCGGATTTCTTTGGAGACTGGTTTTGGCTAGAGCTGTTACCTTGAGGCAGGCGTTTTCAGACTGATCTCATTTTGTAACTATTAACTATTTTCCGCATTTCTTCAGCGCAACTGGCGTAAACCGAGAGGTATTGATAACAGAGTTCGCAGGCGGTTCAAGGGTCAGATCCTGATGCCCAACATTGGCTATGGCAGCAATAAGAAGACAAAGCACATGCTGCCCACAGGATTCAGAAAGTTCCTGGTCCACAATGTCAAAGAGCTGGAAGTGCTCATGATGAGCAACAAGTAAGTCTGCAGGGCCTGTGTGCTCCCTGCCTTGTGCGGAGCTGTCGCTGGCAGCCCATCACCTGCGCTGGGGCTGTGCCCTGCCTGTCCCTGATGGCACTGGGTCGGAAGACAAGAAGGCAGCGCAGCGGGGGTGAGATGTAGGTGGGAGACAAGGGAAGTTGTTGCTTTTGGGAGCACGAAGGTCGTCTGGGTTTCCTTAGTGCTGCAGTGCTGCTGGCGGGAGGGCACAGAGGGTGCCTCGGGGCTGGCAAACTCCTACCTTTGGCAAAAATATGATATTATAGTGTCACTGTACCTACATCACTCTGATAAAATAGCGATAAGAACTTTGGCTTTGTATCTGTTCAGACACAGGCCTAAATCTACTTGTAGCACTTTCTTTCAAAACAAAGTAGTAAGTAATAATTAACACCATTAAAAACTACCTCTTACTGACTCTTCACTTGCAAGAAAGAAAGGGGAAGGGTCGAGCTGTTCTGGAGGTGAGCTCCTGCTTCAGGGCAGAACGGGTCAGGCTTGGCAGTGGAGGTGGGAGTTGTGTGGTTCAGCTCTTGTGCAGTGATGCTTCTGCACTCTGCTGCGTCTGAGCGCTGCCGGCGGGGCGGCTCTGGAGTGCTTTGCCTTGTCTGCTGTCAGCGCTGTTGGAGCCGAGCCTGACGCGCGGTCTGTTTCCAACAGGTCGTACTGTGCAGAGATTGCTCACAATGTGTCTTCTAAGAACCGGAAGATAATCGTGGAGAGAGCTGCTCAGCTCGCCATCAAGATCACCAATCCCAACGCCAGACTGCGCAGTGAGGAGAATGAATAAACTGGCTTCTACAGCCAAGATGTATTTAATAAAGCGTAAAAACAAACTCTGGTGGATGTTTTGAATGGCCAAAGGGAAAGACTTCGAATTGGTGCCCGTGTGCAGGTGGGGCAGCTGCCTGCTGCTGGGGTTCAGCAGTGGTGTGGCTCCGGTGCAACCACTGCGTGAGCCCAGCTGCCCAAGGGTGGACTCACAGCAGCGCGCTTGCTCGTGGTAGTGATTTGCAATGACACTGTGATAGCTAATGAATGCGGGAGTGCATGCAGCTTCACAAATGTTTTATTTTTTATACCACTCAAACAGAATGGATGTTCTTTCACACAGCGCTATAAATATTTTTCACATCAACCAGTCTGTCAAAAAAGGAGAAATGAAAGCTTATTACAGCTCCATGGCTACAAGTGTGTCGTGGTGGCCTTGTTCTCTAATTTGCTGTTACATCCTCTCTGTCTCTTAAGGCTTTTTTCCCCCCTATGCAAAGCAGGATTTGAACACAACAGCCACTATAAAGAGTAAGTTGTCAAATGACAGAAGGGTTGGTGTGGGCTGCTTGCACCTCTGGCTACTGATTTTCACCTCTCTTACTTCCGTGACACTAAAATACTGCCTACCAGCTTTTCTGCAAATGTCTGCTGCTGTTCAGTGACCAGAGTTCAGCGTAGATCGGTGCCTTCGTGGCTGGTTGCTCAACACAAACACCGAGCTGCTTGAAGGGGGGAAGATAAGCCAGCGTTAAATGCAAAGAAAAGCTTAGCATGAGGTTCGTTACTGTAACGCAATCAAGTACGCGATCTTTTGGAAGATGGCTGGTTGAGGTATTTTGCAGTCGAAACCGTAAAAATGGAAGTCAAGCAAGATAGCTTCGTATTGCCCAAACACCACAGAAACACTAAACTATTGGTGCCTGTTTTGTGAATTGAGCCCCAGGTGGAAAGCTTGGGGGGGTCTGGGTAACGAACTACCCCCATACAGCTCCTGCAGCTTGGCTAATGCAAGTCTCCTCTTTTTGAAACAGGGCCTACGGTTGTTATGCTCATCACTAATTAAAGACGTGACTTCTAGTTTTTAGCCGTGTTATTCAGTGAAACAATATAAATACATTCTTCAGGCAATTTGGGGTTGAAAGTGCATGTGCAGTGGTTAAAAAAAAAACATTTTAAACTATTTTTCTTTGTACTACAGTAAGGAAATACTTCAGGAAGTAGTTTCCATTTTTCATGGAACCACGCTCAATTTCGATTGCTTTGTACACCTCTTAAAAACTTGCTGAAAAATTAGAATACTTGTCTTCCAACCCCTCCCCTATGTAAGGACACACTTCCCTTATCTCACATATCTCGTTACAATTCAGCCAGGTGTCTGATGCAAGTGCAGCTGGACCCAGCCGTTTTCTCCTGTTGGCACCCAGTGAATTGCAAGCGGCTGTTGCAGTAGAGACCAGCTTTTGACGTTTTTCCTTGGCCCATCTGTGGTGTCTCCGTTCGTGTAATGCATTGCAAGGGCAGGAAGGTGGTGGAGTAAACAGGCAGATCTTACTTAGCTCATGTCCATCGACTCTGAGGTGGGTAGGGAAGCAGAATCTTTCTGAATGCTCTCAAAAAGTGACGCCATTTCAGGATTGGATCTGATCTGAGATGAAAACTCAGCCATCACTGGACTTTTCTCTACTTCAGGGATGGTCAGGAGAGCAGCTACTGCTCTCATGGCAGATCGCTTCAGTTCATCCTGCTTCTCAAACTCCTGTTTCACGGAACCAGCTTTTACCTACAAATCCAAAGTACCATTTTTAGTTGGCATTTAGAAAAGACAGTAGAGGCACAAAGAATCAGATGCCAGCAGAGACGGAGACAAGCAGGTTATTTTCTAACCAGAGGAGTGTGGGGAGTGGGCTGCTCAGAAGCAGTGAGAGAGAAGGCCAACAGCACAGGTGGCTTTGTGGCAGAACCCACCCCCAGTGTATCACACTCTCTGCCTGATCTTACCTTTGTGGAGCAAGTTGCCCGGAGAGGCTCAATCAGTCGCTCAAGCCGTTGCAGCACGGTGTTGGGACAGAGCGTGGACAGCCGAGCCAACATTATGAAAGTTAGCATCTAGACAAAGGAGGAAAAATAAAACAGGTATTGCTTCACTGCACCCTCCGATCCCCCAGGCTTAGAGCATGGATCCTCTGCTGGAGCCCGCATGGTTGTTCTCCCTGTGGTGTCATGCTGTACCCACACGGTGGTGAGTTTCTTTGCACTTGTGCAAGGGGTTTTAGCAAGAGCTTGGGTCATATTAGAAATGCACCTGCTGGCAGCCAACGTACAAGAGTTGCCCAGCTGGGTTCTGGTCCCAGGGGTGTGTGGTGCCCTGCTCTCGGGTGTCTGTAAAGGGCTGACAGCCTTTGAGAGAAATGGCAACGTTCAGCACAGGGATTGTGCCATTGCTGTACCCACGTCTAAGTGGAGGTAAGTCAGTCAAATAATAGTATTAAAAGGATGTAGCGCTTCCTATTAAGCTATGAGGCCATCAACAATGACAATGCTAAATTTTTTTTAATATAGTGTCACTGGCCACACTGAGCAAGTGGCAATCATAAGTTTAAAGGTAGAAGGAACTTGTTTTAGACTTTGGTAAATTTCCTATAAAACCAGCTACACCAGGGTTGCGTTTTCAAGGCCACCACAGTCAAACTAGAGCTAGACAATGTCAGATGAAAGGCTGCAGCAGTTGCAGAGAATAGGAAACGGCACGGCAGAGGCACTCTGTGCTGTGGTGACACATCAGCTCAGTTCAAGCCCAGGCCCCCAGAGAACGAATAACATCAGTGACATCACCACCCTCCAGCAGTTAAGGCACAGCATCTACCCGAATGTCATAGTGATCCTTCAGTCCATCCTCCACATGGTTCAGGTACTCGTAGATATCCAGTCGGTCAAGGCAGCTTTCCAGCAGTGTATACATGCATTCAAAAGCAGCTTTCCTCACGTCAAGGCCATCATCCACTGTGTGCTTGAATGGCCCCATTTCTACCTTAAACCAGAAAAAAAATACAGCTGTCACCTAACAGCAGACAAGGTGACAGCTTCATCTCAGCTTCACACGCACTGAGTCGCTGCCGTATTGCACCCAAGCTGAACTAATGACATACCTCCCGGATGAGTTCCCTTCTGACCTTCGTTTCATTATATAGGCTGGGGAGAACTGCATTTAGTAAATCTCGGATTAAAGAAGGTTTGTTGTGAGCAGCAGAATTAAACATGGCTAAAGCCACACGTCGAACATTCAGGTCTGGATCCTGAAGAGTTTTTAAGAAGTCACCTGTGGGATAAGTACACACCAGTCAGTCCTGCTGCAGTGTTTTAAAAGTATTTAAAAAGTATATCACAATGTATTTCAAGGAGCCTGGTTATGAAAGCACCTATAGTAAAATAACTCTCCGGGTGCAGTCTAACAGAGACATTAGAGATGGGTTCCCTCCCTTCATCTGGGATACAGTAAACGGAAGAAACATAACTGTCCTGCATTTGGGCATACAAACAAACTGCATGATTCTAGCTATCTCATCCTAAAGGCAAATCAGAAGCCTGGTATTCAAGGAGATTGTTTTTTGTTTTTTTCTTGCTCAGATCTCATCTGCTCAGACTTCTCTGAAACAGAAGGCCCAGTTTTATACAACAGATCTGAGATGCAGGCTCCCTAGACATAAGACCTTTTTAATGTAGGTTATATTTTACAAGATCCTTGTCATGAGATGCTTGAATCATAAGTTTAAACACAGAAGGAACTTCTGCTCCCTAAAAAACTGTCACCAATGGAACACGCCCAAGAGTAAGGTATCAGAGCACTTAAAAAGGACTCACATGGCAGTGTTGTTCTTTAATCCCAAAAGCAGAGAAACACAGATAAAAACTACTAACTGCATTAGATGAGGTTCACATAGGTGTGGAAAATCCCCAAGCTGCCAATGATGCCTAAGACATCTCATGTTCCCAGCTCACACTGCTATTTGTACTAGCCTACCTATGCAGCCTTTCAGGAGAGCATCAATAGGCTGAGGCTGGTCTGCAATTGTGAATTTGACTGCAGTTACCACTGTGCTCCGGGCGTGTGGAGAACCTGCGATGAAGATGAAAAGAAAAAACAGTGGAAGATCAAGAGACAAAATCATTGCTGTAATTTTGAAGTGCATATTCTGCTCTTGGTCACATTACACATGCATTCAAGAGATAAGAGAACAGCGGATTTGTCTTAACAACCTCCTTGTTTAAAGCCTGCCCCAGCACAACCTCCACGGGCAGTCCCTGTTCCTAACACCCTCCTGCATCCTGTGCAACCCAGTGCATCCTGCATCCTGTGCAACTCTGATCCCCCCTTGCAGAGATCCCTCTTGTTTCCTTCTTGCCTCTGCAGACTGGCTTTGCTCCCTGTTGAACCCACCAGCAGTTTACAAGAGGACTTTCCAGCAAAACAAGGCATTTCCCCACTCTCACCATTGCCCTTCCCATTACCTGATGACAGCTGTTTTTTCAACCGGGGCAGCAGCTCAGAGGGATTCACCAAAGTCAGCTTCCCCAAGCATTCAGCCACCACGTTGCGTGTCCCTTCCTCTGTGCACTCACAGTGCTTGAAAAGCAGAGCCCAAATATCTTCTACGTAAGGTTTGAGGCCATCGGCCGGGGAGGAGCTGATGACTTCTTTTAGAGAGTGCAGCAGGAGGTACTGTCTCTTGGGCTGGCTTCCAATCTCTTTCAGCATGAAGGGAAGATACTCCTTAAGATTCCCAACACTGATGTTCCCCAACGCATAGGAAGCAGCAGATTTCACCTCTTCGCTGGGGGAAGTGAATGCTTCCAGGATGACAGTTTTGAGCTCTCTCTGAGCACTGAGGTTCATGGTGCGCCCCATCTCTGCCAGTGAAAGGAAAGCTAGCACTTTAACAGCAGAGCTGGACTTGGGGTTTTTTACATCCTGGATAAACTGATTCACTATCGCTGAGGCTTCCTTTGGGCAGGCTGAGGAAAGGGCTGCCACGCACTTTGCGACTGAGTAATACGCCTGTTTGTGTAACGTCACTGATGCCCCAGCTGAACCTGAGGAGTAAATAGGTGCAGTCAGCTGCTTCATCAGCTCCGAGTAACCCATGGTGGCCGTCTTTGTCAGAACCAGGGCCTGGAAGAAGTCTATGATGGCGTTCAGCGCCCCTCCTTGGAGCAAAGGCGAGTGGACAAGCTGAAAGATTTCAGCAAGAACTGAACCGCTGATCTTAGAGATGCAGGATGGACAAACCTTAGCCAATGTAGTAAGGAACGTGATAGCCACCTGGGAAACATGCATGTCGCTCTCAGTAATTAAAGCGGGAAGCTCTGTTAGGACAGACTCTATCATGGCAGGCTTGAGGCTGTCACTGTAGTTCTTCACTAGGATGTCCAGAGCAGTCAGAGTGCTCAATTTCAAGGCACGTTGATTCTTTCTCAAGAAGGAAGCTAGAATGGGGAAACCTTCCCCTAGAATGGGTCTCAAATCTATTTTAAGTGGAGAACTAGCAATTAAGGTTAATGCTTTGACTGTTGTCAATCTGGTGATTTCATTTTTGAGCCTCTCCAGAAATATCTTCAAGGTTGGCTGGAGATCAGTGCTTAAATGGTCTCCCAGATTGTAAATGATTTGTCCCATGCAGGAGATAGCACGCTCTTTCACCTCCTGGTCAATGTCAGCTGCCTTCAGTCGCTTCAGAGTACCAGGGAAAAGGTCCTTCACGTAGGGCTTGGCATCAAAAGTGCAAGATTTGTCCAAAGGCCTGATAACTTTCACAAGTTGCTGAGTAACCAGCAGAGCTTCTGAAGTGATCTTATAAAAGGGGTCTCCAATACAGGTCACAACAGGAGGTAGCAGGCTTTTGATATGAGGATGAAATACCTCCGGCTGGTGGTTGCAAAGAAGAACATGAAGGAAAGACAGTGTATCAATCCTCATGTTGGAGGAGCTGGATTTATCGGCCAAGGAGAAAATAATACCTGTGCAGAAGAGACAAGAATGACTGCTGTCTTATTTCATCAAGTGGTTTTTATCAAACCCACTCCCCCCCTCAAAAATGGACATAATCGGAATCTGTTTTCTTTCTTTCCTTGCCCCACCCAAAAGATGGATGCCATCAAAAAGAACTACTCTCCTTGCTGTCTTTCTGCTTTCCAGGAAGTGGCAATTCAGACATAACTATTCTTTGTAGCAGTCCTGGATGGCTGCCTACGAAAACTTTAAAAAGTTAATTCGAAAAGTCATCCTGGGCTGACTCGAGAAGGGATGGTTAGTCAAGTGCAAATAAGTACCACAAAATGGCATGAAATTAAGACTGGGAAAGCCTAGTCTCAACAACAGGCACGCCAGGCAGCAGGAATGCCCCTTCATGAGTTTTTCCTCCATACTTCTGTGGGAAGTATTTTTAAAAAAAAAAAAAAGAAAGAAAAGCAGGGGCTCTTATGTTTATCTAGTTTTACAACTTCTGTTAGTATTGTTTGGAACATAACTGTGGACCATTAAAGATGGACTGCTTTTGTAGAAGGGAGGTACTTCCAAGTCCAATTTCTGTGGCACATATTTATGTTTCCCAGAAGACTTAATGAGAAACATTTACAACAATACTGCTTGCCACCCCTGAAGTCATACTTGACTCTTGGTTTGAATGTTTTTTTCCAATCTATTAATTCATAAGAGGGAGGTGCATGGATCAGGCCCAGAAAATCACAGGAGACTTTTTTTTATATTTACTATACAGTCACACCAAAGGCAAAGGCAGGACCTTAGTATTATGAGCCTTTCAGCAGTGTGGGATGCTTCATGAACCTATAGGCAGGAAAGCTCAGAGAAAAATGCGGTGGTGCAAATTAAATAATCAGTCAATACAAATAATTTTTAAAATGCCACTACATTTTGTAAGAGAAAATGTCACTCATGTCTCAGCAGGCTAACAGCGTAATTCCAGCTCGTTTCAAAGGAGGCTGGAACAGGCCCTGCTAAAAGCATCTCTTCAGGGGACTGTAGAAATGAACTTGATATTCTTATCCTGGCTTTCAGTGGTAGACAGAAGCCAGGATTGATCTGGGAGCTGTTTAGCACATCAACATGGAGCAGAACTTGATGTGTATGTCCTGATACTGAGCAGAGAGAATATACAGGAATAAAACTGCAACACACAGGCGAGGAGCATACGTGTTAGGAATGCATTGAGCCAACCCTGCTCCTTCACCCCCAGACCACAGACAAGTTTACCAGGGACTAGTGCAGGGATGTGATCTGCCAGGCAACCAGGAAGAACATTGGCCAGTTCTGTCAGGAGGCTGAAACAACCCTGTCTTGATTTGATGCTCTTTTCTTTCAGCTGCTTGTGCAAAGCCTTGACGATGTTGGGGACCTGCAGTTTGGAAAAGAAAACCAGAAAGAAACGTATCCGTCATCCCAGCTCCCAGGGCACAGAGCTATGCTACCAAAGCAGCTTGCTCAGCTGAGCCTGAGCCAGAGGCACTGACAGTAAAGCAAGAGAACTAACAGGGAGACAGCAAGAAAGAGTGCACCTGTTCACCAGAGCAGAACGGACTTGGGATAGATTACAAGACAGTGCACGTGAAGAAAAGATACATGAACAGAAGAGCTGGAAGGGACTTTATTCTTCTTTTCCATATTCTACAAACAGACTCCTAAGCAGCCCTTCCTGAAGTTGGTGTTATCCCCTAACACAGAAGCTTAAAGAAACAGAACAATATGATCAGACCAGGACACACTGCTAAAAGAGTTCAGAGTTTTATGATTCCTTCCTGGTCTGCTGTTTAAGGATCTAGTCCCATCACTATATTTAAACTTGGACACCCTGCCAGTGTTTCAGTGAAACCAAAAAACAAATCACAGGGCTGAGATGCAAGTTTATTTAAATAAAGATATTGTACATATAAGATGATTAATCAGTGATGTAATTACATTTTGGCAGGGATTTTAACCCTCCTGCTTCAAGGACTCACCAGTCAGTAGTAGTATTGGCCACGAAAAGCTGCTCTCATGGTCATGCTACTCTATAACAACATGGTTATTTCCAATGTTTCTTTTGTCTTCTTCTAAAATGGCATGCGTGGACCACAGCGTTAGCAAGGATCCTGGGCTAGGCAGAGCCCTGATCAGCATATGTGGCTAAATTACTCTGACTGTAATTACTCCAGCATATTTCTGAATTAAAGCAGTGTCTCAGAAAAATTGCTGCTACTATTGTTTATCTGATCAGCAGTGATATGCAGACAGTTGCATGCTCTCATACGCCTACCGACCAGATCCAAACCTTACTGAGCTTCTAGTGGCTTACTCTGGTACACTTCTACCATGAGGTATTCAATGAGTTTCCTGAGCAGCAGCTGGAGTAACTGTCAGGCAACAGACTGATACCTTACCCAAAGGCTAACCTGTCTCATACACAGTCTGCAAACACGTGCCAGAGGCTAGCGGAGGCGGGCAATGCAGCTTATATCTCAGTGCCCCTGCACTGGCTCAGCGCTCTCTCCCTGGGAATGGTAGGAGACAAACAGTAAACGGTCAGCCCTCAGGATTTGGTCCCCTCTGGTTGCATGCCCAAGGGCTCCTCCAGCTAGCTATGTTCTCAAGCTTAACTACTAGGCATATTAATCGGTGGCATGGTACGTACTTCTCTTCATTGCCTTCTGATTTAATCCAGCCTGCCATCTCCTCACGCACCTGGTTCTGAAGCATTGTCATGGGAACGTCATCTTTGCCAGAGGCATCTGAAGCATGCAGCCAGCTCTGGATGGGCAGTGTTTGCTTCAGCAAGGAGATATAAGCGCTGAAGATGTCAGCTTTGACATTCTCCTCCCTCTCTTTGAATCTGCTTATCAAGACCGGGGAAAGAGTTTTGTAGAAGTCCTGAAGGAGATCATGCCTGCTGCTGACAATGGCCTCCAGGCACTTTGCTGCAGACCTGCGGACCTTCCAGCTGATGTCATCATCGTCGCTGTACTCATCATCACTTTCTGGAAAGAGGACAAGGGAAAACAAGGTGCACCATTGTGAGAAAACTGGAGCTAGAGATCACTTGATCCTCAGAGCTTCCCTCTCCAGCTGACCAGACAAACAGATGCCAGTAACTCACACACATCTGGGAACACAGAATTGTCCAGAATAGCCTGTCCCTACAGATGTCATTACCAGCCAATATGACCCAGGGCTGCCTTGTCATATTGATTATTCTGTTCCAAGTAAGAGCTGATGGAGAATAAACCTTAATGTACTACCCTTACTGGCCACTTCAGCTCAGGCATCAAGGCTTTTGTTTTGAAGGGAGAATGAGGTTCCCAGATTTTAAAGCCAGAAATATGTAAATATTTGTCTTAGCAATTTCTGAATGGCACAAAACAGCATTACAATTTACTATGTTACTGGCAGAACATTTAACATATTCTTCAGGAAGCCAGCCAGGATCTTACCCCAATTAGTATGAAAGTAAACAAAAATGCCTTTCTTCCAGGGAACTTGTTCTAACTTTTGCTCTTAGCTGCCACACTATATGCATCTATAAATAGAGACATTATGAAATGTTGTCTATAGCTAACAGGCATTAAAGGTATCCCTCCTATCTGACCAAGGCTCGACATCCACCTCAAAGTAAACACGATTCAGAAAATAAGTGAAAGGTCTCTTTTGAAGACAGTATCAGATTGCCTTCACTGATGACTAAGACATTTTTAGTGGTGGACCAAGATATTTTTAATGGTGGCACTTTTAAGTGTTCAGGATTGTAGCTTTGCTTTCTTCTGCTACAAGGTAGTAAAAATAGCTACCTTATAGTAAAAATGTAATCGTGTGGCTACTATATTTGTAGGCTGAGTTAAGTTGCCCTGAAACTGTTAAATCAAAATTGCAGGCTTTCATTTAAAATAGCAGTTAAGCACATACCTCTTCCTGCAAAAAAAAGCAACCAGCCTCGCAAAGAGGGGCACAAGTGCACAAGTAGAGGCTCTGCAGCCTCTAGGTGACTGCAAAGATGAGCTGTGGCTGGCTGTTGTGCTCAGGAACAGTGTGTACATGTGGAAAACACCCTAGTAGATGGAGAGATTAGAGGAAGCAATGCAGACACCAAGAAAAAGCTGCAGCCTGACACAGCAGCATGGTTCTGACACATCCTGGCAGGGATGCTGGCTGTGACAGCCTGGAAGTACTGCTTGCTTGCCTGACCTCCCCTGCGACCAGGGAAAACAGGAGTTTGTCCAGTCTTGTAAATAAGTGAGACCACATCAAAGATTTCTGATTCCTTTTCTAACCAGAGTAAGCTACAAATGCTGGCTAGCTGCCTGGTTAAAAAAGGTAACGCTGCTTAACACCCCAGTAGATGCAGTAAGAGGGTAACTGTTTAACTGCAATTTCTAGATCTGCCCATAACATCTTTCTTTTCAAGAAATACCATTTTGTCAGGACCCCAGTAAGGAGCCATCTCTCTCACATAAGCCTAAGCCTACTAGAGCTAAACTATAAGGACAGACAGGAATTGGTGTTACAGCTGCATTCAAATGCATGGTGTCCCCACCTGAGGTTTGGACAAGCCAGAGAGCAGGCAAGAACGACAGCGTTCACGCTGTCCCTTGAAGAACAACCCATGCATATCAAGTCAGCTGCTTGGAGCAGGGGTCTGAGGTCTGCCTGGCAGGCTGCAAGCAGCACCAGCACCTTTGGGAGCACAAGGGAGTGTTTACAACAATCAGGATGGCTGAGTAGCTGCTCCTCAGGATCTCCTCAGGCGTTAAGCCCGGCTGCTTGCTGGATGTGCACTAAGAAACTCCCGCAGTCAGCAGGCACAGGAAAAACAGTGCTTCCTTGGTCTAGCTCTCCACTAAGCTAGTTCAGAATTCAAGTTTCAGTGTTTTCGCTGTTGCCTAAGGCAGGCAGAGATCTGAGGACTTTGTCAGAAAAAAGTAAAACTAACAAACTCAGAATTACTGCTGGAACTTTGCACATACAGCTATATTATTACTATTGGTAAATTAAAATAACACGTTTAAAAGAACTGACTGTCTTGAAACAGATCTGAAAAGTAATATCACAGAGGGTGAGAAAGCAGGAAGGGGAGAAATGTTAACCCTGTGTTCTGCTGAGCACAGTCATCCTCACAAGCAGGCACCTTGCTCTTCATCCTCCCCATTTTCAGTTTCCATCATCTCTTCCTCTTCCTCCTCCTCATTATCATAGTTGTAGTTTGGGTCAAAGGTGATGTACTTCAAACATAACCCCATCACATTAGGGATGTGAGGGTCAATTTCCTTTGGGCACCTATCATGACAAATAAAAATCCTAAGAGTTAATAAATTAAAGACTAAGCAATTTTAAATATCCAAATAACATAATTCATCTCAAAAGGATCCCAAAATGCTTCACAGACTATATGAACGTTTTGTTAAAACGAGTTAAACCAGAGCTGCTCCCTCCTGCTGTGCACGAAGCAAGACCACATTCCCCTGCAGAGGATGCAATGACTTCTATAAGGAAATAATTTTCATAAGTAAATCATCATAAGTAAATAAATTGCCTTCACCACCTGGTTGAATCCTCCCTTCATGGGAGAAAACCTCAGCAGCTCTGCAGGGCTCCTTTTCCAAGACAAGCAGTAAACGTTTGACCAAACAACAGGAGAGCTGCAGCTCAGAGCTCTTCTGCCTGAGCCCCTTTCCTGCCTCCCACTCCCTCCACACACCAGGAGTGAGGCAGTTCCCTCTTGCTGAGGAATCCTCCAAGGACAAGGAAAACTCCCACTCCTGCAAAACCAATACAGAAACACACTCTCACATGCTGAGGTAAAACAGCTGATAACTCAAGCCCAACTCTGTATGTAAAGAAGGGATTTCATTTGTGAACTGTCTTTCCCAACAGGAATGCATATAGGAAGGTACTCAACCCTGGATGCTGAATGTATAGATATTTACACTAGGAGGACACTGATGCACAGGATGGTGCACAGTTGTTCCTCAAGGGCACACACCTTCTCACAAAAGACTCAAAGGCCTGAAAGCAGTACTCTCTCAGCTCGTCATCTTCCACGTTACAGTACTGAACAATCAGAGGAATTATCTTCTCCAGATGTTCTCCTGGGAAAGACAAAGTAAGCAGCAGTGAAAAATCATTCCACCCTTCACTCATCCAAGCAGCTAACAGTTCAGTCATCTGCCACTTCCTTTGTGTGCCTGGCAGAGCATTCCTCCCCTGGACCTCACGGTCCAGCCTTGCAGGGATTTTAAGCAGACGACCCCTGCTCCCTGTCTTCAGCCCCTTGCTGGCATTTCAGTCATGGAAAGAGCTGTGATTAGAAATCTTCTAGGACCTAATCTCAGCTCTGGCAGATCTTTTAGACAAGTAATACAATACGCTGCCCTCCATTTCTCCTCTCATTTAAAATGGGGTGAATCCACTGACCTAATTCACAGAGGTGTTAATTCAGACCAGGGAAGCACTGCAAGACCTTGAGATGAAATCACTACAGAAGGGCAGCCAGAGGGTTACTCTGCTGTCACCTCCCTTCCAAGCGGAGATCAGAGAGCGAGGCCAGGACCACAGAGGGACAAAAGCACAAGCCACTAACACATTAGGAATAGAGTGAGCACACTTCTTTTACCACTAAAAGGAGCTGCTCTAAAATGCATGCACGTTTCCCAGCATCATTTCAAGCTACTCATCCTACCTACACGGTGTCCAGCCTGCCTACTGATGCCAGCAACACACTGAATGTACGTCCTGGTAGTAGAAGTAGACTCATTCTTCTTCAGCTCGGCAAGCAGATGCTCTGTGAGCTCTGAGAAGATGTTTCCGCTGCAGGTCAAGACAAGATGACCCAAGGCAATGATGGCCCTTTTACGTACTGCCAGCCTGGGGCTTGTCAGCTGGGGAAGGAGGCAGTTCAGAATGGAGGAATGGAAAGAGTAGAGTGTTCCCCCTAGTCTGCAACCAACAGCACAAGACAGAAGTTGAAAGTCAAAGCCTCAGAGAAAAAGCCCTCTTGCCAGCAAAAAATGTAAAAATCCTTCAGCTATGAAGACTTCATGCATGTTGTGGGGATAGAGAGGAAAAGGGTGGGTTTGGCATTTTGATCTGAACACTGACTTGTTCTGTATAATGCAGGGAGAGGTTATTTGTCTCCATCATGGAGGAGTTTGATTTTGATGGTGTCCTTCTGGATGACCTGGGGTTTGTCAATAATTTCCTGCATGTGGCTGACATATGACACTGTCACTCTGACTTATGTAACAAGAGAAAGAGGCAGCCAGGAAAAAAATGCATGTATGATCAGATCACAGGGCTAAAATAAACTTCCCTGCCTTGCCCTCTCCCTCCCTATATTTGTTTGAACTGAGCCTCTGTGGGATCCATCACCAACGTTACTGCTATTCCCAAGCACAGAAGGGCTCAGCATGTCATCTCTCATCTCTGCCGGGGAATCTGCTCTGCTGAGATACTCCCCAGCGGCCGCCAACCCAAATCCTTTATTTTTAAGTCCTCGTAGTAGGATTAGGGAAATACAGAAATCAAAAGCAAAAACATACATGCAGCCCCCTGCTGTACACAGCTGCCACAAGGAAATCCTTTGGTACCTGCTCAGCATATCTGACAGGATGTCAAGAGCCTCCAGCTGCACAGATACATCCTCCTGTTTGCCAATGGCTCCTGTCAGCTGGGCTGTGATCTTTTTGCACACATTTGCTGTCATAGTGGAACCTGCAAAAGAGAGATTTTTCCCCACTGTCAGTTAAAAAGAAGTCTTTTTACTGCTAAGAACCATTTAATCCCTCCTATGTTGAAAAAAAAAAGAAATCACCACTGGGAGACGTAACCAGAATAGCAGTCAACTAGCTTTTGTTTGAGATGGTGGATACACACTGCAAACAGTGAAGTATCTCCCTCTGCGGTATGATGCATGAACTATTTGGAAGAAGCTTCCCTTCTTGGAGAGTGTCTTTTGGCCTAAAATGGCCTCACAGGTCCATGCAATGCAGGGAGCAGAGATGGGTGGGAAGGTTCTGGCATGTTTTTTTCCCTGTTTTTAACTTGAAAATGTTCAGTTTCATCACATTGAGGTTTTTTCCATAGGAAAAGCAGTCTTGACAGAAACTGCTTCAGCTCCATTATGAAATTTAAGGGTAGAACTAGATAAATCTGTCGCAAAATAACCCAGGTTAAAATCTGTCGCAAAATATCTGTTGCAAAATATGTCGCAAAATATCTGTCACAAAATATCTGTCGCAGTTAAAATCTGTCGCAATATAACCCAGGTTAAAAAACGTGTTGAGATTACAACCACTGTCTAGAGTCTCAATCTCCTACAGCCCAGATCAATGTCTAGATACAAGTTTAGTCTTCATGCTGGGGTGTGCCTGTCCCAACACTGATTTTTGTTGTGGTTTTTTTCCCAGTTGGTTCAGTGCAAAGCATAAGCAGCTTCAAATTTCACAAAACTTTCAAAGGAAGGGACAATTGTTTCCCACGCCATTCTGAACAGCCTCTGTGATGCAACAGAGACAAAGCAGAAGTGGAACATCCTTGGAGCATCATTAACTGCTGTAAAACACTGAGAAAAGAGCCTGCCTCAAGCACACGCTGTTTCTTGGACTATTATTTCAAACCTTCCCTTTCCTCCAGACAACACCACAGCAACAGCAACCACACGGAGCGGGGCTTAGGGTGAAGAAAGCACAGGGGGAGATGTCCAACCTCTCCATTTTGCAGCAAACCCACACTGCTTTTGCTGCCTTCTACCCACACAGTGTCAATCCCAACCCTTACGGAGATGACTTATCTGTTGCTACCCTAAAACAGTTTCAGTTCACGTGATGTATGTTAAATAAAGAATTCTGAAAGGATAGCTCACAAGAGCTTAACGTTTTGCCAAAATTGACAGAGGAGTTCAGCAAGTATTTGCATACTAATTCTAGTTCTCCTTCCAACCTAAAATCCAGCAGCCTGGCAGCACTGCCATAGCCACCTGCCATGAAGGAACAACAGATACATGACATGGCTGCAGAGGAAACTTAAATCTCTGGGAGCTTCAGGTATATCCTGAATAGCTGCTGCACTTTTGGGACACATAGTTCCAAATGCAGGAGAAGCAGCCAGGGTAGCTGTGGCAGTCGGAAGACTCAGTCCAGCTGGGCTGCGGACAGGAGGTGGTGCAGTGCTGATGCTGCTGAGATCGTAGAGAGCAGTGGCATTGCTGATGTGGAGACCAATGGCCCTGCAAGACTGCCTGGACAGCAATATCTTGATGCACACTGAATGCTTTAGGATTGCTGTAAACAAAAATTGATTTCTCCAAGAACTCAGATGCAGTTTCAGACTTAGGCATCCTCATGGTGACCAGCTCAAGTTTTAATTTCATCCCATCTTTAATCACATTGGTGTCTCAACTTCTACTATCTCTTCTCCTTATTTCATTACTTGTCCTCTAGCAGGTGAATGAGGAATCCCATTGCCTCAGTGTGACAAACAGGGACAGACATTTTACCTGTAGAAGCTGGTGGCAGCTCGGAGATTACTGTTTTCAGTCCAATGCTGGAGATATCCCGCAGCTGTTCCTTGTCAGATAACATGTTTGTACACAGCGTATCCACAATGGTTTCCACCTGGTACTCCTTCACTTTGCCAACCAGCGGGCCCAGACTGTGGGAGGAGAAGCCAGTCAGAATGAAGAGGAAGAGGGATGCTTTCCACCATCAAAAGGGATGCTCAGGCTCACTCCTCCTTAAAGGCAGCTCAGCCCCAAGTGCAAATATTACCAAAACATCAGTATCCAGTACCGATACCCTGCAGCATGTCCTGTCCCTAGGTTTACATACCCTGCATTGTTGCCTCAGTTAACTCTGTATCAGACTTCAGTGAATTTTAGACCAGATTTGTAGGAGGACATTTCACATCAACTACTGGAAACATGAGGCTAGTTAATATCTTACTGGAAGGAGCAGCTCAGAAATTATGACACAATGAATTTGAACCAAAGCAACCATGTTACATAGAGTAATGGTAAAATCTACAGTCAAGTTTTGGAAAAAAAACCAAAACCAAACCAACCATCAAAAACTGACTGTCAGGAGGAAATGCCAAATGGATTTGCACAAACAATTAGCTACTTATTGTCCTCTGCCGTGTGTATGAAAACCTCCACCTGAGCCAAGGCTCAGAATTACAACAGAGGGAAGACCCCTCCCTTTCCCCTGCACTTTTAAAAAATTATTATTATTAGAAGAACTTTCTGTTAATAACCTATGTTTCCTGCTGGTAAGTTTGTATTCAAAATTGTGCATAGAGTGTTTTTCAGCATTTGTTTGCAACTATTTATTTTTGCATCTTTACAAGGTAACTTGTGTAGTATTAACTGTATTTCAGCAAGTCACATTATAGCTTTCCTTCCCTAATGGGCTGCACTTAACTCTTTGAATTAAGCTAATGAATTTAGAATGCATTTGTTTCCCATGAATATTCTGTTTCCCATACTAAGAAATTGCTGTTTCACAGACAGCAAATCTGGTTGCTAGAATTTTCATGAGAAGCAAACACAGATCAGTGGAAACACCATACTGCATAGCAAACCCCATCTTCTTGTTTTAGTGAACTTCCACAGAAAATACTTTGCGCCCAATTTCAATCCTAACAACACATCACTCTTCTACAGGTTGAGTGAGCTTGCCCACGGCCCTGTGACCCACCCGTGGCAGAGATACATGCCCAAGCCCCCGTGGTTATGCCACCCCTCCTCTCCCACTGAATGGTCTGCCCAGATGAAGAACTGGGGCCCTAGCTTGCACATTAACACCACTAGGTGATTCTTCATGCACAAATCTAGAAATGACTTTGGAAGGATTTGGGCTTGAACAGAGATTTCTGACAGATGCTATAGGTATTTTTCTATTTCCCGTGAGTCGATACCAACTTGCAGAGAAGCTACTTGCTGTAGCAGTGATGTGGCTGCGCTCCAATTTCTGTGCCAGGTACATAATGTTAGTCACTGCTTCCTTGTTCCCTTTCTTGTGGGGCTAGTCAAAACTGAATTATTTGAACTGAATAATATAGATCTTTTCCTCTGGGTTCAAAAAACATATGAGAATTTAACAGCTCCCTGTGATTCATGTGCAGCACAACCATTTTTCTAAACAGGGTTCTAGAGTTTTAAAAGTACCATCATGCTGCTGTTCCAGAGCAAAAATGTATTTAAACAACCAGTTCCTGAACGTTTCATGGTTCTTTTTTCCCCTCTCTTCCCCTTCACATAGCCAAGTGAAAATAGAAAATAGAGTGAAGGAAAGGATTAATCTGCCTCTTTGGAGTTTTGTTCTTTCTTTTTTTTTATACGTTATACAGAAAAGAAGGACTAAAGGTTTTGGCTCTGTATGCTGCATAATACTAGGGCATAGCCACTGATCCCTGGGGACTATCACCAATGCGGCTTTGAGCCATACGGCTCAAAAGGAAAGGCTACCTGTTGCCTATAGAGTACAAAAAGAGACAGAGACACATGTAGGGCTTTCAACATACCCTTCTTTCACTGCAGCTTACACACAGGAGAGGTTCTGCTCCCGACAGTGAGTGGTAAAAGCCCCTGACTTCAGTGGGAGCTGAACAGGACTGTCAAAACATCGGCCTTGATTATTTACATTTTCTGAAGAGTTTGTATGAGAAGACATGGTGCTAGCACTCTACAATGTTTATTGCTGGACACAGTTTATAAAATCCTTGTACAAAAATGCATTTTCCATCTTCTTTTTCTCTCTTCCTTTTGGCATAGCTCTAGCAATGCAAACTGTATGGAACACCTATGCACAGGTAGCTGTCTCCCTGCTGGCACACCACAATTACCCCAACAGCATGCTTAACAAACACTGTACGCGCAGTGTTTCCCAGAGTACACAAAGCAAACTCACACGCAGCCTGTTCTGTATAAGACCATTCCTAAATTCAACAATCAGGACAGTAATAGCTGTTTAGAGTCTGAGTAGCTACTCTGAAATACAAGAATTAGAAAAGAAATACTAAATAGTATGACTTTGTGCAAGTCCAAGCAGAGTTCAATCTCACACCTCAACATGCAGAAAAGAACTGATGGTTATCCCTATTTTACAGGGACACTGAGGCACAGAGAAGCTAAGGAACTCATCTAAAATGAAAAAAAAAATCACAGAACCAGAAACACGGCAAGTTTTTATATGAATTTCAAAACTGTGAGTTTTTTGGGTGTGAAGTGTGATTTCAGCATTCCTCTGAAGAAATAAGATCATAGTTTTAGATGATAAAATCAACTGCAAGACCTCTCAGTAGTTTCCTAACTTACTCCTCAATCCTGATGCGGGCTGCACAGATCCACACTTGGGCCTAATCCGACTGCCAGTGTCCTTCAAACCATCACATTTCTCCTTCTTAGAGATCCTTGCCACCTGGCTGGGAATAACTGCCTGGACATTAACTGTTGTAAGTACCTCCTTAAGTATGAAAAAGAAATACTACCGGTTCCATTTTGAGGCCTTCTCATTATCACATTCTGGATGAATTAGAGATTGTAATGAGTATGGACTTATTGCTAATGCAACCATAGATAAACAGGCAAAGAAATTTGTATTCTGTTCAGTGCCCAACTGTTTTGCTTTCAAAAACAGAATAAACAAACCCAAAACAGGCAGAGACAGGAACAGGGCTAGAAGAAGTCAGGACAGTGGGAATCAGAAAGGGCCAAAGGTCACAGGGAAAGTACAGGGATACAAGCAATATATGGTTAAAAAGAAGGGAATATGAGTAAGATCCACAGTAGGAAAAAATACAGGAACCCAAAGTTGTCTTTAAATGGCCCACCTTTCTGGAGCCCTGTGTGTGAACTGACCCATTCAATTTCATTTCTAGAATGAACACTCCCATTTAGACATGTTGGGAGAAAGAGACAGGAAAGAACATGTCAGCAGTAGGATCATTTCATCAGATGATTCAGTAATAAAGCAACCTTCTGCCTTTTTCATTTGGATTTAAAAAATATTGGAACGGTCAAAGGCAAAGCAACAGCACAGGCTACACTTGGAGTCAAAGCAGGGAAAAAAACCCAAGCGCATTATAAACTTTAATGAAAATGCCCTTGAAGAGTAGGATTTGGACCTGAAATTCAAATGCCATTTTTGAAGGGCTATACATGTTTAGTACCATCTCTATCAAAGACAGGACCACTGGGAAATTCAGCACTGGATTTCAAAGCCTGACAAAGGAGAGGAACTTGATGACTGAAATTTTAAACTGGGCTTCTCTCTGAAGAAATAAAATCTTAGGCATGCTACTTTTAATACGGTAAGATTCATAATATAAACCAAACACTGAACTACTTCCAAAATCACCTACTGCTTCTACAAAGATATCTGTATGCTCACCCTTTCTGAATATCAACACAGAAAGAAACTGCTGTGCCCAGCATGAGAGGGAAAGCCCCTACAAAGGGAGGTTTGAGTAAGGTGCCAATGCTGCAGGGCCAGGCGCCCCTCTAATGCACTCTCTGCAGTCTGTGACAGCTTTATTATTGCCAAGGAATATCGTAATTACTGCTGAGGCTCTTACCACTTGACAGCAAGGTTCTGTACTTCCCCATTTTTGTCCTCCAGCAATTTCAAAAGCATTTTCACAACTTTTTTCTCACTGTCTTCATCTAGTTTTATTGAATCTTTCTGCAGTTCCATCATCAGGTCATTGGTGGCCATAAACCTGAAAGAACATATAGCAAAAGTGGATTGGCCAATGTACAGACACAAATGTATTTCCTTTGCATCACTTTGGACAATAAAACTTGACAATTAGCACTTGTATGAAAACACACTTTCAAAGACTAACTTACAACCCTTTACACTGTCCTGAAAAATAAGGTACAAAGAATTCCTACTGTCTTACAAGTGGAAAACTCAGGTAGAGGTAGCTGGTGAAAAGGGTTTAGCCAAGGAATCTGTGAAAATTAGAAATATACGTTCTCTCCTCTCCTTAAAATACATAACAGGGATGGGATAAATTAAAATTCTAAAAGTGGCACCCAGCTTTTTATGCTTTTTAATGTATTTTTTCTCAGTGACTAAATCAAGATGGTTAACTGTGCTAGACAAAATCATGGTGGGATTTTTCACCAATTGCCAGGCCTAGGAAAACCAGTCTAAGATCTAAGAATGCACCTGGCTGTGTTCTTTCTGGCTTATTTAGCACTGATAGTATGATCCCACACATGGAGAAAGCGATCAAGCTATCAAGCTCAAAAATGAAAAATAAAGTCATGACTCCATGCAAACTCTACCTTAGAAGTTCCCTAGGCTATATGTAGATTGCTATTGTGCAGCCCAGCCAGAATTTGTTCATACCCTTCTGCTCCTGGGAGCCTTCACTAATCCAAACAGTTGTGTCATCCACATGCTCATTCTCTTTCCTTGCTTAACTCCCTCTCAAAGTTTTGGGGGTTTTGTTTTCTGTTCTAGAGAAAAGATACTAAACACCTTGCTACACCGAGGCACTGCTGGTGATGGATGCAACGTTGTCAACAGTGTGCAAGGCTTTTTTATCACTTGGGTACAAAACAAATCACAGACGCTGCACTTGTGCCGCAGCTTCCACTGCTGAAAAGATCTCTACAAAAGCTACTTTTTTCCAGGAGATGTGCAATCTTGACCACTCCAGTTCCTACTTCTGATTCTCTGGTGTCCCTTTATTAAGAAGCACTTGTCTGCTCTTCGATCCTTATTGACTGTCCAATTAATTATACTCACATTTGCTTAACAATGTAAGATAATATTTGGCATGAAGGAACATTTCCGATTCTACTTTTTTCTCCCATGAGCAAAACCAAGCAAGTATTTATCATTCCAGCTTAGAAGGAAAAACAAACTCCCAGCTGACTGTTAGGCAATACAGTTTTCTAACAGGGACAATGTCAAAATGGATATTGAGAAGTTCTGGAAAGTATCTGTTTTCCTGGGAGCAGGAAACGTAAAAGGTGCTAATATAGAAGTCTGAGGTTCTGAGAAATATAAGTGTGGTTATCGTATATTAGTTCCTTTCTAATGTTAGCTCCAGCACAGGGATGGACGTCTAAAAGGAACCACAGAGAAGCTCTTCCCTCTCATTTACCAAATGACACCTCCATTTTAAATTAGGCTCTGATGTAATTCATTCAGCATGTAAGAGATCTCATGTACCAGGGCAACATTTGTGTCTTCAATCTGCAAGCCTGCTCTTGAGTAGCAACCAGGTACATCTGGAACGAGGGACTGCTGTGGTGTTATATAGCCAGCCTGAAATCCAAAATGAGAAAAACAGAGGGACTCTGACCTATAATGTTAACAATATGCAATCTGTTTTTGATTCTGCAAGAGCAATTAAGCTGCACTTGCAGTTCAATGTCTGCATAGAACAAGCATGACCAATTATGGCCACAGGCTGAGCAGAGTCTGCCACGGCAACACATCCAGCTTTTGACTCGCTACCTGCTGCTGTCCTGCCCACAGGACCTCCGAAACTGGCATACTGATCCATTTATGAGAGGGAAACATGTGAAACCTGGTCCTATAACTGGTCGTGCAACTGAAGACAGACAACGGGCTCACGTTTGACTGTGTGCTGGGAGGAAATGGCCCTGGAATATCTCTACATGACACATGACCTGTGTTGGGCACATCTTGTTTGGAGTATTAACCGCAAATTCTTTGAACAAACTGTTTGTTCACTGATTTCTTTAAAAAGTACCTATTTTAACATCAGAAAAACATCAGCAGCTTCTGCAAGGATCAACCTACTTTTAGGATATTACTAACCCCTCTCTTCTAAAAGACCTCAAAATATCATTTGGCACAAACATGACCTTCCAGGTTGATGCTGAGAGAACGATATGCTCATGGGTGAAATCTTTCATACTCATTAGTTTTAAGAATTTTTTATAGGGCACCTTAAATATCAAGCCACCAGCCCCAACCCTAAAAAGATGTCAGTTTTTTCTGCTGACATAAACAAAGAGAATAAAAGAATCTTAGTCCTGTTAGGGAGGCATATTTTCCCATTGCACAGAAACAGTTCTTAAAGCAATCTGAGCACAGCCGATACCTGCAGCGTCCATCACCTGGGTGACACGGCTGCTCAGACTGGTGCCTCTCAGCCGTTTTAACGCACTGATGATCTAACCTTCTAGCAGAAAAACAAACTAAGAAGTATTTCAGCATTTTTGCTACGATGTTCTTCATTTGCAAAACAAAAAAGAATTTAAAGTCTAGCTGTTAAGACTTTTATTCCCCCCTTCCACGTTGCTTGCTCGTTCACTTCCATTATGCAGCAATCCAGGCAAGGGAAGGGAAGGTTGCTGGTTTCTCTACATTACCCCCTCTGCCAGAAGAACATAGTCGGCTTGAAATATTGCAAATAGACCTGATTAATTCCTCTGGTGTAGAAACACCCTGCACACCTGCAGTTGGATTTTACTCGCCAGCAGGGTCGGGGGCACCGTGCCTGCTCCTGACGCAGAGGGTCCCCCCCGTGCAAGGGGGATCCCGTGGGAAGGGACACGCACCCCCCCAGTGGGAAGCCCCCCGCCCGTGCAGCCCCCCCAAGGCCCCAGGGCGCCGTCCCCGGCTGGCTGCCGCCCGCATGGCCAGGCCCGGCCCGTGCCGGGGGCGGCGGGCCCCGCACCTGAAGTCCTTGTCCGTGGAGGTCATCTTCTCCAGCAGGCTGGAGATGTGGTACGAGACGCTGGCCATCGCGGCGGCGCCGGGGCTGCGCGGGAAGATGGCGGCGGGCGCAGGGGCCGGGGTCTCGCCGCCGCCCGCTCCCCTCAGGGCCGCCGCCGGCCGGGCGCCCCCCCGAGGCGGCGGGCTGGGACCGGGGGCGGCGGCCTCGAAGGGCCCCGCGGCCGGGAGCGGAGCGGGGCGGGGTGGCCCCTGCCGGCGGGGCCAGCGGCAGCCCGGAGCCCTACGGGCGGCGACGGCGCCAGCTTGTTTCCCGTGCTCGGCCGGTGCCTCTCCCCGCTGCCGCGGGCTGCCCCGCTGCACAAGGCTCGGCCCGCCCCACGGCCGCCCGGCCCGGCGGAGGGCTGCACGCCGGCAGGCGGGGCAGGGCAGCCCCCTGCGCTTGGCCCTGGCCCCGCGGGGAGGTGCCGGGCCCCCTGCACTGCGGGAGCGCCTCGGCGCTCGGGGACAGCTCAGGGATCACACACGGAGAAGGATCGGGACGGCCACAAGTGCTGGTCCGGGCGCCCCGGGCGGGAGCGGGCCGCCAGGAGGCCTGTGGCACAGCCGGCGTTGGGCCGCCTCCCGCCAGCCCTCCGTTCCCTGACCGCAAGGAACGGCGAGGCCCTCCGTGGGGCTCTGCGGGACACAAAACGCGCGGTCGTACGCGCCTATGCACGGGCGTGTGCGCAGGCACCGGCCCGCTGCCGGCGGAGCGCGGGCAGCGCCCGCAGGACCCCGCGCCGCCCGCCCCCGGAACCTCGGCGCGGGCGGAACCTCGGCGCGCAGGCGGGTGGGGCGCGCGCCGCGGCGGGGCCGTTTGGGCGTCGGACCGCCGTGCCACGTCTGAGGAGCGGGGCCGGAGGCCAGGCCGGGCCGCTCGCCGCCGGGGAGCACCGCCGGGTCCGCCGCCGCCATGGTAAGCCCGGGGCGGGGGGCGGGCCAGTTCAGGCCCAGGCTCAGGCCCAGGCCCAGGTCCTTGGGGCGGCCGCTGGAGGAGCTCCGGGCCGCCTTGCCCCTCCCCGCGGCGCCCGTCGGAGCAGGAGGGAGAGGTGGCGGGGGCAGCACGGCGGAGAACCGGCGGTGTCGCCGGTGCTCGGCCCGAGCGCAGCCGGGTTCGGCTTCCCGGTCCGGGGAGCCCGCGCCGCACCTGGGCACGGCACCAAGGCGAAACGCGCCCGGCTGCTGCTTAATGGCAGCCCCGGCCAGCGCCGGCTCCTCCGGTGCCCTGGGGGGGCCGCGCCGGCCGGAGGCGGCCTGGGAGCTCCGGGGTCCCGTGCCCGCCCGAGGCTGGCGTGCTGCGCGGTCTGCGCGGGGCAGGCTCTTCGCCTTCGGCCGCGCGTAGCCGTTTCAGTCGCCAGGCTCTGAGATGCGGTGTACTTGTCCTTGTTTCTCCTCCTCCCCCCGCAGGTCTCGGTAATTAACACGGTGGACACCTCCCACGAGGACATGATAGTAAGTGTGCGGGGGCTGCTCATCTGCAGGGGAAGCGCCGCTCGGCTCCCTTAGCGCTGCGCCTGCCAGCTTTAACAGAACTACTTTATGGCACTTTCTCACCAGGGGCGAAGAGTACGATGCATGTGAGATATGAGGTGGAGAGTACTGTCTGAAAGTCCGATAGCGCTGTTTTATACTGTGCGGACAGGAAAGCGTAGCTACTGGGGGAAGGAGAAATTATTTAAAACTTTAATTTGCATGCCTAGGCTTGTTTCTGCCCGTTTCTATGAAACAATATGTATGCGTACGCTAAATGTACAGAACTTCAGCAGATGAAACTGATTTTCCTTTATGCGGATGTTTCCGGGAGCAGGTGTGTAAGTACGGGTAGGAGGAAACATTTCAAAGTAATTTGTAGAAGCATGGAGCCCAGTTAAATAATGATGTTTCAAACATAAGAGAGGTCAGTATTCTTACATCCACTTTACATATTAAACAGAAATACATAACTGGTCAAGGTTTTACAGTCAGTGGCACTAATTTCCTGTCCTCTCCTGAAAATGCTGTGCTTGGAATTCCTTGATTACTTCTGCATAACGTTTGTGTAGTTAGTGAAAACAGCAACTGGGGCAGTCATGACTTACGTGGCTTGTCTGGATTGTTTAAAAACTACCCTTTTTAACCTGTCCTGCTGGGTCTTGGTCATCTGTTTGCAACTCTTACAGCTACTTTTAAAATGTTATAAGATTTGTTAACAATGTGCAACTCACGGGTGCTGACAGCAGCTTTTCCATCGCCTTGCAGCACGATGCTCAGATGGATTACTATGGCACTCGGTTAGCAACCTGTTCTTCAGACAGATCCGTGAAAATCTTTGACGTTCGGAATGGAGGGCAAATCCTCATTGCAGACCTGAGAGGGTAAAGTGTCATAAACAGAAGATTTTAATCTGTCGAAATCTTTAATATTTTGTCATTTTGCCTCCTGGTGACATAAGATGCGTGGTAAAACCCTCCAAGGCAGTAACTGCTGTGGCTGGTTGTTGCTAAACAACCCCACAGAGCTGTGAGGGGGGACAGAGAGCTGGTTAGAAATAACACTGGGACTTTTTAATTCATTAAATACTTGACACATAATTTTCAAGAAATAAACTCACAATCTTAATTGCTAATATAAGGATAAACGTTTGGAATTGTTTTCGATGCCAATGGCTTTGTCTGACAGTCCTGTATGCTGTTTTTCATCTTGGCATCATCACATTCTTCCAATTACTGCATTAATCACTTACAGAACACCAATTTACAATAACGATGGCTGTGAAACAGCCACAACTGGAATGGGTTCCTCTCAGCTTTTTCAAATATCATTGTTTCTTACAGGCACGAAGGTCCCGTGTGGCAGGTTGCCTGGGCTCATCCTATGTATGGAAACATCTTGGCTTCCTGTTCCTATGACAGGAAGGTTATTATCTGGAAGGAGGAAAATGGCACTTGGGAAAAGACATACGAGTACACAGGGCATGATTCCTCAGGTACGTGGGGTCTGGAGCTGAGAAGTGAGACTGGGGATGTGAGAGGGTTCAGAAAGGTTGGAATAAATCTGTCGGTGTTAAGGAAGAAAGCCTCTGTCAAACGGGGATAAATTAATGGAGAGACAGTAAGTTTGTTCAGCATAAACAGAACATTTAGGTAATGTCATACTACTGGACAACCTCCTGTCCCGATTCATACCATGTTTGCGTAGGAGCTGTTTTACGAATACATGAGCTTTCAAATAAACAAGATGGTAGGGTACTGAATTCTTGAGGAAAATATTGTGTGTATCCACTACAGGTAGAAAGGAAAAAGGTGGATTTTAGCATGCTGCATTTTGTTTTACAATGGGAACTGTTTTGTTCAGATGATTGGTCCTCCTACGTGCAGATCTGAGAAGTCTCCAGCTTTGTTTTGTTGCTAATCTAGACTTTAAATACTATGCCTGCCATTCAGCTTTGGTTCTACAGTCAGCAATACTCTTCGCTGTTGCAAGGGATAGTCAGTTTTTAATCTCTCATTAAGAGTGCTCTTTTGGTGTTCTTGTTCTAAAAGGGTGCCAAAAATAAAGGCAGTTTTCTGTCATGCAGTAAACAATGTTAATTGACTGGCTTTGCCGAAGACTCTTACTCTTAGCTTTCAAAGCTGCTCACTTCTAGTGACTATTCCACTAATATTAGTCAGTGATTTGGTTAGCCAGTTTTAGATAGTCACTGTGTTGTAATCCAGTCTGTCTCTCCCTTCACAGTGAATTCTGTCTGCTGGGCACCACATGACTATGGATTGATCCTGGCCTGCGGGAGCTCTGATGGGGCCATCTCGTTATTGAGCTACACGGGTGACGGGCAGTGGGAAGTCAAAAAGATCAGCAATGCACATACGGTAAGTCTGTTCCTTTGGAGCAGTACAGGGTTCTTGGAGCTACAGGTAAGCACCGAGTTGATGCCTCAAGGAACGTGCAGACTAGATAAATACTGAAATACAATGAAATTATGTGAAACATTTTCCAGAATAAAGAATAACTTGTTTTAAATTAATCCAGAGTGGGAAGGTATACTTTGTAGTCACTAAAATGAAGCAGAAAACAAGACATGTGAAGGTTACTAAACAGCACTGATAACACTTGTTTCATAAGCATTATTGTTGAACACAGTGCTGGAAGTTACCTGGTAGGAAATGGCTTTGGTACTAAGAAACAACAACTAAGTGAATAAACTGAAGCTGGAATAAACTGAATAAACTGAAGCAGTGAATAAACTGAAGCTGGAAAAACTGCAGGACTCATGTTTTAACCAAAATAGTGGAAATTTTTGCTTAAGCAGAACTTGATAAGCTAATGGCAGTGGCTCTCTAAAAGGAAATTGGGCTCCAGACCCACAGGTTCCTTCTGCTGTTGCATTCCTACTTCTTAGCAACTGCGTATGTCATGTGTCTTTTCAGTTTATATCTCTGTCTCCACTGTTTACATATCCAAGATGATATTTGCACATAAACAGTTACTTAGCTACGTAAGGCTTTCTGAATAATTGCCTTATTGAGACTAGACTGTATCTGGATTTCTTACTCGTCCTATATCCATCCAGCATTGTGAAAGACTCCTATTTTCCCAAGATGGGCTTATTCCTCCCACCCCCCCAACAGAGAGTATGCTAGGTGTCCTTTGCCCCCTCAGCAGCTTTTATTCATTTATTTAAAGTAAGCAACTTTTAATAATGATATTTTTTCATTAAATAGATTGGCTGTAATGCAGTTAGCTGGGCTCCTGCTGTTGTACCAGGAAGCCTTATAGAACAACCATCTGGTCAAAAACCAAACTACATCAAAAGATTTGCATCTGGTGGCTGTGACAACCTTGTCAAGATCTGGAAGTAAGTGTTCTGTTGTCAGACTTAAGAACTTATAAAACTTGATATCCTTTATAGTCTTTAAATGTCCCTGTTAGTATCTCAAGTCATATTTTCGGCACCTCTGTGCTTTCATCTTTGAATTACTGTTTTAGAGAAGTGTTTTAAAAATGGAAACGACTTAGTGATGTACAATTTCTCACGTGGTTATAGCAATTTATGTCAGCCTTGCTTATTCTGATCTTCAAAAGTGGCTTTCTAATTGTCTTTGATTACCTCTGTCACTTGGACAACAGCAGATTTCTGTACAGTAACTGAAGATCAAATACTCTTTGCCTATGCTGCTTTCTGTCCCCTAGAAGGGATTTTGTCAGTTTAAGCCATGGAGCTTTTTGGAGAAGAGTGGGGAACACCTGTGCTTTGTATTATCTGGATAAACCAGGAGTCTGAAAGCTACAAAACCAAAGCCTTTCAGAACAGGAGATGAGAAATACGACTGGCTGCTGCTGCCATCCTTCTGACTGTATAAATGTGTTTTCAGGGAAGAAGATGGTCAGTGGAAGGAAGAGCAGAAGCTGGAGGCTCATAGTGACTGGGTTCGAGATGTAGCCTGGGCTCCATCCATAGGTTTGCCAACAAGTACCATTGCTAGCTGCTCACAGGTGAGGCTTCTGTTGGAGTCACAGAGGCAGGCTTTCAGTGCCCTCGCTTCCATTTACTAGAGAAAAGGGGAAGGACGTAAAGGAATAGTAAGGATAGAACTGCTGTAACAGGTCCACTTGGCAATCCTTTGCTATATCTGGGTCTGTGCATAAGAGCCTTTGATTTCTGTTCCTCCCAAACTTAAAAGCCCAGTGGAAGCATTTCTGGAACAAAGGTTTGTGCGTGTGTGGCTCTGTACCAAAAACTATCTTGTATTTTGAAAATCATGAGCAGGATGGTCTCACTATGAGGAAGACCTTCAAACTAAAGTTGTATTTTAATGTGTCTGGATCAAATTCACTGAACTTCGAGCTAAAAATACTGTTTTCTAATAACTGGCATTCTTAATCAGCGCTGATGTTCTCAACCTTCATATTGACTGTAGTGTTCTTGCTTCTAATAATTCTGTAAATGCTTTTTTTAATAGCAAGAAGATGACTCAGCCTGGAGAAGAGAAGGCTGTGGGGAAACCTTATAGCAGCCTTCCAGTACTTAGAGGAGGCCTATAGGAAAGACAGGGACAGACTTGTTAGCAAGGCCTGTTGTGACAGGACAAGGAGCAATGGTTTTAAACTAAAGGAGGGCAGATTTAGACTGGATTTAAGAAAGAAATTTTTTACAATGAGGGTGGTGAAGCACTGGAACAGGTTGCCCAGAGAGGTAGTGGAGGCCCTATCCCTGGGAATATTCAACGTCAGGTTGGACAGGGCTGTGAGCAACCTGATCTAGCTAAAGATGTCCCTGCTCTTGCAGGGCAGTTGGACTAGATGACCTGTAAAGGTCCCTTCCAATCCAAAGCATTCTATGATTCTGTGACTCGGTAAGCTGCTAACTTGCTGTCATGTGACTGGAAAGCAAAATCTCATTCTGGGGAAAAATTCAGCTGACATATCTGTATTTTGGGAGCTCTTCTCTGGTGTTTCCAATTCACCTTTTGCATATAGTTTTTCTCATCAGAAAGCTGTACTCCTATCTTGCTTTTAGCTATAGTAAGAAAACAGATCCTTTGCTGCGTTGAGCAAAAATGCATGTAAACACATGTAGGGTTCATATTGGAGCTGTGATTTGGAAGTGTAGCCATAAGTGGAATCAAGGTTGTCTTTTCTGTGTTATAACTAGTGGTCCAACCACCTCTCTCTGCTCGATTCTGTAGGATGGCAGAGTGTTTATCTGGACATGTGATGATGCCTCTGGAAATTCATGGTCACCAAAGCTGCTGCACAAGTTCAATGATGTTGTCTGGCATGTGAGTTGGTCCATTACTGCAAATATTCTTGCAGTGTCTGGAGGTGACAATAAAGTGAGTACTGCTGCCTTGGCTTTTATTCCTGCATGCCATATTTTCAGAAGAGCTGAGATGGGACAGGCTATTGTCACTTTTCTTTAAGTTAAGACTGTTGTAGATTCTCTTTTGCTGCAATGGTGAATTTTTTTCTTTCAACTTAATCAGAAGGGGAGGAAGACCCTAACCTTTAGTAAACTACTTACACTGCATTCTTAGTCCTTACTGGAGATTAGAAATGCAGGTTTAAGTTTATTTTGTAGGGTACTAACAGCAGAATTCACATACTCTCCCTTTACCACTGGATGATTATTCAGTATACAGCAACAAATAACTTGATACCTAGAACAATGCTCCAACACTTGGCTTCTGTAACTGTAGACTGTCACCAAACTAGTGACATGATGGTTGCAAGGAACTGGGAAACTGAGAACATATTAAGGCTGAAACTTCTTCCTGATCTGTTTTTGAGGTCACGCTATGGAAGGAATCAGTAGACGGACTGTGGGCATGTATCAGCGATGTCAACAAGGGCCAAGGAGGAGTGTCTGCCGTTACAGAGGGGCAGCAGAATGAGCAGTGATGCACGAGTGAATGTTCCAGCTGCAACAAGTGATCACTGTACCTGATTTGCAATGTTTCTTGAACCAGATGAGAACTGATTTTATCTAAACTGGACATGAACATGGGAAACAACAATTATCCAATTTTATGAGCACTCTATAACTGTTACTGGGAGGCTATACTATGTTGATAATCAGCCTTAATTGACATTCCCTTAAATTCAAGGTAAAGAGCATAGCAAAGTACTGTGCCTTATACTACTCCTTGATGCTGTAGAAATTTTACCCTGCTTTTCTGGTTTAGGGATCAAATTTAATTGGATATGCTGTGGTCAGACTTCAAGCACTTGAGTAGGAACAGGAGGAAGCTATCATAGTGGTGAGGTGTGAACTCCTTTGTGCAAGGGGACAAATACTCTGTCCCTTCAAAGGCCAGAACTTTGTTTCAAGTGAGGGGAAGGGCTGGTAGAGTTTTCAGCATTAGATGACAGCATGCTAGCTAGCCCTTCTGGTAGTAGTGAAGCGGTGCTTAGATCTTCCTGAAAATAATGTGCTTGGATATGTGAAAATCTCTGTGCTTTCCTGAAGATGAAAAGGAGTAGTGGAATGCATATGTCTTTTGCTTTGCAATAATCTCAAACTTGGCTATTTAACCAATATCAATAAATTAAACCATAATTTGAAGATTTTTTTTTTTAGCCACACTTCTGTACTGTACCTCAGGTTCTTTTTGTTGAGATACCAACAGAATAAAGTCCTATTGGTTAAAGCCTGGTGTGCTGTATTTAATCTTTTCACAGGGGCCTTGTCAATGTTATCTACAGTCTACCTTCAGTCAAGCCACAGTCATGTTGTCCTCCCATCCATGGTATTAGCTTTGCAATAGCTGGGAAGGTATTAGTCTACTAGAGACTAACACTATATATAGTGTAAGAAAGAACAATTTTTTTGCTTTCAGTTAGACTTATGTGCCATTGCATTTTTAGGCTTATTAGGCTCGAACAAACCACACTTCAGTATGCCTTCAGCTAAAAGCTGAAGCATTCTTCCCCTCCAAGAGGGAAAGTACTTAAAGGTCACATGGTCCCTTTATTCTTCAGTTGCACTGAAGCAACGCAAGTGAACAATTCTTAACCTTCCTCCTTCTCCAAGGTAGTGGTTCCTAGGCACAGTCTTTGTTTTGGCATAGTCAAGATAATATACCCCCTTTTCTAGAAACACAAACCTCATTTTATGATAGTCATCTATACTAGCCAAATAATATCCTAGTTCCTCTCAGAAACACATACATTAATTACCTTTCTGTATACCAACAGAAGTATGCAACACTCCTGTTCTTGTTTAAATTGCACTGTAGCCTTACCCAAAAAAAAATTCATCTAGAAGTCAGCATTACATTCAAACAGTTCAATTTCAAATTACACAGCAAAGCACTACATTCTTTCAAGCTGTTTTCCATTTCCAAGATCATAATCATAATTGCTAAGCTGAACAGGCAGCCTTTCATTCCCAGTACCACACTCATTTGTTCTCCGATACAGAGTACCTGGTCATCTAAGAGGGTTTTGGGTTGGCTTTAACTGCTGTGGAAACTATACAAACTTGAAATCAAGCACATCACATTACCTCCCATAAAAGGGCTCAAAAATGAATCCTCATTCTTAGTTAGCTTTTAACACACTTAATTCTAAGGAGAAAGAGCATTAACTCCTTAAGCACACAGGAAAAGTTTTTGCCTGTGGAGGTGTTAGCTTCCACAATTCACCCTATTAAAAGTTGTATTTTATGAGTTTTAATACTTAAGAATTCAAACCTACTTAGCAGCAAGGCCCAGTTCAGCCTGTTATCCCTTCATACTTAAGATTAAATGTATTAAAATTTTTTCAAGTAAAATATCCCCAACAATTACAACTGATAAAAGATTATTTAAGAGTTACACAGTTTATTCATTGCAAGTATAAGCATTAGGTGAAAATTTTTCAGTTGCTCTTGAAAATAAGCTTCATGTTTTTGGATCTCTAATCCCCTCCCTCTCATACCTGGGGTCAGGGTTGGTGAAAAGAAATAGAGAAAAAGAATACGCTCAACATAAGTTTCACACTGAAGAACTTACTTAAAATTGCTACTCAGTCTGATGAACACCAACATGGTCTCTCCTGTGTCCACAGTGCACAATCATTCTCTTTCACTATCTAGCCTGAGAAGAAGAAAAGTTTGTGTCTTGTGATGACTGAAAGGAATTTCCACATAAGAAAAAGTTCTATCATTCAATCTGCATTGTTAAGTTTATGAAGTTTCTGGCACATCTCCTAGTACTACACTGGTAACTAGGCTGTCTTTAATAGAAAATTTGGTCACTTGAAACTCAGAAAACAAAAACCACAAGAGTTACCACACTGTTTTGTACAAACAGCCTATGCAAATTCATATCCTACGCTTCTATTTTCCTCACTACTTTGGAGTCCTGACAGGCCTTAGTAAAGCAGAAGATGCTGATCCAAAGACCAAGGTCCTGGAAGCTACAGGGGACACAGATCCAAAGACCAAGGTCCTGGAAGCTACAGGGGACACATCTCCCTATCGTGTTGGGAATCCAGAAATAGCTTGATTCTGGGGCCAGCCCAGAACAAAACAATGGTGTGCTACAAAAATGCAACCTTCTGCTTCCTTATTGTTTCTGATAGGATCCAGAAGCTCTGCCTGCTTTCTTTGTGCTATTGGGTATTTTCATTAACAAGCCCTGAGATAAAAACCAAGATGAAGATTAACTCTATCAGAGTTTCTTAACCTAGCTTTGTTGCTAGAGGGGTTTTTGACCCATCACCTCCATTTGTTTTCAGCTCCCTTATCACAGTTACTAGCTTCCTCAGTTTTACCAATTCAGCTGACACCAGACACATTTAAGAAGTAATTTTCTTTTAATATTTAGATCATTTCACAAATCTGATTTACAGCATGACTGCACAATATTTGAAATAATCAACCAGAAAGTCACAACATAAGACATGGAAAGAGAAAAGCTCTTAAATCATGTTTGCAGAAGAAAACAAAATGGAACTGCGTCCCCAAATAAAACTAGTTTTCCAACTCCCCAGATGTGCTAAAGATAGAGTCTTATTTGACCAGAGCACAGTTAAGATGGTTATAAATGTTACATTTTCTCCAACAGCAAATATGATTTAACTAAATTCCTCCTCATCTTCCCATCTTTGCACATTTCCTATGCTTACCTCAATCCTACTACAGGCAGTTTCTGGGGCTGCAGTGTAAAATGGATCCTACAAATTAGCTGTGTCATTCAAGTTAAACAGAAGTTGCAAATTTGTCATCCTTCATCATATATTCCTTCTTTTCTCCTACTCTTTCTCAAGTTGAAAAAAAATAATTCCCGATTTCTCTTCATGGGATTTTTCTAGACCCTCAGCCATTGCTACTAATCTTCACTGAAGTTTTAAAAAATTGTTAATATTCCATTTTTAGAGTAACGGAAGCCAACTTTCCTAGGTATCGTTTTCAGTTTCAGTCTTCAGCAAAAGACAACAAAATCTGATAAAACAGAACCTGTGAGAGAATACATAAGAGAGTGAACGCACTTAAAGGCAAAAATGAGAAACATAGCTGTCACCGCAGGTCAGAAATAAAGCACAACTTGTCCATTTCTGTTACACCAACTCAGATAATGAAAAGGGTTTGGGGCTTTTCCTTTTTGAAAAATACATGTTACAGCTATTAATTTTTAAAAGGAACAATGTTAATGCCACAGAAAAAAAGGAAACTCTCACTTCATTCCCTACACAATTTCATTATACATAAAAATAAGTGCAGCAACCGATCTATGCACTGTTTTCCCTTTTTTGTTGATTTTGTTATCTTACAAGCAGGCCAAGTTTCCAAGGAATTTAAATACATATCAGATTGCATTTCCAGGAATATTGTAGCACAGAACAAATATTCCACTCTATATATAAAGTGCTCCAGAAAGCAGCTGTTTGGTGAAGCCACAAAACTAACCAGGTAAAGTTTCACAGCATTTTCAGCTTTTGTCGGTTTTCCTGTGTAATTCCTCTCCACTAATCTGTCTGTTCCAGTTCCTATATCTTAGTTATGGAAGAAAACACTGTAAGCAATAATATATTTTGGACAGGATATTTCTACCTTTAGCATATAAAAATTATGTTTGCTTTATATATCTTTAGAAATAATTTCAAGTCATTCAAGTCAGGAGAAAGGTTTTCACTGGATCTGGATTCAATTAAATACAGAGATTGTAAAATATGTTTAATTTTTCAATCTATGCTTTCAGGTTTGACACCCTGCCTCACAAAGATAATCATGTTTCTCAGAGGTACTCTGCTGGGAATTATTCTTTACAGCATCCTCTGGACAGAAACTACTCTGGCTGGCTCTAGTTTTTTAAGCCCTGAATATAAAAAAACACAGGTAAAAAATTTCAGAAAAATACTTTCTCAAGATTGTCCTCATCTGTAAGTCCTTAAAACCAATATTCTTTACAGCATCCAGAGAAGCTTTTCAAAGATGTATTTTCTGGAAGAGGAAGGAGTTATTCCAGAGAACTTCTGTAACAAATCGTTAGCATTGTATTCATGCTATGAGAATATGTATCTAATCTCATTCCCTAAGAATTAATCTGAAAAAAAAAGAACAATTTAAGAGAAAGCATTCATTTAAATAATTTATTGGCATTTCTTTGGAAGTTAACCGTAAGGTGCTTGTTCTTTAAAGAACCCTTAAACCAAATTCCTATTAAAGTGCATGCAGCAATGGTAGTACAATTATTATAGACCTACATATCATACATACATAAGTGTGCAATGCCTTCAGCTAATTTACTGCATCTGTGTTAATTATGGGTTCTAACTTCCCCACTACAGACTAGTTTGATTATGGAAAGAATATATAGATGTTAGTTTGCTTGTTTTCTAGCAACAAAAGGATAAAAACACCCCCACAGCACAATTACATCGTCGAGGCACAGAAGGCTTTTGGGATACTGATGAAGCAGGGCCAGAAGATGACAGTAACAGTATTGAAATTAAGGTTTGTATTTTTTCTTCTTGCTCACATACAAGTTTAAGGGGTGGGGTTGGGTAATACAATTTCTGTCACAGGAGGCAGTACAAATCAAAACGACAATCATTTTTAACTTGAAAGGCAAGTAGGATAGGGCACATGACAACTGCCAGCATTGATGGTATGAAATGATTTAAAATTAGCAGCAGTAATTCAGATCACAATCTCCTGTTTAGGATTCACTTACATTTCAGAACTAACATATAATAATGTGAGTTTCTTGTAAAGTTTTCTTTCCTCCAGTTTATTGTGCAGTTTGGTCTGCAGTAGCTATACAGCCTGTTTCTAAGATTTTGATTACATGTCTCAGCACTAATAATCGAACACATGGAATAACTTTTTATACCTCTTGCTGAGCATCATTCCCATGAATAAAATTAACTTGCAGTGTCCTTGTCCAGAACTTGTCTGTTAAAGTCTGTTTTTTAATCTTTTTATAGTTTAATGTTCCCTTTGAAATTGGTGTCAAAATAACAGAAGAAGAGTATCAAGAATATGGACAAGCACTGGAGAAGATGCTAGGGGACATGCTTGAAGAGAATGCTAAAGGTACTGCCAACCAAGTCATAAAAGCAGAGCTTTAAAAAAACCAAACAAACCAACCACACCAAACCAAAACCAAAAACCAAGAACACCAACACCATAAACCAAACAACTTTTGTCATCTAATTTGTCACGTAAGACATTCAGAGCAGCATTTCAGAAGTGATTGGCACTAAGTTACCACTCAGAGAACCACTAAAGTATCTGATGTTCAGAAACTGCTAGTTGAACTTTGAAGAATCACATTAAAGTATATTAGGCAGAAGGGGAAAGCTTCCTTTCCTTACACTACCAATCTTTTTTTTTCCCCTTGCCCTCAAATTCCTTCACAATTTTCATGGTGAAAAGTATTAAACACATTATTGTAACTAAGATAGCTCTAGCAAATTCACTGATAACTAAAGTTCTAATGACCAACTTCCACCACATGCTGTCTGGTTTTTACCTTTACAGCCTGTCATACTTATTTGCACTCACCCATGTTAAGCTGATCTTTATGAATCTTCTGTTTCAATGTTTATGTCAGTCTTGGTATCTGCGTTACACATTCCAATGACAAATCACCATGCTTCTGTTTTCACCCTGCTTTTCAGGCTCCCAAGACTTCCCCCAAGCTCCTCTCTCTGTTTTCCTCTGAATTCCTTCTGAAGGGCTACTTCTATGGCCTTTACATAAATAAGAGTGTCTTATGCATATGTGCCTTTATCGAATGTAACTATGTGAAAGCCACCTTATCTTCTGCTTTGGTTGAGCACTTGTAGAACTTTTAGACAGATTATCAAAACAGGATTTTCAGAAAAATATTAAGACTATAAAAATTATCAAAATAATCTTTATCTTTTGTCTTTTTAGAAACTCAGATGAAAAACTGAGGCAAGATGAAGGACAAAGACAGCACTAGATGGCCTGATTTGTTTTAAATTATACTTTAAAAAGAAATTATTACTGATTTCACCACTCTAAAGAAGAAAGAAGTATGTGAACCTAAGCAGTTTGCCCTGACAGACATCGGAACAGATTATCTTTTAAGGAAGAATACAAGACAGAGCCAAAAATAAAGGGCAAGGTTAATCACAGGCTGACATGTATGCTTATTCTTATTTTATCTCTTTTCCTTAGTAAATACAGTAATTATTCTAAATGATGTGTTTGAAGGCTATACGAATTCTTTCTAAAACTGGTGGAAACCTCTGCTTACACTTCTTTACACATCTATAATAGAGAATAAAGCTTATGCTGAAACTGCAATTACTTGTGGGGTTGGGGTTTGTTTGTTTGTTTGTTTAAGAATAGATCAAACTAGATAGTTCATGTAATAAACTACACAAACTAGATGGACAAGGACTCAACTTTCAATTGCCAAATTAGCTTAATTGCCAAGGGATTTGTTAATATGGATCTTACAAAGGAAACCATCTCATCTCTCTTCCAGTTTAAAAAAAAAAAAAAAAAATCACATTTCCAGTTAGCTTGCTTGGATTCAGAACCATATCCATACTGGTACATACATCAGAGGTACAAGGTAATTTTTCATGCCTTCAAATGCATAAGCCAGCATGCTCCAATGTAGTAGATGTTCTTTTCTGTACTTCAGCCTCGATGGACATCTGATAATCCATTAACATTTTCTAGAATTTCCTCCTGAAAACATTCAATAAAGTACTCTTTAACAGGCTAATGCGATAGATGTAAATACAACTGCAATTTTTATTAGACATGTTCTCTTTTCCTGTCACAGAATTAATCACCTAAATTAAGCGATCCCTTTGATGCCATTAGCACTGTCTTGTGCTATACTCCACCAGAAAGCAAATGAGAATTAGAAGTGAAGGGGAAGGCAGATTAAAAAGGAGTAAACAATTCTAGACTAAAACAAGACTAGCCCAGGGTAAGGATGTGGACACGTACTTTTTGAAACCTGCAGAAGTGTTACGAAAGGGAAGAGTCAGAAAGAGCACTGAAGTTGCATTTATTATGCTGAACTCTAATCATCACTTCCACAACAGATCTTCTGCTTGTGTTATTTTTTTATAGTTAAAGTTTTCCAAGCATATTCCATGGAAACAGTCAGCCAATAAGCTGCCCAACAGCACAGGAAGGAAACCGTCAGCTAGAGATACTGCATAAATCCTTTCTTAAAATAAGAAGCACTGTAGTTAGGATTGTCATTTCTAGAATTCTGACAGAGTTGCACAGGATACAGTCTACTCACTGAGAAGAAAACATATGGCCAAGCTAGTCTACAGAAGAAAAATTGAGGCACAGGCTATTATGTTGTGCTGCTTATCCAGCTTACTGAGCAGAACATTCTAAGGTTGTCTTAAAAAAAAAAAAAGGCAACACAAAAAAAACCCCAACAATGTTTCCTGGTGATCTAGAGAAAAAACTTTGGACCTATAAATGCGTGCAGCATTTTCTCCTTTGCAAATATGACATCAACCTCAAGAGGGTAGTATAACCTAGTAGTGCACAACAATCATAAGGACAAGACAGGTCTCGGGTGCTTTCTAACCTGCCTAGTAAACTGATGCTTCCTATTTTCTTCCAAGTATTCTGCTCAGAGATATTTTTTTGTACAGTCTCTCTTGCTTTGGAAGCAGAAGAATAAGTAAGCAAAGCAGTGAATTCCACGGAAGTGCTCCAGGAATGGTTCTACAACACTGTAGCTGCCAGTAAAGCAATGCATGAAGAGCAAAGCGCTGGACTAGCATGATTACAACTTGGCTGCATCCACAACTTCTCTGGGCAACCTCCTGCTGTGTCTCACCACCCTCATCATAAAAATTTCTTCCGTGTTTCTAATGTAAATCTGCCCTCTTTTAGTTTAAAGCCACTACCCCTTGTCCTATCACCACATCCACAGAAGGCACCTGACTCCTGATTTCAACAGTTTAAACTGTCTAATACATTAAAGGATCCTTGCAGACTGAGGCAGAAGTGATTTAGTTCAGTATTTCCGGTGTATAATTATTTGTCCATCTCTAGACTTCCCTTAAAACTATGTGTACATCATGGAATATATGCCATTTTCAATGCAAAACTCATTCTTAAGTACCAACTATTCAGGAGACTTTTTTAAATTAAAACTTTATACCAAATTTGATTTTCTCTAGCATCTTTTTCCATTTGAGTTGCAAACCAAATGGAAAAAAGGACCAAAATTTCAATAAAACACTTTCAAGAACAGTAAGTTGTACGATCATCAGAATTAGCTGGCACACAGATATTTGGGTTGGCATCAGTGAACCGCACTAGCATCAATCACTGAAAAATTAATAAAATTCTTCTTTTTGCCCATATTGACATGAGTTTAAAAAAAAAAAGGCAACCTCAACTCTCACTGTGGTTATACTGCTCAGGAAGTGCTCATGTGGTACAATTTGCACTGGTAGAGAAAAATAAAGTATCTTATGTTATTCCTACGACATCTGCTCTAGGATTTTTCCAAAACAACTATGCAATCTATTTGAAAAAATAAGCTAGATCTCTACCCTCTGACAAAGTACAGATAATTTCCAAACTGGCATTCTCGTTATCTTATTTCTGAGCAATGACATTGAGGTAAAAAACATCTAACAGAAGCTGGGTAATTACCTGGGTATTCACTACAACCGGTTGTCCTAACCCAAATACTGCATACAACGAAAGCCAAGAAGGTGACCTAGCCAAGATGCAAGGAATTATTTAAGAACAACAACAAAACCCCCATAATCAAAAGCCAAAGTAAAAGCATGGTTTTTTTTCTCTGCCAACCCAGATCCAGTTTCTATTCACTTGGTAATAATGTTTCCAATCAAGTCAAGAGCTTCACCAAACTCATCTTTCTCCTCAGATTTCAGCAACCAAAAGGAATGGATTCTCACAGGGCTGAAAAGCAAACAACCCCTAAAACAATATTCCTTTATGTACTCAGTAACAGTATGACAAAGCACTCTTACATGACCTGGATCCATCCACAGGGATACACAAATATTTGATTATGTCCTTAAGTATTACTTGGATGGGAGGGCGGCAGGGGAGGAGGAAAGGGAAGAGTGCACTTCGGTATTAGTCCCAAGCCATTCACGCAGACTTCCCTAACCAGAAGCTATTTTGGGATCAGTCAGCATTCCAGTATTACTTAAGTGCCCACAATTAAGATTTTTGTCATGCTGCAGCTGAATATGCTTATTTCTTTGTGGTTCGTTCTTACTAATGATTTGAGATAATGAATGAAATTTTTACATATCTATATATAAAAATATAGAAATATAAAAATCACATTAGGAAAAGGCACATGCAGCCACCACAGGACTCACCTTCGGTTGTAATCAATCTCCCTAAATTGAAGAGGATGCAGTATTACTTTTGTTTTCTAAAACCCTTAAGAGAAGTAAAAGTTGTCATCTTCCACTAATTTGAGATGATTATTCAATTGTGAAAATGAAATAAGGTAACTAATTAAGCTATAATCGACCCAGTTCCTATATAAAAAAAATAAATTGATAGTAACATCACATTAAAGAAATAACAACCAAAAGTCCCTCAAAATAAGCAGCTAATATTTTATAATTACTTTAAGTGTTTAATTCTTTATATATTAGGGAAGTGGAAAATATCCAGTCACTTCAATTGTAATAGTTCCCCAATCTAAAGAATTATCTAATGCTTTTCTTTTCTTTTTTTCCTGTAATGATACATCACTAGACTGGGCTTTACAAAACCAGGAAATTCCTAAAGTAAGAAACAGACTAAAACCATTTCATCCTCTTAATTTAAATTATTTTTTCAGAAAGATTCTAACCATTAAGCTCCCCAAAATATTTCAACACATCCATTCAACAAAGAAATACTCACCACAGAAACACTCACCACTTTTCTTTTTTTTCTTTCTTTTTTTTTTTTTTTTAATTCAGACTTGGCTCATACAGAAATGCAGACTTTGGAGAGGCTTCTTCAGTGACTGCGCTTCCACAAGTCACAGGGTGTCCTTTGGAGTCATTCTGAACGACAACTGGACAGCCACAAGGCTCTTTCACCTGCTTTTGTTTTCTGTCTGTCTGAACGCAGTTGCAATTGTTGGCATTCAAGTTTTGGAATGACACTGACGCTTCTTGAGGTGCAACCTAGCTTACAAGACGACTTCTACACTGCAGGCTATCAGCCTGAACTTCACCTGGTGGAGATACCTCCTTTCTGATCATTCCCCTACTGACTTTGTGAACGTACTCTGGGGTGCCTTCGGCCATATTACTGTGGATCACTGATGGTTTGTTTTCTTCTTCCTGTGATCTTCCGTCTGTTGTTCTCTCAAGTTGCACTTTTTTTCTGTTCTTTGCACGTTCGCAAAGAACCTCATCACACTCAGGTTTATTGTCAAGCTAGATAATAAATGAAAAAGTAAATTTGTTAGTAACATGTTTAAGCAGTTATGAACAACTAAACAGATAGTATGTGAGTTAGGGGAGAAGAACAACCTAAAGGATGAGAACTTTTCCCTCCCTCCCAAGAAAGGGGAAAGTTCTATAAAGCCAGGACGATAACTGGAAATGGAGTAGTCTGATTCCCTACAGTTTTGCTTACATCACACTTATGCTTATAATAAAACACATCACTACTTGTCTACCTGAATGGAAGTATTAAATGACCATCAGACATCACAGGATACTAAATGAGGTTCAGACAACATTATCGAATTATACAGATTAAAAAGGGGGAAATAATTAAAGAGAATACAACTGGTTTTGGCCAACACAAACCCAATGTATGTTATGGTTTCATTGCCTCACTTGTTAAGATAAAAATCTGCCTTTTAGAAAGCCTGAGGGTCTATAGAAAGCAACCAATTACAGTAAGCGAAGAAAAAACCCAAAAGTAGCTCTGCTGCAACAAAGGATTTTTACATCAGCTTTGTAATTGAAGTACTTTCTCAATCTATTATGTTCATTCTTGCAGTTTGTTACAAGAACAGGAAGTCAAGATTTGAAAGACTTCCACAAAGAAACATTATTTCATAACTAAAAATAGGAGTGACAGGATCAACACTAGAGGTTTTTAAAGTAAGTGAACAAATGACATTAGATTGCCCTCCAAGTTATTAACTGGCGAAAAAGGAAATTATGACAGAAACCTGAAATTTTCATTTACACGTGCATCCACAGGCTTGTTTTCAATACCAGAACTCAAGACAAGATATCACTGATAACAAAAGTTTTGCAGGACTGAATGATGGCAAACAATGACACTACATAATCATATACATACATATTTTTAAGGATTATTACTAAATCTTTGTGTTTTTAGACACAGGTAACCAGTAATTGGTAGGGTTTAACAAAAAGTTTAAGTTACAGACAAAAATTTAAAGCTTTAGCGTTGTTTGCTGTTGGCATGATGATGTAAGGCAAGCCGAATCTGTCCATGGCTCTTCCTTTCGTTTTAGCAATTCCCAGGGAGAACATAAGCAGTGTGAAATTCCCTTTTCTGCTTACAGAAACAACGTTATTAATTGTAAAGGAATAAAGAACATGAACCCATTCCCACACTTCACAAGTTATTTTTAGAACCAACACTTGCCAGTACTCTGTAAGAAGTGCTAGGAATATGACAGCCACACCTAGAAAATGTTCTTGTGAAACAGGATACAAACAGCTTTCATTTGCTTTCTACAGATGTCCCACTACAGACCACTACATTAAAACACAGCCAATAAACAGCATATTGTTATAGGGCAAATCTTTGTCACTCCAGCCCAGCCAAAGCCCTCCCCCCCAAAAAAAAAAAAAAATCAGGTACTTTTACTAATGCTGCTGTAGCAGTAGCATTCCTGCACTCACATCCTAAACTCTAGCTGTTCCAGCCACAAAGAGTATTTGCTTTTTAAAGCAACTTGCTCTCTCATTCTGAAATCCTACATCTGCTTCTGGAAGAAGCCCTTCAGATCAGCTATCCGTGCTCCCCAGAGGAGTGGAGGCAGAGGGGCGTGCAGCCTCTGCTGCGAGGCTGGGCCTTCTGCCCCACGGACTCGCTGCGCTGCCCCAGGGCGCACCCCGAGGATGCTCCCACACCGGCTCTGACGGAGGAGGATGGTCCTCTTGGGCCAGCCGAAAGCCCTTCGCCAGAGGCCCCGGGGGAAGTCACAGCTCGCTCCCCGCGGCCAGACGGCCCGCAGGCCTCCCCCCACCGGCCCGGTCCCGTCTCTCCGGGCTGACTGCACAGGCAGTACCGAGGCCGACTGCGACAGCCGCCCCCCAGGCAGGTGACGATGCTTAGGCGGGGAGCCCTGCGCCCAGATAGGTCCCCTGCACCTCTCGCACCGCCGGCCCGGCTCCTAGGGGCTGCAGCACCACCACTTCGCAGCCGCTCCCCGCTCGGGAGGAGCCAACCCCATCCGCAGCACCTCAGGGGCGAGCGGGGAGGCTGCTCCTCAGGAGACAGCCCCGCCCCTGAAGGCGGGACCTTGAGGCCAGCTCTGGCGCCGATTGGGCGGCCCTCAGACGCCGCTGGCGTCGATTGGCTGTGCCGGGCACCCCAGTAAGGGCGGGAAGGGCGCCCTGCCCCACCACTCGCTCCTTTCAGCCCCGCTACGGCGGTCCCCGGCCCGCCGCAGCGAAGCCCGTTTGCGCAGCACTCAGACCGCTCCACAGGAAAGGGTCAGTGGTAATAGGACGGGCAGAAATACGCTGTGGGGTGGGCTGCGGGACCCGGGCGCCCGCGGGCTCTGGGTTCGGCCCTCTGAGGAACCCGGCCCGCAGCTGTGAGGGCGCGGCCTCCAGCCTCTGGCGCGGGGCGGGAAGCGCGGAGAAGGTGCTTGAGGAACGGCCTGGGGTCTCCTGTGAGCTTTTGTACCAAGCCTTTTCTCAGCAGGACAGGCTTTATTAATTAGAGGACTTAACGAGAGAAAAAGAAAGATACTTGTATCACTTGGGAATGCTGCAAAAGCCACATGGATTGTACTGTATGAATTACTGCAGCTGAAAGACATCCGTTTGGGCAAGGGCATTGTGTAGAACAGCACACGAACTACAAAATATACATTTGATTGTATGCAAGCTCGTGCATGGGGATGAGCATGTCATCAGTGAGAATTGTTATTATTGACTTAACTATGCAGCCATACCATTTATCTTCTACTTGCTTTTCACCTTTCCCAGCCTGTCAAACACACCCTCCCACAAATGCAAACACTGATTTTTCCATGGGGCTCAACAGTTCCTTTCTCCCTCTCTGATGAGCCTCTCCCTGAGCTCGGGATTAGGGTTACTCACCACTGGGTGAATACATGAGAAGTACACTACGAGTACCTTAAGGTTTTCTAAAGAGTCAACAGCTTTGCATAGCTAATACTGTAGTTGTTTTCTCTGAATGATAATATTCTCCTGTAGGAATTATATCTCGAAATACTTATTTGAATTTTTCAACTGCAGGTTCAAGTTGTAAACACAAAAAGATTCTACTTAATGCGTATAGATCAATATCATGTGTGGTTGGGTTGTCCTTGTACACGCACTTTACTGGAATGCTTGAAGGTGTAGTCCACTCTTTCAATTTAGGGACATTTACCATTTACTTTAACAAACGGCAGCAACTGTATCAGAAATAGCACCAGGAAATAAGATTCATCAAATGTTACGAAATGCATCTATTTCACTGTTGCCTGAAAAAAAACCCCAAACCCTAGCACATGTTGGAAGCTGTATATTTTATAGCAGGGACATTTCATTTTTAGGTACAAAAATGTTCTAGTACAAAGGATATATAAGATGCAGTCAATGGTTACAGAGAAATTTGCTAGTTTGTTACATACCAATTAGTAACCTCGAAAACTGTAATGCCGCTTTCTTCACACTCTACATATTTAAATGCCTTCTTAGTTTTGTTAGTAGACATGATGCTTCCATGTTTGTATTTATGCACATTATTAAAATTAAACATACAAGAAAAAATAGAATAATGTGTCAATGAATTGATAATTCTTACCATTAATCAACAATATAGGATGATGTTCAGCCTCTAGGTTTTAACAGCACCTTTCGGAGGTGCTGTTAAATTAGTTTTAGTTGCACAGTTCTATAGTTCTATAACAACTATATTTTTTCAAAATTTATATTCTGTGCCCTTATTCTAGTGGTCATGGATTAAAAAAACCAGAGTTGTCCTTCATTTTTGACGAAGAGCTACAATGTCTTAAGGATAAAGGATACTATAGATTGTGCATCTAAACAATAAATGTCAGTGGTATCTCAGTAATCCTTGTAATTATTAATTTTAGAGTGAAATTTTTCTCTAGGGACACCTCAAAGGAAAACATCAGCTATGTAACAGTGAATGAAGACTGAATAAACATGTTTGTACTAATAATTACTAATGATTAAGTGAGTGCAAAGAGACCTTGAGCTGCTGGCCTACTAACACAAATTTACGTAAATAGGGTGGATTGAGACACATTTTTCTGTGCCATAAATCATGAAAAAGCAGGCTATAAAGAAAGGATTTTTTTCAGGTTTTTTATTCACAAAGGTATTAGTAAATGGTAATGTATAAATTTGCCAAGTTGAGGTTAAAACATACATTATACTGAATAGCCAAGTTATATAACAGTACCATTATTGTAAGACTACGCAGTGTCTTATATATGTTACATTATATACTTATGTAACTCTACAAGACCATGTATATCACCTCGGAATATTTTAAAACATGGAACAAGGCAAAGAATAACAATTTCATTGTGTGACTACAGGAGAACAAAGCCTTTAAAACATTTTTGTGAAACAGAACTGTGTCTAAATTATGTTTCTCAATTTAAAAACCTTAGGTTTTCCATTCAGCTCTAGGATGTGTCTACGTGCATTTCTTCCTGGAGGAGACCCGAGGTATTTACCATGGATGTCCCAAAATATATCCATGAAAAACAATGAATATTAAATTTTCAGCACCATAAAGTATCTCAATTAAATCTCATGTAGAATTACGGAGTTATTGACCAATCTGAATATACTCAATGTTTCTTTTGTCAGTACCAATGTTTTTTTGGTTTGATTCTGGTAAAATGAAAACCTGACACTGGCAAATACATAGACAGTATCCAAGGCATTTATAATTAAGGAATTTTACCAGTTTTTAGTATAAAAATCAATTTGATAAATGTGTAGATGATTCTAATACTCAGGACTTTAGTTAAGATACTTTTACTTGCTCATAATAGTACCTACAATGAACTAGGTACTGTACAAATATAGAAGATATGAGGCCTTACTCAGAGACCTTCGTGTAAAGCTAGGAAAACTATACAATTACACAATTCCAATGAAGAGAATTACATATAAATTCATATTTTTAAAATATTCCCTGAACTCCATTGTGAATTTTAGCCATTTCTGTACATCAGGCCCTATTATCTATGCTAAGGAGGCAGCAGTCACCTGTCTGTAAGCTGAGCTACATGTTCTGATAGTTCTTTTTGTTTATAATAAACCTGTATTTCCTTAGACTGCACAAGAGTGGAATATGCTAACAATATTACAAATCATAAGTAGTCATAACAATAAAAGTGACACTTTCTTAAGGGGGCTTTCACTTGATAATAAATATGACAGCATACAAGTTTCTGGTTTTTTTCTTTTAAGCGTGATCACCGAGGCTGACCCCAAGGCTGCTAATGTGGGGTAAGCCAAGAGCCACACAAAACGATTCTTCTCTGAGAATATGTGGTGAGTGTGGCACCATGAACAGGTCCACTTACTAGCTCATCTTCCACTGATTCTTTAACCCATTGCCAAAATAAATATAACAAATCAAATTTCAAGTGACCTATAACAAAATTAAAGACATTTTAAATTAAAATCTTGTCCCTAATCCAAAATATACAACAGTTACCACGTGAAACACAATGAGAAACCTTAACAACACGTAAAGGACACTTAGAAAAAATTAACTTCCAAAAATAGTCTTATGAAGTCTTAAACACTTAGAGCTCCTGACGGTGAAACTTAAAAGTTAGACTTCAAATGGTGTCATATGTATATATGTAGTAGAGCAGCTCATAGAGTAGACTAACACAGTTAAATTACTTACTTACAACTATATTCAGTGCAATTCAAATTGAGATTGAGTCATGTAGAATACATCTGAGAACTTGCATAAAAATTCCCCTCTCTGGTAATGCAGTGTTTTTGAGTATGTGGACTAAGATTATATGGAATAGGATAGATTCACTTGAAAACTGAAACCTACTCCAATCTCTGAAGATTTCTGTCTGCTTGTACACAGTGGGGTAACAATAAAGGGTATTGCTAACTGGTTGCTGATCAGTGCTTGCCCTATAACTTCTAGGACTGTGTTTTTTAATAAGACATACATTATATGTAGATGCTTTCTGAAATACACTGCAAAAGGATCGTAAATTATTTTGGCAATTGTGTTTGTTGTATCTTTTTACATTACAGATGAAAAGGCAGAAGGCATATCTGGCAGAGTGGCATTGTGCTTTAATCTGCTTTCGAACAGATATTTTCTGTTTCTTCTCAGTGTGATCACTTTTGTTTTCTTCAGTCAGGGCTAATGTTTCTGATCCAAATCTGCTACTTAATCTTACATGAAAGGTACATTTTTTACCATCTTTCTAATGAAGAGACAGTCCTTATTGCTGAGCTGGCCACTGCTAATAAATCCATCCAATTTATGATTCAAAAAGTTCAGAACTGTTTAATTGGTCTTCTTCATACAGCAAAATATTTTCCATGAGCTTCTTTTTTTGATCATTTATCTTTATTTTCCAAGACGTCTCTCTGGCTAATGCTGAAAAACAAAAAAGCCCAAATATTGAGAAAAAAATCCATCTATTGTCAAAGGAATAGATGATAATTTTAAATTAAAAAAACCAACCAAAACTGTCTTAGCAAAAAAATCTGATAGAAGACCAGAAAATATTTTGTAGATTTATTGGTAAAATCGTAACCAAGGAGAAAAGATTTACTGAAATGTGTTTAGAAGTAGGAAGAAGGACATAAGCAATTCTGGAGAAGAGAGTCATTTGTCCCTACTATTATAATACTATTTGAATTTATAATTATTTATACGATTTATACAAATTTATAGGATTATAATACTTTTACGAAGACTTCGGTTATCATAACAGGTGCATGGGCAGTTTTGCCAAAACAGCTTGAAGATCACATGCTTTTGAATGTTCTGCGTGCACCTTTCACATTTATCTAGATTTACCTTGTGAAGAACATGAAGAGTCAAGGTCTGCATTTTTTTGTTGAAAGGTGCTCTGTGCTGAAGATGCTGTTTCCAAGACGTCATCACTTTTGGTGCATGCCGCATTTCTTTCCTGGAGTCCATTTGCAGGTTTTTCCTGCTTGATCCTGTAATCAGCGGCTGCCATATTTTCTGAATTGTTACAGCTTTTGCTAGATAGCTCATCTGTAGATCTTTCTGAAGGATTCCATGTAAAACTACTTGATTCATCTGATTCACAAGGGACCCTTGACATTTGTCCGCAGTAAATGTCAGGTGACACAACTCCTGTTAAAGGTGTGCATAGATTGGCACTTGTCAGGATCACTGGCTGTGTGCTGTCCTCTTTATTCCCCCCTGCAGAAGGCACATCCATGCTGAGACTAGCTGTCTCATCATCAGTTTCTTCTGGAGTGTTCATGGAGAATCCAGAAGTGCTGCCTCCACAGATGTAATGCTCTCTTAATTTATTTTCAGCTATTTCCATAATTTCAAGCACCTGTTTTTAACAACAAGATCTGTGAATGCAGAATAATTCCTGTACCGCTGCTTAAACATATTCTCCTATGTCAACACTCTCAAAAATAAGTAAGGCATGCATGTTGTAGCTTTAGACCTTGCTGTCAAGAAGACTAAAATCTTGGTCATGTATTTAAAATATTACCTCTGCTATGTTAGAATTCTTCTTTCTCAGACAAAGGCAGATGGCTGAGGCAAAATCAATAGCAACCTCTTCCAGCAAGTGTCCTGCTTTCCTGTCTAGGTATTTACAGCATATTTCCTTGGCAGCTACCTTTTCAAAATTTTTTACTTTGGAGTATGAGCTTTCTTTCGCTATTTGAATTTCATCAGCAATCGTATCTTTCTGTTCAAAGGAAAGAGATACATTAGTGAAGGAAAAATTAACACAAACATTTATTTCTATCTGAATCACTGCGAAAATGAGTCTTGCCATGTATTTGTTATTATTGCTCCTTAATGGCTGGTTTATAGACCTAAAAGCTTTAAGAATCTACATTCATGCAACTGGCAGAAATGTTTGTTTTCACAGGAGAGAAAAGGCCAAAGGTTTTCTCTGCATGTGTCTAACCTCAAATTCATAAAGCAGACCCAGGTCTTCTAGGCTTATGCCCATTTATGGGAAGAAAAATAATCAACACTGTATATAGCAGCATTCTTGCACAGGACTTTTCAAACATTTGTTAAAGAAATCAGAAACCTAGGATCCTTTATTTTCTGAACCCATTTGAACATTGCTGAATTGCTTGGAATTAGTAAGAATACTATCGTTTTCCCCTCAAAGGCTTCAACAAGATGGCAAATCAGAAGGAACACGTCCCACAGAAGGATTACAGGTGGAGTCTGTTTTCACGAAGATGGTGTTAATGGCATTCAGTGTGCCTGGCCAGTTGTGGTTGCTTGTGAAAGTAGTTTGTGTAGTTCTAATCACAGCTTGGGCAAATTGGCCAGTATATAAATTCCAGACACTAGTGCAGTACATAAATGCCTGATAAACATGATGATGACCCTACCCAGGTTTCCCCATTCAGTTTGGCTCATAACACCTCTTTCTGGCACATAAAAAACATGCAGCAGCATTTCAGCACAAAGCCTTGTCTCTTAAATAACCATGTATTTAAACACCAATTATTCTGGAGTATCTCCTAATATAATTGGGCCAGCACTCATGAGTGTGGTATGTGAAATGGGAATATATATTCTGCTTCTATCTAAAGGCAGGTAGGCTATTGCTGTTAATGGAACCAGGATAGGGCTTCTAAACATCCCTTCTTCAGGATGTGTACAGCAGACTGCAAATAACAAACTGTATTTATATAAAATGAAAATTAATTTTATGACAGCAACCCCATTCACTTGTGTTGGTATTCATTATTCCTGCTTTTTCTTACCAGATAAATAGGGTGTCTTCCTTCATCCAGTGCCTTAATCCCTGTCAGTATCTCTGCTAAGACCTAGAAAATATATTTGAAAGATAAAACAATTTGTTCAGAATTAATTCTGTTTTTTAAAATGAGTTTTGTAACTAAAGAAATATTGAACTGCCAGGGCATTTTGGAATTATATTTTTACTTCAGATGGCTTAACAATGCCAGATCTGGGCAATCTTTACGACACTTTTGATCTACCTCCAGAGCCAAGTCCAGATTTTATAGTTAGGTACAACAAATATTGTTGAAACAAAGGATTAGAAAAAAGTAATTCTAAATCTAGATAAGAAATCACGCTGAGCAGAGTAACTTCCTATTTAAATGGAAACACCTGGAGACAGGTTACATCATAGACTATCAATTATTTTAGTTGAAATTCCAAATTAACAAGTGATGTTTGTAGCAGTTCATGTGGCAAATCTGCAAGAATTCTGAGAACCTAACTGCAGTCTTTCTGCTACTCTCTTTTTTTTTTAAATGATGAGCAGTAATAATTTTTTTGCAACAAGAAACAATTTTGTTTCTGTTGTCCAAAAAGATTCACCTCACTTTGCCACAAACCGAAGTATATTTGGAGTGTGAACATAATTAAAAACAAGATTTCAAGACATTATATAGCGACTATGATATGCTGGCAGAACAACTATATGAGGCACATGCTCTTATATCCAATTTCCTGTCTAGAAGCACCAAAGAATGCAACAGAACATGGAAAAAAGGCAACATACCACACCACAGCCAAATATATCAACTTTTACTGTTAACTGCCCATGTCTGATAAAATCTTCTGGCAAATAAGTAAGAGAAGCTTGTAGGACTTTGGTTTTCATCATAGCATATTCGGATTTTTTATCAACAGAATACAATCGCAGACCTGAATGTCCAAGCTTTGGTGTAAAGTTTTCATCCAACAAGACATTTGAGCTGTGATAAAGACGGACAAGTAACAATGTTGGTCAAGTAATTACTTTAACTTGAGGTAAAGAATTACATTTTTACACTTTTAAAGTTAAGCGCTGAAAGTTTCCAGCATTTGGCCTACTGTGTATGAATGAAATGATAAAGAATGGTAGAAAGGGAGACGGGGAAGAACAAGCACTCCAAAAATTACTTCAAAAGAATATACTTCCATCATTTAGAAAAGAGAGACAGATTAAACATAAAACAGTAAACACCCTACAGAACAAGAGATAGCAGACAGATACTTCAAATGGATTTCAAAACTGCATAAGCTTTCAGCCATTATTGTTAAAGAAATCCTGGAATTAACAGGTGACCAAGGAAGTGCTGATATGCCAAACCCCTTACCTTTTGATATTCCCATGAAGAATTCCAAAATTATGTAAATACTCTACTGCTCGGATGAGTCCTATAGAAATGCTAATTCGCATCTCCCAGGTCAGTGGAGCAGAATCATCCTGCAAGGAAGCGAGGAAAAAAATGGTATTTTATAGAATAAAAAACTGCAAGACGTTAGTAGTTTTGAAAACCAAAGACTTAGTTTTAGTCCCAATCAAAACTCCTGCTGACCTAAATCAAAAGTTTGGTCCAAGGCAGAAACTGATGATTTCTAGGCCAAGGAAGGAACCTATTCTTATATATTGTGCTGCACATTTTGCCTGCCATAGGACACAGTGAGATAATGATACAGCAAGGATCATGCCTGTCCAAAGCATCAAGTACTGGGCATTATTGAGGCATAGCACTGGTTTTGATGGATTGCTTTTCTGATGTTTCTCTGCCCTATGATCTCCTCTGCAAATGCTCTTTCAGTAGGTGTGAACATCTCAAACTGTTCCCTCTTAAGCCCTTGTAAAACTCCATAGCACATTATGCCAATGAATATGATGATGGATTCCACAGAAACATATTCCCAAATCCAGTGAAATATTACAATATGAATAGACACCTTTTGCAGATTCCTTATTACTTTAAAAATCTAAAGGCTGCACAGCAGAAACTTCCTGTTGACCTGATCTGCTTTGCAGTAGAAAAACTGGAAAAGAGCTGCAGCCTTTCTTCCTTGACTTGCAGTCAAGATATCTGGGCACTTTTTTTTTTTTGGCTGTTTCTCAGAATTCGAAGAGATATAATTCCTTTTCATACAGTAATAGGACAGGACACAGATAGATATAGACCACAATCACAGATAGATAACAGACCCAGATTATTTGCTTACTTGACACTGAAGTTTGTTTTGTAGTGATCCATTAGGCAGGTATGGATATATCAGACAGTGCAATCCAGTTTCTACTGAGAAACCCAGGAGTTGCAAAATGTTGACATGACAACACCTGCAGGCACAGATCAACAATGATTTGCAAATGAAGTAAGAGCAACACAGAAAAATACATTCCTGAGCTGGAATAAATTACTAAATTCAAGGCAGCTGGGAATTGTGTTCTGCAGCTGGAAGCGCAGAATGGCCCTGAGCAGGACCGCAGAAGGCTAACGTAGCAGCAAAGAGGGAGATCATTATAGCACAGCTGCAGCCCCGTTCTGAGCAAGTAGGAGGGATACAAAACTCCAGAAGGCACCGCTTCCTCACCATCTCAAGGACTGGCAGGGTGCCTGCGTTTGCTCAGCAGGGACCTGCAGCATCACCGGGAGGCATACTGTTTCCCCAGGGCTCCTGCAAAGGCAGTGCTTAACCCCACTGTCCCCAGAACAGCACAGTGCCTGGGAGACATACACATCAGTCTTGAACTAAACACATGGGTGACAGGCCACATGCAGGATACGCACAGACTGCATTTGAAAGCCAACCACTTACCGAAAGCAAATCTGTACTTCTGTGTGAAAGAATCTCTGGGTGGTATTTGGGCTTGTGCATTCCATCTGAAAAATGAAAACATGCAATAGAATATCAATAGTAATTATTAAGATGTTGCATTTATACAGATCTTTTGGTCTCTAGACGACAAGCTACTTTAGAAAATACACAAGTATCACTAATGGCAATTTTGTGTCAAAGGCAACAATTAACTGAAAATTAGAACAAAAAACAGTGTAAAGACACCTCTGATCCAATAATCAATGCAGGTAGCTACATTGCAGGTTACTCCCATGGACAGAGTTAATAAAACTACTCACATGAGTAAAGTATCTCTCGTGTGTGTTTGCTGAATCTAGGTTTACTTACTTTACATAATTTACTTTTTACCTCTCCTCTTGTGTAGCTGTTCTGGTTCCTTGCCCACACAATATTAAACAACAACCACTAATGTTCAAGAGATACTAGTAGCATACCTCCTTCAAAGAAAAAGAAAAGGTGGAGTACTTGCCTCTTTCAGTCTTTTGATGACATACACCATGTTGTTCCTCTGACCTTTGTAGACATCCGCAAAAGTACCTTCACAAATTCTACTCTTGTCACTGAAACCATCTGTGGCATTAGTAACTTCCCTCTGGGTCCACAAAAGACTTCCGCTGGGGAGATCAGTCATTGTCTCCTGCTGAGGAGTAGAAGAGCTGCAAGGCTACACATTTGTAGAATAAACAAGTTTATCTCATGAAAATTCATATGCTTTTTCCTTCTTTCAGGTGTCATATTTTCTTTTCCATGATTTAAGCAATCACTGCAGTTGTTGAAAGAAACTCTGAAAGGTACTGTGCAATCACTCATTAGGGTTTCCCTTTGTAATACCTGTCTTGATGTGTTTTGCTGATGTAAAAATTTTGCATAGTAGAAGAGACTTGAAAACAGTTACCACTTTGCATTTCCACCTTTCCCAGAAAACAGATTTAGTTTTGTTTAAAAGTTTATAGATTTATTTGAAGTTATGTTAGTTTAAGTTACAAAAATATTAATCTTTATGGCTGGGGCATATATTAAGAAACAATTGGATCAGAAAGTAGGGTCCCTCATAACGTATTTATGTTCTGGTAGGAACTTCATATCTACTTCTGAAGCATCTGGTGTCGGTTGCACAATAATTTGTTGCTTTCAGTGTGGCAAGTCCTAATACCAATTGTTATTACAGTTCCACTGTAGCCTAATCATGCAGCTTTCACAACCTTAATGTGCTCCAGACTTGAGAAAACAAAACATTAACTCCCTCTCAAGAAACTCTGAAACTACTGCATTCTTTGTAGCACTCTTCTCTTCTGGCTGGTACTCTTGAACCGTGTTATTTTGGAAGAGTTTAAAGTCTTAAAACACAATCTTCTTTAAAAAAACTTGAACAAAATAAACCAAAGAAAACAGGCCAAGACAGAACCATGATGGGACCAGTGTGCGCACGTGGATCTGGGAAACACTCTGAGAACCCACAGGACAGATCTAGCTAGACTATCTTAAAGACAAGAGAGCTATAGGGAGGAAGGAATGGGAGACTGTGTGCTGAAATCATTAGCAACATGAGAAAAACTTTTCACAGTGAGATGGTTAAGCACTGAAACAGAGGCCCAGAGAGGTGATGGAACCTCCATCCTTGGAGATTTTCAATCGTCAGCTACATAAGGCTCTGGGCAACCTGACTTAAATTTGATACTAGCCCAGTTTTGAGCAGAAACCACATTTTAAGTATAAAACTAAACTAAAAGAAGTATGCCATTCTGACTAGTCAGTGGTATATATTGCACTGTCCTATGATCACACCAGAAATGTTAAGTCTTCTGTAAAATCTATACTGGAAATTCCTTCAAAATTAATTGCTATTTGTGGGCATGTTATCCGTGCTGAGCTATGCAGTATGCAATATTGTTAATTTTTTCCCTCACTGGTCCTTCACTGGCAAAAAAAGTGATGTAAACCATAAGTAATCTAACTGAAGCATTAGTATTATATTCAGTCCAAACAAATTGTAATCAAGCCTCACTTTTTCACTAGATCTATATTTTATACAAGTAGAGGGATAAACTTTAATTGAAAAAACAGAGAATGTCGTAAAGAATTTTCGTTGTTATAATCAATGAGCACTAAAGGGATTTACCTTCACACTTGATGAGACAGGAGGATTTGACTGTAAGGATTTCAAAAGTTCTCTTGGGGGAGGTGGTGGTGAAGGGAGTGAATACAAGGCTCCTTCAGAAACAGCACCTGAAATTGAAATAACAGCATTGCAAATACACCTTATTTTTATAATACCGCAGACTGTGACTAATTACAAAGGTCTGGGGTATTTTGTTGAATTTCCTAACCAGGGATAATCTGTGACAAGCTGTCAAAATGTGAAATACTGTGTGAAGACAGGGAGCTATTTTCCTGGTTCCTCTTTGGAAGATGACTACACACATCTCTAGTCCTGGCTGGGGGACACAGAGCTCCCCATGTCTATACTGTTGGTCAGATGCTCTCCTCAGTATGTCCTGTGGCTCTGTTCGCTCGCTTTCGCGGGCAGAGGGGCCTGCTGACCCATGCACCGCTCTCTTCTGGCCTAGATTTATTTGCATGGAGAGAGGGACATAGGGCAGGAAATGTATGCACTGATCTAGTCTTAGTATGGAGCCAGGATGGGAGCAGGGTGTTCACAGGGACCTGGGAAACGTCTTGAGATCCCACAGGATAGATATAGCCAGCATCTCTCAAGGCCAAGAGAGCTATAGGAAGGAGGAACAGGAAGCCATGTGCCAAAGTTAGGAATAAACAGCTCAGGAGACAACAGTGCTAGGAAAAAGGCAAATATTCAAATGTGACCATTTTGAAGAGCAATATATTAACGATACTATACTAAATATACTAAAGCAAATGGGAAGCAGTCTTGTCTGTTTGGTCATTTCAATACTAGAGCAAATTCAGAATCTATTACTTTACTTACTACCTGCTGGTGATACTCCCAGATGTGAAGAGTCTGGTGATGGCAACAGACTTATCTCATTTTCTCTCTCTCTATTTTTGTTTTCTGTGGGAGTTAAAGATATGTTCTCCTGTTTAGGTGGGTCTACAAGCTCTTCTTTTTCAGAGTTGGTAATATTAGAGGCTGATATCCCTTGAAAAGAGAACAAAGGAAAGATGAAGGTCACCACGGAAAACAGAGTCTGACTCTAATCAGTTATCAGGAAATAATCCTAGTCAGGAAAACAGACTGTAAATTAACATGAACATTAAAATGAACATTCAAGCAATTTATTGTTAAATTGCTGGAATACTATTGGTATTTAAATTCAGACCATATTAATGACATTAACTACTACTGAAAATTAGTAAGTAGTGATAGCTTCAAACAAATACCAGTGATGACTATGCAAAAGATATATAGTCTCTTACAATAAGAAATTAGCAATAATAGTATATTTATTTTGTCATTTTCTATATAGCATCCTTCAGCCAATGATTGCAAATCACAAATATCTCCCAGCCTAAAGAAGGCATCTAGTTCTTTGTTAATTGTCATGGGACTGAGAGGAAGTTTGACAGAATTGTACTGGTTTTAGTCAGTTAAATATTTTAGGACTATTTTCAATTGTGTGGTTTTAGTGTCATGACCATGCTCGTTTCCAGAAAACACTTTCCTATACAGAACTATTTGCAATAAAGAATCATACTTTTACTTATGAACAGAAAGAAACAAACTGGAGACAATCTAGGCAAAACATAAAAATGGTCAAAGGTCAAGACTTGCTGATATATAAGGAAAAATTAAAGGCCAAATTATTGATTCACTACAGCTCTAAAAGATCCTATGTTGTATACAGCTTGGCAAAGTCTCAGAATCAGGCCTGAAAAAGCAACTTGAAGTCTGGTTAAAAAAAGTAAGAAGATGCTTTCAGCATACAGGGACTTGAAAAGTATGTATATCTTGGAGGGAATTATTAAAATTAGATTAGGCTACAGTTAGAATGGGAAAAAAATAAAGTAAAAAAATGCAAGATACTGTGATATACAAGGCTGTCAAAGTCTCCTGAAGAAGCAGCTGAATTCTTATCCATGAATACATTTAAAACTGAGGTGGAAAAGGATCTTGGAAATGCCCAGTGTGCACTGGGGGTGATATAAGGACTTTCTACTGCCTGATAACAAAATTTTCCTGGTTGTAGTTCTAAACTTTTGTTTCTACCTGGCATCTTTTATCAGCAATACATTTAGCATTTTCTTAAAAATAAAAATTAACGTTTTATTTTTATATAAAAGAAAATAAGCACAAGTATTAATACAAGGGGTTTTTGTCACGCTGTTTTATCAGCTTTGTATCTTAAGTATGGTGACCTTGAAATCAAAAGCCGCAGGCCTCTGCATTTCAAATCAGATAATAGCTTTGTGTTCTTTTTTTGTACAAACAAAACATTGGGAGTATCTGAAGCAAGCAGGAAGCAGTATGTTTCATTTATAATCTGTTCTCCTTATAATAAACCAAGATTCAGTAGAACTGTTTAATAGAAGACAAGCTATGACAGTTTCAGTGTACTAAGGTTTGAAGAGTAGGAGTATATGAAAAGCAATAATGGCAGAAATGGGCATGCTTATGTCAGGCAAGTTTTTTCCTTTGACCTCTGTTTGGGGTTTGTATCTGCTTTCTGCAGTGTCACCTATGAATGCAGGTTTGAATGAAACTAGGTCTTAAAATTAAAACTCAGAAAAATCAGGTATGCTTCTTTATTACTGTGTCACAATGCTACGAAATCCCAAATTTTACAGGTTGTTGAAATTAGCTATTGAACAGTCTGCAAGCCTCTAGTCAAAACTGACAGTCCCTGCATTCTGTGGTTGTTGGCTTTCCCCTCCTGTACTTTAACCTAGAAGTCTCTAAAATTAGAATAACTTCCCTCTTTCAACCTATTTTTCAGGTTTTTTCATGAATTTTGCAACTTCCTGCACATCAGAGAAACAGGTCACCACTGAAGATAAAGAACTACAAGAGCTATAAGAAAAAAATTATTACGGACATTTGGAGGTGGGACTAGAGTAGTGCAAGAAATTGTTAAAGGGAGGTAGAACTCTCCTGGGAGTAATCTGCCAGCAAAACATCTGCCTGCGTGTTGTGTGTGATTCCTTTAAGTCAGAATGAATAGAATTATGGTGATGTAAGGACCACTTAGTTTTCTAAAGTGCCCAATAGAACAAGCAATGTATTCTCCATATCTGCCCAAGAGGAATCACCTGAGTAAGCATATTCAGATATAGATTAAAAAGCAGAAATAGAGGGTAAAGACTTCAAATATTTGTCTAAACCTAAAAAGATCCTGCTAGAAATCACTTCTGCTTATGACTGAGCACAGTGGAATGCCCGTATTGGGTTAATTCCAAAAAAAAATTACTTCCACATGGCAGAACAACAAAATAATCCAGACTTTCTGCCACTTAAATTAATATGAAGTTTTGCTATGGACTTCAGTATAAAAGACAACTATAAGAAGTTTTTTAAAAAGATAATTTAATTGTAGTTTTGCAATTTATTGCATTCAAATTGATCTGGGACAAAAATTAATATTGACCATCCAGAAACATAATTAAAAATTGATCACTCCACAGGATTTGTCTCTTCCATCCTCTTTTAAACCTCTTTATCTAGCCTTCATATTGCTTTACAGAATTCAGAGTCAAAACTAAAATAACTTCTAACTCCTTATGAAGCCCTTCATGGAACAGTCCAATATTGTAGTTCACCCATTGTCACAAAAGAAATCAGAGAAACAAAGGTATGTTAGCTCTATTACATCAGTTCAGTGTCTTAATGAGCTGAATTGAGTATGTCTATTTCTTGCCATGATCTCTTAATATTTACTTTCCCTATTTACTATCTAGCACGCAGAAATCATTATTAAGACCCCTGTTTACTTGCATCAGCCAACTACAATTTTTAGAAACCAAGCTTTTCCTTAGAAATCACAACACATACTCCTCCAGCCTGGAGGAAGTTGATTGGGTTTTATTTTTAACAGGGGGAGAACCCTCAGTTTTTGCAGCTTGTGGCAAGTGAAGTCCAAAAAGTCTCAGAAATGTTTTTGAGAAAGCTCAAAAAAAAAAAAAAAGGTAAATCACAGAAGCACAAGGGAAAGCAGGTAATCCCTTCTTGTACCAGAGGCTGAATTCAGGTGCGTATTGCACAAGCTACAGTGATACTGACATACCACTTAAAAGCAAACCAGTCAGACAAACAGAAGGATGATGAATGTTTCTGTGCAGTGATGATCATTATTTTTGTCTGTGCTGTATCTTTATTTTTCATGGTGATGTTGCTGGAAGCTGCTCTTGGATTGGCAGCCTGATTCTTTGCATTTTACATAATCAGAGAGACAAATCTTACTTGGTTCTTGTGTAAGCAATCTTGTCAGGGGCTTTAAAATGCTGCCTTTCAGGATTTGACCCAGTGCCATATTCTGGTCTTTGCACACAGGACCAGGCCTAATGATCAGAGATCCTCTGCACTGCCTCTGGGTTTCCAGGGGGTCGTTTTACTGAAGGTGCTATACATCAGACTGAATCCAACAATGTTGTGGTTTGCAAGCAATAGCGCTCTGAAATTACATACATGAAGCTTCTCTTGAGTGGAGTGATTCACCACTGCAATGTGCTGAAATCTCATGGTCTTGTTTTAAAGGCCTGTAAGGGAAGAGAAAACCCTCTACCTTGGGGTAAAAGCAGCAGCATCTCAGTTGTTTGTTATAACAATTTTTCTAAGCTCTTTGAACTCAGCTTTTGCAAAAATGGCAAAATTAACCCACATGGGAAAGAAAAGGCATCATACCTAACTGAACAAAACCAGCCTTTTCCATGACAGATAAAAATTATGTTGAAAATTGTTGCTGCTATTATGTAGTGGTAAAAACATTCAGTAATCTTTCATTTTCAGTTTTTATGTTTCTCGGAAGGAGAAAGTAGGGTTTTTTTAATTAAATAACAATGTATAAAATGGGATTACAGAAATGTCAATGGACTCTGTACAGGAATACACTGAAATAAGACAGCCGTAAACAAAGTTGGGCCCCAGAACATGCTCTGACAGGGAAAGAAGGAAAGGACTGTAACTAATTAGACTTTAAGGTGTGGTAGGTTATACTGTGTTATATAAGAGCACCCAGAAACTCTCTTTATGGACTAGGAATCAACTGTGTTAAATACTGCACAGGCACAGGGCAAAAGTATCATCACATCATGGAAGTCACCCTCTACTCCAGAGTATCCATAAACATTATCAGGGAGCCAGGCTTATTGCATTGATGATATCTAGATCAGATTTATTCAATGTACAGATTAAAAAAAAAAAAAAAAAAATCAAGAATTTGTTCTCAATCTTGTCCACTCAGACTGGACCCTCAAAGTCACAGTCACTGTGACTAAATCAACAATTGGATTACTGATACACAAGTTAAAAGAGATCCAAGTTCACTTTCCTGTAGCTTGCTTTGCTTTGCTGAGGAATGAGGAGTAAGAATTGTTACAGTCTCCTAAGCTGAATGCTGGGACTGAATTCAGTCAGAAAGTGGATCTGCTGAATCAAAAGGCTGCATATGGGCGATGCTAAAATCAGTTATATTAACTGAGCAACGCTCTTGTTAGGGTCTGTGGTTATTGTGTTTGATGTACTAAGACAGAATTTGCTTGAAGGTTGCTTGTGCTGTAGTACTTCATATACCTTTTTAAAAAAAGAAAATAGACATTTAGAATACCATTGTTAAAGATTTTTTTCTGCCATACCAAAATGAAGGTTAAAAGCCATGCTAATGCCAGGAAAGTACAGAAAAACAGCAGTGCTACACAAAGAAATGCTGTGGCAAGAAACGTGTGATGCTCTATTGGACTTTCCATGAGAAATGCCTCTAGCTGCTGTGCAGCGAATGCCAGCTGCACCTCTGACTGCTGGCAGCCCTGCCCTGTGGAGGCAGGCTGCTGTTTCGCAACAGCCGCTCAGGGTGTGACTCAAAACCACCCATGTTGCTGACAAGTTTCCCTGTCACAGAGTGAGAAGCAGATGGTGCTCCTGCACATTTTCCACCGGTGGAAGTGTATGCCCTCATAAGCTTTAAGCGTTTCCCATATGCACCTGGGTAGTACTTCTCTAAGCATTTTTGGCCACATAACAAAAATCTGTAATTTTTCTTTCTAGTAATTCTCTATGGAGAACTGGCAAAATTCATACAAACATCTGATTTCCAGAAAGTGTGAAAAGGGGAATGTGGTCTGCTCCCAACTTTTTGGGGCAGCTCAATACAGAAAGACAGTATGTTGTCCAGGGTTCAACAGGTTTTGTGGTAGAACTGGATTAAGGTACAATTTGGCTTACAAAAGTGAATAGCTGCAATTTTGGACAGCTGCAATTTAAACATAATTTTCAATGGAGAAAAATGGAAAGCAAAATTATATTTTAAAGTGTTGTGATTTCTATAAGGCAATTGTTTGCCTTCAGTAGGCACACTGAGTTCAAACTCTAATCATCCTGCCTCAAAAAGATAAATCTGAAATAGAGCGAACTGGAGATAGGTGAGAAGAATTACATGCAAAGAGTTAGAAAATACTACAGTTGTTTAATGTATGGAGGGATCGAGGAGAACATAGGATAGGAATAGAGAAAATATGAAGTGGGATAAAGAAATAGTAATGTAGGTAGTCGATAAACCATTTTTCTTTTTCACAACCTTTTTCTTATCGTGCAGGAAAGCAGGCTGCATAAGCAAAACTGATTACATGTTTTCTACTCTGAGTTTGTTGACAATTAGAGTATAATGACAAAATTTCATGGAGAAACAAGAACGTATGAAAAATTAAAACATTTGTAATTAAGCTCTGTTTTGAAACCCTGTCTGATGCATGAAAGTACCACCCCTGGTTCAGAGCACAGCCAATCTCTCTTTGGCACCTCTCAAAGCATCTAAGATGGCCATGACAAAGGCGGGATGATGAACTAGAGGGACCAGTGATTCCTCCTCTATGTCACCTCTTCCTTTCCCACCACAAATTTTATTTGAGAGAGTAGAAAATCAAAATCAGTGGAGAAATTTTAGAATTTGAGCATGAGACTTCCAGCAAAAAGTTTCTTCAGCTAGCAAGACAGATTTACTGGATTGGGTCTAGGTGCTCTGAGGAGAAGCACAGACTCCCCGCAGAGGGAGGGGCAGCTACTCACAGTCCAGAATGACTTGAGCCGCTCGGTAGAGCTGCAGTCCTTGCAGCAGGTCCAGCAGCTGCTGCACTGTCGCCAGCCTCACTCCCCACCACCACATGAGCTCTCTTGTTATGCTGATCCCCGTCTTCTCCATGCACTTGATTTTCCGTAGCTCTGTTTGATCAGTTATCACGTAGGAGGCTAGTGGGAGACAACAGATATTTCTGTTTAAAAATTAGAAGAAACAAGCAAGTGCAAGCAGAGAAAGCTAAGGTGTGAGATACACTTTGCTTTTTCATTTGCACACTTTTAAAAGGAAGGATCACAATAAATTAGCTATGTGGACATGAAGAAAATTCAGCTCCTAAAGTAAGATATTCCTTTTATTCCTTTGACTATTCTGGAAAAAAATGTTGTTATGTCAGAGACCCAAAAAGACCCAGTCACACTTTTCAGCATATTTTCCCCATAATCTTCCTTCACCTTAATACTTTGTACCAAAATAAGTTCAGATTAAATTCCTGGTGCGACGTTCCCAAAACAGGTACCAGAAGTCAGTGGTGAGACTGCACTCCTGTCTACATTACTAAATACCAATATTATGGTAAGCCAAATAGTAACTGAATCATCTGGGTGTTATTTACAGTCAGATAAAACTATTGGTGTTATTTACAGTCAGATAAAACTATTGGTGAAATGCAGCTATTTTTAGGAGCAGGAGATACCGTGCTAAAGCTGACCCTATATAATTTGTCTTGATTCCTAAATGTGCACAGTATGCTGGTTACCCCCTCTGTACTCTTTCAGCTCGCTTATATGTAATCCACCTCCCCTTATTTAGCTCCTGCTAAATCCAATGCACCTGGCCACAGCATAAGTGTTAGAGTTACAGTGCCACGGGCTAGAGGGGAGTGAGGTAGCAAGAACAGTAAAACAACAAACGTGCCGAAGAATGCCCTGTATTTGGGATGGGGTTATGTCACAGCTTCCCCATCCACCGGTGCCTGCCTGAGGGCAGCAAGAGGCTTTGCCTGCCCTGGGGAGCCCTCTGCCCGCTTCGGTCTGTGGGACAGGAGGTGGCAGCCCCAGCTCCTTAGGGCAGAGGGCCCGGGGAGCCAAGCCAGGATGAACTGTGCTGAAACAGAAGTCTGTGAACACGGTTACCTTGTCACTCCATCCTGGGATTTTGTGTAAATTCAGCTGTGCTCATTTGTGGTCTCTGGGGACTGGTGGAGATACCCACCGACGGTGCCTGTCTGACTCAGCCCCTCTCAGCTGACCTACACCTGATGTGCTTCTTGCTTAACCTGAAGGAGAGAGGCTTGGGGGCCGGGGGGCGTGTGTGTGGGAGCAAAGATTCCCGAGTTCACACCTCAGCTGGCTTTAGAAGGACATTAGACATACACTTTTATGTATATCTGAAGATAGCGGAGATGAATCCCACCCTAGGTCAGCAAGTTATATTGGGTAAGAGTTTATTCAGCAGAGTTAGTGAAGTCTTGAATTAAATTAAATCATGTTAAATAAAGGAAGGTAGACCAACTAAGAAAAGATTCGGGTTAGAATTGTTTGGACTGGGATACAGAAAAAAAACCCAAAAACTTAGGGACTACATTTTCTATACTTATTAACCGGACATGGCCAGGACCGAGAAAAATAGGGGCAGTAAGTATGAGGGAATATACATTAACTGAAGGAAGAAAGAAAAAAAATAGAACATCTAAGCACATGTGAGGGATGTTGTGGAAACAGGAAAGCAGTGAGAAGTAGCAGAACATAAAGTGCGAACAGAGAGGGGAGTGCGAAAGATAGTGGAGAGCGAGGAGAGGGAGCCTGGCTGCCTGGGAGAAGCCAAGGGAACACAGAAGTCTGGAATTCCACCTATTAATCAGGGGTTTCGCTTGATCCTGAAAACAGTTTGTTGCACAGGAATTCCCTGTCTACAGGATGTGCTCTTCTGAGCGCTGGGGAACAGCTCGGCCAGAGGCCCTGCGTGGGGACGGCTGGGTACCTTGCCCAAACCTTGCGCCCTTTGACCACGCGTCCTAAACGCGCCGCTACCCCATGTGCCCCCATCGCCACCCCATCGGCTCAGGGAGCGCCAGCCCTACTGCCAGCCCACCTGCCCCGCCGCCCCCCTCTCACCAAATCGCATCCAGTCGTAGTCACTCAGGCAGTCCATCTTCTGGCAGAAATCCTCCAGCACCCAGGCAGGCATGCTGTGAATGTACAGAGCCGGGGAGGAGCCCCCTTTCAGGGCTAGGGGCTGCTGCTGCAGGGTCATTGCTTCGCAGTCCCTCTCCAGAGAGCCCTTTGTCCCCACTGTGGCCATCAGCAGCGGCTACGCATGGTGCACCCCTACGGCAGGGACTACGGCTACAGGCAGCGACACTCGGCAGGCTCTGCTTCCTCTGCGTGCTGTGGAGGGTTTATTTTCTCCCAAAGCTTCCTCTTCTCAAAGGGGCCGGCCTTGGCAGCCTGTCCCCACCCCGGCCCGACTTGCTCTTTGCTGGGGGAAGAGCCAAGTCCCACAGGCAAGCGTTTCTTGGCAGGGTCAGACCGCACTCCACTGCTTCCTGCTCTGGCTGACGTCAGGCCCGGGCCCCAAATGCAAATCAGATTTTCCTTTCCATGAGTAGTTATTGCTCCAGCCTGGTTGCCAAATTACAAGTTTCGTGTGATGGAGGTGGAAGATGCTTTCCTGCATGTTACATACAGCTGGTATTGCCAACAGGCTGTGCAACAGCTGCTCAGACAAAGTGAGATGTGTCTAGGGCAGGAGCAGTGCCCAGCAGAGCCGGCTTGCCTGCTCAGCCCAGACGTTTTGGCCATGTCTCCAGGGCAGTCAGCTAGTGGTTTGTTCACCCATATGGGTATGTGTGTGCTTAAGTGTAGAGTCCCCTAAAAGGTACACCAACCATGCTCCCCACCATGTTGAGTGCTGTGCAACTGGGGATCGAGGAAGTTTCAAAGATCTCACATGATCTAAGAAAGAAATGCGTACCAACAGAGAGGGCAGTAAAAAGCACCGCCAGCAGTGATCCCTGAGATCACTGAGCAGTGATCCTTCTGCCCCTCTGACTGTTGCCAGGATTTTGCAATCATTGCAGCATATAGGATTTCACTTATTATATGTAGTACAGTAGCAGATGCAGGGCGTGAGAAAACATCGGAAGTGGTCATATGGCCAGGTCTTGCTAGTCAAGGATTAGGTTTAAAATATGTTCTTAAAGTCAACAATTTTTCTAAATTTTTAGGTTTTCCCTTTTCTTGTATTTAACCTGCTTTTGATACAAATTTATAATTAATTAATTTGCCAGTGTACATGCTACAAATACTTCTGGCAGAATGATCTACTTGGAGAGCCTTATAGCTGTACCTCTGCCGTCACGGGACAGTTTGCAATACATAATTGTAACCCATTCCTCTTTCTGTTCTTTTTGTTCATATTTAGCCCTAGGTCTTTTGTATTAATTGCAAACAGTACTGTGTTTTGAGAGCTTTTAATGTACTATTTCTTTATAATCTGCATATATTTTACAGTACAGCTAACTCTTGTTTTCAGTATCAAACTTTCAAACTTTGGCAGTTTTCTATACTTCTTGCCTCAGAAATCATGAACGTTTCAAGTACCATTAAAGTAACAATGAATTTCTTACCCCCACTGTGGCAAGGAAAAGCTGAAAAATGTGATATTAATGTAGCTACAAGGTCAAAAGACAGGAAAAAACCTAAACAAAAATATCCAAAGTGTATTATTATTTAAAATATCACAATTCAAAGATTGCCTTGGGACCTAAATGTTTTAGCAGTAGTACTATTTCAACAAGAGTAGTTAAAATTATGGGTTTTTTTCCCCTCCTTTTCCATGCTTACTGTCCCTTTAACACAGATCTAAATTCTCTGTCATGGGAAGATGATCAGAGCATCTCTGAAAGTCATGTAAGACGAGACTGAAATTTGTGTTGCAAAGAATTGGAGAAAAGCAGGAAGAAAGGATACCTCTTTCCTTTGGGTACTGGAAAAATTCCGTGAAACCTTTTGGACTATTTACCTCATGGGAAAACAAGGGGGAAGAATGCATCTAACTGTGTGTATGGCTTCCGTTTCACACTAAATATTATATGTAATAAAGGTTTTAAAAGGGAACTGAAATTTACTTTTTCAAATGGAGACTAGAATGATCCTATATATTCCCGTTCTTTAGCCTTCACTTTCAAATAATGAGGTATTAGGCAGGACTCTGTACTGTTGTGTGCTCTCCTTGAGCCCTTCGACAGTAAACAAGTGTCAGAATAATTGGTTATTTCTCTGGTGTTTTTCACCTTCAGCTGTGACCCACCACTTCCTGCAGCAGTGCGTTCCCACCGCACGCATGCAGCAGTTGTGTCGAGTGGGAACTTTCAGTCTGGTCCTGACCTCCCTCACTCAACTTACTGCTGCTCCTGTGACTGTCAAATGAGACGGTGATATGACTCCAACTGAAAACTACCCAAATTTTTAATGTAGTTGTCACAAGTAACCTTCACTCATTACTAATCTAGCTGAGTAACTAGTAGGAGGCTCCATTTTCCAATGTTCATGTCTTAGAGCCAGCTGGGGTTTTCTCTAGTCTTTTTTAATTCTGACCCAAAGGAGCACTCCAGAACATAAGAAATATACTTTCTTGCATATGTTGAGCATTGCTCTGGAACTTTACCTATCTATAACATCTGGTTTTATTGCTTATTATTTTAAACATATTTTATCAATAGGAGTCCTTTAATGACCAAAAATTTCTAGTATAGCATTTATGCACCTGATTTAACAATTCTAATTGAACGGGCTTTTATTACAATTACTTTGAATAAATACTCAAGCCATGGGTTTGGCTGAAGAATGAAAACCAAATGATATCAGAAATATTATGAGCTATTGTATTCCAATGACAAACAATATGTAATCAAATTGGTTTTATGCTAGAATGCCTCTAACTAAAAAAGCCTCTAACTAAAAAACCTAAGATACACAGCTGGGCTGATGTTATTATTATGCTAGTCCATGGTAGGGTCTTGTGAGCATTTGATAATTTGACTCTTACGACTAGTCCAGCTAAATGAACGTGTTATTTAACATGATCACAATCACTGCCATGTTGGTTAAAAAGACATGACAGAACCAGCAAGACCTGTAACAGTGTGGCAAACTGTGGCAAGAGAATCAAATATAACATGACTCAGTGGTCTGTAAAAACAAAACCTTGTCAGCTATTTGTGAGAGATGTTTTAAAGTGTCTCATCTCAGAGAGGAAGTTGCTAAGTTTTTAAACCTGATGTATGGGGGAAAAAAGGTATTTCATGATCTGTCAACAGGAAAATCAACACTTAGATGGTATGTGACAGCTAAAATTAGCTAAGTAGTTACAGAACTTGTATCACAAGAAAATGCATCCACACTGCAAGAAAACAGCTGTGGGAGGAATAGGGGAGGCAGCCGCATGAAGGGGGTTCTGCATTGGACTTTGCATTTGTGTTCAGTCCCTTCCTCTCCCAGTCTTCTTGTGTAGTTTTGGGAAACTCAATTTCATCTGCAAAATGGAATTAGAATTTCCTTTGTTATCTTGTCTAGGGAAAGTATAAGATTTCAAGCATAGATTGCCTCTTGCTATACATTAAGCAATATTAAAAAATGAAGTAATTCGTACTCTTAGTGGCTGTGCAAAGAGTAGTCAGCTACAGTTGGCAGAATGAAATGACAGTATAAAGTTGTGAAGCTACATCCAAATAATGTACTTCGGTACTAAAAATCAGATGCTACAGTGCCTAACTTAGAGACAGTTGCCTGGAATCCAAAAGTCCCTGTCTGGCCTCTGTTCTGTGAATGAGGCATTTGCCACCTCAGGAGGGGATCGAGAGCAGCTGGCCTGCTGTGCAAGGACAGCATCTGTGCTTAAATGAAATGCTAAAGCTAAAGAACTGAAGCAGGGTTTGTAAAATTCCTGTCCTAGGACTCATATCCTCAAGGATTCAGGGAAATGCCACCTTCTACTTGGGATTCTGTGGGTAAATGCACACAGTGTTCCAAATAATTAAATAAGTTTCACTTTTAAAACACCAGTTGGTGAGGGAAAGGTGGTAGAGAGACTGTGTAGGTATGTGACTGCAGATGACAGTCCATAGTTGAAGGATGGTCTCTACCCTGACAATTGTTTCTGCATTTTTATGCAATTTAAATTGAACAGTCATTGAGGAACAATCCAATGCTCCCTGCTTTGCGTGCACCCTCATCAGTCATGCTGTCCAGGGACTGATGGAGCTTTGGTTCATTTCTACATGGTAACAAACCACCCTCAAGTCAGTTTTCGAAAGAGTGGCCAGAAAACGTCCCTTGGAAAATGGGCTGAACCACAGCAAATTAACACAAAGCATCCACAACTAATTGTTGCCTATCAGGAGCTGCTCTTTAGCTAAGGGTTTAAGTTGCCTTGGAATTCAGTAGATGTAACTGAAAGTTAAGCAAAGACAGGATACTCCCATGAGCTATGAGATCATGAGGTAGTTGTCATATGTTTGTTTTTGGCGAGTCACTGGTATGTAAGTATGCTTTTCTGTCTGCTAACATGCAAGAATCCAAGGAATCTGATCCATTAGCAGTGATAAACCTTGTACTAGGAAAGTTATCACTGACTGGCTGTATACTGGAAGAAGTCACAGACTAATGGAATAAATTTAAATTATTCTAATAAGCAACAGAAGAGATCACAGACCCCACATAAATCAGAAATATACAGAATGTTTGTGATATGCACAGATCTGTTAAACCTAAGACCTACTACATTAAAAGAAAAACTACGGAGTCAAGCAGGCCAGTTTTCTGCAACTGGCTGGCAGTACCGCCACGTTAGTCATAACGCACAGCATCACAAGGATGTCAGGAGAGAAATCCCTCTCGGGTATCTGCAGTACTCACCTGCAGGAGCACTGTGCAGCACCCTCTATCCTAAGGGGTCCCTAGGAGCTAGGTGACTTACTGATGTCTACTCCTGAGGCCTGCACAGGCTCACTTTTCTCTGGAAGGGATCTGCAAAAGGTGGTAAAAGCAGAAATTGTAATGTAGCTACGTTCATGCACAGACACTGCCTGAGATTATGAGAACAGTTTAGTGCTAGCCACAACACAGTCCTGCAGCAACAGGGGGCTGAACAGTTTGTAAACTCAATCCAAAAGTACCTGTTGCCGATCAACTAGAATGACTTTCAGGAGTATTGCAGGAATACAACCATACAGTTACAAGCACTGTGAAGTTATTTGACAGAATTAGAGTTAAAAAGTTAGCATGGATTTACATTTTTATGTCAAAGATCAATTCATACACTTCAAATATGTAAGAAAAACAAGTCTACAAAAAAGGGAGACATTTAATACTTACAGAATACATTGATATTCTCAGTTTCACAGCTGTGTTTCTTAGAATGCGTAACCGGAAAGAAACGTCTGCTACAGAAATGACCTGCTATAATCTCCTATCAATCTGCTTCTAACATTGAACAGCACTACATCTGTTACTTGGTGGACAATTCATGCATCTGCCAAAAGCAACACTGCTTTGAAGTACGGGTATACATTCACACAAATACACATTCTGGCTGAGGTATCGGGGGGGAACAGAATACAGGTAAAGAAATGTCTTCTCTGCTTATCTAGCCTGTAATAAAGCATGGATCTCTTTGTGAGCTGGATCTAGCAATAGGCCTGTAGGAGCTGATACAGTCTGCGGTCTGTTCCATAGGGGACACCAGCAACTTGAGTGGTCCCTGCTCCCCAGAAAGGCCTCCCACCATTACATGAACTACTGCATTGCCATGGGAAAAGGGAGGACTCAAAGCATCTCCCTTCTATGAATGCTGCTTGATATGCCTGTACAGGAAGCTGGGGAAGCAGGTGCAGAGGAGAAAGGTGTCCCAAAACTAGGATCCAGTCTGTATGGCTGACTAGGTTGGATCACCTTGAAATCAACTTGGCAAGAATCCAATCATGAAGGACAAATAAGGCATTCAAGGTATGATCTGCGTAAAAACGTGTCTGCCTCAGAGCAGATATGACATGGGTTTATAAATGCAAAGGTAAGAGGCAGAAAAAAACCCAAGCATTTACACATGTCATCTTTCCACCAACATAACATTTCAGGTCAGGTCCTCAGGTGGTGATGGAGACCCTTGCATACACAAACACCCCCACGCTTTGTGATTCACAGGCAAATCTAGGCTAAGTGTGAGAGAGTGAAATTCAATTGAAAACAATTTATTCAAGCAAAACTGGTGTTGGTCTGCCACTTATAATCATTAGAGTCTGGATTAAATTAATCCTTGGTGTAATTTACTTTCTAATACAATGAAAGTTAATCTGCACGCATATTCTCCAAATAGATGACCTGATCTTATGTCCCTGTGCAGTGTTTCGAGATAGTCCCAGTAAAACTTCTGGGCTTCATCCGCCCAAGGCCTCTAGAGCCATCAGTTTGCAATACGCATAGCAAAGAACAACTGAACCATCAGGAACCTGGCGTGCTTCTACATGCTGTTTATAGTCGTTTGGATCCGACTTACCATTGTCAATTTAACTGAGTTTACGTTTCAGAACTTAAAATACAGACATTAGTTCTTGGCATGTTTCACGGTGACTATCCCTGCTTAAACTCAGTGGTTTGCCATTTAAAGAGTCTGGAGTGAGTAACCATGTTATTCCAGAATTCCATTCTTCAATGTTTCACTTCTCTCCAGAGAAAGCCGCTGAAGATCTTTCCTAATATCAGGATGATCTTCCAGCTCTTCATATAATGATTGAACAATGTCCAGTTTCCTGTAGTCCACCGGTTTGACCAGACTGCGAACAACCTGGAGACATCTCTCTTTCAGGGTGAACACTGAGGTTAAAAACAAACACACGCACACGACCTCGTCACAAGGGCTCTCATTAGCTGCTGCCTCAAACACAGACGGTACTTCTCCAAACACGTGAATACAGAACATAAGACGTAGCAGCACTATTTCACAACACACTACAGTTACTAGAAAGAGAGGAAAAGAACTACTTGTTTCCTGTCGTGAGGCACCCTACGAAACCCTCCAGAGACACCTATAAATGAGAGATCTGTCAATAACTCTAATCAATACAGTGCAACGACACAGCTCAATCTAGAAAGCCTCACGATCTCTTCCTATTTTTGAAGTAGATTTTATTATTTGAGTACTTGATTTCCCACTAGATCCTTCCATTGAATTCCAAAGAGATCAAGTACAAAATTCACCCGTTCCCACGGCATACCCAGTCCTGTTCCCTTTACCTGGCAGCGTGATGTCTGCTTTATTCACATTAGGAGCTGCTATAAACAGCTCCTGCTGGTTGACAAGGAGTCCATCGTTTGTCCCCGCGTCCCGGAACAGCCAGAGGTGACCTGGGAGAGAAAAAGGTGGAAAAGCAGCAGTTACCCCGCTTTTTGACGAGTTTTGAGGGGCACTCGTAAGGAACTGATCTGCTCTCCAGCTGAGCTCTCCTTTAGAGGCCACGGCCTTGGCCCTGGCCTCCTCACCGAGGAGGGCAGCGGAGAGGAAAGGAAAGCGGTGCGGCCTCCGGAGCCGAGCTGAGCCGATCCGCCCGGTCACGGAAAGCAGGCTTCTGCTTCGCGGACAGCCTCCCGCAGCTGGCCGGGGCTGCCGTGCCCTGACCCCGAAGGGCGGCGTTTCATCCCCGCACCCGCGGGGAAGCCCAGGGGAGGCCCGCCGCCGCGAGCTCACCCGACCGGTGCTCGCAGGCAGCCGCGGCCCCGCTAGAAGGAAGGCCGCAGCCGCCCCGGCCCGGCCCAGCGCACCCACCCCGGTAGCTGTACATGATCCGCCCGGTGCGCGGCTGCAGGACCGGGTAGTAGCGCGGCCTTCCCTCGAAGTCCACCCAGATGGGAAGGACGGAGCGCGGGCTGCGGTTGTTGAAGACGACCTCGGAGAGCTCACGCGTGTTGACGGAGCGCAGGCACGGCCCGCCGCCCTCCGGCCCGGGCCCCGGCGGCGACATCCCCGCATCCGCTCCCTGCCACGGCGGCCCGGCGACGCGCATGCGCGAGGGAGCGGTACCGCCCCCCTGGCGCATGCGCGTCGCCGGGCCGCCGTGGCGGGGAGTGCCCCGCCCCTGCCGCGGCGGCTGTGAGGAGATGGTGCCGGGACGGCGGGAGCGCGGCCTTGCGGTACCGGCAGCTCGATTACACAGCTGCAGGGCTGCTGGAGCGGGCCTTGACCTGCACTTGGGGCTTGCGGTTATCAAGCGGGAGACCACATTCCAAATTAACGAGGTTTGAAGACCCGCTCGCAGGAGGCTGGCGGCAGCTTAGAGAAGGTGCGGAACAGCAGCGCCCGTGAGTCCTCTGCTCCAGCCTGATGGCACAGTGTTGAGAGAAGTCAGCCTTGTCTGCATTTCTGCTTGAAATCACTAAGAGCACAGATTTACTTCTATAAGAGAGCGGAGATACATTTATCACTGTGCATCTTCCCTTTCCTGCATTCTTCAATGATTTCAAACTTACAGTTTCCTATGATACATGATACAATTATGTGAGGCTGTACATTTTAGTGTGACAAGTACTAAAAATCAAATATAAATGCTGTGCAGCGGTCAGTAATCTTAGTTCCCATCTCCTGATGTTAGTTAAAGCCTGGTTTGCTAAATCACTTCAATCTGATTTGAACCTATTTAATGTTAGCTGTGGTTTAAAAAACAAAACATGATCCTATCATCTCTCAGGCAAAAAGGATGACTGGCATTTTACTCATCTCATTCTGATCTTTAACTCAAGAAAAAAAACAAACCACTTCAAAATGCACACTACAAGGTCTTAAAATGTTACTGTGCTTGGCTTTCCTTTTAAAAAAAAATAATCAACAGTAACAAACCACCAAGGTGTTAATGCATTTTAAGGATGTAATATATGTAGGGTAAGTCGTAGAGTTCACTAGAGCAGGAGTATTTAGACAGCCACCTCATGCAACAACTGTGTGTATCACCTTGACACTGTCATATAAACCATGCAGTGTGGGAAAGAATTAAATGGATGCTGTTGGCACTATTTTATCCAGAAAGACAACTGTGTAGTACATAAAGGGCTGCATTATCATTTACTGGACACGGACTAGAAAAAGAATACAATTAAGACTTATCTCCTATGCAAAACTTCTAAAACTTTAATACTTGTTAGTTCACCTCTAAACACTTACACATACTGAGCATGAATACACTTTAATGAAAATGGCAAACTGGTAACTAGTGTTTTCAGCCTCTGATGAGCAAAGAGTAAGAGGCTTGAGAAATCACAGTACATTTACAAAAGAAAAAATATTTGCCACTTCCAGTTATTCAGCAGGTAATACATTTTTGTAAATGCTGTGGCGTAACTACGGCAGTTAAGTCACCTAATAAATTTAAACATATCGCCACCTTGCTGTGTCTACAGTAGACACTGAAAACATGAACTTTTTAATATAACTGCTAAAAGTTACCTCTGTTCTCAAATAGTAACTACAGACAGAATCTAAGGCTGTGTGTGTTACCCCCCCCCCCCATGGCAGTGGTAAATTAAAATATAGATTAGATATTTACTAATTAGCACTAAGTTGAGGTAACAGGTAAGAAAAACAGTAGCATCAGCATACTGTTTACTAATTGGCATTTGCTTATCAGACCACAAAAACTAGATACTGGTTTATCATCTTAGTTTACATTTGGGCAATGGTATAAATTAGAAAACTTCAGTTTGGAAAAATCTTACGTTAAAGAGATACTACGTCTAAACCCTTCAAGATGACAGTCTTAGTAGTCCTGTTAGTCATTTTAAGATACATATACAATTTCTACAGTTTGGGAAATAAATTATGTTACCTCCAAAGCTGCCTCAACATGTTTTCTACTATAAGCAGAAGAAATAAACATTTAACTGAAAAATACAACGGACATGGTAGAGAAGACTCAGGCAAAGGAAAGCATTACTAATTCCACTACTGAATTTCAGTTTGGGTGGCAGGGAGGAAAAAGGTGATTTAAATAATAAGGTTTCAGAACACATAGTACAACCGGTAGGTCTCAAGTTGATCCCTGGTTTAATATTTGTGTTACACAATTTCTACATAGGTTGTTTGGGATTTTTTCTTAGGAATTGACAGACCTATGCCCTCAGGTGTCTGCTTCACCAGACTGTTGTCTGACAAATTCTGGAGGTGTCTCTTGTCTTCTTCCACGCAGGTTACCAGAATGATCTCTTTTCTTCTGCTCTTTCCCAGGTGCGCTTCAGAAGGTACACTGCAGCATGAAGTCCCCCTACGTTCACCCATACAGTCTGACCTTTGCGCCAGATGTGTCCCATTCGTGACAAGGCCTACAATCCAAAAAAACAGCCAAAGAGTGGGGGCGGCTTCAAGGTAAGATAATAAGGGTAAATTTGCTTTTGAAATTATTTTTTATTATGCTAAATCACATCTGATGGCAACGTCAAATGACTCTTCAGGTCCAAAACTGCGTTTAAATGTTACTAATTACTGCTCTAAAAATAGATCATCTTCTGTACTGAAGTCGGCTTACAATTTCTTCCTCAATATATTTTCAAGTGTAAATAGGTTTGATTTTCTCTCCCAGAACATACCTTGGCAAAGCATTTCTTGTCCTGCGTAAGCAGCGCAGCCCTGCCTGTCCCCGGTGTGCAGACCCGGCCCATCTCCATAAGGCAGGCTGGGTAGAGATCCCAGTTCTTCTTCTTTGACCCTATCCTGCAAAATAAATTAAGATCCCCTTTGTGATCACTGAAAAATAGTTAACTGTTGTTGGTCTTTCAGATGTGGATTAGCTCATTCAGGACCACATTTACTATTAATTTCAGCTTGCATTTGTAATATTGAGTACATCGATACTTCTTAATTAGGCCCAGTTAAGTAAGTAACTGGAGAGAACCCTAACCCTGGACAGGCAAGCACATGCAGTAGCAGCAGTTAAGCGCAGTTACTTTACCAGTGATACCTCACCTCTTTCCAAATGGCATGTCTGTCACAATAATGTCCACAGAACCAGTCCGCAGAGGGAGATTGCAAATATCCCACTGAATGATGTCTAAGGGTATGCCCACGGAAGTACTGCTGCAAGTGCAAAGATGTTTATCTCAGATACGGTTTACTGAGAATGTTTTTAAATTGAGGAGGTCTATAATGGTAGCGAAAGAATAAATAGGAAAATATGAAGAAGATAGTCAAATGCATCAATGCAAAACTGATTTCTTGACATACAATACTACAGGAAAAGAAAATAACTTGTACTTTTCTCACCTTTCCTTATTCTCATTTTTCTTTAGTAAAGAACAGATGTTGTTTGCTGCTCTCTTTACAGCTTGTGGGTTGTTATCACCAGCAATATGGTAGCAGCTAGGCCATTCTGTAGCTCCCTGGGGGGAAATATTAATAATAAGCAACATTAGCATCAACATTGCTTAATTTAAAACAAAACAAACATAAGAATTACTCAAATATGGTAGAATACAACAAAGCAACTGGAAGTGGATGTCAATGATTTTAAAATTCTGTAACGGGTATCTGTTATAGGTATTATGCACCTTAAAAGCTCAAAATACTTTCGGATTTAGTTTTTTCCTGCTACAGCTTTGGGAAGGAAAATGAGGTCATTTATAAAAAGTGTATTTGTATCTCTTGAAAAGTTGAGATACTTTTGGAGTTCACTCTTTAGTTATTACCAATAAAACTTACACTATTTTTCACTTGCAGACACTGTCAAGTTTTATTAAGTTAAAAAATAAAGGAAGAATCACCTCTATTGGTATTGCACCTGTACCACACATGGGATCAACTATGATATCCGTCGGCTGTGGATCACAGAGTCTGAGGAACAGAAAAAAAGATGTGGTGAGAAAAGTCTTAAAAACGTGAATTTCTGTAAGGAAGGAAAACTGAACTATTTTAATCACTCCGACTCTACCCTTCTAACATAAAAACTTCTATGTGATTATTTTTTCCATTCGTTAATTAGTATTTTATAAGCAGCAATATAGTGAAACCCTTTCAAGAATGTGAAACAGTACTTTAAAAATTGGGAAATTTCACAGCAAACGTTTACTTTACTTAGCTGGAAAACACCTACTGTTAATTACAAAGCACACCATTTCAGCAACTATGCTTTTTTTTTCTTTTCCTTTTTTTTAAGAATGAATGGAAATGGATTTTGAGGAAGCAGTGGGGGGATAAAGGATGTAATTTCTGAAACAAAATGACTTGTTAACTGAGAATAATAAAATATTATGCAATCGCACTGACCTAAGCATGCCATAAGCGAGAGTTGAACGAAGAGTTGTGGGTCCAAAATGTGTAATATTTCTTCTGTGAAGGCTCTCTTCAGTTAATGCAATACCCACAACTACTTCATTATTGTGAATATTCAGAAGAACCTGAAGAAAAAACCTGAACTGAATTTCAGGAGTAACAGAAGTTTTCCACAGTATGCCTGGTAAATATTTATAAGAATCGTAGATGGCGATTTAAAAAACAGGAACTACATATAAAAGAGCATTCTTGGAAGAAAAGCAATGCACCATTTTAATGGCAACAATGGACAAAATTCAGGAGAACATTCACACATTTTCTCATTCACACAGAATGAGAATGAGCATTTTCTCATTCACACAATCTTTTACACAAGACTTCAAAAAGTGCTATAACCATTATGCTGACTTTTTCAAAGTTTTGTTTTATAAGTATGGGGGAGAAGTTGGGTAAGTCCTGCAAGTCACAGTGAAGCATCTGCAAAGCAGCAAGAAAAATCCTATTCCTGGTCCCCTCCACCATATTAATTTGGAAGGTGAAAATATTGTTACAGAACAGTGGGCCAGCCCCTAATAGACTTGCAAGAAAAACTTAGTTTTTCTGCCCCTCAAAAATGGTGGTCCCGCACCACTGATGGAGCACATCTGTTGGTCATCCTTTCCAAATCTCTGCTTTCCCTATGATAAGAAATAAACACTGGACAGTTAATGTTAACCCTTTTTGACCCCTTCACCCATAAACCTACAGCTTCTAGATGGAATGTCTTCTGTTAACTTACACCAATACAAAAAAATGGATTAAGGAAAGATTTTATGAGGGTAAAAGTAAAGTAGAAGTATCCTACATTATATTTAAATATGAATGAGACCAAACGCTATAGGCAGAGGTAATACTTGGTACCACAGCTTCTGCTGTGGTTGAGGGAGAGCAGAAAGCGTTTGAGCACCAGCTCAGCTGCACTGGGTGTAGTGATGTTAATCAGTTAACCTGAGGAGAAGACAACAGTGTTTGCAAGGCAAAAGAGGGACCTGAGGAGGAGAGGAGGTGCCCACACTGGGCCACAAAGGAGATTATTATTATGGATAGCCAAAGCCCAAGCAAGTGGTGGGATCTGAGGACGCACATAACGTGCCAATGAAGCGACTGCTTCTGAGGAGGCCATGATTTCAGCATTACCAGTTTTTAGTTCCAGAGTCATCTTTGGAAGATCTCCAAGCATCAGAATTAAGAACTAAGAATTTCTACAATAGAAATGTAGGTATTTCCAAGGCACACCACTATACCTCTACATCAAAGTTAGTCATGTCGGCTTTCCACTGGAAGTGCTCCTGCACAGCCCCACCGAAGTCTCTTGCAGCCTCGTTTGATGTGAAACTGTGCTTGTCTCCTGCTCTATTGCATGTAACACGGAACTTCAACACCTTTGCCTCTCCTTCGCTTGTCTTACCATCACCAGCCTTGGCCTCACCGCCAGAACCCGCCTGCAATTCATCTTTAGCATCTGACTGTTCATTGTCATCATCCTCCTCCTCCTCCTCCCCATTTCGGGATGGCATTCCTTGTGTTTTTTCTGTATCCTGGCCGCTAGCGGGTTCTGCACCTGCAGCATTTTGGGCACAGTCCTCCTGCTTATTAATGTCTTTTTGATCTGTTCCTTCCTCTTCTCCATTGTCATTCAACTTCTCTTTGCTTGCAGTACTCTGCACATTATGTTTTTTGCGTTTTGTCTTTTTCTTTTTTAAGCTGTTGTTCAGCTCCCAAACTTTCAATGGATCGGTCCAAGGCAGTTTCTTAACCAAATCTTCCAAATCCTTTAGAGCATCTTCCTTTAAAAGACAAAAAAAGTTGTGCTTTGAAGTCATTCCATCCCTTTAAAAGCTACCCTTTTTTAAAGTCTCTCCAGTTAGTTTCCTAAACACGTAACCCACTACACATTTAAGCAAAGCTTACAGCTTTTTGTGTGATTTTTGCCATAACTAAACAGAATGGCACTTAAAGTCACAGGACCCACAGTATTTCAACATTTATCTTGTCAAATAAACAGCTAACACTAAATTAAGTGACCGAAGTGAGACTTCACTGTCTGGTGTCTAAGTGTGACCTACAAGCATTGTATTGGCTCTAATCCTAGATTTTGCCCATGCAACGTATTTAACTGAAGAAATTATGTTAGGCAACACAACTGCACTTCCATTTCACAAGCCAGCAAAGAGAAACTGGGATAATATAACGAATAAAATAAAAAAAACCCTTGTTCATGAAACAGAATACTTTCAGAAAGTAGTCTTAAATTAAAAAACACTCCAAAACCCAGAACTGATTGAAAAACGAGGAGTAACTCACCTTGTTTTCTTTAAATTGATAGTCTTTGAACTCCTGAACAACAACAAATAAATTATCCACTGACCTTAGACGATGGACCTAGAAGAAATGAGAAACCAGGGTGGCACATGACTAACCACGCATGTCTAGCAGATTGTGTTTACTGTAACTAGAGTTTTGTCATCTCACAGCTAGATTTGAGAGACCGCGTTTTTCCACTGCTGTCTAGAGGGGGGTTATCAATTCGCGTGCAAGGCCAGAGGAAGACTTCCTTGCACCCATTTAACCTCCCACCTTTGACTTCATCTGCCCTCGCGAGAACAAAATACACCAGGATATAGCTCCTGAAACCAAGGTAGCCAAAGCAGAATTTTGAAGCTTTTTTACAAGGACTGCCGTAAGCCGAAGCGTTTCGCTCACGCTGGGCTAGGATCCCGGCCTCTGCACCAAAACCGCGCAGCCCGAGCCACAGCCACCGCTGCGCGGGGAGCAAGGCCGCCCGCCGCGGCCGGGCCGCTGCACCGCGGCCGACGCGACCGCCCCTGCACGCCCGGCGCCAGGCACGGCCCCGCCGGCGGACGGGGTGAAGGCAGCGGGAGCCGCGGCGGGCCGGGGCCGCCGTCCGGGGAGCGGGAGCGGGCCGGGGAGCGGGGCGGGCAGCTCGCACGGACCTGCGGCAGGGCCCGGGCCGGGACCTCGAAGTAGATCTTCCCCCGGTCCCTGCTGATCCTGGAGGCCGAGCCCAGCTTCTCCTGCACCTCCTCGGCCGCCGTCAGCTCGAATCCGGTGGGCACGGTGGCGCCGATAACGGCCGCCAGCTCCGCGCCCTCTTCGGCCGGGGCTGGACCCTGACCCGCCGCCGTGCCCGCCCCCGCCCCCGCGTCGCCGGCCGCCTCCGCTTCCGCCATGCCCCGCCGCCGAGGGACATCAGCGGACGGCAACCGCCGGGCCAGGCCGCGCAACGCCGGGGCCACCCGCCCGGCACCGCCGCCGGCACACGCAGCACCACGCGCCGCCGCCGCCTGCCCCTTCCGCTTCCGGGCCGGGCGCCGCGCCCGCGCCCGCGCCCGCGCCCGCGCCCGCGCCCTGGCGGCAGGGCGAGAGCGCCCCCTGCTGCCCGACGGCGGGCTCCCTGCGCCCGCGGCCCCGCTGCTCGCCGCGGGCGGGAGGCGGCGCCCCGGCCCCGCGCCCCGGGCCGTGAGCGGGGGCTCGGCCCGGCTCGGCTCGGCCGCGCTCGGCCCCGGCCGGGGGCACTGGCCCCCGCCGCCGCCTCAGGAGCGAGCTGCGGCGGTGCGGGGGAGCCGGTGGCCAGGGCCCCTCCGCCGGCCGCTTGCCCCTGCCCGGGCTCGGCAGTGAAGCGGCTGTCGCCGGTGCCTGTCGCCCAGGAAACGCTCCTGCCGGGAGAGCAGGTCTGCGTTTGACACCTGGCTGTGCGAAAACAGAGAGGTGGATTTTTGTCCTGATGGGTCGGGAATAGGCAGCTGTACCCAGCAAATCCAGGGAAAGGAAGAAGGGCCCGCGAAGGCCGTGGGTCCGCGCACGCCTCTTCTCGCCCTGCCCAACACCCATCGCTCGTCTTGAGCATCGGCAGGACCTGGGGGTCGCAGTCGCAGGCTGCCGACCCAGCAGCAGGCCGGGATCCCGGTGTGCGCGGGTGGCCGGCAGCTCCCCTCGCGCCCCCGAAGCCCCTCGAGGCCCCGGTGCTGTGCGCGGTGCAGCCGTGGCCTGCGGTGCGAGCCGGGCTGCGCAGGGCTTGGCCGAGCCGTCGACGTGCTCTGCCAGCTAAGCACCTATGTGGCGCGTGAGCCGTGACTGCTGCGAGAGTTCATTTGCCTTTGGGTGGCAAACCATGGGTGGCCATTTGCTTTTCTAAAAAGTACTGAATTTCCTTGATCTTCTGGCTATTGTCTTTGGCACGTTTCCAACACTAGAACTGATTTTTAAAGAAAAAACTAGCTGCTAAATGTTTTTTCAGGAGACACAGAAAGAAAGAGAGACAGGCCACCCTAAATATCTTCCATGACTGCGTCAGTATGACAAAGCGTGAACTGCGTGAAACCGCAGAGGCACTATTTTCCCTCCTCCTCTCTTCTTCAAATCCCTTAGTCTTTACCTTTTCCCAGCATTGGATTTATAAATGTAAACACAACTTGTCCGTGCAGCTTGTTCTTCTGCAGTTGCAGCGCGCATTGGCAACAGCACTGTTTGCTTTCATTTTCCTACGTACGTTCTGATTCCGCTGTGACATTTTATTAACGAGCAGGATGCCTGAAGCACTGCTCTTGCCATTAAGCCTTCTGAAGCATCGCTTTGCTTTCACATGAGAAGTATGTGTGAGAGTGTGTCTCAGAGAGGGAAGGTGTGGGTTTTATTCCATCAGTTTATTTTTAACTTGTGATTCAAGTCTGAAAATACAGAATTAAAACCATGGAATTTGGGTCATAAACATACTGGAGAAAGTTTCTGTGAAATGGCTTCTTTGATGAGAACTTAAAAATAAGCTAAAGCAGAGAGAACCACTTGGGCACGTCTGCATCTTCTTCTAAACCATAGCTGGCACCCTGCAAGACCTTTTCAGTGCGGTGACAGTGCTGCGATATGGGGTGTGATGGTGGCTGCACAAACTGCATATCCCCATGTGTTATGTCCCTGGCGACTGCTGAAGTAGCCCGTGACACTACACCTTTACCACAGTATTTTCTAAGTTGTAGATAACGTTAGGGTGGTTTGCCAGCTAGTGCAATACAGAGCATCCCGCTCACAGGCTCCGTGCCTGCGGAGCAGCATGGGCACGCCGCGCACAGCACTGACCTGGCTAGCACAGCTGCCGGCAGCAGCAGGGAACCCAAGCAGGCCAGGTCCCGGGGTGTGTGTCTTGCTGCTCACATCGATTTTACAGGTTTTGCTTAGCTCTATGCTGCAACAACGCCTATAGCAAGGGAGAGCTTTGTGATTCAAGGGGGATAACAAACTCGGCTTGCTGAGCTACTTTAAATAGCAGAATTTTCAGCATATTTTGGTGAGGGTGTTTGCCAGACACTTAAATTAATTCCATATGTCTGGCCTATCAGCAGCAGCTCTGACCTTTCCCAGTTGGTCTCAGATTGAAAGGTGAGAACCGGTAATCGGCCTGCTATGCTTCAGCTCTTGAAATCTGTCCAAGCACCACTCGCAGAATTATTTCCTGCCAGTGGCCAGGTCCTACAGTAGCTGAAGACATCTGTTTGTCTAATACCCATGCAAGACTGTTTCTTAGGATAATAGCACACTTCGCTTGCAGCTTTCCTCGTAAAAACTCCTAACGTGCTCTGTAAATGTAGAGATGAAGCATCTCTCAGTTTAAATAGGTGGAGATGTTACCTTTATGCATGATGGAAGCAAAACCATTTAGACCAGCACTGCATGGCACAATGTGTGACAGTGGGTGTAAGGAGAAATTTTTGCCTAAGGATTCAGGACAAACCCTCCTATGTGGGAGGCACAGTAGCAGTGTAATACCTGTAACTGTGGGTTGTGGTTTAGCCCCAGTCAGCAATTAAGCACCACCCAGCTGCTCGCTCACCCTCCCCCCCCCGGTGGGATGGGGGAGAGAATCGGAAGAGCAAAAGTAAGAAAACTCGGGGGTTGAGATAAGAACAGTTTAATAATTGGAACAACAACAACAACAACAAAAATTGTAATGAGAAGGAAAACAACAAAAAAGAGAGTGAGAGGGGAACAAAACCCAAGGGAAAAAAAAACAGTGATACAACTGCTCACCACCTGCTAACCGCTGCCCAGCCCATCCCCGAGCAGCAATCGCTGCCCCTGGCCAACTCCCCCAGTTTCTATACTGAGCATGACGCCATATGGTATGGAACAGCCCTTGGGCCAGTTTGGCTGTGCCCCCTCCCAGCTTCTTGTGCACCTGGCAGAGCATGGGGAGCTGAAAAGTCCTTGACCAGTGTAAACACCACTTAGCAACAGCCAAAACATCAGCATGTTATCAACATTATTCTCATACTAAAATCCAAAACACAGCACTATACCAGCTACTAGGAAGAAAATGAACTCTATTCCAGCTGAAACCAGGACAGTATCCACCCCTTATTCTATACCATCTATGTCATTCCCAGGTTCTACCCTTCCCATTACATTCCAATTAATCACCACCACTTTTTCTGGTTTTTGATATATACACACAGATATCATTCTCTTGGCCATCCCTCTAAAATGTCCGTTGAGTTCATTTAGTCCATGACTTTGCACTCCATCTGTCATAACAGTCTTTCAGGGCAGGAGAGATGGTGTGTGGTGTTGGATTGTTGCATGCTGAAGTCAGTTCTGGTTCCATCACTGCTGCACTTTGCTTGGTTTCATCAAAGTTCATTGTTCATTAATCTGGGTGATTGTCATTTAAATACCATTGATATGGTGTATAGTAACCATAAAAGTGATGACATACACTATTATATAGCAAATAACATCATATCTTTTAGTTCATTGGCTATTCTCAACCAAAGTCAAATCCCCTTGAGGTACACAGTGGACTTCCCCATCCTTTCGCATCACCCCCCAAGTGCACCCAGGTCCTTGAGCAAAAGCAGTCCCACAAATGGGCTTGCCTTTGCCTGAGGCAGGAGTAACCCAAACTATCTTCCCCAGCATGTTTTTTATGTGCACTCCAGGGACTTTACCTCCTTCGACAGTGTGTAAAAGTTTTGATTGGGCAGGGCCAGCTTGATTGACAGATCCCCGAATGTTAACTAACCAGGTGGCCTTTGCTAAATGCGTATCCCAATGTTTGAATGTCCCACCACCCATTGCTCGCAGCGTAGTTTTTAACAGTCCATTGTATCGTTCGATTTTCCCGGAGACTGGTGCATGATAGGGGATGTGATATACCCACTCAGTGCCGTGCAAAGAGTGTCTTTGGCCCTGGTGTCTATGAGGTTGTTTCAGAAATGAGTTCCGTTGTCTGACTCCATTCTCTCTGGGGTGCCATGTCGCCATAAGACTTGCTTTTCAAGGCCCAGGACAGTGTTCTGGGCGGTGGCATGGGGCACAGGATATGTTTCCAGCCATCCGGTGGTTGCTTCCACCATTGTAAACACATAGTGCTTACCTTGGTGGGTTTGTGGGAGTGTGATATAATCGATCTGCCAGGCCTCCCCATATTTATATTTCAGCCATCACCCTCCATACCATAGAGCCTTTAACCGCTTGGCCTGTTTCATTGCAGCGCATGCTTCACATTCATGGATAACCTGTGCAATAGTGTCCATGGTCAAGTCCACCTCTTGATCACAAGCCTGTCTATATGTTGCATCTCTTCCCTGATGCCCTGAGGTGTCATGGGCCCACTGAGCTATAAGAAATTCACCCTTATGTTGCCAGTCCAGGTCCGCCTGAGCCACTTCAATCTTAGCAGCCTGATCCACCTGCTGGTTGTTTTGATGTTTCTCAGTGGCCTGACTCTTGGGTATGTGGGCATCTACATGATGTACTTTTACAACCAGGTCCTCTACTTGGGCAGCAATATTTTGCCACAATGCGGCAGCCCAGATGGGTTTGCCTCCGCGCTGCCGGTTGCTCTGCTTCCATTGCTGTAACCACCCCCACAGGGCATTTGCCACCATCCATGAGTCAGTATAGAGATAGAGCACTGGCCGCTTTTCTCGTTCAGCAATATCTAAAGCCAGCTGGATGGCCTTTACTTCTGCAAATTGGCTCGATTCACCGTCTCCTTCAGCAGTTTCTACAACTTGTCGTATAGGACTCCATACAGCAGCTTTCCATCTCTGATGTTTTCCTACAATACGACAGGACCCATCAGTGAACAGGGCATATTGCTTCTCATTTTCTGGTAGTTTATTGTACAGTGGGACCTCCTCAGCACGCATCATCTCCTCCTCTAGTGACATTCTGAAATCTTTGCCTTCTGGCCAGTCCGTAATTACTTCCAAGATTCCTGGGCGATTGGGGTTTCCTGTTCAAGCCCATTGTGTGATCAGTGCAGCCCACTTACTCCACGTAGCATCAGTTGCATGATGTGTAGAGGGGACCCTCCCTTTGAACATCCAGCCCAGCACCAGCAGTCGGGGTGCCAGGAGGAGCTGTGCTTCAGTACCAACCACTTCCGAAGCAGCTCAAACCCCTTCATATGCTGCCAATGTCTCTTTCTCAGTTGGAGTATAGCGGGCCTCGGATCCTCTGTATCCCCGATTCCAAAACCCTAGGGGTCGACCTCGAGTGTCCCCTGGTGCTTCTGACAGAGGCTCCAGGTAGGGCCATTCTCCCCGGCTGCGGTGTAGAGCACATTCTTTACATCTTGCCCTGCCTGGACTTGCCCAAGGGCTACTGCATGAACTATCTCCTGGTTAATTTGTTCACAGGCTTGTCGTTGCTCAGGGCCCCATTTGAAATCATTCTTCTTCCGAGTCACTTGATAGAGAGGGCTTACGATCAGACTGTAATTTGGAATATGCATTCTCCAAAAACCCACAATGTCTAAGAAAGCTTGTGTTTCCTTTTTGCTAGTTGGTGGATACATGGCTGTTATTTTGTTGATCACATCCATTGGGATCTGACGACGTCCACCTTGCCATTTTATTCCTAAAAACTGGATCTCCTGTGCAGGTCCCTTGGCCTTACTTCATTTTATGGCAAAACCGGCTTTCAGGAGGATTTGGACTATTTTCTTCCCTTTCTCAAAAACTTCTTCTGCTGTATTGCCCCACACGATAATGTCATGAATGTATTGCAGATGTTCTGGAGCTTCACCCTGTTCCAGTGCCATCTGGATCAGTCCACGGCCAATGGTAGGGCTGTGTTTTCACCCCAGAGCACTCGATTCCAGGTGTACTGAACGCCCCTCCAAGTGAAAGCAAACTGTGGCCTGCACTCTGCTGCCAAAGGGATTGAGAAAAACACATTAGCGATATCAGTTGTAGCATACCATTTGGCTGCCTTTGACTCCAGTTTGTACTGAAGTTCCAGCATGTCCGGCATGGCAGCACTCACCGGCGGTGTGACTTCATTTAGGCTACGATAGTCTACTGTTAGTCTCCCCTCTCCATTAGACTTTTGCACTGGCTTTATAGGACTGTTAAAAGGTGAACGAGTCTTACTCATCACTCCTTGGCTCTCCAGTTGATGAATCAGTTTATGGATGGGAATCAGGGAGTCTCAGTTGGTGCGATATTGCCTCCGGTGCATCGCTGTGGTAGCGATTGGCACCTGTTGTTCTTCAACCCTCAGCAACCCCACAACAGAAGGGTCCTCTGAGAGACCGGGCAGGGTGGACAGCTGTTTAATTTCCTCCATCTCCAAGGCAGCTATACCGAAAGCCCACTGGTACCCTTTTGGATCCTTGAAATACCCTCTCCTGAGGTAGCCTATGCCAGGGATGCACGGAGCCTCTGGGCCAGTCACCATGGGGTGCTTTTGCCATTCATTCCCAGTTAGGCTCACTTTGGCCTCCAGTACAATTAGCTGTTGGGATCCCCCTGTCACTCCAGAAATACAGAGGGGTTCTGCCCCTGTATCGCTTGATGGCATTAGGGTACACTGTGCACCAGTGTCTATTGGAGCCTTATACTCCTGTGGGTCTGATGTGCCAGGCCATCGAATCCACACAGTCCAGTAAACCCAGTTGTCCCTTTCCTCCACCTGGCTGGAGGCAGGGCCCCCTAGTCCTGGTCATAATATTCATTACCCATTTCTTGTAAATACAAGTCAGGAGTTCCTTCATTAAAACCAGGAGTAAGATCAGCCCTTTTACTCTGTCTGGGGAACTGCCCACTGGAAACCGGAGCAGCAATTTCCCTGGAAGAACCCCCTTTGGTGATTGTTTTTCCTTGCAACTCACGTACCCGCGCCTCTAGGATCGAGGTAGGTTTTCCATCCCTCTTCCTCATGTCCTCTCAGTGGTCACAGAGGTAAAACCACAGGGTGCCTTGTGGTGTGTACCCTCTATATCCTCTCTCTTGAGCAGAGGAACGCTGACTCCTAATAGCTGAGATACTGGTCTGTACAGGTGGAAAGTAGGACCTATCCTCTTCGAGCTGCTGGACCTTCTGGGACAGTTTCTCCACACCTAAGACAAGGGAGGAAGAGAGACTTTCTTCATATTCCCAGAGGTTACTAGCCACTTCATCCACTGTTGGACCCTCTCCATCTTTCCAGGTCAGTATTGCCACTGAGTTGGCACACAACGATGGGGCGTTCCGTACCAAGTTCCGCCACATGGGTCATGTGCACTGGACCTCATCTGGATCTTTGGGTGACTGCTTGTCCTTCAGGTCACCATAAATCACCTCCAACATGGCTAATTCCCTCAGGTACTGGATACCTCTCTCCACCTCCAACATGGCTAATTCCCTCAGGTACTGGATACCTCTCTCCATGGTGGTCCATTTCCCGGGGCGATACATAACATCTTCCTCGAAGGGATATCTTTCCTTCATAGCTGACAGGAGCTGCCTCCAGAGGCTGAGAGCTTGTGCCCCTTTTCCAGTTGCTTTGTCAATGCCCCCTTCCCTAGAAAGGGATCTCAGCTGCTTGGCTTCCTTACCCTCTAATTCCAGGCTACTGGCTCCGTTATCCCAGCATTGGAGCAGCCAGGTGACAACGTGCTTGCCTGGATGACGACTGAAATCTTTTTGCATATCTCACAGCTCACGCGGGGATAGGGATCGGGTGGTTTCCATCTCATCCACAAGTTCTTCCTCTTCCTCTCCTTGTGACGGCCCTGGTCTTTCATCTTCCCTTTCTAAACAAGCTGACTTTCACTTCCAGGATTTCTTCTTGTGTATAGGGGCGACTGGTACTGACACGGGTTGGTTCCCTGGTTGAACCGCATCATCTGTTGCAGGGGGGGCTGGAGTGACCGCAGTGCCTGTCGCAGAGTGGTCCGCAATAGCCGCAGTGCCTGTCGCAGGGGGGGCCGGAGCAGCCGCAGCGCCTGTCATTTTGTCACCAGATCCTTGAGGGTTCTGAATGGTGTTGAACAGGGCTCAGTAGGCATGTGCCAGGCCCCAGCACATTGCAGTGATTTGTATCTCCTTAGAATTGTCAGGGTGACAGCATACTTTTTCCAAATATTCTACTAATTTTTCAGGATTCTGCACTTGTTCAGGGGTGAAGTTCCAAAACACTGGAAGTGCCCACTGTCCTAGGCATCTGCCCACGCTATCCCACACACCCTGCCACTCATAACTATCCGGCCTTGGGGCAGATCTCTGGATGATATTCTTAAATTGCTTATTAACCTTAGACAAAATCAAAACAGTATTCCCAAGCAATACCAATAGACCTATCTTAGCTACCCAAGGATGTTCAAGATACTGAAAAGTTATTGTACCAAAGGAGGAAACATCATATAAGAAGGTAGTGAAGGTGCCATTCTGAATTTCCTCCATAAAAGACCTCTCAGAGGAAGAAGTATAATTGCTAATTGTCTCCATAAGGTGGTACCGGACATACAGTAATGGTTTCAGTACAGCACTTAGATACCAAAGTAAACCCAAGGTCACTGTTTTAATAACAAATCTCACAGGCAAAACATCACCAATTAAAGCAGAGCACAGCAAACTGCAAAAACCAACACCGCTCTTTAACATGTACAGCAAAAAAATGAGCATGGTGCAGATCAGGTAAACCAATATCGAGAACAGATGAATCAATATCGTGGCCTGCAACTACTAACAGATCTAAATTCCTTAATACGCGCTGGTTAATCTGTTATTATCTCAAACTCTTCGAGCCCCATGTTGGGCGCCAAAAAGGACTGTTGTGGCTTAGCCCCAGTCGGCAACTAAGCACCACCCAGCCACTCGCTCACTCTCTCCCCCCGTGGGATGGGGGAGAGAACTGAAAGAGCAAAAGTAAGAAAACTTGTGGTTTGAGGTAAGAACAGTTTAATAATTGGAACAAAATAATAATAATAATAATAATAATAATAATAATAATAATAATAATAATAATAATAATAATAAATTGTAATGAGAAAGAAAACAACAAGAGACCAAGAGAGGAACAAAACCCAAGGGAAAAAAAAACAGTGAAACCTCTCACCACCCGCTGACCGATGCCCAGCCCAGCCCCGAGCAGCGACCGCTGCCCCCGGCCAACTCCCCCAGTTTCTATACTGAGCATGGCACCATATGGTATGGAACAGCCCTTGGGCCAGTTTGGCTGTGCCCCCTCCCAGCTTCTTGTGCACCCGGCAGAGCATGGGGAGCTGAAAGGTCCTTGATGAATGTAAACACCACTTAGCAACAGCCAAAACATCAGCATGTTATCAATTTTATTCTCATACTAAAATCCAAAACACAGCACTATACCAGCTACTAGGAAGAAAATGAACTCTATCCCAGCCAAAACCAGGACAGTATATTAGCTTTTTGTTAAGATCTTATCCTGAGAAGGGTCCCATCCAGTGAATTAGAGGATAGTCCTCCCGTGTGATCTGAAAGGTGCAGACTCAGCTGTGTGAGTGTCTGAGTGTCCTTGGCTGCCACTGAAATCGCTGTATTTGTTGAACCCTTATGAGAATTTTGCAGTTGCTTTCAGTGGGAACATGGTGATGCACTGCGGTGATGGCATCTGCTCAGCACTTTATGGGACAGAAGAGAGTTGACCCTGGCAAAACTCAGAAAGGTTTCCATGGAATCTAGGTATTTTAATTCTCATTCTTCAATCAACCCTTGGCTATAGAAAGCTCCGGTATATTTCAAAGCCTTCTTGAGTGACTATGACATTAAAAAAAATGGTTTTCAACTGTGTGTTATCTCGTTTCTATCTCTTTCTGTAGAAGCAGACCATAGATATATTGGTAGTTGGTGCTGCATAAATACATGAGCTGGGTCATAGTGTCGCAAATGTAGAAAAAGGAACTTTTGCCGTGCTATTCTGTGGGAGTCAGTGCATGTTGTCAGACTGGTAGTAGCATATGTATGCTCATTTATCCAAACAGCCAATGTATTTTTTCCATATAGACAATATTGGACCAGTGTTTTGGTAGGAGAGAAGAAATGACAAACTGTCTTCAAGACAAAACCAGAGTTGTATTTTCATGTCCATTATGAACCCCCTTTCCCAGAGCCAAGAAATCGAATGGGCTCCCAGAAGAAGGAATGTTCAGTTAAAGCAAGAAGGTACCCGTTGGTTAGATGTTAGACTCGTTTACAGACAATAGCAGTTCCTGATGAGCTGGCAGCATTGATTTCATGGCTGGTTTAGTACATATCTGAAGAAGAACATTGCTGACCATTTGTCTGGAAGGTTTTGTATGCCAGGTGAATTGGGTCTGTCCATTTGGAAGGCACGGTTCAAATAGCAGGCTGTATCCCAGAGGATACTGTGTTTTTCTTCACTCTTGCTCTTCAGGGTTAATCAACAGAATGATGGAAATAGCAATTGTCCAGCTAAAGAAAGTGTCCTAATATTATCCTGGAGTAAATTGTTTGTCTCATAATATTGGCACATAACTGAAGAACATTTGCAATAAACTTAACTTACTAAAACCAATAACTTATTCTATAATTAGGACTATAGGATGAATGTAAAAAAAGAATATTCTGGATTTTGCATTGTCATGTACCTCAGAATAGGCATATGACTGTGCATGGCAGTGATATGGTTAGTTTGCCAATGACTTGCTGTGTGACTTTGGAAGAGTCACTTAAGCATAATTTGCAAATTTGTTTTAAAAAAGCATGGTTTGAATTCTATATGATGGATTGGGTTTTTCTTTTGATTTTTGTTACTAGCTTTCCACATGAGAAAATTCTGGGTTTCTGGCTTTTTTGGGTGTTCGGGTTTCTTTGAAGGTGACCTGTTAGACAGCTGGATGGATTCTTTCAGTTCATACCTAAATAAGGCAACTCGGGTGACAAATCTTTCAGAAATGTATGATTTTCCAAAAATGTTATTTGACTATAGATAGCGAAGCAAGCAAACTAACAAAAAACCAAGAACCTCAAACAACTCAACAAAGTACTTTCCTTTCTCAAAAGCTCAGTTGCCACTTTTGGACTGGTTTTGTACCACCATTCCCCTATTTTGCAGGGATCAGAGTTTTCTCCAGAAAGTCTCTGGAATCCTTTGGTGAACAGTCCTGAACTTCAAAAGTAAAAATCAAGCAAATGAATCCTTGGTTGGCTCTAGGACAATGTGAGAAGGACGCACTGTGTTGGGACAAGATGCACTGTAGCAAGTAAAGTTTCAGCAAAAAACATGGGGCTGGGGGATTTTTTAGCATGGACTGTGACGGATTGAAATGACTGTGTTTGCAAACCACTGTCAGTCAGACAGCTTGCAAGAGCAGCTTCCCCTCTGCGTGGGTGGTGAGGGGCTGGCACGGTTCAGTTTACCCTTGGAGCAGCTTGAATCTGCAGTGCCAGCCTGCTAGCGTGCCGGAGCAAGAGCCAGCTCTTGAGAACGGAGTACTGGGCAGTGCGGCAGACAAAGCAATGGTCTGGGGCATTGAGACCTCGTGCCTTTTCTTCCTGTCACACGAGGCTGGTAGGGCAGTGGGCTGGGAGGCAGAACTGGTAAGCCGGTCTTCATGGAGTTACTTAATTTTTCTCAAGTTTTACTCTTTCCATCTGTGGGAGAGAAAGATAATATAGTATAGTGTTTGGGAATCTCCAGCTGAAGTGTAAAGTAATGTTATTTTGAAACCCAAAGATCAGAAGAGGAGTGAATTGGCAACTTAATGGCTACTGGATAGGGGAGAATTAGTCAGTATTTATTGTAGCACTGGTGAGCCCTGTGCTTTATTTAGAAGAGGTGTGAACTGAGGCTAGCAGGTGATAAGCCAAGACAAATAGTTAACAGCTTCAAGTGAGAAATTGTATCACAAACCCTTATTACTGGAGGTATTTTGTTAACAAGGGGATGGTCCCGCCTTTCCTGTCCCAGTAGATTTTGCACAGGAACACATAAGCCACAATTAGCAACTGCTGTATGGGCAGCATGGGTGGTTGCAGAGCTGCGCGCTCTGGAAAGTCAGATGAGTGATAAGGTGATACAAGAATGAGAAGCTCATACTACAAAATGTAAAAGATGTGCTTAAAATGTCAGACTGATCAAGCCATTCAGTACTGGGTCGTGTACACCTCTGCCCAGAGAAACCGAGGTTTGTCATCCATAAGGTTTGTTAAATTAAAACTCTGCTGATGGAGCCTCATCTAGCAAGAAACTTAATGCGCACGTAGAACTTTACACCACTAACAGTTTCATGAAAGCAGTGAAAGATGTTCAAAGATCTTGCTTAATTTGGACCAGAGTAACTGAAATTAACTTCTTAGATTGGTTTAATTAATTTGGTAGGGCATAAACAAATTTAGAGATGGCATTGAATTTCCAATAACGAAGCACAAAGTTATGTGTGCACCTGCCTTGCCTGGAGAAACTGCTTATATTGAGTTAATTTCAGAGCTGTAGAATTAATTTGGTGTGAACTGGTATGGTTTGTCTTGCAGTAACAGGGATGTGTTGTATAAATCCCATCCAGCACTTGGTTTTGCAAGGGTTAAAGTTCTTTGAACAAGGAAATATGTTTTCTTCCAAATCAGCCCCTCAACATACAGCTGCAAAGCCTGTGCCTCTGAAGACATACCTAAGGAGGAGCCTGGTCTTCATGAGGAGAAAAAGACAAGTGGGGCTCCTCAATTGGAGCAGCCCAATTTTTGAAGAAAGCACTAAGGAGTGCTGGGATCCCTAAATATTCAAGGCCATCATGGAAGAGCTGGAGGATGGGAAGATCTAATATCCACGATATATCATCCTAAGAAATCCGCATCAAAGAAAACCTTTAAAGTGAAACAGCTGATCTTTTTCAGTGTCTGGATTTTGCTTCAGACCATCTCAACTTTTACTTTGGACTGAAAAACATCACGATTAATCCAAATTAAACATCACAATTAATCCAAATCCTTGGCATCAGCCTTCATAGCAAAGTCACATGTAAGCTGCCACATGTCACTCCAGATGTGTTGGTCATTCAGTCAAGCGAAAGCCTGTCTACATTAGTGACGTGCAGCCGGCGCTTCTTTGATGTCTCTCATCCGAAGATCTCCTGGGCTTTATGTCATAGCAGCAGCGTGTGTTGGGTCCGGCAGAGTGATGTGGGTGTTGCTCAGTTTTCATGGTCTCTGGGTTCACCTGTCCCTGAGTCCCATAGTGCTCTTGGAGGCTGTTGGGAAGGCAGAAGTGGTCAGGGTTTTCAGGGTCCTGCCCGTGGAGAGCCTGGAGTGCCTGGTGGAAAAAACAAGCATCCTTGGTTCCAGACATACTGCACCTAACTTCATTAGTAGAGGAACTATTATCTTCACTCGTTTCTTTGAGGTAGTTTGTGGAGATTTTATGCGATAAACCTCAGGGCCAATGGACTTGACTACATGAAATGTCCTTGAATGGAAAGAAGCATTTCAACCATTCTAGAAGTGATTCTTCGGCAGAACAGCTGAGAAGGAACCACAGTAACAATGCCAATTAGACAGTGAGGAAGGAAAACATAACCAGATTAGAAGTACTGGCTTCAGGTAGGATCAGGACCTTCAGAACAGTCAGCACTCTTGTCTTTCTGGGAATTACCAGATAACTGCAAATGACTTTTTTGGATCCTGTAGAAGCAGCATGCTAATCAGCACTGCTAGCACTAGCACCACGCTGTTGCCTTTATTCAGTGCTATAGCGGAAGCTGTGTCGATCTTACCTGGATTCTGTACAAGTCTATTCTGTGTGGGTTTTTTCCTCCAACTCAGTGCTGCATGAGACCTTTTTTGTTTCTGACAAGTCACAAATATATAACATTTTCTAGCTGTCTCTCTGTCCTTGTACTAGCATGCCACACTGCAGGACAGAGCAGGATTATCCCTTGGTTGTGGTGACAAAACATTTTAGATCTAAATTCGTGAACAGTAAAACCACAGTTCCACACATTTTCTTACGGATATGAAGAAAATCACACATTTATGTAAGAATGACTGGCTTTCTATATTCTGCTTATTTAGCCATAGCTTCTTTTAAAATACATATGAAAATAGTAGAGTGAATTAATTTCTGGGATAACCTCATTGGCTTCACTAGATATGTTTGAGGCTCATCTCAAGGTAATCCTGGGTTCACCGTGATAATCAAAATCAGAAGAAACTCAAGAAATAGTAGTCTTTTGCTCTGTTTACATCTCTTCCTACATTAATAAAGCATTCTCCCTCTGGTGAGCTATCTTAGATCTCCATATCAGAGATCATATCAGCTTACCGTTAATGAAAACTAATGCACTGCAGACCACCAGTGAAGCCCTATATATGGGTCTTGCACATGGACAGGAAATTACTGCGCTGTGTGCATGGCTGTTAAGAGAAATGCCAACAAAATGAAGATTCGTATAACGCTGAATATTACTGAAATGGGTTCCCAAGGTATTCCAGACTTGTGCAGATTTTTATAGACCATTGCTCCATTTGGCAGTTAGAGGGTAAAAAGGAGGGGTGGTTGAAAAGCTGTAGTCACAGGTAGCTGAAGCCTGAAGTCTTATTTGAGGATGGATGAGCAAGATCCAATTATTGTTAAGTTTTCCTTTGATTTTGAATGAATATATATTTTAGAAAATTAAATTCTTTGAAAAGCACATTCAGGAAAAGAGTTGCCTGTTATTTCAGCTAATACAGATCTGGATTGTATTTTTTGCTTCTGGCAAATGGATTGGGCTGGTCTTTTGTTTGGAGAAGAACAGGGCAGTGGTAACTCCCAGCTCCAGCCACCTGGTCTCAAATTCTTGAGCAACCGTTTTCCTTCTCTGTGAATGTGTGCAAGTCAGTTGTCAGGCATCCAAATCCAGTTGTCAGGTACCTCCAGCAACTGAAAAGTCTTGCCTAATCTCATAGGTACCTAAAAGCCACTGATACCTAAATTTCTGTCAGCAGACGTGAACATAACTACTGAATTCCTGAAGCTGTTCATCAGTTTGTGCCCAAGGCCTGGGAGGATTCTCAGACAAGACCTTCTCTTTCTCCAACTTGCCCATGGAAACTGATCCAGAGATAGCAATCTCTTGCTTAAATCAAAGCGTATCTGTCCTTGATCCCAACGCCTCCCAAAAGAAAGATATTGAGACCTTTTGTGGTTAGCTTTATGGACTCTCTTTTGCCTTGCCAATCGAGTGGAGGGAGAGGGTCTGTCAAAGCTCCTCTTCCACATGACCTGGAGAAGAAGTCTTCCCTTTGGGTGTCCTAGCTGTTTGTTTCAGCCTGTGTGTGGGGTTGAGTCCCTGCTGCGGCAGTTACCTCTCTAGGTGTCAGCACTTACTGGACTGTCTGGTCTGGGAGCTGAGGTGCTTCCCTGAGACAAAGCTGACCTGGATTCCACCTCCAAACCTGGAGTGGGGTGTGGGGAAAGCCATTTTTCTGGAGGAAAAGATAATTTATCTTACATGCCACAGGGCAGGCAGGGAATGTCAAGTGAAAACTCAGAAGTATCTAACTGCTTTAGGGCTTGAACCATACCTCCCCTCTCTGCATTTCCTGCTGGCTAGCTTAGGTTTAGATGGCTTTCTAGATCCCTTGTTGAGTATTTAACCATTCCCCTCCATTGTGGAACCATGAAGGAACCTGTCTGCACGCCCCTGTCTGAGCCATGGATCCCCTGGCAGCAAAGCACTGCACACTTACACCACAGCCCGTAACAAAGCGAGCTACTTAAACCCCAAATTCCAGCGATTTTCAAAGAGTGTTGAGGTCCAGTGTGACTACACACTGTAAATGGAGTCTAGCCTCCTATGCCATTTAGACATATTTGAAAATAGTATCCTCTCTGTCGCAGCGCTCCACCCCTAAAATGTCTCAAATAGCACTCCTCTACCTCAGGAGTTATGAGAAATTCGGTGAAACTATGAGGCATGCAAATACTGTGGTAAATAAATAAATACCCAGTGAGAAAGAGAGCAAAAAGGTGTTTGAACTATAGCAGCAACTTTATGTGTTTGAACCCTGAGTAGCCCAGAGATGCCAGACACCCTGATAAAACTCAGCAAACAAGCCGGTGGCCACCCATGGCTGGCATTTAGGGCAAAGCAACTGTGGGTCTCTCCTGTAAGCATCTATGATTTCCACATGTCCTACAGTCCTGTGCAGTCTGAAGCTAAAAGTGAATCGCTGGCACCTCAGCTGGACGGCACTTGGAGCGTTTAAGTGAGCTCGTGCTCTTGCAGAGCCTTATATTAAACCCTGGTGCGGTCTGAGGTCCTTCCCCTGGAGAGGTGTGCCCTGAGGGGAGGCACCGCAGGGTCACCCCTGTGCCCCGACAGTGGTCTGGCATCTCAGGAGGTACTGGGGTCTGTGCGGACACCCATCCCTGGAATCCGCACTGGAGCGGTGGCCGTGGCACTGTCCTGTGCTCAGTGAGCTGCTCATCCACAGCTCTGCTAAGACTCAGCAATTACACTAATGTAACAGCCATCACATGATAATTGCTCCACTTATTCATCACTAAAGATCTGATGATTAGCAGGTGAAGAGCCCACTGAGATGAATTCAGCTTTGACAGGAGGAAGGATACTTCCTGCTTCCCTTGGGGGAAATTACACTAGCTGGTAATAGGACTGGATTTAATTGGATCAGGCTTGTTTCGTTGGGAATGGAAAGCAAAACAATACTAGTTAGGGAAGAAATTTCAGAAATGAAATGGGGTTTGATCAGCGGTTTCAAATGTAATTTAGTAGATTTATTTTCCTAAAAGTTAATGCCAAATCTTGTATTCTGCTTCCTAGCAGGTTTTCCTTTCTTCTTACTGCAGGCAGCCTGCACGCTCTCTCGCCATAAACCAGTGACCTGAGGAAGGATCTGAGCTGCTCTGTCTGTTGGTTTATGGGCTCAGTCCTCAACAAGCACAAGAATTTAGAAGAACTTGGAGAAGGTGAGTTTGATTTCCAGTGCTACCAGATCCATCTCTGAGCACTTGTAACCATTGGCCTCAGAGAGATAATTTTCAGAAATACAGAGTAGATCGTCTGTGGCTTCAAATTTGTTCTCTTGAAGCCATGTGTGATGTCTCAAAGGGCTGCCTCCTGGCTCCAGAGGGTGCTTTTTAAAAATATATTTGTGTTTCAACAGCTTGAAGCTATTAAATAGGTAGTGTGAGCTGGGCTTTTCATTGTTTCAAAGCAACACCTACACCGGTCCATTACTGACGTCAGAAACTGGCACAGCGTGCCCCTCATCAAACTGCCTAATTGGGGCTCCTGCTAGCTAGCTGGAAAGTAAGTTTTGACTTAGTCAGCCTAATGCTGGAAGGACAATTCAAGGCATGGATGTAAGAGAATATGTTCTACCAGTTTGTATTCTGACAGAATCCCTTAGCCATTTCTTTTTACTGGGATCCTTAGTGACACTGAGAATGAGAACTGTGTGGGATCTTTTAGACAAAAATCAAGTTCCTTCACTACTGAGATGAGATGTTGTTATATTTTGCAACTGTGGGTTTGGCACACTACATTAAAAACAATGTAAAATTCTTTGAACTTCAGTTTTAAGGACGGAGCCATTTTTGTGACTTCTGGTCAGGTCTGTTACATGAAGTTTCACTCAGTAATTCCTGCATCCAGCCTGTATCTTCTGTTTGCATAGCATAGTTTGAAAAAATGGCCTTTACATAAAACCATCAACTGGTAGAGAATCCTTCATGTGCAAGTTAAACTTCTCCCATGATTAATTATTCTTACTGCTTTTTTACAAGGAACCAGTATTTTATAGGCCTGTTAAATACAGTGTGTGCCTGATGTTACTTTCCAAAGCTTTGGAGCAGAGTTCTTTCTCGCATCTTGCTGGGTAGAGTCCAAGGTGTCTCCTTGAGGAGTGATTTTATATAAAAAGGAGAATGTTCCAGCCAGAAAAGCCACCCCCTGGATTAAGACTGCAGAATTCCTGATACTGGATCAGGTTATTGGCCCTGATAAGTCAGATCTTTTATACAGAGGAACACCTGATACAGCAGAATGTTTGTTCTCATTCCCCATATGAATATATTGCCAGGCCCTGACATGTGGCAGAGATTTCTTTCTTCCAGCTCCTGCAGCTGATCAGATTACAAGTTTAAACCTGAGGTAAAATTCAATTATCGCTTCACATCCACAAATGTTTCTAGTACTTGGGAACACTGCTAGGCCACTTTTGGGGAAGGACATTCTGGATATTACTGGACTCTAGTTCCTTGTATTTCATGTAACCTGTCAGTGCTTTCCATCCCTTCCTTGGCTGAGGAGAGCCTTGCTGTGCATTCAGTCATTGCTATCAGTAATTTTCATGTAGCTGCTTATTGGGAACAGAAAAGTTCTCTGCAACAACAGCAACAGTAATAGTAATACCCACAGTGAGACTGTGAGTATGGAGGGGAGATGAAAATACGGAAGGGGACATTCTGCACAGCGAGAAAGTCTGACATAGAAATAATACGAATTAGGATATGAGAGAGCAGAAGTAACAAATTGGCAGCAGAGGACTACTGGACCTCGTAGAGGACAATGGACAGGCATTTCCTTTGGTTGATGTTTTGTGTAGTCGTATGCCAAGAGGCTACAGAGCACTGCCAGGCCGGTTTAGTGGAGGTGTGTACAGTTTGCGCTGCCTGTGACACTGAGGGAATCAAACAAGATAGGTCTTAAGAGTGACAGCAGTGGCTCACTGGCTAGTCACTTCACTTCCCTTCTGTTTGTAAATGTGAGTGCACCATTAGACCAGAACTTAAGCTTGAGTAATTGATAGCAAAGAATGGCAGGTTTCTAAGATTAAATGGACAATGATAATACCTTCATTACTAAACAGAAGAGGGGAGAGTAGCAAAAAGTCCACAAACCATGCTCTGCTGGAACCAAGTTGAATGGTTCTGAAATAAGGTCTGTTTTTCTGAACAGGAAGACTGTGAAAGGAAATCAAATGCTAAACTTTACTTGTAGCTTCTTGTACAATAAGTAGCAGCTAAATCAAAAGCTGTCTTTATTGCTGTGATGACATTGATTTAGTGATGTATAAAACAAAACCATTATCTCCCTCTTTCTTCCATTCCTTACCAGCTAAGATGTCTCCAAAAGAAGCAACCAAAGTCTTTGGAGTGTTCTAGGTCCCTTATTAGAAACTGCCTGGCTGGTCTCTGCATGTTGAATCAGAGTAGCTCTCAGGTCTTGGCCAAGGCTTGAGTGTTTCGAGACCTGCTGAAGATCATACAACATATCAACAACAAGGCTGAGAAAAGGGAAAAGGACCCTGGAGTTGTGGCTTTGCCAGTTTCTTTGCTTGAATCACTTCAAATCTTCTCACTTGTATTCTTTCTGATTAATCTATTAAGTTGCAGTCTCTTTATGAGAAGGTTTTAATCAGTGGACGTGCCTCCCCAAAAAGCATTTTATCTAGTTTGATTTGTGTAGTAGTCCTAGTGCACCTAGAGAGTTACACCAGTCTCCTGGAGACAGCATTCCTGGTGCTGGTGCTCCTACCAGGAATGGCCAGGGGTGCAGATGTGTAGTTTCCTTAGGTGGAGAACTGCTCACCTAGAAAGGAGACCTTGGCACTCGCAGATTAGTTTATTCAGATATGGTGATTAAACGCCTCTTTGTAAATGACAGCACAAAGGCTCCATAAGAAGGCCTAGCACCATGATTGTCTGACCTCTGGATCAGTTTTTTTGCTCTGATTGTTGCTTCTGGGGTATCCTGAACGACTGTCTTAGATTAGAGAATTAAATCCTGTTTTAAACTTCCTGTCACTTCTTCACTCCCAGCACTTTAATCACTGGTAATGCATATCTCTCTGGTGGACCTTCAGCGGTTGCTCTGCTGTGGTGTGTGTGCATTGCCAACTGCCTTTAGAAACAAGCTGGCTGAACAGCGCTGAACATTCTTTGTTGCTCTGATTCCTTCTGGAGTAATAGCAAACTTGCTGGGCATCTAGTTTTGTATTTAAATATATGCATTAAGAAGTTAAATCAAAAGTTTGCTCTTCCAGTATAAAAATGTTATGAGCAGTATAGAAAGCTTTTCAGTGACAAATGCATGTGAGGGTGTCAGGCTCTTTCCTTCTGCAGCCTCTTTAAGAAAACAGTGCTTTGGGGGGACTTTGGGTGACAGCTTTACCACTTCCTCTTCAGATGTCACTCTTGCTGCGTGCTTTTTGGTACTGGTTTTACTCCCCCTTCTGCGGCACTTCACTTTCAACAGAAAGTTGCTGTGGATTTACTACAGAAGTGAGAAGTGAGGGTTAAGTATTGGGATTTGTTCAGACAACCTTTAACCTACAAGCATCTACTTCCTAACTGACAGTCAAGTTTCCTTTGAGATAACTTAGTAAAGAGAAGATTCTTACACACACATAAATAAAAAAGAAGGCAAAGATGAAGTTTACAATTCAAAATTTTTCATGGGATTTTAACCTCGAATGGCGCTGGTAACGTCTGAATGAAGCGTGGATGGACAGCCTGTGGTGTAAGCTGCAAACCAGTCAGACAGGTCTAATGGGATCCAGTCCTTTGTGCTGTCTCTCAGTGGCCTGTGTGGGGAAGAGAAGACGTTGCACAGTTCAGGAGTTCTTGCTCTTCCAGTCGGGGATACAGTTTCATGGTGTTGAATCCGCTTTGACATCTAGAAAACGGGGATTTGCCAAAGTGCCTGCTGAGCTAGTATAAGCTTTAAAGATTGGAAAACTAATAATCCCTAAAGTTATTTTTAACAGCTCTGGAAGCAAAACCATGTGTTTTTAAGATTTTCTGTCTTTGTACCTGGGCTCACTTTCCTTGGGGAGGAGAAAGGGGGAAGGAGCGGTATACACGAACACATTTGTTTCTTGTGATAGGATGCTCTGTGATAGGATCTTTGAGTAAACAGGGTCCTTCATACACCATCTTTCAAAACCCAGGGCAGGTTTGTGCAATGTTCAATCCATCTGTTGTTGAAATTGCCTTCACTGGACAACAGCTGTGATGGCTTCCCTGCCTGCGATGATGCAGAATGAAAGTTCCTCTGCATAAATTACCCTACCATAGCAATTACATACCCAGGCTTCACTGTTGTCAGTAGAGGAGGTCATTAAATTACTGCAGTGGATCTGCCATGCCACTGTCAGGACTTGCCTATATTTGTAAAATGTTCTCCATTAATGACAGAAGTTTGTCTCCTTAGGAGGTTCTAACGGAAACAGCAAAGCATCATCAGGTGGTTGCTGAAAGAAGCAGCTTCTAGTTTCGTTGGGTTGTCACATCCTTCCATCATCAGTCAAAACTTCCCCATACAACCAGCACACGTGGCTGGGAAAAAAACAGTATTTGAGCTTGGTGTGTTCCTGTAAATGGCGTTATGCTAGGTGCAGCTTTGCCCACAGCACTCAGAATTTATTGAACACTCTGTAAATTTGCTGATTCTTTCATCAGGAGACCGTTTAAGTCTCCTGTTGGTGCTGGGTTTGTGCACTACTGGACTTGCAGCAAAGTCCTGGCTTTCTGTGCAGGAGTGCGTGCCGGGTAGCAGCACGCCTCGGTGCAGAGGTGAAGGTGCGGTGCCGGTGCACGGAGCATGTCCACGGCCATGGTCAGAGATTCAGCCCAAAGTGCCGGACGCGGTGGCTCAGTCCACGCAGACCGTGGATATCAGTGTGTTCTACTTTTGTCTGAATGGACAGACACATTCCCCCCGCCACGTGGCCGGGGGAACGTGCTCTCGGCACGCCGCCTCTGCTTCTTCCAAAACATGATTTGGCCATTACCAGCTAGCTGATTTTCATTTTCATGGGTGGGAGTACATGTGTATAATAAAAAGTTGCCTCCTGCTGAGAGGCCTGAGTCAGAAGGCCTTTTCGGATCCTTCCTGCGGCGGAGGGTTTTTCATGTGTGTTTCAGCTTCAGTCAGCATTTCAGACCGAATAGGCTGTATTCACGTGTTTTAAATAATGCAGCTTGATCAAGGAGACCACACACAAGCGAAGGGCTGCAGAAAGAGGCCATTACCACCGACAGATGGATAATTTAAAGGAAGCAAATCTTCTGCTTTGTCTCTGATACTTTAAGAAAGTTGTTTAATTGAAAGGGAATTGTAGTAACGAGAATCTAAAATGGAGATCTGCTTGTCCCAGTTACCGCTGTTCAAATCGCAGCCTCTGTCTGTTTTAATGAATGCACTATCACAGGATACGTACATTTCTGAAGCTGAAATCTGTTTAATTCTTTTATGAGGCGAAGCTTGAAGCCAAAATATTATCAGTTGGTGTAATCATAGCTGGGAGGAAAGGGGAATAAACCCCATGGAAACATTTTGGTTTGAATTTTACCCCTTATGCCCTCTAATAAAAGGAATTCTGCTGAACTTAAATCTTCAGAGCTCCATCTTTCCTCCAACTTTACTGCTAGCTCTTCTGTGGCTTTCTGCAGCTCTGGCGAGGATATGGTGTTACGGCTGTTTGAAGTTGTGGCTGCCTAAGCCATCAAAGGTGCTGTGTCAGGTCTGCTGCTTGGGTGCAGGAGAAAACTGAGGAGCCGTGCAGCCCGTGTGAAGCTACAGTCCTTGTCCCCGGCCATCCTGCCTTCGCCCAGCCTGGGGAAATAGCGGCACTGAAAGTTCTTCCGCACGATGAAGGACGGATCTGCCTCTCCAAGGCTGCGCTGACATAGCAAAGGCAGTGGAGCTGGGCTGCCGGGCCCTCCCAGAGGAGGCTGTTGTGTGTTTGCAGAAGAGAAATGAACAGGGTTTTTTGGGGAAAAAACCCCAAACAGTTCCCTGGACATAATAGCAAAGGTCTTTTCATTGGTAGAAATGATTTGTGTCAGTGGTGGGTTAGGTATGCCTGTTAGGGATGTCTTTCCCCATCCTAAGTGAAATAACCTTATGCAAGTGTAAACCAAGCCTGGATGATTTCTCCTCACTGAAACAGTCTGGTCCTACACTGTAAACTGCTTCAGTGACCAGAATTGGATGATTCTGTAGCAGGCCAGAAGACCTCACAGTTGTTACTAATAAGGTTGATTTAAGCCGTGAAGCGTGAAATTTAGTCTCTTTTTTAGCATTCACTTTTATTTTTCCTTCTGTTCTTTTTATTCCAATAAATTATTTTGAATTTTGCTGAGTTTTTTCTCCTCTAATGTTCTTCGACAATACTTTCCTCAGTCTGATTACATATTAAGGGGGCAGGGAGCACATTTTTAAATGGGCATTGACATTTGCCGCTATTTTTATTACTTGTTTGTTTGGTTGTTGTTTTTGTTGCTGCCAATATAATGAGCTTCCATTCTGCCCATCTTTGTCTCCGGAATGTTTTTTTTAGTATATTTTTGTAACATACCTTCTTCGTTTGCTGCTGAGGATAAACAGTCCCATTTTTGTCTGTTCTTCTAACCTTTCCTTGCCTTTTTCTGAGTCCCCCTACTCTCACAATACCCCTCAAGAAACAAGCTGCCCTGAGCACGTGTGGTGCACTAGGTTTGTGTTCCTAACCTGTGACCCACAGGCGCGATCTGAATTCCAGAACACATTATTTTGGCTGAAGTCTGCTCCTGGTTCTCCCATCCCAAGGGCGCTTCTGCTGCTCAGTGATCCCAGAGCAGGCGTCCTGCATTACGTGAGAAGAAATGTGAATGCTCATCATACAACAGAGTGGGCTTTGTGTGTTGGTGTGGCTGGTGTCGCTGGTGTCGAGGGCACTGTCCTTGTCTGTCCCACAGTAGACACGTGAAAATTGCGTGGCAGGGGATGGGTTGTATTGTACAGGCACCAGCTACAGAGGCTACGTGACCCAGCATGGATGCAGGGTGGGGGTGCGTACGCAAGGTTACTCCATCCATTTGTGTAATAACCCGGTGTAGTCTGCATCATTCTCCATCCACGTTATGTGGCATCCCGCAATCTCACCCTTCTGCCTTGCTAGCTCTGTTCAATATTTTCGTTACTGGTTTGGATGATAGGCTGGAGAAAAGGCTTTACTAGGTTTGCAGATAATGCTGAGCTTGAAGGGACTGCAGGAGCATTGGAGGAGAGGATTAGGATTTGAAATGAACTGAAAACCAGAATGCTGGTCAGCAGTGCTGAGTGCAAGGTGTGCTCTTCTTGAGCAAGGAACCACAGCTGCAGCCGTGCAGGGTGCAGTGGGGAGCCAGCACGGCCAGTGTGGGCCTGCTGGAAGGGGAGGAACCCGGGGGCTACAGTGATTGCAAGCTGGCTGGGAGTCAGCAGCGTGATGTTGGGAAAAAAGGCAATTCTCATGCTGGGACGATGAACAGGAGGGTACGACCTGCAAGCAGACGATGCAATCTGCCTGCTCGTACTGGCTCTAACAGGTCGCCTGTTTCTAGTTTTGAGCATTGCACTTCCAAAAAATGGAGAGAATTCAAAAGGTGAAAGGAGCATGGTGTAAAAAGCGTGACTGCTAAGAGAATTTGACCAAACTGGAACTGTCTTTTCTTAAAAAAAAAAAGGGAGAAGGAAATTTAAAAATACTATAAGGCTAAGAGCAAAGGAACAATCTTTTGCTTTTGTCCATGGCACAAAGGTCAAAACATTATTTCCTTTAAAGTGCAGCTATAAATACTGAGGTTAAATGCCAGAAGTTTGTTCCCCACTCTTCAACCATGCTAAGGCTAAAGGAGCATGGGATGGAGGAGACTTTCCTGACAGGTAGGTATCTAAACTCCTCTTCTAAGCAGAAGGTCCTTACTAGTCCTATTCCTCGTTCTGAATTAAGAATTCTTAATTCTTAGTCATAATTCAGAAGGGGGGGAGGGAGATAATCTTCTTGTGGCCCCGCAATGTACATTGTCGTGTTTTCTGTTACACCTGATGTGTCTGATTAGTTCCTAACTGAGTCCAAAAGGATACTGATGCTACAAGAATATACAACTTCTGTGAGATACTGCGGATACTGATGAACATCTTCATAGTTTGCATTTGTGTTTTACTAATACCTGTCATGTGAAGCTTTGTTTTCCTAACAGCTAATTTATTAGCAAGTAAATTGAGGCTTGCATATTAAAAGACCTGCCAAATATCACTTAGGGGCCAGAATAGAGTCTAATAGAATTATAAAGCCTCTTTTATTTTTTTTTTCCAGAAAAGCTACCTTATAATGTCTTTTTAATTATTCTCTAGGATGGAATCTTACAAGATCTATAATGTATTGCAATATCAAAAGAGTTCTATTAATTTACCTGCCATTAAACTCTCTGTGACCCTGCTATGGGGATGCAAGGATTTGTAAGACTCCTAGCTGTTGTTCTAATGTCTGTCGTGTTAAACCATACATTCAAAAGATGTATTAGATGCTCAGCAATCCTGCTATCTCTGATATTTGGACCTCAGAAAAATTGGTTTCAGCCTCTTTTCTATGGAACCAGGCTGTTGTATTCCAAGTGGTGGCACATCTGTGCTTTGACCTCTTTCTTTCTCTGAAGTCATCCTAACAAGCACCTGTCAGTAAAACTGCCCATACGTAAAAGCTGTTGTTTCAGACCTTTGTTTGTGGCTAGTCACTTGTTTCCAACTCGTTGTTAGTCATTTCTATGGTAGAAATTTTATTTTATTTTAGTGCATTTTGAATAGACTACACTGACATTTGAGGTGATTGGGAGTTAGTAAGTACTGTGTACTATGTATAGCAGCGTGTGTGGCACAGTGAGGCTCCATTGACTTTACTGGGAAATTACAACTTCCTAAACAGCAGAAGCTTGGTGAAAATTTGAGTGACCTTTGTGACAATGACTCTGCTGAGAATTATCATAGCCTGCATGTGACCTGTATGGCCACTGCAGCTGAACACGACTGCAAACGGTTTAGCTTAATTGTAACCTGATTTCCTCAAATATGTCCTACATAGAAGATTTAAATTATGTTACTAAATGGAAATCCTTCTGTTAAGAATATTTGAAAGAAGATTGGCACACACACACTTAAAAGACCTTTTGGGGAGCCTGAGGTTTTGGGTTTTATTTTTTAAAAGCTATTAAACTGATCTACTAGTAAAAATTCATTTCTATTTTAAACATAACTGCTTTTAAGTGGGAAGCCCACAGTGTCTTTTAGCATGTGAAACAAACAGTTTGATCGCCTACTTGAGTTCTATTTTGCACAAAAATGTACCTTTGGAATCATATCCCTGTGCTTTTGGTTTCGTAGAGTAGAAGAGCTGCTCAGAAGTGACTGTAACAGGAGTTTGTGTTGACAGGAAGCTGGTCTTCCTGTGAGTCACTCTGAAAGGGGTTTTCCATGAATGAAATGACTGAATCTTACTTATTCTTTGTGAGTCTATGTAACGCACATGAAGAAACCAGATACAACATTTGCAGTGCAAGATCTATCCAAATTCATCTATGCCTTTTAATGGGATATGGCAAGTACTTAATTCGTCCCAGTGAACTGTGTCCATTTGCTAACAGAGTTGCTTTCACCTCTAGGAGCACTAGCATGTGCAAATCAGAAATCTCATTTAGAAAGGTGCATTTCAAGAGAAAATAGCACTTGGACAGTGAGAGGTCCGAATGCTGCAGATGTATGAAACAGAGAATGTAACCAAGGTGAGAATAGGGCGTGATGAAAAGACTTGCATGAGTATCACATCGGATCTGCATTAACTTGGCGTTCCTTTGTGCTTTGAGATTGCTGGATGAAAAAATTCATGTATTTACAAATAATTTTTCAGCGTATTTGTACATGAAGAATAGTGAAAGCAACATCATGATTCAGGTGATGCTTCCACCTGTGCTTCACTCTTTCTAAAAAGAAGTTATTATGTGGAGAGAATAGTTGACTCCTGCACATGGAAAGACAATTGGAAGAGAGTAAGAAGTGGAAAACTGTCTGCGTACTTCCACCTCGCTGGGGAACATGAAGCAGAAGAAGAAAGGCATGTGGGGTCCCGAGGATTCAAAATGGTGATACTACAAGAAATTTCTGTTCTACATCTAGGCACAATAAAAAGAGAAGCTGGTAAGACATTTAGCTGACTTTGTGGCTGCTGCCAGACTTCTGAACGATTCTGAAAACATTCTTAAAAAAAAAAGTTCAGTACTTCCACCCTCATTTTAAAGACAGAGAGAACAGGAGAAATGACCATGTTAAATAAAAAAAAAAGTTGTGATATCTGTCTTGCTTTTTTAAAAAAAACCACCACCCACACATGTGAATGGTTTTGGAGTCTGCCTGCGTTTGTTCTGAGTTTGAACATGTTTGTTACAGTGGGATTCCTGTTCTCGACCATTGCTTCTACAGCGACACAAGGACTTTGCAACTGTGCTCTCTGCTTGCATTTTATATTAACAGCTTTGAATTACTGCTATGTAAATGCTGGCTTAAACCAATTAAGAAACCCAAAGAAAGTGTTCAGACCTTGGTTGTCTCCTCTTGAGCACTTGACAGTAAACGGAACAGACAGCATGTCCGAGAGCAGGGCACCCAGGACAGTTGCTGTTTAACCTCCTTGGGGCAGCCGGGGAGGAGGGAGGACGCAGCCCCTGCTGCAGCGCGGGCTCAGGATCTGCCTGCCAGATGGGAGCTGCCTGCAAGGCCCAGCTGGAAAGCTTTTGGAGCAGTTGAGGAAAATCTGTGACTTTTTTTCCCCTCCCATTCCCTCTCCGCCGTGTTTATTCTACATGCTGGCAGTTGCTGCTTGAATCTGTGGCTTGACTCGTTGCACGTGCCTTGCCACTGGACTCCCCTCTCCCTTCCCTGCAGGCTGAGTGACCTTTTTTTCAATCTTGTCTGTGTTTAATACTGGTATCGGGAAGGTGCCTGCTGCAATGCAGTCCCCTTCTCTTTTGGAATTGTTGTGCAGGGAGCATCATGATGAGAAACAGCAATGTGTAAACACTGTGTTTTCTGCTATTTCTTCTTGGCCAGACGCAGCAGTTCCTTCGGTCCTCGGTACTTGCACAGTTCACATGGTGACTTGTAGAGAGTTATACATGCCTCATATTTCTGTGGGTGGACAGACCTTCCTCTTCCAGGGAAAGAAGTAATCCTGAATGACACACATACTTACTACTACACCTTCATCCTGAATCATTTTAAAAAGATGAGGATGTAAGTAAGTAAGATGAAAACTCAGATTTGATCATTAAGATTCCATTCCAAACCTACAGTCACCATTGGGGTCTCATGAAGCACCACCGATCTATATGAATTCTTCATATATTTATGTCTGTGGTCTTTTAGGCCAGAAACAAACCCCTTGTGTGTTCTAGTTTACATATGAACTTTTCAGTATTATTGCGCTGTGATGAATGTTCTTTTTAAGCAGATATCTGAGTGATTACTTAACAGATTCTACAGCACTGCATTTTTAAGAGGCTAAGGGGAGATGCCTTCTGAGTTAGATACTGTTGAACTCAGTCTGTGAAGTCAACTGCGGGGAATCCAGATTTCACTTGAGCCCCAGCTATTTGGCATTAAATTATGAAGGTATTTTAAAGTGAAACTGGGAAAGTTGTGCAACTCCACAGGGAGCAGAACCTAGAACAAACTCCAGGTTTAAATTTTCTGTTTTTCTGCAATTTAGTGATTTGTTTGTTCTATATCCATGACTACGTAGCTGTTAGAAGCAGACTTTTTTCATCAAATGTGGCTCATATGAAATACTTGCAGTCGTCACAGTAATTCCTAGTTCGTTAGTCTCCTGTGCTGTGGATACCAATTGTCTGGCATGGCCGTCTTGCTTTCTAATGCTGCCTCACCAGCATGCCTCGCCCTGTGCTTGGGGGAATCTTTTCAGTGCAAGACAGTGATTTGTCTTAGCTACGGAACAATGAAGCCAGAGAACCAAGACTTGTTATTTTGGAATTCTGAAACATGATGGATCATCAAACTCATTTCATAGGGCCAGAGGATGACCCTTTCGGAATAATGAATCCAATTCACTGCTGATGCAGGTCATTCACCCAAATTCCTATCCGTAAGGTTTTGTTTTGGAGGATGTAAAAATCCCTCCATAGAGTTACGCCCATCACCCGTGTGTGTTCAGTGCTTTTGCAGTTTGCCTTGGTAGCAAGGCAACTTGTGATGTGTTATGTGTGTTTCAGTCGATGTATGTGTGACACGGTTTCCAGGGGACCGACTTTCCCGTGTTCTGGTGAAGACTGCAGTGAAAAACCACCTGCAGTGTTACGCTATGGTATGTCGGCTGTGGCTCCCGAATGGGAATGAAATGTGTTGTTCAATCAGTTGTGCATTATTTTGTGGGGTAAGTCAGTATGAGGAAGTGAACTTTGGACAGGCGCCAGGCTTCCCAAATTTGCAGCTTTCCTTGCCCAGCAATCCCCTAGTGCTTTCACGTCGTAGGAGAGTATGGAGGCGTCAGTCACTATTTCTTCTGACCTGGTTCTTCTTTTTAACCTGGATACTCCATGAACTGGAGCTGTTTTGGATGAGAAGTGACAGTTGAGGGAACATGGAGCAACAACTCTTCCCCCATGTTCAAACCTGAACTGCACTTACACAGCAAGCCATTTGTGGCTTAGTGGTATTTAATTTTGTGCAGAATATGTTAGAGCAAAAATCTTGCAGCGTTGATGCAGAGTTTTTATAGCATTTTTAAAACATTTGCCATTGAAGGGCTGCAGTGTTTTGCATGCTGTTCTTCTATGGCCTGGCTCAAGTTTGCTGGTTATGAAACGGGTGACATTGCTGGGTGATTTTCTCAGGAAATAGTGCTCCCTCTGCTCTGGCCCGGGTCTGTGCGCACACAGCATATTCTCTGTTAGGCTGCAGCAGGCTCTGCTGCTGGTGTCAGCTCAATTTCCTCCTCTTAAGTGCATGCCAAGGGCTAGATGCCAAAAGCTGGCAATGAAACGGCTCTGGGAAGAACCTAGACCAGGAGCGAAAGGGGACGTGGGAAGGATGCCAAGGCTTACAGAAACAAGAGACAGCAACTGCCAGGATGGTGACTGAGAAAGGACCGCATCTCCCAGCACTGATTTTCTTAATCCAGTAGAAGTGAAAGGAGCTGTTAATGCTAGAGACAACTTTCAGTCTTTTTCTGTAAATATTTCTGGGCTATCTGCATATCTGCCTGGGGAAAAAACTAACCAAAATCCCAGGCAGAACCTCTGTGAAAACACCCTGTTCCACTTTTCAGTGAAAAGAGAATGAGAAGATGAGCAAATATTAGATGAGAGGGTTGGTGGTACAGTTCCGTGACTATAGAAGGGGGCTGCTTACGTGGTCATGAGGATGCTGTGACATCCCCTGTAGCTGTGGTCATGCTGCCCGGGAACAGGAGGCTTGAAACTTGTTTGTAAAGAAAGAAGGGGGTTGAATAGGTCCTTCAGCCTGTGACATGAAAAGAGCTATATAAGTAGCTCTTTTTGAGTTATTTGAGAGAGAGAGAGAGAGTCAGTGAGTGTGAGAGAGGATGGGAAAAATAATATCCTGAGTGCAGGTAAATCAGCATCTTGTGACAAGAACGAAGTGTGGGCTTATATGTACGACTTGGTTGACATTTGATGTGTCATACAGAAAGTCAGACTGCAAGCATTAGAAAATCACGAGTTAGACCTTGAAAACCGTGATGCTTCCCTTAGAATAACGAAATTACAATTAAAACAACAGCAGCTCAGGATATTGCTCGTCTTTAACATTCAAGCCTTTACTATGCTCTTGGATTATATTTTTCAGGATTTATCTCTGCAGCGTTGAGGCAGGGGAACTTAATTACAAACTGAAAGGAAAGATTAATTTGTTATCACTGACTGCCAAGGTCCGTCTCTGGCCGAGGCTCCGCATTAGCCGCTGGTGAGGCCGCTGTGGAAGGCAGACTGGCCTGGCCTTGTAGCTAGGTGCAAATAAACCAGTGTACATCCCTTGTTCGATGCTTGCTCCCGTGCAGTGACTCGGTCGGCGAGCGCGCGCCAGGTGCCGTTTGCCCCGGGCAGCCCGCGGCGGGTGGTGTGGACTGAGGAGCAGTTGTGGTCTGGGACCAGTTTTGGGCTCTGCTGGCGACATGCTGTGTGATTTCTAGCGAGTTTTGTGCCTTTGTTTCCTCTCACCTCATCCTGTCTGTTCTGATTTTCATTTCATCAGGACAGGAATATCAGGATTATCTCTTTCTCAAGAGCTAAATGCCTCTTTGAAGTATTCTAAATTAAAAAAAGAAAGAGCTCTTCTCTCTTCACTCCAGCCTTTATTTTAAATTAAAGTCTCCCCCAAAATGTTGCCTGTCATACAAATGATAATACTGGCCTTGAATCCCTGTGAGCAAGCAGGCTGTATTGTCGTTTGTATTACTGTTGAGGTTGCCAGTGAGATCTGACAGCAGCATTTTGCACCGATTCTGGGCATACGGACAGCTGGCAGAGCACTGGTGAGTTCCTGTTTTACACATGTGTTTTACTCCACTCCTCAAATTTTGGAGCTGTTGCATCCCGTGCACATCCCTGAAATGCCAGCGCTTTGGAACGGTTGCCCCATAACGCAGGGTTATGTCCTCACCAAAGAGAGATGTGTTTTTACAGTGAGAGCTAACTGGGTATCACAGCTCTGCAGTGCTGTGAAATTCCATTGCAACAGGGCATATAAACCTGATGCAGGTAGTCAAGGTCACTGCCGCATTTTCTAGTAGTGAAATGAATTAAAAAAGCCCATCTGGCTGTTTGAGAAGTTGAAACCCCAAATATGTAGGCTGTGTCTCCACTTTGCCTTTGGAGATAGCTAACTCAAGCTTTTGCTCTTGGTTTTCAGAGAGGTCAGTGCCTTGATTTCTGGGCTGTGGTTTTGGAGAGCCCTCAGTAAACGGAAGTTTTCCTTTCTGGAGCAGCGTAGTCCTGGGAGGTCTTCTGTGCCTTGGGATCACTGCCACCGGCATACATACCCTGTTACTTTCCATTTCAGAGGTTCTTTAACTTGGGTGAATGAAAAAAATCGCAGCACATTTTTGGTAGGTTTAGTCCCGAGCCAGAGCGGCACGGTGAGCTGGGTCGCTGCGCTGCCGGTGGTGCCAGCTGGAGGAAGAGGATGGAGAGGAGGGGTGAGGAGGCAGCAGGGCAGCGCGGCCTCTCAGCAGTGGTGTGACCGCGGGTTGCTTAAGCCTGGCATGAAGCCTGGCATGAAGCTGACGGTCTGCTGGCTCCAGCAGCTCAGCCCCGTGCAGGGGTTTGCTCAGGTGGATCTCTGGTCAAGTAACAGCACCTTTGTTTTGCCAGGGGAATAATTAAGGCGTTCTGAATCCTCGTGCTCCTGCACCCTGCTGTTTAATCGCGGCAGGTCTGGCTCAGCTTTTCATTCCTCTAGGGCTGCCTCTCTGAGCATCGTTCTCCTTGCTTTGGGAGGGTGGTCTTTTTCCTTAAGACTGAAAAACACAGATATTAAAAGTCCACAGTATTTTTTTTTAATTTTATAATATTGTTTAATCAGTAGCTTTTCTTAGACCATGTACTTTTAATTATCTTGTGACAAAGTATCTTTTGTCCTCTTTTCCTCCTCGAGGCATTTGCATCTAAGTACATTTAAGCATCTATGAATCTGTATACATTTAAATAATAGCTAACGGATATGTCACTGTAACTATAAACCAGATTTTTCTTACTGCAGTGATTAGGGGGAGGGTAGGAAAAGGAAATATATCATAATGATTGGCACATGAGAAACTAGTGCCAAATCAGTGCCAACACAAATTAGTGCAGCTTTTTCTCTGGAAAGCAATCGTGGCTATACTTAGAACATGCCGGGACATTCCAGATCTTGTCTAAAAGGAGGGATTCGCATGCACCTCATCGAGTGGCAACACAAGAGGAACTGGCCCAGTCTGGGCAGCGGAGGTGTGATGCACAGCTCTGCTGGGGCAAACCCACAGTGCGCTTCAGAGGGCTACTGGAACAGACCTCTGGCGACAAACAAGCTGTTTCTCTGCCCACCTTCATGTTTCATAGAGCTGCAAAAGCAGCACAGTCAGTCAACACATGGTGAGTTTAAAAAAAGGGAAAGGAGAAACCAAACATCAGGGTGTAACCGAACAACAGCCGGGCTGCTATTTTTGTCAGAACTCTTCGAGCCTTCCTGACACAGTCCCACACAGTTGCTGCAGCTCTAGCGAACACAGCGCTCCGTCTTTGCACAGCGCAGCTCTCCAACCAGAAGAACCTGCTCATATACAACTGGGTTTATTGCTATTGTTGAAAATCCCTGCTCTCCAGGGTCCCCCTGTTGGGAAAGCTTCCCCAGCTTATCAATAGCATATCTATCGTGTGACACTTGTCTTTACTCTGAAGCTCTGCCAGCCACTGCTAGGCAGCGTCTCATTACACAGTAAATCTGCTTTTAACTGCATTGGAACAAAAGCCTAATGTAGTGTGCAAAATAGAAAGAGGGAGACAAAAGTGATAAAAATCAAATTAGATTCACTATGCACACAAATTTTCAAACCCAAAGCACAGTGATGCTGGGAATAGAGGGAAGAAAACAGAGCTTTAAAAGCAAGGCATAAAAGCAGGTTGCTGTCCTTGCTTCACTTCTGGAGTCACTTTGCATTCCGCAGGCACAACCAGGGGAGACCACGGTCAGGGCTTAGGCAGATGTGCCCGCAGCTAATTACTGTGGCGGTTTAAATACTCCCTTTCTTCACTAGCGGGCTGTGCCATTCCCACGGCAGAAGCAGCGTCCCTGTGGCAGGGAGCGGAGTGGGGTCTGCGAGCCCTTACCCTGTGCTAGTGCAGAGCCCCATAGCTTAGCCTGAGCGGCAGCGTGCGTGAAGGTGCCAGGATTTTCAGTGACCTGCCAGGAGCACTGCTGTCCTCACAGCTGAGATAGGGTCCAGTGACCCTCGTCGGAGGGTGGTAGCACATGGCTTGGGCATGGTGACACCTTATTGCTGTGGACCTTCTGCAGACCCAGGAAGGGTGCTTGGCCAGTTCCAGGCGTGCTGATATAGCATATATTAGCAAAGTGCTTATGTTGCTTCAGCTGTTCCAGGGAAGTTTGATTTATGCTGCTACAGTAAATAGCCTTTCTTCTCGATGGGAAGGTACGTCTCTATCAGCATGACTCCATTGGGTTCAGGTTTTCCATCGGCTGGGCTGTGCCTCCAGGACACAGGGGCAGAGCTAGCTGGCAGTAAGAGTGTAGATTAACCCTGGCTCTGCTTAAAGAGGGAGGATCAGCTGCTCTAGCCCCAAAGCAGCAGCTTTATTAGGACCACGGAAAAAACCCAGTGCTTTCTCAGGCCCCAGTGCTTGTGGTGCAGCTTTGCTGTAGCACCTCGGCAGTGCTGCTTGCAGCAGAGGCTGTGACTTGCATTAGGGAGGCACGCCAGCAATACCTGCGGTCAGTTGTACATGCTGGAAGGGAGCCTGGCTTTTCTTCAGCCAGAGCCAATACTTCTGGGCTGTAGGAGTGTATTCTCAAAGGCCCTCCTCCAAATACATCTGAAACTGACCCAAAGCCAACTGAAATCCATGGGAGATGATCTATTGACTTCAGTGGCTTTTGATCCAGACTCCAGTGCTGCCCTAAATGCGCTTGTCTTTGTAGTCCCACCCCGCTGCGGTTCCTGCGAAAGCACGGAGTACACAGCCGGGTGCTGGCTGCAGGTCCAGGCTCTCCCTGCACTTTCATCCACTCCTCCTCCCACGCGCATCCTCGAGTATTTTCCAATCGGGTTTTTCAGCTGCTGACCCAGCAGCAGGGAGCTGGATGGGAAACAGCCAGGCTCTCCCAGGACTCGCACAGATTTGGGTTTGGGATGATCGATCGACAGCTGCTGTTGATCAAGTGATATAATTAATATTGTCCAACCTTTGCTGGTAGTCATGTTTCCTTCACTAGTGCTGGGGGGAGTTTCACCCTCCTTGCAGCTTGTTTTTGAAAGCAGCTGCCTCACCTGGTCAGAGCAGCAACTTTAATTTTGTTTAATTGTGAAGAAAACCTGTGTTCAGGCAACACTGAGGAGGGGAGGGCGGAGGGAAAACCACTGGGGACTGCACCGTCCTGTGGGCATCGGATTATGCCCAGCCGTGCTCCAGGCTTGGCATGGATGCAGTTGCTGCCGCAGAGGCATTTCCTTGCTGGGGGGAAGCACTCAGTAGCTGTTACCTGTGAATGCTGTTTATCGTGAAAAAAGGGGGAGCGCTAAGAAGTTTGCAGCTTGGTGTAGTGCTCAGAAAATATGCCCGGTCTGCTCAATTTCATGTTCCCCCCTTGCAGATTCGTCAGGCTGGCCGACCGTCACAGCTCCCAGTTGCACCTTTGGGATGTGAAGGTGCCGACGTGTTAATGTCGGTCTGGTTTTGCTCCAGGGATGGAGTCACAGCCAAGTGGAAGGATTTGCAAAATGTGTTTAATGGGCCCTGTGTGGGAGTTCATAGTGAAATGCACAGTGAAGGCTCCAGTACACCCCTGGTTCCCTACGTGGGTGTGCTTCCCCATGCGGCTGGCTGGTATATGCCTGCCTGTGCCGTGGCTGCACACTGGCAGGGATCGGGGCCGTTCCGCGTTCACCCTCTGCATGGGGCCTGTGGTGACAGGTTTGGAGCAGGTAGCAGGAGCAGTTACTTTCTGCTTTACCTCTGCCTCTCTTCTCTTCTTCTTTCTTGCATTACTGCTGTCATCCTTTTCCTTCAGTAGTTCTTTTCTTTTCTCTTTTCTTTTCTTTTCTTTTCTCTTCTCTTCTCTTCTCTTCTCTTCTCTTCTCTTCTCTTCTCTTCTCTTCTCTTCTCTTCTCTTCTCTTTTCTTCTCTTTCTCTTTCTCTTTTCTTCTCTTCTCTTTTCTTCTCTTCTCTTTCTCTTTTCTTCTCTTCTCTTTCTCTTTTCTTCTCTTCTCTTTCTCTTCTCTTTCTCTTCTCTTTCTCTTCTCTTTCTCTTCTCTTTTCTTTCTCTTTTCTTTCTCTTTTCTTTCTCTTTTCTTTCTCTTTTCTTTCTCTTTTCTTTCTCTTCTCTCTTCTCTTCTTTCCTCTTTTTCTTATCCATATTAAGCCAATTCATTGCAACGGGGTTAATTGTGGGACCTCACTGTATAATAACAATAATAATTACCAGTGGTCTCCTTTTTTTACTATGTAAAAGTGCAAAAGCACATGCACTGTTATATGCCTTGTACCAAGGGTTGGCTTTACCTTACAAAGCAAGTCTGGGTGTAATTTGGGCTTTAGCAGAAGGGAATGTCCGAGGAAACAAAAACTGCTAGAAACAGTGTGTTGCAGTGGTGCAGACTGAACAGTTTTGTGTCTGCCTTTGCAACAAAACCCCAGCGAGCCAGCCCTTGAATGTGCAGGCCATTTCCCTCTTCACACTGGCCCTTCAGCTCATATAGCTGTGATTATCCTAAGCTACTTTGCATTCAACTGAGTTGGTGGAGAAAATCAGAAAATCCCTACCTGTTAAATTAATTCTGAAGCCAAGAACTTGGGAAGCAACTTGTAATTGGAAGTGTGAGTGTTTTCTTGTATGTGCCCGGTGGCAGATAATCCATGGGACAAAACAGTCATGAATAATGCACTGAACCCATTTCTCTGTGCCTAGCCTGAGTTACTAAAAACGCTCACTCCTCCAGGTGGGCTGCTACTACACGACTGAGACCTCAGATATTATAATCAAACCTTTCCGTCTCTTGGAGCTGCTGTGGTGCATGGGCCGGGTTATCGGGTCTCTGTGCCGCCGCTGTGTGTGTCAGCGTGAAGGGCGTCCATGACCGCTGCGGCTGCTCAGCCCCTATGCACCCACCTCGACTAAGGCACCGACTAAGCGAAGCATGGGGCAGCGGAGAAGTGAGCCTCTACTGTGCGGAGCCACACGTGTTACCTGTGACTGAGGACTTTTGACTGGGCAGTACGAGGAGCCTTAATTTGCTCCAAGCTGTGAAAAGAATATTGCTCTGATCGCTGAGCTTGAGTGTATCTATGCTGCAGAGGGGCACAGACGGGCTACCTCGGACACGATTCGCCTGACTGCAGCAGCAGAGACATCAGCGCAGGCTGTAAAACCTGCCCGGGACTGAGCCAGACTTACTAGGGACGGGGAGGAAAGCTGTGGTTGTACCCTGTTAGCATGGCTGGTGGGCGATGGGGAGGCTCTTGCGCAGTCCCGCCTCGGGTGCCTTCCAGCTGCGTCCAGCTTGGTGCGCTGGCCCCGCTCAGGGCCAAGCTGCTCTTTGCACACCGGTAGCTTAGTGCTGCATCGCGAATTGTTGTGTGTAACAGCAGAGCAGTCGTGTCCTTTGCTGTTTGGCACAACTTGCTTCCAAGCCTCTGGGACACCTGAAGGTTTCCCAGTTTGCTGTTGCTCCTGGGTTCTGCTAACATTGAGTCTTCTGCAGAAACTCTACTTGCAGGAACACATCTAGCAGCATGGCGCAGGGTTGTGCACAAAGAAAAGAAATGAGTGAATGCTGAAAGGACGAACGCTTGTGTTTTGTTGCCTCAGTGTGCAACTGGCAGAGTGTTTTAAATGGTGGCACTCGGTAAAGATGTTTCCCTGATTGAAGACAGGAGGAGAAGCCATTGCTCCCTTGGGAAGCAGCCAGAAGAGCCCCTTGCAGGACAGGGGGTTTGGCCCGCCCTGGCAGGGAGCGGGCAGAGGCTCCTGGAGGGGGTGCGGGATGCGGGATGGAGGGTGGGGGATGGAGGGTGGAGGATGCAGGACGGGGGATGTGGGATGCGGGATGTGGGACGGGGCTGTGGGACGTTCAGCAGCCTGGCCCAGCCCAGCTCACCGCTCCCTGCCGGGGCTGCAGCGAGCGCCTGTGCCGGCCCCAGGCTGGGGCACCCGAAGCCCCTGTGCCGGCAGCCTCTGCCTGCCTCCTCCTGGTTAGGGTTCATTGCCGTGCAGCGGCTCTGCATCGCTTTGGCAGCCTCAGCGCTGGTTTAGAGAGCGGTTTGAGCGGGACGGTGTTTGGCCCTCGGAGGCAGTGGAGAAGATGCCGTGGAGGCAGGAGCGGACCTGGGAGATGATGTGCGGGCAGTTCGGGTAGGGCTCAGGCAGAGGAGAGGTGAGAGCGGTATGTGAACCTTCTGTGATTAGTTGTGCCAATGCAAGTGTGTTTACCCAACCCGTTACGGTGTTTAGGTGGACAACAACATTGAAATCTCTCATTTTGATCTCTTTCTTCTCTTTGCTGCACTTCTTTTTCCCATGTTTTCCCCTTTATCAGTGCTTTTCACTGTCCTAAGCAGCACCGAAACTGTAACAAGAACATGGTCTCCTCTGTTTTAAGAGATGAAATTATTGTAATAATAATTAAACAGGTGAGCAAGATCCTCTGTGATCATTCTTTCTCAAAAGAAAAAAAAGCACTGACCGCTTTCCTTCCCCTCCCTGTGCAGGTTTGGAGAGCTGTACGGCTGAGCCACGAAGGAGAGGAAGGGCTTCCTCCTCAGGCGTGTGTTACTGAGAAGGGGTGCTTAAAAAAAAACCCAAAACTTTCCACTCTGTTTCAGGAAATGACACTGTCGTGCTGGAATTTACAATGAAGTCGTGAATGTGGCTGGAGTCCGGGGCTTCTCCACGAGAAGGCCCCTTTGGCCAGCTGTATTCAGCTCTAATGAGAGGGCTAAATTCTTCCTGAAAGGCGTGTTTTCCATTTGGCCCCTCTTCCTTCATCAATCGCTGTCACTTTAGACAGAAGGCCCCGCATGCAGCTTCCCTTCAGCTTGTGTGCCGCTCCGGTGCCGCGCTCCGCAGAGGACAGGCTGGCCTACTAAAATGCATCTCTGAGCCCCCCGAACAATAGCGCTTTGTGTGAGCAGCACAGTGCAGTCTCAGTTTCCCAGGCTTTTCCTTTTCTCCTCTCCCCTCTCCTGCTGGAAGCCCCCGGCGATGCGGGAGCGGGCAGAGGCTGCCGCCACCGGCTGCCGAACAAAGAGCGAGGGGCTCAGGAGTCCCTGCGCTGCGTGGTGTTCCCGCCTCGCCAGACCGGGGTCCAACTGCAGGCGCTTGCAGATAATTTGCCTCAAGTACAACAGACCTGAGTAATTGCAGCAAGAAATGCAAACCAGGGTGCAAGCAGGGCTCCAGCCATCGCTCGAACAACTTCACAGGCAGGCGGGGTGCTGTGTCCCTGGGGAGAGAGGATGAAGGCAGTCGGGGCTCGCTTCGGTGAGGGCAGCGTGCCGTGGCACGCTTATGGTCTGCTCCCGTGAGCCACAGCGTGCTGGGTGCCCCTGCAGCCTGGCCGCTTGCTGCGAGAGGCCTCCGTGGCTGCAGGTGTCCCTGCTCTCCTGGTACCAGGATTTGCTACTCCGCAGCACTGTTCGGGACAGATAAAGATGCTGGATGAGGAGCAACAGGGTGAAATTAAAAAAAAAATAAAATTAAAAACAAGGGGCTGAATCTCTGCAGCAAGTCCATGGTGCTCATTAATACAAGCAGGACAGCAGTGATATCTAGCCTGCACAAAAGCTTTGCATCAACAGCCATGAGAGTACCCCCCAGAAGAAAGCAGGAATGCTAACTCCATTTACAGACAAGGAAACAGGAGTATGCCCAAGACCTTGGTGTGCCAGATCAGACCCCATTTCTGGCCCAGCAGGGCCCATGCCCACCCACACGCTCCTCCTGCCTCGTGCCCCTCACTGCTGCCGAACGACAGAGACTGCTGTTGGGAACGCCTGGCCCCGGCTGTGAAGGGGGAAGGTTTATCAGCCCTTCTTTCTGTGCATTGTTGGCAAATAAAATCAAGCATCACGTAAGGTGGATGTGATGCGCAGTGACTCTGTTTCGTTGCAGCGATGTTCGGGGGCCACCAAGCCAAGGCTGGGAGGGCGCTGGTCCCGCTGGGCTGGCGCGCCCCGTCCCCAGGCAAAGCCCCTGTGCGGCTGCCCTCCGACCGTGACCGAAGCAGGTCCAGGCTTCGTCCGTCCTGCACTTAGGAGTTCTGGATCCCAAAGTGCCTAAAAATGCGATTAGTGAGTTTCATGTTGCAGATGGAGAAATGGAGGTCACGTGTGACTAAATTAATTGCAAACAATAAACAGCAGTGACCCAAATGTCAGAAAGCAAGTCAGCGCCCGACAGCCACTGACACGCTGGGGCGTTTCTTTGGCTTCAGCTGGACCTGAGGCACGTGGCTCTGGAAGGTTTGCCTTGTGGAACGAGCCCCGAAGCTGCGGTGGTCTTTAGCCCAGAAGCTGCTGTGGTCTGCTGCCCCATGCCCTGTCCTCATGAGCGACTGTGCCGTCTGCATCATCTGGACAGAAAGTGGTAGGAAAAGCTGTTTCTTATTTATAGGATGCGTAGTCACAAGCAGTCCTAATCTGCAAGGTGCAGAGCCACTGGTGATGTAAATGGATGGAGGAATAGCTGCCTCTCGCATGTGATAAAAATGGGTTCAATCCTACAAAAGAAAATTGCCATCGTATGACCTACAGAAAGGAGCTGAAAACACAGTTCTTTGTGTGATAGGCTTAATATCTGCAGGATCTGGCCTTGCATCTCTAGTCATTGATACTGCTGGGTGTGATTGATTGTTCATAAACAGTAATTCAGGGATGATAAAAAGACATTGTTGAGAGAGCAGCAAGCTCCTCCTCTAGTGCAAGTTCTTTTTTTGGTCTGTTGCTACAGCAACTCTCTACTAAGAACAAAGATGACAGCAAGATATTAAATTTTGCAGCAACTCAATTGACTCTTGATTTGCCTTCTTTTTTGCCTTCAGTAACTGAATCCTACTCCACTAATTGTGTTAGATTTCAGATAGAAATCATGCCTTCCTGTGACAAGAATTCCTGCGTTGCTTTTTCCTCCTTCCCCTTAGAAACCAATTAAATCAAATTAACTTATTTAAATCCAGTGGGTGATTATAAACACTAGATTTCTTGGCTTTATTTCTTTTGCATGTGGACATTATGTATTTTAAGCCACAACTCATATTCTGTACCAAAATCTCCAAAGCCTTAATATTCTTTAAAAAGAAACAAACAGTTCTTGGCAAGTTCCATTTTGGCAAAGTTCAGTTTATGCCAATGGCGTAGATCAGAAATGTATAATCTAAATTACTGTAACAGAGGTCATCTGAATTTATGAATGTTAAAATTGTTTTTAAAGCAATACTGCATTTCAGTTCCTTTTCCCCCACCCCACAGTCTGTATTTCTTGTCGGGCAGGCCGTGAGAAGGCCACTGAATCTGCATCTCTGGGTTCACTTCTGCACATGCAAAATCACCACGTTATGGTAGAACACAAGTTGACAAATGACCCACATACTCTCTGGCAGAACTGTCATCTTCAGAGCCCCAGCCCTTCGCTGTCGGAGGTCCAGAACTTCTGCATGGAGACAGTTACAGCTGAACCTTTGGAGCAAGCGTTCTGTCACTCTGTGTTCGACTGTCATCGGCGCGTGCCACGCGCGGAGGGCACTGCTCCGGACAGGGTTAACGGTGCTCATCACTGTGACGCACGGGTGCAAGGGGAAGAAGGGCCAGTGAAGTTGGTCTTCGATGACACAAAAAGTGCACCGCTACTAAAACTCTGATGGAGTCCTGGGAGCGGGTAACCAGAGGAGAACAGCACCATCCCGTACGAGCAAAGCATAGGTCAAATTACATCCAAACCACAAATTCAGCTGCGTCAAATTATACAGGTTTGCGCGGAAGCCTTGAAGCCCATGGGAAGCCAGGCTGGCAGGAGGCATAGCTGTGCCCCACGCGGTGGAAGCTGCCTTTGCCCCGCAGGCAGGCGAGGAGACGGCGCCAGTGCGGGACCGCGCTGCGTGGCGGAGCTGCTTCTCCTGGGAGCGCCGGGCAGGGGAATCCTCACCGGTGGGGAGGGAGAGAATGGGGGAGAATGGAGACAGAGAGGAACAACGGCATACAGGGAAAGGGGGTTGGCTGTCGCACATGAAACAGAACATATTTAGCTCTACTCTTAATTAGTGGGAGTATAAATAACAGCATAGCTCTGGCAGCTTCAGATTCAGCATGGTGTGTACAGGAGGGACTGGCCCAAGCAGAAGTCTGGGCCCTCGTGGTTTTAGTACAAGATTAAATCTAAGGAAGTAGAGCAACAGAGTCAACCAGAAACAAGGTTCCTGTCGCTTTTCCCTGAAAGCTGTTGTGCAAAAGCACTTATTTGTGGGCTTAAGTAGTACAGGGCAAAGGACTCCAACCTGTTCGATGGATGGGACTTAAACAGACACTTGGATTTCGAATGCACACCTTGGATATTAACATGCAAATGGCAGCGTTGTGCAGGTGATGTCCTTCCTAAAGAGCCTGGGACAACAGAGCCTCCCACCTTTTGCAGGGACAGCTGTGAATACTCCTCTCTGAGAGGAAGGATGCGGGCCGGTTTGGAGGGTCCCGTGCTGAAGAAGCGTGTCTTCAAGCCACCCTTCACCACCGCCTGAGTCCCTGCGCTCCACGCCGTCGGAGCGGGCACAGGGTGCCCTTTCCCTGGAGCAGTGGCTGCGCAGAATCTGCAGGTCGCAGCAGAGAAATGAAAGTACAGCTCTGACCGCATGATCTGGGTAATCTCCCCGAGGAAATAAGAGGTAACAGATCTTTAGCAGGAAACTGTTAGCAAGAGACCTTTCACAACTGCTTAAGCAACGTGCAGCGCAACTTTGGCCTTGCATAGTTATGCCAAATTCTGAGTAGATTGTGACTCAAATGCCTTTTACAGGAGAATTATAGCTACTGGGAAGAATTGCTGTTGTCAAGTTGTTTATCATAATACCTCGCGCTTTTAGTCACAAGTAAATATTCCTATTTCTTACAGTGACTTGAATTATTGACCAGTGTAATGCTAAATTCTATGGTTACTACAAAGGCTTAAAAATGGTAACAGTGAAAAAGACAGGTATCCAGATGGGCTCGTATTTTTAGAGTGCTCCTTTTCTTCTCTGAATATTAATGTCTTCAAAGATATTACACTCGTATTTTTTGAAGATATCCTTCTACTTACAACTAAGCTGTTGGAAGCCCAAATAAAATAAAAATAAAAAGCAAACTTCTGGGATGCTTTACCTGGAAAGGAACATATTGGCTCCCAAATTACATCCTCCTACGTGAACTGTTTGGGAGGCAAAGAAGCCCTCTTTGCTAAGAGTTCCCAGTAAAAATAGGCTTGTTACGCGTGGACATTAGTGAAAGTAAACTGCAAATAACCTGGAGAATAGATGGTGGAAGCTGCTTATAGTAAATTTGCTGCACCAAGTCATGTTTGGTACTGTCCACAGCAGATCACTTTTCCAAAAGATTCCCAACGCTGCTGTGTTGGCTCAAGGCCGTTGTTGTAGGACACACGGAGAACTCCAGCACAGATGGGCCCCAACTCTGCCACCAGCTTTATCAGATACCGCGGCTCGTGCTGAGCACCGCTTCCAGGACTGCTAAAGGAGGGAGTCTGGGTCAGCTCACCTTATCCTTGTAGATCTGCACTGGAAAACCTGTGTAGTGTAAGAAAGGCCATAGACGGAAGTGACAGCAATTGCTTCTGGTTCCCTTTTTTCCCCCTTACAATTGCAGCTTTTCTTTATTCATCACCCCATGGAGACTGCTCTCTCCCATGCTGTTTGAAGTGTGCTCTGCCTCTCAAGGATTGTAACGAAGCAGTTGCAGGTTTTGGGTATTTTGCTGCTTCCTGTGGGGCTGCTGGGAAGGGCTATTTCCAGTCTCCTGGTGGGAAAGGGGAAAGGAAGGAATCCACAGGTTATGCCTAGGAGTCAGAGCTTTAGTCACTGGTGCAGGTCCTGAGTGCAGTAGGCAGGCTGTCGAGATCCTGCTGCAGTTGCAATATGAAACGTGGGCAGAAAGGGCCTGCCTTTTCCTAGATCTGCTCCCTAGTTTGTTCTTCCAGCTCTATATCTGGTGAAGGAACCACACCAGTACCGTCCCAGAGAAATGCGACACATTTTTCATCTGAGCATCTCAAATGGCTCAAGAATGTTTTAAGCCTTGAAGCCTCCCAGAGTTTTCAGATGGAAAACCTAAGGCATACAGAAATCAAGGTTTGTCTTTGGATGCAGTTATTTTGGGTGCAAAGGCAGGATACATCGATATAGCTATGTCAGTGCCAAGTTACAATGGCACTTCACTACACACAAATAAAAAAGGGCGCAGAGGGAGAACTAGTTCTCTTACTTGTTAATATGACAAGATAACAGCACTTTGCTGGCAGGAAAGAGTATGTAAGGTTCAAAAAAACAAAGGTGATGTAGCGCAGCGCAAACAGCTTCCATATCACACGTCTCCAACCAGTTTATTCTTACATTGGGAAACGTGTATATGGAAGTCTTTTTCGAGCAGTTCAGCTATATTAGTGCCCTGCAATATCTGCAGAGCAGACAAGCCATCAGGGCTGGATTCTGGTTCCCTAATTCATATTTCGTAGAATTTATTCCACGGGCGATCCCACTGAAGTTGAGCGCTCTCCTGCGTGAGCAATCTCTCTGAGTCTGGCTGCTCTCAGCAGTTTGCTGCAGGTCACACGAGCCCGAGGAAGAGCCCACATCTCCTGGCAACTCCTGAGCCTAAACTGGAATAGTTGCTATCACCAAGTAGGGGTCTACGGCAACTTCCCAGAGAGGCTGCAAAAGGTCCTGCAACGCATCAAAGGTAAAGGTCGTTCCCCTTCCCCAACTCCATCAAACCAAGGTGTGGCATAGGGAATTCTACCTTTCGAAGACCTCAGGAAGGCAGAAAGACCAAGGAAGATTTGGGGTCATGTAGCATGAGCTGCCTTACTCTGGGGTGGGTAAGTGGTGGCAATGCTGCAGCTGTTAATACTTGCATAAAGTTGTGAAGGGTTTTAACAACAAGCTCAATGTCCACATCAGGTGAGTCTTGGCATGCCCATCCAGCCTGTCTCCAGCCTACTTTTTCAAAGCCTCACAAATGTGAGAGTTGCTATGACCAGAGGGTCTGCCCGACTCATGGCAATAGTATGCGAGTATCTCTCTGGAAGCAGTTATTTGCATACTCTTCTAAGGCAGCTGGGTCTATGTTAAGCATATCATGAAACACTTACAGTCTGAAGCTGGAAACAAAGAGTGCAAGACAGCTTCTGCCTAAAGAATTTTCCTTAATTTAGGAATCGCTTTAAGCAAACATTACCTCTGCTTCCTGAGCACACACAAGGCTACTGCCCTGGAAATAATCTGCATTAGCCTTACTGGAGTGACCACGTTGCCATAGTTACTGTTGGGTTCTCTATACCTCAAGCTTGAAGTATTTATTATGATTAAATCCCATCCCATCCCATTCTTCATTTAAAAATTCTGTGTTGAAAGTGTCACGAAGTGAATTATAATATAATCCTTCCTTTTAAAAAGCTGTTTTAAGTAGAAATTCCACAAATGATCTTAGACGTTGATATTTATTAAAGATCATTAATTCATGATTGGATTATTTTTCTTCAGACATTGCTGCTTCTTTATTCTTAGTGATATCTGAATAGCAGAAAACCCTGACACTATTATATAATTTCATGATTGTTTGGGGTTTTTTTCTTTCACCACTGTATTGTGGACCATTCTGATAAAAGATGTTTAACATCCTCAGATACTCAACTTTGACCTCAGAGGCAGCCACACACGTTTGAACCAATCTGGCAAGAAAATCAAAATCTGTCCTATGACACAGCTTGTTATTAGAAAATTTTGGTGCTTGCTCTCCTAATACCTGTGAATGTTACAAGGAGAAGTAACTGCTGCTGGGGTTAATCTATTATAAAATGGCCCGTGCTTCTCTTTTTCTGTTTGTTTTTTTTTTTTTTTGCAGAGAGCAAGCTCCGAGCTGTAAGGTCCCAGCCTTACTGGTCCTTGCTGCAAAGGAACACATCATTATTATCCCTGTACTTTACAAGCATGTAATTATTACGTAAGTTAGATTTACTTGCTTTGGGAAATGATATACTGTAGTTGTACACAACAGATCTTTTCATGTCCCAATGGCACGCTCTCCAGAGACCTAATATTCCTCAAGGATCATTCTTTGACACCTCTCAGCTTTTCTTGGTGTCCCCTCTCCAGCCCTGCTCCAACTGCAGCCCTGGGTGGTCTTTTTCCCGCGAGGCTAACCCCAAGCTTGGGCTGGGACTCTGTCGTGGTTTAGCCCCAGCTGGCAACTCAGCCCCACCCAGCCGCTCGCTCACTCCCCCCTGCTGGGATGGGGGAGAGAATTGGAAGAGTAAAAGTGAAAAAACTCGTGGGTTGAGATAAAGACAGTTTAATAGGTAAAGCAAAAGCCATGCACACAAGCAAAGCAAAACAAGGAATTCATTCACTCCTTCCCATCGTCAGGCAGGTGTTCAGCCATCTCCAGGACAGCAGGGCTCCATCACACGTAACGGTGACTTGGGAAGACAAACACCATCACTCCAAATATCCCCCACTTCCTTCTTCTTCCCCCAGCTTTCTATGCTGAGCATGACGCCATATGGTGTGGAATAGTCCTGTGGTCAGTCGGGGTCAGCTGTCCTGGCTGTGTCCCCTCCCAACTCCTTGTGCACCCCCAGCCTACTCGCTGGTGGGATGGGGTGAGGAGCAGAAAAGGCCTTGACTCTGTATCAGCACTGCTCAGCAGTAACGGAAACATCCCTGTGTGATCAACACTGTTTCCAGCACAAATCCAAAATACAGCCCCATACTATCTACTGTGAAGAAAATTTACTCTACCCCAGCCAAAACCAGCACAGACTCCCACACGGCATCCCAGCCCCTTCCCACATTCCCCTGGCAGGGCAGGGAGCGCAGCCGCGTTTGTTGTTCACAGAAAGTCAGGCTTCTGCTGGCCCGTGGGCAGCACCAGAGGCAGCCCTTTGCCCTGACGTGTGCGTGGGACGCTGGCTGGGAGCGAGGGGTTTCCAGCAGCATTGCTTTCGCATCCCACCAAGCCCGACAGCTGCAGGACTGTCACTTGGCTTGCAAAATGTTTGTTATTCTTCTTCTTTCCCACTAGGGTAGTTCTGCCAAAAACTGTATTTTTATGTAGAGCAAGATTTACTACCAAACTCATACTTTTGGAGCAGCAGATAAACATTTAGTGTGAATGGTGCAGAGGAGCACCGCATCAATGGAGAGGATTGTGCGGATTCTCTGTAGCGGACTGAGGTTTATCTCCTGAACCTTTTGTTTGGTAGGTGATTTATTATGGCCAGTAAAATGCCCAAGACGCTCCTGTTTTCTCCTTTCTTCAATTACAATGTCCTACTATTTTCTTGTTTTCATGCCTGTACTTGAACACCCTGGAATCGGGTCCTAGCCCTGCTCAGCCCGCTCCTCTCTTAAGGTCCCTACACATCTGATTTTCTGGGCAGAATCCCTCTCAACAAAAAATCTTGCCATGTTCCCATTCTGTACAAATTTGTGTTATTTTTCTATTTTCCTTTATCACAGCTGCTAGGAGCTCTGATCTCTCTTCCATTTCCCCATGTCAGCTGTTATATCGCCCACCACCAAAAATTCCTCACCCAACCTAAACAAAATTTTGGAGATAAGTTCGTCTTCCAGCCACCGCCCTGCACACAGCATTTTGACTCGTTCTTGTCTGGCTTCTGCATTGTCCATCACTGTGAGTCTGTTCTACTAAACGATAACGTGCCGCACTGCCGGCCAGCTCGTTTGTCCCGTCCCACCATTCTCAGCACGGTGAAACTGCTCAGACCAAGCTAAATTGTGCTTCAAAGATATTTTGACACAAAATGTTGAGGATATCAGTGAGTGATGCAAGCAAAAGCCGAGAGAGGCAGGGCCAGCGTGCTCCCTGCACTGCTGATGGTTTACAGCCGGTGGATGGACACATCTTTGGGCACAGAGTGGGCACAAGTTCCTGGCTTCCCCATCCCAAATTAATAGCTTCCCCCTTCCCCTTTTTCTTTTATCTCAGTTCAGCAATTGCTGCTTTTTCTTCCAGACTTCCTAGTTGTCCTTAACTGAGGTGTCAACACTCCTTTGCTGATGTTTCCTTAATGCCACCCCACCTTCCTTGCTGAGACCAGGGAAGCAGGTCCTGCACCCGGATCCCTCCTGCATCCTTTCAGCTCACCCCCAGGATTACTCACAGCCTCTTTCTTTCTTCACTTGTTTCCTCCTGCCTCTTTTGTGCTGGCTGCACCCAACCCTGCCCCTGTCAGATCCTTCCTTCTTACTCTTTCTCCCCACTTGGCTTCCTCCGTTCATCTGTGCCTGGCTCCATCGGATCGGGGGCTTTGCAGACCGCACCGCTGCTTTACTGGGGCTGCCCTGCGCCCTGCTTCTCCCAGCTCACACCTCTACTTCTGCAGCTGCTGATTTGGGGACCCTGGTTGCTCTGTGGGTCTGCACACTGGCACAAAGTGAATCCCACAGAGCAGCTCCACCGAATCGCTTGCTTGTGTCCCTGTCACTTCACGCCTTGATTGCTGCCGTCCCTGCTTGCTCACCTCCCAGAGAGGTTTGCTCCTCCAAACCCCGGGCTGTTGGAGCAGTGCATCGCCCTGCTTCATCCACGCAGTACAACTAGCCCTAGAGACCGTCACTAGCTCTCCGGCTGCTTCTGCCCCTGCCAAAAAAGTTGACCCATCCTCATAGCTACTGTTCCAGTGTCCTTTCTTACCCTGTGGTCCCTGTGCTCTACCTCTCCCTGTGCCCAGCGGGTGTCTAAAGCAGCTTGCTGTTCTCCCTCTGCGAAAGGCTCCGAGCTCCTCAGCCCTTGCAGGAGTTGGGGAGCGATGGCTGCTCAGCCCTGCAGCCCTGAGCCTCGGTGCTCTGCAAAGGCTGCCGCTTCCCCCAGCAGCGCTTTCTTTGTCTCCCTCCTCTCTGGGTCTTTTTATGGCCGCTGGAAATGCAGAATGCTCTTCTGTGTTGCCTGCTAGGGCTAGGTAAATTATTTGTTTAATAGGCTTAGTTTATTTTTTGTAAGCTGGCAGAATAACTGTGAATCATCAAATCTCCCTGAATTCACTCCACACAAGATACCAACAAAAGGATTCATTGTGCAGAGCAGTAATCGGAGTGGAGCTGAAGCTGGACAGAGAAACCATACAGAGGGTCTGGCTTCCCAAGAGGCTGGATACGCAGGCATTGCCAGCGCAAGAACTAGTACGTGCCTCTTTGAAAACTCATTGCTGACAAAAGTGCGTGGTTTTTTTTCATGACACTGGATCCCAACTACTCTTTCTTACTCAACTAGAAAACCCCTGGAAAAGAGCCTTAAATAGCATTGCTGCTTCTGCTAGAATGAACTTTTTTTTTCTTTTTTTCCTAATTGTTAACAAAAAATGACAAATCTATTCAAGTGCAGCCCCTCTCTCAAAACAGCTTCTGGATGAAACTGGAGAACTCATTAGGACCAGACCCTTAGCTTGCAAAGCGGTTTTCTCTCCCGTCTACCCACTCCCTGGTCCCTGTATGTCACACCCTGCCCTAGCAAGGGGCTCTGCAGTAAATGTTTGTGTTGCAGTCACATGCAAAGCTCTTGTTTCTGCAGAAATGGTGCCCACACAGAAGAGATTTTCCAACTTTTACGCCCCTAATTTAGCTGTCTTGGATGTGAGCTTTCGGCTCCCAGCCCAGAGGGAGGGGAGGCTGCTCCCGCAGCTCCTGGGGCCCCCAAGCCGGTGCCTGCCTGGAGTGGGCATCGCTGCCCGGCTCCTGCGGGCCCCGCAGCATCGTCTGTGCTCACCTGGTCGAGGGCAGCGAGAGACAGGGCTGCCTGGGCACCCCTCAAGCTGCATCGCATCTTCACTTGGAAATCTGTACCTTCAGACAGCAGTTTGGTTGGATCCCACTTTGGTTTGCAGTTAGTTTTGCACCCCTGGACCCCCACACTTCCAAACCTCAGGAGGGAAAATGCAGTGCTACAAAACAAGCTTTCCAGGGAAGGATTTAAGAGAAGCAGAAGCGGTGTAGCAGTGCTTGGGGAGGCTGGCCCAAACAGAGGGGCATTTACAGAGCCCAGCCTTGTGCATCATGTTTTCCAAACATGATTTTCCTAAAATACATGTATTTCAGTGAGTGACCAAGGAGCCAGGGCCAGGGTTAATGTCATGACGGATTAACAGAAGGGAGAACAAACCGGTACCTCCACAAGCCAGCCTACAGACGCACCACGAGGTGATGCTCTGTAAGGATTACCCGAAGCTGGAGTTTCTCTCCTCAAAATGGCCTTTTACGTGTGTGCTGGCCCTACTCCTGGGGCTGGAAAAGCAAAAGCAAGCTTTTGTTTGTTGCTCTGAACGACAGGGTTTGCTGTGTTTTGGGACCTGGAGCTTTCCCGATGCAGTTTTAAAAGATAGCGCCAGTCAGAAGATACTCCGGCTTGAGCTGAATAGCCTTTGAATTAAACGTGTGCCACAAACCTCTCTCCTGCCGCTGTGTTCATGTTTATTATTGCTTTTATGTTGGTAAATCCATTGCGGCTGAATTTTTGGCCTGTAGGTCAGCTCAGATGTGCCTTTACGGAGGTGAGGGGGAGCTGCGTGGGGCGGTGAGGACATGGGTGCCATGGGGGGGGGACGGGGACACCCTGCGGTCCTGGAGGCACAGCCCCAGAAAGCTCCTTTCTCTTCCCCGAAGCGCACATCACCCGAGTACCTCAGCTGCCAACTCTATTTTATCATAAATCTTGTAATACCTGACCCTTTTGCCTTAGAGGAACAGCTTCTAGATTGGTGTCCTGCCGTAATACGGAAAGCTTGTTAGTTTTTAGACAGTGTAGGCCTTCAGCCTTCAGTGCTGTGAAGGTGCAGTTGCGGGGGGGCTGGGCAACAGGGTAACAGGAAAGACCCAACCGCGCTGTTGGGGAAACGGGGCGGTCTGGAAGCCGCTGCGCCATTGTGCAGTGCCAGGGGCCAGCGCCGAACCGGGGAACTCCACGTTTGGGGCGTAGTTACCGCACCGGGGAGCGCAGGACGGCCGTGCGTGCCCAGGGACAGAACAGCTCCAACGGGCAGAGCGGCGGGTACGAGCCCAGCCGAGCCGAGCGCTGCAGAACCAGGAGCGGGGGCTGAGGACGGGGCGGGCCGGGGGCCGCGCCCAGCCGGCGGCTCCTTCCCTCCCTCGGCGGGGCCTCCGGCGTCCCCCCTTCCCACACGTGCCCGGGCCGGGGGAACCGGGGGACCGTGGGGCCGCCCCGCCCGCAGGGCCCCGGCCCCGGCCCCGGCCCCGGCCCCTCCCGCGGGTGGCGGCGGGGGAAGAGAAGGGGCGCGAGGACTCCCGCCCCGCCCCGCCCCTCACGGCCGCCCCGCCCCGCGCGCAACCTGAGCGCGGGAGCGGCGCCAGGGCCCCGCCTCGGCTGGCGGCGGCGCGGCTCGGTGGGGCTCGGCTCGGCTCGGCTCCGGAGGCCGGTGGTGCTGCGGTTCCCGCCGAGGTCCGGGCGGTGCGCGGCGTCCCCGGCGCCGCCAATGAAGGCAGCCGCGGGCGGCGGCGGGGCCGCGGCCGGGTGAGGCGGCGGCGGCGGCGGCGGGGCGGGCGGTGCGGTGCGCGGAGCGGGTGTCCCGGCGGAGCCCGCGCCCTCCCGCAAGATGTCATCGCAGGGCAAGTTCAAGAAGGACAAAGAGATCATCGCCGACTACGAGGCGCAAGTCAAAGGTGCGGAGCGGGGCCGCTGCGTCGCGGGGCGAGCGGCGGGGCACGGCTGCGGTGCCCGCCTTTGTGTGCGGGGCGAGGCGGGGCGGGGCGGTGCGGTGCGCGGCGGGGCGCGGGGGCCGGGCCGGCTCTGGCCGCGGGAGCCTGCGCCCGCGTTCCCCGGGCAGCGGCCCGCGCCGCGCCCCCCGGCGCCTTCCCCTCCCCGCGCCTCCTCCGCGGGCGCTGCGGCACCGCCGGGCGCCGGCACCTCCCGCCCCGCGGGCCGTGGCGTCGCCGGGCGGGGGGCGGCCCCGGGGCCCCGGCGGCGGCGGCTCCGCGGAGGGACGGGCCGCGGGGAGCCCCGGCCCTCCGCGGCCGGGCGCTGCTGGTGCCGGGGTGGGCGCCGGTGCCGTCGCCGTGCGGGAAGGGTGGCGCGGGCAGCTCGGCGCGCGGCCTGGCTGTGATTGCTGATGATAAAGAGGCGACCCGAAGCGGCCGGGGCGGAACGGCTCCCGTTCGGGGAGGAGGGGCGAGGCTGTGACCTGCGCCCACCTGGCATCGCCCTCCCTTTGAGCAGCCATGACTTCGGGAGGGCTGCCTGCGTGCATGAGGGCGAGCGGAGGCTGAGCCTTTTAGGAATGGTAATTGAAGGGAAAATTCGTTTCGTTTCAGTCTTGTAAAGAGCTCCGGTCAAGGCCTCCCTGGTGAGGAAGCACATTGATCTTGCGGGCCTTATGGAAGGAACTTTGCCCTGCATCAGGCCCAGCAATTTCAAGGCACATAATCATTATTATGCAAGTCCCAGCATTGCAGGATGAAGACCTTTGAAGCAGAGTGCTTTATCTCTAAATATTAGAGAAGAACATAATTAAAGGTTACGTCTGTTGAGACCCCCGAGCATCAAATATCAGGCTCCAAATTAATTTTTATTACAGTTAGACTTATGGAAAAGTTGGTACCCTCTGAAATGTCACAAATGCCTGCAGTCCAGTGAAAGACGGGGTATGTTAGAGTGTGTGTGGCCAGGCAGAAAAAAACTAGTCTGTGTAGCCATCTCTCTATTACAAAAATAGGATTTTTAGTATCAGCAGCAAGCTGTATTAACTGATATTTTTGGATAACTTCAGTTTGTAAATCTACTCCTTATTGCAACAATCCCTAATTCTGTTAGTTGATGACAATTGCTTTTCCCACTTTCAGCTCGAGGACACTTAACTGCTTACTTAACACCTTCTCATTAAGTTGCCCCCTTCAAGTCCTTCTGCTATTATATAAAATTGGCTCCCATCTCCCCTTGGTTGTTTGTTTTATATAGGTATGCATTCACCATTTTGTTATGTTTAAGTCTCTGGTTAAGACAGAGTTAATTAAAAATATAAAACAGCTTTTCTGCAAATAACCCGTGAATGTGCAAACTAAACAGCTTCCCTGTTTTCTCTAGAGGTCACTCAGCGTGTTGGATCTGGAGCTCAGCTGAGGGATGTCCTTTCTGCACACACACTGCTCTGAAAAAGTAGCTGCTTACATGCTGCAGTGCAATGCCAGATGGAAGGATTTTGGGGAAGGGGCTGTCTGTTGATTTCGTGCCATTGTTTACTTTCTTGCATTTCAGTCTTTTGTAGTTGGCTTTGAAGAGTGATGTAACAGTCACAACATGCTCTGCTCAGTGCCAATTACCTTTCTGCTTGTGTGTAATTTGGGCAAATTGATGTTACTGCACCCTGCAGTTAAGCAGATGAAACATTCTTTTAGCCTGTGGTATTGTTCTGTTTTACGGGAGGGGATTTGCACTTACTCATAGAGACTGTCCCACGTTTCCATGTTGTTCTCAAAGATGTCCTGGGCCAGGTGGTTCCAGCTTCTCGAATGCTCGGGGCTGCAGAGGGGTAGCTGGAGGCAGGACTGGGTCTGATCTGTTCCAAAAGCTTTGCTGCAGACATCTCCAGTATTTTTTCTTGTTGGTGTTTGTAGCTGGAATACTCATTTGCCGTGATCGTTCTTGGCCCGATTTCTGTAGCCTCATGGTTTCCATATGTTAGACAGTTAACGCTGGGGTTATGTATGAGGGTGTTTTATTGCACCACAGTGATCACGTTTTGGGCAGCTGTAACGCAGACAGAGTTTGTTGAGGGGCCAGTAATAATTTCCTTGATACTATTCTGTGCCTAATTATACCTCCAGAAATGTCCATTTTCTGATTTAGGGTACTCGGTCTGTATTTTCATCTGAATAAAGGCTAATTCGGATGTGGTCAGGATTTAACCACACCTGAAGCTGGGGCGAGGTGGGAAGAGTCAGACCCCAACGTCTGCGTGTGCTGCCTGCCCGCTGCCTTCAAGGTGGTGGCAGCTCCATCCCTCAGACATGTCAGGTCTGTCACAGCACTGAGGTGGTCTCGGGGTGACCTTGGTGAGGTGAAGGGGCTCTGATGCGCGTGGCTGTGTCCTGACAGCCGTCACCCTCGCTGTCACCTCCCTGCAGGGACCAGGGTGGCTCTGACCTTCCCGCGTTGCTAAACTGCCGGAGGAGGGTAGACATCTGACTCCAGAGGAATCGGTGCGGAGGTCTGTTGTAGCCCGTGTTTCATTATTAAATAGGAGCGGTGGAAGAAAACGTAACTGGGCAGAAAGGTTTAGTGAGAAGTCAGTGGTTGGTCCTTATCTTAGTAGGGACCGGAGGAGGACCGGCTGCCGAGGATGCTCTGCGGAGAGAATGGGGCTTTTTCTTTGATTAGTCGTGTACCGCATGTGCAAACGCAACAGATCTGTGTGTCGTTGGTGTCAGCAAAACCCGACATGGGGGAGGGTTTGTCATCATCTAAACGTTCTTCTGAGGCTGTGACAGTGACCATGAACACCCACCTCCACTTCTGCTCCCCTTCTGCTAAGGCCTGATCTCTCTTAGCTCGACCTAGGGATTTCATGTAGGCCACCTCATTATCCCAGATACCCTGTTTATTTCCTTCAGGGATTTAGTCGTTATTCTATTCATATCTAAACCCCTGCTACCCTGGTGAAGATGGATGCCCAAATCTCCAGAGGAAGACTAAAATGGAAAAGAAATAGGGAGAAAGAAAAAGGAGAGTGGTGGCAAGGGAGACTAACAAACGAAATCTTGGCACAGAAGAGCTGACATACGAAGATGATAAAAGATGAAAATTTGCAGAAGTGATGTCTTGTTATGGAGGATGGGGCTGAAATCTGAACACAGCACAGTGGTGGTCCGTGTGGCGTGGTCAAGAAAATAGCAGGGAGAAAGGTGGAAAACGCTGTATGTGAACTCCAGGGAATAGATCAGCATGGGTGGAAGTGAAAGTAATTCACAGCAGAGGTGCATTTAAAAGATGTCAGAGAGGATTGGAAATGGTCAGGGTGCTGGCCAGGGTGATCTGCCAGCGCAGCCTGGAAGGTGTCAGCCAGCGCCTGGGGCTCTTGCAAGGCAATAACCATCTAGCAGTGCCTGAAGTGCATAATAAAACCCCTCAGTTGCCCGAGTATTACTAGAGGAGCCTGACAAACAACTGGGAATAACATGGTGGGAAAAAAAATGTTGCTTAGACTGATTTTTAGGAAAGTTTTGCTAAAAGCCCTCTTGCTCAGGCTGTTGGGAAGTAGAGCAGAGGCACCGAATGGTTCGGGGGCAGCCTGTCAATAACTGCAGTGTGGGAGCTGAGCCCTGCCCTGACCTCCCGTGCTCCGGGGTGCTGCAGCCTCGGTTAAAAAAATCGATGAGTCCACACTTTGTGTGGGGAGCATGATTGGCGTAAGTAGAGTTTAACTGATGAATAATCTTGGTGCACAGGGGTGATTTATCAGCCATAATGACTCTGTATCTTCTTTCCCTCCCTGGAGAATTGCGTCTGCTGTTCTCATGGTGGGAAGGCGTTGTCCTGAAAATGCTTTGAAAAGATAGAGGGTGTGTACGGGGTGTGTGCCTGCGTGTGCACGCAGGTCTGCGTGAGTGCCGTCCGCTGCACGTGCTCTTGCTGGATGTTGCAGAGAGGGCTGGGGGGGCTGATAGCCGAGGCACCGCTACACGGTGTTGGCAGTGATGCAGGGTGCCTGAGGCTTTGGGTTGGTGCCGCTTCGTTTTTAGGAGTGGAAATACCTAATTGTTGCTGTCTGCGGCTGCTGCAGGCTGGCTGTCCTTGCAGCTCTCTGCGGTGTTTGCCATCTGCCCGTGCATGGGGACCTCTCTTTCACCTCTCCTGAAGACACGCACCGCTGACAGGCGCCTTCCCATGGTGTGGTCTTTCCTGTCAGTTATCGTGCCGTGGGTCTGTCCTTTCCTTCTGCTGCTGATCTGCATCCTTCTTCAGCTGTCAGGAGAGGAGAGAGCTGGCCCCAGGATTGGCAGCAGATGCTCGCTTGATGGTATCAGAAAGAAAATATTAAGGATACTTTTTAGAAGGCAGATTTTCTTATTTGTCTTTCTTAGATTTGCAGACAGGAATGGTTGCATTAAAAATAAATGCCAATAAAGGTATGGCTGCATATTTACAACTGCCACATTAAAGCTACTTGCGGAATATAGAATACAGTAGATCCTTAGATGCACAATTTAAAGCGAGTGTTTTCAAACGTACAATTTTAATTGGTCTATCTGGCCAGAAAGATAAATAAATGTCTTTTCCTCGTTACTGTCAAATGCATGATTTGTTGCTTTAATGCAGCAAAACTAACAAGTTTTAATTATGTAGATGCAACCGTCTATGGTACAGCATTGTAAATCTTGCAGAAAATTGGGCATCATGTTGATTGGCTGTTTAATTTAATATTGCTTCCTGAAGCTTTTCTTTAACCCCAGCAAAATTCAGGTCATTGTATGATCTGTTTGGTTATTGTTGGCAGGAAGACTGCTGTGAATCAATAGCATCTTCTGTCATATGGCTGGCAGGTGAAAAGCATCCCTGGTGATCCTAAAGATGGTAGGCTTTAAGTGGTGCACCTGGCTGCATGGTGGTAAAGGCATGATTTCTTGCACTTCTAGGACTCTTAGTTGCTGTGTAAATTGATAATAGAACTAGCGTTTTGATGGATTTAGCATATAAAACCATTAAAAAAAGCTTGCAAACCTGGGGCCAAAGAAAACCAATGTGTGTTTTCCCATTTTCATAGGAGAACTGCAGCTTAGGTTAATTTATCATTGCTTGTTACCTTCATTTTACTTTTTCTGTTGCAGTAGCTGCGTCCCTTCTTTTATGTCTATTCTCGTTTCCTACCTATTGCTCTCTTTCCGCTTTGCTCAGAAAATTTTGGGAAAATTCGCATACCAAATTATTTTCTGGGATTATGGCTTGCTCAGGAGGGAAGCTTGGTTCCCAACTGGAGGAGGCATCAAGGATTGACAGCCCATTTAATAAAATGGTTCTGTGCAAAAGAGAAGGAAGTTCCATCCCTTTGGGTGGGCTGGTAGGAAACTGCTAAATATTAATCACAGCAACAGATATAAAATTTACATTGGCTTAATTGTCTTGCTTAAGAAAATGTGGGGAAGTGTGACCCGAGGGCCAGCTGGTGTGCCTTGGCATAGCTCCGTTGGCTTCGGTGGAGTCGTCTGCAACAGATAGCAGATCCTGATGAATCTGATCTAGTTTCTACTGTGAGACTTCAGAATAACCTTATTTGGTTGATTCCCATATAGATTTATTTGTTGTTGTCTTCCACTTATCCTCTGTGTTTCCTCAGTGTGGTCCTGGCAGATGGGTTTTACATAGGACCACCTTGTGTGGGGACTGGGAGGGCCATGTGCACAGAATAGCAGAGAAGTATATATGTGATTCATAATAAAGATTAATTGGCAGTCTCCAATGGAAACAAATTGAATCTATCAGAGATGTTTCCTGCAAAGCTAAAGTCCTGAGCACTTTGGCAGAGGCTGAGAAGGTTCAACTGAGTCAGCAGGCTCCTGCACGCAACCGACCATCAGCGGCTCCGTATAGCCGCTGGTGGGATGGACCTTCCTAAAATGCCTTCCTCTGCGGTAAGAGGGGAGAAGGAGCTGCCAGCTCGCGGTAACTGGTCAGAAATGTGTGTACGTGTGTGCTTGGGCGCCTTGCTCTGGGTCAGATGCAGTCGGTATGTGGTCCAATGCTCTTGCCACCAGCTCTGTGTGCCCGCCAGGGCAGGAGCACGGGTACGGCACCGGGCGCTGCCTCGCTGGGGCTGGACAGTTGGCCTCACGGTGCTGGTGCAGACAGTGGAAGTGTGCCAAGGCACCGTGGCTGCTATTTCTTGTCCAGACATCGCTAAACACAAAGACTCTCTAGGTGCATGGCCCCATTTAGATGGGGAGCTGGATGGGGGCCTGAAAGCCTTCTAGCAGAATGTGGGGTGATATTTAAAAAAAAGGCAGGTGACATCACTAAAGTGTTTTTTCCTCATAAGACACAGCTCTTTGGCCCCAGCTGAAGCTGTTCAAGCAAACACAGCAGAGTGGAGGTGCCTCTGGCAGGATAAGCAGGAAAGCATTGCTTTCCTTCTAAAGATGGAGAAGCTGGTAAAGAGAGTGGCCAAGGGACAAGCCATGAACCTTTTGCAGGATTTGCTTCTGCCGAGTGCAGGTCCTCGGCTTCTGCTGCCAGGCTGAGCTCCGTCTCCCAGCACCCCGTGGTGTACTTACGCAGCGAGATTGTGGGTGTGGGAGGTTGTGCTTCTCCTGCCGTGTGGGGAGGGAGGGGGAAGCTGAAGCTCTGCGTTAAAGCTTATTAGTATGGCCTGATCCCCACAACGGGGCAGAAGTCACATTTAGCAGCTGTGCTTCTTAAACCCTCCTGTTCACATGGGAGCATCTGTCTGAAATGGAAGCCAACGGCTGCTCTCGCAGCCGATGTCCCAGGGCAGAGCCTGCGCTTCCCATGGGGAGGCTGCCGGCCCGGCGGCTAAACTTCGGTTCGGATGTCTTTCATTAAGGTGACTTTCTTCTAATGCATTAAAAAAATAAAATCTAGCCATGTTTGGAAGTGCACGGTGGTGAAGAGGCCTCCTTTGGGCTTTGCTCTGCTTTGGAGGCCCTGAACTCCTGCCCTGGCCTCGGGGCCTCATGTGGGGACCAGGAGGAGTGGGTGTGTGGTGTGTGCACGGCCAAGGCACCCTGCCCCGAGCAGGTCCCTGTGTCCTCTGCAGCTCCTCCGACTCATGTGCGTGATGAGCGGGGCCTCCAGCCGCGATGGCCTGGGTCTCCAGCCTCTCTGTTACCTGTGTGCCATCTTGCAGCAGCTCTGGTCAGAAGCGCTGGACCATGAGTCCAGCCCAGAGGTCATGGCTTGTCCTCGGGAAGGTGTCTGGTGGTGTGCAGGAGCCGAGGTCTGAGGCCTCTGCTGAGAGCTGACGGCTGCGTTTCAATAGAAAAGAGGGGTATTTTGATCCTTGTAAGCCTAGCTATTTTCTTTCCTGATAGCTGGCAGGTACCTGGGTGCAGCAGGGTTTATTTACCAATCTACCCTTCTTCCTGGTAACGGTAAAAACCTCTTAAAACACTTATTTGTGACCTGTAGCTAGTCCTGGTTCCAGGTGAAGAGTTTTAAGGGCCGTAAGAGTGCAGCACCAAATGTGCTTCAGGTGCTTAACAGATATTTATAAGCCTCTGCAAGGTGTAATATTTTAAGTTCTGTGTGCACAGTTTCAGCACCTGTCAGGAGCGGGATTTACTCTCTCCTTCTGCTGGCCCATTGAAGGTGGGGGGAAACTCTCCCCCTTGAGCTCTTAAATTTTCTCTTGCCTGAATTTGGCTTTGTTTCAGTAGCTGTTTGTCAAGCTACCACCCACAGCAGCAACAGCAATCACCTTCTGAAATGCATTTACTGACTTCGGAGGCATTCATGCTCCTGACAGGCGGCCGGTGACAAGAGCGGTTTGAGCAGGTAACGCCTGGCATCAGGCTCAGGGCTGGAGAGGGGTGCAGCGACATGTGCAGTCGTGTCCCTCATGCTGCTCTCCAGCAAAACTGGCATGAAGTAATCTCCCCTTTTTTACAACCTGGGTGGCTATTTAATCCTGAATGTTGATTTAATCCCAGGAGGCTTTTGCTGAGCTGCCAGCAAACCTTCCTCTTTAAAAAAGATGAATATTTCCTACTAATAACTATTGTGTTGTGTGTGCCCCACCTCTGTGTATTTTATTGGTATGTATCATAGCAGCAAGGGAGGACATACAAACGAGTAAACGGCGTGAGCCCATGCAGCAACTGGTAATGATGGTTTGTACCCGTCACTGATGACCTCCTTAGGGCTTCCAGTCCTCACCCGGTGCTCCTGCTTTGTGCCTGCGGCTGTTGGATGCACTTTAACCTGTTCATGTCTCCAAGAGCCTGATTTGTAAGCTTTTCTCTGAAAAACTGGCCTGAGATGACTTACTTTGGTGTCCCTTTTCTCACCTCTGGAAGACAGCTGCAGTGGTTTGGGAAGAGGCAGCTGCTGAACGGTGTATTGCAACACATGGTTTCAGGAGAGGAAGTGGAGTATCGAAATAAAATTACTGAGGGAATTTACGTAGTTGTAGTACAAGTCCCTGGGCTGGGATCGAGTCAGGGTGATAGGGCTGATGCGTTTCTCACTGCCACAGTGCTGTGGGATCGTTTAAGTTATCCCACATAAGCGGTCAGCAGCTTGGTTTTAGAGTTCATGTGAAAAATGGCACCGTCAACAGCACAGCAGCCCTGGCAGGCCAGGCTGGGGAATATACAGCCTTGTTATTTATCCCAGTGTTGTCATTACTCATCAAAGAGGAGGCAGCTGTTAGGATCCCGTCCATGGCAGGGACGGAGAGGTTTTTAATCATCCTCTTTGTTTTAAATCATCCCCTTTGTGTTAAATCATCCTCTTTATTTTAAATCTTCCCCTCTGTTTTAAAAACGAAGATATGTGAAACGGTGTGGTGTTATAATTTCTGTGCGGAAATTGGTGCTTCTGTCCTAGCCTCTTCGAGAACTTGGGTCCCCAGATTTAGCTCTGTGGGTGCAGCCTCATCAGAGGGGAGCGACCGCAGTGCCTCTTGGCTGGTGCTCATGTGTTTGTTTGGACGTGACTGTGGAGTGGTGTGTCTGTCTGTGCTGGCTGAGTTCCCCAGTTTGGGAACCCCTGGCCTGGGAGGGATTGCGGGGACCAGGGAGCTGGAAACTGGGAGGAAGCTATGGCTGTGAGACTCTCTTGCTTATGCATCTTGTGCTGTTGAGCTGCCTTAAAACAATGTGCCTCCCAGAATGACAAAACTTTGTTAGCTTCAGTGATGTCCTTTCCTGACTGCTGAAGCCAAGCTGACATTCAGGGGAGGCTTCCCATGAAGATATTTGGGACTGCAGGCTGTTTGTCTGAGATCTGGAGAGTCTGGGAAAACTATGCAGCCTCTTTGTGTCCAACAGCTTCAGAAAAGAATTTGTATTAGTGTCTATTACTTCTTTCCTTCCGAGTTGAAGAATAGCTTTGAAGGGGGGGGGGGGGGGGAAGGTTTTGCCTTCCTTTTTCACCTAGGCCTTTGGGAGGAACAGTCATATATGTGACAAGGGATTGCAGTCATTCTAATGCATCTTGCTTCTCAAAGTAGCTCTGTTAAATATTGCTCTGTCTTGTAGCAATGGCAGGTGTGCAGGAAAGCTCAGTAATTTTCTGTTAGAACGACTATAGAGTTAAATTGTCTACAGTTTCTTGCTTGTGTCTTTATCAGACAGAGGGGAGAGGAGGTTGCTCCTTAGGTAAGCATCCCTGATTTTTTAACTCTGTCCCTCCTGGCCTCTGAGCCTCAGTGGCCTGTCTGTCAAACAAATAGAGAAGAGGGGATGCAGCTCTTTGGGTGGCTGCTAATCATGCTGCTCTTGGAAACACTCGGGGCTACAGCTCTCTAAGGCGAGGATTTTATCCACATGGCTCTTGCTTTGGTTATTATCTAGATGGCAAAGCTAACTGTAGTGATTAGGTGAGACTCAGTGTTGTGTTACTATCTCACTTGTATTGTAAGAGTAAATATTTAAAAAGAAGACAGGATACAAAACCATGTAAATGACCAGAGATCAGGAGATAGAGGTCTGGCTTTAATGATTACCATTAAGGGGCCCTGTTTTTCACTGCTTTTCTCCGTCTGTTGGACCAGCTTCACCTCTGAGGTCCAACTTTGTGGAACAGTACCACGCAGAAGTCCCCGTCATGGGATTAATGAAACAGTGGCTTCCCCTTCACCATGGAAGAGCCCCAAAGACTGGTTTTCTTTTAGAAGTTGTAGCATTAATTAGCTTCATTTGTGGTCTTGAGGCTATTCTGTGGCGTGGTTAGAGCCTGAGGTGATGTTCTGCTACTTTGAACGGCTCGTTTAGAGAAGATGACCTGACGAATAGACTTCTTAGCTCAGGATCCCCAGTTAGATAATTTTAGGTTGCTGGCCTTGTGTGTGTGTAACATTTTTCTCTCTGTCAAATGCACCAATTAATAATTGTTTAATGGGAATAAAAACCCTTGCTATGGAATGAAAATGCTTCCCCCCCGCCCAAGGTGACTAGAATTCCTCCTTACTGTATGGTGAAAGCTGAAATACCCAGATCGACTAAATGCTTTTCAGAAAAGCTTCTGTCTATGTAAGCTTACAGTCTGCCAGCAGCTGAGATCTGAGGGAACTCACAGCAGTGAGTTACTTTTGATATTGATGGTGATGTTGAAAGCTTCTGGCTCAGACAAGGACCTCCTGCAATCGGTAGGACTTGCTGTTCAACGTTAGTGACCTTATGGCTTTTAAGTGAACTTTTTTTTGGGAAGAAGTCTGCATTTGAATATCTTCCCCGCTCTTTTTTTTTTTTTACTTCGTGGAAATTTAACTCTGTGATGACGCTATAATTTAATCATTGAGAATACAGAAGAACTCATAAAAGGGTAAGAACTAGAGATCAAACTGTTGGTGTGGCAGTCTAAAGCTTTTGTGTTGGCAACAGCTCTAGAGAGAATTCAAGATTTTCTCCGTGTGAAAAAAGGTTAATTGGTATTTGGGAAGAGCTTAAATGATGTTTCATTCAAGACAGCTTGTTAGTGTTTGAAATTTTAAAGATACAGACTTTTATCTGATCTGGAGAGGAAAAAAATTCAGCTGTCACTTTACAGTATTGACAGTGTAGCAGGATTAAAGCTGCAAGAGAGCTTGAAGACTGGAGTTACCTTGCTAGACAGTGATGATCAGGAGGCGAAGCCTTGTGCAGATGAGTCCTGTTTGGGAATGTCACTCTGGAGTGGGAATGCAGTCTGAAACAGAGGGCTGTAGCTCAGGACAAGATGGAAACAGTGCTGTTGACCTTTTTGCAAACCACTTTGTGCCCTAAATGGGAAGTGATACACTAAAGCTGTATGATAGTATTGAAAGACACTGTGTTTAGCTGGTCAGTGAAGGAAGAAATACTGTCTGCAAGATTATCCTGCCAAGAGCAGAGAGTATATTTAGCTTTTTCTTAAACTCCCCATCTTCTGTTCTTGTTTGCCCCCGGAAGCTGATTAGTTACTCCAGATTTATGCTGGTGTTGCAGCATGTGACCTATGGTCGTTGTGGAGTTGTCTCCAGACCTTGTAAGCCAGACGGGGATGTCTGTTCAATGGTGTCTGTGGAAGGATGTTGTGGACCACTTACCAGCAGTGACCTCCACTGCAAGGAGATAACGCTGTTAGCTGATGAAGATATATTGAGCATTCTAAGAAAATATTATTGTAGGCAGCTGTTTTCACCTCTCTGTTATTTGGGAGGATGTGCTAACTCCTCTGGAGGGACAGCATGCCCTAAATGACTGTTAAGGGGTGGGAAAGTTCTGCTCTGGCCAAAAGATAGAGAGGTTTTTTTAAATATATAGCTCAGCTGCTGTCAAACATGGTGGTGTGGGTTTGAAGCAAGTCCTCTTGAATGGGTGGGATATCTTCCATCAGCTTTGGCATGTGGTGCTGCATGTCCTTGAGATCATGTGCCAAAATCCCTGCCTGTATGAGGGATCACGCAATGTACTTTGCAAGGTTAGAAAAGAGTCACAGTGGATCACTCGCCTTACCTTTCATACCGCAGTGACTGAAGTCTCTCTGCATCTACTCCTCCGAAACAGGCAGTGGTGGGAAGTCTGGCAAAGGCTCCTCCTTTGGTATGTCTCTTCCTGTAGGTAAAAGATTTCGTTGGTTGTCATATTGAGTGCTTCAGCAGTAATGTAGTGTACAAGAGGGTGTTAATTGCTTACTGGGGAGTTATTTGTACATGGCTGCTCAGTAGGGTTAAACTAGGGACTATCATGGTGTCTTTTTATTTTGCAGTGTTGCCTAATGATTGTTTCTTTTTGGAGATGGGCATATTTTCAAAAGGGCTGAGTACTTTTACAGTCAATATTATGTACAGTTAAGCATGCTGAGGTCAGCACAATCAAATATCATGCTTCAGGGTGAAATGTGATTGCTAGAGAGATCAGAAAACAATTTCTGTTCCTGTGTAGAGCATTACACAATTGGCTGGATACATTATAGTTTCCCCTGGAGCATCAAAGCAATGCTCTGAGAGAGGCCACTGGATTAAATAGCACTGGCATTTCTGTAAATACCCATAGAATAGTTTCAAAACGTTTAAGAGTATTAATGATTTTATTTTCCCAGTGCTTCTGAGAGGCAGGCAGGAGCGTTCTGCCTGTTTGGCTGATGGGGAGATGCAGAGGCATGGAGACTCGGGCAAGAGGGTGGTAGTTAGGACTAGGATCAGAACTCAGGTCCTCTTGAACCCTGTGTCTTGCATGAGGAGCAGAAGCTGCCTGTGCACTGGCTGTTTGCTTTGCTCGGATGTGTCTTCTGTGCTGCTGCAGCAATTGGGTAGTATGTGTGCTGGGTGATTCTCCTTTAACCATCTCTTTGAAGCTTGGTTGTTTCGTGAGGTCTAGAAAACCGTCTGATCGGCTGATCTGTGGCGATAAGTCACACTGAGGTCCCTGGTCGCCTCTTGCCTGTTTGCTCAACTCAGCTGCCGCTTCCTGTTTTCAAGTGAGGTTGCCGGCTCCTCAGGGCAGGACGAAGCGTTCCTCTGTCTGTGGTGCAGAAATAGGTGGATTGTCACCATCACGGTGCAAGTAATGCATAACTTCCCATTTTAGAGATGTACTGCAGCTCCAGGAGAGAGCAAGCTGCAATCTGCTCTTACATCCATCATGGGTAGGAAAATGTGAGTTATTTAGGTATTATACAGAAATACTGATAATTTGGGCTAGCTAGCCTTACTCTGCGATGGAAACCAGTTTGTTTCACACCTTGGGGGAACTGAACGGTGTTTTGTGGCGAGGACTGTGTATGTACATCAGCCAGAGAGAGATGGAGAAGACAGACTTACTATATAGGCCATTCTGCAGCAAACGGCTTGTAAGTGTACTGTGAAGGTGTGAAGGTCTATGTACATTCAGTGTTGCACCCAGAGGAAACTGTAAAACCGTTGACATCCCAGTCGGAGCTCTTTATATGACTGTTGCAGTCATTTCACAGAAACTCTGCAAGATTAACCTTTAATTTTGCCAGTTTTTCCTTTAACCATTCTTTATTTTACTTTCCACTGAATACAGCCAGCGTTTTGTAGGGACTTTTGTATCGCCCTATTCTTTTTTACCACTAAAATGAATGGGACTTCTACTGTTGTAATAAATGAAACTGGAAATCAGGATCTCCACTGTAATTCCATTTTTTGGGTAGTTCAGGAAAAACCTGAGGACGTGTGGCAAAAACTAAACAGAAATAAATAGCAGTGTTGAACCATTTTTAAGTTGGAGTACATAAAGTGAGTTGGTAAGCAGGCTCTCAGCAGCAGGTTCTTACAAAGCATTTTTTTGTTTTGTTTCTCTTAACATCCTTGCTTGATGGTGTTCTGAGTGATTCACATTTTTTAAAAGCAGTTTTTCCTGCGCAGTGCTTCTATGCTCTTGACCTATTCTTGCTAAAATCCCTAAAGAAACAATAAGCAAACATGCTGTAAGTGAAAATGTCATATTATAAACCCCTGAAAGTGAAACCATAACAAAAGGAGTACTCATGTAGTAATTGTTCTTGTGGGATGGCAGTTTGAGAGACACTGTTGGAATAACAATAATCTGTTTCATGTAAGAGGTCAGCTCAAAACTAAGGGTGAGTGGGAAGAAGAGGAAAAAAGAAGTGCGCGTTGTTTGCCTCGCCTCCTAATCATACGGCATGTTCTTGAACATCTCACGGATTGTGCTGCTGATGTAGTTCCCTACTGCTTTACGAACGCTTTTTGAGCATGTCTCAGATGGGAGAGGAACGTATAGCAGATGGCATACCTCTCCCGAGGCACCGGGTGGAAAGAGATAATTTTGCAGGTCACAAAACTAGAGAATAACTTCTTCAGAATTAAACTTTCACTGGGGATTTAAAAAAAAATATTCAGGAAGCTTTCTTCAAAACTACTTCACACAGATAGATAGATACAAATGTTTGTTTGCCATTTTCTATTTCCAGACCCAAATGTGCTCCCAGTCACCTTAGAAGATATACTGTCAGGGCTCTGATGGCTTGTGGCAAATGTCCTCTTTTACTCTAGATCGAAGGTAACATGTCCAGCTAGCCGAGCATCTTACTGCATCCAAACATATCATCCCTCTGCGTGCCACAGAAGTGTGGAAATGCGGGGAGCAGTGAGCATGCCTGGGGTATCTCCTTAATGCTAGAGGGCACAACAGGGACCCGGGTCTGTGTTCCTGACTCCTGTGCCAGGCTTGAGAGTGGATTGGAGCTGTGGCTTTGAGTGGTGAGGCTTCTTTGCACAAAGCTTCTTCACCCAGGGAACGAGGTTAATGATGCCATCTTGCTTGAGGAGGGGCTGACACCTGAGATTTCATGAGGAGGGGTAGTGTTTTGAGGGTTTAGGGTGGTGTATTAAAGATGAGGCACACTAGCAGAACTGGCTCTTTGGTTTGAACGCGGTGAAACAGGACCCTTGTTTATGAGCTGTAGCAGAGGTAATCCAGCTGTTCTGACAGTTAGTTTGCACAAAACTGCAGTGATAAGCTCCACGAGAGAGCGGCACTTGGTCATGGGAATAGTCACAGGTCTTCTCAGGAGTCCTGCGACTGTGCGTGAGAGCCAGGCATGAACCCTGGCTAGCCCGTTAGTTCCCAGTGCGTGTAGTCTCGTCAGCATGCCAAGAATTTACGTGGAGGCTGGTCACATTGTCACTGGTGATTGTTTGCTGCAATGTCCTTGTCCGTGGTGTACCTCACATTGAAAATAAAAAAGACATTTATGGCCACCAAACTAACTACCGAGCCTGCAGAAGTTCATGGTGGCAATATGCCTTTGAAAGAAAGAAAAAAATCTTCAATGACCTTTTCCTTAGCTTTTGGGGGTCTTTACCAGACTGCACGTGTCCAGAGGTCGCTGGAAAGAACTTAACTCTCCTCATCCCCAATAGCATCTTTGTGTGAAGACTCTCAAGGTTCCCAGTAGCTTAACTATTCCTTGTAAGCATGCCATCCAGGTGACTTGCCAAGATGGAAGGACAGCTGATCTTTGCAGGTTCTGAATTGCCAAGGTGTTTGCTGTGGCTCCAGTTGCAACTTGAACAGGCACCAGACATCTAGGAGGTGGAAGAGGCTCTGCTTTCTTCTGGAGTCACCCTGGCAGTGCTGCTGGGTTTTCATGTTCTCCTAGGTGGCATCGTAAGGGCTATCTCAGGATGAACCCATTTGTGTATTGTTGGTAGCACTTCCATTGCTCTCCTCCACTTTTGTCCCTCTCGTAAAACCCATTCAGTGTTGCACGCTGTGGGAGCTCTGTGCTCTTTAATTGTTTGTCATCGTGGGAATTGCTTGTTCTAAAACCAATTACAACCTGACAAAACTGATCTGCCTTATTTACAAATACATCCATCTGGTTGTGGACTGCCTGGTATCACTGCCAGAATAATATGAGGCCTTTATTGCTGCTGCTGAGTTATTGAAGGGTTCCCATGCTGGCATCATCCGGAGCCGTACGATGGCTTACTGCATGTGTGTTTGCACACGTGTTCTTTGTAGGACAGAAGGAATTAATGTTTGAAGTAACAAATCCTGTGTAAAACGAATAGAGATAAAACATTAGAGTGCTGTATCCTGGCATCAGTGGACCCTCGTGGCATGTTTGGAGTGTGCAATACGATGGAGAATGCTAATGCAGTGACTGCAGAATGGCTGCTCTGGGCACTGATGCCCGGTGCATCTGGCACCACGCCAGTGGGTGGGTGAGCTCTTGGCCGTGCTTGGGTGGGAATGAAGTGCAGTCGTAGCTGTTGGAGTTAGGAGGAGCATGCACGTGCGTGTGCAAGAGCTGGGAAGCTGAGAAACCTGAACTGTTTGTAAGGGGCCAGCGGCAGATACCACTCTGGTGTGTATTCTGTGTGTTTTGGCTGTTGTAACAGTGGCTGGAACCAGGATTGCTGGCTGCCTGGGGAGGAGTCTGATTGATTCCTAATCTTCCAGAAACTCATTTGATAATTGGGGTAGGACTAGATTACTCCTTGGAAGCTGCAGTCTCCTGATAGGTTTCATGTAGAAAATAGGCAAGAGAAGTAGGCAGGCGTTTGGGGTGCGAGACTCCTGAGAAATCTGTGTGTGTTCCTGGAAACCAATTTTGAAAAGGCTCAAAAAAGGAAAAAAATGGATGACTGGTTTCAGGACATTGGAACTTAAACCATCACAACTGGTAGCCAAAACTGTTTCAGACTATTTTGATTTTTCTGTGATTGTTCAGTTGCAGCTTAAAAAAGATCTGAGGCATTATGAATCAGTACTGATTTCACCCTCAGGCCAGCAGTTCAAAGCTGAATATAGTGAATTTTAGAAGCATTCACTAAAAGCATCTATTCCTTGTTTACCATGTGTGTTATCCACAAAGGGTAGAAAACAAAGACATATGTATGTAAACAAATTTATCATTTGGGAAGCAGGGAAGAATTGCCCCCTAAATTAAGTAATTAAAATTAGCATGAGTAGGTTTCGATATATAACCGGAGATGAGTGAATTAGTCATTGTGAATAATATATATGATAAATTCAGGCCTATTTTTGTTTGCGATTTATCTAGGAATGAACTTTAACTTTTATATTTATAAATAATCACTCAGTTTTCACTGGCTGAATAACTGAAAATTCATAAATCAGTATGAACTGGAAGTACAGAATACTGCAATCTGCATATGAAAACCTGTGTTTACAGGAATCTAAGTTTTTTCTATTCCCCGTCACCATAGTAACTGAACATTTTCTATAATGGTGAACTAGTCTTGCAGTGTGAGTGTGAGATAGGACACTTTCATTCTACCTCCAGGGGCTGAGATGGTGGACCAGATTGTTGGGGTGCCTGGTACCTGCTGGTCCCTTGACAGGAGCTGTGAAAGTCAGGTGTGTGGAGTCAAAGGGGGTATTTGGTAGCACTGCAGCGAGTTGAACCCAAATCTTCCTCATCAAGGGTTGGTGCCTGGGTCTTGTCGGTGCAAGAAAATAATCTCCAGCTGTTTGGCCAATTAAAGGTTTGTTTGAGAAAATACATTCCTGCTATCATTTTGTGGCAGAAATGCACTGTAACGTGGTGCAGGCTGGGCAGTGGCATGTGTGGGGTGGGTAGCTCGGCAGTTGCAGCCCTGTGGTGCCACTGACTCCTCTCCTGGCACGGTGGTCCTGGTCCACTCCACACTCCCCATCTCGCTTTTAAGTAGTGCAGAATTGCTCCGTGGGTCCTTAGTGGCTATATATCCAAAATGGTGGAGAACTGCCTCAAGCCACAAGCATCGTGGTACTGGCCAGCAGTAGTCTGTGGTTAGTAGAAGTGACCGGGTCAGTGGTTTTGGTGACAGATCTTCCCCAAACAGGTCGAAGCTGCTCATGCTTACGGCACCTGCTGGAGCAGGATGGGAACGGCTGCTGTGCCTGCTCTTGTGCTGCGTTGCCCTGTGCTAGCAATAATGATGGTTGTCTTTGAACCCTCTGTTTTAGCTCAGATCTTTAGTATCATACCAATATGGGCTTTTGGTGTTGGGCTTTTTGAAATTGGTAACTGCTATCATGCCGAAACTAGCGTTGGTGTTAACCCGTGGTTTCCCCGTCATTCTCAAGCAGTGCCTGTTTCGTGTTGCTGGCAGGACTGTTAACAGATTTTTAATATTAAATTTTCTGAAATTCATTAGAGTAACAGTCCTTTGATTCCTTCCCCCCCCTCTTTTTTGCTCCTGTTGAACAGGCTGTAGTTTATTGCTGAAAAATGCAGATACGATGCTCCATGGGGAAAAACATTTTTTTGACAAAATGATTAATGTAAGTACACATAGTTTGCAGTTCAGAGTGGCTGTTTGCTGGTAGTCTGTCAGCAGGGGTATGTTCTGCAGTCCCCCAGCCTCTCTTTCGGTCCTTTATAAATATCAATCAGATAAGGACGTACCACTGAGTACAGTGGACAGCTAAAAGCAGGAGGAGGAAATGCAGAGAGAAAGCAGAATAGCAATACGAAAAGAGAACTCGCATCTTCTCTTTTTAACATGAGCTTTCAGTATGCATCAGGGCTAAGCTCTTCTGGCCATTGCAGCTGTAAAATAATGCTGTATTTTCTGTTCCTTCTCTCTTACGAGAATCAGTGTGCCGAAAGTGGCTGTATCCTGTGGGCAGGGTGGATAAAGCTGTAAGGTGGTTATGAAGATTTTGGCTAATGTCCTCTTTCTCGGTAGCTGATCAGCATGCGTTGGCTTCGGCTGAATCCTCGCAGCCCTGCCAACGAGTGTGTCTGCTTGTGTGTCTCCTCTTAAAGCAGGCCAGAAATGGGGAGATGCTCAAAAGGAGATTGTATATTGTTATTAGCGTGGGTGATTGGTTTTGTTCACTAGTTTTAAATCCAAATAGAAAATCATACTTCCATGGTGATGATCTTTTCCTTAAAACATAATTATAGCTCTGTATAATACAGCTGTTCTTTATCCAGCAGTTAATAAAATATCCTAGCTGGAGGCAACTTATTGGACATAATTTATGTGTAAAGGGATCTTGTGACATTTTTTGGTGGGAGAGAGGGAGAGAAAATAATCCATTAACACTTACAGTAAAATTGTTAGGATAAAATCCATGTATTTTAAAAAAGTTCATTTGCTTATAATTATTAGTGTAATCTATGGCTAAATTTACTTCAGTATTTGCACATTGCTTAGTTTGGACAATAAAACAGGACTGGACAACTTCCCTACCTTGTTTTATTCAGTTTCAGTGTTGATTTGAGTCAAAGGGTCCTAAGTTAAAGGGAGATTTTTCACTGAATTCAAGAGTTTGGAATTAATCCCTGATAAGATATAGTCACATAACTTATAGACTGACATTATTTCAGGGAAATATTAATATGTAACCTTCCACCCTTTCACTGAAGGGATAGTATTTTTATTCATAATTTACATTTTAAAAACTTTCCATAAAAGTATGACTCTCCATTTTGATCTTAAAATTACTTTACCATTGTTGTTAGAAAAATAAGATTATTTGTAAGGGTCTCAGATGTTTTCTTTCATGCACTCTGCATCCCCTGGTTGATCTGTCCCTAGACTGCTGCCTTCCTCAGCTTCAGCATATTTTACTTAATTAGTTCCCCAAAGGCCATTATGTGTGATGGTGTGGTTTTTTTTTTTCTTTCCCCCAAAACGGGAAGGAGCACAAGGCCATCAAGATGATAAAGGCCTTGAGAGCTCCGGCTGCTGCTTTGTGTGCTCCGATGAATGAGGCACCCCCCCGCCCCTCCTTCTGAGAAGCAGCAGACAACTCTTGAGAGAAGCTTCACGTTTATTTCACTAAAATATTATTAGCTGTACCCTTTTTGTACTAATAACTTACTTTTGCATGTTTGTAAGGGGAGCTTTGTGGACTGCCAGGGCCCCAGGTTAGCTGAGCGTTTGCTGCTGGCAGGCCTGCCAACATGGCGGCCAGCGCGTGCCCTCGGTGCTGCAGGCCGACCGGGGAGCCCTGACATCCTTGGCAGGTCTGGCCAGCCCTGCGCTGGGGAGGATGGAGAATGCCTTGACTGTCCCCTGGCTCTGGGGAAGAGGCTGCTTAGCCAAAAAGACTTTCAACCCTCCTCCCTTCAAACTAGTGTTTTATCCATTGGCTTATTAAACTGTGTATTATTTCCCCGAAAAAACGTCTCTTTTCTGTATCTTTAGATCTTCCTGGCAGTGCAGGCATCTTTGACAGATGCTCGTCTAATCTGTTGATAAAAACCTGCAGTGATGGGAGATCTGACATCCTCCCTGGTTAGTCTGTTAACTGTTTCTGATTAGACTGCTTTTTTCCCAGTATTTAAACTAAATTTTATTTTGTGAAAAGAAGCTGACTTGTTCACGTGTTTCCCTCTGTGCTTGTGAAGACCGGTTGATGAGCCACCCTCGCACAACAACTCCTTGTGCAGGAGAAGACTGTTACCATGTCTTCCTCCAGTCCTGTCTTTCCCAGGCTGAGCAAAACTTCCCTCTTGAAAGGAAGTCATGACACCGGAGCTGCATTTCCGCCATACTTTACTTCTATCAGTTAGGTACGCAATGGATCCAAGCGAAACCTGTTTTAACTTTCCTGTAAATCAGATTGACGTCTGTACTGCCGTGTGCTAAACTGAGTAGACATCCCTTGTAAAACCAAATAGTTACATGGGCTAAAGTGTTATTACTTTGCTTAGCAAAGAATTCAGAAGGTGGTATAAATCTCCTTTTATATCCATTATTGCTCTGTGAATGAGAGAAGGAAATGTGAATCGCTTTTTTCTGGACCTGATGAGTAGGTGTCAGTGTGATGGACGACGGGTGACGCTTTCGCAGCCCATCATTCATGGAGGTGCACAAATGGAAAAGCAGCGGTGCCTTGGCTCATCAGCATACGCGTTTATAATATTGTTTAAGGCAGCCTCATTAGCTGTACTGACTGTTGTGTTCTGTGCACTACGGGGACTTGGTAATAAGTGATGTGTGGCCTGGCCTCAGCAACTGGAAATTACGTTATGAAGAAAAACTATCAGCTCTTAGGCTAAGCCTGAACTTGAGTAGAAGGGGCAGCACAGGGAAGCACCAAGACTCTAAGGAGAAAAGTGCTTCAGAGAAATCATAAAACTTTTCTTAAAGTCCAGTTGTATCCTAGGTGAAGAAAGCAATCATTGCGGCAATCCTCCACCTGAAATATTTGACTGACAGTTTCAAGGAAGTTGCTGTGTGTTCTGAAGTGAGAGCGCTTGATAGACCAGGTGCTGCTCAGAGGGAGCTCGGCAGGCTGGAGAGACAGGCAACAGGAGCCCTGTGAAGTTCAGCAAAGGGAAGTGCCAAGTCCTGCACGTGGGGAGGAACAACCCCAGGCACCAGCGCAGGCAGGGGACCGACTGGCTGAAAACAGCTCTGCAGAGAAGGACCTGGGGGTCCTGGTGGACAAGAGGTTGAACATGAGCCAGCAATGCACCCTTGTGACAAAGAGGGCCAACAGCATCCTGGCTGTGTTAAGGTCTTGTCCAGCAGGTTGAGGGAGGTGATTGTGATCCTTCCCCTCTGCTCTGCCCTGGTGGGACACATCTGGAGTGCCGGGTCCAGTGCTGGGCTCCCCAGGACAAGAGGCACGTGGACACACCAGAGCAAGTACAGCGTGGGGCCATGAAGATGACCAAGGGAGGACTGCAGCACCTGTCACATGAGGAGAGGCTGGGAGGGCTGGGAGGCTGGGACTGTTCAGGCTGGGGAAGAAAAGGCTCAGGGGGATCTTATCCATGTGCATAAATACCTGATGGGAGGGAGTGAAGATGACCGAGCCAGACTCATCAGTGGTATCCAATAAAAGGACAAGAGGCAGTGGGCAGAAGTTGAAATACAAATTCTGCTTAAACATACAGTAAAACGTGGCGGTGTTTTTGTTTGACTAGGTTTTTGTTTCTAAATTATGATCTAACACTAGAGTGGGTTGCCCAGGGGGTTTGTGAAATCTCCATCCTTGGAGATGCACAGCACCCGACAGGATGCAGTCCTGGGCAGCCTGCTCGAGCTGCCCTGGCCCCCAGCAGAAGTCCCTGCCAGCCTAAAGCTGTTTGGTCATTCTGGAGGTCCGTGAGGTGCTCCCGGCAAGGACTCGTCAGTCTAAATGGTTGCTTGATTTTCCCTCTGCCTTCCTCCTTCTGAAGATTACAGTGGATTTCCCCTTGATGCTGCGGCTCCTTGGTCACTGCACTGCCTCCCTGCCGCCGAGCCCTGACCTTGACTTCCCCATCTTGGTGCTGAGCCATGACCAGCTCTGCCAGAGCTGATAAGAACAGATGCCTTGGGTCATCCGGGCCCTTCTATTTGGATATTCTGCAACTTGCACAGCAGCCGTGGCTTCCTCTGGGCAGCCCACTCTGGCATTTGATCATCGTTTAAAAACAACAGCCCAAGAAGTTTCCTTGGAGAAGGAGCTGCAGTGTGCTGCTGAGTGCTCTGGTTCTCCCCCTAAGCAACGTACTGGCTTGGGTGGATATCAGCATCTTCTGGCCTGCTTCACCATTCTAGGTGAGACAGGTCGAAATTATGTTAATAAGTAGCTGTGAAATGCTTTAATGCAGCTTGGAGAAGAACTCATGCTTGTTAAAAAAAAAAAAAATCCATCTACCGAGAGTACCTTTTAATGCAATAAAACCAGAAGCATTAAATCGCTGAGTAACCATGCTTTAAGCTACAAAATCGGTTAAATATGTGTGTAGAGCTATAGGTGGATCTCCCTGTGTAGCAGAAAGCTGTATTTATGCCTGCCACTGATAATCAGTTGTTCTTTCCTACAGAAAATAACTACAGATTACAAATGTAAAACATACTGAAATTGATTTCCTGCTTGCAGGTTTAAGGCATGATTGAAATGGTGAGTGCAAATCAGTCTGCTCAGATCCAGACTCTAACTCGCGTACTTGCGGTTCTGTGGCAGAAGGTGTGTTTTCAGGTGCTTTTGAAGTTGGAGCCCCATAGGTGAGTGGAAGCTCCAGGCAGCTTCTGAGACCTTGGGCTTAGAGAAGGTTAAGTGCTGGATGTTAGGTTTTAGGTGTTGTGGGGGAAGCATTTGGGAAGGGGGAGTGCTTATATACCTGGGTCACAGAGACAGGAAAACAGGGAGCGCCATCTAAGAGTGTTTCAGCCTCTAATAAATGTAATAATTACTGTCTGATTAAAAATAAAACCTTATAGATGAACTTGAATCTTTTTTCCATCCTGCTTCTTGCTAATTTGACTGCACCATGTTTATAATTCTCTTTGACAAGGAGATATGCATAGACAGTGCAAATATGAAGGTTGTGTGTGTGGCTTTGAGGTTTTTTGGTCTTTTTTTTCAAAAGATAGGGAAATAGCCCTTTCAGATTCATGACACTGTTACATGTTAAACTTCTTAAAAAGCGCACTGATAAAATAATGGTGGGCTGGACTCCAACTGGATTTAAAATGCTTCACATAATTCACTAATGTCTTTCCCGTCATGATGCCAGAACGTCTGTTGTGACTCTGAGGAGGTAGCAAATGCAATTTGGAGAGAATTCTGAACTTCAGCAGGATCTTACTTCTTACTTGTGGAGCTTCCTACCATTGCTAAGAAGGCACTTAAATGTTTCTTCTTGTTCTTGTGTGCCATTTAATCCAATTAGTGTGCTGGAGGTCCCTCTAGATAGTGCTGTGTGAAGCTATTTAGTTTAATAAAGTTTAATGGAAATTATAAATGTTAAATGCTTGCCTGGGGCAATGTGCGGGACTGGCTGTGCAGTGCGGTGATGGAACAGTGTGCTGTGGAGCACAGCCTGCGGTGTCACATTTGGTGGCAGTGCCTGAGCTGATTCAAGCAGTTCCTGCTCCTGGCCACTTGCCCTGGCCCTGCAGGGACCCAGTGCTCGCTGGTACTGACCTCTGTGTGGCCACCAGCGGAGCAGGACAGTGAGAGTTAATGACAAATATCTATATGAGTATAACCTTCCATTTTCTTTGTCTTGTTGGCAATATCTTCTTCCTTTTTCTTGGTAGTATCTTTGTCTTCCTCTTCTTGGTAATATCTTCTTCCTCTTTTTGTAGTGTAATGTATCTTTAATAATACAGATTCCCATAGCATTTTGCTAAGAGAAAACCAGCCATTCTTTGGTAAGATCATGCTTTAGACAAAAAGCAGGAGCTATGCTTCTGTCATTCTTTGCTGTACAGAGTAACTCCTTACTCTTGCGGTAAGGATGCAGCTATCCTCCCTGTTCCTTTGTCGGTGTTCGGTAGGTGCCCTTTTACCAGAGCAGGTGTCATGAGCGGGAACTGTCAGTGCTGGTAAAACTTAGCATTTTGTCCTATTTTGCATTTATTAGCATGCACTAATTATTCATAGGAATAATTACCCTTTACCAATTCACATTAATTTAGATTGCTTTTGAAAAGCAATCAAAAGGAGCAGGGAATGATAATACATCCAAATGAATAAGGATATGGCACAAAAGAAATATGGTGCATTTTTATGTAAGAGACCACATCAAGTCACCATCAGCTTTTTCCTTCAAATTGCAATTATTTGAACTCAGTTTGATGGTTGGTGCTAAAGGCCATCTGTTAAATGTGCTCCCCACCTCAAAAGTCCATTTGTGTTCTTCATCTCACTTCTGTATCTCTTCAACAAGGAAAAACATCATCTTATGGGGTGACAGTATTAAAATGGACAAAAAGACGTGCTAGGTCATTCTACCATGAAAAAGCTGCTTGCCTGCCCCTGAACAGGTAGGTTTAAATTCTCAAGTGCTTTTATCATCAGGGAGCTTAGGAAGCTTAGGAATACAACAAATTCTTGCCTGCCTTTGGCTGCAGGCATGGGCACTGAAGTCTCTTTCAGTGCCACGGCCAGTGTGTTTGTTCTTCTGTAGGGGTGAAGTACAGTCAGATCTGGGTGTTTGTTTAGAGGGTCACACATCTCTGCAGTGCTGTTAAATGTTACTGTCTCTAGATCACCATTGGTCTTTCCTGACTTTGAGCTAGGCAATGAAGATTAAAAACCTAGTGTCCCGTGAAACACGTGGCCTAAAAATACTAAATTTTTTTTTCTCTGGGTTACAGTGGGTAGATGCTGCTCTGAAAGCCAAATGTGATGTGATGAAATAAGAGTGCCTTGGTAGACAGAGATATTGAGTGAGTAATCCTTAGAGAAGGGCAAGAAGAAACAAGATTATGTCTAGGTCAGAGGACAGAATGAGCAGTGCGGTGTACATGGAGGCTTCAGTGGTCATATGCATATTGGAAGAGAAGAATAATGACCTTATATTGGTTGAGTGCTCGCTATGCTTCAGCAGTTAAAACCTCGTTTTTTCTCAATTCAGTGAGATAAATCTCTTCTATTTTTCCAATGAGCTTGAAACTGCTCCTGTGCATGATTGCTGCCAGTGTTTGATCAGCTGGTGCTGCTCTGCAGGAACAGCCTAATAGCTTCGTGTGATACTGCTCAGTATTGACTGTTCGTAGCTAGCACAAATCATCTTCTATTGTGAGTGTCTGAGAAAAGGAATGGTTCTTGCACAAAAAACAAATACCAGCGAGTTGTATCATATATAGTTCCTGGATTATTTTGCTGACATTGACAAAATTTTAGTAACTGAGAAGAAATCTCCTTTCAGGAGCGTTTGTCAGGGTATTGGTTACACGCTTCACGTGCAGGGAAGGGTGGGTGTCAGTTTGATTAGTCTCAGATAACGTGGTGTGTCAGTAGATACGGAGCTGGGATGCCGCTCAGGCTTGGTTTCGTGTATTCTGCTGCAAATCATTACTACGCTGTAGCACATTCCACATTCATTATTGACGGCTAAATAAGTGAGTCCCCTAAGTTTTATTTGTTCACTGCTTCGTCTTTGTGCTACCAAATTCAAATAAGGACGCGCTCTGAATCTGTGCGCTGCATCAGCACTTGTTCTACTGCAGAGGCTTGTGTCAAAGGAAAAACACAGTTATTGTATGATTGTAGACTTCTGTTTATTCCTAGCACTGATGGCAGGATGTAATCATAAAATTAGGAATGCATGTGAGGAACAGTCACAGCATGTTGCCACCTTTATTTGTTTAAAATTTTATATTTAAAAAAGTCTGTATACAGCATAAGGATATGAGGAAAATACGGTTTTCTACCAAAAATGCTTCAATACTTAATTTGATTTATAAATGATTTGGTAAGCAGAGATGTGCAATAGCAAAGAATGAATTCAAACAAAAGGATTGTGGATGTTTTGCTTTACTTTGGGATCCAAACCCATGATATCCACCGTCTTGGGCCTCGGGAATTCCTCCGACCGTGCCGCATTTCCCCCTTTCCAGCAGTAGATGCAATTCCGGGGAGGATTTCAGTCCATAAGATGCTATCGAATGTTGATGGCGAGCTGTTCGCACTGGCAGGTTTTGTCTGGCACAGCCAACCAGGAGCTACAACTCTCTTTAAAATAAATCTTGCATCGGGCAAGGAAGGGCTTGTCATCATTGCTTGGTGGCTTTGGACCACGGTTCTCCTGCAGCAGTTGAAGTAATCTGGGGCTCTTCAGGCTCCCATCCTCACGTGCCTAAACCAGGAGGCAAGCAGCGTGCTCGGTGCAGGCAGCCCGGGACCCTGGCTGGGAGGTGCTCCAGCTCAGGCTGTCTCCTGGCTGGCAGAGCTGCAGGCAGGACCCTCCTCACTCTCCAAGACTGTCATTAGGATAGCTTTTGAGCCCTTTGCAATACTTCTGTATTCAGTATCACAGTATTCCTTTAATCTCATTCAGGAGGCACTGCGTAATAGACGAGATGTGAACAAAACCCAGTCCTCCAAGCTGCCTGCTCTGCTGGAGTTTGGTATGCCATGAAAGAGACTTCTGGTAGCAAGGGGACAGGAGGATGGACAGTGCCTTTAGGAGATGGTGAAGCACAGCTTGTGGGTGGGGGCGTGTGGCACAGAACCAGGGCTGTAGGAACAGTGAAACAGTGAAAAGTCACTGTTTCAAAAGTAAAAGTCAAAGTAAAACAGTGAAAAGTCATTTTGGATGCTGTGCTGCTGCTGTTAGGTATGTGTGTTGGATCCTGAGATGTCGGTGTCTCCTTGCATGATGGAGACCGATAGCCCATGGTGCAGCGCGTCCATCTCTGACGGTGGTGGCTGGCAGCATTGAGGGGTGGCTCCTGCCTTACTCTCCCCGGTGCTGGGAAGGGATTGCTGCCTTGCCGAGGATGCTGTATAGCTCATGTTTCTGTCCCTCTTGCCAATTGGCTTATAGTATACTGCTTAATTGGGAGAAACCTTAGATTAACAGAAACAGATACAAAGCAATTGGGTCTAAAAGGGCAGGTAGCTGCTGCTGGTATGGGGAGAAACTCCCAGACTTGATAATTTTGATGTTCAGTCCTGATCCTGGAGTCTGTGATGCCTGCTTTTATAGTAGTGCTTCAGTACCTTACAGCTGTGGGGTAATTTGAATTAAGATTTTTCTCTTCAGTATCCTTGAGAACCCATGACATTTAGGGATAAGAATATGCAGGGCTAGATTTTAAAAACAGTGCCGATTAGGGATTTTTTTTTAATTTTATTTTTGATTTAGCATTACCATATTGATGGCTGTTGTAGAACGAGCTGAGGTAAGGTGCTCTGTGGTTGGACTGACAGATCTTGCACCCCTGAGACTTTAAGATGCCTGCTCTTTCCTGGTGCTGCTCTGACAGGTACCTCTAAGTGCAGAAGCGTGCCCTTGCTGTTCCCCTGTGGTGTCTTGTCCATCTTGTGTCTCAGTAATACTGAAAATACTTGGGATCCGTCAGTGGTGATGTGCATGGGAAGTGCTCTGCCTGAGTAGGCAGGGAAGCAGCAAGGGGACTGCTGAACCGCACAAAGCCCTGGAAGCAGAGGGCTGGGTTCAGTGGGGTTTTGTGGTATGCTTAGTAAAAGATCATGCAAACCACAAGAAGAGTACTGCAGTGGAGAAGGGAGAACGCGCTCCCTGCGTTGGGAGCTCCAGGTTTGTGCCGGGACAGAGAAGAGACAGCTTAGGGGCAGGGAGGAAGCATCTGTCCCCAGTGTGTGCTAAAATACACTGCTGCGGATGGGGAGTCTGATCTGAATCCCAAATCTGCCAGTGCCACATGAGAGGCTGCTCTGGGGCCAACTCCTGTCCCTGTGCACAACAAGAGGACAGACCCACATCCACCTTCCCACGCTGCCTTTTGTCCTCCTAGACACCTGGTTTGCTTTGTCTTGCTCGAGAGACAATCGGAGGAGGCATTTTATACAATAGCTGTATGTTGAGTGGGGAGATTATGAGATTTAGGTTTTAGTTTAGGTCTAGCTGTTGAGTGAAGAGATGGTGCTAAACAAATTTCAGAATCATGTAAATTTGGGCAAGTTGATGTGTGGGAGAGAGTAAGGATAACGTATGGAGCAAAGCAAGGAAAGAATAGCCTTATGAGGAGCCTGAAGGACACCCATTTCTTAAAAGTTAATCCAGGCGAGTGGTGATTGATATCTCAAGGGCAGAGGTTAAAGGTGCTACCGAATGAGCCGATGCACTTGCCATGAGAAGTGGGGTGACATCCTTTGTAATGCTGTTCACCAGAATAAATGATGACAAAGTGATGCACAAAGGGAACTCAGCTCCAGGAAAGAGAAGAGATGTCAGGTAGAGCCTGATGGTGGGCAGCTGCTTGCTGGCCAGGGAGGAGCACTCGCAAAGAAGCTCTTGTGCTGAATTCTGAAGTTTTAAGATGAGTAAAATAGTGGCTGATGCCTTCAAAACAAAGAGACCAGTTAGAGCAGAAAAGGTAACACGTGTTTGGAATGCTACCAATGTGTAACATATTGCACATGTATTATATAGGCTCAGGGAATTATGTTTAAAATAGCTGAGCCTACAGGCTACTTGGACAAAGCAAATATTAAGAACATTAAGCTGTCGTCTTGCTAAGCTTGACTTGCTGTTGTTATTAAGGTCATTTCATTGCATGCTTTGATAACCATGAGGTAATTGTCTAACAACTTGTACTTCAAAAAAATTTTTTACTTTAGAAGGAAAACATTTTGCCAGATTTCCGTCAAGCTGTCAGTGGGGGTGTCATACATGCAGCAACGATGGATAAACACTTTCCAAAGTCATCTTACTTCTTTTTCACTTAGGCCAACAAATCAGGAGAAGCAGCTTTTTCCTGTCATGCAGGTCAGGTAGAGAAGGAGAGTGGTTTTCAGAGGGACTACAAATGTGCTGCTCTGTTAAAGGAGGCAAGAGCCTCTGATCAGTCACTGCTGGGAGTGGACCGAGGGGATTGGTTCCTTGTGTCTTTAGAAGGCTGTTCCAGCATCAAACCCTGTCCTAAAAATTGTGCTAGAAATTGCCTGAGGATATTGACCCTTAGAGATGATCTTAGGGCCAAGGGAAGTTGAAGATACCTGCCCAGAGAAGCTCAGTATTTCAAAAGTGGATTGTGGGAGAGCTCGGGAAAAAAAGTACCCATATGGAATACAGACTCATACAATAATGCATTAAAAGATGATGATGCGTGTAAGACAGCGCTGCTACCTGAAACCTCTATGTTTTACCTAAGTATTAATACACATATGTTCTAAATTCTGAATTCCTAGCAGTTTCTTAATAGGTGCTAGTCTGTTAGGCAAAGGTCTCCTCCAAGGTTCGGGGATTGTGCTCCAGAAAAGGATGGTGGGTGTTTCTGTCTGAACAAGACTTGATTGTTGAAGAAACATCTTTCTGAACAGACCCTTTTTGTTATCATGAACATGGGAAATATAAATATAGATTAAAAAAATGGTATTTGTCAGTCAGTTCTAATTGGCCAACCTGTAGAAAATCCCTCATCTTTGTAACACATTTCCAGTTCTGATTTGTGTTCTTTAGTCTCTTTCCAATTAGCCTAAGTTAGCGTTGGCAATATCAGCATAGTGTGAATAAGCATCCTAAGACCAGATGAAAAGATATAAAGGGAAGAGAGTTGAAAAGAAGCTGTCCATTAGCTCAAAATAGACAACAGCAGCTCAGTGGCTTTTTGCATCTCTGCTTGTAAATGCCCCCTGTGTCAAACCAGGCATGTTCAGAGTTGGCTGCCCTATGTGAGCTCGCGTCTCTTGCCAAAGTGGTACTATTTCTAACAGACTTAGCCAGGTTCTGTTCCTTTGAACTTCTGAAGTGGGTAGGAGGAAAGAAAGTGCACCACAAGGAAATATCCGATACCCCTCACCTCTCTGCACAAAAAGAGGGAAAGGATGTCTCTTCTGTATCAGTTTTGGAAGGGCGAAGTGTCAGAATTGCATGTTTGAGTGATAAATGCGATATTGTCAAAAGCAAATTTAGTTAAAGCAGCTTCTAAATAAGCAATGAACAATAGTGAATCAGCAGAGAGAGGGGATACAAATACCATAGCTGACGCAGCAGCTGCAGCTGGGATGGCAGTTAGGGGAGAAGTGAGCTGGGAGGTTCTGGGATGTACTGAGAGATCCGCAGGATATTTTGAGAAGCTGTCAGATAGAAGAGAACCAGAACTGGTAATTACAAGGTGCTCTCAAGATGCATAGTGTAGAATTAAATGGTTGATTTCCTTTAGGTCCTCTGCTGGATTAATGAAAAAACTGGAATGGTGACTCAGACTTGTACTTCACTTCTGCAGGTGGTGGAAGGGAGCTCATGCAGGTTCACCCTGGACTTCACATGCACTACTGCAATGATGCTGTTGCTTTTACATTTGTATTTCCAGCACTGTGGAGGAGAGTTCACAGCAGTAAATAAGCCCTTAATTTAACAGTTTTAAAATGGAAAATCTGTGGTAACTAGCTATGTGTGCTATTTTGGAGTGATGCAAAGTTTTGGGTCTGACCATCTTCAGGATGCACTCAGCTGCACCCACGCTCACCCAGATGACTAACACCTAACAAGCAAGGCAGCAGAGGTCCAGGTAACTGTGGAATTGAAGAGGTGCCTACAGGGCTGTTCCCTACTGCAAGTCTAACCTGAGTAAATAAAATGGGGTGTGGAATCTTTTAATTATTCCTTACAAACAGGTGAGGGTAAATGGGAGAGATGTCAGAGAAGACTGTGCTGGGTTCCAGTGAATGTTGTTCACTCAGCAGGACTCATGCCAGGACAGCAGTGCTTGCAGCAGAAGCGCTGGACATTGGGAAATGGAGGAGAATGCAGGAGGGAATGCCAAACGGGGTTGGAGAGGAAAGAGCGGGGAAGGCTGAACTCCATCGTCAGCTGAAAGGGGAGGAACGGATGGGTTAAAGGCTCGGTTCCTCAATGTTGCCATGCACAGAGAGCACAGACAAGGCTGCCCTTGTGAATAAAGGTGGCAGGATCGAGAATTACAGTTATCTGTGTCATTGCTGCAAGGTTCCTATGGAGAGCTGCATTTCGATGCTCGCCCGCGGCCCCTGGCATGTCACCTGTGCGGTGTGCTGTAGATAGGCGGCAGTGATGGGAAACGTACACTTGGAAAGCAAGCAGAAGCCTTAAAAAAATAGGAATACTTAAGTAGGGGAAATGATTGGGGGATCCCTGAAGGCAATGTTCCAAGTAAAACACAGAGCAAAACAAGGAAGTATATGGAACATGAGATAAATGGGAATATTTTTGGCTAATCCTTAAGGCTTGGGATTTGTGTTTGCACTAAGAAAGAGCGGGGGAGAGAGGAAGGGAGCTGTCTGGTCTCCTGGATAAAACGAATTAGGGGAAGGTGGAGGCCAGGGATGAGGCATGGCACTGCTGGGATGTGTTCTGCAGCTGTCTGCTGGAGGCTGGAGCACTGCCCTTGGGGACAGCTCAGATTTCTGCTGTAGCAGGCTGGGGAGGCGTATGATTGCTGAAATGCATTGGGTTTTTTTGTTTGTTTTGTTTTTTGGAAGTGTTGCATGGTCTTAAAAACAGTAATGCATAGGGTCCAAACAGTAATAGGCTTCCTAATACTTGCCAGGGTTAGGGCAGTAATGGTTTTAATGTTAGTTGTTCTTTCAAGGAGATCCATGCTGGGGGAAGTCAGTGGTGTGAAGACTGCAGCTAATGGAGGGGTAGATAGCATTTTTCTCCCTTGTGTACTGAATGGGTTAATTTCTAAGAACTTGTCCAGAGGAGATGCTTTTCTGTTACCCCAGCTTTGCTGTAGGGCTTTTCTTTATGGTGAAAGCATCTGCATTGTTTATTCTTTTGTTATTGATTTTTCACCAGCTTAAATATTTAAGAGGTGAAAGTGAAGATGCCTTGTCCTTGTCTACGGGCAGGCAGAGAGGGAATTCACCCAGGCAGTGACACAGGGCAGGGTGAGCATCGCTCGTCATGTAGGTAAGGCATGACAGCTCTGCCGTGGTGTTGTCCCTTTGCTGTACAGATGGACTGAGTTTAGCATGAATATTTGTCAGCTTTTCCATACCCGTGCGATGGTGTGTATGTCCACCTGTGTGCCCACTTACGTATGTAGCATGTCTATTTGCCGTGACTGTGCAGTAATGAAGATATTTGAGTGTGGGACCTGATTTGTGTACTGTTGCTGTGTACTCACTGAAGGCTTGGTGTATGGATACAACTGTGCATGCTTTTTGTGTGGCAAATAATTTGCAAATAAAGGGCTTACTGGCTTCATGTGTGAGTTTCCCCTACCTTGATGTGACAGCGAGTCTCTGATCCATTGGAGCATCACAGAGTTTAATAAGTGTGAAAGATTTTGATCCTCCCACAGAGAGGCAAATGGGGGAATTGGTGGTATTCTTGTGTTTGAAAGCAGAGCCAAAGCAGTGATGGCTGGCAGAGGGTTTTGGAGCAGCGTGCCTTAGTGCTGAATGGTTGAAGCTGTCACAGTCACAGCAGACAATTCAGAAGGATTAAAGGGAAATTTGTGTTTTGATATGCTTTTACTGTTGAGGCTATCTGGTGATAAAGTAATGAAATGTGTTATACGAGATGTTTATTTGCAGGGAGATTTGTTTACATAATTGCTTCCTTTTGCTCCTTGGAGTGGGCATCTGCAGCCGTATTTTTTTAAAATGAATGGTAGAAACCAGGGACTGACAGGTTTTAATTCACCCACTACTTCACCACTACTGTGGGGTTGTGCTCATCAACACGTTTCCCTGTGCTTTCCCCAGTCTGGCTTGAGTGATGCAGGGATGTGGTTTCTTGCACTTCCTTTTAGTCTTCATTTTCAGTAGTTATTTTGGGTAAAAATCCATTGCTTTATTTGGAACAGTCCCCGCGTGTCCCCTGCTCGCCTCCTTGCCCTGTCCCCCACTAGAGCACCCCAGAGCACTGCTGCTGCAGGGGGGACTCTGGGCCTGCTCCTGGCTGGGGGACTGAGCCCTGGCCCAGCGGTCACAGGGAATCAGCTCTGTCGCCGCGGCTTCTGCCAGCCAGGTTTGCCAGGCTGGAGGAGAACCACGCGCAGCTGCCTGGATGCTCCGAGACCCCTCCAGGCACACGCAGGCTCTGGCACAATCAGAGCGTTCTACTGACGTGCCAAAATCTGTCAAAGTTGACCTCCATATGGAGTTCCTCCCTTTGCTCTGTGTTGTGGCGTTGGGTCCTTGAGGTTTCTCTGAATCTCCAAATTGGTATTGCATCTTAGGACCGAGGGGTGTCTGCATGGGGTGGCAGTGGCATAGTGAGGGTTGCTAGTGGCTGACTTCATGCCTTCCTTCTCCTGTGTGGTTTGCTGAAGTTTGAATTTCAGGTGGGCGGGCAATTCATTAGTCTTTCTGCAACATCTGTGCAGATTGCAGTCTAAGCTTATTTTAGAAGAGCAAAAATCAGTAGCAATTAGCAATCTGCTTTGGGAGGAATCTATTAAAAAAGCAGACACCAGCTCTGTCGCATGCAAAGGACTGGGCTCTTCTCTAACTTCCAGCCAGCGTATCCCCACGGTAGCCTATGGGGCTGTGTGGACGTATGTCAGTGTGGCATTTACGTGCAAGCATCTCTGCTGACAGCCAGCAGTTGAAATAAATAATATGGGAGTTCCTGGGCTTGCTTTTTTTCTGATGTATTTTAGATGTAAGGTGCAGTCACACAGTCTGAGATACAAGAAGAGAAACGTGACTGTAATGCTGTACAGGGGAGGCAGATGTGTCTGTAGCCTGAGGTTCAAACAAGGCTACAAAACCCCATGAAGGGCACAGGCCGCCTGAGGATGTCCCGCAGTTGCCCACTCTGGCAGTGGACAGCTAAGGTGGGAATGCCGGCTCCCGGGGTGGGTCAGGCAGTGGCACGTTCCATTTGACGCTGTGTAGGAGTTTTGAACAAAGGTTAGATCTGCTTCTAGGTAGGTAGAAGTTCAAATAAATAAACAAATGAAAATCTTTACTTGCTTCACCCTGCTAGGATGACATGTTACTTTTTTTTTTGGTAAGCAAATGTCATTCTGTGACTGGTACCTCAGTCAGCCTGAAAGCCCCATATTTTTGCCTTGTATGAAGGGATATAAATTCGAAGAATCTGAGAATTCTGCACATCTGAATGTAAGCAGAAAAGAAGGTTGGTGTGGGGTCTTTTTGTTTGTTTTTTGTTTGTTTTTTTTAAACAATGCCTTAACAGAAGGAATGCTTACATCCAGATCTTGTCTGCCTTGCACATGTGATAAAAGGCAAGCATGGTAGGAGAGTCTTCCAGAGAGAGCACTGAAGAAATGCTGGCTATGTGCATACCAAGGGAATAAAGTAAAATATTTGAGGGATTATTTTCTAGAAGTGACAGACACCTGCAGAGACAGCTGATTTTAGCCAGAGCTGTAGCTGCTGGGGCGTACTTTCTCTTCAGACAGTGCTTCAGGAAGAGACCACGTACATCGGTGTCCATCAACTGCATTTGCTTGCTGACTCGCTTCCTCTTGTGAGCTGCCCAAGCACCTTTGTAGCACTGATGCCCTTTCTTATTTTCTGGGTGGGAATTTAACACTCTTGTACTATGGTGGGCTATTTTTGTGTTTTCATTTGTATTGTTTATCTATAGCCATCTGGTTCTCTGCCCACTAATAAATAAAGCCTGGGATGCTGGGGAAGATGGTGAGAGGAGATAATATGCTTTATGCTGATTTTCCTTCCTTTAGAAGGGAGTGATGTGATCACTTCATACCAGAGTATGTGATGACTCTCACAGAAATGAAGCAAGTGAGGGTGATTATCTCTACTTTGTGGGTGGCAGCTGTGCAATCCAGTGATCCCAACATGATGCATATTATTAGCCTCAAGTTGAGCTGTCTGCAGCCTGAAACATGCTCCAGGTCTGTAGTAGATGATGAATTAATGATGAAGTTGTGAAGTATTTGGCTGGATCCTGTCTGGTATGGAAAGCCCTTTGGAGACCGTCTCCCCACAGCTGTTGGTTTCTCCATTGCATGTCCTGTACCTTCTGAATATCTACATGGTCCTTCTGCAGTGCAATAGTAAGATACAGCAGGTCTTCCTTCACTCTAAAACTAAATTCAAATAAAAATAGAGCAGGGTATGAGAATGGGCACCCAAACCTGGCCCAATTTTGAGAGCAAAACCATCTCATCAAATATTAAACTACTCCAAAGTGCAGCGCTGACGGGCCATTCTGGAGGAAGTTTTTTCCCTTCATTTAAAGGGTCTGCTGACTTAGATAACTGATGTTTTTTCTTGATCCATTAACTGCGTCTCTGTGATAGATTGTGATCAGTGGGCCTGTGGGCTATATTTGGTGCATGAGATGTCCTTTGGCCGCTCCTGACGTGAATGGCTGCCCAGAGCTGCAGTCAGGGATACGAAGGATCTCTGCTTTTGCGTGGCTGTTAGGAGGCTTGCCCCAGCTCTGGCAAGGAGCAGGCGCTGCTGTCCTCTGTGCATGTGAACATCTGATGTCCGTGTGTGGTGTTTGGACCTCTGGGGAGTGAGCACCCCTGGGATGAGGATTTGAAGAGACTGGGGCCCCGATCCAAACCACATTTCATTCAGTTTTACAAAGCCCAAAGCAGATCTCTCCCCTCCCCTCTCTCCTGTCCCAGAGATGCCTCGGCTCATGCAGTCTGAGGCCGGGTTTGCAGATATCGGGAAGGGTTGTGCTGGTTCTCGCCTCTGAGGCACTGAAAGGTAAAATTCCTCCTTATCTTTGCACTTCCTCTCTGCAGTTTCGTAGCTGGCTGGATCCAGCCACAATGTACTTTGATTGGTCATGGCATAGTTTTCCCTTGCTATTCCAATATTATGCTTTTTCTGGGAAAGGAGGAGGAGTGAAGAGGAGTGTCAGCCTTGGGCTGATGTTCGGCCGCATTCTTCTGAGGCAGAGGCTTTGGAGGAAGCAGCACTGTTCATTCCCTGGCGGCAGCTGAGGCTTCCCTTGGTTGTGTGCTGATGAAGGCAGCAGGCAGAGCACGCTGCACTTGCCCTCAACCCCTCTCTTCTGTGCTGGAATTGCAAATGCACAGTGGGGATAATTAACCAAGAGGACATGGAAGAGCAGTGTTTCTAGGCAATTAGGACATGCTTCAAGTGAAGCACAGTCAGCCCCTGGAAATGCACAGGATGTTTTTATCTGGAGGCATAATTTTCTTAAATGTGTCACTCGGTACCATCCCATCCCTGGCTTTCCCTTTGTGAGGGTCTGGGCTCAGCAGTTACACTTATAGGTGAATTGGTTTAACCCTTTTCCTGAAAGATACACCCATTACCTTCATTTCTAATGAGTCTGTGTTACAAAGCCACCCATTCAGGTGTTTCAGTGGGGAGTTTCACATTTTAATTGTGATTCCCGTGCAGCAGAGGCTGGGTGAGATAGCCACAACCACCACCTTTGGCTGAAGGAGGAGAGCATCACTTTGAATACAAAGTTACTGCTCTTACCACTACTTTTCCTCCAGCCTTACAGCACAGGGTTGTAGCTGGAGAGCCTCGGGGTGATCTGGGGAGCTGCTGAGGATGGGCTGGTCCCATCCTTGGCACTGCTCCTGCTGGTCTCTCCTCCCACATCTATGCAGGCAGGGTCCCCGTGCCCCAGCAGGTTCAGGATGTGAACTCAGCTGATCCCACACATTCCCTTTAGCCCTTCACAGGTCATGGGATGTTGAAACTTTAAATGGGGAAACACTTTGGTGCCCTAAGGAGAAGCTGTAACAGTTCTTGGGATCTGGATGAGCTGTGAGCTAATGCACAAGGCATCCATGCTTGCCACAGACTTGAAAAGAATTGGTCTCTTGTGCAATTTGGTTAGTATTTATAGAGTGAGTGTATGCAGCGTGTTCGTATGTACTCTCATTCATTCTTTCACTTATAATGGGAAGTGTTGAGCAGCTTTAAGTATATGTGGTGCTCCACCCACTGAGAGTGAGGGATTGTATGAAGGGGCAAGTATATACGATATATGTCATCTTCCCAAGAATTTCTCGTACCAGGAGTATCTGGAGTGCTCTGGTGGTTGGTTACACAGTCTGACAGTTAACCTTCTCCTGAGGAGCCTTTCTCAGGCTTCTCTACTCTTCAAGGTTGCTTGAACCTTCCCTCTAACATGGTTTGCAAGTTGACTTTCCCTGTGTTTTATGTCCCTCTTTTGTAGTGCGCTGTACTTGGCTCAGCCTCTGCAACGGGATTGTCACATCCACGCAGAGCAGTAGGACTGCTTTCTGCCTGTTAACGCTGCAGTGCTCTCCTTCTCTTGCACTGCTTTGAGGCTATTGTCTGTGACTATTTTTCTTTAAAACTAATAAGCCTGTGCCCTGGAGAGTAAAAGCAGCTGATACCCTGCCAAACTGGCTGGCCCCTGAACAAATGGTGCATGGGCTGCTCAGTAGCCTGGAGATGCCTGCAGAGGAGCTGATGTGTGCTTTGGGTGGCCTTGCCTGGTGCTCCTCCTGTGCCTGCTGCAGCTGACCCTGCTGACCCTCCCGGCGCATAAATTTACCCTGCAGTTTGAGGAGCTGTACTGATTTGTGAGCTGAGGATCCCATCAGCAGCAACCAGCTCGCTGCCTGCAGCGGGTATCAGCTGTGACGCACTCACCTTGAGCACATCCACCCTTGGGCTTGAACTTGTGAAACCTCACAAGCCTTTCCTAGCTAGGATTGTCCTCTTCTTGGCTAACTTTGGGACCAGCTCATCTTGCTTTGGTGGGGGCAGCAGAAGAGGTAAGGTGGGCAGTCATCTGAGGTTGTCTGGGATGGAGGTCTCCCTCCATGGCCGTGGGAAGGGATGCAGGTAGGATGCTTGCTGGCAGCGCTGGTGCCGCTGCCTGTTGGTGCTGCTGGGGAGTGCTGGGCATGTCCGTGGTGGGTGCAGTCTCTAGGGAACCTGCTGCCCATGATATTTTTAGGAACTTTAAATCAGGCAAATACAAGAAATTGGGCAACTGCTGTTGTCAGACATGCTGATTTCTACATGCTCCTAAATTTGAGTCGACTGTTTTGCAATTAGTTTCTACTTGTTGTTTTTTGTGTCCTTCACAGATTGTAAGCAGTTTGGCCTTAGAGCAAAGTTCAAGCTCGTTTCCACTACAGAATGGCACGGTCAGGGACAGAACAGTGGCAGAGAAGTCTGAGGAAAGACAACTTTTAAAGTATCTGTAAAATTAGTGTGGTAATCCTTCCCTCTTTCTCAGAGATTTTAAGGCTTATATGATTACAATTTATAGGATGCTCTGAGATATTAGATGAAAAGTTCCTTATGGAATTATTATATATTTTTAATGCATGTAGAGGTGTAAAGCATTAGCCTGGAAGAGAATTGGTTCAGCGGATCCATGAATGCACAGATTTTTCAGGCCAGAAGGTGCTGCTGGATAATCTGATCTGACTTCTGTGTGTAATATTTTATCCTGTTACTGCTGTATATCTCATATCTACGTGGATAGCCAAGGCTAACTCTAGTAACTGACTGTAAAGCTCCACTCTCTTAATGATCTGTGAAATCTTTCCAGGTTTGGATTAAGGAATGTGAGGTGCTGGAGTGCACCATTTAATGATCTCCTTTTTTCCATTTCAGTGACTCAGGGCGTAATTCACATTCTTGCACGGCTCGCTTTCTTTCTCTGAGTTTGAATACATTCTCCTTTGCATCTTAATAGCCCCAAAACACAGAGCTCCGGTTATGTCATGCAGGGGCATTCAGCGTATAAAAGACTTTCTCCATCCGATCCCACAGAGACAATGCCCCGCACTGAATGCGCTGTGGTTTTCATGCTGGAGAGGGCAAGCAGATAAAGGCTCTGGAGCTGATGCAGCCTGCACAGGCTGCACCAGGAGGGCAGCCAGAATATCTGTTTTCCCTGGGGGAAAAAAAACCCCACCATCTGTTTTTGTGAGGCTTCCTTTTGTTCTTCTTAAATCTTGAACAAACACAACAACAGATCTGTTTGGCTGTTTCTTTTTAATGCTTTAACCAGTTCTTACAGATTTCTTGCATCTTTCTCGTATTCCCAACAAGAAAGAATAGAGGAGGAACAAACCCAGCAAAGCCAGCTTTTTCGCTTTCCCTCTTTCTCAGCATGTTCCTGCTTAGGAAGCAGTCGGGGACAGAGCTCAACTGGGGACAGAGCTCACTTGGGCAGAGTTCCTGGATGTGGAGCACAAGGTGCTGGTGGAGGTGGGGATCCCCCAAAAGATATGGGCAGCAGAGGATTGCCAGGAGTGTCCAGATGCTGGAGGCTTGGAAAGGACCTCTTCCCCCAGAGCCGGCGTCATTGGCCTGGTAGGAGTTTGGCTTGTTTAAAAACTACACAAAAAACCCCAAAAACCAAAAAACCCCAAACCACCCCGAAGTCTTGTGTTGCGAAGTATTTCCTTGGGCTCGTTCCACCTTCAGTCCTATAAATTATCCCTCCCAGTCTATCAGTGTAATCAATACAGGGCCGTGTAGCCCAGACAACGGGATGTATCGGGGAGTAAATGAGATTTACTTCCTCGATGTTGCTCACGGTCAGACAAAAGTGGAGACAGATGTGGCCAATTCAGCCTGTGCGTAACCTCACTGTCGTTCACAGAGGATACTTGGGCTGCTGATACACAAATGCATGCTGTGCATCTGCAGGTTTTAATGCAGAACATCCCTTGGTGTCAGAGAATGCTTGTTCTCCTTAACATAGAAAGAACAATTCCTTTTGCCGTGGTCTACATGGATTTCTCCTTAGGGCTGGGTGCCCAGCCCTCACAAAATCTAGGAAGAGGAGGTTCAAGGTCAGATCAGTGGGGGCCTCTCTCCATGTCACCACTTGCCAAAGCGGACTCACAGGACAGATAGTGTAACGAGGCACAGACACCCATGCACATAAGTAGGTTTGCAAAGACTTCAGAGGGACCTAGGATCAGAATCTCCTGCTGCGCTGGGGTGAGTGGCTGCTCTTTGTCATGAAGGAGGTCCTGCGTGGGCTTTGGCTTGGTGCTTCATTTTGAGAGCAGCTGACTCTTCATCCTCTTAGGTGACTCTCACTGAACAATTTCTTCTGTGCAATTGCACCATTTTAACCTTCCTTTTTCCAGTAACTGTCAGTTGCAAAATTGGTGGTATGAGAGTTTTGTGAGGAGCATGACCCCCCTGTGGGCTGCTGGAGACTGCTTCTCCAAAGAGTTTCCTTATTTTGTGTTCAGATATGAATTTCAGGTTCAGATATGAATGGAAAAAGTGGGGCAAGGGAGGTTTTCTGTTTACTTCTGTGCTATACCATTTTGAGTATCTCTCTCTTTTTTGGGTGTTGTGGCCAGTGATGCTGTTGGAGCTGCAGTCCCTGCAGTGGTTGCACGTCAAGGTGTGGTAGTAGAACAGTGGAAGCAATTGATGGGAAGAAATCAGGGACAGTCTGGGAACCAAAATATTTCACAGTTAAATCACTGGTGATGTGAAAGGATTATTATGAATAGTGACGGCAGATAGTACCTGCTGTTTTTACATGAACGTGGTCTTCCTCTTCCCTCAGAAGACTCTCCAAAAGAAAGAAATCATCTCCTATTGAGAGTGAGGCTGTATGTTCATGGAGAAATTATAAAGTTCATCCTAAGTATCCATGCTTGACTAATTTTTTTTAGCTTTGCAATAGCAGACGTGTTTCTTTTTCTTAAATACTGCTTATCTCTACATTCAGGGGAGATTGTATGTATGCTCTTGCTCCTACTTTCTTGGAAAAAAAATATATCTGAAAGTCCTGTTCTAAGTTCCCACCTTCATCTCTTAGATTTAGTGTCAGGGGTCGAGGTCCTTGTGTTCATTTTTACATTTTGCGATGAATTTTGTGTGAACTGTCGCCATGTTTTTTGATGAAAAGAGCCTGCGTTTTCATTTAATTGCTTTCTGACTTCCCTGTGGACACCTCTGGTTGAGATATGGCAAAATAAGCTTTTGAGGTTTACTGACAGTGATGTTACACTGAGCTTTATGTGGCCCTTTTAAAGTTGTTAATGTGGAATGAAGACTTTAGAATCAAAAAGAAGAATAGAAAGGTGAGATGAAAACTATATTTTTATCTTTATGAAAAGACACAAAAATATAGTACTGAGACCAGTCAAACTTGGCAGTTTGACAAACATTTCATATGCCATTTATTTTTCCAAAGGGCTGCAGCCTGTCCAGGGGTGTGCATCCGATTCTGGTCTTCCACAGAGCAGTCCCAGTCTGGCTGGGGATCTGGGAGGTGCCGTGCCTGGTGACTGTCCTTTGGGGAGAGCTTCCCTGGTGTTTTACCAGGGTAAAACACAGCAGGATGCAGTGAAAGCTTCCACATGTAATCCTCTTCTGGCATGCCTGGCCCTGCTGGTTTTCCCATTTACCTACTGGGTTTTCATTTTATGCTTTCTTAAAAGATCCTATGAAAGACTCCATAAAGAAAAAGTTTATTCTTTTTAATTGTAATGGGAAAACTTAAACTAGTTAACTGCAACTATAAATAACTTCAAGAAGAAGCAAGATGCTAGAATTTCAGATTAACGATGCCAACTTTTGTTTGTTTTAATCAGCGACGTCTACATACTGTTAGCATAGAAGAAATAGCAGTGAAGGTTTTGATGTTTGATAGCAGCTTTTTGTACGGACAAGAGCGGCCAAAGGGAAAGTCAATAGTAAACACAATGCGGTTACATTTTCTGTGCCCATTCCCCCACTACAGCACTTCTGGCAATGCTGATGGTTTTTCTTTGATCCATTGTTCACAGTCCTGACTTTGGAATTGCTTCTTTAGCTCATTCGCTCATTTGTTGCAGCTTTTCATGGCTGTTGTGTTTAGCCCTGCATCTGCACTGCCTGGCTGCTGGCAGTGCTCTCGCAGGGAGGATGTGGAGGGTACCCATGGCATTTCGTGGTATTGCCGGGGTCGGTGTCCCCGTGTGTCACGCGGGCTTCACCAGGAGGAGAGCCTTGAGGCTGCCGGACCCCATTCAGCCAGCAGGCAGAGGTGGGATGGGCAAGGACCAGTCCATTGACATGAACTGTCCTTCAACTAAAGCAGGCAAAAGTTAGATGAAGCAAAGGGCTGGGGCGGACGGACATCGAGCTGCCGGTGTGCCCAGGAGGCAGGCCATGGGTGAGCAGAACAATGCGCCTGTGCTTGCTGTGCTTTCCATTGCCCTGCACTTCACAGGCAGGCATTTTTACTGCAGCCATGGGAGAGATCTGGGCTGAGGCTCGCGGGTGAGGCACTGCAAGTGGAGCGGTGTCTGGTTGTAACCTGCTTTGCTGCTGCTCTCTGAGGAATGCTAATCCTGCTTCTGGCTCGTCTCCTCACAAAGCAGGAGAAAACATGAAAATATGCATTTTTTTGCCTCCTAAATTTAGTCCCCAAAGCTTGTCTGGTCCCAGTGGCAACTCGATAAACCACAGCTTAAAGTGAGGGTCAGCCACATCTCCAACATCTCTCTGACAAGGACGTGGGTGAATACCTGCTGCAGGGACTCTGGCTGTGTGCATACTTCTCTTCCTGGAGAGAGGAAGGGAACAGAACCAGTTTGGGTTAATTTGCTTAGTTTCTGTGGTACAGAGTGAAATAAAACAGACCCTGTGCTGAGTGCGAGGCAGCTCCAGGAGTTACCCCAGGCTGGCTCTGAGAAAGCTAGCTTAGATACCGCTGCTAAATAGCCTGAAAAATGCAATGCTCTGCTGAAAAACCACTCTGTGGAAACAGGTTCTCCTCTGTTGCTGCAGATGTTTTTTTTGGCCAGAGCAGGCTCCCTGGACCCAATCCCCACTGATTGCGAACCGGGGCTGGCTGGGTGCCTCCTGGCCACGCAGCCGCCCGAGCTGCCAGGGCATCGCTTCCAGCAGAGCTGCAATCCACAGAGCCCGTGGGTTTGCTCCAGCTTTTGCATGCTGGGGCTGATTTTACTTCTTGTTCGGTTCCCTCTTGCCTTTGCCCATTTCCATTTAAACACTCGCATCTCTGCTAACGTATGTTCCATACTGCTCAGAGGTGGCTATAAAAAGTAGGTGTATTTTAAGAACTGGTTAAATGTGTTCTTGCTGCAGTTCCTTTGGGCCGGATTCTACCTTCAGTAGCACTGGAGTAATCCTGGAGTAACTCCTGGTGGTGGTTTTAGGTGGACCGTATCACACTTTTCCTTACTCTAAATGTTAAAGCCTAGCTAGTTGAAGTGGTAAGGGACTCAGGGCACTGAATTACTTATAGTGTGATTTTTACCTTAATTTCTATTTTTAATGCTTTCTGCTAAAACTAGTACTGATGTGGTGGCTGTCAAGTTTGTAACCTGGGTCCTGTGCTTTCCTTGCTTCAACTGTGTATCTCTGGCTGCTTCATCCACCAGCATTGCTGCTGTCCCTTGCACTGATGTGAATCTTGTATATTTGAAACAGAAGTCCCTGGAGGAGGGGGCTGTGGGGCAGCGGTCCCTGCCTGCCCCTGCCTTTGCTGGGGCATCCCAGCCCGTGCTCCCGTGTGCCCTGCAGCGTGCTGCTGGCGGGCTGTCAGATATGGCTGTTGTGCAGCATTGCAAGCGCTGTCCTTTCTCGTTACAGTGGACACCCTTCCCCACAAGATCTACTAATCCACTGCCTGTGCTTACGCTGTAAATCTGGTCTGTGTGCTCCGTAGGGGTCGGATGTTCTGGCTTCTTACTCCCACCATTGGAAGCAGGGACACACACACACACACACTCTCACATTCACACTCACATGTGAACACGTGCCAACTCTCTCTCGTTCCTACTTGCTGCGTTACAGTCTGGTTTTGAGACATACTTTCTGTGCCAGAATTTTGTTGCAAAATCCTGAGTCATTTCTAGTTGACTGACATGGCAATTTTTGTTAAGAAGGAAGGAAAATTATTGTCCAAAAAGAATTATTTACTCTCAAAAGGAGGAAAACTGTTGTACTTGGATAATTCAGTGTCCTGACCTGTTTTTTAAGGTATCACGTGGTTGGGTTTTCCGTACTGCTCATAAAACCTTTGGCTGAAGCTTGTTAGAGACTGAAATTGAAGAGGAGACCTTATGGTGAAGGTAAACTCATGTTACTGTACAGGTTTCAACTGCTCAGTTGCTGAAAATTGCTCTTTGAAGACCTGATCTGCAGCTGGACCGGGAAGCAGAAGTCTGTCCGTCAGCCCCGGTCTGTAGGTGAGACTAAGCATGGTGGGACCTATGTCTAGAGCTGGGCTCTGTGCTGAAGTCCACATCTGTCTCCGTTTTCACTTCTGTGGCTCTGACAGAGATCTGGTCAGAGGAGACACGGCTGCAATGGACTTCTCGACAATCGGGTGCTGAGGAAGGGGCAGCAGGACCAAGGACGAGAAGCGATGGTATTCGCAGTGAAGGTGTGCACCATGGCTGAGCTGGGTAGTAATGCTGCAACAACCCACAGATCTGAGTGGAGCTGTTCAGGTGGCCGAGGGAGGCTGGAGACCTAGTTTCCATGAATGGGAATAAAACATGAAAGCACACTGGCAGTTTAGCCATCTCAGCATATGAAGCTGTATTGCCTGAAAGGACGGTGTTACTGGCCGGTGGAGGCAGTAACAATGGAAGCAGGATCCAGGAAGGCAATGGAAGCAGGATGCTGCTGCTGTGGGCTGCTCTCTGGGTGGGAAGTTCACCCCATCCAGTAAGTGACTGGGCAGATAAATGAAAAAATAATCTATCAAGAGTTACTGAACCAATACAGGTTTGTGCCAAAGACACCTGAACAGGGAGGAGTTGGGAAGGTGGGATCCATGATTCCTAAATTTTGTGGGAGGTTGTTGTCCATCCTGCACCTGGCCCTCAGCATTGCTGCTAACCTTGGATCGCTTGGTCTTCGGGGTGAAGCTCTGAGTAACGAGTCTCTGCTGGGAGCAGAACAAAACCAGCTCTTTTCTGGAGGGACTAGTGAAAACTGCAGGATCCTGCATGTGTCTCAGAACAACTCCAACCACCAAACATTTCCAATGGGAAGTTTGGATTCAAATGTGTGGACTTGGCCATTCCTCCTGTCAGTCCTTCCTGTGTCATCCTGCTTCTGAAGGAATCGTCTGTAGTTATCTCGATGGGACTGGGATGTTTCTTCAGTTATTGGAAGATAGGGTATTAAATGACTAAATTCTGCTCTGTTTTTCCTCTCTTCTCTAATAATGCTGAACATCTTGCCAAGTTCTTTAGAAAACAGTGTAGTCATCAGCGCATTGAATTCATTAGGGGTTGGCATTTAGACAGTGTGCAAGAGCTGCTGACGCCCCATGGAAAAATTTGCAATACATTCACTTGAGGACCAGTTTTGCTTAAGGATTTATCTGGATGTTTTTTGTTCACTCTTGAATTTGTTTTTCTTATTAGGAAAAGATATTTTGACTCTGAAATTCAGCTTTTAAAATTTATTTTCTTTTTAAGAAATAATTTCCCTTTGCTATTTTTTATAGTCAGTAGGCAATATCAAAAGAGCTTTTTGTCTGTGATAAAACATAGCAGCCAGGTAGCATGAGCTGTACTGCTTCTGGCACTTCTTCTGCTTTCCATCTTGCTTCCACGGCACGGCAGCCTTTCCTCCTCCAAGCAGGGCCTTTCTCCTGGAAGTGGGTTTGCCTTCTCCTTGGTCTCAGAAAGCAAGGACCACGTTATCCCCTGACGACACCTTGCTTCACGCCGAGAGCACCCGGGGAGGCGGCTGCTCTCCGTTGCGGTCGGTGTTCCCAGAGTGCAGGGAAGCTGTGGCTGACAGCAGAAACGCCTGTCGGTGTCTGGTCCGGGTACTCCCACCAGTCGGCTGTCTTGGACAGCGGGCTTACACTTTCCATCTGGTGTGCGCGTGTGTGGTTTGAAGTTCTGTTTCCATTTTTAAATTTAACATAATTGCAACACACCATTATATTTGTTGTCAGACAGTCTTTATCCACGGAAAGTTTTGGTCTTGAAGCTCCGCTAAAGTTGAGAATAAACACTGGTTTGTTTTGGTTTTTTTTCCCTTTCCTGTCCAAGGAACGCAGGCTGTTCTAGCAGGGCAGAGTTGTCCGAGCTTGGCAATGCTGCATGCAAATGGAAGAAAACTGGGTGCTTTGCTTCACCCGAAACGCTTATTCTTCCCTGCTGCTGGGTAGTGCCTCTTCGTGAGCCAGGCTGGCCGTTTCCAGATCTGCATCCAGAGTCAGTTCGTAAGGGAAATGCGCTGTCAGTAACTTCTGTAGGTTTGGACTACAAAAGCTTACAATGAATGCTATCACCTCACCAGCTGAAGCGGCCACCGTCGTGTGCATGGGTCAGAAGGAGAGTAAACAGGAGCAAGTGAAGAGCAACGTGTGAGATCTGCTGCCGCAGTGGCTCTCAGCGGGAGAGCCTTGGCTCATTTGTTCTTAAGTGCTTGCCCAGCTTATTTTTAATTATTTCAAGACTTCATTGTCGCCACCTCAGCTTTGATCTTTGTTCTCAGACATCGAGAAGCTGCCCTTGTCTTCCTTTGTTCCCTATATAAGACGAGGGGCTGCTCCGTGTCTTGTACAAAGAGGATCTCCCCAGGTATAAGGTGGGCTGAGCATCTCCAGCGGGGTGAGGAGGCGTGGGACAGGGAGCACTGCAGGGAGCCCTCCCCTGGCCATGCTGTCTCCTGGCTGCTTTGACATGTTCCCATGGGCTTATTTACAACACCTTTAGGACATGAGAAGTGGACGTTACATAAGTCTTAAGGCAAATTCAGCGCTCTCGTAAGCGTGGTATCTGCTTAAACCAGGACTAACTTGATTTGAGAGGTTTCTTGGGGAAAAGTTGATGCCCTGAATTTTCAGTGTATAGGTCAGAGAAAAGTTGTCATTGCATCAGTGTTGTGGTTGTTTTATTTTTCTCCTTTTGTTCACTGCACCACTGACTGATTTAAGCCATTGATGATTTTGATTACAGGTTCTGCATAACAGCAGATGTCTGGGCGAGACAAACCTTGTGCATGTACAGTCTCCTACAGTGGGAGCCTGTCCTGTCTTAGCAGTTGCATTTTGTCTTTATTTATTTTGTGGGAGTAGGCTTGTTTGTCATCCAGGAAGATATTTTATGGTCTAGAAAGATACATGAATTCCGGTATATCGTTTCTAGTGAGATGGAATTCCCCTCTCTGAAGTGCCAGTGAACAGTAAAATGGAAATAGCTGTGTTAGCTCTAACCAGAGAGTATCGGAAGATCATAAGCTGTTTCAGATCAGGTTTGTGCTACTCCTACATCTGCTTTTCTCATGAAGGATGCCTTCCTAATTTGTGTTCTTAAAGTGTAAAAGCAAAAAATGATTCAGTTTGTTTTTGAAATTTTATGACTTTCATTTGCTTTTTGAACATCAATGTGAAAAATGGGGGAAAAAACCAAAACAAAACCAAAACCAGTGTTTTCTTAAATCTGGCCTAACCTGTTGCACTTGCTACAGCTACAGTGGTTTCCTGAGAAGAGTGCTGGATGCTGTAGGGTGACTTGTCTATGCTCCATTTAAAAAGAGGGGGGAGGAAGAGTTTCTTTCATAGCTGATGTGGAGCTGGGAGAGGCTGCAAAGCATTGCCTTCAGAGCAGAGCAGCCACACCAGTGCTGTGAGCTGGGACACCCCGCTTTGAAATGAGGCATTGACATAAATCTCTAAATCAGGTGGTCTGACCCACTGGGGTTCAAACACACCTCAGTGGAAGGTCTCTTCTCTATTAGGTCCCATTTATGTGCTGTGTTAAGGCCTTGAGTAGCTGCATGTTGTGTTGTATGGCCTGAATCCTCGCTGCAGGGGGGTTGTAAACTGTGCTGTTGGAGGAAAGGACATGGGACAACTCTTCTGCTCTGGCATCCACCTCCCTGTCTCTTCTCTTACCACATGGTTGCTTTCTACCATAAGCCCCAGCACAGAACCTGTGGCCTGGAGAGGAGGAGTGGGGAGTGAGGTGGCCACGAGCAATGACTCTGGTGCTTCCTCCAGCTCTTAATGTTTCTCCAGACCACTGTGCTGGTATCTGCTCTGGTCTTTCCAGGTTTTTGGTTTGGTTTCTGCAGACTGTTGGGGAGGGGTGTGGGAAGAAGAGGCTGACTTGGCGGGTAGGTCTTTCTCTGCTGGTGGTGTTTCATGTTATGGTGCCTCTGCTTGGGAGAGCTGAAGTGTCACAACGGTGGACCCTTTGGCTTGCATTGCTTTGCAGAAAGCTGCTGCCTGTTGTCCCTGTGCAAAGGCATTGGCTTCTCTGCCAGGGAAAGCACGAATGCCTTGCTGAACCCTTCTGATCAGTAGTTACCTGTGGTGGTGTAAAGCTTGTTCATATTGGGGTAAAGGAGCAAACCGATTTCATGAAAAGGATAACACTTGCTGCCCTTGCCTCAGCTTCTGTGTGTTTGGCTGAGTTCCTGTAGGGTTAGGGGGCCCCAGCCCGCAGGGACTGCACCAGGACGCTGTTTCGGGAATGCAGTGTGGTAGAAGGGATTTGCGCTCCATGGAGACGGCTAGAAAGCCATTATAAACCCATTTTTACCCACACTCCACTTGGGCCTCTCAAAGGTGATGCATGCAGAGATAATTCTTGTAGCACTGATATGATGGGCTGACCACGGTATTAAAATGTTAATGGAAAAAGCCTAATGAAGGACAGTAAAACACTAGACAGTGCACCCTGGTATGCACCCGTTTGCCCTACAGTCTGCGTGTACCTGTCTTGGCCAGGGCTGCTGCGCCCAGGAAACGGGGCCAGCGGAAAATAGCTGAACAGAGTTATTTACCTGTTCATTTTTCTGCAGGTTCGTTGGGTTTTCAGGGGAGTCTTGTTAGAAACAAAATGCATAGGTAACTGGAGAGAGCAGGAGGGAGAAAACTAAGCTGTGAGCTAGCGTGTTCCAGTTGCATTGCTGCCAAAGTCAGCAGGAGAAGGCAGTAACCTCCTGCCTGGCTGGTGCATTGCTGGGAGAAGCTGCGGGGGTTTTGCCTTCTCCTCCCCATGCAGCAGTGGCACGGCTGCTTGCAAAGCTTTGGGGGCAATAGGTATTTAGGTATTAGAACATGGGCCTGATGGGGCGTGTGACTTTGGGCACCTACTCCCTAGTATAACTGTGTTGTGCTCTCAAGGGTACCAGCACAACCAGTTCATTTCTATTGTGTTGTTTTGGTTGGAGTTAATTTGAAGGGAGGATTGCTTGTTTAAAACTGTTTATGCAGAGACCATATAGAAATGGAATTTTTCTTAATGGCTTGGCTGCTTTTTTGCTGCAGGTGTGGTAAGGAGCCTCTTGTGTGTCAGGATGCTTGGTCCAGGCTTGCAGGAAACCCCAGGACCTGGCCATGCCCCCCACCCCCAGGAGTGAGGGGTGAGCGAACAGGGGCTTGGGCAGGGTCCAGAAACTGGCTTGGTTAGCAGCAAAACGAAGGTGGCATTTTCCTAACCTGGGCTGCCCTGAGCTGCTAGTCGGGGCTTCCAAACACCATGTTTCCTCCCCGGGGATGCTGCCCCTCAGGCCCCCCCGCACCCTGCCCTGGGCTCCCTCCAGGGCAGGGGGTTTCTGAGGATGGAAGAAATCACTCAGCTCAAGATCTAATTTCTTACCCTTTCACTTCCTTTTTTAGTAGTTACGAATTAAAAGGTTACCTTACAGCCCAGCGAGTAACCATGTAAGGGCTTGGTGTGGGTACGAAGGCAAAACCGGGGCTGTTTGATGGAAGTGCCTTTGGTTTGCCGCTGTGTCCGGGAGCGGGCTGGCTCCTGATGTGCTCCCTTAGGCTGGGGATTAAAGACACGCATGAAAAAACTGTATGAAAAATGCCAATGCCACATGAATTGTTTTCAGACTTGAGAGAAGTGGTTTTTTTCTGTCTCTTTAAATCCAAAACTTCTAGTTTCGGATAAAAGGCTTGTCTCGTTCCTCGTTTTACTAAGAGCCAAATCTCTTGTCTCTTTCTAGACAGGGTTGTTAATAATGACATGTAAGGGAAGGAGGGAGGCTTGCTTGCTTGCTTTGGGCTGTTTGCTCAGCTCCTTCCCTGAAGCTTTCACAGGCATTCGCCACGCCAAGGGTACCCTCAGGCTGGCGCTCGGGGGATCTGCGCGGCAGGAAGGAGAACACATGGCTGGCAGCTCTGTGTTTGAGACACTTCAGTCTGGGGTCCTTGTAGCTCCTTGGCTGTTTAAGCTGAATAGTGTCACTCTTGGGACCCGCCGAAGCCTTGGCCCGGATTCAGCTGTGGCGAGATGGATGCTCCTCTGGCAGCACTGTCCCTCAATTCCCTTTGCTGCTGCTGCTGCTGAACCGCATCAGCGGTGGGTGCTGGCTGTGGAGCAGGGTGAGACGGATGGATGAAAAGCACCGTGCCAGGGAGCGGGAGCGTCCTGTGGGCACGTCATACCGCGTGGGCTCTCAGGGCTCTGCCCTGCCTATTTTCACACACATGTAACTGTCCCCGGAGGCCGAGCCCAGCTCCCTGAGCATCGTGCCTCGGGGGGGTTCTGGCCGCTGTCGGGGCTGCGCTGGCAGCTGCCTGGCCTGGGGCAGGTGGGTTTGGTTGGTGTCACGGCCCGCTTGGCATTTTAATAATGAATCCAGGCTAGCGGTGTGTTAGATGTGTGTGCGAGGGCTCTCCCAAGGGAAATGGTGCGTACTGTTGAAAAACAGGATGACAGGAAAGCACTAGAAGATACATGAGAGGTAATTCTGTGGTGAAGAGGGCTTTTAGTGAAGACAGCATATGAATAGTCTGAAGGGGGAAATAAAAGAAATTGAGAGTCAAATGGCCTTCTTAGTGTGTTCCATATTTGTAGAAGAATTGGATTCTCCTCTGAGTCCAACTAGCCATGCTATATTTGCAATAAACTATTGGGTCTAATCCCAGTTGTGAGGAAAATAATGGTTTTTGTTGCCGAGCATATTTTCTCACTTGTCACAAATCAGTGGGGTGAAACATATGTTAGAGGAACGGCTGTCCTAGGCTGCCCGTTTGGAAGATCGGCTGACAACACTGTTCTCCTGGACAGATAATACAGCATCCCCAGAGCAGCCGCTCTTGGCCCAGCCAGGGGTAGTGGGTGAGCTGCACCCAAGCCCCAGGCTGGAGGCTGGCGGCTCGGTCCTGCTCTCCCGGCTGTGCCGGGCCCGTGGGAGCACGTGGTACCGCTGGGCGAGGAGGAGGAGGAGGTGGTCTCCAAAAGCTTTCATCCCAGCCCGTTGCTAGAGAAACCCCCGCATTTGTCTGTCTCTGTCTGAGCAGCTGGAGCCTGGCCCTGGCCCTGCGGTGGGGGGCTGGGGCAGGGGCGGCCTGCCAAAACTGCCATCTCCCTGAGGAGGAGGATGCTCGCCCTCCTGGCTGGCGAGGACGCTTGCAGGGGGCCTGGCCATGGGCCACAGCTGGTGGGGCTGGGGTGTGCAGGGCTGGGCAGGCTCCCAGCCGGGCACCTCTGCGGGCTGGAGCACGGCCGCGTCCCCACAGCCACGGCTTCAGGCTTTCCCGCTCGCTGGCACACGCTTGGCTCCTGTGGTCTCTCGCGTTTCAATTCAGGCTATGCACCTTCGTGAGTCTTAACTAGCTGGGTTTTTCCACTGCCTGTTTTTCACCAGTTTTTGCACATATAGAATTGGGTTTATTTAATAAGCCCATCCTAAACTTGTCATGTATTGCCTGTATGTGAACTTTGCAACAGGTCCAGGGACTGGACCTGGGTCCTGCACATGGTCTCACCTCTTCTGGCAACAGGCTCTGCCGGGACCAAACTGAATTTTTGCTACTGGAGTAAGTGTGCGAGTTGTTGTAAAGCCGTGGTGTCAGGCTGCGAGTGTCGCATTGAAAGTGCAGCAGCAAAAAGTGCCACTGTTCATCTCATGTGGTGCTTCGACCTACGGTGGGACAAGCAAAAGTAAACGTAGCTGTGAACCATTGCACCTTCTGCCGCTGAACTTGCGGTTGCTTTGCTCAAACTTACTTTTTTTAAGATGTTTTGCTGTTTATGAAGAAAGTAATTTCTAGAGTAGCAGTACACCACTAATCAGGACTGTACTTCTGCTGGTGTTGGTTTCCACTGTGGTCGATGCCAGTTCAGGAGCTTGGCCCTTAGCAGCATTTGGGGTAAGAAGTATTGGAGCCAGGGGTTATTGGAAAAGGGGGAGACTTACAAAATAAGTGCTGGAGGACAAGATTGTCTCACTTACTCCATGTACTGCCAAAGGGTGAAATCCTAGCTCTATTGAAGCTGGTGGGAGTTTTGCCACTGTCTCAGCTGGGGCCAGGATTTCAACATGGTATTTGTAAATGCCTGAAATTGAGAGATTCTCCTGCCCAGGAGAATATGTGAACTGTATGAGGACACAAGGAATAAGTGAATAATAATAATAATAAGGAATACCACTGGTAAAAGTTGCGTTGATCTAGTGGCATTCATCTAGAGTTTGTTATATTTAAAAAAAAAATGAGACCATATGGAAAATATCCTTCAGCAAGCTGAGGGTGGGACCAGTTGAAGTAGCGGCTTGTTAATAATGAACTGGAGCTGAGCGTGCTGTCTTCATCTTGACCTCTCCACATAAGCACGTTACTTCTAATACGAGTGCTCAAATTGGCCACAGTTTGTCCCAAATTATTTTGTTCTTTGTCAAGCACTGCATCATCCATGTTGTCAGAGGTATGCTATTTGGATGTGTGTAATCGTTCTCGGGCTCCGTGCATGGCTGCCAGCATTGTCCTCACTGGAGAATGAATGAGGTGAACAGCCTAGGAGAGGAAAAAATGAGACTTATCCTGATCTACTGGCCAAGATGTCAACATCAACCCAAACAACACTTTTCTGAAGTCTTGAAAAGGTTTGGGGAATTTCCTTCATTTTACTCTTTCAGTGGCACACCGGTGAGTATCAGTTTCCAACCCAAATGCAGAGCTCCCTCAAGGCACAAGAGCTGGTCTTGCCGTGGTGGTGACCATATGAACTCCAGCATTTCTGAAGGTCCGTGTGTCGAGAACTTCAACAGAAGTGCCCCTGAGAATCAGCTCGTCTCGGGACCCTGCGTGAGCCACTGTTGGTGATGTGCTGTGTGCCGTAAGCCTGGGGCGCTCGTTCTGCTGCAGCCCCCTCGCGTGGTGGGGAACGGGGCCCAGCTGCAGCCGGTGGGCACGCCGGACTGGGCACAGCGTTGCTGTCTCTCACTGGTGCAGAGAGCTGTGCGTGTCCGGGGCCGGTGACGATCGGACTGTTTTGGAGACAAGTCTTATATTAAGAAAGCAGCCAAAAAATACCTTTCCCTGGAGATCTTTCTGGCACTTTGTGCAACAAACTTCTCTGTTGGCATCGAGCGCTGCCTTCATGCGCTGACACTGTGGAGGCTGATGCCTGATAGAAAAAGTCGTCTGAGCAACTGTAAATCTTCTTGTATTGGAGGAGGAACAGCATCTAATGTTACAAAATCCGTATGGAAAGGACTGCTTCCTCTGTGTAGCTCTTTGCCGTTTGCTGCAGAAGCACGCTGTTTTGCTGCAAACCACACACACAGAACTTCAGCCAGGCTCAGCGGTGTGGTTGCGTTGTAGTGACCATAATGTCAAAACATGCCGCCTCTGAGCCCCCTGCCCAGCCGTAGGCTCATAGGGCCGTCAAGCACCGGCTGCCCAGTCATCCCACCCAGCCGTTGCCCGTAAGCAGCACCGTGCTATCATGTTCACGGTGTTATCAACTGCCAGAGTAGCTACGTCTTCTCCCATGCCTCCAGCTGGCTGACCCAGAATCTTAACGATTTTTTTCCAATTTCTCACCTAGTTTTCTTCATGGCGAGTTTACATCTATTTATCATATGCTAATACTCTTTCTTCAGTTTTAAATTGTTCCTTTCTTGAGTCTGCTCCCCCAGAGACAGCAGTTGTATATGCTCTCAGCTGTTGTTTTCCTGAGCTGGCTTTTGAATAGCTCTGTCAAGTTTTTGGGTGGGGTTTTTTTTTTTGCAATTTTTTAATGTTGCCATTCATTTACAAACCTGCCAAAGGCTGAATGTAAAACATTTTTCTCATCTCTATGCTGTCTCTAACACTCGCGTACCACTTGGCTGTTGGTGGTGGGAGGCTGTTTGCAGCGGACTTATCCCTGCTCAAGACATGTCACCCTGTGCACAGTGCTCTGTGTTGCGGGGCTGGCCATGGGGGTCGTGCTTGCTTTCCTTCTGTGTCCCCTCTGCTGCACTCGGAAGCCTTTCTCTGGCTTTCAGAGGAATGCGAGTGTTTTTGGGGGTCTTTGACTGATGAGGGGCTTCTGCTGTATTTGGGATCTCAGTAGTCTGGATTGATGGTGGGACCTGTCACTGGGGCTCTGCAGGGCCACACTCCCCTGCGTTGGGCCACGTTAAACATGGTCCTGGAGGCCGCGGTGGTTGTCATCCCGCCCACCGCCCCGGGGAGGCTGCCAGGCCCCAGGACTGGAGAGTGTCTCCTCGGGAAATCTGATCGCTGCTGACATCTCACGTGGTTACGTGCACGGCCTAAGAATAACGAGCAGTCATCGGCCGCGATATCAGCTAATTGATTTGAAAATATTTACAAAAGCCAAATCCCCAGATCTTCTGATTACAGATGTTCCCTCGGCCGGATTAGCAGTCCTGCAGCCCATCTTGAGCGTTGTTGTTCTCCTTGGTTTGCCAAGGAATTTTGTTTTCTCCAACATCCCTGCTGCCGTGTTTCAGAAGAGCTGAGGAAATCGTATTTCTTGCATTTTCTACCTCTGATTCTGCATTTTAAATAACAAGACTGCTCACAGTGGAAACTCCTTTCTTATGAACAGAACCAAGCAAACTGGGAGGAAAAAAGCAGCAAGTCTTGATAGCCAGTTGTCCAGCAGAGTTCAAGGAGACTCAAGGAGCTTTTTAGCACCCTTGTTGGCAGAATGGCTCACTCTGTTGTTCTCCTTTGGCACCGTTTTGTGATTTCATATATTGTGAATTAAATCATGGGAACATTTCAGACAAACTGCTGTTGGAAACATGACCAGCTACATGATTTTATTTAATGTTTTGCCTTCTGCTTTTTGGCAAATGCTTTCAGCTCTTCCTAAAGCAGTTTGGTACGTTTTTATTGATTTCTACTAAATGTTCCTATAAATTCCAAGTTCAGAAACACGAATTGCTAGGTGGCTGTTTTTTTTCCTGTGGGCCTGCGGCATTTCTGTTCACGTCCTGATGGTGCTGGGCAGAAGCCAGAGTTGGAGAGTTTTCCTAGTGAGGTTTGCTCTTCATGGCAAGGAGCTTATTTTTAATCTAGCAAGGAAAGCTCTGAACATGGGATATTAAAAAACCATGTGTACTCGTTGAACCAAGAAAGGGTCTGAGTCCAGTTTGGGTCATTTCTTTGAGAGACCTTTAGCTTTCACAGACTAACTTGTTCCTGATGCTCTCGGAGGCATCCCATTTTCTTTTCGTTTGTCAAATTATTTTTATTCAGTGTAAATAAGGACCTGCCACCATTATGTGAATTCCAGGAGTTACCAACCTGCCATCTATAAGTGTCTCCTGTACACGCTTCTTCAACTGTGAGTAGAAGCAGTTCTCCTATTGCTGCAACTTCTTAGTAGCAGTTATGCGGAAGTGTGAAACTGGAGAGGTCGGGCTGACCATAGATAGCGTTTCATTAGATTATAACGGCTCATCCAAAGCTTTGGGGAAGAGGGGTGCAAATGAGAGTGCTTGCAGTCCAAACCTGGGCCTGGGTTGTCATTTCCAGCTGCTCCCTACTTCACTCTAATGGCCAAAGCAAACCGCTCTTCTCCAGGTGCCCTTTGGAGATGCCGCACTGCTCCACCAGCCTGTGACGCCTGACTGTCAGATCACCTGGGATAAAATGCTCAGCTGGGGGTTTCTCATTTCCAGTTGTTTGAGGGACAAAGTGGCTGTTTGGCCAGGTAACAGCGGTGCAGAGGGGGGGGCTGTGTCCATCTCCCGTGGGACAGCGGGCAGGCATGGGATCGCTCCCGGCTGCGGCGGTGCTCGGGATGCCGGTTCCTGCCATAGGAGGTGTTGGATGAGGTCCCTCCAGTCTGCCTGGGCGGTGGGTGCTACGTGGCTCTCCGCCGTGGCCCGCGTGAGGCTGTGGGTGTCCCTCCTGCACGCAGCCGGCTGAGTGCACTGGCGGTACGGGCAGTCCTGCCTGAAACCTTCAGCTGACAGCACACCCGCTGCTGGGAGCAGGAACAAAGGGGTTAATCCTTGAGTCATGGCGGGCGCCAGTCAGGTTTTTAACAGTTTAGCTTTTCCTTTGTAGACTTTACTGTAGCCTAAGAAAATGTAAACTTTTCTGTTCCCAGTTGCCTGTGCTTTGGGCTTGTCTCACTTCAGTCGTTTCAAAAAGCCAGTTCTCCGCGAGGCATGTCAGTCGAGTGCCTGGAGATGACTCCCCTCCCTCCAATTACAGAAACACAATTAGTCATCTCTTCCCGTGAGTGTCCTCTGCTTTCTAGCTTTGTCTTCCAGAGTTTAAGGTTTTGGGGTCAGGCGCTGAAGAGATATTTGTCTAACATGGAAAACATAATTGGCACTCGGTTGAAGGTTATAATTAAAGGCCTGTTAATCCCCCCTGGATGGACAGGACTGATGCAGCTCATGCTGATGCTGCTGGCCAGAGAATTGCTTGCAGACAGTGCTGGTAAAGATGGGGGGGGGGTTCAGTCTGGATTCTCAGCTGGCGCCCATCAAGGTGGCACCCTGGCTGTTAGTAGATGTCTGTGGGGTTTGGGTTCGCTGGGGATCCGCTCTCTCCGTCTCCAGTGCGTGAGCAGACTGGGTTAGAGGGAGAGGGGGAGGATGGAGGGTGTTGGGATCAAACAGCAAATGGTGGCTGCTCTGTCGGTGGGGCTGGTCTCCAGCTCCACTGTGCAGGTGGGAGACAATGGATATCCTCCGAGTGCTCCTGCCCGTTCCCTAGGCAGCAGGCACAAAGGGCAGAAAAAGGCTTTTCTGCCTGCCTGTGTTTTTTCATGATTATGTGAAAAGGCTACTTAAGAGCAAGTCCATTTTAATTGAAAGGAGGGTGCCTCTTAAATGCAGCAGCAAAGTGACTATGGAAGCAGGGGAGCGACAATGCAGGCGCTGTCGGGGGCTGTGGTTGTGAGCGGCTGACTCACGGAGACCTCCGGAGCACTGAAGAATGTCGCTTTCTCTGTTATTGCTTCTGTCTTTGCATTAATGATGCCAGCAGCCCTTAATTTTGTTTTCTACTGCAAACCTTTTCCATTTAACATGCAGCAACGGCTCCTGGGGTCAGTGGCCATCTCCATTTGTTTATGTGACTGCTCGTAGCTGAGTGGCTTTAGGGTCATGGCTAGCAGGCTCTCCATGTCTGGAGAGACTGCCCTTTGCCTGGGTGCACTTAGATGGTACTGCCCTGGCTGAACTTCTGCAAGGAAATGTGAAAGTGTCAAAGCAACGTGTTATGGGAGCAGGGGAAACAAAGAAATTCTGTTGACGAAAGTCAAAATGTGCCTTTCTGATGCCTGGATGCCCAAGAGTGTCCTCACCCTCCAGTGGGACTGACATGCCACCATTGAGTCCTCCTCTGTACCAGGACTCTGGGGTGAGCCAGTGCATGTGGTGTGGGACGATGGGGAGAGGGAGCTGGGTCCGGCCTGCCTGGCTGAGGCCGGTGCTGGGCTCAGGAGCGCACGGCGAGTGTGCAGGAGGCGGTGACCCTCACCGAGCTCGTGGTGGAGGCTGCTGGCTGCGGGTCCGATGGGCACAAACTGCAAATTCCTGTTATTTGGAGCAGGGGGTGGTGAAAGCTATGGGAGCCTTGTCGAGTCTCTGCATTTGTTGCTGCTGTCTGAGCTGCCTTAAATGACCCCTGTAAGACTCAAGGAGAAATCTTTGTGCCAGATACAAAGATCAAATGAGCGGCAGTGGCTCAGATCTGGAAAAAAATAGGAGGAGGTAGGAAATTGAAAAGGTTGGAGAAGCATTATTGATATTCCTTGTATTTCTGTGCATTGTCAGGGTTGTTAAGAGCTGTTCTGGAGACCACCTCGGGTTGTAATCCGCTATGAAAAGAGAACTAGAGATCAAACCTGTGGGTTGGTGGTTTTTTGGGTTTTGGGTTTTTTTGGGTTGTTTTTGGGGTGTTGGGTTTTTTTTTAAATCTATATCAAACTTGCTCGGGAAAGCAGAGAGCTGTAAAGCAAGTCCTTGTTGGCACCAGCAGGAGTGGGAATGTAAAATCCATATGGGATGTAACGAAATTTCCACTGACCTTGTGTGGGAAGGAAACGTTTGTCGGCAGGGGAATGTGAAGGTTTTAAAAATGTTTTGTTATGAAACTGGTACCTCTGTATCCCGTAGGAATGTAGCAGTGGGTTTTTAGGAGGCTTAATTCAAAGGCGGTTACTCTTTGCCATCCTCAGCTCCAGTGAATGGCATGGTTAACTGCAGCAGTTGTGTAACGGGGACGCAACTTCAAAAGGGGGTGCGTATGCAGCAGCGCTGTAACGTAGCAGGCATGCCGTACCCCGGGACGCCGTTCTGACGAGCTCAGTGGATGACAGCACCAGCCTGCCATCTCGCATCCTGGCTCTGCTTGGGTGGAAAGCAAGGGAGCTGTCGGAAGCCATGACTGCGTAGGTGGTCGTCTCCTGTTGATCCCATAAGGCATCGCAGCTTTTCCACAACACAGAGCCCCTGAAGAGCAGTCTTCCTGATGAAATCAAAGCTGCAGTGCTGCATACACATGATCTTTCTGTAAAACATAGACCTATTTCTCAGCAAATGCTGGAGTCCCAGCTACCAAGGACTGGACCAGCTGTCAGGTGTGATGACCGAGTACTGCTTTCTGGAAGTTCACTCAGCTGCTTCAGACATTCCCCTGCATCTCTGTAGCAAAAGCAGGGTAAATATTGCTGCGTGGCATTGAAACATCCTTCCTCTCTCCCCAGAGAAAGTGCCATTGCAAGGGGAGCAAATCTGTTTTCTGCGTGCAAATGTGAAGAAGAGGGGATGGGGAAGCAGCGTTGTTTGTGAGGTGTTCAGCTCTGTGTTTTGGCATGGTGCTGGATACCACAGGGATAGGATACTGCTTATTTTGATACAAGAGTACAGACCAAGACACTCTGACACCCGTCGTTCTGAGATCTTATTTGCAATGAGAATTTAATTTCTTTTTCTCCATTCTTTTAGCAGCCTTTTTTTTTTTTTTTAAAAAAGAAAGGGTATTTCTAGCATTGCTTATATAGTGGAATTGGTTTCATTTCGGGGTGTTCTGCAGCTCAGCTGTGAATGAGGGCTGATGTTTGTGTGCAGCAGATGCCCTGAGTCACGGGGGAGCCCTGACTGTGCAGCACCGCCCGGGTGGAGGCAGCAGTTGTGCTGAGCATCCCTGCTGCGCGTCACCCTTCCTCCTCTGCCCGGGGCCTCAGCCCTTCTGGCTCCTGTGTCCAGCATCCTCGTGTCTGCAGATGGGATGAATGTAGGTCAGAAATGAGTTAGAATGCTTCGGCTACTGCAGGGATGGTTACGTGGTTATTCAGACAGACTTCAGGAATGGAAAATAGCTTTGCTAGTGGCCAAGTGCGGTGTGTTGAGTCCCTCACCAAGACTCCATATGAGCCTCAGATGCATTTTTATGAACAATTGTGCCATCCTCTCATAAAGTATCAAGAACATAAAGGAAGTGCTGTAAAAGCAGTGCCCATGGAGGATCCCACATAAGGTGACTGATTAACTTCGGAGTTTTCCGCATTTGTTATTTCTAAAGAGCTTTTGGTTTTTAGGTGACCTTCATGCAGCCTGCAGCCTCCAGTCCCATTACTGCCATCATTAAATTACCCAGTAATGAGACTGATGCTGGTGTCCTTGTTCCTGCAGCTCTCCAAGTTCACCTGTCAGGCTGCAAGTGGCTTAGTCTTGCATGATAGTTGTTCTATGAAGAAATGTTGAAAAATATCAGATTCTTAGAATGGCAATTTTAACCTCCTCCACGTGGGATCCTCATAAACTTAAAGTGCTTGAAATTGTCCATAAACCTTTTGTGATTTCAGTCAGAGCTTTGCATGATCATTACTTAATAATTTATCAATTCAGTATCCAGTATGGAGTAATAATTTTCTGGATAGGACCACGCTGTAGCTGTGAAGTTGTGAGCCAGCCTGATGCTGGCAGGGGACTGGTAGGGCTAGCCTGCCCTGCATGTGTGTATATATATATTATTTTTATTTTTTTATATATATGCATACTCAAGATTAATTCATGCATTGGAATGACACCGCTGTATTGTCTTGGTTCAGGTCATTGAGCTTCCCCGTGACGATGCAGTGATTTCATGTGCATATGCTCAGGCAGTACAGGTATTTTTAGTTTGCTGTGGCTCTTGTGAGTGAGTTACCATTTGTCATACTGCCATGCTGAATTTGCAGAAGGAACCAAGGATGAGGTCTAGCCCTCTTGCCAAACAGCTTTACCAATTTTAGGACTTCCTTCTTAGTACAGGCTGTCTTCCTATCACGTAGACAGCGACACTTCAGTGTGCTGCAGTCTTGCACCAGAAGTTTAAGAAAGTACAGCTCCTGTTGTTGCAGAAAATCCAGGCAGAAAGTCACCCAAGAGCTCACGTTTGCAGTCTCCTCCTGGTAATCCTTGTAGGCAGCTGAGCACTCCCTCGCAGTGCGGGAGGGCTCTGCACCTCTCACAGAAGGTGCCTGCGGTCCGGCGGGGCTGGCAGTGCCTGGGGTTCCCGCTGTGACTGCCGGCAGCTGGAGGAGTCCCCTGGGAGCTGCTTCCTCCTCTGCCTGCCGGGCCGGCGCGGGCTTGCCAGGAGCATGCCGGAGCCTGCCGTCCTGCGGCACAGCGAAATCCGTGAGCTGCATGGCGAAGCATTTGAACTAAACAAGCGCCCACAAATACCTGTCATCTGTCTTCCTCCTGTCATGTCTGTGGGCCTCTTGGCTGACAACGGAGCCCGAGAGGTGCTGGGGAAAGGAAACCTGGGGCTGCCCATTTCAACGAGCCCTGATGCACAGCTTCTCCAATAACCACAAGCTGTGTTTCTCCTGCGTGTGTGTGTGTGCGTGATGGTGCGCATGTGCTTCATCTTGTTTGGTGATGCGCTGGGTTTCTGAGCTAACTGTTAATGCGTTGTAAGCTCATAAGAGGATGGAGGGAAAGCTGTGATCTGTGGCCTGGACGCTGTCTGAGCTGGGATGTGATACTAGTTGAAATGGTAAGCTTTGGTGCCACCGAAATCATGTTCTTTCCCCTCTTGCTCTCACGTCCTCTGTTGCCTATCCTCACCTCCCAAAAAGGGCCAGAACTTTGGGCGTTTATAAATCAGTCAAACTTGATGTTTTAAGAGCTGCCTGTCAGCTTAGATCAGGTGTGGGTCTAGTCCATCACACTGAAAAAGAAATGGCTCACCGAGCAGAGAGGTGTGGTGCGAGTGTCTGGGTGCTGTGGTGCCGGGCTGTGGGTGCTGGGTGCACCTCGGGGAGTGGCCGGCTGGCCCAAGGGTTTGTTGGTTGGGCGCAGGATTCTCCCTCTGGGTTGCACAGTTCTGCAAGACCATGCAAGGAGGCTGTAGGGTACTCGGGCAAAGAACAGGTAGAGGTGGGCTTCACCTTATTTGGTGGGCTGCAAAGCTTGAGGGAATTTAGGCACTAATTTGGAAAGGAAATGTTAGTACAGAAGGGAGGGAGTTGAATCGGTGGTGGTGCTGTTACTGCTGGTGTTAGGCCAGCAGTGAATGGGCACATCTGTGGGAGCCAGGGAGGGGACAAGGTGGGACGGAGGCTCTCCGGGGTGTCTTTGTGTGCTGCCCCGTACTGTGCTGGCCCCGTTGGGCCCCAGGGGTGCACGCATGGCGAAGGGGGCAGGCGTGATGCTGCGCTCCTGCTGCTGAGCTTCTCCACTGGCTTTTTCACTGGGTGTGCTTTGCAAATATCTCCTGTTGGTGTCCATCAGCTATAGGTGACTGAAGTGAGAAAAATATACTTGATCACAAACCTTAGGAAAAGGTAAAGAATATGTTGTTTATTATGGATAGTTTATAAAAATGTTCATAGCATTGAAAAGGCTATTTTGTGGATGTACTAAAATGGCGCAAGTGCCTTCTCTGCTCAACAGAGTGCATTTCTGTGCACCATTTTTATTGGGGGGGGATAAAGCTAAATTTCTCAAGGTGAGCACATGCAGTATACGTGGTTGCTGGAGGGGACCCCCTTGCAGATGAGGTGTCTGTCTAGCTGCCGTCTGCAGGTGGGGTGTGCAGTGGGGGGGAGGGCCTTGGGGGGATGCTCTCCCCTCTCCCCTTGGGGTCTGGGAACAGGCAGTCATCGCACAGACCCGTTTTGTCATCCAGCCTCTCTGGTTCTGGCTTGCCTGATGCCTCCACTGTGCAGCTGCCCCTCGAGAAGCCTGCTCAGCCCAGTTATTCTCACTCGCAATATTTTTTTCTACTGTCTAGTCTCGTTTTTTCTTCCCATTTCCAGCTCTGCATGCCCCCTCCCCGTGGGGCTCCCCTTCCTGCGAGGCAGAGCCCAGCTACAGCTTCTGCAAGAGAGAGCCCCTCCCTGCACAGGCTTCCTCGCTGCGCAGTGCTTCAAAGAGCTGCTAAAAACCTTCCCCGTGTTTGGGAAGCAGTTTGCAAGGTGTATTTCTGTCACGCCGCATGCCACAGGTGCTGCACTGCTCCTCTTGCAGAGAGGGCAAAGGGTCTGACTGCACTTCGTGAGCAGCGTTTCCTTCTCTGGTGCTTGCCTGTCTTCCCGAGATAAGCCCCATGTTGAGGATTTGCAGCCTTGGCTGTGTTACGTGAGAAGGGGGAGCTGGAAAACGTGCAATTGGTCTTTTACCATGTGGAGAGAAGTGTCCTCAAAATGAGCTTGATCAAGGCGAAAAATACAACTCTGACGTATGAAGAGGAGAAACATTAGAACAGTCTTCCAATAATTTGAATATACTGAACAGAATTCAGTGTGCCTGAGGTTATCGGTTACAGGTAGCGCTAGGTAAGGGTCAGCACTGGGGAACAGGTCTGTGTGCTGCTTGTGGGACGCTTGTTTGTTGTAGGACGCGGCAGGCACCCTGGCGATGCCGCAGCAGACACGCAGGCGGCCCAAGGCTCCTGTCCCCTCTCCTTCCGCACAGGCACCCTCCGGGCACCGCAGAGCCCCTCTTTGGGAAAGGTTGTGGGGGCTTGTGGTGCGTTTGTCACAGTGTCTGATGGTCCTTATGAGAAGGCAAAAAAACCCTGGAACAGATAGTCTGTGGTGTTTTATGAGCCGGAGTTTGGAGGGTCTGAAAGACTTTTTAAGCCTTTGAGCTAAAGGTGAGTTTGATTTACCAGCTAACCTGGCAGCTGGGGGGACGTGGGTGAGAGGAATGTGCATTTACAGTGCCAGCTTACCCCAGGTCATTGTCAGCTGTTCTGTTGGTATTCAAATGATCATTTATCAAGAAACAGTATGTTAGTTTGTGCAGGATATGTAAAGAATACAGGATTTTGGGTAGTACTAGATAAATTGAAGTACATTTTCTAGTTTCAAAAAGGCAATTGAAAAGCTCTCAGGGTTGATCTCTGTGTACTTATGCAGTTGTTTATTTTGACAAAGAACAGGGTTTTAATGTGAGACTGGTGAATGAAATTCTTCAGCTCTCACTGGGAAAAAAACCTGTTGGCTTTAGCAAGCCTTGAATTAAACCTGAGGCTCGTGAGGGAGCCTGCTCTAGCAGTGCCTATGCGATTTGCTCTGAGACAAGGAAAGACAGCCTTCCTGGCCAGTGTTTGTTGCTGACGTTGTACTTTCTTCTTCTCCTCTCTTGTGTGCATGCAGAAATCCGAACTCAGCTGGTCGAGCAGTTCAAATGTCTGGAGCAGCAGTCGGAGTCGCGCCTGCAACTGCTGCAGGACCTGCAGGAGTTCTTCCGCAGGAAGGCTGAGATCGAGCTGGAGTACTCCAGGAGCCTGGAGAAACTGGCTGAACGATTCTCCTCCAAGATACGCAGCTCCAGAGAGCACCAGTTCAAGTAAGCAGGCGTTTCCAGCAGCAAAATGGTGCAAAATGGTGGGCCAGAGACTGCCTCGAACACTAGATGTTTGTTTGTAGCTGCACAGTCCGAAAGTGGAGTAAACCAAATAGCATCAGTGGTGACCTTGTCTGTCTTATCACTGTGCAGGGTTCACAAAAAGAACTAGAAATGTCTTTTTCCAAGACTTTCACCACAGCATTACTGGCCTGTGCTGCCCGAATTAGACTTACTACGCACTTCTTCGAGCAGTACAAAAGTATGAATCGGGGACTAGGAAGGAGTCAAGCCCCTTGATTTTTTTTTTTTTCTTAAGAGGCTTGAATTCAGCCACTGATTTGATTGTGCAAATAATGGTAGGCCAATTTTATAAACCCTGGTTTCTGTATGTAGTCCAGTCCTTAGATGTCGGAGTCCTTCTGCACACAGATCTGCTTACAGGCTCATACTTGGAAGCAGTTTCTGGAAATCTAATTTATTGCAGTTTTTTAAAATGAAGTATGTATGTTTTCTGTGTACACACCCGTACAGTGTTGAAGCTAGGCAAATCCATAGTGGAAATATTTTGAAACAAAGCTTTGAAATAGGAAGTATGAACTGGATGCTGGAATTGTGTGAAACTCAAACTGATGATGAAAATTGTAAAATCCGTGAATGTGTGAATATGTGCAAGTTTTCAAAAGCAGCTTCTTTTCGGTTTTAACCACACTCTCAAGCTTGGCTAAAACGAAAAAGATCTAGGGGGAAAAAAACAAAAAAGAAAGAAACTCAAGGCAGAATTTAAGTCTGGAGATGACTGTGATTTGTGGTGAGGGTGTGTGGCTTGTGCTGTTACACTGGCTGGTTGGCAGCCATGACTTCAAGGCTCCTGTGAATGCCAGTGTCCCGTCGCTGTTGGAGGAGCTGGTCCCTGCTCTCTGGGTGCACTCGAGAGTGCCCGGTTGGAGGTGTCAGGCTGGGCTCCACGAGGCAATGCTCAGTGTTCACACGTGTGCGTTGGTAGCTGCCAGGGTTTTCCTCTGTGCTGCTCGTTGTGTTCCTTGCCAGGACCAGCTCTCCCCAGCGGTTTCTAGGGGCGCAGGGTCTGGCTGGGCAGCATGAGCGGTGCCGCCGAGCTGTGTCCAGCAGGGTCCGTGCCCCGGCGACCACGCAGCAGCGCCTGCAGCGCAGAGGCAGAGACTCGTCCTGGCTGCTTCCCATGCAGCACGTCAGCTGAAGTTCCCCACCTTTGCCTCCCCTGGCCATAACATTTGTCTGTGTCTCCTCCTGACAGCAGTGTCCATGAAATAGTCTCCCAACTGGGATTATGCCCTTTGCTCAAGATGAAACTGGTGTCATTCAATTCAGTGGCCAAAGACTACAGCCACTGTTTAGCTCCTTTCCCAGAAAATTGAGGGTTTTGCCTGTCTGATGCACTTAGCCTTGCTAGCCCCTGGCTCTTTACAGTCTAACCCCTTGTGATTTTTTTTTTTCCTGTTTCAGCTGCAAGAGTGGTGATTTCTGCTGTTACACTACTGAATCCTATTTATTCCGTATTACTAAATCCCATTTAATCTGTTTACTCGGTCTCTCTAGTGAGCAAGGCTTTACCGTTGTCTTACGCAGAAGTGTGCTGAAAATGAATTGCCATTCAAATGCTGTCTGTTCTTTTTGCATCTGACTGTTGCTTGTCAGTTGTGTGGTGCCAGGCTGGCGCTGCTGTATCATGCGTCAGGGATAACTGTCCTGGGGAAGGAATTGGCCAGTACGGGCTCGGGAAGGTGCTTGTGTTCAGAGATGGAGCCCATGAAGGCTCGTTGTGTGTGTGTGTGCCTCTCCCATCAGCTGAGAGCAGTATTATGGCACTGCCATTGCTTATTGTGCTTGCAATATTGGAAGGATGCTGTTGTGCCCTATCTACATGTGACAATGATTCTCCACCTTTATAAAACACCTGGGCACAAGTGCCTGGTGGTTTGTGATGGTATTGATAGTGTTAATAGGGTCAGCTTGATTTCAGTGCACACTTCTGCCGAGTCCTCACTGTCTCACTCAGTGTTGAGAGAGACTCCCTTAATATATTTTTCTTCCAGACTGCTTTGTACCTGCCCTTTATTAGGTTCATCTGCACTGGTTTCCCAGCTTGCTCATGAATGTCATTATTCTGATGAGGCTTTTGACATTCTTAAGAAATATGGTATCTTCAGCTCTTCTTTGTCCCTGTGTAGCCATGTGCAGCAGGCTGTGGCCCAGCCCTTAATAGTAGTAATTGCCACGGTGCTGCTGCTGGGCTGTTCATGGTGATTCCAGGTTGACAGACTCATTCACGCTTCTACGTGCGGTTGTTTTGTCTGTATGTGCACGCAAAGATTTTCTGGAGTCACCATGCCTTCCTCTCCACGGGTTCAGTGGTGAGGTGGGCTGAATCAGCCCCGGTGCCACAGGCGAGAACATCTCGGATGAGGAGGAGTACAAATGTGAAGGCTTCGGCTGCACAGCGTAGCTGTAGCAAGCATGGGCTAGCTTTCTGGTTGCAGGACTTCTTGGGAAGGACAGTCTTGTTTGAGCACAGGGGGTCTGAGGCCTGGCTCTGTCACGGCTGCGTTGCCAGCGCTGTCGGTGCGTGCAGGCTGCCGAGCCCGGGTGCGCAGCAGACCTGGCTCCTGTGTGGGCAAAGCAGCGGGTGCTCCCCGGGCAGCTTGCGCGTGACTTTAGGTGCTGGGGAGGGAGAAGCTTCTGGGGCTTGAACACGTCCATCAGACATGGCTGTCGGCACACGGGGAGACCTTCCCAGGCGGGATGGTGGCAGGGGAGGTCTCTGCCAAAAGGGGCTGTTTCTCTGGAACCAGCATGTCTTGTAGGAAAGCAGTGGTTTGATCAGAGAAAACAGTGTAGGTGAAAAGTTTGGAACAAATCACTTGGCTGCCTCATTTAGAGGATCTATCTCAAAGTGTCTCAGTTGGACAATGTGAAATGCTTTGTTTCAGTTACATCGTTTATGGAAATTTTGGTTCACTTTTGATTAATTTGCCTTCAGTACTAAAAGCAGTACATGGAGAGCAGTGCAGGTTTCTCTCAGTGTTGAGATGGAACATGTCAAAATTGGTTAGAGCTCTAATCAAGTGTGAAATGTTTGCTGAAATTCCCCTCAAAAGAGTTTTTCTGACCACCCCTGGCTTCCAGGCAAGTCATGGTCTCAGAATGCCCCTCGGCAGGGTCTCGCCCAGCGGTGCCGGGTAGGGATGAGCTTGCTCTGAGGATGCTGCGTGGCTCCCAGGGACTCTTCAGGTCACCCACCCCGATGCCTGCTGCTGCTCATGGTAATCTCTTTGTTGTCTGCAGCGTGAGTTGGATTAAGACCATCGTAAATATTCAGCATACATGAATGTATTCATCTTGTGCACAGGCACTTTGCGTTAATGTTGGATGCAAAACATTTTCTCCAGCATGGTTTAGTGGACTAAATGCAGTACAACAGATTGTGTGGCAAATGGGCTCTTTCTGAAATGGAAGTGACAGCCTTATTAATAGCGCAAAGTGGAAAAAAGAAGCAAAACTCTCTCTTGCAAAGTGTTGAAGGGATTGCCAGGGATGCCTCTTCTCCTGTACCATCTTCCAGAGCACCCGGTTTGTGAAGGGTCTGGTTGGGGCTCTAATTTGGTACGTGTGCTTATGTGCTGCCAGACGTCCCTGCAGGGAAGCACTTGAATGGCTGAAAGAAACTCTGAAAGAAACTCTGGAAACCAGAGCAGGGCCACAGATGGGTGCCCAGCCCGGCTGGGGCAGGGGACCAGCTCTCGTGTTGTCTCCGGCTGTCTCGCATGTTTTCAGGTCCTTCAGAGCTGTTGCCTGGAGTATCTGCACTGTGTTACTGTAATATTGCTAACTGCCCTTTTGCAGACCACACCTTTTTAAAGCATAGGTATGGAGCAGTGGACCAGAAAGCACACTGGGTGCCCTAAGAAGTCAAGGTAGGGCAGAGAAACCAAGGTGTGTAGTGCAGATTGTATACAAAGATCTGTATATATATATTTGTGTTGAGTGAAGCACAGGGCTGTGCCCAGGGTCAGCATCAGAGCATCCATCTCCCCTGCACAGAAAGCCTCTGTCCTGCCACCGGCAGCTGTGGGAGGCTGGTAAATAAGGACGAAGCTGCAGGAGAGAACAGCTTGGGGCAAAGAATGGGAATTCCTTGGCTTGATTGAAACCCTTGTGTATAATCTTTAGACTGGGAGCTTCTGTGTTGGCAGAGGTATTTAAGCACCTTTCCTGCACCAAAGAGGAGGTGCCGCTGCGGTCAGCTGGCAGGCAGGCAGCCGTGTGTCTAAGCATGGGGTGTCTGCCGGGTCGTACCGCCATCCCGGCTGGGGCTGGGCCAGCACCTAGACCTGCACCGGTGACCCTGTGGTGTCCGCCAGAAGGACGTGGCTCTGAGCTGGTGGAGAGTCCGTGGTGCGCCGGTGCCTCCATCGCAGAGCTGCTCCGCTGCCCCAGGCAACTGTGGCCCTGGGGAGGGGGAGGCGAGGGGTGGCAGTGGCAGGAGATGCTGTGGCCGGGTGTCCTCCCCGCGGGTCGGTGGGGACGGCGCTGTCGGGAGCAGTCCGGCTGGAGGAGGCCGTCGTGCTCGCAGCCATGCGCTGGGCAGGCGGGCTGGCTCTCGACAGCTGCACTGGGGGGCCGTCAGGTGTGTGGCCGGATGCTGCAGCGGTTTTTGGGGAGGGCAGGCAGCCAAGAGGAGCTCACACACTTTTCTGTGGGGGCGCAACGGATTCTAGCAGATGTCTGCAGTGGAGGAAGGCAATGTTAATATGCTGACAGCATTCATTTGAAAATTACATGCCTTTTTGACTTGTTCACTTGACCTTTTCGATTTTTGTTTTTACAATTCCCTAGGAAAGATCAGCACCTACTTTCCCCTGTGAACTGCTGGTACCTGGTTCTGACACAGACCCGGCGAGAGAGCAGAGATCATGCCACCCTGAATGACATCTTCATGAACAATGTCATTGTCCGGCTGTCACAGATCAGTGAGGATGTCATCAGGCTCTTTAAAAAGGTAACCAAAGCAGCGATGGAGAGCTCTGCTCAATGAGGATCCATCTTTGCATTTTAGTCTGAAAAAGAAACTTATTGTGGACTTTCACACAACTGTGTCCCCCCCCAAAGTCTAAAGAGGTACAAAAAAGCCAACGTTGTTAAAAAGCGGAGAAGGGTAACAAGACTTTCTAAGAAGCACACGTCACATCTTAATGAGAAAACTAGAGAGGAGTTTGAACTCTGGACAGTGAAAATGTAAAACCATAGTAAGGCAGGCCAAATAAAATTCTCAGAGACAACTTGCTAAAGACACAAAGCTAACAAAAACTTCCCCAAAATCAGAAGGAAGAAACCTGCTGCAGGGTGTGGAGGGGGATAGATGAGTGAGGTGCAAAAAGGCTACGAGGTAACAGCCAAAGGCCAGCTGGCTTCTCTAGCTTGGTACTCGTTATGGAAAAGCTTAGACTAGAGATTTTCTTGGTGGGCTGGTGGTGTTACCAACCTGAGGAACCTTATCCAACTAAATTGTCATTAGATGTTGCAGAGGAAATCTGTACAAGGGACTATCAGTTACAAGTCTTTCCAGACAATATTTATCCAAGAATTTTAAAGAAACTGAGATATAAAAGTGTCAAGTGACTTGCAGTGAGGTGTGACGTGATGCTTAAACTGGTGTCAGTGCCAGAGAAATGAGAGGTGGAAAACATGATGAGTTTTTTAAAGACTCCTGGAGGGCTTGAGAAAACAGATCAGCAATCTGACTTTAAAAACAGACTTGTTGGGTGAAACTTTACTAGAGAGCAGAATGACAGGCATGTAGGCAGATTCAAGAGAGGAGTCAGTGTGGCTTTCTTAAGAGAAAAGTCATGCCTCAGATCTAGTGGAGGTATTTCCAGGAGCCGGTCATTATGTGAATAAGTTGGCACAGTACCTTCAGTATCTTACAGGCTTTAAGAACTTCAGCGAGAGACCTTTTCCAAAGAAAAGAAGCTGCTGAAGAGTAAGGAGTGGTTATTTTCTGGATTAATGGCTGGTTGAAAGACAGAGAACAAAGGGAAGAAGAATTTCAGTGGAGTTCTTAATAAATCATTTGGAGAAAAGAATGAATAGTAAGATGACAAAGTCTGCTGATTATACAGAATTATTAATGATAACCAAATTAAAAATGAGCATCAAAGACTTGCAGGAATCTTGCAGTCAGGTGGACCAGGACTCTTCAGTTGAAAATGAGGGGGGAGTGCATAATGTGGGAAGAGCATGACAAGTCACAGCCAGTTTGTAGGCAGTGAGTAGGAATGAGGACCTCATCGTGCCTGCTAATGTAAACCATGGGCGGTCAGCAGGCACCGGGCAGAAGAGAAGGTAAAAAGGAAAGACTTGTAAACATCATTAATACTATACAGATTATATTACATTTGCAATATTATGGGTAATGCTACATGTGTGTTGCCTCATACCATGTTTTTGAAAGTGGGACATGTAACCTGAGTCCTCGGGCAGTCGGACAGATGTGAAGGCGTGTTCCCTGTCGCCAGCTGCCCGGCCCTGCTGCCGGCGCAACTTTGGGCTGGGGAATTGCAGCCCTGCAGCTCATCGCATCATGAACGTGGTCGGTGGCATCACTGGCCCTCTTCTCCCACTTCTCTTCTGGGCATTTGCTAATGGCCGCCCTCAGGGATACCGTGCCGGGCTAGGTGGATGTTTTGCCTGCTTTTATGGCTCTTATGTTTTTCTTAATTTTTATCACTTGTTTTCAACATGGGTAGCTGGAGAACTGCAGTTAGTGAGCAGCGTGAGCCTGTTGGGATGCTTGCCTTTCCAAATGGGAGAAAGGCTCTTGAATCAGTGGTTATCTTAGCCCAGCTGGAGAGTAAATTTAATGTGATATTTTTATGGCCAGTTTCCTCTAGTTTATAGATCTGACCTAGAAATTAAACTGCAAGGTCGGGTTTGGATTTGCTGATCTAATACAGGACATCATCCCTTTTCCTGTCCTTCTGGCCTCCAGAAATTGGACAGATTTGGGATATTTCAGTTAGTTCAGTTCTAAGTCAGTCTCAAAATCTCCCTCCCATTTGCATTTTACTCTGAACCCAGTTTTGAGATGTATATTAAGACTCTTCTAGGTCTGTGAATGGTATATCTCATTTTGAACCATAGGACAAATCCAGTCAACATTCAAACAAGGGCATAAATAGTGTTTGAACTGTTCTTCTTGTAGTAAGTCAATCCTCAGCCAGGACAAGATGATAAAGTATTTCATCCATTCAGCAGAATTATTTCTTTGTGCTTGCTTTTTCCTCTGTCTATCCCTCCCTCCTCTTTTCTTAATTTAAATTTTAACTTACACAACGCTTATATTCTATAGAAATTAGTGCTCCTTGTTTCTCCCTCCCCTGTCTTCTGCCAGGAGAGGTGAAGTAGCACGGACTCCATCTGCAGCCTGCCAAAGCCAGCACCTGCTTTTAATCAAAAGGAGGCTTTACAATAGAGTTGTGAGGATCTGTGATTTCACTCACATTTGTCCCTTGAGGTTTAAATTGTAGCAGGACTCACGTGTCCCTGGAAATAATGCTCAGCTAAATCATGGAAAAGGCTTATTTTGTATCACCATTTGCCCTTAATGTGGATGGGGGGCTGACACTTTTGGGGATATTCAGGTTATTTTTCTTAACCTATTGCACGCTGTGCCCAGAAGGGGATCTGGGGCTGCGCTTCCCACTTTGCAGCAGTGTTTGGTGAGAAGCCTTAGGCACATGTGTGGGAATATGAGCATCCTGGTAAAAGGCTTTTTAAGACATCTGGTCCAGCCTTGCAGCTGGTATGAGATTGCTCAGAGGAGGTATCTTTCACTATTTTATCCGTTCTGGTTTTGAGTATGATGAGTGAAGTGCCTGAAGCACTCCTCCTGGGGAGACTGTACCATACAGGACCGTTGGGCAAATAAACCGGCTCCAGAAGGGTTAAAGGCACCCGCAGTTGTGGTTCAGCTGTTCGGTTTTGTTGTAGATTGCTCTTTGATGGTAAATTAGGGTAACATTTTTCTCCAGAGATGTCACTTTTAATTCCTCCCATCTAGAATTTATTAATCGGTTGTGACATGCTGCGGGTACACGGAGGAACTGGAAGGTTTTGTGTGTTGTGCTTTCATTATGTAAATGTAAACAATCTCTGCAAAGAAGCAGGGACCTACTATCTGGAGTACGAGGATGCACATAATTGAGAAGCAATTGATCAGTGTGGTGGTAATCTGCCAAGGAAGATGCCAGGTGCCGAGCTGCTTCTGCCCTCGGCTTCCCTGGGTACGCTTGGCAGCAGTGGGGGTCGTTCATCAGTAAATTGGGGCGTTGCGTTTTGTTCATCTCCACCGAAGTGTTTTGCCCTCCCGCTGACCGGCCGTGTACAGTCCTTGGCGTTCGGCCGTGCATCGCTCAGACACGCCTCTCGCTGTGGCCGGCCGGAGAGCCTTTTGGCTTACCCAAATCCAAGAGAGAGGCAAAGCAGGAGCTAGCGGGGATTGAGTTTTTAGTGTTTGAGTTGGAGACATTTAACTGAGCCAGCTCCAGGTCTGACCTTGCCTCAGCTGAGGTCAGTGACGGCTTGCACTGGCCTCAGCAGCAGGGCTTATGGGAGGTATAAGTTGATTATCAAAGATAGAGGAGAAACTAGATTGTGTTTTTTGAATCATTGGCAAACCTGTTTTTGCAGGCTGTGGGCTAAGCTGGGGTCCCTGCTGTGGCTGCATTTGGTGACAGGACAGCTTTGCCGGGTGTTTGTGAGCCGCAGTTGCTCCTCTGATTGTAGCAGTACCTCGAGGCGGTGGTTCTGCTCGCAGGGGAAGCTGTGCTCTCCCCAGAGCCGAGCTGCTCGTGGCTCACGGCTGTGGGCTGAGCCGAGGGCTGGTGGCTCAGCTAAGGCTGGTGGTGCTTGGGTCAGGGAGTTTGCCATCTTCTGCTTGTGGATCGCTTCCTTTTTGGCTTAATTAGTGGCAACTTTGTTAGCTTTGAAAGTGAGAAGGAGGCCCTGTTGGAAGAGATGCAAGCCCTCCTCTCAATGTCCGTTTCTTTTTAATATCACCGAGCGCTGTGAAATGGGGAAAAGCAGACTGTGGCCCTCGGGGAGTCGAGTTGAATGGCAAGGTGCAGAAGTCTGCAGGGATCTCAGCAAGGGCTAGCTTCTTGGGACGGTGACGATAGCGTTTGGGGTTTTGATGAGGTTTGGTGGGGTGGAAAATGAGAGATTTTCTGCAGCCAGGATTTTAAACTCCTCCTTGAGAATTTGAATACAGATCAAAGAGAATTTATAAAGCCAGCTGTTGATAAATGTGCATCACTGAAATCAGTGGATCCGCTTTGGTTGTCCACAGGCACTGCAGGCAATATATATCCAGTGTCTGAGCTGATTGTTTGGCTCAGCGTACCCAAAAACGAGAAACTCTGTTTTTAGGGAAATACCATAAATTACTTATGAAACAGTATTTCCCCACAGTATGTATGGTTTTAGGGGGGAGGGGAAAATTGTTAGGAAGGTGGTCCTGATACGCAGAAATAGTTTGGAATCCCAAGAGAACAGAAAACTAGAATAAGTTGGAAAAAAGCACTATTGAAAATAAAAAATGAAACTGTAGGCCCTAAGTCACAGTTAGGAAAAAAACCTGCAAAGCTGAGAAAGGAAATGGGTAAAGCTTATAATGAAAATACAAAAAAGACATGGGGATTGAATTCCTGAAATTGGCAGATAGAGGAATTAAATACAGAAGGAACAACTTTTAAATAAGTGTGTGTTTGTATAAAATATATGCAACAGTGCCCTTAACGCACATATACATATATGTATGCGCATATTGAGTGTATTTATGTACCCAAGTGTGCTACTGAGTAACTCGGTAATAAAGTGGTACATAAAATCATACGTAGACAAGTGTTAAGTGATGCACATAAGGAAAAGCAACTTTCCAACTTGGATGCATAAGGCTGGGCTCTGCACTGAATTTGGGACGAGACGTGGAGTTAAAGCGTCAGGCTCTGAGCATGCCAGTTCAGTGCTCGCTAGCAGTCAAAAAAGAAATCAAAAGTTAGGAATTGCTGGGAACAGAGCAGAAAACATTAACTCCCTGCAAATCCACGGACCCATGGCATGTCTGCTTCTCGAATGCTGTTGTTTTTCTTACCGCTCCTTCCCTCCAACACTGCCACTGTGCTTGGTGGCATCAAGTGACAGAGCGTCTCTGTTGTGACACATCAGAACTTTGATAGTTCTTTTGTTACAAAGTGTAACAAAATGGCAGTTATTCCCATTCAGTGATTTTGTTTTCTTTCTTCCCCTTCCTTTTCTGCCCTTCCCAGATGTGGAATATAGGAATTCCTGGCTTTGGTGATCTGAATATGCGAGGGTATGATTTGGCTTGCCTTCTGAACTCATGTTGTTCAGCTGAACCCCTGCGCGCTGAAGCTATGTACTTTTACACAGCTATAATCCAACCCCCCCACTTGTATTTTATCCCAGCAGTTAAACGAACTGTGCATCTATCTTCTCCTGGCAATGCTTCAGAATTCAGAATTTAACATATTGCTACAATTGAGAGCTCCAACTGCATCCCATTGGTGTGGATGATGAGGGCAGGAACAGCAGTGTAGATTAGGTGTTTTCCTGACACCTGGCCCTGCTTCTGTGACCCTTTAATCTGAAGCCACTATATATATGGCAGTTTTCATAGCGGGAGTTTGCTGGAGCCTAGAGACCCAAGACCAGCGTCTTTCATTAGTGATACCGAGGCTGGGGGCTGTACTGCTGTGGCTGTTACAGTGAAGGAGGAGCCCACAGGGATATTAAATGTGTCTCAGCATCTTTATAAAAAGACCCAGTAATGATATCATTTACTTGTTGCACTGGCTGGTTACAGTTGCGGTGACAAAGGGCAATTGTCCTCTAGTGGGTATGGCTTCTTGCTGCACAGAAACTACTGTTCTCTAAAGTAGGGTAATAAATTTCTGCAGAGATTTTTTTGAGTTGGGCACAATGTAATCTGGAGACGAGGAGCTGTGTATCCAGGCTGAAAGAAAACCACAGATGTTTGCCACAGAAGTGCCATGGTGTTGCTGGTTAGATAGTTGCAGGTGCTGTTGTGGTGCGTGGTCAACATGGTTAAAAATGGGCCAAGAAATCCTCGTGTCTCCTACTTTGAATCTCTCAGTATAAGACATGAAAGATGGGCTGCATCTTCTTCACCTTCAGAATTCTGCCCTGTGTTTGAGTTGGTTCTCTGGACTCATGTGGAGAGATGGGCATGTCTGAAATGCCCCCTGGTCTGTGTTAATGTCTGCCCTGGGATCGGGTGAGTTTCGGCTGTCCTGGTTCTTTGCAGCGCACATGGGTAGCTCAGATGCAGGCATGACATTGCAGATGCCAGACTGGGGCCAGTGAAGGCCATGAAGACCTTTGCTGTTTCTCTCATTTTGTTTACCTTGGCATTCTGGGTGTCTCAGTTGATGCCCAAGATGTTTTCCATCAGAAAAGCATTCACAAGCGCTGAGAATGGCAGGCCAAGCCAGAGGAGGCTTTCTGAGCTGAGACTGCTTTGAAGAGCCCAGGGGCAGAACATGGTTCAGAGCAGCTCTGGGTGGCTTTGTTTGGGTGGTGGCTCGGCCTGCAGCTCCTCCTTGCAGTTTCCACTGGTGTCGCACATGGCTTGAAAGGTGGGTGGTTTGGGTGGGGGGTACAGAGCTGCAGGAACTCAAGAGCTGATATTGGGTTTGACTCTCCAGCTCTTCCTGGTTCTTCAGCACAGCTTCCACCAGGATTGCTCTGGAGGTGGGCTGGGGTTCGAGGGATTTCCCCTGCAGACCTAGACACTGACATTGAGGTAGATGTGGTAAGGTGAGCTTGCAAATGCGAAATGCCGGGAGTATGGGGCCTCTGTGCTAGCAGAGGCTGGCCTTCTGGCAGCAGAAGCTTTCCAGGGAAATGTAGGACCTGGAGACGGAGTGCTGATCGCTTGCATTGAGGAACAGTGTCCTGTCAGTGAGTACTGCGGAGCTGCGCAGATATTTAAGGTATCATGGCAGGGTATCACGGAGCTCCTGCAAAGGGGTGCTGCGGCGGGGACCTGCAGATAGGTCGGGGAGCTCCGCAGGCAGCACGGGGGACCAGCGTCCTCTGTCTGAGCATCCCCAGCCTGCAGCTTAGCCTGTGCAATTGAAAGGAACAGCCACCCTCTCTGCCTGCTCCAGCAGACAGACCAGCCCTGCTAATGAGGAAAGTAGAGGAAGAAAACTCAATTGGGCAAATTTCCCTGGAGCTTCCAGTGTGAGTCATGTTCCTGGCGCAGGAGGAGATTATCAAGGCAAGTGTGTTAATGTTGCTAATAGGCAATAAACAGAGATGCTAAGATACATCACTGCAGAGATCTGACTTGATCTCTTGTCGGAGTGAGTCTCTGTCACCATGAAATCTCACAGCATGTCCTCCTGGCAGAGGCAAACCCTGGGCAAGGGATGCACCACTGGCCCCCTTGGCCAGGCAGGTGTTGTCTCCCCTTTTACCTCCTGCTGTGGCAGAGGGAAAGAAGTTTGCTACTTCTTCCAAGTATGGAATACAGGAAATTATACGTTTGAGAGCATTGCTATGTCCGAAATAACTGTGCTGCGTTATTCCCCAGTGTGAGATTTAATTATGTTCGGTGACAGTGAATTTAATTATACCCCATCCTGCAGTGCCCTGGATGGAGATTTAATGAAGAAGTGGTGTCTGTCTGGAAGGGAGTTCTTTTCTTTGTCTTTAAAATAAGCAGTTGCCAGTAGTCTGTGTTGCTTCTTCCCCTTGCTTTGTCTGCAGTGGCAGGAATTTTAATAAACCTGCTAAACTGAAGCCATTGCTATCCCAGCAAGTAACTATGGTTTTTTAGCAGGAATGGAAGGCATAAAGCAAGTGGCTAAATTGGAGTTTGGGTTTTGCGGATGGTGCCAGGGAATTGGAATGACGTTTTGGCGCTCTCTCCCATAAACGCACAAATGTAATTTCTCTGTTATAAAAGGGGGAGGCAGCAAACTCGGAGGAGAGGCGAGTCCTTCAGCTTCTTTGCCTGCCTGCGGTTGGAAGAGGCTCCAGCATCACGAGGTTGGACGCTACCCTCTTGGATGCTGGGAGACTTTTGACGGTGCCAGACACCACTTTGGCCTCCAGCAACAGGATGCAGGGTGTTTGGTGTACAGCATCTATAAGCAAATGGGTCTTTAAACGTAGTACCCACCTGTGGTCCCCCCGTGTCAGTGGGACTCATGGGAATGACACACTGCTGACAACTGAGCCAGTTTTTGTTGCTCTACTTAGGAGTCTAAAATTAGGTTTGAAAATTACAGCTTTGTGGACTTCCCCTCCGTTGCACAGGAAATCTGGGGCAGAGGCAAGAGCTGCCGCTGACTTTGGGCCTTTGCTCCTACCACAAGGCTGTCCTCCTCTGTTTGCTTTGGGAAAGGCTCGGTTCAGGGCCCGGGCTTTGACTCAGGACAGCAGGGTCAGCTGGAGGGGTTATGTGCGACTCAACTCCTGCAGGCTTGGGGCCTCTGGGTCCAAGACCCCCATTTATAGACCCCAATTTAAATAACTCATATTCTGGATGTTCCCTTTTATCTGGGAGGGATGCACGCATTTATTAGCAAGCCGCAGTGAGATTTTTGAGACCAGCTAGTGACTGCTGGTGTCGGTGGGGAGGGGAGGGACTGGTGTTTCCAGCAGATGAGGTTTCCAGATGGCTGGGGGTACTTAGCACCTACCTTCTGGTAATTGGCACCTTCCGGTAATTCTGGTAATTGGCATCTTCTTGGCACCTCTGCGCATGTAAGACTGGGAGCAGGGTGCATCAGTTGTGCTTCTGAAGATGGGACTCTTCCGAATACCCTGACACTAATTCACAGATAAACTATAATTACTGGATAGTCACTGAATGCAGAGTGCTTTTACTCTTTAGATTCCTTGTTTCACTCTTGGCATTCAATTCTAACTTTTAATAATCTAAGGTTAAACTTTTGAAGTATGTAGGTTGTCCACTTAACTTTAATTAGAAGACCTCTCTGTGTTGTGGGCTTCTTTAGCCACCCAGCCAAGAAGCTGATGGGATTTTGTTTTCCCTGACTGTGTGCACAAAAATGCATGGAGTTATTTGAGGAAATCTGAAAGAAACTGCTCGTTTTTTTGGTTTGGGTTGTTTTTTGGGGGGAGAGGAGCATGTCTAGTTTAAACACATCTTCAAGCTATAATAAATGTTTCCTAGCCAAGAAGATTCTACAGAGAGACGTGGGGTGTAATTACAAGGGAGGCAGGAAAGCAGTGCGTGCACATCTGCAGTAGCATCCAACCGCTGGATTTCTGAGTAGGAGTTGACCTGATCTGCAGCCAAGCTTAAATGTTCAGCAGCTCCCCAAGTTGTGGCCTCTCCCATGAAATGCTATGTTCATGCTGTAGGAGGTAGGCGACTGGATCTGCTTCATCCTGCTTGGCAAGAAAAGTGAAAATACAAACTGATAATAGGATTTCAGCAGACGGGGGGTGGAGGGCGGAAGATGCCATGAGATTTTACACTCGCAGTGAGCTTTCTCCTAAGCTTGCTGAACTTTGGCTGTTGCAGCTGTGAAATTGGAAACTTTATTATATAACTGTGGTGTAGCTATTTCGTAATAAAATGTCCTTTTTGAGAGAGACTTTGGTTCACTCAGGTCAGAATAGTGAAAATGAGCTACTGAAGAAGAAACGGGGAGGGTGGGCCGGTGGTCAAAGTGAACCTAAAAACTGAAATACTTGCGCTAGGAAGCCCGTCTGCATTTTGAAATATCAAAGTTGATTGGAAATTGCAAGTCTAGAGGCAGGTGTCTTTATTAAATCTATCAAGTCAAGATAGATTGACAGCTGATACTGTATGACTGGAGAATGCAAAGCTAAGAAATTTGTGTACCCACAAATGTTTATTGTATAATTTTACAGGGGAGTTAGTTTAGCACTAACACACAGCCAGCTCAGTGCGGAGAATGCAACAGCCACTTACCCACATCCAGTGTTGCAGGTTTTGTTAAAAAATAGGTGAAGTCAAGCTATTATAAAATACTTCTGGCTATGGAGCAGGCCCAGCTTTTGTGCACTCTGCCAGTCTTAATGTGAAGCAAGTCCCCAAAATGGGGGAAGGCATTATGTGTTAGATCCGCACTGTGAGTTGATTGTGGGCTGGAGATAAATACTGCCAGTGGAAGGGCAAAGCGATACTGTCTATAATTCTAGATTCATCCCTGTGTGTTTGCAGGATAAATAAATTGTGTGATGCTCCTCATCATGGTCTCTGAAACCCAGGCTGGGTGATCCATGGACAAACATCGACCTTAAATGAAAATGCAGTGATTCTGAAATAGCGTGAGGATTTGCTGTACTGTATGTGCTCATGTTTATAATCATGCATTTTATTTTGTTAAGGATTTGCAGAAAATTAAAGGAAATAAAAATGCTAGTTTACTTTTAAACTTCACTGTCACAGGCAGATTGGAAGAGGAGGCCATCTGTATTTTGGTTTTAATGTTTAGAAATGGAAAAAACGGAGCCCAGATGTGGATTTGCAGCCCTGTTGATAATGTCTTTTCAGCTCCCGGAGCAGGAAGGGTATTAGACAGGATTTCTGAAGTGGTGTAAATAAGGGCCCTGGGGCATTTCTCATGCTGCAGGGCTGTTTCATTTTTTTTAAATATTATGCAAAATTAAAACGTACATGGTTTTGTTAACTCCACTGCAGAGCAAAGAACAGCAAGCCTCGTGTTTGGCAGGGGAGCCAGGAGAGGGCAGATCCCCGGGGCAGGCAGAAGGTGTTTAAGATGGGCATTGCCTGAAGCCAGTTGTGCTGCCAAGGTCCACCCGCTCCATTGTCAGCTGAGAGGAGGAAAGAAAAACCCTACAGGCGTGAGCAATGTGAAAAATGCAGCTAGATAGCGGCAGCATAAATAGGGTGCTGTGGTTTTGTTCTCTGTGGTATGGATGTGAAAGCCTTTGCTGGGGATTATCACGATCTGCTTAGGCACAGGGGTGGAAGGGCTTGGAACAAGTACTTCTGGCCTCGTCGGGTTGGTCACAGAGGAGAACAACTCCTCACTGCTTCCCTGTCCTACCAGCTTGCCAGCGTCCCCAGACTCTGTTTCTTCTGCTGGTGCCACAGTCTCCTGTAGCAGTACTCTGGCAGCATTGGACACCTTCTGCATACCTTTGATCAGCTAGTTGGGGACAAAACCCATCACCTCATTTCTTCTTCCTGAGTTTGAACTGGGTATTCATAGGGGTCCCATTCCCTCTTTCCACACCTCCTGTCTGTCTCTGGAGTTTGATGCCCTTTGAGTGGCGTGAGATGGTCTGGAGCCATGGCGTGCTGGGAGTGTTTGGAGCAAGGGCTGAGCATCTGTGTGCTGCTGCCAGTGCTTGACCTGTGCAGGGCCTTGAAGGCAATGTGCTTCTGCCTGCTGACCACAGCTGAGGACGTGCTTCTGGTAGGGTAGTGCTATCACAGTACTGTTCAGTGTGTGCAGACTGCTCTTGTGAATGTGGCTTGGAGAAAGGATTAAGATGTATATGCGTGGAGTATTTGGAAGTCATACAGTTTTACTCTTCCCTCCAAAATGTATTTTCCTTTCAGAAATGCATGTTATGAGCATAACAGTCTCAGCTCCTCTCCTTTTTGTCTTCCAGAGTAAGGAGATTGGCTTACAGATGCATGAAGAACTCCTGAAAGTCACCAACGAGCTTTACACGGTGAGTAATGAGCTGATCCTACCCATGTCTAGCCTGTGCAGCAAGGGGAACGTAGGCAATGTCATTTGTTAGAACAAAATGTCTGTTCAACGTTGCAGTGACTTGGGGAGGCTCACTCTCCCTCCTGCCATCCTGCAGTACAGCCCGTTCATTCCTCTTGCGTTTGTGAGAAACGTTTCACTCTTCACTGGTTTTGACGGCAGCAGAGGAGGATTTCCCAGTGGTCCTACCGTGAAGGGCTTCTGCGGCCGCATCAGGCAGCGGATCGTGCTGTCTAACTGTTTCACTTAAGCATAAATGGAGATGTTTTGGGCATGATCCAGTGCGATCTCTGGTGTCCGTAATGCTCTCACCTGCCGGGCCTTCTACACCGTGTTGCCTTTAGGCCCCTTTCAATTTTCACTCAGTTGGAGATTTCTACCAGGCGCTAATGGCTCAGAAGTCGTGCTCTGAGTTGGCAGTGCCAATTTGTGGCTGAAACCTGACCTGCTCATGTAAGTCTGGTGGCCTGTGGATGATGGCTGAATGCGACCTTCTGCTGAGGAATGCATAAAACTTTTAGCTCATGTGTGCTCAGCTTCATCTCCCTGCTCCAAGGAGCACTTTGGCTTCAGACCTGTCTCTGTGCATCCGGGTGAAATCATACGCTGTTATTCAGGACATCACTCTGCAAGCAGGTTTTCATAGTAGGGCAGTAAAAGTCTCTGTGTTGCTTCTGTCTCTTGCCCTGTAGCAATTGTTTTTTTATTTTATTTGTGGTTTAGGATCAACAAAACAATATCAAATCTGTCTTGTGTTGGAAAATTGAGACGATATATTTGCTTTCTTTGGTTGTATCTGTTACTGGTACATAAATAACACTGCAGTAGGCTTATTCCTAAACAATCATTTTATTCCATCTTTTTGAAAAATAGGCCTAAACAACAGAGCATGAATGATATTATTTGAAATTTCTGCCATAAATCTTCTCTTAACAGGTTTGTTTCTGCATTGGCTGTTGAAGGACTCAGTTTTTGAGACCTGCAGTGTGGGTGGACAGCCAGGTTGGATTAAAAAGCCTGCGTGAGATTTGGGAGTGCGTTGTTGATGGTTGAATGTCACAAGCTGTATTAGTGGTGGTGACTAATTAAGATTAATTACAATAGCAGCATGACAGATGCAAAACAAGGAAAGACTAACAAGGGCTGGGCTGACCTTAATACCCGTGGACCAGTGTACTCAGAACCCAAACACAGGACAGGAGCATCACCTGAGGGACATGGTTAGGTCAGTCTGAGGATCAGAAGTGTGCTGAGGTCTGAAGTGCATGCAGTTGGCCAAGGAAGAGCATAGAGAGTAATTTTGATCCAGCCGAGTCTGTGGCAAAGCTTGTCTTCACTGGAGATGAGATTTCCCCCCATTCGCTGCTTTGCTTCCACATGCTGAGCAGAATGCGTTTGAATGGTGAAACAGACTGGAACGGCTGGAAGAGCTTTGTGTTTTCTTTGAACTGACCTTGCTGCTAAGATAACAAACTGACTGTGTCATCTGGCTGGGAGGGAGCAGGGAAGAGACACTTATTTCAGAAACGATGATGAAACATGAAGAAAAAGCAGGCCCTGTTGGGCAAACAAGATCGTCTTAAATCTGTTCAGTGCAAAGCAGCTCTCCTCCAGTTTTCTGTCCTTGAGACATCAGGTAAAACAGGCTTAATTGCATACTTGGCTTGCAGGTTGATCCAGCGTGCTGGTGTTGTTTTGGGACATCTTCAGGACTGACCTGGAGTTGGCGTATTCATTGCAACATGTTGGGTACCCAAGAGCAGCACATTCAGTAACCGTGGCTGCTGACAGAATCAGATACAGAATAAGGACCCCTGGCTCAAAGGAAGCCAAGCTGCTGCTTGTAAAATGTCATTTGTCTGCTGTCAACACAAGGAAGTCGTTTATCTTGCCTATGGCCAAGCCTTGTAGCCATAGTACATCTGTGCCCTGGCTAGGCTGCTTTTTAAGCCTTTCAGAGGGGAGTTCTGTGCACTATGTGGAAACTATATCATTTTTTACAGGCTTCTCAGGCATTCACTGTCTTAAACTTAAGCCAAAATAATTACATTTACTTTAATTCATCCTTGTTGCTGTTCTGATGCAAGTCACCCAGTGGACTCTCTGTGTGGAAAGAACTAAATGCAAAACCCATGCTGATTTTAATTAAAAAGGAAGTAGATTACTTTTGTTGTGAAGTAGGAGTTGCTTGTGAACAGTTTTGCACAGAAATAATTTAGCTGTGAATTAAAGCCAGCTTCATTCTTTTGATTCCTGCTTCCAGACTCCAGCAGACAGATATCATGTTGGAGTCCATAAAGGTTGGAGGTTCTTTGCTTCTCTGCTCACAGGCCCCTTTCTGTATTGTATGCACTCCTATCTGAAGAAGTCAGGCAAAAATATTAGGGTAAGAAAAACAGTAACCCCAGAGCACCGTTCTGGTAGTGCTTTCTGTAAGCTCTGGCAACGATGTGTGATTTGGTGTATGGCCCTAACAATGGGCTATTTGATGTATGGGCTTTGTTTGCCATAATGCAGGGACACGGCTATAGCTGAAGGCAGCACGCTGAAGTCCATAGAATTACTGTGATGTGAACCAGGAGGATTCTTTGTCACAAGGTATTATGGAAGAGAATGAATAACTGTGAAATGAATTGTATTAATTAGAATAGCATCTACAGATACATTACCCAGGTTAAAATTAATAATAATAGTCATCATTCCCTGTGTAGCAGAACGTGAATTGGCTGGAGGAAGTTTTCTCTTTTCATCTGGAGTACTGTGATGGGGGAGGCCATACCTCCGTGGTTAGTGGGTGTTTTCTGCGAGTGTCATGCTGTAGAAATCATTGACTCTATCACATGGTAGAAGCGCATTGATACGTTGCTCTGTATCACACCGTGGAAATCCTCTGAAAAGGACATGTTTGCCTTCATGCTCCCTTAAAAGACCAGGGAGATGGAGGTCAGCATGCGTTGGTCTGATGGATTTGTCCTTTTCTCAGACCTTATGCCATGGGTGTCCCTTAAGTTGTGCCATAGGCGTCATCCAAAGAGGAGGGGGCTGGCACCTTCGGCAGGCTTTCACCTATGGCCATGCGCATCTCTGCTTCTCCATGTGCACTGGGCTTGTGTTTTGGCCTCCTCGATTTCAGGAGGGCCTGAGCCCATGCTTAACACTGGTCACCCAGTTTCTAATCACGTTCCTCTGCTGGGTCAGAACCTTAATGATGAGCTGTTTACAATATAAAGCACTTCTAGCTGAAGACAGCAAACAGTGCAATTTATGGCCAGTATTTTGGCAATGGCCTTTATCCAGAATGTGTTATTAATATTGGAAAACACAACTTGTGATGTTAAATAACTAATGAACATTGGAAGGTATTTTTCTCCCTCCGCTGCAGTTAATTAACATATTTGCAGAAAAGATCCCAGGGACGCAGCTGTGGCAGTTTTTCTTTATGACACAATAGTGTAAGACAGGGACAGTGTGACTTGGTTGCAAGTGCTGAGAAGGCACCAGGGAATTGCGGATCAAAGGGTGGATTGCTGCAGTGCAGGCAGTCCCCATTCAAAATTAAGGCAGATATTAAAACAAACAGAAATATCCCCCAGATTTCCAAGCGTGAGCTGTGCTGCATGGCAGCTGATGAGAAACACGGTCAACACAGCAAGCTAAGGCATCTGTTTCAGCAACACGGATGCTGAAGTCTGGGGAAAATATTTTGACATGATCATGTTAGGTCCTTTGCACTTTGTTAAAGAGACTTTTAGAGGAGTTTTAAACCCAGTTCCCAGAACCCTTTTAAGGTTCAAGCAGGGATAAATTATGGAGGAGGAAAAAGGGCCTTTGTTAGGGAAAGTTAGCAAATAAGTCAGAGCCTGTGCAAAGGTACTGGACCGCAGTGGGGCTCAGACCCCCTTGTAGCACTCTGCTGTGGAGTCCTGCCTTTCCCTCTGGCCACTGACGTTCCCCTGCGGCCGAGGGAGCCATTGGAGCCAAGGGGCTTTGGCAGCGTGTCCCCAGGCCTGCAGCAGAGCCGCATAGCCGTGGGTGAACGGAGACAACTGATGAATTGTGCTGAAGTTTTTCTGGTTAGGTAACCTTCTCATAACCTTTAGATTTCACAAAGATCATGGAATTTGGACCACTGTTCAATTGTTGGGCTTTTCTGTTGCATTGCGTTATGGCCTCTCTGGGTGCTGGGGAAACCTCTTTCATTACTGCTCGACTGTGCTGAACTGCAGGACTTTTCTTTTTCACTTTCCTCTGAGTTTTTCCCCAAAACAGGGAGACAGTGAAGATGTGGAGGGCTCAGCACAGCCCTCTAGTCTTTCTCCTTAGGAAAACCCCAGAAATTTTCTGTTTTGTGTGTGTCCTCTGACGTTCACTGCAGAAACTGCAATTTGAAATACGTGGCTCGAATCTGTGTTAGAATTTGCAGGATTTTGAAATAAAGCAGCTCAGAAACAAGGCACAAGCCTTTGGTTACTATTCCTTGCAGTTGCCTAAACTTGTAACTCCCAGCGATGGCACATTTGTGCAGGCTTCGATGCGGCATTTGGAGCTCGTTGCAGCTGACGTTTGTGCTTGGCAAGAGGAGAGATCATATGTTTCAGCCTAACCTTGTCCAAGTTAAGCACTCCTCGGTTCTTGCTGACAACCGCAGCTGAGGAAAACTCTGTATTTTCTTCATTAAGGCTTATGCAAAGTTGCTCTGCTTTTGGGCCTTGAGGCGAGCCTGTCCCAGTGCCATTGCCGGCAGTGCCCAGGCACTTCGCGTGAGACTGATCTTCAGTGAGAAGTCAGGCATCTTGAGCCTTGTCAAGGCAATGTGAAATAAAACATCCAAATCCTGAAGGGAGATGATAAAAGGGGACAACGTGACTAAAGGCATAAAGAGAGAAGAGCAGATGTGTTCCTCTTGCCAGCTCCATTAAAATGATCACAATGTGCCCTTTGGGCTTTTGTATCTGAAAGGAAAGGCTGTGGTAGAAGTTTTGTCTGCAGGAGTTTTCCTGGCAGTAGATCGGCATCGTCTATCCAGAGTCACTGATGGCGATCTTGAATTTAAAGGACTAGGTGTTGCTGCAGTCCACCCTGGCACTGACTGTGCTTACTGGTGGCAGCAAGAGGACAATTAAGTGGTGATAGGAGACAAACTCCATTTCTGCTTGGAAATTACAGCTCTTCCACCTTCAAGATGGGATCTACTGTCAGGATGGTAGAACAGGGGTTACGTTGATGGGTTGGCTTAGCAAGTTCAAGTGTAGGAACAGAGGTGTTGGGTCAAAAGTGACTGCAGGTTGATTTTGGCCTCCTCATAGTCTCTTGTCATGGAGACCCTTATCACAGCTGCAATGCACTGGAAGTTATTTCTCGTTTCCCTGTAGGAAGATACACAGTGCTCTTCGAACTCAGGTGTGTGCTGGAGGTGCATCTCAGCCTGTCCCTGCAGCAGGGACCAAGCGGGGATAACGGTTCTTACACTAGCTCTGTGCCATTTTGAAATAGGGCCAGTGATGGGGTTAATTTTAGGGGCTTTTCCTTCCCACCTTGTTCCTTGATGCCATAGTGGCCTCAAACAGCCCTGGCACAGCTGAGACTGCTCCACGCTGCCCACGGCTGTCATCTTCTCATCCACTCATGCTTCTTGTGGTCTTGGGGCAGGCGACTCACACACTTCTGTTTCCTCAGGTGATGAAGACGTACCACATGTACCATGCAGAAAGCATCAGCGCTGAGAGCAAGCTGAAGGAGGCGGAGAAGCAGGAGGAGAAGCAGTTCAACAAGTCAGGGGACATCAGTGTGAACCTGCTGCGGCACGAGGACAGGCCTCAGCGGCGGAGCTCTGTCAAGAAGATTGAGAAGATGAAGGAGAAGGTGGGTGAGAGGGAAGGACAAGGGAGCCAGGCTGGAGTCAGGGCTCCCTGTGGGCAGGAGGGTTTTGGTCCGGCCCTTTCTGTTTCTGCGCAGCCGTTCCTGTATCCCTGGGAAGGGGTTAGGGAGGCTGTCTACTCGTGTTTTGCTGAAGGGCAGTCTGAGGAGGCCATAACAAGTCTCTTTACTGCTGCCTGGCTGTGGAGAAGTGCCAAAACCAGCCGGCAGCAAGGATTTGACCCGAAGTCGGGCTGGCACTGCTCAGCAAGAAATGGGGAGAGGGGACGTTGGGCAGTGCAGCCTTGGAGGAGGTGGTGGACCCACATGGGAGCCACGTGGCCACCCGTGACATCTTCCAGGCTGGCTCTCTGGAGGGAGGGCTGAGAAGGGCGGCTGGAGGGGCCTCAGAGGCTGACGGCTCCGAGAGCACACGGCAGAGATGGGCTGTGGGAGGTGCTCGTACACCAGCTGCTGGGGCTGGGGCCCGTGGGTCTGGCTGGGGGCTTGCCTGTGCCCCGGCAGGGACCCGAGTGGCTGCGCTGACACCGAGGGGAGCAGTGCACCGGTGTGCCTGGCTTGGCACGGGGCTTTCTGATCCAGACATGGGATGCTGCTGCGGGGGGCTGCCATTTGTTCATGTCTTATTTTTAAAAACAGTGCTTTTAACAACAAACAATAGCTTGGGTTCCTTCAGTCAGAGCCTTGGGGGAGCAAAAAAAGGGTTGGGTATATAAAATAACCGTGTTTCTTCCTCCACAGACTGTGTGTTACTCTGGGAGTTAAAGCACAGCATTCAGTTGGCTTTGCTAGTCAAAACACTTAACTCCGTTGCAGCTTCAGCAAATCCCCCTAGATCTCAGGATCTCAAAAACTGTTTAAATTTTCTGTTAATTTCTGAGAATAAGCAATAGCTTCCGTAGCCAGGAAGCTTTTGCATGCATGTTGACCCAGCACCGGGACACTGTCTAGTGGCAAGCTTCTTTGAAGGGTTAATCTTTTGTGCTAAACCTTTAGACTAGTGATCTGCCTGAGCAAATGCCCCAGATCTGAGCACATCTGCTTTCCTACAGAGTTTTGAATTCTGGGTCCTGTTCTAAATTTCGTAGCTTGGGCCTCTACGGGCCAGATTCCACTTTGATACAGCTGCATAAATCTGGAGCAAGTCCAAATGTATGTCAGTGTATCTGGGAGGAAAATTTGGCCCTCTTAATTTTGATTGATGCCAAAACCTCCATGAATGCACAGATAAAGGAAGAACAGCTGTGCTCGGGATGCACTAGGTACATCTGAGCAGAATGCGCTCATTGTGTGTTGGCTGACGGTACCAGGGATCTTCAGATGTGATCTCCTCCATCCTGGCAAGGGTGCCTGTTTTCATACCTGATACCAAATTTTATTAATTAACATGTCACACCCAGGCTGCAGGGTGCTGTGGGGCCCTGCAGCAAGAGCTGTGAAAGTAGCATCCTATTTGTGCTCTGACGCTCCATTTTGCTTTTTCAGAGACAAGCCAAATATTCTGAAAACAAGCTGAAGTGTACTAAAGCCAGGAATGACTACCTGCTGAACCTGGCAGCCACCAATGCAGCTGTCAGTAAATACTACATCCACGATGTCTCTGACCTCATTGATGTAAGTGCTTCCTCCCTCTGCATGCATCCTGCCCATTTTCTACTGATAAGCAGACAGCTAAATCTTAAGCATGGTTTTGTCCGTAAACGCACTCTCATGTGGTGGTAGTGAAGGGGTATTTGTTGGGGCTTTAAAATATGCTTAACTGGGGCCTGAAAATGTGCTGTAAATTTGGATTCCCCCCCCCGCCCCATGGTGGTTGTTTTGCTCCCAGCTGCACACATGCATTTTACGTCCTCCCAGTTGAGCAGAGCTAGAGCTGCCATTATATGGGAGTCACAGAATCATAGAATGCTTTGGGTTGGAAGGGACCTTTAAAGATCATGTAGTCCAACCCACTGCCATGGGCAGGGGCATCTTTCACCGGATCAGGTTGCTCAAAGCCCCATCTGACCTGACCTTGAACACTTCCAATAATGGGGCATCCACAACTTCTCTGGGCACCTAGAACACCCAGAACCAGCCTCCTCTGAAGTTTATGGTGGCCACATGATCACACAACAAAGTAATTGATTCATATTTATGCTACATATAAACTTCTTGCATCAACGTCTGGAAAAAAAGATGGAGTTTTTCATTATAACTGCAGGGTATGAACCAGCCTGAACCAAACACTTTCCTGAGTGCATAAGCAGGGGAGTCCGGATTGAACTGCATGGTTCAGGCACGTCTAATATACAGTTACAAACTAGAAATTGCTCGAAAGTTTTCTGCACCTTTCCTACTGTATCACAAGCATGCTAAGGCCTGGTGGTTGGTGTATGTTGGCTCTGCCTTCAGAACTGCGCAGGTGTGGTGCTTTCCTTCACATTAAAGTGACGGCTTCATCTGCTGTGGCTTCTACACAGCAGGATGTCCTCCAGCTGGAGCATCTCAAAGTCCAGAGCCTTTGGAGGAGAATTTGCCTTGGGGCAAGCCAGGTGAGCCTTAGGTTTCTTCCTGGCCCATCGATTAGTCTGCATTTGAAACAGATAAACTCTTATGAAGATCAGATACATCCTCATTTTTTGTTGTTGAAACAGAAGATTTTTCTTTCTACTACATGCATCTGCAGTTTCTATCAGTATGAGCAGGCACTTAGCTCTCCTCAACTTTGGTGGCAGTTAAGCACATGCAGGCAGTTAAGCACATGTGTAAGTGCTTTCCTAGCTGGGGAAGGTGCTTGCTGAGTTGTATCTGAAGTGCTCATTGCACAAAATAGCCTCAGGGCAGGAACTGCTGGAAGCAGGTTTTGTAGTGATGGTAGGAATTGAACATGTGTGTGTATCAGCGACTCCTACGAACTGCTTTTAAATGATTCAAGAGAAGGGATTTCCATTTCTTCCTTTAATAGACATCTTCACAGTGGTAGAGATTGCACTATGCAGAGTTTCTTTCTGCTAGAGTTGCTTCAGTGAGCACTTCAGTAACTGATCTACAAGTACCGAGTTAGTCTTCTGGCTTCATCATTACCGAAATGTATAATTTAAAAATGTGCCAGAGTGTTTATCTCCTTTACTAACCCACTAACATATATTTATTCTTCTAAGCATTAATTAAGGTAAGTCTTGATGCAAAACCCCTGATGATTTCAAGGTTTTGATACGATAAAATAGTCTTAGTGTGTCCTTTTTGTTCTCTTTACTATTTAAGATATATTAAGCCATATTAAAAAAACTAATAACTTGATCATGGAGACATTTGAACAGCAAGGTGTGACAATACCTTGATTTATCTGTGGGGTTTCTGCCTTTTGTTGTGTATATTGTCTTCCCCCTTCCCCCCCCCCCCCGAATGACTTATTTTCATGGAGTTTTGGAGACTTTGATTTCCTGGAGAGTTGCCGAGTTCCATTTTAGTTCTGGCTGTTTATATTATTCCTCCCAACTTTATTTCCTTGCTGACACTTCCACTGGAGTCAGCAGATGGCTTTTCTTCCGCACTCCAGGAATCCCTTCAGGGGACTTTAACTAAAGCATCCTCAACTCTGTGCAGCTAAATTTCCCTAATTATATATTCTGTTCACCAAAGAAAATAAAATATCAGATGTGTGAGCTGCACACGGGTGTCCTAATTTTAAATCCCCAAAGGAAGGGCCATTTATTTGAAGAGACTTTTGTACAAATTCAGTCTATTTTGCAAGAGCGTGGCAAGAAGGGTTTCAGCACTCCCCAGAAGAAGGGGATCCCATTCACTGTGTCCCACTAGTATTGAAAGTGTCTGAAAGAAAAGAGCCATTGGATCCAACAGCGTTGGGCTTTCTGTAGGTGTGCAATCCATGTAAAGGAAAATGAAGAAAAGGGATATTTTTAGATGTAGTTATAAAGTTAGTGTTTTAATTGTAGTACATTTAACAACAATAAGAAGATGGTGCCTTTCAGTCTGAGGAATGACAGTGCCGTTTGCAAACACCAGGTCTGTACCACAGCAGGACGCAGGTCCTCTGCCCTTTGGGGCAGCCCTGCCATTTTGTGGGAGGCAGCAGAAGGGCTCTGAGCAGAGAAGGTGAGTTTTGCCTTTGATCGAGAGCCAGCAGTGCCCTTGGCTGCAGCAGCATGAGCAGAGTGGGGCGATGCAGGGCCCCGGGCGCCTGTGCGGGGCTGTGCCCGACAGGAGGAGCGGGTCTGCAGGAAGAGTGAGTGCAGAGGGCCTTCATGGTAGGAACAGAGTTTTGGTTTAGCTCAAAACCTGGCTGGCCATGCCTTAATAGGATCGTAGCAGTGTCCATGTATTGCGGTTATGCAAATTCTCCCGTCTCCTCCACCCTGCATCACCAAGGGGGATGATTAACGATGTACCAGGCTGTCTTTCTGGGACATAGGAGGGGTGACGGGGGGCTCTTGCACACCCTTCCTATCAAGCACAAATTGCCATGTGCAGTTTTTTGATTTGTACGCAAATCTGAACCGTCAGGACACTGGAGCAGCTAATTTAGCAGCATTTCCCCCAAATCCCAGATGGCTCAGTGTCATCTATTAGGCACAGCCTTGACATTTCTTGTGCCCTCAGCATCACCGCAGAATGGTGACTTTTATAACAAAGCCGTTCTGCTAATCTCCTGCTCTGGCGAGAAAGAAGGTCCCAGCTGCTCTGGGAGAGAGCGGAGAGTCCTCCCAGGGCTGCGGTTTTAATGAGAAATGTAAAACTCGATCAGAGGAGCCGTGAAGTGGCACAGAGTGTGTCTTTCCCTCCCTCTGTCTCCAGTGGCCTTTTTTTTTTTTTTTTCCTTTAGAAAGGAAGAGAAAACTATAGAGACAGATCAAATTAGACTTGGACTTAAAGTACACCGTTGTGCCTCTTCCCTTGAAAGAAGCATGTGTTTATATAAAAACGCCTGGGTTCGTGTCTCATTTCTGTCATTAACTATGTGACCAAGTTAATCTCTTTGGCCACATATGTGGAGATAAAGCTGCTTATCCGTCCCTCTGGAGTTCTGTGTGAAATGGCTGCAAAGTATTTTGAAGTGGTCACATGAAAGATACTGCTAGATTTGGCAGAGTAAAACATAGCAGTCGGTGTCAATACATACTGATCCACCAAAACTTGTTCAGCCTCCTGTAAGTCCTTTTGAAACAGCAGCTTGCTTCTCTGTGTTTGCCATATCTGAGACAAACAAGCATGTAAAGGAAGGGAATTCTGAGGAATTTAAAATTACACGTTACTGCCAAATTGTTTGGTCTCTAGAAAACTTAGCTGATGGCATTGTCATTTTTTCACATGGTCAAGTGATGCTTAGTCAAGTTAGGAAACAGAAACAGCAGTCAAAATTGTTATGCCAAAAATCTTCAGTTGGCTTTACTTACCTCACAGTAAAGCTCTAGGTTTTGCAGCAATGTCAAGAGAGTAGAGGCCAGAAAATATATGTATAAATGCATAATATATGTTGAAAGAAAGAGTAAAGAAAAAAATGAGGGAAAAAAGGGAACAGAGCAGAGCAAATGAGAACTGTTTGTTTCCAGCTAGCACTGGGTACTGTGGAGGACTAGGAGTTGGGCTGCTGTTACCTTGTAAGTAGACTGATTGATGGCAGACTAACTGGGATGCTCAGGTTTTATGCTGGGATTTGGCACTTGCCTTGGGTCAGGCACGTGGTCCCGTGCCGTGCCGACAGCCTCGGCAGTGGGACTGGCTGTGCTGGGCTGTTGGACACCATGGCTGTATTTCGTGTGTGGGTTCAGCTTCCCCAATAAGAGGGAGACTCAAAGGTGCTGAAGCCATAGACCACTTTATTAGGATCTATTTTTAGGCATCTCTTGCAGCTCATGTCATCGTTGTTTCCATCCGTGGCTAATTGCCTGGGCATGTCTGTGCCTATAGAGCCAGCGCCGGCAGCAGCTTTGCTTTGTGCGGTGCTTTCCCCGTGTGATTGCACGGGGACGTTTCCCCGACCTGAGTAGCTCTGCGTGACACCACTGGCTTTAATGAAGAGGTACTGATTTATACAAGCAGAGGGTCTCTTTTGGGGGTTTGCTCTGTTGTTTGAAGCAATTTTTCCAGCATAAAGAGCCTTTCAGTTCCACAAAGGCATAGAGGTTCCTCCCACGCTGTCCTTTGAGTGGGCTTTCTGCCAGATACCCAGCTCCTGCCAGCCCTAAGAGCCAGGTATGTTTTATCATGGAAGCTCCATGCAAAGCACTACTGTCACTGCAACTGTCATGCAGAGCAGCATCTGTAACTCAAAACTCAGTGCTCTCCCAGGGAGGAGTGCCTGTACTTCAGCTTGCCATGCGGTGCGTCTGCAGCTAGGAGATCTGGCTTCAGGGTATTTCAAATAAAGTCAACAGTACAGCAATAAAAAGACTAAACAGCTTCCATCAGGAGGAGTTAGGCTGTCTCAAGAGGCTCAGTGCTCTTTACTGCACAGCTGCTGTGTCCCTGTTACCTGATTTCCCGCAGAGGCTGCAGTTTGGGAATGCCACCGGCAGCCCGCAGCACCCAAACTGGTCAGCTCTCCCTGCTGACGGGAGGAGGCTCTGGGAAATAGAAAATACGTGGTTTTAGGAGGTGCTGTCACTAACTAACTTTGCAGGGAGCTGTGAGCTGAGGAACTAGAGGTGCTATACAGCCACCTGAGTGCAAGTGCTTTGCTGTGGGAGGCTGCAGTGGATGCTGGTGACCGTCCATGACGTACGGTGGCACTCCTGTACACACGCAGGGGATGCAGGGCTCGCCGGGGTGCCCAAGTTCCTGTAGTGCCGTGAGTCGGTGAAGAACAAAAACCTCGGCTGCTGTGGTTGCAGAGGTAACCTGCGAGCTTTAACGGTGGGTGTGACAAAACGTGCCTGAGCTTGCACAGAGTCCCAGGCAGTAGTCCTGGTGTGTGAATTGCCCAGGCAGGGCAGAGGTGGTCAGTGAAAATGGGTGATAAAACCAGAAATATCCATGAGCCATTAAAAGCTTCACGCATTTTAAGAGAATAAATTGAAGAAAAAGGATTAGCTTTGTATGATCTTTTTCAACACAGAGCTGCTGTAGATGAAGAGAGGAGAGGAAAGAGGTGCATTTGCTTGATTTCCTTTCAGAAAATTGACATTTTTTCATATACCAGTACGCTGGTTTAGTAAACTTATATTACTCTTCTTCTATATGCAGGTTATTAATAATAGCTAGCTGTTTGTAAGCAGGAACCATAAATCATGATACTCTAATAACAACAACAGTTTTTACTAAGCTGTACTTAGAGTACTATATTAGACTGAAAGAATCCAACCAATACACATTTCTTAAATTTTGCCGGTCCTGGCTTTACTAATATGGCAAAACTACATTTTTTGCCAAAGTTTGTACATAGTAAGCTATTTATTCCTCACGTGGATACCACAGACATTGGAATTGGCTTGCTAAATTAATTAAGCACATGTGCTGATTGTTTTATGATTTAGAAGTGTCATGCAGTCTGTAAATTTTACTGCCTGAAGACCATGAGCAGTCTTTGTCTGACAGACCTTGTTAGCTTGGTACAAACAAGCAACAGTACTTTCCTTTAGAAAAAAGAATTTCTTCTTGATACTTTCGGCTGCTTTTCCCAGTTGTTTGAAAGAATAGCCTCACGCTCTTAAAGTCCTTTAAAAGATTAATTTACCAATGCATTAATGTTAAACAAAACCAAAACACCCCAAACAAACAAACAAAAACCCTGACCCCCAAAAACGCAAACAACCAAAAAAACCCATTTAAAAAGCCCTAAGAAAATATGCATGGGGGAGGGAGTTGCTATAGAGAGACTAAGGAGCAGAATAAAATGTAGGTTAAAAATCCTCCAGAAAGAAACCTACTCCAGAGACCATAGAGTTAATTATAGCTAGATTTTGAAAAGGACTACATAATGTTTGGCTCTGTAATATTTATAGTTAAGGAACCTTTGATTAGAAATAATCAAATCTCATGCTTCAGGGCGTGAGTTGATTACTGCAAGGGTCAGGGAGGATCCTGTCCTTCCCCTGCTGTATCCACACATCGTTCCCTGTTTGGCTAAAAATAAATCAGTTGTTCAGGAGTTTTTTTATGTCGTGGTTGCTGCCTCAGGCAAAACCCTGAGCTTGATGGACAAAGACCGTTGCTTTGGAAGAGATTTATGGTAACAGTCGAGCACTGCAAGCCAGGCCATGGGGTGCATGGAGGACCCCTCACTCAGTTCAGGAAACACTTTAAAAACATGTGCTTGTCAATGGGTGTAGGAGAAAGTCAGCCTGGTAGCATACATCACATCTGCCTGGCGTTACAGCACGGGCTTCCCCATTCCTGGCCTCAGACCACAAAAACCTGATAGTCCCTCGCTTAACGTGTTGTGACAGCTTACGTACTCTGTTGTAACAACAGGCACAGTTTTGCTGTGAGTCAGAAATACAGGAACTCGCGGAGGGAATCCAGGGTGGTTTGGTCCTGCGCTGCCAGATGTGCGGGTCGCACCCTTGCCCCGTGCGGCTGTCCCACGTCTGGAGCGTGAGCTGCAGCCGAGCCCTGCTCGGCGTGGTAGGTGTCCCCGGGGGCGATGCTGGCGGTGGCATTTCGTGGGCGGAGGAAGGATTTTGGCAGGTGGCACTGGGCTGCAGCACACCTCTGCGTGGCGAGGAGACCTGCGCTCTGGTTGGTTTCAGGCTCCCTCAACACGCTCTTCGTTTAGCAAAGGATCTAGCATGTTAGGTTTGGATAGGCCTTGAATTGCTCAAGCTTAAAAGATGGGGTCGGTCTGCAGGATATTGCCTTTGTATTTAAAATAGTGCACTGTCAAGGGCTACACCTACTTTTTGGTGTGGAAAAGTTCAGTGATCCTCGACCCCCAAGGCGCGATGCAGTGAGTGCCTCCATCGCTGCACCGCCTCGTCTCAGCACTGCTGCACACCTCAGCATCCCTGATAGCTGTATCCCACCTGGCATCAAAAGTGCTGGGGAATATTAGGGGTAATAAAGGGAGACAGCCTTCACATTTATTTGCTTCTTCCTGTCCTTTCTGAGCAATTATTTGTGGCTACTGATGCGTTTCAGCCCTTTCTGCCTTCTCCTGGCGCGGTTTAATTTCCTTTGCTGCCTGGATCCATCTTGGAGTGTGCAGAGCCTGTTTGTTGTGGTGGAGTGTTGCTGTACAAGCATTTGTCATACCTGGGCTGGAATACCTTTTGTAACCGGGTTTGTTTCGACACTGTTTTGCTTTGAGGGAAGTGCAATGACTGCAGGCTGCAAAGGTGCGACTGCTTTGTTTTCTGCGTTTTTAACACATGATAAATAAACATTCTCCATAAAAACGAATGAGAAACAGAAGCAGTTTGTGTTCTCTTTGAACACTCCTCCTGAGATCTGAAGATACTTTCAGGTATGAGTTAGGATCTTGCACAGTATCCGGCATTGTCATGGCCAAGCGCAAACATTATCCTGGTAAAACATTATTTCATGCTTTGTGACAGGTTAAATATCTTTTAACAGTTTAACCAATGAGGAAACGAGACAGATGCATCAGTAGTTTGGAAAGCTTTTCATTCTCTCTGGAGCCCAGTACTGTTGCAGCCTCAGCTATGTAAAATCCATCAGCGTTTCTGCAGAGCTTCATAATTCATATTAAACCCCATCAGATTCCTCCGGCCACACCAGCCGCCATCCTCGCTGCCGTCACCTCTTTCTTGTGAGGATGGCGTCTAATTCATGGGGCTTGGAGCAGTTGGCCTGGTGCGTCGGGGGGAACTGCTGTCAACCTGCCCAAATACGGAGGAGGGCGAACGGAGCAGCGGAGCTGTGCGGGGACGTCTGCCCATCCTGCGGGGACAGGGCAGCTCTCTGCCCGCTGCTGAGGAACGACTGAAGGTCACTGCTGGAGTGCGGAGTGGTTCAGCCTCCCGTATTTTCCACCAGCTGGATGTTGCTTTGTTCTTAAAATGTTTCTGTTTTCCTGTGCCGGAGCAGTTTGGTGCCTCGGTTGTGATCAGTGGCAGAGCTTGCTTACTGCCCGTCGGTTTGGACCGTCCCAGGCCTGACTTTCACAAGAGATCACGCTCGGCACGGCAGCGTGACCAAGTCCCAGGGAAGAGCTGGCTCTCCCTTAGCTGCGGGATTGTGGTTGCCTGAGGAAAGACGTTGAGATGCTTGTGCAAGGTTGGAGACTTGCTGGCTTTCCTCCTGGCTTTGGGTGAACCTTTTAATATATCTGTTTCCACTCCTGTGTGTAAAATGGGGTTACTGGCACTGGGGTTAGTGGCCAGTGGTGGCCTTCTGCAGCCCCCTGGCCCCTCCTCTGGTGCAGCTCTGCGGTGGGAGACACACACACAGATTCGGCTGCTTCCGTGGCATTTTGGCAAAAACCAGCTTGCTTAAGCTCTGGGGTGTCAGTTTATTTCTCAAGTTGAACAGTGTAATATTTCCACTCCTTGCAGGGGTGTTACCAGACTTAATGAATTAATATATGAAGAGCTTTGAGCTCTACAGATGAAAGGTGCTGTAGAAGGGCTGAGGATTATTATTTGTGGTTCTAATTTATTTTCCATCAAAGGGATGAGAGGGGTGAGAAAATGCCATCTGTTCTGGAGCTGGGAGCAGGAGTTTCAAGTTTGGGTTTTTTTTTTTCTCTCTCTTTCTTTTTCTTTTCCCATCCCCTTTGTGTGTTTCTCTGAGAATTTCATGGAAGTCCCTGCTCTGTCTTTTCTCTGGGCACCAGTGTGTGAAGCAGCCAGCGCAGTGCTAATCACCAGAGACTTCAAGGGCAGTAGCATGTTAGGAAAGTGCCTGCCCTGGTTTTCGGTAGCAGCCAATTTCTGGGTATTGCAAATAACTGCTAGCTTCAGCGCAAGTTCAGCATTCAAAGTAAAGGGAAGATTTCACATGGAATTTTTTCTCAAAAGCATCTGGCAATAGCCTGAGCCCCGACTCCTGAGATTCCGTAGCATTCAGCGATTTTCCTTTGTAATAGCTCAGTTTTGGATGCTTTGGGAATTCCTACCCTTGAACAGTGGCAGATATATTCTCCTGGTATTATTTTTTGTAGTCAAGTAGCAATAATTTCCAAGGGGGTGGGAGAATGACAGTGATGGGTTGAGAGGTGCGCTGGGAACCATGTGCAATCCTATTTTTCAGGGCACAGAACAGCGGCTGGCTCATAGTGGGAGAGCAGGTCCTCCCCTGGCATCGACACAGGGGTCTTGGCCTGCTCCACCCGCATGGCAGCCCTCTTGGCGATGGCTTGCCAGCTGCCCGTGCCGAACCGAGCAGGTTGTGGGGTCAGATCCCCGCTGATGGTCCAAGTGCAGAGCTTACCTCTCGTCCCCACAGCTGCCGGGGATGCCATGCACTGCTGCTCCCACGGCCAGCCCCGCTGGGGTGCCTATCCCTGCCGGCTGGGTGCTTGGGGTGGGCTGAAACATGGCTGGGAAGAGCCGGGCAGCTGCGCTGCTGCATTGTCTCAACTCATGGGTTTCTGCGTGCAGCCCTGGAGCAGTTGTGCAGGACTTCATGCTAAAATTGTCTCATGGGAGAGACTCACAGCACTATAACAAGGTTTTGCCCCAAGTGGTGAACAGAAATTCACTCCGATTCCTCGTTTTTTGTGTTGCTTGCTGATTTATGAAGGCACAGCTGTACCAGTCCTTAACTGCCTATGTTTTTCAACTAATAAGATTAGAAGCTAAATAGCAGCAGGATAAGTGGTGGATTATGACCATTCAATAGTTCCTGCAGAAATCATTATTGCATGTGTAGTTTCACTGCTTTAAAAGACTCAATGGGGACAGGCAGGCTGTGCTCGTGTATCTGTGAGCAGGAATCAGCCCGTTGTGGTTTTACTGCTGCTTTTAGCACAGACTAAACCAAACACAACTCTGCTTGTGACTTGATCTGCGCGGAGGGTTGTCTCTTCAGATCTGCAGAAAGCATGAGATGACTTCTTCGGTTGGAGCTGCTTGTGACACCAGATGAGTTTTCATATTTCAGTTGGGGTTTATCAGTACTGATGTTCTGATGCAGAATCACTTTCTGTGCCTTTCTGCATCGGTTCAGTAATGCCTGTGGATGCTGTAGAGCTGGAGAAGGTACCTCTGAAATGCCAGCTCCCAACAAGGAGTTCTGCTGCTGTGGAAAAGTTGGTCTCATTTTGGGTCATTGGGATTACACTAGTAATCTTTCTTCTCTTTCCTGTAGCTTTTTGTGCCATGCTAGTCCTCATGGCAGTGGTTTTGGTGGGGCCGCGCTGGGGCTGAAGCCTGCTGACTGTATGCCTGCCCGTGCCATGCCAGGGTGGTTTTGGTTATAACTTCTGTAATATCAATTGTCCTTTAGTAGTTTTAATGTAATAAGAGTAATTCGCTGGTAGTGGTTAGTTTGGTGCGACGTGCCACGGGAGGTATTTCTCACGGTGTCTCTCTGTTTCTCCTGTGGAGGTGTCCCTGTGACCCGCAGCCCTCCTGCACCTGGGCGTGTATCTGCAGATCATGGTGCTTGTGTGCAGATGTACCTGAACAGCTTCAGACCGTGAGCGTACCACGCTGCTAACCGCCTGTGCTGACCAGGGTGTGCCGTGCCGTGCCCTGCAGCGGTACCTGTGCTGTGCCAGGAGACAGAAATGAGTGCGCTGGGGACATATGATTATGAAACTCCTCACAGAGGATAAAGCCATAATTATCTAACTTTACATCCTCTAACAGGAACTCCAGCCCTCTCTTACGTCCCAGAAATAGATGTGCTTCAGTTTTGGACTGCAGCCCTTCTGTTTCACTGCACTCTCCTTACAGCCCCACAAGTGCGGCTCAGGCGGCTGCGTTGTGCTCCTCCTGCTTCCAGCATCCTCTCTGTCATGCCTTTCCCTGCAGAACAACATCTGTTGGCGTCCAAATTTTGGGTGCTTCTTCGGTGCCCGTCCTTGCCCCTCAGTCCCAGAGCAGGCTGCTCGCGGCAGAGCCAGCTGGTCAGAGCGGAGTCCTGCGGAGGTTTGCACTGTGTCAGGGCTCCTGTTGGGGACTGGGAGGAGAGTTGCTAAGAGTTGCTTTTTGCTCAGCTGTGATTAAGCGTTCATAGCAGCAAATCCCTATGCTGTTGCTATACTTAACATGCCAAACTCAATTATATTAAGAGAGTTTAAAAACAAGCTTTTGTCTAATGTACAGTATTTTGGCAGCAATTAGCTCTGAGTTTTATCATTTTCCCCAAGGTGAACATGAGAATGATCAGTTATGCATGAGAAACTGCTCTGTCGTGAGAGAGGAAGGCAGCTTCCTAGCGAGGATGAAAGGGTTTGCACATACTGCAGGGCAAATTTTTCAGTGCCGCCTTGCTTGAACGTCTGCCTGTATTTGATAACTTTGGGAAATGGTTTCTTTGTGTAAAAAGTGCTTGCAGGGTAGTTTGCAAGGCAAGAAGGAAATCGCTGGGGACAAGCAGTGTCACAGGCCTTCTGGCCATTTCTTTCCCAGGGGCCGCTGCAGGGCACAGGTTTTGCCACCGGTGGGGCCCCTGTGGTCAGGCTGGCCCAGGGGTGGTGCTGAGCAGGCAGCCAGGGAGAACCGTGCTTTTGGATTTTTTTTTTTTTTTTTCCTCTGTCCTGTCTGAGAAGATCCTGGGCCTTTCCCAGGAAAATGAAGAGTATTAAACCCTGGTGCCATGGCAAGGGTCCAGTGCAGGGTCACTGTACTGTCTGGCTGTTTGTTCCCTGGTACCTCTTCTCCTTCTGTTCTCTTTCCTTCTTGCCTTTTCATATAGTATTGCAGTACACTGTTAAATATACCCCAGTATGACAGGGCTGATGTTTCTCTGGGACATACAATGCTTTTTTGTGCCTTTAATGTACACATGACCCTCTAGAATGAGGGTGGAAGTGTTTGTGTGACCGGACCCTTCCTTGGTGTTTCTCAGTGCTGTGATCTGGGATTCCACGCCAGCCTTGCTCGGACGTTCAGGACGTACCTGTCTGCCGAGTACAACCTGGAAACCTCCCGCCACGAAGGCCTGGACATCATCGAGAATGCTGTGGACAACCTGGATGCACGGAGCGACAAGCACACCATCATGGACATGTGTAATCAGGTCTTCTGCCCTCCGCTGAAGTTCGAGTTCCAGCCTCACATGGGAGATGAGGTACCGTGTACTCACCCGAGGGGCTGCAGAGGTGCCTCGCAGCCTGCCCTGAACTGGCTTCTCCCTCTTCTTAACCATGACTGTTAAATTATTTCTGACTCCTTATCCCTCTGTGCTGTCTTCACACGCTGCTATTTGTGTTTCCTTTCTTAATGAGACACTTGGCTCATTAGGGCTCCTCCTTTCAGTCTGCCTCTTACTCCGTATCTCTCCCAATTAGGAAGCCTGTGGTTTGATTCTCAGCTGAACTGCCCAACAGATTTGTAAAGTGGAGCTTTGATTTACCTGCTGTAACTGGAAGACTTCAGAGTGCAGCTTTCAAATGCTGGGCAGAAAATGCTTTGTGCTGGCTGGCCTCGGTCCAGGGCACTGCTGATTAGAAACTGGGTGATGCAGCCTCCCTGGAGGCTGCGAGGAGCTTGTGGGAGCTGGAGAGAATAATTTTGGTATTTAGATGTGTATGTCTGGTCAGCGCACGACCCATTGAATGCTCTCCTGTCTCTCTTTGGCACTGCCCCTCTCAGGTGTGTCAGGTCAGCGCCCAGCAGCCTGTGCAGACCGAGTTGCTGATGCGGTACCACCAGCTGCAGTCGCGACTAGCCACCCTCAAGATAGAGAATGAAGAGGTAAGAAGTTGCTCTGGGTGTCATGTTTGGCCTCGTAGGCAGCATTGCTCAGCCTTTTCCCCGTTGCACAGGGGGTTTCCTGGTGTGCTCAGGTGTAGAGTCCTTTCAGCGACAGTGCTGAGAGATGACTGCAGCTAGGGCAAGAGCAAGCCCAGTATTTAGAAGCTGCCTGTTGGCGAGTTGTTTTGGCTCAAGATATGTCACTTTCCCAGTCTGCTTCAAATCCATGCTGTCTTCTATTTCTGATAGGTACGAAAAACTCTGGATGCCACAATGCAGACTTTGCAGGACATGCTGACGGTGGAAGATTTTGATGTTTCAGATGCCTTCCAGCATAGTCGCTCCACTGAGTCGGTCAAATCAGCTGCATCAGAGACCTACATGAGTAAAATAAACATTGCCAAGAGGAGAGCCAACCAGCAGGAAACTGAAATGTTCTATTTTACAGTGAGTCTCATCTCATGCAATACAGGACACAAAGCATTAATTGCTAGGGCTGAGTCCCATTTTAAGTGCTCATTAGTGAAGAGCAAGAACCAATTCAGTCTCTTTAAGTATTTGTCTTCTGTTTGATTTGGGGTTGGAGTGCATTTCTCGGTGGCAGGGTAGTGCATAGGGACTGACAATCCAGCGTTTGCCTTGTTCTTTTTGAAGGAACAACTGGAGCAACCAGTTGTGACCGAAAACTTACAGAAATCAGTAGGAGTGGCTCAGAGCAGGGCAGCAGACTCCAGCCAGCCTCACAGTGTGTCACCATTCAGTGGCTGTTCCTGGAGGCCTTTACAATTTTGAACCATCAGCCAGACCTTCCTTTTCTGGCCTACATAGCTAAAATCTGCCCTTGGCCCATGGGATGAACTAAACAGTCATTTGCATCTCATGCAGAGTGTTGGAGGAAGCTGCGACAGCCTGGCTTTGCGATGCCTCGCTGTTGTGTGCGTGCTGGGTAGAGGCAGCTGTGCTGTGTCCCCCCCGCAGCCTCGCTCCTGCGCTTCACTTCCAGGCAGATCTAAGGTTCTCTGTTATAGTACTTGAAATGTAAGTAATAAGCCATCCGTTCAGCAGAAGTAGCCCTCATTTAAGCATGGTTAATAGGCTAAAGTTAATAGCATCTTGTGATACATTACATATGCATAGAAAAGCTTCTACTTAACAGTATTATTATTCCAGTTCAGGGGAAAAAAACTTGCAGTTTTCGTTTTGAGTTGTGCTTGGGGTTTTTGTAATGCTTTTTGCAAGAATTTGATCTTTCCCATTCTCTTTTCATTTTCCATCTCAGTCTCCCTCACTCCTCTTATCTGCAAAATTACTTGCTCTTGAGTGTTACCGGGTGTCAAACAGTCTCACAATGAAATGAGAAGTTGTGCTGCACAGTTAGTGTTGCCCAGTACATAAAGCATCTGCTGGTCCCTGACCTGGGAAGGTCTCATGCACTGGGAGTTCTCGCTCTGCATCACTTGTTTGCACAAAGGCAAAGCGCCTGTCAGTGGAGGGAGAGCCTCTTTGATTTTCCAGGCCATTCCCAGAAGCTTGACAAAAGAAAGCTTGCTTTGAACTCTTTTCTTTGGAGCTCCTTGCGTTCCCAGGCAGGAGGTAGAGCACCAAGGAGACGAGGGTAATAAGATCATCAGGACTGTGGCTGGAGCAGTGAGAAGTGATTAGACCGTGCTCAGCCCTGCGGCGCATCTGACGTCTGGTTTGTTAGAGCCTGTCAGCCTTGCCGAGCCCCCTCCAGCAGCCTCCCGGGCAAAAGTGTGCATCAATTACAGACTATTTTTGCCAAGAGTCTTAACCCACCTTGTTTGTTTTGTTTTTAATTCCAGAAATTTAAAGAGTATTTGAATGGCAGTAACCTTATCACGAAGCTTCAGGCTAAACATGACTTGCTGAAGCAGACGCTTGGAGAAGGTGAGTTGCGGGGTTAGGTCCAGGGAGGAACCTCCCATCACGTGAAACGACTTTAAACCAGGCATCATCTTTCAATCTTACCTGCTGTCTGTGTTTTCCTGAGTGACTGATGGCTTCTGTGGTTGGCTGCTACTACTAAGTTTAACCAGTGACATGCAAAATCATTATTTCCCTGGAGTATTAGTCTTATCCTGCTTTTCTTTGGGAGTCCACATAGAGAAATTTGTTTGAATCTCATACTGTGTGCCAAAGTGCTGTGTTACTTCTCCAGCAGCAAAGAGGTTCCCACCCACTCCAACCTTCTGCCTTTGTCCTTTCTCTCCCCCTCCTTTCCCTCTTAGTGCGGCCCTGAACACACGTATTTTCTTGTCCTTGATGCTGTGCTTCTGTGTTACGGATTTGCCAGCAGCCTTGCTGATTTAGTAGGCCACTTGCCCCCCTGGCCATAGGTTTTTGACTTGCTGTAAACGAGAACTGCAAAATCATCCTTGTTTTTAAAACTAACTTTTCCATAGCAGGCTTTTATTACCCCAGATAATTTCACAAGTTTGGTTTAGAGCACATACATACAAACAGGCTTCATACAACAGAGGGGGCAGTAACTTCTGAGGGAGGCAGGAGTGTGCGGCTCCAGGTGGGATCTGCCACTGCTGGGGTAGTGATATGCAACCATATCCCTGGGAGAAGATTTTAGCTCTTTTACAGGGTTTTAAAAATTGCATTATTTACAGTGTAAAGAAGATGGAGATGAGTTAGTGTCCTGATTTTCCAACAGGAGAGAGAATATATTTAAATTAAAATACACAAATGGTCCATGGTCTTGTTTTAACAATATAAAAATTGGACTCCTCAGAGTAAAAAAAAAAAAAAAAAAAAAGCTTTTTGTTGGCTATTTTGCCAAACATATTTTCTCTGCCAAATTTATTTAGCCTTAAAATCCACCTTCTAGTTAGATCCTGTGGTGTGTTCCACTCTGCGAACACTGAGCCAAGCCAAGGCACAAAATGTAAACACAAGGCAAGCTGCAAGGGTAGATACGTAGGGCTCTGTCAACATATTTCTTTTCCCAGGAGCTTCAGTACTCCCTGTAGCTGCCTTAACCCCTTATCAGCCTGCAATAGCAGGTCAGTGGCAGCCCTTCTGCACCCTCACCGAGGCAGACCTGTATTCCATACCAACGTGGTAGGGGTTGTGCGAGGCTCGGTGGGTTACTGCGTGCTGCCAGGCAGGGCTCCCCAGCCACTGGGTCTGGATTCAGGCTTTGACACAGGCAAGGGGGATGGAGCATGCGGTTCACAGAAATTGGACCCATCTAAGCTCTTCCCAGAGATCACAGATCTTAATACAGGAAAGAGCTCTGTTTATTGGATGCAGTGCTAAGACCCCTATAGATTGGTGCAAGATGTGATGAATCTGTTGAAGATTAATTTGATTGCCATCCTGATCTCTCACACAAGAGCCATACTAATGCTATACGTAGGAGGAAGAGTGCAGGGTCAGGCATTTTAATTCTATGGAGTTGTGCAAAAGCAGCCATGGAAGATTTTCACATGAAAACTTTCTGAATTTCTCCCAGGCCATGGGATCATCCTGCTATGTAGGCATTCAGCAAATATTTAGCCCAGAAATGCCAAATGCTGCGTTTCAGCATGAGCTGATTCTCATTAGGAAGAAGTCTGGGTTTGCAAAACACTCATGTGGAATTCTTTTCTTTTTCAGTGAGGAATTGGCTGCAAGCTTGCTTTCCGCAGGTGCCAGGGGAGAGCAGGAAGGAGGCATGTGCAGCCAAATGCTTCCTTTTATGTGTCTTAGAAAAAGGAAGAATAAATCAGCTTTCCTGGCCTTGGGAGAAAGGCACAAACAGCATGTGAAATTAGTTTAGTTTTTTCCAGTGGATTGACAAATACTTTAAAAAATGAGCAGATCTTATCAGTGGTGATATGCTACCGTTTATATGAAATCCAAGCACTAAAAATACACGAAGGGAATGAGAATATTGACAGCCAGAATAGAGTCTGCCTGGTTGTGGTTAGATGGGCTGTTATCTCGCAGGAAAAGCTGGGGAACTGAATACTCCGCTGCATTCAGGTGCTATTAGTGGTCCTCCGTGAGGCAGTTGGATAATCTCAGCAGCCTCCCCAGGGGCTTCAGCCCTTATCAGACTGCCCCTTTCCTGCTTGGGTTTGGCCAATCCCCGGCTACTGTAAATGAGCACTTATTGCAGAGGACCTGCAGCGCCTCTGGTTATTTACAAGATGGGCTTCAAATTGCAAATAAACCTTTAATATCAGTGGAAATTGAAGATGCTTTCCCTCTCTTGTGGCTGAGTCTTGGATTTCTAATATGTGTTTTAGTGATGGGGACTTGTATAGCAACAAGCTCGGCATCTCCCCAACGTGTGGGGCCCTCGGGCATGTTCAGCTTCTTTTTGCTAGAAGCCATTAACTCGGGGCTTACAGAACCAAAAGTGAGCGTGTGAGTGCCTATGCGAATGTGTTTTAACAGTCGTTGGTCGTCACTAATGTGGAGAGATGATGAAAACTTGTGTTTCTTCTTAGGTGAAAGAGCCGAATGCGGAACAACCAGGTGAGCAGTTTCTTCCACTGCATCTGCTTTTGGGAAGGGCTCTCTCTGGCAGGAGGAGGGTGGCCATGGGAAGGGTGGTTTGCTTTGCTATAGTGATACAGCTTGGCGGGGTTCAGATTTAACCATCTTCCAGCTGCCCTGTGCTGGCAGGCTGGAGGGCAGGCAATCCCAGGCTCCCCACCTCACTGCCCTGCTTCTCAGCTGCATTGCCTAAACTGGATTAATTAGGGTGATAACAAACAGGCCCTTGTTTTTGCTGCAGTGTAATTTCTAGCTGACTGGCTCTGAAGTGCCTGGAAGTGCTGTGTCAGCACGGTGCCGTGCAGTGCCTTGTAGCATAGCTGAGGTTGGGCTGTGTTCAGACAGTGCAACACAAGGGTGTCCACCCGCTCCCTACCATCCCTATTTATTTGGGGACTTTGATGTGTCCTCAAAAGCTTCTCCCAGCTCTGGCTGCTTTGCCTAGCAGTGCAGAGCATGCCTGTATTCAGACTTTCATCCCTCTGCAGCAGGAGATAGTGCTAGGTGTGAATGTAACAGGGAGGAGGCTTTTATCTGTGTCCAGTCCATAAAGCATCTCACAGTGCTCTGGTGGCTTGCTATGAGTGTGCTGGTTTTCTAACAGTAAGATGCAGGCCAGCAAAGCCTCCAAACATCTCCCTAGAACATGTAGAACCTCTCTCTGTGTTATCTTTTTACAACCCTGTTTCAGTGTTTAATAAAATTGGCAATACCAGCAGAAAAAAAACCCATTCCATGTTAGAAATGCTGAAGCAGATGGTGAAGCCTGGCCTGCCTTTCCAGGCAGGAAAAAGGCTGCCTTAGCAGAGGGCAGCGGGGCGGCAGGGTGCCTTGCTCTCTCGCCTTCTGGCTGGAGGGGGACTGTGCTGCTGGCGCCAGGCTGAATGGCGTCAGGGCTGGGCACCCGCCGGGGCTGCAGTGCAAGGCAGTGAGGTGCCATCAGGACAAAGAGGGGCCTTCCCTGCCTCGCGCAGGCCAGGGAGCGGGGACTGCACCGATGTGCTCCCAGGTGCCCCTCGGAACAGCCGTCATGGCAGTTGCTGCCTGCGGGTCGCGGGAGAGCTGCCCTACAGCACCCTGACACCTGGGGTGTTGCGGGCCAAAACAGTCAAAGGAATGAGTAACAGCCTCCTACATGAGGGATGATGGCACAACTCCCTGCTGCTTCTGTTTGCTTTTGTTTCAACAGTTGCTTTTACTTCACAAAGGAAAACAAACGAGACAATCTCCTTCTTGTGCGAGGCAGTGCTGTAAGCGTAGGCAGAACAACCTTCCCACCAGATGCAGCCGGAGGCCAGGCTGCCCCGGCCGCCTTGCGCCAGGGAGTGCCCCGGGGAGAGGAGATTACACGGCAGCAAACAGCACCGGCTCTGTAGTCTGCAGCACAGGGGTGCTCAGCTGAGAGTGAGGCGGGCACCTGAATGGACAGCAGTCTCTTCTGCTCCTCAGTTATCCGTTGAAGGAGTGGTTGGAAGCTATAGGAGTGTAGAGTCAAATTGCTTAATTAAAGGCATGTGATTAAGGAACCAGTGGATCACAACTGTCACCCTTGCATTGTAGCTCTGTTTAAATTGTACATGTCCATTCCGCTCTGCTTTGTGAGAACTTTTGCATGAAGGCTTCTAGCACTCATTTTTGTTTACAGTTGTGATCTCTCCTCTACAACAACAACGTAGCCTGGGGGTAGAAGACAGATCAGAAATCGGTTAGAGATTTTATGCTATTTTTCTCCCTCCTCTAGATCTAGGCACTTGGGTCTTAATGTCCTTCATTATCAGCAGAAGAAGTCAAAATGTGAATAGTGTTAATGAAAGCAGCCCTCCAAAGTCCTGATTGCTGCACTAAAATAAGTCACATGTTTCCATGGCTTCATTTCCAGAAGCAATAGCTGTCTGTTACCCTTGCTGAAGTCAACAGGGTCTTCAAGGTCTGTTCCCCATGACTGATGAGGACCCTCAGTCACTAGCTAGTAGGGGTAGGGTCACACCACTTCCTAATGTGCATGCCTGCCTTTTCGGTTCTTATGGAGTTGCTGGTGGGTTTGCTTGTGTGTGTTGACTGGGCTCACCTTTTTGTTTGGTGGTTTGACTCTTGGGAATGCCTGCCAGAAAGATGAAAAACCATTCACATCCCTGTGAATGTCTCCCAAACAGAAGTTAGCTACAGAGAGGTGGAAGTGTTCCCACTTTCCTCTTTCTGGCCATCTAGGAGAAGAATGAGGTCCATTTAGGAATAAATAGGAATACCCCAGTATTTTCCAGGGGTAGCTGTGGTTTATTTTGGATATATCAAGGAATCAGTTGAACTCTTCAGGTACTCTTGGTGCTTTTTCAGGCTGACAGAGTGCTGAACTGGTGGAGGTAGGAGGCAGGTATTAAAAATCCTACTGAGCACCAATGCCTTAATTTTACTTCTAAAATGTCATCATAAAATCAGAGAATAGTTTGGATTGGAAGGGACTTTTACAGGTCATCTAGTCCAAGCCCCCTGCAATGAGCAGGGACATCTTTAACTAGATCAGGTTGCTCAGAGTCCCGTCCAACCTGACCTTGAATGTTTCCAGGGATGGGGCATCTACCACCTCTCTGGGCAACCTGGGCCAGTGTTTCACCACCCTTATTGTAAAAAATTTCTTCCTTATATCTAGTCTAAATCTACCCTAATCCCTGGTACTAGCACAAATGCTGAGCAGCAGTTTTGATATTTGGCATCTCAGGGAGGATTGTATCTGTAGATCATGGGTACCAAATACAGTTGTGACCAGCTGTGTTCAGCAGCTTTATTACTCTCTGACTTGAATGAAGCAAGTTCTGCATGAAGAGCATTCCTGATCACCCATTGTTCATTCAGGCTGTGGTTGTTGGTATAGTTACTGCTCTGTCACTGTCGTATTTCTGAAGATGACTGGTTTTTACAGTAGAAGCTCTTCAAGAAGTCCGTAGCAGCAGATAGTTAGATTGCTGTATGTGGCTGCAGCTGAGGTTAGTGTCTGTCTGATAGGGAAATACTGGAGGATTATGGGGGTGGAAAGTAATGGGTAGGTTGGCTTATTGCTGTTAAATGTTTCTATTATCAAGATTAATTTTAATTTATTACTTAAATAAAGGTTGCAGTCTTGACCTTGACTTGAAATCATGTGTGCAGCGTATAGTGAAGAGCTCTGATTTTGCTCCAGGCTGCCTACGGGTTAGCTCTGCTGCCTGTTCAGATGCCTGCCAGCTGCACCCGGGCTCAGCCTGGCCTTTGGGACCTGCAGAAGCGAGGCCATTGCAGCACGGGCTCCAAAATGAGTTAGCCAAGTTAGTGCTAGGGTAGCCTGCCTTAGGCTGCTGGAAAGGGCTTTGGAGTAAGCAGAGGGCATATCCCCAGGAGCCACGGTGCAGAGGTGTGGAGCCGAGCTCTTTGCAGGTGCCCCGGCTCCCGATGGAGTCGTGTCTGCAGGGGGGATGCAGCGGCAGGGACGCTGAAGTGTGAGCGGCTGCAGAGTGCATGGAGCTGCGTGTCGAGTCCTCACAGAGGGATTTTTGTTTGATTTATTTCTTATTCTCGGTCATAACCTTTGAGATCTCACCCTGTCATTGCATTTATGTTGGTGTTTTGTTGATTTCTTTTGTTCCATTTTCTCCCAGGCCCCCATGTCTTCCCCCTAAGCCACAGAAAATGAGGAGACCTAGGCCTCTCTCAGTCTATAATCATAAACTCTTTAACGGCAATATGGAAACGTTCATTAAGGTACTCGCTGGCTGACAGTAAGAGTTTATGAACGCTGTGAATGTAATGGTGGCTTTCCTGTCCTAACTGCTGGCTGCTTTCTTTCCTCGGCGGGGTCTTTCCGGTCCACCCTGCACCCAGTTGACATGGCCAGAGCGCGCTTTGCCTCGGTGACGATTTCTCTCCATAGCTGTCCTCGCCCCTTGTGCGTTCCTTGTTACCCATCCCGTCACTGCCTGTGTGCCCCGGGGCGAGGGTAGCAGTGAGGACCCCCATGGCTGGTGGCTGTCGGCCATGCTGGCTGGCTGCGAGGTGCCCTTGGCTGAGCCTCCCTGTTGTCCAGCGCTGCTTCCACCCGTCCTGGGAGGGAAGATCAGACAGCAAGGATAACCCAGCCCAGCACCCTCAAAGGATCAACAAATCCCCCCACCTTCCCTTTTTCCACACATTTTTGGTGGTCATTTTCCCCTGTGGCTGAGGGGGAAGGTAAAAGGACTCATAAGCTCCCAGAAAGTGTCTCCCAGTTGTAAGGACTGGCAGCCTTGAATTGAATACCGCGCATATGGGTGGCTGTGTGGGAAGGTAGGTGTGCTATCCTCATCCTTAAACAAAATATATTGATAATTACCAGCCCAGCTGGCTCATCTCAGTGCCAGCTGCTGACAGGTGGCTGAGGCCCTCTCATACAGCTCGGTACTTACTGGGAGTCTGAAGGCCCCTTCCCGCAGCCCAAGCCGGAGGGAGGGTTAACCTGCAGGGAGGACAGGCGAAAGCCGTGTGTCAGTGCGGAGCCGCGAGCTTCTCCCGTGGGAGGCCATTACCTCTGAATGTGCCAGGAGAGGAGATGCTCCAGCTTGCGCGCTGACTGCGACCCATGCCAGCGCCCGTCCGTGCTCGGCGAGGGCCAGGACTGTGGGCTCGGCTTCCAGCGTTGGAGCAAAGTGATTCCTAAATGGCTGCTGAGCATTTTCCTCCAAACCATCGCTGATAATGTGCAGCATGCAGTCTTCATAAATGTGGGCCAAAGTATTTTCTTCATTTAGGCTGGGGTGAACTCAGATGAACTCAATACCAGTGCAGTCCCAGTGGAAGGGGGCATTTGGCCCTGCTCATCCCAGGAAATTACCCAGAAGGAGGGATTTGAGGAGAAGAATGAAGAAATGTGGACATGGGATTCGTCCCAAAGGATACCTCCAGCTATCTAGCTGCTGATCCTCCAAAATCCAGCACTTTGCTATTACCTGGCTGCTGGAAGGATTTCCAAAGGAAGCGAGCTGTTCCCGTTGCTTAGAGTGTTTAATCCTGTCCTGAAGAAAGCTGTAGTGAAAATACTGTAGGAAGCAGTAATGACAACTGTTGGATTAGGTAAACTAATAGGCATTGTCCGGCTCCGATTTATTCTCTTAGGTCTTTTAGTGCAACCATAAGCCTCAGGGCAACATTTATAAACAGTGCGCTGTCACAAGTAATATACAGGCCTGACTGACAAAGACAGTAATCTCTTTAATACTTGTAATTATTCCTTACTTAAACTGATTTTTTTTAAAAAAGTAATGCTCATTAAAGTCCAGCCTGTTCAGCACTGTGGGGGAGGAGTTAGCTGCATTGGAGATCTATCTGAGCGGACGGGTGTCCTGTGCCAGCGGAGACTCCTCAGGGGACAGCGCTGTGCTGCCAGGGTTGTCCTCGAGGCCGGGGACGGCGTGCTGCTGTGGGAAGCGTGCGGCCCGTGGGGCGCAGGGCTGCGGGCGGCTGCCCGGTGCCCCTGTGCCGGGACGGCTCTCCCCGGAGCCTCGCCTGCGCCTGGGCAGGGGCTGGTGTCGGCCTCCGGCTCTGCAAGTGCCGCAGGTTCAGGGAGGGAAGAAATCAGAGAGGCTCTTTCTGCCGGTCGCCGAGGCTCGGGTGCAGCGTGCCAGGCGGGGTTTGGGAGGGAGGGTGGACAGCCTGAAGGCCTGGGTTGGACCTTGCTAAGCTGCCATTGCATTTGAGCGTTCATGGCCTCTGAAAGAGATGCTTACCTCTAACTGAACTTATCCTTGCTTAATCTTTTCTTTTTTTCCCGCTCTGCTGCTTTTTTGTGTTCTCAGAGGAAGGAGGAATGCGCGAACGAGAAATCAGGTATTTGCTGGAGGCCCGTCTACGAGACGGAGTAAATTAACCAGAGAGATGCAACTGTACTCTACTGGAAAAAACAACCAAACAAAGCCCCTAAGGAAAATAAATGTCCACTTAGGCAGTCAGACATGGCTCACGTTCTGCCTTGAGCTCCTTCCACGAGGGGCCTGGAGAGAAGCAGCTTTGAAATAAAAGCCAAAACTCATCGCAGGTTCAGATACAGGCAGTTCATTTCATACACTGTGGTGTTTTGGTGGTGGTGATTTTTTTTTTTTAGCATCTGCTGACAATGGCTCGGTGGAAATATTGTTGTAAGCTCTGTTACTGCAAGCTTGTTTCATCAGACAGGTATAGCACAAGTTTTATTTTGGCTCAGCGTTCCACCTTTGAAACAGAATAGCTGTGATCCCATTGCATCAGTCCCCTGTCTCAACCAGATAGCGAGCAGCAGTCTTTCACACACTTTAGCAAAAGCTTTTTTTGTGCATAATTGACTGCACATAGTATATTCAGCACTTTTTGATGGCTTGATGTGTGTAACACCTCCTTTTCTTGCCTGTCCTCTTACTAAACTCAATGGCACTGATTTTCAAATCTCTGTTTTTGCAATCTTTAATGCATTTCCCGTGCTTTGTTATCAATAAACCAGTAATTTATTTCTTTCCTTTCCTGAAGGATTCAGGACAGGCTATTCCGCTTGTAGTAGAAAGCTGCATTCGTTACATCAATTTGTATGGTAAGTTGATTCGGTAATATCAACGGAAAGTTTCTGCAAAGGAATTAAATACTTGCAGTTAGCAGTGAAATATAGTAGAGATGCCTGCAGCCCTTGCTATGTGGGCTCAGGTTATAATTACAATGGCATTGACTGTGATGTAGCATTGGATGATTGACAAATATTTAGGTCTTGTTAGCACTTATTCAGGTTAAATTGTTTGCTCAGGTCCCAGGCCAATGGGATCAGTGCTTTGATCTGGGGGGCCTTGATTGGAGAGTATGAGCAGAAATGAATCGTAGCAGGCTGTCCCCTTCCTTCTCTCTGAGCCTTTCTCTCCAGGTGCATTGACTCCTAGTTTCTGCTGTTCTTTACCAGAAAGTACTGTGTAACAGTTACACAAATCTTTTTTTAAAATGTTATTCCTTTCCAGGCCTTCAGCAGCAGGGCATTTTCAGAGTTCCTGGCTCCCAGGTGGAAGTCAACGACATCAAGAATTCATTTGAGAGAGGTGCGTTGGCAGGATGTGCAGCTGCAGCTGGGATGCCCTGTCTGAGCAGAGATCGTTGGTGGGAGTTTCAGTGTGTGCTGGGTGCATTAGACATTGTGTAAAGCCTGTGCTAAAGGCCTTTCTGCTACGAGACACGAGGAGGTTTTCTCCCCTTCTAGGTATCTCAATATTGTATCTCCAGCAGTAGCGAAGAGTCACTTAAGGAGTATAAGAAGTAGGGGTAGGTGCAGAGATCTTTTGCACAGTCATTAATTAAGAGCATGAAAGCCTCAGATGAGAGCCATAAAATAGTTTGTTGGGGATCCATTTTCCTCCTTCCTGCACCGGTTTGTCAAGGAAGGAGAAGCATTACCATGTGTACCTGGTGGCCCTGTTGGTTGTGGAGTTGCCAGTGATTCTGTTGAGAAGACCACATTGATGATGGAAGGCTGGCAAGACAGGGCAGAGCAATCCTACTGTCACTGAGTGAACGTGAAGCAGTGAAAAGGACAGTCTACATGGGGGTAATGGCCTCCATGACATTAATCTTTGAGCAGCATTGGAAGGATCAGGGTGAAGGTGGCCAAGCCAATCACCACGCAGTGGTGAGGTTGTCAAAGGCTGGAGGATTTGCACATCCAATTTAAGAGGAATCTGTATCCAAATCCCTTAGGTTTTGAAAGCCTTTTATAGATTTAAGTCAGTACAATGCAATCCAGAACCATTTGGTCTATTCCAGAGGCATAATTGCATCCTCCAGCCAAGCCTGTCTTCTTAGGCTTTCACCCACCATTGTTTAGATCTGCTCAGCTCTCTGAGCTGTTGCCTTAAATGCCAAAATGCACTGGGCTGGAAACCGTGAAGCAAAACCGATTAATAACATCCTCATCTTCAGGAAAGGTTTAAAATCTCCCCAATAAACTGGGTTTTTGTAGGTCGGGCTATAGCATGTCTCAGCATGATGCTGTGTAACAGAGTACCTTATTAAACTCTCCTCTTGCTGGCAAAGTGCTTAGTATTACCATTCCACACACAGGAGGGTTTTCTGAACTGTGGGAAATTTTGTGTTTCCATTGAGTTAGTAAAAAACACTTGTTGTGTTAGTCCAACTTGATAGTAATGCTGGAAATAAAAAACTATTCTCTGGGCAGGTGAAGATCCCCTTGCTGATGATCAAAATGAACGTGACATTAATTCAGTGGCTGGAGTCTTGAAGCTGTATTTCCGAGGACTGGAAAACCCCCTCTTTCCTAAGGAAAGGTTTCAAGATTTGATATCTACTATAAGTAAGTACCTGTGACAGCTCTTCTTGGAGAATAGGGTGGGACAAGAGAAGCAATAAACAGAGGAGCAAGTACATCTGAGTTTTGCAAATAGCAGCTTATGTTGTAAGAAGGGCTATAGGTCGGCAATAGAAGTTGTTAGGAAAAGACATTAAGAGTGTGCGTTGGCAGCGTTGGAGGCAAGGGAGAGGTAAAACATCTTGTTGTGGCTCTTTTAAATTCTTCCTGGCATCATGAGGATCACCAGAGAGCCATCTCCAAGCTTAGGCCAGTGGGCTGCACATGCAGGAAGCCCATATTTGCAGGTTGCATGAGGGGTCATTATTTGCTTGAACAGGGTTGGCTGCTGTCCTGCCTGCACGGATCTCTGTGTGGATAACGGCAGTTCCTGTGCCTGCCCATCATGTGTCAAGTGGCCATGGCTCCTGGGACCCAAAGGGGTTTTGCTGCTTTAGCTCAGTGTCTTCTACTAAACATAGTGAAGGTCAATAACTCCTGGCTACTCACAAAGCTTCTCTGACCCCTGAGGTCTGCAGAATTGCTTTCAACCTCACTCGATCAGCTGTTCTCCAAGTGTTTGCTATGTGCATTTCCCATTCCAAAGAAAACTAGAAAGTGCTTTGGGATGTGAGCAGAGGTAGAAGCGCGGGTTTTTAATCATGAAGGGTCTGGGATGGATGTCAGGGAGAGCCTGGCTGCTCCTTGTTTTGTCCTGAATACTCCTCCCAGCTCCGCTTGTTCCTCTGCAACTGAAGAAACAGATATCCCAGCTGGGGTTTATTTATCTCAGTACCTTGTAGTGATGACATTTATTTACTGGCAAGTCATGGAAATTACTCCCCTGGGGGAAAGGAAGAAGGCAGAATGAATTTGACGTTTCAGAGATGAGGGAGGAGCGTGTTGCGCGCTTTGGCTGCAGCATGACTTTATTTTACAGGAGAGGCATTGGAGTTGTTTGGGGGTTTGAGTGTCTTGGTATGTGGGTAGCTTCAAGGGGATTGACTGGTGAACATGTGCTGAAATCCTTCATTTGGCTTTCACTGCTCATGGCTCCCTCCCCCCTCCTTAATGTTAAAGTGCATAACTGCTAGAGATTTAGCAATGTCAAGAAAGACAGATGATATCTGGAGAGGAATGACACAGGGATGGGCTTGTTCCAGAAGGAGAAGAATTTTCTCTTACTTTTCAAGAACAGTTGTTTTACATAGTAGCTTTAGGAAATTCGCTGTTGCCTTTCAGTTTTGATGTGTAAAACAGCGCAGCACCCCTGTAACACAGCAAACAAAGGAAGCTGTTTCTGCACCATTTTGTGCCCCGGACAGGGAGTTTTAGCCTGGCTTGCAGTGCTTGCTCCGGCTGCCCTCCCCGAGGGGCTTGCAACAGGCAGAGCAGGGAGGCTGAGAGGGCACAGCCCACAGAGAAGGGGACAAGTCCCCTTCAGTGCCCAGAAATGTGCTTGGTGATGTGGCTGTCTGTGTGCTTGCAGATAGGCTTGTGCTTTGGAACCATCCCTAATGAATGCCAATTTGCACAATTTATTAAGCTTTTGGGGGCTTTTCATTGCAAACATCATCTGTTAATTTTCTGGATAGTATTCTTGTCTCTCTTTCTTTATTTTTTCTCATTTTAGTAAGAATCTTCCTTTTACTCATCTTTCCTTTCTTTTCCTGCTGCTGTTGCTACCTTTCAGTTAAGGATAGATTTAAAATTAATTCAAGTGTCTTGTTCCCATTAAAAATCTGACCTTAAGTGCATCTGATTTTCTGCCACATAAATACAGGCTGTGTAATAGGTGTCCCAACCTAAACACATTGAAGAAACCTTCTTCCTTTGAGAACCATTGCTTAGTAAAATGCCACCCTTGCTAGAGGATGTTCTGTCTCATTGTGTAATTACGGCGAAAAGGCTAAACACAGCCGAGCGGTTTGGTGTCTCCACCGCAGTGCATCGCAAAGCAACCTTGATTTCCCTTGGCTCTTGGTAAGGTATTCTGAGCGAGTTTTTTGCAGCAGGTGCTGCTGTGCATGTCGCAGGGCCTCTGAGTGCCCCTGGAAGGCTGCAGAGCCGCATCATTCCCTGCCATGGTGATGGGGAAGCCAGGCTTGCTGGTGGCGGATGAAAGGCTGCCTTTTCCTTTTGCCTTATGGGGACTGAGAGTTTACACGGAAGCGTTTCTCAAATGCACATGAGAAATAGATGGATAGAAAAGGCGCTTTGTTTGCAAAGGTTCGTTCAGGGGTGTGCCTGTATTGTGAAGTGATTGATGATTACTCCATTAATTCCTCTGAATTACAGCCAGTTGAAACATTTCTGCTAAGTGAAAAAAAGCAAGTGCTTCAAGACAGTTTGTTCCTCTGGGTTTCAGAACAGATATCTATTGTTGTAGGTTTTTATCCTGTTCTTACTTATTTGATTCTTTTTTCACAAATGTCCTCTTAAGTGAAACCAAAGTGAAGCAGTAGAGAACCCAGTAAGGACTAATGGGATAAATACATTCCTCAAAAGGTAAAATTTCCAAAATGAAATATTATAAAGATTTCAGTCTTTGGACTGGAGCCAAATTTTGCTCAGAATTTTTGAACAAATGGCAGCCCAGCTACATGTTGTCAGTGAATTTTATTATGATTAGCAAATGTCAGAGTTTGAGCCTGCATAATAAAGTAAGCATCTCTCCACTGTTGTTGTTCATTCCATGCATCTGAGGCTGACTGCTCTCAGGAAAGCTTTGGTACTCTTTGTCTGCTTTCTGTAAAATAAAAGCCACAGGATTAACTATCTACATAATATATTGAACAGATACTAGCTTAAAAAAAAGAGTAGCTTTGGGGGCTGGAATGTGCTGCCAGCCGCTGCAGGAGCAGCGCTGAGCCCCCTCGGCAGGTCGGTGCTGGAGCGGGGCTCTTGCAGCTCTGCAGGCGAAGGAGGCTGCTGTGCAGGGGCTTCCGCGCCGTCCTGGTGCGGGGCTGCAGGAGGGCGGAGGGGCGGTGCAGGGGTCCCCGGGTGAGTGAGCTGGCACTGAAAGCAAGATAGCTTTAAGTCACCCTCCTTCCTATGGAAGGAAGCTGGTTTCTGATAGCAGCTATGGGCTTTGTGCACTGATATGGAGAGAAGTGAATCTTAAAGTGCTGACTCAGAACCGGTTCAGATTAAATTCCCATTAAGACCAGTGGGAGATTGTAGCAGAAGGGTTAACCCATAAGAATTCACCCTTACGGGTTAACCCGTAAGAGTAATGTGAATAAAAACCTAATTTAAAAATCTACACTAGAAAACCAAGCAATGCTCCATTTTCCAGTGCCATATTGACTCAAGCTTTTGAGAAGTAGAGTAGTTGTTGGGGAATCAACTAAATAATGTATAAACAGTTATTTTAAAAACAAAACCACGGAAATGTCATTATTTACTGTTTATACTGAATCTGAACATACATATGAATTCACCCATGGAAGAGCACTATACTCAATTCTCTGCTTGCACTTTAGTGCCAAACCAGTGGATCAAATCTGGAAACAGGCTATTGTTTTCCTTGCATAGTGGGCTACTAGATATGGAACAAGTCCCTCTGGTGCTGTGTTGTCTGGTCCTGAGAAGGTTTAAAGATGTGCTTTCTATCTATGTGTTCCAGAAATCGAGAACCCCACTGAGAGAGTGCACCAGATCCAGCAAATCATCATCACTCTGCCCCGGGCTGTCATCGTTGTCATGAGATATCTTTTTGCTTTCCTTAATCAGTGAGTCTTTTTTTTTTCCTTTTTCACTCAGTTTCTCCTTGCCCTCCTTTTTTTCAGGGCTTCCCTGTGTTTGTTGCATGAGTCCTTTTTGGTATCGCCATGGAGAGTTGTATTTTGCTCCTTCCTCAGCCTTGCCTAGCCATGGCTGTGTGTTCAGGGAAGATGTACAGCTCAGTGATGATTGCTTTCTTGGGTGGTGGGGGTTTGTTGGTGGGACATCTTTCCGAGCGAACCGGGGAAGTCGGCACTGCACCTCCCTAATGCTTGTTCTTGCAGCTTGTCACAGTACAGCGATGAGAACATGATGGATCCCTACAACCTGGCCATCTGCTTTGGGCCCACTCTGATGCACATTCCAGATGGGCAGGATCCAGTGTCCTGCCAAGCCCATGTCAATGAGGTCATCAAAACCATCATCATTAACCACGAGGGCATCTTCCCCAGCCACAGAGAGCTGGAAGGACCTGTCTACGAGAAGTGCATGACTGGAGGGGAGGAGTACTGGTAAGGAGTGGGGGCAGGACTTCATTGTTTGCAGAACTTAAAGCCAGATCCCCTTGTTAGGGTTATCTTCTGGCACTGTACATTAAGAGAGAACCTGTGACAAAATGCAGGGCTTTGACTTGATTCCTGGTAGACAGAGAATTTACCCCAGCTCACACGAGTGTAGGAGAAGGGCTTTTGGGAGCAGATGCCTGAGAGTATGGGGTGTGAGGAGAGCTTTGGGAAATTCAGACTTAATATTCAGGGCAGGTGAGCACGGTGCTGGGGTGAATTTGCCCCTCTGCAAAAGGGGCATGCCTTTTTGCATTTATTCTTGTTAAATGTTATGAATTAGGTGTGCAAGTGATAGGTATTTGATATGCTTGTGCTGTTTTACACTGGTTAAGAATCTTACTCCATACCATACTGTCTGCATGGTTCTTAGTTATAAATACCTTCAGAAAAATAAGAGGATTTTGCACACCTAACCAATTAGTCTCTACTTGTACACATCAGGTAGCTTTTCATTTTAGCCTTGCCAGTGAAAACAGAGCAGTTTCACTGAGTCTTTATTTTTATTTTTCTCATGCTGACTTAGCATTACAAACCACAGTAGAAACTTCAGGAGGAAATTGTTTCCAATATGAATATTTTAGCTGCAGATTCACAGAAGTGTGTTCAGAGCAAAACAGAATTTTAGGTCAATTCTAACCAAATTCCTCTTAGGTTGGAATTTTTGAGTAAAGTCCCATAGTTCCATCATAATTGCCTAAGTTGGACGAAAGCCCTTAGCGTGAAGTTAACCTGAACCTTCCAGTTCCTTTTGTTTTGTCAGTGTTAGAAGACAGATGAGTTTGCATTAGCCGGGGATGGGATCAGCCATGTGCAGTTGCATTGCATCGTGTCTTTCTGGTGCACAGTTCACCCTACTTGGTATACCTGGATTAGGAAAACTCTATAAACAAACTCCCACCTTAGAAGTGTAAGTGATATTACACATTTGTCTGGAGGATGCTGGAATTCTAAACTGACATTCAGATCTGAGTTTTAACAAACCAGTATTTATAACAGACTTGAACTGATTTGTGTGCAAGTTTTATATGTTTCTGAGACCTAATCTGCCCTGATGCTGATCACCTGCCACCATCCTTACTGATGCAAGCAGAGGATAAAATACTAAAACTCATTGTGAATGACTGAGTGTAACATTTTAACTTGGTATCACTTTATATTTGTTTTGCCAAATACGAGTAAGATGCATGAGCAGCAGAACGTGATGTTCTGGGCCTGAAGATTGTGGTCCGGGTGTCTGCTGTTCTCAAAGCAAGTTCAGAGATCTGCTGTGATTTAAGACTACCATCTCAGTCCTATAAAAACTAAAAACATAACTCTTTCAAGTGTCACTGGGGCAAGAATTTCCCTCAACAACTTACTTTTGCTCAGTGCCTTGGGAACAGAATCTCATTCTTTCTTTGAAAGCACGGTATATTTTATTTCAGTGACAGCCCACACAGCGAGCCAGGCACCATCGATGAGGTCGACCATGACAATGGCACGGAGCCACACACCAGTGATGACGGTGAGCACAGACAGAAAATCAAGTCTGTGTTAGAAAAGCTGTGCATGCAGGAAAGCAGTGTGCACTTCACTCCTAGTCTGATTAGGGGCTGGACTAGCATCTGGCACTTTAGTGGGGGGACGATGTTTCTGTGTGCTTGGTAATGCATATGCATATTAATAAATGCTGCTTATAGGTTTTCATCATAGGATGCGCATGGACCTTCGCAATGGTCTGACTCCATGGCAGGGTACAGGGGGCGGTTTTTTGAGCTGTTCTGTGAGATTCCATTAATCCCATATATGACTTTTTTTTCCTTTTCCTTGTCATCTGTGCTTACGTGCCGCCATGAGATGGTGAGGACACACTGTGTGAAATGGCTCATGAGAACAGGAGGGGAGACAGGGGGCTGACATGGGGGTGGACCAGCTCTGTTCACTCTGGGCCCTTGGATGCACTGTGGGGAAAACAGTGAATGTCAGTGGCCCCGTTGGGGGCCCTCTGCAGTGAGGGGGTCTTTCAGCTGGTTTCATTGTGCTGTGGATCATCCTGTTGAGCAGCCATCTCCTTGGCAGAAACTAAACGCCCCTGTATTTGGGCGAGCTGCAGCCTGGTTTTCCCCGCAGTCAGTTCTGTTTCCTTTGGTGACGAAGTACCTGCCTGCTCATTTCTGCTCGTGTCAGGCTGGTGGAGCTGGCCAGCTTCAGAGGGCAAAGCAGGACATGTTGTGAGCCAGGACTGTGCGGCCGGGTGTGAATCCCTTGCAACTGGGTGCATCACCGGTGTTTCGTAATGCTCTGGAGGAGGCTCTGGTCCAGCTTTCTGTAAGCTCGTGTCTGCCTGCACTTCTGTGGAAACCAGCTCGGAGTTTCACATATGGGCTCTCAGTAAAAGCTTTGAAGCTCATGGCAATCACAAAGGCAGGTGTGGAAACAGGGGCACTGGCAGAGCTGGGCAAGAAGCGTGTTTGCTCCAGGATGCGGTACCAAAGCAGGAGGAAGTGCTGTGCTTTCCACACCCCAGAGGCATCGGCAGCTCGGCCACGGGGTGAGTCCAGGAGACCCCGCTGGCACTGCTGAGGATGGCGAATGTGCAACCCCACGACAATGCTTAATGGCAGGACTATGCCATGTGGAAGGGCACCGGGGAGCTGAACACCTCTTCTGCTTTCCTGACGGCTGCTGTTTCCTTGGATGTGTTCTGCCCTGACAAAACGCTGATGCCTTCGGAGGCTGGCGGGTGGCAGGAGGGCTTGCCCGGCTGGCTGGCACCATGGGTAGGGGAAGGGCGCAGCTGGGCCGGACAGCTCAGGACCTGCTTTCAGCTACAGACAGGAGCTGACAGGACTAGAAGATGAAGGAGAGCAAGCTGCCATTTAGCCAATTTTATGCTTGAGTGGTCACATTAATAGCTGTGATTGGAGTTTCTGGGTGATTAACTGCGGTGCTAGTGTGGAGAAGAGGAGCAGCTTTATTTTGTGAATTTTTGTGAATTTGTGAATTCCTCACTCGTCTCTCCCTTGCCCCCATGCACCCTCCCTGCTGGGAAACTCAACATTTTATCAGGGCTGTGAGAGCCCTCCTGGTTGCCTCCCCTGCTACGTTTCCTCCAGAGCATTCCTCATTGATCCTGCTGTAGTGCTCCCAAACAGCCTGCCACTCGTATTGGTGTGGATGTGTATTTTAAGCTGGAGAAAACCAGTCTGCTGAAGTGACCTGTCCTGTCCCATGAGGCAAGGCATGAGGCAGGGGTCTGATGCAGCATCTCCCATGTCCTCCTCCAGTGTCTGCTCCTCTGTGTGGGTTTTGTCGCTGAGCAGGGTGACGGGGCGCATCCTGGTTGCTGCTAATGCTGAGCCTGCAGTTAGTGATGAGGCAGATGGAGCAGAGCAAGTTTCCATATATGACAGATCTGGAGGACCTGGGTGGATTTGCCATGTCTAGCTTTGTCATCACCTGTCTGCCAGTCTCCAGGTGGGGTTTAAAATGACCCGGTGTCTCAAATAATTAAGGTATATTAACTGCTTGCTTGCTGGCTCCGTTAATGGCTAGGGGTAGTTGGGCAGTGGCAGCCTGCTTTTTCACCCCTGTCTCAGAGCGAAGTGAGGCAGAGTGCAGGTTGCTCCTGCCAGTGCAGAGAGAAACGCTGTCGTTACTTTGCAGTTGCTGCAGTGGTTTCTCTGGGATTCAGTGCTCCCAGATGGAAACAGATTTGCAGAAGAGCTGGGCTCCTCCATGGGCTCCTCAATGCCAACCAGGTTCCTCTTTGGGTGCACCAGCAGCTCCCGCTGTGATGCCCTTGGCCTGGGGCTCAAAGGTTCCTGGTGTGCTCACGACCTCCCAAAGTGAAGTCCCGCCTCAGCCCTCTTGAATTTCAGGCCCTGAGCTCCCAGTCTGTGAATCCCTGGTGTTTGGTAGAGGTTAAATTAGAAAAAGTGGAGAAGTGGTGAGGTAGAGTGCTGAGAAGGTCTGCAGATGGGGGGGGGGTGATGCAGAGCAGCTGCCTGGCCAGAGCTGGTATCATCGTATCTATGGGGATCCCCATCATTTCTCTGGGGATTTGTTACTCATCAGTAATTCAGGCCAAACTGTCTCCAGGATAAGGAAAGGAAGAGAAAGTAAGCAAGGCTTTGATCACAGTATCTGACACAGCTTGCCAAGATCCCAGTCTGGAGGATAATGGGGTTCTGTAACCGAAGAAATCACTTTATAGGTAGAAAATGGGAGTGTGGGTGACGATGCCATATGCACACAGGGAAATTTCAACTACTCCCCATCTGGTTTGTAGCTTTTTGTAATTGCTGGTAGCTTGTGAGTCTGTGAGAAATTCTAGGAAGGCTGGAAGAACAAAAAAGAATTGATCAGTCTAAAAATAAGATGGTGCATACTCAGTGTAAGATGCTCTTGGGAAGCTAGGACAGCAGCATTACTGCTGTTCTGGTGAGATGTGATGGTGGTCTTTCTAGGATTTATTGTGCCCTCGTGATTGTTGAACTAAGCTTTTCTCTATCTGTGCTTCTCTCCGTTGCAGAAGTGGAGCAGATTGAAGCCATAGCAAAGTTTGACTACATTGGACGATCTCCACGAGAGCTCTCCTTTAAGAAAGGGGCCTCGCTCCTCCTGTACCATCGGGCATCAGAAGACTGGTGGGAAGGGAGACATAACGGTGTGGATGGCCTCATACCCCACCAGTACATTGTGGTGCAAGACATGTGAGTAAAGTGGCGTGTGTTGATCCAGGATGTTAAAATCACATACCTATACGAGGTCTGCTTTAGCCACTTAAAACAGCTGGTCAGATTTTCCGAGGTTTAATGACTTTGGTGAGAAATCTGGACCTGTTCACGTCTGCCTTTCCTTGTATTGGCTCAGATTTTCTCATTCAAGCTGATAAAGCCAAGCACTAAATACTGTACTTCAGTGTGCCTGAACCCCATCTATCATTGACTCCTCAAAGTGGCATGACCCAGGCTTAATATTGGCCTTGCCCCCTGTGTACATTGACCTGGCATTATTCAGTGCCCACCTGGCCTGCAGGCAGATCCCAGGGTCCTTCGCAGATGCTGCTTCTGTTACAAGTACCGTACCTGCATTCATTAAAACGGCAACTACAGTGCAGGGGGATATGGAGATGTGAGGTTCACTTTTTCCAAGCTCCAGGTACTGTCTGAAGTGGTGGCCTTGGTCTAGCCCTTTGTTAACAAAGTCTGGAGCTGCTGGAGTGGTGATGTTCAGATCCACGTTGTGGCTGGGCCCTAGCCTGTCTCCTGGGGCAGAGCCCTGTTACTGATGGGGCTCTGCTGTTCCTAGGGATGATGCGTTCTCTGACAGCCTGAGCCAGAAGGCGGACAGCGAGGCAAGCAGCGGACCACTGCTGGATGATAAAGCTTCCTCCAAGAATGACATCCAGTCTCCGACAGATCATATTGTGGACTATGGCTTTGGGGGAGTAATGGGCCGGTAGGGAAACTCTCATTTTCCTATGAACACAGAGGTGGTTGCTCTCATGTGTGGGGAGAGTCAGTGTGTGGTGTAAGGCATGACAGAAGGGGAGGCTCCAGTAAGCACTGCAGAATAATATGAGCATGGAGGGAGTTTTCATGTGCATTTCTAATGTAGATCTTAATGAGTAAAGAAGGTACAATGCTGTCCCTTTCTTGGCACTGGCTAAAATGTCTGTCTTCCTTCTTGCCTTAGTCTTCTGGAGCTGACAGGCTCGAGTTTGGTTTGATCTGAACTCCGAGTTGAGCGATTGTCTTACAGCATGCAACCAGGCGCTTTCGATCTGATGGACAGTGACGTAGTCTTGTGATGGATTCTTTGCAGAGTGAGATTGAGGTCTGACGGTGCAGCTATCCCTCGCCGTCGAAGCGGGGGGGACACCCACAGCCCACCCCGAGGGATGGGTCCTGGCATAGACACTCCTCCTCGAGCAGCGGCCTGCCCTAGCAGCCCCCACAAAATACCTCTTAACAGGGGCAGGATTGAGAGTCCTGAAAAGCGCAGAATGGCGACATTCGGCAGTGCAGGCAGCATCAATTTCCCAGACAGGAAGGCCTTGTCTGATGGCCACCCGCTGAGATCGACCTGTGGATCGACTAGACACAGTAGTCTCGGAGATCAGAAATCTCTAGAAGCAGAAGCGCTTGCTGAGGTAAGAGGGTTGTGAAGTGGCTCTCGGTGCCCAGGGATCGAGAGGCTAAAATAAAAGTCACTGGGGTAGCACCGCAGAGCCCCTTCCATCTCAACACGCTTCAGAATTACAGTGCTGTTGTAGCTGCAATGGTTTAAAGATAAAAATGAGCAGCCAACAGCCTGCCTGCTTTTCCAACTGTATCGGTTGGTCTAATAAAAGATACTGCCTCCTTCCACAAACCTTGTTTCTTCAAAACAATAGGCAGAAGCATTCGATCCACCACCAAAATGTGCTGGCAGCTCTTACCTCCCGCAGGGAGGCAAGCGCATTATCTTCATCTGACACTCCATAAGGAGCTTAGGAGGAGAAAACTGGATTTGCCAGATCAGAATTTGACTGATACTCAGTGTTTGGAGAAAAGTGCTTCAGGTTTGTTACTGTCTGTTTGTAGCTAGGACCTCAAAACGTTAGTCTAATCCCAATATGATGCCTCCAGGCATGCAACATCATTGGCGTCACATTAGGCCATCAGTTCCATGGTGCTTGTTAAAGTCAGGTTACCTGCAGCATAGCCTGCAGGTCTCCTCTCTCTACTGCTGGCAGGAGGACCCCAGCCAGGTATCGGTCAGGGTATACCAAACCTGTTGACATCTCAGAGAATGGTCCTTTCACAGAGCAGGCTGCAGAGTTCTCCAGCCTCTCGGGGACCACCTAGTTCAGGCACAGTCCCCACCAATGTGTCCGAATAGCCGTGGGTTGGGCCAGTTTGAGACTGGGAACTGGGAGTGCTGTGGACAGGCTGTTCGGCATCCCCTGTTTCAGCAGTTTCCTGGCAGTTTGCTTCGTGCCACCCTCTGGCGGGAGCAGCAGCTGTGGGACGGTTGGTGATGCCCAGGTGGAGGGGTGCAGCTGCTGGGAAGGCTGCTGCCCACCACCTGGCAGCAGCTCGTGTGCCACAGGGTTTGGCAGGCTGTTTTATGTAGAATCAGCTCCTTTTAGTGGGATAATTAATGATGATTGCAGAAAGGAAGAACTCTTACTGTCCTGTTTGCTTTTCCACCAGCCATGCTCCTTGTTCTCTTGCTCTGCAGCACGCTACCCAGCTTCTCTGTCCATCAAGAGCTTGCGTTTGGTGTGATCAATTTACAAAGTTACGGTTGTAGCACAGCACGTGCCCTGAGCGATGGCCCGAGCTGGGACACCACGTCCGCCTCGGGACGGGATAACAGCATGCACGAAGTCCCCGGGCTCAGCTGATGGGCAGTAGCGTGGCACCCTGCAGCGGTGCCCAGGGCTGCGTTCCCCAGGTGCAGTGCAGGGCTGTGGGGTCCGGGAGCCTCCAGAGGGGTGGGTGAATACCAAGGACAGAGCACAATAGGCACAATTTTCTTGGCTTTTGGGTTGTTTTTTTAAACCTTGGAAAAGATTCTTACTCAGCTGATGTAAATAAATACTTACCTTGCAGTCTGTAGGACTGCTGGACTTGGTAGTCCTGAGGCTTAGCTCTTGGAGAATATTTTCACTCATTATCTGAACAGCTTAATAGAATTAATTGGAGCTAATTTGATAATTATTTCCCTTCTGCTGATCCTCTGAACATTATCTGAGGCTCACCAAGCATTTTGTACGCATTATAAAATTAAGAACTCGTCTACACAAGGACAGCAAGGAGACTTAACTAGAGCTACTTTTTAAATGATTGATTCAGTTGCCTTAAATCACTTTTCAGATGGTCTCTTTCTGAGTTGGTGGCCTTAATTCAGTTAAGGCGGATTTAAGTGAAGCCAGACTAGGGCCTCTCTATATCCAAATGAGACTATCAGCACTACAGTTGTAGGCGATTTAGCTAATTTACTTTAAATGAGCACTTCTTGTTGAACTGGGTTCTCCCTCTGGAGGATCTCTCTGGATGGACCCATGGAGGCTGTGCCTAGGAGACATGACCCGAGGTGGGTGGGCAGTGAGGCTGAGGCTGGTCTCACCTTGGCTGCCTCCCCCCACACAGGGAGAGGCCTTGTCGCTGCCTCTCTTATTTATGGCAAGCTGCCATCGTGCTGCTCACTCTGCATACATCCTTGTGTGTTTCTGCCCCACATGTGCCATTGCCCTGCAGCCACAGGGACAGCAGAGGTCCCGTACATCTGATGGAGACTGCAGGGCCTCCTTTTTTGGGGAAAAACCAGCCTCAGTGCTGCAGGGGAGCGTGGACATGTCCTGCCTCATTGGAGATGTGGACAGACTGATGTTCACCGCATTGCTCGTGGTGCTCGGGGTTTGTTCCTTTGGAGCTGGTGACCAAACTCCTGTTGACCTGGGAGACGTGGGGTGCCTTTGGGCGGCCAGCGTTGGGGCTTTATATCTTCTCCTAAAGCTCCGGCTTCGCCTGGAGGCTGTCTTAGGACAGAGGCACAGCCACCCCCTCCCCGCCCCCCCCCCCCCGACACACATGCCAGGGCAGGGGGCCTCTCCATGGGGTGGGGTGCAGGAGAGCGGGGCGATGCTGTGGCACGGTGCTGACATCCCTTTGTCGGTGGCGTTCACAGGACATCGAGAAGACCATGAGCACGGCGCTGAACGAGCTGCGGGAGCTGGAGAGGCAGAACACGGCCAAGCAGGCCCCCGATGTGGTCCTGGACACTCTGGAGCCCATGAAGAACCCACCGATAGGCGCTGCCAACTCTGAGCCCGCCAGCCCCCTCCACACCATCCTGATTCGGGACCCCGACGCTGCCATGCGGCGCAGCAGCAGCTCTACCACAGAGATGATGACCACCTTCAAGCCAGCCCTGTCGGCCCGGCTGGCCGGGGCTCAGCTGCGGCCCCCGCCGATGCGGCCGGTGCGGCCGGTGGTGCAGCACCGCTCCAGCAGCAGCAGCAGCTCAGGGGTGGGCAGCCCCGCCGTCACCCCCACCGAGAAGCTCTTCCCCAGCAGCTCGGCGGATAAATCGGGCACCATGTAGGCTGGGGCGCAGGGAACGTGGCGGGGAGAGCCAGCGCCTGGACGGTGGGAGCGGGGCCGGCAGCTCGGCAAAGCCTCGCTCGGCCAAGTGGGAAGTCAAAACCGTGCTCAAAAGGAACCTCTCTGAAAGGGGACAAGTGTGTAGCCTAGGCCTGATGGTTGATTGTGCATACGTGTGCGTATGTACGTATGTGTGCACACACCCCCATCCATGCAGAAACACTTCCCAAGCTTGCAGTCCTACGGCAGGAGGAGACGGCGGGTCTACGTGTTGGCACTGGAGAATACACGCTATATGTAGAAGTATATATTAAAAAAAAAAGTGTACAGAATTTGGTGACTTTTTTAAAGTAGTAGATTTACCTCAGAAACTGGCTCTGAAATGTCCTCTCTAGAGATGTTGGGTTGATTTGGGGTTTTTTCCAGGCTATTTGTGTGCGTGTGTGTGCGTGGAGGTACGTAGCAGCTGTGTGTCAAGCAATACAAGGCCAATCCTGGAATTTATTTTCTGCGCCTCTTGGCATTTAAAAAAAAAAAAGGCGGGGGGAAGATACGGTCAGTTTTGTTCACTGCTGGCCTATGGAGAAGAGCTGGAAATTCATAAATGACAGTGTGTGGCAGGCCGTCTGGAGTGTCTTTTCAAGCTGAATCCTGAGACGCCTTCGCGTGTGCCCTGACGCCCTGGCCAGCAGCACCCAGCAGGAGCGGGGACAGCAAACAAGGCGTGCTCCGTCGGCTTCACGTGGGGAGGAGGATGTAGCTGCTGCACCAGGGCACAGTGCTGCCCTGCCTGCACCGCGGGGTCCACAGAACTCTGATTTTCTTGAAGATTTCAGAATGAACAAGGACTAGTGACAAACCTGTGGTAAAGCATAAATAGAGTAACTTACATAGTTTTGAGATGCTTCATTTCCCTTTCCCCACACACTTTTTTTGTTTTGTTTTAAAAAAACCCTAATAGTATCTCGACAGATAGGACTCAACAGGCGAGGCGGCTTTGGTACAACAATGTTCCTTTATTTGAAGTTGCACAGCAGTACATGAGGGTCTTGATTCAGATTGCGTCTTCTTGCATGAAAAGCATGAGCCATATTTGACCATATCAGATGCGGAACTGATCTGATGGGGTGATATTTTGCACTTTCTGTACTGTACTATATAATACAACAGTTTGAGTTTATGCAAAAGAATCTACATTTTGTTTTTCCTCTGAACATTTAACCCAGAGAAAAAATATGCAGAAAGAGCTGGGGATTGCATGGTACTTTGTCTGATAATCAAGTCTCTTCTGTAAGTGTTGAATTCAAGACACTCTGTGCTTCTCCTGCAGTTTTTTTCTTGTACAGATTTCCATGCAATGACCCGTAGTTTAATTTGGTCACTTGCACATGGTCATGTACAACCCCAGCGTGAAACAGGCCATCGTGAGTCTCTCAGCTGCATAGAAAAGCCGCACTAATGGCTCCCAAATGTTCATCCTTTCTTCCTGCTATCTCTGATTTCTGCTGTTCTGGCTGTCCCTGGGCAAAGAAGCTGGCGTGCCCTCCTGTCTCATCCAGCAGTCACCTGTCCTGCCCAGGGCGCGCTTTTTTTTTTTTTGTTCGCCCCCTTCATCTTCCTCTTCTCTCCAGCACCGCTGCAGACCCCAACTCGCACGTGGCCGGAGGAGCAGCCTGACTTCCAGAAGGCAGCTCGCGTCTCGGCTGGGGAGCTCACCCGTAACGTGCCCACGCGCGTCAGCCGCCCCATGCCTGTGCGAGGCAGCCTGGACCTCCACGCTGGGTACGGACCCGGTGTCACGCACCCGGCGGGACCGGCCCAGTGTTTGTTCCCGTGCCCAGTGCAAAGCATGTGTCCCTTCCACGCACCCCACTCCTGCCTCTGGCACTCTGTATATATTGCTGTACTTGCTTAAATGCTGGAAAGTAACTGTTAACATGTAAACTGTACAAAAAATAGGCTAAGATTAGATGAAAGCCAATGCCACTCACCAAATCTTTGCACTTAGTAGGTAGCTCAATGTAAAAATAAAACCCAATAATAATAATAATAAAAAAATAAAAAAACAAAGCCGCAAAGCTAACCTTTCGGTGTACAGTGGGGGAGAAGTACTGTATGTAGTGATTCTGTCATTGTTCCTCCGTAAAATGCTGTAAGGGGAAATGGTGTTTATGTACTTGTCTATTAACATTGTTGACATTTGTAATTACCACAATTAGTTCATATTGATGTTTATTTTTCTTCATAGTTTTTCCCCCCTTTCCTAACGTAGGCTAACCCTGAGGTCAATGCCTCTGTCATTACGGGCAGCAGATGTTCAAACAGTCTGTCAGTCTGGTCTAGTAATGAACCAGCAAATGTGCTTTTAGGGGGAGGGAAGAAACCCATTTGGCACGAGAGCTGTGTATTCGTTGCCAGTAATTAGTATTTTTTTTTTCCATTTAGTTCCTGGAGAACATTCACTTTGCTAGTCTTCTGGGTTTTTTTTATGTACTTTCAAAGATGACTTGATATCAAAACCACGTTTATTAGGGGTTTTTTTTCCCCCTCCCTTCTTACTTTTGAAGATACGGTACAAGTTCCAGTGTCTTTCTATTAAATTATTGCCTTTCATTTTTCTTTGTTTCATTTTGTTGTGGGTTTTTAATACAATTGTTTTCTTATCTTTAAGTGCCTTTTTGAGCACCAGAACAAATGCTTGGAGTTAATGTCCTAGGAGCTGTACACATCATTATTTCCTTTGTACAGTTGTGTTGTGCTGGGGGTGATTGCTTTTCAAGTCCTTTTTAATTTTTTTTTTTTTTAAGAAAAGAAAACCAAGATGTTTTGTTGAAGAATAAACTACCCCTTTTTAATATGGTATTCAAATTGTAGTTTTAACTACTGTAAATTTAAGGGAAGAAATGTATTTTTCTGTAAACTAACTTGGCACAAAATTGAAACACGTACATTGTAGGAGTATCATAACTGGAACCTGCTCATGTTTCATGAGTAACTTTACCCTGATCCTTGATACCTCTCTAAAGGCGTAAAGACTGTAGGCTTCAGAGAGTTCACAGCTTTCGCTGTGACAACTTGTGGTCGAGTCGCTGATGTGAGCGGGCGGTGGGAGCGCCCTCCCCGAGGGGCCACGCTCCTGCCTCCCGCCGCCCCGCCGGGCGAGGGTCCGGAGGGACCGGCACAGCCCCTCCTCGGGGACGCGGCAGCCAAGAGGAGGGCATCTTCACGGAGCAGTTGTTTCTCTGCTGTGCAGAGCGAGTGCCCACCTCCGGCTCGGCTCCTGCCAGAACCCGCCGGGTCCCCACAGACCTGCCCCATCCCATCCCGCGGTGCCATGGTCACCTCCGGGACACCTCTGTGAGGGGCAGCTTGGTGCTTGCCCACCCTCCCTGGGGCTCGGCATCGCCTCCGATGGTGCTGACTCGAAAGCAATGGCACCCACGCCAATCTCTTCTCTGTACAGACTCTTCAGCAGTGCGTGCAAGTGTGTCGGTCCCGGGGTGGTGATGGCAGTGCACTTTCTTCCTTAGGCTGAGGTACCCCTGGTAGGTCATTTTTGTAAACCCTGGACTGTGTTATTTAACTAGCAGTGTTGTGGTTTTCACAGTGTGGCAGTAGGTGTCCCGAGTCTGATCTGCTTCTGAGTGGCTGGGCTGCGTAGTCTGGTGGGGATGGGTTTGGTTACGCCGGGAAGCCGTAGGAAACCGCTGGCTGGCTGCCCTTTGTAACGGTCGTCCTCCTCCTCTGGTGTTGTCTCTGTAACGTGTGGTGAGATGCCGTTCAGCTAGAGTGTCTGAGTGGGTCCTCTGTCATGTATGCTGATGATGCCATGTCGATGAAGCCGCTGGCTGGGTGTGGACTCATCCCGTTGAATAAAACTGCTTAACTTTTCTCAAAAACATTGGCTGTGGCTTCAGAATGTTTGCTGCCTCTGGGAGCTGTGTGGGCTGGCACCCCTGCCTGTGCCTACACCCGTGCTTGCAGCTTCCCCATCCCTCATTCTCCCACCCCCGGTCAGAGGCGGTGGCCGGGGGGCTCCTCCAGAGCCGCCGTGCAGCAGCCACGCAGCACCTTCCCCGTGCCGCGGGCAGTGGCGGTGCCGTTGGCCGCATCTCCTGGCTGCCACTCCCCCAGGCCCGCGGTCGCTTGCCATGGCTGACTTCGTGTGTTCCGCTGTGTTTGTTTAGACGAACCGCTGAGAGCACAGATGGGCTCTTTCCTCAGCCCTGGGCATATGGTGAAAATACGCAGGGAAGAGATGTAGGCCAACAAAAAAAAAACAACAACAAAAAGAACCAAAACGCCTCCAAGGGGGTGTAAATTTGGCCATTTCCATTGGTGTGGGAGGACCTGTGCTGATCTACACCAGCCAAGATGTACCCCGCATTTCAGAGGTGTTGTTTCTTCTTTTAAATTTTATTTAAAGTGCATTTAGGTAAAAACAATGGGAACGTTCTTCCATTTTATTTCAAACAAATCTTTGCCTTGAAGCTCACTGCACTGAAACCGCAGCAATTAAAGGCTGAGGAAGATGCTGTGTGAGTGTGGTGAACAACTCCCGGGGTGAGGGCTGGTGGGGAAGGGCTGCTCCGTGCTCCCCCAGCCCCTGGCGCAGGAACCACTTCCAGCCCTGGGTGTGTGCGCCCATATTCGAGCAATTAAATGCCTTTGCAAACCTCATGCTAGGCGAGAGTGCCTTTGGGTGGTTTATCACTTGCCCACAGGGGAAGGCTGCCTTGGGTGGGGAACTGGGGTAGGTGAGGATGGCAGCCAAGGAGCTGCACTCTATGTCTGCTCCAGAGAGATCTCACCTTCACCTCCGCCTGCGTGAGCTCCCCGGGACCTCGGCGTGTCTGTGCCTTAGAAGGAACGTCAGCTCAATAAGGCCGGGGTGACGCTGAACGGAGGCAGCGGGACCGCACCACTGTGGGGGCCGTGCCTGTGGCAGGGACCCCCTCACGAGCAGCCTTCGTGCGGTGGGTGGGGGTGAATGCCCAAGAGGACCTGGGCTGAGCGTCCCCGCTGCCCCCCCTGCTCGCCCTTTGTGTGTTTGGGGGGGGATCAAGACTCGATCTGTTGCTGCTGCCACGTTTTTCCCCAACCCTTCACGCCATGAGCCCCTCAGCAGTTCAGCGCATTAGTGCTCGCCTGTGCAGGAGTATTAGATTAGTATTGCTCTCGAAAAGTAGAGGGTGGCTTTGGCAGTGAATCATTGAAAGAGTAGGCTTGCTTTTCTTTTCGAAAGCTGATTACACAGACGTTAATTATCACTGGAGGGGCAGAGAGGGGGACCACGACACGGTGCTCTTGCGTCCCTCCAGCCACTTGCCGCATGAGCCCATACGCCCATAGGCTCTCCAGGGATGGAGATCTGCGACAGCTCCCTTATTCTCATGTCAAAGGGTGTTTTTCTTCAGGGGTCGTTCCTCTCCTCCATCACCGGTCCCCGAGCGGCTCTGCCCTGGAGGGGTCTCCCTGCTTCCCCCCACCTGCGGACGTGGCTCCCCGGCACAGCCCCTCCGGGACCGAGGGCCCTGTGCCTCCGTCCTCTGCCCACTGCTGTTAACAACTGCCCCCTCCCCACAAATACCCGCTGTCGGCTGCCGAGCAGCCAGAGCTGCTTCACCTGGTCCATGACAGGCCTGCTGGAAAAATGAATCCAAGTGTCCCCCCGCTGCTGCCAGCCCCCCGTGTGGGGAACCCCCCAGCCCCTGTCCCCCCAGAGGATGTGTCACACTTGGCTCCAGGAAGGGGATGCGTGCCTGCAATGCACAAGTGATGTCAGACAAAAGCAGATGTCAAAATGAGCTTAAAGATGATTTAGTGCTTGCTCTGTGGCAAACAAGACAAGAGTGATTATCTCCTTCCAAAGGGAAGGAGCGAGGGGGCTTAGGGGGCCGCGCAAGCCAAGGAGATGAACAAAGGCCCTTCCTGCAGCAGCGGCGGATCCCCGCCAGGCACCACGGCCTTTGGGACTGGCCTGGCATTTGCTTTTAAAGAATTACCTAGAGCCAGCTAAGTGGATATGAAAACCGTGGCGAGGGCAGGAGGCCGTCACCCATCGCAGTCCACTATGTGCTCGGCTCGGCCCCGCGCTGCCGCAGTGCAGCCGGCATCCTGCCGTGGAGGTGCCCGGGTGGCACAGCCCTGCCCAGCCCTGCCAGCTGCCAGCATCGGCCACCGCCTCGCCAGCGGCCCCCTGCCACGCTGGGTCACTCCTCACCCAGGGCTCTGCACTTCATGTGCAGCACCTTGTGGCATGGTGGCTTTAACCCATGAGATTCATTACCAGATAAAGTGAAGCAACATAATTAAACAGTTTTCCTCTAACGCACATGCACTGCTGGTTTCATCAAAGGCCTGTCCTGTGTCCAAATTACTCTTCTGCTGGGCTCTCTCTGAGTTGAGAAGGCCCCCACAGTAAAGCTGGTACTTAATGAGCCAAATGAAGCCTTTGTCTGAGAGTAAATGTCAACATTATCAGTAAATTGATAATTGATTTCCAATTAAAAGTCCCTGATCCCCAGCACTCCTAACTAATACAGGCTCATGTTAAGCTATTGATCCTTTCTTCTCCTGACAGCAAGGCTTTTAGTGCCGTAACTGGGATATTAAATGGGGACTGGGAGCTGTGTCCTTCGTCACTTGGCTCCACGGCTGGAGCTGGCCTCCAGGGCCAGAGTGCCTGCTGCCATGCATACGGCACCTCGGCACCAAACAACACGGTTCATGCTGGGGAACAATGTATTTTTAATGAAAATAAAGGGTAACAGCCCTAAAGATAGCTCAGGAGAGAATCAGTATGATAGGATATAGCTCTGTCTCATTAGCCCTAGGATGGCCATCTCGACCCAATTCTGGCTAAACTTTGAACGGAAAAGGTTATAAATTTGAGGAGGGGAGAGAGAGAGAGGCAACGTCCCACGCTGGCAGCAGCAGGATGTTGCCTCTCCAGCCTGGGAGAGGCTTCATGCCTGATTTTATTTAGCTCTTTGGAAACCTACAGGAACCAGACTAAATACCTGGAAGAAGCTGGCTTTGTAGAGGCCATCTGCTGAACAGTTGGAATGACAAGAACACACAGAAGAAAAAAAACCCACAAAACACCAACCGCAGAGGCTGCTTGTTTGTAACATACCAGACCGACGGGGCCAGAGGGGAGGCTGGGTCCTGCCGCGGCTGTGCAGGGCAAGCTGGCGTTGTGTGCTTGTCCCTGGGGAGGGGAGGAGGGAAGGGGACACCCTGGTTTCCTGGTACCAGGAAATCACTTAAAGTGTTGGACGTGATGCTTTGGAAGATGGAAATGAGGCACTTTCTGAGCAACACGGGTCATATCAGACCTGGGCCATTGCCTGGTTGTCACATCAGGCTGCTCCTGCTGCCACCGCTGTGCCGTGGCACGGCAAACCTGCACCACGTGCCTTTTTGGAACTATTCTAAGTTCTTGCTTATTCACTGCCATTTGCGTTGCCTGATGCTACGACTCCAGGTTTAAGGTTGTACTTCAGTTCCTGGGCTGAGGATATAGGCAGCTTTATAAACTTACTTTTGTTAAGGCTGGTTTGGAGTAACAAACCTGCCGCCGTGGTGAGACTCACCGCAGGCTGATTTACCCGGAGCTGCTGGCAGAGCGCTGGCAGCCGGGGTTCGCTCCCGGGTGCCGCTCTCTCTTGGTGCTGCCTCCCGCTGCAGTTACTGCGAAGCTGGGCGGCAGCCGCCACTGCTCAAGCAGCCATCAGCCCGGGTGCGATCCCTCAGCCGCCTGCTGTCGTGGCACCACGAGGAGCACCCAGCTGTGGCGGCCTTACACCACGGTCTGGAGAGCCGGGAGTCGTTTATTTAGCCAGTGGATTGCCTTGCACGTAAGTCTTGTATGGCCCCACTCAAGCATGCTGCCAAAGAGAGATGAGCTTGAGTGATGAGTGGCTATTAATATTTAATTTCATCCCATCCGTGCACATTCTTAATTCAGTCCTTGTTATAATTCTTCCTGATTGATTGCCGCTTTGCTGACTGCTGCATCGCATGGTGCTCCAGGCATTAAGTTGCAGCCTTCACCAGCGATCTCTGTGAGGCAGAGACCGTCCCACTGCCCGGCTTGGGGAGCAGCAAGGTGGGGAAGAGTCACCCCAAGGCAGGCGATGCTGCAGGCTGGGGAGACGGGGGACCCTTGGCCACCGCCGCTGGACTCTGCCCCTCCCCACAGCTCCCCCTGGGCTCCCGGCGCAGACTGAGGTGCAAAGCACTCCTGCGTGGCCAGAGGACCCTTCCCTGCCCCGTGCAGTAATAAACACCGTCTCCTGCCCCCGGAGAGCCAGGGCTCTGGGCAGCGCTTCCAGCTGCTGAGTGGATAAAAAGCTCCATATCTAAATAAACAGCTCCAGTAAAGTCAGAGTGCACTTCGCACCCGAGCTGATGAGAGGCTGCGGCTGGCAGTTTATTCAGAGCCTGTATTATGTTTCTTTCTGTTGTTTTTTCTGCTGCTGGTTCGTGGCTTCACTTTCCTCCCCGTCCCGGCACCGCGGAGGAGCAGAGACCTCCCTGATTTCTTCAACCCATCCCTGATGTGCGGCAGCTGCAGAAGCAGAGCCGGCAACGTTTTAGCAGTGGTTTGCCCGGGGCCTTAAGGGGGAGAGGGTTGGCTCAGCCGCAGGTGGGACTCGACCTGCATCTCCAGAGGCCAGTGGCCCACCTGCCCTTTCCTACGGCTAATTAGCACGGCTTCGGGCACGGCCCCAGAGGAGGGGGGCGCAGGGCTGGCTCCTGGCGTTACTCCGGGCTGCGCCTCTCCCCACGCACCAGTAAGCAGCTGGACCCGGCACTGGTGCAGCCTTACTCCCACCCTCGCCAAAGGGCACCGTCAGAGTGACCTCTGGGCAGGCTCCCGGGCGCCTTTCCCTGGGCAAAAGGCCCCCGGGCCTCCGGCCGGGCCCTCGGCGGCCGGGTGGCCCCGGGCTGGGCCCCGCCGCGCTCTCGGGCGGGCCGAGCGCGGGTGAAGCGCAGCGCGTGCGAGGCAGGCGCGCTCCTCGCGCGCTGCGCGGCCCCGCCGGGTGGGCGCGCGCGGGCTGTGCTGCAGGCGCGCGCGGGACGAGGGCCGCCCCGCCGCTGCTCCTCGCTTCTCTCGGGGAGCCCTCGGGAGGCCCACGCGTCCCCGGGGCCGCCGCGTCCGCCGCCAGCAGGTGGCAACAGGCCCCCGCGCATGGCGCCGCGGGGCCGAGAGCCGGGGAGGGCCCCGCCTGCCGCCGGGCTCGCCCGCGGCGGGTTCGCGGCGGCACTGGGGACCCCTTCCGGGGCGGCCCCGGGTCCGGCGGCTCTGCTCTCCCCCCACCCCGCTGGGCGCTGGCAGCTGCGGCCGTGTGAGTGGGCCGCTGCCGGCGCCTCCCTTCCAGTTCGCTTTCTGCGCGGAGTGCCGCTTGCGTGGGAGGCAGGGGCTGAAAGAGGTGTTGGGAAGGGGCAGCTACGGAGCAGCCCGCCTTCAGCAGGGGCCGCAGCGCTCTAAAGACCTGCGCCGTTGGTGGCTGATGATGCTCCTGCCTGTGCAGGTGTATGTCCTTACCTGTGTAATGCGCCTGCGGTCATTCTCTTTAATAATACGTGCGTGATGCTAAGTGCTTCTTGGGTAGCACACTGCTCAGCTTGAGTAATAGCCTCTTTTCTGGCGGGATAACGAGCACAGATACCTGGTTTGTAGCTCCGACGTGGGGCTGTTGTTTCAGAGCAGCACGTGCTTGTAACCGTGTAATATGCTCGGCCGGCGTTTGGTTTGCAGAAGGAGGGCTGATGCCAGGGCTCTCAGAGGAGACCTGCACGTTCCTTACCCACCGCCACTGCGTGCACGCGTGGCTGGCTGTGATGTGCTAATCGGGTGTTTGCATGGGCCCCTCGGACACCTGCCCTGTGTTTAAGCATTAGATGCCTGTCTAAAATGCCAAGTGGCCACATCTGAGCATGTTTCTGCTTAGCTGAAAATTCAGACCGGAGTCATTTTTCTCCAACAGGTCTAGTTACCTGGGTGAAGCAGTAATAATCATTAACTTTAAGTATAAACAATAAATTGAGTGTATTACTTAATTTCTATGGGGGAAATGCAGCATTTGCATTTAAATTAACTTTCCACACTACTGCACGCTTACATATGTGTTGATTTCCCTCTAAAGTTAAAAATACACACAAATATGTGTAAGTACTTCCCAATCTGGTGTATCAGAGAGATCACTGCACAGAGCTGCTACGTTCCCCACACCGCGGGACCGTGCCAGGTCTGGGATGGTGAAGCCCATCAGAACAACGTGGGGTTTGGGAGCGGGAGGAACCAATGGCTTGAAGATGCCCGTGGTGCCCTGGAAGCAGACTCGGCGCTGGACCAGGTCGGGGCATGCCGAGCCGCTCTGTTCCAGTTGGGCGCTTTGCTGCTCGATGCGATGTGCAGGGCAGGGGGAGCAGGGGGCTGCAGGGAGCCCGGCCACCCTCTCCTCAGCCGGGAACCGAGCGGCAGCTCTCCCTGGAGCTCTGGGAGCTTGGAAGCAATGGTGGTGTCTGAGGTGGCTGTGTGGTGGGTCTTGCTGATGCCTCTTGCTGGAGGATCATGGGGCTTTGGAGACAAGCCACATGATTAAAAAAGGAGGTGGAGGTAAAATAACGCATCTGTGTCTTCCTTTCTTGGCATTCAGGTAAAAAAAGGTTTCTGCCAAAGCTGTGCTGAGTCTGGTTTTGTGGGTCAACACTGCAGCTGGCAAAATACCACTTCTTTGGAGGCTTTTCTCCTTTTCTCCAGGAGCAGGACCTCCAGGGAAGGCTGCTTGTCCTTGGTTTGCTCCTTCATTCCTCCTCATGGTCTCAAGCTGGATGGGTGGCCAGACCCATAGGCTTTGGAGGGAGCATGAGAAATTAAAAATCCACGTTTACATGTTTCTCTGCTCTCCTGACGCTGAGCTGGTGTGTGCTGAGCCTGGTCCAGCTGAAAACCCATGCAGTCTCATGGCTGAAACGGTGCAAAAACTCGGCAGTGGCTGGGCCCACGGCTGCCTCCCCGGTCGTGTTTCCTCCCTGGTCATGTCCTCCCCGGGTCTGGGTGCAGGAGGAGCTCAGAAAAGGTGTTTGTGTGTGTGCTTGTGTGTGCGTGTATGTGCACAGCCAGTTGCAGGACAATACTCCCTGCCGGGAGAGGGGATGGCAGAAAGCCGCCTTGGGAGGCTGGCATGTGGTAATGGCAAGGGCTGGCTGGTGGGCTTCCCCGTGCCTGTCCCCGGCCAAGTGCTGAGCCTCCGGAGCAGGTTCGCTCACCGGGTCTCTGCGACGCTGCTGAGCCAGGGAAAGGGCTGCGCATCCTCGGTGGTGCCGGAGGTGGGGGCCGGCGATGAGAACGGGTGCGCCTGGGCTGCTCCGTCCTGGCTGTGCCGAAGGAAGGCTCCCTCCACACCCCGGAGCTCTGGCTGAAGATTAAATTAGCTCCAGTAAAGATTTATTAAAGATCAGTGGCCGAGGTCAGGGGAAGTAATTTGGATGTGGCCGGTGGCCCAGCTCTGTCCGGGGGGTTTGTGCCTTCCATGAGAGAAGCGGCGAGAGCCACGGCTGTGGCGGTGGGCGCATGGCTGCTGCTGTGGCTTCACCTGTGCTGATTTGTGTTGTATTGTGCCTTTTCCCTGGCATCAACTGGAGCAGCCTTTTGCAGCGTTACAGCATCAAAGCTGCCCTTGCTAACGAGTTAGCACAGCTTATTGCTCCCGGAGGAAAACGGCCCCTGAGCAAAGCCCGGAGCAGAGCCACATCCTTCTGCAGAACTGGCTGCTGCTTCAGTCTTCTGAAAGCAATGAGATCCTCTAACCGTTCCTGTGCCTGATGAGATGGAAACGTAGAGCTGAGCTGCTCTGGGCTGAGATCTTTATGGGAGGGCTGGGGAAAAGTGGAAAGGAAGAAGGGCAGTTTCTGTGCTAATGACTTAGACTGGTGTAGATGCACCCAAAATACGCTGTCAGGTCTCTACAGGGGGGAGATGAAGCCAGAACAAGGAAGCTGAACTAGAACAAAGGACAACCCTACACAGCACTTCGGGTGGTGGAAATAGCCGTGTGGGTAGCAGGGCACAAATCCAAACCAGGCACCACCTGAAGCGCTTTAGCCCTCTCCTCCGGTACGTGGCTGAGCCCCATCGCCTGCCACCCCGGAGCGACGGCTGCTTCTGCCCTACCTTCCCCAATAAACACGGATGCGGGTGCGTGGGAAAACACGATAAACCTCTCCCGCGCCCTGGGCTCCCTGGGTGGAGGGGCCGAGTGCTCCGTGCCAGAGCCGTGGGGTGGCGGGGCCGACCAGAGGGCTCCCCGCTCCCAGCTGGGGAGAAGGGCTGTGCCGCGCCGCAGCACTGCGGGGCCTGGGGCGTCCCCGCCTGCAGCCCCAGAGTGATGCTGTCCCGTCGGGCCTCGGCATGAGGGCTGCGTCGTGACGGCTGCATCATGACCGTGGCCTGACCTCATCCTGCCTGCTGCTGCAGGGTTTACCGATGGTTTGCAAGCAAGAGAAGGTGAACCCCAGAGCAAAGTGGTCCCTGTGGGCATGCTGGGGGTGAGCTCCATTTCTTGTTTTCTCCTTTATTTTTTTTTTTCCCCTCGACGCTTTACAGAACAGAAGGGTCCTCTGGCCCCTGTGAAGGGCCTTTGTATGTGTGGGAGTTTATCCCTTGGAAACCACTGCTTTATTTTCAGATAGTATTTCCAAACTTGAAGTTGGTTGAATCACCAGGGACCTTTAAGGAAGAATTCACTGTATTTTGGGGAGTGCATCCTTCAATCTTTCTCTTGACTGAAGCTGGTGACGCTTCTATCTGAGAAAGGCAAGGCTTTAGATAAAGGTTTCAAAGTGCTAAAAGGTTTCAAATGAGCTAAAGCTGGTTTTTGAATAGATGGTTACTTTTGTCTGCCCTATATTGTAGAACCATTCAGAGGTTCCCATTACCGAGATCTGTGCAAAAGTGCTATGAGAGATTTTTCTCCACCAAGACTTCTGCCAGAAAAGAAAAGCGGGGAGGAAACTAGAGGCAAACTCACCATTGGGTGTTAAATACCACTTGGCTTTTGGTATTGAGTCCCATTGTAAACCAAGTTAAAGGCACTACCTCACTAGTAACCAAGAAGGACATTAAAATGTATATTTATGGCCTATGCATTGCACTGTAATGATCTGCCAGGTCCACTTGAGCACTGCCTCGTGAATCTAACAGCATACGCAAATCGAAGGAGAGTTGATTTGCATGATGATTTGCATGTGGGTGTACAGTTCCATTTCTGGATGCAAATTGCTCGACACAAAGATGGATGTGATCCACGTAGCCCAAAGAGTGCCCTGGCTGCTGGGGGTAAAGGGAGCAGATGTGGCCATTTGCTGCGCTGCCCTGGAGCCCCTCGGGGCGGGGGGGCAGAGGCGGGGGGGCTCGGCTGCGACCACCCCGAGGCAGGGAACACACGGGGACGAGTAGCTCCTCTGAGACCACTGTGCAGATCCAATGCTCCCCGTGTCGCTGGTGAGCTTCTCGAGCAGCCAGCCAGCGTTTGGTCCCGGGTCAGGGATGTGGGGGGGGGCCTGGCTGCTGCAGGGCGTGCTGGAGGGGCTCCGTCGCCGTGCCCCTGGAGCAGGGCGATGCCCTGTTGCTGCACCTGCCTGAGATGTTACATACAAAATAATTGCGTTTTTAAAAAATATCTATTTGGCTATTTCCGAGTATTTTGCAGTGTGTTTTTGTCCTGATGCCAGGGACAGTTATTGCATTGCACAAGAACTAAACTTGCTCCAGAACTTTTTTCTCAGCATTTCTTAATACTGAGATTTGGGTATTTTATTAGAAGGGAAAATCGTCAAAGAAGATACGAAGAGCATGACAGAGAACAAATGATTTCTAAATAATTTTTCCTCAAGCTTGACTCTAGATCTTATCCAAGACAGTTATTACAGCTGAAACTCACTTTCCTTGTCGCCAAGATTGGAAATTTGATGCATTTTCAGTGGAACTAACTCAAACAATGGTGTCAATGGGAGGAATTAAGCTGATCTGTAATCTGGGAGGGGATCTTAATACATTTCTTCTTTTTTAAATAGGTTGCTCTAACTGGAGCAGCCTGTCTTTTGTGAAATATGTGCATCATAGCATATAATCTCTGCTGCAATATTTTTTTCGTAGAAAATGTGATGACAACATTATTCTTGAGTGATAATGTGAAGAGGGGCCAGGGATTGTTGCTTGGCTGAGCAGGGACAAATGCAGTATTTGACGGAGCACATGTGGCAGTGCCTTTGATTTGCAGCGGGACCCATTTGTTTTTTACACAATATTGACTAGGAAAGCAGCTCCCATCGATTCCTCCTTGAGGACTCTTTTGTTTTCTTCTTTTCAATAAATGGTGTTTCCTGGTAAAGCACTGGCTTTTTCTGGGATAAAATAGACCTGCCTGAGGTTGCAAATGGCAGGATGAATTAAGGTGTTTCTATCTGCAGCTAATGAAGTGGCACACAGACATAGTGCCTGCTCTGCCGGGCCAGGGGCCAGCCAAGGGTCCGGCATTGTCACCCCACATGCTGCCCCCGAGTTCCTCTGTCCTGCGGGGCCCGCGGGCTGCCCGGGGCTCCCTGACCCCCCAGTCCCAGAGCGCAGCAGCAGCAGCACCTCCTGTGCGGGTGCCGAGGGGCATTTCAAGAGGCATTCAGAAATTGAAGAACTACAAGGTGTTAGAGGTATCGGTGATCACGTAACACTTCTGTGCAGTTTTTATCATTACAAAGCCAGGACTGCAGAGCAGCTGCCTGACTGGGGTGGTGCTGTGAAGGCTCTCGGGACAGAAGCGCACCCAGGGTGTCGGAAGACACTTATCTTCCGTCAGACCAACTGACACACAAACAAGCTGTTGGATGTGTGATTAGGTGAACGGCTGGTTGGGGAAACCGAGAGATTAATTCACTGCTTGCTGGTAGTACTACCCTTAAAGCCTGCTGCACCCCTGCTGCGGGAGAATGGGGACCCCGGACCCTCCAGAGCCTCCGACCCAGCAGGGGCTGCAGCGAAGCACCCAGCGCCCAGCCGGAGCAGAGCCATGCGCTCCCGGGAAGCGTTCCTGGGAACAGGCGTGCGCTGAACTTGCTTTCAGTACAAGAGCGTCAAGGAATAAGGTCTTAATTGCATTTAAATGTGATGAGCCTGTGTGCATCGTTACTGGTTTTAAGATGCATGTTCTTGCAGGGACGCTGGAAGAATGGGATGGCTCCAAAGCCTGCTGGACAGCAGGAGAGGCAGGGCCAGCCGAGCTATCTTGTGTTTGGTTTTGTTCTTCTGCTATTTTAGTTTCTTTTGTGCCTGCCCCATTGCTATGTGCTTCCCTTTTATGATAGGATCATCCACAGTAAACAACAAAGTTGTTTATAGGTATGATGAAAGGAGCAGGAGATTTCAATTGCACACTAGAATAAATGCAGAAGAATTTGTGCCCAGGAGCGTCTCTCTTTCTGCCTTCTTCCAGTTGTTCTTGCAGTGATGCTGTTGGCTTTCTTTTGCTTCTGGCATTTGTCCCCCATCATCAAAATCATACCTCCTCATACGCAGGCAGGGAAGCTGCTCCCCAGCACCCGGAGGAGCCCTACCTCGCAAGGCAGTGATTTGCTTTCAGCTGCGACTCCCAGGCCCTTTTTGCAGGGAGGGTTGGGGCTGGTGTTGGGGGGGTGCCTGGCCTCTCCCCAGGCTCTGGTGGGACCTGCCAGCATCGGCCACTGCTGAGACGCACCCGGTACAGCCCCTGGCACGCTCCAACACAGCGTGTTTTAGCCTGGATTATTACCAAACACTTGGGGGGGAGAATAGTTCTTATCACACTGAATTAACAGCACATGTACAATAATAGAGTGAGAGTAATTTGCAAGGGGATGTGGATAATGTTGTGCCTATGAAGCACTCGTGTCTACAGCAGGGCAGGAGCTCGCAGCATCCGCAGCTGCCTTCTGTGCCCCTCAAACGCCAAAACCTGGTGTTCTCGCTGCCATTTGAAATCTTTGGCTGGGGTGGGCTGTGAATTCCCTCTGCCCATCAGATCTGCGGTAACCCCCTGGGGCTTCTTTCTGCCATTATTTCTGAGCCAATCTTTTCTCTGGAAAACCAAGATAAAAATCTCTTTTTCACCTTCTGGAACCGCTTTGGGCTTGACCCCTTGTTCAGTGTCCAAACCCACTTCCCACTCCTTCCTCTCCCTGTGCCCCGACCGTGTCTCTTTGGCTTTTCTTGTGCTGGTTCAGGTGCTGTTCAGACCCGCCGTGGTCCCGCACTCCCCCCAGCATCCCGGGACAATACCAGGTGTTTCTCTGCTGGGCAGGGAGCTGCAGCAGCTCAGCGGAGGTGCCGGAGGGCACCCGGCCAGGCTGGGCGGTGGGGAGCCGCAGCTGCCGTGGTTGCGGCTGCTCGGTGCGGCCCAGGGCACCCACTGCCCTTCCCTGTCCCCCGCGACACCCCGACCAGCGCGGCTGGATGTCAGCACCGGCGCAGTGCAGCTGTGCCTCACAACCTGCCTTCAGCAGCGTCTTCTCCTGCTGCTGACAATTCACGGGTTGTTCGTGCCTGTGCCTTGTCCCGCTGTTTGAGGCCAGGCCGGAGGGTGGGTCGATTTCCATGGCTCGTACCTCTGAACCCCGCTGCCAGGGCCCTGCGGGAGCCAGGCTTGGCTGTCGCCGAGCGACGTGCCTCGGCGGGGCCCGGCGCCGCGGGGGATGCTGGTGCCATGCACAAGGCAGAGACCCTGGCGGCATCGCAGCCGCATCTCGGGCTGCAGGGCGAACGGGCTCCTTCGTTCCCCGGTCCCACGTTTTAATGGGCTGAGGGCAGATAATTTCTTCTAATGGAAAATTGTTTATGTGCAAACCCAAAAGAAGACAAGGAGAGGGCTGGGCGGAAAACGCTGAACTGACTGGCCCTGTTCCTCAGTGGTGAAGAGAAATAACACAGCACTTATTTTTAACTTTGCAAATGCTTCTGGAAGGATTCTGCTGGTGCTGAGAGCGTGGCAGTGCCCCGACTTCGTATCTCAGCCTCACCGAGGACCTGATAGTTTAACACGAGACCGCTCCGAAGTGCTGAAATGAAACCTTGGCCTCCTCCAATCATCTTTGGGATAATTAATTATCAAGAAATGCTCAGAGGGTAATTCGCCTTTTATTTAGGTGGATCCAATAATTCAATACTTAGGTGGATCCAACAACCATTCACTGTATGTGCTTTAAAGATGCACCTAAGGCCAGTCTGTCACTTGTCATGCTCATAGTTAATGAATGAAAAAATGACATAGAAATGAAATGTAAAGGAAGTGGTGGCAGAGCTTAGAGTGATTTATGCTTTGAACCTGGACTTGAAGTGCAGCAACTGCTTTCAGTCTTGCTGACTGAATTAAATAATTCAAATTAGTAATACATTTTAATTTTTTTTTCCCTGTGTGAAGACATTAAAGTGCTTTTAGCAAATGAGGTAAAGATTTTCCATCCGTGTCTAAAACAAAAATGGAGCACTCTGCTGTGGCATGCCCAAAGCCTGCAGCCAGCTCATGGCGTTGGGCTGTGCGTGGCCATCCCCGCCACCCCGCAGCCTCTCCTGTAGCCCCGGTGCGTCTGACTGCCCTGAATGTGGCTCTGTCGGTGCTGCTGGCAGCAGCGGTCATCTGCACGCAGCCATGGGTCACGCCGTGACCGATGGCTGCGGAGCCAGTATCAAACTGGGGCGGTTGTCCGACCCTTGGGGAGAGGAGCATCCTCTCCCGGTGAGACCCAGGGCCCCGTGAGATGGTCTGGGGCCACGTGGCGGGGGGGGCTCACCCCGGGCATCCCAGTTTGGAGGGATTTTGGAGACCCTGCTACTGCCTTTGCCTCAGGCACAGCTGCGACTGTGGGTCCCTTCGGGCAGCGGTGAGCTGCCGGTCTCTGCTCCGACCTGCCTGGCGCTGCCCTGTCTTGCGTTAGTTGGCAGCTGCTCTATTGCATTGGCTTTGTTGATAAGGGTACATATTAATTGTACTCTCATCATTTCTGGTTGGACCACATCCACCTTGGGACGTTTAGTGCCCTCTATCCGTGGCACACTCAGTGTCCAGAGCTGCCCAACAGCTACGGCCTCCGAGGGACTTGCTGCTGCCAGGCAGAGCAGCGGGAGCAAACACAGCCTGAGTCACACAGCGGAGATTTTCCTGAGTGGATGCGCGCGTGTTTTGGAGACATTGCCTGCGAGCATATGTTTAATTTCCTGTGGAGAGAGGAAAGGATTTGCCAGATGAGATTGACTCTTGAAACTGGCAAAGCATTTTTTAAAAAGGAAATTCCCCTGGGTCTGCCTGGCAATAACTAGTCAACGTGGGGGAAACTGGCACCAGTTAGTGCCACTGCGGTATGTGCCGGGTTTCAGTGCATTCTGGTTTTAGTTTTAATTTTAATATTTTCCTTTGAATGTCTCCCTTCCTGCTCCAGCGCGTAACCAGAACAATATCCCCCATCTCCCTGGAGCTGCAGCCCTTCCCTTGGCTCTCCAGTGCTGATGTGCGGTGGCTGCATCTTGCGGGCGCGCTGGGGAGCCCGTCTGCACGCTGGTGCTGCCTGTGCTGCCGGCGGAGACCCCGGCTGCCTCCACCCTCCCTGCCCACCAGCTGGGCTCCAGCAGGATGCGGCAGCGTGCTGGGCCAGCTCTGCGGTGCCTGCTCGGGTGGGTTCGCTGTCCGTCCTCCCGGCTGGAGCAGTGCAGCGGGAGGTCTCTCCAGCCACGAAATCCCCCTCTCTAGGGATGTCTGCAAGGCAGGGGGTTTTGCAGAGCCAGCCCCCAGCGCGGTGTCCATGTGCCCAGGACACCTACCGGACAGGTTTCAAAGCTGGAGTGCATCTGCTGGAGCCCTTGCAGCCAGGTCTGAGCTTGCCTGCTCCAGTGGGGAAGTTGTATTGTATCCTGTGCCTAAGCTGGTTGCTGTAGCAGAGGGAAAAATAAGAGTTTTTCCCCACCTTTTGTTAACTTCCCCCCCCCGCCTTAATATACACCTACAGGCTCACTCTCTATGGAAACATTGGAAACTAGATTTTAGCAGGCTTTAGGGATTGCAGCATTATCTATCTTCTGTAAATACTGCAGAGCTGTGTGGAGTTGGAAACCTTTTTATGATTGCAGCTCCACTGAAAAACAGCGCTGCGTTCCTGGTGCGCTTCAGGATCACTTCGCTTGTCGGGCGGGTGGAAGGCAACAGCTGTCGAAGTGCTTTGGTTTAAGTGTTTCATGAGAGCAAAGTGCAGGAAATGGAATTTACTGAATTTTAAATACATCTCGTGCATCGAGATCAGAGTAAGTGTTGCAGGTAAACCAGTATTGCTCTATACCATAGAGACACTTCATCCCTCCCCAGTAATCTTTAAGAGATTTACACCCGGAGTACTTGATGCTATAAAATCAATGGAGGTTTGTGTCTCACAAATGAAGCTCTAGCACTGGAGCAAAACTTATCCAGCCCTTTAAATCTAATCATGCCCATTGTAGCATCCAAAGGCCAGACACCCTCTTGACAGCTCCTAATTCCACCCCGAGTGGCCATCAGTATGAATAAGACACGTCTCTGTGGACGTGCAAATGTGCTTGGTCCTATTTAACAAAGATAAATATCTTAATTAAGATAACCAACTGCCTCGGGGATTTTGAAAATTAGATGAGCATGAGCTCCACAGCAAGAGCTTGGCGCAGATGCTTTGGCTGCTCTGCCAGAAAGCTTGAGCAGACTCTGATGACCGGGGCGGGATGCAGTTCTGCAGCTCTTGCAAGGGCCTCGTGCTACCGGAGGTGCTCCCCGCGGTGAAGGGGTATGGCTGGTGCTGGCCACAAGCCCAAGCCTTCACAGACTGGCTCAAAGCAAATGTGCTCATTTCCCACCCTGATCTGTCTCAGCCAGCAAGCAATAAATGTTCTCGACAGAGCAGCTTTAAACGTCCTCTTACGTGCTGCTGGTGAAGACTGACGAAACTCGTGATGAATTTCTGTCTTCAAACTGTCGTCGCATCCATTTTTTCATCCCCTTCATAAAAGCCTTTTAAAAAATTATATTTTTAATAATGACTAGGCAAGTGCTGAAGCCTGCCGGAGCCCTGGCATGGAGCTGGGGAAGCGCTGGCCTCGTGAGGGGCTGTGGCAGCGGCATCGCTGCTGCTGAGCAGCTCAAAGGCAGGAACCAAACACCGGAGACCGAGAGCACCTCCGGGGTGGGCCAGTGGCTAAGCCTGCGCAGAGCCCGGCCCGGGAGAGCCGCACCGCTGCGGGGCGGGAGGGAAACACCAATAAAAGAAAACGGCTGCAGAGCCAATGCTAATGGGATTATTAATGTCCTTTGGTTCATTACTTGGCTTTCGGGTGCTCCATGGGGCTTGCAAAGAAGAGTGCGTTGGGCTCTTGGGACAGCAGCAGCCCGTCCCAGCGGGAGACTTTGTGTCTCAACGTTTCTCCAAAGTGTTTTTGCACGGGAGGTGTGAGCTGGCTTTGGGCTGTGAGCTAAGGAGGTGTGCTTGCCGGCAGTGCCAGGGCTGCTACGGGAACCGCGGGCAAAGCCCTCCAGCCTGTGCCTCCCAGAGAGGTGACAGTGGGTGATGGGCATGGACTTTCTGGAGGCTCCCTGATGCTGGAGGAGCTGAAGGAAGGAGAAGGAAAGGGGTTGTGGGCTGTTGGTCAGCAGGCGTGTTTCGGCACACGCTGCATCGGGACCGAGGAACAGCGAGTGGGGTCGGGATGCAGTGTTAAAAGCCAGGGACTGTGCTGCAAGAGAGAAATAGCGGCAGGGACACAGAAGCGGGGGGGGCTGTGTCACGCTGGAGTGACAGAATGGAAAGGCACGCACGGATGTGTTTGTGTCTGCTGGGGCGTGAGCACAAGCCCAGCTGGCAGCGGCTGCTGGGGCACGGAGCCCCAGCCTCGGCTTGGCTGTGCTGGGGTGGTCCTGCGCGGTCAGGAGAGAGACACCGATGTGTGCCGAGGTGGAAGTTGCCTCCTTTTTGCTCTCCTCACCACTTTGAAATGTGAACGTGTTTTGTGCAATGTAGCTGGTGCACAGTTGCAGGGAGCCCTGGCGGGGTGCCGTGTACCTCTGAAAATGTCCCTCACCTCCTGAGCCCGAACCAGGGCAGGCATCGGCTCGTCTGCAAAGCGTGCTCCGTCGGGGAGAGCTGGAGCCTCTGGTTCCCGGAGCCAAGTGTGCTCAGTCACTGAAACACGGGCTTGTGTTCCTTGGCTGTGGTTTAGAAAGCTCTGCACCTTCCCTCTATAGCAGCTCGCTGTGCTAGTCAGCAAAAGAAATTGAACTATTCCTTGCAGGAGCAGAGCCCCAGCTTAGCAGCTTCCCCTGCAGTCCTGAGACCTCCTGACTGCCCCACCCCTGAAATGACCGAGGATGAAGGGGCTCTCAAGAAGCCTCCAGAGTGGGATGCAGCCTTTTTTTTAAAAGAAAGAAAAAAAGAAGTCTTACATAAGTCAAAACATCTGCTAGTGCATGACTAATGCCTTCCCTTCTCTCTCCTCCCCTGGTGTGGTAACAGAAGTTCAAGGGGATTATATAAATGATTGTTTCCTGTAAAAAGTTATACATTGTTTGTAGGTCTTTTGGGACAAACCTCGCATTCAGCAGTCCATTACCTTGCGGTGTTTACTAATACTTTGGATCCAGCTGAGGAACGCGTTCTGCTGCCCCGCTGCATTTCTGAAATGAGCCGATAACAAAAAAAGTCCAAACCTATTGTTCCCGGCCTGGCTGGTGCGAGGGTGGCTTTATTCCTGCCAAACTCAACTTAACTGGGACAATTGTCTATGTTTTAAAGCTGAGATTATTGATGAATAGCGTTGACAGCTGAATTAGCTGGACTCCCACCAGCGACTAAGGGTGCTGGGGCGTGCGCGGCGCTGCGCCCGTCGGCGTTCCTGGTGCGGCAGCCTCCGGCGGCGCTGGCCGTGCCCTCCCAGGCCACCCTGCCTGACGGCGGAGGTGTCGGAGCCTTCCCCAGGGAAGTGCTGGCTGGCAGCAAGTGCAATGACAGAACTGAGGATTTGCACTTCTTGGTTCAAGGATGTGCATTGGCGAGCTCCTGGAAAATGATGTTATGGTTGGTTTGTCTTACGAAAAGTGCAAGGAAATGTTTTAAAGAGCTGACAGCTAAACTGGCCGCGAGACATTATTTCATTCAAGCTGTACTCTCCCATTCTGGCAGTGCCTCTCTGCAATATTGTTCTAACTTCTTCTCTCACTTGTTTGCCTCTTGCTGGTTTAAACCTTTGATGGGTCCGGCTGGCCTGCGCACCGGCAGGGCAGGAGCCGGGAGGGGATGAGGGGCTCCCTGCCTGTCTTTTGCTGCTGGTGTCCCCAGTACCACCCAGTGGGGAACTGGGCTCAATCACTTTTGTGCTGAATTTTTAATGATATGTCTTGCTTGAGTTTTGTTCTCATTTTCCTGCATGGATCTCTCAATTCTGGACATTTTGGGTCTGTGTCTTTCTTTAGACTCGTGTGAGTTCACGTGTCTGCGGCAGAAAGGCTGGGGGTGCCAGCAGGGATTCCTCAGCCTGAGGTTTCAGGGTCTTTTCTGAAAACGAGCTTCTTGGCACAAAAAGCTGAAGCGATAGGAGTGTGTATGAACTGACCACTGAGCTTCTTTCAGAGACGGTGACTCCACAATCTGCGTTCAGCTGAGTGAGGGATCTGACAGTACATTCAGGCCAGACCTTTCTGTCTGGCCCCAGCACGAGGCACACCAGCACGGCTGCTCCCCGCGCTGCCGGCCACGGTGCCAGCCGGGAGGAGCAGCGCTGCCGGGTCCGGCGCAGACGAGCGCTCCTGGCAGAAGGAGCCGGTGCCTGCGCGCCCGGAGCTCCGGCTGTTCTGGGGGCTGGGGCTGCCCCTGCGGCCGGGCACCGGCAGGGCTGGGGAAATGGGGTTGGTTGTTTCTTGCAGCCGATGCCTTTCCCCTGAGCACTTCTCTTCCCTCGGCCGTGGCTGAAGCAGCTGAACGGACGCACTGTGTCTCTCTGATTTCCAAATATTGCACTGCCGCAGGACGTGCTCCCGGTTTCTGCTTTTCTGTGATCTGGGAGGTAAACTGCTGCTAGCATTACTAATGGACTTCTACTTTTAGCCTGAGTGCTGCAGGCTTCTGTACCACGGTAGGAATCGTGGAGTCAATTAAGTAATTACCTGGTGTTTCAGTTGTCAACATATGAGGCTTTTTGATTTTTACCATTGGCGTCAAACCCTACATGCGTCTTACCCCAGACTCATCAGTGATAATTTGTCCAAACCGCTCTGCCCCGCGGGTTCGGGGTGGATGTGAGAGGCGATGCGAGGGAGCCGGGGCACCCTCCTGTCCTTCGGAGCTCGCCCTCCCCCGTAGCTGGGCTCGAGAGGTGGCATGGGGCAGCATGTCGGCCACTGCCGGCTGATGGCACCCAGCCGGCCCCTGCCCTGGCACTTTCTGACCGGTGCCCAGTGAGACCCGGCGCAGCCGGGGCCGTGCTCGCTGCTGGTGCGGAGCGTGATCCCTCGGACAGCAGAGCTGTGTGGTTGTGATGGCTGGGAGAATTTAATATTTCAGTCAACTTCTGGACTCTTCAGAAGAATGGGCTTTAAATCCTGAGCATTTCATCACCGTAACAGGCCGCAGCTCATCACAGCGCAGCTCTGATGGAGTCGCCCAGCACTGCTCGCATGCACGCGAGGTGCGAGTCCCGAGGCTGCCGATGCTTTGGCACGTTCCTGACAGGACACATACCTCACTGCAGAACCAAGCCGTGGGCATCTTCATGCTGTGTTGGCCAGGAGGAGGGAGAAGACCAGAAGCAGATGTCACGGCGGATTCTGGCTGTCTATCGCTGCGTGTGCCCTCTCTGCCATGCAGAGTAGCACAGGCGGATTCACGGTGCCCTGGAAAGGCAACGCAAAGCATTGTCTGCACAGGGCAGGAATTTGTGGGAAAGCTTCAGAAATCCAGGTGGTAGATTATGCTTTGGAAGTATTAATCGGAGTACATCTTCTAACAAGCTATGAAGTAGTTTGTATCTCTAGCTGAAAGCCCTGTGGCGTTTCACTGTGCACAGGACCTGCCTCTCTGCTGCCGGAGCATCCGCATCCCAGCCGGCATCGCAGAGTCCTGAGCACAAACCCTGCAGGGATCCAACTCGCTTTGCTGCAGCTTTTACTATCAAAACATTGTGATGTATTTAAGGTTCTCCAAAGGGAAGCGTATCCCTGCTGTAGGAACAAAAATGTTTTAATGGTTTTGTTTTTTCTCCATAGAAAAAAGTCAATCTCCCGAGCCTCCCCAGTGTTGGCAGAAGCTGTCATCTCGATACCCAGCCGATGTGCTGGCTTGTTGACTTGATCCCGGCTAAGGAACCGACCCGGTCCTGGTGAGGAGGCTCCATCCACCAGCGTGCCAGGACCACCCCCCACCCCCAGCAGACAGTTTTTGGGATGGTTTTTGTGCAGGCCTCCCCGTTCCTCCTTGACTCGTCCACAAACAGCCTGACCTCCCGATGAACAGAGCCGGCAGGTGAGCGGTCGCAGCTCTTCTGGGGAGGTTTCCACTGAACCTCTCCGCAGCAGGTGATGCAGGGTGAAGCGGTAGCCGTGGCTTCCTACAGAAACAGGGGGCACTCGCTGCTGTTTGCAGACTGGTGCTAAAGTAGGAAGATTAATTGTGAGCATGAAAAATGCTGGGGAGCGGCTCCAAACCAACGGAGAACATTGAAGAAAGTTACTTATTTTGGAAAAAAAAAAAGGAAAAAAAAGAAAAAGGATGATAACAAAAATACTTCACAGATCAAAAGCTTCTTTCAGTAATTTTATACACGCGTGCACACACACACACACGCACACACACACACACACACACACACACAGAGGTGTTCAACTGATCACCCCACAGCAAACGAGCAGGGTCTGTCTTGTGCCAGAGACCACGCTCCCGGGTTTATTCAGGGAAAAGCGGGATGAACGTCTGTCTGCCAGGAAGGTCCAGTCTTCAGCTCGGTTAAATCATTTAGTGAAATATTTACTGACTGCCTTTAAAGTCCTGGATCTGTCTGTGACAAATGGCCAGTTTCTGCTGTGGGTCGTGCTCGCTCTTCACGGCACTGAGCCGGTCCCGGCAGCGTGCGTCCCCGGGCAGCGTTGGGCCCTGGGCTGGGGTGGCTCTGGCAGCCCCGCAGCAGCTGACTTTGCTCTGCAGCTCCCTCCGCAGCGAACCCCTGCAGCTGAGACCGGCCCCCCCGGGGAACGGGGCGATCAGCGCTGCAAAACCATGGAGGGTTTGCGCCTGTTGTAACTTACCGTACGGCAAGGGCCGGTGGGGGTTCCTCAGCTGAGGAATAACTTATTCTGCACGTAAAAGCTCATTCTGTACAAATAATGAAATGCCTTCAGCAGCTTGGGGATGTCCCCAGGGGGGGCTCTCCCCCACACCCCATGGGGTGCTCAGCCAAGCGTGGGACAGCATCGCATGCGGTGACAATGTGCTCGTCCCCAAATGTGCCCGTGTTTGATCTGATTCATGGGAAATCAGTGGAGTCTGAGTCCTGCCATGGAGCATTTTACCTTCTCCATGGTCTGACCTTCCTCTCAGGCGTGCTGAACTGAACGGAGAGCTGCTCAGCGAAGCGGGGGGTAAGCTGGCTCTTGCCGATAACTGGGTTTTATGTCAGTGACTGACTGTAGTTGAAGTGTAGGGGCTATTTATTGCAATATTCTTTACTTTTTTTCATCTTGCTGAAGAGAAAAATTATCCACAGAGCACCTAGCTACCTCCTTTGGCTGCAGCTGGTGCTGGCTCCCTGCAGGGAAGCGGTTCCCTCTGCCTGCCAGCGTTATAAAACCAGTATCACGAGGTTGGTTTGTATTTCCTAGGAGAGGAGCAGCCGGTGAACGCTGCCTGCTCCGCACACTGGAGTCGTTGAACGTGAGACACGACTTTGTGAAGGCTCAGTGGAGCTGGGGGGGGTTAATTACGACCCTGGGTACACCTCTATATTTTGGGAAGCAAACATCACTCACCCGTCCTGGACCCTGCCCAGAGGCGTGGTGTGAGCCCACCCGTGGGTGCTGGATGTACTCTGGTAGCTGACGGTGCAAAACCGTTCTCTGGTAGTTTTAGTCAATTGTAGTGCATTACACTGCAGCGTCAGTAGCTGCACGGGGAACAAATCAAAGCTCGAGTATCTGAAGCGCTGCAGGCTCGCCACGTTTCCATTCCGCTGCTGCGATGGCCTCCAGCAGCCGGGCGGCACTTGCCAGCCCCGGCGTGTGCCGGGCTGTCGGAGGGCGGAGGCGGTGGGGCGCGGGCGGGGGGCTCTGCCGGTGAAGGGGGCAGGGGCTGCAGCCCTGCCCGGGGAACCGCCAGGGGTTTCTGTCTCTTTTGCGAGCTTGCAGAAGGATCACATCATTCGGGGCCACCAAATCGTTGTGCCGCTTCAGTTAATTATTGTGATAAAATAAAAATAATTTCTCTTGCACATATTCCTTTAAACTTGTCTGTGTTAAATGTATTTAGTGAAATTAATGAGGATAAAAGGAAAAACATAACTTTTGAATCTTGAAATTTGTTTTTTTGGAAACACTTAGATTTTATTTGACTTGAAACTTTTTCGTGTCATGTTTTCTTAGAGCTTTGCATGAATTCCCCTGATTTCAACCAGAGTGTTTGTATTGAAAATTTGTCACACTCATTTTTTTTCAGTGAGGAATGACACCTGCCTTTTTTTTTTTTTGACAATTTGGTCCAAATATTATTTTCCATTGTCTGTCTCCAGCTGTCTGTTCCATGTCCTTGAATATTGATCTTTGGGGATACTGATCATCAGAACATGACAGTATTTCTGTGGTTTAACGTAAAGCTTCTCTTTTGCAAAGCAACTTCATAGGAAAAAGTTTGGACCATGGAGGACTGAGAACTAATATTGCTCTGTTAAATTAAGATAGGTCTGATTGGTTTTACCTTTACAACATCCCTGTGGTGCAGTCAAGTATTGTCATCCTCCTTACAGACAGAGGTTGGCATCTCGGCGAGATGACGTCCTTCGAACAGTTACAGAAGATGTAGCAGAGCTGGGGACAGAAAGTATTCTCTTGCAGATCCCAGGTGAGTGCCCTAGAAAGCTTTTCTCCTTTGGAAGTAGATGCTTAAGGCTTACATTCATCCATCAGCTTCTCTTTATAGTTTATTTCTGCTCTACATATTTCTGCGAATATGATGTTTTGATCTTTTTTTTAAGTCTCCTTTACGTTCTGGGATTATTTCCAAGTTGCTGTCTAATCAGATCTTTAAATTGTTTTTATTATATTAGCTGACAAATACAGACAAGCATGAAGGTTTGAGTTTTTTTAGAGTTTTAGTTTTTATAATTGTTTAGTGAAAGCTATAGAGTAATCTCCAAATTGTCTGAAGAATGAAATAAATGTTATTTTATGGGAATAACATTTAAAGGGGGATTAGAAGATTGAAGACAATTGAGAAAATGTTTTCAAATTACAACATACAGTCTCTGCACAAAGCACTATCAAATTTAGAGTTAGTTCATACAGCTTCGCTTACCTTCAATAACATTTTTCTTCCAAAAAAAAGAGAAAGCGAAGGCTTTGCAGCCGTTAGTGAGCGGCGGGCAGTGGCGGAGGGGAAGGGCAGCAGCTCAGAGCAGGGCAGCGGCCAGCTCCCGGTTGCTGCCGGTGCCTGTTTGCAGTGCAGGTGCCGGGGCTGGGGGCAGCTGGCGACAGCTGCTGAGCGTCTCCAGCCAGGATCTGCGCCCATGGCTTCGCCGGTGCCCGTGCTGGGGAACCAGAAGCGATTTCAGGGAGGGCGATGGCTTTTGTGCTGTGGCTGTGGGAAAAGCATGCTGCGTTCGGTTTGCACGGCTGCAAGATGGGACCCTGGAGAAATAAGTCCTTTCTGCTTAGTCCCATGTATTGTAAATGAATAAATGACATACTGTCCTGCTCCTGTTTTCTGTATTTCTTATCAGAATGGGCTCTTGAGATGCATCTCTGCAAGCTGACTCATGCTGGAACTTATTAAAACATCTCCTTTTGACTTCCATGCCTATGAAAACCAGAAGGCAAACAAATGGCTTGCGGGCAGCAGAGCAGAAATGATCAGCCTATACACAGGCAGTGTAATTCTCAGAGCCTTCCCCTGTCAGAGAAGGGGCCACGGGATGTATCCCACCATCCAGCAGCGTAAATCCATCTGTATGGAAGGGCCTCCATCTTCCCCCACCTCCTCAATGCTAACTTCAGCTAGTCTCTTTCCATTTGTCTTCAGCGGCTGCTGCCTGCCATCCCTCTGCCTTTATCCTATTAGACGTTTGCCAGAGAACTGTGATTTACTCCAAATTAAATTTTAGTAGTAAAAAGAATAGAGTCACTCTAATTGCTTTTTCCTTTGAAAGCGGGAGAGTGAGCAATATTGTTTACCAGGCTCCAGTTAATTTGGCTTTTAGCCTGTTTTGCATTTATTCACCTGCATTTCTTAACTATGTTGTTAACAATAGGTATGGATAGTGGAAGAAGTCATAAGTCTCGCTGCATACTATTAAGCTGAGGAAAACCCTGTGAACCGGCAGCATTGGCTGGGACGATCTGAAGCGTTGCCTGACTCGACACAACCCCCCGCACACCAGGTCCCCCACCGCGCCGCTTCCATGCACCCTTAGCACGTGCTGGTCTTTGTGTGAGTGCTGTTGCTGAGCCAAGGGGCTTAAATCACAGTGCTGTAGCCTGGGCTGAAAACCCTCCTGTCGGGAGTGGGGACGGGAAAGAGACTTTCAGCATTTTCTGGAACAGCTTAAAGAGATGAGGTTTCCATAAAATCGGTCAAATCCACCATTTCTTCCTCGCAGTTATATGGAAAAAGAAAACATCAGTAAGCATTGCTAAGGAGGAGGAACCTGATTTCCCTTTTTTTTTTGTCTTAGTATCTCACTTCTCCAGAAGAGACTTTCAGTACGATAACAAAGTGTTTTATAGCAAAGAATGTTTTCTGACTACTACCAGTGAGCTGATGTATGGAAAAAGAAGTGCCAGTAGTGAGGCTGAATAGCGACAATAAATTATGCAATCTAGAAAACATGTCAGCCACTGAGCGTGCGGGATGTCTGACGCATGGAAAATCTCATTACTGAGCCGGGGAGAGCAGCCAGGTGCCGTTTTATTCAAAATACAAATGTGCAAATTAGCCATGATGAAAGGCCAAGCTGTCAGAAACACGAGCTGTTTACGTGTCATTGCAAATGTGAAGGTAGAGCCCATTTCATCATAAAAGGTGTCACATGCCAGGGATTTGTACTTGAAGACGGTCTTGCTTTCCCAATGGGAAACTCAGGCTTGTGTCTGTGACATCCGAGAGTGCGGGGCTTGGGTCTGAACCCCTCTGAGCGCAGTCAGCCCTCTGCAGAGCCGGGCTGGGGGGAGCCACGGGGGCCAACAGCAACACAAATGGTTTTGCTGCAAAAGATGATGCAGAAATGTTCCATACTGTGATGGTAATTCCTCTCCTCTGATGCTGGGGCTAACGGACTGTGGGAACCCACCTGTTTTGTCCTCATTTCTGTGGACTCTGGCATCTGCAGTGACCCTGGTATATTTAGAACCAGTTTCAAGTACTTACTGAAGAAATGTTAGAAAAAAACCCACATGTGGGTTTTCTGGGCGTGGTTCTTTTTAGCAAATAAGAACTTCACACAGAAACAGTTTTTATCCGCCCCAAGTTTGTTGTGAATTAATTTCAAATGACCCAGACAGCATTGGTTGGGAAAAAAATTATGAAATGGTCTGTGGGGATGATCTCAGCTGATGCAGTGTTTGAGGCTTCGCACGGGGTGCTCGGCTCCCTGCCCTGCCCTAGGGCTCCCGGGTCCTCCTCCCTCTCCTCCTCCTCCTCCTCTTCTTCCTCCTCCTTCCCTTCCCCGTGCCGTGCCTCGGGGCACCCACTGCTCCAAGGCGCTTCTCGGGCAGCAGAGCCTTCACCCACCCAGCATGTGCCCAGTGGGTTTGTCCACAGCAAAGCAACCCTCCCCAACCCTTTTTCTACTCCTGCTTTAAGACAGATTTGTGCCTCTCGCTCCTTTTTGTGCGTGTGGTTGTCTGGCAGTTGACCAGAGAAGAGCTTTGCGAATCCCAGTCGTCGCCACTCTTCCCGTTCATTCCAAGCCATTAAATGCTTGTACACCACTTTTAAGCCATCGCTCTATTTCTCCCCAGAATCAGCTGAATTTCAGAGCGGGGAGGAGGATGACTCCTGTATGAAGTTTTCATATGCAGTTAAATTCAGCAAGGAAGCCTCTCTATAAATGCAAATGCTATCCAGTGGTAACGCAGGAGTTACGTGCCGTTGGATCTGCTCTACAGGAAGGAGCTGAAGGGTTTCTTGGAGGCTGGCGCAGTTGTCTGTCATGGAGCAACCACAGGAATAGCTTTTCCTTTTAGTGAGAAGCTCTGAGCGATATGGAGGAAACTAGTTTAAGTAAAAAATGCGAATTTTCTTACCCCATATTTGTGTGGAGAAGGAAACACAGTTTAGCAGGTGCAAATTTATGGTGAAATTATTTAACAAACAAGAAAACTTGGGCACGACCTCGGTGACCATCTGCCACACTGAACTTCCACTGATTTACGCTTCCAATAGATTTTTAATTAATACCATTATCTTCTTTCTTTTTGCTTCAGTAATTATAAGCAGAGCATCAGCTGGCAGTGAGTATTGCAGAGTGCCACGACTGCGGGAGGAGCCGCACAGCCCAGCAAGTACAGCTCTGGGGTGGGGAACAAATGTGCAGTTTTGGGTTTAAGGATGAGAAAAGTAATAATGCAGAAAGAAATAATGCAGAAAGGGAATAATGAGAAAGAAATAATGCAAGCGCTAGCTGTGCTTAATGGCTGGCAACGATGGCGACAAGCTCTTTTTGCCTGTTAAATGATTTCTGGTGTCCCAGACAACATGGGACTGGAGGAGAAAACAGATGATTCTGGGACTGTATTGGAATTTGTACTGGGAGACTTCATTTAAAAGGATCTGGCTAGGGTTTTGATGGGAAAAGTGGTGACAAAGGCTCTTGCTCATCCAGTTGCCCAGAAGATGCAAAAATAAGCAGGGAATGAGTGCCTGTTTAGGGCACCATTAAAAAGTTTACAGTCTCTTTGCCAAAGCCTCCGAGGGACGACGCAATTCCCTTCACTTGTGCCTCTGACAGACTGGTGTCAAGCAGAGAAACTGGGATGGGAATCCGGTCTCGAGGAGCAGCTTCCAAGGAAAAGGAAATTTTGACCACAGCCGTGTGAAAGCTGGATGCCTGCAGCTTTTGTCGTGGTTTAGCTTCAGTTGGCAACTCAGCCCCACCGAGCCGCTCGCTCGCCCTCCCCCCCCCCGTGGGATGGGGGAGAGAATTGGAAGGGCAAAAGTAAGAAAACTCATGGGTTGAGATAAGAACAGTTAATAATTGGGAAAAATTTAAAAAAAAAAAAAGTAATGAAAAGGAAAACAACAAAAGAGAGAGCGAGAGAGGAACAAAACCCAGGGAAAAAACCCCAAGTGATCACCACCCGCTGACCGATGCCCAGCCCGTCCGCGAGCAGCGACCGCTGCCCCCGGCCAACTCCCCCAGTTTCTATACTGAGCATGGCACCATATGGTATGGAACAGCCCTTGGGCCAGTTTGGCTGTGCCGCCTCCCAGCTTCTTGTGCACCTGGCAGAGCATGGGGAGCTGAAAGGTCCTTGATCAATGTAAACACCACTTAGCAACAACTGAAACATCAGTGTGTTATCACATTATTCTCATACTAAACCCAAAACACAGCACTATACCAGCTACTAGAAAGAAAATGAACTCTATCCCAGCCAAAACCAGGACAGTGCCGCAAGGGACGGCACCCGTGGGGAGCACTGCGGGTGCTTGCTGCCACGTCCCGTCTCGCACGTGGCTTTCTGTGCACCAGGAAAGGGCACCGAAGGCGCCGTGTCGGGACGTGCAACAGGAGGTGCAGCAGGGAGCTCCCAGCCCCTCTGCTCATCCGCATGGCAGGATCGCCATTTCTAAATTACCTGCTGTAGCTGCATATACAGCAGCTGCTTTAAAGACTACTTAAAAATCAATTTTGTTTCTTTCATCTTCTCTGTTCATAACGCTTCCTGAGGCTCAGAAATATAAACTTCCTACAATGTCTCTTTTCTGTTTTTATTTAATCCTTTTTCTCTCAGGAAAGACCCGGCGATCCCGGGTTGAGGGGTGCCCTGTCGAACGGCTGGCTGGGCATGGGTGCCCTTGCAAGAGCAGAGCAGAAATACCAGGGTCACCCACGACTCTCGGTTAATAAATTTATCAATTTATTGTATTGTTATATAATATAACAATTTATGTAACATTTTTTATATGTAGGAAGAGTTTTTTCCTACAGTTGGAGAGCAGCACACAAAAACCAGGGGACAGCGACGTCAATTATAGCACTTCACAATTAGGTCATATGTTAGTATATGAATATATTTCCTGCTGCTTGTTAATTCATAGATAATTAATTAGCAGACATCTGATTAAACTGCAAATTAAAGAACGGCAAATATCACACCAGTTCACGTATCTTGATTTTTGCAGATAAAGCTGAATGAAAATTTTCAGTGAAATTTTTGGTGAGGAAGCGAGTATTAAACATCTTTTATGCTTTGTAGGAAAGGGGGTCACTCTCATTGGACACTGAATTCGAAAAACACTTTATTTTGAATTTATCAAAATGAAATGTACTCATTTTTTGTTGCGAGAGTAATTCCTTGCAAGACTGACTTACAGGAAGGGAAAGAGGCAAACCAGAAGCAGCAGTAGTAGAAGTGCTTTAAATTATTGTGGCAACGTCTGGTTAATCTGAACCAACCCTCTTTAAAAATTGTGGATTTCCCCCCCAGTTGTACATTTCAGTCCCATTGAATTTGGGTCTGGAAACAGTCTGGCAATCTCAGCTCTACCCTGGGTACGAAAAGAATTTTCTTTGCAGGCTGAGTTATTGATAGCTATTTATCAGCATCCAGAAAGCAGGCTCGCTTCTGCACTGCAAGTACCACAAAGTGGCTGGAGCTGGTTTTTCTGCAGGTGCTCTGGTTATAAATTGGTCTTTCTTTCCCTGTTTACTTTCACTGCTAATAAATAAATCCAGGCATAAAGAGGCTAAGTTGACCGGGAGCCAAAATTGCCTGTTCATAGTTCTCTTGTTCCAGCTATTCTACAACCCGTTTATTTGATGAGCAGCAGTTAACCCAGTAAAATGAAGAGAGAAACGCATTGTAGGTGACACATACAGCAGCATGAGGAGCAGCAAGAGTCTCTGCTGAGGCACAGTTAGCAAAGCCGTGATTCAGGGACATATCTCTTCAGCGGCTGCTGGAGACTCATCAGCATCTCGGCGAGACGATGCTGAAGGCGCTGGGGACCGCTGGTGTTCCCTAACGAGCAGGCTGGCTGGGCCAAACTGCTCCTGCTGGAGCGTGGGCTGGCCGGGGGGCGGGACGGATTCCTGCCCTCGGGGAGCTCCAGGCAGAAACTCCATAATCAGCCATAGGGCTTGATGGCAAAAATTGTGTTCCTAATTAAACCAAAGCTAGAAAGTGCTTGAGGGGGGCAGAGCCCAGTGAAAAGATATTCGCCCCCTCTTGCACTTCTTAGTAATTGACGGTGGGAAAATAAACAAAGGTATTGCGGAGCAGCAGCAGGTCTGGGGAACGATGTATTACTCAAAGCGGCCTTGCTGTCAACTCCTTCCTACGGTTTGACTCCTTTGACTGCCGCCCTATGTTCTTCAGACTGCCTTCAGGGAATGGGAAATATAAGCCAGAAAAGCTAGAGCAGCTTGTAAAAGATTTATGCAGAGTACTTTGCAGATCTGGGAGGACCTCTTGACTTTCAGTCCTCGCTTGTAGTGTCAGGTGCGTGGCTGCCGTTATTTCATCCATTTGGAGGTTTGCTAGATCAAGTTGGCTGGGCGATGAGCAGGGCTGGAGCTAGAGAGAATGCTGCCCTGGAAGAGTACAAGATAAATCTTGTAGAAACCGAAAAAGTTGATCAATTTGCTATATTACATTCCCAAAACAAGAGGTTTACTGTTAAGACAAAGATCTCTTGCTAAGGATGAAGAGATTTCTGACTTATGTGGGGAAATGGCAAAACAACCATTTTCCCCACTGCCGTAGCAAAGCAAGCTGTTCAGAGTTGCTGTGGTTAAACAGTCCAGAAGGATACGGCACAGAGCGCTGCCTTTTACGATTGTTGTTGAAACAACTCTTTTGGGGAACTTAACCTTTCCTTAATTCCACAAACACCTACTGAGCAGAAGAGATTGGGGACAGAGGTTTGTTTAGATTTCATTTAAAGGCTTTTCCTTTAAAAGTAATGTATTTTACTTCATGTATCTTTTGAAGTTTTTTAATTGCGTTAGAAGGTGGACTGCTTTGCCCATTGGACGCCGAAGGAAACCAGGACATGGACACACAACTCACGACCCTCAGCAAGTCAGTGAAATTAAAAGCAGCCTCATCCCGAGCCCCCTCTCCAGTTCCCTATCCCAGGAGCAATGCAGTCTTGCTCCCAGAACGGTGGCTCAGGGATGGTCTCCGTGCTGAGCATGTCCTGGCTGCATCGCTGAAGCGTGGGGTGCCGTGACCCTTCAGTAATGTCGGCTCATGAAAAAGGAGGTGGTGGGAAGGCAAGAGCCCACCCGAGGCTCTTCAGTCCTGGTGGAGGGACCCACCTTACCCCTCTCTGCGTGCTAATCGAGTGCATTATCCCAATTGTTCTTTCTTCCTAGATAAGCTCTTTTTAAGCAGGCACTGGCGATGCACCTGCATCCCTGGGTGTGAGCTCTGCAGCCCTTTGGCTTCTCCCTTCAGGTCCATACAGAATTACACAAAGCCCGTCCTGGCTACAGCCGGCACCTTCTGTGGAGCAGAAATCCCAGCTCCTGCTGAGGGCAAGTGCAGGAAATAAGATTCCCTCCCCCTCTGGGATATTCACCCAATACAGCATTTTAGGCATTGTCTTGTCTTCCTCCAGAGCATCTTATTTTGGCTACCGTAAGACTGAGCTAGATGAAATGCTGCTCTGCTCTGACACAATACTTGCCATATTTCCAAGGCAGAGGGGATGTTCTTGTGGTTGCTGTAAGTATTTAAAACATCGCTGCATGGTAGAGATTGATTTCCATGGGTCCTACCTTAGGGATTTATGGCATCTCCAGTAAATCTGACCCCTGGGCACAGTTCTCCCCTCCCTGTCACAGCATAACGCACCACTGCATTAGTTGCCTGCCCCTGCCCGGTGCTGCTGTCGGCGTCAGCGCGGGGACGCCCGCCCCTGGCCGGGGAGCACCCCAGGCACTGGAGATGGAGCAGGGGGAGCTCTGCTACCCCAGCACCCCAACGGCTGAGAACTGCGCAATGTCCAGGAACAGGGGAAGGCGTCAACGAAATGATAAATACAGCAGCAGAATAAACCGACCATAATCTTCAGCAAAAGAAAAAAGTCCCAGTGATGAGCATTTTGGTGGCAAATCGGCAGATGTATGGCACAAGAGGCTAGGAACAATTTGTATCCAAACTCTGCTCCCAAGCCCTTCAGCTGAAAAAGGCTAAATCTGTGCAGGAGAGCTGAAATACCACCTGAGAAACACTTCAATTAGGTCATTGACATTTTTGCCTTCATATTTCACCTATTTTACCCATTTTTCCTCTGCATGGGAATGCAAAATGTTGTTTCCTATTTGTTACCTACTCTCTGTTACCTTATTTGCAGCTCTCGCTGGGGGTCAATACAGAGCACTGAATGTTGTGCACACCCTGAGACACGGAATAACCGCACAGGAAATCACTAAAAGAAATTTAGCACTGGAAAGTAAAGTAATCCCATGCTGAGAAACAGAGGGTCTCAGCGCTGCCTTTCCTGGTGCTTGGATGCTAATTATGGGCTCTTTTTGCTGGTACTATTTCTCAAAAGCATGCAGCATCCTTGCGTTTTTATAAGTAGCTGAATTAATTTTGTTCAGCTTTTTTTTTTGGGGGGTGGGAAGGAATTGTACCCAGGCTGAGAACCAAGCAGCCAAACAGAGACTCTAAACCAAAAAGCTGGCAAAAGAATAAGCTGTTGGAGATGATCAAATAGAATGGAAAATATTACAGACCTACCCATGTGTCTAACTGTGCACAGCTTATCAGTTTGATAGCTTTTATATTGGAATAACTCAGAGCTAGTGAGATTACTCATGATTTTCATAGCATTTATTGGATCAGCATCAGTGTCCAAATGGGAGGTAGCTGCATGTGCTAGAATAACGGCTCTCTAACGTCAACAAGCATCTGCTGTGGCAGAAGACCAAAATCAGCAAAGGCTAATTCATCGATGGCTTATTATTTGAATTTGTGTCCCTGTCCCCAGTCAGGGCTGCGACGGGTTTGTCTGCTGCCTCCTCTCCCTGAGCTGCCTGTCAAGCAGTCACTGGCATTTCATGCTGCCCTTAGGTCAGGTCCAACTCGATCAGCATTGGTTTATTATGAAATGCCCAGAGTGATTTTACTCATCGTGTCTGTCTCAAAGCAGTTCAAGAGAAAGTTTAAATATTATTTCTGGCTCCTTCAGCCGCTAACTCTAACAGCTTTTTCATGGAAGTTTCCATGCTGCTCTGTAAAACTGTAAGATTTTTTTCCCACTGATTTACATTGGCCTAAAAACATTGAAGTAGACTAAAAAAAAAAGAAGGGATTTTGTTTGTGCTTTCGAGGCATTTCTGTGCGAAACGAGCAGATACTCATGGACCTGTGGCACAGATAAATAGCAGCAGAAGGGAGCTGACTGCAGTTTGGTGTGGTGTTACCTGCCAGTATAACCTCCGCCGGGGGTGATAAATACGTTTCAGCACACGGGCTGTGAACATTTTGAGTAATGAAAGGCTATCAGCATTTCCCTGTTGTCTTTTGTGCTTGGAAGGCAGCGACTGAAGCTCTCGGTATCGTTGGCTGCACTGCTGCGCACGAGGCTGCTGCACTTTGCTCACCAGGAAAACGGTAGTGGGGTGGTGGGACTGTCATTAAACTGGAGGCTTTTAACCAACAACTAATGACATAAGGAAAAAACCAGCACCTCTGAATCAGCCTCTGCTGTCTGTTGTCATTGAATCTCACAGTGATTTATACACGTTCAGAAAAATAACAGACATTGCAGGGCTGACCCAGCACCCCCTTACAGCACTCCGGTACTCCACCCCTGTGAAATCCTCCTCTGGCCGTGTTGATCCTGTGCCTGATTTTTCTCTGGCAGAGGAGTGGCAAGAGCAGGCGGGAAGAGAGCTCGGGCTCCAGCCCGTTCAGCCCCACCGCCACCTCCCAGGGATGTCTCTTCCACCCGAGAGGGATGGAGCAGAGCCTGCGGGGCCTCAGGGTGCTGCTCCCGTGTCCTCCACCCCACCCCGCTGCTGCACGCATGTGCATCTTCCCTGGCGGCACAATTAGTCTAATTGCAGAGATTGATTAAGACATAAAAGTTTAAGCCCAGGCTTTGAGGGGAAGGTACTCTTTGTCTCATGAAAGCTTATTTCATGCCTGCCGAGGTCTATTTTTGTAATGGCTCTTGGAAGAGCTCCTGATTTTCCTGTTCAGCAGACGCAGGCTTCCCTGTTTCATCAAAGCAAACATAAGAGTAGGCTGCAAACACCAGAGCCCAATTAACAGTGCATTTAAATCCCATTTGGTAATGGATGCTTGGCCTGATGAAGTTTGGGGAGGTTTGATGCTGTGCTGAGCTAAGCAGGATGTGCTCACCCAGTTCGAGGAGAAGACCGAGCGTGAGGGTCCTTGCTTGTGTAATGGCAGCTCCGGCAGGGACCGAGGATCTTCTGAGATAGCAGAGAGAGAGAAGGAGAGCCAGCGGGACTGCTGAACAGGCAGGGAGGGAGGGAAGGCCCAGGGTGGAAACGTGGACGGTCAGCAGACACGGCTGCTGTTGCTGCTGTCGGCAGAGCCATGGCAGGAGGCAGCAGGGCGGCAGCGGCGCTTCGGCTGTGCCCGCTGGCCTTGCTGAGGGCAGACCGGGGCGGGCAGAGGCGATGGCAGCCCAGCGGGCAGTAATGCCGAGAGAGGGTGAGGTTCTGCTAGTGCAGCCTACAGCCAGCTCAGACTGCCAACCGCACAGCTTTCATGCCTTCATCTCGCTCCTTCAGATACATCTAAACCATTGCACGCACTTCTCCCATGTGTGTGAAGGACGTTCTCACCAGCACGCTTACTCAAGGAAGGATCCTGTGGGTATTTACAGCAGCCGAGCAGCTTGCCTGAGCTCTCTCGTGGGTAGATCTGCTCCCCACTGCAGCTAAAGGAAAACAGGCTGCGGAAGCAAGAGCGAGCCTGGCAAGGCACATGGATTGCTGCGGCTCCTGACTTTTTCAAAGCCCTATCACAGATGGCTGCTCCCTTCCCCGATCTCCCAAGCTAGCACAGCGAGGCCGGCCCGAACATGCTGCCTGCTCCTGCTCAGTATGGGCTGGAAAAGACAGGATTTATCATTGCATTATGATTTAATTTGTTTGTTTGTCCTGCAAAGGAAAGGTGAGGTATAATTAAAAAGAACTTTCCTAGATTTTGGGCTTTTGTGTCCTATGCAGAGAAGGGATTGGGTGTGAGTGGCCTATGATATGGGTCTTAATCCAAATATATAACTTGCTCCTTACCTTGACTTTGAAGATCATATTTTTGACCTCTCAAAGAGATGTTACAGCAGTACAACAAATTTTATTCCTTTTGAAATTGAAAAATACACATCAGGAGAACTTTTCATGGGAGGGCAATGTATGAAATGTTGCGTAATGCAATGGTTTTGTTCTGGTTGCACGTTCAGGCATGGCAAAAATGGCAATATAAATTGTAAACACTAAAGCGGGCATTCACATTCACAGCTGTAGATGTTAAAAGCTTTACAGCAGTCGTGTGAAGCCCCTGATCAGCCTGATAAGGAAACCAAGGCACAGGAGCGGTCCTTGTTTGAAGTTGAACAAGTGGTCTTTAGAGCTAGGAATAGACCCAATCTCTCCAGACAGCCAATGCTGAACAGAGCCAGCGCTGTTATCTGCCAGGGAACAAGGAGCCGAGCAACAAACAACAGCAGTGATGCTTCAGCGGTGGCTGATGGGGTGCGAGCTTCGGGTCGCGTGTCGAGTGCATTGAAATAACGGGGGGAAGCAGAAGGTCCCGGTGTTGGCAGACGGAGCTGGGCCGGTGCGTGCGCAGGATGCCCCGCGCTGCCAGCCACCGGGGAGGGCCAGGAGATGCTAACGCAGCAGCGTGTCGGTTGCTGCGCCGGCCGCAGCTCACACGGCAGAGGAGGTTCATTGCTGTCAAGGGCACCACAGCAACCCTGAGGAAGGGAAAGAGGCTGTAAAGTGCACGAGTGTCTTATAGGGCCCCAGTGTCAGCTGGAAATGCCGATCATCGATTTGTAAACTGCCACTAAAGACGAATTGCAGTTTAAATTGGATTTTGTAAAAGCAGCCATAAAACATCTTGCCACGCAATGCCATCTCCTTTATAAAGCGCAAAATGCCCCCAGTGCTGCGTGCTTCAGACAAAGCGGTGTGGATCATTGCTACCTGGTGATTCTGTTTGCGATGCTCTAACTTGCCCAGTTCACAGCTCTCCAAGGAAATTATGGGAACACAGAATAAAAGGGCCCCGCGTCAGGGGTGCTGGGGCTCTACTTGTGCACTTCTCCGAGGGTGAAGCACGTGGAACACAGTGATTTTTGGTGAGGTTAGTATGCTGAACCAAATAGCATCAAAGACACGGGACCAAAGTATTTTCTGACAGCCACGGCAAGGAAACAAATAAGTAGCATTCACAAACTTTAACTTTCCATTCTGCCCCATTACTTCAAAGCTTAATTACACCATTTAGATGACATCAGATCGATGGTAGGAGCAGACGGCAGCATTAACTTACCCAGCAGAACAGCCCCTTCTCTGTCTCTGCCACACTAAATAGCTTGTTTGGTCAATATCGCCTTTGCCAAGTGGGTGGTATAGGAAGAACTAAACTAATCAATGGTTAGAGGCTGTAAACATTTCGCGAAAAGGCTTGTAGTTTTTTGTCTAATATATTACCTCATTACAAGCCTTCTATTAATTTCAGGAGGCATTTCATATACTGCTTGTCTAAAAAACAGGAGGTCCACATTTGAGAAATGCCTGCAGAGCTGGAGGCCTTTCTGTGTTTTGTGCGTTTCATTCCCTTGCCCTTTGCCGGGCTGCCAGAAACGCTCTTAATGGAAAGCGTTCCTGGCTCTCTCCTCTCCAGCACAACTGGCTGCTCTGAGATGAACTTCCACCGCCGCAGGCCTGACTCCCCCACACCGCTCAGTCGGTCCCGGCTCTGGCTGCTTGTGCCACCGTCGTGCTGCAAACCGGTGTTCGTTCCCAAGTGAAAAGCACCACGAGCTCATTTTCTGTTTGCTAAGGACAAAGCACCTCAAATTCACAGTAATATGTACATAGACCTCCTGATTTGCTATTTATGTATTTCTTACTTTTTTTCCTTGCCTTTGCTTTCTTTAAATTAAAAAGATTGAGCAGGGTCTTTTATACCAGTGTAGGCACATTTTATTCCATGCTGTTCTTCACTACATGCTGTTCTCAGCTAAAATACTCAGCAATGAAACGGCACACACTGGACAGAGAGTCCCTTTCTTACGGTGCTGGCGAGCCAGCGCTGCCGTAATGCCCACCCGCACAACCCGGCCCACTTCACGCACGTTGTTCTTTGATCCTGTGAGCTGCTAAGGGCCGAGCGGCACAGAGCATCGCTGCTTGACTGACAATGTCTGGTCCAAGTTCTAAAACTGCATCATCTCATTGCTATGAAAAGTCCTTGAAGCAGAAATGTTAAATTTCTTCAGTGCCTCCTGCCTCTGAAAAGGATATGACAGAAAACAATTCTGCATAATCTTGTTAGATTAATGCTATTCTTTTTAATGAACCATTTCAGATTGTGCCTTGAAGTAAGAAGGGGAAAAAGGATAAAATTTCCTGCTTTGGATAGCTCTTTCTGTCTCAGAAAAGAGAACTTTGGCACAAGTACTAGACATTTGCTAGGAATTAGATGCTGACAGTGAGCATCGGAATGTCCCAGTTTTCCTGCCTGTGAAAACAGAAAATGCTGTCTCTGTTGTAGGAATATGAAGAGGATAAATACATTGATATTAGCGCAGTACTTCAAATATTTATATCCTGGTCTTGCAAGGTGTTAACGTGCTGTGGTCTGCACCAGGTCCTGGGAAGGTCACAGAAAAGTGTTTGTAACCCTCAGGGACGTGCGAAGGAAGAACCAAGCATCACCATGCTTGCGGGAATTGTGTTCTTACCCCATCCCAGGCCAGTTCTAACGCTGAGTACCCTGCTGTGGTATGCGAAAGAAGAGAGAGATTTAGCTCTGTAAAATAATTCCATACTTCCAGAGTGAACTTTTCAGTAAAGTAATTTATATGTCTCATTTAAACTCTTCGGCTTCATGCCCGAGAAGTCTGTCTGCATTTTTTTCTAACAGTCAATATGAGTTCTTATATGACAATCTGGGTAATAGTGACTATTATTAGAAGATTAAGGCAGCCAAATTGAATACACTCTAGAGAGTCTTTTGACCTGAGCTTTATGTGCTTCTTTCCATATAAAACTCTAACAGCAGACCTCTTAAGAAGCGCTGGTAGTGTGCTTCGAAAGGAGGGGTCTGAAGTACCACTGCAGCTCTCAGCCCGAGTTACTCTGCTAACTCCTTCTGACTCTGACGCTGCACTGTGAATAGACAGGTTCTCCCCAAGTATCATCAAGAGCAGATGAGCCGCGAGTCCCTCTCGTGCTTGGCTCACCCTGAGCTTGCTCCTGGGAGCTTTCCTGCGGCTCCTCAGCCTGCGCGCGCCCCAGCGCGAGGGACCCCGCTCCCCACCTGAAGCCCCCTGGACGGGCTCTCTTGTCTTCTTGCTTCAAAAGGCTGCAGGGAGCATTTGATGGAGGAGGGGGAAACGATGTCATTTCTTTCGCTTCTGTCATCCTGAAAGGCCTGATTTGGAGGGAAACAGACTGCAAACAGATTCCTGAAGAAAAAAAATAAAACTGTTACTAATGCCATAAATGTCACAGCTGGATTACATTTCACTTGTAGCATAAAACTAGGGTAGAAACATCTTACTGGACATTTAAAATAAATACACCCTTCTACCTCCAGCAGCGGCTCTGTTTAAACCCCCTGTGTTTGAACCCTTGTGACTTGATAAATGACAAAGGTTGTATGTATTGATTAAAAATATATATATATATTTGTAGCTCATAGTCTCGACTGCTTACAAAACTTTGCAAGTAGAAACAGGACAAAATATAAATTACTGATATGTTTTTTAGCTAAAACTATTCATTACAAAATGATGATGCCAGTTGATGTGCTGGCTATCACCTAAGTAACTTTTGACACTAAATAGTAAGCTCACGCTGCGGTGCTAAGCCTTCTCACAGGCCCATGACTTATGCAAAGGCTGTTACATGCTACGTCTTTGCCGTGTTGCCGCAGGCTTTTGATCAGTGCTGTGCATTTGGTTCAGTCCCAGAAAGAATGAGTAAAGCTCTTTGGATGAGTGCTGGGTCTTAGCTATATTTCTGGGCCAAACCTTGTCTTGGTTAACTTGCATTGGTCTGATGGGCTGTTCAGGCTATCTGCACTGGCAGATGTTAGATCTGAAATGCTGTTATTTTGGTTGGCATGGTGAATATTTAATTCAGATTGCTATTGAAAGGATTGCTTTGACAGGGACTTCATATAGTCCCGTCTCAAGAGTTAGTACTTCATGGTGGGATTTTTTTGTTCTAAAATTCTCAACATCAGACTAAATTTAGTCACGTAGAAATCAGTAAATTACTGCCAACTTTAACGTAAGGGCAGAGTTAGGTCAATGTTAAATGTTTTTGAACAATCTTACTCATGGTATTTAGGCTCTTCTCCTCTTTAGTTGGGAATGACATGATGAGAAACTTTCCACTGCTTTAAATGTTAAGGAATCTCTGACAATATTTAGAAGCAATCAATTAAAAATGTTCTATGATTTGGGTTTTGATTTTTTTTTTGAAGTACAGCATGTTCTTCTGCAGATTTTCATCCACTCTACATGCTCCTGTCCCAGAGGCTTGTCTCCATGGTGCATTTGTATTTCTATCACAGAGTATGTCCAGTGACACATACATATGAGAGGCAGATCATAGAGGAGTATTTCGTTTTACGAGCAATCTACGAAGGGCAGCGGAAGACAAGCCGTTTGTCTGTCAGAGCACGGAGAAAAACACCAGTTCTGTAAGCAGCGCTGAAGCTGGAGCACCGTTGGGAACAAGCAGTTTTTACATTATTAAGTTGTGCACAACCAGCTGGGAACTATGTAAAACTCCACTCAAATATTTTCTTTGTCTCAACAGTACATAGAAAAATAAGTAGGTTTTGGAGATTTGCTTCTTGTCAGGCTACTCCACCTCCTACTAAGCTTTTCCATACATTTCTGTCTGCTAACAGAACATGGCAATAAGCTTATAGAAATGCAGGTTGGTACCTACTGGTATTTTAATTTAAATGAATATTTCAGGGGATTGGGAGGAGGGTGTAAGTTCTCTGTTTTGGTGTTCTGTGTATAATAACAAACTGTAACTTGGTACTTCAGCAAAATAAGCCCATTTAATACTGCTACACCAAAGTCCAAAGTGCCAATAAAACAGCGGGAAGCATTCCTACAGAGGAGGATAACTGTCCTCACTCTGTGGGAGTCCTTGGGTTTAAATCTGCTCCCTGGGACCCGTCATGGTCAAGCAGGATCCACCCAAGCAGGCGGGAGCGTTCTGCCTGGCCAAATTCTCCTGGCAGTCCGGTGCGGCTGGAGAGGGGTGAGGGGCTTCCCCGCGCCTCTCCCCGCAGTGGGAGAGCTGCTGTGGGACAGCCCGCAGGGCTGCACCCCACGGGGAAAATGCTCGCAAATAAGCACGCTCCTTTAGCCGCCAAGGCTGGGTGGGCATCCACGGCTCCGCCGGACGGAGCTCCAACTGAAACGTCCTTTGCTGCTTCTAAATGACGGCTGCCCCTCTGTGGGGCGAGACCCCTGGGTGGTAATGGCACCCAGCTCCATCCCTGCCGCCCCGTCCTGTCTCTCCAGATCCCCCAGTGCAGAGCCACCGCAAACCAGAGGCACTGCAGGATGGCTCTGCTAAATGCTGCCCGTGAGACGGAGCAACCCACAGCCCTCAGCTCACCCCCTCACTGCAGGCTGAGGGGACAATTGGGCCACGCTGCCTAAGAAGGTGGATGCTCTCTAACTTCTGAGTCGTACAGGATTTAGGTGAAAGCACAGGTTTTCCAGGTTTTTTTATATGGTGCTTTTACCGTGGAAATAGTTTAAGTTGCTTTTTATTCAGTAGCCACCTGTGTGGATGGTGCTCAGCTATAATCGTTGCCCTTTGCTATTCATCAGTCTACCAAAATAAAAAATAAACATGTTGCTGTAGTAATGAAACCCTTGTGTCCGTTCCTGGGGAGGATGAGTTAATTGCCAATGAATAAGCTCACGTCAGAAGGTGTGTGAACCTGGAACGAGATCTGCAGTGGGCGTGAGGGAAGAGAAAGAACAGAAAATTGAAAAAGAACCATAAGAGATTGATACATTAATTTTTCACAGCTCACAGAGAAAGCAGAAGAAATGGATTCCTTAAGGTGAAAAGAAAGGGCACTTAAATGGCAATGAAATTATTCTGTAAATTCTAGCACTTTCGGCAAATGTCAGACAGTAATCAGATCCATTCAAATATATAAATTCAGAGATTCATAACATGTAAAGGCCAGCAGAGACCATTATGATCATTTCTTCTGACCTTCTCCATCATGTGGGTCATGGAGTACCTTTTATATATATATATAAAATATAAATATTATATATATTTATATATATAATATAATATAAATTAATATATAAATATATAAATATATAAATAAATTAATTAATATATAAAATAAATTAATATAAATATATATAAAATACAACACAATATATTATATATTATATAAATTAAATATATAATATATAAGTATTATATATTATATATATAAATATATATATATATAAATATATAAATATATAAATATATATAAAATATATATAAAATATATATACATATATATATATATATATATATATATATATATATATATATATATAAAATATATATATATATATAAAAGAATTACTGAGTGCCAGTTCATGGAGCTTGACTTTATTTTATCTAATTCAAAAATCAGACTAGCACAAATCAGGAGTAAGACCGTGGAAATGACACTGCTACAAAAACTCATCTTATAGGAAAAATCAGGCATGCGTGTGCAAGGTTTTCAGATACGACCACATTTGAGTCACCAGTAGATACAAAAGTGAAGTGCTTAAAACAAACCTGTGAAATGAAAGAGGCAAAGTGAGACATTATTGTTCTGCAGACTAATATATAAAATAGTTAAATAGGCATTGTGTGTGTGTGTGTGTGTGTGTGTAAAAACTGCTGCTACAACAAATTTAATCAACAGGAAAATCAACAGTGTGCAGTGTGGAGTGAAGCGTATCAGTGTATTGCAGCGGAATATCTGCAAGGGGACTGACGTTGCTCTCCTTCAGTGAGCACCGTGTGCGATGGGCACAACAGGAGCCTGGTGGCATAGCCTTGGTGCGGGCCTTCGTAAATGGCTGGCTTCTGAAATTTGAATTGCACTGAGACAGTGCAACCTGGTTTGCAATTTTTTCCTACGTGACTTTGGCAATGTGCTAAGTTCCCCCAAACTCCCAGGCAATTATTAAACCTTCTGAAACTGCATCGGCAGTACTCAGCCACGATCATTGCTATCTGCTATTTTTTTGTTTTTCATCCATAAGGCTGTGTATTTTTAGCCTGGGTTTTGCGATGTCCCCTCTGCGGAAATCAAAGAGCTGGCTCTGTCCGCGCCCAGGACAGAGGTGATGGTGATGATGCCCATTTCCATGGCAACCCAGCACAGCCCTGTGCACGTCTGTGCAGAAGGCCGTTCCCATAGCAAAGGGCTGACGTACACCTGTACGGAGCCACGCAAACAGAAAACAGGTCTGGTCGTGAGGTGGTGGAGTAGGTTAATTGTAGAAGGGAAGTTAGGTGGGGGACCGCTTTGCCAAAGCTCATTGACACAAGTGTCTTCGATGTTTTTTAAATGAACATCTCCTGGAAGATACGGGTGAAGACTCGCACATCTAGCTTATGGGCTTGACACGTCTCATTTGTCACCCGAGTAAACAACTTATCACAGTGGTTGAGGACTGTATTGCATCCATAAGCTGTCCGTGGGAGTTCAATGAACACGATGAATGCATAGAAATCAGTGCCATTATTTTAGCTCCTTTGGGGATGTCTGTGTTATGAGGTAACTTCCACATGTGCATTAAAAAGGGGAGAGGAAGGTATTGAAAATGCCTGGTAGATGATGATGCATTTGGTGCTGAAAAATGGCTTCAGTTAATACTAATCCATAGGATTTTAAAATTTCCCAAGTAGGTGCTTAATTAAACGTTGTTAGAAAATGATAAATGGCGTGTATTCTAGCAGTGACATGGGAAGTTTACAGTTTCGAAAGGCTACTCAGAGGCTCAGCACTGGGTTCCTGCCATGCCTGGCGGCGTGGGCAGGCATGCCTCCCCAGGCGCACACCTTCAAAAGCTGAGGACAGCGGTTCAGTCACCTGCCGAGGCCGAGGCTGAGCCCGCCAGCGCCTCACACCCGGGGCAGGTTTTGTGCCGACTCCCTCATTTTCCCCCGTTCTCCTCGGGAGCGAGGAGCCGCAGCTGCTGCGGGACGAGCAGGCTCAGGGCTCGGCCTCAACCGAGGCCACCGAGGGCCGCCCCGCTCGGCGGGGCCCAGGCTGCCCACACAGCCGTGCGGGCAGAGGCCCTGGAAGGGAACTGGGAATAGAGAGTGTTGAGATGAACCAGAACGGACCGGGGTGCACGCTGATAAGCAAGCGGCACCGGTGGAGACGCGGCTGAGGCGCCGGCGGGCTCCGCCGCGGCCCAGCGAGGCGGCCTGGCGCCGGCCCTGGCCCGGCCCTGGCCCGTTCCCGGGCGGGCTCGGCGCGGTCCCGGCGGGGCGGTGCCGGGCCCCATCTCGTCCGGACTACAGCTCCCGGCAGCCGCGGCGCCGCCGGAAGCGCGGCCCGTTCGCGGCGCGCAGGGCTCAGGGCGGGGGATTTGGACTCGCTGCCGGCCGGGCCGGGCTGGGCTGAGGAGGGCGTGAGGCGAGGGTCGGGCCGCCATGGCCCTGGCACTGCCGGTGCCCGAGCAGCCGTGGCCGGCGAGCCTGTCCCCGCTGAAGGTGCGTGAGGCGCGGCGCGGTGGTGCCTGATGCCGGCACGGCGGGAGAGGGGGAGAGAGAGAGGGCGGGCGAGATGGCGGCCCGGGTGTCAGCGGGTCGGCCGGGGAGCGTCCCGCAGGGTGCCCCGGCCTCAGGCGGAGCCGCGCCGGCACCGCACCCCCCTCCGCCCCGCGAGGTGCGCGGCTGGCGAGCGGCAGGCAGGGCGGGGAGGGCCGCCGTGGCTCTCCCCGGCGGCGGGCCGAGGGCCCGGCCCGGCCCGCTCCGCTCCTCCGGGCCTCGTCGTGCCCCCGCGCGGGGCCGAGCGCCGGCCCTCAGCAGGCCCGAGCTCAGGGCGGCCCGGGCGCGGGGCAGCCTGCCGCCGCTCCTGCCAGCGCTGCCGGCCGTAACGCCCTGACACAGAATCCGCCCTCGCCTGATGCAGGCGATTTACCTTAATCTGCATAGTGTGAGAACATACAGCGAAAGAGTACGTGGCTGGAGGTGCGCGCTCGCTAGCGTGCCGTTCACGTAAGACATCCCACCGCGAGCTGTTCAGTGACCTCGGCTTTTCATTGCAGGCAGTGGATGACTTGTTGCGGTGTGGGATATGCTTTGATTACTTCAGCATTGCAATGATCATTCCACAGTGTTCGCATAACTGTAAGTATGGCGTAAGGAGTACGGTTAGTTCTTGCACTGAAAGTGCTCTGTGTAAATGTCTTGCTCTTGTGGGACTCGTCCCATCCTACTGTCTCGCGTACTAACTTCATGAGTACTAACTAAGTTCATAGAGATCAACACAAAACTGTTAATCTGTGCCTCCTTTTCGTGGTAAATCTGTGCCTCCTGTGATTAACGTTGTATTGTATGGATGATCACTCAATACATCAGTATTGTCTTGGTGGTTGCAGTTTAAATTTACTTGAGTTTTAATAACAATTGCACAGAAACAGCAATTTTAATAAAAATTGCTCAAGAATAAGAGCCAAGTTAAATCGGGCATTTGTGGCAAGTCAATAAAGGGGCAGTAACGTTGTCCTTTCCTCTATCCTGTGGTTTTGTGGAATTTAGAATTAACGTATTTCATGTAAGTGCACCTTCCCATACATTCCAGGGAGTACAGGGGTGGCTGTGATGGGAGTGTGTCTTGTCCCTGTGACTCCACTTAAGCCTGACTTGCCATTCAATTGACAGATTAAGGCAAACGAGTAGGGCCAAAGGCAGCGTGCAGAAATTTTGAGTGAATGGTTTGGTCTTCATACCTCTTTCCCAGGAAGCACAGGACTGGCGAATGACCTTGTGGGCATTATGGGCTGGCAAAATCCTCTTGCACCTTATCTGAGTGACAGAAAACTATTGAAAAATGTCCTCATAAAAGATTTTCTCCTTTAGACTTTCAGAGACAAGTAATCGTTTGACCACTTATTATTTACTGGCATGTAGAGCAGAGATTACTGATCCTTTATATCCTTTACAAAACATGTAGCTCTTCTACTCGTGGCTTAGCCAGCAAGGACGTTTTCTTGTGAGGTATTGCAGAGGGGCTCTTTTGGATGAAAGCTGTGAAGCAGCCAGCGACCTTTCCTCATGCAGTTACGGTTGCACCCTTCTAACAGCACAAACACATGTTGTCTGGATTAATGCATTTAAACGCCACCTATTCCTACAATTCTTCATTTAAATATCTTTCATAACACAAATAAGCACAAATACAGGCTGGCCAGAGAATGGATTGAGAGCAGCCCTGAGGAGAAGGACATGGGGCTGTTGGCTGATGAGAGGCTCAACATGGCCTGGAAATGTGCGCTTGCAGCCCAGAAAGCCAGCCATATCCTGGGCTGCATCAAAAGAAGCATGACCAGCAGTCGAGAGAGGTGATTCTTCCCCTCTACTCTGCTCTCGTGAGACCCCACCTGAAGTACCACGTCCAGCTCTGGGGCCCCCACCATAAGAAGGACATGGACCTGTTGGATTGAGTCCAGAGGAGGGCCATGAAGGTGATCAGAGGGCTGGAGCACCTCTCCTATGAAGACAGGCTGAGAGAGTTGGGGTTCAGCCTGGAGAAGAGAAGGCTCTGGGGAGACCTTACAGCAGTCTTCCAGTACCTGAAGGGGACCTACAAGAAAGCTGGAGAGGGACGTTTTACAAGGGTGTGTAGTGATAGGACAAGGGGTAATGGCTTTAAACTGAAAGAGGGTAGATTTAGATTAGATATAAGGAAGAAGTTCTTCACTATGAGGGTGGTGAGGCACTGGCACAGGTTGCCCAGAGAAGCTGTGGAGGTCCCATCCCTGGAAGTGTTCAAGGCCAGGTTGGACGGGGCTTTGGGCAACCTGGTCTAGTGGAAGGTGTCCCTGCCCATGGCAGGGGAGGTGGAACTAGATGGTCTTTAAGGTCCCTTCCAACCCAAACCATTCTATGATTCAATGATTCTGTGAACGTCTTGAGGGCAGAACAAAATGCAAAGCTGTATGGCAGAGACTGTTAAGTGTTATGAGCAAACATTTTCCGTGTCGCTTTGTCTGCCTCAGGCCGATATCTGCTGGAGTGTGGTAGCAAAGCAGTTTACTGAAAGTCAGATGAGGAGGAAGTGCACTGCCTTTTCTCATGTTAAAATAAATGCTTATAATTGTTTTGTTCAGAAACTATAGCACTTCCCCTTCCTTACATGAAGGATGACATTGTAGTTCGGCAATGAAATTTAGTTTAGCTTGGCAAAACTATCACCATTGAAAACAGCATATTTGTGGTGGGGTGCACTGGAAATTCTCTAGAGTTGCTGATATTTCAGCCTGCCTGTGACACAGCTGGGTTCAGAGGCCCTTAACTTCAAAAAGAATCTGTCTCCCTTCTTTTTTTAAGAGATTACACATTTAATTCCCCCCCCCCCCCCCCCCCCCCGCAAATTGCAGCAAGCCTAAGTTTTCTACAATAAATCAAGATTTCGTGAAATATTTTCTATTTGGTTGTCTTTGTGTAATCTCTTCAGTCCACTGGGATTGTACAGCTGGAGGAAAAAAGCCCTCTGCCATTAATGGGTGATTATTTGCGAATAGATGAAGATGAAATACATTTGCTTGCAGAATTTTTTCTGTTTTTCTTAATGATCTATTACAGGGCTTCTATCATCTCTCTAATCTGTTTGCACCTATAGACCCTTAAAATTCCTCCCCTGCTCATTCTTGGGTGACTGGTAGCACTCAGTAGCTCTCTTGACAGTAGTTGTTTAACTTCCACAGTGCTTTGGATTATATCTTTAGTGACAGAATAGATGTGCCATTCATATTTCTTTCACATAATAAAAGCATCTGAAGAGGGACGTCTTCTGTAACATGGACATCTCCCCACGTGGAGAATGAATTGTGGCACTGAGATTTCTTATACTTTCAGTCCGAGAGGACTGGATGTGGTTAATCAATATGGTGTGGGCTGGGACAGTTGGATCTGAGTTTTTGTGCTGGCCCTAAATGGCCTCTTCAGAGCCGCAAAGCTGCGGTTGCCTGAGCCCATGTGCCCTGCCTTTCAGGTGTGTGTCCTACACCTCTGTCTCACAAACTCAGTCCATTCGTGCTGAGGTAGTTGCCTGGTGGGCATGACCACTGGCACGGGGTGTTAAAACGTGCTGTTCTCTTGAGGAACCCAGGTGGCTGGGACCAGCCAGGGGCTGGTGGCAGGCGGTGGTCGAGGGTATCTCAGCTCTGTGTTCTGCTGCCTCTGCCGTCAGGGCGCTGCCCCAAAGCAAGGGATGGAGCTGGTGCTTGGAGCAGTGCTGGCCCTGGTGAATCAGCAGCGTGCTGCAGTTGGAGCCTTTATCCCAATCACAGCCCAGTGCGAGTGCAGCCCTGGCCTGGGGCCAGCATAGCTTGGAAGGTGGGCAGGGGAACGTGGGTCTGTTTGACTTATTCATATAGAAGTGGCTATAGCTGTTGGAGGGAGCTCTCTTTTGTCATCCAGGATTTTCCTTTCTTTACATCTGTATTGAAATTACTACTGTGCTTCCAGCTAAGCAGGTTTCAGAATTGCTTGCTCACTTAAAAAAACACCTATGGTCTTCGATGTGTGGTGTGTAAATTGTGGCATTACTGACTTTCCTTGTGCCAAGCTTGTTTTATTCCTCTTTCTTCTCACAACCTTGCTACTTCCAGCTTAAACTCAATAGAGATTGTTATTTGCTGGCAGTGACTTGTATACTTTCACTCTGTCATTGTTATTAAGCATCCAGTGATGGTTGTCAGCTTAAATTCATACTTTGGGATTCTCTTCTGTATACTGAAATATAGTGCTGCGGCTGAGTCTTATAACTCGTTTGGTAGATGCGGTTTTGCAGGTAGGTTTGGTCTGTCAGTGCAGATGGAACTGAACTTTGTGGCACCATTTAATTCTTGGTGTATGTGCCATCTACAGTAGACAGAGACCTATTTTGTTACCTCAGGAATGGCAGGCTGAGACCTGGGCCATGGCGGGGCTATTTCTCCTGTAGGAAGAGGAGGCAAGTGGGAGAGAAGGGACTGGGGACAGAGAATTGCGAGGCTGTTATCTTCTCTGCACGGGCGCAGAGCCTAGAGCCAGCTCTAGGCACAAACACTAAGAGCTTATGTGATTTATTATCCTCGAACATGCTTCAGCTACCCTGACTATGAGCATGGATGGTTGCAAACATAGGTCAGTCCCATTGCTTCCTGAAGGTGACTGGTTGTCGGATGTTGGCAGGCTAGATCTGTAAGTTGATTCATATTCATTCAGTTAAAGTTTATTTCTTTTTTATGGATTCCTCCCCCCATATAATATCTTACTATACAATGTAATTTTTGAGTATTTAAATGGATTTGTGGCTTTAAGTGTTGAATTAGTGCATTAATGCTCCTGCTGCTTTTCAGAATCCTTCACAGAGGGTCTTTGAAATATATCTGCTTAGGTAGCTGTTGCTAAGTGTATTAAGTGCTGAGACTGGCCAGTAATGATCTAGTAAGTGAATGTTGGTTTTGCTGGAGAGTGATGAAACTTTTTATATCTTGAAGTGGTTATGAAAGCTCATAGATAAGTAGAGAAAGCAGAATAATTTCAGGAATTTACTGTGACAAAATGAAGCTTATGCCATATTTCACCAAAGAGTCTATGGAAGCATCCTCTGATGATGATACGACTTGGTTTTCCTGGGAAACATTTAAGCCATCTCTCAGCGTTCCAGTGTTGTTTCACATCCTTTTTAACCTTTTTCCTCAACAACAGGTTGGTATTGTTTTGGAAAGGGGAAGAAACACCTGGGAAAAAGAGGGGATAGAGAGTTTGTCTGGGGCTATGCAGGAAGGTGAAAGTGATCCAACATTAGTGATGTCAAAAAAAAGTGGTGGTGGGAGAGTGAGCAGTGCAAACACACTGCTTTTAGCGGTGGTAGCAGACTCAGGTTTTCTTGTCTTGTGTTAAAGAAACAAAAGCAAACATCTGCTTTTGACAGAGGGACTGAGATTAAATGTTGAAAGATGCTTGCATAAAATATGGATTTTTTTGCTACAATGGTAATATTAATTCTATGGAAAAATGGTGTGTTTTCAATATTGGTGTATTGTGGAATAGTTTGCATATATTGTACAAAAAACCCCCCAAACTAGTAAGGATGTTGAACTACATTTGGAAGAATGCCTGTTTAAAAATTACGTATTTCCTTTTTCTAGATTGTTCCCTTTGTATACGCAAGTTTTTGTCCTACAAAACTCAGTGTCCAACATGCTGTGTGGTAAGTATTTTTCTTTTCCTCAGCTTGTTTTTTGTTTATTTTTTGGTGAATCTCAGGACCTTTTCCGTTTGGACTATCCTAAATAATTCATTCTGGTCCTATATTACCACCTTTCCTTTTCGTGAGCAGCTCTTTGGGCAAAGTGTGGTGCTCTTACAACTGGAATTCTCCTGTTTCAGAGCTACTCTTCCATCAGCATAGGCAGAAGTAGATGGAGCATCAGACCTGGGTTTTGGCTCAGAGCTGTGTACACAATCTGTTGTGAAACATTTAACATTGCCTCCTAATTTGTTAAAATACACCATCATTTCAAACATGAGTGCTGAAATTTAAGCACTTCAATTTTTTGTGATTGAATGGCCTCACTTCATCTTTCAAGGAGTCTTTAGAAGTGTCCACAGACCACCTAGACTTAAAACTCACTGACTCTACTGTGTAGCCTTTTTGGGGATGAGAGGACTATGTTATGTGCCAGGGAGAGGAGGCGTTTGCCATGAGAATTAGGTTAAATGTGAAAAGCAATAGAGGCAGGTTCGGCCTGCTCTGCAGGTGGGTGATTATTATGATCTGACTTGAAGGCCTTTTTTGATTAAAGAACACAGAATACAATTTATTCTAGGCCTTAATCTAACTTTTCATCTTAAGCCAATTGGACTTTATTGAACTACTAAAAATGGTAGGCTGCCTAAAAACAATGAATGGTGCTTCAGGAATATTGGCAACATAGAAGTAATTTTCTTCTGTGTTTCTAAAGCATGAACCAGACTCGACTTTTCAAGACTGGAAAACAGATCTATTTGTAGCTTTGCCAGTTTTTAAACATTCAAACAAGTGCAGACTACTTGATGTACATTTCTGGGGAGTACATTTTACTACTGCCTTCTCAAAAATCACAGGTATTGATATGAGCAAGACTAATAAAAGCTTTGTAAAAAAAAAAGAGCAGCAGAGAGAGATAGCCAGAGAGATAAACATCAGAGATTGTTTAAAGAGAATGAATTGAATGCACAAAGCCATCTCATAATTCATATTTTCATTCCATAATCACTCAAAAGATTAATATTTCCCTTCATCAGTTTTCATGCCTTGTTGCTTAAGGTTCTTATCACATTCATGGGATCCTTGGTTTGGTTTTCAAAATAATTAGAACTGGGCTACAATAAAGCATTGTTGGAGACTGGGTACACTGGATTTTGCTGCTTTAGCTTTATGCTTCATTTTTATCTATTACCTATCATTTCCCAGACTTACAGTTCTTGGGCAGTTATTTTAGTTTGGGATATTTTTCAGGAAAAAATGTTTACACTTTATGCATCTTCATTCACATAGCAGTTTAGCGGGGGGTGGTTGAGGTATAGATCCAACAAACAAATTATTGATCACCTGAACATTTTCTGGGTACTTGTTGTTTTCACTGCATTTGAATGGGTTTTTTTGTTGTTTTTTTCCCCCCCCTGTTCTTTCTTTGTTTTTTTAATAGGCAGTCTCAGAATCTGACCTGAAAAATAACCGGACATTGGATGAACTAGTAAAGAGCTTTAATTCTGCAAGGTATACTGTAATTTTATGAATACTATCTCTGGTTTGGCAGCTGTAAAGGCAGGTGTGACTTACTTTGTGTGACCAGGCCAGGAGTCCTTGTAGACAAGCAGTGTGAGGACTGAGTGAAAAAATTGGGGTGTGACAGAAATGTTGTCAAAGACAAATGTTTATGCTTTTGGAATAATCCTACAGTTTTCTGGCTGATGGTTGCTGTCCACTCAGGTGATGTGTTGGGGTTGTAAGCTTATTTTGGTTTTGCTTCTGGTTAGCTGCTGTGTAAGTCACAGTCTCTTCCAACATGTAGAAAGTCAAGCAGATGTGTCAGGATTCTACGGGGAAGATAATGGTAATAAAGATTTTCTTCTAAGATCCTTTCTATGTGTGCAGGGGAAATTCTGAACAGAAAGATTTTGTCCAGTGGTCATGGTCAACTTGCAAGAGAATTCTCTTGGTGAAGCCATTGGATGGGAAAAATGTAGTATTGAGGGACCACAAATGGGAGTTTTCCTGGATAAGAAAAGTAATGGAGTATTGTGCTTTCACCTGGATTTCTTATATACTTTTCTGTTCGTTTTTAAGTTGGTTTTGATCTCCTCATCCCTTTGAAAGACAGGAACAACAGAATAAGCATGACTTGGTAAACGCTTACCATGAGCTAGATATATGAGGTTTCTTGTATTATCTCTCCGTTTTCTTTTGGTTAGAAGCAGCTCTGTGACCTGCTAGGTATTTTGTAGGTGTTCCTATGTCTATGGGAGACAAATACACTATCATTTTTTTCTCTGAAATGAACTTGGAGCTTGAAGTCAATGAGATTCTTGGCTTCATAAGTGATAGGAAGCATAGTTGAGTTTATTGCTTTCTTTCTTGAGAGAGTTTCTCTGTGATGAAGATCTAATCTTCTGTATAGCCACTATTAGACTGAATTGATTTTATTTGAAGAATTGAAATTCTACAGTTACATTATTTTAGCTTGAACTCTGTCTTTGGTGTTTCCTAGTGATAAATGGATTACTATTTTTTTTTTGGTAAGGTCTAATTTTGTAGGGAACAAGTAGTGCTGACTTGGATCCATTATGATATTGAATCTTAAACGTTAATTTTTTTTGACTGCTTTAATGGATCAGTATAAATCTTACCAGTCAGAGTAGTTAAATAATCTTTCCTTTTGTGACTTGGAGTTCAATCAATTTCTCAACATAAAGTTAGATCAATAAGACAAAAACTGTAGTGTCCTGTGCTGCACTGGGTGGGGGGTGCGGTGGGAGAGAGCCAGTCCAAGCTTCTTTATGGACCTTGGTAAGAAATGCCCAACAACAAATGGCTTACCAGGATACCTGGTTTAATAAGGCAGAACAATAAGAGGAGTATAGATAGCGAGTAAATCTTGTGTCGCTGAAATGCTAGGCACCCCACGTTCTTGCTTCTCTCAGCCTGGGATTGCATTTACTCTGCAGATGGTCCTGAGTTCGAGGGGAACACTACTTGCCTGGAGAGTGTTATGTGATATGAGTGTCATTAAAGCATAGGAGCATTGTTGGTTTCTGCCCTAGTGATGTTGGTACAGGACAAATCTTCTGTCTCCTCTGCTCCTTCCCCATATCCTCTGTTTCCTTTTGGCCCTCCCCAAAACAAATCCAAAGTCCAGGGGTTGATTTTTGAAACCTGCTAAGCTCTTTAAGTCCATCATGACTTGACTTTGAGCCTCAGGTAGTTTAACTTTTATGAAAATTAGGCCTTAAATCTTTTCAGTATTTTGCAAAATTCAAACACATTTCTTAAATCAGGCCTGTAGGGAAAGAAAATGTTAATGTTGGTAGTACTTAGCAAAGTAAAAGCTGTGTTCCAAGGTCAGTGCGTGCATGGAATGGAAATCACTCTAAATAGATCTGAGTGCTGATCCCATTTATACTTCTGCTCAACATTTAGCTCGTGCACAACTGTTTGCAGAATTAGAGCCTTCATGATCATTTGTGCTCAGCGAGTGTTGTCTTGGGAGTCCTGCTTCCTCCCCATAGAAGTGGGGGACTCTGATGTTGCCCAGTAAAAGTGAAGCTGTTGTGTCGTTTGTTATGGCCCTTAACATTATATTCTGTGTGAAAGGGTGGAGGAGCAGTTGTGAATAGGCTTTAATAGGTCTGAATTCACATCGCCCTGCTCTCGTGTTCAGGTGCACACAAAGATCCTGAGCAGTGAAGGAGTTAAGGGAGTGCATTGCTCTGATCAATTACGCCCACAGGCTCCTGTCAGGGTGGGAGCAACCTTTGCTCAGCTTTCTCTCTGCTGCTTGTGCTGTGCTCTGCAGGCAGAATTTATCACTCTGACCAGGTCAGGAGAGCAAGACAGGGAGTGCTGTTTGTGCCATCTTTCCTTTATGAACAATATTTTATCAGTTGCAGTGAGGCCAGCGTCTTCAAAAATAATAAGTGTAAAGTTTTGGGGTTGTTTTGAAATTAATTTCATTGTCCTCTAGTAAAGAGATTATTTTGATGAAAATTGTCAGTTTTCTGCATCATCTAGTTAGAAAATTTAGCAATAGAAATTAGAATTATACTTGCATAGGTAGAAAACTAGTCCTTGCTGAAAATGATCTGTGCTTTTTTTTCATACATAGGGAAGAAAAATACGTTTTTACTTTCAAGTTTATATCTTAGTTTCCTAATCAGGGTTACTTGACAGCTAGTGAGTCAGCGGAATAAACACTTCCACTCTGAGTCCTTGAGAGAGCAGGTACTGTCATTTCTAAGACACTGACTAAACTTCCAGGAGGACTGCAGAAGGAATTTCAAGGAGAGAAGTTGTCCTTTGGTACAGTTACGACTGTCCTGTGTGAGCTGTTCCAAGAAGATTCACAACCCCATCTCTTCCCTGGAATTTATTTAGGTGAAAGCGCTAGATTCCCACCTACTTGCTCTGCTTCATAGCTGCTTCGGCAAGGGAGAAGTAAACAGACTGTAAAATGGGAACCAGGATCTCGAAGGAGGACACTGAAATTTTTTTGCGGGTCTTGCAGATCTGACAAAAAATTTCGCAAGATGTTTATACTGTTATTAAAGCTTGTCTGGCAGAGAGAGTATGCTGTATACAGCGTGTTAAAATGACTGTCCATTTTTAGTTAAACTAGAAGAAGTGTAACTCCCTGTCCTAACCCAAGCCAGTGATTAAAGAGGATGGGTCTCAGAGGAGGGTTTGGGTAGTGGTTACAACAGTGCATGTTGGGACTCACTAACGTCTTGTTGATTCATCTTTCAGCCTTTAAAGGGTGCCTGTGCTCTTAAACTGAGGTTTGTCAGCTGTGAGGCATTTATTGCTTTTGTGCCAGGAAGGTAAAATTGTATCTGCTAAAACTTTTCAGAGGTGATAGTAGTCTGTGTTAAATTCTTAAGAGTGTATAATAGATAATGTTGAAAACTGCCTGCAAAACGCAGAGCTTTTTGAAAATGGTGTTGTCCTGAGGTTTACCAGTAGAATCAGTTTCTAGGTGAGCCGGACAGTCTGGGGATGGTAGAGGGCGGACTTCTCCATTAACTGCATGCTTTCTCTTGACTCTGCTGTCCGTCTCTGAATGACAGATGAATCTTCCACTCTAGTCAGGCCTGTCCGAATCACTCCAATAACAACTATCAGAATTCCTGTGAATAACAAGAAATTTGAGTAATTCACTCTGGCAGTGAGGGAGGGAAGTGACAGTTGATAAAGGTACTGTTGGATAGCCCAGGGCTGTGCGAGGAGTGCCTGTGGTGCTCCGGCTCTTCCATCCCTGGGGCGCTGGGGTTTGGGGCGGCGGGGTTTGGGGTGCCAGCTGGTGGGGTGCCGGTGTGGCAGGGCCGCTAGATGTCATCACACAGCCAGCGAAGCTGCTCAGTGCGCCCAAAATACCGCCTTCTGGGAAAAGCCAGCCTGGGACTTTTCTCTCCTCTTTTGAATTTAGTACTAGCATTTTCTGTATTTTCCCACCAAAAAAAAAAAAGCATACAGAGATTTCATGTGTGTTTTGGCAAACAAGTTCTCATATTCTCGTCCTAGTGTTCTTTCCATTGATTCTGTGCCCAAATCGGATCCTTTCAGAAAGTCTATGCATAAGTCTTTATCCTTCAACATGAGGAAAAACTCTGTATGATTATTTGTAGATCAATGGTGTAATTAAAGCAACCTTTATTATCAACTTATTGTTAGGACAGGTTTTTGGGTTTTTTATTGTTTTTCCAGTTTCTCTCCCTCTTTGTTTTATACCAGACCATATTTTATTGAGACAACTGTTATTACAGAATCTGAAATTTCTGTTTGGAAGATATTGCTATTTTGGCTGCCTTTGCAAATATTAACAAGTTGCATTTGAAGTGAGATGGTCTTTTATTTGGGTAGTCTGTCTTGTCAGCTCTGGAGCAACTCTCCTGAGTTCAGAAGTCTATCCTTTCATACAGGACTCATTGCAAAAATGCCAAGCTTTGCACTCTGAGCCTTTTGCTGTGTGTCTGCTGCCTGCTTCTGCTGGCCACAGAGCTGCCTGCCATCCTCCAGCTCGACCTTCAGCCTTTATCGGAATTGCTCAACTGCCCCTTGCTTGGGTTTGCAGTCCATCTCAGGTCCAGGCCCACCTCCAAACATGTATTTTGGCCTGGTAGCCTTCCTGAGGGACAAATCAGACTACTGAAGTCTCTGCTTCAGAGAATCTGAGGTACTATAAGCTGTGCTATTGTGATACTTCCTGAGAAAGAAATGTTGAGAAAAAGATATAAGAATCACTCTAAAGTCTGGTGAAAAGAAACTGATACGAAGTTTGACTTTTAGGAGTGTTGTCAGCTAGTGTGAACACATTGGGAACACATTTTAGCTAGTGAATACATGTTGTGGAAAAATAAACAGACGTAATTGGTGGTTACAAATAGTAGAATGTGCTACTTTGACAAGAGGAGGAGCTCTCAAAAGCAACAGAAAATACCCTGAAAAGATGAGGGAGATCAGTTGCGTTCTCTAGCTGAAGACAATGAGTATAGGCAACTGGCTAATTATTCAGATATTTTTGCCTTTTGGTGCTGTATCGTTCTTTATTTTATGGGAAAACTGAACTGTGATATGATGCCAAATGATTGCATTTACAGATCTGTTTTATGTTTTCTGAGCCATGCAGAATTTAGCTTGCTGTAGCATAAGATGCTGGGCTTTTGAGTAAAAATGGTTGCTTAACAGCCATGATAAGACTGTGTGTTGACTTTGATTATCTGCTTTAATGGTAGGCTGCCTGTATGAAAACCTGGGGGAGCCTGAAGAAATAGACATTTTTTTACAAAATCAAAACATAAATTCCTTGTTCAAAAAGGGGAAAAAGATTTTAAACAAAGTACATCGTTGGTTGAACATCCAGCTGCATCCTTTTGAGGATTAAACTTTGCCTAAGCGTATTAGGAATAAAAGGCAACTAATTTGTTTGCTTTTGAACCTGATTGTAGAATATGACCATCTGTGATGTGACAAGTCTTCTGAGGCAAGAGTTTGTTACCTTTAAGTTGAAGAATATTCTGCATTTATCTGCAGTGAGATACTTTGCCAATTATTGCTGCTAATGGCCGTGTTGAGCAGATCACGCTGTCAGACCTTTCTGATACTTCTGGATGAAATCTACCCCTTGTAAACAGCAAATGTGGAGCAGGAGTGGAACAGGGCTGCATGAAGGCACTCTGTTTATGTTCCCATTAACTAGCTCCTGAGTTCCCCGTGAAGTTGATCCTATGCCAACAGTAGCCAGACCACTCTGTGTCTGTGTCAGCTGGGGAATTAACCTCCTTAAAAACTTCCAGTCCATATCTAGGCATAAGCAGGCAGAAAAACATAGTTTTGCTGCCACACTTAATTGCACTTGTTTGCACTGCAGAAAGTTAGAGTGTCTTGGGACAGATGTGAATTGCCACTGACAGATGTGGTCATTACATCTAGTAATCCAGGAAACTTAAACTCCAAATTGGGCTTCTGAATCTGGCTTGAATATAACCAGTGCAGAGCGTTCGGTGTGCTGAGCTGGTTGTTCACCAGGAACCTAACTTAAACTAGCGTAATTGTGGGGCCACCTGGTGACTTATGTATCTTTTAAAAATAATTTGATATATACAGACAGTTCTTAATTAGTTGTCCTTCTCAGACATGAAAAATCTTTATCTTAAAAGACTGAAAAGTTTTCCAAGTAGTTACCCAATGCTGAACTGTCTTCAGTGCAGCATGGATTGGGGAGGTGGAGGCGCAGGGGCGTGTGAGGTATCCTGTGCCTTTTGGTGTAGGGGCTCTTAGGCTCCTCAGCATCCTCAAAAGCGATCCCTGTTCCCATCCCTCCCTCTTGTGTTATCCTGCTATGAAGAGAAGTGAAAGGGAGGTCCCTCCCCCCTATCCCACTTAGCAAGTGGGGACAGAGTATCTCTAAGAGGTGAACCCATCTCGTCCATTCATTGTTAGAGAGGTGCTTCATTTCCTTTAAGATTTTTCCATTTTTTGTAAGCTGTCCCAGTTTGTCAGAGCTTGTAGATGGTAAAACTTTTTTTGTAATTACCCTTTTTTTGGGTAGGACTTCTGAGGATGCAGCAGGCTGGGGCTTGGCAGGTGGTGGTTGTGAGAATGGCAGCAAGTCAGGGAGAAAACTAGCGAACACCTGTGCAGGCTTTGCGGTCTTGGAGAGCTCAAGTGAGTGGTATGCAGGTTGCCAAGGGATGATGGAACAGTGAATTAAAGAGGAACAGGTTAGTGACTGCATGTGGACTTCTGCTGGCTGTTTTTGGCTGTATGATATGAACTTTGTTGTGACCCTCAGGATGTGAAGGACTCTTGCCAAAGTAGTAGTGGGTAAGAGTGGGACGTGTGGTTTGTCCGTTGTTGACGTCAGCTGCGAAGGCCTTCTCTCCACCTGTGATGACACAGGAGTGCAAGTGAACCGCTAGGTATGCAGGCAGTCTAGGCAGCTGCATCGCTGTGCTGTATCCCTGCAAAGAATGCAGTCTCTGGCTTAATTTATCTTAGATCAATCTGTATAAAATATGTGGTAAAATAAACAAGATTCTGCAAAAACCCCCGAGGTGAGGGTAGGAATAAAACATGTCTTTAAGATCTTTTGCAATTGCCTGAGTTAGGACAACTGTGACTTTAGTACTTTTAGCTTTGAGGTAATATGAAGAATTATAATGAAACAGACAGGATAATGAACCTCTGCTGCTACTGTATTCCTACTGATAAAATGCAAGTTTATTTCTTTGAAAAGAGACTTCTGTTTGACTCGTGTCTTGATATTTGCTAGCCCTGAGGAGGGTAGGGAGTACAAGTGGTGGGTAAAGCATGCGTAGATGGGTGGTAAGCATTTTGGTGGAGATCGGAGTGGGCTGTTCTTGAGGGCAGTTATGTTTTTCCCTTATTTTATATGAGAAAAGAATGGAGGGTTTGTGCTCTTTGGCTGATCATCGATGAAACATATGACAAATAGTTTGGGTTAGCTGACACTAAATCCCAAGAGCTGAGAAGCACACAGTTCTCTCTTGGTGGGGTTCTGTTCAGCTGGGTGGGCAGTGAGCAGCTGTGCTAAGGAGACCCACAGTAAGGAGGGACAGAAGGAATATGGCAGTGCTTTCTGCTAAGCTCTTTGGTTTCAGGAGCCTCTGTCACAGCTGGTACAGTGCTTGAAGTATTCTGACTAGAAAATGGTCACCTACCATCTTCAAGTAAGGGGGAAAACTTTTTGTTCTTGAAACTACTGTGTTCCATGTGATGTTTTGAGAGGCATTTTATTACATTTGCAAAATGTAATTTATTTTGTTTGAAAATCAGGAAGATAATTCTTTGATTCTGTAGAGCATGGTGAGGCTCAGCCGGCATGCTCCTGCTCCTGGTTTGTGTGGGATAGCCAGTTCCCAAGTGCTGCAAGGGGGAGAGGGAGGAAGGAATGGAGGAAAAGCTCCATCTGTTTTTGTTCTGGCTTCTTCGCAAAGAAAAAGCTAATACTGTTCAATGTAGCTAACTGCATGTTGTCTTCTGGATGCTTCTAGACAACAGCTGTTCCAGTTGGTCTTGGATGCTCCACTGATTTCATCTCCATTGGCCTGTAGCAGGCATTCAGCTGGCAAAAGCCATGTTAAGAGTCCTTTTTCTTGGCCAGTTATAAAAGAAGAGGTGCCAGTGATTGACAGTTTCTTGAGAAAGGAAAAAGTTTGCACCGCGACAAAGGCAGATGGCCTGGCAGGAACAGATCAGAAGATTTTAAAAACTGAGGAACACCATGACCTTTACAGCAGTTCTGCAGAGGTTGATGGTAGAGACAATGAAGTGGGATCACAAGAGAGTCCTGAGTGCACCAAAAGTCATGAAAAGCCTTCTACATCTGTCATAAAAGTAGTCAAGAAAGGTGAGATGCTTAATTTTTGTTTTTGTCCTGTTCTCTTCCCCAAGTCCATGATTGTGGTTGGCTGTATGCATTAGAGTACCTTCAGTACGTAGCATTCATCTCATTTCTCTGCATTGTTCTGATCTGCATTGGCATGTTCAGTTGCTTCCCGTTTAACTGGACAATGCTTCATACAGATTACTGCTTATGCGGGACAGCTCTGCTACAAGCATATTCTTGATGAGGAAGTTTGGGCTGATGCCAAGTAATTAGATGGAGTTCAGCACTTACAGATTCCTTTGCTTTGAGTAACAACTCTAAAAAACAATAGTTGCACAATAGACTTACTCAGTAAAAAATGAAGTTGTTTTCTTTTCTCCTTCCCCTGAGTAACTAGACAGACAACATCGACATTCATTCTGCTCTTGTATCCTTAAGTAACCAGAAGCAAGATTTGTTAACAATTTTATGTTTGCTATTTGAGGGGTACACCCACAATCAAAATGATCATGGTTTCAGTTTTGTTAATATTCCTATTCATACGCTCTCGAGAAGAAAGTAATCTGCTTTATTCTTCTGTAATTTTACAGTGTTAAGATTAATTTATTTTGAAGCATGAAAATGCCCATTTATACTAATCAACTACAATAAAATGACAGAATCCTCTTAGTTTTGACATGATGGCAGCCATCCTATTGACCCAATTAAAAGCCTAAATTAAGATAAATGACCAGGTAGGAGTACAACACTGATTCTTATTAGTTCATATTTATCTGTTCTTTTGTTTAACAATTTATTCAACTGGAACTCTTAAGTTCATATTTATTCATTAGCTGGGTAAATACTGCTCTAGAGATGTAATACAGACATAAAAATAGCCATCTGAAAATGACATAAACTTAGCCAGAAGTTACATTTCCTAGTTTTATGCATCAGGCTTGTGTTAGTAATTTAAAACTCGTATGAAATTTTACTGCTCATTTATTCTTGAGCAATTGAAATTTTCACTTGCTTACCATTTTATGACCTTATTAAATCCTCGAGCATGCATTACATTGAAATTATTTCCACAAATGCAAAGTAGTTGGTCAAACAATATAAATGAAAGAGTTGAAATGAGGCAATGCTGAAGTGATTTTAGTAAGTATTATTTGTTCCTGTGTTAAGAATTGAAATGTTAACTTCAAATACAATAATAGACTGCTCAGAACTATTGTGTTATGTTACCGTCCCAACTTTTTTTTTTTAACTTTTGACTAGAATATGATGTCATGGGAGTCAGGAATTGCAAAGCAGTGTTACCAGATAGCTCCCTCAATTCCCACAACATTTCACAGTGCTTTTCATAGGTTGTTTTTTGTTTTGTCTTTTAAATCATAACCGACTTCCTTGATACTAATACAGAGGATGTCAGTTAAAGAATCTCTTTCTCATACTGTTCATTTAAAGTTAGCCTTTTGTTTTTGACATAATGTGATTGCTAAAGACAAATAGGTTTTAAGTCTGTGTTTTTTGACTGTCTTTACAGTTAATGTTTATAGGTGCTTCTTGAAAATATGATGCAAGAAGAATTCTGAGTTGGGTGGGACCACACTATGGGGCGTTTGTGAGCCTCTGAGCCCAAGTCACAAAATCTAGTTATCGGTACTAAGAAATGAGTATGAGACATGGCTGGACCATAGGATTCCTGTGAGGCTGAGTTAACTCATGTTAACATGACAGTCCTGTTGAGAGCCATAGACTGGGAACATTATGTTAATATGAATAAAGTTTGTGCTATACTGTTTTATCAAAACAAAACAGCTTGCTTTATTTAGGAGTGAAATACTGCAAAAGTGAAAGACATTAGCAGGGAAATATGCTTAAGTTTATATTAGCCCCTAGGTTTCTGTGTAGTGTGTATGTTATTCTAGATTTTTATTAGAGATTTCATTCCATCTGACTGCAGGGAAGATGAGAGCCATTCTGATATTACACAGAGAGGGAAATAAGTGTTCTGCAATGAAAATGAGAGCAAAAAATGAAGATTCTGGATAGACATGCCAGATCTTTTAAAAAAAGATCTGGAATTCTGGATTTTCATTTTCTTCAATCAACAATTAGTTTTTCAGATGAAAACATTTGCTCTTTGCTGTAATATACACACTAGTAAATTCCTTCTCCCTTGCTTTCAGTGGATTGTCCTGTTTGTGAGGTTGCTATTCCAGAGCAATATATAAACAAACATCTGGATAGCTGCTTGACAAGAGAAGAGAAGAAGGACAGCCTCAGAAGGTAAGAAACAACTTTAAGAACTTTTATATGTATGTAGCCATTTTTCTGCACTGCTGAAATAAAAAATATTAGTTAATGGGTTATAATACATTGGATTGTGTTTATTTCTTGGTTACCTGCTGTATAGATCACTCTAAAATCACTGTATAAATATGGTAGGGGTGCTTTTCCCCTCTCAAGAAAGTATGTGGATTACCAGCAGAATCACTTTTTGGCTTTTAGTGGCAAGAAAACACTGGACAATGTTTTAAAGAATTCAATTCAGGGAGTAAAACTTAGTCTGTACATTATTCTCATCACATTTCTGCTCACTAGCATTAAAATTCTATTCTGATAATACTTATTCCCATTTTTCACTTGGTGAATGAATTGCTTCCCCCAATTCAGTTGGGCCAAAAGACAATTGCTTCACTAGCTGTCAAGTTAAAAAATAAAAATTGCACCTTACTCTGCTCACTGTGGTTCTTTTCAAGTTTCCCCAGTCAAGGTTGTCTCTTTAAGATCTCAATTTCCATAAGACGAATGCATGCCTTTGACGTTATGCCTCCGCCCTAGAATTTGTCATGGTCACCACATTCACATCAGAAGTGTAGATTTCAGTTTGTTTTACTTACTAGCATAAATTTAGGCCATTATTATTTCTAACTGATCAGACTTAAGAACTGCAAGGGACTTTTACTGCATGCAGTATTACTGCATACTTGTATTTCAAATCCCTCTGACCTTGAATTAGAAAGTAATTTTATGTTAAAGCTCTTATTTTGCCCAATCATGCTTAGAATGCAATCTATAAGCTAAAGGACTTTAAAGATGAGTAAGTGGTAAATTAATATTGAAATCTGATGTTAAATTTTAATTTTCATTTGGGATGTTTTTAGTGTTTTCCCTGTTCTTAATGAAGGGAAATAAAAGCCAGATCCTTCTTTGGTGTCAAGCCCATGTCCCTAACAGAATTTTAAACTTTGCTTATTTTATCTAGACTGCTTGGATCTTAAAGTATCATGCAAGATACTTTTCCTTAGGGACTGGCTGTTGTGTATTAAATGCTGGCTTTTTGGCAATGTGTTTATTTTATGGCAGTGTTGTTCGGGTTTCCGTAACAGCACATCTCTAGTTCTTCTCTGAGGAATTTTAGCTCTGTTTATTCTCAAATTAGGAGCACATGGCATGCTATGTTAACAGTTGAGCAGTATTTCAGCGGAACTGATAATTTAGTCCCCAAAACCTGCACAGGAGTAATTATAACAGGTAAGTGTACGTTCACAAAGAGCACTGCATTTCTCAAGGATGGGAAAAAAACCCCACCAACGTTAAGATTCAAAACTGTTGTCAACTGTTTTCATGTAGCTGTCTGCTTGCAAAACTGTCATCACTCTTCTAGGTCATGATACAAAGCTCTTTCAGGGCTTTTAAAATATTTAATTATTCAATTACATTTTTTATATTTCCCAAAAGAATCTGAAAAAAGTCTTTTCCTGAAAATTGTATTGTGGTAGTGTATCTTTTTTTGCCAGCTGTGCTACTGGGGCTATATGAGAGTAAATGAATTAATGACAATTTTACAGAAGTTTGGTTTTGGTTTTTTTTTTTTTTTAACTTCAAAATGTATTTTCAATGTGTTAAGTTGAAAGTGCTGAATACAGTTTTCAAATAAGTCTCTAGCTTTCACAATGGGAAGCTGTTAACTTCTCTGTAATTCAGAGCAGTGCAGCTGAACTTTATTTTGCTGCAGGAAGAAAAGTGTTTCTAACTAAATGCCGTTCTTCTGTAACTAGTAAATAATTTAAGTTGAAGAAGATGAGTGAGGCAGTAGATGGATTTTGGTACCTTTGTTGGCTAGTTTGAGTGTATTTCACCAGGAGGTGTAGGGAATACTGAGCTAATTTGTGCAGTAGGAAACTGGCTAATTTTAGATGACAAAAGTTGTAGTAGGACTTGAATTTTCAATGGCAGTTGCATGTAGTGAAGATGTTTTCCCTATTTATGCCAGGAACGTTGAGTTCTTCTGACACAAGGCAGTGTGAAGGAGTAAATTTTAGTTTTAGATGTTATTCATCTGAGCACACTATTAATTCTCTTTAATGTCACTTTCTGTATTACCAAACTACCCTTCTGTTAGATGGGAACTACAGATTTGCTTTCAGGTACATGACTGTATCTTTCTCAAAGTAATTTTCCCAGAAAGCTGAAAAGTCTCCTACTTCAAGTTTTGGCTTCCAGTTTTCATGCTTTTAAAACTTCACCAGCTGATTCAGGTAAGACATGGCCAGTACTTTGGTGGAAAACCTGTGTTTCAGCAGTGTGAATCCAGTACAATTCCTTCTGAATTCAGAGTGAGTGTAGGCTTGATCCTAATGAAGATGAACAATACGGTGTTTGCTGATGTGATTCTGAAGCCTTTGCTGTAGATATTAAAAACAGAGCCACAGTACTTGTTACATGACCAGTTACATGCATCACTTCCTAAAGAAAATCAGACTAGATCTACTGCTTTATGCATGTTTGAAATTTTCTTTGTGGTAGATGGAAAAAGTGTTCTGGCTTCCTAGAGCTGTTGCTGTTGCATCTGTGATACACTGTGTAATTGGTTGTGTGGCTGTCATGGCTGAAATTATTCTTTCAGGTATTTCTTACCCAGAGTGGGTGAAATACCCTGTAAAAATGTAAGTCAGTATTTTGATTTTCATAGGCGTATTAATTAAAAGAAAATTGTTTCCTTTTCCTTTTGCAGTTCTTCTCACAAAAGGAAGCCTATGTCTAAAGTTGTTTACAACTTGCTCTCTGATCGTGATTTGAAGAAGAAACTAAAGGAACATGGTCTGTCTACTCATGGGACCCGACAACAGCTCATTAAAAGACACCAAGAATTTGTGCACATGTATAATGCTCAGTGTGATTCTCTAAATCCCAAATCAGGTAAGTTACAAATTCTAGGAAAGTTGTTACCACCATCGCAAACTATTTGTATGCATTTCTCCTTCTCTTAGTTCTCAGGGTAGGAATAAGGCTGGTTTGAATATTTGGGAAAACTGGAGCTGGAAGAATTTATCTTATATAAGTCAAGATTAATACAAAAAAGGAAATTTAATGAAAACCAGAAATGTCTTGCTATACTCTGGAAGTATCCAGCAAAGATGTAAATTTGTGTTGAAATTCTTTGATACTTCCTGGTTTACTAAACCTGTTCTGAAAAATGTGCTGTGTTTTTATGAACTTTGCATTTTAATGAGTGTCTCCAAATTGGACTCCGAGGCTGTTAGTCAAAAAATTGGAAATACCTGAGGTTCTTAGTAAGTGAATAGACTATTAATTTATGTTTTGTTCTGAATTAGTTCTCTTCCTCCTATGCACTGAGACTTTTATATTTTTATTGGATTTTATTTCAAAATTAGATTTATTTTTGGAGATGACAGGTAAGGGTAGAATGAATTAATAAGAAAGTATTAATGTTTTGCTGGAGTTTATATCAATTTAGGTGTTTGGCAGCAATTTTATACAATTAAACTTAGACTATATATAGCATTAAACAGCTGCATGGGATAAGGAGAATGTGTTTTAGTCTCTAATGTGAGTGCAATATAAACTTCCTTTAAACAGCAGTCTATTGTTTGCATGTGCTCAGGCTTAATGCTTGGAAAATGCCAGGTCTGGAACAGGGAGGATGAGATCCGAGTAGGGTATTCGTGCTGCCTGGTTTTGTAGGCAGTGTGGCCATTTTTAAAATTTTGAATAGCATGTATGAGCTAGTGGAACAATTGTCCCAGCTCACCTTGTTATATTCTATTTTATACAAGATGAAAACATGCATCTTTTTTAAAGATGTGTCATTTGTCATCTCTCAGTTCAGTTCTGCAAGTGATACAAGTAACAGCACAAATACACTGGCGTGTGTGGGTGAGAGATAGACATCAGATTTACATTTCTTACAGAAGTTGTAAACAATTCTGAATGTTTTTGTGTGTATTGAAGGGCTCAGAAACTATTTGGACCAGGTAAATTTTTGGTCTTGTTGGCAGTGGGACTGTCGGGAACTGAATGAGCGAGCAGGGCAGCGCAGTGAGCTGGGAGCTGAGGGGCCGCTTGCACACAGCTGGGTTCGGCATCTCTGTGGGTCAGATAGCATACCACTGCAGGTGCACAGCTAAACTTTACATTTGCTATTTGTTGCTTATCTATAACAAGAATAATTTGAGGCCGGGGTGAGAAGTACCCTTTGAGAAGGATGCCAGATTTAAACACAGTAAAAACCACTTAATTCATCAGTTACCATTTAACAAATTTGACAATATAGGATAGTGTTTATTTCAAGTGAATATTAAAAGCATGTATGTTAACTCCATGCACATGTGGTTTTATATGTGATCAGATGATCAGAAATGCTGAATATCTACAACTTCTACTGTGGCATTTCAAAAATAAAGTATGCTTTTGGTGTTCAACTCCTTTATTAAACAGGCAGAACCACCAGATGCAGTGCTTTTTGAAAAATAAAGTCAGTCACTGAGGACTCTAAATATGAATTTAGCAACCAAAGTTTAGGCTCCTGCTTTTTGAAATCCTGATTTCACTTACCAGCTCTTGGCTTGGATTGTGGGAGCAAGCGTATGAGAAAAGCGAGTTTGCAACCAACACTATTTGCTTTTTAATTTTGCTTCTTTAACCATTTTAAGAACTTCACGAAGAAGGTTAAGTGCCTAAGTGATTTAGGTGCCAAGTGTCACTGCTTAGTTTGTGCCTAAGCGCTTCCGAAAATAAACATAAATGCTTTCAAAAAGTGTTTTCCTGGACTTCAGGAAGTCTCTGGGATGAGAACCAGCCCACACAGTTAAGATTGCGTTTGACTTCAGCAACGATAGAAGTTTAGGAAGTTTGTTGTTTAAGTCTGCGAGAACAGCACTTGTGTCAGAATTTCAGTCACGATATGATTTATGTTAATCTTGGAAATTTAATTAAACACTCTCAAAGCCCCTCTCCGAGTTCCCCAGGGGAAGGAGTAGACATAAAGCTACTGTAGGTCATGGAGGTACACCATCATCCGATGGGTAAACAGGAGCAGAGCAGTTTTGAAGTAAAAGTGAGGAGCGGGCTGGTCGGGAGCCGCGGCAGCTCGGGGTGAGGGGAAAGGAAGGGTCGCGGGGCTGGGGCTGCGCTGCTGCCCTTATGCCGCAGCAAGGTCAGCGTGAGAAGTGGATGCCGGTTTGACTGGAGCCTCATGCCTGCTCAGGGCATGCTAGAACTGAAGCTGTGCAGTGCAGGCAGTTCTCTGTTAGTCCTTTAACGTGCTGGGAGCTACTCGGCTCTTGGGGCGATTCTTCACTTGATGCTGGTGATGAAGTAGCGTGAAGTCCCTGTCTGCATCGTTCATCCAGGCTAGCTAAATGAAGAGTTTCACAGTGTGTTACCATGTACTTCAGCTAGTCTGCCCTAAATAACGCAAAACTTCTACTGAGTTCTGGCTAAATACCTATTTATAAAGGGTGAATTATTAAACTACCACTTAAGATGCAGACATGCATTTTCAGTCGTAGCAGTGAGCCCAAGGTCGCTATATAATACGAATAGCTGAGCTTCTGAAGAAGCATAGGTGCCAAATTCCTGGATTTTTTGCTTAAACCAGTTTTGAACGGGTTTTATTCCTTCACAGCTTAATAAGTTTCTTGTTCTCTGGATACCTTACTGTCTAGTGAAAGTGTTTGTTTTACTAAATACCCATAGCTACCTAGTAGCTCTGTGAAAATGATTAAGTGTAGAAGCAGATTTGTAAAAGTAAATGTCAAAATAAACCATGCAGGGTCCTGCATAGCTATAGTTTTAGTTAAAATATTAATGCACACAGTTATGTCTGTTTATGTGCTTTTTGAGGTGTCGGACTTAATAGTTAGAGTAGGTTGTAATTCATCTTTGGACGGTGGATTTTGGACATAAGCCTGCAGAAAGTTTTGTGTTGCCTTGGAAGGTAGTCCTTGGAGGTAAAAATAAGATAAACAGTAGATGTCATTATTTAATCTTCCGTTTAAAGATACGTTATAAAATGGAAACCTTTTACAAAAGATATGCCTGTACACAACAGAAACACTATAGTATGCTAGAGTAAGATTCAAATACGATTTGAAAAGACTACATTTTCCCATGAATTTAATACAAAGGAAATGAGAGCAATGGCCCGGGAGGTGGCTGAGAGCCAGCCGCCGGCAAGCACCGTGCGGCTTGCCGCAAGGCACCTCGGCCAAGGCCCGCAGCTCCCAACCTTGCCTCCTGGTCCTGAGTCTCGGGCACTGCCTCTGCTGCTCAGCTGCTCCAGATGGGAGAGGTTCCTCTGCATGAACAAACGCCTGCTGAGCACTGGTGTAAAACCATGCCGTTTGGATTTGCCTGTGATTGGAGTTTGCCTGAGTTTTCACTGTTGAAAACCTAATGCCGGTTTGTCTCTTTGTGATTTAAATTCATGGTAGTTTCATTCAGTGCTGCTACATCTTTTTATTTAATAGCTCCTGTTTTAGTGATCCCTTTCTTGTGTTTTCAAACAGTTGCAGAGGTTGTTAAAGAGCTGGAAAAGAATGAGAAGATTCGGGTTCAGCTTGAATTTAATAAAACCGGTGAAAATGTAAGCTAATTATCTTTGTTCTCAAAGAGGGGGATGGCTAGGAGAAATTGCACAGTGGGCAGTGAACATGTTTGCCTATCGCTTTATTATGGGAATTTCCAGATTCCCAGGTTGCATGTTGGAATTCACGTATATCATCTTACAATCAACATGATTTTCTCATACCACTCATTTGTCATGGCCAGTTTTTCGTGTATTGCTGATGTTTCTATACCCAAACCATTTAAGTAGGAGCATTTTTTGATTGCAATAAAAATTCTTGAGAAATGTTCCCCTTGGTCACATTGGAGATTTTGAGCCTCCATGGCAGTGTGGGGAATATTTGGCTTCCTAGAATTCTCTAGGATTTAGCTAGTAATTCCTTGCTTCCATATCAGCAACGGCGCCTATTCTTTTCCCATGACATAGGATACTTTTGTGACTTTTGGAGCATGTTTGTTGCACGGTATTAGGAAATATTTTATGGTCCACACACGCTGGATGTTATATGGGGTGGCTTGGCTTAGTCCTGTTGACTTTGTGAAAGCAAAGCAAGGTGGCGTATATACATAGTTTAAATACATATTACTGTCTGCAGATGAGATGGTAAGTGCTGGTGGGGGAAAAACAGACAGCTGATCCTTCTTCCAGTTTTAAGTCTCTAGTTTTAGAGTATGCAGCTTTATCATCTTTTTGTTTCTGTAAATAAACATTTGTGTGATTTCTGTAGAGCTTGACCTTCACAAAGGACCTGACAGAGGAAGAAATAGATGAGATCCACACTGATTATCGTAAGTAATATGCAAGTTTCACTTCATTTTTCTTTTAAAATTCACCTTCTTTTCCTTTGTACTAAAATATACACACAAAAGCGATGCTTTTCATGTGTGTGTGCTTCCCCTGCCCCCCATTTAATAAATCAAAGCTGGAAGTTCTCTGGGCTGAAACTTCCTCTTTGAAACTCAGTCTGACATTTGACAAAACTCACTGCCAGGGCTGGATAAGATTATGGAAGCTGATTGCCTCGTTAGCACATCTCCATTTACGTGCTTTCTACTTACCTTCTGAATGGCCCTCCTATGTTTGTTGGACATAAAGAGCAGCAAAGTAGAGTTTTTCTGTCTCCCACACTGGATGTGCGATGTGTAGTTGTAGAGGGTTTCACTGGGAACCCTCAGGCAGAAATAAGGAGCAGGACTTCTCTGAAAGGACTCCCTGAGACCCCAGCAGTGCTGGGGGTGCGTGCTGGCCGTATCCCCTTGAGCTGCCTGGGCTGCTGGCTGTCATGTGGAGGGGAAGCTCTGTTTCGATGTCCTGCTCTGCGTAAGACTCTCCATGCAATTCTTACGATGCCGATTTTGAAGAAGAGAAGAGCAGCTGTGACTGCAGTGAAAGCTGATCGTGCTGTGCTTGTGAGATTTCACCCTTCCTTGCCCCAGATTTTTTGGCATGTTCTCTGAGAATAATCTGAATTACTCAGAGGTTCATGTAAATTGATTAATTATTTTGCCAGTTCTATACTTTGTTAAAACTTGGGCTTGCAGCATATGAATCTGTGTGTATTAAGTCACTGATTGTAAAAAAAAAAAAAAAAGAAAAAGAAAAAGAAGCTTATTACCTACTGTTGTGTCCCTGTGAACAATGGCATGCACTCCTGAGTGTTTTTATCTGTACAGAATTTTCTCAGCTTCAGGTTTGATATTGTTTTCTCCCTTTTTTGAGGTTCCGGGCACTATATGACTGCTGCTCTGCAGACAGGTCTGCTGGCTGTGAGCCCTCCAGCAGCGCCAGCCTGGCTCAGGCATAGCTGGGCCATTCCAGAGGGAGGCATCTGTGTGCTGAGCTGGCAAGATGGGGTGAATGCTGGCTGTCTTGGCCCTGCACTCACCAGTATACCCCGTAACACCGATACTCGGTTTTCCCGTTACTCAGGATATTCCCTTCTCCCTTACATTCTTAATGATTGCACATTGGCTTTGTTTGAAATGTGCCTGTATTCTGGGTGGTGGTTGGTCTTCCCAAGTCCTCCAAGTCATCCTGCAGCAGATAATTTTGTATAAATCTACTCTTTCTATACCTTATTTTTCTAGGTTTGCTGTCCAGTGCAGAGTGACATTAACTGACAAGCAATGTAGGCACAGTAGTTTATATCTAATATGGCATTTCTAAAATACTTTATAGCTGCATGTTTCCTCAACTGTGTGGTTTTTATGCTTCTACAGTTGTCAAAGTGGCCCTTACTGCTAAAAAGTATGTTTCAACTGAGCCAAAAATGCCTTTTCCGTATTTTATTTGTATACTGTGATTCTCAAATCATCCAGGGTTTCACAGCGCTCCTCACATTCGCTCCCTTCCTTCATACCCCTCTCCACAAGCACTCACACATTCCTGTCTCCTCCCTGCACCCTTTTCTACTTTCCCCTCCTGTCCAGCCCTGTGATTTTGAAGCGATCTTTTAAAAAGAATACTCTGCTCATTTGGTTGACCTCTTCCTCTCCATCCTGTGCAGGCAACTGGGATTCAGTGCAAACTGGGTGATTTTTTTTTTTTCTGGTTTTGTTGTTGCTGTTTGTTTCATTTTTTTACACTGAGTTCCCTCTGTTTGTGCAAGAGACCAGTGCCTGTGTTGGTTATTAAGCCTGCTTCTGCCCTGACAGAATAACAGCATTTATTTTGGGAAGTGTAACTGGAATAAATATTTAAGGGAAAGAAGAGAAGAGTCAAAAAATAAGACAAATATCACAGGGAGAGCTATAGTTCAATCGTACAATTTTGTGGGGTGTGTGTGTGGGGGGGGGTTGGTGGTGGTGTTTTTTTTTGTTTGTTTTTTTTTTTCCCAACAGAGAACTGATTCCTGCTTAACTTGACCCTGGGAAAGCACAGTATTTTAAACTGTGTTTCTCCTTACCGTGTGCTTTAACTTGAGAACAGTGTTTTCTCTCTCTGTGCAACCATCTAACCATCTTTATGGTTATTTAGAAGCAAACGTTCTTGTGAGAGTTAGAGTGCAGGACTTGCATCCTGTTGTAGTAATTTAGTACAGAAATGGCTAATGTAAACTGATTTTTTCCAGATGATTTCCTGACCCTTCTTTGTGTGTTTGTACACAGAAAGCACTACTTTGTACTTAGTTCCCTAGTGGTGTTTTATTATTCATAAATTCTTTCCTGTTGTTTCCCACTCATTTCGCTTCACCTGCGCTCTGCTTGCACGCTCAAATGTGGTAGTTAGTCATGTAATGCTAACACAATATTCAATGAACATTAAACTTCTCTGCTTTCAGCCACAGAGGAGCAAAGCGATGAAGGGACAACTTGTTCCGATTATACTTAAGGGTGTATTTAAATCTGTAATACGGTCATATTTCCTGTGTTTCCTTGCGTTGCTACAGGCATATAAATTATTCCATAATGCTGCTAGATTTAGCCTTGTTGATTTTAGTTGGGTTTCTGTGAAGGCTAAATAAGGGCCTAAATCTTTAGCAGATTTTTCCCTTGCTTTTTGTTGCTGTTCCTGAGAATATATTTTTTTAAGTGTACATGCACTGTTTGCAATTTTGAATCTTAAGCGTTCTCCTCTGATTCCAAGTAACTGGTTAATAATTACTCTCTTGCCATGCAGAAATCTCTAGCAATACAATGCAGGAAAAAAAAAGTAAAATAATATAAAAAGTATTAATCCCAAATTGGGTATTTCCCCCCCCAAGGCTTTAGTAGCTCTGTACAGATCAAATCCAAAGTTCAGTGACTTCAGGATGGCCCCCAGAGCAGAGCAAATGCCTTGTAACTGGCCGTTCATGCTCTGCTCATTAGCGTTCTGCTAAACGTGGAAGGTGGGTCTGAACAAAAGCTGTCTGAGGAAGGTATGGGAATTCACAGTCAGCTGTGAGCATGTTCACCCCAGTCCTTCTCCCCGCAGACGGGGAACGTTTGGGGGTGGCAGGACTGGCATGGACTAACCCAGGAGCGAAGGAGCTGCGAGGGGACGTGCCGCTCTGGTCCGGTGCCCGCGCAGCTCTTTGTAGGGCGCTGCTGTCACCAGAGGACTGATCCTATGCTAGAAACCCACTTAACTCGCTTTTTAAAAATTTTGGATGTGCACAAATTCCTTGTAAAGCTGGATCCCTGGTTGCGTTCATGTTGCAAGCTTGCAAACAGCTGTACTGCGTGACTGGGGTAGGGTGCGGAAACAGTCAGCCAGTTCTGCACCAGGCTGCTGCGCGCTGCAGGCAGCGGACACAGGGGACTGATGTTGCTGGTCCCTCCTTTTATTTTCTTGATCCGTTGTACACGTTTTAGAAGAAGAAGATATTAAGTGCTGTCTTAATTTTCCAAAACCAGGTATTTTATTGAGTTTATATGTCTATATGGTTTCAAAATTATCAAGACCACCAAGTGAATAAATTAGCCTCAGGCAGCTTAACTGAACATTTAAAAGTCTTTTAAAAAAAAAAGAGAGAGAAAGAGAGGAAAAAAGAGAAGTTAGAAAAATATTTTAAAGGGAACATATGGTTTTAAAATTAATAAAAAGTGATGACCAAAGAGGTAAATGTTAACTAGTGTCAGCAAATTATTTCTCATAAAAGCAATAGGGAAGAAATCATAAGCATGAAAAAAGAATTGCACATTAAAATCAGAAGACAGTTAGAAATTAAAAGAACTTTTATCAAATACTTTTTTTTCACTGTAGCACAGATGGACTTTAAAAAGCTTTATTATACAATGACGGGGGTTTTTTTCCTTTTAATTTACAACATTTGCACCCTAGGTCCCTAATTCACAGCTGAATTAATGGATTAATTAACTCTGGCATATGTTCTGAATAAAAAAACCCAACCATATACTACTTGTTCCATATGAAACACACAACACAGTGGAGCTATGTAACAGCCTTGTTGAAAAGCAAGATAAAATAGCTGTGATAACCCCCTTTTTTTTTTGCCTTCTTCTCTTCTTTACAATTTCCTATGCTCTTGGCAAATTGCAAATTACACTGTTGGTATTTTTTTGGCCTTTTTTGTGTGTGAAGTGTTTTTGAAATACCAATTAATATTTTGGCTTTATGAACCTGAGGCTGGTTTATACCCTAGCTGAGAGGTCTGCTTGAGCAGCCGCCAGAGTCTGCCTGGAAGGTGCAATTAAATACGCTGTCACCTGCAGTAGTTTCTGTCCGCTCTTCGAGAACTCAGTGACACCCTCAACCCGGTGTCAACCTCATTCTGCTTTTTTCATGGTCAGGCTTCTATTTAAAGAGTTAAAAAAAAATATACAGGAAAAGAAATACATTTGTTAAAAAAAAAATTTATTCTGTTGCTCTTTCATTTGCAATGTTATTCAGAGGCTTACTGATTTATGTTTTGTGTTTTAAATATTTGTAGTTATATTTGCACTTGTTTTATTATTGAAATGCCTGTAGTTTTATGAAATGTGCATGGTATGTTGTTTCAGCGCAGTGGTGATTTACAGTGTATCTGAATAGTGCCTTGCTTTGCCAGGACATTTCTTTTTTACTTGAAAAGCTTTGTAGTTACACCATAAAACAAAACAACAAAAAATAGTAATACTGGAAAAACTGAAGTGCCAAAGGAATTATGTAACGAATGTGCAGCAAAAGACAAGCATCTGGGACAAGAACTTTCTTTTTATTAAAGGAGTTGTTGACCTTATGTGGCGTTTTCAGCTACACAGGGAGAAGGAGTTGGTTTTAAATCTGTTTCCTTCTGTGGGGCAGAACTTGAGATGATTTTATCTTGGCTTTTCCCCTTTCCTGTCACAGCAGCAGGACGTAGATCCAGGTTAGCTGCAGCGATTATTTAAACGTGCTGTACCCCATGCAGTACTCGGCAAGGGCTGTCTGCTCCTCGAGGCGCTGGACCACCCTGTCTCCACCGCTGCACGCGCCCTGGGCTGGTGTCGGGTGCCCTGGCAGTGCCGAGCAGGATGCCAAGGCCAAGCGGTGCTGGGAGAAGGTGTGTCGTGGTTGAGGAGGAGGTCAGGGCTGTTCGCGGGGCGAGCCAGGACCAGGAGGGATGGGGGAGTGTGGGGAGCAGGAATGGAAGAAGATGGAGAACAGCTGGTGCCTGCAGAGGAGCGTGGGGTGATGGGGAGATGTGGGTTGGAAACCCAGGGAGTGCCCGCACTGCAGCTGCAGGGAAGGTTGGGGTTGTTCCTGCCTCTCGCTACCCCGCAGAGGAAAAAGAAGGTAGTTCAGAGACTGATTTGAAAAAAGAAAACAAAAGCAAACAAAACAGAAAAGTTATGAGGGAGTTCTTTGTTTCAGCTGGGCTCGAAGTTGATTTCCGAGTACCCTGATTCACCAGGACGTTTGCTTTGCTGTCATGAGTTAGACGTTGCTCTCGGCACTTGTGTGTGAAGCTTGTGTGTGCACCCGCAGTGCAAGGGTGTGCCCGGCAGGCTGGCTGTGTGCCGCAGGATGGGCCACCTCTGCAGAGCCTGCAGGCTGGGTGGCAGGTGGCCCAGTTTGCCCGTCGCTAGCCCTCGGCGTTTGTTCTGAGGATTCTCGTTCACTTTTCTGCCCGTCTCTCTGCTGGGGTTTATCTTAGTCTTTCCTGCAAGTGTAACTTGGGCAGCGTGTGTGTGGCTTTTACAGAGCAGAGATTTTAAACAACATTCAGTTCTGTGTGTGCAAAGAAAGAAAAAGGACTGCGTGTGTGCAGTGATGTGTATAAGACAAGGTGTACTATTTTCTCGGGAGCTGCTTTATTTAGCCCATCGCTACGTTCCGATTGCTGGGAAGCTTTCCTTGCAGATGGCATGCGTGTGCTGCCGGCCTTCTGCTGTCGGTGGAGGAGGGAGCGTGGTGGTCCTGTCGCTGCGCAGCGTCCTGCTTCCTGCAAGGATGGATCAGAAAATACTCCGGCTGGGAGCTGGGATTTTATTGTGTGTTGGACCTCTGAAGTCTCCACGAGCTGGTTGTCTGGACACAGTTGGGAGAGGCAGTACGGAGCCCAGAGGAAGGGTTGTGTGTGCTTCACCTTCTCGTGCCGTTACAAACAGTTGCCTTGCCCCAAGGACATTTTGGATGTACATCGGGCCTTCCTGCCTCTGACGTGGAAAACGTTTTGAATGCTTTTTCCGTAGGCTAAAAATTAGGCTAAAGATTTTAGCTGAAATACTTTATTTGTCTCAAAAGGACAAATCTGTTTCTCAGAGTGACTTTTTGTTGGAAGTCCTTCCAAATAAAGGAAGTTCATGTTTGCTGCCTTCACTATAACATACAATATAAAGCCATGCATATGGACTGATAACCTTTCGTGCTATACTAGCTGTGGGTAGCTACAGTCATATAAAAGTTGGTGTGTTCTGCAGGGAAAACAACGTGTTCCCTTCATGCCCAGTGAAGGTTAGGTAATCCGCATTGTCTGTCTGAGGAGACCAGGTATTTTCCCAGCCTCTGAGTAAAGAATTTGAAATATCTAGATTAAAAAAATAACATTGCTTTAACTGAATACCAGAGGATTGCTTAAAACATACTAAGTGATCGAAAGTGCAAAGAGTATGCCAAAGAGCAATTAACTGTGATTTAGAGGATTTGCATCAAAACAGTATAATAAGCATGACACAAAGGCTTTCAACATTGCTTTACTGCAGAAATGGGGGGAAAAACCCAAAGCACCTTTAAAGCAATTCATGGGGTAGTTGTGATTTTACTCTTTCTCTCTAGCAGAGTGCTCCTTGCAGGACTACCTAGAACTAAACCATATGACTAAGAGCATCGTCTGGATGCTCCTTGAACTCTGACAGGCTTGGTGCCATGACTACAATATTAAATGTTGTCACAATGGTAATTGCAATACTTGACAAGTCTAGGAAAAGAAGACAGGTAATATAAAGAAGAAACAAACACAGATCTGCTGGGCAAAAATTAAGGTTTCATCTGTGCAAGTGTTCTTGACTACTGGGTAACTCTGTAAAAGCATAGACACAGATTTGGATCACTAATAGAATATGGAACATATTGCAGTGATGAGTTGGTTTTCATTTGCTGTAACAAAAATGTTTTTAATTCAGTATTTTGTGTTTATTTCTGTTGACATCCTTTTCACTATTTATGGCATACCTTAAGAGTCCTGTGGCAATGATCAGTAATGCACTGTTCCATTTCAGGAAACAAACACAGAAGTGAATTTCAGTTTTTGGTGGATCAAGTAAATAATCGGTGGACAAAAAGTGGTAAGAGGAAAACAGAAAGTGCTCAAAACAAAGAAGAAGTCACTGTCAAAGAATCGCCAGTGGCCACAGGTTAGTAATGTTGTTTAATATAGTCCCCCTCTTCGATCCACACTAATAAGTGGGGGGGTTTCCCAAAGAAATGTTCCTTCCTCCCATTATTCTTCTCCTACAGTCCTTAAGGGGGGAAAAAAAGCCTAAAAATCAAACAGACCCTAAAAAGATTGACTACCATTGATTTTAGTGTGATACATAAGCACAACCCATAATAAATACATGATTTGTTTGATTTTAGTGGGATTGTGTATAGATGTGCTTTATTTAGATGCATATTTTAATTAGCTGGTTGAAATGGGATCTTAGGTTCCAGTCCAAATCTACTGAAATTGCTGAGAGTGGGCATGTGACAATTGGCATCTTTGAAATGAAGGTGATCGTGGGTATTGCTTGCTGGGTTTCAGCTTTTCTGTATCATTAATATGATAGGGAGTTGGTAATTGGGAACTGCAAAGATGTTTGTGTGGATTGGAACATGTGTTTGAACATGTCCTGAGGTTGAAGCAATAAAATACTTGGGCTTCTTTTAGGCTGTTTATATGTATGTTGCCTCTTTTTTTTGTTTTAACTTGCTTCATTTTGTGTTTATATACTTCAACATAGTGAAAAGTGGGAATGCATGACTGCAGTTACTCAGTTCTTTATGAGTTCGGAACAACATCCATCATATGTTTGTTATCCTCACTACCCACAACAAAGAAATACCCATGTGTGCTTTTAACTTGTTCCCTATAGCCTTGTTCAGTCTCATTTGTTTTATGTTATTGGTTGCTTTGGTAGTGTACATATATCTTTGAATGTGTGATTTAGAAGAGCATTCCTCAACCTAATATAACTTATGGAGTCATAATCTACTCAAGATACTGAATTTTTGAGAGAATTCCATTGACCAGAATTGGATACGCTGTTGTCTCTATCCTTGGGAAAATATGGCAGTTTAGTTTGCATCAGCTCTCACAAATCCCTACTCTCTTGAGTTGAGCTGAACTAATCTTCAGCTGTCTCCTGCGCTGTCTCCTCTAGCAGAACTCTCAAGAATAAAAATAAATGAAAATACCGGTATAATAGTATGAATTTTATCCTTATCGTTTCATGCAGACCTTGATGCAATGCATAATCCTTTCCATGTGAAGGGTAAAAATTAAGGAATCTCAAGGATGAAGTTTATCTTGTTTGACATGATTTACAGTGATGTTCGTCTTCTATAGCAGAGACAGAAGCAATTTGTTATTAGATAATGGGATCACAGATTTTGAAATATTAATTTTTAGCTATGCGCTGTGGAGAGATCGGCTACTGTGAATTACTGGGTTTCTATGTCTGTGTAAGCTTTTTCTTTGTGCACTGAACTGCACACTTTGAGAAGCTGAAGTAAAGCCATATAGTTTTTCCAAAAGAGTGCTCAGGTAGAAAATAACTTATGTCAGGTGTATCAACCTGTATCGTGTTGACTTAAGTACATGATACCACCTCGTCTGGTTCTGACAAACCTGCAAAATATTCATTACGCTTTTTGTGCACTGAGGGTTCAATAATCTTTGAAATTTCAGTTTCTAGTTTTATGCCAAACATCTGCACCTGGTTGACTGTTTGTAAACCATTTAAAAAACAAAATAAAACAAAAAGAAGATTTATGGGTGAAGGAACAAATGTCTAAAGCCTGTTTCATCAGTGTTCCTTATTAACAGCAATTACCTTTTTATTAAACTGGAAATTATAATACGTGAAAGAAAGAAAACCAGCAGTGGTCTGATGCATTGCCATTTGAAAGCATAACTGCTGAGAAGAGCAAAGGCTTCATATGCATTCCTCACCCACTTTATTCGGATTCTCATGGAAGTAGTGGAATTGTACAGAATTAAAACATACTTTTTTTCTTTAAACCCTTCATGTCTCTTGTTGCCCTCTACTGTAGTATTGGTTGATGTAACTTAAACCTCACTGAAAATCTCGCTCTGTTTTTGGTGATGTTTTAATCATTCCTTCCTGATTTACATTGTCTTTTTTTGTATCTTTAAACTTAAAATGTTCGATTTCCAGTCCTTAATTTTATAACTTTTAAACATAGGTTTTTGCTTTGCCTAAGGGGAAGCACCATAAGAATTTGATAAATATTTGTGATACACCTCTTCTGGGTTGTGTTATTGCACAGGGCTTTTGCTATTTTTAACCTGTTAATTTCAGAGTTATGTGTCATTAGTTGGACAACTGACTCACTGTAATCTGCCGGTTGTTTTCAACAGACAAAAATATGCTCCTGATATTTAATTATACATTTTAGCAGAAGGGAAAGGGCAAACTGTAGCCAAATTCAAAGATTGTATAGCTCTTCCACACTCTAATTACAGTTCTGTTCGGCCATTTCTGTCAAAACCACTTCTGCAGGGGTAGAAAAGTCAAAGTGGTTTGAGCAGGAATATAGCTCAGAACGCTTCTGTGAATGGCCATGGTAAGGATTATTAATGAGAAGAGTCTCAGTATGGTTTTAATGTCCCGTGCAACTTTCTAGTTAAATAACTCATTTGAAAATATTTGTGGGTATGGCATAAGAGTAACTTATCTTTACATACCATACTTTCTAGTCTATATTTGCTTTCTCTTTGGAGAGGTAGAAGGTATCTTTTCAGAGGACTGTTCATCTTTTTATAGATAAAAACACTTGACACACAAATAATGGAATGGTTTTACAATTTGTCTGATATGTGTTGTCTAGAAATTATTTTTCCTATTAAAAATGGAAATGTCAGTTATCTAGATTGACATTGTCTTTCTTAGATGCATAAGGAAGTAAATTGTAATGCTTCTCTTACTGAAAACAAGCCTATTAACTTTATCTGTAAAACTTTAAAGCTATCAAGCTGTCTCATGCAGTGGATGAAGTGAATTGGTAGCAAGAAGCAGAGAACAGTGCTGTCCCATTAAGTGTTTGCTAATTTCTGAAATAAATTTTCATCTTATGAAATGTGACAATTACCCTTACCCTTTATTTCTCTCCTTGTTTGTGTTTGAAACTCATACCATGAAACGTTTCTGTTTCAGTCTCTGGTTCTTAGAGGGTGGGTTTTTTTTTTTTACTATGCAGGAAAAGAAATTGAACCTTTGAAACTGTGAGAGTTTTGGGAATCAAGTAAGTGAGAATGAGGCATTGGTATTTAAATATTTACAAATTCCTTTTTTTCTTAAAATCTATCTCCAGGCTGCAGAAATTTAAACAATAGTATTTTGCTTTGTCATTCTTGCTAATCTCTGCCTTTTTTCTTGGTAGAACATAAGGAAGAGCATCACCCAGCTATTGTCCTTGGAAAAGCCCAGATACTCAAAACAGAAACTCCCGATGGCAAAAGAAGTGAATCTCTTTCCTTGGAGGAAGGCCAGAGATCAGTCTCTCCTGCATTTTCACTGTCATCTGGATCAACAAGCAGGTCAGTGAAGAAGAGTCTCTTCTCCCTGGTTTGTACTAGATTAGACCAAACATGGAAAACCTTTGCCAATAACCTCAAGCAATATATGTATCCTACTTCATAGGAGGGGTTCCTAAGCTGTGGTTACCGATTCATTCTCCTCCATGTTTCTGGCTGTTCAGTTGCTTGAGGGATGGAGCTGAAATACATTCAGAATTCACTGAATAGCTTTGTAATGACTTGATAGAAGGATGATAGTGTAAATGTTCCTTTTGATACAGAAACAGTGAGTGGAATGTCTGTGGAACCAGGAGAACGTTTGGTTTTTCTCTTCTGCTGCGTCATCTTCCCTTCTGTTTGAGCTTTTATTTAGAGAGGTCCAAAAATTGATACAGCCTAAGTCTTTTAATAGTTCTTTAAGTTGATGAGTATTGCTGTAAGAAACAGAGTTTAAATGACCCATTATTTGCCATCAGTGGTAGAATGCCACTGAATCTTGAAGTCCTGACAGCTATTCACTTTTCTTTCTTCATGCATTTAGTTTTGCTTCCTGAAATTGCCTGATTTGGTTTCAGAAAATGAAGGTTCAAGGAAAGCTTTATAAATAACGTAAGATTTTATGCTTTTGATAGTTCAGTGATAATTTTATTGGAGACTCAGCTGTTATTGCTGATAAGATCTATCTAGCTTTTGAAGGTAGTGTTTACCTCTCTTTAAGATATTTACTTCACAGATCATAATTTGCTATCTACCACTGCATTGGTTGTCAAAGATGATGACAATGAATACTTAGATAAACACCCTTTTGCAATACTGGTTGCTGTGGCCACAGTTTCTGGAGGAAAGGAGAAAAAATAATTGAAAACAAATACCAAATAACTGGTTTTTGATACATGTCTAAAAGTAAGAAAGCTAATCTTGATTATAACCTCGCTATCTTGTTGAGAACACAAATGAGAGGAGAAGGCACCCCTTGCAGGTCTGCCTTACGAAGAAGAAAAAGGTTTCCTGTGTTTAGAAGTGGGAGATAATCAGAGGAAGTAGCTGAAGGTCAACAGCTGAGCTAGGAGTAACATTTCTTAATTTCCCACCCATTACACCCATAGTATGTGCCTCTTCCTCCTTGTTCTGCAACTATGAAGAATAATATAGTGCTTGGATTCATCATCATTTATTAAAAGAATAATTTAGTTGTTGAGAAGTTTAGCAAAAACAATTTTTTCTAAATTAATTTGAGTTCACAAAGAGTTTTTAAAACTCAGCATGGGCATTAAAGATGTTGCCTTTCACAGAGGTAAATACTAAACGGTGAGTGAAAGCCTAGGAAGACATAGGAAAGAGGAGATCAACTCAGGGGATTAGACAGCGTCAAATGTTAAATGTCTTTGTTTTATATGATCAGGTTTTGCTGCCTGTTTCCATTTACTTCAACTAAATGGGAGCCATATAGTAAATACTTGTCTGTAAACAGCAATATGCTGGCTGAGCACATCACTTACACGGAAGGGGTCTTTGTTGCTGTTTCAAAATATCATTACATTTTTGTTTGGCTTCAAACTTGCGTTATATACCAATAAAGATGTTCCCCTCCCGGCGGCCTTTCCCCTCTTTAGCGTATGTGTCTTTCTGCCTGAATTGTTACTGTAAAATTGATAAACGTAGCATATCGTTGTATTTGCTGTTTAATGTGTAACAAACCTGTTAAGATTACTGATGTACTAGCTTTATCTGTGTTTCTCAGGATGTCATGCAAATGATGATAGTTCTTCCTTCCCTGTGATGCAGGTAACAGCTATCTCGGTAATTTCTTCACTTTTAAAATAGGGTCCAGTGCCCTGGACTCATGAAGAGGCTTGCACATTGTAATACCGAATATTTGAGTATCTTATTTTCACGTCTCTGGTCTTCAGAGCAGAGTCCACAGATCTCGGTAGGACACGCTGAATCACAGAGGCTGGGCGACCCCCAGAGATCATCCAGTCCAAGCCCGCGCAGAGCAGGGTCAGCTGGAGCAGGCTGCTCGGGACCTTGTCCAGTCGGGTTTTAATATCTCCAGGGATGGAGACTCCATACCTTCTCTGGGCAACCTGCTGCAGTGTTTGACCACCCCCACAGTACAAAGGCTTTTTCTCATGTTTTGAGGGAATTTCCTGTGTTTCAGTTTGTGCCTGTTGTCTCTTGTTCTGTCACTGGATACCACTGAGAATAGACTGTTGTCTTTGCTCCCTCCCATCAGGTATTGCTAAACATTGATAAGATCCCCTTGAGCCTTCTCTTCTGAAGGCTAAACAGTCCCAGCTCTCTCAACCTTTCCTCTTAAACCTTAGAAGAATTAAGAGCTAAGAAGAATTAAGGGCTTCAGGATTAGCTTTGTGTGAAGCAGCATGTTGAGCGGTGAGTTGTAAGGACTTACCCGTGGACACCACAGGTCAGAGTGTCTTCGAAGTCTGCCCTTGGCAGTGTGAGGTGCCTGGCTTAGCAGTGCTGCCTTGTGAGTCACAGCCAGAGCCCTCCTGATTTTAAGCACTGGGATACCTTTTAGAAATGGACAAAGAACTAAGCCCTAAACTGGAGGAGGAGATGTACCCCCCTAAAAGGCCCTAGCAGGCTTGCACTGTTCTGGGTTGTGACAGTCTCTTCTTCTTGAAGCTGCTCCACTCAGGATCTGTACTGAAAGATGAAATGGGCCAGGGAAAACGACTCTTCACTGCTCACTTAGAAGGGAATAAACTGGCCCTGTGGCTTTGTGCCAGAGACTGGTTTTACGTGCCTGAAGCCCCAGCTTTCAAGTTTGCGGCATGGGCCATGGCTGCCCTGCTGCTGGCAGGCCGTTCTGGGGAAGCACGTGGCAGCAGGAACCTGACGCTTGGTTTGTGTAGCGGTGGCGGGCAGGATCCCAGGCAGAAGCTCTCCCCCAGGGCTAATGCAAGGCCAGCTATTGCAGAGCTGTGCCCGATGTCACGTTTGACAGGTGTACAGATGATAGATGGAGCTGCTTCATCCTCGCTGCGCTGGCTCTTGTGGTTGCCCTAGAGCTCTGATTGTTATTTTAGTTCCACAAAATAAATGCCTTCACCTTGGCTCTTCATCCAGAATTTAAATGAGGTGTTCCTGTTCTTCCCTATTTTACTTAATTTTATTTTTTTTTATTGCAAATTAACCCTTTGGCATTAAGGGCCTTGGAAAATTTGGAATTTTAATCTTACAGAGTGAGTCCTGGGAGTTAGAAAGGGCTTGTATTAGCTCATCCAAGGTATCATTAAATCTCTGTTTTGCTGCCAATTTGGTGCATGAATGACGTTATGAATGATTCTCCCCATGGCCTTTGACATCAAAGTTAAACTTTTATTCTTTACCTCTTTCTGTCTGCACGCTTGTGTATATCAACTTAAAGTCTGGATGACAGCGTGTCTAAGAGACTGTAAGAAAGTTTGCTAAAGGGTATTAGCATGTGGTAGTTACTAATGATCTGAATGTGCTTTCGTGACCCGAGTTGGCAGATTTTGTTGGGAAGTGCATTTGTTTGCATTATGTCTGGCTCAAGGCAGAGTTGTTTATTCCTTCTTTTTATGCATTCACTCTCTCCAAATGAAATATTTCCATAGACTTCTTGAATCAAACGCAGAATCTCTCAGTTGTACAGACCAGTGGGTATGCATCACAGACATTTGGACCTTCTTTTAAAAAAAACATGCTTAATAGCTCCCTCTGGTTTACTTTTAAATTCAGGTCCTGTGGAACAGGAACAGAATTACAAGAGTCTGCACAGAATTGTTTTTTCAGAATCTCTCTGGGATTTTCTCTTCACTTTCCTACTTTCTGCATATCCCCTGGTGTGTATGTATGGTGTTTTTTTATTTATTTTTCTTTAAATATAGGGCAGTTTGCTTAACCTTAAAAGCTAGCTACTGCGCTGGTCAAGAAGTTCAAAAAAGTGGTGGGTTGTTTTGTTTGGGTTTTTTTTTGTTTTGTTTTTTTTCCCCCTCCTGTTATATTGTGTATTAGACTCAGCTGCTTGGCACTTGGGCTCTGGAGCATGCCATAGGGCATTACACACTGTAGGTTCTCATACTTTACATCCAAACCCCTGTTTTAATACTCCTGCTCAAGAAGAGGTGAAAACAGCAATAATAATACAGTGAAAGCTTAGCTAAAGTGACACATGATGCCTTGTGATGCAGGGAAGGCCCCTCTCGTTTTACCACAGCGTTCCTCATGCCAAACCGTACCTTTCTGAAGAACGCTCTGGTGCATTTTTCTGTGTTTTCTGGGAAACAAAGGTTACAGGGGTCACCTGTCTCCAAATATTGATGTGGGGGAACGCTTATGAAAAAAAATTAAATGTGCTTTTTGCCTTTACTGTTTCTGTTCCTGATAGCTACTCTGAAAAAACAGCAGGTCTGATGTGCAGTACCCAGGTCTTTGTTGGGCCCTTTGAGACATGTCAGGTTCTGACATGTCTACAGACTAGCTTTGGACTAGCTTTTCTTGCCGCTCTCTTTCGGTTTGCCAGGAGTCAGGTAGGTATAAAAGTGCCAGGTGTATGTTGAACTGTGGCTCGTACTCCCAGTACGCTGCTTACACATTTCTGGTAATTAAAATGGACCAGAATTATGGCAAGATTTTCAGAGATTGTAAAAAGTAGGTATAGTCATATAAACTGCATGAAAGAAAGTGATGTATTTTGTCACTCTCTGGGGTTACTATGGGGTTAATGTTTCCTTAAGGGTAGTGAAATAAATATAGCACAAATCAAAAAAGAATGATTTCGATTTTGAGGGTTTAAGTAGCATTGTGCTATTGTACCAAGGCATGATTTTCTGAGGCTTGCATTTTATTTCTGATAATAAGAGGATATCCTTTGACAAGGGTAAGCATTTTTCACATTGAAATGTCAAAACTTGAAATATGTTTGGAAGTCCAAATCTGCATGCTGTGTTTTTATGAAGAGAGCACTTCTAAATGGAGGGCTGATATTATGATGGATTAAAAGAAAATTAGGATTTTGAGCAGCATATAGAATATCACAAAACAAGCTTGAAGTCGGAGAGTTGAAATGTTTGCTCTGTAAAAAGATGCTGCAAGTAAATTAATGATTCTTATGTTTTCTCCTTCATAAGAACATCTGCCTTTTGTCAATCTCATATCAATATTTGCTAAGGGAGCAGGTGGTCAATATTAGAAATTCATACATTGTACAAGAATCACTGATGTACTGATATTAGTCAATATCAGCTGTTGATACTTTAATTGAGGAAAATAAAAATTTTACACCTGCTGGAAAAAAGATACAGGCCATGCATGGAGGTTATAGCATTGACCCAAACATGTTTTGGTCTTTTCATAAATTGATGATTCCACCAAGAAAGCAAAATGTGCATAACAGATAAACACCAAAACAAATGCTCTGGGGAGACCTTACAGCAGCCTTCCAGTGCCTGAAGGGGCCTACAGGAAAGCTGGAGAGGGACTTTTTAGAAGGGCATGTAGTGACAGGACAAGGGGTAATGGCTTTAAACTGAAAGAGGGTAGATTGAGATTAGATATCAGGAAGAAGTTCTTCACTATGAGGGTGGTGAGGCACTGGCACAGGTTGCCCAGAGAAGCTGTGGATGCCCCATCCCTAGAAGTGTTCAAGGCCAGGCTGGATGGGGCTTTGGGCAACCTGGTCTAGTGGAAGGTGTCCCTGCCCATGGCAGGGGAGGTGGAACTAGATGGTCTTTAAGGTCCCTTCCAACCCAAACCATTCTGTGATTCTATGAAAGTGATTATATATGGCATGCATCCAGAAGGACATCAGTCCCTAGTTCAGAGCTATGGGGTTTGGACATCTTTGAGCCCTGAAAACAGAAGTGATAGTGCACCAGTGCTCTCTAGTGCTTTAGCCTGCATGATGTCCCAACTGTTGCCAGACTTCCAAGGAAAGCAGTTAAGAGAGATCCAGCAGATCTTTTCCTTTCCTGAAGGCAGAGCCTCAAAGGCATGCTCTCGAGCTGCAGAGAAGGCCGCTGAAAGCCAAGAAAGCCTGGAAAGAGTCAAGAAAAACAGTGAAACCGTTGAACCTATGTAAGGTTTAGTATAGACAAGAGCCCTCCATGGGGAATCCTGGGGCAGGTCCAAGGCTGGCAAACCTGCTGTCCTCCAAAGACAGGAAGATGAAGCCATGCTCAGTGATGCCAGGGGTGTATGGTTTGAAGAGGGGGTACTGGGAAGCCAGGGAAGTCTTTGTGGTAAACAGTTTATCTTGGATGTTACACAGGACTTATGGCCACTCCAGCAGCAAGCTCATAACATTTATCACTGGCAGGTCAAAGTGGAAGCAGGATTGCAAGCTGAAGAAAACTATTTTCCCTCACTTCTTGCAACTGGACATTCACCTTCAAATGATGCTCATAAAATGAGACTACCTGTAGCTCATTTCTCATGCCAGCACTGATGAAAAAAATGCACAATGCACGTGCCAGAGCTAAGTACATAATGCACAGCAAGGTGGACTGATTAAAGGACACTGGCTGTTCACCATGAAGCCAAGAAGGAACTTAATCTGCCTTAAAATAAACAAATTCAAAGAGACACTTACTCCTTTCATTTTTAGAATGAGACATGTTATTCACACTTACGTCAGCTTTTTCCTCTCTATTTTGAGGTGGTGTGTTTATCTTAAAAAAAAAAAAAAAAGCGGGGGAGTAAAATCCAAATGATGGTCAAGAAAGGAATAGTTTACTCTTGGTTGATTATTTGTGAGTGCCCAGAAGAAACTAATCCTGCAGAAAAGTGAGGCAGAGCTGGGGAATTGCCTGAGTCATTGGAGCTGCACTTTTCTCAACCTGGAGACATGAATAAGTCCAGGAAATGAAACCTCTTCACACCCTGTCACCTTGTCTGTCAGCCTGTTGCACCTTGAGCAGTTAAGTTTCAGAACTTCAATGGTTTTGCTATAAAAATGTATTAATCTGAAACTAATATGTAAAATCTTAGGATAGAATAATGACCTTTATTAAAGAAAAGGACAGAAAACCTCTTGTGGGAAATTGTCTTGGATTTGGAGTCTGAATAAAGTCTGAAGATGTGTTTTGCTTTGTCTGGCCCCAGTATAGGTAGGTATCTATGGGGTATTGAACAGGCAGAAAATACTGAAGAAATGAACAAAACTATTCTAAGTTCTGTGATCTCTTTGGGCCCCCTAGGCTAAAATTTATAGAAACAACATACATAATGAGGTAGCTGTTTCTTTTTTTATTTAATTCATTTTCTTCAGTTTGAGTGAATCCATTCAATGATAAGAAGAGCTTAGGAGTTTTCTTAAGGGGAAAAAAAAGAATTATTTTAAAATATTAATTCAGTTGGTGGTCAAAATTTCTTTTGCTTAGTTGAAAATGTTTTTTGATAATTGTTTTTCAACTGTCTGGCATATTTAAGGAGTTTTTTTAATTTGCAAACAATTTTTTTTCCCTGCATGTGGAAAAAAGTATATAATTAGTTCAACTCAAAATCAAGCAGTTGCTCAGTCTTTGTAAAAGAAATTGATGTTTGAGAGAGACTAGATGCAGAGAACTATTTCATTGAGTGCCTGCCTTGGAACAATGGATTGTTTGAAGAAATTCTGAAACAAAGGCCTTTTTAGCTACAGCTGGAAAGTTCACAACCCTGCAGCTTGGTCTTGTACCGTTCTGTATATAAATCCTCGGTCTCTCAATGCAATTACAGTGTAAGAGTTGACTTGGTTTGCTGGGGGGCTCTGATTACTCTTGAGCTGATGGCTGGTTCACATCTACACGTGTAGGCTAAGGTAGTAACCCACTCTGGTACATTTTGTGCTCAGTTTTAAAATAATGTGGTAGGCATAGGCTGTGAATTACACATGCAAATTATGATCTTGCATTATTGTTCTGAGTGTTAGCCAAATTTTTTCACTTTTATTGTTTTGCTTGTGACAAACACGGTGATAAATGATAATAACGCTACATTTTTCAAGGCAAGGAAGTACATGGTGTTCGGGCATCAAACCTGTTCTTTTGCTATTTTAGGGGACTAAAAGCACACAAATAGCCCCTCATTCCCCCCCCCCCCCCCCCCCTTTTTTTTAATGTAGCTGGAACACTGGGGTAGGATTTAGAAGTATGATAAAAACTCATTCTTTGGGCATCCAGTTTGTGTACCGAAAATGACTTCTTGACAGACTTACAATTTTGAGAGTAAAAAAAATGCTGGACTTCAAAACTTTCCCCATCCACCATTGTTTTTACAGCATGTTTTACCATGTTTTTCATTTGAACATTTCATATTAGATTCAGTGCCGAAATAAGAAATTTAAACAGTTGCCTGAGCCCAGGCTATGGGAAGAGGAGTGCAGTTAATTGTAACAGATCCAGCAGACACCTGCATTACCTCATGCTCTGAGGAGCAGTTGGGAAGATACAGTGACCCTCTTCCTTCCGCTGACTGTGGCCCAGGGCTTCTTTGCCTCCACCCCAGCGCTGGTGCATGGGGCTGGGGTTTGGGCTGTGCCTGCTCCTCTTCCAGTTATTGTAAGCAGTGGCAGTGATAATTGATGCAGGGATAAAACGGTTTTTCCCTATAAATGCAGTCACTGCTTTTAACTTCAGCTGACTTCATTTCCATATTAAAACTGCTCTGTTGGGTAATGTGTTTCAATTTGACAGATTTATTCAGCAGTTCATGGAAGTTCCTGGAGAATCACTGAAGAGTTTCTAAAATTGCATGCAAAACTTTTAAATAAATTTTGTTTCAAAATACTTTTCTCCATATGGCACCAGTGCTTTGTGTATATTTTTGGTATCTTTTTCCTTTTTATCTTTATGACTAAATGTGCATGTGTTAAAGTTTTCTCTAATCTAATCTGGTAGTGTTTTTCTCCCGTGAAATCCTGTTGGTGATTCTGTAGTTACTGCCACAGTAACATCTGATGAACCTCACTTCAGAGGGGAGAACAAGCAACAGGAGGAGACAAAATATTAATGGATGAAAAAAATCCCACCACCTTATAAAAGTTGCATGCCATTTATTAATCTATTTAGGAAAAGCTCAAAAAAAAAAAAAAAAGGATGTTTGCATGTGATTCCTAGTCTCCCAGTGTGTCCTGGGAGCTGGTGTTTTCTAATGCATTACACTGAGGGTGTGGAGATCTCTGAGGCTGAATCCTAGCTCAATTTAGGGCATGTTCAGATGGTGGAAGCGATGCTCTGTTCCTGCTGCGAGGACATGCTGGCTGGTGCCTCTGGGAGAGATGCAGGCTGGCGAGAGGCACTGGGGTTGAGCCACGGGCGCGGAGAACCCGCAGTGCAGGCTGTGCTGGCACAGCGGGCAGGGAGACCAGGAGCCACCGAGAGCGCGCGTGGTCAGGAGAGCCCAGGGTGACAGTGAGAAGCTGTATGGCTGAGCAGGAGCAGCTCAACAACGCGCTCGTCTGCTGGCCGCCTAAAATAGATGTTGTACCCAGAGGGCTCTCTGTGAATGATTGGGGTGTGCCCAAATCATTCCTAGCGCGCCCTGAGCCTTGTCAGCTGCCCGATGACGTTATTTGGGTTTAAATTCCTTCTCCTGTTTGAATTATTATCTTCTCTCTAATGATGCAATACGTTATGAATATTAAGTGTTTTGGTGAACTCCTGACTGCTGTTCTCGAAAATCTGTGAAGTAGGTAATGAGCTAAGATGTTAGACTTCTGTCCTGCACCTGGGATATGGAAGTTGTGTACAAAACAATTCTTACTTTTAATTTGTAACTCTGCAACAGAGGTAGTGCAAAGACAGTCATCTGTACTTCTTGGTAAGGAGTGCTGTTTACCGTATGTTTGCACAAAGTGGTCTTCATCCAGCAAAAATGATACTGAAATGGCAGAAGCGGGCAGCAGAGCGTGGTACCTGCACTGGGAGGTGTGCGGGGGCTGAAACGGGCGGTCAGCAGCTTTCGGCTGCCTTCGTCCCAGGGACTGCAAATGTGGCTCCACCTTTGAAAAGTGCCCAGTGAAATCACTACATGGGCCTTCTATACAAAGACGACCTCTCTAGTATGAGATATGTTCTTTGTTAAAAGGTTTTTTTGGCAGAAACACCATTTGTAAACTTCAGCAATTGTCCGTATTATCAGGACTCTGCTGGGCCATGCTGGAATCTGTCCTGTGAGAGTGAGTATTCCTGGGCTGTTTTCCTTAACATGTGTTTTGAACAAACATATAAGCGCACTGATATCCGTGTATAAAGTTAGGACTTTGGGGATGTATTTTTACAATTTATGTCTCCTGTCTTCTAACAAACAGGGGATTAATTTTGTTGTAAAACCTTTAAAGTAAATCCAATAGAACTGGTATCCAACTGCTGTGCCATGGTTTACATGAAAATCTCCCAACTCTTTGTGTAACATAGTTTGTTATGTAATTTCTGCAATAATGTACAGACTGTTTGAGCTGCCAGGCGTGTCTTGGAAAGATAGTTTCCAGAAAACAACATTTTCCAACTTGTTAGTTGATTTCTGCAACCCTGCAATTTGGCATATACTTGAGAACTTTGCAATGGTTTATATCATGGAGCCTGAAAGTTCAATAAAAGCTATTTATCAAGAATTGACCAGAGTACTGTGTTCACTTAATTCAGATTTTATTGAAATTTGACAAAATTTTATTATTATTTAAAATACAGGCTGAAATAATCTGTGTAGTTGTTCGGGCATGTTTTAACTTTGAGCATGTGAAGAGGTCGGTCTGACATCACGGAGCTCATACTTGTAGTTCATTAAATATGTGTCTGTGTGTATGGACGTGCGTGCATATATCTACACAGGCATGGATTCTTCCAATGCTGGTGCAGTAGTGATAGCTGAATTTAATAACACCCTGACTTAAGTAGCCTCTGTGACTACTGTGAAATACATACAAGTGTAGCAAGCAGAATTCTGCTCCATCGTTGCTGAGGGCACGGCTGGTAAGCAACTGTGTCGCGTTAGTGCCTCGAGGAGATCCGTTAGACAGGTTCCTTTAGGAGCTGATGTGAACCCCTCATTTCCACAATGGGAGCCGTTCTTCAGCTTTGCAGATGGGTGCTTAGCCTCTAGTCCAGTGAGCACTGTATAGCTCTTCACTACTAGGAAAGCTTTAAAAATACATATAAATTTTACATAGGCCTAAGTGTTTAAAAGAAACCATAAAGTTTTTATGCATTTATGTGCTTGCTCTTACAAAAGCAGTCTGGGATGACATTTTGGGCTCTTACTGCTGCAACAGCTTGAAGGCTTGCTGAGCATTGACAGGAGTTGCTCAATTCCATTGTTAGCCAGGTTGGTAGCTTATTGCCATAAAACTCATGATGTAGGGTCGTTCGTTCGTTCTTTCGTTCGTTCTTTTTGAGTTACCATCTTAAATCCTTTTCATTGAAGCTTCTCACCTGTCCAGCACTGTTACTGGGTTTGACCTGTTGTGTTCTGTATTGTAAGTATATAAATACTGACTTAGAAAAGAATATTTTCCTTGTCATGTTAGAATGTAAAATTATGTGTGAAGATGAAAAACTAAATAATCTTTTCAAGCAGGTTTTTAAAAAAGTTGTGATGCACCTAGCTTGGTTCAGTCCTCATTCACCTCAATTTGCAGTATCCAAGGCACTGAGATGCTTTTTTTCCTTTGCTAAGAAAAGCATCCATTAAAGTTTTAAATTAATTATTTTAATTAAGAAATAAATAGCTTTATGAAATACGTCTTTCAATGGTCAGTTGTATTCTTTTCAGAATATGTGATCAAACCACAGAGCAAAAACATTGTACTTCGGGGGCAGATAGCAGCTGGAGATTGTTATGGCCCTGTGTAGCGTATGCTTTCGTCTCTCTTGTAGATTGTGCCTTTTCCTCGGAAGATAGGCATGACAAGGAAAGCTTGCTTCAAGCAGCTCAAAATGAGCCACTTCTGTTCGTGTGATGAGTCACTGTGGTGGCTGGCAAAGCACGTTTCACTTGGCTTTTATCTGGGTGTGCCGACAGTCTTGGCAGTTTGGATTTTTGTCACTAACAATTTCAATGTCAAGGTTTTTTTCTTTGATGTTGATTCTTTTTTGTTGTTGTCATGGTCAAAATATAAGCTTACACCTAAGCCTTGAGTTTTGAGGTTGAAAGCACCTTTACTCTTTGAAATGTTGTACTTTACCCACTGAAGTATCTTGCAAATCCTCTCCAGAGAAATTGTCTGGTGCCTTTGAATATAAAGCTATTGTAATTACAACAAGCAGACATGAACGGAGAGAATTGTCTTGTATGTTAAATAATGAAAATGAGACCCAGTAATCTCTGAAAATTACGTGATGCAGAGCCAGAACTTTCTGGCCTGTGCTGTTAGATGAAATTACTTCTTGTTGGTTGAAATTCCTTCTCGTTGCCAGTGCTGAGTGGAGGGGTCTGTCTCATCTACAGATTCTACTGCCTTTGCTAAGTAGAGCCCTACTTTGCTGTAGGTGTTGCTAAAATAATTTACATCTGTTTTATTTTCCCCTTCAGCTCCAGTTCAGACATTTTGAGAGATCTGCAAGGGCCTGAGACGTGTTCAGCATCCTCCGACAAGTAAGTAGACTATATGGGCGGAAAAAGCCTTGCGACTGATTTAGGTCAGTAGTTTCCAGTTTGTGGAATCCTACATGTTTTGTGCAGGAGAGGCAAATGTATCTAAAAAGTCAGGTTCTTGGTGAATCTCCGCAGTTGTGGGAGATACAATTTGGTCAGTGTTTTTGGATCCTTGGAAAATAATACCTGGGTGCTCCAAGGATCCGCAGATGACTAGTTGAAAATCATTGTTCTAAGGTATATTTGAGTATGAATATATATTTTTAAAAAGAAAAAAAAAATAGTGTGGGACCTGATTTTTATGGAAAATTAAGAGAATCTGATTTTCTGTTGTATTTAAAGTTACATTGTTGTCAGTCTCACCTACATCTCTGTCAAGTTGAACGTGCTGGAATTGCAGCATCTGTTTCAATTTACTTCTGTTTGAAGAGAGAAGAGCACTTTCTTGTTTTTAAAATCTTAACATCTTATTTCTTAAAACCAAGAACCTCCTTCTATTTTATAGTGATAATATTTAAAATTTGGGTCTAGCTGTGCAAGGCGTTTTACAACAAAATACTAAGAAATCATCCAAAGATTCCTGAAGTAACCCAATAAAATACATGAAGATGGAGAGGAAATACAGGGATATATGGGGGCATTGAAGGTGTGCAGTTATAGCGAAATTTGGAGTAGTGTAGTGTTAGATCAGATGAAAAGCTTTGTAGTTATTATACAAATAAACAGGAATGAAGACTGTTGAAGTCTGCAAAAGTAGTACAGTTTACCCTTGTAGTTGAAATTGGCTTGATCTGGGATCTCTCTTAAAATATGTCCACTTTGGTAGTTGATCTTAGGGGCATGATGAGAACCATATTGCATTTAATTCTCTTAGTCTGCTTTTTAAAAAATTTATGACACAATTTTGTCTATTATCCATTACATACATATGCAGCCAATACATTGTGACAGCTCTTAAAATTCATTATTAATGACAGAAGTAACATTTGAAACTCTCTTAAAATGTGCGTTTAGATAATCTAATGGATTTTAAGGAGCTTTAATGGAAGCGCTGATAAGACATTGCTTACAGTGGCGTCAGAGGTCAATGGGGAGTGCACCACTGGAAAACCAGAAAATAATCATAAAGCCTTTCTTGTAGAGGGAGGCATCACTTTGGGAAGGTGAGCGGTGTTTACTGGAAGGACACTCAAGCGCACTTTATTTTGTAGTACCTGCAAGTGACTCGTTGAGATGGGCAGTAAAGTAAAAAGTACTTGGTTATATGTATTGCAGATGCTAGTCCCTGTTCCCCTGGTGATGGTCTGCTGGTGCTGCTGCCATTTATCAAAGAGTAAGCAGCCACAGCTATCTTTCACAGATGTTTTTAGATCTGCTACAAGATTTATGCATGGCCCTGGTAAACAGGGGTCAGGGACCATGAGATCAGGGATCATCTGAAGTCCTTGGTAACCACCTCATTGCGTAATTATCAATTACCTGTGAAGTATTATATCTCAGCTGGCTATTTCTCAGTGAATTGGATCGCTAGGAATTGGGCTGCTGAATGAAAGCCAATCCATAAGGATTTGTGGCTCTGACTTGTGATCAAAACAGGAAAGGTGGAACGAGAGCTGGAGGGCTCACAAGCGAGGGAGCCAGCCAGCAGCCTGCAGCTCCCTGCATTGTCTTGATTAGATGCCTGAGGCATGAAAATGCACAGCAAGAGATAGAGAAAATGGGTGTCTATCCCTTTGAGTGCATCTTCTTCCGTTTGGAGATGAGTGAAGAAGCCAGGACAACTGAGAGCTGCCCCTGCCAGCTGCACGAGAGCAGTTTTCACGTATGTGCATCTCTGTCCTTGGCAGGATGCACATGATGCTGCTGCTGCTGCTGCTACCACAGTTGCCTCTGACTTACTTGGTGGGAAACCGGGGTAGGGAGGGATGATAGCTGGACAGAAGTGAGGAGATGAGTATGGGGACATAAGAAGTTAGAAGAAGTTTCTTGATTTCCTCTTGCTTGCAGTTGGGAACTTACTGAATTTATGGAGCTTGGTAATGTCCATTCTTATCAGTTGCTGCAAATGCTTCTGAGCTCGTTCTTATCTCTCATAGTCTACTAACGCTTAGAGGCTACGTCTAGATTGCAGGACAGGTGCTTTTTCCCATGTTTCCTGTGGTCCTGGTTCCTTGCTCATCGTGACTGTGCTAGCTCCTGCTGAGGAGGATCATGCTGAGCTCCTTGCTAGCCTGTGAAGCTCCTTGCTAGCCTGGCCAGGGCTGGTCACAGCAGGGACGTGCTCCAGGAGCGAGCAGCGTGGCTCCTCCCACGGGTCTGGCAGACGTTTGCCTGGAAGGGAATGGGTGGCATTGCTGTTCCTGGCTAGCCAATAGAATATTTTTCATTTCTTCAATAAATGCTTTACCTTCATTGTACTTCTGTACCTGCCCTGAGTTAGGATATCAATTGTGTATATTTTTCTAAAATTATAATGCAATCTGTGCTGTTTGTCTGCTTGACTGTATGTTTGAATGGGAAAAATCCACCTGGTCAGGTCTCAAGGAATTTTTTTAAAATCAGCTTGGGATAAAATACCACATTAGTATTGTAGAATTAATACACCTGCTTCATTTTTGGAGGAGATTAGATTTAGGAAGAACAATAGTCAACTCCAACTGTAAGGGAAATTACAGGCGCTTCCTTTGTCAGGACTGGGGTGTTTACCTGAGAGGGCTGGAAACCCTGGGTGTAGAGGGGAAGGCTTTCAGGAGAAGGTCTGTTGGAGGAATTGATTCCTGCTTGTGCTTGCAGGTGGGGGTCAGGGACACATTCTTCTGGTTATGTGGAAGAATTGCACGTGGCATACACTGCCAGACGCAGGTTTGTTGGCTAGCCTTGGGAGAAGGAACTTGGCATGGAAAACTTGTCTGTCCCGCAGTGATCCGCTGCGTGGAGAGGCAGTTCATGAGGCTGGCAGCAGAGCACCATGCGATTGTCTGTGTTCCCATGGCTGAGGTAGCAACCATCCTGCTTTATCCATGACAAACCAGGACTTCATAGCAACCTAAAACCGTCTGGTTGGAACTGCTTCCAGTTTCCAAACTGTACCTGTTAAAATTACTTCACCTGATGAGAGTGAAGATGCAAGGGTGTCCGATGCTGGTTGGTGTGATGAGCTTGCGTGCTTTTGCTTTTGAAGCCAGTGACCTTTACCAGGATGCAAACGTTGGCACAAAAATGTACCCAGTCAGTTCAGCTTTTGAGTATGTGAAGTGACTGCTCTGGCGTGGTGGTGGAGGATGGGGCTGGAAATCGTATCCCGTGGATGTTCTGGTGCTCCGTGCCATCAGGGCTCTGCTCGTTTGTGCAGGGCTCAGGAGCAGGCCGAGAGATAACAGCCACGGAGTGAATTGTTCTGCAACAGCGCTAGCATGAAGAATGGTAACAAGAGGTATACATTTTTAAAACAAACTTGCACTTAATGGTAGAACTGTAATTAATTACCATGGGGAACTGTGTACTTCCTCAGTAGTTTCTGTAAGAATTCATTGCAGCCTCTTTTATTGAGGAAAAACTTAGGTTTTGATGATTCTGTGCTTCCTGTAAGAGGACATTTAACATACTTCTGATGATATTTTAATTGTCCATGTAATGCCTGGAGTATGTGGCTTCTATTTATTACATCTAGCTTTAATTTTGTACATAGTAGCTAGTCTACCATACATGTTTAAAACATGCAGTTTAAAGTATTTTTGAGAAATTTTGTAAAAGTGAATGGCAAGGCTAACAGTCTTCACCTTCCCAGTCATATTTTCTATATCTTTGGAGACTGCCATCTCCAAACTTGCAGATGGTGGACTATAGTGTCTTTATCAGCAGTCAGTGACTTGCAATTAATTTTGGTGATGGTACAATCAAATTATTGTATATTCTTTTTTTGTAGTCCCTGAACTCCATTCTGGAGAAGCCAATTGGCAGAACTGTTTTCTGCAGTACAGGAGATAATGTGCTGCGGCTTAAGGATCTGGCATCTGTGGCTTCTTGCACGAGTTGGAAAAACATGTTCTGTAGTGGAAGAAGGAATAGGAATGTCAATAATGAAAACAGTACTAGAGTTTGTTAATGGAGTGTTTCTACCTAGCAGTAATGGATGTTAACATTAGTTATGACAGTATCCATAGCAAAATCATTTGTTCCTTTGATAATTTCCTTCACCTACGGAAACTTCTCAGTCATTTGATGGGTTTAAGTTGAATGGTAATAAAGTTTGGCCAGGTTGGTAAGTGCAGAAGAATGTTAAGTAAAGCAGATCTGGAACTTTCATGAAAGTTGTTCTGTTCATTGCAGAACTGTATCCTGCAGGATGCTGAGTGGCACGGTAGGTCAAATGAGGACTTTGCTTTGGCAAACTTACCATGGGAAGGCGCAGGCTAGCGTACCAAAGGACAGACAGATGGTCTATTTCATCACCAGCCCAGATTTTTTAAAAGTTGAGTTGTGCCAGAAAGTTATAATCTCTCTTACTTTATTTTTATAGGAGTTAATAATCAGGTATTTGCAAAACAAGACAACCAAGAGAACCAAAAGCTCCAGTTTTTGGCTTTGTATTTTAATATACTTTTGAACATAAGGTAATTACTCTTCTGCTGTGGAAAAATGTAGGCATCAAAGCTAGAAATGGGCAGAATGTAAAACAGTAAAGCTAGCCTTAACTAAATTAGATTTCTGCTTCATTCTGTGTCCTAAGTAATTTGTTTTTGCAAGGGTAGTCATATTTTGCAAATTCTCAAAAACGAACAAACAAACAAACCCAAAAAGGGGAGGGAAGGTGCAACTGCTGATGGATGTTCTTTGTGAAGTGACACATTAGCAAAATGGGTAGTTTGAATGTTGTTTATCTTTGCCATATGTTGTGTTATAGTTTAGCCTTCCAGGTACTTAAACAATTGGCTTTGAGTTATATTGCTGTCTTGCCTCTGGAGTATCTTAAACGTTTGCCAGTGGGTGAGTATTATCAGAAGTAAGATTTTTCCGTGTAGAACAAAAACCTGTAGCTAATGGCCAACTTGAATTCCTGTACTAGATACGCCTTTCATTAGCTGTTTGAAGTTTCTTGCTGAAGCTTGAAAGGTGTAGTGATGGTCTGCATGCAGCTTAGGCTCAAGTGCACATTTTGTACTGATGAGAATACTTTTAAATAGTCCATATCGAGACTTCTACGTCTTTTAATAATCTGGAAACCCCAAATGACATTATTTGATATTAGGGCATGAGGACTGAACATTTCAAAGCATTACTGTGTGCTGCCCTACAGAATCTCACTTTTGAGGTAAGTACGTACCCACCCTGTTGGTGACAGGTCTCGTTATGAAACTCGCTGAGCCTCTCTTCAGAGCAAGACCAAGGAAAAGGGTCTTCGTTTAGATACAGGTGTGATCAGGGCAAATATGTTTCTTTATACTTTCTTAGTATTTTAGATGCAAATCCTTATTATTGCTCTTACTTTTACATACTAAAGGACAAGCCAATATTGCTCCCGAGTATGATCTTTAAAAGCAGGATTGTTTCGTTAACTGAAATGGAGAAAATTATTTTTCTTTATGTAAATGACTCATTTTTGTCAAATGTGATTTTAAGTCCTTCTAAAAAATATCTTCTATTTTATGCTTTTCCACGGCTTGGATTTGGGGTTTCTTGTGTCTCTGGAAGGGTGAAATTCAAGTTAAAGCTTCAGTGGAAGAAATATGAACAGCCTGCTTTTTGCTCAGCAGTTAAAGCACAGCTCAATAATTTTAATTTACTTCATTCAGGGAATTCCTGGGAGTGGGAAGGATCACTCCTTTTTAACTCCACTCCTTAATCCCCATTGGGAGCAGTGAGCTGGCACCTTCTGCAGTGTGTACAGATGATGTGTGGATGCCAGGCAAGTGGTAGGGCACTTGCAGTGGGAAAACTCAGTTCAGTATTCCCGTCTGTAACCCAGGAGGGTCTCTGCGGTGCTGTGTTGGGGTGACACAAGCAGGACTGGATCCTTACACTGCCAGTTTTGTGACCGTTTTCTTTTTAGTGTTTGCCAGTATTCTTGGCAGGAGAGTTACAGGTTTTGTACAATTTCAGACTGAAGGCCTCTGAAAGAGAATTAGACCATGTAAAACAAGCTTAAAACTTGTGCGTACCCTTTGTTTTCCCTGAGTGGATGAAAAAATGACAAAAGTGATATGGAATGGTTGGGTCTCAGTTGAAATCTATGGCTTCGGTTTCGAAGAGCAGCCTTCTTGTCTGTTCAGGTGTTAAGCTGAAGTTGGTCTGACTGTAACAGCTTCTCTAGGTGCAGTTATGTTTTAGCAGACAGTGAGAGACTCGTGTGAACAGATGAAGTCCTGAACCGGGATATTATGCCTTTTTCAGTGGGAATGGTGTTTTGTTGAGTTCACTTCATCCCTAAGGTGAGGTAGGGTGCTAGAAGTGTCATTGCAACATATCTGTACCTGACTTGACCTGAGATGGGGATAAATGACTGTGTAGTATGTAGTCAGGATCTTCTTGTCCCTGGACAAGCAAACCTCGTTATTACAAAATGCACCATAAGATATGGGAAGGGATCTGACTTACCGAAGTACTACCATTTGCACGTTTCTGTAGAAGGTCAAGCACATTTGCTTTGCGTTTTTAATATTGTTGGCACTACGCCGTGTGACCAGTGGCTTAAAGTCTAAGAGTACAAAAATGTTCTTACCCTAATTAAAATGAACATAAACCAAAGTTGAATCTGTTTTAAAACCCCTGAAGTAATCAGTCTTATGTCCCCGCTGCACAAGGAGATGTGCGTGGAGGGGCCGTGGGGCTCCCAGAAGCTTCCCGACTCACAGGGCGCTTTGTGGTGTGGCTCTGCACCTGGTGCCTTCCCCTTACAGATGAGCGTCCCCGTTGGGTTTGGGCGCTTGCGGTGCGGTACCAGAGTCTCTGCAGCAGGCACCGAGTACCACGGAGTACCTTCCTCTGCTTGTAGATGCTCAGACCTTCTGAAGTGCCTAACAACACTGGGCAGAGTTTGGAAGACTTCCGAATTCTGCCTTAATTCTTAAAAAGAAAGCTCTCGGGTATGGAAAGCATATCAAAGATCAGAACATGTTCATTTTTGTCCTTGCTCAGTGTGTCTTTTCAGCCATGCAGTGGAGAGATGTTTTTTTCACATGCTTTTAAAATATTCCACTGTAAGACAGTTTGGAGTTGAACGCTCCTTTGCTCTTCTGTAGTTAGTTACTAAAATAGTTGACTTCCTTTTTCTTTGGGCAAAGAACATATCTAAGTCAATCAAAATCACCTTTAACTCTTAGCTTTCTGGAGACTATTTAAGCAGCAGTCCCACATTAGCAAGATACTGTATATTAACCAGGTTCATTTTAGGAAGACACTTGCTCTGTGACAGTTGACTCACTGCTTTCAGAAGAATGCATTTACTTCAGCCCTGTCCGGCTCCACAAACCAAGTCCTTTAGTCATTTCAACCCAGTCTTTTTTTTTTTCTATTTCTAAAAATAAAAATCAGTTGTCCTCAAGCACTTTAAACTCAAATAAATACAATTATTTTGTCAGCGGGATATTTGGTATGAGATGAAGGCTGCCACAGAGAGTTTATTTTGCCATCATAAGCTACAAGGACATTTGGAAATACTTTGAGATAATATTATCTGGATTTAAATAGGTAATCAAGTTTAGGTTTTTATTTACTGGAGGAGGAAGAATACTGATCTAAGACAGAGAACAGTGCTATGCCAAAGCAAACGTAAAACAGTACAAACGAATGCAACTCTGATTTCCATTCTGCAGCTTCAGAACGTGCCATACAAACCCATCAGGGTGTAGGGTACTTGGCTGCGAGTGCCCGGGCTGTCGTCCGCCTCTGCCGCACGCACCATTGCCTGGCGTGCCTGCGAGGGCTCCCTGTGGTCTGCCTCCTTCCTCCTAACACACGGCAGTGAAGAGACCATTATGTTACTGACTGCTTATCATGACATAGCTATCTGGGTTCTGCAGGCCGTCATCTAGTGTGCTTTTCTGTGGCATAACCGAGTCCTTGTGAAGGCGGTATCGCACGGTGCCGTGGAAGGCAGCACAGCAGGGTTAGCGTCATCGTGGAACCTGTCCTCTGGAGTGAAGAAAATGCAAAACAATGCCGAGAGGCTTGAAGGGTAGTAGTGAATAGCAAATTAAATGAGCCCCTAAACATTCTTTCTCCGTATTAATTATATAATCTTATTTGAAATAACTTACCGAATCTCAAGAATTACTTCTTACCAGTTTTCTGTCAACCTACAGACAGGATATTTCAAGCTAGACCTCAACAATTCATTAGTAAGTAAGCAATGCAATTCTTCCCAAACTGTGCCAGTGTGCCAATTGTATCTGACAAGAAGATCTCAAATAAATAAATAAAAATTGATAAGAAACGCCCCTTTTTCACAGCCTTGTCTGTGTATGTATTTTCTGCTCTTTATAGCCAACTAATGTCTCTGGGCAAGTGCAGCAATTAATTTTAGGCAAAGAAACTGTAAGTGTTTCATGTATTTTTAACTTTATTTAATGCAGTTAGTTTTCGGAGAAAAACCCTTACATTGTTTTGTCAGGCTGGTCTCGTCATCAGTAAGTGCTTTGCAGACCATCGGGAGTTAATTTTATTTGCTGATTCATTTGCCGGCTGTGGCTGCTGGGAGCGGTACCTCCGGCAGTGTGGGGCCAGGGAGGTAGTCTTGTTTGTGGGAAACTCTGCGTCAAGGCCATGGCCATTGGGTACCCAATGGGTGCAGCCGAAGGGCTCCAGCTGGCTTGGAGAGCTGCAAGGCTGCTCTGTGCCCATGGGCTAGCAAAGCACCCCAGGGTGGGAAAATCAAAGGTGATTAATAGGCGATACATTGCATCGGACAAGTTGTTCATCCAGCTCAGGATCCTTCATCCATCAATGGCCAAAGCCACGTGCTCTGGAGAAGGGTCAGTGTATCACTTCCATGCCTTCTCCTGTCCCTAAAGAGCGTGCTGCTCCAGCGTCATTCATCAGAGGCTGATAACGACCTAACCACCAAGGTTAATTATCCTTTGCTCTGTCATACAACTGCAGAGTTGGATGGAGATAGGCAAATTCTCCTAGGCCTAGAACGGAAGATACGGCCCACGTACAAGAGCTGGGTATGATGGATACACTGAGCAGCAGCTCCCGTGGGTTTAGTTGAAAATAGCTACTTCAGAGCTTAATTTAAAGGAAAAAAATAATTTGGATCATGGCACTCTTAGAACATCTGTGTATCCATTTATGAATACTTTCATTAGTTAGCCTGTGCATTTTAGTTTGGCGTGGGACTGCCTTTGGCAATGCATTACTGTACTGAGAGGTTTCACAAAACAGCTTTAGCATTTGCATTGAATTTAAATAATGCAAAATTGTGAACCGCAGCAGAGAAAAAGGTGACATATAGAAAGAGGTTTTGTTAATGTCTAATTTCACTAACTTTTAAAACCTTAGCTGCTTCTAGGTTAAAATAAGTGATCCTCTCCACTGAATGAATGCAGGGGATTGAGATGAGGGAGTGGAGGGTACAGCTGGGAGGGAAAGGCCTTCGCCTTCGGTCTTCACGCGTTATAGAAATCACACTTGTAAGGTTTGTAGCGTTGAGGATTGGGGAGGGGTGGATAGGGTTATGCATATGCATCGTCTCTTCCTTCTGTGCTCTGCAGGTATGTGCATTTAACCACACTGCCGTCTCCAGAGGTACAGGCTAAATCCGATTGTGCTGGGATTCGCACTCATCTTCCTGGACATGGTTAACGGTCTCATAGATGCAGGAGCTCTGTTTCCATTGTGGTGCCGAACTGAGCTCTGAAATACGAGTTGTGCCTGTTAATCCCTTTTAGAATATGTCTTGCAGCAGTCAACAGAGACACGGACTTTGACATTTGAGAGTTTTCCGTTGTTATTTTCAGTTGTGTATTCCCATATTAAGGCAAATGAATAGTCCCTGCAGGATGGATTCATCCTGGCAAGTGGTAAAAAAAAGAGTGCATTTATAAGGAATGTTTAATTAGTAATAGCTATTGATATATTGAGTGGTGTCTTTCATGTCAACACTATGTGGAATTTTAAGCTCCGAGGCTGAATGATGGAAATTAGCTGCTTAATTTAAATATGGCTAGTTTAACTTTTTATCTCTTTAAAATTAACTCTGTGACTAAAAAGAAAACACTTCTTTGAGTTTCCAGTGGAAAATTCTTTGTCCATAAATGAGAAGAGCGTCTGGCAAAGAGCCTGTTTAAAGATGGGAGTCACACGCGCTTTCCTTCTTGGGTAACCGTGACCAAAACCGCTCGGCCTTTTCCTCGGTGGCTGTGCTGCTGAGGATGACTCTGTTTCAAGTTGACCTTTTCTGATATAATGTAATCATGGCTTTGTCAGTGCCAGGGACTCTTCTCATGTATGGACAAGGAATTTGAAAGGTTGCTGCCACTCCTTCCTGTTCCAAACCGGTCCCAGGTGACGGGAGGAGAGGCACCGCGACTCCCCTGTCCTGTGTGCTCAGGGTGGGTGGGATGGTTCGTGGGTGCTGTCACCTTCTTTGAACAAGAAGACGGAGCAGTGTTTCTCTTCACCATCACCAGTAGCACACACGCGTGTGTGCCCGCATACCGCTTACAGTGCTTTAATACAGCCTTCGGTATTTGCCATGTTTAGAGCATCCTCAAAACCATATTTTCCTTTTTCTTTTTCTTTTTTTTTTTTTCCACAGCAGCAGTTTTCTAGGTCTGAGAGTTAACAAAAGAAAGTCACGTCGACCTCGAATGCCAGGAAATGATCAACTGTTTCCCAAGAGTAAGCGGAAGAAGAGCTAGCGCTGCAGCAGTGTGAAGCTTAAAACCGTGCAGAAGGCTTAATGCTGAGAAATACTTCTCCAGTATAATAGTTTTCAGTGTATCGGGGTACTTAATAAAATGCTGAAATTTCGCATAACTGTCATTCAAACTGCCTTAAAATAACCAGATTGGTGTGCTGACGTTTTTTGTTTACAGCACTGTGGGCCATCTAACTCTGAGATGGGGCATAAACTACCAGAGTCCTGCTGGAGCCTCGAGCTGGCTCTCGTGCCGCGCGGCAGCATCGCCACTGAGGGACGTGGGTCTGCGCGTTGCCGCTGTTCCTGCTTGCATCCTGCAGAAGCTCACTCTGCCCTCTTGGAAGCAATCATGAGACAGCCCCATTTTGCTTGGGGTCGGGCAGATGCTGGTGCTCCAGTTACCTGGCTCAGCTGGGGGGGAGGCGTGGGGGGAGCTGAGGGAAGGGGCAGACTTCTATTCTACAGGAATATGCTTTTTTCTGAATATATCCGTGTAAACTTACTCATTATTATGTGTCATTATTTCAGTTTAAAGTCATTAATTTTGAAAGAAATTGCAAGGTTGTTGGACATTAAGTATTCTAGCTTTAAAATAAATATTAGCATTAAAAGGTCTTACCTTCCTTAGAAGATGATGGAATTTTGTAATGGAATAAAGCAAGGCAAGAAAATTAAAGTAAGCCTGAACAACAGGGTAGGTTTTTAAAAATACAGCTTGTTAGCAAAATACATACCATACAAAATATTCAAACATATTCTTACTGAGCCCTGAAGCTTTGGTCATAGTCTTCCATTGGGAACTTTGCAAAGAAAGCACAAAATCTGTTTAAGATTGAGGGTTGCGTGTCTTTTGACTTTAGCCTATAGCTGTAATTGGGACTGGACATTTTGCTTTCAAAAATATTCTCCTCAAACCATGGTTCCAGGCAGTATTTTTGTTTAGAACAGGCTAAATCTGTGGTGAATATAAACTGTAATAACTCCACTGAGGTAAGCAGATGCAGAGGAAAAATGGGAAGCTGGTTTTGTTTGTTTGCTTTTTACTAAAAGCAAACCTTTTGAAAGAGAGTAATTATTGACTTCTGCTTTTAGGTCTGCCTTTTAGTCATAGCATTTAATACAAGACAGATTTAAATTTTGTGCAGTTAGCCAGAGAAGAATAAAGATGTTTGGGTGCATAGTGGTCAATGTGTCTGACGTTCATAGCGTGTAGATCAGTTTACATCAGCTGCTGAGCATCCCTTGAAGATTTTTATCCTTCTCTGGCCAGCGCTGGGCAGCAGCAGGTATCTGAAATTGCACAATTGCTGTCTTGGTTTTGAAGCGCAATGACACGTTTAAGCAGGGGGCTGTAAGGCTGGGAGCCCTTGACATGCTGCTTGACTGCACGATGGCCGACTCGCTCGAGGTCAGCCTGGAAATTGTAGTCCAGGGGCCATGTACTGCGTGAGGTCCTGGCTCTGCTGGATCGGCAGGAAAATTAGAATCCTGCAATACTTAACTACTTGGGAGCTTTCCTTTTTAATATCGTGAATGGGCTATAAATGTGCTGTATCAATAGCAGATACTTCTTGTGTAGCTTTGGAACCAGGTGCCATTAAACTTGTAGTTAATGACAGTAACTACTGATGTGAGATGAAAATGTATTTCAATACCCAATAAGGAGAAATAGTCTAATTTATTAACTAAGTATGGGCTAGAAAGTACCTAGAAAAAATCAATATAGAAGGTGAATGAAAAAATCAATATAGAAGGTGAATAAAAGCATATGAAATGTGAAGTACACATTCTGTCTGTATTAGTGCTGAAAAGGCTGGTGCAAGCCCTTGTGAGCATTGGCCCGGGTGGCTGGAGCCTGGCAAGAGATTTTGTAAGCGTCCAGAGCAGAGCAAGACGGGAAGCTGCTGTTGGAGCCGTGGAGGTCCCGGACAGCAGCGGCACTGTCCTGACGGTCATGGTGACTTCAGAATATGTCCCCTGACACTTGAAGAAAAAGTGTTGCCCTTGAAGCTCTACTCCTGAATGTATAAAAAGTCGTAAGCTTTGGAAAAGACTGTTTTCCTTCCATTCATTCAATCAGATCGTTATTTCTCCAAGCAGACAGCCAGAGCTTGGTCCCTCTTCGGTGTGCGTTTCAAAAGATTCCCTTCCTGTCAGCCTGGGCAGAATGCAAGGAGACATTAACCTTCCTAACAATGTTTTAATCTTTTGCAAATGTTTTGAATTTAAACTCTTCTGTTGTCATTTGCAATGAACCACAGAGTGATCTGCTATCTTGGCTCTGTGGCGGGCTTTCCCCAAAGAGCAGTTTTGAGTTAAAATAAAAACTGAAATGTTTATTTCTTATGTGCATCTAATTTGTTTTCTGCAAATGTAAGCCTCAGATGTTTGGTTTTTATATTGATTTTGCCATTTTAAGCTGCCCTTGCTCGCGTGGTCAGTGTGGCCGTTCAGCTGGTGCCTGTGGCGTGCTGTACGATGCTGGATGCCAAATCTGAAAATCGCATCTGCGGCCGCATACCAGGCTATTGCCCATCACCTCTGGGGACCCACAGAGATGGGATGGAGCAAACCCCTGCGCCTTTGGTTTCGCTGCCATAGGTCACGCTGGCTTCATGGGCTAAGGCAGCGGCTGAGCCGGGCAGCCCTGTTGGTAGCCACTTCTCTGGAGCGGAATGTGTTCTGGGCTGTGTTGAACGGATATGTGGAGGTCAAGGTACGGGGAATCTAAGGAAATCATTCTCAAGGCTATGTTGGCTGTACTGGTTTTATAATTTGGGGTTTTTTTTTGTATTTGTTATCCTGTAATTAAGTGTAATTGAGTAGAGTGTAATGCTCCTGCCCTTTCCTCTTGCAAGGTGCAGTGACTCTCCTCGGTGCTGCGCGTCGGGAAGGACAAGTAGAAAGGAGGAATTCAGAGGATGCACCCTCTCCTTTACTAGAAGAGCAAAGTCTTGAGGGGACAAATAACATCAAACACAAATCACGGCCCTTTCATCCCCACAAATGTCTTGGACCTTCATGTGAAAGGAGGCCAAGTTGCCAGTGGAGCAAGGGCTCCACAGGCAGGGGCAGGATTTTGGAAAGGGTTTAGCGCTGGCTTTGCTGTTCTGTGGGAGCAGCATGGGAACAGAGGTGTTTGAGCATACAGCCCTCTGCCTTCTGGAGAAGCTACAGCAGAATCTCTGGTGATACTGGAAACACGGTGGGTTTGGGTGGGAGCGGGCTGAGGGGGCTGGAGCAGACCCCAACCCCTCTGCTCCTGGACAGCGAGGGAAGCCTGGCTGGGATTTCCATCCTGCCTTCGAGAACTGCATGGTTTAATAAATTGAATTAAACTAATCCATCCAATCTCCTGCTTGCAATAAGCAGAATGTCATTAAGATTTCACTTTTTTTTAACCATTTTATTTATCATAACTTGTTATTCAGGGATAACACTGTAAGGTAATATTCCTTTCCCTAAGAAAACTTCTTAACTTTCCAGTGTAGGCAGCTTTAAATCAATTAATTTAATGATCAGATAAAATACAATATCATATATAAATTCCAGGATATTAACTTCAACGTGTGAAAGACTCCATTGTGAGATGATCATCCTGCAAGTCTGATTTTATTTTTGTTTCTTTTCCTCTGCGGATTCTGTTATTTTAGGTGTGTGTTAAGATCATAAAGGAACGAGAACCATTTCTGGGCTTCTGTTGACCCATCCACCACAAAACCAAACCATTTTTTTGTCTTGAGTTAACGTGTCCTGGTTTGCATTTACAGCTGACATCTGCTAGTTAGTGCGACACGTCTTGGTCTCCCTTTGCACTTCGTAAAGCACCTTCTGGTAAGGAGGATCTGGGTTGCAACGCAGCTGAAATGCCAGCTTGCGAACACTGAAAATGAGACTGGAACATACTGCCAATGTTTCCTTTGGAAATGGGGCTGCTGTGATTTTGGGAGGGTTTGGATCAGCCTGATAAACGGTTGAACTAACTGCAGAGCTGTTCCAGAGCCGTTGCTTCAGGCGTACGATGGCTGTGGAGGGCGGCTGCAGCCCGATACCGCCGGTCCCGGCTGCTGTAGGTGCGTTGGCTGGTTTTACATCCGCACCGTACAGCGGTGCTGGCTGTTCACACAGTTGTGTGGCCAGGGGCACAGTGGGGAATGAGGTGCTGAGGTGCAATAACCTGATTACTGTTTGGGTTTAGTGAGCTCCCAAATACTCCCTTGTCGCTGTGTTTACTGTTGTTTGCAAAAAGCCATTATTCATTTACTCCATTATGATGGTTTATGGTTTAGTAAATTACAGCCTGTGTTTGCACTGTCTGTTTGGACTGATATAGAACCAAATTTGGCCACATTGTATTTTCTGAAAGGTGACCTTTCCATGCATCTATTAGAAAATGCTTGGGTTTTCGCTGGGGTTTTTTGTGTCTGCTAGAATACAGCTCAGAAAAAGGAAACCTTGAAACCCAGCCTCCTTCCAAACCAGCTCAAAAGGTGCATTTAAAGAGGAAAAAAAAAAGGAAAAAAAAAAAAGGGCGGGGGGGGAAGCCTGAAATATTTCTCAAAGTTTGACCTTTTTAATAACGCCCTGAAGGTTTTGGAGCCTAAATGCCAGCCACGATACCAGACAGTACAGGCCGAGGACGGGGACGGGAGGGCGGCTGCGTTTGCTGCCGTGTCCTGCCCGTGCATGTTGCTCTGCAAGGCATCGCAGCCGTGCCCTGCGGCGGGCATGGAGAGCAGCCCAGCTCCTCTCTCGTGGAAACGCCAAACCTCCTCAGGCTCTGGGGAAACCTCCCAATGTCAGCGGCTTCTCTGCCGCCTGGGAGCATCATTTATCATTTCCAGCCTCTGGCACGACAGCTATGACACCGAGCGATGTCTCAGCTACGTACCCACTGACGCTGAATAAGCCTCTTGTTTGGAAAGTATTTGCAATTCTGCACATAAGAACAAATGCACAGACAGGAACACTCTGATGGTTTTGGTACGTGAGCAATTGCTTAGTGAGTCCGAGTGGGCGAGTGCTGCCTAGGTGTGATGTGCCAACCATTAGTTGCATGGGCATCAGGTTTTCTACCAACCTTGTAATTTCTCCAAGAAAAGTACAGATCTATGCAAGACTGGCATAGATGAGCTGAAAACTGCCATCTTTCAGGGAGAAGATTAAAGTGTGGGAGTTGTGATTGATTCATCACAAAAGGAACTTTTCTGTTTTCCTGTATTATTTGTTCTGTCTGTTCCTCTGTGCCCGCAGAGCTGGGTTAGCATCACTGGTGTTAGTGCTGGAAATGGGGCTGCCACTGCTGAAGGGACCTAACTCTTGGGTGCTGGGTTAAATTCATTAAATCCTTGCAATGATACGTTTAGGTGAATATTTGGCTATCTTCTAATCTACGCTGCCAACGGGTTTGAAATGTTTTACTGTTCGCTTCCCTTTATCCCCCCATCAAACAGGCTTTATGTAAAGCACGGTTTTGCCCGATGACATTGTTTCTGTAGCTCAGCCCAGTTTTGAGTATAGCAAAATGCTTTGCTAATGAGCTCATCATGTTCCAAATAGGAGCTCCTGGGAACTTCCTCGCCTCCTGATGGCAAAGGCCTCTGACTGATGTGAAGCGTGTGAGGTCGCCATCGACAGCTCCTCGTGTCCAGAACGGGTACTTCTTATTAACAATTTGCCTGGCCTATTCAGATAGAAAATTACATCTTGACTTGATCCTGCAGCTCAAAGACCATATCAAGTGTCGTTGCAGCTCCCGTTCCAGAGCGTTTGCACAGCTGTAAGTCACCGCAGGCGGTTTTATTTGTGTGTGTGTGTGCGTGCACAGGACCCTGCCCGTGGCCTCTTGCCGCAGCTCTGTAACAACTTGTCAAGCTGGGCTAACTTGATTGTTTCTCTGTAAATACTTAGAATGAGTTTGAAATCTCTCTTTTTAGGGCATCTCTTGATATAAGATATAGATTTGAGTCTTCCTGGAAAATCTTGGCATCCTTCATTGTGCCACCGTTTTATCGCTGGTAATTTTAAAAGTTGAAATTTCCAGCAAATAATAGTGTGTGAGTGGCAACGCTGCTAACAAGAAAAAAATTTTGCACAAAATTGTATGAAGGCAGACACATGAAGAAAGCTAAACAAAAAAACATCAGGAAGGTTTTAAAAAGTGAAATTATATTTTCAGGCTGTAGGAAGAAAGCAGTAGTCAAAGTTATCACTGGATGACTGCAAAGGTCTCCAGCTACAGCACAGTCTGCTTGATTTATTGTAAAAATAAGTAAATAAAGCTGCCATTTCTACATGAGTAATACTATTTATAGGCACATATGAGCATGCACACCCAGAAAGGCCCCAAGGAATCTTCCCTTTCAAGTTGGAGTGTGAGATTAAATGAGGTCCTAATTGACAATGGGTTTCTTAATTTATGATTCCTTATGATTTCTTCTTGCTGCCAACTGTGTTTGCATGTGTGCTGGCTTCAGATGAACAGCTGTGTAACGCTCTCGATTACTCCGTAATTATAAATCACTTGTATGGTTCCGCACTAAACCAGAGGCAGAGTTTCAGGATTCAGCCTGGGTTGTGGGATTGAAGAGGAGTTTTGCGCTCACACACGTGGAAGACGGCTGCGGCAAGTGGAGTTCAGGATGGCCTCTGCTGCCTCGGTTCCTGCCCAGCGCACGCTTGGCTGGTGCTTCGTACGGGTGAGTGCTGGCGGACCCGTCAATGGGCTTCTGAAGGAAAGCCTCTGTCAGTAAATGAGCCATGAGTAAATGTGTTTTAAATCATTATTTTGATATTCTGCGCAGCCAGTTGGAGATCACTTCTGAAATGCAAATAGGCAGGCTGCGCATCTAAAAACAACCCATTGCCATTTTCACCAAATCTGGAGTACTGCTCCCCTCCAGCATCCACTCTGCCCTGTCATTTGTTTAAAGGATGAGGTTTAATAGCTGTCTGAAGATGGGTAAGTGCAAGGCAAGTTTATCTCATGTAAAGGTGCACTTTATGTCACTATGTTATGCAGCTGAAGTGCACCAGGAGCAGGGCGTCGCAAAGCCTTCGGGAGCTTCTCCTCCCCGTGTAACCCCATGTACACGTGCAAGCACAGACAGGTATCTGGGGCTGTTTCCCTGCAGGGAGTTGTGTTGTTGGCAACGTTTTTCACTGCTGCTTTGGCACCGCTGAGGAGGTGTGGAAACAAGTAACCCTGGGATGATTTGGCAGGTTGCAGCCCCAGGGGTCCAGGTGCCCGGCGTCTCCCCGGCTGCCGGGGGTGGCTGTGGACAGTGGCGATGGCCGCGGTGCTGCGGTCCCGTGCAAGGGCCCCAGGACCACCCGGCCGCCCCATCCAAGGGCGAGCGGGGCTTCCCTTCCGCTGTCGCCCAGCAAGGTAACTGCGGTGTCTCCAGCGTGGTCACTGGCGTTTGGGAAGCCGTTGCACAGCCAGAACACTTTAGAGAGAAAAGAAAATACGTCACTTTCCTGGGGGGGTTGATCGCTGGCATGGGCTGCGTGGGAAGCCCTTCTTTGTACAGTAATGGAGAGCGCTGCAGTCATAAAGCAACTTCATTAAAAATAATGTTTCCCCCAAACGGCGCAGAACTGCCTGGCCACCCTCCCGCCTGACCGCTGGAATCCCTGCTTACGTGGTAAATCTTCACAAAAGCCTTTTAAAATCTTTTTCAAATAATTGCATTATTAAATAATACACCTCCTGATTACAGCTGAGCAAATAATTCACAGCAATTATTTAGGGAGGATCTTTAGGGAGGTTTAACCATGTTTTTTCTCACAGAACTTCCATGTCTATCCGGTAAGTAATTAACAGTTATTTATTGTTCATGTTGGTTCACTGGATTTTTAAACGTTCTGTTAACTTTTGCTGTGATGATCAGTCCTTAGACAGGTCCTTGAAACCATTTCCCTGTGATATCGAAATGTGAGCTCTGCTGCTGTGCTCTGTGAGAGGCACTTCTGCCTGTAAATATTATCAACAGCAAATTTACAACTTATCTCCTGGAAATATTTGTTTGCTCTCTGTGACTGGTATCTGCTGTTCTCCCTCTTGTGCTCTCCAGAAATATGAGTGAAAGACCCTGATTGCAGCTGAAGGGATTTTAGTGGAGCCTGAAATGTGGGAGGAATGCTGAAGAACGACTCGCAGGATTTTCCATCTCCTCTCTGCTACGGGTGAGCATCGCTGAGGGAGCAGCAGGTACGGTAGCGGGGCTTCCCCTGCCCTTGTGCAACAGCATCTGCTCAGCAGGAGGGAGAAAACACAGGAGAAAATGCATCCCAACACTTCCAAGGATCTGCATTTTAGAGGGCTGGCAGGGCCCCCCATGATGAGTGGTGGTAATTACTGCTTTTACATGCCAGGCACCAGAATAGCTGCATCAAGCTTTCGCTGCCACGGACAGTGCGATTTGTAATACAAATGACTGAAAATTACAGAAAAAAGGCCAATTTACAGTAGCTGGGCATGGATCAGAGTTGAAACCACAGCAGGTTGTTTTTACCACAAATAATTTAAACCCTTCAAAACTGCCGGGGCCTTGGGTGCCATTCCTGTGGGCACTGCCGCCAGGGCACCCGGGTGTTGCAAGACCAAACGGAGCAGGAGTTGCTCATTCCAGCCGTCCTCATTCTGCACTCACACAGCGGGTGTTTGGAGTGCGCAGCTCCGGAGATGCCGCCTGCTAGCAGAGTTGTCTGCTTCCCCGGACCCACATCCACTCCGCTGGCTCCTGTCAAATTCTGGTGCTTTGGTACCTGTGAGGAAGCCGGGGGGATGCTGTCGTGCCGTGGTAGTAACAGACAATGCTGAGTTGGGGCAAAACTCCCAGTTCATTTTCGGGTGCTCTCTGGCCCCCTGGGTGGCATCACGTCAATCGCTTCTCCGACCTATATAAATGGGATGGAAACTGTGATATGAATATGTCATTGCCTCTGGGGTCAGAGTCATGAATGCGAATGGGTTTATTTTCTCATAAATATGGCAAACATCAGTGCTATAAAGTTGCATGGATTTAATTTTTCCCCCAGCCAGCTGGGTATGATGTGTTTTTCACAGTGCAGTCTGGTCCCTGCAAGCGAGCGAATGCACCAAGAAGGTCCATCTGGTGCATGATGAGAAGTGGCTCCCAGGGGAGAGGCAGGAGCTGCCAGGGTCTTGCGCTGGCACGGGGGCTTTACTTGTCCAGGTGGCCTGGGAAAGGTGAGCCCAGCCCTGGCCTGGCAGCTAGCTGGACCCATGCATAGCATGAAGAGAGGACTGAAAATATTGAGGTTCATCACCACCTGCTTTTGGAAGCTCCTTTGAACTGTCTGGAAGTTGGTCCAGGAAGTCTGTTTTCTCTTGGACTACATTAAGCAAATTTTCTACCAAATCCCTTTGTCACCAGCCTTAACAGAAGTAACCCATCCATGCTCAGGTGTCCAGCACGCTGCTGAGCAAATGACTTCACAGGGTTATTGCTCTGCAAATCCCGTTTGTGCTTCCCTCCCCTCCCTCACCACGCACGTTCCGTCCAGCAAGCGTGTGATATATGTTGTCACCTACGCAGTCCTCCGTGGCGTGTCTTCTCCTGGCTGCCATCCATTCCATGATAACAGAACAGCTATTCAAAATACAAGCAGGAGAGTCAGCAGCGTGGTGAACGTGAGAGTACTACCATTAGGTTAGGGTTCCAAATACCGGAGTTGGCTGTCTTGCTTTCCCTGGGTGAAGTGAACTTCCACAGAGGGAGCAGCAACCCACTCGAGTCCCTAACTGTGAGAGCACAGCTGGGGCAGCTGTCCAGCAGATAAACTGTTATCGAGCATCTCTGTGGGGAGATCTCTCTCTGCCTCCACAAGGACAGCGGGAACTTCCACAGAAGAGGGGCTGGCAACGGCAGGGACAGACCAGAAACCCAACGCGCAACCGAGCCACACTCTGTAAACACCCGTGGCCACGATGAAGGGCTTAAATAAAAGCAGCAAGATACGAAACTGGAGTACGCCAACAGAAATGTCACCAGGGTGTCGTGCTGCCGAACCGGTGGGCTGTTCGTGGAGAGCTGGGTTTCCTACACCTGCTTCTTACAAATCTCTGTTAATTGTCACCAGTATTTCAGCAATAGCATCACCATATCCAGTGCGGATTTGGGATTTTTTTTGGTGACTTTTATTTTTTTAGCGCTGCTGGAAAAAATGCTTGACTGATTTACTTGGTGTCATTCATAACAGCAGCTGAACAAAGGGAATTTATTTCAGTGAAGCTCTTAATGACTGGAAAGGAAATGACTCGCAAGTAATTATAAATAGCTGTGAAGCTAAAGGCATTGCACAGATTCATTCACTGCTGAGACATGATAGTTTTTCTCGTGAAAATGTCGTCTGGTTCCTCAGAAATATTCCTTAAAATGCCTCATCAGCCAGAAGACCCGCGCAGTGCCCAGGTACCACCACAGCTCTTGGTGAGGCCGACGGCGTACGGACGTTCGAGGGGATCCGAGGCCGTCACCACTGCTCTGTCTTCTTGGCCGTTCACTGCAGCCTTGCTCCCATTTTGACTTCGGTGGGAGCCCAAAGCCAAGCTGTCGCTGGCAGGAGACGGAGCTGGGTCCTGGATGTCTCAGGGGGACGGCTACCACAAAGGAAATAATTTATTAACAAATGTGCTCGTAAAGAAGCCACACTGACAAACCAGACGAGTCTTATTTTCAGCTGAGGAGCAGCCGGGTGGCAGTGACTCACTAGTACTTGGTGGTAGATACGAGCCACTGAGAGCTCATAAAACTATCGCCGAGCGGTTTAAGAGCGTCGCAGTGCTGCCTGCTGCATCTCCGCAGCCCGAGGCTGCTGGCGCAGCCGTCCCACCCCGTGGCGGGGCTGCCGGCAGAGCCAGGCGCAGGCAACGGCCTCTCCTGCTCCCCGGGGCCAGGTCCTACACATCGGGGAGACACTGCAGCAATGAGGAGCCTTTTTTTTTTTCCTTCTTGCAGTGCCCACAGTTGTTTTTCTGTAGGAAACTGGAGCTTTCAAGGCATGACTCCAGCCTTGCAGACTGACCAAAATCCAGAGATTCTTATTTTGTTTTGTACGTTGTTGTGTTTCCAGCAGAGACCCTCGGCGGCTGAGCGCAGACATGCCCGAGGCTCCGCCGAGCCTGTTCCAGCCTCACCCGTTTGGTGCTGAAGGGTCGTAACGCGCTGGCACAGCGGTCCAGCCCGTCCCGCCCCAGCAACCGTGCCAGCATCGCTGCTCCCGGCGGGGCGAGGACAGGAAATCTGTTTCTGAGTGAGAGGCGAGTGGAGCAGCGAGGAATTCGCATTCCTTCTCAGCAGTGGTGGCTTCTGCCGCCCGAGGGCTGGGACAACCCAAGGGCTCCGCATGGGCAGTCCTTCCCTGGCACTCTGATCCCTCTCCTCCAGAGCCTCCGGTTTCGTTTTCGTGATCACAAACAGAAGATCTGCCCGAGAAAAGGGGTTTTAGAAATATTTTTTACAGAATCTGCTTTATAGAAACTTTTTATAGAAACAAGGTTGTTTTGAATGACTTTCGCAGGCTTAAATGAAGTTTTAGCATACCAGCGAAATTAGAAAAATATGTCTGAACATATTTATAGATCCAGCATCCCTTTGGGGTGATCTTTGGGTGTATAAAATAATAATTGATAGTGAGCAATATTATCTTATTCAAAAGGCAGACCGCCACATTATGTTTAGCTTAAGATTTAAATTAACTAAAATTCTTAAACATCAGGATGCCTTGCTTTTAATCCATATGCTTGCAAAATAAATACTTGAGCAACAGGATTTCTGGTTGAAAACCTTTGAATGTGGGAATTGTCTTCTTGTCAACCTGTGTGCGCAACCTGAGCACTTGGTGTGTGAAGGTAGAAAGTAAGTTTGATTATTAAAATTATTTTGCATCCAATGATCTGTCTTACCTATGATAAAGTCACTTTGGTGGCTGGCTGTTTGGCAGGGAGCCGGTTTTTCAATGCTGCTGTTTCTCCGTCATTGCAAGATCCATGCGCTGTGTGGAATGTTCTTTTGTTTCAGAAGTTACTAAAAACCCATTTTATTAAATCAAGAATATGATTTGGTGAGTGGGAAAACACGCCCCCAAACCTGATTTCCAAAAGAGGGAGACCGACATTATTCTGAAGACTAGACTTTGCTAACGTCTAGTCTAAATTTTAGCAAATGTCTTTGCTAAAGTCTGAATGCTCAAAATCTCATCATCTTCAAAAATTGGATAATATTTTTTACATCCACATCTCACATTTGATTTAATGTTTTCCCTTTCACTGTACAACTTCTTCCCCTTAGCGTTGCCAAAACAGCTTGCCAGCTGGTTTCTAAGGCTGAAGGTGATACCATACTTTTAAGATAAGGACCCCGGGAGGGACAGAAATGCCGTGCAGCCTCCCGCTGCAGGCAGGCGATGAGGACAGCTCCTGGCTCCTCCTGAGAAATCTGTAGCCTCTTCCCATGCATTCCCAGACTGGAAACGGCAACGGTGGCGGGAAAGGTTGTGATGAGGACAGGAAGCGTGGATGCCAGCAATGATGGTGATCACCGTTATCGTGAGATGATGTGAATCACTCCTCCGCTGTGCTCTGGCCGGGTCCTGTCCCGCGCGAGTGCCAGGGGTCCGGGCACCGCTGGCACACACGGCGGGAGGCGGTGGCGTGCGGCGGGCGCTCGTGCTGCGCTGCCTTCAGCCGCGTCCCCCACGGAGCCGGGCGGTGCTGGCGGCGGCCGGCGGTGTGCTGTGGCAGTTTGATGGTGAGGAAAGCGGGGCGCGGCAGACGGGGTCCAGTCTGGCAGAAGGCAGCTGCCCAGGCTGGAATTTGGCAAGGACAGGCAGGGTCACGTCTGCGAGCAGGGCCGTGGGAATCGCAAAGATAGCCACAGCAGGTCAGGACCTCCTCTTTGTGTCCTCTCCGAAAGTACAGGGAGCGGAGAAAATGAAAGGCAGCGGTAGGGCGTGCGATGTGCACAACCGCCTGCTTTCAAGAACAAGAGCAAGGGTCTTATGAGACAAAAGAGATCTGAGAGCAAATGTACAAGTGAAATGAATGAAAGGAAGCAAAAGAAAGGGATGAAAACCCAAACAATTGAGTTTTAAAAAATATTGAAAAGAATGAAAATAGGGGTGAGATGGCTGAAAGAAGCACAATGTGAAGACCAGGAGCGGTGAAGACCTGGCTGGGAGGCGTGAGCTGGCCGTGGGACGGGGGTGCAGCTGCCTGTGGAGGCGGGTAGGGCTGCGGCGGTTTCCAGGGGCTGACCACCTAAATCCTTAGATCGGTTTCAGTAATTTTTGCGTGTGTCCATCCGACGTGTTGCCAGGGTATTGCTGAAGGTGCGGGTTAGGCAGCACTTGGACTGCTCTGCTGTGAGGGTGCTTTTCTGCACAGATGCGCTGCTCACGGGTCACATCCCGGACGTGGGGATACCCACCTCTCCTGTGGAAGCATTTAGAAGAATGGCTCCTAATTGGCTACAGTTAATCATGCAAATCCAGCATGGAAATAAATGTCCAGAAGACATATTTGATGGCAGTTACAAGGCGAGGATGGAGGTGGTTTCCCTGTGTATGGCGGGACATCTCATTTTTCCTTCTCTTGGCCGCTGGAGGAGGGGGAAGCACCCAGACCCACCTTTCCTTCTTGATGCCCTCTGCTACGACTGCACGTAATGGAAGCTCCAGAAAATTTGGTTTTCGGCCACACTCCTCGCCCTTCATTACATCTCAGTTAGAATAACAAACAGCATTTAATTTGAGCACGCAGAGCAGAGGTTCACTAGGCCTGTGGTTTGCTATTCTGGGCAGGGCTTGGTATTTTGGCTCCAAAGAGACAAAAGGGAGGATTACCGTGGGAAGCGGCTCATAAAACTGATGAAACGTTTTCCATCTCAGGCCATAACGTTGCACCTTGATGGACCTGCTGTCGCCGGGCTGCCTGGCTCTTGGGGAGCACACCGCGTGGCCATGGCTCCCCAGAGGCTCTGCAGCGACAGGCCGGAGGCTGATGCGTTTTCTCCTGCTCCTTCCTCTCCTGCAGTGACCAGAGGTGCCGCCTGGGCCGCTGGGCAGCTGCCGGCACACGGCCCCAGCTGGGGATGCTGCTCCCACCGCGCTCCCCGGGATGCCACTGCCCCGTGCAGCAGGCGCTGGAGGGGTGCAGGCACCACCGTACCCCTTCCCCAAGGTGACTATGCTTTCAAAATGAAACATGAAAGGCACGTTTTTAGGCATTTTGCAATGAGCTGAGGACTAGTGGGAGGGCAGACCCGCTGGCAGGGGAGAGGCTAAGATGTGGTCCTTCTCAGGTGTCTCCAGCCCCTTCGCGTTCTTCTGGAGTTGCAGTGCTCGTCTCTCCCAGGAGCGGAGCGGAGCGGGCTGAGCCCTGGCACAGACCCAGGGAGGGCGATGGGAGCCGGCACGGGGACCCTGGCCAGGCTGACAGCGACTCGGGGCATGCCCCAGCTCAGGGGGATGCCCCAGCGGAAGGTGATGCTGTGGGATGTGGCTGTGGAGTGCCGGGGGTCCTGAGGGGCAGAGGACGAAACAGTGGGTGGGGGTCTGTGGGATGGAAAGGTTGTGGCAGTTCTGAATTGCAAAGGACTGATACTATTTCATTTCTTCTCTTCTGCTAAGGCCCCTCAGCTGGTACCAATTTTCAGCGTGCTGTTGATTTCCAGTGAGGAGATGATGCCTGCCTCTCCAGGTACAATCAAAATCAATTGACTACCACTTTGTATTCTCTGGGAAAAGCCTTTCTTTTTAAATCCCTTGCTGGACCAGCCCTGCAGACAAGTTTATTTACAATTCACGTTGGATCTTGGCTCACAAATGCAGATGATTTAGCGAAAGCACAGCTCCTGGATGGTGGTAGTCTAAATAAACGTGGAAGTCTCACCACAGTGTGTTTGATCTGAGCACGCAGCTACCAAAAGTAAACCCATCTGCATTCTAGGAGCGTTCCCAAGAAGAGCAAATTATTTCTCTGTAGTATAGGTATGTTGTGTAGGTGACTCATAGATATTGGCTCTGCTTTGAGCAAAATTTGGGGTTTCCATCCCAACTTATAAATTCCACAATCTCTAGACTGGAAGCTGCCGCATCAAAGTATCTGTGTGCCACAATTGCAGTGTTTCCATCAGGTCAGGTTTTGCAGGCTAGGGCAGGAGGCATTTAAAATTTTTCTCTGCAGGTACTGCAGCTTCTCTTCTTTGCTCTGTGCTCTCGCGGGTTGAGGCCAGGCTGGGGTGCCCTGCAGCACGCCTGTGCTGGCCCGGCTGCTCTGCTTGCACTCGGGAGAGCTCGTGGCTCTGGCTGGGGTGGCTGCGGCTTCGGGCTCTGCGGTTCCAGCTCACGTCACCAGTCTTTGCTGTCGGGGAAGGTGCTGTGGGTGTCCAGGAGAAGGTGCACCCTTGGCAGGGGGGATGGTCCCACCTGGCTTCATCTGCTGTAGCTTGGCTTCTTTCTGGTCGCTGGCCCCTGCCACCTGGGGAGGTGGGAAACCCCGGTTCTGCCTGCCCCATCGCCGCAGCCAGTGCCAGTCAGCCCTGCAGGGCCTCCCAAAAGGCTGATTCCTCGCCTCTCCTCTTTTTTCCTTAGGCGAGGAACATAGCGTGGCAGTTCCTTTCTTCTGCAAGCTGAAGGAGGTGGTGGTGTGATTAAAGTGGCCAAGGCTGTCTTTGGTGCCTCAAAAACGCTGCCTGGGCAGGACGTGCATGGTGTGGGCGCTTGGCGCGACTGGGAGGCTCGAAGGGTGAGCTGGATCCTGTACAACCGATTAGCTGCTTGCAGCCTCCATTCACGTTGACTGCAAATGCAGATAGAAAGCTTGGCAGGCCAGATCTGGCCCCTCGAACTTCTGCAGATGCTGTGTGTCTTGTGCAGGGGCTGGGGCAGAGGTTTGCGTGGGTCCTCCCATCGCTGCCCCCCCCTCCCCGGTGCAGTTCCCGCAGGCAGGACTCAGCCTTGACAAGGTTTTGGAGCTGCAGGAGGGCGTGGAAGGAAGGAAGATTTTGATGTTGTTGGAAAATGACCCGTCCCTCCATGGTACTAAAGCCTGTGCTTGTGTTAAAGCTGCAGTAATTATCAAAATGCTTAGTTTTCCATAAAAACGTTGTGTGGCATGTTTAACAGCCTGTGGAGAAACCCCTGAAAGCCTGCTTGGTTCTGGCAACTCAGCTCCCCAGAAGTGTCTTGCCCGACTTTGAACCAAGTTTCTGATACAACTTGGGAAACGATTTTATAAAGGGTGAATTTCAGTTTTGCTGCTGCAGGTCAGAGTCCGGAGCACAAGGAGGAATTTTTCAGCCCCGTGAGTCAGATTTCCCCTCGAATGTCTGCTCCGCCAGAGCGCTCGGTGACAAGCGACGCCACACGCTGTGGAAGCGGCAGCTTTTATGGCACCGTGAGCCATTCAGCAACAGAAATGATCTGCCTTGCTGTCTCAAACCGCGTTGCTGTTGGTTTATAGCCTTTCTGTAGCAGCAAGTTTAGGCTGGGACTCCCATTTTCAAATGTTCATTTTGCTTTTTTATCTCAGGGTCACCTCAGGTCTGGACACTGACCAGCTTACATTTTTTCAAAGACTTTTTCAGGGTTTTGCAAATCGGTGGCCAGTGAGTGGTTTCCCTGGTCCCTGTGGGTGTTTAGGGGATTTTGTGCCCTTTTTCCTCCCCTGCCTGGTTCTCCCCTCGCCCCGGCTGCCGGGGCCAGCGCTGGCGGTGCTCATCGGGAGGAGAGCAGGTGGACCCACAGGACTGTGGGGCAGCGAAAGGGGGCACGCAGCGCAGGGAGCTGCCAGCCTTGGGGGGCTACCGGGGGGCAGCTGCAGCCCCCACCACCCCTGGGGTGCCCAGTGCAGGCTCTGGGGGGTTTGCATGCCTTGCTGAAGGTCACTCCCTGCTGCCAGCAGTGCTGGCTGCATTAAAGGTTGGTGCAAGTGAAACCAGCTCCGTCCCAACAGTTCACTTGCGTTATTCTGGAACACCCTGGGATCCCTTGCAGTGGAGACGGACCCGTTCCTGCTAAGGGGCACCCTCACCACCAGAGTTAGGGCTGCAGTATTTGCAGACCATGCAAACAGCAGATGAAGTGGAGAGCAACAGCAGAAGGTTTGGAAAGATTTGTAGCACACAGGGATATTCTCAGGGTTAAATGTATACTTAGTGACATGCCATAAAATCTTCTACTTGCTCTGATTATTTTCCATCTAAAAAGACTTGCTCTCATTATTTTCCTGCCGACACCGGACACGGTCGGGCTGCTGCCTGCCCCTCTCCCTGCCCCTGCAGAGCCCCCTCCGCCTTGGTCGACCCTTGCCCGCGCAGGCCGGGGCATCGTGCCGAACCGGGGCTGGCCAGTGGAAGCACAGGGAGTTGTGAGGGGACGGAAGGAGGGAGAAAGATCGTGATTTCAAATAAACGCAGGTAACATTTTTTCTAGATATGGAAAAAGGCAGCACAGGAATAGGGAGGGACAGCTGATGGGAACTCAGCAAATAAGGAGTCATTTTTAATTCCGCAAAACCTTCAAATGCTTCTTTCCAAAGCAAGGGAGAAGCGCTGCGCTAGCGGCAGGGCTGCCCAGGGCACAGCCCCTGGAGTGTCCATAGGCTCTGCAGGCCAAGTCCCGGGCGGGAAACGGGAACTAAATCCCCAAAGAGGGGACAGGTGAGCGCATGGGGCATCGGAGAGCAGGAGGTGGTGTATAAAAATGTATATCAGAATAAGACTAAGGCATTGCGAAATAAGGGTGTTTGGGGTTTTTTTCCAAGTGGAGCAAACTCAAGTTAATTCCATCAAGGGCAAACTGAGTTACTCTGACTTTTACTAACCAGGGATCTGGTTTGTTGTGTTCAGTGGTGAAATGAGGGAAAATGAAATGAATCTGACCATTAGGAGTAATTACTCAAAAAGAAAAATGAATTGGGTGATAATTAATTGCTGCAAAACTGATGGGGGTTTGTGCACATACATCCTGTACCTGCTGAGCTTCCAAGGCACCCTGCTCCTGACCCAGCAAAACCAGAGAGTATTTTCAAACGCTGCAATAACATCAGCCTCTGTTTCCCCTTTCGCTGTTAAAAGCCTGATGATGCAGGTTGGTGAAGCAACCCAGCACCCTGTGTGCCTGACAAGCAACATCCCAGAGCGGCCGGCAGCACCGCTCCGCTGCGGGGGCTGTGCCTCCCACCGGCCCCCTCCACGCTGGCTCCGCGCAGCCCTCCAGTGCTGGCACGGCCGGCGGCTCTGGGACGGGGCTTGGCACGTTTCGTCTGTCCTGTAGCAGCTGCAGGTGCTGATTATTATTATTGCCCTATTTTGCTTAGGCAGGTGTTATATCTAAGTTTAAACTTGCCCTCTTACATTAGAGATTCTCTGTGCCCCAAGTTTAATTTTTATGCCAACACCCGCAGCCTTTTCTAAGGAGGACTTTGCACAGAAGAGCTGGTCAGCCTGCTTTCTGCAGAAGCAGAAATCCCCACCTCGGAGGTTTCGGCTCTGACATCCAGGTGTCTGAGTACTATGGGGTTAAGCGGTGAGTTAGAAATCAGCTCTAACCTGAGCTTTCATTCCCGCCTTGCAGCCAACCGACCCTGAACTGCTTTGGCCTTTAAAATAATTCAGTAGAGATTAACATAAACAAATCTTTGTGCTTCCTGATGTAGTTTTAACTCAAAGCAGAGATCCCAGCAAACATGAGTACATCTCTGGTGCCTCATTCAGTGCCAGTGTCAGGCAATTAAACAAGCCTGCAAACAAAGATGCAAATCAGATGCATTTGTTTCAGGGTGAGACCGTGGGCCTGGATAGTTACTGTAGCTCACTTGAAGTTTGATGGCGTGTCGGTGAGCCCGAGCGTTAAGACGACATTCCACCAGCTGGTAGATCTGTTTTTATGTTTTTAATTGAATCCCTGGGAGAGGCGCTCACCCGCTGTGAACCACCGGCGCTACCGGGTAACCTGGGTCCCAGCACGCAAAGCTCTGAGCAAGCCCCGTGGGGAGCAAGTGTCTCTGCCTTGCTCTGCCAGTAACTGCTGTCCTGGAAAGACAAGTTTCCTCCTCGGGGAGTTTTTCCAAACCGCAGGAGCATCCAGCAAAACTTGGACCTGCAGGCTTCAGATGCTGGCATGATATTAGTGATCTTTCATGCAAATTCAGCCGTTACTGACTCCTTGCCATGCACCATTGGGTAAACTGTTAAACCTTTTGTGTTAGAGGAGCAATAATATTGTAAAGAGCTTTCTCCGAGCAATGGCAAACAAGCCAGGTCGCTGCTGGGTGGTGACTTGGAAAGACATTTCTATGCAGGGATGAAGCAGGTCATCAGTTCTGCAACATCTTTGATCAGTGAACTGGTGTGGCTGCAGATAATTACATTTCCATTGAAAATAAGCTAAAGAGCCATGCTACCACAATAGTTGGAGCGTTAAGATAATGAAGCAATTACTTGGTGTAATAGAAGAGAGACAGAACAGCTATGACACATTAAATACAGACATAAATCAAACTGGTTTGCTGACAACCTGTTAAGATACATTTTTTTATATCACTTATTGTTGAAGTCACCATTTAAAGTCTAAAATGGTTATCTTTCCTGAAGACAGAGATTTTGTATTCGCTTAATGTACCTGCTGTAAGCATCTTCACTGATGTACTTACAGACTTCCGAGTTTAAGAAACTGTTTTGGGATCTTTCACAGGCAATCGGTGCATCACCTCCTCCCATGGCTGTGTCACCTCCTCCCATGGCTGTGTCACCTCCTTCCGTGGCTTTGCAGGGGGCAAGAAGCTTTGTGAGACCCTGTGGGGTCGGTCCTGCTGGAGGTGTGTGGCACGTGGGGCAGGGACAGCCACCTTACAAAGATCTGCAGTCCCACACTCCCGAGCATGACGAGGGGAGATAAGTGGAACATCGGCATGCGGCCTGGGACAGGGTTTTTTTTCCCTTCTGTAATGAGTTGTGAGTCAGCACCAAAGGTGGGTGATTTTGTTTGTGCACGTGACCAACCTGAGTGGGGTGTTCGGATGTGTGAAGCGGCTGTGGAGGTGCGGGTGGAGGCTGCACGGAGCAGACATCCCTGGAAATATGGAGGCTTAGGAAAGACTTGTGGATTTGATGGCCCGATGCCTCCCATTCCCGTCCCGATGGAGCGGGGTGCCCGGGCAGGACCTGCGGCCATCGGCGGGGGCTGTGGCAGCCCTGCCTGCACGCTGCCGGACGCAGCGCTGGGGCCAGCTCCGGCCACGAGTGAGTGCTTCTGGGTACAGCCTTTGCCACGGGTGTCTGCTGGTCCCTGGGGTGCCATAAATGACTCCTCCAGGGCTGTTTGCTGCACATCTCTCACCAGCCCTAAATTCACATAAATTGGATAACGTAAGGGAAAAAACAACAACACTGAAGGAAACGCAGTGTCCTCACCATGCTGTCCTGTCCCCTCGCTCCCTTGGGCAGCTCCTCTCCTCCGTCACCGAGTCAAGGGGCAATTGGGGAGCAGTCAGGGACTTGTGAACAGCCGGGCTGGGGACAAAAGTCATAGCAAAGAGGAGCAAAGGCAGTGCTTAAAAGTGGTGATGCTCAGCAAGATGTTGATAAGCATCCTCCTGCCTGAGCAGTGCTTGCTGAGCATCGCCTTTGTTTCAGCAGAGCCGAGCTCTGTCTCAGCTCTCAGCCTGAATGAGGGTGGTAAAGGCAGAAAAAACCACAATTATGTTTTTGAAGTGAGTAATCATGAAGTGGGTTACTTCATTCTCTTTTCACGTGTTCATTGGGTTCATTTCTAATGGCATTAGTCACATTTTATAGTCACCCACAACGAATGCCTTGTGCTGGGCTTGTTAGCATGGGGGGATGCGGGGTCCTGGGGACCCCCCGCTTCCTGCCCTGCACCGCTGCCGATCCAGACCCTCTTCAGACATCGGGGATCCCAAGCCAGAGCCCTGGCTGCTACAGCTTGCTGGGGTGATGGGGGAATTGCAAATGGGGCAGAAACTCCAAATGAGGCTCTATTGCTGCTGGCAGCCGGGGCCGGGGGCGATGCTGGGCTATGCGGGGGGTCACGACCAGAAAGCTTTGGGAACGGCTGCTTTAGGCAGAAAATCCATTCAGGAGGAAATTAATTTAGTCACAGAGCAGTCCCTCAGGCCAGGGCATGAGGGCAAAACTTGAAACAAAATAATCACAGACACAGTAAAAATGTACCTCCCCTCCGAACCATCACTGGGAGCCGTGTGAAAAGGCAGCGATTCCCGGGAATGGTGGAGCAGCAAGAACGGAGGTCGCCTCTGACAGGGCATGGGCGCCCCGCTTGCTCCCACTTCATGTCCCTCTCCGAAACGCAATAGCCAGGGGGTTTAAGCAGGGATTTGGATGGTGGGGGTTATCTGGTTGTGCTTTGCTTTGCAGATGACGGGGAGTTTCTATCAGATGGTTTTTTCTCAGGCAGGAATGTCTTTGGAAACAAAAGGAATCGCCACAGACTGTGACACCATAGCTGTCATCTAAAGCCATTTCCGTGCCCCTGTGAGCGGCCGGTGGGAAACCAGAGGCTGGGCATCCCGGGAAAGCGGGTTGAAACGCCCCAGCGCAGGCTGGCTGGGGAAAATGCAATTGCGGCAGCTGATCTACTGCATGCTGAAAAGGGCGATGGGGTTACTCTAATATTGCTCTTGGCCCCCAGGAACATTAATGTTTTGGAGGAAATAATAAGGAATTCAATTCTCTTTCACTGCGGCTCGCTCTCTTCCAGAGCGGGCTGGGGGCCTGCAGTTGAGTGGATGTGCTGCCGTTACAATTGTTTTCCTAAAAGGTCTGATTTTGAAAGAGAACTACACTGACGGTCAAATCGTTCCTGTCTTTGTTTTGATGTTCTGTGTCAGAAATAATGGAATAGCAGCTGTGTTTTGTAGATACGTTAGAGTCTAAACAAGATGAAAAATGGCTTAAATGGTTTTAATTTTCTGAAAATTGGTATAGGATTGGGTGATTTGAAAATTTTCTATCGTTTCCACTTTTATCACAAGGGAAAATTCATTTTCCCAGTTAATGAAAGCTTTTACAGAAAGGACTTGCTTTCTTTAACTAATGCTGACCTTTTTTTTTTTCCATTGGCTTTCCAGCTCTAATGTCTGGTTGAATTTTTTACATTTTGGTGGTTCACTTTTTTTAAGACAAAAAGGCAATATTTTCTGTGGCAAAAGCATATTTATTCACCAGTATTATAGTGGGCCTTTCAATGAAGGTCTGAAATGCTTTAGTTAAGTGTTAAAGCAGTGAATATTTGTCCTGTTTCTTGTGATCAGCTCATGGTGAAAGCCTGGGTGAAATGCACGTTCTTCTTTAACCGAATCATCAGACAGAGGGCTAAAAATCCAAAATATTCATTTGTTTCCTGGGAAAAAAAAAAGATCTGCAAATGAAGCAGAAGCAGTTTACCTGCAGGGAAGGGGATCTAGCAGCACGTACTGAAGAGAAGAGGAACTGCAAAAAGGCAAATGCGTGTCTGTGTGTGGATGCGGCTCCTTTCTCCCTTCTCACTCAGCTGAAATAGCTGAAAGCCATAGGATTACATTAAGATGCTAATGAAGAAAGCAGTTGGATAAATTATAACGTTAAATACAACATAGCTTGCATTAAACCCAAATTCAACAAACAAACTCTTACAAAAAAAAGTATTTTGAATCGATGTGTGCCATTCTGCATTGGTCGAAAGTGCGGGAAGGCTGGCGTGGGAGCAGCGGGAACAGGGGGCTGACAGAGCAAAGGCAGCAAAGAAATGCCCAGTGTAATCCCCAGAGCAGCAAGCGTGGGGTATGGGCGCCAGTAATACTGCTTTGGGGAAGGGGAGAGGACGGAAGATGCAATGGGAAAAGCACCAGTTTGGGTGGGGGAGACCAGGTCCGACTGCACGGCTCAGTTGCGTGGCTGTGGCCGTTCGCCAGGTAGGCAGCACATCAGTCCCACAGAAGAGGCTTTATGCTTAGAGCAGTATCTTCTGTAGGAAGCAGATTAAGCCAAAAGGGAAGGTTTTGATGCTGGCAGCAGAAGGGAACATTCCCGCAGAGGGCTTTACAATTCAGCATGTCTCTGAGGGACGAAGCTCATCCTCGCCCGCTCCCCGCGGGGCGAAGCTGCCGCAGCCTGTCCTGCTCCCTTCCCAGCAGAGCCGGGCTGGACGCAGAGCCACCCCAGCGCTGCACCTGAGGTTATTTCACGTTTGAGATGTAACATTAATTCTAACTATGCACTCTGCCCTGAGATTCAAAAGGTTTCTAATCATGTTTAGTCTAACCTTTTAAAACTGGCACCTGATTTCTTGCTTTGCCTTCACTTGGTTTGGAATATTTGATTAACAGTTAGAAGATGAAGCAATGCAGTGGGTGAAGCTGTGCAGGTAGGAAGACTTTTTGGCAAAACCTTTGGTTAGCCCAGCACTCTTACTGGGGGAAAAGGCAGTAGCTGGGCAGTGTTGAGGATCTGCACTTGAGATTTAAACACACGTGGTCTTTTTGTTCCCGGTTCATCTTATTATTCTGGGTGACTCCCCTTTGGCTGTACATGTCAGGCAGTTACTTTTATGCATATGAAGTGGCTTGATGAAATTTCAGTGAAGTATCTTTGTTAGTAAGTAATTCTCCATTAAAAATGATAGCAACAAAAATCATTGATTCTTCGTCAGCTGTGGGGCAGGTGGGTCGCAGGTCCATCTCTCTTGGGCAGCGGCGGCAGAGGTGCTTTGAGGCAGTTGCTGGCAAAAAGTACACTGGACCTGGCATCCCTAAACCAGATTGTGATCCCGATCGATCCCCTCAGGCATGGGCAGATGTGGGCGTGCCAGGGTCTCCTGGTGTGGGATTCGACTGCCCCGGGCCAGAGACTGTTGGAGTCCCCAGGGAGCACAGAGCCGGGCTGGGTTTTGGCTGCTTATGAGCCGGGGATCTGTTGTCCGGCAGGTCAGGCTGGCGCGGCAGTCCCCTCTCATCTCATCGCTGGGGGGATCTGGAAATACTCTGGTAATGTTGTGAGCACAGTGAGCAAGTTGTGTCTGACTGTGGTTAGAAAGAACCTTCTTTTTAGGTTGACATCTGAATCATGGCTCTTTTTATAGCCAGGCGGTCGTGTTGCTGTGATTGCAGCTCCCAGCCCAAGCCCAGCGCCTGCTTGGGTTAACGATCATCGTCACGCAGGGCACAAGAGAACATATTTTGCTCGTTTCCCAGAAAAGCGAGCCTCTCTCTGGGGATGCTCTCCGTGCGCTGGCTCTGCTCTCCCAACGGGATCCTGTGAGCAGCCCTCGCTGCCGGCTGGGGACGGGCTCCTGCTCGCAGGGCTGCTCCAGCCAGGGCACGTGCCGGGCTTGAGCCCGTGCCTGTGCTGCGCCGCAGCCGCACTGCGCCATGCCCGCGCCCGGGGCTGCACCTTCAGTTGCTGCTGCCCGAGAAAAGGCAGCAAGGACAACATATTGCACAGATGCGTCTTCTGGGATGCTACATCCCCCCGACTTGCAACAGCTTTTGAAGTTCAGGAGAATCAGACTGGGGCTGTGATCAGGTCTCGAAGGCCTGCTGCCCCCGTGAGTGAGGGTTTCTGTGGCTTGGGTCTGCATGTGAAATCCGCACATGGCTCTCCCCAGGGTCTGTCACTGCTGACGAAGCTCCCAGTTTCCGTGTTTCATGGCGGATCGGCCATTCCTCATCCCCTGCGCTCTGGAAGGCCTTTGGCAGGGGACTGCAACAGGCTGGGCTCCTGGTCGCACTTGGTGACAACTAATTAATGAGCTGGCTGATTTACCTTTACCTCGATAATGGACAACAAATCACAGCTTGGGTTTCTGATTTGCTCATTAATCCCTACATTTGTTTGTTTAGTCTTCATTCATGCTTATTAAGACATCTTTGGCTGCTAGCTCCTTTTACCAGTGAGGGGCTGGATTCACCTGAGGACAACCCCATCACTGCCCCTCATGGAAAGGGTGTGATTTAAAAGCCAGCCAAACATGTCTAGATGCATAAGGAATAATCAGTATTAAAAAAAAAAAAATTACTTAATTTGGACTTAGTTTGCATAAGTGAAAATTGCTGTACATGTAACTTTAGGGCTTTTTAGAAAAATTGGTGTTATCTTGGACTCCATTGTGTTGACTTTTAAAGTGATGGTCATACATGAAAAAAATTTAATTTGAGGGTTAAAAAAAACCAACCCAAACACATAAAACAGAGTGAAAAAATTATGATTACATAGCTTGATCTGTTGCAAGGCCCATTGTGACTGGACCCCTTTGTTCGTACAAGCTGTCGTGGCTCTGTGGGAATCCATATGAGAAGAGTCCCACTCGCCACAGATTTGGGGCACTGTGCTCTAGTGCATAACTCTTGCCCAGTCTCAACACACGTTTTAAATTGAAATGTTTGATCAGCAGAAGTATTAATTTTGATATTAGGAATTTTTCCAGTCAATGCCTTTCTTTATAAAGCAGATATTTAACTTCTGATGTTAAAAAATGTCTGGGTGGAAGTAGTCCGTGGTGGTAGGTGTTTCAGTGGGATCTTTCCATTTTGCCATATTCAATGTAGAAGTGCGCAGGTACTGATACTTTAATAGAAATAACACTGTGCATACAGCCTTGTGAAGCAGGCATCAACCCTGCTGATGAAGGCAGAGACTGAGAACTAGCGAGGTAACCAACGTGTGAGATGAGAAAATGGAGTGTAAAACTGCATGAACACACAGAACATGAAGCATGCAATGACTGGGGGGGGGGAAAATGCGTGCCTTCTTGAAAATTTAATGCAATAATCCTGAAAAATGCTTTTAAATCTGTTCAGTGCACGCTGTGGTTAGGGGGATTTTTTTTGTGTTTTTGCATAAGTGGTTTACACATTTCTTCATGCAAGGTTTCAGCTGAGAAAAAGTTTCATAATAAATTATTCTGTCCTGATTAGTTTAGATATAGCAGAAGTATTGAACAGTACACGCCTGGAGTAATAAAAACTGAGTAAAGGTAGCCCACAATTCTGTGATTATTCCCAGGAGGTTTGAGCTGTGTCTGTTCAAGTCTTGCAGGCACTGCCCCTGGCTTTGTGGGGTTTCCCCGGAGCTGCCGAGCCCCGTCCCGCAGAGCCAGCGCTGGGCGCAGGCGTGTGAAGCAGCTGCAGAGCCGCTTCCCCAGCCGGCCAAAAAGCAGCCCGAGTCCAGCATCCGGCATCCTGCATCCAGCATCCAGCATCCAGCATCCCACATCCAGCATCCAGCATCCCGCAGCTGTATTTGGGGCAGCTGGAGCACCTGTGCTGCGCGGGCCACGAGTGGGTGTGTGCACGCGTGCAGGGTGTTGGCAAGTAAGCGGCAGGCTGCCCCTTGCCGCCTGGGCGGCGGTGGCCAGGAGCACACACAACTGCTGTGTGCTCTTCTCGACGGTGGTTTCGTAATAGATGGTCGTAAAATGGACAGCCAAGAACAAGCAGTCAGGGAGCTTTTCTGCTTATATAAAACAGATGTTACTTTATTCGCTGAAAGCTGTCTGCAGTAATTGAGCGTACCTGAGCCTTGTGGGATGCTGTCCCTCGCACGGACGGGTAGGGCAGTCTGGGCTGGATGCTGGCTGCGGTTTTGGCCAGGTTCTGCTTGGAATTTGAGAGGTCTCCGTCGCAGGCAGGACTGGGCGGCTGGAGCTGAGGATGCGGCTGGTGGGCTGTGTGCCCCTGCGATGGACCTGCGGAGGCTGGAGGTGGGCAGGGGACAGGCAGGGGCTGTGGTGCCTCGAGGCCAGCTCTCCAAGGGTGCGGTGTTTGCTGGCAGGAGTAATTAATAAATGATCCTTTGCTTTAAGGAGAGTCTGTTTTGGTAGAAGAACAGGTATTCTGGAATTTGAGCGCCTTACCCAGGTGCAGGAATTTAAGCTAAATCATCACCTCTGCCTGTTGGGCAAGCCTAACACCAGTCATTTTCTGTTCAGAAGAAAGTAAATAATCATGTTTTTTTCACATCCCAGTGGTGGAGGAGTTGCTGCAAGTGCTCTGAAGGAGGGGACCTGAATTCAAAATTATTCTAACGAATTGGTGAGTTGGCTCAAAATCAACCACCTGGAATTAAATAAAGAGAAAGACAAATTACTAACTTCGGGAAGGAGAAGGTAAACACATTACTGCAAATGAGGAATAATTAGCGAGGCAGAAAAGTTTGTATAAATGTAGCTGGGCTTCATTTTCAGAGCGAAAGCTTGCTGCCCTGGTTAATTATTTGGCCCCACAGATGCATTCCTGGAGCCTGGGCTGGTGGTTGCATGGCAGGTATTCGGGGTGAGAGAAAAGGCGCAGGAGTCACGGGGGGTGTGGAGTGTGTGTAAACACTCACACACACCTGTACGGGCATTTCTGGACATAGGCCTACTTACATACTCACACGCATGTGCATATATATACATGTCTATACTGAATTATCTTGAGAAGGACTGCAGTCCCTTTCGTATCACTCAGCACAGATTCTGTTGAGCACCAAAGCTGATTCACTTTCCTTTATATATATATTAATTGTATAATTTACATATGAATATGTATTAAAATAAGCAGACATATATATTTCATTTTTGTTCTGGCTCCTCTGTCTTTACCGTAGCGAAGTAAGCTGTTACGCTCAAATAGAAATGTGCCTCGTTTTAATGGACAAAAGCATTCTTCTGTAGCTCTTTGTGTGCACGAATTGAAGTCTGCAGTATGGGGCCAGTGCTTGCACATCAGGTACTTGGCGTTAAATGAATGATTTGTACCTATGTGTATGGAAATATTTAGTTAATATCTGAGGTGCTGAGAGGTGATGCTCAATAGTGTGTCACTGTGTACCTTGGTTTTGCAGGTGCCATAAAACTCGTTATTGCTGCACATGCATTTTTCTGATGCTGTTCACCAGCGCTTTGGCTGGGTCAGAAACCGCATCGCCTGCCCAGCGTAGCCGTGGGCAGCAGCCCGGTCCCCACGGGTACAGCCGTGCTGTCCCAAGCTGGAGTACGACCTTATACAGAAGTACAGTAAAAAACCAAAAATAGTAGTAAAATTATTATATAATCTCCCAAAAGCTTGAAACTGAAGTCTCTCTGTTAAAAAGCATAAGTATATATATTTCCACCATCCTGTATGAGGCCAGCTTGTTATTCCCAAGGTCTGTGCAGGCTCCATTGATTTTTATGGGCTTTGAGGCTGTAACAGGATGAAGCGAGAAACATTTTAGCATGAACAACGTCATTCTGGAGCCGCGTAGAAAACCCTCAGCCAGGCTGATTCAGTTCCTGCAGGGAGGTGCGTGGAGACAGTGTTTATTACCCTTTGCAGAGGTTGTATATCTTGGGCATAACCCGTGTAAGCCCCCGCCACCCTTCCTCTCTCCCCAGGTGAAGTGCCCTGCGGTGCCTGCAGCCTGGCAGGGCCAGCCTGGCTGGGGAGGGACCCCGGCGCAGTTTTGCGCCGGGCTGTGACGCACGGTGCCATCAGCACCCTGCCGCTACTGAGCTCCTCGGGCCCGGCAGCACAGCGGCGCCGGGGCCACCCAGTGCAGCCGTTCGTTGCTCCTTGGTGCCCGCGGCTCCCGTCCCCTCCCTGCCTGTGACAGGGACCCCGAGCCTGCGTGCGACGGGCAGAACGATGGGAATGTGTGGGTTTCCCTGTAGAAACCATGGACGTCTACTTTGTGAAGGTCTGCCACAGCCTAAATAGGACTTTCTGGATTATAGGATCAGCCTGGATTATAGGATCAGCGTGATCCATAGCCTGCTCTAGTTTAAATAGGTTTAAGCTCATTGATTTGAATGGAGCATTGCTGCTGTATCGCGGGGGGGAATCAGGCCCTGGAGCAGGAGATTGCATCCTTCTGCATTTCTTGGCACCAAGCAAAAAAATAGTGCATCTTCAGAGGCTCTGGTGGGGATTTTTACTTGCAGTGCTGCAGCATTAATGGTAATGATTATGGAAATGGGTGCTGGTTTAATGCCAAGAAATTCAGGCTCTTCTTCAAGACTTTATCTCCAGAAGTTGAATGAGCATGACTTGGGCTTCTGCACTGGTATATGCAGAAGGCCGTGGGAGCAGAGGCTGACAGTTTTCAATAAGTAGAGGATTTCTTTGAAGGAAAAGGTTTGAATCCTGTGAACCTTACAGCACCATGATGTAAAAGGACCTTAACACTGAGTTCTCTGAGTAAGTTCAGTGTTCCCAGATAAACGAAAAGAAGGGAAAAGAAGGCATGGTCTTGATATGTGGCATGAACTCATGCAAATTCTCTTTCTGCTGCGAATGCTTTCTAAGGCTTGAGACTGCAGCATCCAAGTTGTTCCTCCCTTCTTCATTTGTCTGTCTGCAAGCCAGGTTTTCCGTCTCTTTTTTCCCTCCCAGTAATGCTTTGATGATATAGGTTCCAAACCAAAACAGCAGCTATCAGAACAGCTCTGTGCAGAGCCCCAACACAAGCCGGTTTGTGCGCTAGAGCAGGAATGCTTGAAATGACAATGGGCTTCAGCTGTATTTTTCCAGGAGTTTATTACTACAGTCAATCTGAGGACTAGTTTTTGGGTTTGTTTTTTTGGTTTTTTTAACTAATGAAAAGAAATACCATGGCCAAGAGCATGGTTGAGGCAGTCAGGTGATGTAACTGGTGGTATGACATTACCTAAGAGTATAACAGTATTCTACCTGCATCTTAAAACGATGTGCAGCACTGTGTTATGTTACCACTAATCAGTGAACTCATTAGCACAATGAATTTTGAATAAGTGTTCAGGACCAAATAATTTTGTGCATCGCTTGTATTTCCATGTTTTGTCTCCAAAGACTTGTTGACTTAAGTGTGGTACATTTTACAATATTTAATCTCAGTGTGTATTCCTCTGAAAATCAGTACACTAGATGGATAGCTACATAGGAATTTTATATCATACTTGGGGATTTATTCATGTGCACATTTAAGAAACACTCATAATTTGCTCTACCCTTAGTATATTCCCAAGCCTTATCTAAAGCCCACGACATTCAGCAGCTTTTTATTGAAGCACTAATATGCATTTTCCAGGGAGGTGTGTGCATGGGACTGCACATCTCTGTATTTTTAGTGAATTTACCAAAGTTGGGCCTCTTGTAGACTGAGTGCAGGGGGTGAGGACTAGGAAAAAATTCTAGGATAAAGAGAATTTCCCATGCAAAAGCAGCCAGATAAAATATCCTGGCTTTCTAGCTTGCAATGCTTGCTATGGGCCACATCCATACACGAGAGTTCATGAGCGGCTGCAACTCCATCTGTAAAACAGTGGCCTGGACTTGAAGTTTTGCCAGACCTCTTGTATCATGGGGACCGTAAAGTTGGGATTCAAGATAACTATTGGAAAAACAGCTATTTCAGATGCAGCAGTAAACTGAAATGCAATTAAATTTAGCTTTATGTAGCGTTTGTGCTTTTGATTATTCCAGAGCATGTATTTTTAAAATAAAAATGTTTCCAACTCTATGGCATCATTGAATTTTTAAAGCTGGAAGGAGCTGGGGGTGACTCAGAAAACCCTTTCATTCTCACAAGATTCTTTGCTTTAAAATCACGTGTGTTTGTTTTTTAATTGTGGGGCAGCTGCAGCTTTGCCTGAATAAGGACCGAGGAATTGCGAGGGGCTGTGAGCATCTCCCGCTGCTGCGGGGCCAGTGCCCAGCCCCAGCCAGAGCGCCCAGGGAGCGGCACCGGGAGCTGGACGTTGTCCCGAGCCCCCAGCGTCCCGTTCAGCGTAGGTGGGACATTTTGCTACAGCAGTTCCCTTCGGTCTCTTCCCACTACAGACAAAGGGAGCAGCAATTAAAACCTTATGGCTGGATCCTTTAATCTGACCGTGACTAGACCCCAGCTGTGATCATTCAAAGCCCATGGAGAAGGTCCATGGGGCTCAGCTCCAGCCATGGAGCGCGGGGCTGCGTCCCCACTGCCACTGTGCCCAGGGCTGTGCCACTGCAGCAATGACCTTGGTTTCACCAAGTGTCTCTTTACTGAGCCCCTCGTGGGATTTTGTACTTGGTAATTTATGTGAGAAAACTGACGTATGGATAGAAAGATGAAATCCTGTATTTGACTCTCACGCCTCTATGAAGGGAAACCCCCCAACAGTGGTGCCTGCCAGTAATACAGTTCCCAGCTGCAAAACCAAAACTGTTCCTCCGCTGCACAAATACACAGCAGGCAACAATCCCACACAACTAACAGTAAAGCATTTTAATTTCACACAGTGACAGCATTTTTGTCTTCACGGGTCAGGAGGCTGAACTTGCTGGCCAGCTTCAGGAGCCGCAGCCACCCACGGCGGGCCTGATCCAGGCACCCGGTGCCAGAGGACACGGTCACTGTTATCATCGTGGGCTGCGTCCGCAGGTACCAGCTGTGCGGTGCAGAGCCGCTGTTCGGTGCCGTTGTTATTTGCTCAAATGAACGTTTATAGGCGCAACGAAGTGAACTCTTACGGCAGCTGGCAGTCGCAGGGTGAGTTTATTTTGACTGGACTTAGTGGTTTTGAAAACTGGTTGGAAATTTTCCTTTAACAGAAACTGAGAAAAAGAAAATAAGCAAGGGAAGGTTGAAAAGAAAAAAAAAGCCTGAGTTTTCTGCTTATTGCATCTTTTGCTCTCTGTACCCCAAGCACAGCTTGAAGATCACCCTCAGCGGCTGTGCTCACTGCCCGTGCACCACAGAAGGCTGGGTGCTGCACGGGGCCAGCGGCACTGGGGAGCTCTGGGAAGGTCAGGAAGGGGGAAGGTTTCCTCGGCAGCTCCTGGAGACACCCCGAGGGAGCCTGGACAAGTTTCTGTGCCTCCTGTGCGGGCATGGGCTCCAAGGGAGGGCTCAAAATGGGGCAGTTTCCACGCAGGGTGTGACCATGAGCGCAGCGGCAGCCCTGGAGAGCTCTGCTGCAGGCTGGAGCACTGCCTGTGGGCAGCGATGGCTGGGCTGCTCTGGGAGCTTGAACCTGTGCTCCTCGAGCTGCCGAAAAGCTTGTTTGTTGGTCTAGCAAAGCAGTAACTTCCTCTAAGAGCCTTGCCCTCACCCTGGCACTCGTCAGTTAGCATTGGGATGCTGTCAAAGGCTAATGGCCAAAACCAGAGCCACGCAGTGGTGAACGTGACGGTGCCTGCACAGGCAGCCCGCGGTGGGGGAGCAGGCACCCACTTGGGGGTTGGTTTGGGTTTTTTTACTTTTTATCAAAGTGTTAGTGCTGTGTCAGCCGCAATGTCTCCTGTGAGCCCAGGTGACAGGCGTGCACATGTCCCAGAGCTGGTTCAAGCCATTGAGCAGTTTTGGGGCCTGGGATGAAATAAGCCGGGCAGAGCCTGCTGGGAGCTGGGCTGGGAACGCTACGGGATTGGGATTTCTGGGACTGCTCGACCCCCGCAGCCTGCCTGGCCATGCTGCCGATCCCCAGGGCGGAGGTGAAGCACACCATGGTGAAGCACAGCCCTTCGCCCGGAGCCCGTCCGTCAGGTGCAGTCCTGACCAAAGCTGGTGGGGACCGGGGTGACTTTCATCCCCGCAGGGTCCCTGTGCAACTGCCCGGCCGCAGCTTTGCTGCTGCCCCAGCACTGAGTTGGGAGCAGCCCGGCGGTGGCACGCGGGGACGAAACAGCCCGGGGCTAGCAGCCCGCAGCAGGGCAGGAACCTGCTACTGAATTTGTTTTCAACCAAAGAAGTTTCTTTTTATTTCTCCCCTTCTGTGAATCTTTTGGGCTTACTAAAACAAACATGTTAGCTGCCAAAGTGTGACAGCCAAAAACCAGGGTCATAGATGTTGAAAAATACAGAAATAGATGTGGAAAATACATGGAAGAGTCAGATGTTGCATAACTGGCAAGGTCGATGCCAAACGCCAGTGAATGATTTCTGTCTCCAAACTGCCCAGGAGAGGAGAAAAGCTTTGTGTGGATGGGGATGCTGTCGGTCCTGGTTTCCCTGGGCATGTCCTCACGGCCGGGCAGTGGGAGCGCTTTGGCTGTCTTGGCAAGTGGCAAACCAGTTGAAGCTCCAGACAAAGCTCTGACTGAAGCTTGTCCAGCCACAAATCCGAGGCCAATGGCTGCTGGGGAGGGTTCAGGCTGGGTAGGAGACAGGAGAGGAAAGTGATGGCCATGGGGAGCTGCCTGTATGCTGAGAGCAGTGTGGGGCCAGGGGCCCCCTACCACGGCCAGTGGGTGCATGTGCACCGAAGGCACGCAGCAGCATCTGCACCTCTCTCGAAATTTGGTCCCCTCTGTGATGGGGAGGGGTGACATTGCAGCCCCCTTCCATGGGAAAGTGGAGGTGCTCCCTCTCGCTGGTCTCGATGCGGGGCTTGGCCGTGCCTCGTGTGACCAGCCCCTGCCTCCCCACCGCAGCTGCAGTGCTCCCGTCCAGGCTCCACTACCAGCAAGGCAGGGGAGGACCCTGCTTCTGCAAGTGGGATGTGAGCAAAGAGCCTAGACTGTAGCCAAGACACTTAAAGTAAAACTAATGAAAACCTTCCATGACTTAGCCTTTTAAATCCAAAGTTCAGTCCTCAAGGCGTATGATCCTTCACCTCGACAGTGAGCAGCTCACTAAGCTGCTCCTGCATGTCTGAATCAGAGCAGACAGAGCGTTAGAAAAGGCAGCCCTGGGAAGTTTGGCAAGGGGACAAACAGAACGAATCCTAGGAGAGCTGTTTCACAGCTTAGCATTTATGATTCACTGTTGAAATAAAATGTATTCTACAATTACACACCACTCTTTGAGGCATTCAGCTGCCGCACGTCTAAGCAACACAATTGGCATAAGGCTCTTTTCTGCATTAGAAGCCGTTCAGTTCTAGTCTGTGAAGGAATTAGTGCCTGTGTAGTTATGAATGATGCCTCATCTGAGGGCAAAGAGGAACAGCGGCTGCTCTGTCTCACCTGAGGCGAGTGTCTCACCAGCGCTGCCGTTCCCGTCGGGTCTCGAAGCAGATTTACCATCTCTCGCTGCCCTGCAAGATGCTAAAGGAGCTGCACAGAAGCCGAGGGCAAACCTCTCCTTGAGTCCACTGGAGCCGGGATTTTGCCCCCAGTCACCTCCTCCTTCAGAACTCTCCCGAAAAAGGCAGAACAATGAAAAAAAAAAAAGCATTGCACATGGTGAGTCGTTATCCTCAGCGATTCCCACAGCCGTTTTATTGCCTGCAGGAGGAAGAACGTGAACCCTGGAGGGAAGAACTTGCCAAAGTATTTAACATTTCTACATCTTGCATGGAGCTAAAGGTTCCCAAAAATCTTTAAAAATAACTGCAGAGATGTTTATTCAAGGCCTAAGGCTAGGCTAAGTAGAGTTTGAGATGTGGCTTTCAGGGGAAGGCAGCACAGGGGAATGAGCACTGGCCTGCTGGCTTTTGCTTGGAGGGCAGCGGCCAGGCCAGGCGGGTTCCTGCTGAAGTCACCTTTTTGGTTAGAAGGCCTGGGAGTGACTCGGTGGCTGCTGCCGCTGGGCTCGGGGGGGGGGAGCTGAGGAGGTTAGATGCTCTTCTGAGCATCCCCCCCCTGCCCCCTTAGGTCCCTGCTTCCCTCGTAGGGGGCCTGAGTCTGGGGAAAAACAGTGAAACGTGCTGCTGAGCTAGCGGCACTGATGGCAAACGATGTCAAACATAGCCACCTTTTTTTTCTTTTATACAAACGGTTTAATAATACCCTAAAATAATCGTCCTGAAAGAGAAAAAAAAAAGCTCTTGGTGGTTGTTTTAACTGCCAAGTAACAAAAGTGTGAGCCTCCTGTGAGTGAGGCCGTGCCGGCAGATACGGCGGGAGGTTTGCAGAGAGCAGCAGCTCCGGCAGCTGAAATCCAGCTCCTCCGAGGCGCTCGAAACCCCCAGGGCGGAGCGGGCACCTGCCCCTCCGGGCGCAGACAGCGTTCTCACCGTCGTGCGACGTTCCCTTACAGCGTCTGTCCGACGAAAAGCGGACTCAGCCAGCCGCTGCAGCCGCCCGGGCGGCCGGGGCTCCTTGCCGGGCTCTCGCTGCCGTACCACGCCGGTACAGCAGGGAACCCGCGTCTCGCCTCGTCACGCCGCGCCTGCCCGCGTGTTTTCTGCTCTGCCCAGCCCTCCGAGGCCCGGCCGGGAGGCTGCAGGCACCGAGGGGCCAGGGCTGTGCTTGAGAAGAGGTGGGCCCGCCGTGGGTGCTCTCCCACCCCGCCGCGTTTCACACGCCCGCGCAGGGCTCTGCCCGGCGCGGGACTGGGACGGGCAGGCGGGGGACGCGGTGACCGGCGGGCTTTGGGCTACCGGGAACGCCGGTCGCCATCGGGGTTTTGCAGCCCCCCGCCCATCACCGTGGGACCCGGCGGCAGCCTCCGGTCTGCCGCTCCCTCTCGCGGCGGCCGCTCCGATCGCAGCCGGCCGGCGGGCAGGCTGCGGCTCCGGCCCCGGGCCCCCTCCCCGCCCGGGCGGGCGGGATCCGGCCCCCGCCCCGCCGGGGCTGCGCCGGCAGCGGGGCACGGGAGAGCGGGGGCCGCCCCGGGAGGGGCCGGAGGTGGGAGCGGGGCCCCGGCGCTGCTGCGGGGACCTGCGCGGGACACGGCGCGGGGCTGCCTCGCGCGACCCGGTCGCGGGTGGGAGCGGGGCGGCAGGGATGCCCACGCGGGTGGGCGAGCGCGGGAAGGGCACGGGGAGACGACGCTGAAGCGGGGTTCGGCTGTGGGGTGCAGCAGCTCGGGGGGGGCCGGAGGGGCTGGGAGGGCTGGGACGGGGCCGCCGCGTCTGTGCCGGCCCTCTCCCCTGGTCCCGCTCCTGCGCTTCGGTTTTGTCTGGGGGCAGGAGCCTGCGGCAGCGTCGGGTGCCCTGGGAGGGGACAGGGTGGAGCCGGCGGAGAGCCCTCCAGCCCCGGGGCCGGGGCCGGGGCCAGGGACGGCCAGGCGGGTGCTGGGCGGAAGGCAGAGACGGAGCAGCGCAGCCCGGGGAGGTGAGCGCCGGGAGAGGAGAGCCGCAGCGGGGACACGGCTGCCTCGGACGGGGACGCGTTCGTAGAGGATCTGCCACCCCCCGCTCTGCCACCGGGCTCTATGTGGGACGGAGCTGGCCATGGAGAAGTTGTACTTTGCGGGGAGCAGCGTATGGACGATCAACGGCTCTCTGGGGAACGGCAGCCTCCGCCTGGAGAACCAGACCTCCGGGAGGAACAGCACCACCGACCCCCTGAAGAGAAACGAGGACATGGCCAAGGTGGAGGTGACGGTCCTCTGCCTTATCCTGTTCCTCGCCCTGACCGGCAACCTGTGCGTGCTGCTGGCCATCCGCACCACCCGGCAGAAGCACTCCCGCATGTACTTCTTCATGAAGCACTTGAGCATCGCTGACCTGGTCGTGGCCATCTTCCAGGTGCTGCCCCAGCTCATCTGGGACATCACCTTCAGGTTTTATGGGCCAGATTTCCTTTGCCGGTTGATCAAGTACTTGCAGGTAGTGGGGATGTTTGCTTCCACCTACATGCTCTTGCTGATGTCCCTGGACCGGTGCTTGGCCATCTGTCAGCCGCTGAGGTCTCTGCACAGGAGAGCGGACCGGGTCTCTGTCCTCCTCACCTGGCTGCTGTGCCTGCTGGTCAGCATCCCTCAGATCCACATATTTTCTCTGAGGGATGTGGGGAATGGGGTTTACGACTGTTGGGCAGACTTCATCCAGCCCTGGGGACCTAAAGCCTATGTCACCTGGATAACCCTTATGGTCTACATCATCCCTGTGTTGATGCTGAGCATCTGCTATGGCTTAATCAGCTTCAAAATCTGGCAGAACTTGAAGCTTAAGACGGCTCACGGGCCCAACGTGGGTCTGAGCTCCAGCTCCCGCAGCGGGATGGCGTTTGCCAGGGTCAGCAGCACCAGGCTCATCTCCAAAGCCAAGATCCGGACAGTCAAAATGACCTTCATCATAGTGTTAGCTTTCATAGTGTGCTGGACTCCCTTTTTCTTTGTGCAGATGTGGTCTGTGTGGGACACAAATGCTCCGCAGGAAGGTATGTCCTCTCTCCTCCCATAGCCCTATGTTTGCATGGACTGCTTAGCTCAGCGGCCGCAAGGACACTGAGAGCGGACTCGAGGGCTGCCAGCGACAGCCAGAAACTGTTCCGAGCCGGGTCTCAGGGGGCTGGGAGGGAGACAGGAAAAAGTCCTGAATGTGGAAAAACCACCCGACAGGCAGCAGTGGCGGTGCCTGAGCTTCCCTGGTGCAGGCGAGGGCTAGCTTAGCCTCCGGCAAAATTCAGGGCCACCGCAACTCAGGGGTCGGGCTGTGGCTCGGGCGTGCATGGTGGCTTGGGAGGTTTTCACTGTCCCCGGGTGCACGAGCTCAGCCCTCCTGGGGCTGCTCTGGGGTACCCAGTGGTTTGGTTGCCCACCCTGGGTGCTGGGCTGTGCCGAGGGCTGCATGGGAGCTCGGCCCCCACCGGTGCCCAGGGCTGTGGCGACTGCAGGAGAAAACTGCACAGTGTAAGTGCCCGACTTCTTTTCTTTTGCTGTATTGTTTTGTCCCACTGACTTCTTTGCTTTCTACTCTTTTGCCATCTTTTCCCTCTCCTCTTCTCCCATTTCGATCCACCCTGGGACTGTGCTGCTGTTATTTTATCTCTGACTGGAGCACGGTTCCTGCAGAAAGCCACTGATTTATGAGCAAAGGCTTTTCCTAAAGGACGTGGTGTCACTGCTTTGCCGTTTTTTATACTTGGCGCTGGCTGATCCTGTCATCACTAAGGTTGCAGACAGAGTAAAATATATTACTCTGCTTGGTCTCTCACGCTTGTAGCTGTGCAAGTCTGTGCTGTCCCCAGGTGGAAGTGGCCGATGGTCCCTCTGCACCTGCAGGGAGAACCAGCTGGGAAGGCTTACCAGAGAAACTCTGCACAAGTTTGTGAGCTGGGAGAAAGGGCAAAAAAGTGCATCCAGGGACAACTCCTCCTTGGACAGACTGACCCAACTTAAGAGAAATGCTGAGTCTGGGGATTGCCAAAGACCGATGAGGAGCTGCGACCCCCTCCTGGCTCCCCCGGCAGCCCTGCCATGGCAAGGGCTTAGCAGCGGAGGGCATGGCTTGCTTACACCGTGCACTCTTTTCCCTTCTTTAACCCTATTCCAGCTATACATTGCTCTGTGGAAAACCTGATGTCTCCTGCAGCCCGTGCACATCTGTTCTCCCATAAACGGAAGCTGGTAGCCTGCCTGGCTCCAGCTCTCCTTACTTTGCCTTTATTGCTTCTCTCTGCTCCTTTTATTTCAGGTGGAGAAGTGAAGCACAGCTTTTTAAACCTCCCCAGGTGCTCCAGGCAGACATCTCTTGGTTTTCTACCTGATTCAGGCTGGTTGAAACTTCTAGCTTTTAGATATACCCTGGGATGAAGCCGCATCTCTCCCTTTTGCTGTATTTCAAACCTGCAATCTCAAGGGCTTCCACCTGACTCATAGGCAAACTAACCTCTGCCGCTCTGCTGACTCCTGTGGCGAGGAGTGGGGGGATGGCCGGGGTGTTCACAGATTGTGCCCTGCCTGCTGACTCGGGAAACTTTCCCTTGCTCACTCTGTGCAATCAGCCCTGTGATGCCTTTTCTCTTCTGCTTTGCTTTGCTTTTATGTAGCGAGGGAAGCTCCAGCCTTGCTGAGTTGTAACAAACTCCCCTTTCCTTCACATTTCTGTTGTCTGGGGGCCCGTGTCTGCAGTAAAGGGTGGGAGCTTTGCTAGAGCATTTGCTGGAGGCTTTCATGGCACGGGGAGGAAAAGCCTCGGGTGGGTTATTGTGGATAGCAAATGCTGGGAGATCCCAGCCCTTCCTTCCAGGTCCACCCTCCTCGCTGGCTGCCCAGAGGCATGAGAGGGGTGGCAGGGTTAGACCTCTCTGCAGAAGAAATGGGTTTGCCTGCTTCATCCCTGACAGTGTTGCCCTGCATCCTGCATCTCTTTTCCTTTGCACCAAGGCTTGGGCTGCCTTGGCTGGGCAGCGTCGTGGGGCATCTGGCAGAGGTGTACCCCGCAGCAGAAAGGGAACTTGCTGTTTCTCATCTTGCAGGCTTTGCAGTCTGCATGGGCGTAACATCAGAGAAGGAAGAGAAGCAGGCAGGGTGCTCGCTGGGCAGTCTGGCAGCAGCGGGGCCCTGTCACGGCTGCAACACCGACGGGCTGCACGCCAGGAGGTGACAAGCACCTCACAAAGCCTGTGTGATGGAGGGTTGCTTACTTAAGAAAATGTTTAGTTTTCTCCGTGTAGGATGTCGTAAAGAGTGTCCCTGGCAAGAGAAAATCTGTTTATACCTACCTGAATCCTAATGAATCCTGAGCAGGCACCCTGCAGTTTTCTGCCTGTGCATTGCATCCGGGAGCGTGGTGAGATGCAGGTCTCGGGTGTTAGCGGAGGGACGCACAGCGCTTGGTCTGACGTGGGTAAAACTCACATACTGCTCCCACCTGGCACCTGGCCCGGCGTGCCATGGGCTGTGCTTTCACCTTTGCAGGGTGCAAAGCCTGCTGTGGCTTGGCATGTGTCAGGGGTAAAAGATAAGGCTGTAAAGAAAACAAACTGAAGAAGGCCTCCTTTCCTAGTTGGTAAAGCGGTAATCAGAGAGATCTCACCCTATTATTACTGATCCACTTCAGTAGCTTTCTACAGGGGTCTTCCTCACTTCATAAAACAACTTAAATAAAATAAGGCAAGTGAAGTGCAGAAGCTGCGCCCTCGCCCTGAGCAGTGCCAGGTGGAGCGGCAGGATGGGGCTGGGGTCCCACGCTGCTGCCCGCCTGCGTGGCCTCGCTCCCCCTCTCCCCCAGCCACGCTATCGCTATCGTAACTCTGTTATATTGGGCCCTTAATCTTGGGAGCTGGTGCCCTAAAACGTGGGCTGTGAGTGACAGCATCTCTCTGCATGTGGGAATTAGTGAACAGTTCTCATTTCATTTCACTTCTGTAGCAGCGTTTGCAGCAGAGGTCCCGCAGCCCTTCCCCGGGCACAGCCTCCTGCCTCTGCCGATCCCTCCTGACAGGCCAACATCCCCATCCCTGCTGCGGGGCGATGTTCGGAGCCTGGGGAGAGGGAACGTCTGTGAGGGGCAGAGCTTGCTCTTTGCAGCACTTCTTGGGAATCTCCGGCAGTCCTGCCGCGGAGGGGAGAGATCCATCCTTAAGACCTGCCCTGCAGTAAGCTCCATGAAATTCAATTTATCTTCCGCAGAGAGAGAAGAGCTGAGTCAGCCATGGCTGGATTTTTTTACGTGGATAGAAATGCTATGATGTATTTCAGGTCTTGTGCCTAGGACTTGTAAGTCATTCCCCAAAGATTTCTTTTAGCGTATGCTTGAAATTAAAAGTGGTTGGACCAGACATCACTAGAGCAGGAATTATGCATGAGCTGGTTAAAGGTGAATTTAGAAGCTAGTATTCATGATCCACACTTTTCTAGTTTAAAAACTGTGAGGGGATATTTGCAGAGGCAGAAAGGGACCGGAAAGAGCCAAACTCAAGCACGCATCCTTACTGCTGGCGCATCCCCTGAGAGCACAAGGAGACGAGAAGATGGGCTGAAAACATGGGGAGCAAAATAAAGGCTCTGTCCCTGCCACAGCCACTTCATGGAGGTGCTGCCCCGCGGGGGGCCGGGGCTGCCCCTCCTGGTCCCAGCTTGGCCAGGGCTGGCTGCTGTGGTGGGTGCGAGTCCCACTGTCCCCTTTCTCACCAGAAGGCACCGGTCTGACCTCTCAGGTGGGATAGTTGGGTGCTTTGTGCTCTGGGAATGGAGAGCAGCAGCCGGAGACTTGACGTCCTGGCACCGTGCTGCCACCATCGCCTCCCATCCCCAACGCCACACTTGCAGCCAGGAGCCATTGCCAGGCTCCTGGGCTTCATTACTGAGATGGGAATGGCCGTCGTTTCCCCTGGCAGAGCATCACAGGAGAAAATCAGTCCAGGGGGAGAAAAACGCCACTGTCCCCAGGGCTGGGAGAGCACCGGGCAAAGAGGCACGGATGGGGCCGGGCTGGCGGGCACTATCCTGTTGGCCGTGTGTTGGTGGTGGGGACAGCCCAGCAGCATGGGACATCCCGGGGCCAGGGGGGAGCGTGGCTTTCCCACAGCCTGAGTGGATGAAAGCTGCTAGTCAGCCCCAAATTGGCTGCTGGTGGGGAAAAATGAGCCACCCGGCTCTTTTTGTTCCCAGTCCTGCTTTTTGCCATGGCAACTCCAAGATGCCACGCTGCCTCCTCCCCGCTTTGGGCATGATAATGGCAAATTGTGCAGATGATGCTGGGGGCAGCTCTGCCTCTTCCCGAGGCATCTCGAGGGTAATGCCGAGCAAGCAGCAGTGCAGGAGCTGAGCGGGGGAAACACAGCTCTTCTGGGGGAAAAAACCTAAAAACAAGTTGCTTAAACCCAGACTCGCTTCCCCCTTTTTATTCACCCCCTCTTCTTTACTGCTGTACTGACCGGGGTGTTCCTGCAGGCAGGGTCAGCCTGGCCTTGGTGCGGGAGGAGGTGTCGCGATGCTGGCAGAGCTCGGGGCTCTCGGCAGAGCCCACCGCGGTGCGTGCCCGGCACCCGCCTCCCCAGGGTGGTGGTCCTCGCTGCCTGCGCCATGCCCTGATGCTGCCGTGCTTTCTGCCTTGCAGCCTCGCCCTTCATCATCGCCATGCTCCTGGCCAGCCTCAACAGCTGCTGCAACCCCTGGATCTACATGCTGTACACGGGACACCTCTTCCACGACCTGATGCGGCGCTTCCTGTGCTGCTCCACACGCTACCTGAAGTCACGGCCGGCGTGCGACCTGAACGTCAGCAAGAAGAGCAACTCCTCCTCCTTTGTCCTCAGCTGCAAGAGCACGAGCCAGAGGAGCTTCACACATTGATCCATGTCGTGAGGGCATCGCCAGCCGGGACCTCGCTCCACCGCTGTGCTCCTTGCCTCCAGCGCTTCCCTGTGAAAAGCTGGGATTTGGACAAGCAAGGGGTTTCTATATAAATAGGTGTATATATGTCTGTGCGCATGTAAGCATGTACAGCGGTCCTTATTTAACTGAGGCAGGAGTGGGGCGAGGACTTCTGTGGTCCAAGTTCCAGTGCTGCCTGGGACTGGATGCCAGGAACCCGCTTCTGAGCTCCCCAACCACTGACATCGGTGGCTTTTAGATAACACCAGGAGGGACAGGTTTTGCCCTGAATGATCCCGCTCTGTGGAGGCAGGTGCACTACGTCCTTGTCAGATGCAAGGTGCCGCAGCGCAGGGTGACAGGTGCCACCCAGGGCACGTGGCCATCAGGCACCCGGCCCCACCTCCGCCCGCAGCAGGAATCCCGCGGGATGGCAGCGCCTGGCTGGGACAGAGCCATGGGCACTGCTCTCTCAACACGGGTGTGCTTGCTTCGCTTGAAGCACCGTGGGGCAGAGGCAGCCCCATCCCTGCATCCCTGCGCGGTGCCAGCCCTGCTTCCCCCAGCCCGGGCCCGCCGGTGGCACTGCCGGCACAGAGCCGCTGCTCCGGGCTGGGGGGAGCAGCGGGGAGGGGGCTGGGACAAGCCTCCTGGGGACAATGCTAACGCCTGGGTGTCCCTACCCCGCCCCAGCTCTGCTCCGTGTGCTGCGTGAGGCTGCGCAGATGGGTCAGCAGGAGCCAGGGGAGCGGGCACGACTGCAGGGTCAGGGCATCTGTGCAGTAACACATTTGCTGAGCGTGCTGAAAAGCTTCTCCAAAGGCAGGCTTGTGGGATTACAGCTGGACTCCATGGGGTTTAATGGAAAAACTCCTGTCAAGACCCCCGAGGCCGAGCTTTTGCTTTGGGTTTACCACAGATCGCATTTAGTCTTTTACACCAATGCAATTTTCTTGCTCTGTAATGCACAAGGTCATGCTTCTGGCATGGTTTTTTCATTGTTAAGAAATACCTGTAAATAAAGTTTTCCGACTGTGTCTTGAGGGAAAGCAGGAGGGGAAGTACAGAAGGAGCACTAGACTAAGAAAATGAAGGAAACCGATGGGAAACAACGCTTTAAACACAAGACCCAAGTATACTCAGTGTAACAATGCTTTTGTTTATAGAGTCCTGCACCAAGCACTTAAGATCTGCCCACCACTTCATTCCATAGCATGAAGCTAGCTGTGACACAGCCTTTGGCGGGAGGGCCAGCTGGGGTGAGGCGCAGCTCTGGCTGAAGGCAGCGGGAGCTCTCCGTGAGCGGGGTGGCCGTGGGATCTGGCGGCCGCAGACGGGTGCCCCTGCCTTTGCTCACGCCGCCTCCCGGATCTGCAGCTGGGGGGATGTGCAGAAGCAAGGCCTGCGCGCAGTCAAAGGGCAATGTGATTTGGCCTTACGGGTTGGGAATGAATATGAAAAATGCATTTAAATGTGTACTTTATTTTTTCACTGTCGTCAACAGGTACATTTTCACCTTTCCTATCCTGGCATTCCTTTGATTTTTTTCTAGTAGCTTCAAGTGAGCTCTCAGCACATTTGCTGAATACGACCCAGCACATTCAGTCTCGGCATATTTTATCAGACTGGTTTAAATCTTCAGGAAAGCATATAGCATGTTCCTCCCATGTCCATCTTCTTTCTCCTTGAGAGTAATTAGCTCCTACACAAAACAAGGAGGGGGGTCCCATTTTATGGGGAGCCCAGGGACCTGGCGCATTCTCCGTTTGCCAGGAAGGAAACGCAACGTGGGATAAATTTTACCAGGACTGATGCACAGAGCAAGGAGAAGGCTTTGGGAGAAGCAGGGCGTTGCATTGCGAACCCTGGTTGCAATTGCTGGCTGTGGTTACGGGGTCAGGCAGGCGGGGCTGTGCCCCCGCGCGTGGGGACACTGCCATCTCCAGCCGAGTGACGCTGCGGCGCGCGGCCGAGCTCCAGCGGACCTCCAGGTTTGTTTATCGAAGGATAGCGAACGGACTGCTGCAGGGTCAAAAGCAAAATGGAGGTGGTGATGACTGAGCAGTGTGTGCTCCCATAGACCCATAGACCACTGGATGGGGAGATCAGAATTTTGAAGGTTTTTTGGGTTCAGGCTGTGAACTACTAGAACAAAAAAAAATTAAAAAAATATAACCCCAGTATTTGTTTAATTATTTTTATTCCCACAAAAAAGCTTTAAAAAATGCTCATGATAAAGTGTTTTCAGCAACTGTTTTCCCCCTACAAATATCTAAATTTTTTTTTCTTTTAATCACTTCATCCATCTCTAGGCCTGGTGTTGCTAGAGCATGGGTGCTATATTGCTGTGGAATAATGGAAGTCCACAATCCCAAGCCATTGGAAGAGCACCAATAGAAAATCTGGCTCTTTCTTATCCTTGGCACGGCACTAGAAGAGACTTTGGCTCCAAGTCTTTGTTGGAAGCCAAGGGAAAAAAGCATATGAATACAATTGAGAATAACCTCTGAACAACGAGACCTCCTGGGCCCTGATTCAGCAAAGCACTTAAGGCTGGAGCCAAAAAAGCATTTAAGTGCCTCAAAGTTAAAGTACGGCTTCATGGAAGATGGACTAAACAAATTAATTGACAACACAGGTGAGGAAATAGCTCCGAATTGGACTTTTTTCCCCCTCGTCCCTGTGTTTTCACTGGAGCCGGAGCAGCTGGGAGCAGGCAGTGTCCTGGAGGAGGCTCCTTCCTCCGCTCCCCCTGCGCATCTGGGCGAGCCCCCGGGATGCTGCGGGAGGGGGACCGGCTGGAGGGAAGGGCGCGAGGCAGCGCGTTGGATGGGGGTCTCGACCCTCAAGGCAGAGCCCAAGGGGTCGGCGTGGTCCTGCCCCCCGCAGCCTTGGTTGCTCCATCCCAGCGCTGGGACGGCAGCTAAAGCAGGGCAGGGCAGGGAGCAGAGGGACAGCCCTCACCGTGTAAGATAAACGCATTGCTGTAGGCCAGAGCTTACCCAGCATCAAACAAGCAAGCACATAATAAATATTCTCCCTGAGAAACAAGCCAAAGCTTTGCTTAAAGCCAAGCTTGTCATTTCTCAAGCGAAGTTATCAAAAGCCATTTGTCCTCGTCGCTCCCCACGGTGCTGCCCGGCTGCCCTCTCTGCAGCCCTAGCACACTCATGGGCGACGTGCAGGCCAGCTGCCCACCTGTGCAGCCCGTTGCATCCTGACCACAAACCGTAGCGATGCCCCATAATTAAGTAGTGACTGTCAAACTGCCACCAATGGTTTTGCAATTGCCGGTGGCCCAGGCTCAGCACATACTCCCAGTAGGCAGACACAACATTTCATGCACTAATTGATCTGGATTTCAAAGCTTTGCTGAAATGCAAACACACATGAAAAAAAAAGGTTGTTTTCACTATTCTATCCATAAAACTTTTGTGCAGCGTGATTTAATACAGAAGCTTCCACAACAACAATTATTTGCAGGAAGTAATAATACATGTGTAAGTATTTCTCTTGGTGTCATGCTAGACTGGAGGGATGGAGAAGCAGGCAGGGTTTGGTCTGTTGTCCAGCAGCATCTCTGCACCCTCGCTTCTCGCTCTGCAGCTGCAGGTCATGGCCCAGGGCTGTGGTCCAGGAGATGCTGGGGTCCATCCCGCAGGAGCAGGGCATGATGCCGGGGGTCCTGGGGAGCAGAGGGCTCTCCCCGAGCTGCTTGCCGAGCCTCGATGGACTTCTCTTCTCCTAAAGCTGCTGGCTTTGGGATGGAGTAAGGGGCAGCCCGGCGTGCCTCCGTCTGCAGGGAGCGTCCCCAACAGCCAGGTCTGCCGTGGGGCCCCGCAGCACTGCGCAGGTCCCTGGGCACGGGTGTCCCTGTGCCCAAGGGCAGGGCACGCTGCAGGAGCCAGGGAAACCTGCGCAGAGGGGTGGTTGTGCGGGGGCTGGTTGGGCGGCTGTAGGGACCTAGATCTCCTTCCGGAGAGCAACCCTGACATTGCTGCAGATCTTGGAGAGTGCCTCAAAGAAAGGGTCGCAGAAGGTGTGGATGCAGAGGGAGTAGATTCGGCTGACGCACTGGATCTCTATCAGGTAGCTCTTGATGCAGGGCACCACTGCCCAGATGTGGCAGAACGAGATGAGGGCAAAGAGGAAGCCCCAGATGACTGCCAGGGGGATGCCCAGGATGGCAGAGAGCAGCCGGTAGCACCAGTACTTGCTGACGGTGAAGGTGGTGTAGCTGGTTTTCCAGACGCCGTCAAAGCTGTATGTTCCCACAGGCTCAGCTATCACATCCTCAAAATCCACCTGGGAGGAGAGAAGACGGAGGTAAGGGGCGTTTGGGGGGGTTAACAAGGGCTCCAGTGCAAGGACGAGGATCTGCTGCAACGTGAGAGGAGAGCCCGAATGGAGGGGGCTGGGGAGAGCAAGGGCCGTGCTGGGGGGGACAGATCCCCTGCACCCCCCCGAGCAAGGACAAGCCCCAGTGCAGCAGGAGAGCCCCTGCCCTTGCAGAGGTGCAAGCGGGAGATGGCGCAGGGCTCCTGGCACTGCCTGGCCTCAGCCCGTGGGCAGTGCGGTGCGCAGGCTTAACCCACGGCATGACACCCCAGGCTTGGCTGCTCCGGGACACATTCCCCGGTCCCAAATCCCACACTGTGGACAGTGCTTCCAGGTGCTGGGGCCAGGCATGAGCCCTTGGAACAGGAGCTGCGCGTGGGAGTGTTTACTCCGGAGGGGGCCAGAGCCCATTCCTACCCTTTTTTAGCATTCAGGGACATGGGCTGCCTGCTTGCCAAGAAGGTGGTTTGTGCTAATAAAAATCCAACAGCCTTCTCGATTTATGATTTATTTATTTATATATGCGGAGGCGAGGTGCTCAATTCTGTCTGTCTGCGTTCTGTCTGAAGAGGGAGAGAGGTTGTCTCAGCCATGCCCTTACAGTGATAGTGCTGTTATGTGCAGGCATTGGGAGGGTCTCTGAATGACAAATACTCTTAAAAACCTCTGGACTACACAGAGAGATCTCATTGTGGTGTAACCCATTTCTAGGGAATACGTGAGCCAAGCTATTTGTCTTGAAAAATAGCATGGCCTTTCCTTGGGAAGCTAATGTGTCTGTTTGTACATTCATGTTAAATTGCAATATCCGTTCTGGTTTTGGAAGCACTTTGATCATAAAATCATTCTGCATCATCTTTAATTTCCTGGAGTGGGCAGGAGGTACTGGGAGAAATACCAAGGCGGATTAGGAATCACCAGCCACGTTAGCTGGTCCAGGGGCACCTGTCAGCCGCTCCCGGGAAAGCCGGGCTGGGCAGCAGGGCTGGGAAGCGGGCGGCAGGTCGCCGCACAGCTGCCTGCCTGCCTGCCCAGCTCGTCAGGGGCTCAATCAACGCAGGCAGCAGCAGGCTGTAAAAGAAGGGGCTCTGCCTCGCTGCTGCTTTTGCTAACAGTGCACCAGAAGTGGGTCTGGAGGAGCAGTGGAGGCAGAGGCTGAATCCTGAGCTGAGCCTGGGCACGGCCCCAAAGCGTTCGGGGACAAGCAAATGCAGGTACTGCTCTATGGCTTTGCCTGGGAGGAGGCTTTTAAAGCTCTGTAAAGCCTCTGTGGCCAATGCCACCACTGTAACTGTAATGTGGTCTCAAATTCTGGCTGTTGCACTGCAATGCTCGGGATGGGTTTATCTATGGCCATGTGAACCCTTCAGCTTGCAAAGCATGCTGCTTCCCTGCTTCCCTCCGCTGGCTGTCTCTCTACCTGCTGTGCTTTAAGAGCATTACATGCTTTAATGCCCAGGGTGTTTTTGAGCGTGTTGCTGCCCACTGGAGAGTGGGGAGACTTTGGCTTTCCCTTTGGGATGCTGTCAAGAGGCAGTGGGGTGAGTTGTGCTCTGCATCCCAGGGCTGGCTCTGCCCTCCCTCCCCTGCCTTATCGACTGTGCTATTTTTAAGGTGGGAGGAATGCTAGGTAGCTTGAGCAAATGCTCCGAAAACTTCCAAAGCTGATGAAGCAGCAGTGTGGCCATGTAAGTGGGTGAACTTGAAAATCCTATTACAGGCTTTTGGGGATCCCTGAGTGGGAAAAGGCAGGGGCGGGGTGGGGGAATGGGGCTGGCATGAGGGGTTAGGGATGGCCTAGAAGGCACTGGCCTTAACCCCCAGTAATAGCTGGTGACATCCCCAAGCTGGGGAGCAGGTAGGTGTGCCCCGGGGTGCTGCCTGGCACTGGGGGTGAGCGGGCTGACGGCTGTCCCGGTCCTTGCCGTGCCGGCAGCATGGCCGATGGCAGGGTGGTGCTGCTCGCAGCCCAGCACCTTCCCAAGCCCCGGGCCGAGGCTGTTGGGACGTGCTGGCATGGTGCGGCACAGATGTGGGACGTGCTGCTGGGAATGCGCTTGAGATACCGTGGCAGCTGTCACAGGCACGTCTCGCTGTGCCGGAAGGGTGCCCATCTACGGCCGTCACTGTCACAGATCATCTGGGGGGCTTTTAATTTGACTATGCCCAAGGTTTTAGCTGTAATAGTGTTTTAATGCACAAATGCAAGCCTGCATTTCACCGGTATGATCAAGGTCATAGCCCATTCCAAAGCCCTTGTGAGCAGGCTTTGTCCCTTCTGGCATGTCATCCTCTTTGATCTCTCAATACAGTTTTAACAAAACCTTTCCATCTCCTCCTGTTCTCCTTTGGGCTGAAATTATCTTTGGCATAATGCTAACAAAGCTTACAGCAACAAAGCTCCAGTGGTCAGCATTTGGGAAAATGCTTCCCTGTTTAGCTAGACTGAGAACTCCTTTTGATTAAAAATAGATGGAGGAGGCTTGCTGCACCCTCCTGCTGCCATGCGGGAGAAACAATCTTTTTCCAAATAGGACAACACGTATCGAAATGCTCTGGTGCTCAGATTGTCAGGTCTTGAAGATTAGCAGTCTTTTTCTAAGGTTCCCTTTAAATCAGTGATATGGGCTGGCCCTGTTTTATTTTTGGCTCCCCACTTACTGGTACAAAAGAGGGTGTCTCCATAAATTTTCAAGCTACAGCCCGTGAAGTTGGAGAGTGCATTCAAGGAATGGGAAATATTGTGTTAATTGGAGCCCTGCACAGCACACAGCCGCCCAGCTGGTGTCTGGACGCCCCTGGCAGCAGGGCTGGGGCTGGCAGCAGGTTACCGCCCTGCAGCCCAAGGTAATGGTGCTTCTTGAGGTCTGTATACCAGTGACTTACAGCCCTGGCTAAGGTCAAGCCAAATACAGAATAACAATACCAATATACTGATTACGTTAAGGAGGCAGTGATGCTTCTAAAAACCAGTGCTGAGAAAGTCCTACCTTTACAACGTCCTCATTTATACGCTTTGGGTCTCTGTTCACCAGGTCGATCTCCTTGGTGTGCTGGTCCTTGATGATGATCCTCTCGTCCAGCTCGGTCTGTTCCTCTGCCATGGCTGCTCTGCCTCCAGCTTGGCTCCAGACAGTCACAGAGCTGGGAATTTGGGCTCTGCTGGGGGAGGACCAGGGGAGGGCAGGGTGTGGAGGCACTGGCCCCCCCGCTGCCCGCAGCAGCTGCCCTGTGCCCCTGGCAGTGCTCCAGGCTAAAATTAATGTTGTGCCTCCTGCAGCTGCCCTGAAGTGTCCCTTAAAGGGGCTTTGATGGGGACAGCCCCCACAGTGTCACCTCCAGGGGGGCACACCTGCAGGGGGCTGGTGGCCCTCCAGCTGGGGTGAGCGTGGCACAGGGGGCGGGGGAGCAGACCCCAGCCCTCCCAGTCCAGCTGTGCAGGTGGGATTATCTCCTCGTGTGGGGAGGCAGCGTGGGAGAAACGATGCCCAAATTGGAGCAAAAGTCCTCGAGGGCCTGAGAGAAATAATTGTTTACGAACCTGTAAATGAAGCGGCTCGGGGGAGACAGGAATTGCGTCTGTAAATACCGCCCAGAGAACCACATCGTCCTGGGATGGCCAGCGAGCCTCGGGGTCCCTCTGGGAGCCCAGAAGAAGGCTCATGGTATCAGCTTGGATTCCTTTGATTCTAGCTTTTTCACAGAGAAAGTCAAGGAAATCCACAGAGCAACCCACAGATCTATAACGGTTGGAGTATCTCCTCCATGAACACTGGGCACAGTGACATTTAGCATATTAATGAAGAGTTATTTAACTTGTGCTGTATTTTGATAATCCTCATTGATCTCTTCAGTGCTGTTTTGGTTTTCGTGACCCAAATTTGTTTAAAACTAATGTTTTCGTTTTAGATTTGTTTAAAACTAATGGTTTTGTGAAAAAAACCCCAAAACCGAACAAAACCAACCAACCAAACCACCCACCAAAGCTTCTGTCAAATCAGTTGTTTATAGACACTTTCATTTGAAGTAGTATTGGGATAACCGACCTCTGTTCTCCCATCATGTGTCCTGTTGGTGAAGGCTACCTTACAGCTGCTCTGAAGTCTCTCCATTCAGAGCCGGGGATGCCCTCGATGACAACCGGCTGTGCTGAGGGTGACAAAGCAGGTGGTTGTGACTTACCCCCGTGAGCCCTGTGTGTCGGTACCGCACACTGCAGCACTGGGAGGCAAAACCTCTCGAGGGAGCGACTGCGTATTAAACCCCCTTAACGTTAAGTGTTCATGAGCACGTCTCTGAGCTGTTCTTGAGCCCCGTTTCTCTACCTTCTCTACCGTCTGTTTCACGTGTGAAATGGCGAAGATGTGTGGTACCTCTGCCTGGGAAGTGCTTTGGGTTTTGTCGTGGGGATGAAACACTGCCCCTAGCAAAGGCTGGCAGTGAGACCTGCATCGCTTTGCGGGAGGGGAGCACCCGGACGAGCCTAAGCCTGGTGGTGCTGTGGGTGCATGCTTGTCCCTTGTGTCACGCGGGCAGCGAGCAGGCAGCGCAGGCAGCCTGTCTGCACACCTTTTGTGCTGACACAATGCAGCGAAAGAGGGAACGGGTAGAGAGGGTGGGATGTATGGCTCCTTAAGCAGGAGGGATCAGTGCCCCAGAGGTGTCTGCACAACTGCTGAGCGTGGAAGGGGCCACTTCAGAGCGAACGCACTCGGCTGGCATGGCGGGGAGGTATTTTAACTGCAAAAGGCTGTTGCCTTCCAAAAACATCAGTGCCTGTGCAGTGCCGTCTTTATCAAACCCACGTGGCTTGGTGCCTGGAGCTTTCAGCGCTGCAACGGTTTTGTTCCAGCCCTTTGAGTTGATATAATACGGTGCAAAATGGGATTGTGTTCTTTCATTTGGCTGAGGCGTAGCAGGTCTCTCAGGCGTATTCATTTTTCCAGAGAACTTGTAATGGTGAGGACCTGGCTCAGTGTTACCGCAGGTCAAAGGCTGCCAGACTCCTCTAACTCCTCCTGCTGCCCGCGGTGTTTTTTCAGTATTTGTGCCGTAGTCAGGGTGGTACCTCAGTCTGGAAACTGTTTTTCTTGGGATTTCTGCTCTAGTGAAAGCAGATGTGGTGATGCTCTGGGGTGTGACATATCCACGGCTAAAACTGTGATGACTGCAGCTCGTCAGAGACCTCCCTGACTCCTTCTGTAGGGAGAGGAAGGGCAGAACAGGGGGTGGAAAGTAACCATGCAAGCCCATGGGGTTTTGCAAAAGTACAGGAGGCACCTATGGAGAAGTGACAAATTCCGTAAAGGTTTATAAGCGTGGGGTTGAGGGTTTAAATCTGGGCAGGTTGCTTCTAGAGAAGAGCACCTATCAGCAACTCTGCCCTGCCTGTGTTCCTCTGGTGAAAGGACGATGGAAAATCCTTCAGTAGCACTAGTTCCATGTCCCTGGATCTCTTGCCGGCAGCGTGGCTGGGCCTGGCCCTGTCCCTTTGCCTTCCCGCAGTGTTAGCTGAGCAGCACAGCAGCGGCACAGCTGCAGTGTTAAAGCGCACCTGGGAGGCAGGGAGCTGCTGCTGGTGGTAAAACGTGCCCAGAGCTGTTTGGGTATGGGAGTCCCCAGCGCCTGGCTCAAGCCAAGCTGCCTGCTGGTCTCTGCCCTTTGGCGGGGCTTTTGGACCTGTGCTGGGTTGGTGGCCCAGCCCTCCGCCCGCAGTGCCAGCACCGGCTCCAGCTGCTGTGCAACCCCCCGTTTGCTAGGGAGGAGGCCAAGCCCAGCACGGGCTGGTGTTGCAAGCACAGAACTCCTTCATGCTCCAAAGCTTTGGGCACCAGCTTTAAGGCCAGACCTGCTCTGTCATGGCTGAATTCCTCTCTGACAAAGTTTTGTAGCATCACTGCTGTGATGGCTGAGCTTTTACCAAAGTTACCTATGCTTCAAGATAGATTGTGAAGGGTGTTTTTGCAAAATAAGCTGTTTTCCCCTTACTCTGAGCTGAAGGAACGCATTGCTGCTGTGAGCAGGGCTGTGAGTGCAGGTGGCGTGCGGGAGTAACCGCCGTCTGATGGAAGAGCAGTGCTCTCCTGGCTGGGAACAAGTGCCGAATTTAGGAGGCACAGCTGCTCCTGGCAGTGACGGAGGAATGCGACACAAGATATTTGCTCTGCTGCAGCTCTGCTTTTTCCTCGACCTGTCCCGCGTGGAAGGCTTTACACTGGGAAGGCGGGGGTTTGGTGGCCTGCCTTCCCTGCGGTCTGGGGGGGCTCGGCCGGCTGCCCCAAGCCCCAGGGCCGTGCAGGGGATGGCAGCACGGCCGTGGGGCACAGCATGCACTCACCCCTGCTTTGCTGGGCCCTGCCCCACCTCTCGTATGGGATTTCTAACAGTGTGAGTCACTTGCTGTCTTTAGGCTTGGGCTGGGCTGGTCCTTGCTGTCTGCACCCGGGCATGCGGCTTCGGTGTCCCAGGCATGGGAGTAGGAAAAAGTGAACCCGTGTAGTGGTTAATGCGCAGTTAGTAAGTGTCTCAAGTAGCAATGAGAGAGAGGAGGAATATTCTGTTGCACCGTAGATGCTATAAATAAATCTATTTCCGAGTACTTTAAGACTGTGAATGGGACACCATGTAAAAGCTTCTGGTGTGCAGAGGCTACAGTGGACTAACAACAATATTAGTTTGCTAGTAACTAACGACAACCAGAAGTTTAATTGCGAAGTATAGATGGTAAAACAGTAGCAGTTTTAGCAAATACTAATACTCCCCTGGGAATGGATATAGATGAGAGATGCACGGAAAGAATTTGCTGGCCATGGCTTGTCTTGTGGAGACCCTCTCCCAACCTGGCCATGCAAGAGACTTAGCCTTTAATTTCTTGGCAGTGCCCTTCACTAGTACTAACTGACACTTCTGCTGCACAGCAATAAAGACATCATGCCTTTCAATATGAAGTCCAGCTTTCATATAGCAAATGTGTTCCTCCTTCCAAATCAGGGGCTTCTCCTTGCGGAGGTTTTCTTGCACCAGTCTGCCTGGGCTCCAGGCAAGTCCTAAGCTTCAGCTGGTCCTCTTGTCCGCCAAGTGCAGCCGCCCTCAGCCAGCCCTTGCCCGTATGTCTGTCCAGCTCTGAGCGTGGAGGAAGGGGATTCGGGCTCATGCAAAAGACTGGGCAGATCGAGTGTTCCTGCGCGCATAGAGCACACTTGGGTGTCTTAAAACCCAGCTCCCCACCCTGGTGCAGGAATCTGGGGTGTGCCCATTACCAGAGGATGGCTCCTACCATATACAACATTGTATATAATAAACATACAGTTTATTAAATACAATATTGTATATACAATATTGCTGGTGGCCACTGCACTGAGAAGCCTCTTTTGTTCAGCTCTTCGCTGCTGCCATGCTTTGTTTCCCGTTCTGTGAGCAGCTCCTCTCAAAGCTTTGTGCCGCACCACTGCCGGAGGAGGAGGTGCAACTCAGCTGCTGTGGGGGTCACCATTTCGGTCTGAGCTTACCAGAGAAGCAGGGCTTGGGCATGCGGCTTGGTCCTCCTCATCCTGAAACCCTCCCAAACTGTCAGGCATCGCTTAGGACGTGAAGGAAACTCCACTGCTTCTGCTTAGCTTGGAGTGTTTTTCCTATGCTCCCCATATGTCAAGTCTTTGAAGGCTTTTTTCTCTCAGGAAAATGGAGAGAGCTACATACGCAGCAGAGGCAGGAGAGGTGATCCGGCAGGACTCGACAGTGGAAGCACAGGACATGCCTGCTCGGTGCTGCTCGGGTCACTTCTTGTTCTCTGCTGGACAGACCTTCTCCAAAAGGGATGCCAAGAAATGCTTGCTTTGCTCCTGATGCTTGGAGCAGGGTGCTGCTCCCTTCACCGCTCCTCTGCATATCCTGGGTGTTAGAACTGGGTGTCCGTGGGCACCTGTGGGAGTCAGCCCAGCTGCACTGAAATTCAAATCCTTCCTTTTGAGAACATTTGTTAGGAAACCTTGTGACAAGTTTCCCTCTGCAGAAACAATAGTTACCATTGCCCCCCTGACCAGCCTTACACGTAATCTCAAGGGGAGTATTGCTTTTGCTAAATAGATTATCAAAACCTGGGCTGGCTGTGGGCTAGAAGGACTGGTGCTATGAACTTAGAAGCCTTCTAGAGGTCAGATAAATAACCTGCTGCTTGGAGCCAGCAAGTAAAATATATTTCTCTCGAGCAGAGAAGAATAAAGCAGAAATAAAGCTCGCAGAAATCAAAGTTCCTATGAAAGTAAATGGATGAGAATTGCAGTGAAGGTACAGTAAAGAAGGAGAAGAAATTGGAAGCTTTTGCTATTGAGCCCTCTGAGAGCATGCAGTATGCTGTGGGAGAGAGGAGAGCCAGGTACAAAGTGATGCTGGTAAATTAAGTCTTCTGTTAAAGCAGGAGGAATGACTCGGTCTGTAAGTCCTGACCTCATGGGCTTTTAATCCTTCAGCTCAGTTTAGCGTGTGTAACAAGGAAAGCAAATGAATGAGTATTTAGAGTGAGTGGAAGGCGCTGCCGGATGGGAGTGAGGGTAAGGGATCAGCTCTGCCTTCAGAGCTTGGAGCAGAGCTCTCCTTTCATCTTTTTTTAAAAAGCAAACCAAAATTACCTTTCATGTCTTCTTCCTAGAAGCATCTTTTAGCTCTTCTGCTATCTGTTGCAGGTTAAAGCTCAGTTTTAATGATCCATTCCCTAGTGTTACTTCTCCCTGAGATGGGAGCCTGCAAGTGGCAGCATTGTGTCATCCCGGCTTTGGTTTCTCTTGCAGATTACCAGCGTGATGCCGTCAGTCAGAAGCTAGAGGCTGGGTCTCTGGAGGCAGGAGAACGCGTGTGCAGGCGTGGTAGTGCTGGGGATGAGTTTCTCTTGCTTTGGGTACAAATCTGCAAACCCGGCCAATGGATCTGCAAACACCTGATCCTCTCCTTGTCTTCCTTTGCTGGCTTGAAAGGGCACCAGGATGAACGGTGGGCAATGACTTTGTGCCATGTGAGGTTTGCACTATGCAGCACCTTGAGTTTCATGTACAGAAATCATTTATTATTAAAGTAAACAAGTTGGATCAAAATGCACAGGACGAGCAAAAGCCCCAGGCAAGAACTGTTTAATGCACACTTTTGCTGGTCAACTTGAGAACACTTGAGGGAATTGTGTGCTTCCAAGTGAATGGGATGGGTCTTCTCCATCTGCCTCGAATTCCCTCTCTCTGTTCCCGGTCTCTCACCTCTCTCACAGAGACGGCAAGCCAGAACTCTCCTTGATCACAAACAGCACCTTGCCCTTTTCCTGCCTGGATCTCCTCTCTGTTAGTGTGAAAGGAATCCAGTCTTGCTGGAGCTATTTGTGTCAGAGCCCTTGGATGAAAAGCCTGGCCCCCATAGGACTAGTCGGGAGACCAGTGCCCTGCCTCCCTGCAAGTGGCACAGGGTCTCTTGTGTTTAGGCTAGTCCTCACTCTTCAGTCCTCAACCTCTAATGAGTACAGAAGATACAGAGGGTAGGGATTTAATGGTATTACCGTTTCAGAGGCAGCTGAAATAGGTGACTGGCAAAAAAAAGTTTGAGTAGAAGCTCTGTCGTGTTTAATATAAATTAAGATTAAATTTCACTGAGGAAGTATAGAAAAACACTTATTCAAGTCATCTTAGTTTGTTTCAATAGCAAAGTGGTTTGCCCTTTAAAAGAGAGAGAAAGTCTATGAATATTAAATTCATGCCCCTGTGGATACACAACCGCCTAACCTTTTCGCATTCTTGTCTCCGTTGTAAATGCTGGGATAGGAGCTCGAGACCTTCTTCCCGGCAGGATGCAGCGGGCCATGGCTGATCTGCCAGGCTGGAGAGTGAGTGCTTAGGGCGGGCAGGTGCTGCCCCTTCTGCAGATGTGAGCAGGAGGGGGCAGGTTTAGGGTCACACAGAGCAGAAGCTGGACTGTCCTGGTGGAAACTGGACATTTTAGACTAGATATGAGGAAATTTTACTTCACTGAAAGGGTTGTCAAGCACTGGAACAGGCTGCCCAGGGAAGTGGTTGAGTCGCCATCCATCCCTGGAGGTATTTAAAAGACGTTTGGATGAGGTGCTTAGGGACATGCTATAGTGGTGGTCTTGGTAGTGTTAGGTTTACAGTTGGACTCGATGATCTTAAAGGTCTTTTCCAACCTATAAGATTCTGTGATTCTGTGAAACCCTTTCCTTTATTTGTAGTGGAGCCCCTCAGTGCAGAGTAGGGAGGGAGAGCTCAGCTGTGACACAACGCATGTAAAGCTGCACTTCATCCTATGGTCTACAATCAACAATTCTTCCTTTTGTCTTTAATTTGAGTTATGAGCTTTTTTCGCTTTGGACATATTTGTCCCGAATCTCCGGGATGCCCGGATGCTGAGGGTGCACCAGCTGCCGTCAGAGCTGTTGGTGGTGTGACGCAGCAGTCCCCGATGGCTGAGGGAGACGGGGCTGCCCTCCACCGGGGACGTAGCAGGTCGGTGGGAGACCTGAGGAGATGGTATTGCACTAGGACACCCCAGGTACTGAAGAGTTTCTGCTTTTAATGCTGTATTTAACAATACCAGTGCACTGGGTATCACACAAAACATCTACAACTGCATTTCTCGTTATGCAGCTCGTCAGGCACTAATTGAGCTTGTAAGTAGCTGCTAGCTATTTCCTAATTCCCTCTTAATCACATTCTTCTGGCCGTGGGCAAAGCTACATTTTAGATGTTGAACAAATGACTGTGTCCTGTATCAGATTAGAGGGGGGAAAAGTGTGTTAGGTGCTGGAGTAGCTGGGATGTTTCAGCGGAGCTGTCGCCCCTCCGCAATGACTTTGCACGCTGCCGCAGGCCACCTGCAGCCCCGGGCCAGCGCTGGCCCCATGCTGCTGTGGGGAATGCCCAACGTCCGAGCGCTGCCTGGCTGCACGCCGCCTGTCTCAGGGACGCGGTGCGCTGGCACGGCACTGCTTCCCTCCCCGGCTGCACTGGGGCTGAGGGATCGGCGTGTCACCGAGGCCGAGCCGTGCTGGCCAGGGGCTGCAGCCCAAGGGTCTTGCCAGCCCCTGCCAAGCCGGGGTCTTCGCAGCACTGCTGCTGGAGGGTGCCAAGCCTGCTCTGAGAAAAACCAGCTTTGAGTAACTCATGGGATGTTGTTCCTCCTCCACTGAAGGCACAGGAGGACAGTTTTGGAGCGACCTCCTTTCAGCTTGTGTTTATATCTCCTCTTAATCTCAGCTCTTTTCTCTCACACCAGCACTCTAAGTTCCTTTGGATTTTCATTTTAAAATAGCCTTGCTTGGCTTTTCCTTATCAAGCGAGAGTCTTTTCTTGATTTATCACTTGTGACATAACCAATTGGGTAGTCTGATAATCAGATTTAACTAGTTGGTGTGCTGCTGATTAGAACTAGGGTCCAAACTTGCCTTTGGCTATTATTTATCCTGGTGTTATTGTCTTTTTCTTTAATCAAAAAACCATGCAGCAGTAGAATAATGCTTTCCCTTTCAGCAAAGAGAAACACTGCTCCAAGCTGCATGATCAGGAGCTGGGCAATGAGGGAAGGCACTGCCAGCGTCCAGAAGATTGCAGTCATGGCTCAGAGTGTTTTGCATCAAGCTACAGCGAATGCGGTGGGAAACCAGACAGTTGCAACTGTCTTGCTGGCAAGAATATGACCCCAGAGAGGGGCTTTGCAACACAGGTTTAAGGTAAGAAGAGAGCGAATGTGTTTGTGTATGCCCTAAGAGGAGTGAGGCATGCCCGCATGGAGGGCAGACCCCCAGGCACTGCAGTGCTGCCCCTTGGGCCCCCGCTTGCGTTGGGCTGGTTTAACGATGCTGCAGCCGTGTCCTGCAGCACCTGGTCCTGGGCTTCTGCTCTCCTGACCACAGCCTCTCCCAGGAAGCCTGTCCTGGGGGGCACAGGGGCCAGCACCCCTCTCCATCGGCACCTTTGCCTTTCTGTGCCCAGCAATCCCACGGGGAGCCAGGTCGGCGGGATGGGGCCGCTGCTGCTCCAGGTGGCTGTGGTAGCAGAGGTGAGGCTGGGAGCAGATGATGGTGTGTGATGCCCCACTACTTCGTTATATTTTTAGCAATGGCTAATTTTGCTGTCTGGATTCCCTGTATTGTTAAGCTTGGCTGTGCAGCACCTATTGCCAAAATTATGCAGAGCTCAACCTGAGCTGCAGTTGTAAAAATACACAAATCCTTCTGCGACAGCCTGGGGCAGCCATTTTGGCAGGAGCTGGCTGACTGCTGGCGTAAAGCAGTGCTCAGGGATGGCAAGGCCAAGTCAGATTTGGGTTTCCAGCTCCATCAGTTGAAGTGGGAAGAGCGTTCAGCTGGTGCGTACGTAGGAGAGTTGGGGTTGATACCGCTCAGCTTGTCAGCCTTGATGCGACGGTGGAGGCTGGCTGCGGTGGCCGGCTCCTGTCCTGGGTGGCCCTGAGGTCCTTTCTCATTCTGCAGCCCTGAGCTGCTGCAGTGCAGAGGAGCCCTTGTTGTGCTGTAAGGACAGACCATAAATACAGTTTTGTTCTGCTCCTTCATAAGCACGTGCCATGCTGTAGCAGAAGGACCACACTGACTGTCTTGGGCACGATGGAGGAGGCTGGAAGAACAGAACTGGAGCACGTCTCCTTGTAGCCTGAGTGCAGCAAACCTGTTGCTGTTAAAATGAAAGTCTTACTGATGATTTCAGGACTCCACTTTCCTCTTCCAGACTGGCATTTTTCAAAAACAGAACAGATTTGAGAGGAATGAGAGCAAGTGTTTTACCTTCTTTAAGGTCCACGGGAGATCAGGGGAAAATTCACCCCGGCACAATGACATGAACAGGGCACGTGTGTGGGACTGCTAGATGTCTGACCTGGTGATCTAGGGGGGTTGCTCTAGCATGTGGAAAGTCCTTTGCTTCCCCACAAGTAATGGCTGATGTTTTTTCCCCCTTTCCCACCCAGGAAGTTTCACAGTGCTCGTGTTATGTACTCCAGTGCAGCAGAGAGGTAACATGGTTCAAAGACTGGAGCTCAGCAGCCCAGTCTTCTTTGAAAGGAACTAGGCTAAGTTGGGCTTTGAATAAAATACTACGTGAAGTGTTTGTGCGAGGCAGCCAAAGCTGAAGCACAGAAAGCAATGCCTGTTACCACTCATAAATAAGAAAAGATACTGCTCTTTGGATGATGTCATGGCAAAGATGTGCAGAGGGATTTTTGCAGTGTTGGTCGATATTGCTTGGCTGTGGCATGTCCAGAAGGCTCCTAATGCCTTCAAATAAAATTCTTTCAAGGCCTGGAAGGGGGGTTAGTCTCTTAATAACCCAGTGCAGAATGTAGATGCCTATTTCTGGCACTGGGAGATTTGCACGTGAAAGGTTTCAGCTGCTCTTCCCTGTTTTGTTCTGACCTATTGTGGTACTCCTCTGCCTAGCAGTGGCTGTCTAAAAGCTAAATACTGGTCAGACTCAGGCTCCAATGGAACTGCTGACAATTTCCCCCCCAAAATAGCAATTTTAGAACTAAGGTCAATGGCCAAGCGATCTTCCTGTGGCACTAGCGGGCTGGCTGGCAGGGCCTGGGGGGTCTCTGCAGGTAGGGTAAGCCCTAAAGTGGCAGTGGAGTTACTTTAAGCCAGAAGAAAAGATGACAAGCTTCTGGGCACCTAATATCCCAGCTGACTATGCTGACAGCTGCTAAAAAACAGTGCTAAAGAGACTAGCAAATATAGTACCATGAAAAGAGTTTCCCATCTCCCTCTCCTCTGGGTGAATGTCTTATCTATAGCATCGCACGTGGCAATGGAGAACTGGAAAAATACTGTCTGCTCCAATAAAGTGTATACAAAAACTGTGGCCCAGTTCTGTAAAACCAGAGTGATCTCTCAACCCTTAAAGTCTTTGTTAAACACAAAAAAGATTTTCTATTCCATGAAAGATCAGACTGTCAGGAACAGACTGCTGCTTGATTGCACTCTGGTCCAAGTCACTTTGCTGTTCCCTCCTGGGCTTTAGGCAGGGCAATACATATGTTGGGTTTTCTTCTGTATAGATACCTCACATGGACTTCTTGAGCCAGCACGCTTTTCTCCAGGGCCCTGACCACAGGCTGCAGCCACTGGGACAAATATCGCCAGGAAAAGCAGTGGGTGGCTTGCCCAGCGCTGAGCCCATCTGGCTGCTTCTTGCCCATTATTGACTGCAGCAGGCTCTGGGTCCAGATCTAGCAGAGTCGTCCCTATGTGGTTTAAGTTGCTGTTGCCACTCACATTTTAAACCTGAGCATCTCCTGCCGTGCTGCGAAGGTAAGGACTCTGTGGCAAGAGACCCAGGCATAGACCTTATCCCACTGAGAGCCAGAGTTTTCAGAGCTTAAATATGGTTCATGATTTTCAGCCTGATTTATGGCTTGGGAAGGTGGGTTTCAGAGCAGAAATGAAAACTTGGTGGTTATTGCTAGAACTTCATGTCAGTTTTGTTCTAATTTTTGCTCTTGATAAATGATAGCATTACAGGTATCTTCTTCTGAATTTGCCATTTCATCCATCAGTCTAAATGTGGCCTGTGTCCTTGCAGCCTGCCCATGGTCTTGCATCTGAAACAATAACGGCTGATTTGCTCCGAATCCTCCCTGTGCTGAGGACGGTCCGTGTGGCTGAGCAGAGACAAGTCTGTGGGGGGAGCAGGCGGGGAGCTCCTGTGCACAGCAGGAGGGTGGAGGTGGTTTTGGCAGAGGCGGTTACAGCTCCGGGTGTGCTGGGACCCTCCGGCTCTCCCCGTGGGAGCAGCGAGTCTGTGCCTGCAGCTGCCCTTGCTGTGCTGATGGCTCCGCTCTTCCCTGCGCCATGCCGATGGTCGAGCATGGGAGCTGTGCAGGGCAGGCGCTCTGAGAGGCTTTTGTGCCAAAAATAATGATAACTGAGGAATTAACCCTTTTCGGTATTCCTGTGGCAGCGTGTTTGGAGGCTGAGAAGGTTGCTGCGTGGCGGCAGGGGGAGCAGGGGACAGGTCAGGACCCCGCTGGGCTGGGCAGGGCTCTCGCTGTGGCCCCACGGCTGGAGATGCTCTGCGGGAGCTGGGCTTTGCGGGGTGTTGCTGGGGTTGTAAGGCAAGTGGGCAAAGCCTCCGTGGGCGAGCACCTCATGGTGAGTTGTTTTCTGATGGGGAAAGCATGGATGTTTCTGGTGCTACCCCCGTCCAGCTCTGAAGACAGTCTAAAACCCGCTGGCACTTTGATCTTTCCTCTTGGCTGTTGCTGGCAGTGAGACGCTGCTCCAGAAGAGGCAGCCAGGGATGCATTTGCACAGCATGGAAAACAGGACTTGGACTCCAGAACATGTCCCTGCAGGTAACTCCCAGGGCTGCCGCCGAAGTGTGGCCACCAGTTCTGGCTGATGTGAGTTGTGGACTCCTCGGCTGGTCTGAGCACAGGGCACTGCTCCTGGGCTGCCCGTTCTGGGGCTTCGCTTGGCTTTAATTTTGCAGCATCACCTGGAGAGCTGCACCAAGCCCAGGTCTACTGAGCAGGAGATGGTACCTTACAGGGCCAAACTGGATTCTGCTCCGGGGAAGTCCCAGGTACCTTCCTCTCCTCCAGCCCCTGTCAGTACAAGGTCTGTTTCCACTAGGAGATACTGAAAAACACTGAGAGGAAACATTACCTCCATTTTAATTTTTTTTTTTTGCTGCAAGACCTTAGATATTGAAAGCAAAATAAACCACGTGTCTTGGACAAATATTATGACATTTCATTATTCACACTAAGCATGATAAGTGAGTTGTTTTAGGGACCATGGCACATGATTTATTTAGCTTGGATGTGGATATAAATTCAATCTTTGGAGGAAGCATTGTAACTCTGTAGGAATGCGGATGCTCTCACGTCCACTGGAGCATAGCCACTACCTAGTACCTAATTTGTGTTGTTGTAACGTAAACAGGGCACCCGAGACCATTTGTAACATGTTATGGGAACCAGGTGATTTCACCAGTGTCTAAGAAGAGCTGAAAAGTAGAAGGCGAATATCAGAGATCTTTAAATGAAGGGAAATTCCATTTAAGATAAACATTTCTTCAGTGCATAAAATTATTGATTACTACGCTCAGGATAAAACAGAGATATAGAAGAAATACTCTTTATTTTGTTCCGTTGCCTTTATCTTAGAGACAGCTTTTTGGGATTTCAGCTTGGACTGTCCACATCCCTAGAACAAGACCTGCAGAGGTGTGTGCCTCCGAGTTGCCTCCAGGCAGTTTGGAGGGGAGGCTGCAGCTGGAGCCTTGTCCCTCCTGGTATGCTGGCAGTGCAAAGCGGGGCATTTCCCCTTGTCCCGCTGGTTTTACGTAAGACACTCGGCTGGGCACAGCTCTCCAGGGAGCCCTCTCCTGAGTAGCCTCCCACCTCGGTGGGATCGGGGCACAGAGCGTTTGGTGTACCCAGGCCTGATGCAGGGATCCTCGTGGTCTAAAGTGTGCCTACTAGAACGTGGTTAGGTACCTGAGGGGTTTGTAGCTACTGAAGCTTCTGTGGCTTATTTTCCTGTGTCTAAGTTTTAATTTTGCTTCAGAGCCTGGGACACTTTCCTAGGTCTCAGAGATGGATAGCTGCTCTATCCAGCAAGCTGTGCTCTATTAATAAAGAAACACTTTAGCTGCAAGACAAGATGGTGAAGGCTGGAAAAACCAATAGGTTTTTCTGTGCCTTTAAGTATGCAAGAACCATGGTATATCTGCCGTGGTTAAAGCTGCTTGCAGTCAGTAACCCCAGCTTGGGTTTGGCCCATGCTGGTGAACTGTGAGCCTGTTCCAGTTTTATGCTGGAGTTTTCCAAGAGTTAACACTGGACTATTTGTACTTTTATGGGCGTTGGCTGAATAGGGCTATTTATGACAGCAGAACTAAATGAATTAATACCCATAGACTTCTCCCGACTATACAATATAAATCATGAATGGTTGTGACAGTGTGCCCTTGTTCAAACCACAGCATGGCAGTTGCTTAGATGTAGCTGGACAGTCTTTGTGCACAAATTTAAGCTTTGAAGAAAGAACTCTGCCCTTCTGGGACAAATGGGAGCTTTGCCATTGCCTTCAGCAGTGCAAGAGCAAGTCTGTCCTGGTTGCAGAGTGATGCAGCCCTCAGTGTGCACCTTGGTAATTAAGATGACCCTTCATCCCTTGAGCTACGGTGGCAGCTGGGCTATGGGGATGTATCAATGGGCAAGAGACTTCTGGGCTATTGGAGCCAGACCTGGACCTGAGTGGCTTTCCAGGCATCACAGAGTGGCTTTGCAGATTGATTTCAAATCTGAAGGACATTGTGGAAAGTGGCACGAACATACACTTGTACAGTTTTCCAATATGTGTGCTGGCACTGCAGCCAGCCCACGACGGTGGCACAGCCCTGCTGAGCACAGTGGGGTGGGTGGAAATTGCCACCAAGACCCTGCCTGTGCTATGACAGGACTGACCACCTTTTAGGTGACAAAGGGTTCAGTGAGAAGGCTGGCAGCAGTGAAAGTGAAGGACGGTATAATTGCCTTTACTGTAGTGCTCGGGGCGGGCGTGAGCAGGGCCAAGCCCAAAGTGGAAGAGCCATTGCTCCGTGGGGATGTCCAAGAGGAGCTGTGACACCTGGATGTGTTCGGGTGGCAGGGATGTGGAGATGTGTCCACCTTGTTCTTGGGCTGCAGATCCAGGGTGGAGGCAGTGCCCTGATGGCCCTGTCTGCACCAGGTGAGGAAGGAGCAACTGGGGGTGCTTGTGGGGGCTGAAGGAGAAGCTGTGATTGAGCCACACTGAAATTGAGGCAAAAGATGGCCAAAAATAGAGAGTACAAGAAAATTAATTGACAATCGTATAGATGGAAGAAAAAGTACAAGAGGGTCTAACAAGATCCCAACTATGTCAGAATCAAAAGGGATTATATTGGTGTGAGTAAATCCCTCATTGGAACTGGTATCCATATGTGGAAGAAAGCAGTACTGCTTTTCTCCTTCCACACACTATTTCTGGTGTTCTCTAAAGTCATGCCCAAGACTCGCTGGTATTTCATGAAGAAAATGCTGTCTTTTGGGAAAGCAGTGCCAGAGTCCAGAAAAATAGATACTTTAATAGTCATGTGATTGAATAAATGTTATTCTTTCCCTTGTTTTTTTAAGAAAAAGAATTTGGTGAGAAAGCTTTATCACTTTAAAGACTGACATCTTCCATCATTTAAGCCCTACTACTTAGATATGGAGAGGGGAAAGGGGAAAGTTGCACATCCCTGAAGAAAACAAGCAAAGCATACCAGAGCCTCCCAAGTGCTGCGATGCAGCTGGTGGAGAGCCCACAAAGGCACTCGAACTTTGGAGCCAGGGCTCCTGTGCCTTGGTCCACCTGTGCTACGAGGAGATGATGCTATGTCTCCTTGCGGAGAGGGGCAGGTGGGTCCCTGTTCTAGTGAAGGTCAACTCAGTGAGTTGGGATTCAGCTGCTGGATCCTGGCAGTGGAGGTGCAGAGCTGAGAAGTCCAGTCCGGGGTGTGCAGAGTCACGTCCACGGCTGACCTGCCCTTCTTGAAGTGTCAGAAGGCGTAAATGGCAAGATCAACCAACCCTGTCCCTTGGTGATAAGAAGTAGCCTGAAGCTCTGCTGTTATTGTTGATTTGGAGCCCTTTCTTGGAAAAAGCCAAAATTATTCATGCTCAGGACACAGTGGTTACAAGCAGAAGGGCAACATTTTCCAACAGTTTTTTTCCAGACAAATATAAATACACAAGTGAATATTTTGTGTGCTCGTGTCTGTTTTGCCATGTTCTTGGTTGCAAATGTCCTTCCCCCACCTAGGCAGAGCAATCAAAAATCCCATTTTGACATCTTCAGCTCAATTTTTTTCTGATGATATTGTGTGAACGCTTTGAGGACTGATGCATGGAGAAAAGGATTACTTTGTTTGCACGTCTGTGAGCAGGGCAGAATATAATGGGCTTAAATGTGCTAGGGAAGAGTTGGGTGTGAGGAGGACCGTGTCTGGTGGTGAGGATGGAGGGTGGTGACAATCCTCCCTGTTATGGGCTTAGCTTGTGTGGCTGAATGGCGATGGAGATGTACGGCACACTGTACAGCTGAATAGGAGCCTTCTTGTGGTGGTAAGTGAGGTGAAATGCAGGTATATAACATGCATCTGAAATTGCACTTCTGAGGCTTTCTCACTGTACACTGAAGTTATTTTTCTTTGACAACAGACGCAGCTCCTGTTTCGGACAAGGGAGCGACATCTGCTCCACCTGCAAAGGATGAGGGTGGCTGCTGAGCTACATCGACCTGCAAGTACAAAGGCAGGGCTAACAACAAATGTTAAATCTCAGGTGGGTCTTACGAGGGCAGAAAATCCTTCCTTTTCATGGTAAATATGCTGTCAAATACCCCAGCAAGCAGAGGAGGAGCAGAGATGTTGGTGTCCCTTAAGGGACTGGGTAAGGTTTTTAAAAGTGCAATCATAGAGCTGGGCTGCTCAGGCACGTGATGACATTCACGTTTCCAAGGCTTGCTGTAGCTTGTGGGCAGCTTGAGGAGAGCTCTGGGCCGGGGACAGGGCTGTGTCGCTGCTGAGGGCAAATCTCCTTCTGAAAACTCCCCATGGTTTATTTTAGAAATAGATATTTGTTACTCACCCTGCCATTAGAGAGGGTCTCAAACAACCCCTGCAGCTCTGGGCAGCTTCAGGTTTCTGGTTTGGCAATCCACATTACACATTTTGCAGTTTGGCTCAAATTTCCAGTTCATAAAGTAGCTGGAGCTGAGGCAAAGCTCCTAGATTGCTCTGCACTGCTCTGGATTAAAGTCTCAGCCATCCTTCTTTTATTGTTATTGCTTTTGAGGCTGTATTTTTTTTATCATTTGATAGTCTTTGTAAAATGGCTGTAAAATGAAAATAATAACAGTAAGGCTTTGAGCCTCACACCTGCTGGAAGCAGAGCTCCAATCTGCTGCACTAGGTCCTGGTTTGCTCTCCAGCACTGCCTGCCTCCAGGTTGCCATTAGGAAGCAGAAACTTATGATGGCGAAGTGTCTACCCTGGGAAATCCAGGAGAGGAGGAGGAGAAAGGTGCTGACCTGGGCTCCTGGGGTCGGCGGTGTGCTCACAGCAGGAGAACGATGAAGGAAATCCTCAGTTGGACCCCCCTGGGTTTCCTTTCCAAACCTAGGCGGCCACAAGTATGGCTTTGTTCCTTTAGGAAGAATAATATTTTGGAATATGCAGAAGACCAAAGAGCTGGCTTTACTGACAAGCTCTTCAAGGTGGTTGTTGGATGGAGATGCTTTGAGATGAGCAGTGCCCGGTAGTAAGACTGTGCTTATTAGCACTTAAAATAGCATAGCTACAGGTCTGGAGATGGAACAAGTTGTGTAGCCTGAGGTGAAGTTTAAAAAGAATTTGAACTGTCAAAAGCAGAAAAGGGCATTTGAAAACATAACACTGCTTTCCCAGTTACTTGTGTAACCTAATCAGCTAACCCATGTGTCATCTACAGTCCAATTCTCCTTTTATAGTAAAAACAAATATTGGAGGGACTCGGGGCCAAATGCTGCTTTTTTTGTCAATCTACGTTGTTGGCATGGTTTCCAGAGATGCTGAGCTATCAAATCTTGCCCAGAGGCGGGAGAAGTGATGATGGTTTGCACCTTTCAGAGCTGGGCTGCAGCACCTCTGTCTTCCAGGGAAGACCTGGGGCATCCTCAGTACAGTTGATCCCCAGCCCTCCTTTTCTGACAGCCATGCTCAAATCTTCTCCTGGCACGAGCAGGTGATACCCTTGAGCATCTGAGACATCTTCATTTTCTACAGGTTTATCCAGTGATGAATTTCCCAAACCCTGTCACAAGTCGAGCTTCCCTGAATGCCGTTGCGCAGCACGGGTCTCGGCTCGCACCCAGCTCTGGTGTGCTGGGGCAGGCGAGCGCGGCGCAGCGCTGGGGGGGCACAGCCCCTAGCACGGGGGAAGAGACCCTGCCTGCCTGGTGCCCGCATCACCTTCCTCGTCCTTCCCTGCTGGAGTGCTTCAAACAGCCGCTCAGGCAGCAGAGAGAAGGGCTTTGAGCAAGAGCCGCATTGTGACCATTGATGTGAAAGGGGAGATTGCTACTTGTCAAGAGCAAACAGACCTTAAGCCTTTACTGGCTTTCTTTGCTTTGCAGATTAATGAGCTAAAAGAGAGAATGAGTGAGCAGGGTGAGATGGCTCTGGCCAGGCAGCTCCTGGGTTGCGGTCGCAGCTCCCGGGCTGGCTGCTGTTTGTGCTGGTGCAGCCCAGCTGCTCCACGCCTGTGCGGGCACACGGAGGGGACGCCAGGCACGCGGCTGAGCTGGTGCTCCTGGCTGGGAAGCGGGATGTCAACCACGGCCAAACACCACGAGCTTCGGGCTGGGTATGGCAGCCTGTGGGGAGGGCACTGCCCTGCACACACCTCCCTCATTTCCCAGGGAAACGGCATATCTCTCAGTCAAGGTTTGTGCACAAAACAAGGAAAAATACTTTCCTCAGAGGGGTGGGGAGGACACATAAAGCCCTGTACACATTGCTTTAGAGGTCTGCTGCAGGTGCCCCTGGGTCTGTCGCTCGAGCTGAATTTGTTAGTCTTGTGGTCTCAGAGACAAATGGCCAAGTAAATTCCTCCTACAAAGGAGAAGTACCTGAGGAAAGGGAAACTGTCGTGTGCATGGAGATGAAAATACAGCATATGACAAAGTTCCCCTGATGTGTGGCTGCTGCATCCTGTGACTGAGGATCCCTCCTCAGAGCACCACGGGGGCTGCTCTCCACCACCACCCCAGCAGCAGGGTGCTCTGGGCCGAGCCGTGGGTCAGGCTCGCTGCCCTGGGTGAGTCGAGGTGCGGTGCAGCCTGGAGAGAACACGGGACCCGGCAGGTGCTTCGCCCTGATGCTAGATCTCAGAGCTGGGGCTTCAGCACAGGTCACGAATGACTGCCTGCCTCTGGGGGATTTGCTGGGTCTCTGTCCCACCTTCGTCACTAGTGAAAAAACAGATTTGACCCTGAAGTAAGGTGTTTAACTTTTTTCCACAACCGCTGCTGTGACAGAATACTCTTCTGTATGGGAGTGAGCCTTAGCTTCATTTCTTCAGCATTTATGAGCGAAGGAAGATGGGGAGACAGGTCCTAAAACTGTCTTCCCATAGCAATACGCCTGCAAAAAATATGTGACTCCATGAGCCAAAATGGTCCTGGCCTTGTCCCAGGACCCAGCTGGCTCCAGTAGGGTCGGATCAGTGGAAACAAAAGCTCTGGGTTTAAGATAGTCACAGTGGATCAAAAGCAGCTCCACTGAGGCTGTGGCTGCACTCCAGTAAAGATGACTACATATTTCCTTTTGTAGCGTCGTACCCCATGAGTCTCGATAATTAAATGGCACCATGCATTAGTCCTTGCCTTGATCTTTCAAAATAGATTATAGACAGGTTTCTTGCTACTGCTCTGCAAATGGTACACGGACAGCTGTGCGGCTGCGGTGTCTGACTTGCTGACAGTCATCAGTAACCTCGGCTCTTGGCTTAGATGAAGGTATTGTTCAAACCTGTTTTAAAAAAAGAAAAAACTTTATTATAAAGCTAAAGAAATAGGTGGGAGAGGATGAAGTAAGCTTAGAGTCCTGGCTGTGAAACCCACTGCATCTGGTGGGACGCATCCATTGATTTCAGTGATCCTTAAGCCCAGCTTTCCAATGTGACTGTACTTGGTTGCTGTTGCAGACCGTCCAGCGCTTGGAGCGTATTTCACCTTCCTTGTGACTGCTACATGGACACGGCTACAGCGCTTCTTTCTTTAAAAATGTCATTAATGAACTACAACATATTACAAATGAACTGATGCTGACTGCAGTGTTATATCCCTCCTAAAAACTAATGATTGGGCATTTTCTATTTGTTTAGAAAAGAGAAAATAGAGGGAGGGGGAAAAAAACAGATGTAAGCACTCCTGACTTTATTTTGGACCGTTTAAATGCAGTGGTGGTGGGGGCAGGAGCTCTAGAAAATCTCTTTGAGCACGTGCAGAGTAAGGACTGAGAGTTTAAACTTTCTCCTGTGTAGAACTCTTATGAAATAGTCTTTATTTTTAAAAAGCTTTTGTATAGACTCTTTAAAGTAGGTGAAAGGAATATTTCATAAAGGTGACTGAAGAATGGATGTGCTCCTAGGAGTTTTGAATAAAAAAATAAGTGTTGGTGATAGATATGCCAGCCTTAAATATTTTATCAAACTGGAATTTTTTAACTAGAATTGTGTTTTGGATCAATAAATTATGGGAGACTGTAAGAGCTGGACATGGGGGATTTTGATGCTATCAAACTTTGATTTGGAAATTATTTTCCACTTGAAAGGACAGAGTTTTGTACTTTACATAACAAGTAACACAGAGTGAAAAGCCTACATATTTGATCGACATTTTTATCTGGAATCTAGCGGTTGTTTTGGTTCAGAAAGAAGCCGAACTTGCGCATCTTGGATCACATGCCTAGTTTTTCAAAATAGGCGTGAGGGCCCAAGGTCCCGGCTGACCCCGGAGGTCGGTAGGGCTTCGCATCCTCTGTCTGTCTGTCTGTCACGCCGCTGTCCCTGCATCCCTGGGCGAGGCCGTGAGGCTACCTAAGCCTCTGCGGCCAATAGCCGGGGGAGGCAGCTCAGATGCACGTCCGGGCAAGCACCGCGGAACTTTCAAAACAAGGAGCGTTTCAGTACCAGCCTTTGATCTATGCTCTTAGTTACTTTTCCCATGATTATTTCATGGCATCGAGATTACACTGCAGGGAAACAAATTGCTCCGGAGAGCTACGAGGGGGGAAAAGAATACAAAGCCGAGCGCATTCCGCTCGTCGTAACGAGCGCAGCGGCGGAGGGGCCCCGCCGCGGGAGCGGGCCGTTCCCGGGCCGGCAGCGCCACCTAGCGGGGGAGCCGCCGCCCCGCAGCAGCCGCCGCCCGGCGCCCGCTTGCCGCGGGACGAGGTGATCCGGTGGATCCGGTGGATCCGGTGGATCTGCCTCCTGAAGGAAACAGCCAGGCTTTGCCGGGGCTTCCTCACGCCTGGCACGGACAGGTTTTCCTGCCGGCTTCTGCCTGCTCGGGCAGTGGGGAGCAGCCGGCTAGACGCCTTGGGCGCGCTAGAAGGGGATGGAGGGAGAAGAGAGGCTGACAGCGGCACCGGGGGAATGTGCTGCCGGTGCCCGCGTCAGAAATAGGGCTGGATATGGGGGTGCGCAGGCAGTAAAAGAGAAGCAAGCGATTCTCTGAACTGCAATAATTTCAGTCTTTAAATTATACCTCGTGCAGGTGTGTTTGCACGCCGGCACAGTGGACACGAGCGCAAGAGTCTGACCTGCTCTGTTGACGCAGAGGAGAGTTTACACCTGACTTTGGTGAGGATGGTCCTTTTAGAGGCCCCAATACCCAGGAGACACCCGGTTCGCAGAGTGGCAAATGTGCCTTTTGGTTCCCTCGCCCTCCACAAGCAGGGTGTAAGTCGGTACATAGTACATACTTACAAGTACGTTTTATGGACCCAAAACCGCAGCAGCACAGCAGAGCCCCGTCGGAGCCTGGAGGCACTCGCTAATGCAACTTCCTCCGCTGGTGTGGCGTTTCCAGCCCCAAGCACCGACACGAGACGTTCATTTCTCAAGCCAATGACAGCTGTGTCCTTGAACAGCGATGGAGAAGGAAGAGTCGATCAGGTGAGACTTTAAGAGGTAAGAGTTTATCTTTTGGGAAAAGTGTGCAGCTGAAAGTACCAGGGAGAGAACGATGTGGCTTCAACCTGGAGGGCAGGCAGGGAAGGAGGCTGTGTTAGAGGGCAACCAGGAGGTTTATTTCAACAAAGAACTTGGGGAACATTTGCTAATATTTCATATTGGGGCTAAAAATGGAGAAAATACCGTTCCTTTCCTTTTTGAAAAGCCGGCTGGAGTGGATGTTAACTGGGAACATTAATAACGTTGCTCTTCTTCATGTGGTATTTAAAGATGCTTTCATTCCCTGTTGTGTGCTTATGAGTCACTTATGAGGTGTTTTCACCAAGAATTCCCATTTCCCTGGATTTTATTGCTTGGGACAATAAAATCCTTTTTGGATTAAATATGACAGATTTATTTTCTTTGAGGTGTGAGAAAAAAGCATCTCTGTAAAGCGATGGCCGTAACTTTAAATATGGTTGTTGAAGGTGGTGTCTGTAAAACACCCGCTTTTGGGGAAGGTTATGCTTTCACTTGGATGAAGGCATTGCCCCAATTTTCCCTTGTGAACCCACAAAACAATGAGTTTTCGAAGAAGGGATTGTGATTGTGTCTGTTATATGGCACCCAATTTCATCGAACAAAAATTGTAAAACATCGTTCATATAAAGGCTGCACCTAATAACAGTGTTCCTACAGTGCTGCCCACCCTTCTTAGGGAAGAGTGTTGCATTTCTCCTTGAGGGATGCTTAAACACAATATGAACATGTGTCTGCATACTGGATAAAATCATTCATCTTAAACTTTAAACACTTCAAATACTTAATAAAATAGTTTTGAATTTTCTCTGTAGGCACAATTAGTACATTTGCAGTGGTAGAGTTGATTTATTGTTTATTTAATGCCCCATTGTATTAGTTCTAAAAGCATTTCAGACTTTCTGAGACTTAGGCGGATAGTTTGTGAAATGATGTAAATCAGTGGATCTCAGTTGACGCTTGTATTGACACGATCCTAATCCAGATTAATGCTTCTTGTCACTTAAACAGTCTCTTTGATCTGTTTTGCAAAAGTCTTTTCCTAGTTCATCAGAATGAAATGTTAATCAAAACTTCATCCCCAGTTATCTCTTGGTCTTTGCACGCTTTTTCCTTGCTTGGGCAGAAATCCTTCCGCAATGCTGTTAGCCCGGCTGGGAGCACGAAGCACCCAAAATGCTGGAGAATTCCTGCACGATATTTTTAGCAATCTGAGTAAACATTTTACCACTCACATTGTCAATTCAGCAGCAGCAGATCATCTCGTCATGCTGATTCCCGGGCAGCTGCCCTGACTTTGCTGTGGGAGAGGAGAATCTGGTTCTTGTCCCCCAGCGTGGGGGTCCCGCCTGCTTCCCAGCCTCGCTCTCTTCTCTGCTGGCGATCTGGCACCCAGCACGTGCAGAGGAGGAGGTTTTATGTAGTCACTGGTTTTGCATGTCCCCCCCAGTAATACCTGATCATGTCACTGTAACTCAGGTAGGCTTAATGAATTAGTAGAAAACAGAATAATAAGGACGTTTTCCCAAATTAAAAAGAATGGGCAGCCGGGGACAGAGCTGAGCATTCGTGGATTTGCTCCCAATAACGGCTGAACCTTTCTGCAGTTCAGGATGGCAGCCGGCATACTGGGTGCCTGAAAATACTGTGTGGAAAGAGTTTGTAAGCAGGAAAAAGAGGTGGATTACACATCTACGCAGAGAACAGAGAATTTGAGAATGATTTTGTAAGGCTTCATCACTAAGAGGCAAATTTGAAAGGAACCAAACCTCATTAGTTCCACTGCTCATGGAGATGCATTTGCTTTCCTTTGTTTCCCCTCCCTCACAGAACAGATTGCTTTCTCCCAATTTCCTTTGCTGAGATTCATTGTCCCCTCGCTGGTGCTGCCGCTCTGAGGGAGAGAAGAGAGATGGATCTAAAGCGTTCCCGCCCAGCCTGCCTGCCTCCAGTACGGATTTGATTTGTGATGGTTTATGTATGCATGTTTCCGAGCAGGAGCGAGGATCTGGTGAACTGTGGGAGCCCAGACCTCCCTCCTCCTCCTCCTCCTCCCCCCGACAAGCCAGGTATGGCCAGCACCAGCAGCTCCGCAGGTGACGGGACTGATGCCGAAGCCTCATCCCGCAGAGCAGCCGCCCCGGCCAGTCCTGCTGCGCCTGTCGTCGGCTCGAGCTATGGATGGGGTATAGAGTGCTGGTCTGCCGGTGAGGGCTATAGCGTTGCCAGTCTGCTGGTAAGGGCTATAAGGTGCTGTTTGGCTGGTGCTGCTGCCTGCCACGCTGTACTGGAAGGTGACGTTGTGGAATTCTGGTTTTGCAACAGGAGCAAACCTCAGAGCATCCTCTCTTCCGTGGTCTGGTTGCCCGAGGGCTGGGTGCCGGGGCTTGCCAGGAAGGGGGGACTGCGCGCAGCCGCCCGTGCCCCCGCGGTCCCGGCAGCAGCCGTACCCTGGCACGGGCTGGCAGTGCTGCCTGGCCTGAGCTGCAGCAGCTCGTCAGGGCTCAGGGAGGCCAAGGGCTGGGCCAGTGTCGAGGCAGGAAGGGACAGAGGGTGCAACACTGGGAAGTGGGAAAAGTCTGACAACGTGATCTGCAGCGCAGTGAAACGTTGAGAGTTTGCTGGGTGGGTGCTGCAGACATCGTGTGAACTGCAAGTTTCTTCTAAAAGCAAGAGTTTTTAGAGCTGGCGTTTCCCACCAGCGTGGGCACATGCTGCTGGCACTGGCCTCTGCCCTGTCACGCTGGAGCAAAGGGTGCCGTGGCACAGAGTGAGCCAGGAGGCAAAGCAGGTCATGAGATATAGCAGTGACTTTATTCCAGATGATTAGCAGGAGTGGTCTGATTCACAGCAGACTGTTTTCCGAGTGAGTTTGAAATCAGTGAGGAGATTGCTCACCACCAAAATAACTTAGTTTGGCAACTGATTTTGATAAAAGAGTGCTGAGCTGGACAAATCTGCCTGAACAAATTCCCCTGGAAGATCATTTTCAGATCTATTTCTTCTTCTCATCTATACAATATTTCAAAGCAGTGGTTGAGATGAAAAAGCTGGGAAGGCAGGCAGCCTGGGACTTGCCTTTGCTCTCTGCTGCGGCTGTGTGCTGCTTTCCAGCTGCCCGCCTTCCCCTTCGTTTGATCCTGCCGCCAGCCTGCAACGCTGCAGCCCCTCCGTGCAGAAGCACTGGAAAAGACCTCATCATCCGCGTGTTAAATGCCCCGTCAGGTACCACACACGCTACTCGCAGTGTTCCTGGGCATCCCTCTTCCTTGCAAACCAGCGGCAATTTGTAACTGCGCTTTGGGAGCGTTTCCAGACGTCACCCCTGCTGAACCCCTCTTTCACGCAGGCGTCGCTGCGGCTCCCCAGCCCCATCCCGGCGTGGAGCCCTCCGCACCCCAGAGCCGGTGGAGGCAGGGCCGGGCGCAGACGGCAGCCGTGCAGGTGCCTGCCGTGGGTGCAGCATTGCACGGGGACGAGACAGCTTGTGAGGGCAACGGGGAGCGAGAGTGAAAGGCGGGGGGAAGGTGAGGGAAGAGTAAAGGATGCAAATCACCCTCTCTAGAAGAGGGAACTTGGCTTATTGTCATGACATTAAACAGTAGCACTGCAAGTCAGTAAATGCCAACAGCAATCTTGCCTTCCTGTTTCCTTCCAGGACGTGCACGCTTTCCTGCCCTGTCCCCTCCAAAAACGGCAGAGCTTCAAGCAGAAGAGAGGTAAAACGTCTTTTTCATCTGTTGTTGGAATATGTCCAAAGATGTGACAAGGTGTTTTCTCCCTCCTGTGGAAAGTGAAATGACGGCCGTGGAGCCGTGGCGGTTCCAGCGCCGGCACCGTGGCAGTGCCCCTGCGCGACTTCCTCTGACATTGCCCACTGTCTCATTAAACCCAAACGGTGAGGTTAGCCCCGCGTATGCAAAGGGATGTAATGGGTGATGACAAGCAAATGGATGCTCAAGTGCGCTGAATTTTGGTTGCTTAGTGACAGACCTTTAAATCAGCTCTTTGCTGAGACTGGGGGCTTTGCTCTTAGGGAAAATCACAATGATTTAGCCTATTAAAAAAAAAATCTTCACATGGACAACCTTAAATGAAGCATGGAAATTGCTAATGAATTTTGACTGGTCTTTTAATATTTTTTTTCCCTTGTGATTAAAAAACTTTCAGGAGATCACATCAACTATGCATTTTCAAACTACCTAGTTTTATTCCCCCCCCCCCCTCCCCCAGCATCTTCTATATTTCTGTGGATGAAGCCAAAGATGCCTTCATAAAGTCTGCAGCTTGCACATGCTGCTATAGGACTGTCCCACCAAAATACTTGGTGGTCCGGAGCCTGACTGCGTTGAACACATATTGAGTATGCACAACTGTGCGACAGATTTATACCTCAGCCCACTGCACTAAGAAATTAGTTCAGATATGTTTTTGAGATGTGTAATATACAATGAAAAATTCTTGAACTTTCAGCTTGTGTTATGTTTCCAGTGTAAAAAAAAAAAGTTATTGCACATCACTTTCTTCAGTAAGTGTAAGGACTCTACAGAGGTCAGCACCAGAGCACAGGCCGTGGTTAGTGGCACGGGACTGGCGTTTATCACGGGACAGAACACACATGCCAGGAGCCCACGGGGCCAGGGACACAGGACACTCGCTGCCACCCCGCTGTGGGACAGGGACAGCTGTGCGCTGGCCTGCACGGAGGCAACCTCTCAGCAAAGCAAGAGCCAGTTCTGATTTTTGTTCTTTCCCAGCTGCCACTCTTGCAGCAGGAGGGTGGTGGTTGCAACACCAGAACTGGTTCCAGTCCTGTGAAGCTTGGTGCATGCTGGTGTCGGTGGGGAGCAGGGCTCAGCCTGCAGCTCTGTCCCCTTCCAGCAGGCTCTCTGTGACCATTAATTCTCATTTGATTTTGCCAGTACCAGCTGCAAATGTTCACCGAAAGCAGGAGCACCCTTCCAGCCAGTGAGCCCTACAGGGGTAAGTGGATCGGCATCCTCAGGCAGCAGGCAGCTGACTTCCCTCGGGCCATGCAGGATGGGCAAAACTGCCCCTCTCCCCCAACTTTGGGCCACTCAGCAAGGCTTTCTCCAAAGAAAAAGTCAAAGATGTCATGCATGGGGATTGCACGAGCCAGCGAGCTCTCCCGTCCCTGCACCCAGCCCACGCCCGGGCTGCAAGGGGTGATGGGCGTTTCCTTCTGCCGGGTCTGCTGAATTTGCTGATGTCCAGTCCCCTGCATGTGTCCAGTCTCTGCAACTGGTGGTACCTGGGCGACCGGGCTCTGCGTCTTAGGAAAGAGCTACAGCCAAAATACAGGCAAGGGGAGCACCAGGCAGCTGGCACAGTCGGGCTCTCCTTTTGCAGGTGATGGAGGTGGCAGTGGCTGTCCCCATTGCCAGCAGAGGCAGCCCTGGGTGCCAAGGGGCATCCAGGCAGGTTCCCCATGTCCCTACCACCCTGTATCTCTTCTTGCCTTGTTCCCCCACCCCAGGCACGTTTGTGGACTCTCCAGAGACGGCAGTGCCCCCGGGGCCCTGGGATGTGGCTGTGGACTCCCCTCCTCTGTTTGCTGCCTGCGAGATGCATCTGCCAGTGCCTCACACCTACAGGGTCCGGGCGAGCTCCCCATGGCGGCTCTTTTGCAATGTTTGTCATGGCACAGGGTGCTCTGCCGCGCGTGCCGGCAGTGCCGCAGGGCTGCGGTGGGTGAAGACACTGGTGTGGCGTCCCTGATCTGCATGGAAAACTGCCCTGCGAGGGGCAGCACCTGGGGTTTGGGCTATGCCCAGTCCAGCAGTGAGGAGCTCCAAGCCTTCATGGCCTGACCCTGCACCGGCTGCAGCCCATGGCCCCGCTGACCCCCCTGTGGGACCAGAGTCTGGCAGCATTCTGGCATTCCAGCTGCAAATGCCAAAACGCGCATTCATTTGAAACCCACTGGACTATTATGTTCAGTTCTGTATTTTTGGATAAGTATCTGCTACATGTACCTATTTTGACAGAGTTATTTTTACTCATTAGAGCAACCATTTTTTGGTGTACTGGTGTATTTATTTCTTCTTCCCTTCATGACTTAATGATAAGAAAAGATAACTCTGGTTCTGGCAGGGAGCATTGTTTTTCTGCTTGAACTAATGATAGTATTTTAATAGCTTCAGATAAAGGATTAGCACTTGATTTTGGCAAAGGACTGCTTTTACTGCTTGAAATAGTCTGGAGTGTGCATTTTGAATGGGCAAGTTGCCATTAAAAATTATTTGTACCCACCCAAAAGAACAAAGCCCAACTATTTTTACTCCTGGGATAAAACAAACAAAATCAGGCAGAAAAACCTATCCTAACTGGGGTTTGGGTGAGCACAGCTAGTCTGGAGGGAATTCCTGGCCAGCTTCTCCTGCTCCCATTCAGTGCTGGTTTACCGTGGGCCAGAGCATCCTTGGGCAGATGTTCCAACAGATGCCTGTACAGAAGAGACTGTTCCAGCCAGGTACAGTCCTGCTCCTCCCAGTGCCTGTGCCGGATCTGAGCACGCGTGGGGTGAGTGGGTTACACGGCAGCCCTTAGCCCTCTCTACCGGGAGGGCTGAGCCTCCTGCTCTTCTTGATCCAAGGCGATCTGCAGAGCGAGGTTACAATGAGCTGGGTTTAAAGGTGTTCACCATCGAGCAGTGGCAAGGGGCATCCTGCGCGTCTCCCGGCGAGCACACGGTGCTCCATGCCTGGCGAGTGACTGCCCTGCTCCTTCTGCTTGGCTCCAGGACTGTCCCGGCCACTCCGGAGCCGGTCGTGCCCCATGTGGTACGTGCGGAGGACCTGGCATGGTATGCTGGCTGGGATCCTTGCGGGATTGCTCCAGATATCGTCTCCACTGTGAGAGAGGACAAAACGTGTATTTTAAAAATACTTTGAAAAGTGTATGACACCAGCTAACCTCCCTTGTTATCCCCTTTCTTTTTTTGAGCTGTGAGATGAGCAGAGAACTTCGTTGTGTGAAGACACCAAGGCAGGATCTCTCCGCCAGGTCTCTTGGACATTGCCTTTGCAATTGTTCTCCCAGGCAGAGGGCTATACAAAACTGCCAGTTTAACATGGGATGATGAAACAAGGTTCCTCTGCTTTCTGAGAGGTTTCTCAGAATGAAGAGGAAAGTGTGAGGGAAGAGACATAAATCATTGTACACCAGTGTAAGAACTGAAGATTATGGGGCTGATTCAAAACCTATAAATCTCTGGAAAATTTTGTCAGCTGGAGTTAAATCGGGCCCCATGTTCTTTGAGAAAAACAAGATCCAATTTATACTGAATTGGGTCAAAACTACTAACACCCTAAATTGAAAACCTGGTCATGGAGTAAAACCATTCCACATGGCTACTCAAGGAAACAAAGAGCATTAGGAAACATCAAATAAAGGCACCTCAATAAAGTTAGAAATGCATTTAGGCTTTCCAGGGGGTTTTGGACAGAGACTGATTGCTGTGCGGGTGTCCCTTCGTACAAGTTTCACCGAGATGGAAAGATAAAGCAGCAACGTCAATAGCGAGGTTTTCGTGCTGATGGCTGGAGTAGAGAGTGTCAGGACGTGCCTGAAGGTCCGTCATGTGAGTGTGATGCTGAGGTGTTGATAAGGACTCATATGAACCAGTTTCCCACTGAAAGTGCTTCTCTTATATCTGTAAATATTATTTTAGTTAACTGTCCATCTGTAGTCAGCTCAGGTTTTAGTTTTCCAGCACAAATAAGCATCCAGAAAGGTCTTCTTTGTTTTTTAGTGCTGGGTTTAGATGAGAAGCTGTTTTTCAGCTCTTTGGAGTGGTAGGTGTCTGTGCGAGCAAAGAGGTGATGTCTGGTGGTCAGGGATGGCTCGTCTCTGGGGCAAACAGGCAGGGCAGATGGTCACAGCACCTCGTCCTGGCTGGGGCACGGTTCCCTGCCGGGCTTCTTCCTGGGAGAGCTGCCTGAATAATCAATCCATGGGATCAGTAACGCCGAAATGCTCATTGGGCTAGCTGGTTTTGAGCAAAATGTGCCTGAACAGGCGCTATGATATAAGGGTGATCAGTCACCCTCGTGACAGGATGGGCTTGGTCTTGTTCCTCCTGGAGAGCTGTCCGAGCTTGCCCAAATACAGCCTCTGGGCAGCACGTGCAGGTGCGATCTGGTTCTCTGGGTCAAATTATACATGAGAAATTGCCCTTGCTGGTGACGAGGGCTAGCAGGGTGCTGAGCAGGTCCCAGGAGCCCTGCAGAGCACCAGCTCACGGAGGAGAAGCTCTTACACTGCTGGATCCCAGTGTCTGAGCAGCAAACCAGGCAGCTGAGCAGGCAGATGGGCCAAGCAGCGTGCGTGGCTGCGGCACGAGCAAATAGGGGACGGCAGGGAGCCCCCGGCAGAGGGAAGCTGGCTGCAGAGGATGCCGGGTTAAAAATGGCCTCTTCTGGCTAATGGAGTTTATGACCGTCCTGCAGAGCAATGTCAATGGCATTGGGAGGTATGTTGCCGAGGGCAAGCTGCACGCAGCTCTCCACTTTCAGCAATTAAGTGCTCGACTGGATATAGGAGGCTTATTGTGAAGGTGAAATTGAGGCATGAAATTCATGTAGGGGCAGAGGGCTGGCAGGGGAAGCTCCTGAACCTCTAAATGTAAGTCCTGAAGCAGATGCGTGTGTGCTCCCTGCCTGGGGATAAATAACAGTCCCTGCTGGCTTCTGCTTATCTGTGTGTGGCCACGCACGCAGCTACCGCTCTCTGGGCCTCTCTAAACAGGTGGTATTCAGAAAATCGATCTCAGCAATTATAAATGAGAGAAATTTTAATAAATATTTTTTATTCTTTGTTTTCTTTCCGTGTATAGAGCACCTGTATTTTCTGTGGAGGAAGTGGCAGATAGACTAACGATAATGACATTTATAGCGATTGCCCACATTGTAAAGGTACAGGATGGATGAGGTAAGAAAAACTCAAATACCAGTCCAAGTGGCAGCTTGGTTACTAGGATCTCGTTATTTCTGTGACAGTGGAGGTGAACAAATAGATGCTGTCTGCAAACCCAGCTAAATGAAGAGTACACAGCAGCACGCAGTGGGTCAAAAGGCCTTTTTCTAACAGAAAATTATAGCACACGTGCAGAGCTTGCAATGTGCTTCACAGCTACGGATAAAGCCCCAGGACGTGGTGGCTTGGTAACGTGCAGGATCCTTCGTGAGAGCTGGCTTTACACCCCCCTGTGTAGTATTAACGGGTTCTGCCATTTTAATGCCTGGTTTCCCTAATCAAAAGAAATCTGTAAATCTGTTCTTTCCTCTGCAGGGACATTCAGTAGGCAAGATGTAGGGACTTTTTTCCCCCTTTAGAGTTATTAACTGAGCGTGTAGCTGCCAGCTCTCTGGTGTGCTCAGCTCTCCTCCCACCCATCGCCCCGTGGTACCGGTGAGCTGCAGTGGGATGCAGGGCTGCAGGCTGGGCACGCTTTCCCTGCCACGCTCCTGTGCCACAAGGCCACTCACACCAAGCACCTGAATTCATGTGGTTTGCCTTGCACAGATGCTTCTCCTGCCGTGGGGAGGGCCGGGTGCCCTGTGCCCGGCGCGGCATGAAGGGACTCTTGCTCTGCCACTCGGAGCTGACAATAACCCGGTAAGCGGGAGCCAAATGAAGCCGAGCTGGGCGGTCGGTTGTGCTGTCACGTGGGGACTGGAGCCTGTCAGTGTGGTGGCATTACTGGGACAGGCTCAGTGTCACACCTTCAGCTAGAGCAGGCAGGGCCTGCGCTGGCTCCTGGGGTGCGGTGCTGGCTCCTGGGGTGCGGTGCTGCCTCGCACCAGGTGATGCCACGCTCTGGGGACCAAGCGGGCTACTCGTGCTGCTGCTGGTAGTGTTGATGTTCAAGGAAAAGGTGAAGCTTTTATAATTCAGAGGAAAAGAAAGTGCATTGTAAGCCAGGCTGCCCGGCTAGGAGCTGGACATAGCTACGCTTAGCTATGCAGCGTGAAATGACAGTGTTTACAGTACATGCCTTCAAAACATTCAGAGAGGAGGAAGGTGCAAAGCTGGTAGAATTAGACAGAGAAAAAGCACTCAGGTCCTGAGCACTCATGTTTAATAAAAATAACCCAGGATGCTAAACCAGGTCACTTCAGTGCCGTCCTCAGAAGGCATGTCTGTACGTGCTGATGGGCATTCAGGTGCTGCTTGGCTGTGCTTCACCGCTCAAATCTCACGGCTGCTTTTCCTTCCTCGGTGCCAGTCGTGAGCACGCAGAGGGAGGGCTGCCCTGTCCCCCCGTGGGAGCTGGGGGTGCCCGGCTGGGCAGCGGCCAGCGGTCCCCACCTCCCCTGCGCGTGGGAAGATGTCCTTGTCCTTGTGCCTGGTGGCAGGCTTCATGGGGAAGGAGGGGCTAAACACCAAAGAGAAATATCAAAGTGCAGCCGAATTCTGGGTGACAGAGGGTGAAGGGGAACGTGAAGCAGTTGTCCTCGGTATGCCCCCGCTGCAGCCCGGCCGCAGCTTGCAAGCAAGAGAGTGCAGAGCAGCCGAGGGCGGCTGAGAGCTCGCCCTGCTCTTTCCCCTAGGAAGAACAGTGTTGCTGCATACGGTGTCGACAAGAACCAGGGGTTTCCTCCGTCCCGCTTCCAGGAGGTCACGGGGAAACAGCTCTTCAGTAATGAACACCACTTGGTAATCTGTGCATTAACACAGCAGCTCTGTCACTTGTCTGGAAACTACAGAACACACTGATGTAGTTATGAAATTCCATCTAACCGTGAAGTAATTTTCAGATGCAGAAATCGAGTAGATATAAATGATATAATTTATACAGGAGGGTTTCACTATTTGTTAGGGGAGAAACATAACAGCAGTTTTCCAATGGCTGTATAACATGGAGATGTTCATAGGTCTCACCAGATCCTTGTGGGTGATGGCTTAGAGCCTGCCTAGATGTTAGAAATACATACAAGTATGCAGCATGGTCATTAAGAGGGACAAACCTGAGCTGCGAACCAGAATAATGAATCTCAATGCATAGGGATTTAGAAAGATGTGACTCTGCAGCTGGAGCTGCAGGGATGGTGTTGATGAGCCATTGGTGATGGTGGGAGCAGGTGAGGGTCGAGCCCCCGGCCAGGACCCTCCTCAGGTTCAGCTCTCTTGCTCAGCTCCTGGGGCCGAGGGGTGCTAGTGCTCTGAGATATTGCTGTGCACGGTCCTGCAGATGAACCACCGCAATTAAAAGGAGTGAAATAATTGTCTCTAGAGCAAAGTTTTTTTTAAAACAGAACAAAACAAAAAATCTGTGAAGTATATGCCAAGGAGGACATAGACTTTCAACATTTGTCTGTTGAGATGGGCAGAAACTACGGCATGCCTATTGCAGCTTCATGAGAATTTCACCTTAACTTGTTTAGAAGGTCTCTCTCAGGCACTGTAAGTGCATCCTCTGCCGCTCGCCTGCCAGGTGACTGCAGAGCTTCCCCCAGCCCGTCGTGCAGGGCGCAGAGTCCGGCCTTGCCCTGCATCGCATGCAAGCGTCGGAAGAGGCACGGATACTGAGACAGGTGGGGACGCATCTGGGGACTGAGCTTCATGCGGAGGGGCTGCAAAGGGGCTCAGATACCGGGTGGCAGGTAGGGACCTCTTCTCCCCAAATCCGTGTGTGAAACAGACGTGTCCAATGGCCACACAACGCAGCAGAGGAGCATTGGCCATGGGTCAGTTCCCTCTAATCCAGGAGGACTTTTCTTTGGGGTTAAAACCCTCCCAGCTCAAAACGTGAGCCTGCACCAAACCCTCTGCTCTTGGAAAATCCACTGACGTTTGGTTTTGCTCACCCTGTTGCAGCTGCTCTTCCCTTCCTTCCCTGAGACCTATGTGACCCCAACCCGCCCAGTTTCACCATTAAATAAAATCGACCTCAAAATGCATCTCATACACCAAGTGCCTTGGATTACAATCAGAGGTAGTTAAAAAAAATACTTTTTTCTTTCTTTCTTTCTTTTTGCAGAAGCATGCTGTTGAGCTAATTCCCCTCACTAGGATTGAATATGAATGGCAAGGGAAGGCATATTCCTTCTACGTCTTTGGTAAGGAAAAGCAAGTCTATGCAGAGGATTACCCGGGAAAATGCTGCTGTGCCATCCTGTGAGCCTGGGTCGGTCCTGCTGAGAGCTGGAGCTGGGTAAACTTTCCTGCTGAATGATAAACTCCCAGAGCGGTGGGGGAAGGAAGGGGCTGGAGGAAGAGAACTTTCGTCACCCCTGAAGAGCAGTTTCAAACTAAAAGATGAGAGCAGGAGGCAGATTTTTTCATTCCAAATCTTAATTTTTTTCTGTTAAAAAAGCACCCCTAGCTTTAAAACAGAAAGGGGAATGATTCACAAAGGGATAAAACTATGTAGAAAATGCAGTGTTTGCCTTGAGATTGAGCAAAATTTTTTTGGGGGTGACCTTGAGCAAGTTTTTGGTTGGAAAAATTTGCTTTTGGTGAAACTTAACCTGATTTTTCTATCTTAGTTGTTTAATAGAAGCAGCAAAGGAATTATGGGAAATTAATTTCTATGCAGATCTTCAACTTCATTGTTGAGCAGCATAGCAGATCAATAATTATTCATTCTCTTTAGATTAACCACATATTCTTTTCCCAATTTTCCTGTAGTACATACAGTAACTGTCACCTACCAGTACAGCATAAAGGCTCTGCTTTTATCAGTGCAACAGCAAATTGAGGAGCATTTCTTTAGGCCATTCTTCTCTACTTGAATTAATTCTGTGGAGAAGGAAGAAACGGCTTAGTGCAAAGCTGCTTGGAGTTGACACTGGAGGATGGATAAAAATGTAAAACCTTCTATTTCTCCCTTAAGGTTTTACATTGAAATATTGTATTTAGTTCACTAAATGTTTCTGAATATCCCAAGTGAGAGATGCATATGCTAAACTGATGGGACTGTTGGCTTCATCCTGCAATTTCATGGGATATGAGGAAGCAGAGGATCGTGCCCTATAATTTCCAAATGCACTCACTTGCAGATGTTTCCTGGGACCTGCCTGTTCCATCTTGTGAGAAAACACCCCAAAAGCCAGTGAGGGATGAGGCAGGTTTGGGGGAGCTGGGCACCCTGGGGACAGCACACGATGATGTGCATCTTGCACAGGAAGAGCAGGGTCTTCATCCCTTCGAGGCTGATGCAGTAAAATCCCCAAATCTGCTCTTGCTTTGAGATGAAAAAGGAGGATTTCTGAAACCATAGTGTTGTGTGTTTTTTCCTCTTTGTAGGACCTGGATGCAAACTGCCAGACAGACCCAACCACTGTTGCCACGTGCTGAGGCTGCTTGAGAAGACCCTCCCTGGGCTGTCCTCGGGGCCGAAGGTGTCTTTCCACCCACCCATGAGCTTTTTGTTGGCTGCCTGCTTAAAGTGGGCAGGGACTCTGAATTAATTCAGTCTGTGGCTCAGGAAGCATCAGTTCTGCTACCATCATCTGAGACACAAACCACCCAAGCCACCCTGCAGTGCTGAGGAGCGATGGGTGGCCATGGTCCACCCAGCACAGCACATCCCATCCCACTGCTTCTGTGGCTGGGATCCCACCCGCCCCACGCCAGCCCCGGCCCCCCAGCCCCGTGGTAAATAACTGGCAAAATTCCCCCCGTGATTCCCCATGCCCTCTTTGCAACCGTGGGCGCTGGAAATGCATTTCCGGGCAGGGCTGCGGGCGGACGGCAGCCCCCCCGGGTGGGGAGGTGTGTCGGCTGCGTGGCGGGGGTCTGCTGCAAACGGGGAGCCGGGCACCGCTGCCTGCGGGGGTGGCACCCCTGCCTGTCACTCGCTGTGCCATTATCGGGCCCTTAATGGCATAGGAGAGTGGGATAGCTGGGGTCACGGGCTGGAGGGCAGGGAGCAGGGCTGCTCAGGTCAGCCAGCCCTCCTGGAAACGGAACAAAAGGGATTTCTGGTGCGTGGGGGCTGGGGAGGCTCCCTGTGTTTGTTCCCGCTGAGCTTTGACAACTCATTTAAAATTTACTGTAACCTTCTGTAAGCGATGCTTGCCTGCCTTTCAGAAACAGCACTGGCACATACCCTCTGCTCTGATCCTCGGTTAGAAGTGCTGGGAGAGACGGCAGCTCGTTCACAGATAGCTACAGCCATGTCACATTTCTAATGCATATGATAATCCCCAAATCCCATTGTTTAATGCTGTTAAGCGTAACCCATTATCCTATTTCACAGAATCAAGATTTTCCTTTGCTGGTTTTTTTTTTGTAGCTTGTTTTTTCCAGTGAAAGGGGACAATTCAGGAACAATGTTATCATGATCCAACAGGCCTTTTGGTACAGCTTTGTTTTCCTTTGTATCATACTATTCATATGCATTTAAGGGTGTGAGCGCTCCTAAGCAGTTAGTTTTTTGAGCTCTTTAGAATTATTCTGTGTAGTTTTTAACTGTTGACACTTTTCAGAGTCTCTGATACAATATGCAAAAATAGAAAAGAAGCACTTTCCAAAAGTGTCTCTCCAGCAAAGCATGAAGGCTAGCAGTAAGCAACTAGCACATCCCCAAATAATGCTTTATAGCTACACGGTCAGTGCAGCCATTATAAGGATGCTTGTCAAATGTTCTCCAGGCATTTGACTGGATAGGGACTGCACCATGTATGTACGTAGCTATGATATAGCCAATATGCAATGGTATACACTCTATGATGAGGCTGTGTGGTTGCAAGTTCGTGTCGGCATGTCGAGCTCTTGGAAGGAAGCGGAGCTCAGTGATGCTGGTCAGCTCAGGGAAGACAACAGCAATGTTTATACCAGCATTAGCTCTGCACACCTCCTTGCTAAAGGGAATTTGTTTTTCTACCTGTCCCGCGGTTTGTCCTGCCTCCCCCGTGAGAGCTGTGCGGAGGGGCTCTGCTATGGGTAATGGACGGGACGGGTCCTGACCTGGGGAATGGGAACGCCCACGTCTTGACTCACCTACCTGGAGCCCTGTTAAGCTGAATGAGAAATTTCTGTTCTCTGGTGCGGTTCACACTACTAAGCACTAACTGTGTTGGAGGCTGTCGTTGCATAGACTGTCTGAACATAATTAAAATCAGCTTGCATTTGTGGTGTTGATACTCTTAGCTGCATTAATTATATCCCCAAACGAAGCTGCCAGTTTCTTCTGTCCAAATTTGCGTCATGCCACAGCGAATGAAAAAACAAATCTTGCCCGGCTGTCGTTAGAAAAGGCTTCAACACTCGGGGCTTGAGGTGCATGTCACAGCCCAGCTGCCCTTCAGAGGACTGAGGGGTTTAACTCCCTGTCTCTGTGGAGGGGGTGGGTTTGTGCGGGTCTCCAGAGCTGCTCTGGAGGGCAGCTCTTCCCGACCTGCCCCTATCACTCTTCTTTGTATTTTTAAGAAACTGGCCCGCCTGCCAGCCCCCGGCTCCATCGCCGGGCTGCAGCAGCCCTCGGCAGCGCCCTGCTAATGTGATTAATGCTGCCTGTGATACTGCACAGACACGGCGGCAAAGAGCAGAGCCCCTCCAGACACACACAGAGCTAATGGGCTTTATTAACATGAAATCCAATTAGGCATTCACTGAGACAGGTTTGGACTTGGATGGGGAAAGGATAATCTGGTGTCAATAACCACGGCCAGGCCCTGCCCCTTCTGCTGTCCCTGCCAGCGCGGGGGCTGGCAGGGCTGGGGGAGCCGCGGCGAGCGGGCACGCTGCGGAACGTCACTTCTGGACTCTGCTCGCTCCCCCGGCAGGCTCTGAAGCCCCAGTGGTTGCAACAAGGATCTAAGCTTGCAAGTAGCATGGTGTAGTTGGAGCCTTGAATGCATTTAGGATGCTTAAGCCATTGATTTAAGCTCTAAAAGAAAAGAAAAGAAAAAAAAAGAAATGCTATTATCAAGAGCTGCACAATCTGACTTGGAAGGACCCAAAGGAACGGGAGCTCCTCCAGCTGCTGCCGTGGCGGATCAACAGCTGCATCTGGTGAGACCGTGGCAGCCACAGCTGCCTCCAGAAATCGGTGGCCGTGGCAGTGCTTTGCTTGGCCTTGTTAGCTCTGCCCTTGCCCAAAGAGAGCTCTCCACTGTTTACTCAGTGCTTTCCACTGGTGCCCCACGGTGCTTAGTGCTTTCAATTGTGTTTATGTTTTGAGCTAAACACTGGACTAAAAAGGCACCCCTCCCCAGCTCACAGCACCCCAGTGTGCTGCTAGTGACGCAGTCACACCCCTGCAGCATTAACTGAGTTATTTGGACAGCAATCGGCGTGAACAAATCTCTGCAGAGAAGCAAGTCCTTCTCCCCCTGTTAGAGCCCATGCACAGAAATACTTTGGACCGAAAGTTCAGGCTCTTGCAGACCATGATGTTGGGTCAGAAGTTGGTCCTTTTGTTGAAAAATGCAGCAAACTCTAAGGAAATCGCCTACATTCTCACAGACACTTGTGTGGCATGCTGATGTATTGGTGCAGCAAAACTTCTCTTCTGATTATTCAGGTGGATAGCAGCCTTTTGACTACAAGAACAGCTATGGGAGGCTCCTAGCGTCTGGTGAGTAGGGACAGATCTTAAAAACAGGCTCTTGTCATAATTTGTGATCATCAACTAACTGGACAAAGCCTCTTGTTAGCTGCTTTCTGAGGCCACAGTCACCAGCTCATCAGCTTAACAGCATCACGCTGCTCCCTCTCTGTGCTCATGGGCTGACGATGGTTTGGGGAGAGCAAGTGGAGAAAGCACAAATGTGAGATACCCAAAAGGAAGGTAGGAAAGCTGAGAGTAACGTGGCTGCCATGCAGTCATTAGCTCATTGCACAGCTATCGTGTTTCCTGGGGACTGGCTTCGGTAATGTACAGGGCTTACATAGGTACGCACACGAGTACGGCAAAAGAAAGGCACTGAATGAAGCATTGCTAATGTCTTCTCTAGTAGCTGCACCTAAGTTAGCAGGTATTTAACAATTGTACTAGATACTGGAAAAAAGCTAACACCAAGAACTTTGAATACGTGGAATATTCACGTGATGCCGCAGAGGCATGTGACTGTGGGCAGGCGCACAGGCAGCTGCCTCTCTACAGAGTGAACAGTGCCTTGAGCCCTGCTCGCCAGCTGAGCCCGTGGTGAATAGATAGTGTGCCTCACGCGCCAGGATTTCAACCATACTGTGAAAGGGTCTGAAGCATCTTACAGTGTTTTGACACCCCTCTAGCAGTAATTTGGTCCCATGTGCAGTCTCCATGATTTCTGACCATCTTTCTCTTCAGTGGGGCTTCCCTTTGGAAGCCAGCATGGTGTGCACGGGCTGTCTGGCACTTTCCTTCCTGGCAAGCTTCTGCTTCATCCAGCTTTGACATTGACATTGATTCATTAATTCCCAACATCTGCATTGTTTGGAAGAGGGGAGTGGCTCACGGGGGCTGGGTTTCGTTGCTGGGAGCACAGAATTTGCAGAAAACAAGGTAGTCCAGAGGAGATTGCTGGGATGGGATCATCTCTGCTCCCAGCCTTTGAAAATGGAACAAGAAATGAAAGCAGACAGTAAGTAAAACTAAAAGGAATACATTGCATGCCATGCTGACTAGTTTCTCTACTATTTTTATGCAGTTGCAATTCTTGATTAAGATATTAATAAACTGTGTTTTCAAGTAATATGTTAAAAATAACTGTTTCCAGAACTGAACTTCTCTTCCACCAAATGTCAGTGTATGCGCTCGTCCAGTTGGTGTTTGTGGAAGGAGTGGAAAGGGTCAGGACGTTGGTTGTGTCATGTCTGTGACCTAAAGGCATTGCTATACCTTTAGGCACAATGCAAAGTCTACTGATTCCAGTGGAACAAGGACTTAATCCTTAGAGGTGTGAACTTAGTCCCTGAATCTCTGCTCCTGGGATGCCTCCTAGTTTTGTCTTTAAAGTGGGATTCTTGGAGTCCACTATAAACTGCCTGACATGGGTTAGAGATTAAACTGGCGTTTGTTATCTTTTAACAAAATGCTGCTTAATCAAAATATCTGTCATGATGGAGCTTCGATCTTATGCCCTTGACTGTATCTTTTTCATTAGATGTTAATATGGTGCCTGAAGAAACTCTAATTATGTGGGGCCCCAGTGAAATATCACTGTCACTGATGCTACTGAAAAGTAATTGAGTTCTGAGGTTCCTTAATTTATGAATGAGAAAAGGTTTGATTAGAAATAATGATGCTACAGGAAGTTTCTGTTTAATCGGGGGGGGGAGGGGAAGTTTGTGGTTCTGGAGGTGCCACGTGGAGCGCTGACATCCAGCTCACCCAGACAGATAGTGAAGCAGTAGGAGAAGTGATTGATGGGGGCAAGAACTGCAGGTTAACTGCTAGGGTTTGCCAAAGATTGAGACTCTCCCAAACTTTTGGCTATGGGTTCCAATTCTAAATGCACTGAAAATGGGGGTCTTCCCGCTGACATCGATAGGCTCTTGCTCAGTCACTGCTTGCCAGCTGCAGTATTTGCTGTCCCCATGGGCTGCTTGGAGGGGTGTGTGGCGAAAGCAGCGTTTGGCCTTGGTTTATACCTGCCTGGGACTTGTTCCTCTCTGCAGAGCAATTTCCCCAAATGATAAAATATAGTTACTGCTCCGGCAGGAGGAACCCAACCCTGCTTCCCATACAGAGGTGCCTTCATACCAGCTTTAAAGCTAACCAGCAGTCATGCTCCACGTGGTACTGAGCCTCGACATTGCCTGCGAGCACTTAGCCCACAGCACTCTTGGGTGCGAGACGAGGGATCTTCCAGTTGAGAAATAGGGTTTGAGCGCATACGACTGTCTGACTGTTTTAAGCACATGCATAAAAGCCTGATTTTAGACACCCGAGGAACGTAAATGTTAAGTGCAGATGTGCCATGTGGATCTTGGGCACCTCAGGAAAGCGAACAGAGGTTTCCAGCCATGTAGGTCTTTACTCGGCTCATGGACTCACACCCACGTTGCAGCTGATCAGACACAGAGCCAGCAGCAGCAGCCCGGCTCTCCTGCCCTGCTGAGCGGGAGAGGTGGCAGTGTCCCGGCAGTCGTTAGAGGACAGGGAGTCCTTCTGAGCAAGGTGCTCAAAGCTGTCGGTGTCCCCATGCAGGAAGGGTAGGAACACAGCAGTGCATAAGAGGTTTGGTCATATTTTAACAACCCTCCAGCATTGCCCTATTTGCTTACAAAAAGGCCAAGCCTTTTATAACCTGATTTTATAACCTGATTTTCAACCAAAGGTGAAATCACGTTTTGATGCCAGCTTGGATGAACCCAGTGAGAAGCTGGGCTGTGCTGCAGGAGCCATGCAGCGGTGTGCTCGGTGCCCAGGACCTTGCAGCCGCCAGGTTTTAGGGGATGCTGTGATATGGATTGCGCGCAGGTCCGACAAACGGAGCTTCGACTCCGAGGCTGGAGCTTGCTCTTCCGCTGCTGCATGCTGTGGGAATTTTGCTGGCCATTTTGGTGGGTCTAGAGCTGGATCCCGATGATGCAGAACAGAACCTGAAATATCGGATGAGTAACAGCCTAAGCTCTGAATTTCCTGGCTTTGGTCAAAGTCTATCTCAGACTTATTGTTGTTTTAAAATGGAGCTATGTGTTCATGTTTATAGACTATTGTGATTTCCAACATCACCGTAGCAACAACTGTGCAGTTGATTTATTTATTCCAAATTTGGGATATTTTTAACCTGGTCATTTAAACCATTTCCATTGGACTGGAATTTGGTACTTAGACTCTTATCTCCTTCTTTTGTTGTAAACAGATTTTTGTTTAACATTTGCACATTAAAAATAGGATTCAGGTTCTCTTGGTAACATGTACAGAAATCCATTATATTTTGGAATGAAAATAAAGGATTTGTTGTGATAAGTAAAATAAGAACCTAGGAGTTCAGGCTCCTGGAATATTTCTCTGCACACACTAAGGGAAGGCACTCCTCCTCCCTCTGCCCTTCTCCTCCCACGCGTGCCCAGCACGGCACTTGCCCACCTGAGCAGGACTGCGTGAGTCTTGGTGAACCGAAGAAAGGGGAGCCCTCGCTAAAGGTGCGAAAGGCCTTTCAGTCATTAAAGGTTTGTAAAAGCTGCACTTTCTGAACGAGGAAATTCACAACATTTTCAGTCGTAGTTGTGTTTCCTTTTCCTTATGAGTACACAATTGCACACAGACATATCAAAACGCCAAAACCAACATCAAGAATGCAGCACTAAAACAGAGGGGAAGGAACGGCACCTCTCCAGTGTGGCACGGAAGAGAAAGCTGGAGTTTGATCATGACTGAAGCCCCAGTAGACTGGCATGGTCTGTGAACTAATTGACCACTGAATCCAAAATGGTTTGAGGAAGATGTTTCTGTTTGATCTAGACATGACCAAGATAATCCCACTGGAGGCATCTTAGTGATTTATTTTTCACAAGGAAGTTCTCCGTAGTACTTATGGCTCACCATTACTTGGAAACCTGTGCTCCTTCAGCTCAAGGACAGCCTTGGCTTCTCCTGCTTGAGGAATGTGACATTTCAAATGAAGCATGCAGTTTCTTATTTTCATAGGAAGGAATAACGGAGAGATTAATTTAGCTTCCTGAAAGAAAGGAGGATGCTCTCAGAAGGAAAGTCTAGTAAATCAAGTTGATGGATGACTACCCTCAGCCTCTCTCTGTGCCGGTCAGACTGCGCGTTGTTGCCAGGCTGGCATTTCCTGGCTCCTCCGCGTGCTCTTTTCTGCACAGACTGAATTTTCGTAATCAGCTGCTGCACTATGAAAGGTCACTGGATAAAAGGCTTAATAAAAAGAATTGTTTCTGAGTTAGGCATCAGAGGGACCAGTTGCTCCCAGTGGTTATTTTTAGAGCGGTACCTAAGGAAACAAACAACCGATGTCCCACGAGCAGAATTAAAACAAGTTGGAAACTTTTAGAAAAGGCAGTTGCTTAAAGAGCAGTCATTGCTGGTCAAGCTAGGGCCTGACGTGTCGCGGGCAGCCAAGAGGCGCTGACCTCAGGCAGCCCAAGAGGCGCTGACCTTCACCTCCGTTCGCGCCCCGTTGCAGATGTAAACGCGTGCAACTTTGAGCTCTTCAGCTGCGACTTCTCACCTGCCTATCAGGCAACGTCTCCGGGTCTTGGGAAGGCTCCTGGCGCCTTTCTCCCGCCCGTGCTTCCCCGGCCCGGGCTGCGCCTCCGCCTCCGCCCCCGCCGCCGGCGCCGCTCCCGCGCTCCCGGCCCGGGCTGCGGACGCCGCGGGGCCGCTTTCCCCAGCCGGGCTCCTCGCCGCCGGGGCTTGCGCGGCCCCGGGCCGCGGCCCTCCGGGCCAGGGAGGGAGCTGAGGACCTGCAGGGCTCCGTCGCCTACGCAGGGTGTCAGTGTTGTTCCGCTTCAGCACAGGGACTGAGCTCCTGGAAAGCCAGACACGGGAGAGGACCGCAACCCTGGCTGCGGATCGGCCTCTGACATCTCTTCGGTCCCTGCGTGCACCGACCAGCCTCGAGGCTTCCTCACTCACTGATGTTTCCCCGGGCTATAGGTGAGCCGGACCTGCACCCAGAGCCGGGACGTCCCCTGACGCCTTCTGCAGCCCCGGGCCGGCGGGATGACGGTGAGCGGGTTGTCCGGGGCAGAGGTGCGTGCACGGCGCTGACCGGTTGCGCTCCTGTAACTTTATTCTTCTGACGGTAAGGCAACAGTAGGAGCTGCCCAGCCCAAGGAGGTGCCGTGCAAGGTGGACAGCCCCACGAAACCCTCCCTCTTGTACGCTACAGCTACTGCAATGGGCGTGTGCCTGTCCAGCTCGCAGACTCCTTCTTACCTCCTGAGCTGCTGTTCCTGGCCTGCTTCTTTTGCAGACAGATATGTTTTGGAAAGCAGTTGGCTTTGACATGTGGCTGTGCTTCTCCTTACTCGCACAGTCATCAAGAACTCTGCTGAGTGGGGAGCTGGGACTGCTGTACTGCCCTGAGCAACGCAGCGGGGTCAGTGCTGTGCGCACAGGCATGGGTACGGCTGCCCGATTCACCTGGGAGACATCCCAGTGCTTTGCTGGAACGCCACTGGGATGAGCTGGACCGGCAGCAACTTCTGGCTGGGATGTGGGGGGTGTTTGGTGTGAAGCAAACTGCTGTCCCAGGAGTGGCTTTAGCTGCTACAGCTGAACCTTCCTGCAGTTGTGAGGAAAATCTGCCTTGGGTTTAAATTGGGCTTGAATTCCTCAGTTGCCCTTTCCCGTAGGAGCAAAGCCCCTGCCACCACCTTTGGACTCGCCAGGCAAGCCTGGGGAGCAGAGGAGCAGGCCCCCCTTCGTGCAGCACAGGTAAGCAGCTTTGGGGAGACTGCGTTCTATGCACTTCTCTCGAAAGCAGCTCAGCGCAGCCCCGGGGCGGAAGGACCCGTCTTGGGCTCCGGCAGTCGCTGTAGGTTTTTCTCTCTTACTTACAAAGACGACCGATGAGGATTTTTGAGGAACCACCCCTGAGAACTAGCTTTTAGGCTCATTTTTTCCTATGCTCATCATTTTTCTCTAGCCCCATTGGCAGGGGAGGTAGGAGTGCCCTGCCCTGCCCGTGACACCTCCAGGGACCTGCTGGCCCAGCCACATGCGGGCAGGGCTGCTGCAGGGTGCCCCACGGGATGTGCTTCATGCACAAGTTAGTCTTTCTGCTGTGGTTTCTATTAACTGAAAATAAAAACCAGCTCAGAGCAACAGGGGTCTTAGGTCTGGAAAAATAGAGAGTGCCATTTCTAATCCTGTGAGCTGACAGGGAAGCTGTTGATTTGCAGCTTGCAAAGACACAGCAATGTTTCGAACCAGCTCTCCTTTACCCAGCCTGCTGAAGGCAAGGGTTTACACACACACACATCTATTTTAGGCCACTCTTTAATACTGACCTTATGGCTATTGCATGAAGATATTTTTTTAGAATGCAAATCTCTTTTTCTTTTGTAATAAGAAGGATGCCAGCAGCGATTGTGTAAAAGAGGTGGGTGCTCCCAAATGGGCTCTACTTCACTTTTTTGCAGTAGGTTAAATACACTGAATGTTTCCAGCTAATTCTTTAGGAGAAGTTAAGAGTATAAACCTGTTTTGTTCACGTTGCCTCTCAGCGTGCCCCCGATGACAGAGGCGGTGGCCAGGCGAGCCCTCCTGCGCTTCGTGGCTTCCCGATGCTGCTACGGGAGCAGAGCCGCAGGAGAGCTGGCCATCCGGCAGCTGAGGCAGCTGGGGACGTACCGAGTGAGTACCTCCAGACCTGGTGTCTTGGGCACCTCTTCTGAGTGGCTGGGATAATTTCCAATTACATAGTGACATTGGGCCACAAAGAACCACCCATTCATTAAATTAAATGGCTTTCATCCTACGTTAAATGCAGACGTACAAGTGCTTTCCAAGGAAAGTCTACCTAAGAGCTGACTACAGCCTTTCATAGCTGAAAGGTCCATCCTCCGCTACAGGAAAGCACCACATCAGCAAAGCCCCTGGAAGCCTTCTCTTACAGCCTACCTTTGGCAAAAGAGCCCTTTCCTTAGCTAAACTGCAGGAACCTGATCTGCAGCTTGGTATTTTGGGTTCAGGCAAGCACAGAGTGACCTGTAATGCCATGCATCTCCCCAGCTGTGAATTTATTCTGGTAATGTTTAATGCCACAGAAAACATGTGGACTTGGTTCCCTATTGTCGTTCCTCTTGCTGAAAATAGCTATTGTGGACTTGGTGCTTGCTGCAGTTAGTCTCTGGCTCTTCAGGCAGTCCTGGTTTGGAGAACTGATGCCCAATAAACCAAAATGGTGGGTTCTGTGCCAGGGTTTGGTGCTGGTGCTGCCTGGTCAGCTGTCCAGGGGAGGGCTGCTGTGCCCACCCCTGCTCCCTTTTCTGGGGCTTCTTGCAGGGGATAATGAATGAGCATTGAGGAGCAGGGTGCTGGGAGTGCCCTTTGATAGGCATTGTGGGGCAGATACTCCTTTACACTAGTGTTTGTTCCACTTCTGAGGTTATTCAGATTACTCACAAACATTATCTGGGCCTTCCCTAAAAAATAAGCCACAGGATTCTCCAAATAATGGCAAAACTCACTTTTGCTGTGAAAATGCCAACCCATTTTTCTTACGTAAGTTGTACTCGGAGACAGAAGGGTCTGGGAATGCTCCCGAGACCTGTTATTAGTAAGTCATGGTTCAAATTTAAGTGCCTGCTTTGTGCAAGTTGTCTTTGTGGTGAGTGCGTGATTTTTCTCTTCTAGTATCGACTGGAGACGTTCAGTGAGTCGAGGTTAAGCGAGTGGGCGTTTGAGCCCTTCACCAGTAAGTGATCGCCCTGTATCCCACTGGAATGGCTCTCGTGGGATGTGCCCCACACATTGGAGCTGGGGTCTGCAGCAGCGCTCGCCATCCAGGGCTTGTGTGGCTCCTGGAGATGACTTGAGCCTGGTTTAACATGCATCAGGTTTATCTGATCCCTTGTGGCCATTTGCACTCTGCAGGGCCTGTGAAGCTGGGGCAAAATGCTTTCCTCTGCAGGCTTAGTTTGCTTTCCTTGTGTTGGGGGAAGTTTTGCAGCATGCTCTGGGAGCAGAGGCCATTATTTCCCTCCCTCCGCAGCAGTAATTTCCTACCAAGTGCCACGTATACTCAAATCTTGATTTGGGATGGGCACCTGCACACAGTGGAGCTCTTTACCAACCTGCTGAGGACTGTGGGGGACCCCTGCCCCTGGTTTTTGGGTGACAGCTGATCCCAGGTGCCCGCGCTGGCCCGGGGGGTCTGCTGGGAGGGCTGGGGGGAGACGGGAGCTGTGCTGTGGTGGCAGGAGGGTGCTCTGTACCTCGGGGTGCCCGTGGCATGGGCCACGTAGGGTCAGTCCCTGGTGCGACCCCCACATGGGGATGGGGAGCGATGTTGGCTGGTCCCCAGCAGCACCAGGAGCCGGCCAGCATCTGATCACCACCTCCAGCAAGGTGGATAAGACGCTGCCCCCTCCTGCAGAGCCCGGAGCAGCCAGACGCCCCGGGGAAGCCCCCCTGGACCCCTGGGACGTGGAGGTCGGGGCCCCCCCGCTCTTCCAGGGCCAGACGCGGCGCTGCCGGGTACCCCGCTCGGCGCTGGTCAGGGTGAGTCCGCGCTCGCTGCCAGCTGCTCCCGGGAGCCCCTTCCCTGGCCGATGGGCTCGTCGGGGCTCGGGGAGCAGCCCCCAGCCAGGGCAGCGTCCCTTCCTCGGGACCCTCAGCTCCTTGGGACGGTGACGGGCACCTCACTACGGTTCTCCTTTTCTTGGGTTTTTCCTCATTAAATGCCAGGGAAAATAGTCAAAATCCCTTCTTCCTGGTGTTTTCTTCCTCTAGAAGTTTGAGGACAAATCTTGCTGCAGCCTTTTCAAGAAACAGCACTGAATAATCTTTCCTCTTTTGTTAAATTTTTTTTCAGCATTAGCAGAACATTTGTTTGCATGACAGTTCCCATTTAGCTTTTGACAAGCTTTATAGCTGGTCAATTTATTTTACTTTTTAAGTGATATGATGAATAAAGAAAAAAAATTACTTTCTTTTGCCAGCACTACATAGACATTTGCCTTTGTTAAACAGTTATTATTTATGACTCCTTTAATGGTCATACAGCACAATTTTATGGTGTTGGATTCTGTCCCTTTAGAACCAGAATTTTATCACTGAATTTTGATGCAGGAAGAGTGCATGTGCATAATATGAGAAATCCGAAATCCCTGGGCATCTCTGTGCATGAATAATCTTCTGATTTCAGGACTGTCACAGATGCCATGGTCACGGCCGGTCCAAGTGCGGGGTGTGCCATGGGGCAGGTCGGGTAAGGAGCTGGGAAACCTTCTGCCAGGCAGCCTGCATTTCCTATTCCTTTAAGTTTGGGCTTCATTTGTGAAATTACATCACGTGCTATCTTACTACTGTACTTATTATGAGGGTTGGAAGTCTGCATGGAAGTTCTGTTTTATTGCCCTTTTGCCACCCTGTGTCCCAAACCCACTCGTGTTCGGTCCAGTTTCCAGCTGATGTTCCCGGGGTCTCTGCAGAGATGCTGAATGGGGTTATCAAAATCCTGCCCAGGTAGCAAAGATGTCTTACCCCATCATCAGTTGATAGCCTGTGTGTTACAATGGTGAGAGGGAAAGGAGGGAAAGAAGCGTTCAACAACGCTTCTGCATTGTTGAAATGAGGTCAGATCTTAGGCATGAAATACAGCAAACTGGTTGCTGTCTTTCAGATACGCTCAGTTCTGTATTCGGGGTTTCCAAAGGGAAGAGGAGGCTTAACCCAGGGGTGCAAGTGCAGCTACAAATCTGGCCTCCTGCCTTTATTTGTTCTTTTGCACAGATATTCCCAAAGACAGCCAAAAGATGTATTGTTATTGCACTAAAATTGCCACTTAATTAAAGTTAATCTGATTAAATACGAATACTTAAATAAAAGTCTACTAGTAACTATGTTAATAAGTAACAGTGGAAAAACACATGTGTAAGAAAAAAGACATTTCAACCTAGATCATGTGTCCAGTTTGCATCACTGGGGAGTTTGACTGGAACACCTAATTAATCCAGTCACAATTTATGAGCTATTTTGTACATTCTTTTCATTTGCCATGTATGTACTTGGCATATACCTGTCTCTGCAAGCCTGAGTTAGCAATTATTCTGATAACATACATAAAAGCTTTTGATTTATAAACTTGACACATTTTTATTCTGGCAGTCACCACCTATTTTAATTCTTCGGTGTATTTGTAGACGAGGTGTGTAACGTGCAAGGGATCCCGACGGAGACTAAAGCAGCAAAAGAGGTGCCAGCTTTGTTCAGGTACAGGTCGCAAAAGGTACGATGGGCTCCTCTGCGCGCCAGTTAGTGTGGCTCTGCTCAAACCGTATTGCTTCCCTTAGGCCATGTTTGCTCACGCAACGGTATGGTTAGTGGAAACCAGTCATCCCAGTCCCACTGGCTTGGTGGAGGTTATCAGCTGAGGATCTGCCGGTAGGAGGAAAATACTGGAAGGTTGGTAGGGGAAAAAAAGCCCTTAATCCAGTCTGTGTGAGCCACAACGGCTCCACTTGCCTGCTGCTGGCAGAGGTTACAGTGCAGAGCTGGGACGTGCTCTACATGCCTGTGTGCTTTTCTTATTTTCTACCATGAAGATCACCTAACAGATAAAGCAGTACAGCAGTAGCTTTATTCTCCAGGAAAAATGGTTAGAAATAGCCTTTTCCACCTCTAATTTTTAAATGAACTTTCATTTTAACATCTATTATTCACTCTGTGTGGCCCACTTAGCATTCAAAAACCAGGCTGGTATCCCAAACTCATGAGATAAGCTCTTAAGCATTTGGAAAATAATAATTTTTTGGCTCTCCTTTCTTCCATATTTTTTACCTTTCTGTTACAAGACTGTTGCATTTCTCAGCATCTCTGGGAAACCAGAGAACACTTTGGGTATTCCAAGGAAAGCAGAGTTTCTCAGACCTTCAGGAGCTGCAGCAGAAAAGAGGCTTCGAGTCTGTCCAGGTCCATGCTGTACCTCCCATCCTGGGTCTTGGTGGGCTGAGGTCGGCTCAGAGCACGGGAGCGGGTGGTGGGATGGGGCTGGAAGGAGCCGGCCCGGGATGGCAGCAGCAAACTTCAGAGCTGCTCTTAGGTCCGGTTCCCGCAGTGCCCGGTCGGGGCTTGGCAGGTTTCATGGACAGCACAGCCTGGTGAGTTATTACCACCCTCTGGTTTTTCCAAACATGAAACTTAACAGGCCTAAAAATGATCTTTAAGTGACAAAAAAAGAAGGCACTGTTCTAAAACTATTTTGTTTATGTGGCTCCCTTAAGTTTAAAATAACAGAGATGGTATCGTGCATAATCATGGCAGTCATTTTAAAGCATGAATCCACTGGGGCTAATGATGGCTTGAAGAGCCTTAATGAATCAGTTGTTAACTGCTGCTAATCTGTGTTGCATTGATGCAATCAAAATGCTCCATGCATAAGCATATGCCTCCTGCATCTGTTAGAAGCACAGGCAGCAGCGTCTTCAAAGTGACACTCGCCTTCCTACCGTTGTGTGGGGAAATTGTGATTATCCTTAATTAGATGTACAAATACATTCTTTGACTAATTCCACATTTACAAATAGATTTGAGGCTGGCATTATTCATTTGTTTTTCCCAGCAAATATGCTATATCCCTTGAGTCACAGACCAGGGGGGAAGAGGTATGCGTGGTGCATGTGCTATCATTGACTCCTGTACTGCTGACCCAGCTGAGCTACACAAACAGTCTGAAATAAATCACCTTCAGGTCCGCAGGCCTCTGAAAGCGGGCAGCGTTTAAAGTCCTGTTTAAAATCCTTACTGTTGCATCCAAAGGTGCAATACCTGTTCTGGCCGGGGCAGCAAGACCTGTGCAACCTGTCAGGGAGAGAAAAAGCTCCAACATTTCAAGCAGCTGGTGATAACCTGGTAAGCAGCATGGGTAGAAGTTCAGAGCTGTTACTTTTATGCCTTCTTTTACTGCAAGGCTTGGGAGCTCAGCTGTGCTCCCTAAGGGGGAGCTGAGAGAGTATTTACTGCCTTTGGTCAGGCAGAGACAGAGGCTTAGAGGGGCAGCTTTAGTCCTTAATGATGGCAGTCTTGTCCATGGGGCGTGGTGGGAGCTGAAGTGGGTTCACAGAGGTAAAGGATTTTCCAGGGTCACACAAAAAGTCAGAAATGGAGACGGAGAGGCTGAGCCTCTGCCCGGTACGAGCTTGCACAGCCCAGACCCAGAGCCCCCAGCAGCCAGGAGCAATGCGGGGCAGTGGCCAAGCTCCTTTTTCTGGGGTTTTAGTGATGGCCCAAGGCTGCCGGCTGTTGTGTTGCTCTGGCATTTCCCATTTGGGAGCTCTAGTGCCAGAGATAACAGATGGAGCTGAAAAAGATCTTAGCTTGTGAGGTTTAGCTAAAAGCCGTTACCTGCCCTGCTGGGTGCTTGCTGAGCACTTTCCTGTTTTTGTACAAAATGCCTTCAATTACCCTGTGTGAAGACCTTCATTTTTCAAAACGCCATCTCTGTCCACCCTGAGAGACTGGAAATTGCCCCAGCCATGCCCGTCACACTGGTGGGACTTCTGGGGGGCACGGGGTCCCCAGGGCTGCACTACCCCAGACAAGCACAGCTCTGCCAGCTGAGACCTTCAGCTCCTTTGGAGGCCACCACCAGCCACTAACCATGTCCTTGTCCTACAAGTAATAGAGCAAAATGGTTCACTCTAATAGGAGCCGTGGCTTTGGAAAGGCAATAGAAGACCTCTCCTGCCACAAGGAGTTAATAGGTGTAGGAGGCTCTGAAAGCCGTAAGGCAAGGTGATCACCATGAAGGTCTGATTTCAGGATGATTTATGCAAGAGTCATCCATGGTTGTTGCATATACAAGGTTATTAAGAAACTAATGCGGGAGTGCACAAAGGTTAGGCAGGCATGACTACTGTCCTCAGAAACTGGGGAGCATTCAAGCATTGCTCAGGCATTTAGAAAGAGCCTGGAGATAGCTCAGTGCCCTACAGCCAGCCTCGGATCGTTCGGTTGTTTCCCCTCTCTCTTGCAGGAAGAACAATGTCTTTGAATTTGTTTCTGAGCATCATCTGAACTTCCCAGGAGAGCTGCTCAGCAAAGTCAGTGGAGAGTATATATTTAAAGATGAAAATGTGGTGGTGAGTGCAACTTCTGGGGCCAGAGGGGATCCTTCCCTGAGGGACTGTGAACGAGGGGGGATGTGAAATGGCTCTCAGCTGTGCGTCTCTGCTGCAGTGGCCAGCGGCTGCTCTGGCCATGGCGATAACCGGTGCCCTCTCCTGCAGCAGAGCTGCCAAAGTCCTGTTTGCAGGACGTGGCTTTTCCCATTTCTACAGTCAGGAGAAGCGCAGGGAGCAATGGGATTATGAAATCCAGCAAAAGTGGGTCTTTTTCCATCAGCAGCCACTGGGAGGTCGCGACTTTGCTCCTCCCTGTGGGAGCACTGGGGCCAGGGAGCTCTCAGGCTGGAACAGAAATGCTTTGGCAGGAGCTGGGCTACCTGCAGGTGACCTGTGTGGTCTGACGGTGCGGCACCAGGACCAAAGCAACGAGGTGGCTTTGTGCCATTGCCCCTAGGTAGTGCGGAGCATCCTCAGCTTCCTCTGAGGAACTGAGAGTTGTTGGGTTTTCTGCCCGACAAAATGCGACCAACCCGTGCTGCAGCAGTCAGCACTCAACTGCCCCAGGTTACTTTTGGTGGCCATTGCCAGACTAGCAGAAATCCCAGCCCAGCATCATTCTCTGCAGCTTTCCAGCAATAACAGCAGACATCCAGCAGCACATCCATCCCTGGGGCTTTTTATATTGCCCCTTGCACATTTTCCTCTGCCTGCACGGTGTCAGCACTGTCAGCTGCAGGCTTTTCAGGGAGGGGGCATGGGATGGTGGCTCCTGCCCCTTGCTGGAGCGCCTGCCTGGCATTGCCATCAACAAGCGAACCCACCTGCCTGCAGAGCCACCGGAGCACATCCCGCAGGCAGGAGCTGATCCTGCCAGCTTTGGAGCCAGGATCCAGCACCGAGGTGCTGCTGCTGGCGGGGGTTGCTCGCTGGGCTGCTGTGGGGACCTGCGGGTGCAGGGCCCTTAAACGAGATGTTCATCAATGCTGGACATCTCTTCTCCTCCAGCTCCTGTGGTACAGGGCTCCCAGAGGGAATCTGCCTCCATATACCTGCAAAAGTCTGGCGCAAAACAGTCCGAAAATGCCTGAAGCACAGTGCTCTCCTACAGCCAATGCCATCTCTGTATTGCTCAGTCCTCAGCTTGACTTTTTTTAAAAAATACGAATGCAAATGAGTGAGGATTTAACTGTGCCTTTTTATTATTTATTAGTTGTTTTGCAGTAACCTGTAGAAACTTTGGTCGTGTACCAAGACGGGGAGCTAGGCACCATCCAAGCACGGACCAGCTCTCCCCCAGAGAGCTATTACTCAGTGTCATGCATCTGTAGTGAAGACTTTGCATCTGGTCTTGCAGAATCCCTTTGGGATTTGAATGATGTTTTAGCATCTGAGTCACTCTCCAATGAATGCTTTAGATCTGAAGTTCGATGAGCATTAAAATCAGGGGGCCTCTCGCATAAATGGCTATCACTCCTGGCTATGCAAGAAGTAGCTGCATTCATGACTAGTTCTGCTTTGCCTACAAGCCCAGTATTTCTTCTCTAAATTGTCCACATGCTGGGGGAAAACAGAGAAGCTTTAAAAAAAACCTTTCAAATTTAACAGTGCTGCACTGCTGGAAGAAGGCGACAGCGAATCCTCTTGGGGCACAGCGTCACAGAGTCGCTCAGTGCCAGTTTTTAGCCAAACCTGCCAGCTTGGGCACATCTTGGGAACTCCACGGGCAGCACTAACCTCTGTCTAGAGAGGCACGGTCCGTATTTTGGACACTTCTACGTTTTGCTGGGGTGGGATGGACATACCTTTGGGACTTTGAGCTCAGCATTTATTCTGTTTATTTCCATTATATGCCCAGGTCTTTCCTTGTGTGTGCCAGTAACAGGTGAAATGAATATGTTTGTGCCAGACAAATAGGGTCTCTCTTTTGCGCGGTTGGGTTTATTTCTTGCAGGTGTATCCCATCGTGGACTTTCCTGAGCCCGAGATCTCGCTGGCCTCGCAGCGAGCCATCGCAGAGCACAGCGCGGCGTTTGCCACGTCCTCCCGCATCCTCCGGCAGGTAAGGGGAGCCCGGAGCGGAGCCGCCTGCGTGTCCCCCCGGCGCCTGGGGCGTCAGCTAATGATGGTTGGTTAGTGAGCTTGGTCAGACACAATTAGATGTTGAGAATAGTAACCAATTTCATTTTTTATTTAGAGGTGATCTTTAGCAAATGAAAAAGAAATTCTAATTATCAAAGAAATCTTAATTATCAAGTGAAAAACCAGGGAAATAATTTTTCAGAAATGTACTGAAAGATGTAGGCAACTGTGGTTATTATTGTTCCTTTTACCTTTTCAAAGCCCTGGCAAACATTATTTATTACCACTATTTTTATCTTAGAAGCTAATTTTGAATAAACATTAGGATTCCACACCATCTGATTCTCACTAGAGTGTTGTAATCTCTGCTGCTGCTATTATAAATGTGATTGCAAATGCAAAAGTTTAGCTAGAACATACTGTTTTTTCACCCACAGGAAAGAGAAGGTTTCACATTAAAAATGCAAGTAAACTGAAAGACCAAAATAAACTTAAAGGGAGATGGTTTGATTTTCCATGTGGTCCGTCAAAACCAGCTCTTTGGCAAATTTCTGTCTTACAACTTAATTCCAGCCTATAATTTCCACTTCTCAGCATCAAAGGCAGTTTGTTCACTAGATTGCTGCACACCAGCCAAAGCATCCTCTAGCTGTATGGGAAAGCAGGTGCTAAAAACCTCCTGCCCTGCCAAACCCGCGGCACCATGTGGTATTTATGCCGATCCGGGCTGCCTTCTGCCGGCGCTTTCCCCACCATCGAATTTTTCATCCCCTCTGCTTGTCGTTGGCTGAAGTTCTTCCGCTTAATAATCAGCATCTTTTGGAGAACACTGTGGGGGAAATCTCTTCTTCTTTGCTTGCCCGACGCTGTTCTGGCTTCTTACGACCTTGGCCGTGTGTTGGAGGTAAATATCGGGACCAGAGATACTCTCTGGGGTTAGAGGGGCTGGAGCCCGGCAGGCTTTGCTGGGCTCATTGAGCTTTGTTTAAAACGGAGACTTTGCACATGTATCTGCAACAGGCGGCGAGAGCTGGGGTGGGCGCCTGCCCCTCGGCTCCCTGCGGGCTTGCTGCTGCGCAGCGGCTCCCGGGGCTGCACCGGCTGCTCAGGAGACCTGGCCGGCTGCCGGGCACCGCTCGCCTCCCCTCCCTCTCTCACCCCACCGAGCAGCCCTAAGGGGCTGGTGTATGTCGCCGGGTTTGAGCTGGCGGCAGTCCTGGCTGATCACAGATGAAGAATTCACCAAAACTTGGGTTTGGTTGGTGTTAGGGAAAGGCAGGAACTGCTAAACTTGTTCTGCAAAGAAAAGGAAGGAGCAAAGCAGGGCCCTCCATGAGGAGATAAGGTGCCACGGCAGCGCTGATACCAGCCTATCTCCTGTGATTCAGCCATGAATAATAATTACCAGATAAGTGGAGATGAAAGCAGCTTCCTTCCCCCTCAGCCAGGAAGGGAGCAGAGCAGCAGGGGTTAAATCTGCAGCAATTTCTGCTGCAGTAACACAGCACAGTGCGGCCCGTCACCGTCACCGACATCTTTTCCTGCTTCCAAGGGACAGAGGTGAAGTGTGTCCACAAAGGTGATTCACCACCAAGGGCAGTGTTTGCCCGTGCACATCCAGACTCCCGTGGCTCCCCGTGTTCCCAGGGCAAGGACAGGGAACTGCGTTCACACACAGACCTCAACCACGCGTGAGACGGGGGCATACCGAGGACTGGAAACAAGGGCTTTAAGGATTTAAGGAATTCGCTTCAATAGCTACAAATGCAGTAAAAGTGATCTAGTATGCAAGGGCCAAAACATGCTAGCTCCATGCTAGCTGCAGCTAGGGGAATTTTTGATGGCTGTAGTGATGGGCTGGTGGGTCTCCATCAGATTTTCTTCCCCCTTCACAAAGCAGCAGCTCCCTCAGACCTGCGAGGCTTGTGGCTAAAAGTTGGGGCTTTTTTCCTCTCCACATGTGTTGGTCTAAAGCGAGATACAGCGTCTGCTCCAAACTGCTTATTTAATTTGAGCTTTTCCTTTCCTTTCTCAGCGTCAAACAATTGAGCTAATCCCCATCACAGAAGTTCACTACCAGTATTCAGGGAAGCCTTACCTCTACTACATCTATGGGCTCGAGAACAAGGTGTATGCGCTGGACTACCCCGAGAGGTGCTGCTGCGGCTGCACCGTCGTCTGAGACTCAGTGCTGGGAGAAAGGCACAATTAGGGCAGCAATCACCCGGCGAAGCCCCGGCGCCTGCGGGGACTCGGGGATGCTCCAGGACCTTTCCCACCAAGGTCCTGGAGGTGTGCTTGCGTCTGCATCAGAGGACTGCAAATGAAATGGAGAAGGGGAAGAAAACCGTGATGCCCCTCCCTCCAAACCACTTCTATCTATCTCAGAGCCGGGGCCAGCTCCAGGCCTCCCACTGGGCACAGGATCAGGCCTTTGGGGAAAGATCTCCCCCCGTCTATGCTTTCCTTTCTTGTTGCAATGCTGTATCATTAAAGTGATGCATTTTCAGAGACATTTTCAGTCCAGCTCTGCAGTTTATGGCTGGTGCCTTTCTTTCCCTGTTTTATTTGTCAGTTTTCCTGAGTTGCTACATAATCTGTAATGATATACGTCAAAATCTATCCTATTAGCAAATCTAACTTTAACGGATTTCATTTTAAAATACCCAGTAACATCATCTGAGGAGTGGTTGGACCAATATGAAAATCACTGTCTAAGAATAAAGGGCTCTTGTGGTACGTGCTGCGTGCGATGCCCTCGGCGGTTGCAGGGATGGGGAGAGCAGGAGGTCGCGGGGGGAGAGGACGTGGGGTCACCCCTGTGCCTGTGGGCTGGGGGGACGAGCTCTGCAGCTGGGGACAGCACCCGCCCCCGGGCCTCACCCACACAAGGGGTGTTGGCTCAAGTGCCCGCAGGAGGCAGCTCTCCACGGCTCCTCCTTCGCTCTTTCTTTTTTATCACCAATCTTGCAGCGTTTATCTCGGAAAAGCTCGCAGGAGCACCTCAGCTTGCTTTGGGTTTAAGGCTAATTTAATTTAAGTGCAAACACTTGTGTTTGCAGCAGAGAGCTTGAGGAGGTGAAGCAAACAGACCGTAAAAAGTTCAGAAATGTGCCAGCAAACAGAAAGACACTGACACTCATATGTAAAAGCAAACCAAACAACCCTCCTCCCCCCGCCGTGATTTTTCACAGAGTTCCTGTGCTGTTTGGGGCCTAACGGAGGGGTTTTGCATGGGTGGCACTGGCAGCCCCCCACAGACTGCTGCGTCCAACGGGCATGTGCTCGCCTGCAGCCTGGCACTCGTCTGTCACTGGCGTGCCAGCTGGGCCGGGGGTTATCTCAGCAAGACCCGCATGGCAGAAACACTGCCCGAGGGGCTGGGAAATTTTTAAAAGATAAAGACCCATACGTCAGCTTGAACAGGGATTGCGAGGGGTGGGAGTAAGGAAAAAACGACTGGGGAAAGACATTTAGCAGCTGACAAATTTTAAACAAGTGAGATGAAAATTACTTTGTAAAGGGAGTGTTTTCTAATGCTGTTTCTAAAATGAAAAAAACCATGCGGTTTCTGCTAACGTGTAAGCAGAGAGGATGAGAGGGAGAGAGGAGCTTTCCTGATTTTGCTGTGGGGGGAGAGACACGGGCAGCAGCTGCCCTCCTGGCACAGAGCGGCAGTCCCCGTGTCGGCCCCGGCGCAGAGCGATGCTCTCCTGCATCAGCCCCGGCACCGCGGCCGTCCCCAGGGTGGGGGTGTTGGGGGTGTCAGATCAGAGCTGGTTTCCGCCCATCACCGACCCAGTTTTACTGGGGGATTTTGCAAGCAGGAGCACCATGCAGGCGTGCTCCGAGGCCTCCGTTTGGGCGGGAGGCTGAGAGCCACAGGCAAAGGGCTTTCGTGCTCACTGGAAAGGAGCCGCAGGGAAGCGTGGCCGGTGCACCACCGCTGCAGCCTGCCCTGCCGCGCGCTGGCGTGGCTCTGCGGGGCCGCCGCCGCGCGCTCTCCAGCAAAAGGGAACACAGGCACTAAGGGCCTTCTTATTAAAACACATATTTTAAAGGGGTTTTTTGATGGCTAATTCTGGACTGGCTCTTTACCCTACACATGCCCATATAAGCGTGCCCCAGTCCAACACCCAAACTGTTCCTAACAAAAGTTTGTTCAATCTTTAGAAATCCACAAGGATGTAACTTTTTTTTTTTGGCAAACCCTTCACTTCAGAGCTTCGAGACTCCAGAGCACAAAGGAGGTAAGAGCAGGTTTCCCTAGACAGCACTGCAGAATGCACATGCAAAGGTGCTCCTTCCCATATATATATATGTATATATATGTAAGAGTGTGTGTGTGTACGTACTTACATACAGATATATATGCATTTTCTATAGCCAGGCACAGCGGAGCAGGCCAGCGGGGCACATAAATCAAGCAGGCTGCCTGCCCGGCAGTGACAGATTGCTTTCGGCAGATGGATCTAATGCAGTTTTAGCCTGGCTTTACTCAGGTTCAACAAGTCCCTAACCCGCGTAAGGCTGAAAAATGACCCGAGGAGCTGATCCTGCGGCTCATCGTACCGGCTGGCCCGTGCAGCACAGCATCGCTGCTGGGGTCCCCTGGAAAGAGCTGCAGGACCCGAGGAACCACCGGCCGCGGTCACGCAGAGCCCACGCCGCTCACCCGCAGGAGCTCTGTTGCAGCCTCTGCAGCCGCAGCCAGGGCTTGGTTTTGTCTTGTTTGAAGGGCTAAACCTGGGCGAGAGCTGAGCTGCAGCCCCCTCCTCCCATCACGGCTCCTGCACCCCCAGAGCCCATTCAGCTTGCAGCTGGGCAGCGAAACCCCTGGGGAGACCTGAACTGCTGCACATCAGCATAGAAATGGGTATGACTTGGTGCACGCACAGAAGGTAAGTTGTTGAGAAGAACAACAACAAAAGAGAGCACGTAAAGGGCTGGAAATGGCTCCCATGTGTCAGGCAGCTAGGGCTGGCAGGGGAGAAGGGGGGTAAGGAGGTGCAGGGGTGCCCAGCCCCCGGGATGCTGCGGGGTGCAGGGGCTGGGGCTGGGACCGGCAGAGCGGGCGGCAGCCGGGCTGGCTCCCTGGGCGAGCCGCCCTGGCCTACGGTGACCAGGCCAGCAGCCAAATGCAACCGGCAGCCATCCCCAGGCAGGGTCCCATCCCCTGCGGAGGGCTGGACCTGAGGCTGTCGGAGGGTACCTTGCCGTTTGAGAAGACCACACGGCAAAGAGGAAAGAAAGGAGGGTGTTTTTCTTCTGAGCCACCAACTGAGAGGGACCAGACAGTTTGGATAAGCTTTAGAAGCAATCCAAATAGCCTAAATAATCATTGGGCCAGATTCCTTCTGGACTGAGCAGTTGCTAGTGGTTGTTCAGAAACAAATACAAACCCCACTTTGCTCTCATCGAGTCATTCTTGAAGCACGAGATAAACTTCATCCTCTCTGCTGCTGCTGCCAGGGTGGAAGGGGCCAAACAGTGGTCTCTTAACAAACAGCACCCTGATCCTGCCGTGGCAGCCGATGGGCAGAGGGACGGCAGAGGGACGGCTGGTCGGACATCCTCCGTCTGCAGTAGCCCTGCTCCTGCCCTGCCCCGCGCTGTCCCAGTCCCACTGGGGCCACTCACCGCAGGAGCGCTCTCGGGGCCTTGGGTGCTCTGGTTTCTGCTGAATGCTCAGACCTGCCTGTGTTCCCGTGCTCGAGGAAACGCTGCGGCCACCGATGTCTTACGTGGGCACGGGAGGGGGGCAGTGGGAGCAGCCAGAGGCAGTGGGGCCGCCAGCCCTTCCCGCCCCCACGCGCTGGGCTTCTGTCCCTGTGCTAAACCGTTACCAGCCAAGGCGGGACGAGCATCCCTGGACGAAGGCGCACGTGGGAATGAGGGACTGACACCCAGTGCCGGGTGCTGCCTCCCCCCGTGACGGCCTTGGGGTGGGAGTCCTGCCATTCCTGGCATTTTTTTAATAGAACTTAAACTATATTTAGATCAAAAATAAATACATTCTTGGCTTGAGCACACTTTTCAATGCCTGATGAATGAGCAGGACCTCTTTCACAGGAAACTATAAAATTCCTGGGGTGATGGCTTGCCTCTGGTGGGGCAAAGGGAAGCAGAGGTCTGCGCTCCCGCTCCGCCTGCCAGCCTGTGCTCAGTGTCTTCACTAGCAGAGAGGACTGGTCATTACTGTTATTAATAACTGCACTACTATGTTTATTATTAATGCTGCATGGGAACGAGAAAAGAAACTTGATGGTGCTGAAATCCTTATTGTGTGTTTTAAAGAAAGTGAAGCTTTGTAAGGCCCTGCTGGGGCCAAACGCACAGTATCCCGAGCAGAAGCTTGGGACAGTGGGGCAGAGGCACCCTGGCCTGGCTGCACCGTCAGAGATGCTGTTTGAGGACAGTGCCTGAGCATGGCCGTTTTCTGCCATCTGTTCCCCTCATGTTCTCCAACACCATAACTAGGGATGTTCGGGGGCCTTGGCTAGTCCCTTAATATCTCTTTATGGACTTGCTGCCCAGGAATTTGTCCAGCCTGCTCCTGAGTGCACCCACCCTGTGTGCCTGTGCCCGAGGTAACAAATGCCACGGACGCAGGCTGCAGCTCGAGCACAACTGTATGTTTGCTTAAATTGTTATTTCAGTCGCTGCAGCGTGTGTCTGGGTAACCTCTTGGTGGGGGCCTCATCTGCAGTGAAGGGAGCAAACTCTGCTGGGCAAGTCCAAAGTTTCCCACCACTCCCCTGCCCCCTGAGTCTTTGAGGGTTTATAAAACAAGTTCAGTCTTTTGACACAACAGCCCCTAAATGCAATTTCATCCAATAAATATGATAAACTGGTCACAGAGGCCATGCTTTCAGCTCATACTCTTCTGTTCTTGGTGGCAGAGGAGCGCAGCTTCATAGAAGACAGGAGGCGGATGGATTCCCGGTGGGTTTGGCTGGGCTCCCCCCCAGACCCTCTCCCTCCAGCCCCCCTCCGCAGCTCCGTCCTCCCCCAGGGCCCTGAGCACACTGGGACAACCCAAACACCTCCTCCATGCCAGGAGGGATGAAGTCTTGCACCGAAGCCTACCAGCTTCCCGCCGGCTCCCCTGTGCTGCCCAGGTCCCCTGCAGCCCCCGGGGCCACCGGTGCCTGCTCCAGCCCAGGAGCTGCAGGCAGCAGCGTGGGGTGCAGGGGGAAGGAGCTGCGTGCTCCCTTTCCCCACTTCTTCAACTCGGTTTAGCTTCCTCCCTGTGTTTTTGCTTCTAGCACCTTTAAAATAACATTTCTTCTATCTGCTAGGGCATGTTAATTGCTTTATGTTGAAAAGCCAAAATCATACTGAAGAAACTCTTCAAAAACCAATATCTTCCCAGAGAAAAAAAAATTCTCACTGCATTGATCTGTCCATCTATCTTAGCACCGAGATTCTTCACATACTGACCTCCTGACATGGCCTGCTTTTGTGGAGAAAACTGCTCGGAATTAGGCTGTTTTTTCTCTCATCTTTCTGGGTCCTGGAGGGTTTTTTCCAGTGTCTGAGGCTGTGCGGGGCTCTCGTGCTCTCAACATGGTAATATCATATCTGTATTTTGCTCTTGCTGATCATCAGTCAAACTCCCATTTTAGGACATATTTTCACTAAAATGCTGCCTTATTTGGCTTTTTCCTCTCTGCGATTCCGGTGACATCACCCACCAAGCAGTCGATTCAAACAGCTATCGCCCCAGCGAGTCCCTGCGCAGCAGAACAAGGAGCCGCTGTGCCGGGGGGGAGGTGGGGGGCGCGGGGCCAGCGTCCCCTCCCGGCAGGGACCTGGGGACGGCAGGCCGTGAGCCGGAAACGCAGCCTGAGCAGCGGTGGGGTCTGTGTTTGAAGGGAGCTTTAAACCTTCCTCCTCAGCACGGAGACTGGGACGCACTGGGGCTCTGCTGCTGGCATGTGGCCGGTGTGCCGAGTCCTGCCCGGGCACCTGGGCATGTTGAAGTGAAAATCTACCCCCAAGCCACCCGCTGAGCCCCCCCTTACACACATCTCTGTCATACACGGTGTTACAGAACATGCATGGAGACGTGGGTACCAGGTACGTGCTACCTCTCGCGGCAGAGCCGGCAGCTCGGCCGGGCCGCAGCAGCGCCCGGCGACGGCGACGGCGAGGCAGCTCCAGCCCTGCGGGCTGCAGCCAGCTGGGTTTTTTCCACGTCGGTAGTTTTCCTCTCCCTTCCCACCCTGCGGCTGTGGCTGATCTGGCAGTAATATTTACTGGTGACGAGATCAAGCAAATTGGTGGCAGCTCTGCAGTAAATTAGAGGTGCTATTTCCTCCAGTACAAGCCAGACATCTTTTGCCCTCAGAATAACAATAAACCAGCTTCACAGCTTACATGAAGGTTTCTGTTCTAAATCCTGCTCCTACTGTCCTGGTTTTGGCTGGGATAGAGTTCATTTTCTTCCTAGTAGCTGGTATAGTGCTGTGTTTTGGATTTTGGTATGAGAATAATGTTGATAACACACTGATGTTTTGGCTGTTGCTGAGCAGTGCTTACACTGGTCAAGGACCTTTCAGCTCCCCATGCTCTGCCGGGTGCACAAGAAGCTGGGAGGGGGCACAGCCAAACTGGCCCAAGGGCTGTTCCATACCATATGGTGCCATGCTCAGTATAGAAACTGGGGGAGTTGGCCGGGGGCAGCGGTCGCTGCTCGGGGACTGGCTGGGCATCGGTCAGCGGGTGGTGAGCAGTTGCAGCGCTTGTTTTTTCCTGGGTTTTGTTCCTCTCTCGCTCTCTTGTTGTTTTCCTTCTCATTACAATTTATTATTACTATTATTATTTTGTTCCAATTATTAAACTGTTCTTATCTCAACCCATGAGTTTTCTTACTTTTGCTCTTCTGATTCTCTTCCCCATCCCACTGGGGGGGAGGGCGAGCGAGCAGCTGGGTGGTGCTTGGTTGCTGACTGGGGCTAAACCACAACGGCTATTTACTGAATAATCCACACATAGGACATCGGACTGTTTCCAGCCTCGTCAGAAGATCACCCACTGGAGTTCTCTTTCACTGTCCCACTCACAAAGCATCGTAGCCTGTGACCACAGCAGCTGGTTGTTCTTGCCCGGCAGCTCTGGCTGGAAGGGGAACACCAGTCCTGACAAACGTGTGACGATAAGACCAGTGTCTTAATTATAATTTACCCCGGGGAAAGAGGTGTTCTTCCACTGGGACAGGCTAAGAAACTGCTACCGAAGTCCTGCCATCGCGTCTTGCAGGCAGTGGGGCTGTTCCTCCATGCCATGCTCTACTGCCTGGCAGACCCGACACCGCGCCGGGGCGGCTGCCTGCCCAACGCCGGGCACGGCACGGCTGGGGTGGTGCGGGACAACTGGTTTTATTTCCCTGGGATGCCTTGGGACAACTGGCCTTATTTCCCTGCTCTGGAACTTTCTTCTTGCCATGTCAGAAATTCACAGCCCAACTCTTTAAGTCTCCTTTTGGCTGAAACCCCACTATAAAAAAATCCTGTGCCAAGAGCTAATTAGAAATAAAAAGAAGATTAATTTTGAAAAATAAGATGAAGTGGGATATTTCTGGGTTAGGGATATTTCCTGATTGCATAAACCCAAACAAAACAAAACTCGCATATTAATGACTCCTAAGAGATAAACCAATTTATTTTGCTACATTTAAGAATTAATCTGAGTCATTTTATTACAAGAAGTGGTTTTGCCAGCTTGTGCTGCCAGTATTTCTGGCAATGAAATGGCTGAGGACTGTTTAGCTTGGGATGTCCATTGCCACCGGCTGGGACCTGGCAGCCGGGGCCATGGTTGCACAGTGCCCACCCCTCACGGATGCTCCTTCACTCCCGCCCCAGGAAACCCTATTTTTCAGTGCCATGTACCTTGTGGGTGATGAAACGGCTCAGGGAGGCATCCTGGGGGGAAAGGGAGCAGGACAACCTTGGGGTCAGCTTTTGGGTGGGGATGTGGGAGCTGCTGCAGGTGCCAGTGGGGGGTGCATCTCCGGGCGCCCCTCGCTGTCCCTGCCACCAGAGCACAAACAGGACCCTGCCAGAGAGACAAGAAAGAAGATAAACCACATTTTCCAGTGTAAGCAAGCTGCTCTATTTATAATGAGAACCTAGAGAATGGAAAAACATTTAAAAATCCATATTTCAGGCAATATTCATGAAGCAGCAGCAAGAGTTGTGGTAATCCCTTTGGTAACTCCAGGGGTGTTGGAGTCCCCTTGACTTCTTGCATCTATTTTTGACATGGAACAGCTCAGATGGTGAAGACATCAGATAGCCATGCTCGCCCTGCTTTATGAAAAACAAGGAAATACCTCTCCCACGCGGGAAGGGAAGGAAAAAAGCCCTTACAAGTGAATGCAAGGGTCAGCGCAGGAAACCCTGTCGCCGTCTCCCTCCCCAGGAAGCATCTCTGTGTGCAAACGCGCGCTGGGGCTGGGGCTGGGGCTGGGGCTGGCTGGGTCGCTGCGCAAAGCAAGGCAAAGCGCAGGGCAGCACAGCAGCACACCGGTCAGGGCAGTTCCCCAGCAAGGAAGCCTCCTCCAGAATAAGCCGGGCTCCACGGAGGGCACCGCAGCTCGCCTGGGCTGTTTTATTTCTAAGGAGATGCTAAAGACACTCAGCGTGCACTGGCGCGGTAAGCGGGCGCAGGCAGGGGAGAGCAGCACCGGTGGTTTATCCGCTGCAGCAGACTGCTCGAGCAATGGTTTCCCTGCCAGGGGTTAGAGCAGGGTGCTGAACACGGGTCGCTGTTTAGGAAACAAATATGCAGAGCCCTGCTGCTGTGTAGTTCAAGCCCTTGTAGCAAAATATTAGTTGTAGGCTTGCAGTTCCTGGGGAGCGCCAGTTATCCGCGGCTGGCTTGCCCGGCCGGCTCCGTTTGGCTGGGAGGGCAGAGACATCCTCTGCAGAGCCACCGAGACCACAAGGCTTTCTCCACCACGCCTGTTAAATCAGAGGAAAGCAACAGAAAGACCTAATCTTTAATACTGTGCAAGGAAAACACACATTAGACACATTCTGTAACCGACTGAAATGCAGCATTATCGGGCCTTTTTTTTTTCACTCCTGGCCATGTTACTCTGTTTCCCCAGCCAGATGACATGTTTATTTGCCTGAGCTGTAGCTGGGAGCTCGTACAGTCTTATCATCGTCAAAGCACAGACTAGCCGAGAAGTGATTTTATCTTTTGCTCTCTGCTATTTTTGCTCCTTCAGAGCTGCCCTTGCAATAGAAGAGTAATTAGTAATTGGGCAGCAGCTCAAAAGAGGTTGTGTGATCATCTGTGGAGCTCTTTGCTTTCCCAGACAAACAAATGTTTCCAACTCTTTATTTTGTGTAGTTCTTGGGTTCAAAATTACTACGAATTAGTTACAGGGCTTGCTATCATGAAGGAGTAAGTTTTTAAGGACGAGAAAATACATTAATTGGTTCAGGCACTAAGAACATATGAAATACATTGAATTTCATTTTGGGATTAAAGAGGAAAATCTAGGGAGGCTCCAAGACAAATTTGAGAAAACATGATAGCTGCAGTTAATTGAAGTGTTTCAACCACATTTTTTTTCTTAACCGTTTGAAATTTGTTTTCCCAGAATCGGGATCTCTCACAGAGAGCTGTGATATGGGCTCACGCACATCACTTTACATTTGATACTCCAAAACTAACTGGAATTTTGCATTCTGCTACAGTTAAATGCAGTGCCAGGGTACGTTGACTACTGTCAGCTTTTTATTTTTACAGGGGTTTTCTGCTTGTTCTCTTCCTTTCCAGTTCTCCGCTGACTTTTTCCCAGCTGAACAACCTGGCGGCAGTGCTGGCACAGGGACGCAGACCCCACTTCAGCGACCGACCCGGCTCCCTGGGGCAGGGGATGCTGCAGAGGCTGGGTGGGGGCCGGGAGCACCCAGGGCACTGTGAGCACCCAGGGCACCGCTTCTGCCGGGCCAGGGGAGGCAGGCACAAGTGTTTGAAGTGCTTGGACCACCGTGCCTTTGATCCAGCAATCACGGCTCCAGCTTCTTTGCTTCCTTTGTTTTGAATTCACAGGAAAACAGTAGCGCCCAGATGTCCTGAGCGGGGCCAGCGGCACCCAGCAGCACCCACCCCGCAGCGGGTGCTGGGAGCGTTTCTGTAGCCTCATGCGGCATTGGGAGGCTGGATCCAAAGCCCCGTGCAGCTGCAAACGGTTGGACGCGTGCCGTGGTGGTTGCAGCCGCTGCACTGGGTCGATTCGTTGTTCCTCTGCTCCCAGCTGCTCCCACCTCAGCTCCTACCAGAGAGCGGTATAATTTCAGTGACGTTTCACCACTGCTTTCAGATGTGGCTGGTGCACTTGCGGACATTACCAAGGAAAGATTTATGAACTGTATGAAATTATAATAAAAATTTATATTTTATTCTAAGCCACTTGAAGGAAAATAACTCCTTACTGCATTAAAACAAACAGAACAAAGGAAACGCTGGGATTGTGTTCATCCTTGGAGGCACACGGTGTAACAGCACGCCTATAAAGTTAATGCAAAACGAGGAACCTGCCTCTGGAGCAGGCCTTGGCAGGTTGCAAATTCTGGTTTATGCAGTAAATAATAAAAAAACCCCTTTCATCACTATTACTGACATTTGCTCAGCTGACATTAAAAATTGCAGTTAAAAATGAGAAAGTTGAAATCCAGCTGAAAGTTACCTGGAGCCCTGGAACTCCTATTAACAGTTGTGCGGTTGCAGTGCTGTTTCTTATGAAAAGTGTGAGAGCAACAACTGCAAACCATTATGCTTGAGCCAGACTTGAAGGATAAGTTGCGTGAAATAATAACATCTGATGAAATATGGTCTAAGCTGGACCCCATCGATGGTACCCATAAACTCACCAGCAATCTTCAGTGCTGTGCAATGGGGCTGGGTTTGGTGCAATTACCTGCACAAAGTTTGTACGATGCCCAGCCCTGAAGGGCTCTTTAAGATGAGCGCAGGCAGAGCCGACGGCTGAGCACTGCAGTGGATCCCTGCCAGCCGTGCTCAGACCTGGGCACCGAAGCCCGGCAGGCGCCTGCCCTTGGCAGCCTCCAAAAACTCCGCTGTGGCCAAACGCAGCCCCCCGGCTCGGGACAGAGGGGCTGGGGCTGGCCGTGCTCTCCTTTTCCACCGCTGTCCCACCACTCGTTCTGGGCTTTTTGTGATAACCATACACAGCACCTCTCTTTTTCCTTGTTTTCATGCAGATACCGGTTGCCTTTCACCCATTTGGGACGGTTGGCCTCTGCATGCATACTCAGAATTATCTTTGTATGCAAATATGGATGTGAGCTATGAGGCAGGGAAAAGGCTTAAATTAATCAATGTTTCAGCCGTGCAAAGGAAAGCAGAAGCATTGCCGCGTTGGCTTACAGGAAAAGGTGTCGATGAGCAAACGCCAAGCAGAACCCTAAACCGCTGGTGAAGGGCAGGAGGAGGTGAGAGGACCCTGGTGAGATCTTCCAGCATCACCCCTGTAACGTGGAGGTCAGGGTGAAAGGCAGACCAGCCCCTGGTGGCTTCCCATACCCCCGCGGGGACCCACAGGTGACCCGGGACCACCGTGGTGAGAAAGCCCACCTGCAGAGCTCGGGGTGGCCCTTGGAGTGGGGTGGCTGGAGGAGGAGGAGCCAGCAGAGCTGGAGGCTTCTGGGGTTTGGGCAGAACCCAGGAAAAGCTATTTGCAGCTGTCTCGGGTGGATTTTCGCTAAAAGCACCCAAAACAACAAGAAGACTAAAGATCTCGTACTCTGAGGGAGGAGCTGGTGTTCCTGCACAGATGTTGCACCCTCTGCTTTCTGCCGGCCAGGAGCGGGCTGTGCGAGCAAGCTGCGGGCTCTCTGTAGGGTCTGCGATTAGCATTTAATACTGGGAGGCTCGTTGCCTGAGGCCATAGTCAGCCCTTTGAAAATATATTTTATCGGAGGCCCAAAGCAATGCAACAGCTTCCTGTTACAACCAAATGCATCTGGTTTGGGTTTTCGGATTTATCCCCTGATCCCTGCCATAAGGGGCTGGTGCTTTGCCAACCCATTGTTTCTCAGTTGGAAACAGATGGTATGGGCTAAAAATTTGATTGCGTTCAAAACCGATCCAAAGTATTTAATGTCAGCCTGCTGGCCAGATGCGTTTTTAGAGGTCTGCCCTTCCACCACCTGAGCGCCCTGTCCCCTGGGCGGTGGCCGCACCGTGGGGCCGGGGACAAGGTGCACGACAGACACATGCACAGGCTCACGCCAGCAGGACCCATCCCCACCCCTGGTCTGACCTTGCGTTCCCAGGGCAGACAGACTCCGCGTTTGAAGTCCATAAACCCCAGTTCCATGCTAGAACTGTTTAATTTTCCAGACCCTGATTTACCCCTGCCTGGAGTTTTTCTTCAAACTAAGCAAAATCAAGAACCAAAGGTGATCTGAGAACTTAATTCTGATGGAAAGCTTACTCCTTCTTGGAAGAGGATAGTAGATTAATACTCGCTTTCATGGCAGCCTTTCTAAGTCACATTTTTGGCGACTAAGAAACCATAAAGAACAACTACTTCAGGGAAGACACATTTATCCTGATACAACGTTTTCATCAAAATTGATCGAAACTTAGCTGTAGAGTTTTGCAGGAGCTACTGATACTTCAGAATCTGTCCTGATTAAAAAAAAAACAAAACACAACACAACTTTTTTCCCCAGGAAACAGCATCTGTAGGACAACCCTTGAATAATCCTGGCTTTCTTTTGGTGAAAGATCCTGGGGCAAATTTTCGGTGCTGTAAATAGATACTCTTCCCTGAACCCTCTGTGCTTTGCCATGAAGAGTGTTGACTACAGTCTCCATCTCTCCAAGGCTTCTGCTTGCAACAGCCCTGACTCTTTCTCCAGGCTGTTATTCAGCCTCCAAAACCTGGTGCCAGAATTCTTCACTCCAGGCAGAGTGGGCCAGGTTTTCCCTGCCGCTACTCAACTGGCTGCAGCAAGTTTCCACAGGGGAACGCGACCCAGTGAGTTTAATCAAAGGGTACTTTCATACTCTTTCAAAGCGCAGACGTAAGTCACACGAGGGACTGTTGACTGGGGTATGATGACCAGAAATCTGATGCAAAATCTAAATGCCATCCCTTGCTGAAGTGTTTAAAGCCAGAGCGAGAAAGAAAATTAATATAAAAGAAAGAAAGTTTTCCTCTTGAAGATTTAAGAGTAGGCTGCAGCCTCAGATAGATCAGTTACATTCAAACTGCCCATAGGGTATGAAAGATAAAAGAACACCATTTCTGGAAAAAGTAAAACAAAAGAAAAGAAAATTGGGCCACTCGGGCTGTCTAAGGTGTTCAAATGCACCCTGCTGCTTCCGATGGGAAAAAGCGTTGCCTGTGACACTGGCTTGATTTCCATAGGTACCAAAAAGAGGTTCCTCTTTAAGAGCAGCTTTACTTCCTACCCAAAACGCATGTCTATGTCAGAATATTCTGGGCTGGGCGTTTCAAACACCCTCCAGCAGGGAAGGGCAGTGTCAGTGCTGGTAGGCTGCAGGCAACTGAGCACTGACTCCATCCCAGCCGGACCCAGCGTGCCGGGGAACGGAAGCAAGCTGGTGCGAGCCAGCGCGGTTTGCATGCCACCGGCTGGCGTGCGGGTGCATGTGGCATTTCCCGTGATTAGTGGAAAGCATGTACCATTTGTTGAACTTTTATGGTTTAAATGCTGTGCCCGACAGTCAAGTAAATTCTTGTATATTCTAAACAAAGCAGAACATGCTGGTTGTTTTCTACTGTAAACACTAGGATTTGATTTGTCTAAACTTTTGGCCTTTCGGGGGGAAAAAAGGTCTTAAAGCATAAGATATTTGTAACTTTTTTCAGTTTGTTTGCACTAAAAAAATGGAAGGGCTCTCCTTTTGGCTGGTGTGCCTCAACGAGCGCATCCCTGGCATGCCGAGGAGGGCAAACGTGGGCGCTGGGCAGTGTGGTCACCCCGGCTGGAGCTAGGGCAGCTTCCAAAATCGCCGGGAACTCCTCGGGGTCTACCAGTGGCCTGTCCTCAGGGGTTGATTTCCTGGGGATTGGATTATTCCCTCTTTATTCGTATTTAGTGGTGCCTTGGGGATTTGCGAAGTTGCTGATACAACCGAGTTTTATCAAGAGAGTTCGCATTTCCCCAGGCAGCCGCTCACTGCGCTGCACAGCGGGGTGGCAAAGAGCAAGCGACAGGGAGAGGTCTTTACTTTACTTTACTTTAACCCGACATGGGCTTTATGGATATGGACATGTTGCCGCTTGCAACAGCCCTTTACTTTAACCCGACATGACGTATGGAAACAAAGCCTCACCCCAGGGCTGTGCACTTGGCAGTGACCCGGGGGCTGCAGGCGGGTCGGGCAGCACCCGGGGGGAGCTGCTCCCAGCGTCTGGCCCCGGAGCAGCCAGCTGGGACGCCAGGCTCGCCGGCGCAAGGGCGCTTCGGCTGCCTGCTGCCAACAGAGCAGCAAGCATGCTCCCCAACAGAGCAAAAGCGGGTCTGTGGGGAGGGGGATTCCTGTATGGGGCCACAGTGATGCGGCTGGAGGAAGCCTCCGCTTGCGTGCTTTTGGGAAGGCAGCAGACGACCTGTGCGGCCTGGGAGGGCTCAGGAGCAGCAGTGGCTGGAAATCTGGCGGGGCAGCAGGTGGGGGACAGCAGTGCTTCCAAAAATCAAATCCAAGCTCAGGATTCCCCCTACCAGCTTTTCTCCTGGCTGTAGTTACTAACGCAGGCATGTGTCAGGAGTCAGTGAGCCCAAGTGTCTGCAAGCGGTTCAGCTCTGTGGTTAGCATCCTGCGAAGACTCAGCCTCTGGCAGCAAGGGCTTTAACCCCCAGCCTGCCTGCTGGGGCAGATGGGTGCACCCGCTGCCGGGCTCGAGGGGCTGCAAGCAAGCCCACCCAGCCGGGGAGAGCCGAGGGTCGCGCTGCCGAGCGCACGGTGGAGCCCGGTCAGCAGCCTCCCCGCTGCACCCGTGGCTCGTGCTCCTCCGAAGGCACCGGGTGCCCCTGCAATCAGGTGTTGGCAGAACAATAGGCCCTGCTCGAGTATTTGATGTCCCTTGAAAAGTCCCTGGAAAGTGGGTAAATGTCTCTAAGTGTCACAAACTCACATTTTTCGACCTGCAAACAGTAAGACTCTCTGTTACAAAAGATGGTAACGTCACCTAGAGCGAACCAGGAACAACAGGAAATATTTTTAGCGTGGCTCCAAAGAAGAATTATTGTGGGAGGCTGATGCAAGGACAGGCACTGAGCGCTGCAGGTCACCGCAGCTCTGCTCCAGCCCTGGGGACAAGCTCATCCACTCTTAGAGCTGGAGCACACCGGTGCGGCAGTGGTTTTAGACGAGTTGCAATGGAAGCCCTCAGAAAGAGACATGGTCTCATAAAGGCATCCATTGTCATAAGGGCTTTTCTTCCTCCTTGCTCCCAGTCTTTTCTTTTGGATATTTTATGGCCAAGCCCTGCATTTAAAGAGGTGTCTTAGAGATCTAACATCTGGCCACAGAGGATGGTGTTCTTGATGCTGATATGTCAGGGTAACACCTCCACATCCTTTGAGCAGTGTTAATATTTGGACAGTGTTAAAATATAACCAGCGTTTCTTAGTTTAGATTAATGCCCTGGCTGCGCCCCAGTCCTTGCCAACCTGCGAGACACTGCCTGGATTTCCTCCCACTCCTAAAGCAGCACAGGGCTTAGGGCTTGACATTGGCACTTGGTGTTTAAACAAAATACACGTTAATATCTGCGGAAGTCATGCCTGAGTAATAGCTGCAGGAACAGACACGATTAAGGGCTGTGGAGAAAAACAATTAAGCTGATCAGCCAAAATATTAGGAAAGCAAGTCTGCAAATACCATTTTTTTCTCTCTCAAAAATAAAGGAGCCTGAGGTTGCTGGGAGCTGTGCTCTGAATATTCATGGGGTATTACTGGTCCTCAGGCAGGGCTCATTTGCACTGAGGATAAGGAAGGCCACCAACTGTTAACCTCTGCAATTTAGTCTTTCATTTCCCGCATTAGTACACTATGGAAAAAGCTGCAAGTGGCGGTCATGGTGTATTAGTCCTGGTAACGGCTGCGTGAAATCAGGCTGAACTCCCTTGTTTGCCTGAAGAGAGGAAGCCTGGGCCCGAGCCCGGGGGAGAAGAGGAGGATTTTCTCATAGCCTGGGAGCACTGGCGGCCCCGCCAGGGCAGGGGGAAGCATGGACCTGGGCTTGGGGACTGTCGGACACGGACGGACAGACAGTGTTCCCGTGGGACGAACACTGTGACCTTTCCTCCTGAGAGAGCTGGAGGTGAACAGGACAGACCCGCTTGCTGACCAGCCTTGAGGGCATCAGGTCCTGCTTGCATCACGTTTGTTTTGCCTCTATCATCTAGTCAAGGTTAAACTCAGTCATTTAAAAATTAGATGCAAAGAGCTGCTGACTCTGCAGGCACTCAGGGGGATGTGCACGCTTTTGCCTTTACACTGTATCACAGGCAGGTAAATCAACTTTGGTACAAAACTTGTTGGTTCAAAGCCATTTTGGTACAAAGCCGTTTTGGTTCAGGTAGACTACTCGGGAAGGGTTATTTTTCTTGCCAGGTTCTTGCCTTCCAGCACTTCCCAGGCTCTCCTGCCCAACTCTCTCCTCCTTTACTGGGCAGTTCTCCCTTTCTCCATCATTTGCAGGTTCTTCTTTGGGTCTGGTGACCAATGTGGGTTGCTACTTGACAGATGGCGGCACTATATAGGATGGTGCTGCTGAAAGCAAGCCATTCCGCCCCAGAGCAAAACATCAACCTGCGATGTGGTTGTTGCTTCAAAGACAAAAAACTGAATCACCAAACAATGCAGATCTTCCGGATTCACTCACGCGGTGTCAAGTGGGACTATGGGAAAGTATTCAGAAAACATGTATTTTCTGGGGGATCTAAAATGCAAGCTGGTGTGTAGGAACAGAATAGTCTCTTGTAGCTCACTATGAACCTAATCCGGCATGAAATGGAGAAGACTGAACGCTCTCACTGGTTTGCAGACCCAAAGAGCAGATCTGTGTCCCTCCCTCCGCTGGCACGCCTGGGCTCCTCGGTAGGTGCTGGCAGCAGCCAGGACAGAGTCGGGCAGTGCCCACGCTGCCCGCAGCCCCGCCGCCTCCCGCCGGGCTCACCCCCGCGGCACAGAGCGGGTTTGCTGGTGGCTGGTGAGGCAGCAACCAACGCGCGAGCCGCGAGGCCGCGGCGGGGCATGGGGCACGCTGGCCTCCCGTTCCAGTCCTGTCCCCCCTCACCGGGCTGCCTCCACCCTCCGCTGGTGCTCGCCGTCGGCACTCGCCCGGGAGGTGCGGTTTGGCACCGCAGGGCATGGAAACACCCATGGAAAAAGCAACCCGAGAACAGCACGGCTCTGTCTCTCCTGCGGCCCAGCTTGTACAACAGCCATCTGTTTGCTGGCCTCAGCGTTTGGAGGAAGTGCTGGTGAATTAAAGGCTGAGGAACAAAACGTTTCATTTTGGTTTGTGGCATGTGGATGTGTGCAAGGGCAGCAGGAAGCATGGTGAGGGCTCTGTTTGGCTTTTCCCCCCCAAAAAAGGAAGATGTAACTCCAGCATCATGCCCATGTAAGGCCATGCAGACACCTTACAGGATCTATGAGACAAACTGGCTCTTGGGAAGTTCCTGATCACAGTCCAACTCCATGAGACAAACACAACCCAAAAAATGCAGTCTCTGCGCTACCGACTGCTGGGATGCTGCCCATTGCTGGGCTGGGAGAGGTAAGGAGGAAGAGCCTCCCCGTGCTGCTGGGGGGTTGTACAGCTGGGGTGGGGGTCCACGCACGGCCCTTCTCATGCACTAATACGCTGGAGACCAGCCTGGACAAAATGGCTGGGTCCCCATCATGAGAAACCACCTCATCCCCCTGCGCAGGGGAGCGAAGGCTCTGTGCCCACAGGATGTGGGACAGGCAAGGTCCCCCGGGACAAGAGGGGGGTGCGGGGCAGCCGCCCCGCCTGCACCAGGCACAGCCGAACAAACCCGTTTGTCATGCTGGCTTTGCAGGGCTGATTGATAGGAACGCAATGCTAATTGCAGCAAGTATGATTTTTCCATCCTAACCTGCCACTTCTTGTCCTTCCTTCAGCTTCTCATCGCGTGGTTTAAAACGCCTTTCGCTAGCGCAGGAACCGTGCCGTCGTATGTGGAGAGGGATGAGCACAGCAGACTGGGCAGTTCTGTAATGCAGCAACTAGGGAATACCTACGCATGAGTTGTGGAGAAGCTCAGGAGAATGAAGGGACTTCAAAGCGCAGCTCTAGCACAGACACAGGGAAAGCGCTGTACTTACAGTGTTTATAAACTGGCTGATGGGGTCTGCAGGGGGATCCCCTTGCATCACCGCTCCTTTTCATTGTCTCTTCTCCTGCATCCCAGTTGAGCCAGCATCCCTCCTCTCCCCCGGCTGCAGCGGCACTGCTGGAGCTGCTTGTCACAGCTCTGCTCTCCTCCAGCCACAGGAAGGTCCATCCCACACCCCAGGGAATTTATGAAAACCCCTCAACATTAGGCACAGCCAATTTATCAAGAGTAGTTCATTAAAGGCGACTCATTATTAATTTGGAGATTCCCCAAGTATGTGATTGTTCAGTCCCTGTAACAGCACCAGAAAAGAAAAATTGCTGCAACAAGTTTTCCTTGGATTTGAAAAATGACCTTTCTTTTCTGAGTAAATTCGGAGCTGCAAAGCCAGAAGGCTGGTGCCTTCCAGTTGAACAGCTTTTGAGTCCTGTTTCACTAAAAGGGTTGCTTTTCAAGCCTTGTCAATCTAAGGAAATTTATTTAGGCAGTCTCAAGGGAAGGTCTTGGCAAAGTATTAATAGGTTTCTTTTATAAAAGAGACCTTTATTCACTGGTCTTTAAGTTGGCCTGTGTCTCGTTCGGCTTTTTGAGTTCATGTGCAGAGAAAATATCTGTCTTTGACAGTCTCCATGCTTCAGCGCCATTGTGGGGCTCCGGAGGAATTTGCTAAGCCAGTAATGAAACATCTGGCTCAACAATAACACAGCTGCATGCGGCGCCTTCTCCCCCCAGGCGGTGAGGGGCCGTAGCCCTCGGTGTTATGGGCCCAGCACAACTAACACATGCGGCTAGGTGCAGCCCGCTGCAGGGGCACGCTGGAAGCGGGCAGCGCAGGCAGCGTGCTGGGCGATACGCTGGTGCGAAGGCAGACAAGTCACACAGGAAAAAATAACCAACCCTGCGGTGCACGCTTTCTTACCCCAGATCTGTTGCAGCTTGCCTGCTAAAGGTGCATCAGGACAGAAACTGCTGCATGGAAAAGCCCTTTGCCCACTCCGGGTTGTGGATGGAGCTAAAGCGTGGGCAGCTGGAACTCCAGAGGACCGAGCGCGCCTGCAGCGTTCGGGGCCTGCAGACCTGGGCTCCCACTGTGCAGGTTTTGCTCCATTTCACCGTGCGGCCGCCTGCCTTCCCCCAGCTCCCACCGACACAGGCTACTTGCTTCCAGCCCAGCTGCAGGGCAGGAGGTACCCGGGCGATTCAGTGGGACAAATTTCTAGCAAAGGCTGTAGAAAAGCAATGGGAGAATTATCCTTGCCAACAGAGTAGAGCAGTGAAATATGTAGCGTTTTGCACAATTTAAAAAATATCTGATTCAAAAAAAGCGTATTCAGCCGCTGCAGCGCTGGTCCTGCAGCCAGCCAGACGAGGAGGCACGGCCGCAGCTCACCCCACGTCAGCAGCTGGGGCTGGGCGGCCATTTCTCAGTGGGGCTCCCTGTCTGCAAGATGGTTTGAGCTGACACCTGGAAGATGCTTGAAGTAGAAGTGATTATTTGAACACTATCCATCATGATTTGTTCAGAAGGCACTTTGCTTTCCAGGTAGACAAAATCTGGTTCCCTTCAGTTTTCTTTTATTAGCAGTACAATGCAGTGCATGGACATGTAAAGTCAGAAATCAGGTACTCCTGCAGACGTGCAAGGCAGGATGGGAGAAGCACCGTCAGATGAGCACCGTGCCATGGGGCTGCTGGAGACGCTTGCACACATCACCTCTGGAAATAAGGCAACAATGCATAAAAACCTCATTGTGGAAAGATTGACTTTTTGGGTGATTTGGCTGAAGAAGTTGAGTTTAAAAAGTAAATAAAAGCTCAAATTAGATTTATATAGGCATAATTAACCTCACTTTTTATAGAATAACACATGCCCATATGAACTTTATATAGCTCAGTCCCAAAGCAGCAGCTGTTGCAAGTCTCTGGAAGAGCGTTTCCCCTGAAACACACCAGCACTTCATGAATACTTGTTTTTGCACCTCTAAATTTTTCTCTCTGGGGCTTTTAAGCAAGTTTTATTGTAGTGTTTATATAGCTACCTCAGTCTGCCTTTGGTTTATGTTTTTCTCACCTGAAGCCACTGAATTTTGAGTTTTATTAGTTACAGGTATCTGAAATTACATTCTTTTAAGAACTGACTGCACTAATAAAACTCCTGAAAAGTTTCTGTTTGAGGCAATTGTCTTCTGCCCAGGTATCTGATTCTTACAGAATTATACTAGAGAGGAACAGGTTTTCTATGGCTGTTTGTTACCACCAAGGTAAATAACAAGAATGCCATTGATTCCAGTCAGTCATTGGAGAAATACCCAAGCAAACAGATTTTTTTTCATGAAATACATTGTAAAGGAGAATGCCGCTTAGCTTTTCTTGCAGAGAATGAAGTGAAACACAGCTCAGTCACCACCAAGCCAAACCTCCACCGCTTGGGCCAGAGCAAAACAGCCTCTTCCAGGTCAAGAGGAAGGATCCTGCAGAGCAGAACTGCTCTCATGCTCAAAAGCTGTGCACTGCAGGAAAAGGTCAGAAAAGCGTGTTTCTTCCCCCTTCTTTAAGGATTTCCCTACCTTTTTTGCACGGTCCCAGAAGTGGAGGGGGTGCAGAGTTGGCCCCCAGCCCAGACATCATCCATGACCTACAGCAACCAGCTCTCACCCTGTCACCACTCATTTACTGCTGATGACAGGGCTCCTTCTTCACAGGTTCAGGGCCCATAAATAAATCACGGTGCCCAGGTGTTTTCCATAGACCTCTGAGGGAAACCTGTTAAATGTCTCCAGATCTGCCTTCCCTCTGGCTCTGCCTCGGGAAATCTGTGCAAAGCAGTGGTGGGAGCAAGCCTTGCTGCGAGACTCCTAGCCAGCTTCCCAGACCCTCCTCAACACCGAGGGGTTAATTGACGCCTGTCATTGAAGGTAGCCCGTTAACAGTAAGACAGTCTTCCTGTCACGGGGATAGCTAGTTTTCTCCTACCCATCTGAGCTGAGAAATTTTATTTCAAGTTTCATTGTTTGTCTTAGACTAGATATTGCAAATATATACACAGAATCAGTGTTCACTTAGGCAAAGGGCTCCCTTCCTTCAAGCCACCTCCCTTGCCGAGATGTATAAAGGCATCGCTCCGGCCCCTGCTCATTTCTTAATTGTTTTTCTCCCCACCTTAGCAGCGGAGGCTCCCCATGCGCACGTGTAGGGCAGCGCACAGGACCCCCCTGCAGCCAGGGCCAGCTCCTCTCCCGGCCCCAGCGGACGCGTGGCCCCAGGGTGGGGACAACCCCGGTGGCGAGGGGGGATGCCATGGGAAACCTGGAGGAGGAAGGTGACCCGAATGGAGCCGCTGTCCTTAAACAGCCTCTGCCTTTCCACTGCGAAATCCTCCCAAATCACAAACAGACGGTCCCTTTTTCTCCTCAAATATTTCTTAAAAAAAATTAAAAAGGGACCACAAATAAGACAGCACTGCAAATATTTGTAGATTCAGATCAGTTAAGCTTTGAAAAACTTCAGCTTGCAAAACTTCAGCTGAAATGTGGCTTCTCCCCAGTCAATGGTTATTTTCTCTCTGCCGATGGGCTCTGCCCTCCCTCCCACCCACCCAGCGCTCCTGGTGGGGTCTGCAGTTGGGGGGAGCAGGCGAAGGACCCCCCCGTGCCCGGCACAGCCCTTCGTGCCCCAGTGGGGTCCGGAGGCTGGCCCCTCTGCTGCTGGCGTGTGCCAGACCGCAGGCTCCAGCCGGGGCCAGGGCTCAGGCATGGACAGCCTTCCCTGCCAGAGCTGCCACACTCCCATGTTCATCTCTCCTCCGCTCAAGGGTGTGTTTTCAAAGTGCTTCCTCTCCTAGACCATCTTGAGGAAATACTGGGGGTAACTGCACTCACTGAGCCTGCTAAATAATTAACCTCAAATAACTAATGGCACTGGGCAATGAGTTAATTTTATCCCAATGTTTAAGCATCCACAGATTTTACAGAGTCAATCGGGAAGGCTTCCCCGGGAGCCCCGTTACCGCCCGCAGGCAGCTCCTGACGTTAAGCCATGCCTGTGCAGGCAGGCTCCTTCCCAGGAGTGCGATCGCACCCGGTTGCGGCTCTCCACGCACACTTGGCCCCGGCTCTGCCCTTTCAGTCTCTCTCTTTCTTTGGCTCTTGCAGCCCATTTTACCAACGCCAGCAGCGTCTCGGACACGGGGATGGCAGCGTGCTCTGGCCTGTGAAAAGCAGCAGCATCATCTCTGACCTTCCTCCTTCCCTCTTCCTCGCCGGAGCCCTCGCCCCACTGCAGCTCCGGCCCTTCCCTCGGGCAGCACACCCGCCCTGAGACCAGGAAAGGAACTGAAGCGAGACCTGGGAAACTTTCATATCCAGAAATAGTTTATTTGAAGTTTTAGGAACATTTTCGTGTATTGTTAGTCATATTTAGGAGAGCAGTTATACAGAACATTTGAGTTTAAACTGGAGCTTAATGTTCGTGTAGGAGGCACAAAGTCCTTGTGCTTGCCATCTTTGGCCATCGACAAGAAGAAATTAAGGTTTGTCCTTTGCAGATTCACAAGCTAAAACACCGGCACCCGTTACTGCAATACGTGATGCTCAATTGACCATTAGACAACGCAATGTATCCCTGTGCTTCCATGAAAGAGCTAGATTAATATTAAAAACCCACCAGGTGAGAAGTGCAGCTCACCGGTTCAGCTCTTACGGACTGCTCCGACCTGCAGACACCAGCACTTCGCACCGTCCGTGCGGGACCCCTGCGCCATGCCACAGCGTTTGAAATAAGCGGCGTCCACGTCCACGGAGAGGTTTCACAGCAGCAGTGCTAAAATTCACGGATCAGCAGCACAGAAAACATTACCGGCCCCAGGGCACTGTCACCCCCCAGCCTTGCTGCCTCCCTGGGAAGGGTGGCCGAGGTCCTTGGCCCACCATGGTGCTTGCTCGCACAGCGAGACCTCTTCCCGTAAGTGGCCATTATGAAATCCCTCACCATGCCCCATCCCTTCTCGCTCGGCAGAGAGCAAACGCGGTGCAGCCGGTACGAGCAGCTTCAAGCATCCAAACACCTGGATTTTCCAGTTAAAGGAACCCAGTGCAAAGCTTGGGGAGAGAACAAACAAACTCACTCACACAGCCAGCGTGCCCAGCACACTGGAACAGCTGTGGAGACTGGGCACAGCATGCCTCTCTGACCAAAGCCACTCTGAAAGCTTAACCTCCATGCAGCATCCTGGGCACGGAGAGAGACCCGTCTCTTAAGGTCCTTACCACCCTACCCGTCTGACCATGGCCAGGCGAGAGGCTTTTCATCCGAGCTGTTCACGCAAATACGAGCTGCTCGCTCAGGGCTGCATACAAACACGGCTCTTCCTCCAGCTGCCCGGCAGGAGCGGGGCAAGTCCTGGGAGATGCCCACTCAGGCAGGGTCTGAGCATCCCATTCTGCCGTGGTCCCCGTTCCCCGTCCTGCTGCCTGCTTCTTCCCGAGTTTTTATTTCACGTCCCCATCTGTCTGGCCACAGCGCAATGCAGATGAGCTGAATCAGCAAGCGGGATTGCTGACACCGTCCTCTGTCAGGGACCTTTGCTGTGGGCAGGGAAGGAGATCACGTTAACTGGCTGGGGGCTCGAGCGCTGCACTGTGCGCTGACCCTCTCGCCTGGGGTCCAAAGCAGCCCGTACCCGCTAAAGGGCATGCACACAGCCAGACGGTATAGAGCAGTCTTTGCACAGGAGCTTTTATTGGAAATGATGGACTGGACACAGCTGTGGCACAAGATGCCTTTCAAATAGTCACACAACACAGTCTTTGCCCGTAGCCTTTTCCTGTTGTACATAGTAACCTTGTGAAACACCTTGATTTTTATTAATTTTCTGGACAGACCCCCTGTGTATTGCTTGCTGATGGCTCTCTATTAGGCCAGCATACCCCTGTAAATTTAACTTTCCTGAAACCCAAAGCTCATGACCCACAGAAGGCAGCTGCAGCAGCCTCCTTCGTTCTAGATGATAAACGATAGCAAAACACAGCATATGCCTTCACTTGGGGTGAATATCTCCTCATGCTTACACTGAATTTCAATTTTAATATCAAAACTAAAGACCACATATGGTTTGAGCTATTAGATGCTTTAATTTCACGCTTTTGCTCCTGACACTTGAGAGGCACAGGATTTTGTTAAGCTGTTTAATTGCAGTAAATTTTTTAGCAGACAGTATTTTACAAGCTTCAAAAATACCTGAAAGGCTCGAGTGGATACCAGCAGTCCAAAAAGCCTGAAGCAAGCATGTGTATGCTGAAACAGGGACTTCAGAGGAAAAGAATTACCATTTATAGATCACAAAATCAAAACGCAAACCAGAACATGCTATAGTGGTACCTTTTTTTCAAGTAGCCAAATAAAGGCATCAATGATGGAGGATTGTGCTAATAAAGATGGACTGTGTAAGAAGCTGACGCTACTATGTGCGGACTGCGGTCACAGCCCAGCAAGATGAGCCCAACAAAGGCACCATCATTGAGGACAATCCTTGTACGCAGAGCGGACTTGACCTCCCTCTCGCTCAGAGACCATCCCACCGCGGGGAGGGCGGTGGGGATGCCCCAGCCCTGCCTTCACAGCCCCCGGGAGCAACGGCTGGGGACGAGGGGAGGGCCGCCCACTGTCACAGTGGACAGTAATGCAGGGCCGGACATGGAGGCAGGCACTGGGCTCGGCGTTATGCCTCCCTCCCCGCCACCGTGCTCCCCCCGAAACCCTGTCCCTCCCCCAGCGCCTCTGCTCTGACATTTACCCAAGCTCCCACTACGCACATTCTTCTGCAGCAGAGAAAACAAGAACCACCTCTTCTCTGCCGCCTCCCTCTGAGGCTCTATTGGTTTTTAACCCTGGCAGTGGTGGAAGGGGGATCCCCTTTACCTGCACAGGCAGGGGAGAGAGGAGGGGACCGCACAAGAAGAGTCCATTGGAAATCCCACCTCTAAAGGGCTTACACATAGGTGCTGCCCCACAGATGCAGCAAATGTGCCAACAATAGGGAGCAGGGAGTGACCTCACCCCTCTCTGCAGAGAGGCACAGGACGAGGGTCCCCATCCATACGGGTTTAGCGACAGATGTTCGAGGTCCAGATGAGCAACCCCCACCCTGGGGAGATGCCCTAACCACCCACCATCATCTCTTCTGGAGCTGATGCACACCATACACCTCTTAAGCTAGCTTACTCAGTGTCAAACACTCAAAAAGAGGAAAAGTTGTCACTGCACACTTTGTGGGGCTCAGTAGTGTCGGTGCTGAGAGCACAGCACCCAGCTCATAGGGTCCCCCACCCTGCAAGCTGGGGAGCAGGCTGGCACAGCCCCCCCCAGCCCCTGGTTTCACCTGCAGCTGGGGAGGGTAGGTGGCTGCAGGGGGAAGCAGCCCTGGAGCGGGGACGGCCAGCAGCCCCATTCAGACACCGACCTTTAAGGAACACCCCGCTGTGGCCAGGGGTCTGGCTCACCGCTCCCCTGCGCTCACTTTATCACAAACCCTGCAAGCACCATGCAGCCAGCCAAAGCAAAACAAACTGAAAACACCCAGGGAGAAGATTGCAGCACGCTGTTGAGTTTTCTGTGATGGCAATAGTTTAGTTAATAGTCTTTCACTTTTAAAACCTTGATGTTTTGGTGTTTTGGTTTTTTTTTTTTCATTTAATTTTCTTCCAGACACCTGGGTAATGGCTGTGCACCCACGCTGTAGGCAGATCACTCAGAGGTAACCAGCTGTGTGCACAAATGGACACTGACTTTCCATCAGGGAATGGTGTTTGGATGTTAATGTCTCTGCTGAAATAGCGTTTGGCTGCCTTAACAACACAGGGTTTAGAACAACAATGCATCTTTGTAAATTTTTTTAAAGATACGAAGACATTTCCCTTGTAACAAAATGAAGAAGAGGCAATAAAGCTAAGCACTGGGCTTTATTTTTCATTCCCACTTTACTTTTAACTAAAGCGCCTGTGTCCAAGGCTGATCCAAGGGAGCTTTATTATTCCTTGCACAGCTTCACGTCTACGTGTCCTCTCTTGACTTGCGGCATCTGGCCAAGTTTATGGACGCGACACCCCCAGGCACTCAACGCATCCATTGACTAACCCGAGCTGGACAAACGACCCCGGGAGCGCATGCACCGCAATACCCTGCAACACACGTCCATCACCCCCACAGCCACGGCTGTCGCTGCCACCTCGGGCTTTTCCTGCTCTGCTCCAGCTCCGGAGCAAGCATTTCATTCACTCTCTTTAAATACCCCAGCATTTCCAGGAATATCAACCACGCAACAGCACAGGGCTGGACAAAGAGTAAGAGGCGCTCACCCTCGACACGTACAGGTATGTCGTGACACCACATCGGTCCCACCTACTCAGAGATGGTGATGGACTTGGCCTGCTCCTCCCCAGCAGCAGAGCAGGGCATCCCCCGACACACGGGGCAGAGGCCAGCCCAGACTCGCATGCTCTAACCCTGCAGCAGGTACAGTTTCCCCCAACTCTCATTTGCAAGTTATTTTATCATTTTATCAAGCAAGCAAACATCCACAGCATGGAGCACGCTTTACAGAGAAACCACCGTCTTCCGTAGCAGAAAGAAAACCTAGCAATTGTGAGCTCCTTGCACACTCACCTCTGCAAAAAATATTCCAGTTCTCTGGCAAATTATGTAGACATTTAATATAAGAAAAAAGACCAAGCACACAGACATCTGCCAGCCTGGACTATCTGGTATTTTCAGTGACTACCAGAAGCATCGCATCACTTAGGGAACAAATACTATCTGCACAGACTCAGTGCCGGATCCTGGGATGGGGTCACCCCCATCAGATCCACGAGGTGACGGGGACCTCCCCGAGGGACGGGGGAGCTGCGGGATGAGGAGCGGGGCAGAGCCCAGGGTGAGGTGCTGCCGGCTCCAACAGGAAGGTACGGTTCCCTGGTTCTTGGAGGGGGTCACTGATGTATTACAGGGAAAAACTGGCATTGCAGCATTTCAGGCACAACTCCCCCCACCCCCCCAAGACAGCTTAGACTGGAAAGCTGTTTTCCATAAAATTCCTGGTCAAACCCAGCCGAAATAAAGGCCCATACTTTAAATGCTTAACGGCCTCCAGCATCGCAGTGGGAACACAATGCCGCTCTGTGGAAACACGCTCGCCTGCAAGAACAGGCAGTTGGAAGCAGGCGAGGCTGGGGAGCCTGGTCGGGTGGGACCCGCCAGGAATGCTTCTGCATTCCCCTTCCAGGGCTAAAGCTCACATGGGCCGAGCCAGTCCGCTGCCCCGGGGCAGAGCTGCACCCTTCCCCTCTCGCCAGGGTTACACCAATGGCCCTGTGTGCCAACTCGTTATTTTTACATTATTGTACACTAAGGAGGAGAAAGCTACAGCTACATGTTGCTGCAATTTTATATCATTTGCTTTCAGAAAGTAATCACCCAGGTTAATCAAATTCTTCAAACCCATTGCTTTACTACAGTTGTCAGCAGCCTGTTAGTGTAAACTTCCAGTATGTATTTCAAAAAATAAGAACCACCCTTGTTTTTGACCACAACCATAGGTTTAGTATGCCAAAAGTTACTTTTGAGATGTGTTATTTCCAAAAGACTATTGCAAGATCTTAGTCATAAGAAGCTTGGAGAGACTTTATAAAAAACAGCACAACACAGAACCTCCTTTTCAATCTCTCCTAGTCAGATATGCCGTGTACCTCCCACCCACAGGCATACGATTTTCCTTTGCTTCCTCCCCAAGGAAATATTCTCCTGCAAGCTGTATTGGATGCAAGGGGGCACTTAGTTGCTTGCAAGTAAATAGCCAGGCTCTAATTTTTTTTAACCTTCCCCTTCTCATGTACTTGTCAAATGACCCCAGTCCTGGTGGGACCTGGGGGAACTCGCTTCGCCCCCGGGCTGCTCCCTGCTCAGAGGCGTTTGCTTTTGCTGCAGGTCGTGCACAGGAGGCTGGCGTTGTCCAGAGCAAAGGGTTTGCCGGTCAGCAGCGTCTCGCACTCCAGGCAGGCAAAGTGCTTCTTGTGCCAGGCCATCCCTTCCGCCTGCTGGTAGTCCTCTGAGAAGATGATCTACGGGACAGACAGACAATTGCTTATTTCCACCATCTCGCCAAGCCGGAGCACGGCAGGACCAGGGAGAACCAGCCCCGCACCTCCCACCAAGCCCATCAGCCACGGAGGCCAGGCTTCAGGAACAGGCAGACAAAAGGCACAGGACTGCTCCTGAGCAATTAAGCCAAAGTCACAGGCTGCAGTTAAGCACTACAAAACCATCAGGTTTTAAATGCAACTAGAGGTGGATTGTTGCTCTGAGATGGACATGGCATAGCTAGCCGGGACCATCATTAACATCATGCTCTTCACCCCATTTTCCGTAGGCACCTCCGGCTCCCCAGAGCAGCCGCAGCCCTGGTGACCGGCACCAAAGGATGCCACTCCCAGAGGGCACGCTGGGAGCTGCGGGCAGGCGAGCAGGTGAAGACGTACGCCAGAGAAGCCCTGAATTAGCTGGCGCCAGGCCCCCAGCGCAGCGGGGAGCGCCGGGCAGAGGGAAGCCGGTCCCTACCTCGTCACAGCCGGCGCAGCGCGGCCGGAGGCTCTCGCAGTAGTGGCGCCCGCACCAGGCAGCCCCGCTCTTCCAGAAGTAGATGAGGTCGACGAGGGGCTCGGAGCACCGGCAGCACACGAAGCACGCCGGGTGCCACTGCCGGGAGTAGCCCGCCCTGTCAGCGTACACCACCGGGCAGTCCCCCGGCACCGCCTGCTTGCAGGTCTCGCAGCGCTGCAACAGAGAGGCGGCGGAGTGAGCACGGGCTGGGCGCGCGTCGGGCAGGAACAGAGCAGCGATGTTCAGTGCACAGGATGGATACTTACTTCTCAGACATACCGATTCACGGCATCTTTTCAATGTGCCTTTCTTAAGCACGCAGCTGGTAAGAAGCATGGTTAGCAAAACAGAACAACTCAATCTCCAAGCGCATCCCCAATACTTCCCACTTCTACATAGTCTGAAGGACCTACTGTGTTCCTGCTCGACATCCCATAGCACCAAGGAGGGCAGCGCAAATAAAACATTTAATTCCAGGACTGCTAAGCTGTGCAGCTTAGGTTGTTTTTGTTTGAGCTCTTGTTCTGTGAAGGGAAACTTGAGAATACCAAAGCCAGATTTTACAGCTGTATCAGCTTGGAAGGCCCAGCAAACACACCAATCCGAAATGAGGCTACAGAAACAGTGCTCTGAGGTGGAAGCGCGAGGAAATGCTAAACCGAAGAGAAAGCAATGGTTGCAGCTCAAGAAGAGTGCTGGGACAAACATCTCAGTTGTGCAGTAAGACTCAGACATCACAGAGAGCATCACAGGGCACTCATGGCCAACAGAAGCAACATCTCCAAGTCTATCACCTCACATCCTATGCAAACATTTGTACCAGTGCTATGTATGGACAGAGCGTCAAGCCGCAATATAATTAAGTGTCATTATAAATACGTATTTGCCAGCCTTCACCTGGAATACCATTTACTTTCTTCCAGCCAGATCCTCAGGCAGCTAAGAATGGCACTACCCGCCACCAGCTAAGCGTCTGGCCTTTGGGACCCCCCCAGGCTAACACCAACCTTTACTAAAATCCAAAGGTTCTCCACGAAAGTTAAGACATCCTATAGTGCAGAAGTGCAGCATGTCAAAGATGTTATTTTGCACAGAGATTAGGAACTTTGGTCTTTTCTCACTGTTTTTTAATATATACGCCTATACACAAGACATAAGACAGATGTCACTCTACAGATTTCAGCACAGTGCTTTCAATTTGTAACGGTCCAAAGAGACAGAATTAGATTTGGCTAATCTGAAGATTAATTAGCATCTATGCGTATTACATACAAGACCAACTGGGTTTACTCTTTATCTGTGCCTGCAGAGTGATCCTGCGATTAGTTAAGAGCAAGCTTTAGAGCTCTCCTCTCTGAAGCTGACAGCTGAGGGTCTGTTATTTAAGTTCGCATTTAAGCCTGGATAGTCCAGCTCAGGCTAATAGCTGCTGAGTCTGCGCTTTGTCACTCCCTAAAAGAAACGCTCTTAAGTAGCAGCTGGAGTCTTTTCCAGCAGAGCCCTTGGCTGCAAGGCCAGACTTTACTAGCAGTCTCCAGAGCGGGCTGGCTGGGGCTTTTACAAAACCAAGACACAGCGTGAAGCAGCTTGTGTTGCATGTGCTGCAGTTTAAGCTGCTGTGCCCGACCAGAGCGTTTGCACAGTGGCACGTCCCCTCCAGCACGCTCCGAGTGGCACAACGTCGGGAATTTCCCACCCCACGCTCAGGCAACAACTTCGTTTACAAACGCTCCGATTTAAGTTGACAAGTTTCTAATAGGTGAGTAGAAGAGACACAAAACCAGGTTTCTCAGCAGAAGGTAAACGAGCAGTTCCTGAGCTGCAGGAGGGCCCCAGGGCTGGGGCAGGGACAGAGGAGGGGGACCTGCCGCAGGGCAGCTGCAGTCCGCGTCCAAGGAACACCACCCTGATGCCACCGCAGCCTGGGAAAGCCTGCGCTGCGAGTACAGGACCCCCGGTGATCCTCGCTGCTACCAGCCCGCTGCAGCGGCGGCACAAGCGGCCTCTCTGGGGGCACAGAGGGAGCGGGGCTGCTCTGGGAGCTCTGCAAGTGCCAAACTACAGACAAGTTTCCTCAGCACATCCAGCCCCTTTTGCTAGTTCATGGCATGAGTGCCAAAAAGACTATTCTTTGTATCTAAGGAGTTTTCTTAAATTCATTTCCCCCTTTACAGCAGAAGGCTACAGGTCTATCTACACCCACCAAGTGGCTTTTTGTTTTGTTACTATTACTTCTAGCACACCATACATTTTGCTATTGCCTCCCCCTTCGTTCAGTCTGGATCTTTGGTAACCGCCCCGCAGTCCTTGGAGCGGTTCCACCAGGCTGACGGGCATCTCCTATTTTACCAGCAAATCCTGTATGACGAGCGAAGGCAGCACAAGAGGAGACACAAGATGTTTCCTGGCTTGGCTCTCCTGAGAGTCTGAAAGGGGATATGTCTGCTTACACTACTCCTTCCACTGTGAAGGGCTTCAGACGCATTTCTAAGTACTCCCAAGACCCACGCCAATGAGGGAGTAAACTCCAGCAGAAGTAGAGAAGTGCAGAAGCCGTGCTATTTCTGGTCTCGATGAACAAGAAAACAAGTACGTGAAGCTGCCACGCTCGGTGCAGAGCAGCTGGCAGAGCACTACTCCCAGCACACTGGCCTCGCTGTCAGCAAGGGCAGATGGGCACCGATGAATTCTGCACTGATCACACAGGACCGAGGCCATATTTTTCCCCAAGCCCCTGATACCTCCCCAAGGCACCAGATTTGGGTGACTCAGGGCACCAGAGGGTCCGATGCCATAGCTGCCTCCATGCTGTCACCCCCCGGAGAAACTGCCAGACCCACCCATCCCAGCCCTGCTTATCTTGCAAGATCTAACAGCGAGAACACACACAAGCAGCTTTCCAACTGTGAGATCAAGTTTCTTGCCAATAAGAACTGTTAAAAAAAACAACTTATTTTGCTGTTTTTTTCTATGGCAATTATTCACAGGGCTTTTCCTAAGCATCATATAACTTCCATCCCCCTGCCATTTACACACTAAATAAGCGGCTCTGCAAATTTAAGATGGTATTACAGCTTGGTACTCATTTTGCATCTCCATCATGTAGGGAGAGGAGTGAAGACTTTATTAGCAGAGTTACCAGAGGTGTTGGCCAAGGAAGTGTCCCTTTCTCCTAAGCTTTTTCAAACTTGCTCTCTCCCCTGGCTGCTATTTTGCAACGACTGCTCCCACGGAATGAGCAACCCGGGCACCATGAGGCTTCCCCTGAACATTCACTATATTGCTGGCCTCAAGCTTTGAGACAATGGCTAATTTTGATCAACTGCTTCAGGATTTGATTTTATTCCAACACAGTTACTTATAACACCAGGAGACTTTCCAGTTCTGGTAGGATTAAAGATGATTTTATGCTCAGTGGAGAACATTCAGCTCATAGGACAGACTTATTACAGTGATGAGGCCCCTCTCTGCAGCCAAGACAAGTTCAAAAAGCTGTTTGAGCTCAGATGGCTCTCTCATGGTGATTTACATTGGCCCTGTATGTTTTCCTTTACACACCAATTTCAACACAGCTAGCCTGAGTGTGCAATAAGGGGTTTAACAACCTTAGCGCAGGGACCACACAAACACCTGAGAAAATCATTCCAGCTTGTTTCTTGGTGCAGCATTGGTACCTTCTGGGTTTATTCTCTTCTACAGCAAGGGTGGTGGTTTGGTTCTGTTTTTTTCACACCTAATCTTCATAAACCTATAGTTCAGACTCACACCTTGATCTGAAATAGGGTGAAGTCAAGCTGCTGGTGCTGATTTAAGAGGTTTGGTATTTAATACATTCAAATCTGCATCCTACTTCTAACAGACTCAATGAAGAAACATCACACAAACTGCTCGAGAATGAGGATCTCCCAAATAAGCTATTCAGGATCTCTAAAGTAAGCTGTTCAGCACCATATTTTCCTCCTATGCCCCTGAACCAAAGGCACCTGTATCTTCTCAAAAAGCCTTCTTCATTGCTGCAGTCCTGCAGGTCTTTGGGGGCTGGGGACAGCCACGCGCCCAGCTGAGGACAGCATGCCCTGGAGTGGCCCTGGGCAGGCTGGTGGCACTCGTGGGCATCCCCTGCGGCATCCCAGAGAGCAGCAGCGGAGGGAGGCTTGGGGGAGCTTCCTCAGCCTTGGGAGCAGGCATCGTGTTTAACACCCAGGGTTTAGGAGACACACGGGAGATGATCACACAAGTACAGAGGTACCTAGACCTCCACACCTGTGGTGTGCTGATCTACACTTCAACCCTGAACACATTGACATTAAAACCTCCAGTGTCGCTGGCTTTGTGCACTTCATTTCTCAGTCCCTTTACATCCATTCTTAGTCTTCATATAGCTCATTTTACTCACACCTACTTTCAGCCTCACACCTATTGCAAAGTAACATGCTATATCTCATTTTTCTATGGCAGAACTTTTCTTCCAGTGCAGTCTTGCAAAAGCCAGTAGACCTTCTGGAAGTCTACCACATTTCAGATCTTGGGAGACAGTCCATTCATATCAGGTCAGCTGCATTAATTCCTGCACAGGAGATCAAATTAGAACGAGCGGTGTTTTGTCAGAGTGGGAAACAGGAGGTCTGTCTTCAGTACAGCAAGAACCCACAGCACTTAAGTCTGCTGCAAGCTGAGCTGCACAGCATGTTGGTCAAAGCAGATCTCATGCAACTGCTTTTGAAGCAGTTCCATTTTTCAGCTAGTGCCTCTAGAAAAATGATGCTTTAAACTACAGAGAATAACATCACAGTTATGTATTTATTTGGAAGGACAAACTTGCAGTCTAAATAAACCCTCATTGCTAAGATGACTTTTATTAATACGTTTAATGGAAACCTTCCTTTTTTGGCTATTTTTTTAGCTCAAAATTTTGTCCAATTCAGTATTTTTCTGCAATAGTGAAAAACTTTTACTGTATCATTGGACTCTGAAAGTCAGATGCACGTTAATAGAAAAGGCCATAGCAGAGGGGAAACATTACCCAATATGGAATGAAAATGAAAACTGCTTTTAATGTTACAATCTCAGTGCAGTAATGGCTAGAAAAATCTTGCCTTAAAAACCACTCAGACACCATTTTTTTTCCCAGCTTTAAACTTCCTCTGCTGCAAGTTGCCTTCACAAGGACTGTACGAAATTTTCACTCACTATATTTTATGATAAGCATTTGTTCAGCAACCACAATAGCCACTCCAGATGGCACTGGGAGAATATAAATCTAAAAGGGTGTTAGGGAATCTCAATCATTTCCCTGTGAAGATGTATTTTTATGCCCAGAGACATGCATGGTCTGTTCAAAGTTCCCCAGAGCAATTACAGCCCTGGGAGCACTATCTCCATGTTCACAGCTTTGCATTAGGCTGAGCCACCACCTACTGTCACTTGCGGTCTTTCCACTTGCATTGGTCTGGAAGCCTAGCTGGAAATACTAACTTGCGGTAAAACAGTTTCTGATCTTGAGTACCTTATTGACTCAATCATCTGGGGACGTGTCATGCCCAATCTTTCAGAGCTGCCAAGAATCCAAAGTTGAAATCACCAGCTCCTACAGCTAATGGAAAATTTGCTTACCTTGGTGGTTCAGGGCAGACTTTGCTGTGGAGGGAGGGAGATAGTGAAGAGGATAACACCCACCCCTCCTCATCCCTGTTAGATGGATACTTGTGCTCAGCAGGGCTGGCAGGAGCACGTGAGGGGTCCCACCGGGCTCTTTCACAGTGCTGTACCAAAGCACACCACGATGCAACTGAGCATTGCAGCACTGCTCCGGTAGTTTGAAAAAGCACTGCAGAGGACTTGGAGAAGCCCACAGGAGCACTATTGTGAACAAGGAACAGATAACCCTGGCTGATGCAATCTTTTTCCCCCTCTAGTTGAGATGGAATCCGTTCCCTGAAAGCTCCCCAAGCTCAGAGCACAGCCGGGACACCCCTGCCAGCTCGTCCCGCCACCGCGGAACACAGCACTTACGTAGTGCCCTCCCACGGGCGCGCTCTCCAGGGCCCCGTTGGTGGACTCGGGAGGTTTGCCGGCAGCAATGCTCTTGTCCTGTGGCTTCCCTTCCTCCTTCCCACTGCCGCCCTGGCCCGGCAGTGCCACCTCCCCAACGCCCAGCGCCTCGGCTTTGTACTTCTTCACAAAGTCTTCCATCAGCTTCAGCTCGCCCTCCGCAAGGCCGCGGCACTGGGACGGGTCCTGGTCGTACAGCGGGAGTTGTCTCATCAGCTGCCGCCGGCGATAGTACGCCCCGTCCGTCCCTGCCACCGGCTGCATCTCCTTGGGGATCAGCTCCATGTACTGCATGGCCTGGATGGAGAGAGCACTGATAGTTACTGAGCCGCCTTCAGCAGGGAAGCATGAGCTTTCTTTGCACAGGTGCTTTGCAAACAGATGCTCTGCTCGCGTTATGGAGCGGTGTCAGAAAAATGTGCCACTTCGCCTCCCTTCCCCTTTGAGTTGTTCTAACCTACACTTCAGAAATAAAAGGCTGAACTTACTCAGATGCAAGTAGCAGCCAGGCTACTGTTAATCCCTTCATCCTCAGAAAACAGGTTGGGTGGTTTTTTGAGGATTTTTTTTTTTTAAAAAAACCAGACTCCCAAGGCAGCAAAGCAGCAAAGACTTGCTTCACTAGTTGGCACCCAGATCCCAACACATCCTCCCTCGCCGGCGCTAGCATGCCACTATTCCAGGTAATTTGACAACAAGGTTGCTGAAAAGACCAGGATCCCATAAGCATCAAAACCTGAGACCAGCCAGCTTCCTACTGCCTCGTGCCAGGACAGGGAGAGCTCTGGGGAGTGAGTCAGAGGCTGCACCAAGAGCACCCCACGGCCCTCATAGGCTGCAGGCAGCATAATTTACAGTAAAAGATCCCCTTTTATCAATTAAAAAATACAAGAAAAAGTCATCAGATAGCAGTTGAGTCTGTATGTAACACCGGCACCCACCAACTCTACCTGACTATTGATTCTGCAGTAAAGGGAAGGTGTTTGGTCACTGATGCCCTGCAACATGGAAAGTAAATGCCAAGAAACTATCCAAAATAAAGTCTCCTACTCAACTGGCCACTAGCCACTACCTTAAAAGCAGAGTAAACCATGATCTTCCAAGAGGTCTGTCCCACACTGAATTAGTGTTTGTGGGACGGTGGAGTTTGTACAGTTAACTTCTTCTGGCCTGGTGCTAAGGGGAAGGGAGTTTCCCACTCAAGGCATTTTTCCTATTGTAGTGTGAAGAGCTAAGGGGCAGCCAGTTGGCTCTCTGCCATTCCGTTTTAAAGACCAGCATCCAGCTGCATTAGATTTGTTTCTTACTTGGTCAGCATTTGAAAACTGAATTTTTAAAAACGTAGAGAAGTTAACCGTTTACTGTACATAGTCTGGTTCAGTATGGCCTTTTAAATACAGAAACATTTGCACAACACTGAACAACTCATCACATCTGTAAAAACTTCAAAGTCAGCTTCCACCTCAGCTACTTTCAGCCAGATAGCAGTGTTGCAGGGCAAGAATCCTGCCAGAAGATTTGCAACAGCAATAGATAAATGATTTAATGGAGGCAGGGCTTCTTCCCCATTTCTTGGGATGCATGCTAACATCACTGCACATTATGATATTAGACATCAGCACTCAGTATAACGTGCCTCTGTACAATGGCAGGGTTGATATCCAGAGGTTTAGTAGGGGAGGGCTGTTGCACTGTGGGAGAAGGTGCTGCTTGGGAATAGCTGGTTGGAGAGCTGCAGGATGCTGCAGAAGCAGTCTGGTACACAGATGGCTTTCACAGAAGTGAGAAATCCTAATAGGAACTACAGAAGCAAGAGACAAGAACTCCCTGACAGCTCTTCCCAGGCCTCACACAGGCACTGCCCCACCAAGTAAGGATACTGCCCGTGGTGTCTGACAACTGGAGAGAGCAGCAACCAAAGCCTCGATGCTCTACGACCATGAATATTAAGACAGCGTATGCTATGCAGTCAGCGCTGGCTTGGTTCAGCTGCAGCAAGAGCAGAATAGCAACATGGTAGGATCTTAATGGAAGAAATTCTTAATCCACTACAAACGTGCCAAGACTAATGAACACTTATACCAGAGCTACGAGAATAGCACTGGGCCAACACGTGCATCTGAAGCATCTTGTTCCACTCCAGCGCCAGACTCTCCATTGCCAATACAAAATGTCTGTGCCCAAAGTGAGAGAAAAGCAAAGTTTCAAGCCTTTCTTAAAAGTAAAGTTGGACTGCTCAGTGGCAAGTTTCAGTATCTGCCCAGACATGTGGTGGGATTTCACTCCCTGCTCAAGGGGATGCTTAAAGTTATAATTGCCGATATCATAAAATGTGTCCAGAGAATAGATCAGGGGAAAAAGAATTCAACCTGACACCAAAAACTGACACGAAGGATAATAAAGAGTTGTTTCTTCTGCTGCTACCATGTATTATGGTCAAATGCTTTACTAGGTTGCCTTAGCGCAGATAATTTTGAGGAAGAGCATTTTAGGTTTTCACTGTTAGCTACTGGATTTTATGGAGATACTGTAGATATTTTACGATCTGTTCTTTTCACTTTCCCCCAAGGACCCTCTGAATATCTACTTCATAACTTCTCCAGGCATGGCTTAATGAAAACACGCTCTGAACTTCCTCCTGTTATTGGACCATCCACTTCAGGACAACAATATTAAAAACAATCCCAAGTTTCCAGCCTGCCTTCAGAAGGAAATCACTGGAGCGAGTCAGTTATGCACTAAAAGCTTTTTGGCCCAAATCCCTTTTAAACTGTCCCGAGAATGGCTGACATCCAGCATTTATCCTAAAAGTTTGTCAAGTTGATCTTCAAGCCAAAATTTATCAAGGCTGTCTTCAAAGCTCCTGCACATTGTTTACTTGAACCAAGATACCTTCCAGTCTGTTCAGGCACTATAAAGAGTTCAAAAGCTTTCACGAAGCACATGCTTCTGAGCTGCCCCCTCACCCGTGCCGCAGGGACGGAGTTTGCTGGTGGGGGGGCTGCCAGGTTCCCCAGTGCCCTGCTGCACGGGGCTGCGCTGGGGCTCGCCCCAAACACACGCTTGCAAGGGGGCACGGTCAGGGTTCAGCCCCGTAGAAGAAGAAAGCAACCCAGGAGCTGCCGCGTTTGGGCATCCTTCACAGCAAGGAGCCGACCCTGCCCCAAGGTGCCGGCAGCACCGCGCTGCAGCCAGCTTGCGGAGCAGCGAAACCTGGGTTTCTGATCGATGCCAGGCTGGGCAGCATGCTTAATGAATCAGGCTGGGTGGAAGAGCGCCAGCATTGTTATTCCCATCCCTCACAGGCTCCCTCATTCCCCCCGGGACCTGCGGAAGGCAAACAGTGGTTAAACAAACATTCCTGCTGGGCCAGCTCCTACCGAAGAAAAGAAGGAAGAGGAGGCTGCGAGCAGCAGCGCTACAATTAAACAGCTGGGCAGGCAGATGCATGGGGGTCTTGGTCCCTCATTAAAGCCCAGTGGTCTGCTCCAATTAGCACCACAGGCCCAGCTGCATTTCCAGTACGGACTGCATGCCACCCCCAGTCAGCCTTTCCAAGGGGGTGATGGCAACTGAGTTTTAAGAAGAAATAATCAGTCTGCCTCTCAGGTCTGCAGCTGCAACTTCACATTTGTTTCTCCATTTCTTTAAAAAAATCTGGTTGCAATTTTCAGCAGCTTTAAACTATTTGTTTAATTTGAAGAGCAAAAGCTGTCCACTAATGACAGTGTAATATGTGATGTTTTTAGTACCACAACACAGTTAAAAGCCAGTTAAATGCTTTCCCCTCAAGAAGTGCTCTGCTGGCTAACGCTTCCACATGCCGAAAACCACTTCCATTTGTTCCCACACAGCAATATTGCTCGCCCAGACGGAAACCAGGCACAGGAGGGAAGGAGGGGCTGGGGGCTTGTTTTCAGATGCAACCCTTGGCATTGGGACCATGCTCCCCATCTCCCCTTTTTACCCCGAGTTCTCTTTACAAAACCTAAACAAATATTTTTTTGGACCAGACTAGGTTTAGCTGTAAGGAAAAAAGTCCCAGCTCCAGTGCTGAATATGGGAGGGGTTCCTCTGGCAGCAGTGAGGGGCAGAGTTCGTGCCGCTGCAGGCAGGAGCTGCAGGCAGGAGCTGCAGGCAGGAGCTGCAGGCAGGAGCTGCAGGCAGGAGCTGCAGGCAGGAGCTGCAGGCAGGATGCTCCCAGCTGCAGAGCTCAGCTTCACTTTCCTCCAGGCTAGCATGCCTTGGCACAAGCTTTCCTGCTCCTGTTCCCTGTGGGATCAAGCTCCGCAAGTCTGCTGGGGACGGGCTCCTGGTGCGTTCTGGCCGAGGTGGTGGGGGTCCCTGGGCACAGGGGCTCTGAGCCCACTGCTCTGCTCGGTCACCCCGGCCACTGCTGGGGGATGCTTTCCAGTAGGAGATGGGGAGCCCCGAGGCACAACCCAACTGCCCACCCAGCATCACGCTGCCTACCACAAGTAGAATTTAAACCCCCTTTCCCCCTCCTTTGCTTGCCCAGCAAATCTGAGATGAAACTAAAGAAAACAGCATTACAAAGAAGTTAAGCCATGAAGTAAACACTGTCAGCACACTGTTTTGGCTCCATTTTGGTATTCCTACGGACACATGTCCAGGGCTGAGGTGATGCAGCATTCAACAGGAAACAAGGCTGCATTCTGGGGAGGTTTAGGGCCATTCTGTGATTTACAGAGGCACAAATGAGCACTAGTTGCACTCCTGGTTAATAAACCTGAGATGCCAGGCCTATTTTAAGGCCAAGGTTTTAATGACTACCTCAGCAAGCAAAGAAAATAATTACTATATTAAAGACGACAGTTATTTTGCCATTATCATTAAAGCCCATTTCCGTAACAGAATAATTTACAAACACAGCGCTGGATTTAGATGCAGCATTACTTCTTTCCACATTGATTTAATTTCTCTGCTTTTGAGACAGACTGAAGCATAATTTCCTGAAGTGTTTGCTGCAAAAAACCTCCAGGTTAGTGGAAGTGTCCCAGTTAGCTACCTCCACCTGCACTGGCTGGTTTTGGGACAGGCTCACACCCAGATTTGCAAGAGATGAGACTGAACAAGCAAGGCAGGACCTCCTTCTCCAACAGGGAGGTCAAAGCCCAGGGCAACTCCTCCTGCCCAAATAAACCACCCAAATAGCTTGTCTCCACCGCTTCTCCCAGAAGCTTGGTCCAGACCTGCATTGTTTTAGAAGCATGGAGATGGGTCTCTGGAGTTAACTCGTTGTCCTTGTGCATGTCCCAGGGCTTGCACGGCTTTCTGCCTCCTTGGTGCCCTCCCAGGGGTGTTTAGGGAGAGGATCAAATCCCAGCCTAGACACCCCAAGAAGGCCTGGAGGAATCGCTCCCATATCCAGCCTGGGGTTTTGGAGCGTGCAAACGCCTGCGTGGGCTGCATAGGCGTTGTACAACTGGCAGGATAGTGGAGATGGGATCTCTCCTCAGCAATGTTTTTATTGGACATGAGCTTTACCAAAGTAGTGAGCTTTCTAGTTGTAAAACCCATTAAGACTTCTCCTAGAAATGTAAGCAAACCTATAAAAACCCAAAGGCAATCCATTCCCCTCTCCTACCTACTCTTGTTATTGACATGGTTTTCCAAAATACAAAGTGTTACGTACATTTTTGCTCTGTGAGGCAAACCATATGTTTTACTATTTTTCCCCCCGATAACTCAGCTCTGGAATAAAGTTATGTTCTCCATTAAGCGACACGACTACCCGCCAAACGCGCTCTGGATTGTCTTACCAGCTTCTGGGTGAGCCCCGGGGGAGCCCACTCGTACGTGATGGTGTCGAAGGTGGGGTCTTTGCGAGAGACAATGGGATTGGTGATGATCATGCGGTTCCTTTTGTAAATGCGAACGCCATCACCTCCTTTCACCCGGGCGGTGAGCGTGGCATACTTGGAGTCCGACAGCAGGCGCCCAATTTTCCGATCATCCTCCACGTCCAAGCTCAGGCTGTGATCCTCCTGGCTGCATTTGCATGACTTGCAGATTTTCCTGCGGGTGACAAGCAGGACCATCCTTTCAATGCGAGCTGGGCCGCAGGAGGCACGTGATCCCACAACGGCTCAGCCACCAAGCATCAGCCTCTTTCAAAGGTTAAATGCAGACTGGGGTTATGGCATAAAGCAAAAGGCTCCCGTGGCCTGAGCCGCACATGGGAATTCAGCATGATTCATCCCAGAGGGGTCGGCAGCAACACAGAGCAGAAAGGTACAAACCCCTAGGTGCTGTCCCCAGGTGACAGCAGCCGCACTGATAGACCACTGCCTCCCACCTGCCACAGGGAGCTGCCACTTTCCGTGAGCTTTGAAAACCCCTTTAAGCATCACTAAATCTGCCCCCCTCACCAGTCTCCAGCAGCCGAGTGCTAGCCTCGCCTCTTACGAAGCTTCACATGCCATTAAGTGGCTGCTAAAAGAGGAATTGATACTTAAGTATAGCTATTATAATCAAAGTGATAGATAAGTCAAAGATAAGTCTGTAAGGCCACTCTGGCTGGCTGGCTTCTCCATCAAATGCTAACAGCAAAAGAACAAACTAACTCTGATGCAACCCCAAGTATTTCAGCAGGATCCTGGAACAAGGATGACTCAAACCAGCCTTTAATTGAGTCAATTAAAAAAAGGTAGTGATTCAACCAAATGAGTGTTTTAAAGTTTGGATTTCCACACAGCTGAGGTATTGAAATTGGGAACTGCAGGCTGCAGGACACGATTACATGCCACCATCGTGAAACCTGCTGAAGCATTTCAGTAGCTACAGACCTCTCCTGTGCACCACTGCAGCAGGACCCAGCGGCACAGCCCACAACAAACAGGAGTTCTCCAGGCTCACAGGAAAAAGTCTAGTGTTGTGCAAGACAACCTCAGAGGGCATTAATTCTTTTTTAATTAATGACATCTGGATAGCTCCCATTTCAGAGCCCCCTTTGTTTCTCCCATTTTGGTGTGCAAGCAGATAGGGCAGGGCAGTAGCCCACTGCCCCTGCCCAGAGCTGAACACACAGTACTGGTCAGCTCCCACCAGCTCCTGATACTGGTGGCTATTTACCTAATTAGCATCTTTACAAGGAAAAACTGAAAATAAAGTATCAAACACCAAGATGTTTCTGGCACGAAGCATAGCATTTCAGCCATCGAGGTGCTCAGGACAGCCAGCAGCAACAGCCACCGTGGTGCTGCTGATCGGGATGCAGCACCGAGCCCTTGCCAATGGGGCTTTGTTTCACCCTGCCAGCTCTGCACCCACGCTCGCCCTCAAGGATGAGGGTCAAAGCCAGGCAGTCGGCACAACTCCTACCGACAGCACGGGATTATCCTTTTGGTCAGCATTTCCCTGCCTCCAAAGCAAGCAGGGCCATGTTTGTTTTCCAAACAATCAGACAGGCTGGGAAGCCAGCATGCAGCGGGCAGGGGATCTGTGCTCCAGCACACATGCTGCGCAGGGCATCGGGTGGCTCATGCTGAGCACAGCACGCAGCAGCCTTGGCACCGTGCCCCCATCCTGACATCCCACTGAACAGCACTGACCATGCAGGGCTGTGCCAGGGACAGTCCCATGGCAGGTGAGACCCTTCTGCAGATTGGCCGTCTCTCACCCTGGCTTTCTCCTCTTCCCAAGCCACAGCCTGCTGCCAAGACCTGCACCCTAGCAGAGAGAGTCAATTCCCAGGGAGCAGGCAATGTTAGCAAAAGAAGAAAAAACCCATTGCATGAGAGCCTCAGCTTGGTTTAAGCACTTGTGGATAAGATTTTAACTCAAAAAAATAAGAGCAGGACCAGTGAGGGAAGGGAGATGGAGAGCAGGGAGCACGAGCATCTTCTCAACTCAGCAACTGTCCTATCCAGACAGGATGTTCTCTCTGCACCTCCCAACACCACTCAGGTGCTCTGCAGTTGTTCTTTGCATGCAAGGTCACTGGAGTCCAAATATTGACAGGACCACAGGGACAGTGTCGGGGCAGGGCCCATCAAGGCCAAGACATTACCTCCAAGAATGTGGCTCGAAGCCCGTGCATGTCCCTCTGCAGCGTAAACAAGGCACACCTCTTCCTGACTGCGGCTGGCTCACCGACATCTGGAAAAGAACAGGACACCAGAGTTGGAAAGGCTTTATCCTCAAAGATAATTCGAGACTAGAGTACTAATACTTAGGTTCGTCCTTCAGACATTGATTTCTTCAGCCATGCCTTACGTCCTGTGAAGCCTCAAACCTCCCAAACACCATTTGACAGCCATCCATGCAGACCTGCTACAAGTTTATGCAGGGATGCTTGGCACGGAGGTTTTCAAATTAAAGTGAGCGAAGATGGCATGTCTGGAACAGCGTAGGGGAGATGGCACATCAAACAGTAAATATGGACACACACTGGGCAGCCACCTTAATCTCATACACAGAGGCCTTAGGTGTCATTAAAAGGTTATTTTAATTCAGCTTATATATTGTATATGAATCTGTGCAAGTCAAATGTCATGCAGTCAGACATGGAGATGCATTGCCATGACCTGATGCTAAACTTGCTTTACTGCAGCTTGGCCCTCCTTGCTCCTTCTACAGGGGCTCAAGTGTATTTTGGGAATATGGCATGTTTCCATGCCTCTGGTGCTGGGTTTTACGGGTGGTTTCCACGGTGAACAGGAAACACAGCAGGGAAAGGCTCCAGGGAGGAAAGGCGGGGGGGAAGAAGGGCTGTGGTTACGCTATGCTTTCTGCTGCTCACTGAAAACAGAAGAAAGTCACTTATATACATGGGTGCTCACTGCTGCACAGAGACCGTCCTAGTAACCTCCCAACAGGAGACACACAAGTGCAAAAAACCACAACAGGAGCCAATAACATTGAAAATAAACCTATTTTAGTGTCTGCGCCATGGATTTATCAAACATGGCTTTTTGAATGTGACAAATGCAGGAGGGTATGATGGGAGACAAAAATTAAGTACTGCAGAAAGCATCAGGGAGAAGTGACACCACGGGACACTGAATTTATCTTGGCCTGGTTGTTTTTACAGAAACTCAGACTCCTGTCTGAAGGACACATTTGTTCCCTGTAAAAACAGACTTAATGAAGACAAGGACAGTCCCACCCCCAGGACACGCACACCAGGCAGAAGCAACGGCAGCACCACGGGAGCTTCACCCCTTCTCAGCAGAGCTGACCCTGCATAGTCAGAGATTAAACTACAGGGTGGTCATACACTTCTGAAAAAACCCAATACTTTCAGTCCTCAAGAAGCATTATAAAGCGTCACTCTTGCAGTTTTCTCAACACTTTGGACCTCGCAGCCTGCATTTTCTGTTAAGGCTTAACACGTACAGGTCTCATACCACCATGCCCTTTTTGGTGCTTGCTCTCATTCATCAAGTTTTTGTACAAGATCTTTAAATCCTCCAAAATACAAACTAGTTCTAGGCACTGACTATTTATTTGTGCATACACATTTAGAGCTCATCAGAAGAACTGTTAAGGCTGCAGAGGCGTAATGCTGGAGAAGGGTGTTGCCTGCCTATGCAATCTTAATCTAGTCCATGTGTTTTTCTGTGTTATGATAGCCTTTCATTACAAGACCATACACTATTTAAATCGATACTGTTACACCTCCTCCTGCCCCAGCTCCTCGTTTCCCTTGCCCAGCTCCCCTCCACCCTCAGCAGCCCACAGCCCCCGTCCCCTGCACGCTGCTCGCCCTGCCAGCCCCGTCCTGCTGCCCCTGCAGCACGGGCACGGCGCTCCCCAGCCTCACACTGCGATGGGCAGAGGCCATCCTTGCCAAATTTTCAAATGGAGGGATCAATAGCAGTAAACGAACAGAGGCTGTTTTTAAAGCGGGGGTTTGGGAGAACATGCTCAGCTCCTTCACCCTGCAGTGCTGTGGGTGGTTAAAAAAAGTAAATTCCCCTTTGAGGAGACTCTGCAAGGACCCTGCATGGGTGGCTGGGCACCAGAGGCAGCAGCTTAGCTGGTGACCAGCCCCAGGCTCTGCCCAGCAGCGCTGGGCTCCGCAGCTCTGCTCAGATGCAAAACTGGCGATTACGCTGGCACTGGCAGCTGCTCCTTCCTCCTGCTCCCTCCTGGTCCTGGTCCCACCCATCCGCTTCCAGCACCAGCTCCTCAAAGCTCCCGCACAGGCCTGGGGCACCCCAAGGTCCCCTCCAACGTTCAAACTCATTCTGCAGCTTTCAAGAGGAAAAGGTTATTTGATGGCACTCAGTTAGGAAAGGCATTTAATTTACTCTGAAAACCTAGTGTTGCTAATAAGGACGAAGCTTGCAGGAACAGATGGTTCTAGAAACAGCCGGACATTGGTTTGCCAATTTTAAGGTAGACTACAAGCCTTTACATGCTTTTTCGTGCAGAACTATTAAGTCCCCATACAAGACTGCTCATCCTTGAGAAACACAGCCCAAAGCGTACGAAGTGGCCCATTTCAGCTCACTTTGCCCAAGGGACTGCTATTTCATTTGTGCCTTGGCTTTCACCAGTAGTTTTCACCTCATTTTTCACCTGCAGTCTTTCCAGATATTCTGAAGCCAGTGAAAAGACCTCTCACCCTGGGAATTCATAAAAATACATCCTAAAAAATGGTCTTAACATGTGTGCACACACACTCCCCCACCTCTAATATCCAGAAAAATAGGACATTTTTGATTCTTCAGCTACGTGCCAGCTCTCCAGAACAGATAAAGACATTTAAGTTTCCAGCACAGACCAATTACAATCTTGCCAGTTCTGGAACCATGTGCTAGATACCTACTAACTGATTTTTTTTTTTACTGACTCTGATCTTAATGACTCAGAGAAGTGTAGGCAAGGGACTATGAATGGTTGTTTCTTTAAAATACAAACATCTGGATTAAACAAACTCATTTGGAGAAGTTTCACTACATATGAGGGGGAAAGCAAAAGGAAAAGCATTGTCAGTAGCAAGAACCAGTATGTGAACCCCCCAACAAGACAACCTGATGCTTCAGAGTCCAAGTGCCAGTACAGGAACTCAGTCATTTGGGGGTGGCCACCAGTCTGTGACCCCCACACTGATACATAAACCCAGCATTTCACTTTATTACTTCAGCGTTAACAAGACCCTTTCTGGGTAATTTATTCAACCTGGTAATTTGTTCTACTTGTCCAAATATGACTTCTGCTTCATGTCCCAGGTCCAAGTTTAATTTGAGGTTAACCGCTCTTTACTCCATCTGAACCCCATGGAAGTTACCTACTGAATCAGTACTCTCCAGAACACCCTTGTACCCGCTCTCCAGAGCGGGCTGGCACTACCCATCACCCCAGGTAGCTGGAAGATCTGTGTCCAGGCTGCCGGACCTGTTTTAGACACCTACCCGACTCCAAATGCTGCCACACAATGGCTTGGGCATGACTGTCCATTGCCAAGAGCAGGGAGAGCATCCTGAAGCCTAACAGCTGGCAGAGCTGGGATCAAACAGGCAGTGCCCCACATCACCACGGACCAAACAGCCGCTCACAGATGGATGGACAAGTCCCACAAGTGCTTCTGACCCAAGGGGCACCCTGCAGCACAGGCCATCTCTGTAAGGCTTACTGGACCAGCCAAAGTGCAGCAGGCTGCACCTTTCCACCTGCTGATCCAGCACAGCACCTCTGCCAGCACCCTGGGAATTGCTTTTGAACTTCTACTGTTGTCTCACCCGCAGTTACACATTTACTCAGCCCAAACAAATACAGTAAAATGGATCACTTTTAATACAGCAAAGTCTCAGCTCTTATCTTAAACTGCCATTATTGTTTCACTTGAACAAACCCATTGGCATCAACAGGCGATCCTTGCCTTGGGTTATACAAAAGCTGATCACCCATTTCCTCAAGACAAAACTAAGCAAGTCCTAGCCCTGATCTTTGGCCACATACAGCTTCAGACACACACTGAAGACCTAGTCACCAGCCCTCCCATTTGTGCACTGCTCTGGCCAGGACCAGACCACACGCTTTTGCGACCAGGAGCTCCAGATCTCCTTGGAAACTCTTGTTTGCAGGTGCCAGTGGCATGATGACTCACTGCCCCTCACCATGCAAGCTGAGTCTGAAGCTATAGGAAAACATATGGGGGAAACAATGCAAAAATTGAGAGGCGCTTCAAGGCAACATGTGGCTCCTGAGATGGCTTGGGCTTCCCTGCCCTCAGAGGTGTATGCCTCCAGCAGGAGGGGAAGGTGCTGGGATGGCAGCTCATCTCCACCATTGCCTGCAGAGTGGCTCAGGTGGCCCCGTGAAGTCTTGGGGACATCCCTGTGGCACAGGCAGACCTTGCCAGGGCAGCAGGAGCAGCCTGGGTGAACAGACCTGAGCCCCCTCCACATGGGGACAAGACACTTATATCCGACAGCTGCATCGCCTTCCCCTGTGAGCTCAGATCCCTCTGGGCAGTGTCTCCTCGTGATGACTGGAAGCACAGCCACATCTCTGTATTTGCAGGACAGCGTTATTCCTCACTCCCTCAGAAGTGGAGGGAGGTTTGAGCCACTCATTTCCATCTCCGTGCAGGGGCCAAACATAACAGGCACTGCTGCCTGGTTTTTGGGCTGCCTGGTCAGCAGGACTTCCTGCCCAGATATGGAGCTTCTCACAGCTCCGCTCTGGCTCCTCAAATATGCATAAAAGGAGATTTATTTTAAAAAAAAAAGATATACAAGACACTGCAAAAAACCCAAACCCAGTAAGATAATGCAAAACAAATGCTCCAACTATCTTAGACTCCACCTATGCCCAAGCCCATTTGGGAACAGCGGTGTTAAACGAGGAGATACTAAAGTTTAAGATTAAGAGCTTGAAGACATTTGTAATGCTTTAAAAAAAGCCTGTATCAACAAACTGCTTGGAAGAAAAGCAAATTCTGCTCACCATGACTAGATATACAATGCATTTTAAGATTTCTGTTTTGGCTTTTTTGTCTTACAGTGTTCTTGCTATTAAAAGAGAAAAAGCAAGTCAGTGCAGAGGAAATTCTTAGGTAGTGAAATGATAGGAAATTGAGGCCATTCTACCCACAAAAACATCTCTGAACAATCTCAGGAATATGCCAGTAATACCATGGTTCACTATTTTACTCGCCAAAGGCAGGGCCATCCTAGACACTGCTAAGTTTGCTCAATGATTGGAAAATAGAATGCCTATGATGACAAGTGACAAGGAAAAACCCAGACATGGTTCCATCTTGGTTTAGAGTTTGAGAACTCCTTTGGAAAGGAACACTGAGCTTCCAAGGCAGGTCTGGTGAGACAGACCCCTGGTTAGAAGTTATGAGCAGGTCAGAGTCCATCTCCACCAGCCTGCTCCATTTGCAGCTGAGCTGAGACTTCAGAAGGTTTTTCTGGTGTATCATCACCCTCTGACCAGCCCAGCACACCGTGGCCAATGACCCTTTACCAAAGGGTCTACTGAAGCAAGTTTGACAATTGAGCTTGTCGCGAGGGGACTGTCCTCAATGGCACATGGAGAAAACACTGTTTTCATATCCACATGACTTGAAAATCCTTCCAAGAAGTGGAAGCTTCTTTCCACTCTCCTCACAACCACTTCAGTGCCAGAGATTTAGTACATCCACAGAGGAGACTGCAGACTAAACTTCAGTAAGTGTTTTCCAGTGAATGGTCCTCTAGGAACAACCATGCCATGCCCAGACTAATGTGACAGGCAAACGGGCCAAACTTCTAGACCACAAACAGGCTGAACTCAGACCTGCCAGTGCTCAGACACACCAGCTATCATAAGCACAGGCCCTCAGAAATGTCTCCTCCCTTTCAGAGTTGCAGCTACACAAGTACTTTCCCCTCTTATGTATAACTGGATATATATAGACACAGAACCCCATTAGCTGTCACGGTTTTGTGGTCTCCACACATCCAGTCTGAAGCTGTAGCAATAAACAGCTCACTGCCCAAAACATCAGTAGCAGGATGGCTGCTGGGATCCTCCTGCAGACAGTGATGAGAAGGCTGATGTACTGTACAGTAAGGAAAAAAGTGCTTTGGGATGTAGTTAACATCTCTGCTTTGTAGCCACAGAAGTATGGGGTGGCTCCAGCACCCTGCTCCTGGGACACTCATTCCGTGAGACCCAATTGTTTTATGGAGTAACAAGTAGAATAAATTTAATGTTTATATAAGTTTTCATAGAGCTTACAAGAAGGCCAGTTAGGAAAAGCTAGCATCCTAACATCCTCTGCTAACAGCTGCTTTTGGAGAGAGGCTGGTTTATCTCAGGTCCTTGCAGACTCAGCAAGTCCCACTGAACATCTGTAACACAGATTAACACACTGAGTGCCATGAGAACCCGTAACAATATTCTGCTTTCCTTTAAGGACCTTAATGAGTTTGATACATGAGGGGAATCAAGCACAGTAACAGCAGAATAATATCTAATGCAGCCAAGCATGTGTCCAGGGGGCTGTTTCACCGCCTGCAGCCTGGTCTCCCCAGCCAGAGGCACCCACCTTTGCTGAAGAATTTGCTGCTGCATAATGGAAATGCAGTCATGAGTCTGGCCCTTGCTTTTCAGTGATGCTTAATTTTCCTTTTCTTTTGCCATTAGACTGCTCAGACCAGGCTGCTTCCTTCACCATCTCTCTACAGCTACGCACAAAGCACAGGGTCAAGACAGACTTGATTAAATTAGTTTTGACCTCCAGCAGAAGCATGCTACATGTCACGAGACCAGAGCACAGGCAAGAGACTTAGTTAAGTGACAAACAAGGTGGAAACAGGAAAGTGGAGCCAGCTCCAGCTGCTAAATCAGTCACTGTAACAAAAGGATGGTAACTGAAGTAAGGAGATCCTTATCTGATCAGGGATGCTTAGACCATACTCCCTTGGAAGACCTTTAGTCCTCTTTTCTCCTGCATATCCACAGGGACCTTGGTCTAATCACAAAAAGTTTGTAATACCCCTGCAGATGGAAAAACACCCTGAAAGGTCAAAGTATCTCCTAGCAGGACAGTTTCACCATTAGCCACGCATACACCACACACCACAAGAAAATGCAAAGGCAGCTTCAGCCAGAAGAGGACATCCCTTTGGTCAGCAGCAGTGCTGGCCACCACGCTGCTGCTGAGGGGGGCCAGACCTGTAGTAGGGTCACAAGCCCAGCTGGCAGATTAATCTGGAGTTGCATCCTCAGAGGAACTCAGGCCTGAAATAAGGCACAGAGTTTTGGCAAGTTTGGCCAATGTGGCTATTAATCAAAGACTGCTGAAGACCCATAAAGCTTCCAAGAATACACACCCTCCTGCAAGAGTTAGTTTCATGCACAGTGGTGGGATGCAAGGTAGGACTTGACTCGTTTGCTTTGACTCGCTGTGCTAGATGCCAGCAGAGAGCACAAGTACAAGGGGCTGAAGGGTAAGCCCATGAGAGCATTCCTCCCAGGCACTGCTGCACAAGTCACCCGCTGCTCTCCAGCCTCTGAAAGGCTTTTGGGACCGGCTGCCGCAGCTCCAGCTCCAGAAGGGTCTGGCGAAGCAGGGCCCTCCTGCTTCTGCAAAGAGGTTTCTGGATCCTGAAAACACTTATTGCACAACACCTTATTTGGAGACTAAAAACGGCGATGGAGACACGTAACTACCTCAAGTATGTTTTCTCCTCCTTTTTAGGAAGGGAAGAGGAAAAGCTGGTTTCCAAAAAAGTTACTACAAGTTCACAACAGCCCTTCAGAGCCGAGGTCCTCGTTTCACCTCTCCTTGCGGTCAGACCACTCCCCAGCACCCACAGCAAGTTCAATACGAACCCTTCTGTGCAGCCTCTGGAAGACCCTCATGCAGTCTTGGCATTTGATACCCCACCCCAATAAATCATAGCCAGGGCTGAAGAGAGCTTAAGAGAAGCTAAGGGACCACGTGAACACTTTGGGTGGGGTTCCTCCAGCTGCAACAAATTTTGGAGATTAACAACTCTAACTTTGAGAAAGTCCCTTGAACAAAGAAAAAGGGAAAAGTCATATGATATTCACATGGGTGGGACCAGTTTGCTCAGCACAATTGTTGAGGAGTTTGAGGATGTGGATGGATAGAAATTAATGTGTTGTCATTATTTGACTATAATAGAGCTAAGCTTGCATAATAATAGGGAGCTAACTCAAACTTCTCTAAGGACTTCCAATAACTGGAGGGTGTAAGTGTTTATATCTAACAGAAGAGGTATCTATATCACAGTGAGGGGAATGCTGCAAGCTCTGGAAAAGTACACCACTAAGTTAAAGCTAAGAAGTATTTACATGGGCTGTGGGAGAAAAATCAGCCAAGCCCAACAGCAAAATATTAAAACATCCAAGGGGCTGTGTTTTAGTTAAAAGCAGGAATAAAGCCAGACTCAGAACATACAAAAAGCCTCTTTGTCTGCATTTTCCTTCCTATTGTGGGTACAGCAGGGCAGATTTAACATTATTGTTTTATTATACAAAGCCATGTGTTGCACCCAGCTGTCCCTTCTCAGCATACATGCAGTTGCCTCTCCTCCAGGAAGGGTGGGCTACCCAGCAGCCTGTTTGACCAAAGCTAGGGACTTCTGAACTCTTTCCTCTTAGAAGTACCAGCAGGACATAAAACATCAGCTACTGGCCTGAAATAGCATCTTCTGGCATGCCCAGGGACACAGTGGCATGAGCCTCCCCAGCAGAGAGCTGGCAAGCCCGCCTGCTGCCAGATGACCTGGGGCTCATCATCCAAAGCAGCCCCCAGCCCCACAGAGACCCCGAACTGAACTGGGGCACTGCCCTGGCTGCCTCCAAAGCTTCCTTCAGAGCACTTAGGCAGCAAGGCCAAGTACTTGGGTCAGTGACCTCTGCAAATCCATAGCAGACCAGCTGCAGGGACAGAGCCATCACAGAGACCAAGCTTGGGGTGTTAATATGAGGTTGCCTTAAACTTAAGGCAAGGCAGGACACTGTTGTGCTAGCAATGAAACAGATCCTCTCCTGCTCCCCCCAATTTGTGTAGTAACTAGAGCTACTCCATTTCTGAGCCCATACTCTTCTGTACGCTACTGGGAGTCTTTAAAGTATCAATATTTCAAATAACTATATATAATAAAGGTAGCACCTAGGTAATATTCACTCTGAACTAACAAGAAATCCATGTCAAATAGTCTCACTCCTATTTTAATTTCCTAATTCAAGCTGAAAAGCAGATGCACTAGAAGAAAGATTCCCAGTTACCTGGTCAAATTACCAAGATTGTTTTTCCCTTCAGTGGTTCCTATGCTGGGAAAAGGTTCACAGTAACAAATCTGAACTCACAGCTTGCTTGAATGAGGCCCTTTGATTTTAATCATTTGACTAGCTTTTGTATATACATTGAAGTGCAAGGACAGTTATCACTAACTCCTTAGGATATCAATGTGTCACTGCCTGCATTTCAGCACAGCAATGCTGAAGACCAAGCTATCCACTAAAGCTCTGCATTCACAAGGTGTAATTGAAGTGTATGTCAAAAAAAATATCAAACCTCATTTTTGTTGTAATCTAAATGATGGTCCAGAATTTCAGGTAAACACCAAAGGCACTGAAAACTTGGCCTGAATGTCCCAGTAGGAAAGGCTGTATATGCCTGAAAAAACCCACAGCTTTGTTCAGATATTTAAACAAGTAATTACTTCTAATCCTAAAATATTGAGTTAAAGTCCTTTTACCATAAGAAGAGCCCCAGTCAACCTTCTCCTGGGTTGCAGAAACCTCCTTTCAAGAGCTTGGCCTTAAGGACCTTAATTCATGGTTTGGATGGGCAATCTGTCTCATCCAGCACCTTCCTAGATAGTTTTCCCCATCTTGGAAAACCTCTTCAAGGAATTTAAGGGGGATCACCTGCTTCTCATTAAACCTGCCTCTCAAACTTTTGGGGGAAATTACCCCCCAAAGATATCATTGGAGAGCTGAAAAGTTCCAAAAAGCTCTTTTGTGCAGTTGTTCCTCAGGAACCAGTGCTGAGCATTGCCTGGGGCAAGAGCAGCCGCTGCTCATCTGACACCAAGTGCTGGCAGAGACTAGAGATGCAGATGGCTTGATCTCAGCTTGCTGGGGATACCAGTGTCAGAGCCAACACTGCCCCAGACTTCTGCTTGGGAGGGCACAACAGCCAGTGATGCCTTAATTCATCTTAAATGTGCACTAAAGACAACCAAGGTACTGAAGGAACCCAACAAATAAGCCCTGGGTGATATGAAATACCCATGTCCCAGCTGGAGGACAGGGAGTTCAGCCTGAGCCACCTCAGGGTTTGTTTTGGCTCATGTCTCTTCTGGAACAGATACTCCACAAGTCACACATGCAAAAGCCCTGTCTGGTTTTACTGCTCTGCCATTCATTAGGGAAGCTGTTTGCTGCTTCTGCTTATCAAGCAGAGCCAAGGTATGACATCAGTCTGACGACATTGGTCTGACACGTGTCAGCTCTGCTCTTGCTCTCAGCCCTTGGAAGTGTCACTCACCCCAGACATACACGACCTGGGAGTTTGCATGCAACGAGGAGGGGGAAGTCAAAGCTAAAGCATTTGGACCAATTAAAGCACAAAAAATATACCAGCTCCAGAGGTGCCCCTGGGGACGTGGATTTTTTTCCACTTTGCCAGGGTCAGCACTAAGGACACGGACACACCAGAGCAGAAGAGCCACGGCAGCAGAACTGCCACTCCTGAATCACACTGACCCTGTCCAACAGTTTTATATATTGGGTATTATGCTAATTTTTTCTCTCCTGCTAACAACCAACAAACATCCTCCTTGACTATACCTGATGTCCAGTTTCAGGCCAGCAGGTTTGCTCAGGAGTCAGCTCACAGTACTGGCACAGAAGAAAACTGTCCAAAACAGCATGGACCAGCTGAAGGCCAGGCAAGAGGGCTTACCTCCAGAGTGGGAAACTCAGGGCCGCGCCGGACAAACTTTTCTGGATTTCAGAAGGGGCTCCTTGACAGTGTCTGCAAGTGGAATAAATTTGTGCAAGGGCAAACCAACTACTTTTAGACATGCATTAACCAATATACACACTTGCTACTATAATTTTCACTGAGAACAGCAAAGGACTGTTTTGATTTGTTTTCTTCTCATTTTCATAGACAGAAAACATCTATTGTAATGATGACCTGAAAGCAATTTGTTTCCCTGCCAGATTCTGAGCAAGCACAGTTATACAAATTAGCACACTCACAGAAGAAAAACCCCACTTACAAAAGACTGCCTTTCATCTCAGTTTCTCTCTATAGGATTTATTTAAGTCATCAGTGAATAAGTTGATATCATCTGGAATACTGGAAGCACTTATTGATATTACACTTTGCAGAATAAGTTTGTTGCCTTTTATTTTAGCAACATAAAGACCAGGGAAAGGCACCGATATCTGAGAAAACTATTTCAATGGAGCTGCCAGATCTCAACCTACAGGATGACAGAGATACAACAGAACCAGAGCCTCTGCAAATATCTTGCTCTTCCAAGAGCACATACTTGACAGCATTCCTTTCTCCACTAACAATGTGTGAATTAATGATAAGAGAAGGGCAAACTTTGAAAAATAAGATTAATAGATTTTTCCACAAGCAAGACATAATTAAGTCCAAGTATCTGAAGCACTAAACCAAAACCAAGCTGTGAGTAGGTGTATGGAATGGGAAGAACCTACCCAAATTTAATAAAACAGCAGCTGTGCTGGGTTCCAGAGTGCTCCAGTAAGTGTCTCATTGCAATCACCAATTACCTGCACTGAGCCAGCTTTGTCCTTCCCACCTCCAGCACGAGGAGAAGGTGCTGAACCACCACCAGGAACAGGGTCCCTCAGTACACTGACATCTTATACTTCAGGAGCAGCTTCCACCAAATTTCTGTACACCACCACTGAGTTAGAGCTGAGAAGATATTTAGGAGGACTACTATTCGCATTTTACAGCTGGGGAGATCAAGACACAAGAAAGCTGAAGATGTGCCCGAGGGCACAACGGCATTTCACAGCAGAGCAGAGGAAGGGCAGAGGCATGCCTGAGCCACCCATCCCACTCCTTCACCCCATCCCTCCTGCACTGCACCTTCACTGTATCAGCTCCAAGTCTCCCATAGGATCTGGCCACTATTACACCCCTCCAAAATCTCAAAAGGCCCATCCAGATGTGCAAGAACACAAAAAACATGGCTTAGACATGAAGTATTTAAGAGGAAAGGTATATAAACTAGCAGCCCTCTGACAAGTTCTCACACCAGCCTCTGGGGCTGTAGGTCTGTCTGTGTTCCATCCTAAATGTCCAGATCTGGAACAGGTACTTTAACCTAGGAGAAACACTGCTCAGTTACTATATCCTGATGCTCTGGATTAAGACACATGGCTGACAGGAGCTGGCTGGCTGTCCTGCAGACTCCCTGTTGTAGTTGGCACTTGTGGATGCTCTTTGGTAGTCCAAGCAGACTTGGCAGCACGTGTGATAGGAACACAGGGGATTTTTTTTTTTCCACTGGAGCTTCACAGTCTTGACACAAGTTACCCTCTTATATAGAGGGAAAATAAGGTGAGGTGCTTTTGAGTGACACATTTCCAGGTCTTCAGAAAGAGCAAATGAATGCATCTGAGTTCATTTTGTACCTGGTGATGCCCTGAACCCTAACACAGAAGCTGAAGGACTGTGCTACCTCAAATACTGGTAGGGCATGGGCAACTAGCCACAGTGCTTTTGGGTAAGTTTGCTTTCCTATGTTACCCTGGTAAACAACAGTAGATTTTTCTTCCTATAACAGGTTCCTTCCCAGTGAAGGATTATCTGGAATAATTTGCCAAAGATATGTAAAACTTAATCCTGACAGAATTTACCCTGTTGTCTGAGTAGGTAAGGCAATAAACCCCCAGCACTTAAAGCTTCCAACACACACATACAACTGTGCTAGAAATTAATGATGATATTTGCACAGCAGTTTGTATACAACAGCCACCCAGCTGCTTCAGTAGCTTGGTTAAAGCCTTAATCAAGGCTTTAACATTGCAGGCAAAAGCAGGTTTCTTTCCTAGAAGCATGTATTTTTCATGTCTGAAAGATACAGCTAACAGCATTCACAATTAAGTACTAGCAGAAAAAACCCTTTCTATTTGCCTTATTTCCTACTGCTCAGCCATCCTCCTCTATTTCCCTAATATTTTTATTTGCACTGTTTGACTTTCAAGTGAGCCAGGCAGCAGGCACTCTGGTTCACTAGTGCCCATTTAATTCACTGGCATCACCCAGCCCCTCGGGACGAGGAAGAACAGGCTTTCCTTTCCCTTGCCTCTCGTCAGTTCAGAAGAGCCCTTCCTGAACAGGTTTGAGACATTGCACCTAGTGAGCTAAACATTAACAACTGATGATGCCTTATCTGTCAGCAATTAAGTCAAAGCTGCTACTCATTTCAGTTTATCAGCTGCTTTTAATGCACTTTCCATTTGATTCATGAAAGCGTGGACAGCAACGTGCAGGGGAGTGCAAAACCTGCATACCCAGCAAGGGGAAATAGTCCCCCATTGCAGAGGGAAATAACTGCACTGAAGAGTTCAGAGACTTTCAGTAACCGAAGGAATGAAGTCAAAGTAGGCAAGACGGTAAGAGTATGAGGAGTCAGGCTGGTAACCAGCATTAGGAAACTCTTGCTCTTCCAAAAATTGCAAATAGCAGCCCTGAAATCTTTCCCTTTCTCTGAGCCCCATCTTTAAATGGAGCAATAGCTTCAAGCTAGGACATCTGAATACCTCTTTTTCCTGAATGGCTGAAATACAATATTTCCTTTTTAAAAAGAGAAAAAAACCTCAGCCTAAACAAATACTCCAGACACTGCCTGCAGGACGAGAGGGATTTTGTAACTTGTAAATTGTATTTTATGGGACTCAATTTAGCTGAGTCCAAGTCCCAAAATAAGCTCTTTAACCCATATGCTGCTTTATGATTTCATATCTATAAATACTTGTTCAGAGCTAAGCAGGTTTCTGCATTAAGATCAACATCTGTTTCCCTGCGACAGCTGCAGCAGCGCTTCCTCCCTTGGGCTCCAACACAATGACACTCTTCTTGGAGCAGGGGTTTCAGTCCCACAAGCACACAGTACCTTCCAAACAGGGGGACACGGGGCGATACAGTCATCTCCCTGGGCCATTGGCCATGTATAACCCATCATCAACACAGGGACCAAACCCCTCGTCCATCAAGAGGAGGCTTTACAGAGCAGGTACCAACTTTCCATAATGAAACTCTGAACTTCGACTAATGGAGACTATAACCAGAAATTATGAACACGAAAGATGTCTGCAAGGGATACATAACTTTCTGTGGTCTAATTGTTAAAAATTGAGGTTCAACTTTCAACAGAGATGCAATTGCTTGCAGTTACTGACAGTGTTTACACAAACGAGCACTAGCACATTTAAATGGCTAACGCGATGGCTTTGCAGGCATGCTCACTGCCGTTAACAGCACTCGCCATCCTTATCTCTGCATGCCCAAATTGCTTGAAAGTGGTTTTGGATATTTCACAGGTGAAGACGGCTACTTCTGGGCATAACCCCCATTATTTGGGAGCTGAGTGTCTTCCCCCATGAAGCCAGCCATCTGCCCGAGCACTGTGGAGGATCACCAAGCACTCGCCATGCTGAGGGGAAGACACGGCTGGGGGGGTTCAGCCCAAGTATCCTGTACATCTTGATCAAGGGATACAGGTTATGAAAAAATGAACAAAAAAGCTGAGTCTCCAATGTATTCCTCAGGTTTTTTAACAAGCTCTACATTTTTTTGACTTTACAAAGGTAAAGTTCCCAATCTTTAATAGCATTCCCATCCATCTCTGCAGATATATGCAGAGGAGTCTTCAAGTGTCCGGCTACTTTGCTGATGGAGAAGGGAGGCTTCTGCCTCTCCCCAAGACCTCAAGTCACTCAGGCCCCTCATACACCGGGGCTGATTTATCACAGCAGCAATGCTTTTTTCCTGCCCTGCAATCTGCTTCGGATGTTTGCAAAAACCTATGCTAAAGAACTGAAGAAAGAAAAAGTTAAAGAACCAAAATTTGTATTAACTGAGTAAACTTTACCTTGGCTTTGAACAGTGCTTTTAGCTTAGCGGGTTGTTTTCTTCTCCTGACAAAAATGGACTGAATTTAGTGAGAACAGTACACAAATCCTGCTGCCTGCACAGTCCAGCTGAACCAGCTCCAGTAACGCATGAAATGCCAGCCATCACGCTTTATCTGTTTTGGGTTTTAACTCCCCATTTAGAATTTAATCTAAACAACCCATTTGCCAAACAGAATGCCGTCCCACTCATGCTGTTTTAATTTCCTCAGAAAGAATCCCATAATATGCTAGGCAAGACATCAACAATAATTAAACCCAACAGTGATTGAAAATCAAATTTTCAGGGCCTTGCAAGAAGCCCTAATGAGTTCCAGACTTGCTTTCCCCGACTTGTTCAAACTGGTTGTGCAACACTGCCAAGCCAAATTAAAATTTGACAGTATTCCACCCCATGCCCAGAAAAAGTGCCCTTCTCCTGATTCAGGAAATTAAGCAGCCGTCTACTGCGAAGACGCCCATTTGTCTTTGGACATATATTATTCAGACAGTGATCCAAGGTCTGCATTTTTTTTTCTTGTTTTTATTATGTCATTTCATATCCCTTTTGAAGTGCAAACTAGCTGGGACTTTTCCTTTTTTATACTACCATGCCCAGTTCCAGTTCAGATGACAGGAGACAGGCAGCTTGTCAGAGGAATTATGCAGACAACAGGCATCGCACCTCCCTCGCCCCACGCGGGGGGTGGTAGGCTTGGCACTGCCTGCCCCCGAGCAGCCACGAGAAGATCTCACAGCAGAACTATGCCCGTCCACTGCAGACAGTTTGTGCTATTCCCTTCACAGATTTTAGTGAAATTACAGTTAAAGACAACACTTTGTCCTTCACCCTTCCACCAAGGGGAGCTAAGTATCCAGCCACGTGGTTTGGAAGGGCTCTGAGGGTTTCTGCATTCGCAAGTCTTTCAGGTGCCTTGTAAGCCCTCTGACGTAGTGCCGTGCAGCCTCACTGCTCCATGCCCTGAGGATGATGCTCGAGAAGCTCCTGGGAGATGGGTCTAGTGCAGAGACAGCTTTGCTGGGGTGTATTTCTGCTCCGTGGCACAGACTTGCTCAGCCCTCCCTGCTGCCCATGTCTAGCCCTGCTTCTCTGCTCCCTCCCACATGGGACCCCCAGCCTGGTGCTGCTGGCAGGGGCTCTACCCCACTCAGGCCCCCCACCCCTGTGAGCAGCACTCTGGACAAGACAGGAACTGAGCTGCCATCTGACAAAAACAGATTGACCACAGCCCAGCAAACAGCACAACCCACAACTGCAGCTGCCCATGAAAAAGGGTCCGTTTTCACTCGTGGGATTGATCTCCACTCAGTGCCTGGCAGGAGCTTCCCGAGGGCCTCCAGCTGGCACCCAAAAGTGCCCTCACCACAGAAGCTGTGGCAACCAGGACCTTATGGACATGCTCGAGGGTTATCAGCAACAGGGACCTGCTGGCAGAGGACATATTGCTCTGAGTCTCTGGGGATGACACACCAGAGGAAGCCTTCCCAGCAGATCCTTGCTGAGCCCTGGCCACCCCCCACACCGGGGGGACAGGGTCACCCCGTGGTGCCACACTGGGGGAGCCTGCCCTCGATGGCAAGCACAGAGAGGGTCCCTGCGGTGGGCACCCAACTGGGCCAGCAGGGACAGGGAAGGTAAGTGGGCTGGAAGGAGGAGGGGAGGGAGGGAAGGAAGGAGGAACCCCTCACTCCCACCCAAAAATCAGGTATTTCAGGCAGGACACACAGAGAGCGTGAGCATTGCACTGCAGAGGGGAGGGGAGTGCAGGGCACAGCCCCGGCCACCCAGACTACACTACGGACAGCAAGCCCTGCTGCCAAACACCAACATTTACCCAGGGTGACCTGCAAGGAGCATCCAGCTTTCCACAAAACCCAGCAAACAGTTTTCCTTGGGATCCAGCAGTGGCACAGTTCAAACCTAATGGGAGAGGGAGCTACACCTCTATGACAGAGACAGGCTGACCTTCCCATCCTGGCAGTCAGGGAGAGATTTCCAAGGACAGCGCTGGCAAGAAATTTCTCACAGAAGTTCATGGCAAAGGGTACCATCCTGCTGGGGAAGGTCCAGAGGTGTCCCTGTGCCCTGGCAGTCCCACACAGGCCAGTCCCAGGGCACAGCACTCAGCAGTGCCCGGTCAGGGCCATCTGGCATCAAGAGATGGGATTACAACAATGTGGAAACCAAGAAGTGCTGACATTAGGTGTTTAACTCATCTCCTAATTATGCAGTGACAAAGGTACAGCAAGTAAGGTCATAAGAGCAGCTGCTCCCTGACAACCCATTCCACACTTTTTTATTTAGCAATTAAAATCCCTTCCATTCAGCTTAACATCATGCCAAGAGGGCGTTTCAGTTATTCTGGTTCTTTTGCTCATCAGAAGACATTGTGGCAGAGATCTGGGATTTTCTGGGGAAAGCAAGCCTTTGAGAGTCTGAGCACAAGGAGTGAACGCTTTCCAGAGGGTCTAAAAGGAGACAAGCAATTCCCCCCAAGGGCACAAGCTCAGAGCAGCAGTGGTCAGAGTCTTACACACATTGATTTAGACAGCAAACAGTTGCTTTTCCAGCAAGAGCTTTGTTGAAGCAAATTTCTTGTACAGAAATAAGAACAAACCCCGATGCATCGTTGGACACGGTGGCTGGGCAGACCCAGCGCGTGGCCACAACACACAGCAAGATTTGCCCTGTCGAGATGTAGGAAAAATGTAAGTACTTCAGAGATTCCTTTTGGCTGCTCTTAGCCCTGAGTATTCAGCAACTCACGCAATAGTCACGCTCTGTGACATTCCTTCTCTTTGCATCTGCTGCTTCAGTTCCTGACTCAAAACCAGTATAACAACAGTCACCGGGCAAGTTTTGCCCCGGAGGACTCCAGCGAGCTTTGAATCAGGCCACATAAACACAAAGAAAGAAATAAAAGGGCGCAAACTGCCACCGTACCCCGCGGTTAGACGCGCGTTTAGCACTCAGACCCCCGGGGCTCAGCACCCCCCCGTTTAGCGCAACACTCGGGCAAGCACAGCCGCTGGTACAGCGGGGCAGGAGACAGGAGGTGAGGGGATAATAGAGGAAAAAAAAAGAAAAAGAATGAAGTTTTACAGCCCTGCCGGTAGCGGCGGTTCCCAGGTGTGCGCCCGCCCCTCCTCCGCACGCAGCCTGACGCGGTTTCCCAGACACGCGGCCGCTCCCCGGTACCGCGCAGCCCCGCCGCCGGGCTCCCCCGAGCCCTGACGGGGCACCCAGAGAAGAGGGAAGGGGAAAAAGCACGCCACGGGGCGCCTAGCTCGCTCAGTCAGTCAGTCAGTCAGTCAGTCAGTCAGTCAGTCAGTCAGTCAGTCAGTCCTCACCTTCTGCACACCGGGGCTCAGCTCCATCCGCGCCGCGCCCGCCGCTCGCCCGGGGCGCGCTGCCCGACCGGCGCCTTTCATTGGCGACCGCGGCTGCCCCGAGCCGCCCTCAGCCAATCCGCCGCCGGCAACAAACTTTCCTGCCCAATGGCGTGCGGCGGGGCGGGGCGCGCTGGCTAACGCGCGGACATGTGCGCGGGCGCGGAGCTCCGCGCAGAGCAGCGCAGGGCAGGTTAGGGCAGCGCAGGGCAGCGCAGCCCCCGCCGCAGCGCCCGGGGCTTAAAAAAAGAGAGGGCAAAGAAAGAAACAACAGTGGTTTTTAGGCGGTCCCGCCCCAAAGCGGCGGTGCCGGGGAGGGGTGCGGAGGGGAGGGGATGGGGCCCGGCGCCTGGGGATGCCCGAGCGGTGTGCGGGCCTGGTCGGGGTGGAGGGAGCTGGCAGCCCTCAAGCTAAGTCACCTTTCTTGGCTGAGCTGGGGGCTGTCCCGCTGTCCTGCTCTCCCGCCGTCCCACTGTCCTGCTCTCCCGCCGTCCCGCTGTCCTGCTGTCCCGCCATCCCGCTGTCCCACCGTCCCAGGCTCTGACACCAAGCGTGGGGAAAAGGATTTCCCGAATCAGAGAGGAATGTGCTGGGGCAGTTTATCACAGGAGACAGATGTGGAATGTTTTTAGCAGAAGAAACTGTCTGAAACCGTGTTTCTCTTGCTATTCCAATGTATGTTAAGCGTTGAATGATCATCTATTGCCTTTTGGGGTTTTTTGTATGAAATGGCAAGGTCTTCTTTACAGCTTTCAACAAACATTCCTGCCTTGGCAGGGAGGTCCAGCACAAAGCCCCTTTGTGCAGGTGAGGGTAAGAGGGCTCCACGTGCTCCCGCTCCCAGCTCTCTCACCCTGTTCCCCCTTTCCACTGTCCCCTGCCATTCTCCCCTCCTCATTGTGCCTGAGTCCAGCAAAAACCAGTGCTGAAATAACAGAAACCAGGATCCAACTGCCTCCTTATGTTCTGTGATCAAAGCAGAGCTACCAGGAGCAGCAAACACTACCACAGCTCAGGACTGAACTCTTTACAACTGTAATTGGAAAAAAAAATCCTAAACTCTTGTGTTGATTTAATATCTCACACGTTGGTACATTTTTCTGAGATTTCTTGCATACATTCCTGCAGAGAAAGGAAGCAGATACCTCGGGCTCATTTTGACCTGTATTCAGTTTCTGAGGGTGCTTTACAATTAATTACGTCCCTTTTGCTGCTCTGCTTCCGCAAGTGATCCTGGAAGGTTTTATTAGAGCTCACATTGCATTTTGTCCCCAGCACCTGGATATGCTTTTCTGAAATGAAGGAATACAATTTACAGCAGCCGAGTGGAAAGGAAAATGAGTGAACAGCAGCAAAGGCTGGTACCTCACTGGGAGGAGACTGGGAACGCAACACAGGCGCCTGTATTTCCTGCCTCGTGCTCCAGCCACGCTCTGCTTTGCTTCCTACAAGGTTCCTCAGTCTGCAGAAGAAGATAGGACTTTGTGCTGCTTCCAGCTATGGGATGGATTGCCTGGGTCCATGCAGAGAGGGGTAAATCTGCACAGTGCCACAGGGGGACCTGGGTCGCTGAATTCTCCAATCGTGCCTCAAAATCACCCAGGGACAGTGATGGCATCGTGCTACAGCTGGTGAACGCCGGGCTCTCCTCTGCAGCCCTGTGTAATGCTGGGTGCTCTCCCTCTCCGGCACAGGACTGAGTGGTTGACACCTCCCAGGATCCAGCCCAGGGAGAAGCGATTTACTCTGTTCAAGAGAAATAATCAGGATGGAGCCATGTAGGTAACACTGGCCTGATACGGCAAACGGGCCAAAGGCATCAGGGGCTGGCAGACCCCCGGAGAGCGGGAACGTGCCCTGACACGCAGAGCAAATGTCTGATTTCTTAGAAGAGGTATTTAAACAGCCTCAAAAAAATCTGGGTTGAAAAGCAAAGGCAGAAGAGAAATTCTGGAGAGAGAAAGTCCCTCTGGGGAGGGCGTTTGAACCTGACCTTCCAGAGGCATTTTGGGAGCGAGCAGAAGGAACAGCAGAGGGATATTGTTTTTCAAACCCGTGCCATGAAGGGCTTGGCAGCCCCAGGAAACATTTGAAATGGCAATGGGGTAACATTATGTCACTTTCCCAATGCACACATGCACATGGCAACCTGGGAAATAGGAAAGAACTTACAAAGGGATTTCTGGCAGCCACGAAGCACAGGGTGATGGGCCAGCACGCAACGGGGAGCTGCCGCCCGACCCCAGGGACAGCTGCGGCAGGTCCTCTGACAGCTCCCGCGCTCGCCCGGAGCTGAAAGACACGCTTCGGACAAGCGTGGAGAGAAAGCGATCTGTTTGCGGGTGATGAATGCATGTTGCGGGGAGACATTACATGTAAAAGTGCTGGTTTGGGGGGTTTTTTGTTTCTTGTTTTAGTTTTAAATAGCAGTTGTAAAGGTATGCACCGGCACGCTCCGGATGCCAGGGCAGTGACCAGGCTCTCCCCGTGTAGCGAAGGCTTTTCATCAGCATGGAAACAATCCTTGACACGGTGCGTAATTAGGCTCTATGGTTTCTTACTATTGGAAGATAATAAAACAAGATTAGAATAAGATTTAAAAACATCTTAGATGCTTATATTTACAATAAAATACATCTGGAATTGTAATTAATGATAACACGAATAAATCATGACAAGTGATAGCTAAGCGTAGCCAGAGTGAGCTGCCATATCAAGGGTGGATTATTTCTGATGTTCAGAAACCCCTTGAGAAGCACCTGATAGTGGCAGCTCTCAGAGACGGGAAACTCAGCCAAGCTGGATGGTGACTGGTTTAGTTTCTACGTTTCTGAACGATTCAGCCTGTCATCAGGAATAAACAACCATAAATGTTGTCTTTGAGGATGAGATCTGTTCCAGCATCACGGCAGGTTGCGAAGCAGAGCAAAGTGCAGTCAGGGCGAGGCGAAGGCAAGTTAAAGTCGGCTCCGAGGAGGACCCAACCACTCAATCTGTGCCTCGGGAAGGATGCCAACGCCAGTTATCGCTGACGGCCTCTGAATAATAAGTCTGCGCTATACTTAGCTCTTTGCTAGGAAGAGACAAAATCATCCTATGACTAAACACAGCTAAATCTCTGCAGTAGTCATTCTCCATAAATTGCCGACAAATGGACAAAGGGGAAAGATGCTCAATTTTGAGAAACAGAGATTTCAGCTTCCTGTTGATTCACCAGCAGCTTTTATCAGGACAAAACTATCCCTGCAGAGGTGTCACCAGACTATTGCTTCCTGAAGTGTACTCGGCGGTCGGCTGAGCTCTGAAGGCAGGAAGCCTGCAGCATGGACAAAAAAATAGTTGCCAGCTGATATAATGGCAGTAAGAGGTTGGCATTAGTAATCGTTTCTGAACCAAGCGGAGCACTGCTCTTCTGACAAGATGCTGAAGGTGAAGCCTTCCATCTCCTTTGAGTTTGTCTTTATTGGTCTGCAAGGTCAGGAGTTTATTGGAGTCGCTGAGGACAGGGGAGGAAAAGACATATTAGGTCATCTGTGTAGGGCTGTCTCTCCTAGTGCATCATTCTCTGTGATTTAAAGCGTCTTAAGCAATACTCATTTCTCAGGTCAGAATCTGTACTTTCTAAGATGGATTTTGCAAGGGTCTAACTCAGTTGAGTTTGCAGCCTTATTCCTCATTTATATTCCTGCCACTCGTATTGTTTCAGCCGTGGCTTTGAAGAATGGAGCAAGCCGCTTTCCAGCCCTTCTGACTTTTGAAGCCGGAGGATGAAGGCCACGTCCTCCCTGCCCTTCCCGAACCCTGCACGCTCTCACCAGCCGCTCCACTTGGCAGAGAGCGAGCCACTCGCCAAGCCCGGCTCTCTGCTGCCTGCAGCAGGGCTGCGTCTGGAGCGGGCAAGCCCAGCTCAAAAACTTTACTTCTTGCAGCGGAGACCTACCACAAGGTGGGAAGAAGAGGATGAAAAAGGAGGGGAGCCCATCAGGTGCTGAGGTGTGGATGGGCACCGTCTGAATTAAGACAAACTCCCAGGGTTGTTGCAGCTGGCCGATGGTTTACCAGATCAGCTCGCTGGGCCGGAGCTTCCCTGTCCCCTCCTTCACCACCGCCCACGTGCCATCCCCGGCTGTGGCATGCGGTCCTGCTTGTGCAGCACAGACCTTGGCAGGATCCTGGCGTGAGTGGCGTTACAGCGTGCTCAGTGCAGTCCTTAGTGCCAGACCTCGCATCTGGATTGCCATCGTGGTGGGCACAAACCCACGTGCTCCTGCCTGTGCATCTGCTGCAGGTCTCGCCCGTGGGGAGCGGGAGCCCTGCCTGGACACCAGCAGCCTGGCAGCTCCCGCTGTGGGCGCTGTCCACGCTTACATGGAGCTTTATGGACGCATGATATACGTCGTCCATAAGGACTGAAGGGAGACCGGTCCCTGAGCCGCAACTTCATTTTCACTGCCCTTGCACATGTGCAGGGATGCGTGCTGGTGCTCTGCTTTTATCCCAGCCCCTCTCCCTGCTCGGGCTTCTTAGGGGAAGGGGACAAGTCCCGAGGGAGGTGGAGAGCAAGGTCTGCTTGAAGCTGCCTGGCTGGGGAATCGGGGTCGGGCTGCGGGGTGGGGGCTGAAGAGACCAGACGTGTAGGGAGCAGACTAGCAAGGCTGAACCCTGGTGCAGGAGAGAGTCAGCACGGCGGGAGCAGAAGGATTTTCTGAAGAATTTCTTGATTTCTTCAGGAATCCCACATGGAGAAAAGGGCCAAATTTCTGCCTGGAATTGATGCTGACCTGCTTTGTTGTGAAGAAATAAAAGGCATTGCCGCAGAAAGGGGTGAAACCTTGGAGCTGAACATGAACTTTCCTGTTAACAAGAAGGCTGATGCCGTTGGGCTGACAGAGCTAAGCTGAGCCTCACAGAGCAGTCAATGCTGCTCTGTCCCCAGGGCAGATCCACACTGATACTGTTAATTTAAAAGAGCTGCTTGACTTGCTCCGTGACTGATGCAAGTGAAAATTTGGCCCAGAGACAACACAAATGGCCAACAACTATAAATATTTATGGTGCCATGAACTAGTTGAAGTCACAGACGGCACACCCCCATGTGCTGGTGTGGACCACCGCAGCCTCAGTGGCCGGGGGTCTGCCTGAGCTGCTGAAGTCTTTTGCCTCTTTGAGAGCAGAGTTTGTGTGCTGCAAATCAAGAAGCTAATGCTATGGTTAAAGGGATTACTGCAAACTATGCTGTTTTCTAGTGCGAGAATTTGTGGTATTACATTCTTGGCTAATTTTCAAATTTTCTCTTTTGTGCGAACATAAAGGGATAAATGAAGTAGAAAATACTGCTCCGCAGCTGCTTTTGGTTAAGTTTTTGCCCCTCTTCCATGAATGTAGTAGTAAAAATATGGATTCGGTTGAAATATTTTTGAAGAAATTTTTACCTCCTGGACTCTCAATAAGAGCAGAGCAATCAAAGAAAAATGACAGGAAAATAAATGGAAGAAACTAATAAAAAAGGCAGACAAGTGACAATTAAATCCAGGCAGCTCCTTGGTGATTGAATAAAAAAAGCCATATTCCTGTGTGTGCTGGTTTTGCCCATGGTTGTTTGTAGAGATACATGATTGCAGTGGAAAGAAAAAAAACACTGCATCAACTCTAAGAAGTATTTTGTGGCAACATACTATGTTTTTTTCACTGGTCGTGATCAAATGAGTCATCTAGTTTGTAGTCAAAAAATAGATCCAGTAATGTAGATTAAAAAATAAAACAGGAATACATGTGGTTATGAACACAGCTGTTACGATATGGGTTTCCTAATTTGGCTATATTCATGCAAGGTTTTCTTCCAAAGTTATACGCAGTTAGTTTCATCATCAAAAGATTATTTGTAGCGAGTAAAGCTCTTCAAATCATGTATCAGTCTGAGTCTCTGAATTCTGTAAGCCTATCTATAAAGTAAGAAATGGCATATAGCGTTTATGAAGAAAATTAATTATCCTTTTATTTTGAATCAAGGACATTTTTTACTTTTGCCTTGGCCATGCTGCTCAGAGGAAGTTGTTCCAGCGCAGATGGACCCGTCGGGAAGCGGCTGCCCGGCTCACCCGGCTTCTGTGCCGAGCCAAAGCAGCTGCCAGAACCGCACTATGCGGGTGCAGCCAGGTCTGGCTGGCCCTGCGCTGCCCGGGGTCCGGCGGAGGCAGGGGGGACAGCAGGCTGCTGGCTCTCTGCTGCCCAGGGGCTGCAGGACCCGCCACCGGGCTCCTGAGGGACCAGCGCCGAGATGGGCAAAGCTCCGTGGCTGGCATTAGCTTCGCCCAGTGCTGAGAGCCGAGGGCGTTATGGGGCTGCCGTGTCGCGTCTCCATCGCCCGGTTAGCATCCTTTGCCCAGCTGGCCACGTTGCCAAGGAAGGAGTGGCTTTGTCCCACCTGCTGGGAAGACAAATCTGGGAAGGGAGGAAATTGAATCTGGATGAGGCAAAAGCTCTTGAGAAAGCCGTGGGCGTACACAACGAAACTAAGAAATGTCCTAGAAAGGATGTTCCAGGGTAAAGGGCTGTAGCTGACGTATGTGGCTGTAAAAGGTCAGCAGATGGATCCAGAGGGCGCTGGCCAGTCATGCGCTTGGAAAGGCGGTGGAGATGATGAGGGTGGTAGAGCGGACAAAGACCAGCCATTGGAGATCATGACCATGGGAGCCAGTTGTGATGTCTGAGCCATGGCAAAGCCATCCTGGAGCAGGAGGGGTTTGGTTCTGGGCTGTCAATCTTTTAGCCTGCAAATGGCAGAGACCTACTGATCCAGCGACCCAAGTTCCTTATTGTGCGTGTAAATAAAGTAGTGGCCTTCTTTTTCGGTCCTGCATCAAGTATCTGTCACCCCCTCTGTATGTGTCTGTATCAGGCTGTTTGAGTTGTCTTTATTAGAGGACTGAAGTGTTATGGCATTTAGACCTTTACTACCAGAGTGAGAAATCTTAGAAGTGTAAGAATACAAAAGTAACAAAAGTAATTTTGTAGATCATTGTAGTTAAAAAATAGAACCACTAACAAAGTAGAGCTAACCTTATCTGATGCTGCTTCTTAGAGTCTGGTATGTAGTTTTATGGATTAAATAGTTTTTCATTTTGACACTAAGAGTCCTCTTTTAACTTTTCAAAAGGCACATCTGAAAACGACTCAGGAATCTCAAAAATAAAAATACTCGAGACAAAGATTCCTCCTCTGCAAAGTATCTCCTTAATTGAAAAACAGCCCCCAAAGTCTCTCTCCCAGCTCCAACTTCAAACCCTCTTTTGGAAGAATTTAAGAGTAGCCGTTTGCAAAACGTGCCCGCCAGCCCCGCCAAATGCATCCCTGCACCCCTAAGATGGAGAAAGGATGAAGGACTTTTCTCCATACCCTTTATGAAGAGAATACTAATTTTCATGTTCAAGTTGTGACTGTTTTCCCACTTTCTTATTTTTTTGTTGCCACTCGCAGTGCATAACCTAAGGTGCCTTACTTACTGATTGCCCCTGTAATCATACGTACCGGTTGGAATGATCTGCTTCTGCATGGTAACGTGTTGCCGTTTAAATCGGTATCACGATGCTCCGGTAATTCCTTTTAAAAGGTTGCCACATCACCCCCATTATTCATTGTAGAAGGACCCATTGTAGTTTGATAGTAGGTGTCCTGTTTCCTTAAATTAATGATATACTGCAGAACTGCTAGCATATATTTAAGTTGCCATTTACTATAGTAATAAATATTAATCAGACTGTAAAAGAAGAAATGTGCCATTGTTGGAAGGAAGTAAAAGAAAATTTTATGTTACCCTAGGCTGTCTTGTTTCTGCAGGGACACAAGAAAAATGGTGTTTATCATTTGGAATTTCAACAGAAAAACACTGTAGGGCCTTTCTAAATCCATCTAGCTTAACTGGTTGCTCACAAGTTCAAAAAACAACTATGGATTTAAAATAAAGTTTTTATTTCCCTATAGTTTAGCTACAGTTTATCAAATGTTCTTGCAAGTTGAAACCACGCACCACTTAAGAATGAAAGGCATCTCTGTACCATACGGGCTGTTTCCGAGCAGTGGCAGACAAAATCACAAATGTAATAGTTTCCATTATTTGCTGAAGTGGTTCTAAGGGTACCAAACAGCACCGAAGGATTTCAACCCAAGTATGAGCTTACATGCCTAAAACGTAAGCCCAGCTTCACATGCCAAACTCTGCCTTGCAACGAGACTTTCGCAAGGCCGTTCGCTAGGATGGCTCCTGCGTAACCAGCTCTGCATCCATCTCTGCTCTCGCATCGCTAGTCACTGCGTTTGTGCCGGTGGTGTGAGCTCAGGAAAGCTCTGGTAGCTCTCCAGGTCTGCGGCAGAGCTCAGGGCACTGCACTACAGGCTTTTCTCCACTTCACAGCCCTTCGAGCCCCTGTCAATGTCTCCTCTTTTATTATTCTTCAGGTGTGGAAGCTAATAAAAATGTGCTTGACAAGTGCCGGACTGTAGCCAGGTGTTTGCACAGTCACACTCAATAGCTCCAGACGAGCAGGCAAATAATCCTCTTGTTACACCTCGATGGTCTGAGGACAGAAGGCAGCAGGGTTTGTGGAGAGAAGGTAAACCTCCCCAGGTCCACTGATACAGCTGGAACCCATGGGGTGGATAGAGGGAGGGTCTGATGAAGTCTCTCAGTTCCAAAGCTTGGCTCCTTTTTCCAAGTGTATCAGGTCACATAATAAAAGATATTATCCCTTACCTTACCCAGATTTTGTCCAAATAAATATGAAGGACAAAGAACTTCACAAGACCTGCTTACAGTAACAGGGAAATTCTGCATCAAAGCTGCAAAGCTTCAGTCTTGTGCTGTAGCCACAACATTATATTTTCCTTTGGAGAGGCTTTGATACTTCTGTTAGTAATAAGTCCACCTATTAATCAATAAACTCATTTGTCTAATTAATGTTTAACCAAAAATGACTAAGACTTCAGACCGTAGGCTTCAGACTTGTAGGCTGTCTTAGCTTTTGAAAGGGATCTGCTCTGACTGGAATGGAAGGAATGGGCCATTTTCACCTCCTTTTGGTCTTGGTATGTAATTCAGAATCAACTTGCCAGTATAAATTTCCTCTTTTTTTCAAAACAACAGCTATGGGAGCCATTTTTGCAGCACCCTGAGCATATGGACTTCTTCAGGGGGCATCCTTATGAAGTTGGGGGATTGAATGCCATGTGCACGCCTATATGCATCATCAGGCAGCTGAAGTGCCTTTCCAAACCTGGCTCAAACAAAAAGGAGCAGCTTAGGTTAGCAGCTCTTTTTATCACAAACTGTGAATTCCCTTTCTTTTTCCCATTCATTTCAGAGCAGATCATTCATGTTCCGTTAACGCAGCGTAGGATTTATGTCTGTGATTTAGTAGGTACGAGTTACCTACTCCTGTCTCAAACACGTTGCCAGAAGTCTGGCATGCAACCCCTTCTGACATTACATGGACATTCCCTGTATTTATCTCCATTCCTCCATTAGTTTTGTGTTAATCTTGTTTATTACCTCGTTGTTACTCTTTAAAAACTGCCAGCTCATTCATCTCGCAGAGGCTCCCACTCAGATGCTGTCTACTAATTTGATTTAAGGGGCTGTAACTCTTTCGACCTGTCACTGGAAAATATGCCCTCCTTTGGCTCAGGGCTGCTTTAAGGAGCTCACGGTCTGAATCAGCGTCGAGATGGAGGGGCTATTAAAACACATCTCTGTCCAAAGAGTCAGGGTGGGAGAGAAGCACATCTGAAAATGACACTTCCCAACAAGAGCCCTCATGTTTTTAGTCAAGTTTGGTCAACTGCCGCAGGGACGTACAAACACCAGGGTCAGACGCTCCTCCCCTGCTCTCATAGCAATGGTCATGAAAACTCGGAAGGCTGCAGGAGGGGGAAAGTAGACCTGAGATTTTCCGGTCCCCAGTTGAGATGGGGGGACCCTGTGAAACCATTACCTCTCATCGACACACTCATTTCCCTCCATCTAGATTGTCTCAGAGACTTCTCGGGTGATTATTTCTCTGTGGCCAGAGCATATGCACACTCTGAAGTGCTGCCTGGAAGCCAGCAAATGCTGCTCACTGAGACAGCATAACAGTTTCATGTACTCTGGGAAACGTAAACTACTTTTTGAGATCTCTATTAATCACCTTTGGGCCTCTCCCAGCAGAGCTTTTTCCTAACAAACCTGATTGAACAAGTCTGCAGCCTAACCCCCAAGCACCCTCCCTCCTTTACCCCCAGAGTGCTGGGAAGGTGATGGAAAAACAGCCCAGAAACACAGAAAGGTGGGAGTGCTGAACTGGGAAAACTAGAAATGGAGCCGAAAGATAGGGCCAGGGGTGCGGAACAGATGACATGGGATGACTGATATGTGCTGAGCACATTGTTGGTGTCACTGAAACCTGTAATTAGGAATAAGGGAGAGGATGTTTCATGATTTTAAAAGATAAAGTTATTTCTGTTCTCTGATCGGGTCTTTGAAATATCTCCCTCCTGGGAAATTCATATAAATGAGAGACATACTCAAGTTACTGTCTAAGTAACACCAATATATTAATATTTTAATTCTGTAATGTAGGCTCAGTAAAATAAACAATACCAAAATGTAGAACTCAGTGATGTGCAAAATAGAAAGTCTCTTCTCATTTGCTTGAAGCAGAAACAATCATGTTTCATTTAAGCTAGATAGCTTACTCTCAGAATGATGGTGCAGAACATTTTTCTGTGTATGCATCATGAATGGAGCCGAAATACTCTCAAATAATAGCAGTTGATCATAATATAATAGGAAAAATGAGAGAATGATGTTACAGCTTGCAGCATATCTGGACCCTACGCAAACAGACTTAATCTGCTCTTCAGGCAGGGGCTCCACGACTATTAAGACAAAGGCTGTGTCCTTTCATAGAACCCAACATATAGTTTTGATGTACAGCAAGGACGAATACCCAGTTAAACTCCTGGTATTCTAGCCAGCATGCTAAGTTGCTACTGATGTTGACTCACACTTTTCTACTGGATGTGAGATAACAGACAATACCTGATCTGTTATAAAGCTGGCGTAGCATGGACACAATACACAACCTGGCCTAAAGTGAGGGGGAACAGCCTTCGCAACAAATTTGAATCTGCTGAATGCATTTGTAATCGATGAGTATATCGTGTGTTCAGTGTGTTTGTATTAGGGACTAGGAACTCTAAAGCTGTTTTTGCGGAAGCATCACATGATGGTCTGAGTTATAATCTGGAGCAGGTGCTGTTGGATGTTAAACTTACACATGAAGTACTGGGAAAATTTGGAAAAGAAAGAAAGTGAATTGCTGGCAATGGTTGATTGTGACCGTTGTGTGTGTATGCATCCGTCACAGTCTAACATGCACACACATTCACAACATGATTTTGGAATGTGGCTATCGGCCGCAGACGAAGCCAGATTTATGGCTCCTAGTTGCATAGAGGCATGTGGAAGTAAATCTGGGCAAAGGAATTTCCTTGTACCTGCCATTATACAGATTTTATACAGCATGGTTCCAGCAGAAGTATTTATCTGTATAATCACATCAACAACAGAGGAAACAGTGCTACATAAGCATTATGAAGAGAGATGATTTCACATCTGATATTCATTTGACTAAGAATATGATAATGCAGCTCCAAATCCATGTAACTGGACATTGGCATAAAAGAGCACAAAGACAGATTCAGTTACCATAGTCCCCAACAGGTGACAAAAACTGATTAGCTCAGTAGAAATACGCTGGTAGGAAGGCAAGAGTGAAAGCCTGAAGGAAGGATGTTGAACAGACCAGCACACAGGTAAATGGAGTTTGCCATTTCTAGGTGGACAAATTTATTTTTTGTAAGTGATAAAGTAATAAAATAAATGGCTTTGCTAACCTTATCATGACAGCTTGAGCTAATGTCTGATCATTGTTCTAATGCTTTTAAAGAACAAATCTTCTGCCTTTTAGTGAATTCTGGTCTGTTGGGTTGAATTCGGTATCCAGTAAAAGGTGATTAAATTTAGGGATATTCTTAGGTTACTAAATAAAATAAAATGGGACTAGGGAACACATTAAAGCAGCACACACATGCTCTGCAAGGAAAGCGACAATGTAGTTCTGTGCATAAATATGGGGGAAGAAAAGTTAAAAATGACTCCGCTGAAGAGAAAGCTTGAACTGCAGTTCATGCCTGAGTGCATACAAAAGAGGCCCCGCGAGAGAGAAACTCAAGTGTATATCCCAGTGCCTTAAATGATACAAACTCTGGCTCTGTTCTCATGGCCAGAGTCGTATTCGTAACGGAGGTCTTCTCTGAGGATCCTCGTGCGTCCGGTACGACTCCGCGCTGGAGCCGTTCTCCCAGCAGCAGCAGGAATCCCACCCGGCCCCAGGCTGCTGCGGCCCCTGCAGGGTCTCTGTGCCGAGGAGACCTGGAGGCTTTGTGCAATTTGGATGCAACTGGCAAATAGGTTAAAAAATTACTGCTGGGAGAAGGGATGAGGAACTGGCAGACAGAGATGGATGCCATGGTCACACACACACACAGAGGCAGGTTTGTCGTTCCTGCTGGACCAAATCCTAAGACATGTGAAGGGAATGGTGGCTGCCACTCACCTGGGGCACGTTAAAGGCTGAGCAGAAAGCCTGGGGACGTCGGGTCTGGGGACTGTGGGGCCCTTCCAGCCTGCGAGAAGGCAGAGCTTTACCCGAGCCTTGAGCGAGCCGTAACGGGTCGCTGACTTCTGTCATATTTGTAATTGCTATTTTATGAGGTAGTAGAGAACTGTGCAGTCTAAGGGGAAAAAAAAAAAGGCAAGCAAGCAAGCTCGGGTATAAGTTAGAGCTACCCACGGATTTTTCTAATTCATTTTCTGGCCTCAGTTACGGTTTTATGTGTCTCTTTCCTTTAAGCAGTCAATAAAAACAGTCCTTGCTATGGCAACTACCTCCTTCATCATTTGGACAGACATAACGCACTATTCTAAGGATGCTCATGCCAATTAGCACTGAAAACTTTTATAGACAAAGTATTTTAAAGGAGCTACTCAGTTACATTAGCATTTCCCATTAACATCTTTATTTTTAATCATTCAAAATGTGTATTAGTGGTCTGATTCCAACTCTCTATGGGGATAATGAACAAAGGAACTTTTGCAGGGATGGTGCTTCCTTGAGAGATACGCAGTGGGAGGGAGCGTCCCGGCCTTTGATGCGCACACGGAGCACATCCGTAAGCACTCGCACTCGGAAGTCCCAGCAGAGCACAATCCTGAATCAAAAGACAAAACTGCTTTTTTCAGCTTTCAGCTGCAGCGTGGTACATACCATATTTGCAAAACAGAGCTTGGCACGTCTGCGTAACTCATTGCTGTGGAAAGAGTCATCAAGATGATGTATTGAAACACAGCCATCTCCATTATGGTATGCCATGTATGTTTTTAAAAGCTATTTTTAAAATTAATAGTACTCTGTAATGCTGATAAAGTAGAAAGCATTTATAATTTGTTGCACTCCCAACCTCTTTCTAAATCCACATTAGTCTGCTTTCCACTTGACTGAAGTACATTTTTTTTAAACATATGATGGTTTGAAATTTATTAATAGTGTATTAAGGGAACAAAACCTTTATTATTTAATGGGTACATCATTTTAAAGTGTTATATAAAGGCTGTTGTGCTTACTTTCCACCACTAATTTACGTCTCAATATTATATATCAATGCTCCTAGTGCTCACTGCCACGTGAACGTTCATGCCTATCTCACAGGCTTCTTGCTCTTGATCAAGGGGTTGAATAAGGTATAGCTACACTGTACAAGGAGACACCTTCAAAAGCTCTAGCTGGTTCATGTACCAGAAAGAGTCTACATACATTAATGTGAATTTCAAGGCAAGGTATTTAATTCCACTGTGAAGGCTCCAGGAAACAGCACTTTGCAGTACGCTGAACTTTACGCATATAGCTTTGATTTTCTTAACCATCAGGTTTGAAAGACCTGGATTTCCAAGAAACCGAGATTCAAATGGTATGAATTAGTCTTTAGCTTTCTCCTTCAAACAGGCATCTCTCTCTCTAAGCCTGTGACTAACACAAATGGGACCTTCTGGCGATTTACCTCTTCCCTAGCTTATGAAGTCAGGACCTGCGGGAACTGATCTGACCTCAGCAGAGCCACTTGTTCCCTGCCAGTCCCTCTGGCTTCTTCTTCCTGCCTTTGCCATGCACCTCGCAGCTCACACCACCCTGTTCTCTGTCTCCATCCCCGAAGGCTTTGCAACTACTGAGCACTGAGAATTAGCAATTGTTTTTCTACCAGGTGCTAATAAAGAGCCGGGCCAAGCAGAAACATTTCTGCTCAGCAAACACCTTCACATGAGAGTATTGCTCCCAGGAGGGTTTCGCTGGAGGTCTTCGGTTCCAGGATCTGTCCCTGTCTGGGGGGCGGTTGCCCCAGAGCCCCCGCGGTCCCACCGCAGAGCGGGCACTACTGGCAGCTCACCTCCCGGCAGGGTGAAGGTTGGGCTGACGGGGCAAAGCTCATCCCCGAGGACGCGGCACCTGAGCCTGACTGCCACTGGGACACGGTTAAACTCTGACTGATCTCGTCTGCTGCCAGAATCACGCCATATAGAATACTTGATGCAGTTCTGTCCTGGTTTCAGCTGAGATTGAGTTAATTTTCTTTAGAGTGGCTGGTATGGGGCTATGTTTTGGATTTGTGCTGAAAACAGTGTTGATAATACAGAGATGTTTTAGTTGTTGCTGCACTAGCCAAGGACTTTTCAGCTTCCCATGCTCTGCCAGGTGCAGAAGAAGCTGGGAGGGGACACAGCCAGGATAGTTGATCCAAACTGCCCAAAGGGCTATTCCATACCACATGACGTCATGCTCAGTATATAAAGCTGGGGAAGAAGAAGGAAGGGGGGACATTTGGAGTGATGGCGTTTGTCTTCCCAAGTAACCATTACGCATGATGGAGCCCTGCTTTCCTGGAGATGGCTGAACACCTGCCTGCCCATGGAAGTAGTGAAGGAATTCCTTGCTTTGCTTTGCTTGCGTGCGCGGCTTTTTGCTTTCCCTATTAAACTGTCTTTATCTCAACCCTCGAGTTTTCTTACTTTTGCTCTTCCGATTCTCTCCCCATCCCACCAGGGGAGGAGCGAGCGGCTGCGTGGTGCTTAGTTGCTGGCTGGGGCTAAACCACGACAGTCCTTTTTGGCGCCCAACGTGGGGCTCGAAGGGTTTGAGATAATGACGGATTTGATTGGAATGTGCTAGATAAAATTTATATCTGTTATTGCTGTTAAGCTATTAATCGGCAGGCTTCTGTGCTTGCCATAGGGCTTGCCTGCCTTACTGTATGTTAGAGTCTAGGGCTTGGTAGTGGCTGCTTTTTGCTTTCACTGCTTGCCGTGCTGCTGTACTGCTGATCATCTTACTCTGCTGTGCCTGGGAACATTTTGATAACAGCAATAGCCTTGCGCCTGGGCTGGCAGATGGCCAGGACATCACTGCTGTTTCTGTGCTGCTGTACTGGACAGGCTGGAACTCCGGTGTGAACTCGAGTCAAAGGGACTGTGACCTGTGGATGAATCCACGTGGGAGCAGGACACCCCAGAGCGTCTGTGCCCATGGATTAGTCCATGCCAGAGCAGGTATATCTTGAAACGTCTGTGGCCATGGTTATGTCTGTGCCACAGCAGGTATCCCTCTGAAGGGATTGTGGCCCAAGGATAAGTCCACGCTGGATAAGGTGCACCTCGAAGCATCTGTGGCTGTGCATAAGGCCATGTTGGAGCAAGTTTACTTCTGAAGGTACTACATTCTGTGGATAAGTCCAAGCTGGAGCAGAGGCAAGGGGAGGACTTCATTGCAATGTTAAACCTGATGGTCTGTCCAAAGGGACCAGAGGTGGAGATTGTAATGGAAATACCTTTAAATTGTTGTATCCCGGGATTTGAGTTGCATGTTGTGGGAATTACTATAGCAGGAACCCCTTGTTGCTAGCCAGGCTAGGAGCAAGGGGAGGAGTTCATTGCAATGTTAAACCCTATATCCTGGTCCAAAGGGACCAGGGGTGGAGATTGTAATGGATATACCTTTAAATTGTTGTAACCCATGATTTGAGTTGCATGTTATAGGAATTACTACAGCCGGAACCACCTGAACCAATGGAGGAGAAGCCTTACAAGAAGCAGTGCAAGTGCAGCAGTGACCTGACCTGAGCTGGCTTCTTTGGTGCCCAATAACTCCAAGCAACACACCACCTCTCCTGTCCTGAGTAACAACCATAAGAGATGAAGCCCAAAGTCATGGACTAAATGAACTCAGTGGACATTTTGTGGACATTTTACAAATATTTTGTAGGGGTGGTCCATAGACTAAGGGAATGATATGTGTGTATTATATCAAAGGATGGGAAGGGTGACGGTGGGTAATGAGAATGTATTGGATAGTGTGAGACCTGAGCATGACGTAAATGGTATGGAATAAGGGGTGGATACTGTCCTGGTTTCAGCTGAGATTGAGTTAATTTTCTTTAGAGTGGCTGGTATGGGGCTATGTTTTGGATTTGTGCTGAAAACAGTGTTGATAATACAGAGATGTTTTAGTTGTTGCTGCACTAGCCAAGGACTTTTCAGCTTCCCATGCTCTGCCAGGTGCAGAAGAAGCTGGGAGGGGACACAGCCAGGATAGTTGATCCAAACTGCCCAAAGGGCTATTCCATACCACATGACGTCATGCTCAGTATATAAAGCTGGGGAAGAAGAAGGAAGGGGGGACATTTGGAGTGATGGCGTTTGTCTTCCCAAGTAACCATTACGCATGATGGAGCCCTGCTTTCCTGGAGATGGCTGAACACCTGCCTGCCCATGGGAAGTAGTGAAGGAATTCCTTGCTTTGCTTTGTATTGAGGCGCGGCTTTTGCTTTCCCTATTAAACTGTCTTTATCTCAACCCTCGAGTTTTCTTACTTTTGCTCTTCCGATTCTCTCCCCCATCCCACCAGGGGGGAGTGAGCGAGCGGCTGCGTGGTGCTTAGTTGCTGGCTGGGGCTAAACCACGACAAGTTGGACAAAGACTAGGGCATAAATATGCCCGAAAGAATCTATCAAAATTATTAATGGTGTTTTTCTAACCTTTTTAATGAGGAGATACTCACTTCCAGCTGCACTGCCAGTGTTGGCATCCTTGAGGTTTTTTTTTCCAAAGAGGTTTAATTGAGCTAGGTATAAATAGCATATCAGTAAACAAGACCTTTTGGCTCTGTGAATCATGTCTAAAATATTTGCAAGCCCTCCACAGCCTCTCTGATGGTGAAGAATGTGCTCATTAGGCCGGTCCAGATGCATTCCGCAATCCAGCGAGAACCTCGCTTCTCCAGTAGATAAATCACTGCAATATTAATGTACTTGTTTGCAGACAACAAGCACTACAGTGCTGAGGCAGCCACTCGAAGGACCTTGGCGCATGTGTCTGTTAGGACTTCCCAGATTTTCAGAGTTCCACCCAAAAAGGGTTTTGACACAAGAATCGTAGGAACCTGTGCTTATTTAATTCCATTTAATTTACCCCCTGCCTCTGAGTATTCCAGAATGACTCTAAAAATCATGTAAACAAACCTGTACTGAAAGCAAAATGGACACTGGAAAAAATAGCAACTTTTACTCTGAGTTTACTTACTTGGGAATTTCTCAGCTGACCGTTTATATGACGAACATCTCTATTTAATCTTGCTTTGGTAATGTAAGTGAATGGTCCCCATCGTCTTCAGGAATGCATTTTGTTTTCCTTCAGTAATCTCCATGGCATTAATTGCCTATGTTTAAGTGCATGTGGAAGTGTTTGCAGCATTGGAAACTCTCTTTTTATTTCTAAAGTCAAACTAGGCATAAAAACATGTATACATGTGGATACATACCTACACACTACCCAACTAATTACCTAAATTATAAAACAGACTTGTAAAGCTGAGGTCAAAAAGTAGAGACAAAATACCTCGAAGGTGAAGTGTATATAGAATGTTGTTTTGACCTGAATAATAGAAGTGAAATGTCTAGATCTAAAAATATTCTCAAATATACTGAGGCCCCAGATTCTTCACATTTCCTTAAAACGCAAATATGGGGATTGGAATTTTTCTTATCTTGCCTAACTCCTCTTGGAAATTTAATTTGTTGCATTTATAGACTGCCTTTTATCCGAGGATTTCAAAGTACACTGCCGATCTTAATTAAAATGATTGTATGTAGGGTTGCATACCATTTACAACTCTTGATCAAGGTAAGGAAAACAAGTTGGTTAACAAAAAAAAAGAAAAAGAAAGAAATGCAAAAGGCTGGTAGCATACAGAAGAACAGAGCCCAAGTCACCTGCCCAAATGAGCTGCCGACAATTCCTTTCATACACCGATGGCATGCTTGTTGTCCAGTTCCACTCTGAACTGAACACTGGACTATAGAAAGACAAAAACAAGTGCTATGCTAGTTGTGATCTCTAATGATAACTCACAAGCTGACATGTATTTTACTGGCTGCTAGCTTTAAGTCCCCTGTCTCCTGAGAATAATACACGTAATAACAGCAGTAAATATATTTTATAAAGCTTCCCAGCTCTGTTTCAGGACAGTTGCATTAATACATCTGATATTTTATCGCTTCTGGTGGTTATTTAATAGGTTAAAACTGAAATAATGCATGGCATGAAACATGGCCCAGACGCCTTTCAGGGACAGGTGTTTGGGGGGTGATTTTGTTGTGGGCGTTTCCTTACCTGCGCATCTCCCCATCATGTGGGGCATGGGGAGTGCTGTATTGTCTCACAGGGTGCAGAGGCATTGTGCTCTCTGTGGAAGTAAATACGTGCCGATCATGAGTGTTAGTGAAAGTCTTCAGAGTGTCAGCGCTGGACGCTGAGGAACAGTGCACAGCCCTTGCACAGCTCTATGGAAAGGGACTCTTGGGTCATAAATGTTTCCCATTATTTTCAAGCTATCACCTATCTGTTTTATTCCAAAACCTAAAAGAGAAGAGTACTTGTTGTATTCAGGAAATGCACCTGTGAGTTCTCATTGGTGTAAAATGTACTGAGCCTCACCCCCGTGCTGCTCAGCACACTTGCAGATCCCACTGCTTGAAGTAATCTCCCATTTCTTTTGTCAGCTCTTAGATTAGGAGCTAATAAAAATCTCAAGCATGATGAATGATTTTATTTTGGTAGCCTTAGTGCTAAGTAAACTCAGAGATAAGAAATATGAAGACAGTCCATAATCTTAAACTACATATTAAAAAATTATTTTTCATCTATTCTAAGGCTAAGAGGAGACCAGCAGCCACTCCCAAATTTGGATCCCTCAAAGAAAGCAAAAGCACAGGTTGTACTCAGAACAACATGAAATGGTCACACATGAACTAAGGTTTGTTTGAGATTTGCTCGTTCATAAATCTCGGTTTATATTTGCAGTCTGAAAAACACAGGCTGAGATTCTTTTTTGGGAAGAGTGGAACGGTTGAAAAAAATGTTCTTGCCCATTTCACTTTTCCCTGTTTAACTGCTGGCACTGATTTCCCCTGCTCTTTGACGCACCCAAGCACGCAGCCCTCTTAGCCTGCAATCTTAGAGCCTGCAGCTGGCTGGAGGGGGCCAGGTGGCTCACCCTGGGCAGGGGCGGCGAGGGGCAGCCCGCCCCGCCGTCCCTCACCCAGCACGTTGGGCCAGGCCTGCAGCCCTGCCCGGCGCTTGTGCCACGGGAAGAGCTGGTCCCTGCAGCAGAGCTGCAAGGCTTGGTGCATTCCCAAAGCCGTGCGCAGGGGTTGATTTCAGATTTCAAGCTGAGCCCTGCAGGAAGGCTGGCTGCCCTTGATTAAGGTACGGAAAGGTAAATTGTTATATGTAATGAACTACAAGCCCAATATATTATGAAATTTCAGAGGGCATTGAACAAGGTAGGTATTAGTTTGTTAATGTTGTGATCTTTGAGTACATTTAATCGGGTAGTCTCAAATTCTCATTATCGTGTACCACTTCTAAAAAAATAAAAAATGTATTTTAGTTCTATTGCCCATTTCCAGGCACTGCACTTTCATGTGCTGGGAAAGCTCATATATCCCAACAAATCACATGCTTTTTCTTGTATAATCACCAGATCCCTAAACTGACACGGTAGTAACAATTCACTTAAACTATCTGTAACGTATAGGACGAGCTCCTCAGTGTCAGTAAATCAGCATCTCTCTGCTGACTCTACTGAAGCTACACTGATTTACTCCAGATCTGAAATACTATATTCATTTTTTTAACTGAACCTTATTCTTTGTTGATGTGACTTCCATGAAGGTCACAGATACATCTGTGTGATGCCGTATGAAAGGAGACAGTACAAGGAGATAGTCTTCAGTAAAAAAACCAGACAGCTCATTCCAGTTGATTCAGAAAAACTCACAGTACTGCTACACACGTCCCTGTACTCCTCTGTCACTTGAAGGCATTGACTATAAATCCATGAGTGCAGCCAGTCCAGCCAGTCCAGTCCCTGAATAATTCTGCTGAGATTGTCAAAAAAGTGGGCTTTTAGTACAAACTGTGGTAATGCCTTCTGTGATTTGGTCACAGGTCTGTTAAGAGCCATTCATCAGGTTTGTTTCAGTACTTCAGAAGTACAGGTTTTCTGTAAGTCTTGAGAAAACAGAAGTCAGACTAATGCTCATAATATGCAAATTGCATCTTACTGAAATCCATGAAACTACTCGTAGACTGGAGAACTCTTCTGACTAAAGCAGGGTCCCTGCTAACTCTACATGTTGGGTCCTGCATTTGGCTCACAACAACCCCATGCAACGCTACAGGCTTGGGGAAGGGTGGCTGGAAAGCTGCCCAGCGGAAAAGGATCTGGGGGTGTTGGTCGACAGCCGCCTGAATATGAGCCAGCAGTGTGCCCAGGTGGCCAAGAAGGCCAATGGCATCCTGGCTTGTATCAGAAATAGTGTGGCCAGCAGGACTAGGGCAGTGATCGTGCCCCTGTACTCGGCACTGGTGAGGCCGCACCTCGAATACTGGGTTCAGTGTTGGGCCCTTCACTACAAGAGAGACATTGAGGGGCTGGAGCGTGTCCAGAGAAGGGCAACGAAGCTGGGGAAGGGTCTGGAGCACAAGGCTGATGGGGAGCGGCTGAGGGAAGTGGGGCTGTGTAGCCTGGAGAAAAGGAGGCTCAGGGGAGACCTTATCGCTCTCTGCAACTACCTGAAAGGAGGTTGTAGTGAGGTGGGGGTCGGTCTCTTCTCCCAGGTAACAAGTGATAGGACAAGAGGAAATGGCCTCAAGTTGTGCCAGGGGAGGTTTAGACTGGATATTAGGAAATTTTACTTCACTGAAAGGGTTGTCAAGCATTGGAACAGGCTGCCCAGGGAAGTGGTTGAGTCACCATCCCTGGAGGTATTTAAAAGCCGTGTAGATGTGGTGCTTAGGGACATGGTTTAGTGGTGGACTTGGCAGTGCTAGGTTAATGGTTGGACTTGATGATCTTAAAGGTCTTTTCCAACCTATACGATTCTGTGATTCTGTGATTATTCACCATTTTCCTTATTGAACAACAAGAGCTTCTTTTCTGTATAATTAAAAAGACAACATCAGGTTACTTATTCATAGCGCAAAGAATTCCCCAGATACAGAAGAGTAAACTTGGCAGTAGTGTGAAATAATCCTATGGTCAGGAACTCCTTCAGTGGCTGAAGATGAACATGCAGACTCACCCAGGCTTAGCAGTGTCCCAGAGAGCCTGCGGGCTGGGACACGGTCCATGGACCTGGCTGTGCTGTCCATACTCTGGCTTGGGGAGTGCCTCTTCCCTCAAGGAGTCCTGTCAAAGGGAGAAGAAATATTGGATGGTGATGTACTCCGCTTTGTGGATTAAATGACAAAATCTAGCCGTATGCTTATACTCAACCTTTAAGTGTAAATTAGAATCAAGAAGCACACACCCAAATGTTAAGAAAATATTGATTGAGTAATGACTCCATTAAGTAAGGTAGCATCCGCCACCTAGGGAGTCATGCAAGAAATGCAGGGAAACACCTAAGTGATTAAAATTGTAAATAAAATTTTCCTCTTAATTGTAGACAGTTCATATTTATTTTCACCTGCACCTGCCATGAAGCAACCTGATCTCTGTGCTGAAGGCCCATCACTGAGGAAGGGATGCCACCCTTCCTCCCACAGAAAACTCACCAAAAAGGGGCAGCAGAGTGGGCTCATGAGCACAATTTTGTCTTCATGGCAAATATTGTTGTTTTAACATTGAAAGAGAACAAAAGTGCACCAGTGAGTACTACTGAACAGGATGTGTGTTTACATCTTACCGATGATGTCCAAGCAGCAGTACAAGGGATGTCCAAGCAGCAGTACTAGGGGCGTGGAGAGCGGTATATTGGAAGCCACCAGAGATCACTGCTTTGGTACTGGCTCCATCCTCTAATGGAGCAATGCCCTCATGTTGTCTTAGTTTTTAATTGTTTCAATCAAAAGTTCCTTACCTACTCATACAGCAAAGCAATGAAGGTGTAGACTGTCTATCAGGTGAAGTCTCTCAATGAGGAATGGGTATCAGCCGAAACCCACGGGCACTGCGTGGGCTGGGGCAGCCAGGAGAACTGCACAGCTGGCAGGGCAGGGACTGTCCCACTGCACCTGAGCAACGTACACCTCTGAGGTTATAAAAAACACACTGCTGGATCTCATTTTTTGGTTAATAATCTTCACTTTTGCTAGCTGTTTTTAACCTGATGGTGCTCTTTTTTCCCCATCTATCTCTGTCCATTTCTTAGCATCTTGAAAAATAAACCAGTCATCACTGAAAAAGCCAGGTCAAGAAATGAAAACTAAGAGTTTATTTCTACAGTGAGAGCACAAGTCCTAATGATAGACTCAGCCCAACAATCTCTCGACCACCACTACAGCAAAAACACAAGTAATTTATTCAATAAATTCTGCCTCATTTTCTTGTCACAAATTGCCAGTATTCACTATTCAGTTTATCACAAAGTAATTTCTGCAGACAATTCTTGATCTGAAGTTCATTTGTAGTTCATCTTCAGAATTAATTTCTTTTTGTTGGACACGTTAATGGCATATAACTTGTAATTCTTCTAATGAGGCTTCCAGCATGAACACTTGCATTTGCAAGTTCAAAATAGGTTTTATGAAAATATTCCCCACTTGGTTAAAATTGATTTACAAAAATGTCAAAGTAAATTGCTAAATATTCATGAGAAGTGGATATAAAATACCTCTGAGCAAATATGAAATCAGCTGGCCAAATATTTTGGGGAGCCACTTCTGGCTGGGAGAAGAGGGAAGCTGGTGGGACTCTAGGGTCCCCCCATTAGTTATCCTGTCCAGGGGGACCCCATGGTGGAGGGACTGCTGTGTCAGCATCACAGCTAACTCCAGCCTGGTAACTGTCAGTTTTTAGGTCTTTCCTCAATTGTCGTTATAATTCCTCCACCCTAATTATAACACAGTGGCAGCTCACTGGATCAAATGTGTAAGAGCTCAAGATTGCGACACTGGTTCACCTCTTGTCGTCTTGCTCTACTATTGGTTTAAGTTCAGTGGCATAACAAGGAGAAAGCAGGCTGCCTAGAAACCTTGTGGATGAGGGAGAAGATAAATTCTTTTGTTCTCTGGATAAAAGAGATGTGTGTAGGCTATGGGAGATGCCAGCTGGGGCTGGGTCTTTCTTCTCACTGCTTTCTCACCGCCTAGCCCCAGGAATAGGAGTTTGGAGGCAAAGATGGGGGCTGAGAGGTCTCTGTGCATCTGCAGCAGCTGCTCACTGGTCCTGCTGTCAGCAGGCTCCCCTGACCCCAGCTTGCCATGGAAGAATTCCAGGGCTTTGCATAAACCTAAGATTTTGTGTTTTCTGGAATATTGTTTCTTTTTGTGAGTTTCCTTTTCTTCCTCTGTGACTCATGTCATGCCATCGCTGTGTTCAGCTCAAGGCATCTGCTCCCGCCTGCAGCAGCTGAAGCTCTGGCGATCGGCAGCTCCTGACGAGCCTGCAGAGTTCCTGTCTGACAAATTGATTTCTCCAATGCATCTGGTGAGCACTCTTCCCTACCTCTGTTTTCCCAATAACATTCTAGGTTACATGTTGTCTCTTAGCAGACTTATTTTTAAATGCTTTTAATCTTTATCTACAATTTCTCATAAAAATCTTGCTCCATTGACTTTTTAAGCCATTCTGTTGGAGATGTTGACTTCTCTGTGTTAAATGAATAGTGAATTAATGAGTGGCTCCACTTCTGTATTGAATCTTCTTGACTTTTTTAGTTCAAAATCAGAATCAATAATCCCTTGATCAAGAACATGGAGATGTTAGACAATAATATTTTTCATGGCTCTATTGAGAACAAATGTGTTTGATGCTTCTGTAGGGATGCCAGAAAAAAAAGCGGGGTTATTTTTGTCAGAGCCTTTGCCAGATTTCTCTGAGCTCTGTGTCTAGTGTGGAAAATAAAAGGCCTTATTTAAAAGATATAACCTTTACCACTGTCTCCTGCAGGTGAAGTCCCTGTCCCCTGAAGACAGAGGCAGAGCTCTCATTAAGATCTGAGTCAATATACTGGCTCTGGGCGATGAGGGTTACTGGTTGCATCTGCACCGCCTTGAAAGCAACGCAGAAGCTGGCCTTCAGGTCTAAACACCAGTGCCCTTTTCTCTGTTTTAGTAGGAATGCTTCTGCAATGGCTTTGGCACCTGACATCCCCTCTTGTAAAAGCTGGTGGGACTTGCGGCGGGAGCTCAGCCTGGGTGCAAGCTGCCTGCAGGAGCTCCCAGGGCTGCGGGCTCTCCCCACGTCGTGAGCAGAGCTGGATAATCCTCCCCGGGCTGCGAGGAGCAAAACCCAGTGAAACCGCCGAGCTGAGCAGGGCTGTGTGGCCGGGGCTGTGCAGGTACCCGCACTGCTGTTTCCAGAGTTTGTCTCCTCGGCACTGACACACTGATGTAATCCTTAACCAGCAGCATAGCCTGTGCAGCCAGGAATAAATACCATCTGGCTCATTAAGATTTTGTGCTGCAATATCATAGATTTGTCCCCGTGGAAGACTGTATATGTAAATGCGATGTGCGCTTCCCCGGCTGCCGGCAGCCAGTGGGGAACTTTGCTCCAGTAAAAATAAAATCAGCTGAGCAAGTCTCTCCCTAATCCTTTCTTATTCTTTGAAACAGCCAGGGCTCAAAGGGATTTGCAGCATGTTTCTGAGGATGAAATACTGGTGATTAACATTCATGCCAGGGCTACTCCTCGTACATCTTTAATTTTAGTTACACAAACCAGCGGCCAGATTAAGGGGAAGTGCCATGATCACAGCTGAACAGGTAACGTGCCTGGAGGACCTGGGTCCTGCAGCCTGGAAATGCTTCCATCAAGTTCTGCTTGTGGCAGAATACCTTACAGGAGATCTGTTAGTATTTGGGGTACATATATTAAAATAAACTGCATAGAAATAATCACAGGTAGAAGAGAACTGACAGCTCTGTGGGGATGTTAAGGCTTTACGCGGCCCTGTCATGCCGCAGGTATCAAAACAAATTACGTTTTCTGGAGAACTTGTGTGAGCTTGTATTGCCCTAATTTTTGAAAGAATCAAAGAATATGGAGAAGGCTAGAAAACTGCCAAGGCTCGTACCAGAGCAAACTGGGATTCAAGGAAGAGGTGACATTACTGGAAGACAGTGGACACAGCCCTGATGTATTGAGCGCCTGCACTCTTGCATCCCATGTGGGAATGGGCAGCCCATCGGCCCGAGGCTGGGGGGCTTTAACTGTCCTCTTCCCCCTTAGTAAAGCACTCTGGGGGGGACCATGTTTGGCAAATTGGGCGCCCCAGAGAAATGCTGTGTTCCTCACGTGATTGCGCCAGTGACATTCGGAAAGCAGATTTGCCAAGCAGCAGGACCATTTCTTCAGTAAAACCCGGGCAGCAGTATTTCACATAATAGCTCATCCTCCAAAGTGCTTTTATTCATATTTTAAACTTGGCCTTAATCCTAATGTATCTACTTAGTTAAAATGAGTAATGACAGATCAATTGGAATGTTGATTGAGAAAGTACTGAAAGGTTTGGCTCTGAAAACGGAAAAACTGACTATCTAACAACATAATACAGAGACCTCTCCTTAGATAGTAATGCAAAAATATCCTGTAAGTGAGCCTGGGTGATTCTTTACATATTTCTTCTTTACTCCTTAGAGAACAATCTCTGTCCCTCAAAAAGAGAAGACAGAAGAGAAATGGGAGAAATGGTCTCAGAGCGGAGCTCCAGCTGGAAGCAGACCTCCACCCTTTCCTGACCTACGCCTTGCACATCAGGATTGAGAGTGGTTTCAGTGTAATTGCTTCAATTTTACACCAGCTTGTGATATTCCTGATATGCAGGAGTTATCACATATTCTGGAACTGGGTTTTCACTTGGTCCAGCGAAGGCTACAGTAATTCTTCTATTGATTTCAGTGGGTAAAGTCCACTAACTTCAGCAGAAATTAGCTCAAGCCATAAGTTGGCGATGTCAAAACATGGGCACATATATTATTAATTTTACAGATTTATAGAGTTATTTTGCATATTTTATAGCAATAATTAGGTATAAAGGTGTTTGCCTTTAAGGAAGCAACAAAATAAATCATATGTCTTGATAAAAGTCATCAACTCATGCTTATCCATGATTAATTACATGCTTCTTTTAAAGTAAAAAAAAAAAACCAAAATGAAACCAAAAGAAGCTGTTTGTGTTACGGAGAACAAAAATGTAACTATGTTCTTTTAACACAGTGCATTTTTAATGATGACTCAGAGAAATTTCTATAGTTTTTAAAAAAGACTCATCTCTGGAATTAAAGGAATTTTGGATTTCACAGTGAAAAATAAATTATTTGGAAAGGAAAATTATAACCATACAAGAAACGTCTTGTCCTGATATAAAATTGTTGCCTATATAGTTTCTCTAATAATATTTTTCATGTCTATGTTCTCCTCCATTCAAAGATCATTTTGATATTCCCAGTGACTAGTGCTCATATACCTGTCTTTCCACCAGAAATGCCCACTGACTGGCATCAACAGTTTAGAAATTGGCAAAAAGGGGCCAAAATACAAATTGCCCCCAGATCATGGGCATCTGTGGCTGCTTCAGAAACAGATACGGATCTTCCACAGCACGTATGCTGTAAGACCGATTGTTTTTGTCCAGGAGAGATGACAGTGTTACCGCCTGTAATTACTGCAGTCCCTGGAGCTCTTCAACCCAGGGCATCTTCTAATTACTGCTAGAAAGCAGAGGCTGTCAGGCAGGATCCGTTAGCAAAGAGCCCTCATGGCGTTTGGGGCTGGGGGTTAGGGGACTGATATACGAGGGACTGATTAGGCAGAGAGCTGGCTGGTGAAGTAAGTACAGCTGAAATGTTTTGTTCTCTCCTTCTCTGAGAAACGGCCCCCGGGAGCCGTCAGGGCGGCTTGTGCCAGCTGCAAGCTCAGCTTAGCAGGGAGCAGTGTCCACGTCCTGATGTGAAGGCGTGAGAGGGCAATATAAATAATACACTGTGACTTTGTGACCTGTCAGAGCAACCGTAAAAAATGAGGTAGTGCCAGCCATAGGAACAAAACCCCACGAGCAACCTATGATTATAGTGCTGCAGAAACAACCAGGAGTTTCTCAGTTCAGATGTCCCTGAGGTAAAGGGTTAAAGGAAGGGTTAGCCATGATACAACAAAATTCTGGTGGGTTCACATCTGGGATTTTTAATTATTACCTACCTCCTGTATGCGCTGGATGTCAGATGGCTCTTTACACAAATAGCAAAACCTAACATTAAGCACAATGAATTATAAAATTGACATTCATTTCTGAGGCGTTATACTGCTCACACTCACTATGAACGGGTATTCCCAGCTGCTGTTGCTGCACCATACCTTCAGGATCAAACCTTGTCCTTATTTCTATTCAGCAGGTCCTCTGATATTATTGCCTAAAACTATCTTTTGATCCAAAAAGTCAATATCTAAATCCACAGCACCATGGGTGAGAAGCTTAATATTTCCTTACGCTATAGAGCACAGCGCATCAAAGACTAGGCTACCAGATGAGAAGCGACGGTGGGACCATAGGCAGCTGGAAGGGCAACGATGGGCTTAGGGGCTGTGGAGCTGGAGGGATATCAAACGTTCTCCTGCTAAAACACATCTTAGACAGGAGCTAAGTATTTCTGAAGAGAACAGGAAGGAAATACGGCATATGGGTTTGAATATGATTGAAGCTTTATTGACGTAAGATAGTCCTGAAAAAGTTTGGGCAATGTGTCTGGAGAGACAGAGGGATTGCTTTGGTGAAGGCTGTGACCTAGCACTGAAGAGTTATGGATGGAAACTCCTACATCTGCCACGGGTAGTAGTGGCCAAGCTATGAATTTCTAGCACCCCAACTCCGCAGTGTCCATCTCAGCACTGCTTCACATGGATTCGCACCTCTTTGAGGCAGGAGGTTCTGGGCAGATGTGCAGCCACGAGCAGACTGTCAAATGGGGGGACAAACTCATTTTCTTTCCCACATCAGATGTTAAACATTGAGTAGGAGCTCAGCAGGAGCAGAGAGATGCCACTGCTTGGTGAAGCACAATGCTATGGTTAAGGTTAAGCCACCTCTGTGCAAGGAGGTGGCTCTCCGCTGTCCCTGAGGTCAGTGGCTGGCAGAGCTGGGCCCCTGTACCAGTGCTGGGGCTCCCAGCTGGGGCTGGCACTGGCCCTGCCACGTGCTGCTTGCTGCGTGCCACGTGCCAGTTGCTCTTCTCCGGTGCCCTGCGGCATCCCTGCACGAGCTGTGCTGGGCGGTCACTAGCAGAAGGCACTTGCCTGAGCGGGACGTGTGACCACTGCTGCAGTAACGGTGATGGGGAAAGCAGAGTGGGTGAGGATGTAATTTCTGGATGTAAGTCCCTTGCCAGTCCTTTTTCTCAGCACAATGGCCCATCAGAAATGCATCTGAAGCCTTATCTGTTCATCATGACGGAAACCTTCTGCTTCTTTATCAGTTTACTCTGATGCGATCGGAAAAGCTGACCAAGAGGAGATACAGGAGCTTCACAAATGATTCATCTTTATTTCAGCTTCCCAGAGTGATGTAACGCGCAGTGACAGACTCAGGGAAATATGAAGCATGAGGCATCCGCTGGGAAATGTAAAAGGAAGTTGCTATTTCTGCCACTAAACATCTGTAAATATTAAATGGGCTTTACCAGTATTTTCCTACTTGCTGAACAAATTTGGAGCTTGAAACATTTAAAGGAAAGAAGGGAGGGAAGAAGGGAGGATGACACTGACACCGGAAACTTTTTTTCTATATTTCTTTGAAAAGCAAACACATTTACTTTAGACTTTTTATATGCCACCTGTAAAAGTAAAGTGACATCAGCCATTCTAGGATTTGTGGCTTATTTGGCCTTTCACTGCAAATTAATTATATGGTTAACATCTTTGTGTCACTTTATTTTTATTAGTAGTATTAATTTATGTATTCTTGACATGTGACTTTGCAGGTCAAAAAGAGAAGTGGCCAATAATGCTCTCAGCAAACAAAATTAGCTTCTCTGTACAGAAATGGAAAAGCTAAGATTATTCTTCAGCATAAAAAAAGTAACTACAGAAAAAAAGAGGGGAAAAGCAGTGACTATAAAATCTTTCTGATCTGTTTATAATATTTTGCTTTTACTAGTGGACTCTACTGATTTGGTTTTGAAAAGTTATTAATAGGTACAAGCAATGGTTAAAGGATTCAAACTGAAAGCTGTCTGTAATCACACGTAGATAAACTGGACCAAAATCTAGCTCTTATGAAAAAAAAATATTTCCCTGTGTTTGAACCCACAGAGTTAGCCAGCAGGCTCTTTAGGACAGGGACTGTCTTTTTTCTGTCTTCAGCATCCCCCGTGCCAGGGCCTGTGATAATATCAGCTCTTGGTTGAAGCTGGCTGCAGTCCCTGGTCCACCCTGCTCCGCTTCACAGAGGATCTGACGTTCACAGAGGATCTGATCCCCTAAATCAGTGGTGGAAGTTTTCCTGGTGTAAATTCCTTTCCTTACAGGGCACGTGAATCCCACCCTGATGCTGCAACTTGGGATATCCTTGTTCCTCAGAGAAGTGTACAAGTGTAAAAGCAGCCATATAGCAAAGCATTAGTGTCCCCAAAGCTATGACTTTCTAAAAAAGTTAACATCCAGATAATAGGAGGAAGAATGCAGGAGCAAAGTTATGATGGATTATTCAGACATATAGCAACAGTCATGAAAGAGATGCTTAAAGAGCCAGACAGACTCATGTAGAGATGATATCTATGTTTGGAATACCTGAACTGAGTTAATCTTATCTTTTATTAAAACTCTCTATTGAATTTATCTATTAATAATTTACTCTTTACAAGAGCCACCTCTCTCCATGAACAGGTTCTGACTAATGTGAGACACATTAAGGGGGTGAATAAGAAGATCAGAGCCCATTCCTGCAAGGCAGAGTGGTGACTGCGCAATGCTTGGGTCCTATGTCTGTTCTTACGCATGATAGCCAGGCCTAAATTTGGGGAATTAGCTGTCACAGTGAAAGCACGTCCATACTGATATTCTGCTGCATGCTCAAGGGTATGGCGAATCTATAAAACGAGGCCCCAGGACATCTAAACAAGTATTTCAGCTCTTTATCCCATACCCCATTATAACCAAAGCTTAGCAAAGGGCGTCCCCATTTGAGCAGCATGGGCCAGATGAAAAGCTGACATGCCAGGAGAGGCAGAAGAGTTTTTTGGCGGCACTAAAAACTTGCTGCCATGCAGTAAGACCTTGGGGTATAGTCTTGAGAGGCAAGAGCCCCTGGGAGGGGGTCACACGACTCTATAACAGCTTTTCTGGAAACGCTGCATTGATCGTTTGCTAAGCCAGGAGTCAAACACTGCATATTCCAAACGGAGACTGCAAATGCCCAGGATGAGCGTTCAGACCTAGCTCTTGGTTGCTGCTTAGTCTTGTCTTACCTTCAGGGTGCCATTAAATTAAGGTATTATCTCCAGGGCAGCTCTGAGATGAGCTTCTACTTTAGTGAGCTCCCACCTTTATATTTCTTCCATTTTTACATCAGTCATAATTTTAAAAGGAGGGGTCGGGGGCAGAGACAGAGCCCTGCAGCACTTTATAGGGCAGATTTGCATCCTCTCCAGGGGAGGAAATGCAGTTCTGCTTCTGCGGTCAGTAGGCAATAAGCTGTCATCTCTGGGATTCCAGCTTGGCCCTGCCATACAGCTTTTATTCATTGCTGCTCTCTTAATTAGACTGTAGCCCCTTACAGGCAGGACTTATTTATACTGTTATATTTTGTATTTATTTATCCTCACTACATGTTAAATGATAATAACAGGTAGCTTAAGGACAGATTCTGTTGGTTCCTATTCCTTGCTCCCTCTTCAATGCCTTCTCTTAGGCATTATGTAAATTAATTCTTTATTCTTTACCCAACAATGATCAAACACAGATGTTTCATAGTGGAAACCCTGGAGCAGGCAGCTAGAGATTGACCTTAGACCTTTTTAAATCAATAGGAAAACTCCCAGAGAATTGAGCATAAAGTAATTTCTACGTAGACTCCCTCCGTAGTCTTCAACAATTAGAGGTTGATTTACAGCCTGAAGGCTGAGATGTTTCACCTATTAGAGTGGCTACTTAGAATATCTCCTTTCTCCTTAGACAGGAGTGCCCAATAGAGATATAACATATAATTTTTTTAAAAAAATCAATGTTTGTACAACTAGGTTCTTTTCTTTCATACCTATCACTTACCTCCTCTTACAGTTCATAAATACTTTTAACATACAGCTACTCAGATTTTTTAACTAAATTGCACGAGTGCGAATATTTTTATTACTCCACTGGAACATGTGGATTTGACCAAGCCAAATTCAATTTAGTGTGCCTTTAATGACCTTTATGAGTAAGCATAGCCATATTCAGATGAGTAACCAACAGTGGGATGATATTTGTTAGATTGCATCAATTTAAGTCCAGAATGACTTTGCTGTCTAGACCAACTATTAACATTGTCGCAGGAAACAGGGCAGTTGATCCCGGTTTCTCTGCTTATGACAGTAAGTAGCAGTACTGAAAAATGAGCTGGCAGATATGTTCAAAGAGAGTGGTTCCCACATTATTTAGACTGCTCCCAGATCTTTTAGCACTTTTAGCACAATTTTGCAGGCAGGTCCTAGGATGGGTATGTGAGAATTCAGCTAGGTCTCTGAGTCTATATTCAAGATGAGAATTGCCCTTTTATTTTATATGGCAGAGGAAACTACAGAAATCAATCAACAAGCGCTCAGATGCACTGCCTTATAAGTCTGAGTTCTGCTGAAAAAAACCAGAAATTATACTAATCCACAAAATCAAGAAGGTGTTCCAGTTGAATGCATGAACTTGGCTTTTTCCTTTTACCTGAAAGGTCTTTTGAAGGACCGAAGTGACCTCCCAAGCCAGCTGCAGATGTAATTCCAACACCTCAGTCATGAACAGATTCATTCTGGAGAGGAATGGAAGTAGTACTTCTACTCTACACATACTGATTTGAGGCAGATGCTGACATATTTGGGCAAAGTTACACAAGACATCTGTAAAAAGATTGTAAAGTGAAGCACATTATCCTCAATATTAGACTAACGTTTTCATTCTTAGGTAATCCCTCTCAGTATGATTTCTACAGAAAGGAGTAACAGTAAATGGGAGAAAACCTTCTATGAACTGGCTTTTTTTTGTTGTTGTGTGACCCAGTATTGCACAAAAAAGAATTGAATATATCTGTTTGATGGATGATTTTTCATAGCAAAGATGAGCAGAACAATAATGTTGTGTGAGGTGGGACAGATATATGGAGTTTCCATTACTGAATATGAGACAAAATCATTCTTTTTTGCTCGAAAGCATAGCTGAGAAAATGTAGGCAGTGGGCACTGGCATGCTGCAAATGTACTTGTAATGAACCAAGTGTCTTTTGTGATTTACAAGAACAAGCCATGCTATTTGTTTATCATGATGCAATACTGGAGTTTGGAAATACAAAAAGAAGCATTGTTATCTAGATTATTTCTACATTATAAAGTAATGCAGTGCAATAGGAGTTGAACTGCAAATTCAAACGGTGCTGAGGATGCAACATCCATATTACACATATTTGGGGTTTTTCACTATGGACTACATCTAGTAGATGCTCTATGAACTAACACATTGGCAGCTGGAGCGCATAAGGGATGCTGCTGGAATGCATCTTCTGGTTTACTTTTAGTGGAAAGTAATCAACATTGCCTTTCAGAAACCGCTCTGTGATGCAAACCGAAAGGGATTAAGTGAGAATGGCTGGGAGACTCAGTTTGGAGGTGATCTGATTTGAATGAAAATGCAAACATGGGTGCACTTATTCAGTGGTCAGAAAGGAGAAGCATCCAAGGGCTGAAAACTGAAATCATCAACACCACTGCAGACTTTGCATCCAAACCTCAAGGCGAATGAAAGTGAGATTTTGCTCACCTATTACTATTCAGATTTCAGTTGTGCTTTTGGGTTCCAGCTCTGAACCAGGAATAATCCAAACTATTCTCCAGGCAGTTTGCAGCCCCATGGGCACTGTATCTATGGACAGCCTCCTCACACCAAAACCTGAAGGTGGGTACAGAACATCACGAGTAATAATTTAAACTTGCATGCTTGACTTATATGTCTGTTAACACAGTATAAATGTTATGTTTTAAGCACATCTTAACTGAATAGAGATACCATGTTAAGCTGTAACACTTGCAAATGTTTGTCTATACCTTGTGTATCCTTTCTTTCTCTTTACTTTCCTGTAGTTGTTGTACAATATTTTTCCAGTATTCCCTGTGCTACCACTGTTCTGCTTTCTTTGCAATAATACGTTTACTTTTTCCATATGCTAAGACTGTAGGCAGTATTGAAGAACCAAAATATCTTCAATTTCTCCATTTCCTCCTTGCCTGGAAGGTAGGGCTTGTATTCCTGTTTTCTCCAAAACGCCTGTTAATGCCCAGCCAGCCCCCAGTGATGGAGCTGTCATTTCTAGACACCCACCAGGTGGCAATGTGGTAAAACACTTAATTTAAGCAGGTTGTTAAAAAATATTGACCAAGTGGCTGCCTAAGCATAAATGCCGAATTTTAAGGGATCTTTAGAGTTAGGAAAATAGATTGGATTTATGGGAAGAGTATTGATCTCTAATGGAACAGAGTCTGCTGTAAATGATATTTTAGAGGATTTGCCTGTTACTACAACTCTGGAAAGTGCATTTAGTCCTAACTGACATACATTTTTAAACTATCTGAAGCTTTAGAGCTAATGAAGAAAACCCAAAGTGACTATAGTATTTATGAATAAAACCTTATTACTCCAGGAAAAAGATTGGGACACCACTTTATTTAGAAACTCACAGCAGTGCAAGCAATTATCTACAGGCAGAGTTATGTAAACCTTTCCTGTTCACAGACACAAGGGAAGGGGTAAATGTGTGAGGATTAGTTCAAAGATTACTCCAAGCTGCTTTGTTTCCTGGGACTGACATTTTGTAGGTCCCCTTTTAGTTAAGTTATTGTTCTGTACTTCTCAAGACTGAAAGCAAACTGACTTGTTTTTAAAGATAAATTATATTTTAAAAGCCATAATGTTAACATGAGACAGCTGAAATTTTAAAACATTGATACGCATTCACAATAGCTGGATAATTAATATCCGTGTTTATATAGTATCTCTCATTGCACAAGATCCCAGAAGAACTTTGCAGATAATATCCTGCAGAAGCTATTGTAGCTATAACACAAAACATCTGGGCCATGGCAGTTTAAAAATTCCATTTTAATTCTAGCTCTGCTCCCCCTAAAGTCAATGGACTGTTTTGCCTTCCAGACTTGAATTAAGCCCTTTGTTTTCTTTTGGTCCTTGAAAATAAAAGAGAAATGAATTACAATAGTTTTTTTCGGCACCTCTTGCAGAGACCAAGTTTTAATTGCATATGCCCTGCCCAGATAGCTGACTGGCACATGCAGTGAATGTGACTGTGGTTTCCAGATGACATACAACCTGATTAGAAATACTGTTTCAGGGTACTGTGGGACATCTGGAAATCCAGATAAGTGTTACAAGGCTTCATAGCCTTGACAAAGACCTGAGCTTCTGAGTAAACCTGAATATATTTGTTAACCTTATGAGTGGCAATAGAAAACAACCCCCAAAACTGTTCACTTCACTCACAAAATCATGCAAGTCCCCCAGAGTTGATTAGGCTAATGAACTCAAAAAGCAGAATTCTTAAGTATTGCCTCTTGACCACAAAGGACACCACCAGCGAAGAGCAAGTGCTGGGAATAAACTACGTGTGCATAGAAGGAACATGATTTCTCGGGCTGCTTTTAACCCGTAGGCGATATACTTTGAACACTGGATCTTGTGCATTTCCAGCTTGCGTTCTGTGCTGGTTTGTACAGGAGACGGAGCCCAAGCAGGGCTGGTGCCATTGCTGTGGGCTGGGAGCACTGCAGGGTGCTGGGACCTGCCTCTGCAGGCTCCCCAGAGCTCTTCAGCAGCTGGGCTGCCAGTGAGCAGCCCTCCCCTGCAGCTGGTTTTGGCAGCTAACTCGGTGGATAACCGTCTGAGTCTGGCTGAGGAAGGGCTGGCAGATCTGGATGGGCTGTTTCATGTTTCCACCACTTTTCACTTTGTTCAAGCTTGAGAAGACTTCCAGAACACTTTGGTCCCGACTTGCAGCCTGCGTATGGCTAGGCTGGGGAGGTGGACTTCATGAAGATAAAAAATGCACGCATGGGAGCGTGAAAAATTGAAATAGAAAGATTGCTCTGGCAGCTTCGGTGCAGTTGTTCAAAACCAGAAATCCCAGCTGGCTGGAGACCTGCTGATAAAGGTTTTTTCTTATGTTGTCTGCGTCATCCCCTCAGACATCCAGCCAGGAGCATTTTTCAGCAGGAAGATGAGCGGATAGATACTTATGCTGTTCCTTCCTTTGTCCTCCTGTTCAATATTGTGGGGTAAATTCAGTCAACAGGAGCTCTGCTTTCAGGCTGCCTGTTCCCTGAAATGCAGTGTGGAATTGCAACCCTTGGTAGTCACCTGGGATGCAGAAACAGGAATGCTGATATAAATTGTTTTCTCCCCATCACTTTGAGATACTCAAAGCTTAGGCACTTTATTTGACAACACTCAGGCGTTTTCTGGAAAGGTGCAAGGTAAGCCTTCCTACTCCTACAGTCAAAGGATGCAAACAGCTTCTTTGGATAATACAAAGGCAGAAGAAGACAAAATTGTGCCAGAGGCAAAAAAATCTCTGAAGTCTTTGAGGAAAACTTCCCTATTACTCTGTGCTGTAAGTCACTATGTATATGAAAGAAGATGGAGGATCAGGGGGAGAGAGTTGTCTAGGACGGAATGGGAGTGGGAAGAAGGGAAGCTTGACTGTGAAGCGCAAGATAGAATATGAGCTATGTAAGCAAAACAGACAGAAAATTAAAATAATGAACAAAAGAATAGGCTGGCAAACTTTGTCAGAGCTGCAAAGCATTTCTGTTTAAATCTACTTTTATTATGGGTGATTCACAAAAGTGAAAGTTAAAATGCACACTAGATCCCTCCATCTTTCCTGCATGGTTCACGACTATGAAATACAACATACAAATCCAGTGGCATCTGACTGCTTTAACTGAGAATCTGTCCCACAGAAATGAGTGTGACCCCTTCTGCCTTCCAAAGCTGCTTTCAGTCATGCAAACGGACAGGACAGCTAACTGGGGCAGGCAGTGTATGACTTCCAATGATATACCAGCCGTATCATCCTCTAGAATTTTTCAGATTGCTGTTAATACCTCAAGCAGTGATGCTATATACCCACAGACAGTAAACCAAATGAATTTTGCTTTTCTGGACATTTTCCTTCACCGTCTTGTTTTTAAAATGCTAGAGGCCATTCACAGAATTTGCTGAGGGCAAGTGCTGCTTCAATTGCATTGCCTTTGCTACCAGTAATTTTAAGGCAATATAAAAGTTATCTTCCTTGTGTCCTTTTACATCTTGTAGATGGTGAATCTCCACAGAGCACTGGTTTGGAGAGCAGCATATTCTTTGCCTTTGTGTTGTCAATGATGAGACGCCTCATTCTGCTTCAGGGGATTTTGCTAGGTGACTCTCGAGGGAGGTATTTCCACTCTTGTTCCTGCAAATCACTCCAGCAACAGTCTGAGAATGTAAGTCTTAAGTCAGAGGGAGGACCACTGCAGTAGCAAAATATTAACTTATCCAAATTCCTAGTGGTATCACATAAAGGATCAAACTTCCCTTAATTCTGCTAAAATCTTAGTGGTTACTAAATGACTATCATGAAATTATCCTTAAAATTACTTCTAATTTTATATAAAGCATATGCAACACTTTTCTTGGCAGAGCTATTCTAATCATGCCGCATATCAGAGGCTGAGTTTAATTCTTTGTGAATTTCTGTGGTATTCATGAAGGGGAGAAAAATCTTAGCATGACATTCTTCCTGGGAATAAATTAGTCAGCCCCAGTATCTTTAAATGGTTTAAAATGTCTTCCCGTGAATTTCTATCAAATACGTTTCCAGATTTATATGAAACATGTATTGAAAGAAAACCTTCCAGGAAGCTTTTACATGAAGATCAGGGATTACAATAGATGCTTGTATTGCAGCAATAATATACAGGAGCATATATATAGCTACAAAGAGATACTAAAGGCCTGGGAGAAATCCCGCTGCCATTGCAGTGAATGGCAGAACTCATTTCTCCACTTATTTCATTGGTAGCATTTCACCTTGAAGCCGTGGTTCGTATGTTAAAAATACTTGTGTATCACAATTAGCACTGGAAATCCCAGCTGCTGGGAGGAGCTGTGCCTGCAGCGGCAGCCTGCGGACAGGTTCCCAGTGGTTTCCGCGCAGGTGGCAGAGGTCTGCTGTTTAACATAGATAGGGCACAGCTCAGTTAGAGTGCAGGACCAGAGAACTTCTTCCCAAAGATCCTGTTAGATCAAAAATATTAACTGTGCTTGCAGATTCAAGGGGTAGAGAATAATGAGATATGTTTGGGTTTGTTCTGTAATTTTTAATCTTTTTTTTTATTGCGCACTTGTCAATTCTCTATCAGCCTTATATGAACAGGCTCTTAAAATAAGCATGCCATACCCTGAGCTGGTATTCCTGGAAGGAATATGGAAGAGAAACATCTTGGAAAGATTTAAAGAAGACGTCCACGTGATAGTGTTGTACTGCTTCTAATTAAAACACTTCTGCAGCTGCATACTTCAGTTGTGTTCTGAAATCTTCTGCCACTGGACATGTGCCTGCTGAACAGAGCTGAACAGACCTGATTTACAGATATTTACTTAAACAAGTTACTTGTATCTGAGCACACTTCGAGGGGATAGTTATTCATAAGGCTTTCAAAGGAGTCTAAAAGCTGCAGTCACATAAATCCTGTTGAAATTCAGTAGCTGTTGAGTCCTTCCGTGTTTGAATTCAAATATAGTTTGAACTTGCCTTTACATTTTATCTCCTTTTCTATTTAAAATGTACCTGCTGCATTTGACCTTGTGGATCATAAACCCTCTTTGGTCGATGTGAATTTGTGGCACATTTGTGGCACGTTACTGCCCTCTGAATTTGGTGTTGTTTGCTGGACTCTGGTAGGTTTGTATCCAGGAATATTTTAATCTCTTCCTCCAAAGCAAGTTTTTCATACCCCAGGGGCACCTTTTATTTGGGGCTTTTATGTTATCTGGACTCGTGATGCTACTAGGAGATCTGGAGTGTCAGTACATTGTGAATTTTCTCATGAACATGCCACTGATACATAGCTATACGTTGCTTTAAAACCTTCTGTCCCCGAGGTGCTGTCTGACTGCCTGTCAGATATTTGCAGCTGGATGAGCAGCAATTTTCTGTAGCTGAGTATGGCAAAGACAGAGGGAATTGTCTTCGGCTCCATGGAAGCAATTAGCTGCCACAGCTTTCAGTGCTGGGGGAGGATTTTAGCAACTTGACCCTTTGATGTTTGGACCCAGAAATGATTCGGGTTTATTCTGTCACCCAGATGAAATTTAGCTTATCCAGTGCTTTCATGTAGAAGTAGCTGTTGCTGCAGAGGAGGGACAGAAGTTACACTGATCCTGCACCCTTATAATTCACTGCTGGTTGAATGTCCTGACTGACATCATGAGGAACTGGCTGCTGTGGAAAAACAACTCAATCCAGCTATATGCAGGCTCAGCCAGCCATCTCCCGCTTGCTTACAGGAGGTACAAACCTCTTAGCTTCTGCATCGGAAGCAGGACTGAAAATACCTTTTTTATCTTTATTCCGCTAAAGAGCAGAGCTTCATTCTGGGATCAGGTGGCCTACTGCAACTGAAGTAACAAGTTAATTTTAACAGTAAGATATATAGGAGTACTTTAAGTTCTTGATATAACATTGCCAAAATAAAGTGGCTGCATTGATGAGCACATTTCAAGGCCTGGCCCAGAGCCTTTCAGCATCGGTAAGATTTCCATTTATTTCCTTTGGCTTTGGAAAAGGCACCTACAGAAACAAGCCAGAAATTAAAATGGATGCAATTTGATTTATACCTGAATGACTTAATATCTACAATGGAGAAATCCAATGAAATATCAGCGGTGTGCAGTCCATAAAAGCATGTGATAGCTTTTTAAAGTCATAGCAGGCATACACAGGAGGGAACACCTGAAGCTGCATGGAGGACACTGAAAGTTTGGGTCCTTTCCTGCCTGTTTTTTAACTAAGACGAAGAAATTTGCACAGCTGATTTGTTCACCCAAAATAGGCAAAGGGTGAGGGAAGTACCCCAAACTAACAGACAAGTAACAGGTTGCAGTAGTCAACTGTCAGGATGAAATATATAAAAATTATTTTTCTACAACTACGTCTTTCCATCTTACCGATTCAGAAGGTAAGTACTCATGCAGGTTTTTCTCAACTGTTTTAATTACTTTTGGGATAAAGTATACTCTTGAGCAGAGAGACGGGGACAAGGCAGTGTCACCTGAGGAGCACCGGTACATTGTCTTAAGCGTGAGTGGAAGCGGCAGGAAACTGTGACTAGAACTGTCCCCTAAACTCTTTGTTCTTCCCTTCCACGTCTTCTGGACAAAGAACAACATGGCTGGACAAAACCCAACATGGCTTCCTTGTCAGCGCCTAGACAGTGACTGCAGAGCAGTTAGAGATAATGTTAGGTTTTGCAGGCTTCTCCCCCTAATGTAGCTGTGAAAATGCTGCTGTTTAGAACTTCTGCCGGGTGGCTGATGCTCTTTTCACAATGCTGCTGCTGCAAAGGTGCCAGTCAGCTGGCTCTAACCAATCTACCATGAAGTTCAGCAACAGGATGAAGAGGAAAGTAGCATAGCAAAAAAATTAAGATAAGTAAACTGAAAAGGAGTAAGTAACCATATTATAAATGGTTATTAAATAACTTAGCCCCTTTGAGAAAGTGCTTTACTTCTGGGGATCTGAGCGTGAACAACGTCAATTAACATGACCTTGTCAAAAAAAAAAAAAAAAAGATTAGCTTACTTTCTGTAGCGCTGCTTGTTGATAATAGCCAATTTGTGAGTTTGTTCTCTGTAAGACTCAGAATTTTTTTCACAGTTAATAACTGGTTCACTGTATGGAAGTATTAACATGTTCTCAAGGATGGGGAATAGGTGTATAGAGACATGGTTTGTGATTGCTTTTTTCAAACTGTTTCGTCTTTCTTTTATGCAGCCAACAAAAATATCAGAAACCTTCTGAGCAATATGTTTAGTCACCTAGTTGAATAAAATATGGTAAAAGTACTTCTACTTCATTGTGAAGTATAAATGAATATACTAAAGGAGGGTGTAGATAATTCTAATAATATTGCAAGACTACTGTTTCTTCCCTCATGAAGAACCTTATCTCCTCCTCTAGCAGCGGGGATTAAAAAAAGAAAAAAGTGTATACTAGTTGTTTTGGAGAACAACAGCTGCATACCATTGGGGAAGTAAGACTTTCAAACCACTGGTTTGGAAAAATAATTTTGCATTTGGCTATATGAGGTTATTTTGCTTCCCTTTAAAATACTATTCCTAGGGGAAAAGCGTTTGCCTCGACAATTATTCTGCTGAGACATTCGATGTGCTTAAGGTATAAGATTTCAAACACAGACTTTGGGATGTGGGGATTAATTTATTAGTTTTTTTTAAACTTTAATAGTTGTACTGTGAAGACAAGAACTATTTACCAACTTTACATTTCCAGTTAGGTTCAGAGTTAAGATACAGCCTCACACCTTTTCCCTGAGATTAATAGTGCTGGGCTTATGAATTTTGGTTCATTAAGACATTTGCACATTAATATTTTATACAATATGGGTCTACTCTGTGTGAGTCATTAAAGTCTGCACATACACTGGAGATGAGCTGGATTATTAAAATATGTTTGGTACTCAATAATACCTTTGGACCTTTAGAAATGGCAATATTCAGGTATCTGCATTTTGAGCAATGTTTCAGAGAGAACCTGCATTATTCCAATCCCTTGCAAACTATGTTGGGTGCCACTTCATTGACGGGAAAAGTTAGAGTTACTACATGATTTAGGCTCTTTGCATTAGAGATCACCTCCCTCCACCTGCCATAGCAGAAAAGTTGTGGTCTGGAGTGACTACAGCAGTCTACATCAAGCCTACTCTAGAATTCACTTTGCAAAGTGGCCTAATAAAGTGCAGATCTGATAACCTGCAAGTTACGCTGCAAGGCCCAGCTGTCCTCCCAGCCTTCTTCTGTAGCAGGGATATCACGGGAAGTGAAGAAATACAAGATCAGGAGTCTGATTATTTGGGGATTCTTTGACATTGATGTAGTGCATTTTGTACAAGTTCATGCAAATTTGCATAGATACTTTTAATGTAAAAATTGACTAAAATAAGTCATTCTTTATCTGTATACACTGCATTTCTTCAGCTTTTGGAAGAAGAAAAGCTAATGAGTAAAATATAATGAACAGGCTTGTCTGGTGAGATTATGTTAGATGTTATTTGACTCCTAACACCTCTCTCCTTGCAAATGCCATTACAGCAGGTACACCTAAAGTGGAAAAAACCATATACTTCTATCCTGCCTCACTAACCTCTTTCTAAATACTATTGTTGTGCTGCCTTCTTCTAGCATACTGGTTCTCCTTTGCCTCTTACAAGTTTAATTAAAGATTAGGACCATAAAGAGATCTCAAAATCAAAGAGATCCAACTGTGAGGATTCCCAGATATGAACGTGTTTCCTTTACCATTACAGGACCCATCCCATTAGACTGCAACTCTGCAAAGTGCAGAGCACATGAATATTAAGCACGTGTTTGGTGAACACAGGGATGCGCTGTAGCTTTGTTTGGAGACCGTCCACAGTCTGAAGCATTTATTCATGGAATGAGCGTGAAAATGCTCCACGTATTAAATTTTAATACATCTTAATACATGTGAGCTGTGTTGTACAAGTAATTCTGCAGGTGAGAGGGGCAGCCTTTGTAACCTTTCTGCTTAAACTGCCAGTAAATGAGATAATTGGTATGGGATATATCGAGCTGCATGTGAATCTGACTACCAGTAGTTTCATCCAAAGACACATAAAGTAAATGGAAAAGCTTTTACTGACCGCAATGAGAGTTTGACAAAGGAGTTATTTCCAAAGGTCCATCAAATAATCCTGAGATAAAAATAACCTTTAGCTGTTTCTGACTTGAGCCACGTTTCAACCAGAGATGCAGGGAGGGGAGAAGTTCTAAATTCGACCCTGTCCCCTGAGCCATCCTTTTCTTGCCAAGTTTATAGTTTCAGCTCTTGTTTCGTGCAGTATGATTATTGGTGTCACAGCTCAGTTTAATTATAGCTATTCAGTTATCCCCTCTCTTGAAGGACTTACTTTTTTTCTGTTAAGGATTGTATAAGTAGAGATTGTGACCCTGATGGCTGGGAAGTACACATATGTCCAGGGGAAAACAGTCTGAAAGCTTGTTCTGGAGAAATGAGTCTCCGAGAGACTTGAGTAGAGTAACGGCCTTTATGCATCATGCATGCAGACATTTCTCACAGAAGCATGAAGCCATTATCCCTTTCCCATAAGATTTCCTGTTTGCTTCAACTACAACATTGAATTGTAAATTTAATTTTAAAAATCGAAGGTTCTTTTACCTTGATATTAAAAATCAAAACCAAAAACCCCCACTCCATTGCAATTACAGAAGCAATACTGTAGGGGATCCTGCTAGAAAGAGTAAATTTGTCTAACTGGTAGCCAGGAATCTGTTTTTGCTAATGATGTCTGTGCCACAAAGCTGGTGATTTCATTAAGGGAATTTTCTTTCTCCCTTCTGAAAGGCGATGAACATGACTGGTTCCTTTATCTACTGGATATCTTCCTGTCTCCAGCAAAAAAAAAATCTTGACGTTTTAACTGTTTTTAACTGTGAAAAGGCATAACTATTTGAGAAAAGATGCATTCATAACTGGAGGGAGGAACTTAGCACAGGGTAGCCTTCATTATTCCACTATACCGTTTGCACTACAGCAGTGCTGGGTTAGCCTAACCAGCAGCAGAAGGCCGCTCTGGCAGCCCCACGCTATGCTCTCCTGCATGCAAGTGCTGTGACAGCACCTGAAAAATTATGCAACATCCCTTCACACTGCTGCCATTATCTGCAGTCGCGGAGCCTGCATGTCCTGATTCTCAGCCCAATGAATCATCAGACGATGCTGTCTGTGCTGCTTGTGTCATTTTCTGTTTTATTAATGGCCAATGCCTTTCATAGATATATTCCACATATAAATAACCAGTTTGCAAGAACCAAACCAACACAAGATGTCACAATTCGTTATGCACCAAGGGAGTTTCTAGCTTATCTGAAACCAATGCAAAACCTCCCTTCTTGTTGAAGGCAGTTGATCTGGAATTTTGTCCAAAAGATAATATGACCCAGAACAGTTTCTGCAGTACTGACCACTATATCCTGTCAAATACTGAGTGCTATTATGTGTTTGGTAACAGCAAGACAAAATAAATCTGACAAAACCAGCTCTGGTTCTCTCTCCAGATCTTATCTCCATCCCGATAAAAACTCCAAATACTTCTGGTTTCTAGATTTGCAGAATGCCTTCTGTTGCCCCATCTGGCTACACACTGTTAGCAGTGTGAATTTCTCTAATGACAGACAGGATTTCAAAAGGTATACACAAGAAAAGGCACCCTACTTTTTTCAATGTTTCGAATTACAGAAAATTAAAAAAATTTAGGAAGTCCTAGAACACAAATCCTCATCCCTCTACCATGGAAGCAAAACCCATACCCCTGAGTTTAGGAAGTACTGCTAGAAATTCTAAACAAACCACCTATTTTTAATACCTTAGCACTTTACATCACAACCTAGTAGGAACAGTGAACTGTCATATCCAAAGTCTCCTGTCATTTGTATTATTCAGCACTATTCGTGTCTCTTTATGGAATGCCTGGATGGTCTGTAGCTCTCTCAGTAACAATGGTTTATTTGTTTCATTCTTGTGTGGCAAAGACATGACTAAATAAATCTCATACTTCATCACAACCATCTAGAAAACCCTTGTACTAAGGGCATTTTCATTCTCATGATTGGCAGGTTGTGTGTTTAGGAAACAATAGGAATGTTCTCCTCTTAATGGTGCAGATGGTGTGTTTTTCTTATAAGGCCTGAGTGTGAAACAAAAATAAACTTTAATTATTGAATTAATTTTAATTATCTCAATAAATTATCCAGTTATTTCATTCACAATTTATGCTCTTTGTAATTCAGAACCAGATGGGAAATAACCAGTTTACATTCAACTCAATGCTTATTACAGCTGGTGGCAGGTACTTTGCAAGGGTAGAATCGTTTTTTGATGAAAACAGGGTTTTTGCATGCAAATATATTACTTCCACAAAACTCTGAAGTCTAGTAACCAGGCAGGTCCTCAGCACAAACAGAGAATGTTGGCAGTCCATTTTGACAAGTTCGCAGGTATCAGGCTGTAAAACATGACGAAATCACTTTATTTGCTGCAGACAACTCGGGATTTATTTATTTACTGCTTTGCAACTGTACTGCTTGTGATAATCGCCCATTCTTTTCCAAAGGGAGGTAGATAGGTATTTGAAATAAACATTGGAACCAGTAACAGTAATAACCTTTCTCCAGGACATATACTTTATTTGAGTCAATAGGTGATAAAAGATAGAACACTTCACCTGCAGGTCACTGTTTTCAATCTGATCTACGTCAGTTAATCACTAAGCACTATCATCCATCTTCTCCTAGACAGCCCATGCAAAATAATGAATAGATGGTGTTTGTGGAGTCCCTGGAAGACATTTTCTACACTAGAGCAGTTACCATCACAGTTGCCACCAATTAACTCTTACTGGCAGTCTCAGAGCGGAAGGGAAAAATGGACTGGCATAGAAAATGAAGTGCCTCTTCACCGTCGTCATTCAGTTCCTTTGTGTAAGACCTGAGTCATGCTTATAGTACTGCCTTCTAGGATTATATTATGCATGAATTAAAAAGCAAATGCTTCTTCCCCAGCAAAATACGATCCTTCTACTCTTCTACAAATATTTTTGTGACTTTCCTACTAATTAAGAGTTCCTAGTCTTTAGATTTCTCAGTGCCATAACAACTTTTGGCTTCACAAAAGTAAAGAGAAGAAAGACCCATTATCTAGATGAGTTGCTAAACTATGGAATAATTTTTGGTTTTCTTAGACTGATGATCACTAGTGTGGTGAGGTGTTTGTACTATGTTCAAGATATGCTGCAGTTTGATTACCATTCCACATGTATGTAATGTAGCACACACTGTCATATCCAATATGAAACAGAAGAAATCCTGAAAAAAAGATAATCTTTCTGGAGAACTTCCTACGAGTTGTTCAGGGCCTGAGAAATGCCACTTAATCACTTGTTATGTGCTGTACTGTAGCTCTTCTCATGCCTCTTTCACATTTTTGTCGTTTTGCAGGTTTTTGTGCCAGGCAGGTGTCTAATGATTTCAGTAATAACAGAAGTGATGATGCTGAAATGCCGCTCTATATCACTTTTGAACCCAGAGCTGATTGTGTGGGTTATTGTTTGTATCAAAAAGCTGCCTCTGCAGTTGTCACTCAGTGGAAAATTTCAAATCTGTCAGATTCTTCTTTTCAACATTCTTGTCCTTCTCTGAATCCCCTATGTATTGAGAGCAACATATTTCAGAGACGCTTCCCTCCTTTACTTACATACTGAATATGAAAATTGATTAATTCAAGAGTCAGTCTTTGCATTCAGCCAAAATTCAGTCGCTGTATTTATCAGTTCAAATCTTGTTTTAATTAGCACGAAGTGTGACACACGTGAGCCCTACAGGGAACGAGGAAAGGAATGTTGTCTTTAAAAAGAAGCTTCTTGAACTCTAAATTCCCTGCACTCTTTCTTTCACCTGTGGAAAACCCAGGCTCTGATCCCAAAGAACAATTTGAGAGCATTTGCTCTGGTTTACTAAATCCATTCATTTCTTTTTAGTTCTCTAACATTCAAACATATGCATGAAATATAACGTAGATATACAAATCAAGGAAAACCTGGGTTAATTCATCTCTGCAACGTGTTGACACTAAAGGGCATATGAACTTTTAAATGTTCCTCTGTTCTTTTCATATACGAACAGATTCTTCTCAAATACCATACCAGAACATACCAGCTTCTTGCTCAACATTAGGTCACTAGCCATGATTATCTCATTTTAGAGTCTTCCTTGTATTAGCACAGTAGCTCACTTGCACGCTGGAGTTTAATTTTTTGCTGGCTTAGTGGTACAACCTACAAGACCATTTTATAATACATATACCTGAGGCTTAATGAGCCTCCTTGAGTTCACGATGACAAATCATTCCATGCTGAGGCATGCGGTAGAAAGAAACTTCTCATCCTGCTAGGGAAGTGCTGGCAGACTTTGGAGATTTCAGGTCTAACTCCCCAGATTACTATTTCCTTCCTTTATTTTGTTTTGCTCGTTTTTGGTATTTCACTTAAAATGGTAACGTTTGAGGTACAGGCCTTCTGCTTGAAACAGCCACCTAGGAAGAACTGGTGATCTAAACCCCAGAGCCTTAAATTGTCCCATGTGGTCATAAATTACTACACCTCACACCATGAGAAAAATGGTTCATGCTATGGCTACTATCACATTAGAAGAGTAAAAAAAAAGTAAATTCAATCATTTATTGTATTCCTGGATAATCTAGCTTCCAGTTGCTCTGTGCAGAGCAAAAGCAAAGGAATTAAGCAGTATCCATTAGCAAATCAGATTTCTTGCAGCATTTTTTTAAAATGTTCAGTATTTGCAACAAGAATGGCTTATTTCAATTTTCTTTTTTAACCAGTGGCTCACAACACTGGCTTCAGTTAACTCTCTGAACTGTTCTGTCTGCCTGCTCTCCAAACCCTCCTCAGGTGCAAGGCGCAGGGAAGGTCGGTGCCCGCCTTTTCTCCAGACAGCACCAGGTTTTCAAGTATAATTACGAACAGTGATTTTACAGAAGCTACGCTGTAAAAGACAAGGGTTTTTACTCGTCTGCCAGTGCCTCCTGTTTCTAAAGAATCAAAAGTACTTTTATGAAATGTTTGAAGGTAAAATGAGATTGTGTAACAGTATAAAGTCCTACGTTTAAGAAAGAGAAAAGCTAGCTGTGTCTCAGAAAAGTAGCTGAAACGTGAGCTATTGCATGATGTAGAAAAATGTGCCTGTTATGGTACAGGTCATTTTGCTGAAAATATTAAATACATTTCAGACACTTACCAGGGCCACCTGCACCTGTCTGAGCTGCTTTCTTTAATGTTCAGCACTGTGCTGAGGTGGGGTGTTATATTTGGTATCTTAAGAGATGCAGTTTCAGGTGACATCTGCTACCCCGACAAACCAGCTACAGTCTGGGCAAGGCCTCAAACCAGAAAATAAATTAATTTTGTGCCTCGTGTTCACCCTCCCCGCTTGCCCCTGTGACAGCCATACGCCCATCCCTCCAAGGGGAATTTTCTTCAACGCCATGGGCAAGGCTGGGACACAGGTGTACTGCTAACGGCACGGTGCGATCGCCTTCAGCTGCGCCGAGCAGACCGCCGCGGGGCGGAGGTTTCCCCCACCCGCTGCTCCCCTGAGGGGGCTGCGCGACAGCGGCCGCCTCAGGTGGGGCCTTCCCGCCCTCCCCGGAGGCCGCGAGGGGGCGCAGCGCCGCGCCGGGCCCGCTTCAGCGGCACCGCGGGCCCGGCGCTCCCCGCGGCCCGAGGCGGCTGTCCCCGGCGGCCCTGCCCGCCCCGGCGCCGCGCCGGTCCCTCCCGGAGAGGACGGAGCCCGGCCCGGGCTGAGCGCGGAGCGGACCGCCGCCGGCGGGCGGACAGCCGGTGCGTCTTGCTGTGGTCTCGGGGCGCCCGCGTCGCGGCTCGGGGTCGCGCTGTCCTGGCCCCGCGGCCTTTCCGCACCCGGGAACCTCCTCCGTCCCGAAAGGGTGGAGAGGGGCTTATTTACTAACTCATCGGGGCCAGTGCAGGGCAACGGCACAGCTTTTGAGCAAAAGCATTAAAAAACATTTTTCCTATTGGGATTTCTGTGTTCCAGACTAACTAGTTACGGCAATGGCGTAGTGCCAGGTAGGTTTTGCTTGCTCTCTGCGCCGGGCACGCAGCCCCTCTTGGGGCACGCTGATGCAGGGGGTAAAAACTCAGAGTGTGATGGAGCAGCTGCTGCGTTGTGGAGAGTTCAGGTCGTTCCTTATCCCCTTACGGGGTGATAGTAAGAAAATTGCCTCATTCATATTGTGTTTGTTTCCCCATCTGTTGAAATGCAGATTATTATTTTATGCTAATAGAAAAATAAAGTAAATATAAGGCATATTTTTGTTTGTAAAGCTCCATTTGCAAATCCCTCAAATAGTTTATCCGCTATAAAAATATGAAGAGGCTTTGCCTGGGAAGAGTAAACGGTGAAAGTCTCATCTGCGTGACCTCGCATGTGTTTTTCAGAGGGCCTGAGTGGAAGAGCAGAACTGTCCTTCCCGCGGTGCTGGTGGCTGGGCAGCCCTGCAGCTGCCATGCCCGTATGCTGCCAGCGTGGCCCCAGCCTGCGGCGTCCTCGCTGTGGGGCTCAGCTGGTGGCTGACGGGTTTGGAAAGCTCCCATGGTGGCTGGTCCCATCAATCCCCCTCCGTTGTCCTCTCCCAGCGCGCTGGTTCCTGACATCCATCCGTGAAAGCTCGCTGGCAGTGGCAAAATGCTGCGTGGGATTGTTGGCATTTTTCTTCTTTCTTTCTTTTGGGGATGGAACCATCTGATCAGAGTTTTAAAAGGCAGAAGGTATTTCAGAGAGACTGACTGTGAACTGAGAGTTTATGACCTTTGGAAAAAGGGGCAGGCCACTCAGGAGGACTACAAGGATGTTGTGAGGTTATGCAGGGAGAAAATTAGAAGGGCCAAAGCCCAACTAGAACTTAATCTGGCTGCTGCCATAAAAGACAATAAAAAATGTTTCTATAAATACATTAGCAACCAAAAGGAGGGCTCAGGAGAATCTCCATCCTTTATTGGATACGGGGGGAAACATAGTGACAAAGGGTGAGGAAAAGGCTGAGGTACTTAATGCCTTCTTTGCCTCAGTCTTTAATAGGAAGACCAGTTGTTCTTGGGGTATCCAGCCCCCTGAGCTGGAAGACAGGGAGCAGAATGAAGCCCCCATAATCCAAGGGGAAATGGTTAGCGACCTGCTACGCCACTTAGACACACACAAGTCTATGGGGCCAGATGGGGTCCACCCAAGGGTACTGAGGGAGCTGGCAGAAGTGCTCACCAAGCCACTGTCAATCCTTTATCAGCAGTCCTGGCTCACTGGGGAGGTCCCCGTTGACTGGAGGTTAGCAAATGTGATGCCCATCTACAAGAAGGGCTGGAAGGAGGATCCGTGGAACTACAGGCCTGTCAGTCTGACCTCGGTGCTGGGGAAGGTTATGGAGCAGATCATCCTGAGTGCCATCATGCGGCACGTACAGGACAACCAGGTGATCAGGCCCAGTCAGCATGGGTTTATGAAAGGCAGGTCCTGCTTGACTAACCTGATCTCCTTCTGTGACAAGGTGACCCGCTTAGTGGACGAGGGAAAGGCTGTGGATGCTGTCTACCTAGACTTCAGTGAAGCCTTTGACACTGTTTCCCACAGCATTCTCCTGGAGAAACTGGCTGCTCATGGCTTGGACGGGCGTACTCTTCGCTGGGTAAAAAACTGGTTGGATGGCTGGGCCCAAAGAGTGGTGGTGAATGGAGTTTACTCCAGCTGGTGGCCGGTCACAAGTGGTGTTCCCCAGGGCTCAGTACTAGGACCAGTTCTGTTTAATATCTTTATTGATGATCTGGACGAGGGGATTGAGTGCACCCCCAGTAAGTTTGCAGACAACATCAAGTTGTGCGGGAGTGTTGATCTGCTTGAGGGTAGGAAGGCTCTGCAGAGGGACCTGGACAGGCTGGGTTGATGGGCCAAGGCCAGTTGTATGAGCTTCAACAAGGCTCAGTGCTGGGTCCTGCACTTGGGTCACAACAACCCCATGCAACGCTACAGGCTTGGGGAAGGGTGGCTGGAAAGCTGCCCAGCGGAAAAGGATGTGGGGGTGTTGGTTGACAGCCACCTGAATATGAGCCAGCAGTGTGCCCAGGTGGCCAAGAAGGCCAATAGCATCCTGGCTTGTATCAAAAATAGTGTGGCCAGCAAGACTAGGGCAATGATTGTCCCCCTGTACTCGGCACTGGTGAGGCCACACCTCGAATGCTGTGTTCAGTGTTGGGCCCTTCACTACAAGAGAGACATTGAGGGGCTGGAGCGTGTCCAGAGAAGGGCAACGAAGCTGGGGAAGGGTCTGGAGCACAAGGCTGATGGGGAGCAGCTGAGGGAAGTGGGGTTGTGTAGCCTGGAGAAAAGGAGGCTCAGGGGAGACCTTATCGCTCTCTACAACTACCTGAAAGGAGGTAATTTCAACAATATCACTTGTTACCCGGGAGAAGAGACCGACCCCCACCTCTCTACAACTACCTGAAAGGAGGTTGTAGAGAGGTGGGGGTTGGTCTCTTCTCCCGGGTAACAAGTGATAGGACAAGAGGAAATGGCCTCAAGTTGTGCCAAGGGAGGTTCAGATGGGATATTAGGCAAAATGCCTTCACCGAAAGGGTTGTCAAGCATTGGACAGGCTGCCCAGGGAAGTGGTTGAAGGCACCATCCCTGGAGGTATTTAAAAGCCGTGTAGATGTGGTGCTTAGGGACCTGGTTTAGTGGTGGCCTTGTCAGTGCTAGGTTAATGGTTGGACTTGATGATCTTAAAGGTCTTTTCCAACCTAAATGATTCTATGAAATAATGAGGCTCTTTTTGCTGATTTGTTAGCTCTAAGTCCCGCTGCTTTGCAAGGCAGTTACTTCTGCTGTCAGATCTACATGGCTGACATACTTTTATGGGGTGAAATTGAACTCCTCAAAAAAACCCTGTTTAACAGATACAGTTCACAGAAAAAATGTCTTTCAAAGAGGTCAGTGAGTAATGCTTCCTGGTACTTCCGTAGCCTTTCTGCTCTCTCCTGACCTTCAGGTATCTGTTCAAGTATTTCTGGGATGCTCTTTGAAACATTTTTTCTTTTTCCTCAGCAGGAAAGTAGCAATGTGGTAAGAGAGTGATGCATGCGTGGAGACTGATAGCTTTGGGTCACTGTAGTTCTCTAGCATTCAAAAGATATTGCTTTTGTAGAAGGCCTAAATTAGAAGCAAAATGTAGATTTCCAGGGCTGATGGTTAAGCATGTGGTGGCAAAGTCTGTTTCGTCTCTCTGTGGCCTATTTGGTCCTGTATATCCTGACAAGCTTCATTCAGTCATTATTATCTAAAATACAGTGAAATGAGAACCTGAGAGATATAAAAGATGTGGGTTAGAATATAAGTAATTTCACCATAGTCTTTTGTGCATCTCACGGTAACCGCTATCGCTTTTCACAGCGATACCCACTAGAGTTCCATAGGAAGCATCTCAGTTTTTTTTGTCAGTTCCAGAGGTTTTGGATTTGGCTTGACTGAGGTAATTTCAACAATAATTTCTGTCTTGTTAGTGTAACTGACAGGGCTAGGTGTGTCACTCTGCAAATGCATGGCATGATTGGGAATGTCATGATATCATTTGTCACTTCTTTTGTCAGATTTGTGCGTGACACTTTGAAGCCACAATAGATTCTGACTTTTTGTAATGGCAGTATGTCCACTTTCACTTTTCTCATCCCAACTCAAGGTTATAAGACTAAATTTGAAATGAGTCTTTGTTATCCAGTAAGGAAAGAAAAAGAGCCAAAATCTTTTTATGCTTATCTGGTGACTTTAGCCTAAGAAATGTGCACTCAATGAAGGTTGCTTCTGTGGTTTTCTAGGTGGTACCTGGTCAATGCTTTGCCAACCATCTCTGCAAAATTCCTATCACTGCCAAGCTTTAGCACTGGCAGACCTTGAAGAGTATTCTTCATAGGCATGAATTTCATCCTAGATGCACACCTTTTCCAAACAACTACATCATGCAGGGTAATAAACTTGTATCAGCAAAAGCAAGAGCCAAAACAATCGGTGTGCTTCATATTTTTTCTTCCCACTTAAACTGTATGTCTTCCTTCTTCTGCAGTGCTTAACTGTAGGGCTTCCCTTGAGGTTTACTTGGGCTGCATTTGAAACTAGGGGCAACTTGGGATTTCTTGTGATACACATTTTGGAGGAAGAGGGAAGGTGAATTTCTCAACACTTTAAATTCTGTAAGAGAGACTCAATGACTTGGAAGTATAATCTGTGCTTCCACCTAGAAAGTTAGAGGACAAAGGCAAGCTACAGTGTGATTTGAATGAAGACCTTGGCAAGCAGCAAATTTTTTCCTGCCACTATCCTGGCCTATAGATGAGCCTCAAAAAAAATCAAGAAGTGGGAAAAAGTGATAGATATCAGAGTTCTCATTCCCAGTGCTTGAAAGGCCCCAGGCAGAAGTAATTGGAAAATACTTAAGATCTTATAACAATAAGATTGCCACATTTTGTTTTAAGATTATAGTGCAATAATCTTCTTTACTGATGTGAAGAAGCTTGGTGAATTTAAAAAATACTAATAAAGAGTAGTTAGGAATGGTTCTATTTTCAGTGGAAATAATCACATTACTTTTGCTTGTAATGTAGTATCTAATATTACAGCATGCTGCTGCAGTATTCTTGCCTCTTGGAAAAACAGTGTGGAACAGTCTCCATCAAGAGTGCAGAGCTTCCATGTTAATAGTTGAGGTGCTGTTATCAGTGATGAGCCTGAAAGAATTGTAACAAATCCTAGATATTCACTGCAGGGAAAAAAGGTGCATAACAGCGTGGCTGGGCATGGGAGGAAGGAGTTACAGTACTGCATCAAGCTGATGTGAACAAACTCTGTAAGGCTGAATTTACTTGAAGAACAAAAGAAAGTAGGCAGTGTTCTGACTTCTGCCATGACCGAGGAACAATGGTACATTGCAAGTGGTAAATGGTATTTAACTCATCTCTCTTCTTTCATGTTGGGGTCTTCTAAATTGGTCCCCAGGAGGAGTTACTTTGGATGTAGTACTCTGAATGGGCTTGCAGTTTGAAGCGGTGTCGTTACATAGGGGGGGAGCACTTGGTTTGATATGCTCCTGTGGGGCCCTTCTGCCTTGTTTCAGCATGCTCTCTGCAATGACTTCAGTAGCGGGGTGCTTTTCTAATGGTATCTGGGATAGGCTTCCTGTGCCCGCAGAGCCCTCGGCACCTGCCAGAGCCGAACCCCGCAGCTGCAGAGGGATGCTGCAGCACTGTGTGGAGCAGCTCTGAGCCGAAATTCCCTGCGGTGCTCTTGGGAGCATCTGAAGCAGTGTTGCCCATGTGATCTCCTGAGGTCCTTTTCAGCTTTCCCTTTCTGTGATTCCACAATGCCACTTGCATATTTTACCATGTTTCCTTACAAGGGTCTTAAATAATTCCTTACACTTACCTTTCTATGGCATTTTTGCTAAGAAAGTGGGAGTTATTCTTTCCTCGTGTATCATGATGTGTAGTTGGTGTCATTAGATTTTTTGTGGAAGGAGACAGAGAAAATTTTTCATACAGTTTTTGGCATGTTATTTGATCTCAAACTTCCAAGACATTCAAAGGAAGGAAGGGGGCTAATTATATACTAAGAGTTTGTAGGCTGAGAGCACAGAAACTTTGTGATTTGCACACTGTTTCATGTGAAAGGGAGAGCAAAATCTGCATCTCCCTACATCGGAGACAGTGATACAACTGTAAAACTTCAGAGACTTTGTGGTGTTCCTTAAAGATATCTTGTGTTCTGATGCAAATTCTTACAGTACTTGAAGGAAATTAGCATCATCTAATTGGATAAATGATGAGAATGTTTACACTTAGTTTTTAAATACCTATATCTATGGCTTGGCAAATAACATACATTTCCGAATATTTCCACAAGTGGCATGTTAATGTCAAAGCATATATTGCTTCATTTTCAAAAGTTCTGTCCTTAATCTGTTCATTGCATTTCATTACCACCTCTAGGTCATTAGTGAAGTGACACCCAAGGGGGAAGCGGGAAGTGGGAAATCAAATGACAATGTAGGTGATGTCTGACATTAGCCAAATGTCAGGCTTTCTGATGGAAGCATCAAAATTAATCTGAAAATGTTATACCAGTTTTAGTCATTTTCCTGGGAGATTGAAAATACAAGAGGCAGGCTGATGACATTTTGATTATAGTCTCAAATTGCAAAGACCTTACAAAACATACCTTCTTCTCTCACGTAATTAAAACCTGCTGTCACCTTGATCTTTATTATATTCTTCCATGTCCTGTCAGCTCTCTTGAGTTTTGCATGCTATTGATCCTTGTTGTTTGAGCAAATTTGGCATGTCAGTATTGCTCAGATGAGCAAATGGCTCTTTCATTTCATATTTAAGGGTAAAGATGGGGGAAAAGTATATGGTAGAAGCAGCACTGTAAGATTATCAAGTAACCTGTACCCAAATAAGTGCAAGAAGGTGAATTCAAGTCATGACTCATCAAAACGCTTAAGCACATGTCTAGCTTTAAGCCCTCTGGTTAATCCCACTAAGTGTGATTCCTGAGGGGATCCCTGAGGCTGTCCTTAGGACCAGATATGCTGTTGGTAAAGACAGAAACCTACAGGTGCAGCCCCAGGTCACCTCCTGCAGGCTAAGCACGTCTCAGCTGCTCACTGCATCAGCAGGCAGGTCCAAGAGCCTGCCTCTGGCTGTCTGAGAGCCAGCTGGGTCAGGGAGCAAGTCAGGATCATAGATGCTTTCAAAACCACTCTCTGAGTGTTATGGATGTAGCCGTGGGCTACTGTGACTGCTCAAGGGTGTCAGTAGACTGCTGAATCCAGACCCAAGACCCATCCAAGCCTGAGAAGTTATTCTTGTTTTTCATACTTGAAATGAGAAAAAAACTACCCTATATAGTTACTGTTTAAGCTACAGGCATCCTCAGCATCTAAGGAAGTCTATCAAATATATAAGCGTGCTCATCTCAGGAATGGCAATGCCTTAGAACAAAATATGTAGCAAAATTAATCCTTGCTACAGCGATCCTTGTGTGCTGCTGACTAGTCCAGCTTATGGTTTATTAGCCAGGGAGGGCAGAAGGAAAGCTGGCAGGTGGCAGGCTGTTGGGCACCATCACAGCAACTTGTTGCTTGAGCCCTGCTTCAGAAAGACTGGCTGGTCCTTGTACTGCAGGCCCCCCCATTTGGGTGCTTCGTCTGCGGTGGGGTTAGGTCTGCTGCCTCATGAGGACAGCTGTGCTGAGCAGCGGCAGCACATTAAGTTTTGTGAACTGACGTGCAGCACTTCAAGAAAAGCTTGCCTTTCAACAGATGCCTCATTTTAGAGCTGCTGCTACTGTTTTATTGGCACACTAACCCAAGAAAATGAATTGTGTGATGGCCAGAGAGAGGAGGATTTTTCCCAATTTAAACCATTTTAAAGCATATTTAGTTCTGCCATCTGTCGTAAACAGTAAAGCATCCTGCCTGAGTGTATTATAAAGTGGCATTTTTATGGTGACAGAGAGTATAATGGGCTTTAATGTAGTTGAAGGATACTGTATACAGCTTTAGTGGTAAAATAACGTAGTTCTAAATGTGATGCAGAGGAAGGGTTTGGAAACCCCAGGTTCAGCTGCTGAATGAGTGAGATGCTTTGCAGAACAACTCTGTGCAGATCTTTGAGGGAGGGATTCAAAATATAATTTCAGAAGGAGGCTTTCTGGCCCCTATTAGAGAATGTTTGCTGACACTTCGGCTCTAGCAAGGTCAGAAGTTAGTCTAGCGGTCCTAAAAACAGGCAGCTGTGGAGGGAAAGAGTTCCTTCTGTGTCACAAAGTACCCGACTGCATCTGCATTTTCTGTACATGCTGCTCTTTGCAATCCCTGAGTTTTTAGTTTTTTCCTATTACCATTTCCGACATACACATATGAGGACTAAAAGGCTTAACTTTAAGTTTTGATTTAAATCTCAGAATCTGGAAGTTGCTGCTTGTGTTATTGAGGATGTTTACACCATTTGTATGTAAACAGGAAATTAATTATGTCTGTTGCGTCTAGCTCCTGACACTGAAAATGCTGTATAGGTAGATGCTGTACAGCTGCAAGTGCCAGTAGACTGTTTTAGTTCAATGGCTTTCAGCTTTCAAGTAAGATCTTTTGTTGTTTCAGATGCGCATTCCTACTTTATGTGCTGCACAAATACTTCCTCCTCTTGAATTTTTGACACCGAATAAACATTATTGAAGCCTGGCAGGGTTCAGTCCTGCCACTGCATTGCGTTTGTGAAGTCTGACATCACCAGCTCTAGCAAGGGACAATCTTTGAAAAGAAATGTTTTATTACTGGATCCTCAGCTGAAACCCCAATGAGTTCTACCGGTACAAAGAGGTGGAGTATTACGAAATACTGTGAGCTTGTGGATGAAAACTTATATAAAATTATTGTGAAGGTTTGGGCTTTTGTTTGAAATCAGCAGTGAATATTTTTCCCCTCTTTCTTCCCTTCCTTTGTAACTACAATCACCTTAGTGAAAACAGCTTCCTTTGCAGGCAATAGCGATCCCATTTCCTAGCGTTTTCTCTGCAGTCACACAGCTGAAGCTGTGCGGGGTGCGTTTTACCACAAGGATCGTTCTTGTGAAAGAAGAGATGCCTCTTCCCCTCCCACCTCATCGAAACTGCTGTGCGTGGGTGCTATATAGCTTATCTGATGTTCCTGGAAAGCATTGTCGGGAGCGCCTAGATCCACTGCACTGTCTTACATGTGGGTGTCCTCATACAAAGAGTAGATACGGTCAGTGTTATTTGTAGCCATGGCATGCTGGGTTTCAGAGTACTTAGTCCTGTCAGTGGGGAACAGAAGTGAATTCTGGCTTGTAGCCTTCAGTCCTTGCCAGCACCAGAGTGACCACTCAGCATTACAGATGAACGGGATGTGTCTACTTCAGGACCAGTAAAGCACCTCTGTTCCCAGGAGACCTGCCAAATTGTACCGAGTCATCAGGATTCCCACACACAGTTCTGGGCAGGTGTGCCGAGGAAAGATGAATGGAATTCGGGATAGATGTGGTGGAGGACTGTTAGGATGATCGTGGGAATGCAGAGCCTTTTGTCTGTGAAAGGACTAGAACTTTCATGGAAAATGTCATCCTTCTGACTTTTGTGGGGGAGGAATGCATCCTGATTAATTAGGGGCACAGAATTTCTGGCACAACAGATAAGTGGTTTTCTACACAGCTCTAGATAAAAGAATGAGTAGCTTGATAAAATCAATTAAGATCGAGGCCAGCTGAAGTGACTGTAATGGGAGGGCAACTTATACCGCCCAACCAAAGAATTGGAGTACATGCTTGAACCTGGTTATAGGAACAGGTCGTGGCATCTGCGGGTCCTTACTGCTTGTCATATCTTGAAGTGAATGAAAGTTCTTATTTGAATTCACATCATGAAGAATTTTGTAGCAGGTTTTTCTTGCTTTAAATGAATTGTGGGGCATGTAAAGCAAATGTGTGTAATGTAAGATTATTTTAAAAATAGTAGATTGTTTGACCATTGTATGCTTTGACCAAGTATGATTTTTGGTAGTAAATTCTGCTGCAAGGGGAAACAAGGGAGACTGTCCCAAAAGGTTTTTCTGGGCTATCTTATCCTAAAGATTTGCATAGGGTTTCCTGTCAATAGCTTTTATTTGCTGGTGTTTCTGCTGACAAATGCCTTTGGAAAACTGGTCTTCAATTAATCTCTGTTCAAATTTGCATTCCCTTAATGCAAAACAGATGCACCGATATCACCAGTGACAATGAGTTAAGCTCAGTTCAGAGTTTTCTCAAGGATATTAAAATGTTATGGAAGACAAATGCCTGGACAGAAAAAATCCCACAACAGTCCTAAAGCAATCACGAAAAAACCCGATGCAGATATTTGGACTTCACATTTTAATGAGACTCTTTGGAAACCTTAAATCCATTTGCTTTTCCTCTTCTAGGCTTACAGAAGGGAGAAGACAATGACTGTACAGAGAAAATTTGGCATTAATGTTGGTGAAGAAAAGTGTTATGTTAAGTATTAAATTCCTTTGCAGATACCCTCTGCATATAGTGAATAAGTAGAAATAGGTTTAAGAAACACTGTAAAATTGAACTTTATAAGATTACTTTTTTATGGAATATGCAGTAGCTGCCACATAGAATAAATGTATGTTTTTCATTATATTTTTATTATGCATTTAAAGCACATTAAGGAGCAAACAACCATCAAAGAAAAAGAAACTTATTAGATTTAGCAAGTAATCATATCAGTTTTATGTATGGTTATATTTCTTGAAAACAGGGAAAGATGCATGTCAGATGTCCTTCCAGGCTATTTAGTAAGCCATTTTTCTTTGGGAGAACAATATTAATGGCTGGTTTGCTATGTTCATGCTGTATTGCATGAGCATTTTGTCTTTTTTATTATAGTTTCTTATAAGTGTGCCATTACAGCTTGAACAATCCAGTAGAGCATCTGGAAAAATATATTGCTTTGATTTTTGTCTCTAAATGGGTATTAGTTTGTGTGTGAGCTTCTAAATTGTTTAAACATTTAGGCAAACATTTGAGGTTTTGTGGATGGTGTTGAAGAGTCATTCACATTGTCCTCCAGAAATGAAACTTGTGCAGTTATGTGAGGAATTCAGTGATTGTTTAACATTCTTTCAGAATATTTAGTGATCTAAGATTGTTTCTGTCTTTCAGTTTCTCTTTTGTGGATAATGTTGTTATTTGTCATCTATTCTTCATCAGTATTACATGTGTCTCAGATTTTGGTCTCTCCCAGGCAAACCTCTGTTGATCTCTTTCCTCCCTGTCCCCTGGCCCCGACTGGGTCTGCCTCCCTCCCAAGATCAATCAGCTCCTTAGCTTCAGGACATCCGCCTGCCTTGGCTGGAGTTACTGGTGCTTTGGAAACCGCCTGTGGAAGTTGTCCAGGCTATGTGAATTATGCTGTTGGAGGACTGGTCCTTGGCTATCGCTTCTGAATTATTTTATCCCTTGAAATCAGGGGGGTTATATTTCTGTTCAGGAGACTCTTAGAGGCATCTGTGCTGTATGCCATGTGTTCAGAAGTCCAGCACATCAGGCTGCCCACGTTTCAGGAAATGTATTTGTTGTGGTTTAACCCCAGTCAGCAACTAAGCACCATGCAGCCGCTCGCTCATCCCCCCTCCCAGGGGGATGGGGGAGAGAATCTGAAAAACACAAGTAAGAAAACTCATGGGCTGAGATAAAAACAGTTTAATAATTGAAATAAAGTAGTAATAATAATAAATTATAATGAAAAGGAAACTAACGAGAAAGAGGAACAAAACCCAGGGAAAAACCCAAAAAAACCCAAGTGCTGCAGCTGCTCACCACCTGCTGACCCATGCCCAGCCTGCCCCTGAGCAGCGATCGCTGTCCCCAGCCAACTCCCCCAGTTTCTATACTGAGCATGATGCCATATGGTATGGAATAGCCCTTGGGCCAGTTTGGATCAACTATCTTGGCTGTGCCCTCTCCCAGCTTCTTGTGCATCCGGCAGAGCATGGGAAGCTGAAAAGTCCTTGACCAGTGTAAACATTACTCAGCAACAACTAAAATATCAGTGTGTTATCAATATTATTCTCATACTAAATCCAAAACACAGCACTGTATTAGCTACTAGGAAGAAAATTAACTCTATCCCAGACGAAACCAGGACAGTATTGGCGAGGGATATTTTATTAGTGCTTGTATATATCCGAGTTTCTCTCATCAGTGTATCTTTTAAAAGGATGACATTTGCAATTGCTTGTCCAAGATGTTTGAAAATGTCACAAGCAAATTGCCCTGCAGGGATCTTGATCTGAGTCCTGCAGCTCTCAAGTAGGGCTGCCAGACGCGTAGGTTTTCCTGTAAAGCCTGTGGTCCCCCCACCTCCCCCAGCCCCCTAGTTCAGACTTCCTGACCAGACGGGCAGAGGTGACTTTGGTCATTTTTTGGATAGATAGGTGGCCTGCCAAGAAGTATGCCTGAGTATGGGCTTACTTAATTACTGCTTCTCTGTATGGGCTGTATGGGCTGGTTACAAGACAGACATTGTATTTTGTGACTTTGTAGCAGCGCCAGAAAGAATTTAGCATTGTCTGGTAAATTGGATAAAATACCCCTTTGTTGGCCTAACTCATACCATCGTAGTAAAGTTAATGTGGGTATTGAATGGGCACTTTAATGGAAGATGCTGAAGTGCTGAAAGCCAAAAGGGCAATAGTTGTTTTCATGCTGAATCACTACAGTAAATTTAGCAATGAGACTTGACATTCTCTGCCTAATAAGAGCAATTTTTATGCTCAAATTGTGACTTTATATAAAGGAAAAATAATGTTAAGCAATAGCGTATAGCTTTATCAGCTTCACAGTTTCTACAAATGTCAAAGTACTTATTCATTTAGTTGACAAATGTCACTTCAGAAGCAAATTATTTCTCTTAGTGGCAACCGGATTTATATTTGTGTAACACAATGCATTTTTTGAAAAAGTGGATTTCTTTTAAAGAATTGTTAATTAATTTAAGATTCATTGCACTGAAAGTAATTTGGGATTCCATGTTTTCATACCACCTATTATTAGAGCAACACCCTTGAATTTCTTCTTCACAGAAAGCAACTTTTCCATCATGTATTAAACATTATAGGATTATTAATTTCTACATTATTATAGGAAAATTAATTAAGGGCATTCTGCAGTAGTGATCTGGGGAGTCCTAGGCAAGGTGGAGCTCTGTTGCTCTAGGCAGTGAGCATAGCTGAAAAGAGGCTGCAGGAATTGCACTTTAAACCGTAACGAGAAGGAGTTTCACCTTTACACAGAAGGTGGAGGATGAGGTACAGTGATTCACTGCTGTTAGTTTTACTTAGAGCTCTGTGTTGGGTGCCTCCATGAAGGCCAAATCAAGTTTTTATTAGTTTGATGCAAAAAGCCCTGTGCATCTGTCAATTAAATGATCTCGGAGCTAAACTACACAGTTGGACAGCTTTTTATGACCCACTGTATGCTTTGTGTAGCATTTAATGTGGTATGAGCTAAAATTGGTTCATGTCAAAGCATCTTTAGCACATAAGCAATAAGTTTGTAAACATTTTCAAAACATGAAGGATAGCCCCAAAAGCTGTAAGGAAAACAGTAAAAATTTTATAATGAATACATCACTTCTTCCTAAAGCACCATTAAGGGTTTTTGGGTTTTGTGTTTGCCTGTATTTTGGCCACCATGCTGCTAGAAAAGCATTGCTCCTTTTTCGCTCCTTCCTTCCACATGACCTTTGTGCTTTTTTGAAACATTTAATCAAAATCTGTGTCTAGTTGCATTAAGCTGTTTCTAAAAGTGTGCAGAAGAATGACTAGTGCTTTTGCAGCAGGATGTCTTTTACTGGGCTCAGTCAGCTGTGGGACTGCATGTCTTGAGTGTTTAAACAAAGATAAAGATATCACATTTCTTCTGATCTTCAAGAACATACACTATAAGAGCAAGAAATGCCAGAGAAGGATTTAGGAAAATTATGGAAACAGATACACCATTGTTTATAATACTGAATTGTTAACTTGTTTTACAGTTACATTGTTGTGAAACTTAAAGGGATTCCCTGTTTGTTTGAATGAAATGACCAAGAAAGAACAGTAATCACAGGGGAGGAAATTAATTTGCTAATTCAGAGATAAAAGTCTGCTTTGCTTGAGTGATAGGAAACACCAGAGTAAATGCAGTACTGTACAGCTGGCTTGTAAAAACAATCATCCAAATGCTGCTTCTCCAGCAGAGTAAGTGATGCTCACTCACTAGAGTTGCATCTGCTTTCAGAGTAAGTTGTTTATTTTGCTGAAGATTCAGCTGAATTCTTCTCTGAGACAGGTTAGCCTAGTTTGAAGCAGTGTTATTTCATAGAATTTTGGACTGACGAACAATTGGAAAAGTGTTTTTCTAGATTCTCTGAGTGGTCCACTTAGAACAGCAAAGGCTTGTGTTTCATTTCCAATTTGATATGATCCTCTGATGGGTGCTGTTTATTTGAGCATAATTTCACTTTAAATAGCAGCCACTCTTTGGGGGGTCTTGGCCATCATATAAAGGGAGAAAATGTGATCAGTGTTGATACAAATAGTAGCTAGTGTTTGTTTTCTGTCCCAGAAGGATGGGATAGTACAGGTATGTGCCTTTATAGAAATGCTAAAAGATTTATGGAACAATGGCTTTAAAATTTAGTCTGTGCAGGCTGTTTCATGAAAAAACTCCCTCACACTGTTGAATGGATTCTGTTTCCTTGCCACGGCTCAGGGTTGATCTTTTGCTGTACGTTCAACAGGGCTAATGCTAGAGATGTGTGACAGAATGACTCCTGCTCACACGTGCTACGCGTTGAGTAACCGCCTGCTTGCAGCTGCGCCTCCAAAACGGACTGCAGTTGTCGTCAGTGGGCTTGGAGTAGTACTTAGTCAATATCTAAATATTGTTTCTTTTATAGTTTTGTTTGGGATTCCTATCATTATTTTCCCATAGTAAGCTTCGGTATTTTTATATATAATATTCTCGAATAATTTAAATTAATTTTTAGACAATTATTATGCTCTTCATGTAGTTAGGGTACATGTGTAATCATGTCATTAGGACAGTTAATTGCACTCTTTAATGAGGTTATATCAATTTCCTTATTAAGTATAATGAATAAAATGGGATACACATGTGCACAGGCAATTTTGAAGGGCCAATTTCTCAGATAATGGCTTTCACACCATTAAGAAAAATGACGGAAATGCATTTGAACTGTATTGCAAGGTGCTTCCAAACTGGCTTTGATCAAAAATATAAACTGAGTTTTGAAAGAGAAAAGTAAAAGAAAGTCTTCTATTTCAAAATTTTGCATTTTACCATCTATTTTAAACCTTTACCCCTAAGAGAAGGCGGAATAGATTAATTACATAAACAAGATAATGACAATTCCTGCAGTGAAGCTCCTTCCACCAGTCTGAGTTCTGTTCCTCATACAGGGTGATGCTGTTATGTCGGGCACTGCTGTTGCAGAGGGTAATTGGCTTTTTTGGTTGCTCATCCAGAGTAACGATAACTTTCACAGCAGTGGAAGCCCCTTCTGAACTGGATGAGTGCAAGATTCAGTTGATTGAAGATGTGGCTGCCAGAAAGTTCAGCCTAGTGTCTGACTTTGATTCTGCTGATGTTGGTGTGTGCTGTTGCCTGGAACTGGGGCAAAACGTGAGGCTGGCTTTGGATGAGTGGGTAATGGGTCTTTTTCCTAGGCTAATAGCGGAGCCTGTTTAGTGAGTTTAAAGACTCCTGGCAAGTGTGAACAAGCAGAAGAAACACTGGAGTAATGACCGAAAAGAACTGTAAGCTAAGACATGGTCCAGAAGCCAAGGGAAGATGAGATATTGATGAGGGAGGAGTGATCAGTAGTGTCGAAAGCAACGGGAAGGTTAGGGAGAGAGTGGAGGAGTCTGGTGCAGAAACTTCAAGAAAAGGAATGTTTCCTTATTATTCCCTGAAGATTATTAGCTGTAACGTTTCCAAAAGGTTAAGTTGAATTCATAGGAACAAAGACTAAGGGTGTTTGTGGTAGGCTTGAAAAAGTGAACTGCTCTGATGAAGAATTCAAGTACCATTTTTCTTGGTTTGGTGTTTTTATACAGATGATGCATTGTGTAACACTTGCTAATGCTGAAATACTTTATAATTCTGTCATACCTGGTGAGATAACTTCTTTTTTTGGAGGGATGTTAACATTTCATTGTTTTCCAAAATCCTCCCCAGAATGAATTTGTGCTGAATTATAGCAGTTTACAGATGCACATAAAGTAGCCTGGCATGACGCCCACTTGGAAGGCAGCGGGGCCGCATTGATCACAGCAAGGAGAGTGCCTCTGAGCAAGGCAAGCCGCAGAAGTTATTACTGCCTGTACTTTGTTTTGTTTCTGATCCTTGTAATCTAGTTTGCTGTTTCTTCAGAGCTGTTGCTAATCGAGGGAAGGTGGGCTATTTTGGGGCATGTTGGGCCTCAGTCCCTTTGGGGTAGTAGCTCCTTCCCCACCATGTGGGATGGGATACTTGCACCTCATTCCAAGAGGGTGGCGTGGCCTCCCTTCCACTGTGTCCCCATCCAGCTCTGCAGGATCTAGTGAATAAAGCTACAAGCCTGTTTCTCAGCTGGTGGGGTGGCTTGGTCCTCTTCAGGCTGCGAGGGGGAAATAGCCCCTTGTATTCCTTGTGTCTGGGAAGTGGCTGTCGGATCCCACCTCTTGAGCAGTGGCTCCCGTTTAGAGCGGGGTGCTCTGCTGTTGAATCCAATGTGCAAATTCACCTGGGGTGAAATTCTGCCATGCACCTTTCTAAAGCCTTTGACGTGAGCAGTGTGCCACACTGGTGCTCCAGTAAAGTGCAGGGAAGGGGTTTTGTGTTGAGCTCGGTGGGGTATGAATTGCTTTTTCTTGGCAATTGAGAACAGCTCTGGCCTATATGGGATGGAAAATATTGGTTGAACTCATTCTCATTTGAATGTTGTTTTCTAACTCACTTTTTCTAAAGCTGAGCCAAAGCTTGCTTTTTTGTTTATTCCTTCTGTCACATGAAATTGGTGGTGTTATTTTAGTGCCTAGCAGCCTCTAATAGTGGGACCTTGGTGTGCCTGGCTGCACGCAGACAGAGTAGGAGTAGTCCTTTGGTCCAGAGCAAGCCTACAATTTAATGGCAGAGATGGATGTGGGGTAGTGGGAGGAATATAGCACGTAAGCAAGATGAATAATGTGGAGTCAAAATTATCTCACTGTCTTCAAGTACTTAAAGAATCACAGAATTAAACGTATGTGCTTAAAAGCTACACGTGTGGGTAAGTGCTGTTCTAAACTGGGCTAAATAATGCACCTGCTTGCTTTCTTGGCTTCACACCTCCAGGCATGGACTCGCTGGGTATATTTTGAGGTTTCTTATTTTATTGGCTTTAGTTTGACAGAATGTATTTGAGAAAGTTAACATTGCGTACATGCTGGGTGGGCTTTCTCCCCTTGAAAAGCTACTTTGAATTAATGTCTCGGAAGTGTTAAGAGGGTTATAAAATATGTTGTATGACTAAGATGATGTAGCTAATCCTGTCACCTATGGTAAGCTTCTGTTCCAGACCTAAAAAGGGTGTTGTGTGCTCTAAACTGGCCTGATCTCTGGATTTTCAGGGTGGAAAAGGTTTGAAATTATTCATCCAAAGTTTGATTCTACAGACATCACCCATCCAGCTGGTTCCTTATGCATGCAGACTACCAAAGGCATTTGGTACTGTTTCTGTGGTCTCTAAAGAGAATAACAAAGCAGAAGGAAAAGGAAGTATTTTGCATTGCTCTGAGAAGCCAAAATATGAATGAATTTTCTTCTGCCTTAGGATCAGTGCACAAACTAGTTAATGGAGACTTCAATGCAATATTAAAGACACAAACAGATTTGACAAAGTTTTCTTTTCCCCATGGAATTTGTAGTAAATAGAGATAAATTATCTCATCTGTTTTCTGTTTATTAACCAAGACTGTATCAAATTAAGTTCCTCTGGTATTGCTGCAAGATGGAGATATAATCACTACAGCTCTATTTAATCATTTCTCTGCCACCATGAGCTAGCAGGCAGTGGGACTTGAAGAATTTACAGGCCCTATGTTTGGCCACGTGTTTGTGCACGTGCAGAGATGCTATTTAAAGACTGTAGCTTTGAAATAACTGCTAGAAAGCTCTCTTATTCTCTCTTGCTTCATTTATTCCTCCTCTTCTTTTGGTATGTCTTTATCTCTCACCTACACCTGTGATGCAATATGATCATTTATGATCAATTGTGTGTTTTCCATACAGAGAACTGTTGTCTGAAACAAAAACAGATTTTTGTCTAAATGAAGCTTTTTAGAGTTGTGCTATCAGTTGGGTTGGAATGCAGCTCTGGAGGCTGTCTGGGTCCATTCCCCCACTCAGAGGTTACACCAGATTGCTTGGGGTCGCATCCAGTTGAGCTTTGAGGTTCTCCAGTGCTGGAGATCACACAGCTCAGGACAACCTGATGTGAAAGCAGCATTTCTTGTTGGCGATGTCGTCTGGAGAATGGAAGAAACCCCTAAGACAGGTTAAAAATACGCTGCAGTCTCGTGTATTAGTTTAAGTTTAGATAGCATCCCCCCTGCTGTTTTTGCTGAGTCTAAAAACTGTGAATAGTTTTGAATAACCTGTTTCAGAAAACAGTTGGTACTTGGAGAGGTCCATGTCCCAAAACTGGTCAGTCCTTTTTGGCTCGTCTATAATCACTGACTGTTATTTCAGAGTTGCACGCAGGATTCAAGTAGTACTTCTGTTGTATTAATGTGGTAGATTCATTTGATTGAGTTAACTTTCTTTGCTTTGTCACTTTTCCCATATTGCCTTTTTGAAGCCTGCATTAGCTTTAAAATACGGCTTTTCATTATTGTAGGCTTTCCATTCATTATCAGCCTTTGCTTGGGAGGGTACCAGGGCAACATGTGTTTGTTATTGCTCAAGAGCAATCTGTTTTGTTACACTTTGATGGTATTTCAACAGCTCTCAGTATGCTTGTCAAAACAGTGTAGCAATTCTTAGGTACTCGGGAATATCCCACGTGTGACAACAGTCCTTTAAACACAGAAGTGCTTTTCTCCCATGAAGAAGGTAGATAGTAAAGACCTTTCTCTTTCACCACCTCATGGTCTTAAATAGAGAACAAAGCATTTCTTAGAGCTGTACTTATGAAAAGGAAAGTGGTGTCTGTGTACTGTTATATGTGGAGTTTTGTGTACTTTAACACAGCCATATGGTGGTGACCCGAGTGATGCTTTCTCATACAGGTACTCTTCAGCATTGCTTGCAGTCTGCTGTTCCACTGACAGTCTTTCAAAGATTTAGCCAGCTTTCTTCCCTCTTTTGTGGGGGTGAGTGTGCAAATCCTGCCCATGATAAACATTTTGTGATGCCTCTGAATATTTAGGCGGTTCCAACTGCAGAGTAGAAACTGACTTCAGTTTTCCTCTCTTTGTTTTAGCTCCCTCTTAAGTGCAAGTAAGTATTCCAGTAGTGGTGTTGGTGGGTGACTTTTCAGTGAGGTTTTTTGGGGTGTTTTTTGTGGGTTTTTGCTTGTTTGTTTGTTTCTTGGTTTTTGTTTTTTTTTTCTTCCCTAATCACTTTGTTCTCTCCGTCTTATAAAACAGCTTTGTAACACTAAATGTAACACACTGGCAGCTTGATGATCCTCATTGTGCTAATTATATTTCCTTTGCTCAAACAGCTTTCTCTACCTTCCACAAGCCTTATGTGTTTAATAACTAAACTAGACAACAGTTTCTGAGTCAAGGAATGTAATTTTTTTTCAGTATGGGACTCTGACAGTGATCATCTTGGGTATTACTGTGATGATAATGATAGTTCATTGCTAAGTGTCTTCTAGAAACGATTGAAACCAAATTCTTCATGGAGAGCTTGCAAGCTTAATTAAAACCTGGTGTTTAGAGGGAGATTCCATTCAAGAAGATGTCATCACTGCAAAGGTGATGACTATATTATACTAATATCTGTTGCTTTCTGTAATTCACTTTGTTAAGGCAATCTGCAGAACTACAGAAATAAGTGAGTTTAGATGAGAGAGAGGCTGTGGTTTGACAGACCAGTGTGGAGAATACATGCTATGTTACATACATATTAATCCCCAGGGTTCCTATTGACTTGAAAGATTCAAGTAGTTTATATTGCAAGTAAACATTGCACAGCCTGGCCCTTTATAGTTTACGACTTATATTAAATATTGCACATGCAGAATTTAAATCAGCTGTTCATTGTTTCTCAAGTTTGTGTGCATACTTATGTGGCAATAAGGATGGTAATTAAGTATTTGTTATGTACCTTGGGAATAGAACGGAACATAAGCATATGTTGTAAGAAGGAGGTTTATATCAGCTAATAACAAAAACATTGTAAGTAGGAGGAGGGTTAAATACTGGAATAGATAGTCACTGAATTTCATAGAATCCCTATCCCTCCCTATCCCTAGGTTTTTGGGGGGTGATGGTGATGTGTTTTTTTCTTTCATTTTAAGAACAGGTTGTGCTGGCATGCCTTAAGTATAGCTGATTCTGCTTTGTGTCAGTGTGATGGACTGGTGAAATATTTTAGACCTATTTTTTATGATGATACAACAATTTTATGCATATAAGCCCAATAGGAAGTCTTTATGGAAAGTGACTTAAAATGTTTCAGTTTTTTAATACCTATCACATGATTAATAAGTATCCAGAGTGCTTCTTTCACAAGCGCTATGTTTAAATAAAATGTTCTTGTGATGTTGACCCATTTTAAATGATTCCATTCAATACCTGTATTGTTACTGATACCAGATTTTTTTTGCATGTGTCTTTTGTCAGCTACTGAAATGTGATTTAGAAATCCAATAATACTAATGTGCTGAAGAAATATGGCTATATTCACTGAACAGGAATAACCCACTAAAAGTATTGCTTTAATTTTAAAGATGACCTTTTCTGTTATTTAGTAGAAAAATCCACGATTCCAAAAGGAAATAGACCTTTTTTGCTGGAGAGGATATACAGCCTACAGGAATAAAAGATTGAGGGACCTTAATACTTTCACTGTGCTAATCCAATAATAATAGGGACATTTTTGATTAAATGACTTATGATTATGTTAGCACCAACACATAGGTAAAAGTTGCCTCTGCAGTAAATACCTGGTATAGTTTTCTCCCAGCAACTTTTATCAGAAATGTTTATTTCATTTGACACATCACCTGAACAGGACCTCCAAACAGTGCGATCTTTCCTATTATATAAATTAGAAGTGGGAGCCTTTGGGGCTAAACCTTATGTTCACATTTCTGTGGCAGATCTGAAGCAACTGGGGACTTCCACAGCTGCTGTTGTCCTTATTTCGGATGATGGCCTGTGTGGTTCTGTACCTCTTATGGACACTAAGGACATACTGTGAAGAGCAGCCCCACCTTGCTGTGATCCATGCAGAATGGAGCTACCTTGAACCAAGAGTGCAATGAAGGCTGACTTGTGAGGTGATTGTGGTATTAAAAACATAGTGGGTTTAGGCTATATAAAAATTATTGGCATCAGCATTGCTGCAGTGGATGCAGTAGGGGACAAAGAGCAGTGCAGGTACTACCCAGGCGAGTGGTGAAGAAGGGAGCTGTGGAGGCTGCAGCCCGTGCTGTGCATTATCTCCACTGCTTTGCACTTCGTTCAGCAGCCTTTAGACATTAAAGCTGGATATTGAGACCATGGATTTTTTCCTGCCAGTACTTCCTTTTGGAACAGGATATCTGGGATTCGATGAACAGTTTTAAACTGTTGTATAAAATTGTAAATGTTTCTGATGAAACTTTATTTATGAGAAAATAAAATAAATCCTTTTCTAATAGGTTTGTAAGAGATGTGCCCCTATTCTCTGTTGTGAAAAAGCTCTGTCAAATTTAGTATAATTTTATAACCATTGGGAAGCTTTTTGAAATCATCCTATAAAATTTAATAAAAAACCTAACATGTCGATGAAATTATGCAAAAGCATGCAAAGTACTCCAAAGCAGAGGTTCACTTTTTCTGTTAAATCAGTATTGAGAATTTCCATGCTATTTATAAAAATATGCTTATATTCTTTTATAAATATCATGTACCACTTTATAAATATTTTATGACAAATATTAACACTTTGCTTCGAAGCAAAGCTTTTGAAGCTTTTCTCAACAGGCACGTAAGAATTGCTTTTTTCAGTCCTCCTACACTGTATAAATTTTCCCTACTAGTTTTGTCATTACGTACAGTGTATTCAGAGTTCCTGCTGAAACAGAGGTACCTTAAAGTTTCTCAGTGAAATCAAGCTAAAGCTGAGGATGTGCTTTACTGTATTGCTGTATCAAGGCCTGAAAGACTATTCTGGAATAATGGAAGATATTATTTGGGAATAGTATGGTCAGACAGCAAACTATGTTCCTAAAAAACAGGAGGTCTTGGTGAGGGCATGCCATAGTTTCTCCATGTAGAGCAGTAAGTACTTTCCTCTTCAACTGATCTATTTTAGTTTAAGATCAATCCTCTGCCCCCAACAGCAAAAATAAATAAATAAAAATATCTTTTAAAGAATTCCAGCCTTAGAGGTGAAGCGGGGAGAGGGCTGTATTAGTGGCACCCGATACTGAGTGCAGGTCTCATGGTCTCTGCCCAGCCCCGGTCTGTGCTGTTGCTCCCTGCCTTGAGATGCAGGGAAAGAAAAGAAAACCAGACTTTTCGGCTCTTGTTTTAAAATTTCTTAAAAGAATAGGAAAAAAGAAAAGCAATTTTATTGAATGTCGTCTTATTCTCAGGAAGGTACGTATCTCCTGGGGAGACTTTTCCTTAGCTGTTCAGTTACAGATATCCCTATTCTATTTCTGATCAGGTGTCTTTAAGGACACTAAATTATGTCTCTATCACTGATTCTGGATATGTTTCATAAACTCTAGCTTGAATCAAGACAGGCCAAACACTGGTACATACCCTTTACTGAAAATTCAATTACCTCTGGTCTCTCAGGCACAGCTGTCAATGTAACTTGAGTCTATCGGTATTTTGAGAACACTGCTTTATGTTCATATTCCTCCAGATACACTGTATTGCTGCGTACCTACTCACAGGTCTGGAGACAGGATCCTATTTGGTTTAGGGTTTTTAAATTATTCATTGCTTATGCAGTAGTGATGCTTTAGAAGAAGGATGTAAATGAAGACTTGAGTGCATGGAAAGACATGAACAAACCCGTAGGGCTTTTTTGTCACTAAGGCTACTAAAAGTTATTAAATGAAGCATTCATTTCCAGACTTCTCTTTTTTTTTTTTTTTTTTTTTTGGGAATAAGAGCACTTTCTCTTTTGTAACTGAATTGTTTTAAATCCCTAACCCCAAAACCCTACAGAAATGAAATCCTGTAAATTGGCCAAAGCCAGAAAATATGCCATTGCCAGCAGGTCATTGAAGTATTCCTCTGGTGCACCTGATAATTTCATAAATAAGCCATTCATCCAGTTTCACTTGGTTATGCTGTAGCTGTGAAATGGGCAGTTTAAATGCAAAAATCAATAGAAAACAAGCACTTAGTTGCCTGGTCTCTGTGGCTGTTTCTTCTTTCTATTTTGGGTAAGGATAGCCTGTGAAAGTATTAATCAGTAGAAACTTGTTCATTCATTATAAACACAAATACACCAATCAAACATTTATTTCCTAATCTTTTATATCACTCACACCATTAGCATTAGGCTCCATTATCATTAACTAGTTAGCAATTAACTGCAAATAGCTTGCATGAAATACCATAGGCTATTTTACTATGACTGCTTCTCTCAATCACTTATTGACTCTTGCCAAGTACCAAGTGGCAATGGACTAGTTAGGTTAGATTTTTTTTTTTTTTTTTTAGGTTATGTGTAAGATTAAGACAAAAAGGCCTGATCCATCTTCTGGTGATATCAGTGCTGATGACTACTTCTGCTTGGCCCATGAATACATACAATAGACAAACTACGGTAAATACAAAGTGACACATGCAGGTATATATGGATGGTGCTAATATGGAGCATCCTGCCTGGAAGGGAGATTTCTTTCTCTGCTGGCTCTGTGCTAAACAAAATCCTTCACAGAGGTGAAGGTTTGGAGCTATTTCTTCCTGTTTGCTGAAGACCACACAGTTGGTGCCGGGTAAAGAACTGAACTCAAATCCCTATCTGATACCAATTCCAGCATCTGATAGAAGTAACAATGCAATTTTCTTTCATGTATTCAGTTGAAGGAAGTCAATTAGATGTGGTAGTTTATACCAGATGGAGATCTCTCCCATAGAATGCCACATCATCCTATACTTTTGTGCCTTTACATACCTCTCAAATATGTATTAGCAAATATTTGTTTGAAAATAAGCCACTATTCAGAATTTGTCTGCTGAAAACTTAAAGGCTTATGCTTTAAGCTTAACTGTCAAGCTTATCTTAGGGGTAAATACTTCCCCTTACATGTATATTATATGGGGAAATGTACATGCACATTCAAACCGCTGCTCCCTTTGGAAGTTGTAGTGCAACTGGGACTGTAAATCTCAAAGGGGCATAATAACCAATTGCTGTATTTGTAACACACTTACTGGGACACATTTTATTACCTACTGTGATGGGGAGGTAAAAGGTATATGGTTTTCAAAAGTGGTTGTATTGGTTGACTTCAGGTACTAAACTGCCAGGCAGTGAAGAGCAATAAAGGCTGGAAAACTTTACATTGCTCTGAAAATCCCTGTTGTATTGAATGACAGTGACACCTTTCCGTAGCAATTTTTTTTTTTTATGATGATGGTGACCATCATGAGGTAGTAGAAGATCACTGATACTTTGAATCCTGGCCTTCACTGTAATCCCAATTGGCTTCTCCAACTCCGTATTTGTATTTATTGCAAAGTTGCATTTTGGCAGATTTAAAGGTACAATGGCAGTGATGTAGACTGGGTTGATTTCACAAAGCTAGACCAGAGGAAGCCATTATGATTATTACAGGTTTCTCCTATGCAGTGTAAGTTATGTGAATTCACCTGGTGAATTCTGTACCTGGCCCAGCAAATTGTGGATGGCCAAATCTTTTAAAAATCACAGTGTTTTACTTCAAATATTAAAATGGCTAGAATCTTCCCCTGGTAATTTCTTTGAGGTTAAAGACAAGAAACCTCTAAAATCTTGCATTGCATTTGAGATTTTATTTTTAGTGAGATTATCAACTACTGGTACAGAAATTAAGATATGACCCATCATGTTCTCCTCCCGTGCATATAGCTTCCATACACATACCTTTATGGTATGTGCCTTAGTTTCATGGATCACAGGATAATTCAGGTTGAAAAGGACCCCAGGATGTCTCCAATCTAATGCCCTGCTCAAATCAGGGTCAGCTATGAGATCAGGCTAGATTGCTCAGGGCATTATCCAGTCTGGTTTTGAAAATCTGCAAGGATGGAGGTAATCCTATTTTTATGTTTATATATACATGTATATGTTAGAGAAGGTATTTGTTTGATTACACTGTGAGTCTGTAGTGCACTTTGTTCCACCGTATATGAATGTGTTTATGATTTGATGTCATTTCTATCCATACATATTAGCAGCAAGTTAAATAGCACATGTTTTGCTCTCTGTCCCTCTCCCCTCACTCCATCAGTATGCTAAATTGTTTGACTGTCTGATCCATCATGAAAAGGGTTGCTGTACAGAATCACCTACATTAAAGTGTTGAGGAATCAATACAGCCGGTGACCTTTAGTGAAGCTGACATTTACTGGGATGGATCAGCTGCATACACAGTACATGACTGCTCACTCGCTTGCTTGATATCTCTCCCCAGAGTTCTGCTACGTGATTTTTCTCCTTTTGATGTCTTGCTCTGCCTAATTTTTATCTAGAGGTTTTTTGCCTTTTTTTTTTTTTTGGCCGTACGATTGAAGGGAGGACAACTGAGTCTGTCTTTGACCTGACAGACCCTTTAAAGGAGACCATGCAGGCAGAATAAAATGAGCTAGGGTTAGACTTCTAAAACTGAGGAAGGTGAAAGAAATCAGATTTCCCGTGTAGGGTTTCTCCTCTGCTGTCATTTCCCCCTGCCTGTGTGTGCCTATTCCTGGTTGTTTTCAATTACTCCATTGTCTGTTCCCCACCACCACCATTCTGTTTTCGCCTGGTGTGAAGTCTGTAAGCAGTAAACGTCCTTCGGTGTCATATATTCCTGTTCTCAGCTGGATGATGGAAATTTTCCTTTTCATCAAGCTCAGCTTATCATCTGATACTTATGTGAAATTTTGACATGGGTTTGACCTGTGGAGGTTGGAGGATAAGCCACCCTGCAGTAAGAGGAAGCATGGTTGTATTTTCTTACAAATCTTAAGACATAACAGAGGAGTGCAGTGCCAGTGAGAAACATGAGTGTGGCTGTTAACTCTGAGGCTGAAGCCAAGGTAAAAGCTCGGACTGCAGTGCTGGTCATCTGAACTGCCTCTGGCTGTGAGGAGGAGATTTGAGAACCCCCAGAATCCAGGAACCACTTCTGGCTCTTACCCTGGGAGCAGCTCCCTCACAGGAGCAAATGCTCCTCTTGGTACCCTATTAAAGTCCTAGCGATGGGTGAGACTTTGGTGCCATATCTCCTAAGCAGTGGTTTGTTTGGGCCATCTTGTGAAAGGAGGCTTAATTATGTTTCCCCCCATAAAATACAGAGACAGGGAAGCAGTCTCCTCTATCTGTGTTCATCCTGGGGCACAAAGGCAATCCGAGGAAAGAGGTTAATAAAAGTGCCAAACAGCGTGGCATGATTGCCAGCTTGTGCCCTGGGGAGACTGGAGGAGAGGCACTAGGTCATGGTAGATGTGCTTCGGCAGATAATAAAAAGTAATTGTCTTGAGTTAAAAAAAGACCTGTCTCGAGGCGAGGCAGCACTATTCAAACAATCATATTAATAAGTTTCTGTGTTACACACTGATTGCCAGTAAAATAATAAGGGTTCATTTGACTGTTCTTGTGTTGTTAGATATTCTGTTTGAGTTTCTATGAGTAGCAGAAGGAATACGCTAAATAGTATCTTAGTGTATATATATGTATCTTAGTGTCATCTTAGTGTATATATACACGCTAAGAAACAGCATGTTCTTAAGAGTTTGGCCTTTTTTGTTGAAAAGTTTGACAACGTAACCTTGCTAATTTGAAAAGAAACGTTTTGTAATTTTTTAGCTAAGCAAACTTACAGTTGACTTAATTGGGAGTTTCTGATGCGCAGCCTCACTAGGCATGAAGTATTGTCTGCTCCTTCTTTCTTGCCTTGCCCTTTTCTTCCTTCCCACAGCCATACCTCCCCCCTGCCGAAAGCAAAAGCAACAGCCACCCTTTCTTTGGTTAGGAGTTTCTTCATCTCACTTGCTGCTGCTCTGTAGGAGGACTTGTACCTGACACGTTCCTTCTGCTCATAATGAGCTTTCACTCAAGTTGCTGATCAATAGCAGAAACCAGCAGGTCTGTGTCTATTGCTTGTTTTCTCTATCTTGAATCTGCCAAGATAGATTAGACTATCGCCAAGGTCACTCAATATGGTGCAAGTGAATGAAAAGATATCTAGTTGACTTTTTTAGGACAGGACTGCAAAAAGGCAAGACTGGAGCTAAACCGAGTGTACAATGACAGATTAAATCTGCATCAAGGTCACAGAGGGTATTTTTAAGTGAACCTTCGACACAGCTGAGTAAGATACAAGTCCCCTGTCAGTGGAGAGGTTATTACACTGCTTGCTAAGGCAAAGTATCTTGGCAGTACACATATGGGAAGGAACAAACAAGAAATTCAGGAATTGCAATGAGAGAGAAACTTGGGTGTAGCTCTCTTGAAATCAGTAGGGTATTTACATGTTTTTCTGGTGGCAGAGACTGAGCTGTGGGGAGTCGCAGGAATAAGAGCAGCCTTGTGCTAATCACTCCACCCTGGAGGCAATGGCATCCTCCTGCTGATGCAGCTGGAGGTAGCAGTGATAATGTGAACAGTGAGTGCTAGCACCAGGGCCAGGTTTAATTGACTGATGTGCTCCAGAAGCCTCCTGTGTACTGGGGTTCTTCTATCATTGAGGTATAACTTCTCCTGTGGTCAACACGAAAAGCAGAAAACTTAAAAAAAAAAAAAAGCATGAGTCACTTAAAGAAAAAGTTTTTGCATTAACAATGACTAAAATTACAGAGAAGGAAGGTTTATAGTAAGAGGTAATATATTTTAATAGGCTGACTGCTGTAATGGGGACAACTGTCTTCCTGGCTTGTGTGTCTGAGTTTTTTGGGTTTTGTTTGTTTTTTTCTCCCAGTTCCAGCAGTTGATCTAATAAAAGATACTGTCTGTATAAATCTAGCCTCAGATCATCATGTCTGCCTCAGAACAGCTAATAAAATTTCAGACATATTTTCCTAATATAGTCGCTTCATTTAATGGATTGTGATGGCCACCCAACACAGAACAGTGCTTGTCCTTAGACTACCGTATCTATGTATGTTAAGAAGTCTTCCAGTAGAAAAATCCGAGCTGTGGCTTTAGCCGGTTTTACAAATAAAACTGAGAGAATTGCTTCCATAGAAACCAAAAAGAAATCTCCACTGGCTGTTCATTCCTAGATTTGGACTTAAGACTTTTCCAGAGTTTGAAGCTATTTGATCTGTAGGAAATGAAAATCACTTTCTCTGCACTGAGATGAAATGTAGCTGTGTACAAGATACAACTCTGCTTTTATACTTACTAGATTACTTGTTTAATTTCAGTCGGGTTATTCCTATGCTTAAATAGCAGCCTGCATTTAATTGCTGTCTTGGCCTGGAACCAAAGTGGTTAGGAAGACAGTGATGAAAGTAACAGGAGTCTTAGAGATTTTGCAAAGCATTTAAAAGATAACAGGACCCTTCTGATTTACTCTACTTCTCCATGTCCATGAGGACACCCTTGCAGGGCTGAGGCCAGAGTATCAGTGACATTAATGGATGAAGGAAGTTGTGTTAATTAGTTGAACTGTAAAAGAGAATCTCGTATAATTATCTGTAAGAGAAACCCCAACAGACAATTATAAACTGCCAAAACTTTCAGTCTACTACAGTTGTTCTCCTGTGACCTAAAGTCTTCAAAGGCCTGCAAGATTTAAAACCTGTTTAAGTAGCCTGACTCTATAGTGACCGAACTGTTAGCTGAAAAAAAGCAAATAGAAAAGACTGCAGTTTGAGTATGTCTGTACTTATCTTACAGCTTTATCTTTGTTTCTAATTGAATTTTAAAGATGCTGATCACGAGTCACTGGATATGGCCAGGCTAAAGCTCCAGTCCAGATGAAAATGGAACAGCAGGACTGAACTTGTCTTAGAGCTGCCTCTTGGCTTTGAAACATGTGGCGTTCTCCTTGCTGAAGCTTATCAAGTCAATGCCTTCAATTTGCCAGTCTTCAGATGTGCTGAGGTTTGGTGCATCAGAGGCTCAACCATCAGAGCCATCCAACAGCAGTCACCAAGCATGTCCTTGAGTTGGAGAATCTATTTTGCTCAGAGAGTTCAAGGCAGGCTGATGATTTTCCAGTACTGTAAGTTCTTACCTGACTGTCTCTTCCCTCTCTCTTTCTGCTTTTGCTTCCAAGCCTCTGAGGAGTTAGACTTTGATTTTCAATCTGAGTTTGGCATGGAGTAAGGTAAGTGCCAAAAGTTGCTGGTGTGCAGGTCCTGCTCGCAGCTGGGGTTCAGAGTGCTTGTCTTTCTCCTCTCTCATCTGAGAGGCTAGATTTGCTGTGAGGTGTAACAGCTTCTCATGGGTCTGCCAGAAGGATCTCCCCTGAAATCAGTTTAATAATGTGAGGAGAATCTTTTCTGTTCTCAAAACGGTGTTTTGATAACAGCCACCCATGGATTTGAAATAGAACTTCAAGCGCTTGTTTTGGCCTTCTGCAGCATGGCATTCTTCCAGTTTGGGGAAATTGCTTTTCTTTTTAGTCTGTTTTTTTCCCCGTTGTTAGGCTGTAAGTCTCCCTACCTGGCTTCTAGTGAGAATTATGGTGATTGGCCTTTGTCTCCTTATCCTGCATGCTGATTTAACTCCTCTGACTTTCTCCACAGACAATGGAGATGGAAGAAAACTAGCAGCTACAAGCGAAGGGGTAAACGAAAGGGAGAACGGGATCGATTCCCACGTTCGGTGGGACTGTGTTTGTACTACTTATAGTGTTCTTGTCTGCAAGCAGTGGATCAGTCTGTCAACATACTGCTGCACTACCGCTCAGCCCTGCATTGTAGGAGTCAAAGGTGAGTCTATGCCATGCAGAGACCTGCATGTTATTTTCTGCCCATAATCAGATTAAGATGCAGCAGCCTTCAGCCTGATTGTAGCAGTGTCTGCCAACTTGGTCCTCTGCTTCACCTTGGAGACCTGCCAGGTCTGTGTACTACAGGGTCAGGGATATGAGGATGTTCAAATACAGTGCAAAAGCTTGTTTCCAGGAGGCAGCATATCCCACCCTGGGTTTTCCAGTGAGTTTTCAGAGCATCTCTGCTGTGTTCTTGGAACACCAGGGAAGAGGATGTGGCAGTTAGCTGTTTCCTTGTTCGTTACCCCTCTGGGAAAAGCCGTGTGCTGGAACACCTCAGGAGGGTCACTGCCAGCTGGGATTGAGTTTGGGCTCTTGTGGATCTTGAACTGCCAGCTGAGAGGAGGTCCCTGACACAGATCTGCCAGAGGACCGGGGCAGTGAGCTCCAGTGGTTTATTACCAAGCTTTTAGTATGTGTTTTACCAGCATGAATTTACTGTCACTGTGACACTCATGTTTTACCAAGTATGCCACTGTCTCCACTTCCAAGCGTAAGTTATTCTCTATCGTTAGACTCAATGTTTGTCTTCTGAAGCTCTTTCTCTTGATCATAGGAATAGCTGTGTTGGATCAAGCCAAAGGTCTGTCTATTAGTCAGCAGTCCTTTTTCTGTTTTATTTTTTATGGACAGTGTCTAGTACCATATACCTAAGGAAGGCTATAGGTATGGAAGAAGTATATACTGATAGCTTCCCTAAGGAGTCTCCAGCATCTGGTGGTCTTTGCCCATGTCGCTGGACACCTCGTCTCCTGTGTGAGAGTGCAGCTGCTTGGCTCAGATGGGTAGGGTGGGGTTGGCTGCTCATGAGGCCAAGGACATGTGTGCGTAACTGAGTGGCATGTGCAATAAAGCAACTATTGCATCCTTAATGCTTTCATTCTTTTGAGTAAATTCTTTCCTACTGTAACTTGTGATTTTTGCAATCTTAAGATTTAATACAGGATTGTCCTGTGGTTAAAGACTTGGCCAGAGGCTGGGAAAACAATATTCACAAAGGCTTTTTGTTTGACTCTGGATATATCCTTTAGGCTTTCTTTGTTGCTTAACCTCTTGTCTATGAATGGGAAATGATTCTACTTGCCTTACAGGGCTGCTATAGGAATATATACTTAGAAGGTAATGAGAAATGCAAATGCTAGAGCAATACTTTGGCCAGGTATACAGAAAAGCACTCTTAAATAGTCAGTAAAGAGGGAAGGTGTTTCCTTATATATACGATGAACTTAATTTGCAAACTAACTTGACATCAGGTAGACAGCCTTGTTGTCCTTTGTTTACTAATTTGTCATGTTGTATTACACAGTATTAAATCATTTTAATGCAATGTAATGGAATGACACTATACAACTTCAGATATGTTAATATAATATGTCAGCATGTTTTAATGCATTTGTTTCACTTCAAGTAACCACAATGAAGTTTGACAATGGTATATCTAGCATAGGGGCTGAGACAGACCAATAACATATACCACACTGTCAGTGATCTTTGATTGAATGAAACTCCCGTAGTTGTGGACATCATCTATAATTGATCATGTTTAAAAAAAAATCTAAATTTATCTTTTAGCATGCTTGAGGTGAAAAATAGGGAAGTCCAACTTGAGTATCATCTTTTTTTCCATTTTCTCACCTATAGCAACAAAATCTTTTGGAGTTTAATTTAATATACTTTTCTATCACTACTATCACTTTGGTGCAGGAAGTAGATTGAGGTGATTTTGGTACTTCATACGGTGATTAGTCTGTTCTCTATTGTCTGTGCTTTGTTTGATGTTCTAAGTGTATTTCCAATGGATATCTCTGTTACAAGGAGAATAAACATTGCATTAAGTAAACCTTTATCAGTATTTAGACAGGTGTCACAACAGTGTTGTAGATTTGTTTGGATAACTACACCCGTAATATTGGGGAATCTGCAGAAAATCTACTCCTGTTATGTTGTGAAAGAAGACTAGGAAATGTGTTAAAACTTGGTGTTCTGCAAAGTTGCTTCAAATGTACAATTCAAGGTACTGCTTGTTTCGTAACCTGTATGAGATTACCAGAGCACATCTGCTGGGTACAGTTTGTGCAAGACGCAGAGGGCTCTATAAATGGGTTAATGGATATTTACTGAAACCAACTATTTTTTGCTGTAACCCAGCCAGCCAAACAAACACTCTTGATGCACAGTTTCTCTTTCCTTTGTCCAGTCTAGAAAACCTCTATATAGGCCTGTTTTCAGAAGGTCAGAAATTAAAAGCTTGATTTAAAAAATACTTTGCTGATTTTTGATCATTAATTTAAACATACAATTTTCATTTTTAAATGATCGCTCACTGTGACTGCTGCTGTAATAGTCAAGGCGAGTACCATGGCTGATTTTTACTTTCAATTGGTTGAAGATGTCATGTCTTTAAAAAGAAAAAAAAAGTTACTCATGACATTTCTGTGATGATGACACACTCTGAAGTGCAGGGAGGGGATGGCTGCGGGTGAACAGTGCTGCTGTTTCAGCTGTCTGGGCTTATTTCTGCTTACTCAGTGTGACTAAATGGCCATCTAAGTAAGAAACTGCTCTGGAGCCACCTCCCAGTCTTTGCAGCAAAGGCTGATGACACAAGCAACTGTGGCTGGTATTAATCTTTTTTTTTTTTCTTTTCCATTTGCACAACCGAGATGTTATTAACTCTGTCAGCTGTCTGGAGATTAATTGAATACTGTAAACATTGAATTTACCTCTGAATCACAAAAGTGAGGTTATTTAGACCTTGAGAAGGAGTTGGGAGCTGTTTGAATACTTTATTAGCTTGGACACAAAAACCTTTTGATCTTTGTAGATGGAAAAAATGGTTTGAGCAAATGGAAAGTGTTTGCCTTTTCTCTTCAGAATGTGTCACCGAGTTGTTGGATTTGGTTTTATTTTAAGGGGAGATAGTAATTCCTACCTCTTTATGACCTTGTGTTATGGATTTTTTTTTTTTTAAATTTATCTTGTATATCTCATATAATTAAATTTCCAGTATCTTTTCCAGAGCAACTTAATACTAATAATTTAAGAGCATGTTGCCTTCTTATTAATGTCAGAAGCCTTTTTTACACAAATAGATCTGCATAGATGAAGGTTTCCAGACGAACTCAAACAATTCTGAATTCCAATTTCTATTTTGCAAAGTACAGCTTCTGAAGACTACTTAAAAGAAATAAAACAATCTATGGAAGCCTGATAGGTGGGAGTTAATGTATTTTTATTCATACTTTACTTAATCCTTTATTTAATGAGGAAAATGCAGCTTGGTTTGCATATTTGGCATGATCACGCTAAGGTAGACTAGAGAGGAAGCTAGCCTAGGGAGAGAGGGGCTATGCGAGGTACAGGCTGACTCATCTGAGAGACAGAAACCTTCGCTGATGAAGGGTGGTGCGGTCGGGAGTTGCATTGCGTCTTGCTCTTCTTAGGAGCAGAGACTCTTAAGTGGAGTGAGGAAAAACGGGACGGGCTCAGATGAGAACAAAACCGTTCCTGAGTTTCAAGATCAAGTTATTTAGTTTTCCTATTTGTTTCTGTCCCTGATTTTCTGGGTCAATTCTGTTTATCATGGTTTTCTTGTCTTTCATCAAGTGTTTTTCAGGCTTTTGTGGTACATTGCTGTCTTTTGGGGGCAGGGACTGTCTTAATATAGCTTGTATCTTTTTAGCCTCTGATCCCAATTGTGACACCTTTATCACTGTACAAGAATTTAATAATCATATGAGTAAACATTAATTATGCTAATTAAGCGTAAAGGTTACTAAAAGGGAAAGTAACATCAAGCTCCAGAAAAGCTTTTTGTCAGCTGAAAATGGTTGACAAAGCATTGGAGTTTGAGAAAGCCTGCTCTCCTGAGTTGTGCAGCCAACACTCCTTATGTCCAGTTAATAAATGAGGGGAAAATAGGTTTTGTCTCATTTCTAATCCAAACGTTGGAGGTTTAAAAATACAAATGTGAGTCTAATGTTATGTAAACTGTTACATTCTGATGGAAGAGGGAAGACTCTTGTCTCGAGGATGAAAATAAAGTATTAGACATGCAAACCATATACCTTTAAAATGTTTCTAGTTTTATCATTATTCATATAATATTTAGTGTTTCTCCTTGTAACCAGATAGTATGAAAAGCTTTAAATATGTCCTAAAGACACTTTAGAAACTCACAAAGCAATTAAAATGCAATTCAAATGCCCTGATCCTTACAGAGAATGACTGATGATTTTTCAGAGTTCAGGGCTGCCAATATTACTATCCATCTGTTGATTTTTTTTGCCCCTAGTTTTCTATTTTTCTGTGATAACCAAAGACAAAGCTCTGAAAAGCTTTGTCCGTTGTCACAACAGAGTAGGGATAATTATATCCACATACCAGAGATTAAATACCCTTTCACATTATGCTTAGTACACAGTTTTGCTAAAGAGAGTAGGGTAAGGTGAGGATAACAGCCTAAAGTTTGAAGAGACTAGAAGTAAATCTCTACTAAGTAGTCTCAAAATTCATGATATGGCAGAGCTTGGTGCTGTTTCTCAGAGGGAAGCAGTGCTTCACCGAGTGACACGCCTTGGCACGCTTCACAGATCGAGGAGGAGCGCTAAATACATGTGCACAGCTGATACTTGTTCCCTTCTTTAATGTGATTAGCTGCTTCTGTCTTCTCTCATGTATTACAAAGGCTGTGGCCTTGGCCTGGTGGGATTTCATATCGGAAATGCAGAAGGAAAGCAAACAGAGATGCTTCCTCTGATCTAAAGAGTTCCATGTTTTCTCTGCAGTGAGGCACCTTCTCCTTCCTCACCGCTGTGTGTGTGCAATGGCAGATGTCTTCTCCTCGGAAATCTCACTTTACTTTGGCTTTCTGACTCTGTTGAATTTCCAAGGTGTTTGGTGTCTTCTTTCAAGCTGTTCCTTTTACTGGTGAATGTCTTATTTATTCTTTCTCGAGACCTTCCGTTAACCTTTTCTTCATCAGCAGTGAAACAGCTGGTGTTTTGAGATCAGTGCCTCTCATGGTAACCACTCTTTGTACAGATCTGTCTCTGTCCGTTTACCCATATACCGTTTTACCCATCAACCCCAAAGGTACGGAACTCTGTAAACCTGCTGGGGAAGCCACTAACTTTTGTTTTCTATTTGTATGGAGCTTGCTTACCTCCATCACGAGAACTTACGGGTACAGTAGTAACAATAGTAATTTAGAATAATTTATGAAAAAATAGATTTCGTCAAACATCATTTTCAAGAGTTACTATTAGTTGATTTAAGTAAAAGTGTTGACATAATTGAAATTTGGGGAAAAATAAAGCACAAAATTACTTTTTATTTTTTAACATAGCAATAGAAGAGTAGTTACAGTGAGGGAAGAGATGAGCATGAGCTCATGAGCTCTCAGTGTGATGTTGTGGCTAAAACTGCCTATAAATTTGAAACAAGTATATATAGAGTAGAGGCATGATACACATTGTCCTGGTTTCAGCTGAGATTGAGTTAATTTTCTTTAGAGTGGCTGGTATGGGGCTATGTTTTGGATTTGTGCTGAAAACAGTGTTGATAATACAGAGATGTTTTAGTTGTTGCTGCACTAGCCAAGGACTTTTCAGCTTCCCATGCTCTGCCAGGTGCAGAAGAAGCTGGGAGGGGACACAGCCAGGAGAGTTGATCCAAACTGACCAAAGGGCTATTCCATACCACATGACGTCATGCTCAGTATATAAAGCTGGGGAAGAAGAAGGAAGGGGGGACATTTGGAGTGATGGCGTTTGTCTTCCCAAGTAACCATTACGCGTGATGGAGCCCTGCTTTCCTGGAGATGGCTGAACACCTGCCTGCCCATGGGAAGGAGTGAAGGAATTCCTTGCTTTGCTTTGCTTGCGTGCGCGGCTTTTGCTTTCCCTATTAAACTGTCTTTATCTCAACCCTCGAGTTTTCTCCCTTTTGCTCTTCTGATTCTCTCCCCCATCCCACCAGGGGGGAGTGAGCGAGCGGCTGCGTGGTGCTTAGTTGCTGGCTGGGGCTAAACCACGACACACATGAAAACCGTATATTCGATCCTGGTGAGTTTGGAACAGGAATGATATATCTGTTTCTCTTTCCTTGAGAAACAGTGATTAAAAAGTGTATTTAGAGAACAATTACACAAATGATTTAAAAAATGGAAAATGTGGTATACTGAGAGACTCAAGAAGTCTAATCCATACAGTTTGTCACAGAAGGTATGGGACAACTTGATAACGGTGTGTGCTTATCTCTAAGTGACAACAGGATTTCTCCAGTCAGTCAGAAACGGTTCATCAGTCCCCTGTGAAACTCCAGTCAACAGAACCTGAACTTAGTTGACTTCTGATTCAGAATCTCTTGCAATTGAAATGTTAGCAATGGTCAATAACCACAGTGGCAGTTTATGAGGACTTTTTTCCTAGCTTTATCATTGGCAACTCTAAAATCACATTTAGTTGGAATTTTTGTCTTTCCTCTCTTCCTTCCTTGTTGCCCCCTCTCTAAAATGCTTGACCTAATTCAATCAGGATTACTGCATTTACAGCAGGAACTGAATTTGTGGGGCCTGCATTATGCATAACACCCAACCAAGTTCTTACTGATTAGAACTAGGTGGGATAAATTGTTCCTATGGACATTTCAGACAAGATACTTTTTCTTAATGCCTTACCCCCCACCCCCACTGACCCAGGATCAGTAACTGTTGTGGATCAAAAATGTTGTTGAAAATTGCTGAAAGCTATCTTTTTAAAAACAGTTATTTTCTGAGAAATATTGGGGTATTTAATTTCTTTGCCAAAACACACAGAAATGGAAAAAACCTTTGAAATAAGAAAAATGATTCAAGGAAAGCAGACATTTTCTTCAAAAAGAAAAACAAGAGAAATGGATTGTGTCATTTGAAGGACAACTTTCCTGTGACCTGCTTTATTTATATCTTTAAAAGAACCTGTTGAGCATCTCCATAGCAAGTGCTGGGTTGGGCACCAGCTCTGTTACTTAAACCCTACATCCAGTTTGGATAAATTCCACCTTTATGGTAGCTGCAGCTCTGTTGGTCATCTGGAAAAGAGCCAATGTTGTTAAAGCAATTTACAGTCCATAATTTGAGAACCACTGCATTAATTATGCACTGTTTCCCAACCTGCAGTCAAGAATAGCCAGTTCTGAACTTTGACATGAAACTTCAAAAAAAGTAAAATAATCCCAGTGAATAAGCTTTGATTTCAACAGGGGGAGCTGCATAGCTTTGGCAGAGCCTGCGGCCGGGAAGAAAAAGGCTCTTGTGATACAGCCTCTGCTCCTGCTGCAGATACGGGGCTTCCTCTATGCCAGTGCAGTGCTGTTCCACACCAGGGAGGTGCTGGGTGAGCATACAGCGGGTGGATCTGTCCCCCGTGGAAGGGCAGCTGTAATCCACCTGCCCCTGCAAGGAGTCCTGGCCATCCCGGGTCTTCACCCCGGGTCTCTCCAGCCCTTCAGGAGGAACTGTCTGAGCTGCTGCTCGTCTTGAGTGTTGGAGCTGCAGTTCCCACCAGCTCCTTCCCAGGCGGCAGGACAGAGACAGAGACCTCGCTCCCTCCGGTGTCACTGTGCGGCCACCTAAGGGCAGCTTCCGCGTGTAGCTCTTGTTTACAATGGCATGGCGATGTAAGGCACAGGGTGCCTTTTCCCATAAATGTACCGCCCGCAAAAAAGTATTATATGTATAGTGTGAAGGTTTTTAATGCTGTTGCATGCTACTCCCAAACAATAACTCCTGGGCCTTGGACCCTCAAGTTTTAAAGTCAAATCAAGTGGCCCAGAGTTCTAGGTACTTTCAGAAAAGGTCGGTTTTAATATATTTGCTCCTTCATGTCTCAGGATACCCACTGAGCTCTCCCCTCTGCTCACAGACTGTGCCAGAAGGGTAACGCTATTTTTCCAATGATTCACAAATCTTCAGTAGTGTGTTTCTTTTTTTCCCAGAAAGAAGGTAATCACAAGCCTCATATGGAATTACAGAGACAAATTAATCCTAGGTACAACTTGATTGAAAGGAAACATTTGGGATTAAAGTGGCCCTTAGAAATCACAAAGCATGGAAAGATGTATTTGATCAATCAGTGTCTCTCTTTTTCTTAGCCAGTTATTTAATTACAGTACAGTTGCTGGTGTTTTGTCTAGTTGTGTTTTAAATTACAGGTCTTGCCATGATGTCAGCAAACATTTTCTAGCTCTTAATCTCACTAGTCCCTTCTTTTCCTCCATATTATCTGTTAATTTCTTTATATCCTTCTACAGATTTTTCCTCTATTGAGTTCTTGGGCATCACTGTAGTTCTCTCTCTTTCAGATCTATAATTTGTGTTGCTGGTGTCTGAAATTACTGCAATCTTTTTTGTCATATGTAGCAAAGAGCTTTTCCACTATTTTAGATGTGGACTGGAAATACATTGTAGAGACTTGAGAACTCTTCTGTTCAAAGACCAGATTTCTCTATTATACCTTTAAATTTCCTTTGCCTTTTCACTTCCATGTAATTTCTAAATTAATGCCAGGCTTGTAATCCTCTAACAGACATCTTACATTTCCCCCTGATTTTATCTTAACTGTATTTTGGACCGGTTATTCCATAGTATGCTTGCCTACGTTTTCCAGCTCAGTGAACGTGCTGTGAACCCCCTGCCCCAGGACCTCTGAGCAAGATTGTTGGTGAGTGGTTGGAGCCCAGTGGCATTGGTGTTCTCGGCTTCTGTTTTGTTTCCAGGTCTCTGGCTTAGCCATGGAGCATGCAGATACCTCGGTAAATGAAAGGAAGTTTCCTATCACTTCCCTAACCATTCCCCCTCGTTTCTTAAAATGTAAGACTTCTCACTTCACTTTCAGTTTGACATCTGCAAAGCAGGGATAATTCTTCCTTTCCCTATGTCAGTTTAAATGGTAAGGGGTGTGGAAGAGGGGCGGCTCTGTGCAGAGGGTCATTATTGCTATGTTTAAACTTTCAGATGCTGCTGAGTAGAGCTATGAGGGAATAGGTTGGAACAGAAAACTTAACCCTTCCATGGGGCTTAAGTTTTCTGTTCCAGAGATGCATGCTGTAACATAGTAAGATAGGCAGTTTCTGAACAGTGAAGCTACAAAATTAAATACTGAAAAAGGAAGCAAAAGGGTCACATTGTAGCAGTAAAGAACCTGGAGTTTGTTCTGAATTACCCTGGGCATGTGAAGTGCTGAATAGTTGTAAGATTCTCTATCAAGTGTGATAATTAACTGATTGGAGGTGGTTTTTACAGGGGTGTAGTTTTCTACGCCAGATTCTGGGAAAGGAGTGAAGCAGTCCCCAAGACAGCGCTCATGTGTCAGCAGCAGCATAGGGTTATAACCTTCACCAAGTGCCCAGGCAGTCTTCACTGATGGGATATTGATCTTGGTCTTGTCTGTTGCAATGGATTCTGGAATGAATTGCTATAAAACAAGCATGTGCTTAGTTTTATAGGACAGTTTTCTACCCCTGTGTCCTGGTTTCAGCTGAGATAGAGTTAATTTTCTTCATAGTGGCTGGTATGGGGCTATGTTTTGGATTTGTGCTGAAAACAGTGTTGATAATACAGAGATGTTTTAGTTGTTGCTGCACTGATCAAGGACTTTTCAGCTTCCCATGCTCTGCCAGGTGCAGAAGAAGCTGGGAGGGGACACAGCCAGGAGAGTTGATCCAAACTGACCAAAGGGCTATCCCACACCATATGGCGTCATGCTCAGTATATAAAGCTGGGGAAGAAGAAGGAAGGGGGGGATGCTCGGAGTGATGGCGTTTGTCTTCCCAAGTAACTGTTATGCGTGATGGAGCCCTGCTTTCCTGGGGATGGCTGAACACCTGCCTGCCCATGGGAAGGAGTGAATGAATTCCTTGTTTTGCTTTGCTTGCGTGCACGGCTTTTGCTTTCCCTATTAAACTGTCTTTATCTCAACCCACGAGATTTCTCCCTTTTACTCTTCCGATTCTCTCCCCATCCCAGCAGGGTGGGGAGTGAGCGAGTGGCTGGGTGGTGCTTAGTTGCCGTCTGGGCTTAAACCACGACACCTTGAATTTCTTTTTACATGTAACTTACTTCAGCATGTCTTTGAAAACATGGTATTTTTCTTCTAAAGAGCTTTGCATGTTTATGGAACTATTGAAAGATTTAAATATAACTTGATAGTAGGAGCAATCAGATGGTAATACAAATGGAAGCTGAGGCTAGAGACAAATTGTGAGAGCTGGGACCTGTTGCAGACTTTTAATAGCTAATTATTGAACTATTTATTTAATTAGAACAAAAACAATCGTGTCTGAAGAATAAAGAATTTGCTTTGTTTGTGGCATGCTTTCTGTCTCTTGATAGATTTACTCTCTGGAAGGATTTGGGTGTCTTCAGTTCTCTTGGGAAATGGTAGGAAAATCTTCAGCCTGTAGAAGATACTATAACCCGATTGGCTTTATTAGTGTGATGAAATGTGATGCAAACAGATGATTCAAATTTCCTAGGTTTTGTTAAAGATGACTCTCAGCCTGGGTTTTTTTCTTTTTCCTTTTCAACTTCTGCATGTGGGATTTGAGATCTGTGGCATTAGAGTGAAATAGAGAGAGGTTTTATTCCTTTCTTCCCATTATCATGATCATGCCCACTGGCACATTTTACTGAGGCTGTTACTTTCAGCCTCCTTAAACCGCAAGGAAGCCTTTTCTAGCTGACTGGAGCAGTGGAGGCGTGGAGATCCTCCATCGGAGCAGAGCAGTGCTGCTAAGATGTCCGTCACAGAGATGCTCAGCCTCCTTCTGTGCTTCTCATATCAGAATTTGGTTCTCCCCTGTCTGGCCTTATTTTGAGTTCTTTCTAGACTCTGCCTTGCTGCATAGAAAATGTCATTATTGCTCTGGGAACAAGAAATACACTCTTCCTGAGCAGAGGGTGGAAATCCTGACTGGGATGAGAAAGAGGGAGAAGAATCAATGCTTCTGACACAAAAGCCAGTGTGCACTTGGGTGTGTTTGCAGCCTCCATTCCCTAGCAGTTTGCTTTGATAACTGGCAGTAAAACACTTTTCCTCAGCTAAACTGGTGTAAACAGATACTCTTGCAACAGGAAAGACTGTTTCTCCTTTCTTAAGGGAGGTGTTAGAGGTACTGCATGGTTAGACGTTAATAGGTGGCTCATAATATTTACACTTGTGTGCTCTGGCACGTGTTTAATTACAGAAATCAGAGGCAGAACATATCACCAATAGGTACAGCATGATCTACTGGATTCCCTGCTAGGAACAAAAAAAAAATCTTCTCAATTTCACCTTACATATTCGTTTTCTTTCAGGCATGTCATGTCTTCCTTTTCCTTGTATGCCCATATGTAACAGATGAGATGAGCAAAACAGTGCAGTGCCCGCATATCCCTAAGAACTGAAGAATCTTTCCCTTTATGTATTAATATAAAATAATGTCAAACAAAAACGGTGAGAATATTTTATAAGAATATAAAAGTTTCCAATAATATTAGATACATGCATTTTTATTGGGTTTCATAGCGTTACAATAATAGTCATAATTATCTTCAATGCATTTTCTTGTAGTGAGAAGAAATTGTAACACTGAATCCTCTGATTTTAGACAGATTACGTACAGCAGACTGTGAATTAACAGCAGTTGCAACAGGAAGATTTATGCATTTGTAAATGCTGTGGGAACGTTCCTGAAGTCCGCTCATTTCCTTCTTCTAAAGGATGGGTCTTTTTCTTGCCTACTGGTGCCTGGGGCTGTATTCTGTCGTGAGTGCTGTATCCTCATTGATGAGCTTACATCTTCTTGGAATGGAAAGTGGATAAGTAGTTTGTTTTAGTCAGAGCAAAATGAAGATGATGGGAGGATAAGATTATGTAAAGTTAAACAAACACACATATATATGTGCATGTTAAATTTGGAAGTGTCTTAGTTTCTTGTTTTCATGGCAAATGAAAATTGTGAAGTGAGAAAAAAGAATCACAAAAGCTACATCAATACATTGTGGAATTATATTGTGAAACAGTTTTGGGTTTTTTTTAGTAGAAAGAAACAATTTGAAAATACATATCTTTCAAAATTAGTTGCTTGGGAGAACAGAGAAAAGCACAAAGCTGAAACAATAATAAATTGTAACCTTTAAAAATAGATATGTATTTCCTAACAAACCTGGCATCTTTTTGTTATCACAGACACATTCATTAACTGAAATATTTATTTGTGATTATGGGAAGTTTAAAAATGCAACAGCTGCTTCATTTGTTTTCTCCTTTCCGAAGATGTGATTTATTTAATGTTAACTTCTGATGCCTGTTACTGCTGCAGTTGATAACAGTTCAACGTAAAGATAAGGTAGCAGAGTTCTGCTCACTGGGTAAGGACATGAGCTGCTGGATGCTGGAATGAACATGGTTTCTGAGGGTAGAAATGAAAGATGTGAGTTGTGCATTGGGAGCACGGCTTGTGTGTATTGCACAGCCACTTCAGATCCATGCTTTTCAGCAGCAGTCCGCAGACAGCTTTGAGGATATCTGCAGAAAATAGCTAAGAGGAGTACACCTATGGGATCTTGTATCCAACTAGAAAATTTTTAAGAACTGTGAACTTGTGAGATTGGGGGCAGACTTTTTAGTAGGGCCTCTAGCGATAGGACAAGGGGTAATGGTTTTAAACTAAAACAGGGTAGATTCAGACAGATAGAAGGAAGAAATTTTCTACGAAGAGGGTGGTGAAACACTGGCCCAGGTTGCCCAGAGAGGTGGTAGATGCCCCATCCCTGAACATTCAAGATCAGGTTGGACAGGGCTCTGAGCAACCTGATCTAGTTGAAGATGTCCCTGCTCATTGCAGGGGGGTTGGACTAGATGACCTTTAAACGTCCCTTCCAACCCAAACCATTCTATGATTCTATGAGATTAAAACCGTTATTTTATTATTATGATAATTTGGTCATGTGTATTTACCAGAGAAACATGCATTCTGCCAGTTATAATAGTGTGAAAGTATCTTTTTCTCTGAAGTTGGATGCAACTTGTGTGAACACCTGATGTTGGGCAGAGCAGGTGGGAACAGGATAGATTCTGGCATCCTCCTGTGGTTCAGACTAAGGCAACTTTACTAGGGATCAGGGCACGGTGAAAAGCCTCCTAACAAACTCCCCTTTCCCCCTTCTTTTCCAGCAACAGCTCTTTTATTTAAGAGAGCCTGGTTTGTTTTGCAGTGCTGCTCCCTTTGCAGCCAACAAATGATTATTGGTATAAGCTCGTGATCAAATGCAGCGCAATAAACAGTTTAGTGTGTTACTGTTTGTCAGCTCATTTGGGGTAACTAGCCGAGTGTGCCCACTTGGCACAGCTGAAATGCAAAGCAAAGCGCACTTGCTAAGCAGAGAGGGGAAAAGCAATTGAGATGCTGCTGCTTCCAGCTTTGTGCATTGTGCAAACAGCTGTGTTGGGAATGGCCTGCCAGTGTGCTCTAGCTGCACACCTGGGCTGCTGCCCCTCCTGCAACCACAGCATCGAATTCTGCTTAAATCACAACCTCATGGCTGGGAAGCAAAAGGAGGATCTGTTTACTTTAACAACATGAGTGCGGTAGGGGAGGTCAGACCTCATCCCTTGCTGGAAAGCCCAGGGTGGTCTCTCAGTGATGTGGGATTTTTACTGGGGGTGGGAATTGGGTGGGTTGTGGGGGGATGCTGTGGAAGATTTTCTTTCAACCCAACCATAAGAATCAGTTTTCAGCTCTCTGGGTTTTTTGTTTGGTGTGTTGGGCTCCTTGAAAATGCTGCGAGCTGGGAGATGGAGCATTAAATCCTCTTTCTGTAAGGTGAAAGGCAAGATGGCTTGTTAGTTCAGTATGGGTAGAGTTTCAAGATTTATTAAGATCCTTCTCCCTAAGGCCTGCCGTGGGGATACGCATAGGGTCTACACCTCGATGAGGCTGCCATGCTCAGTTCTTACAAGTTCATCCATGTCCTGCTCCTTCACTGGTGCGCTGAGGCTGATACATCTGGAATACTCAATGGTCGCCAGAAAACTGGGATTTCTGCCATAGAAATCTAACAGAATGTATAGAAAATAAATGTAAATAAGTGAAGTTATGATTAGTGGTCCGTGTTCTCAGGTGGTGTAGCTTCATTTCCATCGGTGAGGCAGAGCTTAGCTGAAATTCAACTCCCTACATTTTATTTTATTATTTTAAATAGGAGTGGGAACCTGATTTTTTTTTTTCCCAAACGGTGAGATGCCTTTTGATTGGAAAGGTAGAAGTTCACAGAAAAGCACTGCAATTTTTTGACATCATAATAAAAGAAACACACTATCTGAAGCTTTTTGAAAGATCCCCTTGAATAAAAAAAAAAAAGGCAGCATGCAATTAATTTCAAAATACTTTGAGCACTTTATGAAATCCAGCTGGTTATAACTTCCTCTTCCATAGACTAAGAGATGACTGTAAGTCCTTAAAACTATAGGTCTTGGAAGCTCATATTGAAGAGATGTACTAAACTAGGAAAAAGAAAAATTAATGGGATGTCTTCTTAGATGAAGCAGAAGCAAAAGGCACCTAGCAAAGCGATTGGTAAAGTTCTTGTATAATTGCCAGTAAAAGTCTCTACTTGTTTTGCATACTCCACTTGAAGAGTAACAGGCTTTTTTAGCTCAATACGTCATTTCCCTGTTGGCATGTTTTTATGTTGTACAAGCTTGCAGACTGTAGCTGACAAGCATCAATATTGTCATCATCGTCATCATTACCTTCTGCAGCAGCTGAGACCTGGCCATCTCAGGGGTGTCGTTGTCTGGCTGGCATCTGATTTCTCTTGTCTGCAATAAGCCTCCCACTGGGCCCCATCCATAATATTCAAAGACATCAAAACAGTCTCTTGCTGCCTTTTTATGTCTCCGGCATATAGAACACACATATACTGTTTGGAAGAGGGTGGCATAGAAAAATGATAATTTATTAACTCTACAAAAGAAATTTATAGTATGGTTCATGTGTGACAATACCAAGGAGTACAAGCAACAAGATGATCTAAGACATCAGAGCTGGAAGAGCTAGTAATATTTTTTACATGTTTAGTAGCTTTGGAGCTTTGATCTGAAATTTGTTGACCAATACAGGTATGGTAGGTCAAGTGTTACACCAAAGGGACGTCTGTTTATCTTACAGAACACTTCCTTCTTTTCTCTCTAAGAAGTTTCCTCTGTTTATATTACTGCTAGGAATTGCTACTTCAGAACTTACGTGTGATGAATGGGTTAATTGAAAGTAATACTGTTGTACTTAAAAGCCCTGAACCTGACTACTTTTGAGGTGTTCTTACTGCAGTGCCTGGTCTCAGAGTCTTTACTGGATGATGCTCGTTTGCAGTCGGTGGGAGAGCTGCCTGGCGGGGTAGCGGCAGCACCGCGGGTTTGGAAGCAGAAGCATGTTGGTACAGGACAATACCCCACGCCTCCTCCTGTCGTCATGGCCGCAGTCACTATGTGCCACTGCTGTATGCAGTGTTTTTTCTGACAAGCAAGAATTTAGCAACAGAGGAGACGGAGCTATTGTGCAAGTTGTGGAAGGTGGTGGGAGAGGAAGCTTAGCTGAGCAGCAGGGGAATCTATTGTCTCTTTTTCTGCCTGATTAAAACAAGGTTTTTACAGCAGAAATACTCCCTGGAGGCTGAGCTGTCAGAAAGCATTTCTGTGTGCTCCACATTTCGTAGTCACGTTGTGTACCTGTTGGTAAAACTTAGATTGTGTCTAGCATCCATGTCGTCTTTGCTTGAAAACCTTTTGTGACCCTTCAGATAGCAGCTACCACTCCTAAAGGAAGAAAAACAATTGTCAGAACTTATTTAGACTATAATTTTCAAGGAGGTTTGATGTAGGTAGCTGTACAAATCTGAGAGAAAGCTGGTAAGAGTTTGATTATCAATTTCCAATTTAATTGCAATGATAGTGCACAAAAATAATATTGCTGTGTACAGAGTTAAGTATTACATTAGAAAGCATAGCAGGGGATAACTCGTTTTGTACCTATTATCTGTAATATTAAATAGCATTCAGCAAGTATTTTATAAAGTTCTATTATGTTTCTATTAGGATAGAAGAGAGGAAGGGTGATCTGGAGAAAGGGGAAATGTAAGGTTTTTTTAAAAAAAAAACCCCAAACCCGCAAGCTAACTTCTCAGTTTGTATTGACAAAACTTCAGAGAATCAACTAAAGGGAATTTATAAACTGTAAAATGTTTGTAGGGGATATTGTACCAAACAAACTGTAAGAGTTTACAGTAGTCATAATTGTTGATACCAGCAGGTTTGTGTACTTGTCTGTCTTTTACTTCATGGGAATAAAGAAAATAAAATGTAAATGAAGTTTTGATGGTGTTGGAAGAGCTGGAAAAGGCGAAAGATGAACTGCTGTAAACAAACTTGTATCTCAAGCTGAGGAAGCAAACTAGAAATGCTGACATGACCTTGGCGTTGACTACAGAGGGATACATCTAGAAGTAAAATAAAATATCTGATGTATGCACAGAGCAGAGAGAAATCAGTTCTTTCCACTAGCGTGTCAGAGCTGCAGAGCTGTTTTGCTGATAGGCACGGTGTGAGTAAGACTTGAAGAGTGTGTTCACTGCTCACGTGTATCTCTGACTCTGATCCTCTCTGGGCAGAGGCACAAAGTTGCCTTGGACACAAATTAGCGTATTTCCCACACCAGCACCGCAGTTGTAACTGGCCAGACAGGAGATGGACTCTCTGTTCACTTACTTGTGTAATTTAGTGTACTGATGCAGGGGCCAGGGATAGGCTGGGGAGAAAAGGAAGGTGCCTTCCTAGGTGGTTCAGTCTACCTTGTGAGAAACCTGAAAAATCAGGGCTCTTGACAAGCTATACATCCATAGCTTTCACATGAATATTAGCTGAAGCATGAATATTAGCCTGTCAAAAACCACATAAGAAAGAAATTGACCTCATTTGCAGGTAGCTAAAAAGAAATTTCTTCTCAGACTCACAACATTTGTTGTTCACAGAAACCATCAAGTGTGACACAAACTTTATATACATAGGAAAAATCACTTCTTTTTCATATTCCTCGTGTAATTCTTCCATTTTCACTGTATCAAAACGTGAGTGGAACAGACAAATCCTGCCTGCCTGCCTTCATGGTTGAATTCGGGGTATTTTGTAAGTTGAGAGGTCCAAATGGGACTTACTCTGTGTTTGGGGCATTGCCTAGGTGGACCCTCAGATACCTAAAAGGAAGCCCTTACAGTGTGGCATTTAATTCAGTGGGAGCACTAATTCAGGCTCCTTCTCCGAGCTGGCTGATATTTATATCAAACCTGTCCAAACCTAATAACAGACTGTAATAACGTAACCTCTCCTGTGTTTGACAGAAATTGGCCTGCAAATGGGCAGAAAAGCTGAGGATGCCTGTGGACATACACATGTGCAGAGAGATGGCATCACCTGCATTTCCATAGGAAACAGGCAAAATAGTTCTCTGGTGTCTGGAGCATCAGAGGATCAGTGAAGATGACAGGCAAGGTTTGAATGAGTCACTGGGGTTAACCTGTTTTCTCAATTCTTCCCCCAGACCAGCAACGCGTTTGGGATCTAGGGGATGCTGCTGTTTGCAGAGTGCCATAAATAAGCCCAAATAGGTTGGTGCCTGGGGGACCTGTTGCTAAGGTGATATAAATGGTCTTTTGCTTCAGCTGCTGAAGAGGACAATTCAGCAGATGATGTTCAAATGGAGCTAAATTCAAACCTTTTTACATTCTTTCACCCTGAAAGAGAAGACAAACAATTTTGTGTCATGTTGAACAAAATGTTTCATAAACACTGATGTGTGAGAAAGCAGTAGGCGTGAAAGTTCACTTTTCTGTCATTGCACTTTTTATCTATTAGCTTAGTGGATGGGGCACCTGACAGAAGAACCTGGAGGAGCAATTCTGAAAACAGTTAAATCTTCTCAGGATTATTTTGAGGATGGAGCACCTTGGGGTGATCACCTAACGATTTACTGGGAGTTGGGCTCGATGATCCTTATGGGTCCGTTCCAACTTGAGATATTCTATGATTTACTTCTGGAAATACTGATACATAACGTAAATTCTCACGTTTCTCCTGATGTTATGCTGATTAACATGAGGCAAACTCAGAGGCAGGACTTTGGATAGACAGCTCTGGCTATGTGGAATTAACAGAAGGGGAGAAGATGGGCAAGTTGAGATCTATAGGGTAAATTCCCTCTATATTTCCCATATATCTATAACTTACATCACTGCTAAATTTTTTTCCCAGATAAACTGTGGGTTATGGTCATTGAAAATATTATAAATAGCAATTAGGACATCTGAAAATCAAGATGATAACTCTGTAGCCAGTTGGTTAGGACTTTGATGTGATATATGGAATATGAAGATTAGCAGAGTTAAATATCAAATTTGCCATTAAAATACTGTTTCTAAAAAGCTTAAGATGTGAACAGATGCTTAATTGCAGAGAAAAAAACATTTTTTTATTTCTTGAATGGAAGTGGCAAGATTGAGTCTTTTTGACTTAGAGGGAGCAAAGTAATTTAAAACAGAAGAGTGAAATTCAGTTGCTGTGGGTGAAGTATAAATGGATCTAGTTTCTGTAAATAAGTCAGTATTGAAAGAGCTTAAAAAAATCCCTTGATATCAAATGTTTCAGAAGCCAACATCAAATAATTTAAAATACTGGAAGTCTTTCGTGATCAGTACTATAACTTCCAGGCACTGAGCATGTTCAGGATTTGTAAGATTGATCCCAAAATGGCATCGAAGAACAAAAAAACCCCCAAAACCAAACAGACCACATGAAACAAAAAACAACAACAGCAAAAAAAACCCCAAACAACAAAAAATTATGAATTGGACATCATAAGATGCCAGAACAAAATGTTGCAGCCTCGTATCTTGATCTTGTGCTGCTGTTAATTGAAAGTGTTTAGATGCTTTTAATGTTGGTACCACCCTCATTCTGTGTCCGTTGAAGGTAACAGTGAAACTCTCTTTGACTATAATGCTAGAGGAACAGACTAGAGAAAGTGTTCAGACATGTATAACCCTAGTGAGATTTAAGATAATAAAGTAGAATTAGTCAATTCTGAATCATCCATATAGCAAATGATATATTTCTAAATGTAGAAATAGCAGCTGAAGGCACCCCCTGGGTTGCCGTCCCTCCTAGTTCAAACAAAAGCATGATTCTGTGCATCTGCAAAAACATCTTTTAAAATAAGGTGGTGCTTGAGAGAGGAAAACAAGTCTTACACAGTGTATTTCCTTTGTAATCTGGTTGGGGGGTTTTTTGTGCTTAATGTGCAGTTGCACATGAAAGCGCTGAGATGGAAGATTTCTAATGGTTGAGTTTATCATATATCAGAAGAGTAAATCTTTGATGATTCCTTTGCACTCTGTTACCACTCAGTGCTGTCATGTTTGCCCATTTGAGCTACCCCGCTGGAAATGATTGTTCTTTCAGTACTTGAACAAATAAGTAACTACAAAGGTTTGCCAGTAGATTTACTTTGTTTGTGCCATTACACTTGACACTAGCTACGAAGTCAGCTTCCTCTTAGCAAATATCTGTTTAGTTTTGCTTATTTTAACGCTAGGCAGAACTGCAGGAAAAGGTAGTATCTTTAATTAGGTGGAACCAACATAGCTGGAAAAACAGATGCACTTTCAGGCTTAGTTCTGATGGGACTATAAGCCTTAAAGCTTGTCCTTTTTCTCCAACTGTCTCAGCAGTTTTGGTATCATCTCTCATCTCTCCTTCCCGAACGTTACTTCTCTTTTAGGTTGTTTCAGATGCAGTAGCCTGGTTATTACTTTTTATATGCATGTCTAAGTAGGAACCCAGACTTTTTTAAGGGGTTGCAAGGCTCTGGACACACACTGCTAGTTCTGCAGTGCTTGTACAGTGAGACTGATGCACCTCATGTTGAGTCTTCTGCATCGTGGGTGAGAAGTCCCTGGATGCAGAATGTTTGGAGGTTCCAGGGCTCACGACTTGATCCTGTACTGATACACACTGTTGTCATTCTGACTCTAATTCTCCAGATAGGATCCTAAACTGGTGTAAATTAGTGCAGCTGCAATGACACTACCTCAGTTGAAACTCTGATTTTTTTATTATTTTTTTAAAGAGAAATATTGTTATTCCTTATCTTGAGATGCCACAGGGCTCCTGTTGTACTGTACTTAGAAATGTAAGATACATCCACATAGTGCAGTCAGATGCAAACTCTTTTTCTAAACTCCAGGTAGGCCAATATGATCCATGCTGCCATGAAAAAGCAATGCTGCCTTCCTTCTTTGCAGGTAATAATCTCCATTTCTCAGCAGGACCTATTAGGTCAAGCACAGAGCTATGGTAATGTGGCTATATAGTTTCAGGATCTGCACTGGCTTGTCCGGAGAGTTTGGAGTATGGCTAGAATTAATCCCTTACTTACAGACCTACCCATATTCACTGATATATTATCTTCATTTTCTGCAGAAACACCACAGGCTCACATACTGGCTCCATTGTCATAAGATAAAATTTCCTTTTATTTATATCTTAGCTGCATGACCCAGTGAGTCTGCCGGTCTAGTGTCTGTCACGCATAATTCAAAGTAAATAAATCTCATGATAGTTAATCATCTATTGGACACAAATAATTTAGAAATTCAAACAAAATGTTCCCTTTTTTTAAGATTTAGCAATGGGGAATTTTAAAACCAGAGAATTTGAGCTGAGTGTCAGGTTTAATTTTCACTTACTAAGAATATTAGTTAAGGTGATATTTATTTAAGAAATTTGACATTAAGAATTTATTCATAGCAAATGCAAGTACTTTTGAAACCTTTGTTCTCAGTTGAAACAAAATGCTTTGTGGGATTATTAAATGCTACTCTGTGAGCTTTGAATTTCAAAGAGAGTTGGGTTCAGAAGTGTCCCAATGGGTTGAAGAGTAGATGGAAGAGAGTGACTACAGACCTGCTGTCTGACCTTGAAAAAGTCACTTCAGTGCTTAATGCTTCAATGTACACCTTGATCTGTGCAGTAGAGATAATTACACTTACCCTACTTTGTAAAAATGGAACCACAATTAATTTTTATTCTCTGCAGCATAACTTCAAAATACTTCTCAAAATACTTCTGTTCTTATCAGAAGTAATATATAAGACCACGTTTGCAGTTAGTGTTGTGTATTGAAAACTGGGGAATCTGGATTTGATCCTTGGTTCTGCCACAATTTTCCTGTGCGACTTTGCAAGATGCCTGATCTTGTCATATCTTGATTCCCATTGGTGGGTTTTTTCTCTTAATTTTCCCCTTTCTTGTTTCTGGAAATTTTAAGTTCATGATGTCTCTCTGTGGGTATGAATACCAGTGAGACAACCCGGTTCAGAATTAAGAGAGGAAGAAGAGAATTTGGTTTATATCATGGATGAATGGACATTCACCACCAAAAGAGAAAGGCTGTCCACTGTCTGTTTGCCAAACAGATCCATCCTCTCTTGATGTTTTGAGAATAATAAGGCCTTTTTAAAACTAGAAGAGAGTGACATAAAACAAGGCTCACTTGTTTTCCAGAATGTGTCAAATGCAAAAGAAATTAAGCAAATCAAAACTGAGAATAGGTGCCATATTCCCCTTGGTCTTTAAAACTGCAGACACAATTTTACACCTAGATTTACTGATACTAAAAATCAATGGTTTGTGTACTGAAAATTCACTTTCATGGAGTTAAGCTCTTGTGTGTGTCCTTTTGTTTTCATTAATTTTAGTGAATATATCACCTTGGACGTGGAGAGTGATAGCCATAGTTCTGGGGTACTTTGGATTAGGTTACAAGCAGCTGTTTCAAACACTTCCATGTTTCTTTAGGTTTCCTGTAGGAACAGGGTGATTCAAGTGCTCAACTCTGTGGCAGTGTATAGTGAGCAAATAGCAGGAAGAGAGTATGCCCTCATGTTTTTTGTAATCTCTGTGAAACCTGGGGGAAGGATTTTGTTCTCAGTAGAGGAAAGATGGGCTTGATGCAGTACTGAGGAGAGCAGCTCAGGTGGTCATTCTGGATTAGTGCTACGTCAAACTTGGAAAGGTATTTGGGATAGGTGGATGATTATAAAGGGGTTTAAAATATTTTTCGGTTTGATTGTTCATTGTCAGCTGTGGCACAGAAACTGATTCCACCTTTATTACAGGGAAAAATCCCAACGCTGAAAGAAGCTCAGAACAAGCAGATTCCTCTGGGAGGAATCTGGAAGACTGTCTCCTAATGCAGCTATTGGTTATGTCTGCATTGCAAAACCATGCAAGTCTGAGCCTGCTTTTAGGAGCAAAGCTGCCCTCCATCTATAGCGTAAGCCCTCAGCGTGCGATCTGATGCTGTCATTCGTTGTGCAGCCCATTACTGGTGAGGGGAGGAAAGGATGCCTGGCAGTGGTGCCAGGGGCCTGAGCGCTCATTCGTGCAATTGCTTTGGACGGGGTTTGTGCAAGGCTGCGTTCACTACAGTCATGTTGATGGCTGTTTCGAAGCACAGAGTGGAATCCCTTTGGCCTATGCTGCAGCTGGAAAGGTGGTGCAGCAGGATGCAGGTTGCAGAGTGCACCATGCTTCACTTGCTCTCCAGTTTCTTCAGCTTACAGGAATAGTGAGTTGGGTTAATCCTGGCATCCAAGGGAGCCGGTGTCCTCTGTACACAAAACCCCTGTCGTGCCAGTGTCGCTAACCTCAGCGTAGCTGTGGTTCCTTGCACTGCCCTGAGTATCACTTCCCAAAGCTGCTGTGCAAGTGCAGGCAGTAGATCTTGTAATTAGCCCTTTCGCTGAGGAACGCTGTGAGCCTCAGCAGCAGAGCTGCAGCTGTCGGGCTGCTGTCGGCTCCATGCAGGAGGGGTGCTCTTGGGCTGTGAGAAGGCTTTGTTTTCCCTGATATTCTTGGAATAGGGGTTAATTTTCAGAGGCCTTTGGTAGAAATGCCAGATGCTGTGAGAGTGGGCCGTAGGTACGATGGCAGTAGGCCATGCCAGGCGCTCAGGACATCAGCCTGTATTCACAAGGGCAGATCTTTTTTTTTTTCTTCCTTCTTTTTTTTTTTAAGTTGGCTTAGTACAAAGAATTAATTCCAAATGACTTTTTCTACAAAATCTAATAGCTTTCACTTCTGGCCAAAATTGCCTCCACCTGCTATGTATTTTCATCATATGTTGTCAGATCTTTCAGGCACTCGGATGCAGCAGTGCAGGCATCTTCCAAACACCATTTTGCAACATTGGGATTGTTTTGTCAAGAAAGCAATTGACTGGCCAGTCACAGTTTAATTGTTTATTATCATTTAGGCAGAAATGGTAGTTCCCTGTTTAGGCATTGCTGATGATGTGCTATAGAATGTATAGTTCGCCTGTAATACGAACTATAGATGTGGGAGACTGTGCCTCAGTGGAGACCTGGCTGTGCTCTTTAGATTATATTCTCTATCTGTGTGCAGAAAAGGCTTTCTCCGCCAGCCGTGGCTCTGCAGGGAGGGAAACGGTAATGACTTACTGGCACTGTGGTCAGGGATCGTGACAGCCCGCAGCACCTAAAGCGGTCCGGCTATGCTGGGAGAGCGGGGCACAGGGTGGAGGAACAGCTGCTGCGAGGGGCACGAGCTGTCCACCCAGCTCACCCTGCCCACGCGTTTCCTCCCGCAGGGCGTTAGCTGTGTCTCTCGAAAAGCAATATGCAGACACAGTTTCTCAGTCACAGAATTTCTGCCTTCTTCCACCAGTGATGAGTGTCTGCCTTTGACACTATGATACAGAAGAATGGGCTTAGTGTATAGCTAGAGGGCTTGTCCATTAATTTTCTATTAATGCATTTGCAATATGCCAGTGTTCAGTACAACTTTAGGACCCCAAATGGGGAATAATTTCCTGATGAAACACAGGTAGGTTTTTTATATTTTAACTTGCACCTTACTGTCCCTTGTGGTAACAAACTGGACCCCACAACACACAGACTTTGGAAATTAAATTGCAGACCAGATCTGGCCTTGAAGCACTGATTTCTTTCTCTTTTTAGTAGGTGGTTGAGTGGGTCTGCCATTGACTCGTTGGATGAACTTGGGCAAGCTCTGAAAACCCTGCTCCCACAAAGTGTGCACAAACATTTCCATCTTTAATGCTGTTTTAATGTATTTCCTTCCTGTATCTTTTGCCCTGCCCTGGGAAGGGTTTCCTGCTGTGTTGTACGGTGACTGTAAGTAGCCTCCAGGGTCTCCTGCACTAAGCAGCAATCCTTATAATTCTATTAAAGGATCCAGCCCAGTACTCTCACAGAGGCATACTGATATTCTGTCTCACTGCCAGCTGTGTGGCTTGCAACCAATCTCTCAATGTCAGTGACTTTCTCAGAACCCACATGCTGAAATCATTACATGTGAATCTCAGCTTTCATTTGAGGGAGGGGAAAAGTAAGTTTCTAATTCTTATGTTAACAGGGAAAAGCTTTAAGGCAGATTCTGAGTATTCCCTACAGACCTTAACGCTAGAGGGCAAGTGAAGGCAACATTTGTCACCTAAAAGAAGAAATAAGTCATGAGGAGATGGAAGGCAATCTCATGACTGAGGGTAGAAGGGAGGGAGATGGTTGGACACAATTTGTGAGAGCAAAGTTGATGCTACCATATTTTTGAGATCCCAAGCATATTAATTAGTGTTGAATCCAGTTCACCTCACAGTTTTGCACTTCAGTGACCTCCTTTATGTTATTAAAGTACAATTAAAAATGAATAGAGTTCTCCTCCCTCTTCAGTATTAGTTAAATTCTCCATATGCTGGTGGGCTAAAAGGGTATTGAACTGTTTAATTAAACAGCAAAATCTGGGGAGAAGCCAGGAGCACACTGTCAAATTAAAGCAGTTGCCTGTGTAAACAGCTGCCCATAAATCAGATTCTCTTGTATACATAACAATTGTTAATTGAATAGTTACCTAAATTTAATATCTTAATTTTTTCCTCAGGAAATGCATTACATTTACTTGGAAGTATTGGATTTTTTAGCATGTTTTGATTTAACAAAGCTGAAGGCACGATATACATGCTAGCAGCTATGCAGAAACTTTCAGGAGCTTATAGTTGAGGCTTAGAAGGAGAAGTTGACAGGAGGGTGATATACGCATAAAAGGAGTGCCAAAACCTCTTGAGAGCTGTTTCATGTGACAGTGGTTAAAGCAGTGTTACGGTTGTGCGTTGTGTTGACCAGAGGTTAGCTTTGGTTTGGCAAGTCAAAAGTAGGACCTGTTGAAATCTCTGAAGTCTCCCACTGATTTCAGTAGTGGTTGTGTCTTGCCTGTTGTCCTGTAATGGCCCCCACAGGGCAGCCCACATCGTGCTTGGGTCCCTTGGCAATCCTGGCAGGACACCAGTAATAAATCTGTGGGATGCCTTCTCTATTAGACAGAAAAGGTCATTCGGAAAGGTCTGTGCGGTATGGGACCTGATGAAACCCAGAGCCAAATGGAGTCTGCCGTTACTTGAAGTGAGGTAAATCATCAAGAAATGCATTAGAAATGGTATTGTCCGTCTGGTAAGGGGAAAAGGGCTTGATGCAGCTTTCCACGTGGAATGAGGAAACGTGCACTAGTTTGCAGTTCAGAGCAGGTTTCTCTTGCCCTGCAGTGTCCCTGCCTTATGGCAGACTTATGGGTGTTTTCTGTAGTCAAACCTACCTTGACTGCAGAAATGCTCGAAGATATCTTTTCCTAAAAATAGGAACTGCTTAACAATTCCATTTGAAGAGTGGAGTTAGACAACATTCACAAACCAGTGCTATTATGGGAAACATTTGCTTTATATTTTCTGCACTAAAAATAAAAGGGAGCTGAAAATACTTGTCTTGCTCTGTTGATATCCTTTCATGAACTCTTCCTGGGATGAGTAAGACTGTATCTTCCTGCAGACCTGTTTTAAGCAAGCTGCTACTCATGGGCTGCTGTTTCCAACATGGAAATCATCTTACATCCCTGTATACATCTTCAGATGTATACATAGAAAGCAGTGGGCACTTCTGCAGCACAGTTCAGCTCTATCCCAGCCAAAACCAATACAGTGCTGAACTCCCATAAAAGGAGTCTGGCTCATCATTAGCGTGACTGCTGGAGAAACGTCCGTCTGGTCAGATGAATCCCATACCCAGTGATTTTTGGGAAGTGATTCAAAGCAATCCATCACGCTGCAGACCATGGCAGCCCAACATGGGCATCAGGCCTGATGTTTTCTGATCAGTAGCAGGCAATTCTCAATGTGCACAAAAATATAAAACCTGATCTTTACTGAGCTGTTCATGGTGCTGTTTTCCCCTAGACAGGGCGACAAATCTGCTGTTCTCTTTCTGTTCAAGAGGAGAGAATGCATGTCTTTGCAAAAGCTCCTTGCCTTCTCCAAGGCTTTGTCTCTATCCTGTGGCTTTATAAATACAAAGTTGCTATGAAATCTCTCTCTCTCTGGGGAGATATTCTTTTCTTTGCTTGTGTCTGTATGTGCTGTGTGTCAGTCCTCTGCAGGGATGTAGTTTGGACATGAAAGCCACAGCCTTGGGGACAAGATTTAGTATATAGCTCTGCCAGTGTTTTCTCCAAGTCCCGCTGGCTCACAGGATGCCATCTGCCCCTCCTGCCTTAGGGGACAGGCTGGGGGAGCACCACTGGTTTCCTTCCCTGCCAGCCCCACAGGTATGTTTCAGGCTAAATCATCTACAAAGCATCAAGGGGAATTTTGAAGTTAGTAGCGTGTAGCCCAGCACATTGTGTTTGTGAGGGGTCCTCACTGTGTAGTTGTGAAACTCATGGATGAGGAGCTGCAGCCTGAATACAGCTAGTGTTGCTGCTGAAAGCACGCCTCATGGCTGTGAAGGGGTGCGAGTAAATGAGAGACAAAGATCTGAGTAGCTGTGAGGGAAATCAATAGGGAAGCACTACTCAAAGCATCAGGCACACAGGGTAGCATAGCCTTGGGAAACTGGATGAGAAGGAGAGACACTTGAATCTGAAAGTGAAGTAGCACTCTTGGTTTTCCATTGTTTTGGGCACCAAAAGAAAAGCAACAGGAAGGAGTATAAGCTTAGGAAAAATGACCTGTGAAGAAGATTTAAAAAACTCAAGTTCTTTATAATAAGTGAAGACAAGTCTGAGCAAAGTGAGGAAGGTGATCAGATGCCTAAATATGTCAAGAAGGAAAGCAACAACCTATCCACACCCCTGCTGACTAGGGCGAGGAGTAATATGCTTCACAGGAGACAACGTTAAAGAGAGGACTAGGCTGAATGAAGACATTTCTTAGTCTCCAGCACTAGAGCTCCTTGAGCACAGATTAGGCAAGCATCTGTCGGGATTGACAAAGGTATGCTCTGACCGGCCTGGGGGTGGAGGAGAGGATTTCCAGCCCCCCTTTGTTCCAGCTGTGTAAGTCTTCTGCATTCAGGTTGGCAGAAATCCCTTCCAGTTTTCAGTTCTGTATGTTCAGTGTGCAGATGAAATTATAAACCTAAAATGGCACACCTTTTGTGGGTGCACAGTAGAAATCTCATGAGCTAACCTAAAAGCAGCTCTCTGAAGCACAAATATCAGAATGCTTTTAACGTATGATGGAAATAGCTGTCTCATGGAGCATAATTTGCTCCTAGGATGGTCCTTTTTTCAGGGGCAATGTGGCGTCTTTGTAGCATGAAACTGCAGCAATCGATCTGGCTGTTGTATTCCTGGTTGCCTCTTCACATAGCCAGCACTTTCTGCTTTTGGGCTGGATTTGTGGTTCAGTACTTAACACTTAAGAACCTTGCGTAGCAACAGAGAGTAATAATCTTATTTCAATATATTGACATGTCTGCCAGTATTAACCTTTTCTTAGCCAACCCAGGCAAGATTTGACATTAGGGAAGCATCTCAGCTCCTGCTATTCAAACGTGTATATATTTTGTCTGTCACTGTTCAAAAATTCTGAGTTCCTTTAAGCTCAGATTTGAAACAAGGACTTACCATGTATTTCAAATTCTTTTATGTGATCTGGGAGAAAAGCATCAACTTCTGTTTGTTCTTAGTGTGCTGGATATGTCTCCCTTATGTATGTCAGTGAGCCTTTGGCACTGTGTGGAAGAGTACCCCAAGGTTAGTAAAGCTTTTATCTGTCCTATTCATTTTATAATATAAAAGAAAAATCTGAGTCTGCATCTTTAGCTGCTGTAAGTTTGTGGAATTCCTTTGAAGTTTGCTCTCTAATATGCATATATAAAGAATCATGATAATTTTAGTGAAAATCTGCTAATACTGATGTTTTCTTCTTTATAACAATAATGATGAATTTTGATCACTCCTAAACAAGATCAAATGATGTCAGACGCTGCTCTTTTTTTTATCAGTATAATGAAAACACAAATATACTTAAAATACTTCAAATGGTTGAGCACATGGTAGCTGAAAGAATTATACATTAGTATCAGACTGTAATAACCCAGATTATCTGTGGTGTATGTATTTTGCTGAAAGGGAAAGTACTAGTGGATGAGTACAGTAAATTCAGTAATGTCTTCTGCAGCGCTTGAAATAATCGATGTGCATTGGTGTATACAGCAAGCAAAAGTCTCTTTCTTGAATTCACCCAGCAATGGCAAATAAGAGGGATTTTTCACTTCTAATGGGGGTCGCAAAAATATGCACTACTGGTAATGATGAGCTTAGAGTATAGGGCTGGCGTGGCAATGGCATGGATGCTGCTCGTGCTCACAGCCCCAAGCAGTGATGGTGGGTGGGGAAGAGCCAGGAGGGAGCACCTTTGGAGCAGGTTCACTTTGGAGCACGGCTCCTTCCCCAGCAGCAAGTGCTGCTCGAAGTAAGCCTTAGCGGAGTCTGGCTCGGCTGACTTAACACACAGCCTGCTACAAATATTTTGAGCCAAGGAGGGGCAGCTAAGCTTTATCACTGTGTCTTTTCCATTAGGTGCCTGTGGTGCCCTTGGTGATGGGAGAGGATTCTGGATGGTGAGGTTTGGCTCAGGTTCTGAAACATCCCACGTTGTTTGTCGCCTACCTGGAAATCATGGCGTAGAAGAGTGATTGCTGGTAAACTATGAGAAGACCATACATTCAGGCCTTTTAACACTAATCTTACCACTCCAGAAGAAAGTAGGTATTTATAGACGTAGCCCAGTTGTATGCAGTAAATTTTACTCTGATATTCAGGACAAATTTTGAAAGGATAAGGTGTATTCTTCCTGTAAAAGTTTGGAGCTAAACTGTATGCTTTCACTCTTGAACATCAGATTTCCTTTTTCAGTTATTTTTGAATAATTATTCTACAGTCAAGAAGAGCTGTGGAAAACAATATGCACGTTTCTTTTTTGTGTTACATTGTTATGAACAGCTGAGAGCAGTGAAAGATAAGCCATACTTAAACTCATAATCCAAGATTGTAATGATTTTATACAATTTATAGGGTTTATTTAATGAGCTTGGATAATATGGAATGAAAATTGTTCCCAAAGGTCCCCAGTCAACTAGAATATTGAACTGGAAAGCAGACTGTAAGCTGTGTTTTAACTAATGTCATACGGCTATATACTTTTTATGGAAAACAGTTTCCTTCGTGGAGAAGGAGCATAGCGGAGTGCTGTTACGCACATACCTCGAGGGGTCTGACCCAACACGTTTTGGTTTGGCTGAATCCGTTCAAGACGGTGTGAGGCCGTGACTGTGTACACGGTAAGTGGTGGGCTTAAAAGAATAACGTGTCTTCTGAGATCTCTTGACTTTACCTTTCCTGTTGTGGTTACACCTGTATGTTCAGATTTGTGCGCAGTGAGACAAGGGGAGGTGGGGGCCTGCCGGGGTGTCGCGGGTCCTTGCAGAGGAGCTGTTACCCTGGCCGCTGCCTGCTCTCCTATGGACAGCAAAAAAGGCATTTCAGTTACCCAGCTGACACCTCTTACAGAGCAGACTTCACCTGAAAATTGGACAGAGGGGAAAAAGGAACTGTGAATACAAATCACAAAGCATTTATCTCAGCAAACACAGAGTGCAGTTGACTCTGGTGGGCTTTTTAAAGTGTGACTTTTTTTTTTTTTTTGCTAATGCTGGAAAAACACATGCAGTAGCTACACTAATGACGTTTGACGCCTGAGAACATGACTAGGACAGTATATAAACAAGGGTGGCTCTCTGGGCTTTTTGCTGTGATAAATACAAGTATTTTACTATGGCATTTTTTTCAGCAGTGAAGCCGTAGCCTCTATTTATTCTGATCTTCTCCCAAGTCTCTCACTTCTCAGACTTGCATCAAGAACAGTATGGGAACACTTCAGTGTTAAAAAGTCAGGAACAGTATCAATATTATACATATTAGTATGTGTTTAATGTTTAAGTGTAAAATCAAATAATTGTGAGGGCACAGTTTGAGGAGTTTACCAATCTGAATCTCTTTTCAGATCAGTTTTCCTCAGTGGTGTTTCTTTTTTTTTTTTTTTAATCTGACTTTTGAGTTCAGCCATGAGATGTGAATGTGAATCTTTGGGAGATAGGAAGTGTAATTCTAGCGGTGTTGCTTTGTGCTTGAATTTTTCTGACAACTTACTCTTTGTATTTGTTCCCTTAACTGATGGCAAATACTGAGTAACAAATTGAGCAAAATGAACTTGTATGAGAATTTGAATGAAAGAAGATTATGCATTATTTAGGTCTGCTGATATTTGGGGACTCATTGTTACCCAGCTAACATCTTGAAATGAGTAAACATAATCTAAATAATCAAGTGTGTGATTCAGGTCTAATTGAAATCAAATGAAACTGAAATCCCGTTGGCTTCAATGAATAGAAGCAACAGGGCACCTCCATGCAAACGAAAGGAGAAGAGTAAGAGATTTCTCAAGGGTAAGGTGAGCAACGGGAGTAATTGCGCTACCATCCCAATAGCGGTAATACAGTGGAGTCATGGCTCTGCCTCATTTTCCCTGGAGAAACTGAAGTCTTCTGAGTACTGCCCTCTCCCCCATTCCAGTCTTGTTCTGTTCCCAGTGGATCTGCAGCGAGGGAACAGAGTAATATCTAGGACTGCAGTATTTTTCACTTTCCTAGCCAGGTCCAGGTGCCTTCACAGGACAGGAAGGACACCACAGTCCAAAGCTCGTGCATTTTGCTACCTGAAGGCTGTCCATCCCCAAGGAAGGTGTTGGGAATTAAGCAAACCACCAGCACTGCTTTGCTTTGCCACAGCCCGCCTCTGTTTTGAATGTCGATGAATCGATCCGACACGGTCACATACAAACCTACGCTGGCTAAACAGAGCTCTGGTTGGTGGCTAGGCGAGATGGCAGCACGATGGGCCTCTGAACTATTTCCTCTGAAATTCCGTTAGGAGGGATGTCATGGCATTTATATTTAATATAGACACACTGGACTATGCTGGCAATAGTGAACTGAATGTGGTGGAGGAAATTAGCACAGTGACAGCTGCATGCCAAGTACCCGCTGCAAATGCATCTCTGTCAGAGAGACAAGGCAACTCCGTCACCCTTTCATCAGATGTAATTGAATGCCGACAGAGGTGGTAATTACAAATACCATCCAGGCTGCACAGACTCATTTGTCTTTGTTTATCATCAGAACAAGTATATTGATCATTACTAAAGCATTAAATATCTTTGGAGAAGAACAGGAAAATCAGATTAATAAAGCCTGACGTGCATTGTAAAATGCACTTCTCCATGAAAGTCAGGTTTGGTAAGTACAGAAATGACAAATGAAATTGCTCTTTTAGCACTCCGTTGACCTAGTAGTGTTATCCTGGGAGAAATGGCATCTCGGAGAAAGCCACTTTGGATTTTTATTACTCAGGTCTGTCTTTATATTTTGGAGCCAACTGAGTCACTTTGTGTTTAACTATGTATGTACAGCTTTGAGATTTCATATACTCTCTGGATTATGAGCCTGACTGCAGTGGAGTTAGTGGTATGAAACTAGAGTGATGGAATTGTAATGAAAATCTGGCGAATAAAACTCTACACTAGAGATTATGGTTCAAAGCTTGTTTAAGGAAAAGGCAAGATAGTACATGCTTGAAGTGTGCCAGTGCCAGTCAGGAATTCAGTGGGTGGAATTACTGGAATGATTGCCTATTTACATTGGTGTAAACAAACAGAATTTGATCTTTTGCACATTATTCTGATATCAGATGTTATATTTTTATCTCAGGCAGCAGAACTTGGGCAGTTTTAGTCCAAACTGGTATTTCTTTTACTGTGCTTTTAGAAACAATTGATTTTGCCAGTAGTTTCACTAGTACCTTTTAGCTAACAGCTAGTGGTTACCCATTTTCCTTATAAGCTCCCTATTATCTAATAACAGTTTTTTAGGGAAATGGCCAGGAATATACCATGCAGGCTCAGTTTATCACATGCTGAATTTTGTGAACTGTTAATGTGCTACAGCAAGGAACAAAGTTTCTCATATTCAGTTCTACTGAGCCTTCATCAGTACTATATACAGAAGAATTAATTTACTGTATGTCAAAATGCTTTGAAATCTGGCTTAGCTCAAATAATCCTTAAAAAAATTTGTATGGTTATCAGATGCTTAGCAAGTCCTCCCGCTCCCAAAATTAAGACCTATCCTCACTAACACCTAATGTATCTGGATGAAATTACTCATGCAGATATTCCGATTTGATAGATCAATCTTCTGTTAGATTATTTGTTTGGCATGCAGATGAATTCAGCAGATGAAAATAAAGATATCCACTTGCTATTAAATTGGCATTTTCATAAGCTTTTCCTTATGTTACGAAGTAGGAAATCTTAAGACACATGCTCAGCTGGTGGGTAGGTAACATCATCTCTAAATTGTCCTCAGCGGTTCTATGTTACTTTACGCTGGGCTGAAGATTTGGTACATTAGTTTTCCCCTGTGGGCTGTTTTTTAAGCACAGTATATCCAGTCTGTCTTCCTTCTCATCTATTTTTTAAGAATTTGGATGTTGATTTAGAAATGGACCCAAGTTAGTACTCTTTCTTCAAATGAGTGGTGAGATTGCATGATAGGCTTGTATCACTTCCAAAGACACCCCTTATTAAGGAAATACATTCAGAGTTTAACTCTCATATTTAGCATATTCCAAGCCGATTTATAAATTACTTCTCGGAATTAGTGATATGAAAATGTTGCAGGTGTGCAGTTAGTACTCAGCATCTTTTGGAGGCCAGCCATGCAGCGATGGTGGTTTATCTGGGTGACTATGTGAAGATCGGATGGGTTCCTGCAGCTCTATAGCACGTGCCTACCTGCCATCGTTGTCAGAGTTGGAGAGACAGCTGACCTGCGCATCCTTTTTTTAGTATGGGTAGCCTCTTTTAAAACTCTGCTAAAATCTCTAGATTAGTTTGATAGGATATTTCTACCTCTTATGTATACAAAAATGTGTACAAAGCAAATGGCACCACCAAAGAGCTGATGGAACTTGACCAGCCACTGAAGCCATCTTTTTGGTTTTGATTTGAAGCATGGGCTTTGTGGTCTTGAAAATATGCGGGGCATCTCTAGCGGGCTCAAGTATTCCCTAACAGGTTGGTAATTATATGGTACTAGAATCATTCAGTTGGGTAAAAAAGACACAAAACCTCAACCCTCCCTGGCCTAAATGCTAACCTTCCGGTGTGGCTGCTGTACGGTACGTGCCTGTGCAGTCAGAGGAACAGTCAGAATTGACTGTCTTCCAGAATGGGAGACCCAGCTTTACAGATGGAGTTGCTTTCAAATATCCGTAATCAGAAAAAGCCTTTAATCACTGAGTTTTAGCCTCAATTTAGATTTTCATGCATGCCAATTAGTAGAATCTTGTTTTCTAAAGATACAATCTTTCCTATTTTGAAAGCTTGACAGTTCTAATGCTTTAAAATTATTGAAGCTGACATGTCTCCTCAAGAACTGTTTAATCTGTCAGATTCTTTATTCTTTTATCGTCTCAATCATTCAATGACTAAAAAAAAAAGAAAAACCTCCCAATGAGTTAGTTTCTACCTTTCTTTAACTTGCCAATAATTATAAAGATTTTTACTTGTGGCAGGAATTTCTCTTTAGAAACAAAGAAGAGCTAATTAAAAATGTCCAATATCCCCAATTATGAATTATGATGGAGTGCAGAGTAGTTTGCGGGTGGTAATGTCAGCGTGGGTTGGAGATACAATTTGCTTGTCATTCTGGATGCTGGAAAGATACTAAGCTTCACACAAACCAGCCGACCTCTCACAACGACACGCTGGCTGGACTGGATTCACTGCTGTGTATCGCTCCAGGCTGGCACTGGCAGGCTTGTTGTCCGTGCCTCCAGCTGACAGCAGCCCCCTATTTACCTTCCTACTGATTTTATAGCTTCTTATATTGGCCCCGTGTTGGGTACAAGTGACTTGTCCAGATGGACCACTTGTCGTAGCCAGTCTGGAAAACCTAGAAATGGTGGATTTTAACTTCTGCCATAAAATGTTGTCTTTGCAAGCAGGAATAGGTTGTTAAAAGGTGGTAGTAAGCTGAGGGGAAATTAGCCAAAGAAGAAAGAGAGCAAAGAAGTAATTACGATGAAAAAGAACTGCTGTCGGCGTGGGCATCTTCTGCCTCTTGGGTGCATGTGGAGGGGCAGGAGAGTGGCGGTCAGTGCTGAGCCCTTGCTGGCGGGGACGAGGGCCTTCCTCCCTGGGGAGAGCTGGACTCGGTGGCTTCTGCCTCTGTCCCGGTCCACGCACACGATGGGGAGCAGGGACAGGTCTGCTCCCTTACCCTGTGCCTGTCCTCCCCGGTTCAGTGTCCCGCCTCAGTGGCACAGCTGCTCTGGTGGCACTGTGGTTGGTGTGCCGTGGGCAGTGGCCCCACGAGAGGAGAAAGGCCAGGCACGGCAGAAAGCTGGGTGGCACGTGACAGGTCCAGGAAGATGAAGAATAGCAACTCCTGGCCTTGCTGTTCTGAGATCGACACTTGTTTTGAAGAAAACAAAGGCCTTCTATGAGAGGATTCAGTTGAAATTAGTCAGATGATATTTCTCAAATTGTGTTTAACCAGCTGTGTTCAGAAATGAGTTGCGCTTTATCACAACGCGTATGCATGCTGCTAGCGTTGGTACCCCACCTGCTGTGCTGCTCCTCATGGGCCATTATCAGGTTGTTGCAGGCCTGCATGGACTGTTCTGGAAGAAGGGCATTTCTGGCTAAAACACAATTGTTTTTTCTTTCCAGAGATATCCAGCTCCAATGCACTGAAATTCTGATTTGCATGCTCAAAGATGGCATTCTGAAGGAGATCTAAAGTACTTTGTTTCCAATAATAATTCAGTGCTTGAATAAATAAATAAAATCCCTCATGCTGACACAGTTTAATTTATAAACTGAATATTTTTAGGGTTTTTTTAATATTAATGTTTTCCTTCATGTTCTTGCAGGCAAATCTCATTTTTCCTGGTACATGAATGCTAGTAATTTTGTTGAATATTTTTTTTCAGTTGAGGTCCTGATCAGTCGGTTTGAATGAATTGGCAGATTTGGCACAAACTGGCAATCTCTTCTCCAGGGAGGGCTGAAGGTGAACTAGCAGAAACGTCTTAGATGAGCATCCCTTGGAGACATGTGCTGGACAGCTCATGCAGCATGGGATGAGCGGAGTGCCTCGCCCACCTTCTCACTTTTTGAATGTCGTATTGTCTCTATTTGAGCTAGGCTTTTTCTTTGGTGTGGGATGAGTCACATCTTCCTCATAAACTGTCCCGAGAGCACTGGGATCTCAGCTGAGTGTGAACCTGGAGCTTGTTGTGGGGCAGGGCTGGTGCAGGTTTGACTCATTTCCTGCGCGAAGCCCTGATGAGACATTGCTCCCTGAGCTGGTGGTGGATAGAGCGATAGCTGGGCACGCAGCAGCTGAGTTTTGACATCAGCTCTGCAGAGTTTTACTAAAGTCAGTAAACCATGCAGATAATTACCTTATAACTTCAGAGTCATTTGCACCGATTCAAAGCAAGGCTAGAATAGTAGCATTTGGGTTTAATCGTGCTTTGTAGTCAACTTTACAGTCCTTTCTGACTGGTGTAAATTGCTACAGGAGCATCAGCACAGTAGTGGGAAGATTGTAAAATTTAGTGGGATCTGCTGAGATCAAAGAAAATACATGAATGGATGATATCAGCACTATTAGTTTTCTTTCGCTCCTTAAGTGAAACCAATTATTGATTGCAGTGGGAGTTTGACTGAATAATAGATGGTGTAGTATAAGTGAGAGTAAGAACATCCAGATTTGATTTTAGCATGCTCAGGCAACGAGTTGTAGTCTACGTGGTGTTTCTCATGCTTACTCATAGCAAGAAGCCTGTATTTATTATTCTGTGGAGGGATAGTAACAGGATATTATGCATTAACAATCTAGATTCCTAATTAAAAACAAACAAGAGATGCAAACTCTCACAATCAAAAGCATTTAATCTGTGGAGGTTTAATTTTTCTGATGCTCTTAATCCTCTACATCTGCATATATAATGGCAAGTAAATATCCCATTGTAAATGATTGGTGTGAAAACATAAACAAAAGCAACTTTGATATATGACTGAAAATGCCTTTTGAGTGATCTTAAAAATAGACTTTCCAGTTGTCTTCTGTCATTGCAAAGGCACCAGTACAGAGTGCAAGATTTCACTGTAGCTTCTCATTGCTCTTTACAAAAATAAATAATTTGACAGAGTTTGCCCTTATTTCATTCATTTAATTTTAGTGTTCTCCACAGGAACAGATCGGGTTGTGAGAGGATGGGCAGTTGTGCCACCTTCTTTTTAGTCCTCTGAGAAGATGCAGAGGTAATCAGTAGCTACCTGAAATGCACACTTTTCCAATGGGAAGAATCTGGAGAAATGACAAATTTCATTATATGCTCCCAGGAAAGGCACTGGGTGTCTGAGTTGTGTTTGTGTGTTCCCTGAGCTAGAACCTCAAGCAGGCAAAACTTGGTCCTATTCAGAGAAGAGAATAAAAGGTGGACGTCAGAGGAAAGTATGGTTACCTGGTTCTTCTCTCGTATAAACTGGCAAGAATGAGGCTGTAGTAGATCAGTGAGTTGCAGGAGTTTAATGCTTTGGTTGGAGAGCACAGCTGTAGGGGTGAGAAGCTGGTCTTTTTGAACTAAATTGCTTGTATACAGGTGCTGGTATATTTCCATCATAATATTTATGGTGTGTCAAGTGAAATAAAGCTTGTCAAGTCTTTTTTTGGTATTGTTTTTAAAATAGAAACAGTATTTAATAGAAACAGCTTGGGGCGGGGGGAGGGGGGTGCTGGCGGATGATGGGCATTACTGAAGAAACACAAAAGCAGGGTGCAGTGGCTTCAGGAACGAGACTTTTTCCAGCATCTTGTTTTGTTTCAGTCGTGCTGGACAAGGGCAGGGGTCTCTGTCCTGGGGCGTCTTGCCTGCTGCACCGCTGCCATCCAACGCCAGCCCACTTCTTCCATCTGAGCTTTCTGTTCTGAGAGAAAATTGGGGGAGGAATCCTTGCTTTTCAATTTCATTCCATCAAACCCAAAAGAATCAACGTGCTTTTGTTTTCATTAGTCTTTGTCTGAAAAAGAAGACTATTTTTACCAGAATGGTGTTTGGGTATGGCATTGGCTTTATTTGCATGTTTCTATTAATCGGTGGAGGTTTTCTAGCACTGGCCAACAACCTCTTGCTGTCACTTGCATGGGCTTACTGTCCCTGGTGTTGGTCTCACAAGGCTGCTCAGTGAGGGTCCATGTCCTTACTCGCAGCTGGGCAGCTCTTGCTCCTTTGAGCATGTTTCTCCAGCACTGTGTTTCAGAGGCTGGGGCAGTTGGCAGGTGCCCCTGTGGGTCTGGTACCCATAACGTGCCAGTAGAAACTCCCTCATGTGCCCCTCCAGCCCTTTCCTCCCAGCAGCCGCCTTCCCTGCTGCTTATGGCCTTGCCCCCATGGGCGACGAGGAGTCAGCCGCCAGTGCTGCTCACCAGCCTTCCTGATCGGTGCGCCTGGCCTTGCAAGTCCATCACGTTGTCACTGTGCAAGTTTGAAAATTAACATTTTATTTTCAACTCCCAGTTTCAGTCTGAACCGAGCCTCACCGTCCAGGGTTACCAGCATTTTCTAGCTCATCCGTCTTTGCTTAGTAGACCCCAGTGCTTTGTTGGGAATGGGGTTGGGGATGGAGGGGTGCTGGAGATGTGACTGCATGTTTGCACACTCGTAGGGCGCCGGCCCAGCCGCGCTGTGGGTCACCTGCGAATTTTATTTTCAAGTAAACTTTCCTCTGGATCTTGCGTTGTCTAATCCAAGACGTTATCAAGCTTTATGCTGTCCCAGGCAGCTCCCAATTACTTTTCTGCTCTCCTGAGCCTTCTACTGGAACTGTAACTAGTAGATATGCATCCTTTAAATACTTGAGAGACTTTCACCATGAACTCTGATGGTGTCTGAATCAGACCCAAGATGAATAAGGCATTGCAGCGTTATCTGCTAGATTGTAAGTGGATATAAATGGGTGTAGTCAGTGAATTTAGCCTCACATCACCTGAGCATCAGCCCTTTTTTGTTCTACAAGAAGCTGTATTCCATGTTTACTCATTAGAAACAAGAAGAAATGTGTATTGTGGGACAAAATATAATGGTATAAAAGTTCAGAGCAGAATAAACAACGCAGAGCTGTGTGATGAGCATGTACTCAGTTGGGAAATACAAAATGATAAAGACATTTATGCTAGGGAAGAATCCTAATTGCTAAGAGGAGCTGAGAAGAGAGGATAGATAACCAGGCCTTGCCATCTCAGAGCTAATAAAATCTTCATCTGCACTCAGGGAAGCCCGTGTGCAGTGTGCTCACTGCTGCTCAGCAGCATCTAAATTTTCACCATTGAGACCAAGGGCTAAGAACTGTGTTCTTTGAAGTAAGCAAGAAAGTTATGGTTGCTTAATGATTCAAGGTGGACGAGGGCAGGTAAGCTTGGTGGTTTTAATCAGCACTAATGGGATGCGGGCATGGAGATGTCCTTTGTGTGCATGCCTTTTGTTTTCCTGCAGCACCGGTGCAGTGAAAGTGATGTATAAATATTTTATGGACATGGACATTAGACAACGAAAGTCTATTAAAACACAAATTCACATCACTTTGTATGTCACTTAATTGTGTAACGGGAGTCATTCTAGGTAGTAATATGCCATCACTGAGCAAAGTGTACATACTTATTTTGCATATTGGGGCCCAGGGGTAAGAGGACTGATTCTGCTAAAAGTATATAAAAGGGATTTAGGATAGGATCCAGGAGAAGCGTCCTAGAAATAACCTGCAGGACAGAAGCTGTCACAATCCAGCAACCTAACAGTAGTAAGAATCAAAGATCTGTGTTTTCTTCCTAAGTAGATTACCGGTTGCTTATTCTTTACAGTTGTTAATCATGCTTACAATAATATGACAAGGCAAAACCAGCACTCTACAACTGTAAGCAAATAGATAAGCCCCACTACTCCTGAGGCTGAGTAGCTCATTGCAGGGTATAATCTCAAAGTACCGGGAAGCCATTTCTCAGTGGCTACCTCTTTGGTTTTTCACCGATGTGCCGTGTGAAGCTCCTGCTGGAGAGCGGTGACATACTGAGGCACATTTAGGCTATCTCCGTACTTCACTGGAAGAGCAAAGGTCACAATGTGTTCTCCTCCCTACCTCCTGCTGACCTTATCACCCTGTAGACAGCCTGTGTCTGACCGTGCATGCTTGGTTTTGGGAGTGATCTCGGTCCTGTCTTTGTATATGGAAGATCTCTGTGGGGTATAAAGAAGCTTGGTGTGTGAAGAAATGTTGTACAATAGTGGGCAAGAAATCAGTCATTAAGTAGCTTGGAAAGCCTGCTTAGTTTTCTGCAGGGAAATTCTGTTTGAGGTTTAACTATAGTGTGGAGATGGTCTTCCAAGAACCCTCTTCACCATTTGGCCACTAATCTGGAAACAAAAGGGGAGCACAGGAGGGAGCATGAAAAAAACTGATGTTTCCTGGGAGCGTGGCACTGATAGACCAAGCAGTGCTTCAGTCGCTGCTCCGAGGCAGCCACATGGACAAGCATGCCTGTGTCCCACCATATTGTGCTTCAGCTATCGTCCAGGACAAGTCTCAGCAGCAATGACCAACCTTTGAATCTGCTTCCTATCTTCACTGATTCCTTTCCCTGATTTCCTCAGCACCTCCTTCCCCAGGTTGCAGTGCTGCATAGCGTATGTGGCCTGCTTGGCATAACCTGAAGTTTTTTTTCTACTCATCTTCGTTTCTTGCAAGATGAGAGCACTCATCATACTTCTAAAGCTGAGGAAGTATATGCTTCTGCTATGGCAATTACTCTTAGAACAATTTCATAAGGGCTGGTTTGTCTTAGGTTGGATAGGCCTTGTGCTTTAAGATAATTCAATATAAAAAATAATTGGGTTTATGTTTGAAAAACCCAGAGCAATTGTGCTAAAGTAGAACATGCTTGGGTTTTTCAGGGGTCAGAGTGTGGGGCCACAACTCGCGAAAACTGGGCAGCTGCAGTCAGTGAAACTCTGCAGTCAGGTGGCAGCGGATTATCCGGTCCCAGTGTCTGTTGGTTTTAAGTAGTTATGCAGCACAGCTCTTGGTTCCTCTTGTTGTCAGTTGTATTGCAGAACCTCTGACTATCTGGAAGTGTTTATCTCGTACATCTGTGCTTAGCTTTTATCTTGCAAATTTTCTGCGTGCTTGTGGGACCAGCTACATTTTTGTACAGTTGCTGATTTTCAAGAAATCTAGTAGAGGTGTCTCCTGTCAGGTACCTGTAAGTTTTGCTCGAGCCTGCTGCATTGAGCAGTGTCAACAGGCACAGGTAACGATATGTTAAATCCTCCGCAGTGCATGTCTTTCCTTGCGCACTTCAGCCTTCCTTCCCTAGGCTGCCGTGCCTCGGAGAGCCGCTCTCCTTCCCGATCTGCTGGCCACGAAGGTGGCACAGGCTGCTGCGCAGCACTGGTGGCAGCATGTAATAACCGGTAGTGACAAGTGTGCATTTTAATGGACATCTTAGAAAAAATCATTGTTAATAAAAATTAATTTAGTCTGCTTACTACTGTTTAACATCAGAAGGACAATCAGTCTCTGAAAAGCTACAGCTTCCTTGGAAGTCTGGGTATAAAAGCAACATGAAATAAAAAAGGGGAAACAGTCGCTGGGTTCCATTGCATAATTGGGAGAAGAGGGAAGTTGGTGATATTTTAGGGTTTTTCCCCCCCCCAATATTCATGCTTAATACAATTGCTGACAAACTCTACTAATATGATGCAACTCGTGACTAAAACCAAAACATGATGTGGAGTCCAGGTAGCACCAGAGCAGGAGCATCCAGATGGCATGACTCGGTGCTAGATTCTAGTTTGTGGTGATGGGATCCCTGCAGCATCTTCATGTAATGTTCTGACCTACCCCTTTCAGTTACCATGTTTTATCTCCTCCTGAGCATGAATCGTTATGGTGGTGTGTGATAGCCAGCTGCTGAAAATACGACACTTGTGAGGAATTGAGTACAAGCTCAAAAGTAAAAACAATGGCAAGATTTGGAATAATGCAGCTGTAAATCATTTCAGGGAAAAAAAGAAAAGAAAATGATGCCTTGCTTTCCATAACGGTCTGTGACAGGAGGTACTTTTTACTATTCTTGTATTATGAGGAGAATATGGTTCAAGGTCTGCTAATGGAGTTTTGTTTGTGCTGTCTCTTCCACAGAGGTACTTTTGGGAATAATTTGCTAGATTCTGCTCCTGTTATTTGCAAGTAGAGAAAAATGAGATTCTGAGGCTTACTTTGAGTCTTACGCTGCAGCGAAAAGGAACACTAATAGCATATGAATAATTAGTGTGGTGTTCTAAGTTCATATTCTAGGTTAATGCAGTCAGTGCATGTCTGTGTTATCATAGAGATTATGTGGCAGCTCTGATAGCATTACCTCTTGCTAAGTTGCCTGACACTGCTCATTAGAAGAATACCTTTTCAGAAATAAAACTAAGTGATATGAGTTGCATGCCAAATGTAGGCATATGTGGTATTTTCAAAATGCCACAATCCTCCCAACAAAAATGCATTTCCTGTATAGAGTGTTTTTTCCCTGCAGTACATCTTTCAGCTTGCCCTTCGGTTGTAAGCTGCTTCTGAAGAGTGGTTTGGTCAGATGTAGAAGGGTTCATTTGCATAAGTGGGTATCACAAATACTCATGTCAGGTGACAGCACCAAGGCAGACAGTATAAAAATGTGTTTTAACCAATTTTTCAACATGTTGTTATGGATTGCATTAAACTGTACTAGGACTGACAGCTTCTCTGGAGTAAAAACGTGAAGATCAGATAAACCTTCACCAAAATACAGCCCACTCTCAAGAAAGAATACAGTGCCCTGTGGGGCTGAGGGGCTTTGCTGGTTAATGGGTCGGTGAAAGCAAGTGGAACAGAAAAGCTTCAGGAGAAAATAGCAGAAAGAAAGTGAGAAAGGATCCAAGAATGGCCACATGGCCTGAGCAAGTGGCAGGAGCGTGGTCCCGGCAGCAGCCTGGAGACAAAGGTCTGCAGAATGACCATGGATGTTCATGGGGAAAGGACTTTGCACATGTCCTGTATTCAAACGTTCCAGCCACCTCACCCATGGACGTTCATGGGGAAAGGACTTTGCACATGTCTTGTATTCAAACATTCCAGCCACCTCACCCATGGGTGTTTCATACTGGACTTGCGCAGAGACAGTTTCTGGTTTTGGCCTTTCCCTAATAAATGGGGAGTTTAATTAGACGCACAACTCAAAGCACACTGAAGGTCCAAAAGGGAAGTGATAGAAAGTTTCCTTGTTTTATTTGATTATATTTCCTTAATTACCCTGGGCCAGATTGTATCCTGAATCTGTACTTTGGTGCATCTCTACTCGTTCCTTTTCCTGACACAGCTACAACCCCTCTCTGTGCAGGCTTCTGCTTCTTTGGTCAGGCCTTTTGGCTGTGTTTCCTTGTTCCTAGTGCAGAGCATGTGTGGCCAGGCTACTCATATCCTCCAGCCATCTTCAGGTACTGTCAGCAGCTGGTGTGAAATTACTCCTTCACCTTTCTTAATTCATCCTCCCCTCCAGTGTAATGAAGATCATCTCAAGGTCAGGTTGGTGCAAAAGATGGCTCCAAGCAGCTTTGCTCCACCTCCTCTGAAGCTGCGCAGTGTTTCTTAGTATGAGCGAAAAGACTGGCTGATGCTATTTGGCGTTTTTGCGATGAATGCAGGGTGACATATGGAAGTGACTATACTGAAAGAAGCTGATGTGCTGGACCGTAACGGTCAAGCTGACTCTGCTGTTTGGATTCTGTAACCCTACTGAAAATTAGTTGTGCAGCAGCTATCATCTTTTAAAGGTGGAAGTTACTTGTCAGGGTCATCATCTTTTCAGTGATACAGTCTGCCGGTTTGGGGTTATGTCTGCGAAGCCCTCTGAGTCACGGTCAAATGATTGTGTTTGTGACACTTTACAACACATGTGGTATGAAGGGTTAATAGTCACATTAGAGCAAATCAGTCCAATCTGTCTTAATCGTGCTTGATCGAGCAATTATGAACACAGATGCCTGGCCCTCATGGTTATGAGACACAGCTGTAAGCTCTGTAGAGAACAAAGCAGTTCAAGTTTGACAATGTAGATACCTCAGAAAAGCAGTAGCAGATATAAGAAAATAGCTGTACAGGGAACTTAAAGGCTACTTGATGGTTTTTCACCTTTTTAAAAATTCTAACCTGAAATGTGATATGTTGCTTAAAGTTGGTTCTAGAATCACTGAATTTCAAGCTCTAAGTTATGACCAAATACACCATCAGTGTAGCACCTGCAACCCACGTGCACCAGACTTCTTTAAAAGAATGGCAAGGTTGGAAGCAGAGCTAGATTGGGATGTCTGTGCAGCATCCACTTAGACCTCTGATGCGCTGTATACATCGTACCATCGTTTTTCATTTCCAGGCTTCTCTGGGCCATTTGTCTCTGTGGTCATCTTCGTCTTCTGCAACTCAGCCTTATGTCCTATTTTCATCTCAGACACTCATGGCTGGACAATTTGGGAAAGGGGAAAGCAGAATGAGGTGAGCATTGAATGAACAAACAAGTGATTCTCTATCGAGAAGGTGTCCTCGGCCACCAGTTCCTCTGGTTGTTTTAGAAGGCAGACAGGCCTTCCCTTCCTTTGGATCACTATCAAGTGATGAAGGTAACTCCTAAGGGTCTTTGGTTAATGCTACTTTACCACCTCAACATTCAGTAGCTGTACTATTGCTTTAATTCCTGTTTGTTCTTTAGCTTCCCAAGACCCCTTACTCATTGTAGCTCCTAAACTCTTTTTCAGTTTGCCCTTCTTCCCACTCTCATTTCGCATTTTCATGCTGATGGAAGGCAGGTGGCTCTTTGATAGTCTCCAACTATTTAGCTTTGAGATCCAGACCGAGAGCAGTTCACCTGCCACTCCTACCTCCTTGCCCTCTAGCCCCAAGCTTCTGATTTTACTCTTGATCCTTATTTTGAAAGGTTGTAATTGACACAAAGATCATCTGTCAGTCCCTTACTTAGGGAAGAACCTGAATTTGCATTGAGATACTGAATTGATTAGTATTTGGTTACACTGTTTGCTCTCATTGAATGTATTTGTTTATACAGTGTAGTCAAAAGAAGATGAAACTGTTATAATTATGTTGTTATTCTATTTAAATAGAAATTGTTGCACAGTGCAGGAATAGCTAGAAGTCCATGCTATATAATCATTACTTTGCCAGAGGCTTGTTCACTGCCCCAATCCCATCGTATTGCACACACTCAGTAGCTCCACGGCTGTGCGAGCCACGTTTGTGTGAGTGGAACAAATGGTTATGGTTCTGCCCACAGAAAGAAACTTTACAGTGGGGAGAAGACATCAGATACAAAGGTCAGACGTTGGGTACTGTCTACCCTACAAATAACCAGCTATGACTTTCATCGGCTTGAGAAGAAAAACAGCAGCAGTGATTAAATGTACTTGTAAAGTCAGAAAAGGTTATGTGTCTAAGTAAAAGCAGTGGAGTGAGCAAGCCTCATCAGAAGGGATAGAGACAAGGAGGTAATGCAATGTGTAAAGGCTGATTTACATTATCTTGCTAGATAAAAAAACAGATCATCCGCAATTTGTTATTTACAGTTCAGCACTGTGAAATCAATTACTGAGATGCAATTTAATTAAGACAGGTTAACGCTTAATCTAAGGCACTAAAGCCATAACACGTAATTTCAGTTTACTAATCATTGTAATGTTAATGGCTATTTGACATCTGTTCAGTTAAATTGGGCAATACATTTTGGTGCCAATTTACTCAGTAATTCCCGCCCTCCCCCCCACCCCAGTTCACTAAGAACAGTGCTCTTGATCACAGTGAAGAATTGGACGCTAATAATGGAGAGTATGGTTCCTTGTTTAATTCTTGCTGCTGCTAATGTTTCGGATAAATCTGGTCTGGGATACAGTTAACCTTTTTATACACTTACATTAAGTAATTTTTCTTACCAGAGAGTTGAGTGCATCTCCCAGTTTGTCATTGACCTGCTGGGTGACTGTTGGCAAGTTTTTGGCTTCGAAGTTATTCAGTACAGACTTTCAGCTTTGAACCCAGTTATGTCTTTGTTCTTTACATAATATTAACTGTGTGAAGGACCTCCCGGATCTAGCAGGAGTCTGAGAAAACTGCTCTCCACTTCATTGTTATTCTGCTTTTGTTTCTCATCATCCTGAGGTAGCTGTGCTTTAATAGAAACAGGAGTGAGGAAGAAGGTGGGAAGTCTAAGTATAGCAATGCTATGGTTGGGAGAGCTGAAGACAGAACAAGCTGTCACCTAAAGGGCACTTTGGTGGAAGGACATTATGATTGTCTCTGCGCTGTCGTGTTAGTTCAGTCTCAAGGGCCCACCCTGAGAACGTACCTCCGCAGGAGATACCTGAAAAGCTGCTTGAGCGAGGCCAAGGTTCACCCCGGCTGCATGGAGCACTTGGGGCAGAGCATCAGCGCACAAGTCCATCTAGCACTAGCTCCACTGATCCCACCAACATAGCACACCCACTTGATCGACCATACAGCCCATGTCAGTGCCATACCTCGGTCTCACTGTTATTCACTACTACCTCGTAGCAAAAAGGAGGGAGGTACAAACCTCAAATAGGTGGAGGGCTCTGTATGTATCAGAAATCTTTATCAGCCAGGTTGAGCACTTGGAAGCAGGTGCTTTCAAAGTCTCTAGACACTTAAAAAGATACGGGTTTCTTAAAGCTCAGATAAGCTCTGACAATTCATGTTGGGGCAATTTCAGCTGTCTGCCATGTCTGTCTGTCAGTCAGGTATTCTTGTGCAAATAGCACAACTTTAATTGTGCCCACTCCTCCTATTTTGCCACCCCATAGATGAATTTGAACTGGGACAGGCATCTGGGGACTGTGCCCTCTCGGATCACCATGGCACTACTCACTGGAGCTCACGAGCCTTTGGATCGTGAGCGATCATGCCTGCTCCAGCATAGGTTCATATCCAAAACCTGAGTTATATCTCACTTGTGAAAATAAATGATCTGCAGGTTTTATCTTTTCTGAGCACTTGGTTCTGTAGATTTTAAAGCCACTTACTTGCTATTGAAATAGAAGACTCCACAGTGTCTTGAGTTGTTCTCTTCTAAGGGCAAGGAATGTTTATTTAATTTTTTCTTAAGTCTTCTCAAATATTTTGCTGCAAAGAGCAAACTGAGCTTGAGCACTTCCCTAGACTTTCTCCTTTCTTCCACTTGGGACACTACTGAAAAGAAACTCAAACATGGTCCTCAAGAAAAGGTTTTTTTTTTGTGTGTAGGCCAGTTATTTCTGAATCAAGCAGTCTGTAAACCTTATGTGTAAAAAACCCCATGAACTCAACTTTCACCCATTTTTTTCAAAATGAGAAGGAAAGTATTAAGAGAGATTTGAATGTCGAGAGCTGAATTTCAGGCGATGATTTAAGGAAACCACAGAACGTCTGCGTTTGTTTTCTAGCATATCAATTCTAAGATGAAAATCTGAACATGACTGGTGGAGGTAGAGCCCTGATGTGAAAGTCACCAGTCCTCCCTGTGCCGGCTGGTGAGGCTTGAGCATCAGCCTGCTGCTCCCCGGGGAGGATGAGCCATGCTGGAGTTCTGTGGATGCTCACACCCAGTATCATTACCTTTCACAGGATGGATGGAGGCACGTGTATTTTAACCTTATTCTTAGATCATGCTGGAACTGTAGAGTTAATGTAATGTTAACTCTACATTAACTGTAATGTAATACATGACTTAAAAATTTCTTACATCTAATGGTATTTCAATGAAAAGTTAAATGTTTAACATGCAGTAGCAGAATGTTCACTAGAATATGCTTGCAATTTGTTGGCTCTAGCCATGATGGGGCACAGTTAGAAATACTGATAAAATATCAATGCACGAGTATCTGTTTTTCCACATTCTTAGGGTGGATCTTCCAACAGGGCCAACTAACAAGATCTTACCTCTGTGAGAAAGCAGACAAGATCAGCATCATCCAAAGGTGTTTTTATTTTTGTCCTGCTTGTTCAGATAACTTATTCAAAGCTAGAAAGGTTTAATTGTCTTTTCCCACTACTAATAGGATTTAATACATGTAAGAGGGGCTATTCATTCAAGTGTAGGAATTATGAAACATCTTTAAGGTAGAAAGATAACAGAGCTTAGATTTGGGAAGCATTTGCCTGCTTCTATGTGTAAGAATTTTGCATAATCCTAATATTGTTTTCTTTGTTCAGTGAAATCACGTTTCATTAGCAGCGTAGTCTTCAAAGATGTTCTTGTAGGATTTTCTCCAGAGCTGCCTGTCTAGGTGAACCACATATAAAACTTGGTGTTAGCTAGTTTTTACTCCATGGAAATCTGGTGGGCAGTCAGTACTTTTTTAAGTATCTTGTGCTGAACAATGATCCAAACTATTGCTGTTATTTTAGGGTCTCAGATTACAAAAATGAATTCTTCATTTATAAACGTAATAGTTATGTGTATGCTTAACTCTAAGTGTGATTTTTACAGTTAAAAATCTAGCTCTACCACTCTGCAGAGCCATAGGAGTCAGGCTGACAAATCTTACTGAGGGTAACCATGTGAATACCTCCCTTTACTAATCCCAGGGTAACTTGTTCGTCTTCTTAGACCCAACATAATTATCTTTTATTCATGTTAATGGAACCATCACTGTCGACTCTGATGTTTGTGTGAGTGGGGACTTAGAATTGGATCTCCTCCTAGCTTCAGAAAGTTCTTATACTCTAATTTCAGAACTGGCATTTGTAATTACACCATAAAAGAAGGTAATGTGTGAAAAGAGTTCAACTGCTCTTTCCAGGATAGAAAATATATATTGTAATGCATTCAGAAAACATTCCAAGGGTAGAGGATCAAGTTGTATTTGGTTTTCTCATTCTCTATAATAATAATTTTTGTTGTCTTGCAAAGCTCCAGCTTTGAAGTGCAATGCATAAAAATTCTGTAATACCAGCAACTGTTTCTCTTTAGTTATTTTCCAAGTGATTTGATTTCCTCAATAGCATTAACTATATGGAGGTCTAACAAGTTGTAATTAATGTATTCAGACATTTTCTTTTGTGACAGGCTAGAATGTGAGTGACAGCATGAAGGGAAAAAGCAGAATAAAACTGGATGCTTGAGAAGATTATCATAACATAAAAACTGTCAACTCTTTGGCTCTTGAATAACATATTGTACTACATTGAAAAGAAAGGAAAAAGCTATTTCACAAAAAAAAAACAACCCATGGCTTAGAAATTTTTTGAGGAGGGGAAAGATTTTCAAAAGCCTTTTCAATATTAGACATATTTGAATATTAGAGTTCACAAATAGTTCATCACATGCCACAGTGTGTGTAAAGTGGAATACATGTGTACATGATAGAATATAATCTAGAACCAGTTGTGGTTTCGCTGTGTGCCCTTCGCTGAGTGTGGGAGTGTTTCCTGTGCAGACTACAATAGATGGTGGCAACCAGCACGTGAAGAAGGGTAGGAGGCATGAAAGCAGGTATGGAGCATCAGCTCGTCAGTGGAAAACAGACTCCTCAGCTCATATGTTGGCAAGGAGTTTTGACTACAACTTTGCGCCCTTGAAATTGGCTTCAGGGGAGGTGAGAGCAGGGAAGAGAGGAAAGCGGTTTGTATGTAATTATGTATACATATTTATGAGCATTCAGACATATTCTGCTTGGGACACAAAAGCATTGTAATGAGATGAAGTCTGTCTTTGTACAAGTCTGCTCACAAAAGCACTCAGAGCCTTTTGCCCTGGTACAGTCTTACAGCACCGTTATCCCTCCTTCTGATCCTGTGGATGTGAGTGGGGAAAACCAGAGAAGATGATGATAGCCTGCCTGTCTGGAGTGGTGGTCAGCCTCCGAGCTGCTTTGAGAAAGGTGTCTCACAAAGCAACCAAGAGAAAGGTGCCCTGGGTGTTGTGTGTTGATGGCACATTAGTTTGGGGACATTAGTCCTACTTCTGTCATACTTCCATGGTGTTCTTCACAGTAGAATCTTTCACTTAGCCATTCTTGTGTGAATGTTTGCAATGCAGTAAGAACCAACTGTGAATAATCATAGAATCATTTACGTTGGAAAAGACCTTTAAGATCATCAAGTCCAAGGATTAATCTAGCACTGCCAAGTCCACCACTGAACCAGGTCCCTAAGCACCACACCTACATGTCTTTTAAATACCTCCAGGGATGGTGACTTAACCACTTCCCTGGGCAGCCTGTTCCAGTGCTTGACAACCCTTTTGGTGAAGACGTTTTTCCTAATATCCCATCTGAACCTCCCCTGGCACAACTTGAGGCCATTTCCTCTTGTCCTATCAATTGTTGCTTGGGAGGGGAGACCAACACCCACCTTGCTATAACCTCCTTTCAGGTAGTGGTAGAGAGCGATAAGGTCTCCCCTGAGCCTCATTTTCTCCAGGCTACACAACCCCAGTTCCCTCAGCCGCTCCTCATCAGACTTCTGCTCTAGACCCTTCACCAGCTTCGTTGCCCTTCTCTGGACACCACTTGTGACCGGCCACCAGCTGGAGTAAACTCCATTCACCACCACTCTTTGGGCCCAGCCATCCAACCAGTTTTTTACCCAGCGAAGAGTACGCCCGTCCAAGCCATGAGCAGCCAGTTTCTCCAGGAGAATGCTGTGGGAAACAGTGTCAAAGGCTTCACTGAAGTCTAGGTAGACAGCATCCACAGCCTTTGCCTCGTCCACTAAGCGGGTCACCTTGTCACAGAAGGAGATCAGGTTAGTCAAGCAGGACCTGCCTTTCATAAACCCATGCTGACTGGGCCTGATCACCTGGTTGTCCTGTACGTGCCGCATGATGGCACTCAGGATGATCTGCTCCATAACCTTCCCCGGCACCGAGGTCAGACTGACAGGCCTGTAGTTCCATGGATCCTCCTTCCAGCCCTTCTTGTAGATGGGCATCACATTTGCTAACCTCCAGTCAACGGGGACCTCCCCGGTGAGCCAGGACTGCTGATAAAGGATTGACAGTGGCTTGGTGAGCACTTCTGCCAGCTCCCTCAGTACCCTTGGGTGGACCCCATCTGGCCCCATAGACTTGTGTGTGTCTAAGTGGCGTAGCAGGTCGCTAACCGTTTCCCCTTGGATTATGGGGGCTTCATTCTGCTCCCTGTCCCTGTCTTCCAGCTCAGGGGGCTGGGTACCCCGAGAACAACTGGTCTTCCTATTAAAGACTGAGGCAAAGAGGCAAAGAGGCAAAAAATTGAGGACTGAGGCAAAGAGACTGAGGCAAAGTACCTCAGCCTTTTCCTCACCCTTTGTCACTATGTTTCCCCCCGTATCCAATAAAGGATGGAGATTCTCCTGAGCCCTCCTTTTGGTTGCTAATGTATTTATAGAAACATTTTTTATTGTCTTTTGTGGCAGCAGCCAGATTAAGTTCTAGTTGGGCTTTGGCCCTTCTAATTTTCTCCCTGCATAACCTCATGACATCCTTGTAGTCCTCCTGAGTGGCCTGCCCCTTTTTCCAAAGGTCATAAACTCTCCTTTTTTCCCTGAGTTCCAGCCAAAGCTCTCTGTTCAGCCAGGCCGGTCTTCTTCACTGTCAGCTCATCTTTTGGCACATAGGGACCTCCTGCTCCTGTGCCTTTAAGATTTCCTTCTTGAAGGATGTCCAGCCTTCCTGGACTTCTTTGCCCTTCAGGACTGCCTCCCAAGGGACTCTGTCAATCAGTCTCCTAAACAGGTCAAAGTCTGCCCTCCAGAAGTCCAAGGTAGCAGTTCTGCTGACCCCCCTCCTTACTTCTCCAAGAATCGAAAACTTCTCATTTTGTGATTGCTATGCCCAAGATGGGGCACCTCCCCTAGTTGGCTCACTCACCAGCTGTGTCAGGAAGTTGTCTTCCACACACTCCAGGAACCTCCTAGACCATTTCGTCTCTGCTGTATTGTATTTCCGGCAGAAATCTGGTAAGTTGAAGTCCCCCATGAGAACAAGGGCCAGTGATTGTGAGACTTCTCCCAGCTGCTTATAGAATATTTCATAATCTGCCTCTTCCTGCTGGTTGGGTGGTCTATAACAGACTCCCACCATGATATCTGCCTTGTTGGCCTTCCCCGGATTCTTACCCATAAACACTCAACCCTATCGTCACCATCATTAAACTCTAGACAATCAAAACACTCCCGAACAATACAGGGCTACTCCACTGCCTCTCCTGCCTTGCCTCTCCCTCCTGAAGAGTTTATAGCCATCCATTGCAGCACTCCAGTTGTGGGAGTCATCCCACCATGCTTCCATGATGGCAACTATATCCTAGTTTTCCGGCTGCACAATGGCTTCCAGCTCCTCCTGTTTGTTGCCCATGCTGCATGCATTGGTGTAAATGCATTTCAGTTGGACTATTGATCCTACCACCTTTTTGGGTGGAGAAACCCTAATTCCTGCGTGGCCGTTCTCAGGTGCTTCTGTGGTTTCTAACACATCCATAACCCTTGTGTCTTTGCTGCCACATGGATCTCCACCCCCTACCTCCACCGAGAGGTCAGACCGAAGGACCTCGCTAGCACACCGTCCCTCAAACATTGGCTTGCTGCCCCCAGGCTTATCTCTAGAGAGCATGGTTTTATCCCTTTTGGGAGCTCGTCATGGTTTGTTGAAGGGCAGCACCAACATTAGAACCACCCTGAATGAATACTAGGTACTCGGTTCCCCATTCTGCACTTTGTTCAGGCTGCATTTCACAAGGTCTGGTTTGACTGGGCATTGCTTTTGTATGTAAGATGTCTTCTGAAGTTTTATGTGGAAGGTCAGACATTTTTGTGATGCACCTGGCTGAAATATTTACATGGAACAGGGGAAAAAAAAGGAGATTTCTGTCCAGGTCACCTGGATCTGAAGATAAAGTTAGAAAGCCAAGAGCAGAATTAGAGAAGAGTCTTATTTCCTTTTCATTTGAAGAACTATTTTTGTCAGCATGAGCTGCTAGTCTGAACTCAGAATGGGAAATACATAGGTAAAGTCATGTTCTTTTATGAAGAAAGGGTACGTTAGGAAGGAGGAGTGGCTGAAGGAAAGCAGCAGGAAGATCTTGCCTTGCAGCTATCCTCAAGGTACATGCTCCACAGATGAATGGAGGAGGACTCCTGTCCCTGGGACTGTCAGCCAGGCAGTGGCCAACACCAAATTCAGAGAAATGGGCTCAAGTGTTGGGAATTTTTGAAGGGGTTCTGCTTCCAACTTCGGGGCAAAAGAGTTTGGATTATTTTTACTTAGCTTGAAGTTGCTTATTTGGCCCTAGAATAGTAAAACATGAACAAAAGCAAAGCCTCTACTACTTGGCTTTTATTTTTTAGGGGTGTTGGTGGAAGTAACCACCCTAACCCTTATTTGTCTGGGTTTGTAGGTAGCTTCTAGGAGAGGAAGATGAGTTGAGCAGTGTGAATCTGAATCTGGCCTGAGTGCTGTGACAGAGCATTATTCGTGTATCACTTACAGGAAAACACGGTGTCAGCAAGCCTTTCTACGCAGGTGGAGAACCACTGCTCCTGAACTTTCCTCTGTGTCCTTCCCAGGCGGTACATAGTTGTGTCCTGGCAGTGGCCACCAGCTGCTCTTTTCTCAGTGGCCTCAGCCCATCCCCTTGGGTTCAGCACCAGAGGTGGCTGGTTCACATTTCAGAAGCTAGGATTCCTCCTTAAGAAGATGCATTGGATAATTAAAGAACGGCGCCGGCTGCCTTTCCTCCCTTGCTGCCATCCATCCACCACAAGGTCATCTGTACACTTGCCCCTTCATGTTTATTTCTGAGCCAATAAAATTCCCATTTGCTCTGGTACATTTTGTAATCCACAGCTTTCAGACCAGAGATTGATTATCTGTATTCCTAGATAAAATCAAAGTGCAGTACTTAAAACAGATTTCCACTCAATTATTTCCCCCAGACAGCTTAAATGGTGCTTTGAAACCCAAGATTAACTCAGTAGCGGCTGAGAGATACATATCGGCATTTTCCTTCTGGCCTTGCTAAATTTTGTTTTTAAAGCAATTTTAATACTGGTTCTTTAATGTACATGAAACAATGTACTAATATTTGAGGTTCAGACTGGAGTCTGTGCATGATATCTGAACCAGGTGAACTTAACATCCATCAAAAGTAACTCTTGATTTCAGAACCTGGCCCTCTACTTGCAGAAGTCAGTGCAGAACTACTGCACTGGCTGGTGCAAATTAATAGCTTCTCTTTCCAGGGAGATCAGCCAGTTCCCAATGAATTTCATAAGCTGTTTAATAACAATTTGCATTTGCTGCAGCAATGAGGATGGATGTGTGTTTTCTGGCATGCTAGAGCTGCCTTCTCGCCATTTCACTTAAGCAAGAACCAAATAAAATACATTTTATTTGAGCTTCTCTCAGGTTTGTATTTCCTGCAGTTGCTGGGCACATTTGGGTTTCCTTTTTTCCTAATAACCACTTCATTTTGTTTTTTTTAAACTGAGCAGATACTGATCTCTTTGGAAACAGGTCACCAGGAACAAAAGAGGAGTAGACTCCGGCAAGCACAGTGCCCGTGCTCTTGTTCCCTGCTACTGCATTCTCATGGATTTCACTGGTGTTAAACTAAACTGAGAGAAACACAGTGAGTATTATTTTATTGCAGCTTGTCTCTGTAGGATGTCCCCACACAGCCTGGCTAAAACTGCATTCTTTACTTATGTCTCTCTCATTTTCCAGAATTTCCTATGCTCTTTCCATAGGCTTTCAGTGCTGTAGATCTAAAGCACAACGCCATCATAGGTTACCTGGCCTTTGTCTTAGTAAGTTCCTACCAAGCTATTCATATCCCACAGGAGATATGCTGGCTAGCAAACCAAGTTCTTGATAAAAATTATAATCCTAAAATAAGTTGGCTGAAAAGTAAAATATGGTTTTGAAACAGAACTACAGAGTTCCGGGTGGGAGCTGTACCTCTTCTCCCAGTTTTCTCTACATGACTTTCAGTTTGGATCAAGACCATATTCAAGGAGCTACAATTCAGCCACTTAAATGCGTGGAAGTGAAATTCCTAAGGATATCAGGAAGGAAAAAATGAACTTAAAGGAGGATGTTAGAAACTAGGATCGGAGGAGAACTTCTTGTTAGTATTTGTGCTAATATTTCAAGTTGGGACTGGATAACATTTTTGCACAAAACTTTTTCAAAAGAAATATAAATTGAATCCCAGCATGATTTGAAAAATACACAGTCATTTTGAGTTATACAGCAGATGGAGGCTTTAAAAATGTATTATTTTGCTTAGGTTCATTGATATCTTGTTTAGAAGTTTCTTTTAATTGCCATTTTCTTCTGAAAACATTCAGTGTTACATTGATAGGTGTAAGATTGAACATTGCCAAGATAAAAAAATATATATATTTAGCCCAAACCAGATATTTGAACTTTTTGATTCATCAGTATGTTAACATTTATTTTCGTTAGGCTTTTTTTTTCTTTTTTTTAACATTTCTCAGAATGATCGGTGAGTCCAAAATATCTCTTCCTTGCCCAGTTCTACTTGAAACCAGGGCAACATAAGTGAGTTCTTCACTTCTATGGAGGCAGTTTCTTAATCCAGAAAATTGAGATGCTGGTCAGGGAAGAAGACATCCTTGATCTCTTTCTTTCTGATATTGAAGTGTAAATTGTAACTGTGACAACAAAGTCCAGTATCAGTTATAACAAACTGCAGTTGTATGTAGTGTGGGATGGGTTCATAGCCTACAAACAGATCACAGGTAGTAGATTAGACAAGTAACTGGAAAAGAAATCTACAGCCAGATCCTCCAGCTGCAGTCAGTTACATACAGTTATACTGTAATTTCAGTGAAGTTTTTCTGGCTATTCTCATTTACAAGTACAATTGAGGTTAGAAGACTTCGAAAATGAATATGGTGGAATCAAAAGAGCTGCTAAAATGTGTGAGTCATCAAGGAGACCAGAATACCCTAAAAGGCATTATAATACAGGATGATGACCTGTCTCCTTTGGTGATTTTTTCATCTTGAATTTTGGTCCATTTTCTTTTTCCCTTGGAGTGCCATATTACAGGTTGAAGTGCACTCTAAAAAGCAGCGTGTGGAATAACTGCATAATTTTGCAATCTCACGTTAAAGCAGCTGCATCTGCAACTCATTTAATGGAAGTTTCACCACTTTTTTCCTTCTACCACATCATATTTGAAACTCAATAAAGATAAACTTCAAATAATGTCTGTATATCATGGAAGATTCAAACCCCTGCAACTGAACCCATATTCCCTAAAGTGCTATTTATGAGCAGTGTTATTTCAATCTGCTGGTAGAAGTAAAAACAAACATTTGGCAGAGTTTATATTTTCACCCTTGGGACAAATGATGAAGGAGTTATTTGCTCCAGTCTTTAATCAATTTTAGGTAAACAGCACTAGTATACCTTGAACATCCATATTTTCTAATTGGCTTTTTAAAATGTGAAGTCTGCCATAATTCACAAAAGAGATTTACAACTGAGGGAGAGAGGGGAGCAACCAGCACTTACCAGTTGTTCCTTTGATGGATCTGATTCCACAGTGAAAATGGCAGAGCGGAGTCGTGAGCTACAGCTTGTTTGCAGATCAAAATGCAAAACATGGGTGATTTCCCCGGCTTCAGTTGATTCACTGCTCTGCAAATCTGTACCTGCACTAACAGCGGAGATGAACAAACAATACTAATACTTGATTTAGCACAACCAAATCTATTTATTTTATGCGTGGTAAATTCTTTGGATGAAGTCAGTTTGTGTTATTCATGCAAGGACTTCTCGTAGGGTTCAAAGAGTTTGATGAATCTATTTTTTGCACTTACTGCAGTTGGTGAAGTGAGGTGTTTGTGCCAGCATCTACAGAGAGCACTTATGGTGAGTTACAAGATGAGTTGAAGGTGGAGATGAATCTTATTGTAGGACGGCATCCAAAATGATACAGGACATGGCAGACAGTACTGAGTAGAGGAAAAGCATGAGAAGAAAAGATCAATGGTAAAAAATGTGCTCGTGCTTTTCTAATGCATTGATCCTGTTTGGCTTCCCTTGGAGTCTCCCACAAAGCTCTGTAGACCTCATACTGAATCAAAGTCCTGTGTTCGGGTGCATAAGTAAATTTGAAGGAAGATGTAATGACAGAGTGTTAACAACACAGGGCAAGTAACTGATGGAAGTTTGGAGAGTGATGTTAGGTACGCAGGATTTGAGGTTGAGACAATATACTAGGATTTAATTAGACCTTGCCTATTGACCAAAGGTTTGTCCTGAGAGTTTGACCCATGTAAAATTGGTTCAGTCAAACCAAAGCATTTTGAACTATTGTCCCCTGAAAACATACAGGTATTGATTCCAGTGCATAAAACATGGTCAGATGGCTGGAGGGGAATCTGGCAAGGTTCCTGCGGATCCACTACTGAGGTCATTCGGAAAAAAATTAAAACTGAGCATACTGCAATTGCATTTTGCCTTTATTTTCAGTGAATCAGTAACTTTTACTGTGATATCAAATTAACCAGCTGGCTAACCATCAGGGGACATATGACATCTTGCGAAAGACATTATAATATCAAAGAACACTTGAACATCACCTTTTTGTTTAGATGATGTCCTTATGTTGGACAATTCTGGGTAGTTTATTTTTATTGTAGTGAGCCATTTGATTTTTTTTTTACATCTTTCTCATTTTCTGATTTATGACTAGGCTAGATTTTTTTTTCCCCCAGTAGGAAACTTTCTAATGATTTAACAGCAAATGCCTCTGACCATTAATCAAAATAATGTATTTGTGCTTATCAATATTGATTGAAAGTCTAGCATTGTCTTGTTTATTATCCAGTGAGGAGGGGGGCTGCCTTTGTCTTTTTTACTCATGGTTTACTTCAGATTAGTCTATGTGCATGCTGTGACTCTGAAAGCTGGATAATGATTCCTTACATTTGTGCTCGTGTATTTTTCCATATTTGAAATATGTAAATACAACATTCTGTTTATAAAGTGCACAGTTTAGTGATGTGCCTTTTCATTTGGTCTCCAAATGTGCTCAAATTCATTTGCTAATAATAAATAATAGAGTTTTATAAGAACAAAGAATTATATGTTGTTATTTCTTCAGATGCAGTTCAATTCTGTGTAAAGTAACCACAGTGTAAAATCTGACACAAGTATGATTTTTGGTTGACTTTGATCTCTCGCATGGTGGTAAAATGAGGAATAACTCTTAATATAAGTGTCATGAGGTCATGGTTGACTGTTGTGCTGGAGTCACTACATGATCCCCTGTCCCTGGCAGGGAAGGAGTTAATATTAGCTGCTGCCGGTGGAATTTGCAGCTGGTAAGTATCTCTAATTACAGGACCAAAGTCTGGTGTCTCTGCTCACTTTGACTAGTCACTGGTTGAGGGAGGTAGTTGAAGAGGACACCAAGTCAACAAACAAACAACAAACTAGGAATCTAAAATTTTCCTTAGAAAAACAGGATTTTCTTAACAACAGTGTTTTTAAATGATGGGTGTGTTTGCTTGTCCTGGCGCTAAACCCAGGAGCTGTAGGATGAGCTGGTGGAGGTGGCAGCTTTGTCCGTACTCAGGTCATTTGGAGATACAGGAGGCCCTGGGCGGTTGTTGCCGGTGGGTGACGAGCGCTGTTTGCTGCTGCTAAGTGCATTTTCTTTCCTTTTCGAATGCTGAAGGGTTGTTCTGTTATCACAGGTTCACACACTGCCAGTTGCAGCATAAATTACAATGTACAAAGCAACATGTATTATTCCAATGTTATAGGCTCTGTTACTACTGATTACAATTTTTTAAAGTTTTTTTGAGTGCAGTCCCAGCCCATGAGTAGTTTAAATGCTGAGCTATCCCGTTTTCAGGGCCAAGGACCTAAGCATTGGCTAAATTCAACTTCCAATGCAATGGTAATAACAATCAGCTAATAGTACCTCCGTATTCCTTTGCAGTCCCTTACTTGTGTATTGTCTGTATGTGTTACCCGTCATGTCATGTCATGTTTCAGGTTTAAGGGTTTTGGGTGGTAGTTACTTCTTTGTGCCTCTTCAGTCCTGGCTACAAGGTGCTACCATGCCATCAATGTGTCTCAGCGTGGTAGAGAGGGGCGTATTGTCCATCTCCATTGCCTTGCAGCAGTTTAGATCGCCTTCTCCATCCTCACGTGGGTGAAATAACATCTTCCTGCAATGGGAACATGTTCATTTTGGGTTATTCTCATCTGGGAGCAGCAGAACAAAATGATTAACTTTTTGTCTTTGCCTGAGACATCTGAGCAGCAGGAACGTGGTGGGGAGGAAGGTTCTTTTTCTGTCAACAATTAAAAATGATAATGATGATATGAAGAGTTAAACACTCAACATACTTATACTTTGCTCTATCTTTAGTGTAGAATATAGCACAGTAAATACTGTAATCGGCCAAATGTTAAGTATTTGAGGTGCATCCATGTATATTTGGGTGCAGGATGTGTTAAGTAACTATCAACTTGATGACTGCAATGAAGCTTAATGACGTTTGAGGCTAAAATAATTGCATTAAGGCAAGTAGTATGAAAGATCTGTGAAGTCAAGTACAATACCTTTGTATAGCTGGAGGAAACAATGTTTAAATGTAGCTGCTGTAGTGCTAGTCTTTATTGGTTACTGTGAACAGGGTATTTATCTTCTCCGTGGTGAAAAATACTGAAATAATCTGGGAGACAAAAAAGGAAAAAATGAATTCTGTTTCTCTTTTAATCTCTGTATTACCTAAATACAATAGGGTTTGGAGTGGACAACATCTGGAGTCCTAATTCCAGTTGTGATTCCATGTCTTTGCTCTCCCAGCCTTGACCTCACCTCTAGTCTTTTGATGCCAAATAGTGACCACCATGGTCATGGTTCCTGTCTGTACCAGCTAGCAGTTCTGATGCTTCAAAACCAAACACTCTTCTATTTTCCTAATTTTATACTTTATGTATTCGTACGAGTCCTGGGAGCCTGGCAAAACTCGATAACTTACAGATGAGTTTTTTTAAGATTTCTGAAGTGCATGCAAGTCTTATGCAGCTCTTTCACCTGTGACAGCATACACAGATAGCCCTGTTTGAGGCAACTTCTTTAGCACATCTTTCTTCATAATATTCTGCTTTTTCAGCAAGATAGGACACACTTTCTTAAGATTTAGACTTTATGCACTGATTACTTCTTCTCTGGTATGGCTTAAGTTCTCTCGCATGGCTTAACTTTGAAACCAAATGAAAGAAAATCCAATAAAGATAAATGAGATGTCTTTAAAGGATCCAAAAGAAAATACAGTAGGTCAGCAATGAATTTGAAAATACAATGTGTTGAGGAACTTGAGGATAATGGTTTCTTTATGAGGTTAGATCTGTTCACAAAGGCTCGGAAGTATTTAAGATAATGACTTGCTTTAGGAGCAATACTTTTTCAAACTATCATGGCTGTGATTCTCTACATGTTCCTGTCTAGCCACAGAAGTATTCTTGACTGGATGCATAAAATAGTAGTTTGAAAATTGTGCCAAACAGTGTGCAGTAATCATCAACAAAGAACAGTTTAGCTTCCTGTAGAATTCCTCATGGAAAACGTGAGGAATTTCTCAACAACTTTCTCAACAACTGAATCTGTTTACCTCTTTTAGGTCTCCTGCTGCCAGCGTTGACCAGAAGTTTCTACTGCTCCTGAGAGACGGGTAAGTCGCTTGAACTGTTTACTCAAAATAGTCAGATCAGCAATTGTACATTACCCAGGAATGGTCATCTTCAGACGTATTCCCTGTATTTTAAAGGAATGAATTCCTTCCAGAGTTTGGGTTGTCAGTGGTGGCTTCAGTTTGACTGCTTAGGGTCCGTTACAGTAGGAGTGTATACAGGTGAAGAACAAAGAGCTGTTTTTTCTTCCTTACTGGATAATTGAAGCTCTGTAAACAAATGTCTAATGAATCACAACTACAAAAAACAATACGGACAAACATTTTTATACTTATACCAGACATTTGAATGAATATTTGTAGCCGAGTGGTGGTATACCTATGAGTTAAAGCAAACAAGTTTATTTACTAAGATCATTCATATTCCCATCTGTTGCATTTTTTTCCCCCAGTAGAAGCGTAGTTCCCATCACCTGGCTGGGGGTGACCTGAGCCCCAGCTGTGTAGTGGGAGCTGCTGGTGCCTGACTGTGGGCTCCTGCGTGGGACTGTGCTCATGGGGCTCCGCGTTACAGCAGTCAGCCCCTGTGCTTGTCCTGTGCTAGTGCCACTCAGCCGGGTTAATGGCACTCTGCTCGTTTAGCAGCTGTATTGCCCTCAGAGCAGCGCATACAAAAACCAGCAATATTTCCTATCATTTTCTTAGGAATCAGAGCTGGGATTTTTAGATACCTGCTGCTTCATTAGAAAAACAAAGCAGTAGTTTAAAACAATCTTAAGTGTGGCTGGTCTGTAAAATGCCAGAAGAGTTCAGTTGATGTTAAGGGGGAGTTAACGCGGGTGGTCAGTTCCCCGAAGCCATGCTGTCAGAATCAGAGCGTACCTGATACGATCAACATAAATGACTGAAGACCATCCATCCTCTCTAAGCACAAAACATCTGTACTCACATCTGAACAAGTCTGGAGGAAGGGGCTGTTTTACAATTATGGCAGGGCAATGGGCACGCATGAATTTGCGCAGGATTTTTTTAAATATCCATGTACAACATTGCAGAGTACACGATCACTTCTATGTTTGGTTCTGCTGAAGTAATGCGAGTGCTGTAGTTTTCGTTGTGGTCAGACTTCCAGCTTGAGACAGTGAGACACTGAGAATCTGTTTCAGCGCAACTTCACTGAATATCCATCTCTTCTAAGCTATGTATGGAAGGTCAGAATTTTTTGTTGGGTGTTTCATGATTGTTTTAAGGAAAAGTAGTCTGTATTCATATAAGGCTTATTCAAAGAGGAAATATTTCAGATTTCAAGGTCAACCGCTCTCGGTGCAGACTGTGTGTGACATTTCAGGAGTGAGTCACAATACTTAGGATTTCACTGTGTTTACTCTCATATGGCATGTGGCTCGAACAGCTTGCTCCCTGCATGCTATTTTATAGTTCTCTGTCCAAACTTCACATAAATATCCCAAATGCTAGGACTTCTTCCTTTCTTTCTAAGCCTGTTCTACAATATCTGTTTAATAAGATTTGTGCTTGAGCTGTCATTTCTGATTACATGTTACCCTTAGTTTATATTGCTTCCTTCCCAGTGGTCAACAGTATGAATGTCTGTGTGAATCTTAATGCATTTCCTTTTTCTTCTAATATATAAATGTCTGAAAACTGATCAAAACAACCATCCTACTTTGATTGTATATTTTATTTCTGCCGAAAGGTTCAAATGTGATGAAAATAAAATGTTCAATGAGCATAACACAGATTTTCCAGAAGAAACAGGCACATTTAACTTGTTTTGAAAGATGGATGAACACTATTAATTTTTATATATTCTATATATATCTTCTCACTCGACAATTGTTATTTAAAGATTTTGTTCTAGGTTGTTGCTGCACTTATGCTGTAGAGTCATTTTACACCAACGCATGGATCAGTAACTTAGTTATAAATAAGTGGGTTTAAGCCAAATGTAATGGAAATAATGTTTTCTTACCCAGCGTCTGCTTAGTCTCAGATATGGTAATGATCAGGCAGTGCGGTGTGTGTTCCACTTCCATTTGCCACACTGAAGCAGAATATCCTTAGGTGCTGAACGTGTGAGAGTTTTGCTTTAGGTTGTGTTGCAGAAGCTGTGCGGTTTGGTGCAACGCTGTTTGAAAGTCATGACAGGCGGCACCTGTGCCAGCTGTGACATTTCCAGAAGGTATGGCTCTGCCACAGAAGTTATAATGAACATCTGCCTAAATTTGATCAAAAACATGGATCAAAATCAGAGGGAAATTATAAACAAGGCTGTATACTGAACTGTTCATTGATAGTGATGAAAACTTTGTTGCTTGTATCTCTAACCAATATCAAGAGTATCTGTATTTAATACTTATTTTTGATCCATCATGAGACCTTGTTTGTAACTCCTTAGCCACTCATGCCTGTTGAAATTCACCTCTGTGTGAAGGGCTGTCTGTGTTTATTAACACTGCAAAAAGGGGGCCCAAATAGTAGTTGAAGAGACTGAGGTGGTTGTGCTAACTACATCCACACACCTCGGCTGCACTCACCGAGTAGGTCTGCACCCAGGAAAAACAGTCACTGCCTCACTGGGACTGCTTCTGGAGTAATACTCAATTCAGTGCGAGTAAGGAGTCATAACTTTGGGTTTACAGTCATAAACCAGGGCCTCAGGCTCCCTGCTGAAACTCTTCTCCATTGAAATCCAATGAAAATCAACAATATAAATCCAAACTTCCCCATGGTCACATGCCAGAGGCAGTACATAAGGTGCTGAGAATGATGCATAGTGCTAGGATTGCCTTCGATCCTTGTGCTCTACCTCCGTTTGTCTTTGGTGCCCTGTCTAATTGCCAGCTTATTAAATCAAAAATGAGTTGGGAGTGCCATGCTGGGAGGAAGCAAAAGACGGATATCTCTTCTTACCTGCAGGCAGGTGGTGCAGAGCTGGTGTCAGGCATGTTCCCAGGAGATAACTACCTGCAGATGCACAGCATCAAAAGGGTTCACCAAAGCCATCATAAACTGATTGCTTGATATGAATATGGGGGGGGGACGATTTAGAGATGCTGTGCACAGCTATTCAGAGATGTCTGCTTAGCCTGGAAGAGTAAAAAGGGATGCTGGTATAAAATATTATAGGGTATTATTTTTATGCTTTATTCTTAAGCAGCAAAAGTGATAGGTATTGTTCAGCCTGAGCCCTTTGATGCATACTATTGTTAACATTAATTTTAAATCCTTTCAAAACCATCTTCAAAATGGCTATTAAGATTTAATTGCAAGGTGCTTTTTCTTCTTTTCTTGCTTCATCACTCTCAAGTATATTGTTCTTTATCTCAGAAAATGAAGCACTTGTGACTTTGACAGCCCATGCAGAGAAGGGAGATGATCAAAGAGAGCAAGAGGGTAACGGCAGCAAATCGTTCAGAGCCCTGAGTTTGGGAGGTTAACTTTTGTTTATTAGAGGATTTGTAGGACTTGGAAAAGAAACTGACTGCTTGTAATTCAGAATTAGTACCTGAAAGCTTAAAGTTATCTTTATCGATTGTAGTTGTTGTTCTCAACATACCAGCAGAGGGGGAAGGAGCAGAAATATTTACTGGCATCTAACCTGAAGGAGATTCTCCAAGCTACGAAGGGTGCTTAAGTGCCTGCCTGTCATTGACTTTTAATGGGAAATAAATACTGTGCCACTCTTTGGGGCTTTCAGAATTTCTCCTCATACATTTATCCTAGTTTTCCCCTTTCCACACTCATTGGATTGAGTCTAAAAGCTGTGGGATGCCCTTGCCTGGAGAGTTTAATCATAGGGCTTTATGAACCAAAGGGCCTGAGGTTGGTGGCAAAGGGGGACTTGAGCAGCTCTGGAGAGTCAGGGCACAGTCGTGCCATGGAGCTCGTGCAGGAGATGTGTGCCACGGCCATGTCGGCCACCTAGTGACACCTGGTGCATTGCTTATGGCCAGTGCTGAGGCCAGCAGATCCGTGGAGAAAGACCTCCTGCTTTCTGCTACAAAGAGAAGGTCCTAGGAGCAAAAAAACCCCCTGTCATCATTCACGGGATATGAATACCTGTGAATCTGAATACCACCTTCTGTCCCTGCTGCCTAAGGCTACTAAGGGCTTGCATGTGTGGGGAATAACACCGTAACTGCTCCTTCCCTATGGCTGACTGAAGGGTTTCTCAGCATCGAGAGAAGAGGAAAGGATCTGTCCTCAGTGTAGTTCTGATTGCTGGGGAAGAATTGGTGGAGAATTGAAGGTGGATGGGAAATTTGGGAGAGACTGACTGTGAAATGATAGAGGCTACTCCTTTAGGAAAGGAAGAAGCATGGGCAGCAATTTAAGCATGATGAGCTTTGGAGAAGGTGACCTCAGCAGACGCGGGGAGCTGGGAGGTAGGATCCCTGGGGATGATGGTCTAAGGGATGAGAAAGGACAGGTTCTGAGAGAGAACCGATAAACACACAGCAGCCAAGCATCCTCCTGCACAGGGGTGGTAGGAATAGAGTAAAAACTGTTAGGACAGAATCAGGAGCTGCTTTAGAACTTGCAAATCTGAAGAAGTGGTACAAAAGCAGAGGCACTTGACAAGAAATTAAGGTGAAGGCATAGCACAGGCATATAATGGTAAAATGAAAAGCCTAAGGCAAAAAATGTGTTTCATTTAGCAAGTGAGATAAAAAGCAGGAGGAAGTTGTGCTATAAATACATTAGAAATAAGAAGATAGGAGAGGAAATATAGATCTAGTACTTGTCAGAGAAGTGGCTGCTTACAGAAGTGTCTAAAATGCCATGATAACCTGGTTAATTTTGACCAGAGTGTAGAATAAGGGGCCAGAACAGAGAACAAACAGCCAAGAGTTTATTTGGATCTGCTAGATAGGTCAGGACACAGGATCTGAGGAAATTCTCCTTAGAATTAGAAAGAATTAATCAAAACTATTTTTGAACAAGGAGCAATTATTTCTAACAGCTTGTGGAGCTCAGAGGAGGTCTCAGAACTATCAAAATGCAAATACAGGTCCTAAATATAAAAGGAAAAAATACAGTCCAGTGTATTATTGACTAAAAAGCCTAACGAGTTCTTGGAAAGGCTATGAAATTAATTAATGAAAAAAATCAATCCATAACACTTGGAAGAGGTGACTAAAATCGAAACAAAGCAACCATCATGGGTTTGTCAAAAGCATATCAGATTAGTCTAATTAACTGACCTGGCGGGTAAAGGGGGAACAAATAGTTATAATATGCTTTGACTTTTGTATTTCCAGGTAAGCTAGAGAGACACGACTAGGTGTAAGATGCACATGTAGCTGTTTGAGAAATTTGTTTTAAGTAGTAGCTATCATTATTTGCCTGCAAATCTAGGAGAGCGTTTCAAGTGAGAGTCCCAAAGGGACCGGTCTTGCTCTCAAGTCTGTTCTCTGTTTTAATTAGTGATTTGTACGATGGGAACTTGTAAAATTTGCAGATGACACGGAGCAGGGAGGGATCACAGGAACTCTGGAGGGCAGAATTGAAATAAAAAATGACTCGAAAAAGTGAGATGTTTCTGAAAACCCCAGGCTGAAATGCAATGAAGTAAAGTATGAAGCAGTGCAGAGGGGGTGGGAGGGGGAGTGAGTGGGCAAGACAGAAAAGGACTTGGGGGTTTGGAGTGGCTGACAAATTAAGCGTGAGTCAAAAGCACAAAGCTCTTGTCAAGGAGGGAAACTCCATCTGGAGTGTATTAACAGAAGGGTCATGGGAGAAGAGACCCGGGAAGTCGTCCTGCTCTGCTCTGCCCTGCCTGCCCTGCCCGCAGGCGACCCCAGCCTGGCTGCGCTCTGCGGCGTGGGGAATACAGCTGAAACAGGGAGATGTCTTCTGCTCTTTTGTTATTTGATCAGTTTAACTTATTGGAAGTCTGGACAAGGAGAGATTGATTTACCATCACTGGAAAGTTTGTGACAAAGATTAATTTTACAAAATGGTAACTAAGTGAGCTTCAGGAAGATCTGCTGCTGTGTATAATGTACAGCATCAAAACATGGGTAAGCACCCACAAACAAAAACAACAAACTGCAAGCAAAAACAAGGGATCAAAATAAAGCTAGTTAGTAAAATCTCTTAATTAACTTTAACCTGCTATAACTAATAACTCATGACAACTTTAACCTCTCTGTGACTGCAGTTTTGCTCCATTTCAAAGCAAAGCTGGTCTTCATCATTGGTAGCACAATGTACGACTAGCGACAAAAATTAGCATCTTGGCAGGGTGATATGAATTCATCCAGAAAATAAAAGGGGTGTCATTTGCACCATCTGCTGCACATGAATCAGGAGAGAGGAGAACAGCTGAAACCTGGAGATGTCAATATTGAAATGCTACTGGGAGGTGAAATGGTGGCCAAGTAAACAGAGGGGCTGCCTGGCCAGCGGGCTGGGACGGTGAGGAGACGTGATCAGGCACGGCCAGAAACGTTTTCCAAACATTTTCCTTCTCACTTGCCTTTCTTCCTTTCCATATTTTAGAACCATGAACTTGCAGGCGTGTTGTAGAAGGTGGAGGTGTAAGTGTGATACTTCCTTCAGTGCAAACTCTTCAGGGCTCGGAGGGACAAATGCTGCGGCGTGGCTGGTTTGTGCCCTCCAGAGCTGGGCATAAAGACAGTATAAGGGGTTTAATTTCTGCCCTCTGGGGCAGGATGAAACTGTTGCAGAGGAAAAAGTATCAGACCAGTGTGGCTATTTGGATTCGGTTTTCTGTATTGCACGTATGTGTGTTTGCATATAAAGGAAATACAAAATACCTGTCTCTTCCTAACTGCAACGGGGCAGGTACATGCGTACCTCAGGACAGCCCCCGCTGTGTGCAAATCATGAGTGTGTCTGTACGTACAGCCGGGAGAGCATGTGCTTGCTGTACAGGGAGCTCAGCCATCGTGTTACTGAGCTGTATTTTCTTAATGAGTGTGAAAAAGGTGATGGCAGATGTGGGCTGAAAAGCATTCATGGGCTGTGCGTGGTGCTGTGTGTTCCCGGGCTGGGATGGCGGCAGAGTGTGAGTGGCGTGACGTGGCGTGGCATGGCGTGACGTGGCATGGCGTGACGTGGCGTGGCATGGCGTGACGTGGCGTGGCGTGACGTGGCGTGGCGTGCTGCCCCGCCTGCCGCCTGCAGCCAGGCTGCCTAATCACCTTAATAAACTGATCAAGCACACATTTCCATCTTAGCTCCCAAAAGCTTTCCCTAGCCAAGTTGGTTAGAAATCTCTGTGCTTCCAGTCCAAACCTACTGAAGGCCAATTTATATTTACCCGTTCTTAGACAATATTGGCGCAGGATTCTTCTCCCGTCCCAGAGCTCATCCCTGGCGTGTTTGCAAAGAACAAACACTTCCCCCTGGAGCCGTCTTTTCTCTGGCTAAACAAGCCAAGTCGTGTTACGCTTCTGTGTTGTCTTTAAGGTACTGGGCTAGATTCTCTCAATCTTACTTACATGAAATAAAACTTTACTGCACAGTTGGCTCTTTTAATGTCAACGGGACATTCCCAGGGAGAAGTAACTAATCAATAGGTCTGCTCCAAAGTCCCTGAAGTCAATAGGAATTTTTTTACATCATTGCATTCTGGACTGAACCCAGCCAGGGAGGTGATGGGAGGAGCTGGATTTGAGAGTTTATAAATACAGTTCTCACAGACACTGAATTCATGTGGGTGAAATTGAGCTTGGAGGAAAACAGATGAAGCTCTGGCATTTTAAAATGTAATACCATTTTCTAATAGTAACTGGCTAGCTGAGTTTTGGGCAGGATCTGGAAAAAGACGTCTTCATAATCCTGACAGAAGGGGTGAATACCCAGCTACAGATCCCTATGGCCCCAGGAGCAACCCTTCTCACAAAAAAAGTAGTTTTTAGGCGTAGCTGACTCCCACTTCTCGCTTGAACTTTTGGCGATGCGAGCTGTGGTGAGAGGCAGTGGGCTGGCGACCTCTCCTCTTCCTCTGCAAGCATGAGGAACTATAGAAAATGAGTTGGAAACCAGGGAGATGTTTCTCCAGCTCTGAGACAGAAAACCCAGCTGCAGAGGGGAGGCTTTGAGAGCGAGCACTGCTTCACCGGGGTTAGCATCCGCAGCAGCCGGGGTGCCGTCAGGGGCAGCCCTCGCTTGCCTCACCTTTTACAGCACGCCTTGCAGCCCGTCGCCCCGTCCTGCTCGCCGCAGGAGGCTGGCTTCAACATGTGCAGGTGTCAGAGCAAATTTTCCTTCCTAGCCTGTTTGACCCTCTGAAGAGCTGTCTTTCCTCCGCCAACAGTGGGAGAAGGGGTATATGAAACTTGGCAAATCATGAAATCTATGAAAAATGAAATTTCAGTCAGAAAACTGATGGAAACAAGTTTTAAAAAATGTTAAACCCTTGGTGCTGACATTTGCAGCAGGGAACTTCTTGCCTTGATGCTTTGAAGTGGCGCTTTTCTTCCTAAATACTGCCTTCTATTTTTATAGTGAGAGCATGGTGACAGTTAACTGACCTGAAAATGAAGGAGGAAAAAAGTGATCTCATGTGGAATGAAACGTTTTATTTGATTGAAACACTAAAGCCACAAGATTTCTTTTTGTGTTTGGCACGAACCAAGTGCGGCTTCAGACATTGAACCCGGCAGGACGAACCCTTCTCAGCCAGCACTTGCGCCCGTCCAAACACTGACATCCAGCCCCACACGTGCACGGGGACCTTGTCTTCCCCCGCTCTGGTAATGTTCTTGCCACATCTTGGACTGTATCACAATAAATTAATAGCAATATTTGGATTTACTCAAGGAACGCACGTGTTGACCTCGGTGGGTACTGCCTGGCCCTTTGAAGCTGCCCTCGCGTGCTGCGGCATGCTGTGCTCCCGCCGGCCGAGCATCCCCGAATCCCTGCCGTGTCACGCGCTGCTCCCCGATGGACGGGGGGTTTGCAGATGGGGAGGAGCGGGCGGACTTTGTACCTCTGGAATAAAATGTGAGTTACATAAACATTCTTGTATTTCTTTTTCAAGTAATTACCTCTTACACAGACAAAATCACCTCTGATTGAAAGCTAGCAAGACAAACAGTAACTGGAAGTTGGTGTAATTTTTTTACCGGTTCACTGAACCATTTAAAACAGGTATTGACTTCTACATTATCATAAATTGTTATATACAGTGAAAGAGCCAGGCTGTGGGGTTGGATGATTAATGGTGAAAGCTGGGACTGCTTCAGATTGAAACTTGATATCCAGTAGAATATTTATTTATATTCAGTGCTGTTGGTATTGATATTATTGTTCCTGTTCATAGCTTCTTCCTGAGGAAACCCGTAGCGTGAGGAGATGTACGCTACGAGGACTGGCTTTATTTAATGCTGAAGTTGGGAATGGGGCAGGAGATGTGCTGGAGTTAGCTGCCTCCTTCCCATGCGAGTTTTCCTGAAAGCACTTTAGGACAGTATGTGGGTTAAAAATGTTTGGTAGATTAGAAAGCTGGGATTCATCTCCCTCGGCTTTCGCATCCAGTTCGGCATTTTGTCTTAGGTAGGGACTTTGCTCTCCCTGTAATCATGGTAGGAGACAGGTGAATCACCAGGTGTTCATCCCAGAGTAAGGCACAGAGCTAAGAGAGGTGCTCCCATCCTTGGGCTTGCCCTGTTCACAGAGATATCTGCTCTTGTGCTTAGCTGAAGTGACATGAAAGGGTCACTCTGTGGTTCCCTGGCAGAGGACATGAGCCACTGTGCTTGAGCAACTGGGACTGTTTTTACAAGCCACCACTGTTATTTTCTCTGGTGATGCATTGCCGTGGGAGAGGCAGGCATGGGAAGAGCCAAGCCGAGCCGAGCCCCTGCGCTCCAGCTAAGCTCTCGCTCCAGCCTGGGAGATCAGGCTGTGCCGGACCCGTAGGGCTGGGGAGGTCTGTGAACAGGAAAGCTCTGTTAAAAATACCACCCCGCTGCCTGGATTTGAGCTATTCCTCCTGCACTGATTCCAGTTACTTAGGGATTTGAGGAAAGTCAGAACCATGATCAATCCTCCTGTCGTTTTAAAATTACTGTTATTTTCAGAGATAATTAAAACATTCATTTACAAATAAGTTTTTTACCTTTTCTTTTAAATCTTTGCTTAAACTTACATTTTTTCCCCAATTCTAGACCTTTAGACCTACACTTGTAAAATTTGGCATGCATTTTGATAAACATGTGAAATACAGAAAAGGGGAAGAGAGAAAGGAAGATGCCAATATGACCTCCATCTGTAACTGGCAGTAGGAACATCACTCATTTGTGTCTTTTAAACCATCTTAGGTTCAGCTAAGAAGTGCTTAGATTTATTTTTATGGATTTCATTTTTAAGTGCTTTCACTTGGAAAATGTTACTTTTAATTCATGATTATTTTCTGTGAAATCCACTTTCTTCATATTTTCCATGTTTTAAAAGCTGACTGCTTACTCAAGAAAAAAACACTTTGATGTCATGGAACTAATGAACGTTATAAAACCCCTAAATAAAGAGACTTTTGAAAACTTTAAATTTTGTTCTTGAAATGGCTGATACTGTAATTTATTTTTCTTCATTCCTTTTTCACTGCTACTGAAAGTACAAAAGGGAATAAAGGGGAGAGCAAACAATACCCTGCGAATAATAACTAAAATATTTTTATGGGAATTAATCTATCTCTTTTCTAAAAATGAGTGAGAAAACCAGAAATAATTCTATGAAACCAGTAGGAGAAACCCCTCAGGTCTGTCCCAGTCCCTGTCCCCGCCGCTGCTCTGCGCAGCCGCCTGCCCGTGCTCAGGTCTTTGGGGCATGTCAGACCAGAGTGGCAATCCCAGTTAGAGGCTGGATGGTGCGTAGCCTCCGTGCAGTCTTCCTCCTCCAGTGGCAAGTCCCGGGCTCCCAGTGAAAGGCTGAATTGTGGTTCTGCATGCGGGGGTCTCTGGGGATGGGGAAGAATTGGGCAAGGTGGAAGAAAACATGTCTCTAAGGGGGGCAAGTGAAGAGAGATGCCTTGCAGCTTGGTCTCCACTCCAGTCCCAACCTCAGCCGTCAGTCCTTGTCAAGGGAGGAAGATGGCCACACGTAGGATGAAAACGTACAAATGTAATGAAAATCGGTATGGCTCTATTTTTCCTGTTGTAAGGAGAATTGAATTTCTCAGGCAGGTGGCAGGGCGATGTTGATGAACTATAAAATGACGTGATAAAAGTGACCTCGTAAAAAAAAAAAAAAGCTGCTTGAAACAAATGCCAGTGAGTTGCAATTTCCCCCATGAGAGTCAGCCCCGCTCCGCCTGGTTTGGGCATCGCTGCGGTAAGGGGCTGAGCTGTGTGCCCCAGCGCTGCCAGTGCCGGCCGGGCATCCCGCTCCCTTCCCGCCTCCTGCACGTGTGCTGGGGGTTTGTTGGCATCATGATGCCTCCGTTTTACATTTTAGAATAGACTCGCCAGTGAAATGTAAAATATAGCAAAGACCATAAATTTGAAAACTTGCAGCTGCAGCTGATATAAGCAGTCAGGTACGTTGACTTCAGTGACCGTGTATTCCAGAGCAATAAACGTGGTAGGAGGCTTTACATCGCTTTTTGTAAGTAAGTTAGAGAAGTTGGGAGGCGCATGGAGAGAGGGCTCCTTGTTTTCCAGGTGCCTCAGTGCGAGCATTTCATATCAAGGGAAGGAGGTCCTGACACCGGCTAACTGGAAATTATAGCCTATGTTTTGCTGCTCTCTCTCTCTCTATTTCCCTACTCATATTCTCATGGCTTGTTTTGTGCATACCTGTACTGTGTTAATTCTGCAAGTAATCTGATGTAAATCTGGAATTTTACTTTATTAAGAAATGTCACTTTTTGAACACATCAGACATTTCTGATGTACACCCCTTTCCCAGTAATCAGGGCATCTAGCATACAAAACAAAGCTACTGTTACTGGAAGTGAATAGAAGCTGAGTGCAATACAAATGGTCAGTGAAAGAAGCAGAAGGGGTGTTCATGTTTGCAATGGGTTTCAGTTCTTATGCAGAGCAGCAAAATGTAGATGCTTCCATGGGGCTTCAGACGTCATGGTACTAAGCCGTGCCTTGTAACACGGGAGCTGGTCCTGCTCTCTGGACCCAGTGCACGGAGACTAATCCTGCTTCCCAAACTTCCCCAAACATTCCTGACACTGCCAGTTCTCACGGCCGGTGTTGTCCTCAGGGATGTCAGACCCTCAGCCTCCTGGGCTGCTTGTTTCCTTGGGTCTTGTAACTGTCTGTATGCCTTTAGTCCTTAATTATCTTCCAGTAAGAAAGTAATGAGTTCATGCAGTTGCTAATAGGGGCACCATAATATTTACCCTCTTTAGCAATAGATATATTGCCAAGTCCTCAACCATGCTGATTTTTCATGGGGAGAATATTACATTACGCAGGTTCTGGAATCTGCAATGAACACATTTAAATTCATTACTTATGCACAATCCCCATCAGCTGACCGACTTGATTATTGCTGTTATTGTGACACTAATGTTTCTGTCAAATTTCAGTTTACTCAGTTTCAAAATCCAATTTAGATTTAGCATAGATGTTTCCTTGCCTTTGATTGAAAGTGACAACTTGTGTGAAAATTGCTTTCAAAATTCTGGTTTTGTGAATGTTTATTCACAAAACAGCACTTTATAAATGTACTTTATAAAATGTACCACTGTAGGCTTATAGAAATCTGCACATATTAAAAAAAAGGCAATGGGTTGATTTTTAAAACAGAAAACAGCTAATCTGCAGCTTTACCTACCTGTCAGGTTAACCTGAGTACTTCACCCAGTTACAATGCGATGGTAGTCAACCACGCTTTAATATTAAATATTGATGTTATTACAGAAGATTTGATTTGATGTTATAACAGAATAGTTGACTTTTTCTTTCATTATTCATTGCATCCCCATGTTCAGTAGTTTCTCCGGTGATTACAGCTTCTTTACGCGGGCAGGTTTGATGTGACTGGCAAAGGCCGGCTTCGTTGGTCTGAGAAAAAGTGATGAGGAACGTGGAAGTTATTCGAAAGGGGGGAATTTCAAAGGCACCGGTGCTGAAGAGACAGGGATGGCGGGGTGCCCCCGTGGCTATTTCTCCAGCTCCGTTTTCCACATCCTCCGCAGTTCGGATCAGGAAGCCCACAGCAGCTGAAGGTGCCGGCAGTCCAGCAGTGACCGCCCGGCAGGGCCAGGGTGCCGGGCACGGCCGGGGCAGCAGCACAGTGCCAGGCACGGCGTGGGGGACCCCCTGGGCGTCCCCACCGCTCCCTTGGCCGCCGCAGGGCCCGGCACGGCTCCTCCACACGAGAGCTGCACTCCTCCTTGCAGGGGTGCACCCGCACCCGGGCACTGTCTGCTGTCGTGGGACGTTTTAGCAACGTGCTCCCTTCTTAGTTCAAGTTGGCTACTGTAAATGTCAAGAAGAGGAAGAGGTTTCTGCTAAGTTATTTTCATTGTTATAATTCTGAATACATTAATATCCACAAAACAATGTATCTGAGATGATGAATTGGACATTGAAAAATTAATCCCACGCAGAGTTTTCTCCAGCAACAAATTGTAACTGTCATAAGCACAGCCCCCCAAATATTTTCTATCAGTTCATGTTGTAATTTATGTTGAAGACATTTAATGCTGATGAAAATGTCATTGTAATAGATTATATCGCTGCTTATCATCCCGGCTTCTCATATGAAGAACACATCCTGTGATAATTTAGATGATGTGAACGCTTGAGCGTACACACAGAGTACCCCTTGAAAGGCCGTGTCTTATCCCAAAGAGAAGGTTTCTATGTAAAAGTCCCATCAAAGCCTAGCAACTGAAGGTCCAGGTGAAGCAAGTCGTTATTGGTGCGGGGTTATACTTATTTAATAAGGCTTTGAACACCTGGTAGCTGCCAGAAGTGCGGAGCTTCTGCAGGCACAACAGGCACGCAGGGGGTGGGAGGCAGAGGACCCGGTCCTCCCCTGCGCTGGTTTGTCTCAGTGCCCAGGTCTGTCTGCACCAGAGAGCAGGAGGTCTCTCTGCCTGACTGATGGCAATTCTCACGATTTTACCGAGCCGTTGAGGCACTCGGTGTGGACTTCAGCTCCTGCAAGGACGTATTCTGTAGTTCTGAAGTTTAGTATGGTGGTGTTGAGGCTGGAGAGCTTTCTTACAAGTCTGACCTCTTTCAAGTTAAGTTACAAAATTCTCCTGAATTTCTGAATCAAGACTGTAATTCTCTTTGGCCAGAAATTTAAAGGGAATCAATAAAAAGATACAAAGCAATCCAAACCCACAGTGTTCCTTATAAGTGGTTCCCGTAGTACATACCCCTCCCTGTAAAAGCGAGTGCCTATTTCTGTTCTGGTTTTGTGTAGTTTCTGGTCCCCTGTGCCTTGTTATGCTTTTTACTTTGATTTTAAAAGCTACCTATCCTCAGAAATGCCTCTTCTGTGTAGATTTTGAGCTCAGCCGTCTCTCGGATAAAGTGAGTAGACTGAGATTCTCAAGTCATAAAGCTTGAATAATTTTTTGTAACTCATTTCCTAAGTCTTTTTCTGTTTTTCTCCTTCAGATTGCATTGGGGAATAGTCCTCTGCATCCCCCTCTCCCGCCCAGGCTCGGCGGCTGGTGCGCTGGGGAGATGCCGGACGGGCTGGCCGCGGGCGTGATGTGAGCCGGCGTGCTGCCCTCGGCTGCAGCGGGCTGTCCCAGGCAGAGCCGGGCAGGCTGGGGGACCGCCCGCCGGTTTCCAGCACGTCCAGCACGGGATGCCTCCCACACACTGCTGGGCGCTCGGCTTGTGTTGCGCACGTGGGGCCCTGGTGGTGCGGCATCGCCCCATGTCTCCGCGCCGCACCACGCTCCGTAAAGCGCCGTGCCGTATGCCGAGTACAAATGGTGAGCTGTGAAGGCGACAGAAGCTGTTCCGAGCACATCTATGCTTTTAGCTTATCAAGTGTCCAGAGAGGTTGTTCCAAGTGTAACAGATAAGGTAACGTAGCAGACAGGAAAACACGGACACAGGCAAAAGCATTTTTGCCTTTTTAGAAGATCTTTGAAATGGCAGAAGTCCAATGAGATAAAGGATGGCCAGCATTAATTTTACGTTTTACAGTTTTGGGAAAAAGGAGTAAGAATGCAGGGAGCGACTCACGAGGCTAAGACAGCATTTTCTTCTTCCATCTGGTTTTTTTTTTAAGGGGGAACTTGCTGTCTCCGTGTAATTGTGCGGCTCTTCCTGCCTATGTGCCAAGACTTACAACACCCTCTGAATGAATGCTATCAGTTTTGCAGCATGGACTCAGGAGGTGGTCTGCTGCTTCCCTTTCTGCCTGAGAGGGTCTCCGGTATGTTGTTTATCCTCGCTTTGTGACTCGGTCAGCTCTGTGCCAAACCTCTCAGTAGACGGTTCCCTGACCTGTCCCCCTTTGCACGCCAGCCGGTGGAGGCCACTGAAGACCCTCTGTCAGTGTGTTTTTCTCAGCACTGCTCAATGCAGCGGTAGAAAACACTCAGTGTACAGAGCACCTGTTTCCTTTTTGCATAGTTTATGGCAGCGCCAGGAAAAAACAAATAATGATTATTAATTATAAAAACATTTTTTTTTGTCATTTAAATAATTCATAAGCTTCTTTCTCATAATTAGCTCAAACCTGTGGCAGGACTGGATCTGCCAGACTCACAGCAGTAGTAGTTTTTGTACATCCACCAGTGTCCAGAGGGGTCTGTGTCTTAATGTGGGGCAACCCGCTCGCAGTTCTGTGCCTGTATTAACGCATGGTGCCTAAATACCTGCTTAGAAGTAGTAGAGAAATGTGTCTGTAGCGACAACTTTTAAGACGATAGCTCAACAGCTTTACAGTTGGTCAAAATATTTTCAATGCTTGTAATTAAAAAAAAAAGACATTTTTTTCAAAAGACTTTCACACTTCTCAGCCAGCAGCTGTGAATACTCTCATCAGGTTCAAAGGAACATATCTGAGTGCTTGGCTGAGTGAAATTTTCATCTAAAAGTACACAAGATGCCCAAGGAGATGTCTGCAGAGATGTGAATAATTACGCTCACAATTAGTTCAAAGTGTTTCCATGTGCTTTCTAGCAAGGACGTTTCCAGTGTAATCTGTGCAGCTCTCATCTCCTCTCTGACCATGAAACACAAAACCTTTCGCTATTCTTCTGTGAGCTGATGGGGAAAAACAGTGATGCTTTGGGCTTTGCTTAGTGGTAGATGCAGATAGATGTGCTCCAGGGCTCAAAATAGTGTGTGTGTTTGCAATGGCAAGTTTTTTCCGTTCTCTGTTGTGTTCATCATCCTCTTTTCCTATTACTTTTTTTCCCAGTGTTCCCTGGTTTCTTTATTTCAGACTTGGATTTGTTTTCCTTTCAGTTGTAGATTACTGAAACTTTCTCTGGCTGAATTTTAGCAACCTTGAAATTTGGCTGAACCTTTGTTTTACTTTGGCTGCTCATTCTGGATCCCATTTCTAAGGTCAGTTCTTCCCAGCACAGCAAAAATTGCTTTCCTTAATAGATTTAATTTTTTGTGTTCCACTACTTTTCACTCAAGCTGGACTAATTTAAAGTGTTTTAACAGTGTCTCTGCACATATAGATTTGACATACAGAATGACAAAACCCATTAGGAAATTATATCCCTTCTGAAACTGAAACATGTACAGTTCTACCAGTAATTCTGTTTCACGGAAGAGTGTGTTCTCTTACAGCAGACACATAGCAGATGGTTGAAGCTATAAAGCAGACGATGTCCAGCCAAGTCTAGATCCCAGATAACCTTGATGAATTGTCTCGTCCATCTCCAGCTGAGCAGAGGTCAAAGGAATCCTTTCTCTTAAGGGAACAGCTTCCTTCTCAGTTAACCTGCACTGATGTGGCATAAAAGCAGAACTCCAAAGAAGAGGTGGGGATGGGCGAGAAGAGCAAAGGATGAATGAGCTGGGAAAAGCATGGAAGATCTGGTGCAGGTACGGGTTGAAGTTTGCCTGAAAGACTTGAATTCCTAACCTGCCCCCCCTCCCCCCCCCCCCCCCCCAAAAGGAGATAATTTTGCACAATGAAGCTTTTTATGAGATTTTTTATTATTCTCCTGGGCCAGAAAACAATGCAAGCCCAGCCTTATTGTGATAAATTATTATTGCTATCCCCAGTCACTAATCAAATGGAATTTGTAATTAGGGATTTCTTGAGTTAACTATTAGAGGTGAAGCTGAATCCTTTGAAATGACTGGCAGAGTTTGTCACTAGAGATCTTCCCCTCTGGTGAAACGGCACGTGCGGGATGCACACGTATGAATGCTTCCAGAAGCATGACTGATTTAGCAAGCAGTGTGCTAGGCTGGGCTTTTATTAGGAATACAACAAGGATATTTCTCTTATTCTCCATCATGAGATGACCTATGTTCTTACTGTCTTTAATGTGCCTCTAATGTGCTTTGATTTTATTGATACAAACCTAATGAATGGTGCATGATTTGTGTAGAAGAGAAGAATAATCTCCATCCCTTTCTCTTTGTCTGATTCAGCATTATGATGCTTTAGTGTCAGATCATTAACCCACTTCTGCAGATGCTGCAGAAGCAGAGAACCAAAACATATCAGCTACCCCGCGCCTCGCTGTTGAACAGCAAGCAACAAATGGGTGTGGGCAGGACGGGGGGGAGAAATCCATGGGCTGGGGTCAGGGCAGGCCAGTGTCAGAAACCCTAGTGTCAGCAGTAATCTCATGACTGAGGTGTTTTTATATGAACTTTACAAATACAAATAGTTGATGTTGGCTTCCTTGCCTGTTTTTCAGTGGTTTGCATTCAGGAAAGGCTTTGCACGAAATTGTTGGGTTTTATTTGCACAGTAGGAGTGACAGGGAGAGCGATTTGATGGCCGTATGTGGAGAAAGGAAAAGCTACCAAGATACCTGAATTTAGAGGTGGAAAGCAGGGCATTAAAACAAAGGTTGCATCAGTTTCCCAAGGTTTGAGTTGACATTTCCAGCCATTCAGAATCATATGGCAAGCTCAGCATGTGTCATGGACTGCATATGACACATCAGTTACATTTTGCAGGATGCCCAAGCCATATTCCTTGAGGCTTTGTGCCTGCTGGTCAATTTGGCTTGTCAAAATTGTCAATAAAAAATTCAGGCTGGTGTGAGCAAAGTTAAAATGTTTGTGTTGTCTGAACTGACAGACATCCTGTTTCTTTATCTAACTGACGTTCAAAAGAATAGCAGGTCTTTCAAAATATCCAGAAATGGTGATGCCAGAGGGTCCAGACTGTACAGCTTGCTGCTACCTTGAGGCTGATACTGATAAGTAATATTTTTTTTAAAAAGGGTAAAAAAAGCATTTTTCATTGGGATGATCTATGAGCATTTGTACTGGCAGAGCTTTTTCCAAGCAGCTTTCGAGAACCATATGTTCTCAGCATTTCTGCTCTTGACATCACCCGAGGCTGGGGCTTCATTTCCAGCTTCCCTGGCAGGCTGTGTAAAGTTACCACATCAACAAATGTGCAGGCATGTTAAACGTTACTTTTCGAGCCATCTCTCAGAGCACTCTATGATTATTACTAATAATCTCGTATTATTTTGTGATGGAGTGTCACAGGGGATGTGCAAGGGGTACTGGACAGCAGAATCGCTAATTCAGCTACCACACTTTTAAAAGTCCAAATAAGTCAGGCCAAGAGTCCCAGGTTTGGCGCAGGGACCAATGTAATTGCAAGTAGCGTTTTATCTGGCCTATTGATTCAACCAAAATTCTGGCATCAGTGTTTGGACACTCTTTAATTTGCAAACAGATGCCTCCACCAGCTGCTTTCCCTGTGCAGATGTCTCCACCTCGGAATGGCGACGGAGAGGTCGTACGAGTCATGGGAGTGTGGGGCTGCCCGGATGAATTTTAGGGCACTGCCCAGTGCTGGATTGGTGAGAGCACACCTCGGGATACGATTTTATTGATTCTGCCACTACAGGGACTCATTCCTGCGGGCAGACCCCAGCACACCTCGGCGCATGCCAGCAGACGTGCCCGCCTTGCGAGGGACGGATGCTCAGTGCCGAGCCGCAGCACGTTTCTGCAGCTCGCGAGAGCCCCGCAGCTGGACGCTGGGGCCCAAACGCCACTCTCGCTTTCTCGGCCCACAAAAGTTTTTCTGTTTTCCAGGGAGAATAGGGGTAAACCCAGAAAGTCCATTTGGAGATGGCTCTCCCTGAAGGGATTGATGCCATCGGTTCCGGAGACTGAGGCACCCGGGGGAGCAGCTGCGAATCCAGTTAGAAGCCGGAGCAAGCGCGGGGGGTCTCTGAGAGCATCAGTATCAGCGAGAGTCGGGGTGGGCATGAAGCTCCCTGCGGGGTCAGGACAGTAACAGAGGGACTTCTAAAAGCTGGGAAGCTTCATTATTGACAGCTGGAATCAGGATGGAAAACAGGTCTATGAGGCCAATAAAACCTACTTCTATTACTTGTGTTAAATTCAAATATCCTGTTTTGCTGATGCACTGGTAGGATGCATTTCTTAAAAATGTTCTTGCTCTTCAGTCTTGGTTTTAAGTGAGTTTAGGTGAAATGAAGACTTCAATTAGTTATTCCTTTCTACCTTACTGATACGTTTCTTTTTAAAAATTTGCTTACACGTAATAAGACATCATATTTACATCTGATGAATTTTCTAATTGGTATTTTTTTCTCTTAAATCAAACAGTTATATTTTCATTGTCCAAATACAGCCATAAGCAGGTCTTCACAACCTGAAGTATCACTAGTTAGCGACATTTCTATTTACAGATTAAAATCTCAGTTCAGATATAAACGCATCTGCCTTGTAAAATCATCCCAATGATTTTTGCTAAGCATCATTTTCAACTTTTGTGACTACAAACATGTTGCGTTTAATTCCTTCCAGATCTTTCCAAGTAGACAGCCGTACAGTAATAGCGGTGATGCAGTTTTGCATCCTGTAAATTATTACTATTTTGCCCGTCTTTCTGCAAGGTTTTCTTTTGCAGTCACTAGGAATAATCTCTGAAGTCTGTACTTTAAATAGAAGAGGTCATTCTGCTTTCCTGCCAACATAAACAGGAGTATGATTTACATGTCTAAATAAACAAATCTGTTCTGCGTAATAACTCCTGTCAAACAATGCATTGCCTCTTCTGATTTTCAGCTAGAAATTGCAGGATAAATTTATCAGTAAACTGAGAGCTCAATCCTGAAAGGGTGTTGGGATTTGAAGTCTCTGCTGAGTTTTGCTGGAGATCTGAGGACTGAAAGCTGACGAATAAAAGTGAATTTCTGTGTTCAGTATAGCAGCCGACCTCTGGGAATCCGTAATAGCACCCTCCTGCCTTGGAAAACGTGTGAAGATCAGCAAGCTGAGGAAAGATTGGCAGCCCTGGGTCGTACGCAGCCAGCGTCGTGGTGTCCGCCTGGGAGGGAGGAGCGAGCTGATGCTCTCGGTGCAGGTGATGGGAAGGGGGAGGGAGGAGGTGCGGGTGCAGCAGGACAGGACAGCAGGACGGTCGGGGCGTGAGGGCTCAGCACCGAGAGGACAAGGGGTGCTCACGCCACCGGAGGTTCCACCTGCATCGAGATGGCGAGGCTGCGCGAGCTCTCCGTGCTTCTCCCAGCACCGCCTGCGACAGCGGTGGTGGTGACTCCACCGAAAGGGATCGTGAAACCCTGGAGCTCCACGGGAGACAGGCAGAGGACACGAGTGGAAGTGACAGCATGCTTCAGCATGGCAGGAAATTCGTTTGACTGTAGGGTTTTTTTCCATCGTAACATTTCTTTATTGAAAGAATATAAGTAAAAAGAAAAATCCCTGCTAAGTCAAGGGAACATTCAGCCATTGCTTTCACCGGCTGAATGTTACCTTAGGCCAGGGTAAGTCTGGTGAAGAAAGCTGTATATCTTCTCTAGAAATAACCCTGAAGTAGGAAGAAACTATTTTACATGCCTATTCCCTTGTGCCTTTCCAGATATTCAGGAATATTCACACCGTTTTGTTATCAGGCTAGAAACTGTGTATTCATTTAGAATAAACTAGGAAACCTCTGCTGAAGTGTTTTCATGTCGAGATGGGACTTTTGTAGGCTTCATTGTCATGCAGTGTAGGGTACTGCAAAGGAAAAAAGGAGTATGAAGAAATTACCCAGTGAAACAGAAGAAACCCTTTTATTCCCATCAGTTTTGATTGAAGGTGGGAGGTAGTGGAAGCAACACAGTAGAAGCTAATTCAAAATATTGCTGCAGATGATAACTCCTGGCTTTGTTTTTCTGCAGAAGTAATATATCCCCTTAAAGTAAGTAAATATTTTTAAAATCTTAGCCGAGTTTATGGACAGACAGCAAACGAATCAGAATGGAGGTCTGGCTGAGCTGAACAGTCTGAGGAAAACTACAGCGGACGAGAGCGTGCCTTTGCAAATGAGCTGCGGTTGGTTCAAATTTTCACGTTTGAAAAATATCAATCTGTCGGGCGAAAATTTGTCAGAAGGCAAAAATTCCCATTTATTCTGCAAATGTTGACTTTGGAAAATACTGCCCAAATGGCAGGCTTGGCAGAAAGGGCCGTGGGTTGGCACACACCAGCAGCTGTGTCTGGACTGACCTCCTTGGGGCAGAGCTTCCATTTCCGAGGAGGAAATCTCATATTCCTTCCTAAAGAGACAGTTGGTAACTAATGGAGACACAATGCTTTTTCCATTTTTTCCCTACTGATGTATGGAATTCAGCTGCAGGTCGTGTCTAAGAGAAACAGATGATTTCTGGACAGTGGAGTAACAAATGGACAAATAACATCCTGTTTTGTCTACTGCATCCTTCCTCCAGTTTCCTCTTGATTAAATGGCAGCCTTGTTGCGACCCCTAATATAACACATATCTTCTTTATCTTGTCCTTTAATGCTACAGAGGGTGACTGACAATCCCTTTGAAGTGCTCGGTTCTTTGGAATTAAATGTAATCAGACTGCATGCATGTTTTATACGGAAAAACAGCTTTGAGGAAGTTTCCCCTGAACTCCACGTAACAGGGGAAAGAAAAAGGGGATGCTGAAGGGATCCAGGCAGGCTGCTCGGTGGAGTCGTCCCGGGGCTGCGGGGACCCGCCGCACAGCCGCTCTGCACGGGAGCAGGGCTGCGCTGCCTGCTCGCTGCTGCTCGTTCCTGCAGCAGCGGCCGGAAGCGAGGGAGAAGACGGGGATCTCCTGGTGTGCTCTGTGCTCTGCTGGCACCGAGTCCCGGCCAGTTGACAAGGCAGAGGAAGGATGGGAGAAAGAGAAATATTACTGTTTTCATTTTGTAGGTGGGATGCAGGAAATCGGGTACAGAGTTTCAAGTTCAGTAAAGTAAAGCACTTACGCCTCTGCTTAGTATTAGTCAATATTGTGCTCCTGCACCCAGCGTTAAGCAGGTGATTAAAACCATTGATTGCTTTACCACAGTCTCAGGAATCTCCTACTGGAGGCGAGAGGAAAACCCAGCCCAACTGAATATCCTGCGATACTCAGCGATGAGGTTGCGCGTGTCCCCAGTACGGCTGAAGTCCTTTACCTAGAAAAATGGGTGAAAGCATCCCGGGGGTGGTGAAGGGGGGTGGCGAGGTGGCTCGCTGCCAGGCGTCTTCCTTTGCCAGGGCTGTGGCCAGCTCCTGTGAATAAGAGTTGCAGCATCTGTACCCTGGAGAGCTTAAAGCAGAGGAAAGGTACAGGATGGGGACAATTCTGCAGGAAAGTGGAGGAGAGAGGGAAAAATGGCTCTCAGAGAATATACTGACACGGACTGCCAAAATCCATCACTATATGCATGACATTATTAATAAGGAGTATAAACAACATGCTAGGGCATCATGATTGATAAGACAATAAAAATCCTTCTAACAAACAGCTTTGAGGTCTTGCCGCTGTTGTTAATTATAGTCAAGCAATTCATTGTAAACTGCTCTCTGTGGGTTACGGAGCTTGCCCTCTGTTGAAATGCAAAGCCAGCGCTTGTGCTTATTTCTTTACATACTTAGGAGGCAGCAAACAAGCAACCAGCTGAACCGATTTAATTTAGGGAGGAGGAGAGTACACGAAAAGCGTGTGGGTTTGGGATCATTTTCTGTGCAGTTATCAACTGGAGGAGGCTTTGTTTTGAAAACGTGCATGTCGCCTGGCCTTGAGATGGGCAAAGCTCTTGTTAAGAGCTCGGTGTTGGTTTATTTGGAAAAGCTTTCCTGCGTGGCTGCAGCCTGAGGACTTGCCCTGCAGAAGCCACCGTGGCGGCCGGCGGGTCCCCAGCCTCGGGAGGAGCAGGACGGCTTTCCCGGCCTTGACGCGTGGTAGGGACTGCTCACGAGTGGCCCTGCTGCCTACGTGCAACACTTTTCTCGCTCATGGTCTGAATAATTTAAGGACTAGCAATAATAACAATAATTTAAAGTTCAGTAATAATAATGATACTTAGTGTGTGCTGTTACTATTTCGATTGTATCTACTTGAAACTTCTTTTTTTTTTTTTGCAAAACCCACAAGCACTTGGTTTTGTTGTGTTGTTTTTTTAATAAAAGAGTGTGTTAAATGCATACATTGTGAAACTCTTACATAAAAAGAGGATACTTGCTCTGTGAGCTATTCCTGGGAATGAATACATTTTTCTTAAAATTTATTTTTCTGTAAATACTTTGAGACCTCCAAAAACATTAAACCAAGAAGCGGCCATTAAGTGTATCTGCTAGATTTCATTGTTCCGACAGTAACCAAGTGGGAAGAGGTCAAAATACATTGTGGACTTCAAGCTCTAGCCCAGTATTCAAAGCTGGGCTAACGCTAAGGGACAGAGCAGAGCCGGTCCCCGCTCCGGAGCTGCGGTGGCTGGGCTGGCCGGGGTGGCAGTGGGCTCGCAGGCAGCGTTGGTGTCGGGGCGTCGGGGTAAGCGGGTGTTGAGCCGAGAGTTGTTCAGCTGTGGGGAACCTCCGTTTGGATACCTCTGTTGATGTGACTTGTGAGGATGAGTAGATGTGGGTTTATCTAGCTGGTGTTACAGTTTGAGCACGGGTTCTTAAGACGACCAGAGCTAAGAGCCTCGTGTTAGATATTGTGTCTTAGCGGGGCTTTTCCTTACCCTGGAGTAAGTTACCCAGTGGGGTGGTTTGGGTATGAGGGGGTATCACTGCTCAGTGAGGTGGAGGCTGGTGGATGCTGCAGCAATACTGGGACAATTTGCAGGGTCCTTGCTTCGAGCTTTCTCCGAACCCTTCAAAACCTGTGACAAGCACTGATCCCCTGCTGGCACACCAGCCCAAAGGCAGCATCCCAGCTCTGTGACCTGGAAAAAGCATTGCTTTATTAAAAAACCCCATACAAAGTATGGTACTACTAAAAATTAGCACCACTCAGTATTATTTTAGTCAAAAGTCTGAATCAGAATGAGCAAAACATTTGTTCATTTAAACGGGGAAGTAGCAAGAGGTACATTTAGGAAACAAAACAAGCAGGTTTATTCTAGTGTACTGGTCACTGGCTGTTCAGCCAGTTCTGTTCTTCTCTCACCGAAGGCTCTGAAATCTCCACCACTCCTAGCAGAGAACACAGAATCTGGTAAAAAGTGTGTGCTTTCTCTCGCTAACGATCTGAACTATTATTTTCCTAATAGTGTTTGAGCCTCCTGTGTCCCCAGGAATGTGTTATTCTAGCTAAGCATATGGTTGCTATAACTACCAGCCTAGTTTGCCTCTTCAGTGTGGCATATATGCCTGATCTAGCAATGAGCTTTGCACATAAATTCATACCTCCTCCATGATATTTTGTCTTTCTGCTTGCTGTTCAGAATTATAATGGCTTATTGGTTACCTGCTGCACAGAATATATAGACACATATATATATATACATTTTTCTTAATTCCAGATTGAATGATATAGGACTAAATCAGGGGATAAATTAATAAATTAGGAAATAAATCAGACATTATGAGCTAGAAGTAAATGAATAATAAATTAGAGAATAAATGAGACATTAAGACATCAGCAGTGGTTTATCATCTTTGTATGAAAAAATGTGGAATGAATGTTGTTGGATTCTTTTGTTTGGGTAATAGTCCAAAGAAAAAAGCTGCATTTGCAAATACCAAATCCTGTTGCACTTTGCACATAATTTAAAGATCTGAAAATGAAAGAATCCTTTGATTTTCAGAAAAGAGAGGGAAAATTACTAACAATAGTCAGCCTAATTTGAGTTACAAACTGGGCTCCGGTGAAGCTTTCCTTGGGCTTGCTGTTTTGTCAAATTCAGTTTTTACCTGCCAGTAAAAACACTAGGAACACTTTCAAAAGAAAAACCCCGAAAAACAAATAGCAGTTACTCATCTAATTAGTCACCAAGGCACCATACTAGAAATATTTACATAAATTCTCAACATAGGAATAATTTTGAGGTTCTTCCAGACTGTTGTAGAGTTAATTCATCGTCATCTGCATTGTTTGTTCCAGAACTTTGTTTATCGCTGGCTCAGATTTCTCTGGATTGGATTCGCACCCATCACTAGGTATTTGTAAAAATATTGACAAATCACAGACGTCTTTCAGATTTGAGGGATTGCACAGCCAAATGCTGATACTTTGGCATTCACTGTTTTACTATTTACAGTTTTTTGTTCTCCAATCTGTATCATACGACTCATGCAGCCAATAGTGCACGGTGAGTACTGAGCAGCAAGCAGAGATGGAGAAGGGCTGATGGCCCTCCCGGGTGCTGCCCTGTGTGGGCATGGGCATGGGCATGGATGTGGGCATGGGTGAAGGCATGGGCATGGGCATGGATGTGGGCATGGGTGAGGGCATGGACGCGAGCATGGATGTGGGCATGGACATGAGCATGGATGTGGGCATGGATGTGGGCATGGACACGAGCATGGATGTGGGCATGGACGTGGGCATGGATGTGGGCATGGACACGAGCATGGATGTGGGCATGGATGTGGGCATGGACACGAGCATGGATGTGGGCATGGACGTGGGCATGGATGTGGGCATGGACACGAGCATGGATGTGGGCATGGACGTGGGCATGGATGTGGGCATGGACACGAGCATGGATGTGGGCATGGATGTGGGCATGGATGTGGGCATGGACACGAGCATGGATGTGGGCATGGATGTGGGCATGGACACGAGCATGGATGTGGGCATGGACGTGGGCATGGATGTGGGCATGGACGTGGGCGTGAGCGTGGATGTGGGCATAGGCATGGACATTTCAGCAGACACTGGTGAGGAGTGAGGGTGTGAGTAGGATTTGTACATGCAATGTGGATGTAAAAGGGGCTAACTCTGCAGTAAATGCTGTCAGTTGGGACCTTACCTGTTGTGGCTCCATCCATGCCAGGTGCTCCTGGCTGCCTGTGAGTGTGGGCAGAATCGTCTCATCTCCAGCTCCTTTTTAGTTGACTTGAAACACTGGCCACCGTTCCACCTGTAATGGCTGGACCTTGCCCAGGGTCAGATGTTTGAAGTCTTGGCCAAGCTTTGAAAAGTCTTTAGTAGCATGTAGGAAAACGTTCATAAAAATATGTACTCTCCCCAGATGCCAGAAATCACTCCTTGGGGACAGAAGTTCCTTTGTCCTGTAAAAATGAATTTGTGTTGATGAAAAGCCATACTCTAATATGGTGGTGATGATCATCATAGCCTCTGCCCTAATACAGCTTTGGGCTTTTGCTAAATTAGTGGTTGTCAATATTTCCTAAGTTAGCTGCCTGTACTTTGTGGCTCCATAATTTCCTACCCATTTGTTGATACAGTTCTGGCAGTATATTTCTGCTCATCTCAAAATAGAAACACATGATACAATCTAAGAGTTTAACCTTAAAATCGTGGAGGAAAAAGTCGTTAAGGGGTTTCATGCTGATACTCACTTCTCACTTAGTCACTCCGGGACGGCTGAAGTCTGTTGCTTGGAGGAGCTCGGGAGGATGCTCCACATGCCTCCGCGGTCCCGCCAGAGCTCGGGTTCATGTAGCCTGGCAATAGCCCGCTCCAGCGAGCCAGAAAGAGCCCATTACAAATGCATGGCGCCTTTTCTAATGGATCCTACTGACGAACAGACCTGCCTTCACATTTCTGGAGTGAAACCTCTTTCCAGCTTTGTACGCTGCCTGCACAAAATGGATTCACTTTGGGCCTCCTTCCCTACGACAGTGCCGCAGTGACACAGGCAATAGGCTCGTTAGAGAAGTAACGGTGTATGCAATGTGACGGGGGTTCGTATGCACGATCTTTGAAGAGGACTGGTGGCTCCTACCCACCACCCGCTGCTGCTCCAGCCCTACCTGGACATGGGCCAGGACCTTGAGGTCGCTCATGCAAGAAACCCATCACTCCAATATCAGGTACAAATGGGGTTTTTAATTTCATGAAGAAAGGCCTGAGTAGAAGCAACTGCTGGAAGCTGAAAGCTAATAAATACACGTTAGAAGTACAGCGAAGGCAACCCAGCGCTGGAATGTCTGCCTGGGGAAGCAGCTTCCCAGCTGCTGGCCCTCTGCAGACCAAGCTGGGCGCCTCTCTGAAAGGTAACTTGCCATCACGTTGGGCCAGACATGTTGGGCTAGGCACAGGATGAGCCATGAGCCTTTCTTTTCTGTGATACAGAGAGAGCACAATAAATGATCTATGGATCTCTTCTGCCCTTATAAACCATGAATAAAAGCACTGCTTTCAAAATACTTGTCCTGGGACTGGTCTTCAGAGAGGAAAACATTCCACACAGTCCTGCCCAGAAGGTGCCCAAGGCCTGTGTAGCAAAGCGTGTAGGTACCCCCATCACCACCTCCTGCCATTTCACCTAACTTGGGGCCAAGTCCTCAGGGTCGGTCTAAGCCTTTACAGAAGATTTCCTTCCAGTTTCAAGGAGGACACACTTACAGTCAAGCCTTGGATTCAGCAGCTTTCAAAATCTTTCCATATTTATGACAGATACCGGGGATTAACTTCATTTATGAATTTAACAATGATTACACTTTATTATCCTCCACACAAACAAATATTATTAGGAACAAGTGAATTACACATAAAGGCATTCTTTGTGCATTTATTTACATATCCCAAGAAAGGCTGTATTCATGTTGTGTAATTCTGATTGCACGCTTCGCCAAGCATTAAAAAGGTTTACCGCTGCACGGCTGCTCCAGTTTGACAACTTTGACAGCTTCACTCTGAATGCGTGCGCGAACAAACAAGTAAAACTGTAGAGACATGAGGTGTGGAATGCTTTCAAACGACTCTCCTGTCACAATAATCATTTCTGGTAGGTGTTATTCCACATTGACATCTTTATTTCTGAGAGTTTCACATATTAACAAGCTACTCATTTGTACTGTATCTATCTGCAGGTACAAACTCTCATTTCTCGATGTGTCATCCCAAGATGGCCTGTGACACTGCTGCTTAAATAGCGTTCTTTTTCCAAGCTGGCGGAAGCTTGGGGTTTTTAAAAAATTATTTCTGTTGAAGCACAGAGAGATCATACACACCTGGTGGGTAACAGGAGGGTTTGCTCACACAACGCAGGGGCCCAGAATTAGGGCAGGCGCCTCCGGCACCTCTTCCCTCCCAGGTCAGCTCTCCTGCACTTCACCCCGCTGAAGGGGGGGTGCAAAGCTGATCACTAAACACACAGCGAAAAAAACCCCACAAAGCCAGTCTGACTCAACTTCAACCCGCCAGGAACTTCGACAGCAGTTTTGCAGGCCGTCGCTGAACGGCACGGTGGAGAAACCGGGGTCTGCACCTGAGCACGACCCGGCAGGATGGAGCACCGTGGGGAGCGTGTCACCCGGCGGTGACAGCCGGAGCTACGCCTGTACTCAGGTCTGACCTGATACGTCAGTCTCCTCGAGGAAAGAGGTCTGCATTTCCATGTCCTTCTGAGAAAGCGTGTGGACAAGACCATTAGCAGTACAGAGTGATGGAGAAAAAATAATGAACCTATTTAGAAAATAATGGTATTTAATCATGTCTAATTAAGGGGAAAAATAGATAAAGGAGGAAAGCAACCGACATGTTTGGCCCAATGTTATCTCCTCTTAAGACTGTTAATGTCATGTTATTTGTTCAGCTAGTATTTTTAAAGCCAATATTATAGGGTAATATTATATAATATTCTATTTCTTGCAGGGGCTGCAAATATAATATAATATTATATTTCTTGCAGGGGCTGCAAGAAACCCCTGAAATAAGAAAACGAACTGTTCCTCCTTCGAGGATTGTTGCTGTGTATTTCTCTGAAAGGCAAATCCCTTTCCTTGCTGAAGAGCAATGTGAGTGGTGCAGCCCGTGAGGAGAGAAGGGTTGGGGCCTGGGGAGACGTTTTAATGAGGAAAATGCCATTCAGAACAAATAATACACATACCTTCTATTAACCCTGCTGGGATAGGAGCCCCCCACTGCCGCTCTCCTTCTTGGTAAGGGCAGGTCCCTCCCCAGCGCTCCTCCCTCGTTCCTGAGCATCCAAATCATCCGCCCTCAGACCGAAACGCAGTATTAGTACTCTCCATCAGTTATATTGCTCCCACTGCATTCATTAAGGAAAACACAACAATTGCCAAAATTAAACTTTAAAAAGAAGCATGCAAACAATAGCCACCTCACAGATACTTCAAAATTGCTTGTTACCAACAGAATATCTGTTTGTACGTGTCTTCATACATTGCTTGCCCATCCATAGTTTCTTACCTGCGGGTGAAACTCTCATCTCAAGCTATGGAGATGCGTTTAGAAAAAGCCTACATTGGTATTCATGTGATCAGCAAGAATGCCTGGCCCTCGCACAGACACATATTTACAGCATTGTTTGATTTGCACTGAAGATTTGTCATATGCCAATTCTTAGCCTTTAATAACAAAAACTTTAGTAAGCCGAACAATAATATTTTCGACTGTTTTGCTTACCGTTTTTAATTGCTAACCCACAAATATCCAGATGGCCACAGATACAAACTGAACCAACTGGAGCAATTAGAAGCCCCCGATACCCTGCAGACTGCTGTTCAGAATAAATACCAGCCCTCCGAGGTTGAAAGCAGGTGGCTCGCTTCCTTCTCATCATTTTTCATTTTTGTTTACCTCCATATTCTCAGATACAGGCCAGGAGTGAAACTGGAAGAGCTCAAAATATCAGGAAATATGGTCTAGTAAAAAAGGATTGTTAAGACTTATCTTCTCCTTGCATAAACCTCACCGGTGATTTGCATGTACAAATAATAACGAACGCAGTAACATTTAAAAAGCTCACTCTAATGAATAAGTTACCTGTGGAAACGTGTAAATGCTAGCTTGTCCCTGCTCAGAGGCGATGCATTCTTTGGAGTCTTAGGTCACGCCACCCAACATTTGTCCTACTGATGTCATAAAACTTCTGTGTTTTCGACCTCAGCCTGCCCTCACCTCTTTAAGCGCGACACAGGGGCCTGGCGCTGGCGCAGGGACATGTGTTTTACAGGTGCCCACACTAAATGCGTGCCTACCCTTCTGGACATCTGGTGTCAAATCTTGGACTCGGTGTTGTAACTCTTATTCTTGGAGTAAAACTCTGTGAATATTAACAAAACTTCTTGCAGCTGTTAAATCTGAGCAAACAGCACTTTGAGCAAATGCTTAATGATTCAGTGAAGTCCGTAAAGGCAAAAATCTGCTAGTAGTTTACTGAAATCAATTACCTGTCAGCTGTTTTCTTTTAAATTTACATTTACAGATACTGTATTCTAAAACCAATGCAACTGCTGAACGAGTTAAATGAGCTGGGATTTCGTATGCTAGTACGCCAGCCAAAGGAGAAGTCTCATATTGTGCAAAATTAGCATAGCAAGGGTGAGGCTTTTTCAAGTTAATTAAGTTATCATCAGTTAAATCCAGATGACTGAATGTATACAGTAGTTTTCAGCTTTCCCTAAAATCTTTTCCTTGCTCTCCCAGATACGGAGGGAGATAATCTGCACATTGCTGTTAAAACAAATCTTGCTATAATGAATATGGGTGTCATTAAATCCCAGCATATACCTGTATGTGTACATATATTTATTTGTATGTGTACATGCATGTCCGTACCAGGGGCCCACTTTGATATTCTCTATGTGAGTAGGTACCCATATATTCATGTAGATTATCAAAGAGAAACATCATGAATCTACAGTTAAGTGAAAGTAAAAATCTTTCCCTGGCTTTTATTCATTGTTTATCATTTCACAGTACTGAAACAATGGACTGTTGCATTCAGGAACAGGAGCAGAAATTGTTGCTGGACACGGAGCAATTTCCTGCCGGTGAAGGTTGCACATGGGGACCTGATGCCCACGAGCCACGGCTGAAGCTGAGCAAAGGCAAATGCGTAAGTGGGGTCTGCCCCGAATGCCCCTGAGTGCTGGCCAGTACTGGCTCATGCCAATGCAGCTGGGTTGCTGGCTTGGTCCGCGGCGTAGGAAATTGATGTCCAGGTGCCTAAAACTCTGGTGCTTTGCCCATGTACCACCATGCAGACCCAGGAAAACCGAAGCAGCAGGTATTGATGGAACAGTAGGATTTGCTGTGGAAATGCAGCCCCTGGACCTCAAAATCCCTCACTTTGACCTTTCTCTACTCTGCAATTAGGCAGTTATTCAGCAAGGCAGAAGAGCCTCCGGCTCTCCAGCCTGGTGCTCAGATCACTTACCTGAGCGGGGAGCAGACATGGGTCCCACTCTTTTCCCCAAAGGTTGTTCAGTATTTCATCTATGGCTCTTTCATATAAAATGCTGGAATGCCCAGAAAGTCGTATTAATTTTCACTCCTTTTTCTGGCCCAGTGACTATCTAATTAATCATGTCAGCAGTGCTCCATAGCAACAACTGGTACATAATGTGATCAGCTTGTTTTGGTTTACTCTGTAGACATCAGACCAGTTTTAGGATGAAAAAAAAGATTTTGCATTGTTTTGATGAAAATGATGTATTTTTCCATCCCCCCCGGGTACATAAAAAGTGTCTTTTTTTCCTCACTATAGAATAGAATAGAATAGAATAGAATAGAATAGAATAGAATAGAATAGAATAGAATAGAATAGAAGAATAGAATAGAATAGAATAGAATAGAATAGAATAGAATAGAATAGGATAGAATAGAATAGGATAGAATAGAATAGAATAGTTCAGTTGGAAGGGACCTACAATGATCACCTAGTCCAACTGCCTGACCAATTCAGGGCTGACCAAAAGTTAAAGCATGTTATTAAGGGCATTGTCCAAATGCCTCTTAAACATGGACAGATTAGATTCTTAACAGCCTGGTGGCTGATTTCATGGTTACAGTAATGAAGACTGAAAATTACATGATCACAAAAGTTTGGTTTAACTTCACTAGAAACAACTGACTGGTTCATCTATAAGAAAAAAAATACTTAATTCTCCTACTTGTTGTTTAAGTGCTGAACAGGTAAATAGAGAATCTGGTTTTGCTCTTTAGCTTGTTCTCCCCCACAGAAAATGCAAAAATAACACCTGTAATTCAGGAAATCATCCAACTCCTGGAGCCTGGGCAAGTGCGCAAGGAAGATGCACTAACAGACTCCCTGACAGCTACTGTCGCCTGCTGGGCAATGTTGGGTGACTAGGATTAATTATCTGGCACTGAGTGGATACTCTTTTGTAGGACTGTCTGTAGGACTAAAATTTTAAGAGTGGCTGACCTGTTAAGCTTGGGTTTCCAAATTCTCAATTCCCTCATTTTGTGTTAGCTTGAAATTTTGCATTTCAGAATTTAAAAAAACCCCAAACACCAAGTAATCAGGCATATGTAAGCAGAAGGAAATCTGTCATTAATGGGGAAAGATACTCTGAGCTCTGTCATTAGGCTACCACTTCAACCAGAGTCGCGATGTCAAACATTATTACCCTTTCCTGATACTAACCTGTATTTCTTTTCTTTTTGAGTTGGCATTTCACACAGAACACGGTTTAGATGTTTTGTGTGTGTGTAAATGTAATACACCAAATGAAAAGACAAGTGTACCTTATAAAACAAGATTACTAGGAGACACATGACATTAATAATCTTTACTGTTCAGAAGAAACAAATTCCTATATACATTTGAAATTCAGTAAAATACTAAGAAAACAAAAAAAAAATCTGAATCCAGATTATCTGATATTGTGAAAACCATAAACAATCTTAGCTGTGCTCTTTCCATATGACCACAAAAGATTAACAAAAACCAAGTCCACTTGGGAACTTCTGGAGTAACCTCAGAAGACCTAGGAGAATACTTGAAGTTGGAATTTCAACCCAGTTCAGTATCTACAGCCTCTAAAAGCATATATTGTAGCAATAACAAGAACTATAATAAAACTATATACCTATTTACATGAGTTCATTGTAGAATCCCCATGAATTTTATAAACATCAAAGAATATATTTACTTCTGGGACACCATTATTATTATTATCATTATTATTTTTCTTCTTATTATCATTATTATCATCTTCAGTTCAAAAGTATTAGCCATTGCCTCGCTTTCATTGCTGTCCCTTGTTTTCTTCATGCAGCCTTATACCTGACAGTAGATGAGCACTTGCTTTACAGTGTATGGACATCTCTACTTTTTTCCAACATGACCTTAGGATCTAACAGAGCACTTTAGACACACACTTCTCACTCAAATTATATGATCCATTGAAGATTAAGTGAGATGCCTAAATACTGTTATAATGCTTTAGCAATTACTGTTCTTGCAAGACTGCACTGTGTAGGTCCAGAGGGCAACACAAAATTATACCCTAGAGTAGGACAATGAAGAGGAATGGATGCAACAGAAGTAGACAAGCTATTAATGTCCATATTAATGTTTTTATTCCCACTTAATTCCATAAGTAATCTTACTTGCTTGGTTAAACTTCTTAAGGAGTATATTAATAGTTAGTGTAAAAAAGTATCTTCACCCTTAAACAGATAATTTAAAACTAATTTGGTTGGGACCCTGAGATTAACAGCCCAGCTGCAGTGAAACAATATGAGGAGTGAAGGGCTTGAGGTGACAATACCATTCCTTAACAAAAACAAACAACACTTTTCTTATTATTATTTTCTGTGGGAAACTTTTCTTGTGACTATACCTATTGTGGACCTTTGGAAGAGAGATTAAGTACAGTCGGCAGAATTGCACATAGGATAATCTGGCACGTCATGTACCGTTGACTCAATATAATGTCGGTTTGTGGAGCCTGTCACCAAAAAACATTTGCAAGAAAGAGAAGCAGCCAGGTTTTCCTGCCATGGGCAGCAGGCTGGTTGAACTCTGTCACAGGAGCCTGGGGATACTTACGTGTTTCGGGGCTCCCAATGTGGCTGGAAGAGAAATCTGCTGAGGATTACTAAATACAAAGAAACCACATTTGTCCCCGAAGATGCAAGTGGTGACCGGGAGGCTGGGGGAGCTGAGCGTTGGCAGGGCATCGCACTGGCTGCTCCCCTTGCTCGGCAGCCTGCAGCCTCCCGCAGCCGGCGGGCAGCGGTGCCGGAGGGATGCTTTGCTCGTGCCCCGCACAGCCCCTTGTACTCGTTACAGTTTGATTAACCATGGGAGACCTGTAACAGTGAGTAAAATGTGTTGTTTCATACTCTTGCATTGCAGCCTCTGAATAAAATGTCAGGTGCAAATCCCCCTCGGGAACCCAGTAGAGACAACCCGGGAGAGGTGCTGGTGTCCCACGGGGGTGGTAGGTCGGGCACCGCAGGTACCTGTCCCCAAAAGGCTGGGGCGGGTGGCAAGCCTCCCTCCCTGCCTCCCCAGCGCCTGGCGGGTCTGTCACTCGGGGGAGGCAGGTTCGCTTTGTGTTCGTGGGTGAGGAAAGGCCATTTGGTCTGTTCGCTGGAAATGCAGTTGCTTCAAAAGGTGCTGCGGCCGGGGTGCCGTCCACGGGACTTCACCCCCCAGTTCTGCAGTGACAAACATCCCTCCCTCTGGTCTGCGTGTCTGAACGGAAACTTCCCTTGCTGCTATTTATGTGGACGTCGTGGGCTTGTGAAGCTGGACTGTGTAGAACAGCCTCTGTACAATTTATTTCATCTCAGGTGATGAATAACATCTCAGGAAGGGAGTTGGAAACTGAGGTCATTTTCTAGGCACGAAAGGCAGGCTTACCTGGCTAAATATCATTCCTAGCTGCTATGTAACCTTTGGAAATATATTTTACAAGTCACAGCTAAGAAGAAGCACAAAGAGGTTTTCCCTTTTTTCTCTATCCCCTGCTGCACTGTGCTTCTGGCTGCGAAGGGGTAAGCCTCATCTAGGCAAAACCAATACGGGCTTCTCAGAGACAGCACATTAATCTCCTGACATTTATATAGACATCTCAAAGGCCTTGGAAAATTGAAGTCCATGTAAAAAAAAAAAAAAAGCTGTATTCAGTTAGTCTGAATGTGAGTTTTAGTGCCAGCTCTGCTGTGATACCATTGCAGCTGCACCTCCGTCCTCCCGAGAGACAGCCCCGCTGCCCCGGGCTTGCTCGGCCGGCTGGCGCGGGGGGGGCAGAAGCATCCGTCCGCGCTGCTGCGGGGACAGCCCGCAGTCGGCCTCTTTTCTCTGCTTCTCTCACTCAGGGCATCTGTTTTCTGAATCAGCCTGTGTAATGTCTTCATCCACACTGCCGCCGCTCAGTTGTATTAACACACTCTGTCGACTTCAGGTATATCTAGTGAGTAATCAGAAGGAAGTTGCTGAGCTTTGTGTTTCTTCCCCCTCCTCGCCCTGCCCCTGGCATTTCAGTTTTTGGAAGTGTTTTAACGTGAGCTTTGTTGCCTGTGCTGCCGCGTGGGCAGTATCGTTTTCGGGAAGGCCCCTCTGCCTTCAGCACACAGTCAGCAGCAGCAGGCTGCTCTGGGCCCCCAGTAAAGGCAGCACGCAGTACCTTTTTTGTCGCCAGCAATAGTTTTTATACATATATGTGTCGTGTGTATACACATGGAGATATGCGTGCGTGTGTATATATATATGTGTGATATGTATCTGTATAAATACATATTTCATTTCCTGGCAACAAGTACGAGAGTAGCCCCGGGGGGTTCAAGCTGAAGGCGCTGGTCCCGAGGAGGAGGACCCCCGCGAGCGCCCCAGGCTGCAGACTGGCTGGAGGCACGCAGGGGCTGGGGGCACAGCAGTCCCACTGCTGGGGCATCCACAGCTCCGTGCAGCTCCGGCCCACGCTGGTGGGGCAAGGCCAGGCTGCATGCTGTGTCAGCGGGTCCCCGGGCTGGCGGCTCGTAGCCGTTGGGGTGAGTGAGCCCTGGGCTGCACTGCAGCCTGCACAGCAACCCCAGATGTCCTCTGTGCAGCTGCAGTCCTAAAGCCGTGATGTTGAGTACTCTCCAGATAAATGGGTAGAGCCTTGCTGGGGATTTTAATTTCCGACCAGCAGTGCTCTTGATTTGTAACTTCCCTGCAGGGTGAGAATTAATCTGCACCGAGAGAAAGCCCAATGTGCATGTCTGGAGTTTGATCATGAATTTGCAGCTCTCTGTGGTGCGATGTAGGATGAAGTCTAGAAGAACAGAAGAGTTCCCATTGGGAGGGACCTACAACCATCATCTAGGCCATGTATTTACACCAGCGGCACGGAGAAAGTTAACTCCTGTCCTGCAGAGCGGCGGTGGGACGGGCACGCTGGGCTGGGGAGCACCAGGCTCAGCCCAGGGACTGCCCACCCTGCAAGGGGCTGGTGGGCGAGCGCTGCTGCCGTCCCCGTCCCCGGGGGCTGCGGTGTGTGGCGTGACCCAGCCGGCTGCTCGGGAGAAGAGGGAAGTACTAGCGTGAAAAAATACAGCCTCAAGTATCAGGGCTACGTGCAGGAATTACAGGGGAAATGATCTAGCCTATTTTATGTACAGGATTAGCTTGTCTGTTAGCAGAGATCCCTTTGGGCCTCAGTAATTCTTAAATTAGCTCCATTTTACTGAATTTGTAGATCCTATTCCATACACTCTGCAGCAGTTGCTAACATGGCTTGCGCGCCCCTGGATTCCATAGGAGAGGGAGGGACTGCAGGCGGTTCTGCACGGGGTCCTCTCCTGTAATCTGCGCATCCAAATTTCAGGGAGCCGTCCATAAAAAGCACTGCCTGTACTCCACACCCTTCACGAGATACTTTCTCACTCTTTCTAGCCTAAATGAAACCATTAGAGCCTGTCAAGTTGGTGGGAAGTGAAGCCGTGGGGGGAATTTGCATGTCATCCCTGCTGAAAGCCTTCTTGAAACGCGTCTGTGGATATTTTTACCTGCAAAATCTTTTGCATTACTTCTGATCCCAGCTTGTTCCGTGTAACATTGCATCTCACTGTGTTCAGCAGTAGCCTAATGTGATAAGACATAACACAATATGATGCTTTCTAAGTGATTAAATGCGCACAAGGTCATAAATTCAAAGCGACACTTCAGAATTACAATTTGTTGTATTCTTTTAAAACACAGACCTGATCATGAGCATCGCTTGAGCTGATGTGCTGTTGTGCTTGCTGTTATCTGTATGTTCCCAGGGCTCTGCTGATCCCTGAGACTTTTGCAGTGCTTGTCCGTTTGGCAGGATAGAGCATCCCATTAAAATAAGCCTAAGGCAGAGATACAAGTGTCCTTTGTGTGGCTGAAGCAGCATCCCCATCAGGACACCTTTTGTCCAGTACAGTGCTCCAGCTTTTGTAAACACGCATTGCAGTCTAAATACTGCCTTTCATGTGCATACTCGGTAACTTTGACAGTGTGTGACACAGATCGTTAGTATAATTGAAACAAAGTGATGCCTTGTTTTAGCTGCATTTCAAAGAAAAGAGGATGAGAGGTTGGAAAGTCTTCCTTGAAGCTGAGGGTTGTGACTTCTTTCGGTAGTACCATGAGCCCTCTCTTATATGGAGTGGAAATGTGTTATTTTCCCTCTGGCTTATGCCCCTTGCCAAAGATCGTGTACCTTTAACCCACGCTGTTAACCCAGACCATCACCCTTGGGCGAGGGCTGCTCTGTGCTATCACATTATTCAGGGCCAGGGCAACCGCAGTGTTTCCTCAGGACCTCGGCTTGCAGCACGGTGATTGACGTAGCCGGTCAACGCATCTTGCCTGCATGAGCGTTGTGGAGAGTCTGAAAGCAAACACACAGGGTTAAAGCGCGATGTTCCCGCAAGGGAGCCTGGGGACGAGATGGTGGCCCCTGGCCGTGCCCAGCCTGCCTCCCTGGCAAACGCTGCAAGCAGGAGTTGTGTGAAGGACTGCGGCTGTTGCGCTGCCGTCGGTACGTGGGTGCCAGGCAACTACAGCTGTGTGCAGTTAAAGTTGAGCTCTGCAGCTACAGAAATTGGAGGGAGGCTGATGGGGGAGGGATGTGTCCTGGAGGCCCAATACGTTGGGCTGGCTCAGGTGACTTTTCTTCTCTCTCCCAGCCCACCTGTAAAATGGGGTATTTCTGTTTGGCTGCTGGTTGCCTGTCACGTCTATCCAGATTATCACATATTTGGTGTACAACCTGCCTCTCACTAATTCTTTCCTAGACCTCCTCAAAGAAAGGGGCTTTTATTGTAACATATAGATTCAGTATAAGAAAAAGAATCTGGTTATATAATTGTATGGTGACAAGTTTAGCTCATAGTTAAAGATCATTAACAAAGGAGGTAATTAACCATGGGAACAACCTGACAGCAGAGTGATGGATTCTGTGCCTCACCCTGTTTGAAGTCAAACTCAAATGTTCCTGGAGGTGAGGAGAGGAGTCTGTCCTGGGGAGGAGCACCGGCACAAGCCGGCCATCCCTGGAGGACCAGCCTGTTGTGGTGAGCCTGGCATGGCTGCACGCTGCTGCCGGAGGGCTTGGTTTGGTGGCCCACCTCGGACCAGGTGGTCTCATCAGACCATGGGATGCATGACTGGATCCAGCAGCCTTGCTGCCTCCTCTTGAGGTCAGCTCTGGGTTTTGCGGTACAGTAGGGACATGCACGTTATGTACACACCAATATTTGTGTTCTTGCCACTTAGCACAAAGAAACCGTGCTGCATGCTAGCACCTTGCCACCATGTCCCACAGCGTTTCAGTAAGAATAGGCCTCAGAGGGACAGCTTCATTTATGTTCAAATATATATCCCAAAGGACATTATAGGACAATACAGAGCAATGCAGATCTTCCACTGGTGCAACGTGTAATATCCCCACTAACTTCAGTCAAAGCAATGGTTACTGGAGAAACCACATAAAAGGACATATCAGTACTGATCATGCTCATCGTGGTGAGCTGAAACACAGGCTGGCTCTTAGGAAAAGAGTAACTAAATCAAATTAGCATTCTCATTTTAGATTAGCTTAAACAGGAGACATGGAAACAGCTGAATTTTTTATTTCAGGTAGCCTGTCTCCCAAATAGAAGCCATTTGACATGTTTGCTCCATAGACATTTAGATTTAAAATAGCGTCTGCAGTTTGGATGCATACTGTAAGAACAGGGCTTTGCTATTTTCCTTGGAAGAAAACTTTCTTATTTAGTTCATACTTTGCCTGACCCACCCCCAGAAGAACAAATGTCGTTCCTTTATTCTCTAGTAACTCTTCTGCTCTTCTCACTTGGATGGGTCTGCAGAGAAGGTGTGTTACTGCGGTATAGCCACCACCGTGCAAATCCACGGAAAGAATCTATTTGGAAACAGAGTCGTGGAGATAAGCGAAGCCAGAAGAGGCAAGGGAACTCAAAATGAAGCCTGTTGCTTTGTTGCTTGTCACGCCTCTTGTACCTGAACACCACAGGGAATCCTAGAGCAGTAGCTGGTCTGTAAGTGATCTGATATTCTCTGTGTGATTTCAGGAAGCTAAGCCAAGTGGAAATGGCTCATTGTGGATTTCCAGTCTATTAAAGATTAAACTTCTCTGCCTTTTAAGGCCAGCTTAGCAAGAATAATAATTTAAATCCAAATGACATTGGATCAGTTAAAACTGGGTAGGATATGACTATACAGAGCCATTACAATCCTTGAGACAGTATTGTACACCTACCCGGCTATTTATTGATGCGATTTTGCACTGTGCTATGCCAGCTCAGTTCCCAAGGGGGCAGGGGCAGGCAGATCTCGTAGCCTGGTTTCCAGCCAGGATCTGTTGTTGGCAGCGTGATCTGATAATCTTAATTTATACAGCTAATTCTGGCTGGGAATCTAACTGTTTGTTGTACGTCCTTTAGACTTAATATCACAGTGCTCTGCGAAGCAGAAGTCCCCTCTGTTTTACGTAGGAAGTGCCTTGTTGCAGCTGTAAGTCTGCTCCTGCTCTCACTCAGCCTGGGAAAAAGCATCAGTCTGTCCAGAATCTCTGCAGCAGATTTACGCCAGCATTTCCCAGTGTTATCTTGCCTGGGAGAAGAGTAGGGATGACGGATACCTCTGTCCAGTCCTGTCCTTCTCTTCCTTTCATTTTAGGCAACGAAGGGCTGGACATAGCCAAGCATCTCCATGCATCAAAGAAGTGGAGGGAAGGGTCAGGAGAACCAGCCAGTGAACTGGGAGTAGGTGAACGGACTCCAAAATGAACACCTTAATTGCAAAGTCTGCAAGTGAGAGGGTGGGGTGGAGAGAGCTGCCTCACCCTGCACTTGTGGTAGTGCTTGAGGATGTTTTCATCCTGTGTAAAGTGGGCAGACATCTGCAGCTCCTGTCCACACCAGACCTTACATCTGCAGGGTGCATGGAGGGAAGGAGATCCCACCTCAGGGATGCCGGCCCCCTAAGTAATCCAGGGGGATAATTCAGCTGTAAAACTACCTCCTCCTTCCACCCTCTCACCTGCCTGTTGATTTCATTAACCCGAACGGGGGAAAGTTTAGCTTTTCTCTTGTCCAGCTGTTGCTCTGCACATGTTGTGTCTTTGGAGCATGCTTGCCCCTGAGCAAGGCTCTCATGCGTCGCTGGCTCAGGAGCTCCGACAGGCAGCTCATGCTGGGCCGTGCTCTGAGCAAAGCTGGATGCAGGGTGAGGTCCGTGCTCCTTCTCACTGGGCTGGAAACTGCTTCAGCACCTGGGTAAAGCTTCTTTACATAAAAATCTCAAATGCTTTCTGTATTCCTATATATTTCTTTATATCTTGCTATTTTTTTCTGCACAGTCATATAGCTAGGGTTAATGTGTACATGTAGTCAGTGAGGGGTGCTCACTGACTTGCTGGGTGCAAGGTCCTGCACCTCCTCGCTCTCTCTGTGCCCCATCCGTCGGTCTGACGATGTGTTGTGCACTACCAGCATCCCACTGCAGCTGTTCCTCGCCCACGATTGGTTTTGGAAGACATGGGCACGTCTCTCTCTTCTCCCGCAGCAGAATAAATGCAGCACCGATGCAGAGCTTGCAGCCCCCAGCGTGTCTCTAGGGAGGGCCATCAGGATGCCCCTCAGCCCCCTGGGGACAGACCCTGCCCATGGGTACCCGGGTCCGGCTCCGTGTCCTCCTTGGGGCTTTACCTGTTGTTTCTCCCCATGGGCAGCAGTTGCTTCGTGAGCTCAAGTGGCACAAAGGCACGCTCAGAGATGCTGAACATCTTCTTTACATCCAGCCGGGACAAATATTTTTACTGTTTGGAAAGGAAAAGGTGGGGTTTGCCATTCTGCAGCATTCAGCAACCACAGTCTCAGTGTTGCTGATTGATAAATCCACTTCCTTCACCTTTCAAGAGGCCAATACCTAAATAAATGCCTGGACTGGAGAGCCGTGCCCTGGGCTGTGAGCACGGGGCTGCCGTGGCTGCCGTCTGTGGTGCCGGGCCGGTGGCCGAGCGGTGCCATGGGAGGGCAGCCTGGCCCCAGGAACCCACCAGCCGCTCGGTGCGGCTCTGGCAAGAGAATTAGTGGGATTTGTAGTGCTGCCTTAATCTTATTTAGAATGTAGATTACTCCACTTCATTTTAAGCAAGGGGAGGAACGGAGCAATTTACATGCGTTTGTATATTTAGCATGAATTACACAAAAAGGAGAACATCCCTCTCAACCTTTTGCGCACATGACCTGCATTTTGTGCAGGAATTCACTGTCATGCTCGCAGGGGGAGGCCCTCTATAAAATACAAGATCATTCGAAATAGAGTCTCCTTCTCTCAGATATATCAGTTTACCTTTCCAAATACATTTTAGCTCATAATGGGACGAAACCATCCACTGATTATCTTCATGTTTCTGCTGGACTCTTTCATCCCTGAAATCTCTTTTTTAAGTCTGGAGCAGCCCGTGCGCTAGCCGTGCCAAGTTTTTCACACAAAGTGTTGGCAGAATCTCTTTGCTTAAAAATATTTCTATGTGTTTGCATTTATTAAAACAAATAAGTACTGTGAAATCTTTGTTTAGTTAGATTATGAATTATTTGCTTATTTTGTTCCATATTTGTGCAGCTGCCAGTATTACATATTAGTAGTTGCGGCTCAGACCAGCTTGTGTCAAATAAGTAATGCTGGTAAATTTAATTAAAGACGTTAATATTGTTTTTGTCGTGATCTGACATGGTTATTCCACCTACACTGCAAGGAGGACACTGGTACCAGGCTTATAGGGGAGGTAAGGGACCCTGAGACTGAAGGCAGCGGAGGAAGAGCATGGTGAGACCTCCGCTGGCGGTTGGTGGCCAGGGACATCCACTGTGTCCATCCAGAGGGAAACACGAACGTGTGGCACAGCCAGCGCTGACAAATGGATGCTTGGATGGAAGCTAGGATGCTTCTATTGCCTTGGCATATGAAAAGTGGGTAAATATTACCCCGGTGTGCACTTACATAATGATTTCTTTGAGCAGTTTCCTGACAAGGTGTGAGAGAGAGGCTGTGGTAGTAAGACAAATTACAAAGCAGTGTGATCTCTAATCCCAGTTTGTGGGCTGTTTATAAACTGCAACCACCTTTAGTATATCGGATGTATTTCATTTTTGAGGGTTGTAATAGCGTTAAATAATTTGTTGGATTTATGCAGGTAAACCTGTGTTTGGAGTGTTCAGGGAAAAAAAAGGAGAAGGTAGGAAATCCAGCCTGTTCTCGTTGGCTTTGCTTGTTTGGATTGCAAACTCACTGACTCAGGACTGGACTCTCTCACATTCGGCCTTTTAATGACACGTACCAGACTGGTGGTCAAATGGGACTAAAAAGTAGAGGCTTAAGCCCAGAAGCAAGGGTTTGTATTGCTTTGGAAGAGTGTTGAATTGGTCCAGGGAGCAGAATCTGGAAATCTCTGTTCACAAAATAAAAATTCAGCACTTTTTATTTCTTCTGTATCTTCTTTGGGCACAGAATGTATAGTTGCATCTTTCCCAGTAATACAACTTGAGGAGTCAGACACTTTCTTAGCAAGGTCACTTCTTTGGGCTCATAAAAATCATTACTTTCTAAATGAGGCTGTTTTGCTGCTTTGTTACAGGCTGAGGAAACGCTTGCAGTGCACATCTCCTCACCTAGGGGTACCCAAAGGAGGCTTGAGTCTGTAGTGAAGTATGATGTCATTGGGTATGAAGAAATATCAAGGGTATTGATGCCACAATTAGGGACATTATATGCTTGATAAATAACCTGTGGGGGTGCGTACAGGAAATTCTGCTGTGTAAACAAAGTCAAATCCAGTTTAGGGAAAAAATGGGCATGTCTCAGGTGAATTGTTTGTGTGGTTGTCTTCAACATTTCCCTTGGACATAGTTGCTTTTTCAAAATTGGATAGACTGGTTTAGCAGGCATAAAAGTAACCCAAAGCAAAGTTGAATCAAATTCACAAGCAAAAAAAGCCCACGTCAAAGGCTTAAAATATAACCACAACAGACCTTCGGGCTTTGTAGCAGTATAATTGAGAGCACGTAATAATCCATTGATGACATGACCAAAATAATACACTGTCGTGGTTTAACCCCAATCAGCAACTAAGCACCACACAGCTGCTTACTCATCCTCCCCCCTGCCCCTGGTGGGATGGGGGAGAGAATTGGAAAAAAAATGAAGACCCGTGGGCTGAGATAAAGACAGTTTAATAGGACAGCAGAGGAAGAGAAAATAATAATAATAATAACAACAACAACAACAACAACAACAACAATAAGAATAATAATAATAGAATGTACAAAACAAGTGATGCACAATGCAGTTGCTCACCACCAGCTGACCGATGCCCAGCCTGTCCCCAAGCAGCGACCGCTGCCCCCGGCCAACTCCCCCCAGTTTCTATACTGAGCATGGCACCAAACTAACCAGTTTGGCTGTGCCCCCTCCCAGCTTCTTGTGCACCCGGCAGAGCATGGGGAGCTGAAAGGTCCTTGACCAGTGTAAGCACTGCTCAGCAACAACTGAAACATCAGTGTGTTATCACATTATTCTCATACTAAATCCAAAACACAGCACTATACCAGCTACTGGGAAGAAAATGAACTCTGTCCCAGTTGAAACCAGGACATAAACATTTAAAAAAAGGAGAAAGAATAAGCAAAAAGAAAGAAAAAATTATGAGATAAGAGACTTTACAATCATTGCCTGTTGTTTTTGTTGCCGTGGTTGTTTTCCTCCTAGTACCATTAAATTATGTTTATACTGGATTATTGTAAGGAAAAAGGTATCATAAAGTTTTATGATGAGAGTCTTTGAGAGGATAAGTATTTGCAGGAGGCTGCTGTTGACTGTCTGAGCAATTCATTTTGTGGTGGTTGTCTAAGAGGACCTGCTGATAGAATTGCTGCTTGAGGGAGGATGTCAGGGAAGTCATTTCAGGGAGGACGGCCAAGGTGATACCACCAGGAGTGACAACCTCTCGTTCTGGGTGAGCACATAATTCGTGTGCACCTTACGACTTGACCTCATCAAAGTGATGTAGCTATGAATTAGGAAGATTGATCTGCCTGTGAGCTTTACTGATCACTTGCCCAGGAGATGTAGGCGCTATCACAGTGAGGCCCCAAAATGCTTCTGCGAGCCATTGTAAAAGCTGTGGTAAAAAATAACTGGCAGTTCTCCATCAGTCATCCATGGCCAATAACAAGTTTCTTATCACAGGAGTCTATTTACTGGTCAGCTCAGGCTTCCTTGTGAATGATCAAAGATGCCTGCAAGGTCACAGTGGAGTAATTGAGAATTACTGCTCAACAAAGACCTACCCTCCGCTATGCCTCAAAGGTGGATATTGCTCTTTAAACCATGCATCATCACGATCAATCATATGATAAAATACACGACACTCAGCTTCCTAATACCCTTGAGATTATCAACAATTGAAGATTGATTTGGCTGCCTTTGTCCTAATGGCTCTTCTCCTTCCAGTCTTGCCGCAGAGGGTAGAGATGCACCTTCAAGCATACTTCCAGTGGTGCAGCCTGATGGAGATGTGAAATGCTCATTTTAGGGGCTGGTTCTCTGCACCACTTGGAAGAGCTGAAAGCTAAAGACTTTAGAAACCATAAGGGTTTTTGTCTTGAACTCAAATACATATCATTGTTCTACCCAGGAGCAAATGGGGAGGTTAAGGCAGTAGTTCTGCACAGGGACAGTCTGGCAGAGAGCAGCACTCCAGCAAGGATGCTTCAGGGGTGGAGGAGCCCCTTCCAGTGGCAAGCTGCACATGAACACCAGCTGCTGTTTTCCTCCCAAGACCCCCACCATGATCCCAGCAGTTAGCTCGTGAGATTGAGAGCATCGAAGGGGACAATCTCTGTTTCTTCGAAGGGCAAGGGTGCAGCAGATGTTGACTGGGAGATGCATTAACTGTCCCAGGCTTTGTAGTCACTGTTTATTCTCTGAGAATCAGTGAGAACTAACCACATTTTTGACACAAAGGTAGATCCCCAAGGTAGGAACAGCTGCTTTTGAGGAGAGAGGAAGGAGTGGCTTCTTCAATAATAAATACAATCTGAAGACAATAGTAAGTGCTGAAAGGTTGAACAAATTTGGGAGTATTTTTATAGGCAGCATCTATCTTCCAAAGATGCAATCAGGCCCAATTATGTAAATCAACATGTTTAGTGGTAGTTTTCTGTGATGATTCGGAAAATAAATGCTACGTCAAGTGAACTTCGAACAATACAACTGTCGGTCACATACTGGGTTTCATACTTGCAAACTAAGCACATCTATGAGAAGAAAAAGTGACATAACTGGGTCATGCCTTTACATTCCATAGATAGCATATATTTTCCTTTCCTTAGGAATTTTTCTGCATTTCATAAACAGCAATTAAAAATCTCATGTCTTTAGTTATTTTGATTGCTCCCGTGTTCTCCATTGGGCTGGGACAATCACACAATGAATGTTAAGGTTCAAAAGTTATTTCCATTAATACCGCACGGCCAGCAGTTAAATCATGCATGCGACTCGCAGTGCTGGGCACTGTGCACACACAGGGCAAACGGGCAGTCCTCGATTCCGTGAGATTATGGTTAATCCTGACCAAAGAGCATAGATAAAAAGAATTAAGGTTGATTGGCACTGTATGGACTGGGCTTATCCCACCCAAATAGCGTTAAAATTTTGTAGCCTGCATGATGGGGGAGGATTTGAAGAGGGCGGGAAGGAGGCTGTGCGGGAAGCCTTGCGAGCGCTGCTCTGCACAGGGGTTCCCCTTCTTCATTCATTAATTCAGCAGTGCCCATTTGTTACATGCACGAGGCATCTTCAGCAGTTCCCAACTAACCAAGAGGATGGTTCGACTTCCTCTAAAGTAGGTCTTTGGGCCCAATCCTTATCCCATAGGAGCTGCACTGAAGTTGGTGCATCTTTATTGGTGTCATTGGCAAAAGATGAGGGCCTTCACAGTGGAAAGGCATAAGAACAAACCGGATCTGCTTAAATTTGAGATAAATCACAGAGTTTAAAGGATCAGAAAGGAAATAGAATTTTCTAATAACCTGATTGTTAAATTTCACTTTTGGGGTAGGAGGGCAGATAATGGACGTTGACAGCAGCATCACACATCCCACAGAAGTAGACATCATTTAGAATTGTCCTGTTACTTCCAGATTTCCCCTGTGAGAACCATTTCCATGGACACAGAACTTTTTCTACTGAGTCCTTTACAGTGATGAGCTCCCCAAAATACCATATGATCAGCTTTCAAGAATGATGCCTGTAAAAAAAATAATTAAAAAATTAAAAATCTCCCTGCAACTGCAAAGACTGTGAACTTAATTTACCAATGCAAACAAGAGAAGCCTGCCAAGTTGCCAACATAGTTATCTAATTTGTTGACACAGAGATCACAGGCAATGTTTTATTTAGTTCTATACCCCTGCATTTGTTTGCCATTATAGACCTGATCAGGTCTATAACCCAGTCACTTCTGCATCAGGGAAAATTGCTCTGTGTCCTTCCTGGTTCTCTTACAGCAAAGTGCAGTTGGGATATTTTAAACTATATTCCTGACTCTTTCCGATGCCTGAATCTGCTGACCCTAAGGGCACGTTGTGAGGGCTGTTTGCTTTCAGGAGCGTTTGGGGAACGTGACTGCGAGTGGCAGTGAGATGTGGAGAGGTGACGACCGTGTGGACGTGCCTACATTGTTAGTCTGAATAACGGGGTCCTCTGCACTTTGAACTGGGGATGACTTTCTATGTTAATTCTTCCAAAGAAATCTGCCTGTCTGTGAAAGTTTAACTGGAGCCAAAGCAGACGGGTCCAGTGATCGGGCTCCTGGCTTTGGGTCCCTTGTCACGACCCTGCTCACACCCTGTGCTGCCCAGTGCAACCCGGAACCCAGGAAACTATCCCAGCCCCTTAATATTTTGCCCAGAGACAGTCCGGGAGGTGCGTTCCCTGCCCAGGAGAACCTCCCTCTCACTTTCAAAGTTAATTGACCTCTTCCTTCTGCTCTCCCTTTCCATCTGCCGGTGCCCATCCTGTCGCCACTGTCAATTCTTGCATCTTGCCAGGCCCAACACTGCACCATGCAGACCTTTACACTGAAAATCCCCTCAACAGTTCAGCCCAACTGCTGCTAGAACTCTGCGAGTATCTGCACTTTTCTGGCATGGAAATGGGAGATGGAGAAGAGCAGAGCGGTCACTCAGGCTCCTACCTATTGCCAAGGCAAGTTTACCTTCAAGAACCAATTTATCATACTTGTTTCGCAAGTGCCCAGATGACATGAGGGACTGGATGTGGTCGTTCTGTCTCAGGAAGAATCTCATTTGGCATTAAAATATTGTGATCTTAAATTTTGTCTTCTGACCTCTGAATAATTCTTGTGTCACAGTGATATCTTATTCTTTTCCTGATTCTCTCTCATACATATCCTTTTGGTGACCTCTAAAAATCGTCGCTCACCTACGCCATACCAAATTTACTCCTTTTAATCTTCCTTCACGAGATGATATCCCCAGTCACTTAATCACTTTGTGGCTTGTCTCTGAATTCTCTCCAATTTGTCAAAATGAATGGCTCCTAGCAATTGGTGATGATGAGAGGATAGAGGGTGTATTTAATGTGACAGTTATTTACTCTGCTGAGAAAACATCTTTGCTTCCCTTTTCAGAGAAATAGGGCTTTACATTTTCATCGCTTTACACTTTCATCGCATTAGAGGCACAGCTATCTTGCATACTTACAAGACGTTACACAGAAATGCTTTCTCTTGCAATAGTTTATTCTTTATTCTTGTGTTGCATCCGCTCTGTGCCTGGTGGCAGGAAATGTATGAAGTGTGGGTATAGATTTTGATGGTTTAGAAGGTTTGTTTTTCCACAGCTAAGGTTTGGGATCACTGTTTACTATTTTTCTAAAAATTGTCAATGTATGATCAACTTTCACCGCTAGATAAGTATATATTGAAAGCATTTGCCAAATTAAATCTCAAATTTAAAAGATGTCTCATTGACTGTCAAAGTTTAAATGTAACATAAATGTGTTTCTGGAGAAGGACTCTCACTGTGTACACACTCAGAAAGGTAAAGAAAAATATTTTCAATTAGAAAGACAACTTGAAGGTATTCCAGTGTAAGGTTGCTTTGACCTATGCAAAGCTGTGTAGGGTGTGCGCAGGGACAGCTCTCGATCAGAACTTTCTCATTGAGAAGGGCCTGACTTTTACATGTACCTTGTAAGAAAAGCCGAGGGAATAAATTTGGGAGATATTCCTTCTAACCTATGCCCCTGGGTTGGTTGGATCTCCAGACCCCCTGCAACGAATGGGATCCAGCTGCCTTCTGCTTTAAGGAATGTTTTGCTCTTTTAAGCAAGCACGTGGGCTGGGAAGTGGTTGCTTGAGCCACTCTTCACTATGTTGCCTTTGATTAGAGAGTGGAAGCATTTCCCACCAGCAGTGCACAAACATCCCTTGGCATCTGCATCTGAGCTTATCAACACCGGTTGTTACCTAGATGGAAAGAACTCTGAAAAATTATTAACTTCATTAATAAGATCAGATGACTTCTGAAGCAATGAATTCACTAAGGGCCAGGTTCAATTAAAGCAACGTATGTCTTTCCAAAAATTTCTGGGTTTTTTCATCTCTTCCTAAGGACTTTCCACTTTTTTGACCTCAATTTGTTATTTAATCTGTTGGGGCAGAATAAATAATCTGATGGCCATAAAGAGCTTTCTCCCTTTATATTAATACATTTTAATAACTCTACCTTTAAAAATATAGGATGATATTCTTTAGAACTCTCTAAAAATTCATAAATAACACTTTCACCCTAATGACAGTTGGTAAAATTAATCCTTTTGAAAACTACAATGTTTTTTTAAAACCCTGTCTCCCACCAGCTCTACAAATACAATGAACTGAAGCCCAGAAAAACCTTTGTCCTTTATAGCTCTCCTGGGGCAATCCACTCCGTTCGGGGCAGAAGCGTCTCAGGATGAACCGTCCCGTCTCCCTGGTTTGATGGCCGCATCCCCTTGCCTGAGTTCTGTGCTGGATGAGCACTTTCCAGGTGTTGCATTTATGTTGCACAGCATCTCTGTGGGGTCATGCAGATGCACATGGGGGTGTCCCCAGTTTGCTGGGGACCCAGAGGGGTGGGAGAGCAAAGGGGGGAGATGCCACAAACGCGCTCCGCTCTGCAGGGCTGCTGCAGTCGTTATCATGGCTCTGTCTCTCAGCCTTTATAAACCTGTGACTGTCGTGAAGTATTGCAAAAATAAATCAAGACCAAGTAATACTTGCTCAGGATCCCTGCCAGATGGCCCATGATTTTATGGAGCCTGCCTCGGTGAACACGGCATTGCTGCAGCAGGTACCACGAGGCCCAGAGAAGCTGGCTGCAGAAAGCCCCATTTCCAGCCACAGGGAATTTAACAAAGAAATTTTGTTAATAAACTGTTCTAGTCCCTGTCTCCGCTCCTCAGGGAAGGACTCCTCAAAGATGCCTTCGTCTCTTTGGAAGGGAAGCTGTCATTTCAAAGCTTTTCCAGGCAGTGGTGGCACTACAATCTTACTGTCTCGTTCCAGCTCATTCTTCAGCCATTCAAAGTCACTGTATCGCCTTCTCACACGACTCCTCCACGCTGCACCTGGGAACTAGACTCTTTGTTACATCTTTGGGCTCTTTTAGGGAAAATGTGGTCTGATGTTCTCCAGGACTAGCAAAATGCACCACTGAAGTGTCTTGTTGGGTGACGAAGCTTGCCCAGCATGAATCACACAGCCTCTGACAGCCAGCAAGGAAAAAGAGCATGGAAGTCTCTGATTTGAAATCTCATGGCAAATAACCTAAGCTTGCCTAAATATTCATTTGCCTGGGAGCAGTAGGCAGGAAGGATATAATTCAGAGATGCTTCGTGTGAGTGGGGCAGAAGGTGACTCAGAGGCCAGGGGCTCCGGCTCGCCTGCCAGCCGTAGCGCAACCCCAACCCTGTAACCGATCCAACCGAGTTTTGACTTCCCAGTGGGACACGTATTCCCCAACTCTTCCTCTTATGGCATGAACCCCAGCAGGGTGCTGTGAAGAGCCTTAGGGCTTCTCGATGGTCCTTACTCGTAAATGACCTCAAATACTTCCTCCTGATACCTGAGTAGTGTAGAAGAGTCCCCAAGTGACCTCTGCCTAGGACATCTCTTCCCTGCTTGGGTTCACCAGAAGCGTCCCAGCACTGGGTAGCTGCATGTTAAGAGTAGACATTAGTTCAGTTTGCGGAGTGATTGTTCATATGAAAAGCTGTGGTAATATCTCAGGTTTTTACATAATGAAAACAGATTTTAACTCTATTTTCCCGTTAAATGTTTGATAAATGGAGTCTTATGTCTGCACAATATTTTGTGTTTGAAAGGCAACATTTGTTTCAACTTCTTAAAGCAGGGAATTTATTTTAACAGCTCATTTCATAGCACTGAAAATATTATTACTACTACCACTACTACTACTGACAATAATAATATCACTTAATTGTTAAATAAGTGCCTTTCATCTTCCAGAATATCAAACTGTTACACAAACTCCTCTACCCTAGAAAGCTTCCAGAGTCCCTGACCACCTCTACGCTACGTTCTGGGGCAGAAAACGAGAACCGTGCTTTCCAAAGAAAATTCACGGGAGTTTCACATAGGAAAAGTGAAAATACACTTTTACAGCGCCTTTTAGATAATGGTTTAGGAGATGCAGTTTTAGTGTTGCTGACATTTGCCGTGTTTCCCTTTGAGTTGTTTATCTGGTAGCTGTAAGCTTTACTATCCTCTACCCTCTTCTTGCTGTACTACAGAGATAGGGCTGATGGTGTTACTCGCCATTTACCTATGACTCCTGTGATACGTTCACTCCCCGGTGCTCTGCTGCGTGCAAGAACAGGTGAAGCAATTGGGGCAGGTCTTTGGCACCAATGTATCCCCGTTCTGTTGATTATTTGGCTGAGGAGTTTACCCTGGCTGGAGTCCTTCTGGGCTTTCTTTTCATTTTTGCTTTCACTGAAGCAAAATCCATTTGTTTCATTGATGCTTAGGTTGGACCTCGGTGATTTTCCAAATATCCATTAAAATACAGCCAATGCCTTTCTTTTCCAGAAAACCTCCATTTGCTCTGTCTTCTCCTTTTCTCCGATTGGAATGATGATGTCAGACCAGAGTATTTAGGATTTCCAAATGCCCTGCCACAAAGTCGGAGTGAGCTAATCAGAGGGACAGACAGGCTAATTATAGCAGAGCGAGAGCTTTTATTTGTTCCCAAGTATCTTGTTAATCAGCAATAAAGGAAAAGGAAATAGCAAGAAATTACATGGCAGTTAAGTAAGTTTTTGGTAAAATATATATTCTTAAATTAACCTAAGTAAGTGTCTTTGAATCATGAGAATGTAATTTAATTTAATCCATTAACGATATGAAACTTGAATCCTATTTCCCATCATATTTTCAAGAGTGGAAGTAATGAAATGTTTAGTGGAGAGTAGGTAGTTATTATTAGAGACTTAATTGCTCAAAGGTGGAATAATATCCACCCAAATATTTCATTTTCAGGGGTATAGTCTTTTTTAACGTCACAGTTGAAAAAGGATGGAAAAGAAGTGCTGGGCAGTTTCTAGTGAAGTCTAATGAAATAGGTCACGGTCTGACGCATGAGCTGCAGTGAGGTTTATTGGGATAGGAACGGGAGCAGAACCTGTCCAGCAGAAATGAACGTATAGAGCTACTTGTTCCTGTTCTGTGTGGCGGTACCACAAGAACATTTATACAGACATCAACATTAAAAAAAAGCAATTACATTTCAGCCAATATCTGATCCTTTTACAGAAAGGGATCTAAGAGTAGTAAGAATATTAATATCCAGGATGGGTGGCAGGAATGACCCAATCCCCTCTGAAAATTCTGTTACTCTGCCCGGCTCTGCGTATCACCAAGAATAGCAATCGCATTATTGCTGTTATTTTATGAAGCAGCAAATTTTGCAACACTCAGTCCTGTTCCTCTGAATCAACCCCATCTCTTTGCCTTGCCCTGCTGCTCACCAGTGTCTTTCCTCATCAGGGAGCAGGAAGCAAATAGCACGGTTTATTGACACTGCAAACAGCAAACACCTCTTTTTTTTGGATGAGTGTTTTAACACTCAATTCTGCAACGATCTCCCTTTTGGGCAAACTCCCTTTCAGGATCAAGACTGCAGTCTTCAGCACGGGGCAGAAAGCATTAAGATTTGATCTTCATTTTGAGTCTGTTTAAGGAGGTATGTTTATGAGCATATACAGTTTCCTGATTGGGAAAAAAAAAAAAGCACTGTTAAAAATCAAACGTTGATCCCCTCGAGTGACATAGCGACAAGCACTAACAAGCATCTTATGAGCTGAAAATTGTATCTTATAGCCCTTCAACCTAGCAGTCCTGGAAAATTAAGATTAGGGCTGGAAATAGGAGAAATCAACATTAAAGCTTAAGTATATCTGCTTTATGTATCAGCCATGGTGACCAAAAAACCCTGAATTTTTTCACACTGCAGATAAATAAACTTTGGTCACAGCCCAAATTCAGGAGAAGAGCAGAGGGGAGGTCTCGGCGTGGCCTCACGCAGGGGCTGGCAGCGATCCGTCACAGAGAGGGCACCGCTGGGGTGAGGAAAGCAGGGAGCCCGGGGCTTGGGGACACTGTCCGGGCGGCTGGGCTGGCACGGCACGGGACTGACACCCACCTCTGGGTTTCGCCAACTCAGAGTCGAGGGGTTTGTGTTCACATCACTCTTCCTGTTCTTTCCTTTTTGCGGGGAAGGGGGTGGGCTGGTTGATAACGTCATGGCAAACAGGTATTTTTCTGCAGTTTTCTTGTATTTTCGCTGTCATCCCTCCCTCGCTTTGGTGCGTAAAATTTATTTTGCTTAGTTGCATTTTATTTTAAAAAATGCTACAGTTTCCACTTGACCTACTGTGATTTCAGAAGAGCAGTGTGGAATGTTAAGCATCTGGTTAATGATTGTCTAATATTTATGTGAAGCTTCTTTCGAAGGCGGTATATTACTTTACAAGGAGAAGGTCCTGTTGATTTTCCCACTGCAGCCAGAGCCATGGCATGCATTTGCCTGACTCATTGATAGGATGGAAAAGAGTCCAAGTGGCTGTTGATACCTTTTGCAGCCTTCTCTCCCCTACCACACAGACATCTTCAGAAAATAGTTCTTCAAATATTCATGATTTCATCTTTTCCCTTTCATTCCTGATGGTGCGATGCTATTTGGAGTAAGAGCTTTTATGAGGATAACCTTTAAAATTCAATAGAGAAAGAAGAAGAAGAATGATGCTTACAGAGGTCCTGAAAGAAAAACTAGCACAGGCTCTTACTTATTTGTATCAGGTTGGACTTTTAAGTAACCTACACATGTTTTCTAAATATGCATGCCTAAGTGTCCCGATGATGAAAAACCTGCCTGTTTACCCAGGATGCAGACCGACATGTAACTCTGGCATTTAAATCCTTGCATCTGTAGTCCTTTGTTTGGGAAAGGGCAGCAAATTAAACTCCTACCAACAGACATCCAAAGCAGGTCTTCTGGGGGTACGCGGGGCTGTGCAGCTCAGCGTGCTCGAGGGTGACTCACTGAGCTGACGGGTTATTGGTTATTAATAGGACAAATGTTCGTATTTCAGTGACTGGAATTGCCCATGCACAGAGGAGGAGACAGAGAATTAGCTGAGAAACGCAGGGCTGGGCAGGCACCGGTGGGAGAAGAGGCAAGGTCTCGGCCTGGAAGAGGAAAGGGCGCGTTTTCTGCCTGCGGCTGGCCCCTGTCCTGCCGGGGCTGGTGGCCAGGCTGTGTGCGGCAGAGGCCCCTGCCGCGGCGGCAGAGCTGGTGGCTGGCACGCGGCGCTGGCGGCTGCACCAAACCCCCGGTGCCCGCGGGCAGCCCAGCCCGGCCCTGCTCTGCCAGGTCCTCATTACGAGATGGACGCGTGGGTAGAGAGCAAACCACTGTAGGAACAGGCGGAGGAAATTGCTAAAAGGGGTGTCTCCTGGAGAGGACATGCCCCAGAGCGTCGGTGCCGTAGACCTCACCGCCTCTGTGCTTCTCCCAGTTTATGGCACAAAGAGAGGCTTCGTATTTTTGTTATTTGAACCCTACAGTTAATTAGGTTCAAGCAGCATAAAACTCCTAGCGTTTCAGTGGGCTTCGATCGGTGGTCCTCATCCACGTTCCCTGCTCTCTTGCGCATCCATTTATTATTCAGGAAACCAGACAAACTTTGGTCCCTTTGGGGCTCTTTCATTCAACCTTCTAATTTTGGTTGGGTTTTTTTTTTCAATTTCCGTTGTAATCAAGCAATTCAAACCAGTCTCAGCTTGAAGATACAAAACTGAACTGTTACACTAAAGCTGTTATTCTTTAAGAAGGCTGACAACTTTTAAAGGGTTGTTGACATTTCCTGTGTCAGGAATAATATAAAGCAACAATATTCAGAAATCTCACTAAGGTGATTCCTCTTGTTTTCCTGATCGGCTCTTCCATTACGGATGTATTCTTACATACTTACAAGACCGAGTATATTCCTACATACTACTCCTGCCTGGGGACCGCGGGGGCCCCAGGGCTGGGTGAAGGCAACACTCAGCGGGTGCCACAGGGACCGGGACATCACTGGTGATGCTCTGCTGTGCTGTGACCCAGGCAGCACCGTGGTGCGAAAAATAAAGCAATCAAACTTGCTTTGTATCACTGGTAGTAATGCATGGGTACTGTTCTTATCAAGACAGACCCTCTAATCATTCTGGTAGATCTGAGTTGTAATGTTGTATTTCAATCAGAAGTGTTCTTTTGTAAGACGGAATGAAGCTTAATGTCCATGTCAAATATAAAATTTTCCTTTTGACGTATTTTATCTCAATGCCACCATGGAAAGTATTGTATGATCCACTTCTAGCTGAATATTAATGAAGTAAATTATCTTAGAAAATTTCCTACTGTGTTCAGACTACAGGAACTAACATGCCTCATTAGATGCCTGTTGATTAGAAATGTTAAAGTGGCTTTTCTTTCTTTGAATTGTAATTAAAATTAATTTGATAGACTTAACCCCCGCCCCTGTAACTGGCTATCCACTGAATCTTTTAAGTTGGAAGAAAAGTGTAGCTTTCCTGTCTGTAGTTTGTCTGGGGCTCGGCTTTGCCCTTGCACTGAAGCCAGCGCACACCCGCGTGCCGGAGGAAGGTGGGATGGACGTCCGACACTGCTTCTGCGTGAGCGGTGGGAGCGTGGTCGGGATGGAGCTGGGCCAGCCGGGAGGCGGGCAGTGGGCTTGGTCCCCGGTGCAGGCGTGCCTGCAGGGAGCAGACTTCCCACTGTGAATCCAGTCCAAACACCAGCAGAGAACTCTCAGAAACGTGCTCATTTTGTTCATATCTCAATTACAGCAGTTTTCTTGCACCAGCACTGCATCTCGAATCACTTGTGTCTCCATATCCTCTCTCAGTTCTGCAATTCATATCCTTCTTTTGCCTTTGCAAGTATGTCTAGGATTGTGCTTTCCTTGTAACCCTTCTCCAAGTCATGAAATATTGTTTATATCGTTAATTCAGGTAGAGAGCCAAGAAATGTGCTGAACACAATCTTGCCTTTGCAGCCCAGTAAGCAGCAGTGAAAGCTTGTAATAACAGAGCATTGCCCGTTATTGTCACCAGATGTACAACACAGAGTGATTACAACTCTCTGAATCACAGGCACACCAGGGACTGGAGGGTTAGAAAATGTATTTAATCACTGGTCCCTTTAGGATTAATAGACAAGGCGAGGGATAACATTTGTAATGGATTATATCTTTCTGAGAGTGGAATCTGGGCAGACTAAGTACTGTATTCCTTACAGTTATTTTTGTTCTCAGGATGTATATTTGGGTCAGAAAGATTCTTAATGCTGTAATGGAAACGCATGATATGGTAGAGAAAGTTTTAGTCATCGCCGGTAAAATGAGAAAGCAAGTCACCTCACTCTGCTCCCTGTTAAGTACATGAAGTTGAATTCCATCCCTGCTCAAAACAAGTCAAAGCAGGTGGGTAATGAAACTGGAGGAAGGCAGGTCAGGAATTTCATGCTTTCTAGTTGTTCAGATCTGTTCAGCTCCGTCTCCCTCGGGACAGCCTTTCCCCATCCCCGGGACCTCCACCCCAGGAACCAGCCCTCCCTGCAGGGCTCTCGCTGCAGGCCGGGGCACTGCATGGGCACGTAAGCGTAGACATGCAGCTCTTGAGCAGTTTTGCACAGCGATAGGGACAATTTGAAGTGCTTCCTCTTTTGGGCCTGCTTAAAGTGTCTCGGACCTTTTTTTAATATATATCTACAGCTGTCCATGTTTTCTGGAAAATTTGCTATGTGGGAGGGAGGGAGGGGAAGGGGCCCAACAGCAGACATGTCCAGCAGCAATCTTGAAAATGCTGTCTTAAGTAAGGTCACAGAGAGGAGCTACTGCATGGCTTGAGACTGTGTTTTAATTACTGAGCTCTAATTTCATTCCTACTACACATATTTCTTTCATGTTACATATAACATAGCACAATTCTTGTACTGAAAAGCTCTGGGAGAATCACTCAAAACTAGTCCAGAAAGGCTGGCTGTACAGAGCTGCTTCTCCAAGCAGAAAAGCGGTGCTCAGCTTCAAGCCCTGCTGCGGGTCTCCGTGCTCCTCCTGCCTGTGCAGCATGGCAGCAGTGCTCCCGCCGCTCGGCTCCTCGGGAAAGGGCTCTCCTCTGCTGGAGCCCGTGCTCACGCTCGGGGGACGCTGTAATGCAAAGCAGCCATTAAAATAAGGAGAAGGGCTGAACCATGAAACTCCAGGTCATGTTGACACTGATGATAACGCGCGCCCAGCGGCAGCGGAGCTGGCGATGCGCCCGTTGGTCTGTTCCCCGGCTGCCGGCGGCCGGGGGTTTGCAGGCGACATCAGGAAACCCCGTGGGTTCTGCGCTCCAGAAACTTCCACTTCCCGCGGGAGCAGTCGTTAGCACAACCCTGATGTAATTCCCTCTGTGGATGGTGCCATGTGGTTGTTTTTGCTCCAGGCTTTCTCTGGAATTAGGGACTCCAAAACAGAAGACACGTGTTAGTGCAGCCCCCCAGGTATTGTTCACATTAAGGTATGGTGGTGTTTTCCCTGAACCTCTCCAGTGTGCCCCAGCTCTGGAGGAGGCTCGGAGGCAGGCAGAGAATGCAGGCAGCTGGATCTTAAGGATCTTGAAGCAGACTGATCCAGGTGTGAGCCTAAGGTGCAAGTCATGTTTTCCCTCCAGGGCCCCTATAGGGACTAGCTTGCAGGGGTTGGAAACTTTGCAAATGGCATGTTACAGCACTAGGAGACATCCACTTCTGTCATCAAAACACAGCGTCGATGTTTGCTCTCCACCTTGTTTTCCTTCCCATATCTGCCGCTCCTTTTGTTTCGGTGCTTGCAGGAAGGGCCTGCAAGGGACTGAGGTATTTCGGAGCCCTTACCTGGAGCAGGAGTAGCCTTCTGGACATCAGCTGGGTTTCTTTCACCAGCCAGTTAAACAAAGCAGCATTTCTTACCCAGTAAGTAACTATTCACATGCACCTGGCTGGGATTCAAGTGCTTAACAGTGATAACTTAAAGGAATGCCATGCGGCATGCACTAAACAGGAATGCCAAACTTGCTGTATTTGCAAGCCAAAATACTCACGCAATTAGTGCAGCCTTGGCCAGTGGCCACAGCCAGCAGATGTCTAGCTGCGTCCTGCGCACTCCTGGAGGAATGGCGCACGAAGGAAAAAGAACAGATTTTCTTTAAGTAAAATGAAACAGTAGCATTTGTCTCTCCTAAATGAGCTGTTTATAAAGGGATTATATGGTTAACTCGCGTTCAGTGATTTATTTCTCTTTCCCCTCCTCTACACCTCTTCCCTCTACTCCCAGTGTCTACTGAATGTCTAAATTAAATAATTGTCCTGATTTAGACATAAAGAAGTTCTCAGCTGTCTGAGGCCCCAGTTGGGCATCAGGATTCCTGGGAAGGGATGAAAACTCCTGCAGCCACAGCATATAAAGCACTGATTTGGGAATAAGCTCTCCCCGAGAGTTTCAATATGCTGATTAACTTTGTACCAGCCAGCTCTGTGCCAGATCAAGCCTGTCTGCCCTGCTCTCATTTGGTGCTGTAATTCTGTGACCAAGTAATTTCCTGGTTGGGCATTTAAATAAATCACTTGTGGCTGCACCAGCGAAGGCGCACGTGTGCAGGGCTCCAGCCCTCCCCAGCCACCGTGGTCCCCGGCAGGGACACAGCACCCCATCTTGTCTTAAGATTTATCAGGACCCATCTTCCTGAGTCCCACCCATGATGTGCTGTCGGTGCTGGGTCAGGGTTAGTCCCTCAGACATAAGCTAACCATCAGAAGAAAGCACTGTGGTTCTTCGTGCTTTCTCTGGGCTTTCACAGGGGAGGGTGACCGGAGGGAGGCAGGCGTGCTGCAGCTGGAAGCTGTTTAGATTAGAGTGTGCGTATGGAAGGGTGATGTACGGGAGAGCTGGGAGATAGGGACAAAGTGAAATGGAGTAATTAGCAGGAGAAATGGGAGAGGTATCAGACTCTGCTCAGAGCTGAGCTTTAGCTTAAGGAGTGGAGAAAGATTGCAGATGAGTGTCACGGAGGTGGCTGGAGAGCAGTGTAGACAGACAGCCACTGTATGGGCTCTGCAGTATGTCCAGACAAACCAGTCTGCATCAGGAGCTGGAGGATTGACTATGGAATGAGGCTGAAATGCCTGAGATTTTGGAAATTTCCACCTGATGCTTCAACTTTCTATTACTCATGGATGAGTACTGTGGCATGAAGTACTGCTTCGGTACAAAACCAGGTCGTTTCCATGACACTTCTTGTAGGATAGATTATATTCCTTCTGGTCCTCATGAACTATATATTAAGCGGCTTCTGGATCCATTGAGCACATGGTCTATCTAGCTGTTTACTGGCATCTGCCAGTTCAGGATCTCCAAGCTCCTGGGGAAATGGAGGGATGCCTGGGGCAGGCAGAGAGTAATTCTGCAACAGTGAGATTTGTAAGGGTTTTTTCTTCCAGGTATGGCCTAGATCTGACATTCCACCAAGCTGCTGAGTTGAACGTTGATTGCACCACAGGACAAAAGGGAGTACCCTTTGCCTCCAGGTCCTTGCTTTACAGGGTGTTGAGGAAAAGGAGAAAGAATGGTTATGCATCAAAAAAATCTCTGTGTGATGGATCTGCTGGAGCTACAACAGTAACAGGTAGATCTTCTCTGCAGCTTTCCTGAAAGCAAGGAAGGTAGAGCTCTTTGCACCCAGGGAACAGGTCCCTGGATGGCCCTGTGCAGGACTTCCCATGTGTAGTGCTTGAGATCTTGTACGAGTTGGGACATGAAGATTATTAGGTGGGACTGACATATTGCTAGATACACACATTTGCAGAATCTCACCAAGGACCTAGCAGCAGAGTCCTGATCTCTTGTGTTACGGATTGTCAAGCTGCTCCTTAGGGGCAGGGGAGACCCCCGAAACTCACACTGCTTCTTGCAGATTGCGGCTGGCAGCGGTGCACGGCCTCACTGCTGTGCTTCCCCACCAGCCACCGTCCACCCCGGCTGCAGCCAGTCATGAAGGCAGTGTTCTCCACAAATGTTGTTGATTGCTTTCAGAGCTAGAAACTTGCTTGGAAAAAAATAGGAAAATTTCTGAAGGTAGTGATGGCTTTGCTCTGGTTCTGCTTATCCAACGCCACCGCAACTGAAGTCTAGAGAGAGAGGCAATGTGTTTTTTAGACTAACTAGTTGACTCGGAAAAAGCATTTTCAGGACATGAAGCCATATCGCGTGTCTGAACACTTCTCTGCTTTTTCCAACTCTCTGGGCTGGAAACGCATCTCAGTCTCCAAACCTCGCCTCAGTATTGTCACTTTGCCTTCCCCATATAGGCTGAGCGTGTGGTCCTTTGGGTGTTTGCAAATGCCTGCTTTTGAGCACAGCACAAATAGATTGTAGAAGAGTGTTTAATTTAAAATACTTCTTTGGGTGAAGTAAGTATTTTAAAGGATTTAAAGTATTTAAATTTTAAGTATTTTTTACAACTTCTAACAAAAGAGCTTAGCGGTGACTGTGTGAGCTGCAGGAACACCATCGCTCACACCTCCAGATGAAAAGCCGTGCGAGCAGTGTCAGCCTGAACAACAGTGTAACTCACAAACTGACCACAGTGTGCCCAGGCAGCCGCTTTTGCTATCAACACCGGCGTTAAATATTTGAAAATGTCAGGTTTGCTTTGTGTTTCTGCCAGGCAGACAAGCAGTCGTGCTGCGAAAGGGCTGGTACACTTCACTCGTGATGTCCTGCTGTGGTACCCCTGCAGGCGATGGCACTGGCTGGCAGGGCAGGCAGGGCAGGCAGGGCAGGCAGGGCAGCATCCGTCCATGGTGCCCCCTGTGAGGGAGGGACTGCCTGCGGGGTCCTCTCCGCTCTCCATCATAGCCAAAGTTCACAACACGTGTAAGAGCATGGGCTGGAGGCTTTCACCCAAGCCTTCCCACTCAGATACGCGTCTGTACAACAGTCGCTGAGCCAGAGCCTTGGCTCCTACCCTGACCCTTGTGCCTTCTCACTGCAGAGCGATAACGTTAAGGTGTTTAGGCTGCCTGGGTGCTTTTAGGATTTAGTACCCACTTCCCCTAGAAATCCTGTCCTAAATAATCACAGGTTACCTGAAATTCTCTTACCATCCTGCCAAAGTAAACTGTGGGAGCTATGTCTTTACCAAGCCATAAACGACCATCAGGAGAAGCCCAGAGACACCGAGCCTGCCTGCAGTGTCCGAAGGAGCTTGAGTCACTTTCTCTCCACCATCGGCACCCCCTGACCTGGCTCCCTCGCACCTACAGGAACGCGCAGGGCCGTGTGGATTCCCAGACGGCAAGTTCGCACTTGAGTGAATAAACCCATTGTGCGAGTCATGGAGATCATTAGCCATGGCCCAAATATGTATAAATCTGTAATTTCTTCAAGTCTTGCTAAGTATCTTCAGTCTTACAGGGTGTTGTGCTGGTCTTCTTTAATAAACAGAAGCAAAAACCCCAGTTCAGCCGCTCAGTTGTGGCAGATGTGGGACCTCTCATGGGCTACCAGTAGGTTACTATAGATAAGCTCAGTGTCATGTCATCTGTATGTGGCACCTGGCAGGGACCATCATGAGTGGTGGGTGAAGGAGGGAGCAGAGGGCAATACCTGCTTTAATATTTGCAGTCTCTACATTTGAAATACCTAGAGGAGCGTCAGGCAGCTTCACCCATCCCACAGCAGCGTGGGCAGGCCTGGGTTGAGGAGAAACGGCAAGGAGTCGGGCTTGGAGCACGTACCCTGGGGAGAAGAAGTTGAGGTATTTCCCAGATCGGAACTGGCCCTATTTGTTATTACTGAAGCCAAAAGAGCTCAGTTTTGCAGTGATTGCATTAGGAAGGGGCTGGTGAGGGAACTGCTCCTCACCATCATACCGGTACAAATGCCACTACAACACTTATTGATTCTTTTGCAGTCGCAGCTGTCACCTTACACACCCACAGCATTTATTACTCTTCCACGGAAAGATTTTCTGCCAGTTCTCACCATTATCAACTTCACGTCATTAACAGTAATATCTCCCTGTAATGTCAAGGGATGGGAGAATTCTGCAGAGCTCCCTTGGGAGCCTCTGCAGAGACCTTTCTGCCCCCGTCGGGACGGGCAGAGCCGCGCCGGCTGGGGAGGACGTGGGGCGTTTTGGTATTGCTGCAGGGAGAACCAAGGCTGTGGTCAATGCCCCGTTGCTCTCGCTGGATAGATTCAAGGTGTGTGTTGGATGGCGCAGGGGAAATGGTCGCTGCAGCGAGCGGGTGTGAATTCCTGGGCTCCAGCCCTGCAGTGGCACCCTCAGTATTCCCAGCTTTCAGCTCTCTCAGCTGCCCGTATTAACTCTGTTTCTAACCTAGCCCACGCTGCAGAGGCTATCAGTATGAAAAATAATTCTCCAAATAAACACAAAAAGGAAATTTCTGTCTCTCCATCACTGTAATTTGCAGGCAAAAAAAATAATCCAGGAATTGTGGATGGATCTTATTTAGGCCAAATTGATTCACCCAGCTTGTATACTCCTTTCCGCACCATATTTGCAATCAAAAGTCCATACATAATTAATCAAACACACATGAAAATCCGCAGGACAATGAAGACTTCTGCAAAACGCCTCCCCTGGTGCTGGCAGAACCGTTATCCAGAGCCAGATTTCTAAACTGGCTCTAACAAGCCATCACCAAACGCCTGGGCTCATCTGGCCGGCACAACCGGGGCGGCGCACGGGGACCTCCTGCCCGCACGCCCTGCCTCTGCCCCGGGGGTGCCAGCCTTCCTCAGCAGCCCTTCGTGGGGCCATTGAGAAACGGAGCCAGGAAAGATGGGGCAAAAATGCATCATTCCAGATATGACAACCACAGTGTATTTTTAGAGCAACAAGTTATATGGGTTTAATAACATGCTTCGGCTGAATGTGTGGCTCCACCTCCGGAGGAGAAAACCCATGCTCATCTTTCAGGTTTATTCCTCTCGTGTCCCACATGCACAAGGATTTCTTATGACTGAGTTTCAGGACAACATCCCCTCTCCCGAGAACACAAACAGTTAAGCACCACGGTGTAATGGCAACATAAAATTGTTTCTGCAGCCTATGTAGATGCAGTGACAATGGATATTATTCACTGTCAGCCAGGTCCCCGAAAGCACTTTATTAAATTGCCTCTAAAACTCAGGAGTGGGGTTAATTATTTAGGTACCTTAATTTTCAATACATCTCTGTCTTCTGCCTGCAGTACCAGAAATCTAAACCTCTGGTTCAAGAGACAGAAACACAAGAAACCGTGAGCAGTATTTATTTAAGTGCAATCACTGCCATGTGAAGGAGGTGCGATTTACAATGATTTGCAATGCCTAGAATGCAAAAATGAATATTTAAACAACAGCAATAAGTTCTCCTGGATGTACAAGACCCCAGATTCACACCAGCTGCTTTTGTCTCTGTCAGTTAAATGCTAATACACATCCCAGTTGATGCAATTAATTTTGTTCCGTGCTGTCATCGCCGCGCAGCAGCAGCACGTGCAGGGAGGCATTCCGCGCAGGCTGGTCCGTGCCAAGCCTGCAGCTCCGGGGTTGGCGGGGCAGGGGGCTGAGGGGCTGCGAGGCGCCAGCGGCTGCAGTGGGCAGGCGATAGCTGATAAATGGGATCATTGCCGAGAGCGCAGGTCGTGAATGCAGGCCCTGAAACGGATGCTGGGGGTGTGCTGCTTGTTAATCCTGCAGTGACACCGGTTAACGGGGAGCGATTGCCTTGTGCACGTCGTTATCGAGCCCAGAGGCGCTGGGCTAAACACTAATACGCTCTCCGGGGAGGCTGGGGGTGCCTGCCTTGCAGGAGCCTCCCTGGGGGAAGGCCGGGGCCGGGTCACCGGCGGGTGCCAGCAGGAGGGATGCGCCGACTGGCAGCCGCGGGCTGGCAGGAGCGGGAGGTGCCGTGGGTCGGGCCCGTGGCACCCAGCCTGCCCAGGGCAGCGCCCGGGAGCTCGGCCCCCTGCCCGCCCCCGAGCACCGCCAGCCAGCGGGGTCTGCGCCCCTTCTTGGGGGCACCGCTTCTGCCTCCCACATCCCTCTGCGGCCCCCGGCCCCCGACTAGACCGTGCTTCCTTGTGAAGCAAACACGCCGTTATTGGAAGAGCTGCTGTCGTCCGAAGGATTCGCAAGCACTTGGAAGGTCTGGCGGTGCGTGTGGCGGGAGGTGCGTGCCGCCGGCCGGCGCGTGGCACGCACGAGTGGGATGTCCCTCCCGCCTGCCGCTCTGTCCGGCGGCTCCCCGAGTGTGGCCGGGGCTCTTGGGCGGTGCCTGGGCAGCACCTTCAGTGCCTTGCTGAGGGCTTTCGGCCGGGTATTTAGCTAAAAAAAAAAAAAGTCTACACTCACCCGGTCCTTTGCTAAGCAGTTGTAATCTGGAGTTCATGAACGTAAGGAGCAACGTTTTAGTATAAACATACACTCTGGCAAAGTGACAAGAATGATTTTCTATTTTAATTTATTTAACAAATAAGCGCAGCAATGGACGAATTTGCCTGACTCAGTCTACCAGCGTGAATTAAAACATTCAATTACACCAGTGGGGGCAGTTTAAATATTTACTTATTCTTTAGGGGATTATAAATTAACCCTAAGGACCTCCATAAACCTTAGTCAAGACATTGACAAAAATCTTGAATTCAAACCTTAATTAATCAAGGGAAAACAGAGCGGAAGCCCCAAGAGACATTGGATAGGGGAGAGCCCCAAGGGCCGTGCTTGCTTGTCAGCCATGTAGAAATAGGCACACCCAGCTGTAAATAATTCAGATTTAGTGAAAGCGTGTTGTGGGGATAATTAAAACCCACTGTACCTGACACGTTTCATGATGGTCCCTGAAGTGGGAGCCTTGGCTGTTGCCATATAAATCAGGCGCTTTGTGGGCTCATTAACATTTCACGATTCAGAGATCAAGTCCTTCCCCTTGGCGGGACGTGTGCTGTGGATGTGCTCTGGCTGCTGCCGCGGGCAGGGGGATGCTCTAACACCGACCATTACTTCATTAACTTTCAGCTGGGAAAGCGCTTACTTGTAAACAGATTCGTGATCTCCATGAAGTTGCCTTTTCTCTTCCCAAAGGAAAAATAGGAATTGAAACTTGCTTACCCAATATATTCATTGCTGTTCTCTAAGGAATTAAATTAGTGCCGTCAGAGTGCAATAAATTAACGAGAGAGGGTTTTGATAAGGGAACAGCAGCACGGGGAGGTGCGGTTCCCAGCGAGAGCAACATGGAAGGGCGGTGTGCATTTTGACCAGACCTCTGAAAGCGCTCATTTTTTGTGGTCTGGAAGAGCGTTATTATCAAAATGATCTGCTTGCTATGATTTCCCTTCCCGGTAATTCCTTCCAAACAGGCACATTTCTCCAAGGCAGAAGAAAGGCCCATTTGCTGAGATCCCTCCGGAGTGCTTTGAGAGGCACTCGACACCCTTCCACCCCGAGCGTGCTCTGCTCTGCAGGTGGCAGCCGATGGGTTATTTCAGGAGAAAAGTGAAATTCTGCATAAGAAAAGGTTGCCCCACTTGGCCCTCGTTTTGCTTTGGACTGACGCCAAAGTCCCTCTTTGATTTGGATTTATTTTCTTGAATTATATTAATGTATGGCAAGACTGTTTTGAAAATCACCTTCTCTCTACAGATTATCTTGTTCTGCAGACACCACTGAGCTCCTGAAATGAAGGCTCCACATTTCCACCGGGCAGGTGAACCTCTCAATAGAAAGGACTGTAAATTGGGCTAGTCCTGGAGGGAAAGCAATCCTAGGGATAAAAGCAGATACGGTAACTCTACTTTAATGACCTACTTTTTCCCAGCCTTTACTCGCTATGCAACAACTCACATGAGCAAGAAAACCCATCCATGTGTCACATAGGCATGAAAACGCTGTTTAGCCTGAGCCAAAACTGTGAAAGAAACAAAGGAAGTGGCAAAACTAGTGGAGCTGGGGATGAGAAGGAGCATTTACGACTTTCCGTGGATTTCTGTAGGCTTTATTGAGGAGCTGCTCACAACGCCCGCACTGGCCTGGGCTGAGCTGCACCTTCTCCTGCCACTGGGTCGAAGCACGACTGCAAAAGCAATTTGAGGGGAAACTTACATTTTGCAAGCTGTTTTTATTTTTTGGGTTTTTTGTGTGTTTGCCTTGGGTTTAGGCACCAGTAGACAGAGCCCTTTCATGTTCCCCATGGGCCACCCCAACAAAAGCCCCCCCACCTCTGCCAGATCCATAGTGTGAAGCCTAAGTGAGAACTATTAATTTTATTTGAGATACATCACTTCAGTGGTGGCAAAATCTCTAATTAAAGCGAGTGTTTGCCTGGCACAGGGCAAGGGCAGTCTTGGCAGGTAAACAGCAGCTTACGTGGCCCGAGCTTCAGGAGGGCTTCTTGTCACTTATGGATTGGGGAAAATTGTGGTTCTTTCCCTGCTGAGTACTGAAAAGGGTTTATTTCCACATGGGACATGTTTCGGTCCAGGTCCCACCTCCCGGGTCAGCTGTGCAGCATCCAGGAGCATCCCTGCTGCATGGCCACCTCCTCCCAACGGCTGAATTGCCATGGAAATGTAATGCAGGCAGTAGACTGAGGCTGGTAGGAGGAGGGAGAGGTACTGATTTTCCTTTACTGGGCAGACCAAATTTCAGCTGAAGAAGAATATCTCTTCTGTGGTATCTGAGCGTAGCCAGTCTTCAGACTCTGACTAAAAATGGTGCCAAATATTTTCCTTCAAACTTGCATCATTCCTCCTGCTCACTGTAGCTCAAGCCAAGTTCAGAAGACCTTCTCAAGATGAGATGGTAGTTGCAGCTTCATGCAGGTTCACGCCTTGTCTTCAGAAGGCGCTGGGTTCTCACCTGTCATGGCATCTGGCTCAGCAGTGTGTTTGCTTTGCTTCCAGCTCCTGTGAATCAAATATTTGCAGGATTTGCACAGCTCTTCTCTTGTTTAAAGTCAAAGGAAATACATTTCCTTTTTCTCTACTCTTTAGCGCCCTCAATAAATGGAGTTAAAACCAGCTAATTACATATGACTTCAGCAAGTGAAGTGTGGTCATGTGCAATTAGAGTCTTCGCTGTGCTGCTGCTGTGACTCTTCTAAACTCTGTTAATGACTTGGCTGGTTGATTCACTCTTCCTCACAGTGTTTTGGTAAGAGACAGTAGAAATGGCTATCTTACCTCCAGTTACATCTCATCGTGTCTTCCACACTCCTGCTTCAAAGTGGCATTGAAGAGTCACCCATCAAGAAACCCAAAAGCAACTGAACATTGGAAGGGGACAGAAAGCAATAGCTAGAGGCAAGTTAGAGGCAAGAAAACAAAGAGCTTTCCCCTCCTCTTATAAAACATGGAACAAATATTTATTTGCACTGTGACTGCTTTCCTTTCCTCTAGACTGGTTGTTACAGGCCATTGCTCTACTTGCAGTTATCAAGCGGGTATCACTTACTGACAATCAGCTCGTGCTAGACTGCTTTTATGCCTCATCTCTGCTGACTGCAGAGTAAGTTACATGGCATAGCGCCATGACTTGCGTCACCGGTTGTTTCCCCCCGCAAAGCTCAACCAGTGCCAGAGCCACGCAACGCGCTGCCCGCAGCAGCCTGTGTGCTGGCGCGGGGTTCAGGTGCCACATCGTCTGCCTCCCGGGGGCTGCCCTGAGCTGGGCTGTTCGAGGATTGCATTCTGCTCATGCCCTTTCCGAGCAAGTGTCTGTGCTGGGTGAGCTGCTGCCTGCGACAATGACAAGAAAAAGAGTCGGTGCAGAAAACCCTCTACCCACGGGCTCACTTACTGTCAAGACAGTTGGTTCTGCAGGTAAGATCAAACAGCATTTGGTGGCAAAATGTATGATGCAAGCATTATTAGGGAAGGAAGCTCACAGCGTCTCATTTAACACCTGTCTGTTAAATATAAGTTGCAGTTTGGTGCATGTTACCCCCCTCCCCAGGCTAGGCCTCTGCGACCGCATCCCCCTGCTTTGCTACAGGCAGCCCGAGCGGCAGCCAGGAATTACGATGTCCTTTACAGACTCTCCTTGCAAGTGCTGCAGCAGCTTATTGAGTGGGGAAACGTGGGGTGAAAAGAGCGAGGCGGCAGAGGTGTTAGTGCCTGGGAGCAGGAGGCGGAGGGAGGCAGCCGAGCACGCTGCTGGGCAGTGGCTGCAGCGCTGCCGGAGCTGGGCTGCGCTCGCCCCTGAAGCAAAAGGCAAATTTAAGGCTAGATCTGCACCTGTGTGTGCTAGCCTCGGCTTAAAGCAGTGCCACGTCCAGGTTGTAAGCTATTCTGGCAGTTAGGACAGCAACCAGGTAAAACCAAGGCCAAGGGTGCAATGAGGACGTGTCCTTATCTTCACTGGTCATTTCTCCTTTTCAGGTGTTTTCATTCCTTCACGCTGTGTCACGGCATACCTGATGGGGCCTGTGCTGTTTTCTCAACAGACTCATGAAATATGTGTTCTGTGAAAACAGGCAAGATGGTGAGAGAGAAAGAGCTAATAAAAATTATTGTGAGGTCTTCTTGCTGGTGGACCTATTGCTAGAAGAGCCTGCAGACTGCTCTGACAGCAGAAGGCAGCAAAAACAAATTACTGAATCAGTCTAGACTAATATTTACCCTTCAGTGTCTCCTGAATCTCCATCCTTATCAGCACCCTTCCTGCTGAAGTCAGTAGCAGCAGGGAGAGGCCAGCATTAACTAGCAGCTGAACGGTGAAGAGCGTTTGCGTATCTGACACTGGGGTCCTCATTTCCAAAAAGTGGTGTGCATCTGAAGTCAAGGTCCCCAGGGCAGCTGGCAGCTTTCAAACACTGCAAAATCTGGCCCTGCAAATACTGTGTTTATTGTTCAATCTTGAAAAAAAGCCCCGCACCTCACTGTCTGTGTCTGAGGTCACAGGCTTTTAGCTCCTTGCGCTCTAGGGAGAGTTTTATTGTTGTCAGGTGCAAGGAGACATTTATTAATTGAGCAATTTCTCCTGACCTTGATGGAAACCATCACTAACAGTCAAATAAATAGATTAGTATCATAATTTTTCAAGGCTAGGCTTAGAAATTAATTGCATTTATCTGATTTTGGCTGTTTTGCTATGGCAGTGCTTTAAATTTTTTTCACATTTTCTTTCCGATTTGCACAGATGCATATATCATACTGAGGACAATGCTACACCTAATTTACTTCAGCAAATGAGACCAATTAAAAATAACTCAGTAAAAATGATACTGAATCTTCAATTACTTGGGGAAGATGAGAAGCAGGGTGTTCCATAATTGACTTGTTCATCTCCTCGTCCTCTAAAACTCCGGTATGAACGTCAGCCAGAGTAGTTCACTAGCTGGTTGCCATTAGTACTGACTACTGTTTTTACTCTATGACCAATATAAATCACATATTACTGTTTTAGTTTTCTGGTTGGATGAAGGCTATTATCTGTTTCTATGGGAGAGGTGGAATATAGGGCATTTTTTTTCATCAGAACTGCTGTTTTCTTCCAAGTCTCCTGTATATGGTGTATTCTGACACCTCCTGCTGACACCAGCATACATAGCTCTGGTGGGGTTATTACGATAAAGAAAAAGCTCGTCAATATAAATGAAGCGTTGTGCTTTCACTTTGGGATTGGGGATTGCGGATGCACTGCACATTACACCTGCTTTGCATGATTTGTAGGTAATATCATATTTCATTAAGTAGCAAAAATAAAATGCCATGAAAATGATCAAAACTCCTGCCTTTTGCAGATACCTGCCTCTAAAATAAGATGCTGCCAAACTTGCTGTGGTGAATTCATTTCTACCAGAGAAATTAGCAGCTCTCGGGCACTAATTACAAGGATGTTACAGAGAATGCACATCTCTAATTAAGGCCGTATTACACATGCTACTCATTCACAGCTAAACTCATTTTGATGAATAGTGAACAGCTGTTGCTGATCATGCCACGATATGGATCTTCTTCCTTTTAATTTTGAGAGGCAGCCTCAGTTGGCCTTTTGAAGGGCGTCAACGTTACGATGGAAAATTCCCATCGGTGCTGCCGAAGTTTCCAGAGAGGTAAGTGACGCCCAGCCCTCGTGCCAGCGCAGCGATGGAGGGGAGAGCTGGGCTGTGCTCCTGCTCTGCGGCAGGTGAGTGGGGGCTTTCGGAGTGATGGGTCTCTTCTTGGCTCTGGTGTATTCGGTATGTTTTATCAGTCAAAGCTTGATGTTGGCTGAGCAGTAACCTGCGTTTTCCCAGGGCTAGTGAAAGAGTTGGCTCTTTTTGGGTACGTCTTACACAAGGGCATAGCTGAATCTGCATCTCAGTCAAGGGGGAAGATTTCTGTCTTGTTGAAGACTGTATGTTTGAAGGTGCTCCACGGGAAAACTGCTGTCCAGGATTGGTTTTGAAAGCATCCTTTCCTAAAATGGTATGCGGCCAGCTGGTTGGCATCTCTGCTTTTTTATTCCACCATTTTTCTTTCATGCTTCACCTGCCCTGTGAGAGATGTAAAGAAGTTTAATTGATGAGAGGGTCTAAAGTGCTTTGAAGTCCTTGGATGAAAGGCATTATATGTGCGTGATGTTCTACAGTTGCTTGTTTGGATAAGCATATTTACATCTTCTTTTTCTGTTACTAAATTCACGTCCCTTTGTTCACTTCCAAGGCAGTATTTCAAACTTTGCATAAAAATGAAAAAATTTGCTTTCATATTCAAGGCGTAATAAGATCATGTAATTAGAAATGAGCCTTCATTGTGATATGTGAACGTTGTCAGTACAATCTCCAAGGAGGACTCTTTTCTCTCTTTTCTCATAGCAGCCAACGTAATCTTAAGGCCACTGTATGTATTTGCTTCCTTTGATCAATAATTTAGGGTAATCATTTTGTTCTGTAAAATTTCCGAAGTCCATATATATTGCATAAAATGCAGAATAGCAAATCCCAGATTGGATTTTAAAAAGCTTTTCATAAAAGGTTTGGGTTTCTTTTAACTCAGAGGGGGGGAAAGAAGTGGGTCTAGAGATGTGAATAAATCTGTTTGTTTGGGGACTTTGATTCCTGAAGATTTATTTTCTTAATACTGTTGAGTAGCATTTAGACTCTCTCCAGCTCCTATGAGCTTATAGAAAATCTATTTTTCTGGTTTATTTTAGCCTCTAGCCTTCCAGCCTCAGTCAGGAGAAGAGAAGTGGGACTTGCACATCATACTGTCTCGCACAATGCTGGATAGGGAATACGATGCTGTGAGAAACTGCAGCGTGAGCTCTGCTTTGTGCTATGACGTTACTATGTAGATACACTGGAAGTTGCTGTGTTGTAAATAGCTGTCAGCATGCAGCATTCTGCACCTTGTGTGGCATTAGGGGCAGAGGAGAATATTTAACTTAAATGATTGTTTAGTGGCTGAGGATATGTGTATCTGGTAAATAGCTGAGATGGCTAGAACCAGAGTTTTCTTCTGTTTGGAGCAGTGGAGATCTGCTAAAGAACAAAGCTGGGTGAGAAAAAAAAAATCCACTTAAAGGTGGGCATTACTGCAATGAACATCAGGCAGAGATGAACAAGAGAGAAGAATTTTACAGGTTTTTTTTCAGTGGGGGGGGCTGATTTATTTGCAGCACTGACTAAGGTCAGAGAAAACAGGCGGGGAGCTGTATTCATGCTTTGAGAAACCTCTGTTGCAGAGGCAGTCTTGAGATTCTGCTTTATTTATTCATTTTAAAAAATGAAGAAAAAAATCACTAAACAGCAGCGGGGAAAACATTCACATGCTGTATCCATGACTCTGCAAATAATGAGGCATAGGATTATAATAGGTGGGGAGTGAAATCTTACTTGAGCCTAATATTTGGGGGCTTTCAGATTTTACTTCCAAGAACAAACATTTTAAAATGGCTCGGGCAGTGTGAGCTGATGTGTTATTCCCTCAGGAAATGGAATGCAAAATCATATTTATTGCTGCTGGTAGGAAAACTGAGGCTTTCTCTATGCAAACATTTCCATCTCCAGAGGTAAGAGGGTACCAGGACACGTTTTAACCTCCATGCTCGTGTCTGCATATGAGACAGATGGAGTGCCACAAAACATCTAGCTGTGGCTCGCTTTTGAGAAGTAGCACCGAGGGCATTAATTTGATCACTTTGGACTATCAAGCAGAAGTTAGGTTTTCATGGATGCTGTTGTCTTGGAGGCTCAGCAGAGTTTGCCACTTGATGGATGTTGCGTGGAGGAAGGACTCTTGTTGTTGGCTGCGTGATGGAGTTCTTCAGCCTCTGCGCCTTCCACGTGCCTGCCTTTAGGTGAAGCAGGGCCGAATGGTGGCCGCTGTTCCCTGATGGGGTTTTGAGGGGTATGTTGGGACTATGTGACACCAGAAATGCTGCTTTATGGTGTATAGTACTCTGATCTTATAGAAAGCTTAAGAGTGACTTTCAGCAGGGAAGACAGACCTACTCTGGTCCCAGCAAGTATCTTTTGCCGAGCCCTAAAGGGTCATCCTTGTCTGCCTACCCTTGCTCCTCCTTCAAATCCAAATCTCTGTCTTAATTGTAAATGCTTTTGTCATTGTTTCATGAGCGAAGGGCAGCAAACAGCTGAAAGGATTTTGCTGGCAGATGACAAGCATTGCACAAGCCTTCTGCTGCATTGGGATCGTGCAACTGGTGTTTCTTGCTGGAAGTAACTCTTTTTATGAGGAATTACTCATATCCAGGGCTTTCCCTTCTGCACTTTTCGTTGCCAACCAGTTCACTGTAACTCACGGTTCTGTAAGTGACAAGAACACTGTAAGAGACTAATGTGTCACCTGGGTGTGAGTCAGCTTCTCATTACCAGGCTGGGTTTCTTCATGTAATTTATGGGTGAGTGTGCATGTCAGCGTGGATTTTGCCATCTGTATAATGCTGTTATTAAAGTTTAGTGTCTCAAACAAGCTAAACAAAACAATGAAAAATTGTTTCCTAAGATAATTTAATGCTAGAAGATATTTATGAGGTGTTATAATTAAAAACAAAACATTTATATGACAAAAAACTTTTCTGTGTTAATTAAAGTATGTTCAGCAGGCCACACGTCATCTCTGGGATAAAATTGGTTGCTAACAGAATATTTTCAGCTCTCTGAGGAATAGAGCTATTTTACAACTGAAGCATTAGGAAACCTCTCTGCGAATTTATCGGATAATGAGTGCTTATTAGACAGTAGTCAGGTCTGCTAAAGCTGGTGCTCTTATGCAATAGTTTGTGTCCCGCTGGCGCACTCCATTTATTGGTATGTTATCCTGGATCTTCCCTGCTCCTGAAATGAGACAAATGTAAACCTCAGAAAGGAGATGATGAAAGGAGCCTCGAGAAACTGGGAGAAGGGGGCAGAGGAAAGCAAAGACAGGGCAGGCATTTTTTGTTGCTAGCATTAGAGCTTAGTATGCATTGGCCAAAAAGAACTGAGTATAACTGATTTTTTTCAGTGTACCACAGCACAGAAAATCATTAGTCATTAGGGATACTGCAGCCTACACATGTTAAAATTCCTTCCATGTTCAGCAGTAAAGAAAAAAAACTAGACGTGGAGCTAAGATCATATATAAGGGCAGCTGAGCTTGTGCCTGGCTCCGTATTCAGCATAATCCGTGTTCACTGGGGGCTGGTGAGTTTTGACAGCACTTACGACAGACACAAAAACCCCTCAATTTCTTGAACTTTGAGTAGGTGTTTTCCCTCACCTATATTTTTGATTCTAGAACCTAGGAGGAAGAATAATTGGATATATGGAGAAAATAAGAGTCTTCAAATGTAATGTTACCATAATGTACTCTGGCAGTTCAGGCAATGTGTTCATTTTTTTTAATCCTGAAGTGTATGAATAAAGCATAACAATGCATTGCACAGTTCACATGTACTGGAAATAGAGACAGTCTCTGGGCAAAGAGCAAGGCAAAGGTGGTATCTATAAAGGCTATCCAAAGTTTATCTTCTGCAGCATTAGGCTATAACATTCAGTGTCCTCTAAAAATTTCTGGTAGCTTCTGGTGAATGCAATGTTGTCTTTCTGATGCTTATTCTTTTTAAAGATTTATTTCAGTGCTAGATTTGATAAAGATATTTTATTGCCTGTTTGCAGGGACCTGTGTGCAAACAAGCTTTGCATTCGAGGAGAGGCTGGGGGATGTTTACGGGGAGGTGTTGCCACCTCTCCTCCTGAGTGAGCCCTCCAGAAAGGGAAGGGGAAGTCCATGTCAGACAGCTCAGCCTGAGCATCTAGCCTGGTCATTAGGACTTTCTCCTACAGGAAAACTGTATATATACTATTTTTATATAATATATGTGTGTGTATATATATTTAGTACCATTTGGTCTCTTTTGCAGGGATTTACATTAATTAAATTCAGATGAACATAATACATTTTGAGTCCTGTTTTTCTGCTGCTTCTCTAGTTGCTACACAGAAGTACTGAGATGACAAAAAAATGACTTAGCTAATAAGTTGCAATAAGTAAACGATGTTGTATTGATCTAAGCATTCGGAGCAGTCTAAGCAACCAATATGTTCATTACATTTCTTCCAAGCCACTTCCAAATAACACTTACTGCTAAATATGACATGTGCATCTCCAGTACAGGATCAGCTATTAAATTATGCTCATGGATATTAATAAAAAAGGGCCTAAGGCTTGTCTTTATGCAGGCGGAAGAAGAACACCGGTTAAGTGGCAAATAGGATGATGAATATATTTTTACGGTACACTTAAAAATTATTCCATTTTAAGATATGTAGCTGTTTAAAAAGGGAGAATTTTTAAATTCCTACCTTCCCATGCATAGGTAGGCATCTTTGGGTTTACTTTTTTCCCTTTACCCTAAGAATCCCAATGGTTGGCTCTTGTTTCCTCTTAAAGTATCCAGATTAATGGCTTGAACTCTTGAAAGAGGTATGAGGAGATTCCAGGGGGTTAAGGGAACAACTTGATGAGCTCATCTGTTTTAGTCAACAGCGGGCAGAGACGACACTGCTGAGCTTGGGCTGTGCTGCTGGTCCAGCGGTGCTTCCCCTCCATTTCCCTAGCAGGTGATGGATGTGGAAGAAGCGGCCTATAGCTCTTGTGTTTCCACTCTAGATAGATAGCAGAACAAGATATTCATAGCTTAAATTATTCAAAACAGAGCAAGAACATCAGCTCTTGCAGGCTCTGTCTAAGTGTCTGTGGCAACGAGAGAAGTGTTGTGCAAAATGACAAGTATGAGAGGTTCTTGCAAATTCAAAGGACTCGTGTGAGATGTTATATGGATTGGGCCAAGGGCGCTGCTGCTTTTCCCTGCCCATCCGAAAGGACAGGTGATGCAGGCAAAAAGGCTCATTTTTACTTGGTGCAAAATAAGAAGTTTCATTGTGTTGCCTATACAAGAATGGTAGAATTTCACCTGAAGTTGTAAAAAAACCCTATTACAATATTTGAAAAGAAGCAACATTTGAGGAAGTACTGTGAAGTGTTATATCTTTAGAATAATGTATTTTTTCCACATTTAGAACAACAATTTTGTTATATTCATGCCCCTACCTGATGGGGCTCAGTTGTATTTCCATCGGTGGTGGAGTGTCTCAGATGGTGGCCAGTTCCTCCTTTCCATTGCCAACTGTACTTGAGCTATTGAATGCGTTGAGGAGGGTCCTTGTTCTCCCCTGCTCTCCTCCCACTGCCACTCTTCAAAAAATAACTCAGTCTTTCTGCAGATTTAGCCCAAGGCTGAGGATTATGTGGGATAATTACAGGATGATGCATTTTAAGTACTGGTGAAGTACTGAGCAGCATTTAGGAGTGACCAAAACTGATCAAATGCAGCAGGAACCTGAAGGAATTGAAGTTCAGCTTTAAAATGTTTTCCAGACTTTAATCACAGTGGGAAGGAAATAAGGATTTGACCCTCCGTTCTGGAGGCACATCTGAAAAGTTTTACTCAAAATGTGCTGAACTTCAGATATGTTATTGTAGCAGCCAGTGGGATATAGCTGTGTCTGTGAAAGTCAAGGTTAATTATAGCTAGTTTTCACTGTTTTTAAAGTGCCTAGGAATCTTGTGATAGACTCTAATGCCATCTACAATCAAGAAAATCGTATTTACAGGTAGAAACAAAACTGCTGTTGTTTTTCAGTCTGCAGAAGAACTAATCTTACTTTCTCTTCTCAAGCAATTTCCTTGAAATTGCAGTAGAAACCCACTCAACATACAAATGAAGATATAATTGCAATAATAGGCTTTAGGACATAACTTACTGTGCAATAATTCATGCTCAGGTGTTTTGCAGCCAGTATTTCAGCTTTGTTTAGTACGTCACTGTACTGGATTTGCGGGGCAAGGTTTTGGCAGCGGGGGTAGCAGGGGCTTCTGTGAGAAGCTGCTAGAAGCTTCCCCCATGTCCGACAGCGCCAGCACCACCCGGCTCCAAGACGGACCCGCCGCTGGCCAAGGCCGAGCCCATCAGGGATGGTGGTCGCGCCTCTGGGATAACGCCTTTAAGAAGGGGGGAAAAACCTGCGCAACTGCAGCTGAAGAGAGGAGTGAGAATACACGAGAGGAACAGCTCTGCAGACACCAAGGCCAGTGAAGAAGGAGGGCAGGAGGTGCTCCAGGCGCCGGAGCAGAGATTCCCCTACAGCCCGTGGTGAAGGCCATGGTGAGGCAGGCTGTCCCCTGCAGCCCATGGAGGTCCACAGTGGAGCAGATATCCACTGCAGCCCATGGAGGACCCCACACCAGTGCAGGTGGATGCCTGAAGGAGGCTCTGACCCCATGGGAAGCCCATGCTGGAGCAGGCTCCCGGCAGGACCTGTGGCCCCGTGGAGAGAGGAGCCCAGGCTGGAGCAGGTTTGCTGGCAGGGCTTGTGACCCCGCGGGGGACCCACGCTGGAGCAGTCTGTTCCTGAAGGACTGCACCCCGTGGAAGGGACCCACGCTGGAGCAGTTCGTGAAGAACTGCAGCCCGTGGGAAGGACTGGCGCTGGAGCAGCTCGTGGAGGACTGTCTCCATGGGAGGGACCCCGCGCTGGAGCAGGGGAGGAGTGCGAGGAGTCCTGCCCTGAGGAGGAAGGAGCGGCAGAGACAAGGAGTGATGAACTGACCGCAACCTCCATTCCCCATCCCCTGCGCTGCTGGGGGGAGGAGGTGGAGAAATGGGAGTGAAGTTGAGCCTGGGAAGAAGAGAGGGTGGGGGGAAGGTGTTTGAAGATTTGGGTTTATTTCTCATTACCCTGCTCTGATCTGATTGGTAATAAATGAAGCTGATTTCCCCAAGTCGAGTCTGTTCTGCCCATGACGGTAATTGGTGAGTGATCTCTCCCCATCCTTATCTCGACCCAGGAGCCTTTTGTTATGTTTTCTCTCTCCTGTCCAGCTGAGGAGGGCAGTGATAGAGCAGCTTTGGTGGGCACCTGGTCTCCAGCCAGGGTCAACCCACCACAGTCACCCATGGTCATTTCACATGGAAATTTTTTGCTTGGGAGAGTGTCATGAGAGTGTCAAAAGCCTTCCTAACGCCAGTGCTTTACTCCAAGTCTTGGCTGAGGTTTGCTTCAGGATGAAAGACCAGGTGCATAAAGCCATGGCTGACCTGATCTGATGTTGGTGGTAGGTGTGAAAAACGAAGCTTTTGTACAAACAGCATAGAAAAAATAATATATCTGTAATATTTCCCATAGTTATTTTATATCCCTTCATGTTCATTAATGAGAGATGCAAGCACAGGGCACTTCTGGTGGAAATCAGTATCTTGTGCTGATGCTAATCAATTAATGGGAGAGTGCAGCTTCATGGAAGCTTTGTGAGGCTCTCTGCCGGAGAAGTAGCTATCTGGCTGAGATACAAATCTACCTGGAAATAAGCAGAAAAATGGCACTGAGAGGCAATCAATACTGAAGCAAGAAACTTTCAAAACTCTTACCTTAGTATTAAGATTTGTGCAGAGATGGCAAAGAGAGGGTTAGAGATAGAGCATGATTGCACCTGATAGGGCTCTCAGAGGGACGAGAAAGCTTTCGCCCTGTTGAAGGCTGCCCAAAGAGACACCAAAGGAGGACAGAAGCAGGTCTGACCAATGGACGATGCGTGGAGGTCTGCTCTGGCTGCTGCTCGTGCAGGGGCTGGGTAAGCTCTGTTGTCGGACCAAGCGAAGAGGCAGCAGCTGCGGCGTGCCGCAGCCAGTGCCGGCTGAGCGTGCGCCTGCTCCGGCCGTGGGCGCAGGGCAGTGTCGAGCTGCTCTTCTCCTGACCAGCGAAAATCGCAAACCTACAGATGTTTTGGCTTTGCATTTTATTTGTGGCTCTGCATTAAGCGAAACTAAGCCAACACTGGGAATCCAGCTCGAAAGCTTTAACATGGCGTTGTGTGATCATCCTGAATTTTGGTAAATCAGGAGTCAAGAAAGACGGAAGTGTGAATTCAAAGTGAGAACAGTCAGAGCATCCCAGCTCTCAGGAAGTGATAAGGATCAAGCATTCTCCTTTTCACTTAGCTTTCCATTTATGACTACATCTACTTTTCTTTTAATAGTACATTAAAACATTATGTTGAAAATGCACTATTCAGAGTTATTGCCAGGTATTCTGGTATTTCTTATTTTGGGTACAATAAATACCAAATCAGATAAAAATAGGGAAAGGGTGAGTGCTAGTATTTATAGCATTACATGATAGCTTCTGTCTGGTATGAAAATTACACTTCCATTTCCACTAATATTGAAGGAATATTCTGGGTTTTATTTTAACCCCTTACTACCAAAGACTTGAGCATCAAGCAGATTTGAGCTGTACTGCCTTGAGCCCTAACCCTGGCATTTTTTCCCCTGTGCAGTACCCTACCAATGCTGCTTCATCCCAGCAATGATTTACAGTTGTTGGGCTGCAGTTTTTTAGCACATGAACATTTTCACTGTTGTACCATCTCTATAGTGCGCAGTGAAATCTGAATGTGCATGTAAAATCCATTGCTGGGCAGTGCTGCCACTTTAACGCCAATGTTTCTGTGTAACCATCTAGCACCTCTTAAAATTGAATGGTTTTTTTATAACTTCTTACCTCTTTACTTTCTATTAAAGAAATATGACTGGTGGCTGTGTTTCACCCCACCTTTGTTTTGCTGGGCATGAACATGGCAGAAACATGACAGAAAGACTTCTTACCCGTAGACTTTACACCTGTGTGCGCTTCAGGGGTCACGCTGCTTTCACTGTGCTGCGTTGCACCTAGATTTATGGGCTCAGCTGCCTAGCAGAGTGACTGCGTGTTGTTAACTTTCAGATACAGCCTCTACATTAGTCCGAAAAAGGAAAGCCCGAGCTGAAACATCAATACAATCTGAGGAATGTCGATACCTGTCAGGGAGGAGGGCTCCAAACACTTTGGAGCTGTCTTTGGGCATTACAGTTATCCATTGCCGCAGCTTTCGAGTGACCTTCATCATTCCCAGCCTTCATTAAATATTAAAAGAAAGCAAGCAGCAGGTTTGAACTAGTTCCTGGTGAATCCCTGCTCCCACTGAAATAAATAGGAGCCTCTGCTGGTTTAGTGTGTGTTTCATGTTGCACAAAAAAAGACAAACACTTAGCTTGGGTGCACAACACCGTGGGTGCTATTACTTGTATGATTACAAGGTGTGTAATGCCTGTGATGAGTGTGCTTGTGCCTCTCCTCTGTTCCCACCCTCTGTCCCATTCAGCCGCGGTGAATAAATCTTCCCCGATGGGGAGAGGCACTCTGGTTAGTGCTGTGCGTTTCCCACCCTGCTCCTGGAAGCTGGCATTGCTTCAGGCTGCCACAGCCAGCACAGGGATCCAGAGACATGATGGTCTGCCATAAACATCAGGGAGCAGCAATCAGCAGCCCTTCTCTGCGGAGCCTGTCTGAAGTGCAGCGGAGAAACTAGGCCGTTATTAAATAATGCTCTGTGGCTGATTATAATGACAGAAACTATACTTGCAATCTCTAGGTGGATCTGATCATCAGTCATCTCCTGTTATTAAGTTGCTAAGAGAGATGAGAGTAAGAGTGCATTTAGTATTTTCCCTTTATAAGCCCAATTACCAAACCATTTCTGCCCAAGCATAATGCTTGACAAGCTTAAGTGAGAATAAACATTGCAGGAAGAAACAGAAGATGGCTGGTGACAAAAATACCAGCCCGCTAGCAAGGCTGAGTTAAAGAGCAGGAGGGGGAAACTCAGGCAGCGAGGTTTGACAAGGTGCCGGTTGGCGATGGGCGCCTGACGGCGTCCTCCTGGTTAATGGTCCGTGGTGCCGCCTCGGCAGCGTGAAGGGCATGGGGCTCTCCCTCCTTTCTGCACGTTCGCCTTCTCTTAGGGTGTTTGATGAATTCAGTTCAACGCTTATCATCAGACCTTGGAAGGTATTTAGGTGTCTCTTTGTCCCTCTTCAAGAGGTAAAACGGTCCAGGTCCAGCGTACCCAAGACATCCCCTAACGTGTCCAGATGAACACTGCAGTTGTCAGTCCTTTTTCTCGCCTTTTTTTTTTTTTGCCATGGTTTGCCATTTATTTAAATTTTGAAAAAGTATCTTGTGTTTTAACAGTAATACTTTGAGATTATTTGGGTGGTGCAGACAAGAAAAGAAAGAAAGTAGAGAATGAAACGAGTAACATTTTAGTGAGTCTTGATTTCTGATTAAGTAATCATGTAGGTTGGATAGCAGAGGTGGGTAGGTACAGACCTGATCTGTATGGGAAACTGGGATTTAGCAGCCACAGCAGGTGATGCAGGTTTATACACGATGCTAGCCATCACGCCAATGAGAGGGAAGTGCACTTCCACGTCCCCTGGTACATCCGTGCTTAGCACAGCAAATGGGATTTTGGTGGCTGCAGTCTTTCATCATTCCAGCTCTGATGTGCTCATCCAAAGGACAATAATTCAGCTAAAGTAACAGATGGATGACTGCAGAGCAAACCCCAGAACCTGGCATTGGTGGCTGTGGTGTTCCTGCTCCGCATTTTGGTGTGAAACCGCACATGGGAGGGCAGCGGCTCTGGCCCTTTCTTCAGCTCTTTGGCCATTAAAAATAGGGCTAATTATTCAGGAAAATATGTCATGTAATTAGACATGGATTGTTCCACTTTTCTTTTCTAAGTGGGGCTTGGGAAGAGATGAGGCCATTATAATTACAGATGTTTATATCTGCTCTTATTTATCTCTAGAGGTAAGACCACAACCAGATGGACTAGAAAATAATTCCCAATATTGTCCCTTCTTCTTCTTCCATAAAAATTCCTGTGGAAAAAAACCTCTGAATTTAAAGTAACCTGTACTTCTCAGCTGTACCTTTTAAAATCAGAATATTGACAGTTAAAAGCTATTTAAACAGGTTTAATCTTTATGCATACCCTTCTCCTGGTGGTGGTTTAGAATTTGAAAGAGAGCTTTAAGTTGCAGCAGACCGATGCATGAAAACCTTCACCGTTAGACCTGTACAGCTGCCCCGACCCCAGGAAGCCGTGGTGCCTGACACCCACACACCATCCAGCCCGGGGCGTCTTCAGGAGACCTCTGCCTCGGCCTTTCTCTTTATTCGTCGTGTTTCAAGTCAGTAGTGAAAGTGATCACTGCATTTGTCTTTGGTTTTCGTGTTCACTCTCTCTGGTGGCTCTGTGCAGGCAATTAACAAATTTCCAGATAAAGATCTTCCCCCCCGCCCCTTTTGGACAAGGGGCTGGGATGATTTAAAACTTAAAACTTTAAGTTTCCCAATTCCACATATAATTAATGGCACCTTTCCCTTACTCATGTCTAAAGCAACAAATGGGCTTCCTTGCAGGAGCCTGTAAGTGAGAGATTTCCGTGGTACATTTCCCACTGTACATAGTGGATGGGGAGGAAGATGCTGGATCTTTGCTTTGGGGTCATTGTTTGAACTTCCCCTGTAAGTCACAGAGCTTGCATCGACACCACAGGACCAGTGCAGAGAACCAGTGCTCAACATAACTTCACAGACCACAAATGGCAGAGAGAGAGGGAAGACAACCGAAAGGGAGAGTGGCTCTTTCTACAAAAAATGCTGCAAAACAGTGTCCCCTCCTCCAGCCCACCCGGAACAAAACCCGACCCCATCTGCTCAGGCAGGCAGCTGCCGTCAGTGCCCTGTCCCTGCCCTCCGATCCGCGGCTGATGTTGGGGAGCCAGATTCGAGTTGGGTCCTTCTGTCTTTAGCTGATTGTGTTCAGGCACCGTTAGGCTGACTTACCAGTGTTACTTTTAGCAGGTTAATTGTGTCTGCAGTGGGAAACGCTGCCTTTATTGTGAGAGACAAATCTGAATGCTGCACATATCAATGTGGGAAGGTGAACTAATCCTCAGGCACAAGACCTGAAACGGTTAATGTACACAGTGTTTGGATTTAAGCTCCCTACATTTCACTGTCTTACACAAATATAACTGCAACCATCATACCACTAATTTACCCAGGGTAAGTCATACCTAGAATTGGGATCAGCTTCTGATTGCATAACACCTCAATCAGTGTAATTACTCGGTAGAGCTAAGATTAATGGGAATGGCAGCAGAGATTTGCTAAGTAACGCTCGTTCATTTTTGGAGGGCTGCTGGGCTTGCGCTCTGATTGCTTGTGCCTGCTCCCCGGATTTCCCTGTGCAGGTCTATGGCATTGCTGGGAAAAGCCTTTCCTTGCCCGCTCCTGGAGTTGCTGCTGGGGTTAGGGAAGCTCGTCGCTTCTCTTGTGTGCTGGTACCCCAGGGCTGTTTGGGGAGTATCTGTAGGGCTTGGGGCTGGGATGTAGTTAGGGTGTGAAAATCCAGCAGGCAGAAATTCAACATGAGTGTGCTGCTTTGGCAGATGGAGGGCTGGTATCTGGGGATTTGAAGGCTTTTTGTACACTTACAGAATATAAACTTGTATACTGTAAAGTATATTTAGGTTTATGTAAGTAGGCTAGGGCTGGGGAGAGGATTTGAAGGAAGAAGGAGGGGAGTGGTGGATGACGAACCGCTGCAGGGCTCGGTGGGAAGAGGGGAGGCTGGTTGAGCCCAGGAGCTGGCAGAGCCCGTTCCTCACCCTTCTTCTCCATGAGCTGTGAGCGGTGCAATTCCTCAACTCCTAGAGCTCTACTTGAGGGTAGATAGGTTTAGTGATTATGGAAAGGCTGGAACCTCTACCACAAAGATGTGGTTAAACCATGCTTTCACATATCACCGCTGTGAGGAAAGTTCTCAGCAGCTGCAGTCCCACACAGTGAAGTTGGTGAAGTTCTGCTTTTAGCTTCAAATCGTCAGGGTTTCATTCACATGCACTGACAGGTCCATGTTCTGAGATGTGTGTAGGAGAGACAACTTTTTTCATTCATCCAGCTTGGCTTGAAAGCATCAAAAATGTTCTGTTACCTTTATTTCTTTTAAAACATGATTAATTTAGCATTCAAATAGTGCTTTAACTTCAAATCAATATATTAAAAAAAAAAGTAAGAAGTAAAGCTTCATCTCACTTTCAATGCACATTATAAATATTGATGCTCATATCAAATATCATAACCTGCTGTTTGAGTAAAAAATACACTAAAATGGTTAAAACCATTATGAGGATAGAATTTAAAGCCAATTCTTTCGAAGAAAGACTTGATTCGAGACAGCCAACATGGCTTTATGAAGGGCAAGTCCTGCCTGACCAACCTAGTGGCTTTCTACAAGGGAGTTACCACATCAGTGGACAAGGGAAAAGCAATGGATGTCATCTGTCTGGACTTCTGTAAAGCCTTTGACACGATCCCACACAACATCCTTCTCTCTAAATTGGGGAGATATGGATTTGATGGGTGGACTGTTCAGTGGATAAGGAACTGGTTGGATGGTCGCATCCAGAGGGTAGCGGTCAACGGCTCAATGTCCAGATGGAGATCGGTGACAAGTGGTGTCCCTCAGGGGTCCATACTGGGACCAGTGCTGTTCAATATTTTCATCAATGACATTGACAGCGAGATCGAGTGCACCCTCAGCAAGTTTGCAGATGACACCAAGCTGAGTGGTGCAGTTGACACGCCAGAAGGACGGGATGTCATCCAGAGGGACCTGGACAGGCTGGAGAAGTGGGCCTGTGTGAACCTCATGAGGTTCAACAAGGCCAAGTGCAGGGTCCTACACCTGGGTCGGGGCAATCCTCGGTTTCAATACAGGCTGGGGGATGATGTGATTGAGAGCAGCCCTGTGGAAAAGGACTTGGGGGTACCGATGGACGAAAAGCTGGACATGAGCCCACAATGTGCGCTCGCAGCCCAGAAGGCCAACCGTACCCTGGGCTGCATCAAAAGCAGCGTGGCCAGCAGGTCGAGGGAGGTGGTTCTGCCCCCCTGCTCTGCTCTGGTGAGACCTCACCTGCAGTGCTGCGTCCAGCTCTGGGGTCCTCAGCACAAGGAGGACATGGAGCTGTTGGAGCGGGTCCAGAGGAGGGCCACAAACGTGATCCGAGGGCTGGAGCACCTCTGCTACGAGGACAGGCTGAGAGAGTTGGGGTGGTTCAGCCTGGAGGAGAGAAGGCTGTGGGGAGACCTTATAGCAGCCTTCTGGTACTTAAAGGGGGCCTATAGGAAAGATGGGGACAGGCTTTTTAGCAAGGCCTGTTGTGACAGGACAAGGAGCACTGGTTTTAAACTAAGGGAGGGCAGATTTAGACTGGATTTAAGAAAGAATTTTTTACAATGAGGGTGGTGAGGCACCGGAACAGGTTGCCCAGAGAGGTAGTGGAGGCCCCATCCCTGGGAACATTCAAGGTCAGGTTGGACAGGGCTGTGAGCAACCTGATCTAGTTAAAGATGTCCCTGCTCTTGCAGGGGGGTGGACTAGGTGACCTGTAAAGGTCCCTCCCAATCCAAAGCATTCTATGAATCTTAATTTGCTGTCATGATATTAGATAACTGGATACTATAACTGCCTTTTAAAATGTTTAGGTATTTGCTTAGATTGAATATAGATGAAAGTATCTGTAAATGGTTGTGTTGCTGCTATTTTGGATAAAACACATGTTCTTTCTTTGCTAGCTGGGTTCTGGTTGGAAAGGCTTGGGGATGGGACATTGGCCGTGGTCTGCAGAGCCCGCGGTGAGGGACAGCAGTGCCAGACAGGCTGCCAGGGAGGCACTGGTGAAACTGCAGAGGTCTGGGCTTCCCATGTGGATGTGTAGGATCAGGTAGGACTATTTATGCAGGTAAATATAAATAACTGAAGACAAGTTTGCAGAAATGGCTCTGAATCAGAATTCACAGATTGAGAAAGAGATAATTACCTGCTTTCTGTGCACCACAAATTTCTTACTTTCCCTTCTACAAAGTTGCTAGAAAATAAACTCTTTTTTTTTTCTCCCACATTTATACAAGAAATACTCAGAGTAAAAATAGTAAATGGAGTAGAACAGAAAAATACGACAGGATTATTTGTATCCTCATAAGAAGCCTAGCAAAGCAAAGTAATAGGCAGGAAAACATCATGAGTGGGAGAGATGGAGGCACAGTAAATATCCAGAACTTCTTTGTGGTTCAGTAGCTGTTTCTGTGTTATGAGTCCCAACCCTTCTGTATTTTCTCTCTTTCTCTCTCCCTCCCCCTGGTGCAGTATGAACAAAAGCAACTGTTATTGCCTTTTTATGAGGGAGTCAAACTTTCTGCAAAGAGTAAGCAATTTTTCCATCAGTGGTGTTCACGGTTTATGACATACAATGTCAGGAAATAGTTGTTTTGGTAATCTGATGGGTTGTTTCCTGGGGTTAGTGCTTTCCTATACCATCGCTCTCCATTATTCTGCTCAGGAATAATACTGCGTCCTCCTGCAGCGCTGCCTGCTGCAACTGCTCGTGGATTCCAGTAATGCTTGACACAGCTTGGGTGTGGGTGGTTCTCGGTCTGCTTGGTGGTAGTAGTTCTAATAACCCTGGTAACCATCTCTCATGGAAGTGATAGACCTGAAGCGATTGTATTGCTGCTCCCTTAGCTCCAGCGGTGTGGTGGGCATTCTGCAGACGAGTCGCTAAACAAGGCTGCTGAGTTGTAAGAGCATGCAATCAAAATCTACCACTTCTCTAGCATTTCATGACTTTGTAAATATTGATGATTATAAAAAATAAATATGGGAAGCAAGAGGGGAAGCTAACTGAGTATCTCAGTAGTAATGTCAGGAAAACATCGGCACCTTTGCAGTTTCATTTCTCCAGGTGTTTGCCTTCTGCTGCCTTCCTATAATTGTAAGAGGATGTCCCTTGGGACTGAGGGATATGAACAGACACATGGCACAGGGTGGGTCAAGATGAAAGTATTTCCTTTGTGTTGTGAATTATAAAATGTCCTTCTCTATTCATTTTAATTAGCATGCTTTAGACTGACTGCCACGTTGCTTGGTATCAGAGAAAGAGCCACGTTCAGACTGCTAGAGGTAGCATTGAATCAGTTACGGATAATACTATAATTCAATGAAATTCATTGTGTTTCCTTGTACCTAACACTAAGCAGGACTCTCTGCCGCTGCTAGAGATGCCCTCCTCTGGGGGGGCCATGTGAAAACAAGGTCTCACCTGCATCTTGTAATTAAAAACCACACAGCACTTTTCACACCACGTTACAGATGTTAATTGGGGTGTTCTGGACAAAGTCCAGCTGGCCAGTGGAAGCCCTGTCTGCTTTAGTGTTCCCTGGAAAGGGTTGCTCTGCCTTTTTTCCTTAAGTGCCATAGAGTCTTGAGAGTGGCTTTGTCACCTAAAGTGGCTGCTCGTGTCCCTTTGGCAGCTGAGCGCCAGTGTGGGGTAAGCAAACATCACTTCCTACACTACTGCTTTTCAGGGGAAAACATTGTTAATTTTTCCTCTCAGTCTGGTGTTACAAAGCTTGGTTAATATTAATTTCATGAGATCCTGAGGTAGAAAGAATGGGTGATGTGCAAAGCATTGTTCTTACAGGGCTCGGTCTAAGGAGGCGGCGCTGAATACGGGGTCACAGGCCAGATACCTCTGTGGATCCGTGTCTTAAAACCAGTGAAGGACACAGTTCTCCCTCTTGCTGTACTGAGAACTTGGGGGAGACTTTTTAATTGCCACCTTTTGCTTTCTGAACCTTTAGACTAGACCCAAGTGAGCTCTCTAAGCTTTTCTCTAAAACCTGGAGAAATAGAAACATTTGTTTTCATCTGGAATGTTGATGTTCTTATACCCCACACCTCTACAAGGTGGAGATTAATGAAAATACCAGGTATCGCTGCGTTTGCCATCTGTCTGCTCTCCTCCTTGCTATGGCGAGTCTCCTGCACTACAGCTCTTCCCTTGGTGAGCAACTCAGGTAGCCACTTGCTCTGAGAGCAACCTAAAATACATACCGAATGTGGTCAGGCTTCTCGGGATCCAGTGGGCAAATCTGCTTGCATTTAGCACAGCTACTATTAAGTGCATTTCGCTTCATTAAGGCAGTTGTAATTCATTTACAATGCAATGAAATTAAATTGATGGACGTAAACCAGCAGAAAACGTAAGTAATGTAGCAATGACTCAAATTGGATAGAAGTAAATATTTAGATAGGCTTCTTGTCATGAGTTACAAACAAAACTGATGTGTCCTCCACTGAAATCTATAATTGGCTTTGATAGTAATATTAATATTCAATATATTCAGCTCATAATTGTTTTATCTTTCTTACCGATGTGTTTGTCTTTCCTCTGCTGCATCTTTAAGTAAACCTGTCCCTTCTTTACGGCGTTACTTTTCCTGTGCCCTAGCACCAAAGCACCCTGCATGGCATTGCCGTTTCATTTGCATCTGCCCAAAGCCAGCTACAACTTCTGTAACACTTTTTCCTTTGCACAACTTGTTACCCAGTAGAGGCACGCAGGCATCGCAGCAGCTTGTTTGTCGCTCTCTGCCCCTGTCTTAAAGCCAGGAACGGCTGGAACCCCGTGAGCAGCAGTGCTGCGGGACCCCGCCTGCCCCGTCACACACGCCTGTCACACACACGTGTCACACACACGTGTCACACGCCCGCAGGGACCCCGGTGATTCCCTTCGCAGACAGGCTTCCCCCGGGGAAGCTTCCCTGTTATTTTACAGGGAAGCAATGAATCTCTGACAAAGAACGAAGATTGCATCGCAGCAGGGCGCCTGTTCTGTTCTCTGTCACTCCGCTGATTACAAATGCATACATATTACACAAACAGAAGAAATTACTCTTTTTATGCTAATTTTCGCCCAGCCACCTGCCCATTAACTAGCATTGCATTGAACTGTGGCAGGTTACACAAAGTAGTTTTATTTTACTTTTGCACTCTTCTCCCATTTTAACACCTTATTTCTGTTTTGCTGGTATATGCTTTAAATGTTAATCAAGTATTTAACAAAAGGCCTAAATGAAAGTTAAATGAGATTTCATTAAATTCCTAATCTGTCTCTAAGGAAACCCAAAAGCGATGGGACGGAAAGTGCAATATAATTGCAAAGTTGTCCTTTTTTTTTTAAACATTATTTTGCTGTACATATCACTTTATACTTGCATTTGTTACATTCAGTTGAAGGTTAATTACCCCTAACTTATAGATAACAAAAATCTCTGAAATGCTGTATGACTTTGTTAGGGCTGATTATTTTACTTTTAAATACACGTTTTGGTATGGTAGTGTTTCCATCCACGTGAATATCTCCTACTTTTCCTCCCAGTGTTTGCACAGATATAAAATGACTGCCAAACGCTTCTCCGTACCCCCCTCACAGCCTGGTGTGTGGGGCGCACATGGTTCCCGGCGTGGCAGAGGCGGGTGGCAGTGACCCCTCTGCACGGACGCACCCGCGCCCAGGGCGCAGGGGGAGCCGGGCGGGAGCCGCGGCTGGTGCGGACCTGGGGATGCTCCATCCGCTCCAGTGGTCCAGGCGGCCACTCCTTGCTCAGGGCTCTGCGACTGGGACCCGGTGCGTCTCCTCGCTCCACTTACACTTAACCTTTGCAAATGTAGAAAGAGGTAATAGTCAATGTACCGTCTATACCTTATTTTTCACTTAGGTTTTTATTCCCAAAGCAATACCATTCTTCTGCAATTTAAAGTTATTGTGTTGCTTTGAAGGCCTTTTAGCTGCTTTTGTTTTAATAAATTTTAATTAATTCTACCTTCTCTTTTAGGTCTATCCTCAGGAGCTAATCTTTCTATGCTTAATGAATGCTAAATTGAGGTGTTTACAGCAATATGCAGAGTGAGTAGTAACCACAGGTTGTATCATGCTTACTAAAAGATCTTGCTATGCTGAGAATGAAACAGCCGGTTTTTCCATGGATTTATACTGGTAATATTTCTGTATGGAAGAACAAACATGCAAGCAAACCAAACTTCTCGCACACTTAGTTTTTTGGGGATGCAGTGTCTAGCCGGTGGGGAAAGCTCCCAGGAGGACCTGGAGGAGCAGCAGGGTGGGCAGTGGCCCCTGGCAGTGGCCCCTGGCAGCGGCCCGCAGTGCCATTGCACCCGCCTCCCTTCGTTCCACGGTTTTCATATGGAAAACAACTGCACAGCAACTGTCAGCCTCCATGCGATGTCTTGGCCTGATTCAGTCCCTGCAGTTGGGTGGATATGTTGGTGGGGTTTGTTTGCTTTAACAACAGAAAATCTTTCACATTGGCAGGCGTGGTCTCTCTCCCGGATCCCATTTGCAGCAGAATGGGGTAGTTGTTGCCAGATGCGGGTGCTGCTCTTTGAACGGCGGCTCTCTGCACTTCTTTTAGGAATGTATTCCCGTCCCCCAGGGGATAATATACTTTTATCATCCTTGGTAAAAGTGTAAGTATTTCCCTTGCCCCACAAAAAGTAAAACAACAAAAGCCTTCCTAATTTTCTGTGCGTGGGTACGTTTAAGGCACATGTGCAGCTGTGACATCGATCTGACAGGGCAGGGCACTTCTTGTGCTGGAAAAAGTTTTAGTAGGCATCAGTCTGATTTATCAGTATTACAGCTTACTGTGTATGTGTGCCTTTTAACTTGCAGAGCGCTTCAATCATCTATCATGCTTGCTAATAGGGGTCCTTCCATTTGGACTGAAGTCTTAAACAGTTGTAGAGTCAAGGGGGGGGAGAATGGGCAAAGAGGGGAGGATGGAGGTGTGATTTCAAAACAAAAAAAAATCGAACTCAAATCCTGTGGCAAGCGGGTGCCTCAAAGTATTGGCAATATCAAGGGGGTGGTTGCAAAAAAAGTTTCAAATGTTTCATTTGTATAGGAGATATACTGGTCCATAAAGACGGTCATAATCTGATAAAAATCTGATAGTTCATTTGCAGTTGGCATTGAACATTAACGACATCTAATATACCTAAGATTCATAGAGATATAAAGGGAGGAATATTAACAGAAAATATGGTACTTTTATCCATATCGCAGAGGAAGCCTCACCTTTTAATTTAACGTTTTGGATCCCTCTGTAAGCGGAAGAAAAGCACGTGAAAAAAGTGACCTCACCTTGCACAGCAGCTGAAGTGGTTTGCGTGATGCCCGTCGAGGCGACCGACGGAGGAACGCTGCCCCGGGCATCCCGAGGGGCCGCGGCTGAGCGGGGGCACGAGGGACCCGGTGGGCCAGGGTGCGACCTCCTCTGTGCGCTCCGTTAATTAACGAGCAGGTTGCCCTCGTGGCTGCAGCACAGCACGGGAGCAGGGGCAAGCAGAGCGGGGTGGCTCGGGGGGGTGGCGGGGTCTCGCCCGATCGGTGCGGGAGGGAGGAAAACCGAACAGTAATAAAGGACGGCAGCGTCTGGCCCAGGTTCCTTCTTCCTCGTAGATGGCCTTTCCCGGGGGAGGAGGTATGGGCGCAGGGACACGGAGCTCACAGGGGTGACAGGCACTGCCAGCAGAGATGTCCCTCTGTCTGTCTGCCCTCTCTGTCCCCTGCCCCTTTCACTCCCATTCATAGGGGTCTCACCAAATGTGTCAGAGATGCCAAATGATAGAACTGAAAAATCAGTCATCAGAGATAGGTTTTTTTTTTTCCTACTGGATTAAAGAGAAGTTTCAGTTATTTTAAGTTTTATAACAAATTTTCAGGAGTCTTGGAGAAAAAGGAGACTAATTTTCAGGGCACTGCTCAAAATGCAGCGTCTCTTTCCTTCTGAGTGTGCTAGTAGAAGGAAACATTAAATGGATTACTTGCATAATTACTTATTTATTATTTATTAATCCTACAGACTGAAAAATCTGCCAGTGGCTCAGTTCTTACTGGAGGTTTCTCTCTTTGGCAAAACCACAACTTGCAATCAGCTAATTGAAACAACCCCTTCAGTACTCAGGGGCTGCTCGCTCCTTATCAAAGCTTTTTCTGTACGCTTTATTTACGTAGGGGGAGTCCATATAAGGAGCCGAGAATTTCTGTTGTGCACTTCTGCTCTCCCCACTGTGAACATCCAGTGCCACTTCTGAAACCTATCGGGGAAATCCTGTGTATGAAATCCCGTGTGTTTCTGAAGATGCAGAGGCAGCAGGTGGATGTTCAGATTCCAGGCAGAAGGCGTGAACATAAAACAGTCCTTTAATTGTTGCTCTGGCATATTCGAGAAACTTTTCTTCCAATTTAAAACTGAAGAACTTCACTATCCTTACTGGTTTTATAGACCTGATTTTCACTGTTACAGTCTCACTGCTTTTAACGGAGCTAATCCTGCTGGTGGTGGTGCCGGGCAGAAGACGAGCACCATTCGCGCGCCTGCACAAGCTCTGTGTGCGCTCGCTGCCTTCCCGCGCTGCAGCCCGGGGCAGTTTCCTGGCACACGTGGTGGCTGCGCGAGCTGTCTCTGTGATTTCTGGAAGAAGGCGTGAGAAACAGCACACGCCTTATGGCACAGGGTCATTAATTATAGAGTCTAATGAATGGAGATATTTATCTGTTCAGCTCTCTTTTCCTTGGAGGATCATCCGCATCCTTCCTGGCACCCCAGGATCACGTCCCTTTCCTCTCTCCGTTGCCATTGCCCATCGCTGGTACCACCTTCGCTCTCACCAGGGACGTCTACAAATGAAGAGGCGTTAAAGGACACGGAGTGGCTTCCCTGCTGTCCCAGAACTAACCTGTGTGTGAGTTCCCATCATGATCTAGGCCAGCTCTGGACATTTTGCAAGGGAAATAGTATTAAAACACCCATTCTTTTATTTTAGGGAATGCACGCAGTAACATTGCACCTTTGCAATACTCAATCCTTTTGGCTTTCAATCAAACTCTCAAGATCAAGGAGGTCTTCGTTTTAAAGTGGGCCATTTGTCCAGCGTTGCAGTATTGATTGCTGCCCTGCAGTTACGTGTGAGGAATTTCTTCAGGTTTGAGAATTGACTGTATGTAATTGGACTGCATTTATGAATCCCCCTTCTGCCAGAGAACGCGTGCCTGAATTGCTTTTTTTTTTTTTCCCCCCCTTCCACTTCTGTCAATTCATAAGTAAAGGTCATTGTTATTTTAAGATCTCTTCATGTTTCAGGCAAAAGACCAAGTATGGGTCAGGCTTGACCCATTGATTGGTGACCCAAATATGGGGCGATTGTATGTGGTATATCAGTTGTATGAGTTGTGACATTTGCATCTCCCTTATTCCTTGAGATGCACACTGGCTGTGTTTGTGCCTGGCTGTGTTAATAACGGAATTAACTTCTCAGTATAAAATCTTTCATCCAAATGATGATGCATGAACCCACAAAAAGGAGACAGCTTGTCCCTCAGGTTCCTTGTCATGTTTGTACCCACCACAGGGTGCACCATCCTGTATTTAATCTTAATGAGAAGCAAGGAGTTCCAAAACAGAGAGTCAAATGTTTAGACCAGGTTAACTTGCTCTCCCCCCGCCCCCTTTTTAATTATTGTGGATCCGTACCTGTTGGCTTACCTGGTAACTTCTGCTGGGATGAGTGTTATTCTTTGGGTTTCCTCATATTCGACTGAAAATGAAAGGTGGAGACAACATGAGAGAGTTCATGTTCACATTATCACTTACTTTTGAGGTCATGCAATTATGTTACTGTGTCAGCGTTACTCCCTGACACAAGGCACACAACAGAGGATGGCTGTTTGGCTGAATGTGCTTGATCTACTACATCATGTATGGGCATCATTCAGTATGACACCAAAATCCCAGTTACAAATTAACCCAGAAACAGCCTCAAAAATGAGCCTTATTAAAATAATGATTCTTCTTTAATTTGTATAATAATAATGGTAATAGAAAATTTCAGCAAGTAAATAACTGATTATAGTTTTTCTGCAAAACCTGGAATTATACTGAACTGCACTGTAATGCATGGGTTAATAAGAGGGACAGATATTTGCTTCTAAAACATAGCTGGGGATGTGAAGAGGAGGTTAGAAGCAGAAGAGGAACTAAACACGTTTCCTCGAGTGCAGTCGGCGAGTGCAGCAGAGCCTTCCCCCTGCGTGCTGGGGACAGGCATGCACGCAGGCACGGCCCTGGGACCCTGGGTAGAACCGACCGGAGAGTGCGGCCTGCAATTTACAGTCAAAAGGGAATTGGTCTGGGGTTTGTGTTTTAGTGTGGGGTTTTTGTGGTTTGTTTGGGTTTTTTTTTTTCCCCTTTGTTTGTTTCTTATGCTTTCAGAAAGGTGAGTTTTGGGAAAAGCCTGAGGCGTACTGATCCAGTTCAATTCCTAGGTGACTCATCCTTGCAAAGCAGCCCACAGGGTGGAGCGGCTCTTCTCCCAGCACAGGAATGGCAGGATCAGGCCTGGGAACGCCCGACAGCCGCTCCTCTGACTCTGCGAAATGAGCACTTCTTGCAGCGGCTGCAGCCTCGCAGCATGCTGATGGGAGCGACGGCACGTGCCTTTCAGGCGGGGATTTGAAGCACATGGCAAGTGTCTTTTGAATAGGACACCTCTGCTCGGTCAGCAGCTGCCAGCTGAGCCCAGTGCTTGCTTTCGTTTACAGTTGGACTCGATGATCTTAAGGGTCTTTTCCAACCTAAATGATTCTGTGGTTCATTTGAGTACCAAACACCTTGTCCACAGATCACCAAGGTAAGGGACGAGAAGATGGCAAGGCACATTCGGGGTGACCTGGGGACGCGGGTAATTCTGTGCCTAGCTCACCCTGAACTTGCTTTCCCATCGTCTCCTCCCTTACCAAAAAAGAACTACTTAGGTAAGTAGCTTCGGTAGGTAAGTAGCTTCAATTTTTATTTCATTTGCTGAAGTACGCTTTCCAGATTTTATTGGAAAATAACAAATTTCCCCCTTTCATTACCATATAAGCAGGCTGAGCAACTCAGCTGGGTCTCTTTGGCAGTGATGAAACCTCCCATTTTTCTTGTGAGACTTTTCTTTCTATTTCAATATTGTCATCTTTGTTTTCTCAGGCAATAACTTTTATGGGAAAACAAACAGAACCACAGCAGCACACTAAAATGGGAGCGGAACACTATTATCTGGGAAGCAGAAGCTGAAACAGGCTGGTTTTATCTTTTAGCGTGCAAACATATGTTTCAGCCAAGTGGTTGCCAACCTAACTTACTCTTATTTTAACCTTTGCAAGATGACATAGAATTCACTCACTTAATCAAAATTATCATGGTTATTGGTATGATTCGTTAGGATCGTTACAGTGGAGTTGGCTGGGTTCAAACAGAACAGCAAGGGAGTTTTTTCTCTGACAACATGTACATGGAAGTGAAATCTCAGTATTTCAAACCAGTAAATGATGGCAAAGAACTTAATGACAGCGGAAGAAATGACAAGTGTTGTCCATCTCTCCTGAAGCCAAACACCAGTTCTGTTCGGTTCTTAAATAAGCAATATCCCTTCATCTGTAATCAGCATTCACATCTAATTTCATGCTACGACAGTCTGTTGTGAACTGTTTGTGACTGAGGCCCATGAGTGTCTCACGGCTTGCTTTCCTTCCTATGACATTTATGTGCAAGAGTCTCCCCGTGCATAGCACAAACCCACGAGCACCTGCCCCAGCCCTCCCGGGAGGGCGTACGGGCCTTCAGCTCTGCTCAGCATATGGCGGGGAAAGCGTAGGCACGTGCAAAACTTTACAGACAGCATTAGCAAAATTTGTCCGAGAGGAGCGTGCAGAGCCTGCACAGGCAAGCCTGAGCCTGTGAGGAAGGCTGAGTGTGCACCAAAGGTGTTAGATGGGTTTGTCCGAAAGCAGTGAAGATCCTTCCTCTGTTTTAACTACAAAGCAGTCGAGGCAGGAGCAATGGAAACATGCTTCTGCCTTGGAAGGCGTTTCACGGGAAGAACAGGTACTGCAGTAAGAGCTCTTTCATGTAACGTATGCAGGCACCACGAGAACTGAAAGTGGGAGGCTGAACTGGAGGAGTTTGCAGGCATAACAGGGCAGGAGACTAATCGTTGGCATAAAATACCAAGCAAAAAGTGTGAATTTCTGTGTTTTCTAAGCAAGGTCATATGCTCTTCTGGAACATCTGTTTTGCCCAGCTCCAAGTTAGCAGGTTAAACAGAGATAACAGGGTCAAATTCTGTAGCTCGTGTTACACAAATGGCCAGCAAGCAGATTAATTAGAAAATTAGATGATCTGCCCTTGAAAATTTTTCATGTATCACTATTTTTTTTTTAGGGTGAATAGATTGATCTGTCTCCATGCTTTGGCTCCAGCCTGAATGGAAAGAATTGGTGGTTTAGGGTGGCTTGCATAATATAATCATTGCTTTGAAATGTGGCAAATCAATGTGAAGAAAATAGTCTCTTGGATTGTCCCTGCCTTGAAAGAAAAAAAAAAACGGCCAGGCTATGTGTACCCAGCTGTGTGGTGATGGTAAAGAGAAAGCAAGAGAGGTGAGTTCATTCTTCCTTTTATTTAGGCAACTTTTATTAACACCTTGACATACTAATTCCTTGTGTTTCAGGAAACAGTAATTTTGCATAAACATATCTCTCTTCTTACCAGGACTCAGAGCTGCTTTTTCTTCCTTGTCCGTGTTTCATATTCATACCCCATTACCTGAAACGAGCCTTGTCCTTTCAGTGGCTGGTGGCAACTGTCCCCAGCCCCCTGGTCAGCCTCCTGGAGGAGAAAACCCCATCAGTGAGAGGGAGCTAGAGCACAGGCTCAGTTTAATTCATCAGGGGAGCGATCAAAGAGCGATGCTGTATGGTCGCATGGCTGGGGAGCCTCAGCCCAAGGCTGAGGGCAGGTTCCCAGGCCCGGCTCTGCCGCGGGGATGGGCTGCAGTCACCGTGGGAGATCGCCTCCTCCCAAAAGCAGCCTCCCGCCCTCCCGCATCCTCACCCACCGACTACAGAGCTTGTCTCCGAGAGACTGAAGGCTTCCTCACTCACTAAGGGAGAAAACCTAAAACCAGTGTATCTGGTGAAGATTGCCATAACAATAGTTCTACAACTATTTTGACAGTGATTTGCAAGGAGGGGATGATATCTGAGAATATGAGTCAGATTTCCCAACACCCTGAATATATTTTTCCATTAAATTCTATCTGGTTTGATAACAGGTGATTATTTTCTTAGTGGGTATCTGTGCTCCAGGAATAAATTATTTTTTTTAAATGTATCTTCTGAAAATATCTCTTTCCCATAGTACAGCAATAAAAGTACTTTGAAGCAAGGACAGAAAACAAATGCATGAGCAGATCTGGACATACACTTAAGAGATGTATGAGGAAAAGAAGAGGCAGCCCATATTTATTATTGGATGACTCCATTTTTATCTCATGTAATTCTCCTTAATAAAGTTACACCAAAATAAAATTGGAGTAATATACTGCTGGCCCTGTACACAGAAGCAAGAGAAAGGATGTCTACACCAGAGTGTAACTCTGCTCAGATGTGCAGAGGATCCTAATGGGGAGCAAAGAATTTGCTAAGGGGGTGAACAATTCAGCTCCTTGTGAGATGCTAGTGCAGTCCTGCTAGTGCAGCAAGGCTTAGTGCACACAAGGGATCCCGACCAGTGAGTGCCTTCCAGCAAGTTTTTCTTCTGTCCCATCCTTCTTTTTCACCGTGCCACAGAGCGGCTTCTCTGGCTCTTCCCAAGCAGTAGAAGTTTGTGAATCAACTTCTTGCTGCTCTCGCTCTCTGCTGAGCCTTCTCCATCCCTTGCACTGCCCTCATCAACTTTTTCATTACATTTTCTCTGAGCTCCCTAGCCTTTTCCTTCTTTTTTTTTTCTCCCCAGTTAAGAATAAGCCAACAAATGTGCCTCTTGTTGGTTTATATTAGGTGTTCCCCATCTCAGTTCTGTAGTCACCCATGTGTGTCACCGGTCTGCATTGCATCGCCGCGCGTGCTTTATCTGGCATGGGGCAGGATAAGGCAAAGCAGCAGCCCTAATCCCCCAGGTGAGCGCTCACGGGGCCGAGTGCTTTCAGTGCAGCAAGTTCAGTTCTGCAGCTGATTTGCTTCCCCTGCCTCTCTGTGCCCGCTGTGTAACAGCGTAGGTTACCGATGCTTCGTGCGTGACTGTTTCTTGGGGTCAGCCACCATCACGTTCACAGCCAATACAACACATTGGGTTCATTCGGTGCCCCAATGTACCAACGCGTGCCGTATCCCGTTCTTCTGTCATGATGAAAGGAAAGTCTTTAGCTCTGAGGAAAGTCTTTAGCATTTTAATATCACATTAAATTCTTAAACCCCAGCAAAGATGGTGCCAGCAAATGGCGGAAGTAATGGAAGTGCCACAGGAGTTGTGGAGTTATTAAAAAAAGCAGCAGTAGTGAATAAATTTAGCCATCCTTCCATAAAATGCAAAGTAATGAATAATAAATACAGGAGCTAGTGAAGATGCTGGCGTGGGGTGCCTGCTCCTGCCCCTTCCTTCCCGTGGCTGGTGGCATTGGTGGCTTGCATGGCTTTGCTGCCCTGAGGGGGCAGAGCTGCCCCCGCTTCCCTGCCTGCTGCTGCCTGCGCGTGCTGCTGCCTGTGTGTGCAGGGCAGAGGGACGGGGGGCCCTGTGCACCCCTGGGACCCGCAGGTGAGCTCTCCAGGGTGGTCTAGCGGCAGAGGTCCTCGCTCACCACGGAGGTCGGAGGGGTGCCCAGCCCCTGTTAACAGGTTACTTTGTCAGCATCTCAGCCCTCAATAGCTAAAAAAAAAAGAAGAAATTATTAACAGCGTGGAAACCATTTAAGTACTTCAGGTAATTAGAAAATATGTTAGCGCTTTCAAATAAGTTAAATTAAATGTGTATTAAATAAGTACCAAAAGAAAAGCAAGTGCCAGGCATTAAACAGTTATGAATAAAACATTTTTGCAACGTTACCCAGTAATTTAGATAACTTCATTCAGTGCATAGGTGGGAAGTGGTTTTGACTGAACAAGCCTTTAATGTCTTCCCAAAGTGTAAAGCAGAGGATGGGCGGCCCTGAGCTGGTTTGGGGGGGTCTGTCACCTGTTCCTGGGGGCACCAGGCCACAGCTGATGGAGCCGGTGGGCTTCCATGAGGAAAACACTCGCGTTGGCCATGGCTGTGACGGCCAGCGCTGGAGGGGACAGACAGGGACAGGCAGGGCTGCCCGTCCCTGGGGAGCCTCCCACTCCTGAAACAGCTTTTTGGGAGCACATGAGATGTTGTAGCTGAACCTGTGGACACCTACCTGGTCCCATGCGATGCAACGCACAGCAATGGACACCCATGAGGTGGGTACCAGCCCCGGGCCCAGGGATGGAGACAGGGATGCGGGGTGAGAAAAACCTGGGGGGAATTGCAGATGAAGCCGTGGTTTTCAAACAAGCTCTTGTCAAAGCAGTTCAAGTATTTTAATATTATTATAAATATTTAAATGTGTTAAATGAAAGCATGCGTGGGTGTTGGTTCATTGAGCATCTTTGAAATGAAAATAATGAAACAAATGACCTCGGCTAAATAAAATAGCAGCCCCAAAAGCTTTGCCGTGCACGGTTCAGCTGTGGAGCCTTTTGATAGTTAACGCTAAACGAAGGAGCGAGCACCGGGGTCAGGGCTAATCCTCGGGAACACAGAGCCCTCGGAGTTTGAAAGTGCATTTGATTGCTTCAAAGCAGCTCTTGAAATAAAAAAAAAGAGCCCTTCTCCACCCCCTCCCCTGTCTTTAAATGTGTTTTTCAGACTCGCTGCTGGAGTTGCTGCCCCCAGCAACTCTGCTGCAGCCCTGGGGGGAGACATGGAGGGTGCTGCCAGTGCCCGGGAGGGATGCAGGGATGCTGGGAGGGAGGGATGCCCTGCTGTCCCATGGCCCCTCCCAACCCAAGGTGGTGGGACAAACCCCAAGGTTTTCATAGCTTTTAGTCATTTCTTGGGCAAAATCACTAGCACCACCTGCTCCTGTAACGCACAGTGTGATCTGGATTTGTGCCACCGTAGCCTGGGTTCTGTCCCGGTGGCCCCAGGCCCTGGGCTCCTCTCCTCGCCCGCTGCCGGCACCCTCCCGCCTGCCACCCCGAGGGAGGGGAGCGTCGGGGGGACACGAGGAGCTGCTTCAACGGCCTCGGCTGTGCTGTCACTGGCGGGTTTTGTCTCTGATTGTGGAGCTCGTATCGGTTCAAGATTGCTTCATCTCAGCTGTCTTCCCCTAATCCAACTACATTTGATATGTAACTTGTACCATTTTAAAATTACCTCTATGTCCTCCCCAGACTTAACTAACCAGTAATGAATCATAATTTTATTGTACTTTAGGCCATAAAAGTGTATTGTATCTTGCCATGAAATATCTTTATAAGCCTCAGCAGCTGTTTCATATCCCCTTTTTGCTTTATTTTATTTCATTTCAGCAGCAATCCGTACAGAACAGGCACACTGAGGAGGCAGCACAAAGCTGCGTTCTCTTTCACCAGTAAATATTTCTTAACTAATAATTTGATTCGTCCTAGAATTGTAAAGCAATAACAGAAATGAAAACAAAAGCCTGATTAATTAGAGGATAAATAGCAGCATGCCCCAGTGCAGAGCCGTGAGCAGGCAGCGCCTGCCCCTCTGCCGCAGGCAGCACGGGCAGGAGGAGAGGAGGAGAGGGCTGCTGACAACCTGCACAAAACGGTGCGGTCGCTACAGGCACTGCAGCCTGTTCTTTTCTCTTTAAGTGTACCTTAAAACTATTCTTAAGACTTGCCCTTTTTCTAACTTGCTGCAGAGTGTATCTCCTCTGTTGCTCATTTAAAGTGATCTTCCCAAACTCAAATTTCTAGATTTATATGTAAATGCACTGTAGATCAATTAAAAGATAAACTCAACTTTTATGTGGGAATATAGAAGGAATAAGCTCAATAAAATACAATTCTCATATCCTGATCTTTGTATACAGTGATCAGAAAGCAATTAATCAGATTATTTTTTTATCCCCCAATAATAACTTTCCGCTTTGTAGTCATTTTTTTGTCTGTAATTTGTAGCTATAAAATGTTTTTGTATCAGAAAAGATAAGCTCTGTGCAGAGGATCTGTTTTGATCAAAGAGACAGACTTAGGAATCATGCTAGGAAACAGAACCCAGGGTGACCCTTCTATGAAAAATACTGTCATCAGCACAAGGATTTCTGTCTGTGTTTCACAGAAAAATCCGGCTTTGGGAAGGCACCCGGTTTGTCGGGCTGAAGAGAGTGGCCGAAGTGAAGTGCTGGCAGGGAAGGGGAGGAGGCGGGATGCTGCCCGGAGCTGGCTCTGGCAGAGCTCCGCATCCGCGGGAGCTCCCCGGCTCCGGGAGGCTCCGGGGCACCTCAGCCCCGCCGAGGGTCTGGTGAGAGGGAAGGAGCTGCAGACACATAGGTGTTATTTATTAATAGCCATGGTTATTGTTTGTCCCGGCAGCGCTGGATTCATAATGAAGCGGGTTACAGCTGGCGAGGGTGTCGGAAGCTACAGCCGCCTGTACCCAGACCTGCTGGTCGGCTGCCTGGAGCCGGGCACCGTCTGCCTGTCCTGCGGGGCTGGGGACCCTCTGCCGCTCCCCAAAACCCTGCGACCGGCATCGCTGTCTGCAGAGCCACCCGGGAACCCCGTGTGTGGGGTAGGTCAGACTCGGGGCTGAGCCGACGTCTATACCATTTGGGTGGATGTGATGTGTTTAAAACAGGCTGACAAGTCAGTGAGGTGAGGGTGCTTAGCAGAAGGTACGGTGGTCAACATTAATACAGTAATGCGTGCTGCTGGATGTGACCCACCGTGTCTCTTGTAATAAACCTACTTTTGATTCCATATCTTATCATAATTCTCATATATAGGCTCTGAGCACAGGGATAAGGGACTTAATTTACAGTTATTAGGACGCTGGGCCCGTAGCCAGTAAATTGCCTTTGCTTTTCAGGGGTGTTGTTGGTTTGTGCTGTACTGAAATAACATTGGAAATCATAATAAAAAAAATCCATATCTCATCACAGTATAATCACACAAGCTACCTTTTCTTCTGATGAACAGTCCTACAGGCAAGATAAACTTTTCATTATCCTTGAAGTTTACACGTGCTACACGTTTCAGAATTTAACTTGGATGCATATGAAACCGAATCCTGGCTTTTTGTAAGTGCCAGGGAGATTTAATACCGTAGCACAAGGGGTCACTTAGTCCGTACATAGCAGCAGCATTTGAATAAAGGTCTCCCAGGTTGACTCCCATTAGGGAAGCCAGCATATTTTAAAAATAATATAGGCATAAGCATCTGCCGTACTTGAAAGTAAGATGCTGGCTCTCCAGGTAATTAGGAGACCTTAAAACCAAAAAAAAAGTGCCTAAGTCTACTTCCAGGTATATCCAGCTGCGAGGAACAGGTAAGGAGGGTTGATAGGTGTAGCTTGTACTTCCCTTGTCATGTAGGAAATCAATAGAGAAGAGAAAGACGTGGTGTATAAATTAAAAATAACCAGCAGCAGCAAAGAAAAGGCTGGTAAGGCAGCATTTCCCAGGAGGACAGAGAAGAAAAGAGGAACTCATTTGGCCGCTACTTAATTTAGACATGCTTAGGGACTTCTCTCATACACGTTTAGATTTTTGTGACTGTTTGCCGGAGAATTTTTAAGAGGTTCTTGCCGAGTTGCCATGGCAACGCCTGTATTGCAAACGCTGCATCCGCTGCCCGGACGGTGCAGCCGCCTTCCCGGAGAAACAGAAATACACTCACTTTTTTTTTTTTTTATTCTATTTTGTAGCTTTAAGGGCTGAAAATATTTGATAGTTCTGCCTCTCAGCCCCGTGTGGTTTCTGGGTGGTTTATAGGCTCCTCTGCAGCAGTGCCCTTCTGTACGTGGCAGTACAGCCCCCCGCGGGGTGCAGGGCTCGCTCTCTACCCCCGCACCGGAGCCTGGCAAAGGGAGGAGAATAATAGTGACCTGTTAAAGGAAATTTTCAGTGTGAGAGCTGAAATAGCATTCATTTTATAAACCCTAATGACAGGCATTTGGCGGGAATCAAAGGATTATATAGACTTTTTTTTTTTGCTACTTTAAAGTGGGGAGCACAGAGATGCTGTGTAGTTTTTCATGTGCTCCACAGAGGAGCAGACGTGGCCAGCCGGGTGCTTGTGCTCCGCGTCCATTTCTCAGCTGCTTTGTTGTGCCAAGCAGGGATGTTCCTGGGCCTAAGCAAAAGGTGGTACGGACACAAAACGTGAGACTGAAAACCGTGACACCTTGCGAAACTGCGTTCGCAGGGGTGTCCCCGAGAGGAGCGAGGGGCAGGGTGCCAGCAGCCGGCACCTGCCGGCACAGAGCCTGAGGCAGTCAGCTCAGGCCTTTTTTTCTGCTCAATCTGGCCATCAGGTCTGGAGCTCCCCTTTGCTGGTCGGGGTCCTGAGGAGAACTGTGGCAGGGTGGGACTCGGCCCCCCAGCTCCAGAGGGAACGGCCAGGGCGAGCTGGTGACTAACGCACAGCCCTGGGGCAACCATCTCTTCCACAAACCGCTGTATCCTCTGCAGAACCACTGCGGCTGCTGGAAGGACTCCAACCGACCCCATTAGAGTTTGGGTAAGGCTCTGAATTACTAAATCATCACAGTTTTCATTCCCTTCCTCTGTAAAATAGCCAAATACACCAGGAGGCAGATGTCCAAGGTGTCCAAATTCTCATTTAATAGTTGCTGCAGAAACAACCCCACAAATTCCCCAAACCCGCTGTTGTTTGGATGTTAGGCTGTGAGGGCGAGGTGCGCTGTCTCTACCGCAGCGTCCAGTTCCACAGCCCACTGGAATGACTAGAAATGTTCCTCTTGCCTTCAAAGGTGTTGAATGGAGCTTTTTGATCCCCACTCTTGATTTTTATTTCAGTTTTCAGAAAAGTCCACTTCAGCTATTTATTTTAATGCAGAGAAAATTCATAAATGTTCATTTTTAATTTCTTTTTCTCTACTTCAAAAGGAATCTTTTAGTACTTTATTTTTAAAATGTGTGATTTGTGGAAGTTGTGAAGAATTTTTCATGGTGGTCTTTAAAAACAAGTTTTTGCTTTATTTTTTCAAACCACCACGTACATATCTTGTATTGGTGTGCAAAAAAACCCCAAACCCCTATTTTTGAGGAATTGTTTTGGAACTTAATAAAACCACATCCATCAAACAACTACATACAGATGGTGGTTCATTTGCTTTACTTTTATTCCGTATCAATCAAACCCACCAAAGTATCTTGGGTATTAGGAACACAGCATGTTCCACTGCAGAAACACATTTTCAATTATATTACGGCTATTGATCACAACTCAGTAATCTGTATCTCAGAAGATATTAAGAGTTCAATCTGAAGATCAGTCAATTTTCTTAATCTTAATTGCTCACTGTAGCAAAGCGGTTCACTTTGAGCAAACTACAAACGTTGGACTAAACCCAGAAGTACTGCAGACTGGGGCATGCAGTACTGCAGACAAGCTCGAGAGAGCGTGTGTGCCAAAAAGGTGCTGTTTCTTCCAGTTTTGTTGGTTGGACATCTTACAAAACGTAAGCTGCGTGAGGCTTAGCGCAGGCGGCCGAGCGGTCCCCTGAGGTGCGTGTCCGTATGGGTCTACTGATGGGTTCATTGTTGCTGGGGACTGCAGTAGTGCATTTATCACTGACATTTTGGCAAGGAGCGTGTCTCTCTGAAGATGTTTACAAAAGCAAGTGTAACTCGGGAGCTGCGCAAAGTGGATCGCTTAAGACTTGTGCTAATGCATGTCAGCAGCTATAGCTTAGTCAGTACTCAGGCATTAGGCAATAACTTACAAACTTGAGTCACAACTTGCGTTTTTTGTTTTAATCATGAAGCATCTACAGAGGCACTTGAATCATTGTTTCCTCTAGAATTGTCTTCAGAGGGTACTGCATATTCAAAGATTTGAATTTGAAAGATCTGTGCTGTGGGATGGGGTTGTTGGCCCCATCCATCACGTGTCTTCGCAAGGCTCACTTGGTCGTGCTTGCATGCATTGCGGTGGATAAAACCATTAAAATTGAAAGTCAGAGATGTCTCTTTGTAGACGTGAAATTTGCAGCGGTCAGGGAAAGCATATGTCATTGGTCCTTTAGGATCAGAAGAATTTCGGAAAGGACCTCTGATCACTGAATAGTTTTTTGGGCAGCCTCAGCAGACAGACATAAACTTCTCCAAAATCTTCTTGGTTTTGCTCTGTCTGTAGGACCGTTCCAGTCCCACTCAGTAACTCCTGCTCTGAGTTTGTGCTTGGCAGTTTTCTCCATGTCCTTGCCTCCTGCTGCTTTGTGCACAGCAATGGAAGCTGCCAACCAGAGCAAAATAAAGCTCTGCTATGACAGCTTTTGAGTTCTGGCTCGTCCACATGGTGACCTGGAGCGCAGCTACAGTCAGCCTGAAGGCCTCCATAAGGGAACACCTACACAAGTTGCATTTAACAGAACTGTCTGTTTGCAGCCTCCAGCCTTTTCCACATTAACGTTCTGCAGCGGTGCAGGGGCATTGCCTTACTCCCCTTCTCAAGCAGTTTGATTTAGAGCTCATTGGTATTCCCAGTGACGGCAGTAGGAAAACTTTCATTTATCATGAGTTGTGCCTCTAATGAAATACCCATTTCCCAAATCAACTGCTCAAATTTCCTGTCACTTGAATGACTTGATATAGCATTGGAAGTATTGCTTTCGAGTGCTAACAACCGCTGAGCACTAATGCACAGAGGAAGGGCTCTGAGCATCTAAAAGCTGAGTTTTCTTGCCAAAACAAAGCATACAACTGGCAGGAAGAGTTTTTCTAAGATCTATGCACTCTTAATGGTGTCGCATCTATGACTGTGCTTATAGGTTAGTACTCTCCTGCTGTAATTTTTACTTAAAGGAGCTCTAAGTATGGAAACTGCAACTTTAGTTCATGCTGTTGATGAAAGGAGTCCTTTCCACCTTGCCTCCTGGCTTTTCCACCCGTGGGCTGCTATCCCTTTCCCCTGTACTGACATTAATCTTCTTTTGCTCTGCTTGTACTCTCTGGTTTCCCCTCTGCCTGATGTCTTCTGTGCTACCAAAGCCAGAGCCTTTTAACGAGCAATAAGTAGCATTTAACCACTCTAATGGTCACGGGCTTATTTCATTGCCTTCGCAGAGCTATCGTATTGGCAGTGTTCTCATAAAACCCTATGAAATGATGCGTCATCCTTCTGACTTCTAAAATGTGATGTTTTCAGGATTTTGTTTAAAATGTGGGGTTTTAAGCCAACACTCATTCTATTTGGCGGTTAGTTTAATTACATTTGAGCTCACTTTAGACGGCGTTTGCAGATTCTGCCATTGTGGGCAGGGCTGGGCCGGCCGTGCTGGCGATGAGCTGGGAACAGCATTAGGGCATTGGCTGTGGTCCAGGAAAACCTCCAGCAACAGATATTAAAGAAATTGTTTTATAAGAGTAATATCGGTTCACGATGAGGATGCAAAGCCTAACAAAGCATGCCAAGCAAGCTATGGAACCCAAAAATCGTGTAAGATGCCTTCACTTTGGAGGCATTGGAGAAATGGAAGAGATATTTGTAAAGGTTGATTTTTAAATGACGGAGCAGGAGAGGAAGAACAGAAAGCTTTACCTTGAAGAGATATGTAAGAGAAACAGGGGAGGAACCACCATGCCACATGTTTCCTTGTGGTTCCTAGCAGTGATAATATTACTAAGGATATGAAAAAATAATTAATAATTACAGTGTGAAGAAGGGCAAAAAAATTGAAGACTTTTTTTCTATGAGGCTATATCCTGTATTCTATTTACTCTAAAAATAAATAATTTACTATTTGTGATTTATGTTGTTAATTTAAATTACATTTTTCTTGAGTACGAGACTTCAGTAGATTATCATTTTTGCAGTGCCAAGGGCTGTGTTATGTCTGTTATAGAAGACAAAGTCCTGGCCTATGTGTTTCGTGATTCAAGTTTGAAATTACATTATTCACCTCTGCCTCTGTGGTTTTATACCATATTCAAGATATGTGCTAGCAGTTCATTCTTGTACTCCAAGAAGGTGTTTCTGTTTTTTATCTCTATGAATGACCACATTATTTATTTGGAATACACCAAACGCCAACAAGTACTCATGCAAGCAGCAAGCAAAACCTCACAGCAAACAATGTGACACTAATCTGTTGTTTGTGCTAAAATACAGAAAGGAAATTACTGCTTGGCTGTCATGAAGCTCATAAAGGAAAAAAGAAAAATGCCACCGAAAAAGAATAAGCTTCAGAAGAAAGTTTCATTATCAGTTTGTTTCATGCCTTGTAGCTCCAGCTGCAAACAATCCCTTTCATAAATACACCCTCAAGATAAATGGCAGCACAATTCTGGTGGTATCATCAGTGAGATAAAACCACAAGTCGTCTCCATTTGGGGGAGGGAAGATCTACTGAGACTACTGCTTTATTTTGTTACATCTCATCATCATTTTGGGGGAGAAAATGAATATGTATCATCTGTTATCTTGTCATTTTTGAGCCAAACATCTTAAAATACATTTTCTGTGAAATAACCCTAGGGATTTCAAGACCAGAATAAATTATTAGAGCAATTTGAGCTTGGAGTCCCTGTAGTTGCTTTAAACATGGCAAAAGCTCTTTGTAGCGCACAAGACTTGCCTTTTTGCTTAGTAACCGAAGAAAAGAAGAAAAAGAGGGAAAAAAAACCCCAAACCAAAGCATACTTAGCTTTAGGTGCTTCTGCCAAACCAGGTAACTACTTAAACTTAAAATGCACAAGCTGATGAGAGCATTTAGTGAAGTTCTCCAAGGGCTTGAACTGCAGATAGAGTAGGTGTGGTGGACAGATCCCGTGTCTAATGCCCTTTCAGACTGCAACACTAATCCTCTATTTAGTAATTTGTGCTGGAATTTGTTAACGCTTACTCTGGTTTATGTTTTCCTTAGGCTCAGTAATAACTTTACAAGAATGCGTCTCCCTGGGAATGCCTAGACAGAGGCAGCGGATGCCCTTGCCTGGCCAAAGGATCCCCCGGCTGCCTCCAGCAAGCGGTGCTGGGTGCAGCGCCCGTGCAGCACCCACGCAGCAGAGCACCAGCACCCGTGCAGCACCCTGCAGCAGAGCAGCAGCAGAGCAGCAGCGCCCGTGCAGCACCGCACAGCAGAGCAGCAGCACCCGTGCAGCGCCGTGCAGCAGAGCAGCAGCACCCGTGCAGCACCCTGCAGCAGAGCAGCAGCACCCGTGCAGCGCCGTGCAGCAGAGCAGCAGCGCCCGTGCAGCACCCTGCAGCAGAGCAGCAGCACCCGCGCAGCAGAGCAGCAGCGCCCGTGCAGCACCGCACAGCAGAGCAGCAGCACCCGTGCAGCGCCGTGCAGCAGCGCAGCAGCGCCCGTGCAGCACCGTGCAGCACCCTGCAGCAGAGCAGCAGCACCCGCGCAGCAGAGCAGCAGCACCCGTGCAGCGCCGTGCAGCAGAGCAGCAGCGCCCGTGCAGCACCGTGCAGCAGAGCAGCAGCACCTGTGCAGCGCCGCGCAGCAGAGCAGCAGCACCCGTGCAGCACCCTGCAGCAGAGCAGCAGCACCTGTGCAGCAGAGCAGCAGCACCCGTGCAGCGCCGTGCAGCAGAGCAGCAGCGCCCGTGCAGCACCCTGCAGCAGAGCAGCAGCACCCGCGCAGCAGAGCAGCAGCGCCCGTGCAGCACCGTGCCTGTCCCCAGCCTGCCCTGCCCAGGAGGAGTCCAGGCCCCGCTTAATTTGGCTGAGTGCTCTTCCCAGACTAGGGTTCCCAGCAGACAGCTAGGTCTCTTCTCTGATAGCTCTTGTGAATATATAATAATCATCTGACTTCAACAAAATCACCACACTGCCTCTGGAGCTGGTTCGCTATGAAATGGCTTTACAGTATTCAAAGTGAAAGAAAATTGATAGCTTGTCCCAGTGGACATGCTGCTATAAATTCCATACAGCAGTATAAATCAACCCCACGACAATAAGGTCAGTATCTCGGCAGTCTGCCCCCCGCTTACCTGCCTTCTCTACCCAGAGCTGTTTTACCGGCAGCCAGAGGCACTTGCACACAGCAAGTGGCACACAGCCTGGGCAGCAGCGGGCTCCTGCAGCCCCGGGGCTGCCGCCCGCGGCTCTGCAGGGTTTGCTCACACGCAGGCAGCGAGGCCGAGCCTGCCATCGGCAGTGCCACGGGTCCCGGGATTCCATTCCTGGGACGCGCCTGAAGTGATCTAAGATCTTGTTAGATTTGATGCATCTCTCATGATCTGTGGTGCAAAGGGTTACGCTGGGAATTGTGTTACCCTGATAATTATAAAACCCCATTTTGAAGAGATCCATTCTTCGCCACCGCGCTGTGTCTCATTGCTGAGAAACGGTTTCCAATCTGAAAGCACTTAATGAGATAATTTGTAGTGAGCTTTAATGAGTTTCCGTCATTTGTTGGCTCACTCCCACCACCACAGTGCTGACTCCCTGCAGCCACTTTCACAGATGGAATTTGGTCCTGAAAATTGGGTGGTTTTTTAAAAGCACTGCAGTCTAAATCATGTCATATTCTCAGGGAAACATTCAGAGAGTAAATGTAGAGTCCTGGAGAGAAAAATGTTATTCCTGATTTTCACATAATGGAGCTGCAGCATAAAAATGCCCTGTGCTGAGGAATTCTGAAAGTAGAGACAAAAATAAACCCTGGATTTTTTCCCAAAGTAAATTTCAATCTCCCATATCCACAGCAAGAATAAAGGTTTCATTTCCATCCATATAAAAGGATTACAGCTTAGATTTGCATAGGTAGTCATACTGCTTGGTTGCACCAGCTGAAGTTTCTGGATCCTGCCTCGGTGCAGGCAGTTAGCCTGTACAGTCAACTGTAACAGCATTAAATGGTGAAATCCAAAAAACCCACTTTTTCCAGTTGTTTTGTCCTCACTGATGTGCAAGTTTAGTATCATTTTAGGTGGAAATTACAGGTTTATTAAAGGGTTTCTTTCTTTTTCTTCCAGTGGCAGTGAAAGAGCTAAATCTTAGACCAGAGCCACTACCAGGGAACTCTCCGGCTGGTGCAGGATTCAGCCACGTCCCAGCCGCACAGCCTGGCTGGTGCTGGGAAATGCTTCCTCCTCCGACTCCTCTGCTACATGGATCAGCGTTCGTCATTTATGGGTACGTTTGGGACGACTCTGTACCCACAGACTCGTTAAGACACAGTAATAGAGCTGTATAAATTACATATGATAAGAGGTACAAGGTCCTTTGTATAGAATCTATACGTGGCATTTGAGCACAAATAAAGACTACTTTGGAGGTGCGTTGTCAAGACAAGCGATGCCCCGCATGCTCAGTTAGACTTGAGAAAACCCTGTCACAGGCACTGTCAGAGAAACTCTCTGAATTGCAAACACAGATCACTCTGATTTTTCTGGTTGCAATACAGGAAATTCCATTTAAATATAAGAAAAAAGCCTTCTCCTGTGATGGTGGCTGAACATGGGCACGGGCTGCCCAGGGGGGCCGCGGGATCCCGCTTCTGGGAGAGGAGGGTGCTGTGCCCCTGCCCGGGCTCGGACATGACCTGACACCAGCCAAGACAGCTGTAACCACAGCCTAAGAAGTTGGAAATGTTTTTTAAACATACCTAAGTGACTGATGTTTATGTATCTCCCCAGTAGCAAATGAAATGTTCTCTTAACAGCTATTAAATGTTAGTCATAAACTGTCCTTAGCTGAGATTTGCAGTTCAAAGGTCTTACGGTAATGGTGACAGTCAGATTTATTTGGAAAAAGAAAATCCTTGTTTCTAGGAAAGTTCTTGAATTTAGAGGTGGCTGTGATTGCTAGGAAGTAAAGTATCATTTCTTTGTGTGTGTAGGTTACCGTATTTTATAGATACAGTATAAGTACGGTTATAGATACGGTTACAGATAAACAAAATCAGGTCTCAAGGCCAATGGTATTTATTCTGGAGGGCACTTTGGGTTGTTTGCTGTGCATGACTGGGGCAGGGACAGGATTGGATTAGGGCTGGAGAAGAACTAAAATTCACTTATTCTGCAGTTTCTCGGTGCTGCTCAGGCTGTGTCTCTCCGCTCCCGCCCGCCTCCTCCGCAGCATCCCTCTTCTCCCCCTGGTCGGTCAGCCCTGAGGCACCATGACCCCGCTGCTCCCTGGAGACATTTCTCACCCCTCTCTTCAGGAATGACTGTTCTGAATAATTTAGTACATTGGTAATCTTTGTTCTGTACCTCCAGACTGATGTGGAAATTTGTCTCAAACTTGAAGGCTATCTGAAATCAATAATATAATCAACTTTAGCCACATTTACAAAGATAATATTTCCATAATATTGCCTGATTTCAAAGGGAAGAAGAAAGGCTGTGCAGTAGAAAAAGTAATAAAAAGTATTGCAGTGAAGCAGCATTAAATTTTAGAAAACTTTTCCAAGACCATTAATTGAACTTTGTTACAAGATTTAAATGAGATATTGAAAATCAAACACTGTGGCCTAGTTTTAATTGCCTGTTCTCCGATAGAGCATAATCTTAGAGATGTAGTTTCTGTTTTGTATCTGTAAAGAAAGATTCAGCAACCCCCTGGAGAACCGGTGTCATCTATTTACTGCTTCAGAGATTGACATAGCATTTAAAATTATTTATCTTGTATGTACACTGGCTTCTCAGCCGAACTCCCGTGTGCCAGCACACTCGGGGAGCATTCATTGTCGGTAGTTAAATCCTGTTCTGCGGTGCTGCTGAAAGCAAGTCTTAATGTAAATATCATTAGGAGTGTCTTAAACTATTGCTCATCACTGCCCTCGTTCAGCACTACCATCTCCTTCCTCATAGCTTCCAGTCCTCTGTGTGTGTGTGTCTGTACACACATCTACCCAGTAAAAAAGGGCTGTACATGTGTGACCAGAGCAAGGCTGGGGTTTGTGAAGCTTCAGGTCTTTTGGTATGTAAAAGTAACTTCACCTTCCAGTCTGGTCCCGTCCCATGCCACTATTTCTTGTCATGAACTTGGTGTTTAACGTTGTTGGGTTTTTTATTATTCTTGTGCTATGTGAAAGGCAGATATCAACAGTAAATGTATTCTAAAAATGCATGTATTTAATGGTATTACTTTCACATACCCTTCAATAAGGCAGCTGTCAGCTCAGTCTGTATGTCTGGAGGGGTGGATTGCTGTGTGCTGGTACAGCCCCGCATCCTGCCTGGAAACCAACACCCAGAACCTTGGGCTAAACCGGGGTACAAGGATGCGCAGGCAGAAAGCCAGCTTTTACCCTCTACCTCCATGAGAATGAATTGCCTTTCAGAAAGGAGGTGTATCATTTGCTCACTGTCTTTAAAGAAATCTTGAACGCAGGAGGATAGGAGTATTCCAAATGCTTGGCCTGAGCTGGCAGTAACTGGAGTTGCAGTGATTTGTTGGGTATCGAGCCCCGTGAATACCCTGGGATATGCAGACAGGGCTTGTTGAAGGTGGGCAGATGCTGGACCAAGTCAACACAAAATTATAGTAGGGAAACATTTAACCTGGTAGGTTCTGTGTCCAGAAACTTTGCTCCTTGCCACCTTTTCCTTATACGCACACTGTACTGCATTTCAGTGTCAGTCTGTTATTCAGACAATAACTTCTGAATATTTTATCATCAGAGTTCACTAAACTTGATTTTTTTCCACATCACACACGCTCAAAAGGGAGATAAAACATGCAATGAATGAAAAGCAGTTTTTCAGTTTGTGCAGACTGAAGGGTGCTGCTCTAAACCCAGGTAGCACGTGTGTGCCCCTTACCAAAACCCTTGGCACTGCGGAGTACTTGCAAACCATTTCTCTGGGTGTAGCTGATTAATACGCATTCCTCATGGCTGTGCGCTGTACCGGCACAGTGTGGACTTACATGTGAAGTTATTTAAAGGTGGACCAAGCAGACTTGCCTAGAAAGGGCAGGAGTGTTTACTTTGACCCCTCTGTGCAGGTATGCAATACCCGGTCACAGCAGTCTGTCCAGCACCGGCCCAACGCTGATGCAGTGTAATTTGTTTGCTGCTCAGTGGTGCTGAGCGAGCTGATGCAGCCAGCCTGCTGACATGAGACCCGTTGCAAAACCCGCCAGTACTGGAGGTCTGGGTGCTGTGTTTATTTGTAATGATGTGAAAAATGCCGAAGAACACACATGCCATGACTGTACATACTGAGCCCCGTGATGTACGGAGCCCAGTGGGACGTTACTCCATACACCGGTGTTCTGTGGTGTGTGGAGCATGACTGCACGTCAAACACTGAGTTAAGGACCGATTCCCAGCAGCCTAAAGTATCTCTTTGGTCCACCAGCAAATATAATTAGAAACATGAACATTAGAAATTTTTTTCTTGGTTATTTTAATGTTTTAAACTAACAGCTTGTGGCAAGGAAGGAAAACATGACCTTTATAATGTTCATATTGTAGAAGTAAATGATGGTAGGAACCATCCTGGCCTGAAGCACGGTCAGTGCTTTGCACCGCAGGCAGCAATCCCACCCCACGGAGCACTTGGGAATGTGACAAATTGGGAAGGGAACGGACCATTTTGCTGAGTTTGGTAGTTCTGTGCTCAACAGCTGTACTGACATTTGTTCCCTGTCCTCACACAAATAATTGTGGCCACATAGCCAGATTTTCTGAGACAAGGACAATCGAAGTGATAAAAAAATAACGCTGTATTTTAAACTTCCACCGTTTCCACACATATTCAGCGGTTAGTTTGTCAACTTGGTGGCTGACACTTAAGAGCAATTCTGTGATAAATGTTCAAAATTGTTTCACCAAAGCAAATCGCTGCTGTTTCCTGCTGTGTCTGCGGTGGCATCTGCTGGGAGGACGGCTGCTCCCCAGCAAGAGCCTGTGTCCTTCCCTTGGCTGCTGCAGCAGAGCTGAACGCTCACCCATATGGGCTGGGGGGGACGAGGAGGGCACGCTGCCACACACCAGCCATGGACATGAATGCTGGTAGCAAAGGTCGTAAGACAGTGGCATTTGCTGCAGCGGTAAACTAGCGGTCTGTGGTTAACCCTAATTTCTGCACGCTAGGGGAGGTGGGATGACTGATTGGTAGGAGATACTGTGTCCCTAGAACGTTGTCATGAGAAATAACCAGAGACGAGAATTTAATTACGCAGCTAGAGGGTTTCTGACTTAGACTGACCTAATGCTGTTCAGGCTTTCCTTATTCAGAGCAAACCCTTGAAACATACTTAGCAGGAAGCTGGCTGGTAATGCTCATGGGCTTGGGATTGGAAGAGCCCAGAATAAGATACGAAAAGTGAAGCTGAATCTCAGTTGCATGCTAATTTTACATATCTCCAAGTTAAGAATAGCCAGGTTTTACTGTATAATAGACCTTTTATCAGTAAAACAATTCCCTTCTGCATATGTTGTCTCCCACCGGTAACAGAAGATAAATCTTTGTAGATATATTGCAGATAATATGTCTGAAGCAACTGAAACTGTACTTTTATATTGTGAAACAGTAGCAGGAAAGTGGTAAATACAGCTTTAACTTCTTTTCAATGAGAGTTGGTGGCTGGCAAGAAGTGGGGAAAAGCAGCTTTCTGTGTCTGCAGGAACCACCATGCTGTGTTCTGGGCTGCTGGTCTTCCACCCCTGACGGACGGGGAGCTGCTCGCCCCGGCACTCCAGTAAGGTCTGCACACGAGTGCCGTGCACAGGGCAGGATTCAAGGCTCGCCTTTTAATATTGCGCTTAGGAAAAGTATTTCCTCAGTCATTTTTCCATTTTAAATTTTCATAAACTGCTGAATATTTGATGAAAACAAAACCAGTCCTTACTGTGCTTCCTGTGCGTATCAGTGAATGGCTTGCTTTGGGGTCTCAGGGTTTCCTTATAGGTCTGCATTTAGTGTTTATTTGGAAATAAATGCACCTGCAGGATGCACTTAATCCTATTTTTTTTAAGTATTGTAGAAGAAACTCCCAATATTGGGAACATGTGGTTCATGGTAGAGAAGGTTTAATGCAACTAGGTAGAAGTGAATTTTTGATGCAGCAGTAATCCAATAATAGCCATAATGTCTCACTTAATGGACAAGTAAACAACTCTGGAGAAATTAAAATAATTCACTGTGTTAATACTGCAGGTTGAGCAGTAAACAGGACACATATTCATGAAAAAGAGACCAATTTAAACCCAAAGGGTATTAACTCTGTCCTTTCAAGAAGGTGTAGAGCTATTTATCTTCTGCAGCTGGCAGCACCAGTCCGGTGGAAGGGATCCTCCGTGCCAGCATGGCAGAGCAGGCACAATTTCCATCTGCTTTCTGTTCCCAGCAGAAGCAGGAGCTGCTCATTTTTTTCCTGGAGTCGGTTACACGCCATGGCAGTATTCATCGCCTTCACTGCAAATCGGTGTTAACCATCGCTGGAGAATAGCCTGATACATGTCCCAGTTACTACTGAGTAACTGAAACACACCCTGGGGAGACTCAGCTCTCAATTTATGGGGCATATGCACGGGGTTTCATATTGACTTCTCTAAATCTGTTATCTCTGCATGAATCACATCCGTACAGAAATGGGAACTTCTGACCCAAACTTAAACACATAGTTGAAAGCCCCAACCAGATGAGAACAATAAATTGGATAGCTAAATACTGTGTATGTTGGAAATGGCAGATGCACAGATGGCAGAAGAGGTAAAATGTGTATAAATCTGACAGTTTAGAAAACTATGATATTTACACCTGGTGAATGCTTAAAGAGAGTGGCTATAATGAGACATCTTTGTCACTAACTGCTGATTCCTTTTCTTCTTTCTTTTTTTTTTTCTGTGGGAGAATGCATTTACAGAAATTATAAATCTGAATTGCTTCCCACTGATACTAGAGAGCCGCAGCTCTCAGTTCCAGGGAGGATTGCTTAGTCTACCTCGCTAGTTTTAAACCAATTCCCAGTCATGCAGACTTTCCACCAGTTTTTAATCTGGACATTTTAATATTCTGGTTTCTTTCATCTCTTTCCTGATACACTGGCGAAGCTTTCCATGCAGCAGTCGTTTCATCAAAAGTTTGTGATTACGTAGTATTAGTTTTCCCCTTAGCGAGCTGGCTGGGCTAACGCTGTAACCAGCAGCGAGTACTAGGCAAGGGGAAGAGCTGCAGAAGGGCAGGAGGAGGAGGAGGAGGAGGGCTGGGCACCGCGGCGGGGCTGGTGCTGCCGGAGGAGAGCAGCCTGCACTGCGGCGTGCCGTCCACGGTGTGCTGGGTCCCTGTCCTGCTGACTGCTCCTGTGGGTTTCAGCGGGGCCCTTGACAATGTTTTCAAGGAGATGCTGGCCAAATCATAGCGCTTTCTCTTTCTTTGTAAAAAGTGAGTGTGCCAAAGCTTTTAAATCCTAATTAATGACAGTTTTAAAGCAACGCTGGAGGACAGAGGAAGCTGCAGCACGTGCAGGCAGTGTAAGAGGGCAGGCACACCAATTCTCCCTGGCTGCTGGCGTGCCCAGGCTGCCTGATGGTATTTTCAGTGAGAAGCGACACTCGTGTGTCCACACTTGAAAACTGAACTCACAGTGTTGGTGTCAATTGTATTAACGTCTTTTATTATAACAAGCATGACTGACTGGGAAGTATCAGGCACCTTCTGCTGGAGGTAAAACCGTTGTCTAGTATTCATTGGTATTAGCTTCACATTTGGATGGAAAGTGCATGCCTAAAGCAGAGGTCATTTTACCAAATCCGTTACTTCTATTACTACTATACCGAGTATAACGGGAAGTAATGTGGCCAACAAAGACGGCTGGTACCACATATGAAGCTGGGTGAACGTGTGCATATGCCTAGTTTGTGGTACAGTCTGTTGTTTGTATGATTTCACCTTAATTTTGTGTCTTGACTACGTCTGAGTGCACGCACTTGGCTGTACTTGTGCGGAGCACGCCAAGGGGCACGGTCAGCTGGGCGGTACGCCTGCGGGGAGGGCACTGGGCTGGGAGGGTGAGCCAGCGCTGGAGGTGGGATGCCGCCATCTGCAGCATTTCAGGGCCTCGGAAGAAAGGGCAGTACCTGGAAAATCTACTGATGTTTGAGTCAAGCCTGTGTAAACGTTTGCCTTGCAAGTGCCTCTTCATGCATGAGAGATGGGAGATTGATAGAAGACCCTGCGCTTGTTAATAAATTACAAAAATGCAAACATGAATACATATATGTCTTCATATACATAGACTATATGAGAGTTTCTGAATGAAGCAGCTATAGGCTTGCTTACCTTCATGTTTCAGGCCTTGCATGCAAACCAGCTCTGATGAGATCAAGGGCAGTTTTATCACTGACTTTAAAGAAAAAATGATTGCACCAGCATGCTTTTATTGCCACGGGACAGCACAAACAACAGCAAAGAAACCTGGGTCCCAGGCCCATCCTGTGTGATTTCCCAGACAGGAGGCAGATCAGATATTGTCCTTTCAGTCTCCGGTGCTCTGGTTTGGTGAGAGGAGGTCAGAAAACAGCCGAGACGGCGAGCCCTGGCGAGGCACACACTGCGTGCTCCCCGGTGCAGCCGCTCTGCCTCGTTCTATGGCAGATGTAGCAGCAAACCTTTTAGAAATGGCAAGGTGCAATGCAGAAACACGATCAGAACAGTTAGCTACAGTCTCTGCATGGCCAAGAATATAATTTTTCTTTTTGGTATGTCTTGGGATTTTTTGAGGTGCAGAATTTTATTTTACTGGAATTGCTGTTATGTCACACTATTTTTATGTCCAGTTCCTGCAGGTGTGAAATGGTTAATGCTGCCAGGATCAGGATGCTGATGGAGGGCTGAAGGCTTCTTTTATGAGGGAGAGGGCTTTGCGACAGCCGTCGGTGCGCACTGGCGGAGCGGTGTCAGGATGCTGCCCAGCTCTGCGTAGAGGATGCTGCTGGGCAGATTTCCCGGGTGTGCTGCTGGAAGGAACAGCGATAGAGTTCCGTTCTGACGCGCGTGCTCTGGCTCTAAGTCCTTTTTCTAGTTCAGCAAAGAGGGAGTGTGTGACCAGCGTATCCAAAGTTTCAAAATGGTAACAGAATAATGTTTAGCTTTTTCATAGTACATGACTGATGAGGCAGGAAACTGGGAACGTCGTAGGAAATGCAAAGTCTCAGCATGGGCAGCCGGGGACGGCAGATGCGGGTGGGCAGTAGCTCACCGGGGCGGTACTGAGGTTGCTTTTTGCAAACCTCAGCGATGGTGATTTTCGTGACTGGTGTCACTGTGAGCAGCAGGAATGAATACGTGAAAACAGTTTCAGAGGTTGCATTGCCTGTAATAAAATACTTACTGTTTTACATTATAGAGGTGAGAGCTGTGACTCCATAGTTAAAACTGAGTGGAATTTCACTTTTTAACACATTTGTTTCTCTTCTGAGTTTAACCTTGATGCAATTTACAACATTCGGTCTGAGGATGGATGAGTATTACACATCTCTACATTGTGTTTCACCCCGGGCAGTGTTTTCTCTGTATCTTAACTTCATCGTACTGTGATTTTTGTCTCCTTATATGCACCTATTTATTGAAGTACCAGAACGTGTGTACTTATGTTTGAAATTTCTTCACTTCATAGAAGGTGGAAAAGAGACTGCATAGTCATAAAGGCTGGTGAAAATTCAAAACATGATGGTGACTTGTGCCTGAAAGTATGAGCAGAGAAGAGTCTGCTATGCAGAAGTGCCCAGGCACATATGCCCGCACCCTTTGGTACACTCATGGACGGATGGGCGTACGCTTTGCCGTCAGAGTGGAAGTCCTCGCCGTCACTCAGGCCCACGAACAGCGAGTGAGCACCAGCTTCTTGAGATGGTTTGCTAACAGGACAGGTGCTGAATCACCGCCATTGAATCCTGCGGATTGCAGTTCAGGGAATTATATAAAGTTATAGCTAGACAGGAAATAATTATATTGCTATCATATGCTATAGGTAACTCTGTGAATAATTGCAGTTATCCAGCCCATTGCTGTACATCAAAGGCTGTCAGATAAAGGTCTATTTCCAGTGTATGTTCTTTTAAAAGCTGTGTATGATGTATCTTTCCCTGCACTGAAAGCTGTAGCTCGTGCGCAGGATAACTCTTTTGGCGTAGCCACAAGCTCTTCATTCAGTCCGTGTCCTGTGACATTACTGCTTAATGTGAATCAGCCTAAAACTTAGCTACTCTATTAGAGATCTTGAGTGACCAAAATAATCTGGTCTCGGAGAGTGATTTCACCAATGGCAAAATATTTTACTGTGAAATTGCATTAGATACGTGTAGGATCAGGATCTTTATCAGTAGCTGTATGTTATCTCTTCCACCGTACACCAAAACCTGAGAAGCCACAAACAGTTCTTTTACAGACTTTTGATGGCCTCTGGGTTTTTACTACATTGAAAACATCGAAAAAAAACAATGGGAATTTTGATGTGTGCTCTCCGAAATGGTGACCTCCTAATCATAGCCCAACAACTAGACACATAAACATGAGGCCAGCACTGTGCACAGAGCAGGAGCATCCTGAACAATTTTAATACTTAGTTAGCCTTTTCTTCTGATTAATTAAGTGGTTGTTTGAATACTAATCCCTATTCATTACTTACCAGTATTGCGATAATTTTGTCTCCTGGGTATAGAAGATTAAAATGCCCAGGAAGCAGCCTGAACCATTGAAGATACTAGTGGGAACTGTGTTACTTTGTAGGCATAACGTGATTGAAAACATTTGTCTCCCCCCATGATTAATAATAAATCAGGCCTCTTATGATTCCTACTTTAGGTTTTAATTTTAAACAAGCTGTTGAAATACAGACTGTATGCAAAAAAAAGGTTCATAACAGGCTTTGTTTGGATAGAAAACAGAAGTTTTGTACTGTCTTGGAAATAAAAAAAAAATACAGCTATATAAAAATTCAGCCTCATGTAATAACATATGGTTACTTCCTGGATTTGTTGAACAAGGAAAATTTATGTCTGCAATCACACTATAAATCTTAACAATTGTACAGAGATTAAAAACATACTGTATGTATATGATAAATGCCCCAGTCAACAGTGCTTGATAGTATCAGCTCTGGGTTTTCCAACGGGAAAGTCCCATCAGACCAGGGATAGGAAGAGTCTGTCTGAGTGTCTGCCGAGACGAAGGATATAAAGACCCAATAAATGTGTGTTTGCAATGAAATGTTGTTGCCACAAACTGAGGAGCCACATGACAATCTTATTTAAAATGGTGAAGAAAATATCTTGGTAGAGATGCAGTTTGACTTTCTCCAAAAATTCAGGTTCTGCTTTTCCCTTCCGTGGAGGTGGTCGTGCCGCACAGATCGCCTGCATGAACCCGGGGCTCAGCCACTCCGTCCCTCTGGGGCACAGGGGATTCATTCCCAGATTGCAGCCTGGGAGTAACTCTTTCACTTCCACTCCCAGAATTAATTTGGCTCTTATATGTGATTTCTTCATTAAAAAATGTGAGTAGAATACCAATATCAAACAAAGTTTGAATAAAAATGGAGAGCCCTACACAAATATATTAGTGTGTGGTTTCAGCCAATGGACATTCATTACTTTTTCTCTGTACAGCTCAGTGTTACTCAGCAAATAGGAGAAATAACTGGTACTAACAGTACACTAAAGGAAAATTGAAAATTTTGCCTTTTGCCAAGTGGGTGAGTGAGCAGAACATCAGCCTATCCAAAACAGCACTGACGGACTTGCAGATTTTTGCTTGAATGGAACAATATTTTACTTTCTGTAGAAAAAATATTTTCAGGCTATTGGTCACGATGTTTCTATGGTAACTGATACAATTTCATTTTAGTGATGGATTACAGAGGAAAGCTCCAGGGAGGTTTGAGAAGATGGAATTTCATCTGACAAAGCCTGGCAGACTGTTTCTCTGGAGTTACTAGGCAGTTCCAGTTATGCTTTATATTTCCTGAACATTGCTTGGGACGGCCGTGCACAGTGTCTTGGAGAAAATACTAGTAGAGCTACTCTGCTCTGGCAAGGAGAGACACTGAAGTTTGTTCGCCACCGGAGTGATGGTTTTGTAGCAGTCAGCAGCTGAATTCAGTCGATCCGACCCAAATGCCCACGTACTGCCCTTCCTCGCGCCCCCGAAGTTCCCAGGGTGTGTGGTGTTGCTGCTCAGTTATTCAGTGTTCCTGTCTTAACAGGCGTGGTGTGAGCCCTAGCGAAAGCAGGTTCATGCAACCCATGTTTGCTGCCCGCCGCAGTGAGGGAAGGGCAGAACGAACCCGCTGGGGCAGCGGGGGATGCGCAGGGACGTCTGCAGCCGCCCCAGCACCAGCCTGCCCCAGGGGGGTTAGACCTTGCGGTACCCCTGGGCATAACGACCGGGAGCAGCACTGCTTGCTTGTCTGCAAGCTGGCGCTGGGTAAATACCTAATTAAAGATTTTAAATTGAAAACCAGCTCATCCATGGGTGTTACATCTGTCTCAACGAAGTCTGAATAACGGAGCTCAAGATAGAAATCCCAGTTAGCTGGGGCAGATCCGCTGCTGAGGCTGCAGCTCAATGCGGGTGCGGGGCAGGTGCCCTCCTGAGCACCCCTGAAGCCCTCCTCTGATGGAAGCGATGCTGCGGACCCTCCCTCGGGGAGAAGTCGGCAGTCTCCCACTTTGCTTTCTCATGGTTTGTGGTCCAGGCATCATGGAGTTTAAGGTAATTTATATCTATATTATATTAACGTATATATATAACATTAATTTAGAGGGAGAGAGAGTGACAGGCAGACTGAGGGAGAGTTAAAGGTGTTCAAATAGTGGATATATTCTCATCTAACTTTTTTTTTTCTTCTTTCCTTCCTACTTCTAGTTTTCAATGAAGGAGGTAGGAACTTTGGTATACCAATTTTTCCGATCTGTCAGATCTTGTTTTTACTTAGTACTGGGGTCCATGGAGTTACTCCAGGCTCTTGCTAGCGTACTTGGGAGCAGAATTTGCCCATAAAATGTGTATGAGGTCATTTCTGAGTTTTGAGCCATTTTACTGCAGCCATGCAGCGCGGGACTGATTGCATTGATTTTGTAAAGAATCAGCAGACAACAAAATTTGAGATCTTTGTTTTTAAAAGTTAGCTTTTTCTACTGCAGGTGCAGATATAGCAGATAGAAGAAAGCTAATTTTCTTTTTTTTGAGGGGGTCAATATTCCACAGTAGGGAAAGATATCTATTCCCAGCTATAGTTTTATTAAGAACATTTCATTATGCCTATTATCATAACAGCCCTCTTCATCTCCTGTGTCAGTACTTGGCTCTATCAGGCAATGTCTTATCTTTAAAGTGAAAAATCTATCATCGTGGCAAAAGGGAAAAAATGCATTAACTGCCCACCTGCTAATTTATATTTGAGGCTTGAGGCCCAAAAGTGTTCTAAAGAACGCCTGTCTAAAACCAGCAGGTGTTGTATTAATTGCACATTCGAACTGTTCCAGAGAATTCCCACATCTTTTCACTGAGGTTTAGCAGAAGGAGTGCAGGCAAGAGAAGCAGCGTTTGCCGCGTGTCTTTACAGACGGCAAAATGTCGTGAGAGACTGGAGCTCCCCATGGCCGGCACCATCTCCCGGGACCCTCTCTTGGGAAAACAGGAAAGTGAGGAGCCAGCAGGAGTTAGAGACCGCGCGGTGGGGAGAGGCAGCCTGTAGCTCTCCGGCTGAGTTAGCAGTTAATCCCAAATTCCTCTGTAATTTTGCCTGCTGACTTGCATGAAGATTACTAATCACCTTGCCTTCAGTAGGATTCGAAATCCCATTTATTACTTTCTAGGCTAATTCTAGGTTAGACTATACTTGCCTTTACTCCAGAGATGATGTGCTCTAAATGCTGAGATGTCTCGGCCGTGATTTTGGAGGGCCCATGGACTCATGCGGCCCTACTGAAGTGAAAAAGTGAAATGTACACTTGAGAGTCTCTTAATATATTAAACCAGTGTTGAAATTACAGTAAATTTTCTGATTGGAAAGATGCCTCTGAAGCCACGCTAGTGCCAAACAAAACAGGAGCAGGCTGCACATGGGGCTGGTGTCCCACCTATTTATTCTTGGAGGTTTTGCACCAGAAGGTGATGTACGAGATGGATATGCACTATTAAAACCCTCCTTCTTATGTTTTCTTAGCACTGTTAAGACTAATCAGTACTTTATCGTGACGTGTCACTTTTTAGTTTTGTGAAATCAGTATCCTTATAAAGACATCGTGTATCTACTTAGTGAGGGGAGAAAGCTTTATTGTTCATGTTAACCATTGCTGTTGAGAAAAACACGAGGTATTTCAGATACATATCCTTTCCCTTCTAATTCATCTTGAGCTCTATGGAAAAAATATATGTGGTGTATTTTTATTCCATTTTGACATTGCACACACACATATACTGCAGACTGCAGTGGTAACTGAGCCTCCAAAATTGCGTACAATATGTGTAACACCTGGTGTTAGCAGAGAAATAATTGTAGTGCTTAAACTCTATGGCAGGTGTCAGGAATAAAAATGTTACTTCTTCTTCATTTAAATATACAGGGGATAGTCTGCACAGAACAGAGTAAGTACCAGCGTGTCAGCCTGAACTCTCTGCTGCCTTTATTTGACAGAAAACAGTCTCAGAACCAGATTTCTGATTGTACGCTGCTGGGGGGTATACCAATAGGCTTTTCATCATTTAATAGAATTATAAAGAAAAGACAGAATAAGTTATCTGTATATAATCTTTATTCGCTTGAGGGCAAGGAAGGTACCTTTGCAGACTTAAGACGTTAAACCTATATCCATTTGGAGCCTCTTTTGCTGGGCTGGTGGGATTTCACTGCTCTTACCTCCACTGCCCTGGCTGGCGTACGCCTGAGGCACTGCTCTTTGGGCATCTCCGCACGGGCAGTGGGGAACGGCCAGTGCCCCGGCACTCTTCTTCCTTTTCCTCTGCAGAAGGGCATTGCTTTTTCAACCACAAGTTTTTCGGAAGGTGTTACGTAGTCTCCTGGAAAGAGCTGCTTAAGTGATACGTCGCATCCCCGCATGGTAGGTGACGAGCGCTCTCCTGGGCTGGTGCCCGGAGGAGCTGGCGTGAGCGAGGCCGGGCGCTGAGGGCAGGACGGCTCAGGAGGATCGTGCAGGCGACAAGGGCTGTGCCCTGCCCGCCCGAGGCTCAGGCGGAGGCAGCACCCGTGCCCTGGCAGGGGTTGCTCCTCTTCCTCGCTGGGAAGCCGATAAACTTGCTTTCCATTTCGTCCGGTGGCTCTTTGTGCACTTGCTCTCTCAGCCGGCGGTAGCTGCTCCGGAGTAAATTACTGCCTTCATCACAGCAGTGAGGGATGGAAAGGGTTAATGTGGCATCTGAAGCGGCATAAGGAAAGGGAAGGGAAAAAATAAATTGGAATCAAGAAAAATGTCTTTAAAACAATGAACACGTGTCGGTACATAGCTCATCAAATGCAGCGCATAGGCAAATCACATCATTTTAAAAAGGTTCGCACCTTGGCAGAGTTAATTGCTGTTCTTCCTCTAAAATTCCAGTGTAATTTCTGATTTCTTATTCTGTTGTTTATCTTTCAGCTAAGTAGATTTTAAATAAAACAAATATTTATGCCAGTAAAGCACTATAGCTTAAATATTTAAGGAAGGCTAAGCAAACAAAACATAATGGCATAAATATTTAAGGAAAGCTAAGCAAACAAAACCAGAAACCCACACAGCTGAAGAAAGCTACCTTAAAAATCTGAGGAAGAAAACATCATAACCAAAAAAATTGTAAGTTAATCATTTAATCACCAAGTTGAGTGATTTTGTGTATTAAACTTTTTTCCTTCAGATGTTGGGGTTCTTTGTCCTCACTTTCTGCTGTCGCCTTGGTCTGTATTTTCCTCCTTTGTGTGTAGAGCAGATTCTGAAACTTGTGATTTTCCCTAGGGAGTGTAACATATTCATACATCTTTGCAAAATATTATGTATCTCTAATATTTATGATATAAGATCCATTTAATAGATGATCTATAAGCAGGTATGTGGTATTTGTTATAATAGTAGTTGTATTGTCCTTGCTCCATCAGGTGCAAAACTGTTTCTACGACTAGATTCTCCAGGTCAGAAGTGTCAGTTTAGATACATGGTGTAACAAAGGCGGAGATTAAACAGGTTGAAGCAGCCCAGATGCTGTGTATTTAGCAGTTGAAGTACAAACCAATTTTAACGTAGTCAGTGCTCCCATGGGACATAGGTAATTCAGAGAGACGTATGGTGATTTACAGATTTCAGTGCTCTTTTCCTCCTGGTTGTGCAGAGGAGGCTGGAAATAGGCAGGGCTCTGTTTCTTGGCCATGAATACACATACCTTCCCGTATCAATTCTTTATTCTTATTCCATTTACATTTTATTTTGCTGGGCAGAATCATGAAGGCAAGCTCAAACACTTTGAAGGAGCATACTTGGGGAAAAATTATCTGCCTTTTCATCTTGCCTCATTTCTCCATGAGCCTTGACAGGCTTTAAAGTCCTGGACTTCAGGCGATTTCCTTGTGGCACATCTTCCTCCTGGCACATTTTCCCTGTGTGAACAAAATCCAAGGTTTTTTGTTGTAAATAAAAACAACCTCTGTAGAATTTGAAGTGCATTGGCTTTGAAGTTATAATTGTGTTAAGCAGGGTAATGTGGTGGAAACACTCTGTCAAATTACCTTCATGGTGGTGAGAACAAATGCCCGAGTATCTATTTCTGCAGTTGGAGCGATTCTTAGAGAAACATAGTGATAATCAGTTTGGGAAATGGAAAGGACACTGTCTTCTTTCTAATGTCACTCTAATCAGAGAAGAAACTACTGGAGAGGATGGGTATCGCCTGAAATCCCACGGCAGCCTTGCCCTCCCAGCAGCAGAGTGCTGTGCCGGGTGACGCTGTGTCCCTGCGGCTTCCCCGGTTGGTACCGCTCGGCTGGGAGGAGCGGGGTTTGCGCCAGGTCCTGGGATGCCCCGGCTGTTCCTGGTGTGCCCCCCCGCCAGCCTGGGCCCAGCTCGGCTGGATGCAGAGCCCCACCTGCCACCGCCCCACGTCTCCGGCCTTGGTGCTCTCCGCAACCTATTTGTCGTCTCGTCCCCCAGTTCAGGGTGATGTGACCGGGACAGACGGCGTTTCGTTTGCTTGCAATGGAAGGAATGCTCTAAGCATGGATATTAACCGGTTTAGATGTTCTGCGTAGTTATGTATGGGTTGTGTATAGCCTTGCACACTTACTACTCAGCATTTTTGTTAACAAAACAAACCCTTGTTTTTTCAAAGTTGGTGGTTTTAATATGTATAATATTTATTTGTAATGCTTGTAAGTGATAATTATAATTAGTCCTTTTCCACACTGGAAGTCTTTTTATTTATTAAACAAAGGTGATACTTACTTGCTCTAAGACTGATGCTGATTTCTGCTATTCAGAAAAGTACACTATATCCTCAGTTAGGATCCTATAACAAACTCAGCAGCATTCACTTTCTTATTACTTTATTGTACTAGAAAATTAAAAGGGAGATTTCTTATTTATTGGATTAATTAACTTTTTTACTCATGATTTGTGTCAGACAGCTTTTGGATGGCAATGAAAATTCATTTAAAAAGCAGATCGGCAGCATCTTAAAACTCCTTTACTACTTAAGCAGAACTACTTCAAATATGTTGAATGCATCAGAAAAGTTCCTGACAAAATATGTTTTTAATTTTAAAATCTTTTCTGTACCAAATAATAGAAATACAAGCTAGAGTTCATGAATAGAATTGCTGGCTATTGAATCATTTTAAGACATTACAGCTAATTGCTGTGAGGCTCTCTTGCATAGTTTTATTCTGTTTGGAAGTGGGAAACCAGTTTTCCTGTTTTTTCAACTCCTGCTTGGTTTCTGCACTTTGAACGAAGGAGCTCTGGAGGAGAAGCCAACTGAACAAATGGAAATTAAGAAAATATTCTCCCTGTACCTGCAGAAGAGACTACAGCTGATTCATAATTTCACAAGCTGCTTGTAGGTGTATAAGTGGAAATTCTCCCAGTTCGGTGGTCTATCTACCTCTGAAACTCCAGGTGCAGTTACTGCTTGGTTATTTATTTGTTTAATTGAAGTCACTTGAGAAAATCTCTGTAAAGTTTGACCTGCTGTGCCCTGTCACATTTACGTTTAGTTTTTTAGAAAGAAGACTTGGTTATAGCTAAATACAAGGTCTTTTATGTTTTTGCTTTCTTAAATCACCTGTTGGACAGACCTATATGTAGATGTGGATGGTAATCTGATGTAAACTAAAGTGTACTCATACAGTTATGAATTGCATTGTAAAACCCACATGCAAGGGGGTAACATTTTTAGCATCCCTAATGCATCATAAAACGAGATATAAAATAAGCATTATGTGGCCACTGTGTTGAATCTTATTTAGGCAAATAGGAATTTAGCCACTTTTCCTCCTGTCTTCCTTTCCACCTACAAACCCAGAACACAACTATACAATGTCAGCAATTTCTTCTATCTGGTGGAGCAAACTTGTATCTTTGACCTTAGATTCTGAGTTTTAGTTCCAAGATGACTTTTTCAGAAATTCTCCTTAGGTTTTATTCCTCATGTATGTAGTATTTATCTTTTTTTCACCAGAGAGAAGCAATTAATCAGTTTCAGTTACTTTATCTTCGTGAGGGGAAGCTTTTTTGGTTTTTTTTAATGGATTTACTTTATAGCTCTCCTCTGGTCATCTTGTGACTACCGAGGCTTCTTTGATGTCTCCCAATTCCTTCTCCTGGGCAAGTATGAAAAGGCACCAGCTGTGAAAATTGTTACCTTCAGATTTCCAGACAACAGATTTCCGTGTGTTGGTGCTGTGTGTCAGGCATACCGATTGCGTGTGGCTGCGTTTCAGACAGGGATTTTCTCGGGGGCAGCGAAGGAGAGGAGGACTCCCCAGCAGCCAGCCCTCATCCACGCCAGCAGCTTGGTTCACATCTCTGAAATTCTTGCCAATCCAATGAGGGCTCCCCAGGAGATGCTAGGAAAAAGAAAAGCACCATTCGTTATCAGGATGCTGTGATACTGTCTGGGAAGATATCAGAAGAGGTGTAAGATAAAGCTGTCGCAGGATCAGCACACATCCCCACCTGCTGCACGGGCTCACTGGGAAGGAGCTCCCGGGAGACTGGAGACGTCTTTCCCTTGGAAGGAGCAATGTGGAGCACAGCACCGCTGTGTTCTCCTCCACCAGCTTGAACACGTCTGCACATAGAAAAAGAGAGTTTTAACTGTCTGCTCCTGTATTACAAGAGGCTTATTTGTCCTGTTGGGGTGATGGGCAGCTTTTTCAAGCCAAAGAAGCTTCCAGTTGCCCTGAGTGGCAACCAGGACCCAGCCCTTGCAAAATAGCCACAGGACAGAAGTGTTCAAATGGATATGGACCTCTCTTCTTCCCTTGTAACCCTCATTTCCAGCTTTGGCTAGCTTCCAGACACTGATCCCTGGGTTTGTAGCTATACATCAGCTTTTAGAAATATGAGCTCTTTATTATTCCTCCTCTGTTCACAGTAATGTGGGTGGAAAGTTGTCCCTCCTGCGAGTGTAGTTGCTGATACCCACCAGAGAAAGTGGAAGCCCCTCCAGGGGTCAGAGACCACCTGGTTGGGCAGGCAGAGCAGTGTGGCTGGGGCCCTTGGATTGAGCTGTAGATGGGCTCTTGCCAAGTACTCCTGAAACTCCTAAAATAAAACGTGTTTGGTAATTTGGTCTTCGAAGAGTGAGCCCTAATGAAAGACAAAGGGCTAGCATGCAAATATGTTTGCTTTGGTCTGCTTTTCCTGAGTATTATGAGGAGCTCAGGGCATTCAGGATACGAAGGGTCAGTAATACCACCTTGCATCAGAGGAAACCTCTGGAGTAAGCCTGTGTGTAAAACACTCAAACTAGAACAAAGAACATTGAAATGCTTGAAGAGGAAGTTAATAATTGTATACAAGTTATTTAGTAGTATTAGGTAGTATATTATATGGATAGCTATATTCAGGGGTTTTGTGTAGGTCACAGCAAATAAGGCCTGGGGCTCATGCTGAATGATGTGACTAAAATGAAATGTGGACAGGTTGCTAATTAAGTAATACTGCCCTGCTAGAGTCTCTTGGGAAAAAAAGAGTATGCTAACATCTAATTGAAATTAAAGGATGTCTAATACTGTATTAAGGGGCCAAATTAAGGTTGCGCAACCCACCTTCGGCCACTTCCAAAGCTCAGGGTGATTTCTCCACAGTATTAGCATCCTTCAGTGCAGCTTTCTGTGTAATACGTACTGTATAGTGAGGTATATACATACAGCACCCTGTGGGCCAGCGATTGTACGCGGTCACAAACACGGATCTGTGCATAGGTTGCAGACTGAAGTTCAGGAAGCTTACCAAGAGAGCAAAATAGCAAACTGCCTTGGCAGTGGTGAAGTGAGATTTCAGTAAGTGACGGGCATCTTTGAGTGTGTGTGTGTGTAACTAACTCACAGGGGCAAGGACTGTGTAAGGGGGTGTGTGTAACTCACAGGGGTAAGGCCTGTGTAAGGTTGGTGTTTCTTCTTATCCCAGGTGCTATGCCCAATGTCTTGTGCCCTCCTCAATAAATTTGTATACATCCTTGCCCTCTAGTGTCTGCATTTTGTACGTCACCCTTGCTTAGCCTAAGTAAACACTCCCATCTTCGTGTGTATGTGTGTGTAAGGAAACAACAGTTCTGGATTATTTCATCACTCGCTGTGCTGCTTCTTTCCAGATAAGAAGATAAGGTCGACACAATGGTACAGTGATGAAAGATAATTGAGAAATTTCTGAAAAATTCTCCTTTCTACATTTATTCCTGAATTATGCTTTATTTTGCTTTCTTAATCTCTCATAGTCTTACCTTTTGGTTTCTGTGTGTCACTACAGGCAGATATTACTGGAGAGGTGACTCCATGCACAGCTTCTCTAAGAAAGTGTGCTTGATCTGGTCCCCTTTAGAGGCAGATGGCACTGGTGGTGACCTCTGAACCCTGAAAAATTTCAAGACTTAAAGCGTAAAGGCTGCAGTCCTTTTCCTTACCAGTTGTGCTGTAAATGTCATTGGTCATACAAGGAAGACCTTGTCATTTGAATGGTGCCTGTAAATTTAACCCCAGATGTGGTATGGATCTCTGTCCTGGGGATGGCTAGCAGCGCTCAGTACTGTCACATTGACACTAGTGCATATTTGAGAAGAAGAAAGATACATTTCAGGTTGTAATTAACCCCTTGAAAAGGCTGCAGAACACTCCTAACATCTGAACTTTGCTTCAGAAAAAAAAAAAGTAGGTCTTTCCAAAACCAGACCTCCATAGAAAAGGAGCTGGACTGCCGTCCCCGTTAGACTGAACACAGGGTGGGCTGCAGTATATCACCGTACTCCAGATTTGTTAAAAAACTTGATGACTCTGAAGTTTTCATTACCAAGGTACTGCTGATTATCATGTTTTCCTCCCTGTTCCTACATATTTCAAAGTTTTTCTGAAGTTCTTTTGCTTGAGTTTCCTACCAGAAGGTCACAAAGCATGAAGCTGAAGGCCCTTTGTACATCCCCCAGTTCTTACTGTACCTGCTGAGAATGATCGCAGCCATGAACGCCATCGCTGAACAGCACGTGGCAGCCAGGGAACTGTAGTACTTCTGTGATTTACTGCTTTGTTTCTGGGTAAACTACAGCTAAACACAGATGCAGATAATACATGCACATGTAAAGTCATCATACACCTACGGCTGCTATATATAGAAAAGACAGAACAGTGTGCCTTATAAAATCCAGTGTCTGAATAAAAGAGGAAAGGGAAACTTAGTGGAGGAAAACAAAATTTAATATGATAAAAATAGTCTTAGAGAGTTGTAATATTGCATTTGGAAGAGTCAAAATTTCCCTCCTTGTTGGCTTGTCAGCTATATCTACTTAATTTCATCTTCTGATCTAGAGAGGTAGATATGTTTGTAAAAGAAGTGTATAAAAAATGACGAGAGAGATGAATCATTCTAGGTGGAGAAACTAAAAAGCTGTATGCATGGAAAGTGGGTTTTGTTCCAACTTAGGTCTGGCTTTCCCTAAACAAGTGCTTTCATCATTAAGAAATCTGTTCATGAATAATAAGAAGGACAAGAGTAAAGGTAAAAAAAAATCCTTGCAGCTGCCCAGTGTGATTTATTCTGTAAACAGATTGATCAGCCTGTATTCCTCCAATGACATAAACCAAGTAAATTTATTTGTCATTATAGGGCTTCCTGTTGGCTTTACTTCCTCATCTAGGAGAGGTCCTCAGAGAAGCAGAAGTGCTTTCCAGTGACTTTTAGCGTGAGAGGGTACCAGCCCAAGCACGCCCTTCCTCGGATGTCTCGCCCTTGTCCATTTGCTGAGCTGTACGCCACTGATGTCTGCGGCATGCCAGACCGTGCTCAACCGAGGGGTGAAGGTAGGGAGTCACTGGAAGGTGCATGTGGGTTCTCAGCATTTGCATCCTCCCTCTGTGAGTTTAAGAGCCCACAGGTGCTGACTGGTGCATGTCATATGGCTTTTGGATTCCCTCTGTAAAACCCTCCAGGCTTTGCAAATGTAGTGGACATCATTCACCCCCTGACCAAAGTACACCTGGTGTATTAAATTGGGGGGTGTAGATCTGTGTGAGCTTTACACCCCATACACACCCATTTCCCTGTCAGTCAGTTTTTCCTCTTTTGCTATGTGAATATTGTAGATCTTTTAATTTTTTTTGCTGCAGTTTTGAATCATATTTGCTTGACGGCACATCATCATTTGCTTACTTAATCAGCAGGCACCGTCTTCCAGCCTTCACACAAGAGATGAAACTGAGAAGTATTTTTAGGACAAGGAATGCTTCTGAAGTAGCAATTAGAGTGTTGGGATCAACTTCACAAAATAAACGGGTAAGCATATGTATAGGAAGGCAAATATACTTGTGAGGAAATGTATTTTGTGCTTTACATGCTTCTGTATCTCAGAGTTATTCATTGTCTACAGTGAGCCTGAACACTCAAGACAAATCTCCATCATAAAAAGCGATACATGAAAAGGACGTATCAGGAATACCAATGGCTCAGGTAGTCCTCTTGTACCAAGCTGCAGCTTTGGCCTCTATGAAATCCAAGTAATTCACTGTATTGTTTAATACCGTTTCAGTTGTCTTTTTCTTGTATGTATATCATTCGGTTTTCCCAGGTAAATGATGTCTTAAGCTTATGCATGGCTAAGAAGAATTAGCCTGGCTCTGGGTAGTTCTGGCCAGTCATCCTTGTAGTGATGGGAACCCAAAAAAGAGTGTGGAAGCACCAACCAGAAGACATGAAGAGGCCAGAAATACTCCCCTTGTTCCTTTGCAATGCTCTGCTGCCTGGCTTTTAATGTGCAATAATCTCTACCGATTCACTAACCCTCTTTTCCAGCCACTGGGAAAGGCACATGCAGTATAATTTATCTGTTCCAAAGCCACATGTGAAAGAGCAGATACTGGATTATACCAACTGAAAAGTTAGAGCAAGCCTCTCTTCTCTTATGATTTAATATAGTAGGAGACAGTCATTTTTATAAGTTAAAAAGCAATAGATTGAGATACATTCATCACAGATTAACTGAATTTCTTCCTTGAAGGGGCTCATTGAAATGTATGTGATGTTCATTGTTGTGTGAGATGCTGTTTAAAACTTTTAACAACAAGATAAAAGCTTGTGACTAGGAGAAAGAACTGCTGTCATTGCTGGATTTAATAAATCTTTGGCTGGGACAATAAGCCTGCGATAAAACCAGACAAAGCCTATTGCTTAAAAGTTATTTTGGCAGGTGGAAAGGCATTCTTTCATTGTGGTTTGGGGCAATGCATATCACTGAGCATGCTAAAACCTTCCTGGGATCCACAGGGAGGAGGTACAAGCATTGTCTTTCCCTGACAATAATCATGGACTCACAGAACGTCTGGGGCTGGAAAGGATGGCTGGAGTCTGCCTAGTCCCACACTCAAAGCAGGGTTGGCTAGAGCCGGATGCCCAGGACCATGTCCAGTTGGGTTTTGAGTATCTCCAAGGATGGAGACTCCAGTCAGCACAGCCAGCTGACCTCCATCCTCCCGGAGCTCCCTTGTGGGTTGGCACAGGTCCCCAATGAGCGCGCATGTCTGGCGCTCATGGAGCCCATCAGAAAGCCAAAAACATGGACCAAAAAAGGCTTGGAGCTGTGAACAATGAAGTAGTCACCTGTTTTTTTATTCTGCCCCTGCCCAGCAAAATTGGGCACTCTTTGAAAGAGAAATTGTATTTTTTTGGTATATTTCTTGTAGTTTATCCTCTAATGCTGGCACCCTAGCCACATACACCAACAAGTTGTAACAATATTTATCCACTTAATAAACTAAAAGCTCAGAGATGATGTAATTTAAAGGTGAAAGAGCCTACAGTTTTTTGAATCTAAGCATTTAGGTAGAGCATTTCATGATTAGGTAAAATTCTTAAAAAAACTTTAAGTTCCATCAAAGATCTCTAGTTTGCATTGAGACTATTAGATACAAAGAATTAAGAGTTAAGAGCTGATATTAAATTGAGATAATGAATTCTTCAAGGACATTTCATATTTGTTTTCAGTCCCAATGCAGCTCTGAGATAGACCTGTGCAAGAAGATGGCTCAACTGGTATCAGTTACGTTGCTGGTTGTATCACATCCACCAGAAATGAATTAGCCAGTGCTTAAAAGAGATACCTGCAGTAGTCAAAATACAAAAATTATATATATATACTGTGCGTATCTATATATAAAATGTATATATATGTTTATGATCATGTTCATATCTGTATGTTAAGACTGAGAGTAAAATCAGGCAGGATAAAATAGCTCTGTGGCTTTGGGACACTGGAAAGCCGTTTCCTTTGGCTACATGGCTTGATCCCCTGGTGCCTAAGGAGGAATTTGGAAGCTTTTCCTGTAGTTGAGACATCTTTAGAGCAGCATCTCTCCTCACTCACCTGCTACCCTCACATCCTTTCCTCTGCAGAGGTGGTTACAGCCTCTCTATCAGCCACCTATATTCATGGACCCCATACCTGGGTTAAAACCTTTGTAGATGTGGCTTCAATATTGTTTTAAGCTTGCAGACTCCATTAGTCCGAGAGAAGCTGCAGGTCAGTGTGAAGGCACTGTTGCAGGGGCAGTGTCTCCTGCTGTGGAAACATCTGGCCCGGCACTGCACACTGAGGAGCCGTTACCTGCAGTGCTGCATCCCGTTGGCAATGACTGAAATTACACAGGAAACTATCCCCAGTCAATCACATGGCAGAAAACACAATTATTGCTTAACAAACCTTAAACAAAAGGCTGATTCACACTCCATAGCCTCATTATCATGCTTTAGCACTAATTGTGAGTTGCAGCTAACCAGCCACGGGTATCAAGCTATCCTTATTGTACCACTTTGAGTATTGGGAGCTGTGCTAGGAGTTTGGGACACATTGTTGGGGCCTGATCTTAAGACCTTTCCCATGCTGATTAATACTTCACAAATCATCTGTTATCAATTTTATACGACATATTGGTCAGATAAGATGTCAACATTTACCCCTTCCAATAGTTAAGAATTAGGGAAGAAAACTGCTGTTTGGCAGAACATATGTACCTGCATGTGAATTGTAAAGAGGCCAGCGAGGGACAGCCTTAGTTGTCCATGCATCAAGTGCAAAGGGAAGAAAAAATGGTGTAAACTTTTCTCTGGGTGAAGGTTGGAAGTAAGAACTAGGAGCTGCTGAAGTTCACGGGACAGAGTAGATGACACTTCATGACAGATGGAGTCATAAGATTAGGTTAATTAAAGATTTTCATAGCAGCTAATGGGTTCAGAAAAATATCTAAAGCTACTCAAATACATTTTGCACAGACCATTAGGCTGCCAAGAAAACGCATTTGCTCTTTGAATAGCATCAACAGTCCATGTGTTATTCACATTGTATAAGTACTATGAGATGAATTACATATAAAATTAATTTCACTGCTGAAGAAGGAATTGGGACAAGAAGTCACATTTTGGTGAGCTATTTCAATAAGCTCTTTCTTTTTTGTGTATTTGTAAATGAAAGACAACAGACAAATACATTTTCTACTGTAAATTAAATAGTCCTTAAAAGAAGCTCACCTCTAATAAAAGCACCTTGGCTAGATGAGAAGCTCTAGCTTGACTGGAAAGCAATTAGAGAAGACACCAATAAAGTGCTGTTTTGGAGGAGTTTTATATTTTGCATCTAAGTGTTAGAGTGGCAAGTTCCTGCTAAAGCTTAGGCGTGATGAACCGGGAAGATTATTTCATTTGCCTTCTGTACTTCCTACTGTTCTATTTTATTCTATTAATAGGAATTAGTTGGTAAGCTTCCTCAAGATCCTCCCATCTTAAAATTTCATAAACAGAATAAAAGTTAACACTGAGTCACTTATCTATGAGCAAAACGAATGTTTATGCTTTTCCATATGCTATTGCAGTGCATAAATTCGTACTTCACTAAGCACTACCCACATGTACCCCAAAGGGTTCGGTTTTTATCTCTTTCACTAACACATGTTCAACAGCTTGAGTCAACATGGAAAAAAATCTATAAAAGAAGCTGTGGTCTAAAAAACCCCAGTTTTTAATGACAGACCTGTAATTTATTGTTGATTAATTTGGGGAGAAGGTAACGTTTTCTCTCCGCCTCCCAGAGGAGGTGTGCCCGTCTCTCTGGGGGGGATCGCAGCTGGGGCTGCTCCCCTGCACGCTCCCTGTGCTCGGGCGGCAGCGAGGCCCTGGCTGCATCTAACATTCCATGAGGGGTTTGCATTCAATAAGTAGTTCATGGTTTTGATCTTGATTCTTACACAATTGAGAGTCTTAAGCAAAACAGCCACAATCCCATTGTTTTAATGGCAGAAAAACCATACAAATATACCCTTCTTTCTTCTGTTTTGTCCCTGAGATTAAGGAAGATTTTTACCAACTTTGGAGGCCAGCAACAGCATCAGGAAAGATGAAAGTAAAGCAAACTCTTTGCTTAACAACACCCTGGATGCATCTTTGTCAGCAGGGACTGAACCTGGCACTTTGGAGCTGAAACTGTCAACACCCACCCAAGTTAAAAAATAAAACCTGGCAGGACGGTCACAGCAATGTGATCCGTCTCTGAAGCCCACGGTGGAGGGGCCAACGTCACCTGGCAGGAGCAGGAGGTGCGTGTGTCCTTGCAGACGCTGGCCCGATGGTAGAAGTGCTGCCAAGCTCAGCTTTCCAAACAGAGAGCCGGTGGTCTCTCTTCCAGTTTTCTCCAAATTAGTTTAGCGTGGTGAAACTGGGACCTGGTGTAAACGCTTAGCTTGACGTTGCTGTGGCATCACTGGGTCAGTGCACAGTGGAGCAGCGTCGTTTGTCTCGCCATCGTCACGTCAGAGAGAAGCAATGCTGTGGTGTGCAGGGAGTTGGCATGCACCGCCTCGCTCGTCTCATTCCCTGACCCCAAATTCATACGTGATGGAGTCCCACAGTGGCCTGAAATAAATGATCCGTACTTAGAAGAATTCCTGCTGGCTGTAAGTAAACATTTACCATTTTAGCTTTAAATAATTCCAGAGTAAAATCACAATCATTAATATTCACTATATGATTTTGCTGTCTACAAAATGAATAAAATGAGTACAATAATCCAGGCAAAAAAGGGGTATGGATCATTTTTATGAATTATTTTCAAAAGGCAGGCTTTTATATCAGCATCCCGTTAAAACAAAGAGGGGGTTGTGAATGGAAGCGTATCATCCTTTATGTATACACTTAATGGTGAAGGTATAGGAAAGAGGTTGGCAGAATTTAAAACACATCCTGGCATACAGAGAAGAATAGACAAAGCTGTTTAAGTCTTCAGCCTGAAGACCATGGCTCCCACAATAGGGAAATTACTCTCAGACAGGAGTTGCACCCTTTTATAGGCCAAGTCTTCCATGCTGCCCCACCTATGCCATGAAGAAGCCCGTTGAGGCCAGAGGAGTCCTCTGCCGCACCGTCTGACATGGATTGGCTGCACTGACTTCACGTGCCCTTTTTACCTGTGGTTCCTACTATGGAGACCCTGAGAAAGGATGGTGTCAAAGACAGGAATTTATCAGGTTTGCAGGCCAGGTTTTTGTCTCCATGGGTGGAAGGGAGCAGAACCTGCTGTCTTCCTTGGCCACAGGGTTTTGATGTTCTCCTGCAACTACCACTAGGATTTTGGAACCCCCTGTGAACTCCTTCCAGAAGGGTATCATCTGACCTGCAGTTGCCAAAGGGGACGAGATACTTTCCTTTCTCTTCTTTCTTTTGCAGTTCTAACAATTCTTAACAACATAACCAGGGCTCAGATGCACCTTGTAATGCATGCACTTTTTTTTTCACCTATTTTTATGGAGCGTGCCTGGGGCAGTGCCCTCAGCTACTGCACTAGGGAGCCCCAGGGTCAAAACCAGCTTTGTAAAGCTGCTGTTTGATGATGTAGCAGCAGCGGAGCAGCAGTAAGACCCATGCCAAGCAAGGCACTTGGGACTCTGGAAGAGCTGATACTACTGTGATTTCACACGACGTGAGCAGAACAGCCCCACCGTGCTCCACCTGCATGCTGTTGGCAGGTTTCTGGAATCCAGCAAGATTTTACAGGGAACAGTTGCTTCATCTCAAGAAGACTTTGGCTTAAAATGATTCCCCTGTACCCATGGAATAAAGCTAAGATCTATTCAAGATTCAGTCAAAACCAAAAGATATAAAATAAAGGAATAAACAGAAACAGACAGGAGACCACAGAAAACCCTGGGGTTTATGCCACAGTGTTTTAACAGTTTTTATGCCACCGTATTGCAGAGCCTGAATTGACTTGGCACTGATAGATCTGGGGGCTGGAAAGTTGCTGGGGAGGGAGGGTGGAAGCTGGTTTTCCTGATGTGCAACTCACGTAGCCGATTTATCCACCGAAGCTGCCCAATGCCCACGTAAAAGCTATTCTTCATCAGCGCTGTTGGTACAAGCGCCTTTTCTCTGTGTATGGGAGGGAACTGTTGGCGTTTCAGTCAGAAAAAACAAACCCTTTGACCACCACCTCTCTGTGCCTGTATCTTGCTGTTTTGCACCCTGAGCCAGCCCTGGTGCAGCATCCCCTTGCCAGGCAGGGAGCGTGCCTTGGTGAGCTCAGCCTCCTGCCACGAAGACGCGTGTTTCTGAATGAGCGTACCTCTGAACGGTTCCTTCCTGAGGTACTTTTTTTGAGTCCTTGCTGAAAATGACTCATTTTTTATTTCATTATATTGCTTCATAATACTTAAGGTCTACCAAATTTGGTATCTGCAAGCAGTATCGTATGGAGATTATTATCCTTTTCAGCCATCTGTCCACGGACATCCAAACCTCTAGTCTTTTCTACCACACACCTCACTACATCACTTGCGTATGTCCAGACTGAAAAGCAATGTCTTTTTTCTTACCTGCTGCCATTGGTCAAGTTCTTTTACACCCATATTGCATGGTGTGAAAATGATTGTGGGAACATGTACTCATTCTCTCTCCTGATCCCAAGAAGCAGAATTGGGCCTTTTGTTTTGTGGATTTCAGGGACTGTGTGAGTGTGGGGCTAATAAAATGACGGGGAGGGAGGCAGAGGAGGCAGAGAGATGTTATAGACTGGCATTCATCAATAACAAAGTATTAATAAACTACCACACGTTCCTCTGCTTTCCAGGGAGAGGAATAATGCCAGCTGTGTGTCCCCTCTCCGCCGCTGCTTGGCAGCCCCACCGCTGCCTCCCCGCAGTCGCACCGCGTGGTCTGGCAGCCATCGGGACGGCTGCTGCCGCGCTCTCACCATGCCTGCGGCTGCAGCGCTTGAGAGGCATTTGCAGCCTGTTTCCTTAGATCGCCTAACATCTTAAATTGGGACTTTTTTCTTGGTCCTGATGACCAAGAGAGGATTAAAGGCATTGGCGTGTGCTGCTCGTGGGCTCTTCTGCTAAGCAGTGCAAAATGCAGCCTAGCTCTTCTAAGTGAGTTCCAGCAGGAGCTGGAAGGGAAAGCTGATACCGTTCCCTTCCATTTTCTGTACAGGGACTATTTTTGGTTTTGTGCATTACATGCAGCCAAATATACTACAGGCATCAGAAAAACTGGAGAAAAAAAAATGAAGTTGAGATCATTCTTATGGGAAAAATAGAAGGAGTACTCTTCTTGGGCAGTAAAAAATAAAAGCAGTTACTGAAAATAAAACAGTTACTGAAAATAAATGCGTGATACAAATACAAAGCTTGGTGGCTATATCAAGACAACGAACAGCAAATAGACATCCTGGAAAATAAATGCACTCCTATGCACAAGTCGTTAACAACAGTAGTTAAGGCAGTACGACCCCTGCCCTCTCTGGAGCTCTTGGATTTACTGACCGTGATATAGGGTAAAATAACTCATATAAGCGTTATGACGTATTGCCACAGCAGACACCCTTATGAAGGCTAGATTGTAAATACTCGCCAGGCACACAGCAAAAGGGGGCCTTTCAGAACATTACTGACCTGGGCTTAAAGCAAACAAACCCAACGCAGCATGTGGCTGAACGAGACCTTGCCAGTGCAGGTGGGGAGGAGAAGAGAGGGAGCAACGTTAACACGCACCAAAGCCAGCTCTCTGCACACTCCAGCAAGGAGAGCTGCAGTCTGCAAGGCGAAGGGTTCACGGCACCGAAGGCTACGCAGAGCAGTAAGCGCAATGCCTTGGATCCCACCATTTCCTATGTAATTCCTACCAATTTGATGACTTGCTCAGTGACTAGGAAGCATTTACACGGATGGGCTTTCCCAAACTGCTGGCAGGACCAAACACGCTCCTCTTAGCAGGCGTTGCTACTGAGATGTGGGAGAACCAACACGTGTCCCTCCTAGGAAGCTGACTGCACCAGCGGGCTCCCACGATGTGCTCTCAAAAGACTAAAATAATGCAGCTACTCTCTCGGTTGCCCCCCATAACCCTTCTTTCTTCATTCTCTCAGTAAATATTAAATAAAGCTCTGGTGATTGGCAAGCTTACAATAAAATAGGGAATTGAAGTTGGCAGCTCCAGATGTGGGAGGTGTAAGTTCAAATATATTTCCTCCAAAGTGTGGGCTGAAGGTGAATAACTGATAGAAACAAGCCCATAGGGCACAGCCCAAATCTTATGGGACTCCAGCTTTTGTAACCTCATGCATACAGCCACCCTCAACATATTCAAAATTTGTCTTTTTTGAAGTAGTTTTGGGAAAGGCCAGGGATGCTGGCAGCTGGTGGTGTAATTCTGACTCCACGGGATTCAAAGGCAAAGCATCCGCCGAGCTGGATGGAAGCAGCGTCTCACCCTTCAGCTTTTATTAATTTGTTATAAAGAATATTAATTATGCCCGTAGCACAAAAAGCAATTATCAAAATATTTTGCTAAACATGTTACGAAAAAAAAAACTGTTTACCAAAAAACACTCAACTATATCAAAGCCTTTACAAAAAGCTCTCTTAGAAATTAATAAATATGTTTGATTAGCACTTTCATGGATGCACAGATTCTGTATATGGAAGTATTATAGTGCATTTAATTATATATAAAGGCAATTAATGTCACAAATGAAGACTAAGCACTGACTCACCCTAAATAATTGTCATTATCTATCATATAGCATGCCCAGAAAGCTTAACTCTGCAATGATATTTATGAACAATAAACTTGGCATTAACATACCAAAACAATTTGGGTATAATTCAGGCTAAATAATAAATGGCAACAAAAAAAATCACTCCCATTCTTCATGATTTTTTCCTAGCGTAATCACATAGGCATTTTTCACAGTATGTTCATCATGATGAGAAGTGAAAAAATTTATTCTCTTGAGCGTGTGTGATAGATTGCACGCCAGAGATGGAGTGTGAGTACGTGCGCGAGTAGCTGCTCTGCCTCTCCGTGTGGGCAGCACCTCGGGGAGGTTGGGAGGTTAGTCCCGTGACTTGGGTGGCTGCATCTCTTCCAGCTGAAGGACAGCTTTCCATGGAGGTGCAGAGCCCGTGGTCACCTCTTACTCTACATACACTTACCGCAAGTAATCATCTCTCTGCTCTATACAGCCTGAGGTCTCCGTGCTAGAGCCAGCGTTAGTTTTACATGTTTTTTGCAGCACCTACTAGCACAAGTTCATGGGTTTTTTTGGTGGGGAAAATCTCACCAGCTGTCCTTGTCCAAGCTAAGTCCTTCTTACTCATGAAACGCCCCATCATTGACAGCTACCATTTACATGACATAAAACTTGTAGTCTTTAATGCAAAGGGCCAGCTACATTTGCATCTGTTCAGTTCACAGGTATAATAACACACTGACAGGGACCAAAGCCAGTGTCGTAATACCAACGTGTAGTCAATGGGTAATAAGATGAAGATGTTATGAAAACAATGGTAATGCTGTACTGATGCTAAGTACATCCAGTTGTATAATAAAGGACCCTAAATGGAGCTAAGGGCTCATTTTTTTGTTGTTTGAAAATGTGCTGTGTGGGTGTAATAGCATGGTGTAGCTTCTGGAATAAAAAAAATTATCAACAGTCTACAATGCAACATCTTCACCTTGTATAAGCTGTTAAAACAGTGCCTTGCTCAGTGACTCACTTCAGAGTTTTAATACATAGATATAGAGAGGTAGAGGTGATTAAAAAATTTACTATTGCATTTATATTATTAAATGCAAAATTAATCCATAAATATTTTACTACAACAAGCATGATTGTATATTGATTATAAATTATGTTTATATATGTATGTAACATAAAGTAGTTATCTATATATGGAAATACATACATCTATAGAGAGAGCTATTAACGTACTTTATCATATAGTTAGGTATAATACAGATGTATGAGTAGAGGTCTGACTTCTTTAATTAATTCTACACCGTGTGCATGGAGAAGCCGGTTAAAGGCTGGTTGAACTTTCAGTCGTCCCAGTAGGGGAACTGTAACCATATGATCTTGCCTGCACCGGCTTCACCAGTGATCTGGCTTTAGAAGATACCAGTGAATGACACAAATCAAAGTGAGCGTATTCCATGTAGTACTTTGATACATGAAAATATTTTCAGGGTTTTCATGCCTCCTCCATTTACTTACTTTTTCAAGCAATGATCAAGCTAGAAAGCCATTCAGGATGGATACATAATTTAAGACTGACTCTGTGTTAACCTGAAGTAAACTAGCAGAGAACTTTGACGTTGAGTCTGTGCACATTCAGAGGAAATTTGGCCCTGACTGCAGTCAGGTGTATAAAACATCAGCCAGCTAACCTGTAATGAAAAATACACATCATGAACCAGAGGCTTGTGGTTGCTATACATGCTTTGTGTGCATGTGTGTGAGAGTGCGTGTGTGCCCACACACACCTATAAAAATGATAAGCAGGAAAATGAAAGGCTCAGGTTTTATTCTCTGTTGGATCTAATGCAACATGAGCTGGGAGAAGAAATAAAAAAAAAACAACCAAACCCCACATCACTCCCTCCCAGCAGCACTCTTTCCTCCTTCCACCTCATTCCCTCCTCTTCCAAAAAAAGTGAAAAACAAACAAACCAACAAACCATTTTTTTTGCCCATTCAGAAAATAAATGAGGGTCTTTGAGCAAGAATCACTGTTTGATGGTAACATACTTATTTAGGCCAATGCTGGCTCTGTTGTGTTTATGGACAGTGTAGAGAAAAAGGATAATGTTGCAGAGCCTCTGCCTTCATTATTTGTTGGGCTGATAATTCATTTCTTGCTAACAAAGCCTTTACTTAGTTGGAATTTTATCTTTTGGCTGCTGTAATTCATTATTATATCTATGAATATTAAAACAACAACGAGAAGGCCTTGCAAACATCTATCCAGCTCCCATGCTTGCAGGCATAAAGAGTCAATCAAGGTCTGACATGGAGGTCTTCATCACTATGCACTGTGGCCCATGTTGCAGCTGTCAAATTTTCTTTTGATGCTGATTAACTTCATCAGTATAATTGATCAAGTTGTCTAGAGAAAATGGGAGGCTAAATACTTTCCAAAGTAATCGTCACATTGCACCCAAAATGCTGTTACTATGCTGAAGGCAGCACGCAGGTGCTGTGCTGCAACTGGAGTAAGTTTCCTCTCACCTCTTGCCTAAACTTTTCCCTTTTTTCCCCCCAGCTCACTCAACAGTTGCCTGGCAGATTGACTTTGATTAGTTGTTCATTTAATTGCGTTCTGGTGTGCTGTTGAACACGATATCCTTCAAAGTCATAAAGAAGACTCAACAGTTGAAGACAGCTTTGGAGACCATCGAACACAGTTACAGTTAGGGACTGTAACTTGGCTTTTGGGGGTTGTTACAGATCCCAGTGCTTAAAAAGGCACTTTTTTTTTTTTTTTTGTGATTAGCTTCCAGCTCCCCCAAGACCTTTTCCATACCCGCTCTTTGTGCACAGAGCCTGCAGTACCTCTGCGTCGGGTTTTTGGATGTCCACGTCTGACAACATCATGAAATAAACTTTAGTCACAAGGGGGGAGGGGGAGGGAACAACTGAAAAAATATATTTATTGGAGTAAATAAAAAAAAGTTAACCAAAATCCTTTATTGATACATTCTTGGATAATATCACAGGATCGAGAGAATGGAAAGGAAGGGAGGAGTTTGCAGCAAAGATTGGTTTCACTAAATTGGCACATAAGCAGCAAGATTAACGAAATTACTTATTACAAACAGTATAAAACATACATGCTTTTTTAAGTCCTTATCACACTGGTCAATCATGGTGGGGCATCAACAAAGAAAAAAACCTCAAGACATGTAAAAGCCATATTCTTTCCTCCAAATATCATAAGAATTATTGAAATTATTGCAAAATAGTCATATACCTTAAATAAAATAACAAAATAGAACACAAATACAAATATCAAACATAAATTATTAACATGTACCATAAAATACATTACTGGCATGCATTCCAAATATCAAGACCTCTACTAAAACTCAGCAAAAATCCTTTCTGCTTCCTCTGCAGCCCATCAGAGTTGTGAAGGGGTGGGGGACTAACTTCGCCAGCACAGTTTTTGGTCTTTAAATTCTGTTTTTGTTTGTTTAGTTAAAAAAAATAACGTATATGGATTGCAGTGATACAATAGTAATCATACAAGTCATGTACATAGGTCTTTTAAATTCTTAGTTGTTGTTTTTCTTTTAATGTGCTAAGTCTGAGAGAACAGGGCCTCAATGAAACTGCATTCAAAAAACAAACAGTGAACGCGAAACAACATGGATGGCAATATGCAAAAATCCTCACAAACTGTACAGAAAGTTCAAAAACTTGCAGTCTGGAAGTACATAGAAAGACAGAATTAGCCCCTTAAAGTCCTTGTAGCTGAACGCAGCCCACCCCGGGGAGCCCGTCCTCCCGTGCCGCAGCCGGGTGCGCGGGCACGGCGGTTCCTGTGGCCAGAGCAGGTCCGAGGCCACAGCCGACGGCAGCGCCAGCGACGTACTAAGCCGAGAGCGATGAAGGATATTTCAGGGAGCAGCCGTTGGGAGCGCGGGGCTCCTCCCGCGCTTTCCCGCAGCATCGCCGTGCCCTCGCCCCCCCGAGGCAGACACCCCGCGACTCGGGAGGAGGTCTGCGCCAGCAGTGGATGGAAATCCTCACCTGTCCTCTGCCCCACGTGGCAAAACGGACTAGATAACCAGGTTGTTATAACTGACGTACTTCTTTTTTGCAGCAGGGCCTGGAAGAAAACCAGAGAATGGTCAGAAACCCCACCAGCCGAGACCCCCTCGGAAAGGGCTGGCTGCTGGTCCGAGGGCTGCGGGCACGGGCAGGGATGCGCCGGCGGCTCCCGCATCCCCGTGAGCACCTTCCCTCTGGGCAGCACGTGGTTACAGACACGACTCCAGGCAGCCGGCTATTAGATCAGCCAAAGCAGCGTCTCCAGCTCTAGCTATTACTATAAACAAAATTACTGCTGATTGATTTTGTTATACTTTTGCAGTCTGTATGACTTCACTGCTGAGGCACCGTAACTAGATCCCACTAAGATTTCTTTTTTTTAAAAAAAACAGTGACATCCTCTCCAACTTCTTAAATCTCCTGGGCTAAACTTGTTTTTCTCATACATAGTGATTCTTATTCAAGTTCTATGACTTCTGAGAATTTTTCAATGTGGGGATCAAGGTACCAGCTTTCCTAATTACAACCTTCAAACCAAATCTGTTTGCAAGCAGAAATAGATAAAACCAGTCCGTAACTACTTTGTGAGCAATGCTACACAATTCCGTCAGTCAAAATTTCAAATATTTGCAGCTGAATACAAAGCAAAATATTCTGTGGTACTTTGGCAACGCTGGCATATTAGGGACATATCAACTGATAACATGTTCTCCATCAGGCATGTTAACAAAAACATCACTATTTATATGCAAATTCTGTAACTAGGATGTAACTACTTGTACTGGGCTTATGAGATTTTATATTGAACTGTGTTCCAATGAATATAGAAAAGGCCTTTCCCCCTTATTCATTGAAAAAAAAAAAAAGAAAAAAGAAAAAGCGAGCGTATGAAGTATGTATGCTCTTGCAGTAAAGATTAAAATCCAGTATTCTAACTGAGTTATCATGAGACCAGTTTAAGCTAATGGATATCCTCAAAAGGTTAAAATTACCAGGCATTGCTGTTATTATCGACTATTCTTATTCAGCATTTGTGGTTTTTTGAGCAACCTGGATTCAACAAAATACATTAACATGAATCATAATCAACCATGCACAGAAAACTGGATATATAAACAAACCTGAGCCTCAATGCATCCCCCAATAAAATATACATTTGGAAGATAAGTAAGAGAATGGGATAAGGCTGATTTTCTGGGATTGCTGAAAACCCTCTGCTCTTTTGCCTCCGCCACTGCCCTGCCCGGGGCAGGAGGGGTCTGCCAGCCCCCCGGAGCGTCCCCCCGGCTCGGAGACCTAACGCACCTCCCTCTGCTACCCACAGTCAGTGCATATTTTCCCTTGGCGTGTCCAACAGCCAGAAAGCATTATTAATCAGAGACCACTATTAATTTTTCAGGTGGCCTGCTTTTCAGAAATACTTGCTTAAATAAGGACAGGCTCTCCACCAACAATTCAGAATATTTTGAGAGTATAATGCATGAGGGTGCAGTCGAATGTAAATATTTTTCATGGTGTTCACTATCTTTTTTACTAACAAAGACGAAGAAACAATTTTACTCCTAGGTATTTTCAAGACTGCCATTTAAGAACCTCCTGTGTAACTCCAGTGCTGTGCACTATTATTCTGAAACCATAATTCAGCTGTTTCACCATGTTCCATACAAGAGTCAGAGCTGTCTGTTCAATCAAGCACTGATCCTACAAAATACTGATCATCTTCAGTTCCCATTAACTTCTCTTGGACACGAAGGTGTTCAACACATGGCAGGATAAAACTCGTTATCCTTCAAGGCTAGACTGCAAATATTCAGTAAACTGTGATATGCTATTAAATGCTGAAGAGAGGTAAAATGCAGCTGGAAAAAAATATCATCATGAAACAGGTTGCAAAGTAATTACATGTATTATTTTCTGATATACTTCAGCTTTATCCATTACATGCTCCAATTTCAAATACCAGCAGAGCTCCTATGACATGGAAGATTTTTGATACTCTCCAGTGCTGGTTCATATCATGTCCACCCCTCTAATGCTTACAGGGGTTTTACTCTAGCTTTCACAGCAAACCTGATACTTTGCTTGATGAGTTTTCTCACAAATTCAACCACAGTAGCTCATTTCTCATTTTCAATATGACAATGAACCACCAGTGCCAAATGAATTCAGCCAAGAAATATAGTTGATAGTGTGTACTTCCGTAACCTCTCTGTGCAAAGATGGGCTCCACGCATCTGAGCTGAGACAGTAAAGTTATCTTTGGCAGTGCTCTGCTTCACAAGAATAACGTAGTTGACAAAAGCATCATCCATAATTTAGGTAAAATGATCAATAAAAGCTTCATGGTTATTTTAGGAGAGGAAAGACAATATTCCCTGGTTCTAAAGGCTGTTAGGCCAGAGAAGATCATGTCTCTTGTTATGTAGCTGGTGCATTTCATAGCTCTGTTCCTGTACTAACTCCAGGAACCTGGAGCTCAACTGATGTATAATCCCCAGAAGCACTCCAGTCTTCATCTGAAGACTTCAGGAGAGAGACAGTCTACCTTGATAATGAATCTCTGCTGAGTCTCAGCTCATCATTATCACTGGCAATTAGCACCAGGTATGGATTTGTTTTTCCTCAAATAAATTAATTTACATGAAAGTGGGGAATGCTAATGAAACATCAGCATTACCAGAATTCACCATGCTTTAATCCAGGATACATGAGCATTCCCTGTTCTTTAAACGGAAAACAGATACAGATCTCATACGCTCTGTTGCTGTTAGTGTTAATGGATGATGGCTTTCCAACAGTGAAAACAGATTGTCCTCTTGCACATAACATGTACATGTTAGTTAACATACATATAATTATGTCAGCCTCAGCTGGCCATTGACTTAGACGTACTGGAGGCGAGCCAATGGCTATGATATGCAGAATCTGAAACTGGACTGTACCTTCTGTACAGAGATACACAGACCAACTGCGTCCCCCCTTCCTGAGGTCAGCGCAAAGGAACAAGCAAACAAACCGTGGGGTAAATGTGGGCTGCTAGCTATTTTTAAATACAGAGTAGCATGTAGAAAGGAAACACCCTGGATATTGACTGCCTGCATGCTGGCAAATAAATGTGCTCTTGAAACATTTGCATTGTATAACTTGTTTGAAAAAAAAGGGGATCTTTCTATTTAAAAAGAGGCTACATATTGCTATTAGTGACAAACGCCCTTTTCTGTTAATTAGTGGTGAATAGCAACAATGTTACTAGGAGAAGAAATCAGTATGAGGAATAACTGAAGAATACAATTTCATATATACAGACAGGACCACTGTACTGGAAACAATCTCCAGGCTCAAGTCCAGTCACAGGTAACCACATCCCATGCACTTGTCAAGCAGAGCACAGCACAAGATTCTTCAGCTCCCATTTTTGCCTTAACTTTGCTTGAAATTAAAATTGTTTTGTCCACCTTGTGGTGGAACCCAGCCTAGGCTGTCACACTTCAAAAAGTTTAGGTAGATCTGCTGCAGGGATGCAGAGAGTGATGGAAGTGTCATATCCCATTACTGCTAACACATGGTACTGGATAGAAGGAGGGTACAACTATCACATCTCCGTTGTGCTGCTGCTGACGTTGCTGTTAGTCTTCTGGTTTTATGAGCATTGCACTTACTCTCAATTTGAAAGTAATGAGGAACTTTGAAAAACCACGAAGGCAAGAGCAATACCTTCCAAGACGAGCTGAGACAGGATGGGTGTTCGATTTCCTGGCAGCTGGACGGGCAGAAGCATAAAGAAGGCACCTTGATCATCACAAAAGAAGGCACCTTGGTCATCACAAACCCCCGACACGTCATAGCATGGCGTTAATTTTAAGGATGTAGCTGTGTACAAGATACTGACAATCAACAGTTCTACATGAGCTATGAGTTGGCCTCAGCTGTGTACTGCACTTTTTTCCATTCTCCATGAACGGATCCCGCCCGCCTCCCTTGCAAGCATCCATTTCACGACGCTGGCACACAGCCTACAGCAGCACAGCCCAGCAGGAAGGATGCACTCATGTTCACTGTAAGTTACAGAAATGAAGACGACATGTATATCTGCACACGGAAAATAAACAACATTTCTTTACAGCACAACAATTAATTAAAACCCTTTCCTTTTCAGCTATTATCCGACCTGCCCGACAGGCGGTGGGGGACAGTGATAGTCTACACCCCTCCCCTGCCAGAAGTGAGTAACAGGGTTTGAAATAACTGCAGCTCTATGCCAACAACACATTAAAAACAAATACGCAGAAGCAAAAATCCTCTTTGGATATATAAGATTCATCACTTGACTAGTTTTCATTATCTTGAGCACGGGCCACAAAGAAAGAAGCTTCCACAGCATCCAAAAGCAAGGCAGATCTGTCAATACTTGCTCAGAGTGAGATTTAATCGCTTTCGCTTCAATTTTATGCACATTTGTAACCTCTTCCATGCTTAAAGAGAAAAGATTTACAGTGCAAAAGATGAATTTTATTACAGCCCACAGGCACCTCAAGCTATCAAATGTATGAAACATGATCTTAGTATTTCCAGCACTGAGCAAGAACTGATGTGATGGCTATGAGTCTGGAACTTCTGCTCTGATTTCCTTTGCAGTCACTGTGGCAGATGCTTACCTCCTCTTTTTCATTTTCTTAATTCTTGCTTAGAAACCTGTATCATTCATGCCAGGCAAAGCACAGGCTGATTATTAAATCCTGCTTCTAGTCCATCTAATAGGGAAATGGATGCACGTAGCTCCTCCTCTGGCTTTGTACCTGAAAGACACAGCTATCCACATGCTCTGTTGCCTTTAAATTGGGGAATATATATGAGAAAGAGATGAAAGCAACAGTCCTAAATGATTCTACATGCTTGCCCAAAACCCGACAAATGGAATGAAGCTTGGAGAAAATAATATAATTTTAAATTTAGTATCTAAATGTAAATAGATTGTTACATCACGTTTTCACATCTCTCCTGTTGTGCTCCCTACCATAGCGTATTGGCAACTTATCTAGTATATAAATATCTATGGTTGTATAAAAAATATTTCATTTTATTGCATGTGTCAGTGGGTAGTTGCTTGTCTCTGAGCTGCAGCCTGAACTGCATGACTTTTATGCAGATTAGCACAAAGAACCTCATGTTTTAATAATAGACTATGAATATATTAAATTACAAATATAACATGAGTAAAAAGTGTGTTCCTCCATAATTGCTTTACAGCCTTCTCTTCTCATAAATTACAACATCTTTAGCTGTCATATTTCCTTGTCACTCTCAGTAAAGCCGCAACAATTAGCGCCTCGGTGCCGAGGACAACCATAAATAGCAGCGGTGTTCCAGCCGCCTGAGAGGTTTGTCAGCAGATCACAAATGACAACAGGGAGGCAGAAGTTGCTAAAGAGATTGTTTCTGTTTCCTGATTGCTAATTTATCTAGTACATAAGTGGCCTGATGGCAACCCGGTGACAAGTTCAGAGGGGACGGTCTATCGTCTCCTGCTGCAGCACACGCTGCCGCCCCGCGCGGAGCGCTGCCCTGGCGGGGCGATGACTCAGTGCCACGCAGCATTGCATCCCCTGGATCTGCAGCCCCGGACGGGGCACACGTCACCCATCCACATGGTCAGCCTCCCTCGTGTTTGACATGCCAGCCAGAGGACACCGTTCTGCTCAGGTGATAAATGCTGTAGGAATGGTTTCTTCCTCTTTGTGTAGCTTTATCAAAACTGAGTCAACAAAAATACAGCAGTGAGTATAATTTAATCTCTAACATGAACAATACTCGTGTTGACGCACTGACTGAGGAATGAACAATGCAAATAAACTTCTCTGATCATCCCTGCATTACTTCTGATGGGCATGGCCCTCTAGATTCTCCATGTGGGATAACTGGATTGATTGTCCTTAGCAAATACTGAAGAACCCAGTGGAGGGAGAGACGGAAAGAGCACATTATACAGAACGCCATATCGAGAGGCAAGCGCTGCTTACAAAGAGTAAACTCACTTTGGAAATTAATAGAAAAACAATTATGTAATAGAACTGTATAGATTTGTACAGTCATCACTCATACTCCTTTTGCTACTCTTGTGACACACTGTGTATTATGGCTTGTATTACTAATATGCTGCTTGTAATCTCCATGACATGCTAGAAAATCAAAACCAGAATGGAAGTGGGTGGTGTCAGTTATATTTTGTCTTTTCTTACCTTTTTTTTAAAACATGTTTCAAATTCCTTAATAAGATTTCATCCCTCTGCTTTGCTCTTGTAAAGTGCTTTTCTTTCTTATTTTTATCCAGTATTGAGAGTGATGCCACCATAGAATCCTGATAGGCATAAGGGCAATAACTGTATTTCTAGATGAATGCTAGACCATGGCACGGATCTTCTCTGATGGGGGGTTCATCCAGAAGAAACTCGAGACACCTGGAAACCCCACCCTGTCACAATCTCTTTGTGAGAGACGCAAATGTTTGTCTTTATAAAAAATAACTTTTCTCTAATTTGGTTGGCTATCGTACATGGTTAATGCTACTGATTTCATATCCCCCCTTTTGCAATTGCCTCACCCCTCCCATCCCGCTCTGCCCCATCAGTAGTTTCACCTAACCAATACTTGGGAAATGTGGGTTCAGATTTTGGAGAAGGATGTTCTGCATGTTACAGCAGCAGCAAAAACACATGGAGTGAGAGAGAGAGGCCTGAGGCTGGTTAATTCTCTAGAAAAGCCGGAATCTGTGAACAGTGTAATAAATTCATTAAACGCCATCAAAGAGTGCTACAGCAGGATGGAGGGCGCGTGGGGGGAGATAACAGCTTTAGGATGGTTACAGCACGAGCTTGGGAACGCCTCTCCGGCAGAAAAAACCCAGGTTTCCATTTCTGTTTCACCAGCTCCAAAACCAAATGTGATTTTCAAGTGTGACGATTGGTACATTTTGTGTGAATTGGTATCCAAGGTACAAGACCCTAAATTGTCACTGCAAATAGGATCAAATTAAGCAGCCCCAGACATGGAACATAAAGCTGAGAAGGAACTAAAATGGTGTAAAAAGAGAACAGGGCCGCGTCGCTTAGCAACCACCACCTTTTTGGGTGGATTATGCAAGTCTGGACACATTTGTACCGTTGACAGTTGTTGCTTGTAATGTAAAGGAGCTTTTCTGTATCTCTGTGTGACAAGTTCAGTTAGGTGGTGAGGCCCATGAGACCACGCCAGGCGAGCACCAGCCCGAGCGTGACCAGCATCCTGGTTATGGCAGCAATGACCTGCTCCAGTGCAGACCTGCTCCAGAGCTGGGTTTGCAAGAGGTCTGAGGCTGCTTCATTGAGGTTTCTGATTCATTCTCCTAGAAGTAGCACGGCTCACGGGATTAGGTTATTCCCCTCTGGAGAAAAGTCACAAGAAAAGCTGAACGCTGTGGAAGGCTTAGTCATCCTCCTCATCCGTCACTGATTCTTTCTCCAACAGGTTTAGGTAACACCAAACCAAAACCTCCACGCACATAGTGTTGGTTCTTCCAGAACCTCAGTCTGGGCTTGCAGGGTCGTTCCTGAAGGAACCACATAAGGTTTGCGTATCTCTGTTCTCATCTATGGGAGGAGGAGTTCAATTTAAAAGGTCATCAGCTCTTTGCAGAGACTGTATTTACTTAATTTACTTTGCTAATGAATAGACACTTTCCTGGGTGGAAGTGCCACCGCTGCCGGCAGGGCTGCCAAAGCCCTGCTGGAGTGCCACCAATTCCCCAAGTTCCCCCACTGTTACGCTGCGACTGCTTTTCCATCACAGATACCTGTCAGAAGCCCTCTGCAAGTCCGAGATCACCACCCGTGCTCAGGGCCAGCTCAATCAGTTTTGCAGAGGCACTAGTGGGTAAGCGAAGTTACACAATCCACAATTGCATTTTGGCCTTCAGTTCAATTAAAGTAACTGCTGGAGTTTAATTATGGCCACGCTTCTCTAAATTGTAGCTTTGTTCCAATGGCCTTTGGCAGAGCAGTCCACGTCTGCTGTGTGTCTGTCTCATCCTTGCTCTGTCCCTGTGCACATGATGGCACAGAGATGGCACATCTTACTCTGTGTGTTGGAGCTCTTATAGAAAAAACCTTCACTTGGGGAGGAGAGAGGCTTTCACAGCTGTGTTGCTTTACTATGGAAAAAAAAAAGATCTGTTGCAAGAAGAACAAACAATTTTAATAGCTGCAGCTTGCCTGGAGTACAACTAAGCCAGACCTCACTTCCAGCAGCTCTCCCGCCCCACAGCCTCTCCTGCTCACATCATCCCACTGCTGATGGCCCACTTCCTGACATTCATCTGTGATCCTTCTGTGGAGATAACATTAAAATCTACTTACACGCTGAACTGATGTTTGCTTTCGCCGCTTGAGTCGACAGCAATAGACTCCAGCCCCGGGGAGAGGACGGGACGATGTTCTCCTCTCGCTCAGCTCTGATGGACAGTCCCTGGAGGAGCTGCTCCGGTTGGGGGTTTTGCCTTTTTTAAGAACTTAGAGAGTTTTTTTTTAGTGCTAATCTCTTCTTCCGTTTTATTCATTTAAACTGAAGTGCTGTAGGTTGCCAAGCAATTACCACCAAAATAATAAAATGCACCAGGTATTAGGAATAGCTGTAAAAATCTTCCAAAGGTAATTTGAATATTTCCTTCAGTTGTTCCTTGAAAGATGAGTTTGGTATCAAAGAATTTCCCATTCCATTATGATATTTGTTTTGGCTTTGCTGAGATTCATTAGATAGGCTGAAGTTTTCAAAGGGTAGCGCTGAAAGATGCTTGCAAACTGCAACCTGAAAAATTGCCCCCCTCAGCCACGTCTGTGCACCTGTCCATGGAGGAGTCAGGCCTGCCCGCAGCAGGCACTGCGGGCGGGTGAGGTGTTCCTGCTATTTAATACAGAACGCGTTGTGGATGAGGTGTTCCTGCTATTTAATACAGAACGCGTTGTGGATGAGGTGTTCCTGCTATTTAATACAGAACGCGTTGTGGATGAGGTGTTCCTGCTATTTAATACAGAACGCGTTGTGGATGAGGTGTTCCTGCTATTTAATACAGAACGCGTTATCGGGGAGATTCCTGCTGGCAGGGAGGAAGAAAAACATCTGTGTAGTCAGGAAGATGAAAGTCTTGCAAATATATATATAAAGGAAACAGCTCACCAAAATATCATGGAGTAAGCTTTCTGAAGCCAAACTCTTCACACTAATTAAGGACAGCTGATAGGTGAATATGAATAATAAAAAAGTCCTGCAGATTTTAACTGGGAAAAAACCCAAACAACTAGGCTCATTGGACAAATGTAGAACAAATAATTTGCCTGGCTTTAAAATTTTTTATATATATATATATTTATATATATATATATAAAAAAATATATATATTCCGATATTCACATATTCAGGTATTTTCTTCACAATTTTCACAATACGACTGTCTCATTTTCTTCTTCTATGCATTTAGAACTTTTGCAACAAAACGCAATTACATTTGCAGAACCTGATTTGCTGCAGAGGCCATACTGATCTATGCAATGCAAAGAGAGAGAAAACAAGCTCATTGTCCCACTGCGACCTGTGTCACCGTGTAAACAGGCAGGAACAGCATTGCCAGTGTTGGCTTCAGGAACTCTGTTTCAGCCTAGCAGCTGGGAGGGCAACTGTTCAGTTGACTCTCTTGGGCTCAGATTGGGTCAATAATGTGACATTCTGGTTAACACCTTAATCCAGAGAAACTGCTGAACCTAAAGCCACTCCAACTATTTGCCAAAGATACATTCCTGTATTGCGCTGTGTGTCCTTCAGGAGGCTTGTTTCTGTATGCCACCTCCAAAACGCAGGCTGTGCCTATCCTGTGAGCTACGCTGAGCCTACAGGAACACGACAGAACCTGCCTGCACGTCCACGCCGAGCACAGCTCCCACCGCAAGCCCAGGAGAACTTGTCTGACTGCATTTGACTATACACTGAGATGGATGGAGAACATGCAGAATGATCCCATCTTTACTTGGAAAGCAAAAGCAACTTGGTGGCAGTGGCTTTTTAAAGTATCCCACAGTTGTAATTAATTCACCCGCTGCTGCTAGGAATGGATTAAAACCCACATGCATGGGATTTAATACTGCAGAGTTTATCTGATGGAATGAGAAGTGGTGAAGAAAATCCCAAAGCTGGCTGAAATCATCACAAGTCGGGTTGAGCCATATGGACAAATTTTTACCTAGCATAGACACATAATATAGAGCTTAAGGTTAGAGTCTAATGAGCTGTCACAAAAATGTCAAATGCTGCCAAAGAAAAAAACAAAACATCCTCCCCCACATGCACACACAGAGTAATTTAGGAAGACAAGGCCAGATTCTCTATTGGCTCAACTCTACTAACGTGAACAAGGTGGCTGGAAGCCAGACGTCCAATCGATCTATCTAGTTACATCACCAAATGCCACTCAGATGTCTTTGGTTCCAATCTGCAAAGCGGTGATAATGTTTATAAGCTCCTACCTCAGAGGGAGATCATAAGGTGAACACCAATGCCTAGAAATCTTGCATAAGTGATTAATGCAAAGAGAGAACAATCAGAAAAATAGCCTAGGCAATCTTGCCCTTCAGTGCTGCTTTATATACACTTGATAACCTGGATTCACCCGCTTCACCTCTGTTACATTCAGAATGCAATTAATAACGAAATGATTACTTCAAATTATTAGAATAATTATGTTTATGCATATGCATGCAAATGTATTGTTCAGAGCAGGGTTGGGCAAATGCTGCAGGTGTATTTCTATCTAAAGAGCATTCACACGTCTGTCACTTTACACAGCTTCCACATCTAAATTCCTCATATTCTAACCAGGGCTACATTTTACCTTTAGGCCTTTCTTATTATTACCCCTTTTAGAAATGGATATTTACCCTGTCTATCATGCAGCCCCTAAGCAAACTCAGACTGCATAGCTAGTGAAGTGAATGATATAACTACACTTGAAGTGAGCCTTGAACCCAGGGGACTGGCAAAATGTCGTACAGAGTAGTGCCAGGGCCATAAGTAACAATTACAAATATCCAATGTAATGGGTTCTTTTAACGAGGATTGCTTCAAAGTTCCCAGAAGGATTTAATAGGAAGCAAGGGTACGACCTTGCCAGTTCCCCAGGGCACACTGGGATTTGAAGTAGGTTTTTCTTTAAACAAAAGCCCATTTTTGCTTATAAGGCTTTCAAGTAGTAGTGCTATCAGAGGCATATGTTTTTAATTCATCAGGTTTTTTTATGATGCACTTTTTGTGAGAACAGAGAAAGTATCCGATAGGAAGAATAATAAAAGCAGTTCTTGGGTGAGATAATGGCATAATGATAGAAATCAGTTCAGGTCAAAGTGGCAACGACATGACATTCTTATAGCCTAAGATAGTTTGTTAGGGTTTGAGTACATAAAATATATGTTTGCTTTGTCATTCTGCAGATGTATTAGATTGAGACCAATCTGCTGTTGAACTTTTTTCTCAATAGGGATGAAGAAATTCTAAACTCAGACAATGTAGAGAAAGTGATTGTATTAGACAGATGCTTGCACTACAGTACAAAGCTAGAAAATTCTGACTTCATTTCGAGCAGAATAATACCCATTAGTTTCAGTGAAGCAGGCTTTCCCACAATGAATCCCAGAAAGAACGGGATGCTTATCATACCGATCACCCTAAAACCCACAAAATGATGTAAAGATTATTCTGCAAAGTCAGTATGCACCATTGCACATGGCACTTACCTCTTTAGGAAAATAAAAGAAGAATGAATAGCTTATTTGAAAGTTGGGCACATCTTCATATAGTGCACTGGATAAATAATGAACTCTAGCTCATGCACTGCCTTCAAAGCCACACTTCTCTAGCACAAGAGGAAAGAAATAGAGCTGTATGTGGTTGGAAGTTTTGCCTAATGCCAGAGGGTAACTGTTACACTTCTCTAACGTTGCCCTGTGGACTGCAAATTTAATCTGTCCTTGTAAAGACAAGTAAGGAAAAATCCTATAGAATGTAGCACAAAACATACACTTTCCATTTTTAGGACAGCGTAATGGTGAACTCCACAGTTAAGCTCCAGCTCTACAGACAAGAGTGGTATTGGACCCTGCGGCTGAAATCCCACTTCCACTCAAGTCAAGGGCAAGGCACCTGCTGATTTCAGCAGAGCCAGTATTGCTTGCCATAAAAATTTACAGTATAGCATAAAATAATGTGGAAAGTTATTGGTTTCTTATGACGCTTCTATAGTATTTTTCCACTTGGACACAAGGAGCGGTTTTGTGTTTCTTGTGGTTTTCAAGCACTCTGCTGCAAGCAACTGTGCGCCCCACGGACCTTCTCCCCTGCCAACAGCCCACCATATTAATTTTCCCATCTGAGCCATTAAAAGAAAATGTGACTTTGAGTCAAAGAACAGAGCCAGACACATACTGTTTACGGCCTAAAAAATCATCATGATTTTGCTGGAAAGATAATGAAGATGGAGATTTTGAGTCAGGTAATAAGATTGCAATAGAAAAGGATTAGTTGTACCCTCCTAAATAAAGGCTAAAATCAACAAAGTATTGTACTGCTGAAGAACATCAATCTTGAGCATGTTTGGCCGCATCTTTCTCCTATCTCCTACTTGTCTGCTTTGCAGATAAAAACTTCTGGGTCAGGTGAAGTTTGAAAGTATCTGCAACACTGGGATCAAAGGATAAACAGCAGAAAGTCTTATCAATGCTTCCAGCAAATGAAAGATTGCAGAGAGGCTTAAAGAAGACCTGGCATGAGGAACAGCCACATAGCTGGCTGGCACGCTTGTGCACCTCGTGGTGAGATGTAGTTAGGGGATCAGACCAGGGAGCAGAAATCCCCCTCTGAGCGAGGAGGCAACGGGGAGCACGCAGCGGGAGCTGATTCCCAGCGGACAGCAGAGTCGCCGTATGCACTTCCACAGCGACTAAATTCACCGTGCTTCACTGCAGGCAGGAGCGTGCAAAAGCCCCATCGCGTAGCTAGAAAAGTGCACAGGATCTTTAGGAATCATTAGGAAATCTTTGGAATCTTTGGAAACAGGATCTTTGGAAACACATTAGGAAATGTGTTTCCAAATCTTTATGAGATCATGGCAGGGAAGAAACAAAACCAATTCATATTATTCCGTAATTGGAGCTGACAGTACAGAAAACATACTAATTTAAACTACATTTAAAATGTTTCCATTTGAATGCTGTGGACTGGAAAGATAACAAATAGTAGCAAATTATTTTTACCTGCTTAAAACACAGTAATTAACAGTACTTTGGTTATCTTACCTGGAAAGCCAGGCTCTGTTGAGAGCTGTTAAAGCCAATTGTGAAAACAGTTTGCATGAAACATAATTAAAATTATGACCTGAGTGATCTTCTAAAACATCCCAAAGGAGCCCCTGAAGTCAGAGCTTTAAGAAAACGATTCCTCTCTACCTCTGGACTTTGTTCCTGAACTGGCTCCTAAGCGTCCTCCAGCGCCTCGTGCTCCTTCCACTTCTGCTGCTGCCCTGCCCCGTGCCCTCCTCTGCTGCTGCCAGCCCTTCCCGGCCCCTCGGCACGGCCGGGGGGCTCTGCAGCTGCCCTGCTCTGCCCAGCACAGCGGTGACGCTCTCCAGCTGGGTCACATCTCTCCATCGCTCGTCCTGGAATCCTGCGATGTATTGTTCCCTTCTCTCCAGCTACTGAGGACTAATAAAAAAAAAAAACCCACCCAAACCCATATCTGACACTCTGCCTAAACAGCACTCTTCTTCAGTCAGCCCCTATCCTAGCAATACCCCAGCACTTCTCCGTGAAAATCCCTGGGTTTTCACCCAAGCAGATACACAAGTAAATACACGGTTATAAAGTAATCACGCACATCATAATTTTCTTTCTTATACCCACATTCAGTAAATATAGCTTTACGTGTCTAGCTACTTTATCCACTCAATGATCAAAGAATTGAAAATGTTTTGCAATTAATCATTGTACTTAATTAAAAAAAAAAATCAAGAAAACAAACTTTCTGTGCAGCTGCTAAACAACATGAATATAGGATTGAACAACCTTTTTTTTTTTCTCCCAACTGTATTCAGTTACGGGTTTCACACTGAGTTAGAGTACAGAGGTATTTTCTGTTTACTCTTTTAATGAATTACAAGCAATTCCATTATTTACTGTGTTTATTTCCAGTTTTTTTTCCTACAAACTAGCGCATTACCCTCCAAACAGCCCCCTGAATGCAGTGGCTGTATCTCTGTGCAGTGCCAAACCAAAAGCCTTGCTAGGACCTGGGCGCAAACAAAGCAGCCCATTTCAACTAAACAACTCAGGCACTCGCAGAGTCAGAACCAGATTCATATTTCTCACAATTTGGAAAGACACACATTATTTTTCAATAGAAAACTGAAACCAAGATGACACCTGGAGAGAAAACTTTTGCAGAATTTGGATTTTGTCCAAGTCAATCTCCCAGTCAATAAACTGCCCATTCACGCCATCAGTCACATTTCTGAGCAAACCACAGCTCTGCTTCTGACGTGCATGACAAGGGAACCAGGCAACGGGGAGAAAAATGACATCTCGCCAAAGGACTGTTAATCTGAAGCTATCATCGGACGTGGATGACAAGGTTACACCGAATACAATCTCCCTGTGTGAGAGAAACAGGTCATAGTTTTATTTTAAATCACAATTAAGTGTCATATTTATTGCTCCATTTGTTCTTTCCAGGAAAACATAATGATAGAAAAGACTGAACAAACACTTCAACATCCCGTGGGTAACTGGTTCCTACTCGGTACATCCTCTCCTCTGAAGAGATGAATTTCCCTTGGTAAACACTGGATACAGAGCTGTATTTTGTACCGGTTTTTATGGAGACTTTTCCATTACCCAAGCACATCCCGATTGCTCGGGGCAGTGACTATGTGCTCTGTGAGGCACATTGTACACTGGGGCCAAACCCGTGATAGGACTCCGCCTGGCTTGTACTTACACTGCACCAAAACCTCCTTTCTGGGTTGTCTCTGTGTCTCTGAGTCAGCATAATCCCAGAAGAAACTGGTGCCAACCTTTTGTTAGGTCATTTCCTTAGGAAACCGCATTTCGTCCTGCTGTGACACACGCAGAGCCCGGTGGGGACTTTGGTTGGTTTCTCTACTCTTCAGGTGTCCCGGCACCCCCGGGGATGCCCCATTGGCTGCACGGGACCGGGTTCAGCCAGCACGGCGTGGCTTTGCTTGCAAGACCTGGGTCTGTTACCTCTCCCTCCAGAGAGGGGGTCTATAGAGCTCCAGCCCTGTGATGCTACTGGCAAGATTAAGACCATATAAAAGGCAACGTGTGCAGTACGGGGACGCTTGGCTACGGGCCATTTCTGGCAAGATCCACCACTGGGAGGATGACACTGTCTCACTGCCCCAAAGGAGATGAACCTTGTATGAGAAAGTCCAAATGGCAGGGGTCACTGCCCAAGGGTCATCAGAGAGCAGTAAAGATACTCTTTCAACATTAGACTCTGCTACACATGTTAAAAAAACATTTTAAACTGTATTCCCCTAACGCTTTATAATTTGGCACACCACCTTAAAACAGAAGAATAATACCACATTAAACTGCAGGTCTCTTGGCTTTAGAAAGATGCGCAGACTCCTGATTCTTCCGCAGAGAACGTGTGCGTGTGTGCGTTTGTTAGCCTACATGGATATTTGGGGTACGTTTGCCCTGGAAAGCGAACGAGGACACATGCACAGCAATCACAGTCTTCATCCCTCTCACGCGGGAAGTCTGAACTACTTCAGTATGGAGCAAACGCAATACCATACCACTGACAGGGTGCAGTTCCTCACCTGAAAGGAACTCCCCTCCTTTTCTTCAAGTTGGCCTGCTCAAACTAGTTGGCAAAGAGTTGCAAGTAACAAATATCTTAACAGAAAAATCAAGAATGTTCATGAAGTGCAAAGAGGCTAAATTCACTGGAAAATTTATTCATGGTATATAATTCTGTAATACAGTGTCTAACAAAATTACACTCTGAGCTGCATGGTTAAACAGTACAATTTTGCTGCAATCAACATTTAATTTTTTTGCAGAAAGTCTTGATTTCAAATATCCTGGAAATGTTTAACAGCTGATATTAATAAGAGTACAGATTTAATATATGACTCTTTATTCCATGGACATGATAAGCATCATGACAAGTGGTGTAACTATGGCAACTATTTTTTTTTTTCTTTCTTTTTCCACTGAACAGCAAGAACAGACATCTCACTAGATGCAGTGCCAGACTCTTCTCCCAGGTAAGACTCAGTGCTCTGGGTTACAGAGGACTAACTAAGCCAAACATCAGATCCTGGGACTGGAATGCCTTTCTTTCCTATTATGTGTGTCCATTTTATTTCATGGGCATTTACATGTATTTAGCCATTAACATAACTCCCTTCCTTTTTTTTTGCACTATGGCTAGAAAATAAAAACATGCCTTTGTTCCTGCTGTCAGACAGAGTTCAAAACCAACAATCTCACCCCAAAGTCAAAATACCTATTTTCATGAACAAAAGGATGCTCTCCTCTTTAATGTATCACCGTACATCACTGAAAGAGATGCACACATTTCCTTTCCTGAAGCCAATAAAGAGAAAAAAAAACCTGTGATGTTTTCCAGAGATGCTGGGTGTGAATGTGGTGCCCATTTTGCAATAAGAGAGAAACACTGAGAAAGGCTAATTTCTTATGTGCCATTTTTTTTATTTGCTGCTGCTTACTGGCCCCAAAAAACCAAACAAGCCCAGGCCCCTGCTGCACAAATATATTCTCTGTTTGCTATTTGTGTCAACATAAAACAATACCTATCTCATTTTACAGTATTATTTTATGTCAGTGACAAATGAATGTTCAGCTGTGTCTCATGCTCGTTTTACTCACATGCTCCTTCACTTCATCAGCACTGTCATTTCTGAGCGCTACACTGAAATTTTCTATGGGTTTGTTTTCCACAAGGTGACAAAATATATCAAGGCTTGGGCAAAATCACCAAAGATACACAACTGCACGCAGGGACCGGCTTGTATAACGTTATGACACCCATGCCTGTGTATTGCAGATGCAAATGAAATACCTTGACCAGAGGCGTGACAGCTATCAGGTAAATGTGGCTGTAACTGCTAGGCAGTTGCTAGGTTATGTTTGATTTTGTGACAGCCTTCATTCTTTTCTAATCCTGTTGACTGTAGCACACCTCGCCACACCGTGATTTTGTACCACTGAGGTTTTTTTTCTACTCTTGTCTATACAATCTATACAGATTGTATACTATCTGTATAGATTTCATCACAAATGTAAGCTACTCACTTCTAAACCAGATGTTAGATGTCCTTAAAAGAATTCAGTTCATTATCCTTTGCTCCCTGCAGTATGCAACAGCTGTTACGGTGCTGATGGCTATAAAACCATTGCATGGGAACCGAAGCAGAGCTTCTTCATAGATGTTTTAACTCAGCACAGAATTTTGGTTTTTTTTTAAATGAAAAAAAGGAAAAATTACACCTTGCTTTGACAAACAGGAAAATAAAATGTGTATCTGAAGGCATGTGTTACTGGCTTGCTGCTGGGCAGAGCTGACTAGGACGATGTGTGTAAGTGAAGAAATCCCTCCCCGCTACCACTGAGCTGAAGGTAAGCGGATTACAGCAGGGAATGGCCACCGAGCATCACATTTAAGCACAACCATTGCACTTCACAGTCCATTAGAAATATTTTCTTTCCCAGCATATTGCATCTCAAGCATGCACTGAAGGCCTTTCTCTTCTGTCCTGTCTGCATACCAAGCCCAAATATTTAACTGCACTGGGGCTTTTCCAGGCAGGCAGCAGAGCGAGATGGGGAGTACTCGGGGCTTATACCACGTGCACTGCCTCAGAAATCCATCTGCAGCGCCAGTTAGTGATGGCTGCTTGTCTATCTAACTGTTAATAACAATAATTTAATAACTGCAATTAACTGGTGGTAATAACCACAGGCAAACTAAAATGGCTGCAAAACAATTTTCTAGCGGTCAAAAATCACCAGCTGGGAATAAGATCAAGAAAATCTGCAAAGACTCTAAATTGTAAAACCTCAAATTTAGCTTGCGTACTACCTCAGAGGCCAAAACACAGTGCAGTTTAGCATACCCTTCCTTCAGTCTTTGACTTAAAGGCCGTTAGTTGTTCTCTCCTAAAATCCCTTTTCTAGCTACTTCCAGTCAAACTATCCACGCTTTCATCCTCAGTGGCCAGACAACGTTGTGTGTCTGAGTTTGTAAATCTGTCTTGGGCTTGGAAGATTCCTGACTATATCGAGTCAGGTTTTGCACCGGAGGTTACAGATCATGGCTGCTCTAGGGAACACTTTTGTTATAATTGTAGTAGCAATAACAATTAAAAGAGTACACATCCCAAAGGCTGCAAAATGCAATTGCAATGCTTCCTATTGCTTGGGTGGGGGAGAAAAGAAATACGACTCCAAATATTGCAATGTCCTAGCCTGGGACGATTCCAGTGATTTCAGTGAAATAAAGCTGAGAATGTCAAGTCTGATTTCATAATCCTACAACTCTTTATCTGAGTCACCTCATTAACACAGATGAGGATGTGAGTGCCTGTAAGAGACTACAGCAAGCGACCACGTGAGAACAGCATCAAGTGAGTCCTGTCAAGGTGACATTTACCCTGCTCGGGAGAAAGAGTCATTATAAATATATGGAAGACAAGAGAGCCAAAAGTCTTTGTCTTTTCCCTGATATTACAATTTATGAATTTGACAAATTCTCCCTGAGAGGATGTAAGGACTGATAAATTAGTCAAAGGGAGAACTCAGCACTACTAAGAGTTTATTAGGCAAAAAAAGTGAGAGAGGGACTGGTCCATGAGGTATAACAATATATGCAAAATTTACAGCTCACTCTTCTTCCAGATTTCCTAGGAAAAAAGATCACATAAAAAGACAAAGAGAAACAATTGAACAAAAGAGGAACACTAATATTAATATACTAATTAATACTCATTTGTGTCTCAAAGACATATATCTAGCTACCAAGCTTTTAATATCCAAAACACTTACAGCCATGAATAATGTTTTACCTAGTATTGTTCAAACATCAAACTCTAAGGTGATCATTTAAGCGCATAAAGAATTTCAGTTTTTAAAAAAAGAAACAGTCTGACACTTTCCTGCATGTTTACAAGTCTCGTATCATGTAAGTCATGAAAGGTGTGAGACAGTCTGCAAAATCATTAATATGGGAGCATGCAATTATGTGAATGTATTAAAGTGTATCATCAAAAGTAGTTATTTTGAGATGTAAAAAGAAAGTTACCCAATCCTCAAATGTTCAGACAGGAGAGGACCTGGCGCAGGCTCCAGGAGGAACCGTGCTGCACCTGGAGGCTGCAAACTCCCCACGGTCCCTTGGCATCTACTGGTTTGTTACTGGCACACTTAAGAGTTTTTCCAGCAAAATTTCCTGGCCATAAAATAATATTTTAAAAACCACAATAATCTCCTAAGTAGCTGGAGTCCGGCTATGCTTAACAAAGTCAAAAGGACGAAGATTTGGCTTCCCCTGACCTACCTTTAGGTCTCATCCAAGTAACAGTTGCAGAAAACTTATTTCTGAGAGGTTTTAAGTGAAACCTTGAAACAACACGTACTGCTCTCAGCCATACAAAGTGCTGTTATGGTTTGAAAATACATATATCCATTGTGAGGGATACCCTTCACAGTTTGAAATGTCATGAGAAGAGTCTAACCTTGCATTGCCAAGAGGGATAATTGCAACCCCCCTTGTATCACTCACAGGATGGTTAGGGAGAGAATAATTTCTGGCACTAGTTTGGCTGCTGGGCAACAGGATGCTGTCATGGATATATAAAACCTGAAGGAAAACATTGATTCAAATGGATATTGAGACCTTGAGAAACTGGTAAAAATTAAAATGCAAATTGGATGTGCAAATGCAAATGGAGGGGGGAGGAATTACATTCTCGGAACAAAAGTCCTGCTTTTTCCTTTTCTTAAAGGAGAAATCTGGAGACAGCAGCTGCCACGGCCCCATGCTGGTGGCTGCGGGGATGGGGTGCTGCTCTCCTGCCCCATGGGGAGGGCTCTGTTCTGCCCCGGAGCCCCTGGCCACGCCGGTGGTGAAGGGTCCGAGGAGAGCATGGGAAAGGGAACTCACCAAAACCAATGAATGTGTCAAAAACATCAAACAGCACATTTAAGTTTTACTCATCGCTCTTCAGAGCATACTGAACTGTATTTTCTTCCCAGCTTATTGGTCTTAAGGCACTTTAGGTCTCCATGTTTTAATCTCTTTAGAGCTTGTATCTGTATAAATCTTTTAGTTTAAAAAGTAAATAAGACAATATCAAACCAGCAAAATTGTACCGTGGAAAACAGGCATCATTATGGATATCCCTCGGTGTGTACAAAATTAAAGGTTGTTCAACTGTTCAACCTCATCAAATGTAGCTGGGCTATTGCTTGGAAAATATGTGCTACTGCATAAGTAATTCTGGAATAAATACTTACATGCCAGTCTCTGGCTTAAATTTGCAAAAGTACTGGAGTGCAAGGAGCCTAATGGTGCGTAGAAGGGACCTGTGTGCATCTCTTGATCCGTGTGTGTGCATTAGAGATGTGTCCCTAACAGGGAGCGACCACTGGGAAAGCAGCTCAGGAGAAAAAGTACATGGTGATTATAAGAAGAGGGAGAAAAAAAGCACCTCTGAACTGTAGAAAATGGAAAAGAAAAATATGCATCTATGGTTCATAGTGTGGCACAACAGCAAATTGTGTTTTATCTGCTTTATCAAACTACGTTATGCAAAGTTACATAAAAATAAGAGTTAATGTTCCTGAGGGGGAGCAATTGCAATACAGTCTGTTGCAAACACGTTTTTGCTAAAGCTTTAATAAGTGCCATCCGAGCAATGTTGAACAGTATTTCTGCAAGTCTCCTAAAAGAAACACAGCAAGTCTTGCCCTGGTCCTCCCCTTTAGATGACAGGGTAAGGGACTCACAGACTGCAGCATCTGGGACTGCGCCACAGGCAGGAGACCAGACACAGAGTACAACGCAGGGAAAGGCACCAGCCCCAATGCTGCAGCCACCTCGCCGCAATAAAATAAATATTCCCTCCATTTCCCATTTATTGCCTGGGCATAGAGTCATAGAGCGGTTTGGGTTGGAAAGGACCTTTAAAGGTCATCTAGTCCAACCCCCTGCCATGGGCAGGGCATGGTCATAGAATCATAGAATCATAGAATGGTTTGGGTTGGAAGGGATGTTTAAAGGTCATCTAGTCCAACCGCCCCGCAAGAACAGGGACATCTTCAACTAGATCAGGTTGCTCACAGCCCCGTCCAACCTGACCTTGAATGTTTCCAGGAATGGGGCATCTACCACCTCTCTGGGCAACCTGTTCATGGTCCTTTGCACCACGTCCAAAACAACTATAAAAAGCAGTTTAAGTATCAGTTAAGAACAGGGAAAATGCTCAGGTTTTGCAGTAAAAAGTAGCTGAAAACAAAACACAAAGCCGAGCTCCTGCAGAGGAATGGGACCAGCCAACTCCTAACCCTGAAATAAAATTTCTGTAGTTCAGACCACTCACGTTTTCTAACCTAGAGGAAACTGGGGGAAGTCTGTGCTCTTCAAGAACTGAGCCTTCCTCCAGGAGGGGGAGAGAAAACCAATTTTAACTGAAAAACATGCTAAAAAAGGAAGTGAATTTGTTTGTATATTTTATGCTTGAGCGCCTCCACTATTGCTTGAAATCCATTCTGCAGATGAAGTTCTACAGACCATGGCACAGAGGGTGCCACTGCAGCAGCTGCATTCTGTGGCTGGCGATGCCATGCCGTGCGGCGGAGGGGGATGCCATCGCTCCTGCAGCACTTCTTGCACAGACTGAGGGCAAGATCTGGGGCTCTGCACCCCCAGCAGCACCTGGGCAGTGCAGGGGTCACCCCCAACGTGACTCGTCCCATGATCAGCCAAATAAAGTGGAAACTACTGTGTCAATAAAATAATTTACAACTTGGGAAACAGGAAAATATGTATTAGGGACTAATTTGGGGTGTTGCACAAGCTTATTTGGAGGTATCTCTGTGCGATACTTTTACAATAAGCATATCATTGATAGAAGAAATTTATGATAAATGTTTAGTCTTTCAGTAAGCCATTCTAGAATAAAAATAGATGCAGTGAAGACCTATCAAAGTTTTTTGCTTATCAATTTTGACTGCAAATTCTCATTTCTTAGCAGTCTCCACTGAATAGAAAATCCTTCAAGTGAGGTTAAACACAGAGCACTTTCTCAGGATGAAACTGGCCAGATTTAAACCGAAAATGATGCTTCAATCCAGAAAATAATTATTCTATACCACATACTCTAAGGTGTGACAAGCTATGGAACGTCACACAATTTGGATCCAAAGCCTTCAAAGAGTTGCCCAGTCCCCAGAGATGCTGCTGCTGGATGGTGTAGGTGGTCCTGGGGGTGTCCCGGGGTCCCTGGGACTGTGCACAGGAGGAGGAGAGGCACGGAAAATCCTGGGCACTAGAGGGTAACTCGAACTATTTACCTCTTTCAACATAAGCCCAAGATCAGTCTGAAACCATGTCATGACTCACATCACAACAGCTTCATTATAGCATAATCTAAGTAATTGCATATATATTCTAGGAGAGATATGACCAAGAAACATAATGACTTCACATAACATGGTGCTGCACATACCTTACAAATGATCTCTACACTTTGCAATCACCATGGAAATTTCTCTGCATTACAGATCAAGCAAAAAATGACTTCAGTAAAGCAACTGAAAACCTTTTGGAAGCAGCACACTGTGCCCAGGCCCTGGCAGGAGAGCCCCTGCCTTGGACTGTGGCTGAGATACTGTCACTCCTAATATGACCATAATTGTTTAACAGCCTCAGTGGTATTAATGGCCTGCTCGGTATAAAAGCCAACCTTCCCAGCTCTGCCCTTGCAGAGAGGTACAATGATTGGCACTTTCAAATTAATTCAGTTAGTACTGGAGATCTACTCATTGCCCAAAGCAGTGCTCAGGACCAGCTTTGGGGAAACCCAAGCTGAATTCAAGAAGAATGCAAAGTTCAAGGATCTGCCAGCTGCAGTACAAAGTTCAGAAAACATTTCTGCTGAGCAGGTAGCTGCTCCTCTCTGTGTCCTTAACCCCTCTCAGCCGAGCACTGTGGCACATAGCTAAGGTGGAAAGGTCAGCTGCTGTTTTAAAATTTGAGACCAGAGCCTCAGCTAATATCAATCAACATTTCTTCTTCAAAGCAATGGGACCACTGTGGTTTAGACATACTCAGCATCTGGCCCAGATTGAGTCAAAGTCCACCAGAAAACACAGACAAGTGATAAAAGGTTGCTGATGAGTTGCAGTGTTTCACCATCATCCCTGCCAAAACAGCTTTAAGTGCTGAAGGACTACCAGCACCATCTTGTTGCAAAAAGCAACTGAAACAACAAGGCCCAGTAATAATAATCCAACCAAAAAAAGCAGAGGTACACTCTCCATTCAGCCTCTCCTTGACTGCTTTTATAAATATTATGGCAGACTTCAGAGCACAGCAAGCTCATGGGCATCACTTAGGTCCTTCCCAGAGCAAAAAAGTAACCCATGCCATGGTTTTCTTTGTCCTTCTTACGTGGAAGCGAATCCCTGTTAAGCAGTATGTATTATATACATGGCAAAGTGGTCAGTAACTCCAACGTGCTGAAGGGACACGCCCAAGAAAGCCACATAGTCTTTGCACCAGCTTAGAAAAAGAATTCACTGATGTTGGCATGAAGCGTCAGACTGCTACCCTCAAAACGTTATGGTCCTTGCTCATCAAGTCCAGAAGGCAGCAGAAGAGAGGAGCTGTCTTTCTGGGACTTACGTGATCCCATTCGCAATGCATGAGCATCTCACCATCATCATCCACAGGAGCACAAGGGTAAGGGAGCATGGCACCACTTGCTAGCCTTGCACTGGGAGGCTCTGAAAGCCCAAGGGACGGATCCAGGTCTTTCAGATATCACAAGCACTTTAGTCAACTGGACTGTCTTTTCCTCCTGACCTGTAAGCGTATTGCTTGGCGATGGGTCAGGAGAAAAGTGCTGCAGATACTTCTACAGTACCAAATGTGACTCTACAAAAGCATTTGGTGTTTCTTCGCCTTGTTCAGGTGATGGACAATTTTTTTCCCTGACCCACATACCATGTAGAGTTTTTCAAGCCTTGTATTTTCATCAGTCTCAACAGTAAAGAAGTCCTATTTGTCACTCATAGGAAACAATTTAAAAGCATTATAAATGCATCTCTCTGTGCATCGCATAGCAGAAATTGATGTAGTCAAGTAAGGGCTTAAGCACTGTGTTCATACCTACATACAAATATCTTACTAGCAAAACAAGTGTCAATTTACAACTAAGTTGATGTTTTCCTGATATCATTGCTTTGCTTTTAATACAGTATATTGTTTCTTGCTGTTTTTTGTTTTGTATTCCTGGAAGAACAAATCAAAACATAGCAACCAGAGCTACAGCAACCAGTCCAGCTGGAACAGAAACACTCATGGATGAGAAATGGAAAACAATACCTGATGCAGAAGAGCCCTGATGTGGGCAAGACCATCGCAAGCCCAAACCATCCTCGACTGTAGCATTTTTCATAGCTTGGTGTGGCCTAAATTTTTAAATCTGCCTAATGAATCTGAATGGCCAATCGCTTTTTATAGGACTTGGATGACAAAATTATTTGTGTGCCTTTGCAGAGAGCAATTCCTTACCTTATACAATAATGTTACATGGAAAAAATATTTTTTAGAAATCTGTGTGAGCTCCTAATTCTTTAAATTTTACATATTTTAAAAATTTAAATAAAAAAGTGATTTCTCCTGAGATTTAGGGTCTCTTCTATCTCCTTCCTATTCTTCGCATCTCCTTCCTTTGGCAATTTCATCTTCACAGTCACCCTTTACTCTTTCACATTTGATTTGCAATAATACTTTGAGTAGCCCCTTCTCCTCTCTGACTACTTTGTTATATTTCCCTTGACACCAGCCACCATCAGCCTTTCTGACTCTGGCCCTCTGGTGAGGCAGGTCATCCTGATGTTCATAAAGAGCTTCACACCTTAAATAAGGCTTTCTGCCTGAGCCTGTAAGTTAGAATAATGGGCATGATTCAAATACAATAAAAAGCAATTTGAACACTTCAGAAGAACTCGAGTTGAATTGAAACTGGAGCTGTGGCAATTTACACCAGCTAAAGATATTAGTACTTTTTTTCCTAGGACTCAGAGACTCAATTCAAGCAACGTTCCTACCTTTGCTGATGTAAGTTCTCACCTATTATAGATCAGCTAAACGTTTTGAAGGCTATATACAGCAATTTCTTCTAGCACCAAATGCACAGAACTGCAGCAACCAGGCCAGTACCTTTCATACCTGGGCAAAGCCCCAAAAGAGTGGGCAAAGCCATCTGAGCACACACATGGAATTGCAGATATGAGAAATATTTATTAATGGTTGTTAGTTATTTGTCACCAACATCAAATGCCTTCTCATTCCCCTAATTTCACTAGAAAAGCAGTAATTCCTGGCTGATGAAGTCACAAAAACGAAATTAGCTCACAAGATCACCACGTAGGCAGTCACAACACTCAGAGAAAGCCAGCCCTCAAAAATTGTTCACTCGTGGTTAATTCAGGAGTGGTCACTAGGATCACCCACGATGAAAAAAATATTTTGCAAAACTTTTTTTTGAGCCATTTAAAATTTTACTGTAAAGAAGATTGCTCATATGTTAGCAAACGTTATTTTTATGCTGCCAGGCAACCCTGCTGGTAAAGCTGCTAGAAATGACTCAGAAAACATTTTGTTAGTTGTCAGATCGGATTGCCATAATTAACTTTTGATTATTTGTTTGTTCCTTTTTTAAATTGTTATCAAATATCTACATCTTGATGGGCTCCACCTCCACTGGTGGGAAACAGAAGACCACCAGTCCCTTGTTTCGCTGGGGCACAGCACAGGGATTAAAATCACCCAAGTCCTGGGTCTCCCCTTTTCAAAGCAAGCCCTTCACATGGGAGCTTTTAGTAATGGATACGTGAACAATTTTTAAGTTAGATACTTGTTTTAACATAGCTGCACTACTGCACATTCCTCATTTATTTATGTATATAGCAATAATCATAATAATAATTTGAGAATAAAGTAATAAGAAGCTAGATTTTTCCTTACCTTTTTGGAAAGCAGGCAAAAGCTATACAGTAGGTGGAAGAGTGTACCAAGTAACAGATTTTTGAACACTCTTTCTTACTGGTGGTATGCAGTCTACAGGAAAAGTAAATACATTGGTATGTATAATACGTCTGTTCACAATAAACTCTTCAAATTTTGCCCTGTCATGGAGGCCATGACATTAATCCAACTCAAGAGCTCAGATCAGAGCAGCGATAGTGGAAAGCTGAGAGGCGCCACTATATGAAATTAACTCTGGGTTAGAAATAAATGAACCAGTTCACAGAAGTTCAGGTACCTCTGAACATGGGAGCAGCTGCTCAGAAAAGAGTAGGTCTGGTTGATTTTTTTTTCCTCTCCCCTGAACAAACTCTGAAACATTTTGCCTTTAGTTTAAGACTCCCCAGTCCTTTCTCACCCATGCAGTCAATCTCAGGTTCCTCAGCATCATCGACAACCATTTTAGTTTCTTCAGAAAGATGTAATAGGCGACATCATGTCAGTGATGTTAAGGACAAACAGGAATGAATACACAAACACACCAGGGCACAGCATGGGAGCATTTGCACAGTGGTGTCTGCATGTCTGTCGAAGACAGGAGATGCTTGTGTTCCACATACGCTATCCACAGTTTACTGATGGGAACCCACAAAGTCAGTGTCTATTCTCAACGCATGGAGAAAAACGAGGATGGACACACACTGCTCTCGCTGCCGTTGCAATAGAGAGGAGCTGACAGCACACAGGAAAGCACTGCTTTGAAATGGAAACATGCAAATGATGCCTGGTCTGTTTGGGGACAACGAGCAGCAATTGCACTTCACTACTGAAAACTGAATCGACTGCCAAGTTAGTTCTACTTAGTGTTACATAAAGGAGAAAGAGAAAAAGTCATCTTGCCCTCAAAGCACCTACTAACTTAAAAGTGCACAAACTTATAACCCTATTGAAAATTAGACCCTTATAAGGTTTTAGACCTTAAAGTTTTCTGGCTAGGCCAGGGTGACAGACCTTTCTTTTGCCACTTCTCAACAAATCTCAGTTAAACTCCTTGGGGAAAGCAGTCTCCTCCCACGAGCTGCTCTTTCTTTCCAACAGTTGTTTGTCACTTCGATGCACTTGGTCTTTGCCACAGAGATGCTGCATGCCTCCTGTTCAATACTGTATAGTACTGGGCTACTCTGCAATACTCATCTTGATCTCAGAGCTTTATAAATAGAACAGAGAAAAGCCAAAAAAAAGGGGGGGTAAACTTGACCACACCCATTCTCATAGACTGAGATTTTTCCCACGAGACTGGAAATGGGGACACTGGAAGACCAACACTCTCTGTGCTGCCAAGTCCTGAAAGACCCTACCCCAATTCCTGCAAAAAAGCATCTTGCCAGAAGAGCTGCTCCCAGGAAGCACTGGGCAGTTCGGCTTCCTTCTCATGGCTGCTTCAAGAGGGAAATGCATGAAAGCAAACACCCTTCCAGTAAGTTCTGCTTGTCCAGCCTGTGAGAAGCACAACCTCCTCATTACCAAACAACCGAGACGCTGATTTCCATGTTTCTGTATTTGGTAAAGCCGTGAATTAAAGAAAGTTGCTAAGGAAAAGGAGCAATTACATGTAAATCTCAATGTAAGTTAAGTATGGGTTGGAGGTTCAAATGTTTTCCTCATAGTCTGACACTCTGCTCTTGCAGCAGAAACACAAGCAGACAACCGAGCAGAAACACTCACTATCTGTTCAACTTTGAACTTGATGAGAAGCATCTTCTCAAACAGTGTGAAATTCAACCAAAGACACGAGAGCAGAATGAACTCATTACACGGATGAAAGCTGCTGTGCACCAAATTCTGCTCGTCTGAATCAGATGCAAACATGTATTAGCAGGAAAAAGCTGTTGAATGAGTAAAACGTGCACATACCAGATGGCAAACTGGAATGATTAAGAGAGTTTTCGTAAGTAACGCAGTTTTAAATTGAAAAGCTTGGCCTTAATATGTCTCATTCAGCACGAAAGCCCTCCCAGGACATGGCTGGGGAGCTCAACTTGTGAAATTTCTTGCTTTCCATATATCCTAAATAAAAAGTTGCAACACAGTGAGTCTCTATTCCTCCTGATAGGTGGGATATAAGATCACTGCGTTTCAAGTAATTTTCCTCCCATGTTAATGCAGTTTCTTCTTTTATACTCACACTAAAACTCCAGTGCTTGAGCCCAGGTCTCCTAAGTGCCCTGCACATTTTTTCTGAGCTCAGATTCCTGCAGATCACCCACATGATGCTCAGCGCTACTGCTGAGGACCACCTGCTCTTAGGAAGCCACTCGGGTAATTTATAGGCCTTCCAGTTTTACATGCACATCTTCAGTTCATTAGGCATTCTTTTAAAGTTTACTAAATCATAGAGGTTTTTTTCAAGGCTATTTTTCTGTAAAAACATCCACATTTTGCTTTTGGTTTTGACTCTGGCATGTAAATAGGACAGGTCACAAATTTGGGCTTAGGCACCACATTCCCCAATGTTTGGAGGTACATGAATCCCATGCTGGCGGCTCAGTGTTAATTGGTTCTTAGGAGATATGAAATATTTGTGTATTTTCAATAGAAATGGCAACTCCAGTCTCCAGTACGTGAGCAAGCCATGAACAGCAGCATCACCAGGAAATACAATAGAAAATCAAACTGGAAAACCCAACTGTACTTTTGCACTTAGGAGAAAACACTTGGTAGCTAAGCCAGTTCTGCATCTAAGCTAGCTTTGCACAGTGCTGATGAGTCTCAGACTCATCCTTTAATCCCCTTCAATTAATTTACTCCCAGCCTGACGGAGCGAGTTCCAGAGGAGCCTGGCACAGAACTGACAACCAGGACTTCCCATCCCTGTGCTCCTCAGAGCAGCAGGTCTCAACCAGGAAGGCACCTGCTGCAGCTGCCCACCTCCCCTCTGCCTCTGTAGGTAATTGTTAGCAATCGTTAGTGGTTCGAAACCAATTTAAAAGGAGAGACACTGAAAATACATTATTTTGGGGTTTTTTTGAAGAAAGATATTTGAGATGGAAAAAGACGCTCACAGCATTGATGCAAACATCTGGGGCAATTTTTGTTCACATTTCCTATTTTCCAATTGGTAAAATTCTGAAAATTTCCCCATCCACTGCATAAAATATTTTTTGAAGTTAAATCGCTATGAAAACATCAAACCCTTATTTATTTATTGAGACCATATTCAAATTTTCACTGAAAATGTGGGGAGTTTGCTTGGATGGCATTGCTTTTTTTGAGCTTATTAATATGTTTTCAATTTTTCCACCTAAAAATGGAACTCTCAACATTTTTTTTAAGCAAAATATTCGAATTAAAGAAAAAAGAAACTCAATTCAGGTATTCAATGAATTACTTGTATAGATATACATGCTGAATGTTGCCTGATTAGGGGGTTGATTGACAACCTATTGAATGCTATAGGAAAGCTCCCATTAACTGTAGTAGTAGCTCACACTGGGACTAAATGTACCCAAATACTTTAAGTACAGCGGTAGTTTATTTCATTTGATTTTCTAATAGTTTTTATTAACACACATATCCAGGGAATGAAATAGTAGTAGTAGATGCAGCTGATAATATGAACAGATGGTACTATACATATAAATAATTAAAAGATTCAGAAGAAAATTTATTTTCCGAACCATAAAAAATTTAAAAGCCCAGTACTTGGAGAAAGACATATAAATTAATACTATTGCACATCTCCTGACTGGTTAGGTTGAACAAACAAATTTATGTGCTTTAGAATCCTACAAGTAAGCAAATGAATTCACAGAAAGCATTTTCCCTTCACGCACACTAATTTTGAATTTGTGAGGGTTTCATTCCCAGTGGACTTTACCCCAGCTTTAAATCAGTGTTAACAAAACCAGGATGAAGACTGGATGCTTACGGCAGAAAGTGGTACCTCTCGGCAAGCAGGGGGATTCTGTCCCTTACTTCTCCCGCCTCCTAAAAACATATTCTAGTATATAGTCCTGGATGAAAAAAATTTGTATTTTACCAGGAATATGGCGGGTTAAGTGAGCAATATTTCTTTTTAATAAACATATCTCCTTCCCAGGGAAAAATCTGACTGTTCTTTGGCAGGGGGAGAATATTCTCAGAAGTCTGAAAACAGCAATAAGATGCAGCACGGGAGAATGAGACCAGGAGGGGAAACCTAGAGTAGGAAACCCGCAAGCTGTAGTTCCCACAGGGGTCTACTCTGTTTCTACATTGAACATTTCATCATCAGAACTTTTATATTTTTCTTGTTGTTCAAGTCTTTGAGTGGAAATTTTTAGATTTTTACTTTTCTGGAGGAGAAACTAATTCCAACCCATTTGACCAGAACAGCAATTAGTGAAATGCAGTTCAGCAGCACACACTCACCCGCCCTTCCCCAGCTGTCTTTCAAAACCCTCCCCTTTCCTCCTCCCCTTCCTCTCCCTCCATCCTCAAGGCCTGTTCCGACCTGGCCGTCTCAGGCAGCAATGCTGCCCGAACAGCTCGAGGAGCAGCCGGAGTTTGCACGCTGGAGGGTTCGACCTCAGTAGCAGCAGCAGCATCACAGCGAGGAGTAGATTTAGAGCCCAGAGGCAGCGGAAGGCGTTCCTTCACTGTGGCCAATGTGACCTAACAGAAATTTGACTTGGCAGAGGACTCTGCAACTCTTACTCTTGCTGGGTAATACTCTAACGCAGGAAATAAATATATTTCCTCTTGCAGTGAGGGCTCTGTTCAGTATGACTGGAGGAGGCATAATATGGTCCTTAATTTACGAGAAGCATTTCCTTACTGTCTTATGTCAGAATGATAGTTCAGGTAGTTCAGACAGTTCAGTTTCCAAAGACAAATTTTGTTTTTCCAGTTAGAATATATTTTGTATACCTGCATGATAAGACATCAGAGAAAAATACTCAAGGGGTGAATAAAGGGAGGAAAAGTGCTGTGTCAATAATTTTCTGGCTGTTTTCACTTTGCTTTGACAGCAGAGTTTCTGCTTTGAGGCAGATATTCAGATGGCAGTTAATAGACAAGAAGTGGCAGGGATTTCAGCAGCAAATGGATGAACGGATCATGGGCAAGGAAAGGGCATTTCTCCACATTCAGATCTGTTTTTCATAAAAACTGCAGACATGTCTAAACCTTTCCAATATGCTACAAAGTTGTGCAGCTGTCTCCTTCCTCAACTCCTTCCAGATTCAAATGCAAATCAAATTTGATGGCCTCAGTATGTAATTTTGTGCTACAGTATACCATGCTATGCACATTAAGGAAACTGGAAGCATCTTTTCGATCTATTTTCCTTTTAAATCAGTGGCAAGATTTGCATTCACTTTTATAGGACCGGATAAAATCCTTAAATGGGAATCTTCAAGGATGGTGAGATTTTTGTAAAGAAACTGCAAGAAACAAAATTATAACTCAGGTTAGGAGAGTTACCAATGAATTTGGCCTTTGTCCCTCCGTTCATTCTGGAAACTGTACCTGCCAGGGTTAGGAAGGTTTGAGTTTGACACAGGCTGAAGGGTCTGATACTGAAGGATGCTGCTGATTTCTCACTCACAGAGGAGGGAAAGGAGGAGGAGTTACTCACAGCTAGCAAACATTTTGAAAGGAGTTGCTGCCAACAGGCACAACTCAAAAAGTGAGGAGGAAATAGAGAATTTAAAAAATTATATATATGTGTGAGACATCAAAAATCTTTAACTGAGAAGACCAAATAAGACGAAGACCCTAAACCTCAGATATTGGTCAATGTCTCCAAAACCCCCAGCCAGCCAACGAACAGAAGATCAGCAGTACTTACTGTTTGGGTCTACGTTCTCACACAGCTCTGTTTTGGCTTCGCCGTTAGGCCTGTCGCTGGGCTTGTGCGAGAGCCGTGACGACATGGTCGCTGCTGTGACCACAGCCTTGAAGCTGCGTTTCCGTTTCTGGACGTTTAGCTCAGGGTGGAAGATGATGATGTACACCTTCGGCATGTAAAGCATCCCCAGGGCCACTGAAGCACTTAAGTTCATGGATATTGTAAGTGTGGTAGTTTGTATGTAGAGCTAGGAGACACAACACATGAGACACTATTACAAATAAGATGACTGGGAAGCAGGCTGTAGTACTTCAAACATTAAGTAACCATTTAAAAGCATTTTTTTAATGAGTTTGCAACCAAAGATGAATGAGCTGAGACCTTTGCACTGCAAACCACCATGAGATCCAACACACATCAGCTACCTGTGGTATCAACAGCCTCTTCGGAGGCTCAATGCTAGAAACTTTCAGTGTCCTTAACAACATAATTTCTACTGTCTGCTTATGGTATAGCTTCCGTTTGTTTATTTAAAGAGTGAAGATCAGATTTGGATTGAAATAATGCTGGTATAAATTTAAATTTAGGTCTACTGTAAGTTGTAGAAGAGGAACTATAATAACACAGGTTAGTAAAAAAATCTTATTTCTTTAAAAATGTGAGGAAGGTGGGATTTTTTTGTTTTTACTATACTTTAATGCTCTACAATTCATTGAAATAACTTTGCAGAGAGTACACAATGATTTGTGTGCTTGTGACATTCAGCTATGAAAAAATAGTATATATGCAAGTCAGAGAACAGGTACTGCCATGAGATGAGTATTCAAAGAAACCATAAGGATTTAAAAACATACTCTGCAAATATACAGGGGTGGAAAAGCTTTTTTTTTTCTTTTTTTTTTAAATTATATTTTCAGAGGATACACTTAATAGATAAACCAGAACAAGCCCTGTGACTTAAGAGGATCAGGCACAGTTAAAAGTTAAAAAGCACAGAGGCAGCACAGTACAGGTGTGAGGGAGTTGAAGAGGGAGCAAAGTCTCTGCGGATCCTCTTAAAAAATTAAATATATGGTAAATGCATATAAATGGAAAAATCATTACACATTGAGGGTGATTTCTTCAGAGCACTATTTCCTCTTCTCCTCCTATTCAGTGCTAATCAGTCTGAATTTCTGATGGAAAAACTCCATGAATAAATATAATGGCAGAGTAAAATGCTGACTGTGCCCAAGTATTTCCAAATTCCCATAGTTAGAAAAATATGACTGTCTCCAGACTTGCTAGTTATATCTACATAACAGTTGCTATTATAGTGATTAAGACCACCACTGGAAGCAATAAAATGCCTTACAGAAAACATTTAAAAATGTGCTGTGCCTGGATGTGTCTCCATACAGATGCACACAAGCAAAAACTAAAGTGCTTTCTCAGTTTCTATTTACTCATTATCAGAAGGAAATGACACTGATGTTGTCAGAAATTTTGCCAAAGTCAGGACACTGGGACATAACCAATCTCATCCTGTGAAAAGATACGCTGGGCCAAGCTACACCATTCGAGGCTGGGAGGGAGCCCAAGGGGTCACCTCGTCTAAAACCCTGCCCCAAGAAAAAGCCATTTACACCAGAACTACTTCTGACAGATCACCCTGTCTACCCATGTCCTAAAACCATCCTCTGATGGAAGTTTCACAGCCTCCTAACCAAACTCTTGCAGAGTGCTCAGGTCTCCAAAACATTCGGTCTGTACCTGAATGAAGCTGCTAATTGTCCTCTCCTGGCGGAACGAAGAGCAAGTGGCCACCACGCCCTCTGTTACTTTCTTTTATATATTTAAATAGTTACTGTCTTTTGGAGAACTTTTAAAGTGAAGTATGGTACCATGGTGCCCCTTGGTCTTTGGCAGATAACGTGGCAATTTCTCCCAACTTCAGCCACTGGGAAGACCTCAGGCCCTTCTGCCCTTCTGTCTCCCCCTAACCTGGACACTGCTGTTGACCTGCTGCTTCACCGAGATGCGGTGCTCCAAGCCGATGTGGTGCTCTACTGAAGCCTCCTTGCTGGAGGATTATTTTCTGAATTTATCTTATAGCACTGCTGTCAAACACAATGTTTATTTTTCTCAGTCAGGTAGTGTTGTTGCCTGCTGCTCTTCACTGCAGAGTTACCACCTGGCTGGTTATTCCTCACCTTATACCTTGCAGCTGAATGTTCTTCTCTATACTTTTACTTCTATGTACATAAGCACTATGTCTATTTATCTTATAAGAACATTTAAAAGATAAGACAGTTCACAAAGCATTTGCTTCCTTGGAGCTGATCCTCCTTTCAGTTATGTTCACATAAATCAGCTGTAACTCAGTTGGGGTCGAGTGCATTGCACTGATATGAGTAACACAGACTTAAATATTTATTAATGAAATTCAATAGGTCTTTGAAAATTGGAAATGAAATATATGAAATATAACATTTAAGGGCTGCAGGATAAACAGGAAGATACCCTCCTTCTCTTCAAAGTGTTTGTAACTTATTACCAACTTTTATCCTTTTCTAAGTAAGGTCATCATTATTTCTATTTTATACAGGGCTCCTGCAATTGCTGTAGGAGCTGCAGGTACCAACGCCTCTAAAGGCCAGGAAGATGCTGTGGACAGCATCCTTGACAAATTACATTACACCTAGCGACTGTCTGTTTCTCAGCTCTGTATTCAGACCACACCTCTCTCTGCTAATACTTGGGAAGAAAGCTTGCTTAATAATGTCTGCTGTCCTTCTGGTTTAGTCTGAAAAGGATGTGGCTCTGTACCACGTGTTTAATAAGAATTACCTCTGTTTCTATATACAGGATATGTAACTAAACCTGACAGGCACTGAATATCTATTAAGCAGTATTACTGAATGAGATCTACATTTCTAGAAGGTTAGAAAAGATCTATGTCAGTGAAGAGCTCTGTCACAAATCCAGAAGATGTATCGGTGCTTCAGAGCGGTGTTTTGTTCAGCAGCTATCTCAAATGGCTTGAACTCACAGAAAGTCTGTTCAAGTAGCCATATGGTGAAAAATGCATGGTAATGCTTTGCAACTAACTCTTGATTCACTTTCCTAGAGAACATAAAAATCTTTATACAGAAAGCAGGAATTTGGACCACGAGGCAAAAAATTAAAAAGAAAAAAAAAAGGAAAAAAAAGAAGCTAATGGCACAGCCTTGCCAGCACGACACACATAATTAGTTGTTTATGTTCCACAGACAGAAATAGCATATTTATGTTTGATTACAGATTTTCTCCACCCAAATCCCACTTCTTCGGCATGGAAAACAACAGCTCCCCATAGGAATTTTGATGAACTTGTCAGTTAAGCAAAATAACTTTCTATCACCACACTCACAGACACATGTCATAGACACACTGTGTGTGACAGCAACTAAAAATCCTAGAAAAGCAGAAGGAAAGATGCATTTTGAGTAAGAGCTGCTTTTAAAAGCACTACGTAGCAAGAAGTTTTCAAATGGATCCTCAGTGGGAGAAGTATTTGTTACCTACGCGTGGCATTTTCTGAATTTTGGAACAGCTGATCAGTTTGATACGCGATACTAACATTTATTTTCAGAAAGAGAAGATAAGAACAAGTGAAGAATGTACACACCAAGAGAAGAAGGGCACCCTCTTTGCACAGCTCCTTTGGAGCAGGACACACAACCCGCACTGAGGCCACCTCCTCCTGCGCAGGAGCCGGATAACTCATAACTCATAACATAACTCATAACATTTGATGAGCTTGTGGGTTTGCAGGTATGATCAGCTACGGGCAAAAATCTACGACCGGAGTCATTTGCCGTCCTCTGAGCCGCCGCTCCTGACACGGGTGTTTCGGGTGGGTGGGCACAGGTTTCCTGAGACATTGTGGGAGATTGCTCCCAAGGGCAGACGGCAGATTTCTGCACCAGTGCTTGAGCACCTCCACAGCCACATGCTACGGCCAGCGGCTTCCCTACATGGTTTTCCATGGGCTACACCAGTGGGGATCTGGCCTGATTTCGAGGTGACTTACCCTGGGGATGGTTTGACACAACGTCTTCCCCTTAATCCGGGGCTGCTGTGATTGCAAAAGCTGCAACCAGCGCAGCGCCAGTAACATTTTTATCTAGGTGCACACAGGTATTAATTTTTATTTCCTCTTGCTATTAAGGGGTTGAAGGTTAAATGACTATTTAGTCAATGGGGTCTTTTGCAGCACCATGCCAGCGAAGTTTCCTACCTTGCAAAAGCCGATGGGAGATAACAGGAAAGGGAGAAAAGAGCTTTTGTAGAACAAGGCAGGATGAGTGACACACAATGCTTCTCATGACAAATGGGAGCTTTATAAAGATAAGGGAAACTAATAGATATTCTTATTATGCAGAGTCTTAGTTTTATGTATTTTATCTCTGCTTTGTGGTTTTACCAGTCAAACATAAAAAAGCAGTTTACATGAAACTATTTCATTTCTTATTTCACTTCTTCTGAAAAACTCTCTGAAAGCATTTTAGATGAATGCAAATAGGTGACTTAAAATACAAAGGATAAGATTTAACCGACAATGGGAGTCTAATAATTCATGCATGCCTTTTACAGCTGGCTGGTGAAACCTGGTAGTTTCCAAACGTGAGATCAAATTAAGAAATTAAGATGCAAATTTAGTGAGAGATGCTCGAACTTGACGTGAATGAGAACTGGGATTGAGATAAGTATTGCCAGTGGAAATCAAAGCTTTCTAAACCCAATGTCGTGTTGGTGTCTGGAAGCCCACTCCCATGGAGGGTTTGAAGCCATGTTTGCTACAACATAAGGACAAAGTCATTCTGGAGGGATGACAAAGTCATCCTCACTCACATCTCTCTCTTTCTCAAGCAGACTGGATTTTGATGAATTTTAACTTAATGTTAAACTTAACACACTGCTGTTATAAATGCATCAGACTTTGAAGCAGTGCATTGGAGAAAACTCAACCCTAAGGATATCATTCACATGCAAAGGCACCTAGATTTTATCATTTATTTTACATAAAGGATTTCCATATGAATTTCAGATTTCTGTGTTTTCCAGATTCTTGCTTTATTCACGCAAATGACGAAAATTACCTTCAAAACCTTGAGAGAAAATTAGACTGGTCTTGAATACACACATCTAATAACCAGCAATTTTTATAGAACAAATTATATCAATGGATGATTTTGCATGAGCTAGGATTACTCTCAGAAGTAAAGCACTGCAGGATTTGGCCTTTCAGTCTTCGCTAACCCAGTGGATAGATTTCCAACTGCTGGGCCATAATAACTGAAGTTATAGCTGCAGATCTTAGAAAAGTCTCTTTAGGAGTCAGAAATACTTTTTATAGGCTAATGCTTTGCATTCACAGTCTAATCAAGAGCAACTGCTCTTTTTATCTCATTCAGCTTTCTAATTATGCAGTGAATTGTGTTATTTTGTAATATGGAAATATAGTGGTAACTTGAGATATTTTTGGACTTGTGTTATCACAAACCAATTTATCTCACTTTTATATGGGAATTAAAACAAATGTTCTTACATATGAAGTAGACAGTTTATAAATCTCCCAGAAGACTTCCAGGTCATCTGAAGATTTCATCTCATTCTCCACATCATGTTGTGCAAATATAAGAATGAGAATAATTTTTTAATAAAAATTAAAATTAGCTCCCACTGCATTACATGTTTGCAAAAATATGGAAAGTAAAAAGACTTGAATATAAATGTGTTCTCAGTCATTTTAGTGTCTAGTGTCCCTACCCACCAAAGTTACCACCTCATTTTAAAGGCAAATTAAAAAAGGAAAATACCTGTTTTCCAGTGAAACCTGTGCTTCTTGTACTTTGACTTTAAACGGGCTTCGCTTAGGAAGAACCACTGCCCTTCTCCCTCCAACAAAGGTGTTGGCCATTTGTTACCCAAACCGCTGCAAGGGCTACATCACATTTCTCATAGAGCAACAGCAGCTGTTACTATGCTGACCTACAGCCAGGACCCAGGGCAGATGTCACTGTACAAAAATCTCCAGTCATAAAGCACCCTTAAAACTATGCTAATTCAAGAGAGACTGAAGAGTCAGCAGCTGCCTCCACCTTTTTTGGGACCCTTTCTGCCCCTCCAACTGAGGCTCTGTGTGGCAGGGAGGACAGGCTGCGGCCACAGTCCTGCATGGGCTACGCGGGGGGTGAAGGTCCCCCAGTGCGACCTTCTCCTTTTGGCAGCACCACACCCTCAACTGAAAAAAAACCCCACAGCTGTAAAAGCAAACGCCATTCTCATTTCCTTAGACAGCTTGATTTATGGAAGTTGCAGGCAACGGCAACTTTACCCAGACAACCATGTCTTTCCACAAGGACTGTACGCTTCTGTTGTCTGAGAAATATAAAATATTACGTGTGAAGCAGTCCTGTCAGCTCTCTTTACCGACCTGGCTCCGTAATCCTCTTTTCATGCCCCACTGAGGCTTTCCAGCAGCCCATGCACATCCCAGGTTCCCGCTGCCAGCTCCCGCGGATGCAGACATACACTCGCTTTCTTCACTTGGATGGTACCAGTTCAACTGCAGATAATACCACACCACCCTGAAGCTTATCTACTGACGACTTCCAGGACCCCTGCCTCCATCCCCATCCTTTTAAGCATCATAATCTGCTCAAGCTGTCATTTAGCAGTGCCCTTTGGAGAATAGAGCAGTTTGAAAAAAAAACAAACCTCTTTTCCTAGATTAGAAGGTTTTAGCAGTGCTTAGGGAAAGCGGTTTCCCTTTCTTTTAAGCTAACATTATTTTGGGAAAAAAAAAAAAAATCACAAAAAAACCCCCTGTGGACACCAGGCTCCAGCATTTTGGATAAAAGGGGCAAACATCTGCCAAACAATCCAGAAGACAGGGATTTCCAGTTGCAAGAGGTCACTTAATAGATGAGAGACAGTGACTACACCACTTATCTGCTCTTCTAACCTACTGCTCCTAATGGTATTAATATAATCCACATTATATCAGTAGTTCATGATACTTTTACAGCTTTTGAATATTTTATAGGCAAAAAATACATGCGTATGCCAACACACATACTCTATACTTACGACAAACACTAAAGGTTGGAACGTCAAGCAGTCAAGTGCCGTAATGTCAAACCAGGGTTCCCTGTGCTACTTTAATTTGGTCTCTTGGTACACGGGCACTACGACACCGCCATCAACTACATGACCACACATGCTTGTTCCTCAGCACTCTCTTTATTCAAGGGTATGAACGGATGATTATTTAACATGCTCTTTTCTCCTCACTTTTCCACTTGTCAATTCCATTGGTCAGTAAGTATGCCCTTTGATCCCTGTTGTGAAGATATAATGCCTACTTTCTTTGTAAGATTTTTACCAAATTTTGCCTATTTGTGCTGTTGCACTGTTCGGTGTGTACTTTTGACAACGTGTGGAAGACAACCGCATTCCTCTGTAGAGGTGAGCATCAGCGGTGCTTCAGAAACACAACTCCACAGCAATGTGAAACAGGCAACGGTATGTAAATCGTGATGCTCACCAAGTTTTACAAATGACAACGGATGCTACCCAAGGGATGTTTGATAAACAAATCATAGTAGTTATGCTGATTGCAGTTATTACTGTCAAAATAGCAAGGCACGCAAATAGCCTTTGTGAAATGTCTATGGGAATGTCACAGAATCAGTCATACCATTTAATTATAAATTCTGTGCTTAGTAATTATACGAAAGGTGACACTGAAGAAAATGATGGGATTTTAGTTTCAGAAAATTTCCCGTTAATGGTTGGTTGTTTTGCAGGCTGACAGCACTAGGGTGGCTTATCGAACACGCACAGCCGCACTCACTGCTCATGACCACCCCTCTCTGATCTGCTCCCGGTGCAGGGGCCAGGCTCAGCAGACGGGACACGCATCCCTGGCACACGGGGGTACTCACGGCACGTGGGACACGTAGGCTTTGGGGCATGCGTGCAGCCCCATGGCATTTTCTTTGCTTTTTTTTCCCCAAACTGGTTTTCAAGCTAAAAACCATGTTTGTTCTACAGCTCAACAAGGAGCTTTGTGTGCCTGGCAGGAAGCATTTTACTGGCTGGTTGCAGCAGACCTGAGGTTGGACAGCTTTCATCAGTGAAAATAGTTGGTCTATTAAGTTAGCGTCCTTTGGAAATGCTCACAATATTACATATAGTAGATCAGAAAAAACTGCAGGTTAACTTTGCGGATATATTTCAGTGAAATGGAAAAACGAAAATAGTTCCACAGGAACAGCAAGTACTCACAAAGCAACATCACAGTTCCCTCAGAGATATGAAAGTAAAGAAGATTAAAGTTTGGAAAGTAGCTCCCCAAATTACTTTTCTTTTATACCCAGTAATAACAATCACGTCTTGCTCTTTCAAGAGGTCATCAGCTATCTGCTGGCCCTCACTAAGCAAGAGCTGGTACCAGCACAGCACTGAAATCCAGCGACAGGAGCAATAAATATTTATCTGGGGGTGGCAGCTCTGCAGTAACGAGAGGGGATGCAATCGAACCCAAACCCCCGGCCAGGCTCCCTACCACCGCCCCAGTACACCAGCAGTGGGATGGTGGAGGATTCGGTAAGCCCAGAAGAAAACCTTCTCACACAGGCAGGGAGAAACATTTTGCCTTTAAATTAATTTTTTTGTCAGGGCAGTTTAAGACAACTTACTTTCAACAGGTTCATATGCCTTTGAAGGCTTTTTTTTCTTTGCTAATAATAAAATTACTAAATATCATAGACTGTTCTGGACTTTTTTTTAGATGTGATCTCTGTGTTTATCCTTACTAAACAGAAATTTAGAGTTCCAAATAAACTACAGAAGTAGTAACTAATAGATCATCACAAAAACATTGTGGGCCTGGGTGAGTTTCTTTCATGCATTTAACTGGAGACAATTATTATTCCTACTAAGAGAACAAGGGGGGAGCTGAGAAAAGATTCAGATTTGAAGAATCGCCACCATTGAAGCAGAAAACAAAACGTCATTAATCTCTTCAGGAAACTAGCCAAACCTTGCATGCTATGTACAATGTAACATCGACTCATCAGCTAAGCTTCCACAATTTCATCTCCAAAGGTGACCAAAAGCAAAGTGGCTGTTAGCAGGAAGTATTACATTTAATGACAATATTCAGTTGTCCTGGACAAGCAAACACACAGGGGACTCAGTCCAAGAATTACTTCTGTAAATGTTGGCTTCGAGGACTACAAATAACCATTCACTATTGCCCATTCTGCTCTAGTTCTGGGAGGGATTAAAATTTAGTGTTTGTCTGCTGCCACGGGAGCAGTAAATGCAACACATGGCGTGGAGTTTGGGCTGGGTAGTGGTGCAGACTGAAGCCGTTGCTGGGCAGCTCTGCCTGGGGGTACAACGGCTGACACGGACGTGAGCGTGCACACAGCCTCGCTGCTGTATGCTTTGCACAACTTACAGCCTCAGACATCCTGTCAACCTGTGACAAAACATGCACCTCCATTAACCTCAACGATGCAATGCAACCTACTTTACTGATGTGGTCTTCTCTCTGACACGCGCCAGCTTCAAAAAATACCTGCAGAGAGGCAAAGAAGATCTTTCTACTTTGCCTGGAGAGCCCGTAGAAACTATCCCGATGGAGCAGGACTCCCTTGAAAGGCAGCAGTCCCTGCATGGCACATTGCTTCAACAGCTCACACGGAGACTTACGCAGGTGCTTTCCTGAAGCATCCGTGTAGCCATGATGCTCCATGACAGCAACTGGTTGAAGTCAGTATTTATGTCAACAAAATGAGAATGCCTCAAATAGAAGCATCTAAAAGACCAACTTGCTGAGGGCAAAATCAAAGTCAAATCAAGGACCTGGATGCTCCTGGAGATGTCACCATCGTAGCTCCAAGCCCACCTCACCTCAGGACCCATATCAACTTGCTGTGAACAGCATTTCTAAACAGAAGTGCAAACCCCTCACAGTTACTTTAATTATTCAGTTGTGAAAGGTCAGTGTTCACGTCCAGCACTCTGCACGCCTGTGCCCCCAGGGACCTTGGCCCTGTGCACCCCACTGCCTCCCCTCAGCCCTCTCCACCTCCATCCCCTCTCCAGCACGTGTTGTTGCGGAGGAGGCGATGGCTCTCACCCCAGCTCACAGCAGCGAGGACAGCCACTTCTCAGGTGCACACAAGAAGCACCACCATCGCTCACAAGATGCCACACATGCCGTGAACAGCAAAGGTGACCTGCAGAATAACCACAGCTGCTTTAGAAACAGGGAGTTCTCCCCTGCCCAAAGAAACTGCTGACACTAAAGAAAGCTTTGATGTTGGCTCTGATACTTCTGACCACCTGACGACAGCCTATGATGTTCTGAAAAGTTGCTCTAAGTCACGTCACAAAGTACAGAGGTTTGGGAGAAGAACGCACCCAGAGCTGTGAAATTCCCCTTGTCACAAGCATGCCAGATGGGATCTCGTTCCCTCCTGACAATACAGGAAAACATGACAGACACCATTGCACAGGTATCATGCTGGGGGAAAGAGCGAGAGTGTGATAATGCTGATAAACCCTTAGACGTGCTTACAAACACCGTCACGTTCGCTGCTCCTGGTGGTTACTAGCTTGGCAATGACAACATTATACACCAGAGTTATGCAGGTAATGGGTGTGATGAATTATGTTTCAATATGTTTCTAGCAGCAGGAGGCTTAGCATACCAAAGGGAAAACTGGGGTCATATTCTGAAAGATTACCACCTGCAGAGGCCAAATGCAAAGGCAGACAGTACAGCAGTAAACAGGTCTAAAAGGACTAATTTCCAATTCCCTCTGCTTGCACTATAAAAATATTCCTTCTAATGTCACACTGCCAAAGCCAACTTAAATTTTCATGTCCTAAGAGCACCCAAATATGTCGTTTTTCAGCTTGCATTTCACAGGCAAACGTGCAGATAAAGAAGTAAATGTATGTATTTTAAATATATTTTAGCTATTCGAGCTAAATATTTTATACTGCTTATTCCCTTATAATAGCAACTTCCTTATGCAAGAAATTTGTATACATCAGAAAAAAATAAATATTTATGGATTATATCCATAACTTGTATGATAATTCAAAATACCAAATGTTAAAGCACTTGCTCTAAGGGTTATGATGCAGATGCAGAAGGAGGAGGAATTTTGTCTCTCCAGCCTGTGAGAGAAACTCTAGCAGCTTATCTAGAAGGAAATTAAATTATTCAGATAATTGGACAGAGCAGCGATGGAAAAGCATATTGCTGCTTTCAAAGGGCATCAAATGGCTAAAAGAGAAATTGAAGCAGTATCAAAGACAACCCTGCAAGTCAAATGGTTTATACAGACTATGTTCGGCAGAGATTCCACATCCGCTGGAAAAAAGAGCCGTCTTTACTTTCTGTGTCTGTTACAGATTCAATAAAGATGCCCATGAACTACTTAGAATCATTTGGGAGTTGCTCAGCCAAGAAATGAACAGTGATGGCCCTGGCTTAAGTCAACAAAAGATTAAAGTTATTTTGAATCTGTGACTCCCTGGAACTGACTGCATCCTCTGACTTTATGAGGATTTCTCTTTGAAGTAGAACTTTGGCACAGAAGGATGTGCCAGCAAAACAATCTGCTTGCAAGGATAGCAACATTTAAAGTGAGGTCCATGCATCTCCACCACTGAAATAAGATGAAGTTCTGTCTCTTTTCGGATTCATCTTCTCTTGGTTTTTGCTTCTGGACATACAGCACATGGTGCTGTCCCCGGCGTGGTGATGAGAAATGTGTGTCCTACTGCAGATCCAAGGGTGGTGGGTGGGCAGCCAGAGATGGTGGCAAGGCTGCAACCCACGTCCAGGTTAGAGCGAGGATGAGCCCTCCCGGTCCTGTACCTGTTAACACAGGTAACAGTGATGGAGAGCCAGGAAACAGCTGAACGTACCTCTCCTTATATTTTTCTTCTATACTAATTACATGTCCATAAGCTGATGGAAGAGTCGATGAAACAGATGAATTTTTCCCACAGGGATCTCAGCTAATGTGCTGTTATCCAGCATGGATGTCTGTCCACAAGAGGAGTGTCCTAAGACCCACCAAATCATTTCACGTGGGTCACTAAGAGGGCCTTCAGTGGTAAGAAATTTCAGTCACAGCTGAGTTTGGCTGTATTTCAAGCACAGACAGAGGTGAATAGCTCCAGAAATCCCATTATCAATCCTCAGAACTGTCTAATATCCCTTGCTTGACATTCGTGTTTGTTATAATAGCTATAAAATAAGTTACACATCACTAAAAGAGACAAACACAAAGTGCAACAGAAGTAATGTACATCCCCAACTTCTATTATTAAAATAATGGCTTTTCCCTCTCTCACTGGCTGAGCACTTAGCTTTTTTGAGCTAGAAATAATTCTTCATCTGTCATTTTTGCCAAAGATTACATCATCGGAGAAAGCCTTCATTTCATTCTTCACCTTCACCACTGCACTGCTAAATTGACTGACATACAATCTTGGCATTTTAGGGTATTCAGTGCCAGACTTCAGCTGCTGTTATAAATCATATTTCTCCACACTTATTGCATTTTATTCATTTTATACATGACCAGAGATTAGAGTTCAAATGAAATAGATTTTGCTATCCTTCTTATATTCCAAATGTCACTAGTCTAGAAATCTTTAATTTTACTCACTTCAACTACTGAATAATTCAATGTAAAAGGAGGAAAAAAACACCCTGCAATACTCAGTTTGAGATTTTGAGCAACATAAAGTGAGGATCCTTGGACTGCCGCGGCTGTGTCTCCGTAGCCTGATATGCATGCACCGCAGAGCGCCGGGTACCATCTCGGCAACAGGGCTATCTCCCAGCAGGTATGGCACCAGAGCCGCAGGAAGAGTGGCCACCTCAGGAGGGCTCCTGGGAGGAGGAAACATGGGCTGATGCCAAGAGCCGGGCACGCTCACACCCTCACCCTGAATTTGGGGATTTGAGAAGGTGTGATCATGCACTGACTCTTTTCAGGCAATGTAATACCTGCAATTACCAAAATCACTATCTTCTGTCCTCAGTTTTCAAGAGAAAATTTGTGTAAGTGTTAAAAAGCACTCCATTAGAGAAATGCTGGCAACGTGGTGGGAAGCCAGCACAGCAGAAATGGCCATTGTGAGGCCCTGAACTTCCCAGAAATATCTTGGGGATCAAATATTGCTCGTAATGGTAGAGACCAGACAGCCTTACCACACTTACAATTTCTCCCCACCAAATAGTTGCTGAGTGAACATGAGGCAAAGCTATCTCACAAATTTTCTTAAATTATTAACGTATTCTAGAATAGAAAATAAACTTAGGTCAAACGATTTCAAGACAATTCCTTTTATGTTAGATGGAGGAATAAGCAAGAGTGAATATCCAGTGAAAGGTATTGATTATAAAAAGACAAACAAACTGCAAGCTAATGTGTGTATAAGTAAACATATAGATGAGCAAGTAGATGGGGAACTAAAAATATTACAGCCCTCATAAATAGTCATGCATAATAAAACAATTTCAAAGAAACTTTCACTCAGAGAAGCTGCCTAGCTTTCTAGAATTTTACTTTGCAGTGATTCAGCATACATGGTGCTAATTAATAGTTCAAGAAAAAGAAAAAAAGGTGTTCTGTTTTGAAAAACAATTTTAGATGCTTAATCTTATGCTGATAGCACGTTAAGGTAAACCTCTCTGATCACCAGTCTAAGAAATTAAATGTTCTTAGAAGAGGTCTCTGTCAGTCCAAAAGCGATGCTGGCATTTATTACTCATGACAGGAAAACCTGAAGTAATGTTTAGGTTCATCTGTCTTCCCACACTGGAGATGCCTTTCCCTGGAGTAAAAAACCCAAAGTTTGGAGAAAATGAAGAGAAAGCATCTAAGCATGGCCATGGTGGACACTGTCCTACACTGCCAGTGAAGATCTGTCCAATGTTCATCACTGTAGCTCAAACACTTAAACATGCAGAGAAAACTTCTTAAGAAAATTGTACCACAAGTTGGTGCTTGCGTATCACATGATGTACTAAGTGCAATGACTTTCGACAAACAGAAATACAGATGTGCAAAGCATCAGTTGCCTGAGGCTATGCAACGTCCTGCTGAAAGAGTGCATCAGACTGAGAGCTGAAGCCCAGAGCATCATTTTGTAATGATGGCATGGCCCACAAGGTACAGCTTTCATGTATGGCTGGTTTCACAGGGGAACACAAAATGACTGAAATGAGAAATTACCTGAAATGACCACTGAAGCATGCTAATAACACACAGTAATTTCTCAAATTCTAAAAATTTAAGCTGCAGAATAATAATTACCAAGTAAATCTCATTTTCTTTTCTTCTTAAATGTTACTTTTCTCTGGTGAAGCAAAAATTTTTATTTCCATACAACATTGGCTTGGGCTAAGGTTATATAGATGCCATATGAGTAGAGCAATACTTGTATATAAATAAAATATGCCTATTTTAGCATTGCTGTAATAGTACGGCCCTTAGGAACAACATACAAACTGTTGGTTACGTGTGATCGAAATAGAGATGCAAGGTGCTGCAGGTCTCTCCTACCTACAGTCAGAGAAGACAGCAATGCGAGCAGCAACATGCCCAAATTCTCCCCCATAGTGAATAAGCTAGCTAACTTGATTTGCCTCCTTAGAACATCCTCCTGCACTGTTTCTTTCTCCATGCAGAAAGCACAAATAAATGTGAAAAAGTAACTGAATGACCGTTCTATTTATCTAGAAGCAGGTCTTCTCAATTCGGAGTAAACCTTCTATCAGCACTGAAGTATGCATTTATTCAGCAAAACTTCTCCTGACCTTCTCTTCAGCCAATTTAAACACACAACTTACAGCATCAGAAAAGTAATTAGCGGTCTTGTATTTTTGAGCATACAGCTTAACCTCCCCTCCCCACAGGCTATCTGACTTCCAGACACAGCCTTGGGGCTTTCGGAAAGTCACGGCCCTTCAGTAGTGCTGCATGTTGGGCACTCAGAAGCCCAGAAGGACTAAAAAGCTCCAGGCATACCACAGTGTGCACCTTCCCATGGATCTTGTGTGCTTAGGATGAAACCAGACCAGCCAAGGTAAAGATATTCCAACCTCATTGCAATAACTTATTGGGATACACATGCCAGAAGGATCAAACGTTTCTCTTGCATCCTTTGCATGGAGGTACAGGGAGCCTTTTGGAAGCTACATGAGAAAGGCAAGGTATGAAGCGTCTCAAACCGTGAAGAATCGTCCTCTAAGGAAAAGCAGGATGGAAATCCAGAGACAGCAGGAGCTTCTGAAACTCCCTTTAGGTCACAGGTTGGCTCTTTACACTTAGTATACTTTTATCTGTGTGGGCAAATGAGATAACATGGTAGGTATTATGCAGGTAGGCTCCTTTGTCAAGCTGCAGGTCACAACTGACGACGGGCTTGACAATCGACAGCAGCTCATGTATCAGCACGAGGTTGTCATGGCAATGAAACGTCTGCGAATGCAGCTGATACGAACTGCTGCTTTGCCTTGACAGTGCTGAAAAATATTGCCGAAATTATTCATAGGCTGGAAATAAGAGAGGCGCAAATGCCCTAATGGTTTTCTCCCCACTATATGCTGTTAACCATTTTGGGTTTTACAATTTTCTTTATTTTTATTGCACAGTAAATCGGTCAGCCTTACATTACAATGGCAAGCAGCCCTTTCAGGTCTTGCAAAATTAAATTTATAATCCAAAATAAAGATAAGCATTTTTATAGTTTTATAATCACACACAGTAGCCTAGTAAGCTAATACTGCAAAAAAAAAGCAAAAGAAAAAAGTCCAGCCCCAAAGCACCCTTACAGGAGGGGCCAATCCCTGCCAGCACTGCAGAGCAGCTCTCCATGAGAGCGTTTCTCCAGATTTGACTGGGGGTTCAGATGGAGCTGGAAAGGACAATGTGCACGCACGGTGTCCATGCCAGACTTGCTCCGAGGAGGCTAGGTTTTCCTGAGCTGTCAATTTGGAGTCTTAACAAGGAAAAAAAAAAAGATATTTCAGCCCATGCTATGCTCCTAATGAAAAGCAGGGCTCCACACAGAAGATTCATTTTACAGAGCAAGCTTCAAAATTTTTTTCTGTCCTTTCACCTTCAATTTTGTCTCCCCTGATTCAGCCATATGAATGTTTTATTTATATCCAGTCACTTTCACCCAGTTGGAAGGCATTCTCTGAAATAAAATTGCTCTTTTTCTGAGACAGTCCAGTTAATAGATTCCCTTTGCATCCACTGTCTTCCACAACTGAACCTCCTTGATCTATTGACACACCAGGCTTACAAAAAACCCCCACCCCAAACCATCCCCCCTCCAGACAAAAAATCCTCTGGCCCTCCCAGAAGAGCAAGACTTACTCTCCTTCACAGCTGGATGTAATATCTTTAATAATTACTTAATTCTGAACATTCACGTTGATGATACTCTCTTTTGATTTCTCAAAGAGATTTCTATTAGGTTGCACCCAAATAAGATTGAAGTAACGTGCTGCCATCCTACATGACCACTGGACAGTTATTCACCTGCATCACCAGGTCTGGAAACATTTTCTGGAGAATTTACTTGATTTCCTCATAATTCTACTGGCCTCTTGCTTGTTAAACTCCTCTGCCAGGGAATTCATTTCTGGGAGCATCTGTTTCATGTACACGCTCACTCTGTCCCTACTTTACCTTTTATCTGGCTGACAGAGAAGGGGGTCTCCACCTAATGCTTTCATGCAGGTTGTTGAAGGAACCAAGTATTCCTCGACACAAGAGCAAAACCTCAGATCAATCCCAGAAGAAAGTATCTTGCCCATCTAACACATCAAAGAACTGAACTATGCCAACAGCCCTGCCTGTTCCCATGCTAATTATGGTCATTGTGTTTCCTGCATCACTCTGGCCCTGCTATAAACCCCAGAAAAGTCAATGGGAATCTTTCAATGTCAGTGAAGTTTGACCCAGGCCTATATTGAGAATATATTCCATACATTTGCATACAAAGTAAGATCTAATTCTGCTTGGAGACCTTCAGGAGAATTCAAAGTGCAAGCTGGTGCCAGTGGAGGAGTGGCGAATAAAAAGGCTAATCCTACTCATATTACTTCTCTTTAAAGACCTTTAGAGTAGGACACTGGTTATTAAAAAGCATTGACAAATATATATATAAAGCAAGGCAGCTTTTCACTGACTTTTTAAATTATAATGTAATTATTATTTAAAACAGAGCATTTACATATTGCTTGTGCTACTTAGAAACAAACTTGTTATGGCTGGAAGTGTCCTTTCTATTTAACAACGCTATCACAGTGCTGCATAGAGAGTGTGTGCGACCACGCAGTTTGAACGTGTTTTGGGATCTAAAGGCTGCATTCAAGTACAAAGATCAGGCTGCAATTCTAGCCAATCAGTTACTTTAACTGGGTTCTGATTTATTTATTAGCATGAAAATTATTTTATGTTCTAAAGTGTAAAAGTGAACAGAGAGTGAGTTAGAGCTGCATAAAAAAATGGTTGGATTCACGCAAAGTAAGCCATGGCAGCAAAACTTTCATTCCTGACCAGCCATCATTAGGAATTTAAACCCTGGCAAAATAAAGAAAAATAATTCCTTATATTAAAGAAAAAAGTTTAAAATTTTCCTTTTCTGTGAGTTACCCGAGGATCGCTATTTTGATGGAGCCTAATTTCTCAAAAGCATCTACAGGCAAAGAAAAACACTGCAGGACAAGATTGCTCCAGAACGCAGCCTGAAAAGCTGTGCCTGGGCTCTTGTCTTTGCAAGGCTCATGAAGCAGCCCAAAACTAACAGGCTTCTTCACATAATCTCCATTTCCACAGTCCACAAGGAGAAAACTTTCTGCTGTTGCTGAGGACACAAGCCCCCATCCTGCAGTGTAACCCTGCCAGAGTTACTCTGGGGCAGAGAATTGCAACGGGATACCAAAATATTTTTGCCTTCATTCTGTTTTGATATATTGGTTCTCAAAGCACTATATTCCTCCATAACTGCAGAATGGTTCAAGTGTATTGTTTTAACAGTAGCAGCCATGTACTGAAACCTTCTCATCCTCAAAAAAAACCCCCAAACCAAACACCCAACAACCCCCCCCCAACAAAAAACAAACCCCCAACATGTCCCCCCCCAAAAAAAAAAAAAAAAAAAAAGGATTTCAGATACAGGATGTGGGCAGCAGACAAAGCACCACGCAGGTTTCGTCCATGCATGGTTGCTGACAACAGCTCAAGCCAACCGTGCCTGCAAGAACCATGAACCCAAATAGTTTACCCTCAGGTGTAACCCTTAAATTCTACCAGCAAACCCCAGCATCTTCCTTTCTGAAAACGAGGCTGGGCTTTCTCTGATGCTCGAACATACTCATGTGAATACAGAGGTTTGCGCCAGCCCTTTCCATTACCAACGCACCCCTTCGCCCAGCGCAGTCGCTCAAAGTCGCGCTCCCCAGCCAACGTCCAACGCTGCCCTGATCCACCCAAGGGGCTTCCCTGGCCCCTCACACCGCGCCTCGGCAAGCACTTCAAAATAAATCATACTGCATCCCACAGGAAAACACGCAAGGCCAGGAAAGACACATCAAGAATACAGAAACGCTTTGTGATTTTTCCCAGACAAATTGTTCATGTTTTACAGGTGTGCGCTAGTAGGTGTTAATTTTCTCTATTATTCCTTCAGAGCTGTCCAAGTTTGCATTTAATTAACTAAATTACTTGAGCCATCCAATTCTTGTTGCTACTAATGTATCACAATTAGAACAAACTGTTGCCACGGCAACTGCTCAATCTATCATAATTCATAAACTGGAGCGAGCTTGCTTTGTGGTTTACGCAATCCTTGGGTTTCTGTGACACGCAGATGGGCGTTTATTGTTATGCTAAACTGGGAATGGGTAGTCCCAGAATACAAGATGATTTAGGTGCTCATTTAAATGATATTTAATTACAAAGAGTCTATCATTTTTGGACCTGCCAAATTCCAGTCATTCCATGATCTCCTGTACTGTTAGGAGGTATCCATGCATATCAACGCTAATCCAGAGCATCAGGAAAGAGCTTCCTCTCTTAATTATCAAACATTGCGTTTGTTTTACTGTAAGAATAAACTGAATCTCTGTCTCAAGTTTGATGCTGCAATGACAATTTACAGCAATATGCAGACCATTTTCCAATACGGTCTAACGAGGTGATACCACGTCCTCTATCACCGTAGACAGCTCACAATTCCTCGTTACCAGCTCTAAGTTAACTCTGAAATTAACTCCACGTCATACCTCAGAGATAACATTACAAATCACTGTGAATTATTTAGAGCTCCTTATCAGCAGTTTCATTTGGAGTACTTCTACAGAAACCAATCTGGAATACCACAGGATGGGAAAAACCTGAGTTTTAAGCTAAATCAGCTCACATGTTTAACTAACCCATGACCTGACAAAAGTTAATGGTCCACAGACCCTATTCTGCATCTATACCTTATTAAATATATTTTTGACAGAAAAAAACAAACACTGTTTATTGCTGTCTTCATAGTTGCACAGCATACCTGCTTTTATACTTAACTGAGATTTATTTACTGTCTTCTATCCCTTATTATGTATCAAGAAATAAATGTTGAGTACCTAGTAGTTCCCTTATCTCTGCATGAGGAAGCCACAAGGAAGCTTATAAATACAAGGCTGAATTTGTGAAAAACTATACCTTCTGTCAGTGAATGCAAGCCCTGGCCCTGGGCCTCAGGGGAGAAAAAGCATCCAAAGGAGGAATTTTTCTGTGTGTATGATTGCAATCAAATCAAGCCAGTCCTGCTCCCACAGGGAAGTTTACTTTAATAAAGGCTGTCTTATGCATTACCTTCCCGAGCCCAGTGACACAGCACTGGGCACTGAACAATCCCCCCGTGCTCTGCAGATGCTGCCTGGGCACACATCTAGAAGATGTGTTTATTTTTTCCCAAGCAAGTCCTTGCTCAGGTCCAAGTTAGACTAAATCTGGTGCTGGTGCTGGGCTGGAGCAGAGGGGTCTGCCCGACGCTCGCAAGGCGGCCAGCAGTGCTCGGCACATGGAGCAATTATCAACAGGGATGTTTAGAGCCCTGACCCTTCTTTCTCATCTTCAGTCATTAACAGATTTCATCTTCCAGTCAATAAAATATGCTAAAACTACATTGATTTTGAAGTTCTGGAGAATCAAATCACTTGATCTTTCTGCTTAAACTTCCCTGGTCCTCCAATTAAGGTACCAGAATAAATCTTAACTACTACCTAGTATCAGTTTTCACAAGACTCTCTCCAGCTGTAATCATGTTTTAAGCACCTTGGCTAAACTAATTGATTCCTCTTAGCATCACCTAACACAATCTAGTGCTAAGCTTTTAAAAGCCTTTTACTCTTCAACTTACTGGTGAATTATTGTTGCTAGTTAAGTTTGTTAGCAGGATCTGTTCCACTACTAAAAAGACCTATCTTGTCTTCAAAATATATTTAATTATCTCAATTAAACATTACAGGTTGCTCTGATGTTGAAAATTTAAATCACAGGGAACAAGAGGAAGATGACAGGATATTGTTCATCACATATTTTGTCCTCCTACTCCCTCTACATTCTTTTAAATAAATGTCTCTCCTCTAACCGTGAGTCCAACGAAAATCTTGTGAACGCTCGAGATACTCAATTTACTATACATACATTATTTTTTAGTTGTTATAAACACAACATGAACATTACTTAATTGGTGAAACCATATGACTCAAGGGCATGGGCAGGGTTAAACCTCAGGTTTCCCTACTCTGGCAGAGGCAGTTAATGGCTGAACGGATGGCCTTTAACGGGCAATTAGCAGTGTAAGAAAAGTGGTTACTGCTGAGCGAGTAACGTGTTCTTTGTAAACAGGAGTTTCACCTCATTCCCCCACTCTGGGTTTTGTCACCACAGATGCTTCAGCCATTTAAAGGCCAAATGCCAACACAGATTGAATAATCTCTTGGTGAAGCGCCTGACATCATTAGTTGAAAAGTGCTAAACCTGAAAAACCCTTCATAAAGCCTTGACAATTAAAGAGGTCAACAAGGCCCTCCTGCCCACTGCAGCGGAGCCCATCAACAAAGATTTGGCTGGGAAATGCCTGCCAGATAAAGGAGCTTGTCTTGTGAAATAGTCTTTCGTACCACCAGAGCTCGTTGGGTGCGTTTCCAGTTGCTGCCTATCCCTTTCCCACCCCCACTACTCAGTTTGGGAAAGAAAACATACGGATCTTTGCTGCTGAGAGAATACAGAGATGGGCAATCGCTAAGACAGAGTTTAAGATGGAAACAATGTCAAACCACCAAAATGCGGAAAGAAAAGGTCCTCCTTGTTCTTCTTTTCCCTTGTCTGGACAGGGCATCACACTCACCTGGTAATGACCGCAGTGGGTGGCTACGCCACAGCCACCGCAAAAGGCGAGACCTGGCTCCCGCACCCACAAGCCCTCCGCGCTGGTGTTACGGATGTAGGCTTCGGGACAGCTCCAGCTCCAGCCCTGCTTCGTCACTGAGCCTCCCACCTCCCGAAGCTTCGCTCAGACGTGTCAAGCAGAGCACTTCCCCAGCGACACCCCTTCTTTAAGAGGAGGGAAAAACAGTAAAAAAATTTCTCTCTCTGATCTCTTCCCTTAGGTTCCCTTTTCTCTTCCAATTTGTCTCCTCGCCCGTGCATCAGAGCAGCTCCTCTTGTATATGCTTGTAGGCATCTTTGTTTTGGCAGTTGCACACTAACCTCTTTCTCTTTGAGAGGCTTTTCATTTGTCATAAGGTATCGATCCTCTGACAATAGTTCTCAGCTGCTTTCTGCCATATAAACAACGTTACGGATTTCTAAAGCTGCCTGGGAAGTAAGGGCGGAGTGGGAACCGGTGACATCTCTGTACCAGGCACCGGAGGGGGCTCCGCTTGTGCTCGGTGTTGAACGGGGACTCCTCCGTCCCACCACAACCAGGTGTCGGGGCAGCTCAGCCGCTGCGGGGCGAGCTGGCTGGGGACCACGGGATGGGTCCTGCTGGTGGCTGTGACCCTTCCCCAGCGCCTGACACTCCCAGACCCCATGGAGTGACAGACGTATTCTGCGCTGGCACAGCACAACCGGGTCTGCAGGAGGCCCCCAGCTCTGCTGCACGGTAAGGAAGGATGCTCGCTGGCTTTTTTTCTGAATTATTTTTGATGAATACACACAGAGATTTTAAAAAAGCCATTATTTCAAAATGCAGAAGTATAAACGTGCCCCAAATCACTTTTGATGGGGTACACTTGGGACACAAAATTTTTGCTTCAGTCTACGAGAATTCATTGTTGTTTCTTTTTAGCCTTCTGCCAAGCTTATGCCTCAAAGACAAAATACAAGGCAATTTCTTTGAGTATGATCGTTTCTACTTTTATTATTATTACATGCCTGCTTAAACCATTTAAAACAACAAATAAAACCTTCAGGTCAATATTTTTGCGTTCATCTCTTACGTATCGTGAAACCTATTTTTTGCTTTGCATTAAATTGGCCTTGCTAGACTGAAAATGCACTTTCAAGAATAGCTGTTTTCTTCCTCTGCAAATCCAGCTATATTTAGCTGACTGGTATGCACAGAGGACCTGACATTTTTGTGTTAGAGGATCTTATTCAGAGCAAACTGCAACCATCTCCATGATCAACGGAGGTTTTGCTTTGCGATGGGGGAGATTTCCTTACCAGTCCCTGCAACTTTGGATTTTTTACTGATTTTTTAGAAAAGTCATTTCAGCCTTACTCTCTCAAGTAAAACATCAGCTGAATTGCTAGCTCCAAAGTTGCGCATTCTCTCTTCTTTCCACGCTGGTTTGGTGCAGGGTAATACAATTGTGCTACACGTAGGAAGTCACTGCTCTGTGACGCCCGTCCCGCAAGCTCCCTCCGACCGAATCAACAGCAAAACTTCGATTGACTGACTCTCTCCTAGCAGGTTTGTTTTCTGCTTCCATTTTGTTTCTGCTTATTCTAAAATGAACAGAAGAAAAATTTATCTCTGAATGTGTGACCCAAATATGCGCAATAAAGGATGTGCCTTCCGTGTGGGACTGACAAGGGTACTTGATTTCATGCCCCGCTGCAGGCTGCTTTCATAAGCCATTCATACGCAATGACAAAAGTGCTTAAGGACCCATTCTTTCTGCTGAAATGGTTTGATCAAATGAAACCCTGACTCTGGCATACAAGTTCAGCAAGAAAATTGAGAAACATCTGCATAACTTACATTGTATTGAATAAGCCCTTCATGGTTCTCTTTTTGTTCCTGGATGAGCTTAGAATCAGCAGCCATTATTTCTTACTCAAAATAACATTATTATGTTTCTACAATACCCATGGGGTTCAGAAACTGGTTGTGATCTGCTCTCACAAAATGCTACTTCAGTTCCTAGCATTTGGCTTACAATGTTAGCCATGATCTACAGGATTTTTCTGAAAAGATGATTAACTCTTGTTCAAAGGAGCATTAATGGGAACTGAGGTTTTCTGCAGCAAAAATCAAACTGCACTATACATTGCGCAGATCTAGCAGAGCACACCATCCTCTGGCCACCTGTTGTGGAAAAATCCTATAGAGTTTAGCACAGGGAATGACCTTTCAATACAGCCCAAAATCATCCCACCTGAATCCCTGAAACAGGACTCTCCCAAAAAATGCACACTAGAAGAGAATCAGGGTTGCAGGGATATATCAATACCTCTGGGAAACCACATCATCTTTGTAATGTTCTTATCTCAAGCCTCACATACACAGGAAATTCAAATAACCATTAAAATAGATTATCACAAATTGAAACTATCTGCAAAGACATTCAAATAAACTTACCCTCCCCTGTTCCGAGCAAATGAGATAATTTTATGATTACTTCCTTGTAAAGTAACTTTGAATAGCTATTTTATAATTATAGTTACCCCTTATTCATAGATGTAGCTACCTTGAGGTACGTGCGACTATTCGCACTATTCAGAAGCGCTGTTCACGAAACGGGTTTGCAAGACTGAGTTTTTACTGTTGCTAGCACTGAAACACAGCAAGCTCAAAAAAATCCCCCACTGACGCCCAACAGCAGTTGCATGGTCGATGCAACAGCTCTGCTGGAGAAATTATGCTGTCAGCTCAAGTGAGTTTGACATTGCAGAGATATCAAAACGCAAGCAAAGAGAAAAGTTTCATCAACAAAGTAATTACTCCTCTGGACTCAATGGAACCACAATTATTTCACAGTGAGGTGTTGTCAGTTTATGCTGCAGATAAAAACTGTTAGGTAACACTGACGGGGCCTATGCAGAGATTGCTTTTCATATGTAAAACTCTCCCGGCAGTTCTACATTTTTGAAAAAAAATAAGGAACCAAAAAAGTACATGTCAACACTATGCATTAAACACCCACACATTTTTCCCTTTAAAAATTACGTCGCTTTTTAGCCAGAGGCAGTTAAGTATGCACTAGAAATCACAGAGCAAAAAGATACCCTTCTTCTACACTTTCCCTTGGCACCTTTTTGAAGTAAGTTCAGTGCTCGCGTGTATTCGCAGGACAGTGACAGCTGTGCAGCGAACAAAGCTGAGCAGAGGTGCTGTGCCCAGAGAGTTACAGGCAAATGTCTCTGCCACTTCTGGGGCTCAGAACAGGCAATGAGAAAAGGCACGAAAAATATTCCGATGTCTGCTGTCCCAGGTAATCTGAGGTTGTTCATACCTTGTGGGTCTTGCTTAACTGGGCAAAATCGAAATACAGAAGGCTGAGGAGGAGGAGGAAGTTTTGACTCCCTGCTTTGATGACTGGGTGCAGCAGTTCGGCTGCTCTAGGCTGCACCAGCAGCGTGGAAGAATGTTTCTCCCCAAATGCCAAATTTATGGCTTTGCCCCAGAACATCCCCTTCCTCCCCTCGAGATGGTACCTGCAACAGCATGCCCTGCTGTGACATGTTCTCAGAGACCTGCAGTTTCTCTTCAAGGGGAGGGTATTTTCAGTTCCACATTTTTGGTCTGCTTAAGTGGTCCAGAGAGGGAGACCACCGAACGCAGCAGGGAATTTGGCAGCCCTGTCAGATCGTGCCCCTGGTCACAGAACTAGTGACTCTGTCCAGATTTGGGTGGGCATATTTTCCCCTCTATACTGCATATTGCTTTCTGGGTTCCATTTATTTTTCCATCTTCCGAATCAGATTTTTTTCTCTCTCCTCAACACAGAAGGGAATGGAAAAAGGCTAGAATTATCACAGCGAAGAGATCCCTCACTTTCTACATCAGACATCAAAGCAGCATGCTCGCAGGCTTCAAAGAGTCCCTGGGAGACTGCAGAACTACCGCAGGGTTGCTAACTTAAAGTCATTTCTGCTTAAATGAATACATCTCTGTTACGAGACAGCCACATACAAATGTAAATGTAGTATTATTACTCCATTATGAAGATACCTGCTTCAATAATTGAAAATTTCACAAAATGAATTGATTGTTAATTATCTTTTAGCTTTCACCTATATATTCCTGTAAGGCTATTACTGTATAAGCATGAACACGGCTGCACCGCTTATACCTGGCTAACGGCTGGTGGCATCCCTTCATTGGAAATGTACACCCTCCTCCTTAGGTAATTATGTGGAACATGATTGTGGCCTTGGGCTCTGCCTGCTCAGTGTTTTCAATTAGAATTTACTACAAAAGTACATATTAACATTAAAGGCGCATTACAATGCAGCAAATGTGATAAAACAGATCAATGTTGGATGTCCCTTATGCTTCTGTTGTTTCAAGAATCATAATCACCATTAATTTATGGTCTTCTGAGGAGGATCTAATTACTCTAATAATCTCTTATTTCACCCAGAGTATGCACTTTTTCCTGTTACCTAGCTTTAAATACCTGCCTTGACAATAGAGACAACACAGACCTGCGATTTTAACAGTCCTACAGCCTGCTGGCTTGGCTGAACTTAGAAGGTGCTGAACACAGTCAGATGCTTGGATGGGAGATCTCCCAGACAGGATCAAGTGCTGGTAGAAGTCCCTCTTCCAGAAGAGTCCTGACTTGGGAATACAATGCAGCATTGTGGGTATTTATCACCAAATATTTATCACCAAAATTTCTTCATTCTTCATTTGTATTTATCACCAACATTTCTTCATTCTCCTAGTCATTAAAGCTGCCTCTTTGAAGAGCACAGGTGTCAACTCCCACACCCTGGCCAAATCCTGGGTGATTATTTTCTGCCCAGTTTGAATTGTCCAATCTTCCCCACTTGATGATGCCGTTATTAATGTGGTTAATGCAATCCTGGAGGGCACTCAGCATACCCTAGTGAGGAACACAGCCTGAGAACATATATAGAATTACACACATCTGCCTGCCTTAAACTATATTTCTGAGTGCTGCTAAAATTGCTACATACCAGCTGATACAATGCTTCTAACTTGTAGTTTTTAAATCCATCTGTAAAATGCTTTGGGTTTCTTCTGCATGCAAGGAACTGTTATTACTGTTATTATTGTATTCATTTCTGAAACACTCCAATCTTTGCCTGGCTGAACATTATACAAATTAGTGGTGGATAAAAATCATTATATAGTTCCAGAAATAAGTGAAATGCATTTAAATATACAGAGATATTTTCCCACCACTCATTGTTTTCTACCCAGCGTAGAAATGCAATTACAAGAAATTTCATGGCAACACATATGAATATACCATTTTAGTCTCACTTCAGAGAGTAGCAAAACTTCAGGAAATATTTAATACTTTACAAAAGTGACTCAAAGTGCTTTTGAAATACCGAGCGTCAAATCCAGTGTATAGAAATGCAGCTCCATCAGTGTAACTGAGATTGCATTTGGATGTCCCAGAGTCAGATTGTGTTTCTTACACAATTGCTCCTTTTTTTTGTGTTGCTTTCTGCAAAGACCCCAGCTGCCCAGCGTCACTCGTGCAATGCCTCACGGGCACCGCGGAGCTCGTGTCTAAGCAGAAAGAGCGACTGTTTCACCTGCCCATGGGAGCGTCCTGGCCCGAGCTCTCCAGCAGAGCAGCTCTCTGTGCTCCCACCTCTGACGGACGCGAGTGCCCTGGGACGGCAGCGAGCCAAGTGCTTGCAGCAAGTCCCGCATACGGCACCTCTAGCCCACTGCCTAGGAGAAACCTGCACCGCAAGCAGTGATTTCTCGGTATACATGAGATGTTTTTACATCCACCTCTGAATGTTTTTACATCCCCCACCTCTGGGGAAATCAGAATGGAAGCGCAGCTTGCAGTTGCAGCAGAAGGATTGCGCTCGGTGCAACGCAAAGCTGCTGACTATTTTGCAGAAAAGCACTCGGGGGTTTGCACAGCTGAGGAATTAGTGTCCCCTGTCCGCCCCCCGAGTCCCGAACCCAGACAGAGACAGGCAGGGCAGACGTGCACCAGGCTGTGCTCTACACCCCGGCGTACCCGCGCGGACAGCCAGCCAGTGGCTGGCCCTGCATGGACCAGCACGTTCTGCAGCGCGGGATGCAGGCTGACACATCGGGGCACTGGTGGCTGTGCAGAAAGACAAACACACGCTCTTTGCTTTCCATGCACAACTCTCCCGTGGCAAGCGGGAAGGTACATTTAAAGTTTGAGACGAGGCAATGAAATTATAAAACGGCCTGTCTGTTCTAGAGATGTTGCCTCAGGCACATCCTGCATAACCATGAAGTAAAATAGCTTCAAGTTTTCTTAAAAATACAGCCACCACCCAGAAGTAAAACTATCTTCCATCATGCATCTCCTCATGAATCTCAGAGCCGAACAGCCTTCACCCAATCCATCTCCTGCTAATGAGAGTCACGCTCGTCCTCCACAGGAGCAGGTACAACATCATGTCACAGCAGCCTCTGAATCACCAACCCAAGCAGCGAACACTCAATCATCCCCCAGCCTCGACCCACAGAGGGGAGAGCAGGGCACCGGCAGTATCAGTCTCACATCCTTCTTGGCATCAACCAGTCTAACAACTTTTTCTACCTAAGCTTTAATTTGGCTTTCTCTTCGTGAGCCCTAAGCCATTTCCCATTATGTCAAATAGAAGTGACAGATAACCACACTGCTCTCCGCTATACCAAAGTGTTAGGGTATGGTATATCCAGAAATCCCAGGTTCCCGAGATTAGGCCACTATAATTATGCTTCACTTCTGTCTTTTTTTTTTTCCCTTTTTTTTTTTTTAAATTTTTTTACAGCAGCCTACTAAGCAGAGGGAGATGGGGGCAGGTATTCCTGACGAGGCCATCTAATCCCTGAAGCGATTAGTAAACACTGTGAAGCAATCCAGGCAGTAATATTATATTTTTCCTGAGCTGTACTCTCCCGTAGGAGTTCTTAAAAGCAGCTGCTAAAGGCCATAAGCCAGCTATATTCAGTAAGTGGTGGGTCTATGAGTGTCTGTTTGTTTAGGGACAAAACCTCCCACTAAAACACCAGGGAGAGAGAAGCAAGCGGGTGGCAAAAGATCGATGACTCCAGAACTCAAAATTCCTGCAGTACTTACTGCTTCAATGATGTGTATGTAAATACTGATTTTTTTTTTTTTTTTTGAGGGTTAAATCATTAGTAGCAGTGACACGTTACAAGCCTTTTGTGCTATTTTTTGACTAGTAACAGCATCCTTTTCCACTTGGAAGCCAAAATGAATGCAGAAGGTAATAAAATAAATCTTATTGAGAACTTTACTGAGAAGTTATATGGTTAAGATTTTTTATTATTTCTACAAAAATTAACTTTGAAACTCTATAGACACTTAACGGTATTCACAAGGTGAATATACTTTAGAGTAGTGTTCTTATATATCTTGATAAAAATATAGGCCACCAGGACCATTTCTATGATAAAGGTTATCACAAAAAAAATTCTACTGATTATTTCATTTCTAGATTTCAAAGAACATTTAATTTTCTCTCAATTAAAATGAAACACTATGCACTCACTGTCAATAGCCCAATACTCCATAAAAGTGGGCTTATTGTATACTCTTTTCTTGGAGGATTTCCCAACCTTGCAGCTCCAGCCTGGAGAGCCTTAACTGAAATTAAGTGAAGCTGCTTTTCCGTTCAGGCTTATCTCAGGACAACTCTAATGTCAGATCATTATGTTCCATGGTTTTCTCAGGGATACCATCTTGAGGCTGGATAAAATTAAGAACAGCATCTGAACATGCAGATCCCTAAGATAATGAAGCAACGGGTGAACTGAAAGCATATCAACGAGAGCAATTAATATTTGTGGTTAATGAGTTTTATGCAGGTACTATTACTGGAATGCTTCTTTAAACGAAAGCTACAATTCACGTCTGTCCTTGTATGAGCCCCAGATTATGGCAGATTCAAAGTCACATTCCCTGTAAGCCTCAAAGCCCGATTTTCTCAACCATACAACAGTATAAAACTCCAACAAATGTTGCATTAAAATCCTCATAACTCCAAGATCCACATATGTACAGTTGCTATAGCAACTGTCATCTCAAGCCCTCCCAGGGGAGAAAATAAATGTGTGTCCTACCTGGCTAATCAGTATTTGTGTTACAGAGAATTGAAGGGTAACTTAGTTTCACCGAAAAATGGAACATATACTGAAGTGCTACCATGTTAATGTGACATTATTTAATCTGAATAAGAATACACTTTGCATGTGCCTTCAAATTATAGTATTTATGTAACATTCGACACAATAAGTAAAAATGTTGCTGCCAAATATACCTGACTTTGAATAAAACAGGCATTATAAAAATAGAGAAACAAGAAGGAAGGTGGAAGAGTAGATGGGATTAAGGACTTCAAATTTCAGAGTGGTTGCATTACAATAAAAAAACCCCTACAGCCAAGGGTTCGTGCAATCTGGATGCAAAAATATGCTGATGGAAAATGATGACCTCATGGTCAACTTCTCCCCATTTCTCTTCATTCCAGGATGAATAAAGCTCCCAAGCAGGAAGACCACACTGGCTGAGAAACCATCATCACTCACTCAGAGTCATGATTATAACTTTTTTAACTTGAAAAAAAGTCCTGAAAATACTTCAAGAAAAATTCCATTTGGAGAATATATTCAGGAGCATGTTGACAGTTATTACTAGCTTGTAGACATATCCAGAAATGTATTATTTTAATCTTAGCAATTACTAAATAAAAGTAATCACAGCTATGAGGCAATAAAATCTCTGTGAAACATAAAAATATAATGATGACATATCCCTCTATATTAGTTCAATGACATAATTTGAGAAAATAAGATCTTAGGGGAATATTCAACATACACAACTACATCTGTACATAGTTAAAGAGTACAGATACGGACTTCAAACCTGCGGAGACAATGATTTCTTTTAATCTAATGGTTATAGCTCTGGCAAGTTTCCAAATTGCATTCCTCCTTCAAAATCTGAAGAGCACACTCACAGGAAGCCATAAATCTGTACATACTAATAAGGCATGCCGTCAGTCTGAGTAAAATGCCAAACACACTTGTACAGTAATGCAAAGCAGTGTTAGGTTTTGGGCAAGCAAAGTACCCAAGTGGATTCTGGCATGCCTGCTACCTAAAGCAGATTGATGTTCAGGTTTGCCATTAAAGGGGTCTAATTTTTCAGTATTACATTCTAGGGATTCAGGAAATTTAATTTAAGCAACAGCACATAAATATATATGGCAATATTAAATAACCGTAGGAGAAAAAAATAGCTTGTGATCTCATAGACCTCCATAATTAGAGCTGAACACTGTTAGAAGAAAGGGAGAACACAGTGGCAAGAAAAAACCCCACCCTAACCGAGGCTATTTAACACAAACCCACAGGCAATTCCTCCTGCCCTACTAATCTCCGTACACCACCACCACCACCACACCCAAATTCAACATTTCCGTAGTCTCCTATTGCATCCTTCCCATGCAAATTTTTTTAAAAGAGATTATTTCCAAAAGCCTACTTTAAATTCGCGATGTCCTTTTTTTCTCAGCTACCTTCCTAGGAGATTCCTAGGAGATTCCTTCTCCAAGGAGGAGAGGGATGAAGCACCTCTGGGAAGGCTACTGCTTCTTTAGGCTTTGCCGCCAGACTGTGAAGAGGCTCTGCTGCCCGTCTTTGCCACTTACCACCAAGGGCTGGTGAGCAGGGACCCCAGGGCTGGGGACACACTGCTGGACAGACAGCCTTACGGACAGAGCCACTTCCTGTTGGCTCCATCAGAGGACAGTGAAGGCGAGTTTCTGTCCGTATTGCTGCTGAAGGCAGTGACTGAGGATGCCACGCACGGGTCTGGGAGGTGTACTTCTACCCGCGTGTCTCAGCCAGCTCTTAATATTCACTTAATCATAAATACAACTACGTTACATGACAAAGGTTAAAAAAAATGGTAATAAGAAGTGTTGAAAAGTATTGTTTTTCCTAACAATAAATTGACTTTTATATACTGAAAAAGCAAACTAGTATTTTAAGAACTCTACATATCACATTGATTTAACTACAGATGCTTTTTCCCCTTCACTTTGCTTTTACCATGAAAGCATTGCCTCTGGAAATCTGCAACGGTGTAAGTTTTAAAAATATTTACATTACGAGAGAGACAAATAATAAAAAAGCAAACTATTACTGCCACCCATGAAGTGATGTTTCCAAGACATGTTAGAGCATGCCACATGCTCTGCCATGCTGTTGCTCTTACAGTATCTGTAAAAGGGAAACAATAAAAATAAAAAAACACAAGAAATGAAAACAAGTGACTTCATGAAACCAGGTTAATCTCAAATGCATCTCCTGAAACGTCACTCAAGCAGGAGCGCACTGCCAGGGAACAGCCTTCCCGTGCAAGGAGCAGGGGGGACTTGGTCCCAAACCGCTGGGCCCAATCAGCTCCGGCAATCCCCTCCTGCAGTGCCCTGCCTCTGGAAATGAGTTAAACTCAGAAACAGACAATCCAAGTAAAAGTGGATGAACAACCAACCAAGAGGCTGCAGGGACTAATTAATCTCCGTTGCAGGGCTGTGCAGGGCAGGGTGTGAGGCGCAGCTTCCCGCAGGATGCATTCCCACACCACCTGCATCCCTTCCCATCCTTTCACTTTTGTACTCTAAAATTTTGACTCAGTTTGACTTATTGATTTAGCCGTGCTTCACCTGACCTTGCTCAGATTGCCTGAGCAATCTGCGCTCTTTTCAAGTGCCACTTTGTATTGACTCTGCTGTGGAGCTATGACTCCTATAATTGGTTTAACAGCTCTTTGAGGCCACTTTGTTTCTGATAAGATACCCACACATCCATGGAGAATTTAAAATAGTTTTGTTGTCAAAAACAATTACACCAGGAGCGTGAAAGCAGCGTTTCATCCCTACAGTCCCCCTTCAAATGTTTGAGTTACGCTGAACAACACCAAGGCAGGAGCTGGGCAGCAGGCGGGGATGGGCACCGTCCCCTGTCCTCAACCCCCAAAACCCACTGACCCTTCAGCTGATGATGGTTTGATCATTAGGAGCTGCTCAGAGTTGAACAGTAAGTGACCCCCTCTTCTCTGTAGGGACTCGTTCTATATTTAGTGGCTTTCTACCAAATACATACTAAAGGAAAGATCTTTCTGAGCAAAGACATGGCATGATTCCAGTCTTCAGTACTGTGTCCTGGTCCTCAAAGGTTACATCAGCATCTTAGAATATATACTAATAGCTATAGGAAAACACTACCCCCCCCTCCCACCCTGAAACACAACCCCCAAAACCTGGACGACAACAGCAGTGATTCCTAGGTATGGAGCAATGGCTATGTGACCATTGCATCAAAGCCAAAAAAGCTCAAAGAATGGTGAAACATGGTAAGGACAACCACATTCCACACCCACTAGGAAATGACATGCTGCATTACCAAACTAAGCCTGTAAATTATAACTGACCATGTGTTTTCTGAGTTTTTAGATAGCGGACAAAGAAACTGGCTGAGTAAATGCAAGCTGTAAAAAGGTCAGGAATTTGCTTTTTTCATGCGCCACCTCCCATAAACTGAATGTTTTATCTCCATCCTGTAGCGCAAACTCTGATATCTGGCCTTCCTCAAACCACACCGCCTCCCTCCAGTCTGCTGCAAACGCTACTGCTTGAATTATTTGCCTTTTATGACTTAGTTGCAGCATACTTCTAGTTCTTTTTGTTGTTGTTGTTACTTTCTACACTGATCAAGGTAAGTATTTTCAATATGCTTTCTACCAAACAACATTATACTTGTATGTACTGATAAAATAAATCCATACAATGAAAATCACAACATTATATATAACAACATTTCTCAGTTTAAAAGATTGTGTTGCATGAGATTTTCAGCAGGGGCAATTTCCATTTCAGCAAAGACCTGTGTGGCTAAGCTTAAACACAATATTTTCCAGAGAAAATATCTGACAGGAAATCACTAGCAATCACAAAAAAGTACAACCCCTCACCCCCACTCAAAAAAAGAGACAGAAAAGAAAGCAAAGCAGCAAAGCTACTGTAGCTTGATCTCTGTGTAGAGCAGAAGGGGGGAAAAGCCCCAGCAGCAAAGCCATAGGTGTAGCACTCAGATTTGGCACAGCGTGAAAAGCCCCAACAGCAAAGCCCATAGGTGTAGCACTCAGATTTGGCACAGCGTACTGGTCAAACGCGCTACAGCCAACATCTGCCAATGCCTATAGGCTGGGGGAGCCAGGTGGACCATCTATAGGGACTAAACGTAAGTGCATTCATGCATGTTCCTTGCATGCCCATTGCACAGGTACGATCACACTGCACAGTTTGTTGGACAAAACATAGTAGCTTTCAGCCCAAGGAATTACAATAAGCCCCAGCAGCACGTGAGGAGTTTGGGCTGTGGCAGCCAGCAGACACTGAAGTCTCCTGTCTCGAACGCTCCCCTGCCGTGGCTGCATGCAGGGTGCAGCAAGCAGAAGCAGCCGGTGCCGCTGGCTCTGTGCAGTGGCATGGGATGTTGCCCTTGGCAGGAGCACAGCAAAGTGAAGGGCTGTTTACTTTGGCCAGTACCCTCTTCTGTACTCTGTGTGAAATCGAGTTAATCATCATTTCTTTTGCTGTCCTACACGGATTTGTACAAGAATCTTATGATTTCAAAGAAGTACAGGGTGATTCAGCTCTGTGACTACATGGAAACCTGAAGCTTTTTCTACTAAATGATTTTCAATGTTGGCAGCAGCCTTTGAAAATCTTCGGGTCTTTCTATCACCTGGTTAAATCTTTGCAGAAACAATTTCAAGCACTTCATCTTGGTCACCTGCAGGCCTAAAGCATTCCCAGGCAGGAGCACAAAAGCTGCACTGTACTCCCTGCATCAGACCAAAGTTACAAACGGGCCCAACTGCGTGTAAAGCCACTTATGCTGTTTCTTATCTCTCCCTCGACAGGGAGAGCAGACGTGTTTGAAGCATTCGTAAGACTTGGCATACCTCCTTTCTAGTTGAAATTAATTCCCTTTAGGGATGCAATGGCTGCCTGTAAAGCCCATTGCAGAGGTGAGATGATACGTGAAAACCTCCATAACCTCTACTTCCTCCTGGGCGATCCCCTCTTCCATGGCAACCGGAGGCCAAACCAATTGCAGATCTCTGTACAACCAACCTCCTGAATTGCAAAGGACAAAGCTCTGGTGCAGGCACCTTCCTATGGAAGAGACTTGTAGCCAAAGCATGGACCTGCCTGAACACCACCACCGCTTGTCTTCCTGCAATTTTATTTCAATAACCCATAAGTTTAACAGCTGCAAATTTGGAAATGATATCCCTGGCACAAAATGAGATGTGTTAGCTGGGATCTGAAATTTACTCACTCATTTAAAAGGTGCAATAATTTTATCCACAACAACGAGCTTTCCCAAGTCTTGTGTTAAAGAACAAATGTTAAAGGAAGATAGAGTGGAAAAAAAAGTAGCAAGAAGCCAAAGCTTGTTCCTGCACAGGGAAGTTTGGGTTCAATAAGTGGGGATAACTGACAGCATGCTACTAAATCCATGCCAGATTTGTGGGAGAGCATTTGAGGCGAGGTCAATGATGCTTAGATTCAGCTGGAGTACGCTGCAGAGAAGGAGACATGGCAGTGGTTTCCTCTGGGCTGGGGAAGTAGATGGGGTCAGGGCTGGGGAGGGTAAAACAGTCTGACAGCAGTTCAGGACAGCCTAATATTTTCATTTCTCCCTAAAGACTAGGCTTGCAGGTATTTGCCAAATCACTCTGAAATTACAGCTATCTCCAAACAAGATTCAGGGAGAAGTAAAACCAGATCTCTATCACCAATAATTAGCTGGAGCCACTCGGGCAGCAACAGGAATGTGCGGAAGGGGCCTGAGACCCAGGAGGTAACTGAAGTTGCAATGCTCAGTCACTCACCGTTTGATTTAGCCCTGCACGTTGTAATAGTAGATCAATTTTTCACCTCCTGAATACTGTTTACTCAAAACGCACAGAGCAACTAAGGTTCTCCCTTTTTAAGTACTTTAAGTACAAATCTGAAAAGGTTTTTTCTTGCCAACAGACCTTCCAACACTGTTTTGGAGAATGAATCATATTGTCCTCTGGCTGTTTATTGCCTTCTTTCTCCAAGGCCACCACCCTCACCAATAAATATAACGGGAAGAAGAGAATTACTTTCTCCTTGTTACTTCACATGAGACAAAAGAGAGGCTGTTAACGCTTGTGCCTAAACCATCACAGCATCAGCTGCAACATGCTGGGTTGGGATCCCAGCTAGCTGCTGGTCCCAGCAGAGCTGATTTGATGTATGTACAAAGAACACTCTAAACCTGATTTCTGTTGGCAGCAAAGCCCATAGTTGACCAAGTTTTGCATCTCTTCACATGCACACCTGCTCTGTTTGCCAGGGTGTATTTCCCTAAGCTGCCCAGCTCCTTTCCTCAGCCACCAGTGCCTGAGCAGCTGTGAGCACGGGATGGAAGTGATGTGCACTTGAGCCCTGTGACAGACACACTGCAGACTCCTCTGCAGCATCTGAAGCCTCTCAAAGCCAATGGGAATCTTTTAATTGAGTCTGACGGTGCTTTGCAATAATTAATTTTTGTAACAATCCAACTAATGGATTAGATCCTAATGTTTGGATGCTTTTTCTTAAGTCACGTTAAGCGTAACATTTTGGATTGGCTTTTGGTGAATGAACTCCACGGGCTTAAGTGGACCTCACTTATGAAGAGAAGCAATCTGGCATTCACTCCAGGACTCTGGCTATACCCTTGCCATGAGCTATAGGTATAGCTGGTAAGTAAGTTTACCTGAGCTATAGGTAAAATACCTGGGCTAGTTTAAAAATAACCTATACAGATAGCAGTGTCAGTCTAGTCTCAGCAGCTGGAGCTCAGGACAGACTATTTACCCTGCGGTGTAAATGTGCCCTGAGGCTGCTATTTGTGATGCACAGCACTCATCAGACTAAGCACTGCCCTCAGTGCTGAACTCCAGAAGCGCAGGAGTCTACTTGACTGTTTTTTGACAGGTTTTTTGCTTACATCTTGTATTCAAAATGATTTAGTTAAGAGATGCCTCTTTCGGGACAACACGACAGCTAATTCCCACTTATCCTACTGAAAAGATACAATTGAAACGGATGCAACAAAAAAACTAATGGCTAATATGATTGCTATTGATCATTTGCCAGTTTATCAAATGAATAGCCCACCAGCTAAATGGAGAAGGAAAATAGTGCTATATATTGCACATGTCTCAGTAATGAGCTAACTGGATAGCTCATTTTAAAATCTATGTAAAGCTGAACATCAGTAAGTAATGTATAACTGCAATGAATCCTGATACATCAGATGCACATTTGTTCATTTTCACCTACCTTTTCGGCTGACTGGGCAGTGCCAAAAAATATTGGAATGAAGGCAAGCCATACTATACAGGTAGTGTACATAGTGAATCCAATGGGTTTAGCTTCATTAAAATTCTCTGGGACACCCCGAGTCTTGATGGCATATACAGTACACGTAACCATTAGAAGAATGCTATAACCCAAGGAACAAATGATCTGTAGATCCGTAATGTCACATTTGAGAACTCCTCTGGCTTGATCAGGGTTCATAGTTTTCTGCTCATCATAATCTATGATGATATTGGGTGGGTCAACTGCAAACCAAATAAAGACACCTAGAAGCTGAACAGATATCAAACTCGATGTGATTGCCAGCTGCGATGTGGGGCTTATAAGCCTAGGTGCTGTCACTGACTTTTTGCCCTGTTCAAATATGCGGTAGATGCGGTTTGTTTTAGTTAACAGGGCTGCATAGCTGATGCACATCCCCAAGCCCAAGAAGATACGCCGGAAGGAGCACACTGCAACGTTTGGTTTGGCGATCATCAAAAACGTGATTATGTAGCACAGAAATATCCCCGTTAACAGGACGTAGCTGAGTTCCCTCCCAGAAGCCCGGACAATGGGAGTGTCATTATATCTGATGAACGTTGCCATGACAAAAATGGTGGCAATAATTCCCAGCATAGCCAAGAAGACGGGTATCACAGCCCAGGGTGAGTGCCACTCCAGCTTGACGATGGGTATCGAACGGCATCCCGTTCGGTTCTCGTTGGGCCGCTCGTTGTATGAGCAGAGCAGACAAGTCACCTCGTCAGCCTGGTACTGATAGCCGTCACAGAGCTCGCAGTGCCAGCAGCACGGCATGCCCTTCACCATCTTCTTCCTCTCTCCCGGTTTGCAAGGCAGGCTGCAGACCGAGGACGGGACTTCACGCACTCCTTTGCCCCACTGCATTTCATCGATCTACAAGACATGTGAAATAGAAAGAAGCTGGTTATTTAGACGTTCCTGTCAGACAACTGGGGTGGGAATGGAAGGGGGGAGGACCAAGGGGAACCTACAACAGAGAAAACCCAAATGGATAAACTTTGTATGTGGTAGACTCCTGGAAAAGCACCAGGAACCACACTTGCTAGTGCCTTTGCATGGGACTCTAATGCAATACTGTATTTACTGCCTTCATTTTTCGTTTTTATTGCTAGTTAATTCTGGTGGAATGACACACATCATCAGATAAAACAGTAGAGTGTAAACCTCTTCCTCGTTTCATGACAATTAGTCAGAACAATGCAATGGCTTGAGGGAAGGCAGGAGTTACATTCACAAAACTGCTTTCCATGCATCTAGAGCTTGGGGCTTCTTACCGAGACCAGAACAAGATATCTCCCTTCTTGGAACTACTACTGACCAGGTTAATATTTTAAATGAGGTGGAAATGTGTCTTACATAGGGCATGGAATCAGTGAGAATGTGGTAATATCTGCAATATGAGCCATGTAAGAAATATGAAGGACAAAGAAAATAGTCATCAATGAAAAATGCAATAATTAGATCGTATTTCATTTCAAAGTCACATTCCACTTTTGAAATACCATACATGCTTCTGGGAATGCAAATTATAAATGATTATATTAAATAAATGGAAAGTCTCACTTGTTCTGCAGTCTTAACAAACCTAAACTCCAAAGTAGGCGCACAAAGGCTCCCAAGTACTGCAGAAAATTAGACTCACAAATAATTTCAAAATATTCCAGACTAAAGCCACTAACCAGTTTCCAAGAACAAGGGAGATTTAGCATTGGAGCCCCCCTGAAATAGTCCAGACTGGAACCATTGGGAAGGTCCTGACATTCCCAGTGCCAATTCATTGCACCAACTACAACTCAGCTGCCCAGCAAAATTTCAGTGGCTCCAATAGCTGCTCTGTGTGTGTGTATGTATAGCTTTTCCAAATACAAAACCTGATCTCCTGGGACAGATGTGAATAAGTGTTATTAAAAACAAAATTTCAGCTATTTTTTTTAGGTTACTTAAATGCTTACAAGCTCCACTATTTTCCCTACAAGTAAAAAATTCCAAGATGAGTTTCTTGAATCAGCTGCCTTGATTATTAATGTATACAGGAAGACTGGGGTCTGCAAGTCTTAAATTGAAGGATTAAGTTGCACTTTCCTAATTTAATTCAAAATAGATCCTGTATCATCTTCATTTCATATATTTGAAAAAAAAAACCCCTAAAGTCACACACTGCTCAAATAATATCCTACCAAGAGCCTCTGCTGTGAATGTTATAAAAATAATCCCTCAATAACAGATATTCTAGAGGTCTGCCACTGCTTGAGAAACTTCATTAACCTTCAATATTCACAACTTATTCTGGGAGAAAAAAAAGATCCATGATCTCTTCTTTCATACTGCACTGAGCTGAAGGTATGCAGCTTACAGAAGCTGAAGGAATACTGATGATAAAGGAGAATACAAAGACTCATTTAATTGCACTGGTAAATGGTAGTTTGGTCTTACTGGGAGCTCTTACAAGGAGCCAGGAAATCAATTTCTGTGCCCGACTCTGTCACTGCTCCAACTAGTAAAGGCTAGCAAGCCCTTTACAAACCTGGAGCTGAATTCCTAGGTTGTGCGTATGCCTCACAAGAGAGCTGGAGTAAGCTGGCACGCGTGAGTGTACCTTGCTGCAGAGGCACGACAAAAGACATTAGCAGGAAAGAGAACCAAAGAGATGGTGAGTAAAGAGAACCAGGGCCAAGATTTCTGACCCATAAAGCAGGTGTGAAAAATTTCATGACAGTTCCTTAAGAAACCAACTGACGGACAGTTTGCATCTTCTTTTACTCTTCATACTTGCTGATTTGTATCTTGCCCTTTTTAAAAGTTGACTGAGACAGGGTAACTATAACTTACCTGTACAGCTAGAAAGTGAGACACATCAATGCAGTCTGGAGCCTCCATTTTCTATCATAACTATTAAACATAGAAGTTACTTGATGCCCTTTTTACAGCATGCATTGATATGAAATGACAAAGGCACCCTAACTGCATGGATTTTGACCCAGTGATGAAAGGACCCTCACCAATTTTCTGCATGCTAATATCTCACAGAACCACAGAATTATTAATGTGTTACCATATCCCCCCCCCTTTGACTATAAAAGGATGAATTTCCATATTCTCGAACATATTCCACGGCATTTCTGGGTAGCTGGGACAGCCTAAAGGTACTTTATTCTGCGCAGATACTGTGCATAAAGAGATAAATAGAAGATCAGGCAAAATCATGGAAAGTCCTTTTCTGGTCTCCTGGGACGACACCATGATAACTCCACATCACTGGCCTCAGAAAGATTTGCAGCATTCTGCTGCTTCTGGCGAGAAAATTAATGATGAAAACTGCCTGTCAGATAAACCACCTGGCACCAGAGCCTGGCGTTGGGAGATGAGAATCTGAGTCGAGCTAGAGACACTTTGCCCACTCAGAAAAGAATATTTTTAAAACATTTTTTGTCTTTGAAATAAATTATTGTTTCATAACTTTCAGAAATGCAAACAAAACCAATAAAATGTTCATCTGTGTATTTGGCTGCTTTAGGATCTAATAATTGTGTCTGATGTACATTTTTCTGTCCCCCTTTTCCCCTCCCTCCTTCCAGCTTTTACTGCAGTTTCCTTGAAATAATTTAGCTTTTGAAAACCTGAATCTAAAAAAGACTTCTATTGTGGCAAGTAATTGTTATATTCAGCCATTTCTTGCATTTACTTAAATCTAAACCTGCTGATATTCAATTACTTTTTCACAACACTTTTAGTCACTATGAACTGGAAACTGCTTGCTTAAAGATTTTGAGTTCAGAGTTTCAGGATCAGGATCATCAAATCCTGATAAAACAGTAAGGATAACTTTTGTCCACAACTACTGTAAGAGAACCTTCAACAAAAACAAAATAGCAGAGCATTTCATTCAGGGGCAGGCTTGGTTGCTTCTTTCTTAACGTGTCCGTGGGACGTGGCCGCAGCACAGCCCGCTGCCGCATCCTGCCCAAGCTCTCGCTGATGGCAAACCAGCAGCGTTCGGAGATACAAACCACAGAAAACAGAGCAGCAGACTGCCTTGACAAGTCTAAACTTCTTGCACTTTACATCCTATTTTTAAAGGAGAGATGTGACAGAAGTAAAAATGGTTTTGAGGATGATGATTTCCAAGACTGTTCCAACATGCAATCAATGTTACCTCCCAAGATTCAAAACTAAACCACATCTATTAAAAACACAGATGACAAGATTAACTAGAGAAACGGCAGATCCAGGACTCAGGAGGTTCATGCTCTTTTGCCGACCCTGCCCCTAGGCCAGTTTGATCGACCTGGGCAAGGCACTTCATGTATTTTTTTCTTCCATTTCCCCACCTATAAGCTGGAGGTGCTGTCAATTATATTTCTAACAAAGATCTAAAAAATCTTGGAGATTCATGGACGAAGAGTGCTATATACTTACAAATCCTACATTTCTATAAGCAAATGTAATGAACTCTTATCCCATAATCAAAACATTATTATCTGAAAATGCTAATCATAATCTAGAAAGCAGTAAATAAACAATTTCATAAATAATGAGAAAGTGCTCTTACTATTAACACAAATATTGCTTTTTTATGTAGAACCTTCCATTTCAGTCATATATAGAAATAGCATACAGAGGATTAGGGATTTTTTTTTCCCAAACCAACAGCACTTACAGATGTAGCCAGACACGCTGTACTCACAGCTATCCAACAATTTTGCCTCTTGAACTTCGCACTTGACCAAGTCAGTACTGAGGGACATAATGAACTCCTCCATTACAATTCTACCAAATTTGGGAAGGATGCAAAACCTAGACTGCACTAGATGCTGTAGACACATGTGTCTCATGTCTTGAAAAATCACTTATCTACCCATCATCCACTTATCATCATGCTAATTGGCACATCTTCAACAGTAGAATGTGCAGACTGATGCTATTACAGTTCACCCACTGATGATTTGATCGGATAAATGGGAAAAAAAACCTGATTCATTGTAGGACATTCAAAACCATTGATGAAAAAAGAACTTCAAAGTTGGCCGTGCTCCATGGTACTTGGATCCGGTAGAGCCACTATGTTACAGTGAGACGCTATGTTTTGCCCTACCATCACAGTACAGAGGAAAAAAGCCCCCAAAACAAAAACCAAAAGCAAGCAAGCAAACAAAAACCACAAAAAAGAAAAGAAAAAGCTCCCTCCCGGATCCAGTGCCTTCCCCACAACCACAGAGCAATGCAGCATCCGTCTTGGTTAGAGGTTAACTCTAACTCTTTTTTTTCCCCAAGCTCTCCCAACTCCTATGTATCGCCCAGTTCATAAATGCCTCGAGCTAGAGGGATGGGATCCATTTGCAATATAAATTCTCATTATGTTCACTACAGAACAGACATTAACAAGAAATGCTTAGTCTGTCTCATAAGGCCTAACATAATTGTTCATTTTAATGAATAAAGTAACTCAATATATGTGTATAATTTAAACATCACTGCTTTTTTTCTCACTACCACAAACATTTCTGTAATAAGCTATTTGTTCTGAACTAAATTGTTTCATGCAATGTTTGATTAAAGTAAAAATCAGTACAAAAATAATTACATTAGTGATAATTAACCTACTCGGGGAAAAAAATAGCCATGTTCCCTGATACGACTTTCATAACGACTGTGCCATTAATTTCACGGACACATTAGAAAACAATTGCGGAGGATTGTGCTCAGATTTATTGCCACCTTTACAGATTGCTTTTAGACTCCAGTTACTAAGTCAGCAGTTCAAACAGTTTTTGTATATTCAACTTTACAGATAGCAATATTTGCATGACTTAGCTCTTAGGGCTTAGCTATTAATGTCTTGTAATTAGTTTCTAAATCCAGGGCTTTAACGTGGTAATGGTTTTAAGCTAAGAATATGTCAATAACACATAGTCAACAGAGCCTTCTGCAAAATATCAACTAAAATCCCTTCAACAGATAACAGCAATGATAAGCCAAACTACCAGAGAAAGAGGCAAAGCTACACCAATGACTTGCCCAGACACTGCAAATAAGGTGTTTCACCTCATACTGCAACTTATTTTAATTTCACTGCCTGCAGGGGATTGACAGAAAAGCCTTAAGACGAGTGTGAAGCCTACAAGGTGATGGAGGCAAAAATCCCACTGGTTTTTGCTTGTGACGGACCAGTCACTGCATTCTGAGCAGTGCAGGCTTAATGCATTTTCAGGATAGTGCAAAAAATCCCCAGAAACTACAAAACCTCTATTTAAACAGAACGATTTTTTTCACAGCGACAATGTACCAGCTCCAGGAAGCCGCTGGTCGCTTCCCCTCCCTGCAGGGACCGAAGCCGTGGTCCCACCCCAGCCCCTCTGCAGGACCTGGCTCTGCTCGCCCTCGCACCCCCGGCTCGGGAGTCATCCTCTTAACCTGAGTGCCCTCAGCACAGGTTTGAGCCCAGTTACACCCCGGCACCCCAAAATGAGGTAAAGACTGAACTCACTCCTGCCTCTTAATTTTCTTTGTTTTCTTCTTTTAAATCAAAGTCAAAATCCAGCTACTTCAAAGCAGCTTTTAAAATCTGTGCAGGGCAGAAGTAGGACACGTTGACCAGCAGCCCCCAAAACCCAGAGATAATGGTGTCTAAACCTGATCCCCAGCTGCTGTAAGAGCATCTCTGTTGGGACGGAGGTGCTGTGGCCCCAGCAGAGCCCAGGCACCCCTGCTCCCCATAGAGCATCCGAAATCTGGTCCTGAGCTCTGCAGCTCACCCCTGCCTCATGACAGCTATTTTTTCTCCCTATTTTCAGTGCCGTTCCACAGGAACGCTTCATCAGCAAGACGGAGCATCAACCCAGTGCTGCCTTCCTCCCAGTGCCAGAGACGATGCGGTTTGTGCTAGCGAGTGTTTTTAGGTGTCTTGGGACACTTCAAAAGAAAGCTACTTTAGAGGAAAAGCAAAATCTCCTAAGTTTTCCTGCTCTGCTGTATTAATTATCTTAAATCCCTCCAATCTATCTTATTTATAAACAGAAGCTAAACATCCTCATATATTTTTTGTTCTGGTTTCTACTACTGCTACCCTTCTTGTTTCTGCCCTAATGTAACCGCGACTGCTGTGGGAACAGACAGCGTCCTGTCCATAAACACATACAGGACAAGCAAATCACAACTTTCTAATTGAAGGTGATGGAAACTCATCACTTCTCAAACTCTTCCAGCCAAAAGACTGCAATTTTTCATTGTCAGCACAAATCAGAAACATCAAGAAATCGTGACAACATTCCCATAATGCCAAACCCTCATCTTCACACCTGCTGATTCAGATACCTATTAATGAGCAAAATGCCCCAGGATCAGTCTCACCCAGGAACCGTACAGCTCCAATTTCTTCCTCTCATTAATGTTGTGACAGCTCCTGGGAAGCCCTGGCGTGGGCAGGGATCCCACAGTGCAAGGTGCTGTGTGAACACATGCAGAAAATAACTTTCCTTAAAGCTTTTGGAAGACGTGGGGCTGGCTTGCTCGGTTACTCCCGTGCGAGGAGGACGGGGCTGCTCCGTGGGCAAGAAGCCTGGCAGCCTGAGAAGCGCTGGGAGACGCGGGGAGCCTGGTGGACTGGCCCCGGGGCTGCTGCCTGGGTTTGCATCCCCAGCGCCTTCGGGGCTGGCGCACCAGTGTTTCACTGGGTAGCTGGTGGAGGCTTAAACTGGAGGTCAGTTGTCTATCTGTATTTTTCTCTAGTAAGAAAACTCTGATTTCATTTTAACACCTTTAATACCTGCAGGTGCATCCAGGAGAGGCTCCCTCCCGCTCCACTCTTCTCACACTGAATGTTCAGCCGTGTATTACCTATCACAGGTAAAAATTCCCCTGGCACTGGTTCTTGCCATCTAGAGTAAAGGACAGTTGGTATTTGGGTACAGGTATAAAAATCTGCAATGCATCTGCATCACTTTTTATTTAACACATTAGATTCATTATGATTTAAACTTCAACTAAAACCATCACTTTTGCTCCTACACTGTAACTCCTTTTTGGTGATCTCATAATAAGCAGTTCTTAACCTACATATAAACCTCATTTATTTTTTCTCTTTCCTTTCCTGATCTTACTTTTTCTTTAATTTAATATTTGTCATCATTTTCTACCAATCTTACCTGCTTTAAGGACACCAGAAGCAAGTTACGCTGAGCACTTGTAACAACATCTTTAATGAGATCCAAAGGCTATTTGTTCTACATTAAACCAAGGACATTTTTAGCACACCGATGCAGAGAAAAATGCTTAATCTACAATTTTTGTAAAAATGCTTATTATCATACATTTCTGTTGACACACAATAAAACTGAAAATTAATTATTTTAATGCTTTTATATCTGACTACAGCTTTGTGTTGTCTTCTCACTAATGGAAGGGGATGGACCATGCATCTTCAGTATTCATCCTGCATCCCCTGCATCATATTTTTTTTAATTAAAAAAAGAGCATGTACTTCCAAATGTGCATTTATGAAACACAATTCTTACTTATTTAAGTTGATAGGTTAGAGCAAATCTATCTTCTGAAAGCAGAGGTAATCTAAGACAATTTTTCATCCTTAAGTAAATGGCTTAGAATGAGAGTATCTGTCATCAGCCCCAAGCCAAGGCCTGAACGACAGGGCATTTGGGGGTTTATGCTGCTGCCCTTTGTGGTATGCCCAATGTTTCATTCCCAGCACATCTCATTGTCAAACTGGTCAAAAGAGAATCCAGTCTAATAGTTGTCTTCCATACTTCACAAGATAGGCTAAGCTCACGGTGCTCTTAATGTTTTACATGCAGAAAATAACATCTCCCACATGGGGAGCAACACTGCCATTCTTACATGCTGGGCTAAATTTCAGAATATCACGTATCCATTTGAAAATTAAGAAAGCCAGCCCTTGTCTATCACTATTCATTCTGCTGCAGTCATCTTTTTCCCCTCAACCAACAATGGAAATTTTTAGGGGAAAGTTTGGTCTCCAAGTGCTTTCCTTCAATTCCTGCTACAACATAGCACAGTGCAAACCTGTGTAGTGTAAATTATCTGTTTTTTTTCCTTTTTTGAAGGGTGCTCTAAAGGCATCTGAGGCGGGGGGGGGGGAAGAGGAGGGGAGGAAAACCTATTGCACGGCATTAAGGGGATATTTACACCTCAGATTTCAGCTTAATATGGGGAAAATGACAGCTCACTGGGGGACCAGCCCAGAATGCCTTAATCAAGTGACACTCCCACTGATTCCAGTTGGAGCTTTCCTTCAGTGAGGAATAACAGATCAGTGTTTAATTATACTGTAGATCACCTTGAAATCACCAGCAGGTTACTCAAGAGACACAGCTATGAGGGAGAGTTTACCTGAAAAAATGCTAACACTCTTAAAACTTTTTTTGGGGGGAAGATCTAACTAATGTGGTGCAGGGATTATGAAAAATAACCTGGTTTTAGTTCAGCTACTGGTTCATACTGTATGGACCACAGACAAGTAATCTGCCAATGCTTAAGTTTGCCAGTGTCAGAAGTCCTGCAAATCCTGTTTACCAGGTGCCTTACCCTGCTCCCAGGAAGCTTCAGCTCTTTCCTGGCTCAGTTCCCACATTTCTGGCATCCCCCTGAGCCAGGACCACCCTCACTAGGAAGCTTCGTGAGACTTGCCAAAAGGAACTCTCTGCTGAGTACGTGGAAAGTGTGATTTTTCAGTCCTCTAGCTTGGCCTGATGAAGATGGATTTCAATGGCCATAACTACAGGCAGCTCCTTGCCATGACGTCTGTGCCCATTGTCGATTCAGACCAGCACTTTCACACTACTCAGAAAAACTGTAACTTTTTTCTAGATTGAATCTCAAAAGCAGGTAGGTATTTTTGACAACATTTTTTGCAAATGTTCCAAAAAATATTCTTCTCAGAGATATCTGTAAAGAGGAAAATTCAATGATTTAAGATTGGCAGTGACAGAACTGGAAGCATCAGACATTTTTTACTAATAAGCAATACAATAGCCTTCACTCACAGCAGTGTCTAAAAGCTGATTATACAAGCAAGATGATAAGCACCGTGCCTCAGCAGCCGTAAGGCATAAAGCACAGGCAGCACTCAAAATAAGAGCTATGTAGAAACACCTTCTACACATACTGTTTTGGTTCACCTTTACAAACAAACTTGCTAAGTCAGGACTCTTTCTTTGATTCAGTCTACAGAGCTAAATATTCTAGGAGAAGATCACCCTCCTTCATCATTTGATATTTATATTAGTTTAAATATATCATTTAACTAATGGGCCAAACAAGAATCCCCAAACAAAACCAGAATTAAGTTAACCATATTGTGCAGAGAGCAAGATATGTATGTGCTTTACTCAGGAGAACGCAAACACCTTCAATCTCAAGGCTGAGAAAACTCCTGCAATTCCCCTCATATGTGATATTTTATCCAAAGAATGCCCCTTAGTGCTAGATGCAGTGTCACTCCAACCCTTAGCACCTGCATCTTCAGAAAAGACACCAGGAGAACTGTGCCGTAGGTGCACATTTCCCAGCTTACAGCCCAGCACGCTGTCCTCACCGTAAGCCATGCTCCCAGAAACCTCAAGCCGTTATGCTATAAAAGAGCAAAACACCACAAAATGCTGAGACTTATTCAAACTTCTACAAAGGGACAGTCAGGGATTGTCACATTTCTGGCTATGAATCCAGTCCCAGTGGCTGAACCGAGCTCAGTAATTCACCAAACTGGTTTGAACTTCATTACCATTAGCCTTGTTACAGAGGTGCATCGAACTTCACACACATTAGCCTCGTTAGAGAGCTCATGTCATACGGCATTTACAGCACGAAGGAGATGTGAGCAATACCCACTGCAGGCTAATGGCAAGAGCTCATTTTACTTCTTTAAAATGATTGATCTGCCAGCTACAGATTTCTTAGAAGAACTAATTGTAGGACGTGGGTCAAAAATAGTGACATCTTGACACAGATTATATTCCTGAAAAGTGGGTACGTTTCCTCCTGATTAATGACTACACAGACTCTGAGTAGGAATTAGGATTTCGACTCAGATGTTTAGAGGAGACGTGCCTACATATATTCATAGGAATTTATGTAAAGCAGTCCATTAAACAATATCAAGCCCTTTTAAAAAGCTGTATGTTTTTAGCAGACGGGACCAGGAGCAGGGTGGTTGTGCCACTTGGCAAAGCGCAGAGGAGGTGTCCTGGCAGAACTCATAAGCCACAATTTCAGTCTGAAAAACCATCCGCTCATCCCACTCATTACCTGCACTTTTGCCAAGTCCTGATGTTTCTCTTGTCATACATAAGGAGATAAAATTCTGCTTAATTAAAGGAGCAATTTACAGCTTGTCTGGCTACTAACTGGGACAATGAAAGCAGACCTATGGAAATAGTAGCCTGGACACCCCTCTCTTAAGCATTTAATGCTTTTTGGCATAAGCTGGCTTGTCCTTTAGTGTCATAATCTTCAATGAAACACAGCTGAAAGTGAAGCCTGGCACCTCTGATGATGTCCTGGTTTCAGCTGGGATAGAGTTCATTTTCTTCCCAGTAGCTGGTATAGTGCTGTGGTTTGGATTTAGTGTGAGAATAATGTTGATAACACACTGATGTTTTGGCAGTTGCTGAGCAGTGCTTACACTGGTCAAGGACCTTTCAGCTCCCCATGCTCTGCCGGGTGCACAAGAAGCTGGGAGGGGGCACAGCCAAACTGGCCCAAGGGCTGTTCCATACCATATGGCGTCATGCTCAGTATAGAAACTGGGGGAGTTGGCCGGGGGCAGCGATCGCTGCTCGGGGACAGGCTGGGCATCGGTCAGCTGGTGGTGAGCAACTGCATTGTGCATCACTTGTTTTGTAAACTCTTTTATCATTATTATTATTATTATTATTATTATTTTCTCTTCCTCTGCTGTCCTATTAAACTGTCTTTATCTCAACTCATGGGTTTTACTTTTTTCCCCACTTCTCTCCCCCATCCCATTGCAGGGGGAGGGGATGACACGACGGTGAGCGAGCAGCTGTGAGGTGCTTAGTTGCCAACGGGGGTTAAACCACGACAAGAACAGTCTGCGGTGAGGAATGTGCGCCTTCACACCAACAACAGGTCACCGTGCCCAAATGACCATGGCACTGCCATTTAACCCTCCTCTGGGTCTGCCCAGCACTCAGCATCTGTTACTACAGAGATGAAGCACCAGACTGTGTTGTGTCTGCAACCATCCCGAGCGCATCAAACACCAGGATCTCAACAGGAGTCTGATCGCAACAGGATTCATATACACTGAGATGCAAAACAAAAAGGGAAAAGATGAAAGATTTCATTTCAAAGTGAGGTGGCCCAGTTACATACTTATATAAGAAAAACTGTTCAATATTTTACTACTGTGGTGGAAGGAGCCTTAACAAAGCCTTCAATCAAAGGTATTTCAAAACTTTAGTTTCTTCTGCTTTTTAGGATGGTTGGACATGTTTGCATGTATCTTATTTCAAATATACCCATGTTGCTGCTAGAATATAAATAAGAAACTTAAACGTCATGAGGTACACAGTAAATAATTAGATAAGGCTACCTTTTATACGACTTTTAACAGAGAAGGCTAAAATGGTCTAGCTGACTCCCACGCTGTATTCCATCTGAAGATCTCAGACTGGTACACAAATGGAGAAGTACATGATAAATAGGACAAAGGAAACTATCAGGCATAATAAAGCCATGGTACAGTAAGGTGAGAGGCCAAAGCCATCAGCATGCAGTTTTTAGCACGTGCTCACTGACTCTACCAGAACTTCCCACGTATCTGCAGTTCTGTCCTTGCTCAGTGCCTGTCCTACAGCATCAAGACAGAAAGGTTTCGCTGTGCAGGATGACAAGAAACCCACAATCCAAAGTACCAAAGCACCTCAACATTAGGGCAAAGCAATTTTTTTTAGCAAAATCAAATGTTCAAATGCTTGTTTCTAACGCGTTCATAATGCTCAACAACTGGCAAGTTTAAGTCCTAAATAACAAGCCTGGATGACAATGGCACATCTAGAAGCAAATCCAGGAATTCTGATTTTTCTCCTGAAAACTCCTTTTCTGAGTTATTTTTCATGGTACAGCCATAAGTTGACCTTACCCAAGTTTTGAGAAAAGGATTACCCCTTTATGTTTGTTTATCTCTGCTTATGAGTTAATAACTTATTTTTTTCTGTTATTTACGACTGTGAAAAAGGAATACATCTGCCAAATCTGATATACTACTTTCAAAACGGAAAGGGTAATAACTAGAGATGTACCAAATGGCATGTGTGTAATTTGGATAGTATTTATCTTGAAGTGCCTGCCAACTCAAAATGCTTTAGTTTATTTATCCTACTAATTCCCAAGCTGATTCAAAGACCAGTATTTGCTAGTCAAATTATTTGGTCCTGGTTTTCCCTTTTCAAAGAATCAGCATCAATGGTACAGTAATTTTCTCATCATGTCTAGCGTGCATGGCATAATGACACACAGGCTGGGGAAGCAAGATGAAAGAAATACAAAATTCTGAGTGAATCTCAGTACCTAACTCATTTAGGCCCTAATTGGATTGCTGCAGTGTTATTAATACTATCAAATCATCTTGCTCAGGTTATACTCAGTCAATCGGTCCCTAAAAGAACTGTAGATGGTACACAGAAAATTAAGGTTGGCTGATGGGACTTTAATTATACTGCACTTGGGGCCAGTCTTCCATCAACGCCAGAGTCATGTCTCGCTGAAACCAAGCAGGGAGAGAAAGAGGAAAGTGATGTGGTTGTGACGGGCCGGTGCTGCAGGGGAAGGTGGCCAAAGGCTGATGCTGGCAGCTGCTTCTGCTCCGAAAGCTGTGTGGGACACTGGCTTGGTCTGCATAGAACGGGCACATCACAGCAGGGAGACAGATAAAATAGAAAAACCCCTCAGCATAGGTTGAAATTGAAGATCATTCCATGGATTTAATATCTAAATGAATACTGGCCCTCCAATCACACCCTGCCTAAAACGATAATGGTCTAGTTGAAATTCCACTAAAAGTCTGCAAAAAAAATTCAGAGCTGCTTTTTTTTTTTAAATTACCATTGCAAAGCTAAGGAATTTTGTGCCTCATCACATTTTTGCATGCTAAAGCAATAACAACACAACACTTTGCCTTCCCCCCCACCCCCCCACTATCCCTTTCCATCTCTTTGAAAAGTAAAAGGAGGACTGGAACTGGTCTTACTCACTCCAGTTGAGCGCCCTAAATATTTAACTGTAAGACATACTCCCAGTTGCGTACCTTCCTTCCAGCGCAGTGAATTTTCCTCCCCACTCCTTCCCACGAAGAGGGTAATGCATCAGGTAAAATGGTGGAGAGCCTCCTGGTGCACTCCTCTCTCGCAGGGAACGTCTGGCAGCAGGGAGACAGGATTTGCCCCCAGGTGAGGGGGGACCATGTGTAAAGCTCCCACGTCCTGAATGAACTCAAACCTCATGTAATGGTGATCAAGGAGAAAAGCCTGTACCACCTTTTCCAGTTATCTTTTTGAGAGGAAAAGGGAGCCAAGATCTGCTTTTGCAAAGGGAGGTTTAAGTGTGTACTACCCTTCACCAGCCAGTCTAAAGGACAGGCATTGCAAGAATGGAATAAAATATCTAATTATAGTTACAATTGGGAGCCAGATGCTCAGATGCTACTTTTAATGGTCAAATACATATCCTCCACGCCATTAAAAGGCGCAATTAACAAGTAAACAAGGGTGTTTCATGGGAATCATTTAACGCAGCATTTTCATATAAAATGTACATTTTCAGATTAGTGGAAGAAGAAACAAATAAAAAAGGAAAACAAAGCAAATAAAGGCTTCCCCTCAAGTTTTAAGAGCAGGCTAAAGACCCTTTGCAGCTGTTTATTTGGGGCCATTATTGCCTATCATGTGAACGATTAGCTTGAGACACATTAAAATGCATGCTATTTATCCAATATTATAGTCTTGCTGCAAACCACGTCAATTTTCTACAGAAATCAGTATTCAGGGACATTTAAAAAGTGATTATTTTTGACCCACTCAATACATGTTCTCTGTCAGCAACCTTTATGCTTTGCTTAAATGTTGGAAACTCTAAGGACTGTTCACATGGTCCGGATGTGGGCAGAGCTTTTTAAATACCCTTTATGGGATTTCTTTCTCCCCTCTAAAGCAAACAGGCACAATATTATGCAATCATCATAATTTCTACTCTGCCATCCTTGGCACTTGCATCTCTATCGTAGCAAAATTTCATTTTGCAAAACACAGCTGGATTATGTTTTGGACCTACAAAAATAGCTTTAAGCCAATAGTTCCCATATCTGTTAATACAATACATGAAATACAATGAAAAAATTTTACATGCAAATCTGATAAATAAAAATAGAGACAAACGAGCAAGCCTTTGGCACCTGTTAATAGTCACAGGACTACTGGTGCGACTGGAGGATGCCAGCTCACAACTGCTGACGATCTGCCGAACTAAAGTCTCAGGCAGATAAAGTCCAAAAGCCTGTAATCCTGCTCACTACTCTGACTTCCAGGTTTTGCACATGGAAAGCATGCCTCAGTTCTCTAAACATGAAGATCTCAACAGAAACCACTGTGTATTTCATTCATCCTCTGCGTACAAGCATAATAATAAAACTCCTTCTGCTCTTTGTGTCAGGATGCATTGTTGATTTGCACCCCCCGGAAGATTTTGCTAGAAGAGCTTAACAACCAGCCCTCCTCCCGCCTCGTGGTGCTCTGCCTGTGGTCTGATCCCGCAGGACCCCACCGGCCCCCAGCTGCATCCTGACCTCCAGAAGGGGAACGCCAGGCACTCGCGACTCACAGAGACAGAGATATTAAACAAAACCCTTCTACTACACCAGACAAACTGCAAGAGGAAGTATAAAATGGGTAAGAAAGGAGATGTCAAAGAAAGAAATATGACAAGCATCTCGGTGGCTGCCCCGCTGGGCTTACTAGACATGAACCTCCATGCTGCCATCTACTACCTTCAGGACAAAAGATTACACTTATTTTGCTAAGGAAAAGACAAAACTTAAACGCGTTTGATCCAGAAGCAGAAAGTCAATCACTGTTTTGCTGATACTTCTTAGATTCTCCCTCTTTTCCATGCACAGCCTTGGCTCGCCATTGCCTACCGTGCTAATCACATGTCTCCGCGTACCTTCAGCCTGCAATTCAAGGACTTAAACAGAGATAGTATTTTCCATCAAACTTCCTTTGCCAGGGCAAGGTTGAGATGCAAACATAAAAGCTGGTACAGCACCTCTATGCCACTGGAGATTATCCACAACAGAAAGCAGCCCTCCTTCACCTGTGACTGAGGGTGACGAAAGCAGCTGCAGCGCACGGTCAGGGCTAACCGCTGCTGCAGCTTTACCGCAGGAGTTGTAGGGGGTGCTGCTGGACTGAAACAAGGGGGGAGGACAATGGAAAAGTTTGGCAAAACCAGAGCTAAAGACCACAGTGGATCTAACTAGAAACCTGAGTTTTCTACTGGATTACCTGACAGGTATTTGCAAAATGCTGAGAGTTCATGTGCTGTTGGACAAGCTGTTATATCCTGCTTTCTAGTCTCAGAGCAGTGGAAGAGTAGCTGCTTGGTGAGCAGAACAGCTTTGTTGCACATATGTAGAATTTTTCTCTACATAGCTGGGTGAACTTCTCCAAACACAACAAAACACATCTGTCATTGAAAAGCATCCTTCCGTTTTCAGGTATTAAAAAAAGAATATTACGTCCTCAATAACACACAAACTGGCATTATTACTCATGCCAAAAGCAACCAAACCTGTTAATTATCTATAAAATATCCCAGCAAAGTATTTGCTCTTGAATATATTTGCTGACAAAAATACATTAGCCTTGCAAAAAAGAATGTAAGAAGTGATGTGTAGGAGCAAAAACATCACCTATTTTAAAAACGTAGTGATTTATTTTTTGACCTTCTATTTCTTATGTTACTCATTCTCAGAGCGTAAGTCTGCCTGCCTACAGGCTCATGGACATTTAAGAGAACAACGCAAAATGAAGCAAATGCTGAAGTCATCAAGTCTTCTGCTACGTAATTTTTTTCCATTATAGCTTTTATGTGCTCCTTACGTTTCTGTTTTTTTCCTGTCTTTGAAAAGATATGTATTACATCTTAGATATTCTCTCAGCCTGGTTTCTCGTAGCATTTATATCCCTACAAACATTTTACCTTGTGACATTCTCAGACCTGGAGGAAAATTATACCGATGCTCAGAGTTGCCAAGAGCTGACATAGCTTAATTCACTTTGCTTTGCCTAAGGTAGCACAGCTCACATGGTATACATTACCGCCTAGGCAAAATGTGTCAATAACAAAGAGGAAATGACATTTCACGTCTTTAATTCCAAGTCTGAGCTAGTTTTCAGAGTGGGATGTAAGATTTAACTATTGCCTTCCTATTTTGATATAGCGAAAATCTATATAGAAAGCTCAACTCACTGAATAACCTTTCTTTTTTAAAAAACCCACAGTTTTCATGATTTTCAAGTGTGGCAAACAACAGACAGGAAAGGGGTTCACATTGGTCTGGCTCTTCTCTTTGCGCATTATCTTCTAATTCTGCAGACGGTGGTGACTGACGGCTGTGGGTACTTGTTCTCCTGGATGGTTCTGTTATGCTATTCACACCCAACCTTGCCGACATCTCCTAACGTTTCAATTCTCTAAGTTACTTTCCCCACACAAAAAAATGCCACCCTGGCAGGATTTCTGATTCACTTCATACAAGACCTTGCTGCAGGACGATTGCACAGGACTGCCACCCAGGTACCAGCTGCTGCAGCGCACATGCAAACTATTTGCCAATGTTACACACCCCTCAGCTTTCTACTGCATATATGCAGACGTTAACGCAGTCAACATCATGCTGCTCCCAAGATTTTCTGGTTTAATTTGGCATTACGTGCTAAATGTTTGGCACAAGTCTATCGAAGGACACTTTGAGACACACTCTGAGATTCTCTGGATTACAATATGCACTACCTGATACTTTTTTCAAAGAAAGCACAGATACAAATGGGATTATACGCACTTATTGATGATTTGCAATGACTTATTTAGCTCTCTTCTGTGGTACAGAAGAAGTGCTGCTTGATTCACATGGTTACTATCATGTATTTTGAGGTTGTGCCCTTATCTGAATAAAAATTATTTACAGCAGCCGTTTCTAAACCTAATGCGTCAAAACCATCTGCGGTACTACAAACCGCATCGGTTTTATTCCAAGAGCACTTACCAAGTCAGGCTGTAATCACAGCTTGTGAGCAGGACCTACATGATTTCAGTCCCGCTGCCTGTCAGTACACATTTTGGAGACCTGATGGAGGACTAAAGAATTAGCATATGGTCATTCAGCGGGCCAGTGGTTTGAAAAATTCCCTTCCAGTTAGCTGAAAGTTAATTCTGCAAGTTAAGATAATTAAAGGTGTTCGTGCTGGTCATGGTTGACATGAGCAATGAAAGATTACAGAAGCTAATGACAGAACAAAATAAACAACGCCTGTTATTATAGTATACATTATAGCTATTGACATGTTGGGCACAGTAACTTGCTAGCCAAAACATGTAATTGGGAAGTATTTTAGTAACACACTGATGTAATTATTCACCTTTAAATTTCTAACTGGACTGCATACAATGTGGCTGATGGCGTAATGGAGACTGAGCTCAGAAACACCCAGCTATGGTGAAGAGCTTTGCAAACAGGCTGTAGACCTTTCTGGAAGGATTTTGCATTTAGCGGTGTTTGTGCTGTGAGATAATTCCCAAAGAGCCAGGCACCCGTGGGCCCACGAGTGAGACTGTTGCCACGTGCCACCCGGTGACTGATGCGACACTGAAAAGTGGGTGGAGGGACAGGACCAGCGTCAGGGGAGCAGAAGATGCAGAGTGTCAGTAACAGTGCCATGGGGGAGAAGGGCTTCAGGTAGCTTTAATTCAGCTTAGTGGGGTGTAAATGCCTGAAGAAGCAGCCCAGAACTTTTTTTATGTACCATAAAACTAGTTATTTTGGGGCAGAACAACATTTCCAAAAAGTGCCTTGAGAAGATAAGGAATGCCATTGCACTTGGACATAGTCCCAGTTGAGGACTGGAGGTAGCAGCAGTTCCAGTTCACCAGGAGCAGCACAGGCTGAGCAGTATTTAGAAAGAAATAGCCCAGATTAAGTTACTTTCCGAAAATGTCAATGAGGCAACAGTGGCTAAAATAATTAATATTTTTTCAGCTATCAGAAACCCAGTTACTTCTGGATACAACTCCATCTCCATGTATGCCAATATGCTGTAACATACAGCTAATTAAATCTAAGGGTTTAGCCAATTTCATTTAAAATGTAAATGGTGGCAATTTTCAACAAGTGGCTGCATAAGCTGAAAGCTCAAGGTTCTGCACTGACATATGAAAACAAAACATACTAATCATCCTTAATACTGAAAATCTTAATTTTAAATAACACCCTGACCTCATTTGCTGAATTTGTTTAATGAGACTGTCTAAAACCTGAATAATGCATACCTCCTGTCAACCCATCAGCTCACAAGATTTCAGGCTCCAGGTTGTAATATAGATGTATTATCTTTGTACCAGCTACTCGCTGCGGTCTGTAACAGGAATGGGAAATGACACTACAAGGGCCAATTTATGTGACAATAACTGCAATGAGAAAGGAAATTGATACCAATTTCTATCTATCTTGACGTAATCTTTGAACCATGATTTTGAGCTTACTCAGATGTTGCAAACCAACAGAAATCTTAAGGATTACATATTGCAAAGGTCTGTGCAAGTATATACATCTATCCATCCATATATACACATACAAAGAGGCATGTAAACACACATATTTTTATATAAATTTGCAAATAGGGGTGTTGCAATTATACATTACATGCATATAGGAGCTAGAACTGATAATGCTATCAATAACTGCTTTCAGTTACAACTTCACTAAGGTGAAATTGTTTAAGCTGAAATTTTCTACGTTGGGAAATGTAAAATTTCTATTTTTAAATTTCAGATAAAATACTTCCAAATGCTAGCTCAAATATGTTATTTTAAAAGTGTCTAAAAATCCCCAAAATAACCCTATGGTCATTGTGGTGAAATTCTCTCATCCCTTGCTATTTGAAGCAAAACCTTCTAATTGGCCAGATACATGCCTTTTTGCTCTCCTTCCACCAGCAATTGGGGAAATCCCAGGCTTTCAATAAACTGAAATTTGCATATGGTCCAGAGAGATTTACCTTTTGCTGCAAAATATTCTGCAAAAAATCCATCTGCTCTGAACCTCCTCTACTCCCAAGAAAAAAAAAACCAAACCAATAACAAAACCAAAAAACAATGAACAGAAATAAATTTGAACACATTATTTTAGAAAAATACCATCTGTTGGCAGAATATTCCTGAGCATCAAACTTTGCTGAATAGTAGCTTAGATCTCATTGCCATTCTGAATATTTTACCAAAAAGTCAGGTACATATAGGTCTCTAGCCAAAAGGTTAGACATTTAATTATTCTTTCCATTAGCTTGCTATTCATAAGATTTATTTCCAAATTCTATAACAGAGATGTTTATGGCATGTAAATAGATTTGTCTGAGCCTAAACAGATTCAATATGTGTTGAAGTGTGCAGGATCTGCATAAATTGCACAGATGATTACAAAGTTATTTAATATATTTCTATTTGTGGGCAAAAAATAATTGCAGCATGGAAGTTGCAGCATTCTCTTTGTCAATGACTTGCTTTGAAACCATCCCTCCCTGCTGTCAGGGTCAGCAATGGCTCCCCATCCTCTGTAGGGTGAAAGCTGACCCTCAAGCTATGCAAACTCTCTGTTTGCTCCAAGACCAGAGACTCTGAGGTACAGAAGTGTTACTTTTTTAAAGCAAGACTTTTTTTCCATTTTTCATATTCCTCTAAAATACTGGTCCGAACCTACAGTGAAGAAAACAACATAATATAGCTACTTCCCCAAGGAGGAGGGTGTTATTAATAAGTACACAGCTATTTCCTTCGCACTGTATAACATGAGCCAGGATTTATAAGGGGAGTTAGATCTATGTAATGTACGTGTTTATGGAACCATATTGATAATTATCAATACTATTAGTCTTCTAAGAACTTGTTTAGAAAGATTGCAGCAATATATCACTTATTGCTGGAGGAAATTAATAAAAGCATAAGGAATTGCTAAGCCGCCAGCCTTCCTGACTCTGCATGCAAAAGGCTCCATTTAACTGGCAGTCATGTTTCAAGCTGTACACTGCTTCACGTGACTAAACAATTTACAATTCAAGGGTGCATCTATAAAACAATATAGATTTTTTTGTTTATCTCTACACACAGTATGTTTAGGCGTCTTTAATATGTATTTGTTTCTGTTTGCAAACAAATTAATTAGAGAAATGTTTTAATTTTATTTGGAGCTTACAGTTAACCCTGTCTGATGCTTTGGAAGGGAAACATGTTTCAAGTAAGAGCTACTTGAAATCTCTACCGTGTAATAATGGACAGGGCATCTTGTTCTCCATCCACAGTTGAGGATACACCTTCTTCAGCCATCCTGAAAATGTGCTGCAGCATCTGATCAGCACCCGAGTGCCCAGTGGCACCTTTATGAGCCATAACGCTGATCTGGAAGAGCACACTTGACAAGCTGGAGATGCCAATGCAATTAAAACAACATGATGCACCCTACGCAGACACTAATAGGCTGGAAGTACAGCATTAATTAGACAATCAAACTGAAAAAAAACCCATTAGATTGCTCTAGGAAGATATCCCTCTCTAATGGCAAATAAATAGGTCTCCTGTAACCATTTCACTACTCACCAAGACAAAGGTGAAGGTGAAACAGGTTGTCACATCTGCCACCACATTGCAAGTTGCAGAGGGATGGTACGAGATGAATACCACATCTCAGCTGGGTGCTCCACCACACAACGGAGGTGAGAGCACTTCCCCCATGGAGAACTTCCTTCTTGGTATTCTGTCAAGACCTCTAGTCCATCACACAGTATCACAATACCCCAACAACTCATTTGTTGCTAGATCACAGAAAGCAACTAGTGTCCATACACAAGAGCCCGGACACATCTCTCCAGCCTGATCATGGCTCAGCCTCAGTGGTGCCGACACATCAAAACCAGGACTAAGCCACTCAAACTGAAAACTTTAAACGAGCCCAGCCTTTTAATGACCCCCAAAAGCTTGTCAGTATGAAATAGGAAAACAGGGCAGAGATTGAAGAAAAGGCCAAAACTCTGGCTTTTCAGTCAAATGCAAGTCTGCCGCTCATTTCGGCGATACAAGAGATTGAACTGGTATGCCTACTTGTCCAAACGCAATAGCAGTCCTCTTACTGGGCAACACTTTTGCGTAAATCACATTTTTAACAAAAATTAACAACAGCAAGACTAGCTTTACTTTACTTTTCATTCTGCATAACTATCGGAAATTTCTACATTTTGCTATCATTTTAGAAGAAAATTTGAAGGAAGTGGAACACATGCATGTTCTGTCTGCCCATCTGTCTGCACCAACTTCCTTCCTAATAACTTTTGAACTTGCTGGCCAATTTGAAGCACATTTGCTACAAGCAGAGATTTCAGAAGGACGTGTCTGCAGGATTGCTAAAACTCAGTGGATAGTTAGAACAAAGATCCACCAACACTGAGCATCTCTCTCACCCTTTTGGTTCGGCCAGACAGACAACCAGTTGGCATGTGTGTAATTCAAAGAAAACCACAATACAAGCTGTCTCGCTTGCGCAGCAAATTATATAGGGGTGTGGGAGGGAGTTCAGGCACTGCAGGGAAATTGTGGAGACAACTATGGAAAGGAGTCACTGGGAACATGATGGAGAATGCTGCTGTGATAGGGTATGGAAAAGAAGGATTCAACAATTTCACAGGGATTGTTTTCTTTCCTTTTGCATTTTGACAGTTCAGGGATGCTTGCAGAGGTTTGGATGTGAAAACATAATAAACCTGGGACCTGCTGAGTTAACTATATAGAGAAAGAGAAGCAATATCACCATATTTCCCATGAGAACCTGCAGTTCCTCTAGGAGTGATCCATTTCTTTCTCCTTCAGGCACATCAGCTCCTCCAGGAGAGATGCGTTTCTGTTTTTTTCAGGCACTTCAAACCACTAGAAGTTGCATTCACAGAAGCCAGCCATGTATCAGAGCTGGTCAGCTAGTTCCTTGCATTCCTATAGTGCCTCCTATTCAGCAACCTCAAAGTGCTTTACAGAGACTAACAAAGGCACACATGTCAAGAAGACATCTATCGTTATTGGATCTATGGTATGCATGAGGTAAAACAGAGCATGGAGACTTAATCATCTTTCTAAAATTCAAAGTGAAACATAAGGCATGAAAGCAGAACCTGGGTCTCCTGGCCACTCTGCCTTCATGCTTAACCCACAGTCATCCTCACTATTTCCTATTACTCGAACAGCACAAGTGTTAGAGAGCTAGTTCTTGCTAAAGTTTAAAAAAAAAAAAAAAAGTTACCCATTTGAAAAGGAAAACAACCAAAAACCAGCTGGTACATGACACACCTCCTTCTCCCCATGGTATATTTCCTCCTTTTCACCACTAGCACTTTTCACTTTTGAAACACATCATTAAAGCTAAATACAGTCAAAATAGTTCTCCTCATAATGATGCAACTGCCTCGTAATACATGAGTGTACTCTCAACACTAGCATAGTAATATACAATCCTGGTTTCAGATGTTAATATTACAGTGGTCAACAGTTTTATTGTCTAATTGCATTAGCTGTATCTTTGCTATTCAACAGGCTGTGGGGGTCATGATACTGGATTTCAATAGGGATGCAGCTGGCCAAATTTCTGATCCTAAAATTCTGGGCAAAGCATTTCAAACTGCAGGAGGACGTGAACTATAAATATTGCATACTAAATCTGCATGCAGGGGGCCGAAAAGGGGCTGACAGAGCTTGACATAATCTTCATAAAAGAGAGAGAGGCAGGAGGTGCTCTTCCATGACCTCTTATGGGAGGTGGGTGGGTATCTGGTAATCACAACTTCACTGCAGGGAGAACAAAGCACTGCAACAGTTTTTCATGGAATACTGGCCAAGCCATTTAAAATTAGACATCTGCTCATTTTATCCTTGCGTAGATATCTGTGAAATACAGCCAAGATTGCTACTAAATCATGCATTGGGTACTAGGCAAAGCTGTGCTAGGTTGCTTGACATCAAGCAAGCAAAAGAAAGTTTGGTGATTATACTGTCCTTACGTAAAAACTACATTATGTCCGAAGTTTGCTGCAGTGAAAAGTCATAAAATATTTTTTCTTGGTTATCGACCAAATTCTGACCTCAGATACAGAAACGTAAAGCCAGGGTGAGTCAACTGCACTCAGAGGAGACACTTCACACACAAACTTGCTAAAGGGAGAGCAGAGTCTGGCTCCTGTGTGTGCAGGGAGCAGACATCTGCCTTTACTGAACGTTTCTGCCAGACATAAAAAAGCAAAAGTGATACAAAGATGTGGAGAAGCAATCAGGATTGAAAGAAATACACAAACAGTCTCAGAAATTTTGTAAAACCAGGTTTATAAACTCCTGACAACAAAAAGAAAAAGGCTGATATAGCATATTTTAAGACTTGCAAATACGTTGTTAAAGATCTCTTCAGTCTATCTACTGTCTTATACAATAGAAAGAGAAACGTAAAGAGAAGTTATTCTGTAATTTTACATGAAAAAATATGGTACAGCTATCAAGATTAATGAGCCCTGTGCTCCCCTACTTCTGCCTCTCACTCCAAAATACTGTGAATGGGAAGGTGACATACTGTAGATTAGACCTATGATAGACTGAACGGTAGCACTACTTCCACGGAAACAAAATGGCAAAATGTTCTTGCTCCTTCTTTGAATGAGGACAATGATAAAGAAGAAAGCATTTACTCACCTATGATGGTCTTCGGCACTTATTTACCTACCGCCTTTGAGATCTGGAGTGTCCTTACCATTACGGCCTGCATAACAGGGCAGAACAACTTTTCTCTTTTGTAACAGAAAATTCAGACACACAGAACTAAACGAGACTGCCCAAGATTACAAGTCTCTTGGAAAACAAAGCATCACTTCAGCATTTTCAAAATTAAAATCAGCACTTTCACCAAGCATCCTTTCTTTTGTTTCCCCTCTTGTGTTGGTTTTGAAGAAATAAGAATTGGGAAAATATATCCTGAAGCGTTAACTCCACAATAATTACTGAAGACAAATTGTAGCCTTTGGCAATTTTTCCTGAGATGTACTTAATAGTAGCTATTATTTTGGTTGGTTATTTTAGGGTATCCTTGACTTCTCTAAACTCCACAATTTTCTTTATTATTGTAAGAAAATACAAACAGGAACTATCACAGCAATGCTAATCCTGTGTGAGAAACTAGGACCCATAAGTGAGTAGAAGGGAAGTTACTGAGACAATCTCAACTACTGATATAACCCTGTAGCTGCAAGGATATGAGGGTGAGGAAAGTGTGCTTTTTATGGAAACATTTAACACAACAACAAGAATACAAATCAAGCCCCATTAATTTAGCTTTAAATTTTAATGAATCAGGATGTGTCGTTTATATAAAGAAGGATTTACTTAATAAAATATTAATATTTTTGCTAAAAGAACTGCAAATTGCAAGTTAACATAGTTTTCCTTAAATAGAACATCAAAAGTTGAAAAACACTGAAATAGCATACAGCAAATCAAAATGAGCCAAAATTCAAGAAGAGCAAAATATTGTGGTCAGTCTCAAAGACTGGACCCTTGGTAATCCACATTAATTACGTCATTTAACAAAAGACATGAAATCTTTAAAAATAAAAAGAGAAAGCGTCCTGTATTTGGTTACACTCCAAATGATGGTGTTTTGATCTACCTAGGTAGCCCATGGCCTGCACCCCAGCTGAAGAGCTGCATAGCTGGAATGGTAGCTCAAATCTCCCTGCAATTAATGGGTCTCATCCCCCCAGTGCAGCAAGCGTTATGCCGGGTCCACACACAGAGACCCGAGGCACAAGCCGCAGCTGCTCTGACCACGAGCTGCGTGCCAGGTACGTCCTGGCCACCTCTCGAGTGTGTGTCAGGACTGGACCATGCTCACACAGCCTTCCCTTTCACCCTGCGCATTATTTTCAAAGGAAATCTGGCAGCAGAGGCAGGGAAGGAGCCATAACACAGCAAGGATGGACGATGCCAGGAGAGGGAGCTGGTATAACCTCGTGTGGGAACTTTGACTTAGAGAGGAAAACCTTTTTGTAGCAACTGGCATTTCACTTCAGGAATACCTTGATTTTAGTCAGGCTCTGTTGCTGAAGAGCAGTCAAACTGAACTGAAAACACTGTCTTTGTGCTTTAATAATGATCTACAAGCAGTCAAATAACTATAAGGTTAAACCAGCACTATTTCTCCATGTATTTGAGGCCCAAGCAACTTGCACGAAGTCAAGCAGGAAGCCTGAACCCAGATCCCCAGACACCTGTCACAGACCATCCTTGTACGGACAAAGCTGACACAAGAGTCTCCAGCTTTCTCAGCCACCAGTCGTGTTTTTTTCATTTGGGAAACATCAAAGTATCTTGGGGGTCTTTGATCACATGCTTGTTTTTCTTTAGGCGTCATTACAAAAAGGCCATCTGATTCATATGGATATCTCTGCTACGTGCTTAAAAGTAACACCGGAAAAGTGAGTCACTGAAAAAACATTTAGTTTCAGCTTTCCTAAAACTAGAAAAACTGAAGAATATAACTAGAAAAACTGAAGAGCATCTGCAAATGAAAGCCCATTGCTTTCAAACTAAAACACATTACTGCTTCATTTTCCAAGTTGGCAACTAGGGACTTCAGACACACAAAAGTAATAAAATTTGCATGATCACCTAATGTCTCTATTAGTCTGAGGAGCTTTGATACTCAGGGTACAGAGAAAAGGCTGCAGGACAGAGTAAAAGAAGATAACATGAAAAAAAATGCATTATGTAGCTGTGAAGAAATAGTAAAGATCCCTATTAATTTTTGCAGGATGAAAAAAAGAAAACATTTAGTGACGGTACCTGACAAAAAAGTGCAAGCAAAGAATAAAATAGACTCACGTTGAGCTGGAGGTCATCTGTCCACTGGCCGATGAGGCGGTAGCCTGGGGTGCTGGTGTTGGTGGTGTGGTACTGGAAGATGTCGTAGCGCCCTGGTGCATCGCCATTTTTGTTGAACATCACTGGAGTGCCAGCACTGCCTGGGGGAAGAAAACAAGACAAAATCCAACCAAACAACCAACAAAAGCCAAATCTTTACAGTATCTATTTTATTTAGTCACGGTTGAGAGCTTTTGGACTTGCAATGCATTTCAGGCAAAGGTCATCTATCACCCCAGCCATCTAAAACAGATGCTTCAGGACACAGTGGCATCATCCTAGACCTCTTCCAGAGATTAATTATCACTGCCCAAACCTACTTTATGCCCAAACCTATTTATAAAAATAAAATGAAGCAAAACTAGATCAGCTTTACTTCACTCTAGCTTTGCACAAAGCAAGAAATATCAGAAGGCTTTTCTTCCTGCCCTCCAGCCTCCCTCACATCTCTCTTTCCTCAGGGAGTTCTTCAGTGAAAATCGCTCCTGTGAATGGAGCCTCTAAATGATTTTTTTTTCCCCAGAAAATGTTCCATCTGCTTCTGAGAGATACTGCTGTCAGAAGTCAGCCCAGGTCTATTGAATCTTGACTAGCATCCAGAAATAGCTTCCTCCTCCACAATATGTTCTTATTCCTGTAATCAGCATGCAGTTGGGATGGAAAAGAACAGACTAAGCTATAGGAAGACTGTTCCTTGTGTACTCCGTTATTTAGGCTCTATGACACTGACACAGGCTGAAAAGTATCTCAGTCAGGAACCGTTCAGGATCAGGATCCTGAATTAACTTTATTTGCCATATACTAAGGTGACTAACACAAGTAAAGAAGTGCAGGGCAAGCAACAAGGCAAGGATACCCCCACAACCCTTCCTTTGCGCCTGGTGCTGAGCAAAGCCAGCTGGCAGCCTGGAGGTGCAGCGACAGCTGAGCGAGGGGACAGACGATTCCTGATCCTCAGGCGAGTTCTCCCCAGAACACCTGCATTTTAATTACCATGGCATTAGATGTGAACCCTTTCTAAGATGAGAATTCAAAGCAGCGTTGCATTTCCTCAGATCTCCAGGTGAAAACTTCAAGGGTGACATTTATTTCAAGACATATTAAAATAGGTTTCAGTATGGTAGAGTAATATTGTGTCAAGATTGAAGATTATGACAGTACTCCAGCATATCTATATTCAAAGCTTCCTCCTCCTGCATAACTTTTTTTTCCCTAAAGCAATGAAAAATCTCTTCTGTTGTAGCATTGAACTTTAAGATTATGGTTTTCTTCATGATTCCCATTCTTCATTGAATTCCAGTGAGTGAAAAAAGATTTGAAGGAGTGAATTAGCATAGTTTCCATTCTAGCCCTGGTAAATTGTTTCCTGTCTATCCTACAATCCTCCGAGATCAAATACAGATTCAGTTCAAAGGCTGGTACAGAAAATCTTCCACTGAAATCTCCCCTCACTGGTTCCTTATGAGCACTAGGCAGATATTTATAGAACCATAGAATCGTTTAGGTTGGAAAAGACCTTTAAGATCATCGAGTCCAACCATTAACCTAGCACTGCCAAGTCCACCACTAAACCATGACCCTAAGCACCACATCTACACGACTTTTAAATACCTCCAGGGATGGTGACTCCACCACTTCCCTGGGCAGCCTGTTCCAATGCTTGACAACCCTTTCGGTGAAGACATTTTTCCTAATATCCCATCTGAACCTCCCTTGGCACAACTTGAGGCCATTTCCTCTTGTCCTATTGCTTGTTACCTGGGAGAAGAGACCCACACCCATCTCTCTACAGCCTCCTTTCAGGTAGCTGTAGAGAGCGATAAGGTCTCCCCTGAGCCTCCTTTTCTCCAGGCTACACAACCCCAGTTCCCTCAGCCGCTCCCCATCAGCCTTGTGCTCCAGACCCTTCACCAGCTTCGTTGCCCTTCTCTGGACACGCTCCAGCACCTCAATGTCTCTCTTGTAGTGAAGGGCCCAACACTGAACACAGCATTCGAGGTGTGGCCTCACCAGTGCCGAGTACAGTGGACAATCATTGCCCTAGTCTTGCTGGCCACACTATTTTTGATACAAGCCAGGATGCTATTGGCCTTCTTGGCCACCTGGGCACACTGCTGGCTCATATTCAGATGGCTGTCAACCAGCACTCCCAGGTCATTTTCCACTGGGCAGCTTTCCAGCCACCCTTCCCCAAGCCTGTAGCGTTGCATGGGGTTGTTGTGACCCAAGTGCAGGACCCAGCACTGAGCCTTGTTGAAGCTCATACAACTGGCCTTGGCCCATCAACCCAGCCTGTCCAGGTCCCTCTGCAGAGCCTTCCTACCCTCAAGCAGATCAACACTCCCGCACAACTTGGTGTCGTCTGCAAACTTACCGGGGGGACGACTTATTGTCGTCTTCAATCCCCTCATCCAGATCATTGATAAAGATATTAAACAGAACCGGCCCCAACACAGAGCCCTGGGGAACACCACTTGTGACCGGCCACCAGCTGGAGTAAACTCCATTCACCACCACTCTTTGGGCCCGGCCATCCAGCCAGTTCTTTACGCAGCAAAGAGTACGCCCGTCCAAGCCATGAGCAGCCAGTTTCTCCAGGAGAATGCTGTGGGAAACAGTGTCAAAGGCTTCACTGAAGTCTAGGTAGACAGCATCCACAGCCTTTCCCTCGTCCACTAAGTGGGTCACCTTGTCACAGAAGGAGATCAGGTTAGTCAAGCAGGACCTGCCTTTCATAAACCCATGCTGACTGGGCCTGATCACCTGGTTGTCCTGTACGTGCCGCATGATGGCACTCAGGATGATCTGCTCCATAACCTTCCCCGGCACCGAGGTCAGACTGACAGGCCTGTAGTTCCACGGATCCTCCTTCCAGCCCTTCTTGTAGATGGGCATCACATTTGCTAACCTCCAGTCAACGGGGACCTCCCCAGTGAGCCAGGACTGCTGATAAAGGATTGACAGTGGCTTGGTGAGCACTTCTGCCAGCTCCCTCAGTACCCTTGGGTGGACCCCATCTGGCCCCATAGACTTGTGTGTGTCTAAGTGGCGTAGCAGGTCGCTAACCATTTCCCCTTGGATTATGGGGGCTTCATTCTGCTCCTTGTCCCTGTCTTCCAGCTCAGGGGGCTGGGTACCCCGAGAACAACTGGTCTTCCTATTAAAGACTGAGGCAAAGAAGGCATTAAGTACCTCAGCCTTTTCCTCACCCTTTGTCACTATGTTTCCCCCCGTATCCAATAAAGGATGGAGATTCTCCTGAGCCCTCCTTTTGGTTGCTAATGTATTTATAGAAATATTTTTTATTGTCTTTTATGGCAGCAGCCAGATTAAGTTCTAGTTGGGCTTTGGCCCTTCTAATTTTCTCCCTGCATAACCTCATGACATCCTTGTAGTCCTCCTGAGTGGCCTGCCCCTTTTTCCAAAAACTCTCCTTTTTTCCCTGAGTTCCAGCCAAAGCTCTCTGTTCAGCCAGGCCGGTCTTCTTCCCTGCCAGCTCGTCTTTCAGCACATAGGGACCGCCTGCTCCTGTGCCTTTGAGATTTCCTTCTTGAAGGATGTCCAGCCTTCCTGGACTCCTTTGCCCTTCAGGACTGCCTCCCAAGGGACTCTGTCAATTAATCTCCTAAACAGGTCAAAGTCTGCCCTCCAGAAGTCCAAGGTAGCAGTTCTGCTGACCCCGCTCCTTACTTCTCCAAGAATCAAAAGCTCTATCATTTTGTGATCACTATGCCCAAGACAGCCTGCAACTGTCACATCACCCACAAGTCCTTCTCTGTTCACAAACAACTGGAAGCAGGACACCTCCCCTAGTTGGCTCACTCACCAGCTGTGTCAGGAAGTTGTCTTCCACACACTCCAGGAACCTCCTAGACTGTTTCCTCTCTGCTGTATGATATTTCCAGCAGAAATCTGGTAAGTTGAAGTCCCCCATGAGAACAAGGGCCAGTGACTGTGAGACTTCTCCCAGCTGCTTATAGAATATTTTGTCTGCCTCTTCCTCCTGGTTGGGTGGTCTATAACAGACTCCCACCATGATATCTGCCTTGTTGGCCTTCCCCGGATTCCTACCCATAAACACTCAACCCTATCGTCACCATCATTAAACTCTAGACAATCAAAACACTCCCGAACATACAGGGCTACTCCACTGCCTCTCCTGCCTTGCCTCTCCCTCCTGAAGAGTTTATAGCCATCCATTGCAGCACTCCAGTTGTGGGAGTCATCCCACCATGCTTCCATGATGGCAACTATATCCTAGTTTTCCGGCTGCACAATGGCTTCCGGCTCCTCCTGTTTGTTGCCCATGCTGCGTGCATTGGTGTACATGCATTTCAGTTGGACTATTGATCCTGCCACCTTTTTTGGTGGAGAAACCCTAGTTCCTACATGACCATTCTCAGGCGCTTCTGTGGTTTCTAACACATCCATAACCCTTGTGTCTTTGCTGCCACATGGATCTCCATCCCCTGCCTCCACTGAGATGGCAGACCGAAGAACCTCGCTAAGCACACCGTCCCTCAAACATTGGCGTGGCTGCCCCCAGGCTTATCTCTAGCAAGCCTGGTTTTATCCCTTTCTCCCTTCAAATCTAGTTTAAAGCTCTTCCAATGAGCCCTGCTAACTCCTGTGCAAAGATCCTTTTCCCCCTTTGAGACAGGCGTACCCCGTCTATCGCCAGCAAGCCTGGTGTCGTGTAGACCAACCCATGATCAAAAACCCCAAAATACTGCCGGTAACACCACGCTCAGAGCCAGACATTGATCTGCTGGCTCTTCTTGTTTCTTCCCTCATCACTCCCTGCAACTGGAAGGACAGAGGGGAACACTACTTGTGCTCCTGATCCCTTAACCAGTCATCTCAAGGCCCTGAAGCCTCTCGATTGCCCTCGGACTTCTTGTTGCAACTTCATTGCTGCCTATCTGAAAAATCAATAATGGATAATAGTCTGAGGGCTGTACCAGGGCAGGAAGTTTTCTCTTCACATCTTTAACCCGGGCCTCAGGGAGGCAGCAGACTTCCCTAAGACGTGGGTCTGGTCTGCATATCGGGCCTTCTGTTCCCTTCAGAAGGGAGTCTCCTATGACAATGACCCATCTTTTTTTCTTTATGGAAGCATAAAGAAAATAAAGAAATATTCAATTGTCATTATAGATTAATGTAGCCAGAATACATTTACAGTGAAAACACTTAAAGTGACTAGGAAGAAATGGCTGTAATTCCTAGGCTTCTTCAGAAAGTTGGCACAAATGGTAAATGGGATTTAGCTAATCACGACTCTTAAAAGGCTGTATATTATTAGTTAAGCTTGGTTTTGTCAGAGCTGACAAAAAAGTGCAAATTTTGTCAGCTCTGTAGGGTAGGAGCTGAAGTGAGGCTCCCAAAATGCAACATAGACATTTGTGGATTCCCCACATCCTGACAAAACCCCAGCATGGACATTAAAAAGTGTCCATGTCTGCATGTCAGGAGGCAGACAGAGGGCGGATGCCATTGTCATGCCATGCCAACCAACAGTGCCGAGGCAAACTCTGCTGCCTCAAAGTCTTCTGTAGGCTGAGGGGAAGCAGCCGAGAGCATGTCTATGGTCACCTTCATGGGCATCAGGAACATTGCCCAGAACCCTCCTGGCTAAGCCATGGCCACCCCACCGTGGTGCATGGGGTAAAGCCAAGCCTCTCCATTCCCCATCTGGGCACTCAGAGCAAGTTGCCTGCAGACGGTGCTGGCAGGACCCCTGCTCCCTGCCCAAGTGGTGGGCAGTGGACAACAGGGTCAATAAGCAGAAGGCCAAGGTGAAGGATAGGTACTGTTATGGACGTAAGAGGTCCATTTTCAGGTACAACGCCGTTTACGCATTAAAATTATACAGAAAAAAGCTGTGAAAAGTCTGGGATCTGTAGGGAAGACAAATATCTATAGAAACGCAAAGAACTCATAAACTCAGGTCATAAGTCATGCAGAAGCGTCCTGTTTTCTGACTCTGAAGTTGGAGTAATTGGACTCCCGGCCAAGGATCTGCTTAGTAGGTGCAAGCTTTCTTTAACCTTTGTGTGGGCTCTGGTGCATGCTTTGGTGCTCTTTTTGTACCGTCTGTCTATAGGGACCCATCAATCCTGTCTTAAATTGCTACAGCATTTCAGTCTCCACTTGCAATTCAAGTTCATTTGTGCACTTATGAAAATAATAAAAAGTAACATATGAAAACCTCATTACAGAGAAGAAACAGTATTTTAAAAAATGATCCTATTTGATATTTGACTTCTTGGTCTTCTAATTATCAAAACATACAGTTGTTTAGGGTTTTTTGATAATTTAGGGTTTATTTTCCTTCTGTTAAGATTTACAAGAATTTTGCTCAGCCCTAGCAAGCACTTCAGAAACTGAGTATTAGCCTCTAGACTGTAGCTTCTTGCTCATTCAGAGGCTATGACAATTTAATTCATCTTCAGTTCCCAACAAATAAGCTGCCTTCTCACTACACAGACACAAAGTACATGACACCCTCTCACCTGCAGGATGCATTCAAAAAAAGGACACGATCTGACTGAATTTGTAGGATTTCGATCTCTTAATCACCACGAGATGAGAAATGAATTAATAGGAGAAGGACAGGGTGCTAGATAGGTGTAACTAGCTACGGTGCTTATTATTCACTTCACATTTACTGCATTACTCACATTGAGGACCTAAAGGGCTCGTAGGAACAGAATCTTTAGGTTTTTCCCCGGCAAAAATACAACCACTTTGCACTTTGAGATTTTCAGAATATCACTGCATGAACACTTGGGGTTTTAAGTTTTCCATATTTTGGGCCTTTGTGTTCTCAAGGTAGTGTGATGATATCAAAATTCATACCGAGCTCCTAGTACAAATCCAGTCTCTCTTCATTAAAGCGTTGCTTGAGCTCTTTCTGCATGAATGTCATTACCTTTGCAAGGAAGAAAAGACTCCAAAAGCAGGTACGGACAGGATGATTTCAACTGCACGGTGACAAGGAGATCTATTACATGCAAAGAGGATCTCAAGCTCATCGGCTCAGGATGCTTGAAAATGGGCTACATTTTTTTTCTCCGGCACACAGTTTGGACAAAGCACTCCCACTGCTCTACCTTCTGTTTTTACTACAAATTTAGGTAGAAGACTGGGAGAACAGGATTTTAAGCATAGACTAAATATTGCTTTCCAAGTCCTAACCTTCATGAGATCGAGTTGCATGGCTGCACCGGTGACTCAGGGAAGAGCAGGTTAAGATCAAGGGTAAAACCAAGACAGCTGACACAAGCCCAGCAGTGCACTCCTCTGTCCCTGCCCTCCCAGCCATGACATGATGGGTAAGGAACATGTAGGCACCAGCACCCATGTCCCAGGGGCTCCCAGGCTTTATCAACAGGAATACACCACCCAAACCAGCCAAAGCCTCTCTCATTGCTTCTTCCATTCCCTCATCCCTCTGCATTTTTCAGGCTGGCCTCATCCATTTGGTGAGTTATGATGGTTGTTTATCCTGCACCACTGGGAAGACTGAACCACAGCAATTCTGGGAATTTACTTTTCTATAACACCGAGAAGCAGCTCAGTATAGATGGAAAGAAGCTTCAGAGCATCTTTCCATAGCTCAAGGAATGAGCCCCAGGAGGGCTGCAGCTGAACATGGAGGCTGAGCACACAAACACATGTGCAGTTACGCACTATGAATATTACAAGAAAAAGCTAAACTCTGCCCTGGATAATGAACCTTAAAAGGAATTGTTTCTTCTCCCATGGAAAATGCCTACAACCAGATAGCCAAGAGAAATCAAAAAGGTTTAAAGCTATGTCAATTTTGCCACCATTCTCCTTCCCATGCTAAAAAGCAAACCACTACTTCAGTCCCTGTGCTGGACATGAGTTCCATGTATATAAGCAAAGAAAAACACCATATGACCATGTAAATCAATCACAAATGGAGGGAAAAAAGTAATCTTTTAAAAGCCTGACCAAAGAAACACAAATAAGGAAACCAAAATTGGTGCAAACCAATTCTTGCAGCTGGACAGTAGGGAACATTAGCTAGGCACCCACTTTCTCATAAATTATTTCTCAGCTCTATTAAAATGATTAGATGACCATTCACCATCTTTATATGCAAGAACTGTCAGAAGATGACCATGTATGAGCTGTTTTCCAGTACTAAAATGGCCCAAGTGCAAATACTGTACATGAATGCTGTACTACTTCCAAAGGAGCTTTGTCCTTTATAATTAACCTTCCAAAATGAGGAAAGTAGAACTCTCTAGACCTCCTCAGATCATTCATCTCAAAATTTGCTCCTGGCTGTAGTTAATACCACTTACTTCAAGGAAAGAAATTAAAATGTCCTCATATTCACCTTGCTGTTTATAAGATGATTTATACAGGAAGGAAAAAAATCCTTGGCACAAATCACCAAGCTTGACCACGAAATACCATCTGTGTTCCTATCTTTAAATCTCTCAGGTCCTATTGGCTATGTGTGGGTTTTGTTAAGTTTATTAATAAAAATGTTTATTAGTAGATCGCAGCAGGGAACACCTCCCCGGGCTGCCCAACAAGAATGTGAAGCTTATGCAAACCCCTCTTCCCAGCAGCGACGGCCCTGGCTGCCTTGCACATTTTGAAAGGGTATTTTTTCAGTACTTCCCTAAATCTGTTCTAAATATGGATTTGGAGGTCTAACTTTTGGCCCCTGGTTATATCTCAGATCTCTATCTTACACACAGCTAGGGCAAGAGCAGTAAGATCTCCTGGTAAGTACATTAGCAAGGTTTATGAAGGGGAAATAACATTAGGTTGCTGTAATGTTACCTGCTGTAAGCGATCTGCTCTGGTGCCTCTGGGCTGGTTGCAGGTGAATGTTTGTTAATGAAACTAATAAAATTAGAGTAAAACATAAAGAGGCAAGGAAATTTTGCTGATATTCATACACTGCAATGAAGAGAAAAATACATGAAAGCTCGTTGTACTGTATGAAACAGAGGGCTGGTATTACAACCATCACTGCCCCGCTTGGGAAGCATAGGTGGATAAATGATAAGCAGACAAGGAGATAAAATTCTCTCATCCACATTCTCAGGATGTTCCGTCTCCTCTGAAGTCTCACTAGAGGAATGAAGCTTGGAGTAACTAGTCTGTCTATACCACTTAGTTCTGGCTCTGCAAGCGGACCTGGCCCTTTAGCCATCCTCTCCCTTCTCTTGAGCGGGCAGCTAAGCTGGGTTCAGGGTACCAGAATTTCATCCAGTTAGTTTTCGCCAAGTACAGGAAACAATATATATAAAGAAGAAAAATGATGTGTTATGATAACAAACTTTTGGGGTTTCAGGAGGCATATTGAGTCAGAGACAAGCTCCGGCTTTTACCCAGCTATTTCTCCCATAGGAAATCAGTCTTCTGGAAGGTATCCTAAAATAGCAGCAGTGATTTCTGTCTTTGGACAGTAGTAGCCCATTTGCCTTGGCTAAAACATGACATTTTCAAACAGATACTAAATAAACATGGTCTTCTGCCACAAACTCTAGCGAAAGAATAGAAAAAAGTCTTGATCTGCATTGAACGAAAAAAATATAGAAAGTGAAATTAAATGGAAAAAAGCCACAGGGGTAAATATGCTACTGAAGAAGCAGTCTCAGCTCACCATTGAAGTTAACACTGCGTATGTACTTGAGCAGCTTTTTGCCTCCCGCGTGCTCCATCTCGGGGCAGACCCCCGGGTAGTCGGCACAGAGGTCCTTGTTCATGTGGTGGAGGGCGTGAGCCATGGCGTACACAGCATCGATCACAAACTGGACCTTCCCCTCCTGCTCATAGTGGGAGTCTTTGCCAATTCTCTCCTGTCCTGCACGTCAAAAACAAACACACACACATATACACACACACACAGAAGGACAGTAAGGAACAGTATTTTCCTGATATCAAATACAAATGAACCCTCTCAGAGCACAGTTAAAGAACTGCATGTTTTAGCCAATACAATAAAACATTTTGTGTTATGGTTTTACCAATTACAGCAAAAACGAACCTTCTTTCTTGATAGTAGAATCATCAACACTTCTTCTTGCAAGTTATTCTACCACAATCCAGAGAAACAAATCCTACCATAATCACAAACTTGAAACTCTAACCTACAGGGACCATCTTCGAGAGAGAAAACACCAGACTCCGTATGCTGCTAAAGTATGTCTTTGAAAGAAGAAAGCATTTAAAATAAAGCACAGCTGGTATTTTAAAGTCTGATGTTTTGTTCTGTTGCAAATCCCAGTCTCTAATTGAAAGACAGAGCCAGAGTGAGGGAAGAAAGAACCACTTCAGATGCAACCGAAGGGGTGCTCCAGAGAATTGAGCGAACATGCCTGCTATTAACGCCACCTCGGGAAGCTCACTATGTTTGCATTAACTACGCACCCCCATCCTCCCCAACCTGCGGAGACTGAAATGTCCTTCAGAATCCACTGATTGCCTTTAAAATATTTTAGCAGGCGAGAACTTAAGGAATCAAAACGCTTAATGTCATCCCAACTGCAACAGGAGGAAAGCAGTGCTTTGAAAGTCATTCCTTGATCGCCGCAGAGCCCAGGCGTGTTAGAAACTACAAACCCTCTGCCTCAGAGATCCTCTCATCTGACAGGCCAAGGCATAAAAAGTCTGAGAGGAGGGAGGCACTTTGCAGATGGAAAATTGGAACACAGAAATTAAACTACAAAGAGTCAAAAGAACTCAAAAGCAGTGACAAAGAAGGTGAATCTAAATATTTTACGTGGTAGGCTCGTGCCTTAACCATTCTCTCCCTCTCAGACTTGAGGTGAATACGTAACCTGGTAATGTGACTGTAAAACCAGGCAATACGGTGGCCTTCTTACTTTTATGGTTGCGTGAACTGATAACCAGTGCCTCTGCAATTAAGCAGCAAACCAAACAGTATTTTCAGAGCTTAAAGCAAGGCACAACAGGTTAAGAATCAGGAACCTTTGATTTATTCTTTTTCTGGAATTGTCCACTAACTTCTTGTTTTGCCTTGGCCAAGTAACACCTGCATGATTCAATCTGTCCAGCTGCAAAATGTGTGATTATACTTACCTATCTCACCAGGGTTTCATGAAATGTAATTACTGCTTGTGAAGTGTTCTGAGCTGCATCGATGAAAGCAGCAGCAGTGCAATTTATTATTTTCCAAGGGAGGCAACACCACATCCCACTTCTTCCACCTGCAGCATCACACTTCTTTCTAACCTCACATCGGTCTTGATCACCTTCCTGCAGTACCTGCAGGTCTGGGTGCTGCCAGGAGCTCCAAGGAACCAGCCCTCAGAGTCATCTCTTACAAATATTTTAGAGACCTTCAATCAAAGTAAATGCTTGGTTGGAGGATACAAGTGGGGAAAATTCCTTTGTTAACATCCTTAATTAGAAATAGGGATGAGTGAATTTAAATTAGCTGGTTGATACCAATAAGGAAGGAAATCAAGTTGTTAATGACTGTGAGAACTAATGATTTTTAACAGAGGCAAGAAGCCCATTTTCCTGTTGCTGCTCAGCTAACGTGTTTGTATCTCTCCCTCCTGCGCTAATGAACGGCAGCTTTACCAGCACCAGACCCTGTCGTCCAGAGCCAGCCCGAGCCTCCTCCCTCCACGGCACCCCTGGGCTTGCAGAAAGCCCGCACCAGGGAGCAGCCCAGCTCTTCTCCAACCTGACTTCCCTTGGGGCACGGTCTATCAAGCTGAATAATTTTCTAGCCAGCCTATGAGCAAAGTTTTTCAAGTTGTTTTTCAGCTCGTAAAAGAAAGGCACAGTGGAACTGCAGTCTCCTCCTGCAAGTCACACTCGGCAAAGAGATCCAGACAGTTTGCAATAAATTCTTCTCATATGTCTCACCTCTTCTCCTACCCTCAAGGTGGCTTCATCCAGAAAGTTGACACAGTTCTGGTTGGTGCTGGCAGCTCTTTCTATAAATACATATGCCCTCTCTCACAATAAATGTATGTATTACATAAAAATATTTAAATATTAAATGTATATTTAAAGTATAATTATTAAATATACTATAATTGATATATTTATATAAATATAGGAATTATTTATAAATATATATAAAATATATATATACTTTTGTGTACATAAACAGTGTGTATATATATACACACACACACTGTATACAGGCCAAGAATACGGCTCCCAATCCAAAAGTAAGGGTATAGTTAACACCCAATGACTTCAATTAGCTTGTTACAAGTCAAAAGGTCTAGGAAAAATCCCACTTTCTATGCACTATAGCAGGATATTTTCTATATGCAATTCATTGAAAGATTAGACACCCAAAAGAGGAACTGACCTACATCACCAAATACCCTTCAGTCCCAAACAATCCTTTTTCTTCTTTGAGTGGAGGGGTGGTGGGCCAGAATTACAAATAAGCACAGAGAGATCACCACCTTCTTACAGAAATTCTACAAGCACAAAGAATGCCTAAATATGTCCACAAGTGATTTGCTTGAAGATAAGCAAAGATATAATCCCCCCCATATGAGCATATTTAATTATCCACACTTTTCCCCCTTTTTTGTTTCTCCCCCTAATTACCAAACTGTACCATTGATGTCTGATCCACTCAACCTATGAATTATGTTTGAGATACCCTCTACGAAAGCCCCTCAATTTTAAATCTCAACTACACACTGGAAACATTGAAATCCTGCAAATAATTCAGCAGGGCAAGAGAGCTTCCAGACTGTGAAGATCCACGCACTGTCCTTTTCATTATTTCACTCCCCTCTCATTGATTACAGACCTTATTACATTTCCAGGCCCTGACAAGCAAAATGCTTTTAAGTGGTTTCAGCTCAGCTACATAACCAAATTAGCAATGCAACAGAAATGCATGCCAAGGGAAGTGAATCTGGGATTGAAATGCTGCACACAAACAATACTGATTAGGCATATTAAGTTCCATAAGCACGGTTGGCCAAATGCACAGCAGAAAGAAAACCTTTACCAGTGAAGATATCTGTGAAAGGAACCTGAGCAAAATCCACTTAAAAAAAACCAAGAGCAATGTTAACAGTGTCCAAGTATGAAAATAATAAAGATTTGAAAAACTTAATAGAATTTCCAGTGACAAGAATGCTTTCCTCTACTGAAAACAGCCATTTAGCTGAGTATTAAACATCGAGAATTTGTGTACAGTGAAGTCCAGGTATGGAGTCAAATGTAACTACCCACCCAGAAAACACATATGAATTTATACAATTAGAACAAGAGTGTGCTATCCTTCAGATAAACATAGCTTGAGTTACCTTTTAAAGATACTATTGCAATTAGAAGTTTAGCCCAAATTTGAACTAGCAAAGAACCTGCAAAGCAATTTCTGTATTTTACATCTGTCAAATAGTCTCCAGACTTCAACACTAAAAATAAAATTAAAAATATCTAAATCAATGGGCCTGACTGAACAGAGCGTGGGCCTAACTGAACAGAGTGTTCCCTCTAGTTCACCTGAAACTACCATCGTAGTAACCCCGTGAGCAGCAAATCAGGCCCAAAGTCCATTTTCAGACAGGCGTAAACCTAAGCAATGGGCACAATTTTAATTCCAACTTCATGATTAGTGTGGCAAATATTTTGCCCTCTTAGGGCATTTAGCTGAAGAAGCCAAGCAGAGAGTTTTACCGCATGCTTCAGGAATAGCTCCTGTATATATGGATGTATACAAATGCCATTATTTATTATTCTTGGAAGAGAAGGAAACCCACAGAAGTCATTAGCTTCTTACTGATAAAAGCAGCAATACTGGTGCTGCATGCACCTCCTGGCAAAGAGGCAGTCCTGAACCCCCAGCCCAGCCATGTGAGGACATTGTGGGGGTCTCAGGGGAGCGAAGCTTGGTGCAAGAGAAAGAACCCACAGGTGAACTCAGGTTTTGGGTGCAGCAAGAAACCATGCAACCCTCCATGCTGTCAGAGGACACCAAAAAACACAGAAGGTAAACATAAACCCCATTTGCACTGTGATGTGCAAATCTTCTGTTCTGCTCACATGCCCCTTTTCTATAAAGGTTGTTTCCTTGTTTTTTTTTAACTTGGTGATCTTCAGGAGCCACGCAATAACATTACTTTCTTCAGCAATGAAGTAGCTGACACCAAAGACACATGCACACAAAGTGATTTCAAGAGAATGCACTTTTGTACCATGGATTTGAAATGGAGTACCTCGGGAAGTCAGGAGACGGATGAAACACAAAAGCAATTTATTGACATGAGCATTTTTTGCTTCCAAAAGATCTATCTGAAGGTGATGACAAATAATTTAACCTCACTTCCTACTAGAGTCTCAAGTGCTCATCATCCTTATTCCTAAGAGACTGAGCAGCTAGGTCTCTTGCTTCAGGCAAATCTTCACAAGAGAAAAATACTGCAACAAAGAGAGGGAAAAAAAGCCCCAAACCCAGAGTAGCGAGAATACTGAGAGAAAGAAGTCCTCTTGTACAATCTCCTTCAGATGACATAGAAATGAAAGGCAAGTTTAAGAACTCCTGGTCACACTTTTTGCATCTCCATAAAGGCGATGCTTAACACCTCCTTGTATGGAAAAGGAGCTGACAACATCGTTTTTCACATTACATTTTCTCAACATCTCTCCTTCAGCTGATTTTTCTGGACTCGTCATTGGCCATCACATAATGTAAGGGATATGTTATGATGTATAAATAGTGTTGCAAGGACAATTTCTATGGCACATAATTCAGACAGACAGACATCAAATCCCACTTCATTGGTGCCTACATTAGATGAATTCAGATATTGGTTCAGTTTCTGAAGGATTAAACACATTTTCAAAGGAACTTACATAATAGTACTGCTGAGAACCTGGTGATAGTCATCATTAACAAGAGATTTAATTTAAAGATTGCAGAATGCTCACAGTATCAAACAAGCAGCTATTATTTGTACAAGTTAGAATTCAGCAGCTGGTTAAGTGCTGACAGAAAAATATATACTCTTCATCTATCTCCAGCATATTTAGCATCATTAGAAACCTGATGCCTGTGAGCAAAGAGACATCCATGATGCAACAGCTACAATTACTAGTCTATAACTGTCTAAGTGCCCATATATGCTATTTCATAACGACACTGAAGCTTCCTCAGCTACACACAGTGCAGAAAGCTCAGCCTGTGCAGCTGCAACGGCTGTACTCATGGCACTCCGGAAACATGCACAATAACACAAAACAAATGGATGCATCTTTAATAGACAAGTACATACATCCAGGGCTCTCCAAAATAAGATCAGAGCTATTACTCCTCGGATATTCACTCATGGTATAGACACTACTGTACACACAGGAGGTGTAAAGTCTGAAGGCTTCTCCAAATAAGCTCTTTATCTGAAAGTAGCTGAGTACTAGAGCTTGAGAAAAACTAACAATATGCTAGAGTAAATATTGTAATTTAAACAAGCAGAGTATGACAATCAGGCCTCTTTGCAATATAATCCATGTATTGTCATTTTACAAAGAAATACAAGATCCAGTAATACAGCTATGTAGTTACAGTCATCTATCCAGCCCATCCTAATTCAGAAGATCTCATTATAGACAAAAGCCTTTATCTGAAGACCATCAATCCAACCCCCATGGATTTTCTTGGGGAAAGCAGATGAACTTTCAAGTTTCTGCTGCTAACCACACAAGAACATCCTTCTGTGCTAGGATAAAATTTCAGCCTAAAACATCATCTCCTTCAGGCTACAGTGAGCTGGCAGAGTCAAGGCAGCAGCACAGCCCAGGAAGGGCTGAGCACCCACCTCCCTAATGCTGGTACATGCCATTTCTGCTTTACTTCTAATGGCTAAAGAAACCTCTCCCCAATCTTCTCTGCAACCTTCAGTGTCAGCATAGCTCTACAGCCTCCTGCAACTCTGATGAAGAGAGATAACTTCATATTGCACAACAAATTTGGAAATCAGACCAATTGTTCTATGCCAATAAAAACCAGGGAAGCCTTTTTTAACTAGAAATGTTTTTTGCTTAAGTTGGTATACACTTGACCCACAGTCAGATGTCTGCAACAGTTTTTTTAAACTTGTTCTGTAAAAAAAAAAAAAAAAAAATAGTTAAGAGGGATAGCAACAAAACCTGGACCTCCACAGTCTTAGCTGCTCAACCACAGAGCTTACAAATCAGTCAACTTGTCTTTGCATTATGCACAGAGATAATAAGGTTCCCCCACCTTTATGAAGCACAGCTGCAGAAAAAATTCATCTTGATGCACAGAAAATTGACTGATAACTAAATGAAGCTGACTGCACTGCTCAGCCGCTGTGTAGCTTTGGAAAGGCGTTTCAAGGTACGCTCACGTTGAGCACACCCGCAACAAGAGAGAAGGTTTTTCAAGCTGCAGATTCTTGGACAAAAGAAAAATGTACTGTGGATGGTTTGGACCCTCCTAAACCTGCTTCTTCTGAGGAATTCTTGATATTTGCTGCAGGACCCAGATGCAGTGATATCCACAATCCTTATCGTGAATAGGAAGAGGGTGCTGAGAAGAGCCGGGAGCAGCCCACGGTACAGCCCTGCTGCTGCTGCCTGCGAACACCAGGCAGCTTTCTGATGGAGCTTTGGTTTTGCCCTTGCATTGTTTGTATAAACTTGCCATCCCGAACCTTGAGCAGTGCTGGAGATGGAGCACCTTCTGCACTCACAGCGCTCAACGCCGTCAGTGGGAATCAGTCTAAATTTAGCCCCTCTTCCTGACATGATTTATATGGCACTGTGAACAGTTAAGGTCTTCTGACGCCCTCAAGTCCAACAGATATTCATCCTAATGAATACCATAAAGCTGTTCTCATAAAAAGTGAATAAAAAGTGAATCACGCACACCATGGCTCCCGGCATTTGTTTAAAAAAATGCTTTAGATATTGGCCATCTGCCATTAAGTTGCTTGAAACAACTCAGACAATTTATTTTTTCCTGAGACGAGGAATTTTGATAGCATTTTGAAAATTATTTTTCTTTCCGTAGTAAATTGCACTTTGCTAATCTATTAATGCACTAGATCACTTTTTGTAGTCAAATTATAAATAATATTCTGATATCCTCAGGCTCTGCTATTTGCTACATCTGTTGTTTCACATTATTTTTCTTTCCCTAACATATGGCTTCATAGTACAAGCGATCTTGACTGCTGGTGAAAAAAAGTCAGGATATTGCTGTTAGGTTCCTTATCCTCAAAAGAAAAAAAAAAAAATCCCAGCTACTGGTATCATTTTAAACCAAACCAGAGATAATTAAATGGTATGCCAAAATTATCTGGGCTGTCTTCCCCCACCCTTCCTTTTCCATGGTCATGAAACACAGTACCACATTTTGAAGTACAGTGCCACATTTGGGGTGACATGCCAAAACCTGGGTATCCAGACTTGGGCTTCCAGCATTTTGGATACACGATATATTTGTTTTGAGAAAACCCAGACCAAGTGTAGCTCTCAGCACTCTGTATTGCTCCTTCCCCTTCAAGGGGTAAATCCCCTCACACAAAAAGCAGTTACAGGAAATTCTGACAGACGTATGGCACATGCTGCACAACTTTATTGTAAAGTATAAACACACAGGATAACTATTCCTTTGCTACTTTAACCTCCTCCTTTACTAAATGGAAATCTGACCTTTTCTTCCCTCCCTAAACAACAGTTGTATCCAAAGCAGGCTGAGATGCAAGGCAGGACATTCACTGATCGTCTCTCAAGTCTCTGATGCACATCAGAGCACGAGGTATTCTCTCCCCAGCTTTAGAAGCAAGTGTGTGCGTATATACATACAAATTACTGCCTTTTTTATTTTTATCATTTTTACCTAAGACACCTCTGTCCTTTGCTGACTTTTAATCCTACCTTGTAACATTTTCAGACGAGATAAACTCAGTCCTTAGAATAGCCTCTCCTGATGGATGCTCCTTACATTTTAAAAGGGATTTGGCCTCTCTGAGCCACCAAATCTTTGCCCAGTAAAATCCTGCTGATGGGGCAAGCCCCTCACAGCATCATCCCTCCACCATGCCCCCTCCAGCCTTCCACAGGGACCCAACAACAGCCAGGGCTCAGAGATGCCCCAGGACGGGCAGGTTTAGGAGTTCACTCCCTGGGTAGCATGGCACGTGAATGTGCTCCCAACGAGGCTGCACGAGATGCTCCCCAGTGCATTATGCACCGGGAGGATTCAGAGTCCTGACACTGCTCCTGCCTACACACTGCCCGGGAAGGTGAATCTGGGCCCCTCTGAGGCATTTTCTCTTGTTGCAATTTAAATTCGAAGCACAACAGTGCCTCTTTTACAAACCCTTTTGCTGAGTTTCTGTCACTTCATCTTGCAGGGAGCTTTCTCCCAGCATTTTCTTTAGAGTAAGTCATTGTTTGAGCCATCATCTGGGCTGTACCTTCAGACTGATTACACTTGCAGATAATTAGAAAAGCTCTCTGAGTAATCTACATTCTGATAAATGACATCCAAGGTGACATCACCCTTATATCACTTCATTAAGTCTCCTTGAGTATAAGGCTATCTGAATTAAAAGCTATGTTTAATAAGTGAAAACAGTCAAGTGTTGCAATTTCTTTTTCAGGTAGTGTTACCCGCCAAGGAGGCAGGTCATTAAAAATGCAGGCGCTCTCGGTATAGGGGATGCCTCTGTGTATTCGAAGTACTTGCCCTTCTCTTTGGCGCACGCCTCTTTCTGCTGCAGGTGAGCACAGGTGGAGATGTTACTGTTGGAACGGGAGCACCCATGGGGAGACCACACCGATGCTTGCTGTTAGCAGAGCAACCTGCAGGCACACCGCGGCTGTCTGCACAGAGGTGGTACAGTGCAAGACTATTTAAGATTCAGCACTGTATATTTGATTTCAATAATCACTTTGAAACTTAAGAACAACCTGGCTCACGTCAATATATACACAAAACACTTGTTTTATCATCTGTTAATTCTAACTCCCTAAATCTCACGGCACCGGCAGTATCAGTACAGTGTGGTTTTGTACAGGAGAATATCTTCAGATGAGCTCACAATCAGAGCCCAGACCCCATCTCCGCATATAACGTGATGTGGGCAGAGCATTCAGCACGGCTCCCTTTGCAGAATCACGGCTATGAACTACAGTACTATTCTCTTCTGCAAAGACAGTTGTTTTCTTCTGTTAATCCTTTCCTATAAAAGCACATTTTTACCATAATGCATGGTACCGCAAACTACTTTTTTCGAAAATATTCCTACATTAACCTGACGCGGCCTGTTATGACTGAAGTGAATCTCTCCAATATTCTTAAATGTAAGCAGCAAGAAATAAAACAATGAACTAAAACCAATGCTTCTTACTATCACACTGTTTCAGTGATTACATTAGATCCCCCATATAGTTTGACGAAGTGTCCTCAAAAGCAAACCACGGTATCCCTTCAAGGGTAGAGGCAGCAGCTCCAGGGCCTGGGCAAGCACAGAAGGCAGCACCTGAAGGAAGTTACACCACTTCTGCATGAGGATCCGATCCCTCTCTTCTCTGGGGAAAAGCAAGGGACTCGGCTGTTTCTGCCGTATGTACTGCTTTGAAATGGCCTGCATCCCAGCAGAAATTATCTGCACAACAATATAGGTGTCCTTGGCAGCAGTACAACTTAGCAGCACTGGATCTTGCCCTGAACCATGCCAAAGTAAGTCAATCGCTAGAAACAGCACTATTAATTACAGTAATGTATTGTATTTAATCTTATCTAGAAATAAGGTGTATTTTCATTTTCATAAATGTATTTTCATTTTCTCATTCTACATCTTATCCATCCCAATCAGGGAAAATTTTTCATGCTTAAATAAATATAAATGACTAATGCAGAAGTTCTGCATATAGAAGTATTTCAGAAAGTTGTGATACGAAAAGGTAACATGCCACAGGGTGCCTTCTTGGAGAAGCTTTTCTTCCTGATCGCAGCCTGTGGCCACGAGCCCTGAGCTGCTCCCTGCCACGTGCAAGCATCTCGATTTGGAGCACGAGCCTCCCACACCTCTTGCCGGTGCTCAGGAGCACTATTGCTGTCAGAAACCGATGGCCTGTAGCCTAGTACCTCGCTGCATTACAAATTACCAATCAAATTTTAAAATAATGATGATGATCATTCATAATATTATTACATCAGTGGGACATTAAGACTCTCATACTAGCAATATAATTCAAAGCTAATGCTTTTTCTGATGCACAATTTACTTCAGTTTGTAGACGAGGGAAGGAAGATGTCAGGGCATGTCATTTGGTACAATATCGAGCTATAATGTGGTATTTCAGTTCGATAGGGTAAGTTAGCCATCAAAAATAAATGTTTCTGCTGAATCTATGCCGAGGGACGGCAGAACGCCATTTTTACGTTCACATCAGAAAGCACAGGCTGTGAGCAATTGTTATAAAATAATGGCATAAACTATAAGGGTGATAAGACACTTTTAGAAATTATGCTAAAGATCTTTTAGCAATTTTTAGTCAAATTCCAGCCTTCGGGGGAGATTCCAAATGCCAAATTTAACAGCAGTGTATTCCCAGCGGTAACTGCACTGTTTCTACGCACAACACTCCTACTCCCATCCATGAATTGAAACCAAAAGCAGATGATATGAAATATGGAAAGTTTTCATCAATTTTCAATCAAAGTAAAACATATCCTCCTATGAACTAATTTTCTTTGATCAAAATTCAAGGCAATTATTCAACATAACACATTTAAACTGCTGCTGTGAAAAATTAAAAGGAGAGGGAGGGAAAGGCAAAGGGAGACAAGGGCAAGGCGGACGTCAAACGGCGTTACTGGCTTTACAGTCTGTATCACAGGAGATACGTCCTGGCTGAAGCTTATCCACCGCATTTAAGCCCTGAGCAAATGTCCCAAGCCCACACTACAGACACTGACGCCACAAACACAGGCTCGCTAGGGACCTGGCAGTTTGAGGGCAGACTCCCTACATTTTGGAGTTTTAGAAATATTTTTTCTAGACAGGTACCCTCAATCTAATACCTTAATTCAGCAGAAGATCATTAAACTGGCAATGCTGCTATTGTCCCTATGGATCACCAGGCCCATGTCTGAATGACTCCAAGAACACGCGTCTCACCCATCATTTCCTTTCAAAATAAACTCTTCAAGTTTAATGAACTGTATCACCCTGCATCATGACAGTGGTTGTGCTGAGAAGTACATAACTCAGTTAAAAACAAAATCACCCCCACCATTACCTGGGCATTTCTGTAACTAAAAATAATTCCTTGAATCTCCATGTGATCAGAAACCGGAATTCCTGGAAAATATGATATTTCAAATGGTGGGCAGTACCTCAGAAAAGGAAAAGAGGAGTGAATCTGTCAGCCACCAGAAAATAACAGAGGTCAAACAAGATGCTTCTAAAGGTCAGGAACCTCAGTCACAAAGGCAGACGGTGTTTTCTACACACTGAGTTGAGGCTGCAAAAATTTATTTAACCCCAATTTCTTAAATAACATTAGTGAGAACAAAAATCTGATCCACAATTTTGTGCTACCTAAAATGAAAACATTTCACTCTGTGCTAATACTTTCCTACAGGTGCATTTCCCTCAAAAGTTAAATTCAAACACACAGGGTTAGTATATGACTGTGGGCAGATGGTGCTTCGACACAGTAGGTGGCCAATTTGTGATGTGCAGATGGGTGACAAGGCACAAGTTGTGGAAATATTCTCCATCTAAAACAAACTAACAAAAGACCCCCAAGCCACGCTGCACTCAATCAAAAGTACTTCTGGGTCCCATGGAAAATACTGGTTTTCCTGCTGGATGGACAGCCAGAAAAAGGAAGAAATAGAAGAAAGGAAGAAACAGAAGAGTAAAAAGAAATTTTACTCTTTCCATCTGCTTCTCTTGTCCTGCAAGGCTGATGCTGCTGTTCCATTTTCTCTACAACCTACAAAAATTCAGTTTATTTTTTCTATCTGTCTCCAGCCAAGCTTCCTTACATCAGCTGTGCAGTCACTCCTCTGCAGCCCACATCCAGCAGCACGAGGAGGGTGAAGTGAATGAAGTTACCTGTGCATTTACGGTCTGTGTCTTCCTTCTTTGACCCACTGATGGTTAACTTGCAGTTGAAGTTCTCCTCCCAGTACTCTGCAAACCACACGTTCCTTCTGTTGTTCTCCAGGGTGCGGGAGGTAAAATAGGCATCGAACCCTGGAGAAGGAGACAGGTAGAAAGCTGAAGTCTAGCTCATACTGCATGGGAAGGACTGCAGCCTGAAAAACAAATACTCTGTTTATATCTTCTTCAATATCCAGCGCACGTTCACATCTCTATCCACATGAGATGACCGTGGTAAGAGAGGAAGTCTGTTGCACATTTTATCTAATCAACTGCATCCTGCAAGTAAATTACTCTGCTACTAACTGCGAGGTATAAAGCTTGGTAAGATATATGTAAAACAGAGATTAATATAAAAAAAAGAGTTATAAGCAAAAAGCATGGATTAGATATATACCGATAAGGAATGAAAATAAATGATATGGTGCAGCTGGTATTAGGCTGAGCTCAATACAACTAATTTTGTAATTAACCTCTCCAGACCTCCAGAGAAGGCAGTTTCATCTGACTAAACTGGCCATTATCAGTGCACCTTACTGTTTTCGCAGCATGTATTTTTCCCTTAATGTCCTTTCACAAAGGTACGGATAAACTTAGAGAGCGAAACTTCTAAGAGGTAACTGTGAATCACCGCGATCTACCAGACGCTTGGATTAGACATGCTGAAGCGGGGTGGGGGGAAGGTTTCCTTCCTTAGACCTGTGAGATTCAGTTTGTTACTGAAGCCCTGTAGCCACAAACAGCTTGCAGCGCTGCAAGAGTAAAAGTGACATACAACTCAGTATTAAAGGGAAAAAATGATAATCTTTTAAGAGCTGAGTTGAAGTTCAGTAAAGATATCCAAAGCCCCTGAGTTGTTTTTTTTTTTTTTCAAAACACATAGTCCTTTGTATTCACTGAAAGAAACCACATAACAACTATTGAATCGTTGTGTAGCAGGGACTAGTTCATAGTTTTCATGTGGCTCTTAACCATATTATATCTCTCTGTAGCACCTCACCAACTTGCCAGAAAAGAAACATATCTTGCTTTGGCTTGCTTTATTTTTTTGCAGAAATGTATATCACTGTATATATGTATGTATATATTATGTGTGTGTGTATATACATATATATGTGTATACGTATAGCAATTAAAGAAAAGGTTTAGGCTAAAGGCTTACAAACCAGGAGGGCAAATAAAAAGAATTAAAACTGTACTACAAAATTATACCGTTTATTAAATTCTGATAACAAGTTAGATGTGCTACAGTGTAGGGATTTTCTCTATCAAGTTTTCCAACTCTATAGTTTAAAACCGAGACAAATATCCTTTAACAGCTCAGACAATATCCCTTCAAAGATCGTGCTCCTTTTAATGGATTTTTCTCACAATACAATACAGAACTCTGGAACAAATACTTACTTTCCCAATAAGCAATGGTAATTTTAGACCAAAAGGAACATCACATTACTAACTGCCCTGCACACTACTGCTTCACTTTGCTGTATTTAGGCAGTCTTCTCTCCGTTTTTCTCTTTCAAAGTCGAGGTAACTCCTTAGAGCCTAAGGAAAGCTTTGTGCATGCAAATAATTGCAAATCAATGGACAGATATCCTAAGTGCTAGTACAGCTGCAGAAATCTGACCTTTGTTACTGCAATGACCAAAGCTCCCACGAGAGCACGTGTGACAACAGACTCGAGTCAGCACCCGTCCCGGCCGGGGTAAAGCTGCTCCTGACAGACAGCGCTGTGTCCTCAGGAGCACGAGAGCAGGGACGAGCAGGGATCACCGCCCTCCCACAACGACATTTTTATTTTATTACTATCCCAGTATACTTTCGGTTTTGCTTGGCAAATGAAAGATTGCATGAGGACAAATATATTAGAGCACGACTACGTGCTCATACGTGAAGTCTTTTGTCCTTTTTTCTTGTCTTTTTTTTTTGTTTTTGTAGCCGGCAGAAGCTGTATTCTCTCATCTGTTCAGAAGGAAGAGTACATGGAGTGACACAGCCAAGTATTCTTGGCATAGAACATGGAAAAGGTTTATCACCTGTGCACCAGAGGTGCCAGAAAACCAGGCAATCATTGTTCCACCCTTTTAGCCAGGTTACAGACTCCTGGCAGCTGAATTCCCTGCTTAGTTTTACAGGCCTTCCCAAATCTGACAGTTCCTGTGAAGTAAGCGGGCTGTGCCCATTCTCTTCAGAGAGTTATATCAGTCTTATAACAAGCATATTCGAATAGCAGGACATTCACCACTGTTACTAGTGCCAAGTAGTTTTCCTAAGGCTTTTTATTTATCTGTCTTTAGCCTGTAAGGAGCAACATCAGAGCTTTTGCTTACGGAGACAGTTTAGATTCAGTATTTTTCATGTAACCTTCCATGTAACCTTCCAGAACTGCAATCCCAGTTCAAGTTCAGGTTATGAAAGAGTTTTTCCTTTCACTAAGAAGGTTGTTGAGCTATTCAGACTATGCAAATCTGAAACTTGGATAAAGCAGATCAATCGTAAAGAGGACTTGAAAAATGCTGGTTGCGCACTGAGAAGCTCAGAAGTAAATTATCTGGCATCCGAAAAGTGCAAATCCATTGAAGATGCAAATCTCAGAATATCTATTTTGTCCCTTTACTTGGCTTTACAGCTTGTACTAGCATTGCAGAAGAGGGTGGAAGCACAGAAGCAGCAAGCTCTTATAGATACTAAACCATCTCTCTGTATTGCATGATCACATGGCTCCTTTTGATTTTGTAGTTAGAAATGACAGTAAATATCTATTCCATTGAAAGAGAGAAAAAAGTTCCTTGCACCATAGCCAACAATTTCTCTCACTGAAAGAGGTGGGTAAATTGACTCAATCTGGCCCTCCATACAATGAAATTGAGTCAGAGGGAAAAAAACATGGCATCGTTAAATTAGCATAGCAATCCATCCACTATGGGATAAAAATAGACAGCATGTAAACAGATGTTTACAAATAAGAAAGAAGATTAGGAGTGGGGTCAATCTGTCTCCTTGTATTAGCTTTGTGTACTATTGACCGAACTATAATATATATTTTCCTAATTCTGAGTCTACTGTTCATAACTCAGCATCCAAAGCCCACTGCTCATAAGACACAATGTACATCGTCTCCAAAAATCAAACTGGAAAAATAAGTATTGGAGTCTTCCAGAAACAGCCTGCAAGCAAATTAAAATTTTACCTGCAGCCTCGCTAGAAAATATGTGTAGGTCTCTCCTGCAACAAGTACATCAGGATGCTTCAGAATGATGACAAACCCTACGCAACAAGCCATACCAACTTAATGCCGTGCTGTCTAGTTGGAAGGCAGCACCTGAAGGACTGCAATCAAATCATGGAAACCTGCAAGCAAACCACCAAGATGGGATAGGAGAAAACCTCAGTGATGTATTTAAGTACTATTGAATATTTGAGTCAACTCCATATACTCAGTATGGCTCGTCCAGCCCTTAACGTGTTTTTTGCAGCTTGAAATGAAAACTTTCCAGAACAAATCTGCACGAAGCCGCAGGAAAAGAGCCGATCTGTGACGGCAGAGACTCCCAGTCCCCTCCTGCTGTATTTATGCTAAGGCAGGGACTTAACCTGGGTTTCCCATGTTTTAGGGAAATCACTTAATAAAACTCTCCTGCCACAGCTGTTCTGCTTAATTAACAACAAATCAGTGACTTAGGGATGTTTCTGTGCACAGTCTCTAGAAAAGGACTGCACAATTTCTGAACTTCTTGAGCTGAAATTTCCTAAGGAAAATATTAATGTGTCTAGGTCAGAAGAAAATTTAGAAAATACTCTTAGATTTTTAGGTACATACAAGCTAAACCTGTTTTCCTGTAAACCCGTGTGTATTAGTTTTCCTCATAATTAAAAAAGCATTTCAAAGGGAATATTAAGTCATAAGATCTGCAACATATATATGGCTCAGAAAGAGAAACAGTATACCTTACTAATGTGCCAAACTAACTGACCTCTGGGAAAAGTACTCTGTAACTTAATAAGATAAAATCAATAAGTCTTGATAAAACTGTAATAGAATTCCATAAGAATTACTCTAAACATTTACAGATTTAATAACAAATAACAACATTCTCATTGATTTTTTTAATGATCCCCCTGCATTCTCAAGAAGGAATATAGATCCCTATTAAAGAGTGTACATTTTTTATCATTATTTTCTATTGGTCCAGACAAGCAGGCAAGCGACTGACTGACAGAGGGATGGAGTTAAGTAGCAGGCCAAAGTTCTGTTCATTCCTTACTGGGCAGAAGCACCGTGCACCCACTGGCTGCTTCTGGCTGCGTTGCAGATCACAGCGCTACTGCTCCCACGTAGCCAAAATCCTGGAGAAGGCTTCCAGAAGGCATCACCTTTGCGAACTGCCCTCCTTCCCTACATACTTAGGACCAAGAAAAGTCCCCCATAGCCAGGACGGAGTAAGTGGAAAGAGTCCTACATTGCTCCATAGGAGGAAGGCCAGGAGCGTGCTCACAGGCGTCATTTTTTATTTGAGAAATACTTACAACTTTTACACAAAGTGCTGGCACACATGCACAGCTGGGGTACGATACACCAGAGGAGAAAGCCTAGGGTGTTTCATATCGTCTGGTGTAAACCTGTGCACCTCCACTGAATTAATGGAATTGTGCCAGTTCACAGTAGACGAGATTTTCATCCAATTTAAAGATTAGTAAAGAATGCTCAGTGTAACCTCACTGCTCCTAGAATGGGGGGTTTTCTGTTTTTTCCCTATATCATTCCCAAGAACACTGTCAGAGAAGTTATTATGACTGTCTGAAATACACTGGCTGAACTGAATACACACCACACTTGCTGCTCTGTGATTTGAGCCAACAAATCATCACCATTTCATTTTTTTCCCACCATTATTTTCAGAAGGGTAATTGTGCTAGATGTACTTTAAAGCAACTTTAAAAAAAAGGAAACCTAGAGGAAAAATGTATTTTTCAATTAAGAGAAAATAGGATCAATTTAAAGATCTTACTATTTTTAGACTTCACATTAGATGCATGGCTAATAAGTAAAGTAAAACCCAAATACTCAATTCTCAGCAAAAGCTGATCATTTGCTAGTGTGGTGATACTGCTACCATGCAACCAACCTTGTCAGCGGACTTTAGGAAATCCCACGATGAGTTTCATGATTTAAATTCCTATTAAAGAACAGTTTGTACAGTCAAGTAGTTACATATCTTCAGTATTATTGTATTTTGAACACTAATCATAAAGCTATGATGGATCTATGCAAAGATTAGTGCCATGCAAATATTGTGAGCTAATGCGTAAGGATTTATGTCACATGAGTTTATTTAATAGCCATGACTATAGCAGTTCTCGGACTCTCCCGAGCTCCTCCTGAGGCGTGAGCACAACTGAGAGGGGCACAAGCACCTGCTTAGGAGACAGCGGTGCAAAATGCCACAAACCACAGAGCTGGGCAAAAGGTGTACAAGCCCCTGGGCAGTGGTGTGTGGCGATGGGCAGCTCCTTTTCTGAAGAGGCAAATGAAGAATGGTCCATGAATAGGAGCTTCTCCACCACTTGTTCCATTGTTGATCACACGTGACAAAAATACGTGGTTACACACTGCAAAAGGTATGTCACCTTTGCAGGTTGGTGTAGAGTGAAGGAACTCCTGAAATCACAGCAGGATTAACATTAGCAACATTAGGTAACTTTTCACCGGATTCAGACTGAACTGTAATTTGTTAACTCTTGGAAAAAGCCAGTGCTTGCAATTGTCTCAAAAATCTACAAAACATAAATTCTGTCTTAAATCTCTTATCAGTCACAACTATTTCTACGCTTCCCATGTACCACAAAGCTGTCCTGCAAACACAAGCAGTCCTATCTATGTCAGTGGGTTTGAGTCAGAGGGAAGTCTGAAATGCATATCTAATTTTAGATACTTTTTTAAAAAATTAATATAGTTCATAAACACTAAAGTTGAAATACAGGCAAATGCGTTCTCTGTAATAATGACAGACTTAAGCCTGTGCTTAAGTTTAATCTTTTTGAACCAAAGACATTAAGACAACTTGCATACATAGTGCTAAACATAAGAGTTTTGGGTTCAGGGGCTCAGGGAATTAGATGAACCAACCAAAAAAAGCTGGATGCTTAAATGTAAAAGTAGGAATAATCACTTCTTACCCTTGTACATGGCCAAGTACTACACTTGCGTGACAAGATTTAGTGATTTCCCAATGTTCCCCATATATCATACTTAAGAAAATTACTTTTTTCAGCAAATACCTCTAAGAGATATAGATAGTTATTTTATGAGATTTTACAAATTAAAATAAATCTCTTATTACTTTAAATCACTGTGATTTGATTAAATCATTATTCTTACACATAGAGAGATGATACTACCTAATGGGTTCATTTATTTTCCACCCCAGGATTAATATATAAATTAACTACATAGAGATGAAACAGAGTTTAAAAAAATAAGGGGGGGGGGGGGGCAGCGAGTAGGGGAAAGGGACCAGATGCCAAGCGCTACGGAGGGCTGGTGAAGTGCAGGCAGGGAGGGACGCGTGTCACTCGGCTGTGATGCCACCAAAACCTGAGCACTTCTGGTTGTTTCCCTGCTTCGCTCAGCGGGATACTCACGGTGCCAGCCTAAGCACGCCTTTGACCAGGACAGGAGTTCGCAGCAGTGCTTAAGTGACTGAAATTAGAAATTACTGGGGGAGGATGGGAGTGTCTCATCCCCAGCTGGCTGGAGTCAGGCTCTGCATGTCAAATTTCATCTGGGCATTTTATTCTGCACCGTTTATGGTCAGTCATCTGGACAGAGGAGTGCCAGCACAGCATCCAGCCCTGCCCCAGGAAACACTCACAGCCCTCCAGCCTCCCCCTCCACTCTCAGAAACCCCTCTCAGGCCCTCCCAGGCCAGGGCATCACTGAGGAAGAAGGATGACACAGTGCCGCAGAGCCGAGGATGCTTAGAAGAGCGGCTCGATTCTCAACCAGAAAATGAGCCTTGCTGACTTGTGGTTGCTTTTTACACCCAAAAAAACCCCCAAATGATTTATTTCTAACATTAATCTTGCATCTCTCCTTCCATTTGATCTTACACGTCGCCCATTTTCTGCCTGAAAGCATAACGCTCAGCTTCCCTGGCAGAGATGGCCGAGGGAATTATACGTGCTTTGGAGGATAAACCAGGCTCCAAGACTAACGATGCGGTTTGCCATGGTCAGCTGCATTACAGAGGGAAAGAAAGGCAGGTTCACAGAGGAGGCATTTATCATGGGGAAGGCGTCCAGCACACACCGATAGGGAAAGGACAGGCTGCAGACGAGAAAGATAGCTGTGCAGGAGGGCAGGGAGGTACCCAAAAAAGAGCAATCCCCTAGGAAAAGAGAGGGATTAGAATAGGGGATCCAATGCTGAACTGGCACCAGTGAAATCAGCAGCAGCCAAGTGAAATTTCCAGTATCTCAGGAGGTGAGCTGCGGGCGGGCGGCTCATGAAGGTCCACAATGATAATGTGCTGTCGGCATGATTGAACCAGATATTTTTTGAGAGAGACTTCTGTCACTTCTTGTTTACCAAATCACTAGCACACGCTGTGAAGCATCTATTTCATGTGTCAGCAGTGACTTCGAGGGCTCTGGAGTTATTTAATAAGGAAAATAATTAAGCCTATTAAAACACAAAGTTGTTGACCTACTGAATCTCTCATGTGCCTAAAGTGTTTTCATTCTCAGCCCATGTGGCTTGTGAGCAAATACAACATATTGACCCAGCTTCATACGAGTAGTGATTTTTATCAGTTTATGATATTTTTATTCTTCTCTATTTTGTCCAAAGTATGTCCACACTAATGATTGCTAATTATACAAATTTTATTTACCCAGCTAGTAAATCATCACTTACTATGATTACTGATGCCAAGTGAGTTGAAAGCAGCTACTCAAATAATTTTCTGATTTTCCAAAATAGTTTAATTTACTGACATTAAATCTGGGATAAAAGCATTAAGTGTGGAATGATAAGATCAATTTTAAGACAGCTAGCCTTTTTTCAGGTTTTTTTTATGTTGCCCAAGCCACACACTACACACTATTATGGAGCCGTTAAGATAGTCTACAGATACTTTCTTGACCTTCTTACTCAATAAAAAGGCCATAATATTAAGTGATTTTATTAACTTCCTTCATGCCATAAAAATGCTTTGCAGTTGTTTTCTTTTTTTAATAGTTGCCGATTATAACAGTGAAAAAGGGTATTTTAGTTGATGTCACATTTGACTTCTTATATAAAGCTTGATATAAAGCACGTACAAAGGAAATTCAGCTTGCCATACTTAGGGCAAATCTGGGATTTTAAGCTATAAAGCTTCTATTATGGAAATAGATATATATTGGCTAAGTATCATCGTTATCACTTTTATAAAATTATACAGCTGCCACGGCAATGAGATCATGACCTAGGTGGTGTCTAGCCAGTGCTGTAATAGAAAGGTTAATACAGAAGTATATTATTATTCATTATTCTACATTTTATTTCCCTCAGGCACTTCTCACTTTCACAGAGCTCCCATTTATATCAATATAAACAGTAGAAACCCCTAAATTTATTTCTCCTATTTGTTATTTTTATTGCCATACCAGCTAGAGGCCTCAGCTGAGGATGAGATTTTCCTGTTGCAGCAGGCACTGGACACACACAACAAGGAGCTCGTCCCCATCCCTGGTTTCTCTTGCTGCCATGGTCTTCTGGATGACATCAGGATCATCCTCTTGCCCGAGCAGGAGGCTGATGTTCTAACCCAGAGGGACCCACCGTTTTCTTTATGAACAACAAAAAGACCAAATCCACGCCTCAGAACATCAAGAGGGTTATTACGGGGCAGAAGATGAAGAAGGCTTGTGCTCCTCTTCCCCCAAACAACTGCAGACTTTATAACGCGTAAGATTGTTGCATTTTCAGCCACAAAGGGACTTTCTAGGTTGACACTGGTATAAGTCACCTGGGTTGCTTAATGCATATGGTGCTCTCCTTTCAGCTGAATACTCCACTTCTTATTCAAATGACTCCTGCTGCTGGAATGAATAATTTTTTATGAATTGCAATATGCAGAGTCCCAGCCAAGAGAGAAACACTGCTCACATAAGCCTACTCTTGCGAGTGAGGATCTGTATCTGCTGTAAAGATTATCACCCAAATCAGGCCAAACACAAGAGATTTAAAAATACATCCAGAAGCAGGATGTCTCCCCCAGTAATTCATCCTTTCCTGCTGCCCAGTTATTGGAAATGGGCTACTTGTCTTGCCAGGACCTTATCCATGAAGTACTCTTTTTCTTCCTCATACCTGAAGATGAGCCAAAAGCTTTTTTTTTTTTTTTAAAATACATATCACAAGGCAACTTAGTTAATAGCTTGCTTTCCCTCTCACTTGCATACCCACTCTTCTTGAAATGATCTGTTGCTTTCTGCTTTACTGAAAAATAGATCAGGCTCTGCATTAATCTCATCTGGCAGCAGTAAAACTCAAGTGGAGTTAAACAGTGTCACCCAGGGACATGGAGCAAAGCAGTAGCAAGTCAGGCCCACAGGTCAGGACGCACATCACTCTCTCCTATTAACAATACTTACCCCCCAGTTCTGAGCTGTTATTTCAGTTTTTCATTTGCAGTGAACTATTTCACTACATCCCTTTGTATGCATTGATGTCTTCTTCCCACTGGTTTTCCGAGTTCTTCCTTCCCACCCTTTTTGACTAAATGGGAGAAGCTGCTCCACAGATGGCCTGTTTCATTTTAATAATGCAGAGCAGTAAAATCAGAGATACAGAAGGTCTAAATGCAGAACATGAGAGTGGTTTTCCTCCCTTTGATAGCAGCAGCAGACAAAATGCACATTGCGTATCCTTAAAAGCATTTAAACTCAAGTCATCTGCTTGCATAATTTAAAATGAGGATAAAAATACAGAAATCCCTCTACATTGTAATGCAGCAACCGGAATAACCCTTCAATACGTTCAACAGGTTATAATTAACAATAATTAAAAATAAAAATCTATCAGCACACATAATGAACATGCCAAAATAAATGAAACGGAAGGTCAGAGCTGCCCAAGGAGGAGAGGCTGCAGCCGCTGCCCGGCGCGGCTGCAGAGGATGGCTGAGGTTAAGCACCGCAGCCTCCCAGAGCACCCTGACCGCTCGGACGATCGCAGCCCGCACCACCGCTGTACACGTGCTCCAGTTCAGCAGACGAGCCAAGAACAGGACCAACAGCAGTGCTACATAAAAGATAATCTTCCATCATCCTGTGATACACGACCTAAATTCTGAGCCATAAAGTCATAAATAACGCCAGCAGTGGTCAATACACACACCTCAGCTGTGCCGTTCTGGCACACGTACTTAAAATTAACTTGCAAAAACCAAATCAATGCTCGGTCGCATTGTTATACTTTCCCAGCAAACAAAACATGAAAGGAAATCAAAGCCCGTCCTCCTCCTGCCTGCGGTGGGAGTGGGAGAATAAGAGACACGTACCGACGGAGGCTGAGACGTACCTGGCTTCTGCCGCGTGGGAGGGGAGCACGAGGGGCTGCTCCTTCCCCCCCACCCACTGGGACGGCCATGGCCCGAGCCCCAGGCGGCAGGGTTCTCTGGGTTTCGGGCATTATTTCCTTATACCGCATGCAATTCCTTCAATATAAAGAGTTAATTTTCTTTCTTTCTCTGTATATATTTGAGTGTGCCTCGCTGAAGTGTTACCATGTCAACAGGAATAATTACAGCATGTGTAAATATATTTGTGTATCCTAAAATTTATATGCACGCTCACAGACCCATTCTGATAGACACACAGACCCCCCAAACCAGACATCAAGAGTTGCCATATTTTTTTTACTGTTGACATGGTAACACTGGCGAGATGAAAGTAACAATGCTCTTTCAAAATGCTGTTTAACATGATGCCTCTTTTCTGCGGAGCCATCATTTAAACCGTACACATGGCAGACACTTGCAAGCCTGAGCTGCAAGCTGCAGTCAGGTGGAGCCAGCACACAAACTGCACAACAGAGGCCACCCATGCACAGCACCGGGGGATTTGATATAATTGGCTGTGCACAGCAAAGTCATGCCTCAGTTTAAACTGCTATATAGGCTACCGATCTTATTTTCAAATTGCCCTTGAGATAACATCCCTAAGAAAATATTACCTGAAAACTCCATTGCATTCTTCCCTTCCTTTTTTTCTTGAAGTCTTTAAAAAAAAAGAAATTACTTCCTTGATTTTTGACAACTGACTTCTTGATTATAAGGTGGCTTTAATAATGCCATCCAGCCAGAGTGTGCTAGGATGCGAGACAGCGATATAATTAACGTTCTCTCCCCCCTCTCTACAGCCTTCTCAGCTGAGGCTGCTAACACAAAGTTTCAACTTCCACTCCAACTGAGCACAAGGTACTATCCAGAACAAGTGCTCAGACTTGTATGTGAAAGGACAGAGATAAAGATAACAGGGGTGATTTCTGAGGCTGGGGGATATGGTACAATCACTCGGGCTGGCCTCGAGGCCATGGAGTCCTGCACAGGAACACCTGCGTCCTCCCAAGTACTTGCCATTGGAAAACCCTGCATCTTTTAGGGAAAGCAAAAAAGCTTTCCAATTTGATTTAAATATGTCAGGAGCAGAATATCCTCTAGGCACCCATTCCTCATCCTCTCATCACCTCTGGGTTTTTTCCTCGCCATTTTGCAGAGCTGCCCAACCCCCAGTCCAGCATCCCCTTGGGGATCCTGGCCAGCCTTAAGGACCACCAGGCCAGTGCCCCTGGCCAGTTCCTGGCTCGGACCCTCTCCTCTTTTTTCTGCGTTTCTGATGTGCACCCAAGAAGCCAGCAGGCTGCAGTCACAGCGCTCGGCAGAGACACTCGAGCCTCGTCCCCAGGGAGCAGCACACAGATCTTCTGAGAAGATCAATATCCAAGGGTATCTCCCCGGCTGCTGCGGTGAGACCGAATCCCAGGCATCTCACTGCCCCAGCGCCGAGCATCAGCCAGGGCAGAGCTGCTGGAAACGGGGCAGCAGGGCCTCAGCCAGAGCTGGCAACTGGCAGAGGCACTTCCAAATCTGGCAGATTCACGGGACCTCTCTTGTCAGAGATGCCTTAGTAGAAATGAATAAGGCAGTCTAAATATAAGGAAACTTTTAAATGGCTCTCAAGTTGCAAGATAATTTGTATTCCCCTCTCTTCATACCAACACATTAACCAAATACATTATTTCCATAATGAGGAGATGAACATCTGTGTGGCTTCCCAAAATTTCAAGTGGCAATACTCGAGACAAGTATTCTCTCTTTGGGGATTGACACATCAGCATTTTAAATAATTGCCAAAGCTAAAAACATAATTTAAATTCTAAGGAGACATTAAAGAAAGAGTTCAGGTGTGATTTAGATTTTTTTTTTTAAATAAAGCACACCAATTTAACTCCACAAATTAAAGTTGCTGCAGTATTGTATTAAACTTCGTATTGGCCCCATGTAAGTGAACTGCTTAACACAAACTTCAACAGAGTATGAGAAACATAAATAACATAAATAAGTAGCATTATGTTACTGAAAATTACTGTAAGACAGAGTTGGTCCCTGAAGCGCTCTGGTTCACATACCCCGCGGCACGGCAGAGCGGTCCGTAGCCCCTGCAAGCTGGATACCATCTCACTAGGCAGAAAATCCATGCTATCAGCCAGGCGCAGAGATGCGCTCCCAGATGCTAACCTGGCTTCATTTCTTCCTAGCTTTTGTCCAATAAATCCACTAGATCTCCAGAAAAAACCCCAAAACAAACAAACCAAAAAAACAACCCAAAAAAACTCCCAAGAAACTTTGCAAAGAGACTATTTCAGTACCTAGTTTCTGACTTAAGTAATTCCTTATAGCACCTGGAAAGTCTCAGAAACCATTTCCAGCCACAAACAATGTACATTCACAAGTGCCCGTTACCACCCCTGTGTGGGAAGGAGCCAGCAGTCACTCAAACCCCCTGCTCAGAAGCAGCCACCCCACAGATTTTGTTTCCCTTTAACCCAATGCCTCAGCTGTGCCTTGCTACTGATACTAACACACAAAGATCTTCAACATCTTTCTTTCCACAATACTGCAATCATTTTCCTGTTGTCCTTGACTCCTCTACTCATCAGCAAGCTGTAACCACCACAGAACCATAAACATTACAAACCAAGGGATGAAGCCAGAGAACAAACAGTCTCTTTCAAAGATTTCAAGTATTTCAAATTCTCACAAATATCTTTAGCAACAAAGCCTATGTGCCAGCCTCAGCACACCTACGTGGAAGAACAGAAGGGATGTCAATAACTTCCAGATGCCATTAGCAACTCCTTCCATTAGATCCTAAAATATTTTTCTCTAGAAATTTATGCTATGTGAAGTGGTAATTAAACTGAGAAACACAGACTAAACTTGAAAACATAGATCAAAAGTATTTCCTCATTACAAGGGTAACTGAAGGCTACTTTGAATAGGTTGACCACTACAAGCACCCCAGGAAAGAAATTATAGAAAGAAAGAAAGAAAAGTTTAGTTTCACTTCAGAAATGGGAGCTTCTGCATCACAGGTGCTCGTGTACATACTGTACTGGCAGAAAACCAAGAACCTCATCTATTCTACTCAACATAGAGAAGCAGAGATGCTGGTTCCATACCTATTCATGGAGAATATATTGAAGCTTAGGCACTACAGGTGGCTATTATCAGTGTAATAGCAAAACACTGACTCTAATTAAGCTTAATCATTATTTACAAGCAATTACACCATTCTCTTTTCAGCAGTAATAATCAATTTGAGGCCACTCACTTGCTTCATACTTCATTCTTACAAATTCTAATACAATGACGTTTTGGAAGGCGAGATACATCAGGACTATGCACAACGAGCTATTGCTGAACCACCAGCAGAGCTGAGAGAGCAGTATGGGGGGTGGTGGGGGTGGGGGTTTTTTTCTCTTTTTTTTCTGCATCTTTAGATACTGGAATAGTAGAAAACTTTAGTTTCCCTGGCCCTCCTTTGTTAAATAGCTTGCATGATTAATCCCATTATTAATTGTGTACTGACTTAGTTAAGAGTGAGGAAAGACTACAGGTGTAAAAAGCTTTGGTTGACTCCAGCTTGATGCCAGGTGTAGATGGGAGCTCTTGGCCCACTTACCTGTGCATATGCATGAATTGTAAATAGAGAATAATGGCTTTTGACTCTTCAAAAAGCAGTTGCTGCTGCAGGAGAACAGCGGCACAGGGGTGGCTCAGCCAGCAGCAGGAGCGGATGCACAGCACCTGGGCTTGGGCTGTGCCAACAGCCCCCGCTCCCCCAAGCCCCCATCACCCAACAGAAAATGGAATTTTTCTAGCAGAGAGAACGTCAATTAACTTGCCCCATCTCCCGGCAGGCGCAGTGTTCAGCGTCCCTGGCTAGCCTTCCTCTCCGAGGGCAGCAGTGCAACGCTGTGCTGCTGGGGAGAGACGCTCCAAAATGCACTGTACAGCTTTCAGCGCAGCAGACGGTAATTCATCAGCACTGCCAAAGGAGTCGATAGAGCTGCTCCTTTCTGGAGGCAGCATCAAACAGAAGAGTGGTAGGGAGCAGCAGAAACAGAGGGCGAACAGAAATCAGCTGAAAGCTTCTTGAAGGGGATTAGTGATCACTGAAGTCTCCGACACTGAGCTTGTGCTTTCTCTTTCTAAATCTTTTTCTATCCTTCCCCTAGTTTTAATAGTGGTTTGAGAGTGGTCAGAGGGACGGTGACAGCCTAAACCACAAGCTCTCCATCTAATACCATCGCATAGTAAGCAAGTGTTTCCCAGGACCAGATCCTTCATCCCCTTCCAGCTCCAGACTCAAAAGTGGAGTAGCAGTCTGAGGCGAACTGGAGCACGCTGGTTGCATTACAGCAACCACATGAATACACATGAATAACTGAATTAATTTCCAGATGGACTATGCCATGTAACTGAAACAAAGACTGAACTACACTTTCAAGGCGCATTACCTTAAACTGCACAGAGGGATATCTTTACTTGCAAACACATAGTTCTTCACCATCCTACCGTTATATTTTAACTATGAGACAAAAGGTTTGTGTTTATCTACCCTTACCAGGAGATCAAGATCATTGATCTATTGACTCCTGCTTCACTTTACTAAAGAGCTAGCATATGTGATTACATTGAGGATTTTTTTCTAAATTATTTTCCATTTCCTTTGGCCATCAGTGTTGTCACGGAGTCAGTCAACAAAATGAAAACACATTCCCGACGCAGATCTGCAAACCCAGCATGAGGGAAGCGGGCACTTTAGCATTCATCGTATCATCTTTAAGGAAATTATATGTATTATTATGTGTATTATTTCCTAAACTATTACTTTCAAAAGCCTATAATCATTCAAGCATTAACAACACAAACTAAAAGGAAAAAAAACCAACTACACAAATAAGAAAACCCTTTCAAATCTCTGTCCACTTCCTAGAATGAGCATATTTATTTCTGTGTCTGAACCTGTCTTACCCAGTGGAGCTCAGCCTGTTTCAGAAACACACAATTCACGTGTGTTGGTGTGCATGGAGCCCCAGCAGCGGAGAAGCTGGAGCCTGCAGAGATCTTTCTCAGGATCTTTCTCCAGGTCCCCACGGCGAGAACTAGAATGGTAATCAATAGCTACTCATGCACGAAAACACAGATGCTAATAAACACATAATACTTAGAGTGAATATATTTTTAATGTATAATGGAAGCATATTAATCTACTATTTGCAAACAGGGATGTCATACTTGCATTTTACTCTAATGAAAGCCTCAAACATTGTTATTTTTGCTTTGCTTGAGAGATTGCAAAGTAGTATTTCTTTTATGGCTTGCTAATAAAAGGAAAGAGTAAGTCATAGAGGATTTCAGACACTAATTTTAACTGGCCTAGAGAAAGAATCTTTTTAGGTTGTAGCAACAGAGTCAGAAATACCAAAAGAAAAATAAATTCCTTGTGAGAATTTAGGAACTTTTGCTTTCAATATCTTTAAAAGACAGAGAAAAACTGACCCCAAGGAGGAAGAGAAATAATAGAAATAAATAATATTAGAGAAATATTATTAGGAAAAGCTGGTAAGATAGAGAAATGTTGAGATATATGAATTTAAACAAAGCAGAGTGGAAATAATGTGTTACTGTAAATATATTAGACTCAAAGTTATCTTGGTAGAGGATTTAATATACATGAATGAATTACACATGAGATTTAATAGACATTTCTGATAAAACATGTGCAGTTTCTTAGAGGAACAGAAGCGATGCGTGCTGAACATACATACCTGCCCTCATCCTCCAGGCAGCTGGGTGGGGAAGGGCATGAACAGCACAGATCTACTGAAATGAGACCCAGCAAACAACAAAGCAAGCCTCCTGGATGCCGCGAGGTTCAGCTGGCAGTACGGGTGCAGTGCAGCTCGGCTCCTCTTTGCCACCACACAGGAACCTGCCTTGCTTCATGACCGACCGAACCCCACGTGAAGGTGCAGGCAGGGCGGCTGCTGACGGCGGGATGCTACGGGAGGTGCTCCCCAGCGCTGGGAAGAGCAGGAGGTGCTTTCCAGCTTGACTGCTGCCTCTCCCTGCACAGATGCTCCTCCAATGGGCTACACTGGTAGTTACTTAGCAGATGGCAGGGGCATCTTGTTTCTTTCATTTTAATTTCTAATATATTGGTTATTTTATTTTTTTTTGCAAAAAATAACCCTTGTAGAAAAGACTGATGACTAGACCTTTTATTTCTTCCATCACCTTTATTTATTCCACCACCAATCTGCACAAGCAGATTGTATTTGTATTCTGTGTTTCACTGCCCCCTATTTCAGTGTCTGAACCTTCCCCAATTAAAACACCACAATAATTGTAAAGGAAAATAAATGGTCACCTAGTATCCATGGACCTAATCCCAAACTCCTTACTCAGAGCTCCTTCTTGAGCCCAAAGTTGTCACAAATGTGAACAAACATTAAGGGAGACCATTAGTCCTTCTGCTCAAAAAAGTGTCATTCTTCATTGCCTGTTTTGCAACATCCATGGGCAGTCCACCAGGCACTGGACTGGAAATGCTACACACTACATTAAACTCTTTCTGCTTTGCCAAAGCAGTATATCAGAGATGAAAAATTATCTGTTCCATTAGGAACAATCTGTGGTTCTCAGCCCTCCTGCAGAATGGCATTTCTAAAACTAGATATTTGGGACCATTCATGGCTATTTTTACCTAAAACAGGAAGAATTTATTTCAGAATGCTCCTGCAATTTCTTTTTAACGTGAAAAATACATGAAATATAAATGGCAAAACAAATACTCTGACAAATATACTTCCTGTGAACTAGAAAAATGCGTTAACCTCTTAAATTATAGTGTAAGAAATATCAGGAGAGATGCAACTCTCACGCAAAAAGAAGAGGGGAGCTCTTCCTTCTCCCTCCTCATCCCCACAGAAGCAGCCCCAGATCTGGACCCTGCCATGCTGGCAGAGGTAGGGTGTGATGCTTCAGATGGGCTATGGGAACACCTCACCACCACCCTCCCTAATTCCCTTCTCCTGCTCCTTTCTTTCAGCAATGAAACCGCCCATGCTCTCAGCTCGGTACCGTAATATTCTCTCAGCTCCCTGCATCGGCTGGCTTGAGTCAAGGAGGCAAACACAACGCGAGTGCTGTGCTTGGCATGGTATCGGTGCCAGTACTGCTCTAAGGGAGTGGGAGAAGGTGGTAAAATCTTTGCTTGACTTCTGTTTCTATGCCTAAACAGAATGCCAAACTAAAACACCATTTTGTCATGATTCTCCATGAGCCCGCTCAGCTTCAGTGGCCCAGGAGGGGCTCATTTATGCAGGGTCCCGTGAGGTCCCCTGAGCTTCATCACTCCCCAGATCCTGGAAATCCTGCCAACTTCACTAACAAACAGAAAATTAATTCCTTTCAACAAATGAGGCTTGAAACTCTGCACAGAAGCAAAGACTAACAGCATTAGAAAACACTAGGATTTCCTAATCTGGGGGTGTTGTATAGGAAACTGTCTTTTGCCTTCTTCGTGTGCTTGCTGTGTGCTATCCATGTGTTGCTGAACACCCCTCGCAAGGATAGAAAGTCTGGTTGCCAGCCTAAGCTGCCCTTGGCTCTGCCGCCTTGCAAAAATGCTGGAAAGCAGCATATGGCTGTCTGCTGTGTGGAGGAAGAAACGCTCCCCCGTGAAGCCTCTCCAATCACGGATACCCATTAACGCCTTCTGTGCAGAGCAAACCTGCAGAGGAAGGCTTGGAGGTTCCTACCAGATCACATGCAGATCAGGAGCTGGCACACAAAGATAGCAGGCTTTCTAAAAATAAAATTCTTCCTTTCTGGATGGAAATATTCTGCCCAAATGTGTTCAAGAGATAGCTCAGACAACTTCAGTGTTAGATCATTGAGAGGAAAATTGTTCTTCAGAAGATGCAATTCAGGGTATTCCAAAACAAAGACCACTGACGATATATCTGAACAGTGATCAATAGCTAAATATTATTCTGTGAATTATCTCTTCTTACAGCATCAACCATTCTAGTGTGCATGTGCGCGCGCGTGTACACATCTCTCTCTCTCAAAACAACCACCCACACAATCTCCAGTGTCCTGAAATAACAGTTAAATATGAACATCAAAGAGAAAATGCCAACATAAGCCCTGGGAGCAATACACAAAATACAGAAATAGAGAGAGACACACATATACCCACAGAATGAATAACAGCTGGCTCCGATCAGAGAAGTACCTTGATTTTGAGCAAGCCAGGTCTGTCGTAAGTTGGGCAAGCAGTTTATTTCATTTCAAGGGGCCAAAGAGAAAGCTCCCTAAATCTTTATTTTACAGCGTTCTTTATGGTCAATTAGAGCTTTCTACCTAATTTCTTTGCTATGAAGCAGCAATGCCATTTGAAAAGGTACTGGTTCAAACCCCATTTGAGATAAAATTTCTTGCTAATGCTGTTGTGGTTATGAGCTGTGTCTTGCACTGAGCAGTGGCAGATAATTCTCTCTAATACTCTAAAGAGATCACACCTTCAAACGGTCTAAGAAACCCCAAAAGAACTCCAATAACTGAACACCACAAAACAGCCAGATGTGTAACTTTAGCAAAATACTACACTGAAATGATGTAGAGATTTACATGTTGACTTGCAATAGTATGTGGTTTTTTTGAAAGCATTCCCTCATGGGAGCTCAGGTTTGGAGCGCTATGGGGCATTTCCTTTGAGTCTGCAGAGGCACAGAGATTACAGTTGAGACTGTATTTCTCAGTGACTTAGACTTACAGGGAATCTTAAACAGAAGAAAAAAACCCCCTAAAGCTTCAATGCCTTCATTTAAAAGAAAACTACAAAAGTAACATTAATTTGAAACTTTATAAAAATTGTGTTTCTTAACTTCTCTATATCTGCATATTAAACAATAATGCTACCCTTAAGCTACTGTCTGTTTGAACTTACTAAATCTCTCCCCAGAGCCCTCACTCCAACCCTCTAATGTTAAGCACTGCATTGCTACTGCACCACCACGGCGAATGTACAATTTCTGCCTACAGTCTGGGAACAGACCCTGTTTGCCTGAATCTCCAGCACTACCGTTCCCATCAGTCTCAGGAGACTGGGCATCACCATGCAGCGGTATTTAAGGCAACATTTAATTGCACCACACTTTTCATCATGACGCTTCAAACGGGCAGCACACGAAAGAGCGTATAAGACAAGTGAGGCGTGATGCCTGGCTCACTAAGCATCCCAGCGACAGCACGCTCACTTTGGCAGCGCTCAGCCCAGCCCACCGCCTGGCCTGTTGCACACGTCTGTCCATCCGTCTGTCCTTGCATGCTGCACTCCTGTAGCACGAGTCCATATGTACACAGACAAGAGGCAATGAAATTCAGCACTAAGCCAGGAGGAATCAAAGCTAATCTTAAATCCCAGGGTGACTTTTCAACAGGTTGGAATCAATATGCAATAAACTTTTCACTGCTGCGAGTGTGTCTTGGACTCCCGGGTAACCGCAGTATTAATTTAAATTCAATTAATGGCTTCATCAGCATTGGTAAAGATACATTCCCAACAAGTTTGTGGGTAGATTGACTTTAAACACTGTGTGATTGATCCAGAAGAACAAAAAGGTAAATTCTTCCTTCACCTGCACTTGGCCAGCTAACAGCTTTTCTATAAGGACTATGAAGTGCCATTTGAAAGCATCTTTGTGACAAAATGTATGGGATGAAATAACAAACTTATCTTAACAGATTATACATTTCTGTATTTACTTACTTAATAATATGAGTACATAACACCCTTAGCATTTTAATTCCAAAGCTGGTAAAGACAATTTACTCATGGGGGGAAAAATGCAAATAAACCTTTTTATAGATTGTCCTTTGTGCAAACTTTACTTGTAAGTGTCCAAACCAGAGTCGCTCTGTCAAACTACTGACGCAAAACGGCCTTGAAGTGTATTTCCAGATTGCTGTTGCTTGCAATTCCACTATTTAAAGCCCCAGAAACCAGGGGTGTGCCCCCTCCCAGGCGCTGGAGCCCGCTGCTGGCAGTGCAGGGAAGGGAAGATTGCTGAGCTGGTCCCACTGCTCTCAAACAGCCAACCTGGAGGTGCCAAGGAAGAACAAGTCCACCGATGCTGGAGCCCTTCCAGCAGTGCAAAAAGCAAAACAGGTCAGATGGGCAGTGGCAAGGAGATGAGAGGAAAATTCAGGGGAGGTAACGGAAAGAATGAGTAAATTTGGGAGTGATGGTCCATGCTACTTCTCTTATGTCTTTTGCCTTGTGATTGGTGTCCCCTCTGGCTTTTGGTGTCCATGGGCTCTGCTATAGCGAGGCTGCAGCGATCCCCTGGTCCTGGCAGCCCTGCAGCCCGGGATGAACCAAGCCCCCCGAGCCAGATCTTTCCATCTCACTTACTCTCTTAATAAAAGCACACGCTTGCGCCCCAGGGACACAGAGAAAAAGCTTGAGAACAACAGAGCACTGTGAAAGACTCCAAACCAGGCTGTAAATAAAAAAAATCCAAACCGGACTATTTTACAAAGATTATTATGAGATGTAAGACAGCCTTCTGTTCTGTTCGGGGAGGAGGTGGGTAAGTGCTGCACAAAGCACATCTTTCCCAGAGAAACATCCTGGGGTAAATGCAGCCATAGCTAGATGCAGAACAGCATGCCCGTATTTACTAACGTGGATAAAATTCAATACTGTCTCTAACACAGAGGAAAATGAACCCTGAGCTCCTTTGCTTTGCTAGACTGCGGATGTGAAGGTAAAATATTTGAGAGCCACTAAATAGTGAGACACAATTTCATTCTAATTTTTTCTTAAATCACTACTCTTTCATTGTTTTTTTCCAGGTTTAATACTGCCCAAACAAAAAAGAAGCAAATCAGCTCTTGTTGGAAATAAAACCAAAACATTAAAAACATGATTCACCATCTCTTTGGAAGACAAACAACTGAAACATTCAAGGGCAGTTATGTTGGTTTACAGCACTTGCAACGCTTCTATTTTTTTTTTAAATAGCTATGCACTTCCTTGTGCTGAATTTGAGCCATCCTTTCACCTCACAGCGGAGAGCTTCACAAGATTGCAAACCTCGGCCACATCCATAGCTTGCTGGAATTGAATCATTAATCTTAAATCTAGTTGAATCCCATTGTTTAGTTGCATCATATTCTGAACTCAGACTATGTTTTTTCTGAACTCAAATTCTGAACTCAGAATATTATTTTTTCATCATTGGCAAAGCATTTTGCCAGACTTTCAAAATAATTAACATCATATATATGTATATATTAGCCTCTGTATTTCTCTTACAGCTGTTCCTCTCCTTGCTTTCATTTCATTGTGAGCTGGTGTCCATGCAAACAGATCACATATAAGTAAGAAAGATAAGGAAGACTATTTTAAAAGAAAAAAAGTTAGAGGAAGAACCAGATATCTGAAAGTGCAGTCAGTAGCATGGATGCTAACAACATGAACCACAGGATAACAGCCCAATTCGAAAATTTTCTCACAGAAAAGAGGCATAGGAACAACAGAAAGCAAGAGGTAAATAGATAGTTGTTCATCTTCTTTACAGGGGAGGTTAAGAGGAAAACAATTTCTAAGATATTCCTGAATAGAGAGACATTTTCAATTAATGTAAATTATATATATTTACTTTTGAAACTTTGTAAGAGCTACTGGAGGCATTTGGACTCATTAAAAATATGGCTGTGATTTTCAGAAATTACTTATGTCTGTTCTAGTTCTATCTCTAGGACTTTATGATCCACATTTCCTAAAAAGAAAGTGTTCAATATTTTCTACAGATCATGCGAACCTCAATGTATCAGAGTGGGTAGATTACAAAAAAGCATCCAAAATCACTACTGTCTCTTGAAAATACTAGTTTTCACTACTTCATATGTGGGGCTTAACAGGATACTAACAGGTATTAACAAGGGCTTACCAGGTATTAGTTCTTCCTGTGCTAAGCCATGAGTGAGAGGTTTGAGGTTGGAGAGGATGCCCAGGGATGCCACCCTGACTGCGATGCCCAGGCAAGCTCTGAGCACCTCATCCAGGTCTGCACAGGACCAATGGCGAAAGGATAAATCTTGGAGTTGCACAATAGGAATATCTTTGCAGGAACAAAGCTGCTTATTTCCTCATTTCAGCTGTGACACTGCATTTGATAAAAATGTATTGCTGGCCAGCCATGCAGCGAGTTGTAGCCACTTTTCGAAGGTCAACCAACACCCTGAATTCTACCTACTATGCATGCTTTCTCCTGCCACACTCCTGAAGGAGTTTAATGAGCCATTTTTAATCTGAAGAGATACTACAGACTGATATAAGCAAATTTAAAATCTGAAGTGTGGATATTGCTCAGACTAGAAGAAAAAATGGGAAAGAAAAGAACAAAAATGGGAAAGACCATAATTCTGAAACCCAAGACCACCTGCCCACCTGACCAAGACCACCTGACTCCATTCCTCGGACTTGAGTATCTTCTGGACTTGCATTGTCTAACAGCTTTCCATATTGAATTCAGCAAGTACTGCACAAACCTGCTCCAGAAGGATCAGGCTTTTCCATCCCTCATGCCACAGATATTTTCTTACTACTGGCAGAAAGATCTGCTCTTCCTCCAGGGAAAGAATTTAGGAACTCCTAACTCTGAGTCTGCCTGCTAGGGAGAACTTCAATTGACGTCTGGACCAGTAGTATTATCATCTTTAATCAGAGGGTCATCCAGCTAACTCTTATATACTTCTATATGGTGTAATAAAGAGAGCTACCCCAGGCAGTTAAAACGTATAATTAGATTTGGGTATAGTAGTGATAACAAGAGGAGGAAATGCTCTGAAGTTTATTAAATCTACTGAAACATGAAGAGGTAAAGTGGCAGTGGAATACTTAAAGGTCAGTTTGTGATTAAAAAGATTAGTGTGGAAGGAGTTCATTTCCATCTACACAGAAATAGGGTTGCAGTTCATCCCAGCCATCACCTGGGGAAGTCCGCAGCTGGAATGATGGTCCAACCCATGAGAATCTAGGGAGTGTTTTCATATTTTGTTTCTTGCTGGTTTGGATGGTCTACAAAGCTTCTGGGACTTCAAATGAAAAATGCAACAAATGAGCAACCTTCTCTTAGTCTATCACTGCCTAAGGAAAAGACAACCACATACAGTAATTTGCGAGTCTGAAGGCAAGTAGCTCAGCTGAACTGCAAGAACAAAACACTGGTTTTTTGAAGTCTCAACCTTTCTTTTCATTTTCCACTGTGCTTTCATTTTCCCTCTGCACTTGAAATTTTGGGGACTTGTTATACTTGCCTCAACATCTCCCATTTTTACCACGATCCTGATAGCGTCATTACTCCATAATAGCCTGCTTTTGCTTGCCCCAAATCCTCCTGTAGCTCACACTTGCTCCTCATCGCAGCATTTCACCCTTCCCATGATTAGCAGGGCACTCTTTCTGTTCTTCAACACCAAACTGACATGGGAATCTCCCCCATGTGCAACATTTATCTTCCTATTCAGGTGAATGAAGAAGAACAACGGTTTCTGGGGAACCAAGCAGCAGTAGGTAAAACCCCACCAATGCATTTTGGAGAAAAAAGACTTTTTGTGGATTTTTTTCTGTTGTGTTGTTGTTTTAATGAATGTCAAATGCATGCAGAGCCACAGATGTTAATAATTTCTATATTACTGTAAAATGAATACAATAATAATAATAATACATCCCATTCAAACTTTAATTAGAAAATACAGCTTTTGTCTGTTGTTTAAACTGTTTAATTTTTCTCATCTTCCAGCACTAACACTCACTCTGTGGTTGCGTTATACCTCTTCACAAAAATGTTACAAGGATATACTCTGAGTAAAAGACTATTCAAAATAAGGCATATGACTGCAAACTCTTACACATGTAAGCACAGGTACTTGCAGTTCTGCAATGCAACACACTGTGCTTGTTCCTCTGAGCATACGCTGAGTTTCAGGATTGGGCTGATGTTTTGGGCTGATGAGTCAGGATTGGGCTGATCTTCTCTAAGCGTGAGGACACACCATCACAACCCTTTTTTTCGAAGAGCTCAAAGCAACAATAACCAGAACACAATATTCTTCTGCCACAGTTGTTCTAAAAATAAATACATTCTGCTTTTTTTCCCTGAAAACCTTGCAAAGCCTTTCAACTTAGTTGATACTTGGTTAAGTTGGCTATGGAGCTTGTTCCAAACACAACTTTTCATGAAGTGATTACTATTTAAGTGTGCACTTCCTCTGGCTCACTGTCTACTGCAATTATGCAAATAAGACGCAACTTTATCCTTTCAGCATAATTACATCAAACACAGTCGGGCTATATTAAGACTGACTTAAGATGAATGAATTCAGTTCATGTAATGACTCCCTAAATCACCCCATGGGACTATGGCAAAGAAAATTTTGTCCCAAGAGTGACATCAAGTATCAAGACAAATAACTGCGTATCTGGGGCCTGGTTCTACAAGAAACGGAGCCCTTCAGACTCCCTCTGGAGTTGGAGGCTGCTGGGATATTCCCACTGTTACCAAAAATAGGAACTTCAAATGGTATATATGTAGATGGGTGTAAACACACCAACACACCTGCGTTTCACATCTGTATTTTGAATTGAAGAGTCATGGCTGGGGGAGGAGTTATTTGAAAAATGCCTTTTTCTATATAATGACTGTTTCAGTTTATGACTTATATGACCAATAGCTTTACAGACAAAAAAATCTGGTAATCCAAAGTGTACCATATACACTTGAATATGCAGGCACATTAATTTTCAATGCAATTTAACATTTACTGGCTTATTAGCCTAACCTTTTCACCTGAAGCGTCAGTGTCCTGGTTTCAGCTGGGATAGAGTTCATTTTCTTCCTAGTAGCTAATACAGTGCTGTGTTTTGGATTTAATATGAGAATAATGTTGATAGCAACAACTAAAACATCAGTGTGTTAAGTAGTGCTTACACTAGTCAAGGACTTTTCAGCTTCCCATGCTCTGCCACGTGCTCAGGAAGCTGGGAGGGGGCACAGCCAGGACAAGTGACCCAAACTGGCCCAAGGGCTATTCCATACCATACGACATCATGCTCAGTATAGAAACTGGGGGAGTTGGCCGGGAGGCAGCGACTGGGACTGGCTGGGCATCAGTGGGTGGGTGGTGAGCGGTTGCATCACTTGGTTTTTTTGTTTTTCCCTGGGTTTTGTTCCTCCTTCTCTCTCATTATTTTCCTTTTCATTACAATTTTTTATTATTATTATAATATTTCAATTATTAAACTGTTCTTATCTCAGCCCACGAGTTTTCTTACTTCTGTTCTTCAGATTCTCTCCCCCATCCCCCTGGGAGGGGAGAGCGTGAGTGAGCAGCTGCGTGGTGCTTAGTGCTGACTGGGGTTAAACCACGACAGTGAGAAGAGGCTAGCAGTATCACATATTTCAGGTTAAGGTATGGGAGCTGCAGTGCTCTCTTTTTCCAGTGAAGTTTGTTAGGAATCTTTTTCTAAAGTATTACAAAGACTATTTAACACAGTGATAAAAGGAAAGAAAAAAATGAAGATGCTCTTGAGGAGTAAAACAATTATTCATCCCTACTAAAGAAGTTCTCACCAAATCCAGTGGGAATTAAACTGGTGCTTAACTGTTGCCTTGACCTGGAGCCCGTGAGCCGCAGGGGCAGGCGGCAGCACTGCTGCACACCACCGCACAAAAAGGAGACTGCTAGGCTGGGATACTGCTCAAGACATGGTCCTTCAGGGCAAATTGAGTTCCATTCTGCTAATTTAGTTTGTTTCCATCAATTTACAGGGAAAATCAAGGCTTCTTATTTCATTTATTTTATGTATTCATCCAAAAAATGCATTACTAAATTTTAGGAAGCAGATGTTCATTGCTGGATGATAAAAGAATAACATTAAAATGTCTCTTTCCAGTTCTCTTGGATTCATAGCCAAATGGAATTACCACAACAACAGAAAGAAAAACAAAACAACATACAGCAGTCTAAATGCAAGAAAGGCAGACCATCCATATGGATAACAGCCTCACTAAGCAAAGAAATGCTAATACCTAAGGATTACTTATTTCTGTAAGTAACAGATTTCACTGGATGTTTCTCTTAGTGGATGAAACAGAAACGGAATCAGTCTGAAAGGGGAAATGTTGAGTTCTGGAAAACTGCTTCAGGAGAATGGGAATTTGCTCTGCGCTCTTAACCATGCCTTTACTCTTCCTCTTAACAGGACTAAGCAGATGGCAGATACAGATGGCAATTAGGGATGGATGAACGGGACTGAAAAAGGTAAGAACCAGCCTGAACCTTTCTGAGCGGTCACAGAGCAGCCAGGAAACATTTGCTATTGACAGTGCAACCGCTCTTCTGGGACACTTTGCTCTGCCTCTCCTTTCAGACCAAGTACAGTACCTACTTCTGGCTGAGTGTTTTTCCCTTTCTGGAAAGTAACGTGCAACACACAGTCCTCAAAATATGTATCTGCTGTATGGCAGCCGCTCCTGAAGAATGAACACAATTATATATATAGGCAAAATGTAATTTAAGCATTACAAACAAGTAATCATGCAATCTACATGACTACAAGTGCAAAATGCAACTAGACAACTTTTAGGCAATAGTCTAATATATTCACTGAAAAGAAGATATTTGCGGGCTCAATGGACATATTTTTTTGCAGATACACTAAATATGCTGATATTTGTAACTGTTATTTAACTGACTTTCTACACCTGCACCCTTCCACTCTGTTATCATCACTTATTGTGTCCAAAAGCAAACCACGTGTTTCCTATTATGTACAATGTGTTTAATGTGTAATATAGAAGGAAAATATTTCAAAACAAACAAACTTGGAAAGTTTTTATTTCTGTGTACTGTTGGCAGACTTTTTGTTTCTGTGTCAGAAACCCTCAGGGATGAATACAGACAGTATGAAAAGATTATTAAAATATCCTGGTTTTCAGAAACAAAACACTTCATTATCTATCAACTTTACGTATTTATGGAGAAATAACATGTGAAAATGCCTCCAGGGTTTAAAAAATGTAAAAGGATGAAGCATATTATATACCTGAGAAGAATAACTAATGAGGTGGTAGTGTAGACACAGTAAAAATGAATGCAAATATTTGGTTTTCCAGTGAGTGAAGAACCAGAACCTATTTTAATGTGGGCAGCATGTTCAAGGACTCTTTGGAGACCCTGCCCGACACAAAGCCATGTGCCAGCCAAGGACCTTGTTTTCTTTACTGAGTGTCCCCCTTGTGAAGAACTTTTGATATTATAGAGAACACAGACTCTAACTGGCGAGTTTTGTTTGCCTAGAGGAAGCCATTTGGACAGTTAAGCATCTATACAGACAAAAGGGATAACAAATTGAGGAAAGATCAGACAACAAACACTTCAGAACACAAAGACATGTTGAGAAACAAAGGGATTATGTAAAAAAAGTTTCCTATAATTTTTATATACACATGCACATGTACAAGTACATATATTTGTGAAGCACACAAGCAATATGTATAAATAAATATAGTGCTTGATCTGAATGAAATAAAAGTTAAGCTAAGTTTAAATGGAAACTGCTGATTTAAAAATGAATTTTTAATTCTTCAGTAGAACACTTATCCACTGCTTCTGAGATGATACATAAATTGCAAAATATTTTCTCTTCCTATGTATATACATGATCTGTTAAGACCATTTTGGTTTACTTTCTTTTAAGTGATAAAGGCCCTGTCATATCACCACAGCTTAATATAAGCTCTGAAATCGTGCATTTAATAAACAACTGCTGGTAGCTTCTCAACTGTGGAAATAACATATAGTTTTCAGACGAGGAACGCAACACAGACATTTAGGAAAATTTCAGGAGATGAAGACTTACTCAATGTACTTTATACTTTTTGTATCATACCATATCTGTACACATTTATTCACAACACACATACAAGAAAAAATTATGGGTGATCAATTTTGTACCACCAGCGTTTCAAGAAGCAGGAGAGAGAGTCAATCAGAAGAGAGCTCTTACCCTCGATGGTCGCTCGCTTGGGCAGGATGGTGATGGCTCCCTCAGCAACATCCTCCTGCTGAAGTAGCGGGCTCACCTTGGAGCCCCACGTGTCCGAGCCCACCCACAGGAAATGACCAACTTGATCTGCCCTCTTAGCGGCCGCAAGGATTTGCCTGTGGAAAAGAACATTTTGTTCACAAATTAATTACATTTAAAGGTATAATTGCTTGGGAAAAATGGTGTGCTGCAACTGCAGAATGAACAGAAATAGCATATTCCTGTAACCAACAGAGCTCAGGAATTTTGCAACACACCGTCTCACAATCCACGCAGCACAGACCAGACCTGTCTTTTAATTCACCCTATATCCTAAGACTGAAATCCTGATTCCACTAAAACTTATAGTTTTTCTGTTGACTTTACTGAAACTTTATCCTAACTTCTTTGCGTCTCATTTTGCTTAACTAAGCCTCTCAGCAATTGACAATGCCATCACAATTTTAAGCTAATTTAAAATTCTGGAGAGAGAATATGGAACACGGGCAAGTGAGAAATGAGAGTTACACTTTTAAAATACTCTTTATATTATTTTATGAGCAAGTTGTACGTGGTTAAACCTTGAGCATCTTGTGTGGTTTAACCTTGAGCATCCAAGCCAATTTATCACTAGTAACCATCGCTTGCCATAAAATAGACTCTGAATTAATGAATAATACATAGTAGCATGAGCTTGCAGAGAGGGGCATCTTCTTAATGCCTCTTTGAGAGGTAAGGTCAGGTTTGCCTTCCAACGCATGAGTAACCCTATGACAAGAAAAGCTTCCAGACCTTGATCAACATTCCTGTCTCCCCACTACAGCGACGCACGGTCTGGAGCACCACGTGAGCCAGGGCAGCAACAGCAGCACCTCCATGCCTGGTGCTACCCTCCACAATGTAAACTTCACATTGCTCTTACCAACAGACACTTCCACTTCCCTATTCATATTCTTACTTGCTTCCTCTTTTCTGCATAGCTAGCAAGCACAAACGAATTAATTCCCTCAGTCATCCTTACTTTATGTCCTCATCATTGGCAAAAATAACGATGGCCCTGGCATTGGGAGTTTCTAGGAGCTGCTTGATGATTTTATCAAAGTCGATGGTCTTGTCCTTGCGATCCTGGGGGATTTTCAGGGACTGAGCAATGCAGAGCCCACCTGTTTAAGAAAGAAGAAAGAAGAAAGAAGAAAAGGACTCAGTCACTGGAGAGCACAGGAAAGGCAGTGGGAAATACACACGGCTGGAAGGGGAGCCTGGGAGGAAGAGAAACTCTCCGATCGGATTGCTGCCCTTACGGAGCACCTAATCTTCATGTCAAGCTTCCTGAGGGATTCGTACAATTATTTTTCTGCACAGACCACTCACTGGGATACACGCAGTCTGCATGCCTGAGTAGGGTCATGGATTAAACAGATGGGCAAAAACAGTATCACAGAAAAGCAAAATAAACAAACAAACCAGTCAGTAGAGGGATTAAAAAAACCCTGAAACCAAACAACCTGAACAAGCTTAAACTGATTTTAAAAATCCCAACACAGCTGTGTTAGAAAGGCTGTGTTAGACAAACTTTATCTTGGTGAAGAGCTGAGGTTCTTTTTAATTTTGCAAGTTGAAGGATATTGAGGGGAAACGCTTCCACTGAAACAACTTATCTAGAATAGGAACAGCAAAGGAGTTGAAATATTGGCAAAGCAGAGATTGTTCAAGAAAATCATTACTCATTCAAATACCCATCAGCAAATGAGATGGAGCTAACCCGGCAATTGAAGCCTCAAGATAAAGTATGTGTCTGTGAACTGGACTTCTCCTAAATACACAGGTAGCATTGCAAAATAGTATCAACACAGTAATAGTGATAATTACATCTGTACCAAAGAAATACTTGCTTTTAGCACGGTTCACATACTGCAGTTATAGAGCTTGTTTGGCAGGGGTGGGGGGATATCACATCTCCAGTGACGTTCTGCTGTCATTGTTGGCAGATGAAAACACAACTTTTGCTTTCATTATTTTGTTTCTCGGTGATAAACACTTTCAGCTTTTATGGCATCTTAGATACCAATTTCCTCAGTATACTGCACAGTGTGTTAATTAATAAAGTATCAGAGATGCATAATAAGAAACAGCAGCGGGGATGAGTTAATTAAAAGACAGCAGGATAACAGAGATATTCACAGATATGCTTTAAAATACAGATTTAAAAGTACTGTTAAAGGAAGTAATAGAGAAGGTGTTCTCAGGGAAAGAACATAGAGGAGGAGGCTTATCCACCATCAGCACATGCTGTCTGCCTGCAGTCTGCCAAAGGATAGCATAATCATCCGAAACCACGGCAAAGCAGACATACAAACACCTGGAGGAAAACCACTGAACATCCATAAAGACCAAATGCACGGTTTCAAAATTGCAAAATGTGGCTCTTCTGCAGATCTCTGAGCAGTTTACAAAGTGGGTCAGGATCCTTCTTCCTTATTTTAGATGTAGAGAAGCTGAGACACAGAGGTTGTCTGACATCAAGCCAGGTCTGTTGGTACTAGCTGATCCAAAGGGAAAAAAAGATTGGTTTCATTAGGAAGAAATAAAATGGTGAAAAGGAAAGGCTGTGAAAGAATAAAACAGAATCATAACCCCCAAGTTTTTGTCTGACTCACACAGAATGTTTCATTTTGTTTTACAATTATTATACCCCGAAATTATTCCAACCCGATTTTTTTTCTTTAAAAGAAAAAAATACTGACGTTTAAAAGTAAACTCCATTTTTAAATGAGGAAAGAAAGTCTCACTGCTAGTAAGTTCAAAAAGTTTAAACATTTTTAAATGCTCTTTTTATTTTCCCCACTCAAAATTAGACAGAATCAGCTCAAATCCATGAGCAGAGTTATCCAGCTTTCCTGAAATGCCCCACTTGGCAGGGACTCCCTGCTGGTTAAAAGCACACCCCCCCAGCCAGCCCTGGTTTTGAGACCGAGACTCCTGCTCCACAAGCAGGGCCAAGGCATCTCCCAAGCGCGAGGTGCCCGCAGACAGCTGGAAATCGAGGGGAAGCCATCCATGTGTCTCTGTTGAGGAAAACCTCTCCATCCTGGCATCACGCCTAAGGAGAATTTAGTTATTAGCTGTTCCTGGAAAGTACTCGTGCCCTCCCTGGCACTCCATAACACCAAGCCAAGTGACTTTGAATCTCCCATGAGAGGCTCCAATTTCTCTTGTTAAATAAGGATGTGGCAACTTTGAAGAATTCATTGAGAGAAAAGAAAAAACCCAAACCAACCCACAGACTCTTACAAAGCTCCAAGATTTGTCACTTGAAAATTTATGCATTCCCTCCACGGTGTCCTTTCAAGAGGCTCCCAGTTTGACACAGCAGAACAGGAAAGGATATATTTTATAGTGTTGAGACCAAAGGGCTTTCGCATGCTTGATGGAGCCATTATTCAGACACATCTGAAGCTGCTGAGAAGATCCTTTGCAATCCTTCATAGTTCTCCATCGCTTTCATTCAGAAAAAGCAGGCTCTCTTGCGAGAGGATTGGAAGTACAGCCCCAAAGAACAGACACCAGCAGACAGACATGCAGAGCAATATTCCCCAACACCTTCTGATTCCTAATTACTGTACCAGTAAGTAACTTTAAGAGCCTTTTAAATCAGGACAGAAGAATGCTTACAAGTGCTCATCCCCAGATACCACGGCTCCACCATAGAGAAACAATCACACCATCAGGCGTGCAGAGAGGAACAGAAGCCAAGGGGTCTCAGACCTGGCACTCGTGACAGTAATATTTCTGTAAGTTAAGAGTCTATATACATTAAAGAATCCCTGTATCCAGGGGAAAAAATAAAAAACCCCACCCTAGATCAGGCGATACATTGTTGTTGTAAAACTACTATTAAAAAACCCCAGTATTTAATATTAAGTAATTGTGACCTACATCATTTAAGCGCTTGAAAAATAGGCTAAAATCATTGGGAAGGCAGCTAGCTCAGCAACCCACCCTGACAATAATTACACCTATTGTGCGGGTCACGCAGTCTCTATTGCCTGCATGGAGAAGCCAAAAATCTTGTCATAGTTGATAATGATTACAGCTGAACTGAGCATCTTTGGACAGAGAGGCAGCTGTGGCCAGACTCTCAATAGTGAGAAAAAAAGCCTCTAATGCAATGTACAGCTTCAAAATATGTAATTTCCACGTTTTTTTTTAAAGAAAAGAGGACCCAGGGTGGAGAAAGGAAACTGTGTAGAATTTGGGAGGGCAGATTTCAGGTCCTTTTGGTGATAGAGAGTTTTTTACTACCTTTGGGAAGTCAGCTCTTAGTTTCTCCGCTGTCTACTGGTGAAGGGAGGTAACAGAGCTCCTTTTTTAACATGCCAATTATGGTAGGGGTGCAGTGGTCAGACACTACGCATTTAGCCCGAGCTAGATGGAGAGCTGCTCTTACAGCCAGGATGGTGGAAGAGCTTTCCCAAATGGAGTGGCTGATGTGATACCCTGTTAACCTTTGTGCCATCTCTGGATTTATAGATAGGAATTATAGATAAATGGTAAGGAGGGATTATGGATAAATGGCAAATATCAATGATTAAACCCAAAATATTTTATTTACAGTATGGTAGCTACAATACTTTCAATATAACAGCAGCAGGAGAAACCAGTATGAGAAAGCACTCTCTGAAGCAACATTAGGAACAGAAACAGCTAGAGCCATACAAGGCAGATCAAGGGCAAATAAAACAGGCAGAGAAGTAAGATGCAAGAGGACCAAGACCCTGATAATACAATTCAGACACGTTGATGGATATTCTGATTTTAAACTGCTAGTGTCTCTTTCAGAAAAGTGACACTATTACAAATTGAGTAATATGTGCTCCCAGTCACCAAAATGGGTCAACATGTATTATCTTCTTATTTGCTTTGTTTTGCTCAAGTCCACACCGGCTAGCATTTGACATCAGAGTACAAGCTCTTATTGTAGCAGCAGGGTGATCCATCCCAGTCACCCGACTGTACTAGTCACATTAGCTTCTGTTTACATCCAAGCTTATGAGCTTGAATAAAAGCGTTTCGATCTTGGCGGAGGACCTTACGGCAGGCAGAGGTACATGTCATTTTTCATTCCCCAGCAATAATAGGTGCCCAAGGAATTGGGTGTATATTTTCCAAATGGCACATATAGAATAAGTTTAACTTTCATATTCTCATCTTGTGTTCTTCTTACAATAGGAAACACATGTACACAGTTATTTAAAGTGTCAAGCTAATTCACAGTGATCCCAAGGCAAAAACCTTCAAGGGAAAGTGGCTGAAAAGTGAAAGTTGCAAATTAAGGATTTTGTCATAGGATTTCTGCAGCAATATATTACCCTTGATGGACTGGAGAAGTGGCACATGTTCTAACTAGCTACAAACTGCTATGGCAATTAATGGCAGTCTGGAGTTGAACCCACACTGCACCCCGCGACCGAGATGGGGCTGCTCCGCACACCTCCAGCAGCCGCGGTCTGCAGGCTGCACAGCACCGGGAGCCTCCCAGTCATCCCGGGACTGGTCCCACTGGTAGTACCACGCCTTAAACCAGCTGGCGACAAAGAAGGTTCCTGTTGTTTGCTACAGTTACTCCTGTCTAGTGAGTGACGAGAGCACGTAACCAGGATTCTGCAACCAAATGCAAAGACCATTATGAAGAGAATGGATATTGGAGATGCATAGAAGAGATGTGAACTGTCGTATATATAAAATATATCATTCAAGCAATTCTGCAAGCAAATGTTCAACTCCTTTAATGATGGAGTTTTGGAAATTCACAGCTATCAGTATATGAAAGGTGGTCACAACAACGACAATGAGGCAGTCAGTTCTATACCACTCTACTCCTGAAACAATATCCTTTCTCTTCTAGGCTATGTATAGAAGTCTGACATTGGCATCTTTTTCATCCTTACCCGCTGCCAGCTAATGTTTTTGTAATAACATCAAATCCGGGATGGGAACACCAGGAGCAGACCTGGTAGGTTCGGCCTTTCCAGATGCGCCTTTGTCCAACAAGTAAGCCATGAAAATGCACAATAATCTACGAAAAGGATAAGACAACAAGGCAAACCATTTCCTCAAACAATAACTTGAAAATTATTTGGTTTTACAGCTTCTAGTTTTCCCAGTGGTTTGTGCCACTTTGGCAAACTGACCTGATTGTTTGGGATTGTTCCCGGCATTAAAATTCCCCACACTGCAACCACTGGCAGCACTCTGAGAAAACACAGAAATGCTAACATTTCAACTGAAATTAACAGCACCTCCAGATTTTTTTTGGCAAGCAAGCAAAATACAAAGTGAAGTTGGGTCCTTTCTCCCTGGCTGGTGAAAAACAATTTTTCCCCCAAATTCTATTTCCAATAGAAGAGCCCTTTGAACTTCTTTAAGTCACTGACAACAGTCATCATAGCAGAGTTTGTCTCAAGAAATGCCATTTCTAGTTTGGTCCTTATAATGGCCCCTGCTTTCTCACATGCTTCTGGAGAAGTTTTAATTAAGTGATGCTGGAGACAGACGAAATTTATCTTAAGGTATTGCTCAGAATGCTGGCAATTAAGGATGCACAAATACCTGATTTTTCGGTTTGGCCGCCAGACTGAAAAAGAAAATTTATAGATCAAACTTTTTTTTGTTGCTAGATCTTCAGTTTTTCTCATTAAAATAAAAAGCCATATAATTAATTTTACCTAAAACAAAAATCTCCATTTAATCTGAATTGGAAACAGTCATTATTAGGGACCTACAGGAGGAAACAAATGAGGAGCTACACAGGAGATTCTGCTGTCTCCCTCCTACCTGACGATCAAAGCAGTCATCCAAAAATGTGAGTTTCCTCCTTTCCCAGAGAGGTGTTGAACTTGTACCTCAGACTTCCCAGTGTCCTGCCCCCACCATCGCCTCCCGGTACCCGGGGCGCAGTCCCTGCACCCGTCTGCAGAGCTGCACCATCCCCAACTGGAACAGAAGCTGATGCTGATTTTCAGCCAAAGAACAGCATCAAAAACGAGATCAAAGCCACCATGCACAGAAGGCAAATTGCTCTCAGGTACTACGGGGGGCCCCAGCTCTCCCGCATAAGCACAGCAGTCCCCAAGCTGTTGAGGGCAGTGGGACGACACGGCAACGTACAGCCCTCCTCATGTTCCTCTCCCACTCGCTCCAACCAAAGCTGCAGACTGAATTTAGTCTCAGTTTACAACTAGATTTAGGAAGCATGAAACCACATTTCCCCCCACAATTAGTATTCACCAGAATTTTTTTGTCCTTTTTTGCAGACAATTACTATTCAATTAGGAACAGAAAAAACCAGTACTGAAGCTCGGCGAAGGAAAGAGCAGCAAGGGTGATCAGAAAAAAACAAGATGAGCAGGTTAGCAAAGGTAGACTGAAAAGGAAGAGTTGTGCAACAAGTGGGATGAGACGACATATGTTTCTTGGTTTCCTGCTTTTCGTTTTAGCAAAATGGCTTACAGGAAGGATTCAGTTTGTTCAATTACTGTCAGGAACAAGGGACTAAACCCATTCTTTCCCTGCCTGCATAGGATGCCAGCTTTCTTCTTTTTCCCCTTTCCAACAGAATACATATGTAAGATTCTGCTTCACAGGTATCCTCAAAAAAATGTTTTGCTGTGAAAACTTTTATAGAGACATTCACGGAAGTTGGTTTTGAACTCTGATAATACACAAGACATTTTGTGAGTACAAAAAAGCAGAAAAAAATAAGAAAATAAAATAACAAAAATGGTAATTTTTACAAAAGATGAAAAAAATGAAAAGTTTCTGCTCACACTTTTCCTATCTTCAACCTCTTGAATCATATGGCGTTTTCACGTTACTAAAGCACGCAGCGTTGCATGGATGGTCAAGTGCAGGCACCAAGCCCGGCCCCACCACACTCCAGGAGCAGAAGCAGACACTGAAATACCCACGTTGTGCTGCCTGCTCAGATGCCCACCCCGAGAAGGTGCTGGAGCCACCACTATAAAATAATTGTTAAACAATCATACTTCCAAGGCTTATTATCCAAGTGCTTTTTAAATGCCCATTTTTCTTCTTCCCTTTTGCATTTTATTTTCTCACTGTCAACACTAGGAAAGAGGACTTGATCTTTTCATGCAACGGAAAGGAAAATGCCAAGCTGGTGGCAGGGGACCCTGCCCAGACCACGTGAGTAAGAGCCCCACGTGCCCCTCTCCTGGGCTGCCTTCAGGACCCACAACAGCTTCTGTGCAGAGAAGGCTTTTTTCCAGAGTTCCCATTCCTGCTCTGCAAAACAAATGGAGAAGTCAAAATTCCGGTGGAGAAATTGCAGCTTCAACCTCATGATGGATCCTATGCCATGAAATAACCAATGTGCTCATCTTGCTGTGATAAAAGGCTGCAGAGACACATCATCAAGCCCATTCATTCGGTGTGGAGGGAGTCCTAACAGCACGAGCACTGTAAAAGATTATCACATGACTTTTTTCATGGGAATCCCACTCATATGTCATAGACGTGGGATAGAGATCGGGCCACATCACATAATGCTCCAGTTCACAGGCAGCTCGAGGACAGGCAGGCGAATTGAGCCATCTGGGTGGCAGCAGTTGCAAAGCACACAGGAACTTGGAAGAATACAGAGAGTCTTAAAAATACGATAGCTGCCTTCCTTTCGCCTGCTGACAGATTCTGTGCTGTGCCTCTGAAAGGCAAAACCTCAAGAGAATTCTCTGTGCAAGTTCAAGCAGTCATGCATTAAATTGTTTGGGGCATTAAACACCTAACTCTGGTATTTAAGGGTAATGGATGTATCTAGTAATCAAAGTGTTGCTTCAGTATCCATGGATACCCATGATTATGTGGTATTTTGATTCTGTTACAACACTAAGTACATTATTCTGCTTCCCTGAAATTCTCCAAGAGCTATTTTTCTTATCAGCACTTAATTGGATTATCAGGTAGCAAAAGAGACAATTTAACACTTTTTCAGATGATTTCTCTACAGAGATACTCTTTTTGGGGGAATCACTTTTAGCAATACTGAAAACATCGCTTCAGAAAGTTATGTTTGCTGTTGCTAATTATTAAAAGGAACTCTCAATTAATTTGATTAATACGTTACTTTAAAATTAGCAGCTGCCGAAAGCTGCCTCCTGGATGTTTCTTACAATTATGGGAACAACACACAAAGCAATGGGCTCGCACGGCTTCCTTCTGAAAGAAAGCAGCTGATTGCTTTTAAAGACTTTTCTTCCCCCCCCCCGGATTTATCACGCTCACAAGGCTGCTTTCAGGGTAATTACAAGGTCTGACATTTGTTCGGTTTTGTACCAAAGAAAAGCTGAGCCTGCAGCTACTGCGAGCCCCCCTTTCCTCGGTTTGGCTGGGGGAGGCTCCTGGATTCTCCTCCACTCTTCTTTCGCTTCCTCGCGGCCCATGGAGGACAGCCCATCCCCGACGCCCCGCTGCAGAGAGGCAGCCCGCCGTGGCATGGCATGGCATGGCATGGCATGGCGTGGCACGGCACGGCACGGCACGGCACGGCACGACTCGGCACAGCTACTCCTCTACTGGCAGGGATTTGAAGAGCTTTCTCACTGCACACCAGAACAGAAAACACCCTAAAACTGGGATTTTAAGGAAGGTGAATTGGGAAGGGCAGGAAAAGGTCAGTTTAAGTAGACATTATTCCTGGATTTTTTAATTTAAACAACAAGAATATCAACTTCTCAAGTGCTGAGGAGTTCTGATCCCCCTGAAAGAAACCCGCCAGGGAGCCAATGCGGTCCCATGGTGCCCTGCCAAGGAACGTGGGATGCTCAGCCAAGCCCTGCACTGAAAGCTCTGCGAAACAAATCCAATGAGCAGGAAACCCCACGTTTCACAAGGGGAAATAAATCAAACAGTTTGACATAAGTTTGTGATAGCCCAAAGGAGAGGAATTAATTGGGGAAGAAACAAAATAAACATCAAAGACATACAGTATTTTTTTCATTTTGTTGTACATTTTATTATATATGTCACTGCTGGGTTTTGGCATATACTTATATATCCTGCATATACAATTTATTAGCTGCAATGAATTTTACTTCTAAACCTCATATATTCTGTAGACGAAAAAGAAACCAGTGGCAGTAACACTGAAGACTGAGTTTAAAGAAGTCAGTATTCTCCCCATGTGAAAACTTTGATACCACAACTGAGGATATTTCCCTGATAAAGCAGAATTACGCCCTAAAGGAACTGGAATGATAAAGATTATTTCATATTCTTGAAATACATCCAGGCCTGCCAGGTTGCTTGCCATCAAACTCCTCACCAGTAAAAAGCGTTATTCAAACAACTGACACAAAAGCCACAAAATCTTCAAAGAATGATCACTGGAAAGTCAATACATGACTCACACATTTGCTTTAGAGAAGAGTGAATGTGATGCAGCAGGAGCCTGTGTGTCAGGCAGGGGTTTTAAGGTGATTCTTTGTTATATGTGGGAATTCACATCTATTGTTTTGAATAAAAACCAGAATAATCCCCCCCATGTCCACTTCACAGGACTTGTCATCAGCCTCATGCAAGAAATAATAAGATTTTCAGTAAGTCAGTCTAGTGTAGGAAAATTTCCAGTCCCATTCCCAAACCTGTAAACTCACAGTAAACCAAGCTAACAAAATAACTCCTGACCACATTACTGAATCTCTAACATTCCCCTGTCCCATCAAGGGACAAGGTGCTGTGAGCGTGAAAGTTCACCAGGAACTGGTCTGAGGCCATCTTCATATATAAGCTCTCAAGCACTCATCCAACAGCAAAGGCTGGACTTCAGTACTGACTCATCTCCTCTTTAAAGCAGTGATGCACAGCCCAAAGGAGATGTCCCTGGGCAATCCGTTCCAGTGCCAGCTCTGGCAGATGCCGTACAAAGAAACTTTAATCTATGAAAGTTAGCTCACTGTTAGAAAAGTTCCTGCCATTCTGTCCAGCCAGAAATGGAAATAAATTAATTTATTCTGACCCCAAAATTTAAAATACACCCAGGCATATCCAGAGAAAACTGTTTGGACTTCATTCTGCCTGCATTTCCTGGGCTAACGTCGTCACAGCTCCACCCAGAACAAATACAGATCTAGAAAATGGAAAATTCAGGAGCATGGAGTTACCACATTTCAAGAAAAAAAAATAAATGGGGATGCTAAATCAGCATAGGCTATGCAGAATCCTCAAGAAAAAAGAACTTCAAGTAAAAAAAATGTGACTTACAGAGAGATCCAGAAATGACGGTTGGGCCCTCATGTCCAAAATCAAAGTTCTAATGAGGCTCTGGATCAGACTTTTGTTTCTTTACTAGAAATAGTTAATATCCTACTTACCGAGAGTTATGAAGTTCTTGCATATGCCAGTAAAAGAAGTTTACAACTGCACTGGTGTGCAGATGGGCTAGAATTTAAATTACGTCTCCATAGTATCATAACTCAATTGTAAAAATAAAATGTGCACCAATAATAAAATTACATTAAAACATGAAACTGCAACAATTTATCCAAGGGAAAGCATCCTTGTGGATATGCAAAAGCTTTAACTTAGAAACTTTCTATACATTGAGATTCTACTGAATCATTTTAAAATTTGATTTCTGCTAAGCTTCTTTACGGTCTCATTTTTTCACGTTAGACCTCATCATTACCAAAGAACAGAAGACCTAAACCGATACGGAAGGCTAATATTTCTAGTATGTTATTCATTAATGCTTAATTCCATTGTGTTGTAGCTTTGCTGCATATTTAATGACATTCCTAGTGCATTTTATCACCTCAAAAATTGTCCTTTACTATGGCAGTTAAACTTCAGCAATATAAAAAAAAATTAAGACTCTCTCTGGAACACTAAATAAAATTATAAGAATAGTATAAGATCATCATTTTCAAAGATTTAGAAAAGCTCTGTTTGCTAGATAGAAAATAAAGAAAATGAGGATATCCTGTTAGATCAACAGCCGCCCATGCTCACGAACTCACGTTTGCTCACACTGCAATGCTCCAAGCGTCAGAGAACAGATTCAGTCTAGGTATTTGCAGTAGAAGGGACTTGAGATTTATTGGCTTCCTAAAATCTGTACTACAAAAAGTACATTTGAGCCATACAGTGTAACCATGTAGAAAAAAGCAATATAAAATAAAAGTTCCACTTCTGCTTCAAACATTTAAAACACTTTTGTTGTTACAACTTCATGCGAGGAGTGCTTAAATGACCCAGTCCGGATCAGGACTGCCCTGTAAAGCCTCTAAAAGATGGTAACCGCTGCTCTGAAGAACTCCTGGATGAAGACCCAGGGCTGGAGTTGGAACAAGCAGATTCTCAGCTAAATAACATTATTTATGTTTTGAATTTTGCCATACACCTACTTCTAACAAGAAGTGCCTGCTATCAAATAGAAAAGAGACTCCAAATTCAGACAGCAGAATTAAGTTGAAAGGAATACAATTAAAGGTCTGCAAGGAAGTCCTGGGCGCATCTGCCGACCTGTGGGATGACCAACCACAGGGGTGCAAAACGCTTTGTAGGATCTCGTACGGCGCGAATCCAAAAATAATGCAATCCTCCCTCTGTCTTTTAAGAGTCTGATTTAGTCAGACTAAGACCAGCTCTATTGCGTTGTGCATAAAAATAGCAAAGGCAAAGTTCTCAGAAATAGTGTCATAACACTTTATAAAACACAGTTTCTTTAGGAACAACTGTAGGCGGTAAAATCTCTGGCTGCGGGTAGAGACAGAAACAAAGCACCAAAAATACCATGTTTAAAAGCATAATGTACAGCCAAGCAATGATACAAATTAGAACTATGCTCAACACAAAACACCAGCTATGTATCTTAGTCTTGCAGCTGGTTCACAAACCCTCAAAACTGGCAAAGTCGAAGTCCTAAACTGAAATTTGCACGGAGAACCAAACGAAGCAGTCCCTGATGACAGCCCTTCTAATGCTGCGGAGGAAGCCCCTGGCCCCAGAGCCCCAGGGCGGCACGAAGGTTTTCTCGAGCACAGCCAGTGGCACGTGATGCCAGAACCCCAAGAGAGGGCAACCTCGCAAGGCTGCCTCCTGAAAACGAAAAGTGACCAATTTGAAAGGAGACTGGATTCCAGGGAATCGAGAAAGAAAAAACCAAACTGATGAAACATTCCCCGTTTTCCCGTAAAAAAGTGCTACGATTAAGATACATACAGTCAAATCTGCGTTTCTCCAGCTGAGGCGCTGAGCCATTTAAGGCAATTGAAAAACAGACCTGTTACCTGCCATGGAAACTTTCCGGCTGGCTGCGTCTCACCTCCCAGCTCACAGTCAATGTGGGCAGTGGGCAGCTAGGCTCACCCCCTTCTAATCTCCAGTTATTTGTCTGCTTCCCAAAATGCCTGAATGCAAGACTGCTCACAAACAATACCTTCTGAGGCTGGCTTGGCTCCCTTGCAAAAAGCAATTTCCTGCAACCTTCACACACACTAAAGAATCCTGTGCTCTATGACATGGTTTTATTTGTCTGAACTGCCTCTTGGAGCTCCACACTGTAATTTAGGAGACTGCTTAGTGCTATGCTGTTCTTGCAGGGATATTTCCCCCCTAGTAATAATGATGCCACCTCTGGGTAGTGAATCATTATAAACTGCAAGCACAAAATGATCTCTAATGATGAAGCTTTTCTAACTACAATTTGGAGTGTTCCCATGTTCCTAATTCATTTTTTCTTGGAGAGGTAACATAGCATTTTAGCCTTCTCTCAGTTAATGGTATTTTCTTGGTTGTTCTATATCTGTTAGGGCAAGCAAAGACTTGTCAGTTCTTCAAAGAATGAGAAATCCGGAGAACAGCAATGACACAATGACAAATCTCGGTGGGAAGGGAGGGGGGATTAGAAATCTTTTAAGTATACTTCTGGAAGGAAACCTGTTTTCTAATTTTTCCACCCAAGAAGAGACCACCATTTACAACATGAAAAAATTCTTTCATGAACACAGTCAGGCTTGCAAAGGCTCTGCAATAGACAAGGTACATGAAAAGAACCTGATAGGAACTCCTGGGCTTTGAGTTAGTGAGGACAAAAAGTGAGACATGGGGCCAGAGCACAGAACTGCTAAGCTAAGCACCCAAAAGCAAACAGGATTTGGCATTTATTTATCTTAGCTAGAAAGATCAACTAATGTTTTGGTAGGAAAACAAGGGAAAACAGGTCATCAGGCTGGGGGCGATGGAGGGTTAGAGGAAAAGAAGGTGGCTTGCATAACATTTTGTTTCACCTCTAGTTCCTTGTGTCTCATCCAAAGGAAGGCAAAAGAGATCTGCTTATTACTGCTATATACTTCTAGCAGGATGAAGGTCTCCTCTCTGTATGCTTCAGCAACCATCTCCAACCCTCTTCTGGGGAACTGCTCTCTAATTAGCACACACTATTCTGCTTGCTGCTTCCCAAGTTTAATTGAAGCTCTAAGTGATGCTTCTCATAGGGTACTAACCCTCAGCTCTGCAGAATCGCAGGTCTGTTTCTTATGGAGATCATAACAGGAGCTAACTACGTGTGGCCTAATTTTACAGAGAGAAAATTTCATTAAGTGTCACTAGCAAATTGGCATTATATTATGCATGTTCATATTTCATAGCATATTGGTGAAAGCTGAATAACGCTCTGATTCACATACACGTTTGTTAAAAGCATATATAAGCACAGCATTCTGCAGAGTCTCGAAAGCAAATAATCTCTAGATTGGATTTGCAGATGACAGCTGGGATGACTGAGATATCAAAAGATAGTTTTTCTGTTAGGTCTTACCTGGGTTTCTGATTAGTCCTCAGTCTTGCTGCAGCATATTTTCTCTCAAAAGATTTACACACAAGGTCATTACTGCAAGCTTGTACGCTGACCACTGCCTTCTGGGACTCAAAACGTATAAATTCAGCAAAGCTAAGAATTATTTAAATAGGTTATGTTTCCGGCCCTTGGATGGAGGAAATAAAAAATAGAAACAAAACTCTTTAAATTCCTTGGTCTTTTCTTGTCTTTCTCACAATCCCCATCTCCTTCACATTGGAGTAATGTTCTTAATGTACAATACTGTGCTTTAATAACCCTCTCTCAAATGAGTACTAAAAATGCAATATAGTTCAATAAAATCACTACCACAGCATTGCAAAAAACACCGCCCATACACTGCCTGTGGATAATCAGTTCAACTTAATGGAGTTCTGCAACAAAATGTTGTAAAAGGCACCAAAGTTGGGAGCAAGCTCTTGGAAGGTTTCATCTAGCGACGCCTTATCTCATGTAAAACAACCACTCATATCATAGGTACAGACCAAAACTCAGGCAGGTGCTCTGAGGACCCCAGTTGAGAGTCAGACCTCACAGCAAGGCACGTGTGAGGTGAAAGTCAGCCGTACGGTCAGGAATACTCTGGGGCCACAGAGGCTGCCTGCAGCTTGGAACATGTGCCCTGCAGTACAACGTCAAGGGCATGAGGCACCTGGGGAAGGAGACTGCTGGCAGAGGGGTGGTCCTGGTCCCCAGGAGCAGTCCTGCCCGGAAATGAGATGGCTGAGGGGACGAGGAGGTGACAGCTGGCTGTTAAGTCATGGTTGGCATGCAGGGGTGAATGCGGAATGCTTGCTCACTTTCTTTCTGAAACACAAGATTGGATAACTTAGACTCCAAAAGCAGTTACACCAAGTAATGCGGGGCAGGGGCCAGGATGCTGCTCAAGTACATCCTTGCACCTTTACACTCAGTTTGGGCTTTCTTTACTGGCCCTGACTGGGTGTAGGGTGCTGAGCTACACACACCTCGCTCTGACCTGCTGCAGCAGCTCCTACGGACACTGAACTGAAGAGGTGTGAGTGCTGCTGTGAAGTAAACATACAGGACATGGCGCAAAGATCACCCTCTACCTTGGAAAGCAAAGCTTTGCTCTGCAGGCTTTGAACCGCAGTCACGCTCTAGTTCCTGAAATGTCTGAATACATTCACTCTCAGATAAAAGCCTGACATATCTCAAATAGCGACCTTAATATAGTTTGTAGCAGACCCGAGCCCTGGCCTCTGCCCAGCAAGTGCGTTTCATCTCTGCAATTCACCTGTAATCCCATCTGGGCAAGCCACAAATACGGGCGTGCAGGTTTAGGAGCACGAAAAACTTAATAAGCAAAAAATGTGCTTGACCCAGCAACTGGGAACCACCACCACTCTACGGCCATTTGCATTCGCTTCACATGGGAACGTCGGAAGATGGATTGAATACGGTTATACTTGAGTTATTTCAGCACAAAGCTCTTCATTGACTGTTTTCTAAACAGGCTTTTCAATGAACAGCCCTTTAAAGACAATGTGATTCCCTTAATTTGATGCTGAATTCAAGAGGTGTATGAAATATTTGTCAATATTTGGACTACCTAATGTGTTTAACTGAAAGAAAAGTGATTGCTGCAGAAATCATTCCTCCAGTAAAGCCCATACTGCCCTACAAAGCATCCAAAAACATTATAAATCTTTAAAGTCTTTATTTTCCTTTCCACAAATGGAGTTATGGCAATAGTATGCCTGTATCTTTGGCAAGCCAATTTTAAGAAAACATCCTTTTCCTTCACAGAAGGAAGAACAAAGGAAAAACAGACTTTTGTTTTCCCTTTTGCTGCATACAATAAAAAGCCCAAATGTAAGCGTTAGGACTTAGGGGAATCAAACACACAAATCAAAATCTTTCAGGCTGTGGTGGAGGGATCCTGAGAGATGCTGAAACTACCTAGCCGAAGGGGGCACAGGGGAGAACTTCACAGTGCAGAGGTTGCAGAGAGGACTTTGCAGTGCATGTTCTTATAATTTAACTTGTTACTTGCCGACTCAAAAATGTGACTTATTAAAATGAGTGAAATCAAGTGAAAATGTACACAAAACCAGCAGCAAATGCACAAGCCAAAGTTTTCAGGGTTTTGAGGTAACACCTCATTTCCAGAGAACATTTCTTAAGCACCAGTGGCAATTGAATGCGTAGGGGAGAATATGCACCACCAACAGTTTGTCAAGATTCACTCCTCATCCTGTACGTTTTAAAGACCCCATAAGGCTTGCACTAATATAGTGAATATCCCACAGGAGGAGGGCAGGAGCAGTGCAGTAGGCACTTAATGTTATTAACATTAAGAACTCGTATGCTCTTACAGAGATTGTCTTTGCACTGATGCAAACCTACAGACTCCAACAGATATTTTTTCACTGTGCGAGCAGGAGAAGGATTGAGTGTCAAGTTTGTCTGAGATCTGTCTCCTGCAGTCCCGATTCAATGAACTGTGCATCCAGGCCTGTTACAGTGTGGGACATGCTGTGCCAGTTTACTGTGCTACCCTAAGAAAGAATAAAAGCAAGGAAATTTACTTTACAGCAAGAACTTTGGAGAGTCAAAATATTTTTATCTTCTGATCTTTGGTACTTAAAGTAGCAAGAAATGAGTTCACACCCTCAAATCAATATATAAATAAATATTTAAACAATCTTTAGGCTGCAAAAAAGTTTTATCACTAGACCTTTTGTGGAAACTTGATAAGGCAAGAAAACACTAGCAAATCTGGAATTCAGAAGACCAAAGAGACACACGCAAAAAAGGATAAGAAAAAATTAATATGCTGAATATGCCCCCTTCTGTTACTGTTGGGGCACTCATCATAGTAGTCTAAATGTAATTAAATTATCTTATATTATTTGCAGATCAAATTTCACACTCTTTCACCTACACCTCATGACATGCACCTACAACTACACTGCTGAGCAGCCCATTATTTCAATTGTCATTTATTATATCTCATGGGAATTTAAGAGATAAAAAGCTGAACTTGGTAGCTGAAAACATACATGTGTAACTACTTAGTATGAAGAGGAATTTTTACTTGTATTATAAATCCCTGTGCTTCAGGATGTGACTACACCACTGAATTCTCCGTGCAAAACCATACAACTCTACCATTCTGTGCTGTCTCGTCCAGCCGAAGGACTAGCTAGGACTGGCTAAAAGTTTCAACATTTCAATCTGGAATGAGTGATAAGGGGCAATACATTTTCTCTTGAAATTGTTAGGCCTGCTACTTGTATGAAGGAATTTAAATGATGTTCTGAGTACCACATAAATTAAAAATCAGTAAATCAATGTAACTTTTAAGAAAAGAGATGTTAACTTTTACTTCACATAAAACATCCACTTTCTTTATTTTTAATTCATTTTGTGACCAGAAAGATGACCCAAGTTATCTTTATTTGGCATAAGCTACTGCCACATGTGTAGGAGAAATTAACACTGAATATTAATTTCAAGTATTCCTCTCAGTTTCAAAGGTTTTAATTTAATAATTCTTCCTAATATTTTGGCATATTGGAAGAACTTGATTAGATTGATTCCAAAACAATGACCGAAGAGACAGCTCACCAATTTTATTAAATTTCTCTCTGGCATTTCATGCCTACCTACTCACTTAAAGCTTGCGCTAACACCACAGAAAAGCTGCTTTACTATCAAATCTATTTGAATAGAGAGCACTGAATCTTCTATTTAAAATTCTATTTCTCGAAGCTGACACCAACATCAGTTCATCTCATGGCTCGTATCTCTGGGATATAACATCGACAGATATTTTTCAAACTTTGTACATCAAAATCAAGGTAAGCCATTATAGCCATTTGCTAACCGTAGCAAATCTCCCCGTCACTCATGCAGGAATGTATAACCCTACATAGACCTGGATAAAGGGCTCTTATTTTAACAGTAAGACAGCCCCTCAGCATACCCAGTCTTTGAACGCTGTGGCTGCACAGCTCGTGTATTTAGGAGCAGCCAGAAGCAGAAGCCCGGAGGCTGGCTGCCGGCCGGGAAGCCGCCGCGTCCAGCCGTGCAGAGCACGGGCAACCTGCGCCAGAGTGTTGCTGCCGGTCCCAGCGCAGGGTCTCCCAGGGCAAGCCTGGGACTACCAAAAGGGATAAATTCAAGACAACAGGTGCTACCTCAGCGAAGCACAGGCCACTGCTGAGTAAATTACGCCAGATTGCTTTACAGATAATTTTACCCAGTCCTTGGATAACACGTAAAAGTAAGGCACTAGCCCTTGCAATTATTAGAGATGTCATGGCTCCGAAGGCCTCGGGGCTGGGAACTCCCTCAACCGTTCATCAGCAGCACTCCACTGTCTTTCATTCCCATTTATTTTCTGTTTCTTTTAAAAACTTCCAGAAGAAGTTTATTTAGATGCTCTGACCCCAGCAAGGACACAATGTGTGCATCAGCAGCAGGGCCGTAGTAACTTCTCTGTCTGTGCAAGGCCGTACACAGACAGACACAGGTATCCGACCATGCCAGAATACTCTTCTTTTTGCAAGTCTCACTGAGCAATATTCGACTACTGACAGGTTTTAAACGTATTTGTACAAAAGCATCAGGTTTTGACATATGCAGCGCAGCACTGACCAGGACTGCAAGGCACTGTCCTTGAAGCAACTTTGTTACCTGCCTGTGACCAACGCAAAGGAATAGAAACAGTCCGAGTCTTAATTTTGCTCTTTCTGCTGCTCGTTGGATGCTGGTCCGGGCCAGGAACGGGCCCTGCATCTGGAGGGGCAGTCTCCCAAAAAAATAGCTCCTTTTAAAAGGCAACAAGCTTACTTCTGTATGCCTTTCTCAGAACAAGACCATGTTCTCTGCATAAAAAAAGGATAAAAAGAAGAATATATACACAATTTCAGCGAGTCTTGTTTAATCTGCTTGGTTTCATTTGTTCTACAGACTTCTTATTTTGGGGAAATAAATGCTTTTAATTAAGTCGACTGCATAGTTACTTAGGTAATATCCGACTGTCAAATATTTTGAACAGTTCCACTTCACTCAAGCTGCATATCCGCACCAATAGCTTTAGTTTATTGTGATAAAGCAATTTGTTGAGTCATGCTCTTTTTCCCTCTACATCCAATCTTGATTCCCCAGACAGTGTCAGTTCTCCAACTGTTAATCCATATTTAATTTTTAAATCACAAAACACCATGGTTTTAAAGATAAGCTTTTAAAATGCCCTCCTACACAGTCTTTCTTGCTGTCTCCCAGGATATTGCTGATAACAAGCAAAAAGCATATGCTTCAAATATTAATGAAGAAGCTGCTACTGAAAACTGGGAACCTAAAGGCCAGGTGATTATCGTGTGGAGATGTGATGTAAAATCAAACCTGGAGAGAAACAAGGCTAAAGAAAAAAAGAGTACTAAAGGCAAGATGGCAGTTTGCAAGTGTCCGATAAGGATCTATAAAAATAACTCCTCTCTTCAAACCCAGGGAGCATGGCAAGGAGCTCTGCTCTCCCAGGTGGGGATGGGAACCCTGTGGCTCGGGGGATGAAAGGTCCCCAAAATTCCTCCTTTTTGGGAACACAGAAAATGCAAAAATAACCATCGAGCTGTTGGTTTCTCTTGCTTGGAGAGTCCTTGGGACACACAGGCAATTTGCAACAGAAGACAAAACCCTTCATCTGCAAGCTGCCTCACCGAAATCCAGGCACTTATTAAAAACCCTTGAAAAACATTTACCACGGAGCTATTTGTCTGCCTTTGTTTTCAGTGAAATATTATCATTTGTATGATAATTTCCCCACCACCTCAAATCAAGCCTGAAAGCTGCTGTCACCTGGAATGAGAGCTGCTCCAGGCCTGTGCCGGCAGCTCCTGGTCCCAGCTTCTGGCTGGGGATGCTGGTGTGGGTGATGTACTGGGATCTGGCAACACTGGGGCTGCCCAGTGCCAGCAACAGCACTGTATCACCACTGTCAACACCCCTTAAATTCCCAGAGAATAATACAATCCTTACTGTATGGAAGAAGACTCTTATTTTATATCTTTTCAAAGAGACCAGAAGTGAAATGGGCACAAACACTCCACCGAAGGTCTCGTCTCTGCATAATGTGATGGGAAGCGATTGCCGGGGTGTTGCTGGAAATCTGCCCTCTTTGCTTGTGTGACCACCTTAAACCCCTCTTTCTGTAGGTTGTCAGAAAGGAACCCTTTCAGAGCTCTGAATTCACCTGAAAACACCTGGTTGCGAGGTATGAAGGCGCTCCACTCACGCATTTGGCAGAGGAGTGCCACGGGCTGCAGTAACGAGTGATTTCTTCGGGCTTGCTCAGAGTGATAAAGGCACAGAGGAGCACTGTTCTCACCGAATATCTCAGCAAAGCTTTTAAATGCAAACTTGATTCTTGTTACAACGGAAGAAGATTTCTGTTAGAACTAAAATCACTTTGATGATAAATTTTGATTAGCACTACTATTCACAAAATACTAAAATAATGTGATGGATAAGGAGAATTCCAGCTGAAACAGCAGAACGTGTAAATCCTCTGCCTGATTTACAGATCTTGGAAGCAAATCTGGAGTAGTTCCTTCAGCCTTTCATTCAATATTTTTTATTTTTCTTAGAAAAGTTACACTGCCTAGGAGACCTTTTTTTTTTGTAGATCCTTTTTAATTACTAGTGCTGGCTGATTTGCATATGCCTTTTATTAGGGTTAAGGTCACTGTCACTAGACACCTTTGTTTTTGAAATATCAAACCAGTAATATCTCATTCTGAGCTCCTTTATTAAAAATTCTATGTTCCTTTTCTACAAGAAAAAAAGTATTCCAGTTTTTCAGCTGGTTATTTATATGTCTGCTAGGACATTTGTATTTGTCCATGTCACGTGCTCATCCTTCAGTCATCTCTGGAAAACGGGGATGCATTTATATCCCTCTGCCTACAATAATAGGGCGGCGACCCGCAGACGATCTGTAGGGCAGTTTGGCACTCTCACACTTTGCAACCGGACGTCTGGAACCACCATTACACACATACTTTTATCCAGAGTAAGGCTCTGCTGCTGCTGCCTCCCCTGACCCCACCAGCCGGGCTGGGCATCTCCGTTGCATGAGTGCGCGCCCACGTCGCTGGTCAGGCCAGGGAGATGGTCTGGAAGTAATCGCTTCTTTCTTAGAAGTAAGGGATAAAAATTCAGGTTACTGAAACTCCCTGGATGGGTCCCCTGTGGATCTCTGACTGCTGCTGCTTTGGCATCTGAAAAATAATGACGCTGATCTCCCTTTAACAACCGCGTTCATAGTCACAAATGAGATCCAGGAGCCAAAGCTAAATTCAGAGCTTGAATCTAAGGTGACTCATTAAGTACTGTATACATCCCACACATTGACTGCTGTATCTAGCTTCCCCGTATATTGGCCAGACAAACCCCAAAGCCATAGGCTGTTCAGGTAACCATTCCTTCTGCCTGCCACCCTTCAGGTATGTGTCCCTGAAGACCTTCTCCATAAGGACGGTAGGACAGCAGGAAAATTGAGTGATAAGACAATAGTCAAACGAAAGGCGGATCGTCCCGCCCCATCCCACCGTAGAGCCTGGTGGCACTGTCAGATGGCGGTCATCACCCACTCCCAGCGCAAGAGCATCTCCTTGACAAAGGCAAGGAAATAGTTCCCAAATACACAATTTTTAAAAAATGCCTTCTGATCTCTCGAGATCACTGACATTCTAGCCTTTCCCTCCCCACAGACTCTTCAGAAAAAAGGCTGTTTCATTCTATCATCATTATTTTAACTTTATTCAGTAGTTTAGAAATGTGATATACTGTTTCCTTTATCCAGCAAATGCAGAGTTCAAAGATTTTCATGTCCTCTGACTGGGTTTAGAGAATACTAATGCAATCTCTGTTTCAAGGCACTGAGCTTGTGTAGCAGAGGATGGTGTAGAAAAAGAATTTCTTCTTTCCACATTTGAACTACGTAATGAATGCTCCCACAGGTTTTTAAATAAGTATAAGGGCTTTCTTTTAAGACAACTCTTGTGAGCTGAGGGCACAGTATGAAATATTTTCAAAATATGCTTTCATTCCTAAAAAAGCACATGGATGCTGCTGAAAACAGGAGAAGAAAAACTAACATTTAGAATCCCATTTCGGAACCCTCACATCATTATCTCCCCATCACCCTGCAAAGTATAAGATCCTCTCATGAATTTGATGTAGTGTCATGTCAGGACAAGGAAAGGACATGAGAGGTTTAATCCTCTACACTGGTTTATGTCCCATTCTGCTTTGTCATCAGAGAGATAACTTCTCCTAAAGTACGAGTTCCCATCCACCCTGCAGTAGGAATGTGCTTCAAATGTTTACTTCTTTTTAAATAAATAAATTGAATTCTTAAATTGATGGTTCAAATGACTCCCTTTAAGTCAGTAAAAGGGAGCATCAGAAAAAGGATATTATATTGCAACACTCAGTCTCATATTTCTTAATATCCCCTGATAAAAACATGTTTTAGTGCTTCATCAAATCTCACTTATCAGATGTCCTCAATAATTTCATTCAAGTTCATTAAAAAAATATTGCAGTTCACGATAGTATTTGAATTCAAAACACAAGCTACTTAAACCTACTTACATGCACACTGACAGAATTGGGAATGCACTTTGAGAAGATAAACAAGTGTGTATTCATACACTATTTATAACGCTATTGCTATTGGCATCACTATGGCTATGGTGTGTCAGCATTTAAACCATAAAAACCTTTAAATCTCAGCTACTAACATTCTGCTTCAGATAAAACGTTTCAGATGGCAGGAGGCTTCTTGTTTTTTCTTATAACTGAAGGACAAAAAAGCAGAGTAGTGGGAGGACTTTCTGGTTTTAATAGAAGGCATGTTGGTATGTGAACATGCAACTCTTGGATGCAGCCTGAATGGAAAGGATTCAAAATGAATCATTTGTATATGTATGCCTTTTACACCAATAAAGAAAGTGATTTTCCACAAAAGTCGTGAGCATGTGTGTCTAGCAATGTATCAGACAAGGATATTGAATTTAGTGAGGTCATATTTAGTAAGCCTTTTTTTTCAAATTCAGACGAAAATAAAAATTGGATTCTCTATGTTGTTGTAAACTTCACAAAACTTCCTATAAAATCTCACGATAACAGTGAGAGAGACTCGCAAAACGTAGCGTAGTGCAGAGCTTCGTGACAAAGTGCCTACACAGAATTTAAGAAGAATGGAAAGGATTTAATGTCAGACATTGTGTGACTAGCTGAGAACACATTTCTATGGTACTTTCCTTCTGTCCCTCTCCACAGCAGAGAACAAGAACACAACAGGGAAAAGCAGGAACTCACGTGTAGCTCAGATGATACTACATTTCACAGTACAACCTCATTGCTCAAGATTTCACATGAGCTGCAACTCCCTTTTCTATCTGATAGACTACAAATGATACACGAAGGAGGAGAAGCATGATATACCGTATGATCTCACCGCAAAATCTCTACTCCAAGTTTTACTTAGCGCATGGTTTCATCAGGATGAAAAGATGATTTTAAAAAATTAATTTTCCTAAGAAACCTTTTCAAGTGTAAGCCATTTAAAGGAATAATTTCATCTTTGTCCTCCAGGAATATTATTTACTAGGTTTATGTTTATCAGGGAAATTATCGGCAGCAGCTGAACATTTTTACCTCGCACTGCCTCATTAGGGAGCCGCTCTGACTGGGCTTCCTGGCTTCCTCCCCTGAATTCCCCCACCATTGCCTCCCCGCTGTTAGCTTGGCATCTTCAACCTAGTATCCTCAAGCCTGCTTTCCCTTAAAAAATATCTACTAGAATAAAATATCAGGATAATATGAGGCTAAAACCACTAGGCAATGCTTTTGTCCAGAGGATATGCTAAAAGGTGAATACAAAAGTGAGGGAGGGACGAATGAAAGGAAGAGTTGCAGGAAAATATTTTCAATTATGGAGCAAAATTGTTTGAACATGTTTTTCCTTCTTTGCATACCTGTTTTTTTTCTGCATTTTTTTCCTCCTCTGCTTGTTTACTACGACAGGAGCTCAAATGGCTTGAAAAGAGATAAATTAAAAAGAATAACTGGAAACTGAAAGGAAGGGTGAGATAGGTACAGGAACGTAACCATGAAAGACTGATGTAATTAAAAAACCCACACCACTTCAGTGCCATGCCAGGAAAGGTGCAATTCAATCACGCTGTGAGTGTCACAGAACCCGCAGCTCTGCGGGATGGAAATACCTTGGTGGTTCGAAGGCTTTGGGAATTAAAACCTTTTCTGATATGTGGCATCGGGAACAGGGTCCTTCCCCCAAGCATCATTTTGAGCCAGCATAGTCGCTGTTTTGTTGTTGGGTGGGTTTTTTTGTTTGGTTGTTGTTTTTTTTTTTTCTGAAGAAGACATAATGCCTTCTGCACAGTCTTTAAAAAATAATGATTTTAAATATGCAGTCATAACTTCCTGGTAATAGAGTTACTCTCTCTGAATAAAACCAGCACTCTTTCACAGGAAACCTTCACATAAAACAGACCGGGAGAGCCAATAAAACATCAAGACCTCTGTGAGATAACTAGAAGACAGTTTTTGGACTAATGCTGTGTTTTCCTTTTTTGTTATCTTTATTAATACTCCACTTTACCTCTGACATGTGACAGCTCTTCTCCTTCAGGAGAATTACATTTTTATGCTAACTAGGCTGAAATGCATAAGGACTGTAAATCTTTGTGCTTCATGGTCTAAGAGGAGCCTTGGCTCGGGGTAGACATCTCATCATGGGGCAGTTCTGAATAGCCAAGGTGCTACTGCGGGATAAGGGCTATTTCTCCTTTCCTCAAAACACTCAGTACTCAGCGCTGGGGAAAATTTGTTCCCAGTTACTCTAGAATAAGTCAACACATTTAATTCTAATTTCCAGCTGTGTAATTTAGAATTTATAACTGTCCATTGCATTAACAGAGTAGAATTAGACCTTGCAATTAGACCTCATGTGGCACGTTTTCCTCCAGCCATGCAGAGAAATCACAGGCTGCACTTCAGCAGCTTCAGGTGAGCCTCTGGGCCATGCCAGTGGGCATCCAGACCCGCAGGATCCGGCCAGGCTCTCCTGCTCCATCCCTATTTCTCTTTCTCCACTTAGAGATGTGAGGTACCACTGTGCATCACAAGCCGGATCGCTTGTGCGCTCTAACCTAGCGCACCCACATCCCTTAATGCAACACTCCTGATCTATTTTTATTGCTGAAAGCCCTGGTGAGGTACCTGCACCCCCGGTGCCAAGGCATACATCGCATGCATCTTCACAATCACTGCCGCAAAAGCTCCTCCCCTGCAGATGAGCTGCATGCACAGCTGACAGTAGATAAAATCAATCAATAGCAAACAGCAATAAGAAAATTTTTGTAACAGTGCATGTCAGACAGACTGGCACTGGAAACATTAGAAAGTCCAGAGACCTCTGTATGAATTCATCAAGTAGTCAATTCACCCACCCCAAAATATAAGTTTGGTTGTCTGGTTTTTTTTTAAATTCATAGTTTCTAATTAAGAGGGAAGGGAAAATGTTATTTTACCTATCAGATCTTTTTTTTCTTTCCCCTGTTCCTTTGTTCTTTCAGTTCACAATGGCCACACAGACGTGATCTACATCCTATACATAGATAAACTTCAGTTATATGACTTCAGCATCTCTTATCCAAAACCAAAGTAGCTTTAGGGTAGAAACCAAATCCTATCCCCAGTCCAGAGCCAAGTTGAAGACAGCTGTGCAAATACGTGCCATTTGCTGCCTGTGTCCTGCCCAGTCATGGTACGCCGCTAAACTCTGCTAAACCCTGGGGAGAGGCTGAGATTACTGAAATGGTTTAGGAGCACATCCGCACGCCCTAGATTAGTTTTCCCACTTGCTCTCTTAGCACACACTCAGGGTCTCTTCACACTGCTACAGAGTAACCAGTCAACATACAAATCTATAGACAGAAATGCACAGTATGCTGCAATCTTATTTGAGTTACATCATATGAATATGAGGGGATTTTTTTTTGTCTTAATAATAGCTTTTCACCAATGGTTGAAAGAGAAATGGAAACACTTTTTACCTACCAAAATATGGAGTTCACTGTTCTGTGTTTCCCCTGCCACAGCTGAAGACATCACTAACACCTAAAACAGAGCAAAGAGCTGCACTTGCATATTAAATGTCTAATGACAAGATGTAGAAATAAGTGCCGTTTATATCACCTCTCTCTCATGGTATGTATTCTAAAGCAAGTATAAAACTTAAACCCAAGGAAAATATCTCTTTTCCATGCCCGCTAAATAAGTGTGGGGCAAAAATTGTTTTCTAATATGCATTTACTGGGGAGAAGTGAAACAAACCCCTCCCGGGCAGCTGGGGCAGCGGGCAGGGGTGCTCGGCGCTGAGGGCGCAGGGGGGGCACAGCCAGGGCTGCGCCTGCCCGGCCTCAGCAGCCAGAGCACACCCGTGCAGCAAAGCTGCCGGAGCCAGGGGCTCCCGAGTGGCTTTGAAAGTGTGCTCTGAGCTTAGCTAGCATCCTCCTGGGGACTCGCCATCCCAGTGCTCCAGTTCAAGCACTTTAATGGACAGTCCGTCGAAACCTCTGGTGACCATGCCACAGAAGATGCTGAGATTCTGCAGACACTCTCTTCTGTGCCAGAAACTCACATTTCCCCAGCATTTTTACCCAAAGACCAGACAAAATTACAGCTGTTCAACAACAGTTGAAATATGACTATATATAAAATCACCGGGTGAGCCTGCGACTGCAGAGGTTAACTCCTCTCCAGACCCAGGTGGAGAAGGGGGCTACACCGCAACCTCACCTACTCCATACCCAGCTCCTGAGTGATGCTCGGTGAAACAGGTAAGCTGCCTGTTTCAGAAGAAGCCATCAGCCCACAGAAACTGCTGTCACTGATCATCCGTGCTGCAGAGGGGCTGCGGGAGCGCAGAGGGCTCCAGCGGGGCAAGGAACCCAGGCACTTCATAGCCTACATCATGCATAGCGCACAGTTAAGCCTACAGGTGATTCTTCATGTATTTCAGTGAACATGTTGGCACAAGCCAAAAGAAAAGACACAGGAACAAAAACAAACAAGGAGAAATGCAGAAGTGAAAGGAACAAAACAACAAAACATTTCTGTTAGTGCAGATTAGCTGCAAATACTGGCAGCTGCTGGTAACCAGCAAACAACAGTTGTCACCGTTGAAGCGTATGCCGTTTGCAACTTCACTGAGCAAATGGATCACAGCTTTTATGCATCCTTAATAATTTTTCTTTATCAGTTCTACCTTCCGAGTGGGTTTGATATTTGCTAATATAATCAGATTTCAAAAGCTGATGATATAATATCTGCTTTAAAACAACAGACTGATGCATTTTTTTTCAACCAGACACTCAGAATAGCTTGAAATTTCTATCAAAACTAGATAGGAAAACAAATTAAAAGAGATAGCAACGTTCGGGTGAAAAAAAGTACAAACAAGACTTGTTTGCAGCTATAGCTTTGCTCTGAAGTTGGCCAGGCAAAAACATGTACCAATCAATACTTTTTGAGACAGGTTATATCTCATTAGTATCTCCTGGTTCATTTGCTGCCTTTTATCCCGTTCCTCCCAACAACTCCTTTGCAAAGGTACCTTTGATAAGAATAACGCACAGAGAATTTTCCTAGTACTGAGGTAGAAGCCAGACGCAACGAAGTGCTGCTGCAGACTGCAGCAAAACGCTGTTTGCTCCATGGCCTTCATGGTCTAAGGAGCCCCGAGGCAGCCCCCGTGGATTGCCAGCTTCTACCCATGGCATTGCTCTAATGCTGCCGCGTGTCGGCTGGAAAGCAGCAACGCATGAAACGCAATGCTAAAGAAATTCGAAAATAATAATAAACAGAGCCATTCCCCTTTGTGGTTGATTTTCATTTAGCTGTACCTGCACATAAAAGAGCTATCAAAGAAAGCTATCTGTTACTTGCCAATTCAAAATGACTTCAGAAAGCAGTCCCCAAGCTTCCAGTGATAGATGTCCAACAAAACAACCTCCTAATCTCTGCAAATTGTTGGTAAGAGCTACATTAAACCAGCCTGTCATCAATCTTCGTTCTCTTTGCTGTAACTCAACTGGATGTGCTACCTATAAGTACTTAGAAGAAACAACTGCAGTAAGCTGCTATGGTAAAAGTAAAGCTAGCAACACAAATGAGAGCCTTACTTTCAGAAATTCAGCACCTGCATTCTACTGCTACTATACCAAGGGGAAATGTAAGGAAGGAAAGACAATTAATACTGACAGTGGTTTCTTCTTGTCATCATTTCAAAATTCACTGCTACACAATGTTTTCCCCATTCTTACATCCAGCAAAAATAACTTCTTTGGATAAAACTGTAAAAGCTTTTTTTTTAAAAAAATGATAAATTAATTAAAAGTAAAAAACAAAGCCCCACCTATAGCTCTCTGGCTCCAGGCTAGCTTGGTGCCTGAATGATTAGTGTTGAATCACATTCAATTTATCATGAGTTCTTCAAAGATGAAAAGGTTAAAGAAGTCAGTGGCACTGACCATAACTTCCAAATTCTCGTTAATGTATTTGGGTTTTTGCCTGCCAGCTGGAATATGAGCTAAAGTGAATTTATAGCTCTCCTGCTAACAGCTAAAAATGACTCCCAGGAGTCAGTCCAGTGCTATTGGAATGGTTTGATGGGTTAACTTCACTTAGTTTTCACTGTGGATGGCCACTTATGCGTATTTATTTCATGGGAGGATTTCATCTTTGCTGCACTGTATTTTCTACAGACAAATTTTCTGTCTGGCCTTTTCTTCGTTTATTTGGCAGAAATATAATTCAAAATTAAATAGCAAAATACCCATGATTTTGCATCAAGTTTCTCCAGTCATCTTAAAAGTGGTGACTGATCTGCCCAGTTCAAACTCTGTCAGCCAGTTTTATCAGAAACTGTACTAGAGATATTCAGGGACCTCCTGTTTCCACGGTAAATCAGGATGAACAACACTGAAGTCAAGTGAGTTAAATCTACAGAAAAAAAAAAAAACAGTATGGAGAAAGGAACCGGAACTGCACGGAATTAGGCTCATTAAGCTATGAATGTGTATAAAAATAATCAAATCTGTCTAGCTGTGACTGAATGCCTGCGGGGCACTGGGAAGGGTGGGCTGGCTGGCCTCACCACTTCTGTTACCTGGAAGAGATGCTGACTTTGAGCAGACGCAGGGGCTCCCCGGGGAGCACTGCGCGCAGGTACGTGCGTATGAACAATGCTCCTCATTACCTTCTTATAAATTGAAGAAATTCATAAGAAGAAAAATTCAGCAACTTAATATACAGTTGCTGAATTGTTGCAACTGTAAACTTCCTGATTCCTCAAACTCATCCTCAAAACCAGCGTTCTGGCAAGAAGACTCACCTAGGGACTGAAATTAACTGAGACCACAGTGAGCTAGAGTATGTAGTAGTTTTTCTGATCATAGTTTTTCTGAGGTCCAAGCTCAGTTTTCAAGTAGAAGATACCTTCTTCATCTCAGACAACTCATGGAGAAGTCTGTCGGACATGGAGAGCAAGAGAAGAAAACTTTCATAACCGAGGCCATGATTAATTCCTTCACACAAGTTCATTCTGCTTTTTTAGACAGTTATTCAGCTGCCTTGACAGAAACTGTCTTCACTTAGAGATCATTTTGTGAAGATTTAGGAGATTACAGTAATCTGGCTCTGGTCAGTACATCTGTTCCACAATTAAGTATTTAGAGATGTGGTCAGTGGAGCCAAACCAATCTGCACATGGGTGAAGGTTATGGGCTGTTCACTGAGGGAACGATGCCGAGAGCATCTTTCAGACAACGAAGGCTCTTTAACACGTGTTATCCTGTTAAAACTCAAGGGGGGACATTTTAAGTAGGATACTGCAAACATTTAGGCTGTCATTACATTTGTTATAAATTTTATAATTACCAGTCATCCTAAAAAGTTAGTTAGTTAGCTGGGCTTTCCAGCCAGGCGAGCGCAGCTTCATGAGTCACCATACGCTGGAGCTAACAGCACCTGGAGGACCGCGTGCCGCGGCAGTGCCGAGGCCAGCTGCAGCTAATATACGAGCAGCATAATCACTTCAGCTTTACAACACTGGCACCAGCAGACCCCACAGAAGACAAATAAAAGGTTTACACTACTCCGCAGGAACTTGGTGCTCATTAGAAACCTCTCCCTTAAGTCTTGCCGCATAATGATGACACATAGTAAAACTTTTTATAGTTAAAAAGTAGGAGTCTTTAAAGGAATGTTCTAGTCCTTGAAAGAGAGTTTAAAAGCTCTTCAGGTAGGCCTGACTATCATGCATGAGCAGTTAATACAAACCTCCATTTGCAATAAGCAGAATGGGTCACACTACACAAACTGACATTTGATGGAAGTTTTCATCTACTCTAAGAACTGTTTTTTCCAAATCTGAAGAGAACATAAGAAATAATATTCAGGACAAAGGACTATGAGGCCACAGGCAGCTTTCAAATTCGGTTAAATCCAAATGCAGGCGAATCTGCTCGTTAACGCAAAAGCTGTTTATTGAGAATTTACTGTAGTTGTCCAAACAGTATTTTTCCCAAAAGGAAAATAAGAACAGGATCATGAACAACAGAAACAAGAAAACAGACATTTCTGTTGCTTCATTAAAGATCTGTATGCCTGCCTTCTTGAAACAGTGGCTGATTGCACCTGGAACATGTGACATGTTGGAAAAAAACCTAGAAAATCATTCAGATTTTCTGAAATGACAAATACCAAGGAGGTTCTACCTGTGTCTTTGAAGAAGCCAAGACCTGGTGTTAGTGGGGAATGGGGACCAATGGAAACAGTTTGTTTCCCAGTAAGGTCAAAACTTATTCTGACTGTGTTAAATACTCTTGGCATTTGCATCTGAAATCCAATTCTAGAAACATGTTATTCCTGTCTCTAAATCTATCTGAGGCCTGATGCACTACCAGCTGAACAACCCCCCAAACGCCCAAGTCCCAGGGCACAAAGGACAGGACAAGACAGACCATTTTTCCTTGTCTCAGGAACAGGTTATGCAGACAAAGCACAGTGGCAGTAAAGCATGCAAGCACTCACTAGATTAAAAACATGATAGGCTGAAAGATCTAAGAATTTTTGACAATTCCTTTAATGTTTCAATCATTTTCTTAGTTTTTCTTCAAACAACTCATTTCATCAGATGTTAGCGTATCTTATATGGCAAACTAGCTGCTCCATCGTTTCCAAGTGAACCCCTAAGAACCCTCCTATTGTCCTCACAGCATCTCCCAAGATTGCGTATCATCAGCTTTGTCTCCTGATTCAAACGGGAGCAGGTACCATGTCCTTTCAGAGCTCAATCATGTAACCAATTTCTTGATCGTTTCAGAAAAGGCAGATGGTTTTCCAAAGGCTTCAAAGGACTTCCAAGCCCAACCACTCGGGCAAAATGAGAGATAATCTAAAAAAAAAAAATCACACTGACTTTCCCGTAAATTATCAGCATTATAGCAGTTATCAATTTTTATACTACTTTAACACATCTATTTGTTTCAGGTGAATGACAATTGGTATTTTTACCACCATTATTTGGTAGAGAGTCTGAAGGTGAGGAAAATATAGTGCTGAGCAGTGCCTAAAGAATAATTTCTGGATTAAACACAGAGCCGGTACCTATGGTATTCTTATTCAAAGCTTCTTTTACTTTCTGTTGATTTTTCTTTGGCAATGTCACTTGTGATAACAGATCCAGATCCTAGTTCACCTACATAATAATACTTCTAGTACAGAAAGCACACACTGCCTTTCACTATTTCTGTAGAACATAAATGTAAATGTATATAGTTTGCTTGGTTATCATGCCACTCGAGCTATAAAAACAAAATTTGAACAAATGTTCCAGACTTGTCCAATTCGTAAGCCAAATTCACAGATCTATTCTTTTTTCAACAGAAGGACACAACAATTAAAAATAGTCTTATTATTTCATATTGAGGCATAAATCTTACTGGTTTTACACTCATATGACACTGAAGAACTTCACTCTATAGGGCCAGCCATCACTGACCTACAGGAAGGAGAAAACAGAACTTCTCCTTCAGTCCCTGTCAATGTTTATCAATTTAGCACAAGAAGCAAACATGGTAAGATAGGAAGACAGATGCATCAAAATAATTTCATTTTTTCCCATTATGCTGTTACCCTCTAATTGTCATAAATTAATCCTGCAAAATGACAGCCCTCTTGTTTCCCTTTCTTCTGTCTTACTGCCCCTTTCCCTAAAATTCAGTAGCAGCCTCACCCACTTGCCATTTCCCAAACAGCACACAACCACTGCTTTCAGGTCCATGCTTTACATCAGTGTGTAATAAGTAGAAGAAAAACTTTGGTTATTTAGTTGAATCATATCTGATTTTTAAAAAAGCTACAAAAAACTCAGCTGGCAATCCTAGAACACGCTATTTGCAAAACAGTCACTTTCACAGCTTTATCTTGCAACATCCTTCCCACAGACCCCCATTTCCATAGTGATACATAACGTGTGTTGCATCATGTTGAGAAGGACACAAACAGGGTGAAGGTTCCTCTTTGGCTGGAGAGAGCCAGATAAATGGGGCACGTCCCTGAAGTGCTGGATGCACACACAGAGGTGCTGGCTGAGCAAAGCCGGGGCAAATGGGATTCTGCAGCCCCGGCAGGAGAGCAATGTACTACCGAGAAATTATTCCAAATTGCAGGCATAAGACTAGCGAGAGCCTGGCAATGAGCCTATCCTGTGCAGCTCGCTGCCCACGCTTATTATTCATACCCGTTTTAAGCCTTGCAACTGTGACCCCAACTATATTATTTCTCAAGCACTGGGCATCATCTCCTCACACATTAGCTCAGTGTGGCTTTGTCTGAACAAGCCATCCTCTAACGACCTGCAAGATCTGAAGGTGAGCTGTGCTCATGGACCAGCCTCAAAATGGTCTCTCTGTTATAAAAGTGGAAAAAAGTGGAGAGCTGCAGCAGGACCATGGCAGAGGGGCAGGCTGGGACTACAAGACTCTCCTGGTAGAACAGGAGCTCTTTGAAATAACACAAGACACATCATAAAGAAGGTCATCTCCCCATGGATGAACTTCAGGGATGTCCCTCAAAGCCTGCTCCGGTCATCTGTATCCCTTTCGCTGTCCACGCTCCAAGAGCAGAAAAGAGATTAAAATGTCACAGAAGATAAAGCTACGGACTTACAAACACGAGATCCGAATGACGAGCCTGGAGCTCATTCTTGGCTTCCAGCACTCTGTCTGTATCCAAGGTTTTCATATTCAGCTCATGACTCAGTGAACATTTCGTAAGTTCAGAAGCTTACGTGTTTATAGGCATTAAGGAAAAGGCTTTTCTCAAACAAACCGAGAACTAAAAACTGGCCACCCAGCTAACTACCTGAGAGGTAAGACACAACAGCAAAACAAATCTTGAAAAATAAATTACTGAAGAGCTTAAAAACTGGTATTCTGCACATATTCTGGTTTATTACACATCTTGAGGCTGTAGCCAATAAACGTATTTCATCACTGGGGGAGCAAGCAATGGCACCAGATACCAAACTACGGTTGAGCAGAGTCAAAGAATTAAGAGAACAGGAGAAAACTACTACCTGCCATCACCCAACCGCTCTGCTATTTGGGAGGAGAGAAGCTAAAGGGGATAAAACAATTTAGAAACAAACATTGCAAAAGGATACACTTGCCAAAATAACATGTATACCTATTATAATGCAGATACTTCAATCCATCTCTGTTCTTCTCTGTTTCCTTACCTTGGCATTTCCCATCCTTCCTTTTAATACTTTCAGAGAAAACATTTCTCCCTGTCAGTAATCTTGTTTATTTTAATAAAGAAGTCACTAACTAAAACAAAATCCTGTGAATAGACTGTTGACTCAAAACCAAAGAGAAATTCCCACAGGCAAATCTTTTTAGTATTCTGTAAGTATGACTAATTCAATTAACACCAGCCAGAAGAAGATTATGAAAGCTACAAAGTTATACATATATATATGTATACAATTAAAAAAAATTACATGTTAAGGAACTCTCTTTGTTACAGGTCAGAGTTGTATGTTTTGTATTTTCTATTTCAATTACTGGTATAAAAGTCTGGCTACGCCCAGAGATCTTTTCCAAATATATCAAAGTTTCATGAACCCCAAGACATGCACACTCCTCAGGTACAAGTTTACCTAAAAAAAAGTTAATGTTTTTACCCAAGGTCCAGTTGCTGACCAGAACACAGCCATTTCCATCAGCAATGTGACCCACTGCAGCTGCACCAGCGCTGAGCACAGCGATGCCCCGAGTGTGCCGGCTTCGGGGAAGGGGCGTGCGGCAGGAAAGAAAAGACTTTTGCTCCAGTTTCGGCAGAAAATAAGCACTTGTGCTGTGAAACATTATGAGAGATCAAGATAACGATGAAGGTAATTACCTCTTAATTTTTGCATTTTATCTGCAGATCTGCTTGGGTAAAAAATTTCATACCCAGTAAGTATACAGCAGGTACTGCATGGAGTACGGCTACGGAAAATGAAGCATGTGAGAGCGGTGCACTCCGATTGATTTCTCTCAGGGATATAGGCAGTACTTTATAGAGAAAGGTGTCAATAATAAGGCCCAAGAGGGCAACACCCTAAAGCCTGCACATTAAACTAAATAGGCTGGCAGGCACACCAAAGTTAATAGCACTATTTGGTGCTTAAATGCTTTATGAGTTTGGGTTAATGAGTTCAATGTCTCATAGGACCACTCCTTAGATTTCCCTGTACTGTCATTTTTACTGCCAGTTTGACTCCAGAAGGCCAAACGAAGGCCTTCCTCCAGAAAGACAAACGTTAAGACACACGTGAAAACAAATTCTTAGAATCCTGTGCTTTTAATTACTTTTTCTTTATTTAAATGATTATTAGAAATTGTTACAGCAGAGTTATCTTTGTCTGTTAATTAGTAATTGTACACATGCAAAAAACATAGTGTGAAATGAAAATAAAATTCAGGTCTAATTTTTAAAAATAACACAATAACACCCTTTACCCTTCTTTTTCCTCTGTACTAAGTCAAACTCTTCATAAAGCACATGAAAAGAAAAATACTAGAAAATCAAGGAAGTGGAAAGAAGCTTGTCTTGTGGATCACCCATGCAAGGAGAGAATTTAGGATTGCCCTTGAAAGACTTTTCCGAAGACTTCACAAACCCAGAGCACAATTAAGCCAACTATGGAGTCTGAAAGTTCTTGTACCAGAAAACTCCTTCTTGTACTTTTTCTTTGGCTCAAAAAATGGAGGTTAAAAAACCCAAACAACCAAAGAAAACCCTTGGCCATTTGGACGTGAATTAGAAGTTGAAAATGTGAATTTAAATGAAATTAATGTGAATTCTTGGATTAGCAAATCCAGCTAATCTGGCTGGTTTTGCTGCAGAACCTGAACTCATCGTGGCAACCTGAGTACTGGAGACAGCATGACTTTACCTAACTGCGTAGGTCTAAGAATATGCAAGTTTTCAGAACAAGTCTCATCTTTTCTTTCCTGTATAAAGCATAAAATTTTCCTGCTTTGAGTTTTCCTTCAGGCTAATTTAAAATTCAAGATCAGCCAGAGCACAGCTAAACTTTTTCATCTACATGCATTGAGATAAGATGAAGCTCCACATTCACGTCATTTTTGCCTGAAAAGTGAACTTACAGTAAAAATGATATACTTTTTATAAATGTGTGAATTAGGGCTAACTAAAACTTAAAACTCAAAATAAAATGCTAGTTAAGCAGCCATATGGACAGATCCTGAAATACAAGGCAAGGCGAGGACCAGCGCATCTTACAGCGCAGTGATTTTGCACAGACCTACTATATTTGACCACATCTTGTGTCTAACAGTCTCATCTAACAACAACCACCTTTCTGCCCTGCAGCCTCTTCCAGGAGGATCTCAAAGCCATTAACTGAAAACATTTAGAAGCCTAAACATGAAGTAAACTTACATCACTCTGATGTTACCCTCAGGGAAGCGAAGCAGTGTGGTGAAAAATTTCATTGACTTCTTTTGACCTCAACCAGTCTCGGAATATTCCACAAAAACCTTGGCCAAAGCCCTGGCCCTAACCCATGGCAGAGCTGCAGATTCAGCCTCCAGCTCTCCCCAGCGCTGCATGTTTGACCGCACGCTGTCGCTGGTGGACTGGAGCAAGCCCGAGGATGTTCTGAGCAACACGCAGCACGTCATTTTGAAAATAATGAAGTAGAGGTTGGGGGAGTTGCCTTTTTAAAAATGTTTTTCATTATTATTTTAAACATAAGGGTAACATCTGTTCCAGGCAGCCTGCCAGGCAGCAGACTGAACCAACTGGGTGGTCTGCACAGGAGCTAGGCCAGTGGGTATTTAATTTTGATAGCGTAATGGCATATTCTTACTGCTCGCGTACATCCTTACTCAGCAGCTTGTTTCTAAAGATTTTGTATACCAAACAAATTGGTTACGGCAGGATAGTAACAAGCATCTACTCAACTTGCTCCCTTTCATGTCCACAGGCGCTCGGCTGTTCGGCGTCTCTCGTCCTATCTCATCAGGTTTGTTTCAAAGCCCAGCCGGTGACACCTCCCCTCGCCTCGGTGGTGCCTCCGCCGTGCCGACCTGCGCTCGGTGAGGGGATGAACCAGCTGAGCCCGGCACCACTTTTGCTTCATGCATTATTCACACAGAAAAATACCAGTTTTCGGGCATTTGCATGTGCAACCGCAGGAATGTGACAGCGGCCACCCCTTGCCTCTGCCATCCTCCTTCCAAGAGAGAAACGTAACAAGGGCCAGACAGCGGCACTGGATTTCACAGCATGGGGCAGCTAACTTGGCTCCCGGGCGTTCCTGGCTGGCTCTCCCACCCTGCCGCCCCATCGCCCAACATGCAGGAATAACAGCCCTCGTCCTTGCACTCCCTTCTGGGGACAGGCAGAAGTCTGGTGCAATAATGCCGTTAATCTATGAGGTTTAAGAAACATGGAAACAGCGATGAAGCTGAAGATGCTGATCTTCAAGATACATCATATAACTACAGATATAAAAATATATATAGAGAGAGAGATACACTCCTGTGTATACACACACACACTTTCAGGCAAAGCAGAGGACGGGAAGTCACTGTGCATCACCGCGCAGACCGTCTCTGCAGGGTTTTTATCTCAGCCTGTTGAGGAACACCTCCACCCCGATGATGTTGTTTATGTCTGGGTTCAGCTAGAGCAAAGGTGAATTTCTAGAGGTTTTTTTTAATCGCATCCTTGAAGGAATAATGAATACATAAATCTGCAGAGGGGAACAGCAATCTGTACAGCCTAACATAAGTGTTAGAGTGTTTTATGTAACAGCCAGTAATAAAAGAGCTTACAGAAAAATAGCATTTTCAGTTCCTTGAGGTAAACATTGCGTTCTTCGCTACCATGTGACTTGCACAATATTGAAGGCAACACAAGGATTCACTGCCATAGACTCACTGTGCAAAGCTGTTGCAGAGAAAGCTGGAGACCTTAGGGCAGGTCTGGGTTTTATCTGGTTCTTCTTCGATCACTGCTTCCTTCCACCAAGATGCAATCTCTATGGCCACTCTGCCCTTTGTCTTTCCAATGCCTATTTGATTTGTTTTAGAGTAAATAATATATGGTAGATTTAATTTCTTGGAACTGATAATGAGTGTAGCCAGATATGGATCCTTTCATTTAAAAGTCTGCTTTGCAATTTAATCAGCCTCCTCAGCCTCACCACCAGCTTGAAGGTAATGTGGGATGGTTGTAACGGCGAATAAAGAATTAAAAAAAATTAGACAAAAATTAGATTAATGATTTTATCAGAAATACTGAGCTGCTCCCTATAATCAAGTTTAACTGTAATGCGCTGTCTCAACACATTTGTACTTCTCTGGGGAGGATTACATCTCTGTAAGCAACCTCAGGGTTTGTCCAGTGCTGAATAATTACGTCCCTTCCCTCCCCTGACCAGGCTTGTTTCCACCCGGCAGCACCCACGCGGGAAGTCAGGAGGGAAACACCTCCACTATTCGCATGGATTTTCCCATTCCTGAGTGTCATGGTTTAGCCCCAGTCAGCAACTAAGCACCACGCAGCCTCCCAGGGGAATGGGGGAGAGAATCGGAAGAGCACAAGTAGGAAAAACTCGTGGGCTGAGATAAGAACAGTTTAATAATTCAAATAGAAAAGAATAATAATAAGAATAATAATTTGTAATGAAAGGAAAATAACAAGAGAGGAAGGGAGAGAGGAACAAAACCCAGGGAAAAACAAAAGAAAACAAGCGATGCAACCGCTCACCACCCGCTGACCGATGCCCAGCCAGTCCCCGAGCAGGGATCACTGCCCCCCAGCCAACCCCCCCCAGTTTCTATGCTGAGCATGATGCCATATGGTATGGAATAGCCCTTGGGCCAGTTTGGCTGTGCCCTCTCCCAGCTTCTTGTGCACCCGGCAGAGCATGGGGAGCTGAAAGGTCCTTGACCAGTGTAAGCACTGCTCAGCAACAGCCAAAACATCAGTGTGTTATCAACATTATTCTCACACTAAATCCAAACCACAGCACTATACCAGCTACTGGGAAGAAAATTAACTCTATCCCAGCCAAAACCAGGACACTAAGCTTCTTAAGGAACATTTTTATGAATGATGTGACATGACATTCCAGCTACTCTGAGGATCGTCAGGCAGCCTGGCAGGACTCACCCTCCCTGCCATCTCGCATCTGCCTCCAGGCCGCAGAGCTCTGCCAGGCGCGGAGGGGTCCGACCCACCGCCGGGCTGCGCTGCCCATTGAGGGAGCCCGTGCCCGCACCCCGTCCTCGCTGCTTTGCAGCTCCCCCCGGGCAGGAGCTGCCTGATGGCTGACAGGCACCGAACGCACATCCCCGCTCTGCCGCCGTGCCTGCTCACCGAAGGAACTGAGCTGCGGGGCCATCACGTCCAGAGACAGGCAAACCCTGGGAACGTGAACTCCCTCTGCCCCTTCTGTTCCGAGCAGCGTTTCAGTTAAACTGGCCGTCTCCTGCTTCATCTTCCACGGTGCCGACGTGCATCCACCCACCACACACAGCCCAGCTCTCAGGGCAACGCCGTAGCCCAAACTGTAACACAGATGTCCTGTTTAGGCAGTTTGGGTTTATACCTTGTGTCCCTGCGATAGCCAAACACTAAAATGTTCGCATGTAGAACAATTAAAAAAACATTATATATCAAGAGCAATCACACAGCTACCTTTTCATCATCAGCATGTTATTCCCAGTGTTGGAATTCTTCTGCTGGTGACGGGAGCTTTTTGACAGACACAGAAGATTTGGGTCAATGGAGATGGAAGATTTAGTTACAACAAAAGAGAGACTACCTGTAGGAACTTTGGAGAAATACCGAAGGGGACATGAAAAACTGAAACATCAGATTTTAATCTTGTCCCTTTTCCTGTTAACGTATTTCCACATTTGACCAAGTTCCATTTTGCTGCCAATTTATTTCCTTGGTTTATCTTTGTAGAAAACATGACTCCTTGAATGTTTACATAAAAATCATCGAAAAGAATGCATCAATACAAAGGAGAATGGTATGATAATATTTTATTTAAATAATATGGAAATTAATAATATACAGTATCTTAACTGATGACCGAACAGCTTCCCCTTAAACGTATTTGATTTGGGGCTGGAAGCTCAGAAAATGAACTGACAGAATCAAATGGCTTATCTCACTGAAAGTATGTCATTTTTATAGAAGAGTTAATTTTTCAAGAAAAACATCAGCTGCCAAAGCAATGAGACATTTACACTTGATAAGGATGTTTAAAGACTCACAAAGAAAACTTTCACCATTCCACTATAATAGGATTAGAAATCTCTCGAACGGCTCCAAGAGCTGAAATTTTGCCGTGAACAAAAAAAGATATGCCCTCAGACCAAGTGGAAGAGAAACTGGGTTGAATTTCCACAGCTAAGCTACTTAGGTGTGTAAGAGCCATTTGAAAAATAACTTGCCGTAAGCCACTAGGACTCAGCAGCCCAGTGCTGCAGCACGCAGCTCCCCGTGCTCTCACTGCTCCTGGGGGCGCGGGACGCGGCAGCCCGCGGGGCATCGCCTGGTGCCGGGACAGACGCGTCCAGGCTCTCTCCACCTCACCTGAGCCTTGGAACTGCAACACAAACACTCGGGGTTTGTCTGTGCCACGTGGTGCTGCTCGGAAACACCCAAACTCCAACCCAAGCACCTTTAGGTACTATCCAGCAGCAAGGCGTCCGATGCCACCGGCTCAGCCCAGGCTGTAACAAGCGCACTGCCATTGCCCCTGCTCCGACACCTGCACGAGGCCGACTCCTGCCACTGCAACTCAAAACCAGCTTAACCTGTCATAAGATTTTGCCTTTTTTTTTTTTTTTTTTAAACAATAAATTTCATCAGTAAGAGATTTCTTGTCTTAAACTTACAAGCCGTAAGCTTTTCCAGCTCATGCTACTGCAGTTTAGGAAAAATTTGGGGATCACTATATTCAAATTCTTTATCAGCCAAATGCTCTTAGTCACATCCTGAGAAAATAATTTAGCCCCTCTGACTTATTTCTCCGTCTCTAATACAGGTATGCTAGTACCCATTCACATCACAGAGAAAGTGATACATTAAGTCATGAATGAGGTCATATATATATATATATATATGCATATATGTATATACATAGACACCCACACAGTTTTAGGCTGTGTGATGCTGGAGCCTGAGAAGCAAGATGAAAAACCCCAAGTCTGCTATGGCAGAATGAAGACATTGCAAATGGTGCACTGATGACTTCAAAACGGTATTAATTCTTTCCTCCTTACAATTAAAAGGATATTAAAAAAAACACACGTGTGACTGGAAGGGAAGAAATTGCTCCTTCTTTCACATGGGTATGTTTATATCAAAAATAGTAAGAGCTTTCTAAAATAGAGATCCGAGTTCAGATGTTGCTTTTTATCTGCCATAATTCCTCATAAATGTGCAAATGAAATTACTATTCCTGAATGTCACTAATGAGGCCTTAAGAATTGTTATCTAAAATCTCAGCGGACTTCTTTATTTGAATCAATTCCAAGAAGCATTTGGTCTTCCTTAAGGATAGCATACAGCCAGCTATAAATATAAGAATATATGTTTCCGTTGACTGAAGAAGAGCTAACGCTACAATGGAATGAATTATATTCACAGCAAACAATCCAAATTAAAATGATCACAAGATCAATGACTGTGCTGTAGGTTGTAGTCCAAGCAGGAATAAGAAGAGAAAGAAAACCATGGCGTGGCACACGCCTGTTAACGATGATCTGGAAATGATGCAGAAGAGGGGCCCTCACCACTGGCGTCAGCATTACTCCTCACTCAGCCCCCTCCGGTTAAATTGAAAGGCCATCATTGAATAACCTGCCTCACTGACTAAATCAGTCTTTTCAGTTGCTTCATTTCCAGTTTGCTTTAGCTTCAAGCTCTCTTTCTCTTTTAAGGATCTGGCCCCATCACTTCTCTGATGAAGAAGGGAAGCCCCAGATCACACCTACCTTTCTTCTTCAAGCGTCTCTGTATTATCCCTGGTTTTGGCAAGAAGGATCCTTTCTGATGATGCTTCCTCTCTTCCTAAAACTCTTTAAACTATTTTAAGAAACTGTGTCTGGCAAGAGCGGTGGGAGGTAATACCATGCACTGCTCTGTGTAAAATCCAACCAGACTCAGCACTTTGTACGTCACCGTCTATCATCTCCTTCATCCCCCTAACGTATCTCCTTTTTGTCTAGTTTGCCACAATCAAGTTGGTGTTCTGGAGTGCTGATGGTATGCCAAATTACATGCCCACAGGACACAGACTTATTAACAAGGCAGGATGGATTTATTACTGGTGATCCCCAGAGCACACACTGGCCTTGCTCTGCTGCATGCAAGCACTCCTGCGTACCTCCCTACACACAAGCAGGAAGATCATCCCAGGAATATGCAACTTGCAGCATGAACAGCTACAAGCTGGCCTGGAACACAACCAGTCTCCCCTCTTGCTTCTGTATTCCCCCCGCCCCCCCAACACCCTTAACCCCAACCAACAGGGTAACAAAATATTTGGCTTTTTCTTCCCTTCAACTGCACGTACGAAACTGGGGGCAACAGGTAGGTCTGGTCACGTCCAGGTTCCTGCTGTAAAGACTGCTCACACTGTATGAAGGCGTATCATGAATACACCTGTAACCACAGCACAGAAAATCTGCAGAGTTTGCTCTTCCTTTTACATTTTGTATGCTTCTTGGTGAAGCGCTGGGGTTGCAGGTGTAGCTGGGCAGCGTCACGCCCACCTTCTTTCCATGGAAAATGCTAAATCTTACAATCTAATTAATTTGCCTCTTAAAGGAACAGATAGACTAAAAACTTACATATTTGTAAGAGATGTGCAAGCTACTTTTCTGTTTTCTGTTAATCTTTGAGACACCATAACATATTACCTTTATTGACTTGGTGTCAGCTGCTACAATTTGCAAATGGAAATATATTATTTCAAAGACCCACGGTATCCTTTATTCATGAAGCTATCTTTAATAAAGTTCAAAGGTTATTCGCGGAACTGAAAGATGTTTTTCCTAAGTATGATATATGCTTTGACAATTGCAGACTTCCTTACGTGCTAGAATGCCAGTGACCACATCTATGAGCACTTACTGCCAATTACTCTTCATGCTTTTCCTCTAATTTGCCTGGCAACGTTTCCGTCTCCAGCCACAGTACCCAACACTTTACGTCACAGTAAGTCATACTGATGTAATGACAGCGCTGATCTTTGGTCTAAAACCATTTCCCCAAGTCCATACATGGGATCATGAAAAGCAGAAGTTGAGAGGGTAATTCATTTTCCTCACTTAGGTGCACTTAGTAACCCAGAAAAAGTTCTCCCAAGCTGTTCTAAATATGGCTCTTAGTTAAAATAATGTGACTCTTTGTCTGATCATGTCATTGTCATATACTTTGCCTTTGAATATTTAAGATTTTGCAGTTTTCTGATCCTGTCTCCAAATCTTTGGTTTCCTTTATATGACTTTATTTGCATATTTGGAGCTGTCAACCAGACTTTTGCTAGATTAATTCCCTAGTAATGCTCTTCCCTGTAATTCAGCACACAATGAAATTCTGTACCACTGTAAACAAACCTACAGATGAAGCATACCTGTTAACCTTGAAAAAGAAACTGGTGACCATCTGTGTTTCAGCAATAAACATACCTAGGCAAAAGTGTGGTTTTTTTCCTTTTTCCATCCATTCCACACCACTTGTTTTACAGACAAGGCTGAGACATACATAATTTGTGAATCACAGCTGTCCTCTCTGTCCCGCACAACAAGCACATTTAGGGGTCTCCTGCAGGAACACCAAGCCATATCTAATACATATTACATGGCAGAGATGCTCTTGAAGTACAGCATAACGTAAATCATTTCAGAAGACGTCTTTAATTCTGGAGCAGAGAGGAAGGGAAGCTTTAAATCTACATAATTGTATGCTTTCTACTTAAAATTGAAAGCTAAATTGGAGGCAAATCCCTTAAAGAGACTCTGAAGACCATGGCCAATATCGCTAAGCCAGCCCCTGACTTATTGGAGCAGCAGAAGTGGAGACCAGTGATTTACACCAGCTGGTGCCTGAGCAGCCCCACGCCCATGTTGGGGGTCCCCAGCCAGCCCCCCATGCCCTCGGCCGGTTTGGTCACCACCATGCAGCTGACAGCCTGCAAATGCAACCCTCTGTCTGCACGCTGTCGATAGTGGGATCAAGACCTTAGCTAGGAAAGGATTTTCTTATATGGATTTGCCATCGCAAGCAACATTATATATATAGATTGGCTGGTTAAAAAAGAGAGAAAGAGAGCGCTCCTCTTGGATGGAGATCAATTCATGACACAACTGCTTAGATGAGCAAAGGATGTATCTGCAAATAAGCTTTCAATACCCGACTTTTTCAAACATTTTTGATATAGGATGGGGCAGGAAAAATCATATATTCAAACCCAGCTGCTAATACACCTGTGCACATTCATGTACTAAAGAGAAAAACAGCTTAAGTACTAATGACATCCAAATTACATCTGTCCTATCTTTAATGTTTACGATTCTTGGCTCCTTTTAAAGAAAAAGATGCCATTAGAGCTTAATCAATAGCATTCTGCTTTAAGAAAGGCTTTCTGAAGCTGTCAAAGCTGCATAGGTTGTGCTTTGAAACCTGCTTGAATTTGAAAAACAATAAAAAGCATGTGTTTTAGTTTTCATGCTATGGAGGTCGCTGAAATTTCTCGGTAAAATCAAACAGCAACTACAACATGATGTTATCTTGCTTTGTTTACATGCAATGCAGGCATGAAACCAGGGAGAAGAGTTGCATATGCAGACTGTGGATGCAGCGCCCTGCTTGCTGCAGGGTGTGCTGCCAAGCAGGAGCACTCACCGAGCTCGGAAATGCTCAGGAGCCAGAGTGTAATAAAATATAATAAAATATATTCCACCAAAAATCAGGAAGATGATTATCTTTGGATTCAGTCATTGCTTTACTCAGGGCCACACTCTGGTCCCTCTCACAGGCATGGAGCAGACATCTTTAGCATCAAACACTGCCCTGCTCAGTATTAATAAAGTGGCAAAATCCGTGTCTGAAGCTCTGGTGAGAAGTGTCAGCGGCTGCCTGGGGCTGCCAAGGCCACGTCAGCTGCTGCCTCCGCGCAGACAGGCAGGCAGGAGGCAACTGGTGGCCAACAGGTTACTTGTGCAAGCCCTAAATATTAATAAGTGATTCGTAACTCGACTGAGTGCTGCACACGCACTCCAAAACGTTCATTTTGCTCCTGCTCGGCTCATATGACCCTCAGCTCTGGGCGTTTCAGCTCGGCATCACCAAGGGCCTCGCACAAATAATAAGGCTGTTTAATGGGTAACGATCCCTTGGAGTTAATAAATAAATAAATAATTTGCACTTCTCCAAAGCAGAATTTCTATAAAAGAGGGTTTTGGCACAGTCCTAAGCTACAGCAATTGCACAGTCTCTCCCACTGCAAGCAACTTGTTTTTGTTTGTTTTTTAAATCCTAGAGCACCCATGATTTCTTCCTGTTTCCCAGTGAAATCTGAGGAATTGGCTAAGATGGCCTAGAAGATGTATTTGTTCTCAAGTCAAATGAATGGCTTTCTTGAACACCAAAGTTCCTGCTGTCCTTAATTCAGAATCTCAGGGGCAGTAACACAAATGCAAGGCAAGGAAGAAGAGTAAAGCAGAGAAAGGAAGTGAAGCAGAGAAAGAACATGGTGTGGCTTTAAGAGACGGTGCTTTTAATGAGTTTTGAAGTTCTCAAGAAGTAGGATTGTAAATTGCTGGATTGACTGCACTGTAACTCCAGCTCTTGTATTTGTTCTTGGAAAAGACTAAGAAAAAAAACCGCATCAAAGAAACCTCGAGTGAAACAGCATTATTTGCCAGAGCCTCAAGAGGCAGAAGACTAATAAAATTTTGCAAAGCACTCAAAAGTGCTAATTGCTTTTTTAGTGCATCTTACAGAGTGGTGGCATAATAGGGCATCTAAGTGTGAAGAACCTAGAGAAGGGCTATACTTTCTGAGAGCTTCTGTAGAGATTTTTCAAAAGATGTTTATTTCAAGGAACAGCTTGTGTACTATAGACTTTGGCTGCAATATTGTGATGCTGCTTCTCTGTCTTCCTGATGTTAATAAATAAAAGTTATTTGATTACAGCAACTGGAGGTTTGAGATGAGTTCTGGCTGTAGTGAATATTCTGTGCTTTCCTAAGAACAAAGAACACAAGAAATGAACTGGTTCATGGAATTACTAAGAGGTAAAAACTCGAATCTGGGAATATCCAAGCTCAAATTCATCCTGGCTCGCGGTAAACAGGACACTGTTCTTATCACTCAGTTTGAGCTGGCAAAATAAGACCAATTTCAATACAGAGGTGTCCAAAGAAAACATGCCTCATCCCAGCCTCCAGATAAACGCTGCTCTTTGATAAACCAGCCAGCTCAGACCAGAGATGAGTTATGTATCAAAGCGAACAGTATTACTCTGGGAGCACGACTCCTCCTGGGATTTTCTCTCTGATAAGACACGTCACCAGGTTACTGCACGACGGCGCCAGAGCTGCATTTTTCAGGGTTGTCAGTCTCCCACCTTACACGAATGCTGAGGCCACGACGCTGAGACACAACTATTTAAGGCTGGATTGATTTCTGTATGTACGGAGCAATTGCATCTCCAATCAATTTGAATGGAAACCACAAATGCGCAGTACCTTGGAAAACAAATCAAGGCACTCAGGTTCCTTTATATAGTTTCAGATGTTCAAATGTAAAACTTCAAGTGGCATTTGGTTTTGACATTGAAATAGTCAGATATTTAAAAAGCCCTTCCAAGGAATAATAAAAGAAAGCTTGGCAAAAGGCACATGCTGCAAAAATGAAGGCCATTTCTTAACCAGAGTCCACATGTTATCCAGCAGTGATATACCAGCAGTATAATCTTAATTAGCCAATAAAAGTTTTTAGACAATCTGTCTAGACTTTCTTTTGCTTGAATATAAAATTGGCTTTAAAAGAAATATATAAACAGCAATGAAAAGTCAGTGAAAAGCTGTCAAAAAAAAGCTTCCTGCTGTTTCACATCTGCACCCTGCACTCTTCTTAAAACATGATCATTTAAGTGAAATCCTTCATTTTTTAAGCAGAGAAGCTGCTATATTTGGGATTACTGCATTGCAAGCTCACAGTCAGCTTCCCGACTTGCTGATGTAGAACTTAACCGGAGGACATGTCTCCTAGAAAGCTCTGATCTACACAGCTCAACATGGGCCTTCGTCTTGAGGAAGCGGAGTCATGAGAAATAATCATAATTGAGTACAGTCACATCTTGAGAGTACACTGGACTTGGTCCCGCTTGCTTTGAAGCAGTCTTTTCACTGATGCAGTAATACCACTGATGCCATGATGCCGGGGTTTAGGTGGAGAAGACACCATTTTACAGCAGAGCCAGAATTTCACCAGCTGAAGGAAACTAGTTCTGACTCGCCCCAGACAGGCCAAGACAGCAAGGGAAGACCTGCTTCTCGTCCGGGCTGATGCCGCAGCAGGTACGGTAGAGCTCTGCAGAAGCTGGCAGAGCAGACGGGCAGGAGCACAGCTGCCTCCTCACCGCTCTGCTCAGCCTAACGTCAGCCCTGTCTTGGGGGGCTCCTGAACAAGCAGAACAGGCGTGAGACAGAAGGACAGCACTGGGGATATTTGTGAAGAAAGAGAAAAAAGTGATTTGAGGAAAAAAAAAAACAATATTAGGCTGGAAAAGGAAAAAAATACAGATCTAAGATAAACTGAGAGTTAATTAAAGGGTTGATTAGACATGTGGATTAGTGAAATTAAGGGGAGAAACAAAATACATTCAGGGAATTAAATTATAATTTATCTTTAAGCAATGCTTAAAGAGAGTATTTTCTTGATCGTAGCCTGAGATAGCCACTTCCAGACTTTTCGCATCTGGATAAAATCTTCCATTGTAAAGCAGCCACTTGAAACACTTTCATAGGAAGCCACTTCCCCTTATCCCAGAGCCAGGCTATCGGCAGGAACGCGCTGGTACCCAGAGAACCGGCTCACCTAGCACCATCACCGTAAGAACGTGGCACTCATGCTTGTGAAGCAGCACCAGGATGTACGGACACACCAGAGCTCAAGCACGGAAACGGGGGAACGGTCGATCAGAATTGCTCCCTGCCGTAGGAGGGTGAGCAGAGCAGCGCGACAAGCTCTGAGCCGCTCTTCATCAGCTCTTTAAAATCCTACATCCGGCTGCATTTGCCTAAAGGAAGGCAGCAAGCTCACTGGGGAGAGAAGCCGGAGCCCCTGAGGGACCCACGCTGCAGCCACGTTTCCTGCAAGTGATTCACATTTCACAGGCTGCAAAGACAATCTGTGTCTGACCTTAAGCAGAACATCTTATTTTAAAAACAAATCTAGACTATGGATGCCTGCTCTCTTTGTCATACTTGGGCTCTCCCAAACAAACAGCAACCCAGTGAAGGGTTGCCGTTTATCACGAGTAAGGAGACAGCTTCAGTGCGTATTGCAGCATCCAGTGTCAGCATAAAATCCAATTCAAATTTCAAATTAACACCCGCATGTTTGAGTTGCCTTTCTATTACCCTAAGTTTAATCTGTTTCATCTCCATGTTTACACTATGAAATACATGTTAAAACTTTTTTTATAATAAAATAATTGAGTAATTTGCTCTTTTACCAACTTTTTGTTATTAACTAGCCAAAAATGATATGAACAGGGAATACTGAAAGCACCGTGATTCGCACAGGGTGATTTGCTGCTGGCATGTCAGGTTACATGCGCTGATGTAAACACCTGCAGCATCGCACGATACAGGACCAGCTGAGGCACCTGCCTGGAAAGAGGGAGGGGTACTGTCAGCATGAGGTTTTTCTTTAAATAACGACCACTGGTAAAGTTTTAAAATAATGTCAGTAGTCTCCATTAAGAGAGCAAGCTAGATGGCCTCCTGATTCTTTATAGATTGAAAATATATGAATCTTGAAACACCAACAGGAAAGGAAACCGAACAGCCTGCAATATAAACTGTGTGTATATATCTTCCCAACGTCCTGGCTATATGTGTAAACCACTTAAAATGCCATATTGCAGTTCATATTTTCAGCTCAGATATCTTGTTGAATATACTAGAGCAAATAGTCTGGGTATTTCAAACACTGCCTTGATAAATAACTTTCCTAAGAACATGTAAGAAAAGAGTATAAACTCCATTGATCATAATTTACTACCTGCTATGATTTTGCAAAGCGGGGTACATATACCAGGTTAGAGTGACTTTCTCCTCTCATTGATCTTTTTTCTACGCAAGGAAGCTGGGCTGAGGAAGGCTTAGATAGCTTCGAAGACAGACCAGGGAATATTTTTGGCATGCCCGGAAGATCACTAGCAATGCATGAAAGCCATCTTCCAAGAGTGTGAAGGGTTCAGGACGTTTGTCATCCTCTGTTGTCTGAGGAGGGATAAGGAATGAAGAAGGCAGGGGAGGGCGCGTGATGGAAGAGGCATCCTAGAATTATTTATGTGCTGCTACTCCCCCATGGCTATGAAAACTGTTCTTTGCATTAGCACAAAGTGAAAAGGGACTGTGAAGTATGGAAGGTACAAGATGAGGCAATATTTTGTATTTCCTCCTGGGATGCAGGATTTCAGTGACAGAAACTGGAATAACTTACTGCATTCGGTTATATATTACCCTTCAGATGCAGAAATGCATTTAGAGCTGGTCCCAAATGACGTTCCAACAAATTCATCCTACTTTGCAAAACAGACATATCCCATAGGAAAATCTCAGTGTAATCACAATATTTCTATTTTCCGTGGGGAAAGTCAAAATGACAGCAGGGGCTTCCTCTGCAGAAGGTTTTTATGAAATTCATTTTGTTCCTTCAGGGAAAGTGACAAGACGCTTTGCACTACACCCTGGAATAGGCACCGTAGGCGGAGGCGAAATGGGAGCCAGGATTCACAGGCTCCACTTCTCCCCCCAAGGAGGCTGGGAGCCAGGAAAAAACCGTAGTGAGGAGCAAAGGCACTCAGATGCAATCATCTAGGAAGTCTGGTTTCACTGCCCCTTGGCAGAAAAAATGGACTTGGGAAAGAATTTCTATCTTATCTTCCAGAAGTTTTAAGTTTTCACAATCAAAGTCAATTCCTTTTCTGAAATCATTACTTTTTTTGATGAAACAAATGTGATTTTCTAGCCCACTCGCTATGGCAAGTCTTCCTTACCCATAGATTTTTTTTTTCCCCTGCCATGGCCCAATCTTTCCAATCCCAGCCACTTCTGTCAACCTTCACTTTATGGATTTTCAACTCTCCTTCTCCTAATCCTCATACCTGTCTTGCTGTTCCACAGACTTGTTCCTTCCTTTTATTGTTCAGTAAATCTGAACTCCCTCCTTTCCCCTTACTCCTCCCCAAAACAACATCAGCTTTTGCACTTCACTAGGACCTTCTCCTCAAGCTTCCTATGCACATTAACATACTTTTTGTCCCTTCCCCTAATATTTCCACCACCATTTTTTAGCAAATTTCTATTCTTCCCAGCAGAAGATGGATGCAGAACAAACACAAATGCTCTTGCTTCCATTCTGCTTCATACTGCTATCTTTACCAAGAGAAACGTATTACCCTTGAGATGCAGAAAACCTTTCAAAGAACAAATGAAAAAAACTGGATTGGGATGACTAACTTACTGAATCTGCATCAAACCAACTTTTTCACTTCTGCATCATGGGGCACGCACATCGCAAAATGCAGGAGCATTCCCGAGGGGTGTCCAACTTTACTGGTAAAAATAAAGGCTCAACAATATATGTCTCTGCTTTGAAATAACAAGGTGCCGTGGTTTAGCTTCCGTCGGTAACTAAGCACCACGCAGCCGCTCACTCACCCTCCCCACTCCCAGGGGGATGGGGGAGAGAATCTGAAGAACAGAAGTAAGAAAACTCATGGGCTGAGATAAGAACAGTTTAATAATTGAAATAAAATAAAATAAAATAATAAGAATAAATTGTAATAAAAAGGAAAATAACAAGAGAGGGAGGGAGAGAGGAACAAAACCCAGGGAAAAACAAAAGAAAACAGGTGATGCAACCGCTCACCACCCGCTGACCGATGCCCAGCCCGTCCCCGAGCAGCGATCGCTGCCCCCGGCCAACTCCCCCAGTTTCTATACTGAGCATGGCACCATATGGTATGGAACAGCCCTTGGGCCAGTTTGGCTGTGCCCCCTCCCAGCTTCTTGTGCACCCGGCAGAGCATGGGGAGCTGAAAGGTCCTTGACCAGTGTAAGCACTGCTCAGCAACAGCCAAAACAGCGTGTTATCAACGTTATTCTCATCCTAAAATCCAAAACACAGCACTATACCAGCTACTAGGAAGAGAATTAACTCTATCCCACCCAAAACCAGGAAATGAGGATTTAACCAATCACTTGTTTTCAGCTGATCCACATGATACTTTTCACAAAACCACAAAAGCAATGTCTTACTAAATTTGGGTAACATTTTTAAAGGATGCTGCAGTCATTTGTTTAGTAACAAGAATTGCCTATTTCAATTTTATTCTACCCTTGAAATGCAATCTCCAAATATTCAATAAATGCCATAAAAAGGCAGATATTTATCATTAAAGTGACTTATGCTATAACTGTGACAGCTATCCAACAATACTTCGCCAGGAGATCAGCTGTGTGAGATCATTCAGGAGGACAGAGTGCAAGTTTCTGCATGTATCAGCATGGAACTGGTCTCAGATTTCACATAAGCAGACGTGAAGGTAATCATAATGTCCTATCTTTACCTCCTTCTTTCTCCCCAGACTCTACTGTATTGATTTTTCATGAATCTGTTTGAGGAGGAGGAATTACTCAGACCCCTGCTAGTTCCACCACAGAATTATAACACTCTTCGGGCAGATGGGCTTCTGATGCTGCAGGGCCATCAGGTACGTACCCAAACCACGTGCTCCTAATGCCCATCAGCTTCACTGCTTTCCTGAATAAGACCATAAGAACTCCATAAATCTACACCAGGTATTTATCTTCAAATGGTGATAAAAGACAGGAAAATACATATCACATGCACACCAATGATTAGACTTTTTTTTTTTTTAAATTCCAATTCTTTAATGACATGTTTATATTTGGTGCCTACACTCCCTGTGCAGTCAAGCAAGAGAAATAGATGTTTCAAAAGGCCAACTCAGATCTCATCACTCTTCGTTACTGCAGAGGGAACAGAGCCAACTAACTTAGGACATCTGTTACGTCTTAGGTAGGAAGATGCCTTGCTAAAGAGATGAAGATTGCATTCACAATGTCTTGATAACCTAAAAATACAGGCAGGTGCCTAGAGGGTTTCTCAACATCTAAGCCAGGCGCCTAATGAGTTTTACCCAATATCACAGGGAAGTCAGAAGTCCAGTCATCACCTTCAGGACACCACCCATTCACTCCTCTAAACAACATCACTTCTCACAAGCTACTAAAAAGAGCCACAGCAGCACAGACCATGCACACAGAGTAACAGGTTTACTTTGCAGACACACACTTTGGTTTTTCTTTTCCAGTATCAGAAGTATACTATTAAACTCTAAATGCAATCCAAAACACCCTTGAGGATCAAGTCCAATACGTCTTCTACTAGATCATTTAGAATTAAAAGAAAATCCTATTAAACCTATTAAACATGACAGACTGCAGCACACAAGTTGGTACAACTTCAGAAAGAAATTTTTCTTGACTTTTTTTCTGAAATGACAATACATTTGTTATTTGAGAAAACATTCAAAAGAAAATAATAGATTTCATAACATTGTTGTTTAACATAACATAACTGAACACCAAAGGGGACAGATGCATGAATATTTGAGAAAAACAGAAAGAAGAATGGTAACCACTTGAAGTGCTCAGATATAAATGACTGTATTCCATTAGTGGTTTATATATTTATTTTTGCTATATTTGATCCAGACAACAGGCTCTCAAGTAAATGAATAAAGGCCATTCCCATCAGAAGGTATAATCATTTAACGCAATCAAAGACAAAGGAGCAGCCCTGCACTGCTGCCTCTCCATCCCCCCAGAGACCTCCATCCCTTCCTGCGGACACTGAGCCGCGCACCAGGCAGAAAAGCACCAAAGGGAGTGGTCTGCAGGACCAGTAATTCACTGGGACATCTCCATAAACCTCAAACCATACTGTATACCCTCAAACTCCATAAAAGCACTGGGGTCTGTGACCCTCCCGAGAGCTGCTCTTCCCTGAAGTGACAGCACCTGAGATACACGCTAAACACCACTTAGAGAATGTCTGGTTTTCTTAGGATGGTTTTTGGACTGCACTTGAAAAACAAATTTATAGACAAATTTGTCAACACGTAAGGTCAGCTGTTTGCTCTAACTGAAATGCTATAGAGGCTTTCTGCCCCTTGGCTTACAGCAGAGGGAAACCCAATGACCACAGTTTGCAAAATGCTATTCCTTCAGCTAAATAAATAAATAAGCATCACGGTGGGCAGTACAACACCTTAGCCCATCTTCTTCCAAAACAATGACTCATTCAAATGAATATTTGAACAGTGACTGTTAAAAGTTGGGTTCTGTTAGCTGCCATAAAGAATAGAAATCATAGAATAAATCGTAAAGTTTGGGCATCATTGGATGATGTGTGGTATCACCCATTACCGGTATGTTGTGCAAAGCTTCACTAATAAATCATAAGTTATTTGTTATTTATTAACATAGCCAATACAATCTTTGCCCACCACAGTACATCACCATGACGTCACTAACTTTTTTCACCTTCCTTTCTCATTTTTGGGCTTCTTCTAACCTTGGGTTATGTTGTAAAGTGACTGCTCCTTGTAATGAGTATTCTAAACCCATTCGGTAGGGCTTTAATGGATCAAGAAAAAAAGAGAGATGTTTCATTAACATCAGAATGTAAGACAAAAAAAAAAAAAATCAGGATTTTCTACTTGGCAATAGGAATCAGTACTCTATTTGAGATATACAGACAGAATAGCCTCCTCTCCCTTCTTAAAACAGACAGTTGTACAACTACCTCGTAGCAATGATTTAACTCTCTCATGTTATCCAGCACTAATTTGTGCTAATGGAATTCCCAATAGACAGCATAAAAATTAAGTTCTATTACAAAAATGCAGATTCAGGATCATAGCAGGCAGTTGAACAGACCTACAGGAGTCTACAAAAATGCTATGTGAATCACTGAGGGATGATATAGCAGCTCTTGGCTTTTAACAGTGTCAGCTTCCGTAGAAGATAAGTACTGAATTAGAGCACCATATTATGATATACCACGTTGAGGATTTCACAGAAAGTATCATGAGATTATTCAGATGTCCAAAAACCCAAATCAAAAGATTCAGATCTTTTTAGAATCACAAGTCAGGGTAGAAAACAAATATCAAGGCTTTAGGAAAAGCTGTCATATTTTCACATTTAGGTGGCTAAAGAGGTTTAAAACAGTCTTTGCTACCAATAACAAATCCATAGAAAATATTTTCTGTAGGAGGTATTTAATTATATGTAGCTAATTGGTAAAGAAACCAATGCATCAGGAGATTATACTAATTAATGTACAGATTATAATAGCATGCAAAAAAAGTGGTTCATCTGATGTAGGTGGAATGACACTTGTTAGACATAGGGCAATGTGTCTCATATAGGTATGTACGTGTGTGTATATGTATGTTTTTTACTAGTAAATATAAAGCCGGGAAAAACAAGATAAGAAGGAAATTCAAGTTTAAATGGGGGGATAGAAAAGAAACACTGTTCAGTATCACTGCTGGAAAAAAATTCTACTTATGAGGTTAAGGAGAAGGATTCATAATTTCAGGGGTCTCTTCTTTGCCCTGACAATGAATGTTTTTTGATGTTTCTTCTGTTTCTGAGGAAATTCAGCTCCCGCAGCTTGTGCATCTATGCTGTCCCTGCTGCATGCAGATGTTCTCAACCTTACGTAACAGATGTCTGTGCAGCACTCGAGGATCATGGAGACAGAATTAAAGAAATGAATATTTCAAAACAGTCTTCAGCAAAAAGAGGAGAAAATAAGATGAAGAGACTGTTGCAAGTGTTGTTCTTCCTGTGTTAAAGTGGATTAAAGTTTATTCTGCTTTTTTTGTTCTGTCAAGGTGATGATAGCCTTTTAACAAATATGACACCGCAACTAAAATTCTTCAGAAGCAACTTCAGCATATATAATCATATCAGCACACTGGTACAAGAGCTTTAATCCTTTTTTTTCCATGTCTTTAGTACACAGAGAAAGAAGACATGCTTTTCCAGAATTTTTCTTCTCCAGTCCTTCCAAATGGTTGAAAACATCATCATCTAAACTAATTAATTCTTAGTTTGTAGATTAAGATACTCTCTTACTGACATGCCGCTCTGTACAATCCAACAGGTCTAGTTTGTGCAAACAAACAGAACTGTGCTGAAAATCAGCCCTGCTGAGTGGAAATACTTATTTCTGAGACCGAGTTGGACAAGGGAGCTATGGAAAGGCAGAAGAAAGAGATAAAGGTAGCAGACGCATGGGTTTGCGGAGCCGGGCATCCCCTTCCTTACACCATTTGGGCTGCAGCCTGTGGAGTGAGCGCCAAAATCTCCACAAGCAAAGCAGCCAGTGTACTCATCTGTGAAAATGGGTGATTTTTGGAGAAAAAAATATTAATAAATGCATACTAGATCTTTCATTTATCTGTTAGGAGGCATTCAAGTGGTCTTTTGCTAACGACTTCAATATATATATTTCTTACAGATAGCAATTAACCTTCTGGTACAGATTAATCTTTTAAAAAAAAAATCAAAGATTAATTAATCTTTGAAATTCAAGTATTCAGTAGTTTCATTAATAATCTGAAATTGTCCTTTAGATTTTCCATAATTAGACCATTCTCCTAATTTATTAATCCCACAGTCTGCAGAGCATGTTTCAAATCTTCATCTCCTGCCACAATGACATATTCAAACTCGCTTGAAGTACTCATAATAAAAGTCACTTTGTGAAGAATTATTAACTCGAAGGATCAAGCAAAGTCTTTATATACTAAAGCATATTTGAAAACTAAGCAAGGATAGCACTTTCTACTCATCCTCACAATTCCTAAGATCTTGGCTGAATCAGAAACAATTTTGGATAAAACACTGAATTTAGGATAATTAGCTGCTACAGATTCGAGGTCAAAGATAATAAATGTGCTGGTACCTATGGACTAAATCTTTTCTGCCACAATACTCTGATTATGAGATACAAGGCAATTGTCTGAGAGCTAATAATGACTGCTTATTGCTGGTGTGTCTCAAACTTTGACTAATTACCTCCGCTCCGGGGCTGTTCCTGCTCCTGGCAGATGCGCGTGGTCCTAAGAGGCCACGCAGGGGAGAACCGACACAAGGACTCTGCTCCGACACCTCTCCCGACTCTGTTCTTCTGCTCATTAAAAGGGGGTCTCAGGGGGCAGGATTCACGCCAGCTCTGAAATCCCTACAGCCAGGAAAGCTCTCAAACAGCAAACTGCAGCCAGCACTGCATCATCTTGTCACAGCCCAGGCGGCATGAAGAAGCCAGGACTGAAAAAAACCTGGACCTATATATGCACCTATTGCATTCCCTCATTTGCACCAGGCTACAGAGCTTATTGTGCCACTACTTCGTTTACTTATTTACTTGCATGCTGGGCTCGTGGGTTTGCAAGCAGGGGAGTAGCAAGTCTGCCTGCACACGATGTGGTGTTTCTGCAAACTCCTGCTGCAGCCTTGCTGGGTTCTGATGCCTGCTTTGAGCAGGCAACTGTGGCAATCCACACAGCATCCAAACCCTGAGCTTAAACACAGAAATTAAATGGACAATGCTTTAAGCATAGCACAACCCCTGCTGATGAACATCACATGTTTTAGCTAACTGGAAAATGAGGTAAACTGTGTCTTACCACTTAAACCCCCCTCCTGTCCTCCATCCTCCCCACGTCCCTGCAGGGTACGCTGAGTATGCCCTCCGAGCTGGGAAGAAGAGGTAATCCACAGCCTCCTTGATTTCCAGAAGAACTGGATCTTTTGACTAAGGAAAACACTTCTTCCCACTGCTGTTGCATTTCTGTTGCTTCTGGCATGAGTTTTCTAATTAGCGTGAGTTTTGATTGGCACCCCAAGCACCACATTAATCTAGTTGCATGGCAGCAGCAGGATCGTCATGAGTGTGCTCTCCCATCTCTTCCTCCCCGTCCCTGCCGTGTTACAAGAGCACAGCACACATCTCCGTGCTCAACTGCTTTTGCGAAGATACTGCATAATTACACACCTCACTCAGGCCACATATATTTGGACCCATTTAAATCTATTTAATGCTTGAAGTACACTGATCTTGGTAATACTTCCCTATCCTGTCCCTTCTGTTCCTCATTAAAGAGGACTGTTCACTTCATGCATTCAGACACATGGCTCTTGACCAGTCAAATGCTTTTAAATTGATAGATAGATCAAGGAGCTATTAACTACACCACAGCTATGAGTCAGTAAAATTATTGCTGCTTATTGCTTCTTCAGGAGGCTCTTTCCAAACCCTGATATTACAGCAATCACCTGACACCCTAGTTAACCATTTCTTTTGCATAAAAAGTCCCCAAGGAGGCACAGCCACAGCAGGCACCAGGAAAGCAACCCCAAAACTGCTGCACCCTCAATGCCATCTCCCCCAGAGCACGGGCAAATCCCATTGCAATGTGACCCCCCAAAACAGCCCCTGGGAGATGGTCACAACCCATCCCCGAAGTCGGGGGACAAGGTGCCATTTCCCTGTAGGGGATCAAGGTCAGGACCTAGATATCCAGGCAGCACTGCTCCATTAAATATCTGGACAACAGGGTCTTCTTACACTTCCCAGGGTTTTAAAAACCCAGGGAACTTGTTGACAGGCATTAAATCCCTCAGAACTTCACCTAAGCTTTATCTGTGTAACGTAAAAAAATTCAGCGCAGCCCTAAGAAGAAAAAGCAGCTGTACTGAATCAGAGGCAGCACCGGGGATTGGATTATTCCAGTTTCCAGACAAGGCAGGCTGCGTATATGAAAGAAAGTTTATGCACTATCCCTCTTAGTGTCTTAATCTTGCAGGCATGACCTGTATCACCCTGCATGCAAAGCTGTTTTAAGCAGGGTATTCTTTTGGTTTTATGCTTTATTTTTTATGAAGGATGTTGAAATACATGTTGACTACATGAACAGCTCCTATCATTAATTTAATTCTACAGAAGGTCTTTAAAATGATATAGTATTATTCAGCTAGAGTTTGTCCTTGACATAGAGAACACATTTCTGGTATGATTTTGCAACATTGGATATTTGCAAATAAAGTAAATTTTAAATTATAATGAACACTGGCATTTGTCACTTCCTGCAGTACTAAACCCAAAACCATTTTCTTTAATACCACATAAATATGCATTCGAACGAACAGACAAATTTATGCAAATATAGGTTCCTTCTGTGATATCAACATAATGAAACAATTCCGGATTCCCCTCTCTAAAGCCCCTTTTAAGCGCAGCCGCCTTCTCCACTCACTCCTCGGATGACGCTGCCAAGAGCGATCCATCAGCTGCACTGTGGCAGTTGGGGAGCGAGCTGATGCTCCACCTCACAGATAACAGGCAATTTGCAAAAGCAGAGCATATGCTGTGGAACCAGCTTTGCAACAACGGAGGAGATGGAGATCTCTGATGGCTGCTTCAGAGCAACGCCTGTCCTGTCCTAGCCCTTTCCTTTCGTGCACTTACTAATCTGGCTGGTGATTTACGTAATTAAGTGAACTGTGGATTGCGTTGTGCTGGTTTTATTTAATGCAATGCCAGGGCAGTTACAGGGTGGGAGATCTGTGAGTTCATTTTGGGAATACAGTAGAGCTTATTCTTGCGCAATGATGATGTGTTCCCGATCAGGATATATCATTGTATGCTTCTGGAGATGGGCCTTGCGTATATCACCAATAACGAATTACATCTTCTGCTTATTTTTCCTTACCAGTACAGGAATCTACTTCAAATATTTCAGTTTTCAAACTTTTATGATTCTGGATTGCGAATCAGTTTGCCATGGATTTATACCTGTATTCCCTGAAGTGCCATTTAAAGTCCTCCTACATTCTGGCATCTCTGGGGAAATTTAGAACTATTTACCCTGAAGAATAAGTTACCAGGATAAGGGTATGAGCACACTGACACAGCAGTCACATCTTCAAGACAGGTCTGCTCTATGTTTTGTACCAGAACAGGAAAGCAAACTGTAAAATTAGAAATTTCTGGCGTCAAAATTATGAAGGTTCAACTCGATACCATAAGCCTGACCTAGCACAAGACACAGCATTTCCCTGTCCTCTTGGAACATCTCTCACTGGCAATGACTTGTCCAACACAGTTTGGCCTTCTTGGGACACCATTAAATGAAACCAGTGATGAGAAAAATGTGATGCATCACACCAGAGGTCTGATGTGCCTCACACCATACTGCTGAGTTTGTTGCCCCCATATCCCACGCCAGTAATCTTTGAGCCTTCAAGTAAAAGATTATGAATTTTATCAACTGAATTGGTCAAGAGAAATGCTAAAGAAAAGCAATACAAATCAGGCAGCTATCTGAAAGGTGAACAGCAATAGTATGACACAAGTCAATGTCTGGTAACAAGCAGTCTTCACAGAATTTCTAGCTGTGGAGAGATAAAAGCTCAACGTTTCAAAATCTGTCTTCTACCCATGTCAACATAATATAATGCCATCCAGTGGAATAGTAGGAGCTTGATAAGACTCAGGGTTTTCTATTTTCTCCAGAAATGATTGAAAACTACTAAGGTTTCAAACTCTCTGAAACTCCATAAGCAATTTAGGAATGAGTGTATCTAGGAGCCATTACAGAGGCATTGCAAAGAACTGGAGCAACTTTAGAATCAAATATATGTTCTAGAAAAATAATGTAACATTTGGTACAAAATAACATTCATTACTTCTATAGCGTTTGCTGGAGGGAGGATGGGCGTTGCCTACCTGCCTCTCTGGAAATTTGCATGAAGGACTCGACTCCTTTTTCTCCATAATTCCCTTCAGATGCCAAAGTGGACACATAATTCCATCCCAAAGCTTTCACAATGTCCACCATTGCTTGTGCTTGGAAGGAATCTGGAGGAACCACACGTGAGAAGAAATCATAGCGCCTGTCATCACTCAACTCTGGTGCCGTTGAGGCATAACTGATTTGTGGGATCTGTAGAAAAAAATAATTTCTGATAAATATACATATTCATATACTCATTGCACTTCTTGCAGCAGTTAGCTAAAGCAGTTGGCTTCAGGGGAGCCTCGGTTCGTCTTTGTTGTATCCATCTATATTTCTCCACCATGTTCCTTTACAACGCTCAAGTCAACGAAACAATCTTTGCATTGCCTTCAAGTTACACAAAAAAAATCATTAATGAATTGAAAACAACTGTATATGTGCATATTCGTAACTTCTTCCTTTCAGGCCATCTTAATCAAATACAGCACACACAAACCATTTTTCTCACTATGTCATTTTTATTGGTGCTCTGGTTTTACTAGCATCAGGTTATTTGGGATCCTGAATGCAACCAAGTTTAAATCTCTATCTGTCATTGCTGGCTGAAAGCCAGAAGGACACTTAATCAGTTTTTGGAGGATGAAGAAGCTCTTAAACATTAAACTGCGACTCCAGATTTAAACAAAAGGATGTTTATTTTTGATTCTTTCTGATGAAGAACAGTCGTGAAGATTGCTGAGCATGGACATGTCTGTCCCACAAAGACAACCTGGTCCCGATTCAGCTCTGTCCTAAGACTCCGCCTGCCCATGACAAACGAGCTCTTGCTTTTCCTTCTCACGGCAGAGTGCGAAGGAGGCTGACGGTTACTTTTTATAACTGAGAGACTAGAATATTGTTCAGGGCTATTTTCTCCTTGATAACAAAGGTCCCTAAGCAGTTATCAAGCTGACAGTATGTTAATCCCAAAACACATTATGCAATTGTTTGAGTAACAGTCTGGGACTGTTCCTTAAATTAAGGAACCTGCCATAACTCTCACTTGAGATGAGCCAAGGAGGGGAAAAAAAGATTTGCAATATACACAAACATGATCATATATAATGATTTGAGAGTTCTAGACTGCAGAAAGGTCAGTATTTCATGCTTCAGTACAAGCATCTTCTGCATTCTCGTATTCTGTCTCTGCACAGCATTCCTACAAGTATTTATTAGCTCTCCTGCCTTCTGAGAAGAATAAACATTGTATTTCCCCAGGCTCAATACTGCAAAGGGCTCGGCGCCTTCGGTTCCCACAGGGGTCAGTAGCAGATGAGAGCATACACAGCATTTCCACAGAATACACACCATGTCTGTACATCTGTATGTTCATTAACAACTACTACAGCAGAGCAAAAGCAGACCTGTAAAGCAAAATTGCTGCTGAAGACCCAGCAGATAAGTGAATTTATCCAAACCATCCATAATTATTAAATACCCCAACATTTGTTGAGACACATTCCTGTTTGTAAAGGTAGTATCTATTGATGTATTATAAACCATAACAAACCATAATACATGACTTATTTAAGATCTGTTTAGCTTCATTCAGCATCAGCCTAGGGCGAAACATGGCTCACGGCCCTTGCTCAAAGCCCCGTACTGGCAGGACCCCTGCGCAGGGAGCTTGCTGAATCAGGGCCCGGGCGTAGTACCACTCTTACTTGCTATGGATTATTAAACCTAAACAAACACTTAAACTTTCAGTGGGTGCTCGGGCTGTCGCTGTGCATGTCGGAGAACTGAATCCCCTGTCACTTGGCACGTTTGCTTCGGATGCTTTGTGTCACTCCTTTGCATGTCCGCTGGTTTTACAACCAGAGAGGTGGCTAACCAAGCTGAAAGCTGGGATGCTTTAGGTTTTTAATGCAAGACAGCACTCATCTACAAAGCCTTGCCAGATTTATTTTAGATCTGTGGCTTGTGGACAGCACGTTGCCAGCAAGACCTTCCAGTGCTCCAGTCACAGAAAATTAAAAAAGTTAAAATTGAGGCTGCTGGGAAGAACACAGCATGGTGTCGACCACTGGTACATGATTTACTTGCTCAGTATTTCGCCTTGGGGCTAGCAAAGCTTGGGGACCACTCTCAAAGACAAATAGATCGATCACACCAATTTATCAGGGTTCTTTATTTTTAATCTACCTTAGGGATGACTTTCAGCTAACACCAACTACTGCAGTTGTACAGAAAATGCTGGGCACCCTGACCATCAAAAATAATTGAAATTCCTAATTTGTGCCTGCAATTGCTGTTGTAATAAATAATTGGTGACATTTTAGGATCACTCTCTTCTCATTTGTACAAAGCAGTTAACGGAGCTTGCTCAGCTGCTTATCAGCTTAATTCATCTATTCATTGGATGGTATTATATTAAGTGGAACAGTTAACCAGGATGACTTTATGGGTGCTGTATACCCATTATTAATTAGACAAGCATCCAGTACACAACGTACAGTCCCACCCACAGAGCCGTACTGAGATAGCCGAGGGCTGGTGTTTTTAATTTTAAATAAATGAAAGGATGAAATATGAATTTTCATCTGTGGCAAGTGTTTGTATTCCAACTTGCCAGCAACTGGTTTTTCAACTAAAAATCAAAAGGAGCATATTCTGCACTTTTACAAAAAGCAAAGCTTCTACAGATTTTACTCCATTTCTTGTGTTACTTAGGAGACTTTTTGGTTTTTTAGTCTTCTTTCTCTGTCCATAAAATATTAACCACTTCTGGCTGTTTCAATCACTTGCAGTATAAAAAGCATATATTGGGGGTTTTTTACCAACATTTCTTGCAGGATATCTAAAAGCAACATAAAGTTATATGTATGAGGAGTAGAATTTTCTTAAGATTTTGTCTGAATATGGGGAGAAAAGCACTTAAATCTATACAATATAGACTGCAGCCATTACAGTTCAATTTTGTCCAGTATGTCAGAGCATGTTACGCCTAGGAAAGAAGTTCTCCCTTCCCGCACATCTTCCCGTGCACGCAGGCGGCATCCCAGATGTCCTAACTGAACATCTGTTCGCATCAGCTAAAATCTAAGAATTCAGCATTTCTTCTTTTCTTCCTTTCTTAACATTCACATCCAATTGGATGTGGACAAACCTCCTATGGACTCAGCTGGAAACCTTTCTCCCGTGCTTCACGCCGTACGTTCCTCTGCATTACTGTTTTAACTGAGAGCGACTTTAGTTTGAAAAACACATCATCATGCTAACTCCAGTCAAATCTCAACGGCAGACACACTCTCCTCTCTGAGAACTCTTCACAGGGCTTACGCTAATCAGACCAACATCCAAAAGACAACATACAGTGCTGCTACGTACTGATGGCTGCTCACCAGGTGAGCTCACAGACATGCACCTTCAGCTCCTGTGAACGTTGAAGTGCACTTAAAAATAAAAATGGATTGACCCAATTCAAGACCCAACCCCAAGCTGGCCAAACTTCACAGTTCTCTGTTCCCAAAGATGATGAAGACGGTCTCACCATGCAAGGGGGGTAAGGGGGGCCAAGGGGGAACAAGGAGAAGGGCTATAATTTGATTACTCTCTCTGATCATTAAATTCATCCCCTTGGTCCACCTCTCTCGAGCACACGCTGGTGCTTCTCGCGACTTGCACGGGCCTCCCCCTCGGGGCAGGAGGCTGGAGCCTCCCCAGCCTCCCGGCTCACATCACGCAAGCAAACCTGCCCCGGGGACCAGGAGTGCAGTGGCTGGATGTACACAGACTGGATTTCAGTTTTGAAGGTGCAGAAAAAGCCTTAGTAAAGCTATCCACAGAAAACTACAGTTAAATAGGTGGATGTTTAATAACCCCGATCAGTTCGTAAAAACCTGCATTTAGCCCTGCAGAAAGGTGCTGAACGATCAGCCTTATAATGGGAAGTCTCTCGTTCATGCACAGACACAAGATGAAGGAGTGAAACGCAGCACAAGCTGCAGTACAATACCAGGGATGCCTGAGCAGTAAAGATGATCTTAAACGTAGTCCTACTGCTACGTAATGTGTCTCCTAAATGTCCTCTCAGATGCACCAATCATTGCCAGCCTTCTTTCTGTTTTGGTTTTGAAAGCTGCTGATATGGTTCAGGCTTGCGAACAAAAGCCATCTGACGGTACTGGCTAGCCTGCGCCATGCTCTAACTACACGAAACATGGGGAGTTCACCCACTTCACCCAACTTACACACTAAATAGATAGCACCTAAATAAAAAGGTTTGCACTCCCCCTTCCCCATAGCTTTCCCCATTTTCACAAGTTTTTAAACACATCGCTCTTCTTCTCTTAAGCCATACTTATTCTCCTTTTGGTCCTGCAAGGGTCCAGTTTGAGACATCACGTCCTGCTGCCATGGGAACAACTGGGCTGTCAACAAACCCGGCAAGCATTACAATGACTTCGTGTCAGGATCACAACACAGAGTATTTCAAATGAGGTTTGGTTTTGTTTTTTTTAATTAACTAGATAAATATTTTTTGTCTGTTAACTGATTTATTTTTCCTTCATTTTGGCAAAATCTGCTATTTGTCATCAATATCTCACATTCAAAACTTCACATTCAAAACTTTAAAGAAGCAAGCTTTCTCTTCCATCACATTTTTCTATTTTCTGTTCTGAAACATGTTTGAAATATCAAAAAGCTCTAGGGAATTATAGTCTACTTTCCAAATGGCTCTAACATCTTGGCAGAAGAGTTGTGATCCATAAAGCAGAGGGGATAAAAATCCCCCTGGCCCTTACATAGCAAGGCTGTGAGTAAGAAAAGCCTGTGGTCCTCCTTCGTGTACTGCATAGCAGCCGGCGTTTGCAGAAGAGGCATCCTGCCTGAGCCTTCACCACTATAACCAGACACGGTTGTAGCTGGAGCTTTTTGAAGGACACTCAGGTGTCAGCAGATGAGTAAGCAGATCACTGATGTGGGAGGCAGATTTTCCTGAAGGCAGTCTTTGTGTTTACAGGACTATGGCAAACATCACACTCAGGAGTTCTACATGTCATTTGCCTGGCTGATGGTCTGATTACAGTAAGAGTGAATGATTAATGCTGGGAACATTGCATTAGTCAGTGATTAATTAATGTTAATTTATTTTTAACATTGAACATTATTCTTCATTTATTTCATTTTTTCCTGTTCATGAAAAGCTCTCTCTGGATCACACTTGGTTGTCTTGGTTGAAAAGCAGGGCCTGTTTGTGAGCAGCTGCACCAAAAGCCCCAGCAGAAAACACACCAAGGATCAACACGTCTCTCTGATGGTCTCCTAAGTCACTCTTTGCAACCTCAGACATCTTCCAACATCAGGTCCAGAACTGCGTATTTCAGAGTAAAAAGCAACTGAAATACAAACTTGTTGTTCCAGTTCTTCATTTCAAGCTTATTTTTTATTATCGCCTCATCCTGTATCCTTCCTCCTCTCACTGTTCAATAGACCCTTCTTTTCAAGCAAAATGACAAAGTGGCGAGCTCCTTGCTAATAGCCAAGTGTCTCAACTGGAAACACGCAAGAGACCTGGTGCCAGGAGACAAACCAACTCTCTCTGAAGCTGCAATAGCTGTCAGAAGCATTGGGCTTACTGCCCACACCCTCATCACCTCTGCCTAACTCTGTCTGCAAATTCACTTGCGCAGCCAAGAACATCATATATCAGCGGAACCATAAAAATAATTATCGCTACTATGCTACTTCAAATGTGATTGAGTTAGGCTACATCTCCTCAGTAACTTATTAAAAGATTAATAAAATGGTGCACCTGAACCCGACTCAACAAATGACAGCAGTCAGAAAACTTCAGAAAAGGCAATTTCCCTAAGGACCATGTGCAATTAAGATAATGCAGGAGTGTACCTGTTGAGATATTAATGAGCTCCCACCAGGGTAATAGTACGTTCACAGTTTGCTGCATTTTTACTTTCAACTTCCTATTAAGTTTTATTGATATGATTTCCTGACAATAGAAAAAAAAATACCCTACTTTGATAAAGCCTCTTGAACTCATCCTATTTGGCAGTGCAGTGTCAGTCTACACAAATTGCAAAATCCTGCCAATAACTTAACTTTACAAAAATAAGATGCCTGAAGACTTTTCACTTGGCTGCAAAACTCTTTGGTGCGAACTGATGGATGACTAACAATCTCAAAACTGTTTAGGTCTCAGATTTTATTCATGTAGAAATTTATCATGTCAGGATTTAATCATCAGTACAACTACTCTTTGTTCACCATTTACATCTCAAATTGCATAACAAACAGCTTCAGCATCCTGTGAACTGCATATAATTGTTTTCATTGCCTTGAATTAAAACTATTTGAAGTTTCTAACTAGCTTTCTCTGGGCAAGAAACTCCTCTACACTTTCTTCATTTTCACTTTGTTCCAAACAGGAAGAAAATTTTACCCGATACACAAAATAAGATCAGATTATGACTCAAAGCTTGCAAAGATCATAGGAATGAATCTTCCTGCTGATTTCTGCTGGGCTGGAGGGGGAATTCGAGCTCGCTCCATTTCGTCAGGAGCTGGCATCTGTGGGGTGGTGCAACGGCCTCGGGTCTCGCCTGCCCTGCAGCAGTCGGTGGCCTCGCGGCACGCCAGCCAGCTAATCGAAAAATAATATCGCTGCCTTTTGTTCTCCTCCTCGCCAGCCCTTCCAAAAACTAAACACTGCTAAATCAGTGGCTTTGGGTAGATTTTCTAAAGGTGTCAATCTAGCAGCATGTGCCCTATTTCTGTCCTGAAAGGTGCATACAAAAACAAATATTACTGCAATTCTTGCTCTAGGACTCTTAAAAGACTAGGGAATAATATTCCCAACAGTCTTAGGTAATGATGAGAACAAATCCTTCTAAAGTGCTTTGATAATCCCTCCTCATTAAGTTTTATGATGAAATTTCAGAAGTAGTGCATTTCAAGCTGGTTTTTATACTCAAGAATCAAATATTGACAATGAGAAAATGAGGTAAAACAATTAACAAAAAAAGTTTTCATGTAAATCAATTTTAAGACCAATAGAAAGTATTTCTGTACAGCTCTGCCATAGTCTATAAGATGTTTACATATGGCAAACCTGTTGCTGCATGCAAAAGTTGCACCACAAGACCAAATTCTTCTGAGCAGTGAACAAAAGCAAGCACATCTAAAGAAGGGCATTTATATAACAGAAAATTTTCAAAACCATTAATCTATTTACAGTTCACCGCAGTTTCTCTCACTCTGTTTACCAATTACTAAAGCTACCGGTGTTCAAACAAGGTCCTGTTTGCTCACATCACCACCTCTCTTATTTTATCCCACAGTGAATTCCTAATGATGTATTAGAGATCAACACAATCACCTACAAGGGAATTGGAAGGTATTTCATAAAGTACAGAAATACAAATATAAACAACATCAAATACAAGTGAGAAGCTGAGCCTGGAGGAGGAGAAGTGCATTTAATAAAACAGAAATATCTTCAAGAGCCACAAAAGAAACACTAAGGAAATAAACCCATAAATTATTCATGTACACAAATTTTGCGTATATCCAAAGTGGCCCGTTCCACCAAACCTCACCACGCTGTGTGAGCTCCATCTCACACTACTTGTCCAGTACTATGACTGCGGCTAACAGGTGAATGGGTCTTCTCTCAACTTGACCTTATAGACCACAAGGACTATTAACATTGCAATCAAACAGAGTAAATCCTACTTTCCAAAGCACTTTAAAGGAGAGATTTTCAAAGTGCCCAGCATCTGAAGTTGCGGATCTATGTCAGAGCTCCCAACCCTCATGTAAGTTCTTTTTTTGTGGGAGTTTTCAAGTGGGATGGCAAAATTCCATACTTAGGGAGAACTATAGGTGTTCTTGACAATTCGTCAATGAAAAACTGGACAAGGTCACTGTTTTGTGGACCTCTCAGTATCAGATAATTCAAGAGTGACAGTGATAGGAGAATAAAGTAGTGTCAGGAAGGGTAATGGACTGACAAAACACGGGGAACTACAGGGAGAAGTTATCTGTAATTTCATTTCACTGAATTGTCTTGCTGTGCAGCATAGACTTCAGTTTCAATACATAATGAATAAACATTAGAAGCTCCATGCAGATTGTTGGGTGGAAATTAAGAGGGAAGGCCAGTCCTATTAAAGGACTTACTGTAATCGAACAGTGCAGTAACAGACCTTAACAGAGCTGTTATGAGAGCGATGCAGCGCTGGTCTGATGTCCCAACAATATGGAGCAACGCAGTGTACCGTCGTGCTTCCAGAGCGATGGTTCTGGTTAATAAGACCTTTTAAAATTCACAACTCCTTGATTACCAATATTATAATAGCTGTAATCTGTTACTGAAACAAACACCTCCAATTCTACTTTGGTTTTCTCAAATAACTGGCCTTCTAACTGAATGCTTTTTTTTTTTTTTTTTTAATTCATTTCAAACCTGAAAAGAGCATATGAAAGAGCCCATTTCCAGGCACATAAATCAACCTTCATCCCTAGCATAACTGTCATAGCACTAAAGTGGAAAGACATCCTGAATAATATTGGCAAGCTGGGAGTATTTTCCATACCTACAAGGTCTCTCCTGCTTCCTTTTCTAGAGTAAGAAAGTATTCGTACGAGTTACTCCAGAAAAAATAATTGTAGCAATTAAGGGAACAATAATTACAGCAATTAGTACTGTCCACATGGCTCATGGGAGCACTTTATCAACTCAGACAGAAAGCAGGAAGAAAAAAATTACAAACACATAGTAAAATGAGAGGTGTCCATAAATATGAAATACCCCTACATTTCATCCTGATAACCTGTGCCTAGACCTAGGTCTACTTGTGACAACGATGAGCTTATAGCATAGCTTGGACTTTTATAGCTGCAAAATCTCTTCGCTTTTAAACACTAAAAGATACTTGGATAGATGACTTGAAACCAGGATCCACAATTTTAATGAAAATTAGCCTTAGCACAAAAATAAGCATCTTGTCTCCTTATAAGGCTGTAAATAACACTGTCCTTCTAATAATGAAGGACATAACACCTGTCTCAAGTTTACATATTGTGGATTAAGAATTGTCCATTTATACTTTCATCATTAATACTTTCATTTGTCAAATCTGTGCATTAGGGTGCTCAGGCACACCAAGAGAGATACCTGTGTCTCACTAAAAGTATTCCAAGTGGCTAAGAACTACAAATTCTTGTACTGAGTCAATTTATAATGAACCTACAGGTTCACTTCTCTTCCTACACAGGCATAAATGCAATTTTAAAAAAATCTCTTCCATGACACTGCCTTCCACTCAGAGCAAGGTTCTCCATTTCCTTGTGCCTCCAGGCACTTTAACCTGCTCCCACCAGACCAGAGAGCTAGTCCTGGCTCTTCCACACTGCCACAAGACAGTAAAAACACTTGAATCAATAAACTAGAGAAACAAAAAGTCATATCAGTCATGCTTATCTGTTGTCCAGGAGGAGGAGGTACAAGAGTGAAGTGGTAGCATAAAGCGTGGGTTGCAATTCCAGGGTTTTGTCCCTAAGGCAAAGCCACCTACATTACCTTCATATGAAACACAGCCACTGAAGACCTGCTCAAAGACCTTCTGCAAACAGAGAAGCAAACAAAGTCATGAAGCAGCAATATAGATATAACCTACTTTGCTGAATGTTTTGAGATTTACAGCTCCAGTAAGCGCCTTTTTTGCAGTTAACAGTTTAATAATCTTTTCCATGGGCAAAGAGCATTCTTTATAATCAAGCTCCTTTGAGCAGGGTCTATGAACCAATTAAAAAGTTTCTGATTCTTAAAAATAATTCATTCAAACCTTTGGACCAAGCTGTGCCAAAAAGCCAGTTCCCACTGTACTGCTACTACAAAAATAGAACACCTTTGAGGAAGGCAGAACAGGATTTCAACACCACTGTCAGTACTGCACATTGTTTTAGAAATAGGTGAGGCCCAAGTGGAATTCAACTGTTCTTTCACTTTGTGTCCTTTAGAGAATTACTTAAATAAAAATCTCAGTCTATGCTGTAGCTTGGACACAAAAGCTTCATACATATTGAAGACTACTCCTTTAAGTGACAAAAATATGTTCCTCTGTGTATCAAAAGACGTCATGTTCTTTAACATTTCTTAGCTGTTGTGTTACAGCACACCCGCAACAACATAAAAAACAGGTTCTTTTTGTTTGTAGGTATTATTTGTGTTTGCAAGACCAACCGTTATAATCTGAATTGTTAATTTTTCCAGTAAACTGTCATACCTTGGGACTTTTTTGTTTCAAAACATTTCTTGAAAAAAATTGCAAAGAACGACCAGAAATCAGTATTTGAATTTACACTGAAATGGAAAAAGATTTTTAGATACACACTTGCCTGATTTGTGTATACAAATTCCTCTTTGGGCATAAAGTTGCGTTTATATGATCATGAAGAAGATAACTTCTAAGTGATCACTTCTCAGAAGTAAAATTAGTTTTCATTTGTATTACTTACATTTTAATTTTTCTTGTTTTATCTGTATTTTGATTTAATAATATTAAATTCAAAATTCAATGTATACTCATATATTATTATTATTTCTAGCCCTAGGTATATTAAGATCCTTCTATGCTTTGAGGAAAGACTGCCTAGACCCGACAGTCCCTCCAGCAGCTGGTGAACTGTGCAGCCCGCGCCGTGCAGCCGGTCCCTCCCAGCACCGCACACTGGCAGAGATGCCGCCTGCGACAGCAACGCACGTGGGCGAGGGCTGGCAGACTTCAAACTCCCCCATCCCTTTGCCTATCACGGAGATGCATTTGCACATCCCCTGATGCAGGCAGGCAGAAGCACAAGCTCCTTCCCCCATGCAGGCTGGGTCCGTCCTCCCTGACACACAGACGTGTGCAGACAGACAGAAGCCAAAATTTCCCCTGGCTGACACAACAAACACATCAACAAACACATAGGGAACCTCTTACAGCTCCCATCTGCAAATAGAAATATTTATTTACTGCACCAGAGAGATTACTGATAATAAAGACAAAGGAACATGTACTATTATGAAACTTCAGCACTTAGTGTTTTTAAGTGAAATACTTAACTTGTTAAGAATTTTAGCTGGCTTGCTCATAAACTAGCAAGGCGCTAAAGCGTCACTGGTTTGCAGATCTTGTGGCTGAGATATGACCAGCACAGCACATTTATATATACTAGTGCATATTTGTTGATTTACAATACTAACTAGAATATTCCTCCTAGGATACATCAGTTAAAATATCAGTGGTGATTGCCCATCTATCGCAATGCAAGAATGCACAGCTCTTCATATTTTAACTCTGGCCCTGATAGAATGAAAGCTTGAGAGCAGCATTAAAATAATAGATGGTCTCTGCTAGAGGTAATTTGAAATCTTAACAAAGCATCAACGGATCTTGTCTATTATGAGCTAATACTTCAAGCCAATTTTTAGCTGAACTCATGTAAGGTGATGGGACTATGGGGACCCTATAACCTTTCTAATGGCCTCATTTTTGTAATCATATGGTACAACAAAGCTGCTTATGCAGCAATAGTCTTTTCAACCTCATGCTGTGATTCAAATTCAGCCTACAAATAACATACATGGATATTCTATCACCCTTTTATTCCATGACACACCACAATGTCTAAAACATAATTACAAAGATATTGTATGAAAGAGAGAGTTTGTATGAAAGAGAACAAGTTTAAGAGAGGCATATTCTGTATTCTTTGAGTTTGTGCTAAGACTGAATCTACTTTTGGGGTTGTTTACTTCCATCACAGCCTAAGAAAGCATAAGTGGTATCTCCAGCAGATAAAACAGGCAATGGTATTTCAAAGGGAAGAAACCAAGGTCTGTCCATTAAATGCTCCAGATGATAACAAAATAACTTGCATCAAGAATGCAACTGTCTTTGTACCACATTGCTAAGAATAAGATTAATGGTTGTCTAACCCATCAGATGCTTGGGAATGGGAAAGGATGCTGTCTTAGGTAGGTTCACATTTTGGAGAGGCTGACATCAAGACTTTCCAAGTCTTGCACAATGAAGCAGAGGGAGACAGAGGGCATGGCTGCCTCTTATACGGTCTGAACACACACTTCAAGACCTTCTAGATGCCAAAACCAATCCCTTGAGGACTGGAGCCTACTTCCTACAGCATGCAGATTTGCATCCATCAAGGCATTCTCAGAAGGGTCATTTCAACCATTCAAAGCAGTGCTGAGCAGAGAGCCAGAGTCCGTATGTGCCCCACGCTCAGTTATGGGACATGATAGCAGCAGGTAGATTTGTTTTCTTCTCCTTTTACGTATACCATTCCCATACACTGTCTGCATTTCCAAAAACTGAGAAGTCAGTCACAATGAACTGATAGAGAAGTGATGTATGTACGCCAAGTATATACATAAGCATAAATATGCTTTCAGTGATTGGAGCTCACACATCCAAATACGGACTCACAAATTCTAACTATTTTGAAGATAAATCAGAACCAGAAGATAAACACAGCAAAGCAGCTTTTATGTTTTATTTATGTGTACACATTGCTCCATTCATTACAAACATATAATTGAACCTTATATTGTCTATGCATATTTTAAAAGGTTTTTAATCTGCAAGTACAAATCTCATTGATTTTGAAAGTAGCCCAATAAAGACAACAGTAAAGACTTATTCAGCAGACAGGCTGAAATATAGAAAAGCTCAATAGCATAACATAGTTTTCTGAAAGTAATACGCACACACAGACACATACAAACCCACTACAGTGGAAACAAATTGCAATGTGGTACAATGTGAAACAATCATCCTTCAAAGCTTAGTTATTAGAGTAAATGAAAGCTGTCGAGTTAGTATTTCAGCATATCTCATAATTGCATTTCTAGACGAGCATCCGTGTTTATGTTGTGGAAAATAAGGCTGTGATTTGAATATTTATTCCTAAATTTTCAATATAGTAAAGTGTCTTATAGTCAAGGAGAATAAAGCCTATGGCCTTCTTGTCTTTACAGAATAACACATCTAAAATATGTCAATACAAGTTTATCTATATTAAGTGTCTATTTACAATTCATTGTAAAGTTAAACTTTCAGCAAGCAGCTGAATATCATGATGAGCAAAACTGAGTTCCTGTGAATGACTTTCACTGATCTGATATTGCGAAATTAAGAATCTGTACTCATAAAAATGTCTCCAAGTGGTCTTCATTTTAACGGAGAGTCTTGCAGAGTGAGACTTCCTCCAGCTCCCCTCCCTTAGATCCTCTACCAAAAACCCACAACGGTATCAGCTGCAATTCAAGTAGTTAAATGGTGTTTTAAACAGGGTTTCTGGAGCTTGCTTCTTTCCTTATTTCCTTCCACATAATATTGGAAGTATTTTTGCATTTAAAAATGTGTCAAATAATACAGAAAACTATGTTTTTAGCATGCTCACATACTGTGGTTGCCTGAATGGTTTGGTTTAAGCTGAAACTATTTTGGTTTGGATTGGCACATTATTAAAAGGTTGAGGCAAGAGCAAAACCGTTGGTTAAAAAGAGTATGTGTAAGCTCCTATTTGAATCTCTCACTTCAGTTCTGGTCATTCATACCTACATGCTTCAACAGTTTTTTTTCACTTTTCTGTCCTGGAAATGGATCTCTCTGCCCATTGGATCTCTCAGATGATGCCCAGGGTGAAATCATGGTTAAGTAACTACAGCTGGAAATTATGAATACAGAGCTATAAAACTAATCCTCGTTTATGAACAAAGCAATATACCTCCCCATACCAAAACATCAGCCTGTACTTATGGGAATAGCATCGCTTCTGCAAGCACCTCCAGTGATGTGAAGTAGTGTAACTTCCCTTCCATAACTTCCCTTCCATAACTTCCCTTCCATAACTTCCCTTCCAGCCAAAGGGTCTCCTCATGAGCCTGCGATGCTCCAACACGCTGCCAGGGGAGCACGGGAGTGCTCGTACCCGCACACGGCACCGTGCGTGGGGATGCGAGGAATAAGGAAACATGTCACAGCTACCGATTAACCTTCTGAATACTATACACGTCTAATACTCAGTGGTAGCAATCAGGATGAGACTGAATACATGGAGCAGATTATCCCATGTCTGCATGTACATACAGCAAAGAACTATTTCCTACAGTAAGTATAAAATGCTGTGTGTGGGAAAACACAACTACATATTTTTATCTTGTATCCCTTACAAATAGGGTGGTGATCAGGAAATTCCTATATACGGTTTTAGTAAAGATATGATACAAATGGGTTCTCAATTTCAGATATCTGGAGCAAAGTCTCTGTTTAAGAATAACACTTACAAGACTTTTCTTCAGATGTGTTCATTAGTGCTAAAGCGGTAGCCTAGGATACTAGAGTTTGCCTCTGTGTAACAAAATCCTTGATAAATTATTTGTATCTCTCTATTAAAAGTTATCTAGGTCTCTGTCAGAAGTTATCACCTGCTACAGCAATGACGACTCTACCAGAGGAAAAGTCTTGCTGTTAACCTGTAGCAAGAGAAATTTAGCAAGAGAAATGTAAAAACGTTTACTGTAGGCAAACGAGCTACCTAAACTACAGCCAGGACTAACCTCGAACTATGAACTACAAACTGCATGAGAATGATACGAGTATGATGCCAGTCCCCGGACCTTCCACTGAAATGCAACATTTATTTCAGAGATCTGAAATGTAAATCAGGTGAAAGATGCTGGTTTCAAGCAAGCTTGCACTTGTTTTCAGCTTTCACAGTTTTAGGGTTTTTCAAACAAAATAGCTGGAGCAGGATCTGACCGGTGGTGCTGGAAGAGGCAGGCGATGGGAAGCAGAGAGAAGGTCCTGGTCGCAGCAGCCCCGGGAAGCCCGCGCCGCGTTCCCGGCCAGCCTCGGGGCAGGCTGCAGCCGCACGCGTGCTCTGCGATGTCCTGCTTTGATCCCCACCTCCCTCATGGTTCGTAACGCAGCTGCATCCCTGCTGCTCTGTAACACGAAAAGCGCAGACAGGAAAACCCCAGCCACTGAAAAAGTCCAGCCTTTGACAATAAGCTTCCTGTCACCTGAAATCACTGCAGCTAGGCTGGGTGTCTTCCCAAAGGATATTTTCCTGGTGAACTACAGCTTCCCAGCACCAGCTGACACAGCCTGTATCAGGTAGGAAATCAGATCTGATCATAAGGACCATAATTCTTCCCTTGGGAATCTGTCGCCTCTCAGCATCTGCGGTCATACCCCCACCTGGTTTTCCTCCTCCCTGGCGCCGAGAGCCTCACTCTTAGCCTCCTTGGAAATGCTCACAGGACTGCTCTCTGGATGCTTTTTCCATAAACTTGTTATCTTCACAGTCATCCCCAAACACTTCGGGCCCCATCCCCCTGCCAGTGAGCCCTGGCAGAGCTGTATGCCCCGGGGTCCCCGAGCACGCCGGCCTTTTCTCCCACGGCATCCTCCCCAGCAAGGTGCAACCGACACACTGGCCTTTGCAGTCACTCTGCCTTCTCCTGAGAGCTCCTCCTTGGTGCGAGACCCTCGTGTTCCTGCACAGCTGGCGATGCCTGCTTCCACCGCCTGACCCGTGTATGCCACTGTTTTTCCTTGGCTTTCCACCCAAGACATCGCCTGCTTATCCCCCAAGGACGAGCACTGTGTCGGAGGCAGAGGGAGAGGCTCGGACCGCTGAGACAAGCACCCACACAGTACGAAATGCTCCGCTTCTCCTTCACCGGCCAGAAGGTCGAAAATTCACTCCTTTGAAATAAGACAGTCATAGGCAGCATTTAATATTCCTTTGGAAAGTTTAAGAGGTGCTTCTGTAGGGACACGGTGCTGACTCTGGGTGCGGGGATGTTTCACCAGTGAGGCTGTGTGACTATATTTAGACTGCCTTTGATTTAATGTTTTCTTTAATCCAAAATAAACATTACCATGAGTAAAAAGGCCTGTTGTGTCCTCTGAGCATAAGAAACCCAACAAGGTCCTTCAGGACATAGACTTTAAGCATAAAGGAGAGCGAGGAAATGCGGCAAGAAAAGATGTAAGTGAGAACGGATTATAATTATGGGAGAAATCTGCATTTGACATTTCTTCGACTATATATACAAGAATTATAGGGCATAGTGAAGTTTCAATGAATATCTATACCTTTTATTTCCTTATATTTCATCTCTAGCCTTTTACGAAGTGCATCATCACCATGTAATTCCACACATATATAAATATTTATGTATTATTACAGGAAAAACACAAGGCAATCACACTTTTACCTTCACTGGTTTTCTTCACCTCAACATTAAGCTTGCCAGCTAAATAATTACATTTCTTCTTATCTAACTTGTGGGAAAACAAATTTAATAACAGAAATACAGCTAGAAAGACAAATACTTAGGGGAGAATAATTTTCAGACTTAAACTTCACAAGCTCGATAGATTATTCTGGACACTGGATAATTACTCGGCATGTCTTTATCGCAAAAGTGCCCGGACATTCTAATTAATCCAAATTGCTTTCTAAGGGCCATGTTATTAGTCACATGCAGAAGCAACCAGATACAGAAATATATATATTTTTTTTTTTTTTTTTTTAACGGTCTCTAACAGCTTTTGGCACCCTGATGAAAACCACACCAGAGGGACCACCAACTCCTTCCCTCGCATTGCAGCAAGCCCAGAGCAAAGGAAAGGAAAGGAGCCTACAGTGAACTCTGTGCAACAAGAAACAGTCAGAAGAAGCTGCACAGCTTGGATCCTGAGCCTTCTTTAAAAAAGATAAACAATATTGCCAAAACAGAGAGAGGGGCGGATCAGTTTTATCCCACTCCCTGAACTCGGCTCCATGACATGGCGAAGCTGCTGGCGGCAGAGGCAGGCGGCTGCCAGCCCCGGCAGCCTGGGCTCGAGGTGCCGATTTCACCAACGCTGTGGCCCCCAATCCACAGAGACACCAAAACTTCCCCTGGGTCACCAGGACCAGCTGGGCTGCAGGGCAGCAGGAAAAGCCTCTTGCCATTAGGGCAGTTCCTTGCAGCAGCCACGCTGTGATTTTACTGTCGTAACCCAACAGAATTCTATTCTTCTTCAATGACCTCTTATTTATTTCTCTTTTTATCTATCTATTTTGCACTCCTTCTCATGGGAAATTATAAATTTCTAGCTCTTGTTTCACCTCCAAGAGAAAATCATTCTGAAATATTGCCATATGCAATGCAACCCCACGCAGGGCTCCTTTCTGAACTTTGCTGGTGCTTCAGCCTGTATCTCAGCAGGATGCCCTAGCTCCGACTGCTGTGAACCAGAACCGGTGTGGCTGGTGAAGTGCTGGGTGATGGAACAGACGTAATTCTCTGCCTCACCTCTCATATGGAAATACATCACAGATAGGAACTAATCCCTCGAGTTAAAGGAGTGCTGGTAAACTGAGTCGCTTAAAGGATTACGGAAAACTGCAGAAATCTCCTATGTTCTTCATGCGATTATTTTTATCGTCATTCGTCCTCTTTAACAGCCTTGTTAAGTATGATTTTCCTTGAAACAAATACAAACTTTCAATTACTTAAAGCTTCTGTTTAAAAGAACACAATACATACAATTTGGGGCAGCAATTTGCCCAAACAGAAGATTTCTCCCTCAAGCAATTTTAGGCATTCCTATAAAATCACATAGATTACAAACATTTATAGGTGCATGAACCAACAAAATGGTACAGAAAATTTCTCATCCTTCAAGAAAATGCTTATCCATGTCTATGATGAAACTAATCCGAAAGAAAATGTACCAATAGCCATTTTCAATGAATAAAACAACCTTTCCTAGTCCTCATCTGCCTTTCTCTTACCTTTGCTGAACTGGCCAATGTTAGTCCATCATTAACATAATTTTCAGTCACTAAAAAAAGATCACAATTCTCTACCAAGTGTCCTTTTGAAGTTTCAGGTGTGCAAATTTGGCGTAAATTGCTGTCAGTATTCAATATACAGGATATTACATGCCATTGTTAATCAAAGAAAATATCTATGCAAAGTGCACACCTAAAGTAAATTAGGTCTAGTTTGTTTTCTCTCCTGATAGCAGAATTGTTACAATAGACTTGACCTGCAGTACACTGTCATAGTTGCATATAGCTGGGCTTGTTGATACTCTGAAATGAAAGGAGAAGAAAAACAAGTGCAAATAAAGCCGCTTTTACCCAGATACTGAAATAGTTTCTAGCCGCTTTTACCCAGATACTAAAACAAGCTTGATAGTTTTCTTCTTGCAATTCCTTTAGCAGGAAAGATATAGCTACTCTGGAAATTTGAACGGTACCTGGAGGATCCACATGTCAAAGTTTGGAACATCTTTTTCTTCCACAAACTGACAACTTGGGCTCTCTCTGGCACTGGATGGGCTTCTAAGCTGGTTCATCGCTGTGCCTACAAGTTGGCTTTAAGCTCTCAGAGATCAAACTAATGGGCTCCCTGGGCAGTCTTGTATTTTTGTAACCTTTCTTTCCATGTTTGACTCTTTCAGTTGCAGGGATTTTGCTGGCAGTTATGTCTTGAAGTTTTGCATAAGATTTTTTAGCTGATCCGTGCACAGAGCAAGCGAGCTGTGTCAAGATGAAAGAGATTGCTCTGACCCTGAAAAGCTCCAAAGATAAAAGGTACAGAACCCATTTCTGGAAAGCACTAAATATTTCAAGATCCCTGCTCTATGTAACAGGCTGCCAATGCTGGAAGTCCTTGTGCTCATCATTATTTAGGGTTTGATCCTGCAAGGTGCTAATGCACCAAGCCAACAGAGCAGGAAACCTGTTTATGTTCAGGAACCACGCGAAGTAAGTGAACTATGGAGGCAGAGCAGAGGAAAAGTTGCAGGCAAGATGGAATGGTATGATAGCGTATATTTTCCCTTTTATGAAATAAAAATTGTACGTAGAGCATCACATCCTCAGCTGGTGAAAAATGCCATTGGATTCAATGGAGCTCTACCACATTTCACAGCTTGAAGATCTGCTGCACAAAATTAACACTGCAATGAATGGTGCTCTGCAAATAATAGTGCATGTGTATTTATCATATTAAAATGAGCATCATGACTTTGGAGATCACCTCATGTTTATGCATGTGCAGTTTATACCCTAAATCACTGTATTTTTTTACTTCTCATTGAATAGATATTTCTAAAAGAAAGTTTATGCAAAATGTCAGGTTTCAGATCATTTTGAACAACTGGATATAACAGGTCTTCATCAACTATCAACAGAACAAATTAAGCAGTGCTGTAAGGTCTGTGGGAAGAAGAGCTCATTTTGATGGTGGTGATGGGACGGGATGGCATGCGATTTTCCCTATTAGTCCCTGACCAGCAGGGCAATGCTCAGCACATCATCCTCGCTGACAGAAATTAGACAAGCTCCATGACCCATGTTTACAGAAGCCTAAAGCCATCACAGTGGTTGAGCTCACTGCAAGAACGGATTGGCCCTTCCAGCCCCAATTCCACGAAATGAGGAGAGGGGAGAGGAGAGGAGAGGAGGGGAAAGGCTGGGGAGGGGAAAGGGTCTTTACTCTCTACTTGAAAATATTTTGAGAATTTTGAATGAAAAAAGTATCTACATGAATGCTAAATATCAGTGTTCACAATGTGAGCTTTCCCAGACAAGTAGTAAACTGGGACAGTCTTATTTCTGTGTGATAAGCCATAATAAAATGAGTGACAAATAAAAACCCAGATATTTTTTCAAACACTCAGCATATGACTTCTGTTCCTTTGTTGCACCTCCTGCTCTGACTCTGTGGCACAACAGCATTTTTATCAGGATGCTGCTAGCTTTTTAAATGCCACCTCTTTACACTTAGATCTTGCAAGTGTCTATCAGATTCCTAGGTGTCAGCTTTTGAAATGAGCATAGGGGTTTTATTTCCTTCTTTTTCATTACTTATTTTTCAGTTCCCTTCCCTCGAGTTATTTATTCCTCTGGAGGGTAAAAGAACAGCGCAAAGGAACAAGCCCCTTGTGCATACTTCATCAAGATCTGTAGACTTGCTACTAATTACTGCAGTCACAGTTATCAACCTTACAAGCAGTTCAAAAGGATCAAGCCAGCGTTTTGTCGCCGAAGCTCAGCAGGTTATGCTAACCCTGCAGTTTACTGAGGCACTGCATCGTGCCACATTTTCGGAGCACGGAAAAAAGCAGCACAGGAATTTTTGAAATGCTGTGTTCTGGTATCACAAGCAGCCAACAGGAAAATTAGCATTGTAAAATGGCAACCTAATTTAGATAAGCACTATGTGAATCCATCTAATTTGTATACAGAGTCATTATATGGTCACAACTGAGTGACTCAAGCCTCTTTCTTTCCTCTTTTTTTTTTCCCCTCCTAAATAACAGTGCTCTGGGAGTATCCTTAGTTAGTTATGCATTGCTGCTAGCTGACAGTTCACTGGCAGGCATTAAATGGCAGGAACATTATTGTTAATAGCTCGGGAATGACAGCTGTCAGTCAGGGAGGGTGGGGGGAGACAGCAGCCCTGCCCTGCGCCCAGAGACCCCCCCAGCAGCCAGCCCCGGCAGCGCAGCCTTGCACCCCTTGCCAAGGATGCCAGCCACCTCCCTGTGCTTGGAAACTTCAGTGATCCCCCAAACTCTCCTCTGCACTGCCTACCAAGCTGCTTACCAGGTTTTTCTGTTATTTGCTGGAGCTGCTGAGGAGCTACTCAAAATGCTTGGCAGCCACTCTCCACTAACGTGCTATCTACTACTTAGATGCTCTTGTTATTACACATTTGGGCACGGGGCAGAAGACCTCACCGTAGCTGGCACGGGTGCCACACAAAAGCCTGGGCTGCACGGTCTGCAGCCCGTGGGTTCCCCCCACACCGCTCCCCAGTGCCCCCCACTCACTGGGGCTGCTGGGCGAGCGCTCAGCACTCACTGCACTGCAAAATACGTGCGCGGAGCCGCTTTATTTGTGGGCTTTGTTTTCCCGAGGACTTTTTCATAGCCAGAAATGCCAGAAGATTTTAACATCCATGCTGACAGCTTGGAAATCACCATGTTTAATAACAGAAAGCTGAAGGGAAACTAGATAAACAGAAATACTTTCCCCTTGCGTACTGTCCTGGTCCATTTACACTATGCCAGACATGCAGGAGATTTGTATCTATCTAGGTGCTTACACCGATTCCATCACCATGGTATCTAAGCAGCTCGCAAGTCTTTAAAAATAGAATAGCCTTTTCTCCTTATTTCTTCCTTTCAAGCTTTCAAGACAAATGCTCAACTCATTTATGGCTTAATTTTATTTATTCATTTGTTTGTGAAAGAGGTTGAGTGAAGCACATCATAGCTTCCCCTTTGCGTCTCAAAAGAAAAAAAAAAAAGGAATTGTCTCTGTAGTTGTATGAGTCCCAGTGCCTGTGGGTGCTCGTACATCCCTTGGGACTCTGTTTCCCCCACACAAATCCTGGCTCCGGTGGAAGCCCTGACTGCTGTGCCTTACCCCAGGTGGGATGGGAAAGCGGGGAGAGAGAGGAAGGAGCACTGCATAATTGAGAGCAATCCTATACAGAGCTCAAATTAATTAGCGCAGAGATCCAGACTCAAGGGAACAGTCGCTGCAACCTTGGTACTGCATTTTTTTAATCACCTGCAAACTCAGGACAGCATGTCTGACAGTGCACACCAGGTACAGATGAGGGAGCTTTCTGCTACTCCAAGTATCCAAACCACAGGGAAATGGCAAATCAATTTAACACTCTAAAGAAAGGTGCCTGGCACAGCACGGTGTATCACAGAAGAGACAAATGGTTTTCGGATCACTTCCTTCCCCCACTCCACTGCTACCTTCTATTTTTTCCCAGGTTGGAGAAACAGATTGCAGTATTATCTGTATTTGCTCTTTTACCATCCCTCTCAACAATTTTCTTAATAAAATGACAAGAGCCTTGCAGATCTCTTGACAAGTTTCTCTTCATCCCTACGGCCTCCTGAAGGTACCCCAGATACAACCCTAACCATCAGGAACGTGGATGTGACAGACAGGAGCGCGTTCCGACCTGTGCCGAGGGCACGGCGGGGCTGTCCTGGCCTTGCGGGAGCAGCACTCCTGCCTGCTGGGGGGAACATGGCACGGGTGCTTTGGGGCTCCGTATTAGGAGATGAGACACTATTGCCATGGGTTCCTCAAGAGCGGGGACCATTTGAACCTCCCCTAGGGACCTACAGGTTTTGTGTACAACGTGCGCTCTTCCCCAGCAACGTGTCCCCAAACGCTGTGCTTCGGAGTTCCTCACCTACAGCTACATTACAAAACACAGCAGAACAAAGCAACAAAATACTAAGTAATGCGGTAAGTGAAACAGTGATGACTCTGCCCCTTTCTGTTGTCCCCTGAAAGAAGGAAGCAACTTCGCTATGTTCATTTTACAGCTCTCAATGAGAAGAAAAAAAAAACTACAACAAAACTCATTAAACCAGGCAGGAAAATTTCAGTTCTTTCACTGGTATCTTCTAGGACTATGGAAATTGGAGATGGAAAAAAAAAAAAAAAATCTTTCAGACCACCTATTCCATATCTGGGCCAATGCAGAGGAGTATTCCCTGCAGATTCCCGGCCGCTCTCTCCTGCTTACTGCAGAATAACTACAGCGAACAACATGACTTCATGTTTCCCCAGAAGCAAACTTCCACATTCTTCTCATATCCACGAACTTGTAGGGCTCCCACGGACAACCTTACTTGGCCTCGAATGCATCAGCAATTCTCATTTCCAGTAACGATGTGGCTTCAGCACACGCCGCTGGAAACATTTTGCACCTCAGACTTGTGACCACATTCAGCACAGAAGTTAACCTCTGAGATTTATTCTGTCCCATTTTGTCACCATAATAGAGAAAGAAGAGATACTAATTAGCTCCGTGCTGTTGCAGGAATGCATGAATATTAATGCAACCATCCAAACTAATTTCACCAATTACTACTGTTACAGCAGCTCTATTACAATTCATAAACTGAGGATTGATATGAAGATCACTCTTATTAAGAGAGCAAGAACGACTGCTAGCAGAGCTCTATCATGCTAGATGTTAGATGACACTAACAAGGTTAGAAACTTTTTTTTCCTATACAAAATAATAATAAAAATCTGTAAATATTTTAAGAATAAAAAAAATCTGTAAAAATTTTTAAGAAAATCTTCATCATTCACTAGGAAAAAATATCCCATCCAGTTTTCAGAGATGCTTTTATAGCCATTAATCAGGCTGGTACGATCTGTGACCTGATATTTTATTCCAGCTTCAACAGCAAGGGTCATTACCTTTCTGCTTGTGTCGATCAGTTACACTGGCTCTTTACCTGAAACATTAAGGTAGACTGCCTTTCTGTTATAACATACACAGAGCTTCCTTCACCGCAGACTGAATGCAGAGAAGTTTGTCATCGCCTGTTCCTAAATTCTCAAGCATGGAGCATTTAACACTGAGAAAGACAGAAAGACCCATTAAACCAATGAACTGACTCCTGATGTGGGATCTTTATTCTCTTTCTAGATTTCCCATTGATACTCCCCTTTAAAGTATTTGGTCTCAGAAAGACATCAGTATATGAAATGGCTGATTGATTATATGACATGTTAAAGCTTAAATGCACTTTTATTATGCATATAGAATTACATTTTTGTATTTATTTCCTTTTGTAATTTTTTTTTTTTCCCCTCTCTGCAACCACTGCCAACACTTGGAAATTATAAAGCTAAAATCTACTGAAGTTACAAAGGAATTAAACCATTTCAGGGGGAAAAGAATCATGATATACATTTAGATTGCATTATCAAGTTATACTGATTCAAAACAATGGTAAATTATCACTTCTATTTCCGAACTGAAGACTACCACTGTTTTACAACTGTCCACCATGATTTAAATAACTAGTACCTATATATATGCATAACTTATGAGATTCACAGCACTATGAGACGTCACCAAGTATCTGACATACGAATCAGAGCGTCAAAAATTTAACTCTCAACAAAGAAAACAAGCTTATGTGAAGGCAATATGGGCTACGGAGATGAATTCCCAGTTCTGACTGACCACACACCACAACCATGACTCAAAGTCCACGCCAGCCCCAGTGACCACAACCAGCTGTCCCAGCCCTCCGGGGAGCCTCGCCACAAGCAGGGCTCTGCTGTGCAAAGCACCGCGCACGTCCCCGAAAGCCCGAGCTGCTCTCGAGCCCGAGCAGCCGTCTGCAGCGCCTGCATCCCTGCCGGCGGGGACCCCCGAGACCACCGCCCGTGGCTGTCAAGCTGGAGGCTCGTGCAGTTCCCTCTGCAAACCCTCACACTACACCATACCCTGGGCCATGCACCAGTGCAAGTATTCATCTCCTTTATTTATTTCCACGGAGAGATGGGGACCAGTGGACAGGACAAGGCAACAGCCCTTTCTAGCAGACAAGTATCCATTTACTAAAAAATAGCTTTAAGAGAGAGATCACAGGGTCCTAAACAACTAAATCTGGTTTTGATACTCCCAACTTTTTTACCACAGTAGACTTGACTAAATACTGAACCTAGGTATCTAACATTGTGCCAGAAGCTTAACAAAGATCTTTTCTATTTCAGGGAAACTGCAACTCAGTTTAACAAATAGCAACGCAAAACATAGGGTCTAAGCACAAATTTGCTTTCCTGTTGCTTATGATGCATAAAAGTAGGGAAAAATGAAATAAAGAAAAAACCCCACTGGTAACGATCAGCGACAGAGGAAGCTGTTTTAAAAATCACACACATCAGGCTGTTACAGACCAGATGCAAGACTCACCAAAATTATACAGTATTTTATATCCCCTAATGGTTTGCAATTTTAGAAGAAAACAGCTTCTCTGTGAACAGCATGGAAACATGCAAGAGCCTGTGCGAGGTTTTTTTTCTCTGCTTCCACCTACTGGTCAGACCATAATAATTTTCGATCAAGATGAGCACTGCAGATGGAGTTAAAACCACTCGTGAACTGATTATGCATGGGTCACGCCTGTGGCCAAAGCCCAGTCGCTGCACTGAAGCTTTGCTGACATTCCCAGAGCGGCACGACGCGGCATCAGGTTGCTCTTTACTCCCTGTAAATGCAACCACAATATCAAGTCTTACAACTATTGTCTGAATCACAATACATTTATTCCCTTGGCGGTATTGACAAATTCATGTGCAAATATTGGACACAGTATTATATACAATATAAAAAGAAAGTAAAAAAGAAAATATAGTCTGTATGACAGCGCCATGATTTCTATGGTAATACCAACAAAGGGGAATTTAGCAAATAACAATTATTTGGGTGAAAAACTGTCTCAATGTATTTCAGAAGGAGTTTTTTTTCTAGAAGGGACACTCACTGAAAATTGTTCCTAGAGATAATTGCTATTAATGACTTTCATCCCGGATGAATATTGAATTAGAGCCAAGTTCTGTTGTGATGTGCACTCAAGTACATAATTTGGGATTTTAATGTAAATCTACTGCACTTGCTAAAAATCAGATTTATCTATTACAGTAACCATTATCATAAACATTTCTATGCAGTATTCTTCTACTCTTGGTTAACAACCCCTGTGGATGCTGCCCAAAATGTATCTATGGAAGCAATGCTGATGAGATGAGACCATCTTGTTCATCTCAAACGAATGCAAACCTTATTTTCAGAGTATACAGCAGTATTTCAAATCGCATTTGCTCTATCACATTGAACTTGGATAAACATAAAGTATATCCTAAAATACATCTGAAGTTCGGTATTTGAAAAGGACAAGGAAACTGCTATAACATTGGAAACCCAAGAAACAAGCACCTAGGCACACAGCAGCTCTCTGCTGGGGCATCTGCCTGGTGGCCACAGTACCTTTTTGACACCCCCCCCACCCCCCGCCTAGCAGAGAGAAGTTGAAAATTGCTGAAAATCTGAACATCCTTTCACTTTCTGAAATATATGGTGTAGGTGGTCACCAATCTCTGCTAAGGTCCATTACGAGACTGAAAAATCTAACATTTCCATGTAGACCTCAGCCATTCCTGCTCCAGTGGTTGCTCAGAGGGCAGATCCCTCCTCGAGCTCTTGTATCCAGCACAGACTCAGACCTGACGAGGTTCAGGACCATCACCTCAACATCCCACCACAAGAGCTGCTCGTGGCCAGGCGATGCCCAGGTCAGAAACCCCACTCCTGCACATGGAGAAAGGAGACCTGTCCCAGCTGGACCTGGCAAGGCTCCCTCCAGCATCGCGGGTGTTCAGCTCTGCCTCGAGACAACCGTTGGAGAAAAACACTCACAATGCCTTGACACCAAGTGACTGATTTCACTGAGAGTTATGAACTATTTATACAGGTTCTTTGCCAAATGTGTTTCTGTGCAAGATTGGAAAGCATCAAAAACAAGTAAGTGATGTACTTCAGCTATTCACACGGGCCTTTCTCATCCTCTGCATTAATAATTTAATGGAATTGTGGCATGCCACGTACATATACAGTCAAAAAGGAGCAAAAAATACTGCAAAGGGTTATTTCAAAACAAAGTAAGTGTGGGAATGCGAAAAGACCACTTCAGAATGACACCCTGTTGTACCCTTCAAGCAGCAGCTTTTATTTGCTTCCTACTTTTTATTTTTCTTTTTTAAAATAAAGTGCCTCTCACAAATATTGTTTATGCCACCCCAAATACAAAGGACATCAGTTCCAGCAGAAATGGCATTATGCAGAAGCATTGTAGGAGGAAGTATCAGTGGTAGCCAAGGATAAGGACGAGATGGAGCTTGAGTTTCTCTCGTTTTGGTGAACCCGACCAAGATCCCCAAGAAGCTGCTATTTATAAATACAGTATCATCAACTGTGCTCATCTCAGGGAGGGAATGCACATACCCCCAGCTATGACGTGCATTCGCAAGTTCAATTCACAATAGCTAACAAAGAACAAGGATGGTCTTTCACAGCAACTGTGATTTTCTCGTCGTCCAACAAGACAAAATCATTTGCATCTTCTCATAAGGAATTATATCCAAATACCAGTTTTCAAACAGAAGTTGCCAGCCCAGTGGTTGGAGCACTAGGTGAAATACTGGAGAGATGCTCAAGTCCCTAAGCCATCTGATTTGGAACAGGCAGGGAGGAGCAGCTCGCAGTACGTGAAGGGGAAAGGACAAGGAGCAGAGCTTCCCAGGCCAGGGCCATGCCTGAGGCAGAAAAATGAATTTGTTTCTCACTCTTCTTATTCAAAGCTGCAGCAGTACTAATAGGATAAAACAGAACAAAAGTGTTCAACAACAGTAAACCAGCCATATTTAGGCAAAAAAATGGTACTGAAAACGTTCCGACCTGCTTTATAGCTAACTGTATCCTTCAACCTGGCTCCTTTTATGTCCCTCTTTCCCACCGAGGACTAGGTCTTTGGTTTCTTCCTCAAGGCCTGTCAAGCTTTTCTTTTTGTGGGTTTATCTTTAAAGGTATTGCCTATATTTCCAAGCCTTTCATATTTCTCTGTTACATATCCCTGCTCCATCTGGCACTTGCAACACCTTCCAATTTAGATTCATCTGGAATGAATCCAGCAACAGCTTCAGAAATACTGAAACAGATGCTTTAAACAATGTCTCTTCCACCTTTTGCACTGATGGAGAAGAAGGGAGCTGTCAGACCTTCCTGCCCTCTCCTCCACACAGCATCGCTTCAGACTCCTGAGTCCGTAGCGTTCACCGGATTGCTGGAGGAAAGAGCACTTGACTTTCAGGCTGTTGTGGCTATTTGGGTGGCCCTGGGCACAAGCACCGAGCAAGCCCCACACGCCCTGGGCAGTTCCTGGTTTTCTCCACACGTTCAGGAGTCTTTGCTCCAAATCCATGCCATGTGCAAACAAAATCACATCCCCTTTCCAATTGTCAGCTGCTGCCACCTCCCTCTGCCAGCTGCCTGTAGCTATATTGTCTTCTCCTTTGCCACATCCATTGCCAAATGGCCCAAGTGCTACCAGGCAGGTGGGTCCCCCATCTCTGAGCTACCTCCCGGTGCTCTACTGCCTTGGGTGCTGCAGCCAGGGCTGGGGACGGCAGTGAGCGGCAGGCAGGGAAGGAGGGTGTCACAAGGACCCTTCTTGATTTTAAAGTATCCCTGAAGTGCAGAGGGTGAGAGGCAGCGGCTTCCCTCCGGAGTCCCGCACCCATGCCCAGAGCCGTGGGCAGGAGCAGCAGCTCGGGGCAGCGCCGCGGTGCGGGGCAGCCTCCGCAGATGCTCAGCCCAAACCCAGAGCAAGCCCTGCAGCGTGCTGGTACTTGCAGTTTGTTTCTACATCCTCAGCAGCACCCGTCTGCCTCCAGTCCTGTCCTGAGGACTCAGTCAAGTGAGGCTGCTTTACTCCTGAGGAGCTCTTGGATTTACAGACCTTTAACCACCTCTGAAGCTGCTGGCACAACATGTATATACATACAATATTGTGACTATTTAATTACCAGAGGCATCGGTCACATAGATTTCCAGCTCCACATCCACAACTACCTACTCAGTATATAGGCCACATTTATTTAACCCACTCCATTTTCTTCTTTGTTTTCTTTTCATCTTTGTGATTATTGCCTATCATTCAGTAGGAAGTTACATCTATAATTCAGAACAGAGCTTCAAAACTGTCTCCTGCTTATTATGAGGGTGTAGTGTAGCATTGATCTAGCTTCTTGTATGCTGTAATAAATATAAATCAAACTCATAATCCTTCCCATTTTTAAATGCAAGCCTATCACCAAATAGCTAACCTTATTTTAAGATTTTTCAAGCATTGCTAGCTTTTCAAGTATGTATATAAACTAATTCTTTATCTCCCCTACAGCTTAAACACAAACTGAACTTAATCTGTAACTCATTTCAGACTACACCTCGGATGCTGAAGAGGATGAAATTATCCACCTTCACACAGAGCATCTTCAGGAGTGGGACTGCTTCGAATTGGAGTGGTTTGGTGCAAATTAGGACATACAGGCTGTGCAAGGGCCTGGCTGGATGAGATTTCACACAATTAGGAACCCCTGCAAGTTGCTCCATAAATATGCCACTCTGTGAGGACTTCTATAGCAACCAGCCCTCGCAGGGAGCTCTCCTAGCAGACACGCCACCTGAGGATATGAAATGTCTATGACTGCTTTCTCTTCAAATAATACAGTGATTTTAATTGCTGAAACTATTAAAAAGCATTTGGTCTTTTTTTAAAGGATCACAAAGAAAGCTAGAGCATAAAATAAGCAGGAAAATGAGCAATAGTCAGAAAACACAGGAAGATTCCCTTCCTCTGCAGGCGCTGCATTCCTGTGCCGCTGTGCCCGCTCGCCTTGCTGCCGGAGCGGATGCAGGAGCTGGCTCTCCCCAGTGGGATGCTCTGGAGCACCAGGAGGTCAAACCCTCGTTCCTTCAGCATCCACCCAGACCTGAAAAAGCACCCTCACGCCTGATTGCAAGCCCACTGCAGCCACTGGAGTAATTCTCATTAAGTAAATGATTATTTATCATTGGTTTTTAGTGGTGACAGGACCACTGAGCATTCGTAAGCTGCGGGAGCCGTGCCAGCCTGGCCCCAGCCAGCCTGGAGGGCTGACGCCGGCGCTGACCCCCTGTCCTCAAAAGAGCTCAGCAAGGACTGACAAGTCGCACCGGGCAGATCCCAGCCCCGCTCCAGCTCCTAACCCCGTGTCGGCACACTCAGCGGGGAGGCCGGGGGCTGACCCCCCTTGCAGGGGGGAGTCAAACCTCCTGTCCAAGAACACGACGGAAATTCGTTCCATCTCTCGCACGGTCTTACCAGAGCCATCAATTTGCCATCTTTACTAGTGGCTAACACCGGTTTGTTCTGCAAACAAAGTGAAACATGGCATCTATAACACAACACTGTCATTTCAGAGTGTCAAGAGGGAGGCAGGGCTAATCCGACTCGCAGACACCCGCACCCAGCGCTGCGAGGAGAAAGCCAGGAGTAGAAAACAACATCCCTTATCCGAGCAGCATCAACATCCCCGAAGGTACACGGCTGCTTAGCTTATAAAAATCAGAGGCTGTACGCAGCAGCTAACGGTGCAAGAAGTGTGAATGAGGCATTGTGCACTTAATGCTGAACTAAGCTTCGAGAAGAGAAAATCATATTTCGTTTACAGTACAAGACAAAGCTGCTGTAAAAACCCTCCTTCACAAAAGTTCTACCGGAAAGTGTCTTACACGTAATTAAATTATACAGTTAATAAAAACCAAGTATCAAAGGGAAGGGAAAATAAAGGTTTGAAGGCAAGGAAAAAGATGTTTTCAGATCTGATTTCATAATGACGTTGCATAAATGAGAAAGCAAATTTAACAATATTATTGTACTCTATCATTAGGAGAAGATGAGAACAATCTACTTATCACTAAACTGTGTTTTTTAAACAAAAAAAACACTTAAAACAAAACTACAGGGTTGATATAAAGACCATAAAAGCTGGGTTATTCACAACAAACCAGACTGAAAGAAGGTTTTAGCCAAGGTGTCCCAGTTTGCACGCTGCGTTCAAAACTGCCGGTGTCCCGAGTGAAGGCAGGTGCCCTGGCTGGCACGGGGAGGCAGGCGCAGGGAGCACGGGGCATTCCCGCCACGGGAGAGGAAGGCAGCATCTGCACTTCTGAACCGAGCAAAAGGGCTCCCACGGAGGCCACTTCAGGCAGAGATTTATTCACAGCAAATCCCTTGGTCAAAGGTGTAAGATCCCAGCGGGAGCTTACCGAGCAGTGGCATCGCTGCTGTTCTGTTGCAGCCCCGGGTTAAACCCAGTTGCAGGTTCTGGGACATCCCAGAAGGGGCTCAGATCTTGCCTGGTATCTCACGTGCTTCAGGAAATGGCAATGGAAGTGAGCTGATGCTAATCATAAAATTTTATGGTTTCAATATAAGGAATTTGCAAGTCAGCTTTTACTGTCCACAAACTTGCATCATGACTGTGATCTGTACGGTGTTCTACCTTAATATAATGTCCTGCCCCATGGGACATAACAAATTGCATAAGTTAAACAGCATTTTTCTCCTCAGGCTGTGAATGCGTGGTTCCCTAATCAGACCTGTGGATCAAGGACAATCTGTCCCTAAATTCTCATTGCAGGATAAGAAATTAGATCCATTTGCAAACTCATACTTTGCTCTTGTACAAACAAAGGAATGAAAAAAGTTAGCAAGGTGAGTTGCCAAAAACCTCCATTTGGTACCAATTCTCTCTGCTCAATAAATTTAATAATCCAATAAACCTCTTATTACAATCTCACACTACAATCTCCCTCAAAACTCAGCGAGGTATGAGGTTCCACTTGCCCCCATAAGCACCACTAGATGCCAGCTTCAGATTCAGTCATTTCCAGCCCAGATTTAGATTAAGTAGAAATTCAAGAATAATTCAAATATACAAAAATTATTAAGTTATCAAAATGATTCTGTTCATATGGTGGCTGAATTAGTCTTTCAAAAATTACCGTTACCACTAAAGTACCAGAAACACAACTAATACCCAACGTACTTAGACACACTTGAAGCACCTTGAGAAATCAGGGTTTAAACACATAAGAATCACACTGAAGTTCACTGCAACGAATCACGCAAAGTTAAACATGTGCTCAGCTACTTGACTGAACCAAACCCATAGCTACGATTATATCAAGTATTTGGTTACTCTGCCTTATGTGATTTAAAGAAAACCAGCGGCTGTCCCCGACTGAGATTCTGTTGTAGGTAGGGGAAAGCTAAGTAAAAATAGAAATGCAATTTGAAAAATTAGCAGCACACACAACCCGGGACACTACTGTCCCTGGGGGTTATTCCTGGGGGGAAATGGGAGACCAAGGAGCAGTCAGTTGGTCTGGGAATAGATACGGAGCTCCCTGGGCTGGCAGTGGCCGGGACCAGCAGCTGGCCTCTGCTCTGCCCCTCCATCAGTCGCGTTCACCTGGTTCGTTCCAGGGACAGGGACAGATCCCACACATCCCACGGCAGCAGGGCTGCGGCTGTTGTGTTTAAGTCGCTATCCACCCTCCTCATCCCTTACGCTTGTGTGCAGAGCTGAGCACTGATGCTGAAAAATGCAGAAGGTTCTCTGCCTGCTGCAGAACATTTATAATGTAACACATGCAAAGCCAACAACTGATCGGTTTACAAAACCCGTGGCTTAACTCCGCCAGCTACATCAGGGAGAGCAGGAATGCTTGAACACACAAGCTTTAAGATACGTCAGAATAAGAAGAGGCTTTTGATATATATTTAATTGCAAAACTCAAAGAAAATCCAAAAGCAACCTGAGGTGAATAACCGAGATGAGAGATTCAGCTAGGAGAGCTCAGAGAAATGCAAAGAATTGCACATTTTCCCCCAGCTGAATCCTTTAGACAACACTTCAAACAAGGAACAGAAATCTAGAAGTGGAAGTGGCTGCTCAGCACTCTGACAGTCCCAGGCAAGGTGTGCAGCCTGAAAAATTCAATGCCTTAACAACTGGGAGAAGGGTATTATGTATTATCACGTATGTTTTCAAAGCAGACCAAGATTTTAAGAAAGAGAGAGAGAGAGAGAGAGAAGCACAGTGAAGCCCTAAGAAGGTAATGCTTTTCCCAGGTCTAATGGTAGAAATGTTGAAAATTCATGCTACCTCACTTTTAGCATCCAACAGATAGGTATTCTCTAGTAGCCACAGCCAGCGGTAGATTAAGCAGTAAAATTGGGAAAAAAGAATACATTCTACAGATTTCTGGCACTGGTGAATGGACTGGATGGATTCACAAATCTGGGAGGCCTTTCTCATCAACTTTTCCCTGAAAATTGTGGAAATGTTATTTTTTTCTCCTTCTGAGCATTTTCTTATTTTTTTTTTAATTTATAACTCAGTTTTCTGCACTCAGGAAAGGAGGAGTAATTTATTTTTTTTTCCTCCAACAGGCAAACTTGATATAGGTCATCTCTATCTGCACTAAACCTACTAGAAAAATACCATCATGGGTGAGCCACTCGGAAATGGCCAGCTGAAAACAGGAATGCCACCTCCATAGTGCATCTGATCACTGCAGAGCTGTAAAACATTCAGTAATTATTTTTCTCCCTTGAAGCAGCAACCCCATCATGACCTCGAGTTTATCAACAAGGATGCCGTGCAACGGGAAAATGAAGGCACTAGTCACACAAGCGCTTCTGCGATTTTACACCCGTGTGATGTGTTTTCTGCTGATGCTTACTGGGACAGGCACTGTCTTACTCATTTGTGCTCAAGAGATCACTCCGCAGAGCAGCTCACTCCAGTCCTGCTGCAGTTCTTAATAAGTAATGCCTTATTCCTCTGCTGCGTACAGGAGGAAATGTGAAAGATGCTGAAGTTGAATAGCTGGTGAGGTAAATGGAAAACTGGGAGAAGTTTTGTCTGGTTTGTCTTAAAACAGGGCAGACGTACCAACCAGCAGCAGTTCCCGCAGCCCAGCTCCTGGCTGGGGCAGGGGAAGGAGCCGGGGCACGCAGGCAGCCGGGCAGATGGCTGGCTCTTGCCAGATTGCTTCTTAACGCCAAGCTGCTCTCTGGGACCTACGCATTCCCTTTGGTCTGAAAGTTTTGATAAAGTACATTGCCACTGTTTGACAGGCCAGTGTTCATACTGAAGTCAAACCGCTTCTGACTGGAACCTCAGCAGATCCCGGATCACCGACTGTTTCTGCATCGGAGACAATCCAGAGCTCCCCAACATGAGATACCCCTCAACAGAGTAAGGTCGGTGCCAAAATAGAAGATCGGTATTAAAAGATGGACACAATCATGTGGTCTTGTCCTTTAGCACATTATACCCAAGTTGTTGGGTTTTGGGTTTTTTTTAAATCACCTTGAAAGACACCTTGTGTATACAACAATACCTATGCACACACTTTCCCTTGGAAAGTGGATAGGAAACGGAGAACCAAAGCAAAGGCACGATGAGCCACTTGCCACGAGAACAGGGAATTGCGGCTGAGCAGCATCGCGTGCCCCTGCTCCATTTTCCACTTCACCTCCAGATTCCAGAAGCAGCTGGTCTCTGTATTGAGTCAAAATCCAGGCTCCCTTTTGCTTCTCCTCCAGCGTTAAGCAGAGGTTCGTGGCACCCCTCCCAGCCCGGCCCTGGCCCTCCAAAGGTGGCTGCTGGTGGAAATGCAGCCCAAGGTGTCAACTCCTGAGCGCAGCTGCCCAGCGCCGCAACTCGGTGCAGCTGAAGTCTCTCTTAGTTAAGAAAACTGATGCAACTGTTTTCAAAACAAAAGCAACGCACTGAGGGGTCTCCTGCTAAGGGGCTGCCCTGTGGTGACAAATGGAAGCAGGGGGAGTTTCTACAGCACATGCACGCGTGGCTCACCTAACTGTGGAACAACGCGCATTTAGGGAAAGAAAACAGAAATAAATAAAGAATAAGAAACCATGTAGAAAGAGCCTCCCGCACTGTGTTTTCAAGACATGAAATGTAATTTCATTTGTAAAGGCAGCAAGACAGGACTGCAGCTGGTGGCAGGCGAATATAGCAAATAGCAGACTTCGGTGCCTGAGAGAGCAGAGCTGCTGTGCTGCGTTTTACACAGGCTGCCGCGCTCCCCAAAGGTAAAATGTAGAAAATACATTGACACATAATGTGACTGAGATCTTGGCTATCTGCTCACTGATTCAGAACAACCCCCCCCCAAATCTCCATCGAAGGATAAATTATGTCATGGTTGAGAACAGATGCTTGACTGTACAGTGACAAAAACTATAAATACATTATGTCTGCATATTATATAAACATACGTACTTGCAAGCATTATGCACCGCAAGACACAGCTCAGCCTGAAGCCACAAAACACAGAGAAAATAAGAGCCTAATGACTCCAAGGGCTCAGAAGAAGAGCCCAGCTCAGAAGGCACTGCAGCATCACATCTACCCTGTCCCTTTGAACACCTCGGCTGCACACAGCTGATCAGAGGCTGTCAGAACAGCATCTCTCACAAGATTTTACACTCACTCCTTTAATTTACCTTGCGTTAGCCAGGGATTAGCTGGTCAGCTGCAATTCTCTGAAAGCTCTCGGGCCTTAGGAAGGAGGGACTAAGCAACGCAATGCTGTATAAGAGAGGAAAACCCCTGGCTCTTCCCAGAAAGACCCAACCTGCTGATGCTTTCCAAGGCTTCCCTCACGGCTCTCCTTCGTGTCACCGCTCCACCGCTTGTGAGGACAAGCCAGAGAGCTGCCAGGTGAGCCACGCGCTGTCCTTGCGCCGCACTCCCATCCTTACTGGTCTGCGGTGCGGACGCCCAAAAGGAAAAGCTCATTCTGAAACGATGGGATCTTTGCTTGACAAACCCTGTATTTCACAGTAAAAACTTAACTACATCAATTCACGTAGTCTTTTTTTTGGCTAATGAAGCTTTTCCTCTGAAACTTAGACAATAAAATAATTGTGTTGTTGAGCAATGTTTCTCATTTACAGATCTTGAGGCACTGAAGGAATTCATTAGAGTATTTTTCCAACAATGAAAAAGTGTTTTGAATAAAATCCCACAAATCCAAAACAAGCAGGATCAAACAAGAACAAGAATTCATGCATGAAAGCAAATGTCAAAGGAGGAAAAATTAACAGATTTGAGGGGATCATCATCTCCCTCTAGGCTTGACCCAGGCATTACACAGGCGGCAGAGCCTGCCCTGCCGCTGTACAGCGACAGCCTAATAGCTACAGCCCCGGCCGAGGCTTAACGCAGGGGGCTGGTGGGACCGGGGCAGGGGTGCCTAAGGCCAGGCGTGGGGAGACGGGACAGAAGGGCCCGGGGTGCAGCCGGGGTCCCCTGGTTGGTAGGTGCTACCCCAGGCTCGCCAGCTGGTTCAGGTTTGAAAGGCTGAGAAGGAGAAAGCGGAGAAGAGGTGAGGAAACACCTTGTTCTGTGGCTGAGCCTGATCCTGCATGTCTGCTCTGAGCCCCTGAGATGCCGGCGTGTGCCAAGCCCTGCAGCAGGAGAGCAGAGCTCTTGTGCAACAGGTCACTGAGACACATAAGGAAATCCTTTCAAAATCTGCCCTTTGGACTTCTGGTGCTTCAGCTCCTCATCCGCAAAGCCAGGCAGAAGAGCAGACCCTGCACCATGCCGCTGAAGGCAGGAGCTCACTGAAAGACAAGGAGTTGCTCTGATACTACGGAGATGGGCGCAACTGGGAGGCAGTGGCTACAGGTGTAAGAAAGAAGATGCACATATTTACATACGTTTTCCTGAAAAGTCAAGATCTCTGATTCAGAAGAGAAACAGCATAAACCATCCTCCTGAGAACTATGTAACACTAAGGTGGAGAGGAACACTGCAATCAGAGAAAGACTCCTAATGAAAGCCGCCTCCGCTCCGTTCTTCATTCCCTCTAAAAAATTATTTTTGAGTTGGGGGGCAAACAAACAGGAGATGCAATCTTTGTTTAAGAGACAAGCGACTTTATCTTGCCTTCTGGGAATACGTATTAAAATTTAATTCTCATAAATATCTTTTACAGCTTACAGAGTTAATTAGATTGAATCCATTTAGTTTTCCAACCATTAAATAAAGTTTTTCATTGATTTACAGATTATAGGTTGATATATCACGGCAAAGCTCCTTCCTGTTTTATTGTCCCCCTTGAATCCTTTTTAAAAATATTATTCAGTCTCAAATCAATAGCTACCCTTGCAAAGGAAGGGGGGGGGAGGTTTCCAAATGCAAGTTTTAAACCTGTGGGTGAATCTTACCCAAAGCACTAAGAAAACATTTTGATACCACCAAGTGTGAGGAAGAGATGTGCTGCCTTTCCCAGCCCCTGCGGGCTGTCAGCACGACGGAGACCCTCGTGAGAGGGAATGGGAGGCGGAGGAGCAGAGGGCTTTGACATGTCAGCAGCATCTCAGCAGAATGAATGTCCACAGCTATATTCACAAAAATGGGACATTTTGATTTCAGAAACATTTGACCAAAACATCTCTTTAATTTGTACTCTCTCCTAATCTCATTTCCCACAACAACTTTTTTTCGATATAAAAAAGATGATAAATAGCTACAAGACTTTTTCATTTACAAAACAGAACACACCTAAGATTTTTGGTCACTGGTTTTTGTATCCATTTTGATTATATTTTTATATGGCTTTCCAATAAGATTGGATTAGTTTAGAAAGACATGACATTTTCCACAGAAAGTGGAAAATATATCAAACATGATAATTATGTTGTAAAGAATGAATTTTAAAAATCATTCCTCAACAAGTACATTTTTTTCCAAAAGCTTTAACCGGTTCAACAGCTGATGAGTCATCACTCTACTTGAAGATGTTCAAGAATGACTAATTTAAATTTTGAAAGTAAAAATACGAGGGTTACATACTTCGAGATGCAGGCCACATTCACCTCTAACGAGATCTCTTAGATGAGTGAAATAAGAAAACAATTTCTGCTACAGATGAGACGGAAGGTATTTTTCCTCGCAGCTGGGAAAGTCCGTGGGCTGTACATCCCTGCCCCTCCTGCGCTCAGGCCCTCTCCTCCATGCGCACCCATGCGTTCTTTAATCCTCTTGCAACACACAGCAATCGATAAGCAGATTGCTGAGAAAATTATAGCATTTTGCATTGGTACTTTTATGGATTAATCCATGAAGACAGGCAGTACTGCCAGCATTTGCGGATGAACAGCATCTGAACAGCGGCTTAGCAGAGGACCAGCCCTCTTCAACAAGTGGTAAGCGCATCCCACAGTCCGTATGTGATGCTGGGAGTCCGGGGGCACAAGGAGGCGGTGAAGACATGATCGCGGGGTTAGCACATAAAACTCTGTCAGTTAAGTATCACACAGTTTTCTCCATCATCAAGGAAGAAGTGAGTTAATAAAATGAGTGGATCTGTTATTAGATTCAGTTCCAGTCACTTTGACTGTGTTCAGGCAGTGATACTCCTACTGGGAGTATGTAGGGTGGAGGGAATAAATAAATAAATAGCTAATTTTTTACCCACTTAGCTCCCCTACCTGGTAATGTTTGCCTAGCGAGTCAGAGGAGATTGAAATATATGAACCTGTGGCAGAGCTTTTTTAATACTCCCAGAGCTGAGCTCAGGAGATCTGCTCCTCCTGGGGTGACAGATTTATCATAGGCAACAAAATGCAATTTAAATACTTTCATGGCAGAAAAGTTATACAGTATAAAACTTTGGTATTCGTGATCTACCTTTTCTTAATCACATTTTTATACCTGTGAAGAAAGAACTTTTGTGTTATTATTTTAAATCTGAAAGACTGAGACAAGCCATTGGCATAGCTGAAGATCCACATTAGAGGAGGACAGCTTTGCTGGAGCCTCATAGGTGCCTCCCTCCCTCCCAGCAGAGAGCTGTGCCCTCACCCATCCCCTAATAAATCACTTTCCTCTATGCTATTTTTAATAGCAACTGCCCCCAACCTTTGTTATAGTAATGTAAGACTGGCTGGAATTGCCTAACACCATGGGAAGACATCAGCGATGAGGGACCTGATTCATGAAAAAACTACATATAAATATATACATTTTAAAATTACATTGAAAAAATCTCTCTCCTCCCCCCCCAGTGAGGTAGGTGTACACTGCCAGTTACCAGAAGTATTTATTTATGGTGTCAGCACATTGTTCCTTGTAACTTGTGACAATATGGCAATTTCAACACCTTATGCAACCGTACCAGGATTAAGGTCATTGTTACTGGCTTATCCAGGTTTTACACCTCTTGGTCATGTGTAAAACTGTGATTTCACTTTCCTTTGCCAGACTGGGCACTCAGTGCACCTGCACAAATGTGTTATTATAATGCAGTATATGCTGCATTGACAGATGCTCTCCTAAAGCAGAGCAACTCCACTGATTTTGGAGCTGTCCCTCGCTGGCCTGGAAGGTCCCGTTTATTCACAAATTCTTGTCCTTTAGGAGGTGAACTCATCTCCATGGTTTTTGTCTGTCTCCTCCATGTATTACACTTGCCTTTTGATGCTGACACTCAGCAGCTCAGCTGCACCTACCGTGTCACAATCTTGCTTATTCACTGTTTGCAGTTAATCATTATTTTTTCCTATACTCTACATGAATATTTGCAGGGTATACATACTACTTTCATGTGCCTGCTTTTATATTTAAACAAGTCTAAAATTGTCTGTCCTGCTTTTCCCCAAAATGTACGCCAGTGAGCCCTTCCTTTTTCCCCATGGTAGCTGCCTGTTTCATCTTTTCATTTACCTTAGTGCCTTTGCTTTGCTGGTTTCATCCAACTTCAGAGCCCTTCATTGCTCCTTTTCACACGGTGCCTAATACATTCAATCTCCCATTTTACTTTCATTGTCTTCTCACACACACACTTTGATAATAAGTTTCTTCTGGCTGATTCTGTTTCGGCAAATGGATGCACTTCAGAGAAAGCGTCTCCAAAAGACCTTTTTTCTCCTACATTTTATCTTCCAGGATGGTTTTCTGTCCTGCTTTGCCTCATCAGTGTCAGCACTTAAAACGCTGCCTCCTAAGCAGCCATCTCTCTACAGCAGCCGCCCTTGCCTCAAGTAAACAAATAACTTGTGCATCACATCTGGAATTCTGATCACGAGCGTAAAAGCCCCATCATTACAATTAAAGGGAAAGAAGATTCTCTAGTAAGAAAAAACAACTTTTTTCTTACTATCCATTTTTCCAACTGGTCTTCAGCATTGCTGTGGTTAGGATGGGAAACACACAACCAGTGATAGCCTACGAGAAAAGGTACGCTATGGGGTGAAGGATGGAGGGAAGGCTGTGGTTACTACCTCTCTAGTAGATATTATTATTATTATAAACCTCAGAGCTTCGCTGCATGCAGCAGCCAGAGATAAAGCCAAGACTCCAGTTCTTCCCTTTCACCTGCCCATGAGCTCCCCAGGTAGTGCCGGTGGGAAGCGGCCCTGATTCAGTGGTGTTCCTCACACGTTTCCAGCATAAAGCAGCCCAGTGCAGGAGAGACTGTGGTCTTTCTTCCCTACTCATTGCACCAGCACATAAAACAGGTCAGAGTATTCTCAGTGACTAGCTCATTTGGAATTACTGACACTTCATTGCACTTTGTATCTTGCACATAACAAAATGATAGAAATAGGAAAATACCTTATTTTCCCTACCTAGGGAAAATCATTCCCATGTAGCAGTATTATTATATACTTCAGCTCAGCCCAACTTAAAGAGGAAAAGCTATTACTAACTCACATGAATCCACTTCAGAAAGAATAGAATCAGAAATGGCACTTTTCATCTAAACAGTGTTTTGCCAGAAAATGTATACCTAGATACCTTATAAAAACCAGCTCACTTAAAATTAAATTGATTTGCTTTCTACCGTACTCCTTGCCTGAGGCATTAATTTGTTTAAAAAGTGACAGAGAACATGATATCCCTGCCGTGGGTACCACAGGACACGCCAGCTCACAAGGTCTGTGCTCTCATGACACTGAGGAGGTTCCTTTCAAAATTTCTATTGCAGAGGCCCCCATCGACCCCCCTGTAATTACCCATGGTAGTTTTCAGATATGCAATGCATGCATCTAAATACCAGATACAATCTTGCAAAGCCCCTCAAAACAAGCTTTTGAGCTATAACCTGTGCTCCGAGGTTTCCTTGACGGAAGACAAAGCACTGACAGCTCCTCCACTGCAATTAGGATAAATGGAGGAGAGGGTGCAGCCTAAATACAGACCGAGAACCAGCAGCTTCTCATTTCTCATCACAGGTCTCATGTTCAGCCTCCCGTGGGTCACAGCTTCCCAGGGGAAGAGCCATCTTCTGCACAAGGGACTAGTAATACTTTACACGACCACTACAGGGACCATGTCAGCTGATACTTGCTTTCTTAATCTCTAGGAACAACTGTGAGTTATTTGCATTTGCTTCTGCAGATTATTTAATTCTGCTGAAAGAAGCAGTTACATGGTGGGGGCGGGGGGAAGAAGAGGAGCTGACTTCATTTCACTGTAGTGGGTTGGATCCTGTCTGTCTGGTTATTGTTTCTACCACTGAGAAACATGTTTTAAGAGACTAATAAATCCCAGTTCCTTGCCTGCATGCACGGCTAGTGGAAGAGACAACCCAAGATGAAAGGCAGTGCAGAAATGTGCGGTTTTAGAAATCATCTTCAATGTTCGTAAATATGTAATACGAATACATAATATGTAAAGATTGGGACAGACATCCAAGATATATTGCATTGCCCACACTTACTATAGAAAATACTAGTGTGGGTGCAAAGACCTGAAAATATTAGTGTGGGTGCAAAGACTTGCGTTCAACTATATACAGTTCTAGCACACAACAGCGAAATAATAAGGGATGATATAGTACACAGCTACCTCAACAGCATCCTTGAGGGAAAAAAGTTTATAACTTTACCATCTAATAGAGTCTTTGAAACTTCCTACTGAATCATTTCCCTCTGAAGTTTCTACAGCTACTCTTCCTTTTACTGTGGTGAATATTTCAAAGCAGATGCTATCCTTTTACTTCAATTATTCTCTTTTTTCCCCCCCCATGTTTTTCAGGGAATGTCAGTTTTCAACTCAGAATGGTTTATTTTATATTTTCAGATAAGCATTTAAAGAGATATTATATGGATGCTAGTCTGTAGCAAGCTCATCACACTCCCTCCAGTGTTTGATGCTGTCCTACTTTAAGGATCCTCCACACGATGCTGTGTTACGCAGAGACTATATTAAGCACACACATGCATAAGTGCTCTCTATAATGTCTGGGTGCCTTTGAATTAAACAAGTGATAAAACAATGCAAAACAGGGCATACATTTCAGACTGACAAAGTTATCCACATCAGCTGGGGCAAGAAACCTCAAATTATCTCATCGATTAAAATCATATCCTTCTTCATGCCGACCAAACAGATAATTCACCTTATTTATTTAAAAACAACTAACTATGCTAAGTAGTACCTGCTGAAATTGAGGTTTTATGATGAAATTAATGCCATTTGCTGTTTGAAACGGGAGGAAGGTGAATGTGACATATCTGTCTGGGGATACAGAAGAAACATTTAACTTGGAATTCATAAATAATTCCCTGATACCAGTAAGCTCAATAGCCTGGAATGTAACAAGAGCTTGCTAAGTCCTTTAAAAAACAAAGCAAAACAAAACTTCAGTGATATTTAGGTACCAATGTCTAAGACTGCATGCCTGAAAATCCTCTTTCAGCTGCCGCCTAATCCTGGAGACACGCTTGTGGGTTTCAACTGTGAAGTTCCCCGAGCTGCTTGAGGCAGGGAGAGCCAGAGCCCTCCCACACGATGGAGCAGTGGCTGGAGCACCCAGTCTGGAGGCAAGAGCCCTGCACCCACTCCCAGGCTGCAGGGCCATTCAGCATGCCAGCATCTTCCATGCCTGCATTAAACTTGTGCCATTCGCACAAAATAACTGCAGATGCACTGGTAACAGAGAACACAAAAGGAAGTGAGACGTTAAGACTGGGAAACGGTACGCTCGCCTTGCTGGAGAAATATGAGGTCCTATTCTCTGCTCACAAGCCACTTTTGCGTTAAAGCAGTCACTGGATACAAAGAGCAGCCCTGGGTGGGGGCATGCCCACAGGAGACAACCCCTGCTTGGCACACAAGTGTGCCCCAACCTGCCTCATGGTCCAAACTCCCCACAGGAGCACCACGGGGACCCCAGCCACTGAGGATTTCACCCCCGAGTCTAAGCACTAGTTGCGGGACGCTGATCTCAAACGCCTGAGTCCTTTCTTGGATCCAGTACTCGGAGCAAAGCAGTTCTCACGTTGAGTGCCCTGATGGATTGCAGCCAAAGCAACCTCCCCGTTGAGCCAGAGCCCACTAGAAAGAGTGATGACAGTTTTATACACTTCAGTCACTTGTGAACCAGATTATTTTTTTCTCATGAAGAAGTTAGAATTCACTAAGTAAAACTAAAATAATCATTAGCTTTTTTTCGTCATTTATAAACTTTAATACCTGCTACCACCATTGGTAAACACAGGTAATCCAGGAACAGATCCCCGTCTCCTGAGAACCAGGATCAATATTTTTTCCCTTGAGTAGAGCAGCCTAAATGATATAAACCAACTTCATCTTTAGAAGAATAAAGAGTTATCTAGACTTGGCTGCTAAAGTAGACCTACACACAATATTTAAGTCTCCCTCTCAAGCTCAAGTGTAAAAGTACAAAGATTTTGCTCTACAGCCATTCTAAAAGTCAAGAACACTGATAGTTTCTAAGAGAGAAGCAATTCAGTATATCAGTTTAATGGAGGAAACACGGGAAAAAGAGAAAAAACAATGACTGGTAGCCATAAAATTCTGTAGATCAAATGTCAAAAGAGTAATTAAAGAGAAAGGAGGATTTCTATGGACCTGAATGTATAATTAGGAAGGGAGCTACTGTTGAAGTGACACTGCGTAATAATCTCATTGTAAAAACTGAAAAAAGTTGCATTCAGGGCAATTATTTTTGAATTATTTAGAATTGGTAGTTTGAAAATGAAATGGAAAATGGGTGCTTGTACTATTAAATGCTGCTAATGCACGAGTCTCCCGAACGAAAAAGCTTCTCAATTAAAATACTTGCAATATAGTGCCATTACTTATCAGCTGAAATGCATTTTGTACTGCCATTCTTTTCGGGAACGCAATTGTTCACTGAATTGGGAAATTAACAGCCAAATCCAGTGAAGTGCTGTGCTCTCTCCTCCTACAAAGCAAACTCACAGGGCTTCACTGGGCTTTGCGTAACGCTCCAAATAGAGCTATATTTTTAATCCAGACCATGATATACATCCTCTGCCCCACGAAATTATCTGAAAAGAATAAACAGTTGGGGGGACATTGAGTGATTATGATGTTACTTTTATAACATACAGTTTTCAGAATAGGAAGCAAGCGCAACAGTGGATCTCAGCATGCAGCCAGAAAGGCTTTTTCCCCCAGCAAGTTTACAAGGCAACCATATCGCAAGTAAAAGTCGCCCTTCTAACAAATTCCCATGGACTGCAGAGGTGGTAGAAACTGCATTGCTATCTTGTCTATTTACAGGCAGAGAGAAAGGCTTGCAATCCCTGTTGCCACTTCCACATCTCTATAGAAAGCAAATTGCTTTAAACACTTAAACCAGCTGCTAGGAGATGCAGAAATACAGATAGGAAATGGGACAGGCTTTATCTTGACTACTGCTAGACATGTTCGGTGTAGACACCCATGGATGAGCAAGGTTCCCTCAACAGTCAATGGAAAAAATGAGGTGGGTCAGGGGCACGTCTCTTTTAAACGTCTAGCTGAGGATGAAATCCCTGCACCCTACAAGGGCCTGGAGAAATCCACCCACTATAGATGATGAATATGGTCATTTTAATCTGCGACAAAAGAAACAATAGGAAGAGTAAGTCCTCATTCTTTCCTGATCCTTGGCTCTAGAGCATTGGAAAGGTGATGGGCTATGACCTTGGCTCGCCTCGCCACCCTCAACAGGAGCCTGGGTCCTCAATCCACCCAGGAAAGATTAAAGAGAGAAGGATAGAGCCGAACACAAGACGTAGCAAGAGTCTGCCCAATGGTAGTGCTGGGATTTTTGCAGAATAAGGGGGCAAGAGGTACCTTAAACTATGCTTCATTTTAAACTCATGTTTAATTCAGTTCGCACAATCTATGCTCAAATTCTGCTGGCATTAAGCACTGAGGTAGAGCAGGTCTGAGTGGGTTTTTCTTGAGCTGGCACCTAAATGCACATTGCATGCAGACGCGTTCTATTTTACTTAACATTGTAGGGCAAAATGTCAGATGCGACTCCATGAGTAACCGGGAAAACCTCTCAGTGTCGGTGACTACACCATGGAGCCCAGTCACTTCAGTTCACATCCAGGGGGTTGCTCGCTCCCAGCTCAGGGAAGATGAGCTCAGCTTCATATTTTTCTCAGCAGACTGCACACCTGAAATCCAGAACTGAGCCTCACCTCACTGTCAGATGTACTTCTTCCCCTTGCACTAAATTATAGATGTTAGACAATTCCGAGATAGGAATGTTAATTATTAATAGGAATTATCTGAATTGATTTTCAATTACAGAATATTATTTTCTATTACATTGCAATAAGACTTCAGGAATTCCATTACATTCAAAATGAGGATCATCAATTTCCATTAAGACACATGTAAACTAAATACATTATATCTCTGTTGAAGCCAATGATTTCCATTATCCATTTCCATTAATTTCCATTCATTTGAAGTGACTCCATTTGAAATGGGCTTTAACAACTCGATAGCTTATCAGTATTCTGGGCTCTCTAATTTGACAGGGACATAACCTAGCTGCCGTCACCTGCTCCCGCACACTCATGAGTTGAAAACCTCTATTGAACTTTGTGATTGACTGCAGCAGACAGCCAACTCCTTCAGACAGTTGTCCAAAGACAACTGCCACTTCTGCCCCTGCATTGAATCTGTCTTCTGAAACCTGATACATTACAATTGACAAGTTGGGTTTCCTTCTCCTGATTAAAAAGGGGGGGGGGGGGCGATGCCCTTTTTTTTCCAAAGCTGATTTGTCTTTCGACCATTTCTGGGGTTGAGCTGATACCAGCACTATTCCACTGCTCCAGACAATTCAAGCAGGGAGAGGATTTTACCTGAAATTTGCATAACAATGTATGTTTGTAATACTGCTGAAAGGGAGGTACAACACAGGGAAGCAGTTTGCTGACCAAACGCCAGCCAAATTATTCTTTAGTTTCTAGATAATATGATGTGGAAAGCAGGAGAGACCAACGAGAAGAGCAGGAGAGACCAACGAGAAGAAAAGCACACCGACGGAGGAACAGTTAAGCTATGCCCATGCGTCACCTGCGGGTAGCAAACACGTAACTGTTCCACAGGGCTGCACGCTTTGGGATGTGCTTTCATATCTGCTCTGGAGAACAAAGAAATACTTTCTGAAGCCCTAAGGCTGCTAGTTACTACAGTGGTCAAAACACTAGGAAGTCACCTTCATAGTATAAAACCACGGCAAGAACAGGAGGAAAAAGCAGCCCGCAGCCAGTCCCCTCGGTGAGGCGACATTGCTCCCCGAGCCCACTGCATCCATCCTTCCCTCCATCCCCCTGCTCGTGCTGCTCTTCTGAAACTGCTCTGGACGCAGCGCTGCTCTGACCTCAGCTCTCCCTCTTCCCAATTTGTGGGGCTCTCCTCCTCTCTCACAGCAGGACACTTTGCTTTTCCATACTTTCCACTTTCTGCTGCTCCAGTATTCCTCCTTCACTACCTCAAATCCAGCCTAGCGTTGCCTTTTGAGCCCTTCTCCCATATTGCTTTCTCTTGCTCTTCACCATGCAATCAGAGAGCAAAAATATGCATTGAGAATGTTTTTTAAAATGGAAAACATGACCTATCCGGTGCATTACCATATGCTTTTCACATCAGAGACACTCTAACAGATGCTCAATACAACTCAGTCATTCCCCTACATGGATATTTCCTTCTTTGAGATTATAAGATATAGAGCATTTCACGCATGAACACTAAAATAGTAATTTATTTCTAAGCTTTGTGCAGGAAAATAAGCATTGGTTTTAAACAGTTTTTTACCATCATCTTGAAGTGGGGAAAGACAGAAGCAGGGTCTTTCTCTAATGAATAGGCCATATAAACTGTACACAGGTGGTAGAGCAGAAACATCCAGATGGCTATTGTTTTTTGGTAACATTCATTCTTTTTTCTACTGTTTCTGATACTCATTTTTTAAACGTTACTTTCATTTTTAAAGGGCTCTTCCAACATAAAATGAATAGAATATACAGGCCAGCATTCTAAAGACAAAGCCAACAGATTAAAGCCCAAATAAAGTAAAAATTCTCCCAAAAAAATGTAGTGGAAGTAATCTCTAGTTTGGCTACAGAAGGCAGCTTTTCAATAAACAAACAACATTATTATTGCTGATAAAAATACGATGCTATCTACAACTCAATGAGTCCCCACTACATTAGATACTCTGAAAACATCAATAAAAGTCACAATTCATACATCAGGGGATTTACTGGCTAGAAAAAAAATTCCCAAACCGATGAGGTAGAAAGATCACTAGAATTAATTACATTTGCATCACAGAGGAAAAAAAAAATATCTAAGACATTTGCTTACATGCCATGTTAGGTACAGCATTTGGAAGACTACGATATCTACGATATCACAAAGTCTACTAAGTGGCCAGCCCTGGCCATCATTAAATTACTGGACCACGCATGCCTGATTGCAGTACTGGTTCAGTTCTCTTTAACCATCCTTTCGACAGTGATTTTGAAAACCCTGTGCGATGAAAGGGTGCGATGAGCGCCTAGCACCAGTGCTGCTCCTGTGGGTTATCATATGTTTTGTGTCCCTGCTTTCATCTGCTGCAGGGAAGTGACAAGAGGCGTTGCCTTGCCTCACTGCGAGCTGCGGGGGAACTGTTTCAGAATTTTGCTGCCGGTTTCTAAAGCACTCGATTAGTCCTTCTCTTCATAGAAGCTCAACACATGACCAACATGAGAACTTCTCCTGGTGCTGTGTCCATAGGTGAGACAAGCACCAAAGTCACTGGCCTGCCTGCAGAGTGCTCACACTCAGGGTTTTTTTCCTTCACGAGTCCTTTATCATTTTTTTTTCTTCTCCCTGTGTAGGAGGAAGAGTTTTATAATGACTTGGAGCAGATGGATAGGATCTGCGTGTCTTATTCTGAGCTCCACTCCCTGGTATTTGTCTGTGCAGACGGGTAGAAAACAGGCAGATATTATAAGAAACAGAAAGCTTTATGCTGACCTGAATGTTATTCCCATGCTCTCATTACTGCCTCTTCTTCTCTTCTTATCACCCTGTCATCTCACAGGACAGAGCAGTTCCTTGTAAATGCATGTAAATCTGTGACTTAAATACTTTTTGTGACTTTTAATAATTACTAAACATTTTGAATTGTGGTTTGCTGAACTTTAAAATCTTGACTTGCATATCCTTTGATTTGACATTGCTTGGCACGATCATAGCAAGGGTGGAAGGAGGAGAAAACCAGAGGGAACAGATAGACACTCTTAAATGGGCCACTGGAGGGAAGAGAGGGAAATGGAAAACTGAAAGGAGCCATGAATTGGCCACAGTTAAATTGAGAAGTACCTTGAAGGCAAAAACCAACGTAAAGATAACATAGGAAATAAGCAAAGGTCATTGAATGGCTTTGAGCAGGGGACAGATGGTTGGATTTGTTGGAGCAACTGTTTTTGGATGTTTAGTTCTTGTTTTGTTAAATCTGGCAGATTATTCATGAACAAAAGTTGTCAGAGCAGATGAAGACAAAAGATTGAATGTGCACGGAGAGGTCAAGGCTGAACATGCGGAGTCAAGACTCTTCCCCCAGTAGAAGTTACGAACGCTAAAACTTAATTAAATTGTCCAATGATGTCAAGAAGTAATAAACCAGGAGTGGTCCAAGGACAAAGCTTTAGTGACAGATGCAGAGCCTGGAAGGGAAGGAAAAAGACACCAGGAGAGCTAGTCCCAAGAGGAGGATCATCAGTATTAAGTGCAAAACCTGAAAAATTTAAAGGGATGTAGTTCATAAGAAAACCCCAAACTATTCTATGTATTATTCTAAAAACCTACAGATTTAGAATTCTGTAGAGAGAGCAGGTACTACGCAGAAGTTAGAAGATTCGTTTACAGATTTAAGATCTCTCTTCAATTTTACAGAAATTCATCATATTTCCTTACAATGCATTAAATACAGTAAGTTTTAAAATCCCTTAGAAAGATCATTTTCTGCTACAAAAAGTTTAAGTCAATTCAGGCCTTAATGATTCCCTAACCTTGTGAAATTGCACCTTTTTTTTGGATGGACTGTAATAACTTCTGAATGACATATCTGATCCACTCAGAAACGTCTGGGAATTAAGCAGGCATCAGTAGGCAGAGTCCAATTGATTTTGGAGAAAGCCAGGAAAAGAGAAGAGTAAATGAGCCACATATTACTCTCTTTATCTGGTTAGCAGATTAATTTCCTCCAGCATCTATATAATCATTTATAAATAGTTGATGGCAGCTTCACAAAAAAAAAAAAGGAAAGAAAGAAAATCAGTTCAAATTGACATCTCGAATGCCTTACTTCCCATGCAGAAGAAAAATATAATGAGATCAGAACAAGGGCTAAGAGGATGAGGGGAGGCAGGCGGGAGGCACAGGGCCACGGCGAGCCGGGGGGGGACAATGGTGGCACACAGGCTGTTTCGGGGGAACTGGGCTCACTGGGGCATACAGCGGCAGCTTCATGGGAAACCCATGAGCTATTGCACCAGTGTTGCAACACAGAAACACCAAGTCAACTATATTATTTTAAAATTGCTATTTGGAAGAACTGCAAGAACAATCTTAAAGAAATATATAGTGTCCACTATCTCTATTTTACTCATAAAATCAGCATTGCCCAGTGTATTTTTACAGTTTGCCTTTCTTTCCTTTGGCATATTTGGTTTTTTGGGAATTTTTATTCCTTGCCAAAAGAAATAATTACGAAATCCTCTTCTTTGGTTGTTTGATGTGAATTAACCCTTGAGATAAGGCACTTGTTTATGTAAAATTAAAGTTATGTTGAATATAAAATGCTTCTTTCCTTTGAGTGAATAAGGAGCCTTCACACTCCACACTGTCAAAAAACATTAAGTATGCAGCACTTGTATCATTTATGTTGACTCAAAGACATTCTTCCGCCAAAAGATATTATTCTGAAGGGGCACTAACTTGCCAGAAAATTTACTAAATTACAGCAATAACGTAATGGATGCCAGACTATCACATAAGTACGCCGTAATTCACTTTTTGAGATTTCTGGCCATGACTACACCTTTCAAGAGTATCCTTCCTACCTAATGCTGATCATTAAAGACATTATTTACTTTGTTATTTACTATTTGCCTATATGAAGCCACCATTTTTGAGCAACCTGAAGCTAATCTTGCTGGCTTCTAGTGGCAAAAGTATCTCTCCCAGAACCCAGATGTCTCTTAAATACTAAGAATGATCTACTAATGGTTTTATGGGGTTAATTAACTGTTTCTTTTTAGAGATAATAGAATTTGCAATGAGGAACATCGGCATTATCTTTAGTGCTACCTCTGCAAATGGAGAATACAGGATAATTGGTACTGCCATGTATTGCCCATTATGCACAAAATTAAAGCAGGGAATTTACACAGTGATTACCACTGATATTTTATTACCTTCAATTCTTATAATAGATTGCAATTCACACAATAGATGGGCAAAAACCTTGTTTCTGTCTTTTACTAAAACCTATGTATTCTGCTAGAATGCCCCCATCTTTATTCCTCTAGGTTTTGGGTTTTTTTTTCCTATAAGGAGCCCACATCTCTTCCAAACCCAGTGAAAGCATTTAAATGCATTCTGCATCACATCTTAAATACTAAAGGAACATTCATTAGGATACGAAGCGATGTTCTATCAATTTAGGAGATTAAAAAAAGTTCTGAAATTTCTTACACTACAGTTAAGATTAAACCCTTGTAAGGGACTATAACAGTCCAGTCCCGAGACGTTCACAAGCAATGAAGCAAACACAGCTGATAGGAAACTAGGAATGAAGTAGATTTATCACCAAGTGCAGGTAGTAAGTGCATGAGCACCTGTATTTTACTGGTGGGAACTTGGCACTGGGAGTGCAGTTTCTGGTGTCCCTCTGAAGTCCTGTGTCTGCAGTCCTGTGCTTCCGTGCAAATCTGAGCTTCCTTACAAAAAACATAAGCTTAGTTTTTGCTCAGCATTCCTGAAAATCAAAACCATCACTAAAAAGAAAAAAAATCATGGCACTACTCTAACAAAAGAAAGACAATCTCCAATTTTACGATGGGCAGAGCAGGTTTGTGAAAGAATGAGTTACACAGACAGAAACTTCAGTGCTTTCCAGGAAAGAAATCTCAGTGACATGCACGCTCTGTTGTAAAATGTCCCTATGCAAAAATGTCCCTTTCCCCCCTGTAAGAAACCCAGGGCTCTCCCCAAGATGCTCCCAGCACAGGCATCCCCGCGCTCCACGGCCGTGACCCTGCCGAAGTGCCCTAAGGGCCCCTCGGGCTTTCCGATGGGCTGTCCCCAGCATGGCAGGGGGGGAAGATGCGGGGCTGGTTGCGATGTCCCCCCGGGGTTGTGCTCCTCTGCGCCGCGGGTCTGGGCGTGGGCTGTGCCAGTGCTGCCTTTGCCCATGGCCCCTGCAGGAACAGAGCCTCAGCCGGTGACCGCAGGAAAGCGGCTTCGTTTCCGCAAGGCTTGACTCTTCTCCTGCCAAACGGCATCACTTTGTCTGCATCAAACCAAATAAGTAGCCTAAAGATGCTGCTTGCTCCAGGAATACATCTAGGTTTATAGACTTCTTTTTCCATAAAAAGCAATAACATGAAACTTGAATGTGATTTTTTTCCTCCAGAAAGCTGATTTTTCACATTTGGTCTAATACAATGGAGTTTTACATCAATATCCATTACTGCAGTGGAAGCCTTGCCATGGGTATGGCAATCTGCAGCTGTAATTCATGGAGTAACGACGGGTACTGCACAGATAATGCTGCCTCTAAGTTTACACTGCCAGTCTGATTGTGACACTGGACCATCTTAGATCCAAGTATCGTCCTGGTCCAAGAAAGGCTATTTGGATAACAAGTGAAATAAACTGGGTATGAGATTCCTCCATTCGGAGACTACACAAGAGCAGACGAACACAGTCCAAACCCCTGGCGCAGGCGGCTGTCCTGGACTGAGCACAGGGAGGCGAGCTCGCAGGGAGGCAGCGATGCGCCATGTTCCCTGGTGGCCTCCCTGCTCTGTTTTAGCTGAGCAAATTTCTTTCCCCCACATATAAAGCATTTTATTCTGTGGGTGCAAGGCTATTATCATTCCAATGTTGTCAAACTTGGCTGTAGTTTTGAAAAGGCTTTCTTTTTAACCAAAGTGGCTGCAGCTTTTCAAACTACTCAGATGATGCAGGTATCTTCTCTCCTTCTCCCTTCCCTCAATTAAATGTGAATACACTTAGTAGATGATGTCAGCAAACGTTGTATTCACCAGAGAAATCTATGAAGGACGACCTTCTATTTTCAGTCTTATCTGGAATTTAAGGAACAAACATTTCCAGTGTGATGGTGCAAACCAATCTGAAACGCAACGGCCCAGTTGCCGCAGTTATCACAGACCCCGCAGGAGCTGCACCTCCCAGGTGACTTCTTGGCCTCAGCTCTCCACCCCTTTAATCAACAGGAGCCTTCCCAGCAATTTCAGAGGGGTGGCCCATGTCAACACTGAGACTTTTTAGCTAATGGTTTTCACCACACACGTGCAGTGTCAAAAAGCCTGCATTTGCACAGCCATTTGTCACTGCCTCGTAAAACAACGTAACACGATAAAACATACATCATCTGCTTTGCTTCATAGCGACCTTTCCCTTGCAACAAGACAAGGTTCTTTATGGCACAAAGAACTTTTCATGTGCAGTGGTGGTTACAGTGCAGATTTTCAAAATGCCCTGGAAGTCTTCAACTTCTGAGCATCCAGAAGAGGACCAGAGTAACTGTTCTTCATTGAACCAGACATTCACAAAAAGGGCATTAATAAAACAGAGCAGACAAATGCCTTCCTCTGTATTTAAAACCCCTGAGCAGATGCTACCACCTCCGCCCGTTATCCTCACAAAGAGAGTGAATGAGAGAAAGCAAGCACGTGTGCGTGTGTGTGCATGTGTGAGACAGACACAACGTTTCATGGGAGTAAATTCTGTTCACAATCACAACATTCTGGAAAATTATTATAAACAGTTTCTAAGCAAAACTGAGTCAAATATATGCAATTTCTTGTACTCCTCCCTTCATTTAAAGCTGTGTATATTCTTCTCATCTTTGTCCCCTGATGACAAAGATGGCAGTGAAGCTACAAAATAACATTGAGTGCATTGTAACTAAAACTAAAGGGTCCCAAATTAAATGTTAGTGGTGTGCGATTTAATCTTTTTTTTTTTCCTATGACTCGTAAAAGCTCTTAAATTGTGCTTCTGCAGCTTAGGACATCAGCAAATTCTCTAATTGCTTTACAGCACCATTGTTATTTTATGAAGAGAGTCTCCGTCCTGTATGTTCTACAGCTGGCTAATTAAATTACTCCTTTATACAAGCGAGGTACGCAGGAACCACAGCCACATTTCCAGTACAACCAGCCATGACTGCTAAAGCAGGAACAGAGATTCTAAAGGAATCGGGAGCTGCAAGGATCAACCTCCAGCCATATCAAATCCCCTCTGGGCCATTACACCAGGATAAAGGGATCTCACAGTGCGTGCAGATGGAGAGATCCCGCCTTCGCACGGATCTCTCCAGCTGCTGTAAGGCTGGTACATGGGACCTGCATCATCACTGATCCCAGCTTACAGCACGGGTTGTATCTGTGTCAGGGCAGGGACAAGGAAAGCGCTGTCAGGAGCGGGTATGAGGCTGCTATCCAGTCCTTGGGGCTCATCCTTGGTCCTTGGACTGTCCCAAAACTCAAAATGCAGGTCTCGAGACGTAAGCAGAAACCTCATTTCTGACCACAGTGCAGGAACAAGGCCAATTTGACAGTGTTTCAGATAAGTTTAAGCTTCTAGAAAACTACATTATAATTTCATCAAACTGTACTTCACGCATATCTCTGGACAGTGGCAAGTGTCCATGGATGCTTTCACCTATTCAATTCTGACAGCAGATCACTTCAAGAATAGAATCCATTTCAATCCATTTTAAAGGTTTTCAGATCATCCACTTTTACCTTGCACCAGACAAATCAAATTAACAAGACTGCTGGGAAATTTTTGGGACTATAAGGAATATATTTCCTTACTGGCAAATACAGGTCATTCACACATAGATATATTCATTTGACTTTTTTTTTTTTCCAAACTAATAATTTATCACCATTTTCCCTGCTCTCTCACTACAAATTGTTAATTTTTAGAAGAATGCCCCATGATTTTTGTACTCTGCCCTGGTAAGGCTGTTACTGCACAGTCTCCATCCAGCCTTCATTTGGTTCTCTCACATCTTTTTTCTGCCTCTCAGTTGTTTTTGCCCATTTTGGGACAGGCAATACATCAAGTCTGTGGACTTTCCTAGAGCTATCTGGTTTTGCTAGCCTCTACTTTTTGATCATTGTTTATTTCCCTTCTTAGGCATCTGCTAATTTTCTCAAACTCTTTTATGTTTTTAAACACATATCAAAGTCTCCCTTGATGATCTGTTATTCTTGAAAGATGCGCTCTCTTTGCCATTATGCATAATTAACTCGCTGGTGACAACTGCCTATTGGACAAATTTCTGTGTCCTCCTTTGAGTTTCCCTAACAAATAACTACAGTTACAGTTGGCCTTAATTAATACAGTTGGCTTTATTAATTTACTAAAAGGTGTTGCACCGTTCTTAAGTTTGAATTCCATAATATTAGTATTACTACATCCTTCACATGATTACGATGCAATAACTGTCAATTAATTTATTTAATCTTTATTTTTAAACAGAAGCTTAGGGAAATATGTGCAAACTTAAGTGTGTCACTGCAAATCTTTCCAGAAAATTCCTTGATCAGATCCTTATAAATCCTCATCTATACTGCCACTTGCAGGAGATTCATTTGGGGTTTGTGCTAATTCACTGGAGAGTCCTGTAATCCCTTGTCATAAATATGAAGGATTTCACCCAGCCTATTAACAAGTAAAATTATAGATTGTCAGGGAGTAAATCATCCACCCTTTTCTAGTCATATCAACAATGGATTGAGAAAAATTACTCATTCATTTTTATAATCCTTTAATTCTTGCAGATGTTCCTTTGAAAATTGATTTAAATCGATGAATCATAGAGCAAGATTGGTGTAAATTTTTCAGGCTGAAGACATTGCCTTCGACAGAGCAATCATAGTATACACCCCTATACCTACCATAACTCATCACTTTTCAATGTTTAACACACTTAAAACTCTGGAGTCAGCTCCTGAGGCTGTAAGCGCAAATGGGTTTTAATTCGATGAAGCCCAGCCTGTTCTGATGCTTTTTTTCCTATTTCTCAGATGGAAGAGAAGTGCAAGATAGACATTCACCTTCTTCAGATGTTAGTGACTGACTCGTTTAGCGATCTGCTCTCAGACAACACAAACAAGACCAGAGCCCTTGCCTTGCGCCCTGTGCTCCCGGCAATGCCTCGTTTATGGATACAGGTAAAATGTGATCCACAGCCACATCTTGGAGCTTGGCAGATGGAGTCTGCCCCTGTGCCGGCCTCAGCAGGTGCCTACTAAATATCTCAGGGACAACATGCTGCCACGAGCACCTACAACAAAATTCCCCTCTTGGGGCAGTGGCAGGATAGCAGGTAAATCATACACAGCCTTGTCATCACACAACCATGCACAACACAATGTCAGCAGAAAGATCTCAGAGCTCAGATCCAGGCTTACGCCAGAATTAACCATCTGAAAGGATTTGGCATTAGCCACAGAAGTAAAGCACTTTCCAACTCTTTACATAGTCTGTTCTGTAAAAATAATCACAAGATAGTTTAACCTACTTTGGGTTATTGCTGGTCAGCTGCTTCAGAAAATATATTTGCCTGACATAATTTGCACAAGGATAAACTAAACTAAACCCTTGACTTGATCATAATTACTCTTTTCCTTGTTTTGTGACTACAGAGGATCTAAATTTCAGAAAAGATGATGCACAGCTACCAGCTAAGCCTGGAATATCTTTCTCTTACGGAACTAGAAGAATGTTAAAAATAATTTCATTATCAGTACAACATGAAGTTACTACCCTCTGCTGATGAGAATGGACTTACAGTCCATGCAATAGTGAAAGCCAACAGGAAAAAAACACAAGCATTTACATTTATCTATAAAAATGTTTTAAGAGTGCCTCAAATCTCATTTGGCCAAGTTTTAAAATTTAGCTTGGTTATATACATGCAGCACCACTAGAGCATATGATTTCCATGTAGTGGCAAGGACGCCCTTTGCGTCCCTGAGAAGAGACTGACCACTAGGAAAAGAAGATAAATACAGCTCCCTACAAGCATATAAGCCAAATACAGTGTGGGTTTCGACGCCGTTGGATACAGGACACTTATCTCCTGCAAGTTTTATTGTTACTTTTGACCGCTGCACATGAAAGATTCGGAATGAAACTTGCACCTCCGAGGATGCCTGACATTGTAACCCTGCACTGTCCAAGTGCCTGAGTGCCTTTGGATTGAATGTCCGTCCAGTCCTGGACCTGCAATCAAGGTAATTAAATAAAATCAGCAGAAATTCCGTCCTCTTCTGAGCTGACCTGAGGATGCCATTGCTCTTGGTGTGTGTGGAACTTGCAAGGGAGACTGTTCCTTCCATTACTGGCAACAGCATGATACCAAGTAATTATTTTGCAATGCAATTTGAACAGAGAAAATAGGAGCTTGTATCTGGGTAAACAGCAGCCACTGGTTGTAAACAATTATTTAGAAATGGAATTTGAGGATCCTTTCAGAGTAACAATTTAAATTGGTCACAACACTGCAGGAGAGATTGTGTTGCTCTGCTGGAAGTATTGTGGTCACATTCAGAAAACTTTTCCTGCGTAATCCCTTAAGTGCATTAGCTGTCCACCGGACTGCTATGGCTGAGAAAGGAGATCAGGAGGAAGCGATTGGTGTGTTGCCTGTATGATATAGTTACCACTGAATTATATTCCAAAATAAGGCAGCTTTCATACATTAAATTTAATTTAATTCAGGGCTGGAAATCATTCCTGTTATTGTTTCAAATCTATGTTCACCTTGCATTCATTAATAATACACAGAAAATTTCTTGGGGGAAAAAAAAGGAGATAGTTTTTTAAATTAATTGTAGAGGAAGAACGCATGTGTTACCATCTCCACCTTCCCACATGCTTTAGTCTTCTTCAGGTCCTGGGACCTTGACCAAAAAAACTTGACAGAAACACCTTCCAATATGAGAGGGAAAAATCCCTGACCTTGTCTATGTTTGTGTTTTTTAAGTAATCTCCGTGATTGAACACAAATCAGTGCTAAAACCCAAGGCAACAGACTGGGGAGGTGTCCAAGCATTGTGACTTTCATGATGGGAGAGCAGAATGGTCAACTGCCTGCACAGTAACAGCAATTTATTGCTCCCTCAGCCCTAAGTCACTTTTAGATACGGACTAGGGCCATATCAGAGTGTCAGAGCATTTCTTTTTTGAAAGAGAAGTTTAGGCTGCGACTGCAGTGGCAGCAGGTCGTTGGTAGCAATGCACATTTAGCTAGTGCCTGCCCTGCACAGCCCTTGCAATTTGTCTGACACGAGTGTTTTAAGGAATAATCTATGAACCTCATCACCACAGTGACCTAGCCTGGAAAACAAGCCCCAGCTCCTTGAAATTAAAGAGAAACAAAGAGGGTGGAAAAGATTTTAAGCCCAGAGAGAAAGCCAGAGTGGCTCTTCGGAAGCAGGAGGCACCAGTTTTGGGGCGGCTCCATCCACCCCGCTACCACAGATCCCCTCCGCCTCTGCCTATGGACACACAGACACACACGTGCATCCCAGCCCCGCGCTCCCGAGCAGGCTGCCTGCCCAGCCTGGTTCATTCCTACCCCAGAGGCTGCCACGAGGGGAAGGCGTCTGACTTTCTGCTTCTACAGAAACATTACTGCTGAATTTTAGCTGTGCTTATTTTGCCAGGAAAGGCCTCCTGGGCTGCTTAAGTGTGTGTATAATATCTGTTCTGCAGTAATTCCTTATTTTCTGGCAGTTAGAAAAACTACATTATTCTTGCAGATGACAATGCCTTTAGTATAAGGATGTACTGCAGTTCCCAAACAAGGGGAGCTCTGTCGCAGCAATGAATGATTACTTTTTTCAGTGGTTCTCTTTCCCTGCAATTGTTTCTTTAATAAGTAAAAAGTTCCTAGGGGACCATTTTTTTCTTCTCCCTGTAGAGTGCAGGCTATTGTGTTGGAGTATCAGTAACAGAAAAGCTTCTCATCCATCTGAGAAGGACAACATGACATCAAGGACTCATTCAACAATGTGATTTTAACAAACAGATAGAGGGAGATTAATCTGGACCAACACCAAACTCAAGTGAAAGCTGGTCATTCCTGAGGGAGAAGAGAGGACAGGGATTTGAACCAAAATCCAGTTGCTTTCCTCAGGCTCCTTGCTTTTCTCTTCCACATCTGTGCATAGGACAGCAAGAGCAAGCCGCACCTTCATCTTCCCAAAGAACAGATGAATTACATGATTTATTAGATCCCAGACAGTCCCTATAGTTTTACCTCTCCGTTCTTTTTCTCATCAACATGCCCACTGTTGAGTTGGGAAACAGATAGGGCATTATCCAGACACTGCTAGGAAAATCCAGTCTCTCCAAACACACTGGGTTAATTTTTTGTATGTATGGAAAGCAAGAAAGAGGCTCTCTGGAAAAATGAGGTCATTTCAAACAAAAAAGACAACAAGTTGAAACTGGCATACAAGAGGATGTATAATTCACATTACTATTACCAAAATTCTTATTCCAGATGTTGCTTGAATATTCAAACCACTGGCATTAAGTTATTTGTAAACAGCAGCTGACTGTGCTTAAGGTTCATATTATGTCAGTTGTCTTCATCACAGATTCCTGTGGCGGCATCTGCTACAGAACTTACAGGACCAAGACCCAAGCAAAGACCTTCTCCACCCCGCACCTGGCTGCAAATGGGGCAGCCGTTCCTTCCAAACCCCAGAACGTCCCCCCGTGTCCCCGCAGTGTCCATGGAGGACAGTGACACGCTCTCCCAACAACTCCAGGTGCTGACCATGATGATTTTCTAGTCAAAGCCCTGGGACCCCTTGAAGTCCAGAAATTAACTCAGGGCTCTTTCCCTGAGTGTACAAAACACTTTTAACAAGCTATGCACTTGGAAACACAGTTCAAACTCCTATTAGCTGAATATACAGCCTATAATTACCATGAGCATTAACTGGGTTCTGCAAGAGAATCTTTTCTATTTTCTTTTTTCTTGTGTTGAAGAGCAATTCATTATCAGATGGACAAGAGCAGTGAAATTACAATTAAATATGCAATAAAATTCATTTTATTCTTTCCGCATAATTTTAGCGAAGGGAGCTGCCACAAGTCTTGACAGCCAGAGCAAGCTGTGTTTCACATTGGAAGGTCTCTACCAGTCTTAGGAAATGACATTACTAAATCAAATATATGTGGAAGCCTGGTCTATTCTCACTGAAGTCAATAAACAAGTAAAAATCCCACAGTCTCCAAGGGTGTGCATTAAAGTCCTGAAGGCTGAGAACTAGCTAGGCAAGTGCTCCTCCACCCCTGTCTGTTCCTGTTTCTCTGCTCACACAGCAAGCCCTACAGTAAGATTTTTTACATCACAGCCTCAGACACATTGAAGGATGAGCTCACTAAAGAAGGCTTGCATAAGGCACATCTTCTGATACGCAGTTAGACACCCTGCCTTGCCTAGCCTTCTTTCTGGTCATGGGCTTCTTAACCCAAGGCTGAGTGCAAAGACTGGGAATGGAGGAATGACGAGGAAGGAGAAATTACGTAGCACATGAAAAGCTTACAAAACCAAGTATGCACCTGAACAAACATGTAACGCTGTTGTTATGGTCATTCATATCCTTTCACAGCCTGGCACTCCGGATACCCAGCACAGGCTCCCTGCTAGTCTGCAACAGCAGATTTTGGACACCTCGAGAAGTAAACTCATTATAGTCTCAAAGAGCACATAGTTCATGGTGATGAGGAGTTTATTGTGAGACAAAACACTATTGTGAGACAAAGCACATCCATGAAAAATATAGGACACCAACACAACTGGAACACTAGAGTACCTGACGTGAAAGCCACTGACAGCTTTAGCAGAAGTAGGTTTTAATGCATATCCCAGAATATAGTCTTCCTTCCTCCTTCTCCCCTTAACAATGTGGTTTGGAGAGCAATTATTCCAGTTTCACATTAGGTTTTCTAGTACAGTTGGAGTCCCAGCAGACCTGCCTCTCTGCTGCTCGTCAGCACACGTGGTGTCACGCCGGGTCACCAGGCTGGCCCTGTCACCTCTCCACGGCAGTCCATGGGCTGCAGAGAGCCAGGTCTGCCTCTGAAACAAACTGCAGCAGCCTCACCACGCATTTAGCCGAAGCTATTTAGTGAAAGACCCCAGAAAGCTATCGGGGGAAGAAGCACTAGCTGTACATCAGCAAGATGGCAGCAAACTTGTTTCCAGCAGAGTACTCCAGCACAGCCCACCCTGGGCAGGAGCAAGGAGGGGCTGACGGAGCACCAGACGTGCACCAGATGGAGCACCCCCCTGCGCTGGGGCGGCTTTGCAGCCCTTCAACACGTTGACATAGGTAAAAGCTGCCGAGAATGTGTCCATTTGTCAGTAATCCCATACAAAATGCAGGCACTGATCCAGATTATCTTTCTTCCCCTGGATGCCTTGTTCACAAGCCTGCATGTATTGCAAGGTGCGCCCTGACATTTTGGAAGAAACAAACAAGGGATTTCAAACCCCAAGTACAACATATAGCTGGCTAAGCAAACACATTCATTAAAGAGTTCAAAGGAGTGGGGAGAAGTATTTCACGAAATCTAAAGCACTCTGCATATTAATTCACTGTGGAAACAACAAGCACTGAAAATAAATGGAAGTGACACATGGACTTGTGACATGCATGAGATCAGGACACATTACACAACAGCTACTGTCAGCTTTCCTGGAGAATCAATGCTCGTGTCCTGCAATCTTCATTCTCCCACGCAATCTCTGGCTGCAGTGGACACATAATTGCCTGACAGCAAGGGAAGAATCAACCCAACCGTTAGTCCTTTCTGTTACTTCGGAAATCAGCTAGTCCTCCTCCTAAATTTTCTAATAACTAACAATAACTAAATTAGTAAAGTGCCTTAATGTTTTAATAGCTTCTAACCAACTTCCAGGGGAAAAAGTCAGCCAACACCTTGCAGGGCTCTTCACTTTCTAGTCTTTGATTTCATGTAGAAATAAGAGAGATTCCAGAGTATACAATGTCAGAGACAATTAGAGTATACTGCCTCCAACAGTGTAAATAAGTTATTCTGGAAAGAGAGAAGTCACTTTTTTGTAACATTATTCTAAATCAATAAAGTTATTTTCAAAAATAATTTTTAAACAGGATGGTCTAAATTACATCTAATCTGAAATCCTATGAACGCAATATAGAAATAGTGTTTTGTGTGTTTGATATCATGACTTTTAGATGTAACACCAGCACACTACAGTAGTAATTAGAAAGTTTCTGACTAAAATTAAAATTGCTTGCCTAAAATCCTTCTCACAAAGACTACCTGACAGCATTACAGCTGAAAGCTGATTTTAACATTGCTCCACGTGGTAAAAATGTTCCCAGGATCCGAAACCAGCTGGTAAGACCCAACCACTAGTCAATGGCTGCCCACTATGAACAGAGACAATAATTCTCCTTTTGAAGAATAAGGTTATTTAATGAGGCTGATTTGAGACCAAGTAAGTAGGCAAAAGACAGAAAAAGGAGAAAGAACAACAAAAGAGACTCTAGTGCTGGACTGAGTCCCTCTTGCTGGAGCACTGATCCTCAGATGAAACTCTCCCATCCTGCAGTAGCTTCATCAACACGTTAAACTTCCAAGCATTTGGAAAGTGAGCAGATCTTACCAAGAGCAGATAGACGCATTACGAATGCCCATGTTTGGATCAATTTGATTCGTATCTTCAACAACAAAACCTTTCTTAAGTTGAGAGAGCTGTTTACAACTCTAGGCAGCAGAGGACCTACAGTTAATCTCAGCCACCAGGAGATTGCTTTTACAAGCAATGTAGATCTATTTAGCACTCAGCCTGCAGTAATGATAATGCAAGCAGATATTTGGGCTATAGACTTCACTGCTAGAATTGACTAGTAGGGGACACAACAATTTTCAATAAATCTAATACTTCAAAATGCTCTTTCTGCCAAAGTAGCACTTTATATTTGTCATTTACAGAAGTGAGCAATAATGCATTTTAGATCTAATAGTCTCTTTAGCAGAGGGATCTCACATTGCTTTGCCAACACTAAATAACTACAATGCAAGATATAAGGAAATTCACGTCAAGATCATTCCCCCCCCAATTAAAAAAAATGTAGCTACCTCCATACTGAAGTCCAAGAGAGAACAATTTACAACACTCGCCTTACACACACACATAGAAAAATATATGATTCAGAAGAAAAGTTCTGCAGAAGATAACTTTAACTCCTTTGAGCTGAGATTTAGCAGGAGACACTCCAGTAAATACATCTGTTCTTCAGAGAGCAGCCAAGGAGCCTTGAATGACTACTGTGATCATATGAAAGATAACAACAAAAACTTGGGAGTCTAAAATACTTTCTTGCTATATTGGTTTGCTATTGATTGAAATGTGAAGTCACTAAAACTACAACTGTTAGCATTTAAATACTCCATCCAAAGCTGAAGCAGCATGGCTTATCAGAGATGACAAAAATAACAAAAGCCGCATCACTTCAGAGCCGCCCTCTTCTTCCACAGAGCATGTAAATGTTATTGGATTTGAACTACCTAAAACATGCATCATTAGCTGTAATAGAGACAGGCAAATACTTCTAGCATATTAAAATACATGATTATTTGGTTTGTACTTTGTTAATTTCAAGTACACAGAATTATTTTTCTTAAATTAAAGAGTTTTAGAGTGAGGAGCATCCAGCCAGCTGGCTGAGCTGCCAGCCAGGCTTGCAAAATGCAGAAACCCTACACATGCACGGAGGGTATCTGACAATTGATGGAATGAAAATCTGATCCACAAAATGCAAGTGAGAAGCAACCATTCAACCTCTTACATGCTGGCTATCTGTCTGTGCAACTTCCTGGGCTTCCAGATTACAAAGACTGATGTATTGGATGAACCCATGACTATTGCCTCAAGCACTTGACAATTGGGAAAAAAATATGTGACAGTTTATCATCAGTATGGATGTCTACAGTGCAAGAAATTCAGGATGGCCAAAAAATAATCTCCAATTCATCAGCGAACACTTCAAGAACCAGAGCAGCCAGGAAGAATACAATGATTTTTGATGTTCATTGACTCTCATGCAGCTTTTCAGTTAGAAGGAAGAATGGATTCTTATTCTTTTTGATTTCTGGATCAGAAACAACCTTCCTTACAAACTTTTCCTTTAAGAGCGGCATCTTTTGCTTTGTCTTCTGCTTCACCTGACTTTCCCCTGATTTTAAAGTATAAAAGATTTTTTTTCCTCCATGTGTAAAAAAATATTGGCAAAAATATTTGACCAGAGAGCTTGTCTGCGCTTCCTCGCAGAAGTTGCTGTGAGCATCTACCTGACTTAAGGGTACTTGTGCTGAACCGGCTTGTGCTATTGCTGCCTCTTGCCAGAGGAGAGTCTCACCAGCTCTTTGGCTGCAGGACCGACACTGCAAACACCGATGTGAAAGACTGTCACAACTTTATTCTTGGCACATCAGAGAGCACATTTCTATTGCTGTCTTCAAAATTTTAAGGGGGTATATATCCAACATAGTAATGATTACCTAAATGAATGGTGTGATTCGTAACAATAACTCTCTTACAATGTTAGCTAATGGTTTCCACTTAAAAATTTCTTAAGTGACTTCCTCTCTGGTACAGAACACAAAGCAAACTGATCAAGAAAAATACCAAATAAAAGAGTCACTGAGTTACTAATGACTTGACTGATCTACAGTTGCATGTAACTGAAACCCAGCTGATACGGACCAGTAACAAGGGATGAACTGATAACATATATGCACTGTATGCTCAGAAGCGTATGAGCTGCTAAAGTCCTTACTTGCGATGTCCTAAGATCTGAACAAACAAGATGCTGTAGATGTAAAAAAGATGTGAGTCACAATCTCGGAGCCTGCCAGCTCAAAGACCAATGGTGACAGAACATCCACAACATGGCAGTATTTACTTACCTGCGGAGGTGGCACTGCTTGCTTAACAGTCATGGGTTAAGACAGGAAAAATTATTTACCTTTGTTCATTTGTAACTCTTGACCAAAAATGTGTCTCAGTCCAGAACTTTTCAATGTCCTTGAACTTTGGCAATAGGCTATAAAAACCTACATTAAATACGTTTTGAAAATTATAAATTGTACATTCCTGCTTTTATTTAAAAAAAAAAAAAAAAAAAGGAGGACTGGAAGTTCAGATTAGCACAACCTTAGAAATGAGTCCAAAGAAGAGAGGGGCATTGAAACCAAATTTTCTATGAACTGTACCTAAAATAATAGGAGTGTCTTATACAGGGAGGACACCTGCACTGTTACTTGGTGTCCTGTGCACCGGTTCAAGGATTACATGGAGAGCATCAGTCCTTATTTTTCCAGTCTCTTTAAAGTGCTCCTATAAGTTTCTTGCTTTCAATTGCCCTCAGACATAAGAAGAAACTGAGATTTTTCTACAACACTGGAAACAGAGGATGGAAATTAGCTTGGCTAGGAAGGGAAATCTTCAAAGAGAGAAGCCAGTAAAATGGGCTTTGATGAATTTCTGTCAAAAAAAAAGATAATCTAACTACCCCTTTTTTCCCCAGTGATCTCACACAGATAATCTACATTAGACTTCATAGTTTTCTTGATACAACAGTAAAAGATTTTTTCCACAATGTGTCTTTTTTGCTAATCACCACAGAATAATTATATCTTTTGCAAGAAGTTAGGATATACATCATTATACAATGCATGACAGACCGTTTCAGCACTATCTCTTTGGAGTTTTATGTCTTAGGCTAGCAGGTTACAGATCTGCAACATATGTGATTGTGTGAAGTTTTACAATACTGGGACTGACAAATGCCAGCAACCAGATAACTCATCTTTCCCTTCTCTCACAGGCTCACCTGGCTCCATACCACTAAAAGAGCTCAACATAAATACCAAGGCAGTGGAAAGCCTCCATTAGCATGAAGTCCTGCTTAACCTGTAGTATACACAAGTACTTGGCCACAGTGATGCCAAGATGTAATTCAGCAAGAAGAGAATTAGGCCATTGATGAATCTTGTTGTCCAGAAACATTCGAACTGGACCAAAATGAAAGTATTTTAACTAAAACTCAATGATCTATATACGTCAATGAAGTTTTCTTAATTAAAGGTATTACAGGCTTTATAGATAAAAGATGCAAAAATAAACAAGTGTGCTCATACTGCAAGAGTTTCCATAATAGTTAAATTTATTTCTTTTCCTCTACAGGTAACCTTGGAAATGTACTACTCCAACTGGCTGATGACTGCAAAAGAGAAGGACACAGTTTAAATCTGAATTATTATGCTTGAAAATAATTATTTTCTTGCATTATTAAGGTATCGAGATTCCTGATTGCTTAAAGGAAAGGATAAGTGACAATTTTCATTAGTATTCCAACACAGAAAGGTTGCAGTTACTGGAAAAGGCCTTGATGACCAGAATAGATGTCATGCCTACCTTCAAAAAGGACAAGAAGGATCTAGGGATCCACAGGCTGGCCGATCTCACCTAAGTCCTGGTAAAATTATAGAGCAAACCTTCCTGAAGAACATTTCCTGAAGCCTGAAGGACAAGAAGCAGAGTGGGAACACCTAGCATGGATTTACCCAAAGGAAATCGGGTTCCCTCCACATTCTCTTCTCATTAATTGAACGGGCTTCTGAAGGACCGCTGTCAGTTATGGAGCCCTGCAACACAAGCTTAAAGAAACGTCCCTAAAAATGCAAAATACAGGATAGATCTTCATGTCAAGCACAAGAGAATTTATCTGGGTTTGGTGTGTGTTTTCAGCCCCTTAGCACATTTCTGGGTTTTTAGTTTACATTTCCTACCATTTGGGGAAATCAGGTGCTTACCAGCAACTAAACTTTCCTATATTGCCTCAAGAAATTGATTTGGGAAGTTTTATTGATTTAGGAATTTCTGGATTGTTTGCATCAGCTCCAAGTCAGCTGAGTGTTGGGAGCACCCCTTTTCATTTCTTGTTAGTGTACATCATGGACACCACTAGACAGCTGTTGTAACTGCATTAAATGTCAGGAAAACACTCTTCTGCTTGGAGCATTTGCTTTTCAGGACAAGAAAAATATCTTTACAAAATTTCAAGATCAGTTGATGGGTGTGGGGGTATTAATTAAAACATCATATTTAAAATGCTTATCCCGCTTTTTGTAATTCCACAGAAATATAATATACATGGGAAACTCTGACTGGTGTGAGGGAAGGTTGGTAAATACAGCCCTGAAAGACTGGTAGCAGCTTTGATCACTGGTTATTGTTATCATCTTTCCATCTAGTATTAAAGGCTAAGCTACTTACAGGGAGCTTTTTCACTGCCCTGCATTCTGGAAGAGCTGCCTCAGGTCTTAAAGAAAGGTTTAATCTTTAGACCCATGAGAAAGGCAATGCCACTTTCCCTCTTCCTTGCTTCAGAAGTTGGAATCCCAGAGAATAAAGTGACTGCACTTTTCTGAGCTGCACAGGCATTATCCTGGGCTCATCAGGAAAGGCATTCTGCTTTGCAAGTGGTGCAAGTAATTTATTTCCACTGCTACTGTCATAACAGCAGATCTTCCTGTTATTAATATAAACCAACTAGAGTAATTAGTTGCTGAAATCTGCAAACTCTTTCCCCTCAAAAATTAAATACTTGCATAAAAGCATTTTCCAATCTTCAAATCCGATAGCATGGCTGACAAAGCACAGTTAAAACTAAGAAATGCAGAGACTTATGCTCCATATCCCAAATAGATGGGTGAGTCACACATACAGACTTCAAGAGAGTCCCTGGTATATTTATATTAAATAAGTTTACTGCTGAGATAAGCGCTGATTTGAGGCTCATTTGAGAGCAGTGCATTTGAGACAGTTAAAGTTTGCAGTGAGTTACACTAATTAGATAATACATTACAATGGGGTTAAGATTTCACTCCTAACACTTTATTTTCGACTATCAACAGCCACATTTCCCTCACTACAGAATATCACTCACCATTCTGAAGGGCAATTTGATGCCAAGGAAATCAGAAATGTGAGAGAGGCATATAAAGCACAGAGAAGTGCATTACGAGAAGGGAGAGACTATTTCTTGGAATTCACTCCCCCCTTATCTTGCTAATGACATTAGACTGGACAGACAGAGAGGGGCATAATACGTTTAATAAACAGTTTAGAGCACCAAAGACTTTCTTAGCCCTATGTCCAGAGTCTGGTTCTAGATGGCTACAGCAATGTATACTGAGAACTGCCGATGGCTCTTTTAAGTTCCAGCTCAGCTGCCTCAGGAGGAGCGCAGCCATTCAAGCACATAATTAGGTGTTTGCTCATTTTCCCAAGCACTCAAGATTCACCAACCTCTGCTGCTGTTAGCTCAACCTGATGTTTCCTTCCACAGCATTTCTGAGTGTCCAGCAGGTGCCTACCCATGAAAATGGAATGGGATACACCTAAATGTCCTACCAATATAGGTCCCATACACATTTTGGAGAACTTCTGATAACTCAGAAATCCTATATTAGAAGCTGAACAGTGATCTCCATTTTTTTAATTTATGTTTTTATTTAAACTGGAGTCTTCGGGGTCCACGTATACAGGACTCGTTAGAATGAACAATTACATAATGAAACTAAATCCAGCCATAAGCTGCCCACACATGGTAAAGAAACTCTTGAAGTTAAATGGGAAGTCCCTTAACTGCATTAGTACTTGAAAAACACTTTTAAAGACACAATTTATATATAATAATGGTATTTTTCTTCACTACCAGTGTTCCACTCTGGTGTTTCTCAACAGGTGAGAACACCACCTCAACACACCACAACGGATGAACAAAAAAATGAAGTTTAGCTGAGCAGTCCAGAGGATGTGCACATCCTCAGCACCTGGAGACCAGCACACCCTGGATCAGGCAATCTCCATAACTAGCGAGCATTTAAAGGTATCACGATGGCAAAGCCATGTGACAAAGCAACAAGCTTTGAACCAGGATGCTGACACGAACTTGAAGAAAGGGCAAAACAATTGCACCCTAGCAATTTAATTACGCTGCGAGAGAATTTAGCATATTCAGAAGGCACAGAAATAGCTGGTAGTTTCATTAAGTTTGTGTTATGTGTAGAAGTGTTGAGTGCTAGGTCAGACTTTTCTCATTATCTTAATGGGGATACCACTCACACAGAGAGAGATGGTGCCTGTCACAGCAGCTCTAACGAATTGTGCTAGAAATACAGAGATGAGGGGGAGGAGATACATACTTCAACTGCCTAAGCTGAAAGTTGTAACAACAGGATGATGATAGGAAATCAAATGTCCCTGCAAAGCAAGATTTTATATCAATACACAAGTGTAAATTCCATCAGACCTTAGTTAGTCCGCCTGATGAACTGCTTGAAGGGGTGGCCCTTCATACACCCCAGACCAACCAGCTCAAGACACGAGCTGCTAGCTAGCTCGTAAAGCTGCTAGCTTTATCTTAAGCCAGCTGAGCTCAGTGTGACTTTCTGCAGGGTATCTGAATGACCAAGTACACAAAAGCAGCTGAAATCAAATTATTATCCACTTGGATTCCTTCCAACCTCCAGATTAAGTTGCCAAATTACTTTCCATTAACTTTTATTTTTCCCACAGCCATTCAGTTTTCCTCTATACTTTAGCCCTTTGCCAGTAAGTATTTTAATTGCCAACTCCTTCTTCCAGCTATCTCAGGGTGGTCTAGCGGCCTTGCAACCCTGTTTGTCCTCTGTACATTGGCATACAGTCATGCATAGTAAAGAAACTGCCTAATGCCTATAGGCTTGATGCAAAATCCACCTAAGTCTAAAAATAACTCTTCCATCAGCTCTCACAACCATGAAGAGAAAAGCTATATATCAGATTACGCCATAGAAACGCTATATGTATGTATACACATCTATAAAGCTATATAGAGCCTATATATAGCCATTAAGAAAAACCTTTTCTCCGCAAGGACAGCCAAGCTCAGGAACAGGCTGCACAGGCTCCACCCTCGGAGGTTTTCAGGACCGGGCTGGATAAATCCCTGAGCAGCCTGGCCTGGCCCAGAGCCCTGCTGGAAGCAGAGGCTGGACCAGAGACCTCCTGACCTTCCCACCCGAGTTACTCTGGGATTACAGCTACTCCTATTTGCAACTCCACTCTCCCTTCTTGCTTCCCCAAACACACATCATATTTACCAAGCATTAGTATGTATTCCATCTCATGTAATGTCCAGTTTAGTATGCTTTTATACACTACAGTGAGATTCAATATCAGTCTAATTGAGAAAAAGAGTGAGGAAGATGAAGGGAGAGTGATGAAAAATGCTAGAGGTCTCCAACCCAGCCACTAAGGAAATTTAAGTGGTCTGATGTCAAATCATCACCATTTCAATAAGCAAGAAGCTGTCAGCTGATGGATGAGGATGTACAAGCATCTCTATTTTGCAGGCAGAAGTGGGACTAAGGGTAGAAGTATTACCACATTTGGTATGACACTCTCACTTAAAGTCACTGGGTTTTTAAATACTTTACATTAGGAGGCTTGTCCCACAGAAACCATTTCAGTTATTCAGCCTGGAAAACTGCCTTTCAGTCATTCTGCTGGGACTGATTAATTATGCTTCTTCTAGTGAAAACAACTGAGAAACAAAGATCTAACATCTGATTTACTTGCTCTGGGTAGAGTGACCTACTCCCCTGTTGGCACTTGTGCTTCGGTTAAGAGCTCTCCACATGAGCAAGAGGAGGGCAGCGCAAGCAACACCGAAATAAGTGAAATCCTGCTGCTGGGCACCGCAGAAACATGGCAAGAAATGAAGGTTTCACCATGTAATTTCGGTCCCATTAAAGTCAGCTTTTTTTTCCTGGGGAACATTTCAATCACAGCATTAGTAGCACATTTCCAACATACAAAAAGGCCTATTGAAAAATCACACTTCTATTAATGAATCTTCATTTACCTGCAAATTTTCTGCTTGGTCCTTTGTCTGCCTTGTGTTTATCACTGCAGTGGCAAAGGCTTGCGGTGTGAGTGGGATGCAGACCGACACATTCATTCAGATAATACTTGTGAATCTATAAATACGACTTTGAAATATCCTCTTTGATAACATCAAACCAGATTTCATAACTTATTTACTCTGAACAGCAGCTAACTCCACAAATAATCCTGCCGACTGCAGAAGGATTATTTCCACAATAAACCCAGGCGTATGACGGGTGGCAGAGTCAGGCCCAAGAGGTGTTTTGGGTTCAGTACCACGGTTCAATTTATCTGGTTCACTGGAGGTTTTTCACAGCATATCGGGTAAATTTCATACCTGTAGCGTGGGCACTTCAGGATGAACTAACCTGCCAAAGGCTTTCGGGACCGAGTGGAGGAGCCTGCCCACGTCCCCCACTGCCCCCTTTGCTGGAGCCTCGCTGGTTTGATGCTTGCCCAAACCAGCTCACGACCCTCGCACAGGAGAGCTGGAGAAATGGGAGGTGTGCATTACCGTACACCTCTGAAAACAGCTTAAAACCACCACGGGGCAAGTGACTGCTCTTGCGGCTGACACCTGTGCCAATGGGCAGTGATCAGGTCCCACCATCCCCCACCAGCATCCCCTTTTTCACCTGAAGCCCACCATTTCAGCCAGCCAGGCACACAGGCTGGGGGCTTCATAACATTGCCTCCCCCCCGACGGGTATCCAAGTGCTTACGCCATTACTGAGCTATTAAGAAACTGGCATTAAACCCAAAGGTAGTTCTAGCACAGTGGACGCCAAATCCCTTCCCTAGCATCAATCCTTATTAAAGGAGGGTTAGGGTGCGCAGAGGAGGCAGATGCTGCTCCTGCGCCCCAGAGTTGCCCACGCTGAGCCCCTCCTCAGCTACCGGCAAGGCACCCTCCTGGTTACACCAGGACCAAAGACGTAGCCCACAAAAAGCAATTTAGAAAAGACACATTGCCTATTCCGGTTTCATAATATCGGTGATCTGCTACTAAATACCACAAACTCCATCCTCAAACATTGTGCGAATAACCCAGAAGACGTCCCCTGATGTAGCACCATAGCAAATCCAAAAAATTCCAATCCAATAAAAAAAATTTAACATTGAAACATACAGTAACCCAGATTCTGATACTCAGGAGCTCTGTAATTTGCAATGTTCACTTTGATTTCATTTACAGCGCGCTCTGCTCCTGCCCAAAATAACAGCTCCTCTCCGTTTGCTGGTCATGGAGGACACCCGCCTGGCAAGAGTTTCAGGTCAGGTACAGTGGGGCCCTTCAAGTAACGACAGGACTAATCCTTGCTGCAAATACCACCACTTCTCCTCCTAAACTCCTCTCATGGACTCGGCAGTTAAAAACGCGTGAACCGCTCCAGGGACGGCAAGAGCTGCTGGTACACGCACAGACACATGCACACGCAAGCCTCAACGGGGGACCGTGCTCTGAAATGCAAAATTCATAAAACTCCTCTAGGAGAAGAATGTCACTGCTTTCTGTAATGTCACTGCTTTCTGTAATTACATTGACAATTTCTCCTCTTCTTTGATGTTGCTTTTCTTGTAAAAAGAGGAGAGGGTGGAGTTTTATTTCTGTTGTTTGTGCTTGAGAAAGACTCATTAAAATGTGCTTTGGGATGTAGATGTTTTGGGGTTTTTTCAAATATTTTTCATTATTTTTCAGATTAATTTACTTGAAGGATCATCAGGGGACAAACCCACATGTACATTTTATGCTATATCATTTGTTTTTCAACCATAAGCAAGATTTTAAACAAAACAGAGTGATTTATACTATGCTGAGACACGTTAATAGATGCAGCAGGCGAGGGTTGGATCCCAGGTCAACTACAGATCTTCAAGCCAAAGCCTGTACCAATTACTCTTGCAGACATAGAGGCATGATTAAAGGCATGATTAAATTCTTTTATCAAAAAACGTCTTGGGACTTGGGTCTACTCTCTGAAACACCAAGTCGTAGGGAAGATCAGAGTTAAATTGCAAAGCCCAATGTGTTTCCCTGAGCACAACTGCACAGGGGCATGGCTAGTGGCTGCAATCTGCATGTGCTGGAGATAAGAGAAAACCACATGTATTTGCAAGTATGAACGTGGCAGGAAGAGAGTCTGTTTAGCAACTGATATACTGGAGCAGCAGCTGTACAAAGAAATTGCTTCCTTTAGTTTGTGTTTGCTTCTACTAGCTGAGAAGGCCTTTCAGGACATTTTGTATAAATAAGCATTACATTAAGGATATAACTGACCTATATACCATCTTAATAGAGCTGTCTCTGGAAGCTCCCGAGTTTTTGCTAACTGCCTGAGCAAAGGCAAAACCACAGCATAATGCTCAGCCGCTCCGTAAGTCACAACTGTCTCCAGGACTGGGCAGGCTGCTCGCTCCTGGTGGAAAGCAGGAGGAGGCTGCTTGCAGGCTTGGGTGGCTGATTTGCAAGTATTCACATGTAGGTTTAACGGCTCTTTTATCTTTTGCTCCCTTCTGGTGTTATTTCAATGTTCATTTGCATAGTCAATATAAAACTCTTTACATATAAACTGCCTGCAAGGATGACACCATCAATCCTCAGCTCTATTCACAAAATTTATTATTTGCTTCAATTTAAGAGAGATCATTGCTGGATTACACAGTTGCTGATGAGGATTTATATTTACATTTACAGCAAGCAAAATACATGTCCTAATTTTTTTTTTTTAAGTCATCTACACAAATGTGAAAGAGGGAACAAAAAATAAAAATCAGTGCATATACACTCATAAATGCTTGCAGATCATGTTCTGCAACTTAACTTTCCTTTAGACAATATTGCAAATTAGTCAGCATCTGTATAACGTCAGTAGCATGAGCCTGATCATAAGAAAGAATTAAAGGATATTATCAAGACAGTTCTTAATCTTACGTGGCTGTGAAACCAAATACTCATATACGTTAGTTTAAATGAGATTCACAAGGCATCCAGTTGTGTTTCCGTGACATCGTATCAGACATCAGAAATCCGCACCCCTATGTATTAAACAAGCATATTAACTTCCAGAAATTGATTCACCCATATGGAAATGTCAGGTTTCATGAAAAACAGGACTGTAAAGATTAAGGGAAGAAGAAACAGAGTTTCAGGAGATATTACACTTATCTAGGCTGACCTGTTGAGCAGCATAAAGCTTGTAATGCAGCAGATTTCACCAAGTAAGTCTTTTGACATAAATCTCACAGGATGTGGAAAAAAAACAGGGATGCATCACAAAACCAGCTGAACTCTGGTTTCTCATGTAACCCAGGAAAGAAGATAACTTAGCGGTGATACTCTACATCACCCACAGAAGTTCATAAAAGGTATGGCTTCTCTGAAACGGAAGGATGCCTGAGTGTGAAATGATCCAAACAGACACAGAGTGGTAAGTCCTGCCTTGGAAAAACTAAAGCAAAATTGTTTTCCAGGACAACAGCAGGAGAAATGCTACATCTAGATTGCCCCCTGTTAGCAGATGGATGTTCCTCAGAGGGTTGGTGTGATCATATCAGGAGTCTCCTGCCAACACCTGCACCAGCCACCTTCCACAGCAAGTACAGGCAATTTCCATTGATCTCCAAAAGCCCCAAAGTGAGAGCTGATAAGGTTATTTAAATTCATGTACAAAGCAGAAAAAGTGCTACCACACATCAAAGATCATTAAAGCAGAACAGCGATCTGTTCACGAACCTCCCAGCTCTAGTTTGGATATATCTGAGCCTGAAATGGTGCCATCTTGGGATCAAGGATTCATTTTATTTTCCTGAATTATCACCTCTAGAAGATCACAGATACTGGAATGACTGATCAATGAATTAAACAATCACTACATGATTGGTAGAGATGAAAGAAGCTTTCTCACTTCAAACGTGCTCAAACCAACATGAACACTGGCCTGTCATTAAAGGTCTTATCTAAGTGAAACACATGCAAATGTGTCCTCCTTTCATTCAGCTGGTTTGTCTCTAACATTTTCCACAGTATTTTCTTTTCCAGTTACCTGTAGTTATTAAAAGGGTGTTATAATTTGCACACAGAACACACCAGACAGCTGAATGGTCACCCAAGAGAATGGGTGTTTATCACAAAAAGTGCAACTCTGCTATTTGAACAGTATCAGCTCCTGCTGTCCGTATTTTGTTATTGTAACAGACGATCAGAGCACGAATCGAAGCCCAGCGGAGGAGTCTGGCATTTACTGGTTTCACTAGCATTTGGATCAGACCCTTCAGCCTGATATAAACTCACTGGTTTCAGTCAAGTACAAATACAACCCTAGATTTAATTCACCAACCATTTACCCCTTCCTACCTGTTTTAAAGATTGCTTGAAACGGAGGCAGTGATATAGATCCAAACTGAGGAACATCTGACCTCTTACTTATTCTATAAGACAGATTTGCCCTAGGCAGCTGTGATGCAGAATAACAGTAAGCTACTAATGCAAAATAAAGACCATAATACTCAGTCAGGCAGAGTAAAATTCAAGCCGAGGAGGTCCAATCCCCTTCTTTTCATAGCTCAGTTTGAAGTCTGAATCCGCATCCCACTCAGTGCCAAGACAGTGCTGCTGCCTATCACTGAAGTCTGTTGAACATTAGAGCCATGTCTTCCGAATAGCATGTGGTACTGATTAATGCATTAATAATAAAAAAGAATGTGTGGGTTTCTTTTATATATATATATATATATATATATATATTTGTTGTTGCTTTTTAATCACTGAGTAACATTTGTCTTAGAAATTACTTTTAATTGGATGTACATCTGTAATCAAGGAACTGCAAAAAATTCTGTCGCAGGGCGTGAACAGCACGCATATTTCTCAGGTCGATGCCCTGTTTCGCTACAAGCACAGATTTGTTTATATGGACTGTACAAAGGTTTACAATCAATTCAGACTGGCACAAAGTTATTCAAAGATGAGTCAGAAAGAAAAATAGTGCCCGATAGATTAAATCAGCCATTGTGAAACCCAATCTGTTCAGAAACCGTTGACACAACTGTCTGAGAAGGCTGCCAAAGTGGCAGATGTTGTTAAAGCTTCCACAACATAGCATCTGGATTGGGCGCTTGTTATTTAAACACAAAGCAAAACAAGAAAGCAGAGTGCTTTAAGTGACCAGGAAAGCCACTGCTCACTGCGGGTCTCGCCTGCTCATCCAGAGCTGTGCCAGACGCCTGGTAGCCCCGTGGCAGAGTCGTTTGGAGGCGCACAGTCAGGGGAATGAGAGACCAGGTAATTCCATGTTCTCCAAGCAGATACCGGTACAACCTGGGTGCAAACTCTGCAGTTCACCACTAAGTGCCAACATCATCTTAGTTATTAAGATGCATCACATTTTACACCACCTCCTATTGAAAAACAGCTGTACTTGAACTGAACTGCTGACTTTGAACTTGCTCTACAAGCATTATCTTCTACACTACAGGTGTATGCAAATACTATTTAAAAAAAAAAGTCTTCCTGACCCAAAGTACATCTTTTCATCATGAGACTTCCAAGCACCTGGGATGGGGAAGTCAGTCACCATTTTTCCCATTTCACAGTAAAAGAAGCTAAAGAATACATAAAGGAGGAATTGTCTGACGTATCCCACTTCCCTAGTGACGACATTTGATGGGAAGAGAACGGACTGTGGCAATAAATTTTGTCAAGATTACGAACAAGACCTCAGCTAGTAGGTAACCTGTAAAGATGTGCCTATAGATTACAGCACAGCCGCTGTGCATCCTGGAGCTCCGGCAAGGTAACGCTCCCCGGGCAGCACACCCAAGCATCCACCAGCGCGTTACCGCTGCGGGCACTGGGGCTTCAGTGGTTTCCACAAGTTGAAAAGTCCAGCAAGCCGGGATCTGTGCCCAGCCTTGCTTCAGGGAAAGCATAATTTCTGATTTGTGTATCTGCAAAAACAGATTAAATGCTGCTTAGTCATTTCCAAAAGCAATTGGAGAAATGACCCAGAAATTAGTTGGAAAACATTACATGTATTCATCATTGCTTCTGCTACTAGACATGGGTGAAACAGTCACCGGTAAAGAACAAAAGATTACTGTCTCCCTCCTTTGCTCTCCTTCACCTCTTAACATGAATTTCTTTCTCATTAAGACTTTAGCACTGTTTTGTAAAGCTTAAAAACCCACACATATCAGCAATTCTTCTGCTGTGATCTGGAAGTCAGTAAAAAGATCTAGGACTTGCCCACATGGCAACAATTCAAATACTAATTCTGTCCATTCAGAAACAAAATCACCTCAATTCAGCCTTTTGTGTAAACACTTAGAGCAAGGCTGCAGTAGGCTTAATCCACGTGCAGTGTGAATTAAACTAAACCAAACTACAGTCAGTTCTGCAGGAGACTTCCACACAAAGAGCTAAGGCAGCTTTAATAATCTGAGCCAGAATTAATTGATTCCCTTTAGTCTGTGTACACCTTCAGTCTGAGCCCATCCCCGCTGGAACAGGCCACCTCTGTGCCGAAGGGGAGGCGTACCCGAGAGCATGCAACAGTGTAAGTTTAGATAAGAATGTTTCATCCAATAGAGTTTACAAGATATTTTTAATGTAAACAGTCATAAGAAACTCAGCCAAGACACCAGGTTAACACGGAAAGGAAAAGGAAAAGGAAAAGGAGAAGGAGAAAGGAGAAAGGAGAAAGGAGAAAGGAGAAAGGAGAAAGGAGAAAGGAGAAAGGAGAAAGGAGAAAGGAGAAAGGAGAAAGGAAAAAGGAGAAAGGGGAGAGGAGAGAGGGGAAAGGAGAGGGGAGAGGGAGAGGGGAGAGGGGAGAGGGGAGAGGAGAAAGGAGAGAGGGGAGAGGGGAGAGGGGAGAGGGGAGAGGGGAGAGGGGAGAGGGGAGAGGGGAGAGGGGAGAGGGGAGAGAAAAACCATGGAATATCCAACTTATTTCATTTTAACATTTCTTCACTTGGTTGTATTTCCAGACAGAAAGACCCAGTAGGAGCATATTTAATCTGAGCAGCATCTTGTGATGATTTATGATAATTGATATTTAATGGCATTTTTAATGGCATGATATTTAATGGCACCAGTTATGAATGGCACCATTCATAACTGGTGCAGTTAGCTTTGAAACCTGAGAGATCTGAAAAATCTTGCAGTGGATGTTCTCTGTATATGAAGAAAACTGCCTTCTTGTGAAGCCAGAAAAGCCTGAAGTCTCTAAAAAACATTTAGCCACAGTCATCTTCAAAGTGCATAAGCAGATATCCTTAAGAGACAACATTTTAGTAATCTTTCCTTATTGCAATGGACTGATGGGGAGAAAGGGTGGGGAAGAAAGGAAAAAAAAAAAAAAAGTGGGAGAAGTATGACTGTGGGATCTGGAAAGCAAGCATGGGCACCAGGGCTGAAGAGGACACCCAGGGAAAGGAGTGAGCACATCTGAGCACAGAAACAGGGAGGGGATTAAAAAAAAAAAATAAAAAAAATCTAAGTTGTATAAGTGGGTGAGGATTCAGGGTGAGCTCATATGCACATCCCAGCATGGGAACTGCAATGCTGAGTAAGTCTCACCATCACAGAAACCTGAGAAGTAAACAAAGCTGGGAACGTTGAAATGGGATTTTTAACTTTTTTCTCCCTTAGAGCAAGAGAAATCAGTAAATCAGTTGCTACAGGTACTACAAGCCTGGGAGGCCAGTCCACTTAGAAGAATAACACCTGAGCAGAAGCTTCTCTGCACTCTATCGCACTTGGTGAGACCCTCTCACCACTTCCTTTCTTGTTAGAGGTCTACCCTGGACTCATTAGCTTTATTGTGTGTAAGATTTTGTCCTACCTTTATCTGTAAGTCATGACATTTCTGATCCATTTCTTTTACTTAATACATCCCTTTCATTCAAACTCTCTGTTTCTGTATTCAGCTGCTTGTTTCTCTAACCCCAGCATCCTAGGCAGATAGCAACATTCCAAAATCATCATTAACCCCTCCTCCCTTTGGTTCTCCAAAATTCAGTTACATAACACTATAGTCAGACACACTGTGACTGTGCCTTTTTAGCAATCATTTTGTTGCTCTCTCTAAGAATTACAGTTTGAACTTTACAAAAAAAAAAAAAAGAGAAAAACAAGCCAGCCTAGCAGCTGAGTCCTCATAGGTTTCGTTGCTCCAGTGGGGACAGCTGAATCTGAGTCTTTTGGCTCATTTGCTCTCTCTTCACTCCCATCTAGACAAGGAAGACGAAGCATTTCCCCTCTTCCTCTCTCTCACACATCCGCATGCAAGCAAGAGCCTGGTACGCATGCCAGCACATGGCTGGGGACATCCCATATGACCACACAGCATCCAGGCTGGCCTTGCCCCCCCAAATACATTCCTTCTTTCCCATTTCGACTGATGAGAGTGCACTCCTCCCTAAGCATGTGTGCATGCACGCACGATGTATGCAAGATAGTACACAGCCGATTTAATTTGCCTTTGTTTCCCTGAATTTTCCAAATTCATATCTAAATCCAGCAAAGCAATGCCTAGCTAAGTCAGCACCCATCTCCTGCCCCAGCATATCCCCTGGAGCCACCCGCTCGCAGTGCTGCCCATGGACCACCCCGGCGGGACCTGTGGGACAACCTACCAACCCCCCGAGGCAGGAGGTGACATTTCCTAGCTCACTGCCTTCCCCTCGAGGAGCATGAACTCCCCACCACATAGGGAAAGAAATAATGAATACTACACTTACAAATACATACCCAACTGCACTTCAAGTTATCGTGGGTTTTTAAGAATCCCCTGTTACCTTAGAATCACAGAATCGTTTAGGTTGGAAAAGACCTTTGAGATCATCAAGTCCAACCATTAATCTAGCACTGACAAGTCCACCACTAAACCATGTCCCTAAGCACCACATCTACACGGCTTTTAAATACCTCCAGGGATGGTGACTCCACCACTTCCCTGGGCAGCCTGTTCCAATGCTTGACAACCCTTTCGGTGAAGACATTTTTCCCAATATCCAATCTAAACCTTCCCTGGCGCAACTTGAGGCTGGTTCCTCTTGTCCTATGGCTTGTTACTTGGGAGAAGATACTGACCCCCACCTCTCTACAGCCTCCTTTCAGGTAGTTGTAGAGAGCGATAAGGTCTCCCCTCAGCCTCCTTTTCTCCAGGCTGAACAACGCCAGTTCCTCAGCTGCTCCTCATCAGACTTGTGCTCCAGACCCTGCACCAGCTTCACCTTGATAATTATTTCTCTTTCACACTGTTTTAAAATATAGCTTAGAGTTTGGTAACCACACCTTTCAGTGCTGACTGAAAGCCAGCTTGAGGCATATTTTTCTGCTGTGCAGGTCTGGAACTGGAATAGCCGCCAGAAGGGTTTGCTCCTTTCTTCAGAAAAGAGGAGTTTACTGTATTCTTTTGCTCCTTATTTTCCCCTACTGCATGTAAAGATCACCTCGATCTTTTGTATTGCATAATGACAAGCCTTTCCCTTCTCACCAGCCTCTAACAAGGATGGTTATTTAAAACACTTTTAAGTATATCCCTTTGATTTGTACATTAGTATTCACTAGGCAGAAAAAAAAATAGGACAAAAATAGGATTTGCTCTAATGCGGTCTCATCTTCTTGTTTATTTCTTATTATTTCCACCCTGTGTAACTATGTAGGTCAAACAGACCAAATTAATTTCAGTGCATCTGTCCTAACACTGGTAACATGTAGGTTAAATGGGACTGATGCTGGGCTCTCTGAATGGGAATATGTCTGCATTAGCTCCCTGAACTGGAATAAGTTCGACCCATTTATTAAACTTCAGGTTTACAGCCAACATTTCATAATCTACTTATAACTGCATACCTGATCTCATCAAAATTCTCTTGATGCTCCTAATTCCAGGCCTCCGGCACCCTCAGACAATGCAGAAGACAGACTACAAAAGCAGGGTGCGAAAAACAGTCGACATAGACAAGGAGGTGGCAACACGCACTGCTTTGGCATCGCTGTGGCTGCAGCTATTACAGTCCAGACTGGAAATCTGTCCTTTCTGTGTGGAACTGATTTGCAATAAGAGATAATTTACTGCTAAAGGCAATATATCTGTAAGTGCTTTCTTATAGAATCACAGAATCATTTAGGTTGGAAAAGACCTTTAAGATCATCGAGTCCAACCATAAACCTAACACTGCCAAGCCCACCACTAAATCATGTCCCTAAGTGCCACATCTACATGTCTCTTAAATACCTCCAGGATATTTCTTAGGGTAGTCTAGCCAAAAATTTGGCTGGCAGAAATGCACAGAAGCCAGGGCATTCCACGGTCACCTGCCGTCTTTGAAAGCTGCCAATTCAACACAAACCCAACCCATGTTGGCTGACACAGGCAATCCCAAGCCCATTCCCTACACATCTTGCTAAAATTAAAAAGAAAAAAAAAATTCTGGGAAACTATAACCTGATACTATTTCTTAAGCAAACATAAGTAGTTTTCAACAAAATTTGAATCAAACTCACTTTGAAGATAGAAATCCCCCAAACCTGCAAGGATGCAAGTCCCTTCCTTCCCCTGCTGCTGCTTGGATGTGCTTGTGCAAGAAACCGTCCATCTTATTTCCAGCCCGTACAAGCAGCCCCAGAAGCTCAAGAAGGAGAGCAAGCCATGCTGGAGCCAGCACCCCTCGTCCTCCTGCAGGAGAGCTGCTGCAGCCCAGCACCTTCTCCCTGGGGACGTGGGAAGCAGCTCAGCCCCAGCACCTCCTCCTGAGAGCTCCCACCACCAGCCCAGCCGTGGCCTGGGATCCTCACCTGCAGCATGCATGATCCTAACCCTCTGGGTGGTTGAAAGAGAAAAGACAACACAAAGGACAAGGGCATCCCACATGTTCCTCTCCAGGATCACCTCAGTTCATTTTTAATGCACTTGGAAAGATTTCTCATCTGCCCAGCACCCACTGGACAAACCCTTATTCATCGGGGAGAAACCACGAGCCAGCTGTCAGACCTGTTTACCTCTTCCCTCTGAATAGGCTGGAAATTCATTAGATGTCACACACAATTCATTTCTATTTTTCCTCAATGAGCGCAGATTTATCTGAATTATTGCATCATTTGCAGAAGACAAAGATATTATTATGAAATGCAGTTTTGAAGGAGAAAGGCTTTCTGTGGATGAGTGAGAAATTCATGACCTGACAGAACTCCAAATTCAATAGCCTCCTTGTAGGGAAAAACTCAATGCATCATTTTTGATCAATTGTATTTTCAAGTCATTTTCTTATTTATGGGTGACTGAGAAGACACTTGAGCTAGCAAAATAATTCATGTTTGTTTGCACAGACAACCCCAAATTTAATAATGCAGCCTTTTTTAAAATAAATAGTCATGCATTACAAAAAGTGCATTTAAAGTCATTCTTTGTAGAAAATTCACAGCATGAACTCCAAAGTGTTCCTTTTCCTCCTCTCAATTGAAAACCTCCTCTAAGGTGTATGTGATACACTTCATACTCCACTAAAAAAATAACCAGTACCTGAATTTCTGTTGCTCCTACTAACTTAGAGTCATTAATGCCAAAACTTCCATTCAGCTCCCACAGCCCAGAACAAGATCCTAGCAAAGTTGTACATCAGTGTGCCAGCAGATGACTACTGCATTGAATAAAAGTTTCTTCTGGCCATCCAAGGAGCTGTTTAACATACAGATTTGTGGGGTCTTAATAGCCAGAAGATAACAGATGGGAATTACTGGGGAGAAATTCAGGTCTCAGATACTTCATGGCAAGAGAGGCACTTCCTTTGGGAACTTTCAACCTCCTGTTTTAAAAGCACTGGAAATATCTCTGGAGAGGAAAGCTAAAGGGCCTTTTTCACTGAGATTATCTTCTGATATTCCTTTAGAAAAACATATCCTATAAATACAGTATACTACAGTATCTGAATATTCATCTTGCAACAACAGCAATTAGCCCAAGTCAGCTTAGATTATTGCTCACCTGATAAGAAGGTGCTCTTTCCCCCATACTGCTCTTCATTTCCCTTCTGCTGATCTTTTCCTGCCACTCTCCCTTCCCATGGCCAGGGCCTCTCTCATTTATCACCTTCCTCATTCGTCTCCTGATTGATCCCATCTGTGTCACTGTCTTCTTAATTCACTTTCATTGCCCATCTGCTTTAGTCTTGCTCCTCCCTTGGACGCACTGTATTGCTACTCTGGGGCATTACTTTTTTTTTTTCTTCTCCTTTTCTTTTCTAAAGGGAATGGCATTAACTTCTTCCTATATTGATATTTTGATCCTTTCAGTTTAATACCCAATTTTATCAGTAAACAGCAACAGGTGCTTAAGAACTAGCCTTTTCACCCACTGTTAATCTTTATTACCTGGCTTACTCTCAACACATTCACCTGACAATAAGAAATCTCAACATGCTGGGAAAACAACCCAGAGTTGTCACAACCCACTATTCCTCCAAAGGGAAGACTTTTGCCTTAGAGATGCCAGGAGCAGTGTGGAGGATGCCAAGGAAAACAGTGCGTGAATACTGAGCCCTAGAAGCAAGGAAGAAGGAACAGAAATTGTGTCCCATTGGAGAACGCTCCCTTCTCCCCCATCGTCCAGATGGGGAAGGATGATTTTGTGGCCACGGCTCTCACGGGGACCTACATTATCGAAGTTCACTGCACAGCGCTCACAGATTGTCTTAAACGATCAGAGGCAATTCACTTAATCTGTTATGCCTCTCAGTTTTCCATCTGCAAGAGGGAGATAATACATCTTTCCTCCAATCCCTTTGTTTTTTTCTGCTTAGACAGTAAATTCTTCAGAGCAGGGACTGTCTCATTGTGTCTTTAAACAAAGCCTTGAAGAATGGTTTTGGTTAGGGTCTTTCAAGCTGATGATAAACCCCCCCAAACAACCCCACCCACAGAAAAATAAACAAACTGGCACCAAACCAGAATTCTGCCTGTTCTTCTCAGAAGTAAACAGATTTCAGATGCTTTTGTTTACCTTCCCTACGGTCTTAGAAATTGCTTTAAGAATTATTTTTGTGCTTTCTTATGACTGTAAATAAAAAACAAATAATGACAATGTTGAAATCATATACAATCATTCATATATATATATATATACACACACACATAGTTTTTTATATTTTATGTGTGTCCTGAATTTAATTTTGCCCCAAAATGCTCCTCGGGGATTTGTGTAGTTATTTTAATAGTCCTAATTTTAAATCCATTTAAATGTATTTATGCACCTTTAGACCAAACTCATTCAGGCATTTATACCACAGTAATGAATTGTATGAGAGCAATGTATACACAGAAAGAAATCCTTTCCTTTTGTAGAGCACATATTAGCACCAATTTATAAATTCAATAGTTAAGTTCATTGGCATGCATAGAGTCAAGGGACCTTTGTTAAACTAGGACATTTGACGATAACTGTTTGAGAAGATGCACATTGAGAAAGTCTTTCCTATTTTAATGTCAGGAAATTAGAAATATTATAATGAATTCAAATTTTTCACATCTTTCATCAAAGCCTTTGAAAAAGGTCAGTACCTAAACTTGTTATTTTAAAATGCCTACTGCAATTTGCCTTACTGTGGTAATTACAAGGAAAGTTCCCACAGCGTAACACCAAAACAATCCTGCGGGACTCTTCTTATTCCTGATTGTCAACAAATTTCAGCATCTGAAGGAAAAAATGATGCATTTCATAGGCATAATGAGTATGATGGTCACAGTAAGCATTCTATAAAGTATTTACATTTCATGCTTTCTCTGAACTGGGAGCTCCCTAAAGTCTGGGATAGCCTGAATATGCTGAATTATTGGGGGTTTTTTTACATTTTCAAACTATTCCTCTACTTTCTTTTTTTTAGACAAAACTATTTCAAAACTATTTGCTGAATTTGACCCACATTTCAAAAAGGTTACACTCCGCTGCCTCTGCTTTTCTTGCTGCCGTGACTCCCAGCTGCAAGAGCTCACTAAGATCCAAGCTTTTAATCTCTTTATTGCTTATTCAGATTCTGTCCCAGCCCCAAGAAATCGGGAACTGTTGCCATCCCAGGGATGTTTGATCGCTATGAATAATACTGAGTTCATGCAGAATAATACTTAGCATCCCGTCTCCAGTATAGTGATTTTTGCAGCTTCATGATACTCCAGCTGAGCTGCTGGTGCAGAGCACGCTTCCATAGGGGTGATGCTAACTGGCGACAGCATCCATGAGCTGCGGGTGAGGATGCTCCGGCACTGGTCACGCTGCTTGTATTAACCAGGTACAGCCAGAGGAAAGCAGCCCACAGTTATTTGGCTCAGATCACCAAGCTACTGCAGTTTAGGAGAATGAGCAGTGCCAGTAACTTCTGCTCAGCCCGTCCTTGTTAAGGACATGAACACGGTGACATGTCCAACCTGCTCTGCCTGGGGAGCATCTCGCTCCCCACCTAAAGGAAGTGTTTTGTACTTACTACAAAGAAAATCCACCTCCAGGTCTTTTTGAAGCATCTCTTTCCATGCCACTACCAAAAGATTTCATCCCTGCTAGGGTCCTGTAGCAGCCCTGAGAGGTTAAGGGAGGGTTTCTTCTGATTACCAAGAAATAACAGTCCCTGAAAAATAACTACCAGATATTCAATCTACATTTAAAAGTCAGGCTCAATCTTCCCTTATTACAGTTGCAAAAGCCCTTGCTATCTAATTCAGGTAAAGTAACAAAGCTGCACTTCCAATGATTGTAACTAAATGCAGTTAACCTTAAAAAGTCACTTTTACAAACAGAGCAGATTTATCTGGATTTAAATTTTAGTTCTTGTACAAAGACTTAAGAACAGGTTCCTCCCCATTATTCAATTTAACAATAATAAAAACCTCCATGACAACTATAACAAAAAGACTCTGATAAAGCCTGAAACCTTTTTGATAATGAAACATACAATTTCCCTGTTTGAAGCATAATTCCCCAGAGAACATTTTAAAAAAGATATAGAAGAACTGTCGTTTTAAAACTGTTAATGTAAAGAACTGCATACGAGAACAGCCCATGTAAAAAATAGACTTTCAGAAAAGCTAGAGAAAAAATAGTGGGTGGGAGAGACTAGACAACTTAAATGCAGTGTCTCATTAGGACAATTACAGGAGTCAATAAAAACTGGCAAAATTGAAAAAGATTCACTAGGCTGCTCAGTTCAATTTCTATTTAATTCAGAGACAGAGAGGTCAACTACAGCCAGTAGTCATCTCATTTGATTCCTGGGGTGCAGATGACTTAGCCATACTGGTAACTACCTTTTTTCTCTTGCCATCTTAAGTATACCTTTTGTTGGATCATGACAGCTACTCACCATCTCATTGTTTTTTTAAATAAGTCTATAATCACGTATCTATAATGTACTTTTAACAACATTAATTACGAGCAGATAAACTGTCATATAAGAAACAGTAACATGCATTAATTAAGGTTAGTCCTACTCTTACTCAATTCAAGTCTTAATCTTCCAAGTTTTCTCATCAATACCTTATCATCATAATGCCAGAGAGGAATTAAGCACTGAGAGGATGTCAACTATTTGAAGAGGATCAAGCACTTGGGATGCCAAAATAACCAGCCAAAGCGCTGGATTAGTGAACTAAATAGGAGAGAGAGAGAGTCGAAAAGTGCAAAACCATCAAAGCGATAGGTCCACATGGCTACACAGTTGAGGTCGCTGATGAGGCTCCAGCACATGTGAATTATCTTTGCGCACTCTACTTCATACGCCACACGAGTACAATTTTTTACCATGTAAGATTTTAATCAAATTTCAACAGCTTTCTGTACTAGTGAGTATTTGTAAATTGGAGAGCATGAGACCTCTTTTTTTAACATGTCTACCTTCACTTGTCAAAGCGCCGAAATCTACCAAATGAAAATCGAAGATTTGCCTATAAACATGTATTTTTTTCAAGTTTAGGTTCTTTCCTGCACTGAAGAAAGTCTTGAGAAATGTCCTGAACATCTTACAGCATATTTAGAGCTTTGTGATTTTACTGCCATTGCAATTGTATTTGCATAGCTTTTTATTAATCCTAGCTCCTGTAGCCATGAGTTACTGTGAGAATCTACACTTCCATTAAATAACTGTGTTAAAACTTCACAATGTTTTTGAGTTTTGAGCCTTTTAGGCAAGTTTATGTCTGCAAGTTTTTAAAAAAATCTGAAGTTTTAAGTGTTTTTTCTGACTGGGTAGGGGGCCTTTTTACAAAAAATGCCAGTCCCCAAAATCTGAAGCGTATGATCACATTGTATAAATAAAGCATATGACCACATTTCTCCTTTTATCTAGATAGCTCTATTTGTTGCTTTTCCCAGTGCAGCCCTCCTGTCTCACCAGGACCTCATGGATGCTGTTGGTTAGACACATTACCAGCGAAGCTGTGATCACTACTCCCCAGAATAATGTTCTTGTCAACAAGGTGTGAATTTACAAACTCATTTGGAGATATGTAATGATAAAGTGCAAAGTGGGGGGGGAAAAATCAACTAATTAACCTGAGAAGTGCATTTTAACATAAAGAAAAAAAAGTAATACTAGAACACATTTGCCTCCTCTTAGGATCCATCCTAGCAATACCCAAAATCTCGGTGGGCTGGATTTTCACAGTACTTAGCACTTGGCAGTTCAAACTGACATCAGTGAGCTGGTCCTAACACAGCTCCAGTAACAACCACCTGCATTTTTGAAGCTGCAAAAGCAAGGTTTTACTTCTGACACTTCAGGGATAAAGTTTCTTACATAGAAATTAAAGATATCATTGATTCCCTTTGTACTGCCAAGAAAAAGGCACGAATCCTCATGCAGGCTGGGGTTAAGACTCACAACTCTGTGTTCATCCATACTGCCTTTGGTTCATGCCCAAAGCTACTTTAGGCACAAATATTAGCCAGTGCAGAAACCAGATTTCACCACAAATCTTTCCATCTACCATCACGTTGGAGCTGTTGACAATATCAGCACATTCATCTGACCAAAACCAATACAGGTAATAATACTTAATTGCCAAAATAACATGCATTGCTCTCCTGATCAACTGGGATTCTCAAGCCAAGAAACGGTGTGTTGAAAAGTCAGCAATCCTGGCAGTCAGAGATTAATCCGTGTTAAAAGTGGACAGGATTTTCTTTTGCATGAGAAGACACTTCACTTTATTAGTCTGTTAGACTATTGGCAGGGCTTCTCTCTTTTCAAAGCTGTGGAAGAAAATGTTGTATGGTTATTTATGGGTAGACTTTGCGTTCATCTCTGAAAGACAATTAACAAAATCCTAAGGTAAGGGCAATCTCTGCAATTCTGCTGATAAATTCACTCCAGCCAAAAAACCAGCTCATTATGCACTGTCATTACAATAATTTGTATATTTTTAGTATTATACTGGCAGTTAGAACCCCCAGTTGAGGTCAAAAGCTCGCTGGACAGCTTTTCAGACCCATGTACTTAGGATAGTCCTCATGGTGAAGGACTTATACACTACACAAAAATTCTGCTGAGTTACACCCTGATTTCTATGACAGGGTATATTTTATAGGTCAAGAAACCCAAACAATGTCTTCCAAATATTCTTCTTGTATCTGTGATGCCTGAAAGTAAGATGAGCAGTATGCCTTTAAAAAAAACAGGTGAAGTGCTTTGTGGGTTTTGCATCTGCCAATGGATTCAGGTTTAAGAGTACATACTACACTTTGCCAACTGTGAAGGAAAACAGATTCCAGTTGCACCATGTTTTGCTTAATTTATGTGAGCACTGGGTCAGAAGTGGCGGGGGAAAAAACAACCTGGAGAGCAAAAATTCTTTTTCTTCCTTTTTTTGCTATTCTGACAATAAACTTGCCAAGCTTGAGAGGCTCCAGAGAGCTCCTCCACACCCGAGCACGAGGAATAGACAGACCCTGCTCACCCCCTCCATCAGTGCTATGGATCTGCCACACATCCCTCGGCTGCAGAAAGCAGCCTCACCGGTCTGAGCACCCATGGGGGATTCCCGGGCGATGGGGGAGTTACTTGGCCGGTCCCTGGGTACAGGCAGGGTCCCTGGGGCTGCTGGGGTGGCTCACTTGGAAAGCTCACAGGACTGAGAGCAAGGAGCGTTCAGGAGTAGGTAAAAATCACATCTCCATCTTTCCTAGACTTACACCAAGTACTCATCTGCTAGGATCGGGAGCCAGGTTGTGTACTACTTTTTGAAATCAGATATTATCTAATCTAGGCCCGACAGATTTCATATGATGCAAGTTTTTACAAAGTGAAGCAAGTCCTACAGAGCAGCCGTGCTTTTTGCAGTTGATTTCCCCATCACACCCGGCCCAGCCGCCAGCAGCCCCTTGCAGCAGCCAAACAAGGAAAAGTTCAAGTCTGAGGGAATTCTTTGTCCAAATTGGGAATAAAAATAAATTTGATAAGGGGAGACATAGGAGAGCAGTAACTTTGCTCCCACCTGCAGCTAGCTGCCCTGGCTGAGCTCACAGCCCTCCATCCCTAGCACAGCTCAAGGCCCATTAGGACCAATTCCCATCTGTCTGAGTGCTATGTACCTTCGATTCCATTTTCTCCCTGGTTTCTATTTTTAAAATTGCTGTAGCTTATAAGAGTATTTTGTTCTGTGCAGTGACAGGCTGTCATTTAGCCTGAATATGCCCCTTCCCTGTGATAAGTACCCCAGGTAATTCACTAAGCACACAGACACTTTCCTTAAAGGCTCACTATAAGGCATGCTGGAGGTTTTCAATGGAGTCACTAGGTCCCATATCATCTACTGTCCCAGTGTCACCAGGGGAACACCATGGACCATGAGAAAACATTCCCAATACAGGAGGGCCAAAGCATCCTTACGTTGCCCACTGGTCAACCAAAGTCAACATGGATTTAGCCGTCCCAAAGCGAACTAAGGAACTGATCCTGCAAACACAGACTGGGGGAAAATTATCACTCAAAGAGCACAGGTGCGGTAAGAAGGATGACCGCAAACAAAGGGTCTGAGTAATTCATTGTAACTTTACTCTTCACCATCGAAACACTCTCCAAAAGACCATCACCAGTTAAAAACCAAATGTCTTTTAAGTTTTATAGTAACAATCAATATAATGATTTGGTTTACAGACATAGGCTGGGATAAAATGAAAATGGGAGGAACTGGAAATGTACTTTATTTCCACTTACTGGCTTTGACAATCCCCAACCTCTCCAAACCCCAGGGTGCATTTCCACCCTCCCCAGGTAATGCCGCAGCAAACCAGCGCTATAGCCCAGACTCCATCTCGCCTCTTAGCAGACCACAGTACCACTGAGAAACTGTCAGGATTCCAGGTATAATGCAAAGCACAAAACTGAGAGGTAAAGCAGGACAAACCTCAGTGCAATTTTATTTCATTAAATAACTGGCATTTTTAATTTGTCTTCATGGAGCACATTAAAAAAAAAAATCTCAGTCAACAAATATGACAAAAAGATTCATGAAGAGTACAAACACAGTTCAACTGAGAAAGATCGTGTTTTCTCTTAGCTGTGTGTTTAAACGATACCTCATTATTTTTGTTATTTTTAATGTGTACCATATTTATTATAATTTAAGTGATAAGATTTAACATGGTCTACAAAAACAGTAGGAAAGATAAAAAGAACGGTTTGCTAGTTTTGCCTAGCTCATGATACCTTTATAATGGCACAAGAAAAAAACTTCATTTCATGAGCCCAATAGCATCTTATCTAAAATTCACCCTGGAGATTAGGATCAACTGTCAGACCAATTTTCCAGACTGCTTAGGAGCTGAGTGAGGAACAGTGGAGGGAGGGAAGAGGGAGAAGCACACACATTTATTGCTAAAAAAATTCAATTCGAAAAAGTAGCAAAAGGAAAAACAAAGCAATATGTATAAATAAACCATTGCATAGAAATGTGTATAATAATTTGCCACAGAGGTACCACAAATCAGCTAGTTCACCCCGTTGAACAGTTCATATTTTTGATAAACCGTTACAACTTTTTTCATAGTTTAGAGCTTGAATGATAAACCTCAGCTACCTCACTGCTGCAGCATTCACTTGCTTGCCAACATGCAAACGCGCCCTATTACCCGTAAGAGGAGTCCCAAATCTGCTCCAAAGCCAGGCTGCAGTGTGATGGGTGACGGCCCTGCTCTAATTCTGCATGTGGCATTTTTACTGGGGCTGGTAAGAGTTTTGAGCCAGGATCAACTGCTGGGTTATGATAATCAGGAAAGAGTTGTTACATATTTAAATATTAAGTGCAGGGGTACAGCACAGCACAGATGCACGCTCAGAAACAAACAGGGGGTTTATTTCACATATGTGCATTCATCATAAATGTAGCTATACAATGCATATTTGAATAAACAATTATTAGTTCACTAACAGATGGATTTCTTAGAGAGAGCAGCAGAAGCTTTGCTTGTCTTGAGCAGGACATTTTATAGAAGAGTTATCAGCCTCATTCCTCAGTGCTTTTGTGCATAGAGGTATTTGTTTTCTTCTGAAATGTAGGAAGATTCTTCCTGAGAAAATAAGCACAGGGTTTGGGGGCTTTTTTAATAACAATTTGATTCTCTAGCAAAATACATTTATCACAGGTGTGAAAAACTATGTGATATCTTTCTATAACTGTGTGATATCTTTCATTTCTTCATGGATTTAATACCCTTCATGGTTTAATATATCACAAAAAAATTCCTAAAGATGGAAAGCTGCCTTTCAATGGACTTCAGCACCTCTGCTGCATAGCCCTGCACACCATCCACCCGGTCTCACATTGAGATGTGTTATAGATCTCGGTGTGTTACAGACTTACTTCTGCAGCTGTCCTGGACATCCTCCATCAAGCTTGAAGAAGTCAAGTTATTTCTCCATTTCCACATATCCAATTTAGCTAACAAAGTGAAAACAAGCTGTAGCTTCCTAAAGGCTGGTGCCATCGTGGTTGTTGCAGGCAGATGGAAAATTAATTTTTTGGTGTCACCTTCCAGAATCCCGTACAATACACAAATCACCATACCTAGGACACTAACATTTTACTACAGGAAATGTTTTCAAACACTGGAACAGGCAGGGAGCTCCCAGTTGCCACAGACTTTCTGGGCAATCAAGACACCAAAATAGCTTTTCCTAATTTTGAAAATCCTTCACTGTAGTAGTGGTATACACACCTTAAAAAGATAAATTCTTTTACATCACTAATACTCTGAGATTTTCTGTACTGCTGTCAGATAGAAAACTACAAAACCACAAAAAGTCATCTAATTAATTTTTATTGTCAATATAATTTCTGTGCATTCAAGTACTACCGCAAAATTACCTTCTTTAAAAATCACTAAAACATCTCTATTAGTGCTGGATTTTATTTCTATAAAAATAACAACATCCAGCCAAATTTGAGTTGACAGTTTCCCTTTAACTTTTGATTTATTCCTGCCATTTTTTCATTAGATGGGATTTGGCCTTGATCCTACCTATTAGGACTCCATCTTGATGGGATCAGCACGGGAAACAACTGTGGGCACTTAGTCTTGTCTCTATAGCAGCAAGGCACTAGCACAATTAAAACTGGTGGTGATGCTGTCTAGGCTCTTATGAGCTGTCATTAAATTCAAGACAACAGGAGAATGTATTAGCTTTCAGCCATCCATTAGATTAACCTGTATCTTATTGTCTTATATTCATCTCTTCATTATGCATTGCCCTGAGAAATGACCACACACTAAGGGCATCTCAGCATACCTGATGCCCCAAAGATCACAGAACTGGAGACTGTACCTGTTTCTAAAGGGAATAAACACATAGAAAAGAAAGCCAAAGCCTCAGAGGGTGTAAGCTGTCAGAGCTCCACTTACATCCATCAGCAGGGAACTCGACCCCAACCATACAGAATCACTTTTTTAAATTGAATAAACCCAGCTATGCCATCAGCCCTTGTTAACCAGGAATAGGTGGGTGGTCCTCTGGGAAGCCGTGGTCCCAATGCATCCTCATGTGAGGGCAGGCAGGGTGGGAAGGGTTATCCCTGGAGGTACGGATAGAAAACGCAAGATAAACCGCAAGTGGAAAAGACACGATAAAGAGGTAACATTAATAATACTCCCAAGAGGCCTTTATCAACTCCATTTCATACGCAATAGGAAGGACAGGAAGGTGTGGAGGCAACACGGGTTGTTCTGGCTGCATCAGCCGAGATGCAAGTTCTGAACTTTGAAGTTTTATGGAGAGAGTAGCAGCAAGTGCTGGATGCAGCCAGAACAGATGTTACAGCACAAGAGAGGTGGTTATGGACCTGAGCGTCAAAGAAAGTTCAAGTGCTGTAGGATGGGGACTGGGGAATCAATGGAGAATGTAACACAGCGAATACTAAACTCTGTGTTGTCCTTGAGGTACACAAGATACAGGCTGATATGTGGGATTCGATCAAGTTGCCTTTGATTTTTTTTTTTTATATGGAAGTACTAAAATACTGAGTATTTTAATATTAAAGTACTGAGATACATGGGATACACTGTCACAGCTCAAGATGAGCATTAGAGATTTATCAAACATCCACAGCCAGTTGAGCTCATCCTGGAAAAAAGATGATCTTTGTCTCACTTTTAAATTGGAGAGTATATGCTTATACCTATCCTCAGTGTTTAAAGTATGTTACATGGGGTCTTGTATTACTGGGACTAAACATTAGCGGTCTCTGGTATCATGACTGAAAACAAAAATGTTGATTAAGCTTACCAAGTTGTGTTTATCAAGCCAAGCAAATGCATGGCTCTCCCAGGATAAAGGGTCATATTCACAGTGAAAAGGGAATTTGCTATCAGACTTGTAGTCAGTCTAGTCAAGCTTTCTTTGGCAACAGAACTTCTAATACTAACTTATCTCTGTTAATCTCAAGATGTCTAAAAATTAATTTGTGTTAAAAAAGTACAGATTCATCACAAAAATAATTTATAAATTTATTTCAAAAGTAAATTTGTGTCAATCTTAGCAGCATTTTGATGGCCCAGCAAGCAGCGGTGGCTGTCACGGTGTGTGCCAACAGGGCTCCCGGAGTGGCCCGCCGAAGTCTGTGCGGTTTTGGCACAATCACATCAGCTGTGGCGCAACTGGCACCTCTGCATCTCACAATTTGCATTTTATCTGTGATCTTGTATTAAGGAGCTCATCGGCTGTTGTCGCTGGAAATAGAAGCCTGCTGCACTTTTTAAGGCCCAAATCCTCCATTCTCATAGAAGAAAATTTCCTGCTGTCCTGCTCTTCTTGGTATATTGGACATGCCAATAGCTGGAGACGACAATCCTGCAAAGATGTAAATTCCTCCTTTGTCGCCAAGTGCTGCAATACATTTACAAAGCAATTGCACTCAGTTTGTACTGTGTGCAAAAATACCATGCATATAATTATGAGGCTGAATTTAATGACATTGAAACAAATCTCCATTCTGATGAATGCATAATTACTGTTATTAAAATATTTATGAAATAATAAATTTATTAGAAAATCTTCTGCATATGAGCTTGCAGAATGCTTTACTCCACACAAATTCTAAAATGGCAGCAGAGAAAACAAGCTTGCAAGGCACTGAACCTGAGCATTTCCCTCTGAGACAATGTAGGCACAAAGGTCTCCTGAGATCCTGAACCCTCTGTCCTCTCCAAAGATAATGAATAGAGAGAACTGGGATTTTATTATTTTCTTCATTTGGAAAATTTTCAGTTCTTTAAACAAGGGCTATTGTGGATGCAAACTTCTTGTGGGATTTTTGTTTGGTTGTTTTGTAACACAGGTAGCCTACACTGGAAATGCATCACTGGGACGAAACGGAATTTAAAATAACCACTAGTACCCATCCAGACCATTGGAAATCTAGGCTAACATCTCGAGCCTGAATCACACAGAGATGGAGTTTCACAAGTCCCAGCTGAGTGTATGTTAATCTTGCAGATAAATGTCTCCCACTAAAGCATTCAAGACCTCTACTTTTTGGACCTAACTTCCAGCACAGAAGGAAGAGCAAAAGTCTTGCTTTAGGAAGATACCTATTGCATCTTGTGTTGCACTTAAGCCTCACAGCCTGCTGTGAAAGTACAGTCAAAACAAAACCAGGAAAATTTCCAGCAAAGAGGATAAAAGCTGGCTATTAAGAGGGGGAAAAAATAAGTCTTTCATGGAGGTTGTAGAATATTCTTCAGAAGAGTTTATAAAAGAACTTAGGCAAGCATCTGCTAGGGCCAGCCTGGCTACATAGGTCCCATCTCTGATCAGTGACTCACCACGACTATGGAGAACCACCACTGAAGGAGTCGGCAGCAGGAGCCACGCCAATAACCTCTGTCCCCAGAAAACAGGAGGGGAGCACACGAGGGGCCGGAGCGAGAGGTCGACGGGACAGTACCAGGACAAAGGGATGCCTGAAGCTGTCCATGTGCATCAGCCAGATCCTTGTCCAGCTTGCTGCCTTCCCACCGACATCAGCCAGTGCTGCAGCATCCAAAGAAAACACTGGAAAATTGTGCTAAGATAAACATGTGTTTCTGTCCTCTACAATCTTTGGATTTATAGTCCTATTTATGTATGGGCACTCTTCTAAGAAAAGTTAGGATTAGGGCTTTTGTGTAGGCTAGTAATAAACGGCTGCTATAAAAACCACATGCAGGGATCTATATTCACTTTCACACCATCAATTCTATAACTGAAATCTGGTTTATGAACAAAAAGGATGACTTTTCCAGCTAGCCCTGGAAAGCCCCTATAACCACACTACAATCAACTTTTTTACATTTCCAGTGACAAGGGGTGTTTAAAGGCAGCGCAGAGCTCAGCTCGCCCTTCAGCTCCCATTAAGGCTGCAGCACTGACAGTGGCGATGCTTGCTCGTTCCAAGGGGCTCATATCTCTGAACCCCGCCGGCTGCAGGCACCGCGAGCAGTGCTGGGCTGTTTGCTAAATCCTGCTATCATCCACAGAAATGTGACATCTCTAACGAAGGAAGTAGAGATACGGGTTTGTATCAACCCACTTGAGGAGAACCTGCATCAAAGTCATTTTTCAGGACAACTACAGCTTAAGGTTTTGGCTTTGTCAGCAGTTGTTATACCCGCAAGTGAAAGGCCAAAACCAGCTGTAAAACTGTAAGAGCAAGATCTAAGGGCATATCTACAGCAGGCAGGGGAGCACAGGGACCATACCAAAGCCAGGTCCAGATTATCTGGCTTTTGAACTGGAAGCAGTAAAGCAGCTCCAGCAAGGCATTGCCCTTGGGCTAAGGTGAGCGGCCCCACGCCAGTTACCCACCGTGTGACACGCCAACAGGGCTGTGCCCTCCCTGGAGCTCCTGTGTCACCACCTGGCACTGATCTGGGCTGTGTAGATACTGGACTCAACCTTGGCTGCTTCCCTCACCAGGACAATGCGCTGCACAGTGACCACTCTCAGCTCCTCCACCTTGACTCTCCCTTTGATCCGTCAGAGCAGCCTCTAGGCAGAGACCAAGGTGGTAGGCACATGGCCAGTAGCCTGCCACAAAGGGAAGAGCCACCACAGCCCTGTTGGCCATCCCCTCTGCCCCTGCCAGGGTCCAGAAAGCCACCCCAGCTGCTCCTGGGGGAAGACCTGAGGCTCCTGCTGGTGGGAGGAGAGGGAGAGCTGGTCCCGCAGAGCATCCTCCTTCCAGCACCCTCTCACCCTGCACCAGCCACATGCCAACCTCTCCACGCTCTTCCCCATTTTCCATCACGGCTTCTGCCTGTCCTCCCTTCACTCACTTCCCGGGCAGGAACAGCCAAGCCTGAACACAACCCATTGACTGTATTGCTGAACACCTTTGAGGTGGCTCTGTATTACTAAAATGTCTTTCCTCTATTAATCACACATCATTGATTCTTCTGAGTCGTAACATCATAATAATGTGAGACAGAATCGAAAAGCCAAACAAGCAGGTGACACGACTGTCGGCACACAGACAGCAGTGGCAGTCAACGGAAGTGGACGGGTGCTCCATTCCCTCCTTGCCTACCATGGCCCAGCACTGGTGCCTGCTCTCCCCTTCCCAGCCTCATCCCTGAGGAAGATGTTAAAAGACAAGTCACTTATGTTTACAACACAAATATCTACAAAAAATATTTTTATATATATGCAAGTATATATATAGATAACACACCTACATACACAAACATATTCATAGACATTAAGCAGAACCATCATCAGAATGAAAACTTGCAACCTAAGACTGCTCCTAACTGTCTTCCCCCACCCCCACAGGTCAGGCTATCCTTTTAACAAAAATAGAGCTATTTGATGTGCCCTACATGTGAAAAGATTTTATCTGTGCCACACCAGGCAGCGCACGGCATTCAGAAGGGAAGGTCTCCCAAGTCTGCCTTCTCTTCCCATTTAAATCAGAGGCCAGGTAGTCTAAGTGCTTCACATGATCTCAACGCAAGGAGAAAGGCAATCTCTAATTACGAGCACTTCACAGGGCTTTGGGCATGCTTGCCAAGTTCATTTAAAAGTACTTGGAAGTGAGGCATTGGCCTGCATTACCCCATCAGCCAAGGAATAGGACGATATATACTTCGCAACACACTCGCATTCATACAGCATGCTAATGCCTCTCCCGAACATCCCAAATGACACAGCAAAAGCATAACTTATCACAATATAGACTAAATTAGAGGGAAGCTGGGCAACACTGCTGGAATTACGGTTTCTCTGGAAATGTAACACCACTTGTCAAATTCTGTCAAATGGAGGCACTTGCCCCCGGAGAAGGAGTAAGACCCCGGTGAGGAGGTCTCAGCAGCCGCCCCACTGTAGACATGCTTGGGGTGCACCATCCTGCACCCTACCACCAGATCTGCACGTATGCGGCACCAGCAAAGGGCTTTGTCACAAAATACAGCACATGGGAGCCCGGACGCCGCACCTCAGTACCAGTTCAATCATGCTCATCAGCCCCCAAGCTTAAAAAAAAAAAGAAAGTGCCATGGCAACCTCTGCTGTGCTGGCTGTGCAGGGGTAGCACAATAGCCCCCTGACATGGGGACACAGAAATTAAAGAGCTTTTAGACCATTCCCACATATTAATTGCTGTCATTTGAAGTCTCCCTTCCTGATGTAGTACAATTGCATGGAAGAACTATGCTAGCTCTGCAGCCATGAGAGTTACTCCAGCAAGGCAAAATGCGTGGTGACTGTGCATGAGTGACCGGTGGCCTGGGGCGGGGCAGGGCTACCATATTTTAGTGGCCCATAATAGGACCATGCTTTATTCTCAGCTAAATTGGTGATGATTCAGAATACCTCTACTGCCTTCAGCAGAAGGGCTTTATAGGACCCTGTGAATCATCAGTAATGAGGAAGGCTTTAGAAATACTTGTTTTTCTTCAGACTTCTCTCTGCCTGGATACCCACTCCACCACACTAATGACCTGACTATATTGGATTCCATGCTCTCCAAACAGCCTTAATTACATGCTTCGTATCTTCCAATATTATGATAAAATTCATCGTAGTCCTATGTCTGGGACAGTCAGCATTGTCACTCATTGAGATTAATTTGAATATCACTATAAATAGAAATAACAACATCTGATATTACGATGCAGAGTATTGTGTTGGATGGTTTTAATGCATCCAAGCAAAACTCATCTAACAGAATAAAATACATAATATAGTACACGTAGTTTTACAGTATTAGTGTTATGAGATTCAAAACCAGATCAATATTTCTTTCATAAAAATTAATGCCTTGAAATGATCCCTCCATTTGTCATTCCAAAGAGGTCACCTTATTTCATTTCAAAGAGTAAATCGGGAATTGCACAAATGTACTTGCTGAATATATGCTTCCACCGTACAAGCTGAGATGTTCCAGCATCCCCCTGTGCTGCCCCCCACGCCAGCCCCAATTATCTGCTAATCCTTTGCTCGCATAAGCACCATCGTCCCTCTCTGTCTCTCTCCGCGGGCGAGCACCCCTCTCCTGGCAGAGCCAGTCTTTTTCCACATGACTCTCTGCAGTCCCTTCTTCCTAACGTCTACAGAGAGATGCTCGAAAATAGATTAAGAGCTGAGATTATTGCTAATATTGAATTTTGCCTTGTCAAGAAAATAAATTTTACCTCCAAAACACCATGTTCCAGAAAAGTATATTCATAGCACCGCCAACCTCCCATAAGTAACTCCACATGGAAACGTGAATTCTTGAAGAAAGGATTTCCCTTTACTTTTGATTCATACAGAGGAAGTAAGATTCCACATCTATTAACTATAGCCCAATATTTCAACAACAATACAGTAGAACGGCATGGCTCAGCTTGTTGACATGTATTAGGTGCATCAGTAACAACAAGGACAAATATTTAGAGGGTGATTAAAATGAAAGCTTGCTGAGAAACACAAAGGCCATTTTTTTTGAAGAGAGGCAAAGAATTGAAGTTTACTGTTTCCTATTTTTAGCTTTTTGATAAATTCTCTATATGAGTCTAACTGAAAAATGTATCATTTTCCTGAAATATCTTTTAAAAAATGAATCATTACTCCACTTCCTAAAACCAGTATTGTCTTATTAAAGGTTAGAAGAGGAAAATGCAACAAACTGGTAATGAGTTCAAAATATATTAACACCTAGAGAAAAATAGTGCTAAAGTATGTTAATTTTCTTCCCAAATACCTGTGACAACCCAAGACTCCCCCTATGGCAGGTACATTGCAGTAAATTAAATTGGCCATTTACTACCATCTTATTAAGTCACGTTCAGCAGGAGTGGTCTCAGCATGAATCTTGGGCTTTGCACACAGATCCTATACAAACGGAAACCTTTGGGCCTATATCCCATACTCCTGTGGCAAACTTAAACAAACTAGAGGGAGAGAGGAGGAACAATCAGTTTGCAAATACTTTTGCTGCAGAGTGAAGGAGTTTCTAGAAACAGATGAACAGCACAAAATTAATTAAAAACCAAACACTTAAGAAGCATCTCTTGAAACCACACGTTCTGTAAAGCGATTCTCATACAGCCCTTATCCTTCTTCCCCGTGACCATGCTGCAAATCCAGCAGGAACAGGCACTGACGACTGCCAAGAGCCAAATTTAATTCCCTCAAGCCAGAAGCTGAGACAGAACCACAATCTCCATCGATACCAGTCACAGCACCTCGAACGTTGCAGCTCAGCCAGCCACAGCTTGTTGATGCAGGCGGCTACCACCGCTTTGGCAAAGAGGATATCCTCAGAGTGCCTTGGAAAACACAGACCCTTTTCTAAGAAAAAAAGAAGCATCCAACTCAGAGCTGCACTTTTAAGCTGTATTCCTTTCCAAATAATCACATTTCTACTGGCTTCATTGTGTCTAGAGCAGAAGGCAGGATTGCAACTTTCATCTTTCTCACTTAGTACAAACGTGCCCGCAGAAGGAAATATAGCCGAAAGCCCCCAAGGGATACACAGGACATTTCAATTTGCACTCCCAATCTGATTGTACTCCTTTATCCCATGCTGGTTTCTAAAAAGTTCCCTGAAGGGGCTCGGTAACGCACCCCTATGGGCCGCAAGAACCATCACTCATAAAAGAAAAAAGGTATTTAGACAAGAAAGGACAATTGTTGATTGACTATTTAAAATTACATCCACTGGCAACAGAACCCTGACGCAGTTAATTAGTTAATTATTAAAGCTTGTAATGAGAAGACTGTAGTTCTGAGGGAGCCCAAAAATTAGTTTTCCAGTATAAAAAAAGAAATCAATGTGCTGATATTCCCCATATTGCATGGTTCTACTCCTAGAAAATACGACACAGATGAAACATTTGGCAGTTTTTTTCAGCATAGTTATTGAATTTCATGGAGTTAAATTTGTAAGGAAAGCTATGACACTGAAGTAACAATACTTTTTACAATGCAAAACTAGCAGCCTAAAAACATACTGCCTTGAACTCCCTGATGCATTGGGAAACAGCTTTTCAAATTGTTCCTGTTTTATTTTTAGAACAGATATTTAATTTACAATTGGCATACTATTTATTGGCATGCTCTAATAGACTTGTATTTTGAAAAAGTCACTGTATTTGACATACTTGAATATTTATGCATTTACATCTCCATGGTCCACCACACATTATATTACCCCTTCTGTTGCATTAATCCGAGGCCTTGCAGCAAAGACACAGGCCCTTGGTGCCGGGCAGCACACCTGCCTCACGCAGCCCTGCTCCCTAAGGTCACGGCTTAACAACCCCTCCCTGTCCAGGACAGGGATGGGGCACAACCCCTAGGAGAAGAGGAGGTCTTGTCTACAGAGGGACATAGTCAGAAAGGGCTCTCTCGCGTTAACTCCTGCCAGGGCACTCACAACCCTGCTTCTGAACAGGATGAAGTTAAATAACAGAGATGCAAAAATAAAGCATCCAGCCAGAGGCACCTGCCAGCTCGACCCCTTCCAAGGTGAGCAGTTGCCAAACTGAAGAGAGCTCGTCTGCCTTGTCTTCAAAAGCGAGTTAAACATCCAACTGTGCTTCAGTGCCTCTCAGGTGTGGGGTCTAACTTGCTCCTGAAGATAGGACCTTGATGCGCAGCTGGAATGCTCTTGAACATTTTAACTGAAGTAACTCACAGAAGGTCCCACACAAAGTTCATGGCAATGATAAATATTGAACTCAGGTGTAAAGCCTCCCCCTTCCTCTAAACCCTGTGCTTGTGCAGGGCACCTGCATCTCTCATTAGTTGTCATTTTGGAAGATAAATCCTCACGTACTTGGCCTTAGGAGACATACTGCCCTCATTGGCAATTCCTGTGCCCACCTCCAATGCATTGACACATCCTGTGTGACTCAGAGAGCAGTGACCCACTCTGACTAGCCTGAGTCTCAGCAGCCCGGACAGCTTCGCTCCATCAGCACAAGCATGTCAGTCAAAGGCAGACAGTCAGGGTTACAGCTTCCCTTCGCTCCGGCAGCAGCTGTGCGCAGCTGGGACTCAGTGCCATCCTCACGGCTCCAGGGAAAATCCCCCCACCCCAACTATTCCCATCATCTTTTACCGAAGGTACAATTCAGGGATAAGTGGGGAGAGATATAGAGGCAGTGGGAGGGACTTTTGCTTTCATCACACAGGAAAAAGCCCAAGTCTAATGTAGATCCTTCACATCATTTTTTACAAAAGGAAAGCTTCTACAAAACTTCAAACAGTAATTACACAGATGAATTCAAACCAGAGGACCTCAGTACTGGTTTTCCCTGCTAATCTACCTGTTGGCTTTAGCTGAAGATGTTCCCAAACCTCTGTGCTAGATTGGGAACACACAGGTGAGCTGCATGGAGAGATATTGTAACTTCACATGCAGAGAGGAAGATGAATAGCCTAAATCTTACCCATCCTGGAGAGAAAGCCCCTTAAGCATCAGCAGCTGGCTGAGGAACCCCACTGTGCTCAGTATGGGTTTTATATATATATATAAATATATATATATATATATATATATATATATTCTCCCTACATTAAGGTAGAGAAATACTTCTCTTCCAAGTTACTGTCAGAGAAATGTAAACACTAGTGAGTAAGATTTCTTTGCAGAGGCCTCCACATATGAAAATAGTTTTCATCTACGAGATGTTAGGGAAAAGGCAGTTTGGGCATGAAAATAAGTGTTCAAGAGCTACTTACCCACCCTTCACCACCGTCGCAGTCAGTAAAACCTACAGTGACCCATGAGAAGCAAGCTGGCTGCAACAGCTCATGCATTTGAGAAAGTATTTAGGTTAATAAGTCTTTTGTGGTTGGGTAGTTGATTGGGTTTTTTCTTTCCAGTAACTTATAGCTTCTCACCCACCCCCTCGCAACAGTGCTTAGTTGCTTAATAGGCCCAGTTCTCCTCCTCTCTCATTTCTCTCTGGCCAGGACATGTTCTGAACTGTGTTTTGAAGGAGGAGAGGACAACAGGGAACAGTTTTAGTGCATGAAAAATCTGCTTAAAGAACGGAGAACCAAGCTTGTAAAAATACATATTCAGTAAAATCTCTCTCAGTATGTACCAGCTTCTGCTTTCTGGATGCTTTGGTTAAAAAGCAATTTTGAACAGATGCTTAGTCATAATACGTTAAAATATTTAGATTTATATAAATATTTCTACATGCAGAAACTGCCCAAATGTCTTATTTTCTGCAAACTCCATTACGTAACATATCACCAAAGATTTTGCAGGTATTGTGGCATTATACAAAAGGCTCCCGGTGCCCAGGATTTCCTTCTGAGCGAGATCTCAGTACAGAGTGCCCAGGATTTGCTCTTGAATGAGATTCAGTACAAAACAGCTGGCGAATTTCAATCTACTGGCTGGTGGAAGTCTACAGCAGATCAGCGTCTGCTGAGCCAGTACTTCGGCAGAACTTCAGCACTGCTCGCATCCCTCCAAGCTTCTCGGCTCCAGCTCAAGCAGAACATGAGATCATCTGTTTTGCAGCCCAGGAAGGGGTGTTTGTAATGCAAGAAGTCTCGAACAGAAATAAGTACAGTGTACCTAGCGATGCCAAGCTTGCTCGCACACAGGAGCGGGGCTGCTTTCTCGGAGGTAGCATTTCAATACGAAGACCGGCATGTTAAAGCTGCACAAATTGTTAGAGATTCAGTACACCACTGAATCCAGAAGCGGTACAAGTTGCATTTTAATTTGCCAAGAGGGGGAGGAGAGCAAGAAAAACAAAACCAGATCCTTAATGTTCTTTCAGGAAAATGGACAGGACCGAGTCGGCTGGGCAGTGCACAGGGCAGTGATGGGAGAAGGCGCATCACTCCATTTGTCTTGCATGTGACGGCCGTACCTGGCACTGACAGCCAGATGGGAATAAGGAGTAACGACGACTGCTGACAGCAGAAGAGTGGATTTGCCGTGAAAACCTCACAAGTTTCCAGCTGGGAAAAGCGGGGGATCTCTCCGCCCGCTGCACAAAAATAAAAATAAACACCACCACCACCTTCCGCATGCGAAGGCGTAGGATAGGAAGCGAGAAACTCCGCTGCTCACGATGCATCTGGTGGCGGTTCTGTCACTGTCACTGCACCCGCGATCGCTGCCGAGGAGCACCCGGTTCTCGCTGCCGGGCTCCGGCGGCTTCACCCAGCGCCCCGGGGGGACACCCCCACCCCTGGCGACCCCCGCCCCCCCCCCCCGCCGCCGCCGGGGAACCAAACCCCGGCTCAGCCCCGGACAGATGCCCTCTCCCGGACTCGGGGCGCCGGAGAAGGGCAGGAGGATGCAGCCCGGGGGAGGGGACGGGGACAGGTCTCCGCGCCCCGACAGTCAGCGAGGCCGAGGCCCGGCGCCGAGGGGGGCGCGATCGCGGCGCGCTCCGGGGGGAGCAGCGGCACGGGCAGGCGCTGCAGCGCATCTCCCCCGCACACGCACTCACGCACGGTGCTTTAATCCGCCGGCTCTGCTCAGCCCTCGGCGCTTGCGGGAGCCGCCGGAGCCTCGGCCGGCGGCGCGGAGCGGAGCAGCGCTCCCGGGCTTGCAGCCGGAGCCCGGCCAGCCGCCCCCGGCCCCCGGGACGGCCGCGCTCCCCATCCCCTCCGCCGCCTCCGTCCAACGCGGGGGGGGGGGTCTGGGCTGGCTCCGTACCCTCCGGGAGGGCAGAGGGAGCACGGCCCGGCCCCGGAAAGCAGTTGGGCGCCTGGAGTTGCCCGGCGCAGCCCCGTCTCCGCCGAGTGCCGCCGGGGAAAGCCCCCCCCCGACCCCCGCGACGGGGGCGGCTGCGGCGCTGCCGGCACCCTGCCCTCGCACGGCGTGGAAATCTCATGCGCGAAGCCCGTCCCGGCTGTGCCCCCGCTGCCTTGCGCCCGCATCTCTGCCGAGCCATATTTCTCTCTAACGCAAACCCATCTCAATCATCGCTTTTTTTTTTTTTTTCTCTCCTCCTTTCCCTTCACGGATTGCTTCTTGCAAATGGGGCGATAAATCCAGAAAGTGCCATGCACCGTGGAGAAGGGAGACGGGGGAGGATGCTGAAACAGAGAGGGTGGCTGGGAGGGAAACAAGACGCTTCGGAGGGGAGGCAAATGAAGCACCTGAAGGGGCACGAACGGAGTTCAAAGCGGCGGGCAGCCGCGGGCGCCTCCACCGCCCGTCCCCGGCGGGCAGAGCCCCGCGGCACGGCCCGGCACGGCCGGGAAGGAGCTCCGCGACCCGCCCGGCCCGGCGCCGCGCAGCCCTACCTGGAAGAGCCGGAGGATGTTGGCCACCATTATGGACACTGAACTTCCCGACGCCCCGATCACTCCAACTACTTTTTCCGGCTTGACGAACACGGGCGGCTCCCCGTTGGTGCACCTCACGTCGGAGGTGTCCTTCTGGATGAGAGCCTGGACGAAGGTGAGGGACTGCTCCAGCGCGTAGGTGTCTCGGGAGCAGGTGTCCAGGATGCGCGCGCCCAGCGTGACATTGGGCAGCAGGTCCGGGTCGCTGTTGATCTGGTCCAGGGCGTAGAGCATCGCCTCCAGCCTGTGGATGCCGTTCTCCTTCTTGATGTCCCCGCAGGGCACGCCCGGGGGGCCCTTGGCGTGGACGGGGAAGAGGCCGCCCAGGGTGATGTCCCCCTCCAGCCGGATGGAGTGGGGCGCGTACATCTCCTGCCCCTGGGCCGCCTCCGAGAGCAGGAACTCCAGCAGGCAGCAGGGCAACTTCATCAGAGTCAGGAGCCGCAGGAGCCTGCCCAGCCGGACCATGGTGCTGCCGCCGCCGCCGCCCGGGCGATGCCCCGGGCGATGCCCCGCTCTCCCGCCCGCGCTCCCCTGCGCCTTCATGCAGCCCGGAGGGGCCGGGGCGGCGGGGCGGGATGGGCGGGGGGGGGGGGGGTCGGCCGCTCCCGCCCGCCCTGGCCGCGGCTGCCTCCGCCGCGCTCCGCGGCAGCACGGCACTGGGGAACCGCGCCGCGCCGCTACCGCTTTAAATGGTGGCCGGGCCTCTCCGCCTCCCGCCCCCTCCGCTGCCCCGCCCGCCGCCGCTGCGCAGGATGCGGCCGCGCCGCCCGAGCCCGAGCCCGAGCCCGAGCCCGAGCCCGAGCCCGAGCCCGAGCCCGAGCCCGAGCCCGAGCCCGGGCCGGGGCCGGCGCTGGAGATGGAGCCGGAGCCGGAGCCGGGCGGCGGCCGCCCCAGCCCCTCCACGGGCCCTGCCCCGGGGCGGGGGGGCGAGAGGGCTACAGGTGGCGCGGGGGCTGGCAGGACCCCGGCGGCGCCGGGGAAGGGGAGAGCAGGGGCAGCCCCGCTTCCCGCGGCCGGACCCGGAGCTCAGCGGCAGCGGCCGGGCGTCGCCGCCGGGAGCCGGAGCCGGAGCCGGAGCCGGGCGCGGGGGTGCGCGGCTGCCCGCGGCTCGGAAGCACCCGCGAAAGGCGCCTCCGTGAGGGGACGCCCGCTCAGCCCCACTGGAGCATCCTCCTCCTCCTCCTCCTCCTCCCCGCGGCGGGGAAGCGGCGCGGAGCCGGCGCCTCGGGCAGCGGGCGCCCCTAGCTAGCAGGGGCCGGCAGTGCCGCCGCGGGGAGCGGGGCGAACTGGGGACCACAGCGCGGTCCGGCGGGCGCGTACAGCCAGCGCCCCAAAGCCTGCCGCCCCAGTGCGGGAGCATTCCAGCAAGCCTATTGCATGAAAACCAGTAATCCGGATTTTGACACGGAAAAGAGATCCTCCTCCCCACCAAGGAGGATACCAATGGAGCTAGTGAGGAGGAGGAGGAGTTTGGATGTAACCCCATACTCCCAAAACCAAAGTAATGCAGCTGATCTTGTTCTATTTTAAGACTTCCAGACCCATTTTTGTCGGCACACCAAGATCTCGAGGGTGCTGGAACATCCTGGTTTTGTTCCCTTCATCCCAAAATGATAACATCCAAGGAGATGACACCTGTTGCCGTTGCCTGCTGACCAGCAACTCCCTGCCCTGTCACATTCCCAGTTCAAGAGTAATGCAAAATACATCTCTGATACCTGGTTCCCACCAGACCAAGCATATTTTTTGGAGACAAGCTTTAATTCCTTCTTCATAAGCACCAGGTCAAGTATAGCTGCTGTTCATCATTGGGCCCCTAACATGCACTGGACCAGCAGCACTCAATGTGTAGTAGTTCAGACTGCCTAGTCCAGCTACAACTCTGAAATGTTACTCTCTAATAGACGGCTACAATGACTGCTTAATTTCCAACACATTATGTTTCAGTGAAGTCAGAGTAACACAACTGTTACTGTTGTAACAGTAAAAAACATCACTAAAACCTGATGGTTTTTATCTGTTTTGGCCTAGCCAAATTTCATGTCACAACACTGAAGTGTTGCAGTGCGACTAGTCTGGCAGACACAAGTGAGTGGCTTTGCTGGTCAGGTCTTGACTGAGACGGACCTGGCTAGGGGGTAGTGACACATCTTCCAATAATTATTAAGGCATTTTAACACCTTCAAATCTCTGTATTTTTAAAATTGTGTCCTTACCATATTTTTCAGCTTTTTTTTTCCTTTCCCTTGTACATACGTTCTCTGTGCCCACTTGTATTTGGCAGAAGTTACGACAGCCAAGGTTTCCCAACTGGTGCTGTTCAATACCACCATGACCAGAGAAGGCATATGCATGTTCCTTGGTGAAGGGGGACATTTGGAGAGTGGCAGCAGAACTGGACAGACATAGAAGGTCAGAGGATTTTGCAGTAGGGCCAGCACATAACAAGCATAAACAACAATAAAAGCAGCTGGAGTTCTCCACTAGAAATTATAATTTTTGGGCTTGGGACCAAAATTTAGTTTTTCCATGGACTGAAAACATCATAAGAGATTATTTCATTGTAATTTGAGTATCGTGATCCAGCTTGTGCCATCACCCAGGCCTTGTTGTTTATCATTTTTGTTCATCACTGGGTGAAAGCACAGCCATACTTTCCTGAAAAACCTGCACTTGTCCACCACCATCATCCTGAGAGGGGAAAGTTCACGTGCAGGACGGGGCACACACATGCTGGGGAGGGGTTCACAGATGCTGGTGACTTGGCTGCTGCCTCCACACAGCCCCAGCGTCAGACACCCACTCCTCTTCCAACCTCTACCAGTCGAGCTGCAGCCTCACCAGTGCCCATTTACCGTCCCTCGATGCCCACAGGCATCTTAACTCTTTATGTCAGTTCATCTGCTGCACAGTGTAAGTGATTTCCTTCTCAGCTATTCCTTGGTAACATCAGCTCCATCCCCCTCTTACATCTGAATGTGCGCAGTTTAAGTGTAAGCTCTTCAGCATTTATTTACCTCTTGCCCACTTACAGCTCCTCTTTGAGAATCTTAGCTATATTTATTATTATTAAAAAATCTGACTCTAGTGGTTGTAGAGAAGAGTTTGCAAGCATGACTCAAGTTTGCCTTAAGTGCTCAAGATTCAGAAAGGATGCAAATATAAGTCTTTTTTTCTAATAAAGCTCATTGTTTTGCAGGAAGCTACCTCATGATTTTGAAAACTTCCTCTTCTTTTTTATTTTTTCCTTTGGGCAAATCTGCAGTTACATTCAACATATTTGTCCTCTCAAAATTACAGAAAACCCATCTGCTGTCTACTTCACCCTCCTTTTCCTCACACCCTGGTTTACCTAAAAATTGGTCTACATATTCCACACCAGATTCCCTAAGGAAACATAGAAAATGACACAGCTGATCAAGGCTGACCCAGGGACCATCCTAGCCCAATATCTTGTCTTGGAATAGCAGCAGATGTGTCAGAAGAAAAGGCAGAAGCTCTGCAGTATGCAGATGTCTTTAATCTGTTCCTACCATAAGGCTCATCCTGGTCTCTCATATATAGAAATTGGTTTAAGCCATGAAGCATGAAAAATTATTCTAATTACATTACAAAAATTGATACAGTTAATCATTACTCTGGATATTCTTGATATCCATAAAAGTGCCTAGTCCCTCTTCCACTCTTGCTAAGTATTTGGCTTCAGTGGCCTCCCGTGGTAATGAGTACCACTGTTTAATTGGACATTGCCTGAAAAAAAACTGTTTATCAGTTTTCAATTTCCTGCTTTTTAAGTTTAACTCTTAAAATAGCCAGTAATCTCCCTTTCATCGAACCTGATCCCCATCCACTATATGCAGTCAGCTACCTACATTCAATCTGGCCCTCTCAGACAAGAAACTAAATATAATAGCCTGTGCATCTGTCACTGCCATATTTTACTTTGAAGTAGCATTTCATTTTGGTTTGGATTACTGAATACCTGGAGGTGAGACAATACTGACTAAATACCACCATGAGCGTATCACACCTGCGCTGTGTAACAGCCCGTATCCCACTGAATCTAAAAAAATCCTCTCCTCATTTACGGCCCACCAAAACAGCTACACTAAGTGGATTCAACAAGCAGTTCCTAAGCAAAAATTAGATTGTGTCCACTCAAAACTGAACTCACCCACTCGCAAAGCCATCAGTGAGAATTTTGAGTTACGACATACTAAATCATGTTAAAGTTGTAGCCCTAATCTGAAATGATGCTCAGAAAGCAACATTATTACAGTAAAAGAGTATTTTATGCATTTAATGGGAATATTGACAGAAGCATATGGGAATGGTGGGAAAGTAATTTCAATGTGATGTTTTGTATTTCACTTCACAATTAGTCGTTCTTGTATTATATCAAATTCCCAGGACAAGTCACTCGCTAAGTTCCCAGAGCCCAGCGAGCGCTTTCTTTAGATGTCCTGGTTCAACCGCGGGAGCACTGCGCTCACACCAGCACAGGCTGTAGACCTCCTATGATAAGAACGAAGCTATTCTATTTTTCTCGCCCAAAGAAGGATGCGCAGGGGGTCGGCATTGCGTTTTGATGCACATGAGCACTATTAGCCCTCCCTGTAGGACCAGGTACCCAGAAGCCCACCGATGCCCCACGGACATGCTTCCCCTGCCTGTGCGCTTCACACACTCCATCTCCCCCAGTGGCGGTTTGCTTCACAAAAAAAACCTGACAAAACAAAACTTCACCAAAAAAAAAAAAAAGAAAAAAACCCAAAAACCAAGCCTGATCTTTTTAGCAAAAGAATTTGTTTAGAAGTAAACAGTGGTTAAACACATCCAAAAGCATATTCGAAAACATTTCTTAGCTTATCTGTCAAATAAGATTGTGAATTCAGCCAAATTGCTACTGGATAAGCAAAAGTTTTGCCAGAAAGAAATCCGCATCATAGCTGGCATCCTTCAGGGGAGCTACGCAATTTCCATCACAGGAGGATCTTGCCTGCATCTACTTTCAAAGATGCTGTATAATTAAACATTGCCTTTATGTGGGCAACTGGCAGGTTGAACACAAAATCGTGTTGCAGCCGACCAGTGAGTGGAAGCAAAACAAAGAGCAATGGACTAGCAGAAAGAAGAAATAAAACAATATTTCAAATTTTGGTAATGTAGCATGATGCTGCCGTGCACAGTTGGAGGTCATTTTGAACAACTGTAATGGACATGGTACAAGCAATTAATTTGTTGGGTGAAGTCAGTGTTGGGATAGCAGCCAGAGCTCCTGCTTATCTGGTGTTCAGAAAATAATGAATTTTTGGAGCAGAGGCCACTGAAAAACTCTGATCCTTAACTCGGTGATTTGCTGTTGCTGTTTGCAAAGAGAAGGTGTCAGTGTGGCGCTGGTTTCCAGGGAGGACAGGGGACAGCAAATTCTCTTCAAGGATATAGTAGCTTGGAAATCTTGCTAGATCTTACTTTATATAAGATAAAAATTATTTTTATATTTATATTTTATTATAAATTATTAAATTATAATATATTATTATATATACCTTATTAGAATATATTCTAAATGCTAAATAAATTATAATTTATCATATATATTAAGTTAGTAAATATAATATGTGTTATGGATTGTTCCCAAATCTATGAAAACCAAAAAATGCAATGAATACTTTGTGCTAAAACACAAAGTCTCTGGGCCTAATTCTCTGTTGCAACACGCTAGTGTGATCCCATATAAAACCAAAGCAGTGCAGCTCTGGAGAGAAACATTTACCTTTTTTTGATGCTTGAAAAGATCCACAAATCTACACATACACAGTTATTTTCCATTTTCAGTTGCCTCCTGGGTCCTGCCTCATGTGCACCGGCTGCTACTGCTTAAAAAAGAAAAAGGCTCTGGGAGGACGAGAAAACCCTTGGCCATCAGTTGAAGCCAATCTGTTAGATGTGGTGATTACTCCAAGTCCTTGACAGAGAGGTTTCCTTCCTTGCTGCCTGGCTGCGTCGGAAGCAGGTCACCGCGGTGCCGGCAGATGCCACGAACGGGAGGGACCCTGCGGCTGACGTGGTGCAAGGGTCCCTGCAGTGCAGCGTCATGGGGAGACCTCCCCGGCACCCAACGCAGGGTGGCAGATGCTCCATGAGCCACCAGAGCAGGCACGGTGCAGGGCTGGAGCCGTCACCTGCTGCTTTGCACGCGGGATGTGACGGTGTCACATTCCTGGGTCACTTCCCAACCACTAAATTCTCCCTTGGGGGAGGGATGTGCCTTGGCACGGGGACAGAGAAGCGCTCACCAAGCCTGCAAGAGAGCTCCAAGCCCTTATTACCAAGGTATACACCTTTCAGAAGTTATCTATGTTATGAAAGCAGGCTCATTGCTAAAAGAGCAGCTATGACAGAAGGTGCCAGTGTGCAGTAACAGCAACTGCTCTTATATTTATTGTAGCTTACTGTGATATATCATATCCTGCATATTAGGAGTTCAACATACATGGAAAGGTAATTTTTGATAATACTATTACAAAAAATAGTCACACTGTATGTTTTTACAAGTACAGAGACGGTGAATTTTGTAATTTTCATCAATATAGGTTATTTGTGTAAAATACCACCAGACTAATATATAGAACCTGCAGGATAACCAGGGGGAAATATTTTCAACAAGTCTTGGGATCTTTATTTGAATTTGTTTGATTTTTCAAACTATAACTGTCTCCATCAGGAAGACGGTCACAGAAATAACCAAAACGGAAATAAATTTTTTTCTGAATACCAGCACACACTCAGTTTTAAAGCCAAACTTGCTATATTTTGGAAAACAAAATGTTATGAAATGATCCCACCTATGTAGCACATGTTTAGAAAAAGGAGTCTCAGTGCAAGGGTCGGGTACCATCGGTCCCACTGCCAGGGAAGGACAAAGACGGTGGGGGAGGAAAGCCCTTGCTCCTCCCGAGAATGAGTTTTGGGTCAGTTCTGAGCAATTCCTGCTTTCTAAATGGGAACTCCCGTTAGTTTAGTCACCTCTGCCTCTGCCTTCGGTACAGGAGACTTGAGGCATTTTTCCCACCAGACCATGTAAAACACGCATCCCCCTTGAAGTCCCATCAATACCTGTCTCCAGGCTTTGAAAGCCATCCAAGCATTTGAGAGGAATGGATCAATCAATTATGCAGGAGACACTTTAAAACTGTTCCTTTGAGATCACAAATATTTCAAATAGGCAGCTCTATTAGATGGGCACTTCAGCCAAATCATTAAAATCACTGCAATCCACAGAGAACAATAACTTTTTCTTTCCAAACACTTATCATTCTCTTGGTTTCTGATTTACTAAGAATATTTTGATTCACTTAATGCTTGGAACATCTCCTCCAATGTTGAAATAAAAATGAAGGAATTGCACATTCACAATAATTAAATAAGACAGCTTTCTCAAAATAATAATATTTTTATCATGTCAGACAATAAACTGATCCAGCCAGCGCAGACAGGTCCCCTCCTCCCCGGCTGTCTGCGGTGCCTGGAGTTTTCTGAGGGACAAAATGGCATTAAAGCTACGGGCTGGGCTGACGGAATTGCTCAGGATGCTCTTAAGAGTTTTTTCCTCCCAATCATGAGCACCCCATTTCTGTTCTTTACAGCTTTGCCAAATTTTAAGCAAAAATACTTTAAAACTATTTGACTGATTTCTTTTTTTATAGAATTCAGACAGAAAGGGGTTCATCTATTTCTGAGAAGAATATTACTGACAAATACCTTTAAATGCTAACATTTGTACCAGCCCCCTCGATTAGGTCACGGCGTTTGGTCCCCTTCAGAGGAGACAACGCAGCGAGCGTGCTCCTAGCGCTGAGCAGAGCTGGGCGTGCAGTGTCCATCCGTGAACCAAACCAGCCTCGCCATCCCCCCGACCTCCTGACAGAGCCGGGAAAAACATTGTGACTTGGCTTCGGCGGGACCATGCCCTCCATGCCTCCAGCGGCCTGAGGATGGGCTGCTGAGATGCTCCAGGGCAGCCGAGACATAATGAGAGGAGAGAAGAGGGAATTTTTCTCACACTGAAGTTGCAGGCATCCTCTTCCTTTCAGCCTTCTGTTTGAGTATTTCCCTGAAAAAGCCACAACGCCTACTTAAAAAGCAACATTAAATATGCAGAATCCACAATTGAAAATGCCAGAACCATGATTGCTTCCTCAGCCCGTTCTGCACATGTTATGACGTAGCCTTTAATTAAACGATCAAACAACACTTTATTTTCTGCCGAGCCCCTACCTCATTCAGCTCACAGAATAGGCAGCGCTCACTTAATCAACAGTTATTCAATACATTGCTTTATCCTCAGCCTTCAGCGTGTGTCCCCAAGACTCCTACCGCAGAGAACTCGCCGTGTACTGAGTCAGAATTAATAACTTTTTCCTGGGTTTTTCTATCTTGATCATCACTATAGTGTCTGAGTGTTTCAAAAACAGTAATTTATTTTCACGAGATAAGTGGTATAGACTCATCATAGAACGGTTTGAGTTGGAAGGGACCTTAAAGGCCATCTAGTTCCACCTCCCCTGCCATGGGCAGGGACACCTTCCACTAGACCAGGTTGCTCAAAGCCCCATCCAGCCTGGCCTTGAGCACTTCCAGGGATGGGGCAATCACAGGTTCTCTGGGCAACCTGTTCCAGTGCCTCACCACCCTCACAGTGAAGAACTTCTTCCTTATACCTAATCTCCATCTCCCCTCTTTCAGTTTAAAGCCATTACCCCTTGTCCTGTCACTACATACCCTTGTAAAAAGTCCCTCTCCAGCTTTCTTGTAGGCCCCTTCGCCTACTGGAAGACTGCTGTAAGGTCTCCCCAGAGCCTTCTCTTCTCCAGGCTGAACAACCCCAACTCTATCAGCCTGTCCTCATAGGAGAGGTGCTCCAGCCCGCTGATTATTTTCGTGGCCCTCCTCTGGACTTGCTCCAACAAGTCCATGTCCTTCATTATACCTGTTTACAGAAGGGCTACTGGTCAACAGGCTCAGAGCAGTTAAGATAAAAATACCATTGATTTTAGGTGCCGAGTTTGAGTTTTGTTTGGTTTGGGGTTTTTTAAGACTTGCTTTCTATAATCTCATTTTGAAGAGCTGGAGGCTCTCTGCCTGTGCTGAGTGGTGCTCCCACGCATTCCACACTGCAGCTGGCAGCCCAGGCACTGCCGGGGCAAAGCCGAATGCGTTGAGATGGGCAGAGCCGGAGCCACCACAGTGCCACTGGACCCCACCCCACTCACATCCCTGTAAAGGAGTCTCTGATATTTTGCCATTGCTGCCCAGAAATTAATTACTTTTTTTTTTTTTTTTTTTTTGTAGTAGAGTGAACAGAACTGTGCATAGATTACATGATGGATGACTTTGCCTGTATAAAATATGGGTCAGAAAGGTTTTGTTTGTAAACTGCTTCCAGAGGTTTATGAGCCCACTGGACGGTTCACATCAGCATTAAAAACTCAGGCACAAAGTCATAACCAAATGCAATGTTTTCACACTCATACCTTCCTGCATTTAAAACTGTGTCCTTTTTTGAACTTAATTATTTTTATTTAAATAAAGAGAGGTGGCTTACCACAGAAAAGAAAATCATACATGTAATTTAATAAATTTTGTTGTTTGTTTGTTTTAATAGAGTTACAGAAAACTCAATTTCATGTTAAGAAGCAACATATCCCCAGGGGCTCCTAAATACCTTTGCCTTTGTAACAGCTCAGACTACAGTTAGCAGCAACCCACTAAATCACTAGTTGCTATTAGCTAATTCTATGCAACGAGCTATCTCAGTTGAGTCCCCACTGAACAAGGTACCATGATATCAAATGCTATAACAGCTGGCACTCTTAATTAGTCCTGAAAAATCTTGATAATGAATCATTGAGAATATGAGTTAAGCATAAAATAAAGCAAACAGCGAGAATCTTATGTAATTCTCCCTACTTCAATGGCTGCAGAAATTGAGTCATGAGATTGTTTTGGAACATTTTATGACAGAAATCAGGAGTGCTCTTTGTAAATTAAGTTTTGAATTTTTTTTAAGGTCTCTTCATGGCTTTGAACTTTTTATAAGAGTGCAGATCTTTTCCTCATCTATTTTATTTATTCCCTTGATGTCTCTCCCCAGTCATTTTGTAGAAAGTCTGATCTATGCAAGATTTTATCCCTGTGTACAACAACAAGCAAACTCCGGCAAAATACATTGACGATCCAGTCTCCCCAGCTAATGATATCAGATTCTTTTCTGTTGATGTGGTTTTATGTTATAGATTTTAACCTTTATTAATTTGCTTTGATAGACTGAGTATTAGACAATCATGACTTTCCCCCCTTTTTTGGTACTTAATCATGACTTTCTTTTATGCCCTATTATACTCCCTTTTAAAGCGAATCTTTTCCTTAGCTCCACTTCTCTCAATATTCACCCTCTGGGTCACTAGATCCTGGTGTTAATCTCCAGAGAGGTCAGCAGCTGGGTCATGCTTTGCCATGCTGCACCACCACCTGCCCCCAGCCCGTCCTGCTGAAGTTTGGTGTGGCACGGAGGGAGCGCGGTCCTTGATGTGGGTCAAGCTCAATGCAATGTCACCGTACAGGGCTGGAGGAGCCCTGAGGGTAGTGGGGCGGCTGCTCTGCCCCTGAGGAAGCCAGTGCAGGGCGAAGCCTCTCCAAGGCACTTCCACGCATGGGAGCGTGGTCTGGGGCCATGGGGTTTAGTTCGCAGTCCACCTGCTGTGGAGAAACGTTCTTCCCAGTCCTTTCCCCCTCTTCCTCTCCTGTGTCCTATCAATTGTCCATGACAGACATTTGAAAGCACTTTTAAACAAAATCGAGATGTACTCCAGGCTGTGCTCATAACGGATCCTCAGATACTGAGATTTCCGCATCCCGGGTGACAGCCTAGCAGTTTCAGAATGCTTCCTCTTCAAGACTTGCTGCGTTTTCCACAGAAAAAAATGTTTTAGAGTGACTGGAAACGTCTCCATCACCTATGAGCTGCTCCAATAATATATTTTTGTTTGGGATGCTTTGTTACTGTAATTATTGAAATAAGAGTTTTCAAACCTCATTTAGGGATTTGGAAAATGCAGGTGCTAAATTTCCTCTCTCAGGAAATCCTGGGCTAATAAGAGCTTTCTAGACTGGTTGCTTGAGCTAATGAGCGTAGAAAGGAACCCAAAATAACTTGGAGTTACTGCAAAACAAAAACGAAAATTTCTGTATTAAAACCCTCTCCATCTGGAGCAGCAGGACATGTATGGCTGCTTTAAGGAGATCCGAATGACATGGCTTCAGACGATGGACTCCAAGGTGCCGGGCTTGTGTGTGAAAGTAGGTGAACTACTTTTAGATGAAGTACTGATGAGGACAGCTGGGTGTTCTGACAGTCTCGGAGCTGATCCACTTCCACTGAGGTCGATGAAAACTCATTAATTTAAAAGATTGGACCATTAATTTGAAAGCTATTGACAGAGCAGTGGGAGCAGGTCCAAAGAATTAAATAACGCAAGGACAGAGGACATCCTTGCAGTCTCATAATACGAATCCTATAGGTGGGTACAAGCAGAACCGGGTTAAATTCCTTAAACAGGAGATTAACTGGGCCACGAGTGTTACAAAAAGACTGTGTGTGCTTATCAATATTTTTACACCTAAGAGAAAATGGATTTTATCCTCAGTTAGTTCAAATCAATGACTTTGCCATTATTGGTGCAGCTAAATGACATTATGATGGCTGAAGATTTGCCTCGGTACGAATTGCAATGTCCCGGGATTAAATACGGGCACTGGCTCAATATCTTCACGGAAGTCCTAGCCAAACTTTGGGTATCCTGATGACTCAGTTTGACAGACAATTATTGTTAACCAGAAACTTAGTGGAAGATGTACGAACAGTTAGAAAAAGGCTGTAGCTTTTATTTAATACAGCATGGACAGAGTTGGTTGTGTCTACACATAGCTGTCATTTTCCAACTTGCTGGCAATTCAGTTTTGTTAGATGGTTCAAGTTAACCAAAACACTTTGTCTGACCCAAAACAAACATTTTTGAATGAACGTTTTAAATATTTCACTATTTTTTCACAATGAAATGGAAGCAAATATTATTATTTCTTGACATTATTAGGGCATTTTGTTGAAAAAAATGATGTCAAAATGTAGATGCTTTATGTGCAAGCTGTAATCCAGATGCTGGGCAGCCCTTGGTCTTATCAGAGCTGTCTGTCAGGACTATGGGCACGTTAGCATGCAGGACCGGCTCTGTAGAGTGAAGGTCCTAGCTGAGGACCCAGCGTCCAGCTATACCCAGTTCAGGGGGTTTGCTTTGGGCTGTCTCTGCTCTGGACTGGATGCCAGTGGATCGTGCTAGGGATGCTGCTGGAGCCCATCTCCCACGTCATTTAACCAAAGTTAGTCCATTTTCCTCACTTCAAAACCATGCCCCAGTGAAAAGCAGGGCATGGTAAATGGAGACAGTTGGGAGATTTGCTTATAAAATACAGCCCCGAGCTCCAGGAGACCACTTGTGCGGGCACCGCTCCCTGGTAACTCCATCACTGTCCTCTACTAAATACATACGCATTCTCCCTCTGAGGCACGGAAACACAGTGGAAGTGCCAACTCTTGCATCAATTTCTTATTTGCAACTATAATTAAATACTGAGGTAATAGTGTAAAATACCTAATTTCATAGCCCCCCTTTTCCCAACACGTACACAGATGAAAAGCATTGCATGCTTTTAGAACTGCTTCATGCCTAACAGCTTCAGCAAGTATTATTTTATTGTGACGTGCACAGCTGAAAACCAAATCTGATATAGATATTGGATCAAACCTTGTACTCTGTGGCAATCTAATTTTATCCTGACATGTTGATTGCTTGCTCTTCATCTGCAGTTACTGTCCCAAAGGGTGCTAAGTGAGAGAAGCTGTATTTTTTTTTCCGTAAGAAGATGACATGAAATAATTTCAGAAGAACACACAGAACAATGTGGGTTTTGTTATTCACAAGACAGCTTTGAGAAGGAAAAAAATTGGAGCTGAGATTTTTGAGGATTTGCACACAAACATGGAAGGTACAAAACATGATGGAATTTCTGACTAATAAAGCATATAAAGCCATTGCAAAACAAGGGAATTGGGGCACGTAAGGGCTTTTGCAAATCCCCCTACATTGCCCTCACTTCTTACCGGCAGGTGGGAAACACCGAATTTCTTTGAAAAGCTGGGCCTTTGGCATGTGCCATCTATGGATGAATGACAGTAATATACAGCTCCTAGACCAACCAAATTCAGAACCAAAATTTAGGTGCAGATTTTACCCAGGGATTTTGAATTCCCTAAGTAAGGAATTTTTACCAGATGTACATGCAACACATTTAGGAAGGGATGCTGAGCTCTGCTGCAGTGTATAATTAATTACCTGTTTAAATAGCTATTTAAATAAAATCTTGCAAAAGTTAAGAGGTTTTTCACAAACTTCCATGGATATAAAATTACAAATAAAAGCTAAGCAATCCCAGCAAGGGACATAGCATCAGACCTGAATAACAAAAATAACAAGATCCCTTGCAAGCACTTACCACCAAAGCAAAGGCAGATACGAGGAGAAACGAGACCCATGTCAGCCCAAAAGGCACTGTCAGGTACACAGTATCAGGAGATACTTTGGGACACTTCACCCGAGTTGAAAAGAACATCTCCTGCTCAGACATTTGGTGTGTCTCAACAGAAAAGGTCCGTAATGAAACCATTTTTTCCCCATTTAGTTCTACTAGAAATACACAGTGTAGAGCTGCCACTCTGCAGTTTGAATACGAGCACTCCTTTTCAGCAACAAGATCCCCATCAAATCTCTCTGTATATCTAACCTGGGGGTCATGGATTCAATTCAGCTAATATTTATGTGCATTAATCCTTCTAATGAAAGAAGAAAAACTGATGTGGATATTTACAAGACCAAAACACAGGGGTTAATTTTCTTGTAAAAATTTAAGAAAAAAAATCAAACACAAACACCATCCAAAAAAATCAAACACAAAAGAAAACATTTGCACCATATGACAATTGAGTATTTCTTACTGAACCTCACTCATGTAATAAATCCAAACTTTGAAGCGTTGCTTAATTTTAGCAACTTTTTTTTTCTCTTGACCCAGATATAAACAAGCTTTTACTATTGGGAAATGAAATGTTCATGCAGCAGTACTAGTTTCTCCGTCATTTATTTTTGAATTAACATAGGAGACTTTTTCTTCTTTCTCTTTAATTACCTACCTTGAAAGTGTTCTGCATTATCTATAAGTTCAGAAGTTTTCTTATATTTCTACCCTGCTTTCTCCATTAACTTAGGGTATAACTCTGGCTAAATCAAATTGAAAATTTTAAAACATATAAATGGTGGCTCAGGATTGGCATTAGTAGACAAGAATAAATCCTCATTTTATAAGATTTTTATTAAAAGCAATTCAGTTTGGAGAAACAGAAAATGAAATTAAAAGAGCGGTGCTGGAATGTATGTTAATTTCAGATGGTTAATTTAATTGGAGGGACAGCTGATGAGTGCAAAGCCACGCTGGCTGGAGACTCAGTGTGGACTCTGTTTCTAGCTCTGCCACAAACATGAAAAAAAATCGGTGTCCTGGGCAAAAATCATTAACTTTTCTTGTTTTCTAATTCATTAGCAACTTTCCTTTTCATTCTCGTTGAGGAACAATAAGAAAAAATGGCATTTTGGAGGAAAGAGGAACAAGTAAAAGACAGGCAAAACCATGAAAGCACTTAAGGAGGAAAAAAACCCTCTTGTGTCTCTTCTTAACTTGTACATTTACACTTAGGCATTCACTAGTAAGTATATTACATAAGGAAGTCCCACATCAACAGAGGTAACTCCCAGCTGCCTGGATTTCCAAAGGGCAAAGCTTTCACCGTGGCTATGACAAGGCAGAGAAGGCTGCTAACCAGCCTCTGGCTTGTAGGAAACCATGTGAGTTTGCATGAGGTTTTTTTTCTTTTTAACCAAGACATTAATTCCAAACATGAATTCTGATTCAAACCCATAGATCATCAACTTACCATCAAAGGAATGTTTTATAGTTGGCAAGATTAAGATGTGTTGAGCATTAAAGCTACATCGTTTGAAATCACAGTAACTACTAACAATCTTTTTGAAATAGAGCAAATTACCTTTACTTTTTATTGCCAGAAAGGAGAATGTCCATTTCCAAAATATGAATTTTTACTATCATTTTATATCCCTCTCTGTTTTTATGAAGCAAAAGTTATGAAGGCATTTCAAACATAAATTACTTGAAACTTCTTCTGCTTAATTCCCACTAGAACTAAGCTCGAATTCTCTAGATCAAAGTATTTTGGAGTTCATTTTCCATTTCTACACCAATACAATTATGGTATTTTTCACATCTAAGGCACACAGTCTAAAAATCAGGAGGAGGAAATATGGCCATTAGTACAATCCTTGCAGGAAACAGACCTGTTCCACCTTCACCTTTGCCTTTGGTGTCCAGGTCCTCCAAGTTGGGTTTATCAGCAGGACCTCAAGTCTTTAGTTAACGCCTTTACCTTGTCATTTTGTTGTGCGCAGCTGACCTTGCGGTGCGTTAGGAGTGCTCCAGACCTTGAGTGCACATGGGAGTGCAGGGCTGGTGTTTGGAGAAGATTAAATTCCCCCATGGGCCAGATTCTGTGTATTTACAAACAGAGGAAGCAACTGCACCCTCTCACGCTTGTAGAGGAGAGGCCTCCAGGTAGCAGGGCTGTGGTGGAGAAACAGGACCATGAAGAAGTAGATATTACCCAGCAAAAGGCCAATTGCTGGAAAGTCAATAGCTAAACCAGGCAAGTTTAGCAGCTGCATTATTTAAAATTATTTAATTCACAGTGAGTGGCTGTATAATTTAAGTCTTCAATATAAGCAAAAAAATACTTGAATCAAATTACTATGACAAAATCATTTGATGATTAATCCCCAAAGTATACTTTTAATGTCAAATCTAAAGACTTCAGGACAACGGTCCTATTTTTACTGTGTCACATCATATTTTTCATTTTATAGATGCAGTTCCCATTCAAGAACCATAATTTCTCATTTGGTTCACCCTGCAAGAAGTCTTTGCCTTCTTCTGAAATACGTACTTAGAAAAGCATTCACAGAAAGGTTACAACCAACACTGAAAACACCCACCCTAAAACCACCATCAATTTTGGGCATTTCCATCAGTCCAGCTCCTGCTGATGGTCCCGTTGGAGCTCTGGGTGTTAAATGATTTCTCACTTTTATTCTCAATCTGAAACTGCACAAAATTCTCACATTTAGCCACCGCTGGAAGCAATAGAGAGAAAGCTGCAAAGCTCCTGGGTCTCTGCGAGAGGCAGGAAGCATTTTGCCTAGAATGTTCTTATTTCTATCATCATACTTCATGCTAATTGAGTTTTAAAACTTGAGTTGAGCTTCCTGTTGGCGGTTCCTGGCCCATAATGCGACACGTTTTGGGGCCATTCTGTGTCTCCTGGGACCTGGGTTCAGTTCCAGGTTTTCCACAGCTTTCCTGTGTAGGACTCTGGGGAACGATCTCATTTCTTGCTAACACAGTTCATCTTCTGCTCAGTAATAACATATCCACTAATTCACATAGCTCCAAGACACTTAGAACTATAGCAATAAAACTTGCAAACATATGAGAAATAGAAAAGCATGTAAATATGATTCAAAACCAATCTGAAGTTACTAAAATCCAATTGAATTCAAATTTCTCTTCTTTCTCTTCCCCTAGCTGATGTTTCCCCAAAGCTAGTCTCTTGAATTACATGTGCATAGTCACCCTTAATCTAGATTGCTTGCATTTCCACGTCAAAAAAATCCACCGTCTTGTATTGCTTATGGAGAAAATAAATGAAACTATGAAAATGCAGTCCATATGTGTTTCATATTCATGAAATGACTGAACAACTAGGAACATGTCTCTGATACTGAAAAAGGTTTGCAGGAATGAAACAAAGAAAATGTCTTACCACCATTTTCAAAGGATAAGAGAGTGTTTACAAAAGCAGACCAAAGCGTTTGAACAGCTTAGCAAAAGCGACCACTGTTACCACTGAACAAATGAGTATAAATTGGGTTTGAACAAGCGTAGGGGAGAGCATGGGAAGTTTCTTGCCATCAGAAGACCAAGCATTCCTGCTGGAGCAACGGAGGCACTGGCAGCTAGTCAGAGGAATGATGTCTGGTAAACTGGCCATGCTGTGATGGCACCTGTGGCACTGGATTTGGTGAAAAACTGGTTATTACCAGTTTTTCAGTCCAGGGAAACAAGGCTGTTGATTAGACTTGGTTGGCATCACCATCATCTGCTTCTTAATGCCAGGGCAACATGGATTTATGGAAAACATAGCCTCTCAAATTAATGAGTTTCTTTCTGTGAGACTGGAAAATTGGCTGCTAAAGGTGACGGTGTTGAGCACAGACCTTCCAGTAACCAACTGTAAAACAGCCTCTTATAACAATGACTAAGAAACTGCTATGATACATGAAGATACCTTTTGCAAAGACACACACAATAAACAGCTAATTTATTTAAACAACCTACATCTTCTAGGTATCATTCATAGGAGCCCCCTACACAGGGGTGGTACTTTTGGTGGCAGTGGCTGCAGACGTGAGGGGCATCACCGTGCAGACACCTGCCTTGTGGCTTCAGCACTGGGAGCTGGCGCCTTAGTCCAATCAGGAGTGGCAGCACAATTAGCTTTTAGCTATAGCTTAAATGCAAAATCTCATCTGCAATACATCAGACCATGTGGAGGTCTCTTTCAAAAACAGCCCTAATATTCAAAATTTAGAAACACCATCTGTTAGAGACTTTGATAAATAAAAGTATCTCATTACTGAATGTAGATCTTGGAGAGGGATCACTTTCTTTCATATACATCTGATTTTGTTTAGCTGGACACAAATAGTGTTTCCCAGTATTTCTGAACAATTTCCAAAGGTTTCTGACAGGAGGCATGTTCCTAACCTGTAGCAAAAGAAATAACTGTACTATTAATCTGGAACTAGTAATAACTCATGACATTTGAATTATGTTGCTGAAAGGTGTCTTTTTACCAGCTTTATATCTGCTGGTAAATAACAATTCCCCTAATTACAGATATAAATCTGTCGAGGTATGAATGCACAGTTGAAAGTGATGAAAATGTTTAATAAAGTATGTCCCAGAAATGGAGAACATGATTAGATTCAACATGTTGACCATGGGGGTTTTTTTTGGATCTGCTGATAGAACCAGAGACCCTCAGGATGGCAACACACTCTTCATTCGAGTGATAAATGTAAAGCGGGGGGAAAACACTTAGTCTGGTGATTATAATTGTTCTAAGAGATCTGAGCAACTGATGAGGCATAAAAATCCTTTTTAGCCATACAAGTTCTTATGGCTTCTTACAACAGGGAAGAGCATATATTATATGTTCTGCTTATAAACAGCAGACCTTTAATTATTTTGTTTTTCAGGTGAAGTTTTATGAAGACATGGTTATCTTTTGTGGTCTGAGTTTGTCACCTCTATGATTCAGACTCAAATCACACACCTCTAAAAACCAGAAATTGGAAACCGCTCAAAACTGTAGTTTGTTAAAAAAAAAAAAAGAAAATTCACCATTTTTAAAATTCCACCCGAAGTCAACTATTTTACAAAAGCTATGGTATCCTTATCTGAAATGGCCTTTGTCTTGGTGTTTTGTTTTCAGTCTTATATAGTATTATATTTATTTGTTATAATTTTTTTGTTAGTTTTTGGCAGAGAATAAAGACATATTCTTTTAATTAAGATTGATTATTCTAATTGTAGCCTCACCAAACATCACCAGCACAACTTTTAAAGTGTCCTAGACCTCCACAACTCGGTCACACCAATACAAAGACTGAGACAAAGACAGTACAAATACCTGGATGGCAGAAGTCTCTGAGTTTGGCCCTAGTGAATATAGGTTGGTGAATGGATAATGACCTTTCCGACATTTTGGATAAAATATATGATGGCTCAATACAGCATACAGGTTGGCTTTCATAACTCATAAATCATAATTATTAGACACAACTGCAATTTCATCCCAAAATTTCTATCCCACTTCTAGATATCTCCTTTCAGCTGAGTCTGGGAGGAAAGCTGACAAGCTCAGCCTCTCTGACCTTCTTCAGGGAATAAGCAGAGAAGTTCATTATCAAGCTGCCAGTCTAGTTCCCTTTGCCAGTGCTACATTCATTTAACAATGGAGCATAACACCAAAATTACTCCTTTTTAATATCTGCAAAGATTTTCATGTCACGCTAGGGGTGGTTACGTCTCATTACTGTTTCTTCTTTATTTTCGCATTATTGAGGTACATGCACTTTCCATACAAGTGTTAATTAATAAACTGCGTTCTTAATCCATGTGTTCCCTTGAAAGGAAGGAATCTTTGACATAATATCTGCCTATTTGTGTTCAAGTTACAAAAACGATACTCTGGTTCTGATATCAAGCTTTCTGTTATTGAAAGGATTTCCCACATTTTATTTTTCCAGACTATATTTTCTAATTTTCTTCAACAAAAGGCCAGAGGAGAATTTGCAGTTAATGGCCAGTTAATGGCTCAGGGCTGCGAGATCACAAGTGGAGCAGCGCTGTTTGTGCCATGCTGCCTGGCGGGCCGTCGCATCCCGCATCCCGCATCCTGCATCATAGGGCTGCACACGAGATTTCTAAATTTTTGAGGGTTGCAACAGCAGCTGAGGAAGGACAGCACACTTCTCCACTGGATAAAGAGAGGTCTTACAAGTTAAATTTTCTTAATAACCAATCTTCTAATTTGCACCCCATGAGGAAATCAATCACAAGAATCTTCTTAATTCAGATCTTAATATGAGCGGTGCTGAAGAATACACTGGTAGGTAGTGGTTATATGTATGGCGGCCAACACCAAACCTTCCTCTCAGACCTCTGCTTCATTACACATCAAAAATAAACCCCACCAGCAAGCATTAAAAACCAAACAGGAACCAAAAATCAAGTACAGGCACTGCCATTTTAAAATCGATTCTCTGGGCTGGGTACCACTGAAGATTAAACCAATAAAGGGGTTTTTATGAGGAAACTTGTATGCGAGAGGAACAAATCGGCTGCAGAACCCAGAGCTTGCGTGCGGTACTGAATTAATAGCTTAATGTAATTCAGTTCTTACTGGTTGCCTGGAAACTAACAGAAAAAAAACTAAAAGCACAAACCATAATGGGTGTAGAGGGCTTAATAGGGAATTATTGATGCCACCAGACTGTTAGACAGTCTGATGTATTTCTAACAAAATCACTCAAAATGCTTCTTTATTATTATATGTGATTCTGATTCACAAGGTCCACGGCCAAAGAAGATAAAACATTACATAATGCTGGCAGTTAATGCAGGCAGAAGAGCCTGGCACGCTGGTATTTGCCATCACACCAGTGATAGACCGTCCGTTATCCTCACTGCTGTTGCTTTTCTCTCTCTCTCTCTCTTTTTTTTTAACATAACGTAACTAATGTTCTCTAGCAGTAAGAGCAACGAGGTTCTTGTGTATTCCTCACAAAGTCAGCTGGCTTGAATTAGCCCTATAGGTCTCCAAACAAGGAGAGGAGTTCATTAATTTCAGCTTAAAACAAAACTGTTTTCTGAAGCAAAGATGCAGCTGTTTGCCAAACACTGTTTTGGGGAAAGTTTTAGTGAATGCTTATAGTTATGTTTGTTGGGGGAAAAAAACCCAATACCACCTGATCAGTTCACTGCCATTCCAAAGGCTGGGAAGTCCTTTCCTTGGGTAGATGAATCCCACCAGAGGTTACAGGAGATGCGTAAGTGATTACAGGCAATGCCAGCAGGCAACACCAGCAGGACAAGGGGACCGACAGCAGCATTGGCTTGCAGCAATGCATTAAAGCAAATGCTTGTTGCGACAGAAAGGTTCTCATTAATTCCAGTAAGGACCTGGTTAATTTGGGAATGTGTGAAGTTAACTGACTGGACTAAAAATGCATCCTTTAGTTAACAAAGAAAGCAGCTTAATGATTCAGGCATCACAGAGCAAGTACCGTTTCGATGCCAGTCGCTGGCATGGGTTGCAGCTACCTCTGCGATGTGTGGCTGTTCACCCGGAGCAGCTCCAGCACCCGGACTCTGGTACCCAGTTTTCCATCTTGAAAGAGTTGCTTAGGGAGCGCAGTTCCTATCCTAATTATTTTTGACAGGAATTAGGTCAGTTTAATGATTTAAAATTCAGATGAACAACCACCTCTCTCCTAATTACTTTTGGATATATAAATAATTCATTTACAACACCAAAAGAGAAAAACGCCATAAAAACTATCATCTTCAGCCTATTGGAGACCATCCACAAACACACAAATAAACCAACTTTGTACTTCAAAGACAAATCCTGGCAGGTTTTCAGGGGGTAAGAATGATCATATGTTAGAAACAGCTTTGAAAACAGACTCTATCTCTTCCTACATATCTGACGTGCAAGTGTACAAGGGATGTATAACATGCACCATAATATAGAACATATTGTAATATATAATAGTGCAGAACTAATTTTGAGTCTACTACTGATTTATCTGTTATGTCAAGATATTCAATAGATACCTCAAGAGCATTTTAAATATTCTCTAAATAAAGCAAGTCATTATTTCTTACTAAAAATGGAAGTTTTAAATGATCCAGTTACTGAAAAACCAACAAATTGTAATTTGTTTTTAAATTTCACAGTTCCCTTTCCCATTTCTAAGTGATCTACAGTAATAAAGTATCAACATAGAGATCAAAAGTCAGAACAAAAATGTTTAATGGCTTATAGATGGCACATTAAATCCCTACAACCTGAGATAAGACAAACAAAATCACAACCTCTTTTTATTGCAATTCCTTAGAAACTGCAGATATAAATAGAATTTAGCACATCAGTTAACTTATTTTTCACTATTATCCCATTATCCACAATTTCTGTTTTCCATGTCTCTCTTTTATGGGTTCTTGAACCAGCAAAACCAAAAGGTGAAGCCATTTCAAAGTCTTCAGTTATTGAAGGTATTTATATATTTTCCAGAAGGAATGGAATTGAGGACATAGGTTTCAGGCTAAGAAGTTGAAAAACACTTTAGGAACAGACTGTGCTCTAAACTAGTCTAGATGTCTAATAATGTCATCTTTGTACGAGAGCTCTGTGCCTAATCCGTACCCGTGTCTGCCCTTTCTAACTTGGATTCCAAGCATCCAGAGTGTGATGAGCCAATTAGCTGGCACAGACTTATCACAGTGAGGGACCTTCATTGCACCTTATTAATGACAATGCTGTAGGCTGTGTGTGGAAACAATGAGTATATTTTCTCCCATAGGTATTTTTATTAAAACAAACTCTATAGATTAAGACTATTTTTAAAGTGTTCAGTGAGACCATCCCCCCTGCCTCTGCACGCTTCCCCAAGCCATAAAACACAGTGATAAGGATGTCCACAACTGCTAAACGAGCTTGGTACCTAACACCAAGCACTGAACTCGCAGGACTATGTCCCAGTGATATTCTGCAAAAGTTGAAGCATTCAAAAAACTTGGTACCTAAACCAGCCATATGTTTGAAATTATTAACACGCACCTTATTTGAAGTGGATTTCACTAGGAAAAGCAAGTATGGAGAACCTGGACATCAGTCATAACTATTTCAAACACGTTTATGTATTATTCCACTGACAAGCTAGGCTTCTTATGGATAGCACAGTGAAGTCAGACAGCTAGGGAATGCCAGGGTTTTTATTCTGCTTCACAGCATTTTTTAAATCAGAAGAAGGTGATGTGAGAAGCAGAAATAATTTGACTTGACATTATTATCTGCAGCCCAGTTGAAAGACTTGCAGTCACCAGACTCCAATGTGACCTCTACGCTGACCAAAATGGACTGGGAAGTCCTTGAGATGGGACTGTTGAGAGCAAACATGGAAGCTCAAGTGCGATTTTTGTACATTAATTTCCCTGACTATAACCACACTATAGCTACTGGAAGTATATGTGATTAACCTGAAGCTATTATGCCAGCAAACTACAGCTCAAGACAACTCTCATCAGAACCTTTTAATGTAAATTGCTGTCTCCTTCTTGCCATCTGCGGAATTAAAGTGATTTATTTTAGTTCAGGAACTGTCTCTTAGTTTGTAAACTTTTTATGGTGGATGCAATTAAAAGTATTCATAAGCCTTTCTTCTGGAAAGAGGAAGATGTCCTCCTGAAGTTCAAAAATGTCGAAGTCTTATTTTTTTATAGTTGCTGGAACAAGTATTCATAGATTGCTACTCTGCGTAATAATTCATAGATTACAAATACTGATATTTATAGCCAAAGCAAAAACTCCTAAAATCTTGTGGTTTTAATGGGAATGTAGGCAGGTCCTTTATTATGTCAAAGCAAGCAGTGGTGTTAAAAATTCAGGTATCGAACTATCAACACATGATAAATGGATGGTGAACTGCTCATGTCACACCACTTATTAAGTTGGTACCATAAATTATTACACTGTAAAGATCAATGTTTACTTCAGTCTTTCTCTCTTTCCATAGTGTTACAGCTATGTTGTAGAAGTCATTTAAAAACTACAAGAAGAAACAAAAAAGCAAAACCGAAAACGTGAAACAGGAAAATTAATTTTCTTTATGCTGAATTGTCCTCTATTATCTAAACAAAACAACAACCGAAGGTGTTGTAATTAATAAAACCCGCTAGACAAGAAAGTATAAATTGGAGACGGATCAGACCACGGAGTTTATATATGAAATGAAAATACCAAAAGTTGAATTAAGAAAAATAAAAGGGCTTATGAATATTTTTGAGAATGAATCACTATTTATAATCCATTTTATATGTTCTGTTACCATATGAGAATTCAAGGAATACAGTTAGTGCAGACTAAGAGTCCCTTCAATGTCAGGTATAGCGCTCTACAGCTAATTCTCTTCAATTTTGCAAAAGAAGAGAATATAACGTATTTTAAAACAAACTCCGTCAGCTCAGACTTGTGCCACTGCTGCTGCTGGACATCCCCTTGCCTTACCCCCATGCCGAGAGGATGGTTACAGCTGTCAAGAACCGACTGTTTGGCCACAAGTGAAGAAAATACATTTCTGACTTGGTCTGAGCTGTCTCAGTCTGGTGGGTTGCACGGCTCTTCCATCCCTCCCTAAAAAGCTTCAATCATATTTAGTTCCTCAAACCACTCTCTGTAGTTTAAAGTACATTGCACAGTTGTTAACTTCTGCTGGAAAAAACATGAGCAGCAAAGGCAAAACCAGATTTCTGCAGGAAAACAACACTCTCTCCCTGTTTGCATTGCGCAATTAAGCATGTAATCAAGATCATACTGCACCCATCGTTTGAAAAAGATATCGCATGCACGTTTAGGAGCAGCATGACAGATTCCATTAACAGTTAAACACAACAAGAAAAATGGGTTTTCCATGTTTTTACACTCATCAGAGAGTGGTTTTTTTGAAAAAACTTTCTACATGATGTTTCTGCCAGTTTGATTTCAGCTTATACTTGGCAGGAGATGCACACCAGCGGTGATTTCCCTGCTTTGCTTTGGATAGACTCCGCCTCCTAAAACACAAGGTATTGTGGTTATTCGTCTCCTCGAGTACAGCACCTGGCCACTTGTAGTACTTTTCTGCATTTCCGGAAACCAAAAGTAGCATTTATCAAATGCCACATACAATACACAAGCTGGTAAAAAACTCACTTCTTCCAGGATGACCATACCACCTGAATTTATTGCTAATATGTCAGAGATTTCACAAACAACAGCATCAAAGAGCACGTTAGCTTTACCTCTGAGTTTGCAGTACATCCTATCTTCATGAGATTTTATGACAGATGGATTCAAAGGGGAAAAATCAAGAGGTCTCAAGAGCTTTTATCACTTTTCTTACCTCATCTGTATTTGCAAAATATCTTAAGCCAGGCCAGGTACTGCCTTTGTTTTTATGTTTGGTTTTACAGCAGAGTACTCTGTTTGCCATAAATAATAGAACTGAAGAACAGAGAGTTGTCAATAAGCCCTGTATGGCTAAAAGTGATATTTCCAATGCTCACACGGTCAGAGTGAGATGTTCTGATCCAGATGGGGCAGGCAGCAAAGCCCGGTGGGTAGGCAGGAGGGGTCAGTTGGTTTTGGGTTTTAATCATGATACCACCATTGATTTTCTTGATGTCCATCTGGAAAACTCTGTCCTGCTCTTAGTCATTTCTCTGTGTATGAAACATACATAAAATCCATGCTTGTCCAAGAAGGGTGCTGAACCAATGGAACATCCAAAGCTTTACATAAATACTGTGCTTTATGGTGGTAAAGTGATGTCACCTTTTAGTTGGACAATTTCTTCATGAAATAAATCTTTGCTATGTAAAATTCCTTCATTCCCTGACAAACATAGTTAAGAAAATATATGTTAACCTCAAAGCAATACATTAAAAAAACAACTCCCCCCAAAAGAGAGCAGCAGAATTCCTTGCAAAGGGAGTGCCTGCGTGCAGGCAGGGTACGTGCCTCCTCCCAAAGGCAGCTTTGGAGGCGATTCCCAAGTGCTTTTCCAAATACTCAAGCAAATCAGCAGCATTTTAAAATGCTCTGTATCTTTGAAACCATATAGGATAATTTACTTACTGATAACTGCTGGCATTTAATAAGCAAGTGCTGTGTGCTCTGATGAGGATGAAGGAAGGAGCACAGCACCAACCAGCTGCAGCCCAGAGCCACTCCTGCATGGCCCCCGGTTCCCTGCAAGACTCCCAGCTCCCTGCATGTCCCCCCCAGCTCCCTACATGTCTCCCCCAGCTCCTCCTGCTCTCTGCACAAGTCAAACAGAAAAGCCGTTTCAAAACAGTACCTCCATTTCAGCTAGTCTTTTTTATCATTTTGGGAAGAGTTGTCATTATCACACATACATTTCACTGCAAGAATCCCGTGAAATGAACTGAAAGAACGTATTTTTTCCCTTCTCTCTTACAACACTTGATGAACAACATATCTTCCTAGAAATTACCTTTATGAGGCTCAAGTGGGGGAATACTCCACACACTGACATCATCTAAATTAGGAGAGCTTTACCAGCTTATTGTTGGTTAAGCTTAATGGAGAGGCAATGTCTCTCACTTTCTTGCCGGTTCCCAAGGATTTGGTTTAAATTAGCCTTATGTTGCAATTCCAAATAACTGGTTTTATGCAAGGAAATCTGTGATAGATTGCTTCTGGAGGAACTTCACGGTGTGAGCACAGGATCAGGAAACCAGACAACCAAACCCACAAGTGTAGGAAAAATCATATTGGATTGCTTTGTGTAGTGTGATGGTGGCCAGCATCACAGGCTTCAGTCTGGACTGTACCAACTTGTCAGGACCTGAGACTAAATGCCGAGGTACCGGCTCATAAGAAGTTGTGCTGGTTTTGGCTGGGATAGAGTTCATTCTCTTTATAGTGGCTGGTATGGCGCTATGTTTTGGATTTGTGCTGAAAACAGTGTTGATAACACACTGATGTTTTAGTTGTTGCTGCACTGGTCAAGGACTTTTCAGCTTCCCGTGCTCTGCCAGGTGCAGAAGAAGCTGGGAGGGGACACAGCCAGGACAGTTGATCCAAACTGACCAAAGGGCTATCCCACACCATATGGCGTCATGCTCAGTATATAAAGCTGGGGAAGAAGAAGGAAGGGGGGGACGTTCGGAGTGATGGCGTTTGTCTTCCCAAGCCACCATTATGCGTGATGGAGCCCTGCTGTCCTGGAGATGGCTGAACACCTGCCTGCCCATGGGAAGGAGTGAATGAATTCCTTGTTTTGCTTTGCTTGCGTGCGCAGCTTTTGCTTTACCTATTAAACTGTCTTTATCTCAACCCACGAGTGTTCTCACTTTTACCCTTACGATTCTCTCCCCCACCACACCAGGGGAGGGTGAGCGAGCGGCTGGGTGGGGCTTAGTTGCCGGCTGGGACTAAACCACAACAGAAGTCTTATGCTGCTGTGGATTATCTGCTAGTATCACCTTAAATAGAACTTGCAAGGAACTACCGCAATAAAAGGTGTGACTATAGCAGAGACCCTCAGTTATAGAAAAAAATAGTGTCACTGCGTTGGGGTGAAGGGAAGAGAAAGAAGAAGGGAGAACTACTAATGGCTTTTCTTGTTTTATGGGCATTAGGTGACTGTGCCAAATAAGATGCCAAAAACACCCTGTTCCAAGCATTATTGCTGGAGCTAGCATGTTTAATTCAGCTGGTTATGCTCATCACCACTCAGGGATTCCTGCTCCTGTTGAATAAAACTGTGCACAGGGGAGGTCTGCTGGTGGAGACCTACCCCAGGGCTGGAACGGGGAGGCAGTGGGCGGGAGAAAAGGGGAGGTTCTGTCTTCTGAGGCTGAGCATTCAGGGCATTTGTAATACTTAACTAACAGAAGGATATGTTTTTCCAGAGATGCTATCACAATTTTACTTAGAAAGTAAAGTCTAAATTTTGTGAGATACCTAAAAGTTCAAACATTAAACTTCATCTACCTTAAAAAAAAAAAAGACTGAAGAAGAACATATGTCTGCCTATAATTTTAACAACTTCATCCTGGATTCTATTTATAAAGTGGAAAAGAAAAAGGCTATTGTAAGCCTCCCATGCAAGTCTCTCAGATCTCAGGACAAATTCTCCCAGCCTACAAATGAAGAAAGGAACATTTTTTTAGCCCTCTTGTTAGCCACGTTACAACGTATTATGGGGTCCTAAAGGTCAAATACCTCTCTGCTTTTTATTGCATGATCATTTTAACAGCTTTCCCAGTCAAAAGTCAGATGACAATTTTGCAGAAGATGCTTGAACAAACTCATTAGTCTCGCAGGTTCAAGGTGCTAAATAGCATCCAAGTGCAAAATATAATCTTTCATTCCACACTCTATCCTATTACCTCCAATTTATATCATCTTCCTTGTTTTACATAAGAAGCAGTCTGCAGTGTAAATCAGATCCAGCACAACTACTTGCCATGGAGACTTACACTTCAGTGCAGAGTTTGTGACATGAAAAAACATTTTTGCATTAAAATCAAAAGAAAAATCTCTGAGAAGTACCTTCTCAGCACTCAGACAATTGTAACAATATGGCATGGTATGAAACGAAAAATCATGCAATTTCCTTCTGTATACAGTTGGAAAGATTTAACTAATTAAACCAATTATTTTGCTATAATAATCTGAAATTAAGTTTTCTTTGCTTAAAAAAAAAATAGAAAACTGCAGTCTAATCTAATCTTGTGTTTAAGTCTATATGAAGGATATGCGGCAGTGCTGCTCTCGGGCAGATATTTAATGAATTACTGAATAAGAGACCACATGCATCAGCTGTGCCTGTATTGCATATTCTATCCATTCTTTACATATTTTGTTGTGAATCATTGCCCATCCCTTGAAATTAACGTATGCAATAGTCAAATACTTCACCGACATGAGCGTATTTCCTCACAGCCTGGGGAGGCAGGGGAGTTTTACCAATTTCTGTGGTTTCCAGAATCCACATCCATGTGGCAGGATCACCACTGCAGATCTTTTTAGCCACAGCTCTCACCGCTACCCTTTGGCTGCTCCTCCCCAGACTGTAGTTTCCTGTCAGAGGATTAATTTCTGTGCTGCTGGAGCAGTGGAAGCCGCACAGACCCTACAGCTGGAGGAGGGCAGCTTTCCTCCCCATCCAAAGGGAAAAGGCATGCTGGTCCTCACCAGCATCTCAGGACTTTTGCCCTTGTCATGAAAAAATGAAGCAAGTTTTGCTTTGTCTTTTGGGAAAAGATAGATGGGCTAAAGCAAAAAGAGGGTCAGACTCCAGGCCTTTTCCATCCAATTTTTGTTCAGTGAGGTGTGGATGTCTAAAGGGACATGCTCACTTGGCCTGGATAAGGCATGCTTCAAAAATAGGCAGCACCACAGTGCAAACATGTTAAACACCAGAGTTTCCATCAGTGTTTTAGGTGAGCTCGGGTTTTGTTCATATACTCAGTCCTTCTACTGATCTTCATCATAGTTTTGAAGGGTCTGCACATATAATGACTACACGACTGTATCTATATGCCTGTCCCCTTTGCTTAAACAAATGCTGGGTTTTGTACTTTTAAGCAGTTGTTGATGCCTGTACTGCAATCAAAGTTAAAAGAAAGTTGAAAAATTACAGTTTTCTTAATGATTCTACCTGACAGGATAACAATAGGATTATTGTTTTTGCTGTCACAGGACAGCCCAGAGTAACACACTTCAATTATGGAAAAGTTCTCCATGTGATCAAGGCTCCGTCTCAAATCACTCTGTGTGTATGTGTGTATATATATATACACACACATACACAAATCTGAATGAGCTTCTCTGCAAATTCTTCCTAGACAATCATTGAAACATCTTCTCTTCAAAGCATGCTTGCTAAAAATCAGAGCTTACATGCAGGAAGGCAGGTCCTATGTCCCAAGAATGCTGAAAAAGGGACGTCATTTGCAGGAAATTTACCGTTTCACTTAGATTTTCAGATTGCATTGGCAATTTTAATCCTGCTTCCCCCATTTTCCAATACAATCTCTTCTTGTGTACTCACACAGTTGTCCTACAGCTGCTACTGACGGCTCCCATGCTGCTCATACCAAAACGATCAGCTTGCACAGGTTTTGTGCCTATGCATGGCGTGGGCTCTCTCTCCTTTCAGACTGCTTCCCCATATGTGTGCCGTGGCACAGCTGTGATGACCCAGAGCCTGGGGATGAAGGACTGTCCCGTGGGTTGCTCTGTAGTTCCCGAGATACCCCATGGCAAGGGCTGGGAAATAATCTCAGCCACAGCAGCAACGAGGTTGACATAGCCTTGCTGGAGGGCCACCACATAGAGCATGTTGCATGCCCCCATTCCCCCACCCGTCGCTGACTCGTGGCTGTGAAGATGCAGCTCCAGGTCTGAAGGATCAGGAAACCACCCCCAGACAGGCTGTAGCTGCTTCTCCTGCCGATGTGCATGAACGTCCTCTTCCTTGCCTGTAATTTTACATCTTAACCTTCACTGAGGTCCTCTCCAGCTTGCAAATTGAGTCAGATTACCACAGCAGTGCATTTATGTGGTTACCTGCTCCAACAGCTCCCAGAGCTTTCTTCTTCTCCCTTTTCCCTACAGTCTTCAGTCACGGCCACACGTGCACTGAGTGTATTGAGAGGGTAAATATACCGTCATCGATATAGACTTATTATCACCAACTTTATGTTGGAATTACATTTTGTTTCTACCGACATCTCATTAAAATGCTATTTAATGAGTGTTTATATTCTATCATATCCCATTCTTACTGCATTTGTATAGAGGATATTCACAGAATGAGAACCACAGAATCATATAGGTTGGAAAAGACCTTTAAGATCAAGTCCAACCATAAACCTAACACTACCAAGTCCACCACTATACCAGGTCCCTAAGCACCACATCTACACGGCTTTTAAATACCTCCAGGGATGGCGACTCAACCACTTCCCTGGGCAGCCTGTTCCAATGCTTGACAACCCTTTCAGAGAAGTAAAATTTCCTAATATCCAGTCCAAACCTCCCCTGGTGCAACTTGAGGCCATTTCCTCTCGTCCTGTCACTTGTTACCTGGGAGAAGAGACCGACCCCCACCTCTCTACAACCTCCTTTCAGACATATTCTGCCCCTGTGAATTCCTTCGGTCAGAATAACAGGAAACTTCTGGAAGGAGAAATCTGGAAAACTTCTGTTGGCTTCTGTTGGCTGGTTGACATCACTTCTGTTGGTATCACTGTCCATGCTGCAGAGTTTGGGAAAGAATCTGCTTCTACCTCACAATTGGTGAGTCCAGGTGAGAATTAGAGAACAACAGTAAAATCTCCTGTCCAAACCTCCTGTGAGGGGCAGGCAAGTGAGGGGAGGGTGCCAGGATAGCACAAGGCAAGGGAGCACAAGGAGCTGCCTCCTCCTGCTCAGGGTGCCGCTGCTTCAGGAGCAGCACAGTGCATCCAGGACAAACAGCATGGGTGTCTCAGAAAACAGCAGAGTGCACAAAGGAGCAAAAAGTCTTTTCCATAAACCCGGAGCACATTTTTACGTACTCCAAATATAACTTTCTTACAAAATATACTTACATTTTTCAATTAACCTGTATAAATTTATATAAGCCTCAGAGTTGCTAATTTACTTATTGCATATTACACATACTACGTTACATTTTAAAAATATTGTTTGTATTTGTATTATTTTAAATTAAGTGCAAAATTTTGATTTTTTTTTTTGTTGTTCTGACCTTTACAGAACAGGGAGGTTTGCTAGCAAAGCCAATAATTTGCCCTTGATGCACAATGGCAAATCTAACTGCAAAATAATATTTGTGACTTCTATTTATAGCAGATGTAAAATCCCCTCAGGAAGCTGGTAAATCCCCTTCTCTGTGTTCAAATATTAGGGGCCACAGCATTGCTTTTCCAATGCAGGAATAGGGCTTCATTATCTGATACTGGTGATTGATGCTATTCCCAAGTAATCTTTCAGATAAATGATCCCTCCCCATCTCATTTACATAACTATTTTATCACACTGTGAATTAGTTCTTCACACTTCTGCATAGTTACATCTCAAACATGAAAGTTTTTTACTGAGTAATAGAAACATCTATCAAATAAAAAAGATCTCTGAACCTCATAGGAGACAACTAGTGCTAAATATCTCCTAATAAGCCTCATATTGATTCTCTTTAAGCAATTAAAATATACAGGTTTTTCCATCAATTCCTTCACAATGTGAATACAGACATGAAAATCCAAACCATGAAACAAGGACCAAGCAGAAGGTAGGGCACGTTTTCTAGGACACCACAGCGAAAAGTAGTGAGTGCTTATCCAAATGAAATACAATACAGATGTAAAATCTGGATACATAAAAAGCTTGCTTTTTTCAGTGTCTACAACAGATTCCTAAAACATCTCTTCTTTCTAGCAAATAACTTCTAACTAAATCTAAAAACGTTAAAAATAGATTTTGGAGAATTTGGAGACAAGAAAAGCCATTACTTGCACGGCAATCTGGTTTTGCTTCGATTGCTTCCTTCAACTCTAATCTGAAGAAGGTGTGAAAATAGGTTAAAACGAGGCCAAAATTTCACTAGCCTTGATGGCGTGCCAGAGCAGAGGGTAAAATTTCTGGAGGATCAATTCCAGTTGACTTTATATATTTGCTGAGACTCACTATAAAACCATTTTTTCAAGAGTCTAACATAAAATCTAAACATACTCTCACACTGAATGAATAATATAACTAAAACCATGGTAGGGTTTTTGTTGATGCGAACGGTTACATTTAGCCACAAAGGTCTCACAGTTCACCAGTGGTACATATTTAAGACTCTTTCTTCAGTGAAATACATTTGTTCAAAAGAAAGAAAAAAGAATATACTTGAAACCTTGTCCTCAAGAATGATGGAATATGAGATCAGAGGAAAAACTAGGTATACAAAACAATGACAATTATTCAACTGTTTGAATATTTCAATATTATTTTATTTTAAAAATCATTGTTGCTCAAAAAGTTTTCATGTCCACAAATTGTCCAAGCACATGCCATATATAAAGAATTTTAATTCAGAATTATTTTTATCACAAAAAATGTTCATAAATCAGGTTTTAAATGAGTACCTAATGCTATTATTTAGGTAGCAGTTGTCAGCAACAAAGTATGGAGAAAAGAGCTGTGAGGTACAAAATCCAACACTTAGCAGGAATTTAAGTTTCACTTAATTTTTCATTTGCAGAGATTTCCACCCAGCCCCACACCTATAAGATCAGAGAGGGCCGCTGGCTGGCAGCACACGGGCCGCGGCTGTCAGGGCTGCAATGATTCACGTTTTCCTCTGCAACAGCCAGGATTTGTCCCAGAAGATGTGTCAGTGACACCCCCTCACCACCGACACCCCCTCACCACCGACACCCCCACCACCACCACCCCAGCACTCTGCCTTGACTCAGCAGCTCTTTAAATCCCTGTTTCTAAACGTGATACCAGCCGGGGATGGCAAGGGGCCCTCTGGGCTGGGCACGGCTGCAGAAGGACCCAGGGAGGAGCCCAGGCAGGGATCCTATGATATAATTACCAACCATTAACACTATCTGATTTAAGGTGTTTTTAAATATTTGATGGTGGCGATGAAAGGTAATAGAAGATTGCGGATAATCATAAATTAGAAGCAATCCTCTACATGCATTTTTTACCTCTCCTCTTTAATGAACAAAGCTCCACCATTAACTCACTTTACAAATGTTAGCTGCCAGAGGAATGTCCTTTTTGTGATGAGAAATGCTGGCATTCAGCCTAGTTTTTGACTGAGGTCATTACAAAGTTGTAAGCAGCACATCCCAGAAGAAAGTGAGGACTGTGATGTTCAGATATTTATATACCGCGTGCTTTGCCTTGTTACCATGACACTGAGGCGCCCAGCCCTACCTCCCCTCTCTATATACATGCAAGCTGGAATTTCATCTTTTCTGCACAAGCACACACAGAGTTCCTTTATTATCTGGTAGAGAATATTGGCATCGCTTCATACTAACTATACATTGACTTATTTCAAAGCGCTTATGCTCTTAACATGTATGCTGACATCTGTGTGGTGTTTTGCATGATTTGTATTTCTCCTATACATTACGTGTAGTCTTACATAAAGGCATGGCATTCACTGGGATGTAAAAAATAGAAAATATAGCCACAGAATCATTAGATCCCCAACTAGATGACTTTGTTCCTTGCAATAGCATAAAATTACAAAACTTTGTGTCAGCATTGCTATCACTCTAGTTCAGCGGGAAATACAGCTCTCCTAGACTTGTCTTTACTGGCAAGCAAGGCTGCGCATTAAGGATATATTCATTTACATTCCTTTCAAGCTGATGCCAAAGTATCCTTTTTGTAACTTTTTTAAAAACCTGGTGAAATTTGCATAAACTATATGAAATTGCCACCTCTTATAAATCAACATTTTTGTTGAAATCAAACATGTTTCCCTCCATATCCTGGGGCCTTGCTCCTCATGTCCTGTACTTGTTCCTCACTCTCGGGACAATGGTTCAGAGCCGAGTTTCTACTGAGATGTCTTTCAAGCCTTAGTGCCCACACATAATCTTTGATTTTTCTTTAAATCTAGAAAATATTTATGTTTAAATAAAAGCGTGGCAGTTACCTGCAGTGCGGCTGGCACGCAGGTGGAGCTCAGCCTTTCTGACTCTTCTGGGGTTTGTCTTCTGCTGATGTCTGAGCAAGGACACTGCTGTCCACGCCACGGCTTTCATCATCTTCCTCTTCACCTTGAAGGATTTTCTTTCCTTTGCAATGGCCTACGTGAAACTGTGCCAAAACAAACAGCATTCCTTAAATTCAATGTATACGTTTTGAACAACAGAAGAAAACATACGCAAAATATACTTGGGTTTATTATTTGAAAAACTCACACCAGACAGCTTCACCTTTGGAGATTAGAAGGAGAAAAATAACAATCTCTCTCCAGAAATAAAGCTATTTTTCTCAGCGATATCCACAAATGCTGTCCAAGGTGTTTTACTGTTTCTGTCCATGGCTGGAAACCGCGTGTCCCTCCATCAGCTGTGTCGAGTCACGGATGTTAAAAAGCAGATCAGAGCCCATGGGAAGCTGCCCAAATCACCCCTCGTTCCCGGGGGCTTGTTTCCCTGTTCACCACCCTCAGGGCTGTGCCCATACAGCTGGGTACCTGAGTCTCACCCCAATCCACCTCACCGCCCTCCGTGGTCACAGCTGTGAGCTCTTGCCTGAAGTCTGGATGATCTAATTTACCTATTCTTTTCTTAAAATAAAAAATAAAAAAAATCCATATATTTTGGAGCTAAGAAGACCGTCTGGAGATGGGAGAGGCTTGGATTCAAGGGATTTCTCCTCCTCTGCCTGTTTTACTGCAGCATTTCACATCCAGATCTCCCACTTTCACTGCGGTAAAGCATCCAGGGGACAATTGTAAAGTATCCAGGGGACAACTGTCTCCGTTTCTCCCCTGAGGTCATTGCACTGTGTGTTCCCAGTTAGACAGCCATTTATACATGGGCTCAGACAGTCTTCAAGCCAGAAGCCCTTAACTGCCAGGCCCTACAGAAACTGTCCTTCTCACTCTTTGACCCAAAACCTACTTAATTACTTCTAAAAAGTAGAACATTTTCAGTAAAAGCAGTTGGGACAGATGGACTCCCAGCAGCAGTCCAAAGAACAAGACTTCTGAGCAGAAATAGGTTCAGCAACCAAGTCGAAGCTGTTTGAACCTCTCGAGTGTGTCCTGGGCAGGGGCCGTGGGGCGTCTGGCCAGGAGGAGAGCACTGTGCCTGGGGACACAGTGCCCTGGGAAAGCCCCTGCCCCATCAGTCCCAGCCATCAGGACAGGAGGGGAAATGCTCCATCCTGGAGGTCTGGGGTTGAACCGGGCCTGTAGCAGCTCTGGGTCTCTGGAGGAATGCAGAAGTATCAACAGAAGTTGTGCTTGTTTAATACCCGGTGCACCCAGCTTCCCTTTGCATTTAAGTCTTTGTTCACACCTCACACGCAGGAATGGCAGGAGCTCCCAGGCTGCCTTACCAGCTCAAAATGGATCAGTACCAGAGGAAAACCTGCCTCTGGTCCTTGCACGAAAGCACAATAAATGCATAGACATAAATTTAAGCCAACCCTTCTTCTTAAAACCATCAACACAACCACAAAACAAACAAAGCAGCACCACTCCACACTGCAAGCTGCTGGACTCTTCTCTCAGCCTTTAAGCTCAGCCAAGAACTCCCACAGAAACATTTTTATATCTCAAGAATGCTTGAGACTAACCTAAGTACTGCACTTTCACTGCCAAATTTAATTTCTTCATGGAGTCTGTTAGCTCAAAGCTTGCCAGCCTTTCTGAGGACCGAGCGCTCTTCAGGCCACTGCCTGGCCTCTCCTGAAGAGGAACAATTATCCGCGGAAAGGCTGCGCCTGCGTGCCGGTAACGAGACCCGCACTTGATGCCCTATTGGGTTTTCCCATTCTTCTTCTGCATTCGCAGAGAGCAATTTAATATCTGAAGTACGTCTTTTATAGCGGCTGCAAAATAGCACCCTCTTGCAAGAGCAGCACTCTGGGATCCTCTCCGATGCCGCGGTCCAGGAGTGGAGGGCGAGATGCCCTTTTGGCGGCTAGGCACGGGCACTCGGAGAGGGCAGCGCTGGTGCTGACGAACTGGTGATGCCAAGAACAGCACAATTCGGGGGCTGCAGCCACAGCACGAACCTACGTAGGGACAAGCCGGCAAGAAAATATCAGCCAGCACTGCATATGTGAAGTGAGAGGGCAGATCCTAGTATATACATATGTAGTTTGTTGTGATAAAAATCTCAAAAAACAGAGAGTGAGAGAAAGAAACAGAGAGATTACAGTACCCAGAGTAAATTAAAGAAACAAAATTAGAAACAATCTGTGTTTCAAAATGTGGTCAACAGAATGCATCACCATGACAATTCTTGCTAGAAGCAACAAGGGATGCTTCCTGGCAGAGCTGAAGGAGTGCTCTTTCAATAGTGGAGAATCATTGAAATGCAATTTACAGCACCAAAAAAATCCCAAGATCTGTAGTGGCATTTTGTTGACTTTTATTCTTAAAATGCGAGAACTAGACTGGAGAAGCATCACCTCACGCTGAATTCTATGAAAATCCTGATCCCAGTTCTAATGACAGAAAATCAGAGACATCTTTAGCATTTTCCTTAGTGGTTACATTACAGACAAAGCTAAAATAAAGATCAAAGATTTATATCACAGGTATAAAATGAAATCGAACGAGAGTCTCATGTTAAGGCACACAGAGGTGGGCTTTAAATAATAAAAATGTTTTTAAAAGGAAATGTAAAGAAAGGATTAAAATACCTAAGCACTGAAAAATAAGAATATTAATTCCTTTTAAAGGTCATCATCTAGTCTAAAATATGTAGAATATGTAGCAACAAATTACAGCTTAACAATGCCTATATAGGAGTTAATGATCTCACTGAACTAACTAGATAAGCAAAGTATTCTCTATTTTGCCTTGTGTCAGGTGCAGTTGTGGACAGCAGGGCAGGGGTAAAAGGGTTACTCAGGGGCACCTTGTCCCTTGGGGATGCCTGTCCCTGGGGGAGTGAGGAGCTCATCTTCCAGCCTGGAGCTTCCCGGGCAAAATGTGCTTGGAGGCTAGCACAGCTCGGCATGGCCAAAGTCTCCATCCTCCTCCTTCTTTCCTTCCAGCTCCCATCGTGATCCAGCTCCCAACTACTAGATAAAAGAGCAGAAGCTGATGCAATTTTAATGACGGCTCTTTTGAAACATCACATTCACGAGGTTGGACGTCCCGTCCCCACAGCAGTCCTTGTTGGCGCGTTGTATGAAGATCCACAGCCAACAAAAATGGATTGTTTTAATTTTGGGTAGCTGAGAGACAACGACAGAGCTCTCGTGGCAGATGAACTCACACAAATGTGTTCATTTGCATTGTGATGGGGAGAAGGCTCAGCTGAAAAGAGAGAAAATAAAGTTCAAATCTACCTGGAGAGAAAGCCAGGGAGCCTATCATTTAAAAAAAAAAAAAGGAAATATAGGAATGTTTTGATGACAAATGTAAAAAAAGAAAAACTGTGGCTGGGGGGGGCAGGCAAAACGGAGATAATCTATAGTTTGTTCTCACCACATGCAAACACAATACATGTACTTCTGGTGGTTATCATGGCAGTTACCGTGCAGATAGCACAGATAGTATAGCTGATTGTTAGTTATCTCCAAGCTCTCCTTGGATACAGCAATAGCAGGCCATAGCTACTGCACTGCCATCAGTGGAAATAACGTCTAGCACCTCTACAGGGGCTGCACCCAGCAGCTCTGCTGTTAGGGGTTACTACATTTTAGGCAGTTCAGGCACCGAGGACAAATTTATTCTATTAAGAACATAAATCCGTACAAGTCTGACTGAATGTAAAACATGGTATATGCACGTGGCAGGGACTGACCTTGAGCTGGACAAAAGTTTGTTAAAAACTTTTCCCTTTGAAAAAAAACAGAAATTCAGGCTGATCTAAATGCTTCACAACTATCCATCAATTTCAGCAAGTTGTCTTAATTTTTTAGAAGTGCTTAAGTAACATTTATTTTTCATCAAAATACTTTGTGTCAAATATTTCATTTGGAATGTTATTTTATGTTAAAAAAGTAGTAAATTACTTAGCAACTAAAATGAAATATCTAATGTAAGGTCAAATTGAATGTTGATTCTGGGATGAAATGAAAATTTTTAATCATTTTTGTTTTAAATACATCTTTATTTTTTTCCCCAGGCAATTTAGAATTGCCAGGGGATAAAAGAAATGTATTACCCACAGCTAGGTACCATATAAGTAATATATAATAGAGTTAAAACAGAGAACACTGAAAAATGCCATTACATTCCCCTTCCTTTGTCAGAGGCAGAACTGCCTGGTTAGAGTAGTGCTTGTATATCTAAGTAATATCTAATTCTCAGAGAAAACTTACCAGCAATGAAATCAAAGCTAGCCGTACACAACCAAGATAATCAAATAGTGTCAGAAAACAGACTATTCACGTAACTGGGAAAAAAAAAAAGAAGAAATGGGAAAAGAGACAATGCATATAATATTTATAATTCATAACAAAATGATTTTTACTTTAACAACAGAGTATCCCTCCTTATACGATTTGAAGTATGGCATGAAAATGGGGGGTCAGAGCTCTCTTGCATGGCACTTCGGATGATTTTAGTAGGACCAAGCAATCTCATCGCCCATTGGGATTTTTAAGGCAAATACCCCAATGACAGCATCTTTGCTAAGGATCCAGATTTCTGAGCTTTTCCCTACACTGTGGTTTGATATTGCAGCCATTAATTGAATGGCAAACTGTTGTCTTGGAAGTGGAAAACCATAACACGTATGCCATGTAAAAGCCAGACTACTTGAACTAACACTTTGAATCCTTTGAAAAGTTATTTTCCCATAGTGTTGCCTCCTAAAATCATAAAACCTTTAAGTAGATCTATGGCACAATAAGTACATGTACGTAATTAAAACAACTCATCTTGGTCAGATAGGGATTATCTGATGCATGCTAGTTGTCTTTGTCACCCACTATTGTTCTGAACAACGTTATTAAAAGAAAATCAAATTAAGGATGAAAAATAATTGCAAAATATATCAAAGCATAAAACAGACGTTAAGTGCATGGAATAAATAGCTGTAGGGAAAAGCTTTAAAATATTGTAAGAGCTTCAAAGAATAGCTTGTATTTCAAATGCATTTTTATCTCTTATTCTTCTCCCACACTTTTTTGGTGTGGAAACAGGCTTAAAACTCAAAGATAAAGAACAAATAAATGTTGTCTTTCATTTCCAAATATGAAATGGGGACCTCAGTCTCTTTAAGTTGTAAATACTAGATCTGCTTCCTTCAGAGTTCGTCTTACCAGAAGTCTGGTATATAGATAAAAAAGAAAGAAACAGTATCAATGTCTAAGCAGATGAGCATTTCCCCTGGCAATATTTCATATGGTTTGCTCCTCCTTTACGTAAGTGGCCCATCAGATACAAACTGACTGTCAGCATGGCTGACAGAAATTACGCTCAAGCATCAGTACTAGCCACGTGTAATTGCACATCACCTGAAAATTAAACCTCCTTCATCCTGGCGTGGCTTGCAACCAGCGGGATGACCTCGCTCTGCTGTTAGCAAGCTGTGACCCGACTGCTGTCCAATGCATCCAAAGAATCAGTGCTTTGGCGCTAACTGCCCAATAACAAGATACTGTACATCTCTACAACATCTTTCCTATCAAATTACCTGAAACTGCTTTGTGTACTTGATCCTCTGTGTCCTCAGTTCACGACGGCGGTGAAGGAAATTGAAGTTTTCAGAGCTACACAAAGTGCAAATTTGCTGCTTGTATCATAAAACACTTCTCTAGAGTTCAAAAATAAAAAACAAGTTGTTCCCACGAGTACCACAAAGACAATAATAGTGTGAGGCTCTGTGAGGAAGGGAAAACAAGCCAGGGTTGTGCACTCACCTCCACAGCCAAACTCCTCTGCATCGCCCCAAGGCTGGTGGCCCATACGGACTGGGGCTGAGACCCGGCTCAGCTCTGCTGAGCTTTAATGCAGATATATAGCTTGGGTGACCATTCATAACCACAACGTTATTCTGTGTGAGTCATTTCATCCAACCGACTAGTACAGACATTCAAAAAATAAAGATGATGTTTACTTATGCACAGCATCCTGCTAAATTATGCCAACTATTCCCCCACCCAGTATTCCTGGTTGCCGCCGTAGGTTGGGATGCCTGACTAACACCCTGTGCTTGCGGAGAGGAGCCAGGATCTGCATCGACACGAGCAGTTGGGACCTCTGCGTGGTGACTCACGTTGTCAACTGCTGAAGTGACAAAGTGTTGAATTTCCTCTACACCCTGTGTCACGGTGCATCAGTCAGCGAGGGGGCACAACTCTCCTCTACACATCCTTCCAGCTATATTTATTGGTGAAAAGACAGAAAAACATGCTGCTGTCACATTTTAAAATAAAATATATGTGAATTTTATGAAAAGTACCAGATGATTGCATGCAAGGATGAAGAGCTATTAATGCAGAGAGTGACACCTCCAGTTTCTTTGTGCTGCCTGGAGAACACACCAGCAGAGCTGCCTTTGGGTACCCGGCTTCCTTCTTGCTCAGACCTAGCTGGTTTAAGCAGAGGGAGGGAAGGGCAGGTGACACATCGTAAATGTGGTGAGCACCAGAAAATCATAGACAGGCCAAATTCTCGTCTAACTTCTAAGACAAGCTGGCAAAGGGTACTGGGGGAAAACAGAAACATGGGGATATTTTGAAACATTTTCATGTTACAGAAATTTAAATTCTATGAGAGCCACATTGATGCATTTTTAACAATTTTTACCTTCTAGTATTTATTTAAAATTGTAATTCTTCAAAGTATTTTACAACGATATATGGTCTTTCAACTGAAACCATACATCAGCAATTATAAAATGCAAAGGGCAACACCACTCAAATAAAAGACACCTTAGACCCAGAAAGGTTTTAGCTTCTCTAAACCTCATTTGTAAGCAGGGGTAAAATGGAAAAGTAAATGGAAGAACTTGATAGCTTCATGTCAGAAAAGACATGAACCGTGACGCAGCAATGTCAGCAAGACTAAAATGAGCTGTTAAAATACCTGGAGTGAAACAACACACGGTTTCTAAAGTGGCAGATTGCATTGGGTTTGCATGGCAAGGTTTTGGTAGCGGAGCAGCTACAGGGGTGGCTTCTGTGAGAAGCTGCTAGAAGCTTCCCCCATGTCCGACAGAGCCAGTGCCAGCCGGCTCCAAGACGGATCCGCCGCTGGCCAACGCCGAGCCCATCAGCGATGGTGGTCGCGCCTCTGGGATAACACCTTTAAGAAGGGGGGAAAAACCTGCGCAACTGCAGCCGAAGAGAGGAGTGAGAATATGTGAGAGGAACAGCTCTGCAGACACCAAGGCCAGTGAAGAAGGAGGGCAGGAGGTGCTCCAGGCGCCGGAGCAGAGACTCCCCTACAGCCCGTGGTGAAGGCCATGGTGAGGCAGGCTGTCCCCTGCAGCCCATGGAGGTTAACGGTGGAGCAGATATCCACTGCAGGCCATGGAGGTTAACGGTGGAGCAGATATCCACTGCAGCCCATGGAGGTTAACGGTGGAGCAGATATCCACTGCAGCCCATGGAGGACCCCACACCAGTGCAGGTGGATGCCTGAAGGAGGCTCTGACCCCATGGGAAGCCCATGCTGGAGCAGGCTCCTGGCAGGACCTGTGGCCCCGTGGAGAGAGGAGCCCAGGCTGGAGCAGGTTTGCCGGCAGGGCTTGTGACCCCGCGGGGGACCCATGCTGGAGCAGTCTGTTCCTGAAGGACTGCACCCCGTGGAAGGGACCCACGCTGGAGCAGTTCGTGAAGAACTGCAGCCCGTGGGAAGGACTGGCGCTGGAGCAGCTCGTGGAGGACTGTCTCCATGGGAGGGACCCCGCGCTGGAGCAGGGGAGGAGTGCGAGGAGTCCTGCCCTGAGGAGGAAGGAGCGGCAGAGACAAGGAGTGATGAACTGACCGCAACCCCCATTCCCCGTCCCCTGCGCTGCTGGGGGGAGGAGGTGGAGAAATGGGAGTGAAGTTGAGCCTGGGAAGAAGAGAGGGTGGGGGGAAGGTGTTTGAAGATTTGGGTTTATTTCTCATTACCCTGCTCTGATCTGATTGGTAATAAATGAAGCTGATTTCCCCAAGTCGAGTCTGTTCTGCCCATGACGGTAATTGGTGAGTGATCTCTCCCTGTCCTTATCTCGACCCAGGAGCCTTTTGTTATGTTTTCTCTCCCCTGTCCAGCTGAGGAGGGCAGTGATAGAGCAGCTTTGGTGGGCACCTGGTCTCCAGCCAGGGTCAACCCACCACACAGATTTAAAAAAAAAAATGATAATGGGTCAAGAATTATGAAATCAATGCCTTGTTTCTGCTATGCACTGGGACTTCCACTGTAAAATTTTCGGTCAGAACATATTAAATTGCCTCCAAATTAAAGTGTCAAGTTAAAACTCAGCAAGTGTAGTTCAACAGCTCAGTAAAAACATTGGCAGTGAGGGAAACAAGAAAACAAACCTCATTCTGATTTTACTTGTAGCACCTGAACCTGAAAAACATGCCTTTAAATAGAGGGACTCCAACACCATAAATATGATAAAAAACCAGACCCTGTAGCAACGGTATATAAGGAAGCTTTTAAGATTTTAAATAAGATTTTTGGAGCCAAAACATGACTTAGTTTTTCTGATATCACATAAAACCAAAAATCAAAAAAAGGTGAGGGTTTTTTATTGACCTTCAGGAGAAAAAAATTATTGATAGCTGATGGCCGTTGAGGGTGGCAGAGAACAACCAGTTCCAGCTTGTGTGATTATTGAGCAAACTACTTTTTCAACCATTTTTTCCACTACTTCAAGCAATGGCTCAGCACAATTTAACAGTTTCCAATTCAGTAACTAAAAAAGCTCAAGGGTCTTTATTTTTTCTAGGGTGAGAAGGGCAAACGACAAAATAGAAGCATTCCTGCTGTCAGGGTACCATAACATTTGTCTAGCACAAAACGTGTCTCATCACAGACTGTGCGACTGGGCGCCCACCTCTGCGTTTTCGAGGGCTTCTGGGATGGAGACGGAAAGCTCTGCATTGCCTTTAAATATCTCCCGTAAAAGACTATGGGGAGGAGGGAACTAATTTTTCCTCCTGACCCTGAATGAGTTCCCTCAAAAAAAATACAGTCATAGGTTAATTATTTCTCAGGAGATTCAAGCAAGCAGTGAATCGATCATGCCACGCATACCCCCTGGAATGGCTTCCTCTTCTCTAGAAGTTTAATCCAGCTTTTTGGAAATCTGATCAATTGAAACAAGAGATCTTCCTCGGATCATAAACTCTGAGAGGAATCAGTAGATTTTGCTATTTTATTATACTGACCTTTAGACCATCCTCTGTCTTTTTACTCTTCAGTTTATATATCAGAAAATATCACAATGTATTGAAGCATGCATGCTTGCATTGCAGAGCCGGTCCTTCCCACCACCAAAGACAGACCTTAAACTCTTTACTTACTGAACTGGAAGTTACATTTTTTTGAGTGACTGCTTGAAGCAATGGATGAGAAGGAAAAAAAGCCCTTATTTATAAACCACTTTTAGTTGGTGTCAGCTATCAAGATTTTGTTATTTGCTTACATCATTTACTTTTAAAGGCATATTTTCTCTGTTAAGAATATGTTTTGAAAATTCCTTGACATTTTAATTGCCTTGATATTTCAAGTCTCTTGTCAAAAAAGAGACTTGCTCAAAAAGAACAACCTGATTACTCTGTGGATCTCTCCTTCTTAGAGCCTCCTAAAGGCTGCTCACTTTCTGCAGAAGTTTGCAGTCCACTGGCTGCAGTTATTACAAAAACTTCTACACTTGAAACAAGTAAGTCTAGAAAATCCAGTCATCTTGAACAGCGATCGGCCAGTAACAATCTGCCTGTGGGTGACTGACTCGGAATTAGAGATTCCAGACCAAGCTTTTAATTTCTTCTTTTTCAACCAAAGAGCTACAAAGAAAGAGCCAGGAAAAAAGCTACAACCGGCTGGAGATCTGCATAGCTATAAGTAAATACTCCTTGTGGGACCTGCAGTTTAAAATTGTACCTTCAGTCTCCAGTTCCTCCTTTTGGGCCACCCTTCTTCACACAGTTTGGATTGGAAGATCAGGATTGTTCTCCCTTGAAACTGGGCTACCCGGAGAACAACGATGAGCCATAACATGATGAAGCTGCTGCAAGGGCCACCAGCCAGGAGCATCCAAGTGAGTGCTGCTCACCCCGGACTCGGTCTTCCTGCAGCCTGACATACACATTTATCAACATGCAATGTATGTATTACTAGGAATTCCCTAGTACAAGGGAAATGCTAGTAAGTAGCAGTTATTTCCATTTAATTTAGTAGAGGTACTAACAATGTTAGCCTCTTTCTGTTCTGCTCAATCTGCATTTGCCTTGCAACACGCTCACACACCAGTTCAGATGGTGGGAAAACTGGAGGGGATATTTGCCAGTTGGATCACCCTGCTAAGTGTTCTCCAGCTCGGTTTTCTGCAAGAAATAGGTTCCTCCAGTCTGACACAGAGAGCAAATTATGATGCTTCCTGCAGCACCGTGCTTGCTCGGTGCTACCAGCTGCTTCCGGGCATCCGTTACCTAAGGGCTGGGCTTACACTATCCTACCAGCCCCCCAAAAAAAGGCAGTATCCTGTAGCAGAGGCTCCTGCTTTTCCATTTCTAAGAATGTAGATAGATTCAAAATTTCTGCTAAATTTCAGTCATTTTGCATTATATAACCAACAGTGTGCATTTCTATTTTCTTCCAGTATCTTCTGCAGGTTAGAAATATTAGGATCTGATACAGCTTATCCAATTTCACATGCTTCAGAAGAAAATGAGGAAGGCTAGGATTTTTTTTATAGCAGCAAAGAACAGTTTGCTTGCTTCAGTAAGTTATAGGTTAATGGCTCTGCATGAGAAAACAATGATAATGGCCAGTTCTAAGTAAGATTCAGTTTCGAGTTGCTTGAAAACTGAAAAGAAGGTCAGCCCGCCCAGTCAAGTTCCTCTGCGCTTTTGTTTTATTTAGCTTTGCAAATCGCAGTTCTCTTCACTTCCTAAGTCTCTAGTGTGAGAATAAAAAAATGAAGTTGCAACAGTGAAATTTTACCCCATCTAGTAAGCCCAGTTATTATGTCCCCCATCTTATCTAAATTGCTATACCATGAGTGAATTCAAACCAGAAGTCTCTATTGATCTACATCTCTGTGACTAGAACTACTTTTTTTTCAAACCTTAGTGTGTTTACATATGGCTGCAATAATTTGGAAATCTGTTTACAAGCTGTCCAATGTAATTGAGAAGGATTTTTCTTGTGCCTTTGAGGTCACATACTTACAAAGGTGAAACTTGCTGCAGTAGCTATTTTAAAAGGATCAAGGACGGAGAACAATTACTTGTAGACTGGGGACCAATAAAGGGAAATCCACAGAGAACTCTAAAGACCTAAGAAATAATCTAGGCAATGCACTAAGAATAGAGTGAGTCAGGAGAGGAGAACTTGAAAAAAAAGTTAATGCAATTTGAACAAATTGCATATTATTAGATTGAAAAAAAATCATGATCTCAACAATTTCACTTAGGGCTTTTTCTTTCTCTTGCCTATAGATTCTGACTAGCCATGGGCTCAGGTTGGTGTTATCTGAGGGGCTGCCACTGTCTTGCCTTTCATATGAGAGGCCTGACCCACAAGTATCACTAGAAGGTGAAAACTGATTATGTATTCTCCCTGGATTTAATGTGTAGGAATTTAATTGTGTAGCCTGAGCTCTAGCATTTTTTAAAAAATCAGCAACTGTTTCATCAGGAAGAGAAGTACTGTGACGAAGTTGGAGAGGTCAGGGTACAAAGCGTGGGGCAATTAACAAGATATCATTCTGTAAGTACATTAGTAATAAAGGAAGACCAAAAAAAGGAGTGGGGAAGCCATTAACCAAGTAAGCTGAGTGTTTAATGAGCTTTCTTTGCTTCAATCTTCGTGAAAAAGGCCAGCTGAGAGCAGATGGTCGGCACAATAATACTGTAACAAAGAGGGAAGATTGTAATCTCATAAAAAGGGAATGGTGAGAGTGCCTAGCTAATTTAGATGTTTTCAAATGGGTTATGCTGATGGGCTTTGTCTTCGCATGCTTAAGGAACTGTCTGAAGCAGTATCAGAATCTTAACTATTATCATGGAAGACTGAAGAGGGAAAGACAAGGAAAAAGTAAACATGTCTTTAAGGAGGAGATACTGCTTTACATATCAGCTCCCAAACCATCCATCCACAGAAAAATACTCCATCTTGCTGTAAAAGCAATGAGATACCAAAGGTACGAGCAGCAGTAAACAGCATTTGTTGAATTGCTCCGTGCCAATTGCATTTCCCTCTACGGGACATAAAGGAGGCATGGCTTGACTTTAGCCTTAGCTATTAACGTGGCATTTGGTGAAACATCTACAGGCTCCACAGCTTGCTAGAAGACCATTAGTTTCCAGAAAACAGTTCTATTCAAAATGAAAGGATGAATCAAGTACAGTTTCAGAGAGACCTGCCTTGAACTCAGTATTATTAATTTTTTCATTAATGACTTGGATGACAGAAGAAGGAATATACTTGTTAAATTTGCTGATAACACTGTGCGGGGAAGGACTGCAAGCACACAAGAGGACAAGATTAAAATTCAAAAAGGTCTTGTCAAATTGCAGCAATAATCTTTAAAGAAAGCATGTTATTCAGGAGAGACAATACAAGATACTATACTTGGGCAGAAGTAATCAATTGCATAATTACAGGCTGGGGAACAACTGCAGAGCAAGTTGGGGAAAGGGAGCTGGGGATGACTGCTCTAAAAGAGGCAATCATTCTGGGATGGTAAATGGAAGTGTGGCTGTCAAGATATGGGAAATAATCCTTCCACTAAGTTCACTCCTAATAAGTCCTCACTGGAGAAATGTATCTTTTTTTTTTTACATACTATGTGTTATTAAAGTTGTGGACTAAATGGAGGGAATAGAAAAAAGACAAGGAAGGAGATCAGAGGTCAAAAAAACATCACCAAGGGGGAGGGTGAAACAAAGTTGGGGAATTGAGCCTTAAAACAAAAAGAGATTGAGAAGAAAACTTAGAAACATAAAATCTATTCAAGATAACAGTAAAGAGGAAAGGAACGATCTGTTCTTCAGGGTTTTGCCCTATCAGCCATGAAGCGGGCGAGGAGGGTTCCCCCAGGGAAGCCTGCCCTGCGAGGTGCGTGCCTTGGCGCAGCTCTGTGCGGGACCGGCACCGCTCCCGGGGCAGCTCGGGTGCCGCTGCTCTGTGCTGTGAGCCTGGGCGAGCCTGCCTGGTGGCTGACACCAAACACGCAACGGCCCTGCAAACCATTTACCAAAACATCTTTGAATATTAAATGAAAAATTCAGGAAGGTCAATTAAACTGTTCATGGATATTTAATAATAGGGAAGAAGAGAAAAATAATCAAATAAATTACTTGTTCCAAATTATCACTCAATTTTACCTGTAGTTCATTACTGACTCAGATTAATGAATGCTGAAAAGATATTACTCTCATATGAATATTCAGACTTTTCTACCTGATTGCAGCGTTTCAAATGAAAAATGCAGTATATCAATTCTTGATGAATTTTTTAATGGAGTCAAATGCCAAAGGCCCTCAGTGGTAGACCTATCATTTAAAGAGATCACATTGGTATACCAGGCTATGGAGAAGTTTGCTGCTGAAAATACAGGACACCAGACAATTGTTAAGACGGGGAAATTAACTCAGGAATTGAGCTCAGGCTGGCACAAGGAAACACATGCATTTCTCCGTAGAGCTCACCACACTTCAGCTGCTTTATGTTATAAATAGTGATAACTGTGAAAAGACCTTACCCTCCTCTCGGTGTTTTGTGGGCTTATTTTATTCATTTTCACCTTCAGTAAAGGAGCATTTGCCAGGGAAAATGCTTTTGTACTTAGCAAAAAATAAAACCTGTGAATCACCAGGGAAGCTGGGTGGGAAAGGTCACCAACTGGCTTCTCTATAGCAGCAGACGTTTATTTTATCGTTGTAGGACCTGAACTCGTTCATGTGATTATCCAGCTTTAGATTTTAATAGACAGGATTTGGTGAAGGTGAGAATCTTATGTTTCTTCAGGGAGAAGTAGAAAGGAGGTGACAAACAGCGTGCTGTTCAGTGCCAGTGCTGATTTACTTACCCAGATATTGCTAAATGAGTTTATTCCATTTGCTTAGCTTGGGAAGTGGACCAAACCAGAAAGCCTGGGTTGAGTAACTGCAGAATAGCACGCCCCAGGGAAACTCCTCATTAGCCCAGTAAAGGTTAGTTTATATCTGTCACCAGTTGAGTGTAACCCTCTCCAGGTGAGATGAGCTCCCTGCCTGGGAGGGAGTCAGACCCCTTCTGCTGCAGACCTGTCTCTGCTCCAGCAAGGAGAAGCCCCTGACTCAGGCAGTACCTTCCTGATCAAATGCCTCAAGTAGAGCATGAAGAGACCTCAGAAGGTCCTGGGAGATTTACAGTTCAAAGCACACAGGGAAAGCGTGACACGTAGCTCCTCCAGAGCAAAAGTGTACTAACCTTTCTGCAGAACTTCCACCCCTTCGTGTGGGGTCATGGCATGTGATGACAATGCCTCCCCCTCGCCCGAGATTTATTTAGCTTCGGGAAAATTATCTTTGCAAGGCATGCTGTTCATTTGTTTATGTGGAAAGTCGGGTGACTAATTTCCTCAGTTCCTTTGGAAACCCCAGTCTGCTCAATAAAGACAGCTGGCGTGTTTACGGCTCTGCAACAGCTACACCTTGTAAACCGTGTCCTTCAGCACCGTGCTCGCAGGTTGGGCTGCTGGAAATAACAGCTCTCAAGAGTTACATAAGAAGCAAAATTTCCTCCTTCAAAGCATATAAAGAAAGATAAAATGTCTTACTTAAAGCCAACCTTGTCTTCACGATGATTTAAACTAACTCACTTCCCAACTGGAACTGGCTGTGAAAACAACACAGCCACGTACTGCAGCGTCAGGGATGCAAACTTGTTCATAAAGCCTCAGTTACTCAATGGCCTTGGGCCACATGGCCACAGCTTTCTTTGATGGACTGGCCTTAGTAAGAAAAAGATTTAAAGGAAAAAATGCATTTCCTCGTCCTGTTTTTCCCTCCAACACCTGAATTGTCTTCAGATTCTGACAAGCTGGATTGTTCTGCCCTCTAAGGTTTTTAATAACTTCCATTTGTTAGTGAAATGCTGAGTTAAATGGCAAAGCTATTTAAGCTCAAAGGCATTTTAAACTCATGACAGTCATCTTAGACCCTTATCAGCCATTTTATAGATATATAGCATATTCATAATTACATGCAGAAACATCCATAACTTGCATGCGTGTATATACATACACACATTATCTACTGAGCAATTAAGGAACTAAATCTCTGCAATAAATATGTTGTGAATGTCTTATCTAATTACTCTGCTGCATAAGTTATTTGTTCACACAGGGCTTTTTCTTACTTTCCTACCTTTTACATTAAATCCTTCCCCTAAAGAAGAGGAACTCCCTAGAGCTCATCTCATACAAGTTTGGCATCAGGACCAAATCCACAAAAACACCTTCATTCGCTACTTTATATTCTCCAACTTGTAGATTAATAACAAGGAGCCAGGCTCCTTTCCCTTGTTATTCTTTATTCTTATTTTATTCTTCTTTTTTATTCTTTACCTACTAACATTTCTACCACTAAGATCCGTCCTTTTCTCATACCATTCCAGATGATCAGAAGATTCTGTCAGGTACTGCAACACATCCAAATTTTCCCATTTTCTGTGCAGAAGGGGATGTCTGCAAGTGAGCGAAAGAGCGCAGGGCAGCAAGGCAGAACTGGGGCGGGACTGGCCATGCTGCCTACTGCAGCTTGCAAAGTGCTACAGGGAAACAAGGTTTGGAAATGAAGTGGGGTCTTGAAGAAAAATCCTGGCAGGAGCAGGGCACAGGCACAGCTCTTGTGCCAAGCTTATTCCTATTTGCCGTGCTCAGCCCAGGAGGACTCAGCTGAAATCGCTTGAGTGGTTTTAATCACAGAATTATTTTTTTTATGGCTCAGTGCAGACTGTTCTTTCCTCAATCAAAACCTCTCGCCCCCAGACCTGCCTTTTCCAATTACTGGTTTAGTACCTTTCCTACAGGTGAAGGGGTAGCTTGCAGATCTGCAACTTTCAGAAGCACTGAAACCTTTTCTTTACTATACATGTGTCACAGCAGCTTCTTGTTCTGTTTGTTAATTTTTTTGGGGCATGTAACTGCTCAAGGTTACCCATTTCTCCCTCTCCCAGGCCGTGCCATGGTGTCACATGCCGGGCATCGCTGTGCTCACATCCCCTCTTCTGCAGCCATCTCGCTTTGGCCAGTATTCATTGCTTTTCTCCCCAGAGAAACCAGTATAACCTTCTGGCGTTTGGCTCTTATTCCCCTTTTTCAGAGAGACACACCAAGTTCACTTCATTTTTGGCCAGAATTACCTGTTTTAGCAAGAAATGAACTTCTATCACCCAGAAATCAGGCGGAACCTCTCATTCACTCACTTCTTTGCCACATGCTGAGATGTTTCTACTCAACTGTTCAGTCCGTTCCTCTTCCTTCATCGCTTGCTCTTTCTATAGAATTAAGTCTAACAAGTTTTTCCGTAAGTTTTTCCATAAGCCCCACAGTTAAAAAAACCCCACTGCACATGAACGATGTTTTATGATGCTGCCTGATGCCCAGATTTCCCCACCTGCTGATTTCTCCACCTGCTGATTTCCTGGCCAGATGCTGCTACCAAACAGTTTTTGATGTCCAAGTTCTGCCTGCTTTGCTTTAGGACAGCCCTTTCCGTTAACCAGCTTATTAATTAAATACTAAAACACTTCTTTTTACCTCTGAGTTTTCTCTCCCACCGTAAAGTCTAGTTGATTTTACAGAGACCAAAATAGATGCAAAAGGCTCAGCATTTCTGCGGGTATCACATGAACCTCACTTCCTTAAAAAAAAACTAGGTCAAAATGAGAGCCAGGGTGGGTGATTTGTGGTTGCACAGGAACTTCAAGAAAGCAGAGATCGATGGGGTCAGATCCCTCATTAGGAAGTGTAGGTGGGTGCAGCAAAGCTCGCACCTCGGAGCGCCTTAAAAAGGAAACAGGGACATAAAGCAAGTCATATTAGTCCACATCCAGATTTGGCCTAAGCAAGCGCAAATTACCAAAATGGGAAAATGATATGCTAGTTTCTTATCGGTTAGGCTGAGGTAGAAATCGTTCTGCCCATTTCTCCCCCACTCTGCTCCACACACTCAGCGATTCCAAGAAATTATACTTGACAAATGACTTGTTTTCTTCGTGCTGGTGTTCAGGTGTCGCTGAAGTAGGAGAGGAGGGAATTACAGCCCACAATGCTGCTGTTATTATTACTATTTGGCAGTAATTCCTCTAACTTTCTTCCCTGGAGGATGACACAACTAGCTGGTCTCCTGCTCCCAAGGTCATCCCACCAGAAAATATTAGCTATTTGCTTCTATTAGTTTCAATTATTGAGGTACAGAAAACCAAATAACAGTCAATTTACAGTATTTCATGGCTTGCCTTAAGTGCAGGACTGGAACACTTACCCTAAAGCATGAGTAACTACAAGACAAAGTCTCCACGAAACCTGCCGGCACCAGGAGGACGACCAGGGGGACAACCGGGGGACCTCCCCCCGTGCCCCACTCTCCGGACAGGCTTGGGGGAGGCTTCAGCCCTTCCATTTTTCTGTCCTGTCTGTAAAAAGGGGTAACTCAACATACTGGGGGGCCAAGCAGATTAATTCCTAATACAATTACCACTCTTTTGGCCTCCCTTATAGTCCTCAGAAGGTGTGAGATAAGTAGTTTTCCACAGTTTTGCAGGTAGAATTTACAGACTCCCGATAGCTACTGATGCATTCCCATGCTACAGCTTCCCTTTTGACTGCATTATTTAAATCCTTTCTGACTCGCATTGTAATACAACATCTGTCCCCTCTGCCTAGCCATGTAGTAGTAGGCAGTGTGGTTTTGGTTTAAAAGACAAGGGATATTTCATTTCAAAGTGCAGCAATGATGATTAGATACACTTAGATAAATTATCCCACAATCTCCATAACTTTTCAGCCAAAAGAGACAGCTCTGTGCCACAGCCACATAAAAGGTAGGGTTGGAGTGAAGGACCTGTCCTGCAGAGAGAAGACATGGTCTCCAGCTGGGAGCTCCTCCGTGGGAGCCCTAGAGAGATGTTGACGAGCATTACTGACAGCTGAGCTGTGAAAGACGGAGAAAGGCTATCAACAAGGGCAACAGGAGCACACCGAGTCCTCCAGGTCTCTCGTGGTTTGAGTCTACTGCCCATTAAATCAGTGCCCTACAGCCAACTCAGAGAATTCAGTCTCAGTCAAGGACTCAGGAAACAAAAGAATCACTTACATATCTCCAGATTTTAACATTAAATGGTTTAAAAGTTCATTTTCCTTTTGGTTTTATCTTTCACAAAGTTTAACCTTGCTGTTCCCATCTCCCATTGCTTGCCTGTGATCCCAAAAGCTAGAAAAGATCCTGAAAAGAAAGGGTGAGGGAGAGGAGAAGCCCCCTTTGCACCTCCTCCCCCCAGGAGCCAGAACTTGGTGAAGGAGGAGCACGTTAACTGTCTCAATATTTGCAATAAAATGGTGCAAACCAGCAGTGTCGTCAAGTGAGACTCCCTTTACATTTCACATGGTAAAGAAGCACATGTTAGCTGTTTGATGCCATCATTTTACTGCAAGGACTATATTCACTGAAAATTATCTCCTGAGAAGAGCTATGTGAATACAGTCATCCAAAAAGAAACAAGATCATCTTTGGGAAGAGTTGCTTCGTTTTACACACTGCTTCTATAAGGAGACACAATTGTTAAAAGAATAATGTGTCTGGATACGTCCCTGAATATACCTTAGCACAAGTATTAAATCAACTGCAAAGTCATCTGGAAAATGCTGCTGCCCTGCCCTGCTCCTCCAAATGGTGATAGCCTCACATAGGCAAAAATGAAAAGCAGTTTTTCCTGAAAATTCTCAAATGGAAAGGTTTCACCTTTTTCCTTCTTTTCAAAACATTTTCCTCTGTTTTCTTGCAATGATATAAAGGGTGCCTCTAGAGTAGCCAGCTGACTCTCTATATCACAGACAACTAGAACGAAGACTTTTTGAATGTAGTTCAGGGATATTAGGCAAGAACCTAAACAACTGCTGGACACCATGACCTATACCTCTGTCCCTTTCCCTAACCCCGCACATACGCACCCCGTTCTGCTGCTGCCTCACCTGCCAGCTGTATCCTTGCAATACTGCCCTGCTTCCCTTCAGCATCCTTTTTCTCCTCCTTGTAAGATGACATATTTATTTCCAAGGAAAAAGGGCACTGGTAATAAACTCTCTACCTCCCTCCCTCCCTCTCAATTTCCCTTTTGGCCTTTTAGGGAAGGCCATTTTGGTTTTAACTAATAGATATTAAAAAAAAAAAACAAAACCAAAACCAAACAAACAAAAACCCCCAGAAAAATCCCAGCCAGAGAGAAAGCGTCGCCTCATCTTCAACAAGTCATCCATGTAAAAATGTGTTAATGAGCACACCATGAGGAGCACCGAAAAAGTCCTGCATGCCACTCCATTTTGATGGGGTTTTTTTAATGGATTCAAAAATCAATCTTTTTGAATTGATTAAATTATATGAAAACCTCACAATGGGAAACGTCTGTTTGGTCTTCATGAAACAAACTTGAACGACAATCCGTCAGATGCCAGAGGATGTCCCACTTCTAGACGAAGCTCAGCACTGAGCCAGTTCCTCCATGGTTGGAAGGCTGTGGTTCTTCGTGGGGGAAGGGCTGGGTTGTGTTTGTTTCTCCTGGTACAGAGGAATGATCGTCTTGCCACATCCAGGCTCTGCTCTTGGCTCCCTAGCAATAGCCCAGCATGGGGGAAAGCCTGCGCATCCCGCTCCCTCCATGGGAGAGACCAGAGCAAGGTATGTCAGAAACCCTGGAAGGAAAAGGCGGGGGGGGAGGATCAAGTCAACAGAGACAGCGGAAGACACGAGATGCAGATTTGTGTTACAGCCACGGTTAGTGCCACCGAGGCATGGGGCTTATGATAAGCTGGCAAAGGTTTAGAAATCCCCCAAGTGCAGGGATGCGATGCCAATATTTACATGGGCTCTTCTGAGCGTTTTCACTGTTGATCTCTGGCGTGCTCGTGGGCTGTGTTGGGTTCCTAGCAGGAATGAAGAAATGCATGAAATCGCACCATCACCTGAACAGCAATGCTCTCCAAGCCGTAACTCGGGGCGGGGGGGAATCATTAAAGGTGCAGTTTCCATGGAAAACGCCAAGGTAATACAGGTAGAAGGGAGGCGATGGTGAAGCGCTCCCTGTGTTTTGTGGGGCTTGAAAAATTTGACCCCTGAAAAATTAACCGGCATGCTAATAATCAGAAGAGTGCCTCACTTCTACAAGGTGAAGAGGAGTAGGGAAAGTCTTACAGACAAGCATGAAGATTTCATATCTTGAACACTTTGGCAATCATTTCTTTCAGACGTAATCTAGAGCATTCTGTCAAAACAGCTTTGAAACTCAGAATTAATTATATTAAACACAGGGACAAATAACCATTAATAAAGACAGGTTTGTTCTTGTAGAGAGAGGGCAGCTGCAGTGGGGAGAAAGAAATAATTCTCAGCTTGCCTGGCTGAATATAAATATTGGGGTGGGGTCTCAAAGGTACCCAAGATCAGGTAGCTGATAAACTGTTTACCATACAATGAGATTTTCCATTTTAGCACTGAAGGTATTTTTACCAGAGAAACAATAAAAATAGGCTTTTAGCCTCATTTATCTTCTCTATGTTTAGGCATTTTCAATTTTTTTTCCCCAAGTTGTTTTTCATTTTATTGTTGCTTTATTTTCTTTCATACAAAACACTTAGAAATCCCTGCAGGTTCTGGTAAGCTTTCACGGCCATTTGCACATCTTACATTTAGAAAGAGGAATTTTGAGTTGCTACAAAACTATAGAGATTATACCGGTTTTCAGTAATGCCTGCCCTCAAAATAGTTTTCAATTGGCTTTATAACCATCCAATATTGCCATAGCATTCCCACCATTGCCACATGGCTCCTGCTGCAAATATCGCTCCCATCATTATCCAGTTTGCAACAGCAAAATTGAGTTTCAACTGCTCCCACAGCATGTAATGTATTAGAATAGGTAAAACTTTGTAATACACCATGAATATCAGTGGGAGTTTGAGGTAAATTTAAGAAAAGAAACATTTAGATTATACTTCTAGGCAAAAAGAGTGTGCAAATAGCAAGATTGATTTGCCTACCCAAGAATTTACCACAGGAAATTGAAAAGAGCCCAAACACTCAGCAAACTGAAAATGTACTGTGGCTAAGGGAAGGGAAAACATCAGAGGGAACAATCCTGAGCTGAAGCTGATGAGCTTCGATTCAATATTTTATTTAATTTCTAGACTTGTTTATCCTTGCCTTCTTTGCACAATGGAAGAGCGCAACACTGGAGGTATTCCTAAAGTGATTTTTCTCTAAATGTTATTCGAATTATCTGTAGTCTAGGGAATGTGATAGATATGAATTATAGCTCCTAATATTAAAATACCAAAACAAATTATTAGCATATAAAAATTGATATGATCTATTCAGATGCGTTACTTTGAAATATGGTACATAGCACAGTGCACCTATCATAAAACTTGTCAAAGGTACCAAAAGTTTATTGCCTTGGAAGATTCATGCAGCAACACTGGAACACTTGATTTAGGTCTGAACAGCCTTTTATAATTCTTGCAGGCATGCAAGCATTTCAGAAGATTTATTTAAATATAGAAAAAATAATTTAAGAAGACAAAGCAGCCTTTCCTCCTAATCAGATGAGATAGAAATTCTTTCAAACCAGTCTAAGTACCAAATTTTTCATTTTTCTTCCTATAATTGTATACTACAATAAATCTTTCCACATGAATTAATTTCTTAAACATAACAGTTATTTATTAACGCAACAAAGCGTGTTTTCACGATGGTAATGTACAAGCAACAAGTGTATTATACCCAAACTATGTAATGACACATATTTGTTCAACTGTCTGTGCAATATAAAGCTGTCAAAAGGCGTGATGCCTCCTGCGGCCCCGTGCACCTTGCTGGCTGCTGCTGCCCCCTGCTCCCACTGGATCTTCTCACTGTCAGAAGCGGCATCGCTTTCCCCAGACCTACCACCACCTTCTCTCCTAGAGCAGTGACTACCTGCAATAGTTTGGGAAAAAAACAACCAACCAACCAAAAAAGCCCAATTTCTTTCACTAACGTAGCCCTGATTGAGGTTTTGTTCCATGAATGATGAAAAACATTACAATAGGAAAAATTCTTAATACAACAAAAACGTGAAACAGAGAAACAGCAGGAAACAGAATGGGCCTTAATAACAAAGTCTCTGGCGATGCAATTTCTATGCAGCTTGCAACAAAATCACGGCTCATCCCGTACCAGCCCCAGCCTGGGAATTACCTTCCGTTCACATAACTTTCAATCAGCTCTCAGACAAACCAAATTCAAACTGCTACTCCTAAGATGTATATTTGCCAATACACTATTCCAGCTTTTCCTAGATGCAGACTTGCTTCCAAATACAGAAAGCCAGTGCATTTTGAGTGGGATCTGTTCTAGAGTCCATGCCTTTCTCTGCAATGATTAAAAAGATTAACTTCAGTTGTCAGTAACTGCAGTGAAAAGCACTGGAGGCTCAACTCTTAATTACAAAGGGAAACACAAAAATGTGGCAATTAACCTTTATTCATGCTAACAGCAAAAAGGCATGGCTGGAGGCTTCTGTGTTTTATTACTGAGAAAGAAAATCTTTGGTATCTGCAGTGAACTTTTGCCGTAATAATTTTAAATTTTATCTGTTTGAAGTACACAGACACAGAATGCAGAAGAGACAAAGCGTCAGTACCGCTCTCAGCTGCAGCTATTAGCCACCAAATGCTGTGTCTGCAGGTCAGCGGGAGCCCTGGGGATAATACACATGGAAGCCAACTACGAGCCAATCTCCACGTTTCAAAGTACAAATGTCTCATGTGAACCAGTGTTTGACACATACAGATTTATCTAGGTGCCCAGTAGAGGAAATTGCCTTTTTCCCCATTTTGGAGGGGGTAGAATTCAGGCAGAGTAACTTCAAATGACCAGTTGAAGCTCATTTAACAGGTGCTGGACTCATTGCACTCACGTTTCTCTGTCAGGATCAAGTCTGCAGGACTGCGTCTCTAGCAACGCACCCGGAGCTCCAGCTGCAGAACATCCCTCACTGCTGGCAATGCCAGCAGCCATAAATGATTTATTTTACTAGGATCTAAACTGTAAATAAAAGTGTAAGGGACCTCCAACGTATCCAAGTATTGCTTGTGAGAACGTTACAAGGAAGCTAGCTTCCAGGAAGAAATTAAAACTGTCAATATTTATTTCAAGTTATTGAAGCCCACTGGCTGGAGAAAGGCTCGCAGGGGACAGAAGCCCTGAGCAGCCAGCTGTCAAAAGTCACTAAATCCAGTCTGTGGAGTGGTACTAGACAATGATCAGAAGCTAATTCAAAGGCTTTCACATACGTAAAGAGTATAAGGTAGCAAAAATGTCTTTTTTCTTTAGACAGCATAGCTGCAAAGGTCTTTAAAGTTACCAGAACTTCATATTACGGTGCAAAATCATATTGACATCTTTATGTTAGACCTGTAAAATGAGATACACCATCACAAAAAGATATAAACTTAAATACCATAAGAACTAAGAGAATCTCTCAACAGTTATTGTTTTGCCATTCTCTTGTAATAACATTATGGGATTACAAAACCCCAGGATATACCTCCACCAGAAGATGCTCACCAGAAACACCTCCGAGGGATCCCAGGTTTTGTTTCAGGTGGTTAGGTCCTCAGCTTTTATAACAGGCCACAGAGCCACTGGGATTGCTGGAGATGATGGCAACTGATGCCTAGTACTGTCTGTCCTCTTCTGTTTTAACCGAAGAGGACCTGCCAAAGGAAGCTGAGAATTTCCTCAAAAGATCAAGGCAAGTTTAACCACAGAGCTTTGATCTGGGGCCAGCTCTTGTTCTTTCAGGCAAAAAACTTTAGCACCGAGCATATGGCAAATGCTGTCTCCCTCCGGATCAATATGTTATCCTATCATTTATGGGAGTGAAATGTATCCAACCTGTCTTCTCAGTTGGTCACAGAACTTCTCTCGGTTGCAGCACACTGCTAGACATCCATGTCTCCATGCTAAAACAAACTTTACAGTAATGTAATAAAGGTGCAGAAGCACAGTTCTTGACAGATTTCAAAGGCTAGTGTAAATTCATGAATATAGGATTATTTCAAAAGCCACTAGAAAACTGCTTAACGTTTGGCTGCAATGTACTTTTCTTTGGTCAGTCTATTCTACTGAAAACACTATGTTTTAGAAATGTTTTAATGCCAATTCATGTTTCTGGGAGTTGCACCACAAGGAAATATGTCACCATGTCTCACTCTCCCTTTAGGCTGAGTATGTGAACGTACCGTACTTTGCAGCAACAGCCATGGTGCATGTTCATAGCACAGCAGTTGTTCCACCAAGTCTTGTACAAGACAGGAAAACCTTTTCAATGAGTCTGCAAATATTGAATCAAGAGAAATAACAGCATCTGTGAGTCTATACAAACTCCCCAAGGTCTTTTGGGAATTCCCATAGAGCTCAACGTTTAAAAAAAGAAAAAAGTGGACGCTTTTCTAAAACATATTTTATTTCAATTATACTGTTATGCTTGTTATCTGATCAGAAGATTATAGCGATGTTCTGATCCTACAGTAGATTGATATGATACTGCTGCCAACTACAGGGGCAGACGTGCACACCTAAGCCAAGCTGTGGTACAAGCCTTTGTGGGCTTATTTTGTACGTGGAGTCATACCTGTACTCCTTAATACCTTGGTGCTTACGTGGATCTAAGGACATGAGTGCTTATCACAAAGAAATAACTTTTTTATGTAGTAGAGCTTTAAGTTCTTTGAGGTCATGGAGTGTGCTATATACAGTAAATGCACAGTATTGCAGTAATTAATAAGTAGGTTTGGCATCATTTTTCCACCCTTTCCCCCTCCCCCCTTTTCTATTCACCTTTGTGGCAATTCCTTAAGAAAATGTAAATGTTCCTCTTTTTTTGCAGTTTAATCTCCATATGTTTATCAGCTGTAATTGCAGGTTGGTCACAGTAATTAAAATACACGACACCTACTTGTTAATGTAGGCAAGAAAAGTCATTTTCTCTGTCATAATTTCAAAACATTTGTTCAAATTGTAGCCACAAAGAATACACACATGTTAATGTATTAGGTGCCAAAAAAACCCCTCCACATGACTCAAGAGAAGCAAGCGCCAGCTTGATCCAGCAATGAATTTGGTGGATAAAACAAAAAACTGTCACAGTAAAAGACAACGTTTATTCTTTCCTAATGTATAATAAATCGTAGTATGATAAATATTACGTTTTCCTTGATATCAAGAGAGTATCCTTTCTGTCCTTTAGGGACACAAAGAGCGGGGCTCCCCAGAGCCACTGGGCACTGCTGGCTGCAGGGTCAGGGTCAAAGTGTGTTTAAGAAAACCCATGGCTGTGTGAGGGACTCCACCAACCTCCAGCCTCCCCCAAAAAAACATTTTTCTTACCCTTACAACAACCACAAAGTTACCCAATCTACTGATATTTCATGGAATGCAAGTCAAAATGAAGATGATAGAAGCTTTAGAGTAAATTAATGAATCAATTAATATAAACTTTTGTCTGAAGGAGGCAATAAGACCTAAATAAATCATAACTTAAACATACTCCCGAATTTGTTTGTGTAGCGCCAGACCATATTTACCACTGAGAATAAGGTCAACTTTAAAGCCAAGATTTAAGAAATGCAAAATAAAAGGATCTTTATCATTTGGTTGCGCTCAGGCAGCTTTATTTGTTGACACAAACTGTAGCCCAGCCATTTTGCCACACATAACAATCATTACTCATCTCCTGGGTCACACCACATTTTCCACCCTTTTAGGTAGAGCCTTGGGATTATTGATCGCGTGAGTCAAAGCGCCCGGGCATCGCTGCTGCCTCCGAGCCGCTGCCACGCGCCGGGCTGCTGGGCAGGATGGAGACGAATGGATCTGTTCTCAGTCTGCTCCTAGGGGACAGGAGGACCCAGAGAAACTGGTGAATGTTATGTATTTTTCTAAATGGCTGTCAAATCACTTCCAGAGTGCAAGTAATGAAGTCATTTCTCTCTATTTTTTTTTCGCATTCAACCTGAATGGTGGTAAGCTTGAGCCTGAAAATATGTAAAAGCCCAGCAAACTTTGTGTGTGGGGGGTGAGTCATTGTTTAAAATCCCATCAGAATAGAACAAAAGCTTAACAATTATCCTGTAGCGCATCTTGTCCTCCATTAGCCTCTGAGCTCAAACTGCGCTTATTACAAACCAAAAAAAAGCCATAATATGAGGCTTAGAAATTAAACTTATTTGAAATCATGTATTTTGTGTCACCCATTAATTTGGCTCTTACAAATCCGGAGTATTTAGTCTTACGTAAAAGACTAAATTTTTTTCAAATACTCAAGGAAATTTAAGGAGCAGGAACACAAAAAAAACCCCAAACACATCACATGTGTTTTCTTTGTGGCAGGAAACAGGATATACAGAGAAAAATTAACATGAACTACAAACTAACCATCCAAGATCTGTGCAGCCCCATAGATTTATCTAACAGGTCTAATTACGTAATGTTAGCTAGCACTTCCAAATGTGGTATGGCAGCTATATACAACCTGCTAAGTCTCAGCACACCCCAACAAGAGAAGCAGTCAAAATCCCGGATGTGTTTGAGACTCTCCCATACCGCAATGCAATAACAAATACTCTCTCTCTCTGTATATTTAAAATAACACTAATGCCAGTTATGAAATGTTTACAGGAAAGGGTGAAAGACCACCAATTTACTGAGAAAAGCAGAGGTTATCACATGCCATCTCTCTGACAAAAAGACTAATCCTTGACAAGAGAGAGAAGCTGCCTTTTGCTGCGGCTTTGATCCGTGAGGAGTCATGTATAATGTAACAGTGCTGTGGCTAATAGCAACAAGAAATAATTTACTCCTCTTTTAATGGATATGTACTCTTCTCTCTTTTCTCAGCATATTAGAAGAGCTCCCAGCAAGCGATCACTCCTGCTTGGAGCATGCATTACCCCTACCACTGATCTGGCGGAAATTTGCTCAGAGGGCCTGGGCAGATGTGCTGGGAGCAGCAGGAATGACACACAGCGCCCTGTTGCACGGGAATAGCGAGTGCTGCTGGCGAACACCTGCGTTGCTGCCCCGGTACAGGCTTCCCAGGGTTTCTGGAAGCATTGCACCTCTACTGAAATAGTCTAAGAAATAACAAACTGAGCTCCTAATCCTTCCCACCACCAGCGAGCAATGTACCTTCTTTCTCTTCCCCAAACACTGCTGTAAGCAGTGTGACTCTTGGGGAGATTTTCTTGTATTATTTTTGTCAACATGTGGATACCTTTCCTACTTTGAGTTAGGAACAACCGCTGGAATAGCACCTGAGGCAGGGACGTACCTGGATGCACGAAGCCGGTGGCTCTCCTGCGTGCCATGTGATGCATGCTGGCAGTGAGCTTCAGCAACACAATATATTTTGACAGCTCTTACAAACTTGTACCTTGAGGAGCTTATGAGAAAATGGCTGTCTGTTTCTTTACAGCACAAAACGTGTTACCTGAGAAGATAAATTCCATTAGGCAATGAAATCTGCTTCATTTCAATAGTAAAAACAGATTTCCAGCTTTTTTTTTTTCCCAACTCTTTTCTTTTTCTAGCATCTGGTTTTGGTGGTAAGATGGTCTTCCTTCATTCTTTGAATACTCCCAAGGAGGAGATAAAGTCTGCAGTTCCCCAAATATTAAAGTTAAGCAGGTAAAGACACAGACCTAAGTAGGGGGATTGTGCAGTCTTGCAGCTATGACCATATTATATAATGCAGAAATGCACAGCAACTAGAGCAAACGGTGGTAACACAGAAGACGAAAGCTCTGCAAGTGCTCCTGCTGTCCATGACTGAGGTTAAGATCGCAGATATATAATCTATACCCAAAAATGTACTACCACCTACAGTTGATGGAAATAATGTGGGTATGTGCCTGCTGCTTGTAAAATATCTGTTTGGGACTTGATCAAAAGCAGTTTCAATTAAGGTTAAAAAAAAAAAAATATCTGCCTTTCACATCAGTGTTGCTGGGATCTTGCCTTTGTGCCGTATTAGGGCTATCGCGCACAGAGAGAGCACACAAAGCTTAAGGATTTAACGGGGGGACGTGAGTTTCTCCACGAGATCCCCCAGAATATTCTTTCATATACCTTCCCTCTCGCCAGGAGTTGCAAAGCAACTCTGCGGGAAGGTTAACCCCTGCCTCGCCGCGCACCTCCCGCCCCGGCACCGACCCCCGAGCAGCGCCCGGGCTCCTCCGGCAGCGCCGCGCCCGCGGCCGTCGGCAGGTGGCGCCGTTGAGCAGCGCACGGCGGGAGGCGGGCGGGAGGCGGGCCGGGGAGCCGGCGAGAGGGGGACCGGGGGGCCGGCGGGAGGACCGGCGGGAGGCGGGCCGGGGAGCCGGCGGGAGGGGGACCGGGGAGCCGGCGGGAGGACCGGCGGGAGGCGGGCCGGGGAGCCGGCGGGGGTCCCCAGCGCAAGGAGCGGAGCCCGGGCAGCCGGCCCTCCCCACCGACAGCGGCCACGAAGGCTGTTTCATGCGCGGTTCCTCGCCCTAAGCCCGGCCTTCACGGCTTTCCCGGTCTCTGCGCGCACACTCATTCTGCTCGGTTGTTTTAGCTTGCTTGGCTGAATGACCACGCTCCGAGTTGCGCAAGTCGGAACTACCGGCTGCTTTCAAAAGGCTGGTGAAAATAGAATTGCCCATCTGAGGAGGTGAATCCTCTGCAAAATGACTTTCAGTAATGCTGCTCCCCTTAAGCCTTGTTGTCCAGGCCATCAAGGATACTAACGGCCACTTGGTCGGAGTTCGGAAACGTTGGTCAAACTAGGAGAGCATTAGCAGCTGAAATTTATTTAGATTAATTGCTGGATTTTTTAAAAATTATTTTTATTAAAAGGAAGTACCCATAGTTGATACACATAAACGTTATTACTTCTTCCCAGGCGTGAGGTGTTTTAATGTGTTAGTCACTGAAAGAAAATTTCTGGGTGGCTTTGGGGTCCATACCACTGAAAACAGAGAGATACCCTCTACAGAGACAATCAGGGATTTCTGATCTCTTTTGCCTTGGAAACAGACTGCAGGCAGCAAGTGCCTACATAAACAGCAATATTATTATGCCACGCTACAGTGGGTATTTCCACTGAGGATATAGGAGTTTTGTTTTCAATTACACTTGTAATGAGATACAGTTGAGACTGCTACCAAGTACAAAATCTATTTAAAGTATATTCTAGGGCTTATCAATGAAGTTACATTATCTCACGTTAACATCCCATTAAAAGCACATAATTCACTCTTAACCCTTACAGTCTTAAATGCTATCGGAAAGCCAGTCTATTTCTTGCTATTAGAGAGTAAATTCAAGCCCTAGAACTCACTATGTAACCTATTTTTCAATAAATAGGGTTTTCACGCTACACTAATACACAGCAGGGTCGGGTGAAAAAAAAAAAAAAAACACCAAAAAAACCCCACCACAACAAACCCTCATTTATTTTACCGGGGGGGAAAGCCACAGACTGAAAGTCACCCTAGCTCTATCATCATTATACACGTTTTAGCAAATGTGTTTGAAATGCTATGCAAGTTCTTTACTCAGGGAACAGCATGATAGTCTCTCTTGCTGATGGCTATGCAGCACCTCACCACAGGCGCCAAGCTCCCAGTACGAGTTCTCTGACTCCATGAGGCTGTCTCCGTAATTACTTCACTAAAATCTCGATTCAGATTGAAATTCTTGTACAACATCTATTGTTTCTCTAAAAAGGAAATAAAAGCTATACACTTCTGTTCACATCTGAGACGTAAAACGTAGGTGCACGTGCTCAAAGAAGAGCGAGACCCACGTCAGCTTATAGACTAGCAAAGGATCATCAAAACTAACTCAGAGAGCCTGATGGTCTCAGTCTTATGGAGGTAATCAGTATAATCACCACAAATGGCTACAACAGCATTTTACTTATGGAAATTTATTTTCAATTCCCCAGTTCATAAGAAGGGATATGTATGCTATCATTTGTCCTTTTGGTGAAATGTGTAGAATTTCTCAAATGCAGAAGGTAAATCCTGTATTTACTCTTAGTATGCTCAACCAGCTGTACCACTGTGATGTTTGGTAGGGCATCAGTTCGTGCATGAGTGGAATTCAGCTGTGAAAGGAGGATGGGTATCACCAGGAGAGACCCCAGCCAGGCCTCAGCAAGATAACCAACAGCTTCAGACACTCTTCTGACTGGTGAAATAGAAACAATCCCATTTCCTTTTTAAAGAAAATTAACAAAACCTGGCTCTCCGTATTCCACAACATATATATATATATATACACACACACATACACAAACCAAACAGCTCCCAGCAGTTTTGTGGGATCTTTTCCTGGATTTTTTCTCATATCCAGAATATTCAAAAATTATTTTCAGATTTTGGGTCAATTAATAATGTCAGAATGACTGGCAAAGTATTTACTATTCATCAGAAATAATGCACTCGGAGGTATTATACAGGTCCCATAGTTATTTGCCTCACCCGCTGTAGATACGATTCACAAGCAAAGGCTGATCATACCGACAGGAAGCACGTAATTTTCTTCTCATCTGATCCTCAAACTTAGTAATTTTCTCTTTTATAACATTTTATGAGAAAGAAGGAAGATGATGAGTAGGGAAAAGAAGAATAGGTAACAGGGAAGATAATGGCAAAAAGAATCAGAAAATAGGTGATATATAATTTACTACAAACAGCAGCAGCAGCACAAGGACTTCAGATATTATATAGACAAAGCATGAACAAAATCTACATTCTCAATATGGACATTTTCTTGCATTGTGTGTCCTTTCTTTTCACTTATTTCAGAATATATTTTTAAGGATGCATTTTAGTAAAAGAAAAATATCTTCCTTTATGTAAGTACAGCATGTTCCTCTGGATAAAGTAATATTGTCTGGCCATTTGATGCAACAGTTCAATGGTTTTTGGCAATGCAGAAAGGCGTAACATGGTAGAGAAATGAGACAGACAGAAATAAGAAGTGTGTAACAAAAGTTAGCTTGTCTTAATTAAAAGTTCTATACAATATGCTATACTTTGACATGTATATGAAATCATAGCAACAAAAGAACTAATTATTGTTGGTTCCTCTGGCATCACCTACAAAGTCTGATGTACAATTATGTGAATTTACTTGCAATTGGTACAGCACTATTTCATAGCCATAGTGTATCAGGAGTGGGACTGTTAGTTGGTCTGTTCTTTTTAGAGGAAATTTTTTACTTAATGCTGTGATTTTCAACAGCTTCAGCCAGTTCTGACCCTCCACATGTGTTGTGGTGAACCACAGATTTATCCAGAGACTCTTTCCATCACCAGGTTATTCACAACCATGCGGGGATTTGGGAGAGTTTGTGTATTTTTTGGTAAAATAAAAAAAAATTCTTTTGGTAGGAAAATAAAGGCAGTGAAAGATATTTCATCTTTCTAAACACAACGTGGAACCTAAATACAACTAAAGAAACATAAACTTCATCTTAATCCCTAAACACTCTTTCCTTACTTTTGTTATGAGCATATGGGTGAAACTAATTTCTCTTACCTAACATAACTCCGTTTCCAGCTGTAGAAAACCAGCAGTAGACTGCCTCAACGCTGCATCACACCCTCCTTTTAAAGATCTTAGTCAACCGCATCCACTTCTTATCTTCCTTCTTCTTATGGTTACTGCAAGCAAGAGGACACGTTATTTCCAACATTGAAAAGAATATACTTTCAGAAATAACTTCACCACATATTTGTCATGTGAATATCCCACCCAAACAGCTTGTGTGGCACAAACACAAACAGCTTGGGTGACCCTTCTCCCCACCTCTGCCCTTCCTTTGATGCTCAGGTGGGTTTGTCTCAGCAGAAGACGACACATCTCCCCTCTCTGGCTGACTCCAGACAAGCATCCTGCAATGCGTTCATGCAACAGTGAAGACTAGGAGGGTTGTAGGCTCTGCTGTAAAAGGATTTTATGTGAAACGATGAATGGCAGTGCATAATGGGATGTTGGTAAGATTTCACTACCTGCGAGACCTGAGACAAATCTCCTTCAACCTGTCAACTCTAATAAAATGTTTATTGTTGACAGTCTTCTACTGTCGCTCCCGCTCCCGTGGCACCAAGACTTTTGTTATCTGATCACAATATTCATGGCGTGGAGGAGGAGAAGGAGAGGACTTTCCATCAACTTCATGGTTCCTAAAGGTTTCATCCTTGCTAATGTCTGCCCTGACGGAAAACTACTTGGGGTTGTGCAGTTAGGGATCTTACCAAAAAACGTCTTCCACAGTCTGAAAGCTATAAGAGCTGGATTCCCATCAGAAACCCCTTTCTTTAAATCACGTAAAACAAAAGGTTACGCTATCAGAAAGGTTTTCAGAATAGCAGAACAGGCATCTATACTAGCTTCTTTGAATGACTTTCCAGTAGATCTTTCCACTCCGAACTATACAGGGAGCTTACGGAGCAGAGCCTCCTGGTTTCAGTACATCAGCACCAGCAGCATAACTAGACCTGGAGCTCTTTAGACGGCCCAAGGTGCAGGGAATGAAATCTGAAGCTAAAGCAACCTCCAACAACATCATGCACACAATAGCTTGCTAAGAAGTGTAAACAAATACGAATATCCTGATTACCATTGCTGCACTCATTTCCAGTCTCCAGAGACACCTACCACGGCCATCCCTTTTTCTCTGATGAGCTAATCAGCAGATTAAAATACTTCCATTAGACTCCTTTTGTTTGAATGTGAACAACTGCGATCATCTCCCAAGGACTGCAGCTGAGGAACAATATCACAGAACCACGTAAATAATTTCTCATTCTTGTGCAATAGGACCATTTCCAACTTATCTGAATATTTCTTCAATTTCCCTGTTAATAATACAAAATAAATAAAATTAAGAACATCTGGTTGGTAAATTCATGTATACTGACTGGGAAAAGAGAGGTAAGAGATGGGGAGAGGGGAGCATCTGTGTCACCTGGAGCAACAGGATATTCTTCAGGGATTTCTGAAAGGATCATTTTGCTGATTCCCCACCCCGAGTTCCGAAAGGAACAAGGGAATTTCTACAACATAATAACCGCTGAGAGCCAAGATATCTACCTATAGTTTTTGTAACTGAAACAACACAGCAAAATGTGTTATTTCACTGGGCAGTCAAGAGAGTGAGTCTTGCTTTCAGAAGTAAGAGAGGTGGAGCCAATCCAGGACACGCTTTGGCCAGCCATGAAAACAAACCTTAACGAACCAAAAAAGGAACTGCACACAGATCCTGGTGAGATTTATGCAGCTGTGATTTCCACAGTGCAAGCCCATGCAGATGGGTGAGAGATCATGCTAGGCTTGCTTCGAAAACATGAAAGCTACAGGTCCCCCTTTTCCACGCAGGGACACAATGCCCTGCAAGCTGTGGAGAAGGAGGACCACGAGGGATGGAGAGCAACATGCCATGGGGTAAGTGCAAGTGTCAGCAGCCCACGGCAGCTGTGCTGTCCCAAGACCCTGAAATCCTGACAGCCTCAGGGGAACCGTGTCCCCCAAAGGCAAACCTTCTGGCTGGCTTTCAGACCTCAATGAAACCAAGACCAAGTTTTGCTACACAAAACCACATGTACAAGCTGCTGGCACGGCAGGAACAGCACTCACAGCCTGAAAGAGATGCTATCTCCAGTGGCTGGACGCTTGACCTCTGGATGCGAAAGTCTTCTTGACTAAAGCTCTCCGGAAGAGCATCCAGACCCATTGCAGTAGCTGATCCCAATTCACTTCATTTGAAATATATCTGGTGTTTCCCATTTTTCTCCTAGGTATTTACACCAGACTTGCCGGAAGGTGTACTTTCAAAATTCAGATTCACATTGCTTAAAGTTTTTGTTTCAAATGTTAGCTGTACAACTTCAAGCCTCATTAAATTATAATATATATTTTTTCAGTGAACTCTGCTGATAAATGCTGGGATGTTTCTGTGTTCCCAGGAAAAAAGGAGATCTTCCACATGACTCCAAGTTGTGGATGTAAAAAATCCCAACAAAACTTAAACCCAAACATTTCCCAGAGAAAGCCAACATGCTCTTTTTTTAACACATGAAAAATTATCACAATCAAATTCCATTGTAAAATGCACTTCAGAATTTGTTTCACCAGCTTTATTACCTAGACAACTGGGATATTTTTATTTTTCCCGAAGTAGAAGCAAGTCTCTAAATGAGAGGAAAATTGATGATATACAGCTAGCAAGTGGTTATGAAAAATAAGGGGCCAAAATTTATCTCTATCTTTACTATGCAATGAAGCTCATGTGCTATAAACAGATACTATAATGGAATAAATCAGAATGGCACCAATGATCATAATCCTTATTCTTTATGGTACAGCCTAGAAGTCAGGATCCAGGATCCCATTTTTCTTGGCGTTGTAAGAAATAGAGCAGAGGAGACAGCTGGTGAGCTAATAACCCGTGTGATGGACAGGATGCTACAGGAGGGAAAAACAGAGACTGGCAAAGGCTGAGAGACAGGGGCAGCAAAATAACAAGGAGCAGAAGTTACAGCTTGTCATTTACCTAAGCAGTGCCAGAGGGGAGAGCGCTCAGCCATCAGAGCACAGCGAGATTTCAAAAGGGATTTAAAAGGTTAACCTAACAGCTTACAAAAATGATTGGGACTTTTTTTCCTATGCACAAGGGTGGTGTAGCACATAAAGGGAGTTCGGGGAGGCAGGCGCAGAGGTGACGGGAAGTGCCAGCGCTGGCAGAGCAAGACGAGGCGTGGAGAGAACATTTTTCAAGTGCTGCTGGGGAGGAAGGGGCAGAATGCGATCGACAGGGACGTCCGCTTCCAGCAACACGTTTACTGCACTTGAAAGGGAAGGAAATACATATGGTCTGGATGAGGATCGAAATAGCCTGGAAAAATTCCTCTCGGGTAGAGCTCAGGGACAGCTAAACCGTGCAGGCAAGGTAAGGAGCAAGGTGAAATGCCAGAAAGAGCATCTGGTGTGTAGTTGTACAGAGTTACCCGGGGCAGTACAGCTGGATGAAAGTCAAAGAACAGGTTAGAGCTCCTAAGGAGCACACAGGCTGGAGCAAGACAGACCCTGGACTGACATGCAAAGGAGCAAGATTTAAATTGGCATTTCTAGGAAGAAAAAGGCTACGATATAAATCCAGACCTCATTATGTGCTAGAGAATCCACAGAGGAAAAAGTGCTTCTCATTGCTGCCCCATTAATGGAACTACTTTAATCAACAATCGTTCAAAGGTGAGGAACCCATTCTTTCAAATGTTATTCATATATCATTATTCATTCATATACTCAAATTGAGTTAGAGAGTAAGAAAAATTTCAGGCACTGAAAGGCAATATACAATAATTCTTAAATACAGGTCATCTTTAAACGAATTACGGGTCTCTTTTTTTATATAGAAGTGCCTCTCAGAAGGGACGTAGCTATCAGTGGTGAATAAGTAGTATAAACTGTATTATCTGCAAAACACCTGGGGTCAACCCTCACCTCCCGCAGCTCCCGGCCAGCAATACCCACCAGCTTCACGTCTTTCTCGGGCCCTTGGCAGTCCTCGCTCCTTCTGCCTTGTGAAGACATTTGCTCGAGGTACAGCTTGCGACCAGAGGATGTGGAGACGTGTCGCTCACCGAGACTCCTGCGCTTACAATACGTTTGACCTCAGGCAACAGGTTACCATGAAAAATAGGCCTAGTAAGGGAGAGCATTTCTTTACTTGCATAAATAATAATAATAATACAGTAAAAGCTGGCTCATAAGCCGAGGGCTGCGTGCGCTTTGGCTACAGCATCTGTCTCGTTGTCCTGACAAGGCCAAGGCTGCAGCGAGAGCGTCCCGGTCCGGCAGTGCCGGGCAGGTCTGACCGCCAGCCCCTCGTGCAGCAGCGGGGCACAGGCTGGCAGCCCCGACCGCCGCGGCCACCCGGGCCGAGAGAACCGAGCTTGCGGCCAGCCAAGGTCGAGGTCCCAGTTGCATCAACAGGATGATTTTCAGTGTGGAACCTGCCAGCAGCTCCAATCCAGGCAGGCTGTGCTGGAGTACTGAAAACCACAGACTTCAACCCTGGTTGTAATTTAGCCTGGCTCAGCCTCAGCTAAAGAATTATTTAATTTTTAACTGTTTCACATTATGTATTTTATATATTTAAATTCATGGAAATGTTTACTTATATACTTATATTTCATGGACTATAAAACAATAATAACAAACTCCAAATTAGTCATTTCCTTTCAGATAATAAAGTCACAATGAGGAAAATTTGTAGCTTCCAATTGTTCCAACCACTGTTTGAAATGACATGAAAATCTCTTCAGCAGTCATTACCGCCTAATTGTTTTGGAAAGCTGCAAGAGAATTACCACAGCTTTTTGTTGTTGTTTGCTTTGCTAAAGAAAAGTTAATTTTATTCAAAATTATTAACTATTTCAATCTCTTTATTCTTAAAACCAAAACTGAAAAGTGAATTGGGAAATTCTGTTGAATATTCTATCAAAACATTTTTCTACAAAATAAATGATACAGGTAATTTCTCTTGAGCCTTACAGAGAGCAACTCAGATCTGCCAAAATATATTGTCTTAAATTCATTGCCAATGTATATTTTGCAGTAAACTGGATATCCGTATGCAGTTCTGTAATCCCAGTTTAGTGCTGGGAGTTGTTAAGCTCGTGAATTATGCATTTCATTCTGTAAACACAAGAGAAAAAAAGTGCTTACAATGTAATTAGCTTATTTGGTATTTTTAAAGATCATGATAATTTATCTAATAATTAACAAAGAGACTGTATCGCATTTATGTTATTTGGGGGATACTCTTGTGTTCCTGTCTAGGGCTGATGTCCTGTAGCACTTGGGATGCCAGGGGAAGGTGCAAGATTTCTCTGGCATCTTTAAGAAGCCTGGGTACAACAGAAAACCAAATGTGAAGTACCTAAGATAGAAGAAAAAGAAACCTGATGTTCAAGTACTAGTCAGACTCAGAACATCTTGTTCCTAACTCTGTACAAATTCCCTGTAGCAACTTGAAATATGAGCAAGGCAGGTAGCATCTGTGCTTTCCCTGCCTTGTCTGTGTTTCAGGCTCTTCCAAGCAGGAGGTGGTTGTTCCTGTCCTACTGCAGGCACTGAAACAATGAAAATAAAAATAATACTTTGCTCTACAGATATGATCCTTCAAGCCTTCTCTTTACACTCTGTTTAATAAATGGAGTCTATTTTCAGGACTGCCCCAGGACAAATTCCTACGTATCAAGTCCTGCAATTTTTCCCTAAATACATCTGGATCCAATCTGAGATGAGTGCATCAGAACCGAGTTTTTCAGGATTAAATTATTCATTTTTGTGTCTCATCTCAGACTTAGCAGATGCTTGGGAATCTTTAATATCTTAGCTTTAATTAGTTTATCGTTATTGTCTTGTCATGTCTCTTACAGAAACTGATCAAAATTTATTAACAACTCTGTAATTAGGGTACATATATCGGGAACAAGGTAACTTTTCACATCTCCAACTAAGGTTGATTTCATCAGTGATTGAACTGTGTTTCTTCTAAAAGACCTTATTTCAGTTTTTTATGGCCAGGTTCAATAACCATCCCCACAGTCTGAGGGAGTATTACATCTGGTTGCATGTTTATTCTAGATTTCAAATTATACTAACAATTTGTGTGGTGGATAAACTCTAGGCCCATTCTTTAGGTACCATAATCCTGATTACAAGACAAAAGTCCAAAGCTCCTAATGCAATGCACACATGTGTCCTCTGGCAGCTAAGGCAGGATATTTCTGTAGCTCAGTCAAAACCAGTTGTTTACACAAATAGCTTAGTCCTTTGACATTCCCAAAACATATGAAAAAAAGGAATGACCAATGCCTATCTGCTTCTATCACACCTGCAGTAGCACTGTAGATATTACAGACACATAATCAACAGTCAATGTGTTGGTGCAAATGGGTGATTCTTATAAACCCTCTTTTGCTGGAGGTTACCATGCCAAGAGGTCGGTCAAACCTGTGCATACTCCTCCCATTGCATGCCAAATGAACCCGGTTAAGAAACGAAATGCCAAAATAATATCACTAGCCTCAAGTATTGAATAGAGAATGACTCTATGGTATACAGATCTCATTATTTTCAGTAATGAAGAAGAAAATATATGTTTGGCTTTTTAAAGTGTTTCTGCATCATTGCCATTAGATGCCTTAAACACCAAGCAGTGCCACAGAAACTGCAAAGAGGTGATGCCCCCGTGCCACTGCTTCTTCCATGTGGAAAAATACTCCCTTACATAAAGAATATTCAGGAAAAAAATGTTCAATATTTAGCCAACATCCTGGTTTCTACAGACGTGTTTGAGCAGGAGCCAGCACCTAAGTCAGTATGATTCATTGGATCAATAATTCTAAAGCCTGTACCTAAAAGGTTGAAAAATGTGATATAACCTGGCAGAAAAGTAATGATTGTAATGTTCAGCAAAATGGTTAATGAGGCTTGGAAAAAGCAGACTTTGGGTGGAGAGAAATATGTACAGGTTTAACCTTGCGCACTAGCTTCAGCAGAACATTCTGTCTTTTAGGTTAACTCTAAAGTCCCCATACTTTAAAAGACATCTTTATTTTCTTGACATTTTCACTTTTTTACTGATTGGCCTTTTCCTTTCCCCATTTTCACACAGTGGTTATGGGAGCAGGACATGGCCTCTTTTCCAGGTCACAATATCCCTGACAGTTACTTGTTGAATGGTTGATTTTGGTAGCACGGTTACATAAAGACACAGAAAATTATCATATTTTCTTTCTCCCCTAACTGAATGTTTTCTTTTTAATTCCTTCTGTTTTCCCTCCATCATTTACCACCCTACTCTAAATAACAAAATCCTTTCCCAGATCCCTACTTTCTCATACTTTCACTTCCCTCAGATGGTGTAATACCATCCTATACACAAGTATGTGTGCTCAAAGCAAGCCAAATAATAGTAATACTGAAGCAGCTGAGGCTGTTGATATTATTTTAGCATTTCATTGTTCTAAGAAAAAAAGACACTGGCAACTACATTTTCCTATCGTTCTCTCTCTCACTCCTTGGGAAGGACCACCTGGTCCATAAAAGCATTTCACCACAAGCTAGTCCCATTTTGGGATGTGTGCAATAGCAACTGCCTCTGTGCTTTACCTGGGATAGCGATAAGACCATCATTAGACCAATAGTATCAGGAGATCAACCTGAAGAAGGAAATACGAGATAAATGACTTAAAACTGTTTATCCAGATAGTCAAGACCCACCTTCCTCCTCAGCAACGCATCCACCCTGCATTGTCACCAATAAATTTTTTCTTTAAAAATACAATTTGCCATTAATTCATTCATTTTCCAGAAGCTGAACAAAGGAAATGTGCTTTGTAACAGCAGTGAAATATTCTACAATTTGTCCTGTATTTGTCAGCCTGCACTAGCAAGAGATCCATTAGTAATCTCAGTGCCACCAATGATACTGCAAGCTGCACGCTCCTTCCATCTGTAAAGCATCATGTCCATGGTGAAGACAATTAGATGGTTCTGATCTCTTTTCTATAATTCACTTTCCTATCTAATCAACAATTAGCCATAATGAACTTTCCATAGCTAGTTCAAACTCAGCAGTTTCTCTTGCCTAGTACGAGACATAAAGGAAAAACCGGTGGCAAATGGCATATAATGTTTTATGAAGTGATTTCTGAATAATCACACTCTAATTTTAAAGCTGTTTAACAGCCATAGCAAATGGCAGAAAAAAGAACTGAAGTGAGAAGTATGACCTATGAAACTGATGCAGATTCACTTAGAAAAACCCTTTATTAGAGAAGGGTCTCCTTGTCAGAGGCCTATAAATCATGCAGTAAAAATGCAGCTCAATTGTAGAAGCAAGTCATTTTATAATTCTGTATCTTTGTAGTCATCTGGGTGGTAATAATGGTGTCAGTAAAAAGAAATATTTTTGTCCTGGCTGAAGTTGTATGGAAAGTTGGAAGAGGTTATGAATCGACCCTGTTATTCGTAGTCTCTCAGACAGAAAGAACTCGGAGATTGGTTTGCATGGACATCAGAATTAGTCAATAGTCCAAAGGTCAAGCTAATCCACCTGCTCCCTCTTACCCAAAATCTCACTGCTTTCAGATGCTTCAGAAGTCTTTGGAGAAGCTCCTGGGGGAGTCTCCGCTGAGCGGGGGAGGTGGCCAGCTGGACAGGAGCAAACGCTTCCGAGTTTTGTTGAATTTTCATGCAAATGCGCCCAATCTCACCTCCAAAACTTCCTGAACTTCAGTTTTGATGAAAGCCTGGAACAGCTGCTGTGTTGGCCCCTTCTTCTTGCCAGGCAGGCAGCCTGGAAGCTGCACACCAACACCAGAGCCCGCAGGGGAAGAGAGACGCAGCCCAGCCTCACCAGATAACCTGAATCCAACCTGTTATGAAATACAGAGAGCCGTATAAAGTTTCCAAAAGCTTTGCTGTTGTATCTTAAGGAGAAAACATATTTGTCTTAAAGGTAAATAAATAAAAATTAAAAAAAAAAAATCAGAGACACCGTTATTTAATTCTCTCTACAAGCTCCAGGCAATGTGCTGGGGGGTGTGCATCTCTCTTGTGGCCGTGCTGCATCCCACCGCTGGATTCTGGGGTTGAACAACAGCAGGAGGCTTCTGTACACTTCAAAAGAGCAACTCCGTCTTTCCAGTACGATCCCATCTTCAAAAGCATTTAATGCCCTCAGTCTTTTTTGGAATAAGACAGAGCTGAAGGTAACTCAACTCACCACCTCTAATGACTAAGTTCTTCATCGCTTCCAATATATTTATGGATACTTAAGACATATTGTATCCTGTTGACGATATTATGTTGTGCCCTTCTCACAAAATTGGAACCATACAGGAATAGTTGCATTCAAAGGCAGTGACCCATGCACCAGTCGTTAACTATCATTTAGCTATTGTGGACTGATACTTCCACGTTGTTTTTCCCCCAGAATATCCAGATGTAAAAGAGAAGACAGTATGGTCCTTTGCACAGGGCTGCAGTTAGCTGGCTGTTAAATACCCAAAGTTTCACTCACATTGCCAGTTAACAGCTGCAGCACTCAGTGAGGAAAATTTTTGACTGGGAAATATCAGAATGATTTAATAGCTACTAAATTAGTCAGCATCAGACTTTCCTATCATGCTCAAGAAAAAAGCCTGTGCAATGTAACAACCCTAAGGGGAGAACTGCACCTGATGCCTGGGGAAGCGCTTCTCGAGCTGCAGCATCCCTTCGCCTGTGGTTCTCTAAAATTTCTGTACCAAACCAGTCAAGGAAGGCAAGAGCTAAAGGAAACCCTTCATAGAAAAGAATGCATTTATCTTCACTACATCTGAAAAACGACTGCTTCCCCTCATAAGAATTTAAATTGTGAATTTATTTTTAAATTTGTTGAAAGTGTTCAGACACTAGTTGCAAACCAATTATTTTCTCTATAACAGAGGGTTTTTTGAGGGGGGGAAAGAGCAGAGCTGAGTATTTTCAAAAGAATTACTGGTTGTTTTGCTTTCTCAGATACCCCTCCTGGAAACGCACACTGTATGTATTGTAATGTAATTACTATAAATTGCAATGCATCAAAAATGTATTGCAAATACTAAAACAATGTGTAAGTACAGGGAAAGAAACGTAAACTACTCCTTATATGTATTTGTTTTCCAATACGTCAACCTGCAGTCCCGGGTATGTCAGAGCAGCTCAGACGTGTGGATTATCTGATCAGTAGCAAACAAGAATGAAAGTATTTTCAGTTCACTGGATAAAGTCAAGGAACAGAGAAATAACAACAGAAGCAGTGATTCGATCAGAGGGAGCTGTAGTAGGTGGCACAAAAACATAGGACAAATGTCAAGCACACAAACAAATAGCACTGCTGAAGTGAAAAAAACTTGAGTTATCAGAGTGTCTTTTAGAAGGGCTCCATGGGTCAGCCTCCTCCTCCTCAAGAAATGGTCCTGTTGGGGGGGGTGGGGGGGGAATTATTCATGTAAGTAAAACCATATGAGGCTGCAGCATTTGTCAAATTCATGGTCCCAATTTTTAAGCCATGGGCACGTCGACCTTCCTGTCATTTTTAGACTTGAAAAACAAAGAGAGGAAAAAACATGGGGCTTAGGAGCATGCAAGAATAACTGTTTTCTAAATCCTGATGTTTCCAAATGCCTCTTTGCTTAACAAAAAGCTTTTTCTTCCTGTAAGTTTAAGCTAATGAAAAGACAAATGTCTTTTAACTGATAGGAGGGAGCTGACGGTCTTGTAGGAGTGTCAAACATGATGGGAATAGTTCATTCTTTCTATTGTCAGGAAAGAGACAATTCAGAAGTAAGAACAGGCTGGTTTTCTAGTCCCAGATTTACTCAAAAATATTCATTTTACCCTTCCTAACCAGAGATTAAATTTAGACTACACCTGTACTGACATCTACCGCAAACAGCATCACTGTCCCTCCAGCAGTAGAGCTGAACCTGAGCATGGTGGTACCCGACCTGGTAACGGCTGGACCCTCCTTGCTGTGGAAGAAAAGCTGTTTTAAGGATGTCCTTGTTCCCGAGGCCTCAGCCCAGCTAAGCTCACCTTTACTCAGGGGGAAAAGCCCAGCTCACCCTGCTTGCCCCAGGACCTGGCAGCTCAGCACATCCCCCGGCCAGGGCAAAGCCCCATGTCAAGTGGAGTGAAGAGATGGATGTGGAAGAGAAAAATACCATTTGGCTGCAAGAGTCATGAAAAATATATTGTGGAGAAATGCCTGGAGGGGTGAGGGACTGCACAGACCTACCCATGGACAGCACTGACTGACATGGGGACACAGTCCCACCGATGCCACAGCTACCAGAGATCGCCGGGTGTCGTTCCAAAAAACCCAAACATCCGTCTCAGCCAGCGGCATCAGCTTTGCAAACACAGATGTTTCTGTCTCCGGCTTTCACAGCAGCTGACAGGTTATCAAAGCATCAGGAATGAATCAATGTGACTTACCTCCCCAAAACTTCCCTCCAGTTCTGTATCACCAATGCTAGCAGCTCACAGAAATGGTCACAGCCATCTAAATTACGCCCATCCTGCCGATTTTAAAACATGCTCTGTTAGATAATGATAGGGATGAGTTACCTGTCTCAGGAGCTCATCTAGGACCTCGTTTAACCCGATTGCTCTGAGAAGCAGGGTCGGAAGGCACATGAAGGCCCTCACCACCCCCTCATGCCTCTGCCAGGGCTAGCACCTGGCATAGGCAAAATAAGCGCCTGCCAAAGCTGGATATTGCTGGGGCAGCAGAAAAGACACGGCCGCTCCTGCCTGCTTCCCTGGCAGAGGTCTGGGCCGCAGGAGCTGAGCATGGGTTGGGGCAGCCGTCCCGTCCCTGATGGTGCTCCCACGGCAGGAGCTGCCTTGGCTGATCCCCAGCCCCTTGGCACAGAGGCAGCAAAATCCACGCGTGCCCACGCTCGCCGTGGCAGCTCTGCAGCAGATAGGCAGCTTGCTGCTTTCCAAGGGTAAGGATAAAATAGGGTTCGATGCTTAAAAATGGAGTTTGTTTCAATTCCCTGGGTAGGGTACAACCTTACAGATAGTTCAGAGATTGAATGAACCCTATTCTGGACATGTAGGGTTCGTCTCCAAGCCCTCCCAGCAACCCCCAGTATGTAGGGCTCCGGATCTTTTTTTAGAAATTATTATCATCAGATACCTGGACAGAATAATCTATTTGTTTCTTGTGAAGTTCAGGTATTTCCCCACTTCACAGGTTATCAGCAAATGGGCTTATCTAACCTACAGAAATCCCAAATGTGTCAGACATCAGGATGTGGGAAGTTGTCACTCAAAGACTTACTGGATGAACGTTTCCTAAGTGCTTTACAATTAGGTTTTCTCAGAGTATTTGGGTCTTACTGTACAGTAACAGACATAAGGCCCATCATTTTATGCGGGTGTATTTGTTTACTCTTTCACTTTATGATTTTCTTGGTTGGATTAAGTAGTGCTGGTTGATTAGATGCTTTCTTTGCATCATGCATTGAAATGTACTCCATCAAAAAAATCACAGTACTGTGAAAGTTAAAAGCTTCAATGAAATGATTCTCCCAATCACTTATAGGGCGTTGCTCTTATATCTGCCTGTCCAGATCATTGCTGATGGTAAGTCTTGCTTTAATCAAATGTATTCACAGGTGTGATACATACTCTTATCAAAATAGCATATTCTCTAGAAATATTTCTAAGTGCATCCAATAACAAGAAGGAAAAAGATCTTTTCTTCCAGCACTGTGCTGGGATCCCATAGGGATTCTGTTCAGCCCTTTCCCAAATGATAAATGGTGGGAAAAAAAGCAAAACAAAACAAAACAAACCCTGAATCCAGTCATGGGAAGTGCTCCCAGTGAAGGCAATAGGGTTCTGCTTCGGTGAAGACTGCAGAGTTCAGCTAATTGTTAGTAATTTTCTCCTTTCTTGTACAGTGTGATGGAAATGCTGTGGAAGAGCAATCAGACTGTGAAAATTACACGCTGAAAAGAAAATGGAAGATTTAGTTGTGGGGATGGGCCACTTTGCGTAGTAGCTCTAGTCTTGCACAGATTTAAAAGGGAAGTTTTTAAAATTTCTGCTCACTTGCCAAGCTATTATCAGCCAGCACCTTCTTGATTTCTTCCCAGAGCCCTGGGAACATCATGGCTCTCACCACAACCTCAAAATACACTCAGAACCTGCCTGAAGTTCTCCCTGGGGACTTGGCCACACTAGTAATGTAAATGCATCACAAAAAATAAATAAAATTACCAATGCTTTGCCCTTCCCTTCCAGAGCTGCAGTCCCTGAAGACACTTTCAGATTTTTTTTATTAAATCTTGTCCTATCGCTTTTTATTCCATGTGGATAGAACAAATCACACCTCTCCTAATTAGCAAACCATCTATGCTGCTAACAAAGGGAATAGACAGACAAATGGACTGTGTGCAGTATTGTTAACCACCAAAATTGCATGGCAGGCCTTTCAAAAGCATAGCCTAGCTTAAAAATCACTGTAGGGCATAAGACCCAAAGCAGCTTCCAGCCTGACTCACCGAGTCCCTCACTAGCACAGGCGACCATCACGCACCGTTTAATTTGTCAACTGATGTCTCTATGCTACACTGGTGAGGTTTGTTGCATGATCTGTTCCTGCAGAATGGGGGTTCCAGGTCCTCACTCCTTTAGTGGATTTTTGCCTTAATTCATTCAGGAGAAATTTATGCTGATCTGACTGTATGTTACCATTCCTCTGGTTTTGTAGTCAGCATCTGATATTTCATCTCGATGCATCTGCAGGAAAGAAGTTGACCTCTTCTCCGGCTCTGCTGGGCTGTTTTAACTGAGTCCTTTTGGAATACTGTTGAAAGACAGGCTGTGATGCTGGTGGGGAAGATGGAAAGTCCTTTTCCACACCTGTTCTGATTAACATCCATTTTGAACAATTGTGACCAGAATTGCAAACAGCATCCTACATGCAATGGTTTGCATAGCTGCACCAAGTTCTGGTTTACAAGAAAAGATCTACTCGAATATTAAAGTCCTTCTCTTCCTCCATCATCCACAACTGTAATTTTCCAGTTATGGCAGAAATTTTTCATTTCTAAGTCCCAAAGTGCGTAATCTTGTACTTTTTGTTATTATTCATATTAGTTTCATTACTGCAGCCCTCCCAGTCCTCTGTTTCTTCCTATATACTAAACCTCCTCTGCTCTGGCAATACCTCGCTAGGTTTTGTGTCACTGGCACATTTCATTAGCACATTGCTAAGTTAAGCGCCAGTCTCAGAACTGTTCCTAATGGACTCTATTAGTAACTCCAGTCCTACAGAGTAGTAGTTCTTTTAGCATAAACCACACCTAATTATCTTGTGCCAGTTTCCCACCCGTCCTACAAGTACGTGCTAAATATAAATGACTGAATACAACAACTTACAGAAGGTTCCTTCTATTTTGACCCTGTTTGCATTTTGCAGCTCTTATCGTAACTGGAAGAGGGAGCTAGCATGGAGGTACACGTGCCATAGGTGCTAGCACGCTGCAGGGGTGGCCCCAGCAGCATTCACTGTCCCATCACCATATGGTTTCAGCACGAGGCATAACTTGGTTGATTAGTTTTGTTGCAAACTAGGACACACAAACTGTTACAGACTGATTCATTAACGTTACTACAATGCTCCTCCTTTGTAAGCAAGCACATTCAGAATTAATTTGGGTGCCTCGTTATGTAGACGTACTCATAAAAGCATTCAGGGGTGACCTGGCACATTAATGGCACTGTAAAATACCAGTTACGGTTTAAAAATAATCCAGACAGGATCAGTCAAAGATCTGGATGATCCTTTAGTGGCGCATGGTAAAGTGACTTCAATTAGCTCATTCTCCTGGGAAGCAAGAGGCTGAAACAATCTGTAATTACATGGGAGTAGGTGTGGTTGGGTTGCCTCCTTCTGTGTCAGGCGTTAAATGCAGGTTCAGGACTTTGTGTCTACTGAAACCTGCCATCAAGGAGGACATCCTTCTGGCTGTGCATCATGACATGAGAGGAATGGGCTGCAGAGACCAGTATCAAATGAACTTAAATACAGCTTTCAGTGTGCTTTCCACATGACCTGCACTTGCTCTTTCTTACTGATATCTGTGCCATAGGATATTTCTTAATTGTTAAATTGCATAGTGTTGGGCCAGAATGTGACTTTTTGCTGTGGAGTGGAAGAAAGTACCGTAGAGTTATTCGCACCCTCTCTATGTCCTGGGAGCAAAGAAGGAGGTGAGGAGGAATGGCTTTGCAGAGCAATTAAAGAAGTGCAGGTTTGCCCTGCCCCCAGTACGAACCATTGAACTCAGTCCAGCTTTATTCTGGAAGCTGTGTAGCTGTGTTAATACACATACACTGCTATACTTGAGCTTTTAAAGAGCATTTATATATAAAAGCAGGACTTAGTATTGCTTCCTTCCCGCACCAATGAAGCTCTTGCAGTGCTCCCTGTGGAGAGCTCTGCTTAACCTACCCCAAACACAAAGTTAGCAAAACTTAAAAAACTCATCCAAAACACTTCTCCACACAGAGCCTGACCTGCTGCCTTTACTGCTGCTCAGTACTGGTTTTCCCCCATGGGCACTGATTTCCACAGGAACACTGTTGTCTCTGGGCATCCTTTGCAATATAACAAGGCACATCAAATGCGCACACCTACATGTTTGAGACAGCAGCCTGTGTCTGCAGTTCACAGTATAAAAAAAGGAAACAAACAAACCCAAACAAAAAAAATGCCAGAAAGCCATAACTGCCAGCTCTGATGCATTACATTTTCCTACAATAGCCTTCAGCAAATTCTAAGCTTAATATTAAAATCAGCTGTTAGTTATAATTCAATATATAGTACTTAGTAATGCACTGAGTAAATTTCAGTAGTACTCTTTGGAAAAAAATTACTATACTGCAACACCCCAGCCTCAAAGCCCCTTTCCCCCCCTCGCCAGGAATACAGCTACCCCAAGGAGTGCCAGCCAGGCTGGAAATCCAATGCATTTCCTTTTACATCCTGAAATGGTTTACGTAGCACACGATTTTTCTTTTTGAAGAATTTCCTCTCTTTTGACAAGTAAATAAATGTCTAACTTTCTGCTCCTTTTAGTGCCAGAAAGGAAAAGAAGAAAGAGCAAGAAGGGGGGAAAGAATCTGCAACAGGTTTGCTGAATATTAGTTATTCATTTTATGAAACACAACAAGGATACCTTATAAACTAATCCAGCTTTACAATGACTGCAATGTTGCCTTCAGTTTTGTGTTATTGGATAATTTGTCAGTTCTGGCACTTTGGCAAATAATAAATTAAGGAAAAACTACTAGAAGCATAAGGAAATTATTGAATCTGGTTCTTCTTCCTCCTTATTGTATTCTAAACAGAAGCTAATTTTAAACAAAATAGTGTTGGCAGAAACAAAATAACTTTCAGTATTTGTGAAAGACACAGCAGTAGAATAAGATGCTTGTGTTTAAGGGGGTTTTGATTTCTCTTCCCCCCCCCCCCCTCCCTCCCCAGATAGATCACTTTCCATTAAATGGTTTGAGCTAAACATGAAAAATCCTAATCCCTACTCAGGTAAAGCTTCAGTTTGCATAACTGGTAGCTCTGAGGAAAAAGAACATTACAATGACTTCAGTTCAGATGTGGACCACTGAGCACAGCCACGTAGATACGGCTGCATCTATTTACAATGAATTTTCTGGAACCTAAAATTAAAAACATACTTAAAAACCCATGTACCTGCCTTGTCTCACTCCATTTCATGTTCCCAATCTGTTGATGGGAAATGGACAGACATTTCCAGTGCAGAGGGTACAGTAAAAAAACTGATGCTATTGTTGGCTGTCTGCTCCAGAGAATCCAGTCCTCCATAAAAGCCGGAGCCTGGGACACTTCCAGAGCATCCCCTGAGACATGGAAAGCTTCTGCTGCCCCTGAGAGTTAAAGGAATTCACAAACAAATCAGTATTTCCACACATGCAACTTGTACAATGCACCGGGTGGGGGGGAAACGTATGCAGCAGTAGTGCCCTAATTAGATACAAATTCATTGAGGGCTCACATAACCAAGCCTTAGTGATTATTTTCTCTTACAGATTGTCCTAGAAATGAAGTAGGTACTCCTGAGGTTTTAACCTATTAAACGATCATGAAAGATTAGGAACTAATTCCACAAGAACAAGAAAAACATCAAACAATAAAAGCTTCCACATTACGTACTAATTTCAGTCCTCGTGGTTGGTCTGCATCTCCCTATGTTGCTACTAACAAAAAAGAAAACAAGAAAATCTAGAACACGGATTTTGAACATATAATTACACTACTGCAGGTCCTTGATGCAGGAAACAAATCACTAACTGCCCAAAATGTATGGCCAAAATGTATGGCCATTTTGGACATTTGTCCAAAATGATGAAGAAACGGCTGTTTAAGTGTTCTAGGTTTAATTTGCTGCTGAATTATTGTGTACATTCACTAGTCCTCATCAATATTTCACCCTTTAAGACTGTCATTGGCAGTGAGAAGCAGATAGGAATGTTTTTCAGTAATGTCTTTGAAATGATAACTTTTTAAAAAAACAACAATGCAACCAAGTCTGGTATTCAGATAAAGCAGCTCATATTTAAGACAAGAACATGAGAAAATAACTGCCAAAACAGGACAGAAGAGCTCCAGCTCTGATCAATAAGCTGTCTGGATTTGTTTCGGATTGTTGTTTTATAGATGCCAATGACAATGATAGTGAGCCTGGATTTACTATCAAAAACCCATGGTAGTAGGTGGAAATATCGCTTGAATGTAGAAAAGATCTTTCAGGGTATTAAGCCTCTCTCATTACCTAGAGCCCAAAACTGCCCTTATGATCAGCACTTTGCTGTCTTGAGGGAGATGAACTGTTAACGCTGCGAAATAAAAAACACCGAAGAGTAGTACGCTCTGCTTGAAGAGAAAAGGAAGCAAATCTGGCACATCTGTTATTATCTTATTACTAACTATCTCTGTGAAGAGGCAATGTCAATATATCATTATCTTTTCTCAACTTGTCCCACATAAGAATTACATGAGTTTAAAATGACTTCTGAAAACCCTGCATAATTAATAAGACATTAAGCAAAAGCAAAGGAGATGTTCCTGCATTGACAGACATATATTTCATTTAGCATTAAGTTTTATCCATTTCTCTAGCTTGTGCATTTCTGATATCACTAAATTGGAAGAGTAATAAACTAACATGTCTCACACGCACCCCAGATTTCCCTCCATGGAAATCTGGAGGGATTCGTGCCAAATTTTGGCACGACAGGCGTGCCAAAGGTGTGGGGAGTGAGCAGTTTATGCACAAGTAGTTGAACAGACAAAACCAACTTTAAAAGCCTGACTCTGCAGACTGTGTTGCCCTAAACCTTTTCCAGTTATATTAATTTTTTTTTTGGCAGGTACATCCTGATTTATCCTTTAATCATGAGGTTTTTTTTCCCCTCTGGAAAGCAAGTTTGCTCCAGAGCAAGCCACACTTCCAGTGGAAATTGGCTCTAGACAAATAACTCCCATGTCCCAGCAGCCATCCTGGCAGATACTGCCTATAGCAGCAGCGTGGTTTAGCGTAAGGCTGCTCTTTATCTCCTACTCCTTTGAAATAATAACCACTTATCTGCTTCTCGCGGAGGCACAATCTGCGATGACAAAATTGTGGGTTTTAACGTGCTCCGAGACAGACGCACATAGCTGTGCTGCCTGCGTGGCTCTTGCATGCTGAGGAGCCACTCCGCATGTTCTGGGACGTTTTCTGGTGCATCCTGTTTCCCCCCTGTGCCAGCGCGACTGTGCTGAGGGGCGTATATGGAAATACAGCCAGAGCTCTACCTGCACCTAGTGCTTTCCTGCACACCTACACGGGAAAGGCATTAATGGCCAAATGGGCAGCTGCCCAGGCATTAATGGACAAAGCAGCAAGTGCAAAGGAGAGGGAAGGAGATCTTTAAAGTCCATTACTTTACTGCATCATTTCATCCCCAGGGACACGATTTAGCTTGAAATGCTTGTTGTGGCTCGAGATTTTACTTTTAGACCCTGCTTATGCAATTTTGCCTTTTAGTCTTCTCTTGCATGTTAATGATTCCACCTTTGCCACTAATTAAAAAACCTACTCTGTGTCTGATAGTCCATTTTAAAAATTAGATAATGGATCTCGCTTTAAATATTTTTGAGAGCAGCATACAGAAATGTATAAATCCAGCAACAGTTGTGTGGTTCCACAGTTCTGTACAAACAGATGGTTCATGGTTTCCTGGTCATTAAAAATCTACTAGCTGAGAGGCTCAGGAAAGGACCCTATAGCTGTGCAGGGACAGCCCAGAAGCCAATTACACACCCAGATACCATACATTGTCAGGAAATTATATTCCACAGCTTGGCACCTGCACCTGCCAAGCAATCTCTACATGAGCGTTGACCACGAATGTCAAGGTCACTGCTGATCCATGTGGAGGTGGAAATGGAGTTGAATCATTGCAGCCAGAAATATGACTATGTTCTGACAATTTATTAATAGAATTGCATGGAGATGACACTATTTCTTGTTTTCCATTCAAACCCAGTGTAGGGAGGAAAGTATAGTCTAGAAAGTGTAGCTAGTGCAGCAAGGCAAAAATTACCACTTTTATATATCTTATCTAAAACTTCCAAAGATCATGTTATAATCCCCTATTCTGTTATTATTTCTTATTTTATTTTAGTTTGATAATAATAGTAAAAAAAATCCCAAATATCCTATCCAAATAATTTTCCTAACCAGACAAGAAAGAAGAAACATTAACTGAATCTCCCTGACAAGTCTGAGGACCCACAATAAACAAACTGTCAAAATGCAAGCAAGCTCGATGATTTGGAGGGAACCAGGTTCTTTGCAGTACCACGTGGTAAGATTTCCCACAGAAAATCTGCAGAACAAGTCCCACACCCTCTCTAACCCAACAGCTCTCCATCAGGTCGGTGGTCACCTCCAGACCCTCCTGGTGGCAGCCGAGAACAACCCAAATGGTGCTGTACTCAGCTTCCGGTAGCCACAAGGGTCCCCAACACCCTTGAGGTGATGGCCCCTGTGCCCACCCCGCCACTGCCCAACCCTCCAGCAATTCCCCATCCCCGCACCGGGTCCAGAGGGGTGGCAGGCACACTGCATCCAGCTCCACCTTCGGTTTTCTTTTTCCCCTTCAGAAGCCGATGGCTGCACATGGCTTGTGTTTTACTAATTATGAAATTAGTATCAAGTTCTAACGTAGCAAAATGATCTAATTCTAGAGCAAGGGTATCTCAGTACGCCTCTCGAAGCAGCTGGACAGACTGTGGTAATCTAAAGGCGCCTGGTGCAATTAAGCTACAAATCAGTCATGATAATTACAAGAAAACATTTTTAATTTTTAATTGGGAGGGGGAAGGGGAAGGACAATCTCCAGCACCTCTGCAAAAACAAACCTATATTCTAATTAAATGAATTTGAACATGAAATGCCATAATGACAAAACCGATTTGTGGTTCTTTCCTGCCAAGGCTGGCTGAAGTGCTGCAGTAGATGAAGAGCAACGTGATCTTGCAGGTTTGAGAAGACAGAAAAATTCAGCAAACAGTTACCCAAACACAAGCAGTCTCTTCTAAATCTTAATGCGATGCTAGTGCAATCAACGTCAGGTTTCAACACCTGTCCCAACAGAGAAAACAAATATTGTCCCTCAAACTTTTAATATAGCAGAACAAGAAAGCAGATTTATTGTCCTTGTATCATCACCTTTACTAAGTACTGACAAGGGCCTGAGGGTTAGAGATGGGCTCCTGCATTCTTCCTTCATCTTTTATCCTTTCTTTTTCATTTTTTTTTTTTTATTTCCGTACTATATATTTTCTGCCTTTGTGCAAGGCAAAAGCTACTTCTGCTGATTGAGGCGAAATCTTCAGCAGTGCCCTGACCACCCGAAGAGGGGGAGGGAGCTGGGAGGGGCACAGCTCATTCCTCCAGGAGATGGGCACCTCCAGAGCCCTGACACCGCAAGCGTGAGTGCCACGACGAAACACTCCCTGGTTGTTCTTTTTTGCATATTTTTACATGCTTGTTTAGCAACAAGAGCAACCACCCCAATTCAGGCAATTTCCTTTCTTCACAAAGAAAATTAGAGCTTTGATCATTTTTAATGTTACACAGATGCAGTTCTTGTTATAAGTTCTACAGGCAGGGAGAGATGAGGAATAGGAATGTTGTTAAAATGAAATCCTTTCTTCATAGTCTACAAGTATTTTACCTATTTTCTATTCTTTTTCCATATCTTTATATGGCCTTTAAAAATATTTTCAAGCACAGCAGTTGCAGCCACTTCCATCCCCAAACCCTAAAACCAAGTACAACCATTTACTGTTAATGTAAATACTGTTCAACAGTTATTCCAGTGCCCCTCTGTAATCACAGTTACTACAGTACCACTCCAGGAGACCATAAGGGAAGAAGAGACCATAGCTTTGAAAAGACATTTCCTGGCAGACTGGAAGTCTGGGAGACTGGAGGAACCCACAGGTATTTTACATCCACCCCATTTTGCTTCACCTCGTTTTATTACGACAGACAAATCTGCTTTTAGGAGAGGTACTGCCAGACAATAGCTTCCTCAAGGTCTTGCAAGACCCATTTACTCAGTAATTATTACAACTCTGATCAAATAAGCTCGAAGCAGGATATTTGGCTTACTTGGACATAGTTTCTAGCTGTGCTGCCTGGCTGCTGGATAATGTAAAGCAAACCACCTTGTTCCTGAACCGCCTGTGAAACAGGGCTAGTGATACTTCAGAGAGTAAGATACAGCTTACTCTCTGAAAGCTATTGATTTAGAAGGAAACAAACATCCTCCCCCCAAATCCATAAACACGACCCTTAAACCCCTAATGTAAAAGTTTGGTAGGATGATAAATTAATATACTTCTTTTATCCCTGTTTGTTGTATGGGGCTTACCTTCAGTGAAAAAAATGAAATAGCAGTATATTATCACTGCTTGTAGGACCCAGTGTGATTTGAATTTAAATGCGTTAAGATCTAAATGTGGAATAGCCAAAACCTTTACCATGTTTGGTGCCAAAGCAGCAAAACATGCAAATAACTTTAATTTGATAAAGCTATGTCATAGCTTGAGCTCTGTTCTATATCCTGTCCTAAAAAAAAAAAAAAACCAAACGTTTTTTGGTATATGAAAAATTGGCCATTATCATCAAATTTTCAATAAAAGTAAATGTAACCTGGATCTTAAAACTTTAATTCTAGTTGCAGCTCGAGCACAGTAACCATAGAAATGATCTAATCCCTGCCTACCAAAATGCTGTTTGTCCTTGATCATTATTTTTCTTAATTGAAATACTTTAGATACTTGGAACAAAATTGCTTTGCAGCACAATATATTGCATAAAAGTTGTTTCATTTTGTAACCTGCTGGTACACTACGTCCTACATTTTAACGGTTTTCTGGGAAGCTCCTTAAAGGCATTTTTAATTTTTAATAACTCCCTGGAAATCTGAAACGGAAGGAAAGGTAGGTCATATTTTTGGGCATCCCATTTTTGACAGAGCTCTTTGAACTATGTACTTGTGATTGTGTATATATATTCTCTGTGACTTAGATTCTTATCTAATGAAATTTTAAAAGCAGAGAGTCTAATTCCAGGAGGAATAATTGGTTATTTTAACATTTTCTTAATTATAGTAGCCTGTGACATCTGTATCTTCCTTTCATACAAGGGTGATAAGGGTGATAAGCACAGCATACCATATTCCGACACCAGCACTACCCACCCTGCAGCCCGGGATTTGGGTCCAACCCATCCTAGATGGGGCGAGTTACCCTTGAACCCACATTAGAGAAACCCCTGCAAATACTTTCGCTTGCATCTTGGGTGCAAGACTTCTGTGCAAGGCTGCTGCTGCAGAATAACCACAAAGCCCTCAAACCCATGACTAACCCCCCAGTTTCATCTCAGGCACGCGGTGGGAATGCTCACAAAGGCTTCTCTGCCGCGCTGCTTTATTTGTAAGTTAAACTGGCACAGCAGACCTGCGGTCTATGGGTGAAGTTCATTTCTGGCCCGAGACCCGATTAATGCTAACGGGATGCGTGACAACTGGATTGAATCCGTGGCAGCTCGAGAAGGGGTGATTAAGAGAAGAGGCTGCTGAAGAAAAACAGACAAGATGAAAGCTAGGTCTGTGTAAGGGCTGTGTGGGATCCTCAAATGCATGTTATATTAACAGACTTATAGCCCATTTATTTTAATAGGCTCAGTTTACTTATAGACTGCATTCAGAGGTGGCACATTTACTGTCAAATTTCTAGCCCGAAGTCTTACTAATTTGCTAGCACAGATCGAGCCTTTTTCTGAGATTATCCTCCCATCCTTCCCCTGCATGTGATAAATTCCCTCCAAACCAGTCTGTACATTATGACTAGACACAGATAAGCTCAACAGACAACAAGGCATAAAGTGCTAATTTATCCACTTTTGTGATGGGCAGGCTGGTCCAACGTTCCTGCAGCAGCTAAAAACAACCAGTCCCTTCCCCTGCAAAATGGCAGGGAGTGAAGGGAGCCACTGCTGCTTTCCCAGCGCCGCGGGTTCAGCAAGTTTTCTCTGCCTGTTTGGTCCGACCGCACAGGAAGGCATTTGCTAGAGTCAGCAGGCGTTTTCCCAAGCCCTGTTAGGACCGAGCAGGGGATGTCCAAGTCCCAGTCCATCACTGACTCCAAGTGCTGCCATCTCCGGAGCAGACTTTCACTCCGTTTTGAGGAGGGCGGTGTGCCACGGCATCTCCCTTCAAGCAGTGACACCATATATCAGAACTTCTTGATATTGCCCTGAAAACCTGCCTTCCTAAACAGCCCTCATGGTCTTTTTTTGACAGCTTCCTAGCTTGTTTATTTGGCATTTGATCACAGGTTTTGAGAAATTATAGAAGTCCTCTGAAAGCTATGATCCCCAGAGCAGCTAAAGAGGATTCACAGACTTAAATTCCCTAACATGTCCTGTAGTAAACACCACTACTTGAAAAATAATCTTGTATGTTATGTGTGCTGATGCTATGTGTACGTACTCCATGATGCAACTAGACAAAGTGCTGGGACCTCAGACAAGGCCACTCCACCCTGCTTTCCATGTCTCCAGCTCTGCTCTGAATTCCTCACTTGCACCACTCTCTGCAACACTTATCGCTCCCACAATTTTCCCAATTCTTGGTACCATTCAATTTTGCCATTAGTGAGATTTGTTTTTCATACGTATGCAGGATACATCACAAGTGAAATCCAATTCCACAGTGCAAAAACATTTCTAAGAAAAAAATTTCCTATCAGAAGGTGCTTTTCATGGATTGCCATCACACTGTACAGAAGTGCGATTCTTCTCCCTGAATTTAGAAGATATATATTGCTGTCGTGGAAAGGAGAGCAAGTTTACATCAAAAAGCAAAAGTCAGCTCTTACACCCTTTGATGATGGGTGCATAGGATAACCCAGGCTGACAAACAGTTGAAAAGTGTTATCTGGTTACTAACGTATATACAAACTGAATGCCTGATGAATGATGGGCCTGAGTAAACCCGTGACCTGGCAGATCGGAAATGGAACTTGGAGGAAAAAAAAAATTTGAGTTCTTCCCTTTTTTGTCACTTTCAACATAAAATGCACCTTCAAACCCTTTGAAAGCCATTCAACCTCTTTATCTGCCACGGTTTTCATATCTGAAATGGAGATACTTGATTATTTTTTTTTGTAACATGTTGACATTTCACCAGCATAGGATGGGTTTAATACTTTCAGTGAGTCATGAGGAATTCACACATGACACCATTTGTGAAAAGAACACATTGATTTCAGTAGGGAATACTATGTAGAAATTCATAACATAAATGACATTTTCTGTTTTCTCTCTGTATGACATGTGGAACTCTACTAGCCATACATGAAACAGAGCTTGAAATCCTGCTTGTGTCAGCCTTTCCCTTGTCTTCCTGAAATAATTAAAATCCATTTATTCCCTTCTCTTCTTCCTCTAATATGTGCAGAAAAGCAACATTTACTGCTGAACCTGCCAACAAAATGCAAACACTTGATGAATTATAAAGTTTTGAGTCATGTGTTTCACCATCATCTCCGAGATGAAGGGGAGAGGGGCCAAGCACTGCAGTTGTGGGTGTGTACTCATCACTTACAAATTTAATAAAATAGAGATAAATCAATTTGTCTTTTATCCCAAGTTATATAGAACTCAAGACTGCAGCATGACAAAGAAGCTGTCACACAACTTTGATGTATTTTAATTGCTTTTAAGGGACACACTTGTTAGCATCACTCCTCAAGAGCCTTGCTCAACCTTGCTTTCTCTGACAAAACTTTCCTCTAAACCACTTAGGAGTTTTCAATCACAATCTGGCACATGAAACATAAACAGTTTTGAGCAAGCCTCCTGTTAACACACTCAGCTGCCAGCTTCGTGCCTCACACCCTCCTATGTGACCGAGCCCATGCTTGAAATATTGGGGTGTGGGTAAACCAGAACTGGAATGAATACGTATAAAGCACTGCTTTAGAAAGATTAAGTCCTTCTATCCAATTCTTTCTTTCAATAACAGTGTATTAGTACCACAATGCCAGGAAAAAGAACAGCTAGCAAGATGCAAATGAAACTTTCAGGCTTAATTTGAAGCCTACTGCGAAAAGGCAAAGCTAGAAACCCACATTTTCACCTGCAAAAAATAAAGGCTGCAGTGACCTTAAAGCAAACTTAAAGCAGTAGGGGTCTGACCCTGAAAGAACAGTTACTCACCAGCCAGTGCCCCTATGTCCACGCAGGGGAAAAGGTCTGGTTTTAGAGATAGCACATCTGGAAGGACCAGCAGAGAACTTGCAGTCCTCATGGACAGCCAAGGCAGGCTCTGAAACAGCGGTTGACCTGGCCACAGAAGAGGTTGTAGGACTGATCACCGCAAGAAAACCCAGACATTAACCCATTCTTGACCAAAATCAGTGGGATTGCCTGTTGATCTCTTGATTTTGGGAGAGCAGTCAATATTTGCTAGGGAATGGAAGTCACTCTCACATCTGCAGTCCAGAACAAAAGCCTTGTGTGACCTGGGTAACAAGGTAAGCCAGGCAAATATCTGGAAAACTGACCTCACTGCATACCTGTGTATCCAGAATCGTGCCACCTGCCAGCTGAGCAAAGGGGAACACACTCCTACTTTTTGGCTCTTTATCATCTCATTAAGGATCCCAAATGCAAGTTAGGAATGAAAGTTTTGGAAGCAACCATAAAAGAAACAAAGTGGATATACTGAATATGTAAGAATTGCCATTAAAAATTGAACGTGCCAGGGACAAGACTGGTATGGTCATTGCCTGAAAGATCTAAGCATGCTGCAAGTCAGTTAAAGGGAGAGAGGTGGGTTTCTCTTTCAGTATACCACCCATCTCCCCATACATACACAGCGATCCACCCAGCAGTTACTGCGTGCTCTACCCAGTATAGCTATATCCTAACTCAAGACTTCTACATGCAATATTTTCACTGTGCAACTTCTTAACATATGCCACTAAATTAATGAATGGGAGTAACAAATAGCTACATTTTTTTATACACGCTGAAATCCCAGTATTTACAATATTTTGAGTACAGTGAGGTTAAAAACCAGCATTTAACAGGATTTTCATATATTTAACAAGCAACGAGGGGAGTTTGATATCAAAGTAGCACCTTCCACTAGAGCAATCTTCAGCTGTTGAATGAGAAGTGTATTGTCAAGGCTTGTTTAAACATTCAAAATGATCTGCAGAAGATCCCAGTATCACTACAGATGATACATGAATAATAGTGGATAATATGACGTAATTACAGGGATTATCCCACCCTGGGACAAAAAAAAAAAGTGAAATTCAAGCACTCTTTAATCTCACTGGGACAGAATGAACTCGATGATAACCATGTTTTGTTCAAAAGAATTACTTGTACTAATTAAGAGATGAAGGTGGCAGTTCAGAATCTATTCCTGACTGTCATTTCAGATGTCACATCAATCTATTCCATTGAGAAAATAACAATCAAAATGCTCTCGCAGTCCCAGCAAGCCAATTTGTACTATAAAATCACTTTTACACAGCTGATTATGATGGTTTTCTTTTAGGCACTGTAGTGAACCAAGATTGCCAACTATATTGAACAAATGCAAACATATTTATAAGATAAAATACATCTTTACATGGACTGTGTACATCTATTAAAGTCAGACCACATTTTAAATTGCAATACAATGTTCAAGAGCCAGATTGTGAAATAGTAGTATGCATTTCGAAACACTTAAAATATGCAAAGGTAGAAACACAGGGCCACATACCTAAGTCCTAACGCATTCCTCTGTACTCTTGGGCACCTAAATATATTTCGTGTATCCCTGAGATATTCAAAGCAAGAAACACATACAACTGCATGAAAGGATCATACTTCTTCCACTGACCTTTGGCTGCACTGTTTCCCATAGTGAAAAATAAAGATGTATTCTAAAAACAGTTTGTGGAAACAGCCCAATACTTAATTGTGGCTTTATCCCCATAATTCACAAGGCAGGGCTGCATCCTGTACGCTCACGCTTAACTGGGAGTGTGCTGCAAGAGCACAACGCTGAGATGGTTAGACTGAATGTGATTCAACATTTGGCAGCTGTTTTCATCTTGAGTCATGCATGCAATGCCCATTAACAATAATGGTATTGATTCTCCAAGTGCTATGAGCAGAGAATTACAATAAGTTCCTGGATGAGCTCAGAGATCTGCTGCAGTCTTCTCCTATTTAAAGCCCTTCTGAAGACAACATACAAAAAGGTCCTTATTCAGTCATAACAATTCCTAAAGAAAACTAAGAATGAGAATTATTGACAAATATTTATCTGCATATCTAAAGTATAAAAATAATATAGCAGTAACAATATATATTGATATAAGTGCACTGCAAGTCAATGAGAGTATATAGCCTGTGTTGTTTACCTTACTTCTCCAGTCCTTCCACTACCTTTCTTTACATCCTCTCTTAAATTATCATGCAAGTCAATCCGAACTGTATGTGCATAGTCGTTAGTGCAAGAGGACTTACACATCATTTTTTGGCCTTTTGGCATTTCTGTAGAACAAGTGATTAGAAATTATACCAGTTATGACATGAATTACTCATGGTTGAAGTCCCTATGTACTTTAACTAGGGGATCACATGAGAGAAATAGAAGAAAATCCTATTACCAGGTAAAGCATCCTGGGGGAAGGCAGTGGTATCATGCCAGATGTCTTTAAACTTCTGGCAGCTCCTACAAAGCCAGGCACATATAATTGAATGAATACTTCTGAATTACAAACAGCGTTCATAAATTCTGCAAAAGGTTGTCTTCCAAACTCATAATGCCTGGAAGAAATTGAAAGATTAAAAATATGTACTTTTTAATTGTGTTTGTGGAGTTCGAAGACTGGGTTTCAGGAGAGGCTATCCCTACAATAACATTTAGTAGACAGCAAGGTTATTCTGAGAGGGGGAGGTTTGTGAGCTGGTAAACGTTTACAGTGAAGGTAACCAAGTACGAGCAGGCTGCCCACAGAGGCTGTGGGTCTTGGAGATATTCAACACCTGAATGGACAAGGCCCTAAGAAATGATGATTCTAAATAAAAGCCATCCTGATGGACTAGATGAAATGATGAGGTCTGAGAAATGCATCGGGGGGGGGGGAGGATTAACTATAATAAAGGTCGCAGTACTAATAATCAAGACTCAATGCCTTCCAGTAGACAACAGAAAGGAAAAACAAAATTAAAAGGACATTCTCCTTATTTCTGTAGAGGTAAAAAAAATTGACAAGGGACTCTCTATTCACCAAGAGCTAATAAAAATATTGGATAATCTATGACAAGCTTTTGAATTCTAGCCATCCCCAGTGAAGTGGAAGACTGATGCAGTTATTTTTTGCTAAGGGAAAAAATGTTGTCTAAAGTTTTAGTTGCTTATCTATAAAAAGAATTCATCCACCTTGATAGATGCGATAGAAGTCCCATGAGAAGGCTATAAGACATAAGCAAGTCTGGTGGAACATTGATCCTGACTTTGTCAAAAATCAGACAGACAAAATCCTCAAAGCTGTCAAGAAAAAAAAAAAAAAATCTCTTCCTGTGAGCTAAATTGTTTGTCAGTGGCAGGGGGCCAGGGTGGACGGAGAAAGGCATTAGAATTTTTCTGACCAAGTGCATCCGTTTTATCACCCCTGAAATGTCAAACAATCCAACTCCCCAAGGCATCTTTTCTGGCAGCTTTTAAAACAAAACAAACAAACCAAAAAAACCCACAAAGAAAGTAGCAGCTGCTTGACGTGTTACCAATCCATTTTCCCATTCTGTACTCAAATCTAAAACATTGTCATTTTTCCACACATCAACTTTCCTCTCTTAAGCCACCATTTGAAGGACCAACAAGAGATTTTGCTCCTTTTTTGGTCTAATCGCATCTATCACATTTCAACAGCTCGTTTCTTTGTACAGTTTAAAAGAAGCTACTGAATGAGCAGGAAATCTATTTGCACTGGGTCAAAATAAATATTTTAAGTAGCACAGACAGTTGGGATAAATATGGACAGCCATGGAAGCTGTGAGTGAAATAACAACAAACTAGTTATTATTTGAGTGAAATAATAACATATAATAAATTTGATTACCATCAGTAGCATATGAGCAATCCTTTTCCCTCCTCAAGTTCCCTGGGTCATGTAAAAGTTATTAAATATATGATTTACTAGGCAGTATCTGTATAAAATTACTTATCCGCATAAAATGACATCCATGGTTTATGAGCAGTTAAAATGCTAATATTTGTTATCCCATTTCACAGTGATATGAAAGTTTTGCTGCACATACAGATGTTTCAGTTGCAGTGCAATATTCATGATATCTTCATTGGTAAAAAAACCAAAACCCACTCATACATTCAGCTTTCCAGTGTTAATATTCATGTTTGAGTTTAAAATTCACTTTCCATTTCCATAAATATTCTCCATTGCCTGCTATGCCTGATAAATTAGTTGGTTTTGAAGAAAACAAATGTAAAGAAAGTGATAAAGCAAATTCTACTTTGTCTTTTTTTCCCCCCACCAAAATACCTCCACTCGAGGATACTCACCTCTGACAGTTAAATTTTATGATTTATAATCTGCCTGGGGATGTGCCGATTTCATGATGTGGAAAGGGAAAATATCCTGAGGTGCTGAACATACAGAATAGGGTAATTAAATGATTTTATGTTCTAATTCTGACACAATAACACAATAGTTATCAGATAACATGATATTTAAAGCTGCTTGATCCTTAAAGCTACTTGTAAAGCTTTTATTGAGTAGAATAAATCACCCCAAATTAAATCATTTTCTTACAGAGGCATTGGTTTGGAATGTCTCTATACAATTGATTAGAAAGAAACAATCTTATTGATAACTGTGGGTAAACCTTCCCAATTTTTGGCATAAAAATTTTACTCATAGATGAGAGTTAAACCATTTCCTGTGAATTAGTGTAAATTACACTGCTAAAAGTACTGCTCAAAGAAAGGAAGACAAGAGGGTACCTCTAATTCCCATAGGACCCACGGGACTTTGTGATGGGTTCATATGGAATCATCTCTTTCGGGGGCGGGGGGGGGAGTCTTTTATTTCTTCTTTCTACGCATATCATAGACACACTACAGTCTGGGCAATGTTTTGAAGAGAGCAAGGTTGGTTCACGTTCACATCAGGTACCCAGAGGCAAAGGCGTTTGGACGCCTCTGCGCTGTTCCTCACCCAGCCTATGTGATGGCAAAGCCCCGCACGATGGCTGCTTTCCCAGGAGGGCAGCGACCACCGCCAGCGTCCCCAGCACCGTGCCTTCTCCTGCCCACCTAGAGACTGCACCCGCTTCTCATAGGCTATTTCCTCTGCGCTAAAGGCAGGCACAAAGCCAGATTTGTATTTAATTTTTCCCTTTTTGCACTGCTACTCTGTGTTATATCTTCACCCTCTGTTAATGTTATTTTGTCTAATTATGTTGTCCTCATTAGCGCTTTTCTAGGCTGTACAGCAAAAACAATCAATTTCAGTTAGCATTTTTGTACATTCTCATAATTTTTCTTCCAACGGAAAGTCATGACTGCATTTCTAAGTTCAAACAAATGTGTCTGTCCATCTAAAGTCCAAGCGATTCACCTTTTCTGACAATCGATGGTGTGACGGTGTGCTTCCCCTGCCCCCGACCTTTATCTCCTGTAACCCTGCTTAGGTGATAACCACCAGCGGTGATTGTAATGGATGCATCTGGTCACGATGGCTGCATCAGCTCAAAGTGAATTCAGGAGACAGATAACAACACAATAGCCTAGGGCTATTGTGCAACGCGCCCACCGAAGAAATTAAAACCTGTGGTCGGCATGTAAATATGACTATGGGTCAATCATCTTATCCCCATAAATAGTGAGCAGCCCAAGAGCCCTTTGAGCTCTCCTGCACGGCATGTGGCTGCACGCCAGGATCTCCCCTTGAGCAGGGACGCCTCTCAAGGTTACTCCTCGAGGTTGAGAGATTCCTTGCCGCAACAGATCCTCGGTAAGTGACTAATAGCATGCTAAACTTTGAAATCTTAGCTAAGTGATATAAAGGATTGATTGTGCATATATAATCCTTTAGATATAAACCGTTGACCAAGTCTGGGACTAGACTGATCTAGCCGCACCTAGACTCCTCTCTGAGACGGAGTTTAGAAAGCAAGGGATCCTTCCCGAACCTCATGACTCAACGGGAGGGTCTCCTGACAGTTTTGTCTGACCCTGTCCTCTATGCAGTAAATAATCAAGTGTGCCTCGCCATCGAATCTTGTTAAAACACTGTCGCATTGAACTTTGTTAACTCCCTATTCTGTATCAATAAACTATATTTTTACTTCTCTCTTACGAGTGAAGTGCACGCTCACTCCATCCGCGACAAATTGGCGTAGTCGGCAGGATGGCAAGTAGTATCACTGATTATTTACGGAGGCATGGAGTGAATCCAAGTCCCAAATTCTCAGCAGAATGGACTCGTGACAATTGGCATAATTGGGAAGCCATTGAAGAACACCTAAAAGTAACTAGAGGCCACACGAAAGATGGAAAAAGGAAAGGAATTATCTGCAAGATGCTAGGTGCCTGTTTAGAAGCTGCACATCAGGAAAGAGACAACAGAAATAAAAAGGAGCAGGACCTAGAGAAGGAAATAGAAGGTAGAAAGGCAACTGAGTTGTTACTATCTTTTAAAATTGAACAACTGCAGAAACAGTTACAGGAGGAAAAGGAAAAAAGACAAAAGTTGGGAGAAAAGGTCGAGATGATGCTTATACAGGCTCCCCGCCCCCCCGACATTGTACAGATTAGGAAACTAATAGTATCCCCTGAAGATTGGGATGGAGACATCTGGGGTGATCCCGATGATAGCGAGCCAGAAGACGACGACCCTTTGTTCCCCACAAATCCTCCTGAGTATGAAGCCAGACCCATTGTTAAAACAGAAAGAACTGTGGGTCCTCGGGTGGTCATCCGCGACATACTACGCGAACCATCCCCTGGGATCCGTTGCAATTGACAAATTTGCAAGAGAGATATAGCAGAAAACCAGGTGAAACTGAAACGGAATACTTGTGGCGAGTATGCCTCAGTGGCGGTGACCGAATAATGTTGACTGAGGATGAAGCAAGTGGCTATTGGGGTCCGGGAGTTTTCTTAAATTTAGGACCTGACCCGACAAATACACCTCATTCTATCACCAGCCGAGTAGCTTATTGGGCTGGAGGAATAGACAGCATGGAGCGAGGTGAACCCTCCATAATTCCCATTAAATCTTTAAGTGAGCTCTCTACAGCCATCACAAAAGCCGCCTGTATACAAGCCATGCACAAACGAGGGTCCCATGATGTCCCACTGTCTGCTACAGTAGATTTTGCAATGTTAAAACCACTGATTAGAGGAGCCCCGGCAATTCTTAAATCCCATTTAGTTGCAAAACGAGATGAGATCAAGAAAGACACAGAGCACAATGAGGGACTAGGTGATAACGCTCAAAATGCCCACAAGCAGCTCCCTACCTGGGCAGAACTGATGCACGGCATTGTTAACTACAGCCGTGAGATGGGCTGGGACGATGCACCAGCTGAAAACAAAACCTGAAGCCCCGGGGAGGAGATCACAAAGTAAGACCCATAAAACAGGGAACAGAAACTAGATCGAAGGGAAACAAATTTAAAAACCCCCAAACAGAATCTCGAGAACAGAGGAATGAGTTGTGGAGGAATGCATTAGCTTTAGGCATTCCCAGAGCTGCGATTCAAGGTCAACCTACTGGCATAATTTTGAGTCTAATTGAAGCATTTCAAAAACGAGATAACGGTGAAAGGAAGGAGCGTATCTCAACTCCTCCTGCGCCACACCCCAGAAGGGGAGACAACCCCTTCCTCCCCCTTAGGGAGGAATTGCAGGGCATGAAGTCAAAAACGAGTAGTGTCCGGGAAGGCAATTGGGCCTGCCTGTCCGGAAAGTGGAGGCTTATCAGTGGATGAGTGATAACGGCCCATACATTTTAATTCCAGTTGGTCCTCAAAGACAATTGGTAAAGTTTTAATAGATACGGGAGCACAAATTTCACTATTAACACAACAAGACGCCGAGAAGCTGGGTGTACAACCCAGACGGCAAAGAGTTAAAATTACCGGCGTGAACGGGAGCGAGTGTTCAGTGCCAAACTGCCAAGGTCAATTTATGGCTCCCGGGCGAGAAGCGCATGTCGAGTACTCGCTTTGCAATTAAAGATCACCATGAAAATATTTTAGGTTTCGATGTTTTAAACGGACGAACCTGGCGCCTGCCGAACGGCAGCGCGTGGTCCTTCGGCTCGAACATCGATCCCAACCCCAGCAGAAGCCGAGAGGCTGCAGTGCGGGCACTGCGCGCAGCCCCTGCGCTCCCAGAGTCAAAAGTCACTAACGTACCTCAATACCCCATTTCTGCTGCGGCACGAAATGGAATTTCTGAAGTCATAGCTGATTTGGAGAAACGACAAATTATCTCCAGAACGCACTCCCCATATAACTCACCTGTCTGGCCCGTCCGGAAACCAGACGGGAGGTGGCGTTTAACAGTCGATTATCGGCGCCTGAACGCCAATACAGCCCCGCTCACAGCAGCTGTGCCAAACATTGCCAACTTAACAGCTACTTTGCAAGCAGCTGCACACCCGTGGATGGCAGCCCTAGATGTAAAAGATATGTTCTTTATGGTTCCCTTAAAGGAGGAGGATAAAGAGAAGTTTGCTTTCACTTGGGAGGGAATACAATACACCTTTAACAGACTCACAGGGGTATAAACATTCACCCACGATTGCTCACGCTGCGCTTGCTGAACTTTTACAGACAGTCTTACTCCCCCAAGAAGTGAAACTGTACCAATATATAGATGATATTCTGATTGGAGGAACTTGCCCTGAAAAGGTTGGGGAAGCGGCAGCAGCAGTATGGCAAGCACTAAATAAAGCAGAAATTGAGATTCCACCTGAAAATGTCAGGGACCAAGTAAAGAAGTAAAATTTTTAGGTACTTGGTGGATAGCAGGCAGTGCAGTGATTCCTCCAGATACCTTAAGAAAAATTGAAGAGCTGCAAATGCCCCAATCAAGGAAGGAGTTACAACAATTAATGGGAACTTTAGGATATTGGAGGAAACATGTGCCTGGATTTTCTATCATTTCCGGTCCCTTATACTCACTCTTAAGGAAAGGCAAACCCTGGGAGTGGAAATTAGAACATAAAGAGGCAGTCAAAACTCTAACTGAAGAGTTAAAAACATATCAGTCACTGGGACCAGTGCACCCCGCGACCCTATTATAGCTGAATGGGTTTCGCCGAACATGCTACTTACTGTAACCTGTTCCAAACTGGACCCGATGGGCCAAAAAGACCTTTATTGTTTAGCTCAACTGCATTTAAAGAAAACAGAACAACGATACTCTGAATGGGAAAAGGGACTTTTATCTTTAGTCCGAGCAGTTAAACAAGTTGAGAAAATACATCAGGGACAACCTGTGCAAACTAGAGAACCATTTAATTTACTAGAAGCAATCCTAAAGGGGACTGCTCCCCCAGAAGGAGTTGCACAAAAACCCACTGTCCGAAAATGGTATGCCTACCTAACAGGAGTTGCAGAAAATATGCAACTAACTGAAGGACACACTAAGCTTTCCAAATTGCAGATGCCCATAAACACAGACCCTTTAGCATTACAACAATCTTTTAAACCTTCACCCATTCTGGTGGCACCACCCCTCACTGAGGGTACACCAACAGAAAACACTTGGTTTACAGATGCTTCAGCAAAAAGGGTAAATGGTAAATGGCAATATAAGGCTGTTGCATTAGACATTACCACCGGCAAACAAGTAGTAGAAGAAGGTGAAGGCAGTGCACAAGTAGGAGAAATAAGAGCAGTTGTTTTGGCAGCACAGAATGGAGCAAAATCATATATGTAGACTCCTATGCTGTGTGGGCCGGTGCACACAGTGGCTCTGTCAATGGGAAACCTTGAATTGGGAAGTAAATAGATCCCTCAGTTTGGAGAAACAAAGATTGGCAATTATTACTAGATATAGCCAGGAAAAACACCTTTCAAGATGGGATGGGTAAAAGCTCATGCTAAAGATAATCAACCAGCCACAAAGTGGAATCAAAAGGTAGATGAGCTAACTAAAATTAGGAAAATCACCTTAAATCCTGAGTGGTATCGACTGGGAGAATGGTTACATCAAAACCTAGGCCACACAGGTAGAAGCACTTTACTTTGCTGCACAGAGTAAAGGCTGGCCTATAAATAGAAAAACTTGTGAAACTATTCTTACAGAATGTCCTCAGTGTAGACTGAAATTACAAGCAGATCATCCTGCTAAAGCACCACCTTTACATATCAATGAAGGGAAAACTTTATGGTCTACATGGCAAATTGATTATATCGGACCATTCAAATCCTCTGCAGGATATCGATACATCCTTACAGGAGTGGAAGTAGTCTCCGGCTTGCTTATGGCGACTAAATGTCGGAAAGCCGATGGGCGAAATACAGTGCGAGGGCTATCATTTTGGTTCTCAAATCTACCTACTCCTGATGTTATCCAGAGTGATAATGGCTCACACTTTTCTTGTAAGGAAGTGCAAGATTGGGCAAAACAAGAGGGAATTAGATGGGTTTTCCACACCCCATACTACCCTCAATCAAATGGGATGGTAGAAAGAGCTAATGGCTTGTTGAAAAGGAGTCTCAAACCACAGGAAGCTCAATGGGATACGAGACTTCCCAAAGTACTCCATCAATTAAACAATCGGTATGGGCCTACTGGAAGCCCTGTAAGCCGAGCATTCTTTGCAAAAACTGAGCTTAGCGCTCCACCTACTAGGAAAAGAGAATATCCAATGACATTACAGCCAGGACAGCCTGTGATGGTTAATTTACCATCTATCGGTACTGTCCCTATGACTTTAACTAAACCTCGTGGCCCACTTGCCTGGGAAGCTACTGATAGCAGTGGTGCAAAACACAGAATTAGTTCACGATGGATTTTTCCTTCTTCTTAATGGGGTAACCTGTTCTGGACTCTCCCCACCGAAACAAGTCTCTATTTTCTCTTACAGCACCCCACAGGATGGCAGATGGAAATGCTGTGTTCATGTTACTATTCCAAACCCTAACAATGCTGCTCTTCTTAGCCTGTGGTCAAAGAACCCTAGAATGGCCATGGTCCCAAGCTCGTGTTAAGTACACTGGAAGTATGGGAATACACTCTAGTAAGGGGGATTTAAAGCTTTCCACCGTGGTCATGCACGGAACTGAAACATACTTAGAAAATGAATGGAGCTGGGATAAAGATGATAAAGTTCCCCGGCTCCGAGGAACAGCAGGGAAAGAAATTAAAATAGGATGCCGGATGATCAATGGGTCTACCCATGAGAAGGCATCTCAGATTTCTGTGTACAACATTACATCAAAAACCAATAGCCAAAGATACTAAACTTTGCGCCCTTTGAAAACTGGACTGTTGGTACAATTTTACCTTAGTACAACCTGTTTTTGTAGTCTGCCTCTGGGCTCACCATCGTGTGGGATTATCCTTTAAATTTAAAATAGACATTATTAAGCCTAGCACAACATCCGCCCTGACTGTAAAGGATGAGACAATTCTATCCCCACAAGTTTCTGAAGTTGGACCATATGTGATCAAAAATACAGGCCAACAACAAGTGTTATTTAATCCATCATGGTCTCTTAAACGAGTAGAACTACTAATGCAAATTAATATCTCTGCAATCAAACCGACCTGTTCACCATTCCTAGGTACGTCCTATGCAGGATGGTTAGCATGGTTACATGGGCGAACCCTCACCTCTCCAAGACGAACAAGGAGAGATGTGACCGGTATCATAGGGACAGGATTGGGAGTCTTAAATAGTATCGATGCCGAAGTACTCGTAAACAAACTGAGCACAACAACAAGTGATTTGAACAAATTAGAACACCCATTACGGTCTTCTATTAGCATTGGGAACTAACCAATGGCTCTTATCTGATATATTACCTCAGTGGAAAAGAATTAATGAAAGGGACCACCAACTGATCGTGGATGCACTTGGTGTAGCCCAAACCAATATTTCTCTAGCTCTTAGTTGTATCCAAGCTCAACTGTGGATGCAATCTATGGTAGCAGCAATTATAAGAGAAGGTGAAGGTACCTTACCCACTGAAATTCGAAAGGTAATTTGGGATAATGCAACTAAATTTGAGAAAGAATTCCAGTCCTGGTGGTATTTAGTCAATTTCACTTATGACCCCATTAGCAATAAGGCCACAGCTTTTGTCTTAACAATACACAATGCTTCAGTATATACCATATACCCAATCATTGCGTTGGGATTAAATCACAATGGAACTGTACTTCTATCCATTAGAACACAGAGTATGGGCCCACCAAAATGGAAACAAATGGCAAACTGTTGATGTTAATGCATGCGTTGTACGGAACAACAAGGATTTATTTGTGAGAGTAACACCTCAAAGCCCAAGACATTTGTCTTGACACTGAACAAAATGTTTGTCATTTTGAAATACGACCTGATGAAGCCCCTGAAACTGTACTTGTGTATACTGGAAAAGGATGTGTTTGTATGAGAACCCTTTGTGATTTTATATTTGTAGATAACATTACTGTAGATACAAGCAATCGCTCAAATATTTGTGTTTGTAACTTTACAAAAATTGTGGGATGTGACTTCAATTATTCAGCTCCTGTTACGTCTTATCAATTGTTACAATCTAACTATACATTGAGTCGAGATTTATTGCCTACCCCCATCGGAATGAATCTTACATTGGTGAAGAAACTACTACAACACGATGACCTGTGTCAACTGCTAGAACACATACGAAACAATTGGACACAAAACTCTGATCACCGTTCATCATGATGCAGAAGAGATACACCATGTCTTGGAAAGAGTAAAGAAGGATGGAGAACACCATTGGTGGGAGACTCTTCTTGGATGGTCACCGACAGCAACGGGAGTGTTTAATCTTATGCTTCACCCAGTTGTTATTTTACTAACTCTAACATTAGTGTGTCTATTGCTTATAATTATATTGTATATAAAGGTTTGGCACATGATAAAACAAATAACCCAACTTCAACCACCCAAAACATACAAATTAACGCATAACAAATAGCAGTGCTTCACTGTCTACTTACTGTGGATCTATAAGTGCATAAATTATCAATATACTATTTATGGCACAGAGGCAAGAGGTGACTGCATCACCACTCTGTGAGAATAAGATGAATTGACTATAGTCACGGGTGGAGTGTGACGGTGTGCTTCCCTGCCCCCGACCTTTATCTCCTGTAACCCTGCTTAGGTGATAACCACCAGCGGTGATTGTAATGGATGCATCTGGTCACGATGGCTGCATCAGCTCAAAGTGAATTCAGGAGACAGATAACAACACAATAGCCTAGGGCTATTGTGCAACGCGCCCACCGAAGAAATTAAAACCTGTGGTCGGCATGTAAATATGACTATGGGTCAATCATCTTATCCCCATAAATAGTGAGCAGCCCAAGAGCCCTTTGAGCTCTCCTGCACGTGACAGCTGGCTGCACGCCAGGATCTCCCCTTGAGCAGGGACGCCCTCTCAAGGTTACTCCTCGAGGTTGAGAGATTCCTTGCCGCAACAGATCCTCGGTAAGTGACTAATAGCATGCTAAACTTTGAAATCTTAGCTAAGTGATATAAAGGATTGATTGTGCATATATAATCCTTTAGATATAAACCGTTGACCAAGTCTGGGACTAGGACTGGATCTAGCCGCACCTAGACTCCTCTCTGAGACGGAGTTTAGAAAGCAAGGGGATCCTTCCGAACCTCATGACTCAACGGGAGGGTCTCCCTGACAGTTTTGTCTGACCCTGTCCTCTATGCAGTAAATAATCAAGTGTGCCTCGCCATCGAATCTTGTTAAAACACTGTCGCATTGAACTTTGTTAACTCCCTATTCTGTATCAATAAACTATATTTTTACTTCTCTCTTACGAGTGAAGTGCACGCTCACTCCATCCGCGACAGATGGTGAGCACGAGGACCTTAGGTAAGTAGTCAGTCATGCCTGTGCACTCTAGCAGCACTCTGGAAAGGTCTCCTGCAAGTGCATGATGTTAGACATATGGCTATTCCAGTAAATTATATCTTGACCGAACTTACTAGTTTGAAGGGGAGGAAAAAAAAAAAAAAAAAAAAAAAAGAAGGGGAGAAGAAAGCATACATCCTTACTCATGCATGAGGAGTTTAGTCTGAAGGGCAGGTGAAGCTCAAAAAACCTCGAAGAAATGGCAGGAAGCAAAGAAGCGAAGAAGAGGAGCACTCACTGCCTTCCCGTCTGCACAAGGGATCCCACCGGGATGGAGATCCACATCACACAAAACCTCGTTATAACTACAGATCGAGGGATTTCAGCAACAAACTCCTTGCCGGCTCAGAGGTCTCGCTGGACGGGGTAGCTGAGATGCATTGGATTTCTGCAGAGCCTTTGAACTAGAAAATTCTCTTTAAGAGGTGCCCACAGGGAAGAGTTACCTGGCAGAGGAGCTCAATTAATGTCAGTGCAGAAGCATACAGATGGCAATGATTCCACGAATCTCTCCCCACCCTCAAAAATAAAGGATTTAAAGGGAAATTGCTTGTGATTGGCAGGGGTCTTCACAGAGCTACCTGCCCTGAAGTCCTCTCCCGAGTCTACCTCCATGGCAGGGAATATTCTCTTCTGTTGCTGCTCAATGCAATAAACTAAATACGTGTCTACATGGATCCCAATTAAGACTAAAACTTAAAAGGAAAATACCAGGCAGGTGAATGGCACACAGATGTTCAAAACTATTTTTGAAGGACTGCAGGAAGAACACCTGTCAGTGTTTGACAGAAATGGAACAAAAAACTCTGTGGTGTAAAAGGCAAGGAAAACCAAAAAGATAAGACTTACCCTCTTCTCTTCCTTTTGAGACCTGCCTGACGCTAGCACAGGACAGAGATGACACAGTAAAGCATTTTAAAGACTGCAGCTGGCAGCAAGTTTGTAGGCTATTTCGTTGTCTGAACTAAACATTAGCCCTGTCTCCATGTTGTTAAATATGAATAATACCGTTCTGTATTTGTGAAGGATCTTTTGGGATCATACTTCATAAATAACTCATCTCAAAATGTTCAGTGATGCTCAGAGGACTGACACAACGTATAGTGACAAATGGAAAGAGATTAAGAGTACTTAAGAGTGAGTGATAATACTCATCTATGTTCAGTGTAATAGCAAGATTATCTCTGGTATCTCCGTTGAGAGAGCAAGGATGACTTAGAAAACAGCCATCAGAACAACCAGAATTTTAACCTACAGGTGTAACCTGAATCTGAGCATGCACCAAGTGGGTGCGTTAAAGCTTGTCAGCAGCACACGTGGTGGTGGGTTAACATCACCATCTTTTCCATAGAATTGAAGTTTATATACAGAAAACTTCTATACTAATGATATGTCTCTCTAGCTTATTATTTGATTCAATGGATATTATTTTAAGGTGAAAATATTTGTTTCTGCAAAACTGTCACGGCTTTAACGCTATTTTCCCTTGGTGAGTTAAGGTAAATACCAACTTCTCAAAGAAAGGGAGGTAATTACAATATTGAAAGTAAATACAATTATTTATTATTATACCTTTGCCTGTGACAGAACCTCTTTCAGATTTTAATCAATTCCACTTAACATTTAAGCATCCTATATATCTATAAACATGAGTTTAATTCAAAGTTGGTGTTTATTAGCGAGATAATTGTGCTTGTTACTTAAGAGTAGTGCCTAGCTGGCATTCAGTCCAGATCGGACTTTTATCTCTATTGTATCTACAGAGAGATTTGGACCGACTTCCACAAAAGCAGATGTTTTACCAATTAGGAAGAACTGCACCCAAAACCCAAACCTACCCTCCAGCCTATTACAAGTATTTTGAGATGAAATGACTGTGCACAGAAACCAGGAGATGTGAATCACAGCCAGAAATTTAGCACATGGACGTGGCAGAGGACAGACGTGGGTTTGATCAGGGCCAGCGGAGATGCAGAGATTCCGTTCCCACAGCAAAGGGGCACTACAGGTATAGAAAATATAAAGAACTGATTTTGAGGTTATTAATATCAATTGTGACTTTTTGTTTTCATAGACAGACACACAAATATATTTTAAAAATTTAACCATGAGCTGAAGGCCAAAGAAATTGCACAGCCAACCTTGTCTATAAACACATTTGGCAGATTAAAGCCAACCAAAGTGAAACAAAGTCTTTTATATTAATAAAGTGATAACATAGAATTTCAGGTCAGCCACTGAACTGGGATTTTGATGAAATTCATTCATTTGGAACTTGTTTCAACATTGTTAAGAGCAAGTTTCACAGGAAAATCCAGTTTAACATGCCAGATGACATCATCACACTTTCCATGTTGTATATACTGTAAGTGCTCATGATTAAATAAAATGTGCAATAATACTAGACCATGGTGCTGTTATGGCTCAAAATAACTTAAATATCCACCTAAGTGCAATACTGCCTTAGAGAAGAAATCAAGCTTTCAAGGGATATTTTTGATTATTTTTCTGAAATTAATTTATTAGTATTCTAACATCTTTCTGTTATTGGGATGTTTTCAGAAGAATGGCTCATCTCACATAACCATAACAAACCCCAAAGTTTAATTTTCTACTTCCTATGATCTTCCAAGGAGCTTTCTGTAGATACTTTCTATGTATTGCATTAGAAATCGGGTGCATTAATTCCTTAGGCTACTTTCGCAGTAAAAGTGGTTTTGAAGCAACTGTTCAAAAAGCAGCAGTATTTTTTAGAATTAACTGTCTGGTATTTTTATGTATAAGGTGGGATGGGAGGAGGAGGGAAGGAAAGTTCACACATATCAAGAGTGGTTGGTTTGCAAACATGTGAAAGCCCTTAAATCCTATTTCTGAAAGGGTTGGTAGCCAACATGCCAGCTGGTTGGAGCTCTGCCTAGAATGGTTATTTCTTAATGAATTTTTAAGTGAAAGCCCTGAAAGACTCAAAACTCATATGGAGTGCAGTGAATTTGGAGTTTTATCCAATGCCTATCAAAGTCTATCAGCACAAGCCTTACAGCAGACAATGAGTAGCACACTTATTAAATGCCTGGCTATTCCCCCCAACACCCGCCCCGAGTCCAGTTTCCATAACTAAGAACTATTAGATCACTATATTCTTTAAAGGCATATTTCATATATGTTTTGTTAACTTATATATGTTGTTGCCTTGCACAAAACAACCGTTATTGATAAATTTTGCTCTTTAATATACTAGCTTGCATTATTCCCTATAGAAACAGCTTTAATTTGATGAACAGATGCAACTTTGCATGTAAATCAGTGAACCATGCAGACCCAGAAACGAACCCCAAAACTTCACCCTCTTTGCCTTCTTTCCTTTGCTGGCTGGTAAGAAAAGGCCATATTATTCCCTCAGAAAAAAACAATTAATGTAATTTTCTTTCCATTATTTATTTTCATTTGTTGCTCAGCTGCATATTGATAAAGGTCTGCAGAGTTTGAGGAGAACTGACTTGCTGCCAGTTTGCCACGAATGTTAAGAACCATCTGCTTTTGAAATGAATCTTCCTTTCCCTCTTTAACAATTAACTTCTGGTGATCAAATACATCCTTCAGTCTGGTCTATAAATAGAAAAAAAGAAAAAGTGCATTCATCCATAAAGGAAGAACTAACATACTGAAATATTTTTTTTGTAATTCGGTGCTGTGATGAGACTAACACAGAGCTGGACCATCAGGCAAGGAAAAAACTCCTTGTACATGCAATGTTTTGTGACATGGATTAGCATGAATTCCAGATGTAAAAATCACTTTCACCCACAAGGCTGGCTTGAATTTATATCTAAGATGGTCCATGAGCAAGACAGGGATAAAAACCACAACACAGATGAAATCTCCAGATGTGTTTCACAAAGGATCGGCGCCTGTTGAAGAGAGATCTCAAATGCAGAAATAGCTCCATAAATCTTTATTGGCTCCTCATTCACCTGTAACCTTTTGATCTCAGAACATTTCCAACAAGATAGATGTCCGCATTATACAGGCATCTGATTTGCTCCATCTGCCGTGAGGATGTCAAAGATTAACCAGTCCCTGGAATTTTAAATAATTGTCTTTCTGGGTCAAGATCAAGGTGCACAAGTAGGGGAAATAAAACCTGGCTGTTCTGTAGTGAAGCATTAAAAGGAAGGCTAAAGGACTGGGAAATCCCAGAGCTGCAAATTGCTGCAGGCTGGGAAAGCCCATGACTCTGCAGTGACAGGCTTTTTTTTTCCTTTTATTAATGCCCCGAAGCCCTCATCTGTATCTTCTTGCAAATAGACTTATCTCCTTTTGCCTGCTCAACCAGACAGGTGTTAGTCTTTTTGTAAGAGCCAAGCAAAATTATAAAGAATGTAGCTGAAGAGCCGACATACATGGCACATTTTCTGTTGCAAAGCTTGTCAGTAAGGAATCAGGATGACTGGATAGTCACAAGCGTTGAATGCATTAAATGGTTCCTACATAATGCAGCTGCCAGGGTCATCATTAGGTTCTTTACCCTTGCCCTTCATAATCAGAGGGGGGTAACATTTTTACAAACACCATACAAAATATACTCAAAGTTGTTATATCTTTTTCAAAGAGACAAACCTAAATATATACACATGCATGTACCCATACACACAGGGTGTATGAAGTGGTCAGAAAGTCTAGTGTTTTCAATGGAAAATTTTAATTTCTGATCAAAACCAAAAAAAAAGAGAATTGAAATCATAATGTCTTGGGATCAAGCACAAGAATAAGTTTCAGCTGAAAGCTTTTGCTTGCTAGTTTCAGACTGGGTGAAAAATTCACATTCCGGTTTCCAATGAACACCACAGAAGTAATCACTTGAATTCAGCTTTCCATTAAAAACAGTTGTCCTTGCAGAGCCATGGCTTTCTCTGCCAGGCGGCTGCTCTGAGCACGCACAGAGCACACACGGATCCCTGTTCTTGCTGAGCATCTCTGTGCCCCACAGGGTGAATCAGGAGGTTCATCAGGAGGAGCATCTTCCCCCACCCACAGACAGAGCAATTCACAGCTAAACTGCCCGGCTAAGAACGATAACTGAGAAAGTGAAATGGAGAAACTGCTCAGGTAGGGAACGGCTCAACACCCCGTCACATTTAGAGCATAGTACTCAGAAATGCAAAGTAATTATACAGCCAGCAATGGGACCAAATAAAGTATTTAAATGCCAATATATATTTTTGAAGAATACACAAATTATGAGGGGAAAAATATACTGGAGATTGCAGTGAAATATTTTATGGTACAAGTAAAGCGCAAAGATGTTAATGTTTCTCAGTGTTTATAACAATTTGTAATTAGTATGCTTAATAGTAATACCAAGGAAAAGAAGTAAAGACAGAAAGGAACAATAGTGTTTTGATAAAGACAAGGCTCACATTAAGTGTTCACGTTTAAAGTCAATCCTCTGTTACAGCACTTCCAGGATCAGGCCCTAACCAGCATTTTCCACCCTCCAGTGTTAGAAATACACTGAATGCCAGAGATTAAAGAGTATTTGGTCACATTAAGATGAAGATAGGCCATTTCTAAAATACATATCCCGTGTTCATTTAAATTAATATTACTTTGTTGAATGATTACGAGTTGTATTAATGATTAATTTCAGAAAGTGGCATGACAGCTAGAACTAAGGATAACCCCCCCAAAATATGCAAGGAAAAGACTAGAAAAGTGTTGCTATGATCTTTTTCAGTCAATAACCCTTCCTTCCTGTAATCACAGACATCATCAGATTGAACATATAATTGACCTATTTAGTTAAATAGATGCATGTCAGCTTTAACTTGCCAAATTAATTAGTTTACACCAGCCTCCCTTCCTCTGCAAAGAATGGTATTTGCATATTAATCTGCAGTATTTACAGGTATGTACATACCATTGATCAATAAATCATTTAATGGGAACCAACTTAAATGCCACATGACTGAGTTAACTGCAGCCTGCTGCCTATTGCAACACGCGGGTTTCTGCGAGCACTGCATACCAGTGGAGCCTAATTTCTGAAATATTTACAGATCATGCACTGGAAGAGACCTATGAACAAGCTCAAATGAGGATTCATTTACAACCGGCAATAAATAATATCTGAAATCTACCTCTACAACATACTGTAGTCACTCTATGCTATTAAAGAGATGTTTCCACCCTTTTTATTTAACACTGTCAGTCCTCAATTCAAAGACCTGGTACCAACATACATTTGTTTATCATTCATGCCTTTACTCACATTTGCAAGACAGCCAGAATAATCTATCAAGTATTAGGTATGCCGAACAGCGACTCGTTTCGAGCCAGATTTCCACTGATGAACAGCTTTATACAACACTTTCTCTTGCCCAGTATCTGACCCACTTGAAGAGTGTTGTACCAAGAATTTACAGATAAATTACTTATGCAGTTTGGTACAATATACCTTTGTTCCATGTAATATAATTCACAGAAATTATTTCCCACAATGATTTACAGAGTTATATAATGCAGTTATAGAGTTAAAATAATGGCAGAGTAAAAAAGAAATTAGAACCTGTAACTACTGAAGAAGAAATATGTTTTCAAATGTGATTTGCAAATAGTGAATCAACGAGGCAGAGAGACTAGAGGATACTTCTATAGGAAAAATAGCCAGGGAATGAAAAGTGGGGCATTCAACAAGGCATTGCACTCCTTTACTGCCGCTCACATGGACTGCCTTCACCCATTAATCTCCAAATTATTCACTGTTGGATCCTCAGTAAAGTTATTCGTACCAGACTTTATTTCTGTTTTTTTCTACTCACCATAGACATCCAGCCTGATTTACTTATGCTAGTCAACGGAATTACTCGCCCAGGTACCGCAGTGATGTGGTGCAATACAAGTGATTCCTGCCAACAGCAGCATCTGACAGTGACAGGGGTTACACCTGACAAACTTGGCTCAAAATGCACCTCACCTGCTTGCCCATACATTCTGGCCTGCATGCTTAATGTATGAGCATGTGCCCCTTTGCTTTCCAATATGTATTTTTCACTTGGGTAATTTCTATAGGTTTTCTTCATGCACAGGAATGCACTTTGAACTACACTTAGACTTTACCTGTACTTCCAAATTCATACTGAGAAATTTGAGATAGTGTATAGTAATTGCATATTAAAGAGAGGAAGACAGGCAATGACAAACTCAAATACTATAGGTACCAGAGCCTTAATAATGGTGATAAAAGGAGTAATACGGATAGTAAAATTAATTTCAGGAAATCACGTGTGCTTTACAGAATAACTTCACTGGAGATGCAGCAAAGGCCAGTGTGACAGAACATATTTAAATTTCAGGGGAAGTGTACTGAATATTATTGGACAATAACAGACTAAGTGTACATCTTTATATTGCTAGCCACATTTAACAATAAATATTCATTCATTCACAGAGAGTAGGAAGTGCTGGGAATAATCATGCCATTTTCAGACTGCAAAATACTTCCTAGTCGATTTATCAAGGCTACTTAGAAGTCACTTCTATAAGCAATGGAAAAATTTGTTCCCACATCATTGCTCTATGCACTTGAAATCCATGGGGCCACACTCCTTTCTATTCAGATGTGTGAAAGGTGAAATGCCAACCCTACAAAGCCAATGGCAAAACTATCATTTTTCTTAACCTCTACTGCATTACAGAACATAAGTATAACTACCTAAAAGAGACCAGCCTGAGTCAATCTGATGGACTGGAACAAATCAATCTCAATAATCCTCCTACAAAATAAATTAAAAAAAAAAATCGTTTTCTTCATTTTTTTGATATTAAAAAAAAAGATACAGCTCCAGGGCACTACAAGTCAACAGTGTTAGGTGTTGTGCTTTCCAATGGTCCTGAGAGCACACAGGAGCAGTAGTCTCAGCAGAGATTTTCAGAACAGCCTTTAACAGCAATGTGACCTCTTGTGGGAAAGGTATAAGCTGGTGGAAAGTCAGGGACACTGTGCCTGAACTCCAGAAATCACAGATGGATAGTTAATGCATGTATTAAAGCTCTGTATGTCTTAACCAGGATCCGTTCACTTTGGAGTCAACTTTGTATTGCATTCAAGAGAAATACAGGGAAAAGGAAGGGTTAAACAGGGTAATCCTTATCAGAAGTGTGTACAACTTTCCCCTATGTGCCAAAGACACTGAGCTGTCAGTAGTCTAAAAATAATAAAGACAGATCTCAGTTTCTGTCAAAATCAGACTGACACACAAAACTTGGATATCAGTGTAAAAGAAGGAAGAAAAAAAAATCAATGTCAATCCATTTCTTCACTCAAAAGCAACACTCTAACAAGACAATTCAAGCTTTAGCACTGAAAATGATTTCTATGCATTCTTTAAGTGTGTTCTGGAAGAAAGTGAACCAAGGTGATTCTGTTCAAAACTACCATTCTCCTAACTGAAATTTCCATAATTCCTCTATTATTTCCAAAGACAGCAAGCACAAAACAGAAATGGATCCTCCAGCTAAAGCTGCTTTTTTTTTGACAAAGAAGAAAGCAAGAATGACTGCAATAGATGCAAGTTAGAAAGATTTCTTCAGAGGACAGAATAACTTGTAGGGCCACCTACAGTCTCCACCATTATTTTTTTACAGCTATGTCCTTTTAGACAGGGAGAGTATTTTTCACCTCAATGATAGCTGCTGAAGCATTGTCTGGCTGATATGCCATAACTGATGAAGAAATCAGGCATCACTAGAGGACGTTTCCTTCATTTATCAACCAAGAAAGCCAAGGCAAAGTTAGGCTCAAAAGGATGAAGGCCATCTTTAAACACTCAGTAAGATCTCAATGATACCCAAGTAAGACGTGACTCTGCAGCTGCATCAATCTTAAAAATAACAAATATAGTAAGAAAAACAGCAAGAGAAGAATAGCAATTTAATAACACAGTGAGAGTTCAGGACACGAGGAAAAGCCTATTGAATTCCCAAGTTTTAGAGCAGGTCTTGCTTCAGCATGACCGGGGAGGCATTCAGCAGTTACAGCTCCCGATGTCCTAGTGCTTTCAAAGGGAGTCAGGCGGCTCTCATGCATTACATTGAGTAAACACGCAGTGCACAAGTTACCCATTCCACCAAGGAGCCTCAGCTTCTCCTGAACAAAAGCAGCAGTCTTGGTTGCTTGTTTCCTCTGAGCAGAGAACTTGAGCTGTGGATGGTCTGACCTCTGCACCATCCGTCGCTTCAAACAACCACCTGCAAACTGGGCTCGTGAGCTCTTGTCTCGAAATATCCCATGGCACCTTTCCCAAAGGTTGCAAGGGATTGCTAGGTACCCATTATAACCTTTTAACTTATTTACGTAGAGGGAAAAACCTTAGGTTTCACTAACTGGCTTTGAGTGATGAAACATAGCAAAGTACTGCCATGGGTAACAGAAGTAGCAGATTACAGCTTCAGTGATCCCTGTGGCTTTAAAAACAAGTTCAGACTGAATAAAGCTTAAGAATGAAAAAAAAAAAAAAAGGGGGGGAGAGGCTGTTATTGATTGGGCAAGCCAAGACCTTTAAAGCAAGCACACTTTTGCACTTATTGGTTAAAGTTAATATTAGCTGCTCAGAGCAGACACATCCTTCAGCCTGCCTCTCCAGCCGTCCCACCGTGTTTCAGCATGAATCACAAAATAGCTCACAGGCTGAGGTGGCTAATATATCAATTAGCCTGACTGAACTGAAAGTTGTATTTTATCTCAATAATTCAGTATTTTGGACTATAATAATTTCCTTTGGCTGCTGACAAGGAACTTGTACATAACAACATGATGAGCAGTCAAAATAGAAAAGTGATTTTTAACTGGTTTGTGGAGAAAGCTGTAGAGATATTAGAAAATTATTTTTTAAAAAAAAAAGGAAAATAGTGAATTGCATAACTTTGAAAAGCCTTGCTCAGCCAGGGCTGTGGTTTTTGCTTTAGCCTTGTAAAAGGTATAATTCAGTTTAACTCAGTCCCCTCAAAGGGGCCACAGTGTTAAGTGATGACATAGAACCTGGTCTTGAGTCTAAGCCTTTGAAGTTTAACAGAAAAGCTATTCTATTGCTTGATTCACAGCCAATAAAATAACAAACAAGTTAAAAACACTTGGTATCATTTATGTGGCTACACTCCAGTGAAAGGAACAGAAAATTCTGAATAAACTCTTCACAGCCGCATGCAGTATTGCTCCAGCCATTATAAATCATTTTGTATTCTGGCAACAGGCAAGAAATAAAATGAAAGTTACACCAATGGTGCTCTCCAGTTGATCAAATAAAGGATATCTTTAATTGCTTTATCGCTAAAAGCAGAGATCAGTACAGCAGATCAGAAAGCTTCAGTGTGTTTCAGGTTGAAAACCCAACTCCATTTAAAGGTCAGCTCCTCTATACACATTGTGTTAGCTCAAATACAGTTCAAGAAAAAAAGCAACGAAAAAACATCCTATCACTGTCTGCTCCGTCAGAGATTTTCTTTTGACAAAAAGAAATTTGAATGCTCCGTGTGTATTTATATTAATATGGACAGTGAGAAACTTACTTGTTTGACTATTTAGTTTTCAAATCTAAATTTTTCACCCTGTAGTATTTTTGACATCTAAAACATTTTGCATTGTCAAGCTACACTGAAATAGTTTTAATGGTGTGGTTTTGCCCATGAAATGAATGAATTGCTTGTTTCCAGATGCATTATCCAAAATATTAGGGAGGTGTATCCATGAAGCTGGAACGATGAAATTCAAAGTCCATTGAAAAACTGATCCAAACATTTGTTTTTATCTAAGACAAAAACACTACATCACCTAAAAAAGATACTTTAAATATATACGTATATATACGTATAATATTTTAATTAAGTTACTTTAATTTCTGCTTTAGAATCCAATGTGAATCAAACTCAAATCAGAAATGCAAAACCACTTTTGCATTCAGACCCAGATTCGACAAGGTATGTAAGCCCATGCTAAAATAACCATTAGTCCAATGGTTATTGGACTTTACTTCTTCAGGTACGTTGGACATTACTACTTCAGGTAAAATATATTTCGAGCTTTCCAGCTACATGTAAGTTTAATGTTCAGAATGTGTGTAAATGTCATGCTGAACTAAGACCTAGCTTACAGTTCATATTCAAAATATGGTGAGGTTTAAATGGAAATATAAACCATTACTGAATTGCTATTCCCGACTAAACTCGGTCTCATTGTTTAAACCATCGGAATCGGCGATGAGCTGCTCAGAGAGCTTTTCACGCATCTTTGTTATAAAACAATGCTGGAATCATGAATAAGCAAAACCTGTGGTACTGTGGTGAGCAAACAGCAAAGATAGGATATTGCAGACATATCACTCTTGACAGGGCTAAGCAATAGGTGATACAGATAAGTGAGGTTGGAATAAAATATGATTAAACCAGTCTTTTCCATTCCATTTTGATTTAAGAGTACAAAGTGCAAACTATTCATCTTCTGTCTAGAGGCAGTAAATCAACTGATAAAGAAAAGTGAAAAGTAAGTGGGGTGCCAGTAAAATCAAATCATCACGTGCTGGTAAGCTGCTTATGGAAAGGAGGAAAATAGGATTAAATAACGATGCAGGAGTATTGACCTAGGCATCATCAGACTTTATGCAAGGTTAGTACAGGCTCAGAAATTAACATCAACAACCAAGCACAAAAGGAGGGAAGAAAAGAGTAAATATCAGTAGAGTCAAGGTATTATGGTGCAGAAGAGTTCATGTCACCTCTGGATCTAAAGCAGGTTCCCTGTTTATTTTTCTTTTGACTGCAGGGATATCATGGAAGTGATGTATAGAAGTGATGTGTTTTAAGGAGTAGCAGGAAAAGAGCTGCAGTGCTGCTGAAGTACCACCACTATGAGACAACCATAAGGCTTCTGGGGTTACTGAGAAGGAAATGCAACAGCAACTTCTCTCTCCAGTTCTGTGAAGACGGTTATAACTAATGCGTATTTCCATTTGCTACTGGTTTGAAGGTCGCTAGTTGTCATTCTCAAAGCTGGAATCCCCCAGTCTAAGGAGGGGAAGCCCAGGCAGGTATCACTCAGCAAGAGCAGACAACCCATGTGAACCCAGCACACTTCCTAGCTCTCACTGTGTGAAAATAAGGGAGGAAGAAAAAAACAAAAAAACCCACCACCAACCCCAAAACAAAAAAACCCCACCTCACTTGTTTGGTTCAGTTGCAATTACAAACCAATGCATAAATAAAACAGCTTAATTTGAGACTGAAAATGTTTTATAACGCAATCCTAAAACACATTTTCTTTCAAAGATTCTACTTTTTCATGTTCAGATTTCACATGATTGGTAGACAATCACTCACAAAGTGTTTGCCAAATCTGCAGATAGGTAGATTTTTACCTAAAACAATTGGTAACTAAAAGCGTTCCCATCTTTATCACAAGACATGGCTGAGGAGCCTTCCAGGAAAAGCTTTCATATCACCTTTAGAACTGTAGAAAGATCAACACCCACACAGTAGACTCCCTTCCAACTGTTGTCCCAAATCTGGGTTCTTTATCCAGTGTGCAAGAAGCCGAAAAACACAGAGTCGAGAGAGTTGTTTATTTCATGTCTGCACAGAGATGGGTGCTAGGTGGTAACTCCACAAATCTAGCACACCCTCCTTGCAAAGTTACAATGTCTATATACTTTTACAAAGCAAGGAGATGTTATACATTATGTTCTGATTGGTTCATTGTGATACTTACTCATCTTAAAGTTGAATTAGCTTTAACTGGTAACCAGTCTGGTACTGGGTGGGGGGGAGCTAAACTTAGGTTTCTTTTCCCTAGGGGTGTGTATTTTAACATTATAATTTTATTAAGATGAGGATAGGTTACTTTCGGGTAGTTTGCTTCAGTGACTGGTGGGTCAGCAGATGCTTCCCTTATTTTAGATTTACGATGTTGTCTCTTCAGGGTCGCTGTGTTAGCTTTTACTCACTCCTTATCAATTCCTTCCATTCTTTTTCAATACTCCTTCGGTCATTCGTCATCACAACAACTAGTGGATCCCAAAACAAAAAACTCCCTATGCCTTTTTAATAATTTTTTTCCTTCCCAAGCTTCTGGGTTACAGGGTTGTACTTTGAACCCTGACTACATGCCAGCAGCCCTTACCATGTCCTAACTTCATCTGCTCTGCCTATGCATGCTGCTCTGATGAGCAGTTCAGGAGATGTATGTTGTCATCAGTAGCCATATCATGGCACAAACAGCTGATCCTAGGTCAGGGATTACCAGCTGTTTCTATCACACCCATTATAGCCCAATTCATAATGCCACGTACCTAACCTGGGGCACAAAGCCTCTTGAATCTGACAAACACCCCTACCCAGTACCAATTCCATTTCTGCACTCACAGAAAGCTTCTCTCCTCTTCCTCCAAGAGTATTTAAGAAAAAGAATTCAATTGAAAAGTCCGATGCTGCAAGATACACCACTATTATGTTCCCTCCTAAAAATAATGATTCCATTAAAACATGCCGCTTCATACTGCAAATGTTCCTGATTCACTTCTGCTTGTGTTTGGCTCGTGAATGCAAACAGCACCGCAGCAAAATGTAGCATATTTTAAACCTGTAGGATGAGAAAGTCTTAGTGTTTTAAATGAAATCATTATACTGAGGTTAGAATATAATACTGAATTACTAAGGAACACAGCACGGAGCCTCCTGAGGAAGGATCAATGTGTCAGCCAGGAAGGGATGGAGTCATGAAGCAGAATTGGCATTCTTTAGAGAAACAGCAAAGCAAAATGAGCTAGAAACAAGCTGAATGGGTGAAATGAAGGGGATAATCCTGCATTTTTCACAAAAGCCTACAAGGAGATTAGTTGCCAGCACTAGCTATATCCTTGCAGCATGATGGTTAAAAGGAATGCTTGATGAATAGTTGGTAATTATTTTTCCTTCACCAATATTGTAAATCAGTAATAATAATAAAACCCCGTGTACTGCCACCTCCGCTGCCGCATGATTAACAATACTTTTTGCCCTTAGATTTTAACTACGTAACAAAAGAATTTTGAGAGACTCAGGTTGATGAAGCAAGGGGGAGACGCAGGCAGGGTCACGCATCGGAACTGGCAGATGACACCCTACCTTCTCACACCAGCGCGGAACACTGCTAACTAGGACATGTCGTGTCCCCAGCGTCAAAGGCACAGTCACATACCAGACAGTTATGTTTCATGAAGCAGCATGGGAGCAGTGGTTTGTGGCCACCAAGGAAGCAGAGAAGAGTTCACAGCTGCTTCTCCGACTCAGCAGGGAAGGGGCTGCGATGGCAAGGGCAAGTGATATACTTTGGATAATCCCTCAAGGCTGGAATTTCTCGACCTACGAGACCACCTTATCACTGGAAATAAATGGGGCATAAAGTGATTCCCAGTTCAGGACCCTTCGCTAAGACAAGGTACAAAAAGATCCTTAATCGACTGAATTGGACCATAAACTGTAAAGCTGGAGAGACATTGCCTTGGGCACTGCTGCTGCCTGACATGAGATCTAATCTGCTCCTAATGCCAAGCAGAGGACCCAGACACCATTGAGAGCCGTCTGATCACTTCACTGTCCTCTGCGCTCACTGGAGAATATAACACATTTCTCTTACAGTTGCATTTTGCAGCCGAAGTGAACATTTTCTGAGATTGCGAGTCTGGGAAGGCAAGCAAGCCCCCTTCAGGTTTATAAATCCAGTGTTATTTGCACACTAGGTCTGTGGAAAAAAAAAAACCAACCATCAACTTTTTAGTTTCAACTGATGTCAGCAGTTACAGTGGATGGGAAGAGAGAGAAGATGGAAGAAATAGAAAGTATAAGCATATCTGAGCCTTTCTGATTTAACTTAAATCTCTGCTTCTACTGGAGAAAACAGTATTAGGGTTGATATGAAAGTAGCTGCACTGGATCTTAGTTTGGAGGGGTTCTCTACTCCTCACAAAGCCAATTACACAGAGCAAATTAATCAGTTCCAACAAACTGCGATCTATGTGAAGATGTGGGTCCTGGTTCACGGCTGGAGCATTTACCAAGAACTGGTCACGTGCAGAGCTACACGCACAGAGTCGGGGTGGTAACAACCATAGCACCTTTAAAAACCCAACTCACATTGTATGCATTTATACAGAAGAGCTTATATGTATTACTTTACTTTTCAGTGGTACTTAGACTGTAATCTGTGTCATTTCCAGATTCATTATGTTACTGTATGGTTTCCTTGCACAAATGGGCCAAAACTGAAGCTCTGCGTTACAGAAGAGCCGTAGAGCTCCTCTTCCTCAAAGCATCTTTCCTGAAAAAGAGTAGGCAGCAGTAAGGAGAGCAATAGTCCTAACCACTCCACTTTCCCAGCTAATGTCTGCTCAGAAATGCCTCTGAAAACCCTTCTAGAAGTATCCTCATTACCCTAATAGGATTGCAACATCCCCAGGCAAGCTAGCCCTTGTGGCATACATCGTAGTTAATCCTAACCCATCAACCATACGCTAAACTAGATTTACAAGCCTGGTGAGCAAACTAAAGGTTGTAACATGGTTAGAAAGGGAGGTGCTGCCACAGGCACTTTGAAGCTATCAGCAAAGATGTATTGCAGAAGCTCAACTGAGAGTTCTCTGAGCTTTTCAAGGGAAAGAAGCAACAGCTCCTGCTCACTGGAGCCCCGCGCACTGTAACCAGCACCCTGCACAGCAGAGGCAGCACCCGTACCAATGCAAGCGCAAGTCCAAACACAAGCCACCCAGCACAGATAGGTGTTTACATTTGCACTGTGTGTTATCAAACAGCCATGAAGTAGCAGAGCATTCTTTTCAGTGATGAAATTAGGTTTTTGGACAGTGAATAGAGCTTTAAGTATTTTTTTCCCCTTTGTGTATCGAGAAACTTCTGGCTGAATAATCCTGTCCTAAAGCACAGTCTGTGGAATACTTGGCATTAATTCTGCAGGCGTGTTGCCATGAGTATTCAATCAGGCTGCTCAATTACACAGTAACTGAATGCTGACACCTACTGACACACAAAACCCTCAGACTATAACACCACTGCAGAAACCTGACTGATGCACATCGTGCACATGATTCAGCTTTTCCCTTAGCAGCATTAGCAGTAAGGATAGGACCGTGCATCTTTCCAAAGGGATTAAGGCAGCTGCAATATTCTAACTTAAACAGCAGAGTTTTTACTAAGTTTGTAAAGAAAATACACGTATATGCATTGAAGTCACACACAAAATTACTTGCATCAATAAGTATTTGCCAGTCAGTACTGTATCAGGCTGGGAAACCTGAGGAAACATGGCAATTCAGCTACTGCAGTCATTCAAAGGTGCAGAAGCTTGAAATAATGATGTCATTTAGGCCACTCAGATTGTGTCACACTGCTGCTTCCAAACATGCTGATCCCCAGCCTCCAGGCTGCATTTGAAACAGGAGCCCATTGCAAGCAGAATTGAGCCAGGGCAGATTAGCATCATGAAGTGATACACTTCAGTGAAATATTTACCTTGAAACGAGAACATAGTAATGTAGTATTTTATATGTTCTTTCAGGAAAAGCATATTCTTCCATTACGTATGTACTCAAAGATAAATAATAGTGAAATACATTAACCTCATTAGCATCAGTCTGTACTTGAACAAAACATGTGTTGATCTCAGTCCATACTCCAGCAACTACAGAAAGGTTTTGCTGAATCAAGTCTTAGTAAAAGCACAAAAAATAATTTCAAATATTACTGATTTACTGAGTTGGAACTAATTTTCACCATATCGCGCTAAAGAAATGCAGATTTACACAAAAGCATACATAAGGACAAAGCAAAAATGGTTTAGAATGAAGTTTTGACTAGCCTCAATGACCTGATTTTCAGAGATCAGTTAGGGACAAATAAACACAGAATATATTATTTATTTGTTCATAGAATATACTCTTAGCTATTTGGTGAGTTAACAGGCTCCGTTAGCCATGGAAGGAAATACCAATCTTCTGTAAGTATATTCAGAAATACAGGTATAACTTTATAATGTCCATGCTTTAAATGAGGAATTGCTCCTCAGCCCACCATCACTTTTCTGTTGAGATTTGTGCATGGGACCCCTCTGGTTTCAGCAGAGGAGAGTGACCAGAGGCACAATGGGGTTGGCGTGTGTGGCCATGAGTGCTGAAAGGAAATGATGAATCACTTCGTTATAATACGTTGTTACATTTGTGAAAGTGTTTCCACAATGAACGCTATTAAAAATGGTTGTCATTCCTTTATTGCCACAGTCATGAGAAGCAGGAGGATCAGGGCAATGCAAATAAATTGAACTGTATTAACGGGGTTGCCCTGACCTAAATTATCTTCTGTTGTCAATAGGGTGCTGGAGCCTTTCTCTCGGCTACATGTGAAAAGCAAGTACACTAGAGCCATTGACTGATTGCTTCCAATTTCCTTTATGTAGTGGCCCAACAATGCCAATTCAAAGAAATAATAATAATAAATTATTAGTATAGGAGCACAGAATTGACTGTTAACTCTTTATCCATTTTGGCTGTAAACCAGTATTGGTCTGGGAGAAAAAAAATGCTATTACAGTAACATCAAAAATAATTGACTTATAATAATTATTTCACATTTCTATACAAATGTACGTGAAAACATCTTCAGCTGTTATATGGGGTTTTGCTATTATTGCTGTAAGCTGCAAACTCTGACACAGAAACACATACACATCCCTTTTTTTCCTTTCTTGAAATAGAACAGGGAAAAAGCCCTCTCTGTTCTCTAACACCTCCTTAGCAGATGGCAATGAAGCTAAACACCTCCCACAACCAGCTGGAAGGTATGTTACAGGAAAATTCCTCCCCCATGTCCAGTTTAAAAAGAAACACACAGAGCAAAGTGGGGAGGTGACAAGAGCCCCCGCGGGGATGCCCCCAGCACCACCACCGCCTCTCCATTTCCATATGAGCCTCCTTCGACTTTAATGGCTCTGGACCAACCCTCTTCTTTCTGATCTCACTTCTAAGCGCAAAGCAGCTCTAAGATCCACTCTGTTTTCCCTTCTCTCCCCACCTCGATCAGCCCATTTCAGTTCCTGCTCTGCCCTCAGTGCAGGCTGTGGGCATCGCCCCTTTCCCTCTTCCCCTTCCATCCAGCTTTGTCCTTCATGGAAAGGATTAAACATTTCTGCAAGTTCTCAGAATCACAAGCTTTTCTACAGCGAGACAATTTTTTTTCCATATAGTGAGCAGAAAATTGGAGAAAAAAAAGCTTCAGGATCATCATTCTGCTCTATAAACTCCCACTTACAATAGAAGAAGGAAAGAGAAGACGGAACTGGCTCCTGGCCACGCTGCTGGTTGTCCTGAGGTTGTTGCCCAGAAAGACAACACAACCTAGGGCCTGATGAGAAATCCCGTACCACCGCGGCTTAAAGTCCTGTACTATGTGAGCTTAAAAAAATCCAAAACCAAAATACCCTTATCAGCAATTAAGTTTTCAGCCATCAGGTCAGGTGAATACACAACATCTACCCCTAAAAATTAATCCAATATGAAAAGCAGTGTAATTTGAGAATTATGGTTCAACCATACTAAAGCACCAGGAGGTACTGCGAGTAAAGCAATGCACAGAATGAATGACTGGTCTACACCAGTGGACCGGATATGTTGAAGTCCTACTAAAGCTTAGTTGTCTTCTGCTGGGAGTTTTCCTGTGTCTTTCTGAAATGATGTTAAAGCAATAGCTGCTGGGTCTGACCTCCTCATGATCAAGAGAAGACCACATTCAAGCACTTTGAGAATATTCTACATTCTGTAAAGCACAAAGGTTTTTAAACAGATTATAGCACCTGGTTTTGGTAATAATTATCCATGAATATAATTTATCCCCTAACATTTGTTGCTACTGTATAAAAGGAATTCTGCTATGATCAACAATTAGAAATCAATTACAGAGCTTTGTGTACAACAGAAGATTACTCTTGTGACTTGGGTGCCTCTATCCCTCTATTACGAGCATTTGTAAGGGTGGTAATCTATCTTAATAATTCTTAAATCATGTATGAATATAGAAGTGCCTATGGCATTATTCAATTCCTATTTAAGTCCAAGGAAAGCTGCCTGTTTAAATTATACAGAAGTCCTATTTCTCCTGAAATGCACTTTGATGTGATTCTGTGCAAATACACATTAGCAGTAAAACAATCTCATTTTTGAAACAGGTAGCCTAGTAATGCTGGTCATTGATTCAGGCTATGAAACCAATTCTGCTTTTATTTTTCCCCAAGATGTGATTTATAATTTTTCCTTTTCTTATTAGTAAATTCCAAGGGACAGGGCATGTATTGGCAGGCCCCTTTCTCAAGAACGACCACGGGTCTGCAGTGATAGACGCCAACGTGATGGTTTCATATTTCAACCTTGCATTCAGCCTAGGACTATTGACCCACTCCTCCCGAGGCATAAATCAAATTTTTCTCACTTCCATGGTCTGTTTCATTCTTAATTTCTCATTAGAGAACTTTTAGTGGACCAGGAATACTGGAGTATTGAGCAATGTGCATTTGGTTGTAGAGGTTTGGGTTTCCCCCCCGACCCTTTTTAGTTGAAAACCAGGTCTGAATACAGATTCCTGGTGAAGCCTGTGGCTTGAGTCGTGACAGCTACCGCCATTAAGCCCTGGGTGGTGATGTCCTTTTGCCTCATTTTCTGCTACATATATAGGAATTTCTGTGGTTTAGAAAAATTTCAGGGCTTCTTTTCCCAATGAATTAATGCATTTCCAAAAGTTATATTTTTTCCTATGCCTGTAAGACAACAACCTTACCACATTGTAATTCTAAGACATTGGAGTTAGAGCTAACTAGTCCTCAGACTCCAATAAAAAAACCAAAAAAATAGTGTTTGGGTCCACTTTTCAGTAATATAGACTATTTTCAGAGTGGTTGTTTTTAAACCAAGTACAACACAATTTCTGAAGAAGTGTCTCACAAGACCAAGTTTAAATATAGCATGAACTGGTACAAGCCCAATAAAAGTTTCTTCTTCCCACAAAACGATCAATCGCATAATAAAAGCTGAAGCATGTAAGTAATGCTGCCTACCATTAAGAAACACAGACTGCATCACTGAATAACCACATCTGGAAGGCACAGAAGTGTTTCAGTAAGAAAGCAGATCACAAGCTGACAAAACACTTCACAAATGTCAGTGAGTTCGCTTAAACGGTACACCACATTTTGGAGGTACCATTTTTTCTGCAGAAGAGAGGAAACAACGTTGGCAGTCCCTATTACATCCCAGGTGAGACAGCAGCCTCTCTGCGAGTGCCCGAGCAGTGTCACCTCCTGAACTGTTCAACGTAAAGAAAACGTTATCAGCTATCTTTCCTTGAGCTGTGCAAAATACAGAAAGCACACTGAATTCATTGAGACTTCGATACACATTTCTGAAATGTGTATCTTTTAACATTACTAGTTCCAAATAATCAAGCAGGCAAATTTGAAAACTTCCAAAGAATAAAATGGTGGCAGGGGGAAGGGAACCTGGACAATTTTGGAGAAGCCAAATCATTGTTTTAGTGGTTTTGCACTAAAACTTTCTTGTTGTTTTAAATTATTTCAAACTCAAATTCAAGATTAAATCTTTTATCTGAAGAGGTTTAAAACAGTTTCTCTGGCTTTTTTAAAAATTTGATTCAAAGCTGTATTTCTAACAAAACAAAAATAAGGGAGAATATGCTTCCTTGTCCCTTTCCAGACTTCAGCACCCACAAACTTCTTCTGTAGACACACAGAAAATGGAAAGCAAGAAACAGCAAGTTTCCCAATTCAGCAGCTGTGACCAGGAGGGTCAGTCCAGGTTAGTGATTGGTAAGTACAGCCCAGGTGATTACAAGGGTCAGCCCAGCTTAATAAAATGCTTCTCTGCTTTTCCTTTGAGACCTACCTTTCAGTGCAGACGAGCAAGCATCCCCTTCGTCTTAATGGAAAGCGAAGGGAGCTTTCGCTTTCCCTGTAGAAGCTTTCCTAGACGCTTGCAGCAGCTCTTTGATACAAGGTCCTATGTGACTGACTGACAAAGCATTAATTCCTTTATTTCTACTTTGGAGCAGACAAATAAGAGTAAGAGAATCATCTTATTGAATTATTCAAAGTCATTTTTAAATATAAGATTTTTTTTTTTTTTAATGTGCTTTTTCTTATAAAGGATACTGAAAATGAAAAATGTCTACCAGGCCTGCTTTCCTCTCTAAATTACTCTTTGCACCTTCTCAGCCACATTTTCTTATCTATATTGTTTCTGGGAAAGAGCTGTTTGTTCACCAACATCTGTAACTGTGATAGTGTGATTGAAAGCTTGGTATGTCAGATAGAGAGCGGTTATCACAGCTGGATTTTGAGCTTGGAATTATACTATATAATATCCTCTCCAAACAACATACCTTTAAAATGAATTTATGAATGGCCTTGGCTAGATCTGAGGATAAACTTCTGGTAATAGAAAAGAATATATGAGCTGATGGATGGCCTTATCATTGAGGAGGGTTAGATACATTTATGCTGCAATGGGAATTTCATGGATCAGAAGAAGTCCCTTTACACTAATTATATGTCATAGATAAATATCTTCAATTTCCAAATAATTTATCCTTCCTTCCATTCACTTGCAAACCAGGGGAGCTGAACTGATCAAGGCTAGAAGCACATGAATATTTAGTATATAATTGCTTATTGGAGTAGGAGAAACCACTAGATATCACTTCTGAGCAGCAACACCCCCTCCAACCTCACATCTGTGTCCATGTCCATGCTCCTACCCAAAGACAAGCTGGGGCTGCGCACTGGAAAGAGCCATCAGCAAACTGTACACTCTGATAATAATTTTGCATTACGCTAGCTGTAAATTCACAGTCTGTCATTACTTACCTCAAATAATTACTGAAAATAGAATGAATTTGAAATTTTTTCAATAAGCTAACCAGCTGCAGGACAGGCTCAAAATTTGCACGGTATTTAAGCTAATCCTTGTGGTCAGGCAAGGGTTTTTTTGTTGTTTTGTTTTTGCTGCCAATGCATACCTCTAAGCCTGTCATAATTTTTCAGGCAGCTTGGGTTGTTTTGTTATTTTTTTGGTTTCACTTTCAATTACAGCCAGTTCTCCTGTTACGACATTATACAGAAGCAGGCAGGGAAAAAGTCTAAACATCACCACAACTGTAAGCACCTAGGGCATTTTGGTCCATTTAATTTCAAATCTTGGTTTTCCTTAAATACAGGGATTCATTTCTCAATAACTGTCCAAACCTTCAAAGATTTTGGATATCAGTTCTGGTTGTCTTTTCAATGAATCCATACAAGATTTTGTTTGATACTCTATCTTCATCAACTTCTGCACAATTTTTTTTTATTACACTTTACTGATTCTGACTCTTGTGTACTATAATAAATACTACCTCTAGGTGCTTTTCAAAGTAAGTTAACATATAATCAAATATAATACTTTTAAACTTCAGAATGAAGTCTACTTTAAACATCAACTGGTCAGGAAACCAACTGTAAAGAGCTATGTTCCCGTCTACCTTCTCAAAAACGCGGTACGTGAGTCAGCGCATCAGGGCCAGGCATTGACGATGGACCAGCCATGGGTGAGCGGGCACCCGCGCTGCCAGAATGGGCTGCTGTCACGTAGAATTAGGATGTTCTACAGGAACTAAAAACACAGGTAGGAAAGGAGTTTAAACATTCATAGCTATCATCATCTAAAAATCAAACCAGCAGCTTGGTGGGCCACCTTGCCTCAGAAGACTCAGGAAAGAATCATCACTAAAGCAGCTAATTCAAAATGCCAAATATAAGACGAATTGAGCAATTATGCCTATGTAGTATGAAGGAAAAAACAAACATATTTTATCTTCTGCAAGTAATGGAAAACTACAGTTCTTCTCTCTGTGCTCTTTCCACTGATGACTCAGCCATCACATTGCATACGCTGATCCCATAATTTGATACAGCATCTCCTTTGGAAGTAGAGAGAAAGCAGGAATACATATTTTAAAGGGAAAAATATAATTTTGTGAAAACATTAGTTTCTTTACAACCTTACTAGCAACTTAATAGTGTACAAAAATACAAAAATGTATGGAGTATTTGCACTTTTGTAGCTGCGACAGTCAAAGATAGTGAAGGGAAGTTTGCAGAAGAGGTAGTATGTTTTGTTAGACCAGCTGATGCAGCTGGGTAGAGTGCTAAGTCTTCAAGCGCCCAAGTCTTCTGTGGTTTTACTGGTTTCTTCTGATCTACTACAATGCACAACCCCTCGCTCTGCTTTGCTTAAGAATATATACGTGAAGAGGTGAAATCCAAGCTTTCAGTAGATCCCTTGTGCATGACATCCAAAGGCTCTCACAAAATTCTGGAGTGATGGAAATTACAGCCTTATTTTAAATGGATACATTCCTCTACACTGAATAATAAACCAGATGTTTAGACTGGAAAACAAGGAGTTAATTTGAGTAAGGAATGTCTTAATATAATATAGCACAGCAAATGCATTAAACTTATCGAAGTATGGAAGAAGTCTCAGAACTGAGCTATTGAGGAATCATCAAGCTGGTATCCAAAAGCTGTACAAATGGATATAAACAGCAGAGGTTACAGTCTAAGAGGTTGGTTTTTTTTCATTTTCAAATTATCTGTGTGCTTCCTATAATAACTTAAATTCAAGAGGTTTCCAGATGCCATATATTCATCTACCATATATTCAGATAACTTTTATACTATTTTATTTATACTTTTTTGTATTCATCAAGAGATTTCCAAATGCCATATGTTCATCTGCCATACATTCAGACAACTTTTATACCATTTTAATCATAAGAACAAAGGTATGCAATAACAATTGAGACATCTATTTCAAAGGCTTAGGTATTCCTTTTTTAATTGATAGAGAAAAAAGTTTCACTACATAAGTCATCTTCATCCATTTTGGGCAATTTCACCAAGTTTTCATTTTCTGATAAAAAAAGGATTCAGACTTCTCAGCTGCTCCATCGGAGGCAATACTAAGCCTGCCGTTTATTCCTTTTCAGTATTTTGAAACTTTCCTGCAATCATCTAACTTGCAGGTGGCTCTGATAGCTGAAGTTTTATGCACCTAATATCATCACAAAAATGCCCAGGATATGGGTAGAAGTTCAAACTCTCAACTTCACATCCAGAGACCAAATCCACCACTTCATACCCAGATCCAGAAGTTCAAACTTCTAATTTAAAATTCTGTGACCGTCACTGATGACGTGGTCAGAAGATGCCCGAACACCCACCTGTCGTGGGTTTTATCCTCCCTGGTGGGCAGCCTGTCTGCAAGGAAGGAAACGCACCTTCTCCACCCTCCCCTGGTTCTCTACCCAGGCATTTCTTTTTGTGGTTAACAGAAGAGGATCACAGATGGTGTGTAGTAAAAGGCTGCCAAAAAAACCAACAAAGGGAGTAAACAGCTCTCCATGTCCACAGAGGAAGAGATACAAAAAAAATAAACTATGCACTGTGCTGAGTACTCCGACTGTAAGGGCAGTCAGGCTCTGGAGCAACAAGGGTTACAACCCATCACTGGAGGGGGTTTTTTGGTGGTTGGTTTAAGAAGCAGCTACACAATTATCATTTAGGAGTAGTTTTAGTGTAATTAGAGCAAAAGGGTGAATTAGAACAAGCTTCTCACAAAGTGACCAGCCAACTATTTTTTTTAAGAAGAAAAAGAAAATCCACAGATCATAATGATAGAGTGGGCATAATGAAGTACATCTGTGAAATAACATATTACTTACTTCACTGTGCTTTTCCTGCTACAGCTAAACATTTTAATTAGGCTACAGTAACTGCCTAGTGCCATCTTCTACCTGCAGCTCCCCCAAAGCTGACATACAGAATTACCAAATCTACACTTGAGCCTTTTCCTCATCTTTCTCAAGACTTTGGTGTCTGAGAACTACCAGAAGTCCATAAAATATGAACTTAAATAACCTAGATAACTTTTAAGGGACCTTGACAATCCTATTTTCTTTGACACTGTGATTATGAAATAATTTGATACATTAGCTGACATTTTTACTGTTTTTCCACACTGCAATGCTATGCTATGCGAATGCAATATCATTCCTGTCTATGGAACCTCATTTTTCTTAAAACAAGGAGGGGACAAAGATCACCCAGCCACAAGCAGGGACAACAGACTTCTTAGATGGGTTTAGTCTTTAGATACCCAAAACAGGAGTCAGACTTGTGCTGGACATCAAGACACTTATGTAATAAACAGAAACTGTCCTGTGTTTCCAAATGGCACCAGAGACCCTGCAGCCTTCGAGTCTGGTCCTCTCCAGGGAGGTGGGCAATGCAGGCAAGAGGAAGGACTTGTCTCAGCATCATCACCAAGGGCATGCTCAGACCTGTGTCGTTAGTGCTGGCTGCTCTGGCTTAGGAAAAGAGAAGGTTCCCATTGCTTTGTGCCTAAAGCCCGGCCTTCACCAAGCACTGGAATCTCTCTGCCCCACAGCCCAAGTCCCAGTGTCCAGATCAGACTGACCAATGCCTTCCTGAGGGCATGGAGAAGCAGAGCTTGAGACACACAAGGACCTCTGAGGTTGAAGGAGAAGGTACTTCAGGAATTCAGGCAGCAGCTGAGTGGGATTTTCATAATCACAACTTTGGGCACAGATACATAGCTGCCATCAAAAATCCTTTTCTTACCTATCCTTTATATTCCACCCCTCAGTTTTCCCAGCTGCAAAATGAGGTTAACTTTTTCAGTGCCTTGCAAGGGTACTGTGAGGATAGCTATGATACCACAGATACATTAGTGAATTACTTTCTTAATAAGATGCTCAGAAATTACATTAATAAGATCTGACATCCCATGGAGAAAAACAGTGATGCTCCAGAATTTTAAAAAGGAAGCTGTGGAGCCTTGAGCAAACTCAAGACTCCTGTGAAAGCTTGACTACCCTGCTCTTTAAGACTCTGTGAGCTGTGATCTCCTGGGACAAATTTGCATACTGCTCCCATACGGGAGTTGAAAGGTCTACCAGGAGGTCGTCCAGACTATCTCTTCTGTACTCCAACAAGAAACAAACCATCTTGAAATTCAACAGTGAAAGATATTTCACAGCTTCTCTACTCAACTACAAATATGCTCAACACATTGAAAGCCATGAACTCAAAACTTCTGTGACGTTTTCACGCCCAAATAAAACTTATCATCAGAAATAATATTTTAGGATTATTTGATAACAGGAGAGTATTTACATTTATACACAAGAGAATTAGTTCATGTAAGTGGACATAGTTGACTGAACAAAATAACCTCCAGTTAGGTATGTAATTAATACTTTTATTACTCTGATGAATCAGCTTCTCTTATCTGAAGCACAAACACCCTTCACTATCATTTTATTCTGCAGAGTAGGCCACACTGTTTGGATGGCACATTCAAATGGAGACCAGGTGTACTCACCTACAGTTTTGAAATTACATCCATATAATTCAAACACTTTTTTCCCCCACCTAGGAGTAGAGTTTCGTGAATAACTGTGAAACATGAATGTTGAGTACTTTCCGTTTGCTTGCAGAGGCAAGGCTGTTATCTAACATGGGCATTTCCAATACATGAGCCATTCTTCAAACTTTTCATTGCCAAGGACAAGTCAAGATGCTTGCAGGTGCAGCTGGAAAAGTGGAGGAGCCTGCACAAACACTTCTACCCATGGCTAAAGTTACTCAGCAAAACAGAAGTAAAAACTTTTCTCAGACTAGACATGAGACTAAGAAAATATTCTAGTACATGTCCTAGGAGGAAGGAAAGAGCGTACTGGAGACAAGGGGTAGGAGGAACCTGTGCAGCAGAGGCTCGTGAATCAGGAGTTGGAAGCCACAGCACAATGAAGCACACACAGCACGAGCAAAGGCAGGAGAGCAATGGAGGAAAAGGAGACAGATCATTGCAGGTAATAAAAGAGCAAGAGAAAAATACAGCATCCCTTCTCCTATTTTCCCACTAAAAGTAGCTAAAAAATACTGTGACAATACCTGCATAAATTTTGCAAAAAGTGTTTGCTGTGGTTACTACAGCCGTCAGACATTACTAGGTCAGGGAGGACAGAGAAAGAGCTGTCATTTTGCTATGAAGTTGTCCAAATTCCAAAAATATTTTAGAAGAACTACACTACAGTGAAAATTTCCAAACACCTTAAACAGTTTTCTTAGGAGTAGCCATAGTAAACATCACTTTGCTGTCTAACAACCTCCTGATAAGTTAGATTTATATAGCAAATCTCAAGTGGACACTAGCAACCCGGTGGTTTTCTGCTCTTTCCTTCCCCCAGTCCTGATTTAAGAACCTTTTTCATGGAGAACGGACACTTGCATTTATAGTAGGGCCATAAAATAAGAACTATGTGCTTTAAAGTTAGTCCATCTCTGGCTTAGCTAAGTCTCTTCACAGATATGTTGCACTACTGAGCAACTTCTCCGAAGGTGCCTACAAAGCCTCATCACCAGCACAGTAGGCAGCCTTGTTACAGGGGCAGCTGTACACAGATGGAGTGGTTGAAGTACCAAGTCTTGACATGTTTTATGAGTTAATTTGGTGTTATTTAGTGCACTGCACAGCAGCACTAAATCTTCACATCCTTTTTACTGCTTTAAGTAATGCTTTAACTTCTCGGTAACCACACAAGTTGGTGTTAAACCTTTTATATTTATTTGTTTAATACACAGGGGAGCTGCAGAGTACATTCTTTGCTAGAGGACAAGTGATCTAATCTAAGTTATGAAGCTCTATTTTTTCAAGGCACTTTTCCCAATCAAGTATAGATAAGGCAATAGGAAATAAGGAAAAAAAAAATCAAACCCCCAAAATCCATTAAGTGTTCTCTCTTTAGAGATGGCTGTTTTATTTGACAACCAGATTAATAGCTTTTCCAAGAAGCATACAGCATCCCTAGTCACCCAACACCAATACAAACTGGGGGAGAGGCAGGGTAACTCCTGGAGCCTCCCCTGCCCTTTCCCTTTTCTCAAAATACCAAGATCAATTCCTCCTAAAATTCTGTAGTCTCCTGAAGCAAAGTCTATACCTTAAGAGGTACATGAATTAGTATATGATGATCAGTCAGTAAGGAAATAAATCACAGTAGGTATTATTTCAGATTGTCTTATCAGAACACTGAATATCAAATGGTACAGCTACATAACATACCTTAAGTCAGTCATTAAGGTATACTCCTAATAAATGTTACAAATCAAGATAACACTTGATGAATCACAGAAAATGTTCTCAAGTGTGAGCTAGCAAAATCTATAAATACTACACAACATCTCTGGTATTTAACTATGCTGTTTGAAGTTTCAAGTTGTTTCCTTAGCCAGGGAATATTGGATAGATCGACTAACAGATGGACACAAAGGTCCATCAAGTACATTATCGGCTGCCATCCCGTGAATGGCAGGCAGCTAATATAGCACTCAAGGGAGTTTTCCGCCCATCTGTTCTTAATAAAGTTAGACTATGATGTTCTGAATCTAGGCTTTTCGGTTTTTGCTCCACTGTTCAACAGTGTAACTAAAAAGTTTATCCTGGAAAAACCCACAGTTTACAGACTGTAAGAAACTCACGACATCACTGGTGTTTGTTCAGTTAGACGTACTATATAAGAGTCTTTTATTTTTCCTTTTCTAATTTATTAGCAGGAGTTATTACGCTTGAATAATCTTAATAGAACAATCTTATTGTTCTGTTGCTAGCAATGAAACTATATTGTTGTTCAGTGGTGTTGGTCTTATGCTGGGGAAAATGCATGTTGATGAAATTCTTTTTTTGTCCAAGAAACCATAGGCTCCTGCATCACATACAGCACATCCTACATTTAACGTAAGTGGATTTTATACTCTACAGGAGGTTATTGTTAAAAATTGTAATTACCTCCTCCTGTACAGGGACAGCAATGAAAAAGGGCAATATGGCTACATTTTGCTCCTTTTACCCACTCTGAGTCCAGGTAGCATTCTCATACCCCCAATCCCCTGGGAGAGGTGAGGAGTCTTACTCAATATTAGCTTGCTATTTCTCACAGTTCTGCCTCAGATCCCTGTTCCCTGAAGCAGTACAATCAACACAAACATAAGGTACAAAAAAACCCCCAGCAGTAACTTCAACTCATCTTTCAAAAGCTTTTGAAAGCACCATTGTCTCTAAAAATTAACTGAAGATACCAGTTCAGGACAAGAGGAAAGTTCAGCCTGAACCTGTACAACAACAGTGATTTCCCCGGGAGCTTCCTCTCATTTTGGTTTTACAATAGTTCGAAATAAACTCATAAAAATCCAAACCAAGAATAACAGAACAATGATTTTTTGATGAGCTGAATTTAAAAATTAGCTTCTAAATGCAAGTCTGTCTTTTTGCACATGTGACTGCTTCTTAAAATGAAAGAAAATGCTGATATCGAAACCATTGATTAATATAATTTAAAAAAATCACCCAACCCCTCAAAATTACAGTGCAGGTGGTGGAACCCTGGCAAAATTCAGTCCTATGGCCCCAAGCTATACATTCGGAGCTTCTATTTTAAGCTCCTCTATGTTCAGTTTTCTTAACTTTTGAGAATTAAAAAAAAATAAAAAAAAAAGAGAGAAACAAACAAGCAAAAGAATGAAACCAACATTTGCAAGTCATGAAATTTAACTGTCACATCAGATATTAATAGTGTATTTTAACAGTTAAAATATGCAAAATCAGAAAAAAACTGGCAAGTATAAAGTGTGTCCATGTGTGTAAAACGTCTTAGAAAAGTCTTCCAAGCACCTTCATTTGCAACCATTAGGCTCTCACAGATAAAATAAGAGAATTGGAGAATATTTTAAGTTTTCTCTTCAAGCCCATCCTACAGTCAGCTGGAGCCTGTGACCATGGTGGTTTGCTATGGATGTTAGCAGCCATGGGAGCACCTCTCCCTGCTCGACCAGGTTCAGGAGGAGTATTTATAATTTGCTCTTTGATTTGAGATGCAAATCCCATCCAGCGTGATTTTTTTTTTTTGACTGAGTGAACATTATTTTTATAAGCATAAAAAGGACCTAACTAATTTACTGGAGCTCATCCTATGCTACCAAGAAGACTAAGCTATAAATACACGCATTAAATGGGTTTATCAGAGCTTAACAGAAGTTAAGCAAACTTAAGAATTTAAGCTACTACTAGACTCCTATAGAGTCTAGCAATAAAAACAGCAACACCAAAACAGTCTTCTCCAAAAATGCAGGCATTGACTGGTGCCTTGGAGTAGTTCAGCTGCACGCATTAGTGCCCTGGGAGTTAATTGCCCGCTCCTTGCTCCGGCAGCTTGGGTGCCGCTACCTGGGCCCAGTTTCAGCCCCTGCTACGGGGAGCTGCTGCTGGCACAGGGCCACTCCTCTGGCAGGGGACATCTCCACACACTCGGTGTCTTTTTCATTGTATACAATGCTGTCGTAATCAGAAAATTGCCCTCCTGAAGTGACATCAAAGCACAGGGCCAAAAGATAATTTCTGTAATATATCACTAAGATTGTTTACTAACTTAAATGTGTTTAAATACTTATTTAAATCAGGGTCATGCACACTATGAAGAAATATGCATTTATCGAGTGCAATTTAAGGGATGTAATAGCCACATACCTTCATTAAAGAAAAAAAAACAATTAAAACATCTTTTAACTGAACAGATAAATGATTTTTTTTTTGCTTAATAGACAGCACAAGACTTAGATTTCATAGTCAAAGTGTTGTATATATAGAAGAAACTTTTACCCTTCTTTTTATAGCCTTTCATGATTATTTCTGTTGTACTTTTAGAAGACTGGATGGAAGAAGACTCTGTTGGTACCAAACTTATAAATAGTTATTGAAAATATGTACAATTATGAACAAATTACTTGGGGAGATTCATAATGCTTGTGAAACATTTACGAAGAAATTATTCACCAATGTTAAGTTCCAGGAATAGAGAAAATAAGCTGCATCTTTAAAAAAATAAATCTAATCTCTGCTAACACTGCAGTTATATTAGAGAAGAAAAACAGTATACTCACACATGTGTTTTGTGCTGCAGAATTAAAGTCTATTTTGCAAACTTTCAGACCTCACACAGAGAGCAGTTTCCATCTCATGCAGCTCCTGAAATGCTGTCAAGTCCCGACTGAGCCACCACTACATCAGTGTGACCGGCCACTCTGCACCCTAACACGGGGAGAACAGGATTGATACAGTTTCCCGTGGTAACTGCAGGGAAAAGTTTGGGAAAGCAGGATCTAAGTGGGTCAGAGCAGGAGTTTAAGCTCCCTGCAGGGAGTTTAGTTTCACGAAACTGCGTCTCTAGCATTCTTTGAGGCAGAGCAAATACATTTTTTTCATTTCCATCGTGTTTCTTCATTGTTCTGCTGATTCTTGTTTCATTTACAAAACACCTTCCAGGTTGGCACCTGGGCTCAGGAAGGCTGCAGCAGAAGGGAGCATCCGTGCCTTTGCGAGACTTTCTGTGGCTGGATGTTCTTCCAGCAGGCCGTGGTTGTGCAGTACTGAGCAGTAACACCCTGCAATACAGAGCATGTGCTGGAGATGCCAACCCGAGGTGACTCTTCCTGGGGGCTGCGTACGCCCCTCCCCAGCACCACCAGCCTGGGGAGAGGTCAGTTCATGATGCCAACCACTGCCCCTGGAGAGGCAATGCCACCCTGACACAGTCTTCCCATGCAGAGGAGCCAACCTGCAACCCCACATCACAGCACCTTCCTCTGTCTGCAGAGCTTTGAGCAAGGAGGTTAAGACACAAGGCAGTGACAGCACTGCCTGTCGTACAACCATGCTGCTGCTGGAGCGGCCACTTGTGCATCTTCATCAGCTCCAACCACAGCCTCAACACTGGAATTACGTATTCAGAGAGATGCAGAAAATAACTTGGTCGCTGAAGTGACAACCAAGCACTCAAACTGGTATTTGAAATAGGACAAAAATATGCAAACAAACCAACCTGAATTGTTGCTTTTACTAATAAAAATGTGTCAAGATGTACTGCTCAGCAAATTAGCTTGCTTTAGGGAGGTTATTAACTCAACCTAGTTTTAACAAAATAACATCACAAGAGGCAAATACAAAAATAGATACTTTGAGGACTACAGAGGTATCCCAGTGATTCATGTGAACAGCTTTAAAGACACTAACCTTTAACCAAGTTGAATGCTTTTTTTGATTCAGAGCCCTAAATCAGAGCGGAGAAAAGAGACTACCAATTTTTTTTTTTTTAAAGCTTTACTCAGAGAAAGCTAAAGTGAATATTTTAAAAATCTACATTAATTAGGCCAAAAATATGCATATAAAAATGTCTTATAAAGAATCTGAAACTGTTCAGAGGTAAATCACATGTGATAAAACAGTGCTTCTAATTAGTTTTAATTAGAAATCTGTAGTAAATTTTCATGAATTATTTAAATTTATCTTGAAAGATACCCAATTCTTAGGGAAAAAAAGAAGTATTTTCCTCTGCATTCACTCTGCTCTCTCTTCTCAACAAAGACATCCGATCAAAGGATATTTTCCCTAAATTGCCTATTACACAATGCTAAGACATTTCTCAGATGAGAGCATAGAGCATGCACAACAGTGCACACACTGCTGAGATTCAATGCTGAATAATTCAGTTTAGGAAGATATATATCTAATTCTAGTCTAAAATTGAAAGAGAAATATAAAGTGATGCTACATGGGCAAACTCAGTCCTACAACAGTATTTAATTCTGGCGATTAGCAAGGCCCAGTGTAGATAGGGTCAAATCAGTCCTAAGATTCAAAGCATCAGTCGTTACACTAGTAGACCCTAAGAGAGAAAAGGTGCTAAGTTAAGTGATTGTTCTCATCAAGATATGCAAATATGAAGATTTAAAAGGAGCATGGGCTTAGATGTTACATGCAATAACCATGCTAGGGATAATCACCATGAGAATCACTGTGCCTACGTCCTCATAGCCATCACACCACCAAACGTTATGTTGCACATGAAGGGTGACAGAGCCCAAAAGTCTCCAGGAGACTTACACTCGCAGGTCACAAGGAGAAAGAATGAAAAGGAAAGATCCCCTACGTGGGATCGCAGTGCACACATGCTTGCAGAGCGCTAGCTGATGACTAGATTCCCTACTATGATCTTGTTTATGAGCCCATATTTACACATGGCTGAAAATCCCACTTGAGGATAGACCACAAAAATTCTTCACATGCCCATTGAGGGGTAGGTTCACAAAAGCCAACACAGTGTGTAAATTGGCATTACTGCATAAGCCACGTGTGGAAAAATGCTTTTTAATATTACTATTGCTATAACTGCACAGGTGCAATTCTGTTAAATCTTTTTGATGTTGTGAGATGTCATATCAAAATCTAGTGTTTTAATTTGTCCATAGGAAATCCCAAGCTGCTACTAACAACCATTACAACATAATGTTGTCTTTCAACAGTAGCATCTCAGTGTCAGCTGTAGAGGCTGAATATACATTAATGTTTTGATTAGAGATACAGCATGGATTAGAAACAAATCCTCCTATCAATCCCAATTACCAGATATTAATTCAATTCACAGAGCAGTTTTGGTGAACACCAACTACACTTTTTTAAGAGGAAATTAAATTAGTAGCTTCATTCCAGAAGTGCTAAAAAAATAGATTAACTTGGACCATATTAAAGCATACAATCTCCAAGTGCATATGATCGCAACCAATTCTTAGTCCTTCAGGCAGATTTGAACTATATGTGTAGCTTGGTCTTGGGGCCAAACTGTATGTAGTCTACAGAAAAGCCCTGTTCTGCATGCAGTGTACTTGCATGCTCCTGAATTTAATTTACTGATCCTCCCCCGTGTGCCGAGTGACCCACTCATGGAGATGTAGCCAAAGTTCACCAAATAAAAAAAAAAAATCAATATTCAAAGCTTCCCAGGGCAGCAGAAATTAGTGAGAGGTCCAGGTCGCCTTGAGTCCTGGCTTCTCTGTGTGTTTGTGATGGGACTTCAGGTCTACTCTCAGGTACATCAGCTTCAAGGCAGAGGGCCGAATCAGGGGAGCAGGGGCTGCCAGCTGCTGAAGGGTGCTTGTCCCCGAGCAGACTGGGCAGAGAAGCTATCTGCATGAAACAACTTCACTGAGAGAGCAAGTACCAAAAGCACCCCAGCCCCCTTTACGTGAGGGTATGCAAATACTGGGGTTTTATTGCATTCATAAGCTGGAAACTCAGCCTTGCAGAGCATGGGACCCATTACAGACAGGCAGGCTTTTACATCTGGCAGACACACATTTGTCCTTCTGGCTGAGAGCTTCGCTATGATTCATCCCAGACACAACCAGAGCAGGCTGCTGCGGGGAGATCCACGCGGAGTTACACTCAAGTGTCGTTCAGAAACAGCAGCTGATGTAAAACGCACCTCTGGCTTTGTAAAGAGGGCAATATTGATACAAACATCCACATTTTGCAGATTTGCGACAGATGCCTGTGCACCTCTGACTTCAAAGGGTTTAGTTAATTCCCTGTGCAGTGTGGGTATGAGCCGTTCTCCCGATCCCTCCCTGCCACTGGGGCATGCAGAGGCACCAAAGGTGATCTGCTCTGAATTGCCCGGTAGCTTTCAAAAGCATCTTTTTTTTTTCTTTTTCTTTCAAATGGTCTGAACCCTGAAGAGTAAAACACCTTGTCTCCACTCCTGCAGTACAGGGGTGAGGGAGGGACAGTGTTACAGTGCCTCAGTTACATTTCAGAGCTCTTGTTGGTTTTATTTTTTCTTTTAGCTGTTCAAAGATGCCATCCACAAGCAGAGAACTGTTTTCGGAAGTATGTGTATCTAAACCTACATAAGCAAGTGAAATGCATTAACAGGTTCATACAGAATCTGTTAAAAAAATTAGCTATTTAAGCCAAAAATAAAGGTTATTTACCTGCCCACCACACCACCCACCAATAGCTAAACTATTAGGGCAGAAAATTGCACATAATTTCCCCAAATTCAAATGCAGTTCCGTGGAAGGTTTTGGAGCATCTGCAGACTGCAACCTCCACGTGAGCGCTGGTTCAGTGCCAGAAGAACATTAACTCTGTGCTAGGCCCTACACCGCAATCAGTAGCTTAAAATTATCTCCGTCTTACAGAGGGTAATTGAACATGAAAACATGATCTTAAAATCTAAATAGGGCAAAGTGTATTCCTGTTGGGCAGGCTGCAGTCAAGGCAGTTCTCTGACATTTTCTCAAGTAAAGTGCCGGTTCATCCCTTTCTCACCTCTGAATTTTAGCTCACAGGCTATGCTAACCACAAGTAAAATGTATTGTCCAGCTTCCATGAGCTATCTTTAAAAGTAAGAACTCTTAAAAATTATTTATAGAATCCGAAGGGTCTACCACCAGTCACTTATTCTTTATTACAGTGGATTCTGACCTTTCCTGTCATGTTACAATTTCTATACTTAAATAAATCTAAATATTTTCCTAATTACTATTTGCAACAGGAATTTTATGATTAGTTGGATAATTGCTTTAAAATATGCAATTACATTTGCATAATGTATTCATTACTCTCTTAATATAGTATTCTTGAAACATAACAATTTCCCATTGAGAACATACTTCTATATTAATTTCCATAAGACAGTTTTAAAAACTAGATTAATATACTTTCTACTTACTATATAAAAAAATCATTTTCCATTAAAACTCAATGAATAATTTGCAATTAATAACTTATTTGATGGGTTTAGGTTTTTTATCCCCCTCCCCCCCCTTGAAATTATCCTTACATGGTAGCAATTATCCTTGTTCATCACTTAAGTTAATTCAAATTTCATCTGCAAGTCTTGAAAACTAAATTATGAATAGTTCAAAATATTCAAGATGTAATCTAGCTACCTTATAGAATTATTTCTAATAACAGAGTAATGGCAAAGCTGCAATCTTGTATTCAAAACAGTTGAGAAATTAAAACTTTGTCAATGAAAGCTGCTAGGCAATTAGCAACTCTTAGAATTAACCTATTTTGCTAGCCTTCTAAAAAAAAAGAGCTTAGGAGTTCACTTAAGAAGATAGCTTTGAAACTTCTTGCCCTATCCAATTTTTTCCAGTGTACAGGATACAGCAGCAGAAAACAGATATATTAGATTTAAAGTTAAAAGATGGAACTGCAAGATGAGTACCTATCTGACCAGAAATGACCACTGTATTCTTGGGTTTGTTTCTGAGATAGGAAACAATGAGTGAAATTCAATTATTCCTCAAAATTTTCAGTTTCCCAGCAAGCAATAAGAAAACCACACACCTGGGATTCACAAATTTCATTTGTAAAGGATTTTCACTGGGAAGCAGAACTTTATTAAATTAGTACTTTGTATAAGCACAACTCTCAAAAATGCCATATTTTCCATTCAAAAATGCATTGGAAAGAATATTTTAATCTACTTCACTCTCATTATAAAAGCAGCATACTTCCAGCATTGTTACTCTCCTGCTAATAGGTTGCAGCACCTACAGCCGTGGGGATCACTTAACTTCACGCGCTGGCCAGTATACAGTGGGCAAATTGTCGGTGTTGCCTACAGCGGGGTCAAGGCTTAATATACCATCCAGAAAAATTTTAAAACTTGCATAATGCCTGAAACTGTAAAACTCTGCACCCAGTCCAAAGAAGCCTGGAGGCAGAGAACGTGCTCTACAGCACAAGCACCAGACTATACCCACTTTTATAACTTACTATGTCATTTCAAACTACATCTAACTTAGTGTCAACAATCTGTAAAAAGAAGCCACATAGAAAGGATTCAAGTTAAACAACCAACATATTACTAGGTAATAAAAATAAACATTAATTTGAGAATCTCCAAGACAAGTAATACTGGAAAGACTGTCATGAAAGTTATGTATAAACATATAGGCATTTGCTCATTAGTCCTAACTATTCGCGAACAGGTTAGTCAGCTGGCTTAATATGACTGCAATAACATTGGTGTTGTAATGGTGATACTATAAATTATTGCCAGAATTTTCCATCCATCAAAACTACATTTTTATTGTTGAAAAAAATACAAGTAACATACATATCTGCTTCTTTTGCAGCTCCTGTATTAAATCTGGCATATAATCTTTACCTTTGGTAAAGCATAACGTCACGTTTTGGTGTTGCGAGTCTCCTGACACATCTGAGTTTGCTGGCTTGGACCTTTAACTTGGTAGAAAAAGAAACCCAACAGGTGCTGGAACCTATAGCAGGAGAATAAGTGCTTATAATCTACATACTTCTACATACTTCTTACAAGCTACATACTTTGGTAATTGTACTGGCTCAAGCACTTTGTGATTTCCAGTGTAATTTTGTTCATTTGGAGGTAAAGGTCTGAAAAATCATGACCATTTCTGTGCTTTTCAGCTCCCCTTACAGAACTTTTTTACAAAGCCTGGAAGAGCCATTGTTACAGATGCTTCCAACCAGCCCATGGATTTGAACTCTCCAGTCTGGCCTTCTGAGGATGGCCGAGCAATTAGTTAGCCCTTGTCCCTCAGGTCAGCTACTGTTATAAGTCTGACTTTCTCAGAAAAGTACACAGAAAAATGGCAGCTGTAAAGCCATGGGAAAGGAAATAGAAAAAGACAGAAGAAAGCAGTTTTCCATACCCCATAAATACCACAAACACTCATAACTGTACATAAAGTTCCTTTATCAGACCACCTTGTCAAAATATTCTACCTTTAGGTAAAATGCACACACTGCCCTGCTCATTCAGCCAGCCCTGAAGGGTGAAGTGACATGGATAGAGGTGAAGAGAAGCAGGAGGATCCAAATGCTCTATCTTAACCAGCCAGAACATCTCAGGAACGAAGCTAACACAGCCACACTTTGAATTATTGCGGGTCTGCACAGGGGCCGCATCTGTTGGGCATTCAGTGCTCAGGAGACCTACAGCACATTCACCCATACCCCTCACTCATCCCTCTTATAACTGCAGAACCACATACCCTTCACCATATTGTATTTTATCAGTCGATGTTGAAGAGTTGCAAATGACATTTTCCACAGGCTACAGAATTTGCCACGGAGTTGTGCTCATGTGGTACACGGTGTACTGAGCTAGCAAAGATTTTTTTTTATTTTTTTTTTTTTAAGCAAAGCAATTATTTTATTCAATTATTATATAGCTTGTCAAAAATTTATGGATATCACCACTAGGGAAACATTTCTTGTTTGCCTCCTTTTCTTAACACACAAGATGTGTGATCCAAAGTTGGGGGGGGGAGGAATATATATATATTTGCCACCCTTTGCCACCTTCCGTTTTCTATGTTCATGTTTTTAAATAATTTAGGAAAATCTCCTTTACAAGTAACAGCTCTGTTTTTCAAAGGATGGTACTTGGAAGCTACAATGTTCTGCAATACAGAAAATATATTAAGGAGTTTTTGTAACACAATAAATCGATTTGGATTTTTCAAACTAGTCAGATTTACACTGTTTTGATGACACAAAGACTAAAGAAAATCTATACTATTTCCCTTTTTAGTAACCCCATTACATCATTTGTCCTTAGAAATAGCAGAGTATCTAAACCAGGACATGTCGGATCTCATGATTTATTAGGTATAAGCATGCAGAAGAACAGAACAGTGAGCTGCTAGCTTTTGTGTAATGTATAATTGAAAACACTTTAACAGAGCTCTGTAATTTAGAAGATTTATTTTGCAGAGAGTCAGAAGAGTTATTGACAAAGTGTTAATAAAGCAGAATCACAAGAGGAATAAATGTACAAAGTCTAGAAGATCCAAATATCAAGATTGACTACAGGGCAGATTTCCAGAGTGCTCAGCATCTACCCGCCTCTGTTCCTAGTGGAATCAACAGAGGAATATTCAGTGTCTATTACCCTGAAGTCCTTGCTTAAATCTGTAGTTGATTTTAAGACTAACACAAATTATATTTAATACCAACGATTTACCACCATCTTCAATAAGAACTTAAGATACTTCCAAAAATAAAAGTGCATCTTTCTTCGTGGGAGTCTGCTGACTTAACTTCTTTTATGCATCCACATTTGCTATAGGCTTAACTCATTTTTCTTAGTTTTAGAAGCAAACAGAGCCTTGTCTTAGCTGCACTTAACAAATAGATTTCCCTTTTTGTTTTCCAGTTGACATATGTTGCACTCCAGCAAGTCAAATCAGGTTATATTAGTGATCAGACTAAATAAAATAACACAGTAAGGCTGGCTGATGCAACACCGTGTGAAGTGGTTTCATGGGTTGGACTTGATAGGATTAATTTGATGAGCAACAGTAAGCTTTGCAAGAGCCACGCAGGGAAGAAGGAGGGGGAAAAATACTGGAGGCGGCCATTACTGGCGGATTAAATATAGAAACAGAAACTATTCAACTTGCCTTTGTAGATTCACCTCTATTTTTCTAACCCTTCCCTCCCTTGCCCTCACCAAATCAGCCGAAGCAGACATTTCCTCATATTTCTTCTACAGATCTCAATATATTTCCCTAACTTAACTTCTTCTACAGATCTCAATATATTTCCCTGACTTACTGAGTGAGTTACTGCATATGTGACAAGCAAACATAAGATCTCTCTGTTTAGGCATGCCAAAATATAGACCATATGTACCCATATGCTGTATAAAAGTGGATGTTGAACTTCCTAACCTGCTTGAATAGCTATCAAAATTAAATTCTTAAAGTATGCTGCTTATGGGATTTTTTTCAGAGCAGGTACCTAAGTAGAACCCACATCCAGCTAAGCAGGCAACACAGCTAAATATGCTCAGAGGCAGTTCACATAGCATAAGTCAAAGACTCTTAACGGTATGAAGCCAGAAGTCTTAATTTGCTCATAAATGGAGAAATTCTCCAAGGAGGTAATAAAGAAATAACTACCACTGACAGCAAATTAAATACGCTGATGCAGACATGAAATCTATATCTGGTACAGACAAGGAAATTATGTTCAAGAGTTAGTTAACTCATTTCTAACCCTTTCCTTCATCTGGAAAGTACAAACACCTTGCAGTAAGCTGACATTGGCTACAAATCTGGAGATTCAGGTCATCATATCACAACAAAGGATATGCTTCATATCATATGAATAATATGATCTGAATAAACATGACAGATTCAATTTGGTTTTAGAGTATAAAAGCTGGTTAGACACACACCCACACCCCCCAGTAAAACTCAACTTTGATCCATAATTTCTTCTGTTTGGGAAATTTGAAAGATGCAATATTAAAAATAACTGCTGTGCAATAATGTATCTAAAGCACATCATTGTTATTTCTGGCTGTAATCACAATTGGGTCAAATCAGAACTCAGTTTTGTGAATCTCAAATGCTTCTGCTGATCTGGAGACAACATTTAGGCTACTTTCAGCCTTTTCCAACTGGATTTACTCAATCTAAGCATCAAATGGATATTCAAGTATTTGTGACTCTTTTCTAGAACACTGGCATCTAAACATTCTCAATTTGTTACACAACTACTCTGCTAATGGTGTTAAAGTCATGGCAATCTGACCCCCTTCCAGTCGATGGGGGCTTTGCCATGGACTACAACATTAACAATTACACCTTTGATTTTGTCTTCATTTATTCATTATTTCAAAGGATCAATATTATAATGAATTATAAATGAAATAATTTTGCAACGAACATGACATTTTTACAAATGGAAGGGTTTTAACACTTCCCAGGAGGAAAAAAAAAAGCCACTCCCAAAGGCACAAAGTAAAATTCAAGATTAAATTCTTAAGATTCTTGCCACAAAGGAAATAACCAATATGAAATAACATTTATTAAAGTGACAATTATAATTAGGAAGGTAAATAGACATCCTTTGTAAAAATTAGGAAATCAGTATCTTAAGCTGCACTTTCTTTTGGGCATGCGTAAGTACTGTAAAAATAGATGCAAATAACAAAAATTTGTCATGCTTTCATCTCATTTATGATATACCTGTTCTTGTTGCTTGGACCATTCATATAGAAGTATGGCACAATAATTTGTTATTTGATTTTGAAGTATTCATGAAAACCCAGGTTTCAGGATTCCTGAACTACACAATCATCATATCTGATTTTTAATTTTTTTCTTTCTTTCTTTCTCCATTTCAGTACTTTACTGTACTAACTGAAGTCTAAGACCACCTATGAAATGAATGTACATTCATGTTGTGTCTCTTCTCATTGCAATTATAGTTTCAGTCTGCACTCCCTCTCTTCCAGGTTTGGGAATACTCCAAGACTGTTAGAGTGATGGTATGTGACAATATGTCATCTGCTCTGACTTACTGACTTGGTTGTCATGGGAAGCAGCGCTCAAAACAAGGACACATAACAAAACACATTTATGTTGTCTGACTACCTAGCTAATGTATTCAAAATTGGATAAAACTGTCAACAACTCTAAAGTAAAAAGTGTTCTAAGAGAGCCCTCTGTATGGTTCTCAGAAATCAGCAGAAAGATTTGCAGTTTCTTACGTCAAGAACATGATGGAGTAAACTACTGATGAACACCATTTATTCAGTGAATCTTAAGAGGACTTTTGGAACCAAGGAAGACTGTTAGCTTAACAGAGGAGCTCATCTCAGAGGAGCAGAATTTTACCAAATATACAGGAATCTTCCAGCTTGTCTTGTAAAGCAGTCAGTATCCAAATGCATTTGACCATTTATGCTTTATTTCCAGGAAGAGACAGTTAAAGCTGTTTAAGGATTTAAATGCAATGGGACTGGATGTCCCTTCCCTTCAAAAGCTTTCAAAATTGACATCTGATCTTATAAAGCATAATTCAGTTACAGTATTTAAAATATGTAGGTATTTTCTTTAACAAGACTTGTATTTCAGAGGTTCTGTAGGTAGGCAAAAACAGGTAAAAATGGCTGTTCTGAAAATCCCTCAAGACTTTTTAATTTTTAAGGATTGAGAAATTTATCATCTAACTAGAAAGATGCTAAAAGTAAGGAACACAGAGACAACTCACCTCAAAATATATTTTCTCTATATTTGGAGATGTGGAAAAAGTAAAGAAATTAAGAGGGGAAAAAAAAAAAATCATCTTCCTCAATAGTGTGAATAAGTCAAAATTGAAAGGAAAGGACTGTTAGCTGCCAACCAGCAACTTCCCTGTATCAACATCTCCCTCTCCCAACCTCTTCATGAGTCAAAAATCATATTTAACACAGGTTAAGCTCATAATGACCAAAGCTCCTGAAGACAAGTTAACCAGAATGTCAGTGCCCCTGTCAATCTTTATCACCTCCCCTAGGCAGGGCAATCACATCTCCAACACAGGAATTGGAGTTAAGTTTCCATATCTCTGGTTATTGATGTAGAGAACAAAAATATTTGCCCAAAGCAGACCAGGCTAAAGAAGAACATGTTTGGGTGCACAAACACGGGCATGCAGGAACAAGCAAATCCAAAAGGAAGAAAAGAGCAAAATAAATTCACTCTCTGGAAAGCAAAGGGTGGGGTTGGTCGTGTCTCTTTTTCTGAAGGAACTGAAATCACCATAATACAGGAAGGAAAACAGTAGCTTTTAAAATAAAGTTTAACCTGTTTCTATTTCTCAACTATGCAGAAGACAACTGTGATTTTTGCCAGTTGATTCAATTTTCATTCAAGTTTCAGAAATATCTTTTGGATTTTATTAGATTTTGGATTGATCATAACTAACATTCAAGCTCAAAGTATCCTGTTCTCCCCTTCATTTGATTAAATCACCTCATGAGTGAATGAGTTTGTTGAGGACTCTAGAAACTTGCATTTAATTCCTTTAAATGCAAGGAATGTACGCAGGATGTATGGCCTGTCTTCGAGATGGGATAGTATATGGGAAGCGCGCGCTTTCTGTAGTACTTTTGCATTGCTTTTACAGATACTGTCAAGAACTATGCCACTAAGGACATGTCAAACCCATGTCCCCACATGTCGACATGCAGACCGCTCTTGGCTAAGCTGCTCAGGGAGTACCAGTGTGCCACAGAGGCTCTGCAGAGCTACATTAGGAATATGAAATATTAAACACAATGAGGCTGGTTGTGCCATACAGCTTTATGGTGAACCTAAATTGCGCCAGGTAGGGACTTCTCCAGAAAAATCCACACATAGCCGTAGGGATCCTGCAATGGCTTTAAAAACCTGCTGGGACATCTCTTGGGTCTCCTCTAGATAGATAAACAAGGGTGTTCTTATGGGGTTTTCAAGAGCAATCTATGAACAAGGCTGTGCGGGCAAGAAATTTTGCCTCAGGTGCATTCAGCAGGTTCAAAACAGCTGCTACAATTCTCCCTTTCACCATAGGGAGAGTAAAATACCCCTGCCCACTGACTCATCTTAGATGAACTGGGACTTTCTATCACTGTTTGACTCCATGGGGAAAGCCCCAGATGCCAGCTGATAACCACAGATGCTGCAGGACACAAATAGCACTGGAAGACATGCATGGGGGATGCCTCTAAGCATGGTAACCGTGCTGCCAAGAGTAACACCATGTCTTACAAGCAATACCATTATGAACTTTTAAACAATGCTGCACACTTAGAAAGCAACCTGTAAACTGTGCCAATATGTATTCTTTACAGCTCTGCTAAGTAATTAATAACACAACTATATATGCAAATAGCATTGCAGAAGACTGAATATTAGATGGGAATTCATTATTAAACATTTCCTTCTAAAATGGCACATCAGATGGAAGCCTAATATAGTTTTTCTGTGATTACTTGGTTGGCTTCAACATGTTAAATAACAAGTAGAAGAGCAGAGGGGAGTGAAAGCATGTTGTTGTTAGCAGCTATTTATAGACTCCAGCAAGAGAGCACAGAGACAGAGTGGAATAAAACCACATCACCAGGAGCTGGTGATGCCTGACCTGAGATTTCTTGGCTGATAATCTGGAGTATCAGTGATAAGAATTGCAACTCCAGCACTTTATGCACCCATGCTTAATAATAAAAAATAAATTTTAGTCATCTTCTTACAAGTCCCATTACTTGTTAACTTCTATGATCAGTCTCAGAGTCTATTTTTGGTGACTCTTCAATTCTTTCTGTTCTTCTTCCTAAGGCTAAACTGTAAATCTGCATTCTGCAGAGTGTGCCAGTTAAGTATTTCCTCTAAACACAAATGTTTGCTACTTCATGGGAATTATCTGAAACCTCAAAGCCAGTGCTACCACCAACACTTATATGCAAGTACAAAAATATTCATGCAGATAGTGTTCAAATTCTAAACCCTGTAAGTAATCTGTAGTGGATCAAAACTTTGATTAATCTGGAGACCCTTACAAAGACCTACGTTTAACATAAAATCTTGAACCTAATTTAAACAGATTTATATACATTAATAGAATATGGTGATCTGACCAACTGATTAGCCATGAAATCAAAAGCATTCAGTATGAAAAGTCTTAAAAGATTAGACACCTACGGGAGGACCACAGAGGTGCCAGTACACTGTGCTTGAAATGCTAATTACTTGGTGGTAACGTTCCACCTGTCAAACAGTATGCCAGCAACATTACAGACTTCTAATGGTTTTAATTAAAGGTCTTACTTTTAGCCACCTTAGTTTAGACATAAAATTAAAGTTATACTGACTGCCATTCACATCAACAAAGTGTTTTACAGTCTCTGACTTTTCTGTTCCTTTTTTTTAACCCAGTATGTTGCTTTCACATACAGCCACACAGTCCTCTATAGCCTTCGCCAATAAATCTTCATTATTGAGACACTTTTATTATATTAAACTACATGCATCTTCCAAGGAGAAAAAAAGCCTTATTGCCATTGAAAGAAAGGATGGCTGGCAGAGCATGATTTACAGTAATTAGCAAGATTAAGAACCACAATTAACTGCAATTAGACAACAGAATATTAAAGGAGAAAAATTACCATGCAGTGTGTCAGTAAATAAATACACGGACGAGGCAGCTTCTTGCAGATGAAGCACAGCACAGTTGGTCAGCCTGAGTCACAGGCCAAAACGCTTCTTCATACCCACAAGTGTATGTCATGCAGCAGCATAACCGAGTAAAATAGTTTTCAGGGTTGGTGTAACGCAGCCACAGCCATACACCTTTGCAAATGCCAGATCCACAGATTTCTGCTTCTCTGAGGAGTGAGTTCATAGCAATGAAAGCTCATGGAATGACTGGGTAGCAAGTTTGCAAATAAAGAAAGAAATGCGGGATGTTTACAAGACGTAAGAGCTTTTCCAGTATTCCAAACAGCTTTGACTTCTTTGCTTCTGGAAAATGAGTAAATCAACGCTGTTCATTAAAAATATTTTTAAAAGTTTATTTCTTCCTGTGAGGTCTTCTGTTCACTCCTGTGCCATACCCTGCCCTCTCATCTCCCTCCCTTCACTTTTCCAGCCTGAGGATCAGCTGGATCTGGCTTAGGCCCCAGGACTGTTTTCCAGTGTTGTCATTAACAGCAAACGAGTGCATGTTTTCTCCCTCCTCCTTCCCAGCCTATATAGTTTCTACCCATCAGTGGCTTTGAGACAGAGGGAACTGAGGTGTCCCGCACCCAGGCACAAGCGCAGGAAAAGGTGATGCTTTTCTGGCTCCTGTCTGCATTTTTTAATAGCTCCTTATAAGGATATTCTCTGAGGTCCAAAATTCCACCTGGAGAAGGAGTGGGGTGAGCAGCAGTATGCTCTACCACCACAGAGTTGACAATGTCATTTGGCAGGGGCTTGTTTCCTTCTTTCAAGCAGAAGTTGTCACCAAAACAGTCCATGAAAACCTGGCTGAGTACCCAATAAACGCTCTGTCTATAGAAAATCTCTGGAGTAACCCCCCCGCCCCAGGTCCTCATGTGGAAACAACTGGCAGTGTCAACAAAGGGCATATCCACAACACGGCTCATTTTATTTCCCCAGCGCAGCCAGCTCCTTCCCTGGGCACAGCTTGAACAACCCCTCTGTGCTTCCTCCGAGGCTGCTCCTCACCTGGAGGTGCCCGACAGAGCCCTCAGCCCTGCGGCATCCAGCAAGCTTGCCCACAAAAGGGCAAGAAACTTCTGAGCTTTGCACAGCTTGTCAGTTTGATTTTGCCAAGAGGACAAAAAGCTTGTTGGAACAGTATTATTATTTTTTTTTTTTCAGTTTGACAAATATTAGAAGATATTTTCTGAAACAGATCCTCACAGTCAGCAGGTCTAACGTAAAGTCAGTGAGCCACATCGATGGCATCAGTCTGCACTACAAATAAAGCCAGCGGCAGAGCTGTGCTGCTCAGATTTAAGAGCTACTCAAAGGCTGTTACCAGTTTGTGAAATATCCCTTATTTAATTGTTCGCAAGAGTCTGTCCAAATCCAGCACATCTGTCTTTCAACAAATTAGGAAATCAAAAAAGAAAAAAAATTTACACTACTTCTTGTAACTCTCTATAGTCTAAATCGTAACTACTCATCATTAGTCTCACATTAGAATATTTACCAGACCCTATCCTATAAGCAACTGTGCTGTTGCAGGCTTCCTTATATATATTACTGAAGAGGACCATATTAAATGCAACAAGTCTTTCCCCCACAGCACAAGCTCTGTAATCAACAGGCTAGTAGCAGGAATCAGCAGAAGTTATATTTTTCTCAAAGCCAATTAGAATGTTATTCTCCAAACCAAAATAATCCAATTCAAACTTCTTTATCTGAGAATTTTAACTTGCCTTGGTTACATTTGTGTAGGTACCTAGCTACGTGGGAGCCTTCTTGTAATTGAGACTGAAACAAGAAGTTCCTTGAAGAACAGTAACAGATAAGCTTATTGTACAATATTAAACAAAAATAGGAGTTTTCCACATCTAACCTCTCCAATGTTATGATTCGTGCTAAGTAATCTAGTATATCTGGATTTCAGTAGAATATTCAATATGGAAACTGTGAATTCAGAGGAAGAGACACGTATTACAAAAAGACCTGTAGGTAGGCAAGGTAAGGGTAAGGAAAAAGGTTAAGTTAGCCCTCAAGCTGCACAAAGGTTAACAGAATTCTTGCGATATCAGCCTTATAACAGATTGTTTTTAAGTCCTTATTGATTTTTACTTGGTACCAACCTGAATATGCTAATTAAATTAGCTAATAGAAGTCAGGAGGGTTCATTCACTGGGGAGTGTCAGATATCACAGGAAGGAACTATGTGATGCCAAGTCACAGAATGACTCAACTTTACCACTATGTATAGAGACATAGAAACATAGCTATAGTTACGTGAAAGATGATGCCTTTTGGAAGCAACAACACGAGTTTCTGTTAAATATCAGGAATTCATCTGTTGGAATTAAAAGAAGAAGAAATCATGTATACTTTATGTAGAATGGAAATTTGCAATTAAAAAAGTTAAATCCTATTACACATCATTTTTCCCATAGACAGAAACACAAAGAACTCAATTTTCAATATCATGTATAATTTTGTACACCTTTGCTCAAGAAAGATGAATTACAACGTATATGAGTATTGCAAAGAACTGTGTGGATGATCAAGAAGGGAGAACAGAGGATGAGATTAAACCAAAATCGCTTATTTAGCCTAGAAAATTAGCTAGATTTTGTGCCAGTAAATAAATAAGGAAGAGAGAAGAAACAGTTATGCTATAAGACAAATTTAGAAAAAAGAAAAAGTAAGCTGGCTGAAATCCAAGGTTGAAAAATCAAGGTTTCTAACAATCAGAAAAATTAAGCTCTGGAATAACCTTCCATCTCTCCAGAGGAGGAAAGAACTGAACTGATTAGGCTCTTTCACTTTATGAAAGAAGGTGCAACGCTGATGCCTGCAAAAACCACTTGGCTCCCCAAGAGAACACACAGAGCCAGTGATGGTTGCTTCATTCTTGCATTTTTGCTGTCTTCATATGCAGAGTATCTACAAACTAGGTGCTGCATCACCAAAATTGCAGACTTTTCACGTCACCTTAAATTACTTGTTTGCTCATAGAGTTTGATGCAGGCACATCATAGCCCAGACAGGTGAAATGCCAAAATCAGAAAATTACCTACTAATTAAATAGGCTTTGATAAAATGTGTATCATCTGAGAACAACCATAGCCCTTGAGAAGGCAAAAACATCTTGTTACCAAGTGTCAGATAATGGTGATCCAAAGAGGTACATAACTGAGTATTACACAATGGCAATGCTGGAGACACCAGCTTCTGCACGCTATCCAACAGTGGTTTCTAGTTTTCAGGTATTTGGAGTGTCGAACGTTAGAAGTTACAATCCAAAATACCTGCTGAAAAGCAGCTTTGCTTCTAACTCAGTTGATTTAATTGTATTTCAAAGCAAATTTTGAGGAACTGTGGAATATGATTTCCTGCGTTCAATCCAACACACCCGACCAGTCCCACAGTGCTGGGTGTGCCAGGCTAAGATCCGGGTCCCACACCCCAGCACTTGCCTGTGAGTAGCAGATCTCATAAGGATATTGAGTAAATGGGGCTGAAAAACAACTTTCTGAGGGAGGTGCCCCAGGATTTGATGTTAAGCAACTCTAAGTAGCGATGAGAACAAGCTCAGTGTGGAGCCAAATCTGCGTGCTGCAAAGTTTATTGTCCCTTTTGGCCTTTACTAAAGCAAACTACAGGAAAGAGAAACTTGAGACCATGCACCTGCCAATAGATGGATATAACTGTCCCTCCACTAACTTTAGCAGAAGTCTTCCATGTCTGAACAGAGGCAACAATCCCACACTGATCATACAGTCAATTCCTGTGCTCACTGATTAGTAACTCGTGGTAAAAGCATCCAGTTCTGGAGTCTTTCATTTTTTCCCCAAATTTTTCAGATTCAAGTCAGTATTGTACATGAAACATGAATTCACAAAAACATTTATTTACAGGAGAGGATTAGAAAATATTCACACCATAACCATATACGAGAGGGAAAAAAAAAATAATTCTAGAATTATGCACCAAGCACAACACCAGAGTTTATTGATGTTAAACCAGTAAGTATTGCCTATATTGTTCCTTTAAAGAAAATTTATTGTCCCAGGAGCCATTTCAGGTCTGAGAGACAAAGATTCTCACCAACTATTTCCCTTAATCATACTGAATATAGCATTCTAAACCAGACACATAATTACCTAAAAAAGGCTGTTTTCTCAAAGCAATCAAGTCACGCTCCAATACCCATACATGTCTGTTCCACTGCAAACCATCACATGCCCACTCAGAAGCACCTGCAGCTTTTCTGGCTAGCGAAATCCAGTCTGGAAGCAAATGTGAAGAGTTCGGCTACCAAACAAGGGGGCTGCCCCTACCAAGCTGGATTAAATCAAGATGAGAAGTTTGCAGCTCACTAACCAAGGTCAGAAGGCAGAGCAGATAAAGACACAGACAGAAGGCAGTTAACAGTCATACCCTGTACACGCTGAGTTGCTGTTTAGCAGTTTGCTTTTATTGCCTGCCAGCAAACCAGCCTCTCAACAATGGGTAGTACGCTCCTCAGGATGGGGAAACCAATCTTTCTACACGGGGTTAATTAAAAAAAATAAATAAAAAAAATAGAAAAAAAAGAGAGACACTGTGAAGGGACTCGGTCAGATGGACATACAGCCACAAACTTTCTATGAAGGCATCAAAGAACTTCCAATCTCTCATATTAGGATAGAAAGCCAGAACAACACAACTCTCTAAAGACAGAAAATGCAGATCTACTTGGGGAAAATATTTTTTAAAAATATAGAAATAAATCTACCTTTTTCAGATCTTCATTCCACTCTTATTTCTAGCTACTTCCAGCAGTCTCCAGAGCCCCCAAAAAGTCTCTGCTCATGACCTTGGGGTGCCAGTCAGAGCCCTCCTCACTGCACAGAAACCCCAAGCACCACAGGGCTGCCTCCTCCCAGCTGAGCAGGCTCTACAACCCCAGGTCCACAGCCCTCTGATTTGCTACCCAAACAGACAAACAGCTGCAGAATAAATAATGATAAAGCAATAAAACCGGTAAGCATCGTGCCACAGAAATGTCCAGTCTTACAGACCAAAGGCGTAGTTCATAACACACAAAGAACTGGGGTCACATCGGGTGGGTTGCATATACTCCTGGCATTCAAAAATATAGATAAATATTCAAAAATATACATCTGTGCAGAATAATTGCATAAAGGGAGCCATGCTGAAGCTTGCAGACAATAGATATGAAAATATGACTCCGGGATGAAATATTGCTGGATCTGTCCAGTCCATAACACAAGAAAGCCAGAGAAGTTTCCCAAAGCACAGTGCTGTGAACATCCAGGAGGCGAGACGTGTGTCCTTTGGCTCTGTGTGCTCTCACCCTGCGTGGCACTCCAAGCTGTGAACGCTCAGCATAAGCCACAAGCTAAAAGTTTTTCAATGCTATAATCATGTGTATTGAAATAGCTGTACCACCGCTTTTTAAGAGCAAGCAAATGTATTGGCTGGTCTCAAGACTGTCTAGTTTCAATCTAGATAAAGTAAACAGATGCACACTAGCAATTTGTATGGCTTCATATTGAATCAAGCTGGGCATAAACTCAGAGAGTTTTCTTAACTAGACATGTAAGGAAAAACCACAGAATTCATGTTTATCTTTCTGTGCTTCATATCACATATTTGCTTTAATGGCTTCTCCTCCTTTACTGCTTCAATGGCAGTATTCCATGTTTTATTTACTGTCAAAATTTCTAGTTTGCTTCGACTTACTTTATCAAAGCCCACCAACAAAAACCCTCTCTGCACATCAGAAAATTTCTTGGGTTCACTGGGTTATTTCTGTAGTACAGGGATGGAAATTAACAGGGTTTTAGGACACTCCAGCAAATATGCTTTATAGCTATTGTGGGTTTGACATTAAACTTTGACAAGTTTTATTTCCAAGTGCTCTGAAATGCTGTGATGGTAAATGAGACTGAATTCCCAGGTGGTCCCAGCTAATCTGCATCGCTCCCAGAGATTTCCTCAATTGACACCTTGAAAAATGATGATGATCTGCTACAACCCAGCTTAATTAATTGAACTGTTCAGCCTCTCTCCTCCCCCGTATTAACACACCTGATGTGCAGAATCAGTAATCTGAATAATTACAGTCGTGAAAGCAGGGACACTGAGGGAGAATGTAGGAAAATGCAAGAGAACAATTTTTATTAAAATTAAATCAGTCACCCATAGGTGAGAGCTCTGGACAAAATTTAACATGCAAACCCCATTTTTGCTCTTTCTAATAAACAAGCATTTAAATATAAATTGTCCATAAAATAGAGAAGGGACATTTCTGCCATCTTTTTGAAGACATTTCCCCTCCTCCTTGTTCAGGACTCAGACTCTGTTAGAGATATGTTTATTTATAAACAGGGACTTTATTGTAACTTGTGCTATCAATAGCCTTGCGACCTGAGGCTGTGACACGACCGCAGGTCTTGCAGCGAGCTACACCTGTGCTCCTTTGATGGAAAACACTTGTCACCAAGCGAGAGGAAAGATACATTTTTCAAAATAATTTTTATAACCAGTGAGTCTAAATATTACTACAGAGATTAAGCTTTTAATCTTTTCTTCTTTAATTTGATATAAATAAGATTTATTTCAAAGGAAATGAGGAGACACAATGTTGTTATCCCCAGGACTTCTCCTCATAAATTCTCACAGACAAATTCATAGATAGCTTCATATTTTAAATAGCATAATAGTTTAGATATTATGTCCCCATGAAAGCTTATTTCAGATAAATAAGCAAATTATGATAATAAACCTCCTATCTTTTCCAATGTTGCCAGCACAGTAGGACGTGCAAAGCCCCATCCTTTGCTGGAGGAGCCACCACCGCTCACACCAGCCAAGTGCCGCGGCCACAAGCTCTCCCCAGCGAGGACAGCCTGGGCGTGCTGCCTCCTGCAATAAAGTCAATTTTACCTTCTGCATACCCTCAGCACCCAGCCAAAATAATTGGAACACAGAGGGAGACTTCAATGCATTTGAAACTCATGGTGGAGCCTTTCTTGGTGCCCAATTAGTGTTTGTCATGAGCCAGTTTTGGAGCTGAGGGTTAAGAAATAAAGGAATAGATTTTGCATGCAACGGATAATTCAGTCCCATTCAGTGTAATCCAGAGCTGTTAACTATAAGAATCTGAACATGCACGCACTCTTCCCTGTGATAGGAAACTTGTGTTAATCATCTGACTTAGTCTTCCCATTAGATGTAAGTCATTATTTCCTGCTTGCTGGTAATAACACCATTTGATTGGGCAAGCAATACAGGTCACATTTTTAAATTAATATATTTAATAATACAGTATGTATATATATTTGCATAATTAAGTGAATGGAAAGAGAGTAATTTTATCCCAATGATATGCTTTAGAATTTGCAGTAGTAAATTCATCTCCAACAATGTTGGAGGAGAGTGGAATTTGGACTGGCATTTTTTATTTTGCGAGTTTAATCTGTGCAAAATTAGGTAGCTGATTATGGGTTCAGACATATATTGCAATCATTTTTCCATGAATTCTGAAAAGACAATCTATCTCCTTCACTGCAAGCTAAAACAGAGCACCTCAAGAGCAGGGGTGCATGGAGATGACAGGATGTAGTGGGTCACATGACCAAAATCCTTCTTTTGGAAGATTTCTGAGGTAGGGAAAAAATGTCTTGTTGTTTTCTTGTGTCTTTAAGATTGCATTTCACCACCTACTACAAAGGCAGAGCAGTAGTATATTTTTCTAATTAATCTGAGTTTTCCAGATGCCTGGAATAAATTAAAAGTCTCTTTCAAAGAAATAGCCTACATTTTGTAAATTAAAGCCATGTAACAGTCACAATTAGCAATTTAAATATTTATCTAAAAGGGTGAGAGCTACTGACTGAAGACTACAATTTCCTGTGGTGGTAAGCCATTTCACTTGTCTTAATACAACCCTTTAATAACAATTAAAGACAAGCAAAACCTGTCCTTCCCATTTGCTATTCAGAACCTTCAAAGGAATTGATTTTTTTAATTTAGTTTTAACTAAAATGGTTAGGCTGCAGTCTTTAATTGGGGCTGTTCTCAATAAGAAGGAGCGAAGGCCTTGTCAGGAATAGAGCTGAGCAGCTTGGCTGGCGCACGCTGCACGGCAGCTGCCTGCCATCGCTGCGGAGGCACGGGCATCCTGCAGCATCGCTGGCTGATGCTGAAGCGCAAACCGCTCAGTGCTCTTTTCCACTCTCAGATTTTAAATATTTTAAACTGAAGCTTTATAAATTAAAAAGAGACAGAAATTTACCCCATGATGCTACTGCAAATTATTGACAACTCTGCAGTATTTAGCTATGGAAAAAGAAAAATAATTTTTAGTACTGAAAATATTTTGGTGAGCAGCTCAGCTGGTGCAGCCAGCAGTGCAAGGGAGGGCTGGCCTGCGAGGGCAGACACCCCAGGTACTCTGGGGATCCTTAGCAATTCCCAGGTAGTTACACAGAGGAGGCATTTCTGCAGCAAAGGGTGCAAACCTGCACATGTTTTAGTAACACATGTATCTATCCCACTGTATTAGAATTATAGAACTCATTAATCTTTAAAATGTATTTATATTCATTTCCCTTTCTGTTACACCCATGTACTGATAAGAATTTTTTAAAAATCTAAATTAGGTTAAAAGCTGAAAAAAGCTGTAGTCCCCCCAGATGAGCTGAGGTAGTAAACACGTGCGTGTTCCCAACGTGTTGCAATACAGCGCAGAGCGCTACTCCGGAGGGAGCACAGAAAATGCTTCAAAGACAATTTTACTTGGCCCGTGTGATCTGATGCACACTCTGCATCATACGAGGAGGATCAAAGGCTCATGTCCTTGAAAGCTGCTTGAGTACTTATTTTTTAAATCTGCAATCAATAGGACTCAAAACACTCTCAAAGGTCTGGGTCCAAGTGACCCAGCCAAGTTCAGTGCAGAGCATATACAAGAAAGATGACGTCTCCTAAACCCAAAGCTCCTAAATCCATTGGGCCTTGTTTGTCCCCATCATAAATATAAGCATTGATTTTTCACATGGAATTTTATGCAAGTGAAGTGCAGCTATGGAACCTAATGCACAAACAGATTTACTTTACATAAGCAAAGACCGACCTAAACGACATTGAGGCCTCGATATGGAGTTCCATCGATATTTTTTGCAGAGGTACTTTTCTCCCCAGACAGGCTGAATCTGGATTTGGCATTATGCTAATAAAAGTAACATTCAGGAAGAGTTCAAGCAAAGATCTCATTACTGTCTCAGCACACGGTCCTCATGACAGTTTCCAGTTTTTATGGTCCTCATGACGGTTTCCAGTTTATAAAGTCCAAGTTAATATTCCAGTATGTAAAAGCTTGAAATTGTAACCTGAGTTTTGAGTCATTGGAAGCATCCCACTTTTAATTAAACACCTTTCTCTACAGCTGGGCATGCTGTAGTCACAGTTTAGCTTGTTAATTATATTGTGCAAGGACCACTACGCCGTACTCCTAGTGAATGATTTATTAACTCCAGCAATATAAAATCTTCTCTACAGCACTGGCACACCAAAGACGAAAGAGGTAATTACTGTGCCCAAAGCACTTTAACTTCATTTATACTCTGTACACTGTGAGCACCATCACAGTGCCCTAAATCACAGCGTTGTTATTTAGTCCTCAGCAACCTTTTCATTGTGAGATGTTCAGCATCATCCTTTGCTTACAGCTACTTTGGGGCAAAATCGAACGTAACAGATTATGTCTGCAAAGGGGATATGCCACACCTTAACAAACTTGCTATTACAGAAGAATTAATTGCCGTTTCAGGCTCAAACTGCAGTTCTCACGACTGAATGTTATCTCTTCCTGTGATTGTAGGACACGAGTTACAGTATAAAGTCTGCGCAGGAACTTCATTCAGTTCTCTATATAATTCATTTAGCAATGCTCCTAACATTCACATCATTTTTTTACTCTTTTCAGCTCTAGAACATCTTGATGTGCCTGAAGTGAATATGAAATAATATCTTCTAGATAACCTGCATTTATTTAAATTTCTGTGTCTCAGTTTCCCAAGTTGTTTCATTTTATTGTCTGGCACCTTTCCCAAACGAATAGATAAAACATTAACATGCTGGGGAACAAAAGACCCAACAGCAGGATCTACTAGGAAAAATATCTGATGTGTGATTGCCCATGAAAGTAACTCTTGTTTGTACTGGAGCGTGTGTACAACACTTGCTTGGAGTCTACATCTCTTCAAAACTGATATGAAAAGACAAAAGTAAAGGACCTAAAAGGAAAAGGAAAATTGTAATTTTAAGGTGAAGCAATAAACATTGTCAAAAGCATTAGAGCCAGTGTAATTTGGCTGTCTCTTTCCAGGGCTGCTTCTGTAGCAGACGTAAATCAGAGGAAATGACAGCATGAGAGGCTTTGGCACGACATGGGGATCCTTTCCCCACGTCAGGAGCTTAAAAACTGAGCCTAAAAGTCTTGCTTGAATGAGCATGATAGTTGGCACAGCAACTTCCCTAGTTATTTATTATTTATATTACCTTACACAGGTTAACCCCCTTGTGTTAGGCCTGTACAAATATAGAGCTGAAAAAATGGCCCCTGTGCTTACAATTACATCACGTAAGACAGAGGGAAATGATTGAGAGCAAATCGCATCGTGGCTGACAAGCCTCAATGCCCCCCACAAACAGCCCCCTTGACTTCTTCCTTCAGGAGACAGAGAGTTTCTCAGACACAATTTCTCTTGAGTCTTGAGGCTGTCCCCTAAAATTAAATATTGATTCAATATTAGTTGGGTTTCTCGGGGGAAAAAAATGAATATGCGTTTTTCTAAGCCTCTGCAGTTTTAAATACCAGGGTAATTTTAATGGTCTGCAGACAAACCGAATGAACATTCAACAGCTAATACATTGTTTATACAAGCAGTGCATGCATTAAGATATACTGTTTACCATCACCTCGGCCGACCCTCTTTGTTTATTCATCAATAGTAGTCATTTGGGAGAGTTTCAATCTGGCACAGTTCTGCCCTGGACTCAGCAGGTTACTTTCCTATAATGTCGAACATGCTGTAGTGAAGTTAATTAGACATAAGTAGCATATTTTTTTTTCTAGAGAACGTAATTTGTTGCTTGGCGGGCTGTGTGCATCATTCTAGATGTAATAAGCATCCGGAGAGGTGTTGAAATCTGGTAGAATGAGGGAAATGAGTGTAAACCAGAGGGAAAATCAGAGCAAGTTTCCTGAGATTAAAAGATAGGCTGCTTCTAAGACGATAGAGAATGTCTTTTTTTGCAAAATGGGGCTATGTTAACAACTAAAGCATAAGAGCACCATAAGGTATGTATTTTATTCTGATTAACCAGAATGAAAATCTGTCCTGTTATGTTTATCTATTAGATGCTGGAAATGTATCACAACATACCATTAGCCTCCTATTTTGTCTTCTCTACAAAGAATTAATGGAAAGATTTTAATTTTATATCTGGTCTCTTTAAGTATGTTTAGGTGACCCACCCAAGCTAACCGTTGTGCAGTAGTTGATCAAAGGCAAATTCAACCAGAAATGCAGAAAACAGAAGTAAAAGAGCACTTTGGAACACACTGAACTTTGAGGAAAAAAGTCCGTGACAGCTCTTTAAATATTGTAAAACCATGTCACTTTATATCAGCTGATAATCTGGTTCATACGCTTCACATTAATAAAGGACTTAACGGCTGTATACTGCTCTGGAAATCTGTAACTGTACTTCCATTGTGCTTTACTGGCCATTAATTTATTTTCCAATGTGAACCCAGTCATATGAAGCTGTATTACAATGTTACTTGGGAGCAGCAGATTGGTTCTATTAATCTTATTTACTATAGCTATTTTGAATTTGAGATCGTTAAGAACTGTATTGTGTTAGAATAGGTCACCTTGACCTAATCAATACTAATCAGCTACCAGGCTTTTTGAGAATAGAATGGCTTGCTGTACTCTTACTAAAGCCTTACTCTTTTCGCTTGCATATATCTTTGTTCTCTTTTACTTTTCAATGGCATAAGAATCTGAAATAAACAGGTAATCTGTACCTATACATGTATGTTTAACTGAAACACAACTAGTGCAAAACAAAAGAAAATAATCAGATGCACTGGCAAAGGCAGCTCAATAATTAGTTTATAGCTTAATAGATGATATTAAACATTGTATTAATGAGAAGCAGAACTTCTGCTACCTTGACGTTGCATTTATCAATCAAAGATGTCCATATAATTACATTTTTCCTCCTCATCAAACTCCAATCTGTTTGTTTCCCCTTTTATTATTTCTAGTTGGCATTAAATTGGGACTGAATAAAACCTTAAGGTGATGGGTTACCAGCATTACTCAGTGGATGCAATAGGAAGCAAAAGTACTTAAGGAGTACATCCTGTCCTATGAGTATCCAGTATTTACTGTTCAAGGCCTTTGTCCTTTTATCCACTCAGAAAATGAAATTCCCCAGTGCCCTTCCAAAATTTTGCTCTATAGCTTTCTTTCATTTAAGCAGTTTTAAAGTCTGTGCACCTCTGCAGATACTGCCCACTTAATTATGTGGCATTTAGAATGACAGATCCCTGGCATCCTGACAAAGGATTATTAATAATGCTCTCCAGGAAAGCAGAACTAATAGAAAACAATTAAAAAAAAAAATCTGGCAGATTCCCTTCCTCTCCTCTTCTCCTTTTCCCCAGCAAGGGAATCAGTAACCCTTTTTTACAAAATATGGTTGCATAAGAATTCATTCAGGGGTAGAGGTCTAAGAGCAGGACTTGCTAACCAGAGACTGCAGGCACTTGAGTAACTCACAGACCTCCTCAGCACCATCTCTGCTGCAGTATTTACACTTCCAGTGAAGGCAGGGTTTGAAATCCAGGCAGGTATCCGTTTCCAAGGGGGTCCTGGGCAATGAAAGCAGTAACTGTGACCATAAGGATCCCAGAGGCATTTGCAGCACTTGGTATACCCTCCCAATATAGCAGGAATAAGACATCACTTTCTTTTGCTTTTATTATTATTCTTGCTCACATCAGTAAGAATTATAATTATTAATAGTACAAATCAAGGAACCAAGGCAGGAAAGTGTTCCCAAAATGTTTAGGACAACCAAATCGCTCACCATTCACCCAACAAACCCACATGGCAAGCTGGCAGTTTTCTGGCTGTTGGAGCTTCCTCATTATTTTCAGTTTGTAGGCAGGAGAGACTAATTTCAGGAATATTTGTTGTGAAATCAAGTTCTATCTGTTTAAAGCTTGGGGTTTTTTTTAAGGGCCCACAGGTTGCATAGAATTAGCTGAGAAGTAATTAATACAGCATAGAACAGGGAGGGACTTTAAAATTAGTTTTAATTATCTGCAAATATGGAACAAACTGCTTCCTTGATCCTTATGCACTGTAAAATGTCCATCAAATCTTTGTCCTCCACTAAGGCTATGAAAAAATCACACAGGTTGGCCAAATGGCTGTACCCTGCTACACCTTAATCACACCCTTCTTCCAGCCATGGGAAAGGAGAAATGGCCCTGACACTGTGGGTACTGGGTACTTACTGCAGGCTCAGCACGTAGGGTTTGGCATCCCCAAACACAGGTATCCAGCCAGATATCTCCAGCCAAGTCAGTCAAATTATATATGGGAGTGATGCAAGTTATGCAACCAGCCTTTAATAGCAATACTTCTTTACTGTCAATGGAAACATATTGCTTGAGTTACTGAGTCTAACTTTGGGTTTGGGGGTTGCCATCTCCCCCACCATGATGTAACATTGTCATGTAAAAAAGAAATCATACTTCATTTCTGTTGCTTGCTGGCAGACATATCTGGAAGTGTTTTACTTGGAAGTAGTTGGAGAACATACTGGAAAACCAGAAAACATAAGGAAAAGCCTGCTCTTGCCAACAGATTTTCCTGTTCCATCTCACTGGAGAGCAACGGCTATAAGTGGCTGCAGACACCCCCTGCCTTCGGCATCGATGCGGTAGATGAATGAATGGCCTTTGGGTTTTGTATAAGACAGAGTGCCAAAGTAGCTCTTTCCTGTGATATTCATGAAGAAACGGGCTCTCTGCTCTGAATCTTTAACATCATATTAAAAATAAAAAACAATTATTCATTTTTTATGGATTTCTTAAAAATAATTAAAAAAATCTCTTTCAGTTGCATAAAGCAGAAACCACCTCCAAACTTCAGCTCCCTGTCCCCTTGGACTATAGTAATTTAATATAAATATTGTAAAAGAATTGCTATTACCCCCCCATCGCTCAGCTTCTGCAAGTTTTATTCCAAATGGCAATATACATTGGCAATGTTCCTCCCACATTAATGCTGTGGTACATTGGTGCCTCCTGCTCCCTGATAAAGTGTTTTCTTAGCTGATGCACTGGCTTGGTGGGAGAGAAGCAATATGTTTAATAAGGATATCTGAGGCAGGGCTTTACTTTTTCCCCAGCTGCTGTACTGAGGCTCAAGGCACCGCTATTTGCTAATTCTAAGATGAGCATTTGAACTACTTCCTGCACTCTTTTTTTACTGTATTATGCAGCTCAAATCTATAAGAGATTTTGACATCAACTCACATTATTTTATAGCTAAGTGAAATCCTACACAACGGAAACAGGCTATGATCACAAAAAAATGCAAAAGCTAATTTAGAAATCCTCTTGCTACATAATAACAGAAAGCTGTGCCAGGAAGGTCAAAATGAGCAAGCTCGTAGAAGGGAGATGTTGCTGGGGCCATGCGACAGTGCAATCCCAAAAATTGTGACTAATCCCCTTGCTTCTATAGTGGCGGCTTTCCCTGGCACAATCCTACAGCAAAAATGCATAAGAGGCACAAGCATGGCAACTGGCTGCAAAAATCTACAACAGTGGATGTTTGGTTTACATTTATAAACCTGCAAGGGTAACAAACTGAAGAATACAGCAAACTAACTCCCCTCTCAATAGGCTGTTATATTTTCAATACCGTGTTATATTCACCTGTTGTTAAAATTTAGGGTACATCTCAACCGTATTTAAACCCCAGAACAGAATTAATTTCTGAAATATCCAAACCAATTAAACCAGTAACTTCCCATCAGACAGACAGTAGCTTTTAGCCAATAGACATATTTTTTAGCTGATTGGTATGCTTCGACGGCCACCAACATTACCTTTTCTCAAAGTGCACTCATCCTGTTATTAAAAGAAGAATCGCAGTTAATTATTCTGTACACACATGGTGTTTAAGTGTAAGGAATGTTGTATTACCTACCTACAGATTAGCCTTTTTAACATTTTGGTTTGTCTCTGAAGGGAAAAAAAAAAGAAAAAAAGCCTTGTCATAATTTGATGAAAAACTCAGTTAGATGCTGGCTGAAATCTGGTTTGGTGAATGTTTTCACCAAATCCTGCAAGAAATTTTGCTTGAGTGATGGCAGGAAGACTTCTCTTATAATGTAGATGTGCCCTTCCATTTTAGATTTTGAATGTGAAGCTTGTTTCATTACTGACTTAAGGCAGGTTTTTAACCATGTTGGATGTCTGTGTGCCTACAGGTACCAGTTACGGTGTTCCATAAATTTTCTGGAAAAAGGTGATGAGTCCCTTGCTGACTGCATGGCAGCGGGGAGGTCCTCTCCTCTTCCACAATGGTCAAACTCAAAATCAGTTCCGAAGTGTCCCTTCTGCTCCCCTGCACCCTCCCATTCCACATCAGCAAATGAGGAATGCTTTCCTCCTCCACTCTCCTTTTCCAAGATGTGCCATTTCACGGGTAGAGAGGAATGTGAGCTGTGTCCTCCAGGAGAGCAGCGGGGACGTGGGCACCATCCACGCCTCCAGGACGGGGCTGGTGCCATGTTCCCCTTCGCAGACCCCAAAGGGGCTGGAGCAGGGTCTAGCTCCCAGAGAGATCTGGAATCGGCAAGTTTATATTCATTCTTAGAAAATTATGCACCAGTTTTCAAGCAAAATTGCAGATGATGTTCTGTGCTGCTGTCACATGAAAAATAGTTTGAACTTTTTTGCCTTTTTAGCGGAATAATAGGTTTCTTCAAACTTGCAAAGGAAACGGTGTCATGGAGAGATGGGAAGGAATGGATGTGGGAGCTGGGAGAACAGGAAGACAGCATTAATTACACAGAGCCTGACAGGTAGAGGAGAAAATGTTGCACTTTTCAAAAGGAAAAGAATTAACAGATGATTGAGAGCAGGGAAAACTGGTAATTTCTTTGAGCTGTTTAAATAGTTTGTCAACCTCTTAATGGAGCTCCGTGTGTTAGAAAGAAATGGAAAACAATCAAAGCAGCAGCCTGTAAATATCTGGATTAGCATATTTCTGAATATTTACACAGTTTTGAGTTTGGGGAATGTTTGTGCTTTGTGGCTCTGAGTTCTTGTGTTAAAATATAATAAACTGAGAAAATCCGTAGGCAGCTTAGCTGGCCTTGCTGCTTTACCATCTCTGTACATCCAGCTCTCTCTCAGTAAGGCAAGGGTTCTCTCTATGGTAATGCCTATGGCAATTTGTAGCCTTAAAACTGCACCGTTTTAGTAGTGCAGAGTTTAGTAGTTGCATGTAGTACATACTACATACCTGAAATATGAGAGGGCAAATGAAACATGCAGCTTGGTAGCATTAAATGATGAGCACATGGGTTTTCATCTCTCTCAGCAGAAGCTGACAGCCCTCAGGACACCTCCAAACAAGCGCAAACCAAACCAGGCATTAGGTGTCCATGTGCACTCTCACTGGAAAAAGAAATTAAGATGACTTCTCAAATTCTAATGGTTTAAGATTACTTTTAACCCCAGATATTTTTTCTTTGGTGTAGAACTCAAAGCCTGAAAAATACACTTATTTTTGTTTGTTTTTAAATTACAAGAATTACTTAGGTCCGAATTTTGAACAATTTCTTCTTCTTTTTTTTTTTTTAAGGAAGAAGGAAAATGCCTTTTACTTTTTTCTTTCTAAAAGTTTAATGTGTGTTTCTCAGAAAGAACAGCACTGAAATATTGTATCACTGAAGACCCACACAAACTGTATCATGTATTCATAACAGGCCAATTTTATGGAAAAAAATACTGACACAGAGAGAAAGAACAGTTCCTCCAGGTCAGGAAAAGAACTCCTCTGGCAGCTATTAAAGTGCAGTATATAGGCAGTTGGGAGTGATTAACTTTTCTTTTTTAAGGAGTTGCTTCAAAAAGTCATTAAAAAGGCTTCTGAAACTTGACAGTTTTCTTCTGGTATATAGAGATGAAAATCAAAAGGGCTAAAGTGCCAAAGGAGGCAGGGCAAGCAAAGGCTCTGCCAGCCCATTATACATGAAAGATGGAGGAATTGTTAGATCCTTAACAAGAAAGGAGAGCAAATAATAACACAAAGAAAACACAAAGAGCAAAGAAGTTGTCGGTGCCTGACTTACCTCTGTCCTTGTACCTCAGGCTACCTGTGACCAGGTATCCACTGCGTTAGTGTCAGCAGAGAAAGGTCTAGGGAAGAAAATACAGGTCAGAGGACACTTAGGGAAATGAAAAGCATTCAACTCATCAGGGCATGGTAAAATTCATTCTGGTGAACTTACAAACCATTAGTAATTGTCTTTAAAATCTTGTGGAATGGGTCAGAACCCAGAAAGCTGAGGAGGAGTGGTAAGAAGACCAGGGAAAGCTGTAGATAAGTTTTTGGTACTTTGATACACAGAAAAATACTAGGAGGGATGATTTAAAACATCCCATTACATGATTCAGAAAACAAAACAATAAAAGAAAGGCAAAAAAAGCCAAAACAGGCTTTTGGTCAAGACTAAACCAAATAAACCCAATTATTATTCAGTACACCTGTAAACCCCAGGGTGGCCTCACGCTGAAAAAGCACAAGCAAAACTCAATTGTCCAAAGTCAAAAGAATGAAATGGGATACAAATGACATTCAATAAAATGCCAAATAGCATACTGGGAAGAGGAAATGAAAGGCAAAACAAGGACCACCGAGCTAAGCACCGAGGCAGGCTGCAGAAAATGAGGCAAATTCCCATTGTGGATACAAAGCGTTTCCAGAAAATACAAATCACAGCATCATCACACGCAACACTCCCACCTCATAGCGACAGGGGGGCTGTTCAGTTACAGCCCTGACCACAGTTTGTAGTACCAGTTTCCCCAGTAATGCGGTGTGACTGGGGCTCTCGGAGTGCTGCCACATGTGAGGCACTCGGCAGGAGGTAACGCATGGTCCCTGAAGGAGACAGGGCAAGGCGTGTGGGGTGTTGAAATAATTACAGTTAACTCTTTCATAGTCACATTCTCTCTGTGAATTTATTATGCAGCTGTTAAAGATTAATCTCCTTAATTGCCTACATCAAAAGATATTCTTGAGTATATACAGGTAAGGGATACACAGCTTTTAAACAAATGCAAAAAAAACCCCCAAAGAAATAATTTCCAGTTATAAGGCTGCTGTTGACTACTATGCCTTACATTATTTGCCTTGAAGATTTCATGGTTCTTATCGAAAGTGTCAGGTTTACTCATAGCAGCGAGTACACCACAACTGCCCTTACAAATAGGTTGAACTTCTTAAGATGTTATTAAAAGAGCGAAGCAATGTGTGCTTCACCAGCTGGTTGCAGTTGTATGTTGAAGAACCCAGAAGCAGGGAAGGTGCTTAGATGCACTTCCAGCTTGCATCTGCCCCAACAGATTTCACAGGACAAGAGGCAAATGCAGAAAATGCACAGAAATGCAAGACAGGAGAACCTGGAACAGACAAAAGGGAAAAACAAGGGTGCAAAGAGAATTTGAAACTAATTTTACATATCAAAATTAGCTGGAAAGATTTGAAATTCAAGGGAAAAAACCCCACAGCTGAAGACACTATGGCCCTCACATATCAGGGAAAGGTTAAGTACAAGAAATGGCCGCAACTTTTGCAACCAAATCTTTTCATTTAAAAATACAATATGCCCAAACTAATATTGTTTGCATGAAAAGGCTGATATAAAAAACTTCCTGAACTGACAGAACATGAAGCTGAAAAATACCTTTCAATTTGAAATGTAAAGAAAAAAGTTAAAATTCAAACTTGATACAAATCAAAGTGCTTTGAAATGGTCAGAAAATGGAACATATTACTTTCAGAAAAAGCAACAATGAAGAAACAAAAACACTCACCTCAATTCAGGAATGGAAAGTTTCTGAAGTAGTTTGCAGGACACAAAAACAATTTCACTCACAGGTTCCTGAGGGAACCTAGAAGAAAACTGGAGATTCGATTTATAAAAGCAAGAAAAGAACCCATTGCAATGTTACCTTTGGCTATGAAAGATATAAATGAAAATAAGTCCAGATTCAGAACAGCAGCAGTCAAACATGCTTCCACATTTTATGACTGACATGTAAAGTGCTTCATTAGTTTCTCCTGCCATTTGAAGCTTTATGCTGCCAGGGGTCAATAATAGTTAAATGTCAAGGTACAAAACAGAAAGTATGGAATATGAAATACTATGGTAAATTTAAAACCTGCAAAACTCACAGCAAGTGATGTAGGTGCTGGGAGAGGGACGAGTGTCTGCAGCTATGGCTAACAGCTAATAATCTGTCTAAAAAATCCAGCTTAGGCTACTTTTGTACCAAAGTAGTGAGAAAGCGATGAGGGGTTTCACTGTAGTTATTTTGAGGAATGAAAAGATATCCCAGCAAATATCCATACAGGCTGGAGAGAGAGTTATGACTGGCATTTTGGGAAATGGAACTGCTAAATGACTGAGAGTGGGGCAGGACTATAAAAATCAATAAAGATGGTTGTGCAAGAAGCCCAGCACCTTTTCCCTGGATAGTTTAAAACAAATATTTTAATTCCACCCTATCTTGAAAGTATCTTAAAATAATTTGAGACAGAATATTTTTATGGTGAAAGCAATGTCACATCTTGCTAATCCAATCTATTTGCATGCAGACATCCCTAGAGATAATGCCAATATTTGGTATTATAAATATGGGAAGGTCCTTTTAGCTCTGTTTTATTCTTATTTATCCACTGTGGTTTAGTCCCAACCTTATTCAGACCTTTCAGCCTTGTGTCTCAGCTAGACAGTGGCAGAAAGATCTACCAGCAGTTTGTTAGCCTGCGTGCTATTTAATGTTCGATGAAGCAAATTCTCGTCTTTGAAGAAATCCACATCTGTAAAGAACCACTTTGCAAAGCTCCAAATGTTGACTGAACGTAAAGCTGAAATTCTGAAAGAATGAAGTTTGGGCACATTCCAAAGCAACGCAATTACATATCAGCTGCAAAAGGGTTGGAGGAGAGGCATGCATGGCAACAGCAATCAATTAAAAAAATTTTAATCAAAGGGGATAACGCATATCAGCTTTCCTGCTTTCTTCTTGTTACTTTGGGAGAATCCATCAGTAATTTCTCTGGACTCTAACCTGGGTGGATGGATTGTTTCCACCTGAGCTCAGTCTTTCATCCAAACATCTCATGGCAGATTTTATTGCTGCCCTATGTACTTTTCCACCTATTTGAATTTTGTTTCATATAAATTATCCTCTTGACTCTGGCCTGGTAAATTTGCTTGGCTTGTTAACTAATTTTCCTTTGTCCTTGTTTTGTGGCGTCTATCAAATCAGTATGCAAGTAACATTTTCTGTCATACTAAAAGATTAGCTGGAAACAGAAAAGAAACAGAAAAGTTCTTTGCTGCTGTACAGATTTATCATATACTAGTAGCAAATTTGGCATTACAAAAGAGATCATATAAATTGTGAAAAATGGTAATGAAATACAGCTTGGAAACATTATAAAGAATCCTACTTTTACCATGGTAAAATAGAGGCAAAAATCTAAGCAGAGGAAAAAAAAAAGTTAACTGGATTACCATTGCAATTTCTGAAAAATTATGCATAGAAAAGCAGGATGTGATTGGAAAAAATAATACATATCAGAAAGAGAACAGAAGAATTAAACTATGTACGTAAGTATCAATTGCTAGTATTTTCAATGGGATGACTTTAATAACATGCAGTGCTGATGAAGATTAAAAGCAGAATCGGTTGAGTAAGACCTCCATTGACCTGAGGTGCACAAGGTCTCTGCTCTGTTAATTACAGGCACCAGCAGCTCCACGGGATGGAGGCTGTCGCCCCAGGAACAAACCCTTGCCATGGGACACACTGCAACCTTTCCTTCTGCATAATGCCAGACGGGTTTGTATTCTGTCTCTTTGAGACTGAGACCATGTGGTACCTTAAAAACGCTGCTATGCCTGCTCACAGGCTTACTTTTGGCAGGTTCAAGGGGACTCGCAAGGCTGTGAATGAGCTGGGACCTGGATCCCCAAGCAACTGCTGGTCCTTCTGCAGGGAAAGCAGCGGTGATGCTCACATAGGACCTGCCTGGACTCAAGAAGGGGCCACCAGTCCCCACGTGAGCCGTGGGCGTTGGTGTGCACCTCAGAGGATGCTGCGAGGTCTACTTTCCTCTCAGGTGTTTGAGTAGGAGGGGGAGCTGACAGGTAGAGAGTTATTCTGCTTGTTGTCTGAGAGGAGTTTCAGTATTTGCAAGATAAGCATATTGCACACAGTAAAAAAACTCCCATTGCGCAGGAGACTCTAATATAGCAATATTTTGTTTGTGCTCTTTGATGTTCAGCTTGCAGTTGTTTTCTGTGGGATTTAAGGAACAAGCTTTTTATATATTTTTATTATTTCTTTTGTTTGTTTGCCAGAAACTCCATCCTTCAAATTGCAGAGAGGAGGAAGAGACGTGAGAAGCAGAGGGAAAGCTCTATCCTGGAAGTCATTGCAGGACAGCTGGCCCCAAATACTAGCACTAGTATCTGAATGCAGAGGAAGCTGGTGTTAATGTGATTTTTGGAGAAGAATTCAGGGAGGAACTGGGCATGCAGAAAGGGCTGTAACTAACGGTTACGCTTATGGTAACTAGGATCTCAAGAATCACGAGTTCTTTCCTTCTTCATTCAACAAATTTCAGGTATTTGCGTTGTCTGCTTGGTTAGTGTTTTATGGTGAAACTAAGCACCTTTTCAAGTTTTTCCTTCATTATAAAGAAATCTACTTTTTTATTAGATGGATAACAAAATTCTCTGACTAAATTGCAGGAACTGTGACTGTTTTTTCTTGTGACACAAAGAAAAAACAGTTGTAGTTCTTATTTTTTTTCCCCTGGTTAATATGAAGAGATTACCACCATTTACAGAAAAAAACCCATCCAAATCAGTTCAGAAGGAGGCAAATTCAATCAAATGAAGTTGATTTTTATGTTTGAATGAAGGTTGGGAGAGACCTACACTTCAGTAATCTAACAAACGTATTTTATGAGCACAATATATTCAGCACTAGTATTAGAATAATGAATAAAACATTCTTAAAATGCAAAAGCTTTGCGAAAGACATTTCAGTGTGTGCAGCTCTCAGGTAACAGTGGAGGTGAATGACGGTGCTATATTTGTCTATTCCAGTCTTAAGCAAGTGAAACAAATAGCTATTTAAAAGAAATTTAAGGAAAAATGTCAAATTTACCCACACATGACTTGAATTCCATGAATGAATATGTGTCTTACAGCATGCACAAAGCAATAAGGCTTACATAAATGCCCTACATCATCCAAGTAGTCACTTTCTGATCTTCAAAATCCAACAGAATTATTTATAGCTTTATATGAAATATTCATGGAAAAGTGTCCATTGCCTGAAATGCCTGCTAAAGGGTAATTTAACTTGGTTTTTTTGCATTTCTTACTATTATAATAATTAAGGTCAGGCAAGAGCCAACAATATCATTTGTCTAAAAAAACCTGTGATGAGTATTATAAAGTCTTTAGATTTGTAGTAGGTATTTTGTAAAAAAGCACGCTATACAACAGGCCCAATCCAAGCCAACTTAAGTCAATAGTAGTATTTCCATTTATTTCACCCTGGATGAAGCCTTACAAGCTATCTTTTTAATTACAACAGCCAACTCAGTAATTCGCCCCATATCCAATGCCACTGTTACACAACATCATACTGTGCAGTAGCAAGTATGTGTTTCCTAGGGCCAGTAATAAAACAAATAAATCCTGCCATATCCCCCTCCCAGTGCCTGCAGCATACAGTGAAATTCCCTTTTGGTTTACAACTCTTAGAATAATGAATACAAAGGCACAGGAACACCATGACTGGTGCTATTGGGCTGAATGCAGTGAATGCTGTAAGTGAAAATATGTGGTGTAATCTCAAGTGCTGTTGAACATGAGCCAAATTATGTAATCGTTGTGCCAACATATTTTACACTAACTTCAATTAAATTTCCTGGCTAAATAAAGATTCTTTTTTCCCCCATCTTTAATATTTCATAGCTCTTTTTCTGAATAATATAATCATCTTTAACTCCATATAATAAATGTGCAAAAGACCTAAAGCAACAGATGGTAGGGAACATAAAAGTCCAATATGATAAATATATATATGTATATATATATGTGTATGTATGTCTTATAAGGAAGAATTTTCTCCAGAAGGTTTTGAACTGCCATTTTCACTTAAAGTAGTTGTGATTTTATGACCACCAGATGTCATAAAAACGTCTACATTCCCACTAGCAAGCAGGAGCTGCTTCCATCCCCTCTCTTCATGCAAGCTCCGCTTTGCAATTGCTTTCTTTCTGGACAAGGAAAACTCTGGAGTTAATTGAATGTCATTCAGTCTGGTGAGGTGTCCAGTAAAGAAACAAGTAAATGGAAATGTCTTAAAACATCTGAAGCTTTCCACAGTCCAGATGTCCCCGCAAAACCCCGGCCTGACACAACTGAGCTGAGGGTGACAGTAGAAGCCAGAAGTCTGATCCCTTTCTGACATTATTTGGCCTGGCAGACCTCAGTGCCAGTTTTTCTCCCATTGACCTCCCCAGTTCACGACTGCCCTTGGGATAAGGCCATCTGTTTTTGAGATCCCAGCCACCAAAAACACATTGGGAAGCTCCACTCGCCATCCCTGACACCTCCTCTTTGTCCTGCCGCTGGTCACTTTCAGCTTGATGGATGGCTCCTCCTCTGACGCAACTGAGCTTGGTCCTGAGCATCTCCACCCTGTTCCCACCCTTTGTACCAACTGATGATTATTATTTTGGCAGAAGCACGCTGTCTGACATGCCCCAACACAGACAATAGGAAAAAGCCTCATAGCTAAGTCATGCTTCTGCCCTCCTTGGATTATATTTGCAAAGATACGTACGAAGAGGAACAGAGTGCCCCTATTTATGTATTTCACTTTACATAGATCATAATATTGTAAAAGAGATCAGTATTCTTATCTCAAAAAACCTGTTAAGTAACAATTATTATTAAAACCTACAAGTAAAAATCTTAAAATACTTTGCATATGATAGTTATGTATTTAAAGAAGTTATGTTAATATGTTAAATATTATGTACTATTTAGACATCCATACAAAAAAGTACCTCTTAAGAGCAGTGCTGACTAACAATCTGAAGTCCCAAAGTTTTCAAGCTATTTAAAATGCACCTCTGAATATTATCATACTAATTCATTTTCAAAAATTACCACTTCACTTAAAAGCACAGTGGTTTCAAGACACATATCTCATGTTCCTGTTCTCTCTTTGCTCATGTTGACTTTATCTTTTTGCATATTTTATATGTATTTATAATTAAAAAGCAGCATTTGCTGCACAGTAAGTCCTAAAAGGTTTTGCATATCATATAGTACACAGATGTAATGGATGAAGAATAGGATATATTTATTTCACCTTGTGAAAGCCATTTGCACATGGCTAAATGGGAATCAGAACAATGTACCCTAATGTCAAGTACTGGAACAAGAAGAATCAAAAATTACCTTTTTTTCACATCAGGTTGTCATTACCATTTTAAATAATACATCTCCAAAAAAATTCTTGCAGATAATTGAAAGGAAGAAATGTTCTCAGGAAGCAGGTGTTTTTCCCATTGCTACCAAATAATTTAGGATGGCACATAATATTTTGACAGTGCATGGATGTGAGAGAGTGTGTGTGTCTGTCAGCCAGAAATTTTCCTCCAAGGAAAAGGCTCTGTGAAATGTACAATATGTAACGACATCAAAGGCTCCAAACCCTGAGGAGGTCAAGCTGAGACCAAAAATGTGATGCTAAGAATCATATATAAAAAATCATCTTAGTTATTTAACAAAATGGGGAAAATTAGGTGTAATTTCCAATTCTGACTTCTCAGCCTCAACAAAACAAACTCAGTAGAAATACTTGGGAGCTGAAATTGTTTTATTAATAAGGCATTGGGACGTTGTTTTTGATTCAGAGTGCCAGAAGTTGTAGGCTGCACACGTTTTGAACAAGACAGTCTGTATAATGCCACTGAAACCTTCATCACCTTTTCACATGGTTCTGCACTGAATCCAGGTATGAACTTTGAATTTCAGATATCAAGTGCAAAACAAGGTCAACCATACGCAGGTAATATTTTTGCAAAGATGAGTCAAAAGTTAATAGGAAAACTTCAGATCAGCTTGGGTTTACTAGGTGCAGACCTTTATTGTGAATATATTTACTAGCTTCAGATTGCATTACTAGCATAAATGGCATTTAGATTAAAGTCTCCAGGCCATGCATTTTGGTTTTCATTATGCTGGAGGCAGTTAAACATTGCACACACACTGTGATGGTTTTGGCTGGGATAGAGTTAATTTTCTCCATAGTAGCTAGTATGGGGCTGTGTTTTGGATTTGTGCTGGAAACAGTGTTGATAGTACAGGGATGTTTTCATTATTGCTGAGCAGTGCTTACACAGACTCAAGGCCTTTTCTGCTCCTCACCCCACCCCACCAGCGAGTGGGCTGGGGGTGCACAAGAAGCTGGGAGGGGACACAGCCGGGACAGCTGACCCCAACTGACCACAGGGAGATTCCATACCATATGGCGTCATGCTCAGCGTATATAAAGCTGGGGAAGGAAGAAGGAAGGGGAGGACGTTCAAAGTTATGACATTTGTCTTCCCAAGTCACCGTTATGCGTGATGGAGCCCTGCTTTCCTGGAGATGGCTGAACACCTGCCTGCCCATGGGAAGGAGTGAATGAATCCCTTGTTTTGTTTTGCTTGCATGCGCGGCTTTTGCTTTCCCTATTAAACTGTCTTTATCTCAACCCACGAGTTTTCTCACTTTTGCCCTTCTGATTCTCTCCCCCATCCCACCGGGGGGGAGTGAGCGAGCGGCTGGGTGGGACTTAGCTGCCGGCTGGGGCTAAACCATGACATGCACACACACACACATGCAGAGCTCACATTTGTTCTAACCTCAGCAGGAAATTTCCTTCAACTACTGTTCCCTCCTACAAGTAGAATAAATCTTCACTAACATTAATATTCAGGTAAAGTTAATTACATTTGCCCTGTTGATTGCTTGAGTAAAGCAAATGTTTTGCTTTCTGATTTCGGAGAGAAAGATCATGGCTCAGTCCAAGACCCAACCCTCTTCACTGCACCCAGTCCCCAAAACCCAGTTGCTACCTCCCATCATATCCCATTGTGATTAAAATCAGATTGTGTACTCTTCAGGCTAGGGAACTTGCCCTTCTCCTTCAAGGAGCTGCTTAAGAAAACGTGTCCCATTAATACCTGTAATAATTCCCTTGATGCTGGCTATAAATATTGCAAAATTGCTGGAGAACGTGATCCCATGAGGAGAAAAGGGCATGGAGAAGAGAAGGGTTTCTGTACAGGCTCAGCCAGAACTGCCTGGTCTCTCTTTCCTTCAGGAAAATCTGGCTGCAGATTTAAACAGATAATAACTAAAACTGCAATCTCAATATCCTTCTGATTCTCTTCTTTCTTTCTGCCTCTTTCCATCCCCTTTCATCATCATATTTAAACCCTGAAACTCAACTCTCCAACTACATATAAATGTAAATTCACATTATTGTGAATTTTATACCAATTTGTGACAGTATGATTTGATGCACAACATGTATAGCTCCACCATTTCACTTAATCTGTTTCTATATCATTAAAAGCACAAATCAAAATTGTGATCTAGTGGGTTATGAAAGGACAGATCAAAACTAAAAGGCAATGTTTCTCTACCTGTCAGAGAAGAAAGGAAGGAAAACAGCACAGTTTTGACAAAACCTGCTATAAGTTTGCAATTATTCACTAGAAGAAACTGCATTGTAACATCAATGTATGTGTTAGAAGTCCTTGTAGATATGAAACGCTTAAAGTTTCTGCGTGTTCTTCATTTATCATTTTTTGTATGAGAATTGATTGCCTCTACATTATACAACTCCATCTGTTCAAACAAAAAAGTTACCATTAAAAAATGACATTCAGAGATGCAAAAATAATGTTAATAGCAATATTATGAATGCAAGAAAACTATGCATGCATTTTAAAGTTATCCATTTTACTCTCAGAGGACTGTTACATTTACTATGCATCCTCATTTTGCTGTAAAAAAATCAAAATGGTATTTACCTATTTGACAAACCGAAGTGAAGGAATAATATCTTCCACTAGCTTGAATGATAAACATGAAGTCAAAGAATTATAATCTCAAGAGACACAGTTAAAAGAAGCAAGAAAATTCTTTTGCATAACACAACAGTTTTTCCTTTTCCTTTCAAAGTTCCCCTCCACACAGACATTTTATTTTGCTGGCTTCTATGCAGTGGGTGGGAAGCATAATTTTTAAAATTTTCTTGCAGTAGCATAGATTGCAGCACTAAAACATTGACCCAGTAAAGCAAAACAAACAAAAGAAAAATCTTTGGATTTTTGGGAGTTTGCTCAAAACAAAATCTGAAAAAATCTGAAGTCAAGGTTGCTGCATAGCAACCGTGGTGCACAGATCAGCACTGCCAGAACAAATGCTGTTTTCTGGAAAAAAAACACAAAACTTACCTGGCCTGTGCATTAATTAAAACATAGGAGACTGAATCTCCACAGAAAAGTATCATCATGCTCAAAAACTCCTCCAGCCCACCTTGCCAAAGTGCAGCACTGGATATAAAACCTATCATTTCAGTAATTTATAAAAATAGAAGAGCAGAGACGAGACTTAAGGGAATATAGGACAAAGATATAAACCAAGTGTCATGTCAGTATAGGCACAATAACTATTGTGAGGAGCAGCAAAGCAAACTGTGAAAAACAAATTACGGACCACCTGCTAAAGATGGATTTCTAGTTATTTGGATTTAAACATACCAGTTAGGCTGGGAAGATCAGAATCCAAACAAGTTAAAAATATTCTGGTGCACTCTGGCACGAGAAAGGGCAAAAATTAAAATTCAGGTCCCAGTTCTGAATTCAGAGTGCAATTCTGAATATGTCTGCAAAAGACTTTCCCATATTTCTGTGCAACTACAACATATACAGGTAGGTCAGGTCATGATAACCTCCTGGATCATTCTTGTCTTCTCTGCCCCTCAACCCACCCTCCCAACCCCAAAACAAGCAGTTAAGAAATCTACACACAAAACCCACCTATTTTGCTGCTTTTTGCTTGCAGAAGCATCAGCTGCATACACCTGCCCAGGTGCAGTTTAGCACATGAAACAGGGACAGTGCCGGTCCCTCCTGACTCGTCCCTCCTGGGCCACCCGCACCCTCGCAGCCCCGGCCGCAGCAAGCTGCTCACCTCTCTCGGGGCTGGGGCAGGCAAGAAATGCAATGCTCAGCAAAAGCAAATGGATGGCTGGTGCATCGCTGGAAAATACTGCAAAAGGTACTCAAAAGTCCTCTCATTTGCAGTACAAGGAGGTACATCTGAGTGTGCCCCAGAGCAAACACACCTCTTCACTGCAGTAAACTACCAGTGCAAGTCCTAGACAAGATTCAATTCTCCTTATTCATAAGAGGTGCTGGACCAAAGCAGCACACAAAAGATTCTTTGCTCCTTTGTAGAAAGCTCTTCCCTTCCCAAACTTCTGTAATGACCACAAGGAAAAGTGCCAATGAGACCCCAAGGAAATAACAGCCAGTAAGCTGATGCTGAAAATAAGAAGAGAATGTGTTGTTTACAACCACATAAAAAGGAGCCTATTCAATAAGGCTTGTTGCAAAAACAATCACTGCAGAAATTCAGCTTTCAATTCCCTTGCAATCCATGCTAACCTTTGCCACCGCATCTTGCACACAGCTATGGCATTTGGATTAAATAAGTGGCCCTGCTTGTTAAAACAGCATTTCCTACAGGTTAACATCCCAATTTAAACTCCACTTCATACTGCCTTATTGTGACTGAATGGCCTTTAGAAATTTATCATTGTTCTCAACTGAATTACGAGGCAAATTATTAAGCCGGAGTTGTGAGCCCTATTATTATGCCATATCAAAAGTGGTACATATAGCAACTCATGTAAAGGGGTCTAGCATTACATGGGACAGCAAATTAAACAGAGGTCCCAAGACAATTCCCTTGAGAGCCCGATACCGGTACATTATGCATGGTACACGCTGCAATAAGCATTACACTTTATGATATTCTCCTTCTCAAGTACTCTTTCTAATATTTCCCAGAGTCATCAGCTTAGCTTTTTCCTTCCTTCTCCATTTACAGAAGATAAAATCTACAGAATCAGGATCCAAAAGAGCCTCAGCAGAGCGTGGGTGAAAACAACAATAAAACCCCTTGTTCCCTCTTAGAAAGCCAGACAGACACCGCACGATGCTGATCCCGTCTCCTCCAGGACACTTGTGCCAGTACCGTTCCTAAAGATTCAGGAAAAGGTGATGACTCAGTTCCTCTATCTTGATCAAATTCATCTGGAACTGCAACAGCAGCAAAATGCAGTTTTATCTCCAAGAGGGGGAGAGAAATAGAGGGCACAGATTAGACACAAAGGACAGAAACAGCACATTCCAAAACCTGAGATTCTCATTAAGCCAGAAGGAAAGAAAACCAGTGACAAATGTGCTATGCTGTGAAGTAGATAATGGAAAAGGTAAAGAAAATGTACATTATGCACAGGACATTATAATTCTTTACAGCACAAAGTTTGCACTGTTTCAGTAAAAAAAAAAGAAAAATCCTAATGAATGCCTGAACGCTGCTTTATTCACAAGGTGCAGGGAGAAGGCTGCCTCGTGAGCGCATACTCTAGACCCTAAGACTTCAAACTATATAAAATACAATGGGAATGGAAAAGAAAAGTGGATTAGACCGTGAAATATAAGTATGACACTATTAAACAATATTATGATACTTCATAGTGTAAAAAGAATAAAAAGTGGAATCACTGGGTTGTGAAAGTTCTTCTTTCCTCAGATAAATACAGAGTATAGCATTACCTGATCGAGGGGAGAGAAAAGCTCTTGCTTCAATAGTTTTTTTAATTTACTCAATTCCTTAGAATATACTGGGAAGCTGAAAACCTCTAACTGAAATTTATAGAGGCAGAGGAGAGTCTCAGTGAGATAAAATATGCTGTCAGTGGTCTCCCAGACAGCCTGGGAATCACCACCCAGGGCACCCCACCGGCACCAGGGGGGTGAGCGGTGTGCTGAGCCCCCGCCTGCACCCGCGGCCATGTGTGGGAACTGGGGAACAGTTGTTTTTTCTAGAACCTTGGCTTAAAAGAGAGATGGGAGATGCTGCGGTATCCAGTGCTGAAAGTCGACAACACCACTGAGCAAGAACCTGATCTTTTCTCACAAAATGGGAAAAAGATGCACTGGGCTGAACAAAAAGGGGATGAATTGCAACATACCACCTAAGACATAAACTGGCTATGTGAATCCCACAAAACGTTAGCAAAATATCCTTGTCAAAAAAAAGGTCATAATCACAGCAACATTTTAAGATGTTCAAGGCCCTGGGAGTCACCTTGAATTAGCCAGTCAGAAAATAAAAGCCTTGTTTTGGCCTGAAGCATTTTAAAGTGACTCTATTTTATCTTGAGAGATTTTTTTTTCCCCCTCAGTGTTCACGCCTCCTTTTTTAAAGGCACCTCAAAAAATGGTTACCGGGAAGTTATAGGTACTTTTAATATCCACATGAGTGTTTTACTGTGGTGAAAGGAATCTAGAGCTGCCATCCAAGGCAGAGATGCCATAACCCACTGGCAGGCTGCTGTGCAGAGCTTCAGTGATGCTATGGGACTCTTCACCACATGGTACTTGCTGCAGAACAGGGCATAAAGATCTGCCTCTACTACGTATAAATCGCTTCTGCAATCAACAAGACAAGTTCTGTAGGCCCTGAGCTAAAATTTAAAGTTATACTGATATACCTACATGAAACTAAACAAACAAACAAACAAACAAACAAGATCTAATGTATTTATACCACTACAGACAACTACTTATGCATAACAGCTCCTTCAATGGCAACGCGATAGCTATCCCATTTTCTAAGTGGCAACAGTTATCCAGAAAGGCACATTAATGCCAACACAGTTGCATATAGAGTATGGAGATTAGAGTGCTTTGGCTATGTCAGTATAATCAAAGAAACAAGTTTTTAACATAAGCAGGACTTTATTTTTACTGTAGCCAGATTTAAATATGAAATAAAAACTGACATATAATCAATATAATACAACTGACTAGGAAAATTCTTATTTTAGGTCATCACTACACTGGCAGAAGCCCTAGTGAACTGTATGCTCAAAACCAAGGGGATTCTCTGATCAATCAGGTTATTTTGTCCAGGGACGAATACTGCTCTGCGGAATTAAAGTCTGAAGTCTTACCTTACAGTCAGACCCACGAGTGGTCCTAGAGCAGCCAGGCCTCCAAAACCCCTATGGACTTCAAGGACATTCTCGGGGGCAAGAAAAAAAAGGCTTTGGGGAACCAACAAAGGACATGTATCAAAAATTAAATTTGGATTATAAACCTTACAGACACAGATAGAAGAGACTAAAGTAATTTGTATATCCACTCACCTGAATAAAAGCCAATTTAAATAAATAAATAACATATTTTGCTTTCTAACAGCTTTTGAAACTTATTTGAAGCTCCCTGTTAAAATAAAACAAACTCTTAATAGGCAGTAAAAGACTGGAATACTTAAAACTGAAGTGATCTAAACAAGACAAATAGAAAGCATAAGGGAATGACACAGCAGCTCATTAGGAACGGTTCACAGAACAATCCTATCAGTGAAAAAATTTTCCCCCTACATATTAAGAAAGCATCCATTTAATAGGAAAATTAATTCAGAATGTTGACTAAATTAAACCTGGAAATTTTCAGCAGTGATATGACAAACTCATTGGGTGTTTGATTTCCACTATATGCCCCAGACAAGTCTGAAAAGAACGTAGCTTTGACCCCCATTAAAAACATACTCTTGTAATTATTTTCTGGTATGATCTGTGTGTACCTAGGGTGGCTCCCCCGCCACATGCCGGCACCTTCTGCAGATGCCACAGTGGTGCTGCCTCCTGCTTTGCACGGGAGCATGGAGATTTGTGGCAAACTACCTGGCCAGTGGCCACTGGCGAAGCTGCAGGGCATGCTCATGTCCATCAGAGCTCACATGGGCTCCTGTGGGCATCGGATCAAGTGTTACACATTGCTAAATTGAGCAGCATCGTGCATAATAGCAGAGCTCGGTTGTCTCCCAAAACAGCCTTAACCTGGCCATTCAGCACTCCCCTATGCTGCTGCTATAGGTTTGCAGTGAAAAAGTAAAATGGTGAGCATCTCCAGAGAAAATGGGGATCTGAGAATTAACATCTTTATTGATATTTCCACCATTTTCTACCAGAAAGGGGTTGATTGTTTTTGTTTACTTTGAATAAAATGTGGAATTTTGCAATACATCATTTTTGGACACTGAAACGTTTTTTAATTATCTACCATCTAATTTTTTGGAACTGAAATACCTGCACCCTCTTTAAATTGAAGACTGAAACATTTAATTTTCTTTTTTAAATATGGGCTTTTGCGGTAGCAATGAGAAAGACTCCAAAGGGTTTGTAACTTGGGTTTTCATTTAGATAAGCTGGCCATGGCCAGAGAGGTTATTTAAGCTTATCCCCACCATCACAGTGTCTTGCCTCTGCGGGCCAGGGCTGGGACTCCTCAGAAGAAGAGCTTTTCTCGCGGAGTGTCAGCAAGTCTAAATGTTGTGTCTGCCGGGGCATGGGAAGTAGGGGAAAATTATCTATGTCAGAACCTTCAAACATGAAGTAATTCTGTAAGCATTAACAGGTTCCTCCAGAGCATTAATCACAACAGATCGAGGCATTTTGCGTATCACTGTCCCACAAAACACGTGAGGAAACCAAAGCAGGCTTCACAAAGTCCTAAGGACTAACAAATTCAAAACCAAACATACTAACTAACCAACCTAAACACAGCCTATAAATATTATTTACATATATTTGAACCTGCAACTAAAAATCCTTTTCTTAAAAGTATAACAAGATTTTGCTTTGATTTTATTTGCAGGTAAAGGGAACAACCACAGGGCAACTGGGTTAATCCTCTTGTTTTACACGAGCGCTATAAAAACCAGAACAGAGTCCATAAAAGTGGCTTTGCATCAGTTACTTGTTTTCTACTGAGTTTAAAGTTGCTCCACATGGTGTTTGATCTTGCATGCTAAATATACCCAGGAAGGGCTGAGAACATTCAAAGTCCATTGACTCCACAGGAGGCTGACACCACTCAACAACCGGGGTGAGGTGGCCATAAAAGCACTTTTTTCAGCTAGGCATTTGTCTTAGTCAAACCAGATGCCTTCTCCTGCACCCCTGCCAGGCAGCTCTCACCGGACAAGGAGCATCTCCCTCTCCTCTGTGCTGTATGTTAGAAACTGCCTGCCACTGTGGTCCCATCATTCTGGGAGAGGCAAGCATGGACTCTTCAAAGCATGTTGAGACCTCATCATCGAAATGCTGTTTTCCATTTATAAATTTGCTGGTAACTGCTGGTTTCAAAACTGCATAAAGCTGTCAGATTCCTGCAAAAGTAATCTGAGTGTTTCAGCTAAACCCCACAGGACAGGCATACCTGCCTCAAACACGAGTCCTCTTTGGCAGTATGACGGAGGTGGCAGTGGAGGGACCTGTTAGACACTACTCTGTGACCGCTGTGCAATGCTGATGGTACCAATGTGTAAGAGGCAAAGTCTACAATTTTACTGTAAGACTGTACAGTTCCCTGTAAGACTATTACAAGTATCAAACCAATAATACTTAAAATTGGAAAGTTTTCTGTTCCTAGCTACTGAGGATGATATTGGTAAATAACTTCGACATAATCAGTGTTCGGTGTTGATTGGATGTGCTCACAGTGAAGTCCAACAGACTCTTTCATGAAATTCAGTGGAAATGGATCACTGAATCTAAAACCTGCCGTACATCAGGTATGTACCCCTGTAAGGGGCCCTACTGCACCTGGTGGTGCAACACTGGTGTGCTGGATCTGAAGATGGACCAAAGGACTGAATGACCCAGGATTAGCTCCCAATTAAATGATCTTGGCTGAATCTCTAGTAGTAACCCTGACACCCATTGAGGGGCATTCAAGGCATTTATTAGTCCTGCTAATACTACTAATTAGTACTATAAGGGAACTTCACTTCCCAGACAGACAACTGCAGCAGCCTGGCTTTACAAGTTCTTAAAATGACTGAACACTGTTTTCAGATGCTGTGGTAAAGTTTAAAAATCACTTTCAGCTCTCTGGCATGCTTTAACATGGCAGAGGATGTAGCAGAGTTACAAGCTGTGATTCAGAATCATGAAAAGATTCAAAAAAGAAGAATCAACTTATTTAAAGCCTTCAATATGTTTTTATTTAGATATGGCCAATTAATAAACACTGCCCCAAGAAATATGGCACAATGAGATTGGCGTTTTGACATTGTGATGCACAAAGGCACATTATATTCTTCTGTCACAATAGTTATTAATCCCATTTTAATCCAAAATTGCTTTAACAATAGTATTTCCCCAACCTCTTTCCTTAAGTGAAAGCTGCTACAATTAAAAAACATACCAGAATTTGATCCAGAATTAATTAAAGAAAAAGTGATAGGAAACAGTGTATTCAATCACTGCACTTTATGACAACCCATAAAGGAGCCAAAATCTGTAGCTGTATCTGTATTAGCATTAAAAATAAGAGTGATACACTTATTACACTGATTTTCTATTTAACACTTACTTCAGGAACTTACCCAGCTCTTAAATACAGGCCATACGTCTGCCTTCACGTAACTTATGCAAGGGAAATGCTTCATTTGATTCTCCGATATAAATGATTATGCTAGTAAATTTTGTTACAGGACAGTATTCAACCCTGGTTTGCAAGGACAGAGCAAGTTATAATAAAGGGATAAAAGTTAAGAAGAAAAATAAAAACCTGTGAAGATCTCCAGTTTCTTCTTTCTATATAGCTGGCTAATGGATGTGCTGTTGTTGGCAACCTGTGTTACGTCTCCCTTTTCCTAGGGTATGAAATGTGGTACAGCTCCTTCTCAGGAACACATGGAGGGCAACGGGCTCCAATTACAGAGAAGAAAGGTGCAACAACTTTCTGTGCAGGGTTTTCATTAGGACATTATAAATCTCTTTAAAGAAATAACATCATTACTCATTGCTCTCCTCCCACCCCCCGTTGTGCGCAGTAGTGGATACAATTTCAAGACTTTTTTTTCCATTGCCAGAAGAATTTGTTGTTGCTGCATGTGTTGATAACTGAGAAATTAAAATGGTATCTAACCTTGTCAGAACTAAATAATTTTGACAGCAATTATATCTGTTTCTTAATTGTTAGTCTTCAGGTATGTCTTACTCCTTTCTGGATCTGTGTTACCTGACACCCAAATTTTCCAGAAGAAATGCGTTTGAGTGACATTGCAGATAAATGGCACAGGAGCACAGCACAGCACAGGATCCCACCGATGCCTATTTGCAATTAGAACAGCTCAAATCTGCTAAAAGTGCTCAAGGTAAGACAACTACAGCAGGGTTTGGCCAGCTGAGGAGAACTACCTGCCTAATGAAAAGATATTTAGCAATATTAATTTCTTATTGCATGCATACCATAGGCCTAAACAGTCCCATCCCTGTTCCAGGTATGACCATATTTCCAATTTCTTTGGAAATGGCTGGTTGAAAAAAAACTTAAACAGACATGGCAAAATTTTGTTTCAGTCACAAAAGGAGCCACAGTAGATATGAGTTTGTTAGACTGGATATTTGACTGAATGCGCCCAATTAAACTATAATGAATCACTAAAAGCCTAAGTGCCTTTTCAGTTTATTTTTGTCCAATCCATCATGACACTAATCAAAACACAACTCTGAATGACAAGGAGAATGCCTGTCATTAGGTCACAGTATGACCTTTGGGGCAGTCACGACTTCTCCATATATAGTTTTATCCATCAAAAAATGCATAGAATAATTTTTAGCCACGGCTCACTGTGGAGTTTGCACTCGCAAAGCACAACAGGTACATATTCATGCAGTATATCTCTAATCACAAGATTAACAGTGGGCACTTAATCAGCTGCAGAAGAGGAGTATCAATGCAGTGAGGGAGAATCCAGCTGTGCCCATTCAGGAATCATTTTAAATAAAAGTTGCACAGATTTTACTTAAAGAGCCATTAACAGCACTACAGAGCTGAGATGGAAACTGGGTCGGTTTCATTTCTAGACATACTGTGTTCAATGGACAGCACTAACTGGGAAAATAGCAAGGAGGTCCCCATTAACTGGAGGTTAGCAAATGTGATGCCCATCTACAAGAAGGGCTGGAAGGAGGATCCATGGAACTACAGGCCTGTCAGTCTGACCTCGGTGCCGGGGAAGGTTATGGAGCAGATCATCCTGAGTGCCATCATGCGGCACGTACAGGACAACCAGGTGATCAGGCCCAGTCAGCATGGGTTTATGAAAGGCAGGTCCTGCTTGACTAACCTGATCTCCTTCTGTGACAAGGTGACCCGCTTAGTGGACGAGGGAAAGGCTGTGGATGCTGTCTACCTAGACTTCAGTAAAGCCTTTGACACGGTTTCCCACAGCATTCTCCTGGAGAAACTGGCTCATGGCTTGGACAGGCGTACTCTTCGCTGCGTAAAGAACTGGCTGGATGGCCGGGCCCAAAGAGTGGTGGTGAATGGAGTTTACTCCAGTGGCGGCCGGTCATAAGTGGTGTTCCCCAGGGCTCTGTGTTGGGGCCAATTCTGTTTAATATCTTTATCAATGATCTGGATGAGGGGATCAACTGCACCCCCAGTAAGTTTGCAGACGACACCAAGTTGTGCGGGAGCGTTGATCTGCTTGAGGGTAGGAAGGCTCTGCAGAGGGATCTGCACAGGCTGGGTTGATGGGCCAAGGCCAGTTGTATGAGCTTCAACAAGGCTCAGTGCCAAGTCCTGCACTTGGGTCACAACAACCCCATGCAAGGCTACAGGCTTGGGGATGAGTGGCTGGAAAGCTGCCTGGTGGAAAAGGACCTGGAGGTGCTGGTTGACAGCTGCCTGAATATGAGCCAGCAGTGTGCCCAGGTGGCCAAGAAGGCCAATAGCATCCTGGCTTGTATCAGAATTAGTGTGGCCAGCAGGACTAGGGCAATGATTGTCCACTGTACTCAGCACTGGTGAGGCCACACCTCAAATGCTGTGTTCAGTGTTGGGCCCTTCACTACAAGAGAGACATTGAGGGGCTGGAGCGTGTCCAGAGAAGGGCAACAAAGCTGGTGAAGGGTCTAGAGCAGAAGTCTGATGAGGAGCGGCTGAGGGAAGTGGGGTTGTGTAGCCTGGAGAAAAGGAGGCTGAGGGGAGACCTCATCGCGCTCTACAACTACCTGAAAGGAGGTTGTCGAGAGGTGGGTGTGGGTCTCTTCTCCCAAGTAACAAGCGATAGGATGAGAGGAAATGGCCTCAAGTTGTGCCAGGGGAGGTTTAGATTGGATATTAAGAAAAATGTCTTCACTGAAAGGGTTATCAAGCATTGGAACAGGCTGCCCAGGGAAGTGGTTGAGTCGCCATCCCTGGAGGTATTTAAAAGCCGTGTAGATGTGGTGCTTAGGGACATGGTTCAGTGGCGGACTTGTCAGTGCTAGGTTAATGGTTGGACTTGATGATCTTAAAGGTCTTTTCCAACCTAAACGATTCTGTGATTCTAAGTATTAAGGAACAATCCAAGCACCTGGTACATTAACAGTTCACAAAAAATCAATTATTCTATAACCACTGATTAATATAATCTAGTTTAACTTTTATGATAATTTCAGCCACTCTAATAACTCAGTAAACTCTTGAGAAGAAACATAAGAAAATAGTTATCTACAAGTATATAGCCAAAAATTGTCTAAAGAGTTCAAATTGAGAACTCTGGTAAATAAGTAGCCTTCCAGACACCTAGAACTTCAATTTTACAGCCCTGATGCATAGTATGCCATGAAAATATATTAATCCTTGTTAGAGTGGAAAACTTTCTCTTTCTTTGAGTGGCAGTTTTTCGTTACCTTGCATTACCATCCCTGGTTCCGCCATGTCCCTTTGTTCCAAATAATGCACGAAATTTGCGGTCTTGTAATGCTAAAATCCATTACCAAATATGCTTCACTAATCCAAATTCAATGCTCAAAGGTGGAAGGTAAAAATAAATATGCAGTCCTCTAGTTGGAAAGAAACTGGTGAGGCATACAATAAACACACAGTAAATCCCAAAGCTGTTTGACAAGCTAGAAGAAAGTAAGTTAATGTTGTGTAAAAGGTACACATTTATTCCTGGATTATCATCAGTCTTCTGGATCATGGCACAAAGATTACGGAGAATAAATAGATGTAATTTGGGTAGGCATTTTGTATTTTACTGCCTTTCTCATACCATGGTTTATACTGCTCCTCGCTGTTTGGCTAGTTATCAGTGGGCAGCTGGTGAATCTAGATGCAGTGTGCAACTAATGTAGGTAAAGCAATGGGATTCATGATTGGCAATAGAGTATTATCATTTCCTTTAAAAACCATGGCATTTCTGCAGAATTGGAGGAAATTAAATTTCTTAAATGTAATTCGATTTTTCTATTTGCATGTGAAAATACCTACCTGGTAAGGCCCTTCTTAAAAAAAATAAATTTAGAAATGTTTGACAAAGATCATGCTGATTTCTGTGGCCATTTTGTTAGAAATCCTTCATTATTATTTTAATATGAAAGGAAAATTTTTTTATTTATGGGGGTTTATTGCTAATTTCTCACTTTGGGAAATCATAGATTTTCTGGAAGTTACATTTTTAGTGCCTACAGCTGAGGACTTGTTCTGTTTTGCAATGTATTTTGGAGAGATCTTTGGCTTCAAACCAAACTATACATATCAACATTTACACAAATGTTATGTATTACCCACTAAATCAATGAAAATCCTTCTTCAATAGATTGGGAATCAGCTCTTTTGACCAAAAAAAACCTTTAAAATACTGCACATTTATATTTTATCCAGTGCATTTACAACAGAGTCTTATTATTCTTACAACACCCATTATCAAGGAGGTTTCAGCCAGGACTAGCTCTCCACACAGTAGTTGTTAAGAAATACAAACAAAAATACGGAGTCATAGCCCCCAAAAGTCTATGCTTTATGAAATGACGAAGCCACCAAAGGGAGTGCAAAGTCTCTAGAGGAGACCTGTCCCTGCTCCTGCGCTTTGTCATTCCCTGGAAGACAGCTACATTTCTCAGTAGACCTTTCAGCTCATAAAGTTGGAAGAGGAGATGGGGGCATAGTGAATAAGTACTCCCTGCTGCTTTTGTTGTACGTCTGTTTGCATCTCCAAACAGGCTGTGGATGAGACTTCTGGACTTCTGGTTGCACGGGAGAAACTTGCTTCATTTTGTCAAGTCGTCTTCGTTCTGTGAACGCAGCTGGCAGAGGAGACAAGAAGATTTCTGGGAAAACAGAGTGGCCATCAAAGGTGATAATTAAAAGAAATATCCCCTAAAATCTTGTTGGATAAGTACAGGACCTAGTGGACCAGTTGTCAATACATAATCTTAATTCGTTATTGCAGACCTTTTTGTAAGTCTCTAGTGCTGCTGGTTTGCTCTGATACTTTCTGAGTTATGTAAGGTCATCAATAGTTTATGGAAATAGCTCCTGTAGCCACACTGAATAAATACTTAGAATTCCTGCTAAAGAAATCACCCTCATATGAGAGTGAGTTTGCAAGAACAGACTATTTTTCCCAAAAAGATGCAAGGTACAAAGGAAATCCACCTCCCTTCACATCCAGTGGGGCTGAATTCCTACTATTCAACTCTGCTACAGCTGCTCTTATGGACTACAAACTCATCATGCAGCCTTTTGTCTGGGGACTAAGCCCTCATCAACAAGAACATTAGCTTAAAGAGTATGTCCCTAACTGGAAAGTGTGGCAGGGTAAGGACCAGGTGGTGACACTGACACTGACCATGGAAAAATGGAATAAAACACACAGAATAAAACATGTAAAATATCTTCAGGGTATTTACAGCTTACAAGGAATTGCAGTACTGAAGCCCTGTAAAATCTATCTACAACAACATCACTACTAGAGTGAAAGCCAGAAAGAGATTTCCATTTCTAAAGATGAAAATAAGGCTTAAAGTATAGGAAGGGCTTTATTTTGATTCACACCTATTTTATTATAGACATAACTGCAAAAAACTGGGATAACTAAAAATAGTCTTTAATTAACATGAGGACAATGGTGAATTTACAGCATGATGAATGATGATGGGAACACAGCTCCATGCTCAAGTACAGAGGTGACAACATAACCGTAATTATGAGAGTACTCCCAATGTATCTGTACCTTGAAAGGATTTTTAAGGTTGGACATTTTCCAAAGTAACCTGCCATCATTCTGAAGCTAGCAAAATTGAATTTGTCTCCAAGAATTAATGTAGAGACAAATTTTCAATAGTACAGACAACATTTATTTCTCCTTTCTCCTCCCAACTTCCCCATGTTTTTTCACTTTAGTATTGTTATTGTTGCATACTAAAACTGGAGAACTTTTCAGGCCAGACTTCCATTTTAATTAAAATGTGGCAGTAACAGCTGTTTGTCATTGAACTGGAGTTCATTTGGTGAAAGAGAATCAGAATGTTCTACATAGCAAGAACAAACTACATTTAAATATGATTCATTCCTAGTATATTGACTTTGTCTGCAGCACTGTAAATACCCAGGCACTCAGGGTATGACTGACAACATAAAACACTGAGACTATGTGACAACTGAGTATGGTAGGCATGACTCATGTCTTTGAGCATCTGTCTTGGACAAGGGATGCAGTGCCAAGGAACAGTTTATGAAGCCAGGATAGTAATGGGCTATGATGAGGTCTTCGCAATTTGGGATAAGGCAGCATGGTGGCTTTTGTAGAGCAAGGTAAGAGACTGCTACACAGGGAGCTTTCACAGCATGCAAGACCTCTTCAGCGCTAGCACTAAATTGCCCTCAATTTGCTCATCCATTCCCAAATGAACGTCTTTGGTAAAAGCCAAAGACTGCAGCTGGAGGCAAAGAGTGATCTGTGTCATCTGTGTGACCCAGAAAAAATGCTACAACAAACCACTGAATTTCCACCATAATCCCAACTGCACTGACAGAGGTTGACCCTAAGCCAGAGGATCCTGTTACAGTAATATGTGCAAGGAATAGACTCAATGAACCCATATTCAGATAAAAGGAGGAAGCACGTTGTTTGTGGTGTTCATGCAGCAGTTTCTCTGAGTGCCTAGAGAACCTCAGGACTTTCACCCATGCCAGTGCTTATACCTCAGCACCCTAAAGAAGCAGCGCTGGTACCAGAAGATCAGGATAAAGGTCTGTTCTTCCAGTAATTTAGGATCTGATGGAAGAATTAATTGCTTTGGCAACAGTGTCAAAGGCAGGGGTTGGTTTCCTTGACGGCATGGAGTAGCTCAGTGGCTCATGAGAAATGCTGAAAAAATGTTGTTCCCTCTGGAAGCATCCAGATCTTGAAGATCTTCCCATCAAGTGTTCCCAGAGAAATTGTTCACAGTCTGTAGTTATAGGGAAGGAACATGGAAGGGTGACTTCCCATGTCACTTGCAGTGTTTAGTTTGTACTGAAAATTGGCATATGGATAAGCACTTGGGGGAGAAATTGTAGCTTCAAAACATCACAGGTGAGTCTACACTCTTCTTTCTTTTAAAAATGTTTAGCACTTCTGAACAGCTTTCCACCATGAAGTTCCACTAGCATTTGAAAGGTGGCCAGCCCTGCTCCCTCCTTCCTTTAGCAGGGGTGGACTTAAGATAGGACAGATGAAGTTACTTACCAAGGGTTGTGTGCCAAGATCAGTAGTTAAGGTACAAACGGTAAAGATTCCCTGCTAAATGAGTGAACAAATAGTAAGCTAATAGTATGCAGCATTGAATGTGCACTTTAAATCTTCAATTCTGTTTGAAGTAATTACATTCTGACAATATACAGGTGTATTAACCTAGCTTTTGCAGGAAGCTAGGGAGAAAACACGTCCACAAAAGGATTAAAACTTCCCTGAGACTAATTCCTGGCTTTTCCTCCATGTTCAAAACCACATTTCTCTGTTATAGAAGGTGTCTCTGCTCAGCTAAATCACAGCAATTACATTTTATTCTTTGATACATTTTTCTGGTTTTATTTTCTGTTACGAGTCATTATTTTTAACCCACCCATTTAAAAAGTCTCAGGTCTGGTTCACATCATAAGTAGCTAATGGAAGGTTACCTTTTGATGCCATCATTCACTATTTTTTCCTATTGTAATGACATGTCTGCGTGTGTATTTTTTTGCAAGATGGCCAGTCACTGGAAAAAAAAAGCTGCAAATGCAAGACAGACTGACTTAAGAGGGCAGAAAAAATCCTCTCTTCATTCCTTTTGATTAAACATCACATAAATTAGAGGCAGAGCTCTAGCTACTGCACCTCATGGACCAAGTCAGGGAGTTAAACCATTGCGCACAATCCCAAAGTTCCAAAGAAATATATAAATTTAAACAAAATATGACAGTTTCAGCCAATAGGAGTCAGTAGCCTTTACAGGGGAAAACAAATGCTTTTATTTCTACTGCCTTCCCCCTTGGCCTTTGAAGCCAGGGTTCCCACGTATTACTCCTCTGGAGAATGACTGAACTGTGAAAATAGGTTCCCCGCCCCAGCCTTCTCCTGCCCCCTCTTTTTGCAAATGGCCTCTCTTAAAACAAAGCCTTTCAGCAAAAACTCAGAGGAAGAAGCAGGGAGGAGGTTGTTTTTAAATCTTTTGTGAAAGACAGAGATTTTGAAGTATCAATTTTTGATATTTTTGTCCTTCTTCCCGGGCTTTTTGTCATGAACATCAAACCGAATGGCTGTCCCTTTTGCTCCTGTTAACCGCAGTCTAGCCAAATTTCTGTGATCTCCTAAAAGATGAAAAGTGAGAAGGAAAGATCAAAATAAATATTTACCCCAGAACCTTGTGTCATGAATTTGTAAATAATGTTATACATAGCCAACTGTTACTGAGAGTTGCAAGAGTTAATATAAGAGTATTCATAATAAATTACAGTATGGAGAATTACTTCAATTTGTTAAATATGTGTTAAATTCATCAGAAAAAAAACAAGTCAAGCAATATTTTCTTCCAAGGGGTATTTCATAAAGGGAAAATGTCCAAAACAAAATTAATTTTGAAATATTTTCACTGAGTGGGCCTGCAATCCTTTTTTATTTTTCCCCTCCAGCTTTCTTTTCTATTTATTTCTTGTTTTGCATGAATATAAACCTATTCAGGTGAACATAAGAGCTATACCAAACACTAGAAGTATAAGGTGGCTGGACACAGGTCGTTCCTCCCATAGCCCTTCCACTGCTCTGGGTGTGGGAGGGAAGGGGTCAGGTGTGCTGTTAAAAAGAACCAAAAAGCACTTTCCCATAAGCAATGTGTTACGAAGGGAATGAACACCCAAGTTAATTATCGTACAGTTTAATGAGGAAAAACCATCCATTTCATCACAGGGCTTTACTCTTTACTAGGGCGTCCTTTACACACAAACAGCCTAAAAGGGTGGAATTGCTGTTGTTCTACACTAACTTACAGAAAGCTAAAGGCTGTTTTTTGCTAAGAGAAAACTTAAAATCTTACATTTAAGTGTCTGACTGAGCATTAATAGAAAAAAGTCAGACCTGAATGCAAGATTTCTTAGTCACAATTTGGTTCTATATGTGTATTTTTAAAGGCACTTTGGATTAATAATAATGATAATTAACTTAAAATTTAACGCCTTTCTTGTGAACAATGGAAATCACTTTTTAAAGAAAAGATATTTCTCTTTTATGACCAGGAAACTGAGAAGCAAACCATTTCTTGTGGTTCCCACCAAGTAATATGGAGAACGGTGACACTGCCCGTGGGAGCTGAGCGCATACAGCTGTGGGTCTCTTTAAATTAATTCTATGTCCCACAGGTTTTTAGTCTGTCGGGTTTGGATTTCATAGCATAAACATTTTCCAAAACAATTCAAAATCTGTGCAACTACCTGCAAGTTATAACCTCTCTGAAGCCAATCAAGCAAGCACCTATCTTTTCCAAAGCCAGCCCCTCAGGAAGGAAAGCCTACAAATCTCTGCTCCATCCCTTTTACACTTACAGTGGAATATGAAAAGTAAAGACACAATGGAGATTGTAGAAAACTCAAAAACCTGCAGCTTTTGATTTTATGTGCTGTAAACTTCCACCATTGCCTTTCTACTTCAGCAATTTAGTTCTACTTGTAAAGGCTCTCTGTTGCTTCCAAGACTAAATACAGAATGAACAAAACCACATCAGAATATCGGCATAGAAACTGCAGCATGTCCATCTGGCTGCCAGCGCTACAAGCTGCCTTGCCTCAGTTCATCAAAGGGATGCTACTGTATGGTCAGCAGTTGCTTGAAAAGCTGGCAGGACACACTCAAATACCTTGAATCTATCCAAATTTGCACAAATTAGGGTAGCTGGTATAAAACACTAGATTGATGAAAGTAACGTAGGACTGGACTTCAGAGTGGAGCCATGATTTCACCATGGAAATGGGCTAGAGCTGAGCTGGTCATGTTCTTCAAAGTGCAGTGCCCAGAGGATGCATTACTCCCCCAAATGAAGCACCAATTTGGAAACTCACACAGCCTGAAGAAGAGCAAAGCAATTCTAGAAACTCAGTTTAAACAAGCTAAAATCTGTCCTGTGTACAGTGCCAATTTCTACTTATACGTTCCTATTTTGCACAAAGGCAAATAAGAGCAAAATCTGGCCCCAAAACTGCCAACAGTTCTTTCAATAGTAATTTAGGCTTTTAAAATACACAAGTATATATAAAAGCACAGCTCAGATTTTAAAAACAACTAGAATTGGCTTTAAAATATCTGCACTCTCTTTTCTAGACTTCCACCAGGCAGACCACAGGTCCTTCATAGGGCCAATGCTCCATCACTAGAGGAATAATTCAGTTTTACCAGTGCTGGTGCCAGGACTCACACTTAGCTGTGCACTCTTGCACAGCTTGCGGCATAGAGCACGGTGTCCTTGATCCAGAAGCTGCTCAGACGTTAGCAGAGTCTCCCTGGGATGCAGTACCTGGCTTCAGGAGAAGTTTGGCAAATTAGTTTTTTGCCACATCATGGAGCAGGCTTTTTTTAGCTTTTACAGGATGACTAAAATAGCCAAAATATTCAGTGACATATTTTCAGAGTTGGAGTTACCAAACAGAAAAGGCAATGACCAGCAAGCTGAGGCAATGCGGATGGGATGATCAGCACATACGTCTGCCAGCTTCAACTAATTGTGCTGTGTTGGTTTGGCAATGCTGTCTGCTGCAGTGAGAGTAAGTCATAACAGCTGTAGTTAGATATCAGACCAGATAACCAAACGCAGTAGTAACCAAACGACAGTAGTAACGCCAGAATTCCTACAGCATAGCATAAACCATTTAATATTGACTACTGTACGATAATTTGCCTTAGGAATAGGAGTATACACACATTGAGCATCATTAAGTGTGCCCTCTGAGCACCTGCTAGTTCATACGCTATATCACAGAATCACAGAATCATATAGGTTGGAAAAGACCTTTAAGATCATCGAGTCCAACCGTAAACCTAACACTACCAAGACCACCACTACACCATGTCCCTAAGCACCTCATCCAAACGTCTTTTAAATACCTCCAGGGATGGTGACTCCACCACTTCCCTGGGCAGCCTGTTCCAGTGCTTGACAACCCTTTCAGTGAAGTAAAATTTCCTAATATCCAGTCTAAACCTCCCCTGGCACAACTTGAGGCCATTTCCTCTTGTCCTATCACTTGTTACCTGGGAGAAGAGACCGACCCCCACCTCTCTACAGCCTCCTTTCAGGTAGTTGTAGAGCGTGATGAGGTCTCCCCTCAGCCTCCTTTTCTCCAGGCTACACAACCCCACTTCCCTCAGCCGCTCCTCATCAGACTTCTGCTCTAGACCCTTCACCAGCTTTGTTGCCCTTCTCTGGACACGCTCCAGCCCCTCAATGTCTCTCTTGTAGTGAAGGGCCCAACACTGAACACAGCATTCGAGGTGTGGCCTCACCAGTACTGAGTACAGTGGACAATCATTGCCCTAGTCCTGCTGGCCACACTAATTCTGATACAAGCCAGGATGCTATTGGCCTTCTTGGCCACCTGGGCACACTGCTGGCTCATATTCAGGCAGCTGTCAACCAGCACCTCCAGGTCCTTTTCCACCAGGCAGCTTTCCAGCCACTCTTCCCCAAGCCTGTAGCCTTGCATGGGGTTGTTGTGACCCAAGTGCAGGACTTGGCACTGAGCCTTGTTGAAGCTCATACAACTGGCCTTGGCCCATCAACCCAGCCTGTGCAGATCCCTCTGCAGAGCCTTCCTACCCTCAAGCAGATCAACGCTCCCGTACAACTTGGTGTCGTCTGCAAACTTACTGGGGGTGCAGTTGATCACCTCATCCAGATCATTGATAAAGATATTAAACAGAATTGGCCCCAACACAGAGCCCTGGGGAACACCACTTATGACCGGCCGCCACTGGAGTAAACTCCATTCACCACCACTCTTTGGGCCCGGCCATCCAGCCAGTTCTTTACGCAGCAAAGAGTACGCCTGTCCAAGCCATGAGCAGCCAGTTTCTCCAGGAGAATGCTGTGGGAAACAGTGTCAAAGGCTTCACTGAAGTCTAGGTAGACAGCATCCACAGCCTTTCCCTCGTCCACTAAGCGGGTCACCTTGTCACAGAAGGAGATCAGGTTAGTCAAGCAGGACCTGCCTTTCATAAACCCATGCTGACTGGGCCTGATCACCTGGTTGTCCTGTACGTGCCGCATGATGGCACTCAGGATGATCTGCTCCATAACCTTCCCCAGCACCGAGGTCAGGCTGACAGGCCTGTAGTTCCCCGGATCCTCCTTCCAGCCCTTCTTGTAGATGGGCGTCACATTTGCTAATCTCCAGTCAGCTGGGACCTCCCCAGTTAGCCAGGACTGCTGATAAATGATGGAAAGGGGCTTCGTGAGCACATCTGCCAGTTCTTTCTGTACGCTCGGGTGGATCTCATCAGGCCCCATAGACTCGTGTGTGTCTAAGTGGTGCAGCAGGTCACTGACCATTTCCCTCTGGATTATGGGGGCTCCATTCTGGTCCCCATCCCTATCTTCCGACTCAGGGGGCTGGGTACCCAGAGAACAATTGGCCCTACTATTAAAGACTGAGGCAAAGAAGGCATTAAGTACCTCAGCCTTTTCCTCATCATTGGCCACTGTGATCTCTCCCCCATCTACTAGGGGCTGGAGATTCTCCTTAGCTCTCCTTTTGCTGCTAATGTATTTGAAGAAGTATTTTTTGTTGTCTTTTATGGCAGTAGCCAGATTGAGCTCTAGCTCAGCTTTGGCCCTTCTAATTTTCTCCCTGCACAGCCTTGCTACACCTTTGTAGTCCTCCTGACTTGCCTGCCCCTTCTTCCAGAGGTCATCAACTCTCCTCTTTTTCCTGAGTTCTAGCCAAAAATATGGAAGGTAGGATGTAAACAGTCCAACCACATACAGGAAAGTTATAAGCAGTGTGACCATTTTGACTGGTGTAACTGATGGCATCTCAGACAGACTCAGACAGAGTTGTTTGATCACTCATTTATTGAAAGCAATCTTGCTCCTGGAGACCTAGTCCATCCCACAATTTGTTTTATGGCAGGTATATAATTTTTACGTTCCATGTGTGGCACACAGAAGCCAACAAATAACTTAGGATCACAATAAAATATTTTCCCTATCCAAAATATATACAGTACCATTCACAGCAAAATGGTCTAAAGTTCTATCAGAAATTTGATGGGAAAAACCTCATTTTTCAGAGGCGACTGCTTCAAAGGAAAGTTTGTTTTACAGACTTCTAATTTTTTTTTTATTATTATGTACAGGTCCTATCCCTTAGCACTTTGTATCAGCAGTTATTTTAATTAACCTTCCCAAAAACTCATTTCAGGATTTTCATTTGATTCATTTTTTTCACTGAAACAGTGCCAGCTCATGCTTTTAAAAAAATTTATGAGCACCTCTTTGAGATTTGTACACTAGGTATAGGCTGTGCAGCTACTTTAGGATTGTTCAGTCTTAACACAAATACTTACAAAAATTCATTAGCTTGTTACAGTAACTAAAATTTCCAAGAATTTTATTATAGAGGATAGTAACCTGCATGGCAATTAACCAGCAATTAATTACTTTAAAATAAATTCACTTGATCACTTGAGAATGGGAAGACTATTTATTGTGAATTTTAAACAAAGAACAATGCTTTGAAGTAGCGCAAGGCAGCTTCATCAAACCCTTTCAAACAGCTCCTGTGACACCACACCCAGTTCCTCAATACTGGTGTTAATGGGCATGCGGCCATTTCCTTTACTCATGGTAAAAATCAATCTTACCAATTTTATTGCAGTGATGCTCAGGAACATCAGTCTTGGATAGCAGTCGTCATGTGCAGCACTCTGTAAAAATAAAATATAACCCGTGCATCACTGATTTTGCAATCTAGATTACAGGATTTATGTTTGTAGACAGACTTTCATAGATGGAATTAGCCTTTTATGTCTTATTTTGTATCAGTGGTTTTGTACATATTATTGTTTATGAATGAAAAAGCATTGACTTTAAGATAAATTTTAGTAGACCATTTGAAAGCTCTGAGAAATGTGCATGATGTACATTTAAAAAAATGTCATATATCTTACTGTGCTGGTTTTGGCCATGTAAACCATGACACTTACTGTTACAGCTCTCCTCTCCCTACTTATTTGCATTTAATTTTCTTCAGTGAATCAAGTGGGGCCAGAATACTCCATTTCTGGGAGTAAGCAAATGTCCTTTTTATCAAGTAAAATACATGCTTTTAGAAGAACTTGTTCTCTCTCGAATAGTTCCTCCATAGGCAAATAAAACTGCAGGGAAAGGCATGTTATTGAATCATTTTCATGGATATGATAGTCTTCCTTTCATATTTTCTATCTATTTCTATTCTATCTCAAACTATTTCACAAAGTAACTTTAGAAATAAACTGTGGATTTTTAAAATGAGTTAGATACTGATATTTCTATTTAGATTCTTTTATGTCTATTTTATTAACTCCAAGCATTTAAACTTCTGTGCCCTCACCTTGTATCACTTCGTTAAATAATGTAAAAAAGGATTTTCCAAAGGGTTTTTAAAAAGTATTTGAGGGAAACAGGAAAACTGGAAGGACAGTCTACCACATGCGCATATTGCCTTTTTACACCAAGTTTTCTCTCCATAGCTTACTATGATCAAAATCCAATAACCACAGCGGCATCTTCCAGATTGCAAAGAGAACTCATTACTCCAACATATTTGCAGTATCATGTTATACAGACTTATAAAATATCTGCATTTATATTGGAAATTAGAAAATTGCTGTTGAAAACTAGGAAGAAAAAATGGGATGGAAGTAATTTTACCTATGCAAAAGTAAAGTTAAAGTACAAACCAGATACATTTACTTCTCTATTTATAAATGCAGACATACGTCTCAGGTTTTCTGTGCATAATATAAGGTATGTTTAAAACTTGGCCATCAAATTACAGTGTTTTGCTGCCTTTCCGTGGGGCAGCATAGGGAATAAAGACACATTTTGTCTTCATACGAGCTATGAAAGGGCTCTATACACTAATGGCTCTTTGCTATCTGGTCTGAGCAAAGGGGTTAAAGCAACTCTGCTCTCTTAGGTCTAAGTGCATTTTCACTACAGCATGTTTGTAATACCCTTTGCTCCCTCTTAGCTTCCCTGGTAAAAGCTCTCCCTTTTCTTCATTACTTCAGAACACGTGATCCTGTTTTATTCTTGTTTCCCAGCCAGGACGTCTTCAGCAGGGGCTGCCTAGCTATTCTCGTGGTATTTTCAGGCTACTTTCCTGTTTGAAGTCAAGAGAAGCTTTGAGTCATGAAGACCAGCCTTACGAAGTTTTTATCAGCCATCATAAATCCAGTCACGATGCCTGTACTTGCCACATTTTCAGACCTGCCTGAAAGTGAATTTGAATTTTCCAAGTCGGGTTCTTTTTTTTAAGGTATCCAAATATTCAAAGATACCACAACAGTCAACTGCAGCTCTGCATCTTGGATGCTTTAAACTAAACTCAGTTATGGCTGATATCTGAACTTCTGGTGCTTGCTTATGGTAAGCTCTTCACCTTCTCTCCCTTCACATCCCACCCCTCGGTCTCCTGGGCACCCCACGTGTGCTTTGAGGAATCAATCACCATTACTTGTGCACATTTCACGGCTTTTTGAAGACCCACCAATGTGAATACTAGCACATGCACCACTGCGCAATAGCACAATTCCTGTGTTGATATTACAAAACGTTTTAAAGTTATTATTATGCCTTTGAACTCAATTGTACGCCTGTGATTGCAATAACAACCACCAACCAGAGCAAAGGGAATATTTTGTGACAGAAATCAAAACTGCGCTTCTTGGAAAGGTAACACATAGATGGAAAAATAAAAACAAGCATCTCTCGGTCCCTTCTTCCTCCTCTCCTCCAATACAGTAGATTTCATTTTGGCTGTGATGTAAAGCCCTGCGGAAAGAGCAGAAGGATTTTCACTGACCTCTGGAGCCTGTGCATCCTCTGGCTCTGCTGGGCAGACGGAGGGGAGCCATAAATTCTCTCTTCAGGCCACTTGGCAGAACTAATCTCTTTTAATCTGCTCTCTTTATGGCATCTCTTTGGTCTGACAAAACTCCGATTTATTGACTGTCAGGAAAGAACACAAAGCCTATATCTTTCTTCAGTAGTTCACTTTCTTCAGCGGTGTTGAGTGGCGAGGGAGTGAATTTAAAGGAAGCATTTCACTCGCTTAAGTCTGATAGAGTTGCATAGTGTTACATCAATAGTATTATTCTAAAGTGATTAAAAAATTTACACGTATTCGACAAATTAATGAAAAATTAGGAGACACTGTTTCCTTCAAGTAATGTTCATCTTCCTATAAGCAAGCGAGAGAATGGCATGGAAGAGAACAGTTGGAAGTACATAATTTTCACAGCGAGGTCATCAGGTGTTTTTCCACCAGCACCAGTGAGCCTCACGGCAGAATGAGGACAGCACTGCCCTACCTGTATTGCTTCATTTTCTATAAAACTTATTAGTATTATTCCTATGTGACCTAGGTTTAGCACCCTCCCCTATTTTCAGGGTGAAAAAAAGAGACATCATCTCAGGGCTTTGTGACAGTTTAACTGATTAGTCCCATGGCTCTGACTATTGATTCCCTCCCCAGCGTGATCTCTTGGAAAGAAGTGTATGCATTTTGTGAAGCAGTTAGATTTAGAGCTTGAAAAGACTCTAAAATTCATAGGGACTTGAAAATTCATAGGATAAAAATAATTACCTTCAATTCTGAAAATCTATTTCTTTTTTTACCCAATCTGGCAAGACTACATCAAACTAATTAGTTAAGAAAAAAATATTATTTATATAAGATTAGTGCTTAAATATCCTTAATAAGATATTAATTGGCATAATATTGTGAAGGGCAATAGTTAAATATTAACTGTTTGGGCACAAGGGTAACAGCACCTATCCTGACTTTATAGGTCAAAACTAAGTTGCAAGTAGTGATTCATCCAAGGTCACACAGATAGTCTGCAGCAGGAGCACACACAGAGCACCAATATTTTGCATACCGATTCAGTGCTTTAACCACCAGCTCATTCTTCCTCTCCTAATTCCCTGAACCTCTTCTATCAGAGTCATCACAGGACAGAAGTTGGAATTTAAATGCAGTTACATACCACGTTTACATCTCACCGCAAAGGATTTAATGGCATTAATCCGAATAAAGTTATTTGCATGCATACGAGTATTTGCAGAACTGGTCCCTGAATGAGAAATATTTTAAAACGTATACCCTACAAGGGGAAAAACGTTTGGACCACTCTTTTCTGCTACATGTATATGTTGCATCCATAAATTGTAAACATAAGGTAAAACTACTGCAAAGCCTCGATGGAGCTTGGAGTCAAAAATGATCTGTTTTGGTCTGCTGGTTTGAAAATGGTTTTCTTGATGAAACTCATGAGTCCACTGGAGACTGAGACACAGATGGATGAGCTGAGCATATGATAAACCTGCTGCATGAGATTGTAGTTAATTGCCCATCATCTTTTTTGTCTCACCATAAAAAATTTCACGCCCACCTTGCACAGTAAGGGTAACCTGAGTGTCATAAACCATTTGTCTCCTGTGCTTTCTTTGCTGCATTATCCAATCGGTCTTGTTGTTAGAGTGCTGTTGAGACAAGACAAATTTGCTAAGCCTTTTTACAGATGAAGCACACTACACCTTTTATCAAATGATCTCCATTCTCTAATGAGAAGAAACACCTTCCAGAGTCATTTGCATACTAATATCTTTATTTCTAAAACAATAAGCAGGCTGTAACTCACAGAGCCGTTAGTCAGAATAGAGCAATTTATTTTGCATGAGCAAAGTGCAGAGAGCTCGCAAAGAAAACATGCCCCCTTACCATGGACATAGAAGGTACCCTGTGCTCATCAGAAAGAGGGGCTGAGAGGTCCGGTACAGGAAACATTTAATGGGTGGGGAGTCCATAAGAGAAGCATCACTGTCCTGCCCCTGCCTTCACAGCTCCCGTTGGGAAAACAGCTCCTACCTCCTGCAGAAAAGGAGGTTCAAGGCTGGTAGTTAAGGAGCAGGATCAGAGGACTTGAAAACAGGAGCTGATACCGCACATGCCATCAGTGCTTCTCAAATGTGTTTATCGCTGGCTACCTTTCTCTCTCTCTCTCCTTTTTTACTGTCACCTGGGGACAAAATATTGCAGAAACAGGTCATTTCAGGGCAGTACAGTAGTCCTACTCTGAGCAATAAGAAAGACAAAAGACTGCCTAACCACCGCACTTCTAAATCAGCTTTCAAAAAACCTACTTTTTTGCTTGGATGCCACAATACAGAAAGGCTGCTCTTCCCTGAGACAGCTCAAAGGCAAACAATGTCAGTCTGCTGGGGTGTCGGGTCTCCTGCCTTCCAATGTCTCTGCTCGTCTGAGCTGAGTCTGGTGGGCATCATCCATTAAACAAACAGAAAAGAAAAAAAGTCTTCCTGAATCACTTCAAAGAAAATTGAAACCTTTTCTCAATCCTAGTGGCGTTGCCTAACTGACCATCTAGAAATAGCCAAAACATTCAGTGATGTCAGAGCTTCCCCAGAAAACAGCTTTTCTTCAGCAATCAGATACTTTAAGTAGGAACGAGCAAAGTAAGTCTAATGGGCAGTTGAAGGAATTAGCCCCAATTTCCCTGGTATGCTTTACATTTCATGGCCCTGATTTACTTAAATCTTTGGCAAATAGTTTTTCCCTGTTCCTCACCTTTTCCATGGCTCCCCTTCTGGTACCAGCAGAAAAGAGAGGAGGTGCTAACACAGTGCTCATTGAAAAGCATCTGGAAACAAGGACGACTCTGCTGAGCACATAATTTTAGAGTTTGCTGAATATAAGCAGAAATGTCTCACAGAAGAGGAACAAACTCTTCCAGCAGTCACCATGTAGCCTACGCTGAAGCATTAAAAACAACAGTGGTAATTGAAGTGGGACCTATATTTATTAATCTAAGAGGGTGACTATTTTAAGCACTTGAGTAGATGAAATGACTAAAAATAGTCCTCTGTTGAAATAAGGTCTAGAATTGAAATAATCTTACTAGCATTAGGAAACATTGTGCTCTTACAGGTTGCTGTGAAAGTGCATTACAGATGACCATTTTTCCCCATCAAAGTAAGAGGAGTCATTCCACATTATGTATGTTTCCTTCTGACTGTATTAAAACAGACATTAAATGGAAGGTGTTTTTTCCCCATATCTTTCAAAAGGCTGCCACCATATGGGAGATTTGTTTTAATACAAGGCTCAGTTCTGGTTTTTGCAAATAGACCTTACTGTAGCATCAGCTCAGTCTCTGAAAGGAGACGGCACGCCAGATCAGCCAAGGAGCTGTGGTACCACACGAGGAATCATGACACAGAAATAACTCCGAACCATGAAGGGCTTAGGGCTGTAATTACCTTCCTCTTTAGAAGTCTGTACTTACTGCAAAACGTGTATTTTATCCATTTGTGTTATAAACAGTTTGTGTATTTTGAACTGCATAATTTAAATTCCGCTGCACTGTGGCTAAAACCACCAACTTTCCCTCTATATACTTTAAAGGATTGTTGTCACTGACTTACATTTTCTCATCTTGCCACCTTAAAAACTTAAACATCCATAATGCTTGTCTACGTCTTTTCATGGTGAAGATCCTTTTTTCTCACACGTCTTTTTAGCAGTGATGTTGCAGTTCGCATTAATTGTTTTATGGGTATCCTGATGGAAGCTAATAATGTTCATGGCATCAGGAAGAGCAGTCCACCCCCAGGCTCAATGCACTGCTAGAAGGGAATGCGCAGTTTAACAGCCCATGATGCTGGATGGGCTCTCCCTCGTTGGATCCCTGTCAGGATGCTGCCAGGTACACAGACGAGCGCTGTTCTACCACACTCCTTCACCAAGCACAAAACCTCACCGTACTGTTCCCCAACATCTTGAACACGAGGAAGGATCCTATTGCTTCAATTAAAACTCTAATCTTAAAGTTGCACAAACAAGTGTTTTTCTGACTAGTGACGTAGATCACTTGCTTCCAAATGGCAGAAAGAGTCTGATTAAGATAAACCCAGACCAGAGCAGAAATGTAAAATGGATCTTTCAGAAATGTGAAAGCATTAAAAAAAAATTTGTTCTATGTTTTCATTCACTTCCTGACTTTAGCAGTAACCAGAATATACGAAATACAGACAAGAGAAACACTGAGCAGTTACCATGCCACAGTATTTTTTACTTGCCTCAAATTTAAAGGCATATTTTGAACAGAATATTTTGTAAGAAAACCTCCTCTACAGAAGTTTCATTCCACTGAATAACAGAAGAGCATTTTGAATAAGGTTTGCATAAGCTCCTAGGCCAAGCTCTGAACATTACAGATAGTTGTAACTAATTCTGTTTTTCAGAAAAAAAGTACAAAAGTCTTTCCCACTTTTCTTCTTTTATTTAAAAGGTGTATATACAAAAGTTTGGCTTCTAGATGTCAGGACATACAAGTTAAATTGTGGATTTCAGCAAACCGATATCTTATCCTTATGCCATAGTAGGGATTAAACATACATTACGAAAAAAGCGTTAGACCTATATAAGGAAATTGGAAATACGAGACTAAATCATCATTACACTGACAAAGTTGTAAGAAATGTCTAGAGTGGCAGCATTGCCTAAATAAATCCTTAGGTTAAAGGCATTAACAGGCTACAAAGAAAACTGTTTCGTGGCCGCATAGATATTTCTTTGCTGTTACTATAGAGGTGAGCAGGGAGCAGCTTGTCAGTAAAGCTACCAGCAGCACACAAGCACCGAGAAGGTCGCATCTGATGAATGCTGCCAGCACTGCTGTGTGCAACTCTATCCCAATCTGTAGGAGCTGTGACCATTTCTAAAGGCGTTTTACCATGAAGTTGTACAGAGAAAATCAGCTGTAAACTCAGTATGAGGTGGGACGTGCTACGAGGTGACATAACTGCAAGATTATATTGTATGAGTGGCCATCCACTTGCTGCATGGCAAATATCCCGTGCACGATTAACTCACCTCTGAGGCTCATACCAAGAATTGTAGGAATTTTTTTCAGAAGCCAGGAAGATGAAAGTAGGAGTAATGAAGAAAATAATACGGTTTACTATGCAAATATCATATTGCACCTCTTGAATCATATAGCTATGGACATGAAACAGAAAGCAGATGCTCACCCGCCCAACAGGGTATGCGAGGATGACCTGAACCTGGATGAGTGGCACTACATTTTCAGTCAGCGGACAAGCAATGGGTGAGCAGTGAAAGCTCTTACTCTGCAGCCCTGTGGGAATAAACATAAACCAAAGTAAGACACAATTTTTTTCTGGATTTATATTGGAATTAAGAATTAAACTAAAGAAAATGAGAGAAGGTGAAATGAGGGAAGCATGAAGCCTTTCCTTGCACCAGAACTTCTCCACAAGATCTGACACACTTATACACCGGGGCAGCTCTGTTGATAATCGTGCGGTCACATTAGATTACATCAGCTGAAGAACTAACCCTAAAATTGGTAAATAAAGGTAGTTCTTCATCTCTCAGTGGAACCAATCAAGCCAGAAGCTCTTCCTATCAAGTTACAAATGTTATCTAAAGATCAAGTTCCAATCTAATCTGAGTGTTTGTTCAACAAAATACTGTAGCGCCTGCACACAAAGGTTAAACAGAGCAAGAACTTCCAAATAATACTATTCTTAAACTTCATTCTTCTTGCAGACACATTTTCAAAGGAAAAATAGAGACAGATTATGTGCTTTGCATGGGATATCAAAGCAATGTCCTGACCACTCTCCCAGTTCACCCTCTAATGCACGTGTTCCCTTTGCCTGATACAGTTCAGCACTGACATACTGAAGAATGTGCAACTCTGTAGGTTCCACTTCAATTAAAGAATTCTGATTTACCCAAGCATTTATTTTCCTGTTTGCATGGCTCAAAGATACCAGCTACTGCATTTACATGAATTTGAAATGCAGGACGGGCAATACAGGCATGATGTGAAAACAGAGCTCAGAGGAAGAAATTTCTGCCACGGGCACACTGTGCTGGATCCTCAGCTGGATGTGCTGTGGAGGAGGGAGGTGGGCAGCGTGTGGCTGGGCTTGCTCTGCACCGGGCAGCGATGCTCTCCAGCTGGAGCTGTGGCCTCCTGACCACCTGGTGGTCCACCCCTGCTGGCTGAAGTCAAGAGGAGTCAATGAGGCTGCAATGATTTCAGGACTGGGTGCTCTGGCTCGTATTGCCTAGTATGAATCTAGAGAGCTCGTGTACACAAAGTAATACTGGAATTACACTGCATTTAGAGCAAGTCTGAGCATGCGGGTTCAGCACGCTCCCTGATCTCCAGCAAAAACCAGCTTGCCACTTCCAAATGGGATGTGGAAGTGCCACAACCCTTCCTTTGTCCAGATATCTACAGACCATTGCTGAAGCCCAAAACTAGACATGCCCACCTGAAACAGGTCATTTCCAGGCTCATTTCCCCTTCAGAGCATACATCTCTATGTCTGTGCAGAACAAATATCAGTGTCTGGGGCTCTGTGCATCTGTTTGCAGAGCATTGCTTTGAAACAAGAATTGCCAGACTGCATGAAGCCAAAAGTCCAAATAATCCAGTCTCTGGCAGTGTCTAGGCACTGATACCTTTTCAAAGCAAGAATCCATAAAGTTTTTCAGTACAGACACCACCCTATATATAGAGGAATTTATGAGGAAGCACGACCTTTGAGAAGTGAATTTCCTCTTCTTTACTGTTGTCTCAAAAGAGTCACTACAATTTTCAGATAATGATTAGGAAGATGGAGTTTGAACCAGGAACATGTAGAGCTATAGGAATTGGCTTCACAGGTGAGAAAAAAAAGTAGGCTCACATCTTCTCTGGATCAATCACAGAGCTACTCAGAATACAGAGGGAGCACAGCATCACCAGAAAAAAAAAAAAATGATGGCTTAGTCTGAAAGATTAATTTCTTGTGCCATAAATATATGAACGGGGAAGTGTTTTTTCCTGGCTCTTTGGTTTGCCCAGAATGCTGTTGGAAATAAGATATTTTTGATCTCACTAGAAATCCCTCTAGCTTAAATATTTTAAATACTTATAGGACGAATTGTTTATCTTGTATAGAAATAAGCATATCCTGTACACTTCAATGGATCTATATTGATCCATACTGCCAAGAATCTGGCCTATAGATTTTAAGTTAGTCTTCCTCTGGCCCAGGGGGTGCTTTAAATTCTTTTATCCTAATCAGCCTTTTAGAAGGGCTTGACTTCTATACCCACCAGCTCCTTCTTCATATATAAGAAAACTGGTATTTCCACACCTTGGGGGGGGGCGTGCAGGGGAGGGGTGTCTTTTTTTTTTTTTTTTTTTAATCACTTCATGCATTAAGAATGGAGAATTTGAACAGAAACCCCTAGGATTGCAATAATTGTATGAATAGGCAGATTTAGCCCCCAGGGCTGAATTTACAGCTAGAATGACAAGATAGTTTTTGAAGGATGGAATAAATCTTGGTGACATCCTCGCACAGAAAATAGGTGAACTAATACAGCCAAAGAGGAAAAGAAACTTACAAATTTCAGTGCAAAATAATTACAATTAAAACCAGAAATGTTAATTTCTTATTACAGATGAGATGTAATTAAATTATAAGTCAATACATAACAAAAATTTGGATAGGTAGTCTATATTCATAAGACTTCTTTCGCTCCACTTCACCTTGGACACTTTCTGCCTTCCTGTAATTCCTTCACATAAACCTGTACGTTTCTGTTCGTAACAGGAGAGCTCTCACTTGGCACGTAAACAGGCAACCTGCTTGGCCCTTTCAAATATTAGGCAGGGGTGTCACTGCATAGCTCAGAGGCTAGCATTTTTATTTTACTTCAATAGTGCCACTAGATTTTATTAATAATGATATTCCAATCTGAGATTTTATTTGCCTCATAAATTAAAAGAGTCTCCTTTATTAGCTGATATGGAGCTTGTGAGAACTCCTACTCTAGAATACTAGAAGTCAATAAAAGTAATAAATTAAATGTACTTGTCCAATTTTTACCTGGTCTGGCTCTACCAGTTCCCTTGAAATCCTGACACCATTGAAACGCACTGCTAATGCCCTCCACTACAGTCAGCAGGGTAAAAAAAGGAGGAGAAAACAAATAAAAGAGGTATTACTTAACCACAAGAAATTACCTAAGTGTGCACAGCTCCATCCTGAAAGTCCAGCAGCTTGAAAACAGAACTGCAAAATATTTTGGCTGCAAAATACCGTGACGCATGTTGCCTCATACACGAATGAGGATTTTACCTGGCCATACACCATATCTCTTGACGCCAAGAAAACTGAAAAGATAAAGAGTGAAAGAAAGAAAAAGTTATTACACCTAAAATGTTATCATTAGCAATAACAGGTTTAAAAAAAAATGTAGTAAACAATTGCTTGTCATGTCCCCCTTACACGGCCTCAGGAACTGGCAAAACATTCTGTACGTTGTCGATTGCTGCAAAATGACTGGAGCTTAAATGAGGTTTTATCTTTTAGTAAGTGTTTATTTCACTCCCCATAAAGTAAAATGCACCACAGTTTAGAAATAACGTATTCACAGCCCTGAGTATTATGGGGAACCCATTATTTTTATTGCTTGCTGTGTAAAGAATATTTCATATTTAGGTAACAATGGTGTTACAAAATAAGTAAGTAGGTAGGATGTTGCATAAAAAATCTAGGTGCAAAATACACATACAATTATGTGCCTAAGCAACATAGAAATACATTGTAACTGCTCACAGAAGTTCTATAACTGTGAGAATAATCACTTATTTGCATGTGCAATTACTCCAATTGCATATGCAATTACATCAATTGTCCAATTACATCAACTGTTTTTCCAATGAGCTAAAAGAAAAAAAATTACACATTTCTCTTTGCTGTAATAAAAATGCAATTTATATACACAGAAAAAAAAGATTTCTGTTTTCTGGGATATGAAATTAGACTGCCTTGGGGTATTGTGCTTTTCTGTTCTTGAATGAAGTCTAAGCGTTTCTGTGGTATAAAAAAAATGTTGGGGCTCTTTTAGAGCTTGAGACTTGGCAGTAATATGTTCTCTTGGGCCACTGTAATTACTGTACAGTATTCCATTGTCATCAGAGAAATTATTTTACATTTACAATTAAGAAGATATAGTCTTGGGGCATCAGATTTTTTAAAGCATTCTTTTTCTCTGCTATGACTTAGACCATTTGGAATCACATTTATTTAATTTCTCAGAAATGTGCAAATAAATGAAGAATTTTAAATTCCAATCTAGAATTACATTTCCAGAATTACCTAACATCTGCTGTTTCTAATAGCTCAACAGGTGGTAGGAAATCCCTTAATCTACTCATCATCAATTTAGACTTGTGAAATGATAGCATCTTAAAGTGCAGCAATAATCAGAAAAATATAAAAATGGTACCCTGGATTTTTTGACTATATGTACCATTTCCAGGGTTTTCAGATCTTATTTCCTCGGTTTAGAAATATAAAATATTGCTTATTTGCTTCACTGCTACCACAAAAAGACTGTGTACTTTCCCTGTGCAGCATAACCAGAAATGGAAATTTAGCAATCAGTGGAGAAATATTCCACTGAAATACTGACAAACCCTTCATCAGATTTGCTCTCTCCACCCTCATATTTAGGTCATGCCACAATCCAGCCCTGTCCCTGGTTCTGTCCCTACAGTTCTGCATAGGGCAAGGGACGCAGGCACGCTGCGGTGCCACCCCAGCCCTTAGAAATCCCTATATTAGGGGCTAAAACCACAAACAATTTATGCTGAACAGGCAGCGTGCCACCCAAGCAGATGGAAGCCGGCATGTTCATATGTAGCCAAGACACCATACATATGCAACTGAACATGGACATCCAGCAAAGGGTTTCCACCAGGGGATGCTGAAATTCCTGTCTGGTTCACGTCTACAGCACCAGAGAGGAGATATTCTATCTCTACCTCTATAATAAATTCTAAATGTTAAAAAAGAAAATTAATTTTGTCTGCTTTGATAGACAAATATTTAACCTGGAGGAACCAGAGTCTGCTCTCGCTTGAGCTAAACAGCAACAAAAATGAACCAGCACCTGCTCTGCCTTTCCCTTCCTCAGAAGCAGACAGAGAAAAAATACTGTATAAGGTAAGAGCTGGGTGTAGGTGTCATCTATATGTGGGTTAAATTCGGATTCCTGTTGGGTTACATTCTCCTAACAATAAAAGACAGGTTCTCTCTGCCATTTTCATCTCTATTTAAGAAAATAAAGTATTTTAGCATTGACGACAGACACTTCATAGGCTTTTGCACTTTTTAGAGGAATAAACAATGTTGATTAAAATGGCATAAAAGTACTGGAGCTATTTTTGCTTCAAAAGCTGACTCCTGCAAAAATTAGAAATGTTTATGTAATTTTTACATAAAGTCCAAAATTAAACGTACACAAATACATCTGTCATTGAAGAGTAAAAACTGAAAACATTTGACTCATGTTAGTTGTTCATTTTCAACCTCTTTAAAAGTGACTCAGTCCCTGGATCAGGGATCTCCTTCTCCTGGCCAACCTGCCCCTCTGCATGTATTGCACGGCGTTGTTGTTCACGATTATCTTTAACACAATATTACCTTTAATATTTGTTAGTTTCAGATGTATTTTTCTACTTCCAGTGATCTTCCAAATCTGGCCATTATAATTTCAGCACATGCTGTTATAAACTGAAGGGAACAGAGTATACAGAGTTGATATCAAAGCTCAGTTGATTTCCAGTTCAAAACCACTCCACTGTTCCCTCACCCAGCAGGTACATACACATGAGGTCTGGTCTAGAGGTACTATTTATTCAAATCATGAATTAGACCTTGGGATAAAGTTTTCAGCTAGAGAAAAGGTTTTTCTTTTTTAAAAATAACTTTCCTTTCATGGTGAGGTAATTAAAAGTGGTGTGATCAAGCAACTACAGCTTACTCTCAAGAAAACTAGAGCTCTTCATCGCCAAAAGTTTCGGCTGAGTTATGGCTCTGGAGTTTATGAGTACTTTAAGGTCATTTCTGTACTGTAGCTATGGTAGAAAGGTTTCAAAAGAACAGTTTATTAACGATGAGAGTCTTCATGTCCCCTCTTCAGACGGTGAGGATGATGCTTCATGTGCCAGCCACTGTCTGCTGCAACGTGTGCGGACTCTTTGCGAAGAAGCTCAGTGGTGCAGCCTCTTACTTTACCTTAGGAACAGGAAAAAACTCAACACAACAGAGAGTTAATGTTAGTGCATCTTCTTACTTGGCCTGCCAAAGGTCCCAAGGAGCAAAAATTAGCTCATACGCAACAAAGTGGGGTTTGGTTTTTTATTTTTTTTGCTTTCCTTCGTCTGCCATAAAAAGGTAGGGTTGGATATATTTTTGAAAACAATCATTTTTCTTTGTGATAATCTTTATTCTTGTCCTTAGTTGCATTTTGTTTTCATGTGTAAATATGTGTGTAATTGTATATAGGACTGAGATTTCAAACATAAACAGAAAACTTTTATAAATAAATGCCTTAACAAAATAAAAAAATGCAGAAGCAAAATGCTTTAATTTGTATTTGCTGATTCTTGAAACAATTGCTTTGGGATGAATGCCTGGCTCTTCAGTCAGTGAAAGTTTGCTTAATTTCATTGTGGGCAATGGGGTGCCTCTTAGCGTGGCTGCTTACCAATGGTGCTGTTCCAGAGTTACTCACAGGCAGTTCAGGATATACATGGACTTTTCTGTGGAACAAGTTTTGCATTAAAGAGAGAGAGAGAGAGAGAAGAGAGCTCTGAGACTTCCACAGAGCAGCCTGAGGACAATTCTCCACTCGGCAAACAGCTTTGGGGTATTAAATGTGCAAACTGCACACCAGTTTTACAGTCAAACATTTATGCAGACAAGACTGGCAGGATTATTGGATGTTTGCTTGGGAGCAGCCTGCAATATGGGGCCGCTGAATACACAGGGTAAACCTATCCAAGTGCCAACCACCAATAATTATAAACATTTATAATTGAAATGAAATAAGACCTTAATGCACAATATTATTTTCATTTATTTTCACTTGCCCAACCCTCCTCTCCCCTTTTTCCTCAAAATCACCAGCTGCTCTCACCCAGGCTTATTTGAGTCCCACACTAAGTCTGTGTTTGAACCATTCAAACAGATCGGTTACTTGTGTTTTAATTGGTTCCCCAGTGTCACGATACTTCAAAGACAGAAGCTCTAGAAACAATTTAGAGCTCTGGGACAACAATAAGTTGTTCTTATTTTAATTTTAAATTCACTTTATGGGCAGAAATATAGAAGGGAGGTACTTAATTAAATAACAGGGCTTGTCTAGACTTTAAACCTTTTGCTTTGAGCAAATTAACTGGATAAAGTTATGATTGAAACATCTTCAAACAGAGCATTTGGGCTTTCCACTGTCCACAGAGCAGTTACAAGTATGTAACTTTATGGGTTCAAACAGCACAACTCTCCGATATCCAACCTACACTCCTATTTTTAATGTTTCTTTCCTAGAACAAGTATCAGTATTTTTTTGCCCTTAAAAGTTCTAATCTTCAAGGCCCTGATTCAAAGGATACACTTAAAGATGTGCTTAAATATATTCTTAACTAAAAATATGTTTTGAATGAAATTTGCATTATTTACCAAAATTTCAAAATCGATTCATGCACAGATCATCCAACTCATGGACCATATATTCAAAGACTATACATATTCAATACATTTATCTCATATTTCAGTATTATATCTGACAAAAAATGCACGAACCTGAAACACATCTTCCTGATTAGAAATCTAGAAGGAAAGGATTATAGTCACAGAAACAGGAGCACATGAAATATGCAATTTGTTCAACTGGTGTACCACAGACTGGGACACCTTGTTACCAAGCACTGTTTTCTGCAATGAGGCTGAAGAAGTCTTCAGTCTTATAAAATTTCCTGCTGCATAAAGCAAAGATGAAAAATTACTATTCCATGCAGAAGAGGAAAGGGGAATAACGCCCATCTCCGACACTCCCAAAGAAAGAAGGCAATGCTGTGGGCTCACCAATGGGCTCGTTTCACGCAGCCAGGTCATCGCAGAGGCCACTCAGAGGAGATGGACTAACGGGTCCGGCGGAGGCAATAGGACGTGGGTTTACTACTGGAAAGCCCAGAGACTTTCCAGCTGCCTGTGTGCTGGATTTAAGGAGCACATACTGTCTTGAACAGGGGAGAGGAATAAAGGAGCATGTTCAAAATTGGACACACAGTCTTATTTGGTATCTGATTTTATAAGAGCAAAAAATTGACAAGCAAGTAGTATTCTTGCACCTAGAAATAACATGGAAGAGCTACCTGACACATAGTACAACCAGCCTTGTCCAGACAGCTCAGCTGTCTGGACAAAGCAGTTGGTGCTGCAACTCCTGAATGAAAAGCTAACTGTTTCTGTATTCAGCTCAAAGCAGCAGATTCTTGTCCTGTGCCCTTTTTATTTGCACATCAGGTGAAATGTGCATAAGAAAGCTCAATTCTAAAAATGGTTGATAAAGGTGACAGAAAAGCTGTACATTTAATGCTGTGGAGTACTGGTGTGGTAAACACCCCAAAATAACAAGTCATTTCTACAAAATATTGTGATTCACACATGTATAGAAGGCCTCTCAGAAGAGCAGCTAAAGTCCAGTTAAACTTCAAAAGCAACTCATTCTGGGGTGGAGGAGGCACTCACTGTCACTTTAGCTTTCCAAATTTTTAATTAGAGCTCTGCTGATTTCTTTTCTGAAACTTTGGGAACTGGTGGGAAAGTTCTAGAGAAGGCAGAAAGTCAGAACAGACTGCGGAGTCAGCAGTGAGACGTAGCGATGCAGAGCAGGCTGCAGCAGCAAAGTCCCTGGAGAAATGAGCTGGCACAGGGAAGGATAACAGGTGCTCTTAAAGACAGACCTATCCAGCAGATGCACATTTTGCCTCCAGGGCTGTTCCCAAAGAAAGTATCCGGCAAAGCGTAGGCTTTGATACCACCTGTCTTTTCCAGAGGGAACATGTGCTAGTGATTAGCCGAACCCTTGGCCACGTCAATAGTCTGGGGCATCTGCTCTGCACTCCGAGTACGACGTGCCTGACAAAGGCAAGCAGCCTGACGCTAATCATGAACGCTTCTCTTTGCATGCTTCCCATTGCTTTAGCACATCAGTTTCTGCTGAAAGCAAATCCAAAGTCACTCCATGGTGGACTTTGACCCAGTATGGTAGAACTGGACTGATAGATAAATACAAACATTTCTACTAATGGATTCTTGCTCCATTACCTTAATTACAGTAGCAGTGGATAGTGAGAAGAAACAGAAGTTTAAAATCAGCGTTATTATATTACTTCATTTCTTGTTTGAGATTCTAAGAATATTGTTCAAAAATATATCCTGGAGATACTGACAGCAGTATTGTCATCCCAGAGTGTACAAGGGACTTCACGTAACACTATTTGTGCAGAAAATGTCCAGTGAAAAATTACATTCATATTTGCCTTGCCAGGGCTAAAACAAAGCACTCAGAAAGTTACCTACCATCAAACTGACACTGAAACAAATACCAATGATGATTATTTCAAACGCTACTGCAAACCTTGCTGTGAAGCAGATTGGGTTATTTAGCAATGGCTTGCCATCCTTGCTGGGATCATACTTACACTCCCAGTCTACCCACAGGAAGACTCCAGATGCTGCTCTCCTCGCGCCAGGGCTGAGCCCTTCCCACCTGCTGATTCTGCAGGTAAAAAGAAGAATTATTGGATATTTGTACTGAACTACTGCCCACAGAATTGAAGGTAAATCAAAGTGGGAACAATGACTAGAGGAAACAGGCCATTGGAGAATGTCCAGGATGTACTGGGAGACAAAAGGAGTTGGACTGGGAATGCTAGAGGTCCTGCAGGAGGGAAATCTTCAGGGAGAACGGGCCCAGTCTCCAGGGATCTCTGCATATCCCTGGACCAGGAGGTCCACCAGGTTTTTTCTGTTCATTTACAAGGCAGGGACATGAGTAATCTCTAGTACTGGCAAGGTACTTTCCCGGGGATTACTCCTCCTCTTGTAGTTCTCCCACAGTAGAGATGGATGGAGATAGCCTGAGCAAAAAACAGAAATCTTTTTTAGGCAGAAAACACATGTGAATTCAATTCAGCTATGCTGAATTTGACAAATCTCTGTGCCCCACTGTATTTGCAGTGGGGTTTCACTTTGTGCCACCTAAACCTGATTCTCTCCACAAGCTTCTTATATCACCAACTAGGTTGCCAATTAGGATAGATTTCTGTATTGCCATATTTTTCTTAACTTACATGTAAAATATCCCAGCTATGGTTACTCTGGAATATCTAGGTCAAACCCATCTTCCAGGCACCTGCAAGTCATAGTTTTCATTTATATTCTTTCTTCTTGGCACAGAAAGGAAAAAAAAAAACAAACCAGAAAAATCAAAGTTGCCCTGTTGCACCTGACTCAATTCCTGGCCCATTTGTTTCCTTTCTCACAGAGTTAATGCTAGAGGAGGTGAGCACATTGTACTTACCCACAAAAAAATAACAGAAAAGTTGTGATGTGCACAGCACAGCTAATTTGAGATGTGAGGAAGCAGAGCAAGGACAGCTATTGCCCATTCCTGCTCCTTAATCCCTTAAAGGCCTGATAGATACCATAATCAGCCCAGTGCCTCGGGAGCGATGGAGTCTAAGGAGATTCTGCTCATAGCTGCAGTTTTTCATAAACCTCTGTGTCCCCATGACAACTCTCATGCTTTCTTGCAATCCAATATATTTTTAATGGCAATCCTTTACCCTTCTCCTCCTGAGCAGGCTGCAGCTGAGCTGCTGATGGAGCTAGAGGAAATCACTATTAGAAACTAAAAAGAAGCCTGAAATCCTCAGACCACACAAATTCAGAACCAAATGGCTGGAGGCTGGGAGCATACACTTGAAAGCACTGCTGGATGCTTCCCCACTTCCCAGGACAACTTCTGCTGGCCACTGGGCCAAGGAAGTTCATGGCTTCAGTCTGACCCATTAAATCTGTTCCTATGTTCCTACTACGAGCACCTCCAGCAACTGTTTTCTGTTCCTTGCTCAAAATGTTTCTTCCCAGGATGAGGGGGCCTTTCTCACCCCTGTGCAGATTATCTCCACTTTAATACTTGAGAGAATACAAGTAAGAATACAAAAGAATACAAAATTTGGGGAACTTTCTTGCATCATCTCTACACCCGTTTTTACTTTTCACTGCTCATCACACATCAAAACAAAGTAGAAGTCCATTGCATATTTGAGTTTAAATGAACTCTGCTTTGTTTGTAACTTCCTTTTTCGTCTATTTGTAGTCCCTATATATAGGGGTGAGAAAACTATGAAGGCCTTTCAGATATTTTCAGAGTAAAATGCTATCAAAAGGGCAAATTCCAGATCCCACATCCTAAGATAGAGGGTACATGTACACATATACACATACATACAGGCTACACTTGGCATATGTAATTTCACACTACATTTTCCATGCTTTATAGTAAAATCATTCATGAGATGTCCTTTCTAACTTGTTTTTATCTGTAGAGCTACAGAGCATCATTCTGAAATATCTATTTATAAAACCCTACTAAGCCAAGTTCTTTATTTTCTTTCTTTTTTATTTCTTGATGAAAGATTATATCGATGCCCACATTGTTAATAATTGCTCTGCCTTTCCTATTCTAGCTGACGGTCAATCTGATATACGGTAATTTACAGAAAGTGCAAATATGACAAGAGGGCACTGGGATTTTTTTTTCCTGTATACCCTTTGCATTAAAAATGAAATTGTGTTCTTTTCTCACTTGCAACATTTCTTTTTTGAGGGAGAGAGGAAGAAAGACCATATATAAGTTAAATGTTTTCAGTAATTTAAGGAAAGCTAACTAAAGAAACTGAAAAAAGCATGTGGATCTTGCTCAGAAGTAACCTGGAAAATCAAATTAAATGTAGAAAGTTGTACAGCGCTGAAGAAGAGCTCAGATTTAAACGCAAACGAAGTAGATCATTTATGACTACATGAACCAAGGTCTTTGAGGATGAAACTTGTCTCTGACTCAGTTTCAGCAGCACTAAACGTTACTTCATTTTGTTATTTGTAAAAATGAATGAGTTTAAAACGCTATGCATTAAGAAATTATGTTGACCATTCCCTTTTCTTGTCCTCTGCCTTCTGAGCTCTCTTATGAAAAAACAGATTTCCATTAATAAAACCAATTTATTTCACTCCGCCTGTTGAGCAAGAAAAAAAGCTTTGTGAAACTCCCAGCTGTGGCTTTGAGATACTGCTGCTTCCTAGTTCTCCTCCCTATTTCTTGGCAACTTCTCCCTTATTAACGTGCATATTTTCGTAAATTAAGGTCAAAGTGTCTCAGTGTCACAATGCTAAATGGGTACTTGCAAAAGTTTTGTGAGCAGTGTTGCAATAGTAAACTCCAATCAGATCTTCTTTTCACCACATGGCAATTTTTATCCTCAGAATTACTCTAGGTGAGCTAAGCAAACTGAGCTAAGTGCTGAAATTGATTGTCAAAACTAAAGATTATCAGGAAAAACTGAAGGGACATCTGTATGAGTCTCATGGGTCCATCAAAAAAGGGAGGAAAACACCCTTCTAATTCTCACACTTCCTGAGAGGCTGTTACCTTTGCTTGCGTACGGCAAGTACTCCTCTGATGATCCCAGCCAGCTCTCCGTTACAAGTAGCTCACTGCCAGGAAAGCGTGCTCATATGTACGCGTGTATGAACAGAAAAGGATGCAGTGGGAGTGAGGAAGAAAGTGAGAAGTTTCTCATTATTTCTGATTATTTCTTCTATGCAGAGCAGTGGAAATGAAACAATATCCAATTATTTGGTGTACAGTCCACCTTGCACTGCTGCTAGGCAAAGGTAAACAGATACTAGTAAACCCACCTCTTTCTTGAACTGTTCCTTCATCATTTGTCACATAGTCATTCTCTAGGCAAATCCCAACAAAAATTGTGAAAATCGCTTCTCCTACCACAACATAAGGAAAATTCAAAGCCTGTGTTGTCCCATCCAACAGCCTGTAAACATGCAACTGGTAGTGACAATTTTAACATCTGAAACTAAGTTGTGAAAAAAGAGGAAAAGGAAGAACCATCTGAGTTTACTTACCTCAGTACTTTAGTTTTTGGCTTACAAAAATAATTATTGCCAACAAAAAAGAGACACACTGTGTCAGCCAAGTCCATAACAATATTTTGCAATACAAAGCAAAGAGACACAGAATGAGGTTTTCTAAAAAATTGTAATGGAAGCCTTCCAATCCACTGGCCCAACTGAAAATTTTGCTCGTGTCTGTTGACCAACAGTCATGTGTTTTATATCAGTGCAGAACACCGAGCACACACAATGGGAGGTAAAGCCCTATAAAACTTATTTTCCATCTGCATCTGAAGAGCAAATTAAAAATAAAACCAACACACCTAAAGTCATGTACAGCTCAAGGCACGTCTAACAAATATTATGATGAATTTATTTTATTTTATGATCAAAAACTACCGGCACCGAATTGGTATCATAAACTCCAGCTCTGAACCTTCCACAGTGTATATTCTGAAGAACAGTAATTGAAAGTCTGTTAAATTCTTCAATGCTTTAAAAATAAAGCTCTCAGGAAAAAAACCTGAAGAGTCAGGTCAGTACTTTGATAAACTAAAAAAAATTATATCTTCACAGAAAAAAAATACACTGCTAACTTCCATTAAAATTGGAAAAACCTTTATTCAGCCACTTCCTCTTTTAGTAAAACTCTGTGAAATGAAAATTAAATTAGCCTGTTTGGAGTTCTGGCTTTAAGCCAGCCCACAAACTGCCCTGTATATTTGTAACTTTATTCCATGTCTTTTCTCAGTGAAATCACAAGGGCCGCTTAAGTATCCACAGTGAGTTGCAATGAGTTTCCAATACTGGTGCCTACAAGTTAAATCTAGAAATAAATACATTACCTGGCTTCGAAGTAAACTGATAACGTTATTCACCTGGTTCAGAAGTGAGCCCAGTTTCACAGTCTCAATCAATGCCTGGCCTTCACCTAATAAAAGAAATACCACCTTTGAAATGCCACAAGAGTAATTATTGCATTGCTGAAGAGTAACGGGGAATATTTTCCTGACATACTGCACTGAAGCTTCTTCCACCTTTTCTTCATTAGAAGGTCCATGATCAGAAGCTAGCAAATAAATTGAACAACAGGTAAAATGTGGCTCAGCTGAACAAACGTACTTGCTGTTCATGTATACCTCTTACAGATATTGTATCTGAAGTTTGCAAAAGAACAGATCATGCTTCAGGGAAGCCATTAACAATTTTTACTTTTATTTTTAGTTCTAATAATACAAAACAGATTCAGGGAGAAATCAGTTCATCACAGCCTTTTGAAGCCCATGTAAAAGGCACGTACAATAACACCCTGACAAGCAACACTAACAAGCCACTTCTGGGAGGTATTTTTGCCAGGGTGGCTTTAGAGCAATATTTAAATCCTGAGTCCTGATGGCACCAAATGAACCTCCATTAGCATGTTGAACCACAGGCTTTCACTGAACAAGAGCACAGCAAATGAACAAAACTGAACCGTTTCGTTTACTTTGCAGATTTTCAAATTCAGTATCTCCTGTATGAATTCCAGCTACTCGCATTTGTAAAATAAGTGGGGTTATTAATGAGCTATTTCTGTGATACAAATCCCCAAATCTGTGTTCATGCAGACTAATGTTAATGTAACTACTTGGTCCTCTCCAGAAAATTGTATGAGTTTTTCATTGTTGTTGCTGAACTTGGCCGGGGGCGGGGGGGAAGATCACAAATGCTTTGTGCTTAGTTTTCCTGGTTTTGAACACATATACTGAGCTGTGTTCATTCAGCCAGGCCACCTTTGATTTTCACTATCAAAATCAGTAGTTCATGACACGTGTAGGACAACAATCTCCCCCAGGAAGCTTCTTGCAAACAACGCAGACATCAGAAAACACTCCAAGTTGTTAATTTGCCTTTTTATGTAAGTGTGTTGCTGCTTTTTTCCCCCCTTTAAATTAGCACTTTAGCTACCATAGTCAATATGCTTAAGCAGCACTGCTTAATTCAGCTAACCACACAAAAACTCTTCTTGGTTCACTGTGATTTGCAATTTAACAATACATATGCAAATGAAATTAGTGCTGGCAAAAATAATTATAGCTGCTCATGGGAGGATTAATAACTAAAGTCTGCCCTGCTTATGTTAAGGTTTAATTTAATTCTGTTGCATGTATTAAATGAAGAAACTAATTCTGCGTTCAGTATTGTGTTTGGCAGTTAATATGTGCGCACATGAATGCATACTTATTTAGATGGAGTGAAAAGGACCGTGTGCGGAGATACACGCACATGTCTTGTAAAGATACAAATAATGATCATTAGTTGGTGGGTGAACAGTATAATGCTTTTTTCTGGATATGTCCAAAAAACCTGCCATTCATCATTTGAAAGTGATTAGGATTGACTTATTACTATAAGGTGTAATAATGTTGTATAAACTGTCCCCTAAGGCTACGAGTATTTAATAAAAGAACAACCACCGTTCTATACAATGTTCATGCAAACAAATCAAATTTAGAGCGCTATAAATATCTCCCTCCGTTACGGGCTCGCTCGCTCAGCTTTGGCCGGGCTGAGCAGCGGCAGTCCCCCGGGCCGTGCCCCTGCTGACACCCATCTCAGCCGTAACGCAGAAGGGGAAAGCTGGGCACAGGGGTAACGCCGCAATTCGTACAGAAATGCGTTAATTCGTTGGCAATGTCAGCCAGCAGCTGTGAACCCAAAGCGATGGGATACTTGCCTCCCACCCCATCGGGAAACTCCTCCTTTGGAAGAGACCGGGGTAGAAAAGCCCTCCCATCGCATTGCTTGCACAGTGCCTAACTCCTTCCTTCAGCAGCAACATGAAACTGGGCAGAACCCGCATCCCACCCCTCGCTGCAGCGGTGTTGACAGTGGTGCAAATCCCCACTAGCACCGGTCTGAAGGTGTTCATTAACCTAAAAAAAGAAAAAAATCATGAGCATTTCAAGGTTATAAGCACCTTACAAGACGAAATCCCTTCTAAATTGTAACGTAATTATCTGGCTGTTTACAAGACTTTTATGAGTTGGATTAGCTTTATTGAAGCCGGTGGGTACAACAGCTGTCTTTCATTTAGGATTAGCATAAAAATCAATCAAGCCCCCTTATGGAGCTAGCAAGCTGAAACTGTGAGTTCCAATAAAAACAAAATACAGATGAAAAATATGAAATTTTTATGAAGCCAGAGAATACATATCAGGGTTGGACGTTACCTGTTGGAGATGTGTGCCCGCATGTTTGAAATCTACAGTTTTACTATTTAGTACTTATTCTGGAGCTTAGGTGAGGCAAAGGTAATGTTAACAAATTAACTTGTAAATGTTGTTTTTAAAATTATGTACACTTTTAAACAGTTAAAGCTTTCCAGTGTTTCACCAGAGGAGATCATACATACCCACGCCAAGCCAGTTTTCTGCTGCCGGTATTTATATGAATTCTTCTGGCAAAACATTTATTCATGTTTAGGACATTTAATTAAAGCCCACAAAAAAGGGTCTCAGAAACATCCTGAACAAATGCACCAAATACACACTGAGCATTTCAGAGGAGTTTCAAGCCCTTGATTTGGGCTGTTCTTTATGGTCGATGTCATGGTTGAAATAAAGGGAAAATATATATATCAATAATCTAGTAATAACTAAATTTACTAGTAATTAAAGCAGCCAATTGGATGCTAAGTGACAAGAGAAATTTATACAGCCAGATTTCAGTGTAAAAGCGTTATGTAAAACCACTGAAAAAAATTATTGGTATCTCTAAATGGCCGTGATGTTAATCTGATTGAATTTCTGCTAACTAATTGTAAAGCTACTGAAATCAGAACATTTTATTTGAAATGGAGGGAAAACCCTTAGATGAAGTTCCCAAAATCATAGCCAACATGACACTTTTCTAAAATTGTACTATACTTGCACATAGATTGCTACAAGTTACCCAAGGTTTCTATGCTTAACAGCTGCCAAAAATTACATGGGCGTTAGCTAAGATGTTTTATGTAATCTGTGGAGTTTCAGATTCCATTTGAACGTTACTTCCCAGGAAAAGCAAGAGAAAATCACTTCCCATAATGTTATAACTTCTAATTTTTCCCCACAGGTAGATTTAAAGTAACTGACAGCTCACAGGACTGTAGTTTTATTATTCTAACACCAGTAGTATCTTGAATAACTACAGAAAGATTCATCTTAAAGGACATTGAAAAGAGTGTGTCCTACAGAATCCCTCTATTTACTGCCATGGACACTATTGTTAATTTATTGCATGCATGTGTAAGTCACACAGATATGTTCATATATTTCCACACGCAGAAAAACCTTGCAAAATTTACTAAATTTATAAGCCTGGAAGTGTGTTCTTATTTAGTTCTTGTACAGCTGCTATAGTTCATACTCAGATAGCTATGACTAGTTTCATGCCCCACATTCAGAGAATCAGCTGTTTATCCTAAGAATAAGATCTATTGTATTTAGATCAACCAATACTTCATACTATCTCCCTTTCCTGCCTTTAACTTTTTTTAAACCAGGCTAAATTTAATATTCCTCCTTCTACCTTTCTCATTTAAATACTTGAAATGGCACTTTTTCATAATGGCCAGTATTGTGCATTTACCTCAGTTAGTTACACACTCTTACCCCCATAAGTGAAGTTACACATTTGTTTATAATAGGCACACTCTTACTTTAGTTCAGGATCAGACTTTCATCCAAAAAACAGTATAAGCTATGATATAACTACCTACAACATAATAGCCTAAAGAGAAAAAAGAGATTCACTATGCAATCCTAAATTAACTAGTTCAGTATTAGTGTCATCTTTAGAACTGTGGGTAAGTCTCCCTGAGATCATCAGTTAAACAAAGAATGCTTAAAATTCAGCTTGTGCAGAAATACCACTCCATCGTGACGATGTGTTATCTGATTGGGCTTTGAAGACAAAAATAATTTGTATAAGGGACAAGTGCTTAAGCACACGGGTGGCACAGATGCAAGCTCATTAAAATTTAAAAGTTATTTGAATCAGACACTAAAACTCCTGTCTGCAGTTAATTCAACTTGTTTATATATGGGCATAGAAATTGTGAGATGGTCTTTGATTTTTATTTTTTCTGTGCAGGCTGACTAATTGCGCTAAGGAGAGTAAATCCAGTATGATGGTAATTATCCATGCACAAAATTAGTTTTTGTAGGAACTAGACTTGTGCTCTTTGCTTTCTAATTGGTGCATGGCACCAATCAGCGTTTAATGTAACACATCTAGGCAAAAGAAAGCACGCAAAAAGCTACAGCAGAGCGCTACAAAAGGGAGTCTGGTTGTTATTCTTACCTCTGCTTCTTGACCGGGGCTCCAGGCAGGGACCAGCATCCCCTCGTACTGCGCAGCATGCTAGTTCAGACCAAAGAAAGGCTTCGTTCCTCAGAGACTGAAGTGTCATTAAGGTTGGTGGTGAGCCCCTTTCAGACATGTGGATAGTTTGTGCTGCCATCCTATTTCCGAGAGACATTTTTAAAACCACATGGGGGTCATGAGAGAAACAAAGAAAACTGTTTCCACCTCCTGTATTTGTCAGTCCCATCATCAGATTTCCTGATAGTGACGGATAAAACCGATGGCACTGATTGTGCTCATGTGGGAAAGTCGTTTTCCACTGGAATTCTGGTTCCTTTGTACCCCACGCTAGCTCGCTGCTCTGTAGGGATGACCAGGGCAGGAGAATTCGAGTGAGAGTCAGTACCCGGCACTACATCTGCAATACAGTTTGGGATTCTCTTGCCCCTTACTCTGGTTGATATTGCCATTCTCTCCCAGGTAGTCACTCGTGACACCAGCCTCATGGCAGGATCTTTTATTCCTGTTCTTGCAGGTTAGAGAAATGACACATCTCCTCCAGATGCTCCACTGCAGTCAGGCGTACAGTAACAGTTCTCTCTTACTTCTTTCCTTTTTTCCTCACTTTAAGTCTATGTCCTTCCTAAACTTAATATAAATCCTGCAAAGTCATGCTTACCGGTAGGTTAACACCAAAGACAAAAGGGAAAAGGCCTATCAATAACTTTGCAATTGCTTCATTCATAGACAACTCATTCTGACAGTGCAAAAGGAGACCCCTTTCACAGCTAATTTAGCTGTAGGTGTTTAATCTACTTTGCCTTTATCAGTAATATAAAACTGCTTCAGTTTTCACTGATATTCATTAATGACAATATCATAGCTCATCTTTTGTCTTAGATTTACAGATTGATTACTGAAAACTAACCCAGCATCTATTTAATTTGACAGCACTACTTAATAGCTATTTCTTTTTTTTCCCTTCAGTAAAAAAATGTTTTCCTCACTTTACTGTTTACAGCTGGAACTTAAAGGACCCATTTTCAGAACATTTCAAAATAATTTCATTGTCATCTGTCAGTACCTCCTACTTTTCAGGAAGGGTTATACTGGTTTTATTTCATTTATTTATTCATTTACTTACTGTCAAACAAATGCACCTCCACAAAAACTAGCTTTCTGCATTTATAAGGGTAACCTTAAAAGTATTTCCTCAGTTTAACACGTGGCTTTTCTCATGGCTAACATGTTCTGACTTTCAAACAAAACATCTGCATTTATCTCCTCTGGACAGATGGAAGGTGCTTATCCAGCTATAAATAAAATAAAGAAAAATGCCCGTTGCTGTCTGGAGAACGATGTTCATCATAACACAACTTCCAAATTGTTGAAAATGCTTGAAGAAAGACTTTTTTAAAAAATCATGTGATCTTTTCATAATGTAATATGACCAGTAGGCCAGATTGGTGAAAAAGGCTACCTTTTATATTACCTGATACTGCCTCTAGTGAAAATGTCCTGAATACAATACATGCTCAAAATGGGCCCAATCCTCAATTTACTCATTTCGTTGAATAAATACGCTTCTCAGAGGTATTAGCATATGGAATAATATCTACAGCATGTCCCTGTCATTTGCTGGTATGTTACTACAGTTCTCATTGTGAGAGAGTGGGTGTTAAAAAAAAAAAAATCACATATGACAATGTTGCCATTTACTTGCATTAAGATTACTTGCTTAAAACCTTAAAAAAAACAGATTTAATGAAGATGTTAAAGTAAACTGTGGTATGGATATAATTGCGGACAGTTACCAAGAAAAGCATTAGCGTCAGAGGATTATAGTATTTTTTAGTACCTTATTAAAATAGTCAGCATGGATATGAAAATTTTCAGGGACGTCTTGCCGCATAAAGAATTGGACCATTACTTTCATACATCGTACACCATATAAAATGTTAATAAGACTTCTAAAATAGCTCTACATTATAGAAATATATTTTATATTCCATAAAATATTTGGAACTAAATTATTCACCACATTTTTGATACTTTTTTCCTACAGGCTTACATAGTGCAAAAGGGACACAGAACCATTGAAATGAAAACCAAGATATTTTAGATGAAGCTTCAAATATAGAAGGCAAGAGAGCTGCGGTTGCATGCAGCATAGGAAAGGTTGCCAAGGACTGGGTAAGGACCACATGGCCGTCTCTGGAGAGGGTAAATCCCATCTTTCTGATTTTGTAGCACGTGTGGCTGTTAACTAGGTGGAGAAAAGTGTTTCCTCCTTCCCAGTCAAAGCTCACCTTAGGTTTTACCAAGACCTGGAACAGAGACCTAGACTATCCTTTATTATCATTTGCAGGCTGATGGATTTCATATGAAAATTAATAATTTTATCTACATATAAAATAACAAGTGGCATAGATGTTATTTCTCATCAGATTTCAATAAAAAGGATAAAAAACTTCAGCAGAAGGATGCTTATTTCTTGCAATGTCAGTCATCAGACTGACAGTGTTTTCTGTTAGACTACAAAATAACACAGAACAGATCATCACGCAAAAGCGAAGTAAGCCAGTTATTACTCCTTTTCTTTTACAAACAGAAAAGCCAAGCCAGAGGTCAAGTGCCTAAGCCAAGCCAACTTGGAAAGGAGCCGGAGGCAGCATCTTTAACAGCATTCACGGCTTCTGAAAACTTCTTCCTGGAAACCCGAAATTATGATGCTCCTTTCAGAAGTGTTTCCCTGCTAGCGATAAACTAATTATTCCAGACTGTGTGTCTACACAAAAAGGTCCCTGACGGGCCATTAAAGACATTAGCCAATGCTGTTTGAAAGAGCCAGAGCAGCAGGATAAAAGCCAATTCTTCGGCCCACAAAGAGTCAGCCCCAACAGCAAAACACCAATAGCTGCTGGGCTGCAAAGTCTAGAGGTGGCCAGGTGCAGGACCCATGCAGAAGGTCAGGGGAAGTAGCCAGGGACGAGAGGAGAGACACTTGCTCCATCACCACTGCTGAAGCCAGGAGAAGACATCACAACTGTGATCAACCTCAGCTTTATAAATCAAATCAAAAGTATAACCGTAGCTGTGCTACATAGAGCAGTGGCTCACAAGTGGACTCAGTCCAAAATTTTCAATAGAATGAAATCTGTCCCATAGCATTATGTCACAACAGGTATCTTCTATAAGATAAGAGGTATGAGCCCTAGACAGGTTCAAAATACATGCTGTGATTATCAGAAGTAGCCAAAGAGCAAAACAATTCAAATTTTGGGATATTTCTTGTTTGACTCAGCATATGAAAGTCATTCTACTTATCTGACTCTCCTGAGAAGGTAAATAAATCAGATATAAAACCCACAGTAAGAGTGTTTCCTCCCTGTGATGCTATAATTTACTGAAACCTTTCAAGGTTGTGTGTGTCATTGTGTTTTGATTTAAGAGGAGCCATAACCTGTTGAAACCAATTAAAAACTCTGGATGAACTCAGCAACCTTTGGAATAACCCCTTCTAAATGGTTCGAAATCAAATTTTATGAATTCCAACACTGTGTGGAACAAAACCAAAAGAACATTTTATCCCTCAGAGGCTTTCTTATGGGATCAAAGAATTTTATCTTGGACAACTGACCAAAAAACCCACATTGCTATAACCATGGAGTCACTGGGCTTTTGTTTATTGCCAATGACACCTCTTGAATACCATATAGTTAATTCAAATAATCATTTATCGTATATTGATCTACCTAAAATAAGGGAAGGTGGGAACAACAAACGGGGAAGGTATACAATATTACTAGAAAAGCAACCCCAGCTAACCCACAAGCATCACTTACTCCCCCAGACTGCAACACTGTTTTGCCAAGTAGGCTGTGAAAAGACTCACTACAGCCAAGTAAAGGGCTATTTATCACTGGGTACTTACTCAAATTTACCGTAGATCAGCAATTCTTCCTTCCTGCTACCACATCTTTGGAGAAGGATGGTCCACTAAGGTATATACTCAACTGTGAAATGATCATATAAAAAATGCTTTAGAAAGGCATGAAATCCATGCTTTTTTTTTTTCCCTTGAAAAATGAAGACTAACACAGTCAACTCAAAACAAATAGAGAGCAGATTTTTCCCTTCAAATTGTACTATTCTGTAACTTTAAAAGAATAAATATGCATCTTCATTTATTAATATAGTAAATACAGGGAGGACCACAGGAAGACAGGGATCTGTGTACTGGGTTGTGAAAAAACAGTCTCAGCTGACTACAATGCCATTTAAGCACAACCACCTCTTCCTGTTAGTGGCTGAAATGAAACTCAGGCTTTGATGGGGAAAAAAGCATCAGGACAAAGCCCAAACGTTGCTTCAAAGAAGGAAATATCTTTTAATTACTTTTGAGCACATCATTTATTTATTTTCCAACAAAGATTTGATGGAGAAATAATCATTCATGTTTGATGTCCATGGACCTAAGTAGAAAGTGCTTATAGCCCCTGTATTGTCCAGCTGGGTGCAGAAGGCATTTAAGACCTGCTTCCACCAGCCACGGAGTGTCAAGTGAAGCTGGCAGCATTTCTGTTCTGTAAAGAGACAGCAAACTCTTCAGCTCTCACTTTCAGAAGATGTGGAAGAAGTTTTGTATCTATCTTCTTTTTTTTTTTTTTAATATTCAAAAATGCTTTGTCTGACATCTCCTTTTACGGTCCTTAAAATCTCTCCATCAGCCCGATGAAAGTGTCTTGCATGGATCTGGAAGCACACCCAGGAGACAGACACTGATGTAATTTTTACTGTTATTATATACTCTCTGACTCATTGGTAGAAGTTGCTTGTTAGAGAAGGTAATAAAAGCCAAACAGCTAATAACTATACTTTAGTGAAAATGTTTAGCAATTAAATTAAAATGAAAGATCTTTTATACATGCCATGTTTGCATCCTCCTACCAGGCAACTCAAAAAATAGAAAACTAAAGAAAATATTTAAAGTTTACTTTACAAAGGGACTAATCACAGTGCGGAGAAAAATGAAGTCTTGGATACCTGATATTATCTATGGAACAGGAGAAACTAAATTTATTTTTGAATAGGATTTTTTTAAAGTGCTTAGATTAGGTATTTAGACAGTTAGAAAAGCATTACACAATTAATACACCATGAAAAGTATATCTATTTAATGAGGTTCAAAAAATAATTTCAATTAAAATTTAAAACTTTAGGTAAAATTCATTACATTTTATTATTACAAGTATTAAGTTAAACATGAGTTCAGCCTTAATATCAGACATAACATGTGGAAAACATCACCTAAAATGAATGAAGCTTAAGAGCACCTTGAACACTCATCATATCTCCAGTTCACACTGCACGATCACGGAAGGACTCTTTTTCTGCAGCTCACTCTCATTACAGTCATTACCATTAATGTATAACTATTACTCATGGGGGGAAAATGTCAGGAAAAGAGAATCTGTATTGGTGTTCATAAGAACTGTGTTAACTAATTAATCTTGACAACAAACAATTTCCATCTTAAGTCATAAGAAATAAAGACCGATAGGAAGCTATTTTGGAACGAACTACTTTTCTGGATAAATGGTGATACGTGCCTGACGTTACCTTTCCTAAATCCCATTCAGAAATACACAATGCCATGTACTGGAAATGCACATTTTTTAGCTTGTGCAATCTCATAAATGGAGTCCTAGTGCACAGTTGCCTTGAACTGTGCAGCTGAAGAGAGGAGAAGCAGAGGAGGTGAAACGCTATTAGCACAGAAGTCAGTTACAGATAAACCAGAGCTGGAAAATTATTTCTTTTGCCATACTGTTAGAGGCTCAGATTGCAGGTTTTATTTATTTATTTTTATAGACAAGCATAAAAGCCATTTTAAAATAGCATCACATCAAACTACTCTCATAGCCTCAAAGGCTAATGCCCAAATTTCTCTTTCATGGGGGTCCTTTACCTTGAAAATGAGAAAGCCTAAAGGCAGAGCTATACTCACGGTCTCACGCCTCAGCCCTCCGGCTCCTCTGCGCTGCTCACGTTCCTCCAGCCACACGTGCTTCCCTTGAGCCTTTCCCAGGGCAATACTTGTCCTGACACGAAACAGCAGATCTCAGGCAAAAATCAGCAGGCTTGAACGTAGCTCTGTTGGCACAAACAAGGCCTTGACATTAATAATTAATTGCACTTTACTGTTTCTTTGGAGCAGTGAGCACCCAGAGACAGCGGGTGTCAGCAGGCACAGCCAGCCGTGAGCCCTGCGCTGCCTTGCCACATTGTGCAGGGCCTAAAAATGATGCAGCCCTCCAAAATTTGGAATTTACATGTCATCTGATGAACGGCAGCCAAAGAAAAATCAGCTGTTTACTTGACTGCCTGAGAATTCGCTACGTGACTGCAGACGCTGTTACAGGAAGTAATGATGCTATGCAGAAAAATGATCAAAATTCATAACTTGGATTGGGGTTTTTTTGGTTTTGGGTTTTCTTTTTTTTAGAAAAGTGACAGCTCCTGATCTGTTACCTATGAGAGCATCTTGTCATTTGAAAGAGTCACTTCACAATTTCAACACATGTAGCTCACAGTGGAAGGCTAGACTCACACTTTTAAATCATATGGATACATGACATTTCTGACAGTGAAGAACTGCAGATTTATTTAATGTCCTGCAGAAGTTAAATAAACAAGGAAACATCTTGCAAACACACTGCTTCCACTTGCTGAGTTTGTTTATTCAAAACACCTACACCTTGCAGCATGCTGCAGGGATTTCAGAGAGAAGGATTAGCAGCAGCAAGCAATAGTGAAGGACAAGGACGAAGTGTTTGGGCTGAGTCCAGGTATAAAGACAACCATTATAGGTCGGGGGGGGGGGGAATAATACAAATGAGAAACTCTGTATCTAAATATTGGCTTTGAAAACACACACTCATTCACATTCAGATTATCAGGGCATTGGCAGAGGGCAGTATTCCTGGAAACTCCAGCTATCAATTGAAGGAAACACAGAGTCACTCAAAATGGGTTAAAATGTACAATATGCACTTGCAAAGCCGTATAAACATGGTGTGAGATACAGAGATTCACAAGCATTTAAAAAAGCTGATGTCTGACTGTTCTGAGTTGTTCTTCAGAAACCCTGAGGTTTGCACTAGCTCCAGGAACCCCTTTTTTCCCTGTAACTAGCCAAGATCTGAATGAGCTGAATGGTTTTCAAGCCTGACCTTGCCTAACGGCAAAATAGCAGCCTTAAAAACCACGCAAACCATCCTCCAAATGGACTTTTAAATTCTACCAGTGTTGAAAGGTAAATAGCACACAGTGTCTGGTAGAGACATGGGTTGGCAACCTATTACATACTAATGAGTCCCTAATTCCACCCTATGGATAACTGAGCAAATTTTACTTAACAAAACTGAATTACCATACATCAATAATGAATAGCTTTTTTGAAAACTTATTTCTGCCAATATAGAAGGACTGTATTATATAAATAATATGCAATATTTATTAATGGTTGCTAATTGCGGTATTATTGTCAGGGATAATGAGACTTTCAAAATATAATGACTTCCCTAGAAGACACACATGCTGCTAGCTCAGAAATATTCCTGTTTTTTACTGAAGCTAATACTTAACTTAGTGCATGCAAATCACAAACCTAAAGACAGACAACAAACAGTCCACTCTTTCATGCTTAAACAAGGAAAAATCATCAACTTTTCTTCAACATCCTTTCTGGTGTTGTAGACTATTTACTGAAATATTTTCAGTGTTTTTCCTTGGATGGACAAATACCATCCCGATCGTTCTTTTCTCAGGATGGGATGAGTCACAACAGCTCCAGGTACTTTGTTATGACTAAACACTATCACAAAGACAACAAAGGGCTTCACGCAGCATTCCCTGCTTAGCACATATTTCAGCAAAACTCCCACTAAAATCAATAAGCATTTTGCAAGAGTTATGAGGAAAGTAGCATAAAGTAAGGCCTATTACCAGTGAAAGAAAACCCTTATCTCAGAAGTCTATCATTTTAACTTTACCAAAAAATTACATTAGGATTCCTAGAGCAATACCTATCATTTGATACCTACCAATAAATGTGTGGAGTGTTTACCAATTAAAAGCAACACTTATCATTTGATGTACATACTCTTTGTACTGTCTGTGCCTACCACAGAGCCTGTCCGGCGTCAGCAGCAGTCATCCACGATGGAAACCACAAGAATCCTCAAGCTGGGTCTCAGCGAAACAGAAACAACAATAGCAATTTGGAGCTTCATCAGAACAAGCTCCTTGTGAAGTCATTCTTGTTGTCTAGTCCCAATACACACAGTGAAAATACACACAGTAGAAATATTCTTCACTACTTGGCTCATATATGTCGAGTATATACAGTCTCTTCCCTTACCACTGTGCCGGGCAGAGGGACAGTCATGCAGTGACATATTTATATAAATCTACACATATATACACATATGTAGCTATATCACAAAAGTGTCTCATAATATGGAAATTCCCAAGTGACTAACTGGAAGCCAGCTAGTAAAATAGGAAAGTTATTCATCAGTAACATCTTAGAATGTAACTTCATTAAAATGTTCCTCCTCTTCACTATGGAAATTGCTTAAAATGTATCTGTGTACTAGACACCTCACATGAATCCTTTTCTCTACTCAGGAACTGCTTAAGACATTTTATTGATTACACTTTTGTAATTATAGAGCACTATAAACCAGAACGGTGACAAGCCTTCTGGAGGGGCATTTACTCAGGGAAATGCATTGAGACAGGATCATAGAACACCCTGGTATAAGGCTTTAGCCCTTCAAATTACTATTTCATGCAATGCACTGCTGAGGATTTTTTTTATTTGTTCCTCGAAAATATGCTGTGACACAGCATCAGAGCAGAAGCTTCCCAGTGATCTGTGAAAATCAGTCAGCATACTTTAGAGAGGTCCAACAGTTTTGAAACTCCTACACTGGGTCAAATGGAATTTATAGCTACACATGCGAGTACTACACCGGTAAGTGAAAATGGAGTTTGCCTTTTGAATTCTAAATTAAATGTGCCTAATGTGAAGACTATACATAAAATTTTAAGAACTGCTGCAATAGTTACATCCCCCTTTTCAAAATTCCATCTGACTTTGGAGATAAAGAGAGAAAGTTCCATCCAATTTTGCAGACATTTGGGCACTTTTGAAATGCGGCTATTGTATCATTACTATTCTTCAGTCTTCCACTATATCACAAAACCTGATCTTGGACATCAATAGGTCTGAGAAATAATTTTCTAAAACACATAACGCAAGGAAACAAAACCAAACAAAACCCAAATATTTTTTGTTTGATTCTTCGAAAAGGAGTATTACTTTTTTTCTGTTCTTACTTAGGTTGGTGCATAGGGAGAAATAGCCCAAGTCAATCCCTTCTCACAGCAATAGGCTTGCTATCGCAGTCTGGATCAGCCTAACAACTCCTACCCAGGCATGGGGACAATAGAGCTGCAGTCCCCACTCAGGGAATGGCTAATGGGCATTGCATGAGTAGCACCCATGGACTAACCTTAAAAAACTCCTAATAGTTTTTGAACACAGCTCATTGCAAACATAATGTCTTATGGACATGAACTATCTTTCTAGCCGATGATGTAAAGACATCATACCACACAGGAAGTTCTTTCCCGTCTGTGCACAGTTGGGCTACATCAAAGCCCTCTGCAGATGGAAATAAAATCATGCTAGGATTTCAATAACAAGATGAAAAGGTAAATGAGATGCAGTTCCTTCTTGAAGAAAAACAAGAGTACGTTGCATTGTGATCTACAGCTTTTAAAGGCAAGACAATCTGGCCTAAATTAATGTATCTGTCACTAATCTAAGCAAAAAAATGTCCACATGCCCTGAGCCACGTGTGTAACTATAGTTAGGCACCTCATGAAAAGTAGGCAGGACCTCAGTTTTGCACATTACCTCTAAAAGATGCTCCCTTTGAACAAACACTATCAAACTATGCAGGAGCATTTCAGAGCTTTGATTTGCTCTGCATATCCCACTACACGCAAATTAACTTTTCTAAGAGGAGAAGGGGGGGGGGGGGGAGCAGAAGGATGGTCACATTGTTTTCTGTCCTTTTGATTTAGAGTTTGCACTCCAACTCAGGGAGCTCAAGCAGCGATCACCTCCCCAGCATCAGCACCTTGGCAAAAACAAGGCCAAGGAGTGGATAAGAGGGCAGGGTAACATGAACACCAGCAATGCTCCACACAGTAACAGTGGAACACCGGGTCCATGGAGTCCAACGGGTCCCACTCTAGGGGGGAGACATGAACTGCATCCTCATGGCCAAGCTGAGGATTAGAGGCAGAAGAGGTGCTTTCATCAGAGCAGCACCTGAGGCTGAAGGCACTGCCCCTGCGCTCATGGCTCAGGAAATTCTTCTGGGCTGGAGCTTGCAGGTCCCCATGAGGTGATGCAGAGCTGCACAGCACGGATCTGCTGGTAAGACAGACATCCCTGCAAGGTATTGACATTACCTAAACTGTGCATATTACAAATTACTTGTTTTCAGTTATGAGTTCCTCAGGGGAAAGGCATCAAGTTTTACAACTAGTGGAGTAACACACCAAATAGTTCCCTGAACAAACATATAAAATATTATTTAAAAGGAGCTGTTATTCTATAATCAGGGCTTATAAACTAACACATTTCTTTGCCATGATGAGTTCCAACTGAAAGTACTTTTTTTCAGACTAATTCTAATACGTTTCCAAATGAAATAATGCAAAATGAAATAAAGAATGCAGGAAGAAAGCTTTTAGCCGTCTGAATTTCTGCCACCAAGGGTAGTTACTTCATATGCCAAGCAATGACAACTTATAAATGATCGCTACTGTGGCCTCATCATTCACAGTCATGTAAGCATTGAAGGAGAAAACTGCAAATATGTAGAGTTTCCTGTGAGCGAGCTCACAGCGTGGGTTGCATTGGACCCTCTCCATTCCCGAAACCAAAGTTGGATCAGTCTCCATAAACCCAACAGAGCCCTGGAGGGACTGCAGAGGGAGAACAAGTAGACACCTGGAGATCCTGTCCAGCCGTATCTCTGCGATCTCCTCTAAGCAGCATCTTGTTTTGGCAGCTTAAGTTGGAGCTGACTCATTCTCCCTGCCCTGACGCAGTCTGATTCTCATACGCACTATATGTTCTGTACATGGCTTGACTCAGAAAAATCAGTTAACAAGCTAGACAAATTTCTGGAAACACTGGCTGACCTGCCCGCAAGGTACTCAGGAATAGGATAAGCTTCTGGCTTCCAAAAAAATCCAAGTCACAAAAGCATGCAGTATAGATGTATACTTCCTAGTGCACAGCTTCCTCTGTGCAAGCAACAACATGCACTTTTTTTCTTTTAAGAGTTATTTCCTTGCAAGGAAATTACAATTTATTAATAATAAACAACAAGTTATAAATATAGAAATGCCTCTTCGTTTGACCATAGGCTATACTTTATAACAGTATACAGTACATCTACATTTATATACAGTACATCTACTTCCCTTTTCCTTCAGCCTTTTCTGCCAGAGCATTAACCATTACAAGAACTTATGGATGATAAAGATGGAAATTTCTTGCACATCTATATTCAGGGTTGCTCAGTATCCACTATATCTTTTGCTGCCTGCATTAGACCATAATCACTGCACTTGGTCATTTCTTTCAGTGCATAATGTAGGATCTACCTTACAACACTGGACTTTAGCCGAACAATTTAGGAAGTCACTTGCAGCACATGCTTCGTTTCGGCACCCAAGTGAATGGTTTAACCTAAGCATAGGCTTAATCTTCCCCACTTTTGGCAGTTGATAGAATTACAGGAGCTAATTATCCGGCACTGTCCTGAGAGGTACTGGGACTGGAAACTGTACAAAAGTGGCAGAGACTTCATATCTTTAATGGGAACACTTCTGAAACAACTTATATCAGGACTGCACAAATCCAACTGGTTTTTCTTTTTACTGACACTGACCAGTACTAAAAATCTAAAGTTTTGAATTATGGTTTTCCACAGCTTCAGGCTGGCTGAATTGCAGCTGACCCAGGCAGTGGCACAGGGGTGCTGGACTCACAGTTACCCATCTCCTCCCACCAGCATTCACCTCTGCCATGCTGGTGGCTTTGATAGCATCCCTTCCATAGTCTGGGTGCATCCCTGCCCATTTGGATTGCTATCATTGTTCAGGAAATCTTTGCCCTATCCCTCTTTCCTTTTCTCTCCTGTTGCTTTTTGTTTCAAAACTTCCCACACCTCTCTGGTCAGCAGGGCTGATTCCTGCTCTACCTCTATCATCTCCTTGATGGCTTCTTCACAGCTGGCAACAGCTGCGTATCTTCTTCCTCCCACCTTACTGGTATTAGAAATTTGGCCCCAATGTACTGCCCCACAAGTTCACTACCTCAGGCTGTGCCTCTCCCAAATCCACATCAGATAGCAGATTTGAGAATGTGCATGTAATATTTAGTATTAAGTAAAGGTCAACATTTCCCTTTTGTGTCCTCTGCTGCTTTACAGATCCAATAACAATTATCTACATTCCAGATGTCGTGTGAAGAGCAATCGAATTCTGTAAGGCATTTCCAAATGAAAAGCATTACATAAATGTAAGGTAAGCTATTATTCTTATAGTTCCTTTAAGATGATAATACCATTACTTTCCCGGGGATGTTGGGCTTCCTCTCATAATGAAGCATTCAGTACAATGAATAATGGAATTATGTTGAAGCAACAGTTTCCTTTTCTCCTTGGACTAACTGCACTTAAACTGTGTGCACAGCGCTACAAAACCAAACAACTGTTTTTGCAAATCCTTTCTCTTCACAGGACACAGTACTGAGGTCTTCTCTGTTCATCTCTAAGGCATGCATGCTGTTTCTGGTGTGACATTGCATTTTGGGAAAACAAGCACTTTCACAAATATTCAAAATGCAAATGAAATATTATTATTTTTTCTGCTTTGGACTATACTTTGAAACATGGTATCAGAAAAAAAAAAGTGTTTTATTTGTGGTGAACTGTGCCTAGAAAATGGCTTAGGGGTGATATATGCAGCTTGTATTAAACTAGAGGCACAGAAGGATGTTAACTACAAATTTTAAAACTTAAATTAATAAAAGGAAACAATGAAGAGTGTAAGAAAAAACAAAAGCACTGGATTGCAACAAAAGTACAGCAGCCTGATCTAAACATTCATGAAACCAAGTCTTCCAACTGATTTTGAGAACCATCAGCTGCTTGTAAAACACAAGTTTTCATTCATTAAATCAGTTTTCATTCATTAAATCAGTTTTCATTCATTAAATCAGCTGGTAAGCAGGTGCAACACACCTGGAGCAGGCGGGAGATGCCCTTGCTTGCACAGGAGCTGAATGGGTGATAAGTTTCAAACTAGAAGTTACTGCAATACAAACTCCACCCTGTGTTAAGCCTGTACCACTTTTAGACACAGTAAACACCATTTGATCCCAAGCAGTATTTCCCTACAAAGGCCAAACCTACTAACGATGAGAAATTAAAGTAGACCCACAGTCAGCCCATGATGAATATCAAGTCATAAGAGGTCAGACACTCTGCTTTCCTGCTGTCATTTCCAGTGATGTCTTGCACTTGATCCTACATAATTATGCTGTGCTTTCTCCCAGCTGGAGGTAAGTGACTTTTAAATTTAGTATGTCTCCACAGAGATTTATAGGTTGCTCATCCCTCGCAGGATTCAGCAAGACTAACACCACCTCGTAGGACCTCTGCACCGACATCAGGACTGTCAGCAAAGAAGTGATGATGACAAGATTTTTACAGTGGGAGGCTAATAGCGGACTCCTCCAAGAGACAGAAATTAGAGATCTATGACACTATTTGGTCCATCTTTCTGCCATGCTGTTCCCTCAGCCCTGCCTCCCAAGGTACAAGGACACGATTTAGCACCTCTGGCTCCAGTGCTGTGTTCAGTCAAGAGAGAGGAGCACAATGGCTGAGACCCACTCCTTTTCTAATAGCCCTCACAGTGAGAAGAGCCTGAAGTTGATTTGTTCTTCCATTCCATTACTTCTAATTACAGTCTCTGCACTTACATATTGCACACTTAACATTGCCCTGAACAAATACTGTAAGGACAAAAACTTTCCTTCAATGACCTGAGGGGGGAAAAAAAAAAAAAAAGAAAGAAACAAAGAAAGAAAGAAAAGGAAAGCAAAACAGGCATGACTAAAAATATATTTGTGACAAATGCACTGGACAAGTTTTCTAACGATGTGACATTTTGGACTTTGTCGTATTGCCAAACTCAGAGGCAGAAGGTTACACTGGATTAAGGAAACCTATAAATTCTTTTTCCATCTAGGTCATTGAAACTTGTGCAATTTAGATACACTACACTAAGATTTCTATAAGTAAATGCTTTATTGCCTTTGTCTCCAATTTCTTTTTCCTTTGCCCTTTTGGATGCATGAAATAATTTTAAAATCATTAGATACAATAAATTCTTCTAGATGTTTACCACATCCTTAGAGGGAGAAACCTTATGTATCCTTACATTAAATGAAAGAAATACCTTCCTCCACAATTTTCATTTATTTAATCTGAAATCTAAATCATAAAAATAATAATCATGAACAGCATTAAAATCTCATTGTCTTCTCTGCAAAATCCATGGCATTTAACTTATTTCTCTGTGACTACCTGCTGTTGTATATTTTCCCCACAGAGAAATGACTAAAAGTTACGTTATAAGGATTTTTGGCTTCATAATGGTAGAAATGCAGAGCAAAAGAGCTATAGAAAGAATTGTGTCCCTGAGACCAGTACAATCCCTGAAGCAGCTCAGCTATAACTTGTATCCTCATAGTACCTGCCCTGTTCAAATGAGACATCTACCTTCGTCCTCCCAGAAACATGGGATGGAAATTGTCCCCAAGTGGACAATAAGCATATGGTGCCATGCCAGCTTTCAGCATGACAAATGTCAGAGAAAAATGGCCAAGAGATTAATAGCTCCCTTTTATTAAAATGCATTTTTAAAACCCTATGAAATTGCTTCAAGGGAGTAAAAGTTAAACTGGATCTTCAGCCATCGCAGGAGAGTTTTGATCCATTAACCTCACATGATAAAACATGACACAAGGAGCGTCAGAAAGAAAAACACAAAGGAATTGGTTTACAACTTTACAAAGCCAATTTGAGACCATGCTAATGACCATGCAGACAGTATGTGTGTGGTCACCGGCAACCACTTCTGCAAAGTCCATTTCACAGGATCACACAGTCCTCGGTCGCACCAGTAAGCACAGAGCGATTTCTTTTCTGCATTTTGCTTTTGCAGCACTCTGCATTCCTTTATGCGATTGGAGAGCCATATAAAAGAAGAGCTGTCTGACATTAATAGCTTTATGATGCAGCTTTTTGGTGGGGCAAGCATTTGAAGTCAACAAGCATAAATCACAGAAGCAGAAATCCAAATTATCCGGGCACAGAAACTGCTGCTACATTCTTTGCATATCTCAAGCCTCCAAAGGAGTACACACATAAATACTGTATGTAAGGAGCTATAACAAAAAGCCGGAGATACTTAGGATATGTTAAAGAATACCTGCAAAAAAACAAATATGACACTCCTCCACAGCCATTATAATTTTCATAAGAAATACCAACTATCATTTAAATCATGAGAGAAGTGCTGAAACCAGACCTCGCAAGCCCTAGTCCTCTACTGATTATGGTATTTATTGACTATAATGCACACATGATTGCAAGCAAACAAAACAAGAATTTGGTGTGTAAAGGAAGGAGGATTGTATTTTTCAACATAAGTTTCTCATTTCATGCAAATTCCGTTCTCTTTTACAGAATTATTCACACAACCACAAAGATGTACCATTTCTAAAAGCATGAATGTCAGTATGCAGTTGAATTAATTTTGAATATGGATGAAATCAAAGACTCTGCACTGCAGATTTCAGAGTCAAACTTGGTTCTGAGGTGCATAATAAGCTTAGGAGCATTACTATAATAACACAGATAAAACATTTACTGCAGATGTATTGTAGGCCATTAAAATATCCCACTGTACAAGCTCCATTTCCTCCTGCACTCCCTCTATCTGACTCTAACACCTTTCCATTTTGCTGCTGTTGGAGTGAAGTACTTCATTTATTTTAAATATGTTTATCCTACCTTGCTGCAGGCCAACGCTCTTCAGGATTTCCTTTTTCCTTGTGGTACACTAACTGAATTTTAGAGATGATATCTCAAAATTTGCCTCCTCTGGATGCTGTCCAGTAGCTCAGCACAGCTCTTCTGTGCCAGTCTTCATCTGCCAGCATTACAGATGTCATCTGCCATTACAGCGTGCTATGCCAGCTCCTTTTGTTGTTTGCAGCTGTTTTGTAGGTACTCGCTAGCGATGAGAACCTGGACAAATCCAGAAGCAACATCTCGCAACAACTGGTGGACTGCAATTTGCAAATTGCCAATGGAGGTGGCTAATGAAGTTGACAAACCACGGGTTAGAAGGCAGCAAAGTCTTCGTATCATGAAGTGCTCAATATTAGAAAGAATGAAAAGAGCAGATTGGGGGCAAAATCACAGTCCCTTTAACTGCCCAAAAAAATTTGGTATCAGCATCTACTCTCCAGCCAGACAACCTCAGGAGAGCATCTGATGGTCACCTTTAAGCAAAAATTCTCAATTTAAAGTGAGATCAGTGAAAGTTTTTCTTTAACCTTTTACAACAGATCAAAAGCTAAGCTTAATGCAGACCTCAAATGAAAACACAGCAATAAGTTCCATTAGGGGAAGCACGCCATGAAACGGCTGCTGTGCAGCTTAGCATCACACCCGCTGGCTGCTGTACAGGTTAGCACCACACTAGGCAGGACAGATGATCAAACTCAAACTCCATTTCACCAAGTTACGTCTTCCATCTCAGTCTATGCCATGAAAAGCATGAAAGTCTGATAATTATAGGAGAAACTATACACCACCTCTGGTGCTCTACTTTAGCTGCAGATGCTTCCATTCCTCAAAGTGTTATGTGTCTACCTCATAAGAAACTTTTTATACCCAAATACCTCCTCTTTCCATTCTCACTGGACTGTGTCAGAGAGGCATTAAAGAACCTTTGTGCAGCCTTGAAACAGCCATTCCTTTACCTTGCTCCGTCTTCTCACGTAGAACCATTTTTTATCTGAATTATTTAGCACTTATAGCATCAGATATTGTTTTCCAAGACAAAAGATGAAGAGAAAAAGTGAAAAAGGGGGGAAAAGGGAAAAGAGAATTTCTAGTCTTGGTCATTACATGCCAAATTTCTACTCTGAATAAATTTTCACAATGGATCATATTGAAAATTCCGACAGACTCTTAATTGGTGTTCCACAGAGCGCCATACACAGCTACACTGCAATAATTTGGAAATGTCTTGTTTAAAATACATTTAGGCTATTCAAAGCAGATTCTGATATTCACTTGTAGTATGAGCATGCCAACAACGCCTTGAAGGCATGTCTCAGCAACAGAATCTTTTTCAGCAGCAGGTGGGATGAAATGGTGACAAATGGGATGGAAGGCAGCACACATGAATAAACTATATAATATCCTATTTGTTTCCCCAAGTTGGCTGCTTGCTTTGTTATTTTTCATAAGCTGGCAGTGTGAAAGCAGCCAAAGCACAAACCCATTCCTGCGTCTCAGTCCTACAGAAGATTGGAAGCAATTTCTGCTCAATATGCTATCCCCAGGAAAGCACAAAGCATCTGTGGGGAGACTAAGAGAAAGCAGCGCTGCCTTAAGCAGTAAGCACTGATGAATGAAACTCTGGCCTTCCTTCGGAGTAGATTTGCAAGGAGGGTTTATTAACAATAATACAATTGCAATCTTGAAGAGGAAAAACCTGAAACCTGAGAGCTCCCTCGAAGCAATCTCACAGCTGCTCCCTTGGTGGGTGCGTCGTGTTTGTTCGCACATAAAATACAAACAGCCTCCTGTTGTGCCCAGACCCACACCGCTCTTACAGGGGATAAAAATTACTCCTCTAAGGATTGCTTCAAACTATATCATGTGTACTCGCATCTGGTGAAGATCCAAGATTTAAAATTCTTTCTAAAGCAGAAAGAAGAAAAAGTTGTAAAGTATAAAACTGGGTTTCTAAAGCCTGTAATTTACAAACATAACAGTTATTTTGTTATACAAATATTGTTTGTGACACATGCAAAAAGGACTTAAAACATCTAAACAATATCTAATTAGGAGAATAAGCCCTTTACAGAGATCTGATCCTGCACTGTTCAGACTCGGTGGGTGCTTTGCCAGTTTGTTTGTTTGGCCTTATTTTTGGCCAGGCACCACAGCAGGTTTTGTTCAGCATTGATCACTATGTTGTCTTATCTCATGTTGCCTTAACTATGAAATAAGACAATAAATATTTACTTCCCTCCTACAGATGAGGGAAGGCTTAATTAGTTAATACCCGCTCACTGTTTGTGGAGCTGCTAACTACCAGTATTACATTTGACTCTAGAAGCAGCACAGCAGTAAATCTAAAGCCCTGTCTGATATTCAGGTCAGTTAAACTGTTCTCTTGAAGTGACCTTTCAAAGGTTGCTTAGTCCATGCATGTTAATCTTGCAAAAGGGGTTCAGTATCCCCATCACTCAAAGAAAACAAAAATGAGTTTACTGCAATATACACACATAAAGAAGTCAAGTATACGTTGCCTTGAATGTCGTATGTCCTTGGTAAGCTCTATTTTTAGGGCAGTTGTGATTGGGTTTTTTTTTAATTTAGAAATACATAAAGAAATTAAACACCATATGCTTCCATGTAGCCCATCTCACTGCAATTCAGGGCATGGCTGCCACGGCACTTTTTGTGTCCATGAGGGCCCAGCACATTTCACAGTGTGCCCATGTCCAGCCCCACAAGCAATTCCCTCTTGATCCTGTTGGCAGAAATGCTGCTTTCTGCCAACACAGCAATATAGATACACCAGAATTCTTACAAATAGCATTCTACCTTTTTGTTAAATTTTTCTTTTCCATTTTTTCTCTATGTCTTCTTGGTACACCATATCTCCACTACCTGAACACAGAGAAGATCTGCAGCACTTTCTCATAAAGGCTATCAATGAACAGAAGCCCACTGTGCATTTATGCGATATGAGTTAACAAACAGCATTTGTTACAGCTCCTGGAGGAAATGTTTCTACTCTAAGGTTTTGGGGAGGAGTGGAGAGAACAGGACACAATAGACATTGAACATCCCAACTGTTTCTGTAGGTACACTGAAAAAAATTAAGCTGAGAAGAAAATGAAGCATTTTTTTATGAATTTCCAAAAGTGGGGTTATAAATAATGCTCTTTGAATTCCAAGATGAAAAGTGACTGAGCACAAGAAGCAGGATTCTTCTGTCAAGCTGATTCTTTCAGGAAAGGAAGCAGGAAGCGTTCATCGTCTCTGCACTGAATGCACCAAACTCATATTTAAGGAAAACATGGATATATTTTTCACCTTACTAGAAAAATATTAAGGTGAAAATACTCTCTATGTCCTCTATAGTCCTCATCAAAAAAACATGAGCTGACAGAAGAGAAATTCTCGCAGGTGCTGCATGCCACCAGGTATCCACAAACTCCATCTCTCCTGTAACCATTTAACATTTAAGTGCATCACTATTGCTTTCATTTCCAGAGTAATTAAATTGGAATTTATGACTCAAATATCCAAAAAAGCTATTTCACAGAAGATTTGCAACCACGTTTAAGCACAAACATTCATAACATTCACAGATCCTTTGTATTTAGCATGCCACAGCATAACAGACACAAAATCCAGAGTAATACATTAATATACATTTAATATATCCATTACTGAGATTCTCGGTTTATAGATTGAAGGGTTAAAATGTCTGCAACCACTACATTACTTCTACATAGAATATTAATGCTGCCTAAGAGCAGACATCACTTCTATTGTCCTTTGCTATTGTAATTTTTAAGTATCACTATAAGCATTTGATTACGCTAGTATATGTGCATATAATGTTCGATATAACCTATGGTTTTCTGAAATAAAACTACATTTTAGTTTAGTTGTTACATATATAAAGTGTTCTTTATTGTTGCTGTGGTAGAAATACTACTCACTCAAAGGAACTTTGCCTTTGATGGGAGCAAGGACAGATTATTCCCAAACAACGGCATGCCTTGAGTTGAATTCAGCTAACCTGTTGCCCATATATTTGTGGTCAACTTCAGAGAAGCATTTTGTACTTTGCAGGATAATAAAGTTCTTTTCAGCAACAACCATGGCTCTAAGTGACAAATACAACTTAATCAAGTGAAAATCTATTTCAAACAGAAGATAAATTGCCTCAGACCTTGGTAATTATCTCTCTAGGATTAATAATCAATGCTAATTTAATAATTGGCTTACTATTTCCTTTTTGAAATTTTCAATAATTAACCTACCGTCTCTTAAAAATAATATTGCCAGGCACTTTGTTTTCATTAAATAATATGATTCTGTAAAGTTAGATAAGATGTCACTGGAAAAAAAAAAATCAGAGCCCAAATTATAATCCTTAGAAGGCTTTCACAACACAAAATAATCTTTGACAAGACAAGTGTCATGAGTACTGTCATTTAATGTGCATGATCCATCATGAGGGAAGGAGTTCTGAAGAGCCTAAAGCATCTGTCAGTCAAGAACCAGCTACCAGGCTCAGCCTTACCAACACTCCCTCTATATGAGTAGAGTTTTAGACACGCGCGTCCAATAACAACAGACGTGGCTAACATTGAGGATTAGACTTGCAAATCACAGAAACAAGAGATTCCAAAAGGAACCATTCCAGTCTTGCTAAAATTCACTCTCTCATTGCCAAACCTACGACTTTTTGAGGCAAGTCCAGAAGACTCTTCTTTTGGTGCAAAATTAAAACACTGGATCTGGGCATCTGAAAGCAAAACTGGAGTGCCTAAAGTCAGGCTTCAAAACAAAGACAGATTAACTTCTAGAAGCGCCAAGGATCAGCAAGGAAAAGTGCAGTTCAGCACTCCCAGGAACCAGAGAGCTGTTACTGTAAGTGCAGTAAAAGCTCCCCAAACACACTCCCACCAAGCGTAGATTAGGTTGCTGTGCACATATCCAGTAGTTTGTCTTCCATGAGAGCCCACCCAATGTTTTCTCTCAGTAAACTGATGCAGTACATTATGAAAAGCTTTCTAAATATTTGTTTGTAAAAAATGTTTACATACCACAGGAATGCAGGCTATGCCAAAGGTTAGAAAATAATCAGGCGTTCATGTCAGGAAAGTGATGGCTCTTCTGCATTGATGTCTGGACATGTTAAATAAAATTGCGGCTGAACTAAAGATCATTAATGTATACTTCAGCCTTTTTCTTTCTTACAAATGGGCTTAAAGGCATACAATGTCTTATATGTAGAATGAAATCTGATAAAGCATTTAGAGATCTCTAGCTCAAGGCAAGACTTGAACAGAGGCAGCAGGGGCAAAGATCTACAATATTTGGGAGCTGATCTACTGTGGAGGCTTGGGGGTTTCACCAAGATTTTCTAGATCTGCCTGAAGATGCTGATTCTTCTGACATCTGTGGAGACTCTCACCTAAAGGACTTTTGCTCTACAGCTTTTTCATCTACTGATTTTTACTAGAAAATCAGTTTGCCTGCAAGCAAACTAAAGTGGAGAACTTCAGTGTGTCTTTTCTGGTGTCATATATTAATTTTAAATCTGCTGAGAAATGGGTTTTCCCTTCATAAAATAACAATCCTCCCAACCAGCATGACATGAAGTGTTTTGACTTCACATAGCCCTGAAAATGCTTTTCATTCCTATAGCACGAAAAGCTTCCATGCTGTTCCTAGGAGATTGCAAGCTGAAGTTTGGCATTCCTTGCTGTGCCAAAGTGACACAAAAGGTGTATGGCGGTGAGGGGGTGTTAAGTTGCAATAACTGTGTCTTTCTCATACTGTCAAAAAGTAATTGTAAATCTCAAAACCTGAGGTGGAAATAACATGCTGAAATATCATTGAAACCTCTGACCAAACTTACCTGTAGGACTGAATTATTTCCTTCAGTTTTGCAAAATCAGACCAAAAAAAAGTATTTCATATGAGATCGGCTTTATCATGTTAACTTTTTTCCCTGGCTTATTTCAAGGAAGTTGTGCCTCTAAAGCCAGCTTAAATTTGGAAGTTTAGCATTACTTGCAAAATTAAAATGTACTGTGTAGAGAAAGTCTGTTCATCTGTTTTTTAATACCATTATGAAATCTATTATCAATCCAGAAATCAGTCGCCAATAATTTTATAAATAGATTAAAAAAATAAAATCAGTCTCCTTGCCTTTTATGATTTATGGGTATCTTTTAAACCTATCTTCTTGTCCATAACCTTCATTCAACAAAATACAACAACTCTTCTTCGAAGGACGCGGAGAAAAGAGCTGTTGTATTTTCTCACACCTCTAGGAAGTGTGGAACCTTCCTCCTTCATTTTGCCTGTTGACTACTTTATTACTCTCCTTACTTAAAGTTTCCTACTTTATTACTGCCTGATTTAAAGAAGAGCTAATACAGAGCTGTGAAATTAGATCCACTTGATCTGGGGGCACCAATTCTTTGAAAATCAGACACATAACAGGCAACGCATTTACTCCTACAGAAAACCTCTATCCAGCCTCCAGAACTGACTCACCACTTCCAGCAGCGACCACCACAGACATGCTACCTGTAGTAATATTTCCTAGCACAACTTTTTTTTTTTTTTTCAGTAGATGTGCTTTCTTTCAGTATTAAAGTTTCATTTCCCTTCTATTTAAGGACAGTCTCACAGGATGGAGAGCATGACTTACAACTTCTCCCTCAGCTACTCCTTTGAACTTTCCAGCCCAAGACACCAATTCTCTTCTCATTTTCCTTGCTGTGACTCACAAGCATCTTCATGTGTTTCACAGGTCATCTCCCACTCTCATTTACAAGAGAAAAGAGCAGAGAACAAATCTGTTGCCCAAGTTAACAGAAGAGTCCTTCGGTGCAGAATGCCCTCAGGTTTTCTGGGGAAAGGCGACAGACAGCAGGATCACAAACAGTGCTGGTGGGGCACATTCGAAGGAGACTCTCTGCTCCAATGGAGCTATACATCAGCACTCTTCTCCAGCATCGCCGACTCCAGCCCCTGCAGGGGCACCATCAGGAAAGATATCGCTCTGATCTTTAATGAAACCACATTTTGTCTCGAGCTGTAGAGCTGAAATTCTTAATTACGTTCATCCTTACAGCATCCAGTGTCACCCCACAGAAACCAGTCCAGTTTTTTCCGGCACACAAGAACCAGAGCAAACGAGGACTTCAAATCCAACCTATTACAAATGCAAATAATTCCCATGTAAGTGTTTATCAGTTATTACTGTCCCTAAGTCTGCTTTGAGCTCTACTTTCCTGTTGAGAACTTCATATTATATTGTGCTCGCTTTGGCCGAACACATCTAGTATTTCAGGATTCCTCATGGAACTACAGTTGCTTTTTCATATTTTTTCCTCTTTATGTTAATTTTCCTCTTCACATGCACTTGCAGTCTCTGAAGGGAAAAGGGGTGGAGAAGAAAGGTGAAAATGTTTTTTTAGCCTATAACAATCAATAAAAGCAATGCTACAGAAGCCAGAGTGTTCCCTACTGCATTGCCTCCCCTTGAAATATTGATACTGTTGTGGTAGATCTTTTTTCCTTCCTCCTGCTTTTTGAAAATACAGATAATATAAATGTTCCCATTAGCAAGAAATATGTCACATCAAAATTAATGGTATTCAGCCAATAACACTGCTACTCTCTGGCTGTCAAGTTAACTCAATTTCAGGTTAACAGAGCAATTCTGCCATCCAAATCTTATTCAGAAACAGAGATGAATTAGGGCGATTCTTACAGGCTATACATCCATGAAAAGTGTGCCCTAGATGTGCGTGATTACCGGGCAGCCTTTCACTTGCACAATCCCCTTTCATTCCAGTGCTGGGCAAGATTCTGATCCCAGTAAGAGATCTGCAAATCTGCAGTAGCTCACGACTCCAGGGCAAATCTGGAGAAATGAGAATGAAGTTACTTCACCTTTTCACTGGTTAGAAGGGATCAGAATCTGCTCCATTTATGTTGATTGTGACATCTTGCTTTACTTAGTTTTATGTCTTAAAAGGAGATCAATGTCTTCAAAATAGTCTTTGACCCCAGCACAAAAATCTCTTTTTATTGAAATATTCAACAACAAGTAAAATACTTGCTAAGACAACTCAGATAAGAGATTTTTTTTTTTTGGCTTGCCTTTCTTTTTTAAAAAGTACTATCAAAAGATAAAAATGTGTTAGCAGTTTTACTAAGCTGAAGCAAGGCCAAAATGAAGGTATCTGTTCCAACCTCCAAGAATGACATTAAATCTTTATTATAAAAAAGGTTATAGACAGATCAATGCTCAAGGGTGATTAAGTGACTAAATCATTTAATATGAGCAGCATATGTTTCAGTGACTAGCAGTGGACAAAGGGAATATGAAATAAGGTTGCAGGCTGAAATGCCCATAATGACACTGGCATAAATCTATCTTAAATACTCTGGGTACAACAAGAATATGGCTCTGTTCGTATGTGGGTACAGTCAAATTAGTACTGCCAAAAGCTCCTGTAATACAAAGGTCCAACATTAATGATCATAAAACAGAGCTATCCATGCTCCAATCACTTTAAATGTTTCATAAAGCACCCAGTGGTATTTTGAAAAGTGCCTAGGCACTTACCTCCTGTTGATATGATTAAATAAACACTTCTGGAAATCATACTGGGTGCCTACATGCCTTTAAAAATAAGTTTGCTGGAGCTGACTATGTGGAGAACTTGATTAATGCAATAACTTTTAGTTCAATCTAAATCTCCTCCCAGAATAAATTTCTCCTCACAAGGGCTATCCTGATTTAAATATTACAGTTTAAATTCAGTCCAGAATTTATACCAGAAAAAAACCCTTCCGTGCTAGGGAAAGAGGATCTCTCTTGTAGCTCCATCTCTGTTGGCATCCTAGCTTAATTGTGGTCAGAGTTTCCTCCAGGTCTTTAGTTGTGCTGGGAATTCTTGATGATTTCTTTTAAATTTCAATTAGCAACTTTATCTATGCATCTTTGAGTCATGTCAAGAAAAAATTTTTTCTCAGTCTCATTAATGTTGACCTGTACTGGTTTCCATGATCCTAGCAAGCAGAATTCATAAGTCAAGTATATAGATTAAAACCTCAGAAAGAAAGCAGCCTGACAGAGCAAACATGTTAAATAATTACATTACATTTACTTTCCCTCACGTGTATTTGGCTCAAGATCATTGGAGTTTTGGCTGGTTTTAATCAGTATTGGTACAAAGAGAGAGATAAAAATATCTACTTTTTACCTGGAATCGTTTCTGCAAGATATTTTGTATTGCAGGTATTTTTATTTCCCTCTGTAGGAAATAACTTTGTTACCTTTTCACTTTCATTGGAACTTCAGAACAATTCCAGTTCTATGTTACAGAGGTGAAACTCTGCAGTAACTCCCTGAAGATCAGTAGTATTACTCCAGATTTAGAGCACATAACCAAAACCAGTACCTAAGCATATAGTAATTAGCTTACAGTCACACCAAAACCTGGAAAGCCGTGCGACTTTTCCACTTGGTTTCCTGTAAACACGGTCTTTAACAATTACTGATGTTCAGCACTGTAAAGACAAAGAATTATTCTTACAAGAAGGTTATTATGAGAAGTTTAGTATGATGCATTTGAAACTAAATAGAAAATAAAAGACTAAACTTATAGTGAAGATAATACATTTCACAGGAATGCATATAAAGAGGGCATGGTTTATTAATCACTGTATATCACAGCTTAATGGCAGAAAAAGCAATATTCCATTGGTATACTGCAACAAACCAAATTTTCCGACCATACTCAGTGTGGAGAAAGTAACGAGCATCCTAAATTCACTAAACAGCTTATTTAGGAGCCTCACTGCCTACATGCATGAATGGGGATTAAAAGTCCACTAATGAGCAAGCAAAGGAGAATGTGGTGAAACTTGCTTGTTATTTGCGAAGTTATTGGGCAGTGAACAAAATTAGACAAAATCTGACTTTCCTTTCTCAAATAGTCTTTGAGATGCAGATCCATGCGCAGACAGAAGAGCAAAATCACAGAAACTGGTATGAATTTTGCCAGACAACAGAGCAAACTACATGCATGGAGAACACATCCATTTTTTTACATTAACTAAGTGATGGCATGTGGACAGGAATTAGGGAAAAAACAAGGAAAAATAAGGTGGGTCTTTGGACTGCTGACCCCTCACCACTGCCAGGTCCTGGGACACCCATGGTCTATGGCTACTTACCATACAGCCAACTTTTCTCCTCTACTACACCACTCATCCTTACTCACCTCTCACCAAAAAAAAAGAAAGAAAAAACACAAAAACAAACCAGGGAACATGGTGAGTTGTTTGCAGACTTTCCACCCAACTTACCTTTTTTTTTCCCCCTCAAGATTGACAAGACTGAGTGTGAGGAGAAAACAAATTAAAAAAAAAAAGGAATGAAAAAAGAAAGAGTCTGAAAGCAGAGGAAAGCCCAGTGTCTTCACATAAACAGAAAAGCCATGTTAGATTAGAAGCAGACATTGATACATAATACTGCGTGCAATACTGGAATTGGGGCAGAGGAAGGAAAGAATGGCTTCAGCAGTGAATTGCCTCTTTATACATTTTCCTGGGGAGGTACAGGACAGAAGTCACACTGCCACCAGACAGCTGTAGGAATTCCTGTGTCACTAAATCTAGCAGCTCCACAATCTTCTACTAAGGAAAGTCTATAGGTTATAGCTATGCAGGTATGGTATGCCCATGCATCTGGTCACAACCCCATCGGTTTTTATGTTGTCTGTCCCCAAAGGAAAACAAAGAAGTCCCGAGCTTCTCAGCAGTTTATTGCAACTGTGATTTTATACAGAGATGACAGTTCCAGTTCTGAAAATTGTTTATTGAAGCCCATTAAGAAGTCTGAGCTATGGTAAAGCAGAAACTGTAAAACAACCAAAGACACATTAAGACAATCTTTGTATAGACACCGGTTGAAGTGTTCTAGCAACAGATATGAATTGAATTAGAACAAAAACTATTACCAGGAGAAACTAGTAAACTACTCTTGTTTCTAAATTTAAGATTTGGCTAGACCCTTTCTAATATATTTTTTTCTTTACGGTATATTCTACAACTACCTTCACCACTGTAGGTAGATGCATCTATTTATACTTGTATATAAGAGTGGTGGAACAGAATATTTACAACTAGATCTTTGTTAATGCAATGATACAGTGTTCCCCGAGTAGCCAAGAAACTTTGGCAGATGATATCAGCTGCACAGTGGTAGCAGTCTCACAGCTGTTCACATGCCTGCAGAACTCCTAGAAAGGTCCATCTTCCCTCCCTTTTCCTTTCACTACTCTTAAGGTAAATAATAAAGTGCAGGAACTCAAAGACTAGCTCCAGTGTTTCTTTCTCTGATAGAGAGCCAGGGGAACAGGACATAGTAGTTCAACTCTTATTCACACTCCTGAGCACCAGTTTAGCTATGCTTGGTTCTGACAGCCACCACCATGCTGAGACCCCCCACAGTTAAGCCCACTGATTACTCAGCATCAGAGTCTCACTCTTGGAGAGATGGCACTCATACAGCTTCTTTTCTCCAGCTACTAAAACCTTGCAGACTGCTTTCCACTAATTATACAAAAGAAATCTTGTGGCTCAGCAGGATTTCTTAGGGCATAACAAGACCAGACAATGAGGATAAAGACTGTAATCTTCCTCTGCAGAAATATCCACCTTAGCTAAGCATAAAGGTATTCCAGATACTCGTCACTGAAATCTCACTTTTGCGTCAGCATTGCTTTTGAGAGGAGAAGTACTGACTCCCAAGATTTTGCAGCAAACGCAACAGGTTACCCAAAGAGCCAGTTCTGCAGGAAGACTCATGATCCACAACCACGTAATAAACATCATCCATCCATCTTCCAATGGAAGATTACACTGATAATGAATATAATTAATAATGGAATCTGAGAGTAGTGGGTTCAAAGTAAAGGCTCAGGGCATCTCTTCTTGATGCTCCCTGATTCTGCACATCTTCAGAAAACTCCCTACCTGAAAGCCTCTCAGGATATATTATGAGCCATGTCTCCTCTACACAAGAAGTACATGCCAGGAGGTAATCCCAGTGAGTGAAGCTAACTCTTGAGATCAAAACTTTTCCTATAGCTTTCATTTTTTAACATACACCACATCATAGACAACTCAAATACTGTTTAAGAGAAAATTACTCCACCAAGTCTTGCAAGCAAGAGTAAAAATATGGGGGAAATAAACAGTAAATTGTGATGAAGAAAAACCAAACTTAAATGTAGAATTGCTGTGGGCTCACTATACTTTCAAAATTTTATTTTGCAACTACTACTAGAGAGTGATCTTCTAAGACAAGGGAAATAGTGGATCATGCAGAGTTTCTGTTTTGTTGTATTTCTGGAAAAAGAAAATTACTTCTGATTATACACTCTGCAGGAATCTGTTTTTGAATCTATTTTCTCCTTTCTCCCCTCCTCCTCCTCTTTTTTTTTTTTTAAGTTCAAATATACCCCATTCAAAGACTGATAGTAAAATCAGGAACTGATTGGAACAGTTCTGAGTAATAACACACTCCAGTAAAATAATCCCAGAAGCCAACAGACAGTGTGAGAGGTATAAATGTAAACCAAATAGCTCTTAGTTTTCCACCTCTAGTACAGCATATATTAGTCTAAGAAAAATTGAATTATAATTTCCTTCTTGTCAAGCTAGTGAAGAACAACATTTATTTTTATACAAAGTAGAAAAATAAAATGGACATTTGTTTTATGGGCCACTGTACAAATAACTGTTTTCTATCTTAGATTAAGGTTAGAATTACCAGTTATACGCAGGATTTTTTTAACCATGATTTTATTATTTAACCACGATTATTCCTTGAGTAATTGTTCACCATTTATGACCTATTTTATTGTCTATCTTTGACTCCATGTACTTAAGTATAAAGTTAACTTCATACATAGATGTCAGTGGGGCTGTTCTTGGAACTGAGTTAAGCAATCAGGTCAATGCTTTGGAAGATCAGCACCCTTTGTGTCAAAACATCAGTAGATATCAAACACCTCAGCATTCCTCCCAGCTGACTGTGGGACAGAAGTAGCCTTGATAACATATCACACAAGCAAAAATTCAGAAAAATGAGACATACTCACCAAGTTGATTCATGTACTACAGCCCCAGGAACAAAACCAAGTTGATCAAATCTAGTGGCACCCTGTATTATGCACAAGATCTGACCACATTATCACAATAACTCCTTTTCATTTTAAAAATGTATGAAGAGATGATGAACTGGCACTTGGAGAAGACTTACTGACATTTCAGGAAGGGCCATAAAACTTGTTTGATGTTGCAAGGTGTCAGTCATATATATCCACTTCCAGAATATTACAGTATATATTAAAACAATGTCAAAGTTGTAATATGCAAGAACTACTTACTGATGTTGCATCATTAATATTTTGTGTTAAGATTATAATCCGCAAGGTGCAGAGCACCTCTTCCTAGGACCAGCTCTTAGACGCCAAGAAGATCAAGATTGCTTAAAAACACCATGACATTTGTTAAGACTGAAATACCATCCTCTAAAGAAAGTAGAAATTTCACCAATTATTTCTTTTCAGTCAGAATTGTACTGAATTATTAAAAAAAAATATGGAATACGTTGTACATTAAACTTTTACCTGTGAAAAGTTTGCTGGCATAAAAGTGTGGACTATTAATTTTTGTTAACTGTACAAGTGGAGTTAAGACATCATAATAGAACGTTATATAATTCAAAACATTTTTTCATTGTCATATTAAAACTTTGAATGAACAGCATTGAGCAGCACTGAACAGCAAATGAGCAGCTCTGTAAGCACAGTAGCCAAAATCCTCATGATAGTCAGCGAGCAGGAATTCTTCCCAGTAGCTTTTAGGGCACCACTTGCCATGCTACAGCTTTTAAAAACTAACTCCATGTATTTTCATATGAAATATTCACAAGCAAACAATTAATACTTGTTTTGCTTAAAATTGCATGGCCTTGTGAATGTCCTCTAACTTCAAAGCAAAAATCAGAGTTAGATTTACAGGAAAAAACACTATCTTGAATACCATTTTTTGAAGCTTTTGGATCCTTTAGCTTTGAAAGAGAAGCAGAAGGTTGTCAGAGGGATCTGAGTTACACACATTTCTGAAGGAATCCATTTCTCTAGTTAAATATTAGTATAAGAGACTGATAAATTTCCCTGAGTTTAATACATCTTTTATTTCAATTAAAGCCTGAGTACATTCTATTACTATGGTGACCATTTCAAACATTCCTCCATTTCCTGCAGTTCTAGGGTTTTATTGTATTACACGCTTTATGTTTGGATACAGCTCCTGCCTGATGGCAAGCATACTGGGCTTAATTTCCAGGCCCAGTACTAACATTAACAACTTATTGCTTTCACACAAACTGAAGCAGCATTAGAAATCTACATTTCATTTTGTCTTTTCAGAAGGCAGTAGCTGACAATGTGAGTCCAGAAAGTTGCAAAATGCTTTAAACTTCACTGCATACAAAAATTGAATAATTGGATGTGGTATTTCTTTATGCCTAATTTTACCTATTTACTACCAAAAACTCCTACTTTTTCTCTACCATTCCTTCATTATATTAGTTATAACTGCTTTCTTGCAGATCTGGTCAGGGATACAAAAAAGATAAAAAAGCCTTTAGTTTGCCTTCCTGGAGAATCACTAAGAAACGGATGTCTTCAGGTTTATATACAGTCATTAAAAAAACTTGTTACATAGGCACACCTGTGTATTCTGCCTGCTGCTACCACATTCACAATTCTTCAATGAGCACGCTTCATCACACACTGCAGTTTTAAGATAACCCATACAAGGTCTAAAAAAGATCCACTTGAAAAGAAATAGGAAAAACTACAGATTGCATTTGTCTGGATTTCTAGTTTTAACCTCAACGATTGTATAAATATTACAGAAGTTGTGACAGACTTAGGTGTGACAACACGTTATAGACAAGATAACTGTTCATCTCTGCCAAAATCAAGCAAGTCAGAAGTAGCCTGACCTAGGTTTCTTACAGGAAGGACAAACATCCACATGAGCCAATTTATTTCTCTTCATGTCTATATAGCTCAGGTACCCAAAGTTAATTTGTTTGAAAATGTCCTGAATACCACTGAAAATTATACTGTGGGTTTTAGTGGACAAACTCTGCTCTTAAGGTGACAATTATAAGCAGGACACAGCGCTCTCCACTCACCTTTTCTTGGATATTTGTTTAAATACAGACACCATATTTAAAATATTCTCATAAAGCCATGTGGAAATACTTCATTTTCTGCAAGTACTCTTTCCTTGCAGGATCACTGTCAGCCAACATTAAAATATAAACTGGTTTGACAGTACGTGCCTAGATATGCATTTTGATCCTTTTTGAACAGTCGGGGTAAACAGCAGAGCTCCACAGCAGCTAATGAACCAGAGATAATGACTGGTACTATTATGATTTACTGTGTACAAAAAAACCCAAACAAAACAACAACAACAAAAACCCCACAAAACCAAAATCCTCCACTGCGGTCAGTGGAGCATATAAGAAACTATGGTTTTGCCTAAATATGAAGAAGCAACAACAATTCTGCAGCCAGAGAAAATCCTATACCCTTTCAGAGGTACAGCAGGGTAAAGTACAAGCACTCCATGGAAATCAAAGGGCTTCCTTTAGTACAAAGCTGTGCACTCTGAATCGAGCCTACAATCTTTAAATAGCTTCCCTGGGAATTGTTTCAAGTTTCTGTAACAGCAAGTTTATTCTCACTGCATTTTACGAAGCAGACAAACACAAATTGATCCAAGTGATTGGCTCATGATGGCTCCAGCCTATTTGGCAAGCTCATTAGGGACGGCGCTGGAACAAAACAGAAGTTTGTCACTTTTTCACTTAGTGAAACACTCCAAATGGGATAAAAGATCCCGTGTCTCTTGCTGAGCTTTGCGAGTATGGGTTTGAAAGCTTTTATGTACTGCTGCTCCCTGTTTCATCTTAAGCACATCTTTTATCCTGAAGGTATTCAGCAGTAGGCAGGAGAGCTTAAAGAAAAAGACAGAAGGCTAACAGTGATTTCATTCCTATCATGAAGGATTCCTTTTTTAAGGATAAGCAGCTTACACTGACTTTTCTGTGGTGAATCCTCTCCAGCGCAGCTCTCCAAAGAGCATAATAAACCACGGTTCTTCAGTGGACTTGCATGTGCACCTGTGTGTGCATGCGTGAGCGTGGGACAGTTTGCTATATGGAGGCACTCAATGAGTCTGTCCCTTAAGCTTCAGGGTATAACACCCTTCCAGCCTATGTATACTCACTGCACCAGTGGCTGGTCTCGTTAGAAATAACTTAATGAATGCAATAGAAGTGTCCTTGTTGTATTGTCTTTTTTTTTTTTTTTTTTACATGCCACAATTCTACCCATTTCCATTGAGATTACTCTTTATTATGCTTTATTCTTCTTGTTCTTTTGTTGCATTGTAAGGTAGAAAAAGTGAAAGCCATTCATAATTCAGAGCTGCAGAAAAGACAACATCCTAAGGGCTGCAAAGTCTAGACAGATAACAAAGTTTGGGCAGACTATTCTTCTCTCGTGGCTGTGTTTAAGGATCCAAACATTTTCAACTTCTACTTTTTCACCAAAATCCCTTTGACCTTAGTTTTGTACATCTTTAGCCCTACTTTTGGAAGCTTTCTGTAACTGTTCCCATCTCAGGAGCGAGACAACTCTGAGGTATGCTGGGATAGTACTGGAAAAATTTGGAATGCAAAACTTCAAGGAAAGAAACATGGCCAATCTAATGGGCACCAGGGGCTGAACCTCCCCAGCAGCCTTGGGTGCTTCACTCTGCCACAGACTCCTTAGAATCGGTCCCTGCCTAGATAGGAAATTCAGCCGATTATACGAGTAACTCAGAAGTGCACTAGGTACAGCTAAAAAGCAATATAACCCTCACTTGTGGGCATTCAGAACTTGATATAACTGTAGGGTTTGCTTTTTTTAATTATCTTAAGATGCTTTTCAAAATATCTAAGCTAAACTGAAAAGGCATTTTTACTCCAGACTGAGAAAGTTTACAGAGAAGGTTATGCTTCTACAACTGTATCAGCTGCAATTTACGTTTTAAGGCTATACTAAAAATATTCTCTGAACAAAAAAAAAGGTTTTAGTGCAGTACGTAAATGGTTGAAATACAGTAGCTATTACAGAAATGGAAGGAGGACTACAAATGCCTACATAAATTGATAGGTCCATTTCTCTGTGAGATACACAAGCTGGTGAAATAAACCATGTGTTACAGTAATGGAAGAGCATACGAGCACCTGGATAGATCCCTCTGTACGTAAGAAAAGTGTATGAACTTGTCTCTCCCATTTCCCAAAGCACAAATAATGATTTACTGTTGAGTTTCAAAAGACATATCCTCACAAATATGAACTGTCGGGGAAGGCTCTACTGTTAATTCATCAGCAGCATTTTTATTTGTACCAAACAGCAAGGTAACGCTTCAGAAGATCTCAGCTACTCCTTCCAAATAACAGAGCTGGACAGCACGCAGGAAACAGGCAGGAGTAAAGGAGCGGGTTCTATCCAATTCTTTCAACCCATGTAAAAATCATCATTATGTTGAGGTACAAAATAAGAATGTTCACTGACGTGCTGTATCATACATAAAATTCCTATGGTTAACGCACTGTTCCTTGAGCTTTTTTCCCCTTACAGGATTTTATTTTTCTGAATGACATTAGCTACACAAAGATAAAGATGTGATAATTAATGTTACCCAGGACTTCCTCTAAAACATGTTGAATGTGGTGACTGTAGAAACAATACAGTTGCACTGACATGCCTCTAGCATACATGCTGTTAATTCCTGTCTTATCGACTACAAATTTACTTGTGGACCACCATATTTGGGAACTGTCAACATTCCTCACTCACCGGCTTGATAGGTAAATGTTACCAGTCGATCTAATAGTAAAGATGAAGAACTACCTGCTCTTGCACTGCTACTTCTTTTTATTATAGCACTGCTTAGAAACTTGAACTGAGATCAGGGACCTACTTATGCTTCCATTTTTAAATTGAAAGCAACTGTTTTTCTGGGTAATAGACCTTAGTTCCATATAATTTACAGCACATAGTACAAGCATAAGGGGACTGAATGCCATGGCTGGGGTCAGCCTTCTGCCAGCAGCCAAGGGCCAGACCCGCACTCCAGCCAGGGCTGGAAGGGGGCAGGCAGGGAGCTGTGAAAGCAAATGGGCTCGAAGGGACAACTGCTCTGACCTTTTATCTAACACAGGATGGGGTGGCTCAACTTCAGCAGCCCCAGAGGCTAGATCTGGGTTTTGGCATGACACTGGAGGTCTCTTGATGGAGAGCAACCCACCTGCACCCCTGCAACAGCAGCTTCGCCTACGCCAACAGTTCCTCCACTCCCAAATTCCTGCGGAGGCAATAGCTGCTGCAGCAGCGTCTTATCAGCATCTCACAGCAGTGCTCGCATTGGGGAAGGGAGCATGGGAAAGAGGGCAAGCACTGTTCGCATGGGAACAGGAAGGTCTGTTCCAAAACTGGACCTGAATCATAAGCGTGAAAATTTGACTTACCTTGGTCTGGGTTATATAGCAGGACCAAGCAAATAAAGTTATGCCTCTAAATTCTTCACATATTGCAGGATCTAGTTCAGTTTAATTGCCATCAGGTCCTCTAGGTGTTGGCAAGAATGAGGCTAGTTCTTTTTTCATCCAAACCGATTTACCCTGCAAAAATGTTGGGAGTATTGCAAATAAACAAGGCATAATACATTCTGATTTGCTGAAATACCCAGAAACGTGAATGCCCCCTTTTTTTTTTTCGTCTGTTAAAAATGAATGTGAAAACTATAAACCGTTCTATTTAAATACTTTTTTGTTTGTTTGTTTTAAATGCTGTTTTCTCTCTACCCCCAGATGTCTGCTGTTCTACATACAGGATATTGTTATGTCTAAATACTATTTATCTGAAAATTGTCTGCATTTCTTGGCAGTAACGAACAGAGTTAAATATAATAGAGAGGCAGTGGTAAAGAGGATTTGGCTTGTTCTGGCAGATCTATCAGCAATCATTTACAGAACTGCTAACATCATCTGCTAATTGTGTCCCCAAATGAGTGCCACAGTGCTAGGGCAGGCACATCCCCTGGTGCAGGTTTCACTCCACGTTTGCCCATTCTGCCTGCTCTCACCCCACCCCAGCACATGTGCCAGGGGAAGGGAGCTGACTTGGGCTGAAGGAAAGCAAGAAAAGTTTAAGTTCTTCAGTGCCCCAGGAACAGACTGCTGCCACCAGAGGGGAAAAAAAACTACGAGTCTTTTTTTTTTTTTTAAATCAGTTTTGCTGCTGTTTAGGATGTTCCAGTGACTCAGAACTGGCTGAAAGCACAGGAAAATTAAGCTGGAGCCTGCCATGGAGGGCAGACTGACAAATCTCTCCCTGTTGGGAGGCAGCGGTGGGCTGGAAGCCACCCCTGCTTCAGGCTTCAGCAGCCCGAGCACACCTGGAGGTACCATCAGAGAGGTATCACCAGGGGGAAGACTCTGCCCTTCTCCCCCCCTCCTGATGAGAGGATGGAAAGAGGATGCATCAGTCTCTGGAGCACTTTAACTCCCTGTCCTGGACCCACCTTCCTCTCATTCGAGCCCGTTTCTTTCTGATGGGCTCAAAAAATTTCATTTTAGTAATTCTGGAATATCTATATATTGTTTTCTCTGTATCTAAAGTTGTTGTATCTATTTTTATAACTTTGTTTTGTAAATTTGGATTAATAGCAAAAAAATCACCTAACACTATGAAAACTTAAAAAAAACCTGACAAGAAAAATCATAAAAGTGATTGGAACCATTTTGATTTTAGCAAAGTGACATTTTCATGCCCAGGAATGTTTTCCTACAAATGTTTGACCGTCTAAACATTTTGTGTAGGAATCACTATTAGAAGTAGTTTACATAAGTTCTTGAGGGTGACCAATTTCTACATTGCAAACCATACATTATTCATCTCTGTTCAGAACCTAATCATAAAAGACGCAAAATGTCTCAGAAGTTCAGGCCTTTTTATTTCTAAACCTTGGGAAATTCCATGAGAGTTGTTTAAAACATTATCCAGAGAACCCAGTGATAATCCATTATGGGCACCACCCAAGGAGACAATTACAGCAGCAAAGATATTTTACCAGAGTGCTGGCCAATAACAACTTGCAAAGCACAGGGGCACAGTATTTCTCCTTCGCTATATTTTCAGTCAGTGTTTTATTGATTTTTTTTTTCCACAATATCTTTTATTTATCATTTTTAATCATGTTCTAGTGACCTCCACAGTTTGTAATTGAAGGACCAGCACAAACATGATTCAAGAACAAGAAAAAAGTAATGAATAAAAACAGGAGAAAAATCTGTATTCAGAAGTATGAGTGCGTGGAAGTATTCAGAATATTTTGAAGTGAGTTTTCTCATAGGACTCCAGGACTATGTGGAGAGGTGTTTTTATATTATGAAGACACCATAGGATACACATTTAATATCAGGGCTGAGTTGTTCCATACCTTCCTTCCACACCACCCTGTCCCTGTGATCACTGCAGTTACACGGGGGAGGCAAGCTCCAGCCCTGGCATGCCTACATAGCACCCACAAAAACCTACACTTCATTTTCTAGACTAGATGCTCCTAAATGCTACTACCAGATCCGCTGAAGGCTCACATTCAATTGACACCTGCAGAGCAAGATTGCCTGCTGCAACTCAGGACAAGGTAGCGTTTGTATCTTTACTCCTGCCTAAGGCTTCTAACAAAGGCGGAATTGCAGTCATCTTCGCAAGAGTCTGACCTGCCAGAGTATTCAATTAATTCTGTCTTCCCCTTATGGCAATCGGCATGTGGCACTTGAAGTGTGCACTCAATCTTGGAGCAGTTCAGGCTGCCCAGAGCTCCCAGCCCCACCTGTGTGGTCCAACAATCCCTCCAAGGAGTGCCACAGCAGCTCTGTGGGTTTGATGTAAACTATCACCACTGCCCATTTGGTATTAAATATCAAATAACCATCAATAAATCCGAGGTATAACTCATCATCGGTTTTATTTTGTCCATGAAATGACTGACATTGATTTGTTCCTACACCGAAAGAGAACACTATTCCCAGTGGTACCATCAGACCTCTCACACCTGACCTCAAGAATTCAGTTATGAAGTGAGGGTAGCAAAGGATGACCAGTCCTCTGCTGTGGGACATAAAATGGACAGAAAAAGAGGAAAAAAAGTGAACTGAGGGGGCAGTTCAAATAGATACAAGGAAGCCCAAGTTCTATAATCATTTGTTTCCAAGACAAAAACTGAAGTAGGAGAGGAAGAAAGCAGCAAATGGGCTTTTTAAAATGCATACTTCTTAAAATAAAATATAATCTTGTCAACTGTTGTCTTACTATGAGCCCAACTGCTATGCTAAAGCTGCAAGGTGTATTAAGAGTTGCAGAAACCATAAACTCCAGCATAACTCTCTTTAATTTATAGTTGCCTGACAGTTTTGTTCTACTAAGCTATTTACTTGATGTATATCTGACGTCACTTCAAATGAACTGTTCGAAATAGAAATACAATGTAGATGGGATAAACGATTTTGTTCAGAAGGCTTTCCAAAGTTGGCCTGTAAAATATACCAGTTTCAGAACTTGCTTCTTACTCCCCACCTGCATACACTGCCATTCCCAGTCATCACCTGTTCCACCATACACAACTGTCCTTTCACATACAGAGGCTTTGCTTTGTCAAAACGCAAAATCGCATCTTTGGGTGAGATACATCACCTTTACTTTGTGTGTAGACACCTGTGCTGCACTAATAAATCAAATACCCATGCGAGCACAGGTTAGAAACTGCACTGTACCTCCCGCCACTTGTGAGCTGTTGCTCAACACTGGCGGTCGCACCTGGAAACCGTACAAGACATACGGTGTAGGGCCATATGGGACACGGACCAGGAAAGACCCAGGTATAAGCATGGGTTACATTTCAAAAACTGCTAGGGAATGCAGCAACAAGCTCTGGAAGAGCACGGTCTTTCATCCTCTTTAATAGTGTCACTGAGGACTCAGGCTGGATTTTCACACTCGCACGTGTTTGCATTGCCAAAATTGCTCTTATGCAGACTCATTTATTGTGCACAAACCTAGCAAACGCAGAAGGACAGCAAAGCACAATTAGGATGAGCTTGTTCTAGGAACCGCACAGGCACCACATGCCTGTAATTTCACACGTAAAAATAGATGGGTAAGCAACATACCCAGAAACGGGGATGTGGAAAACCAATCTGAAAATTACATTAAAAATCCACTCCTCGGGAATTCATTACACCTTTGGAATGAAGAAAAGCACCTCAAATAATGCTCTTAAATGAACAATCCAGAAACATTCTCAGAAACTCTGGATAAGTAAATGTTTGTGCTAGCCAGGGAAGATTCAAGAGATTTTCACCGAGATTCGCTTCGGAAGCTGATAAAACTAACATAAAAGGTGCTAGAAAAATGCAGACTTATCCCTGTCAAGGTCATGCTGGCCTCAGTCTAGCAGAGCACTTCAGCACACATATAATTTTCAGCACACAAATAATTTCACTGTAAACTGTATTAAAGCAGCTTCTAAGATCAAGGCTAAAATACTTACACCTTTTCTTACAAAGTCTTAAAAGTACAAGAAAGTCTATAAAAGCAGTTTATTAATATAACATCCCCCTGAAGAGCTGACTTTGACCCTTTTCATTCTGAAGAGTAAATATGTTTATCGAAATATTCAACAATTAGTCACAGCAAGAACAAAAACTTAAGTCACATCATATTACAAAGAAAAAAGTCCTTGTGGTAATCTGCTGTTACTCAACACTCTTGCAATGTTATTGCTTGCAGTTACCCCGTTCAAGGCTCCACATTTTCAAACTTTAGCCTAAGCATGGAAGTTCAATTTATTTAACTGGCATGCCTGGTCTTCCTGCTCTGCAACACCACCTGTGAAGGATCTGCATATAAAGCCAGTCCACGTCCAGCCAGGAGCAACGACAAAGGCAATACCTAACTGCTGCCACTGCAAAATGGTTGTCACCAAGAGCACAGTAGCCCATTATTAGATTGTCAGGAATCTTTGATTTAAAGGCCAGAAAAGCTATATTTTATCCTGGATTTTGCTCTACCAAGGGTTTTCTAGCCTGTAGGATTAAATTGCTTAAGAACTGAGAACTCTCCGATCTTAATTGCATTTTTTATTTGCTTACGCTGTTGGCATATGACTCCAGATTCTGTGCACAGTCACTAAATAAGAGAAACAAGCTGTACAGTGCTTGCTTAATTCAAACAATTCAGAACGAGCATTGTTTCACGCCTGTGGATTCATTGACAAAGCGAGGGTACAAAAGTGAGATACGTTCACACACACAAGCCAAAGGCAAGACTTGCTGCTTTACTAAGGACAACATTCGCACCATGTCTGGATTTGCAGATATTTAGAAAAAAGTCACCCCACCTAAAATCAGGGTGATATTTTACTCTCATAGAGAATTACTGATGGAGGGAGAACTGGAAAAGACTTCCACCTCAGGAAACCTCTCTCAGGAGATATTAATCTATTAAGAGCCCAGTGACAGAGACCCAAACAGAAGCTGAACTGCTTATTTCAAAATAACCTCTCACAAGGGGCTCTGTCCCCTCCTCCTTCCTTCACCTTCCATGACTGTTTCAGAAGATTATGTATTCTGAGAAGCCAATTAAGGCAGACAACTGATCTATAAATTGTAAAAACAAGATTAAAAGTGCTAGCCCATTGTCATGGGCATTTTTTCTGAATGTGCCTTTTGTAGCTGATTTTGCAATACTGTTTTCTTGTGTCATGTAGGCATATGCATCCTGTTATAGTTTTAAAATCCAATACTAACACTCTCATTTTCCATACAGCAAGAGAATGACTGCCCGGCTTCCATTCCAGGAGAGCAGAAATGTCTGAGAGTGGAAGTATCTCACCAATTTGGACAGTGCTGCTCCCACCAGGAAGGAAAAAAGGGTTATTTTCCTTCTGTCAAAACAACATGTCCTGGAAGGTGCTTCAATTTTCCCACAAAATGGACCAGAAGGGAATGAAAAAAAAAAATCAGAAAGACTACTGAAAAGAGAAAATGCTCTCCACAGAAGAATGTTAATCTAAGGCAGAGCTATTAAGAACTGATCCAGGAAATAAAAACAGGTGAGGTTATGAAAAAGGCAATGCCTTTGGAGTTGCTTGGCAGATGTACAACATTGTAGAACTCCTTTTGTCATATTTTCCAGCAACCAACGCTTGCAGAGACAAAGGGTCTCGGGCTCAGCTCCTCAGCGCAGCCCTGGCACCAGCGGCACAGCCCTCGCACCGTGGGACAGAGACCGGCAGAGTGATTGCTCCCTACACAGGAAGATGTACCCAGTGGCAGAGGTTGTCCTCTTTGTTTGGACACACTCACTGGTACAGGCAGGATAAAAGCCTTGGCTTTACCAGGAGCCTTGTGAGAATCTCCAGGTGCCACAGACAGAGGGTTTATGGGGTTTTGTTTGTTTTAACATAACATGAAGACCTTTTGAACAGATACATAACTCCTTTCAACTCATATTTCCATGTAGGAAGCCACCAAAATAGGTATTTGAACAAAGATTTGCTAACAAGAAGAAATGTTTCTTGCTCCCAATTTTGTATGGCACTGCTGGTAGGCAGTGTGCTGTCAGGCTGGTTCGGATGGATGCTTATGGATGACAGTCTAGGGACTCTCTCAGAGGGATGCCTCAGTGGCCCCTCCAGCAAATCCCGGCATTACTGTCAATATTGAGTGCTTCACATTTAAGTCTTCATATCAGCAAGGTCAAAGTCAGAGGTCTCACACTTCTGTGACAGCTGCAAGCAACCAAGCCCAAGGATAAGTACCAGAGATTTATAAGTGTGTCCAAGGTAAGTATTAGAGCTTTGCAGCAGCAGCTATGGCCACAAGGATCTCACAGTACAGTCATAAAAGATCCTTCTGGGTAGAAACATGTTTTGTTTGGTTTCTGGGTTGTTTTTTTTTAAATTCATGAGGTCTTGAACACTACAAAGATACAGAGTGTTATGTCTAGAGCTAATAAAATAATAACATAGAAGGCTCCAAAAAATTGTGGGTTTTTTCCTCCATAAAAAAACTAATACAGTCAAACTAAAAAAAACTGGGAGACGTGTTGCCTTGCAGAAGCTTCATGCAGAGCGTGAACCACCTATACTCTTGCTCACCTCTGTAGGCTGGGTTCTTGCAATGCCAGTGGACCTTGACCTGCCTTTGGGGTTGCATGCCATGGGAGAGTTTGTCCGAGGGAGTAGACACACAGACTAGAATGAGACACGGAGATAAACATATTAAAAATCCCATTAAGCTGTGAGTCAGTATAGATGAATCAAACCATTTAAACAAATATTTCTGGTTGGAAAGAAAAAGAGTGATAGCATCTGAGGTTGGGGAAGGAAGGGGTATCCACCTCTGGATATCAGTTTACACTGGAAAGTTTCGCCAAATGCTTTTAGTTACCAACTTAATTTCTTGTGGGAGCCAGAGTAGCAGGAAATTTTTCTAAGTCTAAATAGAAGCTAACCACATTTGGAATACCATTCGATTTGCAAACTGGCAGTCAGCACTGCCACTGGTGTAGCCAGTGGAAGCAGAGCAGTGCCCAGAAGCAGCCCCCCTGCCCCCTGCTGTCCCCGTCCCCCCCGCAGCAGGCTGCACAGGGCAGCCCATCCCTGCTCCAATCCTCCCTCTCCCCAGACCCAGCTTTGTACAGCTGGGCAATGCTCTATAAGAAATGTATCCCACAGGTGAAATGAAAGAGGCTCTTTTTGTTTGAGACAGCAGAAGCTTTTGCTAATCACATCTCAGCTGGATATTACACTTTGCATATCCTATGGAAAGGACAGTCTCCCTGTTCTTTATATGTTTGGTAATGATTTCTCTGAAAGCAATCCATTAAAAAAAAAAAATCAACAACTATGCATAGAACAAAACAAGAAAAGCAGGGTTAGCTCAAGATAAACTGAACAGCACTACTGCAATGCACCCTGCTGGAAGAAAAGAAGAAGAAATCCTGGCAAGTGGTGAGAAACGCTGGAGCGACCACAGAAGGCGATCCCAGTGTACCGTAGGAGCAACTCTATAATCTGAACAACACGCAACATCTGATGAGCCCTCCTGTGTCTGGAGCAAGTCTGTTTCATTCCTTCAACTTGAAGGGACAAGTTTATAAAGCGTTCACATAGAAATTCCTATAAGCACATACAGAGTGTGTGTAAATGTTGTTACACAGTGAAATGCAGAATCTGATCAAATATTTGATTAGTGATGAAAGACAGAAAAGAGATGCAAATGTACAAAGTAGCTTCATACCTAGTATGTAGTTCTCAACGTCAACATTGATACAGCAAGGTCTATCTTGGTGTTGGCTTCCAGTCTTGCCAGGATCCAGGAAAATGCAGAGAAATTAAAAGATAATAAATCATTTTATAATCATAGCCTCACAATCAAGAAGGTTAATCAATATTTTCAGAGAATGTAAAAAAATCTAAGCTTAGCATAAAGGAAAAATCTGAGTTACCCACTGATCTATCGAAAAGAAAACCATGCACATGTATTGATTGCAAACATCAGGTAGCATGTTGCTGTTCTCAGTTAACAACCACATATTGGTCTTCACAGGGTTTGAATACAGCAAAAAAAAGAGGGAAATAAAATTGTAACAGTCAAGTAGAACAAGGAAGTGGCCAACGAGGAAAAAACCTTCGAACCTATAGAGCAATCCCCAACAGTGAGGGACGCTTGAAGTTGCATCTAAAAGGCAGCCTTGCATTAATGCTCTAAAACAACAGCTCTCAAGAGATGGAGAGGGCAGGGAAGGAGCAGGAGCAGGCCCAGAAGAGGCTGGAGGAGCTCAAGACAGAGCGCACACAAGGGACGCAGCAAGGGAAAGGTTTTTTAGATATTTTTCTGAAAGAACATTGTGTGTGCTAGAAGTTTCAGCTATGAGATAGGAGAAAGGATATAGGAAACTGTTTCACAAACCAAAGGGGCTTTTGGTTAAATTTCGTTAAATTAAGGAGTGTAAAAAGACCATTTGATTAGAACATGTGTTAGTTATAATATTTGGTGTTCAGAACACATCCGAAAAAGTGAGTTTCTCTATTGACTAGAACTGCACTATTGATATTCTCATGGCATAAGGGGCCTTAAACTATGCTGATCATCTGATAACTGCTTTAATCGGTGCATTTTTAAGACACAATATCTCTATGAGAACCTAAAATAAATATGAACATTTTCTAGGCCTTTGTCATTGACAGTGAGGTGCTGTAATTCACTGTGAACCGAGTGCTCAAAGCCAAATGTTCTGATGATCAAACACTGCACGTAAAGCAGACGGTTCACAAAAGAGTTTGCCATGACATGTCCAGCATCCAGAGAATATTCAGATTATATTTATATTATCCTCCTGCTGATTGAGCTGGCCGATTAAGTTGGCAGCCTGCAAATCTACCTGCCACTTGTGTGGTTCTCCATGTTATTTTTCCTTAAGTTACTGGGGTTTTCTGCAGGTTCAAAAATTCCAAATAAAAGTCTGCTTGCTGAACTTAAACCATAGTGTTCATCTTGCCCAGCTAGAGGTTTTTTTTCTGAATTTCCATGTTTGTCAGCAAAACTTCATTGCTTCCTTCAAGTGAAGACTCCTGCAAAAGAAGACGTAGGAAAGACAGGAGCCACTTACTGCTTGCACTCAAGAATAAATTGTGACTCAGGATTAGACCCATGACTGTTAATCACAAGGAGTTCCCTAGCAGTGGCTTCAGGTTGCCAAGTGCTGACACTCCAGGACACTCACAGTATCTTCTTCTTAACAGGAGGCTTTAAAAAGCCTTACTGTCAAACAGGACCAGATAAAACTATGGGGAATCAAAAGGTGGTTCTGTGGGATTCTGAGGATCCGACAGCTTGCTGGATTTTTAAGAGCAACTACAACTTGTAGCAGCAGAGCAAATCAGGCCTCTTATGAAATAACACTAGCCAGAAGTTATTAGTATCAAAGTAGGTATTTTGTGCTCACTTGCAGCAAAGTAACCTCTAGATGTCTTTGCCCTGGAAGGCTGCACTCCGGATAGTCATGCTGACAACGTGGTAATGTGGGACATGGTGAACATACTGATATTGCTAATGTAAAACTGGATGATGAGCATGACTGAAGCAATGGAACAGCCATTAATAAATAATAGCAATGATAATAGGGGAATAATAAGTTATTAACAACAGGGAATAAAGAAGATTTCCATGGTCTAAGGTGCTACCCAATATTAGAAGCCATTCTGGACATCATCTCATTAACAAATTGACCCAGTTGCTCCCTGAAATAATTTGGAGGACATATTTTGATTTTGAAAACACTGTACTGTACATGACTATCGCAAATCTTAGTTACATCTCCAGGAGAAATTAACAAGTTTAAAACAAAAGACAAAAAACATTCAAATGTTATCACATCAATAAATTAATTCAATACAGGTCATTTCTTGAGGGATTCACCACAGCACATCGCAATTTCATAACACCCATTCATTCCACAGAACGAACAGTTTTGAAGGGACATCTGAATAAATCATAAATAAATGAGTTGTAACATATGAATGAATGCAAGAAATGCCTAGAAACTCCACAAATCATGAAGAGCTGTATTTCTTGAATAAATTGCTTAGTGATCATTATGGCAAATAATCATTTTGCCAAATTTCAGAACTTCAAGTCTGCCCATAAAACATTTTTTTACCTGAAATATCCATGATAGCTGTTTCAGATTTGTACTATTTTCACTTACTATAAACAGCAACTCTTTTAGTGACTGGACATGCTTATTTGCTATTTAATAAATTGCATTTATATTTGTCATTATTTTTCTTCTAATTACTACATCATAGACTGTTTTTGTTAAATATATAGCTTGATGAAAAATTATACGCAATACTTAATCAGACCAAAATAAATTCAAGTTAGCACGGATATCTATGTGAGATATAAATGTTCTTTTATTTTATTTTCCAGTTAGTTTTAGCTCCATTTATGTCTGTGTAGTAAATACCAGTAAAATTAGGCACTATTTATGATTTCAAATTATAGCTGTTCATATATAGTATGATAATATTTGTGTTCGCAACAGCTGGTGGGAATGAATGAAAATTTGTAAGGATAAGGTCTGATTTGCCCTTATTTCTAAGCATAACAACTCTGGAACCCCCAATACTAAGGCATATGACACTCCAGAGGAAGAGAAAACCCAAATACTATGAAATGTCTAAGTATCCAGACTCTCGTACATTAACCTTTTCTTCAGACAATGGGTCGAGTTGCTATAAAACCCATCACTGGAGTTATTTCAAGCTAGAAATAAGCTTTAGGAAGCCTTTTTAAGCAAGTATTTCCCAAAGTAATCCTCTATTGGCACTAGAAAGGACTGAAAGAACTAATATGGCTCTACCACTCTGTAACTCAAAATGTATATCTATTAAGAGGACATAATAAATCATAAAAGTCTGTCACAACCAGAGACAAAGTAATGAGTTGGAAAGCAAGGATTGAATAAAGTTTAATAAAAAAAAATTATGAAACAGTGATAAATGTGAATCAATTCTTATTCTGTAATTCTACCATATTTCTTTGACATGAAATATCCCAAAACGTCTAAGTTACTTCCAGTATTATCTGTTTTTCAGCTCAGAAAGAATTTCAGAGAGACTGCTTCAAATCAGAAACTCTTACTGGCAATACCAGTATACATTACTTATTAAATAAACAAGGAAGTGACATGTCATCATTCATCTTGGCTAGAGATGACAAAAAAAACTTCTAGAGAAATTATATTTATAGTAATCAAGAGAGCCCATGAAAAAAACAGTGGATAGGGTCTCTGGGAATAAAGCAGCCAAGAAAGAGGGTGCTCACCCCGAGGTGAAGGTACCTGATGAGGGAAATCAGGCAATCTTCACTCACAGGAGATGTCACAGCTCAGCATCACTCTGATGGGCGCTTCCAGGGCTTGTCCTCAGCATCTCTCAGCTGCTCCTTTCCTAAGGCTGTGTTTATATGGAAGGGAGAAGGATACAAGTCTTAAACAAGAAACTAAACATAGTTTACATTCTTAATTCTCCATAATCTCCCAATCTGCACTAGCGAGTGAAAAGACAATACATTAAATTTTGAACACAAATTATTATTTTAGGCAATACTTGTTCAAGTACTGCCATGAGGTCCCATATACTGATTTCACACTAGTAAAACAGTACCTCTTAATTTAGATAAGACAAACAAATGAGAATCTTAGGGACAAAAAAAAAAGTCTTTTAAAACACCCGGTATCATCTTACTGTTTTACAGTTCCATTATGTTGGTGTTGGAAAAGCAATTCAAATGGTCAGGGCTTATTCCCTCATATCGACACAGAAGTTTTGCGATAGTCAGGGGTAAGAGTGGTATTGAGAAACACTGTCTTTTGGGGAGTGTTTTGTTGGAATGAATGGCTTGTGTTTAAACCTTAATAGAGCTCAGGCAATTTCACCTCACTGCCCGTCCAGATGAGGAAGATATCATAAATAGATGAACTTCAAGACAAAATGAGACTCTCCTACATACACTGGAGATTGCTATACTTCAAGTACAGGTGATAGGGATGTTTCCTGTTTGTGAGGAGCTATTCCCAATGATCACTGCTACATTCAGTAGAAAAATGTCTTCAATTTTCACGTACAGAATGTACCAAGTGATTTTGCCTAGTTGTATTCTTCTTTGTCAAATATTTCATTTATCTTGCAGTTGGCAGAAGGCACAAGAGTCATGTCTGCTGCCAACACCAGCGTAGCTGAAATGGTGACCCCTTTGTTTTCAGACATGGTTGAGATTTTTCTTCTTGGGAAAGACGGATGTGATAGCTGATTGCACAGCCTCGCCATGCATCCCCACCATGTCTGTTCGGCGTTGCTGTCTCAAGCACAAGAAAGAGAAACCAATCTGCCAGAGATCAACGAGGCCGCAGAGCATCAGCTGCCCTGCGTACCAGTCATCCTCCACTCACCAGCTTCAGCACAGCTTTAAGACTTTTCCTTCAGGAAAGCAATTAAAGCTTCCAGAAAGTGACTAATGTTGCTTTAAGGGTTGGTTAGTCAGCCTGAGTATATATTTAGTATAATTCAGGATTTCTCTGTTCCCAACAGATTAGATAACGTGGTCAGTGAATTTGAAAAGAATAAATGCAGAATTCATTTGCATCAGTGCTTTCAATTTGCTCAGAATGTTTTCTCATTTAATTATTAGCCCACAGTAAACTAGTTATCAATTAATTGCTAGAAAATGGAAGTGAGTGTGTGTTATTGCTTAGATCTCTAATTGACTATACTGTTGCTTTCTTGTTAAATGCTAATTAAAGTTTTGAAACAGCCAAACATTTGTTAACTTTAAATGGTTTAACAACATACACTAAGGTATAAACACATTTATATTACACATTATTTTTATGCCAGATTATGGGAAACTCAAAGCAAAGATGACAGATTTTTTTTTCACTAATGTATGCCACTATTTATATGGTTCTTAATTAAATGAGCAAGGTCTTTTTCTTAATTTCATTTGTTTGTCAAATACCTACTCAATATTGCAAACAACACATATAAGTCGAGACAAAACTGACTGCAAAGTCTTTTCTAATGCTAGTAATTCTAGTTCATAGTTCACCCAAGGTCTCATTCTGGGGAAAAAAACCCCTCAGATTAACAACAAGCATTATAACCCAGGGACTCTGCCTGCTAACACAACACAGCCTTGTCTTCCTCTTCTGCAATTCTGATTCATCTCCAATAAATAAAAGTCCATGTCCCAACCATACTGTTTACTCAAACTCAGCTATTCTGAGGTCTGCATTCCAGGTGAGTAGCAAAAGAGGTTTTTTCCATCAGTGTTTGTATGGGGTTTTTTTTCTTCATCAATATCTTCTTGTTTTAAGTATCATGAAACCTGGCTGTGCAGTGCATCCCTACTTGACTGTGCTGGATGCATAGCATGAGCCTCCCGCCCATGCATCTGTTTAGCAGCTAAAAGTCATTATCACCTATACCACCTTTTCAATAACATACGCTTGTATTTCTCAGCTACCATAGTATCTTGTTTTCCTTCTCATCAGCCTTCTTTCTTAAAATACAAGAGAATTTGCTCATTGGATCACTAAGTGATCTTATTGCCATGAAGATAAATAGTGATTTATGCACAAGTTTATTATTTCACCATATTCATCTCAGCAACTTTTTGGAGGGAAGAACCTCGTTTATGGCTTCCACACACTTTCAAAACCTGAGGAGCAATTGAAAAATATTCCTGAAAGGAAAGATATAAAACTAAATACTAATGTTAAATCAAGTTTATGGAATTCATCCAAAATTAAAACTATAGGCAAGAAAACAGCTGTAGCAACCCCAAATGTTATTTTTAGTATGGCATTTCAAGCCTCAGATTGAGTTCAGTTACTGGAACTAGAAATGTGATAGATTAAAGCTCAGCTTCTCCCTTAGGCATTGCACTCAGTTAAAAAGGAGGGGAAAAAAAAGGTGAAGCAGAAAAAGAAGAAAAAAAGAAAAAATCTCAGAAGGGCAACATCATTATCTCAGAGCAGTTTTCTACAAAAGAAGGAAGGTGTTTGTATAAAAAACATGAGATGTAAATATTAACAGTTTGTAGCAATCAAAAGTACAAACACTAACTTTTCCTAATGCTTCTAATTTGGAAGTAATAAATCATTTCATTATAAATCCAGATCTCAATGAAAATATATCAAGCATTCATTTTTTTCAGTTCGAGTACATCTGTAATCTTCATATTTAATTAGATATTGGATAAGACAGACACACACACTGATTTATTTAGATCCTGTAGATCAAATAGGGAATTGAAAACTTGACAAAGAGGGATGCAGGAATAATACAAGGCTTCATCTCTACACTATAGTTCTTCAGCAAGTGTTTTAAAATTTTGATTCAAAAATCCACAAATGTGTGCCCTATTTCCAGGTGTCCTAAGCACCACTCCCACAATTCTCATGATCATTAAGGGAGGAGATTTAGAAAGGCCCAAGTGGTAGTTAGCAGCAGGAAAACCCAGTCAAAGCTGCTGAGAACTTCTGAAAATGAGATAGTAATTTAGTCTTTAAGATGGGATTTCTGAAGGCATTTCAGTCATTAGAAGTGCAAAAGTCCCATTGATTTTCAGTGGAACTTTATCTCCCAGGGCAGCTGAAAATCCCATCCTAAGTGTCAATTAAAGAAGTCAAAAAGTTAGAACTTTTGACTGGGATTTGATTGCCACTGAATTACACCTGAATATGTCCCTTTAGCACCTTCAGGGCCTTTCAAACATTCCACCTCCTGGACTGATTTAAAAATGCTCTTTTGAAATAGAAATATATGCCAGTAGATTTATTAATCTACCTGCAAGAGGCTAAACAGATGCATTAGACCCTGCAGCTGCTGCTCCAGATTCCCATTCTCCAGGTCTGAGCAGCATGAGCCCAGAGACAGAGCGAACACCAAAGGGATCAGGGACCGACGGCTGGAATGCAAAACAGATCCCACATCCCGAGGGCTTCATCCCACAGCAGCAGCCTCTCCCCCAGCCACAGACCAGGGCGATCAGACCGGAGCTGTAAGGTGGATGAAGCCCAGCCTGGGCTCCATGTGTTCCATATACCGCATCCAGACAGTTATTAAAACAAACATTGCCTACTTACAGCCAATTGTTATCATCACTGAGTATATTCTTTATTATTTTAAATCAGTAGAAGGAGAAAATTCCTTTTTATCCAAAATTGTTCTCCAGACTGACCGGCTATGCCATTAGCAGGACACAGATGCCCAGTTTCCCTCCCTGACAATGAGATTTTTCCAGGTTCATTTGAAAAGTCAGCCCCCAAGGATAAATTTTCCAAGAGTTCAGACATACAAGTAGGTTATTGTGCAACAGCAACTTCTCAGAAAGCAGCTGGATTTCAACATTTATGCATACACTTGGTCTGTAGCTAATGCAAGGTAATTCAGGTTAATTTAGAACTTCTTTCATTAAGCTGATACATGGTAACAAATTCAAACAAACTATCTGTGTGTCTAGAAGGGAAGAAACTATAGAAGAGTGAAAGATAGAGAAGCATTTGGTTTCCTGAAGTGATAACACTTTTTTCAGCTTTAATTTATTACCTGATTTCAATCTGTTTCCATGGCAGCTAGGCACTCAGCTTGTCCATCTACCCATCTGCTTGTCCTTCTAGTTGCATGAGGACCTTTGAACACCAGTTTGATCAAACACCATGGCAGGCTATGTGCAGAATTACTGTTGAATAAAAATAAAGTGTTGTGCAAAATCACATCCTTTTTGTGAGACTGTGCACTTAAACTGAATATGATATGGCAGTATAGGTACAAAGCAAGGTTTTGAAGACATCTCTGGGAGGGGAGGAGGGAGGTGGAAAGGCTTTGCATCTCCAAAACATCTAGTCAGTGCATGGATGTTTTCTGCCTTACTGAGAGGCAGCAGAGACAGAGCTGCTGCAGGCTGAGCTCTGGGACAAACCAAATTGCCTCGTCTGGCACTGTGGCTTTTCCAGCTCCATATTTAAGAACATAACTGCATCAAAACTGCTCCGTGTCTGAGCTCCTGTAGGGAGAAAGAGAAAGAAGAAAATTGATGAGAAAAGTGCCTGATAAAATAAGAAGAGTAAAAAAAAAAGTAAAGAAAAAGCTGCCACCTAGGGATATTAGGCTGAGTTTGAGAAAAGATTGTATCTGATCAAAAGCTTGTAACACCAAGGCCTGTACTGGAAATTTAATAAGAGTCAGAGGCTTCGCTGACTATTTTGCATACACACTTGCATACCTTCCACCAGAACAGATGAATTGGTCTGAATACTTACCTTCTGAGAGATAAAGAGAAATCTCTTGGTATACAGGTTAATTAGAAATGAAACTTTGCTGATGCTATTTAACAGTAAACAACTATCACATGAAATAAAATTCACTTTATTGTACAGCTTAAGTGGAATAAAGTACCTTTTGAAGGCTCTTTTCATGTACCCTTTCTTAATATTAGGTAGTGATCAAAATGCCTCTGAGGAGAGTACATAATTTCTCAGAGGGAGATGTCCTGCTGAAGGCCGTGTTGGCAACACCGATATTTAAACACAAGAGTTCAGCCTCAACTCTTGTGTTCATCCTCCAGGTGAAGCCCATTTATCACCTCCATGTACCTACACAATGATGAAGACCTGGAAGAGCGGTCTGGAGACATTTCAGGAGGACAACTTTGAGACAGGAGAATTATCACAAGCATACAATGAATGCTTTTATCTGCAAGAGTAGAGACATAAGCACCTGTCACTACAATAGATACCCATGGGGCTGGAGTCCAGGTGAACAAGAATTTCTCAGAGTTCAGCTCGTTAAGAGGCAACTCAAGGATAAGTCTTCTAAAATACATAATAATAAATTAATAAAGCATATAAATAAACTATTTTAAATGAAAAAATTAAGCTCGCCAGCACATTGAGACAAGTACCCAAATCTTCTACAATATCCCCCTTGAACATGATTGCCAAAGGTACTAGAAAGAACCAGTTGGGAAGCTGACAAAGGAAGTTTGTTTGTATTGTCATGTTAGCATAAAATCTTTCCAGGAAATACCTCCTTGACAGCAACAATGACTATTTTTCTCCTCACAGTGGAATGAAACACAGAAACAAAGTGTACCACACAACTGTTATACATAAGATACAACACAAATAGGTTTGATCACGTCTTAAAAGCTTGCAGGAGCACTGTCTAGGAAAATAATTCTTCATATCTAAATATTATGGGTCACTATTCTGTCACTGAGGCTGAGGAAAATTATTTGAATATCAAAAATTGTTTGAATTTCACTCAAAATTATTATTTTTAAATTTATCTGGAACAATTTAAAACATCTTGACTGACTTAAGATTACTGCAACAAAGAAACATTTCTATTTCCTGCAATGGGTTCCTGCAGAAAGATTCCAAGTGAGGGAATGCCACTCTCCACTGCAAATATTCTATATATATAAAAAAATTGGCATATGCTCTGACCTCGTAGCCCAATGTTCTGCCAAGGACACTGCACTCCAGGACATCCTCAGGACAGCAATTTCCTCTGTGCGCACATGCTCTCTCATTTAACTGCATAACTGGACAGATCTAGCTCTCGAGCAGTCATCAATTATTGAGTTATTCGCATCTCAAGTCATACTCCATGACTTCATTATGCTATAAACTTCACAACCACAGAATGAAAATACACTCCCTGTCCTAAAAAACATAAAATAAGAAACCACAGATGATGGCCAAGAGAAGGGAAAGCATCAGAAAATATTAGGTCATATTGCACAGCACCTCTGGGAGGGGTCCAGCATACCCCCTGCCTGAACTGGTTTTGGGCTGAGTGAGTATACATGTTTGTATATTGATTTATATACATCACATGGGAAGTAAGATTATATACCTGCTAAAAACCAGAAACCTGTGTGACAGTGCTTATTCCAGCAAAATACATTTTAAGCAGATTAAATTTTACTAAGATGCTGATTGTTAGCAAAAGAATGCTTTCATCCTGCATTCTCTTACAAAAAAAAAAAAAATTAATTCAGTTGGCCTGCTTTTCTCTCTCAACTTTCAATTCCTCTAACTCTGCTGACTTCAGAAGAAATATTCCTGATATATGCCAGTGTGAGAGCTCAACTACAGATGTCAACATATAAAATACGTGTCTGATTCCTGAGTATACTCTGTAATATGTTCATAGCCCCACAGCGATTGCAGTATAATTGTCTTCATTCCCTACATATATTTTAGTAATGGAAATATAATTGTTAGTGGTTATAAGAATTATCATCTCATTACAGCCAATCCTGTTAGCATGCTTTAGCTTCAACCTATATGTATGTATTCTATTTCACCTCTCATTGAAATACATAAACATTTCTGTTCTTCTGTATCCAGACAAGCCTAATTCCTGCCTCTCTGACAGTTAGCATGGCTCTCCAGAAAGACACAATGGCCTGAATAGCTTTTAATACATTTAATTTACCACTTCCGAAACACAGTCAGAAAGTGAGAGGTTTAATGACATGCTGCCATTATCCCATTGCATTTCTGACACTCAAAGAATAAAGATGCAAGAGGAGAAGGTACCCGGTGGTCCTTCACTGTCCAGAGATGAGAGATGGTACCTGAAGTGAAGGCTGACTCTGAGCCAAGCCTACAGATACGGGTTACACTGCCTGAACCCAGAGCCAAAAGCTGGTGCTGGCTGTCACCATTTAGCTTGCCTGCAGACTTTTCCCTGTTTGATACTCCGCTCCCCATCATTTCCAGAAGCCTTCACCATTGGACCCATCAGACATATGCCAGGTAAAGGTTACAAAAGCTGGTAGACTAAACCAATATTTCCCTAATTCTATGTAAGAACATCAATACACAATGTAATACACAGTTGCACCATAGTCATAGAGATACACACACAAACGTATAAATATCTGACTCGAGGTGGAGGTGTCAACATCCAAAGTGGCGAGTGCAGCACCGAAGCCAAAGAGAACTTCAGGACACCTAAACCTACAACTTTAATGGTTTAGCTTATCCAGATTTACAACTCTAATACCAAGGCAAAAGAAGTGCTGCACTGTAGAGGGAGGTTCTCAAATTCCTGTGAAATTAGAGATATTCTAATATTCAGGAATATGAGCCAAGGTTTTAACTTAAGTCACGAGATGAGAATAAGTCCTCAAACCTCAGTACAGCTTTGAAAAACCCAAATGACCTTGCCACCAAGTCAATCCAGTCCATAATTTAGTTAGTCAATGCTTAAAATACTCACAGGTAAATGAGGACAACCAGGAATCCGTTGCAGAGTTTACCTGATGTGCCCTTTATGACCAACATTCACATGTAAATATTTGGTTATATTTTCTGGGGAAGGGGACTCTGAATCAAGCCCATGCTCCATCTCATTACCTCCTGCAGTGAGGAACCCGCATCCAGGAGGAACACACAGGTTCAAAGATTCCTACAAGTACTTCTTGCAAGGACGATGCTTGCCACTCTGCTAATTGAAAAAATAAATTAGTTACTCCAGCCCAAGTCACATACATACTCTGATAAAAATACAACTGTGGTGTCTGTTAAGGGTACAAAAGCAGCAATGTGGGCATGCTGTTTACTGAGGAACAGCTTAGATCTGACAGTGATGGACTCCATAGGATTCTCTGAACTAGATATAGCACAAGGGTAATCACACGCAAACCACAATCTTTAAAGTCTAGAAGGGACTGTGGTTTGCTACAACAAAAATATATAAACATCCAAAAAGCCTGCTAATTCTTCCTGAACTTTTGATATATGCAATTTCTTCTAACTTTAATATATTGCCACTTTTTAAAAAGCACAATTTTATTAATTTGATAAATTGGAAAGGCTTTTGGAAGAAGCTGTTATGGTTCAATGAATAAATCCATTTTTAATAAAAAGATCATTTATGTGATAGCCCAGAATGATTCATTCCACTGTCTATCATTTCAATCCCACTGCCCCACTTGAATCTTCAACTTGTTGATTTATTTTTTTTTTAAATAAAAAAAAGAATGATTCAGGAAATGTTTGTTGAAAAACACCAGTGCACGTTTAAATATTGTTAAGAGCTCAGTGACTAACCAATCACCTTAGCTTCTCCATAGAGAATTCATAGATTGAAATAGTATGGATTAAGTTATTATACTTCTTTGTTATAAATAAAGCAATATTTGAGAATTTTTATTAAGTGACGACAAGCCATAAACAAAATAACATTTTAATGAATTATTAAAACAAAATTACAAATTCTTCTAAAATTAAACTTATTGTGCATAACATATCAACCTAAGAAAATTCTTTTTCCATTCAAGTAACAAACCTAGAAAATACTAGAATTAAAAATAATTCAAATTGGTATGACATAATTCCTCACCTGCCTGAACAGGTGAACAGTGTACCTGTACTGGGTATTATTGTTCATGTGATTCCTGACATAGGTGCACTGTGAAAAGCCACCCTGTTTATGACAGAAATGTGAAAATAATTAAATATTTGCTTTGATATTTAGATTAAATGTGTGTGTGGTGCATTCACCTTACAACTGTACATATGATGTATTTATGTAATGTATGTTCTGGCTGAAGTAAAAAAGTTAGAGTTATGATATTTTTAATAAAAAACTCATTTTCATGTGCATTTTTATACATCGTGAACAGATTTAACCGTAGGTGGTTAGATTTAATTCATTAGCTACATTATGCATTGATATCACAGAATAATCTTCTCGTTAGGCCAGCTGCCTTCTTACAACAGTCCTAAAGGTACTTTGAAATCCAATTTTCATGTTGAATATAAATCAGTAAATTCTGATTTGTCCAGTGATGCACAAAATGGAATATTTAAAACTTTACCTCTGTCGTCAGGCCAGGTGTCAGACAGCAGTGAGGGCTGCTGAGGGGACAAGCTTTGTGCTTCTACAACTTCTAATATAAGCTGTTACATCTACTGCTCCGCTTTTCCTGGGATGTTGTCTTGTCCTCAAAAGAACAAACATGTTTATAAAAAGGTGCTACGAGACTTTCCCCGTCAGCACATCCCAAAGGCAATAGGCTGAAGTGACTCGCTCATGGCCATGGAGGAAGCCTATGGTAAAACCAGGAGCAGTCTCTTCAACACGAGGTAGTCTCATCTTTTCCACTGCTCACTCCCTGACACAGAGATAACAGAACATCAAAGAGACCCCAGATACAAATATTTGCAGTGAACACATAGACAGGCTATCAGCCAGACTGCCTGCCCTTCTCTTCCTCCTATAGAGGAAGACCTCACCAGAACACCTGTGCAATCCATAGTTTCATTTCAGTCTTAAAATTAAATATTTTAGATGGAAAAAAACTTTTAGAAGTGTATCCTCAGTACAAAAAATATTTCATAAGTTTCAGAAGATTAACTGTCCTACAAGTTATTTCAATGCATATTGCTACAATCAAAAGACAATTTTGCTTTATGACAGTTATGATATTTCCAAGTCAAAACCAAAATAATTTGGTATGGTATATCACTTTAATTTCCTCTTATTCATAAATCAGATTGTTGTGTTTTGCAATACTACTTCCAAAATATTTTCATGTACTTTGGATCTCCCCTCACTAACCCTTCCAGAAGGGTCTTTCAGTGCTCCTGGCATCATCAGGTTGCATAGAGCGGTGTGGTGGGAATTCTTTATCACATTGTGTTCAAAGGTATATGTTTTTAAGGATGTTCGGCATTTCAGCCTATATTTTCCACCAGTATACTATGAACGCTCCATGATCTTCCAAAAAAATGTATCTTATCAGTGGAAAGGTTGTTAAATAATACATAGGAATTACAATCCCCTAGATAAGCAGCATGAGAAAGAGTGTGCCCTGAATTTTGGGACAGAAGAGCAGGGCTGGGGTTTTCAGCATTAAGTGCTCAGAGTAAGAGGAGATAAAGCACTGGAGTCACAACAGACAAAAGACTGAGTCTCTGAAGGACTAAGGAAAGGAGTAATGCAAGCAGCCACTGTACTACAAAGCTACACTATTGTTATATACCAGTTGCCTGGAAGCTTAAGTCCCTACAGCTACTTTCACACCCCATGGAAGTCTGTTCATCACTAAAGCATAGCCAATAAAATATTTCTCATCTGGTATTGCTGTAGCTTGCAAGTAAGAACAGAGACAAGGAGAGAACTACAACATTTCAAAGAAAAGAAAAAAATCCCAGTTTCTAAACCAGTTTAGGAAACAGTACATTTCCACATTTCCGAACCACTTCTGAAAACAGAGCTGGAGTCTTGGATATCCCAGCTGATGGGCTGTCCGAAGGCCAGGGAGCCTGGAAACAACAGGAGGGTTTCTCAGCATCAGATCCAGGCAGTTCTGGAAGTCCCAAACTTTGGGACACCAAAGGGCTGAAGTTAGGTCCAACACCAGCATCCTGCATGAGTTGCCAATCACCCAGGTAAGAAATTAATCAAAGGCAATATACAGCAATGCCCTCATTTTGATGATGGCAAACCTTACCAGATCCTACCAGAACAAACGTTTGCCAAACATTTTCAATCATCCCTAATTTTAAGTGACTTGAACTCCAATGATTAACATGCAGGTTTAGCACCTACTGCAGCCAAGTAGTACAGAGGTAAAGTTTGTGGGGAGGGTAATTTCTTTGCTGTCTAACAGCATCACTGAATTATTCAATCCACATCCAGTTTAGGAAGTCCTCAAGTTGGAAATGGTTAGAGGCAGAGAGCATATGAGGAGGAAATTTCTTCTTCTTCACCTGCTCCCTAAGCTTCCACTGCTGGCTACTGCCACAACCAAGCCATGGGGCAGAACAACCCTTGGTCTGACCCAGTACAGGCATCTCCACGATTTGAACAAATGACACAAGCCATTCTTCATTTATTACCTCTTGCTACAGCCTTGCCTCATTTACCGTCAGACCATCATGGTTACCATGAAATACCAATATTAAGCAGTAATTGAGGCCCCTATCTTAGGAGACATTGCCAAGTACAATCCAGTTTTATTAAGAATACTGATCGTGATTTATTTGTGCCTGGGAGAGATTACAGTTCCATCCCCACACAGTATTATATGACCACTATATATACTGATTTTTCAGAAATGATTGATTGTATCTTCAGAAGTGATTCATTAGGAGATCCTTTCATACAAAACTCTCAGAAAGCATGCTTTGAATCCTTTAATAAAATACAAAGAAAATGTTTTAGCAGCTTATATCAATATTACAGCAATAAAGTGTAAATTCACTCCCATCTCTTTATTGTTCAGATGAACATGAACCAGAACAAGAAATAAGGCACTTTGTGCTGTTATTGCACAATTCGACAGGATCCATGAACTGGCTCTATTAGAGTAATGGACTCCTTTGCAATTTGTATTCATTTTACCCTACTGTATGTCAGTCATGATAACTGGCTCTGGTGCATTTATCCAAGACCAGTGCTTCTCATATATTACCGAGGAGCATACTGTTGAACCTTCCAAGTAGTTCTCCGCTAAATGTACTGTACTTCTCCAAAGGTAATAATTTCCACACCACTGCAGAATGCGTTTACAAAACTAATCTTCTAAGGATGAGGAGCCACTGAATTGAATACCAAAAAGATTTATTCATATAGCTGCATGTTATGTATTATTGATGCTGAAGTTGCTATATCCTTCAGCAGTACAGTCAACTTCATTCTGCCTCTCTCTTGACCCAAAACGCAATTATTTCTTCCATTTTACTCTTTCAATTGATCTCAAATAAACCAATCAAGTGTTAAGTAGCTTGCATGTGTGTTCTGCAGCTTAAATGATGATATATGCTCTAAATTATATTATGTACAAAATAATATAAATCCAGGATACATAAGTAATGCTGGATTTTATATTTGCCTCTTCAGTACACTGTTACTGTTATTGCTATCTACATCTAGAACTAGAACTGCAATTTAGAATAAAGCTGCTGGTTCAAAGCAATGTATGAGGTTTAGTCTTTCTCAATAACTCTGAAGAAAAAGCCTTAATAAAAGGGTTTGAATCAGCTTCATCCAAGCATTTAAAATTACAAAAAGATTAAGATAGAGTAGACAATTTTCTGTCAGTTCACTAATCACTTAACAATATGACAGAAATAGCAACACCCTGAAATAATCAGAAACCAGCTTCCAATGTCAAAACAAAAGCATCTGTCTAGATAGATCTAGCTATGTCTACCTCCCTCCAAATATTTCAATCTTCTGTTTGAAATAGAATTCCTTAGGAAAGCTGGATTATTCTGCTTGTGGCTTTACTGCTGTTTTCTCTTATTTTAGATATAACCTTTGATGTTGGTTTTTTTTTTTTAATGTTAAGTAAAACATCTGAATTAAAAAGTGTTCTGTCAACTCTAGATCTGCCAATAGCAGTTACGTATAAACTCTTCTCTCTACAAACTCTGCTACTAAGGTTTAGGGGTTTTTTGGCATTCAGGAATCAAGGAGCATCATATCAACCTGGTAATAACGACTCACAAAAAAGCACCTTAGATTTAACCAGAAAGAGATGACAGTGGCAGAGTTCAGAGTTGGAATTGCCACAGGAGTGTGAGAATCTGAAACATCCCGTTGGTGATTATACAAACAATGGAGATATGGTGCTATTTCAAAACAGCAGAAATGGTGGAGAAAAACAAGAGTGCTGGATTATTTCAAACAATAAAGCAAAGGCACAAGCATCATTCATGCCATGAGAGCTGAGAATGGAAACTGATATACATGGCATAAACACTTTAGTCAGGTTTACATAAGGTCCAACCAGTTCTGGTCTTACTCAACAGTTCCCTGAGCAGAATAGCTTTCAGATTACTTTGTTGGTCCAGATCTACCACTTCCTCTAGCCTGGAAATTGATTAGTTACCAAATATCAAAAATCAAGGTGATACCCTGCTGTTCAGTTGTGACCTGGAACCAGAGTGTAAACTGAGTGTCAATTGTGTAAACTGAGACTATCTGAACTTAAACTGTTAAACAGAAGATTTTAGGACTTCTGATAAGGATATCAAATTCTTATAGGAAGAAATAAAAATCCACTCTAGTGACAGCCAGCTTCCCTACCTCTAAAGTTAGTTGAGAGGGAGAAGCACATCCAGATAGCAATTCAGCACACCAAGAACAACGCATCCCTAGGGCACAAGAGAGATCCTCAGCATAGACACTTCCAATAAATACATGAAGTCCAGTGGGATTTGGATAAGTTATAAAATATCTGAAGCAATGTCAAATTTCTTTCTTTTGAATATAGTTCCTTGGTCCTTTCATTTTAAGTGGCCCACTATCATCTCAGGTGGTAATTTGCTCCAATAATTACTGCATAAACCCATTGCTACCACCACTTGAAGAAATTACACAAAACTAGTAGTACCTTCCTCTTTTTGTGCTCATTCAATACCATATAGATGAGAACTTCTCCCATTTCATCTCAGACAAGAGATCAACTGCTAGAACAATTCCTTCTTTCAACAAGAACTTCCTATCAGACTCTATTCAAGCAGTGACTGCCTAGGAAAAGCCAAGCTCTAGCATAAAATATTTGCTACTTCAGACTTTCTAGGACTGGGTACTTTGGTCATCCAAAAAAAAATTCCTGCTTCTTTTTTTTTTTAAGTTTGTCACCCTTGGATTATTTTCTTTTTAAAAATAATGCCTGCAAAATATTGTAAAGGCAGACAGCAAGATGAAGAGCCAGCAGGCTTTGTTGATTGTAAAGATGACAGTAAAGTTGTACGAAGACAATAATTTCCACTGACTTCCACATATCAGGTCAAGGGAACAGGCTTTTTTTATAAAGTCATAATCTCTACAGAGATTTTTCCCAATAGTTTAATTAGGGATTTTTTCCCTGGAGCAAATAACTTTTCAGTTATGCACTCCACACAGTTGGTTGTTAGAATTATGACACTAATTTGGAGTTACTGCTTGCATGTATATATGGGGAAATGTATTTTGTTTGAGTTTGTAACAGAAAAAATTAAAATTATTGAGATACTTCCAAAACTATACACTTTTTCAGTCTACCCAACTCATTGCTATGGATAACAAATTGGACATCATTCAGAAAAGTATTCAAAGAAATTAGCAGAAAAGAACTTAATTAAGGTTATTAAACACAAAGTTGCCATTTCTAGCTCACTAAGTCTCAGAGCAATGAATTGCTGGAAAAATGAGAGAATATACCAAGGAAGTATCAATGTGCGATTGCACCACCCTTACACTTACCCATCCACTATTGCCATTGGATTTGAAGAACATTTGGTCTGACCGAGTTCTCAAACTCTTCCCTTCTCCCAGGTCCTGACTCACAAAATTCCCCCAGCTTGTCCTTCATATCAGACACGTGCCATGATTATTGCCATAATTGCTCACTATCTGTATTTCATCATCACCTAGAAGAGCTATGCAGCAGAACACAGCCATGCAAGTCACTCAAACACCTATCAATTTATGATCCCTGTATCAAAATGCTTGCAGTTCAAATAAAATTGATATAAAATTAAGAACATCTTGTGACTGTTGCCAGTTAGTGCCAAAAAACAACGGTGGAATATAGTATGTTAAATAAAATGTTTATTACCTTACAATCTCACTAGCACAAGGAAGGGTGAATGCTTTACCAACAATGCTTTCCAGGGACTGTCGTGTGTCATTACTGAAATGCAACCAAAGCTGGAACAGGCACCCCCTATTTCACAAGTTCTTGTATCACCAGCCTTGCTACTTAAAAGGATTTCACTGGAGGCAATGGGCTCCTCCTAAGGCTCTCTACCTGTACCAGTCTTGTCCAGTGAATTCCCTGAGAGATCAAATAATGTGGTAACATTTAGTCAGCCATCTTCTGTGCCACTAAGAACTGAGTTAGGTCCTGATCGTTGAATGTGGCCCTAAAAAGAAGATCTTCAGATTTGCAAAGTGCATGCAAATTAATATCCATCCACAGACCTTTTAACTTCTTAGCTGCAGTATTCATTGGTTCGGTGTATCATCTGACGGAGTGAACATCATCAATTTGAGACAAAGGAGACCAAAACTTCAATTCTAGTTGCTACGGTTTCATCCCCAAACACAGCCCACTGCATTCCTCTCTATACACCTTCATGCCAAGGTGTGGATAGTGGTGCAGAAGGCACCAAAATGTTGATGTTATGTGACATTTAAAACCATCATGCTCCTGAGAAATCTCACAGATGTTTGAGAGAGTTAGGGGTTTCATATGTAATAAATTAATTGTTCACCTCCACCTTAAACCTTAAGTCATCATACACGTAGTGGATCACATATAGAACTTCAGATACTGAGATGCCCTTTGCAGATTCTGTAGGAGTTAAAAATCAACTTTTGTAACAGGAAAACTATATGGCGTTGCTATCTCAGAGCCAGGGCTTGCAGCCAGCCTATGCAGGCATGTTGTAGATGTGTTCATGTTAAACTTACAGCAACGAGTTCCCAGTCCAGGAGGCAGACCATAGGCACTCTCACCATGCTCACAAGTAACCTGCAAAGCCAGTAGAACCAGATCACATCCTGTGTAGTCACTATGGTAATTGTATAGGGGTTTTTTTGTTTTGGTTTGGAGGGGGGGTTGGGGTTTTTTTGGTTGGTGGTTTTTTGTTTGGTTGGGTTTTTTGGTTTTTTGGGTTTTTTTTTAAGTTTTATATCAGGAAATATAATACACACAGTAAAAATATAGATACCAACATGTTAGACCTCTCCAGGGAAGATGAGTAGAGTTTGGAAAGGAGTCAGATATCTGGTTCTTTGTCATAAAAGCCAGAACACAATAGCTGCTTTTAAAACGTAAAATTAAATCTCATTCAACTATATGCATCAATCTTACCAGGAAAACATCAATCTGTTTAGTGACAATAATTCACAATATGAAGCAAAAAAAGTAGAATAATTCAGCAAGCTTTGTTGTTACATAACAACTTCAAAAGCACCATCAGCACACCTTGCAGTTTTGACGAGGTATTTTCAATCAGGCACCTTGGGACAAACTGTGCACCACACGAAGCCCAAAACAAAGCACTACCTGTGCCTCACACAATGAAAGAATAACTTGTACTATGCCAAAGAATTTAATGAGCTGTGAATCCAAATCCCCAACAGGGAATAACTCTACTTTATTGTTTATCCACAGCACTGTCTAAGCCTCTCTGCGAATGCTTTACACAAACACCATCGCTCAGGTGGAAGAACCGCACGTGGCTGAGCCACTAACCGTGCCTCCCTCACAAAAATCACAGGCTTCTGGCCAAATGCAATTATTCAAATATTTGCCCTGCCTTAGGCCTTGTGTAAGCAAATTATCAGCTTATATATACACTTGATTTTATGCAATTAAGCTTCCTTTGAATACCTAATTTTTGTGAAAGCTAATTACCATACTTATTGCTGCTTGAGATTAGAAAGGGAATATGTAGAAAAGTTTAATGTTACTGTATCCCTATAACTAAAAGATCTTCCAGAAATAAATTAGCAGAACACAGTTTCTAGCTCAAACATAATCATCTTATTTTGTGCCCGCAAATACATGTATTATTCAGCTTGAAGCACCTCACGGTTGGTTTTGTTATTTACACCATCACAGCAAGTCAGTCATGGACCAGGACCACACTAAGCCATGTGCTGAGAGAACGCAAAACAAAAGCGACATAAGTTTTACAGCGTGATACTTTGTCTACACGTAAAAGATGTATTATTGGGCATTCTGTTAAATCCACTTTAGTTTGCATACACAATTATTTTGCTGGCATAAGTTATATTAATTCAGATTAAAAGTACCAGCATCATTTGTTACCCATACGCTGCTGCTTGCTGCCATAAATACACAGTTGCTCCTTAACTCCCAGTGCTTTATGCTGGGAGAACTTTTGAGCCTAGATCAAACTTAAGTATTTTTCTACTTATCAGTCATTATGTCCACAACACATTAACACCCAACCATTTCAGAAGCATGGACATTTTTATGCTCACAGGTTGCTTCTGAGAAACAAGCTATTAGTATCCCTACTTTTCATCTGGGAAAGACCCAGAGAGAATGAAAGATTTTCCCCTCTGTGACAGAGGAGTAAATAGGAGTAAATTAAAAAAGCAGTAAACATAAATGTCAAACGTAACAAAGTTCAGTGTTTCAATTGCATGATCAGTAGTTGCCCACAAAAGCAACCATAAACTGCACCATTGTAGTGACAGCACCACAGTGACTAAGATGACAAGTGAAATCAGTCAGCATCTGATGGGAAGTGAAAAGGCATGTTTTAGCCAAGTTTCTCTCTATTTTTTTATAAAGATATCCACAGTACAGTTTAAAAACATGCAAAATAATCAAGTTTTTTTTAAAAAAATCACGTCCAACTCTTTAAATTTTCTAACAGAAGAGTCCTTAAGGAAATATAGATGGACTTTTGCTTTTCTTAATTGCTTTGGTTAATTTTTATATTGTTACAGAGCTTCTCTGAACTTAAAGAGCAGCCACCTTGATTGCAGAAGCATTTACCATACCTGACTTAAAGTGATCCTCCCTCCTTGCTGGCTGGAAGGGATACCAGCTGGGGTAAGACATTGATATCACTGGCTGTAAGGCATAGATGACACCTGGTTTCTGCAAACAGAAGCGGGGCACACCTGAGGAGGCACTCACGGGAAAGGTGCTAAGGGGATGCCAAAGTCTGGTAAGGGAGGGTTTGCTCTTGGAGGAGGAAGATTAAGAAATTACAGCAGCAGTGCTGTGAGCATCAGTTGAAATTACTTCAGGAACAGACACCAGCTGGAGAGGATGACCTTACAGTGAAAGGTAAATTAAAAAAGACTAGCTCAAATGCTTTTCACAGGAAAGTGAGAATGTCTGAAAGCAGAATGTCTTCAGCAATTTGCAACTCCTCAAAAATTTAAAACATGGCTTCTAATAGGAATGAATATGTGAATGCAAATAACAAAATGAAGCATATTTAGCTGTAAATAAGCTTTCAGTATTTGCATTGTGCTATCCAGCTAGATATTTTATTACTAAGCATATAACAGATTTAATACTGCTTTTTTTGGCAAAGAACGCACCTCAGCTCACAGCTCACCTTTTCTACGACAAGGTGACCTGCCTAGTGGATGAGGGAAAGGCTGTGGATGCTGTCTACCTAGACTTCAGTAAAGCTTTTGACACTGTTTCGCACAGCATTCTCCTGGAGAAACTGGCTGCTCATGGCTTGGACAGGCGTACTCTTTGCTGCGTAAAGAACTGGCTGGATGGCCAGGCCCAAAGAGTGGTGGTGAATGGAGTTTACTCCAGCTGGTGGCCGGTCACAAGTGGTGTTCCCCAGGGCTCTGTGCTGGGGCCAGTTCTGTTTAATATCTTTATCAATGATCTGAATGAAAGGATGGACTGCACCCCCAGTAAGTTTGCAGACGACACCAAGTTGTGCGGGAGTGTTGATCTGCTTGAGGGTAGGAAGGCTCTGCAGAGGGACCTGGACAGGCTGGGTTGATAGGCCAAGGCCAGTTGTATGAGGCTCAACAAGGCTCAGTGCTGGGTCCTGCACTTGGGTCACAGCAACCCCATGCAAGGCTACAGGCTTGGGGAAGAGTGGCTGGAAAGCTGCCTGGTGGAAAAGGACCTGGGGGTGTTGGTTGACAGCCGCCTGAATATGAGCCAGCAGTGTGCCCAGGTGGCCAAGAAGGCCAATAGCACCCTGGCTTGTATCAAAAATAGTGTGGCCAGCAAGACTAGGGCAATGATTGTCCCCCTGTACTCAGCACTGGTGAGGCCGCACCTCGAATACTGTGTTCAGTGTTGGGCCCTTCACTACAAGAGAGACATTGAGGGGCTGGAGCGTGTCCAGAGAAGGGCAACAAAGCTGTTGAAGGGTCTGGAGCAGAAGTCTGATGAGGAGCGGCTGAGGGAAGTGGGGTTGTGTAGCCTGGAGAAAAGGAGGCTGAGGGGAGACCTCATCGCGCTCTACAACTACCTGAAAGGAGGCTGTAGAGAGGTGGGTGTGGGTCTCTTCTCCCAGGTAACAAGTGATAGGACAAGAGGAAATGGCCTCAAGTTGTGCCAGGGGAGGTTTAGACTGGATATTAGGAAATTTTACTTCACTGAAAGGGTTGTCAAGCACTGGAACAGGCTGCCCAGGGAAGTGGTGGAGTCGCCATCCCTGGAGGTATTTAAAAGACATTTGGATGAGGTGCTTAGGGACATGGTGTAGTGGTGGTCTTGGTAGTGTTAGGTTTACGGTTGGACTCGATGATCTTAAAGGTCTTTTCCAACCTATACGATTCTGTGATTCTGTGAAAAAAAAAGTACTGGAGCACCCAGTAGCATAGAGTCTGACACCACACTCAAACTTGCAGACTCACCGCAGGTCCAAGGAGACATGCCCATCTGCTCAGCATCCACAGAAATTATTTTTTGAAGTGGGACAAGCACATTTCCTCTTTGAAATGAGTGAGCGGTGTTTATCCAGTTCATCAGAAACAGCCAGAGAAGACAGTGATGGTGCAAGTGTCAAAGCACCAGAAGTGCTTATATTCTCCCAAAAGCCTATTTCAAGAGTGTTGGCATCCTGCTGGATCCTGTTCTTGACCATGCGTATACAAACTTTGACTGCCATGCAGTAAGTCCTTGCAGAATAAGGACTTCAGGTGTTTTCTTTTCAGATTCTGAACTGCAGGAAGGGGAGGCTGTCACGTGAAGTAGAGCACGAATCATTCGTAGGGGAAATTCCTCTCCCTGTGTGCTTGGGTGCACAATTAAATTGAAAAGTATTTGTTCCATGCTCTCTGCCATGCTTTCTTATGCCAAAAGTTACTTGAATTAGCAGACAGGTCCCTTTAATTTCTTCCCTAGTAACAATCCAAAGCAGAGATAATTAATGAAAACAGGGGGTCATTTTAATTATGCATTGTTTTAACTACAAGGGAGTTAAACTTAGAAAAAATTGAGAAAAATGTACCAAGTTACATTCTCTTTGGACCAACACAGACTGAAGCCTCATGGACTCCCTGCCTAGCTACCGTAGCTAGGTTTCAGAAAAAGCATTCCTTTTTGTCTAAGATTCAAACTTTGCCTTTGCAATCTCTAGAAAGACTTCGGAGAATCCACACCCATCCCTTCGTGTTACATTTTAATATTTAAGGAGGCCTGATGCAAGAAGGATTAAAGCTCAGAGCAATTCCAGAAGGAAGAATCCTATTTGTTCCCATACAGGTAGTCCAAGGCTTTGGACTGCATTGTCTCCAATGACAATATGATGACAGAGTATCAAATATTATAGGGTAAGCTGAGGATATAGGGGAACTGAAAAAAAGAAAATCAGTCTCTAAGCAATTTAGTACTAATTTGAAAATTAAATCCTAAAATAATTAGCTAGTAATGGAATATTTCTAATTAATTACTTGTATGTCTATAAAGATTTTTGTGAAGCTCCTAGGTATAATTAGTTTTACCAGTGTTATTTTTATAGTAACTCATTTCTCAGTAAGTGAATCAAACCATTTGAAAACAGTGCTTACCTTAACCTCTCAACTGCATGGGTAGACAAGCCTGTTTTAGAGGAAACCGAGGCACAGGAGGGATCCAAGAGCTTTATAATCCGAGATTTGAGTTGTCCATACAGACAGTAGTTTGTGGACTTTGTAAGATTTACTACTAATTTATTTACATAACAAAACAGTGCATGTCTCTGTAGACCTGGAAGTAGAACCTGCTGTTTATGAGAGAGAAACCCATAAAAGGCAACTAAACAGCACAAGTTTAAAAATCTCAGATTGCATCCAAGCTACAGACCAGGAACTGTTTGAGGAATATTACATCTAACAAAGTGACGATGTACAATCATTAACAGAAGAGAGGCAAAATACCTAAACAAGATCGTGTATAAAATAGCAATATTTCTGCAGAGGTAAAATGGACATTTGTAGACCTCAATTTGTGTAAACAGTGAAATGAAAAAAATTGTTGAGACACAGACACTTGAGCTGCTGGCCACCTATAGTACACCAGGAGAAAACAGCGGCTATTTCCCCACACACCTTCCCTGCCCACACTCGGTTTTATGATTACGGCTTTGTGAAGCCTGTCCTGTTCCTTCACAGAGCTGTAACAAAGTCTGAAGATCAGCAAAAAATTCTAATAAAGGTAACATAAACAACTAGGAGTACCCAAACAGATTTCAGTGGGGTTGTTTATGTGAATAATATCTTTTTGCCAGAGGAAGAGGTAAAAAGTACAGTTGGTGATTCTGGCTGTTTTTTCAAAAAAAAAAAAAGCAACAACAGGAAACTAGACTAACTCAGCACCACCTGATCTGCACATACTAAAGCTCACAATACAAACACAACCCTCCCACTTCTTTTCTGGGTTATATTTCTCTTCAGATAAGATCACTAGTTTAGTCTATGCTTTGTTGGGGAAAAAGCTTGCACGAAGGAAGGAAATTGTGCTTTTTATGATGGTGAAACACCAGGCACTTATACAGCCCCAAACCTCCTCTTGTACAAGGAAACTGGCTGTGAACCTGGCCATTGCCCCATTCCTAGGGGAGACCAGAGGGTCTGAAGCCTCTGTCTTCCGAAAATACACTACTGCCTTCACGGAGAGCCCTTGCTGTGGCCCACCACAAGGATACCGAAACCAAGATCTTATCCTGTAGCTCGAGGGGACTGGTCATTCTGAGTTACATGCTTTTTAATTGGTTTTCTAAATGTCAGCTTGGTCCAGGATAAGAAATTCAGCATCTCAGCAGCAGTCTGTTTCATATTTATCATAAAAGTGCTTGCAGCATTCAAGCAGGGCAAGATATATAGCAGCACAAAGGACCTGGTAAAGGGACACATCTGAAACTCCTGGATGGACCCCCCTCCTATACCGTATCAATTCTACATGCACATCCCACTCATCCATGTACCACCTCTCCTATCGCATCCCTTGCCAGCACATAGCAACCCATCTCTACCAGGAAGGATCCATGCCCATTCTGGCACTGGCTTAAATTCTCTATAAACACTTCTGCAAATATTGATGGCCCAGAACACCCACCTCTCCACCATCCTCCACTCAGACTTTCTGGGAGATGTTTATTCTCCTTTTGCCATGCAAGTAGTTAGAGTAGTTCAACTTACTGATAACTTCCTTAGAGAATAATTTCCTGATGAAAAAAGAGGTTCTAGAAAAATGTTATGAGGCATCTATTAACTAGTTATAGCAGGGATCTTTTCTTTTTCTCTTAATGTGCAGATTTTTCAGGAAAATGTATTTCTTATCAAATCACAAGAGATACAATTTCTGTGATTTCCCTGAAGAAAGAGCAGGTGCTAATCTAACAACAGATATCATACTGAGCCATGAGAATTCATATCCATTCATTAATTTACATAGGGTAACTATGAGTATTGGTGAATAACAATGAGAAAATTTGTTTCTAAAAAGTACAATTAAAAGGGCTCAAATGCTGTCTCAGTAGGCAAAAGCCTCATATATCCTGCAGCACAGCTAATTTGAAGCAACGTGAGTAGCATTGAACCATATTTTGTAATTATGGCCAAACGGAATTCATAATTGCATTTAGTTGCCAGCAATATGCCCAACACCCTGCATATTAGTTCAAGACTAAATAACACAAAACTATTGTTGATATTACTTTTATGCAATGTAACTGCTCATCCTTCTAGACATCAAATATTCACCTCTTTCAGCTACATCTTTGGTTTAGTTCCACCCTTGGAAGAGCTTGACTCCAGATTCGCATCTCCATCAAAAGGCATGTGCATGCACACAAAGAAACCACAGATGACACTGGTTTATAGCAAAGGAACTAGAGAATAAAAAAGTTCCAGAACAACATTAGTTATGTTCTTTAGACTTATACAACACACCAAGAATTTTATAGGCATCTGTCTCAAACAATCTAATGTAGGATATCCATAAAGAAGGCAAGTTCTGTTTCACTGACACATCACATCAGGTACAGAGGAGAACCAGAAAGTCAGAGTAAGCTCCTTTATGACACCTGTAGAATCATCCATTTTTCTTTTCAATTACTTTTCAAATAAAACCTCTTATAAAAGATACAACTAGTTAATTTTTTTTAGTTCTGCAGGATTTTCCATTCTGTAACTTATTTATAATTAAAAGCTTTCTCTGTGAAATGCCAAGAGATAATTTGTTCTTTCACAAGGAATTTAAAGAACAATCACAACAAATCAATGCAGGGGTCAGTCTAAACACAAGGAGAGAAGGGGAAGCAGTCTATATGAACAGCAGTGACCTGTAAAAATCAGAATTAGGGTGCTGAGTTTTGTCAAGTATGTGAAAGAGATGGCAGGTCAAGCAAGAAATTTTATATATGCATGGCAATTCAAAGCACCCTTGTAGCACACTTCATCTTGCAACAGAAATTACAGAAAATACATCCCCTATGCCTTTGAAAACCGGATGCACATCAGAATTCTTGGGTTACTCCAGCAATAATTCCCGAGCATAGAATACGGGGCAGCAGCTGACACCCATGTTTTTCCTCCAAGGTCCCAGTTCAAACTTATAACATGGGTTCACATATGAGTAAGATCTGCTGCATGCTACAAACACGGCTTTTTGCACTGTGGCAGAGAGACTAAAAACATACTTAGTAAGCTGACTGTATATGTTAGAAGACCTTTGGGAAGATTTATCCATTGCTTTACAGCAACCTGTGCAGGAATTCATTTCTCAAATTTCCCGATGTGACAATAATTACAGGGTGACAGACCCTGCACAAGTCAGTCTCACAGCGTGTGTGGCTGTGTAGCCTCTATAATCAACTTCCAAGAAGTAATAGGGGGTATATCCACATGTAGTCGTATTATCATCTGTATTGCAGTAGCACTAAGACCACAATTGAAATCAAAGATCCATTGTTGGAGACTTAATAGGTATCTATGTATCCATATTACAAGGAAAAAAATGTATTCCAAAGAGTTTACAACCTAAATGTACAAATAAAGAAAATAGCAGCATTCATTTCACAAAGAGGCGAAAGAAAAAAGCACAGGAAGATTAAGATCTAAGTACACAGTTTGCTGGATTTCACCTTAAATGCTCTGAGCAGTTCACAGGGAAAGACTGACACACAGCTGGGAACAAAACATTGCTCTTCCCAATCTAGTGCTACAGATACAGAGCAACAGATGATGCTTTGCTGGAGGATATGGAAAGCCCAAAAGACTTATGAACAGGAGAAGTTTAAATTCCTTTCCTAACTTGCAGTCCAGAATACTCCATTGAGTGGATATTAAGCAAAACACCTTCTCCCATCCCTTTTTCAATGTATTTTCCACTATAGCCATGAAAAGCAATTTATTCTGATCTCCAGGGAGCTACACAAACTGCACCTTCTCCATAGCACACAAGCACTTTATTTCCTTCTCTACTTTTATTTTTTTGGACAATCTTTTAAAACCTACAGCAAGCCAATAAATAAAAGCAGACAGTTCAAAGAACTGTGCCAGTCCTGACATAAACCCTTGCTTCCAGAAAATTCCCCGTGATGGTCACTCAAAAGGGCCACCAAAATGGGAAACCCACTCGCTGACAGGCTGGTTCAGGAGAGGATGCAGGGAGTTAATGCATTCAGAGCCACACAGCTGTGACGACATGCACAGTTCAAGTGTCTGCTGCTTTCAGACTCATTGCAAGATCTTGCTTAATGATACTCTGTATTTAGAGAGAGTTATTCAGCCAAGAACCTCGACGTGCTGCCATCTCACAGACAGCAGTTAGCTATAGCTCTCAACATCCCTGTAAGACTGCTATATACTGTTACTCTTTTTTCACAGATGAATTCATTGAGAACCAATCAAGTGATTTGCCCAGGCACTTCCCAAGGCAGAGGTGTGTTCAGGTCTTGAGTGGGATTTTGCCTCACATGGCTTAACCTCACGCATTTTCAACAGCATCCTCAGGCAGCCACAGCAAGGTCTCAGCATCAGGCTGGTGGCAGCTGGAAAACACTATGGCCTCACCTGAGTTGGGTAAATGCAGAGAGCAAGGCTGAATATAATGAGTATTTAAACCAGATAAACTGTGCCTTCAGTTCATATCTATCCATTGAGTTTGGTCACAACTCCGTCGCGTTTGGTAACTTCTGCAAAATGACTCGTTTCTGCGACTGAGCATTTCTGAGCAGAATGCCACAAGCGCTGGAGCAGCCAGGTGTGCAGGTCCATCCTTGTCTTGAGGGGTCTGCGTGCCAGCTTGTCAGGCTCATTTTCAGTGCATGGGTTGGCAGGAACAGTGATGCCAATATTAGACAACCAAGAGAAGATCCGGCTGTAGGAATTCACTACAATAACCCAGGAAACCAGTTCTCTCTATTACAATCATATGCAGAAGGATGCACAACTGCATATTAAGTGCTTCCTAGGGGTCACATTTCTGCCAAAGGAGAATGTGTCCACTGGCTTAGACTAAGTCCATATTCACAAGTCACATTTAAATAGCAGATCTTACTGATCACAAGATCTAAAGAGATGAAGAAAATTCATACAATACACATGAAAAGCATTCAACATTTGCCAAAGACGTTTCACACCACATAGGATGGAACCACAATTAACTACTTCATTAGTCCCTCCTAAACGATTTTCTCATCATTTCAATAAAAGCCATAATTTTATCTTCTAAACCAATCCAGAGGCTAGTATATTAGTTTATTTTGATCTGCTTGCAAATACAGAAAGCCAGTGAAACTAGAAGTGCTGTAAGAATTTATTGCTTTAGAAAACTATGTAAATGAGCACACTCATATGCATATATACAGTATTTAAATTATTCTCCCTGCCATCTGTGGCAATGACTTTACGATGGCACATCTTGAACAGGTATAGATTTATATGGACCTGCTGCTTAACATTTCAGATCTATTCTCTAAACAGTTTTCCTTCTCCTGTGACAGCAATACCACATTGCTATCACATGGGTTTTTGCTCTTCAGCATTCATCACTTTTCACATTCCTTGATGCAAATGAGAAAGGAGTGGCAAGAATGATGGAGGGTTCACAGGCATTTGCTACTGTCAAAAAAGACTTATTTTATTGCCACAGGACCCTCCACCCCCAAATCCTAGAGATCAGAGTGGATGTCAGATTGCTTTGCATTGTACCACAGACAATGTCAAACCAGCCTGTTCTCAGAATAAAAGATTACACCAGGCAAGAGTACCAGGAAGCCTCCCAGAAAGGACCACTCTGAAGAAATATGAGAAGATTCGTGGGCATGTACAAAGCATATGGACATTTCAGGAAAGTCACAATCCTTAACGGGCGATAACAAAAAGATGCCTTTACATGCCTTTACAAAAGTTCCATTTGCTTTTAAGCAACTGAAAAAGATTTAATTGGCTCAGAACACAGGAAACTTGCAGTAAGATACTTTATTCAACTTTCTTTATGCATATACAAGCAAAAGCATTTTCTCTTTTCTGAGAATCATAAGACAGAAATGTAAATCATTCAAAAAAATTAATTCAATTTCTCATAGTTTACAGATTATCCCACATTATTTCTTTTCAAAGTTCTTTAAAGTACCACATACTATTTAAACATGCATAATTCAACAATAGCTCTAGCTGTTTAACGATCTTTTGTTTCATTCTTTACTCACAATTAGACTTTATACTTATTACTGTAGCCCTCAATTATGAACATGGTTTGACTACATACCTAAAAGAATTTCAGACACATTTTATCTCCTGATGCAGACCCTGAAAAAAAAAAAATCCATAATTGCTTGTCATTCAAAGAAAATTAAAAATCATTTTGGGAAAGATATGAATTGAATTGCAATTAATCTCAATAATTTTAACATTGCAAGGAGGAGCCCTGTGTATATGTATGTCAGTGGCCTTCAGCAGACAGGTGAAGGACAGCAACCATTCTGTGTCTTGTTAGTCCCACAGTGTTAACTAACATGCAGAGAGCGAACTTGCCCTGCTCTCTGGGAGGAGGACCTGAGGTCTGTCACTGGGGTGTTTGACTTCACTGCAACCCAGAGCACGTCATGAATCTTACATATCATGGATTGATTACGTTACTTTAGAAGTGAAATTTTGTCCTCATATGGATGCCATATGACCTTTACCTGATCTACCTAATCTTGCTGCAATTCCCCCTCCCCTTTTTTTTTTTTCCCTTTTTTTAACCCTTCTCACACAGCAGGAGCAGCAGCTCGAGCTCTGGCAGCTTGACCAGCTCAGCATTACATAAATGCTCAGGCAAAACTGCTCTTAGCATGCAGCTCCTGCAGAAGCCTGAGAGAAATCAGTAGATCACCAATGACAGGAATGATTTCAGACAAACAAAATGACACTGTTTTGGACAATGCTGACAAGGCAGCAGGAACCTACATGGTCTATATGATGAAGCTGTTACTATTTTACATAAAAACTGGAAAAAGTACCTGGGTAATATTTTAATTCACCCCACATGTTTAAGATCTCCACAGTGAAGGGAAGATTATCCTGCTGTGATCAGCAGGACAGGGCTCAAAGGAGGTCAGACATCCAGCCAGCAGAAAGTCAGCAAAGCATGAGTATGGTCTTTTTGAATTTTAAGAAAAATGTCAGCATCTTCCTCAGTGGAGGGTATAACATGATGAAGAACATCAATGTGTCTCAATTGAGTAAGGAAACTCAAACATGTATGAAGACTTTTCTAGTAGAAGAGGGGGTGGAAAAAATATCTGAAATTATTTTGTTGAGAACAGACACATCCAAGCAATGACAGTACCTTCATGCCTCAGCCTCTGAGCTTAAGAGCTACTAAGGAAATCCACCAACCACCACAGCAGCTCTCCAGAGGACAAGCAGTTATGGTGTCTGAGCCCTGCCTATTACTATTCAAAAGTCTTCCATAAGAAACAACTGAATTCTGTAGTCTCTTGAAAGGGTGCAGATTTCACTAGACTGACATTTTGGCTGCCTTTGGACTGTATATCAATATAACTATCATCTTGACTACAAGTCAGGAGCTTTCTAATCCAATTCACTCCAGTTTATTGCTTAGGAAATCACCCGTTAATGAACTCCCTGCTCTCACGAAGCGTGCGGCTGGTTGGGGTTAACACAGCCAAATGCGTCAACAGCTGCAGACTTTCTGTGCAGAGGGTGTTACTGAAACCTGACCCGAAAGAGAGTGCTGAGGCAGGGCAGTAGAAAATATTTAAGACTTTTTCTCCCCTCTAAAACACCAAGAAACTCAAGCACACACTAGTTACATTTTCTTAAGTGAGCTTCACTTCAAGCTTCCTCTCAGCCTCAGCAAACCAATATATGAGATTTCTTACAATAAAATCTAAATGAAGTTGTTATCTGCTTGTAGCTGCTCTAGCAGCCAATAAGAGTAATGAATTAATATACGTGGTAGCCACTCATCCCATCACCTCCTGACTGCCGAAATCCTTCTGGAAGCCCTAGAGCACTGAATATCATTTCCCTGATGTCACTGACACAGAATTGTGTGCATTGCAAAACTAATTCATCCTGAAGCATGTAGCTTTTCAGGCATGTCAGGGGAATCTTCTTGTATTAATCAAAAAAACTCCAACCAAAAAACCCAACTTTAATGCCTGTCTACATTTTTTTTTCTTTAAAGGTTAAATCCAGAAGAAACTATATTTTTTTTCCTTGTAGGATATCCGGCCCTGAAATCCATAACATACTTTCTTATCAGAAGTTACTCAGAAGTAATAAGAAAATATATTGATTTTCACAGTGAAATATTTTTATAATTGAAGTGGTCAATGTTTTTAATAAAAGTGCTTATGTTTTAAACTCATTTTAATACATTTACTGTCTACAGAAAAACCAGCAGGAATATCTAGTTTAAGGTACCCAAAGATTCCAGAAATGCATGCCATAACATTGCCTCTGCAATCTCAGCTCCACCATCTCATGGATCTTCTTTATTTACATGTCTTTAATTACAGCAACATTTCCCCATGTGCTTCTGCCTCCCTGTGCACATGGGATGAATCCTTTTTACTTAATGAGCATGTATTTAATATTTTGGGTTTGCCTCATTTTTCAGTGTGTTTCTGAGGCCTTATCTCCTGCCTACTGTCCAAACATTGCTCTGAATGAAGAATTTTTCATTTCCTTTGGGCTTTTCTCTGCTGTTTGTCACTATCTGAATGCTTCACAACATTAATTAAACTGACAGGGTAAGGCAGCAGTATTATCTCCATTTTACACATGGGGTACTGAGGCACAGAGAAGTTAAAGTCAAAAGTAAAGCTAGCCATAAACTTCACAAAAAATATTGTAGTTGAAATATAAACTACAAAAGAAAGCATTGCCTGTAAACAAAAGCATTTAATGAAGACCTGAAGAAGAACCACAGGTTCTGAGTTAATGAAGTACAGAGAGTGAAAAGCCAGTAATTTCAGTCTGAAAACAGAAAAAGGCATTTCCATTTAGCAAATATCTTTAAAAGTTTGAATTTACAGTACCAGCTTGAAAACTTAGTGTTATGAACTTGTAAGGTTTTTTTGTTCAATTGCAGTTAAAAAATAGCCAGTCATGTTGGATGTTCAATATGGGGCTTAGCTACGCAAATATATTAAAGGAATTTGAAGTGAACCAGCCCAAAGGCAGTGTTAAGGCAAACTAAAGGTTTCTAAACCCCAGTGTTGATAAAGAAGCAAACTTCACTCTCTATAAGTTCAGATAACAAAGGGATCGATTTAGCATACACGTTTCTGTATGTGCCTCTGGAGCAGCGCAAACAGCTCCGTTTCAGAGCACCGATACCTTGACAGGATCTCCACTCTTCACTCCATTGTTCAGCTTTTCAATATTTTTCATTACCAGAATAAAAAGTCCAATTTAACCTTCGTAGCCCTGGAGCAATTGAGGGAGTGGCAGATGTATCATCTGACAGGTCTGTGACAGACCCCAACATTATTGGCAAAGTAAAGGCAATTTTATATGCAAATTGCAAATTTTCAGAAGCTGGCATCTTCACCTGACATGGGCAGGAACTACTCAGAATAACCTGCAGGATCTAGAAAAATCAAGCCAAATATGACTACTGAGGTTTTTTTTTTTTTTTTCATTTTTTTCAGCTATAAACAGCCACTGCGTATTCTCACAAATTACCTGAGTCTGTTACCAAATACAATTCTATTCCTTCTTGATGCGGTGAATGTCTACTCACGTAAAAATTAATTGAAACAAATGAATCCAATAAAAGTGACCCAAATGAGGGGTACATATGGGTGTCCGACTGTGTTTATGCAAGTAAGAGGCATTTCTGAATGCTTTGATAACTGTAATCTCCTCTTGACAAGACAGAGTTACATGACTTTGTCCAGGTACGTGCCTGGGTCTGATCCTTTGAAAATACCGTTTCTCGAGGTAATTTATAGACTTCAAAAGCCAACATTTTCAAAAATAAATGACAAAATATAAAGGCAAAATCCTTAAAATGCTTGCAGAAGTGATGGTTTAAGGACTTAAATTGCCAGAGAAATGTCATAACAATTTCTCTGAAAATATTTTCACCTTATTATGCATAACCTTCTAATCAGTTCCAGAATCCTCTACTTATTTGCCTCACTACAAACTGCTGTTAAAAAGTAGTAAGTTACTGATTACAAGAATCTGCCTCAACTAAATCCCTTAACAGCATGTCAAGTGCACAAATATTTTAATGGCTAATGGCAAACTCCACAGCAATACATATATATTTATTAATTTCAATCATTCAGGCCAGGGAGGTATGAATAAGGGCACTATTATTTAGGGCTGTAATTAATCATCCTGGACATTCCATTGTCAGTGAACATAAATCAAGAAGCAAGTGTTTTTCCTATCTGAGTGATATGTAACCAGCATTAACACAGTGGCAAAATCTAATGCTTGTCAGTAACTGATATATATTTTATCTACCTTTGACACCTAAGATGCAGGGCTGTTTCACATGGGTGCCCTCCACCTCTGAATGTGTTTTCTGGATGTACAGCACATCCTTTAAAAATACTAACAGAGTATAACAACAAGGCTCAAGAAAAATGTTGCCAAATGCCAAGATACAAAGTTTCTGAAGTAAAAGGAAAAATCTTATACATCAATGCCAGGCATAACAAATACATGTTAAAAATAAGATAGCACAAATGCCCATTTGCAGGACAGTGTAAGGCAATTCCTAAATTGTAAAACAATTGTAAACCAGCCACTGATTTAGCTCCCTGTATGCCTTTGTTAAATATCCACCAGGTCGTTAAGAGAAACATGCAAGTACAAACTAGGCCTAAAGCACTGCTAAAAAAAGGAAGAAAACATGAAGAACTAAAGCTCATTTTCAAAAAAGTTTTATGAATCCATAGAACATCCCCATGGCCAGGGTATTCCAGGTGCCAGTATAACTGGGGACATGAATCTGGAAGCATAGAAGGCAAAGTATTTTTAAATTCATTTTGTGTGTGGTCAAGTTTTTCCAGCCCCTGTGATTCTTTTAAAGACGTAGGTATTATCCCCTTTACAAAATTAGGTTTCACAGAGAATTAACCCACAGAAAGCCAGGAAGCTGAGTTCAGGCTGACACTATTTTCCATCTGAGTTCACAGCATTCACTGCAGGTAGACCGGGATCAGTAGGTGACCACCAGAGATGAGTGAGCACCTCCAGCACAACTATAACTGCAATAAAAGTCACTGCAGCTCACAACCCGCGCAGAAAGCTGCCACACCGCCCTCTCACTCACCTCCAGCATAGAGACTGTAACCTCTTCAGCCAACACAGCTGTATCCACCTGGCACAGGGAGGTGAAAGCCCTAAATCTTCCCAGGACAGGTATGAGGATGAAGCATCTTAACACTGCACCGGAGCCTTCCGACATAAATCTTACCAAACTAGTGAACTAAATTTGATTTACCGGCTGCAGAGCAACTTAAAGTCATTGAAATACAATGAAGTGTTTAGTTAAATAAAGCAGAGAAGAATACAATTACCATATAATGTCTTTTTTTAAAAAAGTCTCAAGCCCGCCGAGGCCTGGCTCTGAGCTGCAGGGCTGAGGTACTCCCCTGGTTCGTGGCAGAGGTAACCTTCATTCTCCTGGTATGACAGTGCCTATATGCCGCTCTCAGTCACATAAGAAACATGAAGTATGAACTACTAAAACTTCAAATCTTCACTCCTTTAAAAGATTTTAAAATGTAGATATACAGGAGCATTTATCATCTTTAATATTTGCTTGGAACGACCACAAACACACTAGAAGACACTCAAAACATCCAAAACATCCACCAAACATCCACCAACAACACACCCGAAACATCCATGCACAACCAGGTTTATGAGAGATCTACATTTGAAGAGATGCAAGTCTTGTACAAACAGCTGTCTGAAACTCATTCAAAAGCTTGAGCTACTTAAAGTCCTGTTAGATTCTGGAAGTAACTATCATGTCATTTTATTTGACAGTTCTTCCATCTCCAGCTAACACCACATGCTTCTGGTATTATTCAAAGCATCTCCTACCAGTAATACTAACATTCATTAAAACACAAATTCATACAGGTATTACTCCGATCTACAGTTAGAAGCTGGACCAGATTTAGGGCTGTTACTAGTGTCTAAAGCACCTGAGAGATAACTGTAGCATCAGGTGTCTCAAGAAAACTTGGACACCTTTGAGTTCTTTTGAAGGGCCAAGCTGAACACAGCCCAGTCTATCCACTCTGAAATGATAAAACATGGTCGTGAACACAGCTCATCACCTGAGATTAAACACAGTTCAAGATTCCCAAAGACAGCATTAATCCTTTGGCTTTTAAATATTTGAGATCTCAGCACTTAAATTCTGCCAGTAACGACTCAACCTGTAACTTATTTCTTAGCCTACCTATTCTCAGACTACAAATTTTATATCCAAAATCAAACCTAAATATACTGATTGCAATCTACCACAGAAAAAAATAGTAACGTTTCTTATTTAATCACACAATTCTATCAACAATAGGTAGAGCAGAAAAATATATGTACAACTTTTACTGCCTGTACTCTAAGTGCTGTGCTAAGGTGGAATTTTGCCCACAGGCAATAACTATAAACCCAGGTCTGAGATAATCTATTTGTAAAATACTAAGCATACGACACATGCTTTCAGCCTTTGATGGAAGCATTCTTCTCCAAAGCACAATTTACATTTAAATTCATATTGTAGGGAATCAAATACTAAAAATAAGCATCAAGGTTTTCTTCTTCACTGAATTGTTTCTTAATTAGATTCAAGTATTTTGTCTAACCATTTCATACTCCCGTAGCATTCTGAAAGTTACAAAAATTTCTTTAATTATTCATGACATTTAAGTACTGGGAAGTGCCACAAATTGCTTTTGTTAAGAAAATAAGAACAGGCTGTTTACATTTAGCTGCTGGGACACAGAAAATAAAAGGAAAGAAATTCCTACTGATGCAGTAAGTACAAGATAGTCCTGATGAAGCCCAGCAAAAACATACGCATCGCACATTATATATCACTCTCCTGGGCTTCTCCCCACTCCAGAGAGAACAGAGCACTCAGGACTCCCCTCTACAGGAATGTGGTGCTGGAGGCAGTGATCCACCTGCCTTTGGCCAGTCTCATTTCTCCCAACATCAACCCTAATGATTTCTTTGACCTACAAACCCAGACACTCCAGACTCCTTACAGAGGATAACTACAATATTTAAGAAATTTCTGGCCACCTAAATGAAAAAAGCTTCTTCAGCAATCAAGTAGCATTTCCCAAAAGGGAATACCTTCTCAAGAAACTATATAACTGCAGAGTTTGAAGAATCTCAATGGCCTGGAAGTCTGGCAGCTGGAAAGAGCAGCATGCAAAGTGCGCATCACCAACAGGCAGGAGCCTGACCACAACCTGCTCGGGGAGGAGCGGCAGAGGTGCTACTCAGCGTGCCTTTCCAAGACTAAGTCCTGACAGACAAAACATGCACCCAGAGCACTCGTTACCTTGGAGAATTGCTGGACCAAGCCAGCAGGTTTCAAAGCATTTTTGCCAGGGTAGGTAGGGAACAGGTATCTATTTTATTCTTTCCGTTGGTGGCTGCTAGGACAGAGGATAAGTATTGCCACGGGCTGTTATATACACACACTAAACAAATAAATGTTTTAAGCAGTACAGAAAACTATTCAGTGGTTCCCAAGCAATATTTTGTTCTGGCAAATGACATAGTAAGAACAAAGTTACGTGACTAACTTCTTCGCAGTTACTGTAGAAAAACAATTAAGTAATAAGATTTTACACAGGAGCCACACAAAGTCCCTGATGGCTGCACTTGAAAATTGCTCAAGTTAACAAAGCACTTTATATTACAACCCAATTTCCTTCATTACTGTCCCAAGTACCAGAAATGAAAAGGAATCAAAGACTGTTTGCACTCACCAAGCTCAGCTGCAGCTCCAAGCTATTTCAAAACCAGATGCATTAAGATCTCCCAGATTGATCAGGTTCATTTCTAATTCAGAAAAGTCTATTTCTGCACCTGGCTTTTATACCCTATTATGCTTCTAGAAGAACTTAAGACTGCATAGTTCTAGCCAACTTACTCTGCCAAGTGCTGAGTATACCATGCTGGTATAATTCCATTCCAGCTGATAGCATTACACAGAAAAATTTGACTCATCATATCTCATTAGAGTTAAACATGCTGCTAATTTGTGAAATACTTTGCCTGACCCATCAAATCAACTGAATACTTTCATGCTCTTTCTTCTTTTTAGCATGATAACTAATTCAAAGTCATTTATTCCACTTCATTAAAACCAAAAGTTGATCTGAAAAACAATAGCTGCTAGAGCTTATATTGGATCAAGCATCGTCTTCTCAATGACGCAGCCAAATGACAGCAAAAGTCAGAACGTTATTTATTTCTAAATTATCATCTGCTTCAAATTGATTTAGTTTTCAGTTATTTTACACACATCTTTTCCCAGTTTTATGTTTGATCTGAAATGCCCCACTCAGCAGCCCAGTGCAATGACAGCGAGCCTCCAGCAGACACCCCACCAAATGTGGGAGGATGCTCAGCAGGAAAGCTGGCTGGGAGAGGGACATCCCATCTCTCCCTGCAGAGCAGGTTCAGAAGCCTTATCTCCAGGGCCATCAGCTGTGAATGTACAGCTCAGTTCAAATTTTGCACACCTTAAAAGCAACCAGAAGTCATTACAGCCTCCTTTCCTCATTCAGCCACTGGTCCCAATTCACCCGTTCTAGTCCAAAAGCACAAAGTTATCTTCCCAAAACTTCCAATTCTCAAGAAAAAAAAGAAATAATGATGACAGATTTCAAGACAACTCAACAGACTCAGTGAAATAGTAAATACAATTCCTAAATTAAACAGTATAAAGGTGAAAGGAATAAGAAGACATTGACTTTTCTTGGCACAAGCTTCCCCCATAACCAAAAAGACAATAGCTGGGTGAAGGATTTTAGTTTTTCCCTTATATTGATTAATAAAGCTTTAATTCAGGAGACATCTGTATTTTCAGCCCAAATTCCCACCTAACAAATTTTTAGCAAATTATTAAACTCCTGATATGTAGATAACAATATCAAGAAAGAAGAAAAGTTTAGGACCTCTTTGTTTTCTCTTCACTAAAGAGTGAACTACAACAATACAGTTGCTAGCAAGGTGACAAAAACAGTTAAACCTCAGGCTATAATAAAGGAAAATTTAAAGGGTAGCTAAGTTAAATATTGTCATTCAATTTGGAGCAGATAAAATTCATCTCTGGTACTTGGGTAACTGGTGATGCAATCTCAGAGCCCTTAGCAATTACCTATAGAAATTCATGAAGACTGGTCGGGGCCCTTGGTTACAGGAAAGTGTGAACAAGGTCCCAATTCAGAAAAGAAAATAGCAGCAGGAGGTAGTAAGCTATATATTAGCCAGGTCTATCTCCATCCCTGGAAACAGCTGGGAACAATCAGCTAGTGAGCAAAAACAAGGAGGTGCGTAACAGCTGACATAGTTTTGTCAAGAGCAAATCACATCAAGCCCATCTAGTTTCCTTCTGCAGCAAGGTAATAGGATCAGTGGATAGAGCAGCCTTAGGTATGACAAGGATTTTGGCCCTGTCCCACGTGGTGTTGTCACAGGCCTGTGGTAGAAGCCCCTGTCTTCAGGATGCTGAGCTGCTTGTATAACCCACTGGGAAACATGAAGAGCAATTATGGACGGCTCATTGTCAAACCACGCACATGTATCAAGGGAAGCCCATGGGGATGCCCAGCATCCAGTACTACTCAAAATTTTCACTAATTATTTGGGTGATGGACTAGAGAGTATGCTGATTAAGTCTCCGGATGACAGCAAGCTCAGAGTGACAACAAATACATGGGAAGACAAAAGCAGAATTTGAAATGACCTTTCCAAACTTGAAAAACAGCCTGGAGGGGGGAAAAAAACCCAGCACCCAAAAGGATACAATCCAATCAAAACAAGTGCAAAATTGTACACTTCGGGGCTCATACGGGGCAGTACCCCCCTGCTTGCAGAGCAACCCCAAAGAGCTGATCACACATCTGCTGACTTAATAACCCTGAGGCTGTCACTGGCAGTGCTCGTCTTTCCAGACGGACTTGTTTCCCGTATGATATACCAGAGGTTGTGCAGGAGCCTGAAACAGCCGAAATTTTCCCAGTTTCCACCTCCATCACAAAAGCTGTTGGTTACAATCACTTTTACCTCACAGGAAATAAGCTGTGCAGCCACTGTCATTAACGTTAATGCAATCTTGATTACCAAGCCCTGCCCTGTGGGATGCCTGCTGTTTCTCAATATTTCTGTCTCGTAATGCCGTCCCAGGAGAAGTTTGCCTTAATAAATGCTTACTATGACAGTTAAGAATAAAAAATCATACACCTCCTCTCCCTCAGCCTCACACGTGCATTGATTATAACCTAATGAAGTTTATAAAAATCAAGCGATGTGGTTAGAAATACTGACTAGGAGAACTCTCTGGAGTAATGATAAATCATGCCTCTAATGTCCTCATTTGTTTGCAAAAAAGAAATGATGCCATTAGTTAGGTAGTTCAATGCTGATCAGTCAAAGCTTCAGTAACAAAATCTGAAACTTTTAAAGGCAATAACATTCTCTACTTTTTAACAGTTATACTGGTAAAACCGAGCTTAAACTTAGGAGATAAATAATTAATTAAAAAGTAATATTCTGTGGTTTTTTTACAGATACTTGCCAAATCATTTCTCCAACCTTTAATCCCTATGTCACAAAGCTAAGAAATAGAACTGCTATTTAATTCAATCTGTGTTAGGAAGGGAAGACCTGCTTTCAAATTAAAACTGGTGTATGCACCGGTAATGAAAATATGTACCCTGAAGCAGATGTACAGATGGATCGTGGTTTGCTTGAACAGGCTCACAGACTTATGTTGGCGACACGAAGCTTTCCAATTTCAGGTGGCATCACAATAAAAAGAGCTAAGCATGAGGAAAAACCATCATTGCATCAAGCCTTGCTAGAGCACAGGGAATGCTAACCTCATAAGAACCGCTGTCCCTCAGCATATTTTGTCTACGAGCCTTGTGCACACTTCACGTATCGCTCCGATAGCCATAGCCACAGGACACATATCACCTGGAGCCTCTGCCAGAAGATGCTGCTCCTTAGAAGAGCTGCAAAAACAGAAATCTGAGAAACATTGCCAAGTATTGCTGAGAATGAGTGGTAAAGAAGGAAGGTTTGCAAAGGATAAACAGTGATTTCTTAAGTGCTAGAAAAGGAGATGTTGGAAGCCATGTACTAATTAAGTATTTTACCTGGAAAAATATGAGAATAAATAATAAAATAGTGATAGAGGTGTGTTCAGAGTCAGGGAAGAGATAATAACCTCCTTACTTAAAATGTTTAAAATTAAATTAGAACGCATAATAGCAAATGTATTTTACATTAAGAGTGGAAAAAACATGTAATATTGAGGACCTCATAACTAATTATGCATTTGTATGACGTGATTTTCTAATAATAGTTTATAAAATATTTCCATTAGGGACATTTGTACTGCGTCAGTCTGATTATTTCTAACACCGATGATAGCCAACAGAGGATATTCTGAGAGGGGAAAAATCCTTTAAAAAAGGAAGCAAATATAGTTTGGGGTGTTACCAGTTTAATCTTTGTTATTAAGCCGAAAAGGAACCACAGGGGTGAGCGGTTTCTCAGGGAGTAAGATCAGCGATGGCTGACTCCCTTCTCTCTCTCTCTGCCATTTCTCAGCTGAGCTGGTCTCACTCAGGAGCCAGGACCCACACCCAGCATCCCTCCCTGTGGCTGAGGGTGCCCGATGCACACGGAGCCATGGAGCCTTCTCAAGGCCCTCTTCCCTCCGCTGGTTCCCATTTTCCCAGACAAGCCATACACACGTGCTTTTGGCATTTGGCTGGGGAGGGAAAAGGGCAAGAACATACACCGTCCTACCCCAGACCACTAAACAGAAAATTACACCACCCTACTGCTTCACGTGAGAGCCAGATCCACCTTCTGCTGAAGACACCTCCCTGTGTGAGCCATAACGCCGGAGTCATAAACAGATGGGTGAAGGCTGGATTCCAGTGCACACATGTTGAGTAATTCAGGTCACACAAATAAAGGTCCTGAGCAATAAAGTCTTTAAAGAATACTGGAATACCACCTACATTTTTCCTCCTCTAGGTAAGACAAAGACATCCCATGACTATGGTAGGATTTTCCTTCCCACTTTGGAGTTACATCAGTGCGGAGAATTTTCATTGACATTTACTTGGACAACTTCACGGTAGAAAGATCTGGGGAGCTTTCTCCAGTGCTTTTTCTGAAATAGTCTCCTGCTGTACTCATCATGACCAATTGTATATCACTTCCCCATGAGTAATAAAGAAATTCACTTCAGCCAGCCTTCCAAATTATATGGGAATCATGTTTATAACAAGTTTCTATTATTTGCATGCTTTTATTAGAACAAGAATATCACCAGTGAAGAACACGGTGTTCCTTTAAAATCCTGCTTTCAGAGCAGCAAACTTTGAAGGCAATCTCTGAAATACGTAATTTACAAAATTACTGTAATTGATGTAACTGTTATATTGAGAGGTGTATAAGTTCAGAAGCTTCCTATATAATGCATTTCTGTTTTAAAAATGCTATCTTCTCTTGAATAATGGAGCATAGCTAATAACCTGTCTTTCACCAACAACCCAAGTCAAGCAAGTGGCAGGGCCAAGTTGCAGAGCTTGTTGAACTTGTCATTTTCTCATTTGACAAGTAGATAGATGAAATAATTCAAACGAAATAAAAATTAGACTAAACCTTTATGTAGTCACCAACCTTTTCAGGGGTGTGAAATTTCACCTGCCTTGGAGTAAAATGTTATGTTTCAGCGACCTGAAAGACCAAATAAGCGCTACAAATGAATAGAGATTTTCTGTGGTCAGGTGATACAAATGTATTTCTTCTAAGGAGGAAGCTCAGTATGCTTTCTATTATGCCTCCGGGAAGCGTAAAGACCAAAGAGACCTCAGTTGCTACTACATGACTCTTAAATGTTTAAGATTTAACGAATGTTAGTATGTGTCAGTAAAGAAGTGGCCACAATTATAATAAAAATTGCGCAAGGCATGTAGCATACACACATAACAAACATTTTTATTCATTTTTATTGGAAACTACAGTCATACCTTTAAAACATTTAGTGAACTGGCATATTTCTACTGTCAGCACTGTCTTAAAGATTGTTCAAAAACCTCTGCTGTTTGAAATGGCTCTTGTTCATCGACTTCCGTAAAATAATTGGTACTATAATTTTATACCTGTCAAAAATCCAATATACAGCATTGACTAATTGCTATTTTGTGTGCTCAGAAAAGTATAAAATCAATTTAACCACTCTGGAAATCAACAAATTCTTTTGTGAAGCTGCAGAACAGTAAACATAATTATGTTTACTACTGCCAGTCTTCAATTTTAGTCTTGGGGGGGGGAGAAGATTTGTTTATATCATATATAATCTCATAACAATTCTGAGACCAATCTTGTAAAGTGCTTAAACCACGCTTACATTGCCAAGAGCCCTCGAAGTCTATTAGCTTCTACATGAGTTTATGGTTTGCATGACTTCTGAAATGATGCAGCCTCTCACCCCACTGAATCCCCAGTGATTTGCATTTTCCTCTCCTGGTCTTCATATCCTATGTCTAAATCAAAGAACTTCAAAAAACTGTAAGCTTTTTAGGATTTGTATGCATGAGTATGTGGCAAGGTGCATACAAAGCGTGTGATTTGACAGGCTATTGAAAGAGATGCAAAAAATACTGGAAAATACTCCATATTTCTCGTGCCTCACATTAAACAGCCTCATTCAGTCTCATCAGTTGGCATGTACAGAGCATGAAATAATGTTATTTTCTTCTTCCTGTGCCTCCTATTACCATGCTCTAATACTGCTCCCACAGAAACAAGTAACAAAACTTCTCCTCTGAAAACATTTTCCATTAATGTCATTTTATCAGAACCTGAAAAGAAATGAATGAAGCTTGGAGTGCTACCATCAAATTTCATGTCTGTGTATTTCAGAAAACAATGCATCTGTCCTAATTTTACAGCATATTTGGGCAGAATATTTTCTTCTGTGAAAATAACGTTTCCAACGCTACTGACTGTGGGTTTTATTGGCAATTGAAATGGATTCTTGTAGATGCAAGAAATAAAGGCAAAGAAAAAATAGTTACAAACTGAAATAAAAAAGTTATTATCAACAGGTAAAAAGAGGAAGGATGCCACTCACTGCAGAAAACAGTTGCACTGAGCAACTGTGCAAGCACAGATTTCCATAGCTTGCAATAATAGTTTTGCAATCAAAGAAACAAGCAAGGGCAGTAATGATCTGATAGGTGAGGAAAATAAATATTATGTACATTCTTAAATAAATTTCTGTTTCTGATATATCAGTAAGTTATCACATGCCCAGCAGAAGTTAGTGTCAGCATCATTTATAAAAGGAGATAACCCAAAGGCCCGCTGGCACCTGCAGCATCCCAGAAGCAGAGGGTGCAGGGGGAGGGATGCAGCTCTTGGCCATCGCAAGGCTCGTGCGCAGCTCGGCTGCTGAGCTACGGCAGCACTTGCAGCGTGTGCAACTAGAATTGTGCAAACGAGTTCTACCTTTAGCAGGGTTGTCAGATTTCATACGATAGATAAAAAGCCCTTGCTGCTTCACTACCCAGTGCTATATGTTTTTTAATATAAAGAAAGCATTTTACTGAAATGAACTTGAATTGCAAGGGCATAAACGTACCTTGATAATGGAGGCCAAATGATGCAACATATAATTGCTTCTGCCTAGTTGTAACATCCAGCTTCATCAGTGGTCCCACTTTCTAAGAGACCTTGCCTGTTCCAGAGGGATCAGTCTTTAAGTAGAAAACCACATCCTTTTCTACTCTTCGATGTAACACAAAGTAATCTCTTCTCTTTGTATTTGCTGTCTTAATACATTTAAGCAATTAATCCATAACATGACAGAGGCAGCATGAAAACAGACTTACCGCTTAGTTTTAATAAGCATTAATATATTTATGCTGGTTTTGGCAGACCAGCCTTCTACTAATACTTGGCTTCCCAGATTACATCCATGAAAATTAATGATCTGTCACCGGACTTGCCTATGTTCTAATGAAGTAGTTAGTCAAGTAGGAGTCAAGTCAGGTGTAAGAAGCTGCCTCTTCCCATTTGCAATAAAGCCTTTCTCCCTATTTTGCTAACAAATTAAATTAGTTGAGAGTAAAAATTTAATTATTGTCATGCACCATCTTTGTATTTGTGATCAAATAAGTGCATCTTTGTGAGCTTTGTAGTCCCTTGCTCTACTGAAATGGGAGAGAAGTAAGATAAACCTAGCTGAATATCAGAATAGATTTATAATTATTGGTTTCTCCAAGCAAAAAATTATTGGGAAAAAAGTTTTATTTCTTTCATTCAAATAAAAAAGATTCTTTTAGCAGTCTGATAGCAGCATTGCCATTTCATGTCTAAATCAGAGGAACACAATTATATCTGGCTAATATACTGTTCTTGAGCCAAATGATTTGGCTCAAGGGGACAATGATTTAATACAGAGGTCACCTTTCTGCAGAGGTACGCACTCCTAAGGACGTACTGTAGGAGAGCACGGGAGGATCGCAAGGGCGGTAACCTGCTGCTTAACACAGGTGTCATGCAACACCTACCGCAAGTGGACAGCAAGAAGACCGGATGAAAACACGTCAAACAAAGCAATCTTCAAAAAATATCTTCTCAGCCGTGTTGCCACAAATTTGACTTACCTACTGCTAATCAATTCCAGTCCAAATCTGAGTTGGTTTTAGGATTTATTCTATGACAGCTTTTCACTCACCAGCTATTTCTGTCCCTTACGAGACCTGCACCCTTTCTTTCCCTGCCTGGGTTAGGGCTGTTTTGCCGACAACCTTTCAGTGGCCAGATTAGAGCTCCTGACCCTGAAACTGCAGCAGCTCCGTGTGATGTGAGCATGGAGAGGGCACTAAGCCTATGAGAAGGGCTTGCATTTTCCAAGTGCAAAACATAAAATGGAGATATTTGAATTATACAGGAAACGACTGAGTCTTGTTGAGGGACTGGGGGATGTATATTGGTATTAGACCTAACCACGGGTTAATATACACGTTTCAGAGTAAGAGATCTTTACAATATAACCCATGCCTCAGAAGGTTTTCTGGGACATGTTAAGTGCAGAAGAAGAGGGTTTTCTGCACTTTTTCTGCACGTCTGCTCAGGGCTAACGGATTCAGTAACTGCTCTGAGGCAGAAATTGTGCAGTGAGCCTGTCATCTGCACCATACCATCCAGCAGTTGAGGACTTTTGCTGCCTGTACACTGACAGTGTCCTGGCTGTTTGTTATTTTGATGTCAAAGCCAAAAAAAGGTCACCGAGGATCAAGAATAGCATCATGAAAGAGAAAATAATGTTCTGTCCTGTGCTGGGAAAAAAAGATAGAAAAATAGGTCTGCAAAGGGTCTGAACAGGCCATCCTGCCCACAATGGTCTTGCTTGGTTCATGTCAACTGTCAAGAAGCTCCAGCAAGTAAGAGCTTGGCTTCCCCAGGACACACAATCTGCACTTCTCTTGCAGAATGACATCAGCTGCATTACATACTGTCACTGCTGAATTCATCCTACCTACTGCCAAGGGAATGCAATTAAAAAGACTGGGAACTAAAACAGAAATGAAGTATTTACTGCTTAACTACAGTACTCAAGAGAAAGCTTCTGAAAATATATTCTTATTTGATCACAGAAGTATATAATATTTTTCTTAAATCTGATTTTCAGTCATATCTCTTAAACAGTCCCTGAAATCTCAGTCAAGACTTGTTTCCTGCCCTATGAGGATATATATGTAGCATAAATATTTCCATGCCTTGAAGACCTCGTAGTTTAAACAGATATGACAATCTATTATTAACTTACCTGCAATTGAAATCAGAATTGTGCTAGGGCTAATAACAGCACTTTGCTCACAGACACCATCCACAAATCAGCTAATCACATAAACACTTAGCTTCCTAATTGTTTATGGGTGATAACATTTCTGCATAAACATAAAAATTGTTGCATATTAACCCTGATCCAAGATGTTTTCTTACAAACTTCAGGAATAAGTCTAAGGGCAATGCCAAGCAAAATTAACTTGTTACCTTAGCACATAGAGCTATAAAGATGGGCTATGCCTTTCCCCTGAAGAAAGGGAGAAGGCCACGAGTCAGTGCGGGGTTTGCATCCCCTCCCACTGGTCCTGGTGTGAGTGGGGATGTGCTGGGGACCTTCTCCCCAACTGGGTGTCACCCTCATGTAAAAGCATGACACCCCTCAAGCCTTCATGGCCATGCTAATACCAGACCAAATATGGTGATAAACTCTACCCATTCAGCTTGTTGTATTTTCATAATCAATTTTTCAACTTATAATATGGCAGAAAATCTTCATGGCCCATGCACAGCTTTCAGGAAAAGTAGGGAAAACAAAAGGGATATTGCATTAGAGTTCTGATAATTGATATTGAAGCTGCCAAGCTACAATGCATCAATTAACACAGAGTTTCTGCCTCCTGTTGCCATTGGCAGGAGCTCACCAACTCCCTGCAGCATGGGCACAGCCACAGGTAGGACTCGTACAGTGTCACCACAGGTTGACCATGAAATGCTGGCCAGGGATGGTGACCACGCTCAGGGAGAAGGGCTGTGTGCCAGCAAGCAAAGTCACAGGGAGAAGGCGAGGAGGGTGTCCTGCAGACCACAGACCTCTTCCAGTAACAGAAGGAAAGATGGCCTGATGGGCAGCACAGGTACGCTCCATGTTTTGAAAGCAAAACATGCAGGACCGACAGAGATCCCACCACATCCCGCTCCTGCAACTTCCCAGCTCCCATTACAGGTAAAATTCTCTTGAAGTATTGGGCTATGGTCCACTGTGCTCAAAATCTAAAGCATTTCTCTCTACCTGACTACTCCCAGTCAGATTACACATCAAATAAATCCCTAGGGACCATCCAAACCCCCATCAGCCTCCAAGAAGCTTTTTTTTCCATCTGTAACAGCAAGATATTTCTGAAAGCACAGTTATGCACTTCTCTGCACTTTTCCTTGCTCTGGTGTGATGGCTATCATTATGTTAACGATTTATTTTTCTTTCCCCCCCCCCCAGTACTGATATGTTTAGCATTTCTCAAATCCTCTCTGCAGCAGTAGGTGCCGTTTCAGATGGCAGAACTGAACTAACATAAAACAGAGGAGATTTGGAGCTTTCTCTTCTGAAGCCTGTAATTTTATTTCCTTGCTTTCTTCATTATTTGTGCTGGAAATGAAAAGTCTGGGCTGAGATTTGTGGGTTCTTCCCATCAATGGTAACCCAGACATCACCATCCATGTGTCTTGGCAATTTAAATAAATAGCAAATAGGGGCTTTCCCCCTACTAGGCGATTGGAGGTTAGCTGCAAAAGAGTCTTAGGCAGCTGGGGGAGTTTCTTTTTCCTTAAATCCTGGGTATTTTCAATACTTTGCTAAAATGTGTTAAGAAAGGGCCTTTTTGTTCCTCATCTCACATGTCCACTTACCTCTTGATAACTCCAAGAAGCACCTACTGACTTCAGTGGGCAGCTGGATGCACATCAGTGACAGAGCTCCAAAGCTTTTCCACCAAGCTCTACAGTGAGTCAAACACTAAGCTTTTGGCCACTAAAATTCAAAATGTGCTCTTTGCTCATTGACTGCAGCCTGGACAATCCTGTTACCGTTTATGTCTACGATAATCGGCTCGCCTGGAGACTGAAAATCAAAGACAGTCGAGTGCAGCAGAATAAGCAGATATACAAAGTCCTGCTCCATCCCCACAGCTCAGCACATGCTCCAGAGCTTTCCTTATGGTACGTGTTGTTCTAGCCATGCTCTGAATTTGTGATTTCCCTATGGACCTTTTTCTATGGCACTGATCGTGACGTTATCTGAGTGTTTCATTTGCCAGTACTACATTTATTTGCACAACCACTCTGTGTGGTAAGGTAATATTACTGTCCCCGCCAAAGCCCAGAATAAAAGGTCAAAAATACCCCCAAAGTTGGGTGATGAGTCTAGGGTTTTAACATATGATTTTTCAGAGTACTTATCATTTTATAGTACACCACAAGCAGAGTGCAGCATGCAGGTGTTTTAACTGAAGCTGTTGTGTGGTAGAGAGGACGAAGGTAAATGAGTACCTGTTGCACAGACTCTCAGCATCGGGGTATTTTTCATTAGAGCCAATGGTAAAAATTACAAAGAACAATTCTAAATCAGCTTCTATTTCACCAATTCCTGGGGGAAAAAAACAGTCCAAAACCATCTGTTTTCTAAAAACACCTCTCCCACTTTGAACAAACATCAGTTAATCCCGACAGTACAGCAAACACTCAGTGTTTACACGGCAGCAGAAGTGAAGCAGTAGGAAAAATGGGATTTTTTAATATTCTCCTCTACCTCCAGGAGCAAAAGCACAGCAGTATATTTTTCAAAACTGCTTCTTTGTGAATATGCATGAAGCATGTATAACAGTGTGGAACGAGCTCTTCTTTCAATGGGTAGCTCATTTTTCACACACAAAAGAAAAAAACAGCATTATTTTTTTCAAATAGCCATAGCACATGCCATTATCTTTTAAATTCAAGCAGATTATATTGCCAAATACTAAACTTTGAAATCCTTAAATTCAGATAACCCTATCAAAGGTCATAGTTCCTACAAAGCCAAACAGCAATCTAGCAAACCAAAACGTAATCTGGATCTAAAAGTTAGGGCTAGATAATAGTATAAAACACAGAACTTCAGAAGTGGAAATTTTTTTTCCCAGAATCTTCATCTTCAGGTCTCGCGTGCCTGCATCCCTCTCTCAGTCCCCTGGCCCTGGGTCTCTCGCCCCCTCGGAAGGAATGGTAGCCCAAACCAAAGCAATGGGAGAGAGAGGAACCAGCTCAGATCATTACACTGCAAATCTTGGTGTGCCATTCAGAAATTCACAGGTTAGATGACATAATCTGTTTGTAAGATGTCTGGACGAAGGGATCGAGTGCACCCTCAGTAAGTTTGCAGACGACACCAAGTTGGGCAGGAGTGTTGATCTGCTTGAGGGTAGGAAGGCTCTGCAGAGGGATCTGGACAGGCTGGGTCGATGGGCTGGGGCCAATTGTACGAGGTTTAACAAGGCTGAGTGCTGGGTCCTGCACTTGGGCCACAGCAACCCCATGCAACGCTACAGGCTTGGGGATGAGTGGCTGGAAAGCTGCCTGGTGGAAAAGGACCTGGGGGTGTTGGTTGACAGCCGCCTGAATATGAGCCAGCAGTGTGCCCAGGTGGCCAAGAAAGCAAATGGAGGTTGTAGAGAGGTGGGGGTCGGTCTCTTCTCCCAGGTAACAAGTGATAGGATGAGAGGAAATGGCCTCAAGTTGCGCCAGGGGAGGTTTAGACTGGTTATTAGGAAATTTTACTTCACTGAAAGGGTTGTCAAGCATTGGAACAGGCTGCCCAGGGAAGTGGTTGAGTCACCATCCTTGGAGGTATTTAAAAGACGTTTGGATGAGGTACTTAGGGACATGGTGTAGTGGTGGTCTTGGTAGTGTTAGGTTTACGGTTGGACTTGATGATCTTAAAGGTCTTTTCCAACCTATACGATTCTGTGATTCTGTGATATGGTTCCTTCAGTTTTTTGCTGCTTCTAGACACAGGACTACAGCTGCTTGAAGAAGATGTCCTAAATGATGCCCTACCTAAGCTGTAATCAAGTCACCAGGGTGAATGACACAATGATGGGTAACCTGTTGTTGCTTCAAGAAATATGCTTTATTAGCTGGATAGCATCTGTTCCAGGCATGTGTTGGGGTTAGAAACTTCATTCTGTGATTTATAACAGTCATTACATCTACAGCAAATAGTTGCCTGGATACATAAGAAAAAAAATCACATATCCATCGCAGTTCAATTATCTACTTTGCCTAAAGGACTCTTACTTTTTGCCATTTTTCTTGCCCCTCCCCAAGAGTTCTCCATTTAGGATTCCACAGATTGCTTATTCCTTATACACTGTCATCCTGGACCACAGCTGCCTACGTGACTTGGGGTTTTCCTTTCTCTTATTGTTCCTGCTGCTGTAAAATGGTGGGGGTTTTTAAATTAATTTGAAATAAAAGTTCATAAAAAGTTGCAGGTCACCAGAACTCAGAAACTCAGATCTAAAATCTTTCACCTTTCATAGTACTGGACTCCCTGAAGCTTTCTCCTTCCCCTGCATTTGTGACTCCAGGCCAAGCCTTACACCAAAGGCTCCTAAATCCTACACCATTGAAGTCTCAGAGAGCGGCATCCTGATGTTTCAATGTCTTCAACTTTTGCTTTTTCTGCTTCAGCCTCAAAGCAAGGTCTGTCCTTCAGCTGTGCCACAGGCCAGTTCCAAACCAAACATAACTAACTGGGTACCTTCAAGGGTCCTCTGTCCTTCTCTTCATACTCATCCTCATCATCACCACCCTCTAATACAAGAATGGTGTCCTTCAGCTCCCCAAAAGATAAAGGTTGTGTCATCTGGTGGTTTTCCCCTTACCGCAAGAGTTTCTGGTAAGGAAAGAGAGCTCAGGAGAATAAATTCTACCAGTTTTATGAGTGTATGAGCTGTTTTCCTGAAAACTCTTTCTTTTTGTTGCATGCCTAAAAGAATATGCACAAATCAAACAAATAGGACATGAGTTTCAAGGCACATATTTTTAATGCCCTCTAATTTCAATCCGAAGTACCACATCAGGCGATTTGGCAGGAACTTACATAGTATAAAGGGCCCTTAAATATTTCACTTCACATTCATACAGCGGAGTATATGGCCTTGATGTTCAGCTGGAATTGGCATAATGAGGGCAATGAATGGTGCCTTTTCAGAAATCATCTCAGAAACTCTGGGAAATGGCTTACTGGAAACACTTTAGCCATTGTACTTTATCATATAAAGAGGTGTTCATGCGATTTTTAAATTCCATTTCATTTAACTGGTCATCTCTGACAGGTGCTCTGAGCCTCTGCTGCCTGCCAAGGGGATGTGGTGTGAATGTTGGCTATTTAATTTACAGGAGCACGATCCTGGCTCTCTCCAGTGCCCGGGGAGGTGCAGCTCATGATGCCAGCCTGGTGTGCCATTTGCATGATCTTCTCAGTGTTTTGGAGGGAGAGAGGGGTGCTGGGGGGGACATTCTGAAATGGCTTTTATGTTGGAAAGAAAATTAACCTGAACCACAGAACAAACAGTACGGAAGAGGGGGAAAAAAAGCAGAGTAAGCTAACCGAGTCCTGTAAGTTTAAGTGCAAAACCCAGCTGTGATGCTCTGTCACGGCTCCCTGCACATGACTGTGGACTTTCTTAGTCATGGAGACTATTCTTAACGTGTCACATACTGGCACTTTGCAACCATGATGCAAAACCAAAATTTTTCCCTGATGTGGTTAAAAAATCAGGCATGTCCATAACCTTGCAGCCCTCCCACAGAGCTGGGGAAGGTCCACGCGGAGCACCCAGCCTGGCCAGCAGCACTTGAAACGGAGTCCTCCCACCCTGAAGATAACTCAATTATGTTTACCAGCAAAGTGATATACTTATAATCAAGACAGAACTGGTTTTGCTGTAATACACGCTAACTGGCATGAACACCAATGGGGAGAGGATTTTATTGAGGTAAGAGGTTTCAGGATGAGCTTTCAGCTGGGGACAAAAACCTCCTAGATCTCCTCCTTTGTAAGAAAACTTCCATATCTGCAGAAACCAAGTCATACCTTTGGGGTCTTGTATGGCCTCCCAAATAATACAGTTTCTCAGAAGGAAACTACGCTAAATTACAACGATTAGGCAACCAAATCAGAAATTTTCCAAAAGGATATTTTGACATGGTTATTTAAACTTTGTTATTCATTTCTTAAGAAAGATGTTCAGTCACTTTATATTTTGTAGAGAACAAATATTCCGTCATTGTTTCTTTTACTCAAATGGTGAAATGACATACGGCAGTTATAAAGATTAATTTGCGCTACGTCTCACTGCTGTTGGCTGCTCCTTGGGGAGCAGCGAGGGGGGAGAGGGATGCAGTGTGGGAAAACATCCTGAAACATTTCAGTAAATTAATTAACAATGGAATGCTAAAATCTAATTAAGAAACCATCAGCTCCAAATCTCATTTGTACTAATACTTACTTCCAGTATATTAAGAGATCTCAGATGAGATGCCATCCAGGATCACGCCCATAGGGTGCCTTCTCATTTAGTGACACATTTTTAGGGTGCTGGCCCAGCCTACTATCAGGTCCTGTTGCTCTAAACTCTGACCTGCCCCTCTCAAGACTTATCTCTCATAACAGGAATTAGGTGCAGTAAAAATAAACTTAATTATTGCTAAGCTGGGTGTATACTGAATTTTCAGGCTGTGGATCCTGAAATGAGAATAAGGCACCTTTCAGAGCACAGACCCATGTGCTGTCAAGCTCTTGGGAGGTGAACTGGGCATCACAGCTGAACAGTACCCAAAACCACGCCCAGGGTGCAGTCACTGCATCCCTGCTTGGTGGCCGTGCAGCAGCCTGTCCCCTGCACCGCCTGGCCCTGCAGCCCCAAGCCACAGGGAGAAGGAAAAGGGTTTCTTTTGCTCATTGCAGGAGGGTTGGACTAAATGACCTTTAAAGGTCCCTTCCGACCCAAACAGTTTTATAATTCTATGATTCTTTTATATATGAGCACACATACCCACAGGGTCTGGATGTCTGCAGGCAGTGACTTGGTGATCCAAACCCAGCACCATCCTGGACCCTGCTTGCACCTTACAGAGAACTCCAATTTTGGCATGTCCAATGTCCCTCCTGATTTACAGCAGAATATCCAAACAAGAATCAATTTCAGCAACACAAATTCAAACCAGGCAATGGAGTGACGCACAGGGTTACAGGCACATGCTTTATACAGGGTTCGGCAAACCCAGAAATCCCCGTGCAACACTAAAAAAGCCTTTCACTGCTTCTTCTGCTCCCCATTGCTGCATTGCATCACTCCCTCAGGTACTGATGCTTTTTATCGTGTATTCCTGTCTCGCACTCGCTGGATTAACCTGCTCTCTTTGTTAAACACTAGACAGATTGTTGACAATCTGTATTAAATTTCTGAAAGTACCTCTTTTGTATCAAAAAATCTTTGGCTTACTAACACAGAAAACATTTTTAAAAATCCACTTCAGCAAATCTTAAATCTCATCAAAAAGACCAGAAGTATTTATTACCCCTGGTTTCAGCATTCAGTTCCTCCGGTGGTGGTCTCAAATCTCCCAAGCCTTTTCAGTCTCATTCTCCTTCTCTCCAAGCATCATAATTCCTTGTGTTCACTGTCCTTTCTATCCCTATTCTCAATGCCAGGGAGAGGAATGCAAAGCAACACAGCAGCTGTTTTTGCAAGACAATGTTCCAACAGCTTAGGCCAAATGCTCCAGAGGTTTCTCTACAACATGAACACAGCGTGGCTCATTTGGAGGAGCATTATTCATCGTTTGGAGGTGACGACTTACCCCGGCTGGAGAGCCCCTGGCAGGAGATTCACAGCCGCTCTGTGGATGATGCCTCTATTGTGCAGCTTGCAGGGGAAGTTCTCTGCCCGTTTGCATAAAATATCTGCAAAATTAGGGTCTGAGGTTCTTGGTAATAGGTATAGGTATATGTAAGTGGAAATGGCTGCAGACAGATGTATTAATAGAAGACGATACTTGCTTCCTTTTCAGATAACAAATAATAGTTGAGAAGCACGTACACACCCCTGCTCCGGCACGAGCAGGTCCCAGGACAGGGAAGCAGAGGACAGCCAGAAATGCTGAACGCTTCAGGCCAGCACGCTATGGGAAGCAGATTCATGACTAAACTCTCTTTTTGAGCATAGAACGTCACTGAGCAATCAATGGGAAATCTATCGCTCCTCACGTGAGATTATCTAGATGGTCACCCGGCACCCAGCACCCACCCCTGCACGCACACATACACACACACTGCCACACACAGCCCCAGCTGGGTCCCTGCGGCACGCCTGCCTCCATGGCCCGAGCAACACTTTTGAGCTCAATAATATATCTGATTAAAACTCTGATACAAAAAATTATTGGTGGAACTTTTTTATACAAGGAACAGAAATGTTGATTTATGCCATTAAATAAAAACAAATGTGAAGTCTAAGACAGCCTTAAGCACATATTCTCGTCACCAGCTTTTTTCCAGTAAATAAACTGACAAAATGCTGCTGAGTTTGAAGTGTTCAAATTGGTTGCAAGTTCCATGGAAATGCACAAAATAAGCGTCAAATTTACAAGCGTATTGAAATTGGACATGACCTTCAGCCATGCCTGCACTAGCAGCACTTGGACAAGACACACAAACTGGCATCCTGTACTCAAAAAGTACTCAAAATATGAGTGCAAATACAGAGGAAAATACCACACCGCTATGTCCACGCTCCTGCTGGGAATGAATTAAAGTACTTGAGGCACTTCTTGACACCCCACTTCAAATCCGTGACCTACGAGAGATGCAGGAGATAGGTTGCAGACATGTCTGAATGCACACATGAATCACAGCAATTAAGTAAATGAAATAAAAATGTTGCCTTTTTACGATCAGAAGCCATGGTTAGTTAGGAACTGTTGATTTCACTTCAATAAGAATTACATGGTTTTAGTTGAAATATTCATGCCTAAGTGGTCAAATGTTAATATTTTAGTAATCTTTACATATGTTCTTACTTCCTCTGTGCTTTTTCAAGTCCACATTACTATCCATTTGGCCTCTTATTTTTTCTATTATTTATCCTAAACACAAGTTGTTCTGAAAGATCACAAGGAATTCACATAAAATATAGAGCTGTTACTCTTCTTTTCTTAAAGAAGCATAATAATTGCAAACTGTAACTACTGGAGCTGAAAATAACTCTCCAGACAGTTGCACATGCAGAATTAGATTAAAATAAGCTCATTTTTTTAAATGACCTGATAATTTGTAGGAAAAAAAATAAGTATCTAACTGTTTTCGTCAGTAGAGAATGCTACAGCCCTTAAAGCAATGGAGAAGTGCTTTACTGCATGCAGATGAGGCAAACACGGCCTAGAGCAGCCAGACTAACTCAACAGAACTAGAGGTTTGTAAGCCATGTTGAAATAACCATAACTCTGTTCTCCTGTAAAAAAACAACAGAGGGGCAGAGTGTGAGACAGCTTGTACCACTTAGTGGAGAAGAAATTCTAGACAACCTGACACAAAATGTTAGGAGAAAAGGATGAGTACCTGAGGTTGCAAGCCAAGATCAGTCTTTTGTTCTCTTTCATCTTGCAAGAGCCTTGCAAACACCACAGCAGCTTGTGCGTGGCAGGAGCAGAAGACTGAAAAGTTTTCAGATCAATGGTTTTCTCTGACCAGGAGAGCAAATATGACCAAGATTTTAATTTGTTGGCCAACTTCATCAAATTTCCCTTCACTAGCATCCTCAGAGCTCCTGCAGGTGCCATGAGAAATATCTGGCCAGCTGAAGGATAGAGCCCTTGCTTGTACAGCCTCTGTAAAGCATGAACAAGATCAGACAGGATCACCGTTATGTATATGAATGCCCTGATTACGTGAAAAGCATCAAATCACTCAGACCTTGGAAGACCTAGCTGGGACATAGCAGTGACTAGGAAGCCAGTTTTGTGAATCATTAACAACTTGACTGTTCTGGAGTGCCTGGTGACCCACAACACTATTTTGAGTAAACCTCCTAAAAGTACTTTGAACCAGCCTGGTGAGAAGAAGCTCTTACTTTACTGAGCCAAGAAGCTCTTCCCTGATTTCTGGGAGACAATTTAAAAGCCAAATCCAGAATAAGAAGACAGACTGTTAAAATCTCAGTTTCCAGGGATTACTATAATGAATTGCTATTGCAGCCAGGTACAACTGCTTGCAATAATTAATTCTGACTAGTTTTATGGTTAACCCGTAGTATTGACAATATTACTAAAAACCCCTTGAGTAGGCTTTGCAGGTTTATAAATATATCCAATTATCATGTATTTGATGAGATTTAATTTAAATCTAGCAAAAAATATTCCCAAGTGAGTCATCTATTATTCATAACTTAAGATGAATTCAGCCTCCATATCACAACTTTTCCTCCTCCTCCTTTTTCAGACCCATTGCTTCTACATAAATTAAATCATTCATTACATACATCCAAGTCAGATTTCTTTTTAGAAAGCCATATTTTAGAGAAAGCAATTACATTTGGTCATTGATATATCACCCAAGCTTTCAAAGCCCCCCAAAATGGAAGAGGGCTTCTGATGTTAATTTGAACAAGTTTTACACTTTGATAATAGCTTGCTGTAGAAAAGAGGCTGAAATATCAGATGAGAAAATGGAGATCATCATCTGATGTAACGTAATTCTTTCAAGACACAGTGATGAGAGGTTTGGGGCTGTATATTGAACAGGGCTGAGCTACAGATGGTGCCAATTGCCACCACTCCTCATGACTGGAATGAATCGTGACAATTTGTGTCAGCAAAAGTTCCCACCCGAACCATGAGCAACTCGTTGCTCAACCTCTGAAGCAGCCGGCTACGTCAGGGTGAACGGGCATAGCTCAGAGGCCTTCTGCTGACATTCAGGGTCCTCCATGCACTGGTCTCGGAGGTTTTATTAAAGGTGCAGCTGGAGAAGCCTTTGTTCTTCTGTAGAAATTCATATTTCACTTTACAGCAGTAGCTCTTTTAGACAAAACTGCAACGTGTACAAAAAACTTACAAGAAGCGTCGTTACAGTACATTCGCTGCAATGCTGTGAATTAAACTGTAGCACTACAGGAAAACACAACCACATTTAATTGAGTTAGGGAAGAACGATTTATCAACTGGCTTAGAGGATACGCACATCCAAATGAAGAGGAAAACATGACTCATTCGAGAAGCTGCACAAAGCAGAAAATGCTGTTGATCTATAGCCTACAGGCTGATTACATTAAATACATACTTTGCTGCACATATTTTGGGATGAAGAGACCTATCATAGACACAGGCTGCTTATCTGCAATCAAGTCAGAGGCAGGAGGAGATGGTGTGAACCCAGCAGCCCCACGTATCCCGAAGATCTGGCCTCACCTATGGAGGGGAGGGGGACAAGGAGAAACAAAGTGCTAGTTTTCAGTTAAATCCCACAATAGACCCCTGTCTTCCTCCAGAGACCTTTTCTTTCTCTTTTCCCTCTTCATTTGTTTGTGCTTTGTACATGCATTTCTCATTTTGCTGTTTCTCTGCCTTCCGTGACCTTGTTGTGGCTGCCTACATAGTCTCTGCGGAGACTGCAACACTTAATTTCCTTACATTTGACTGTGGGGTTTTCCTGACTGAAGACCCCTCTGGCTCAAACACCAGCCCGGAGCAAGTTAATTAACCCCAGTGACCCTGTTTTTGTCTCTGTGATAATGCTCACATAAGCTGTGGGAGACAGACAGGTTGAGAGGATTTATTACTATTATTATTAATCAAACATTGCTACAAATGCCTGGCCCTTGAAGAAAAGAATCACTGTTGCATTCCTGCAGCCTGTGGTCACTCTGAATTGCATGCAAATACAAGGGGGAGGAAAGGGGGGAGAAAGGCAGGGGGCAGCCCCCTCCTGCCCCCCAAGACAGTGATGGGTTCAGCAGCACAAGCCCTGTGGTGGGGCCGAGAGGGACGACTCACCCACCGGAGATGGGGCAAATAAACACCTTGCTATTAAATTGTACTACAGTCTGTTTACTAATTCATTTTTTCTGAGCTGGGAATAATTCTCTCCCTTCCAGATTCCCAAATTCCTTGGTGCAAAGGTCCTTGCCAAATTCTCCATTGCCCCTCTGTGACAGAAGACTTCTCGTGGCTCACTGCTCGGCCGTCCCACCGTCATGAGGGCCCCACACATCCCCTGTATGGGCACGCAGAGCAAGGTACCATTTGAAAGGGTTATAGCCTTCACATACATATCTGTACACAAAAGCCAGCGAGGAATGGCTGTATGAGCAGGAGTCCCTACGGGTGCAATACGCAAGTTCCTGCCTCAGCATCCTCCAGCCCTGCTGCAGCCAGGAGAGGGGACAAGAGGAATACCCATCAGCAGCGGTCACGTGAAATCTCACCGCCGAGCTGTCGCAGTGCTGCTTTCCCACCTGGCTCGCTCCCACACAGGCTCTGCCCAGGGTGCGGGACCCCTGCGGCTCCATCCCACTCGAGCCCCAGCAGACATGTATCCAGGCACATACAGGCAGCAGAGGGTTGTTCAACACAGGAAAACCACATTTCTAGCAACCTAACACAGTGACTCTTCTTTTAGTTGACTATTTAAACCCAATACAGGTTTTTAAACATTAACAGCTGAAGTGATGCAGCGTTTCTCAGATGAACGTCTGCATGGGGAAGGATGTATTCTGCACCCCGCGGTGTCCAGACCACAATGTGCTGCTCTCAGTAGCCTTCCGCACTCTGGGATTTGCGTGGGACATCACCATCAGCAGAGATACACGATCACAGTGCACTACAGCTGGGTTCCACTGGCTCAGATGTAAGCCAGACAAGTTCCATTTTAAAGTATAAGAGCAGAGATACATGGATTTCATTAACATTAAATCACAAGTCAATTAAATAAAGGCAGAAGCTATGTGCTTTTTGATGATCCTAAATCAGAGGCAATGATTCATTCTCAGGACTCTTAAGTGAGGATGTTTAATGACATGATGGAAAATGAAGCCTTTTTGTACCAGGAGTGGAAACATTGCATTCTTTAGCAATAGTTACTGAATAACTAACCTGCACCCCTGTTATTACCTAAGAGTATTTGCCATTAACTCTAATAAAAGGATCATATGAGGCACAGATATGAAGAACAATAATGAAAAAAACATACTGCTTAGAGACCATATTACTGGTATAATACTCAAATTTCTATCTGAGCCTAATATAGGATCCATAGTTTAAATCAATTAACATAAACAGACAAAATATTTTTATTACTTATTTCAGCTTTGATTCTAGAGCCGAGAAGTTTGGCACGCTAGTGCCGCCATTAAAAATCATCTAAAACAGATGGCCTTCCACTTTTTGACCATCACGTTCATCTCATTTGCACCACACTTGACCAGACACATTTTTTTGGTATGCTGACAAGATTACAACCTTTTCATGGAAAGGAAAGTGAGAGCTAGGCGGAGAACATCAAAGCAGTCAGGATCATTGCTGACATATTGTAATAACGGCCCTTTGGAAGCAATCATCTCCTACGGTCTGCAATTCACGAAAACCACTTTAGTAGCTCGCTGAACGAAGTTGTCCTCTTTTTCATAAACAAAGGAGTATTTTAAAATTACGTATGAGACGACTTTGACTCATCTGGCCTTTTATCCACCAGAGCCTACAAGCCATCACAAGAAGTCTTTTTGTCATTGGACTCATTAATCTTTACTTGCTTGATTAAAAACAATTGAAAGTCTTTGTGCCCTATCATGCATTGCCTCAGTTTCTAACAGTTTCAGGCTAAGACTTGGAGTTCAATACTACAGAACCATCTAAGAGTCAAACATTTTTAGATGTTTGCAGACCAAGGTCAGTTATTATATAGAAACATACACATGATTATTCAAAATAAAAATTAACAAATCCCATTGGTAATTATACCTGGTATAAAAATTTATACCAGGTATACCTTATTGTATTGTGTCATTCTGTGCAGTTAAGTGACCTTCAATATTGCTGTTTAAGGTGTCCTGATAATTATTTGATTATTATTTCATGCAAATTAAGAGTTACCTTTCCTAAAATAGCTGATTTTCAATTTCATCCTTATTTGCACACTGCATGAAACCATGACATTTCGGAGCTCTCTAGAGTCTTTTACGCTGCCTGGCACTATTATATGTTGTTATCCAACTCTTTTTTCTTCTTAATTTATTTCCTAAATCATTCTTTGTTATTACCACAGCTGAACAGGTACATCACCCAAATGCACACTATTTCATGCAACACAACGTTAGGAAGTGAATAGTGAAATGGCCTGGTTGCAGCAGACTCCTGGCCATCGCCTCTTTCCAACAGCAACTACAGGAGGGGGAAACAAAAGTGTTCATGTAGAAATAACAAAACACCTTGAAATAATCACAGCTGGGAACCGACCAGCACGGATGCACAAACACATGGACACACTCAGTTCACACCCTTTCCTCTCAAAGAAGTGCCCACAACCTGGAGCATTACAATTTACATCAGTTCTCAAACTTGGAGCTTATTTTTAGAAATCTTTGATTAGCTGTCTGTCCAGACCTCTCTTGTCTGCTGTAGAGCTTTCAAACACTCTTCTCACTGGACAAGATGAATACACTACCAAAGAAATATATTTGAGTTTTAATTGTTTTAACACCTCCATGAGATGCTCTAGTGAAGATCACGTTCACGGAGTGTGTTAGGCTGCTGCACCTGACAGCGATTCAATAAGCATACAAATTCTCAAATTCTTACGTCCATATTTTTTAAGACTTCTGTCACTTCTTATCATTTGTAATGTAAATAAAAGCTTTTCTCTTGTAATCCAGCCATTTCTCCTTATGGGTTTATTCACCAATGCCTCTCACCTGCATTCATGGCATTATCATTTTCCATGTAGGAGAGTAGTACATCTCTGCAGAAGACTCCAGAGATGCTTTGGGGGGCACATGCACAGTCTTTGTACCATGCTCCTTGGAGTTGTCCTTACAGAAATCACCAAATTGAAAGTTCAGGATCCACAAAATTTTAACTAAGTAAAACAGAAAACACAGTAAAATAAATCTTTCTCATCCCATAACAGTCAGATCCACATGCAAACCTTCCCTGCAAAACTGCTGCTCCTGCCTCTGAAAGTCAGCAGTGCCAAGTGCTGAGCAGGTTCTGGGGAGCATCAGGAGCGACTGAAGCTGAAGCTGCAGCAGGACTCTGAGATGGTCAGTGCCTCAGTGAGGCTCCAAGAAGCAAGGCACTTACTTAAACACACAATTACTACAAATAAAGTGCCCACTGCTGTGTCAGCAAAACTGAAATTGGTTCACCAAGAAAGCTGGCACTATAACCTCCGTGCATAAGGGGAAACAAATGCTCAGAGACGTAGATGTAACTTGCCAAAAATTACCCAGCAAGCCCATGGGAGAGCAGGGAAATGCCCACCTCTGCTTTGATGCTCTAGCTTATCATGAAATTGTCTCAAAAGCCCTGAAATCTCATTTTTGAGAGAGCTAGTTAGGTAAAACCAAGGCTCACATTTGCTTTTGTTAATTTTGAGACTATTACTCTTGAAGAAGCACCAAAAGCCCACGCTTATTCTTCATGAAATAAAGGTAAGAGAAAAAGCTTACTGTAAGGACTATATAGACACCTCTAGTATTAAAAGAGCTGGAAAACTGCAGAAAGAAAAAGCAATGCAGGAGGTACACAGTACTGCCCTTGATAATACCCTTTCCTGAACAGGATAATAGGTCCAATAGGTCCAATAGGTCCATCAAACACCATCAAACAGGCCAATAGGTCCATCAAACACCACAGTGCAGATCTTCAGCAGTCAAAGCATTTAAACGCCATCAACATCTGTTTATGAAAAGAAAGTCTTACCTTCCTACTCTGAAAAAGAAAAGATTACGAGAGAGGCTGGGGGTCTCTGAAAATGCAAACAAAAACTTATTTTTCTGTACAAGGTCCCCAGAACTCAAAAGGAACATCTATTTAGGAAGTTACATCTTTCTCTCTAGGTTATTAGTATTTGCATTTGAATAAGTATTCAAAATCAAGTAAAAGCTTCAAGGTCAACAATCTTTTTATAGAAGCAAAGCCCATGAGAGGAATTTAAGCAATTATTCTTAGCCAAAGGAGCAGTCAGTTCAAATAAATTTATCAAAGCCTCCAAATTATCGGCAATAAAATCTTATGTCATCTAATAATGACAATGATGACAATAATTACTAAGACAATGATTTAAAGCTCAGCATTTTTACAGTGCCTAATTTAACAAGTACAGGTTACTTATTTATGCCTTTCCAGACTGAAAAAGCATTTGTCTGCATTTGTTTGTTGTCTAAGATTAGACTTCTGGAAGACAAAGAATAGCTCCTAGAACATATCACACAAAATTCCTGCAGGAAGAGATGCTGACGAAGGCACAATTTTAATAGGCAGAAAGTTTACGGATGTCAATCTGTATTTACAAAGAAAATTGAAGAAGTAAGAGCAGAGGAGTAGTAAACTTGTGGAAAACAAAGTCAGAATTTAGAAACCAGCTTAGTTTTCAGATAAACAACCATCCAAGTGGATTTCTCATGTGGAAATCATTCAAATCCTCTCTCTGTGTCTCTGAGGCAGCAATATCTCCTCTGCCTTAGGGGCGAGAGCAGGGAAGCCTATTTACATGTGAGTAATACTAATAAATATCTCTTACATCAAAGGAAATTCAGTGCTACAGCCCTTTTGTGGCTCTGATTGTACAAGCAAAATTCCTTAGGGGAAACAGAAGAGGCTTCAAATGCAGCTCGGTTCTCCCAGCTATGAGCATTCCCGGAGGACAGGACATTTCCCAGCGTAATTTCAGCATCTGAGAGATCAGTGCAGAGGAGAGAAGCACAATCCCATCTACCCGCAGCATCCGCGGTGCCCGGCTATCTCAGGCTCGGGCGCTTCAGTACCGCTGGTTCAGAGCTACGCGGTCATTTAAGGCAACACCAATAAAATGCAACATCCCCCATATGTTTGCTGGATCCAAACCGCAGCTTCAGGGGAACACGCAGAGCCCTGATCCTGTCCCCTGACGCCAACCAGCCGTGTGGCACAGGAGCTGTGGCAGCAGGCGTGGGGCTGTCACAGGAGAGCAAGCGCTCTTTCTTTTGACAGATCATCTGCTAATACCCTAACCCCCTTATTAAGTTTTACTCCCTATATGGACAAGAAGTCTTTGAGACATGGTCTAAGGCAGCAAGTCCATGCCTTGATGGCAGCAGTCATTGCAGCAAGCCTGCAATAGTCTCAAAATCATGCCCAGGAAGTTTTTTTCTCTGTTTTAATCTCAATCACTTTTTGAATGAACCTCACTCAAGAAACGTGGAGTTGGAAAGGCTTTTGGGTTGTTTTTTTTTTAAGCATGAGAAATAAAACACATTAAAAGCTGCAGAAATTACCTCTTCCTATGGACAAGTAGAGATCAAAGGCAGAATATTACTTTAGACCAATCCCAAAATGTCAGCTTTTTGAAAAATCTGGAAAACACCATGCCCTCTGTATTAATCTGTAACCCGCCAAAGTTTGTGGCGCAAACCAGTGTTGTCTTACCCATTAGTCTTTCTCAAGCAAATTATTCCACCAACCTTTTGCAGTCAAGTGATGAATTAACCAACTGTTAACTTCACTTGTCTCATCCACAGAAGAGACATGCTACGCACGGGAGCACGTGTTCAGCTTTCCTCCAACTGTTCAGGGAAGGGGGAGGACGTAGGCAGCTCTTATGTAAGGTCCTAAAATATAAACCAAAATCACCTTAAATTAATGAATTCATCCCATTCACTTCAATAGGTTCTGGATGAGACTTTTTTTTCCCCATGTAATTCAAAATAGCAAAAGGAATGAATGATACTGCATTTGTTGTTTTTTTTAAAGTCTGTGCACAGTGAGTCATGCCAAAGCTCCTAAAAGCTAGCTCTAATGCCATTTAATTATTATGAATTTCAAATTGCCTTCTTCATCCATTTTTAAGTGGGCTGGCTACAGCAAAATGTAACTGCACGTGCACACACTCCTCCTTATCCCACCTCGGTCTCACAACATGTGATATAAATTTACGCAGCAAACAAAACACAAGGATCTATAACAAAAGCAGGAGAAAGTCTCTGTGATTATTAGGAAATCTTACTGTGTGCTACTGTTGCCAGCATGTCACATCACTGCGAGAAAAACTCACTTCTCCACGTACACAAGTGCACTGCGATTTGCTGGTGAGGACCAGATCCTGCATATTGCCATTTACCAGCTCCATGAAGTACACCAATTACTCGTTTACACCAATCATTTGTTTTCCATAGAACAAAAAGTTCAAGATACAGTCTCGGATATTTGAGCTGAACTTGCAGACTCCTGTCCTCCAAAGAGTTCACAATAACATGAATGTCTCGTTCATGCCAACAGAGATATTCATTTCTATGAATAATATTCACATCATAACAATTTGCAGGACAAGACCTAACCCAGCCAATTTTTCAAAATATGAAGACTGCAAAATGGAGCACAGCTCTACCAGGAGATGTCAGTTCTCTTGTCTAAATCAGGACTGGATTCAACCTGTACCAATGTAGGAAGTGATCCCATTTTATGATTTACTAAACTGAAGGTTTACTTTTCCCCAGTAAAGCTGGAGCACTGTGTAACCTGCAATATCCACAGAGACAGACTTCCCTAACAAATTCTGTATAAATATCTGATATATTTTTTATATAAATCCCTAACATGTATCTGATTGCAGGAATGAACAGATCAGCACACTGTAGTACAGCCTGGGCATTTTCAAAGTCTTGGGTTGACACCTGTATATATATATTCAGTATGATAGCTGGACATCTACAGTTATTTTTCTGGCCAAGGAACTTAATAATCTTAAATTCCTGTATAGGTACCAAAATAAGGTGCTGAACAAAAAGAAGCTCCTAACTTGCCACTTGGATTTCCTATTTCAGTTGGGGGGGGGGGGATAACAAATTCAGCTCTGTGCTTACATTTCTAAAATACTTGTGAGATTCTTGAAGTCAACGGAGCCTGCAGGTCACTCAGCATTTTTGCAAATCAGGCCATGGTGTGGTATGTGACAGACTGAATGAGTGAGTCACACAGTAACAGTACACATGGCCATAATTATTATAAAGGAAGGAAATTAATCTGTCATTGGGGAATTAATGCAGCGAACAGACTTTCTTTCACAAGAGCTATAAGCAATATTTCTGTATCAAAGCCTGTAGTTACATTGATATTAACAAAATGTGTGCTGTCACCTAGTAGTTAGTCTAAACAGTAATTTACCCTTCACTCATGGCCTTGAGCAGCTTCTTGTGGGTCCTGGCACCAGGGGAGGGATGAGGACCAAGGGCAGAGCCTGGGTCCTCCGCTGCTCCAGGAGGCTCCAGGGCTGCTTCCACCCATGTGAGTAAATGCAGAAAAATGAGAAATTATTTAATTACCATTAGTGGGATATGAACACGTAGGGAAAACACTACCTAAGGGGAGCTGCCCCAGAGCAGAGTGACCTGACGGAGCATCCAAGCGTTTAATGTACCCAGCAGCTCACAGCAGTGTCGGGTAGCACTCACCGGCATTTGCCAGTGGCTCCCAAAGTCTTTGGGGCTTACGCAGGTCCCCCTGTGCAAATTGCCTCCAGGTGGGAAGCAGGTACATTGCATTTTGTGACCAGAGCTGACAGCAAGGCTGAGACAGCGGTAGGAAGGCGCCTGCACTGCCGCTGTGGGAAGGCACGGCCGAGGACCAGCCTTCCCCGACTGCGTGTGAGCTGGAATAACACTGGGGGATTTTACCTACCTGGGGCGGGTAAAAGGCTGTTAGATTTATTTCGTCCCATGGCAGGGTTATTTCAGCAAAGAAACAGGAGCAGGGTAGTGGTGCTGGGTAACAGCTGGGTTACGAGATGGCCATTCTGGCATGGGAATTTATGCTGAATTTCACTGCAGAGGCACACAGCAACACATGTTCATGAAGGATAACAGACATAGGAAATTTAAAATAAAAAGTTAAACATTGTTACTGCTAAACAAGTAAAAAAACCCAGCAGAAACTGAGAAGTATGGCTATGAATTTCTCTAACAGCGAAAAGGTATTTTATAGCCAGTTTTCCTCAAGCCCAGAATATGTTTTACATAGAGCCATCACCCACAAAGCCACACCAGACCTCTTCGTAGGAAAACAAAATCCAGTACGATTTCTTACAGCATACAATGTTAATGAAGTAAGTCTATGTGACTATAGACTCCAGAGATTTCCCAAAGCAGTTACTGGTAGCGATGAAAAAATGATCTTGTAAGTTATGTCAAAACAAAACCACAGTTCAAGCAGTTTGTGTAGGAACCGGCGCTGATGACACCAACGAAGCTGGCTGTGGCCAACACAGTGTTTTCAAACACTGAATTGAATCAAGACATTTATTGACACCAGATCAGTATGTTTGCCTCGACTGCGAACAAATATTTGGCATGTCCTGAAAACAAGCTGGCTGCAGCTTGGCAAAACCACGCTGTTTCTCTACGGAGAAGTTTTTCTGCTTCCTTCAGAAGGGGTTTTCTCAGCGAACATGTTTTCAAGTTGTTTGACTGCACAACCCAGCCCAGCTGGCAGGATCACACCACATTTTTGCGTGACTTTATTCTTTGAGCAAACACTCCTACTGATGAATACGTCTGCTTTTCTGAGGAACCATAGGAGAAGTTCTCATCATCAGCTGCTGAACTACAACTCTGCTGATGATGCCCTTAGAAGAAGCCCAGGTGGCTGCCAGGGGAGCAGGCAGCTTCCAACCAGCAACGAGTGACAGCCGTACCTCTATCAGGAAACACTGTTTAAGCCATTCCTTGCTGATAAGGCAGGTGGCAGAGGGCCACTTTTCTGTAAAAACAAGCTATTTAGTGGCAGTGTATGGATGAAATGTTTGTGATTGCTAATGAAGCAGAGCAGCTGCGCTGCTCATGTTGTATGTGCTATATTCAAAACCTCACGTCAAAGCTTTCTTAGTTTTCTTGTATATTTAATATTTGGTCACTGACATGCATGAAGAAACCCAGTATTTCTGAACCATTTCCACACACACTCATTATTTCGAAGTTCAGTGTTTCTAAACAAACGCTGGCCACCAGGGAACAGAAATTAAATTCAAACTCCTGTTTCCCAGTCCTCAAGAAATGACCAGACCAACCTGGCGCTCCTGCCATGCTTCAGCAGAGGGTCTTCAGCAGCTCTCGTCTCACCTAAGACCAGAGACAACACCTCAGCCCTCATTTCAGCTCATTTACATGAATTTCAGAATGCTTCGGTGAGAACGTTTTCCTCCTTTGATCCAAACAGGATACAACACTGATGTTTTTCAAAGAGATTTCAAAAGAGCTTTCCACAGCCAGGCTCTCTGGGATGTGAAGTGGAGCACTTGCAGAGCCAAAAGTCCTCCGTGTCAGCTCTTCTGTTCACCGCAGCCTTCACTCCTCTGGCTTCACAGAGAAGCACTCACATGTATTTTATGTAACGTTTTTTGTTCTGCTAGAAGTTTCCACGGATGGAAAGCATGCTGGGGAGGTTTCCTCCATCTTGCTCTTCAGTGGACACCCACCTTATACCCACCCCACAGAGAACACCATGCCGCCACCTCCGTTGTGAGCACATGCCCTGTTTCACCTGCAGCTTCTATTGCCACCTTGAGGCATCATTTTAATCTCAACAGTATTTCTGCATTTCCTTGCCCCATTTCTGGTCTGAGTGAGCCACATACCCAGACATGTGCTCCCTGGGCTTCGGCTGGCCATCAGCAACCTCATTAAGCAAGAGTCCTGTTGGCTCCATCTGGCAGCAAACACCCTTCTACACCTGTTTCTTAACCGATGGAAATTCATGATTCCCACAAGCATGCTGGCAAACTGTGGCTTTAGTCATGAATCATATGATACATTTCAAATTTTTATTTAAAATATAAATAACCATAGCAGGTATGGCTCAGCAGAGCAGTAGGTCCAGCAGCAGAGACACCAGTCTCAACAGTATTTCCTGAGCCAGGGGACCTCTGCAGGGAAGACTAAGGATGCAGCAGCTCTGATTCCTCCTGGGAAGAAAACTACCCATTTTAACAGTGGCCATTGTGCTCTGTAGTTAATAACTTATCTGAGGCTTAGCCAGTGTTATTTGGGAAAGAGGAAAATGTGCATAAAGGAGCATCAGAGCCGGTCTTGCAAAGGGGGATGGACACCAGAGCAAAGCCCTCATGGCCAGGAGGAAAAGAGCAGCTCACGTTGTGCACTTCTGTGCCAATGTGCGTATTGGTCTCCGGAGTCGCTTTCCAAGCATGCAGACTAATAAATTATTAACTTCTTACATGTAGAAGACACCATTGACATTAATCCCAGGGTGTATTTTCAATGCCTTTGGCACAAGACGTCCAGGAGAGTCAGTAAAAGTGGTGTCAGTCACTTTTACAACCCAGCTGGCATCTGGGAGCCGCTCTTCCCCAGGCATCACGGTACAAGCAGGGCTGCGGGCACACCTGCAGAGCACCCTCGCACGCTGGCAGGGCTGTGAGTGCCCTGCCCTGTATCCCTGTGCCCTGGAGGAGATGTGACCCTCGTCGCTGAATAACCTGTCATCCGTGGCACGGGGACTCCTTCATTTTTGGCACTCATTTCTTTTCATTCTTAATACATTTTTGCTTCTCCCTAGGTTAGGATTTTTCAGAACGCTCAAATTACTACTCATTAACACGAAAAAATTAATTTCCATTTGGCAGCATTACGATGAATAAAACATCACTGGGATAATAATCTGCTTGGGGCTATAGGTGCGAACCTTCAGAAAGGAGGACAGAAGACCTTGAGTCGTATTCAGGACTGAAAAAAGACAGTGACTTCCAATGTTCCTCAGCTTGGAGGAGACTAGGGAAAATTTTCCATTGCTGAATATTCACATTACAGGCGTTTTTGAGCTAATCATTTGGTTTCAGAATTTTTGCACGCTGACTGCCAAAAATAAATTACTATGAAAATGGGATGCTGTATATGTATGAGCTGGCGTAACACTGCACATTTTGGAGGTCAGTGCAAAAAAGGAAAACACAAGCAGCCAGCCCAGACAAGGCATTGGCCCAACATCAACCTCTGCTTATGGGAGGCATCCAGCACATGGAAAGGAGGTGCAGGAATCTCACAGCAGATGAGGAGGGCAGGGGGTTATCCATCCATTTAAGAGGTCTCACCTTGATTTTTTTCAGACTGGTTGAACTATGGAGCTCAATATCCTCTCTGAAATATTTATTACTCTAAGTTTTCATACCACATAATTGCAATCCTTTTTTTGACTCTCACGTATTAGGATCTCAATGGGAAATTCAGCTATTTGATTACAGGCTGTTTCTAATTAATGTGGCATTCTAATATTCTCCATGTGATTAGGGTCTCAGGTTCGTATTGGAAAAAGCCTGATCTCTTCACTTTAAATATAGCTTTGGTAGTGACTTTCCTATTGCCAATTCGAATAGGCACACACAATTGCTTTTGCAATTCAAGACAATGTACACAGAAGTTCACGCTCTGCTCCTGGCTGTTTGCCATATTTCCCTACAGCTAATAACATTCTGTCTAAAAACAACCAAGCCGATAATTTGCACCCATCAACCTCGTGTAACATAATGTGCCAGCTATTTAGTACTGCAGAATTTATCACTCGACAAGAGTCAAGGATCTTGTACCAAGCAATACTCCCACTTTCCAATTCCTGTCATTTCACTTGCTCTACACAATTTGCCAAAACATCTCACTCCCTAGTCTCTCCACAGATTTAAGACCAGCATTTATTTGTATTAGACTGGTCATAGAAAGCCAACTATACATTTATCTATAAAAGCTAGCCACGCAATGTGTAACAGAATACTCAGATGTGAGTAATATGTACAAATGAATATAAATATTGAACTTGGACACCAGAGAAATTAAACACTGTCACATTAACACCACCATCTCCTCCATGTACAGGAGGGAAGGAAAGGGGAGGGATTTCTTCCTGTATGGGGCTCTGGCCATTTGTCATACGAGTGGTGCAGATGACCGGTAATAAAATGTGGGAAATTCATCATCATAATGAATGACCATGAATGCAATTCCTTTTCATAAAATGTTATAATTGCAGTAATTAACTACCTGGTTGTTCAGTTGCGTACCATTGCTGTTGCACATAATCCATCACAGTTTCCAGTGGTAACAGCACATTAAACACATGCTCAGCTACAAAATTCAGTAGCCTTAGCATGGCAGTGAGTTGCCAACCTAACTGATCAAACTGTAATCTCTCCAGGAAAATCTGAGGTGGTGACAAAGGCTGTGGCCTGAGTGCCCCAGCATTTAAAAGCAGCAAAAGTGACTGCAAAGAACTTTTTAAAATTTGCAAGGGGAGGAGTCAGAGCCACTCACAGCCGCGTGCCGTGTGTCTGCTGAGGACTGGTGACTTCCAGAGGAGAGGGAGTCATTTCTGCAGCTCTTCTGGCACACTGCCGGAGCTGTGCTGGGCACGCTGAGCTCAGGGATTGGCACTAGGAAGTCCAAATTCACGTTACGTTTCATAGCCATGCATGACAAGGGGAGGTGCCAGCCCTCTGGCATGCCAGGATTACTTCCAGGGGGACCACGTCCTCCCAGGGACAGCAGCTAAGCCCGGGCAGTGAGAGGGGCCGGCGGGGAAGCTGCAGAAGGCACAGGCTTGTTCGGAGGAGCCCCAGGGGCAACGGGATGCTGGAGTGCTCTAGTATCGCCAGCAGCTCTCTCCATAAGGACAGGCCATGTTTATGTCTTTCACGTATGATAAAAAATCCCCAGTCGGGCACTGCCCATGGCACGCACAGAGCTGCCTCCAGAGGCGGCTGCATGAGCAGGGGCTGCCGCTGGGCGCTAAAGGATGCCCTGCCTTGCATGATGGCAAATACAGTCTACATATTAAATAGTAAACCTTACCATTATAATAGAGGACTAATAGGTTTGCTCTAATGGATAGCACATTTCTGTGCTGCTCTGTATCAATACAGATGTATTGCTCCAGGCAATACAAGCAATTAAGCTGTAATGAGCTGCTTCCTCTGCACACACAAACCTGATTCTGAATTTCCTGAACTAAACTGTAAGGAATGATCCAAACCGAGATGGGTCAACAGGGGACAGCACAGGGGTCTGTTGAGTGTAAATCCACTTGTGTTTTTTCCTTTATTTCTGGGGGACACTGGGATGGGCAGAGGGGCTCTGGGGTAGGTGAGGAGGAGGGCTGAGGGATGTGTGTTGCTGGCATGTCCAAACCACACCTCTGTCCCCATGCACAGTGCTGGAGAACGTGCCACCAAGGGCAGGGTGCTGCCACGGTATGCAGGCAGCAGGACGGGGACCGCTGCTCACAGCCCCGGCCCCTCCTTTCCTGCATCCCCATCTGCACCGCTGCAAGCACAGAAGCCCGCAGCACAGGAAAGCACAAAAGAAAGAGTTCAGTAAATGTTTTTTCCTTCAGGTAATGGAAAGAAGGTCAATGGCTTTTCTGTGTTACAGAGATGCTTTTTTATATTTCTACAAATATTTGAATTCTCTGTTTTCCATCCTTCCTGAACAGGGGAACTTCATCATGCAACAAGCTGCTGCTACAGCTCCCATCTCCTTTGCAGCCATGAAACTGAGCTTCACAGCTCATTCTTTGCCCTAATCTTATATACTACTTCCAGCTCTAAGAGAATCTCACATTTATTCTGATGAAAGGTTTGACTTGGGAGAGAGGTTTTAAATATTCCAGGTTCATACACATCTGGTTTATTTTCCAAGGTACATCATATCCCCTCAACAGGAGGAGTTCAACCCAAAGAAACATCCAAGGGGTAGACAATAAAAATGCAGGGATGAGAAGAAGGTTGGATAAAAGCGCACACAATACAGTTACATGACCACCAGGAACAAGAAAAGAGTTGGTCATTGCAGACAAATAAGATTAGCACAGCAAGACACTTCATAATTAAAACAGTTGTCCTTATGCAAAATTCAGCAGATATTCCCAAATGTCAATGCCAGACAAATTGCACCATCTGGTCAGCAAGATAAAGTCTTTTAACAAGAACTTTATAGACTGAAGATTCTCATCCATAAAAACAGGTCATGCTGGTACACTATGATTTTCCAAATCGAGGGTAATCTACTCTTCCTCTTCTTTCCTACTTCATCCCAACTTTAAAAAGCATATATGGTGCATCCCCAAAGTGATACTGTCCAAAAAAAAGGGATCTGATCTTAGCTCCTTTCTTATGGTGATAATTCCCTATTTCACCTGATTCCAGATGCCAACATTATTGTTGAAAGACCATTCGTCCTATTAGGAAGCCATCTAAATAATAAATATAATAAATAGGTAACAAATATATTATATAATAAATATATATATGATATATCTTATCTCTCAGTCCCCAGATGTAGGAAATCAGGCAAGGAAGGGACGAGACCAGCATGGCTGAGTCGAGACCTGCTGGTCAAACTAAAGAGCAAGAGGGAACTGCACAGGCAGTGGAAGCAGGGACAGGCAACCTGGGAAGAGTATAGGGACGCTGCCCGCTTGTGTAGGGATGGGGTCAGGAAGGCCAAGGCGCAGCTGGAGCTGAACTTGGCAAGGAATGCAAAGAATAGCAAGAAGGGCTTCTACAGGTATATCAACCAGAACGGGAAAGTTAAAGAAAGCGTACCTTCACTGATGAACAAGAATGGTGACCCAGTATCAACAGACGAGGAGAAGGCTGAGGTACTCAACAACTTTTTTGCTTCAGTCTTCTCTGGCAACCGCTCTCCTCACCCCTCCCGAGTCAGTGGACAACCTGTTGGGGACCAGGGGGGTAAAGCTCCTCCCACTGTAAGGGAAGATCAGGTTCATGACCGCCTGAGGAACCTGAACATACATAAGTCTATGGGACCCGATGAGGTGCATCCCAGAGTCCTGAGGGGATTGGCTGATGTAGCTGCCAAGCCACTCTCCATGAGATTTGAAAAGTCATGGCAGTCAGGTGAAGTCCCTGGTGACTGGAAGAAGGGAAACATTGTGCCCATCTTTAAAAAGGGTAGAAAGGATGACCCTGGGAACTACCGACCTGTCAGCCTCACCTCTGTGCCTGGGAAGATCATGGAACAGATCCTCCTAGAAGCTATGCTAAAGCACATGGAGGACAGGGAGGTGATTCGAGACAGCCAACATGGCTTTACCAAGGGCAAGTCCTGCCTGACCAACCTAGTGGCCTTCTACAATGGAGTTACCACATCAGTGGACAAGGGAAAAGCATTGGATGTCATCTGTCTGGACTTCTGTAAAGCCTTTGACACGATCCCACACAACATCCTTCTCTCTAAATTGGGGAGATATGGATTTGATGGGTGGACTGTTCAGTGGATAAGGAACTGGTTGGATGGTCGCATCCAGAGGGTAGCGGTCAACGGCTCAATGTCCAGATGGAGATCGGTGACAAGTGGTGTCCCTCAGGGGTCCATACTGGGACCAGTGCTGTTCAATATTTTCATCAATGACATTGACAGCGAGATCGAGTGCACCCTCAGCAAGTTTGCAGATGACACCAAGCTGAGTGGTGCAGTTGACACGCCAGAAGGACGGGATGTCATCCAGAGGGACCTGGACAGGCTGGAGAAGTGGGCCTGTGTGAACCTCATGAGGTTCAACAAGGCCAAGTGCAGGGTCCTACACCTGGGTCGGGGCAATCCTCGGTTTCAATACAGGCTGGGGGATGATGTGATTGAGAGCAGCCCTGTGGAAAAGGACTTGGGGGTACCGATGGACGAAAAGCTGGACATGAGCCCACAATGTGCGCTCGCAGCCCAGAAGGCCAACCGTACCCTGGGCTGCATCAAAAGCAGCGTGGCCAGCAGGTCGAGGGAGGTGGTTCTGCCCCCCTGCTCTGCTCTGGTGAGACCTCACCTGCAGTGCTGCGTCCAGCTCTGGGGTCCTCAGCACAAGGAGGACGTGGAGCTGTTGGAGCGGGTCCAGAGGAGGGCCACAAACATGATCCGAGGGCTGGAGCACCTCTGCTACGAGGACAGGCTGAGAGAGTTGGGGTGGTTCAGCCTGGAGGAGAGAAGGCTGTGGGGAGACCTTATAGCAGCCTTCTGGTACTTAAAGGGGGCCTATAGGAAAGATGGGGACAGGCTTTTTAGCAAGGCCTGTTGTGACAGGACAAGGAGCACTGGTTTTAAACTAAGGGAGGGCAGATTTAGACTGGATTTAAGAAAGAATTTTTTACAATGAGGGTGGTGAGGCACCGGAACAGGTTGTCCAGAGAGGTAGTGGAGGCCCCATCCCTGGGAACATTCAAGGTCAGGTTGGATGGGGCTGTGAGCAACCTGATCTAGTTAAAGATGTCCCTGCTCTTGCAGGGGGGTGGACTAGGTGACCTGTAAAGGTCCCTCCCAATCCAAAGCATTCTGTGATTCTATGATTCTATGATCTTAATATATACTCTTTAATAATATATAATTATATGCTATTATAAAATAATTGTATATGGTATGAATAAATGTAATATAATATAATAAATAATTAAAATATATGTTGCTTTACCACACGCAACGATGTCTAAACTATCTGTGTAATTTTGACCAGAATACTTTTTTGATCTGTTTGGAGTATCTAATATCTTGAAGGTCTTATTTGTTATGCCCATCCAAAACTATTCTCTGAACTGCCTTTGACTAACACAAAGAATTTTCCTGATTCTCAGCAAAAGTGCTCTGCACAGGGTTGCTGCCTGCCGAGGCAGCTGAGGCTCAATCCTGCCCTGTTTCTCTGAGGTTGCTGCAGGGTTTTGTCCTGGTGCTTCACATGCAGTGTCTGACATTTGCACATGCCCTCAATAGCATCGTGATTCCCAAAATAGACTTCAGGGTGTCTCCAGCACTTCTGGAGAAGAGCTGGACAGTTCTGCTTAGGAAACATTTTACCCTTTTGTATTTTTGTCATTGGTTTAGCAAGAGGCAAGTCGAACTGTTGGAGCCACTGGGTGCAGACCTGCACCTTCTCACCAGACACTACCCCTTGGACATGGTGGGTCTGGTCATCTGCTGCACCGTGCCCTCTGCAGAGCCACCACACATGTGTAAGGTGAATAAAACTGCCCTCCACAAGCTGATAACACCATAAGAAAACTTTGCTCAGCCCTCAGGACACAAAGCATCCGGGAGGCAGACCACAGGCACGTGAGGGATTTTTCCAAGCCCACCTTAGCATTTCTTACATTGAACAGCATTATTAGAGGGGACCTCTGCATACCCAGATATACTGGGCACTCCCAGACCGCCGGCAGCGGGGTCTGAAGCCCTTTTGGCACTACCTGTGTAACTGCACATTAATTTCTCATGCGATGTCTCCAAAACAAGCCTGGGAACCACAGGTATCCCCTCCTGTAAGACCCGATAAATGGGCCATTTCAGGAAAAGGCAGAGGTAATCTTTCCATTTATCTCAACACAGCTGGAGCAGCTGTTGATGCAAAAACCTACGGGCCTTCCCACATCACACATCTGTAAATTGGCCATTATTTTGGCATGCCTAGACATAGCTCATAAAAGTCAGCCAATTAGTGAAAAGCATGAAGCCTTTACTGTGGTGCTGATAACGCCAGAGTATCTTGAGACAGTCGTTCATAAGTGGTTAAATCTTCAAAATTAATTTTGAAGAGACGATGAACTAACACTACATAATAATCTCAAAAGCTGAACGTCTGGAGCACTGCAACAAGAAGAAACAGCTTTATATGGGAGGGGGAAGTTCTCCTATGTCAATACGGGTTCAAAAATCTAACGGCTTTAATTACTGTTTTATATGTAGTAATAATTCCTTTGATTGTGCTGTGAAATCAAAACACCTACTGAAGACCTTTTTCCCCTCTAAAAAAGCCCTCAAAGTAAATAAATATTCATACACACCTGCCCATTTGAAATGAAAGGAGACTGAATCAATAATTTTCATAGCTTAGTAACCTCCCGCCAAGTGCCCTGTTATTTGAGATTTTTATGTGGAGTTTGCCTTTATGAAATTCTGTTTAATACAAGTTTAAAAGTCAGACAAGCATGGTACACTAAATCAAAGCTGTTTTCTAGGCTACATCACATGGCAAAATATCCATCTGTTCTCTTAATACCACATTGCGAGCTGGTATTTTAACATTCATAGCGGAAAGTTATTTTCAGATATCCAGAGTACAGCTACAGCAGTGCTGTATCCATTAAGACATCTGTATATATCCTCATTTCTATACACTGAATAAGTTACTATGCATTGGAGGCCAGCCCTGTACAAGACACTGGATTTGTTACCCCATTAGAGTTACGATGGAAAAGACAATCAGATGATGAACTTAGAGATCTGCTTCAGATAATCTACGTCATTTCGTTTTTACTGACGCGCCTCAAGATTTAGGGTGCAGAGAAGTGATATTTAAAGAGGCATTTGAAAAGAGAAGAGGCTACAGGTGGTGCTCGTATTTCCAGGCACTGGAGGGATGACAGACCACGGTGCGTCGGGACAGTGTAACCACTCCTGGAGAGGCTCCGGGAGGATGTGAGTGGATTTAAAGATGAATTTGTAGTGCAAATCTAACTACTCTTTATCACATGCAAACTTGTAATGGAAACATACACACAGTACTGGGCATGAGAAGGAATAATCAGAAAGGTAAATGCCACTTGTGGCTTTTTTTTCTATTCATGACATTTGCAGTAGCTCGTGTTCTTCCTCCAGCTCAAACGTCCTGTTAGGGCAGGAGAAGCAGCTGGACATTCTGCGTGTCCAAGCTGCCAGGAATTCAGGGAGAATGGAGGCAGGGGGTCACCACAGATGAGCAAAACATTAATGAAGCAAAGGACAAAGCCCACAGAATCAGCAGGACCTGCAGATTCCCAGGGGAAGCCAACTCCACGGTACCACATGTGTCAGATGTCCTGGGAACACATCACCGCAAAACCTTGCTGTAAAATCAGTGACTCTGCCAGCACTTCCGATTCTAAGACAGGGTGATGATTTCAGGCAGTCATCAGTGAACAGACTAATAAATGTAAAACCCAGGGTTTTACCCAACAGAAACTCCACCTTGACCCTAAGTCTGCAACCAGATGCATTGGAAAAAGTCAGCAGTTTCATGGTCAGGTTTATGAAAGCAATGGTATGGGGGATATATATACATATTATATATATATTCACACATATATATATCTCAAGAAAAGGAATATCAGTCTCATTCAGAACCAGAAGCCGGACATAAATTTATTAAGATGAATGAAACTACCTCATTCACCTTTGATGCCTGGAGGTTGAAAACTCAGGCAATCTTACTTCTCCCTGGCATCAAAGCTCTCTATTTCTCCCCGCTAAGTTCTCAACAATAATTCATGTCTCTGTGTTGCATTGATCAAACCAGTCTTTGAAATCCTATTCTTTTGTCTACATCTTCTCTTATAATCAGCTCCTAAGACCATGGGGAGGTAAGGTTTCTGGCAGAAAAGATAAAATCTATTTATTGTACTGACCTTTTTGATTAATAGGTAGAGTTAGGTATAAAATCATTTTTATCATGTGAACATAATGACTTGCAAGACAACAAAAGGGCATTCAATTTTTTATCAAAACCTTTAGTGAGAGCATAATCCCCCAAGGTGAACTTCTTCTGGGACAACCCAAGTAGCCAGGAGTGAATAAATATCTTATAACTTTGGTATTAACCGAGAATTGATTCATGAATCAGCAGGGATCATTTGAAGGAGCCAGTCATTTCTTATCCCTGACTATGGAGAGCGGTGCCTGGCATGAACCTGTGCTGCAAGTAAATTAAGTCAGGGGCCAGTCCCGTTTTAGGAGGAGTTCAGACCAAGTGGTGTGCAGAGAGCTGCAGCTCCATGGGTGCCATCAGCCCTCTCCAGCATCTCTACCCTCCCTGCCAAAAATAGCTGTGTGAAAGAGTCCTACGTGCATTTACAGCACATCCAAAAAGTAAACAAATATGTGCAAGCTCAAAATAGCAGGAGAGGAGTAAGCAGTCCCTCCTTGAGAGCGAGCCGGTTGCCGGAGCTCCATGGCAGAGCAGGAGCTGTGCAGGGTGCAGGTGCCTGCGACACGGGGCCAGTGGCGGGCTAGCAGCGAGGACAGGGTGCTGCCAGAGCAGCAAAGCTGAGAAGTGCAGGGGGGATCCAGGAGACCTTTGAGCAAGGTTTGATTTGCACCTCCTTCACGCTGAGCTGGCGAAACTGTAAGCAGCACTGGTGAAATGCACATGGAGCTGGATGAAGATGGGCATGATTTGATGGGCATTAATGCAGGCAGTGTTTCAGTTTGCACGCAAAACCTTTTAGGCAAACTCAGAAACACTCTGGATTTTTCTAAAACAATGTTATCAACTATACCTCCACTGGGCTTCATGTTCTGAAATCCTTCACTTGAGCCTAATTAAGTAGACTTTAATTAGATGACAGTAGTGTCTGACTGTGTATTAGACTCTAAAAATACGATAGCAACCTTCCATTTTTCCCACTGTACTGCATGAAACCTGTTTCCCAACGTTTATGAGGTACACATATTCCCAGCGAAATCATAGAACTGTTTCCATAGACTTCTATGGAAACCAAATTAAGTACGTACAAGACAGGATTATACTGGGCATTTAATAATCCACTATATGTAAAAGTTTGTATAAGTTAAAAAATACATTTTAAATCACTCATTGAATTAATGAGTACTCAGTATCTATTAACAGTTCCCTAGCTGTACTCACCATAAGGAGAAAGCAGATCACCAAGGGAAAGGCATAGCAAAGAGGAGAGGCAGGGAAGGCAGCCACAGGCCACAAGTGCCCTACATTATGATACATGCGCACCATTAATCTCTGTGCCGGCACAGTATGTATTTTGAACTGTAAAACATAGGTATAGAAAATGCTTGTATTGCATTAGCAAGTTACAGTCCTTTTGCTGACCTAGGTACATCTTTCACAGCATTTCCCTTCCGTGGGGAGACGGCACAGGCTAGGGCTGGACCAAAACCCCAGGAAAGGACCGGTCTGTGATGCTTTTTTACTCCGGAAGATATTAGGCAATTATTCAGAGACATGTGCAGTGTCATGGTCCCCAAACACGGTGCTGTTCTGCGCAGCAATAATGATTGTTTTAAAAAATGATGCAACCTTGAAAGTATCCAAAACGGCACATCTTCTATCACGTTGGCTGCTATTACAGTAAATTGAAAAGGACAAAAGAAAGCATCCAAAGCACTTCTGCTGCCAACATCCCCTGATATCGCCATCCCTGTGCAAGGGAGCTGAAGATAAATTCCCCAACAACAAAACCTGGAGCCGTTTTTCTGCAGAGCCTCCCAGGCTGTGGAGAGGATCCATGTAACAGGGGAGAGGAATCAACTTGTACGTTTAACCAAACATTAATCTCTGAGCTCCTACCAAGCCACATGAAGTCTCTCATTCATACCCAATGAACAGGCAACAAACCAACACGCTTTACCAACAAAACCCACAAGTTAAGAACATTATCTCATCAGAAACACTCCGATTAGCGCATCAGGACCCAGCTCCTGACAGCTGAGCCTCCACATCAAGCCAGAGAGCAATGCTTTCTCTTTGCTGCTTTGTAGACACTTCCTCACTATTTAAAAGTTGTTCAAAATTAACACTTCTGACCCGAGACCCACCAGACGGAGGTTTCTAGCTGGAGAGGGGCTGTGTGTACCGAGGCAGTGAATTCTCCCAGACACTGGAAAACTCTTTTTCTGTCTGAGACTTAATTACCTTCCATTTCAATGCATCATTATTATATGAACAGAAATGCACAGACCTGGCTATGTAAGGCTTTAAAAAGTGACAATATTTTAAGGCAAAAGGGGCCTTTTAATAATATTTTTAAGCACAGCACGGCTGAGATTCCAGGCTGTTTTAAGAAAATGAGGATCCTCTTTTGGCAGAGGGCTGTAAAGGGCACTGCGTCAGACAGTATTTTGTCATCTTTGTACCCATCAGCCTTCTTAAATCAGCGAGAGCAGATGATATGGAAAGCAGATATAAAAGGGGGCTTGCTAGATGATCTGTAGGTGGAAGGGGTGGAAAGAGGCCACAGAGTATTTGGACCATCCCTGGGGTTTTGGCCCCCCAGGGTTTTCTCCGGTTAGAGGGTGCTGGGTGTGCCGGAGCTCCGAGCAGCTCGTGGCCCCGGGGGGAGCGCTCTGCTCCCTCCCCGCCGCCTCCTGCACCCCGAGCGGTTTCCAAGTCTTGCCCACTCAGGGGCATAATTATAACGACTTTGGAAATCATTCCTCTGCCCGTCTCCATGCATAATTTCAAATAAGCCTCCCAGGCAACCAGCAAGAACTCCACGGAAAACAGTGGCAAGCTTTGAAGTTCAAGTCTCTGTTCTGTTTCCAGAAAGATTTTGATTTAATGATAGATGCATACCCTGCCAGGAAAGAAATTTCGTAATGGAAAGCAAGTTATCTGGGTATAAATATAACCCGACTGCCGAGCTGCAGTGAAGAGCAGTCCACGAAGAACAGGCAGGACTTCGGGTCGAGCCCAGGTGAGCTCAAGTCTGGGCTCAGCCACTCCCTCAGGCTGCACCCTGGGGCTAGAAAGTCTACTTCTGTCTCATTTTCCATAGCTACAAGGGTAGTAAAGATAGCAATAACCTGAGCCCAGTTGAGAACCAAAATGTTTGTCTAAGTTGTGCAAAACAGAGGTCGATGGCAGCAGCTGTGCAGCAGTCAGCCTGACCTGGAAGCGTTAACTCGCACCAGGTTTATTCCTTTCTGAGGACTGCATAGGTATGTCCCAGTTATTCAGAACGTGGAATGCCTATAAGCTGTCAGCAAATCATTTAATAGTTATTATAAGTTACTTTTTATTACTGCTTCAGTAACTATAAATTCCATTTGCTAACATCAATTATATTAATATAAGTGCCCTCAGTTTACTCATTATAATTAAAGCAACTCCTAAACAACTAACTTAAGAAGAAAATGCCTTTCTTATCCCAAGTAAAGCAGAGCTTGTTTTTTGCCTCTCCCTAGGCATTCAGTCACTTTATTAAGCCATAGCAAAGTACACAAGACTAATTATGAAAGCAGCAGTTCTGAGACGCACAGCTTTCCACTAATTTAAAACACACTGAGCAATCAGTCAACAGAGACTTCGCCTTTTGTAAAGACGTTTTGCAGCCTCCACCAGGTAGATCACAACCCAAGGTGTTAAATGGGCAATTTGGGTAGGCATTGGCCACTGATGGCTTTAACTGAGAGCAGGGTTTGACCCCATGATTATTTAGATCATATTTATGTTAAGTGAGCCTTTCTATTCCCTTTCTAGGGCACAGTTTGGGACCATTATCTTTTTTTAAAGAACTGTTATGAAGGAAACAAAAAGTGCTGGCGGAATTTGCAATGTCCAAACCAAGCAAGGGTTAGCCAGGCTTTGGGTACATTTTTCACATCTGTCATTAATTCTTTAGCTCATCTCAGTCTTGCTTCACCCTACCCTGGGGCTGGAACTGGGCCTACTGAGTTTATTTAAACTACTCCTGCACAGTTGAGACCACCAGTTCATTTTGCCTCTGAAGCTAGATTTGAATTGCAGAATCCAGAGGCAAAAGGCTGTTGCTCCACACTCAGTGCACAGTATCGTCTCAAAAAGACTTACACTCCCTTTTTCCCCCACACACAAAAACATTTTTCACACTCCATGACCTTCTGGTTGGGCTATTCTTGTCTCTTATCTGGTTTTCCAAACCCTTCACCCTACCCAAAGTCCCAGGGACCACAGGCTTGCTGAGGAGCTACTCACAGATTACAGGGCAACTGAACATGAACGAAGCCAAGAAAATGAAGCCAGATCTTCCCTTCTGCTTGCATGGATTTTGACATTATTAGAGCAAATCCCCAGATGATGCAGGGAAAAAAAATAATATCAGTGTTCTTCACCTGAGCATCAGTACCTCTTAATTTTAATAGCAACTGAAGGCGAAGCTGTCCGTCAGATCATTGCTTTATAAAGGAATTTTTTAATATATACTCTCTTAGCATTTGTGCAGAGCCCAATATCTGGGACATGGCAACACAGGGACAAACCCCTCTGCACAAGGACTTGCATGCCGAGGCACACAGCTGGCAAGCACCGCCAGGCAGAAGCATCGTCCTCTGTGTCCAGCAGAGCTCTGCCGACCCCTCCATACCCCGCACTATTGCTTCTCCCTTCATAAGCTCCCCAGCCTTTTCTTGAAGACTTCGAGAACAGAGGTCTCACCAGGTTTATTGCAGCAATGAGCCCGCATCGCCGTTTGGGCTGTGTGCCTGCTTTCCTGTTCACATTGCTCTGGTTCCCATCACATCGTCACTTTCTGTCAGAGCGATGGACCCCTCTGATGGACCCCTCACATCTTTCACATTCAGCTTTAATCACCTTTGATCAGCTGAGACTACAAAGCTCCTTGAATCCATTTTGGGGGAAATAGTCTAAGAAACTGAGGAACTACTGCAAATGGGCATCACCCGGCTGGTTTACACGAGCTGCCAGAAACTGGCTGGGAAGGAAACTCCTCTCCTGATTCCCCACTTTTTCCCCCATGCACAATTGCGTGCAGCTGGAATTGCATTTGAGATGCGTCAGTGTAAAACCCACTTCCCTTATCTTTAAAGATACATCTTCCGGTTCATGCTTGTGGTGCTGATATTTATCTTAAATAACGTCAGCAAAATGAACCCACCATGACTTTTATTTTTCAGATACAAGATTCTTGTCAGCAGTAGAGAGCTTGTGTTCTTTCCTTTCACACCTATTAGGTTGGAACAAGCTTTAAAAGTGTAAATAACCGTCCCCATAGCACAGTGAAAGACCTTATTATAGCCTGGGATTAATTTTTCTAATCTATTTACAAGCAAAAAGGTCAAACTCGAATTTGACACTGAGGAAGGGAGGCAGGGCTCATTATCTCCAGAAAGACTCAAGAAAATGGGTGAGCGTAAACATATGATAGTTTTGGAACTTGAATCCATGTCCTAGCTTCTAATTAAAAATTATCCAGCAAAGCCCTGCATTGCAAACGCCATTAGCTACAGGAAAAATGAAATTCCTAATTACTAAGCAAAAATGTTTTGATCTCAACGATTTATTTATTTTTTAAAGTCATCTTAACTGGTCAAAAATGCATTCCTTTCCTTTTCCTTCTCCGTGTAAAAACTCTGCATTATCCTTTTACTACCGAAGGATCAGTAGGACATAACCACACACAGAGCATAGTTTTTCCTAGGCGTTGCATGAAGGGGCCCTCACAAACCTCATCTCGCTGCCCGTGAATCCCATCTAATTCCCCTCTTGCTGAAGTGCAGCTGTGGGCACTGCAGGCACGGAAGGCAAAGCTGTTTAGCAGCCAGCCCTGCCAAGCCGGTATGAGCCCCTCAGCGGGTGATGCTCCAGCGCGGCTGCTTGGACAGACAGCCCCGGCACAGGGAGGGGATGCTGCTACATGGCTGCTGCACACAAGTTGCCTTAGGTGAGTACCCAGAAAGGGCATTTTTGTAAAACAAATCTCACCCCGGAGATTTGGGAAAGGGCTCGGTTTCTGCCTCCGCATGCCGCACGCGGCTCAGCTGTTCCTGAGGCTGTGCCTCCCTCTCCAGGCAGCCCAGGAGCTGTAATTGCTGCTGGTTGTCATTTCATCAAACTTTGCTCCAAGCAAAAGTTAATTGACATGGGCTTAAGGTAGCCGGCAATATCTACTGGACAGCCCACACAACGGCTGCGAGCGCTGCTCGTTTCTGTCGCGGGTAACGATGCAGACAGCCTGCCAAACGGCTCTGATGGAAATCATCTCATGGTGCATGAGAAGTGTCATGCTGAGCTCCAGCTCAGGCTGCGAAGCTGCAGAATACAAAATACAAGACCACTACCGGTGTTTTTGTAACTGGGTGTTTTTGTCCTGTGTTCACGACAGCTTTGCTCAAGTCTTCAGGATTTCACCCTGCGATGTCTCAATCCACTGCGCTCCCACATTGTCTCCCCCAGCCCGTGCTCTCTGGAGGGTGCAGAGCAGAGGCACAGCACCCTCCCTTGCCCTCCAGCAGCCCTCCCGAGGCCAGGGCCCGAATCCTGCCAACACACACCCCCCTCCACCTGAATATCAGAATTCCTTCTATGTTTCCCAACCCAAAGAATTCAAAGTGCCCCTGTGATAGGGAGGTCAGTGCTCCCTTTCCCCTCCCGTGTGACAGGGATCTCGCTCAGGGACACCCACAGGGTTTTTCTACTCATTTCTCTGAACTTTGCTTGTAGGACTTTACTCCTAATTGTATTTTTGCGAGGAAGCCCAGCAAGGACTAGCATTTCTAGCTGCACGGCCTCAGGGCAAGCTCCAGCTGCCACCACCAAGTGTGTCCGTGGCAAAGCAACCCTAACTCATCCCTGGTCATGTCTGGAAAGAAGTGCTCTGCAAACACGCCAGTCAATAACACTAAGCAGGTACTAAAATACCCTACAAACAGGGGAAAAAAAACATTTCGTAAATATTACTCATTTTCCTCAACTGCTGATTAATAATATTGAATTTTGTCCTGCACACAGTCTTCACTGCTACTTAAGAATAACAAACGTTCTTAAATACACAAGAGTGCTTGATGCTTTGCCCACTAATAGCCAAGGACTGTAATAACGCTGGGCTAATCCAGCAACCAAATAAACCAAAACCGCCTTGTAATAACCCCCCTCCCAAAGAGCAGTCATTCGCAGCCGGAGCGGAGCTGCACCACTTGATACAAGTATTTGCATTAATACTCCTTGAGTAGCTGACTACACTCCTTGGACATCAGAGGGAGTCAATGTACAGAGACCGTATGTATTTATTCAGTGTGTTAACTGTATTTGTATGTGTTTATTGCATTTATGTGTATACTTAATGTATTTATTTAACTCTCTGAAAAATGTGCCAGGAGATTTTTCAGTTTGTATGTGTCTTCACCAAATGTAAATAAAACCAGCCTCATTATGAACCCTGCACAGAGCACTGTTTCCATTCATACTGAAAATTGATGCTGACAAAATTGATATTATCTTATTTCTGCCACAAGAATCATATGAAATTATGTTGCCTAACAAAGCAAGAAATAAATGTAGTAGGAAAACAGTGTCCAGCGCTCCCGGAGTTAGCAGTACAGCCTGTGCAGAGCCCAATACACCATTGTATACAATTCCTACCATAGGAAATATGCACTATGCCACTTATTTTTATGAGATATTTCTTACCAGTGTCAGGCAGAAGGATGTGGCTACTGGGAGCATGGAGGATGCAAGTGCGTCTCATACTAAGCTTCATTCTGCGAGCAATCTAGAGAATCATATATTAATATAAAGTGGCTTTTTATATTCTCCTTTTTAATACAAATAATTGCTTTTTATGCATTTGCACAGCTGATTTTTGAAAAAGATGGGAGAGGATGGCTGGGTCTCAACTGCTTTTTGCCTGAGAAGTTGAAATAAGGACCATGGAGCAAGAAATCCTACAGCTCCAGTTGTAAGAGCTTCTTTGCTCTGTCACACGGGGGAAATCAATACCACCCTCAGCTGGAAAATGCAGCCCGTACGCAGCAAATTGCTCATCTCCCCAGTTTCTTCCAAAATCCACATTGCTGCAGATACTGAGCATTTTGGGGGAGCTGAGCCACACAGAATAGACTAAAATACACTGATCTACTAAGACAAGCAAAACCACAAAACATCCATTTGACAGACTACGGGTATGTGCTTACGTGGGATGTCTCCCTCCTCCTGCTTTCCTCAGGCTCTTGTTCCCAGAGAATTCAAGTACCTGGAGAAAGAGACGAGGAGTTCAGTAATTAGTCCTCTGGCAGTCATGTTGGATTTTATTCTAAATAGCTCATGCAATTCCTTAATGCCAAAGAAAGGAGGAGGGGAAAAAAAAAGAAAACCAGGTATCGTGAGGACTTCTATGTCCCAGACTAAATAAACAAGCAGGATTATAGACACTGCCTGAACCGAACAGGTTTCCTGCCTGGGGCAGGGAAGGAAAGGAAGGTGAAAAAACTTTCCTACAGAACATCCAACGGCATAAATCGGAGCAGCTTTTAGGTACAATCTGGTTTTTTTCAGGCACCACACATCTCTGGAGTATTGAGTCTGGCCCCACCGCTACTTTGCTGGGCATATAAATGGGACTATCGAACTACTGAGCCAGTTTTCTGGATTTACTACAGAAACCATACTTTTGAAAACTTCATCCCTGCTGTGGGTATGATCAAGGGATAATTAGGACTTAGTGAAGCCTACAACCTTTCTGCTCTCGCTCTTTCTCTGCTTTTCATGAAAGGGAGAAGATAAGAGCTTGCACAGCATACCAAACTCTTTTTCTTTATTTTTGTTATCACTTTGCTAACTACTTTGTGGCTTCCAAATCAGGCTACAGGAATAGGCTTCCTTTCCACCTCCTTTCCACACCCTTCCCAGAGCACAGTAAAACTCCCGAGCAGATTTCTTATGATTATCACTCTTTCACTTTCTAACATGATTATCAGTAAATGTCTCTCAGTAACCATTTGAAAGCATTTTCAAAAGTTACTTTTAAATAAGATTTATAAAGCCCATAAAATTCCTTTCCAAAATCCAGGCATCCATTTATGAAAACAAGTCACTTCTGAAATAGCCTGTTATCACTATTTATGTCTTCATTTTTCGACTTCACAGCTCCTTTTTTGACTTCTCTCCCATGCTAGCCAAGAAAACCAAGCCCAGCAAGTGGGGCCAAATGCTGTGGGACCGAAGGAAGCAAGAGGACCCAAAACTTCAGCCCTGAACACGCTCATCAGATTAGCGGGGCATCATTACATCTGAGCAAATATACCTTTCCTCTCTGTCGGCCTTACTAGCTCTGCTTGGTGACTGAACGTACATGTTGGTGATTAAAGAAGTGGTATTGGGGTGCAAGGGTGGCCAGGAGTTGGGAACCCCTGGCCATCAGACCCCGAGGACCGCAGCCCAGCCACGGGCGGGCGCAGATGCTGCGGCCTGTGGGAGCGCAGAGGCATCCTGGAGCAAAGGCAGAGCTATTACCCAAGCAGATTGTGTTGCTGTGCATGTGTCTTTTCCAGCAATCCTCTCAGCTATTCCAGGCTGTTAGGATGGCTCACAGGGTGTTTAAACAGTTTGGCTGGATCCTCTGGATAATTATAATGAGCTACAGCCTACCAACACCCCCCCCCCCCCCCCAAAATGTGATTCTACTCATGTCGACTTATCTGACTGCAGCACTCATTCTGTCTCCTGGGAATATTTACAAGAAGTAGGGGACCTCTTGCCAAAACAGGGAAAAAAAAAAGAAAAAAAGAAGCCAGTCATCACTGTTCGCTTGCCTTTCCGTACGCCTGCCTACCTGACATCTCCTACAGCCTGGGAAAACCCACTCCAAGTCACAGCAGTGTGCCCCGCAGCAACACATCTGCCGTTTATACCTATTAATTTACTGTAAAGATCCTTTTGGGCTTGCAAGTACTGAATGTAAAGTGACTATAAATGTGAATTATTAGCCTTTTATAAGCCTGAGCTCTCTGTATCCGCAAGTCACTTCTCTGACAGCCGCTGCCGCTGGCAGATCAGTATACAGGTCAGGGAGGGTTTGCATTCATTTTGCCCTCCCCGTGCTTATCCCTGCTCCTTCGCAGCAGGGCTGGATTTTCGCTCTGGTTTGCCTGCAATGGCTGCTCCATCTGCTGGCTCTGGAGATGGGATTGCCTCCTTCCCCTTGGCGGGGAGGATCAGGGCTGGTCGCTGGCCACCGGCCGCAGGGCTCAGCCCACTGCAGGGCACCAGCCACAGCATCTCCCCAGCCCGGAAGAAATGTGCATCTTCCTCCCACCGCAGTAATAAAACAAACTTTAAAAACCCTCCTGGGTGGGTGGTTATGCTGTGGGAATGGCGCTCCAGAGGCACTAGGAATAGCGTGATCTCCCGCGGGGATGCGATTTCATGAGAGCTTCACTCCCACCCAGGCACCGCTGCTTTGGGAGGAAATTGTTTTTATGAAACAATTACTCAACTTACATTAAGAAACATAGCAGCAGGCTCTAGTACTGCTTAAGATGATTTGGACTTGAGCTTTTCCATGGTGTGCCACCTGCTTTTAGCCAGGGACCCAGAAGGGACAAGAAAATGTGAAAATGTGCAGGATGCTGGGCAGTCATCTCCTACAGCAGAACTGAAATGGGGAGCAGCTTAGCTGGCCAGGACCAAGAAATGGCAGAAAGATCTTTCTGCAATGGCAGGAAACACCAAAGGACACATACAATGCCACAGGACCGGTAAGCAGCACATCCTGTGCAGTGAGGTAATCCATTATTTATTATTAGTAGTATTTGTATTTTTCTAGAAGCAGACGCAGACATGACATACAGCTGGGGCCAAGGATGGCATTGTACTAAGTACAACACCATCATTAATGGATTTGGCTGGTAAGGCACTGAAAAACAATTCATCAACAATCCCTGTCACCATCATCCTTGGCCAGCTATAATGACTATATTACTATAGCATAAAGAGCAATCCCACAGATGCATGATATATGAAGTACCAAATGTGTTTTCCTAAACATCTGCGAGGCAGGCAAGCAACAAATTAACTTGTTGTAATTAAGTCTGATAATGCAATGATTTGAGCATGACCTTTGTAAAAAGGGCAAAAAAAGTTTACCATCATTCATTAATGTTAATAAAGCCGTTGAGCTCTTTACTAAATAGATGTCCATCAATGGTGCATTGCCAAATTGCTACACAGGTAGTCTTAATTAGTGTCTAGCAGGGCAGGTCACACTACACGTGGCCTACATAGCAAAGGAGAGTTCAGTTTTAGGCTTTAAGAATTGTATTGATATCGGAGACAAGATGAGAGCTTCACTGGTTTGTCACCCAAATCCAGATGGAAACAGCTAGGGTAACCCTTCACAAACACCCCCAGGACAAATCCGAAGGAGACAAGGGGAGAGCTGCAGCTCAGAGGAATGGGAAGGAATTGCGGGAGGGGAACAGTGGGGTTTTATGGAGGTGGCACCATCAAGTGACCAAGCATAGCCAGCACCGACCCTGGCCAAACAGAGCTGCTGATTCAACAGAAAAAGCCTTTGCAGGAATTCTTCACATTTGCCTTTTTTAAAAACAGATGGGACATTGTTTAAGCATGTCACAGAGCATTTTAAGAAGAGCACAGAAATTACCTGGACCTCTCCTATTTGCTACCCGCTGTGGAAGGTGCTGTGGCTTCGGTAGGGACCCTCCACGCCGGCTGGGGACCAAGACCCACAAGGAGTGGGCAGACAACTCAGCAACATGTTACACCCGTGGGAGCCATGAGAGCACGCAAAAATGGTCTGAAACACCTGAAATTATGCCAGCAAGGCAGCACTTCATCAACAAAGCTGGGTCTTGATGCTCCTCGCTGCTCTTCTCTCCCAAGCCCGTAGCACAACGCTTGCCAGCATAGCGAGAAAAACAGGTGGTGTAAAAAAAGCCATCTCTGAAGCGTTGTTTCACAGCTCAGTTCCTCATTTTTGGGGCCCAGGGCTGCTGGCAGGTTCAGCACCAGAAGACTGAACTTTCCATTTTGCATGCAGAGCCCAGCCAGAAAGCATGGATTGCAAAAAATCAGGCACCAACGAGAGACACCACAGACTGGTTTAATTAACGGCAACATCCTCTCTACATTACTCAATTTTGTGGGACCAAGGTGTGACTTAAATCATGTTTAATGGGTGAATAACTAAGGAAAACTACAAAGCTATTAAAAAAAAAAACCACCTTAGCCGTGCCCACTGCACCCCGGTACCGCAGAATTATGATCCGCAGCAAGCACACTATGCCGGGGAAGCAAAAGGTGTGTTGTGAAACCACAAAAAGGAACACATTAAATCACGCCTGTGCTGCGGAGGGGTGCAGTGGGTTTGTAAAGCCTAATTGCTTAAAAAGTAACTTTGGCTGATAGAGCAGATAGACGGCCACGTGTCTCTGATAGGAAAGTTCTCCATCATGAACTCCCCTCTCAGAGTCATCGAATATTTGTTACTCGCTATTACTCTCATTTTCCTGTGGCATTTCAGCACAGGGCCGTGGCTATAAACAATAATAGGAGTTTTACGACCAAACTTCAGAGCGCTCTCACCTTCTCTACTGCTAAATTTTTCATTTTTTTACTGGAGAGGGACGGAAATGAAGGTGGTGGCATTTACAACACAAACACTAAATTTACCTGAGAAACACACCAGCCAGGATGCTGGGCTGGAGTCGCAAGTGCTTTAAAGTAAGAATGAGGCAACAAAAACAGAAAAAAAAAAAATTAATTTTGTTCAAAATGAGAAGAAGGACATTCTCTAGAAATTAAATAGGTTCACATCCTCAAGTGTAAAACAAAAACAACTTTTAAAAGAGTGCTTTGATGTATAAATCTAAAATATATCTAAATTATTTTTAATTATTAAAATTATAAATATATTTTACAGTGTTAACATAAGCAATACCTTACCCTAGAGGGCCCTGTGGAGGTCTAAGTAAGCTAGTTTTATTATCCTTTATTTTATAACAGTAACAACCATCTGTCTCCTAATTTCCACAGCAGAAACATGACCAAGGCTGAGAAACTTGCTGCTGCCCAGGAAGCACCGGAGCGGCTCGAGCTCCCAGCTGCCTCCCTGGGACCGAGCCCTGGCACCTTCAGCACAAGGTCCCCGCTCCTGCAGAGCTCCTGCAGAGCAGAAGGGGGTCCAGACCCTTCTTTCTAATTTAAAAGCAAACCAGGCTTTGGCTGGTTTTCTCAACCCCCTTTCCACCACCGTGGGAATGCCCAATTCCTGTGCCGTACCTGAACAGGAGGTAAGGATCCCGCTTGCTTTTTGTCTTGGAAAAAACCTAAGAGAACATTGCAGACTTTAAATATTTTTCGTGGCTTGGCTGTGCAGGCTTTACCCACCCCAGCGCCTGGGGAGCTGCAGGCGAGGGGGTCTTGGAAGAGGCGGGCTCAGCAGCTGCACCTCCGCGGGGGGACACTCGGCTGCATCACTCAGCATTTACTGGTGCTACGTCCAGCCCCACTGCCCGCAACCAGAACAGCCCCGCTGAAGCATGCAGCAAACTCCTCGCTTCGCTGGCTTTCATTACAGCAAATTTCCAGTGACAACCCAGACCCCAAACCACCTCATCTTTGAAACAGCCGGAGGCTAAGAGGTAAAATATAAACATTGTCAAGACAGTTTCGTATTAGCAGTCTAACATCATCATAGAGCTAAGTGCTAGGGAAGAAATCCAATGAGCCATCTGCAGAAAGAATAGGTATTACACACCCCTAACAGGCAGGGCCAACAAATATATTTATCAGTTTAGAAATGCTAAATGAGTCTATGAGTCTGTTCCATTTCATTTCTCTCACAGAATATTTCTCCAGATAAATATATGGAGGTTGAAAGCTTTTCATCTTTGCAGCTTGTTAGGAATCTAGATTAAAAAGAAAAAAAAATAAAAAATAAAAATCCAAGGGTCTCTGCAGGGCTTTTTCTAAGGCTCACTCACTGGAGGAAAATGCACACACAGCCCTTTGCTTTCCCTTGCTTTCAAGGTCGTGAAACATCTCCTGAATAATCTTGTTCATTATTATTAGGATTTAAAATAATTTATGAAAAGAGGAGTGTAGCTATATGCCCTAATACAGACAAGATATCTCCCAGTTCTTCCTGAGACCTATCCTCGGGCGCAGTCCCTCTACCGGCAAGGAAGAGCTGTTAATATAACTATGGGTTCATCATACCCATCCCCAAATTCCCACCTGCCCCTTCTCTGCTGGGCTGGTCAGGGTGACCATGGTGTCCCGGAGGTCAGGGCCACCAGCAGCACCAGCAGCACCGTGCGTGGTGGCAGGTATCCGATTTCACAGCCCGCTTTGTGCCGGATCGGCACTAACATTTACTTTACTGTTACGTCAGGAATGAAAGAAGCCGATATTTTATGGCTTGTGGAGGTTGGATGCTGCAGACATGGGACCGTGTCTCCTGCCCCGCGAGGGAGCTAGGGAAGGGGGGGATCGTAGGGACAGTGCAGACGGGCTCAGTGCCGCAGGGCTGGAAGGCATGAAACCAAAAACCCTCGGTCGTGTCTAGAAAATGCATGAGCTGCACACTCTTAGAGAAAAGGAGTTGTGAAGGGAAAACATCCCATGTCCGATATCACGTAGACAGCATCACATTTAAGCCTCTGCCTCACCTCAGCTTTAAACCTCCTTTCAAGCAGCCTCAGTGGAAAGGAAGATTAGCTGTTTTTATGCTGGCAGAGATAATGCATATCCTTTCTGTTTATTAAGGTTCAGTAACAGTTTGAACCACAATGGTTTTTATTCATGAAGTGATTTGCCTTTCAGATCTGTCAGGTAGACAGCTGCGTTAGTGATCCAACCTGCTTTCACTGAGTGAAGGACAAGGGCTGATTGCTCATCCCCGATCTTTTGGCAAATGCATCAAGTCTTTATTGTAAAAGACGGTGAGAAGGGAACCTTTTAAAAAAAGTTGTGGTTTATTTTTTAACTACTTTAAAGCCATTTGTCCCCATCAAGAATTCCTTAAATATGGAGGGCATAAAAGTAATTGTATTCATATCCATTTTGTCTTCAGGAAATGATTCCTAAGACATTAGCCTTGTACTGGGGATAGAAAACTCCCAGGACCCACGGAAAGCATGTTTCCTCACCCCTTTAAGTCTACTTGGCTTCCTAAAATTGCGGTGTGAATGCTAGACAAGTGCTTGGTCCCGCATTGAAACAGGTTTGTAATCCCCAGCACCCAATAGGTCAAGCAGATTGTTTGGGGTGTCTTTATTCTCAGCCTTACAAATGATTGATGTAGTTCATCTCTAATACAGCAGGGAAAACTCAAGTTTCGCTTGTATGATATTCATAAATGATGCATCAATGCAATTCATGATTCATTTCTACATGCTTTTTACATACCTATCCATCACTTCAAGCATCGCCGGGCACGGAAGCCACACAGCCTCCCCAGGGGAGTCCCCCAGGTACCTCCAAAGGTCGGGCAGCTGTAAATCAGGCGGATACTTTGCCCTGGGAGCCCGCTTGTTCGTGCAGAGACACACCACAGAGCTCTGAGCACGGGAGCGAAGTGAAGGTATGATTTTCAAAGGACTCTGAGCAAGTCGTACATCCAAGCAGGATTCCCATACTCGCCCTCCCTAAGTTCCCAGCCCAGGTGCTTAGACCTGGCTGCCCTGAAGCTGTCACCCATCGCTGCCAGCTGCCCACGACCTACAAACCTTGCCAGACCAGGCGTTTGGAGGTACCGTGCAACAGCTGGGATAGCCGTCTGGTACATTATTTCACTTTTCACATTGGTAGTGGATGAAGGGTTTGTGTGGCTAATGATTTAAATCTGCACCGAGCGTTCTCCTCTCTCTTGTTACCTTCCTAGGGAGTCAAAGGACAAGATTCACACCGTGAAAGCCTGCGTTTCCACCTTGACTTCATCCGCTTCTGCAACCAGCTGCCATTTTATATGCAATGCTAGACAAAACATGGCACAAAAGGAAAAATCAGTAAACACTAAATTCCACTCACAATTCAAAGGTTGCAAGAGAAAAGGGTATGGTCCTACAATGAGGCACATGTCCAAACCTCTTTCAGAAATGCATCCGTTTAGGCAAGTTAAACTATCTACAATTGAAGTTACTTAAGCACCAGGGTTTTGAAAATTATCCCAGTTTAACTGACATATCTTGGCAAAATTGTATAATAGAGAGGGGCAGATCCCTCCCCGGGTCAGAGGAGAAGCCTGTGTCCCACCAGCGCACCCCAGCTATGGCAGGTAATGGATGTTATGGGCCAGACCGTGAATGCATTACCCACATCACCAGGAACCACTCACCAGAGCCTGATTAGGCCGGTTTTACTAAATAATCAGTTTTACCAAAGTCTGCAGTTTGGCACCATCATTAGTGAGCTCTGCTCTGAACTGCTGCTGTGGAGAGCCAGGGTCAGCCGGACCCTGGCAGGTGCCGGACCAGGAGCTGCTCCGGGAGGGGACGGATGTTTCTAGCTCCTCACACCACAACCAGGACTTTGTATGCTCAGGGCTTTATGGAACATGGACCCAAATAATCCATTTCTGCCGAAAAGAATAGGCCTACATAATTATCTGTCCTTTGCACTGCCAGGCAATGTATATTAAAATGTTTGAATAGAGAATACTGCAATAAGTCCAGTTTTGATTTATTTTTTGCCTTCTGGAAAGCATAAAAAATAGAAATGAATAGAATAACCAATAAAAGATAAGAATTCTCCTCTTCTTTCTTTTAAATTGAAGTTTACTTAAGTTACACAAATGCAGCATTTTAGCAGCACCTTTTACACTTCAAAGGATTTCTATGTTTATATTAAAAACTTGATCAGTGGGATTTATTATTTAACTAATTCCATTTGCAGGAACAAACCAGAGATACAGCAGTCTTAATTTTGGTGAGTTTTTCTTTATAATATGTTTTCCGTTTGGCAGGCAGAGGAAAGGAAGCCATCAGTCACCAAGCCCTACAGTTCATTTTATCAAACTCAGAGAGCTTTGACTGAGCATGGACTTGTAACACGCTCTTCCCCACATCCCACCCTGAGAAACACAATTGCTAAAATTACCGAGCATGCAGTGTCCACCGTGCTCTCAGCATGCAACTTGGCTAACTCAGTGGGGAATCGCATCCAGCTTGTGCAGCCGTTTGGGCTTTAAAATTCATATGGAATAACCAGAGCTTACATGTAATGCACCGATAGCTGCCGCACCGAAACAGTCCACAGCTTCACAGAAACAGCATTCGAAACTGCCTGTCTCTCTTTCTTGCAGATCAACAAGAACACCCCAATCCTCTGAAAAATAAGTAGCATTTAAAAATGGATGCTTAGAAAAAAAGCACTTGAATGAACTATGTTGTTAAGAGTTCATCCACGTGTGTCAGAATGGAGGCACCAGTCGGACGGCAGGGCAAACCGCTCCGGGTCTGCATGTCCTTGCAGATGCACATTAGAGAAGCAGTGAAGATAAATTCATACAGACTGCACTCGTGCTGTACGTACTGCAGTGTGGGCAGGCAAATCTGTCTCACCTGGTTTACGCACAGCAATCCTGCTGCCAGGCTGGGGTTGCAAATGTCACTGGCAGTGACACAGCATTCAGCATTTGTGCCCAGCATATTTAGCACTGTACAGTTCTGCTGTAATTATATATTTGAGGAAATAAGCCAGTTATAAAGTTGCTTCTTGCTTACACTAAGCTTTCTTTGAATGGATGCTTCTGTTCTGACATAATGGCAGACATAATTACAACATGTAGCAATTCTTATTAAAAAAAGAGCAAAAACCACATAAACCAGAACTTAACAGGGGTAAGTCAACATAGCTCAGGTTAGCGCAATTAGTCTTACTCCACTTGCCAAGGCTATTGTTAACCACAGAATGACCTGTTAACCACAGAATGACCTGTTAACCCACTTTCTGAAGCAGGTTGTCAAAAATATCTGAGGGAATGAACCGCTGAAGTTTCCTAAGTCTCAAGTCACCCCTATGCTCCTTTGACAAAATTAGGCTTGCCCCATTGCTGGATCACCCAAGAATAATTTGTCATGAAATACCAGCATTTGATTGCTACCTTGGCCAGAATTTACCTCTTGGGAAAGTGTCTTCAGGCAGGATTTGCCCATGGAAATGTGCATGTCCAGAAGTCCTGCAGGTCCCCAGGAGGTGGGTTGGCACTCATTCCCATAGTCATTAACAAATGTTTCCCTTGTCCTTGAGATCTTTCCATTAAATACACCCCTGTCTCCTGCAGAAAGCAAGCTTGACCTTTTCTATAGAATTAAGAGCCAATTTATTGCATATTTTAAATTCATAATGAGATCAAAAGGGATAATGCTAAGATGACCTGGAGATCAGCCCAAGACATGAGAGATAATTGTTTCCTTAACTGTGATGCCTGAATTAAATTACTTTTGCACTCTGTGTACTCAGATGATATGTAAAATGGAGGTCTTGGCAGCCCGTGGTCATTAATACTCCACTGGCAGCTCTTCCAGGAGGAGGGGAGTTAGCCTCTCGGCTGCAGTTCAGGCGATTACATCCTTGCGTGCCTACACTCCTCACCGGCTTCCAGACACATACCGTAGTCTTCACTTTCTTCTCCCAACAGCCTCTCACCAGTGCAGTCAGTTGTGCCAGAGCCACCAAATCCCAGCCAGGGACAGCTGCGTTTCATACCCCATTCCTAGTAGTTAAATTTAATCCAGACTTTGCTCAGGTGGGGAAAAAAAAACCATACATCCAGTGAGAGATGTTTAGAGAAGGACCAGAGACTGCACCCATCACCCATCTTTGCTTATCAAAGAAAATTTTTAATCTGAGAGTGACATCTAAAGCCATTCATTTTTGCTTAGAAAACAAACATTTTTCTCAAAAACAGCCAACTTCTCTGTATCAGGAAAAATAAGCCACATCATTGCTTGCAGGGAAAGTTTTGTTCAACGATACAGATAGCTCCCAGAGAAACCTATGAATTAGGGCTTATCTAGCACCCACAGGCACAGGTGCTTACTTGATGTAAAAACAAAGACATCAGGCTTTCCAAAAAAAGGTTTATTTTACGAAGACTTGATAAATTATTGTCTAAGGTTTTAATGAGTGGGAAATCAATAGTTATAGGCTGGCTGGGTGCTTATAAATGATGCTAATAGGTAAGCAGGCATCCTGCTGGTGCCCTCATGCCCCTCTGTAGCATGTAGCACACTTGGTAATGTGTTTATAACACCTATGGATTGTTTATTAAGCACTTGCAGTTATGTTTTGTAACTCTACTATTTGCCCAGTGAGAGTTTAATATACAAATAGGGAGTTTTTACTAATCAAGCATAGACAGGTCATCCTGGCTGAAACACCCTTTCCTAGGATACGGGGCTCCAGCTCCAGGGATCACAGTCACTGCACTTCATTCCATCATTCGAAAGCTGCATCTTAGAATCATAGAATTGTTTAGGTTGGAAAAGACCTTTAAGATCATCAAGTCCAACCATAAACCTAACACTGCCAACTCCACCACTGCACCATGCCCCTAAGTGCCACACCTGCACGTCTTTTAAATACCTCCAGGGATGGTGACTCCACCACTTGATTTTCTGCAGATATCCTCTTTCCAAACTATAGTGAAAAACTAGAATTATTACACAGAATTACCAGTATAAGCCTCCAGCCAACCACAATCATTTGTTCTTGAAATACAGGTTAAAATTTCAAAACATACCACAAGATTTTGATTTGAGATCCCTGAAGAGTCCCTGACTGCCAGAAGCAGACACAAAGCCAAGATGTTCCTATTCATTAGACACATTTGGAAAACACTGAACAGTGTTAATAGAGTCACAGACATTTTATGGTATTGTCACAGAGGCCTGTGGTTTCCTTTCCAACCCCGAGAGCGAGCACTGGAAGCAGCATGATGCTCCTGAAAGCATCACTGGGTCCATCCCACCATCCCAACCGCACCAAGCGATGCCTGAAGACACTGGTGCCGACAAGAGCCTCAGTGATGGAGAGGGCTCTCCGGCAGGCTCACGCTGCCAGCTCCTGGCTCCCAGGGGAGAACAGACAGATCAGAGGTACCGCCGGGCAAATAGACACGGCTGTACAAAGCCACACGTGCCACAAAGCTTTCCATGCTCAGTCCTGATTCATAACTGCGTGGTGCTTCTCAGCTGCTCTGCTTGAAGGAAAAACTTCTATTTTCCCAAAATGCACATTTTCAAAGACAATGCTACACAATTTCTCCTGTTTCTTCCATAAGATCAGTATACTTGTAATTAAAAAAATAATTAATTAACCAACAAATTCCTACCCAAAACCCACCAGGTTCAGATCCACACAAAATGGCTCCAGTGGGCAGATCAACTACCCTGCTACTTCTGCAGCAACAGGCAGAGTGCCACCGTGAATCTGTCATTATCCCAGGCATCTCTGGGCATGCTGACTAATTTAGACTCTACTGCACCTCCAGAACAGCAAGTCATTATTTACAGGGGGAAAAATTAAATTAGATTGAAGCTCCCTCCAAAACCAGATTTTATCACTATATCCATTTCTTATGAGCAAAGCAAGCATCTCACTGAAAGCTGCTTGCATTTGCAGGTCATCGTTTGAGTACAGGCTCTAAAATGGAAATCCCTCCCTCCCACAGTGACTCCAAATCCTCTGTCTCTGGCCCTTTCCTTGTTTAATCAGTCTGCTTCCTTGTTTGTCCTTCTGCACATCCCCAGTCGTCTGCAGGACAGGCATCTCATGCACTTGTGCAGCACCTGGCACAGTGAGGTCTCAATCCCGCTTGGGACTGTAAGTGCCTCTGCGGTGTAAGCAATAGCGTGGTGTTTTTTCACCCATAAATAATCTATCAATGGCCGTTTGCCAGCTGATAGTAGCAAAGTGGTATTTTGAAACCATTCATACTAGATGATTAGCTAATACTTGTTGAGCCAGCAGAGTAAAAATTAGATGAATTGGCTTCATATGGAAGTCAACCCGCTAATCAATGTGCTTTAGTTCATGCAATTCGTATTGAATTCATAAGTACAACAATAACTGGTGAAGATTATGGCTCTGTACCTGACAGCTCACAACAGCCTTACAGTAATAGATCTGGGGTTTGAATAACCTTTTAAAAATAGCCCACTGTTATCCTCCTTAAAGAGTGAAGTAGCTGCAGGAAGGTAATTATTTCTAATCTCATACCTATTGATCATTTGCACAAGAGCAGATACGTAGCAATGAACTATTTGTCCTGGAAGAAATATCCTCTCCCCGTCGGGGGGGAACAGGATCACACTCACCCCAGCAGCACTTCCTTCACACCACGCTTTCTCCAGAGACTTGTCATAAATCCCTGGTGATATGAATTACTTGGCTTCTTCCAAAAACTTGGCTTTCATTACCAAACATCCCAAGAGTTAAACAGCCACCCCAAAGACCTATGGTCTCCGCTTTGGCTGCAGAGAGCCACAGCTGGACCAACCCAAGAGTTACTGCAGAGCTTTGAATGACATTAAAACCTTCTGGACCTCATCCCAGTTGAGTCCATTAAGAGTTTCGTTTAGTTACAGAGTACAGAACAGCATCCTTACTAGGTACCTGGTGTGACTTCTCTGAGACCCAAAGGGGATGTCAGTCCTGAAGCAGAGGGAATAGAAGCATCCTTTTTTCTTCTAGGACAGAAACACTTATTTCCTTAACCCACCCCCAGTTTCTCTGAATGGCAAGAAAGCAACATGCTGGCTGGTTTTAATGTTCATTTTGACAAGAGGCTGCTTCTGCTCAAAATCTCTTTCAACGGGGGTTGGGGGATCAGCACAAGACTCCTTTAAGAGTCTCGGCTGCAGGAAAACACTCAGCATTGCTGCCAAGCCCTACCTTTAAGTCCTTCAGCATTAAAGCAAAGACAAGACGTGTGTGTTGTGCCAATCCTGAGGCTGCCAAGGAGTGTCTGCAGCACTGCATCATTCCACGTCGGTGACGGGGACACCGGCCACCACCACCACTGGCAGCAAGGGGCAGGAGGGCATTTCTCACAGTCAGCTTCACCTTTGTCCACAGCCCTCAGCACAAGTTGCCGTGAAAGGTGAATAAAGACATTGATATGCTTATTACACTGCTTTTTATACATTATTTATAAGTGGTTATGAATTTAGAGCTGTTCTAAACATCGGCAAATGTGAATAGCATTTGTTTTAAATAGTTTGTAATAGCTATCAAGTGGTTACAGCTTTTATTATAAATAGCTTACGGATTTGCTGAGTTCTCTAACCTGCAAAAACAGTTGATCATTTCATAAAAACATTAATGTGAAGTGCAACTGCAAGTTATTAACCTGAATATGAAAACATATTTAGACCTTATAAGAAGGCCCAATTAAAGATAGAGAAGACATAACAGCACGTCGCTGTATTTTTGGTATAGGTGATTCAAAGAATAAAGAATTAAAAGATAACATTAAAATTAATAATATATTAGCAACCTCTTGCACATGCCAGATTCCAAGCTCACACTGGTAGGCAGCCAAATTAAATCTACTGAATTGCATCCATTTACACCTTTGCAAGGGGTTTGGCCCCAGACAGATGCAAATAACTTCACACGCCTGTTCTCATGGCAATAGGCGTGCTGGGGTAGATGAATGAGCTGTGTGGGAAGTTATAAGGTCAGGCAGAGCCTCAGGTGGGAGCTGAGATGAATCTTCCAGGCAGCAAGAGCTACAGGGGGTGACAGCTGGGGGGGAACGGGTTGTTTAAGTGGCTACGGACAAGAATACAAGTACAATAATGGGGTAAAAGGATGAGTTCATCTTTCCTTATACAATAGCACCTAGGTAGGGAAAGGAATATTTTTTTTACTGAGAATATAGCCATAAAGGCTTCATTTAAGGTACCAGAGGCCCACAGCCTCGCTGGCAGAGCACGGGGCAGCTGTCGCGGGCAATGCAGCTGCGGCACCAAGAACCTGGTGGAAGTGCCAGCTTGGGCATCATGAAAGAGAAACTTGTTTCATCTCCCCCTTGCAGCACAACACCTCTTTGGGAGGCAGACACAGCCTCGCATCGTCTTTGTGTCCATGGCATTGCCGCCTGATGGACTGGGGACGGAGTGAATCCAGTAACACGGGAGCAACCGGCTGGCAGCACAGGTTTAGCAGGAGAAGCAAGACCCAAGGCTGGCATCAATCAGCACCACTTCATGGAAGCCAACAGAGCTAATCCCTGTCACCTGCTGAATATTCGTCCCCCTAAACGTGCCCATATAAGTGTGTGTGCATGAGCACAGAAGGCTCCATCTCTGCCATGCACACTCACTGTCTGCCAGTCACACCTTACACTTTACAAATGCATTGAACACATATGGAAACTGCAAGCAAAAATTACGTAAGCTGTCCTTTTTCTACTCAGAATTGCATTTTTACTCATTTTCTCTAGCCAAAAGATACATTTTTATACACACAGTGGTGGGAGCACACACAGACGTGCGTGTTACACATTCTCACCCACATGAACTAACGAGAAACCATTCAGATGGAAACAACGAGATCGTATATTATAGCTAACTGGGTAAATGGCATGGTGCGCTGAAACCTGGAATAATAAACCTGGAAGCAAGGCACAAAGAAGGATGAATATCAAGTAAATCAAAAGGTTTGCAGGAGGCTGATCGGAAAAAAAAACACTCAGACAATTACCATCAAAAAATCCCCAAAGCCTCTAGCTAGAAGTCCAGCTTCAGTGAAGTAAGATGAAATCAAAGCAGAAAACAAGATTGGTGGTTGTAGAGAGTGGAGAAATCTGTTATAAATCAGATAAAGATGCTGAGGTCCCCAAGAGGATGCCCTCTGGTAGCATTCACCTACCGCAAGGAGGAAATAACTGCTTTGGAGGAGGTCAATGCAGAGCACTCAAAAGCCCATTAAACAATATAAACTGCATTAAAATGTGAAGCACCATCAGCCCAGGTGAGTCTGGATTTCATTTGCACAACCAGGATTCAGAAGAGGGAAGACACAGGTCACTCCAGGAAATCAAACGCACGGTTGGCAGAGCGAGCAGCACCCATCCCGGTACTCCTCTCCAGCCCCCTCCTGCCAACATGAGCAAGGGGAAACACAGTGCTCGGTGCACCCTCTGCAAAAGTCCACCCCAGCAGGTAGTTTTATAACCATCTGTGCTACGGTAGTGCTGGAGAACTGCAGCTGGGACCTGGCTCTGCTGAGTGGAGCCCCACAGTCCTCCCGCAGCATCGTTTCTTATCAACTGCATGCAAACCCCAAAAAAGTGTATTTTCCTTAAGCTGCATTTCATGGACCCTGCAAAAACAAGCAGTGGACCCACTGAGTAGTTCACCACACTGTAACCTCCAGTACTGGTCAACAAAATGCAGTTTCAGTCTTTAGCCCTCTCTCCTACAAGAGCATGTGTAAAAGATGCATAAAAATTAAAAATAATCTCTAAATTTGAAAGCAGATGTGCAACTTAATTCAGGGAGCAGAGTCAGGCACACACATCTGCGGTAACATCATCTAATTTTGGTCCATCTGCATTTGCTATGTCAGGAGAAAAATTATCTTTTTCAACAGATTGGAGTACTTTATTCCCAGCGTATTACCTTGACCGCAAACTCCTGTCCCCGTGCATTCACTTTAAACAAGTCTTTTGACTCCACAGAGTAGCGATTCCAGCCAAGTCTTCTAAGACATGAGCTTCTTCATTGATCTCACTGCATTATAAATAATTTCCATAGAAACTGGAAATATTCCCTAAACCAACAGAGGCTTCCTTATTTCCAGCAATTATCTTAAGGTCTGATTTGCATTTTAAATGTCACCTGTATAAATTAAAACTGTTTACTGCTAACACTGTCATTATTCTGAGTCATCTGGCAATAGCCAGCTACAGACTTTTTTTGTTTCCTCCAGAAAGCTCTACTACAAGTACATCCCCCAAAACGCTCGCTGGGGCTGTCTCCTCCAGGCACCGGTGCCTGGCCCTTTCTGCAGGCTAGAAACCATACCACTTTTCCCTGGTCCCTTGCTAATTCTGGCAATACAACTATTTCAGAATATCACTTGGGATACATTTGTAAGCTGTTGCTGCAGATTACACAGATGATCTTCACTACTGAAAAGATGTACAGGTAACGACAGCCTCTGGTATTTTCAGGCACTGGTTTGCATTCTCCTACAGTTGATTTTTAGGTTATAAATAATTTTTTTTTCTTATGCTAAACTTTCACGGCAAGCAGAAGGTCTTCTCCCCATTTGAAAAGTTTGAAAACCACTTAACTAAAATAAGTCAGGTAACCGACAAGCTGTGCTCCTAATGAACAACTGTCAAACTGGTTGGCTCCCAGTTCAGACTGGAAGGCCTCTACCGATCCACAGTGCACACAGGTTAGGTAAATCCTGAATTACGCTCCATTTCCTTGCCAGAGGCTCTGCACCCTGGTTCCCTCCCACCAGATTTGCCTCCCGGACAATACTGCTTCTAATTTCAAACACTAAAGCCAGCGAAAGGCAAATCGTACCCTGAAATCCTGCCGTGCTCAGACCAATATTCTGTAAACCTCAGGTGTGGGAAAACAGAGCCCAACCACGTCTACCTATATCACACAGATAAGAATAAGCAACGGTGATGATTTGCAGTTATACCACATCTCTTCATCCTCTGACCTGAAAAGGGTTTATAAAAATGAGAATGCATTTGGTCTAATCCAGCCTGATGGCAGAGATGGGGTCAAGACCTTTCATTTAAACTTGTGCAATGCCCTCACACCCCTGAGCGTAAGCCAGAGCACGTTCCACCTGCAGCCTCAAACCCTTACTGCTGAGGAACATCTCCCCAGTCTTTTACTAACAGCAAAGTCCCTTCAGGGTAAGAGAAGCTGGAAGTGTAGGTCCTGACCACCTGCGGAGACCCTCTGATGGTTGGTTGGTAGTCACATTCCCCCTGGTTTGTGGGATATCATTGTAACAACTTGCAACATTTTTCTTCAATTATTATTCTGGTTTTCTCCAGCCTTCAGACACATTCTGACGGTTTTACTTGTCTGCACCCAGGACTGAAAACTGAAGAGAAGCTGCTAAAATTACAATTCCTTCCTGGAAATTAAAAACTGGGAGAAGGACACCTCCCTTAAATAGTCACAAATCAAACCCCTCCATTTAAAAAAAAAAAAAAAAACATTGAAGATCTTGGAGACCTTCCCCCGAGGTCTGAGACCCACCTCACCATCCACAGCCGTGCACATGTGCATCGGAGACAAAACATTCCCGCTCTTGTTTCTAAAATACAACAGCAACGTTTTGTCATCTTTCTTCGCAGACGCAGCGTAAGCAGGTATCAGAGCCCCACAAGGTTACTAGCTGATGTCCTTCAGCATAATTGTTCAGGCAAATTATTATTCTAAGGAAGTTTATGAAATTACTATTTTGTCCAACTTCCCAGTTCAGCTTAGAGATCAATCTAGGTGAACTAATTTCATCTCCCTAATGATTAAATGCTTCATATTAATATAACCCTGAGAAGGCAAGTTCAAGAAACCTGTTTTTTCATTCCCTGGAATAATTATTCTTGGGAATATTGAGAATGATTTTGTACTTCCTTGGCTTTCTCCAAATTCATTATTTCTTAAAAAGGCTTTCCTGCACCTTCTGTTGCCATCTGTCCTAATAGGCAAAACAGTGTTTTAGCTCTGGGTTGACAGATTAAATAAACTAGAAAAGCAATGAAGAGCCTGGCTCAGAGAGCTGAAGTGATTTACACCAGTATCACTCAGCAGGGCCAGGATACAGTCAGAAATACACCCCATTCCTTAACAGCACATTTGAAAATATCGAAGTCAAGGTTGTTTTCTTTGCCACATAAGTCATCAAGAGAAACAGATTTTGCCAAGCAGAAGACAACTTTCAATAGATACGACCCTACAGCACAGCACTTGCTGATTTTCCAGTGATGCTGGCGAAGCAGGGCAGAGCACGGTGGCTCTCAGAAGATGACTTCCAACCTCCTGTACCCCTGGTCCTGATTTGGGACCAAGCGGTGAGAAAAGTTGTTAAACCTATTGATGTTTTCAGAAGTTAGGGAAATTAATTACATGTGAGATTACTAAAATTAATGAAGATCTTGTAACGAGCTTGAGGCTCCCGTGCAGGGCAGACCCCTCTCCACCTACACTCTGCACACCAATGCCAGGGAGATGGCCTTGTGGACCCAACCCCTACAAAACGCACAGGGACTGCTTTTGTGGATATCAGAGGACTTTGTGCAAAGCCCTAACTTTAAAAACATATCCTATCTCAGGCTTTTTTTTCCCTTTTCCTAAAGCTTATGCTGTAATTTTGCACCACAAAGTCTGAATTTTCCTCCATGGAGGATGTTTTTAACTGGTGGTGACAGGGCACTCTGCTGGGGCTGGAGGACAGCATTTAAGGTCTGATTGGACTCAATTCTTCAATATCTGTAACACAAAAATGTCACTTAAAGAGGAATACTCCACCTGTCATTAATGAGTCCCTGCAGACAGACCAACACCCTGTCAGCAGCCCTTGTCTAGGGCCTGGACCTCCAGCACTGCCCAGCCGACAGTGCCCTGTACAAGCCTGGTAACTAAGCATGACCTCCGCATTAAATACAGCCCAAAGTGGCAGCTGAAAACAAAGTGCTTTCATTTTAACCATGCAGTAGCCTGCCAGCACCTAGCCTTGACTATGCCCAGTAAGGCGGACAGCAAAGGAAGGGCAAGGACAGCAAGGAAACTTTGCAGAGTGATGCTTGCCAGTCTCTGCTATGCCTAAAAACCATCACATTTTAATTTTCTTTTTAAGCTATTAAAACTGATACAGAAGTTGTTAATTATGTCTTTGTTTCCTTTGAGGGCTCTCAGCTCAATTAATTTGTATAAAGCACCGAGGTTCCAGTTCAATCTTAATGACAAGGTCTCCCTTCACATACCACCGATTCCAGCCAGCACTTAATTTTAATGATAGTTAAATGAGGAAATGACAGCTATATACTGCACATGCTCTGCTTAGGAAGCACAGTGTGAAATTTCCACTGTGATTTACAGCACTGTAGATCTTATCTTTCAGACGTGAAGCTATGGCGGCATATAAGTTAATTGCACTGATTTCTATCAGGAAATATTGCCAAGGCAATTGTGGGAGCCACTTTGTTTCACTGCCATTCACATGGAGACATCCCACACCACGAGTCCAGCTTTGTGCTGACCTATAATCCCAGAATTTCTTAATACCTTCAACTTGTAGGAATTATGACTGACAGTTCAGGAGTTTTTCTTTCAGTAGTTCTGGGATTAAATCTATGCATAGAGATAGGGGAATAGCAGGGCAGAAATCCCATCTTTCATGTGAATCGCCACATTTCTTCATGGTCTTTAGTGGAAGAGAACATTAGGGTATATTGGTCATTATGGTCTCAACCCTGTTTTGGGTTTTTACGCATGACCAGGACAAAACCAGAAGAATAAAACAAAAAATAATATCACATATTTATTTATGCTCAATTAAAAAAAAACTTTCAAAGTCAATATTATGCAAAGTTCACTGCTCCTTTAGGCAAAAGGAAGATACCCTTTCAGTATCTTCTGAGTTAAATATATCAGACCATTTGTGCCATCTCACAGCACCCGCTCTGGTGGGGTTGGCAGCACGCCGCAGGGCTGCCGCGACCTCCCCACGAGCACCACGCACAGCCTGCGCCAGCCAAAGCGCCGCAGCCCTACTGCAACGGCGGCAAGAAATCCAGCTGACACCTTTCAGCAGGACACAGCACCGCATTGCGTCCTGTACGCAGAGCACACCAGCAAGGCTAATGCCTTTCATCTTTATTTTTAAAGCAAAAGTTATTATTGGCTTTGAAATCGCACCTAGGAGTTCAGCTCCCTTCCCCTCCAGGGATCAGGCTGCACAGGGCGATGCGATGCTCTGGCCATAGCAAGGAAAGCTGCTCCCTACAAGTACGCTTATGGGCTTATATGGCACCACGTTTCCCAAACAGCTGCCTTTGCATGGCAATGCACAGGTTTATAAAAATGGCTATATGCACCATTCAAAGCAAGCAGCAGTGTTATCTAACTCCTCCGAGAAACAGGAGCCTCCCCGATGACCGGCCCAAGCTGCAGCCTGTGCCCTGCTCGCAGCCGAGGCGGCTCCAGCCTGTGCGTGAGGGCACTGCCCTCTGCGGACACAGCGGGGCGACAGCGGGGCGACAGCGGGGCGACAGCGGGGCGACAGCGGGGCGACAGCGGCGACGCACAGCACTGCGCTGCCTGGGACGCCCAGCAGCAGCACTGCCGCAGGGCAGCCTCCAGAGGGAAAACCACTGGAGCTCCTTTTCACACTTCTTCTCTTCTTTCTTTCCTTTTTCTCCCTCTCTTGAGCAATTTTCATTTTTCAGGGCTTTCAGAAATCCGGGTTCAGAAGTTCTTGCAGACCCCACTCAGGGCTTGCAGCACAGCTAATTAGGATTGCATTCATTGAGTTCGACCGTACGATTCTTACGAACCAGGACTTGCACAAACTGCAAGAATCCAGGGTTAGAGTAGCCTTATCAATTGCTGCTTTACGGGTAAAACAGCATTTTACCTAAATATATCCCCCCCCATCACCCATATTGAGTTCCAACCCCAGGATTACCTCTGCCTCCTCAGATCCCAACTGCCCCAGTTTCCAGGTCAGTTACTGAGCCCCGCAGCTCCAGCAGACCAGGGCATGTGTGTTTCCACAACAGGAACTCAGCCCAAACTGCAGCCAAACTGGAGGTGACTACAGCTCTGTTTCAGTATAATGTGCCCTAATATGTTTTTGTTTAATTTACCTTTCATTTTTACTGTTATTACAAGGCAATGCAACTTTCATAACCATGCATTCATTATCATTTGAGTTATCCCTCCAGGAAATTATGCTGGAGAATCTGAGAACCAAAGATAAATTACACATTGTAATTATAGTGGCAAGCTCGCTGCTACAGTAGCCTGGAAGTTGCAACAGGGAAGCTATAAAAGAGACACAGGTTAGTGCTGCTCGTAGCCAAAGAAAATAAGCTCAGACCCCAAAGCCTCGCTACTAGGAAAACAGAAATAACAACACAACTGTGGTTCAACAGGAGTCAGAGCATCGCACAGCGAAGGATTACAGTTTGTGTCTCTGTTCAAAAAGGATTTCACGTAAACAGATTTAAAATTAAATTGCTGTTGAGTATTTACTCCGAAGGCCATTCTCATCTGTTTGTATATAATGTCATTCAGTGCAACTGAAACAAATTCCTAGTCATCAGCTTTTATGTTCTTCTTTCAAGGTTTGAGTGAAATCTAATGGGTCACACTGACATTTTCTCGAAATTCCCTTGATTGTGGCATGCCCACTAGCACCGAGACTAGCAGACCTCCTCTGAAACCAGCATTTCCCCCATCAGCACCAGGAGCGTAAAAGCAACAGAAGGGCTTTTACGTGTAAAGAGGCATAAGCTTATCCCTAAAGCCTCTTCACTTACCTCCCAAGAAAATAAACCACTCCTGCTTTTAAGCTGTAGTTGATATTTAGAATGCAAATGATAAAAGGCCCAAGAATCAAAAGTGTGCAATAACTGGTGCAGTTCAGGAAGGAAAAGCAGCTGCAGAGCTGGGAATTAAACCTCCCTCCAGGGACCAACAGCTGCCAAAGCAGCCGGAGGAGCAGGAAGCCACCCGATCTCCCAGAGGGACCCGGGTTTCCGCAGGAGCTCTTGATTCTTCCTTTCTGCTCCATGACTGTAGCTGGAAGTATAAAATAACTTTTTTTTTTTTGACCAACACAAGAATCAGTAAGAAGACCTCATGGTACAGACCTCAAAGAGGTCCTTAATCTAATAGTAAGGTCTAGAATAGCATTTAAAAATCATAACCTCTAAATTAAAAAGGCAAGTATGCACAGCCTCCAGTATTGATTAAAAACCCCACAGCTTTATCACCAGGTAATTGCTTCATGATCTGGTTTTCAGCAGCACAAGCCTCAAACTTCCCGAATAGGAAATTTTAATTTCAGGGTATCTCTAATTTATTGTGCCTGTTACTGCTAAATTACAAAAAATAACACTGTATCGCTACAGGCATGACATTTTTCTTCTGGGCTTCGGCTCAATTCATTCCCCCATTTCCAAGTGACAAAACCTGCATTTTCCTGTCCCTGCAGTGCAATTCTGCATTTACACTGCTTTGCACTCTCGCCGCCTTCCCGACACACCTGAAAAAGTTGCTAAATATACAGGGTTACGGGGAGCACCGCGCTCCTGCCTCCTGACTAAAGCCCCTCCAAACCTGTGCTCTGCCTGTGGGGTCTGCCTGCAGATACACAACAGACCAAGAGACTCAGGAGCGTTTCCACGTGCCCTAAGTTTGCACACACCCGTTACATGAGATTCACAAGCTACAAGCGATGTTCAGCAGTCGACACCACTGCAGCGGTGTCCTCAAGAGTAGGAACAACAAAGAAAATTTCCTTCATCGTGTCAGAAATTCTTTACGTTTACAGACGCCCGTGCGGCGAAGGCACCAACACTTCATTCCCCCAGGCAGTGACGACGGGCAGCGACTACCCAGTCTGGAATAAGTGGTGATGGAAGGCCCTTTCCCTCAGTGCAACCGCTGGGCAAATTACAGTTTTCTGAAGCCTAAACTGTGCATTTGTTATTTATATGTCTTTTTAACCATTTCTTAATGAATCTGGGTTTCTTAGCAAAACCCCTTGGTTCTGTGATGCTAACAATCTGAGAGCTGTAGCATTTCAGCATTACTATGGCATTTTTTATACTACAGAGCAGCTTACCCAGCAATATCATCTTTTGTTTTGAGGTTCTGTGATAGCTGGCGACACAATTACAATAATTTATACAATGTTGAGCGGTTTAATTGTTATTTTACAGTCATTTACATTTATTTTAAAACTATGAAGGCTATCACCAAAGATAATTACTCGGAAATAAATGTCAAGCTGCCTAATGACTTGATTATTTTTTTTATTTCCTACAATATTTTCCCTTTACACAGCTGAGCCCAGGACCCAGTAATGTCGATAGCAAAACCACCCGCTGACAGCAAAGGGGGAAGTAGTTTGTAAAACTTTATATGCGCAGTGTCATCAAGATTATTTTCCTCAGACCACCATACGACAAACCGTAGCACTAAAGGAAAATAAATCTTTTCTTGTTATTGCTTAGAAAAGTGATCTCCCTCTTGAAAGAGCAGCGATAAATTATGCGGCACCCCCCTCTCAAAGCAACCCTACCTGAGCTCCAAGGTTTGAAACCTCTGTCTATGCCTGCACCGCTTTTGGTTTGTACCAGCCCTGCTGTCACCCGCTGGTGACCACTGGCAGAAGCCACGGGGCGAGGAGGCATCCTGCATCTGCGTGCAATGATTAATGATGTCATTGTTCCACTACGGATTGCCTTAGAACTGGTTTTGACTTCTCCTGGGGCTGGAACACTACTCACATCTCCTAGTTTTCTCTCCTTTTTACTGTTTGCATTTATCTTTTTTTTTTTTTCATGTTGCATCCACTTATATCTTTTTAATTATCTTTTAAACAGATATTAGAGTCTCCTCCTTTCCTCAAAACTAATTCAGCCGCAAGCTGTTGTGCCAGAAGTCAGCCAAACCACAGGCTTAGCCTAAGGAGTCTGCTGCAGCACTTACCTACCCTGTCACCTGTGTCCCCCTCTGTCCCCAGGGAAAACAAGCTCCTGGTTTCAGCCGGGAGCCGGCGTGCAGCGGTCGGTCCCCGGGCCGGCTCCGGTGGCAGCAGGTGCCCTCCCCGTGTGCCCGGCTGCGCCGGCAGCTGCCTGAGCTCATCTCCAAAATCCCTCCACGCTTTTGAGCTACGACCATAAATGTTTTGACACAAGAGGGTGAAATACATAAAAAGAGATCCTCTGGATTCTTTCAGTATTAAAGCCTCAAAACTGCTCCTGCAAAGAATTCGCTGAACTTTTATTGCAGCAAATCCCAGTGAAATCCCTGGCCCCAGGCAGGAGGAAGAAAAGGCTAAGGCAATACACTGGAAAACAATGCAGAGACTTGTTTTATCACATCCCTCCTGTAACACACGTGGCAGCACCACTCCACCCAGCACTAACCTGTTCAAAACCTGTGGGGACCAAAATAATTACGCACCAGAAAATATGGGGGCAGGGAAGGGATGGATGCATTCAGACTGTGCAAATTCTTCAAAATTATGTCTTTTTTGTACAGCACCTTTGGGGTGGAGGCAGGTGTAGTCCTCACCTGAGCCCCAGCTGCCCCAAGCTGGGCTGCCCAGGGTGCCCGGCCCCAAGGACATGATCGGCTCTTCATCCACAGAGATTTTTTTTTATTTTTTCTATGAAAACTGGTATACAGTGTATCAGACTGGATTTTTTTTAATAGCAATACAAAATGCCTGGAACAAATTGATTTTGCTGCTCCTGTATTTATTATGCAGGAAGAGTTGTCCCTAATTAGATAATATTAGATTTCTTGGCTCACACAAAGCAATTCAGAAATAAGACTCTCATTATTGATGGGACAAACCATACAAAGAAACCGAGCAGACTTTAATAATGCAGAAAAATATTAAAGGGAGAAAGGTTTTAATTCTTAATAAGTAGATCCATGGGTTTCATTAACCAGCATTCAAGATTTTTTTTAGGGTCGCTTTTATTACCTAATTAATTAAAGCCTGACCAATAAGATAGATTAATCTAATGGAATCGCATCTTGTATTAATAGCAATACTAATTAATCACCAAACTGAAACACTCCTCACTTGCTGAAGAGAAATCTTTCCTGTGTTAAGCTAGAGAGACCACTGAAAAAGAAAGGGAAAGGATGGGCTGAGCACGTTTTTCTTCCCCAAAACATGGCTTGGGGGTAGCTGGGAGGAGAAGGCAAAGCTGTGGCTCTGCCAGTGAGCGGGATGTGTGACATGGCTGTGACAGCACTCCCCTGCCATTGCACAAAGGTCTAGCATCACCCACAGCGGATGAACACGGCCAGCCCAGCTGACAAAACCCGAACTTCAGGGCTTTACTGTTTTAGAGTCTCCAGGGCTTTTGTTGTCAGCCAAGCAGCACGAACCTGCACACACACAAATGGGTGCAATGGCTCCGGCAGAGCTCTGTCGCATCTCATCCAATTTCCCTTTGCATCCCAACCGATCAGCCCTACAAAAGCCATTCAGTTGTTTTGCTAACAGGCAGGCAATCAAAATATATATATGCATTCTGTTCAGGATCACATTACAGCACAGGCCACCCATGAAATTGCTACTGTATATTTTTAGGGCCAGTGCATGCTAACAGACAAGGCCTATGTGTTTTTCTTTACCATCACACTGATTACTAAATCGCTTCCTTGGTTCAAATGGTTCTGGGGCTCATTTGTGTGGTGTCAGTAGCAAAACAAATTCAGGTGCAGTAATCCTCCAAACCTAATAATTGTGTGTCAACAGAAGTGAAAGGCTACATTTTTCACATTATGAATAATACATTTTTAATAGTGTTTTCGTTCTGAAGTTTAAATGTATCATCTTAAACCCCTTTCCATGGTCCCATCCTTGCTCTGCCCGTGTGTTCCGTCCCAGTGCAAATGCATTCCCAGGATGAAGGCAGCCATGGATAAACGAGGACTGTACTGAAACACAGCGAACCCTATTTTTTTTTTTAAATCACTGTGATCTCCATTCATACATAAACTGCCTGAACTTCAATGAATCTCAAAATTAACACCAGACCTCCTTTCTTTCTCCTTATTGCACGTTTTCAGCCAGCACCAGATGCTGAGATTTCAGGATGTTTTAAGATGAGAGCCATTTCAGGAGCTGAGGAGTCATTAACCTTATCAAAGCATCCCCCATTAGGAGCTGCTTTACAGCAGCTGCAGAGCCACAACACCCATTATGCCGATGTTTGCAACTGGAGCAGGTTTTGAAGGATTCAGGCAGCTGCAGTCCTGCCGCAGTGCCTGGGGCTGCCCCGATGCCTGAGGAGAGCATCAGGGTCAGACCCAGTCCCTCCTGTACAGCCAGCACCACTCAGCACCGCTGCAGCCCCCGTGGTCACCGTGAAGACCCCAGGCTGGTTGAGGCTGGAGGCACCTCTGGGGGTTGCCTGGTCCAACCCCTGCTCAAGCGGGGCCACCCAGAGCCGGTTGCCCAGGACCGTGCCCAGATGCTTCTGAGCATCCCCGCGGATGGAGACTCCACAGCCTTTCTGGGCAACCTGCACTAGGGCTCAGAGGAGGAGGAAGGTGCAAGCACCCGTGCAAAGAACTGACCTAACTCATACCTCCGATTTGCACTGGGACGCACGGCCCCACAGGACCTCCCAGCTGCACACCCTGGATTTTAAATCTTCGTTTGCAATACCCTCTCAGGAGCACGAGACGAGGAAAAGGCACATGCACTCACCCGAATTTTCTAATGAACAGGAATTTTTCACGTGGACAGGTTGAGCACGAACAGAGCGTTTCCAGCCGCCAGTCCGCCAGTGTTTGATCAAGGTGCCCCGTGTCCTGCTCCCACTGGGTGATCACAGGTACGAAGGGTCGCACCGAACAGCTATTATTCAAGGTTTCTTCTAGTTGAAGACTGGGATGCTGCTATTGTTTGAGCTTCACATGGGTTTGGCAGCTACCGAGATCTGAGGTTTTAGGAAGGCTGCCCTTCCAGCTCCCCTGCAGACAAAGATGAAGCAGCTGAAAGCCAAGCTGTAATAGAAGCAGCAGAGAGAACCTTCCACCTACTCCAAGCCACAATTGCATCTGTGCCATAATTTAACTATTTTCAGGAATTTCACCCATTTTAAATGAAAAGCATCAATTCCAGCATCCTTAAGGAGCTTTTCTCTGGATTTTTGCAGGTCGGTGCCCACCAGGCTCTGGCTGGTGGCTGCAGCAGCAAGCAGTGGTCAGCACATCGCTCCCACACAGCCCGAGCAATGTCCGGAGCTTCCCCGGCTGAGCCATGGGAGACAGGACGGGGGCACTGCCACGTGCCCTGCTCTGCAGGTGGCAACACCAAAGCCTCTCATTTCCAGCGTGCCCCAGCCTGCCAGCCAGCATCGCCATCTCTCACTATCTGGGAGAGCAGCTGCCCAACCTCAGCGACCCGACGAGCGTAAAACTGCCATCAGAGTGTCACTGGCTATTATTGCAGCTTTGCATAATATCATGCAACCTGCTTTGCCCCTGTGGGCAGCAAAGGACTTCAGCCTGTCAGTCTCCAATCATTGTGCAATCGGTGCAAAATGCGCTGGCTGGGGCTTAAATAGTGGGAAAAAGAGAGGAAAATAGAAAAAAAAAAAAGAAAAAAAAGGCTAGAAAACAACCAACCCCATCTCTGTTGGATCTGATTTTTCTTTCACTGAGTTATGGATTAATTATTCTTACTACACTCCGCAAAGTACCATACTGCTTAATGACAGCACATTAAAATGGCAAAAAGCCTGTTGATGTGCACAAAATGCAGATCCAGGCTCTGCTGTGGTGTATCAGTGCTGCACTCAGCTGTGGGTATGGAGGCAAAAGGAAAGGAGGAGTAATCATTTGCAAAAAAAAAAAAAAGAAAAAAGAAAATCTGTAGCTACCACATAATTTGTTTTTTCATTAAGCAGCATCCGAGAGCAAAGGGATATTTGTTCTATTAAAAATGCTTATTTAATAACTCCTTTTAGAGCTAATTTTTCCTCCTGAAGGCTGCTTTAAAAATCAATCTCCTCTGTAAAAGAGGAGGAAAAAGCAATATTTTTTCAAAACAGAGTTTTGTATTTCATCTGAAGTTAACAAAACACAGCTCCTTGACAAAACCATATAATGCCAGATTGCTAGCACTACCGTTACATGATGAAGATAATTGATTCATGGTACTTTTCAAGAGCTATTAATGTTAAGAATTACTTATTCCACGAAACAAACATTATAAAAAAATTAATAGTATGCAGATTGCCATTATTGCAAAAGCCTCTGGGCCTTACAGGGCAAGTAATTTCAATTATTCAAAAATGTTAATAAAGTAAAATCTTTTTTTCTTTTTTTCCTCATTTTTCTAATCTGGTTTTTCATGTTTTTAGGGCACCTGCCTCAAGTGCACAAATGCCACCGCGTTTTGTGATCTGCCTCTAAAAACGTGCAACGATGTCCTCCAAGGAGAGGTTTGCCAAGAGAGCCGTCAGTATGATCTCCGCTCTCCCCGAGGGCAGGGCAGGTCGCTGGGCTGCTCCCAGCCACGCTACTTGCTCTTCGTGGAGACTGGAATACAATGCCGAGCCGCAGGGTGCTCGGGAAGCTTCTTTACACATATTCTTCATTTGAAACAGTGGGTGAAATCATTTGAATTTAAGTATCCACTTGATGAATGCTTACACTGAGGTTGCAGCACGGGCAGAGGCTTCAGACCGATTTACGCTGCAAGACCAGGCTGAGCTGTGCGGAGCTGCCTCTCCAGGCAGGGAGAGAGATGGACAGGGACCGGGAAAGGTCTAAACCTCCTCCAGCTCCTTCCCCGACCCGGTAAATCCACACCTCATCAAAAAGTACGGACCGGGGCTGGCCCCAGCACTCCCAGTTCACAGAGCCACTGCAGCAGCTCCTACCCAGGGTCCGTCGCCTGGTGCCATTGGTAGTGTTCCTGCCTGTGACTTGTGCAGCTCGCAGGAGGTCGGTGCATCTTCACCAGTTATGGGCTGTGACATACAGGTACCTGTTTCACCCTTATTAGCACTACCTAAATAAAAAATGGCTTTACAGAACTCCATAGAGTTACTATTTTAAGAATCAAACCTGCCGTCTCCTCCTGGAAAACGGGAGCAACCAACTCTCGTCACTGAAACACCAAGTTGTGCTAATGAGGCTAGAGCAGCTCTCCCAAGCTGTCAACTTCTATAGCCATGCAAAATTTAAGACAACAGAAATAGCATCACCTTTGGGGGGGGGGGGGGCGGGGAAAGATGCTTTTCAATATAATCTTTCTAATCAAATGGCTTTCTCATCAGCATAAGTTAAGTGGGGGACAAATAAGGCAAAAGTAGTACAAAGCAGCTTTCAGCGAACACTTGCTGATCTCATTTAGGTGAACAAACAATATGAGTGGTGATCAGCAAAACAAAATTTCTCTCTAGAAGAAGTTCCAAGCAAGGACAAAGGTAAACGTCTCTAGGCACTAGAAGAGACGATTTTTCCACACCCGCGAGGAGAAGCACGGCGAGGGAGCGGTGCGGCTGGGACAGGCTGCTGGCAGCACAACGCATCTTTGCTTTTCACGCTCATCTTTCCTTAACACTTTGCAGCTCCCCCCAAAGGAGAAGCGGTGCTCCACAAAGCTATAAAACTACGTTTTCCAACACTCCACCTTCAAGATATTACTGTTGTCTTGCTGCTATACAACAGGCAGAAATCTTCAAACAGTGGCACAAGAGTGGTCTCTGGTGGAAGCAGATCAGATCTACAGCACTGCCACCAAATGCACAGGAACCCAAGCCCAAGGCCTTTGTCCACAACTACCAGAAGTCACTTCTTTTTAGCCGTAATACTAGGTTAGCCTGATGCATCATATCCTAAAAAACCAAGTTCTCACGCACACTTTTGGACTTTAGATCTTTTATCACATACGATCTTGCTGTACTCAAATCTGCCAGAAAACCAAGAATGGGAAGAATGGCTTTTCTGAAGTATTTTCTTAAATGTGGACTTAAGAGGAACTGCAATCAAAACACTCAGTCCCACTTCAGAGCTGTAACACATTGACCAACCCTCCGACAGCAGATAAGGAAGCAAGACAAGATAAGGAAAGACAGCAAATAGTAGCTCAGGGCAGTGACACCACTAGTAAATGTGCATCCACAGTGAAAACATTAGAGCTCTGGTTCTTTCCCCAAAATCAGGATTTCAGCCCACGTACACTTACTTCGGAACCGAGACTCAGAAGTCTGAATCCAGCAAAAGTAGCATTCGATAGGAAAAAATCTCCTCATCCAAAAATTCAGAGGAACTTTAAAAACATTACAAAAATCCAATCACGCATGTTCAATAGACATTTCCTTGTACCTTGGAGTTTGATCAAGACAGACAACAGAAAGTGCCCTGTCAGCTTCAATGGCCTTTGAATCAGGACTACAAAACAGAAAACAACAGAAGCAATAATGTCAGTCAAAGAGAAACCAAATCCAGGAGGGGAAAAAAAAAAAAAGAAAAAAAAAAGAAAAGAAAAAAGGTATCAAAGTGATGGTCAGATAGTTTGTTTCCACATTCCTCCGATTTTAAACACAGCATGAGCTATTTCGCAGGGTACAGTTATCCATAGACTGGAAAGATCCCAGAGAGGTTCTCAGTGCAGAATTCCCACCTGCACTAGGTTCTTCATGGACCAGCTTGGAGAAAGTGGTATTAGGAAACACCAGCAAGCAGGTCAGTACTTACTCAGACTCAGCTACCTGCTCACGAGGCCAACAGCTTGATGCCACCACATTTCATTTCTTCATTCCACATCAAATCACTGCTTTCAGCGCAGGCTGCCCCTCGAATCATTATGCAGGGAAAATGAAATCCCTTCTCCAAACCATTAACTTGTGTGCTATTGCAAGGATATGGTTGAGAAGTCTCATTTCCCCCAGGGAAAATAAAAGCTATTTCTTGCACACCTCAATTATATGTTCCTGAGCTAACCAGGTCTAAGGCAAAGACAGAGCCAAGTTATCCTTGGAAACAAAGAACTGTTAAGTTCTGGTTGAGGCAGTCTTTTCCTTCCTCCCCAAAATACCCAGAAGTATGCCCAGCCTCTCAGAAAGTGGAGTAACATGGTATTTGCTATAACAGACAGCAATGTTCCTAGCAGCGACAGTTCATGACTAAGGCTGGCTCATAAAAAAAGTGAATTCCCAGCCTACCCTCTTTGGGGCACATAGTCAGAGACTTACGTTCTCCACACAGAACAAGACTGCCATAGACACCTACAACAGAACTAGAGAACTGATCGGGGACTTTTGTTACCGAAGTCAGAGGTCTTGAGCTCTTCAGATGGGCCAAGTCACGGAGAACTTGAATGACAGCCACAAATCTGCTTGAATGCAGACTTCAGATATGTTTTCCTTTACTCACCCCTACTCCCAGGTCACCCTCAACTGCTGAAGTTTTCCTGTCTGGGGAATGGCAAAGACCAGGTATACACACTGAAATTCATCTTTTCCCTGCGTTCGGGAGATCACCTGCAAGCTTCACGATGGCCTTACAAGAACTACAACTATAAGAAAAACACACATAAAAGTGGTCAAATACACCGTTTTTTAATGCAGATTTGTAAAATTTAAGCTCAGTTTTGAAAATTTATGACATTTCAGGAAAGAGCATTTGGTCCTCTTAAAAATTTCCCATCCCCAATTAAATACTTCATGGAAAAACAAAAATTAAGCATACATTGCATTTTTAATTAGGAAAAATTTATATTGCACATTATACCAAGAAATACAAAAGTCTGTTTCAGTAAGTTATTCCAGCAGTGTTATCAATTTCATTTTGGTATCATTGGCTTATACAAAAGTTTTAATTTTAGTGCATAACACATGCCCTGTCATTACAGAGTAAAAACATATCAAAGCATTTTTAAAACAAAGAGGAAGAAAAACTGATTCCTTAAAGAATACAAAGCCTTTTAACCACATAGTCAGCACCAGTCTTCTTCTAGACAAAAACCGTTCCTATGGAAAGATGACTGTCGGATCACCTTGGCAACACAAATTTCAATGTAGTTCCTAACGAGAAGCTGACCATATTCTATCTGGCACTGTAACTGACAGTCCAAGTCACTAAGGGCTGAAAGGCTGCAATACCTGCCTATACCGTTCCCATTCTACAGCTACCTCTCACTCTATTTCTGGCAATATACAAGAGGGAAAAGCACAGTGGCAGAACAGTTGTGCAACTTCATTATAGTTGTGTAATTCTCTGAGGAAAACTCTGAAACAGATTTCTGTGCATAACACTCAGCTGGAACCCTTACCAGGGTTCGGGTGCTTCAGAAGGCACAAAACACTGAGAGGCAATTGCAACGTATATAATGCACATTCAGAGAGTTAATCTGCGAGTCAGGGAAAAATCATTACCAGAAGCAGCCACCAACACACCTAGGGCAATGTCCATCCTGGCACCTGCTACACCATGATTTTAAATGGCCAGTTGTGGACTGCTGCGTTCGGCTTCCACACTACCAAGCACTCCTCATTTCAGAGCTACAATCAGAAGATCTGGCCCAGTAGCAGCATTTCAGAAAGCCCAGACATTTTTGCTTTCTGTCTCCCTCAGTTGGCAGAAAGCATTCCCTTTACGCATCCTCCTGCACTTCTTTACATGTTCACAAGCTGAAGCATTCCTGCATGCCCAGGCAATGTTTACTGGTTAAGAAGCTATACCTTGAACCTCTCCCAATACCTCTTTGGATCATAACACCTTGAATTTATGTTTTGCTTTGAAATAGGCAACTAAGACATTCCAGTAATAGGTTTGCAAAGCCAATTCTACAGGGGCTGGAATTGCCAGCTGCCTCAAATATCAAGGCAACCAATTCTATTGCAATGTTTTAGGATATCTTAACACATTTCTCTCTCCCCCCTCCAACCCTCCCCCCCCTTAAAACACATACAGTAAGACTAAGAAGACAGGATTTTTTTTTTTTTTTTTGCCTGAATACAAGATCCAGCTATCATGGAATAGAAGATTCTACAACGAAGTCCCTGAGATGCATCTGTATACTAAAAGATTCAAACAATAACCTCTTCAGCACTAACTTCATATTTATTAGAAATGTTTTGAGTTGCAACATATGGTTTATGAAAACCGATGTCGTTATAAGAAGGTGAAAATACAGCAGATCAAGTTTGCCCTTATATTTAAGCCTTAATTTAAAAATAATTAACCCAACAGTAACATTCAACTACTTCAACTATAGTCAAAAGTAAAAAGCATGTAAGCAATGGGAAGGCACTGAAAAAACCCAACTGTTATATCTACAATAAGTTGTTTTGGCCTCAGTTTGTTTTCATCCCTCAACAGCCCTGCCTGAATTTAACTGCTTTCTTCCTGAAAGTTCATAGACAGTTATTCCTCAAATCATATCTGAGCTGTATTTCAAGATGGTGGGATGAAGCAACAGCATTTTTTCACCATTCCTCACCGGAACCTACAGGCACAGTTTACAGGTACAGTATAGCACTACAGTCAGCATCGAGAGCTGCTGCAGCCGTGACCCTGTTACAATAGCATGTACCAAACCGTCTGGTGGCAGAGGGAAGTTAGCATACTGCAGGCTCAGACCTCCTACTAACTCCATCCCCAGGGTGACGCGGAGGCAGCCCCGTTACTAAGTAAACTGACACTGAGAATAAATCCAGCCCACAAGTATTCTTTGGGATGGGCACAGCAGTTGATATTCTTCCAGTATCTTTAAAATAAAAACAGAACAAAAAAAAAACAAAACCAAAAAAACCAACCAAACAAAAAAACAACCCCCCAAAAACCCCAAAGAAGTCATCTCATATACAAGTTACTTTTTAAGTTACTTTGGGATCCACTGTATTTTGTAACCAGCTAATCAGAAATACTTTATCCACCTTCCCAATCAAGCTCAGTTTTTCCTGCTAGTGAAGAAAACTTAAGGCACTAACATATTAATGCTGTCAGGAATGTGAAATAGTTTGTTCTTCATGTACTGTTATACCAGTTCTTAGCAGCATCTCTCCTGAAAAGGCACTAGATACATGGCAAACAATGAAACTTCTGGAACTTCTGCTCAGCTAAGCTATATAAAGTTAGCTGCTTGTACAGCTGAGTGGCTTTGCAATTTCCCCTTCCCTCCCCCCCACACCCTTACAAAAAAGGCACCTGATTTGTTTTATTACTGGTTTTTGTAGCCACAGGCTCTTGCAACCGTGCAGTTCTATGCAACTGTGTATATGAGGGATACCATGACTATACTGATAGCTTCTTATATGATCAGGAGTTATCTTTTCAAGATACTATTCTAGATACAGCGTTTTTGTTTCAGCAAAACCCATTACCAGTGGGTTCTTCCTACCTGAGTAGTACTTAAGGTTGTGTATTGCTAGTCAGAATAATTCAATGATTAAACTTGGTGTAAGAAATTGCACTTTCCCATTCCTTCCCCAATCCCAAGATCATTTCAAATTAAATACTAGACCCTTTTCTAAAGGGACATTTGCAATACAGCTACAAAGAGGTAGCCAAGTGGCACGTGCCAATTTTCTTTTTTTTTTTTTTCTTTTTTTTTTTTTTTAAAAAGTATATTCAGCCTTCATTTGCAACAACATTTTTCATAGGAAGTCTTAAAACAAGAAATCTCTATTCAGGTGGCACATGGAGTTACCACAGTTCAGAAGACAGAACTCGTAAGAGAACTTTATCTCCCTTCATGTCCATAACTGAAAACTAACAAGCATGGGGGATACCCAAGTGACTCAGCATATGCAGGTGTGTAGCTGAAGAGGAGAGGGATGTCTACAGCCAAATCCCATGCTCCTCCTGACATATGACAAAAGTTACTCTGAAGAACCATTCAGATCAAGCCCACCATTCGATCAATCTGTCTCATGTAGTTACTCTTCAATGGCAGTAAGTATCTCCTCTCATCAGGAACTCTGTTACACTGTTAACAAAATGAGAATATTTTTAAGAACTCAAATACGAAAACAGGCAATCCCACACCATCTGTAATCTAGCAGGTGTTTCAGCATCAGTAACCATAGATTTCCTTCCTGTACAGAGAATTCTACCCAATAGCACTTTTGGTCCTGACTCTCCCTCACTCTTTGCAAACTTACAGCACAAACCACATAAATGAACAGCAACTGTTTCCTTAGCACAGGCTGCAAGCTTCCAAATACACGCCAAACTACTGCAGCTTGTTATTCAACTGAGACTTCCTTCACTATGACAACTGTGAATGTTTTTAAAATAATGCTCTTTTTCTGCAGGACTGGGGGGAGGAGGAAAGGAACCATGCTAGAACCTACTAGCAGAGATTTTTAAAAATTGTTCTGTATTAAAAACATATCTATTTTGGTTGGTGATAGGCACTGGATCCATAGCTCTGTACTCAGTTGACACCTAGCTAAGAAAGGTCACCTTTACATGCCTCAAAACAATTCTGAGGGAAAAAAAAAGCTCTCTTTAAGTGACCCTCTGCTTTTCTCTTTCCCCATCACAGCAACACTGGAAGATTTTAAGGGGAAAAAAAAAAGGGGAAGGGAAAAATAATTGGAAATAAATTAACAAAGAACAAACTAATTGCTGCAAAATACTTAAAAGGGGACAGGTTTCACCTTCAACATAATCACTCTCACATTATCCTAATCCATTCATTCCACTACTGAAAGTGTTTTTCACAAGGGAGCTTCTCAGATATTTGCCATTTATAAAGGAAACACTGCAGAGCCCTGAAGTAACACTTCTAAATGGCTCTTTTTCTACTGCCTAACCCAGTTCAACATACATCCCTTCTCCAGCGACATAACCAGGAACACTCTGTATTCCTTACATTAGAACTGAAGTTGACTGCCTTTAATTCATTAGGTTTATTTTTTTCTGCGCTGTCCTCTTCTCCAGGGAGGATGTCTTGCCACAGTGAGTTACGAAAACGTTCATCCACAGACACAATATGTCCCTCAGTAGTAAACATATACTTATTTCCAGATTTATGCAGTGGATTTTCTTCATCAAACAACTAAACAAGAGATGGGAGAGACAGCTATAGTATGTGTGCAACATTCTTTATGTCCCATCAAAAATAAGTTAAACCGCAGGCACTCATGCATTTGAAGGATCACACAAAAAGCATACCCTTTAGTGCTAAATGGGTAACTACTGTTAAAGCAAATGGAAATAAATAGTTTTAATGCAATGGATTTATTTTAACAGTTAAAAGGGGAGAGCAAAAGAAAAACTTCTCACACAACTTAAAATGCCCTTATTTTTCTAAGGTGCACTACGCCAGCATTTCTAGGCTGGCAGCCACTGTTTCCGTTCAGTCACAGATTTATTTGTTTTTCTACACTAAAGGAGATTGAGAACAGTAGCTTAAGCACTGTTGGCTCAAATGCTTTCTCCTGTGACTGCCAAAGCCTGATAGGGAGAAATCAGAGGCTGCTGTGAGGCAGGCAAAATGGCTACAAGCAGTAATTTAGCTCAGAGCTGAGCAGTAGCTTCCTTCAGTCTTGCTTCCTCTTCTTTCCAGCTCCCCCACAAAAGAGCTGCCAGCTCTCCAGCAAGCAGCTGCCCAAACCTCCAAGATTAGGTAGGGTCAAAGAAAGAAGAGCAGCGCATTCTCTGATACACTCTGATACCTAAACCCCTCTCTTCCCCAGAGCGCAGCACAGTTTCTAATTAACAATGTCCTGCCTCCTCGCTACATCACATTTGTGCACAGCGTATGCAAGAGAGTATCTTTGAAATGAAGAACATATACATACCAGGTACAAATATTTACATGTTTCACTGAGAAAAAAGCTCTCCATTCGATCTTCCTTTGTCTTCTCTACAACGTGGTGTAATGTGGCATAGCCACACCTGCAAGATTTAAGATTAGTTTGGGTTTAGTTCCCACACATTCTGATCTCGAAGCGCTCCCTAGAGATTCCTTAACTTCAGACCATTCCAATTGTCACTAGGGGTGAAGTTAAAATGAAACAAGTCTCCTTTATGAGTAAGCACTGGTTATCGATTTCTGCTATTCTGATGAGACTGTAATGACTGACCCTGTGGTTCATCTATTCCATTGTACAGTTTTATTAAGAGTCTCTCAAAGAAGCAAGATGCTCTCAAGGCACCCTGCACAAAACAGGTAATTTCCCCATGCTGAGCACATGAGAAACCCAGGTCTGGAAGCCTGGTCTCACGTAAAGGTTTCTTGCTGAGCTACCCACTCTTCCCTCCCACCAACACTTAACAAATGGTGAAGCTGCAAGCTGTCACACAGTGCACTTGTAATTTTTTCAGTCAACCCCCTACACAGCATCTGAATCCCACTTAACTGCAGAATGGCACTGTTTTATACTGTCCTATGGTTAGTAGAGACTTGTCTACAAAATCAGTAAATACCAATAGTTGAATAAAAATTCACTATCTTCCCTCTGAGTCTTGCAAGAAGTTCAGATACTCAGTATTACAGTCAGGATTCGCTGTTACTGTCTTGAGATGAAAGCTGATATGCAACAGCATCTGTCTTAGAAGCCATCCCTCCAGTTTAGTTAAATGCCATGGCCCATGAAGTTCGAAATATTCTTGCAGGATCCATAGAAAAAAAACCCAAACTACCAACTGATCATCAACAATGCATTTTGAAAGGTAGTTCTAAAATTCTGAAGGCATAAAGTTGTCACTGGACTATAATTTCATTTTCAGATGAGAAAGAAAAATAACTGCTCAATAAATAATACATCAGTTGTGGCTTTCATGGAGCGTTGGGCTTTCTGGTTTACCTACATTTGGCAGATTGTATTCTATATAATATTTATATAATAAAATATAGGCATATAGCAGTGAGAGAAGACAAAGAACATTGAAGACTGACTTTGCTTTTGTGTATTTTTCCAAACTCTGCAAAATATCCATTCCCACATGAAGGTAAAATGGGTTCTTTGTGGCCTAAATAAGGAAGAGAGACAAGAGTTAGAGTCAGCAATTTCAAAATCTTGTAAAAATAACAGTTATAACAGAGGCCTAGTAGTATCAGATTCTCATGTATTACAGTAAACTTATCTTTATAGGAACATGACTTAGATTACTCTGTGCAAGCTTCTCACATTTGCTTTAGTGCAAATCCTAATAAAACTAGTAATAAATTCAAACTCTTTGATAGCTTCCTTGCAGCCAGAAAGTTATTTTAGTTTTCTGCCAGTTGGAGCCTGTGCCTAGACAATATAGCAAGGAAAGCTATTACATTTACTTCAACAATTTCTATTAAGAAGTCACAAGTCTCTACGTTGTAAAAATCTGCCAGCTATTTTTCAAAAAGGTTGTTTAGACTCATTTTTGTCTGTCTTATAAAAAAGGCTATTTTTTAAGCAAACAACACAGCAACTACATTGCATAACAATCTAGTGCCTAAACAGAGACCTCCGTATAAGAGCAGGCAGATCCAGAGGCACCAAATTTTAGCAGGCCAGAAGCTAGGGGTAGAAAAAGTGACTTTCTGAACAAAACCATTTTTGCCAAAACATGAGCTGTAAGCTCAGAAAAGTCAAGTACCTGATAAAGAAGATAGGTGGATTCCACTAACTCTGGTCTCAGTGGATAAAAGGGAACATCCGGTGCTTGCAATTGCCAGTTGTATCTTTCTGGGAGAGCTCCGTATCGTTTCCATATGGCATAGTAAAAAGCATGGAGACAAATCGCATCTTCCACATCTCCTATCAATACCTAGGCGTAACAACAGCCATAAACATGCACGCTTAACACTGCAAGCCAGCAAATTGCTTTCCGCTCTGTATAAGAACATGCCATATAATAAAACACTCCCCTCATAAGGAAAGACAGAAAAAAAAAAAACCCAACCAAAAAAAAAAAGCTAATGTATTCATTCCTTCACACTAAAAGCTTTAGCAGAGCTCAGCCTCACAGCATGGTATACAAATGCTGAGGTTAAATAAGAAAAGTTGAAAGTATCTCAAATCTAGTAGAGAGCATGCCAGGCCTTCCAATATCATTATGCTGATGCAGAAGCTGAACCGCCCTATGACTCTCTTATCAGAGCGGCCAGATGTAAACCCACAGGTTGAAGCTCATCTCAGAAGAGATGCTTAGACTCATTCACAGCCTAGGATTAGAATGAGCCTTTCTGACACCCCTCTACTGTGTTGTTTGGTCTTTAACAGAATGACAGTTTACCTGTAGTCCAGGAAAAAAGGCTTGCAAAGAGTCAATCCACGTGTTCATCAGCTGTCCTGTGAACATGTTTACGTTAACGTACAAGGGAGGGTCACCTTCACCTTCATTGCAAGCTTCTCGACTGCCAAGTAACAATAAGCACGTGTAAATATTCACTATTTTAGAATAATACAATGCACGTTTAATTTCACAGCACTGCTACCAGCAAAGAGAATGAGCCACAGATTTGTTGTGCTAGGCTCAAAGCCATTTTTTTGAAAAGAACCAAAACATCAGTCATGTTCTCAGAAAAATTAATTCATAAAGGTATGTACATCACATCCTAAAGTTATGTCAGCAGAATCTCTACCAAAAAGTCATGCTAGGTAATATCAGGCCTTAAGAAGTCCTAAACCAGCCAATTTAATACCTCTCCTTTGCAGTTCTACAGCCTAGCATTTACTAACTTGGACTGTAACCAGTTTAGCTTCTTTGCACCAATAATGCTATACAGATCAGCTGGCTAAGGAGTGAAGGGAACGTCAACATTTATTTCCACAGTGACTGCCACAGAAATAAGATTTTGTTTTTTAAAGAAAAAAAAGAGAACACAGATTTTCTAGAGCATACGACAAAACACTATACAATCTCTCATATCTTGCTGGAGTACTCATTGCTTAAAGAATTGATACTCATATGAAATAACATACCCTCTTCTTAAGTGGTTCTGAATGTTCCGATAAGCATCATTGAACATCTCCAAGTCTTCCTTTTCTCCAAAGAGGATGTAAGACTTCAGAAGGTATTCATAGAATGAATCTGACCCTGCTCCCAATCCACTTTGCTTTCCAACCCAATGACCAGTTTGAATATTCACAACATTTCCTTTCAGAACAGACAAGAAGTTTATTCTAAAGTTGCCAAGTACATCAGAGAAAAAAAAAAAATCAAGAACCAGAACTTAGAAATATGACATCTTCAAAAAGGTCTTAAGGAGGAATGATCAAAGACTACTACCAAAATAAAGTGTTACAGTGCCTTAATCCAAAGAACTAGCACACATAGGCAGCTGTTTCAAGTACTTTTAGTCATCTGACAATCTAAATTATATTAATGGGGATACAAATGCAAGAACTTCAGTTTCATCTCCCAGTTTCATGAAAAATTTGTCTTTGGAAATCTGTGCCCTAAGAAGTCACTCAGATACTCCATTTTTCTTATAAAATTACAAAGTGCCATTTGGTCAACACAAACTACGAGTACACAAGAAGAGCATGACTTAACAGCTACAGAGGAAGCAGACTGACAAAGTTTACAATATATGAAAAAAACCTGTAGTATGATGGCATTCTGCTACAGGAGACTGAGGTAGGTTAAAACATGGAGCCAGTCAATATAGCATCACCTCAGAGGAGATTACCTAGCAGTCCGGTGTTATTGCTCCTGAGACTCCAGAGTGCTTTGACAGCTCTCCTGGCCACCCATTCAAATGTGGAATCGCCAAGCAGCCTGCTAAGGATACCAAACTCCACCAGCAAGGAACCGGCTCCTGCAGTACAAGTTTCATTATTGCTGTCTGGAGGTACCCCCTTCTTCAGATTGACCTGTGAAGCAGGTAGAGAGAGTGCTAACAGCAAGAAGGCAGGCTGCACCTCGTACAGCTGTGCTCTCATCTGAAGTCTTATATTTATTATAAAGCCTTTTTATTAGTTTTTGTAATATGTACTGTGCAATGTGTATATAGTTAGAAAGCCAGCATATTGCTGTTTGGTCAAAAAGCTTTCCTGAAGAATTCCTGAAATTAATCTTCCAACTTTATAACGTCATGCTCAAGGTGGGCAATCCTAATTTTGCTACTCTTATTCTTGCTAATCCTTCCAAATTTCAGTCCCACTTTTTCATCATTTCTAGTAAACATTCAGGTACCCTCATTTAGTGCTCTTGAAACCAAGAGCTTCCTCAGTGAATGCTCCTCAACTTCCCCATGGAACAAAATGCTGAAGGGAAGTTACATCACCCTCAACTGCTTTACCAGACTCTGAAGAGAAGTGAAAGTTCATGTTTCTACAGCCTGACAGGTCTGGAGGAAAAGCAGTGCTGCTGTCCCCAGAAATTAAAAGTAGTCAGGCAAGTGCTAATTAGTTTTACAGTTTATAGAGTTGCTCCACTAGAACTAACATCCTTCTCCTTGCGAACTGCATCTGCTTAAAGCGAGAGGACGCAGTATTCAAGAATACCGCAGTACTCTTGAGTACTCACTGAGCAATATTCAAGAAAATTACAAATTCCAAGCCAAGTATGACAAATATTTTAGATTAGTTGTATTTTATCACAATTATCTTAGTACCAAGTCACCAATAAAGTCACTTTCCTAGGCTATTTGCCTTTACAGTATTTCTTGTTAACCTTCTTAATGACAACATTGTTTGTTGCTGCATGATATATAGGAAGAAAGCGCAGGGCAGGGCACATTCCAGCCAAACAGCACGGAAACAAATGACTACCGACCCATATGGAACAATATATACGGAGTGAAAAAAAAAAGCCTAAAGAAAACATTTACTAGACATAAGGAGCAATATATATCATCCACATCACCATAACTCAGTGCAGTTTCCCCCCCACACCATTTTAATGTAACTTAGAGCAGGTTCAATACCCCAAGTGCACATATAAAGGCACACACAGGGTACAGAATTTGAGTTGCAGGACAGCTGAATTACTACTTTTAGATTATTTCCCTGCTGTGCTAATGTGCTTACTTACCCGAGGGTATGGAATTCCAGTTTTGGTGTTCTCAAAGGCTGGAAGTAGTCTCACTGCTAGGTCATGAGCCATGTGCAACAGTTCATTGTCATAATCCTTAATGGTCATATCACCAAACGGCTGTTTGGTATCTGTAATTATTATGTGGGCAGAAAGCAGGCTTCCCAAAACCCTATAGGAAAAGGAAAAGATCTGCAGTTTTTAGATCTGATCTGAACCTAGTTCTTCAGCTAAACCCCTACCAGTACCACGTTTAACAGAACTATTACTTTGTGCACCTTACAAGCACTACAGAAAGAGATTTGCTTTGTTCCCCACCAGTAGTGAAAACATCTAGAAGTCAGGTTGCTTGTCACCCACAGTAATCCCAAAATCCGGTTCTGTAAACTTTACCTAATCCAGTAGCTCCTTACAACATGCCAAGTCTATTTATGAGTGAAGACCTCGTTGCCCCCACAAACAGCAGTAAGGTTATTATATAAACTTAGTATTCAGAAAAAAGAAAGCCTAGCCAAGTTAAGCAGCAATTGAATAAACATGTTTAAGACATTCAGAAAATGAAGCCATTTAAAATCAGACAGTATCTTAAACTCATCTTCAAGACAGACAGGCCTGTTTTTCATCCAAAATGAAAGTGAAAGCAAGCAGAAGGTCCATGGAAGAAAACCAAAACAAGGAAAACTGTCAGCGGGGTTGTTTGTTGTGCACGGATCTGAGTCTCTGCTGCAAGAGCGACAACAAAAAAGTAGCAGTCTGCAAGCCAAACACAGTTGTGACTACCACTGTATCACTGCTTCAAGTCACATGTGACTCATTAAAATTGTTTTAATTATGAAAGGATGGAATATTTTCATAAAAGGTTAAAAAAACCCTGACTCAAGGAACAATTATGGAATAAAGACTACCAAAGACATCCTCGTCAATGATTTTACTTTGGTTCTCCCATATATGCACACCAAGTATTTACCCTTGTTACTGTTTTAAAGACAAAAACTTAGAGCGACATACCTGATTGTTGCTTCAAAAACTTGGACTGTTGAGTCTTTATCAAAGGAAACCGTGTCAATCACCAACTTCACTGCTTTCTGGAATTCTGAGGAGTTTCCCATTACCTTTTACATAAAAACAAAGCTATTTTGTCTAACTGTTGCTTCAGAAGAGGGTTGGGGAAGAGAATGGCAAGTTCACATTTTAGACTAACAGTCATATTAACTAGATATAGAACAGAGTACTTCAAGCTCCTGCTAGAAAGACTTTGCAGAAAGTTACCCATCCTACTGACATGTAAAAGTGCATTTTCTAAAAAGCGCATTTTCTAAAAAGCGCATTAAAACAGGGGAATCCACAAGATATATTTTTGTCCATTTTACTAATCTATGCACTCATGTACTCTTGTACACTCATGTACAATCCCCAACATCAGCCTTGTGGATGATCTCTTAGAGCAGGAGTCTAAACTCTTAAGATCTAGCACACCGAGTGTTTTAACTGCTTAAACTATCAGTTTAAGAATTAAGTTTAGCTTAAAAAGTAACACAACTTGCAGAACAATGAAGTCTGATTTGACATTTATTTGACCAGGGCAGTCCAACCCTTCGGGCTTTTGACTCAACACTGCATGCCATGCCCAGGAGTTCCCTCACGCCAGTTTTCTATAGGTACACCTTAGCAATTGATTTCCACTATATCCAGAGACAGATGTAGATTCAGCCCCAGCTTCAAGGAAGCAGGAATGTGGAAGGAAAACACAGGTTCCTGCTTGCATAAGTTTGCAATAACTGTTTGCTCAGTGTACAAGGAACCTACCTAGCTCTTTAACTATCAAAGCACCATGTGCCAGCCAGCCTGCTCTTTCCGTTACCTAGACCTAGTGGGAAAGCATTCATATGCTTGATCTGAGCAGATGAAGAGTAAAATAGGCTTTCTCCATGCACAAGCTTCTGAAACACAAGAGACTCTACGAACCAGAAGTTTTATATTTGAGGAAAAAAGTTATGTACTGCCCCAAAAGGTATGGATAGGACACTGAGCCACTGGCGAATGAGGACAGGAAGGCAACTGTTTAGCCAACACACCATCAGCCACGTAGCACCAATTCCTAACTACCGTTTCAGTTAAAACCAACGTTTTCCTCACTTCCTGCTTTCAGTTCTGTTCATTACTGCTGCATTCAGTTAAACAGCTGAGACCTCCTCACCACAGAGCTGCAATTCCATTGTAGCAATGGGAAGTATTTTATAACCCAAAGCGCACATACAGCCCTTACACACCCCACCTTCTGCACAAGAGGAGAGAAACACACCATGGATCCAGTGCATCAGTGGGCCCCAGCACTCCAGAAGGCCAAGGATCTGCCCTGGCTGCAAAAATGAGACTAAGAAAACCTAAGGGGTTCTCTAAACATGCATAAGGAGTTCGAGGAAGGGGCTCTTCTCCATGATACCATACTACCGGTACTACTAACATAAAACTGAGTTGCTTCTCACATTATCTTCAAATGTTATCAGAAATGCATATGATGGTCTATTTTAGCAGGCGAGAAGCAGCCTTACAGCTTTTTCCCCTCCTTCCTTTCACCACTCTTTGTACAGATTCATGTGTCAGTCAGGCCCTCTCTGCCAAGCAAAACAATCAGAGCTCTTACAGTCATCTTGAATAAGACTAACTTTCCTCCTGACATATCTCTCAGCAACCCATGCATGTCCCAGTTCAAATCTACCCTTCCTGAACACCAGAGTGATGGCAGTATCCTGAAAGAGATCTCACCCGAGCTTTGGGGAAGATCTCCAAAATTTCCTTCGTCTCTTCTGGAAATCCCTGCTGATATATCTCCAAGTACTCTTATCCTTCCCTGCATGTGCAACACTGCTAGCTTGTGATCCAGCTGTTAGCTAGTATACACCCAGCACCACCTTCTCCTCAGAAGTGAAAGATTTAATAACCTCTCACTTACAAACTATTAGACCTTTTACTTCATATTGCTGAAGTTCGTTACAATTTTAATTGGTTCCTCACGATGTCATCTCCCTGCTCTTTATGTTAAGAACTGATCTCTATTCCTATCAGCAGCCCTACATGAAATATCAGCACTTTTTGCATTAACAACATTAACACGCAAAGACTAAACAGCACTGGTCCCATGGCAGGTCCTTGGAAAACACTGTGGAGTAACTCCCTCCAGTCTGAAACTTTATGTTGCCAACTTCCTTCAACTTCTCACCAAGTTTCTCTACCAAGTACCCCTCTTCTTCAGCTCTGCCAGCTTTTTTTAAAAAAAAAAAAAAAATATGGAGCTGAGTTGAGATATCAGATCTACCATGGCTATCAGTTCAACCTCAGAACAAAGGACAATGTCAGTGTTGTTCAGTACCAGGGCAGATGAACCTAGCAAAGTCCCATCTTCGAGAGAACATTGACTAAATTAACTCTGTACTACATCCTCATTTTCCCCTTTAACTCCTCCCTTCAAAGTCCGTTCCAGCATGCTGCCTGCTGTCGAGGGGACAGCTCAAGACCACGCTCCCACCCCAATCCAACCATCCCACAGCTGAGACCCGCAGTTTCACAGCCCTTCTTAAACAAAGCTCTGTGCCTGAGAGCAAGCTTTCACTCCCGGTTCCCCACACCAGGGTTGGGAATAAACCACCCGGTGAACTGCAACAGGCGCCCGTTTCGCTGCTAACAGCTGGACTCAGAGGACTGAGCCAGTGAGACTCACGCATGTTCAAGAGCACCTGGGGTTTCTCATCTCTCAAAGCCTCTCATCAAGGGACTTCAGCCTTTCAGACATTAACGTCCCTATCCTGCTAAGACACTGCCTTCAGAGTTTAATTAGCAGAATTACTACTCTGTGGCAATACATCCCAGCTACATTAATGTACCTTTGAGCTAATTTGCAAAATTCAGTTTGTTCGTTCCAGCTGCCGACACGAACCTCCTGAACTTCCCTCCTGATTAAATTTTACGGGGTGACGCAGCAGCTCCGGAGCCTTCCCGTGCGGCAAAGCGCAGCCATCGCAGCCGGGCGGCCCAAAGCCCTCCCTGCAGGACCCCTGGCCGTGAAGCTTAGCTAAGGTGTGGCGAGCAGCTCCCGGCCCGGGCAGGTTTGGGAGGCGCCCGCCCGGGGCCCCGCCGAGGACTCACCGCCAGGGTGTCCAGCGCGTCGATCAGCGTCAGCGAGTAGTTTCCCAGGACGTCGTTGATGTTGAGGTTGGAGCTGGAAGAGAAGAGCCGAGCGTCAGGCCCCGCCGCGCCCGGGCCCGGCCCCCCGCCCCCGCCCCCGGACTCACGGGTCGTGGCGGTCGGGGCCGCGGCCGCGGCAGTGGAGGGGGTCGAGCTCGTCCCGCGGGAAGGCGTGCTGCATGTAGCTGTCGTAGCTGAAGACGAACATGCCGCGGGCGGCGTCGCGCAGCCGGGCCCGCAGCTGGGGCGGGAAGGCGCCGCTGTACCGCCGCTCGTACTCGTCGCCCCCCGCCGCCCCGCCGCCGCCGCCCCGCCGCAGCAGCGAGCCCCAGTGCGAGGAGCCGGGGCCGGCGGCGGCGCCGGGCGGGCCGAGGGCGACGGGCGGCGGCGGGAAGGGGAAGGGGAAACGGCGGCGCAGGCAGAGGCCGGGCGCCAGCGCGGGCAGCAGCGCCAGCAGCGCCTGCAGCCCCAGCCTCAGCAGCAGCAGCCCCAGCACCAGCGACCGCCATTGCATGGTCGCCCGCGCGCCGCGCGCATAGTTTAAAGGGGCCGCGCGCTCCCCCGCCCGCTCGCAGCCCCCGCCCGCGCTCCTCCGCGGCGCGTCTCCTTTAACAGCGGAAGGGAAAGACGGGCGGCGGCCGGAACGGGGCCCGCCCCGCCCCGCTCCTATTGGCCGAGCCGAGCCGGAGGCAGGACCAGCCTTCGGTCATGGGGCGTGCAGCCACGTCACTCAAGAGCCGAGCCCCGGCCAGCCTCAAAGGGCCGGGGCGAGGCGGCGGGGCGGGGCGCGCCCGGGGCTGTCGTGGCACGGCCCGGGGCGGGGCGACGGGGTCAGGCCTGGGCCGGGTCTCTCAGGCAGGCCCCCCTGAGGGGAGGCGGAGAACGGCGCAGTCCCGCCCGGCGGGCCGCCTCGCCGCTCTCGGGGACAAGGTGAAGAAAGAGAAACAGGAGTTTTTCCAAGCAAAAAACCCAACCGTTCGAGTAAAGTTTGTAATCAATTCCTCCTGCTGCTAGCACAGCCCAGGCCCGCTTACCCCGCCGACGGCATCAGGAGACCCTCGCTGTGAGCCGCAGCAACGCAAGCCTCCGCGCCGAGGGGAGGACGAACTTTCCTCCCCGCCTGAGGGAGGCAGAGGGCAGCAGCTCAGGGGAGGCCACGCCGTGGTCTCGGGCCGTGAAAGCCGGGGAGATGGCTGCCGGGCTTCCCTTCGCACGACGGCAGAACCGACAGCCGAGCCGCTCCAACAGTGAGACGGACAACGGAGCAACGGGGGCGAGTAGAGCAGCACCGAGCACATGGCGAACCAGGATTTGATGCGGCACTGGAAGAGAGCCAAGAACAAGCTCCAAGGCAGCTGGAGTTTTCAGAAAGCAACATAAATAGAAAAGCTGACAAATGCCACTTGCAAATCGTAGATACGAAAGTGAAAATAGTCAGGCAGCACTGGTAAAAACAAAACCCCTCAAAAGACAGTCAAAAGAACAGAAGAGTCAGTAAAGAAACTCCAGCTGGGGGAGGTAAAGAGGCAACACACATCTCTGAGCTACCCCAGAAACCTTAACAGCATCGCTAGTGACTGTGGTTGTAAGCGTGACTGCCTTACTGCTGAAATAAGGACTGGTGTTCACTCTAGCATTGCATCCTTTTAGCAAGGAAGTGCATGATCTGTTACGAAGAAATTTGATAGAAATAATATGAAAAATCCCTACACAGAGAAAAAATAAATATTTAAAGACCTTTATCATGCACAGACAGACAACCAGACATTAATGATTTGTCTTCAGCCTGTATTTTATACTTTCTATTTCAGAAGTCAGATCTTGCTCTTTGTTTTCCATTCATTGCAACAGAAACAATAGAACGAATAAATCAAAAGAATTGCAATTCAGTGGTCCATCAAGACTTCTGTATGCTGACTCCTGTTAAAATCCTCTAGTCTGTTCAACCATTGCAGCCTGAGGTTGCTCTTTCAGTTCTTTTCCTCAATCTGTGGAATTCATGCATCTTTTTAACGTCTTTCCCCTTATGCACCAGAAAGATTATCTAGTCACACCAAGAAGGGGATTCTTGACTCTAAAAAATGACAAAAATTCCTCATTATTGAAAAGACTGAAATATCTTCCCACATCCCAAGTTAACATAGCGATACAGAAGCAACTTAGCAGTTTACTTCACTCTGAGACTCTTGCAAGAATCAAGTTTAGCTTTAAATTTCACACATCACAACAGCTTTTTCTTTCTCTACTCACATATTTGCTTTATTAATACGTTTTGTAAACTTCTATCCAATAGTTCTGAGAGAAACACAAGTGAGACCAACAAATGCTTTCAGCATCTAAAGCAAAGCTGTAATCAGAAATAAGAGTTTCACAGACCGACTACCCAGGAAGTTGTCCCTCACTGAGCACAAGGCTTACAGTCGCTCTCTCAAGATTAAGTTATGTAGTTAATGCTCCTACCAGTTTCCACAGAAAACACTCTAACACACAGCACACACTGACCAAGCGTCAACCAGGCAACAGCATTCAACTACCTTTTTTTTCCTAAACAAAAACACTAAATTTAGAATTCATTTAAAATTAGCCTCATTCATATACTCAAGATCACCATTTTATGACAGTGTCTAAAACATGAAGTTTCCAACGTAGGCCAGGAAAGACTTCTCAAATTTACTACTTGAATGTATCTGCCTCCATGGAAGCAATACTGCCTACTCTCTTCATTGTTAGGAGAGTGCTTCAAGGAGTCAATCTGTTTGCTCCTCTCACAGATGATCTAAAGAATTAAGTTTTAGCATAGATGTGTTTAGTTTAGCTTGAGCGTAACAATGTTTCCCACAATTTGGTAATAAGGGCTTCTTATATATTTCTAACAATAATAAAAGCAGCTGTAGTACTACAGATGAATATGCAAAAGAATGGTTTTCAACAACACTTTATTGAAGCACTTCAAAATGATCACAATGATAGATGTTGCCTTTAACAGAATAAAACCTGTAATGTCATAATTAAAAGGCACTAATCCTGGCACAAAGGTCTACTTACCCACCTTCCACTGTGAGGGAAATAAAAACATCAAATATTTTACTTCTCCTTTAAAAGAGTATGTGCATACGCCCTCTGAGTGCCATTCCATGTTTGTCATTTAAGTGACAAGTGAAAGAGATTCCCCAATGTTTCACCAAGGCATACTTTAACATTCAGCATCTGTAGGCCTAAAGCAATAGACTACTCAGTGAAGGTTTATGATTTAGTGACACAAGTCATTCTACACTCATATTTTGGGAATACAAAGTCCTGAAGCACATACCAGTCTTGGGCATTCACACATTACTTCTCCTTTAACGTCCGTGTAATTGGCAATGCACCGCTCTTAGCAAGATAGCTTAAATAACCTGATTTACACCCCCCATTTAGAATTCCCACAGCTCCCTAATCAGGGTCAGTGCAAAAGCAAGCCAGCAGGGAGCAGTGCTGGGGCATGCTACCGGGACGAAGTGCATTTCCTTCACACTCAGTAAACACGCACAAAGCAAATCATGACATGCCATTGCGCAGCCACAGTAACTACAAAATTAAACCTTAGAAAAGATAAATGCTTGATAATCCAGCTAAGTCATACTTTAAGTTGTTATAGATCCCTGCACAACATTCCTATATTAATTTAACCAGAGAGACTGTTTAAGGCATTTTCTTTGGCCTCCTTTCTTCTACCAGAAAGTGAAGATTATGCAGTTTTCTATGTCAGCATGCAAAAAGGACCGTCTTTCCAACCTCTTTCCATAAAGATGCAAAGAGAAGACACAAATCAATAAGAAACCAGATTAGTTCCACAGATCATGAAACAGCTCCACATTTGTGCATTTTTCATGTTGCCAAGTGGTAGGACAGAATTGCTCTACACAACTGCTAAGACACTCAGCTGTACTCGCAGTGATGATGAGAATTGCGCTGCTCTGTAATTGCACTTAAAGAAACCACCATCCACACTAACATCGATAAGACATTAATACTCCAAGGAAAACTTTCACACAGCCCGGTGCTGTGGGTGCACACACAAACATTTCTTCCCAGTCTAGTCTAGAGATGCACTGCTCTATGATCAGTAAGAGTGATGACTTGTACTGAACAAAACCAACAACAACTATTTAGAGTTGACAGCTATTTTAAATCATCAGGACACCACACAATACCAACACATCACGAGGTCATAAAGGTATGACTGGTGTCTAACTTGCATGCATATTCATGACCAAGAGTTCTCTCTGGCTCAGTATTTGCCTTTTCACAAGACCCAGTTTTCTCCATATGCTAATGGCCAAGACCTACTGCAGATACATCAGAAGAGTTTCAGGACTACAGCTATTGATGTTTAAGTACAATAATTTATGTTACTAAAATGCAGCTCCAAAAGCAACTTCTGTTAAGGGAATGGGAAATTTAATCAGTCTCTTTTTACTGTCCAGGCTCACTACAGAGCCTGAGACAAGTAATCATCATGAGAGATTAGACTGGCCTAACAGATTTCCAGAAGCAGAACACAGCTATAGCATCCAAGTTCAGTAGACAACACTGTTCATGCCCATCTTAAACTCCACACCTTTATTAGAACAGAAAAGGTTTAACCTTGGACTTAACTGTGCCAGATGAGTGAGTAGTTTTTTCAGCCCAAGGCTGAAAGGTAGTGAGAACAGCCTCACTTCTCTGGAAAGACTTACTACACTTCCCTTCTGTTTCAAAATGAAGGTAGTTGGAAAGTTAATCAAGCCCTCGAACAGAAAAAGTGTAATCCTCTGCACTGGATTCAAATAGTCTTGTCAAGGTGTACATTTCTGCCATGTGAGTAACTAAAGGCATCTGGAAGAACTGTACAAGAACAGCTGTGAAAACCTAGGTGGAGTCATTTCAAAGCAATACAAGTGCACTTTTTAGAGTACACACATCATAGGTGGCCAGCATAGCTCTCCTTGCTGTTTACATTTAGAGGTAGAAACTATTACTTAAATACCACATCAAGCAAATAACTGTTGGCCAAGTTCACACCACAGCTGATTTAAGTGATTAGTACTGGTATCAGACCAACCAGGATGACAAATCATACAGCAGTAATACTGTTTTCAGATTTTGCGTCTAGAGGCATTTTGCTTTGAATGGTAACTCCAGGTAGCTTCTTTTGCATGCAGGAAGCCCCATCAACTGAAGAAATATGCACATGATCTTTTACTCAACAGTTCATTAGTCCTTCCCACCAGCTGAGTTACACATGAAGGATGCTAACTGACCAGTACTCAGGCCTAAAAACTAACCTGTTACAGCTCAGTAAGTCTGAAAGCTTACATGGATGCAGGCCGTGAATAGAAAATATCCAATTTGTTACCATTACTTGGAAGATGTTGACATACAGTCCTATAAGTTCATCAGTGACCCAAGAGAAATTAATGCAACAAAGCATTTGGGAAGAACAGTCAGTGTAACTTTAAATCACAACAAAGATTTTGTTCAATACATCAGTCAACAAAAGCCTCACTTTCCAATGAGATATGAAATGTTATGCTTTAATTGTCAGTGAACGGTCAGGCACTGCTAGATCTGATGCTTGTGCTAGAAAAGCAAAGGTTTTACTCTAGGCTTGACGACAAGAAACAAGCTTGTAGACAGACACATTTTTCTCCTGAAAACAGAGCTCCAGAAGGCTGCCCCTACTTAAGACCCTTCAGCTGACCAGTGCTTTTCATAAAAAAAGCACTGAAGTCTGCCGAGACTGACTAGCTAAGCTTGCTCATGTAAGCTGAGAAAGCCCCAGGCCTAAAAGGTAGTTTTATAAGTATTTCACTTGAATAGTTGAACCACAGAACATAAAGAAACTCAGGTATTTACTGAGCCTTCTTCCCCCGCTGTAATCTTGTGGGAGAGCAGACAGCCATCCCATAATGTATCTCCATGAGTTAAGCCACATCAACTCAAGTCAGTCAGTTAAGTGTCAATACAACCCTCAAAACATAAGTTTATTGAATAAAGCTGAAGAGCAGTAAACCAACATATGCATCCACCTAAATAAAAAAATTCACGTATTTACAAAGTTCAATAATTGTATAAGTTGTTCACATGCAGAGAGTAATGCACAGGTTAACAATTGGTAGTGTTTGGATGCCATAAACGCTGAAAGCAGTGAAGTATATAAACACCAAACACATCAAGTTTAGCTATAGGCCAGTTAACTAAACAGTGACCTGGTCCCCCACAAAGATTCACACATTCTAGTTTAGTTTCCTTATTTTAGGCACAAGCAAGTTTGCTAAATAAAAGTAACTGTAGCAGTTCCTGGTGAACTAGGGACTACAGTAGCAAGTTAATATACCTTCTCCTCTACAGCACCAGAGTATGAATTAATTGAAATCATGCTTCAGAGAACTGAAAGGGGACAAAAAGTTAAAATGCAAGTTCAGACTGAATGCAGGCAGCATGTAGTGTCTGTGCAACAGTGCGATAGTTGGTACAGAACAGTAAGGCCATGGCAGTCTAAATTAAAACTGGCTTGTCATAACTGATATGGACTAAACAGTGTTTCCAACCAAAGACTCCGACATAATGCAAACTACATTCAGGTGAAGAATCACACACAGTGTGCGGCAACACAAGCAGGTGTACCATGTATTTGCATACACTAGTAAGCTACACTGACATTACTGTATGAACAAACCAGTCTTAACAAGTCTGTCCCTTTAAATATACTGAAGTCACTGAGAAAGTAAAGCTACAAAAACATTACAATCTTTAGTTTATACATACTTCCCTATACTGTAGGAGCTAGTCAAGAAACAGGATCAATTCATTGGTTCTCTTGTGCTTTGACACAGTAGAACATTTCAATCTTGCAACTTACAGACTTTGCACATGGTTACATCAAGAAAGCAGGCAGGTCTAGAGTTGTCACAATAGCCTAGATATTCCATAGCACCAGGTGAAACTGTGCCCAGCCATTTCATGAGCAGGAGAGACACTAGACAATTACATAGATATTGTGCTAAAGGTCAACGACTGACTCTATACAAAAACATCAGTAATTTAAGTGTCATGCAGCTGCTCAGAATGTGTGTTCTGGTTTCAGATAGAGACCACTAGTATCTGTAGATAGAAAAATGTAGTTGAACAAAGTCTGATGTTCCTAGCAATTTGTTTTCATGCTGGAATACTCCAATTTTTGAAAGCCTGACATAACAGTCCATTCCCATCCCCCAAGCAAATGTTAAACAGAAGCAACAAAATTATTTTAAACAGTTGACTCTCTCCTAATTCATCATAAGAGTTTTCTTTTTCAAGTGACAGGATGAGATCTCAGCTGTAGATTAGTGATGCTGATCTATGCCTTGTGCTCCCCTCTGCAAACAGTTTCCATTTCTCTGCTTACATACACACATCACATGCATTTGTGAGATAGATCAGTATCCCACAACTCACGCTTAAATGTTTTCTAACTACTGTATGTGGCATCTTACAGAATCTTAATGCTGTCAAGCATCAGCATCTTCAAGCCACTAAACACTAGAAATAAAACACTTGCTGAAAATCATATAAAAACCTGGCCCTGAAAAACCAGAACAGAGTGTACCATCATAGTTAACATGGTAGAGAGATTCTTTTTAAAAAGCCCCCCCACAACCCTCCCACCACAGATGGTTGTAAAATAAATATTTGTGCTGAGTTTATCATGACAACTCTAGTTGTTTTGTGACAGAATAGGAATACAAGTCTTCAGCAGTGCACATGAGAAATGAACCGTGAAAAGGCAGATTTTTGATACAGGATTTTTGGGTAATATCTCATTATGGAGGGAAGTGGACAATTGAGATTATGGCCAACTGGTACTGGAGATTCCAGGAAGACTTCAGCTTCTTCTAGATTTTGAATGCTGAATAAGCCACTGAAGCGTGATATCTAAAGAGAGAGAGAAGAGAAGTTCCATATTCAAGTGTCTATCTGTATTTGTATAACTGGCATTGCTTTGGTATGCCAGTGTCCTCAAATACATGACAGGAATATCCATCCCTTCTCTAGAGGATGGTCCAAGACAGATCAACAGAACAATTTTTTTGAATGCTTGCTGTCTGTGCTTTAGTCCTATAACTGCCCAGCATCCTTTAAGTAACATTTAAAGGAACTGCCCCAGACATCCTGGTTCCTCAGTAAACTATATCTCTAGGAAAAAGATATCCCTTAATCTGATGCTTTGGTATGGTTCACATAATTTGTTTTAGATCAACATTGCTCTATTTAGCCAGTCTGCCTCTCCTCACCTGATGAGAACAAAGTTAGTTCAGCCCTACAGTACAAGGCATCAAGGTCCTCCATGCTTGAAAGAGGGTCTCCTAAGGAAGTGAAATGTGCTAGCATTATACCAACCCAATGCTTCCAGCAGCACCTTCCCTATAGCATCAGTGATGCTCAGCTGTACTGTGAGCCTTGTGTGTGAGATATGATAGAAGGGAGTATCTGCTGCTCCTATCCGCCATGCTTGAATCTCTAACTGAAGATAAGGTGACAGGAGCTTCTTGGATAAGAAGCCAGAAGAGTTCCAGAGGCCATTTGTTTTTCCTGGAGATAAGTTAAGTCCTTAATATAAAGCAGTTCTGGTATCCTCTATAGCTTGTTCCTGTGACCACCAGCCTGAAGTTTCCCTCATCAGTAAACTCATGTTAGCCCGCCAATGAACCACTGTTAATCTCATGGCAGCCACAAGAAGGCATCAGGAGAAGGATGGCAAGTGTAGCTAAGTACTGTGTTTTCATTCAATTGAGATTACTCAGTTTACTTACAATGCTAGTGTCAAGTACTTGGAGTTACACAGTACCATGGTTTCTGCCTTTGAACTCCAGAAATTCTAAAGCAATTGATGTCAGCCCCAGAAAAATTGACTGTTTGGCTGCATGGAGTAGTGACTAACATAGGCCATAACGTGAACCGCTTTGATAAGACAGCAAGGGAAGATGATTATTTCAAGGGAATGACTGTTGATTAAAAACTTGCTGCAAATACTTCCTAGCCTCATGAAGCAAGGCGGAGTTGAGAGTGCCTGATAGAAGTATAAAATCATTTAGGCCAAGCTAACAGTGAGACTAGTCAGCTATTTGCTGCAAACTAACTAAAGAAAGGCAGCAGATTTCACAGGAGACTGACATATGTTTTGATAACTACAACCCCTACAACTTTAATACCAGTCAAGCTTCCTCACTGCCATTAGGAGTTATACCGAATTTAACTAGTGTACTTACACATTGTTCTGATTTATTACCAGTTTCCCAAAGCCAGGAAGCTTGTGTTTAAGAAGTTACAATCCCCCAATCCATCCCCTGACAGCTCTTTATAATGCTTAGCATTTTAGGTCAATAGTTACCTATATTATCTTTCTCTTTGCAAGAAATTGAGTAGCAGCAGATTTCTCTGTCCTGAATAGCAGCAAGGTTCCTATGAAAGAGAGAACATTTCAACATACACTTCACTTATAACAAGGATTCTTATACTGAGAATCTAAATCATTCTCCTTCATCTTCTCCACATAACTTACTTCTGTACAACATTTCAGCTACCTCCTGTTGCTGGGTTTTCTACTTACAAATGCAAGCTTCTTGATCTAACACCTCTATGTACATGAATTCATTTATTGAGTTAAAGTAGCCTTTCTTAGGAAGGGTTAGGCTTACATCTTTTCAATTAGCTGTTTCTCATCCAAAGCATTAGGAAGGTCTCTCTTATTTCCAAGTACTAGAACCTGAAATCCAGAGCAGAAGGAAACAGTTGCAGCTTTTTTTTAAAAAAACAAACAAACAACAAACAAACCAAACAAAACCCACAACTTCAGGGGAGTCTGACAAGCAGTCTCCACACTAGGCTATTAAATCTAATGGAATGAGACATTCACTATTAAACCAGATCAAGAAGGAAGATTGACATAGTCACAGGGAAAGAGGGGGCCCAAATAAACTGTTAGGTGCAAAAAGCAAGCATGAGAACACATCAGCTGACAAAACTGAGAACAATCCCAGTAGACTTTCAGCTGAGATTCCCCAAACTTACTCTAAACTTCTGTACTACCCTCTGGTTAACCTGTACTATAGTAGACTCTAGAAGAGAGCACAAACTCATACTGTAGAATACTCTAAACTACTGTTCCAATTTTTTTTTGTGGGTACTGAACAAGAACAAGATCACTGAAGGACTGACTGAGGTCAACAATTTGATTTATGGCTCTAGGGGCAGCTATTGTTCATGCTTATACTAAACAAGTAAGGTCAGGCCTTATGCTTGACTTAAGAGTTCAAGACAGACTTCAGAGTTGCTAAAGTTAAGCACATTCCTCAAGCAAGTTTAATACTGTGTAAGGCAATATTACTTACAGGGATTCCTTGTAACTGTGGCTTATCTAGAAGATTGTGCAGCTCATTTCGAGAGGCTTCTATTTTTTCACGATCTGCAGCATCTACCATGTAGCTTTAAAGAGAATTTAAGGTTAGGTCAGCGAGACTGAACTACTTCAGAAACAGCAGTGTTTCCTTTACACTGTCAGTTTTGAGCACATTCAACAAGGCTTTAAACAAAGCTAGGTCTTCTGAGCAAAGAATTTGGTTCGTTTAAAAAAAATCCTCTAAGATCAGAGTAGATGAAAGATTCTTTCAGTTAGACAGCACTGCCACCCAGTTCAGACAGGAAGTAGTTAGTACTCCAGATCAGACACTGATAAGAAAATAACCCATCTTGAGCCCTGAACTTAAGGGTAAAAAAAAGGTCAATATGGTTGCAGTACAGTTTCAAAATTAAAATGAGTACTACCAAGTCAAGCATGCACCATTAGAAAGGCTACACACAGAAGAGGAGCAAATCTGAAGTTAAGTACTAGCTGAAGGAAGACGACACTTACACAATAGCATTAACTCCTCTGCAATATCGCTCCCACATGCTTCGGAATCGTGGTTGCCCTCCTATATCCCAAATCTTAAGGCAAGGGGAAAAAGACAATTTAGCCATGCACTATGTTTAAACATGTCACACAAATATAAGACAAGAAATGAAACCACAGTTTTTTTCTTTCTCCTTAGGCCAGCTGCAGGACCTCTCACATAGCAGAGCAGAAATAATCCCTTGTACAGCTGCTCAAAGCTTGCAGGCCCAATAGCATAAGATGCAAACAAGAGCATCTTATACCAGATGCAAGAACAAACCTGTGTACTAAGTTTACACACTGTGGTATACAAGAAAACAAAATAAGATATATTGACTTAAAACTTTGCTTTTGATCTATGCCTTCCCTTAAGCAATATTGATGAGCAAAAGAGGAAGATCTCTAGGCCCTAAACATGTGAAAATTAACTCAGATTAAAGCCAGACAGCATTATCACAACATTGCTTTAACTAGTCCATGAACCTGGAAATCACACACAGATTGTCATTTAAGAAACCCCATAAACAAACATAAGTGTATTCTTAAGCTATTTGACAGATGTAGCTGAGCCTCTTCAGCTTCCTATATTTGTCCCAACTGTAGAAGCAAAACAGAGCAAACATACATTTTAAACTAGAAGCTGAAGACAACCTTGCATGGGTTTAAAAAGAGACAGTCAACAACAGTAACATACCTTTATTGTAACATTACCCTTTGTAACTTTTCTCATGTTGAAGCCCACAGTAGGAATCATATCTTCACTGAATTGACCTGACTGGAAAAAAAGAAAGTTAAATTTAGTGCTTATCTGATGCAGCTAGTTTACAGAGTAAAATATCATAAGCTTTTTCTAACCATTTGCCTTCCAACTGAAGGCTTTATAGCCAAGAAGTTGTAGATATTATATTAATGTGTATTGAAGCTTGTGTGAAGTCAGTCAAGTCATTTCTTACAAGCACTTAAATAATTTTTCAAGCCTTAAGGCAGTCAGGGGAGCAAAGTTACTTGGGGATAAGTGCTTTGCATAGCTTAACAGATGGACAGCCAGGGCAAGTATAGGAAAAGAGCCATTCACCTACTTCTGCTGGTGCCAAGTTCTGGATGTCAGGACCTCCTAGTTACCTGGAAGCTAGAAATATCCAGAAGATTTTCCTCTGATGCAAGCTACTCTATGGACAACATTTATAGTAATAAATCACTCTTGTGGAGTAAGCCTCCAACCCACAGGTATGGGTTAACTCCCCAAGGAGTTTTAAAAAGCTGGAAAGTGGAAGGACCTGACAGGTCTGCTTCCTGCTAGGCTACATAGTGTCCAACTTGTTCAGCAGTGGAAGAGGCAATTGAAATGCAACTGGAGAGTATTTCAGCCTGTTTCCACCACAAGTTCAGTATCACTTTAAGCTCTGACATAACTGCTGCAAAAGAGTGTTGTATTAGAGAGGTTCTCTAGTGGCAGATGTTTTACTATCTGTTACATTTTTATCTGTAACAGCTTGAAAGCCAAGTTCACAGCTATCTCCTGTAGCTAACCCAGGAGCCATAACAAGTGTTATCAACAGTAGTACAGATTTCTCCCATGCTCCCTTGGCTATTTGGCAGACGATGAATCTCAGCCACAGTGGCCATTATGTATCTCACTACATCCATTGTGTGTAATAGAACCAGACAGTCAACCAGATTGGGAATAAAGGTCGACTCAAATGCATTCAGTTGTTTAATTAGGGTTCAATATCATAGCAGCAAAAAGTCGGCTTCTCTTCTCTCCCATGATGTTGCACAGGGAAGCTAGCCTGAGTTAAAAGCCCTCTAGGATCTATGAAGCAGACATCACCCTACAGAGTTAGTTACTACTTCCAGCTTGTGAGCAGTTGGGCCCTAAGTCTGACTGGACATGCTTTGAGTACATGCTGTTCAGAGTTTGCAACCAGAAGATGATCAGCTTGTAATACCAGTGCTTTGTCATTCACTTCTAAGCCTAGAAGTCCACACTTTCTTCAGCTTGTTCCCCCTACCTCATCCCCCAAAAAAACCCTGTGATCTTCCACTAGCAAAGCAAAGCTGCAAGCTTCACACAATACAGACTCCAGTACAATGCTGATAAACATTAGAAGTAAACTGAAAACATACAGATGATAGCAGTCTCATTTGGGCTTATTTGGCCAAGTCCTTCAGTTAAATGGCACATTGATCTTGCTGTTGACCTCCAAAACAGAAATACATCCAGAGCTTGAATTTGAAGCCAGCAGTCCCCTGAACAGGTGGTGATTTTTCACATTTAAGATCTGCTTTCCAGATGCATGGCTATACAGACTTAAAAGTCTTTTAAAAGGAGTAAAAAAAAAATAACTAAGTCTTTGAATCCAAGGAATGCAACAGTAAAAATAGTGATGACCTGAAAAATGGACAGCTTAAACCTCATTAGGCAGGTGATCTGCATTCTCATTTGAAAGAAGTTTCAACTGTTTAAGCTACACAGAAGAGCTTGTATAAATCTCATGCAGCACTGTTTCAGAAACTACTCTAACCTTTCTGCTAACTTAGCAAGGTAGGTGCACAACCTGCATGCCTGTTCATTAGCTTCCTGCTCCTGCCCTGAAAGCCCAGCGTATGAGTTGTCCATTTCAGCTAGTTTGATTATGTGTAGCTCAGCAGCAGCTGGTTAACCGTGCTTTCCATGTCTGATGCAGTTTAGTTCAGTTCATAAAGCATGGCCTGACAATCTTGCCTTTGAAGGGTCAGTTTACCATGGTTGCTCAAGAACCACTTGAGCAACCTGTAGAGCATTCCTGCCTCTACAGTCACACCCTACACCCACATCTTCTAACCAAACATCTCCCAAGCACTCCCTGAACCTTCATCTCTGTCTTACTTCGCATTACCCCATATGCTGTCAGCTATTCCCACTCAGATACTTCCAGATTCTTCACTCGAGAGCTGTTCCTATCCATAGTTCATGCTCTCACTGCTCTTTTAGGACACAGATTCCTTCAGATTGGAGCTGCACCTCATGTGCCACGTGTTTAATGTAATGTTGAAGAAATTATTGTGACCCACCACAAAGAAGCTTTTACAGAATGTTCAGAAAAGATGCTGCACCTTACGCTACTTTCCAAGTATTCTCTACCCACACTACCCATCCAGGTGGCATAAAAACTTGTTCCGACTTGCTTAAAAACTACACTACAGAGTCGCTCAGTTACAACTTGAGTTTCTGCTTTCTGTACTCTGCTTTGTAGGTGAGAGAAACCAGCACTATCTGACATACTTTCCGAACTGTCAGAAACAGAAGGAAAGGGTAGCAGCTGCCTTCACTGACCTGCCTCCAAAACACAAGCATGTCCTTTCTCTCTATAGGAAGTTTGGAGGCTGCGGATTCTGGGGGGAGGTGGGCACTTTATAGCTTTGAGGGACACACCTGTCTGCAGGTTTTGAGCATATTGATCAACTTAGACCTTTGTTTGAAAGACCTTACTCTGATATAAGCATGGGTGTTCCTCTGTTCACAGTCAGGGTACCTAAAGAAAGCTATTGGCAGTCACCTTACCTTTTAAGACAGGTCAAAAAATGGTTAAAACTATTGTAATGGATTTTGCTAGCAGGCAGCCATCTCCTTTGATAGGTTCTGCTATTGTATCCAACTGTCTTGGTCTCTAAACCCAAAATTTAGAGGGCTTTTGTTTACTACCTCTATAGAGGAAAAAAGCCAGGAATTCAGTTGCATCTTAGAGTATTCATATGCAAAAGCTACTCGTACAGCAGAACAAGAATACCACCTTTTATTAGCAGGCAGTTCTGTTTGAATCAGACTTCCCTCTGCCCCCCCCCCAGAGCAGATTACTCAGCCCTATCACTGTGTGTTCACAATACAATGTTTTCTCCTTCTAAAATAGGCATCAGCTTTAAAACAAGTTTGATAAGCGCAGAAATATTTTCAATTCCCAATCTGAATGTGCTTGGCTGTTGTCATACACAGTAGCATTGCTCAAACACTCATCAAGGACAGCAAGAGTAGCTGCTTACAAATCTAGCAATAGCATCTGTTTTCAGCACCTGTGAATATTCCCATAGGCAGACACTGTGCTTCATCCAGGTCTCCTGGAAGATCAGCCTTGGGTACTAGAGGTGATTATGAATTAAACCATTAGCTCTGAGGTCATACAGACCATACAGCATTAATACAAACCATTTGCTGAAGGTCACAAAACAAAGTTAACTCTTGCCCCTATGTGAAAGATAAGAAAGAGGGAGACTAAACAGACCAAATTTCAGAGACCACATGCAGAAAGAACCTGCAGGACTAGTCTTTAAGCCTCCTGGTTTAAGAGATGCTCCCTTTTTAATACTCCAAGCTCCTGGAGAACCTAAGAACATGATATACTAGAAGTTTAGTGCCATCTGATTCCTAAAGTCAGGCACAACAACGGGCATTGAAGTTCCACAGAGTTCATATTAAGGTAGTTGAAGATTAGCATTCAAGTTTAACCTCTGTTTAATAGAGGACAGTACTAGTCACTGTTGCAGTAACCAAGATGAATTGTACAGAAATGCCCTCCAGTACATATTCTTCATATATCTGGATACTGTATCATGACTTCATGTTTGGTATGTTATGGATAACGGGCATACAACCCATCTTTTGAAAACTCACAACTGACTACAGTCATACCCCTATTAACTGGGCTCCGGTGCAAGAAAACAAAAACTTTGAGCTTCCATATGTTGTTGGGACTTAGTGTGGGATTGCCCAGTTAAAGCCTCCTCAGTCCAACAGGTCTTATATTCAAAATCACTAGATCACCCCCAATACTAGATCTGAAGCACTTTAAAATGAAGGGAATTATGAGGTAGCTAAGCAGGCAACAACAGACCAGCCTTACATCATGCTTGCCGACTTCAACAGTTATTGTAAGAAGCTGGCAAGTGATAAGATTTTATCACAGGGCAAGGTAAACCCATTTACCTGCCCGAGTACTAGCTTACATTGGATAAGGATTATTCAGAGGAGCAAAACTGCTTCCAGACTGGACTAAATCCCTGCACTGTATTCCAGTAATGTAGGAGTAGAGGGCCAACACCTACCTGCATGAACCAGTTTGGGTCCAGCTCACCTCGTATCTAGTATTAGCACTAACTCTCGCACAGACTGTAGCACTTAGGAAGTGCACTCTCCATCTCACTACCAGGTCCAAGTCTGGCCCACCTGTTACACACCAGCTAACACTAGCTTTGGTGTGTGCTCTGAAACACCACCATACATGTCAAAGCACAGCCATATCCACAAGCACTGCTTTTTACCTGTAACCCTGGCAGACTGCCTCTCTGGGTCTGCACCCTCTCCCTCAGCCCACCAACAGGCCAGGGGCAGCTTTGCCAGCCAGCACCCACAGAAGTCTTGGCTCAGGAAGGAGCCAGCAGTGTGCCAGTTACAGGTATAGTTCATTTCCCAGAAGGGTAGTATGACAAGACTTTGGACAAGCATTTAACTTACCATCACCCAATGTTCCAGAAGCGTACAAAGGATGCAAGTTTAGTCTTTTTTAATACTTGCTTAACATTGAAACAAGCATTTCCAGTTGTCTCGAAAGTCAAAAAAGCAAACCAAACCACACTCTGGCTATTTCATCTGCCTCTCTGTATAGCCATAAGCTACAGCCAGAAGACTGCCAACTTCCAGGGAGTTATGCTTACCAGACTGTCAGCACCAAGCCCTAAGCAGCTTGATCAAGTAATTGAGTGCAAGACTGGAATTCCTGCTTCCTGTATGTTCCTTAAAAATTAATTTCAATACATTAAAGGAACCATTTAAAGGCAGAAGTCAAACTGCAGCTGCAGAACCAGTGCTCCCTCTTCTTTCTTTCCAGCTACAGCAGTAGCTCTCTCCTGCTGGCACTGGAAAGCACACTGCCTACGACCGCCCATGCACATGGTCCTCGACCACTGGTTCACAGGTACAAGATTTTGATTCCACAGCCTGCACAAGGAGATTCTTTGTATCAACAGAAAAGGTCAGGGCAGCCTTTAGCTTGCCTCTCAAAGCTAACACGATTCATTACTGTTATAGGACAAATTTCTTCATATAGGCTTTGTTACTACACAACAAAGATTTTTATCTTTACTCATAATACTTTTAATCCATCTAGAAAAGATCACAAACAAACTTAGCCAACTAGGAGACAACATCATTGGAGTATGGATTCCAGCTGGGACACTCCCAATCCACCTGAACTAGCACACTACCTTAAGTCCTACTGTTCATCACTAAATTTCTTTCTTTTCACACTAAGAAAAAAGCCGCATCTCTCAGAAACCTCTTCTTTAAAACAAATAGCAGAGTCGTTTTAGCATTATATAAAGCTACCCCTACACGAAGCCTCCTCTGCAACACTCATAGCCTCAACCAACAAGTGCATCACATATGGACAAATCAACTCTCTAGTTTCTGTAGTCTAGCTTCCTTCTTGAAATACTTCAGTGTATCGGCTACTTCTTGTGATCACATTCAGAAGCTTGAACTCTAGTTTAGAAGCTTCAATCCTTGTGATCTAACAGTCCCTTGAAAGGCTTTACAACAGCACTTCTATGAATGATTGCTGCAGAAAGCAAAATAGCTTAATCTGACAAGAAAATGCATTTTAATTTCCCCAACTCTGACTTAAATGGAATATTTAAAAGGACATGGACTGCTTATCATGTAACTACCACACAGCAGTGAAACAAGACCTAAAAAGGCATATTTCTTTCTCAAAGTCAGTCATGTAAGAGCTTAGGACATTTCATGCCTCTGATGGTCATGAAAGCATCTTTCTACAGGTGTTACCACTCTTCCATTGCTTAAAGAGTGCTATACAGGAACTTAAGACCACAATGGATAAAGTAGATCCTGATTTTGGTCACCTGTTTCAGACCACCTGGGGTACAGCAAGCAGGACCTCAAAGAAAAAGTATTAACTGGAATATGAGTCACCTCATATTAGCTTTATTACCTAATGAAGTGAGGCAACCCATTTCAAGAGACTTCTGCGATTAAGAAACACTTCACTTAAAAAATGTATCAACATTCTCTCAACTGCTATGTGTATGAAGTGACAACATATGCTATTTATGACCTGCCTGGGTGTTTCAGAAGGCACTAAAGCAGCAGCAAAGCTCTTTAGAGCAATCTTTTTCCACACTTCTCTGGTGTGGCTTCTTTAACTTAAAGTTACTTACAATAGTCATGAGGACAGAATAAACTCACAGCTCCCAACTGGCCAAAGGAATCTTTTGTTGAGAGGCACTTCAAAAATTGCCTCTTTCTAGAAACCAAGACCGCATTCAAAGGCTTGTCAGATACTCCAAAGTTAAAAAATGAACCACACTAATTCAGCCCTGGACACAAATCCTAAAAAGGGAACTCATTTATCCTATCACCACAAGCAGAACAGGTTGAGTTTAGCTCTTAAACCTGACAACCATATCAGGAAACTCTGACTCCCTCCCACCCCTGCAGTTCTCCTATCCTGCCTGCTGACAATCAGGCTATCAAGCATCAGTGTTCCAGTGCCAAACACCTGGATCAAGGATCAATCTACCAGGCTTCAAGCAAGACTTCACAGTAGGAAACACCACTCTTCCATGAAGTACTTTTTTGAAACTGAACAAGTGTCCCATTATTCACCAGCATGCACCGCCCGCAGCCTGGAAGCAGAGTCAGTTTACTTGAGTCATGTTTCAGTTGCATCACATGGCTGTGGAGCTCGGTTGCCTTTCGTACCTCCCCACACCAGCATGGCTGAGACTCACAGCTTTGACAGCAAGTCTGATGAAAGCCTGTTCACAGACACTAGCTGCAGAGATGCAAACGACAGAAGATACTGCAGACTCCAGTAAATAATGGGCACCTCAAGCCCTCAGATAAGAAGCTAACAATTCAAGATGCGATATCGGGATGACATGCAGTTTCTCTGAATAAGAGCCACAGGCCATCTACATTATGGAAATTAGGACCAGGAAGAAATTATATCCTCCCTTGTGAGCAAGTTCACTCACGCACATGGAAAACTTATGCTTAATATCTAATTAGAGACAGTGACTAATACGGGGCCTTCACAAAGCAGAAGCTGCATTAGTTGTATCCAGCTATAACTAGATTTCACTGCTAAGGTTGGTTTTTAAACCTTCAAGTCAAACAAAGTTTGGTCTGATTATAAACTAAGTGCTTGTTTACACTGGAGGAATAAATATGGTCCAAGCCAGCTAGCAACTTAGAAAAAGATTATTCTAGAACTGGATTGTCTGCCTTTCACGGCCTTTCCACTTCAGTGGCAGTCAGGCATCGTATAAAGCCTCCTATGTAATTGGCTTGAGTTTTTCCTCTAGTTACATATGCCCGATGTGATTGGCATAGATTACATTAGAGATTGATATTAGGTTAAACTCACAGTTTTCAAGAGACTGGTAACAGCCTTTTGTTAGACAGAATGCAACCTTATAAGCCATACCAAATTCCTGGTATGTAGTCCAGCTTTTACAGCTATTCTATAGGACTAGCATCTTGCTGTGTCATTCCTTTCATTTTAGTTTTATGGAATCCCAATGCTTGACAGCTACATCCATCCAAACCATTAACTGGCCTGCAGAGAGCAGTTATTCTTTTCCAGCACTCATTTCCAAATGCATACTCTGAATTAAAGTCAGTCAATGAAGCAACTAACAAGAAGTTAGCTCTTCATGCCGTGGATGGCGCTACTCCTTCTGTAAGAAGCAATATTGTACTCATAACTGAAGCTCATGCTATTATTTTTTTAAAACCAATAATAAAAACCTGAGCAAGTCCCCTCACTGTTTTTTGTAAAAAGTCACTAGATTCCCTAATTAAAAACTTTAGAAATGTGGCTTGCTACTTCCAAACCTAAAAGAGCTAACAAGGCTGTCATTATGCATAACAACTTCCTTATTTCACTCAGTTTTGCAAGGCTATTTGAATGACACTTAGTCAGATAAATTTCTGGGTGTGATCCTAACGTGTGGTTGAAACCTTGCAAGATTCAGCCCCTAGCAAAGCAAGCTGGATACAGATGTCAGCTTCACTTAGGAGTACTTTTACCATTTGAGACAACTTAGATGGACTAAACTGACATGCAACTACTACAATCATTCTGTACTACTCCACATATCTGCAGCATGCTTTCGCAGATAACTCCCTGAAGGAGATATGCTGCTGGTACTGTACAGATAGAATGGCAAAGCAGTACTTTGTCAAGTGTCATCACCATCCAGGACTCCAGAAGACAAAAACGTGTAGAGTAATCTCAGTGCGCAAAGTTGCAAGAACACACCAATCAGTATCAGCTCAACAGCCATAGACTGAGGTTGTTCAACAATTTCAGAGTTCCATTTTTAGAAATCCAAGCCCAGAGGTAGTGGCAGCCACTACTGTGTGTAAAAGAAAAGGCTTCTGGCATTCTCAGGTTAGTCCAGCAACTTTCACCTAACATAACTAGGCAGAGGAAGAGTTACCTTTTATGTGGGCAGACCCATTTCACATGATTATCATGAAGCCCACTGAGTGCTGACATCCTCAACTACACAAGAGCTTGGTTACATTTTGACAGCTAGTCAGTGTAACAAGGATTGTGTATAACTGCAAGAAAATGAGAGTCCTTTTCCTATCCAGTAACTCACTCAACTGACAAATAAAGACATTCCTAAAAATACTCAGCAATATTAAGGAGACAGCCTCAAAAATAAAAAAGCTGAAGGTCTGCTCAATCTAAGGTTGAAAACATCAGCTTTCTCATTCTAGGTGCTCTGGAGTCAAGTAAGTCATGCTCCCTGCAAAACTGAAAGGTATCACCGTTTCCCATTTCAGTTTCCCTACAAGGGCTTCCAAATTCCAGCTTGTATCTTTGAAGTTTTCTGTCACATGCATCCGCAGAACAGGATACTAATGAAGCCAAATAAGCCATTTAAGCAAGCCACTCTTTATCTTGTTCAACAATGGAAAAGCTTCACGTAGGAGGATTCTCACACCCTTCCTTCATCTGCTCCAGGCAGATCATCAGATAAGCAGGCCCAAGTTCAGCAGTCTGCTGCTGTTAGGCTGGGAAGTTGTACTTCTTAGTGCATACCTTAAGAGAAAGTAGATTATTCAATACAGGTTTCAGCAATCAGGATAAGCAAAAATCTGAGAGAAGAACCATGAGTGGGAAACATTTAAATCATTTACTGAGGACCACTGAAAAAGAGTCAAATGGGAGAAAACAGCTGAAGACACTGTTCACATTATGCTAACGTGAGCCCAGGCATACTAACACGCTGACTGAAACAAGCCTCCAGAGCACACTGTAGAGCTGTGCTCCGATATGCCTATCAGTGTCTTCACGGGTCCCATTAGCACACAAAGGTTTATGGAGGCACAGCACGCTATCAAGGCTACACATGGCTGGCTCAGCCACCTCCCCTACGAGCCTACCCAGCAAGGGCAGACATGCCTGCTTCCCACCCCAGGCAGCCCAGCGGAACAGCTTCATCCCAGCAGTTCAGCCCAACCCACGACGCGTGCGAGACACGACCGTGGAACAGGGGGAGCCCAGGCAGGCGTCAGCCACGGGCCGCTGAGAGCGAGGCCGGACACCAGGCCGCTCCCGGCCCGGCCCGGCCGCTGCCTCGGCACCAGCCCCCTCCCGCCGGGCCTGCGAGGGCCGCGGCGCTCCCCGGCACCGCGCGGCCGCTGCGGCCAGCAGGGCCCCGCCAGGCCCCGCCGCGGCCTGCCCCCGGCCCGGCGCGGCCCGCTCACCGCGATGACGTTGACGAAGGTGGTCTTGCCCGAGTACTGCAGCCCCACCAGGGTGAGCTCCATCTCCTCCTTCCAGAAGAGCGAGCGGAACCAGTCCAGCAGCCGGGAGAGCAGCGCCAGCATGGCGGCGGCGGCGGGTGGGCCGGGGGCACGGGCAGGCTCGGGCCGGGGACTGGCTCCGGCGGCGGCGGCGGCTCTCGGGCACCCGCGCGCTCCCACACGGCCCGGCTCGCCCCCGCGCCGCGGTCATATGACGCCTCGGCGCGGCCCGCGCGGCGCACCAAGAGAGGCCGCGCCGCCGCCAGCCCCCGGGCCGCGCCGCACCGCCCCCTGCCGGCAGCCGCCCGCGCGGCGCCCGGGGAGGACCGGCGGCGGCGGGAGGGCGGGGCGGAGGCGGGGCCGCGCGGGGCCGCGCGGGGCGGGGCGTCTGCCCGAGCCCTCAGCCCCGCCATCTTGGGCGGGTGCGGTGAGGGCGTGTCTGCTCACACACCCCCAGCCCCGCCATGTTGGGCAGGTGCGGTGAGGGGGCGTCTGCTCACACACCCTCAGCCCCGCCATCACGGTCCCACTGTGGGTGAGGGGGGCGTCTGCTCACACACCCCCAGCTCCGCCATCATGGTCCCACTGTGGGTGAGGGGGGTGTCTGCTCACACACCCTCAGCCCCGCCATGTTGGGCAGGTGTGGTGAGGGGGTGTCTGCTCACACACCCCCAGCCCCGCCATGTTGGGCAGGTGCGGTGAGGGGGCGTCTGCTCACACACCCTCAGCCCCGCCATGTTGGGCAGGTGCGGTGAGGGGGCGTCTGCTCACACACCCTCAGCCCCGCCATCATGGTCCTACTGTGGGTGAGGGGGGTGTCTGCGCACACACCCTCAGCCCCGCCATGTTGGGCAGGTGTGGTGAGGGGGTGTCTGCTCACACACCCCCAGCCCCGCCATGTTGGGCAGGTGCGGTGAGGGGGTGTCTGCTCACACACCCTCAGCCCAGCCCCGCCATCTTGGGTGGGTGCAGGTGGGAGGGTGTCCCCCATCCCCAGGGCTGCGCGGGCACGGTGCCCTGGCTGCGTTCGATGCCCCAGCTCCGCGGCCTGCCCCCCTCGCTGCTGGTGGTCCCCTGGCAGCCATGCTGCGCTGCCAGCCCACACGCCCTGACCCAGCCTCCTGCTCCACCCGGCCCCACAGATGTGCCCCAGCTGCCCGCTGAGGCCCTCAGAGCCACTCTGGCAGCTCTGCCACCCAGCAGGGTGGAAAGCGGGACTCCACCAAGACTGCATGGTGGCTTGAAGCTCCAATTATAAAGGACATCGACTGTGGGAGCTTTTCTTGGTGCATTCTCTAGTTTGTTAGTCTCTCGGGTTGGCCACGTGAGAGCTGCTGTTTTGCCCCCAGAACCACTGAGCTGGAAGCTCGCCTGCAGGCAAATCCAGGGCTTGCAGAGGACCAGGGATTAAGAAATATTACCCATAATATTTTCACATGACAAATGCAGAGTATTTTTTAAGCAAGTGAAATATCTCATAAAACCTTGTATGTGCTGTTAGAACTTATAAAAACTAAGAGTCAGCCCACATGACCTTGTTATTCTCAGTTATTCTCACATAACTGGCCATTCTCTACAAGTTTTTGCCAGGAATCCTTGCGTTTTGCAAGGACTTTTTCAGGTGATTTACTGTGGACCTTGCTGCTGTGCCAGTCAGGTGACTGTAACTGGTTATTTCCATCCCTGGCCACATTAAGCCTAGTTCTATACAGTAAAGCCAGTAGCAGGTGGAGATTAGAAATCCTTCCATTTCAAAGAACAGCAGCATGAGAAAGCAAACCAATGCGCATGTCTGCATGTTTTTTAAAAGGAAAGGTGATTGGGGTGATTCAGATTTACAAGCTCTAGACATCTTCATTTACATAATAAATTCCACACCTTCTCTAAACATCTGTCCTCCAGAGGGACACCGCCAAGGATCCCAGTGTTTGTACCGTTCACAAATCATGTACGCCAGCTCTCCAGGTAGTTAAATGGTGACTTTTGCAGTGTGAGGCCAATGCAGGAGGGACATGAGCTGAGCAAATGAAGATGTAGCTGAAAAAAAATCGTGAGGAGTCTACAAGATGCCCAAGGAATAAGAATATTTCCCTGCACCTGAAGTACAATCTTTTTCCTCAGGATTTCTTATGATGTTGCAGAAAAACTTTCATGATTCAAATGAATCATCCCCATTAAGAGATATTAGTGGACATTAAACAGGATTTGTTGGTTGTCAATAGGTTGGAAAACAGCTACTGTTTTGCACTTGGCTGCAACAGTTCTCAAAATATTTTACAAATACTAAGGACCTAAGCCACTGCATGAAGAATGGAAACAGAGTCAAGGCTCTCCGCCATGCTTTATTAGCTTGCTGTGCTTCGTTAATTCTGCAGCATTTTTCAGGGCACCACGATCAGGCTGAGGACGACTTTCCTCCCTAGTGAGAGCTGAAGTGCAAAGTAGCCGTGGCAAAGCTGGAAACCTTCTGCCTCGAGACACTCACCGACTGTACGGCTGTTGTGGACCCCTGCCCCAACCCCACAGCCTCCATAACTCCGAAGGACTCGTCCAACGCAGGCAAGAGGCCAGTCCTCCCCACCCCAGCACCGCGCTGGGAGAGGAAGGACCAGCACGGGCTGGGCTCCATTCCCCCCTCGCCCCTGGCCGAGCTACCTGGTTAGGGACATCCCAGCTCCAAGGGGAGCAGGGGAGGCAGGTTAAGTAGTTTTATGGAGGCTGAATAAAGAAGAGAGAGGGGCCAAGCAGCTCAGACAGTGCAGAAAAGCACACGGGGAAGCAGTATAATCAGTACCTGGGCATTTTGGCATTGTTTGGCATTGCTCATATCTGCAAAGAGCAGCAAATACAGCACCAGCTATAACCCAGTGCCAGCAGAAGCTAACAGGCCTTTTCCTTTTTTTCAGAGGAATGCTACAGCTTAGCTAGCCTAGTCCCCGGCTAACAAAAATCACATCTAGGAACTGCCTTTAAGCACGGGCGGGCCGTGCTATAATGAGTGCAACTGGCAGTCTTTCTACTCCTGGACGCAGGGAGCAGCGGCGTGTGCAGCGGGCGAATTCCGGGCCGCCAAGCGCGGCCCGCACCGCCCTCCCGAGGCTCCCCTGCGGCAGCGCGGCTCCGCTCTCCCCTCCAGTGCCTCAAGATCACAGTTCGCCCCAAACGCGCGAGAACAACACATTAATAGCTGGGACCAACCATATTTCGAGGCAGAATCAGTTCATCGCAGAGATGCGGTTCCTGTGTGGCTTGCCTCGTGTGCCTTTGCAGGCTTTCCTCTGGTTTGCACTCCTGCATTGCTAGCATTAATGAGGTAAATGCAGCCGTAATACTTGCACGTCACAAGTGCGGATTTTAGCATGGACATACATAAGAGGACAGATAAAACATGCAAGAAACATATTGGCATATCCCATTACAGTCATCACTAATCATCGTTATCAACGGAGGTCTCATCTGAAAAGACACCGAGCACCCTGAGCTCGCACTGGAGTGCAGGGCACTCGTCAGCTTGCCGCAGGAGGCAAAATAACGGGTTGTTGTTTATATTTCTTTCCTCATCCGAGCACCTGGCAGCCCACACTATTCTTTATTAATTGTTTGTTACACAATTGCACAGGAGAATAATATCTCCAGAAGTCCCTTTCTGACTGTGGTTTGCACTTGTTCAAGATTTCGTGGAAGGTAGAAGCTATGCCAAGGCACTGGGATTACAGGACCCAGCTAAGAGCTGGTCTGCGTAGTCAGTTTCTTCTGTATGTCCATCATTACTTCAGAGATAAAAGCTTCCTGAGGTACATGTCGTAGCTCACTGCAAACAGATGGGAAACAGGCAACAGCACATCTCATACAGCAGTCATGTTTTCCATGAAATGATAAATGAATATTTTACTCCTGGGAGCAAATCCAATTTGCTAATTCACCCACTAGAACAAAATAGTGTGAGAGGTACCGAGCACTTTTATAGCTGAAAACAATAACGTGATGCCCCCTCTCCCTGTATTGCGAAGATATCACAGACACTTTCTACACGGGCTGCAAATTCTGCACAGAGGAAGTCTCTTCTCATTTGTGGCGTGTTTTCAGGCAACAGACTTGTGATTTACTATCAGCTACTTCCAGAGCCAGCAAATGGGGATGCTGTGGCTGTTCTCTCAAGCCTGGTGAAGTCGCAGGGTATTTCAGGTTCTCATATGTCTATGTTTGAACACCATGAATATTTCTCCCAATAAAATCCTGCTATAACGTGTAGCATAACAAAAGCTGTGTAAGTGTGTCTAAACTCAAAGGAATGATAAAACTCATTACATCAAGTTAACAGTATGTTCCTGGCATTCACCTCAAATTATGGGACTCTCCAAAATGCCTTTCACTATGATCAGAAAGGCAGCACTGAGCACTAATCTGGGTACATAATTCTGTTGACTGTTCCACACAGGGTTTCTCAGGCCTTTAGATTTCGACTCTGCTTCCCATTTCCACTGTCAGCTGTCTGCATAAGCACCCTGGGAATCTTTGCACTCATTAGCACGGCAGTGCAGAGCACTTACAGCAATGCAATTACTGATGCCGTGGCTCGCAGGATATTTCTGGCATCTGAGGAGGACCAGTCTGCAGATGGCCATATCAGAAGAAGAGAGCACATAAAGCCAGGATCAGATCATCACTTTCCGTGTCGAGACATTTCCTGGAAATTCTCTGGAGGTTACAAGTTGCACAACACAAGAGAAGAACCACTGCATTCGCCCAGTGATACAATACATCCTTCCAAATATATTTTGAATGGGTACACAGTTTGTTTGGCATTTGTTTAAATTGCAAATTACCTAAATTACCAAAGTTCTGTAATACCATGAAATGGTATATTGCTGTATCCTCAGATGAAACATAAAAGTTCATAATGTTTGGATAATGAAAGAAAAAAATACTCTCTTACTGCTACTAAGGACAAAAGCTTCAGATTTTTCCATGCCCGCTCAGGAAAATATTGACATCACAAAAGGTAGTAGGAAGTATTTAATCAGTATTATATGGTGCCAAATTAGTGCTGACCAGTAAGAGGTGAATGTGCGTGTGTATATATGGGGATATTCTGTTTCACCTGGTAACCTTAGGGTCCCAAGTCATTGCAGTGAGCTGTTTGTCATTGGGATCCTGCGACCCAATGCTACGTGCTGCATCTGGGACACCTGCAAAGGGTTCTCCTCCATCACTGCCAGAAGGAAATTTTCTAAATCACACTGCGTTGTTTTTCTAAAGCCAATCGGTAAGAAAAGGGGGGACAAATCTACTCTTACAGACCAGTTTCGAACAGGTGCAAAAAAGCAACTAGAATGAGATTGGTATAAAACCACTGGGACCACACGCTAGGGCACAATAGTCTGGCATCAGCTATGCCGGCCACATCAGGAGGATCCACACCACCCTGACTGGCCCTTTATCTGCTTGGCAGCTCCCCTGACCTTGCTGGGAGAGCTGTACTAATTGGTTTCTCTCCGCAGGGTGTTACGCAGGAGGAATGGTAAGTACTGCATGCAGAGAAAAAAGCCCATTTCTATCCTTCTCGGCTGCATGGGCTGCACGACGTGCTGTGGAGCGTTTGTGGAAGGTGCCTGCCATCAAATGACACTACTCTGTGGCACCGAAATTAGAGATTTCCGAGCTCCCCAGTGGCAGGGAAGGTGTCTATGCATGTGCTTTTCCACCCCAAAACATGGCTTTCCTTTGTATCCATAAAAAGCCAACTAATATACTCCTTCCAATTAAGCTGTGATATGAACTGCACTTTGAAAGTTCTTAATCCATTTTATGGTTCATTAACTCAGAAAATTTCATACCCATGGTTAGCTGTATCAAAGAGGATGGAATGCCTGGCACCAATTAGTTCTAATAATGAGCTAAATTGTGCACAGATTTCTGAGTCTGTCGTTAATATGAGAAAATAGGACAGCTCCTCTGAAAATAGATTCTTACTGGATGTTTCTTTAATTTGTCTTCGGCTAAAGGCTACTCCCACTAGCTGATGCAGACAAAGAAACTAATTGATTTGATGAGTTAGAGAAGCCTGCTGTGTGGCACTTTCCCCTGCTGCTAAGCCAGGAACCATGGCAAAATAATAGTGTCAATCTTGCTCTGAGATTTTGCATATCTGCTTGTTCATGTTTTGTACTTTAAGGAGGCAAATACACATGCCCTGTTTGTCCGTCAGTTCGCTTTGACACTGATGTTCTTTCAAGAAGGATTGAGCAGGCCATTTGTAAAATGCCTTAGAAACTGTGGGTGCCTTCCAGGTCAGGCATCCTCCCTTGTTGAGGGAGGAAGAAGCTCTCTGAGCTGGGGAAGCTAAGGAGGACTTGTGCGTATAAACTGGCCCTGGCAGGTGGGGTCTGTTTCCAGCTCTGCATTTTCAAGTCCCACTTAAAATATTAGCAAAAGAAACAGAGGCGTACGGTAGCGCATATATGTGTCATCCTTATGTTACAAATCCTTAAAGGAAAGGATAAGATTAGCAGTCACCTCTAGACATATGGACATTAAAGTAACTGATGGTTCCTAAATCTACTGCACAACCTATAACACTGTGTCTTCCCGTAGTTTTACTCAGGGCTTGCTCTTTTGCAAGACTTTTGGGTACTGCCACAGTATAAATACTCACTAAAGAACCTGAGGAAGTAAAGGAAGGATTTCACTGTGTCTTCTCCACAGCTTTCCTGAAAAAGAATCATGCCTATTGTGCTATTACTGCTTGAGCTAAACCAGAAACACTCCTTTGCCACTAAGAGGGAGACACGCCTTGAAAACTAGAACATAACTCTTATTTTCTCAGAGATGTTCGCATGCTGCTAGCATGCCTTTCAGTCCTGCCTCTTCTCTGCAGCCCAGGACAGCATGAAGTCTTCAGTACACTGGGGAAGAGAGAGACAGAAGGGGAGGGAGGTGCCAGTGAGGGAAGCACAGCCCTGCTTCCCCAGGAACCTCGGGGGCTGCAGGCAGCAGCGTGACTCCTGCATGAAACCTGATGTGAGCAGAAGTATCTCCTTTCCCTATGTCTTGCATGTTTGTCTAAGAGGCAGACTGGTATGTCAGAGGGGTGCATGCTTGGACCCTAGGTTTTCCAAATCTCTAAGAGGATTGCCTATAGGTGAGCCCAGGTGAAAATCCACAGGCTGTCATGCCACTGAGCTGACCTAGTGTCAGGTTTCTTGGGAGGCATTACCTTTCATGCACCTCCTTTACCTTCTAGTAGTCTAGCAGACTGGAAACGTGGCAGCTACGAGGCTGGCAAGCTGTAAGATTTTCCATCACTGACAGTGAAAATATAAATTATCACAGTCGTTTTAGCATTTTGATTTGGTAGATGCTGGCAAACACTTTGCAGTGCGAGCTGCTGCATGCAAGTGATGACCTTCAGGAATGCTGGCGTCTCCCTGTGGCGAAGCAGCAGGAGCATGAATCAGCAGAAGAGAGAGGGGAAAAAATGATGGTTAAAAAAGAGCCTGCTGTTAGCAGTAAGTTAAAAAAAGTTTCCTCCTGGTCCTCCAGTCAGATTTATTAGCAGAGACCTTGGCACTTGCACAGACCCCTGCGCAAAAGCCAGGCCCACGCTTGCAGATTTATTGCACAGTCAGGGCCTTCGCCAGCTCAGTCACAGCATTTCATCCTTTCTGTAATTTAGATTTAAAATCCAAAAAGAAACAAAACCATTCCTTCAGTGTTAAGTCTAAGCACAAACAGTCTCAAGTGAGCCTCTGAAAGAAGGGCATAGAGCCCTGAGCCTCCAGCTCTGTGCAGACACATGTACTACCAAATTTAGAGGAAGCCAGCACCAAGGGGAAGCCCGTAGCAGCAACCTTGTAGAGGTCCTCAGTCAGGCTGAGCCATGAGCCGCCCACCCAGGCACCGTGCACATGGAGCCTCGGTGGCACCATGCACGAGGCCACGGTGGCAAGCCCCTGTTGCTGCCACCATCACCCGCCCTTGCTTGGAGCTACCACAAGCCCTGCATCCCAGCCTGCCTGGGCTGGCAGAGAGGAAAAAAGAGCTCCAGCAGCAGTGCTCGGGGTAGGAGAGCTGCCGGCCCTCACAGCCCGGTGGGAGAGGGTGCCAGGCCTGGGGGAGCTGCCCTTATGCCAAAGTGCCTCCATACAGCCATGCCTAGAAATGAAACCCCCTCCCCGCTCCCTGCCGCTGCTTGGCACGTCTCTCGCTGCTGCCTGTTTCCCCAGAGCGCCGGCTGCCTTCGCCTCTGACACGCTGCTCTGTGTCGACAGCCACCGGCATCTGCCTTCCCGGTGTGGAGGACAAGAGGTGACCCACCAGGACGGGCCAGGGGAGGCATTTTCTCCAGCCTCTGGTTTGAAGTAGGGCTCCCTACTGGCTGCTTGGCAAGCTCTGCAGCACCCTTCCTGAGAAACTTAGGTGCCTATGGTTCGGGTTTCCTTATATACTTAAGCCCCACCAAGGTGTTTTGCACCTCAGTACCCATCAGCCATGGCCCCTCAGCACCACCTGGGCTACAAAGCAGCTTTGAATCCAGCATCACAGCGCTGACCTTGTCCATGCAATTCTGCTCAGTTACGCTCCCGATTTTCTGGCTGCTGTCAGAGCCCACCTAGTAGTCAGGACCTGCCTGACCGATGGCATCACCCGGTGCGGTGTCCCAGACCCCAGAGCAGGTCACTCCTGGGGGGACACCGAGTGCCCAGCTAGAAGCTGCCCTCTTGCTGAGCAGTGGCTGCATGTATTTCCCGCAGTCAGCATCGCTGCCCCTGCCCCACTTGCCCATTCCCGTGGCGGGGAGTGGGATTACCCCTGGCACAAATGAGATGCGGTCCCCATTTCCACAGGGGGCCTGATCGTCTCCGGCAAGAGCCCTCTCATCGTGGCCGGCAGCAGACGAAGCCCCAGCCACAGATCAGGCCGGCTGCCCGCGATGGCCCCTGCGGAGCCCGGGGGAGCGGGGCTCACTCGCTTTCTTTGCACATTTATTTCCTCTTTTTCTCACCCCAGTTTTCTCCCCGGCCGGCGGGTGCTCTTCTGTCTTTGCTTGGCTTTTCCAGCAGAGGGGGATGCAACCTCACCAAAACTGTCCTCCTCACCCAAAGCCTTCAAACATGTCCTCACCTTCATCCTCACCCTCACCTGCGTCCTCACCCTCACCCAGGAGTGGGCTCCCTGCGCAGCATGGCCCCCCTGGCCTGGCAGTGCCGGCACCCACACCCCGAGCGCTCCCCGGGCACATGGGCACATGGGGTGCCGCAAATCTTCTTTTTTATTGCACGTAATAAATCCAAAGCAAGGGATTTGATCTGTGGTAAGCTGTTAACAAGAGATGAATGGACACAAACAGCGACACGATGTCCATGTGTCAGCCCCGGCCTCCACGGCGTGAACATCTTTGTTTTTCTTTCCCCAGTGTTGTCATGGACAAGGGGGGAGATAATCCTGGGAACCCGGTGTCACTTTGAAACGAGGGAAACAGAGGGATGTTCATTCCCAGTCACTGTGGCTGTATAACATACATCAAGCCAGAAGGACAAGACGGTCCTATTTAATGCTTTTTAATCAGTGAAATTCAGAGTGCTACATAAAGCGTCATACAGTCAGGGAAGCTGATGCAGAGACGGGAGAAGTGACGTGCCCAAAGGTAGCAGGCAGCCAGTCAGGCACAGATGCCAGGTGTTGGGAGCTGTACTTTCACTTGCAGGCTGCAGACCAGATACTCTGAAGTGATGCACAAGGAGGCGTGAGTTCTTGCTCAGGTATCACTCTCTGCTGCGGTCCTACAGCATCAGCATGGGGAAGCTCCCCGCGCTCTTGCCTTGCAGAGAGGGAGTGTCCAACTTGCTCCAGGTGCGAGGGGCAAGTCCCACGCGATGTCTTTGCCTTTACTGGGGGAAGAAGCAACACATCTACAGGTACAAACATCCTCACATGAACCAAGTCAGTTGAGCTGCACTGATTTACACCAGCCAAATACTTGACTGACTGCCTCAGCACATAGTAGGAGTCCTAAACTGAACAGGAGGAACTTTATGTACGTCGATGCTGAAACTATTTCTTGATGAGGAGCAGAAGGGAGCACCCAGCCTGCTCTGCAGCCTCTCTTGCATTGGATTCTGCATGCTCTGCTTGTCTTTATTGTCCTTTGTCGTCTCCTCTGGAAGTTATGTTCCCCATTGGCATTTCACAGAGCACGGTCGTCTCGGGAAGCTGGGCACCTCGCACGCCGTCATGTCAGAGAGCTGCGCTCCAAGGTTATTTCCTATCAAATGCTCATTCTTCCAGCCGTCCAGTTATTTTCTCCTTGGCTAAATCATCTGAAAATAGAAATAGTCTGCAGCCATCCTAGTTCTTCCTGCTTTATATGCACGAGCAGGAAAGGCAATTTAGGATTTTACTGTAATGCCATACACAAAAGCCTGCTGGAGAGCATCACTCTGATTAGCTCTTATTCTACAACCAAGAAAACAAAAAAGAATAAAAATAAGGGAGAGCCCAGCATGTGGCTACTGTGCCTTGCTGCTTCAAGGCTCCTCAGAAAATCTGCCTGGTTGCTCATAGCCTTCATCAATGGCATATCTGTGCATATCCCAATAATTGGTTGGGTTTTATCCTCTTTTAATAATGAAGAAACGAAGTGCAGGAGCAATGTAATGATTTGCTCACTATCACATCAGAAAGCTTTGACTCCATTTGGCAATAAACCAACCCAGTGCCTAACCTTCAGGCCTCCCCTTCACTCGGTTGTTGCTATTGCAGGCAGGTAGACACCTCCGACATCTTGACATGCAATACAGGGCATAACAAAGCCGTAACAGCTTCATAACTGCAAACAATGCATCCCAGCTCATGGAAGTCTGAGATGGAAAATTTTGATTTAGATCTGGGAATTAAATTACTGAAAGGGATGAAAAAGAAGAAAAATACCTCACATCCAAGCATGCACCTTTGGCAGAATCCATCGCTGGAAAAAAATATTAGGATGTGAATTTTGCAGATAGCTCTGATGCATGATGGACTGGACTGAACTCCTCGTTCTAAACTCCCTGAACTTTGAGGATTTGATCCAAATCCAGATTTAAAATTTCCATTGGGGCCTTTCTCATTAAAACCAGAAGCAGAAGGATCTCGTTTCCCTACAGAGGTTGTAACAGATATTAATTTGCCCCTTCCCCTTCTGTGTACTGTCTACCGCCCTCTTTATCTTTTTTCAGTTTATGTGAGTCTTGACATAAGGCACTTAACAAACCAAGCGGTCTTGGTTCTCCCTAGACATAGGGCACTCTGGTTTCTGAAAAGCTGGGCTACAGAATTTAGTGTGGGAATCTGCATACGGATTTTTTTAATAAACTTAATCCCAAATAAAGCTCATCTGAAGCTGTGGGCGCTCAGAAATCATGTTTAAAACCACAGGAACATAGAAGAGACAGAATGCAAATGATGCATCCCTTCTTCCCACCCCGCTAGGCAAGCACCAGTCACGAGACTCACACAGCTTAAATCCCACTGTTACACTTTCCCACCAGACAAATCCTACTTTATTAAACTAAAGTGCAAGGGAATTAGCAAAACTGCCTGTTTCCTTCACACTATAGTATATATAAGCAACCTAATCCATACACCGAAGCTCCCACCGCTCTTGAAACCCCTCAGCTGGGAATTCCCGTCAGCAGCTCGCAGTTTCCCTCCTGTCAGCTCGCAATTACCTTTCCCTTCTGGGGCACAGGAAGGAGAAAATGCGTGGGCGCCTGCCAAAACGCATCACTGCAGCTCTCCTTCCACGGCGCCCGGGTGACCCCCACCTGAAGGAGAAATACAGGGCCTGGGTGCTGGGTCAAGGAATTAGACACCAGACTAATTAGTGCTTGTCTTTGCTAGTTGAAGAGGCTCATTTGGCTGACCTGGCCAAATCTTTCGGTCCACCCTGCTGCTGCTGGGTCCGATCAGCTGCCTGGGGAGGAGGGGGATTCGGCTGATCGGATGGGGAGGGATCCCCAGTCCCGCTGCCTGACCTGCCCTTCACCCCTGCCTGGCAGGGGCAGCCCAAAACTCTGATGAAAGAGAAAGGAAGTGCGAGTCAGTGTGAAGACGGCGTTTCATTTACATGAGATAAGCGCCTTCATGTAGCAACTAGAAATCAAGGGTAATTGGCGTGGTTGGGAGACTGGTGTCTTTTGTTACACAAGGCGTAATGGGCCCCTTCTGAGGGAGCAGAAACCAGCGTTCCTATGAGCGAATATTGCAGCCTGGAATAGCGATGTGCTACATCCTATTTCTCAGGGGGGAGGAAGGAAGGAAGGACACGTGAAAAGAAAAGTAGCAGTAAATGATCCTGCTTCATCTTTTTTTTTCCTGTAACCCTTCTGGCCTTACAAACAGGAACTTCATTTTAAACTAAAAATAAAGCATGATGCCTATTTCACAGTTGCAGATGGGTGTTTCCAACTGCGCTGCTAGGTTTCAGCCCCTTTCTATATGCAGCCTGAGCAAGGCATGGTAGGAAAGTGCCTCGCTTTGCATTTGCTATATTTACATATCGTCAGTTATCAGGAGAACGGGATGTCCCAGGGGATCTGAAATAGGATACACTGCACTCTTCATCTCCTGGTCAGCTCAGCCACAGGCCGGGTCCCTATGACTGATACTGTTTGCTTGTCTGCCTGCGGCTCCGGTACCGCTGGCGGTGCCCAGGTTGGTGTTCTCCATCCCCAGCCCAGCTGGCAGGCGGGCAGAGCTGCTCTGGCATCCCCAGCCTTCCTCCAGACCAAGTCTGACATGTGTGGCTGAGGCAGAGGAGAGCCGGGGGGGGTGTGGAAAGCTCCTATTTCTCTTTCTGCCACACCTTTTTTTGCAAGGGCAGAGGAGATTTATTCTGCCCTCAACAAAATCACGTCTGTATTTTCCTCTACGCTTTGTTTTTCACACTAAATCCCCAGCAGCTATCAGGAACATTTCAGTACAGGGTGATGGAGCGCAAGCAAGCCATTTCCCAGCAGAGCGGTGCCACGGCATGAGCAGTACCCCCGGCATGCCTTCCCACAGGCCCACGGAGGTCCCACAGGGGTGCAAAGTGCAGAGTTGGAGAGGGTGGGTGGGCAGATGGAGGGGGTCGATACACGGTTCTCTGCTGGAGAGGTTACACCTGGCATTACAGACCCCGCAAGGCAACGAGCTGTCTCCCTCGGAAGCAGGTCAGATGCCCTGCCTACCTTACCACCTTGGATTTAAATGCCTTTCTCACACGTTGGGCGTAGCTGTCAAGTATTGTGCCTTCTGTACATCACTCCACCTTGATTTCAAACCACTTCAGCTTGTGTTTGGGAGTGGTTTCCAAGCATTCAGCTCACCCATATCTTATCCACACTGGTTTCCTTTATGAGCTGCACCCACTACAGGTCCAGAGCTTTAAATGCAAACCCAAACAAATATGTGGTAGTGCTTCCCATTCCCACTGGGCTGGCCTGGAGTGGGAGTGGAGTGAGTCAGGAGTACCATAAAGGAAAGTGAAATAGATCCACCCTGAGCAGACGATAGGATCAGGGCAGATTAGTAGCCTTGGATCAGATTCAAGGGTCAGCATAAATCTTTAATCTTTGCAAAGTCCTAGAGACTCCCTCCCCTACACTCTGTCTCACATGCATACACACCAGGCATGACTAAACAGCTCTCTGCGGGGATGGCAGACACTTCAGAAACTCCCGGCTGGTTTTGGTTTGCAAAATAAAACAATAAAGCTGCTCTCTGTTCTTTAAACGTGAGAACTTCCCTATGCAGGCAGATCATGACTGATGCAAGCCCTGCTCTCGAGATGCTGCCCGGGGACTAGTGTCACACTGCGGCCACCACTCCTGCCACCAACTGGGGCCTCTTTGCCAACAGGTCCCCTCCAGTTTGCTCCAATCTCATGGTGTGACTGTAAAACACTCAAACACTCGCCTGCTCAATGCAGTTGGGTGAGAGCTAAGTATAATCCCCACGTTGTGTCTTGTTAGGTCCTGACAACACAATCTGTCAGGACGTCATTACTTATTATTCCTCTGTATTTGCTCCCCACTGACGCTGTGTTCAGTGGACATAATCTGGATAGTTCCCAGGTTTCACGTGGAGATGCAAGTGGTTCGCTCGGGCTAATTGGGGTGGGGGAAATGCCGGGCTGCCCTGGGAGGGGGCAATCCCGTGGGGATGTGCTGGGCTCCATGGGGAGCAGAGGGGCTGGAGGAGAGGCGTGTGCCAGCTTTGCACCCAACTGATGAACCAAGGGAAAAGAAAGAAAAAAAAAAAAGAGCAAAAAGCCCTGGCCTAGTTTTTGTTTCAATGCACTGGGCTCAGGCTCGAAGGATGTGGTTTGGTGGTCAGTGCGTAAGACAGCAAATGAAAAAAATAAAAATTCCTTTGATTTAATCCAGATCGGGTCTGTGCATGCTCTTCCCGCGGCCATCGGGAAATCACACGAGGGAAAACCCGGCCCACGCTGCCTGTGGCTGGGCGCCGAGGGACGTGGCGCAGGTCCCGTAGTGTCCCTGTCCTGCTCAGCGGGGTGCTACATCCCACGGAGCAAGGTTTTCCAGGCGTACGCACCCACACCAGCTCCCATCCTGGCGCCTGGAGGACCTCAGCCCCCACCGGGGCTCCAGGACATCCATCTCCTCGCCGTGTGGCAGGCTCCATCTCAAGCTTTCTTGATAGATTTATAACAATTCAAGTCACTCTCACCACCACTCTGTGCACAAAGGGCCAGGCAAGTTCTGTATAAGTGAATATATATTCCCATAAACATTTTTAATGGGAAATTGCCTAATATGTCTTATTAAACGGAAAGCACGCAGCTGGCTGAGGGAGCCTGGCAGTGCTGCTGTCGGTGCTGCTTGCACCTCGCAGCTGTAATTGTTTCAGGAATCCTTTGACTCATCTTCCGAGTGGCTCCAGGATCTGCACGGAGATCTTGGTCTTGCTGGTCTCCTTAAAAAACACCTTTGCCTCACTCCTGGGTTCAAAAACCTTGTGTTGCAAATACCTCCTGACCTCAAGTGCCCAGGTGTTTGCTGGAGCCTGGCTGCAGCTGGAAAACCCCTCTGCGGTTAATGCCTCACCAGCGCGCAGCAGCCAGGTCTCGTGCTCGTCACACGCGTAGCAGTGCCTGGCTTTGCCAGAGCAGGTGCCCGGCTGACCGCTGGCGTGGCATTCGCACCAGTGTGCCCCGCAAGCCCCGGCGTGCAACCACTTGCTGCAGGCACCCAGTACTAGCATCTGCCACCAGCCCTGGGGACAAGCCTCTGCCACCAGCCGTCCTTCGCCCTGGGCAAGCTCCTACCAGGTCCTGGCCAGCCCCACGCCTGCCTGACTGTGCCGTCCCCTTGGCCGGCAGCTCTTGTTTGCTTTTCTAGGGCTGCAGAGAGACAGCGAAAATTTGGCGTGCTCCGACGTGCAGGAAAGCTGTCCCCAGGCTTGTGTGCCCCACCGAGGTGTTGGGGTACGACACGTGCCAGGGTACGGCCTCAGAGGCCTCAGTTCCCGCCCGGGGACCAGGGATGTCACCGAGCGCCGCAGTGCCAGGCTGCTCTGTTACTATGGGGACAAGCACTGCAGGGACGACAGGAATAAATGCAGAAAAATCGCCGGCAGCTTTGCTCCAAGGGTGGCAGCGGGGATCACTGGGGTGCCGTAACCTGCCCTCCCTCCCTTCCCCCTGCCTGACTCCATGGCCGCCCACCCCTTGCGACACCAGGCTCCTTCATATCTTTTCCCAATCTGCGAGGCTGACGACTCAGAGCTTTACATGCAGTTGTGGTTACGCTGGCCCGGAAACGCCTCACGGCAGAGGCGGCGTGCCCGCTGCCCTGCCCGCTGCCGGGGACGAGCCACCCTGGCTGCCCAGGGAGCATCCAGGGCAAGGGGCCTCCTGCAAGGCACGCGGGCTGCGGGCACAACACGGCAGGCAACGTGCATGCTCCACGCTCTCTGCCAGCACAGGTTTTGCAGTGGCCATGTCAGCACTGGGATGCAAAGCGCCCGGTGGGTTACACGCGGGAGCAGATTGAGTCAGGCGTCACACACTCACTCCTTATTCATTCGGCTACGTGAGCCGCCGGGCAGAGATTGAATTCTCTGTGACCTTTGGACGCTCATTTAAACCATGGAAAGGGTGACGGGCAGCCAGTGGGCAGGGAAAAGAGGTAAATGGCCTTCGTGAGATGGCAGTGGATGCTGCCATCAGAGCCTCCATCCCGGGGTGGTCCCCGAGTTGGGGCAAGTGCCTGGTGCCTGGCACAGGGTGGCAGGGCTGACCACCATCCTTTGGTCTTTCATCCTCCACAACCAAGCGGTACGGCTCGCAGGACACGTCCGTGCTGGCGGTCACTTACCTGTCCCTCCCAGGACAAGCCCCTGCTGTAGTCCGCAGGCCAAAAGCTGGGCTCAGTCCCTGAGCTGAGCCCCAGCCTGTGGCCTTCAGGGGCTCCTGCACTCCTGGCCTGCTTTTGCTCATCAGACACTTCAATCCAGCCAAACCGAGCAGAGATGCTTTGATAGAAACAGGCCTGAGAAGAGACCTTGTGCTGCAGGGAGGGAGCCACTGCGGCGCAGCCAAGGCCGATGACAGCTTTCCCGAGGGCATCGTCTTAGAAAGCGGCTCTTCGGAGGCGCGGTGATTCAAGGGGAAAGCTCTGCAACAGTCATTCTGGGAAGTTTCCATTTGAATTGCTGCAAAGAGCAGTTTTTCCATGATAAACAGATTGCTTCAGTTCCCCAGCAGCACTGGGGGGGTCACCGCCACCCCCTCCCTCCACGGCCCTTCCTGCACGGGGCCCTGAGTCATCCTCCACCCAAAGGCTTGGCCGTCGGGGCCGGGTGCGTGGTGGGGAGGGGGACGGGCAGGGCCCGGGCAGGATCCGCGCTTGCAGCCACGGTGGTGCCCTGAGGAGCCCTCTCACACCACAAGGGGAATTCAGCCCCAGAGCAGCCGGTACGGCTTTGAGGTCAAACGCTTGTTTGAAATCAAGAACCAGCGAAAACCCCTCCCCAACCGACTCCTGACTGGTGTGCACAGAGCCAGGGCCTCCTCCGCGGCTCCCGGGGCACGCTGGGGCTTTTTCACTTGCAAACTGGGGCTCTGGCATGCTGGTGGGGTCAAACGCTTCCACTGTATGGGCAATGCTTACAGGAATCCCTGTCTCACCAACGGCAAGCGGAGCCTCCCCGCCTGCCTTGTCCCCATACCGCCCAGGTATGCTTGCTCAAAGCGGGTTGCCCAGGTATGTTCTGGGGCTGCCCAGCACCTCGTGTTTAACCTGCACACCCAGAGCAGCACCCCAGCCTCGGCTGACCTTTGGGAGCGTGATATTCTGGCACTGCTGCAGCTGCCGCTTGTACGGCTGTTGCAGCCACTGTGGAGAAAACACCACTTGCCTCCGCCCTGGGTAGTCACCAAAACCAGGTCGGGTACCTCATGTCCCAGCCAGCTCCAAGGCAAACGTCTAAGCGGTAGAGATCAGTCAGGGAGAGGAATCCCACTCCCTGCGCCTCTTTAATCCTATGGAATAATGCATACTATGAAGTGAAATCTGGATCTGGTCCAGCACTCACTGAAGACAATGACAGACCTCCCACTGATTTCAATGGGAGCAGGAGCAAGCTGGGGCTTTTAATCAGCATGGTACCAGCAACAGTAATAGCTCGTCAAGCCCTGGTGTTACCCATGCAGCGTAACACAGCTAGAATACATTAGAATGTGGTTGCCTATGCCCATAGGTGACACTTCATCTCAAATCACACCTATTTCACAATGACACGTGCTAATACCATCAGTGACTGTTTCCACTCGGGATGAAATATTACCCCTGCTGTGCACCAATTGATAGCTGAAGTAAAACTCTGCTGGCAGGTTTCCAAACCCCTGCTGCAGCAGGAGGAGAGCGCTGGGAAAGACCCTGAACATGGGCATAACCTTATTAATGATTCTGCATCAAGAATAGAAATAAGAGTTAAATCTTCCGTAAGCTGCTCAGCTCCACATTCATGTTATATACATCCTCAGGCAAAAGTGCAAATACAAACTCTGTGCATACCCCGTGACAAGGATAAGTAATATTTCAGGCCTAACTGTTTGCATATTCATTAGTACTTTCAAAGCAGAATATATCTTTGCCTTTTTTCTAGCTGCCACTGAAAGGAGGCACGCAGCAAGGCTACTGGGAGAGCCCCGCACGGGAGAAGGGAACATAGCACTACTTCCAGCAGCACCATGGGCTGAAGGAAAGATGAAGCTGTATTGCAGAGAGAAAACTTAATTATTTCTTCTTGTGTGACAGCTCTGGCAAGGACAGACTGCTGCCACGATTTTTTGGCCTGAGCCGTTGTTCAGAAAACAATGAAGTGGCATCCCATCCTGGGTAATGGAATAAAAAGCAGAGCTTGGGAGAGTAGGTCAAATGGACCCCTGGGGACAAGACCAAGGCTGCAGATGGCTGACCCCGCTCTTCCCCAGTCAGCATTTTTGCCCCCGCAGTGTGGGGTTCCCTGGTTGCAGCCTGGCACAGAGGTGGACAGATCCACCGCACAGGCATAGGGCAGCACTGAGCTGGCCGAAGGTCCGGCATCCCCCGGCAGACACCTACCTGCCTTAACCCAGCCATGCTGCAGGACTGTCGGCAGCCTGAGTCCCGGGCAGGACTGCAGCTCCATGTGGACGTAACGAGTTGGGTATGGGGAGGCCGGGAGCAACCAGCCTGGGACAGACCCTATCCAGGTCCCATTTTCCTGAGGGCAGCAGCATGCACAAGAGGAGATGGGGGATCTGCCTTGTTATTTTCAGGCATTCCTCAGCATTGCTTCTTGCAAACTAGTCCCAAACTCCTCTGTTTTCCCTCAGCTGTGTGGTGTTACCCAGACTTCTGCAGTTTTGCAGTTTTTAATGAGGCACACACGGTGAAAAGCCCTTCCCAACCAGAGCTTTACTGTTTTGCCATTTCCGAAGGCACTGGGTGTAATGGCAATAGCTGGATCCACAGAGTGACGTGCCTGGAGCAAAAACACACCCGGGAGAAAGAGAAATGTGTAAGAAATAAATTATTTCAAAATGCCAGGTAGAAGTATTACCCTCTATTTCTTAAAACCCCAGCATGGGAGTGCAGTGCCCTGGGAGCGTCGGCCTGAGAGCACAGGCACCCCTCCATCGCGCCCGCCATTTCTAACGGTGCAAAGGTACTGCTTGCCCGGCCATCAAGCCCGGGGCGGTAACGGACATATTCAATGTAGGGGCCAATTAGCAGTTTTTACCTGGCCAGCTGCCACTGAGAGGTATTTGGATATTTCCTGAGTGCCAAGAAGCACCCAGAGAAGGGCAGTGGGAAAGATCTGGAGCGTGGGGGCTGTGAGAGCCGCACCTCCTGGCTCCGGCAGCACACCGCAGGTCAGGGTTACAAAACATGAAAACCCCGTGTCGCATAGCGAGGGGCAGTATCACCGGCTCTGCTGGCTACGGTTACACGACCTGAACCCAGCAGAGTAATTTCGCCTCCAGCCCTGCGGAGCTCGGGAGCGGTACACAGCACCAGCTGGGCTCATCCCACCGCTGCCCCCGTCTGCCCAGGCATTCCCGACCCTCTCCTTCCATCCCGAGCATCACACCAAATGTCTAAAGGGAAAAAAGACTTGCTCAATACCTGCTGCTTTTTCCACGATGAAGCAGCTAAGGCAGAAACAGCAATTATCTGGTTCAGTCTGGTGCTGCTGGCCTGGAACATGCCATGACAACGTGTTTCTTGTTTCAAAGCCTCTTTTGTACTAGGACACAGTTCAAGGGATCTTGCAATGCCTGCATTTGTAAACACGCGGCACTTGCAGCTACACGCTTTGCAGATGAAAGCCAGGGCAGAGCAGAAGGGCACTTCTCCCCGCCATGGCCGTGTCACAGCCGGGGGGAGCGCTCCCCCTCGGCTCGGTGTCCGCCTGCACGGACGTGCTGATTCAGGGACTCGGGAGCCCTGGGGCTGGTTAACCATGCGTGGTCCTCAAAAGTCACGGCACGTTCAGAAAAATGGAGTCCTGGAAAAGAAAAAAAAAAAAAAGGAAAAAAAAATCACAGCAAAAAATGTGCGTCACTGCAGATTATTTTAGGCCCTGGTCCATGCATAATGCAAATAAGCAGCTCCCGGGGTACATGCCTGTAAAAACCATCCAGTCCCATAGCGCTCGGTTATAGGAGCTTTCCAAACAGGTGGTGAAAAGCTAACACGGTGTGCGTCTGTGTCCTCACCGGGGTTAGGAAGGGCCCTCGCTTTCAGGAAGGCTCTTATCCAGTCTCCACAGGGCTGGTATAAAACGGGACTGAGACATTAAAAAATTCAAGAGCATTTCTTTCCTTTTGAGGCAATCCTGTGCTCATATTAACCAAACCACGCTCAGCATCTCCACGCTCTCCTTTGATCTGCTCCGAACCGGGCTGCCTCCTTGTAGTTACTTTTCACGCACACTGGCTTTATTTTTTACTTTTTCTAAAAATCATTGTATCCTCCTTGCCTTACTTCAGGGAGTCGCTCGGGAAGCCCTATTTATGGGTTGAAATGCTGCTGAAAGAGTTATTGCCATGTTATTCAGCTGTTGTGCCAAGCCTGCATGGGGATCGGGTTTCTGCTGAAAGGGTGCCAGGCACGTCTTTTTCCAGGAACCAGCAGCCGTATTTAGCCTCCGGCTGCACATGAAAGACTGCAGTCGGAAACGTGACATTGTGTCAACATTTGAGGCAGGTCAGAGCTGGGTGAGACCATGAAAACAAGTCCGGGGAACTCAGCACACCCCGCCGGCGCGGCACAGCGTGGGCTGCCACGGCCTGGCGCCATGCCGGGGGTCGGCCCCTCCATCACCGTCCTCCCACCGCCGCCCGCGTTGCCCCCTCTCCTCGTTGCACCGGGATGGAGCGCACCGGCTCGGCCCCGCAGGCGATGCTGCGGTGGCGTGGTGCGTCGCCACGTCCCCACACGCAGCAGGCAGAGGCAGGGCAGGGGGCTGCTCGAGGCGCGGGCAGCCCCGGAGCGGGGGTCCGCAGGCAGGGCGTCCCCCACACGGTGCTGCCGGTGGGCGCAGCCCCTGCCCTGTGCTGCCGGCCAGGGATGACTGAGGGCCGCCGGACCCTGCTCTGCCCCAGAGAACTCACCTGTCCCGCTGGCGCCGGGCCAGGGCGGCAGAGAAAATCCCCAGCCCATAATTAGCCTTCGCTTCCTGTAGAAACTATCTCTTCCACTTTTTTTACAATTTTTTTTCCTCCGTGACTGAGGATCTGGAGCTTCTGTGAGTCCTCCCACCATATGACAAGGTGGGTCAGAAGATGGAGACCGAAGGGGAGCGAGAGCTGTGGAAACGAGCCAGAAATCCAGCCATTAACAAGGCTGTAAACGCTGCTGCGCTGAGCACCAAATGCTGTCCCCAAAATGGGGTTACTTACAGTCGTCTTCAGTGAGATCAATATTTAGCCCTAATTAAAACAAACACAACATAAACGTCAGGAGGTATGGAGGCCCCAAATAAATTAATACAAGCAGCCCTGTATTTTTGTCTAGCATTACTTAAGCTAATGTTACTTTAAGCTAATGCTAACCATTGTCTAACAGCAGCCCCCGGGCACCTGCTTCTCCTCCAGCGGGGTCCCAGAGATGCTGCAGCCCAGGACAGAGCAGCGCTGTCCCAGTCGGGCGTTTAACCTCTCACCACGGTTTGTGATTGATCTGCATTGTGAAAATCTGAAATATCCCGCAGAAGTGCCCATGCCCCATCCACGTGTAGGCAGCACCGCCGGGAAACTTGAGTCCTCCCACCCATCCCTCACAGGCCAGAGCCACACTTCACCCATCTTTTGCCTTTGGGGAGAGGTTTGGTGTCCCCTCCATTTTGCACAGAGGCCAGAAACCGCACGTCGTTGCTGGAAAGGCAGGGAGAGAGCCCATGGTCAGATGCATACGATATCCCCCGAGCCCAAGCATGAGTGAAGAGGCACCAGGCTGCTTGCCACCAACTGCGGCACCGGTTAAAAGTCCCAAACCAGCAGAATAGCCACGGGAGCACACGGGAGAAGCGTGGCAGCGTGCCGGGGCGCGCAGGGGGGTGGCACGGGTTCGTTCCCGGCAGAGGCAGGATCCGGCCCTGCCCGGGTGCTCAGCAGCAGCACAGTGGCCGTCCTTCCCAGCCGAATGGCCCCGCCGTGGAGGAAACCAGGGCTTTCCGCGACAGAGGCGGCGCGGGCGGAGGAGGGCGTCCCTGGCCCCCCGCCAGCCAGGACAGCCGCCCTACGAGGAGCCACGCCGTGCCTCGCACGCCCCTCGTGCCCTCGGCCTCGAGGGGAGGGTGGGCACCGTGGGCTCCTGCCCTGCCGGAGCGGGAGCAGAGGCAGGGGCTTTGCAAGGCTCTGATGCAAGGCCGAGGGACACTGGCAAAGCAAACTCCCTGCTTGTGAAAAGCCCATTTTGCCTCCAGATAATGGACAAAGCCTGCAGGAGGCGATGGATTCTGCTCGGCGAGGGGCTGCCTCCTCCTCCTCCTCCTCCCTGCTGAGCTTGGGGCGGATGACCCAAAAAGCCAAGCCCAGGGAGCGCAAAGTGAAATAAGGAGAAAGCAGAAAAGCCATCCAGGCTCTCCTGGCACCTCACTCAGGTCGAGAAGGGAGAAAAATCCCCAAAGGTGCCAAGGGAGGTAGAATAAAGAACGATCCCTGGGGACACGGGTGATGGGACCCCGAGCTGCCTTCGGGCACTGGGGGCACAGAAGCTGCCAGGGGAGCGAGGAGACCCCCGCTCCTCCCTGTGTGCCCATCTGCTCGCCATCGACTGCTGGACTGCACCATACCAAATGACCCTGCTCAAACATTTACAAGCACAGGAGGCAAACCCTTATCTTCCACAGGAAAAGAATTATTTTATTAAGTATTTTTAAACAACTACTTAACATTTACTCAAGATAAAAATATGTACAATATCCCACCTTGAAGAAGGCTCCAAAATATAAACACTGTACCTCTCCCTAGAGAAAAACAAAAAATTCTTCTCTTCAAAAAAAGACAACCCAGAAACAATACATTCATATTTCTCACTTCTTTATGCTCAAGTAGTTATACAAATAATAGACATCTGAAACGTTTTACCTTTTAATATATTTATATAATATATATATTTATAACGGGATTTTACAAATAAAGGCAACAACTGTATACCAAAAAAAACAAAAACCAACAACAAAATAAACGTTAGAACACAATCTGCAATCAAGCATAGTGCATCTCAACAGCTGGTGCAATGGGAGGGCGAAATGAAAATCCATTCAACAGGGTTTCTGGACACAAGTTCTCAAAACCAATAAGAAAAAAAAAACCACAGCACTGCATTTTGCAGTGAAGGGGGTTTTTTTAATTAAAAAAAAGCCAAATTGGACATGATGTTCCTCTGCGGAGAAAGACCCTTGAGGTTTAATGGGACAACTGTCAACACCCTAACCCTCGTTCTTTAATACAGTAATGTGGGCCAGGGTTTGCCAAGGAGACTAAGGAATTTAGATGCTCAAACCCCACTGGGATTAGACTCCTTTGAAAATCCCAGCCTTTTAATTTTTCAAAGGCACTGACAGGGGCATATTCAGCAGGCATCGTGCTGTCGACTTCGGCTGAATTGTTCCCTCTTGCATGAAGCTCTCAACTCACCCCACGTCGGGAAGTGGCTGCTCACCGGCTGGGCTCCCGCTGACAGGACTCGTAAAACCATTTTGATTTCCAATAGACTAGACCCGGCGAAACTGTACAGCAGCAGCGAGAGAGAGGCCTGGAGTCAGGTGCAACAAGCAAAGTGATCCTTGGGATATTTTCTCCCCTACCCGGCCCAAACTAGCAGCTCAAGTTACAGGAAGGGGCGCGTGTTAATTTATTTATTAGATGTATGCCATGTAAAGCTTCCAAGCAGCATCTACCTTTTATTTCTTAGAATATATATATATCAGCAAAGGTGTGGAGAGAAACCCGTCTTAAGTCTACCTGACCGTGCATGACCAAGCAGTGACCACTGCTCTGCTCCTCCTACGCTCTTGGTGGCACCACCACCATCACCGCTCCGCGCTCGGGGCGGCTGCGCCGATCACTCGGACACTGGCAACTGATGGGGCACCGAATCAGTTCAGCTCAAACCACCAGCAGTGGAGCCGTTGCCTTAAAGGCCCTTATGAGAAGTACCATCTTTTTATATTCACAGACCCTAAAACGAAGTCTGCCTAATGGAATATTTTTTCACAGCTTTGAAATATAGTTGCAGCTGACCAAGTCAACTGTTGTTCTGTAGATGCGGAGAGGGAAGAAGGTAAGGGGTAACACACAAAACCCTTCTCTTTTTTTCTTTTGGAAGTAGTTCTGAATCACTAACCTGGGCACATCCTTCATCCTTCTCCAAGCTACCTGACAAGTCAGAGAAAAGGGGATTTAGCTTCCTACGTGCAGTGAACCCTATCCCCACACCTCAGTCCAGCCAATATATAAAAGTGGAACAGTCTCAAACTAAAAAACAAAAAACAAAAGAAGAAAAAAAAGAAAAAAAAAAGAAAAAAAGTCACACTGTGCTTAGTCTTTGGTTTCCAAGTTCAAAGGAGGAATCTGCTTCAAAGCTTGAAGCAGAGCCGAGGAGTCGATAGGGGAATGGGCTGGTACAGGAGAAGGGAGTCTCTGGGGCATCAGCAGAGGTGGGGAGATTTTATCAGGGTTCATGAACCCCGTAAGTGCTGCGGCAGAGGCTGGGAGGCTGGGGTACAAGACAGGTACAGACGCTGGGTACCAGCACTTCTCCAGCATGGGCAGATAAGCTGTTGCAGATGGTGGGATCAAATAGAAAGGCAGGCACAAGGGAGGCTGGTGAGCGTGGGGGCCCAGGAAGCTGCTGGAAGAGCCCATCATGTCGCTGCCAAAAGGGCCCTCGTCCTCTGGCGACTCCAGCCTGCTCCTTTTGGCCGGCGGGTCCTCAGTCTCTTGCTTAATAGAGCTTATTCTCTCCTGGACAGTGTACTTGAGTTCGGTATCCTTTTTGAAATACTGCTGTTCAGATTTGGAGTCACTTTTCTCCAGCTCTCCCCCGTACCCGCTGTCCGTGTCTGTGTCACTGCCACTCTGCTCCCCGCTGGAGTGAGCAAATGTCCTCTGGATCACAGGCACGCAGTTTTTCCCGTGTCCCTCTGCCGCTTTGGTCAAGGAGACAGGTTTCTCTTTCAAGTCCACCATTTTAGGAGGGATGTCTCCAGACTTGCGGCCGGCTCCGCCCTGGAGCACCTCGGAGGCCATTCGGTGCAGATGGCTGACCAGCTGGGACGACTTCAGGTCCTTGCCGTTCTCGTGCTTTGCCAGGTATTGCAGCATTTCCTTGGCACACATCTGGAAACCAGATCGAAACATTTCCTGGCTGGAATCAAGGTTTCTTGATGACAGGTCACCTGAGGAAACATTAACAGAAAGAAATTAAAAATTAACAACGTGCTAAATAGTTCCATTGCCGTCTTCGAGGCAGACTGGAGGAGATATTAAACTTCAGTTACAGCACAGCTCGAGAAGTGAACTTGACGGTCAACCTGAATTTTGCATACACCTCCCTGATTCCTGTATAAGCGTACATTTTTATTTGAACATCCATCTGTCCACTTTTACATAATAACTTTAAACTTATTTTTTAGTTCTGTATTCACTGTACGTGCCACCTTCAACAGGTGCTGAAGTACGCAGCAAAGGAGTGAGTCAAGCCGGTGCCTCCTCTGGGAAACACCCCGGGGAAGGCAGATTGCACCTCGCCCTTCACCTCCAGGCAGAGAGCTCCTGGAACACAGCTACCCGCCAGCAGCTCTGCCAGCCCTGGGCGATTTTGCTTCAGCTGAAAGCTCTATTGCACTCCCTGTGGCTGTCAGAGCAGTGGAAGGCTCTTCAGAAAAACTAAATTTTACTTTATCAGATTCACGTGAGTGCCACATGTGAAAACAGAAGGAGGAAGTGCATCTAAAGCATGATAAGCTGATACACTGGGTCCCCTCTTCGCCTGCAGAACACAGGCTAGCTTGTTTATAGAGAGACCTAAAAAAGGTGTCTATAAAGAGCAGATTTATATGTATTTTCAGAAAAAAAACCCAAACAAACAAAACTGGGTTTGGTCCAAAGCTCATGAACATGAATGGAAAGATTCAAATGGCTTTGGAGAGAACCTCACAGCAAACCCGGGCTTTAAATAAAACCACTTAAAATCCAATTTAATTTCAAAACAACTCCACAGGGCACTCTACATTGGCCATATTGAGAAACGCATCCTTTTTTGCAAAAGCTCATAAGCAAAGCGAGAGAAAACGATGGCGATTAAAAGCAAGAACTCCTGCCTCCTCCCTCCTCAGGAACGAAGTGTCACAACCACATTTCAAAGACTCCAAGAGAAAGTCCATCAAGCGCACGCAGGTTCTCACACGATACAATTTGAATACTCACCCGCTTGTAAACCATTCTGCAAAGCAATTATTTTCTGCTGCTGCTGCTCAATGAGATTGGTTAGTGCTTTCACATGCTTCAAGGTGAGCTCGAGAACCACAGCCTTCTCCAAGTGACCTAGAGTCTGAAAGCAAAGGGACAGGTTGGCGTCTGCCGTGGGGTCGGCCATGCGCGCAGGACCCTGCTGGGGCTGCCAGCGTTTTCCGAACAGAGAAAGGACCGACGCAGTTTGGAGACAAGGCTTAACGGTAGAGCCTTGATCCTGAACAGTACAGGACTATAAATGACAATATTCCACAAAAATAAGTTTAAAAGCAGGCTCCAGAAAAGGCTATCATGGAATCCTATGGGTATTTTCGGACCAGCTGCATAGGTCAAAGAGAAGTATTTTATTTATCTGTTCTGCTGTCCCTGCGGGCATCGTGACCTTAGCAGCGGGGAATCCGGCCGGGGGCTCCTCTTGGTCGGCAGCGGAGGGGCGAGGGGGGGAACCCGCGGGCAGCTCCCGCGGGAACCGGGCAGCTCCCGAAGCCGCTCGAGGACTCCACTCCCGGGAAAGTTTGGGATGCGTTCACAGCCCGCCTCGGGCGTGCGGCCACCCAGGGGCGCGGGACACCAGGGGCGGGGGGAAGAAAAGAAAAAGAAAAGAAAAAAAAAAACCCCAACCCCCTGCTGAACGGCAGGCAGAGACCCGGCCGCGGAGGAACCGCTGTCGCGGGCGCCTTTGCTCGAAGGCGCCGGCTCCGTCCAGCCCCGCCGGCAGCGGCCGGTCCCCGGGGCCGCCCCGCCGCTCCCACCTACCGTCAGCTTGAGGTGCTCCGGCAGCAGGTCCTTCAGCTGGGCGATGCACTCGTTAATCCTGTCGCGCCTCTTCTTCTCTATCAGCCTGTGAGGCAACTTGTAGGTCTCCTGCAAAGCCAGCGGGCGCGGGTCAGCGCTCTGCGGCGGCGGGGGCAGCGCGGCCCGCACGGCCGGCGCTCCCCGCCGCCGGGGTCCCCCCGAGGCACGGCCCAGCTCCCGCGGCCGCACGCCCGCTGCCCCGGCCCCGCGCAGGGAGCAGCCCGCAGGCAGCCTCCGCCGGGAAACTTTCATTCCCAGGGCGGGCCTGCCGCGCAGCCCCCAATTTACCTTACTGTCCTCGCTCCTCTTTAACCCTCGCCTGGGCTTGTAAACTTGGTACATGTGCGCGAAGTCCAGCCTGCACGGGCGAAACGAAAGCAGCGAGATTATCCCTGTCCCCCGGGGGCCGCGGCGGGGCCACTCCTCCCCCCGAGCCCGCCGCCGTCCGCCGCCGCTTACCCCGGCACGTCGCCGCTCTCCAGGGCGGGCAGCTTGCCCAGGCAGACGGGCGGGGGCTGCGCGCTGGGGATCCGCTCCATGGCGGCGGGGTGCGGAGCGCTGAGGAGCGGAGCGCGGGGCCGGGCGGGCGGCGCTCAGGGCGGGCTGCTCATGCCGCGTCCGCGCCGCGCGGGCTGAGGAGCGGCGGGCGGCGGCGGGCCGGGTTAAATGCGGGCGAGTGGGTGGACGGGAGCGACGTGCGCTACCCTGTGACTGCCGGCACGTCTGGCGGCCGCCGGGGCGGGCGCGCCGGCCCCCCCGCCCCCGTCACATGAGCCTCACGTGTCGGCAGCGCCGCCGCCGCCGCGCAACGTGCCGGGGAGGCGGGGCCGGGCCGGGCTCCCCCCGGCGGCAGCGGCGCGGCCGAGCGCTCCCCCCGCCCGCCCCTGCGTCCCGGCGGGATCCTCCGCCCCCCACCCCCACCCCGCCCCGCCGCGTCGGACGGGGCCCGGTGTCCCCAGCGGGAGTGCGGGGCGGGCTGGCACCGGCAAGGGCCCGCGCCGGGGGAGGCGGGAGGGGAATCGGCGCCGCCTCAGCCTCGAAACGGCGCCGGGGTGCGGGGTGGGCCGGAACGCTCCTGCCGGCGCGGCTGTGGTGCTGGAGGCTGCTGCGTCTTGCCGGCCTCCTCACACGGATTGGCCCCCCCCCCCAAAACAAAACCGAAGGAGGCGTAAACACAGACGGTCGGTCTGCAGGCTCAGAACTTCGGAAACGCGCCCAAATCGCCCCGAGTCGCTATGAAATGGCTGTAGATAAATGCCAGTGTCGCAGAGAAGTTCGGGACGTTTCATGCTTTTGCAAAGCATCTGCAATTCTTGGATGCCAGCTGTTGCAAAACGCTGAGCGCGGTGATAATGGTGTGTACCTGCCAAAGCAAACCTCTGCTCTTGAAGGGCTGTGGTCATTTTCCCTGCTGAATGCTGAACAAGTAGAGGCAAGCTCATCAGATAAAAGGCGCATTTACCAAGATAAGGTAATAGCAGAACTCCGACACAGAGCCTCTGCTATCGCCTCGGAGAGTCCTGGTCCGCTCTGGGAGGAATCTGAGGTCAGGGGGTATTACGTGACAGCACAAAGAGATTTCATACGGGCGATGGAGACGGGCCTTTTAAGGCTCACCGCCATCTGAAGGTGCGTGGCGTTACCGGGAGGAATCCTAAGGGAAGTCAGAGCCTCACAACAATCTGCTAGCTGTAAATGTAAGGTTTGTAAAAAAGAAACCTCTTCACAAGATCCCAGCTGCATCTCCAGCATCAACAACGCAGCACTCTACCAATGACACAGAGCTCCCCAAAAGCAGATGCTTAGGCTGTCCCACTCAATATGGTCTTCTCGGTATTTTGCGTCTGAGCCTGCAGACCTGGCGTTCATGGCCATGATCCGCTCTCCGGTCTCGAGGGTCTGCTGTCATGCTGCAGACCCAGCCCGCCGCGGAGGAGTGGACTTACGGACTGAAAACGGAGCGCTGCGTATAAACGGGGGCAGGATCACAGCTCCGGGCTGTGGACTTCTCAAAGCAGAGATTGTCTTCCATGCAAGCGCTGAACAAATTCAGCAATAACCGTCAGAAAAGATGAAACTGATGTGTCTGTCCCTTTCTGCAGTTCAGGGGAAAGTAACCAGCCTAAATAGCGGGTACTGAATCAGACGGTTCATTCTCTCTCTGCCCTGAAGACCCAAGCTGTTATTTTCCGAACAAAGGGGGAAAAAATACGTACAATTTTTAGGCTGTCCCATCACTGACCCTCTGTCCAAGGCAACAGAAATAATTAGAGCTTGCTGCAGCTGATTGCTGATGAAAAATGAGGTATGGAGCCAACCTGCTCTGCATTTTAAGTTCAAACTCCAAGTGTACGTGGACAGTTTCATGCCCATGAATTGTCTGACTCCTGCATGCTCTTTCAGATATTCGGTACATTCCTGCAGTGGGTGGTGAGCTACAAATCAGGGTCAGAGGTAATCCCCAATTATTTAGCCCTTTTACTGTTCTCGTGCTTGCCAAACAATTCTCCATATCAGGATTTACTCATGACCTTAAGGGACGTTGCCAAGGATTTAGGAGTCCCCCTAAAAAGAGGATCCAAATGAAGTTATTACATTCTTGGGCATCAAGTTAGATTGCTGGAGAGTTGAATTACATTTTCCTGGGGATCAGTTTTCATAAGCTGGGGCTGATGCAATCATCAATTTGCCTTCTCGATTTTGTTTGCTGAATTATTTCTACATGGCGGGTTCCTTTACAACGTATGATTAAGGCAGTAGCAAAATGTTTAAAAAGGCTTAATTTTCTAAAGCCATTCGGTGAGCAGCAGGTCTCCTGAACGCTTGTTTCAGAAGGGCTGAGAGTCACACGACAGCGGCAGCTCGTGTCCAAGGGGGATTTGCAGTTATTTACAGACGCAGTAAAAGGCGAGGGCTTGGGGGTTGGTTTGAAGGTGTGCTGAAGGCAGGCTGGGGGGGTCGAGCTCCTGGACCTGCCCCTTCCCCGTGACTGTCCCCTTCTGACCACTGCGATCTGGGGGGAAATGTTCCAAAAATCCCTGGCACTGATGTCTGATCGGAGCCTATGTGGGCAGCGCTGGGAGTTAACAGATGGGTTGTGAATTCAAGCTTACGATAAGGTTACTGAGGGTGGTTTTGTTTTAAAATGTCTCTTACTTAATATATCCATGAAGGCCAGGCATGTGCCTGTGGCCTGTAATCAAATCGCTGACTCTCCCTCTCTCTCATTTCCAGCAATCTTGTTTCAGGTTACTGGCACCGGAGGTGAAAGAACAGCCATGTCTTGGCCCGGCAGCCACGGCTGGACGCTGAGGTTACGCCGTGCGGGAGGCGCTGCACGGACGCGGTTAGCCCTCAGCATCTGATGGGCGACCTCAAGGCCTCGATAATTAACACCCATTACTTTTTGCCGAAATAAAAGTTTCCGTGGGAGCCAAACTGCCTCTAAGAGAGCGGGGGAGAGGGTGCATTCCTCGCCCAGCCTTTGCTCAGTAACCGTGGCGGCTCTTCTTCCGAGACAGGCACATCGCCAGCCACGGCACCAGCCTCTGGGATGGACGTGAAAGTCCTGGGTGGGCAGCAGGGTGCTGTCAGCTACGCAGGACGGTACCTCCATCGAACACCCACCGCCTTACACCCGCAGCCTGAGGTCTGTGGTACTTAAGCATCTTGGTCAGTGTAGGATGTATCGAGGCGGGAGTGCTCAGGATCAGCAGCTCCCAAGAGACCTGCACGTCTCATTTCCCAACTGTACTAAGACACGCGTAGGAGAGCCCACACCCATCAGCTGAAGGAAGGATCCCGAAAGGGGCATGGTGTGACTTAACAGCATAGGCTCCGAGGAATGGTTTGTCACCCACCAGGGCTCTGCCTCGTCCCTCTGGTAGCCCCTGCAGGTAGTTGCAAAAGCTTGAATTCAGCGTGAAGTCTGGTGGTTTCAGCTGTGTGTGCGTGTGACTCACTATCTCAATAGCACAGCTGGCCACGCTTGCTGCCGCGATGAAAGGAAATGTCCACACGTTAGAATAAGTCAAGATTTAATATTGTGAGTGCGTGCACCGATTGCTGCTTAACGACATTGGTTTAGGCTATCATGGGCTCTGCTTGGATAAGACACTGGGAAAACCTAGCGAGGGCTGTTGTCTGTGTGGAGTCCTGGGCAAGCGAAGGGCCCTCCCTCCGGCACTACCCTGGATCGCTGCTGGGCACGTGAGAGCTGCGGCTATGACGCTGGCACCGCTCAGTGAAACTTGCCCGAGGACTATTCAAATGAAAGCCATTCCCCTCTTTGAGCGGAGATGTTTGCCAGCACCCGATGTAGCAGTGGGAGGAATATGTAGGTGGAAACTATTTGGAAGTGGCAAAATTTGTGGACATTACAGTTCATAATAAGAGACTTCAGCCCACTTTGATACTCTGTTTAATAAAACATGCCGGCTTCCCGGTGACATCCTGCCCTGCCTTGCACTGCCAGCCAAACCCAGGCAGCCCAGGAGCTCACGCTGTTTAACCAGTTCCCCGCCGGCTGGTTGCACCATCTCGTGAGAAAGAACTCCCGGCGTGCACACCCCTGCACACCCCTTCAGCTGCACGCCCAGCTGCAGCCTGGCCCTGCTAGCACGAGCAGAGCCCTGAACCTCTCTCTGCACATGGCATAAGAGCCATTTCAAAGGCGACGTCACCTGTCCCCTGCTGCTGTGCCCGGGCTGTGTGGCCTCTGCAGGGGTTACCCACCCCACTTGGAGACGGCAGGGAGCCAGCTGTGGGCAGGACCCATCCTGCTCTGGAGCAGCAGCTGCTTCTCCTCCCGAGTGACAGAGTTGTCTGGTGGATGCTTTGCACAATGGTATCTGATCACATTCCTCCTTCTGCCTAACATCAAACAGTGAGTCAGCGATGAAGCCTCATCAGATGTCTCTCTGCTTCAGCTTTCATATCTGAAAAGCAGAAAGGATGATGCTCTGCAAGTATGCAAAGCAAAGAAAGTAGGGTGCCTTTAGATCTACGACTTAGAAAATACCACACCTTTTAAGTACAGCATTATTTATTTTTCACTGGCATCCACATACCCAGCAGGAATCAGTACCACTGGGCTCGTAGTCTAGGGAGATTTGTGCTTTCTGGGGGATGCAGGTAACAACAGCTACAGGGCCAAACTATGTTACGTCTCACTCAAATATTAACCTAAAAAGTATCCTGAACTTGCTAACTGGATTTAAAAAATTACACACACACCCCCCTAAAAATAATAATAAAATAAAGTCAGAACAGGCAGAAGAAGAGAGCGGGAGTACGTTCCTCCTACAGTTCATGTCAGGACGCAGATGAGTTAAACCTTGACCTCTGTGCGATGCGCGTGCTCATGGCATATACGGTGCCTGTTGATCACTTCAGGCGGACTTGGTTCAAACTGTAAATATCATTAGCGGCAGAGCAAAGGCTGTTCGTCAGGGCTCGTGGCAGAGGTGAAGGGCGCAGCACTTCGGCATGGGAAGCTGGCTGGGACAAAACCTGGCGGGCGGCTCAAGCAGAGCCATGGGGAGCCCAGCTGAACTTCTGCAGGGACAGCACCAGCTCCCGTGGCTGGAGACAAGGGAGAACAAGCCCATACACTGCGTGTGGACTTGCTTAGCCCAGCCTGGTCTTTGTAGGCTTGTATGAGCATACGGGATCAAGCACCTGCTTGCGAGGGAGCAGGATGCCCCTATGGCTGGTTGAGGGCTGCAGTTGTCCTGATTAACGATGGCTGACTATGTTGGGAGAGGAAAAGGGCTTATTGGCACTCGCTATCTAACTCGCTAGTAGTTAATGAACATTTGACCCCTTTGAATACATGCGATGCAAAGAAAACGCAGGCGGCAGGGGAAATGCAGGTGCACGGGCTCCTTCGTAACAGGCCAGACAAACCATACACTTGAGATTGTTTCCTAGTCATGCAGACTTAAAAAACACTCGGATGTGAATATCATTAAGCTGTGGGGTAGTCTGGAGCGGCCATGGGACAATGTAACCAGTCATTTTCTAAATAAGAAGCCAAACCTCTGAATCCAGATCCACCTCCTCCCAAACTCCCAGTCTGATCCCATGTGCATCACGAGCCAGATGTGGCTTGGGCATTACCCCTGCTGTAAATTCAGCTGAAATAAGCACAAACAGGAATTAAGTGGAATAGGAAATATTCACGGTGGATTTGTGCCTAATCAAGATTACACATAGTTTTGCTGACTGCGTTCCTCCGGCGCGAAACAGGACCACTCCGCACCGCGTGGCAGCCCTGATGCCACGCTGCAGTCGGGCTCCTCACCTAAACAGCACCCGGAGGGGAATGTGCCCATATTTACGTAGAAAATACAGCCCACCGGGACAGAGAAGAAGGCAAAGTACACCCAAGGCATCCCTACAAGAAGTACTAGTTGACAGGACTGCCTCTCATAGTGCCCTTCCCTCTGTATCAGAAGTGATCTGGCTGAGAAGTCCTGGAGCAAACCACAACTGAGGGTGTTGCTGTCTTCCCCAAATACTTTCTCTAATGAGGTTTTTAAATACTTTTGCCCCGCCTACACTGGCAGCCAGAGCACTTTCATCTCCAGGTGAATGGGAACCGAGGTGGGACTCTGCTGTCTGCTGGGGAGGATCATTTCCATATTGCAGCCGAGGTGGCGAGGCTGGCAGGCAAAACCCGCACGATAGCAGGGAAGCGCTCATTCGCTTCTCAGAAATGCCTGCTAATCGTGGTGCAAATATTAACTGCATGCATCAGTGTTTGAAATGCAAAGAGCACTCCGGCGGTGTGGGTTCGCAGGAGAGGAGGTGTGTTTCGGTTACACCTTCATGCCGATGAGAACTGTGCATCAGCAAGCAGGTAGCCGCTGCAAAAATGAGGTTTATTAACAGGCTACAGGACTCAATTTGTTGCAACCTGTACCTACGGTGCTCTGAGTAACCACACACCTTTCATTCTTAGGTGGCAAAGATCACGCCTATCCTAGAGGTTTTTTGGTGGGTGTGGAAGTACTTTCCATGTAAATGCATCTCGCCCCCTTCTCCTCCCCTGCACTGGCTGCCGGCGGAGCAGCACTGACGTGCAGCCTCAGAGGCGAGCACTCGCCCACCCTCTCGCACACAGCCGAAGAGGAGTCCGAGCCTTGCCTTCTGCCTCCGCGGGTTCATCTCCCACGGGGTTGCCAGGGTATGTACAGCGTTGGCCTCACACAACCACTTTGTGGGGCTGAGTATGGGATCTGAGAGGTCAGATGGTGCTTTGAGCATTTTTTTCTAAGGGAAGAAGAATAATTTCATCACAGAATATTTGCATGGCCTATATCCCAGTAATCTGGGAAAATATAAATGGCCACGCAAGGTCGTTACAACTGTCCCTTCTGATTTTATAAACTGTATGTCTGTATAATGAAAATAAAGTCCCAGCCCTGAAGAGCTGCGAACATCTGCAGCTGCTGCCCAGATGTGGTTGCCCGGAGCCTCTGCAAAGGTTTCAGGGGAAAACCCCCGTCTGCCTCGCACGTAACGCCAAAACAGAGGACAGAGGTTTCGTTTTAAAAACCTCGACCGAGCAGACATTAAGTGCCTTTGATCTCCAGATATATAAATGATCTTTTGATTTAAGATTATGAAAATGAATAACCATCTGCTAAGAAACAGCTACGGACCCACGTTTTATTGAGGCCATATGGTGTCCAGGGCTTCTACGTATGAATTCAATTAGCTGCTTGTGTCTGCGTCAGTAATTCTGTATCCACCCAGTCATGTTTTTGGAACAAATATTATAATATTCCCATGGATCCTCCAGACAGTGGGAGGTGTTTCCTTCACTGTGAAGGTTTTGGGAAGTGATGACTTTGTCTCATTTTCATCTTACCCTACTCTGCATTTCTAGTCCCTCGCTTCTCAAGGCTTGGAGCTTTCCCTGGGATCTCTGAGCCAGCTGCGCCGCTGAGTAAAGACATCCCCGACTCCAGTTTGCCCGTCGGGGCTCACGTTTCGGCTTTCCCTGTCACCCTCACGGGAAACCTGTCCCGTCCACCTCTCCTACACTGGGACCGAGTTTGCGCTGTTTTCGAGAACATAACCCATTTCTCACCTAAGCCAGATCTACTCCAGTCTCCTTTCCGTGGTGCTTACCAGGGGTTTACTCAGGGCTTGGCTCTGCTGAGAGCAAGGTATCTGTTGCCACCACCTTGCAATCTGGAAGGGTGGCATGATGTAAAGATACAGTCCTTTTAATAGGGTGCAGAAGGGTGGGAATGACCAGTTGCCTGACTGGCCACCAGCCGCGGCTGACGGGCGGATTCCCTGCCTGGGAAGCCAGGCTATGCACAACCCAGTTAGCTACTATGATCTTTCAAATCTAAGAATCTGGAAGTCCCTTTTTTTTTAAAAGGTGTGGCTCGGCACCACACGCTGCACTCAGCAAGCCGCATATTTGCACTGATTTGCCTCTTTGCAGTGTTGGAAGTGGGAAAAATCCTGTTGCGGGAGCGGGCTGGGCAGAAGCCCCGAGAGCAGCAGGTTGTAATTAAGGGCTGGAAGGGTCCCGCTCACAGACTGCACCTTCCTCTGCATCCTGCTAACGCATTTGCATGAGACAGCCTTGGAAAATGCTCCTGAGCAGAAAGTATCCCTAGCAAAGGGATGGTATTCGTTGTTTTCTCCTGACTTTTTTGGGGAGAGATGGGGTTGTCAAGATAAATTGCTATTTATAGACATACTTCTCGAAAGGTTTTCCTTTTTCCCTCCTCTTTCTGTGCACATACTAGTGCAGCATAGACATTGCAGGGTTTAGCTTAGGCTAAGAGAAATCAGCTTTTGTAGAGCCCTTCATTATGCCAGAACAACACAGAACAGGGATTATCACACAGACTCCCACTCGGACCGGGGCCGTCTCCTCCTGCGAGGACACGCTCTGCAGAGACCCCCCCTGCACCCCCAGCCCCTGGGTCTGGCCCGGAGCTGCTGCCCCTCATCCCCCTACCCTGGGAGCACAGCCAGCGGTTCCTTCTCTGTAGAAAACCACTTCTTCCCAGGGCTGACAAGGCTCCTTTACAACCGCCACAGGCTCGGCATCGCTGCCGCCCGGACCTTGCCTGGAGCATCGCGCGGCAGTCCCAGCGACTGCGGAGCTCCTGCTCCAGCTGCTCGAACACCCGTTCTGGGTGTCTAAGCAGCTCCGAGCAGAGTCACAGGCTGTGCGCAGAGGCTGGAAACAGGGTCTGCCACCCCAGCACGTACCTGGGCTTTATTTACTTTTTTTTTTCCTTATGAGCATTTTTTAATCTTAATGTCTTATAGTTTCTGTCTACCACAGCTGGTGGAAGGAGACGGTCAGCTGAAACATCCTGAAAACATCCTTTTACATCTGTGAAACACGGTCTTACCACCTATCTGAACACTGGGCCAGGACCCCTCAGACTGTCCTTTTTCCTCTGTTACACTGAGAAAATTTGAACCAGGATGATGCATTAAAATCCATGGCCCACATTGCCCTGCTGTCCAGAACAGCACCGTCACGCAGCATCTGCCCCGAGCTGCCCATGGTACCATCTCTTGTTTCAGGGGTTTCTCACCAATGATCTATGTTTGACTCTGTTTCAAGAATAGCTTTACATTATCGGTACGTGGTCACATTCCTTCAGTCTGATGTCATTGCTGGGAATTGCTGATTTCTTATTTACGTCAGTACAGAGTCTCACTAAGGTCCTTACTGCTGGTGCTGGAAGGTCCATCTTCTCCCTGCCTCTCCTGGGGACCAGCCATGGAATCAATAGTCCATCGGGGCACGCTGTGGCTGCTGCGCCTGGGAAACCCGGAGGGACACCTTTCCAGGCTGGCTCTGCTCGTCATTCTGCATGGCTATGATTAGAGACTTATTACCAAATTAGAGGATTATAAGCATAATAATGCACAGCGAAACTACTAATTTCCAAAGATTTCTCTTTTTAAAAATAAAATGTAAGCCCTTTGCCAGATGGGTTTTACAAAGAAGAGCTCCAAAGAAGCAGCCATGAGGAAAAAGCAGCAGAGTGGAGGGATGAGAAAATGGAGCAGGTTCTCATTAGGGTGCAACGCATGCAATAATTACTTGAGGAAGCACGAGGGATGGCAGGGCTCATTTCATTCTGGATCCCACAGCGACTGCAAGCTTGCTTGTGTGTGCAGCTGCTACAGGCCTGGAATATAATTTTACAGCTCCGTCTAACCCAAACATCCCTTGCCCTTTCCTTCCTAGGAACTCTTGGGAACCTGTATCTGATCCAACATGCCACTTGTCTTTTTTTTTTCCCCTTGGTGCTGAACTGCTTGATAAAGCAGTTACTGCTCGAAAACAGGATTTTAGGCAGCTAGTTCAAATCTGACGCCCATCAATGTGGATTAGTCAACTTTACACAGTAGTCATCACTCCGGCTTCTCAGCCTCCCTTGACAAAACTCCAATAAGCATCCCCAGGATGCTATTACCAGGTGTTCTGGTTTTCCATCCTCACAGTTTGTCTTATTCAAGGGACCCACCAAAGACCCTCTGATCTGCGGGCAGGTCCTTTGGGACTCCTCTACTGCAGCCCACACCAGCCCAGGCAGGCAGCAGGTTTTGGGCTCCCAAACTCCGATGCAGAACCTTCCACAAATGCTAAATCCACCCACCCCTACCCATCGCCATCACACATTACTAACGTCACCCATTTCAAACTGTTTTGAGGAAGGTTAAGAGCTGGCTGGTTGAAGCCAAAGTTGTGACTTATATTTTTGGGGGAAAGTACTTTATGTCAAAACAAGTGAATAGTGAACTGGAGACATGTGGTACAGAGATGTGTGGAGGTAGGGAGGGGCTTTTTTGTGCCAAATTTCCCTTTTTCCTAAAGGAAGAACCCAAGTTGCCTTATTTCTTAATGTAGAATGAGCCAGAGAAGGAAAACTTCCTTCTTTACTTCTTTTAGATCCTTGCATTTCTAGAAAGCCACTGAATCACACCCTTATGATACGCTGTCATGGAAATGGCCCCCTCGGCTTTCACTCCCGGCCGCCGTGGGCCAGCCCACCAGCTGGGTTTCACAGCTGTTGAAGCCAGAAGAGCCCCTTACGTTCATCCCGCCTGACCCTGCGTAGTGCAGGCTGTAACTGCGATTGCACTACAGCAATCTCTTTTTCTCATTGCTCCTTCCCGCAGCAAGAGGCTGCAGGTTTCAGGCTCTCCAAGCCTTCCCCAGCCAGAGCGAGCCGTGCAAGCAGGCACACAGAAACCTGTAAGAAAAATCAGTGGAGTCCAGGCCCAGGGGCAACTGATGCATCCAGCAGACAGTCGCACCAGGTTCATTCCTTATGAGCTACAAAGACAACCAGCCGGAGTCAGGTATGTTACGTGGAAACATTTGGGTTCTGTGACTTCGTAAGTGAAATAAAAACAATTCTTTTTATTCATTTAGAGCAGGCAAAGGACTCAGCCCTCATAACTACTTTGCTTCCAAAAGTTATTCAAGCCCCATGGAGCCACATATATTTGCTTATTAACTATGTGACTGTAATAGCAAAGCCTCCTTCCTCTCTCTCAAGCTAAAATGTGGTATGTAAAATGGCAGCGCCTTTTATAGCCCTGTGCCCACAAAGACTCAGCTGCAGAAGTCATTTCCTATTTACATCAAAAAAAAGCACAGTTCAGCAAAGATTGCTACGACTCCAGCCGGCAAGGTGCTTTCTGCAGGTGTGGATGGGTGATTCACCCTCCCGCCGGGGCCTGGCTCCAGCCAGCACCCTCTGCCCACAGGTTATCTTCATCCTCCGGCTCCCGGTGCTTCCCCGGGCCCAGGCAATTCCAAGCACACCCAAATAAAGTCCCAAATCAATCCTGTCTGGCCTCACCCTCTTTCTCAGCAGAGGGTTTGGATCGTTTCCATGTCTCTTTTTCTCTTCCTCCCAGAGGAAGTCCTCCTTAAAAGGAACTCCCTTTGAAAACCTAAGCCAGAAGATCGGACATCGCCTGCCTGCCCCCTCTCCTAATCTCTTCTGATTAAAGTAACAACCCTCCAAGTCTCTCCTACACCCCAGACGGACCTTCCTCTTCCCCCACAAACAGCATCCCCTTCCAGGGACCAGCCCTGTTACCAGCTCCTGCCCTCATTAACCCTGTCTCAGCCCCTGCACTATCTGTGCTCTGGGCTGCACAGCCCAGCGCTGGGAGCACCACAGCCCCGTAGCAGGCGAGCTCTGCAGCGCTGGGGGGGATCCGTCCGGGGGCACCGGGGACTGCTCCCCCTGATAACTACACCGAGGCAGCAGGGAGTTAGGAACTGCACACGGAAATAAAACATCCCATGGCATAACAGCTGGCTGAAGCCTGTCAATTTTGGCTACTCTTTAAAAATTCATCGAAAATACTAAAATACACTTGCTAGCCATCCCGTGGGAACGCTGGTATTGTTCCCAGCCAGCAGGGAGGGGCTGTCAGGATGCCCAGAGCATGACACGACCAGCTCAATGCCGCTGGCAACCCCAGTTTCACTGGAAATCACGGTGCTGTGCCGGACAGTCTGGTGCTGTGGCTTTGCCACCATCCAGACCTCAGCCCTCTCAGTGCTAACGCACAGCAAAAGGCACTTCCTGGAGACAGATGTTAAAACAATGAATTTTATCACTGTCAGCTAACCAGGATTAGTTTCAGATGATCTTCACAGATAGGTACAGGGGAAATACAAAGCAGGCAACCTCAGGAACAACCCACCTTAGCAGAGATTGCTCCATTAATCATTTTGGCTGCAACTCAGCATCACCGAAATTAGAGAGGTTTGAGGTTAGCTCTTCAATCTGAGAAGCCGTGTCACATTGTGACTAGATACTGCGCTGAAATTCAGCTGCCGGAATTATGGAGGTGGAAGACCTTTATTTAGCCCTATCTTCCATCGTGAAACCTCCTCCAGATTTCCAGCGAAACCCCTTTCGGAGCGTGTCAGAGTGCTGAGTAACAGGACCAGTTCAGCTGACTGCCGTGACCTCCTCCAAGGTGCTTATCCTTGTGTATTTTGGATACCACACTATTTTCATCAGAAAGTAACTTCCTCAGAAAGTTAGCGGGAGATCTTCAGTTTTGGTTTTCTTATGGGTATTAAAAATACAAATAAATTCTATTTCTGTTTGCAAAGAAAATTCTGAAACCTCCTTTAACCAGAAAACAATTTTGAAGCACATTCTGCGTTTGCGTCAGTGGTGCTCTTGCCTCTCCTATGGCCAGCCATGGCTGTCATTTTGCTAATCACTTAGCAACATTTCTGAGCATGAGTTTGTGCAGTGCCGGGGTCACCACACCCACTACCAAATCACACATCCACACAGTAAACTTTCCAGAAAAAAGAAATTTAAAAAAAAATCTACTCTTTTGGCATCTCATTCCGACTACTCAAACATTACCAATTTGGGGTGGAAATTCCCTGGCAGGAGCTTCTATTTCCATTCTGCATGTTCCTGAGAAAAGTGGTGAAGAAGGTTTCAGGAGATGAGCTGTGGTGTGCTAGAGCTGCAGCCTCACGCAGGACTCACTCAAACTCTTTCAACGTAACCCCAGCATGCGTTAAATCTGGGGCAACGACGGGGACTGCTTCGAGATGTCTGACGTTGCTTACCCAAAGCTAACAGCGTTCTTCTAATCGCCTGAACGGTGATGCTCTGGCGCTCCAAGGTAGGGGAAGCTGCTATGCGGTTTTGTGAAGAAGGGTGCACATGCACGTCCCCCGTACAGACAGACCGACCTCCCTGTCGGACAGACCTTCCTCCTCTGCCTTATACTCCCTGCCAGAGCAGCGTTCAGCTCTCACAGTGGAAGCGATAGCCTTCGTCCTTGGTCAGGAGAGCGTGCAAACTCATGGCACTCCTGTGTCAGGAACTGACTCCTGCTTCTGGCGCAGGAGGAGGCTCCTGCCTCTTAGCTCCCAACTAAGAACAAGATGCAAGTGGCCAGAGGAAGGCCTGACCTCCATCCCACCCCACCGCAGGACAACAACCATTTGTGGTATTTTCTCAGCTGGCTCGAGAGGCACCTTTTGCTTGCGCACAACTTTCCCAGTGCATGGTGTCCTCCACTCAGTGCTGCCATGGAGCTGTAGCGATGCCAGCAGGGCTGGCAGGAGGTGGGAGACAAGGCAGGAGCACAGCCACATCACCGATGGGACATTCATGATCCACCATCCCTTGCCACCACCGTCCTATCTTGTTTCTTTCCAGTTGCAAGATACGGAAAACCCCCAGAGCCTGATACTGGCCACGCACCAAGGGCAGCTGAGGAGGAGAAGAGTGACTCAGAGGAGGGGAGACTTCCAGGTCGGCCCGGCTGCGGGGAACCGCCAGCGCCCGTGTCCCATGGGGGAAGTGAGATGGGGAAGCGGAGCAAGCTGGCACAGGAGGAGGTCAGCAACGGGTCAGGTGGGCGTGCGGAGGCATTTCTGAGCTTGCTTTCAGATTAAATTTAGAAACAAATGCTCGTTCTTGCGTCTCTCACGAGGGTGTACGACATGGGTAGATATATATATGTACGTCTGTCTAGATGCGCCCCTCCCCCGGTGTTCAGAATATAAGCTTTTTCTTTACTTTTATTGCCGGTGCTATCACCCAATTGTCATATTTTATCTCTATGGACAGTTTCTGTATCAAATTCCGCCAGTAAAGCGCTCTGGGATTTTTTTAGTATGAAAAGCACCGTGTAAGTTTAAGACTCTATCTCTCAGTGCCATTAAAATTACCTAGAAATAATGTAATCCCTTCAATTCTGGAAACTCAGCATGATACAGGATTTAATCTTTACTTGTCATTGGCCAAGTACATTCTTGTACTCCACCAAGATGTCTTAGCAACTGCCCTAAAGTGAATACAATGCCACAATTTCTGCTGTTAGGCTGATGATTGATTGATTTTCACTGCTTGGATAAAGAGAAGGAAAGAAGTGAAATAGTGAAATGAATAGAAGTGAAACCACTAGTTATGCTGAAAACCCAGCTTCGTTAGGAGAACTGCGCTACCCGCCATTTATCACAAAATCTGATTTCTGCAGCCTGGACAGCAATGCCTCGTCAGTTAAATGTCAGATTATGGCCCACGACACCCAGAAAACCACGGCAGTACAAATCCTGTGCTGTTCCCTGCCTCCCTTCCCCAAGGCAAAGAATTAGGAACAGCGAAAACAAAATCATGGGACTGAAATAATAAGAATTAAAAAAAAGAAATCACAAGACCGGTGGTTTGGAGCAGGCAGCGCAGGGAGGGTGCCTGCAGCCAGAGCACCACGTGTGGCACGGCGCAGCCCTCTGCCACGCGGCAGCACTGCTCAGGCTCTCGCTGCCTTGAAATGCCATGCAGGGCCTCTTCAGCTGGGATTTCTCCCTCCTTTCTATTGTCTTCCAGCTCTTCAAGTCTGCACCTGAAAAGAGGGCACAGAGGAGCCAACTTGATTTACTGAATTTTATCTTTTTTTTTCCCCTATAAGGAAACATCCTTTTTTTCCCCATGAAATTTTCAAAATCTGTACATTTTGGGGATGAAAGCTCCTCTGTATGTCTTCAGCTAAAGAGGGACTTTGACTTCCCACCTGCCACTCTGGGACTGATGCAAGCAGGATAGCGAGCAAGCTGACTCCCATTTCCCGGGAGACGGTTCAGCCAGATTTAGGAAAAACTGAGCAGTCTCCTGTGCCAGGACCCATCACAGATGCTGGTGGAAAGGCAGGGATCTAGCTCAAGCACTTGAAGACTGTGCTACAGCTCGTTGCCAAACGATGCAGCAGAGGAGTCCATGATCAGCAGCACGCACAGACGCTGGGCTCAGCTCTCCCTGGGGACCTCCAGCCATTCGAGCTCTGCGCCTAAATATGTAAGCTGGGCTCCCCTCACTCTGGTCTGCACAGGGAAGAGAGGCATTTGACCTTGCCTACAGAAGTCCTCTTACTCCCCAGTGACTATGTAGGGACCGCAGGCAGCCTTCCTCCCACCCCGTGGCCCTGTACATCAGAGGAGAAGTTTGGTCAGATGTGTTGTCCACTTCCCCGCTGTGGCTGGAGTCAGGGAAAGCCCCAGAACAGGAAGGGACAGGGTGAGACCTCGTGCCCAAACACGCCTCGCCAGGAGGCAGATGCTCTGTGGTCTCTCCTGCGTGGCGTGACCCGAGGACGTCACGTATGCTGCTACGTGGGCATGACAATGTGGCTCCCTGCGAGTACCTACAGCAGGACTGATGCCATGCGGTGGGGATTCATGCATTAGGAAAGATGATCAGTTGACCTCCAGAGGAGAGCTACAATTTTCATTATGTTGAGCGCAGGGTTTATGGCGAGACAAACACTGTGCAAGTGCCCTCTCGCCTGGGATGCAGGTGGAGACGGGCTGTTCAGGTCTGCTCCATCTTCCTCCCTCCATTACCCCTTACTAGTCTGTCCTGTACAAATCAGTCCTGAAAGCCATTTTCAAAAACTTCAGGCTAAGGCCACTAAGTGTTCCTTGGCTCCACCACAGTGGAGCTCATCACTGGTAAATTATTTTGCTAAATCCGTCGAGCAGTTATTCATTCAACAAGAACAGCACAAGAACCCCAAAATATGCTGTGTTTGTGGCAGCAGGCAACCTGCAAATTCCCTGAGCACCTCTGCGTTCGGAGGTGTCAGAACTGTTAGCTAATATTGGCAAATCAAACTTTGCAATAACCCACATCGTCTGACTCCTGGTCTTGTGCCTTGATCACAAGATGATCTTTCCCTCTGCAAGAGCACTGAGAGCAAGGGATGAAACATCACTTCTGTTGCCCAACACCTCCCTCCACTTAGACCTTGGTATACATGGAGGAGAGCCAAGAAACCAATGTAATAACAAAAGCAATTCCAAGGCAGCCTCGTGTGAGGCTCTTCTATAAGCTCTGATCAGAAGCTCTGAGCTGTCAAGGTTTTTTCACTCCCATCTTGGTAATCCCTGATTTTTACAGCACAGATTTAGGACTGAGGTGAACCTCAAGCAGGCGAGCCTGCACCGTGAGCAATACCAGCTTTGGCCATGTGAAGTCTTGTTTCTTAGGGGAAAAAACAAAGATAACACCCTGGAAACTAAACACGACTTTCTGTATTCTTTCTTCTTATGAGGCCAATGAGGCCACTGCATTCTCGAAAAAATACAAATGCAATGCCCCCAGTTAATTTATACGGAAACTGGCTCCAGCCTCCAGTAAGGATTCAGTATCAGGAGAAGTTTTGCTCAATGGAACATCTTTATAAACTGAAAACCCCGTGGATTCATCTGTTCAGGATATCCCTGTTTCCTGATCCTGACCCAAAGCCCACTCAGAGCCTTTCCACTGGCTGCAGTGAAATTTGGACCAGATCAGCTGAACAGAGCTGTGACCGGCTTCTCTGCAAACTCCAGCAGACCAGTCAGCCCCAGGTCCTTAAGGGTCCTTAGGCACTTAGCACGGGTCAAACTAGTGAGAACTAGGTGCCTGCGCAGCCGGGGAGCCGAGCCCCGCTCTCCCTCCACGGCTGGTCCCGTCCCCGGCGCTGCCGCCCTGCTTCACCCAGCCTGCAACGAGCTCTGGTCTGCATGGGCCAGAGATGCTCAGGCTCCCCAGGTATCAAAGACAGACGTGCTCCTTGTTTGGTTTTAATTTCTAAAATGTCCCAACATAAAATCAAGATCTATAAAGCCAGAAGCAAAGCCAAGGAATGTGTTGTTGCTACTGATACCCTGGGTCGGGTGCTTGCTTTGCCTGTATTTACACGCTTTGGGGACTCATTCCCTGTCTTGCACAACTGCTTTCATGCAGTGTTAATATTTCTCGAGCATCCTGGAGCTCACCCCACTCTCTTTCTCATTAGTCAAGTGACTTTTTCTTTCTGTAATCAATAACGACCCTCTCCACAACTAGCTAATTTGAAAAAAAAAAATGTTTTATTGATCACATTTTTACTGATCTAAACTGAACTGTCTTTCCTTAGGAGACAGACAACGTGGCTTTTCATTACCCTACTCTCTCTCCCTTGGCTTGACCCGTTTCCTTTCTTTTTATCCCCTCTTGCCAATTGAATCAAATCCTGTAACTAACCTTTAAGGGTTCCTTAGTCTTTATTTTGTTCCTATTAACCTTCTGTTTCTCTGGATAATTCTGCAGCCAAGAGTAGGTGTGACTCCCACGTTACAAGTCTAGCTGTGCTGTTGACTCATGTGCTGTGCTCGCAAAGCCAGCTCCTTTAATGGGAAGGCTTATGCAATGTAGCGAGGTCTCCCAGAGCATATGCTCTTACTCGAGTTGTGAGATTTCTGCTTGTTCTCTCTGCTAAATGAGACTGAAAACGCTGGTGGGCCGCACAGAAGGTGCACACTATTTCATGAGCCCTTACTATGCCCTGAATACACACATGAATCCCTGGGCACCTGCACAGCCCATATGAAAGGTACTTTGGGCAGATTCCCCCCTCTCTAGACCCAAAAATCAAATATCTGCAAAGAGATGCTTCTTGGCTCCGGATCGTGGCGATGCTGCAGAGAAGCAAGTGCCGCTCTGAGCGGGCGGGCTGGCTGCAGGCTGCCTGCCCTCCCAGAGCTCAGTGAATTACCCAGCGAGGAGCCCTGGCTTTTTAAAGGCCACTTTATGGTATACAGAGATTATATAAAGTGAACTTAACAGACGGTCAGATTTGGCCTGTCATGTTGGAGGGCTCTCACACAGATTTTTTTTTAGGAGGGAAACTAGCAAGACATGTGGTGAAAAACACCCTATAGCTTTTAACTAATGTATTTGAGATCTAGCCATCTGTTACCATGAACTTCAAGTGAGAAGCAGCCACCATTTTGAAGGCAGACGCTTAAAAAAGTGAGAGGATTTAGCCCTCGATTCCTTGGACAGAAACCTGCTTCGATGCCAGCCCGAAAGGCCAACGCACGAACTACAAACCTCTCTGGGTAAGACTGCATCTTCCTTGCAAGGCTGGGTGACAGCTGAGCTGATGGCTACAGAATTCCCGACGCTCCTGCGGGTGCAGGAGGGAGCGAGCCAGGGTGGATGCGGGTGGCACCGACCCCTGAGCAGGACCACGGGACCCCCAGCAGGCAGGAGCCACCGGCATCCCTGGCAGGCAGCAGGCAGGCAGGCGGCAGGCAGGCAGCTGGGAGCGACCCAGCCAAAGCTGCGCAGGTCAGAGCAGCCTCTGCTATTTCCTGCGAGGCTCGCTGCCACCCAGCCCATAAACACACAAGATTAATAAAATACGAAAATAAAACCTCCTTAAAAGCCCCGCTACAGAAAGAAAAAAAAGCCATCTCCTGCAGCCGAGCCGATGTACTGCCCGCTCGATTTTTAAGGCAGGTTTTCCCACAGCGTGCTTTGAAAAGCCGAGTTTGAGGCAGAGCCGTTGCGAGGCGGCACTGCGTCACCGCGGCCCTTCGCTGGAAGTTCTGCGGAAAGCCGGCTGAAACATTAACCTGGGGCTCGCTGCAATGCTCCGGTGGCACCTTTCCCAAAAGGAGATTAAACCCAGCAGCTGCTGATATGGAAACCAACTGTTTGAACTGCAGTGCACTTACATATGCTAATCGTGCGAAGCCACCGACTCCTGCAAACGTGATGCAGGAAATGACTAAACATTTAGTGCTTGTTATTTAGCAGTATTCCTGGAGACACGTAGGTGGTGTGGACAGCATGGTATGTGCATTAAAGTGCAATTTAGGTCAATGATTCTTTGAAAGGACCATTCTTTTTTATTTTCTCCCCCCCTTCTCCCTTCAGGGGCATTTGCTATTCAAAAATTAACTTTTCCAGCTATCTTTTCCAAACAGTTCCCATCAACTCAAAATAAAATAAAAAAACAGGAAAAGGCTGTAGGAATTACCCTGTTTTAATATTGAAATATCTCTGCAAACTTTTTCTCATTTTATCTATTTTTAATGCTTAGAAAAAGAATTTAAAAGATGCTTTACAGGGAAGAATGCATGTTTAGACAAAACCAATCATATTTAATGAGGTGTCTGAGTTGTTTAACTTTTTAACAGGTGAACTGACAACCCAAAATGAAAGCCAGCCCTGGAAAGACCGGCCAAATACAGGCTGTGGGAAGGTGTCAGCACAGCTTCAGCTTAGGCTGCGGCGTGCCGGGGCTGCGATCCTCCTTTTCCATGGACCCTCTGGTGCCCAGCAGTTGTGAAGCATCTCTGAGAATGCAAGGACTTGCCTCCAGCACGGCCCCAGCACCCAGGGGACCTCATCAGGAAACACAAATATTCTCCAAAAGCTGCTAAAAAGCTATCAAAAGCATGCACTGCATAAATCTATCATTGTATCATCTATCATATACGCATTATTGTAAGGAAAACTAGTACATCCACCGCACCCAGACGGAGCTGAAGACTCCTTGCCCTCCTGGGAGACACAGAGACCCAGGGGAGAAGAGGCTGCTGCAGAAGAGCGTTGCATCTCTGAGCACGGGAGTTCACCTGCAGTGGGAGCAGACCCACGAAACCCCCCGGTTCCTCCCCGACGCCAAGGGACTCCGACACTATTTTCAATGGCAGTCAGAGAAACCCCAAACTGGAATCGGTTGCAAGTCTCCAGTGGGGCTGGGGGAAGGGAGCTGGGTTTGCTGGGAGGACAGGCCTCTAACGCAGGCGTCATGAAAGAAAAGGTCTCTTTGCTGATGAGAAAAAAATGAATTATTGATGGCGATGCAGTTTCCTGCCAGAGCACCAGCAGTGAGAAATTCAGAAGACCCTTTTCAAACCAGAATGAGACCAGGCAGAACGCTGGTCTTCTCAGGCCACCTACTTTTTTTTCACCCAAGGACCAGCTAATCAAAATCCCAAGAAAAGCTCATTTGTATCCATTTAATTTTTTAATCAATAGCGCTGTTTTCAAATCTCCTCCTCACCCTCACTCAGGAAAATGCTGGTGTCCCTCACAGTATCTGTGATATCTAGGGGATCGCAAAGCATTTTAGGGGGGACTGATACGGGGGTTGAATTTAAGTTAAATTTAATTGAAGAGGCGTTAAATTAAATACACACAGCCAGTGACAGAGCAAGGGAAAACAACAGCTATAACACTTGCCAAAGCTCACCTATGCGTTTGGGTACAAAAGCTGGCTTTGAGGAGGGCGAGCACGCCGCCAGGATGCCCCGGTTATTCCGACGTCCTTCCAAGAGCTCCACGGGTCCTGCAGTTGCCAACTGGGCACAGAGCAGGGGCGGGCAGGAGGGAGCTCAGCGGATCGTCTTCTCCCCAAGACATCACCTCCAGCAGCCTCCTGCCCCGGGCATGAACCCGTCCCCTCCTGACCCAGCAGATCTCAACACCAGTTGAGTCATCCTGACATTTAACAGTGCAGACTGGCTGGCTACTGCTAACTATTGTTGTACCAGGAGAGGGACTGCAACAAAATTTAACTCCAAATATTTTTTAAAAGCCTCTTACTTTCTTTTGCAAGTCTTTTCGTTTCATGCATGCATGCGGCAGAAGGCAGTAGCTGCGGATGACTCTGAGATGCTATTAATGGTCGCCAGGCAGCGCTTGCCTATCAGATAACGTTTTCTGAGAAGAATTGTTCAAATCATTGGGAAATCTCAGATGAACTTGAGATGTGTCTCTAGAGGCTTACATCAGCTGGGATACATGTCCCTTTGGTTAGGTAGTCAGGACCAGGCAGACCCATGGTAAACGGACTGTGCTTTTGCATGAACCACAGTTTTAATAAAACTTCCTCATGGCAATGGGCTGTGGCGATACATCAGGTGTGAATCGCACAGGAGAGTCAAGAGGCATGAAAACGCAAAGTGAAATGCAAAAGGGCTCAAAATAACGCCTTTGATTATGCAAAACACTACACATAACTGTCTCATATTTTCTTCCCTACCTTTCCCTTGCTCCCTAGTTTTGGTTTGCTCCTGATTCATATTGCTCATCAGAGGCTGGAATCAAACAGCGGCACCACCAGCCTCTCAATAGCAAGCTTTCGCTTGGCCCATTTTCCAGCATTAACTGCCTTTCAAAGCCATTTGTTCTTAGGTATAAAGCCTTTTTTTTTCCTAAGGGAATTGATATGGCAATGCTTTCAGGACTGCTGCCAGGGAAACAGTGTCCCTATTGCTCCTTCATTACCATGACAGCTATTAGGACCTTTGCTGCGTGTCTCTGTATCTTGGCTGCAGTTCCCAAGACTGAACAATCTTTCCAAATGCAGGGAATTCCCTTCGGATAAAGGGAGAGGGACAGTCACAGGAAAGCTTTGACTGCCATTCCTCAAATGTGTTTCTTCATGCCCTTCCAGGCAGCTGCAAACACCACTGAAGTCAACCGGCACCTCCGTACTGACTCCAGCAGGCTTCGAATCAGCCCAGGATACAAAGGTCAATTAGTCCTCCGGTACTGCCCGTTTCACAAGTGCAGACGCAGAAATCACAATGCACCGAAATCAAAATATGGGAGATCTTCACTTTTTTCCTCTTAACCCACTTAAGGGCCTTACACAGTGAAAAATGCATTACTGGAGGAAAGAGACATGCAAATACTGAGTATCATTAAAATACGAGTAGCTCATACAAATGCGGTTAGGAAAAAGAGCTCCTACATTACTACTCCTCTTAGTGAAGGGAGAAGCTATTAGTGATCACCACAGAGTTCCTCCTCCCTGCAGCTCCGCGTCTCAGTTTCTGGATTAGAGGAGCAGAAGAGCTCTCTCATCTGCTCTGTTACCACCCTGACCTTTCCTGAATCGCTGCTCAGTATCTTGCCTGTCAGTGCCACATACTCTTCACTCCAGACACTCTCTCTGGAGCATTTGTTACTCAGAGACCTAATTACTTAGTGCTCCCTCAATCAGTCACAAATGCGAGACACCAGAAGACATCTAAGGGTCCAGCTTCTTTGAGACCTTGAAGTATGAAGACAAAAAAATGCCTTTTCCCAGGAAAACTTCAGGAAAAGCCACAGCTATGCTACTTAATATTTATGCCATGAAGATATCTCATGTCCTTATTTTAAACAAGGATGACTTTACATTGACAATAACGTTGCCCTTCTGTAATGCATCAGCTAAAGACTGCGAGTTTGGGGTTGTGACCAGGGAAGGTGCGGTGGGGAGCTCACGCGCTTCCCAGTAACTACGCTTGACCACATTACTAAGCAACACGCATCCTTCGTTTCCCATCCCCTGTTCAGCGTTTCACGCACAGATCTTTGCTTTCATCTAAAAAACATAGCATGGGTGGGATTTGTTTACACTGGGTGGAAGCACGTATTAAAGCCAAGCCGGCAGCCGCAAGTGTTAGAAACTGGCAGAAAGGGCAACAGCTGTTATGATGCAAAAGTACATATTTGCTTGCAGACTCTGGCTAGAAAACCATTAGAGAAATCCAGACTGATTCATGCTCTGCACCCTCACCAGATGACTTCCGACAGAGTAATGCCAACTTTCCTGCAGAAGCCTGAACCCAGACGGCGTGCCGGCTCCCTCCCGGCCAGCTGCTTGCACGCAGATAGTCAACGCTGGGCAGCTTCTGCGACCACGGTGCTGGGACTGCACAAGTTCTTCCTGTGCACATTAAACATGTACTGCTGTGCTGCTTTGAAGAGAAATTCCCTTTAGATAGATTTCTCTTTAATCATAGTATAGCAGTTAAGTAAGATATTAAACTTACGGTTTAACTATAGCATCAACAGTTGAATCACAATGGCTGAGCAAGCAACCAGGGCCAGACAGTCCTTGTTCCCCACGGTGCCTGGGGAGCCCCAGGGAACCAGGCGAAACCAGGCAGGAACGCTCAAGGCTCCAACACCTCCAACACCCAAATCCACCCAGCAACAGTCCCACGGCAAGGCCAGGAGAAAAATGCCCTTATACTCCGTAATTGTATTTGCAAGCGGCTGTAAAACAGTCCAAGCCTCATCTCTGGCACTCGATGGAGAGCAAACCTCCTCGTTCTAGGGACAAAAGTCAGGGAAGTGGGAGAAGTTGCTCTTCAAGATGTGAAGACTTTGAAACATGGGCTGAAGTTTGAACCCATCAGAAGGAGACTCCACAAGTTCGCTGGCAATCTTTAAGCACACTTCTCCCTCAGCAAGAGCTTCCAATTCACCCTTCAGAGGATTAGGAAAAGATGGAGAAACACTTCTGTGGGAGTTTTGTGAGCTTCCAATTTAGGTTTCTATGCTTTGCCTGTGATATTAAATGAACATAATATGCTGCCTGAAGAAGCCTTCCACTGTCATATAAACACAATTGTCCAAAATGAGAAAGGTAAAATCATTTCCCCTAAAAAGTTCATAAATATGAAAATTATCATATTGGGGTGGTTCACATTTCCCAAGATTTGTAATTGTGATCTCAACATCTCAGATCTCAGTGAAAGGGTATTTTTCCCCCCCTACTAGCCATACATTCCAGTATTTCATTGCTAGCAGCAACATTTTTGGGTGCTTCTCCTAATTATATCCAGCAGTATTCTCAGAATCCAGCACCAGTCCTAGATATATCAGTATCAATCAGCAGTACTCTCCCTCCACATCCAAATGACTTGACTTGTGCCTGCAAGCTCAGACAAGACATGAATCCTCAAGTAAAAAAGCCAATCAATCAGGCTTTTGGATTTTGTGCAGACCACGTAGTACTGGGATGGGATGGGCTTTCCCCCTGCCAGGTGATGCTACTGCAGATCATGGTCACCATGGTCAGACCTCAGCTCCTGGGTAGATAAGCACCTTCACAGAGGTGAACGGTGATCTGGTTACTGTAAAAGGGAAAAAAATGGGCTACTCTGTAGAAAAATAGTAGCAACCCTCCCAGAATGCCATTAGAGCAAATACAAGTCCTAGCTTTACAGAAATTAATGAAGACTTCTTGTGAATATTTGAGTAAAATCTGCTCCAGGGTGATTTGCTTTGTTCTGCTGATAGCAGAACGAACTCAGGAGCTTCACGCGTGAGCAGTATGTAACAGCAGCAGAGCAAGCAAGACCCCACTGGGGCCAGAGATGAATTTTATGCCTGTGTTGTACTCCCGAGACGTCCTCGTTCCCTTCAGGACATGAACAGAGTTTGGGGGAATCGGCTGCTATTTCTTGCGGGGTAGTAGCCTATTTTTTTTTTCTCCAGTGCTTATAACAAGACCTCTACTCACAGTAATGCCTGCAAACTCACTCACCCAGCCAGGAGCTAACGTCTGAGCATGTTGCTCAACCAGACCACAGGCAACAAAGCCATCAGCTGACAATTCCTGAAACCCTCCAGCACAGACCTCAGAGCGGGATGGGAGAGGGCCAAACACCAATCCCATCAGCAGATTAACCACTTGGCAACTGCTCTGCCTTCCCTATCTGATGGGGTCTGACCTCTATGGACCACCGGTGTGTGCGTGTATAACCACCTCACCCTGCGTGAGGGCTTCAGCAGCAGCACTGGTGGCTGAGGTCCCCAAGTCCAGAGGGGCCACAAAGCTCCAGTTGTGTGCTTGCCCGTTGTTTCGAATGACGCGCTGCCAGTGGGGCAGGGGACCCACAGCAGAGCTGCCTCCATCCCCCTCCAGCGAGCGATAAGCTCCCACGCCCCATGACTGCCTGCATCCCCCCGGCTTGATGCTGGCTAACTGCAAAAAAGCAAATGTTTGCAGAAACCAAATGCTGAGGGTGCCACGTGCACGTTCCCACCTAACCACATCCCTCTGGGTTGCACCCTGCGCAATTTTGATGAATTGCATTAAGGAGTCCAATGCATAATAAAGAAATGCAAGAATTTCCCTGCTTTTGTCTCGCTCCTCCTTTTCAGTCTTGCATCAGCTCCCCCCCCCCCCCTTGCATTAACTTCAAACTCCCTCCTTTGGCTTGCAGTTACAGTGTAGAAACCCCCCCCAGCAATGCAATGATTTCTCTGGGCCCTCCAGCTTGAGAATTTTACTGCCCGCACTGGATTTATTCTGTATTTGCTTATTTAATAGCCCAGTTTGGAAACTCAGAAAGTGGGATCTGTGCATGGGACACATGCACAGATCACAGCAGGACCTGACAAAAGCACCTGGGAGCTCTCCAGCCTAAAACTAGTGCAGCGTCAGGCCACGTTGCTCCCCTATCATTCACAACAAAAATGGGAGAATATTGCTCCCCCTTCTCTGAGGGAAAAATCACCCATTTCAGTGGGGCTACACACAAAGCTGGGCTACTGACACCCAGCCTCAGGCTGTGGTCAGCCACGTGGTTCACGGCCCCAGTGTCGCTATGGGACAACGTGCGATGGGCTGCAGCCCTCAGGAGCAAGCTTCATCTCTTCGATCCCCATCTGTCTCGTTCCTGTGAAAACTGCAGCATCAAGGATGCCGGTCCCAAGTCTACAACCTTTGCAAAGAGGTCCGTAGTTAATCACATTGAACTCCCAGGCCTTGCTAGTGCTGACAGTCCTGCTCCTCCTCTTTCTATCCTGTCTATCAGAACAAACCGCTTTTGGATGCTGTAGGAAGCAAGGATCCCATTTCTCTTAGTTTTACATAAACAGAAATTCTCCTGTGGGACTCTCTGGCTGTTTTAGTTTCGTATTACATTACATGGAGCAGCACAACCAATACAGAACACAGAACCTGGTCCACAGTGAATAAGTACGAAAATCAGCCATGAGTCTCCACCATCCCTCCCTACTCCATGTTCAGGTTCTGGCCAGACAGGCACAGCCAAGAAGAGGTTTCTCTCCTGGCCACCAGACAGCATTAAAGAAATGACAAAACTGAGCACCTGGCTCCTAACACACTAGTACAATTTCTGCTCCCATCTCCAAGGCCCATGACTTACTTTTATGCTATTCGGAAATCTCCTTCTCCCAGCTCCAAACCAAGACTTGACATTATTAGAGGGAGCAATACCTCTCAGGGCAGAATGCAAATTTAAAACACTTGTCCCAAATAACAGGAGGTAGTAATTAGGCTCCAGCACTTCCAAAGCAGCATCCCTTAGCTACACCCTTTCCTGCGCTGCTACAAGGATGTAGGACATGTACCATGGACATACTGTTAAAATGCAGGCTACAGGAGGCTGGCTTTCTATATCTGTTTCATAAATCAGCTCCTCTCTCTTCATTTTCCTCCTTCACTTTGTCCTCTTGTCTATGAGATTTGCTTCCTGCATGTTTAAACCTTTTGCTTTTTTCCTTGTTGCTGCCCCTTATCCCGGATCCACTTTTTAAAAAATTATTTTTCTTAAGGTTCCTGCTTCCTTAAATAGTTCTTTCTCCTCTCTCTTACTCCTTCCTCCCTTTTGTTATCATCTTCTTTTTCTCACAGTTAACCAGTGTCTCCTTCCTCTTCCCTGGGGTTTCCTGCAAGGCCATTTGCATTCTTTCTCAATCACATCAAACGGGTGATTTCAATTTAGCAGCAATCAGGAAAACACCTCAGATATCCACATGGCATCAAAGCTTCCTGCCGCCTCCATTCACAAAATCCCACTGAACTCTTGCTCTGCAAAGCAGCTCAGATTCATCTTGCAACGAAGTGATGGGGTGTATGAGGCGTTGCCATCATCCCCTGCCACTGAGCCATTCCCAAAGCCCCTCTTCTCCGCTCTCAGTGGTACGTGTCTTGTCAATTCTGACCATACCAACATCACACTGTGCATCTCTTCAGGCCGGGAAGGGCAGCCCTCCTGCTCTTGCGATGCAAAAATAAAGTTAAGTGAATGATGCTGATGGTCCCAGTCCCCGCACAGCTGCACGATGAGGCTGAGCTTACGGCTGCTGCAAGGATAGAAAGCCCAAGGGAAAATAACCGGGCCACAAGTTCCTTGCCCTGCTAGTGCCTATGCCCCCAGGGAGGAGCAGAAAGTTAAAGAAGACAAGTCTTTATGTGGCTTTTAGAAAGTAGATATGTTAGTTATAATCCGATTAAAATTCCTTACAAATAGGCTGTAAAGTTAGCTCTGGAATCAATGAATGGTCACGGATCTCCTTAAGTGCAGGATTTATGTTGAAGAAAATCTGTCATTATGGTAAACCTACAAAGAGTGTGTCCAACTGGCTAAATAGGAACAGCAAACACCCTGGGTTAACGCTTCTACAAGAGAGCCTCCGGTTCACTTTGTTCATCCTGACTGCCATTTTAAAGGAGGGCCTAAACTGAAATCCCAGGTAAAGTAAGTCAACCTAGAAACAGATGTTTTCAAAAAGGCAGATGGAAGCAAACAGAGTATGGTTTTACATATCACTTTTTCACTCTCAAATTGTTTACATTAGAATTTGTAGGAAAAAACGTTTCCAGGCCCTCTAAATAACTCTTGGCCAAAGGTTCACACGCTGAGAAAGCAGAGGGGAAGCAGCCCTGTACCAATTACACTGACTCAAAGCTTCAGAACTTGCTCTTCAGGCCAGCCAGAAAATTTAGTACAGTGACGTATCAGTTGCTAGATTTTTTAAAGTTTTCTACCTCATCTGGAAGTTTACTTGCTCTCTGACTTTCAAGATGCTAGTCTGCACTTTCAATCCTTCTGCAGCCACCAAGACAGCTAGAAAGTCGCTTTGTTTTAAGCGGAGCTCTTGGGTAATCACCCACCATCAGGTGTGGGAGCTCCGGACACACTGCGAGCCTCGCAAAGCAGGGGCAGTGCTGCTAAACCAAAGGTGGAAGATGCACGTGCATGCCTTGAAAGGACACGTCATCGCCGCCCGTACCGGGGGAAGATGAGCTCTGCCAGCCCTGTCCCACGCCGGCGGCAGTGGCCGTGCCTGCTCCACTGACTCGGATTGTGCTGGGCTGGTGTTGCTCAGCCACTGCCACCCTGTGCCCCTCTGCACCACCACCCGGGAGCCTGCAGGAGCCTTTGTTCCGGCCCCACGTGCTGCAGACACAGACGCTTCCCAAGAGGAGATGCAAGGGTGATGGTGGAAAGAGGGCCAGTCTGCACCCCCGAGCGAGGAGAGGGGCGTGCAGGGGGCATGGGGCAGTGCCCAGGTCTAAGCTGCAGCTGCAGAGGGGGTTTTGAGGGAGGCTTGTTCCCACAGTCACTGGTGCATCCCTCCCCCGGGACCAGCAACCTCCTCCCGCCCAGACCAGGGCTGATTTCACATCCTTCCAGCCCAGCATCTCATCCCAAAGCTGCAGGAACTGCTGTAACACAGCTACTACCACGGCACTTCCCAATGTCCAGCCTCCCTGCTGCCCAGTTTGTCCTCATGGCACCCTGTCTGGAATCAGCTGGCAAAGGAGCGAGGACCGTATTTTCTCTGCCTCGGAAAGCATCCAGCCCACTCTCTGCTGCACTAAAACGCCAGATAAACAAACAGCATAAGGGTGCAGTGCAGACGTCTCCAGCAGGAAACAAAGTGCAGAACTTGCTCTATTTTAATCCCATCAAGGGTCTTCTTGGAAGTGAGGCAGAGCCCGGCTGTGCAGAGTTAAGAATGAAACCCTATTTTTAGCCTGTCCCCGGTGAGGTAAGTGCGCGTGAGTCAGACTCCGGCGTGGGATGTTGCATAAGACAGGGCCTGCGCCGCTGCTCCTGGCGTACCGGGGTGCGAGGAGGATGGAGGGAGCCTTCCCTCGCCGCTTCCTGGCATTGTCATTTCAAGACAGACCCTTCACGGTATTTAAATGCAGGGTTCTTTCTTCTTGATTCTGCCCCCCCCCCCCCCCCCCCCGAAAAATTTAATTAGAAACAGCAGTAGGCTGGTTATGTAATGTGATTAATTGCAGCATTAGAGTGAAAAAATATAGGGCATACAGGTCTTAAAGATTCACATGCAAAGTCATGTGTGGGAGTGAGAGAGACAAGGGTGAAATGCAAGACTTATCTGTTTGATTAGGTACTTTTCATGGGGCAGTGATTTATTCCCTGAGTAATTTAATCGGAGTAATCTGCAGATAGCTAAAATACCCCCAAACAAATAAACATCCAGAAGACAAGAGAACAAAATTGCTTTCACAGCATCTCTAAAGGTTAGCTCTGTACCTTGCTAGCAGGATGTTACCCTCAGCAGCAGACCTGCCCCTTAATAGCACTCACTCACACCAGTAAAAATGAGGTTTTCCATTGAGTCATGATTAATGAACTGCAGACACATGCCAAATGGCAGAATTGCAACTAACTTTCACTATGCTGGAACTTTATCCCAGGGACTATCTGAAGCTTCAGGATTTGTTTTTTTTTTTCCTGCCTTTTGTAAACCTCTCACCAGGGAAGAGCTGAAGCCCCGGCTGGCGTTCCCTCCTGCCTGTGACCTCCAAACACCCGACACTGACGGGTGCAGCTCTGTAAATGGTGTACTCTCCAAGGCTGTTGATTAAATTCAACCTAGTTCAATAATGGCAACAAGTCACTGGTGTATTTGATTGCTCAAGTGTCCTATATGTCGATGGGCTAAGTGAAGGGATGTCTTCATTGCAAAACACCAGACCGTCTGGGTCTGACTGGGCCGCATCACTGCAAAACTGAACTCGGTGAGGCCGAGTGAGTGCCGCTAAGACTTGAGGAGGCATATCTGGATGTATTTTAGCATTGCAGTTTTTCAGAGTGAAAGAACTGTTGTTAATATTCATGGAAGGGAGGATGAAAAGGCCCTGGAAAAGGGAGCTCGTGGCAGGGTACCAAGGACATCTCAGCAGGTTTTATCCTGCGCTCTCGCTGACAAGAGGAAGGTTCACAGCCTAAGTATGGCTGTTCCTACACTATAGATTATTCTCGAGGATTGTCTTGATGCCAGCTACCCCTAAACTCAAATCTAAGGCTCCAGTGAATGAAGAAGTATTAATTTAAGGCAGCCTATGAGTAAGTGCCTGAGCTCCCTCTGAAGTGAAGGCTCTTCACTTGCTGAGCTCAGTCTAGTTCTAGTAAGCTTCACTACTGGCAGCCTTAGCTGTAAAGCCATGGTTGGAAACAGAAAACCTCTAGACTTGAGGCCTGAATCAAGGCACTCCAAAGCGAAAAAAGCAGAAATACCCTGAATCAAGGCATTCCGAAATGCTAAAAGCAGAAATACCCTTCCACAAGCAGAAATACCCTTCCACAAGGCTTCCAGTCTTACTGGAGACATAATGCGAAGGAGAGTGAACTGGCCAAGAAGTCTCAAGCCATTAGCCGGGTTTGAGCAGCTACACAGCACTGCAATATTCCTCAGCTGCTTTTGTGTATTTCTATAGCTTTCCTCACCACTGCACGTGATAGCTGAGCATGAAACACATCCATCGATTTAGCATTTGACTTCATCTGTCCCAGTGCGTGTGTTATGTATCACTTGAGCACGCTTTCTTCCTTATGCAGAACCTATTTGTAGACAGTTATCAGGCCAGATCCTGAAGATGCTGCTTGGTGAAGCTTTCCCTGGAACCATTTTCCAGTGACAACTTTTTTCCTCTCTTAGAAACTGGCCAGAGAAAAACTGTTCAGGTCTGTCAGCTATATCTAAGTGCACAGTAAGATTTCTCTTGAAGAAATCAAGACCAAAGCTTGTACAATTAGGGACAAACTAAAATCAAGGGCACCTTTACTGAAGCTCATTAAAACTATCCTTTGTACCGCTCTCCTACGTGGCACCCAAAGTCTCATGAATACATTGGTCTAATGAGAATGCAATGGTTTTTTTTTTCCTCCAGTATTTTTCTCTTCCATACTTAGCAAATGTCATAGTTTAATTAAGGGATGTCAAAGGCACAGAGAGCTGCCCCCAGATAATCGTCGCCTGCTGCTAGATAAATGCTGAGGTGAAGACAAGCGAGAAGGGCTATCATGCAAATGCTAAATTATGGAGAGAGGGCAAAGTTCAAAAACAGGACTGACAAAAACTTCACTTATAGAGGTGGGCTGAAGGAGCTGCTTTTGCCAGCCTTTGTGAACGGGCCCCTCTGCCCCCGGTCCCCCTCGGCTCCTGAGCTCGCCGACTTCTCTAGTGCCTCTTCTTGCTCGCACGTTGTCCCTTGCAGGAAGATTCACTCTGAAGCATCTCAAGGCCTCCTGCGGGCTGAGTGTCTTCAGCATCACGTACACACTGCTGACACTGCCCTTTCCTTAGAGCAGCAGGCTGGCGCTCGGCGCGGCTGCACAAGCCCGTAACTAACGCAGGAGTGCCGGCTCCCGGCTCCCACCGCTGCTGCAGTCACCACGCGGCTAGGAGCCCTCTGCAAAGTGCTCGCTGAAGACCTGACCTCAAGCCATTTAAATCGCTACAAAGGCTCTTACCGACTTCCTTCAGGACCTTACCGACAGCCTTTAATTTAGTCTTTAAAAGCATGCATGTCTTTATTTATTAATATTTACCAAAGCCCTTCCAGTCTTTGACTCTTTGATTTTACAACCTTTTATGATTCTCACTAGATGAACTTTTCTTTTTTGGAAAAACAACCCAACCCCAACCCACCCGGCTGCCTGCGCCCCTCTCCTGGTGTCTGTGCTTGCTTTCATAGGAAGGTTGTCTCGCTCTTGTTTCCCCTTTTCCACATAGGTCAATATTGATCCGATCGTTCCAGCAGCAGTTTTGTGCGAACGGCTCGCTCTATGCTGTGCCCTCTGATCAATCCACGACCTGCAAACCGTCCTTCTTTCTTGCTTGTTGCCCTTGCCTGGGTTCATTCAATTAGTTCACAACTTACTTCACAGAACGTTTTACCAGAGGGGTGGTCTAAGCTTTATTTCACCAATTACTCCCATTTCTCAACTGCTGTGCAGAGATGACGGCACAATGCCTTATGGGTTCCCTGTCTCTTCAAAATTATCTCCAAATCAATATACAGGTACAATATTTCCAGCAACATATTTCCTTTTATTGGAAATCATACCCTAAAAATAGCTTGCTAGAGTCCCTGTAGAAGTTCATCAACACGTAGTGCTCTGAAGATGGATGGACAGGGCTTGGGTCAGGTCTTGATCCCCATTCCTGATGAGCAGAGCACCAGCCACACAGAAACCAAAGAAAACGTCCCTGTGGAATCGCGACACCTCCTACAGCTTCCCCATGGCACTACGGACAATGGCAAGCATGGGACTACAGCATTTTCAGACTCCACAGGTCAAGCAAGATGGATAATTTTTCTTTGATCGTGACTGATTTCTCACTGCATTATTAACAAACAAACAGCTGTATTTTGACCGGCTTTGATGTATACTTTATCTGACCCGCTGGTGAGGTTCTTCAAGTGGGACCACCACACAGAGGTCCCTGGGGTGAAGGGTTCATAAAGTAAGTAATTGTAAATAACAAAGAGGAGCCAGATGAATTCCTTCACACGGAAAAACAGCATACGCCTTCTAAGCCAGGAAACAAAAGAAGGATTTCCATGGCATTCCTCTACAAAACTATCAATCATTTCATTACCATGAAACAAGCTTCATAAAATATTCTGTAGTTTTACCAATAAACTCTGGTAAAACTAAGCCCCCATACTGCTTAATTGCACTTATTAGCAAGCCAATTGTCTGTCAGATTTATTTTGTTATGCGAGCCACACTCGTAAGAAAGCGCATGCAATTTTTAATCAAACCTGTGATACTTGCTACAAGACAGACTTTTGAAGGGCACAACTTTACCCAAACAAGAACATTCATCATAGCCGGACACAGAGAAGAGGTGGCTTATCTTGTTATATGAAAACATATGGTTGTATAAAGATTTATCTCCTCCATCACACTCCGACTCTGTATTTGCAGATCTGCTTGATGAACGTCTAGGTCAACCCGGGGCTGACCTGTAGCAGCTTCTGGTAGGTTCCTGCCCAGGTGCGGGGAGTCACTGCACAGCAGCAGCTGACAGCCAACCCCAGCGCATAAATCATTGACAGAAATGCAGATTTACCTCCACGTTATCTTTAAGTAGGAGTTTTAGCAGAATACTGGGAATACTAAATCCAAGGCTTAATGTTGGGGGGTATCTCGGTACGAACAATTTCCCCTGGCACACCAACTGCTTCCACCGACGATGAGACGTGGCAGGCAGCAGTCCGAAGGCATCCGTCCCTTCCCGCGATGCTCCGCAGGCTGCTGCGGGTGCCTCATCTCCCAGGGAGACACCGAGTGGGGCTGCTGTTACCATGGCTTTGCGAGAGAGACCTTCAGCAAACACACAGTGCTCGCCAATAAAAGCTGCCGTCGGCGCGGGCACCTCTCACCGGTCAGCACAGCCATACGTGCCAGGGACCACTGCTTCGCGGCAGCCTCTGCACCCTGCAACTCCACGTCCCAGCAAAGGACTGTCTCAGTATTCTCCCTTACTCATACGTAACATTTAGGCTCAGAAATGTACGTTAATACTTCCTCTAAAATTTTACACAATTTGGCTCTTATACGGGTTCAACTCCACATAATTCCCTGTTGTAATTCAGTAGTTAGAGCCAAGATTAATTTAACCCATTTTTTACTTCAGTGGGGTTACTCAAAGACAATTTTCAGTGGAATAGGAGCCTTCAGCTGTAAACAAATGCTCCGTGTTTCTTACTAAACACTTTTTGTCTGTTTCCTGACAAGGAGGTGAGTGAACCATGGGACTAAGGAAACCTTGTTTCTTGCAAACTTAGGAGACAGCGACTTGCATGAGTTTGGTTCCTGCGAAGCCACAAGGACCGACTGCAGATTTCACAAGGTTGAGCACTTCAGTGTCATTCTGCCCCTGTCCATCTTTCCCTTCGTCTCTCACGCGAATACGCTTATACCCAAAGACTGTAATGTTGCTACTTCTTTCCCAGCTGGGACAGTTGCATCTCTCGCTCCCCTTTTAGCTACCTATCTTATCAAAATGCAACTCCGCAGCTTGGTCTGCTTTGTAAAATTGGCCTGGTCCCAGCCCAGAGCTGCTTGGCGAGCACACAGACGCAGGCAGAGGTCACGTCAGCATTGCCTCCCTAGCAGGAGCGTTCTGCGGTGGGCTCTGAACTGGCTGCTCGCTGTCATGCTATCCGTGTCGTTTCTTGGATGGTGCCCGTCATTAAGCTTTCTTAAGTCACAGAAAGCACCGCGACTGAACTTTCCTTCCAGACATTGATCTCAATAACCCGCACACATCTTTAGCGTGCCGCCCTGCTCTTATTACTTCCATGAATACCCCAGGCAGGACTGGTACACCTATCACAAAGGTTGTCCAACACTTTCCACAATAAAACCCCTGTTTTAAGTTGATCACAACTTTGAGAAGCTTCACTGGTTCTTTCAACCAAGGAAGCGGGGGGGGCAGGGATCTTGTATCCCTGCGAAAATAATTCTGAAAACATTTTTTGTGAAAAGGTCTAATGTCACCATGCCTTGGGACTGCAGCCCAAAATCTGAACGTGGAGGGAAGGGTAAGCGTTGCCACCCCGAGCTCCCAGAGCAGGATGCCATTGCATCAGCCGGAACACGGCCAGGCCCGCAGCGTCCACCGTCCCTCCGGGCACAAAACTCACGCCGTTTCTGTGACAAGCGGAGGGGGGCGAGGCGAGCAGCTTCCACCCGGGCGGGGACCCGCAGGGGGGCGGCCGGCTCAGGCCCGCACGGTACGAGAGGGCTGCGCTCGCCTCCCGGCAGCCCGAGGCCCGCCCGGCGCACGGCTCGGCCCCGCCGCGTGCCCACCGGGCGCCCTCCGGCCGCCGCCCGCCCCGCCCCGCCCCGCTCCGCTCCAGGGGCGCGGCCCCGCTGCCGGGCAGCCCTTGAAGGCTGCCCGGCCCCGCCGAGAGCCGGGCGGGCAGCGCCGAGGCCGCCCTGCGGGCCGGGCCGTGCGGCGGGGCCGGGCTGCCTCAGCGTGCCGGGCCGCGTGCGGGCCGTGGGCGGGGCGGCGGGCGGGCCCGGCCGGGCCATGCGGAGCGGAACGTGAGCGGAGCCGCCCCCGCGGCCGCCGACCCCGCCGGGGAGCGGGGGGGATGGGGGGGGGCGAGCGGGGGGAAGCGCCGCCTCCCGTCCGCGTCCCGGCGCGGGGGTGAGCCGCACGGGGCCGGGCGGGCGGCCAAGGCGTGTCGCTGGCGGGCCGGCAGCCAGGGCCTCCCCCGCGGGCAGGGCCGCGGTCTGCCCGTGTCCGCCGGCCTTCCTGCCGCTCCCCGCCCCCGGTGGCGGCTGGCAGCCGCCGCCGCGGGGTTTTCCAGCCCGTTCCCCCGCCCCGCGGGCGGCCGGCGCTGGCAGGGCCGGCGCGGGGGTGCCGGGAGCCGCCGCTCCCCGCCCTCGCCCCGCGGCCCGCCGGGGCCCTCTGCGGGCAGCGCGGCGAGCAGGCCCCGCGCCCGGCGGGCCGGGGCTGCGGCCTTGCGCGGGGGAAGCGAAAAGGGGAGGAAAGCCCCGACGTAAAGCAGCTGGACTGGGGTCGGCAGTGCCAGCGCGGCTGTGTGCGCTGCCTGTTTATGAAACAACATTTTTGTGCCAGGATGTGGTTAGCCTGCGTAGCAAAGAATCGCAAACATTGCAGATGACCTCTCGCAAGCAGGCGGGGTGTGTTGGAAAGGGGGGAAGATGCAGCAGCGCCGTAAGCAGGCAGGTAGCCGCTGCCTCGCCCTACCGCGCAGGCCATTTCTCGAGCCCGCTGCAGGCTCTTCCAGCAGCCGAGCTTTTCACATTCGTGTTAAGATAAAATACAAATAAAGCATCTTCAGAATTTTACCGGTTAGTTAAACCATGGAATCGTCTCATCGACAGCGCGCAGAGGAGGAAATGTCACGTCGCAGCTCCGCCAAACCGACCCGGGCTTCCCAGTAACCACCCGTGAACGTGCAGCACGCTTGTGCTGAACGTCGGCACAGCTTTAATTTTCGAGTACAGTCGTGCGGAGTGTGTTATTTTGGAAATGTTGAGCTCACCTTTTGCTAAGCGCATTCCCCAGAGATTTGGGGAGGTGCAGCAGGCATTTAAAATAGAAGAACATGTGAGACCTTGTTCTTTCCAAAAGGCCTGAGCATGCACTTGCATAATATTCAAATGTTATCCCTGTAATTACGTTAGGTTTTACTTTTCACAATAATAAAAAAAGTTCAGTTAGAACTTCACTTAGCAGAAACTAGCGTTCCTGCTTTTTAACATTTTATAGTCAATGTTCTGCTTAAAAGTTTTCAACTTACTCATGAAAAGGACTGTTTCTCAGGCTGTTATCTTGCAGTTTATTATTTATCAGTGCAGAATTGCATTTACTTGGAGTCTAACTGACCCACTTGACTCGGGCTCACAAAGATGATGTGATTTTTTCCAGACTGAGTCCTTTTATTGTGGTAGGGCTTAGGTATCTGGAACTTAGTAGAAGATTTATGGCTACAACGTCATGTCCAATGTGCTGGTGTCCATTAGTGGCAATCCGGGCTGGTCATAAATGCTGCTTCTGCCCCAATTGGTGCATTAGCTTGGTTCAGCAGAAATTGGTAATTTAGCACCATTGCTCAGTCGATGTCTTGCTTCCTTTAAGAAAGAAGCCTTTCAGGGTTTTTAATTCAGTGCCTCCTGATCTGCTGCAGGTATTGTATTTCCCCAATGTAATCCTGCCAAAAAACTGTTGTTCCATCCCTTAAATAAAATATGCTTAATATATAACTGATGCCTTATGTAAACCTCCTTTAACACTGACAATGCATCGCAAAAGCGTTTGACATTATCTTTCTTTAAGAGTATGTATTGTAGTTCAGATATGTTTGTTCCAGTAATAAGGGAAAAGGTGGTGATCGTTAACAAGAACCAAATGAAAAAAAAAACAACAGCACAGTCATTTTTAAAGTCAAACATATAGTTGTGCCAAGCCAAGAGAGAAAAGATTTTCTGCCGTGTTTTCACATGACTGGGCCATCAAGGGGGTTTGAAGAAATTGCCACTGCCTTTCCCATTCAAAATAGCCATCAGTGGACTAGCGCTTGGGTTTGCACGGGCAGGCGTCCCTTGCGGGCCGGATACATGAAGAGCTCTGAGGGGTCTGGGCCGTGAGCTCCTCCTTGCAGCCCGGCTGGCCCCTCCGTGCGGTAGGAGCTGTGAGGGGCTGCCCAGGCGCCGAATTTGCTACACAGCATTGCACTGGGCCATACATACACCCCTGTCTGACCTATTAATAAATGAACGCAGAAGTAAATGGAGCTGGTGGAACTGAGTTTATTTTGATTCTTTTCCCTGCTACTGTAGCATTTAAAACTCACATTTAAGAAAGCTGCTTTTGAGAGGCTTTGTAAGGTAAATGCCTATCGTGAAAAAGGAAGTATAGTGCTACGTGGGGCTACTTATTTTAAAGTTTTCTTTTAAAATATTTCAGCAAATGGTTACTGCAAGTACCAGTGACTTTTCCAAATGTGTTTCAGTTTAATTGTACCAGTTGTTCTGTTTGGTAGCCACTTTTTACAGTACATGTATTTTTTGGGACTAGACTTGGCGGCTCCCACAATAGTGGGAGGTTAGGACCTGCGAGGAAGCAAGGCAGCACTAGCACAGCTGTGCTCAAACTCACCCTGAAGTTCAGCACCAGCCTCTCTGCGGGTACCCCGGCACCTTCCCAGCCAGCAAAGTGACTAATAGCGAAGTGCTAGACAACTAGAACAAAACAGACTTGATGTACAAGAAGACGAAAGTCCTTCTCTAGAGCTGTTGGCATCTAGACAAACTATTAAAATCTACTAATTGCACAAAAAGTGGATCAGTTGTGCATCTTCTTATTGAGCAGGAAAGTTTTTTGATAGTGCAAGAGACGGCAAATCCAAATACCAACAGAGCTGGTGCAGAGGTGATGATTATGTGGAGAAACGTGGCAAAAGTCCCATGCCAGGAATCTCCCTTCCCACTGAAACGTGCGGAAAAGAAATTGGCAGTACAGGAATGGAGGAGAAGGTCAAAGAAGGTCTACAAAATATTTGACCATTTCATATTTAAATAGCTTTTGTGCAGCTTGTATGCAAAGTGTCAGACCAATGCAAATTAACACTGCTGAGTCATGGCCAGACTGGGGAAAAAAAGTTAATTTAAAATGTGACCTGAAAACTAACATGAGGGAAAGAAAAAAAATCATCCTGCGGCTTTTGCATTTTGTGTGGAATGTCACAGTGTACAGTTAGGGGACAGTATATCAAGGTAAAATAAACACTTTAAGATTAACAATTTAAATTAAACACTGAAAAAGCCAAAATTATTGTAAATATCAGGTAAGGAACAGCAAAAATATTTTTCATCTCAGTGTTTTTCAAGAGCTTAAAAAAAAAGTCCCAACTTCTTAAAATCAAAGGTACAGCAGAGCAGATGGGTAAAAATCCGAATAGTAGCAAAACCAGCTAGCAGCTCTGGGCTTATTTTATATAAAATAAGAACGTATCAATGAAAAGGAGATGATTATTTAAGTCATTCTGGGTTAATTTCTCTAAATATTTTGGGGTTATGCTGCAGAGGTTCTGGTTTAAGACTGTAAAACCACGCACAGATTGCATGCCTCTCCAGCAGGGTTTATCTTCACCCCGCTTATCCCAGTGCTGAGGACGCGGACCAGCGCTGGAGCCTCGTGGTCGGGGGGTGGATTTGGAGCGAGGGTTATCATCGTCCTGCGCGGCTCCGCCTGGCGCCCGTGCTCGTCGACGCTTGTGTCCCACTGCCGCTACGTCTGCTCTCAGGAGGGGTGCAAAGTCCTCATCGTCATGCTGGCGTCACTCCGGCACTTGTCTTCAAAGGCTCCGGTCCTTACGGAGCTAAAATGGGGCAGAGGGAGGCAGGGAACGAGGACTTTGGGCTGAAACCGTGGCCACACCAGCAGGACTACAACCCGCAGCTTATTAAGGCCAGCGTTGACCTTGTGGTGTTCAGCGATGCTTCGCCAGCTCCCTTCAGCTTGCGTGCGGGTTGCTGGGTGTTGGTCCCTGGCACAGCTCTTCGCTTGAATTCCCGTCCCAGTTGGTCTGGTGGCTGGGGTTTGAAATCTGTTTGAACGTAATCTTCAGCCGTGTTGTTTCTTACCAATGGCATCCTTCCAGTCACGCGTTTGCCTGGTGGTGTCCTACCTTTCCCTCTTAGTTTCGGCGAGGCCACCTGAGGCGAAGGCTGGAGGAGAAGCATCCCCGGCCGGGGGCTGGGCGAGGGCTCTGACTCTGAGTGGGTGTTAGGAGAAAAAACCCTGAGCATTCAAGCGAAGGACGGGAGTAACAGCTGTAGTAGAGTTTATATTCTACCGATCATGGGACTTTCGGTTGTTTCCTATCTGTTTTTCAGTAACATGTCTGGTGGTTATAAAATGAGCAGTATTTATCTGACCCAGGAGTCAGAGACATTACCTCATTGTCACGGGGTCAGTGGCAATTAGACTGCAAAGACCAGCCAAGCAGTGCCGCTGGGTACAATAGTCTGTGGCAGGCTTAACCTTTACGGTCACTGCTGCTGCGGAGGGACAGCCCAGCAGCACGTTGCAGCCTCGCGGCCCCGCAAAGCCAGGCCTGGCATTTGAATAGCAAGAGAGAGCAGAAAAGGCCCTCTCCTTTCATAACCCACCCCAGAATGCTCATGCACGCTTATCAGCGTATACGTTAAAAGACTGCAATATATTAATTTAGGCAGGATTCATGGGTTAATGGTTTATATCAGTTCTATCTCGATTTTGAGTTAAAAATTAAGTTCATCCCCCCAAAAAAAGGTGTAGTAACGGTTGAATGTAATGCAAGTACAATAATTTATAGACATCAGTCATCCCATAGTTACCATAAAAATGATGTACGAAGGTTAAGAGCCAGGTCAGCAGCTGTGCACAGCGTAACCAACTCAGCAGGGAGAGGCAGCTGAATTTAACCTGCAGCCAGAGAAGGTGACTACACCGGCTCGTGCACCGGAGCAGCAGGGAAGGGGCCATACCCGCTCCTGCCTTCAGCGTCGATTAGCAGCTGAGCCGTGCACTCGAGGGCATTTAGAACTGAAACCAGGTGCTTTTCCTTTCTGGAGGTGGCAACCTTCTATTTCTCGTCTGTTAATATATGGTTATTCATCATGCATACTTCCTATTCGTATATGATAGACTTGAATCACGGGTCTACCCCATGCAAGCCAAAACGTGATAACTCTGAATTTAAGAGCAATTCACTTTCAGATAGCGCATTTAATAGTCACCCCAAATGAGACGGCTGAGCCACCAGATGAAGGACGTTGGTCTCCAGCTTCCCACTGTTTTTCATTATTGACTGAAAGGGTTTGTCAGGCTGGGTGGGCAGGATGCTGCGGGAATGCACGCAATAGGAGCTCTGCCTCATCCTGGCTGGCTGCCAGAAGGGCTTTCCTCCTCCATGTTGTCACTGGTCCCTCTGATTCATCCTGTCTGCCCGGCTTGCTCTTGCATGCTTTCATGCACCACCTCTGCATTTTTGGTTCAGGAAAATTTAACATCCTGCCTATTTATCTTTCCACTGTATAAAACTTGGTTTTGGCATAGGCTGAGGTAACCCTGCTCTCCCAAAGAGAGAAGCTGGGAGAGAGGTTAGGGGGTAGCACTGTAGGAGTTTTACAAGCAAGTCATCTTCCCTTTTGCTTTACAGTTCCGATTGCTCAGAATTAGGGTGAGGATGTGGGTAAGGAGCAAGACTTTCCCCTGCTGTCCTGTCAGACGGAGTACTAGACCCACAGAAAGACTAGGAACTAGACTCACAAAAGGTGTGAAAAACAAAAATCTGAGCGTTTCAGTTCTTGCCTTGTAGGCACCAGCTCAAGCCCCGAGTTTGGGGTCTAGGTTCCTAGACAGGCAATGGGGAGAGAAGGGTGGTTGTATACGGGAGGCAGGGAGGTCGGAGAGCCTCCTGCAGTGGCTGGCAGAGAGGAGTAGCCGCTGGTCAGCCATGACATGCTCTGAGCTGCTTTTCTCCACACGGGTTTCGCAGCTGGGAGCTCTGCCCAGGGGCGAGGTGGGAAGTAAACCGCAGTACACGCTGGGCAGCAGCGTGGAAGAGCCACACGGAGCACTCCCAATGTGGGAACCGGAGCAATGCCCTTTCGTGCCCGGGGAATATTTGAATCTAGTTCTTCCTGGTAAAAGCTCTAACTGGCAAGATATCCCTGAGACAGGAGCTCCTTCATTCCTCCTTGTATGCATACTCCTTTGAACCCTGTAACACTTGACTGTTCCCCAGGTTCAGGTAGCGTACTGCTCTGGGGCGCAGCAACCTTGCTGTCCGTGCCTGCTGCAGGCAACAGGTAAGTATTTTTACTCAATATTCACTAAAACAGCAACTGCACGCAGGTCTGCTTCCTGGACTGCTACCAGTGTTACCATCACTCTCGTCAGTCCAGTAAATGCTACCAGAGGCAAAGCAGAACAGTCTCAGGAGGAGACGGTGGCATCCTCCCTGCTCTGGCTGTGGAAATGGTTATTTGGAAGGTCGGCACCATCAGAAGCAAGGTTGGGGCTTGAACTGCTAACATTCCTAGTGCCCGGCCCTGCTCCTGGCTACGCTGGGTCCCTCCACATTTTAAACGGGTCTGACCCCATCCTGGCTCTGAAAACGTGCGCTTGATCACATCACACAGGCGAGAGCTCAGGGGCCTGGATGCATGCAAGGTGTGAGGCGCTAGGGATTGTCAAAACCTAGACTGTCCCAAGGATGGCGATAACTAGGTATATAGGAGCCGGCCAGGGAAGACAGACTTCCGAGTCTCTGGTAGCACTTTTTCGGCTGGTCACTGCCAGAGGGGGGGCTCCGAGTGACACGGGCGCGTGGTTTGAGTCAGCATGAACTGTCTGACACGAATCCCCACTCAGCTTGGTCCTCACCTGCGTTTGCTCAGACTCCCCAGGCACGCCAGCTTTTCCCGTAATACTTGCCCTCGGTTCGTGCCTGCAGCACCCAGGAGCTCATCCAGTCCCCGGATTTCCCTTAGGAAATGAAGGACTGTCCTAGTTGGGGTGGTGCAAGCCAGGCCCCCCACCTTCAGGGCCATCCATCCCTCTGCACCGCTGCCGATGCTGTTGGGTCTGTGCAGAAAATCTTCACGGGGCCGTGAAGAAACTTGGGAGTAGCCGTGATGGCACTGACATCAAAGGCACTGCGAGAAACCTGCATTTCCATCTCTCTTCCCAACATTTACATTGAGCAGGTTTGGAGGCCACTGTTTCCTTCTATTCCTCCCACTTCCTAATTTTAGGGAAAAAAAAAAGAGCAAGCTCTCGTTGCCAGCCACAAACGCACACCTTCGGGAGAAAGGCTCCTTGACATAGCAGAGCGGGATGTCTGGGAGCGTGTTCAGGATGAGCCCAGCAGCAGCAGTTCCCTGCGGACGACTCATCCCGCCTGTCTAGCCCTGCCTGTTTGAGGTTTTCTGTAGCTCTAGTCCTGGCTTCTTCCAGACACAGAGCAGCTGTGGGTTTGGGGGTGTCTTCAGGGTGAGTCTGGATTTCCAAGGATCTGCATTTTGGGTTTAGATAGTTTAATCCTCTTGTCAGCTCGAGATTGCTCTCTGCAAAAATCTCCTAGCCATTGAGGTGACCTTTCATACTTGAATGAGATTCAATGGCTGCAAAAATTCAAACTAAAGGCAATACGTACATTTACCAGCAAAGGCAGTTAGTCACTGGGGCACATTGCAAAGGTCTACACCAAATTTACCAGGAGAAATTTTTATTGAAAATGTGGGGCAGTTTACCCACCAGTTATGGGGTTGGACATGGGAACCACTGGGAGATACTCTGTGATTTGGATCCTGCAGGTAGTTGTGCTACTTGATTATAATGGTTCTTTGGTCTATGAATAGTGAATCATCCTGTGATTAAATTGATGTGGAAACTCCCATGGTGTGTAAATAGAGGCAAACTGCAATTTTTAACTACTTTCAGGTATGCTAACACCAAGAGGATATAACTTTCTGTAATTTAATGGTACATGATGTTTGCTCCCATCATTCATAAGTAAAAGTTTCTTACAGATTTAACAGATTGTGTTTCCATCTCTATTGCTTAAAAACAGTGTCATGGACACAAGTGAAATGGAAATCGTAACATAGCATCTCCACTATTTTAAGAATCATATTGAAACACACGGAACAGATATGTAATTCCACTCTTTGCTGCCTTCAGATTTGGTGCTCTGTGTATTTACTTAGCACTGGAAAAGGAAAGCGAAAACAAAGCCGTTGCCTCAATAAGCCCAGGAGCAGGCTTTGCTGCTGCCCTTTCCCTTAGGACCAGGTACCATTTCCAGGCAGTGGAAGGGCTCTGGGCAAGTGAGAGCTGCAAAGTCATTCCCAAAATGAGACAACAGAGAGAAAGGGGGAAAAAAGGGGAAAAAAAAAAAGGACGGAGTGCCAGGGTGAGAACAGCCAGCTGAGGAGGACTAATGGGTGAGAAAGCCGCGAGATGGATCTGAAGAATGGTAGCTCTTCTGGATGGCAAGGCCGACTGGAAACGGGTCTGGCTGTTCTGCTCCCTGGTGCTCCTGGGGAAGCACCTGCCTTGAGGCAGTTTGTCCAGCTGTCAGCTTGTTTTCACACAGACCATAAATGCATCCTGGGATTGTGACTTTGGCTAGGCACAGGGTGGTCTTCCCAACTCGTAATTATTTTTGAAATTTCAGATGTTTATCCCATGGTGCACTGGGACAAACCGCTTCCATTTTTCCCATGGAGACCTGAGTGCGGGAAAAAGAGGCTCCAGCTGCCAGCAGAGCCGAGCGGCAGCAACGGCTTCACGCAGCTGGGGGACCGTGCGGCGTGCTCCGTCCCTATGGCCTCATCACATTCAGCAAAAGCGCTGTAGGTTTTGTTCATTTTCCTACCAGCAGTTCAGGTCTAAATCAACTGGCATTTTCTGTTTTCTTTCTGCAGATTTTTGTGGTTGTAATTCCAATTGCATCTGTATTCAAACTTCTCTCAATTTACTTCGATTCGGTCAAGAATTGTTCCCATCTTTTTTTTTCCCTCCAGCCTTACAGAATTTCATTTCCAAGTGTCCCGCTCACACACATAATTGCAGCAGAGAAGCATCGCAAAAACTCGTGAGAGCATGCCAAAAGTGGGCTAGCTGGTCTAATACAACTCTTCGGCGTGGCATCTCCCGTGTGCATCTCAGAGTTGAATTTCTATATGACTAAGCACATTGGCAGTGGTGTTCGATTGCATCTTTAGAGTACTGCTCCATATTTGTCTTTCCTTCCTCAGTTCGTCTCAGTTTTAAAAAAAAAAAAAGTGGGTTCATACGCTACGTGCTGACAAGGCTTAACTATTATGGATGGCAGGAGGGGTATGAGGCTCACAATGCAGCCGAGTACTGGAAAGATATTTGTCACTGCAGATTTTGCTTGTCATATGCAGAGATGACATGCAGATCTCCCCTCTGACAGATTGATAGTCATTCCGAGATGCATCCACCCACAAAAACCACAGACGTGCTGCTTTACTCAAATCTTTACTTTAACCACTACTTTGCGATGCAAAACTGGTGGAGTTTTTGGTACTTTTTGTTAAAAATGAAATCTTTATAGGGGTTTTCCAGCATCCTTGCTAGTTACTAAAAACAAATCAACATTAGCCTACTGGATGGGACAACTCAGTTTACTTGTGGGTGGTTTTGACATTAATCTCATTAACATGTTTAGTCTGAAAGAAGGTTGGAAAGGTAGTAAATAAAAAATTGTACACGGAAGTACTGCATCTCTCCAGAAGCTATTCCTTGTGTCTCAGTTAAAATGCCAGTTTCACATAGGTGGAGTATTTGTACTGATTTTACTCCAAATATCAACATCTCCTAGTGACTGAGTTCAAAGATTAGCGACATGGGTCTGTCTGGAAAGTCAATGCACCGCGTTGAATGTACAGGTTACACTCCACGCCATTCAGGGCCAGGAAATTCACAGTTCAGGACCAAACTTCCATCACGGCATGTGAGAACCTGGTCACGTCAGCTCAAAACCAGGTAGTCTCCAATTAAAACAAAGAGCCACCCAAATCAGTCATCGGTAGGCTTATGGCCCTTTTGTGTCCTGTGTTGCAGCAGTTACTTGATGCAGTACTCATTTTGGATATTTTGGCACGGGTACACTTCACAGGCATCCCCTTTAACACCTCGCTTTGGGCGATCGTATAGCTGCCTGGAAAAATGGCAAGTGGGTCTGCGGGAGTACAAAGAACACACATGGCAACGTCTTCAGATGCTTATGTTGGAAACGTAAAAAGGAAAGTACTCCAAATAAGTTTCTCTTGTTCAGAAATACAATGGGCAATTTAAAAAACCCTATTAAGTATGTGTGTAGGAGCATTTCCCATTCTGGGAGACAAGTTGAATTGTTCTATGGAGCTATATTATGACTTTCCCGACACGGTATCAATCAAGACGCCATTATGTAACGAGGTATCCATCACACGCGCCCCATCGCGAGTCCCCGCCGCGAGCACGGAGACTGTAATCCCGGCTCCTTTGTCCTGCCCTCTGCCAATTTGCTGCAGAATTGAGGACGAGGCTTGAATTTGCCATTGTGGCGGTCTCGGGGCCGTGGCGCCACGGCTGTGCTTTCGGAGCAGTTATTTGCATTGCCTTGATTAGTATGTCACCTGCTTCATTAGGGAAGAAAATTCTCATCCACAGACGCAGCCATTCATGCAAATTGGAGAATACACGGAGATCCTTCCCCTCTAGGACTTTCCATTATTAGCAAAATTGGTAGATTCTTTTTGTTCCTTCTTCTTTGGAAGGTCACTTTCATTTTCACCTCTGAATGGAAGTTCTTATTTAAAAGACAAAATAATAATCTTCCCAAACTTTAACATACAGCAATCCTGCCTAAAGAAATCTGATGCCAAACAAAATCTCAGGTGCATGCAAGGCAGGTGGAAACTCCCCAGTTTCAATCTAATCCTTACGCTGACTGCCATCTGTCAGTGCCACCGAATCATTAATTTTACTGGAGGTCAGGAAACTGTTTTCAGAGCCAAAAAGCTCCCCACCGTGTAGGACCTAAACCTCCCGGACTCAGTCGAGTGGTTCCTTCTCCTTACATCCTCAGCAAACGTCACCTTCTCTCTGATAGTACATGGGACACCTTCCTTCCTCCATCCCTGTTTTCCAGGCTATGCAATCCCAGTTCCTCACAAGTCACCTTTTCCCAAATCCAGAAATCCTTCTTGCTTTCCCCCTCTGGCATGCCCACACCATTTTTCCTGAAGGCCCTCCAGAAGGGCTTTAGGGGCACTGGCCGGAGCAGCGTGGGCACTTTCTGTACGTATTCACGTGTACCTCCTGCACCCAGGAGCGAGCCACCTTCTTCCACAGCAGCACCCACCCTCTCGGCTGGCCCCCGGACCTCCTCCGGAGGGGTTCTGCCTAACCAGCTCCCCTTGCTCTGCACCCATCGCTGGGTCGTTGGCACTGCGAGGAGCCAGTTCCTCCTGGCCACCGCCACACGTGGGCTCTGTATCGAGAGGAAAATCCGCTCCTTCGCCCCGTCCGTGCCTCTGGCTGTGGTCTGCAATGCTAGTTTTGTTCCTTGGAGTTATCTTTTGATATTTGTAGCTCTTCCACCCAATTAACAGCGCACACCAATCTCAATGCTTCTGAAGGATTCTCTGTGTTCAGTTAATTTCCAACGTTCCCGAGAAATACTACTGCAGAACCTCTGCAGAGGGGGACAGTGAGAGCCATGTACCTTATTTTACAGCATCTCCAGAGGTGATGCTCAGCCTCCCAGGACCTGGCTTAAAGAAACTAATGGTATCATTACACATTCTGATCTCAGGTTTTGCAGGTTTTTTTACCACTTTAGAGTCTACAAATTGTTAATAGAACTTTTTGTGATTTCACGAGATATCCAGCTTTTGTGGAAAAAACACCTGAAATGTGGTATTTAAAGAGATCCCTCACGCAGCTTTTCCTTGAGATCAATGACAAGTTGCCGTGAGGCGCTGGATCTCAGTCCCGAAGGGCAAACCCCTTACGCAGGCATGAACCTCAGAAGCTGCAGGGTCAAAACCGCTGCCAACCAGAAGAGGGTTTTCTCCATTCCTCACCTCCGCTGCCACGACCACGGTGGGCAGAGGAGTTCAGCACATCCAGAATGATCCAAGTGGGAAAGAAAAATCCAAAAAAATCTTGAAAACCAAATAGTGCAAGAAGAAAAAAAAAGCTAACACATGTGATGTTTGTGCACGAAATTTCCTTGCAGTACCGAATTTGCAGAAATGAATGACCTGTTTGTTGATGGAGGGGAGGAAGATGGCAGTAGGCTTCCTCTGCTGACCAGGAGCCGATACAGCCTTTGCTTGGGCCCGGGAAGAAGCGTGACCATGCGAACCCTCCGCCTCGCCACGTGACAAACCCCGCTACACCAACCCACCTGCCCCACGCTGCAGTTCATTTCTACTGTCAGGGCAGTGGTTGTGCTTCGCTTCAGTCGCCGTGCTGCAGCTGTACCAGAGGGAGAAAAAAAAACTATCGCTTTTTGTATCTCCCCACATCTCCTGGGAAAGGACAACCACATGAGAAAACACCAGATTTTACACAGCTGATTTTCACACGGATCGCTGCGCAGACCAGGGTTTGTGCTTTTGCTGAAGCGCCCAGTATCTTTGCCTTTTTAAGGTAAAGATGAAACAACGCTGAGCATTTGTACAGATGCCCTCTTGAAGCCGCTGCCTTCCCAGGCTGCGCTGCAGCCTCCTCCCTCTCACCTGACTGGCGGAGACTCTGGGAAGCCTGACAAATTTGTGAATGTCTGCTGATCCCTGGATGGCACAAAGGGAAGAAGTGAGTCAGATGCATGTCTCTGCTGCTCAGAGAAAATGAAATCCTGCTCCTTCATTGCACAACCCTGATGGCAGTCGCATCCGTCATGCTCCCTCTGCGTATACCTCGCTAGGAGCCAGTGGCTGCAGAGGGGAGGAAGACAGATTTACCAGGATACGTATGGAAATGGTGTATGATTAAGAAGTCACAATCTCACCAGTAAATCTCTGGCTCGGAGACTGCCGGTCAGGCTGCCCTCCCTCCCCCTCGGATGCACTCGCTTTGACGTTTCGTGATGACCTGCGGCAGGGAGACGCACCCGTTTCACACAGTGTGTGCACTTCCCAGATTAAAGGTGATTAATTGTACCAGGTAGTTCCTGCTACATCTTAATCAAATACACATAATCAGCAGTGCTCCTGTGCACACAATACTTTGAGCTGGAGCGTGGTGTTGTGTTTTTTTTTTAAACTCTCACACACTCCAGCCTGAGGATGACAAGCCTAAAATACCAGTGGTAAGAGTCCGAAGTACGCAAAAATGGAGTGATCACAGGCGAGGTTCCTGGGGCACCAGTGCCTCTCGCTGCCAGAGCCGGCAGTTTGACGGTTGGACTCGATGATCTTAAAGGTCTTTTCCAACCTATACGATTCTGTGATTCAGAGGAAGAAGGACACGCTCTGGTATTAAAAGCACAACCTCTGAGCTGGGAAAAGCACCATCCTTACCTGCAAGGCCCCTGTGGCTTGGCTTTCCGGGGCGTGTGGGCAAGCGCAACAGCAAACACAACCACACATCACCTTGGAGGGGGGAGACAAACCACCAGCAGCCTCTGACCGTAGAGTATTTTGCATCATTTATTTAAATACCTATATTTATGCATTTACAAATTTTCATAGCTCTGTAGCTTTTTTTTTTTTGCCTTTTTTTTTGTAGACAGTATTGCAGAGAAGTTAGCTTTTGTAAAATGAGGTCCATGTATAAAACTATGCAATGGACTGGAGGAAAAAAAAGTTTCCTTTCATACTCTCTAGAATCAGAAACCAAAGAAAGTGACCGAATGGAGGGGGAGAGGGAGAGGAAGGGGTGGGACGGACCAGCCTCAAACCAGTGGCTCTCTCACAAGCATTACGTATGTCAGTGCTCAGCTACAGTCCTAACGGGATAGGTCATGTTTCAGGCCGTGCAATGCCTGTTTGCTAAAGCTTTAGCAGGCACGTAGGTCTCTAATGAAAAAAAAAAAAAACCAAGGAAAGGATCCTACACACTGAGAATGCAAAGCTTGGACAGCTTCATGATAGGTTTCAGGTGTCATGGCACGAAACGCCCGCAGGAGACTGCACCGACTCACCAGTAGTGCATCCTCATCCCAAACTTCATTTTGCATAAAAAGTTCCCTTTAAGAAATCTTAGCATTTAAAAAACCTGGTATCTGAGCTCTTCTAGCCTCAGTACTTTGCAGAAGTCACTTGAAAAATACCTCCTGCTTTCCTCATTTGGAAGCTTCAAAGTAATGTTTTGCTTTAATTGATACCAATTTAACAGCTCACGGATTCCCAGTGTTATCTCTGGGAGGAAGAGGCAACAGATAGGGCATTGCAAGATATTTACACACATGGTACAAAAATGTCCAAGGGTATGAAAAATCACCACTAACACAATTTTGCAGCAGCCTCATTTACACCTGTAATTTTATACTATTTATTACATTGTACTACCACACCAGAATTCAAAGATGTGCACTCCCTTTAGGACACTCAGGAGTTACAAATATATTGTGATTGCATAATTCATATTGCACAATTGTATAAAAACATAAATACTAGCTATTCTATTTTTTTTAAATACAAAATACATGTCACATAGTCAAATATTCTTTTCAAGTGCAATTCAGGTGCTCTCTTTAGTCCTTCCAAGAAAAAGGCAATTTTGATAGTTTTGGCACAAAGTTCAGCCTCCGTCCTGTGCCAACAGTTCTAATTACAATACATATGCCCAAAACGTTATATAGTAGCAGTCATATACATATAGTATAAAAACAGGTTATTTACAAAATGAACCAAACGTACACAGAAGCAGCCTCAGTGGTCGGCTCTAAACTCTGGGTTAGCATTACTCGTGCTGTTGCAAGAGGGGCAAGCGACCCTTCTGACTTATGCTGGTTGCTGCGGGTTCACGTTCATGGGCGGAGGGTGTCCTAGGAGACCGATGCGTTGTTTCTGCTTCCTCTGTTCTGTCATCTGGAAAATTAAGAAGTTTGCTCATTAGGCCTAGACGCTTCCTGTGTGTCAGCTCGCTGAAGGACCTGGCACTGCCTTTTGTGGTTAGTGTTTACTCTGAAACCCACTTTCTACAAATAACGCTCCTCTGTCCGCTGTGCCAAGCACTAACAGATGAAAGAGGCAACTACAGCCCCATCTCGTGCACTCATCGAGGACATCCATGAACGTGCTCAAGTGGCTGACTACCGTTTTGCAAGAAAAGAGCTCGGGAGAGCCAGGCGGCCAGCGCAAATTAGTGCCGAGAGCAGCTCGCAGAAACCTCCCCCGTTAGAAATTCTTTGTAACCAGTCCAAGGTACAAGGCAGACCAGACGCAGAGGGCGGAAAAAAGGGGTGAGCCCTCAAGTCAGGCTGGGAATACCCTCGTCTTTGCTGGAATAGACTCGAGCGCTTCTGCTCTCATCAGGAGCGAGCCAACATCCCTCTCCATCTGCCAAAAGCCAAGACGCAAGGCAGGGATGGGCGGTTAACCACCTCACTGCCAGACAGCCAAATCTTTAGTGTTGCTTCCCATCAGATAAAATAACATTTTTCCTAATTAGTGCAATCATGACCTGAAAATGGATCATCTTTTTTTTTTATTACTGATACTGAAAAATGGCTACAATCTAATTCTCCACTCTATTTTTTTCAAACCTTGGGAGGTTTCTGACAACTTGCATAAGCTGACACGCCACGTAAGGAACAACTCGGTGTGGGCAGGGTCTCCAGCAGCGAACAGCTGGATCGCTGCACACACTCTCCGCCGCTCCCTCTGCAACCGCATTTCTGCTTCAGAGAAGCCGACATGTGGGATGGCTTGCAGTAGCCATGCCGAGGAGGATGCCAGGGCAGCACCTCGCCCCTGGACCACCAAGGCAAGGGGAGCCCAGCGCTGCTCCTCGGGCACCCAGGCTCCACCGAGAGCCCCTGCACCCTCAAAGCGACGTGCAAACACGGAACCGTGGCACGTGATCTGTGGTGGCACCAAGACAGCACTGACAAGCAGCCATGCTCGCATCCCGCTGCTGCTGCTCCTTCCCTCGGGCTGAGCGCGCCTGGCTGCGGTAACGGGCACGGGTGTGCCGGGGCAGGCCGGCCGCCTCACCAGGGCTTCGCAGGACCCCACCGGCAACTCCGGCAGCACACCGGCGCACCAGAAAACCTGGCTGGCTTGCCCGATAAAACAATTTTTCATTCCAGCGTAAGAATCAATTTAGAGTATTTTTCTTTATAAGAATTAACTAAGTTCCCTGCCATGCTTTTCCTGTAACATCTACATCCACAATCTAATTTTTTCAGTTTTCAGATATTTAATGACAAATGTCAGCCAACATAATTGCTTGTGGAAGTAACTCCAAGAGAAAGGAGACAGTGTGCTCACACATTTGGTTCATTTGTAACACACACTTGAATGTATTTGTTTAAAAACTCCAGTCTTGGCAATGGTGAGTAGTCTTCCCGTCTGTGGCGCAGGGTACCCCGGCGTGCCGGGGCAGCCGGCCGGTGGGCAACCTCAGGTCTGGAGTTCATTGTGGGGAAAGGAACTGGTCAAAACAGGCAGTTCTGGGCACCTCCAAAAGGCTCCCCATGTCCCACGGGCCATACAGCACTGCGCACACCATTGCTTTCACTCAGGCTAGCTGTGTATAATTACACTCATTTAACCACTAGGGAAAGGACTGAAATACGGTAATTCCTCTTGAAACCATAATTAAACTTGACTGCAGCCCAGTGCCTTGCTCTTCGCCTGACCCAAGGGAGGCAGAATTGTTATTTTACCTTTCCAGGAAGATGACCGCAGCCTCCCAAGGACAGGTCACACCTCCCAGTCCTCTGTACCACACTTTTGGAACTCCATTTTCACAAAAGGCTTGTAACGTTTCACAGGCAAACGGGAGCAGGAGGAGAGGGGTCTTCCCATCGCTCTCCGGCCTCAGACACACACACAAGCTACTCCCCTGCTGAACCAGCTGGGACTTTTTTTAACTGTTTCTAAGATAACCCACAAGTTGGAAATGCAGAGAGGCAACGAGGACTTCATTTTAAAAATGCCCATTTAAACTAATTAGCTTCAGTGAGCAAACTAAGAGCTGTGATTTCACACAGACAGTAAACCGATTCAGAGGACACATGAAACAAAAATGGAAAGAAAAAAGAACAATAAAAGGGACTCTAATAGATATTTTTCACGCTGTATAGAAAAAGGGATGGTGCACCCTGATGCAGGTGTATGTAGAAGATGTGCCTTGTAAAAAAAGGGAAGAATAAAGCAACCGAGCATAAAGCAGAGAGAGAAATGCAATTGCAATGTTGATGCAGAACGTTATTAATCCTGCAGGATGCGTAATGCTTGTCTAGAGGGCACAAGGCTGCAAGATGGAGCAACTTGAATCTCTATCACATTTACCTGAAGAGTGAATCCCTTGCAAAAGCTTTACAGCTGCAGCGACTGTACACCTGGGCCTAAAAGGCAATGAAAGCTACGCACAACATATTGCAGGGGAGCTGCCAGCCACTGGAGTAATGCTGACAGGATTAAAAAACGAAACCAAGGGGCCTGAAGTTGATCTGAGTCAAGCTGGACTCTCTGATAATTGTATATAACTGCACAGACGCAGGCTGCCTAGCTCCAAAGGTTACAGGTGAGTTGGATTTAATTCCAGGAACAGGAGCAGGGCATGTGTGAAGTGCACGAGCAGGATACTGACCGTACATGCACACATGGACACGCCAGCGCCTGCCCGCTGCGCTGCTTGCCAGCCTGCTCAAATAAAGCCAACCTGAGCAGCAGCTCCAGCAATGAGTCACGCTTGCAGTGACGAAGGTCAGGGGTCCTGGCTGGTGCGAAGGGACTGTCCTGAGTGAGAAGCCAACGTCTGGTAGAGATGCCTCACACTTACTGACATCAGAGGACGGCGCTGGCGCTGGAAAGGGCTTCTGGGTGATTACATCTAATCCCCTGCTGTTGCAGACAATTATGTTGTAATCTTTTCGCACAGAATTAAAGTGATCAAGATTTTAATGGCTCTTGGTGCACTTTGTGAATGCAGGCGTGCTGGATTCCAGTTTCTAACAATTACAGTCTCCAGAAACCTAACGACCTTGAAAAGCAAATGAATGAGAGGTTTTCCCTTTATTTAATTACAAGAACATAAACACAAGTAAAAGTTCCCTGAGTTAGTTCCTTTTCCTGCAGACAGTTCCTGATCAGGAGGAGGGATATACTGGTTTTGTCACGTAATTGGAGCATCCTGCAACTTAAGCAGGGCTCTCAATAACGGTACTTAGGGGAATTCCTAAAAGCTATCACAACATTAATGAAGCTGGTTTCCTCTTTTGCTTTTACAGTCAAATAGCTCCCTAAAAGCTAAATCCTTCATTCTTATTTTCACAAAGAGTGAGAATGGTTTTTAGTGCTTGGTCAGCCAAGAGCTGCAAGCTTCAGAAACAAAAGCATTCTGATCCAGAGCTGGCTGCGGCCGATGGAAAGACTCCTGGTGACTGCAGGCCACTTTGAGTCAGACCCTTCAACAAGACGATGTAAGACACATGTTTCAAGATAATTGTTTCCAGGCAAGATAGCAAAACCACTACCCAGCAAGTATTAAAGCACAGACAAAAGAGCAACTGCCTCTATCCTCCATCCTCAAAACCAACTAGAGCAAGCGGGTCCATGGCACAGTGTCCGAAAACTAATTACAGCCAAGAACAGCAAGGTCTTCTGCTCCCAGTCCTACACGTTAATCCCTTCCTTGTGTTCCGTGGGGTGTCCGGTAAAAGGGCCCAGCTCCATCAGAAATGCAGAGTGTGATCGGAAGGCAGGGAGCCGGGATGTCAGTCAACATTGGCTTCCAGAGACTCATGTCTCCATGAAGATAACTGGCTTACAGAGAAACACAGCCAACCCAGAGCACAGATGGGAAGCAGGAATCCGATTAGTATTGGAGAGAGTTGTGCCAACTGTGCTACCGTAGGCAGATCACATCTGAAGAGATAACGAACCAAATCTGTTGGCCATTTCTGCCCTGGGCCATTCCATTGACTGCCCCAGGATACCATGTGTGCAAGTCAGCAATTAATTTTATCCAGTGCAGATACCTGTATAAACTTAACTAATTGAACCATCTGGCTCAGGTTATTAATCCATAAAGATAAGCAGCTAGTCACTTTGCCACCACAAACAGCTCCCACCAGGGCAGGCAACAGCATTTTCCCTTTTACAGCTGTAATCCATAGGGACAACATGAAATAAAGCCCTGCTGCCTCTGTGGCTTTCACAAAGCCATCGCTGGGTTTGGGCTGGGAACAATCCCCACAATCCCCTCGAGCCCCAGCCAAGCCGAAAGTTAACACAAGTCCTCAAATTCTTGCTGCAGAAAGAACTGCCGCACCGAAAAAATACTCAGAGGTCTACGCAACATTCACATGTTAAGCAGAAGCAATACATGCCGCAGTGCAAAATATTTCTGTGGGTATGTCGGTCTATGCTGCAGTCTAAAGCGTGACAGTAGCGAAATGATATCTGCATTAGCAGCGCAGTGATAGCACAGAGGAGACCAGTGCAAGCTAACCACTCAAATATTTCTCCAGTTTCTCAGTGGGTTTTGAGGTCCGCGCAGCAACACAGCACTTCTATCAATATCACACCCTCTGACTTACAGGTTTTAAGCCTAAGACCTTAGCATGATCCTGTAACAACAACAACAACACCACCACATACGTACAGGCTGCCTGCACCAGCGAGGACTGATTTAAGTTAACTTTTTTTAACGCAAGTTTTCCCTTTCTGGAGGTGGCCACTTTGGACTACACCGGTTCAGTTAGCGCTGCCAGGCAGGTCAGCTGGGGCACGGGGCTTTGGAAGGACATTTTGTTTGTTCCCTTCTTTCCTAAACATGAGTTACTTTAGAAGAGTTCTTCACGGGGTCTGCAGAAGCCATGGAGCTGTAAAACACCACTTTGTACAACAGGCTTGCAGGACCTTTGTCCTGCTGTACCAGTGCGTGGCCACACATTTGCAGCCAGCTCTCCCTTACCTGATCTTTAAGCTCTGACAGCTGGCCAGAGAGGTTGGTCACAAGCTTCATGGTGGACTCCAACTTCTCCTGCAAGTTCCTCAGCTCATTCTGCTCTCCTTCCGAGTCGCTGCTCACAAGCGACATGGCCCGCATCCGGGGGAACCAGTCCAGATTTCTCTCCTGAGAATCACACATGAGTTCACAATTAGTGTTTGCCAAATGAAAACCTGCACCTGAGTGGCTGAGTGCGGACAGATCTTTAATGCCATGCAGGGACATTCCTCAGATACACAAGCTCTGTAGTTATTTTCATTTGCATCTTACTGGAAAGTTTGCAAAATTGCCCGCTAGAGGCAATGAGGCACTTCAGACGTAACTACTGAAAATTAAGGCTGCTTATTGTTGGCTTTTCCTTTCCAGCAACTCACTCTCCCCAGCCATTTCTTTTTCAGATACATTTCAGTGTAATACATGGACACTGGACAATAAACCAGCCCAGATTTCATGTCTGGACAAGCATTTTCCAGTGCTAGAAATCTGCTGCCATCTTACAGTCTTTTAATTTGTGTTTGTTGGAGATTCTCTGCTGATAAAGGGGGTTTGCTTTTTTGGTCAAGCAAAGTTTGGCTGTGCTTTCTAATGAAAGAAACCATGTTCTACCTGGAAATACTTTCACAGCTCAAATACTTCCTTTTTAATGAAAAAGAAAAAAGAAAAAAATTCCTATTCTGACTGGCTGGTTCAAGCTAAAATGTGTGACAGATTCAGTTACAATGAATTGCTTATAATAAAGTCTTCATTCAGGCATACAAATTCTCTAACATTCCATGTTTAAGTTACAGTCAGGAACTTCAGTGGACACGTGCTTGGTTTTATTAATATGTACAGAGGCTCACACATACACTCATGTACACGCCAGTGACGTTAAAAATAAAAGCAGGAACGGAATAGAAAGCCACAAAAGAGGAGGAGGGGTGCATACCACATCTTGACACCTTAAATTTCAACACCGAACTGGTTTCCTATCTAGTCTGGTTCTCCTCCCACGCTGGAGATACTCTCTGAAATGGAAGTTAAACTAACGCTGGATGAGATAAAGATGTGTGCACTCTCATAGGTGACACTGCAACGACTGATAATATTTTAAACAAACCAGATGAAACGGTAGTAGCCTACTGGATTAACAGTATCCCAAACCAAAGATCAATCAACGTCACTGATTAATAGTGACCAAAGTTCGCCCTGCTTTGCAGGCCAGGCTCTTCGCTGGACGTTCTCTCAAACCTACAGCTTATTTTTATGGCACTGCAAACTCTTTGGCTTTTTGCGATTCTCTGCCTAAATCTCTAACTCGAACCCGCTCCCCTATCTCTCTGCTCCCCCTCCACGCTCACTCATTCCCAGGAGCATCCATCCTGCTTAAATCAGGGTTGTGCACCTCTACAGAGATTTACAGTCACGTCCTTTCTGCAATTCGGATGTGATGCCAAGATTCATCATCTTAAATTAGTTGCTTCTGATCTGCTTGGAGTTTACTATTGCTGAGATTAAAAGGCAGAAAGCAGGCCCTTTCCCATGCAGCACACCACAGGATTCCCACATGATGCAAAAACTGCCAGGAAGGCTTTTTTCTCCTGATCTCTGTTTACAGGGCAGATGGTTTCTGCTAATAAAAGAAAAAATATATGTACAAAAAAAAATATGCCTTTATCAAGATAAGTGCCAAAATATTTTGGACTTTAGGAAACGACAGTCCCACAATTAAGATTTAATAGCAGTAACAAGCAACGTTTCACTGCGTTCTTCCAGCTGTAGTAAAATCCTCCTTAGGGAAGAGAGGGCAGCCTCATCACTTGTGCTCGGTCCAGCACCTCCGCCCCAAAGTATTTTCCCTCCCCACCCAGGGAAAACAAACTAAAACAACTGCTATTCCCCGCCCTGCTCTCCTCCAGGCGAGAGGTTTTCAAGGACAAGGCAAGTTAGACTAAAATGCAATTTATATTTGCACGTTTGCCTGGACTCTCAGGTCCATGTCCTCAGATTTCTAGGCAGATGCAGGAGCAGAGCCCTGAAGCTCCTGCCCACTCCTTACTTGCTGTGGAAATAGTGTTATTTCACATGTTCCCAAAGAGGTGATCCAAGCCCACCCCCAGAGCACCGCCAGGCCCCGTCCTTGTGAAGGATGAAGGGGACAAGGGGAGCAGGACCTGGAAACACCAGCCTTTCCCTACCTGCAACATTTTATTAACAAATACCCTAAACCTTTTCTAACGTTACTTTGCAATATAAGCAAATGCTGTAGCTGCTGCAGAGGTTGCAACTTGATCATTACAGGCAGGGAAGGGGACGGGCACTCTCGGATGGTGAAATCAAACCAGCAAGCATTACAGCATTACCAGCTTCTGCAGGCTCGTCAGAAGTTTCATACTCACTGTTTTTCTGAAAGCCTCAGCTCTTGAAGTCACTTGAGTATGGGAAATCTTGGCTTTCAGTTGAAAAAACAACAAAGTGCCTCTCTAGTTCTCATGGTGAAAGATTAAAAACGCTCCACGTGAACTCCACATGCTGAGAAAGGCAAAGGCTAACAAAAAGGAGACAAGACTCACGGCTCCCCAGGCAGCTCCTGAGCTGTGAGGACAGGACTCCCTTTTGAGCCTGGAACTGGCAATACCCTGCTAAGTCCTGATCTACTTGTGAAAGAGTTAATGGGGGCACCTGGAAATTTTCTGTGCAGATTCAGGCTTAGGAAAGGACCTATACATCTCTTTGCCAACCCATATCATTGGGCTGGACCTAACCTGCACTGCCGTTCAGGTTTCATGTAGCTCATTGGCATGACTCAAACCCAAAGTTCACCTGGAAGTGTCCAGCTGCCACCCAGCAAGAAATCAGGGGAAGTCCACCCAAACAGCCTGGGCAAACACCCTGAGGTGAGGAACCGTAGGGACAGTCATGCAGGTAAAACTGCATCGATGCAGGTAACACGGGCACCAGTGAACTCGCTGACCCACAGGCTGCTGGGACCTCTCCGGAGAGGGCAGCAGGGATGCCACCAGCACGCAGGGGCACACCTCTTTCTCCTCCTCCTCCTCCCTGCACACACGATCCTGCACCCCTTCACTCTGGCTTTGCATGGGAAACCTTCAGCCTGTTCCTACAACCTCCACCAGCACCACAGAGAGAAGCTCGAGAGCCTGGATGTGACCAGCCGGCCAAAATGCCAACTTGTGCCCTAACGCCTGTCCCTTGGGGGGGGGGTGGGTGTGTTTTCTTTTAAATAAATAAATAATGATGCTTCAAGCAGAGACGGTGAAAACGGAAATAAGCAGGAATGCAGAAAGGTCAGTCGCTGACAAGCCCGCTGGGCCGGCGTGTGGCAGCCAGCCCGGCTCCCGGCCCCGCGCCTGCCAGCAGCGCTCCCTCTGCAGAGCGCTTCTATTCAAGGTTGAATAAAAGATTTATATCTTGATGATCTAGTTTCTGCTGAACTTTAACTGAACACCGGGGTGCCTTTAAAGATACAGCCTTACATCTTTCACTAGGGGTCTGGTAGTTTTTTTTAGAGGCACGAAGTGAGCCGTGAAGTGAAAGGCTCCCCTTGGTCCCTTTCCCTGCCTGTCCCTCGTCCCACCGCGCACGCCCGCGTGGCTGCTGGCACCTCGCATACCAATGCAGTTATGCACCGTCTGCTCTGGTCCTCCTGCAAGCAGAGGCACCGGGATCCTGGTGTGCAGTCAGCTCCCTCTTCCCGTCACAGTCGCAGCTTCCTCTGCTTCAACAGACGAACTGACTAAAGCCACTGACGGAAGCTGGCTAACCGCAAGTGCTGGGTTTCGGGTTAGCTCTTTTCTAGGTAAAGTTGGAAAAGTCCCTCTTGTAAAGCAAATGTCATTAAATCTCAGACATGGGGGCGATGCTGACCGTCCACGATTGGAAATTTGAAAAAGAGGAAGCGGTGCTGCATGATGCAGATGCAATTCATTCTGAGAAGCACCCGCTCCTCCCTGCTTCTGCCGAAGAGTTTATTCTAAGAAAGGTTTCTGAGGCAACCTCAGCGCGAGCCGTGCCAAGAGATGCATTAGCTCCGCTCCTCGGGCAGGAGGCGGCCGCTAACTGGGCAGGGACCGGGGCTCGTCCTCGCCGCCGGCTGCCCCGAGGAAGTCACCGCTCCTCTTCTGGGTCTCCATTTATTCAGCTACCCCTGCGCCTCACATTTATGGGGTGCTGAAGGGCTAATTCAATGCTCGTCAAAATAAATCCCTATAGCCTGGCACTGGAAGGCTGCCCAGCAGCTGTCATTTAGTAGGGGAAGGCGGCAGCAGCGAATTTCGGTTTCTGTCTTGTGTCATGAAAAATCATACCCATACAGCTAATAAACAGCTTTGTGAAGCGCTTTGAAAATTAATTTTTTTTGTTTGTTTGTAGCGAGATGAAACTCCTCTTGGTTCTTTCTTGTGCTTCCTGGAAAAAGCCCCATGTCAGGTTCTCTCTTTCTTCTGCAAAGGGCTCACCATCACTTCTTCCACACCAAGCTGCACTTCTCCCCTCTCCATGAAGAATGGCACTCGATGGTGCCCCCCCTCCACACCAAGAGTATTTTCAAACCCTCACATCCACCGTTTCTTTAAACAGGAGGCTGATGATACAAGGCTAATGATATAAGAATCTCCTTTTTCAGTGTTTCCATAGATTAAATACCCAAGTGGCTTTTGCACTGGTGCAGAGCAGGGAACCTGGAAGACAGACATCATTTCCAAAGGTGGAAGACGACCACATCCCTATATGAAATGGTTCCCCCTGTACATCCCAGCGACAGTTCTGCTGCGGGTGACCCACTTGAGTCGAGTGTTGTGTTTACCAGCGGTGAAGTTACCCCACCAAGCATCACCCAGCTTGACGCGACTGAGGTGGACAGCCCCAGTGGGAATCCCCGAAGGCGATCTCCTTACTCTTGCAGAAAGGACAGTACCACCTCTCCGCGGCAACCTACTTCTGGCTGTTTGGATTTTAAGTAGGACATGTTACACCACGATCAGCTGGGCAGGACAAAACAATTAAGCATGCAAAGGCTGAACAAACAGCTGCTGGTGGCGATGGCTGCAGTCACCCACCTACTCTTGCACAATGCATCCGGCATGGCCCGGGCAGCCCGGAGTGCCCCATGGCACGGGGTCACAGGCGCCCCGGCACTGCCGGGCTGGAGGAGGCGGCAGCGATGACTCAGGGGACAGCCACCTCGCCCCAGCCCCGGGCCACCTCCTCGGCACACATGGCCCCATGGGGCTTTTTTGTTCTGGCCAGTGTTGCAGAGTGAGCGGTTTATTTTCCCCAGTGTGTCACCCTTGATGGTTTCCAGTTGGAAACCTTCCCCCTCCCTCCCAGGCGTGTGCTGGCAGTGCCCCAGCAGCAAGGACACGGCGCCCACCCTGCAAGCTGCTTTGGGATCCACCCGTATCCCCACACGTTATGCAAACAAACCATTACACAGAATTGGGCTGAAGCCTTTGCTTCTGTTTTCACCCGCCCAGGCCCTTTTCCTGCCACACGCTTGGCCAAAGTGAAACTCTTGACTTGTTAGTGCGGATGCTAACCTGAGATTCCCAGCAGATGCCTGCCCAGGTGGTTTATCAGGGGAAATCAAGAACTCGGCCACATAAGGTTAATGACAGCAACAGGAGGGTTTTTTCTGCAGCATGCTGCAGGGCATGCCATCTTGCACACCTCCAGAGGGAAAAGCATACTAACGCTGCGTGGGGAAGATGAGGTTGACCAACCATTTCTCCCCATGCAGCTTCTGGTTTGCACCTTAATGCCGATTTCAAGGGTGGAACAAGTTGCTTCGCTATCTAAATGCAAAGCTCGGGACCCGTGCCTATGACACAGTGTTTCCAGCAGCCAAGGGCCTTCTGCCAAACACACCTCTTGGCTCTTCCATGCCTCTGCTATTATTTATTGTTTAACCCTGTAATTATATTGGCTAACTCTGGTAAGGCATCTCAAGATGCAGCTTGTTGGGAAGATACCACCAAATTAAGCACTATCAGCTCCAGTTCAGACCTTGACCTCCTCAGTCCTCCTCCTCTCCCAGCTTGCACCCACTGTCATTGCAACCAGGAGCCCTGAAACCCCAGTTTCTTCATCTATAACCAAGCAACTGCATACAAGTTATTTGTACGGGCCAGTCTCTTCTGCGTCTGCAATTGGGTTGGTAAGTATTGATATGAGAAATCTTTTCTATTCAATTTTGCCCCAAAGTACAGGATTTCCAAGTACAAATTACACACAAAAACTAAGTTCCTGATACTCTCTCAGAGTGTAATTTCAGCTGTATACATGTCTTTCACCGATGCTGGAATCATTAAGCCACTTTTGAAATGCTTCGGGTTTCAAGCATCATGGCCTGCCACTTGTTATTGCTATAGGTGCTGCAGTTCAAATCCAGTGTTGGCTGTCTCCAACCAAATTATATTCGGTGTAGAGCCTGGGGACACAGTAACCCTTCAAAGCCATCATCACGTGAGCCTCGTGCAGCTTGTGAATCACACACTTCTGCTGAGTTTCAGAGCACAGCGACAATCGTGGCTGGGTGTTTAACTCCTCAGGAGAGGTTTCAAGTTGAACTTGCACTTCTGCAAGAATGTAATTTTAAAAGCCTGACACTGATGAAACTTTGCCTTGCTTACTAGGAGGCTACGTCTTGGCAGAAGTTACAGGCTACACTGGACACTCAAAACAGTAATAAGAAATACTTTCCAATTATGGCATGGCACATAGCTCAAGACAAAAAGAAAGAAGCCCAATAGTATATTTCAATCTCCAGTTTTGCAGGAAGAGGTTAATTAGGGCAACAAAAGGAAATCTTCAGCCTTCATTTCCATTCCAAATTCCTTTAAGGATATCTGCACCATCACTGCTATTTGTAAATGGTTCATTTTCAAATGACAACACAATCCAGTTGAAGATTCAGGACTCAGCGCTCTCGATCTGGACATGTGAGCTTGGGCAATCCCTTACACCTCTCTACCTCGCTTTTGTAATAAAGGTTAATGACACGTATCCTGCTTGGTGCAACACTGGATTAAAAAATCTGTGGAAATTGCAAGAGCTAGTTAGGAAGCTTTGTGCTAGAAACTTTTCCAAACAAGCCTTTATTTTTTAATATGCACTTCTGCGTGCATAAAATCACTCCCAGCCGTGTGGCTCTTACCCACACTGATCAAACATCGATGTGAAAGTATATATGCAAATCCCCATGTTAGGGTATGCAAGAGTTGTGCATGCAAATATTTGTCCATGCAAGTGACAACACTGCAGCTGCATGCACAGCAGCCTATGAATGCACACAAAACCGAAGTGTATATGTGGTTTGCTGTGTATCAAGCTTCAGAATAAGATTTTTAACATATTATAAATGCCTGCAAACAGCTGTTTGTAGCAGACCTTTGCCAAGACTCAAGTGACAGCTGTACTGCTGGGGCTGCTGCTAGCAAGGCTGCCACAGTAACTGCAGGCAAATGCAGAAAACTTAAGAAGAAATTCTCGAGACAGGATGAGTAGATAAGACATTTAAATGAACTAATCTGTAGGGAGTTGCACCGAGTTCACATTAGTCATTTGGGTGGGGATGTCAATGTCTGGCCAACACGATAAGTGGATCCCCCCACCTCCTACACACATGCTATTATTCAGACATCACCTGATCTTCCCTGGTGACTACAAAGCCACACAGCAGATGAACCATATGCCTTTGTTCCTGGGAAACACAGGAAGCACTGGACTACCAGCTCTGCAGCACCATTAGCATACTTTCCAGATAAACACTTTTCAAAAGACATTGATCCATCTTGAAGCCTCGCTATCTTAAATGCACATCTGCAGTGATTTAGCCAGATGAACAGAAGTTAGGTCATCAGGAGGGCTTTATAAACACCAACAATTAAAGACCATCTCTGTTACCACTAGATGTTTTCTCACATCCTACAGTACTGTCTGTGCTGTTAAATAGGTATTAGGAGGTGGCTCAAGAATGCATTTCGAAGATGAGCTGCTTCATGCCAAGCTTCTGTTTGCCATCTCCTGAAATCCATGAGGTTGTCAACCTCGCCAGTGCGGGTAAGGACTTCAGGACAGCGGATGATTCACTGCAGCAGCTCGGGCGTGTACGCAAGCTCAGCTTCTACATCAAACAGAACCAGCAATCCCATTTCCCCCCTTGCATTGCTCTAGCAATTCCCAGCTAAGATTCTTAAGCTCTCCCAAGTTTTACATCATGTATCACAGCAGGCACACGCTCACCTTACTGATGGAAAGTGAATATTATCCCTGTTTACAGGGGGAAAAGCTGGCGATGAATTCCAGGCCTCCTATCAGAAGTCTGGACTTGTAGCTACAAGACCACTGCAGCCTGGCCTCCCACGCAGCGGCACACAAACACACAGGGCTCCGCAAACGGGGGAACTTGAACAAAACCAATCTGGGATTGCAAGCACCAACAGACCCACATTTCTATCAGAAAAATGTTACGGAAGGTATCGTTACAAATCAGTACTAAAACACAGTATGTTAGATTTTATTTTGTCGGATCACTGTTTTTTTATTATTTGTTTTGATCAGGCTTACAGTGTTCAAAATACTTCTAAACCTTAAACTCTGTTTCCAAGTTTAACAGTGGACTTTTCTGCATGCTGCGTTTTAACTTAACAAGCTTCTATCCATGAAGAAATACAAAAATCACTAAGAATTGTAGTTAAACATTGATTTTCAAGGCTACAATTTCTTTTTATGCTGGGTCAGATTCCTGCAGGCTACAAGATGAATTCTATGGGCAAGATTCAGCTCTGCCATCTCCAGTACAGTGGTTAGCCGCAAAAGTGCCTTTCTACACACATTATTTTTAGACAAGAAAACATCAAAATTCAAGATCACTCTTAAAGCTTCTGAATATTCACTAACCAGCATAAGTGAAACTGTCCAGGATTCTTTTGATACCACAGTGCTTAAAATATCTTTAAAGCACTGTACAAGCAGCACTGGATGCAACTCACAAGCTGATGGTGAATATAATTTTAGTGTCCTAAATTCATTTTTTTGGGTTTTTTTTTTTTTTAATGTTCTGTGGTGTTGGAACAACCCACAAATACTAAACGGCAGAGGCAATATTTATTTATTTATTTACTATTGCCAAGAGGCAGAAATCCAACAGTTTTCTAAAGATATTCTGTTGGGAGTCAGAGCAAAGGTGAAGTGTATTTGAGGTGTATTCTGTCACCACAGTATGATTTGGAGCACATTATGCTTCCTACCCTCAACTACTAAAAATGGGTATAAATTGGAGTTGAACAATGGTACATAACAGCCCATGGAAAAGACATGCCCCATCTATGTCATTATCAAAAGATGTTAGAGTGCCACCTTCAGTCTGAAAATGTGGGGAGAAAATCCCTTTTAAATCTAACCGTGACATAAGTAGGCTTTCCAGGAGAATCTGGTAGCGGCAGATATTAAGCAACCACAGGTTCCCATTTGCCCTCTGTATAAATACAAAATAAACCATCACCTCCAAGAGGTGAATCTCAATCTTTGGAACCACTGACTTATTTAAGGCTTTCCTTTTGCCTGTCCTTCTAGATTCATGGGATGAAGACAGAAGGCTTGAGTAAAAGATGAACCATGCCCCATGTTACTACTAGATACACCTTTAGGCAGAAAAAAGGATTTCTGACTCTTACAGAAGTATTTAAAACAGGTCTGGTAGAGAAATATATTCATCATGTTTTAAATTCAGATTTTCTAGGGTAGAAAAGAATGTTTTTAATGTTAAAGGACGATGGAAAGAAATTGCTTCTGAGTTTCAGAGCAAGCTTTGCCAGATCAGTCCTAAGGAATATGGCGACTGCAAAATGCTGCTGAGAACTACCATGTCAGGGCAGCAGCAGCCTGAGCTGCTCCGGTCATGCCTGTGCCAGGTCGTGGCAGACCACTGATGTGCAAAAACAGCAAGTTTACTTCCTATTCCACGGCCCGTACGGTTACACCACGCTTTCAACAGCATTGCAGTGAGAGCCTGCTGTTATTCTCAATTGAAAACTGGCTCATGAAATGCAAAAAACCACCAACTACAAGACATACTCCAAACCTCTACCTAGAGCATGTAGTTATATAAAATTGCATCTGCGTGAGACACTTGGTCTATGCATAATTTATCCATGTTCCCGTTCGAGACATAGTAATTAGCCTTTGCTGACACTTCTATGAATGGGAATTCTGGTAAAAGTCCTCCAGTTTTTGCATTTATTGCAGACATATTCAGTGACTGTTTTTTGGTTCCCATCTCATTTGAACTGTTAATCTGAAATAATAATTTGTTAATAAATTGTTCATTAACTGAAACTTTTAAAAAAAACCCCCTAGTTTTAACACAACACAAAATAGTCTCTTACAAGCAGAAACATTTTAAAGAGTACAGTGCTTCCCCCTGAAGTAATGCTTGCTGCAGTGGGATAAATAAGGGGAGCAATATAATCAGTCAGACTAGAAAGCAGCAGTGATGTACTTAGTTATCTCACTGTGCTAATCCTCTATCAGGTGACTGCTCACAAGATTTCTTTAAGCCCTCATTACAGAGGCAGAAATCCAGAACTAGGACATACACTTTAGTGACCCCGAAGTAACATGTTTAACCTCTAAGAGATCTTGGTGGGATTTACATGCTGACCAGGCCACGACAAATTGGCTGCCTAAAGGTAGGTTGTACTGCTGTAGCAAAAAAGCTAGAGACAAATGAGAACAATATTCTGCTATTTATTTGTCTGAAGGCAAATAAAGAAATAACTAATTGAAATTTTACAAATCAGAAACAGGTTTTGCTAACCATCCGGAAGAGACATAAATTAGTAATTGGGGTTTAGGATCTAATTCCAGGAGCTCTGAACTTGCAGCTTGGCAGAGACGAGGCTTTTAATTCTCTCATTAAAAGGCCTTAATTGAGTAGATATTAATTTTAGTTTTTTACAAGAGTAAGCTAAAATCATATGACAACAAATCCTGCAAGTAACTTTAAGATATTTATACTGGGACAGGTTATAATCTGTTTGTTATACTTCAGACACTTCCACCAGCTTGAAAACATTCTCCCTTAAACATCAGTTTTCAAAACAATAGCGTCTCTTCACCTGATTTAAAACCATGGAGACTACCTAGCTGCCACTGCTCGCTGCCACCTACTTTGGCATACACACGGGAGTGTTTCAGAGGCTGAGAAGCCGCGGGTACGCAGACGCAAATCGCCGTGTGACTGCAGTGCTGCAGCACATGTCGGCTCCCACGAGTGCCCCTGCCTGCACCAGCCATTTACAGCATGCTGCAATGTGCTGCCATCAACGCAATGTCTTTTATCGAGTTGTCTTGCCAAGTACATCTTAAGCATATTATCTTTAGAAGATGCTTCTAAAAGGAAAGGCATAGGATTAAGCCTATTATTGTAGAAAAAGTCTTACTCCAAGTTTTTGCTTACAAAATAAATAAAATACAGAGTACGATATTTACCAAATATGCCAGTAGGTTGGTCTGATCTAGGGAAAACAAAAGCAAAACTCCAAACTCACCTTGATCATTTCTGCCACATAACTTTCTGGTCCTGTATATTCTGTTGAATCTTTTACTTTCACTAAGACAATAAAGCACAAATAATGCCACATATTGTGCTCTTCTTTAATGTGCTCTTCAAATGTGACTGTCTTGTTATCAAACTTATCTCTTTCCAAACCTACAAGAGTGACACATATATAACCCTTAGTATTTACACACGGGTACTGAGAAAACAAGCTCTAAGAAAAAAACTTGTTTCTACAGTCTGCTGCACACCTTAACAGTCACAATCATTCTTAAATGGACACTGAATAACAAGGATAAACTCTCTAACAAATGGCCACAATGTAGTGAGAAGAGGAAAGGAGGCATAACAAGCACTGCTCACACTGAGTATATGTAACAGAAAACTTTTGGTTAAAAAAATGCATTCAGTTTGTTGGATTTCATAACTCATCTCCTATTTTTAGGTAAAAGGATTCCAAATGCAGCATTTGCTTTGCAGCAAACTTCCAAAGTTTACTTCTGCCGGTCTGTGTGTTATGCAACTTCTGCATGACCATGTCATTTAACCATACTGGTCTCAAAGGCTCAGCAGCTTAATTCCCAATCTACTGATGGGAAAAACTGTCACAGGTGCTACTCAACACTCTGCACCCTTGGAAAAAACGACTGTTTATAAAAATCTCTCCCATTCCAAGAGGTAACTATGCTTTGAAGCACAGGAGAAACAGAAACTAAGGATTTGAGGAAAAAATGGTATACTGAGCATACATTCCCTATCTCTTCCTGCTGCCAAGCTCCTACGCATGTCATACCCAAAAATATCAGCTAGCTGAGGAATGCAAGGTAGGAACAGCCAGTAATTCAAGACTCCCGTTTCCTGCTAGTTTGCAGCTACCTCTGACTTTGACAGAGTAACCTCTTGTTCTTAAGTGTGCTTCTACACTTACCGCAAATAAAGCAAGTTGTTTTTAAAATTTCTTCTTTCTTCTGTTTTTCACTCCTTAAATCCGCAAAAGTGTCAATGATCACACCAAAAATCAGGTTAAGTACAATAATGATGACCATGAAGAAGAATAACAGATCATATATCACTCTAGCAGCAAAGAGAGGTTCCTGCAAGATACATATTTTAATAATTAGCAACCCAAATATGTACACATCTAACCCTTACTGTGCCTTTCTCGGTTCAGAGTACGCTGCCCCACAACCCCTCCCGTTAGTCTCCATTTCTGATGCTCTCCAGTGATAACTTACAACTCAAAACACTAAGTGAAACTAAAATGCAAGATTACTGAAAAGCCAAATTAGTCAGCTACCAGTATGTGATCTCTACAGAGTTGCTTTCTGCTGACTGTGTCCAAGTCTGTCCTCTTCTGTCTCACACACACTGAAATTTGTTCTCTCCTCACCCCTGCCCTGCAAGCCCATCCAAATTATATCCTTATATTAATCTGCTTATATATTAATATAGTACCAGTGTTGACCATAAAGTCTTTCACTGGAATTTAATACTATTCATTTCATTTATGCTAACAACGATGTATGTGGACTTTAAGTTGGACTTTCCAGTACCCATTTCATATTTATTGCAGGCCTGAATGCCCGAATACCTAACCCCCATTTTCAGAATCATCCTGCCAGTTGGGTGCCAAACTTTTATTAAGAATTATGCAACTTTTAAAGCACTGTAAGCTGCAAATAAGGCTAAATATTAGAAAACACTTTGAAATTGCAGACAATACAGAAAACCATTCACTCTGACCAAGACTGCTCCTTTGCCCCCTAACGTGGTTTTGGGGAATGACCAGAGGGAGGACAAACTCACTCAAATGGGCACAAACAGCTAAAGCAGCAGCTATATGGGCAGCTTTGGGTATTATGAAAAATTCCTGCCGCTTTGACTGGTCCTCGCTCTCTGATGGTGGCTCCAAACATCATCCATCCTTCCTTCCCCCAGTCCCAGCTCCAACTCATCTTCGTCCCTGTCCTCTCATCCATTCCCTGTTTTACACATCTACCTTTCCCTAAGGATGCTCTCCACAGAAACTCATGCCACTAGCATGGTATCAGCTACTCCTGCGTTTTAATTCCCCAACCTCATGTTACTCTTTCGCTAGCTTGTACTTATCTTATTTCTTCAGATCCTGAACTCCCAAAGCACAGACTGTTGGCTACACCATTTCTGTTCTTTTGGGCCGTGTTCTGGACAGCCCTCAAGCTAAAAAAGCCCCCAAAAAAGGATGGGTAGAAGCTTGTTTGAACTGGCTGCTGTTTAATCTGATCCTACAGAGATTTAACTATATTACACAGAAAGAAAGTGTGGTCCCTTCTAGTCGCGATGTGTCCTACATCTGTTTAAAGGGAGTGTATACACATTTTCCCCAGCAGAACTAGATCCCCAGCCCTACATGGTTATCACTCTTCCGCCCCCATTCAGTGATAATTTACCTCTTTGGATGGTTTCCTGAGCACATCACCTACTCCACCCCCACTCCTGAGCCCATGACTCAGTACAGTAACAATGCACATCAGTAACGTCTCGCACGTATGCTCTTTATTCTCTTCCTCCATTTCTTCAGCAATCAGTTCTATTAACACAGCAAGCAAAGACACATTTCAAAGGCAAGAAGATCAGTTTTAAATAATTCTCTCCATTCTTTGCTGGTTATGCTCTCTCCCTCTCTCCTTTATAAAAACTGCCAGATTTCCAGCCAGCATTGCAAACCTCCTTAGCTCTTGCAAAGAGCCGACCACGGAGCAGGTCTCTGCTCTGGCTCCAGCCTGCCCTCCTCTCCCCACCAGCAGAGTTTTCTTTTGTGCTCAAACTGCTGTCTTTGACTTGGTTAAATATCTCTTTCCATTTCTGTTAGCATGCATAGCTCAGATCACCAGATGCCTGTTTATACAGAATCATAGCTTTTTGACAGCTCAGAGGACAAAGTGTTGCCTCTTACACTCTCCCTTGGTGCCTAACAGATTGCACAGCCTTTGGGCTGCACTCAAAATGGCAACTTCGACTTGTATTTTTCAAATGGCTAAAATATCACTGCTTATGGAAACAGCATTTTACTAAAAAAGTAACACACTTTTTTTGACCCTCTTCATTTGGCTGAAGCCTCCAACTTCACTGTTTCAGTTGCAGAACCGCTAGAATTAATTACCTAATCTCATATACTCTCCTTGTACCCATTAAAAGTCTCATGACTTTCATTTCATCATAAAAATGCTCATGAGCAGGTCCCACTTTCCCACAGACAGCCTTAGAAAGGCCCCATGCAATCCAGATATAGCCAAAACCCAAGATGGTAGAGAAATGGCCAAAGATTTGGGCATCATTAATATCCCTGGCCCATACCACCTGATATCAGGTTGATTATTTATGATATAAAAACATCTCTGGAGTTTTCCTTTCTGCAGCCAGAGTGTACAAAGACAAAGCAGCACACTCCTACTAGAGCTGAATAAAGCAGCTATTCTTGTGTCAATGCTGAATCTTAGTTTATCGAAGAGGACACTTGACCAAAACAGAGCCATCTCCTCTAGCGAGCATGGGCTCATGGCCATTATTGACCTTTGAAACATTTGACCATACAAGAGCTCCACTCCTAAGAGAAATAGTGATGTTCTGTCTGGCTCTCACAGCCAGTATCATAAATCTCCGAGAAGTAAATTACATTTTATAGAAAATAAAACTGAAGTATTTCAATACCCAATCTGAGGCTGGTGATTATGCTACAAATAATATCTTGCATGCACTTTTTTGATCTCAAAAACCCCCAAACCTACCCTGTCTACTTAATCCATTGAGTACTTCCTGCCATGATATTAAAAACAGTTTCCTTAGTTAGCTAGATAGAATAATGCTGACAATAAACAATGTTCTGCTCCATATTTCACAGGGTATTATCCTCTGAGATCACATTTAATAGCCTAATGTTTTAAAATAATAAACTTTGCAAAGAGGTAAACTGCATCATTTCCTTCTCAAATTGATAAGGTATAAAATCAAAGAATATGACAGTTTTATCAAAGTATGGTTTAGTTCTAAGTTTCTCTAGTTTAATCACTTCATATAACAAATGTCATTTATGCTGTTGGCCTAAATTAATTATTTTTTAAAGTTAGATACTCTCATGATAGCTTTGTTCCCCAATTTATTACATAGAATTAAAATAAAATTTTTTTAGTTTAATGTGCTTAACTAGAAAAAGTGTGAAAACTCAGGGTGTGAGTTATGAATTCAACAGCAGATACTTACGGTCTGAAGGAATGATTGAAGAACAGTTTTCACTGCTACCTGCTTTGCATACATCTGAATAGAGAAACTCTCCGGTCATGGTCTCACCTGGTTCTGTGCGATCTAAAAACAGAAGGTGATGAATCAAATCAATAGTTTAATGTTTTGTATGCTTTGCAAGGTTACTTCTCAGATATTAAGATACCCCATAATATTCAGTGTGCAATTACTAGGCAGATGTAGAATAGTATATTATCTTAGAGTTTAGAAGGGCACAGTACTTTCCAATTTACACATTAAATGATTTTAAATTCAAACATAAAATTCTTCTTATTTCTATGAATTAAAGACCAAAGTTGTGCAAAGATTTATTTTGCATCAGCTCCAAAGCTGAGAGAGTAATTGAAATTGTTCCAAAAATACTGTGTTCTAGTGGACAGTGAATTTTCAAGGTGCCTTGAGAACTTCCCTTTCAATGCCTTGCAAGTATCAAAACAAACCTACTGCCACATAGTAATGTCTTTGGCACTTCTCCAGCTGCATGGAAATGTGAAAAAACAGGGTCAGTGAGGTTTGGGTCTCTCACAGGATTGGCAGTAAAATTAGAAAAAATAGTGGGAATGTCAAATAATACTTGTCTGAATAGCTCAAGTGTCAGAGAAAAAAACAAAGACAGAACAAGACAAAACCCAAACCTCTCCTCTAACAAATTTAATTTCTGTGCTTCCCACCCACTGAGTTAGTTGCTTGATGCTGCAGGGTGGAAAAACCTCTGAATTTTAACTTACAATAAGCAATCTAAGGTCAGCACAGAGAAGTCTGCTATGGAGTTTAAACTGTAGCAAGTATTTGAGAGAGGTTAATACAGTCTATAAAAACTATGAGCAAACCAGAGTTAGAGAGATAAACCTCTACTTCACATGAGCATCTCTTTGATGCCCTTTGATGCCCTTCATTTATATTCAGTCTGTTATTTCAGATAAAATATTAATTTTTGTTATGTTGAAACTAAACCGCACCATTAAAAGCCAATACAAGCATTCAATATCTGGCAAACAGAGGCAGAACTGAATTCTCCCAGTGCAGAGCCTTCTCCACAATGGCCTACCTAAAGTCTGCTTGTAATTAAACTGAGGGAGGGAGTAGGTGTAGCTGAATTAGATAATCTCAACTGTTTTAGCAAACAGTGAGGGGAGAAATCTCAACCATTTGCAGAAGAGCCTAAATGCTATCTCCAGGGGTTCCTCCTCCCCATCCTTCTTTATGCTGCAGCAGATTGCAGCATTTTGTAAAAATACTGGGGTATCCATTTGCCCCAATCAGTTGTTTGGGTTTTTTTAAAATTTTATTTTCTATTTAAATAGTGTCCTTTGTAAGAAAGAAATTGTCAAACTGGTAAGGTAATCAGTATGACTTGCAAAAGGTCGAAGACACTCAGCATGCCCCAGGGAACAAAAGCCCATTACTTTCTTCAACACAAACTGGCGAAATGAGTCACTGGTACCAACCTGGCAATAATGTTTCGTTAGGGAGCTTGTCTACTTCCAGGATAAAATCATCTTTGAAGAAGAGGTACCCCACTATGGAGAACAGGTAGACCAAGATGAGAGCGAGAACAGCAGTCAGGATGATGGAACGCCCATTGCGAGTGACGCTCTTGATGACATTCAGCAAGGTCTCTTCTCGATACACCAAGTCAAAGAGCTGGAGGACAAAGAAGAAAAGCAAAGGCTGTTTCTCACATGTACTACCAATACCACTGGTGGCATGCTACATGTTAGCATAATGTGGGACAGCACATTAACAATGCCAATCTGATGCTTGGAAGAGCATTTAAAGCACTTTTTTTTTTTTGCCTTTTTATAGTTATCTGAAATTTAACGTATTAGCAAAGAAAAATATAGCAGGCGGTGAGGGAGATGGGGTCCCCCACCCCCACTGCACCACTCTCGTGCCATGCACTTTGAAACATGAAGAATGGAGGCAGCTGTACCCTCCTCTTCCCCTGCACTCCATGGACCCCAGTCCTGAGCACCAGCTTGCGAAGAAGTCCCTACCTGGCGTGAGGGCAGGTATTCTTGCTTAACTGCTAGATATACAGTGCATGCTTTAAACATAAAGCTGCTAACACATACTGTTGTATCTTTTTTATAGTATTATCTGCCCCATCACAATCTCAAGATAGCTCATTTCAAAATGCAATTAGCTATTATTTCCTTTAAGTCTTAGTTTATTGAGTGTATAATTAAGTGAGCAATATTTTCGCCCAAATTCTTTGTTTAAATTTCTTTACAGATGTTTCCTTCATTTTTCACTCCTCTGGGTCTGTGACAGTTCACCAGCACAGCCCAGGCAGGTTGCTGGCTATGCTGGTTGACAATGAAAGGACAGTTATTTGATAAATTGGACCTACATGAATACAGAAAATAACCAATTCAGTTACCAGAGGATGTAGCAAGCATCAAACAAAGGGACAAAAATAGTGTTCTGAATGGGATTTAAGGTTTGCTTTAAAAGTGACACATTTTCTCCACCAACACTAGAGATACTCCTTCAGTGCCTATTCTTATGAAGTATTGTGCTGTGCAAGATGAATTCCATCCCAAACAGAAAAAACACGTATGCCAGGCATCCGCGTCAGTCGTGTGAGGTCTGGAGTCTAGCTACAGCTAAGGAGACACTCCAAAGTTAACCAACTGCTCAAAAAGCATAGACGCTATGTTATAGTTATTGACAATAACAGAGTAAACCATCTTAAAGACTGTGTGCCTCTTACTCATAGCATGGTAACTCCAAAAGTGCCTACTGTTCAGCTAACATTTGTATGGCTAGATTTTTCATTGATGCTTTTTTTTCCTCATATAAGAGCTTACATGACCTTAAGAAGGCTTAAACCTTCACCTAGTATTGATATTACTTGGAATCATGACGTTTTAAATTGTTTTATTATCTTGGAAGTCAGAGCAGGGTCACAAGCAATACGTCTAACCTAGAAAACCTGTACCTTAGAAGTGGAGGAGTAACACAGAGAGAAATGCTGAAAACCTTCATTGCAACTGCATACGCATTTACTGTAATGAGCAATTTTAACTAAATTTAACTTTAAACACATCTTGTATAATATACTTGAGAAGAACAAAAAAGTCTCCACTTGTCCGTACAAATCAGGAAGAAGAGATGTGGCAGGAGTCCCGTAGCCTCCCACCGTAACTTCTCCCAAGCAAAATCTCCAGCCTGCAGTTCTCAAAAGAGTGTCTGTACAACAGCTTCCCAGTAGCAAAACAGAAAGCAAGTGGTGTATGACACATCTAGATATGCCCGAGATGGGACTTTACAAACACATAGACAGAAAAACATTCTGAGGGCAAAGTGAATACCTACCAACAAACTATAAAAGAATTCATGTACGAAGAGCCCCAGAGCACAAATCAGAAGGTACAGCAGGTGATAAAGAAACTCTACATCCATGATCATTGCCTTGTATCCTCTAGTGAAGGTTCCACAGTTACCCACAAAACTCATCAGAAAAATGATTTTATTACAAACCTAAGGAAAGATTAACCATAAATTAGTTACAACATGTGGCTTTCAGGAAAAAAAGGCAATTTTTCAAAGCTGGAGATAACTTGGCTTCATGTTATCAACAACCGTGCTGAATTGTCTGTTACACAACAGCGTTCTACACGTCAGTCAAAACCCGCTTTCTGTTGCATTTTCTGCACAGCTGAGACAGAGAGCCAAAACTAAAACTGCACGTGTCTAATAAAACATGTGCACTGACTCCTGTCTCCGGCTTGTTGTCAAAGGACATCAAGAGCAAGATTTAAAGAAGAAAGTAAAATCACTCCCTGGTGCAAGAGGTAAACCTTCCTAAAAAACCCCCCTGTTCTAAGCATGGCACTTTCTGCAGTCAAATAAGTCTCTAGCCTACAGCAACCCTTACGTTTCTGAAACACCCCGCATTGCTTGCTAATAAGCAAGTGCTCCCGATTCCCTCAGCAATTCACTCTCGGATCATGTAATCCTCCTGTGTAGCTCCAGCCATCAACACCAGAAGGAAAGCTGCCTTCAACTTACCTGGAACCTGCTAAATGCTGCAATTACCAACAACAACAACCACCACCCCCCTCACAACGCAACTCTGACTCTGTAGTACCTGGCACTTGGTGACGTATTTTGAAGACAAGGAGTGCTATTAAATGATACACTTGAAAAGCTGGGCACTTCGTAATAAAGACAAGGACTTTGAGAAGACACGTCTTTGCACAGCTCCTGCTGACTCAGTCAGAGAGAAACACTTTTGGCTTACTTGCCACAAGAGACCACAAGTATCCGGGTTTGAGCATTAATGAAGTTCTCTGGTGGCTCAGCTTACATGCTCAGTCCACACATTACTGTAGCAAAACTGCTTAGTGTCAGCTTTTGGCTGGCAGGTAGACTGCAGACAGACATTTGGGAAATGCATTGTTTAGTGAATCTTACACAACCCTGAAAATACTGTAGCTTAGTCACTGAACAGGAGACAGGTTTGAGCAAATAACTGTGTACTTCAGGGTCACAGAGACTTCTTGCATTTATGGCTGGAGTGGGAGCTGTTTCTAGACTGTAGCAAAACTGAGTGAAACCGTAGAGGTCTCCAGCCTGGGGAACCAGGATTAAATGAACAGCAGCAAAGCACTTCTGCTAGAAACGGTCCAAAGAAGGAATTACTCCTCCCACCAGTTCCACCACAATGTCCCAGGCTATTTTTGCCTGACATGTTCATGAGCAGGTAAGAAACCCTTACATAAGATGCAAGAGAACTTCAAAAAAGCCCACTCGATACTTACGTTGAATGCACCCAGAAGAAATAAAGTAGGTTGTAAACCAACTGAAAATATTAGTCGTAATATTGTAGAAGCGATTAAGGCTCGGATGCCATGGGGCTTAGGAAGAGCTATAACGATAGCCAGAGATATCAGCATAGCTGTCCACAGCAAGCCTGACAAGTGGGGCTCCAGCGTACCTAGGGTGAAGAGGAAAAAACAAGACACATTTCAATACTTTGTATAACCAAACAAAACAAACCAAAATAACCAAATAAATGCCATTTTATCATATCTTTGGTTGAGTACCATTAAGCCTCATGTTCAGACATTACTGATTTCAAAGCGGTAAGTGGAACATCTGAGCCTAATGCCTTCAGCAGATTTTAATTACAAACTTGTTACTAAAGCATTATGTAAATGATAAGCACCAGTATTATAGGTTTCTTCATTTTAGTGTTCATTACTTATACACCTTGAATGCTGAAAGAGAGAGGCATTTTGCTAATGTGTTCTGTAGAGGCATTGAATGGGTAGGTGAGGACAGACAACATACTCCTCCAGGTCCAGATTCACAGCAGATTCTCCTATCATGCTTTTGGTCAAAAACCTCATACCAGTTTTTGTCATCTCTTGCTATTTCTGGTTCTATTTAGACTGTCCCATGAGACTGTCTGCTTACATAACATCAGCCCGTGTTGCTAAAAATACACTTCTCTGAAAGAGCCATAAAAAATACTCAGTCGAAAATACTGTTTACCCTGGGTTTATGCAGAATATAAAATATATCTTTTTCTTAAAGCTGACATAAAAAAATGCTTTTCCTTCAAGCAACTGGTACCTCAGACAAAAAGGCAAGACCCCTCAAATTTCATAGTGCTCTGCAGCCCTTCTGCAAGAATGTACTCAGAGGACTGTTGTGGCTTATTGGCAAGATATACACTGAGGGCTTTTCTTCTACCCCCCGCCCAAACTCAGAAGGCTTAGGAAATATTACTCTCATCTGACTACCACGAGCAGCCATTTAATTTTGTTCCAAATCACTGTAGATTAATAAAGACAGCAGAGGATAGATGGAAATTAAAGCTTAATAAGCGTAAAGTTGAACAGATGTTTCCGCTGTCTGAAGGGAGTTTGGGATCCCAGAGCAAAGCAGCCACCGCTACTTGAGCTGTCAAACAGCAAAAGGTGCAGAGCTTGAAACACAGTCACCCGAGTGGGAATGATAAACAGCACAGAGACGGGAGAGAGAAACAAATGTGCAGAAGCTCATTGAGGAATGACTTGGGAATTGCTGTGAGAGGCAGATCCTGAAGGATCCTGCCTGCACCTGCACAGGTGCCTGAACATCCCAGCTATTACAAAGACATCCACGGCACATGAATATATTTGCTTTCAGAAGTTTCAGCAGTTCCCAGCAGGCCTGCAAAAACAACGAGAGTTAATGAAGTCCTCAACTGTTGCCTGTAACACCCACCCTGGAAAGGCCTGACACCCCAGGCTGCTCATCAGCACGAGGAGTGCAACGCCACGACATACGAAGACCTCAGTGGGACCTGGCCCAGGTGAGTACTTGCAGGAAAGAGTGGGGCTCAGGGCACAGGCTTGTCTCCCTTCCTGAGGACAGAAAGAGACTGGGAACAAACTGGGAGCAGTGTCTTTGCCCTTGGCAAATGAAGCTCGCCAAGCCAGCGGCCACTTGGCATCAACTGTCTGCTCCCAACCTAACGTCAAAGCCTTGCTGCGAGCACGTGGAGTCCGTTACATGACTGCTGGCAGGAGAAGCATGTAACCAGGAGGACCTGGTAGGAAGCTCTCCCTGTCTCTGGAATTCTCACTGTTCCAGTACCGAATTCTGGGCATCCAGCTTCTCAAGTCAGAAGTTTTACTGCTTCTGCTACAGTCAGATGCTAATGAGCTGCTCAGTTCACCGTGTCTGAGCAATTCAAGACACTAACAACTTCCCCCAAACGGTCTGTTTTGAAAAGTCTTTTTTTTTTTTTTAAAGCTAAATATAACACACATATGTATTTATTTATTTTACATTTTTGATTGTAACTAGTAAAGGAAGAGATTTTATCAAAATGTTACCTGATAAAGTATTTCAAATACACAGGGTAGGGCATCTCCAAAATGCCAAATGATCCCCCTGTAGTCTTGCAACTTGTAATCTCAACGAACTCATTTAATTACCAGCTTTCCTAGCAGCCATAAATACAGACTTTTAAATTTTAACTTGAGATCTTTGAAACTAGAGACAGAAAATTCAGTTGCTGTTTTGTGCTTGTTAAAACCTTTCAACCAACTGCTGGCCAGAACGGGATCCGGGTAGCCTCATGGTCTGCTGTCACAGGGTGCAATGCAGAGGTACAGCAGCCGAAACCACAGCCTGATGTTGCAGAAGGTAAATGTAACTCTTCCCCCCTCTCAGGAACACCGGATTTTGGTCTAAAGTATCCTGTACCTTCTCACAGGCTTTATCAGGATGCAGAACACAAGTTTTCCATGCCCACTGCCTTTACCCCACTGCAACCATAAGCTGCTATCAAACACTACTTGGATAAAATTATGGCTCTCCTCAATCTAAATTAACTGGTGAGCTGCAAAAAGGGTGAAGCGGCTTTTATGCTGCACACACAGAGCTCAGCTTGTAATTTTATGATCAGGCTACTGCTATCTTTGAGCTGCACTGTCTTTGGGTTCCGTAGTCAGCAAGGAACACGACAAAGATGCAGAGGGAAGTTCAACAGGAAAAGATAAGCATCTAACCGGCCCTGTTGCGTTACGATTCTCGAAGAAAGAGAAGTGAAGGCTTAAACATGAATCACCCTCTCCATGAGGTTTTACTGATGGGGCCCTTATTTACTCCAGTTGACATGGACGTGGCAAAAGCTCCTACCTAGGTGTTTCCTTTACGCCAGCTTTGCAAGCGATAAACATGATAGAGGCATTCACAAGAATATTTCTCCAGATTTCCCGATTCTTGCTGACATGAATCCATCCCTGGACCTGCCTTGGGGTGCATCTCTTGGGAGAGGCTGGATCTAAGGAAGAGCAGCTGAATCTCATCAGGACTCCACCAGGAGTATTTACTGAATTGGCTCTAAGAACCACCACTGTCGCACAAACCCACTGTTTGGATCAAAAGCGACTTCCATGAGACCTATTACAGCAAGATTGTGCAATCCCACATGAACCGCACATGTTAACCCATACTTTATGTAAGAAATGATAGCAAGTCCAGCTGCTACCTGCTGATAGCAAGGAACCTTGGAGCAGCAGGTTGCTCCCGAGCCAGGGGACATGGCTGGCACGCTCCTCCTCGCTCCCTAGGGCAACCTCTGTTCTAAGTGCTTGCAGGGGTAAGGGACTCCTAGGAGAGACAGTAACAGAGGGGAGATGGGCTCTTCTGTATCCTCCATCAATTTCTAATGGCACAAGGCAGGTCACTTGGCTCCCGTACACCTCACCTGCCAACACAGGGTAATCTCACTCACCCAACCCCAGGCCCTTCAAGCCTCCTGAAGTGCTACGTCACCATCAAAGTTTTATGGAAAATGGTATTAATAAAATGCAACCTCAAGGAAAACAACAAATTAACATTTCTCCTATTTTTAGTTCAATACTTGATTACAGAACTTTAAAACAAAGTAGAACAGTCAAGTAATTAAAGGTAGATGTCTGTCTTTGATAATTTTTTCCCCTAGGAAAAAGCATGGCTCTACATTTTCCTTACAAAATGCCTCAAGAAAAAGTAAGTCAGAGAATAGAACAATTTAAATCAAGGCAATTGAAAAAAGCCAATTTCCATTCTCTTATCCCCACTGAAGTAAACAGGGATGCACAGACACAAGTGGGGGGCAGAATTTGGCTCATTATACCTTATTTGTTCACATATTTTTGTATGTTAAATATTGGTACCTCCTCGAATTCCTTTGAATGGATAGAAAAACGCTACGAGCAGGTTCATAAGGACAGCCAGGTTAAAGGAAATACTGCTCCAGAAGGACATGTTGCGAGCACACCAGTATAGGAAGGGTTGAGCTGCAAAAGAGAAAAATAATTATTTTTAATGGAGCACTTAAAAAAATAAAAGGTCTATATAAAAAATTAATCTCCACCAAAACTTAGTTTATTTTCAGTTTGCCCAAAAGCACAGCATCATCAGTAGTAATATTCATGGCTTATTCTGAAGTTTATTTGATTACTCTATCTTTGGGGTACTTCCAGTCTCCTAGATAGTGCTTTAGGGCAAAGGACTCATGAAAAAAAGGAACATATTTTCAAACATGATTTAGCAGCAGCATGAGAATGAGTTCAGAAATACCAGAGGTCAAGGACTTCAGGTTTCCCCATATACTTTGTACTCAGAGTCACACAAAGAACAATTAGGAAGATTTGTACATGTTATCAATGGTGAGATTCAGCCCCATCCCTCCCAGTTATGCTGCTGCAGCTGCCAGCAGCTCACCTACACAAGATACTGCCCACCTTCAAACTTCCCTTCTGCAGCAGCAAGCCAGAAAAAAACGCAGCAAAGACAGCGCAAGGTGGACAACCAAGACACAAAATGCACTGTAGCGTCATAACAATAAAGCTAAAATGTTTAGGACTAGTTGCCAAGCCAGTAAGACAACTTTACTTCAAGCTGGTAATAGACCAATAGAGCCCCAGAATAATAACTGGCCAGCTCGGCTGGCCTCCCCTCTGCCCTGTGGGCAAAGGACACAAGCACATCTGCACAGAGCTAAGCGTAGAGTTAAACAGCTGCACATTTTAAATTCTTAACACTACATATAAATACTTTTCAAAAAGACTCCTAATTTTAATAATCTCTGCAGCAAGAATCAAGAGGCACAGAAAGCAGGATTCATTTTCTGAAGCGGTTGTGGACCAGAAGACGACAAGGACAGCTAAGAAGCTGCCTTACAGTAATCCCCTTCTGCATGAAGGCAAAACTCCCCTGATTTTAGCTCCTGCAGGCTTATTGTACAGCAAATTGTGTACTGCTGAAATCTAGAGTGACCAAAAAAAAAATATATTAAAAATGCTCTCAAAGAAGGGAAAGAACTAATGTTTTTCCCTGTTGGAAGGAGGTAATGTGTACAGATACCAGAGAGCAAAGGAAAAGAAGCTCACAGTGAAATTTAGGGAAAAGATGAGAGCGCAAACTTTGGGGATGAAAAGAAGAGTAAATTAATGAATGCAGCAATTCTGAGCCTCACAGTAGCCACCACCTCTCTTCAGCAAATCACCTCGTCTAGCATCCTAAGCAAAAAAAATGGGTTAAAAGAATTATACAATGCCTCATTATACCAAGTTGAAATGTACATAAAAAGCAAATGTATTGAACAGCTGAATGCAAAGGAAAGGACTACAGAAAAGTACCCCATCACTGTAAGAATACAAGCTTCATTGCACCTAATTAGCCAGGCACATGTTAAGCCTCACTGAAATGTGATGTAGCAATATTTTGAATATGTGATGCATTGATTTCTATATTATTTCTGTTCTCAATTCAATTTTAACTGGAAGAATTTGTAAGCAGGTTGAATTCATTTGTATGAAATTGTTATATGAAGGGTCATTATAAAGTTCCAGGTTTTACTTTAAACCTTAATGTGGGGATAAGCACAGACTATCTGCCCTGTGTAGCACTTCTGCCTGGTTTTGGCAGGCTCATTTGAATTCTTAATTAAGACCTTGGGAGACTTATGGTGCTCAGACTGTGAGCTAACACCATGAGCTGAAGGGGGAAGTACATGGGTCTTTATAAAGACTTTTTTACAAGTCTTTCTCAGGTTTAGAATAAACTGTAAGTGGTATCGCATGAGCGCAGCACAGAGCACTGCCAGCTGGCCACGTCTCGAAAACACAAACCTGTATTTAAGATGTGAGAAACAATTGTATAAACATAGACTATCACTTAGAGGCCAAACAAGACCAGAATATTAGGAGACAGACTAAATAATTCCAGTTTCTTAAAGCAAAAAGAAATATTCTCTACTTCCGCAGGTGGATCTTGATCAATTTGTGGTCTGTTGTTAATTATGGATGTCTTCACAGCTTGCCTGGAGATAGCCTCAAAGACAATTAAAGTAACTCAAACAACAAAATCTAACAGAACATATAGATGCTGTCAAAGACAAAGTTGCCCATTTGTTTAGGATATCAAATGCTCCCATATTCTTGTAGAGTTCTTAGAAGCCATTTTAGGAAGCAGTTTCCTGGGGATTTTGATGCTGTCAGAAGTACTAATCCATTGTTCAGCTGAAATAGCCCCACTCTATTTAGTATTCATACACATGAAAAATATTTCAGTAGAGCTGACCAAGTTTCAGGCGGTCTTACCTGGACCTGACTTTGATAATTTTAAATAGTATGATTACAACTGCTTTTCTCTGTTAAAAGATCTATTAACATATATATACATACATCCCAGCAATCAGAAGTAAATACTGAGTTTCCGTTACCAGATGTGCAACACATCATCAACTCTAGTGTGAACTGTGCATATGCATCCTAAAAACAAACTGGAAAGAGTCCAGGCTCTTCTTGGAGGTGCATGGTGAAAGGGCGAAATGCAATCGTCAGAGGTTGCAACAAGGGAAATAATCTTATAAAAAATAATTTTCACAATGAGGAAGGTCAAGAGGTCCCTTCTCAACTAATTTTTTTCTATGATATGCAACACTGACTGAGTACCAGCAAGGTCTTTGTCAGGGGGAAAACCTCTGCTCACCACGCTGGCGTGGATTGCCTAGCACTGCAGGCAGGTTTTGGTGGCTGACAGCAGCATGCAGCTGTACAGAAGTCCAATCTCACATTTGCTCTAGGAGGCAGTTCCAGACCAGTCTGTGCTCTTGTGCTAATAACTGGAGTTTAGCTGATTCAAGCATGGGGAACAACAGCGGTATCAGATGGCAGATGTTGACTTGAGCAGGAAATAACTGCTTTCTCTCTCACATTTCAGAGGGTCATTGTTGGTAAATTCTAACCACTCATCACTGCTCACTGAAGCTGAGCCTCATGTGCAACATTTCTCCTCTAGCAAAACAAGATTTTTTAAAATTTTTTTTTAATAATTTTAAGCAAATGAGTTAGAAAGTTTACTGGGGGAAGTGGTGGCACTGTATGAATTAAAATATAATTTTAAAAGTTTTCCTAGTTGCCAGTGGGAACCTCAGAGGAAAAAGCAGTGCTTGAAAATGCTTCTTTTCAGATATTTTAGCATCACAGGGCTGGAAGGGACTTATGTTGGAGATGCCATGAGTCCATGCTGCATTACCCAGCCTTTACTCCTTGCAATGCAAGGGAACTGCTTCCTATATCCAGTGCAGGGAAGGAGGACAGACCACTGCTTTCTTCAGCTGTGTCCTCTCCATTTCTCCCTGCCACTAAATGCCTTCTCTTTTAAGCTAAGCCTCCACAAATTTGTTCCTTCCTGTTGGATCTTAAAAAAGATGACCTGTGATCCTTCTTACCACTCTCCCCTGGATCCTCTCCAGTTGGTCCATATTGCTCTTGCATTAAGCTTGCCTTCATTACAACATATTGCCATTGTGCAGAGGAACAAACTCTTTCAAACAATTATCAAGGTTGCTGCCACACTGGGGAACCATCTGCTACCGAGTCAACATTTCAAGCTCTGAAAACCTGACCTCAGTGCTCTGCTGGTCATGCTCCACACAACCATGCTGGCAACAGCAACCTACCTCGCAGTTTCTTTTGCCAGTTCATCTCATTAAAGAGGTCTTCTGATTTCATGAAGAAGTCGTTGATCTTGCTGCCTTGTTCATCCCTCTCCGTGGTATAATATATCCGCAGCTTGGACTCCTTCGTGAGGAATTCACAGATACTGGGCACGGGGAAGACGATTTGCTCCATGGTACGGTCTGACCTGACAATCTGAACAGCAGCCTTATTAGACAGAGTTCTTCCTAGTTATTAAATGCTTTTATTTCTCGGTTTGTCTGCTTCCCCCCCGCCCTTCCAAACCAGCTACATGTAGAAACTTGGACACATTTTGTAGAATAGCAGCTTGGTACAGACTTCACTTCATTTACCTTTCAAAGCAGGCCTGCATTTAGCTCCAGGACTGATAATTTCTATGCTGTAGTCTTATCCTGGCGATACTTAGCTGGGATTTCCAAGGGGCCCAGTGAATCCGGCACCAAAGCTGCGCTGAATTTCAGAGCAATCTGGTTGCCCAGTTCAAGAATCTTAGCAAATTTTAGCCACACGTTGTACAGGCGAGCATGAGGAATAAGTTATATTTATATTGCTTATTAGAGTTTTGTGAACTCTCCATGTTTGTATGTGTTTTACTTTTTAAAAGCATCTCAGATTGTGCATCAGGCCAAAATGTCATTTTAATACAGAAAGAATGGCAAAAGCTATCACTAACTTTATGGATTCAGCAATAGTACCGGCCAAAATGTAACAGAAGTGAAGTTACACTTCCTCCTGCCAACAGAGCTCTGCTCAGCTCCATCTTAAAGCCCACACATGACAGCTCAAAAATAGCTCCCCCCCCAGCGGCTGTCAAAAAATAAAATAAAAAAATAAGTACACATATATTCTCATGTCAAAGATGACAGTCCACACACAGGTAGTCAGTTCAATCAAAATACCACGTATAATGTAACCGGTGTTTAACTCCACCGTTTCTCTTCCAAGCGGCTCTTTCCGCAGCAGATCATTTCCCCCCACACACCTCCCAGCAGCCACTGGTTTCCCTTTACCTCAATCTGTGCCGTGTGCTTGGCATAAAACTCCAGAGCCTCGTCTCCCTCTATCTGACCTCCCGGCTTCAGCATGTTCTGCAGCTCTTTGTTATGACGAGCCAACTAAAATAAAGGAATGCAAAGGGAGTGGGAGACACCAGATGTCTCTCTATGATATTAAATTTCTGATTTTTGGCATAAAAAAAGAAATAGTACGCAGTCAGCTGCTAGGAAAGGGCAAAGTTGACAGAAGGCTTGTTCTATTCCAACCAGACACTCTGCAGCTCTATTTTGGGAGCAAGTCAGAATGATTCAAATATGTATTTTTTTTTAATATCCGTGTTGTACTCCTCTTTTACCCATCCTCTCCCACCCTTTGCCTGACTTGGGAAACTTTCTGAACATTCACATTCGGTCTATCTTCCTACATCCATCCTAATTCAAAGGTGTGCTAATCACACAAATATCTAGGTAGGGACGGAGAAGAAAATTTGCATCAGTTGAAAAGTAGATGCACAGAGCACTGCTCCGAAAATGCTTCTGGATACTCTAAATTAATTTTACGGCATAATGATGGTTTTTCTTCTCAGATGCTAAAGGAACAAGAAGTCTCTAATGGAGTGATATATGTAGCATCAATATCTTAAGTAGATCTAGATATATATCCCCTCCCGCCCCTTGGTCTTTTACCTTTCAAACACTGCATTGTACCAATACAACGAACATGACTGGCTCCAACATACAGAGAATGTGGCAAGAACCATAAAAGCAGAGTGAGATTTCTGCTAACGATTTAAGTGATCCATGAGTAGCATTTCTTTGGGAGTATAAAGTAATCTTTGATACAGCTGAAAAGTAATACATTGCTCCCCAGTACTGCCAAGAACTTGAATCATGTGTCTTCAGAAACTTGGTCAAGAGTCTGCCTGCTTCCCATTATACAAGAAAACTCCAAACATTTTCTTATATTATAGAATTTTCTTTTCTGATTCTTTAAGGATTGAAATTTGCTCTGATAAAAAGAGAACGTGCAGCGAGTTTGTCTCAGAGGTGAGCCATTAAAACAATTTCAGGGAAAAGTAGACCTCTTGCTATTCACAGTTTGTGACACTTGGTGCTACAAAAGCTGTAGGTGAAATTCTACCTGATGAGCTAATATATAAATGTTGTGTCCCACGTTCCTCGGAGATGCCGCAAGATCTTCCCCATTCTCTCCATCCTCAAATTCTACTTCTCCTTGCAGATAAGCCTTCTTTATCACTTCCACCTAGAGAGACAAGACACAGGCCATTGAAGAGACAGCTCAGGCTGAGGGCTGAAGTCTGCTAAGGCCAGTATACATTAGCCACTCTTACAGAAGTGAAAAGAGCTGAGCATATACATTCAAGAGAAAGGTCAGTGGGCTTCTCAACCTCCAGGATAAAACAGGAGACCTGAACTCAGCACCTTCAGCCCAGCTCATCAACACCAGAAACTAAACTTCATGTTCCCCTCCAGGTAATATATTCTGGGCCACCCTTGTGGCACGGTGCATCACATTCTGACCTCTGGCCCCTACTGTAGGTATGTGCACCGAGACAAGCCAACAGTGTTTCAGCTGTACTTTGAATGTCCTGTTTGTGTTTTCACCAGTTAAAACATTAACCAGCCCAAAAGCCTGCTACAGTCTACTGAACAGCTTTTAGGTCACAAGAAATTTTTGTTTCTCTCTGTCTCTTGTGCAAAAGGCTTCTACATGTGGATTCCAAAGCGTGAGATGATGCTCCTTCCCTGCCTTATGCAGGATGCTGAATGCCTCCTCTGTAGCATTCAGCATGGCTTCCCTAATTGCTCGTGCTGCCTGGGAACGTGACAGACCCATCCCCTGTGGATACTGCAGTCATTCAACCAAATCCTTGAAAGGTCTTCCATTTGCCAGTGATCCACGCACAGACCTCTTGCAGCACGCAGCCACCCCAGTCCTCCCCAGTGCTGCTGTACCTGGCTTGAAGGGAGTTGGGAGTTTCAGAGTGATCCAGGGACTCACCAGCTCTTTGGGCCTCATGTTGTAGAGGATCCTCTCCGCATTCTCGCTGTCATGCCTGCTCTCCATGATTGCCAAGAGCAGTTTTGAAGCATTGTTCTGAAGGGAGGGAAGAACACCACCAGTCACTGCCAGGAGTCAAAAAACGAGGGTACCCAGCTTGAGCGCTACCATCCCTGTTGCCCAGACATACCTGGTTTCTACAAATATGAGCCGCAGGCAAGGCACAGCCTGCTAGCCAGCCTACTCCAGGACTCCTACAGTCTCACCTTGCCAAGCCACCTCCCTCTCCTCTAATTATTGAGATACAACTTAGTAGTATTTTTACCAGTTTATTTCCCAAACCCTACTTATTGGGGGCCATCAAATTAACCCAAGTTAAGGTTCAGATTTCTGAAACGCTGAGGTTTCAAGCTTGTATTATTTTGTTTTGTTTTAAAGATGCTGCAGCATTACTACACACTCTCAACTCCAAAAGGGTGCAGCTCAGCCTTACTCAAGATACTGCTGATTAAATCAAAGGACAGCCAAGGCTGAAGACACAGACATGCTTCGCTGCTTTTAACTGAAAATTATTCTGCGACCTGCTCATGCCAAGAAATACAGGGAGGAAATGGGAAACTACCACAAGGCACCAGACTACTTTAATACGAACAATTAAGATTAAAATCCATCATGACTGACAATAAAAACCAATAAAAGTATTTAATTTTGAAGTATAATACTAATTGAGTCTAAAAGCATTTTTTATTTATAATAATAAAAAACTCACATTACCCATAATAATGGTGTGAGTCGGCAACGGAAAGCAACTAGACATTGCACTATAAGACAGGACAGTAAGTCAGAAAGGAAGTATTTCTAAAACATATGCTGAAGCAGGAGTGCTCTGTGACTACTGTTGCTAGAAGACAACCTGCTAGTGTATTTTGAAACCAGCACCAGGGCTAATTATTTCAGCATTAATATGAACAGTCCTAAAAAATTCTTGATGATTAAAGATCAACTGATTAAACAATAGCAATAAAGTATTAGGAAACTAGATGTAGCATGAGAAATTTTACTTCCATTGTATATGTAAAAGCTCACCAACAACAGAGGAGTTTTCATCGGGTTTAAATTTTTAACAGGAACTTATTTTAGGATTCCTCAGCATATCTTGACTGCCTGCATGCCCCCATCTGAAAACTGGTGGCTCCATGTTATCATTTAAAAGATGAAATACCTGTGACAAACAATCTTTGGGCACTGTCTCCAGCTTGCTGATGCATATAATTTTTTGGCACTTATGAATATTGGGATATAATAAACACCCACATAATTCCAACAATAAAATTATGTTTCATCTTACTGTTAACGCGGATTGCACAAAATATTCACTTGCCTTCAGTTCCAACACAAGGTCCATCCTCTTCTTTCCCAAAGGGTTGATGTCATTGAGAATTAATGCTGTGATGATGTCAATACCGTTGGACTCGTGAGTAGCAATGCAGTTCTGTCCAAAGAAAATTCAAACTTCACTAATTGTCTACACTAAAAATGCAGCCTAGGCTGGTGACCCAGCCAGAACAGAAGAGTCACCTCTTTCATCACCTCGTAAGCTGTTCAAGATGGATAACTGAACAGAAAACTCCAGTCAGTGGAATAACAAAAGATTAAGGCATTTTGTTTCAAGCTTTTCCTATCATGAGCCATGGCATGTCCTACTGAAACCACCCAGCCTCAGGAAGCAGACAGCAACACAGTTGATAAACAAAGCATTTACATGCCAAAGCATCCAGGCTGAATACATAGCTAAGGAAGAACACTGTTTTACTAAGATTAGGGAGAGTTTTCTTTATTTTAGATGTGCCAATCAACACCTACTTCAGTCCTGTCTAACCAAAGAATGCAAATTTCCATAACCTTCTTGCTTACCCTTTAACCCTGCTTTTATAATGGTCTATAACTAAAATACACAAACGGACAGTAGCTTGCTGGCTTCAAAATCCAGAGCCCTGCTCTGTTGTCGAGCTCCCCTGTGAAGATCCATACCTACATCTAAAGGTTGTTATTCCACCTGATCCATATAACGGAGAGAAACTGTCAGTTCTGAACTGACGTGTACAGCCTCATGCATTCTCTCGCATAGATACAATTTCATCTGAACATCGGTCACCCCCACTATGCTTTGTTTAGCTTTGCTGTAAATTACATTTGAGTGCACAAAGAAAAAGCACTTCAAAAGGCAGATATTCTTGAAGACTTTTTGAAAAGTCATATTCCAGTCTTTCTGTACCATACTATGGTTCAAATAGTATGCAAATGGAGAAAATAAGCAGATATCCACGTATGTAAGTGTGGAAGTTTGCTTGTCAGAAGGGTGACACCCACCCTGGAACACGGGACTTACCAGGTCATGCCAGCCCAATGGGAAAAGCGTTCTCTAACACACAGTGAGCACATGTTATTTGTTGAGTCAACGCCACAGAGCAGCCAGAGTTCGGAAAACTATTTTGGGGTAGCTATCTCTTTAGTATGGTTTACTCTAGACCTTCAGACTTCATTTGACTCATTGAAACAGTTACAGCAAGAGTCACATTTAGACCAAAGGCAGAAGAAATGGGCCTGACCAGTTGGTGATGCTGCTCTAAAACACGGCCGTACAACCTGTGGGAGGGTGAAGTGGAAAAGCATGGCTGAGCAGTACAGCTGCCCCTCTGATCCTTCCCACTGGAGCAAACCATAATTCTTGAGCACCTAAAAACTCCTGCTTATGCAAACGAAGTATCTTCCCATATTCCTAGCTAATTACTCAACCTTTGAGGCACAGAGCAGACCAAGTCCAGCTGTGGGTCAGTAACTGCTTTATCCGATAGGATTACTGTCATTATTCAGTTATGCCTTCCCTGTAACATGATTACTTAAGCCACCATGCTTGATTTAGAACAGTTATTCCTGCCTGGAGCAGAACATACCACCGACAGTGAGCACAGTTTGGGGGGAGCTGGACAGAGGCTGCCTCCCCCCTGCAGACACCTGGTGGTCCTCAGCAACACGTAACCCTCAGTCACTGGGAACTGCCGCCACATCACCGTGCAAGCGCACAGACAGTCGGCAGTGACACGCACCTGGTTCTGCACACAAGACTACATCTGAAAACAACCTCAACATGGTTATCACCTTCAGTAACAAAGCTACAGAGCTCAACCTTCTCCCATCAGGCTGGGGGGGGGGGGCATGTTTCTGGCCTCATTTACAACAGGCAACAGAGCTTGGTTTTAGCAATGTTTTTACTACAAAGTATTTCAAGTACAAAAATTCCCCCCTCTTCCCTGTCTGTCAAGTCTAATAAAACAACTTAAATCCTAGGAAAGCAGAAAAATCTCTACTGCTTTGAGTGGTTCAACTCCTCAGAGGGGGCCTTGAGAACGAGAAGTTGATTATTATGAGTTTATTAGGGGAAAAAAAAAACCAAAACCCCTTTGTCAGGCAAGTAAAGTGAGCAGCATTATAAGACAACACAAGTCTAGGAGACTGAGAACCCAAGCCCAGCAGAGTACATGCTGTGGGTGCAGGGAGAAAGGGTGATGCTTTTCACAGCTCTGGATGTATTACCTGGTTCTCGTGGCAAGGCCCCTGACAGTACTCGGTCAAACTTTCCAGCGTCTGGTTGATCAGTGCTACATTTTTCTCATTTATATACAGACCAAGAAGTCCAAGTCCACCAGTTGTGCTTCCACAGATACAGTCCAGAAACTGCAGCGTCTCACACACCAAGTTGTAGTTTGTCTTGTTGTTCTGGCAGCGAAGGAAATTCTGCATGGAGAGTGTCAAAGCCGGGGGGGAAGGAAAAAAAAAACAACAAAAAAACCCATACAAACTGATGTTTGGATCATAACATTTTATTAAATTCATCAACTCACAATTGCACTGCATGGTATATTGCTCTAATCTCACTGGAGCCTGGACAAGCAATTTAAGCCTCTTTCAGGGCTTGCCTGCAATGTGCTGCTCTCTCGAGCAGCTTGTTGGCTTCAAATTTTATAGAAGACAAGCAGCAATAAACAGAGTGCATCCATTAGAGCACTGAAACCCAACACGGAATAGACCATTCACTGCAGATCATAAAGCTCTCCTGATCCTGGAAGCTTTCCTTCTAGCCTACCTGCTGCATTTCACTGCCAACCATCACTCAAGGCTTTCTCCTCCCAAGACCTTTCTCCAAGACAGAAGCAGCAACTCCCTGGCTCTGGCTTCACAGCAGCACCACCTGCACAAGCGGCAAGGAGGCACCTGACTGCATGCCTTGAAGGAAGGCATCTTGAAATGCAATTCCCTCAATTGCATTTCTTCCCACATAATTATTGTAATCCCTGCTTGAAGGTGCTGATTAGGAGCACATCCTCTAATGAAATGCCAAATTTATCAGCATGGATTAAATATGTTTCCTCTCTCCTGTATTCCAAATGAAATAAAAAAAACCAACTCCACACCAAACCCAACCAAAACAAAGGATAATTAAGGAAAAACAATTTCCCAGTGACTCAGATGCTGTTTGTCAGTGTGTTTCCAGCAGCGTGCTGTAAAAATGGATAGCCACTACCACTTTCTTCTCCTCAAAGTTTCAGCAGGAGAAGTCCTATCTAGCTTAATTCTAGCAGGTTATGAAACACTTCTCTTCAAAGGTGAAAAAACCCCTCAGACCAACAAGATGCATGGGACTATGGAACCAGCAAGGTCTTTTCGGCAAGCCTGCAGAGAAGCACTGTTAACTGATTGCCTCTAGTGCCTGCGTCAGACTAATAAGTCTTTTAAGGCAAACAGACTGAGAAATTGCCAGATTCAATTGAAGGCTAAGCTAAAAAAGGAAAATGCTGTCTATGAATGCAGACTAAAGGTGACAGTGATTCAGCACATTTCAACGGATTGCTCATTTAGTATCCTAACTTTTGATTAACTTGTCAGAACGCAGAAAGGTTGATGCTACAGAAATCAGAGCTCGTGCCTTCCCTCTAGGAAAAAAGCAAAAATAATGGATAACACTGAAAGTGATGAAACAAAATGTTCCGCGGTGGCAGTATGGCACTTATTCTGATTATAGCTAGGTTTATACCAGCCTTAGCTTCTTGATCCAAAGTCAATAAACACAAAGGAAAGAGGAGGAATGAGGCACAGGAGGCAGAAGGACAGTGTTAGATGGCTAAACAAGGGGAAAGAAAAAATTGTAGAAAACAAGACCCTGCTGCACTGTGAGAAACTGCCCCAGGGAACGTCTGTTGCCATCTCAGCCCGTACAGATCGAGCTCTTCAGTTTCTGTCATCCAGAGCATCTCACAGGCTATGAAGTGGGAACACAAGTCTTCAATATTGAACATGCCATCCTGTAACTTTCAGTGCGAATGAACCTGAGATACCATCCATGAGACCCTGCATTCAGAATAAAGAGCTATGGTTGTAGATTAAGCTAGAACATATGAAAAATATGCAGCTTGTGGGATCTCGAGAAGAAAAGGGGGAAAAGAGCATTCATACTGCCTAACTTTAAGGATCCTATATACTCAGTTGAGAGAGAAATACTTTCTGATGGGATGAAGTGCACTCAAAGTCAGGCAGTCTTTAAAACTCCTACCTTTGTGAATAACCTTCTGAAGATACTTAGCTGACTTCATGCTACTATCCACATTTTTAGGGAGCCCAGTCCTCCACATTTCTGGGATACATGACTAGATAGGGCTACACTTGCAAAGGCAGCATCTGCAGCCAGTTCTTAATGCCTCTACAGCACGTCAGGGTGTTGGAGACTTTGCTTCCCAGTACACAGCCTAAAGCCGAGTACCCTTTAGAGAAAACACGATGACTAAAAATAAAATTGGCTACCTTCAGAATACTAGCTTGGTTTGTTCAAGCAGGGATGAACACAGAATCCTTGGGAGGGACAGTTCTACCATTTAAGTGGGTAATACCCCAAAAGCCTAAATGCTTTCTTTGGACAGTCTTTGTTTTAGCAGAAATCTGATCCCCAACTGGAAAAACTTCACAAAGAAAGAACATAAATAAGAAGAAAGTCTTAGGAAAGAGATATTTTTAAATGATCAGATTTTTCTTTACAAGCAATCAGGTAAGGCAAGGCATCTTTCACTGAATACAGGCTTGCTCTTTGGTCTTACAAAGTTAATTCTCACACACACTTCTAGCCTAAAACACGACGAGCTAAACCAGCTCATTCTCTGCATGTAGTAGTACTGCTATGCTAGCCAAATTATTGAATCACTCTCCTGCAGCATGCAGAGCTTTACTGTTCTTTATTACCTAGGCTATGTCTCCAGGGATTATGAATAAAAGAAACAGTCAAATAAAATGTTAACAGGTGTATCAATTCCTACTTTTTTTGCACAAAAGCAGTATTTAACCTACCGACTTAGACCTCTAATCTGAGCATAACTGGTTAGCATATTACTACAATATTTTTATTTCACAGAAATAACTCTATCGATAACTTGATAAGAAAAAAAGAATTGGAGTACTATGTTTTTCCCATGAAGACGGGATTTTTAAGTGCAATGCTGGAGCTGCACGCTCGGCTGTGCGGAAGGCTGCTGGGGATCACCTGCCCAGGTGCCGACGCTGGAGGGAGGACACGGCTCCCTGCCCCGCCGGGAATCCCCACTCCTCTCCTCCTCGCTTCCAGCCAGCACAGCTCTTGCTTCCAGCAAAGTGTTCGCTGGATGCTTCACTCAGCTGGTCACAAGCTTCAGTTCTCATGACTGATTCTGTAGTATACAGGGACATCTTCATTCAGAAAAAAGACGGTACAGAAAAGACCTCCTAAGGAAACTGGTGGGGCTGCAGCCTGGCCAAAGCGGACCAGACAACAGGCTGGCTACAGCAGTTCAGAGCTGTGACAGCTTTGCTTCCAAGGCTGAGCTCTCACACAGAATCAAGGGTCAGACCTAATGCAAGTTTAATAAGAGCCCCCAAGTATCTGTGTGCTGAGAAAGAAACGGAGATATCGAGAGTACTCCACAGCAAAATTTGATGCATTCAGCCTGAAGTGGGTATCTAAACATACTTAAGCATCCACCTGTTTGTTCCAGTCCTTGCATTAATTTGAAGAAGATATTGCAACTCCTCCTCCAGACCCACAGAGTAAGCTGGAGGGGGACAGCATCCTGACTGTGTGCAACGTGGAACAAACTGCAATTTTATCTACGAAGGAAACAACTGAGTGATGCAAAAGGCACAGTATTGCAACTCCCTGAACCATTTCACAAAGACTTCCTCCTCCTTTAAAGCGCATATCAACTCTTAAAGCCATGACTTGCATTTTCCTGCTTTTGCACAACATCAGGCCACTCATAATTGCTAACGGCTTGTAAAACACTTGGTTTGACAAACCTGGAACTGGATGGGGCAGGTGATTCCTATTCTCTTCTAATTCAGATCAAATTTATGCAATTTTGGAAGACACACAGCTTCCAGAATAGGTCTTTCTAATTCCTTGAAGCAGTGAGTCCACTGACAATATTGATAAGGAGTTCAGTTATAACGTACTAGCTGCAGACACAAAGATTTTGAAGCTTCAGACACTCTGGCCTCCCCTTCAGGGCTGAAGGAGAAAGGCAAGCATCAAGGCAGGCAAGCAGCAAGAGGATTGCATTTGAAAAATTATTCCTCTCGCTTTTTTTTTTTTTAAACCTTTTTCTCCCAGAGCTGAATGCAACTACCTGCTGTTTGGGGAATTTAATTGTTCAGGATAGTGAACAGCTCAGGCCAAGTTTCTGTGTTGGCTTGAATTCAATTTTGCTCCTATAGCTTTCAGTGCCTAGCCAAAGACAGCAGCAGCAAAAGATCATGTGTGTGTGGTTTGGACTACTGCCACATAAAACTGCCATCCTACTTGTCTCTGACATCGCTAATGGCATGAAAATTGTTTGACAAAACAAAGATCAAATAGTTTTTTTAAAAAATTAAGAGAAACCCTATGTATGTAACCCTGGCACCTATAAAATGCTAAAAGAATTACATGTTCATAGCACAGGAACGTTACCATACAGATTTGATTTCACATATTGCCAGCAGCAGGGCATTCAAGTTCAGCGGAAGTGATTTGGCAGGTCTGAAAAGCACTCACGCAGGGTCCTACACTTCTGGTGTGCCGCACAACAATATGCAATCACGGCAATTATTCCTCCTTTATGAGGGCATTTAGTACATTGTACTGCGTCTCACTAGCTCCTCGCTTGCATTCAATTCTAATCCAGCAGCAGTGGTTACGCTGAACAAAAATCATGTTAATTGCAGTCCATTTGTAAGCAAAAATCTTATCTCCTGCAGAGGCACGCGCTAGATGAGATTACTAACGTACAAGTTCTGGGCTTGCTACTTAAAATTGTACAAACACATCCCACAGTATCACGGAACAGCTGAGGTTGGCAGGGACCTTTGGAGACTGTCTAGCCCAACCCGCCTCGCCATGATATGGGGCACCACCGAGCAGAGCCTGGCTCTGTCCTCTTCACATCCCCCCGTCAGGTATTTATACACACGGGTGAGATATCCCGAGCCTTCTCCTCTCCAGCCTGACCTCTCCCAGCTCGCTCTGCCTCTCCTTGTCCATCAGATGCTCCAGTCCCTTAGTCATCTTTGAGACTCCCTGCTGGACTTGGGGGCCCAGGACTGGACCCAGCACTCCACAGGGGGCCTGGGCCATCCCACCAGGCACCATGGACTTATGCATGTCCATCTTGTTTAAATGTTTCCTAATGCAATTCTCCTCCACCAAGGGTAAGTCTTCCTTGCTCCAGACCTCCCCTCTGGTCTCAGGGACCTAGGGTTTGTGAAGGCCAGTCTTACCAGTAAAGGGCAACGTGAAGGTGGCATTGAGCACCTTGGCCTTCTCCTCCTCACCAGGGCCTCTGCTCCATTCAGCAGCAGACCCATGCTCTCCCTGGTCTCCTTCTGCTGTGGATACAACCTAGAAACCCTTCCTGTTGCCCTTCATATCCCTCACCAGATTCACCTCCAGCTGAGGCTCTCCTGATACCATCCCAATGTGTTCAACTCTATGCACATGAACAGATCCACGAAAACCCATGAGAACCTGTTCACTAGAAAGTAAGCATATGCTTGAGGGCTGCTGGAACCAAAGTCCCAATGCTCTCTTCATTTTCCTGCATGACTTTTATTTCTTTCCTACCTCTCTCAAAAGTAGATCAGTAACTTTGCAGCAGAACACTTGCTTGCTTTAAGTATATACTTTTAAAAAGCCACATCAAGTGTTGATCCCACCACCTTTTATATACACTGAAAAGACCACTGAACACTGGATAACTGGACTTCCCTGTATTTCTCCAGCAAGGTATAAATACTTTTTTAAGAAATTATCTTCAAGGCCAAAGAAAATAGTCGGTCATGTATCAATTTAAAAAGGCATGGCATTAGTGAGACTGATGCGATGGCAGTGACTGCGCGAGGTGATGTGGGCATGCCTCCTCAGGAACCAGGCTGTACCTGCAAATCCCGATTGTGGTTTTCACAGAGCAGCTGCAAGAACCGGAGGATGGGTTGCATTATTGAGATCACAGCACTCATCTCCAGGTCATCTTTGCTCTTATCTGCTGCAGACTGTGCTCCTTCTCCTGCCGAATAATGGTCATCAGGATCAGCCTCCCTCCGGTAAGTGTTGTAAGCCTTTCTTGTAGCTGCAGAGGCCTCCAGTAACTGATCCCGGACCTCCTCGGTAATTTGAGTCATAGGCTCTCTCACTAAAACACACAAGAACAGATCTTCCTTAGGCAAACTGAATAAAGGGGACCAGAAAATCTGTTCACACATTTCCCATTACAGTTTCACACGCAGGCCAGCTACTCATCATCAGTTCTTTTGGTAAGTATATTTAGTGTGATGTGAGGGTCTCAAGTTTAGAAGGATATCATGTCACTCTCTTTGCACCTTTTATGCGAACCACATTAAAGTTATAAATTCTGGTATTAATTGGTTAGGGCACACACATCTAGCACTATCAGGAGTTACAATAAAAGGACCTGCTACAGAAGAAAATTAGGATTTCTCCACTTATTGTTAGAGAAGGCACTGACCACAACCCACAGTCCAGGGTCATTACTACGGATCAGATTTGGGCAGCTTGTCACGATAGACAAGGCGGCAGAGTCTCATCTCAGAAATACTTTTCATCATTTCAATAGCACAATCTCACAAATGGATGAAGAGGGGATGAAGCTCTTGAAATCCCAAGCCAGGGCACCACTGATCTCTGAACTTTGCTCTGTGGGATCAGAGATCAGAGCATTATTGCATCAATTGTAATGAGTTCAAAACACAGTATTTTACTCCCTTGTCACTTAAGAAACAGAACAACTGGGGATTACCTCTTTTCCTGCTTGGTACATCTCTGTCTGAGTCTTCATCTTTCTTTTTATTTCCTAAGTCACTAGTATTGACTGTGACAGTAGCCTTGATTTCTTGCTGTGCCACTTTCATGCGATCATAAAAAACCTTAAAGAACTTTTCAGATTTCTTATCTTCCGTCAGTCGGCAGAAGAACGAATGCTACAAGAGAAAATGGAACAGGATCTGTATCTTCATACACAGGTTTGAATACAGATTATTTCACCTTTCTGTGCTGTGTGATATCCTGAAGGACTGGGAGGTTAATTAGTTTTCAGTAAACCAAAACCTAGAGCAATGGAAACTCATACTTTATTGTTAAGGAAGCCCAAGTGTCTCAGCTCCGTTAACTCCCTTATTAACAACTTCCAAATATATTTTTAAAGAAAAGTGAGTGCAATAAATCACGCTAGCCCTAATATATTTAGGCAGTACACTTCTCTCTCAACAATGGAATTAAAGTAAGTACAATGAATTAAGGTAAGGTAAAGACAATAGAATTATCTATAATGTGATTCTCAGTTCAGAAACAAAAGAGTATGAGGAAAATAGAGAGGAAAAAGAACTGTCCTGCCTTCCCACCCTCAAATCAAAGGGACTGTGAGTCATAACATGCAATAGTCAATGTTAATCACAGTCCAAAAATGTACAAACAGGGCAATGTAATGAGGGATATTTTGTGCTAAGTTTCCATTGCCCTGTCTGCAGCAGACTTCTTAAAACTCCTTTTAATTCCTACTCTAATATATCTTTAAGTGACAGAAAAACTCAAAGCATTGACTACTTTTAAAAAGGTTTATTAATGTTCTTCTGCCCATATGTGCACAGAGACAGAAAGTTCTTCCTAAAATTGAGGAGAATACAAATCATGTACAGGTCAAAAAGGAGCCACCACAGTGAGTGATCAGACAATTCTTGATGAAACCAATATGCTGTTAGATAAATCAGGACCAGAGCTTAAACATGACTGAAGGATGAACTTGTAAGTGGGTCACCTTATGCAGAGTATTATGAAATTAGTTAGCATTCTGCAGTGGCTCATGATCCAACAGCTTTACATGATGAATAGGAATGAAGCCTGATTTATTGAAAAAACAAATTAAAATAGGAATAGCAATATATCCTGCCCGTTTTCTTGTGAAGCAGAGCACACAAGGCCGTCTCTGGTACGCCTGCCTTTGATCACTCCCAAGCAGCTGCAGTCAGAACAGCGCTGAATGACTTTGAAACACTAATAAAGTTGTGTCTTTGATTACAGACAGAGGAGCAGCACTACTATTTAAAGAAGTTGGTCAATCTCCAAGAAGTTGGAGATATCCCTCCCACCATTGCAATACCTTCTACCTGCCCAGAGCATCTCAGGTAAACTCTTAAAGAGTTTTTCTTACTTTTAGCGATTAACAGAGAGGAGGGAAAGGAGAAGAACCCAGCACAGGCATCGCACATCCGCAAAGCCAGCCATGCCGGTACCTTCTCCTGACATCCATTCAAACAGCCTAGTAAAACAGACATGCCAGAGCACTGCAAGACATGCCTTCTACCAAAAGTCAATGCAACAGAAACTGTGCTGGGCCCTGCGACATGACGCAAAATGATTTGGGTCCCCAATTCGTTTAATAGTATTTGCAGAATTATTCTCTAACCTTTATATCAAGAATTTTAATGTTTTCTCATAAAACATACCCAAATAAAAATATACTTTGTCTGAATGACAGTTTACTTATCCAGGTATTTTTTTTTTTATTCTAAACTGGTTCTTTGACCTGACCACACTTAGTGGACAGAATACCGTCAAATTACAATCATAATGAAGAGATGCATTAACATGGTTTCCCTGAGCTGCTGACCAGTAACCAAAGCCAGGGCTGGGTTATTTAGACATGCAACCCTTTGAAGCATGGTCCCTCACTTGGTGGCTACAAGTACAGACAGAGGAAGCGTTTGCATTTAGATGCATTTAGTTGCATCTTGAAAATTTTACTCTACCAGTATTACACAACGAGCATACCAATAATAATATTTTACAGATAGACCAGCATAAACCATTGGTTCTAGGAAGGGTAACTGTTTTCTGAAAAATAACACGATTTGCTCGTCAGGCACGCGATGGTTGTCACCTGGCTGCACATCTTAAGAGCCTATACAGGGATGAAGCAGCAGTGAAGGAAAAGCTTTTTTTAAATGAACCACACTGAAGAAATACCTTGTACGCAAGTAATTGTTACTTGCTGACAGGCTTGATTTTTGTCGTCTTTTCAAGCTTCTTAACTGACTTTCCACTGCACTTCAGAGAAATAAAAAACAAACGAAACGAACATTTCCAGTAAAGCTTTCTTGTGTGTGCTGTGCATACGTTCAATGCTTGTCACAAAATGATTGTTTCAGTTTAGGTCAGGATGCCTAACACCTTCACACATATGAATCAACCACATGCCAGCTATCAAAGATACTGTATTTTAATAGGTGTGATCTTGCAAGTTGTGCTTGAGCAGGTAATAGGTGGTGATAATTATGACAAAAATCCTAAAATTTATTTACAGATATAGCCTCAAAACAAAAACTGGAAACATCTCCTTTTTTAAAATGGAAGTAGAGTGGCCATTTTAGACTACCATATGCCAGGGTCCTGGCTTGCACATAGATGTCATGCCACCACAAGCAAGACTGCTGAAAGAGCAAGTGTGCTATAGGAGAACACCTTGGAACAAAGAGAACAGCAAACCTCTGCTCGTATGTGTTTCCAAAGAATAGTGCTTTTAATGTAAAACTGACACGGCAGCATTTGACATCAGCCGTTCCCTTGAGGGCCCCCTAACGAAACTGATGCAAACCCAAAAGCCGAGCATCCTGTCAGCCTGAGAGTGCCCTGCCCTCACCGTGCCCAGGCAGAGAAGCCCAGGCTGGCTCCTCATCCCCCAGACAGACCCTGCCGATTTAGCCACAACCAAGCTGGGACTTGGGATCTCCTAGAAACGTACAGTAGGGCACGGCACCGTAACATACCAGTCTGTGGACTGTATCTGGTTATCCCAGTACAAGATACCAGAGGGAAAGCTACCCGAAAGGCAAGTGAAGGTATGAGCTTCATCTCACACTCAAGACGCTGGCAGGGGACCAGTTGCCTGCTCATAGAGAGTGCTAAAATCCTGCAGTATGAAACTGTATTTTATTTCAACTGGGTTGTGTTAACGACTGCTAAGAGTCACTGCCATTAAACAAGAGACATCACATGACACAAAAGAAGATCATGAGGTTTGCTTTATGAATGCCGGATTCAGCAGACAGCTTTACAAGTACACACACCTCAATGAAACGCAATACATCTCCAGAGCACTGCAACCAGCCAATTAAATGAACCAAGACTTCTCTCTGATGCGAGAATATCAGAGATAATGTGACTGCAATTAATTACACAGCCACAGAATGAAAGAAACTCAAAACCATCCGCATATGACATGCACAAGCTTCTAACACGATAGCTACGCTCACCATGTGCAAGGACATCATGCAAAGAGTTCTCCATCATTTTTAAACACGGAGCAACCACCACCTACACAAACTCACTCAAGACTAACTTGGGGCAATGGAAAGAGCTTTGTTAAGAAACAGAAGGGGAAAATCTTTTTGCGTAAAGGTTTGCAAGTTCAAAGTCTTGCAGGTGACTGGAGAATAAATATTTTTGTGGTGCACTGTTTCCATGCAGGTATGAAGCACCAGGCAAGCAGCAGTACGCTGCTTCTTTTACAGGCATATGATACATCAAGCATTATGATGAGCCTGTATTTGATTCAAAGGGATGGAAGGAGAAGAACCCAGCACAGGCATTGCACGTCCGCAAAGCCAGCCACACCAATTCCTTCTCCTGACATCCGAAATGGTCTATTAAAATACCACAGAGTAAAACAACTAATAACACCAGGTACCAGGAAACCTGTGCAATAACTTCTTCCTTCTCCTTTCCATTACCCAACTCTGCTCCTAAAGAAATCCAACCAGAAACCTCTTGCACAGCAGAATATCCCTCTGCCTTCTAGCATACTGCCTCTGGGCCAAAGGAGGACGGTACATAAATACTATCACCACACCATATAAGCCTTTATTTCCCTGGTCCATGCAAAACATGTTGCGGAAGAAAAGCTGCAAACAAAGTGACTGATTTCACTAGAAAATAAATCGAAGGCCAAGTTTAAATTGCAGCGCATTGATCAGCTACAGCCTGACCCACCTCTGAGCACCATCAGCCCTTTGCTCTCACTCATTAACCGAGCCTTAAGTTGTGTTTAAGTAATGCATCTTTTCGAGAAAAGCATCTTATTTTTCTTTAGAAGGCATCGGAGATTATGAACTATGTCTGTCTGTAGTCTGTTCCAGTGGTTAGTAACTGTTAGAAACGTGATTAAGCTCCTTTTTATGTCACTAACTTCCAGTCACTGATTTTAAAAATTTTGTTAATTTTGTGTCTCTTCTGTAGTTATTCCCAGGAACTTGGTATCCTCTCCCCTTCAAATTATTTATATACACTGGTAAATGTTTACCTACCTTTTTTGCTAAACTGAAAATACTATTTTTGCTTGCTGGCATTTTATTCAGAATTAATATCATTTTCTGTGGTGGTTATTTTTTGGCACGTTCTTAAATATTGCAGATCATTAACAATCTGGATAGTAGAATCAGATTTAAAAAAAGAAATCAGCAAAGAATGGGCGCATTTCCTAGCATTACCACTTCATCTCTTCTTCCTTCTTGCCTCGTCTTCCAAGATCTTTGACACAGAATACACAATTTCCAACGATGAACGGAAAAGAAGCTCAGCTAACTACCCATCAGTTCAGAGGAGTGGGATTATGGAGGCAGGATAACCACACGGCATGTACCAATGCTCCTTAACGCGTCTCACATACCAGCAATTGGTAGCAAACTGTTTTTTTAACCAGCAGGGCCGACAACTGCCCTTTGGAGAGCAAAGCTGTAAACCGCAGCAGACTGATACCTTCGTGTAAGGTATACTGAGTACGGACCCAGCTAATGAATCCACTGTAAATTGAACTAATCTACAGTAAGTTTAACTATGATTGAGTCTGTGCCCAATGTAGGATTGTGAAATGGAAAACAAAGGAACCAGCTGAAGGCAGCTTATTTCTAGCTCTTGCCTTTGAAAGGCTTATCCAGTTTTGCCTGTGTGTGCTGTCACCTTTACTGGGAACACCTTCCTCTACGCTGTTACCTGGATCTGCCCCGAAGTCACAACTGTTTTGCCAACCAAGAAAAGGAACAACCGTTTGATTGTTTTGCATCTAATAGCTTGGCTTTCGGCCCCAGACTCAGTAATTAGAGGCTGGACTGTATGTGCTGTCTGAATGATCACGTTGTGAGAAATATAACTAAAACCTATTAGCAAGCATGGGGTTTAAGATGCATCTGCTCAGATGCGTACTTCCTCCTGAAGAAGGGTGGCCTGATTTTAGGAAAGCATTTGGCTGCAGAACCCAAACAGAGATTGCCGTCATCCTGCAGCGGACCAAGTATTTTCTGGACCACACCCTCTGTAATTCACAAAGCTGTTTCAACAGACCACAGCCATTAAGTCCTGCCAGCCCATCCGAACAGATCCCAGAGAATTCCCCAGGAAAACAAATATTTGATTACCGATAAATAAGGGAAAGCAAAGCCCCAGCAAACACCTCAGAAATTAAAGCAAACTGTTGTCATCTCCCTCCCCGTTTCTCTAATGCCAGTGAACAGAAAATACCCCATGAAGTGACTAGTCAGGGATATTTCAAAGAGGAAAGTCCCTCCAGATACAAGAGAAAGATCAGCTCTCTGGCTTCAATTCAGGACATTTTATTCCAGTGCTAGAGAGAAATTATTATGGGGATGTTAACTTGCTTGGGTTATCCGGACAGGCTGCCAGCATGAACTAATGCAAAACTTCTGTGCTACTTCATGTTTGCGGAAAGAGCTTGCCACCCCCATACCGTTTCTTATAGCTGGACTACTTCAAAGCAGCCACATTTTAAGGGGAACTGCACTGCTAACAGAAGCAGTGAATTAAGTACAAATGCCAACCCTTTACATTCTGCCTAAACATATTGCAAGGGCTTCCACTGCAGAAAATTCAAACCTAACTTTGCTTTCTCTCCCCCCTTATTTTTTTTTATTTTAAATATCACTGATCCCTCTCTTTTCTTGAAATCTTTCCTACATCCTGGCTCGCTAAAGATCCATCACTCTGGGGCGTGAGTGATAGATATCATTAGTCTTGCATAGCTTAAGGAAATGGCAGCTGAAATATTTCATGCTGAACATACTTCACAGTTTGAAATAAACCCATAAGGAAAATCTGCCAGAACACCTCAATTGCCTGTTTTTTTTTGCAAACTGTAAAATAAACTTTGTCCTGAAAACATAAGGGGGACTTCCCAGCTCTATTTTCCACAAATAAGACAAACTCTCTCTGCCATGGGCATCCACGCGCCATCCTGCAAGGCTCTACTCCTAGCTGGAGATTCTGCCCCACCTTACGGAGGAGTTTTTGGAGAGGTACAAGCATACACAGACAGACCCATGTAAATGCTCATCTTTCCCAACCAGCTTTAAATGAAAGCAGCAGCAGAATTACACCACTCATTTTGGGAAGAGCCCATATATGCTACAGGTTCTCCTACTGCAACACCTAAAATCTTGATGCAATTTAAAGAAATTTCACAAAGAGGAAAGAACAAACCTCATAGAGATATGGTCCCCCCGTGCCCTTCCACAGAGCCAGTACAAAACCCCCGGGACAATGAAGTGATATGGGATGATCACCAGGAGGTGAAGGCACACTGGGAGAACGACAGGTGAACGTGACTGTTGGGTTCAGGGTTTAAATCCCTCCGCAGACAGAGCAGATGGCTTCCAAAGCGTGGGAGACTTGGGGGCCTGACCTGCTTTCAGCACAGAGCCTTATTTGAGTTCTTCCTGCATACATGTGGGAGCATGCACCCGCCAGGTCACTCAGTTAATCTGTGCAAGGCTCTTGCATGGCAGGAGCATGAATCCCACTTCCTTACTGAACCAGCGAGCTCTGTGTAGGTGTGAGAAACAAGGAAGTCTGCAGACTCCCCAAAAGAAAAAAAAAATGTGTAAGATCTTCTTGAGAGACAGAGGAATTAAAGAAAACCATAGCAACAAGTCAGTCCACCTACCCAAAACACCCACCCACCACCAGTTTCATTTGCTGACGCACTTCAAAAACAAGCTGGCTCCTACCCGCTCTGGAAGGTGAGCAAGCCCTGAGAGCTCATTAAATTCCCTTCTCAGCTACTCTTGTATGCCTGCAGCTAGTGAGCAAGTGGGATATAAATAGAAGTTATATAACATCGCTTTGTTGATTCCTGTGCTTACCAAAAAAAAAAGGCAGCATGACCTTGTTTTTCTGAATAGCTTGCCTCTGCCTGCTTGTGGAGGACTTTAATCCTACTAGGGATCATCTTAAAAGTTTCTCTTGGACCTGGACCCCAAGGAGAGGACTAGGGAGAACTAGCGATTTACATCCCTGCTCGTTACAGGACCAGGATCACACCTGAATGCCGAGAGGATTGCCACACAAGAGGTCATACCCAATAACCATGAACAATGCAAGGCTACGGAGACTGGAGAACAAGCAATGCAGCTGAACCCTAATGAAGCACCTCTCCTCCCTTTTTCACCTACACTGCTCAATCACACAGATGGGCACCTCAAACTCTAAGTGTAAAACCTCCCTTTGGGCAAAAAGACTGAAAGATGCTATGATACAGGAATACTGATGGCCCCAAAATACTTCAAAAAGTAGTATCGGCTGCAGCTCAAGTAGAAAGACTACAAGTGGTATCATTACAATCTCACCTCATCCACCCTGTTCTCAGTTTCACCTATGCATCTTACTGCCCCCAATAAAAATTAAATCATCTCTGCAGGAATGATTCCTTGCAGCTTTTGGAGCTCTCTGCATTATTAGTAGGGCTTGTTTGTTTTTAACATGGCGGTGTCTAATGGCTAAGTGAGATTGAGGCTTCACTGTGCTAAATACATTAAAATACATGTGAAAGAGACCACGTGCTCCCAGGGGCTTGCCATCTCAAGCCTCCTCACGTGCTGCAGATCAACAGAGCATCAGGACGTGGATTTCCTCAGCGCTGACTTCGTTACCAGTGCAGGTTCTGTGCCTTGCTTTGAAGGTAACTGCGCCGTGAAGGAGGGTCTGGATTTGCAGCGTGTTTCGTTTTGGAGAGGGCTCTGTCTCACAAAAGGACAAGATCACTTCCCACAGCTGAATGTGATGGTTGATGTAGATCCTTATCAACATTTTTTTTTTTTTTAAATGGCGTGTTCTGAAGTAACATACTCAGAATGTAAAAAAAAAATTACGGTGCATTTTAACTTGAGAAAAAGCGGTCAAAGACATTTTTTGACTCATTGCAATGGTCAAAGACATAGGTGATTACTTAATACATGCCGATAGCTTGCTGATTTTGCATTAGTTTCCTAAACAGGTATTATTGAAACAATGTAAAAAAGATATAACATCCTATATCAAAGAATTCTGCCTGTTATAAACAAACAGTAGAAATTAAGAGACTTGTTTTTATCAACGACCAAAAGTTCTCAAGTGCTATTTACAAAAGTTCAGCAATCCAAAGATATTCTTGCCTCTGAAGCATTTACCATCACATGTGATTTTGCGTGCTCACCGGTATCTGTGACTGTTGCAAATTTTCTAAGTAGTAAATCTGGTTTAAAAAGTCCAAACCACAAACCCTAAAGCACCACTGTGTCACTAAAGCTAAGTTTTATATCACTAATACTTCTGTAACATTTGTAAATTTTTCTCCCAATTTTGAAGGGCAGTTGCAGTCACAGAGAAAAAGAAACTGTAAGTGTTTTGGCAACCGAATAGGACAGGACACATTTAGGCCAACAGGGAAAGTGAAAAAAAATAAAGTGGGTTGCCTGGCTGGTTCCAACTATTTCACTGTTGGTCTTTTTAGCATCGCTTATCCTTCCATTTTTGTCACGGTATTTCACAGCCAACACTACAGCAAGCTGAAGGACACAGATCTGCCTCAAAGTCACTGCTCCCTCAAACCCGAGGGCTGTGGCAGACGGTCACAGAAGCGAGCCCCATCTCCCCGCCTGCCGGGTAGCACCCTAGTTCGCTTGGTTTCCGTGGCTTTCCTATGTGCCAGAAACACAAACCAGAATTAGATAACTCTGGATTCAATTCCTTTTGTCCATCAATTCTGCAATTATTTAATAGCTATCGATCATCTTTGGACAGTCTGAGGCACCAAGTTCAGCAAAGGAGACCACAATTCACCATGCTGGAGTTTTCTTACTGGTGGCAATGCATGAGGAGAAACGCCGACTAAGTCCAAGCCCGAGTATGGTGCAAGACAGAGCTGGAGACAGGAGAGTCGTCTTAGTCCAGCATTTTACCCAAACCAGTATTTCCTACTAAACCAGACTAATGAAGAGCTGGCTGCTGTGATTTCTGTTCTCTTGCTTGTTCAGAGACCCCCATGGTACTTCCACAACGGGCAGCATGGTACCATGTGGGCATAGCCCCTAACAAGCACTCAAAGGAGGGCACACAAAATGCACGGCTCCTCTTTGCAGGCTGAACTGAAGAGCTCTGGAAGTTTAAGCAACTTGAAGCCACATGGCTCTTTGTACAGGCACATCTCAAAGGAGCCTCACACACATATATGGTGAGCTCCAAACGGCTCAGCACAACACTGATTTGCTCTTGCCATGCTGTGACAGAGGCACAACTCTCCGGTCCACCACCACAGGCTCCTTGACGCTGTCTCGAGTTGTGGTGGCCCCTGGTCCTCATCCCATACTCAGCTGCTGGGGGAAGGAGGGGTATAGAGCAGATCCCATCATCATCCTCTGTGCAGGAGCAGCGACTCTGCTCAGATGCCTTAAAGCTAGGAGAAAATCCCACTTCTTTCCTGAAAAATAATCACCTTTTCCTTGGGTGCTGACTCACATCACCTCATCCTCTGTGTTTGCAGCCCACCTTAGGAAGAACTGTGGATGAAGGGGGAAAGAAGGCACCACCGCACTTCGAAGTGGTAGCTCTGCATCACGTCACTTTGGGGTAGGGCTTAAAAAATGCCTGAAACTAATGTCATCAACCTCATTTTACCTTCCCTTGCTGAAAATACCAACATGTGCATGTGGGTAATTTGTCACACAACCTAAATTTTGAGAAGATCCCTAATTAAACAAGCAGACTGAAGTCTCCATGGAGAGGCAGTTATGTAAGGGACTTTACTTGCCATTAACTTCCACCGACCAAGGAAACCCGAAACTCTATGGAGGTGAGGCAGAGTAACGGTGCATATAATTTTTATTTAGCAGATGAGACAAGCGTTACAGGAGAAGTCCTCAGCAATTTCCTCCACTGTCATTCATTTGCCAGGGTTGCTTTAACGAAGGAAAACTCACCTTGTTGCAGTGCGTGCAGGGAACGGACCAAGCTTTCATCTCTTCTGAAGGAGATGTAGCTCTGCATGCAGCGTGCCTACAAGCAACAGCACCTGCCACGCAAGCTCTGGCAAAGCACACCCAAGCCAGCACCCCGGGGGGGACGGGTGCCACACGCCGGCTGGCAGCACCCTGGATGCAGGGCATGCTCGCCCCTCGCCATTTCGGAGGAGAGCATGGGGCTGGCAGGGCAACCCCCCCAGGGCTGCTCCGTGCAGAACCGCTGATGCCAGCTCTCGAGGTGGATGCTGAGGGTTATATAAATTAATAAAGAGGTTTATGTAATTTTCAGTTCAGTGAGCAGCAGCATTTGTCAAGTTAATTTGTTGTCCGGTTTTGACCCTGTGGTTCCACCTCCGCTTCTGTCTCCTTACAAATGAGGGCAGGCTTCCCACCAAAAAAAACCCAGAGCTCCTGCTGAGCAGGAGCAACGAGCTCACCGGACACAGCTACGACACTTTCATCAGCATCTCTGTTACCAAAGAACCTGACAGCGTTTCTAGGTGAATTCCAAAACCTAAAAATAACTCAGAAAAGTTTCCATCTAGAGAGCTTTAAATGGGCAAAGACCTCTGTATTTCTCCCAGAACAGTTAATTTACCACATCCACATTCACCCCTATAGCAAAGCACAGAGCAGCGTGGGATTCAGTGTGCCACACACTACCAGCTTAGCCTCTTTCCTAAGGTAAACCGGGAGTATTTTTTCTTGTCCCGCTTCTCCCCACATTAATTTTCTTAACAATACAATAAAAATCACTCCTGCCAATTATAATACGGAACATTTCTAGATTTGCTTTTCTGCTAGAGTTGGCAACCACCTACTTTGCCTAGCCTTAATACTGGCCCTGCATGTATCTAATAAAATGGTAACACCTATTCCAGTTATCCCTTCCCAACACCATGGGGATCTGTTCTCCCACTAACACTCATGGGAGTTACCCGGGAACTCCCATTATTAACCATATTACAATCATCATGTGCAAGTTCCTGTGTGTCAGTACAAACCTTTTGCTTAACTTTAGGCCAAATTCATTTCCCGTGTGAAAACCTGGAGTTAAGAAAATGCCATGCAGGGGTGACACATTTCTGGCTTTGCTACCAAAAAGCCTTTTTACATAACCTGTCCCTATCCCACCAGTTTCCTATTCTCAAAGGCCTGTAGATATAAGCAATTTAGGTTCAGTAAAAATTATTTAGACTGAGCACAAAATGAACTTGTTCAGAATACTATAAATCAAGAGCTGCTAATAACCACCAAAAAATTGTGAAATGAAGATAAACTGTGTTAGACCTCAAAGACAAAGCTGGCCGATTTGGCTAGGTCGACTTTCACAATGACAAACATATCTGATGCAAAATGAATGCAGTTATTAGTCCAGAGACTGAAGATGACTATTCCACTGGCAGTTACTGGAAACTGCCGTAGAACTTCAGAAAATCCACTCTGCAGGTTGCTGAGGTTGTGAAGCCCTACCTATCTAATCTGCAAAACTTACCAAAGTAACATAGATTAGAGAAAGATCAGGATAAAAGATCACGGAAAGTATTGAGTTCATTTTCATAAGTGCATCTAGTTTCCATAAGCAGACAAATTTTGCAGTCTATTTTGTAAAAATGAAATCTTACTAAGTAGGAGACCATCACACTGCTGCACTCAAATCTTTACTGTGCTGTAGTGAAAGACTGCTTTATAAAACCTGTTGGATTTGAAGCTGTGCAGACTAGAGAGTACCCCATGCAGCTCTCCTGTAAAAGGCAGTGCCCCCGACCAGCTAGGCTGCACTCAGAGCCTCCTGTATTTTCTGGGTGAGCAGATACACTATTCTTCCTATGTGAAGAGATAAAAGCTTGGTTGCGTGAATTTACCGTTTCAGGACACTAGTTTAACTTGGGCATCATTCAGCAATTACTCTGGGAGATAGAGACCTGAAATCATGATTTTACTAAAGAGCAAAACCTCCACCTTCGCTTTGATTCACCAGCGTTGACCCAGCTGTTCTCCCAGAAGTTAAGCTTTGTGGTTGGCGCTTTTTTCCCATTACTTCCATACTTACTTGGCTTTCATGATTCAAATACTACTGAAAGATCAGAGCACTGAATATGTGCTGTTCTTGCCTGACATTGTAGTAGCCCCCACGGGCCCTGACTGTGCTAGAGCCAGGGCAAGTAAAGCAAAGCACCAGGGAACTCACTACCTAGCACCAGGAGATTAACCAATTCAGAGGTAAGTCAGGGAGCATCTTTGTGCACTGATAAACCTTCTTTTTTGCCTTTTGCTATCAGGCCGCTGGATTGCTATAGCACAGCATATCTACATTACAACCGCTCCATAGGATATTTTCAATAAAGTCTCATCTGTACTTTGCATGCATGAGTAAGAGCTCCTGGGTGTGTCCAAGACCTCAGAGCTTACAGCATTAGCTGTAGGCATCACAAGTCATTTGGTTCCTAAAACATTCTGTACTTAAAAGCAGCCTACACCAGAGCCCCCTCCCAGCCCTTCACTGCTGCATTAGAGCACGTACACGCAGTGCACCAAGTAACTGCTGGCTGCCCAGAACATTTTCTAAAGGCAAAGACAACTGCTAAGCACTTACTCCTGAGTGGGAAAGGACAGAAAATAGTTATTCTGGTTTGCGGAAGTAACATCTATAAAGGCAAGAGCGCAACAGAAACTGGCAGGACTGTAAGGTGCGGATGTGAAAGTGTTATGCCATTTGCTATAAGCACCCTATGCCAACAGCTCATTCCTAACCGCACAGTTATTTTACAGACTCCCAGCTATAGACAGCAAATGCAAACTAAAGAATCTCCCTTTTTGGTGAAAAAGGTGTCTTTGGAGATGGATTGCAGATTTCCCTGTTTGTTTGGACCAGATGAGCTAAGGAATCTGCTTCCAACTCTGATTTGCACACAGCGGAAAGTGACTACACTCGGTCCATTAGTTCTGGGTTCCAGCACAAGCAAAGGATCTCTCCACATCAGGCTGGTGCAGAATTTCTTTTTCCTTCCAGCATGACAGTGTGAGGTTACCTGAGGCTCCCTGAGAGCTAGGAAGATGAAAGCTCAGCTTCCTTTACATCGGAGAAGAGCAGGAAATTTAAAGGAGTGACTCTCCCCAAGGAATGTTAATCCTGTCATTGCAGTTTAAGGTGACACGGGATTTTAAATGCTTGATTCCCACTTTGTCTTTTGCAAAGAAGCTTCAATCTAGAGCATATACGCAGGGAAAAAAAAGAGGGTACTGATTACAGACCCAGTGAAGGAGCCCCAAAGGGTTCCCTCTCCTCTCAGCAGAAGTTTGCATGAAAACAAGAGGTGCTGCTGTAGAGATCTAGTACATGTTTTAACCATAGTGATCAATTATAACTAGTCAGCCCCACATTACACTTAATCAAATCCCACCATGTACTGCTGCCCAAAGGATACAGCTGCTCTTTAGCACATCTCTGGTCAGGTTTGAGCCAGACATTTCTATGGGATCAAATCTGTTTTCACTGGCAGGCTGGTTTTCCATCAGATCAGCCACTTAATTAAATTCACCCCACAGCTGCACAAGCCGTACAAAGAGGGGACAAGCAGAGCTAACCAGAACAGGACGGTCCATTTTGGCAACAGCCCACAGTTCGATTAGATTAAGCACAACACAGGGCGCTACCCCCAATCTGTTCAAACATTTCTCCCAGAAGTTGCCATGGAGGTCTAGTAAGAATAACATCGTCACTGCGGTGGCTCTGCTGCTGCAGTGATGCCAGAGACAGACTATATCTTTCGGTAGTTTGGTTTTCAGGGCAGAAACAAATAAAGGACTGGGGAGCGGTTATACTGCACTGGGAAGAGTGGGCCACATATAAAAGTTTCTTTTAGTTCTCTTTGCCCAAGCTTTTCTGAAAATGTTAGTGGTTTATCTTTAACTACTTAAATAAATGTTCCTATTTAGGATACAACACAAATGGCATCAAATTACAAGCCTAAATCTGTATGTATATCAAACATTTGGATGTATCACTTCTCTGAGTGAAAGGGACAATCTGCAAAATTGACCTTCTTAAACAAATTAGCAATTGTGTTGTTCAGACACATGAAACGCATGGCAGTGGGGTAGGAGAGGGATGACACTCTCTGGAAAAGCTACACATAAAGCCCCTTGTCCAAGACTGAGACAGACTGTTTGCAAACAGAACACATGCAATGTCAAAAGAATAAGATATTACATGTTCAATAACCTTTGTAGGCCTGTTTTGCTGTAATAAGGTTTTACTTTCTGTTTGGAAGAATACTGTACAAGCTAGTTGGTGTACGTTCATTAAAATCCATACCAGGCACAATTCTCATTTAGGGAAACCAAATCCTTACTTAAACCACAGAAACGAAGGACAGCAAGATTACAGGAGAATGGTGGTGGCCTGGAGTCTACCATACACTCTTATTTTAAATTCCAGTCTGAAATCTAACAGCTAGTTGTAAGAGTCTCTGAGCATGCTGCAATTGCTTAAACTTACTCATAAAAGTAGTCACATTAACTTACGCTACAACGCTGTTTGTTATACATTCCTCTATATTGCCCTGGGAAATACCTCAATTACCTAGTGCCCGTGCAAACATTTAGTAAGTTAACTTTTGCATGGTAGACACTGATATTTTTCTTAATTACAGGTCAAAGATCATGTAGTCATTTCCCCTCCCATCTCCTTAACCTCCTCAAGTTTCCTGGATTTCATAAAAACATTTCCCTTCCCAACATGTTTTAGTTATAAGCTTGAAGTTTTCCATTTCCCTACCTGTATTGTAGTGTTCCCACCTTCCAGAAGGGCAATGGCTAGCAGGATGCTCTCATGGAAGACTCTGTCACTGGTGGCATTCATGATGAGATCTATGACCAGGTTGGATGCACCTTCTTTATCCAGATGACATTGGACATCTGCCAAACTCATCTCACCTCGGCTCACTGAACTTGATCCCGAGCTTCCTCCTATAAAGATGATCATGAGAAACAGGCTGAGATTCAAACCTTGCTACCCTACGGTGATGGCACCTCTCTTCTGGTTTAAATTATTAAGCTATCCCAAATGGTGTGCACATGTTTATTAACAGTGATGAACTCAGCTCCTACCATTTCTGCACAGAAGAGTTTGTAACTTAAAGCACATATCGGGCATGTTGTAAGTCCATGATGGGCCCTTAACACTGCTTGCATATGTGCGAGTCTGCGGGAGGTGGTGTCCTGCAGGAGCACAGCCTGGGCTGGCAATGGGAAATGGTTACTGCCACTGCTGCCTTCATTAGCAGCAGAAGATGGAAAGAGGGCTGGTGTATTGGAAGAGGATGCTGGAAACAGCGTGGATTCAGGGATACAAAGAGGGATACAGAGGTAGAGGCTCTGCAGGACCAGTGAGGGGGTGGAGAAAAGGCGACACAAATTCCAGAGGATGGCAAAGCCAATGCTCTAGAAAGTGGAAGAGCATGGCAGCAGGCAGCACAACACAAGGACAAATGGAATATATATCAACTTCAGAAAATAGGGGAAATAGTTTTTTTGGCTGTTTTTTTGTTTGTTTGTTTCTGATCTGGCCTGCTTTCAACAGGATTACCCATTGTCTTCATTTTGAAGAGGCAAAACTCACGGAACTGTGTTCTGACAAAATGTGCTTGACATTACTGACTTTTTTAGCAATGGTCTCAAATTTAATAAACTGCACTTCATAACTTACTTCAAACTGAATTTTTGCTCATCCTACTCCGCAATCTCTCTATAATACAATGAAATGTTTTTGCTTCAGATATGGTTAATAATCTGACACCCCTATGAGCACATTTCCCAAATATTATTGCAAATATTAAATTTGCAAATATTAAAATCAGGTTTTCTAAGTACGTTCATTCAAAGCAAAGTCACAAAAGTCAAGCCAACCCAAAAGTATAAAGTGGAAAGTATAAAAACCTCTGTCTGCTTAATTTTAAAGTACTTTCTCAAATGCAGTCAGGAGAAAAAGAACATCTGCATGAGGAAAAAGCAGTTGACACAATTAGAGACAGGAGAGTGATGATCTGCTCAGCCTAAAGTGGAATCCCTCAAGGAGAGTTAAAACATGTTGGAGTTTCCAAAACCAGTAGCGACATGCAAGCAGGATTTCTTCCCGATCCATGTGGATAGTTTCCTCTTTTTTTGGATTTCATAGGACAGAACAGTAGGGGAAAAAGTCCAAAAAGGGGGAAAAACCCTCTATTTCACCTGATTTGTCAGGCAGACACAGACACACAGCATCTGGCAGGGCAGATCACACGAACCACTGATGAGCAGGAGCACGTCCTACCTCCTGCCCCGGCTTTGCTGGCGCCTCCAGCAGACAAGGGGCCATTGCCGAAGGTGGTGAGGCTCTCGCGCCGTCCCGCCGGTCTCACATTGCCGTAGTAACGGTTGACCAAAACTTGCCTGAGTGCCTCACCCTTGATTCAAAGAGGATAATGAAATCATGACGTGAGTTTAATGAATAAATAATCTACTAATATTCAGTAGCAAGGGGACTGCTGTTATCATTAGCCTACTTGCACTGAGGGAGGGGGAACCAAAACCCTGGAGATTTGGGAAAATCTACTCAGCATCTCCTGATGTGCTTGGGCAAGCTGGGACACCGGGGGGGGGGTCTCATGGGGCTCAAATAAAATTACGTGTTCCCAGCACCAGAAACAGCTACAGTTCAGATTTTGTGCTAAAGCTTTCTAGACAGATTTTATTCTCAAAGAGCTTTTTTTTTTTTTTAAATTAAGATCTATTGTCTCAGTTTTAAATGTAAAAAAGTGGCATCTATACAGGACCAACACAAAATGAAGAGGAGGATTAGAGAAAGAGTAACATTAGAAATTGTTTTGTGAGTGAGCAATCCCATCTTCTCAAACCTATCCTATTTTGCCATTTCACCAATGTTACAGGGATGCACTCTTTTCTCCCCTCCATCAGCAACTGATGCAACTAACACTGTCAGCCGGCGAGCGGAAACCCGAGCGATCCCCGCTGCATCCCAGCTCTTTGTTCCCCGCATCCCTGCTGGCAGCTGCCCGAGCTGCCCGGTCATGCTGGCAGTCAGCATCCAAGCACATGAGCCCATGGACACTGCGGGGCACCGGTCCTCAGATAACCCCGACATCCCAGACCCACGCCCCGGGGAGCACCCGGCAAGGCTGCGCAGAGCACGCGCTGCCGCTGCCGTCAGCAGAGGCCAGGGGAGATCAAAACACTTCCCAGGTTGAATGTTAACCCGCGGACCCTGCACTGCTCTCACTTAAGTCTTTACAGGAATTCCCAGTAATTGAGAGCTGTACAAAAGCTGGTGGTACTGCCAGCAACGGGCAGACACACAAACACCGCAGTTGGATTAACAGATTTTTATAAGGTCTTTGTGCAAAAAGGAAAACTGGTGATTATTTTAACTGGGAGCTACCACTCTGCTAATGGCAGCAGTACCACCCTGAGAGGGGAGGAAGGGGATTTAAAAAAAAAAAAAAAAAGATGTAGCGAAGAATAATTTAATATTAAAAAAAAAAAATCTGTCGGGATGAACTAAAGTGTCTTGATCTTCCTTCACAAAACAAGTGCTTGACACTGATTTTCAGTTGTAGTTCAAATCAAATTAGTCGTCTCACTATGTCAAATTGTCTTTAACTGCAAGGTTTAATATTAGCTGTCACGCAAGTGAAGCCTTACTTTTTAAACTTTCACAAGAGGCCTTTAAAACACAAATAAGTAAATGGAATAGCATAAATGTGCATTAATTGGCTCATACAAAACTCCAGCACTACCACAGCCACACTGCTTTTGATACAAAGCTGGCACTTACAAAAGGTACCTTAGAGAAATCCTTACACCCCCATGCGCCGGAAAGACAAAAACCTGCCTGGAAATTAACAGCCCTCTGCACCAAATTTCAGACATCACTTCCAAACGGAGAAGCTCAACACCTGCCTGCAGCTGGTCAGGGATCACTGCCCTCCGCACAAGGCTGTGCTAATGTCAGGGCTCCTGCCACCGCCTGCTTCTTGTCACTACATTTAGCAGATCAAAAATTGTTCCTATAGATTATTAGTGTGAAAGCTGCAGCACAGGAGCTGCATTTTATGGAATCAGATGGGGATGGAGGAAGCGACAGGGAGACAAGATGTAAAGTAAACATGTAGAGAGCTTTCCAACCAGCTGCTTCCAAAAGTCCCCCAAAAAAGAAAAAAAGGCAAGTTACTTTGGAAGCAACAGTAGAAGATGATAAGCACTTCTCCAAGGGCCATACGCTTCCTATCACCGCTTGGGCCAAACAGTGAACATGTAGGAGAGGCAAGAGACTAAATTCAAAAGCTCAAGCAATTTCTTATCCCAGAGGAGCTACTTTGACTGACAGCGACATGAGAGTGTTTAGTACATGATGTAGTGCTTTTAACCATCTTTCTGCTCTCAGTCTGGCAGGTAAGGAAGGACACATGACAGAACAAGGCCAAGCCAGACAAAAAAAAAAAACCAACCCCCAAAAAACTTAACTACATCTTCCTTCTACATGTGTACTAATTAGAAAGGCAACTTGATACCCATATAAGCCCTATGCCAAAAATCAAGTTACAATGGAGTTCTCACATTACCTTTTTCCTCTTCTGTTAAACTAACTGGCAGTTGTCATATCAACTGGCATTTAAAAACAGTAATTTTTACTACTTACTACAAAGATAACATACATTCAACCACGAGAACTGCTGTTCAGTAAACTCTACCTCCTCCTGAATTCAGAAGGGTAACTAAAGCTCCTGGGATTGTCTCTAGGCTTTCCTTCTGGTCCACTGTGGAGCAGTAGGCAACTTCTATTCCATGGTTAAAATAATTGGGGTGAGTGGAGAGACCTCATTGGGAACTGCTGCTCTGAGGACTTCTCAGACCTGCAGCACTTCTGTTGTCTACAGGAGCAGTGTATCCAAAACAGGACAAGTAAGCAGAAAACACAAGTGGGAACAAGTATCGAGCATTTGTTGTTTCTAGTCTGAAAGCGTGCTGATCCATGGTTTTGGAGGTTTGGCAATCTGCATTCACTAGCATTTTGAATTCTAACTGGGAAGAAAAACTTTGTTTCCTACAAAATTATTTAAACCCACTGTGTTAGCTAACAAGTATATGAGTATGTGATCAAAGTAGAGGGGAGAAAAAATAAGTGGTATTTAAGAAATGTTATAATTAATTCAGCTGCAACGCTTGGCTCCAGCACGGTTCTTTAACCATCATGTTACTGTTGTACACCACTTTGATGCGTACAGTATGCAAACAAATATCAGATGTTTGGCGGCAATAAGAAAAATCAAATATGCTACCTAGAAAAAAAACCCAACAGCATTCAGTTTCATCTGCATTCACCATCAAGGTAAACTAACAGTAAGTAGTATACAAACATTATTGTACATGTATCAGTAAAGCAGATGCAATACACAATTCATTTTAAGTGATATCAAAACCCGGTTATAATCTTGAAAACAGAGAATCTTTAATAATATTTAAGAGTGAAGCAGTTATAAGCTGCTGCTATTCTCTTCCCAGCTACAAGAGCAGAAGAAATTGAGAAATGTATTAAATGATGTTGATTTTGCAGCTTGGCTGTTTACAAAGGGGGAGATGTGGCCAAAGCAGGCAAAGTCCACAAGCACTGATTAATCTCACCTCATAACTGTGTGATCATCACCAAAGGGGAGTGCTTTGAAAGTGTGAACAGACTAGACTAGGATCTGAGGTTTAATTCAGAGCAGCCAAGCACTTGCTCCTTCCATCTAATACAAGAGAAGGTGCTCCAGCACCCCATTTTCCAAGATTTTCCAAGAGACCAACAGCAAGCAGTTAACCACAGAAGTTTCTTACATGACTTACGCTTCACTGTTTAAAAGGAAAAGGTAGAGGATTAGTTCTGAACGTGCTTGACTGCTGTACATACCCTTCTATGATCCTCCAGTTGCCTCTGTGGTAGACTTTGATCAAGCTCCTGCTGTACATGCAGAAATTTCATTTTAAAGCAGAACACCACTAAAGAGACACATATTTGCACTTACGGAAAATATTATGGGAAGTCACAGCTGAAAGCAAGGGGGGAGATGAGGAAGATCGACTGACAAGCTAAACAGAACATCTGCCTTCAATTAGCTCTGGCAGTACTTAACCAGTCTGCTCTGCCACCCTCCAGCAGACCACCATGGCATGCATGTATGCCAACACATTCTCATGGATTTAAAGAAAACACAAAGTCTGTCTAATGTTACAGTTACCAGTAACACAGAGAAGTTTTTAAGAACTCAAACCAGGCATGCCCATGCATACAGATACACAGATACACACATACAAACACCCCGTCCCACCATATGCACACTTCTGGAGGAAGTGTAGGTACTTCAACATATCTGACTGTGGTCAATGAAGCTCTTTTGAGACTGCGGAGGGCCTCTTGCAAATCCTGTGGGATTTCCGTTCCAATGCCGTGGACTTCAGTGGGGTTTCACTAAACAAAGTCCCTCGGCACGTGCACGTTTCCAGATCAAATCTCTTATTTCAGACATTAATTTTCAGGAATGGAACTTCCACTTTGTAAACCTGAAGTATGTTGAGTTTTTGCTGCTTTAAAGCATTCTGAAAGTGTGTAGGAACAACTGCTCTCTACAGGGACCCATCTTAAACCAGGAGCCATCTCCCAAACATCTCAAAGTCATTCTATGACCACTCAGAATTTCAGTTTACATTTAAACACTACTCCACAAAAGTTACAAATACAAAGGTCTAAACCACCACAAACTACACTTTTTTCTTCATGATTTCAAAACGTATTTATAATCTTCATATTTATACAGCTCAGAGAATTGACACTCTCCTAGATTTAGACTTCCATGTTGTTTCACTTAGATTTGCACTGGTATAGCACCCAGTTGTACAATCTACCAATGCCACCTCTGGATGTCCCATTAATTTCAAAAGAATTTGCAATTTCATAAATTCTTATGTCTTCATTTCGGCAAATAATCTGTCTTATGCAAACTAATGCTGGGGTATCTCATAAAGGAAATGAGCCTACATAGCCCATTCACTATAGAGCTAGTAACCCTGAAGATGTGAAGTGACCATCAGCTGTTTCACTGCGGCATTTTAAATGGGACACCCAGCTGCTCTGGGATTATGAAGTTTCCACTAACTTCTTCTGACACCTCCATTTCCTTATCAAAGTTTTTAAATACGTGAGACAAAGGGAAAACCAAATTCTGTATTAGGAGCCAGAGAAACAAAGTCTCATTTTGCTAATGCAGGGGGATTTGAGAGGAGACTTCAAACAGTGCCTCCCTTAAAAGCGTAAGGGAAATGGCTGAAAGGAGCAAAGATTTGGGACTGGTTTACATATTTTTTTTATATTTTCAAACTATCATGCTGATGCTGTATTGGGTTAAACCACTTCAACAAATCTACTTATTTTTCACTGTCTAACACTACGCAGGAACACACACTTCACAGGTTTTTTTTACCAACAAGACACTCCACCAGGACTGCTTCAAAACACCAATATTTGCCTGTTGTACAAATATAGGTGGGTGACACACCTCTACAGAGCTTTCCGTTTCTGGAGGTTGCGGCAGCTAGTTGAAAGTAAAATGCAGAAAAATTAATCATTCTTCAAGAATCTTTCATCCCAACAGAAATCTAGTGGTCAACACTTAGGGGAAGGGAGCTAGCTAGCAAAGCACTTGACTTAGCTGAATCATCACAAATGAATTATATCCATAATTACTGTTTACACCCTCCCACCCACCCACCTCCTAAAAGGGCTACATTTTGAAAATTTAGCAGGTATCCTTTGAACATCCCAAACTACTTTGCATGAACACAGAGGCACAAGCAAAAAGCTTTAGTTGCAGGTGCACACAGGCCTGCAATGCAGAAATGCACTTTTGGGCAGCCTGCTCTGACTGCACGCGGGATCTGCGACTTGCAGAGGGCGAAGGCAGCACACCCATCCCCAGCGGGGAGGAGGAGGAGGAAGCCAGGGCTTCATGTCACAGAAAGGCAGCAGACTTATAACGTTAAAAAGTTTAAAAAAATGCTTTCAGTGGATTCTCATGTATAAACATACTTTTCCTGAGATAAAAGATACACGATACAGCACCAAACACGAGCAATGAAATAAGAGGCTTAACGGTGAGAGCTTTTCAAATTTAAAATGCTGATCATCACATTGAAACAGATGAAGACGAGTAACTTTTATCTAGTAGAGCTTAGACGTACAACAGAGACCTAAACATTCAAATGAAACTGCCTACTAAATCGTGAGTAAATTGATTTAACTTCTCAGGAACAGACATTAAGAAATAAGACAAGGACAATACAGTAATACCAAATTAAGTCAGCCACTCATTGTCTGTGTCTGCCTAGAGGGCACACGAACTAGACAGACAAATCAAGCATAGGCTGGGAGAGTGACCGTGGTATTTTAACCCCGTATCTGCTGCAGCCTAGGAAACGCACAGCAAAGGGAGAAGGCGGCCATGGGATCCAGAAGTCTAAATATGGAGAGACTCTACTTCCCAGGAAGGAGCCAGGGAAGCGAGCGCTTCCCCTGCGGTGCTCTGTGGGCAGGGGCTCCTTGGCCAGGAAGAACCATTCTCCGTTCTTCTCCTAATGGACTTTCCTCCTGGCTAATTCACACGGCCTTTGGTACACCCTTTCCTTGCATTGTCACCACTCCTGGAAACTTCACAAGCATGCAAACCATTTCTCTCTTGGTCAAATTGAAGCAGGGAGTATTTAAGCCAGAGGACCAAAAGTTAACAGGAAGAACCTCATTTATGCAGAGGAACACACAGTTCCTGCACAGCCCGCTTTATACACCCTTGCTGCTTGTAGGCTGGACACTGGAAACGCCATATCGAGTCATTAGGGAGTCTGGGCACATTGTTCTGATTGCAGACACCGTCTGCACAACTTGCTTCAGAGCAAAGCAAAAAATCCCTCCTTTCTTAAGTAGTCAACAGCAGCAAGGAAATTGTGCATATTCCCCTATAAGGGAAATCAGGTACCTTCCTTCCAGGGAAGGGGAGACTGAAGCTGGCAGGTCAAGTGGACATGACTGCCACAAGATAACATACTGGACTTTGGATTCCAAATGAAAGCTTCCTTATTCCTGGGCTTATACCATGACCCCATTTTAATCAAACATACGTGTACGTTTTGGGGCTGAAAACCGGCACAAATGAAGAATCGGCATGAAATTAGTTTTATCTCTCCAACTTAATTGCAGAAGGAAAAAGTATATATTCTAGCTAGCAAATTCCTGTGCCTTCCCACTGTAGCACAGACAGCATGTATAAATAGATCAGCATGTTAGAACCAGCCCCACAATCTCATCTGCAAGCAAAAGCTACTGCTCTTGGCAATGCTCGGATGGATCATTCCAAATAAGCATGGCCTTCAGCAATCTTGCAGTACAAATATAAACTCCAAATACTGAAATTCTTATTCTTTGAGTCAAAATGGGTTAAAATAGCAAAGAATTATTGAGCTATAGTTACTGTGCTACACTTTGCTGTTGCAGCACACAGGATAGTGTGAAGTATCAGCTTACGCTTTACAAGAAGGATTGAATAGGGTGGGAGAGTAGACTGAAGGAGTAATTTTGCTAGATTTCTTGTGCCTCCATATACCTCGGCTCTCCACCTAGAAGAAAAGCGATGGTTTGGGGGGCAGGGGCAAGTTTGTGGAATAGCAAACAGCAGCCAGCTGAGTGCCATGGACACAGTGGCCAGCTTTTAAACTGGAACGTAGTGGGTGGCAGGGTCAGAGAAGAGTACAACATCTTTACTTCTTGCTAGCAGTAGCAAAAGTTCCTTTCAACTTGCTGTGCAAAACTCCCTCTTCCTTTGAAGTTTCCACTCCCACAAGGCTGGCCAATAAACCACTCATCATTAGCTGTAACAGGAGAATTACAATTTATTTGACCTGTTGGTGATCGTAATGCTTCTAGCATCCACTTCCCCAACACAGACTCTGTGTGTTTCCCAGAATAGTCTTTATCTGACTCAACAGTGGATGTATCCACCTCAAAAACCACCAAAGCAAGTGACAGCTCAAAAGTGAACTCATTACATCTCAACTTAGGAGATATGGAAGAGGTTTCAGTCCTTTTCCTTTATGGTTTTGAGAAAGGTATGAAAGTTTTATTTTCATTTGCTTTCAAAATAACAATCAAGATGAAAGTTGTCTAATCCTGCCTTTCACAGAAAATTCAAACAACTAGCACTGTGGATAAAAAAGTGGAAATGATTTGAGGAAATGCAAAAAGATTTTCATTCAGGTTTCAAGCCTCAGGATTGCTTTTTCTCAATATTTTTTTTAAACTCAACTATGTAGTAAACATCCAGAACACTGAGCGCTGTAAAGGCTTGAAATGCATTTAAAAGGTAGGTGGAGATTCCAGCTCACATAGGCTGGGTCTGCTCTGGATAGTGGCTTCAGCAAAACAGGATGGAAAACATCTCATATTGTAATGCTAGAAATGGGTGGGAAATAATCTTGTCAGAAAAGCCCGCATGTTTGTGTGAGCATACACACATGAACACCTTCAAAAACCTGATCCTTTTCTCTTCAGCCTCACCAAACTTTGGAATTCTGACAAAATAATAGACAAAACAGCACACGTACAAGTACAAACCTCCTCAACTTCAGGCTGTCTCCAAGTTCAAAGGATTGAGAGGTGACAAGCCTCAGACTGCTTAATTCCACAGGCTGATGCCATTTTCCAAACTACCACACATCTCCTTTAGGTCTTTTTCCAAACATCCCTCTAAATCAGATACGAAGGTGACTAGCTGGTGCAAGGCAACAGTAAACTGACACCTGTCCTGGGAGGTCTTCAAGATCAACACCGAGCATTTTGAAGAAGCTTAGTCAAACTAAATTGATTTGGCTCAGTAGAGAAGCAATGGCGAGAAACAAGAGCCCTGCACTGTGCAGGAAGTTGGGTTAAATTACCAAGCGGTCCCTTCTGGTCCTGAAATCTGTGAATTCAGGAACCAACCCAACTCCATGCATATGGCATCTAATTATCGGGGTGGCGGGGGGAGAGATTTGGCATAGAGGAGGAAATAAAAAGGGGAAAAACACAACTACATAACCAGTCAGCCAAAGATCACATTAAGCTTTTGATAGCTAGGTTGTATATCCAGATGCAAAGAACTACAGTGAAGATCTCAGATACACGTTATTCTGAAACCATTGCCCTCTGCTTCCTCTGCCTCAGCTCTTGCGTTACCATCTCCTGTATCAGCTGGAGTTCCAGTGGGACTGGCCGTTTGGATACAGTCTTGGAAGTCCCTTTCCACTTTTTCCTCCCTTTTCTGAATTTCTCCTCTTTTCTCTGTGAAATACATTCACTATAGCTTTTCACTTGAAAGACACACAGCAAAAGCACCAGCTAGTCTGATTCATGACAACAGATGAGAGCACAAATTACGTTGCTGTCCTTCATAACTCTTCAATAATAACAGAAAACTCCATGTAGGTTACCTGCTTGCCAAGTCTCCTTTGTAAGGCCAGTGCTGTTACCTTGTAGAACCAAGAAGAAGTTTGGATAGGAGATTTCGAGCCTCTGCAGATGCTATGTAGGTGTTTGTCAAACATGCATTTGACTTGCTATGGCTAAGTTTCAGGGCAGAGGGGAATAATTGGGAACCAAGAACCCTGAACTGCTTTGAGAAACTTCCCATGTTACAGTTTACCATTGTAACAGACCTGTGCCAAAGTTGCCGAGCACTGTATTTTTAGTGATGCAGGATCTCACACCTAGCATGAGAGTAGCATGAGATGTGAAGCAGCACCTTGTCCTGGCACAGGCTCCTCCGAGCCACGCAGCTCTCCCAGCCCCTGCAGAAGACGCGTGGGATTTATGGGGGGCAGGGGCAGACCCCTGCTCCCTCCGGCACATGATGGAGCAGCAACCACACGCTTACACCCCCTTGCCTCACCGCTGCAGCGCACACCCGGATTGGGGATGTGGGTAAACTCCCCCCCCCCGCCCCTTATCTCAGTGAATTTGCAGAGACTTTGTGCGCTGCTAGACGATGAGGTGGGAAATTTGGCATAAGGGCTGTCAGTGCCTGCACCGAAAGGTCACTGAGATCTGCCTACAGGAATGCCTTCTCTCATTTTCCAGGGTTTTCAGTTGAGAAAGCATGTTTTACTTGGGCTGGGGCTTTCCTGGAGTTAGAGACATCAGTCTCTGATACGCCACTGACCTTCAATGGGAGTGCAATCACTCGCTTCTCTTTAAATCCTCAGTCTTGCAGGTCGTTTACAGTAACTGAAGATAGTAAGAACTATCTTTACTACACATTTTACATTAGCATTTTTAATTAACTAGTAAGATGGTGTAAAAATTTTTTTAATTTTTTTTTTTGTTACAAATAACTGTAAGAAATGTTCCAGTGTCCTTTTCCAAAGAGCTCACCAATTCCAATTCATGCAATAAAAACGGTCCAAAGATTGCAGGATTTCTGAAGGAAAAAAAATATACGGCAGCCCACAAAAATTTATGAGAGCCTGCATTTCCTCTGCTTGAGACATAACAAGTGAAGCACTGTCTAAGTGCAAAATACACAAGAGAAATGACTGTGGCATAAGCTCTCTCTACAAGGAAAATAATTTATAAGTGCATTTCTCCAGCACTTAAGAGGTTAATACATTTTCCAATTCCAATCAGAAGATGCACATATTTTGCACCTTACTCAACCGTCATAGTTTTAGTTATCATTGATAAAGAGCACTGAGAAGGTTACTTCAGTCAACTCCTTTGAACCAGGATTTTCACTTCCCTTTTCACCTACTTGAAACCTCAAGACCAAAGTGAAGAGGTAAAAAAACCCCCAAACTATATTGAGTGGGTCTGCAGGTGTATTTTGCTGGATACCGTTTTATCAGCTGCAGAAAGAAGTGTCATTACTGAATAAAAACAGAAAAACCCCAACAACAAAACACCCCCAGGGTTTTACTTCATTCAGTTTTTTAACTTCAAATCCTAAAAAGGACTAAATAATTGGGACTATATAAAAGGACTATAATAAAAGGACTAAATAAAACATGGTAAACTTCGGGTGCTTAGAGGGATTTGGTCGTTTCGGTGTTTGCTGGCCCCTGCCCAGGGCCCCACCAGCCCCGCGGGGCAGGGAGCAGCAGAGCACCCCCTCTTCACCCTGAAAAATAAAATCCCGATCCAACGGTATGGGACCACTGGTCGTGGGAAGCGTTGGCAGCCCCACAGGCATGGCAGCTACCGGCGCAGGCCGGGGGCCAGCAGCCCCGGCGCAGCCCGCCGTGACTGTAAACATCTCCACCGCGTTCATTGGCAATTACCGCTGAAGGTCACACATCAGCAGTGGGCCTAAATTCCAGGAAAAAAAGCTGTTCTTATGTAACTGCTGCCTGAATGTTGGCAGGTGCCCAGCAGAGCAGCTCACTGCAATGTGGCTGGGAGGGGGGAAGCGGGGGGGGGGGAAGTAGGACATCTCCCAGCCACATTCAGCATTCTGAGCATGCCACCTGCAGGTCAGCACTAACACTTCCCTCCTTTTTAGTCCATAAAGTATTGATGTGTTTCTCTAGGACGTATGCGTTTCAGTGTCCAAGACTTGCACTGCAGGTGGAAACTGGGCCACACTGTCCCCAGCGCCTGTCTGGACCCAGGAGAGCGGACGGGAACGTCTCCTTGCAAAGAGAAGTGCCTCAGCGGGGAGGGAGCTGTGCTGCCTGAGCTGTCCTGGACCACAGGGAACCCACGGTGGAGCTCACCATCCCAACTGCAGTTGTGAAACGCTGCTAAATCTGCATTTGTATCATGCCTGGACTTTTTAGTGGGTTGGGGATTAAATTAAAAGTAAATTAAGCTGTTGTGTCTAATTACAACTGGGGCTTAGTTATCACTGTTGTGTGAAGATTCACACTTGATGGCACTTGAGGCAAATTTAGCTTGGTCCTGAACCTCTTTTCTCTGAGACCCCAGCATTGTCAACAGCTCCATCAAGAACAGGATTACAGCAGTTCCAGCCCAGTAAGGAGTCGATCAAGAGACACTCAGCCCAAGGGCTTTTACAGACAACGTGCCAGTGCCCTGCCTTGGGGGTTTCTGCTTCCTTTATTACTTGAGAAACCTGTGCAGAGCCAATGCGAAGACCGCCCTATTTAGCTCTTCAGCTCGAGCCAGAGCCCTTCAGCTCCTCACGGCCACCCGATGCCCCGGGAGAGCCCGTGGAGCCAGAGAAACAGGAGTCCTGCTGCAAACCGAAAGCCAAGCTCTGAGCACACAACTCCCCAAGATCAGGACAAACCCCAATGCAACCATGTTGCCAGTAAGGTGCAAAATGGTTTGCAGTTTCCGATGGTTTTCGTTTTCTATCAAACCAAATCGTGCTTTTCATCCATCTTTCAAGATACCTTTTCTGCTCTTTATTCTAATACTGGTCTTACGCAGCCCCCATCCCAAAGGTCTGTGCACTTTTACAAGTTTACAGGAACCTGAATGGTTTGGAAATACTGCAAGATGACTCTCATTCTTAGTGCATCCTAATTTCTGTCCCCAGAATAAAAACCTTTTACACGAATCCTGCCACAACAGCGGATGATGCAGAGTTCAAAAAAACATCTAGAAGAGCTTAAAGATGCTATCACGGTCTTTCTGCCAGACCAGATCATGGTCCTCAGACTATAGTAACAGATGTTGGAAAAACACCACGCTACACCGCTGCTCCTTGGAAAACTACAGTTCCTTCCTGTCCCTCATTTCTGACAAAAAGGGAATTCCAGATAAACCCCTCAATAGAAAGCACGTGAACGAGGCCAATAGCATTAAACCGTACTCCCCCTGCCCTTCACTTCCAGAACGCTTCTCCAGCACTGCAAACGCTCCAGCAGCCCCAAGGGCTCCGCCAGGCATTCGCAGGGGGTGCTGCCGACCTTGCGCTCAGGTCGCAGCGTTCACCATCCTTCCTGTTCTGCGGGGGATTTCCTACCACCGAGGTGAATTCCAGCATTATTCACCCAGTTAAAAGGGCACTCCTTTTCTTCACTTGCAAGAATGTTAAGGGGGACTGGAACGCCGGTTTTCTATCATGACTTTCAGTAACAAGTGCGTGGACCTCCAGGCATTTTATTATTTGGATTTTTATTTTTATTATTTGGACCCACCGCTCCCTGAAATTACCTTGCAGTAAGCAACTAAGATATATAAATCTATGTATACAATCACATAAATACTATGAAATCATGCCATAAGATGGTTACTTCAATAGAATTTTACCCTGAGGGAATAAAAAGCATTTCACCTGATCAGAAAAATTAAATTGTGCAGAATTCGACAGAGAGGGAAGTTAATAATTTTACTAATAATGGAGATTTCTGTATTCTTTGCCCTAAATGTTTACAGTTTCCAGGGTTGATGGGGGGGTAGAAACACCAGGATTTCCGTTGAGACTTGTCAGTGGTTCAAGCCCTGTCCCAATCCCTTTCTATAAGCAGCCAGTGCTCGTTGCCAATGGTTATAAACACACCTGCTCCCTCCACGCAGTTGCTCCATCGAGGAGCAATAAAGTTCCTCCTGTGCAGCCTCCAGACCAAATCCTAAATTGCTCCACACGCTCTGGCTGATTTATTGCAGGCAAAGACAGCACATTACAGCCAGGAACTGAAGGGGAAAGAGTTTCATATTATGACTTAATTTGCAATTAAACATTCGAATTTGTCTGAAGTTTCTCCAAGATAAAATTACATATATATGCTATTCTGGGAAGCTGTAGTACCACATAATCTATGGGGTCTAGCATTAATGTGCTACAGATTAACTTTTCAAAACCAGAGCACGCTGCTGGCGTGTACTCCCCAGGTAAGAAGAGGAAAAAAAAAATCTTGGTTTATAAAAGAGAAAGAGAAAATAATGACACAGAGGTTAGACACCACAGCACCTCTGTAACTATATAATACTAAAAGTTTGGTGTGAAGCTTGGAGACACACCTGAGCTGTCTCATACCAGCACAGGTCAGAGGCGACAGCAGTGCAGTAAATGGACTTGTGCCACATGAACTGCTGTCCTTCAGACCAAAATCGGAGTCTCACTCTCTGCAACCATCCTACCCATCAGCTTTCTTCTACACATGCTAATGAGCACGCTAAGAGCAGAAAATTTCCACCAACAAAAAGAAGGGTGAATACTCCAAGCAGCTCTAGCTAAGGATTTTCTGATAAAGAGCTTTTCATTGAAGCTGAAACTGGTGATGGGAAAAGTATCTCAGACCCTGGCTGGACCTTCTGCTCCAGCCTGGAGAGAGGACCCCAGCGCATGCCGGAATGACGGTGACAGCACTGACCTGCAGCACAGCAGGGCCCTGAGCATCTCAACCAGAGGCTAGGTTAAAACCAAAGCAAAAAAGCCACAACTCCAGTTTGGTCTTGCAAGGAATTCTCCTTCCCTCCCCTAAAAGCCCTGCTGAATGGAAAAGACCCTCCAACCCAGCCCTGGGCGATGTGTACGCTTTTTGGTCTACTTTTGTGACAAATAGTTTGGATTTCAAATCCCTTTCAACAGGCAAGGTCCCCAAATATTATTTGGTTTTCAGAATGAAGTTCGCCTAGGTGAATTCCGCTGATCAACATCAAAATTAACAAGTTCTACAGAAAGCAATTTATGGCCTATTTCATTATCTACTCTATTGAATAAAGAGCAGCAATATTTTAAGTGTTTTAAGTGGTTGAATTTTGTTCCAAATAAAAGGTTGGCTTGGGAGAGAACGCAGGAAACAAAGCACAGAGAGGAAAATATTTCTTTTTTTCCTGGTATTTCAGTAAAATAAGGTGCCAGTCAACCACTTTCTCAATATTACACATTTATGCAAAAAGAATCTCAAATTTAGCGCCCACACGTGGGGTTTTTTTAGCTAGATGAGGAAGTTGCAGTAGCGGAGACAGCTCAGCTCCCTCCCTCCACCCTGTGCGCCAGTGCCCGAACCAGACACACTGCTTTTAAAAGTCCTTAGAAAGCTTAATTTCAGTTAAACTGAAAGTTCTCACTCAAATATGGCTTTTCCGCCTGTAAAACAGCTACATACAGCATAAACACAGCCCATCTGAGGCACTGCCAATTGATAGCACGTTTTTGATGGTAGGAAGCTTTTCACACAGAAATAGCTTCAGAAGTCAGTAATTTTCATGGGGTTACACCACATCGCTTTCACAACACATCCGAATGTTTTACGTGTCTTTATACACCAAACCTTGACTAAGAAGCAACAGGAAGAACAGCGAGATGCTTTGATGAATTGCATGACTGTCACCTTTTTCGATAAAGCCAGCAATACAGTTTCTGCACAAGAACCCAGCCCTCTGCAGTCCTGCCTGCACCCAACTGCACCGGGCCCTGGGACGTGAGTAATGGCTCTCGCTAGTCAGCAAGAGGAGTCACCTCATTCATGGTCTTCTCCAGCTGGCTTTTGGCAGGTTCTTCCAACTTGTGTGAACGTCATTAAACCTCAGTATTTAGTTTTGCTGAAAGAGCCTGTTCACCAATGACGTAATCGCGGCCGAGTGCTAAATGCTGATGTTTTAATGGTGCTTGCGGCAGTTGATGCTCCAAAAGCACTCAGATCTGGTCCTAAACTTCATGGGATCTACTATGGCACCAGATGATTGCAGATCGCCAGAAATTATAACTGCATTTGGACTAATATTCCAAGTAATGACATACGGAATTAGTTATGGTCACTATTCCCAGCGCAGACACATGGCAGACTGAAAACTCAACTAATTCACTGACACAGGCATACAAATTGGAAAGCTCAATGCTGAAGAGACAACAAGACAGATCACAGGCTACTCATAAAACAAACACCATAGAAATGACACTGTAGAAAATAAATAAAATTAAAACCTCAGCATTATCCAATTCAATGGTAATCTGCCGGAAAAGAAAGAAGAGGAAGAATTGAAAGAAAGTGTTAGTAAGATAAATTACAAATAAATTCCATGTTAGGATCTTATAAATCATTTAACACTTTAATGCTGCAATCCAACATTGTGAGTATTTTACGGTCGGCATGAGTGACATTTGCAAGTGCCAGGATGCAGTGGGTTACGGAACCCACACTGCTGGAAGCGCTGCGCTAGGCAGCTTCGGAGGCAGGATGGGCCCTGGCTTTGTTCCTGTGCCAAGTGACAAACCATGTGGGCTGGCTGACCAAGATCCAAGAACTTCACCCTTGGGCATAAGAGACATCACCAGCATGAGCTGTGAGCAGCAGCAGGAGTGCAGAGGCTGGATTTCCAGTTTGGGAAGAGAAATGGAGTTTTAAAATGTAAGTCCTGCAGAACTGAGGCTAATCATCTGGTAGGCACCCAGAAAGACGTGTATGAATGACATGTTTCAGCAAAGTGAAAAATGTGGGTCTAGCCTACACTGTCAATGTAGTAAAGTTTTCTTCCTATTAAATATACCACAGTATGCTACCCATCACTGAGTGAACCTGAGCGTGTGCCAAGATGAGGAGTCTTTTAGCAATATGTAAAGCTTCAAGCCTTCCCACAAGCTTCTGTACGTCTGTGTTCTCACCATGGTTTTTGCATGCTGCAGAGGAATCCCAGCTGTTGAATGAAGGCCTTTGCTAATGGGAGTGGACAACACTGCATTCTCATTATGTTTCCCACCTACAAAAGGGACAAGCACACGGGCCAGGAGGGTGTGGCATTTATTATATGTGCTGGAAGATTGTGAGAGGAGGAGTACAATCTTTTTATAAATCAGATTGTACCAGCAAGCACCACATGGTATTACAGCAAAATCACACGCTATGCCAAAACTTCCATGGTGCTCTGCTGCTGAACACTACTTTGAAGTGACTACTGTCAATTCTGTGAACATCTGACCTACAAGCAATAGTGCTTGCGTGATCAATATGCTGGTCACAAAAATAAATTTTGCCACCTTTATGTATGTAGGGACTCCTGTATTTAGAATGGATGCATAACTTTTTTTTTTTTTTTTACACACACTCCAGGATGATTTTAAAAACAAAAGGTATTGCCTTTTAAGTGGTGACTAAATACAGTTATATGAGTCACAAGGGAGAATAAATACGATTGCACTTCTCACAGACAGACAGTAAAAACTATCCTACTACTACTAGCAGTCTATCTGTAAGCAATCAGCTGCTTTTTCATATTTGGAAATCCACTTCACAGGCAAGCATATTCTTATCTTGCATTATGTAACTGATCTACTGTTTCAGAAATTAATGCATTTTCTACACTTTGAAGATTTTTAGAATCTTGTGGGGTTCTCCGTAGTCTGAACGGTGCAAGTTATGTTAACTGCATCTTCTAGAAATACTGCTTCACCCAAGTTGGCCAAATAAAACCTAAGGAACTCCTGTAAATGAATTTCCTTTTAGAAAAATCTCCGAGTGGCATATTGCATTTGAAAGAAAAAACCTCAAAACTCTCATTTGGGTTTTGTTGGTGTATAGAATATATAGTATATATCATCCACCCTTTCTATTACTTAAGGTTACCTTGGACAGTCTCTCTTGGCTGTTTTTAACAGGAGAATGTACCCTGATGTGTTAACAAAGTGTAAAACCAAATCTATGATTACACTGAATCTTTTACATCCCCAGCTTTGGGCAACAGGAAATATCAGCACTCTACACTTGCTGAAGAGGATCAACTAGCCCAACTCCCTTTTGTAGGAGCAGACTAACTTCTGCAGGCTACCACCAGTCCCCTTCCAGATCAGGCTCATACTATATCACAGATGTCTTAGTAAAGGGACCTCGAGAAGAGGACAGAAGGTCTCCACAAGGCTTCATCTTGTGCTGGTATGACCCAGCACAAGATACTGCCACTTCAGCAGAAAAGGACAATGTGTTGGAAGTGGGTTGAAACCTGAAGTTGCTGCCCTTTCCTACCTACCCTGCTCCCCTTGTCACCCCGCATTTATACGCTTCTTTCTTGCAGCTGATTAGGGCATTCCCCCAAAGTCGAGTTTATTAAAAAAATACTGCTACTGGAAAGTGAAAAAAAATCCCTAGGCAGGACTGAAGGTCTAGAGCAAAGCAGCTGCAGTGGCCAGAAGGCAGGCTGGACCTCTGACAGCCAAGAGGTAGTAGCAGCACGTGGGAAGAGCGTTCCCTGACAGGGCAGGGAGCACAGCACCGGCCATCCCTACCCTTCGGGCATTTTCCTAGGAGTCTCCGCTCACTCACGGCACTGCTGTGTGCTCAGCTGGGTGTGCTCAGGTAACAGCCCACAGGCGCGCACGTGCACACCCACATGCACATAGCCTCCTCGCTGCATTTGCTCTCCCTCCTCCAGGTCCCTGTGCTCTGGAGTGCGAGCGCCTGCCTCTTGCTGGACTGGCAACAGAGCACTGTGTTCTGCTCCTGCATTCTCCTCGTTTCCAGCTAGGCTAGCCAAAGCAGGGGTCATGTGCAACATCCCAGCTGGCCCAGCGATGTTACAGGTTCCTCTGTCTTCAGAGCATCTCCCTCCCTTGCAGCTGCAGCTATAGGTACAGCAATAAACAATTATTATTATTATTACGAAACTCTCTTACCTCTAAAGCTTTTGCCTTTTTGTGTGGTGAATCTAGCACTATGCAACAACTTTAACCCCTACTGCAAGTGAGAATTGGATATGAGATACCATCTGCTCCCGGGCACGGACTCCCAGTTACAGTGAGCGTCCTTCCACACCACTGCTTCCCCCTGTCCCAACTGGCAATTCTCAATTGCTCACCAGCACGAGCACGTTCACTGGGAGAGTATATTGCTCTGTACATTTACTGTGTAGCATGGTAATACCCTAGGTTACTTAAAAATGCATGAGATACCTTAGACTAGGATTTTGAGATTGACTGTAGGAATGTCTAGCTACACAAACATACATGCATATACACACTCTTCTGATGCAAATAGAGAATAGGTCTGTACCTACAGAAAAATGTTCTTCTCAACAAGACAAAGGAGTTGTATGTAGGAAAGGGAAAGAAAAAAACATGGGTGGGTGTGAACTATATCTGGAAACAAGATGACGACTCAGTTGTATATAAATTAATCTACAGAATATCCTCTTGTTGCAAGGTTATGTGACCTGATGAAGAGTCACCTAGACCCAGAGAACAGGTAAAGACATTATATCCTTCATAAAGAAGTAACGAAATAAGATATTTTTACAGTGCCAGCAACCGCAGGAATTACTTAGACTTGCAAGCCTAAAGTAGAAAAGCAACAGAAACAAGCTTACCTTTCAAATTATATTTGAAGTTATTAGTTGACTAAAAATGTTTTGTTCCTGATCCAGTACAGAAGTGCTTACACATACAAAACACAGCTTGAAAGAGTGAGAATTTTATTTTTCTTTACTGAATAATAAAGATCGTGTTTAACACAGAATGATGAACTGTAAATTACATTACCTTTTCTCCGTAGCCTCTATCTTTGGTCATCATTTCCCTGAGTGTCTGTAATACTTTAATACATAGTTTCTCCTCATTCTCCTCCAGCAGCTGTTTAGTATGCTTTATTAACCTGAAAATAACCAATCAATCACAGCTCGTTTTAGTACTAATATTCTAAAATGGGATAAGATATACGTGGCTATCTTACTTAATTGGTTTAAGCTGCAAACAAGTTTTATTATCATACCATTAAACAACTATCTTGGGAACATTCTCTCAAGAGTGACATTGAACCAGCTACCACGGGCTTTGGTGAAACTGTGAAGGAAACTGCATCCCCCCAGCAGGAAGACAGCCAGATAAAACCCTCTGACTACAGGCAGAAAGGAATCAGGGGAAGGGGCAGTGGGATTTAGGACTTGCTAGTCCTCAAGAACAAACACTTAACAGTAAGAAAGAAAACTATTCCACATACTACTTTGTTAAAAAATATACTGAGAGTCCTGGATAGCGCAATTAGAAATCCATCCTATCCAGCATTTGTTTGTTACTCTGGTATCTAGTTTTCATAAACCCTCTATATAATCCATGCCTCCAGGAGGTGATCTGAGAAGCTGGATTCTGCTCTGAATTGACCTTGTAATATTTCCTTTTCTCCAAATTTGGGAGGCATCTGCACTGGGTGATGCACATATTAACAACTGATTCTGACATACTTACCCAGCACTAAGTGCTACAAGATCAAGTACCTTGCAAACATTACTAGGGTTGAAGGCAGGGCTAGAATAACAGGGATTAGCTTGTAATTTTTAACTTGTTTAAACTACTGTTTATGACACTTCTATCCTGCAGCAAAGACAGAAATTTTTAAGCATTAGCTGTGAGAGCACGTCAAGCAGACTTTCCCCATCCCCAAGAGCTTTTCCCCCTCTCCCCCCAAGGACAAATTGCATTTACCATATCATGAAATACTGTGCTTTACATAAAGCTGGCCAAGAGGGCACCATTCCACAGGGCATGGCAAAATTGGGAAAAAGCAAAACATAACAAAAACCCTCCCAACAAGCCAGACTTCAGGACAACTTACTTGCAAATGAAACCTCCACTTTCACATTTCCTCCTTGCATCTGTGTTCTCCGGGAAGAGCAGTTCAGGCCTATGAAGCACATCTACCAGTACTGATAACTCTGCCTGGACAAGAGGACGTAGGCGATCCTCTAAAGCTGATACTATGTCCTAGAATATAATCATATCAAGATTTTAAACAAACATTAAATACATATAAATGTATATGCAAATTAATTTCACGAACCGCAAAAGAGGGACAGGACAGTTAGGTCTCTCCTGCCTGGATAAACTAGATCAAAGTCCTTAGAGTTTGGTCAGGTAGGACTTTCAGTTTTATCATTTAATAGTTGTCTTTAAAAGGGAAGCCCTGATTTCCAGCAGCCCCCTAGATTTGGGTCCCCTAGCCTCTCCATCCTTGTAAGTGCTCTTGTTCATATAGGGGAAAGAGAAAAATGCAGATTCAGAGCTGCATTGAAACTCTGTGATAATGATCAGGTTATTTATGCTTACATGAGCTGACAAAAAAAAGTACTACTGTTAAAATTATGCAAAAAATAAAATTCTTCCCCTTTTCATTGATGTTTGGAAAGCTGTAGCTACGTTAAAATGAAACCACATTTATCCTAATACTTAAACAAGCAGAAAATACTGAGATACCTCTGAAGCCAGAGAGGAAGTTTAATCAAATTGAAACAGACAAATAGACAGGAGTGGATAAAGAGGGAGAAGCTATTTCAATGAGAAGGGGCTGGGCAGTGTTTTTACATTACATAATGTAAGTTTACTTTAAGTTAGTTAGAACTGTTTGCCAGAAAAAGCTTTTGGCCAGAGACTGAATCTTCAAAGGATAAAGGCATCATTCAAGATGATGAATTTAATTTAGTATAAAAAAGGCCTTATTAAACTGTCTACAGATCTGTAGATCAGTAGCTATAGATATAACACATCAATGCCTATTTCTAACACGAAGCATTATGTTTAAGTAGTCTTTTTAGCAAAAACAGTATGAGAACACACACACTTTGTTTCAGGGAATGACTGTGGCTGCAACTGGTTCACATGGAACTGATACATCTATTTATTCCAAGCTCTGCAGTGGTTTCCACGCAGGGCTGTGGCACCTTTCATTGTACTGAGAGTTTTGGTGTACAAGGAGCAAAGCGCTGGAGGAGTTTGGAAGGCTGTGATGACAAAAAAGTCCTGTCTTATCAAATAAATATTACTAATGGTTGAACAAGAATACTTCAAGTACCACCAGCTTCAAACATCAACATCACCTAGGATGAATACTTTTATACCCATTAGCCATGCACGTTCAATTACCTGTCTTGATACAATGGTTTACATTTTATTTTATATACAGTATTATTATATTCAGCATCAGCTAACTTGATTACCGTGTGGCATTTTGACTAGTTAATTCATTCCCAAATGCCTTTCTACTTAGTAAATTCCTCCTTTTGTGTAGGCATGCAAGTAAGTGCTTATCAAAGGAGGAAGGGGTGCTGTGTAGTCACCTGTAATCTTTCAATTATGTTTCGATAATCCCTGGAGGCAGCGAGCACCGAATCTCTGCGGGCAGCATTCCTTGCAGTCATTCGCCAGTTCATTGCAGTCTTCTGTACAATGTTATGAGATTTCAGGAAGAGATTGTTGACCTGACTGTCCAAGTCTACAGGAATTGCAATTGCGCGGCTTTTTGCTGCAACAAGCAAACGTTAGTAAGAATCGACTCCTTCAGCCCATGTATTACAACCAGTGCAAGAACAAGACAAGCTCTACTTGCAATTCCTTCTACAATCTGCTTTTTGTGCACTTTAAACAATGCAATGCTCAGTCCCTGTGTAATAGGTCAGACCTCTCTGTAGCATTATGTTTAAAGGCTTTCACACCTCAGAGCTGTTTACTGCCTTCAAAGTGTGGGAGCAGGTATCTGTCCATACACACACACTCCCAACATCTCATGCTAACACACATGTACATCTGTCCAACAGAATTTGGCCTCATATCCAGTACAAATTACTCTTCTTGCTACTAAAAGTGGAGCAAATTACTGGGAGGAGTGGCACAGAACTATTTCCCTGCTGCAGATCAATAGGACTGCAGAGAGTTTTGAGGTTAAACGGAGAAAGCACTTCAGGTTACAGTGACAACACCTATTGCTCAACCATGACAATATATCAACGTAACTCTGGCTTTGTACTATGCCATGGCTCCGAGTTACCTGCGGGAAGTAAACTGCAGTTTCTTTTGTAAGGATGACATGTAAGCAGCAAATACTGGACGACCATGTTTGCAGCAATTAGTTTTGATTACATCCATTTCTTACCTACATCTGAGAGGACCCGAATGCAGCTTTCCACTGATGCCTTTTGGCTTGGCATTAACCAGTTGCAATGGTACACTCTGAACACACCTTGCAGCAACTGTACAAACACAGGTTGGCGAGTCTAGAACACAAGGTTAAAGAAAAGAAAATCAAACTCATCACACCATACTGAGATGTATCAGCATCACCTTGAGGTAAGACCAGTTACCAGCTTCAGCCATGGCTCTCCACACCAGTCATTTCTAACTGGTTTGCATCCACTTGTTAGGCAACTTCATGTTGTAGACAGCATATCTACCACACAATCAGCAACTGAATGGAAAGGGTGGGAACGAAGGCTGGAAGGGAAATATTAAATAGATAGCTTCTAAAGCATAAAGCCTCAAGTAATTGAAGCCTGACTAAGCAAAGGAAATAAGCAGTCATCTTCATCTGTTTAATCAGAGTTATCAGCAAACCTGGCATACAGAGATTCTTCTTTTAACGTTGAACAGTAGCTGACTCAATAGTCCACAGGTAAATGGGACTTTGCTCTTGGCTAAAAGACAGCACAGCTCCAGAGCTGAAAACTCATCATGTCAAGTATTATTAGCTGGTATCTAATTTACTGAAGAAACCAGCTGTGTGTTTGTTACTTCGAACACAGGTAGTAGTTAGTGGTAAACACTACAGCTGCTATGGATCCGCCAAAATTAAGGTGTGGTTTTTAGCCCTGTGTTTCACAAGGTGATCTTCCACTATAGATAGGTGAGGTACTCCAACACACACGTGCACATGAGCTCTGTTCTTTCATCTTTGCAACATCCCAACAATATTGACCAAAACTCCCTGTTTGGTTTTGTACAGTAATTACTTAGTAGAACAATTCATTTATTTTACCTGTAGAGGAAGGAGTATTTTAAGTATTTCAAATGAACCTGCATTGAGAGGGAATACCCCATGTCCCTGTGCCTACCAGCTACGTAATGTTTCTATCAGCTAAGTGAACTACACCACAGTGCAAAGCCCACAAGACGTAGGAACCAGTGAAAAAATACCTCTTTTATTCTGGTCAAGATTAATGCCTGTTTGTAAGAAAAAAGTGGAGTTAGATGAAAAAGCCAAATCTATTAGATATTTAAATCTATTAGATCAATTCAAATAACATCGTTATGAAATGTACAAAAGGAGAATCAAAATTCAAGAACCAAAAATTACTAAGAGGCAAATACCTACTACCCTTTCTAGAAATAAGCCAAACACCGAGAACATGGCAGACAGTAGTATTCTCCAAGGGCACTGAAAATACCTGCACTTTTGGATTTAAGCCACTCACGTATTCCTTTCAGTTCACGTTTAAAGACTTTTCAGTCTTAGAAAGCTTCAAAGACATTTCATTTGCTTAAACTAGGTCAATAAATCAAATGAGAAATTTACTCCGTGTTCCACATGCCTCCAGCTACACTTGTGAAGGAAAGCCTTGGGCAGCAGCACCCTTAGGAGGCAAACAGGCTAAACAGTACTTCTTAAAGAGGAAAAGTTTTGGACAGCTGTTCTTTGAAAAGACGTATTTATGTTCTCCTAATTTTATATTATTTGAACCGCATGACAGACGTACAAGGTGTTCCTTGAACAAGCAAGGCTGTTCCTGACTCAAAGGAGGTACAACTTAAGTCGAACAAGCCATAACATGAAAGAGCATGAGACAAGAAGAGGCTCGCATGGGAAGAAACGAGATGACAAGGTGCGGCAGAAAGAACGGGGAGTGACTGAATCCAAAGGCAATGCAAAGGAGAGTGGCAATGGTCACTCGCCTATGGAGACAACGGCACCAGATCAGGCAGCAGCAGCTGCAGATTGCCCTGCAGCATCTCAGAGAGGAGGGAAAAATCCCACCCGGAGGAGTGATGTACACAGCCAAGTGGTCCAACAGGCTGTACTCCTCAGATGGGAAAGTCCCTGGTTATGGGCAAGAGTCTTGACAGGCAGAAAAAGGGAGAGAAACAGAGCTTTTAACTTAGAGATGTAGAAGAAAGATGAGCCTAGGATAAGACAGAACTATTAACTGAGATGGTAAGAGAGAGGTGATATAAGTTACTTCATCCTGCTAGACAGAGGGAGAGATTGAGAAACTAAATTGCTGACAAAATTAACAGATCGCTAAAATATGATGGTAAGGAAGTGTATTCAAACGTTGTACACTCAGAGATGACAATTAAAAGCATGACAGGGAAGAGAGGGGAAGGGCAGAGCCCCAGGAGGACAAGGCTAACCTGATCTCAATTTCTCTCTTTCTTTTGATGAAGCTTTGACAAACTAGCATGGAAGCTAATACCGCAATAGCAGCTGACGTTTTAAAGTCCCACGAGGAGCAAATCAACTGCTGGACTGCTCAGACTTGTGTGAGTTAACACAGAACCCTAATAAAGCTGCTCAGCCCAAACACAGCTGTTGCAGCTCCCTGTGCTCTCACAGGCAATGCCCACAGTTTGTCAGTTTAAGAGCATTTGAGCCAATCTCAAATGCAGCTCTGTTGCTTTCTGTGTGACTGTCTCCTTGTCTGAATAAGGAGGGCTGTCTAAGCCTGTGAGAAGCAGGGCTGTTGAATGCTAAACAGTTGGTAGATCAGGCTGGCCACTGGTCACCCAGACACGGGTCAAATACATGTCCTGACTCAAGGCAGGCAGACTGTCAACACAAGAGATACAGGTAGTCAACCAGGGAAAAGCAGGACCATCACTGCTCGTACTGAGCAGAAGGAAGTCTTTAGCTGATGTGCAGTCATGCAGCAATTTTATGTACACTTCCCTGGAGCACTGCGGTCACCCAGGCAGCACACCACAATCCAAAGGGTTAACAAATTCTTTGACGAGGAACTGACACGTCAAATTGCCAGATGTCCTTTATGGCCACTTTTGGGAACCAGATGCCTCCTAACCTGCTACCAGTTGCATTCAATTACAAACCCGGATTTTGCCCTGTGAACAACTGCCTTTGGCACAATGAGGTTGCATCAAGTTTCAACAACTACCATACTCAAACTTCTGACAGACCTGCCAGGCACCTGACCACTCCACCCACACTCCTCCCAAAAAGTTATTTATGAATACATGAATGATGTTATCTCTGTGCTGCAATACAAATATTAGGGCAATGTCTTGACACTGCTGTTCTGCAGTGGAAATCTCTACCTTCTGTCACTTCACAAGTGTTCCAAGCTTCTCCACGTTTCCCCAACTTTTGGAACATGACAAAAATTACTCAGCTTAATGAAACACACTAGAGCTTTTGGAATTTTTTTGTTTTTAAAGGAAATTAGAATCTTCCTATAAAAACATGCTTTCTTTAAACAATCACCTTTACACCCTCTGTAATGCAACACCCTCTCCTCCCGTCTGGAAAGCCTGCCACCAAAGCTTTCTCTTCCTTCTTCGTGGCACTGTAAAGAACTCCTTGCTGCTGTGCTGCTTTACCATTGATGGCATGCCAAACTATCGCCGAGCAAAATTGCCTGTTTGCTCTCCTACATCTGCCCACATCATCTTATTCAACTGTACTCTGATCTAAGGCCGCAAAGAGGACCACCAGAGCCCTTAGATGCAACTACAGTACAAAACATAAAAAAAAAAAATCCTTCGTTTCCCTACTTGCAGTGTGATTTTCTCACCTGGAACCTGATAATGACACTTAGAAACTCTCTCCAAAAGACCTCTGTGATCTCAGTGGTAGTACAGAGTTGAATCTACTAATGAAGTAATGTGACACTTCAGCCTCTCTAGAAAAACATTTGTGCTCTGATCTATAAATCTTTCCACTTCTACAGCAAAAGAAACAACCTGGTCACAAAGAATACTTATCTGCTCCCCCATTACAAACATGTTTCTTTTTAACTGGTAAATGGAACCGAAATGGAATGAACATAATTGCATTTGCAGCATATTTTCACTGTTCTGTCTCTCTACATTTTCCTACCTGCAAAGTAGTGCTCTGATCAGAGAATGGGGAACTGAAGAAAGTGGTGACTATACTCATCACTATTTCTGTAACGTACTTCTCCAATATGGAGTCAGCATGCTTTCTGTCGCTGGTGTTGTTACAAGCCTGCAAGACAATTCATTCTTAGGTCAGAAGCAGCTCAACCAAGGTAGATTAATACGTGTTACAGACTGGAATTCTTGATTTCGCACTGTTCTAGTCAGAGCAATTCCCTGCCACAATGATATTTATGACACTTGGGTCTCTGGATTTCCAGCACACACAAAAGCAGAAGCCCAACACCATTACTGTTTTAATGTGTTGGCATATAGCATGTTTAGGAGGGAGGGAAAAAAAAACCAGAGTGCCTTAGAGGAAAGAAAGTAGTAGGGTAGGGAGGACTGAGGTGTAATGCTTTCGTATGGGGAAATACTTGGAATCCCAGGCAAAAAGCCATACGGCCAAACAAATGCCAAGCGTGGAAAAAATTTGTCCTGACCTGCCAAAAATCCTTGACTATTGCTCGGGAAGGAGCTCACTATCCTGGCCAGAATAAGCAAGCCAGGTGGCAGAACAGAAAAAGTCATTAGACAAAAGAGCAGGGTGTGGGGTTTTTCTGAGGTTTGTGGGTTTTTTTTTTTTCTCTTTTTTTTTCTTTTTAAAAGGAAAATATTAATGTGTTCCATGGAATATGACTAATGAGATCCACAGGCGTAAGGAAAAAGAAGGCACATACAAATTTGAAGGAACACAGTATTCAGGGTACTTATTGCCTTGATGCACTGTTATGTCTTATTCTTACTGCTCTATACTAAATAGGTTCTTTTAAGCTTTTTTAATTCAGTTCCTAGATACAGAAATCACTACCCGACAGATGTCAACCAGGAAGTTCTCAAATAGCTTCCACATATGATTACTGGTGTAAATCTCTTTCATTTCTACTTCTGTGTCCACGTAGCAATGATTCAAGAAGTTGATGTACGCAATTTTGACCTAAAAGTAGAGAAAAAAAATTACCATTAAAAAATAAAAACCTGAATGGTATTATGAATGAATATAATGTCACATTAAAACTGCTATATAAATAATTTGTGATTCTACATCTTCTTTTTATTTAAGCACTGCTGAAATTTAATGCCATGAATAGCAAGACATCATCCAATAAAAACCACCAGGATTATTGCAGACAAAACGTCAGCATAAGAATCATTTCCAGTTCTGCAGAACCATCTGTTCAAGGTTAGCAGCATACTCCATAAACCTCCCTGCCTCAAGAACCCTATAAAACAACCAAGTACAGCATCACATCCCCAGTTTAAGGGCAAGGAAACAAGTATAAAAGGATTTAACTTGACTATCCAGATTCACTGGGGCTGCTGATAGCAGAACCAAGGAAGGAATCCAGTTTCCCATCTCACAGCTTACTCTCCACCTGCACCACCACCCTTCCCAGGCCAGACTCAGCAACAATATCTCTCTCGCCCAAAGCCAGCACATTTCAAATACGTATAGGCCAGTGCCTCCAAACAGCCCTCACCTCAGGTATGCAATCCTCGTGGGTTACTACCCTAACAATGTCATCCAAAGGAAGAAGGGAGTTGCATTTTATTTCTGTGTAGACATTTTTGCCTTCTGTGCACACAGCAAGCAGTTCTACTAAGTGGATGTGGTACATCAGTGGGCTGTTTTCATCCATCCGATCTCTCTCTGATCTCATCATTTGCACCAAAGTCTGGAAGGAGGCTCTGTCATTGTAAAACACTAGGACATCTTCTCCTGCATTCACCAGCTACCGAGAAAGAAAAATATTCAATCAGCAGATCAAAGCCCGTGCATCTCCCTGCAGCATCCTCCCCTAATCTGTGGGCCAACTGTTACAGTGCAAATCCCGATTAGGTATTCTTCAGACACTTAAAAGGAGTGCAGCCCACCAAGCCAGCTGGGCATTCCTCTTGTGCTCCCTTCATGGGATAGAGAGCTCAAGTATGACATTTTCTCTTAAAGAATTTACCACTTCTGAACTGCTGAAGAACTTCAAAGTCGGCCCAACTGACTGCTTAGACAGAAGTTGTGCCAAGAAGCTTGTGACTTTCCATTGTGCTTTTTTATTTCACATATATTGTCTCAGCTGACTCTTTAATACAGCTAGCTGTAGACATACCATTTTGTTCAGAGAAACGCCCCAGGGGCACGCCGGATGGGAGGACTGCAGGGCTCAGTAATTCCACCCTTCTGAACAAACATCATCAATTTTCCAAGGCTAGTGAGTGACATGTTAAGTCACACACTGAAGATTTCTATCAGCTTCACATTTGAGACCAGATGGCCACATTTTCAGAGCAGTTCAGACCTCCTCTAACTCCATGAAGGGAAGGAGAATGAGCAAACCAAGACCTGCTCTGGGCTAGGCACTTCTGAGCATGCAACTGGAGGAATCTGAAGCTGTCCTCCCGCATGGTTTATGGCAAACAGCTAGATAAAACACAGAAGGCAACCCCCTTTTCTCAGCAGCTGCTGACCCCTACGGAGGCTGATTGCTGAGCATCTCACAAACTCAACTCTGTGTTAAGCAGCTCACGAAACCATTTTTAAACTGAACGACAAAATACGGAAGACCTTCAACGAATCTAGTAAGATTGATATGCAAAAGCCAGAGCTTGACAAATCTGATCCTCGGGCTCCCCCTGCTGAGGAGGCCAATAAAAATCCTGTCAGACATGCAAATACACTGTGAAACACATGTCCAATATCCAACTTAAAAGGATTGATTCACCCTTCTCTTACCTCTCCCTTCTGTCTTGACACTCCAATTTCCCAGTTACCTACACACCTAAATTTCTGAAGACCCACATACTTTTCCCCCTTCAGCACTTAAACAGTTGAATATATAGGTCTTGGTAAGATAAGAAATTCCCATCAAAATACTCTACTATCATGGTAAAATTTTCCTTCATTAGTGATCTTGAAATTAAGTTATTTCTGTTCTACCCAATTTTGCTAGAGAAAGGCACCCTTGCTTCATAAGCCCACCTACACTCTGCCATGTAGAGGCCTGGAAAATAACTTGTAAGTATCATTAATAACCAACCACTTGTTATAACCTATAGGTGAAAAGCTCAGAAAGCTCTCAGTCACAAAAAAGCCTATGCTTTCTGGTAGCTGTATGCTCTTTTTGCATTGTGAGAGCTAACTGTCAGCTTCTTGGCAGTCCCAGAAGCGAGAGGATCAATTTGTCATTTTCACCAAATGGTATGTGAAAGCTTCTGTTCAGACCTTGCAAATCTCTGCAGCTCTCACCTCAGCCATTACCATATCTTGGCATTTCTTAATGAATTTTCCTTCTGCCTTGACAATTGTCTGCAGGAACTTTATGTACTGAACATTTCTGCCATGTGTTTCGATACAGTGGACAAAGTGTTGAACAACGCGTTCATTAATCTCACTGCAAAGCTGGAAGTTGTTCATGAAAATGTGCTGCATTGTTACTGCTTCCAGAATCTAATGGAGGGAAAGAAAGACAGACATAAATTAGAAAATAAACAAACCACCAAACCCACACAGAGGTCAGGATAAAGTCAACACTCCTGCAGGGTGCAGGACTGAAAATAACATTTCTGAGGACCTAATCTTTCAACACAATGGCTCGTATCAAAGCCTATTTTTCAGTCCACTTCAGCCGCTTGAACTTTCTACACTGAAATGGTCTTAAACAAACAGATCTTGCCAACTTTCGAGGCTTCAAAATGAAAACAAAATGTGACCCCTTCAACCAATCTTGCATCAGAACAGGCCCAGAGGCGATCACCAAGGACAATCCATTCTCTTTTCTTGCTAGGGAAAAAAAATAAATCATGGCATGAGGTTATTCTTACCCCTGGGTTAAGGAACAGGTTTATGTGCTTGTGCAACAATGCCTGGTTCTGTTGGTTCCCAGCACAAAAGTTCTGTAAAAACTCGTGTGCAAGCTTCATTATCTCCTGCATCCTCGTGTCTTCAGCCTGTGATTGCATGACAAATAAGATGAGGTTAAAAAGAATCCGAAGGTTCACTTTCAGGTGAGTACTGGATGAGCCACAGCTCCAGCTGTGCAAGGGAACTGTCACGTCTCTCTCACACTCCAAAGAAAAACAAACCTCCACCCAGTTCACAGACATTAGGGATGAGTTTGGCCTGCTTCACAGTTTTAAAGACCATCAAAAATAAAGACCATGATAGAAGTTACAGTAGTTTATTCTCTAAAATTGCATACTCCATGGCCCAGCCTGCCAGCAACGTGCTTTAGTCACTTTTACACTTCTGAACATACCAGTATCTTGGCCAAACCACACATCATCACCTTGGGGCTACACAGGAAAATTGCCATGTTCCACTGAAATGCATTTCGGCAGTGACAGATAGGTAGTTCATGGCAAAGAAGAGATAGAAAGTTGTTATTGCAACAGTTAAGCCCAATTTATATTTACTGGAATCTGCACACTACTTGCATGCTTCCAAGTACAGTTCAGGAATCAGTGCCTTTCCTCTGACATCAGTGTTGATTACCAGTCCACTGATGGTATAAAATGCAGTTTGGAAAATTAGTGCTGCTTTTATTTTTAAGGAGTTTCATATATTTCCAAGGGTTAAACACCTTCCACACTGCCTGTGCAATATGTATTCACACATATGGGACAGAAAGGTGACAAGAGGTGTTGGAGGGTGTTTTTGCTGCCAACTTTTTAGCAAAATATGAAGCAAGACAGCATGACACTTAGATTAACATTAATCAAAGCTACTGTCTAGAATTACTGGTTCTCAGAAACCTGTAGAGTTTGGAACACAGGACAGCAGAGAGACTGGGAAAATGTGAAGAGCTCCCCTCGCCTATGCAATGATAAGTACGTGTCACCTGTGACTAATGGGCAGCCAACGCGATGAACTCAGGGAGTGCTTCGTCAGCACAATGTGGTGCTGTGCAAGCTCAAACCATACAGCAACCCAGTCAAAGTGGGCTTCAAACTGCACCGCTGACATTACGTGGCAGTCTGATATGGCTAATTATGAACAGCAGTCCTCGCCTGGAGAGCCAGTTGATATTTATTCATTTCTAAGGGGGAGTTTGGGACCCTACAACTGGGAGGGGGGTCTAACTACTGGGCAGACCTGCCAATAAATCCCACAGGCACTAGGCACCCTTGTTTCCCTTAGTGTTCCTAGGATGGCTGTCATACAGCTACCTCGCAGCAATAACAAGGGTCTTGCTTCCACCGACACAGGTTAACTTCAAGGCAGCACGCACCTCCCATGAAAAGCTGAGAGTTGAGCCTTGGTCTTACTCTGAGTTACGACGGACAAATATTTCTTCAGGAAATAGTGCATAACACTGTCTATTCAGAGACTTCAGACAAACAAAGCTTATATAAACTCCCCATTATTTCTGAAGCGTGGATATTTCATAGACTATGAGGCTACATAAAATAGCCTCTGTGAATCCAATATAAAGGTAGAAGTTCCAGGAAGATTCAAAGGAGGTATTAAAAGCCTGTCAACATGACATGAAGCAAGGCGACAGACGTACAGAAACCCAACCTTTTCGTAAGGGATCTGCAGCAGCTCCAGCACAACCGCATGAGCTCCCATGTTCCTCAGAAGTCGCTGCTGCTGCTTACGGCTTTTCCTGACCGAGGCGCTTTCCTGAACACAAAGCTTGCTGAGCCGCAGCAGGATCTGGAGAAGAGACTTGCCTTAGAGCTGAAATTCTGGGCTTTATTTCAGAGCATGCCAGGTGGCTCCCAGAGAGCAGCAACAGTGAAAAATGCATCTGCATGGACCGGTGCTGCTCTAGGCAGCAAAATCAGGTTTTGGGGTCTCAAGGCAAGGAGCTAAGGCCAGGCTAAGTCCTGGGTGCTCCTGCAACATCAGTAGAGGTGCAAAAGGACCGAGCTGGAACTGAGAGCTGCTGGGGAACGTGGAGGCAGAAGGCAGCGATGGTGTCTGCTCCCCCTCGAGCGTCAGCCACCAACCCCCTTGCCACCCCTCTGGGGACGCAGCAGCCAGCACAGCCTTGCGCCACTTGGCGCAGGCAAGGGAAGCAGTTTACTGGCCTGGGCACCATCCATGGCATCTCTGACTAGGGCTTCTCCTGCAGAATGCAGCCGTGTCAAGTGAACTTGGCATCAGGCTCTGCAGTACAGAGCCACAGAAAGACCATTAGCTCACACCACACTAGTGCCAACGCATGCTTTTTGTCTGGTATTTTTAAAATTAAATTTCAACAGCATGGTGGTTTTGAGTGCAAGATACTCAAGACAGGGCAAATGTAATAGCTTCTCAACTTGCTTACTTCCTTTGTAGCCTTTAACAATAAAAATATTGTGTTACCATTGAAACAGCAGCAAAATGTCGTGTTTCTCACTAATCCATTCTTAAGGAAAGAATACACATCGTGCTTATTATATTCCTGGCTTCTCATTCAAGTTGGGCTTTGTTATTACTCAGCAAATAGTTTCCACAATGGAAGAGTGACTCAGACTTTCCTGGGTGTCTGTCTCTGACTGCAGCTCTCCAGAGCTGTATTACTCATTTACACTTCCATTTAACTAAGAAGCAGCAAAGTTTTACCTCTTTTACTACACGGTAGTTGTAGCTGCTAGTACTTTCAGGCTTTTGGGACTTGCCGTGACCTTCCTGAGGATAAAATCAGACAATTTATTAGTAACTTATACTATTGTCTTCATGAAGCCTAAAATTACCATTCTAGGATAGTGCCCGCTCTCTTCCTGGAAAGGAGTGTCATCCTTCAGTTTTCTGACAGTCTCAGAAAAATACATATAATTATCCTGTTAATTCACATTGACCTCTATAACATAAAATAAGGTGAGAGTGGGATGATTTTAGAGACAGCAACCTCCTGTCCTTTCCTTTGCTTGTCACATTCTATCTGTAATCAAGTCTCCCCCCAAAAAACTTCGTACTTTCTCTCCCTCTCTACTATTATTAAACTGTCATTGCATAGATATCAAGAGATGCCTCACAGTACTACGCACAAGGAAAGCAACAAGTAAATTACTTTTATTTACTTCCAACAATAAATGTTCATAACCCAGGGACTATTTCTTGAATTCCCTCACCCAGTCTTTTCTATTTGATTGCAAATTATATGGAGGCAAAAGGTGTTTTATTAGTTCTAAGCCAGATGTGCATGCCAAGAAAGTCCCATATTATCAGGTACAGATACAGCACCATTCTCTCTGTCATTTAATCACAGTGCCATGATTCAAAATGCATCACCTGAGCAGTTCACAGCCCTTAACATTATTTGAGGTACTTTTGACCATACAAAACTCATGCAATCTGTCAGTGCTGAAAGGACATAACTCAGGAGCCAGAGCAAACCCAAACCAACTGCTCTGTTAGAGCCTAAAGATGACACTTAGTGGCTGCTAATCCTGAGCAGTTTCCACTTGAGACTAAATTGGTACCAACAAGCTCAAGTTCTCCTCTTATTCTTGCCTTAATCTAAAAGCAATACAGATAGCCTCACCAGGCTATGCAGTGTGCTAGAAAGATGGGGGTTTTGTCACATTTCTGGAAACAGTTACATCTTCATAAAATATTAACACGTGAATTTGTGCAAACACAACCCAATTACCTCTTTTTTCTTGTGTTCGTTTTCACCTTGCACTCCATCCATAGTCTCATCAGGACCTTGGCCTTTGTAGACCCAAAGCTCCGATTTTTCCACAATAGACCTCAGCTGGTCCAAATCTTGTTTTATCTGCTTGTAGTTGTCAACATCTTGGCTGGTAACAAGCAGTTGAACCTTACATGAATGCAATCCATTAGTTACACAAAAGGATTGTTTTTAGCTGCAACATATACATTCAGATGAGGAATAACACTCTTAATACACACACATACCTGCTTAAAAGCTTGAAGGACTTCTTGTCTCTGACTAAAGTGCCGGAAGAGTAGCTGAAGTGCTCCAGACACCAGAGGAGGATAATCATGCATTGTTAAATGCAGCAAAACTCTGAGAAATGTTCTGCCACCATGATCATCCAAATCCAGTGGTGTATTCTCCTCACTGAAAACAGAGTGTAGGTGTTAACTAACATACTAGACTGAATCTCCCAGCAGGTTCTTAAGTCCAGTCAGCGGCGGCAGAAAACCTTTTTTCTTACTTTTAATTAAGGGGGAAATTTATCAAATCAAGTGTTATCTTAAGACACACAGGGTTTTCTGGTGTACTGCTTAATAGGGAGGCTATTCCAGAATCTCATTAATCATGGTTCACTCAGCTTACATTATCCAACTTACATTTTTCGGGGTCAAACTATGCCAAAATATTTGTCCCTATGTCAGCCTATTGCTCAAATAGTTCTTGCCCATTCCTAGTCCTTTCTCACTATTTCTGAAATACACACACACCCCCCCCCCAGTATCCAGGTTGCAATGCTAATTATGTCAAGCAGTTAAAATCCTCCTCTTCCCTCTCTTTCCCTTGCACCTCTTTTCTGAGCATGAGAAACTCATGTTGTTGGTTTTTTTTTTTTCCTATCAGTGCCCCTTGAATCTTTTCCATATTCTGCTTCCAACTGAGTCTGCATGCTTACATTAAAAATTCTGGTTATTAATTCTGCAACTGAATCTCTCTCTCCCCTTCTGCCTTCATTTAAGAAATCAGTTATCTTAGGTTTACAGAAAACAACTGCAGCTCTGAGCAGCTTAAAGACAAGCTCAAGTACTTGGAGTCTGTCACTGACTTGCTGTGCTGTGATTTAAGAAAGGATATAAACTGCTCCGGAAGGCAGGCAGGTATGGAAAGTACAGCTTGCTTTGTTCTGTCATGCATGTGCAGTTTAATGCTGCATTATACAAAAAAAAAAGATGGCTAAATATATATCTGTCTCAGTAGATGTCCCAATCCTTGCCTACACAAACTTTTCCACCTAAGATTTTACTGCAGCATTCAGCTTAGATGCACTAATCCTCCAATTTGGCTTTCACCCACACAAGTGAAGCCCTCCCATGAAGATCTTTCTGGCTGAAGGACCCCTGTCCCTTATCTGTGGCTTTTAATCCAAATGGACACTACTTTGAGCTGTATCAAAGGCATTTCAGGAAAATGAAGCTTAGGTAACTGTGACAGCTGTTTCCAATCTTTTACCCAGTTACCACCTCACTTCCAACTGCAGTCCCCACTCCTTGGGAGCCCCGAGGGCTGCAGCCTGGGAACTCCTGAGCTACCCCTTGATTAGCACTAGCGAAGAGATACTTTCCTTCCGCCAAAGATCCCCTCGGCTTGTTCTTCAATATGTTCAAAGTCTAGGGCTCCTGAGAAAATAATGAGACACATACATTATGTCAGGGTTGCACCAAAGATGTTTGTGCAGCCTAAAAACATTTTAAATGGCAAGTGGTGATGTAGGTGTAAGCAAGGGGGTCATAACAAGCGGAAAGGAATGCCGAGAGATTACTGAAACAGCCTGCTAAGAAAACGTAAGACAATAAATGAACCTGTTCTCAGCTCACAAATTAAACTGCATAATAATTTCAGCAACATCCAGGCTTATTCCTCTCTTGCCTATTTTTAGATTGCACCAGCATCATTCCAGGACACTGATGGGACCTGGTGTCATTCACAGGGGCCATCCGTGAGAAACACCAAACTTCAGCCTTGAGAATTTCTAAAGTAATAAATTCAGCAATGACAGCAATACCCCTGTGGCTCAATAGACAAAAAGGTCTTTGCATTTTTCAGTATAAGGTATATATTATCACATCGGCAATGACCAATATGCTGAAATAAAAAACCAGAAGTGGTAAAACAGACTTGGAGCTCTCAATATTTCACAAAGATTTGCAAAGGGGAATGGGAAGAGAGCACAGGGATTTTACATCCTTGCCAAAATGTGCACCCCCTTTCTTCCAAAGTTCAGCTCGCAGAAGGAGCTCTTGCTCTCCCCACCAGCCCAGTTTTGAAGGCACTGGCACCCCAGGGGGCTGCCGGACAGGCAGCCCAAGAAAAAAGTAAACACATCCCCTTTGAAGTGAGATCAAAAGAAACAGTCTCTCTCCTTTGAAGACTTCTCATCTAAACCACATTTTCCTTATCTTTCTCCTTTGCATCTAGAGATACAGTCCCCAAACTGAGGAAGAAAAACTGTTTGATGTCTAAAAAGCTGCACTTTCAAAGTCCAGTTATTCCTACATGGGACAGGTCCTAACTACAGGACACTTTTTCCCCTGGAAAGTGACATAGCAATTGACAACACCCCATCTACCCAGTCCACTAACTATCCTGCTTTCAATTAAGAAGAACACCAGACACGACAAGCTCCTCAACAGCTTTCATACCCTTGTCTAGCAGCACTGAGATACAGACACCTCCAGATGTCTTGGTGGTGTCTGTATCAAGCCCCTACAATACCTTTGGAAAAGAGAAATTTGGGTGGGTAGAGGCATCAGGCCAGAGGGAAGGAATGGAGGAAATCAGATTACTTTGGGGACCCTTTTCCTTCACCCAGAAACACTAATAGAAAAGATTTAATGTGAGGTTGATGACAGATCACACATGGTAGTGTTTATTTCAGGTCTTCTTTAAAGGATGCATCTCAGGCTCTTGGTCACACTTAACACATGGAAACAAGTAGGAGAGTGTACAAATAAATCCTGGGTTTTGTTTGGGGTATACGGAAATGATCCCTACTCCGTTATTCCCGCTGCTAGCAGGGTACCCTGCTTCAGTGGGATCATTCATATGCCAAAGCAAGAACCTGAATCGGTTATCCAATTAGCATCTCTAAGTCTAAAGAGTCTTCCCTAACCCACACAAACTCATTCTTTGCAAAATAACTGACCTGGTACATTAGCTGGCATTTCTTGACTACTGGTTCCAGTGGGTGATTCAGACATCTGGGCATTGCTTTCATCAAATTCATGTTTAAATATACAAAGTAGGCAGGAGATTCTGTAGTCCAATCTCACATTCAAAATAAACTGATGATACAGAAGTAGTAAAAATGTTGAAATAACTTGCCTATTTCCAGCACATGTACAATTTACGCATAATGCAGTGCTACCAACATGCATGATCAACATAGTAAAGATGTGGATTTAACTTGGAGAAGAGGTATGCAAATGTTTTCTTAAAAATCCCCAGAATTTGGTAATTTTTTTCAGTGATTTCAACAAGCATATGATATAGACCCAGTAATAAATACTTATGAGTAAAAGATGTAGGCAGAATTTTGATCCCTCATTACTGCCTGATGCAGGCATCCTCACCCCGCCCCCAGGAAAGGAAAGCACCGTTTCTATCTCCGTTCTGAAACCAGCAGGAATCTGACAGGCCAGCGCTGCTGTCCTCCTCGCGCCGACTCCCAGGGCGCTGTGGCAGAGGAAGCTGAACGTGAGCTGCTGCCGCAAGCGCGGCATCGCAGCCTGCTGCTGGCATACAACAGCTACCAGTTCTGGTGGGCTGTATTAGCTAGCGCCAGCGAAACCTCCAGCGTAGCAGAGACCACCCTCTCGGTGGTCTGCCTCCCCCCTGAGGAAAGTAGTACAATGCAAAAAACACTTGCAGTTCTCTCAAATTTATGGGAAAATGCTTAATGCCAGTTTTAATAACCCACAGTAACAGGGGGAATACTGGCACACTAAAATATCCCATTGCACATGCCAGACCATAAGAGAAGTTCTGGCTTTAACTAAAATTAGCAATGGTGAAAGGAAGTGAATCAAGCCTCCCCTACGTGCTGCATCTGCTGCTGAGGGGAAGGGCATAACCTCAAACCCAGCTATGCGTGAAACCTCCCACGGGGGCACAGGGAAGGTACACTGTGGCTTTCCTGCTGCTTTGCATACTTTCGCCCACAAGGCTTTTGCAGCATTCTGGCCTCCATGAACTTGCCCTTGAAGTTACTGAACAGAAAAGGGACTCCTACACAGAGGGAGGGAAGATGGATTTCAGTGCAGTAATTCTGTGGCAACATCTAGATCAAGACAGTGCTGTGGAAACGGGAAAAAACTTTACTCTTTGTGTCCTGAAGACTTAGGAGTGAACAAGTGAGAAAAGCCAGACAGAGATGGAAGAAACAGCAAGGCTGGCAAATGTGCATGCATAAAAAACATTTCAGGCTGATGGCTGTACGAGGAGGAGTCTCAAGTATCTCCCCCTTCCTTAAGGCACTTAACGAGATGGCCCTGTATATTCAGAGAAATTACTGAGACAGTAAGGTGGAAAATGAGATCTCCACTTTAGCAAGTCTGATATTTACAAATCACTGGTAAATATGCAGATGTCTACTGCAAACTTGTTTCTATTAAATTGTTTCAGTAATGGCATAATATTGTCATATGCAACTCAAGTGCTGCATGCCTGAAAAAGTCACCCTTGTAATGCTTCACCAGTTTAAGAGGCACATACAAGGCAAGAATGAATTAAAAGGCAGCATGGCACTATATTCATGCTTACATTAAAGACAGCACAAGATGCGACATCAGTTTGCATTGCTAGTACCTGAAGTATTTCGATGATCTTCAGCTTTGTGTCCATTACCAGGATGTCCTCTTTCTCTGGTTCACTCTGCTTGACGTTACCCTCAGGAGCAGCAGCAAGCGGAGTCATGGGCAAGAACCCACCGCCTCTGAGCACCACCTGGGTCATCAGCTCACCGACTCCGTGGATTGATCTCATCACATTGCTCCCTTCAGAGAGGTAGGTAAACAGGTAAGGTTATGATGGTGTAATGGGACTGCATTAACAGGGCAAGGACCCTTCACATCCTACGAAGATAAATTGCCTCAACATTAAACAAGGCCAGGTGGACACCTAAATCCCTGGAACCGATGGAAGTCAACAGAAGCAGTACTTTCAGAAACCCCCTGCCCTCTCCCTCTTTCATCGTAGCCATTACTTAGCTTTACAACCAAGCCATGGACAGAAAGGAGCAGAAGATTTTGAACCCACATTGACATTTTGAGATGAACAAGAAAATACCAAAGAATGATCTGTTCTGCCAATCGTTTTTCAGCCTTACCTTTACTTTCCTCGCCTTTTGCCATCTTGGTAATAGGGAAGATGGTAGTGATGTGCACACAGTCTAATATAGCAAGGAGGATTTTGGTTAGTCTGAGGAGGTCACAGAAGTTGTAGAAACCAAAATATATCAGATTTCTGGCTAAGTTAACAACCTACCAAAATAATAATAAAAAGTCTGATTAATACTAAACATTTTCCTATCACAATCAAGTTGTTTTAACACAGTGAAAAGATCAAGAACCTAGCTGTGAGTCATATACTTATCATAATACCTCATAATTCCATAAGACTGTATAGTTCTACATTTTATCAGAAAGTTTTCTACTTGCCTACAAATACTGCAGTGCCTGGAGTAACAGTCTGTACCTGCAACTGATATTCTATAGCTACAAAAATCATACCATATTTGTCTCATTACAGAAGAGGTAAGATAGGTCAAGACTAGAGGTAATGTACAGATGCTTTTCACGGTTTTGTCTTACAGAAGAAAACACCACACATTTAAAGCTTCCTGCTACCAAGTTATAAAGTTTCCCCACAAGTCCTCCACAAGTACTGCTTCAAGACTCACACATAAGAATTTCACATATAGTGCAAATATTTAACGTAGCCCCATTATATGAAGTATATTCCCTCAAATACTTTTTTTTTAAAAAAAGATATCACATTTTCTTAAATTAATGGTTATTTAGGGTTTACTATTGCATGAATTTGCTACATTTTATTTGCACAGACAGACTATTTTAATAGGTCAGTAAGTCACAGGACACTGTATTGTTCTCTTCCTGAGTAATACTGTAAGCTCTAGAGACTATCTGTGCATGCAGACATAGTGTTTAGTTTTCAAGACGATTTATTCCAGTAAAGCTTGACTTTTGCAATAACAATGAGAGCACAAAAAGTAAACAGGGCTGCTGCAAATCTAAGACATAAGCTCACATTCATTAATTGTATTTCAAGAACTATCATTGCAAACTGTCACAAACTTCAGTGGAGTTGCTTGCATGAAGAGAAAGCACTACACTGGAAAGTAAGAGCCTGCTGAAGCTCAGCACTCACTAATTACTTGCCAATCTACCTGGTGTTGAAAAAAATACCAACATTCCACAAAAAAAAAAAAGGATAAAATCAGAACTGGATAACTACCTCAAATGTGAGCTTATTTTTCTCTTTATCAGAGAAAGGGAACCTCTGACACACCACATCTCTTAAATATTCCTCTACAAATTCCATTGTTTGTGCAAATCTCTCCTTAATTTCATCTTTGGAAGTTCCACTGCTATCATAGCTGAAGAGGAAAAACAAAACAAAACAAAAACACAAAACAAAACACAAAACTTAGCATGCAAATACACAGGGCTCTCTTCCCCCGATACAATTTTTTCATTGGTTTGTCAAAAATCTAAGAAAAGTTAAAGGCTGTTAAATAATTTATCTAAACAAGGGAGTCAGGAAGCTGACACCATAATTTCCTGACTTTTGCTGGTTTATCCCATATGCTCATTTTGCACTATTTAAAAATGTCTGAGGAAAACAAAAAAAGAGAATTTTATCCCAATAAATAAAAAAAGAAACCCTTATTATTTTAGCAGAAACAATGACAAACTATGTACAGCACTAAGGGAAACAGATGTGGCCAAGAGATGCTGACTGTGGATGCTATTTTCCTCCAAATAAAAACAATATATATGCAAAGTAGACATTAATTGTTCTTAATACAAATTCTAGGTTTGTTTCTCAGCGTGTGCAGAGAGCGTTCAAAAGACAATCCCCACCACCTTCCACTAACTACTTTTGTTTTCCTGTTTGATCACGTATCACTGTTTAGCCTCTGCCAGAGCTGAAGACATTTGTTTTTCTATTTTGGCATTTAAAGTTGAATATGATCTACTGCATCTCTCTCAGCAAAGAAAACTAGGCTAGTAAGGAGGGAAGGGAGGGAAAAAGAAGAAACCACTAAACACCAGTACTGACAAGACTCAAATTCCTAACATTTAACACTAATTTTAAATGTTCATTTTCTCCAACCAAAAAAATTGAGTTCTGAACAGTTGAAGTAATATAAGTTTTAAATTATTTGTACTATAAAGAGTTAAGACAAGTCTATGATGATGAAATCATGTCTCCAATCTGGCTGTGGTTTTGTATAGGTTTTTCACCACTGTATCAGAGTATTATCCATTGGAGGTTAAGGAACATGACTGTCTCCAGCACATTACTTGTTTCAGCATCTTCCCCTTGTTTTAACTTTTGATTGTGCGAGCTACCGTATGGACAATCTGCCCTGAAGAGTCTATGCTCCAATCAAATAAGGTAGGAGGAAAAATGAAATAGTCCTCCCTTGCTTTCCCTCCCCAGGGCTAGGTCACTCATCACATCACCCAAATCAGAGACCGACCATCACTGTGATCACTGTGTGTTCTGGAGACAAACCCCAGCTGCCTCATAGCTTACACCATGCACACACAGGAAGGTTATTTTGGTCTCAGGAAGGTTCTCCCCAGCAAACATTACAGGCAAATCAAATTACAGGGTCTGAATAATGGAACTAGTGAGAATGTGTTATAGATTTTAATTTTTTTTTTAAACAGAAATAGTATAAATAATGCATGAGTTTAGGATTGATCTGGTTTTGTTTTAAAAATTAAGAGTGATGTAATTTCCTTTCCCACACCATTCCAGCACGTACTTACTCATCAATAGCAATTTCAGAAGGTATTTCAGACCACAGACGAGCATACTTCACTGGTGTTACTTGTTCTTGGGGGTCACGATCAACGTGCATATGAAGCATTAGCCGGCAGAAAGACGCTCTCAGATCATATGGCAAGTTTTCATCAGACATACAACGGAGAATGAGGTCCACATCCAGCTGGCCAGATATTTCATTTATGGCTAAGTACTGTCGATCAAGGCACATTCTAGCAAAGAGGTTTAGTTGGTATCTTTGGGGGGGGGAAAAAACAAAACAAAACCCAAACATAAACACCTTACACTTTAATTTCCATAAACGTCCATTGGGTATAGTACTGATATGCTCTTATATGTATTAACAGAATGAATCTTATATTTTCCAGTAATATACCTATCCTTTCCTTATTATGGAAAGAATAAAGCACTTCTTAAACACAGTAAAAGGTAACACAGTTAGATGTTTTTTACACAGTAAAAGGTAACATAAAAGGAAAAATAGAATAAAAGGAGTCATCGTATTTTTCTGAGAGTTATACAGAATTAAGTAATGCTGTTTATGAAAGCTATGGAAGAATCCAAAGAACACTTGAGGCAACTCAGCCTAAATACTGCAGAAGGCAAAACACTTCTTACTGATGCTGAAACCGAAGTTGTTCACTGAGACAACAATGTAGATGGACTAGAGAATCAATAAAATCAGCTACCTGATTAAACAACAGCTCTGCTCCCTTCAGTCAAAGAATTGTTAGAGAAAAACTAAACATAATTCCTAATCTTTTCAGTCCATAAACTAAAAGCAAGCAACTGGCATTTAAGGTATGCACATTCAACAGACTGATAATTAGCCTTTAGTCAATAAAGCACATGTCCAACATTCATGAGTATCATACAGCCTTGTGCTGAAGAGTGTCAGCTGTGAGGTTTCCTAAAGAAATGAACATTTAATTGAAAGCAGACTCCTTTTCACTCTCAACACTCCTCATGGGAATTTGACCAAACTCTACCCTAAACCCTTGTTTTAAGCATGTTCATGAGTCTATAATGTACACTAAAAATAATTAACACTACCAATTCTACTTAAAAACAAGTGCAAGAAAATCTATTTTGAAAGCAGATACAATTTTTTAAAATATATACAAGAGTCCTTCTTTTGAGCTCAGCCCTCCAATAGGCTCAAATAAAAACATGTATCAGGAAGTCTACTGCAAGAACCATTTCAATGGAAGAGATAATGCAAAATAAGATAGCTATTAAAAATTTTAAAAATCTAGTTGTACTTTCTGCATCACCACAATCGAGTCCGTCAAACTACTCTCAGAAGTTTATAAACCAGACAAAGGAATTTGGTCTGGGCTGAAATCTGATCTTACGCTATGCCAAGAACTTGGTGTCTTGTCAAGTCATCTGGAAACATCGCTTCATGTCAGAAACTGCTAAAAGCATAGCTTAAGCCATACAAAAGAGCACTGCACGTTAATCAAACCAAACTTGTGGCATTTTCATAACTTCATATATTGTCCTGCTGAGAACTACAGGACCACTAAAGGCTTTGAGCTTAAAGAGAAATTTAGAAGGCACGGAGAACAGCAGTGACTTCTTTAAAATCAACAAAGCCATCTGCACACTGAAATCCTGTTCTTCCCGCAAGCAGTTGTTCACCCCGACTACCATCTGAATACAGGTAACCTAAACAGTTAACATACAGGCTCTCTCATAACACCCACTTATCAGGAAAACAAGCAGAAATACAGGCATTAAGTTCTGTGCAAATTCAAGGCACTCTAAGCCTCAACTATTTTTTTTTTTTAATCATTTTAAACTTGCTTATGCTGATAATTGGACTTCTCACCACAAATAACTGTGCTTTTAGGTCTCACTGCAAAGAGACTTCATCCTCACTCTCTAATGGCTATTTTGTCCATGAAACCAGTATCCTTTCTCCCAAACCAACTACAGCCCATATACCAAAAGCTTCCCCACACGGCCTTGATGAACTTTGCTAGCCAACTACTGCGCATGCTGTTAACCTGTAGTAGCTGAGTACGTCCCGATCTTCCTTCTGCCCTTCCTTAGCATCCTGAGCCAACTCTCTGATACTCTTACTGCGGATTTCCTTGTTACTGTCTCTCCAGAACAACCACACTTCTTCCTCATCTTCTCCAACTTCCAAGGCATTTTCTCCACTTGACACTTCTTCAAACTCAAATCGAGAGAGGACCAGCCTGCCAGAAGGAAGATAGGTTAGATTACAAACTGCCAAGACCCATGCAGATCTTTTAGAACATTTCTTTTAAGACACTTGCTAAAAAAAGGCACTCGCTAAAATGTACTGGTGATATAAAGTAACTAATCTTATGATCTCACCTGCATTCAGAAAACACAAATTTTATTCCTCAGCTCTGCAAAGTAAAAGCAGAGTATCTGACTCTTTCAGCAGTTCAGTTGACTACATAAAATCTTCGGGTTTTATTATTAAAAGCATTAGGTTAGAATAAATTTAGATTATAAGCTTTCCATTCAGGCTTAAAAAGACCACCATTTCAGCTCCATTCAATTGATGAAGATAAAGAAACAAGGAAGTTAAAGACACGTCTAACTGACCTTCAAAAACATCTTTACAGGAGAACTGGTTCAAAGATCATTCAACAGACTAGAAAGGATTTGGTAAGCAAAAATATCTAAAAACCGATAGTGGCGAACTAACTAGAAACAAATCAGCTACTAAAACAAAAAAGGCTTTGGGGCCTTTTAGCTCTTCAGGAAAAAAAATCATACATCTAAAAAAAGACAAATTAAATACACAAGGATAAGAACAAATAAGTGATGGTGGAAATAAATACAGTCTTTATGATCTCATGAAGAGAATTAACTCTGCAAGAATACTCTCATCCATTTGTGTTTTAAATACTACCTGACAAAGACCTGCTTCCCTTTTTACAGTATTTTGATAACGATTACCTCTGCCCTATTCCACATATCAAATAAACCCATCTGTATGAAAAATAATTGGGATTTGGTGCCTGCTATGATGCTCCAGCAATGGCAGGGCAATGCTGAGACCTGGAGACCAAAATCCTAACCGCAGAGGGAGAAATGGGTGAACAGAGATGTATCAGCTTCTGTTTTGCTGCAAGCTGAGCTCAGTGGGCATGCATCCAAGAAGTGCTCACTCACTTCAGATAGCTTATGGAGAAAAGCCTGAAGCCCAGAGGAGGATCAGGCCCACAGGACCCTGAACACCTTCCTGCAAAGTCTGTCTACTTTGATCAAACGTGAGATATCTGAAAGATTTCTCTGACTGCAGGAGTGAGAACACATATGGCAGACGTCTGCTGTCATCAATACTCATTTACTGTGTATTTGAAGAGGACCCCACACATGCTTAACTGCTTTCTCTAGATGTGCCAGCAGTGCTCTCAGCTTTGAATCACCTTCCTTCTGTTTCATGCTAGGAAAACCATCTTTAAAAGCATTAACTTACTTAGTTTCAATAAGAATGTCTGCATTTGCTGGATTCAGCACGGCTTTACAAATCAACTCCTGTGTCACTGGAATAGACTTGTTCATGGAAACGCACAGATCTGAGAGGTAATCCAAAAACCTGTTGGAAAATGCGAGCCAAAAGGGTATCAATCCTTGTTGAGATCTAGACTGAAGCAATCTACATTTCAGAAAGAAAACATTCAGAACTCCATTTTAACATTGCAGAGTGAGACTGTTGCCCGAGGGGGAAGTTACAGTGAGTGCCAAAAAGAAGTGAACTAGCTGTGCTTCCTTACTAGCAAGTTGGCAGGTACAGATTTTTCTCAGAAGGCTAAAAGGAAAAGGGTAATCATATACTCAAAAGCGTAGTTCTCACCTGGGCTCCCTATTTTTCCTCACAAGGCTAACAAAAGTGTCAATCTCAGCAGCTGTGATGTGCTTCTCCAAGAGCTTGCGATTGTTATGAAGCAGTGCTGTAATAGTGTCCTCGGCCAAGACATCATAGCCAATTTGCTTCTGCATGAAGCCGAACTGCTTTGCAATGTATTCCTTCAAAACACAGAGGGAAGAAGGAAGGTGGTGTAATTAATTCTCAGAATTTAAGAAAATACTCAATAACAAAAAACAGTAAGATGTTTGTCAATATCAACATCCCAAGAAGCAAACTGGATTAGATTCAAACTATTCTTCTTTTGAGAGAAAACAAGTGACAACAGATAACCTTAACACCTCCCTCCCTCCTGGGCTAGATACCACCAAGGCATTTATCTTTGTCTGATATTAGTTTGTTTTTAATAAATAGCAACAAAAAATTCAACAGCCTTAATTCACAGGTCAACTTTCAACAGAGCTTGTAGTATGCAAGAGTGAAGAAAGTCTTATAATTCACCTGGATTTGACAGTTAGCAATTCCATTGTTTTCTCAAATTCCCCTTAGAACTAGTACTAATTATACTGCATATAGTCTCTGATGGAGATGAAAAATGTCAGATAGAGTAAAACTGAACAATCCAAAAATCTCTTGCTGACTGTACAATCACAGCACAGCATAGCAGTGTTTAATTAATGGGATGCAGCTTTTATATTTTTTTGGAGCACAGGAACAACGTTAGTGCCATTGAAAGCTACAGACATATTTCAAACCTGATTCTTTCTGTAATCCTGCTGAGAGTGTCTCAGCACTCTGTAGCAAAGCCGGCATATGTGTCTGAAAGGAGCATGACGCTGGTCTCCAAGCTCCTCCAACCGCAACATTGGGCCATCACCACTGTCCATAAATGGTGCTTGCAACAACTTGAAAATCTATAGATTTATTAAAAAACAAAGATAAAATCCCATGAGACACTGCCTTCATCCGATTAAAATTAGTGTAAAAGCATTGTGTCAGCATCTTTAAATTTCTAAAAGGTACATCAGAAATACACTATAGTTACCAAGTTTGTTTCTTTGCCATAGAGTAGAATGGACAGAAGACGTTGTTGGTCACCTTTATTCAACACCGTATTCTGTAATTTCTTCTTCTAGCAATGGTAGGCTTACAGTCCACCACCAAGAGCCTGCTGAAAGCTAGAAACTGACAGGATCTTTTGGTCCCAATAATTTGGCCAGGTTCTCTGTTATTAGTTTCTCTTTTCTGACAACTTTTCTTGTAGGCAGAGTTAGAGAAAAATGCAGCTTACCTGCTTTAGAATATTCTGTTCTCTCATCAGTTTTTGCCGTTCTCTATTAGGTTTAGAAAATACCACTTCAAGGACATCTTGTCCAGAATTAGTTCCACCAGTAACAAAGTAGACCAAATCCTCCAACAATTTAGTAACAGATCTACGGAAAAGCCAGAAGTTGTTAATACAAGACTACAAACTCTATCTGTTAAAAGAACAATGCCAGTGTAAGTTTACATAGATTTCAAAATGCTAAGTGAAAAAATAACATCAATGAGAGACTGACTCAGATGTTGGATAAAGCTCATAGGTTCGTACAGAACTTAACATTAGGAACTAATGCTTCCTATTGCTATAGCCTTACTTACTGACTAATAGCTAAACCATAGCAGCAGTAAGACAACGATATCACTTTAGGGCAACTAGACGCTTGCCAAGTTCTATATGGCAGTTCTTTAAATTGCTGGGGGGGGGGGGGGGGGGGGCTGGAAATCAGGTGATAATCTCTCCCAAGGCCAAATAAAAGACATTGGCTGTAGAAGCACATGGGCCCTGGTTTTACACAGCCAACTCTGTGGTCTTTTTGTGTGGCCATGTACTTTTCACAGATATTGGCAGAGGATTTGCAAGAAGTCATGTGTTCAGTCTTCACAAGATGGATTATAAATTCCCACAGTCAATTTGCAAAGCCCATCAAGAAAGGTATGCTGTGGATTATTCCTCCAAATTCACAACAGTTCTCATGCTCTCATTTCACAGAGCAGCAGGGAGGGCTTGACAGAATAGGCTAGAGAACCTCCACTATGGGCATGCCAACAATAAAACCATCAAAAAAACTTTTTTTTTTTAATAAATCTAACCAAGGAGGAAATAAAATCCCTCTTCTGAAGATAGCGTACATAGAAAAAATTTTCAAAGAAACAGTTACTGAGTAAAGGAAACAACATTATCTGAAGCAAATTCTTGCTTCCTTACCTTCTTTCATTCTGGGTTATTGTTCCCTTTTCCAGCTTGCCAGCAATAGAACCTAAAACCTTACTTGCATCATTTGCAAAATCCAAGTCCCGAACCTCTGCAGGGGAAACTGGTACTATAGCAAAAGCTTCTTTGTCCTCTTTCACTGGAGAAGTACCAATCTGAAACCCAGAGAAGTTTTACCATCAAACCAAAAGGCAGAAAACAAAGTAGTGATTCACATACTCAGTGATAATAAAACAGAAGAAAAGCCACGCTCCACTTAGTATGAGGCTACTGATGAAGTGAAACTTTGAGAACAGTACCACTCTGTGCAAGCTCAGAGCTGTTCCTAAATTCAAAGAAACATCAGGAGAGACTGCAAAACGTTGCCATAAGCAGTGAAATAAAATACTCCTCATGATGACTGTCGTACAGTAGAAACTGAACAATGTAACTAGCAAACTACTATGAAAACCTAATGTTTTAGATGAAACGTTTTGCATAGGCACTATTTTTTGCTGTTACACTGCTTGCTGTTTGACAAACCCAGCAGTCTCAAGGGACCAGAACTTCTCCCGCCAACAACACTTCTGTGAAAGTACAGGAATCAAAGGACATGCTTATGACAAGTGACAAGACTTACTTTAAGCATCACAGGTTTCTCCTCTTCTTTATCAATAGGAATATTGGTACTATGAACCCAGGTGTTAGTGCAAAGGTGTCTAAGTCTGACATAAGAGTTCCTGAAAGAAAGTAAAAAGTTTCAAAGTATGAGCCACTTTCCCAGATGGGAAATCTTTACATTGTTTGAATTGCAAGATGTTGGCAGGAACAAGTGGAAAAAAAAGTGTCATCTTTATCCGTGCTGCATACCATAACAGGAATAAGACTTTTCTTTCCTTATTTCATTCTATAAATTCACCTTAAGAAGTCTTCTTATATGATGAAATAGATTCTGCTGTAAAACAGAACTATATTTTGTTGCTGTAACTCAGCTGCTGCACAGTAACAAATTAAGCCTCTTCAAATTCTCACATTTCCACATGCTATAGTGTATCTGAGCTGTCAGCTTCCTGCCTTTCCTTTGTATTTTTCGGCCTGTAACTCCCTGCTATCTACTTTATATTTTCTAAACTGAGACTTTTTAGACTAGAAGACTCAACATTGTACAAGCATCAAAGGTCCCTTAAGATACCAGAACACATGGCAAGCATGCAACAATTTTCTCTACCAGAAGTCAACAAGTCTTTCTTCCTATGAGGACAGCAGTTCCCAGAGTTAGTTTTCTCAGGTATGTCTGGCAATGACGCTGTTTTGCATGTGCCAGCTCTTTGATAAAAGATGTCAAGCCACAGTCAGACAAGCATCTTAGGGCAGGATAAGAAAGAGTCTTCTCAGCTGCAATACAACCTCCTCCCTCCACACAACCATGGCAGCCCAAAGGAGAGAAGAGGCAGCCAGGATGGCTGCTTTTGGTGGCCATGTTAACTTCTGCTAACTTGTGTCTGATGTGTCTAATGATTTAGAGAGCTGCTTAGATAAAGTAGGTGGAACAAATATGCTGTGCTTTCTCAGTGACAGCAAAGAGCCTGCATACAGACTGTGTATCTTTGAAGAGTACAGCATCTTTTAAGCAGCAAGAGGTACTATATGAACAGTAAAGGACACATAAACAACAGAAAATGAAGTGCTAAATACTCAATGTTACATCCTAGCTAGCACAATAAAGACAGGTCACAGGAGTGACTTGATAGGACAACCAAGGCTTTTCGTCCCAGTTTGTTCACTGGCAAGGAAGTCACTTAATCTCAATTTTCCCACCTGTAAAATGGGGTTTGTTACTTATAACTCAATTGTAAAGTACTAAAGTGAAATGTCAGGCACTTGCTAAATATTTCTATATTAATTTGAGGAAGAATCTTAATTCCAAAGGATAAAAAAAAAATAGTGGGAGACAGCTTTACCTTAAAATTAAAAAAAAAAAAAAATCAAACTGAAGCAAATTGTCAGTTCTAACACTATGCTTAGCTGTACCTGGGGACAAGGCTGTCTCCTCCTCTCAAGGTGGTAGGGTCCAACTCAAATATGGAGGAGATATCGTTTCCTTCAGGCACAGACACCAGAGAGTACGCCATCTTCTCCTGAGCACTGCGCAAGCCTCTTCTGGAGGCATCCTGCTCAGGGTCCAGCTGCGGAAGAAGTCCCATCACACACAGTCAGACCAAGGCCTCCAGACCCACTTGCCTAGTGTTAAATAGATGTGTCCTGTAATTTGCAGACATGACTCTGAACCACTCCAAGTACCAGTTAAGACAGCTGGGCTTTAGGACACCATTAAAACTAACAAGTAGCTGGTCTTGCCAACCATTTCTTCGCTTTCCCTGGTGTTAATAACTTCTGAGTATTTCTGGATCACAAACACAATAAATCCTAAACCACAGAGGTTGTCTTGCAGACAGTGCCAGAAGAGACTCAAAAACCCCCAGCCATACACCCCACAGCACACTGGGAACTCTGACTAGTCTCAGGTGACTCACATCTGCTAAGATCCCCACCCTGACACTACTAGCTCTTGAAATGTATTTGACATACTGCAATTATCACTCTAACAAAGTAATTATGTGAGCTGTAAATACAAAAGTCAGCAATACTATGTACCAACAATCCTGCTGGGAAATAATCAACTTCAGCGGCAAAAATGGGACTCGCATCTATCAATCACAGACAAATGAAACAGAAAGCTAATCAAGAAGTTAGATGTCTTGCTGTTCACACTTCAGCTTATGATGTGTGAACACAATGATATGCTATAATGGACATTGCCTCAGAAGTATCTTTATTTCCAAGTGCTAGCAAATTACCAGCCTCCTTTAACAAAGTAAAGATACTAACGTCAACTGAGTAAAGCCCTGGATTTTCAGATGAAAGGACAAAAGGGTAGGAAAAAAATGAAGATAAACTAAGGAAAAGGAATGACAACTTTCTCTAAAACCTTTCCTAGGGAATTACCATGAGTCAATAAAAAAGTTGCTAACTGTCTGACACAACACAGGAGCCAGCTGTCCATGTATAAACATCTAAATCCTAGATGTAATTTTCAAAGTGATCAAGCAACCAATTTATCAGCTTCTCTGTGATCTTGACACCAGTGGAAGGTAGACACCAAAGTAGTCAGCGCTCAAGTACCTGTCTTTTAAAGTCCTGGTGTAAGGCATTGCAATCCTTAAACATACAGAAAAGGTATCTAATGTTGCTTGTGCCTCAGGATACTCTGTAGTTAGCACATTCGTAGTCAATTAACTTGGCTGCAAAGTAGTGACATTTAAAGTCTGATTTTGCACATGGGAACAGACAGTTAGCTGTATGGAACAGAAATACACATTGGGAATGTGCCTTCAAGAGAAGAAGCAACTATACACTGAATAGAGTCCATCTGGAGGCTTTACACCAGGAGAAATTCGCTCACTTGGAATGAATTCTCTGCATTTCAGCTGTCTCCATCTCCACAGTAAGGCAGCTGCCCTGTATTCACAATTTGTACTTCAGGAGACAACTGGTCAGTTATTGAAACTGTGACAACGCTGAAAATGAGCAGTAAATCAGGGAGTAGGATATGGGGCAATTTAGGGAGAACTAAAACTTCAACCCCAAAGTTGACAAAAGCAGTCCCCTTTAATGCTGCAAGAGTACTAGCTGGCATCTCACCCATGCCCATTTAAACCCCATTCTCGTGCAGCTCACCGAGATACAAGGAGACAACAACAACAAAACACAGAGCTGTGCAAAGGAACCTGCCCCGTCTTGCAGACAGCTCACATTTGGATAAAGTTGGAGTTCGAATAAAGTTGGATAAAGCAGCCTACACCATCCTGTCACTAGTGAATGTTAAACGATGCAGTAATTTTGTGTCAGAAATGAATTATGTGCTCCTGAACCGATTCTTTATGGTCTATTTTTGCCACCTAGTGGTAAAGAGACAGCAGGGAAAAAAATCCACAACTCTGAAGCCGGTGCGTTATCATTATTACTGCACTTATCAGAAGGAGGCATTAACAAAACACCAGTAGGATGGATGTCTACATAAAAGACCTTGACACTGATTAACTTTCAAAAAGTTAAGCCAACAAAATAGTTCAAAGTTGGATGGGCCCCTCCCTCAATAGCTTTGTGGGGTTTTTTTGTTCATTTTTCCCAGTATGTTTACTGAAATCAAGCTGTCAGAAGATCAGTGTTTGCTGCCAAATACCACCAAGAACTAATCAGGATAACAGCTCAATATCTGGGGGCAAGGGTTATCCTTTTAATGGCCAGGCTATATTGACAAATCCTTTGAGAAGGAAAACTCCACCTCTCAGGATTTCAAAGCATCACAGTGCATTCATCTCCTTTTAAAAACTGGAGGAGTAGTTCTTTTTCATATCCAAATGGAGCAAATCTTCCATAATACAGGATAAATGACCAAGAAAGCTGTATAAGCCGACAATCAAATCCAACTAAAAAAAACGTAATCCACAATGGAAAGGGCTGTTCCAGTTTTATGTTTTCAACTACTGAAGCAATGCTGTTTCCCTTTGACACCAAAGAGAAGCTTCTATTAATACAAAGCATCAGCACACTCAATCTTTGACACAACATTTACCGAAAACAATACAGACTTGCTTTCACAGGAAAATCAGGAGAATGGCACTGAAATCATTCTCACCCTGCCATTCTTGCTCTCTAGACCTTTTATCCTGGCTTTCCTGTGACAAGCTACAACGAGAGAGGGAATTCATTTCTTAAACAAGGAAGTCAGACGATTGACTGGCACAGCACTGTGTGTCACAAACATCCCGGTAGGGACACTTGCCATCCAGCGTCACCTTGAGCAACTTGCTTTTCAGACCTGTTCAACACAGTCCTTCAAGGAGGCAAAGGTTTAAGAAACAGGAAGACAGAAAGAGAGATGCTACAAAGCGGGGAGGCGAGGGGGTCGAGGTAACGTATAACTCTGTTCCAAGTGCATTGCTCTTCACTAAAGCCTAATCCAGTTTTCAATATCCACTCCTCTGGATAGGCCTTAAAAGCCTTCGGATCATTCCCAGTTCTTTAGTTCCTTCACTAGCAACAAAGCCTGGACCATCTATGCACTGGCCAAGTAAATACCTGGGCCTGTGTCAAGCCCTCCTCAATTAGGGGCAAGATCATACTCTTGCCTATACTTACTGAGGATTGACACTCCAGGTCATCTTCCTCATAGTCAGGGTTTACCTGATGAAACAGAATCACAGGCACGTCAAAACTCTAACAGAGCTGGAAGTGGGAAACAACCTCAGTGCGGTCTAAACTTATTTTGTAAAAAATGCACTCTACTGCTACAGCACTACCAGGCATGCAGAACAAATATACTGTGCAAACTGATTCATTTCTAATCGGGCATCTGTCCATGAATTAAGCAGTTAAGGAATCTGCAAACATGCAGAGAGATTTATCTTGTTCAGGATAATCACTAAAAGGAGCAAGAGGGGTAGAGAGTTACCAGTTTCAGGTTTTTTTTTTTTAAATCCCAAGTGGAATTTCCAACTAGAAATTACTGGCTTGGCAGAATCTCTTAGAACAAACTCTATTCTAACCATGGGTCAGGTGAGCAATCTCTTCTGGTTTTTTTCTGCATGATGTAAGACCACGGGGTTTTTTTGGCTGATTAGCAAACCCAAGATTTACTGGAAAAGCTCTATACTGGATCATTACTGAAAAGGATTTGCAAGTGTGCATGTGACAAAATGCTGCTGTTTTTCCAATCTCCTTATTAGAAGAATATAAAATGGGATATTTAATCTGGACTTTTCCCACTGAAGCTCTCAGATCAATAGCATGGGCTGAGACAGCCCTTCTGCCCTGCTACACACTCTTACATCCAGGACAGCTTTATACGTACAGAGGTTTGGGTATTGGCATGTTGATATATCTGTTCTTTAAAGTAAATAGAAGTAGTTTTAATAAACATTTACAAGTGTTAACCAGCAAAACTCACAAAATTATAACCCTTAGACTATTTTTTCTTACTTTTTTTTTTAAATAAAATGTCTTGAAATCTTACTTCAACAGGGGAAGGATATCCACTATTGAGACAGAAAAAGACTTATTTTGTGCTTGGACAGCTAAGTGTTATCGCCAGTTCTTACAAGACTGGTCTGAATTCTAACTGCATTTTCATTTTACATTCAGTTCTACAATTCCACTCGGAAATCAGTGATTCAAGAGAAACTAACAATAGTTGAATTCATTTCCACCCAAAGGCTCTCAGCCATTTACAATTTATTCATCTATTAATAAATTCATCTTGATTCTACTGCCCACATGACAGGATACTATTTAGTGTCTATTCTTTGCTGGAGAAGACTTATTGCCTCTGGAATTCATACAAAAAGTGAAATAAGCTCAAGACTACCCCTGTATGCTATGGTATTCTTTCAAGTCACTTTCATGTCTCTTTCATCTTGTTTTCTATGTTTAGCCATCTACTTTTTATTAATACTAAGGACACAAACACCACTCTCCTCCCCTCCCCTGTGTCTATTTTTAAGGCAGGAAATGAGAGATTTTCAGAAGGTGTAAAGGGAAAAAAATACTCTGGAAGGAAAGGCAGAGTTCCTAAGCAAGCCCCAACACCTACCTCTGCTGCTAGGTAGTGTCCAGTAGCAAGGTGTTTGAACCTGAAAAGGCTATTCCAGTACCCCGCACCACCACGACAAGGATCATGTTGCACCACCTACAAGGAAAGGGAAACCACATTTATACTGTATGTCAGTGACCTCCCTTTCAAACACAGCATTTACTGTATTTCATGTACAGGGAAGAAGAAACCTAACGAGGAGCTCCAGAAAAGATGAAACAACCTTTCCTATGTGAACAACACACAGCACAGTAATTACTGTAGGCAGACTACAATTAGTTCACCCCAACAATTTATGAACATTCATTTTCTGCTCATTGTCAAGTTACAATATCTGTTTGCAAAGTCACTGACCATGGCTGGTACTCCATTGGAGCCTGGCGAGCGACAGCAGGAAGATTATGGTGCAAGCTGGCAGAGAAATAATTAAAGAAGGTGCTCTAGATGTGCATGTGTTGCTAGGCCTTAAAACAAACTTCCTAAAAAAAATATGCAACAAGTCCTTTACCTTTTTGGTATAACTAATTTTTGACCTTCTGAAAGTGGGTGAGGGAAGACACTTGGAAATGTTTCAAATGCAATGCCGTTGTACAAAGGAATTTGACAACTGTTGTATTTACTCTCTAACTTCTCCTGCGGCAAGCAGAGCCTCCAACATCAGATGGTCTGTTACTCCATATCAGCTTCTCTGTGGGTATACCTACTTCCTTAGGGAAAACTCAGTGTAGCTGAGCTGTGCCTTTAGGGGAAGGACTAGCTTACCTCTGCCTCGCATTCACCAACAGTAACTGCATATACATGGACAGTTACCACAGAAGCTACTGATGTGTTGTAACATGTCAAAGTGATGTTAATTCTAGGTAGGCTGTCAATGTATATCAAAGCAGATACTTGTAGAAAGAGAATACGAAAAACACGTATCCACCATTACTATTAATTTTATGATTCTCACAGGCAGTTCACATGGCAAACATTTAAAATCATAGACCAACTCTAATCACACCAATAGAGTGAAGATATTTTAAGAAGCCAGTGATGGCCAAGGTGTTAGTCATACTATTTAAAAGCCAAATAGAGAAAAAAATGGTCCAGACGAGCAACGTACAGAGACTACCAAAGGGTTACAATCTCCTATCAAATGAGGATGTGCATAATCACATTATTCCACACCGAAAATAGAGTGTTCCGTACACTCAGCAGGACAGCTGAAATTATTAGCTGGTATTAAACTTTAGTGACTGGTAAGAAAATGACTTCATAGATGCTTCTCTGTCCCCTTTTTCTGAATTGTCAAGAACCTGAATTTGAGAGCTATCTGCTGCAGCATTAGAGATCAGAACTCCTATTTGATTTTGCACAGAAAGCACAGTAAGTAAAGGAATTTTAAGATTAAACTTCTAACACCAGGAAGACTTTTACCAAAAAAAAAATCCAGGTATACTGTTTTAAAACAGAAACAGTAATTGTTACTACAAAGCCACACCCAGCCTGGGTTACAATTCTTACCTCTACTTCCCATAGGGCTTTTGAACTGGTTGCAGATGTGGCCGACTGTCTCCCTGTCGTTCTGAGGAACACATGCTGTTTCTTCCTGTGCTCATCACACGTCAGAAACTTCTCCTGTTCTGCATGAAACAGTCTCACCACATCCCCCTGTCAAAGCCCAGACAGCATGGTCAATATAGGCAGCACCCATCAATGAACAAGTTACAAGCAAGGAGAGTTTTGAGTCTTACCCCTTTGAGAATATCATCTTTGTTATCACTCCATTTCATGAAGAGGACTATTTTCCAGCTTGTATTGCAATTCACAGAGTTGACCTAAAAGGAGAACTAGAACCATTAGTCCCACTGTCTTGTGCCTGCACAAGATACTGCCATGAAGTACTGCCTTACTTTTTAGACAATTTTCAACAGAATACTGCAGTCCCTGTTACATTACTCTAGAGAAGGAAAGTCCTTTCTGCATTTACTCCTGAACAAGTAACTACAGAGCTGACTTGCTAGGAAGTCACTTGCTACACATCACTGTGTCACGACTTTTGATTTTTTTAAGAAAGATTTTATTTTTAGCCAGTCAAGCAAAAGAGATCAAACTCAAACCTCTGTCCAGTGCTCAGCAGATATGAGAAAAGCCTGATAGGTATATTAACTTGCTGATTAACAAGATAACCACAATGCCACAGGTACCAACTTACTGATAACCTGATTTTCATAAATCACAAGTCCTAGCAGCTTAGCTGAAACATACAGAGGTTTGTACAGTTGCTCCAGCTGTGTTAGTTTGCCCTTACCTCATTGCACCCCGGATTATCGACAAGCTGATGACTACTGGCGTGGAGAGGCTGGCCAGCGTTGACGGGATTCAAGACTACTTTGTCTCCAATGACAACCTGTAGATAAGTGCAGCATCAGACAGAAACTTGCAACCTGAGAAAGCTCTTTTTCTTTCTTTTTCTAATGGGAGTGATGGGAGGAAATCACCTTCTTGCAGTTTGGAGAGATGCCAGGCTGAGTATGAAAACCAGGATTCTGTTTGCTTCAGAATTTAGCTCATGGTACTCAGTTATTCAGGCAGAAAAAAACCCCTATGCTATTGGACTCAGAGGCTTGCAGAAGAAACACAGACTGCAATTCTGGTAACTAACCTATCTGCTGCTTTCCATGGAGTTGTTTCATTGGTTAACATTTAACAAATAAGTCCTATAGCAAAAGGTCAGCCAAAAATCATCCTCCTCCAAGACGCACTTTCATTAGTAAAATCAGATTCTTGACCAGGCTGGCATATGACTCAAGACAAATGGACTTTATTATGGACAGTAAAGGTCCTGTTCTTCCCTTCTTCTAGGGCAAAGTCTTACTTAAACTAAAAACCAAAAAGCCTTTTCTGTATTGAAAAGAACTGATCTTTGTGATAAAGTGTCTGAGGATTGGTGCAATTTAAAAGAGCTTAACAGCCACTAAGACTGCGCTACCCTGTGCTTTGGCTTTACCGTGTGCATGCGTGTGTCTGTAGAAAAGGAACAGTCACATCAAAATGTATGGGGCTACTCTGCAGGATAAATTATTACCATTTGATAAAGGCTGCTGTGTTTAGGTGCCAAATATATACCTGGACTATACCACAGAGCACACCAAAGCTTATTACCTCATGGTTTTAGGAAGATAGTATACCCAGGTGACTCAGATTTGTAAAGAAGAGATTAAGAGGTTAAAACAGTAATGCATTTAATTCAGAACCAATTATTTTCCAGATTTCCCAGATTACTGCCTTATTCCTCATATAGAAAGAGATGATGAATTTTGATTTCAAACTGATGACATTGAAAACCAAGATGCTGATTATTTGTTCCAAATCTACTGAAGGAACTCAGCGTTTCCTACCATTTTGAATTGGACAGGAATTGTGAAAGGCTAGCGTAATTAGGTCCCTTATTCCCTCCAACATTAAATCATTCCATGTTTCCAAAATACAAGTTACCATAGCAATTTTCCTCCCCCTCATGACTGCATAGGAAAAACGTTGTTCCTGCAACATCACACACTAAAAGATCTGTGGATTTCATTAATTGCAAGACAGGCCGCCTGAAACAAGCTTTGCCAAGCTGTGCACAAATACGTGAAGACATCCCTCTTGGCACTTACACTGTCTCCAATGGAACGCAGTTTGTAGAAGGGCTGTATGTAGAACCAGGAACCTTCATTTCCAGCTTCATCCAAGGTGACCCTCATAGCATTCTTCTCTAGTAGAGCTGGAAGCCTCTTATTTACTGTTAAGTATTTGTTACTTTTTAAGTGAAGCAGCTAGAATAAGAATTAGAGTTCAGTTCTAAGAATGCTCATTTTTCCTCCCCTCAATAAATAGTGAGTGTGCACAAGATAACCACAGTATTATACAGGAATTAAAATAAAAACTAAATTATATAAAAATATTGATGAATTCAGGCACAATGTCACTTACACTTCTTTCAGAATATAGACAGTCCTACAGCACAAAACATCTTCAGCTAAGCCAATGGTCCGTTCTCCAGCAAACAATAAACACTTAGAAATGCTCTTGTCACTTTACAACAGCCTGTTCAAAAACCCAGGATCAAAAGTTGTAAAATGCTGGGGACTAAGTGGTTTTCCCCGGTAAGAAGGGGGTGGTGAGAAGTAAAGCTGCTCTTATCTTGCTTTGCTGTGATTTAACAGAAGACATGACTGCTTCTTTGAAGACGCTCTTCAAAAAACTCCTATTCTTCAACCCTCCGCTGCGTACCACCTCGCAGACTGCACTCCATTGGCATGAGTATGTAAGCTGCAACAGGTCACATTGCAGCTCCTGACCTACCCAGCTCTAACCAACTGTTGTGAAATTTCCAGTAAATTTAGCAGACAGGTGCTTTTGTATAGAAAGTGCTTTTTCATGCCTTTTGACTACCATAAACAGTGGTTACCCACAGAACATTTGAGAGTTCTGCGGGTACTCTCTGTGGAAAATATTTTGCCCTGTGAAAAATATGGGCAAAAGCTTATCACTGCTCTTAATAGTGTTGATGTTTGTAGTCCAATCAAAACCAGATATTATTATTTTCTTTCATCATTAAAAGTAGATTTTTTTTGCCTCAAACACATAGGCCAATAGTGCACTTAATTCAACCAAGGCAGGGACTTCCCTGCCCTTCCTCCATCAGGTGGCTCCAAATCCTGCAATTGCTTTAAAGGGCAGGCAATTAACTTCTCCTTGCAAGAAGAAAGCCCAGCCTGCCTGTGCTCCTAGCCACCCGCTCTGTTGGCTGGTATTATGTCAGCAGAATAAAATAAAAATAATTTGTAGAGGAATTTCTTAATCTAAGGCTCAAAACACTCAGGTAACTATCCTTACTGCTGAAGTGCTGAGGCACTCTACCTAGTAGAATTAGGTCTGCTTTGGTTCCAGGGTGAACCCACACCTGCTGCATATTATGTTCCCATTTATTAAAGACCTGTCTTTTAAATTATGCAATTATTGTACTTTCCATTTTTATTGGGTTTGATGTTGGTGGGGTTTTTTTTTTTCCATTCCCCAGGACCTAGCATATCCTTTACTTCATTGGACTGCAATTACTTATATGGCTTGATTCTCCTTCTCTGAGTCAGTTTACTATTTGATGTGTCAACATTTGATTGCGAGAGACCGTATTTGACACTGTACGTTGCCTGTGCCATCTTCCAAATGGCCAACTCTAATGAAGGCTCTAAGAAGTATTTCTGAAGAAAGCAATCATATGGTGACCCCAAAAAACCAAAAGCACAATTAACCCATAATAAAAAAAGTGACTCCATGATAGCTATATGCCCAGTTCTCGCTTCACAGGATCCCACTTCAGGACACTGTCACACCCTGCAAAGCTACAGACTCTTGTCCATGAATTCCAGAACTTTAAAGTCACATTGAGCAGGGGAGTTTGAGCAAAATCCTATATAGCTGGCAAAGATGTTCACAACCTACCTGGATAACATTGCCATACTGGATGACTGTTCCCAGCAGCTTTCTGTTTTCGGTTTCATTCTGTTTCTTTTCCAAATCTGCCGCATGCTGAAATTAAAGGAGAACAATTCAATTGCTGACTGTTTGATCAAAAGTGTGGCCAAACACTCGAGGTTCTTTAAGAGTACTTCAAGGAACTGGAAAAACAGTGAGCTTATGAAACAGCACAATTTCCTTTTTCCAACTTCCAACACCATCATTTCCAATCCCCTTTTTCCGTTGTTTAGGAAGATAGACACACACCATTTAAGCAATCCGTAATTTGGGTAGAAGTTGGCAAAATTTTGGAATAAAACATGATATGAAAACCTCAGACAAGATAGAAGATAAGCCATGAGAAGACAACACCACACCGATGGGGGGGGGGTGAAAAGGGATGGGTAACAACTTAAGCCAGGAAGTCTATATTACTTTCTACTGAGTTCTATACAAATTGGAAGAAAAGGACCTCAGCTTTGGATCTTTATTTCACTTTGCCAATATAGGCTCCAACTTTTCCACAGCCTGTCTTTTTATGATGACTCTAATCATCTTCACCCCGCAGCAGAATTGTTTAGAAGACATTTACAAATGCCCGCTGCAGCTCTGAATACATGAGTTCCCAACTTCCCAGCAGCACAGAGTTCGTACGTCATGAGGCTGAAGGATACTCTGCACTACATTATAGACCGGCTGTGAAAATACAGCTGGGCATTTCTGTATCACGCTAACATGGTAATAAAAGGGAAAGCCCTTGCAAAATTGAATGATCATAGGGATACACTGTTCTGTTTAATAACTTAATTTATAAGTAGTCTCTTGCACTTTGTTTTGTTTTAAAAGAAGTGAGCTATTTTCCCCAGGCTGTTTTTAAACCATTTCATTTGGTAAAGAAATTCTCTCTTACTTTACATGAAAGACAACATTTTCATTACAAAAAATCTGTATTTGTTTTAACCGCTATCTGGTGGTAGAGAGCAATTTACAACCAGACTTCTTTGGAGGCTAAGCGTCGATGTTTATGGTTTGGTTCTCAGATCTCAAGGACTATAGTAGGTCCGGTTTTCTCCTGGAGGAGAAGAAAGTGTCCACAGTTCCTAACTGTAGTAAGGTAAAGTAGCAATAACACAGGACAAAACTTAGCTACTGCAAAGGAAGAGCTATCTGTATACTGTTATAATATTCCAGCATCTTCAGCTTACACTGAATGTGCTATTTTTAGAAGTTGTGGTACATATGATAGCTGGCTCTTGCTCCAGGAGCACCTGGAATACAGCTACTCATTCAAATTCAAAAATATATTCAGAAATACAATGCAGCATAATTTTCTCTTTATTACTGAAATACAACTTTTTTTGCTCTATTTCAAAGTATTCTGTCGAGAAAGGATTTCTTCAAGACATTAGGGCCCTCTCATCTACCAACGGCATCACAGAAGACAGGACTTCTCTGCCTGCACTGGATTGGGTACCACATTTATTATAAATAAAGAAAATAGCATATTCTGTGAAAGTATGATTAAGACTTTGGATGCATTTCAAAAGCACACACCAAAACTGATAATCATTCAAGAAGAAAGAATCATTTTCTCTGGCCACTAGATGTCAGCTTCTCAACCAGCCCTGATTCTTGATACCGAAGAAAGACAAGTGTCCCAGATTTTAAATCCCTTAAATGGCATTAACTTAAAATAACCTGACCTCAGCATTGAGCGCTCCACAGCAGACAATAAATTCCACCAGCAGACAAACAGAAGCCAAAAAAGGCAAATGATGATGAATACATCTTGCATCACCAATTTTGTTAGAAATTATATGCACTGATAAAGAAATCTAATCACGGGCAGAGCTAACCATTGTATGCACGTGTTTAAGGGCATAGCCCCCTCAATACACATCATGCAAAATGCAAGATTTTTTTAGTGTATTCCATGTGCAAACAAATGGAAAAGATGACATGTACCCATATGATTGGCAGAAAAATAAGTTTTGATATATGAGTGATGTACATGGGGCCAAATTATTTTAAAGCCATGCATCAGCCTCAGGTCACTGAAGACCTGATTTGGCACGTGCTACATAAAGGATTAGCCTTTTTGTCAAAGTGATGCATATTAAATAATCTCCAGTAAAACTGTAAAGTACTCAAATCCTTTCACCAAATCAAGCAAGCAGTGCATGGATGGTGGTACATTACTGTACAAACATCACTCAGCTGGGGCTAAATACTGGAAAAATCTAATCCTGTATTTCCATAGGGACCCTGGCACAAAATGGTAGTGTCAGACTAATAGGAACAGGTCCCAAACACCTGAACGGGCATGTACTGAGGAAAGAGAAGACAACTTCAAATAACATTGTAATCCAGGGCAATTACACAGTACTTTTCTTCTACATGACGCAGTATTTAGACCAGACTTACTCTTAAAATCCATGAACTCACACACATAATCTGTGGGCACAAACTCTCCCCTTCCCTTATACACCAGAAAAACCAAACCCAGAATCCCCTGTTACTTAAAGCTTGCTGGCATGCTCTACTTACCATCATTAAAGGAGCAGGAGAAATGCGGCACAAGTGAGGGACCTTTGTGCTACAGCCAGTACCAAAATAGCTTTCTCTTTGCCAAGTTAATACTTCTAGGTTATAAAATTATGTTTTCAGAAGCAAAATGAGTCAAACACTCAGCCTTTGTGAAATGCAGGAGCAAGGCAGCCATATGGCAATCAGCAAATGACACTCTCCTACAGGGCCATTTTGTATTTCAGGCTACAATGAGCTTAATATAGGCTTAAAGAAACTAAAAATATTTAGAATTGTATTTTTGACATGAAGTACTCTAGCTATGTAATTTTAACATAAACATGGATTTTATTTAACTCTAAAGTCAACAGATGGTATTTAAGTTAAGTTGGCTTTTTTTATATAGGAACTCTAAAAACAGCAATCAATTGCCTTACTGGGTTTTCAACTGCTGAATGTCAACATTTTAACCAGAAAATATTAAATACTGCAAGCTAATAAGGAAGGAGAGGCTGTCTGGCCTTATAATTACTCATAATTACCCATCAACCTTTACATGTATCAACAGCAGCTCTGTCTGTTTGAGGAATCCCAATAGATTTATCAGACTGGCAGCTCAGATGGCACCTACCAGCAAAGCTAATGCCTATGACTTCCCATGTTGAGATGCAACACCCAGGAATCCTCTGCTCTGCATAGTTGTTTGAAGGGTCCCTTTTTTATGTTGTTACCACCCAAAATGCCCACATAGAGAACTACGACAGGTTAGCACAGGTTAACGACAAAAGTTTAAATGGCTACCGTGACTCTAACCCGGTATCATACATACCGATATTGGGGGGGACAGGCCTTGAACAACATGTTGTCATAAATCAGAGGATGTTTAAAGAGTCAGATTTCAGCGAATGTCTCAAAAGGAGTCTTGTATACTGATTTCTATATACTTTCTTGGTGTCTCCGGGTTAACTGTGTCAAGTTGATTGGAAATACTTATTTAAAGCAGTATGGATGGGAATGTTGATGATCAACAGCAGCCTAAACATGAATACTTACGTGCAGTTTATTGAGTAGCACGGCATCTGTTGTGCTGTTAGCTCCTGGCTTTGCTGCTTTCCAGAACTGCTTTTGAGCAGAGTACCGGTTCATGGGACATAGTTTGAACAGGCAATCTATAAAAACAGATGAAATAAACAGAGAGATTGCTTCAACCATTTGTAATTATCTGGATTTTTGCTGCTAACATTGTCCAAATATTCCAGCAGCAAGGAAAGGTTTATAAACAAATTCCAAAAAGCTCTTAATCAGACAAATACTTTTTTGAGCAACAGGAATGTTGCCCCATGAATGATAAAAATTAACTGTTGCTGCCAAACATCTGATGCAAGACCAGAAAATTTATAACTTGTCCCAGTCCAAAATGCTACCATACTAAAATGGTAACACGTTTCAATGCTTTCCCAGGCAAACAGAGCCATTCTACACACCACTTTTCCTTCTTCTACTTTAGCAGGTACTCTACTTCACACAATTAATGTTAGGTTGGGGTTTTTGGTTTGGTTTTTTGTTGTTGTTTGCTTAGTTTTTAAATCAAATCCTTTCTATTGCTAGGGAAAATGAGGCACAAGGAGTTGGAGAAACTCACCTAATAAAGTAGCATCAGCATAAAATACCCCCAAACAACAGCATGCACAAGCACAGACATTCAAAGCATAGTTCCAGATAGCAGTAAAACCCTCGGGGTGTCAGGTTCTTTACCCTGTCCATCGACACTGTTTATTTAACATTCTGCCTGGCAAAACCCAGGAATTACAGCTCATTAGTCTTATTAAACATACATTTTTATATTAAAGAGATGCTAACTTATCAGTAATAAAACCAAATGAGCTGCGTTTATCATTTTTCCTCTTCTCTGTAGCTAAGCAACGGAACACACAAAAAAGTAAAGCAAGCTATTCAAAGACAGTGCCTAAAGTAGCAGCTTAGGAGTTTAAACAAAGTGCCAAAAGAGCCTGAAGGCCATTCCCAGTGCCTCTTTGGCAACGGAGTGGATGTAAGACTTCAGGCTTCTAATTCACATGGTATTTCTCAAAGCTCCTGGTGTATTCTTACAGGCAAGCACTGCAATTTGGGAAGCAGCAAGCTGAGGAGAGACCTACCTGGAGGTTTTATTTTCACTGCCTAAAAAGCACAGCTGCTTATGGGCTACCTTGCTGATAGACACATTGGATGCATGTCAACCAAAAAGGGAAAAACCCCACGTTGAAGGTGAGTCATTTCAGCTCTGCCAGAGGTTAAAGTTGCTGAAGGGGCTGAGCCCCACTAGGGACAGACCTTGGCAATTTTACCTTGGGATGCCATTTGAGATGGACGCCTTCACTCTTTTCACACCTTTCTTAAAGAAAAGGCCTATTTGATGTCACTCTGCCTGCCTGTCTAATCCATCCTCAAAGCACCGTTAGAGCATACCAGGCAATATCAAAAACTTTTCACAGAAGGGTAAAGGTCTGTCTTCAAAACTAAATCCCCTTCTAGCAGGGTGAAGCACCAGTGGCAGATTGTCGTTTCATCTCACAGTGAGCCACTGACTGCCAAATGGCCTGATCAACTTGTCCCAAACCACCACAGCAATTCCTGCAGCCTGCTTACTGGTGGCTCAGTATACCAGCAACAGATACACGGGAGCTGTGTATGGCACTGGGAATCTTTAACAGAGTGACACATACTGGTGAAGGAAAGAAAGAGCTGAGGGTATGCAGAAGGAAATTTAATTACATCTGTCCAGAAATACTCATCTCCCCTTTGACACTGCCAGCTTAAAGCTTCTGAACAAACAAGAAAGCAGAAAACGAAGTGCAATCCTCACTTTCCAGGTTTGCTCTCTTCAACCTATTTTTCATTTACATAAAGATGATTCACAGAGATTGACAGCACAGAATAGATTCAAAAAGCCACTGCAGGCTGGCACTTTAAGCTAAGACTATGCATTGTAAGCAACACACCAGTTATAAAATTTTCTATTTTTGCTTAAACCATCAGTTCACACAATGACAGCAATTAACACACAGAACTGCATAGAAGAATTAATTGTATGCTAGATTTAGTCACAGTGCAAGTGTACTTTTTTCCATCCTTTTCAGTCAAGGAAGTTGTCAAGTTAGGCTTAACTTCTAAATTGTTAACTGCAAGCAACACCCTCTTCCCTGTAGCACAGGGGAGAGGTCTACAAGTGTTTGACCTTGTCCAGCGCAAGAAGGGAAGACATAACGTGTTTTTCTTGGGTTTTCTTCCTAGTTACAAAGCTACAGATCTAAAACAAACCATGAAAAGCACCCAACTTTTTTTTCCTAGTATTTGTTCTATGAAATCTATTTCTTAAGTGGCTGAGGAGTTAATCTTAGCCTCGTTCACCTTAGTGTAACCACCAGAGGCTGGTTAGTACCGAATGTATTTCACCATGGGTCAAACTACATGAACTTTATGGCCAGAAGACTTTTAGATCTCCAGATTCCATAGGCTTATATGTTTACAAAAATCAATATGCAAGGATGTGCTAGCTGAGTACCATCACGGTCAGCAGTCTGCAACCCACAGGAGTGATGACTGTGTAAGCTAAACCAACTACTTGTCAGACACTATAGTATGGAAGGTCTATTTCTAACAGATCCAAAATGCAGCCAAAGCAGCCGAAACAATCAGCTGTCTGCTCTGATCATGGATTCAAGCAACTTTAGCCACATAGAAAAGATGATAAATAAAGCTATTACTGCAAAGTAATTACATCTTACTATACACTGTTCAATATTAACCATGCAGGAACGTGTTTTCTTTTTAGGTCTTTGTAATATGCAGTGAAAAATGTCAGAATTGCACAGCGAATAAGTATAAAAATAAAATACTACGTAACTGCAGATGAAATGATGACACATCATCAAGCCTGAACACTGAACAAAGGTCCTGCAGGAAAAAGTGATTGCATAATTGTATACTCCCTCATCATGCACCTCATCATGCACAAGGATGATGAAAGAAAGTTATATGGATATGCATTAAATGTGCATTTCAATGTTTCCAAGCTAAATGCTGTTCTTTCATCAGCAATTGCTTTGCATCTAATAAAGTGGACTAAGACCATAATTGCACCATGTGATACATTGATGCTCTCACTGTTCGGACATTTAGATTTCCACATGGGGGTCTGCCACCTGAAGCTCACAAAAATATTTTCAGTAATGTTTGGTTATTCTCTGCGTGTACCAGCATCACAGAGGAATAATCAAAATTGAGGATACTGGAAACACTAGAAAATTCTATGTTCTGAAGCATTCTGGGGTTCAATGAAGAGAGAAACTTGCCAGCTACATTATGCCAACTGCAATTCTTTCCACCCCATGCTTTGAATTTTCTCTTCCTCCTTTTCCATTCTTGTACTGGACCTTGCTTCTTTCCTACCCTTGCTTTCCTACTCCAAATTTCCAAGCTTTCCTGCCAGTCCAAGCCCAACCATCAGATTCTCTACTTCCATCCCGATAAATTTATTCGGCCCCCAACAACTGATTAATCCATCCCTTCTCTTTTCCCCCCATGACAGCAATATACAGGTCTCCACCTAATACTTAAGGATTATGTTTTGCCCAGACAATCCTCATCTCCCAGGGTTTCATAGCTTCAATTAAGGCACCTAAAGCATAAGGAACCAGAACTTTACAAAGAGAAGGCTAGGCTTTTTTCCTTAACCATCAGCACAGTATTTTAACAATCACTTTTTAGGAACACAGACGTTTCTTTAAAAACCACATCTGGGCAAAGTACCTGGGTGGGGGGCAGAAATCAGCCAAAACAGCAAAACTTAAGAACATCAGGCTGGAAAAGCATCCCGTAGTGGAAACTTTCAGCCAACCTTGAGCCTCAGGAGTGCTTCTACCTCCACCCCATAGCAAACAAGAACTGCATTGCATGAGGGCAGGTAAGCTGCTGCTGGGCAAGTGAAAATTATGGCATGGTCAGTCCTTCTAAAGGGGCAACAGCATCTGGGCTCACGGATGCAGGACCTGATTTAAGAAATGGACCATCACTGTTTTACATTTCGTAACATCAGCAGGCTCCCTTTTGGTGCTGCCCCGTGACAGCTGGCTTGCTGGCTAACCTCGTCCTGTTCTACCTGTCAGGTTCAATTCAATAGGGTATGCACAATTTTTGCTTTCACAGCAAAAAGAAAAACCTGACCAGACCGATTTTTTTCTTCTTTTTTTAAAATGGACTTTATTGCATGGGAATTTAAGTAGCATTCAGGTAGTACGTTAATGAAATTATTATAAAATACAAAGCAAGACTTGTCCAAAATTGCAAATACCCACTAAGCCACTAAATACCACTCTGAAGAGAGGCTGGAATGTTTTGGACAAGCGAGTGGAGTATTTCAGAGCCCACCCAAGATAGTCACCTTCTTTCACCACAAGCTGTCTACAAATACATCACCCAAACTCAAACATACCTATGCAATTCCACTCTTCCCTTCAGAGGGTTTCCCCACCACTTGGGGCATTAAGCAATGTTACTATGTCAATTCTACCTTTGGTATATGAAGACAGCTCAGAAAGTTGCTAAACTGATGCTGTCGACATCCAAAGCACATGGCAGTGCCTTTGCTGGGTGACAGCTGGACACCAGCCACTATTAAAACTTTCCACCTTTGCTACTTTCAGAGATCAGCTCAGATCAATTTTGAATCGCAGTACACAATTGTTCTCACTCTGCCATTCTCTAGCGTGCTCATTTCTAAATGATCTGGAAGTACTTTTAGCTTCAGACAGGCTGGGTGTGTAATACACCACTCATCATTTTTTCCAAATCTCCCCTGGCTACTTTAAGTAGAAAGTCTTTACCAGCTTTTCTACAGTTAGAGAAAGCAGGCAACAAATATTTTGTTGGCAACAAAAAGGCATGTCATTATTTCAGTTTTTACACACAGACCTGGACTTTACAAAATGTCAACTGGAGAAAGGTAAGAGTCAAGAAAAAAATTATTCCCTCTCTCTCAAAAATCATACTTCAGAGTACTTTCAGATGAAAGAAATCTCTAAAGATGAAGATATTTAAATAAGTCACTTACAAACCCCACTGAATATTTAGCACCAACACAGCTGTTTCTTCGTTACTTGAAAAAAACCAAACTCCTTTTTGCGTAGCAATACTAAAAGAAAATTAGCAATTCCCTGTTGAAATTTAGCAGTTTCTCTTCAGACTTCTCTATACTTAGATACCTGATATTTCCAAGGCCAAAGCCTGCTCACAGTAGAGAATAAATATAAGGATAGTATTTTTTATTTTTATTTTAAATATAAAAAATAGCAACAAAGATGATGAAGTAGTAACATAGCTGGCAATGATGGAAATACTGCAAATAGAAGTTCTCGACTTCATATTTATGAAAGTTGCACAGCTTTAATACGCTCACAAGGATGATAACACTCCACAGGATGAAGAGATTATTTATTTAAAGACAAAATGAAGACCTCTTTTGTGTTTAAGTGAAATGTTTTCATGCAGGAGGCATATAGATTAATATAAAATGCATATATTCAATCACAGGCAAGTTTCACCTCCTCAGAAGCCCGTGGATTACTACATCGTCTATTTCTATACTTGCTCCTCCTGAGGTTTAAAATGAATAGATGACAGCCTAAGAGGTTCAAAGAATATAGAACAAAAGCAGCTATAGAAATGTGTTGATTATTAATCATTCCTGCATTTCCATAAAAAGGGAGAAAAAAAGAACCTGATCCTACTGAAATTACTGTCTTTGTGATGAGAAGACACCCTTTCATTTTCAATTTGCAGTGAACAAGCTTTGCTGGGAGCACAGCAAACCATTTCAAAATACGTATTTTGACAGGATGCACTAAACACTTGACCTGCTGTCCCAGCAGAGCCCACTCCATCTGCAGCTCCAGCAAAACAAGTAAGAAAATAAACCTGAACTCTACATATTTAGCCCAGTGGAAGACGACTACTGAAGCCAAATCTCACATTGCCAACAGTTCTGCCATGCCACAAGTGAGGAAAATTTAAGCGCAGGTGAGAAGGGCATTTGTATTCCAAGCCCAAAGATCTTGTCACTATCACACATCACTGCAAAGCAACCCAATCATTCAGGATTCAAATGCTGAACTAGTTACATGACAAAATACATTAGAGGTTTCTGCTGCTGTGGAATCTGTTACCTCCCTTCTGCATGCTGTTGCATCTTACCTGTTTCAAGGGCTTTCAATGCTTTTCTTTTTAAAGCAGAATAAAGGAGGAAAAATCACCCTTGCAACCAGCATTTAAATGGAGAGCCTGCATGACTTATGATCTAAATATATTTTCATTTTTATGTTAAAATAACCACCCTCAATTCATATCTGCAAGACATGAGGGTAACCACCCTCTTGCCATTGTGCTCATTTATGCATAGTTCTACCAATGGAAATCGCTACTTCATTTTTTCAAGCTGTAACAACACAGGAAATAATGTAATTGTTATTAACTTAGAGCTGATGTATCAAACCAAACAAAGGGAGGAGACTGCAACAGCGATTTCAGAGAGTGAAAAATTATAGACTAGAGAGCTGGACACTGAATATCAATGCCTACTAAATCAACAGTATTCATGAATGCAACTAATTAAAAAGCAATGGCTTTTTGAACACATAACAAATTAGCATTTGACTCCACACAACATTGTTAGTGACTTTACAATAATAAACACAGCATTTTAGATGCACCGAAATTTACTGTGGGATAAGGCTGTCCTTCAGCAAAAACCGAGCAAGGTAACTTTATTCTAACAAGGAAGAGCAGACACACCCGCTCCTCACCCGCAGGGAAAAGTAGCTCGTGAGGCTCTGGACACACTGCCATGTCTCCGGGTAAATCAAGAACCAAAGCACAGACAACTCACAACATTACAAGCAAACACCCTCCAAAGCCACAATGGTAGCAAAGTGCCCCCAAAACTACCAAAAGACTAACATGAGAAACACACCTTTAAGTAAACATCTTAGGTACCAAAGAGTTCAGAATACACCAGTGTTTGTTTTATTTCTGCATGTAACCTCTTTGGTCTCCTTCAAAAAGAAAACTGCTACTCAAAAAGAAAGAAATATTTAGACACTGGATATACAGGCAGTTCCAAAAGGAAACATTTTCAGGAAAGGCCAGATTCATTTTCCAATCTCTGGTACAAGCAACACTGAGTGAAGATGCTTTGTGAAAACACAAAGCCAGAAGGGACAGCAACACAAGTAGAAAGAAAAAAAACACTGATGCATTGAATTAAAACATACCCCTTTTGACATCTAGGGGGTCAGCTTAAAGAATGTAAGAAAACTGGCAGCCTTCGTGTCGCTGAGATGTGGCACTGCGATGGATAACATGGCCCTGGATGGGCAATACACAGGGCTACAAGAGATATATGAAGACAACACCACACTGAGTTTCCTCAGACAAAACTGTTAAGGACAGAGAGTGAATATGCCAGGTAACCTTGAAAGCATTAAGGAACAGGTCTTATTTATGGACACCAAGGATAATTTGGACCAAGAGAAGGTACTTAAACTAAGGTAAGAATAAGCTCAAGAACCTTTAGAAAAAGTCAAAGCACCACAATGGCTCCTGGCTAGTAACAAATAGAAGCCAGAAAAAAACTCTTAGTGTCGAGGAGAGGGAAAAAGAAAAGAAAAAAAATCCAGGAGGAGAGTTCACAACTGCACACATTAATTTGAGCTAACCCAGGATCTCAAGAAAGCTATTGGTTTCAGTGAACGTTTTTACTGTCTTAGCTCATCTCCGTCTCTGGTCCAGCACGAAAAGAAATCCTGGACTGGAGGCAAACCTTGCCCAGCAGAAAGTCCAAAGGCCAACCCCCTCTCTCTCCCACAAGTACTGAAAAATCAAGTTTTACACACTACAAGGAGAACCATTTGTACTTTATATGAAAGGAATTCAGCCAACTAATGTCCATAAGAGGTGTAGAAGCATTTTTAAGTAAACCGCTGTGGCTTTAGCCTTTGTCCCAGCCTTGAGAGCTGTATTCTTAACTCAGGAAGCCATCCACTATCTCCCTTTTAACAGTTTCCATGATAAATCTCCCTGCGAGGCACTAAAGCACAAGTCTCAGAGCATGAACCCTGGGACATTCTTCCTCAAAATCTTCAGGTCCTTTCAGCGTACATTGGTAGCATTTTATGCCAGCAGTAAATCCAAGTGTAATTCATCTGCTAGCCACATTTCATTTTATTTTGACTGCTCACCCCTTGGATTTCATTTTCACATTTGCTTCTTCACTTGTTCATGCTTTTCCGGAATAAAGTTCCTGCTCAAAATGGGTCAGGAAGTGGGGGCAGGCAGCGGGGAATGGCTTGGACAGTCCGAGCACAAGAAGAACAAGAAAGATCAAATTTCAAACACCCTCCGAAAGCGTCAATGTTGAGCAGTATGGAAAGAATATGGTTGTGCTATTAGACAGAGCTGACATGACTGACCAGCATAATAATGGTCGTTTCCATTTAAGAATGTTTTGTGTGCATGTTGTAAGAAACAAGCCACCACAGCATCACGCAAAACAAAAAAGCAAATTTTTCAGCTGTTCAGGAGAGTAACTTGATTTTCAGCTTTTAAATGCATCTGACTTAAAGAAAACCCACATCGCCAAAAAATAAGATATAGGGAAGTTAAACAAATATTTGATAATATTATTGAAGTCTTAGCTGGAAGAACTGAAGAAATAGTAAAACTGAATTCCGTGCTTTAATTTTTCTTAATGCTAATGAACTGCTTGGGATCCCTTGCCTGAAATGCTTATTTCTTTCTTTCCTTCTGCACTGAGTGCCATCTTCCCAAACTCTGGCCCCACTGCCTTCCGCAGAATTGCCAATACCACAGGTTCACAAGACTGGCAGACCCTTAGAAAGCTTACATAGCTCATCCCTCCCTTCCAAAGGCAGAATTAACTATGCCTACTCCATTGCTGACATATCTCCTCAAGCCATCTATTCCAGCACTCCGCTATTTTTGTATCCAACCTATTTATTTTTACAATTTAAGCCATTACTTTTTTCCCTGTCCACGTGGGCATGCAGAACAGAACTTCTCCCTCTCCCGGCAGTATTTGCAGGCTCCTCTGTCCCACAAGTACCAAGAAGCAAGACTAATCAGTCTTGTTCCTGACCATTACCCTCCTCTGGATTTTCTCTAGTTGGCTCATATCTTTCTGGAAGTATGAGGTGCAGTGCTAAACAAGATACTTCACTTGAGGCTCTGCCAGGAAGTAAAATTGGAAAAAATAATTACTATGCCTTTTGGCAATGTTTCCTTTTATATATGCCAAGGCAGCAATTGCACTTTTTGTAACAGCACAGCATTGATGACTCCTATTTAAACTGTGATTCCTGCAATCCCCGGATCCTTTCCTACCTCACTGCCACGTGTGCCCATCCTCCTCCTCCCTGGATGCAGTCAACTAGGTGCAGTCTTTGACATATGCCCCGACTAAACTGCAACACCGTTTTTCAGATTGTTTCTTCAATTCTCAAGGTAATTCCGAATTAATTCCCAAATCGTCATCTTCTCTGTGGAGCTTGCAGAGGACAGCCAGCTGTGAAAAATGCAGTTACCAGCAGCGTGGCAGCAGACACCCAGTGCTACACTGGCAGCAGCAGACAGCGTCCATAAGGCGTGTGTTGCCACATGAATGTTCAGACTTCCAGGAGATTAGCTATAGATGGACTTGATCAGCACTACTTGAAGAGCTTAGCAAAGCAAAGATAAACGCAAAAAACCCAGATCTGCCTTAATTACAGGAAACACCACCCTGGAGCTGCATAGAGCAGAGTCATGCTGCTGAACTGTGCTGCACTCCCAGGCAAACAGAGTAAAACACCAGTGTCCACATCTGTTTTCTGAGACTGAAAGCTTTATTCCTTGCTTTCTGTTCCTAGGCTTGGCTTGAGTCTTTCACCTCACTTACTGAGGCCCTCTCCCTCTCTCTACTTTAAACAGTCACCATCCTTTTGGCAGGGAACCAGAGGTGCTCTTGCTGAAGCCTATCAAATGATGCTACTCAATCTGTCCAAGTTCACTCCGTCGCTGTACGCCACTCCCCTTCTCAGGAACAGAGCACAGAAGATGCCAACAAATCATGCAGCTAATTAAAATTTGGCCGAGTCCTCCATAACGTAGTCTTAGCACTGAAGATCGCACTCTGGTTGTCATTTTAAAAAGTAGATTATGCTGACAAGGTATATATATGCTGTAAACACAAGTGCTGCCATATATTGCCTCTGCTCAAATTGTCTGCAGCAGCATACCAGCGTGTTACAGCAGAGAATAAAACACTTCAAGCACTTCTAAAAAGCACAATATTCCAGTTTGACAGCACTGAAGAGTTAAGCTATGCCAGCACCACTGCTGAAACACAATCTATAGCTTTAGAGGTCAAAAATGAAAGTGGAAAATAGTCCCTAAACTAGTAAAACAGCCCCTTCCAGGAACAGCTTAAGAGCACTGTTTTACCAAATAAGGCAAGTGAGAGCTGGAAGCCAAAGCAGCAAAGCCATGCTGCATTAAAAAAGCCAGACAGCTGGATAATAGAAATGTGAATAAGCCAGCTTCACTAGACCGGATTGCAAATGGGAAGAACAAATGTTCAGCGACCATGAGCGGAAGCAGAGCCTGCCAGCAGAGGCCTGAAGGCATTTATCCCAGCCAGCAGGAGCCGACAGCACATTCTTACTGGAGTTCGTTTGGGTTTTTTTGTTTTGGTTTGGTTTTTGTTTTGTTTTGTTTAATGCAATGCTGTCATTCTAAATAGGCAATGGAATCACCATAGATTATGTCTGGAAAGAGATGCTGATGGGGCACTCCCATCACCTGAAGTGCTTGGCACCTGAGAGCAGTGAGCATGCAAAAACAAAAATCCAAATCCTAAAAATGGACTGTGTATCCTAGATTGACACACGTTTCACCTTGCTGTACAAAGCTGCCAATATACTACTAGATGAGGACAAGCACAACAGTGGAGCTGCTAAAGAGAATACTGTTCATTTTTCAACGCCAAAAAGAAACTGAGTTGGATTTTTTCTTTTCTTCTTTTTTTTTTTTTAAACACACACAGATGTCATTCACTTTATTTTAGCCTACTCTACTACTTCATTCTCTTCCAGAAAAAAGAAGTAGAACAAACTATAATCCATCTCTAAGGGATGTTTCATACAGGCTCCAAGTATAAGCCTTTTGGAGAAATAAACACTTTGTGTTAACTTGGTGTCTATTTTCCCATGGACACAGCAGCTTCTAGGACTCCCCAGTTTATCACAACTGATCATGTCCCTGGATAATAGACTGTAAGAGCGTGCGACAGGAACACCAAAACTTCATACAATAAATCAAGGAGTTAAAACATACCTGTAAAGGAAACCATCAGTTTCATTCCTTTAACTTCTTGTCCAACTATTGAGCAGACCAAGAAGTTTGTTTTTAGGTACTGTAATTTCATGTGACAACGCCTGCCTTATTTCCCTGAAATCCTTGAGACAAGAGGAACCAAGAAAGGCCATTATGCTGATACCACAGTAAGAACATGCAAGCCATGGACCTCAAGTCTTCGTATCCCTCTGTCACAAGAGCTGCACCAGCCAAAGCAGGAGCTCCCCTGCCCCAAGCTCTCCGGTGTGCCACTTTTGCAATACTTGGCTTTCTGAAGTTGCATTCCCTCTCTGCAGCAGTCACACCAACACTTACCAAAGCCAAGCAAGGAGTATCCACCTGTGTATTCAGTCCTGAATGCTGCTTGCTTCCTAAGACAATTTATTTTCAAGAACACAATATTTACCAGTCATTGAATTTCAAAGCCTATTAATTGTTGCCTTCTCACAGTGTGTGCAAATCAATGAATCCATTCATTTCAGTCCCCTCTCCTGCCAGCTGCAAAAAGATGATCAAATCTGTACATTAGTGTGGCATTTCAGTCACAGCTGGGAGGCCTTCACAGCAACACATAATCAACTGAAAAACAGGAGGGGAAAAAAGTGACAATTGAACTTTTACCTAGCCATCACCATGGCACTGAATTTTTTTCCTTAACATTGACGTGCTTTAAATCAGAATGCATTTTCCCAGCCTTTAATTGATCCTTGTGATGGAACTGTAATGAAGCCCTGGGACAGATAACAACAGTGCAAAGCATTTGCATTGCCAAGGGAAGCACTAAAAAGGACTATGCATTACCATCTCGCCCTCAAGGCATGACCATTGCCACCACAACATACATCCCTACCTGTATTTGTTTCTGAAAAGTCTAGAGAAAATAAATGTATTCAAACCACTTAGTGCTACATCCATTTTAAAAACTTCCTTTTCCATAAAGAACAATAATTACGTATTTTCAATGTTTTAAGCCATCTTTCAAGCTGTCTTATTGACATAATGATAACATATCAATCAGCACACAAGAAAGCTGGATTCAAAAGTGATGGATGGGCTGGTGAGAGCTATTAAATAACACCAGCTGCATCACTGTCTGAACACATCCTACACTCATATCCGCACAGAGTCAGCAAAGATAGTCATCTCGGATCACGAATACCACCTTTGTCTGTAGCTTCAAAGCAGCAATAACCTTCGCAGTTCAGAAAAATGCACTGAAGTCCTCTTTTAACATTGCCTGCTCCTGTCCCTTCTCTTCCTTCGTTTCAATCACTGTCCTTTTTTTCAATTATTATTTGTATCATAATCAAGTTAAAACTGTTTCCTGGCTGCTTGTGTAGGGTGGTCCTGCCCCTACTTCCAGATCCACGTCAGGTTTATGCCCTGATTTTCAGGATTTCAGGTTTCAGATTAGACTGATTTTCCTTTTCTACACCAGATCTTAGCATTCAGAAACAGCAGAAGCAACTAAAGAAAACCCCGATTATATCCAATAGATTTGATAATACCAATTTGCAACTGTTGGTCTGCAGAGTGAAATAGAGCAACAGTGCAGGCAGATGAAATCCTTTGGTGGGGGGATGCCAGGACAGCCTGAAATGGCAACTCACGGTCAAGGCAGCCCCACTCAAATTTGATCCCACGGACCAAATAACACTTCAGAGGCAGGACCTAACCCTGCTGGTTTCACAGACATGATGGAGTGTTTTAAAAATTACTGCAGCTCTCCCCTGCTCCACTGTAAATTTAACAGCCATTCATAAGAACTACATCAACAGTGACGTCTGCACAGTGTCTTTTCACCCGTTATGGTGCCAGTTGCTGTTTTCAACGACTAAAAAATGGCCATTGGCACCAACAGCAACAAGAGCACTCAATGCACAATCCCATGCCAGCTCTCCCATGGAGGAGGTCTGAAACAATGCTTTCTAGATTTATGACTTCAGAGGAAAATCGCAGTAGTAAGAGGTAGCACTTGACTATTTCACTCACCTGTAGACCTCAGGGATAATTGATACCCACAACAGATTTAACACATGCTTTTGGAAAAACAAGTACATCAGCTTCTTGAACCAACAAGTGACTCTGGTACAATAAACTAGACATGAATTATGAAAGATGGATTGCAAGTATTCTTGATATTAGAGATGCTCAAAAACTAGATGCTGCCTTGGACTCAAGAAATAAAGATTATGTCAGATCACAAATGAAACCCAGACACTGATGCTATCCAAAGGCTTAATCATGGAAAGTGACAACTGTACTGATGAAATATCTGGACCTTATTCAAAAATAACTGATACAAGTGGAATAAAAACTCCCCTCAAAACACCTGAGGATATGTGAAACAAAAAATTAAGTGACAAAGATGTGAAAAGTCGATTATTTGTAATTTCCTGAGCTTTTAGATCTGGATGAGCACTTGGGACTTTCCTCATTGACTTTCAATTTTAATAAGTCACTCACCATATGAAAAGGAAGTGACTAGAAGCAGTGGTTTAAATTTACTTGTCTACCATGTCTCTGGATTTTTAAAAGGTGAACTTCAAGTTACCGAGCACGTCTTCTATTTGCCCTTTGGAAATATTCAAAAAGCCTGCTACTTTTCAGTTCAAATACACGAACTGCACGTTAGATATATTCAGGCACAAATCCATTATTTTCTTATTAAAGATCAGAGCAGTAACGATATTACACATTAAGTTAAATACAGAACTTTTTTAAGAAAGATGGATTATAAGACTTAACCAAAAGATATTGGCTGGTACAAACTCATATTCAGTGAATTTTATTTCCATGATCTTTGACTGTTATAGAAACAGAGAACTATTAAAGACCTTAAGTGGTCATTAGTGCCTTGCATCCTCCTGTGGTGTGGCAGCACAGGAGCGCTTCTGCTAGGCAGTTTTCCCCTCTTGGTCATTCAAAAAGCTTTGAAGGCTTTTACAAGGTGAAGCCATTTAAAGTATGGTTGAAACACTACAAAGACTTAATATTTAAAGAGAAACAGATGAGCTGCTCAAGGAAAGCGTTGGAGAATCGTGTGCACGGTGTAGCAGCAAGTTTCTGAGCCAAAACGTTACTATGACATTGTGAGAGTAACCCCTTTTTTAAAAGGAAATACTAAGGCTGGAAGTGTGATGGCAGGTCACAGCACACGACCTGCCAGAGTAAGGATGTAACAAGAGTTTTTGTATTCCATCCTCAAACTTGCACTACTACAAACATTGCCAAATATTATAATTTTCATGCACATTATCTCCACTTCTTTACAATAACATGTCTTGAAAATCGTCATCAGATAGCCCACACTTTCAGACAACCCACGTTTGGGGACACAAATGACCGCTAAAATCAGAAAGCTTTCAGCCTTCACTCGAGAGCTGCTTGTGGAATACTAATTAACTTCATAAACCCCAACCTTATTCCAGAGAACAAGTTTTTCTTGTCAAACATCCCCACATGGTACTTTCACTAATAAATACATCCAAATAACTGCTGAGTAGAAGCCTTAAGCCATATGCTTGTTATGTATACAAATCAACTTTTTTTTTTTTTACTAAAAATATTTAAACTGAGACTGCTGATATACTAACCGTGATATATCAAGGATGGATCCTTCAGTTCAGCAACAGAACACCCTTTTGCTCTATTCTAATGAAATCTGATGAAGAAATCATCCCTGCAGTCTCCATTTTGTAAGGTCTATTAGATTTATGATGAAAATTTTCAGAAATCATTGGAAAACAGTAACAAAAATGGGTCAAAATGATTGCAACACAGACAGAGGTGCCAGGCATGCAGAAAGAATATCACATCACACTATCTTCCTTGATCTCTTGGTACTCAGGACTTCTACTTCCTAATGCATGGAAGCGGTTGAGAAGCACTTCTTTTATCAAACCTGTACTCAGTCATTCCCACAAGTGACCACTGCGTTACATTTACAAAAAGATAATATGGACAGAAGCAAGCAGGAGGAGTCATCCAATTCCAATAATGGTATCTTGTGTAATTCCACCATTACGTCCAGTCCTGCACTATCAGTTTGCTGCTCTGTAGGGATATGACCAACAGGAAAAAGCTTCCAAAGCTATGGCAAATCTTAGCCTCAAACAGCACACAGCTATCCGAAGTGAAGTGTAGGAACACCTGACCTCATGAGAACAGACAAACAAACGTTAATACACACACACACACAAAATCTGGCCAGGTCACAAGCATATTTCAGGTAAAGGAGTGTTACTTAATTATCAGCAAACTTATTGTGCTGGCTAGATTAAAAATTTGCAAAGCACTTTTTAAAAGGAATACAGTTGTACCGCACATCCTTGAAGTGCGACATCATTATAAAGCAGTACTTGTTTAAACAACGCATGCAGGCGCACGAGATTGCCAAGGCACTCTTGACTGAAAACAAAGGTCCATGAAGTCCACCATGCACGTTAGCTCTGTAAGCTCTTCTCTCCCAAGCGGTGCAGAGAAAGACAACTTCCTCTCTTTAAAAGACCCACCCTTCCCTACACGCCTTCAAAGCTCTTCCATAACGAACGCATGCAACGCTTGACAGCAAAGTTCCTAGGACTGTTCGCAAGAGCAGACTTCATGCATTATCCTCCCCCAGTCTTCCTCCCAGCGTGGCCCTAAAGCAGCTGGTTCCTGCCTACTCCCACCCCACGCTCTCCTCCATGGCAACGCTTCTGTGTACCAACAGGGAAATACAGAGAAAAATGAATAAGAGATTATTTGTGTCCTCAGATCTAGCACCAGCATGATGCTAGTAATCAAGGATCATTGCAAAGCAAGATGTCCACTTCAGCAATTCAGTCAGTTGCATAAATTTTAGTCGAGAGGTTGGACTAGCTCCATTATGAATCTAAAAAGCCCAACCTGACAGCTGGTTGTGCCACACACTTGTAAGCATAGAAAACCCACACAGGATGCTGCCTGACGAAGCTCAGACTATTAAAGAAGTCGTCCTGTAGATCACTATGTCTTATGGAAGGGTTACTCCACTAAACACCTTACTTTCTTTATCATCACTAGTACCTGGTTGCTATCATCTATTCCTCCTACCACCCTCAAGCTTCTATCCACTAAATAAGGATAAAAAGATGCATTGCATCCCTACCACACTGAAGGACAGATTCACACAGTTCCTTCCTGTACAACCTACTACTACTGTTTTATGTGTATTTATATAGGTTTTGCTCAAAAATGCCCTTGATGTGTTCAGAAACATCTCTCACCAGGCCACCCAGCTGATTCTTCAAAAGCTCTGTCCAGAACCAACTCTCTCCAAGCCACCCCTACCATTCCCAAGCAAAGAGCTTGAGGACGTAAAGCACAGAACAAGGCAGGTCCTGTCCTCAAGAACATGTAGTGCTTTACAGAGGAACACAGAAGAATTTATCTGAGGGTCACAACCAGAAAGACAAGATGTACATATTGATGCATGCAAGGATGTCCATGGACTCTTCTGAAGGCACCATCTGACCAGCACGCAGATCTGAAGAGGCCAAAGCACGGTAGGAGGAACTGTCCATTTCTTCAAGTTAACTGATTCAATCCAAAAAATATCCAAGGAACTCATTTTCAGTCCTTCAGCAGAGATCAGAATAATCCAGCACTATACTGCAATAAACATTAGACAGCACTGTTTCTGGAGCAGTCACTTTCAAATGTGGGGGGAAAAAAAAATCTAGATAAACTTACCTTTGCATTTGCAAAATAATAAATATTTATAAACAAATGTTCTCCTTTCTACTTACCAATATCAGGGCATTATGCCTTTACACTTCTTTAAAAATCTAAATATTTAAAGTATGTTTAAAATTAGCATAGTGCAAAAGATACTTCCAATAAAGTATCCACCAATAAAAACCACCTTTGGAGGTGGGAGAAAATCTTAGGGCTTCCAATATGAGCCACATGCTAACTGAACAGATATTCAAAGTAGCTGAGTCACTGTGGTTTTCTGAAATGAGCCTTTAACCACGACTTGAAGGAAGGAACACTAAGGCACTTCAAAATCTCCGAAGGATAAAAGTTTTTCTTTTAAAGTTACTGAGTTTTTAAGTCTAAGGCTGCAACTCATTTTCCTGACACTTATTTTTCCCTTTTCTTTTCTCCTTTTTTTTTTTCTTTTTTTGTGTACTTTGATGTCTAGTTCCCAACACAGTGTTTAAATTTAATCCTGTATTAGCCATAATTTAAACCCTGCATGAATATCACATTGCTCTTTAGAGTAGTTAACTGTTTGGGATCTCAGACTGCACTGTCTCAAAGGTGGTACTTTAAGTCAGGACTCAACACTTTTGCATGTGTAGCAAGCAAAACAGTCTGTGGCAATGGACTTGTGTAACTAATCTGAGGTTTTGGTAAAACCTCAAGGTCTTCCCCCCCCACACCCCAAACTCTACAATTAGCACCCCCTCCCCACTACCTCCAGTTGTGGTTTTACAACTCTGGTAGCAGCAGGGCCATCAAAGCAATGACCAGGCTCACTGGACTTACAAAACCACAGAGCATACAAACAAATCCAGTAGTTTCTGCACAGAAAAGGTACAATAAAGAGAACAGAAAATGTAAACATCGGGAGTACCTGAAAGGAAAGTAAGGTCCAGCAAGAGGGAATTAATTTTGCATGAGAAGCAGACGGCTCCACTCAATCCCTTCCCAGTTATCAGACAGCCGCATTTTAGGCAGGAACAAACCTCAGCGAAGGATCACAAAGACCCTCAAATACAGCACAAATATATGCAAACTATCGGTTATGAAAACTTTAACACAGAAAGCTGAAAGAAAGAAATTTCTGCAAACAGAAATCCCCTCCCTCCCGGAAAACAACAGAAAAAAACCAAACTTTTTCTGACAATTTTTTTTCCAAGAACTTTTACAGTTTTCCCCACAGTTTTGGTTTGTGTTTCTTCCTTCTTTCAAACTGCAGAAAACTGTAAACTTCAGTATTTTAATATTCTTTTCAGTAAATGTTTATTGGAGAAGTTACAAGAATAAAATATTTTATCCAGTTTTATTCTGAACATTCAGTTATTCTCACCAATGTAAAGAATAAGAATCCCATATGAACTCCCCACCTTCTCAAAAGCCTGCAAAGGGCTCTCCTCTTCCCCTTGCGCTACTCCCTCTCCCCCATCCCTTCTGCTTCCCATTGAATGGATGCTGGCTTGGGGTGCAGAAGCAGCACAAGTGAACTGTGGTACCCCTCTGGAAACGCACTGCCATGCCTGCCATCACGTCTGTCTCACTTCCCGTACCCCACCTCAACAATCATCCAAAAACACTACCCTATTTTAAGGGCAGCTTCCTCACAGTCCTTGATAAATTTGACTGCCACTGCAGGCTTGGTCTGAAGTCATTCCTCAGGCCAAGTTCACACCGACTGAAATGAGTTTAGCCTCAACACAGCTGCAGGGTTTCCCCTCAATCAAACATTTCGTAGAGACAAAGCACTAATTATTCACATTTGTTCCCTTTATGGCTTCCTCTGCTACCCACATGCCTTCAAGGTCTTCAAAACTACTGTTTAGCGTTGAGGATTGTGAAGACTGAAAAGCTATGGCGATGGCTGCTGACCTTTCAAGGTAACTTCAGCTAAATACTAAAAACAAAGAACTATTAAAACACCCGCTCAACTTTTGCATCAGATAAAAATTAGAAATTAAGTGTCAAGCATAATATTAAGGTTAAAAGAAGCAGATCTGAAACATTAGTGGATATTCAGCACAAAAGCTACTACGTTTAAATATAAAATCCCCTACATATAGTATACTCCCTTTTCTTTTTATTTTTTTATATATATACACACACAAGCCAACCTGTAAGGAGACTGTAAGACAAATAAGCTCTTAAATTCCAAAGAGTTCTCTGCAAATTCTGATCCCAATGCAGAATTATCGTCTGTCAAGACTCCCAAGTCTCCACAAAACACAAAAGCTTTAAGCACATGACTGATAGCATATGGAAAAAATATATTTGGAATTAAATCTTGTAGATCATATTTGAAGGATCTTCTCCTCATTGTCATTCTCCATGACCAAGGCCATCTGCCTGACAAGGAGTGGGAGGATATAAATTCTTAGCTTATTTTAAAGCTTGTCAATGATAACCAAGAATTATCCATAAAAATCTATATTGCCTTCAGATTTTACCTTCCAATCCCTAAGACACTATCTTGTAGGGTGCTGTCATTCCTATTTAGAGTGTATACTTTGCAGCAGGGAAAGATTATTCTGCTATGGATTGCTCAGTACTGAGCGCATGCAGGGCATGCAGTCACCACCCTGTTTCCATAGCTAAATGCTCTTACAGCAACCGCACAAGGTACAATTCTTGTTTCCCAGAAAAATTTGATAATTGAGTTACTCTTGTTCTTATCACCTTTCTAGTGTCAGTTTGTTGTGATCACATGGGTACAGATAATTATTAGCAAATAATCGAAAAATTTAATCAATATGTAAAGTGCACTTTTGAAGGACAGAACTAAATAAGTCAACACAACCCCCAAGAGTTGTACGTATGTATACGCTCCAAAAAGCGCCTTTGCTTAATATTGATGTAAAGACATGCGCAAGAAGTCAAAGGCACCTGGATGCTACAGACAAGAACATCTAGTTAAATTAACAGAAAAATGCTGTAGCTGAGAAAGTCATCTCCTGTGCTGTGCCATTCGTGACCCAGCAACACCAGAAACCCACCACTTGGTTCCTCAGCCTTTCTCTGAAGCCTTTCTCTGAAGCCAGTCCAAACTTCCAGGCTGGACTGGTGGAGCATTTGCCAGATCAGTACTGCAACTTCTGCTTTTTGAAGGTGTTTTGAAAAACACTCAACTAAAACCCCAGCTCAGTCCTCTCTTACTCTAGTCACGTTCAGTATCCCAGCATCACCAGGCTCTAACAATTTCACTTCAGAGGTTTGCAGTGAAGGGATTAAACTTTTCCTCTTTCCACATAAGTACTGGTTACATTCTAATAATACTAAGATTTATTCTTGTTTCTTCAAAAATAAAATGCAGCTTTACGGCATAAGGAGCAGTCACGGACTGGAATCCCTAACACAAACAAGTCCTTTTGTACTGAGCCCCCACCCTGGTCCTAGAGACTGGGGGCCACCATCAGCCTGAAACGCTGCTCCGTGGGGTTGTTTGAAGTTAACTGGTGCTGGATGGAGATCATGCAAAGCTCTGAAGGAGGGGGGGGAGGATTTTTGTAGATATAGCTAAGAGTTTTTCCTTTTCAGGATGGCTGCTCCCTCATCCAGCTCTCTCACTTCCTCATGCCTACAAGTTCTATGTTTATTTTTTCCTTGTATAATTTTTAACCCCGACGAATAAAAGGGCTGACATTCATTAAATACAAGGTCTAAGTGCTACCAGATTGCTTTTGCATAGCAAAGCTTTCTGTATCCTTATTAAAATCTGACTCGAAGATAATTTGCTCTAGTTAAAGCAGGAGAGGATATCCTGTCGCAGCGTTTTCTAGCAATGTCACGGCTTCTCCACTGTCAGTAGAGCTTGGAGGTGATTTCTTATTCTAAAAATCTGACAGAGCTACAGAAAGACTCTTCAACCAAAATACAAGGAGTTATGTTTTCATTGAACTTGTGTATATTATATAATCAAAACAGATGATAATTGCCAACACTGAGAACTCAATACTGATTATTTTCACAAATTAAGTATGAAGGAAGTGTTAGTTCTAACACATAAGTAACTCTCTTACTTGATTGAATAATAAGTTGTTCATTAGAATAAAATATTTGAGGAACACTGCATTTAGTGTCAGTCAATCTGTAATGGCTATTCTAGTGTTTGAAACATTCGCATGAGACTTGCCAACCTAAACGCTTTGACTTTCACAGCAAGGTAACAGTATTTAATAAGAGCTAACGAGCTCAGATTTCTCAGCATCTCTGCTAGGCTGCATCCAGACCAGCACAAATGGCTCCATTACCAGTTACCAGCTGGCAGAAAGCCTCCACCTGAGCTTCCACAAAATTACGCCAAACACTGCATGCATTTTGTCCTTTGCTATGACCACAAAGTCAGAAGTTTAAAAGCAAGTGCAGTGCATAAGAAACAGCCTCCTACGTATGCCAGTTGTTCTTTTTTAAAAGCAAATGAGAAAAATCAACATAGATATGTTTACAAACAATACTTTTTCTAGGTGAGAAACACAAGGCTTCTTTATACTGGTTGCATTTGTTAGGGGCTACTAAATGCTAATCCGGGATTTTTGTAACTCCCTACACCCCAGCCAGTCAGTTGTCAAGCAAGGAAACAAATTGATATTTTCCAGTTAATTCCTAAAACCAGTAGGTGCTTTTCAAGACTGACCTCAAAGCAGCAAATTCCTTTCTGGATTGCAAAAAATGCAATGCAGTTTTCGGAATCGAGAACCTTAACCAGCAACTCACTTGTTTCCTAGCATTTGGATCACAAACTTTAAAGTTATGCAGGAAAGACTGGAGATTTTTACACTGACAGGTCCCAAATCACAAGGAGCTTGACAGATTAGCCATGGCACCTTAATCTCCACCCAGCAATATGAAGAACTCAGCTGGAGGTGCTATTAATGCATCAATAATTGAAGAAGAGAAATCACACTCAGGTGTTGACACATTAAGTACTATACTTCATCTTGAATGATGAATCCAGATTCTACAACAAGAAGGACAGGGTATTCAATCTCCAGCAGCAATGTAGGAATAGAGGAAGATTCAAGTGTCACAGACTGCTCACTGAAGACAACTGGCAAGGTCTGGCTTTGGTAACAGCACATTTTTATGGCTGGCTATGCTGGCAGCCTTACCGTTTTTCTTCTGACTACTCTCAAACAGAAGTACTTAGAGCATTACTTCCCTGAGCTTACAGCTGAAGAGATACCACCACTTTAGTCAGGAGTCTTGCTTGGTGAAGAACAGGCTACCCAGAAAATGAGAAGTGAAATTATTTAACTTCTGGGTTGAGGCTGGGTTCCTCTTTCACTAATGACTTCCACGCAGCACTTGGACACAAGTACCTGTTAAGACTTCCTCAGTACAGGTACTTTGCACATTTACCTCTTGTGTTCTTAAGTAAATGACCTAAATTGAAAATATTTTTGAACTGGAAGTCCCTGAAAAATATAAAGCCTTATTTTTTAGGTAAAGTAAAATAATCTAAGCTTTTAGTATAACTTACTGCTACTACAAGCAGCACAGAACTTCACTCTATCCTAAAAGCAACGGAGAAGCGAGAACCTACAGAACAGACTCTCTGAAGAGTTAGACATGCACAAGGTCCTCAGGGGTGTCACACCACACTTACCTGCTCCCACTGAAAACTGAAACACCTTATGATCACACCAAGTCAAGGGGTAAGAGGAAATCAAATTTGGTCACATAAAAACGTAAAGGGGAAAAACTTGATAACAACGTTCACACCTCTGCCAAAGTAAAACCTAGGTATGGTTTCCTAAAGTTTACTGGGGAAGGCAGCTGGGTTTACAAGGCAGAAAAAATGCAAACCCTGAAGCATAAACATGCTAATCCGAATCTGAATTGGAAGATCCAAGAATATGGATCGCACCTTCCTGTGACTGCGTGCTGTATCAGGAATCAAAAGCTACGTGTCGCAGAAGCAAAACCAAGAGAGCCAAGAAGATCTGCTTGACAGCTCAGCTATGCAAGTGTCAACGCATTCAAGGTGAAAAACGTTTTCCTGAATAAAGCTACGCTGCATTTGTCACCAAATATTTGTGCTTCTACATATCCAGGACAGTCCAAAGCTAAGTCTCAGGGAATTCACTAAGTGAATTACAGTTGCTTTTGACTAATTACAGGCCCTTTTAACCTTAACTGCAAAGCACTGTCAGAAGAGGTGAGGATTCATTAGTAACTCACTCTAGCTAACAGAAATAACAAAAGCTACCACCAAATTGGTAAGCATAATTCAGATGCTCCTTGTCTAAATCTTCTTCCCATGTATTTGGTATCTCTCAAGCACCAAGCAGTAAGGGAACACTGCTCATCACTGCGTGAGATACAGCAGGCAAGTCGGGATGGAGAGCTGGATGACAAAGGCTCTCGTCCTGGCACTGCCAACAAGACACCAGCAAAGCTGTGTTTCACTAGCACGATCCTGTACATCAGACTTGTAGAGAAGGCAGTTCAGCTTCCTTAGCTGCAAGCTACCATTCAAGACCTACAGTGAGAAAAATTCAGCATGTTGGTGACTCCAGAAAGCTACATGGGCAATATGGTTCAGCCAGGCAGAAACACTGAACCAGCTGAATGAGAACTTAAATTTCAAACAGAAGTAACAGACAGCTCACCTAGCCTCCTGCCCCAAATATGCGTATTACATATTTTTTTCTTGTATTAATACTCAAATAACCAACTTGCACATAAGAAAACCTGATAATTCATCACAGTTCCCATATTGCCAAGAAACAATCTTTGACTCTAGGTTACTACAGTTTGATAAAATCTCACCCAAGGCTAGGTCAGGGAGCCTCATGCATAATAAATGCACTCTCAAGTCAGGTGTTCTGGACTGATGGCAATATTTTACACACCAGACCTTACCAATCAGCCCCCCTCTGAACCTCTCTCCTAAGTTCCTCAATACTTTAGACAACTGATGAAAAGCTGAAGATGTCTGGTACCTAATACCTGGGAGACTGCTTCCCTCACACACAGTTTTTTTCCACAAACTTCATGACTTTATCCATCTGCTTCAGTATTTGCATCCTTCCATATGAGTAAGACTCCTTCATCTGCAAAGCACTCAGGCTGTACTAACAAAAAGCACAACACTAGCTCTGAAGTTTATTTGAAGGTCCTCTGGAAGTACTTAGTATTGATGAGACTCACCAGCATCTCAGTCTTCCCAGCTTACAGAACAGACTCTGAGAGCTTTTAAAAGGAACAGAGCAAAGTAGATTGAGTGCACAGAAGAACACAACAGTTGACCTACCCTAAATATTAAGCAAGCTGCAAATTTTAATAACTTTGCTATATTAAAAGATATGCACCAGTGTCACCCCACCCCCACAATTCATCAAGGCATTTCACTCCCTTGGGCTCTTGTGACTAAGTATAATATTTCATTAAATATCCTGTTCATACTGGCTTGTGTACTAGGGAACACACTAATTTTAGAAAACTGATTAGCTAGTTCTTTCTAACCGAATGTTATTGTAGCTAAGGTCAGATTTTGCACTGAAACTATGGCAACAAAGCCACAGTATTCTTTTGTCTACAAGGTTGGGGCTAGGTTTATTAACAGTACTGTTCTACTTAATAGCTAAGCACTGCTTTTTGGCAATCCCTCCCTCGATCCTACCTGAAATACCCTAAACTTTCCACAAGGGAAAAAGCTCAGACCTGTGAGAGCTGTTGAGAAAGAATTAGCATTCAAAAAAGCACTTAGCTTATTTCTTCATTTTTGGGACACGGTCACTACACCAGCACATTTCCCCTGTTGTCCTGCACAGTATGTCTCATCAGTACAGAATTACTACCCACATTTTTTAGATGGGTAAACAAAGTGCACAGATCACAAAACTTCACACTAGGAATTCAACTAAGTCCCCCCTCATTCTGTTGCAGTACCTTAACCAACAGATAGCATTTTTCATACAGCATTCCAGTTATGCATATTAATGGACCCTGTCTATTTCAAAGGGGCTTTGCTCTGCCTTCATCTAGATGCAAAACATCCGAGATTAAAGCACTTTAAAACCAGAAGTTGGCAGACAGCTGTTTGACCACAGTACTCTCAGTACAGACCAGCATGCAAACGCAGCCTAGCCAATCTTCACAGCCTGTGCCTTGTATCCCAAACAGACCCATCTCCTCTTCTTGTTCAGTATCGACAACTTTTTAACACCAAGTTAAACAGACACTCTTGTGATCTCTGCCATACAGACCTTTCCCGTTATGGTCTTGGTACCCCATCACTAGGATACAGCGAAACCATGATAAACCATCTCAGTTAAACCAATAATTATTTAGCCAATTGTTTATCCAATGTTTCAGCAAAGCACATCGGCATCATGGAGTTGGGATGTGTTGAGGATGTCCTGGTGCTTCAGTACGCACAGCCACCAACTGGACTACAAATTTGTCTTGCTTAATAGGCCAGTAAGGAATCACACTGCAATAGACATGGCAAATTAAAGAAAACCAGCTTTCCGATTCACTCTCCATGACAATACTTACCTTCCTCTGTAAAAAAAAAAGCTTCCCTTTGGTTCCCACGTCCAATCACTACTGGATTTCAAAGCAATGCAGGCTACTTTTGCACATTTAAATAAATTACAGGACACAGCAGCTACGCAAGTTAGAGTATAACACCTATTCTCCAGCTGTGCTCATAACAGGAAAGCTCCAATTCCTCCTCTGCTTGCTAAGATAGCGAGCCATATAAGTAATCGTTGATGAGCCTGGCACTACCACAAAACTTGTAGTTAGAAATGTTTGGAGATGAGGTGTTCATGATGTTCCTCTGAAGTCAGCAAGGGCCAGCAGAGAAGGCTGTGTACGTTGCCTACCATCTCACCTGCAGCGAGGAAGGAGGCTTAGGTGTCCTCATGTAAGTGGTGCATCAACTCTTGATTAGGACTCTCTCTCTCACGGGGTTTTCCAAGCTTTAGCAGATATAAAGCACATTTGTCTGTATGAAAATGCAACACTTCTGACTTTCCAGTTTTTTGAAATATGTAAATGCCACGGTGACAATTGTCTATAACATCTGCTTGTACGTAGGATGCAGTGGGCCAAAGATTCACATTTTAGAGACAGTGCTCAGGATCTCTTCATCATATAAAGGGCAGCAAATTCAAATGTGTACTAGCAGTTGGCAGTTTTCTAGTACAGTTCTATAAATACTGAGAATCATACTAAAGGATTCCTCATCAAGGCAGTGAAAGCGTATTTTAGATATTTTATCTATATCCTAATTCAGCAAGATTGAAATATTTTTCCTACTCAAAATGACCAATGATTCAATTTTAAATAAAAAAAAAATTATAGGCACAACATTAGACTGTATTTTTACCATTTTTCTCTTCCATCATACCAACCCAAAAGTTTATTTTGATTTTACACTAAATCATTATGTTAGACCTCTTTTTGAAAAGGGGCTAAGAAGCATAATTTTTTCTTTTTATGGTGTTTGACCATAAAACAGAGAAGTTAGTTTAATAGGTATTTACTATTGTTGTCCCACTTCCTACTTTTGGTATTCAGCATGTGCATTTTAATCTGTCTTGGACATCTCAAAACTGAAAAGGAATCACTTTTCTATTGCAAGTGATGTACTTCTCTTCAAGACCACAATGCTAAGCTTTGAACTTAGCACTCAAGCACTCTCAAAAGTTCTGCCTCCTGCATGAAAAAGGAATCCTGCTATTTTATCTGTTAATACAAGGTTATCAGAGTGAAAAAGGCCATATTTTAGACATTTGTTTAAATAATCCTTAACAGAATCTAAGCATCTTTAATTATTAATATACCCAAACATTCCACCCGCATTAGAAACTCCGTGTTCAAAGAGAAAAAGGAGCCTAAACTCAGCCATGCAGCCCAGATCTATCACCCCTCTTCTTCTCCCCATCATTCCAGGAATATGCCCTCAAACCTCTGCAAAACACCCACTCGAACTCATCTAATGTATGCAGAAAGTCATACAACTCAGACTATTTCACATCAAAGTTTAAAAAGCAATCTGAGCTGATGTAATTGCTTTCACCAGAGTAGATTTGGAAAAGTATGCATGGAGAGCATATGGAGAGCAATAGGATTTGAGGCTACACACTTACCTGAAGCTGAACAAATGATACTTAATGGCTCATACTGCAAAAAATTCTTCTTGATGAGTACAGGGGATGGTATTGAACTATCTTACCACCTAGAAAGTGCACTTCTATATGCTGCTAATATTTTTCCAAAACTAACAGGGAGAGGTATCTGGGTATTTGTTTTAGTTTGTTTTTTTAATATTCTGAAGTGTTTGGGAAAACTATGTATGTGACCCTTCAACTGAAAATTCCCTTAATCTCAGTTCTAATGCCAAACTATAAACAAGCTTCCATTGGCTAAATAAGGCTAAATAATCCTGTATGTATGCAACATAACTCCATAGCCTCTATCAGTACTGCATAAATTATATGGTTTCCTTCATACAAAACAAAGCAGTAGTGTACAGGCTTCAGATCATTGATGGCAAAGGTATGAAGAAGAAAACATAACTCAAAACATTTCTGTTATGGAGAAGCATATTGACTTTCATCAATGCTGAGCACAATGCATATTTAAGAGAAATCCATCAAAAGAATTGGGGTGTGTAGACACATATTTATTTTTTTATACATATATATTTGTATATTAAAGCTTCTTTGTAGTGCCCAGGTCATTTCCTCTACTGAAGATGAAGTTGTAGCTCAAAGGCTGAGACCCTCAGTGCTAGCCCCTAACACCACCAGACAAGCCTAAACGAAGGCTTCGTGAAGGCAATATTCAGAAAGAGCATACAGTATGGATTAGGATCAAAAGAACAAACAGAATTTGAACTACTCATCTTCTGCTTCACCATGAGGGTATTTTAAGTCTAAGATATGGGTTCATTCCTTGAACATCTTGCCAAAAAAAGAGTGTTGCCCAGCAACTACTAAAACAATGTTCTGGAAGGAGGTAGCTACTGGACTAATTAACCCAGTAAGTGCCCTTTTTCCCTGTGTTTCATGCAGCTATTGCAAAGCCTCTGGATCCCTAGCAGACAGATCTGCATCCCAAATAAAGAGCTGTAAGGAATTTCCTGAGAAGGCTGTCAGACAGACTGTTTTGGTGTAGTAGCAGTGTCTTGCATTAAGCAAACACATTTGGCTTAGCACAGTGCTAAGTTCCAATACAAAATGAACACAAATAAAACCTCTGCAAAAGCACACACAAACTAACTAATAGAGCACAGAACCAGCAGCTAGAGCCCAAAATTATCAGCCCTGGGCTCTGCTTCAGCTTTGCCACTATTGCTAGGTCTGACTTTAATTTGCACAATAGGTATCCATCTCTGTGCATTTAAGTACAAATGATTTCTAATGAAACACTGGTGCTTTTAGCCTAGCTGGAGGGTCAGCTGTAGTTCATACTTTCCACATAAACCCATGCATATTAAAAGGATGTTCATTTATAGTCACTATTCAGATGCACAGTCATACTCAAAGACGGCAATTAGAGCAGTAATTCCAGCTTTATAAAAATACGTAAAATGTCTTTTTTTGTTCAAAGCAGTGCAGATAACCAAGGAACTGTCACACTTTCTTTTTTTGGAGACTCGTACAACTAGGATTTTTTTCCAGGAATCTCATCTGTACACAGTATATTCAGACCAGTTAAGTAAAATACTCTTTTGCAAGAATTTTCATGTTAACATTTTTTAAAAGAAACACCTTAATGTACATACTCTTAAGTCTTAACATTTTGCAAGACAGTTCTAGAGGACTTTTGAATTAGTTGGAGCTGAAAACATGAAGGGCCAGAGAAACACTGTACTTTAAAGAAAAAAAAAAACAACACACCCAAACCACCATATTTAAAGTGGATTCAGAAAGCCAGAATAAAAAAAAAATTCCACTGAAATCTCACAGACCATAATTACCATCCAACCTCAAACCACTAACTTCAGGTGCTATCTACTTCTGATTGGGATGGGAAAAAGGAAGAAAAAAAAATCAGCCTTCACACCTTCAAGTGGTCAAGCTAATATTTTAAGGACCTAGAGACACAACAGCAATTAATATGTGAAATAACTACTGGTAAACACTCATAGCAACTTGAGGCTGCTGGAATAATACCTTTCTTTAGAGTTCTTTCCAGCTCCAGCACTTCAGTTTTTTTCCATCTAATACACCCTTTGAAATTTCTTTTTTTTTTAAACATCTCAATTTCTACTTTTACACCACACTCCAAATCTTACCTGAACCCTATACCATCTTACTCTCAGCCTCCTCTTACATTTCATCCCTTTCAGGGCTCCACCACCACCAGATTACTCTGTCAGCCTACTTTTTCCACTACTTTTGTCAACAATGCAAGCCCTCGTGTCCTCAGGATACCTCTGTACGTTTTCCTCCAAGCAGACTGAAAGGCTCTATCGCTCCCATCTCTGACTCCAGTCGTGCTGCTGCAAATCATTCTGTTCAACCCAGTTCATCCAAACACACATCAAGCTTCCCTCACTGAATCTTCCTTAGGACAACTTGAAGCCAATGTTTTTAAAAGGAGTGACTTACTAGCACACAAAACCCACCTCCGTTTCAGCTACGAAGTGCTTGCTTTTAGAAACGCACTTCTCCGGGAGGGACTATTTTCACACCACAAGCAGGTTATCAGCATTTAGTGACAGCATATACTCACGGCTAAGTATTACTGTCAACTGCCTTCCGTATGAGAGGGGCTCTCTCCAGGAAGAAGCATGGTGCATACACACCACCACTTTGTGCACAGCAGCTCTGCTGTATTTCAAGGGTCTAAAGTAGGGAGGAAAGGAAAACCACCACCCTCTAGACCAGGGCCTTGCTGCTGCCACGAGATGCAACTGATTAAGTGTAGCCTAGGCAACAAGAATTTTAAAACCTGAAACACCCATGGCTAAGAAAAAAGCAAGATGGATTAATTCTGCTACTGGATATATGTGCTTTAGTTTCACACTGCATTTTCTCAGAGTCATGTATGCATATCTAAGCAGTGAATCTTGCTTCTAGATCTCTCATCACTTTGATTAAGCATGAAAATTATATTTACAACTGTTTTACATCTGCCCACAGAAGACAGATCTGCTCAGAGAAGCTTAGAATTACATTTCTTAAAAATACTACCCGAAGCGAGGTCCTCGACACCGGCCACGAAAGTCACACATTCAGTGTTCCTCCCAGAAGGTGACTTCCAATTTGACTGACCTGTGTCTGGACACCTTAAAGCTCAGCTTGTTTGAAAGAGGATTTGTACATGGATATAAAACAGGTTATAGCATAGAGGCGTTTCTCCAGTACTGTGTAAAGCTATAGTGTAAGTCACTTAATTTGATTAATTATTGTCCTGCTCTAATGAGATTTTCAAAAGTTAATTTGCAGTTACCAGTGCCAGTGTTTTGCACCTATTTAAATTCAAACCAAGATCACGCTTCTTCTCAGGCCTCAAACTGCAGCAATCCTATCAGCTGTGATGACTAGTACGGACTATATGAAATCATTGAACAAATGTGGGCACCATGTACAAAGCTCACTGGATACTAGAACATTTCCATATCAGTTCTCAGCTCACACTGCTGCTGTACAAAAGGTATCTTGTTCTACTGAGCTGCTGTACCTGTGACACTGCCCAAGGTAATGAAGACTAAATCTCAAGTATGACAAAACTAAATATTGGGACTACTGAGTCATATTCACCAGATGCCCATGGTTGCTTTATATGCCAGATGTAAATGTTTTTTGGATAAATGCACCTTAGGGAAGACCTTGTGTTCCATTTGCAAGAGAGGTATTTTTGCAAGGTGTCATAAAAACACCAAGTAAGATTGCAGAGACATGGTTGCAGTTCCTTACTTTGCCAGAGACATCCCGTGCAACACCCCAGACAAGCCTCCGTGTGCCTTTGCTTCAGAATAAAAAAAAGGGGTATTTTCCATTTGTGTTGAAGACGGTCTGATAAACTTCATGATTACTTCTTCTGAACATATTTATTGTGGAAAGCATTTTATCTTAGACTACACTTATAAAGCATGTGTATAAATAACAGAAATGCCTGCTAAAAGTTTTATGACTTTTGTTGCCATTTACCATTAAGCATAAACTTCCCCATGAAAGCTTTAGTGAAGTAACTACAAAGGTTGAAAAAGGTTCACACCATTCTTTCTCCATGTATAAATTATAAGTAATATGAGAACATTTACAATGTCTAACCACAATGTTTTATGTCAGACAAATGTGTCTCTGTACTTGCAGTTCCTAAACTGTGCTAGCAAGAATTGCCTTTTTCTCATTCTTTTCTCTCTCTCTCCCCTCCCCTCCTTCTACACCCAGCAGTCTCAGTCAAATCTGGCTTTATTCCTTCATATGATTTTAACGTCAAGAAATCCCTAGAGTCAGGGCTCTAGTTCATGTACCACCATTGTTCTTTTTCTGGAGAGTTAAACATTGAATGCTAACACTTCCCCAGGTTGCCTCTTCAAGTATTTGAATCATCAGCTATTTAGTTTTCCAGTAAAAAGGGAGAAAAACCAACAAGGACTCACAGACTTCAGCAATATTCTAAAAAGAGAGTTTCATTATATGAGACATCTTCATGTCATGGCAAAAAAAAACCCCAAAACCCAAACAGCAGCAAACAAAACCAGCAGTACAGAAGGTATACGATTGTCAAGGGCAATAATCTGCAGTTCTGGCCAGACCTGAACAGAATTATGGTAAATTCTGAGCCCCTGATAAAAGCAAAGCATAAGCAAGGAAACAAGATTTATCCAACAAAGAAACAAGACAAACAGTTGCTGCTACATCTGGGAACAGCAATAAAAGGTAGATCAAATTTTTAGAATATTTGGCTGGGCTATCCTTTGGGTAAAAGATGCAACCAAGGGGTGAAAAAAAGAAGAATTCAATAAGGTTTTTCAAAACAAAATCCCAGTTAGTGCTTCTCTTCCTGTTTGAGATTCTTCTTAAACAAATCAGCCCTAGCCAAACTGTGCAAAGAAGTAGGCATGAATTTCTTATCACTAAGCATAAGTTTCCTGGCAGAATGAAAGCGAAGTCAAACGTAGTTAATATCAAATGAGGCCAAACGACAATAGTTGTTAAAAACATTTGCTCCTTTTCATTTTTGTCTTCTCTGAGATAGGTTTGGTACTAAATGGCATGTATGATAGTATGGAGAAAAAGAAATTAAACTTATGGAAACCGTGTAAGTTTGGACAGATCTGAAAGCCAACCTCAATTGGCAACCCCATCTCCACCCCCTCACAAAGCATTCTTTTTAAGTCCCACAACTCACTTCACAAGACACTCACACTTACATACTTTTTTTTTCCCTCATGAGTTGCCCTTCATGGAAGAAGATGACACTAAAATATTCTATAGAAAGCATGGAGGTCAAAAATAGTCACATGTGACTGCACAAAAAGAAGGACTTCTTTCAACCAGAAGGGTAATAAGCTGTCTAATAAACTTACCTCTGAATTTTTTGGGTGGGTTGTTAAGATCACCTGCTTCTGGCTGTACAACACAACGATCATCCACAAGACTGCAAAGAAATGAGAAGTAAAGTGAGATTCCATTCCTTTGCAATTTTTTACATCCTTGTTAGCAAAACCAAAGTCATTTATTTGCAATATTTTATCCAAGTGGCCACTTCAGCAGAAGACATTCCCCAAATGCCAATTTATGCCAAATCTTTCTAAGAAGCATGCAGCTAATTTTTACTGTTGCCCAGAGCTATGCTCCTGGATAGGTGGGACAACAAATAAATCATTGCTCCTGTATACTGCATCATCTTTATGTCCCCTCCTTGAGGTGCAGACAGAACAGCCCATATTCTAGTTAGGTGAGAGACAGCCTTAGAACAATTATTGCCTCTTGGACAGATTTGAATAATGTTGCAAATGTGTTTATATGAAGGGTAGAGAACAGGAAAATATGACGACTATGCAAACTGGACACTGCTCCTATGACTACTCAAGTGTTAAGAAAAGGCAGAAACAATAACTGCCACAATAAAAATTGACTCCCAAGAGAAAGGAAGGCATAAATACACCCTCCTGCTCATCAGTCATAAACACAAGATAAGTCAAGGGATTGAACTAACCTCCTCCTGTTCTACCCAGGAAGGAGGTGAATTGGACAAGTGAACCCAAGAGATTCCAATAGGGAATGCCAGGACAGAGCTTCTCCTGTGAATACACATTGGCAAAAAACCCACAGGGTCAATTCAAATCCGACAGAATAAAGAAAATTGTTAAGATGCCCCTGTCACCAATGCTCTGCCCTTAGCATGCTTTGGATCAACATGGAATTGCACTTTTACCAAATAGTATTTCCAAATGGTGAAAATGCAACTGTAACCAAGTACTTTGTAGTCTGATTTGATCGTAAATGACTCAATTTGGCCCCTTAAAACCAATCTGTCAAAGAGGCTTTCTACGCAAAAGTAGAAAGTAAAACTCCAAGGTCTTAAAGGTTTGAGAGGTCCATTCTCATGCAGAATCAACTTGAGAAAGATTGAGACCTAGAATATGAGAGTTGTTCCTTGCAGAGGCTGGTTACATGCAGGGAGCATCTTGAGACAACAATTATGGAAAATAATGAAGTGCATAAAAATTAAGAGATCAGAGAGATTAAGTGGACTCAACAGTTCTATGCATCTAAAATTTGCATATGCAAACATTCAGAGTAAATTGCTTTTTCCCCATGGATTTTCTCCCTACTCAGTATTATATATACACATATGTGCTCCAACAAGAATGGTAGTATTAATATTTGAGCTGACTGGAACACCTGCTTCTAGTGAACAAAGGGCCAAAAAAATATCAAGTCAAATGGGTTACTCTGATCATCCCACACAGAGATAATCTCAGTGCAATATATCCCTCTCATTCTAAGATTAAATTGAAAGTAAAGAGGAACTTCCCAAACTACCAAGAAAAAAATTTTACAGGGTGAAAAACACAAAAGAGGATATATTGTACACCGGTAATCATAATGATGACAGCACTGAGTTTGGGAAACAGCAAGAGTAAAGTCCTGATTAAGCAAGTCATGTCACAGGAATATTAAATAGGAACACTTCAAAGATTTAGAACGACATTAGAATGTATAGTGGTATCTGTTTCTCAACCTTCATTAACCACATGAACAAGTCATTACACATTGTTATGACATAAGACTGTCAAAACTCCACATGGTATAGAGTACAATTACACTGAATCTTTCCTTTGCTTCTTCAATTTTCTCCAGGACAAAGACTAAATTAAATATGGGACAAAACTAATTTGATTATGAAGGCTTATTAAGATGATAATGCATTTCATGTTTCACATAGCAATTGGGATTTCTGGCTTAAATTAGGCTCAGAAGATGTGTGGCCATTATATAATGCAGTTACCTTAAAACAGTACTAATCAAATCAAAGAGGATGCTTGTGACGCTAAGGGGATCTTTAGACCTGCCATGAGAACATCTCATCAAGCCTAGAAAATACATGTGCTTAGGGCCTCTAATGTCTAAAAGGACTACCCATGGTGAAAAATATCTGCTCAGCAATGCCATCAAAAGCCACAGCCACTGCATAATGTTCATCATGCACTGTATGGGATTAAACATAACATAACAACTTTCTACTTGTTCTGGAATTATTTACTGCGAAACTTGCTTCAATACTAGGAAGAAAAAAATAGCCAAATGTATAGTATCGCTCAATTCGTTTTGCCAGTTTTCAGCAGATAGTATTTGGCCAGTTACACAGCTGATTGAGTACTGCAGAGCGTACATGTCATATTTGACGAGTACCTAGGAAATTTGTCAAATACATTCGCCAAATACTATTCGACCAACCCTACTTACTACATCCCTTGCTTTTATCATACCTTCTTTCCCTTCTGGCAGCATCCCATATTTTCTTCTCTTTCCTATAATAGATCATGGTGCATCTTCAGTGTCTGCTTCCTTCTCTGCCCCCTTATTTTGCAGAATCCTAATAGCTAGAGGACTAAACCTACAAGTTAGTTTGGAGTCACTCAGATGAGATTCCAGCCCATTGTTTCCTGCTGAGAGACTTACCAGGATGCTGTCTTTGTACCCTGCTTGGGAGCTCCATTTATCAGATGCATCTGGACAGTAGGCATCAAAAAATTTGCTGTCACTGTACCCACCCTGAGGCCCTTACGGCTACTGGAAATGAGAAAGAGCATGTTGTGTGCGTGCCCACTCACCATATCATCAAGCTTCCTGGTTGCTTCTTTGCTACTCATTCAGTATTGAAGTACCACAGCAATGTGTCATGCATGCTATTTCCCTCCCTCTAATTTCTCACTGCTTTGAAACAAGGTGGCAGATGTGCTCTTTGAGCTTCTCATCCAGCCCCCCCACAAGGTCTTCCAAATCAGTACACAGCTCCACTGCCAGCTTCTGATGTTCGGAGAGATTTCTCCTCAGCAGCAGTTGAGCAGAATAAAACATACCCTGTCAGTTGTCAGAGCTGTATTTCAATTTCACGGCTTTTCTCTGCAAACTCTTCCTTTTCCTATGTGAACAACTACTTTTTGTTTAATGAAGTGGCATACACTTCTTACTGCTTAAGAGGCACTCTCCTACAGAGCACCTAGTCTGATGTCTTTGCAGAAGAAAGCGCAGAAGAGCTCTGTTGGAAAGCACACTGGGGGCAGGAGCTGGCAAGGCACGGCTCCCACCCGCAGCTCCAGGGTCCTGGCCATTGGCAAAGCTGGACATTCGAAACATCTTCTCCTTTGACTGGAGAAGAACCATTTTGTTTGTATGAGAAACCCCAAATACTGTAAGAAAAGACAAAACTAGTCATGGTGGTAAGTGGTATATAAACGGTTTGGCTCAGGGCTTCTTTTGTTTTTTTTTTAATTTTTTTTTAAACTACTTATAGTGCCTATGCTAAATCCTTTTTTTCAATCAGCAGATTGCACTGGGGCCTATTCATTCCTGACTGGGGGAGGGGGCAGGGAGGGACAGGACAGGACACATGGATGGACACGGGACAGACAACACCACGAAAATCATTTGCTTGCATTCATTCCCTCTACCCACACCTTAACTTGATAAGCTTCTTCCTCCCCACCAAGTATATTGAAACCACACCATAGCCATCGATACACTCTCCATCCTCCCAACATCTAACTTGCCATATTAGCTTCAGGTCATTTTTAAACTTAGGGCCAAATCTGTACATAAAGCTACCTTGCTTTACCCTGTATTTCCTGGGAGTCAGGCTCAGGATAGCTAGCTGAGTTCTGCTAGTCCTTCTTATGGATGTTTTTAGTATAAGAGAACAGCTGTTCTTACCCCAAAGTGCTAATAAATCCATTTGTTGAGCCCTCTGCATAGAGAGAACAAATATCTCCAATATGAAGGAAGCTCGACATCTTGTCAGTCATCTCTGGCTTACTGCCCCTAGAAGAATAAAGCACAACGTTACTGTTTATCAGGCAGAATTTCTTGGTGTAAGCTACTGGAGGTTACAACAACAGGACCCTTTGCTTTTGTTTGCTCAATTATTTGAAAAACTGAACAAGTTCTTGCACTGGAATTTCAGGTATCAAAGAAAATACAGCATGTCAAAATGCTTGCTTAGAAAAATAAACTAGGGAAAAACAAGCAGCTATTGGCATCCCATTCGGTGTGGGACTGTTTTACGGGTAGCCGTATTTGTCCCAACAAGACGCTCACAGCCATTTCAGTCCAGGCGTACCGACCTGTTTCATCCCACCTGTGAGAGGGAAAAGGGGAAGAAGAGTGGGCTGCCTCAGTTTAAGACATATTATTTGTACCATCTAAATCACAACACATTTCTTTGCCAGATTCTTTGTCAGAATAAAAGATAGGTTTGAGCATATTTTAAAGGTTCTCTGGTGTGCTGGAGTGGTGCTCATGGGAATTGCAATGTAAAATATTGACATGATTCATGTCAATAATTTTTGGTCATGTCAAAATATTGACATGACCAATGCTGAGGTAGCCACCCTCTTACAGCTGCAGCCCCAAAGACAGCATTAGGTGAAGACCCACTGAATATGCCTGACAACAGATTTTGCATGTAAAAATGTAAAGATTAAGATTTTTCAGTCAAATACTTTAAACTATGTATGTATCAGGAAGCCAAATCCCTGTGAGATCAGGAATACTTCAATCCTGTTTTTAAAATAGATTGCCTAAATGTAACACTGAGGAGACAGCCACTTAGTGTTATCAACTTCCACAGTATTAAGAACTATTCTTATTTTCTTTAAAGCCCCAAATCCTGGACCAAGTGATACAGGACCTACCTGTCATTTAAATAAATATTAAAAAGTGAGTTTCTATCTGTCACGGCAACAAAGAAAGAGACAAACAACATGAGCCCGGATAAAAAGAAGCCCAACTGAATAGATTTTCAAAGTCATCTTTTCCAAGACTATGTACCGGTTTCTTGGAGATCCTCCTAAGCCATGCTTTTTGATCACTGAGTTCAAAACACTGAAATAGCTTTCTACGCTTGAGGTTTCAAACAGCAGGCAGCAACGTAGCTCTTCCAAGCTGCTCCTTCTTGCAGGCTGGTGACTTGCTCTGCAAGGCAGCCCTGCCAGTGAACACTGCCCAGGACCCAACTCCCAGATCTAAGGGAAAATAATTGAAAACACTTTCACCTTCTCCGACATCACATCCAAATCAGTTTTAAATGGTCTACCACCAGAACTAAGCAGCAGGAAATTATGCTTATTATGGAGCACAGCCCTGACATTGTACAGGGGATAAATATTCCCTTTCACTGAACATCATCTTGTTTACCAAAAGTGTAAGGATCAAGTTTATTAAGCAAGGCTGGAGCTCAGCAAGGACAGATTCATGGAGATTTAAAAGTTGATGTTGATAATGCACTGCAGATATGAAAGAGCAAGCAAAAACCTGAAGCTACGCTTTTCTTCTAAAAAGCGGCAAATAGCTATCCCTCCTCACTGCCTCATCCCCAAAGTATTGGTGGTGGTGGTAAATATTGAAAGTTGTTGTTATTATAAGTCAAAGCATGTTATAGACATTCTCATGCCTGTAAATCCCTGTGTCATCTGTACAATTAAAAACAAATTCAGGAAAAACAAAAGATAACAGGCCAAGTTCATATGCAGGGTAAAGAAGTCTCAGCTCCTCTAAAATCAAATCTGTATGCTTACAGAAGCAAACCATTTGGCTTCAGGTTGCTTGTTTAATGCCAAGTCCTTCGGCCACTGCATATGTTATGCAGTCCATTCCCATTCTCCCTTGATAAGTGGACAGAAAAACATCATTACCTATTTTAAGATATATGCCACAAAACATACAGAAATATGCTGAATGACTGAATTAGCATCACTAGAAATACAGCTTTCCTCATTTCCTGACTTGGATGTTAACTAAGAACGTCATACTAAAAACTTTTAAGCCTTCAAAATTAAGCTCAGCCCTAAATTAATACAGCCCAAAGCAAAAGGTATCTAAGTCAACAAGAAATGTAGATACTTCCAAACAACCCCATTTTACAACGGTTTTTAAGGCATCCCCTTTGGGGTGTGAGGGGGACTACTTTACTGAACTACACCATTTTTCCTTTAGAAGAGGCAGATGTTCACAACAGCTGTTCCCAAGAGAATGTGAAGGTCAAAATTATTGACTTCCATTAGAGAAGAGTTTTTTCTTGGAAAAAAAAAATTATCTCAGACCATTGACCAAAACCAGGCCCAAGGATGGACAATCACATTTCTGCATTACTTTCCAGAATATAGCCTCAATTTTCCTGTCTTTTCTTTACTAAGGAAGATCCCAACATACCATGATGTACACCATGATATTGTAACCCTGACATACCATATTGTATACTGTGACAGTGTAACCCCTAAAATAAGCCCTTTCGCAATTTATTGACATTTCCATTAATAAAATGTTTAGCAACTTTACCTATAACCATTACACGGTTATGGATAACAGAAAGGTAGTTTTAAGTCTGGAAGTAGTTCAGGTACACGGTATGATTGAATTTCATTGCCAGTCTGTTCACCAGATCCTTTTTAAATTTTTCCAGGCGAGCTTGCAAAGCCATGACTACAGAGTCAGGTTCTGCTGCTGTGCACCTCAGGGTGCAAGCTGCCTGCGGCACCGCTGAGCCCCAGCCTCTCCTATTCCCCAAGAGGAGAGCCATGCTCCTCATGCTTCCTCATGCGTCATCAGCTTTGCTGGAGTTTAGAATTACAAAGGGTTGATCTGGCTACAATAACCTTATATTTTAAGGCTTTTCTCAGGCATGCAGTATTTAGCATTTAAGTCCTCACTCATCCCTTTCTTGCATTCTTTTTGAATACTGTTTTAATGCCAATCAGCGTGATGTTATCTTCAATGCCATAGGAGATACTCGGATGGAGCGTGCCTCCCCTGCTCTCATGAAGCATGCTGCCAATTCCAAGTAGGGTGAGCCTCTTTCTAAAATACTTATTTATCCTAAGGCTTACTCACAGTCAAAACTGGCATCATGAACACTGTCTACATCTACTACATTCTTTAATAACTGAATACCAAAAGTCAGTCCACTTGACATTTATCTTTAAACATGCTGTTTCTGAGGTTGGCCGGTGCTCAGGAACATGCTGAGCGGGCAGACGGAGTGAGGGACTGAATGACCCAACAGGCCTCCTTACATACAAGATTTACAAGTAAAGAGAATAATTTCTCAACTGATTTAGCTTACTTCAAAGCTGCTTTCATAGTCTCCTCACAAGGGACTCGTGACACCTAACAAAATTACTCCATTAATTGATCAATTATTTCCATTAAACACTAAATGATCAGCTACCACACACTGAATATTTTCCACCTCTGATGAGAAGGACAACTGGGGTATCTGAGGCAAAAAGTAAAACTGGAAGGTTTTCAAGAGCAAAGTTCCCAGGTACCCAGTATGAAAACCTTTTATAAATAGCTCTGTCAACACCAGCTGACCACACTAATCCCCCAAAATCAGACCTCTATGGGAATCTTCAGCTGGAGAACCCAGAAGCTGAGGCACTGAAAATCTGTCAACCTCGGCACATCTTTCCAAAGTTCATAGCACAGGCGGGCCACAGGGACTTAAGAGAACAGGTTCCCTGCTGGATATGTCAACCAAAGCGTCCGTGTGTGTCCCCTTGGCCAGGGAGGAGATACTTCCCTCCCTGCATCATGTTGGCCAAAAACATGAGGTGACCACCAGAAGCCCCCTGGAAGCACAGGGCAGGAGGATTCTCATGCACATTCTCAGTACCCAGCTCTTACAGCTAAAAGCACAACCACGCTGCTCAAAAAGCAACTGTGCTCAGTAGACAAATACAACCATTACTCTGCAATTTATTTATTTTAGATACGCCAGTGGCAAGAGCAATCGATTAATACTAGAGGAGGGATGGCCCTAAGAGAACGTTTGCAGTTCTTGCTACGCACAGTGCCAGTTTTAATGGCATTCTCACATCCTCACAAGAGGGGAGTCCTGCAAGAAATCCATCGTGTTCCAGCTGTAACATGGCAGTGTCCTGGCCATGGAGCATCATCGTCCTCTTCCACTTAAACACTGGGGGGAAAACAAGATTCCTTCTAGGTAAACTTACTTGAAAAAATCAAAGCTAAAGAAGTACTCTGATAAGGAAACGATAGCAGTGTGGCAATATTAGCATACACATCTAGCAAAAGTGAGTCAGGTTTCTCCAACCAAGTATTACGAGGCTTAACTCAGGTGGCAGCAACATCAAAAGCAGCCACACAAGTTTGTAAAATACTGTTCTTTTCCCACTAAGCTGAAGACTCTAATTTTGACAGACAGAAAGACAGACTTAATTTTTAAGATGAGAAATGAAACGTGAACTAGAAGTGGACTGTACATTGAGAAGTAGACTATATCTACCCATAAACATCAAAAAATACCTGAAAGATGAGCACATTCTATAGTATTTTTTAAGCCTTGACAGCTTGAATTCTTTTAATTATGTTGGTGATGACTTCCTCATGTATATTATCTATATAAAAGTTAGTGCGTCTTTAAGTATTTTTATATACAGTTTTTCTGCACCAGAAAATAAAATTAAGTCTCTGTTTAAGAAGCTACCCAAAAAAAAAAAATATAGAAACCTGCTGAATTTCATGTGAATTGCAAGGTACTGCTTTACAAGTCATTTTGCCGGTCTATAGCTTTGCTCTATGGGACTGGATCTGAAAACCCATTAGCTAAATCCAGCCAGTGAGTTAAACCCAGGAAAACTTTCTATTTGCCTCAAGAGTTTTAGGACTTGCCTTTCCCCTACTACTCTGTACTGCTTTAGTGAACACAAATCTGTATCACAAGACCTCAAGTTTGGTCTTCTGACTGAATAGAAAGTGCCATAATTATAGGGGTCATTTTTTATTGTTTTCTTCCTTATAGATTATTTTCTGCATATCCTCAAAATAAGCTGCATTTCATATAGCAAAAACCAATGAAAAGAACCAATCTTGAAATGCAAACTAAGCACTTTGACAGGGTTTGTACGAAGCCCTTTACCATCAGCACTACCATTGCTCTCCGCACTGATGGTGAAGTTCTGCAGACGTTTCCACTGGCTTTCAGGAAGACTGAAAGGACTCAGTCATATTTTAGGGCATAAGCAGATCATATGCTTAGCCTGATGGCCTTACATAAGCCAGTGTAAGTTTGATACAGTCACTGAAATTCAACTCTGAGACACTTCAATCCATTTTCTCATGAAACCACATTTCATAATGGTAGTTAAAGCAGAATTAACAGTACAAACACTTAGAAATCAAACTGACTGTTAAATATCAAATACCTTAATGAGACAGCTGCTTTTTGAAGATCTCAGAATAGGAAGTGCAACTGCTTTGTAAACATTTCACACTAATTTCTCCCATCACTCATCTAGATCTTGATGCTAAGTTAGAAAAAACAGGCTTCAGAGCAATGCTGAAAGTTTGCTTTCCTTGAATAGTGGAGTCAAGGCCCTCTTTTGAAGTCCCTCCTTATGGGGACTGTTTGTAACAAGATTTCTGCAATATGCTATTCCTCATCTCAAGCAATTTAATCCTGAAAGGCTTTTCAAAGAATCTGAAGCTATTTTGCCGATACCAGGTTCCATGTGTCTGCTTTGTGTGGGATTTTAATACTTTAACCTATGACTGCAAATCCTATTTGTAAAATAAACAAGACCAAATATATCTTATTGCCAACAGTTTGATTTCCAGCAACTGGGATACAAATTACTTAATCTTTTTAAGATGGTTCTAATGATGTTTGTTTTGAGCAAAAAAGCTCCTTGCTGTGCCTTGCAGTCCCATGATGTACTCAATTCTCTATTATCATATTTTCACTGTGGTTTAGTGCTCAATTAAATAGAGACTGGCAATTTTATTTGTACCATTACAGAAATTGGAGCAACAGTTTATCAAAGTCTTTTTCACTATTTAGGTTGTTTAGGTAAGAATAGAATCTCAAACCATACTTAACTGCTTCAACTTCATTCCTGCAGACAGGAAACTCCACAGTGACAGTTCAATTTTGCTTCAGTTTTTAACAGAAAAAAAGATCAGAGTTTAAGAGTAGAGAGACAACAAAAAAGCAAACATAAAGGACTGCTTAATGGCATAAGCTATTGCTATGCATGTGAAGAATCATCCATAAATTAACAGGTATCGGTAACATTACATCAAGACTCGATCAACTGAGAATCCACAAGACCGGGATAAGTCAGTGTGTTTGAATCAAATGGAATTGGGTCCTTAATATTTGTAAATGAGAACAAGCAATCTAACTTTTTTTTCCAATGCACCCAAACCCTGACTCCCTAGATTTAAGTGAAAGGCCAGTGCTTAAATAATTTAGTAAATCTAAACTTTACAACAAGATTAATTGGCCGAAAATTTTGCCCTATAGGCTTGATCCAATGTTTCTCCTAACATTTCTCTAAGGATTTCCATGGTTTTTTGGATAACACCCACCCAGCATTCTGCATCTATTTTTACAGGTGCAGCTAACTTTTTAAAAACTGAAACCAAAACCCAATGTTTCCCATTCTTATTTCAATAAAAAAGGAAGGTTTCCTCCCTGAGGGCTATGAGAAAGTTCATAAGAATCCCATTAAAACAGCCAAAGCAAGGAGGAAGTGCTCTATTTAAAAGATCATCTAGTGAATAATCACTCTTCTGGGGCTGCAGGACAAAGCTCTGTCATTTGCAAAGCTTCTGACTTAGCAAATCTAAAAGGAGCCCTTTGCACACACCAGGGAAAGACAAATACAATGGATTTTGGGTAGCAGAGCACAGGCACCTGGGATAAGTGCCATGCACCGAGCGGGCCATCTCGGAGAAGTTCGTTTACTCCTCAGCTGAGCACCAAGTCAACAGCAGAGTGAAATCCTGCAGTTTCTCAACCACCAACACGGTTCGTAGCCCACGGGAAACTACAACAGCACTGGGGACCCATAGCCACGCCATCTCAAACATCAGGATCCTCGCCCTCGCATGCTTGCAGTGGGAGGCAGCTCAGGAATTGTGTTAGGTTTTGAGACGGTTCAGCACTGCTAATTTTATGCACATGTAGTTACATTTTAGAGATTACACATTAAAAAAAATATCAGCATGGTACATTTATCTACAACGTGATCTTGTTTTCCATTTAACTGCAACCTTTCATGTCCAGGAGCCTGCTATCTGCCAACAAATTGTCATTTGATGAACCGTTAGATTAAAGAAGAGAAATGCACTGTCTCAGAGAAAGTATTTTTCCTCTTAACGCTTATAACGCAGCAGATTTTTCTAGAGTTTGCAGTCTGAACAGGCAAGATGGAGGGTGTGGAAGAGGGGAAGGAGGAAGCAGCACAGCGCTATGACTTTCTCAAGGACACAGAGCAGGTCAGACTCCGAGCCCAGATTTGAACACAGGTCTCCTGAATCCCCATCCACCGGTCCACACCGCCCCTCTTCTCCCAGGAGGAAACTCAGCCTCGTTGCACATCTAATCAAGCATACGTTTCCCCCTTTTCTTGAAGGAAGCCGGAAGAGGCATGTAAATTCATACAGCAAGACGATGGCCAAGTTAATTACATTCTATTCATACTATTTGCCACTCCACAGATAAATATAATTTTTTTTAGCATATCAATGACAAAGTTATTCAGAAGTTACTATTTCATAGGTGCAACAAAAGTCAGTTTAAGAAGAAGGGAAAAAGAGATAAGTAACTCATTTTGTTAACTTAAACCTCAATAAATCCTCAATACAGAACAGCAAACATGCACGACGTCCTTTTCTCCTCAGAAAGAGTGCCTGTTTTTTTTTTTTATTTGCCCAGTGCAACCAGACAAGCTAGTTACAGAAAATTCAGGTTGAAAGTTACATACTCATAACAACCTGCTAGGCAGAAGTTACACTTTGTCAGCGATATCTTATACAGCAGCCATCAGACTGATGTAAGAAATGTGACTGACGGATCCTATTGACAGGCATCTGCAGAAAGCTGAAAAAAGAAAATCTATTAGAGATACACTGTTGGGGAAAAAATCATTTTTTGTTTCAAACCAAGTATGACCTGACAGCATCTTTTTAATCTCATTAAAAGTAAGCAGCACTTACTGAAGTTCGTACTTACTGGCTCTAACCCTGATGGGAGAAGGCAGCTTAGACGTCAGCCTCTGGACAAGGCCCCTATAATCACTGTGTTTTCCAGCATATTTCTATTAGGAGAGAGTTGGAACATGCCAAAAGAACCAGGGCAACCAATGACCAATGTCACAGGGAAAGAGAGCAAGCTTGGTTTATAACACCAACTGGAGTTTGGCCAAGGAAGAAAAATGGCCAGGGAAGAAGAGGGTACAGAACAGTCCCAATTTAATTTTGCATGGCCGTATATCTACTGAGGCTTCACCACAGAACGGGCTGCCTCCTACCACCCTGTTCCTCACATCAAGCCTCCAAGCTTCCTTCCTCACAAGATACACACTCTTTAACAAACGCAATACTCCCTAAATTTACCAAAGTATTTTCCTTCTGTCTGTCCATCTCACTAGCCTTCATCCGCCTGCATCTGCTCATCTCCCTCTGACCCTACTTGCCCAACACTTTCACCCTTCCCATGTCCTACACCTCCCATTTCTCCCTTCGCCAATACTGCACCTTGGTGGGGGTTCGCTGGCCTCCATCGTGGCACTGGTGTTGTTTTCCACGACTGGGCTTTGCTGGATGTCTCCTGGTAGCCTTGGGTCCCCACCGGCAATAAAGTTAATGCTTTTCTTCCACTAGCAAGTCTCTCCTATTGAAGGCTTGTAAGTCTTCTCTTGTCTTCCAGATGCAGCAACCCTTACAAGGGTAAGCTCACTGCTCTTCCCTCCTAGACACCTCAGCAGGCATCCAGGTCTGCAGACTAAAACCTAAGTGCCTGTGACAAGCAGCCGAAGAGGAGGAGCCACTACCAGCACATGATTAGCATGTGTGGAAAACCACTGGTGGCCAGGGGACCTACTTTGAGACATGATGATCTAAAAAAACCTGATGGGCTGGGCTCCTTTACAGATGAAGGCTCCAGTTCCCAGGCTGACTTGTACGTGTTGGCCCCCCAACAGTAATTTTCTAGAATGCAAGCACAAGTCATTCTTCTGAAGCAAAAGGTTCAAAATACTGTACCATCTTATCTCATAAAGAACACTAGCAACTGAATCTACTTAACCCTTACAGATGGAGGAGTGGCCAAGGATATTGCAGTTATTTTATTAATAAGTTTTCAATTAACCCTTTAGCTCAAGCATCATCAACCAACTCAGGTATGTATCCACCTTTGTGTCCATGCATCTCTTCTCGGAGTGGGATGCAGACAGGACATATCTGGACTGCAATCAAAACTTTTTTCTTCAGAACCTCTTGGCAGATTTCTGAATTTCTGAAGAAGTGGATAGGATGGGCCAAGGCACAAAAGAAATTTTAGTAAAAGTTTCATACTAAACTGCTTCTAAACAGTTCCCATAAATTAAAAAAAAAAGCTACAGCCTTTTGGCAGTAGCCATTTTTTGGCCTACTGTGATCAGAAATTTCTTACATCTATATGCAGAGATTACCGTCTTCTGACTGCAGACATCATGCACATGGCAGGGATGAAGAGGGAATGAACTGTTTGTGTACATCATTACATTTGGATTCAGTATCCAAGCCTCTTTCCTTATAGCTTAGTATCAGATTACTCCAAAAGCAGAAAGATTATCTAACATCCTAACGCAGAAATTTGCTTCATCTGGCATTCAGTTTTCTCTGAGCTATTCACCATCCTTTGACAACCTGTTCAGTTGAACAATCAGTGAGATATGAACACTCAGCTTTCTGCAACACTCCTCACACTGGCATTCTGGCATGCAAGGATGCAGTTACATTGCCACAAGCCATAAATTAGCAAAATAACGCATACTTCCATACACATTTTTCTCTCTAGAGGGTTAACTTGCTCAGATCTGAAGTGACATTTTATTCTCCATATAACACTGTTAGGAAGGAAAAATAAGTTCTGATCTAAGTTTTGATAGGCTTAACCAAAACCACAACTATGAAAATGAAACACTTCTGAGTTCAGGATCCACAGCTGAATTTTGCAGCTTTCCTCATCTGAATCACAGTTCCTGTAGTTTTCATTTTATCTTAATTTTTTTCCCCCAAAGGAATTTGGTCCCATAAAACACAACTGTTCTGAAGACTTGGAAAAGTACTTTCTCAACAGGTACAGAACAAGCAAGAATAACACACGCTTCCTGCGGTTGCCTCTGCCAATCTCATGAGCAGCTGCAGCACCCTGGAAAGAGGGTTCTGCCTCCATACCCAGCCACTGTCCATCGGTGCCAAGACAGAGAACCAGGCAACAATTGCTGTAGTGCTTTTGTAGTGTCCGGTGGGAACAGAAATCAGAAAGGAATATTGAGCCAGATCAAAGCTTGTGCTGCTTGGCATCCTGCCTCCCACAGCAGCCTCTGGGAGATGCACAGCGGAAGAGCACAGGAATAATTTTGAATAGCTATGGACACAGACAGGATCTGGCTTAGCAGCCCAGAGATACTGTCCACTAGCTTTACAGGTCTTCTCCTTTACAGCACCCAGTAAAGCAGTACCTGTCTGTACCCAGCATAGGCCACTATATGAAACTGATCAATGGCTTTTAACTCATCTTCTGTGCTATCACAAAAAAAAAAAGGCAGAAAAAAGGCTCCAGGCTACTGAAGCAATAGAAACCAGTGAAAGTGCTATCTCAGCAGCAGAAGAAACTAATTTGGAATGTACTGTAGGCAGATTTTTACCAAACTGGATTAATACCAGTTGCGTTGTGACAGAAACATTACATTTACATAACTTTCTAGCAGCACACCATTTTCTACCTCTAAACCCCTCTGGCCTCCATAAGCTGCTTTGGTGAAGCTGCCTTCCCTCACACTCACCCACGGGCGAGTGAGCAGCTCGTCTACCAGCTACTACAGAGCCACTACCCTCATCCCACCTCCCACGGGATCTTGATATTCCTCCCATCTTTAAGACATAATCCTACAACTATCTTATATTTATGGGGTAATAATGTCTCAAAGACTCCCAGTACACTCTGCAACTTGACACATCAGATACTCCTAAGGAGTACGCTATGCACTGAAGAATTACCATGCATAGCATCACAGGGGAACAGCACAGTCAACAAAACAACCAGAACAGGCTACACCTGCTCTTCTGACTGCTTCGTCGTAGGGCAGGTACAAGACAAAGGCTCCAGATACCTGGGCCCTGTTTTAAGCCTGCTTTATAGCACTGAAAAAGACATTTCACCTCAATGCTGTCCATTTCAGCAATTTATCAGGAGACACCAGCCCATCTTACAGGAAGCAGCTGAAAGGAACTCCTGCTTCCAGAATGGGCTTCTGGACCACACCAGTAGGTATCTGATCAGCCGCCTTTCCCCTGGTGTACGCACACAGAGTACTGGAGGAGCTGGAACCTTGCTTGCACATTTCATCTAAAATCTGCTGCCCTTGCAGGTGACTGGCCATCTTCTCACACTGCCACATTGTAATGCTCATTCAGCATTGCCTTTACAAGAAGAGTTACTATAAAATTAGACCAAGACCTCACACCACATAACAGCAGGATGTCATGGTTTGCAAGTGTCACTCTGTGTTGCGATGGCACTTGTGAGCTGCCAGGACTTGATATTATTTCTTCACTTGAACTTGATTTTTCCACTTTCTAGTCTACCCCACACCAACATGGATTTGTTGAGGTGATGCGAGAGGTCAGTCCTCTCCACAGTGCCATTAATAAGATCGCATTACACTCCTCGTTTATAACCAGAGACCACAGCTGTCATTTACACCACCCTCCACCCTGCTTATCAGTCCCAGTACAACTCCTCCATCCAGCTGTTCTTACCCAGACCTGCGGCTCCAGCGGTCACCGAAGAAACACACTGACCAAGTGCTCGCCCCTTCAGTGTTCTTCACTAGGGCCTTTTCCACCCTCCAGCGATGGTGTTCAGGACTAGCAAATCTTAGAAAAATATACTATTTCCCACAGTTAAGCTCCACCCCACAATTGCAAAGGCAAACCAAAGTTACTCTTGCTGCTTGTTTACTTCCTAATTTATGAACCCCTGTAAGAGGAAACCAGATCACTCCCTATTTCAAGGCTTAATCAACACTGCAAAACAAGCAGATGGGGAAAAAACTCATCTAATCAAACACTTTAATCTCAGGGTGGAATAAGATATTTTAAGAAGAAAAAAATGTAATTGACAAACAAAAGATGGCTTAAAGAACACATTAAAAATAATTAGCTCAGCAAACAGCTTACTTGACAGCACTCCTGTAACAGCTTGTTTTGAAAAAACACCAGAATTGTGTTTTTCATTTCCACAGTGACTCCTCTTTTGGTTTACACACACTGACCACCACACATTTGCACCATTTCAAGTTGCTGGTTTCCATAGCAATCAACTTTCACATTTGTTTCATCAAGTGTCCTGTTATGCCAGAATTTTTGGCCTGATAGATGCCACCAGTTTTCTCCACTCACTGAACCACCAGTGTTGGACAACCAATGCTTTGCTACAGTCACAATGCCACGCAACACTGTTATTGTTTCAGGCACTGACCTTACACCGGCAAAACCACTGAGCATTTAGAACCTGGAATATTTGCTGTGCAAGGAAATTGGCTTAAAGTAGAGGTTTAGAAAATAAACAAACAAAAAATCGAGGGCCTGGCAGCCTGTTAACTTAGCCACAGAGAAACCACCGAGGGAAAGAAATGGATACTGGCTTCATATTGTATCCCACACTCATGCGGCTGAACCCTGCGAGGAAAGCAATTCAGATGTGGGCCTTTGGACCGGGCTCTGAGTCAGCGAGTCTTTTGGCTCAACAGGTTTGGAAGTCCTGGGATATCAGGCAAATTTCTGAGCACAGAAAAAGAAACTCAAAGACAAATAACAAAGTGCACATTTAAGAAATAAAACACATGCACAGGTACTGGCCCTCATTAATAAATAAAACAAACAGCTACCACACACGCACACTACTCCACGCGTGACTTCGAGTCACTAAATCTTCATAAGGCAAGGATCTGGACTGTATTAGCCATGTCTTCCCTTCCAGATTTGCGAGTAGCAACACCACAGCCCAATCCATCTGCAGCTGCGCAGGCACATGCGAACTGTTGCACAGTGCGTAAGGCAATACATTGGATGCAGTAATTCAAACCTTTCACCTGTGGAGTTTTTTATACAAACTACTGTGAGCCAGACTGATCCCACACGGGACAAAGAGGTTTTATACTAGAAAGGGAAGCCTGACCGACCCCAAGCCTTCGCCATTGCATCAAGCCCACTGCTGCATGCAGCTCTACAGCAAAGCCTCCCTACACGCGGGGTAACACAAGGGTCCGTGGAGCAACAGGCACACGTAGTCTCCCTGCACAGTCAGAGGAGCCAAAAGGCAGTCTTCAGCCCCAAAACAACCAGCGTAACGAGCAATAATTCAGCTTTTAGCATGAAGACGTAAACCCGCTCAGAAGTACGGCACATCCCACGTACATGGGGAATGCACATGTGCCCCCTCCCCCCCCCCCGCTTAAGTCCAGTTATTGTAGTCCAGGAAACAGCTAAATATTTGGCATGTCAGACCAGTTACCAAGACCCTCGGAAATATCCACCCACAGTTGCCCAGCTTTTGACCATTTAAGAATAAGATCGCCCATCGCCAAGTCCCCATCAGCGCTCGCAAGTGTTTACATAACGCGAAACATCCCTTGCAACTGTGCCTCAAGTACGAGAGGAAAAACACGGGGAAAGTTGGAGCGGACACGCTGCTCCGCCGCCGAGGCCTCGGCCGTCCCGCGGAGAGAGGCGGCGGCGAGCCCCGAGCGGCGACCCCGGTCCCGGCCCGGCCCGGGGGCAGCAGCGCTCACCCCCGCCCGGCGCAGCTGGGCGCCCACAGGCACTGCGGAACCAGGCTCCGCTCCCCGCCGAGCCGGGAGGGCGGAGAGGTCTCTGCCCCCTCCAGCGGGGGCTCCCGCGGCCGGGCATCCCCGCCGAGCACCGCTCCGCCGGCCCAGCCTCAGCACCGGCGCGGCGGAGGGCTGCCTGTCCTGGCCCCCCCGCCCCGCCCGGGCCGGCCCCGCGCCCGCAGCCCAACGGCGGCCGGGGAAGGGGGCTGCCCCGGCGGCCGGAGCGGGGCGGGCTCGCCGCCTCCCTCCCCAGCCGCTGCCGCAGCCCCTGCCTGCCCGCTCCCCGCCTCGACCCTACCTGGCTCCGGTGGCGGCGGGGTGGGCTAGCGGCGCCTCGGCAGCCCCATGCTGGCGGCGCGGCGCTGCCCGGTCCCGTTAGGATGGAGGCTGCGCCGAGCTCCCCCCGCCTGCCGCCGCCTCAGCTGCACATCCACATGGTTACTGCGCTCGGAGCTCGCTGCCGCGCTCTATATACCCCCGCGGGGCTCTCTGGGTAGCGGAGTCCTGGCGGCGCCGCGCTGCCGCCGGGGAGCGCCCCCGCGGGACTACAACTCCCGGCGTGCCCCGCGCCGCGCCCCGAGCCGGCGGGCGGGCGGGGAGGGGCGGGCCGGGCCGGGGCGACCCCCGGAGCGGTGCCGGCGCCGCGGGCTCCCCGGGCCGGGCACTGCTGCGCGGGCTCCGCCGGCTGTCGGCTCCTGCCGGTGGCCGAGACTCTCAGAGGCCTGTGTGTTCAAAACGTGCGGTTGTCCTAAGTGTAGGGGCTCGGAACTGTATTTCGTCGGGGGGGGAGGGGGGATCGCAGAGAGCCCCGGCACCGGGCGGGCGGCGGGAGCGGACAGCGCTCCCGAAGCGCCCACCTGCCGCCGAGGGGTAGCGGGATGCACCGGCACTGTTTTACCAGCCACATAAACTGCAAGAAAACCAAGCCAGGAAAAATAAATACTTCGTAAATGCAGGTCTCAGCGCGGTTTGGGAAGTGCACAAGAGCGGAGAGATCACGCTGAAACCCTTGCGCTCACATACGAGGGATGGAGATTTCGCAAGGTTATTTACACACGCGGCTTTCACTTCTGGGGTAATTCAATTATTGGACGACAAGAGCCTTTCACTGAGAACGGTCAGCTGTACGGAAGTGTGGTAATGTGGGGTAAACCAGCTATTTTCGCGGAAGAGTTTAAAACTTTGAAAGTAGTGAGTTTTACTTGGCGTCCTCTTCGGTAAGACTGTCTGGCATAGGGATGCTGCTAACGTTAAAGCCTGTCTACTGACAACGCAACTTAAGCCAGAATGACCAGCAGTGATAAAAAATAGGTAATACTTCCTTTTATCTATTACATTATGCAATTATTTGTCCTTAAAATATTAGTCAAGGTATACCATCCAAGATAATACTGTAATTTTTATGCCCTCTGTAGGGTCCAAGTTGCTGTGTTTGGCAGCACAAAGTGCCTCACTGAAGCGGCTGCAATGTTTGCGCTGCAGAACTGCTGTATCACTTTAATTGGCGTAAGGTGAAGAAAACACTTCCCTCCTCTCGCTTCCACCCGCACCTACCTGCTGCCTGAGACAGCAGATAGGAACTGGTGTGTAACTGCTGCTGCCATGCTCATGGCTTGTTTCTCTCTCTACAGCAGCGGACTGCTGCTGGAGAAAGGCAACAAGCTCAGATCAGCCAGTGGTCCGATTCAACACAACCCAGCACTATATTGGTTCTTCACTAAAAAGGAACATCAGAGGAGTTGTAATTGTGGCTATCGAGCCAGAATATGCAGAAGCTGAAGTCCATGACTTAGGAACGTAAGCAAAGGTCAGTGAATAGAGTTCTATGGTTTTCATAAATGGCTGCAATACTACAAGCCATTACTGATCAGAAATTTGGCAGAGTAATGGTGCCTAATATCATTAGGTAATCCTAATGAATTCTCATGTAATCAAATCTAATCTCTGGATGACTTTAGTAGGCTGAGGACAGTGAATGGCTAGAACGTCTGGTGCACTTAGGCAGTGACATAAGGACTGTCACTAGAGCCAGTGGCAAAGAGCTTTGCCCACTGAACACCTTTAGCGGTTACACTGGCACTATGCCTTGAAATATCTACTGAGTGCTAAATAAGAGCAGCAGCAGTATGTTAGAAATTGCATGTAATGTCAGCCAGAGTTTTGGGGGACTTCCCACAGACAGAGGATGAACAGGTCCCCCAGCCACACCCAACCTGACAGTATGAAGTTCTGTGAATATGGGATGCGTAGGAGACAGCAGAGGAGGCATTCTGCTCTATCCCAGCCTGCAAATCCTCACTTTGTTGTCCGAAGAGTTGCATACATCTCTCCACGCTTCTCCTACAGCAGTCATGTCATTTGTCTCCTGCTCCTTCTGCAGCCTACCAGTCCTCTGATCTTGCAGCCTCTCTGGAAGGCAGAATATCAAAGGCTACATTTTCTCTCATGGAGTACATTTGCTTCTGGGTCTTGGTCAGTTCTTCAAAGGCTGTGGAGTTTGTGCTACTGAAGGCCCTTCAGCCAAAAATACTGATCAAGTACTGCAAAGAACTTGCTAGATTTGAAGGAGTACTGACAAAGACAAGATAATCATGAAAACTTCCAACAGTGGAAAATGTTTCCATTTCTCTCTAGGAACTTGCTTTGGGATGCTGCTGCAGGCATGGTGAGTTCATAAGGTTCCTATAATCTTTTAGCTTTAAGAAGAGGTGAAACAGTAGAGCAGTCTGGGAATGAAAAATTTCACACTCAGAAGTAGCTTAGAGTTATTATCTTAAAGCAACTGTTTCATTGATAATGTGAACTACAGCAAGTAGCCCCTGAGATGGGGAATAGAGTCCTATTCGCTCAGTAGCAAACAAGGGGTTGGGCTTAGATCACACGCACATAGACAATGAGGGTCTAAGGAATGAGAACTGTTCAAGAATTCAGAAAGGAAATAGTGAAAAAAATACTACTTGGTAGACATCACTTCAGTCTTTAGAGTGCTGTAATATAGATGTTTAGCCCAATCACATATGTTATTTCAGTCACAGGAAAACACCTTGCAAGAGATTTTTTTTTTTGCTGTTGGAGAACTCTGTTCTTTTTCTCCTTTTTGAACCTTACTCTGGTCCATTGCTACTTTATTTGTAGCAATTATGTGGATTCAACATTGATGAAAGATGTTAAGACAAAGTTTGAAGTCTTTTATTTGTCAAGAAGAAGAACAGTATTATCTTGTTTTATGCTGACCAATTTGCAATTAACTGTTGACTTATTTGGACTATTTTGCACGGAAAACACTCCGGCCTGCTGGGTAGGTCTGCTCTGTCTCTGTCTCTGCTGTTGGTTCAGCTGCACAAGCAGCAGCCCTGAAAGAAAAATTAGAACAGGAATATTCTAGGTAGCCACCAGGACTCTAAGGATCAAACTGTCTAATCTTGCTTGTGTCTGGTCTTCATGATGAGGTAGATGATCACAAAAGCTTCCCGTCATCAGAGGTGTCCATGCCAGCACTGCAGCACTAGGAGATGAAAAGCACTACTAACAATAGGGACAAATGCTAGGCAACATCTCAGCTTTTCAGCTAAGTGCTGAAAAATCTCTCATTTCTATAATATTTTAATAGCGGTGAAATCAGTGTCTTAATCCTGAAGTATGGCGCACTCAGTGCGAGGAAAGAGAATAATTAAACCCTGTGTGGAAGAGACTAGCTGCCTGTGAACAAATAACTTAGGAGAAGAAACATGATCAATAAATGACACCAGGAAAAGTTCTCAGAAGTCCTCAGGATTACAAACTGGAAGTTGGATGTTGCTCAGAAGCAAACTGTAATTGTAATTATTTCTTCTAGTCTCCTAAGAGAATAAGGAACATAAACCTTCCTGATGGAAGTACACAAATGATGCAGAAAAGAATTCTAGGAAAACGAGCAAGCAATGAGAACAAGTGGGCAAGATACACTAGAGAACTGTCCCAGCTCATTGGAAATTAGCTGATTTTCTTGAATTCCATCATGACAGAGCCAGAATCCCATGGCTTTAATAAGGGGAAGTTATCCTGGCAAACTGTTTTCAGTTCTAGAAGACTGCAGAATTTGGATACCTAGATTTTGCTGTCATTTCAGTAAATTGCATTGGAAATTTGGAAGGAGAAAATAAGTTATATTTACTTTGCATTTTCATAGAGATTCATTAATGCACAGGGCTATGATCACTGTTTCAACATAAAAGGAATGTTTACATTTTCTGACCCCGAAGCAGCAAGGGTTGATTTTATAATTAAATTTGTATTCATTTGTTTTCCTGCACTCTGTTGCTTTTCTAAGTACGTCACAGGGCAAAAGGGACTAATGATGGATAATTGAAATGCATGCTTGTGAAGACTGCCAGCACTGTCATTTTACACACAGTAAAATTTCATACAGCAAATACAGTTGAGTACTGTTCCTTTCCAGTACTAATACAAAACAACAAAAACCCCCACCCCTTGTTCACTATGGCCATGCTTCTTTTTGCTGCACAGTCCTAATCTGCATAGGGAAAAATTATATTAGATATTTTTAATTAATACCCCACAGAATGAGTAAAGGTTTCTTTCAGCATAGTGGAGGATCCAGAAGAAGATCCATTCTGCTGACAGTCCTGAACAGAAGCTCCCACACAAAGTAAAGATTTACATGACTGTTGTGGTTTAATCCTTCAGGCAGCTAAACACCACACAGCCATGCGCTCACTCCCCTCCAGTGGGACAGGGGAGAGAATTGGAAAAAAGGTAAAACTCGTGGGTTGAGATAAAGGAAATTTAATAGGACAGAAAAGGAAGGGAAAATAATAATGAGAAAATAACGTACAAAACAACTGATGCACAATGCAATTGCTCACCACCCACTGACCAATGCCCAGCCAGTTACTGAGCAGCGGCCGTGCCCCCCCGGCCAACTCTCCCCAGTTTTTCTGAACCATACCATCATGTATATATGGTATGGAGTATCCCTGTGGTCAGTTGGAGTCAGCTGTCCCGGCTGTGTCCCCTCCCAGCTTCTTGTGCACCCCCAGCCTCCTCGGTGGCAGGGCAGTATGAGAAGCTGAAAAGTCCTTGACTTAGTGTAAGCCCTGCTCAGCAACAACTAAAACATCAGTCTGTTATCAACATTATTCTCATGCTAAATCCAAAACACAGCACTATACCACTTACTAGGAATAAAATGAACTCTATCTCAGCCAAAACCAGGACAATGATAGAGCACCAAAATCTTCAACAACTGCAGTGAACCACAGGAAAAATGGAGGACAACAAGGGCATTACCAGTTCCCTGATGTAGAAGGTACTGACAGTTCTGGATTTCGACAGCTGATCACCATCTGCCTTAGGCTATGTACCTTGGCTGTGCAACAGATACACGGGAATACAAAAGCAGTGCACCCTTTCTGCCTGTGAATGAGATAGCAGGACTTTGGATTTATGTCACACAAGAAAGCAGGCATCTGCACCTGCTACTCCCTCAGCTCCTTAGCAGGGGGACGGTGAGTGGGAAGAGCCTTTGGTCTGATCACAAAGTCCCAGCCAGCCAAGCTGGCACAGAGTGGGGTAGTAATTTGCTTCTTGCTACTAACAGCAAATTGCTACCTCTCCCAAGAGCAAAGCAGGAGACCATTGTGCCTCTGTAAAGTACGTTTCCATTCCTGACCTGCTTGGCTTGTACACTAGTATGTTGCCATTCACCTGGCTTGTGACAAACTGCTTCTCAGTCACCTGAACTGAAAACTCCTGTAAAAAAAACCCCAAACTGCAGTTACAGGATTTGATGTTCACTTGGAAAGAAAAGCAGGTTTCTCCTTTTCCCCTTCGAGTGATGTTTTCCCCCCTCCATGGTGATGTTTTTGCTATAAAGGCGGTTGTGTCATACTTGGTAAAATCCATTTTTAAGTGTGAAAAACTGAAATCCCAGGATAGATACACAAACAGAAGGGCCCAAGGAATTTACCATTTCTTTATTTTTTCCTAAGTCCTTATTCTGAAATGATGCTGAGTTGCATCATCCCCCATTAATAGAGGAGATGAGGGTTCTCTTAGGAGGAAGGCATGTACGCACTCTTACGTTACATACTGCTATTGAACACAAAGGTGTAAGCACTTACTTTTTGGGCCTTAGACCTGCACCTTGTACGAGTCTCTGACATTAATGTTATCTACATGCTGTTGGCTGTCCTTCAGCTGCAGTTTCATTGCAGCAATTTGCTGCAAAAGAGAAAGAAAGAGTGAGCTTAAAACACGCATGAATACTTATGGCCTCAGCCGGAGACCAAGGCCTCAAGAACACTATCCTTGGTGCAAGTTACTAGCAATGATTTCCAAGAGAGTTTACGGAAGGGCCAGTCCTCACTTCTGCTGAGCGATACTGACACAATTTGAACTTCCCCTTACTATGAATATTGCTAAGTAACATAAATCGGTCATCTACAATGACACCTAGTTGCAGTTTTTGACATGTTAAAGTGGGAATACTTAAAGGCAGTGTCTGTATTTCGCTATATTTTCCTGTGGAGGTGAAATGAGCCGTAAACAGCTGTGTTGTGCCAAGGGATTATATTGATGGATAGCTAAGAAATTATTTTTGGGAACACAGTCCTATCTGCATTCATTTCATGTACATATTTTTCTCAAGAATGTTAATTGTAACATACATCTTGAATAAACCTGAATACCATATACATTAAATACTATCCGTTAGGTACCAGAGCACTGGATCCAGTGTCTCTCCAAAAGCACAGGTCTGTGTGCTTTATTTAGGCCATGTTTGCTTCAGCACCTCGTCATTTTTAGACAATGGAAAGGCAAACTTCAAATCCAACTCAGGAATGACTACAAGAAGAGGCTCTGGGCAGCATGGTCACCCTCCCAGGGTGCGCCTGACGGGGATATGCCTCCGTCGCTCCAGTGAGCGATGCTCCCCCCGCTCCCTCACTCTTCTCACAAAGCCTCACATACCTGTCGGAGACAAAACACAAACTAGACAAGTATCTGTGCGCTTCGCGTGGTGTGAGGCCGGCCCAGCCCGGCCCGGCCCGGCGGGCGCTCGGGCAGAGCCACACGCTGCTCTTCGCGGGACCCCCGAGGCGCCCGCCGGCGGGGTCCCCGCGGGGGCCGAGCCGGGCGGCAGCGCCCCAACTGCCTCTGAGGTGCGCGAACAGCCGCCCCGGGGGGCGGGAACGGCGGTGAGGGGCCAGGCCGGGCACAGAGGGCCCGCCCCCGCCAGCCGCCCCCTCCGGGCCGCGGCAGTGCCCCTTTGAGGCGCGGCTCGTCACCTGACCGCGGGCGGCACGTGGTGCCTCCGCCAACATGGCTGCGCCCGCAGCAGCCCGGGCCTGGGTGCCGCGCTGCCTTTTCCTGCTGCTGGGGCTGGCGGCGGCTGCCGGAGCAGCTGAGGGGGCAGCACCCGGTGGGGACTGCGGGTGCAGCGCTAGCCGTGGCGGTGGCGGTGGCGGTGACGGTGACGGTGACGGGCGGGAGGTAGCAGCGCGGCGGTACTCGGCGACGGCGGCGAGCGGCAGCCGGAACACTGGGCACAGGCCGGTGAGCGGCGGGGCGAGGCGAGGCGCGCGTGGGGCGGGGGGAGTCGCGCGCGCTGCCGCGCCCCGCGAGGCGGTTGTCGCCGCGCCCTGAGGCGGGAGGCCGAGCGCGCTGAGGGGGCGGGCGGGTGCGGCGGCCCCCGCGGGTCGGGCCGGGCCGGGCCGTGGGGCGTCCCCGGCGGTGCTGGGCGAAGCGGGGCCTCCTGCGGTGCTCGGGGGGTTAACGGAGAACCGCGAGCGAGCGGGCTTCTGTGCAGAAACTCAAATTAAAGCTGCTTCAGAGCTCTCTTGGGCCTGATTGGTGAGAGCCTCTGCTTGGGCACGGGTGCTTCGGCCGGTCCCGTCTCACGTTTCCCACTCAGAGAGCCCGAGCGTCTCCCGGGCCGTTTGGGTGCTCCTGAAGATGGAGAGAGGCCTCGGCAGCGGTGCCCGTGTCCTGGTGGCCTTCCCTGCGTCCCCACCCGTGTCTGCCCCGATCGCACCTCCCTGTGCAAAGCTGAGACATGACAAACCAATTCGAGGTGTTTTTCTTGGCTGCTTGTTTTGGCAGGCCTGCCTACACCTTTAACTGGCTAACACTGGGTGTACATGTGCCAGCGTGCTCACTTAAGTGGGGTTGTCTGTTGCCGTACGGCCCAGGGAGGTGGCAGCTCTGTTAGTGTAGTCCCTTACTTGGTGAACATCAGCTCTACTGTGGCTCTGGTTTCCCCACAGCCATCTCTTTTAGGTCTGTGTCAGTATCCATGGAATTGAAACACTGACAAGCGATGCATCAGGTCTCTTGTGTGTATTACAGCAAAGCCATCATTTATGTATCCATATCTATATATCCTTTAAGGTTCTCTTCAAGTGAAAGTCTCTTTAATTGCTTATTCCTTTCTATTGCTGCTGCTGTTGCTGCTCTTCTGAAAGACACCGTCCAGAGCTGAATGTGCCTTCTTGATGAAGGCAGAGTTTGAAGTGGGTTGATGTGCTATGACTGTGCTTACTGCGAAGGGATACTGAGACTTTTTGTATCATTGGACACCAAATGCCTCACTGGATTAAATCTTCAATTATTAGAAATGGGGTTGCTGTTTAATTTCATGAAAGGTGCTAGTAAACTTTGGCAGACAAAATTATATCACAGCAGGCTTGGATCTTGTTCTTGTGCGAGATGGCCTGCAAATAGCAAAAATGTGAGGGGCTGCCTCTCTAATTGCCTCTTGGTGTTGTAACACTGGGAAGCTGCGTCAGCTTGGAAAAAGGCTGTGTCTCACAGGCAGTGTGGAAACTTACCAAGTAAAGGGAAAGATGCACAGTGGTAATTATGAGTTTACTATTGCAGGCTGCACTGAAGATATTTGAGAATATTTAAAGAGTATGAATTAAATAATCCATATTGCACTGGGGCTCTCTGTCACTAATATACGTTTCATGTAACAAATTTCAGCATTTCACTGTGAGTTTCACTGTAGGGTGAAAAAATCATTTGACTCTTACTTTATGCAAGGAAGCTGGCAACTTCAACAGCAGATAATGAAAACTAATTACTGATGGATTTTCAGCTATGTTCACAACATAACTGGATTATGCTTAGCTAGAAAACATTTTTACCAGAAGGGAAGTGAGGGAAAAATTGGCTTCTACCTCAGCCACAACTGAGATGAATTATTTCCACTACATCCTTAGAAACAGGGAGCTAGTACTGTAGTGGGTCTGCTCTACATTACCATAATACTTTCAACATAAGTATAATCATAGGCAAATTCGGTCCCTGTTGTTGAAGTTGAGCTTTGAGGACAATGAACTGCATGTGCTAGTTAAGTAATATTGTGAAGATACAGGCGATTATTGTTGCACACTACTTAATACGGTAAATGATGTATCTGTCAGCCTCTGCTGTTGCATTTCTGCCTCCATAGTTCAACTTTGATATTTATTGGAGATCAGTTCCTCAGTGTTAGCTACTGGTATTTTAAAACTGGATGTTAAAGCTGCTTAATTAACTATGCAAATGTGGTTTCTGGATGTGTTGTCTATGCAGAAAATCTGTTCTTTACTTAATGTTGTATTCCACCGTTCTCAGCTGAAGAGTGCTGTCAGACATCTGAGCCTTGCAGCCTGCGATGTGGTGTTATCATAAAGCTGGCTGTCAAAGGAAGGTCTTATTTCCAAACAGGAGGTGGAGCTGTGAAATGAGCCTTGGTGGGGGAGACTAATCCTGTGGAATCAATATTTGGTATCAGTGTTGGACACAGCATTGGTGGACGTGCCAGAAGTCTCAGTTGTAACTGTGTGAGAGGGCTGCAAAAGCAGCAGGTCCATAAGGAAGCCTTTGGACATTCCTAGCTGAACATATACTGGCAATCTATCGATTTTTCAGGTTTTGGAAATGAATGCTAGGCTGTAAAGGAAGAGTTAATTTTTCACATGCTTTTAGACAGCAGCTCACTAGTGGGCTCTGAATCTTGCTTTGAAGACTGCTTCAAGGAGTTGTTTTAGCTACAGTGGGTTGGAAAGAGATTGGAAGGAAGGAAGCGGTGCAACTTTGTACCATGTTGTCATTCCCTAAGTCCTAAAAAATGTAAGCAAATTTATCCTGAAGCCCTTTTGTGGATTCAGTTAAAGGCAATCAGTAAGTGCTCACATTCTTTTTAGTGGAGAAAACGTTATGAGGATGCAGCTAGCTTCAAATGTGGTTAGTTCAAAGGAAAAAGTATTTGTAGCACTTCTTACAGCTCTTCTGCAAGTTGTGTGAATTTTAAGTGTCACTGGGAGAGACCCAAGCAAAAGGAGAGATCTATAGTGGTGAAGAAACAATTAAATTGGATATGTAAGGTTATGTCAAATACTCCAAATTCTCTTAAGAATAGGGAGAGGTGCTGGATAGCTGATCTGAACATAAATAACAGTAAAATCCAGAAGCTGGAAGGTAACTAGTGATTCTTTTTGTCTGCCTGGTTTGTGAGGCAGTGCGGGCATCCAGATAAACTGTTTTGGTGAAAGCATCCAACTTTATGAAAAGAATCTTGTAAAGTAAGAAAAAATCCCAAAAATTCCAATGATAGAATAATCAAGGTCCTATAATCTAGGCTGTGCTGCAAAATGGCTATTTGTACAAAGTCCAAAGTTAATGTTTGGTTCTGTGAACCCACCTCTTCATCTAAATAATGTTATATCAGTTCACATTTTTTACAACCCTATCTCTGCAGTTTGGCTACTTTTAATATACGTTACATACTGTGTTATTCCACTATATGTATATGGAATTTTCTTTGAACTCTTGTACATCTAAAACCCAGGCTTCTTTTTCTGTCAGAACTTAAACTACAGTTCTGGAGTAGTGTTAGAAGTGTACTACTCTGGAAACTTCTCTCTCAGTGAATATTTCTGTTATTAGACTTGAATTTCCTGCATCCTTTTGCATGAGGATCTTGCAAAAAAAAATGCTGCTATCTCTTAGAACTGACTTTGCTAATTTTCGTTTCTGTCACTGGTCTGCCTGCTTGAATTCCTTGTAAAAGTAGCGTGTGATCACAGATCACTGCCAGGGTATGCCCAGGTGCAATATGATATGCCAGATTATTTTCCACAGTGGATGCCTGTCAGTGCTGGCTGGCTTTTTTGGGGCTTATTCACTCACAACCTCTGACCATTGCCAGAGGAGGAATGAGGTGGCTGAATTCAATGTGAGTTAGGGGGTGTAGGTAGCTCAGGAATGCTGAAAAGAAAGGAGAGAGGGAGTTTTCTTCCCCCGTTCTTTCATCTGTTGATGATGAGTTGGGTAACTTCTTGGCAAGCTAGCTCTTGGGTAGTGTCAGCCCTTGAAACATCACCTGCCCGTTGGGAAGATTTTACACAGCCTGAGCTGTCATTCTTCATTCCAGCATGGGCTTCTGAGCAGGGATCATGGGTGCTCTTGTTTTTTTGGGTGAGGAGCATGTTGCTCAGTCTGTGGTCTTTAGAGGGCTCCCAGGAAACATCTGATGAGGCATGACAAGGCCTCTGGGGCCTTTGTCTTCCTGGAAAGAGCCCACTAAAGCTGAGGGAAAATGTGTTTTGTTTCTCTGGAAACTGGCTGAGGCCTTAAAGGGAAAGCATCTTCTTGAAAGAGTTAAAATGTTACTCTGTCACTCATCCTTTACTTCTGAAGCTTGAGGCTCTTGCCCAAGGCCAGTCTTCCAGAGGAGTGGAATATAACTGACTTGAAGGTTTGTCTCATCTCTGGCACACAGAGCTGCAGGTGCTGTGTCTACCTGCCAGTTAGCAGCATGGTTGGTAATAAAATGCTGCATGTGCCTGTTATTAAATGAAAAACCATGTGTAGTTAGTATGCAAACAAGCATAGGCTTGTCCGCAAAAGAGCACTTTACAGTTTCATAATCTCCAGATTCTTCATTGATGCATCAAGCCTTCCTAGGAATAGAGTGAAATGCCAAAATTCCTCATCTGAAAATGAATAAAAAGGACTCTGGATTGTTTCTTGGCTCTTAGGTACAGTAAGGGAACATGTTTCTCCTCATTAGAGCACAAGCATTACCCTCAGTAAAAGTTCTGAATTACCCAGACTTCATGCAGAAAGAGCTACAAATGGGGGTTTTGTTCTCCATTTAAGTTCTGCTTGCTATTTCTTCCAAACAGGTGGTGATCAAGATGCCACTGTTGCCATTTTGTTGTGCTGCTTTTGTCAGTGAAATGCTGCTCAAAGCAAAAGCACCTCCAAAGATAAAGTGGAGGAGGAGTAAGACTGATAAGAGAATTTTCAGTCTTTCATTTTCATAATCTTTTGGGTGGTGTTTTCTCTGCAGATGGTCACTATTCCAGGAGGAGTGTTCACAATGGGCACTGATGAGCCTGAAATACAGCAAGATGGAGAATGGCCTGCTAGAAGAGTCCACGTTAACAGTTTCTACATGGATCAGTACGAGGTCAGCAATGAGGATTTTGAGAGATTTGTGAATTCTACTGGGTACATTACTGAGGTAAGGCGGAAGCGTATACAGTCTCCTGTCATCTTTCTTTGTGTTGGCAAAATCCCTGTTAAAAACTTAGGGGCTTTTTTTTTTTTTTTTTTGAAGGATGTCACAATACTTGCTTGGGACTTGCATACTAGAATATTTCTGATATAAGTAGTGGAGGGATGAAGTTGTCTTGCCTTGCTGCCCAGGGGTCTGAAAGGGCATTTAAATGTATACTGTTACATTTGGTAAGTGTCTTGATATCTGAACTAGTTTCTTCCCTGCAGTATGACTGAGGCAACCTGGGTGAAGGTAACAGATGGGTGAAGATGTCTATGCAGGGTTTTTTGGTTTTTGTTTGTTTGTTTGGGGTTTTTTTGACCTTTGGGTCCTAGGACATCTTTGCACCAGTACAACTATGTTGTTAGATTTTCCTTATTTTAGAGGAATAGGGGAGAAGGGATTTAAAAAACTGTGATACCTGAGGACTCTGCAGGCTAGTTCAGCACAGCTACTTGCTAATGAGCTGAGCAATAGAAAGCCCTGCTGTCTAAAGAAGATATAATAGCAAGTATAATAATAGTTTTGTGCATGTTACTGGGAACAACAGACTAAGAAAGAATATGTGAAGGTTCTTCCAAGAAAGAAGCTACCTATGCCTGAGGCTCTGATCTTTCCTGACAGTTGACTGTTCCTACGCAACTTTTATAAAACCCTGACAGGCCTTTTAGGCAAATAAAAGCCTCGGTAATGATCATGTCTCAAAGGAGGCACTTTGCTAAATTCATTTGATAAACTGGTTCTCATTTGGAAGACAGGATCCTTCTGGGTGGATGAAGGGCTTCTTTTATCTATGGCACTATTTCTGTTTTTAAGTTCGTAGCTCAATCATTATGAAAAAAAGGTTGCTTAAAAATTTTTAGTTTAAACAGGTCTTACTTGTTGCAAACAGCTTCTGGAACGAGCACATGTGCAGTGGTACTTGAATGTAGCACTGCATCAGATGAAGTCTGTTTCAGACAGCGCTTCATGGCTCAGCTGGTGTAGTTGGGTGCTCCACTTACACTTTCTCCCTTCCCCTCTCACATGGGGTCCCCGTTTACCCTGGATTTGGAAAAATGAACTCAGAGTAAACAGCACTGATTATGCAGGGGGTTTTTTGGGATGCAGCTGAGCAGGTTTTTGTGTATTTAAATAATGTCCACATTACTTACTGTGGGTAAACAGAGCCAACCTACTTCTTGGTTTTCATTTATTACAGACTAGACTGAAGTCCAGTGGCAAATAGAAAGCTGAAGAAAAAAATTGCCAGATGTACAGCTATCTTGTTGAACCAAAAGTATTTTCTTTTTTAACAAACTCCAATTAAAAAAAAAAAAAAGCCCTCGTTGGAGGCTATCAGACTAAAATCTGGGGTCCTTTAGGTGATAAACCTGTTTGCTTCTGTCTGGGTCTTTCAGATTGAGCAGGAGAGAAAAATAAGGTTGTTTTTTTTTCTTCTCTTTCCTTTCTGAAACTGACCGTATAAAGATTACGGTCATATGCTAAAACTTCTTGCAATTTACTTGGTGAATAGGAGCCTTCTTTCAAACTGTGCTTCTTGAAGAGTTCTGAGCATGCAGAAGCAGCTCATGGTGATCATTCTCAGTCTTTGAATGCCTATAATAAAATGAAGAAATTGAGAAGGGCAAATGTATTTAATTCTGATAACATGTTTTGACTTCCCTAGTATATCAATTCACTTAGTTTACCATGGGAAAAACCCCTATGTTGGTATTGTGTACTGTGATTCATTGAAATGATTTGTATTTTTTGTTTCTTTTGGCTTTATATAAGGCTAGATATAATGATTGGGTTACTTTTAACTCTTCTATTGTTGTTGTAACAGCACTTTAAAACACGGTGCTAGTGATGGTGAAGGAGCAGTAAGTGACAAGGCCTAAGTCTTTTAGGGTGATTCCCAAAGGAAAAATAAGACAAATTAAATATGCCCTTGAATGTTAGATTATTGACTGTAGCATTTTAAAGCAGTTGGGACAATTGGAACTGCATTTTTAATTAACAGAAGTAAAAACATTTGCAGAAGCTCTGTGAGCTGCCATCTGTCCAGTGGCTGTTGAAGAACAATGACACCCAGAGATAAAATGCCTTCTCTTCTGTTCCAAAAGAGCTTCCTTGAAAGAGAACTCAAAATTACTCCTAGAATTTCCTTATCCTTGATAAGATAAAGCTTTAAATGTGAGTGGCATTTTAAGAATAACACTCCTTTGATAACATGGTTGAATCTTTTGTTCTTTCTATAGGCAGAGAAATTTGGCGATTCCTTTGTGTTTGAGGGAATGCTGAGTGAAGAAGTGAAGGCTGACATCCACCAAGCAGTGAGTAACACAGGGTAAAACTTACTTAGCAATCACTGGGGTAGATGTGTTAGCAGTTATGGCAGTAATATCTAAGTTGTGTGATGTTCCCAAAGCCATGTACAAAAATGGGGTTTATGGAGGAGTGTTTGGTCTAGAATAATAGACTCCCTCAAGTGTGGAGGATTTACAGTCTGTTCTCTGGTCTCTTTTTTTTAAACAAACAAACAAACAGTTAAAAAAAAATGATTCTGATTAGCAAAAGTTAGTATCAACCCCTTTTTGTCTCTTTTTGCTTCCTAAACGAGCAATATTTAGGACTGTAGTAAGTGGTGCAGATATAAGGCTATTTGCATTATGTGTAACACAGTTATGTTTTGGAAATTCACATATCAGTAGTGGCTCTACTGAGTGATGTGCTGTGTAGGCAAAGAACAGGAGCGCTTCTGGCTCCAAGAGCATATGTACATGTGACTGGCACTCTCTGCCAATGCAGTCTTATGTCCAAAACAAAGTGGGTAAATCCTGGATCCTACCGGTTTAAGAAAATGAGGATAATCTATGTATCTGATATGATAGCGATGCTTGCATGAGTACTTTTTCTAGGTTAACTAGAAGCAAATATTCCAAAGAAGTGCCATTTCTACGGCAGACCTGACTCTATAAGCCATTCTCAACAGAATAAGGAGTCTTAAGTTTACTGTGCTTCCTGCATCTCTGTAGAAGATCCTGTATGCCTTGCTGTTTTTTCAGTTCCCTTCATCTTGCTAGGGCAATATAGTGATCCTGGTGGGTGCAGTGCTGATTAAACTGGAGCTGATCCAGTTTTCCTGTTGAGTGGAAGTGAATATTGGTTTAAAAAGAAAAAAAAGTTGGGTAGCCAAGTTTCCCTGCCCCACCTTTCCCTTTTTCTGTTGTGAATGTGTTGCTGAGCCTTTCTAAGGCTTCATTTACCTCCTCCTTAACCTTAACAGGTCACTTAACCTTTACAGCTCCTGATAGTAAGTAGATTATGTCTTGTCATCTCCTGGATGAATTGATCTGCTTTGAGCAGAAGTTTGGACAAGATGACCTTCTGAGGTGCCTTCCCATCAGAATTATCCTCAGGTCTGATGAACACACTGCATTTCCAGATCTCTTGTCCCATGCCTTTAAAAAAGCCTTAGAAATGAAGCATTCTGATGTGTGTAGTGTGGCAATTTTGGGGGCTATGTGGCTTCAAGTTGCATTTACTCTGGATGGGAATGTCTGCTTTTTTGGTTAATTTTCTTTTGGATCAGCAAAGCTAACTTGGCTCATTCTGCAATTGCTTGAATCAACACAGGAAAGCAGGATGTACACAAGGAATAAGGTAGTAACGGGACTGAAACTGCATCTTTTGGCAATAGTTCAGTTAGACATAAATAAGTGTTAAGGGAAACTGCACCTATAGAGGAGCACAACTTTTTCTTTGAAGGTAGACTAAATGCAGATAGGCTCATCCCATCTTTACAACAGAAAATTCAGCTGTCAGTATTAGAGAAATTATTTTTCCTGCCCTAGTTCTGTGATGCAGCAATCCCTAAATCAGGCTCTCTGTTTTAAAACAAACAAACCCTAAGAATTCTGGTGTAAGTTCAGTCTTGGCTATTTGTATTAACACATACAGCATGTTGGGAGCCACTTTCCTGGGTGTGTCAGCCAAATTTTAAAGTGTTGGCTGTAATGCTAACAGAACAATTATTATGCCAGAGAGCTGGAATGGAGCCCAAACTGGTCTTTTTGGCTGCTTCTTTATGAAGGTTTTCTGTATTTGTTAAAAGTAAACTCTAGGAGACACTCCTTTTGCCATGTTTTCAGTATTTATTATTAGGTCATTTTGCGAGTTGCTAGCATGGTATTATCGGAATAGACACAGAGAAAGATTGTACTAATTATTTTGGTAAAGTGATCTGGAGAATATGGCTGTCTGCCTTGTAGTTTGGCACTTTATGCTGATGCTGTGGACAAACTTATGTTCTAAAACATTGTAATATTGTGAGGAGGTGAAAAAGAAACTAGAAGCTGCTTTTCTTCCTCTTGTCTGCCTGCCCCCTCACCAGCTACATACCATGAATCTGACTTTTAGCAAGGAGCTTCTGTCTGCAAGGAGAAGGTGTCAGAAGGCAGCTCAGTGGTAGAGCTAGAAAGAGAACTCTAATCTCTGAAGATACAGCTTAGAATTTTATGTGTATGCTTCTGCCTCTCAAAACTGTGTCTTTTTGTTGTTCTAGTATGCATTTTCTGTGAGAGGTTATGAATGTTGAGAGTACTGTGCAGGCCTTAGTTGTTTTGAGGGGTTTGGGGTTTTGTGACAGTGCAATTTGTAGACTAGAACAAGCAAGCATCTTTCAGTTGCAGGGAAGGGAAGCATCAGCCATGGGGATGTGGTGTTAGAGTATAACGTAGTCAGACTGCTTCTCAGACAACCGAATTCTGTGTAAGTCATGCTTATCCCGGCTAATTGAAACTAATAAAATGCATTAGCAGTTTTCTATAGATGGTGCTTTCAAGAAACAAGTTTCTATAGACAACTTGCAAGAAACTTCTTACGGCTAAAATGCAGAAGCATCCTAACTATGGGGCAGGGACTTTAAGGGTTCTGCAAAAGCAAATTCTTCCTAGGGATCTGCAAGCTTAAATTAAACAATAGAAAATAAAAGCTAGCTTCTTGTTATGTTGCCCAAAATGTTTAAATTCTACTAGTGTCTGCTGGGGAAAAAATGGTGAAAGGAATCTAATACTACTCAATTACTTTAAAAAAAAAAAAAAGTGAGCACATTTTAAAACTTGGCTACTGCAGTGTAACCATTCAAACGTAATCCAAAAAAGTGTAAATTGCATGAAGCTTGTTTGCATCAGCAGATTGTCATGATCAGCAATAGAGAAGATTAAGGCTTTTTTCTCAATGTATACCTTAGTCAACTAATATTAACTTGTGGTATGTACCTTCTTGAATCATAACCATCACCATGAAAAGCAGAAATAAGATATAAACATTGGTATGTTACTGGTACTGAAAATTCCTCCATCAAATTGGTGGGAGATAGGACTGTATTATTACATTGCCTTAGTGGCTCAGACGTGTTTTGATTAGGCTTTTCTCCAGTTGAAGCATAGGGATGCTAAATGCAGATGTGAATACAGGGGAAGAGCAACAGGAATGCGTATTTTGGAAGTAGCATTTCATATGCAGTGAAAGAATTGGGGAAAGGTGGAAGTGAAGATATTGAATCAAATTGTATATAACAGCTCCTATAAATAATGAGGTGCATGTGTGTGTTGGGGAGTATCTGGGGTTTGCTCTATTTGGCCACTTTGGCTTCTCCAGTTCTTAAACTGGACAAATTTATCATAGGCCCTGAAAGGAAGCAGACAGCTAAATTAGGACAGAGGTGGGGCTGGTGAAAGCTAATGCAGGAGCAAACCAGCTTAGCACGTAGAATAATTGTTGGAGCTTTGGGTGTGCATTTCCTGGAGGTGAGGTGGTCTAGATAGCCACTGCTACAGGAATGTAGGTTGGACCTAACCCTCCTCTGGAAGGGAAGCAGTAAAAAGGGGTGTAGCAGCCAATAATGGAATTGTTCTAGATTTCTGGGAATTTGAGTTTTAGTTTTGGCCTCTAAGTTTGTGGTGGTAACATGGCAGAGAATGAAAACTTAGCACTGTAACTGATGAGGGTGTTACTGATAGAATTGGCGAGGACTTTTCAAATAAAAAACATTTTCTAGGGTGAGGGTGGAAGATCCTTTGAAACCAAAATGTTTTGTGTGAGCTTAACCAGTTTTGATAGCTTCCCATATTAAAATCAATTCTTGGACTTGCAGATTAAAACCAACTACTAATTACTGCATCTATTACAGCTATTAAGTTATGGCCTTTTTTGGATACTTGGCCTTTGTTTTAGATGTCATAGATAAAACACAGCCTAGAATTGCTAATAGCTTGGCACTCGGAAATTATTTTTTTCCTTTCCTTCTCTTTTGAGGGAATTTGGGGAAATGGAAAAAGCTAAAAATTTAGAGATTTTGCTATTCTTATTTTGTGATAAGACTGTTTTCCTGCTCTTTTATCTCCCTGACTGATTTACGAAGTAAGTAGAGAGGGGGAAATGCATGCCCAGTGCTATTATTCCATGGCATTGTAACATGCCATTTATATGGCATTTTAATGTATCCTAGAGCAAAAAGCATGGGGATTGTGTCTGAAATGAGAAGGTACTGAGGCGTGCTTGCCAATGAGGGGATTTGAGAGCTTTTGCAAATAACTGCAAGAGTTTCGTTTGCTGTGCAGCTACCATGAAAAAGGTAAACAGGATAGCACTTACCAAGACTGGAGTACAGCATAAGTCAGATTTGCTCACTGGAGAGTGGTGGGAACATTTTTATTCTTGGCTTGTGGAAGATAGCAAAATTAATTTTTGCACCTAGGCCAGATAAACTCTGCAATGAAGAGACTGAAAGCATACAAATCTGTATATTTCATTTGTCTTTAGGAGGTATTGAATTTTTGGTCTGAGAATGCAATGAAATTAGTTCACTGGCAGACCTGAGCAAATACTTTTATGGAGTTCTGGTCAGTCTAGAACTATTGGATGCTATTTTCATCCCTGTTTGTATGGAAACCTCTGCAGTGGTCTTGAGCTGTGCAATTTACTCATTTATAGCAGTGCCTCTAGCCTTTAACTCAAAGGGTATAGTCTCATTCTAAAACCAATGAAAACATTATGCATTTCAAATGGGTATTTCAAATTAATAATGAAGTGAGCAATGTTTGCAGGTAAGACAGCAGTGCTAGCACTTGTAGCAGGTACTATGGAGAATGTACCTTCTGATAGCATGCAGTAATAACTTGCTTATCTGTGGCTTGAGGGGAGAGCAGGTAGGTTATTGTATAGTTTGTCTGATACTGTTAAAATGTCAACATACATAGGATGCATACGCAAAAGTTGACAAATACACTTATTGCTGCTTTAAGGGTAAATTTCATCTCTACCACACTTGGCTTTTGTGTTTTCAGAGGCCTTTCAGAAAGGAAACTGAAATCAAAGGAAGAGATGGGTGAGCCTGTTCCTTGCAGACCACAATGCGTCAGATATCCCCTATAATGAGTTGGGAAGATGGAGCTATTGAACTGTTAATCTCTATCTTCTTATGCTGTACTCCCACTACTGGGATAAAGAACGATGTGCAGGAAGCATCTCTCACTGGGAATTACCAGTAATATTAGTCCATATTTATCAGTATAAATTACCACTTTAAAGTGAGGCTTTGCTTATGCCTGAGGCTGTAGATATATCTGTGCACACCTCATTTTCTTAAAGCTCATATTCATTTGGTTATTGGAAAAAATGACGAGCTTGAGTGCAGATTTAGATGTTGGCTGAAAAATAGACTTCCAGAGGTGGAACTCACCAGGAATATCAGTTCCTCAAAAGAAGCTTCTTTGGATTCCAAAACTTGCACTTAATGAATCTTACTGGATTTTAGCATCAAATATTTTTGGTTATTTTTCTTGGCGGATTGACATGGCTGTGAAGTATTACACTGTTTGAATGAGATTCAATGACCTTTCCTTATGCAAAGGAAAAGGTCCCTTCGTAAAAGTAAAGTGCTAGTTTCCAGTTAAGTCTGAAATTCTTTCCCGAACTGATGACTTAAAATATATTTATTCTTATTCTATAAAGCTGCTGCTTTTTCTTTTTGCAGTACTGCAATTTCAAACTACTTTAAAATATTGAGACTTGACTCAAGGCAAACAATATCAATAGTCAATATTAAACAAAACCCCTTACTGCTTTCATTTCTGAGCTAATGAGGGAGGCTAGAAACCTTTAGCAAATAAGAATGAAAACAGATTCTTCTGTAATTAGAGCTTTTGGGGAGCTGTGACTTTTAATTGATATAATAAATAGCATGAGACTTGCAGTAGCATCACAGAAGCTGGCAACATCAAGTATTAGTTATCTTCTGGAAAAAATACTCAACTGTCTACTTCTAAGCTGTTTCAGTGTGCTTAATTACTGATTTAGTGGAGAATTTGACAATCATGTTTCAGTTCAGTTTATTTACATAATTATAGAAGGTTTGTTCTTCTCTAAAGAGTCTCTTCAAGTACAAATATGAATTATAGCTGCATATGTAGATTATGTCTCCCTTATGCAGCTACTATGACAACCTTGATAGCTGGCTAGGAGAGATCTATTCTTTGTCTTGAGCCTTGAAGCGGTATTCACTTCCACACTATTTACATTGCAATGTCTCCCTGACTCAGTTACAGCTGTTTCAACTTAAACACAAGCCCGTTGCTATGGAGATGATGTACTGCATAGAAATAGGTCATGTTCGTGCCGTTTTCAGTGCGCCGATAGAAAGGAGAAGCAGAGCTGCAGACGGGCAAAGGTGAACAGGGAGCGTGCATCTGCCGAAGGGCTTTTCCTTGCGTGTGGAAAGCGGCTTTAAAATCAAGTGGGACCACTACATGGCTCCGGCTTGTTTCAAACTGCCTCTCGTGGTGTGATGTGTTCTGAATCTGACTGCAAAGCCGAATCAGAGGGGGGCTGAGCTTTGTCTCTGCCCTCCGCTGATTTCCCTCTCTGACCCGGAGCAGGACTTCAGGAAGGTGGTGACAACAGGCAGCCGCTGCGTGGGTAAGCATCAGCTGAGAGCTGGGCTGTGCTAATGCAGCAGCCCAGAATAGCTGCTGCTTGCTGATGTCTGGGATTGCTGAATCACGATCCCAATGCTCGATTGATCTGTTCATACCCATGGGCCGCTCCTGCAGGCAGGTGTAGGTTAACGTTACCCAGTTACTGGCAGTGCCTGGCTGGCAGAGTGGGCTCCCGTTCTGCGGAGGGAAGGAGGTGCTGTAATGATACGTGCCTGGGAGGTGTGTGTCGAAGGTGGGAGAGAGATCTCTGCCCTGAATCTTAGTGAGGGAAGAAGTTTTTGAGAGTTGTTGGGAAGGTATGCTAATGCCACTTAGAAAAATAGGTGCAAAGCTACTTGTGACCAGGACCCCACCTAATGTGATTTCCTTGTGGTTTCTGAGGGGAAAATGGCAGTGGCTCATCTGTTGCACAGTAATTATTTTTATTTCTTAAACTCCTTGCCCTACTAAAAATGTTCTATTTTCTGTCTGCTTCTTTCTTCAGTAGTTCGTTAATCAGCTGTTCAGGATTTAGGATATGGCTTAGAGGAGGAAAAATTGACAGATTTATGTGTATCTGCCTTACATGAATAAAATAAAACCTAATACAAAAATTATATTCTTTACTGAATAACAAATTTTTTCTCACATCGTACCAATGCTAGCACTGAGGGTGTCCAGACCACTGGGTGTATTTCTCAGAGATAATGCTTCATAACTTCCCTGCTTCCAGTCTATGCACACATTGCTTTTGCAGCTAAGAGGATGCTTTTGCAAATTAAAGATGTACAGTGCTTAACATAATCTGATTCAAACAAATGGTAACCTGTTAAGTCAGCTTCTGAAACTGAATATCTTTCTTTAAGAACCCACCGCTTAATAAATGATTCTTGAAGTGTTTCCCAGACTTGGACTACTTTTCACTCAGAAAATATCTTTTCAGATAGTTGATTCCTAAATTGATAAAGTTCTTACTCTGCAATAACTTTGGCTTCTTCCAGATGTTTATCTTGACCTAGTGTATGCAGGCCATATTATATTAAAATAGCATTATAATGCTGTAGCACATCAAAAAAAAAAGATGTTTGGTGCTACATGTCTGGACAACAGCATGAATTTCTCATCGTTTTATGGGCCTGACTTAAGGTTAAAATCTACAGCTTTGTTATTTCAAATGACTTGCTGCATGTTAGAAATGGAATTAGAGCCAAGATTAGCTATTAAGTTGATTTTATTTTTGGTAATTCTTCTAATACATAAATGTGAATCAAATTTAAAACTTGGAACTGAAGTGGGGGGGTGTTTTTATCTAATGTGGCCAGTGCCATGTTAGATGCAAGACCAATACAAATGTTTTCATGGTTATTGGCTGGGTTTTTTGGTGTTTTTGTTGTGTGTGTTTTCAAGGGTATTCCCCTACTGCTTCTGCAGTGCCAGTAATGGTGTAATGCTGAAGATGAAACTGGCTTTCCTGACGTTCCTCCCTTTCATTTTTTTCTATGTATATTTAGGAAGGAATTTTCTTCAAGATAATTGTAAAGTAGCCTAAAAACCTTGAAATCACCAGTTAATGGAGCAATTAAAGTTAGGATATCCCAGCCTACTTTGAAAAGAAAATTGATTACTTGAAACTTTGACTTTTATGCAAGCTGATAGTGGGGGTGTAGGCTTCAGTTCCACAAATTGCTTTGAGTGGAAAACTTGTAGGTTGGAGTTAACTGTTAGTATATCTTCCCAGTATTATCATGCCGTGTTCTCTTTTCTTGACAGCGCTCTGAGTCTGTGATAAGCAGAACAGTGAGTTCTTGAAGTTTAATCCTGGAGCAGAGGGCTGGATAATCCACATTTTCAGCTGGATCAGACCAAAAAACAAGTGTTGAGCTTCCCTGCCTCTGGAATGTGCTTTGCTCCTAGAACTGCATTTCCTTATATATCGAGGCAGTTGTGTAACGTCTGCAGAGCAGTTATGTTTAACCAATTCTGTTACAAGTGATAGGCTATGCTGTAAAGAGTTAATCAAAATGAAGGAGATACTGTCCTCTAATTCAGTATCTCTTCAAGATCTATGCAGCAGCATATGCTGCTATTTTTACAAAATGAAGCTGTTGCCAGTCTACAGAACACATGTTTTGGAGTGAAGCATTACAACACTAGGCATTACGAAAGTAACTAAGCTCATTAGTGGCAAGGGAGGGCTTTGCTGTATTAACTGTGATGCAATATCTCTGTCTAATTAGCTCTTCTACTAATTAGATTTAGAGCAATTAAAAGCTTTAAAGACTTCTGAGAAGTTTTTTGAAAGGACTGTAAATTTCAGGTACATGACTTTCTCTTTTGGAAGGAGCATCTTGGTGCATGCTCACTGGTGTCAGTGGCTGACTTAGATTAGTTTCCAATTAATTATTGAAGGCTGTACGTAGTCTATCACTGTTATCACTGTCCTAGTATTATATGTGTAACTTCTCTAAAGATCTGGGTGTTCTGCAAAGACTGCCAGCCATTTGGTGTTCAGCAGAGCCAGAAACAGAAGACATGCACACGTAGTGCGCTCATGCGGAGAGATTATATTTTTCTCAGTTTAAAATAAACCATTTTGATTGAAAGCATCTGCTTTTTCTTTTGCCTAACAAAAATGTTTTCCAAAATTAAAGTCTTCTAAAACATAAGTCTTTGCAGTCTCCTGCAGAGATTTTTATCCAAAAAACAGCAGTTTAATTTACAAAAATGTGTTGTCCTTAAAACTATTGTGATGAAGTCTTACTCATGATCTTTCAGATTCACGGAGAACCTTTAGCAAATAGTACTGCGGCTCTCTTATTTTCCTTGAAGAGCTGTAAAATTCTAACTTTGGATTTCTGTCCTATCTTGAGTATAGATTGAAGGTTAAAGCTCAAAATATACAAGGAATTGGTTAAATCAGACTAGTTTTAAGCCTATTGTCTGTAGTATCTGTTCAGCAGCTTCGTCATTCTGAAGCCTTAGTGCTATGAGGGTTGAGCTGAGTATCCCTCTGAATGAAGATCCCATCTTTGGATTTGAATGCTCAGTACCAGAGCTGTAGTTTCTAGTAAGATATCAAATACTTCTCATGCTTTTTTGAAAAGGGTAGGGGCTCCGATTGTGGGGAGAATGTCGTTGGCTTTTGTTAGATACTGAGCCAGAATTATGTGGTTGGTGTTGTGGATTTATGGTGCTTGTCATGCTAGGGAGATCATAAAGCAGGATCTTTAGGAAATGGCATTACTTTAGCAGTATGCCTGAAGGGTCCCATTTAGATGGACAGCACATGGACAGAACATCTCAGTCACCAGCAAGCTGCTGAGAGCATCTTTATTTCTTTTGTATTTAACACCAATATATTCTCTTCAAATTCAAATCAGGGATCTGATGTGTAGTTTGGACCGGAGTTTTTCTTAACAGCTTAAGTTTGTCATAGAGAACTTTGTAATAATGTAATTATGTGTTAAATGGTTGTCACTGCTGAAGGATGCAGCTTCCTCCTAGAAGTTGCTGTTAAAATTGTTTGACTGGGCTGATGCTCTGTCTCCCGAATACCAGCTTTCAGTGACTTTTACTTTTGGACTTTTCTGTGAAGGATTTGGTGAGTTAAAGGATAACACTCTTGGCACAATTCCTACCTGTGTGTGTAATGCTTTACAAAGTTGGTTTAGCAGCACGATGACAAGAAATAAATATTCTACTTCTTCCCTTTGCCATCTCTAGCGCAGGGAAAGCTGAGGGGCGGCAGAGAGGGCAGAAGTTGCTGAAGGTTGTTCTACAGGCCAGTATTAGGGTAGCATCTGGATATCCTAGGTCTAGGGCTAACCAGCTGGTAGGTTGTTTAACTCCTAAAGCATTGAAGGCTTATTTACTTTGATTTTTGTTCATTATGGAAATTATCTCTGTAATAGGAGTATTTTGGAAGCGAGCACTCAAGCTGCTGGAATAAAACCACTATTGATGGTTAGCATAAGTGTTCTTTTTTTTGCCTCAATTTTCTGAAAGGACCCATTATTAAAATAAGTATTTCTGAGTGAATGTGAATCAGAATAGAATAGTTAAACGTACTGTGCACTGACCTTCTCAGCTTTGAAGTAAGCTTAATAGAAGAAATCCGTAAGGAATGTATTCCAGGAATAATTCCTTGGCATTGCAGAACCAAATTTGAGACTTTTGCTTAAGAAGTACTTGATGTCTGCATTGTTACAGGGTATTTTGTCTGCTTGATGTTGCTCACCAAACCAACTGGAAAAAAAGAAAAAGGCTTCACTTAACTTCTGTGGCTCTTCTGTCTCCACCTTCTGGAAGCTGATGATAGCAAATAATTTAATATCAGCTTACTGAGTTAGTTAATTGGAAAGCAAATGTGTTTCAAGATGCATGTTTTGACCCTACTTAAAAGATGTCATCAGGATTTTGTTTTTGTTATTCCCAGACACTGAGTCTAGGGAGCAAATAATTGAGATGAAAATTCTCTTTAAGCTAAAACTGTCTTATTTTTATCATCTCTGCAGAATGTGTCAGACTGAAGTCAGCCAGGAGATTAGCTAGTTTAACTGTACTGTGGGCATACTGTTGTAAAAGAATCGAGTAAAACTGTAACGTTCCAGATGACCTCTTCCATCCATTACCATCTGAATGTTCTGGGCATATGTCTTCAGAGGTGAAGAACTATAATTGAGAATTTCTGAGAGGACAGTCTGGTCCACCACGGGTAGTGTGCTGAAGGCTGTGCCTTCAAAGAGAATAAACTGTGCCTTATATCAGACCTGCAGGTGAGAAAATGTAGAAGGGAAGGGGAGGCAGCCAGAGGGCAGTACTTCAGAAAAGTATGCTCAGGATTTGGTCTCACTCTCGCTTGTTTCTTGGATGGCATTTTCTTTGTGCTGTTCTGTACCTTGGGCTATTCCCCGGCCAGCAGTATTGTAGTGTGGATCAAATGATCATCTTGGTTGGTCAGAGTAATAGGTCAATTGGATTGGCTGCAGGCAGAGCCATGAGCTGTGAGTGAAAGCTTCATAGCCTGTTGTCACATGGTGGTTTTTCACAATAGCCTTTAGCTGGGAATTTAAGTCTTTTTCCCTGGCCATTCTTGTCCCTTTTCAGGTTGCAGCTGCTCCCTGGTGGTTGCCTGTGAAGGGAGCCAACTGGAAGCACCCCGAGGGTCCTGACTCTAATATATCCAACAGGTAAGCCCTAAATGGCCATTCAGTTATAATAGACGGTGCTTGTAAATATACCTGTAAACTTGCACCAGGAGTGGAGGTGCAAGAAAGGAGTTTTAATTAGTAACCTGCTTGCTTCTGCTTCTGCAACTATTTTCACATCATCTAGTGTGTTGCATGCAATATTCAGTGGTCGTATGGTCAATGGCGTAGTAGTATTTCAGAAAGGTCTATAAGCACTTTCTACCTAAGGGAAAAGAGACCATACCGACATGTGCTTCAGTGGGTTTTCTGTTCACATTTATATATCAGCAGTGAAACAGAGTAGATCTTTAGAGGATCAGCAACTTTAGAGCATTCAGTGCAGATCTGGTTTTGGAGAGGAAGACTAAATACTAGCTGCATGCGTACTCTAGGAGTCCATGTAGTGTGTCCTCCATCTGGAATTTGGAGGCCTCTCTCTGGCAGCAGATGACTGAAGAGTTTTGTGCTTTTTAATGTATTCTGACTTTGTAGGCTGATTGTTGTGGAAAATCAGTTGTGACTTTGTTATCTAGAAGGTCTAAATGCTTTGGAAAACTGTATTTTTCCTTAGCCTATAGTTAGTGCCATGCTTTGCTAGCATGAACCCTGAAACTTTTTGGTCCATGCCTTTACACGATCTCTTTCAGTTCAGAAGTGGCATGAATTTTATGCCTAGAAAATCAAAAGGCTTCATTATTCTCAGGTGCTTTTTATGGATACTGCAGAACTAGCCCTGGGTTGCACATGTTGAAAGCCATTGTTCAGTTATGTATATTACTGTATGCTTACTTGGATGTGACTGTCTTCATTTGGGACCTCTTATATTGCAACTCTGTCTCTCACTAGGCAGGTGTCAGTGAAGTTGACACTAGCTGCCTTAATCAACTAGCTAAAGTTTCAAAACTGCTGTTTGAAATAAAGTCAGACTCTCTAGCCTAGATCTAGTAGATGCTGGCATGTTTTTGAGTCCTCTAAGGACATGGCTATGTTAGTGTAAAATCATCCGATGGCTGAACTGCTTAGTAACAAGTCCGTTGTCTGTTCTCCAAGGGCAATGAAAGAATTATCTGAGGCAAAAATAGAGATAATATCAGGAGGCGTTGTTAGCGGGAGACAGAGAAATTTAGGTCACAGTCAGCAGATAAGAGTTGGAAACCTTCCATGTAAATCTAGTCTTGTAGGAGTATAGCATAAAACCTAGCCTAGTACAGCTGCTGGTGAACTTGCCACATGGAAGTCTAATGGTAGTCTAATGGACCAACAGGCATATGCTGGCTTGTTAAATGAGGCAGGAAAGATAAGTTAACAGGAAGTCCTCTGTATCTGTCTTCTGGACCAATACCCTCAGCTTTTGAAGTATCTTGGTCTATTTAGAGACTTGGATGGGGAGGATCCTTGTTTCAAGAACGACTAGGCATTGTTTCTGTCTTTTTCTGGAAAAAGACACCAGGACTGTAAGGGCAATCCTGGAACCAAACCAAAGGAAAGATGGGAGCTTTTGTGTAAACTGTGGACTGTTTGAAACACCCAAAGAAAAATATTTTTTGTTAAATTTCTGCAGTTTACTGTTTCCTGGATTGGGTGCTGCAAAAGATGATGTTGCTAAGAGTAAGGACTCTTTTTGATCTCGCCTCTCCCTCAAAAACCCCGCAACTGACAGCAAAGAAAGAACCTGCAGCAAAGAGAAGAGTGCCCAGGGAAGTGAAGAGCATTACCCATTAAATTGCAATGTATATTTTCCTGTTGAGAATATTGGCTTCTTGTTAAGATACTGTTAAACTAGCCTAGCAAGGAGTAGTAATGCTGCAGGCTTTTGGTGTCTTCCTTTGGGTCCCTGAGCACCTACATTTCCACAGAAGAAGCCAGTGTATTGGTAGTTCTTCATAGGCTCCTGGGTGCAGCAGGTTTCTGAGGTGAGACCATGAGAAAGCACAAGATACAAATGTCTTTGTTAACTGTATGGAGCTGTACATAAGAGCATGATCAGACAAACAGAACTTAATTTTTTCCTCTTCCTTGTTTTTCTCTGTTGGCTGCATTTCCTATCCAGCATCTGCTAGTAGCTTGCTGGCTTTCCTTAAACAGCTTCTTTTCTGCAAAAGTAATCTGATTCCTTGTCCAGTTGTAACTGAACTGTGAACTTCCTCACAGGCCTTTGTGGCCATCTCTTTTAAGAGTTTCATGAAGTGCTTGTGCTGTATAGCTGTGAGATTGCCTAGTTCTGCTGATGATCTTGTCCTATTTCTTCTGTTCCCCAGAATGGGTCATCCAGTTCTTCATGTTTCCTGGAATGATGCTGTGGCATTCTGCACATGGGCAGGGAAACGATTACCAACTGAGGCTGAATGGGAATACAGCTGTCGAGGGGGCCTTGAAAATAGGTACCTGTCACAAATGTGTCCCTGATAAATGTTTAAAACTGGTATTTACAAGATAGGGAAGAGTTGTGTGGGTTTTTATTACCCTTAGTGTCTTTTTCTTGTGTAGTATGCACATCTGTGGTAAATATAACACTGACTTAATCTGAACAGATTCCTTTAGGTAAGTGAATTTCCCTAAATACCTAAGTGGTATATTGTAATCTGAACTCTATAATGGGAGGGGAATGCAGAGAGCCCAAGAGAGGAGGAGATGTGACAAAATGCCAAGACACAGGACTGCTGCTATTGCAGGAGATGAAAGGTATAGTGAAGGACCTTAGTGCCAAGGCTGAAAGAGTTGCAAAAGTGCTTAAGAAGTAAATAACTACATGACTGCACAGCAACTGTAGGGCCACTGGATCTACCTGTTATCTCACTGTGGGCTTGGGAAGAAGGGGAAGACAAGGTGAATAACAGGTTTATGTCTTCTCCATCCTGTGTCCTGGACTACATACTGCACAGGGCAGTGTGAGTGCTGCCTTTCCTTCCTCCATGTGTGAATTGTCCTCGTAGAACCCTTGCTGTCCTTGAAAACCTGCTAGATGTTGGTACGAATGGAACTGCAATACAAACAGTTCTCCAGGGTAAGGTGGGGAGGATGGGAGCTGTGTGTGGTGTGTCTCATTTTTTTAATTTAAAAAAAAAAAAGTGTTTGACAACTGTACTTCTGTATGTCTTTTAATAGACTTTTCCCATGGGGCAACAAGCTTCAGCCAAAAGGTCAACATTATGCCAATATCTGGCAGGGAGTGTTCCCAACTAATAACACTGCAGAAGATGGATACAAAGGAACTGCGCCTGTAAGTGTGTCTCAAAGTGAATTAATCATATAGAATGAACTTAGTCTTCCTATAATTGATGACTGCGTTCAACACAATGAACCATGGCTGTTTGCCATTCCTATACTCTTTCACCTTTAGATTTTTACTGCAGGCTTGAATATTAGCAAGGTATACTTTTTAAAAGCTAATTGAAATGTAAAGATTACTTTCATTTTAACTTTTAGTTCCTCTCAAACTGACCTCTTTTCCCCCTTTCCATTCAGTTTATAGTCAGATGCTGAAATACTTTCTGCCTGCGCTTTCGGCATTACAATTTTTTGAACTCTCATTTTTTGGGTAGTTGTTCCTGAGGCACAAAAATTATGCAATAGTTTAAAAGAAATGAAACTTCCCTTTTTGGAAAGGTTGAGCCTGTCTAGTATGGCAAACAATGGAGTGGAATTTTAAAGGCAATCAAGAATGTGAATGAATTATTAAATGGTAGTTAAAGTAAGTCCAAAAAGTTTCCTCAGTAGAGAAGCCTGCGTATGCATGAGTTGACAGCCACCCTTGCTTTTCTTTGATGGGAAGGGGAATCGGGAAGTTGTAAGCATGGGCATGGAGGTCAGATCACTAATGCTGTGTGCAGGTCTGTGCCTGTTGGTCAAACAGTGCCTCTCTTTAGAAGATCAGTCTCCAAAACCAATGAGAAGATGCTATGTGCCATAGTGGAAGTGTGGTGCTGAGAACAGTGAGGATGGTAATAGTTCATTCTTTCATTTTGTTTTATTTAAATGGAGTATGTAAAAGTGTTACAGTTCTGCAGTACTGATTTGATGTCTGCTTTTGAAATACGAAGGCAGAAGCTCCTAGTAAAGACAAATGCACCTTCAGCAGACTGGTCTTCAGGATTAAAAACCTTCTTTCATGTTGAGTGGTTTACAGAACTGGCACTTGTGTTCCATATCTTGTACAGGTCACTGCATTTCCCCCCAATGGATATGGCTTGTACAACATGGTAGGAAATGCCTGGGAATGGACGTCTGACTGGTGGGCTGTTCATCATTCAACAGATGAAGTTCACAACCCTGTAAGTATTTTATTGGCATCACATGAAATATAGAATTCCCTATTGCTACTCTGATCTGGTTGCTGTTTGAAAACCTACTGTTCTTTGCTCCTCTCTGCTGTGTTTGGGGTGCGATGGGCTGTGTTCTGGTGAATTAGGAAGTATCACACCACAAGTCATTACCACTGGAATTGTAGTGCTGTGGTGCAGGTTTTTTTGTTTGTTTTTTTTTTTGTTGGACAGGCCCCCACAACTGGTTAGCAGTTGACTACTTCTGAACGGGCATCATATTACATAAATCAAGAATTTGCCAATGCAGTGTAATAACTTTAAAAAAAAAAAAAGGAATGTTTTTTTGTTTGTTTATGTTGCTACAAGCTGTACTACTTCCCCCCCTCCCCCCCTGCGGTAGAGAACATCGTGAGTTATCTTTATGGCTCCTACTAGCTCATTTAAAACTCAACATGTAATAAAGCTGAAGTTTATGGGGAAAAGTAGCTTACCAGGCTTTAAGAGGTTAATCTTTGGTTTTCTTTGTGGCAAGCAGAGAAAGAGGTCCTGCAGGGTAAGCTTTGTATGTGGGGTTTCTCATGCAGTATCTCTTGGTAGATTCAAGTTCTAGTATTACATCTCCTTCTCTCTCATTTATCCAGGATGACTAAATCTGAGAAATGCACTGCTCTGCTCTCACAGAGCTTGTTTTGTTCACACACCGCTATCTGTAATGCGAAAACCAATTAAACCTCATGGGGCAGGAGCTCTCTGTTTGCTGCAGGATTTGAGTATCCTCATGCTGTGGTCTCTTATGATATGTGTAGTCTTTCTTTGGTGTGCCAGACATAATTGGAGGCCTTTCTGGGAGGTCAGCAATTGGAAGTAGCTTGAGGAACTTGCTAAACTTTTTTGATGTTCTCTGCATTGCAGAGGTTGACATTCTGCTGTTCTTCCAGGAGGATGTGTCTAGCAAGAGAAACCAGACTCATCTTGGAGTCTAGATTGCTCTAGATCTGTACTAGCAGTTCCATCACACTGATGGAGCATCTGGAGACCTCCTAACCCATACCAATCACATTGGCCAATTTCAAGTTACTTGTATCCCAGTAAGATAGCACAGGTCTCTCTAGTGACTTCAGCTATGTGTTGGAGAGTGTGCTACGTACATCTTCCCAAGTAACTGAAGTGCTTGGGAGTGTAGCTTTATTTTTTTTTCTTGTTTGATTTAAAATAGGATGGACTATTCTCTAATTTTTGTTGGTAGGCAGCCTTAGTGGCCTAGCAATGGCTAAAGAACTTCCTTTTCCTTTGGGATCTTGGCCGTGTTGTATCTCCATCTAATACATTTCTCACATACTGCACAAATTCATATGATGTGATTTGAATATTTCACAGTAGTCAAAATTTTCTGCCAGTTTCTGTAATTCAGCAATAATGGAAAGCTGTATTGCACGAATTGTGTCTTGAATGTATAAACACACCTGTCTTTTTCCAACATTGACTCATGGCTTGCATACATATACAGCTGAAATTTATATAGAACTTACACTTAGCATTCAAACTGATTCTTTAGAATTTTTTTTTCCTGTTTGTGTACTGATTGATTAGGAAAGAAACATCTGCTGTCTTGCAATTCTGTTTCCATTCTGGTGGGTGTTTTATATGCAACTGAGGATAAATTTTTTTGTACCTTATGAATGGAAACAAGGCCAGTTTAAGAGCAACATTTCTAAAGAAGCATTGAATAGCTAGCAGAATGTAAATTTGGATGGAAGTGAAGAAGAATAAAACTAGCAAACTTTCCCATGTCAGAGTAGGTGAGTATTGATTTGATTGCAGCCTTGATAAGTCGGGGGAGGAGGAGGAAAGTGAGCAAGGCTGAGCTTTCTGTTCCGGACTGTGGGGTCACTCACCGTAGTTTGTACCAGGGAAACTTCTGCTTCACCCCTCTCACTACTGAAGCTTCACCTCAGTGCCTGGAACCACCATGACCTGCATATGCTGCCTTAATCAGGGCAGGGGAAAAGGACCCCTTGCCCACCTGCACCCTTTCAGAGACAAACAGCATCTGTGTCCCTGGGAAAGAACACAGGTCTAGCAGTTCATAGCATATTGCAATTGCCCCTGTTCTTATTAATCTCTTTCTCAGTCTGACAGCTACTTCAGTTTTGGCTGCTTGTTTGTACAGTGACCTCTTGGGGCAGGGAAAAGTTCATGGCTCTCTAGAAGTCTTCTTGCCTAGCAAGAAGTGGCAGCACTGGGAAGCAAAAATAGAGTAACTAGGCCGACTCTGGAGAATAAAAACACTTTTGATGCTGTGTATATATAAACTTAAAAGTCACAGATCTTGGGTCTATTGCACCTAGATATGTTCTAGAGTTTTTTGTTTGTTTTTGTCTGTAGGTTAGCATAAGGTAGTGTGTGTTATTTGTTTAAACAGATGTCTCTTAAAGGCTCTGTGTCATCCCTGGCAAAGTCTTAGAGCTTTTTTTCCTGTAAGATGACTGGCTTTTGTAGATGAAAGGCAGGAAACAACAAATTTATGTGGAAGTTACTGTGGTAATAATGGAAAGAACCTCCAGGAGTCTTCATCTAAACTAGCTTTCAGCTAATCCATTCCCTGCCATTGGTGCTCGTTAACTTCATCTTATTTTGTTTTATAAAGAAAAATAGATTTATCTGCCTGTGTCAGCCTTCCCAACTTGTCCAAGTTGCACAAAATCCAGCTAGCTAGAATCATGTATTTTGCCAAACTACAGCTACTGTGGTATGATGCTTGGAAAAAAAAAATAATCCTTAAGTATTGCAGTGGTACACCTTCATTAGAATGACTTATTTAAATGAGATGCTTTTGTGTTTATAATGTCAATGCAGCAGTGCTTCGGTGTTGAATTAAGGTGATGGTGAGAAACAAGTGTCGTGTGACTTCTGCTCTCTGTTAAGTGGCTATGAGTTTGCTTAGGTTTTTAAATTCGGCACAAACATTTTGTAGACACTTGAGAAAGTTTTTAAAAATTAGGTCTTAATGATGCTTTTAGGTTTTTTTTTGGTTAGAAACTAATGGTCAGAATCTAGTGTCTGAGGCAGAGCACTTCAAAGTGAATTCCAAAGGGTTTTTCTGATTAAATGGATAAGGAAACTGAATCTCATAATGTGAAAAGGTGTCCCAAAATAGCCAGGCTGCAGTATCTTCTGAGACATTAAAAATGATTAGCACTGTATCTATCAGAGCCAATCTGTTAAGTCTCTCCAGAGTACAAGTCAGCGTAACCTATATATAGGACACGTTCTTTCTGCCTAAAAGACTAGGAATTCTTCTGGAGGGTCAGAGCTTAGTGGAAGTTTTTTAACATATTTAGTTTAACATCTGAAATCTTCAAAGCAGTTTTCTAGTACTGGAGAGATTTTGGGTATACTGTGGATTGGTTACAAGGAATGTATGGAATTTTGCACACTGATTCTTCCCCCCCCCGTAGTTGATTGTCTCACATTTACAAATAATTACCAAGAGCAAAAATAAAACTGGGACACCTGAAAGTGCTTTGTAAGTTGTTTGCTACTTTTTAAGGTGTTAGATTTAAATTATACTCTAACAATGGAACAAACAATGTTCTTCCTCCTCTTTGCCAGGTATAGGATCTGGGCAGGTAAGTATTGAAGCCAAATAAACAAACTTGAAAGATTTTTATGCAGCTCAAGAAGTATATAGAATGCAGAGCTTGGTACTGTGTCCTTGAAATTATAAGCTATGAAGTGCCAGGAACACTGGACGCTATTAGCAATAGTGAGGTTTTGGGGATGCAGCCAGAACTTTCAAGTTAGTTGCATTGAAAGGCATCCTAACATGTTATGGATGTAACTTTTAAGAGCAGAGAGTTAGTATAACTGGACATTTGTTTGTAGAGACCTTTCTTTGAGAATGTAATTAGACACTTCTACAACTAGAAGTCTCCTCAAGTATTCTAGTCCAGACACTTATTTGTATAGTAGTAGTGGCTTGTTCAAAACATAAGGAGCAAGTGGCTTTTATTTTGAGTTCTACCTCTCATCAGTTTGTGTAGTGTGCTGCAAATGTCTCTGTTCATTTTTGACTTAAGCAAATGAAAGTCTCTCCATTTTACATGCATACAGAATCAGTGGAGATTAGTGTACTGTACTTAGACTAGCTGTGAAAGCACATAAACAATATTAGTTTCGAGGGGTTTTAAGTAACAAATTGTATATAGTGAATGACCTTACTTGTCATCTGGAACACAGTGAATGGTCCCTCGATTTCGTGTGAGATAACGGGCTTGTTAGTCTCCCAGAAAAAAATGGGAAGCATCCAAGCCAGTAGCATGCACTTAGTGCAGCAGGACAGTCCAGTGGAAATCTCCTATATCAGGAACCTAGAACAAACCAGAATAAGCCAAATCCAAAATAGCTGTCTGTGGAAAAGTCTTTTACACATTGAAATAGAAATAACTTCTAAATTTTCTGAATTTCAAGTGGAATAGCGTCTCTCAATTGTGACCTGTTCTTCTAACTTTCCCCTCACCTCTCAGCATAGTTCTTGTCTATATTCTGTGTTCACTAACCACTAAAAGCCTTTCTAAGCAGAATGTTGTCGTGCATTTAGATTTAGGGTGCCAGACTGTTATCTGCCATGGCTGTTTTCCAGTACACATTGTGCATTCTGGGGATACTTTATTAAGGGATTCTTTACTTGAGTGATTGCTGGGAGATCAAGGAGCTAGCTCTCTTGCTGCTGTTCTCTGAAGTTATTTTGCTTGCACTTGAAGACATCTTGGAGTTGCACAGAATGGGGCCACATAGCAGTACAAAGACAGTATTGCAGCATGTCTTAATCATGTAGGTGAAGTGGTTTTTGTGTGGTCAAACTCAGTTTGGAGGGAATTATAAAATCCACCTGAGAAAATGTAAAACTGATACTTCAACTCCTCCAGTATTGGCAGTGGGTGAAAATCCAGAGCACTCCTGTTGTCAGAAATAAGCTTCTGGGCTGATTTTTCTCATGAGTGGAAAAAAATCCACAGTTTAAGATGAACTCACAAAAAATGCTTCTTTAGTACATCTTGCAGCTCCTATCTGGTGAACAAGGGCAGGACTAGGAAGCACCAGGGCTGGGTTTTTTTGTTTGGTTGTTTGAAAAATGTAAATGATCATTTGGCAAACAGTAGCCAAGTGTGTGTGAGATCAGTCAAACCACAATCCCTCTAAGGGCCGCTTTAATTGTAGTGACTTCTGGCTCAGATATTTTTTGTATACAGTACATAGTTCCTTATGACCTGCAGTTCTCTGCAAACTCATTTAGCTCAAAACAGAGTGGCCATGTAGCTGACTGTGCATCGAAAATTACAATGCAACTTCAGAAAGCATTTGTTTGATGTAATGAAAGAAATACAACACTTTCATTTAAAAAAAAAAAAGCTTCTATGATGTATTTTAGTAACTCTTTAAAGAATAACCCTACTTATAAGCTTGGTAATTGAATGCACAAGCACTTGTAATTATGCAATCAGACTATAATATGTCTGTTACGACATTATACTACAGAATAAACTTGCCAATATACAGTAAACTCTGTTCTTTAAATCTGGGATCAAAGTCTGGACAGCTCTGGCTCTTGACATATGGACAGCAAATGTCCTTCCACTTCAGTACCAGGTGGTGCACTTCTCCAGGTAATAGCATAAAACAATATTGTTTGATGGAACAAAGACTTGCTTGTTTTAATAAAATGTGACCTTAATTGCTGTGCTCTGATGAGTTTTTATTATGGGTAAGCACAATCAAAGCAGGTTTCCTTTATCTATAAGGAAGATACAAGCATGAGCAAATACTAACATTGCAGGCGTTCTCCTTTTTTTGATTATAAGAAATGTGATATTGAGCTGTAAAATTGTCTGGCCAAAGTTAGATAATGTTTGTACACTCTCACTTTACCAAGTACGTTAAATGCATGGATTATTCTAGAAAACCTATTGACTGGGGGGATGTGGCTTTTCAGGATGCTGTACCTGAAGTCTGTGTAGTTCTGTGGAAGACAAAGCAATGAAGTTTTTTGGGGTTTGGTTGGTTTTTTTTTCAATACTCTCTAAGCAGCCAGTGCTCAATACAGGAATGAGTTTACATTTCTAGATCTGCAGATGTAAGGACTACTACATGTGCTAGTTTGTAAAATGAGAAAGTTTAAGCAAGTGATGTACGTAGGAGAAACACCACCGAAAGAAAAGGATTCTGGTCAGAAGGGAATGTATGGAACTCTTGTGTACAGCGTCAGAAGCACGGTGTTGCTGGTAAGGACATCTAGCTCTTAACCCCTTTCAAGAAATTGAAATCTCTTGTTCCAGTTTGTCTATAGGGACTTGGCTTCTTCCATTCCCAGCTCCAAACTGAGAGAAAGGGTCTTTGTTTTGGGTAACAGAGATAGATAGTTCATGCTACAGGTAGACCAAGGAGCTGCAGCACCCTTCTACCTACCTGGACAAAATCCTTCAACTTCATGTGCTAAGAAAATAGAGTCCAGGTGGCTTCTTCCTGCATGTGACATGTTTGAGGTTTCTTCAGTAAGGCTGGGGTAGAGAAAGGAATATAAAAATAAGACATTAGGCAGTACAGAGGAAGGACAGCTGCTTGCCCTAAGCTTTACCACAGTGGCTGAGCTGTGAACTTATTGGGAGCTGAGGTAAAGGGCTCCTGAAGTAACAGAATGCAAATATGGCCCTTTGCTGCTGGGATGCCGGCAAATCATCTGGGGGACTTTGAAGTCCTCAGTCTGTAGTGCTAAGTAGGGGGCTTGCACAGGACGCAAAAGCAAACCATTAGAGAAAGGAAACGCAATACTTGATTTAAACACCACATTGTCCTTGGGTAGACAAACCTGTGATACAAAAGTACAAAATTATATAAATGGTGATGGGGATGCTCATCAGTCTGGAATAAGAATGTCTTTTTCATTTAGTTTTGGTTGTTTTCAGATCAGCTCACATGGCTTTGCTGGGGACCTTGGTGATATGTGGTGCCTTTTATAGAGAAGCTGAGCTACATATGAATGAAAGCATAATCACTGCCTGCGATGTTCAATGTTACGGTTCTAATTTTAACTCCGCAGTAGCCTTCAGATGAGGAGAGTTTGTTAGCTGAACTTTTAACACTAGGAAGGAGAACTGAATTCACTGTGCCCTACATTTGAGGATCTGTGGCTCTTTTTTAACATCCCTTAATTAAATTTAAGTGCAGTCACGAGCTGAGAAGGGTATCAGTCTAGTTGGTCTCTTGCATACAGTTACTTGTGCATTTGATTTTGTACATATGTAAGTAGCTGGATACAACTATAGGGAAATCTGATTATCCCAACTTCTTTTTATCCTTTCTTTTGCTCTTGGTGGAGTTGGAGAAACAATGACTGCCTGTTTGACAACTGTCTATGAGCTACGTTTAATTCTCTTGCTGTTGATATTTCCCCATCTTTGCTCTCTATTATGCAAATAGAGCAAGACAGGGAAATATCAACAGCAAGAGAATTAAACGTAGCTCATAGACAGTTGTCAAACAGGCAGTCATTGTTTCTCCAACTAATGTCTAGCGATTTTCTGCTTTTCCAAGAACTTTGCAGTTTTTTTATGATAAGCTCTTTACCTTCAGTGATTTTAAAGAATTATCTATCAAGAGGATAAAGTTTTGTAATAGAATAGATTATTGGAGAATACTATATCAGATTTTTGCAGGTGGTAAAGCGTTTCAGTGCTGTAATCCTGCTTCAGAGGCTGAGGGGGTTCAATGTAACTTGGGTTTTTGTTACCAAATAACCTTTGTTGCTCAGTGTTTTGCCTGGCAGAAGATATTTGCAATTAATAAAAAGAGCTTATGCAATTACCATTTTCTTTGGTTCACGTGCTTCTTCAGTATATGTTATCCCTGTATAATTGCTGAAACATACAATAGTCTTATGGCTGGACAATAAACCTTCTAATCCTAAATTAGCATGCTGCTCTTAGTTTATAAAAGTTACTTTGGAGCTAATAGCAAAGAATATTGCTCTCTATTTGCATAACAATTTTTAATGGGAAATCCTACTCAACAGCTCCATTGTTCTCTGTTTTGTCTTGTTCTCATGTAGCTTTTTTTAGGTCAGTTTTATTCTGGCTGGCTCTACCCTGGTTTCCCTTAAAATGAGATTAACAGGCTGTTTGAGTTGATTGTGCTTGTTAGTGGCTTATCTTAGAGTGGGGCTCGGTACATCTACATGAAAGTTTTGTGAAGACAATTTCCAGAGACCTTGGAAATGGAGTAAGCATGTCCCACGGAGGAGTGCCCTGGCTCGGAAACCAGCGGACACTGCCTGTGGGTGTGGTTTTCCTTGAGTTATTTGTAGGGCATTAAATACAATAGTAGGGCTTTTTTTTTTTTTTTTGCCTATCATGTAAAATTTTGCAGTAAATGTGAAACTGCTGAAGTTTCGGTATGGTAAGCTTTCGATATGAAGACTCTCAAAGCAGTCAAACTCAGTGGATGCAGTCAGTAGCTTCTGTAGTACTGGCATCAACTTTCAGGATTTTCTTACAGTCCCCATGATTGATATTCATTGTTACAAATGCTTGTCTTGTATTGATTCTTCTAGAACTTCACCTCTGGTAATGCAGGAGCTGAGTGGGAGACAACTACCTCCCTGGATACAGGGTAGGACAGTGTGGTGACCAGGTGTAACCAAACTGGTCAAATCAGTGGACACTGAGAAAAGCTGGAGAGGTGTAATTCCCTGTGAAATCCCCTCTTTAGGAACCTACTTCTTAAAGGGAAATTATTCCTGGATTCAGGAGATACTACAGAAGTGGAATTTTTCTTCCGTGACTGCATTTATATTGGTCAAGGTGTTCTTAAGGCTTTGCAGAAAGCACAGCACCCTTCAGATACTTCTAGGATAAATGGTGGGCTGCTGGACCGGAGGAGACAAAATAATTGGCAGAATTTCTTTTCAGCAGTTGTCTGTTTTTAACCTATTGTGGTACTTTTTTATGGTACTATTTTGTATCATTTACATACTCTGTAGCAATGAATTCTTTTTTCCTAACTGATAAAAACTGGGCTGATGACTTTCTTGTAACCTATATTTATTGATAAAGGTAATGGTAAAGGGATTTGGTAAATCCAAAAGGTATTTTGGTAAAGGTAAAGGGATTTGGAGAACATCATGGCTCTTTTTTTCTTCCTGTATTCCACAAATTTTTCTGATAAGGTGTTGTCTAGAAATACAGACTTGATTTATACACCCTACCAACCAGTGAAGAAACAACAGCTTGTACCTCAAGTTAAGTGAAAAATTCTTTATTGGAGGCTTGTACATGATAAGAAAATGTTTTTGTTGCATGCTAGTGTAACATGTACAGAAATAGAAATACAAATCTGACAACTTTGAGAGGATTCTTAGTGGCAGAACTAAGAATACAGTTAAGTAATTCAATTAATTAATTAATTGAATTAATTAATTACAGTTAAGTAATAAAACACAATTTATTTTCTTGATCTTGTTTGTCACTTCTATAAGACAGATATTCTTGTGGCTCCTTCCTAAAAGTAGTTTCTCAATGCACGTGGAGTGTAGAAAGCACGAAAGAATATTTGGTATCAACAGTGGAAACATGAAGTATAGCAGCAGTCTCTAAGCATTAGATGAGTGCAGTAGTAACTTTCACAGCTAAAAGGAATTAAATGGGAGAATTGCTCACCTGCGTAATAAATATGCATCAAAGCAAGCAAAAGAGTGTGTTACCAAGGAAGCCCAGCTTTCTCCTTCAACTATTAGGCCATCCTTTGGAGTTGGAATTGAAAAAGAAGAGTGAAATAACCTTATTAAATCAATTTTAGGGCCAATTTCATAGGCACTTCAAATAAATCACATATATTACACTGCAAATGTACATGCAATTACAAAATTGATGCTCATAAGTGCAGTGCTTTCTGCAGACCTCTTTAGCTGTCATGATCCCACATAATAACAAATTTAGTACATAGTGACTTGGAGATGATACAGAACATCTTGCTGCACAGTCACTAACTTGTGTGTCAGACTTGATTTTGGACTGGAAAGAGAATAAGCACCAAACACTGGGCATTACAGCCCCTCATCATAACTGGCTGCCAAACAGTGTAACTGCATTTAGAAAAGTGGGAGTTCTCTGTATTCCTTTTGGAGGCTCATGGGTTTGCGTGTTTGCTTCATAGCAGCGGAACGGATGAGAATCACTGATTTCGCTACATGTGTGAAAACTTCCTAATCTCTCATTAGGAAAAGGCTGAAACTACAGAAAGGTACCTGTTTTCAGAGATCAGTACTCTCTCATATGATTGCCACTGTACTTTTTACAGCATATTATCAGGAGCTTTACAGAAGCAAAGCACAAGGCACTCTTGGCCAGCAGGTAGCAACTCCAATGTTAAATATTTGCAGCAGTGGGGAGGGAGAACCATTACTCTTACCTGTCTGCAAGTCTTTTACAACATAATTATTTCAAGCTTTCTGGTTCAGACGGAGGCAGATGAAATTTGTTTACTTTAAATATTTATGGCTGCTCCTTACCCATCTCTCTATTACAGCTTTTTGCCTTTACCCTGTAATTGACAATTATTCTTCCTTGAATACTACCCAGTGTCCTCTCCTCCACAGAAAGGGCCCTCATCAGGGACAGACAGAGTGAAGAAGGGTGGATCCTATATGTGCCATAAGGTAATGTGAAAAGGCCTGTGGTATTTTCATATTGATCTTTCCTCTGAAAGTACCTGACTTAACAATGAAATGATCTTCTGACAGTTTCCTCGAAGTCTGGATGCTTGTTAAGAGGTTTAATGCAATTTAAGGAAGAGCAATACCTAATGGTCTTTAGGAATTCTTTTTGGTTAGCTTGGAATTAAAACAAACTGCTTTACCCAGTATGATTTTTTAGATGTAGAAGTTAAAATTGATGTGTGCCTCTAATGCTATTTTCATTGTAGTGCCTGAGTGATACTTGGAAGAGTAGAAAGTATGGATGTGACTTTTTTTAGTTTTAGAACGACTCTTGATCCAGAAAGGGCATCAGGTGTTTGCAGAAAGATCGCTGGGAGCCAAATGTTTCAGCTTAGTTGATAGCAGACTTGACATTCTTTCCGAAAAGTCTGGTTACTGCTACAATGCAATAGCCGTTCATGACACAAAAAATGTTTTAAACTCTGTTCATGCCACACTGGAAAAAACGCTTATTGTAGATCTCCTTTTTTGTTAAAGCTGTCCTGTTCTTTTTCTGTTTCAAAGCCTGCAGCTGGCAGATAATTCTCATAATTAGATTAAATTTTCTACAGTGAGATCCCATTTTCTACACTGATTTCCTTCTTAGGTGAAATCAATGTCAGATGTTAATTAGCAGTTTTGATTAAATTAACACTGGAATAGACTCTTCTTCAGTGATGAATAATGTGACCCATTTTAAAGCCTTGTGAAGATTCTAGTCTGTCCTAGTCTTTTTTGTAGGTGATAAAACTAGGCTGTGTATCAAGACAAAAAACCCCTCTGAACACTATTAGTACAAGGGCTCTCTATTAGGTGCCTAAGAACCTATTCAGACTAAGCTACTGCTGTTCTGCCTCTCCGAGTTGACAAAGGCTAAAGTTTGCACCTTTTTACATGTACGCTCAGCAGCTACTTTTATTTTCAAAATAGTTCAGCTTCTAAATCCTATCGTGTACTGTTCAGGTTTAGGGTAGACCTCTGCAGTGTGAGACAGCAGCGGCGTGCACCCTTCTTTGAGGGCAACAGCTGCCCTCTGGCTCTGCGCTGCTATGGAAGAGCTGCTGAACCACTGTTGTTTGAATCTCCTCAGATGGAGATACTGTCAACTCATGGAGATAAACATCAGTGACCTGCTGCCTCTGCGGGGATGGCCTGGTTCACAGGGCTGCTCCCTTGATGACAGAGCCCGTCTAAGTTGTCACCACCCTCGTGGTCATACAAATTGAACTGTTTAGTAGCTGTGCCTGAACTCCTGAAGGGATCTGGGTATAAAGGAGAAAAACTACCCTCTCCTTCCTGCTCTCCTCTGCCACGCCCCCCCCGCAAAAAAAAAAGGGGGGAGGGCGGGGGAAGGAAAAAAAAAAAGAAAAAAAAAAGTGTTTGCTTTTTAACCCAGCCATGCAGCTGAACCAGCCTGAATGAAAGTGGGGGGTTTTTTTGTCAGAGGCCAGGAGCCTGTAGCGGGAGGACAGGAACAAAAAGCCTGAGCCAGATCTTTTGAAGTAACAGCAAAATGGGGCAGAACTTGAATGGATTGTACTGGAGTTGGTACATAAATGCACAGTCTGCTACCCCAGCACTTTGAATGAAATTACCAGTGTGACTGTTCTCCTTCCATGCTATGATGGATAACTGCTTCCAGGCAGTCTAACTTAATGTAGCAAACTGCTTAAACTGGTTAGTTCTGCAGTTTGGAAACACCATTCCTAACGTCAGATAATTGAGAATCTGTATCACCGTGAATAGCACAGGTTTTTCTTTTTTCGAGGAGTGTAGGTATATTAACGTGCACTGAGACATGGCCAAATCCGTACGGCCAGGCAGCGTACAAAACATTACAGACCAGCATCTATACCCTGCTGTAAAGATGTCTGACCTTGTCCTGTTTAGATTCATTTGGTTGTGTATAAGTTAAACAGCCTTTCTCAAAATAAACTGTGCAAAGCACCCTGCAGCAGTCCTTCTCTGAATCTTTTAAGATGACATTTTTTATCTAATTGGTCTATCACAGAAATAGCAAATCCTACAAGCACAAGACAAATGACGCTGGGAATGAAAGCGCAGAGATATTTCCCACCATCAGTGGCATCAAATGGCTGTATCTGGTGGGTGTGAGGACAAGTCCTGTGAAGTAATCTTGTGCTCCTTTCTCACTTAAAGAAATGAAATGGCAATGATGGCTCCTCCTTTTGTTTTTCTGAGGGGCAGCTGCCATGTGATTGCAGCCCATTCTGGAAGAGGACAGTGTTCGAAGTTGTGTACTAGGAGTATCTGAAATGCAATTGAATAATTTTATCAATGGCTTAATTTTAAATGTAAATGTTTTTATAGCCACTAGTCCAGGTTATATCCCTAAAATGCTAGCCATATGAATACTGGGAAGAGTTTGCCTCCAGTTATTCCTTTTTTCTTGTTGCATCTCATTCAGTGAAACATTTGACAGGTGCCAGAACCTGTCCATTTCCAGTTGTCCCTTAGAATACCGATACACAGGTTAGGGCACTGCAATGCTTTATTTTCCTCTGAGGAGAAGCAGAATGGTCATTTTGGCTTTCTCTGGGAGCAGGATATATTATTAGTCAATACTTGTGTTATCAGATGCTTTGCCATTCAAACTACCTTTTGTGTCAGCTGCAACTAGTCTCTATACAGTGGGAGTTCCCTTATTTCTAACACAGTGATTTTGATCTGTATCAGTTCATTGATTGTTCCAACAGCATTTGAAATGTTTTGCTGTATTAATCTAACAAACTCTTGCCTAAGGAAACTCAAGCTGTGATATGCTCTTCCCCCCCCTCCCCCCCCAGTCCTACTGCTACAGGTATCGCTGTGCGGCACGTAGTCAAAACACTCCTGACAGCTCTGCTTCAAATCTGGGGTTCCGCTGCGCCGCAGACACCTTGCCGGAGCTACCGTGACCAAGTGGGCTGTTGCACCGAGACATGAAGGGCTGAATTTCACCCAAGGAAGAAGAGATGTGTGGAGTGCTACTTGCTGATGACACGGAATAGAAAAATGTAGTGTTTAAACTTCCTGCTGGTGGAAAAAATCCAACGCTACTCAACATTGCTTGAAGAACCTTCCTGTATTTACCTTTGGGGAAGCTGGCCTGGACTTTTATCCTGACCAAACTTTTTATCAGTGGATTGTGTTGGTTTTAGCAAGAGTATTCTGGAGTTAACTAGCACAAAACTGAGCAGAAACATGCTGATTGTTTTAAAAGGTTAATTAATCGCTCGTTTAGAAAAGATCTTTATTAAATAGTTTTATTTATGTGTAGTTTGGATTTCTACACTCAAATCCAATAAACAAGGACTATAAACTTGTGGACAGCTTCAAAAGAAATTTGAAGCAGTTAAGAAATTCTACACAGCTTTAAAAGAAAATTGAAGGAGTTAAGAAGAGGTGAGGGCTGGAAGACAGCCAGCAATTGACATGGGCAGCTAGTGCAGCCCTTGTATTACATTCCTGTTGCAGTGAAAATCAGGTCCAGAAATGTGCTTTTTCTGGTGAGATACTTGCTGCTCTTTAGAAAAGTGCCTTCTGCAATTGAGGGATGATAATCCTCAGGGTGATGATGATTAGAAATGATGTACGTATTTGAATAAAATTTCAAGCATTTCTTTATGCTGAAGACTTTTATTGATGGAAAAACACTGGCAATTTCCTTTGAATTTATCTTAGACATGGTGTAGGCTTATTTTGGGGACTTGCAGATTGCAGAAATAGCATCATTAGAAACTGAAGCTAACAAATGATTCCACTTGAATAAAAGATCATTAAAGTGAAAAGATGGCAGATGTAACTGTGAGCCCTAAGGCCTAATAAGGTAAATTTTGAAACTGTTGTCTCTGTTTTATTAAAAAAAAAAAAAAAAAATCTCACTTAAAAGGAGAGGAATTTTAGCAAGCAGGAAGAGAAATGGGAGTAATGACAGCTACCTCATTTTGGGATCTGAATGTTTCAGGCCTTTCACAAAGTGTTTTGCACTGTCAGTCACTCTAGGACACGGTATCTGGTAATATTTCTGTGCCAGGCAATTGCTTGCTCCAAGTGGAGACTGAACAAGAAATCGCCTGTGCAGTAAGCTCTGCACCAGAACGGCTGTCCTTTCCAGTGTGTCGCAGTCAGCTGTGTTGCTGCTCTGTAACAGGTCTCTTAACTGCCTGTGTGTAAAACAGGGATTGAACTTGGCCGTCTTGTCAGCTACTTTGAGACGTAACAGTGAACAATGTGGTGGATTAACAAAAATTTTTGCATTGATGCCACTCTTTCCCAGCATTGTCTTTTCTGTAGTAAGTGGGGTTTGGGTTTAATACAACCTGGGGTTAATACAAATCTGTCACTTGCCAGCTCGTGCTCCACTCAGCGTTTCATGTTGAAAGGAAGACGTCGGAGAATGTCTGAGGAGCCCTTTGACAAACACCAGCCTCCAGTGGGGGGTAAAAGTAATTCTAGCAAGCAGAATAAAACGATTCCAGAATACACCACTATGACTTGGCACTCACATAAGCATGATAAAAGCTGTGGTAAATATTTTGTGTAGTAAAGACTGCCTTACCAGCATTAATTGTTTAATTAAAATCTATGCATTAAAATCATCTATCTTACTAATAGTAATAGGGAAAGACCCTTTCTATCTTTGTTTCTATCTTTCTGCCACAAGAAGGAATATACTTTATAAAAGATTTTGCCTAGAGCTTGTTTTGTTTTTTATTCTGGAAAAAATCCTTGATAAAAATACACACACAATTCCATATATTGGAAAATTCTTAGGACTTTATTTAAATAAACAGCTTCATGATGCCACGCCATCAGGTATATGTCAGTCAATACCCATTGTGCTGTAGGTGGCTCGTGGAGGAAAGTCTTCCTGGTCTGTGGAGATGGTGGAATGTGTCCCATTCATGCTGCTTTTGTTTGGATATTGGTAACTGTATTTTACTACAAGATCTTTCATTAAACATCCTTGAATTCATCTGATCAGATTTCAATAGGAAAGTAAACCTCCAAGCCTAAGTTGAGTATTGAACACTGAAATATCGATAATCATTACTGCACCTTGAGAGTAGAAAGGAGGGAGGATTACACAGAGCTCACAGTCTTTTGAGCTGTTTGATTGGATTCATTGTGAAAGAGCACACTGAACTGTGTAGACCGGGACTCGGAAGCTGAAAGGAACCTGAACGAAAAAGTGAGGAGGAATGCAGGAGGCAGAAACAAGGGTCTATTTCCTTTTTTTAGGCCCTTGTAAGAGGTTTTTTTCTTTTTAGTAGGATTTTGCTCCACACCCCCAGGCAGCTGTAGTGCTAAGGCACAGTGGAGTATAAAGCACATGCTATATGGAAAAAGGCCATTAACAATTGCCATGATGGTTTAGAACCCAATTAGAACATATTATTTCATGTTCTTGCAAGGCCTTTAATGTGGCTGGCTGTTTTCAACAGTACAATGCTCTCTTTTTGTTCCATGCTGTGGAAGCGCGTTCTAAGCAAGTAATTGATACTCAGTTCACTTGCTAGAAGCAGCATCAGCTGGCTGGGACTGAAAGGGTAGGATTGCACAGAGACAAGGCTCGGCTGTGTTCTCTGGTTTACGGCTGGTGATGCAAGGACGAGATACTGCTAACGGTGTTTGGGGGGTTGTGTTTTGGGTTTATTTTTTTTTAATCTACACTTCCTTAACTACTCAAAATCATGCCAAGTACATATTCATAACAGGAAGCTAGCAAACAGTCCTGTCATCTTGAAAACCCATCTAATCTTGAGGAATAGACGGTGTAAAACTCATCCTGAAACTTCTTCCAGGAGGGAAAGAGGAAGTAGATTGGATCATCCACTCCCAGCCCTCCAGTCCTGCAGGCTGAAGGCAGCTGGCGCAATGCCCTTTGGGGGAAGAAAACCAGGTAAGCCTCTAAATAGGACAAGAGACCCTGCAACCTAAGCTGAACTGTGGTATCTATTGCAGTGTGCATTCCGAGTTCGGGATCTGGAGAACTTCTCTTCTGTAGAAGGAGGCACCTTTCATCAGGCAAGGAATAAAGTTAATGGCCACTCAGCTTGTAAATTACTTTTGACAAGCAGCTGAAATCCTTTGGAAGCTTTCTGTGTTGACAGAAGTGACATTTAATGATTAACCCTAAGAAAAATCACGTGGTAATCTTTACCTTAAACTAAAACCATAGCTGTATGTACATCTCAACAGCAGTTCTCCATAATGGAAGCAAGAAGGTATACATTAAATGGGGAGAAGATAACACTTAAGTTTATCTAGGAAGTATAGGTACCCACAAAGTAGGATTTTGTTTGGCAATTAGCAAAATAAGAGCAGCGAAATGTCCTTTATCCCTTGTCAGTATCGGGTTAATCTTTCAGGTCCAAATCAAAGTAGTCTTTTTTTATTGAAAAAAAAAAAAGTTGCCGATGGCCTGCAGAACAGCAGATATCCCCTCCCCCCAAGATGCACTACCTTGTGCGTGTATGTTTTGTCAAAGGTTATGAATACAGTTAAAGATCAAACTGTACAGAGCAAATAACCCAGGGGTTTGTGCCACTGATGGAGCACTGTGGCATGACTGTAAAAAGCAGCATTGCAGTTTCTGTGTCTTGTATATCAAAGATTGGGGGAAATTCAAAACAAGCCTGTTTGAAGCCTCCTTAATTTGATCGTTCCAGAAAGGAAGTGAAGTAACGTGCAGTTGCAGAATGTACCCCATCTGGTAAGCCCTCTGGTGTATCCCTGGTGTAAGGAGACGCTCAGTAAAGCAGTGTGCGCATGTTAGATCTGTACAAGAATGATGAAAAGAGGCAATGACCTTCTCCCTCTGCTGGGAAAGGACAGGCCTTGCTTAATACTGTTTGGCTCTGCAGGAATACTGAAAACAAACCAGTTAGTAGCTGAAAGGAATGCTCATGTATCTGCCAGCTGTTCAACAACATAAACCCACAAATTTGTTGTTGTTCAGATGTACTTTTCTATTTCCTACTTTAATCCATTTCAGAAGTCAGGATAGCAGCATCACGCTGCTTTAGACTACAGAGTCTGAAATTGCTTCCTGAGTGTGTAATAATAGCGCGGGAAAGTAACATGGATGCGCTGCTTGCTATTATTGCAGAAATCTTATTAATGAGCCTTGAGATAGATGTGATTTAAAACGATAGGATGATTGTACTTCTCAGAGCCTGCAGGACTGCGCCGTTTACACAGAAGCTAAATGGTAATGAAACTGAACTAGACACTTAAAACCAGATTTTAGTAGACAGCTAGATGTGACTGGAGATGGAAAATGGGGGGATGAAGCATTCAGGCTAATCTTTCTGGGCAAGTTTTTTACATCAGTAATAATTAGTTATTTATGTTTTGTGGAACAAAAAAATTAATTGCAAGTTAATTTAAAAAAATTAATTATTTTAATGGGATTTAAGAAACCTAATGCCCTTCTTGCAAATGTCAACATTCCTCGGTGTCATTCGCTTGTGTAATTTTCAGTGACATTTCTCGTTGTCATCACATGTCCTTTCTATGTACCAATGTTCAAGTTCATTCTTTCTGAAATATACAGATTGAGAGAGGTGCTTTATCATACAGCAAGCTGTCAGAAGAAATCAAGAAAAAAAGCACCAGGCCTGGCTTAGTAACTGATTTTGGAATACCCTGAAGCTCCAGCGCTCCCTCATATCATACCATCCACCTTGAAAACAGTCTCTAGGATGTTGCATGAAGTTATTCTCAAAATCTTGTCTTCTAGCTGTTACTCAAAACCACATGCGCTTCCTTGGTGGAATAGACAATCAGAGTTTTATTTAACTGGAATTTAACTACTAGAGAAAATTATATGTTAGGTATGCTTAGGGACTGAAAAGCTATGGAGAGCTCCCTGAACAAGCGTCTGGTGTGGAAAAGAGGGAGCTGTCCCAAGGTAAGAAGGAAGCACATGCGCGGGAACCACAGTAGCAAGGTTTTCTCAATCTCTTATCTTCCTCTAAAGATTTTTGTTCTCTATTAGTTATTGGTAAATTATGGAATCTTCCAGAATAGTCGTATGAAAGTTCTTCTCCAGCAGAAATATCAGTAGCTGCAAAAAGTGCCAGTTTAGGCACCATTGAATCAACTCGAACTGGCACCATAAATAAATTTGGTTCACAAGAATGATTCAGGAATCTGCCTATGTTACCAATGTATGTAGGGTCGACAAATGTCTCCATTATCTGACCACTATGGAGGTGCTCCCTCACCGCTATAATATAGTTCAAATCCTTTGATGTCTGGGCCTGAATTCTTCTACGTGCCTCGTTAAAGCCTAAAACTTCACCAGCATATTCACAAACAAATCTTCCTTTAGCTATGAATTCCAGAGTGCGAAGACCCCACCCTTTCTTCTCAGTCTTGAATACCTCAAGTCTGAATTGCAAACCCCTCTGAACAACCCTGTTTTGACAGGATTCACCACACTGGCACATGGCATTGCATTCAAAAACAGGCCTGGCGTACTCCTCCTCTTCGTCTGTAGGCCTGAGGCACAAACTGTTGTAATTTTCACCATGGCAAAGACACGAGCACACGTGAACCACACAGGAGCTGGTAAGACAAGAACATCCTGGAAAGGTGATTTCAGTGGGGTCGATGTCTCCGTCTGCTCCAGCCACGTTGTCTGGGCTATACTGCGAAGAGAACAACAGTCAAATCCTTCTCACATTCAACGCTTCTTTCCACAAAGGCTACTGAATTTTTAAGAAGTCCGTGTCTGGCAACAACTGATCTCTGAATGTTGGGAACTGAAATCATGAACACTTCTTTTTTCCTGTAAACTTCTTCTAACTACGAGTCTAACTTTTCTAAAATGTTTTAAAGAATGCAAATCAGATATTCCACATAGACTGAGAAAGAATCCATAGTCTGTTAGTGACTGAATTTCTCAAAATAGTGTACTAGCCAGAAAAAAAAAATTCTTAGCAGGAAAAACATGTCAGCTAATTGGATCTAGTTTACTAGAGAATATTTTTATTTATAGAAATAGCAAAGTATCTTTAAAGTCATTTTTCCCCCCTTCAAAATGCTGGATAAGCGACTTATAAGGTCAGTTGATAGCTATTTTAAGTTACAGAATTTCAAATGCCCATTTTTGTTAAAAATGAAGATACTTTCAATTTATCTCTTCAAAAATGTTGTATTCAAACCTGCTCCTCCTAAATTCTGTTACAAAGTGGTGATGGTGTTGCACTAGCACACCTCTACATATTTAGAAAAAAAGCTGGGCTAACTATTGTCAGTGTAAAACCTGAGAGAGTATTTGTTTCACCCTAAATTCTGTCTGTGGGAACAGATGTGGTTCCGTTCAAACAACCCAAGTTGAAAATCAGGTTCTCAAAATTACACTAATGCCCCCAGCAGGTGAATGATTATAGCACTATGAACTGTTGCAAAATAAAAGCTGATAGAAACCTTGCTGGATTTGAAAATCAAAATATAAAGACAGCTACACGTATATTTTTACTTTCTTCTCAGCATTCGGCTTGCAAAGCTTTATTTAGAAGCCTGGAGTATGTGCTATTACTAAATATTACATTTCACAGTAGCTTAAGTCTGGTACCTTCTGGGTGTTGGGAAACATGCCAGTTCATTCAGAAGTTTATTTTTTCATAAACATCAGCTTTCTCAGCCATTTGGCTTTACTCAAAACCAAGTTTAATAGTTCCTTATCTGTTACCATCTTCTCCCATTCACTGTGCACAAGCATTCCTATTCCTGTAAAATATCGGCACACCATGCAATTTAGGAAGATTAGGGTCTATTTGGATTACATCTTTATTTTTTTCCCCAGGCTTATTAGAAGCTTCTTCATTCTGTTTTCTGAAGACTCTCTAATAGCACTGAAGCAAACCCCTAGGCAGTAAGGTGTACTTCCAGGAAACGCATCTGGAACTTACTACCAGCAATACAGAAGACAGCAGAAACTGGGCTACGCCTGAGAGACTACGAAAAACGCTTAAAGTATCGTCCTACGCTGCTAGATTTTACCTTTTCTTGTACATCTCTTCAGAGGGTTGTGCAGCGGGAAGCGTCTCCCAAGCCTGTCAGATTTTTACCCCCGGCCTAGTTGCAGCCTACGGTCGACGCTAACGCCCTGTAGCGCAAGAGCTTTATTCCTTCTAAAAAGTGACGTCTCACTTGCGCGATTAAAATCTACAAAGTGCCACATATCGGGAGGAAAATTGTACGTACATGTAACTGAAGTGCACGGCGAAGAGCGAGCACGTAACGAGACCAGTACCGAAGGGCCTGCTCGCGGAGGCGTTACCGAGCCCCACACGCCCTCCTGCTGAGCGAGGGCAGGGGCCTCAATGTCTGGGCCTGAATGCCCCGAGAGGGCAGGGGCTGGCGGTGGCCAGGGCAGGCTGTCTGAGGGGACGGCGCCAGCAAACGGGCTCCCTGAGGCGCCCCGGGCCGCGCCGGCCGCTTCTCCCGCCCCTCCTCGGCCCCCCGGGCGCGGTCCTCCCCCCGGTCCGGTTCCCGGGGCGGCCGCGGCCCCCGTGCCCGCCCCTACCTGGAAGTCCGGCGGGGCCTCCCCAGGCGGCCACACCGCCACCGCCACGGCCTCCCGCCCGCCGCTCAGGTCCGCCCCGGCCGCCATCGTCCCGGCCCCACCCCCTGGCCCTGGGGGGATTGGCTATCCGGGCCGAAGCCTCTCTTTGGTTGGGCAGAGGGAGTGACGCACCGCGTGGGGGCGCGCAGGCGCTGTGGTCGCTTAGAGCGGCGGCGCAGGAGCGGGAGCTCGCCTGGCGCGGGTGGAGAGCCGCCATCTTGTGGCGCTCCTTCCCTCAGCGAGGCTGGTGTGGTGCCGGGCCGCTCGCTGCGGAGGGGCTGGGCGGCGAGGGGAGCTCTGTGTCGCCATGCGCCCGTGGGATGAGGCTGCCCTTGGCCCGGGGCTGGGGGAAGGCGGTGTGTGGCTGCCACCGTGGGTTGCTCCCTGTGACCGGGCTGCCCCTCCAGAAACCGGTGCGGTTTTGTGTGATGTGTGTGAAACTACTCAAAACCGATTAACTTTAAATGTTAATTACAAAATACTGAGTTATTTTAATTCTTCATGTGACTGTACATCCTTGCTTATTTTGAAGGTGTTAAGAGTTTGGCTATGTGGCTTTTTTTTTTTTTTTTAATTTTTCCTGGCTGGTTTACACTGTTGATTAAACTTTTATTTTTGGGGTTTTTTTTTTAAATAAGCCAATGTGTTTTGTAATGTGGGTAGGAAGTCTTGTGTTCAGATCTTACAAGGCCTAGAAATTCTGCCAGGTGTAGCTGGTCAGTGGAGACAGCAGCTGCTTCCTGTCTGGGGATGGAAAAAGATCTGGCAGGTTTTGTACCTACAGGAGTCCAGCGCAAGGCCGTAATCTTCCCCTTGGCTACTCTGTCAGGCGATAATTCAGTCAAATTTAGTTTTCTGGATAAAGTGAGATGGGGACCCATGGAACCAAGCTCTGTCTTGATCTGGGAGGCCTTGCCAGTACTATATATGATGTTCTTCCAAAGCAATCATGACCAAATTGCTTCTGTGCAGCGTGATAAGAGTAGAGCAGTCACAACTGGTCTCACCTTGTCTTTTCTCTGTGGATAGCAAATGAGCTGTGGCTGGGAAAAAGGAGTCGGACTTGTGTTTAGATGCTGGTGGTTTCACTAGCTTTTGTATTTGCCCCTTGCATCAGTTGATGTGGGGCCTAAGGTTGAGGAAGCACTTACCATCTTTTCACCTCCTTTTTCCTTTGCGTGAACCATGTGTTTTCCTTTTGAAATCAATTATCACAGCCAGAAATGAGCTACTCAAACTTAAGAGACGTAAATCCCTGGAGCATGCTCTGTGCCCCTCCAACAAGGTATTATTTGTGTATCTCTTTCCATGCAGTGGTTACTGATGTGACTTTTCTGATCCCTCTTTCTGCAACATCCAGGAAATGGAAAGAGTCTTCACCTTTTGTGTCCCCTTCTTCCTGCCTGTCAAGAGGAGCTGAGTAACCTCAGGAGAGGTACAGGTGAGACTGGATGGTGAAGTCCATGTTTGTGGGCTGGGCAGTTAGTGGGGATAGCAGAATTGATAGGAAGATAATGAACGGGGTTGTTTAGGGTTGCACTCAGCCTGCAAGAGAAGGGAAGGTATGGAAGAGGAACTTTCTGGGAGGTCAGTGCTTCCCAGTATCTGGCCAGTATAATTTTGGGGAGGACTTTGTTCAGTTTAAACCTTGGATCAGTGTATGCTGCTGTGAATGTAAAGGAAACATACCTGTAGCATCAGCACTTCATAACTGAATGGAATGAAAATGGTGGAAGGCTTTAAGTATGCACAGCCTGTCACTCTCAGTTTGTCAACCCAAGCAGCAGTACAGCTGCTTCCTGTGGATGCCTCTGAGCCTGCTTCTTGGGGTTGATGCTTTCATCCTGTGAACACTTGTCATTGTGGGGAAGGCAGTAGATCAGTTTTATGAGATAGATGCTGAAATGTTGAGTGCTTGCAGATATTATAATACACTTTGTTTTTATAGTTTAGGGTTTTCTGTTATTACCAAATCGACCTTTACATCAAGACACACATAATTTGGCTGCTAATCCTTAGTGCCAGATGGAATACTTTTCAATTTTTAAATGACAGAAGTAATGAGTCATTACTCTATAGTAGAAGAAACAGATTGCCTACATGTACGGGAGACAGGGTTTTGGAAATCAGCAAAAGGTCATGGAAAATCCAGTGTTCTCCTCCTCCTCCTTCTCCCACCCAGGGTTTCTATTGTATTGAACTATGAATGGGTTGAACTGTTGACATGTCCAGGTTGGGTGAAAAATTGATGAAAGCTCATTTTAATTTGTTATGTAAAACTGTTGTTGAACGAAAGCTTAAAATGGAGCTGAAAGAATGAACTGTATGTGAACTTTGTGATGCTGAACTAAGGCACCTGGCGCAGCTGTGAATTTCTTTTGCAACGCACTATGCTGTCTCTAGGATGAGACTATGTGAATTATTTTGCTTTGATACATTGCAAGCCTATAGCTGTTAGTTTTTCTACCTATATAAATAATACTTTCTGCTTATTAATAATTTTTATGACTATTCTCTGCAGTTTCTCAGATTTCTTAATATCCATCTGATAATTCGCGTTTGGAAGGTTAAGTGTCTGGAACAGTTTGTTCATTTGAGAGCTGTCTTCATCTCACTTCACTGAATTTTTGTGGCTAATACTGTACATTGTAACAAGGTGGTGGAGCTCAGGGGTATGTGTGAACCTGTGACTCATCAGACTGCAAGTAAGGGAGCTGTACTCAGGAAACTGTGCATAATCCTAGTCTATGAGAAATTAGATATCAAACTTCTTGTATTTTCTGGTAGGCAGAAGGCCCTGGAATCAAGGAAGCTTTTTCTAAGATATTTCTTCCTAATGTCAGTGTGGTAGAAGCTAAGAAATCTCAAGTGGTTAATACATAATACAGTGATTTCATGTATTTGTAGTGTCATCATCGGTACTGTTGGTTGGAAGGGAACTCTTGTGATCTGGTGCAACCCTTTCTTCAACTGGGAGTGTTACCGATACTCGATCAGGTCAGCTGTGGCTTTCAAGGCCACAAAACTCACAAGGCCTGAGATTTCAAAACTCACAAGGCCTGAGATTTCACAGCCTCTCTGGGTACCCATGTCAGGGCTGTACCAGCCTCCCAGTGAGAGTCTTTTCAAAATGTCAAACCTTAACTTCCCTAGCTAGAGTTTTTTGCCTTAATGCCTTATTTATCATTACTGAGAGGAGTTTGACTTTGTCATCTTCATAATTACTCTTCATAGCATTCCTTTAGATTACCCCATAGTGTCCTCCTTGCTGGAATAAACAAGTATATGTCCCTCAGACTTTTCTTACTCGTCATAAGCTTAGGCTCCTGACCATCTTGGTAGCCCTGTGCTGGATCATCTCCAATTTTTCTATGTATCTTTTGAGCTGGAGAGCCCACAACTGTCCACAGCTTGCACTGCTATCTCATCATGCCAAGTAGAGAGCATTAATAACTTCCCTGGATCTGTGTTCCTCCTTGTGTAGCCTGGCATGAGGTTTGCCTTATTTGCAAAGAGAGTGCACTTTGGGCTTACTTGCAGCTTGGCTTCCATTGTAACCCCTGAGGTGGTTTTCAGTGGGATTGCCACTCAGTCAGTTCCCAGTCCACTGGTGTATGGGGATGCTCTGCCCCAGGAATACTCTTGCACTGGTCTTCTGTTTATCTGGACCATTGGAGTATTTTCTGTCTCAAGCTTGCCTTAAGTTACACCAGCAAGTTAATAGGCCATGCAACGTGGCCGCTTTAAATTCCATAGCATAAAAAGTAGTTTGCTGCCTGCACCAGAAAGATGTGATCAGAAGAAGGCCTTTTGCTAAAAGAGCCTGTTTGAAGGCTCCCTTCGGCTTCCTAGTTTCCTACAGAACCGATCTCTGCAAGAATAAGGTATTTCTTTTAAATATTTTATTTTACATTGCACATGGTTTCTGTCTGACTTTGTTCTGAATAGGCTATTCAGATAGTTCTCGGATACTTAAACTTGTTGTTTTACTTTAAAAAGAAGTACATCTCCTGTGTGATACACTGGAGGTATTTCCTGCAGGAGACCTAAAGTGGTTCTTAAATTGTGACATTGAGTGCAGACAGTCCAAAGGGACTTTAGTCTGTCATTCCCAGGTTGAGAGTTTGTTAGCTGCCTTATCCATATTCTCTTTAGGTTGTGTCTTTTTCCTTCTGTCGTTAATCTTAGATATATTTTTTTTTTATTCGCTTGCTTACAGACTCTTCTCTTTGTGCTGCTCTTCTTATGTCAGGTTTAAATTTTCCTTTGATTTGACCTTCATTTCTGGGTAATCATCTCCATCAGGTTAGCGGGCATGTACTCTCTATCCTTCTGCCAGTCTATTGTGTGTCTATTAGAATATTGATTTGCAGAGAGTGAAGTATAAAAAATCAATATCCCATTAAGTGGAGTAGAGTGACAATGTTCTAAGGCTAGTCAAGTTCAAAGACTAGTGTCTAGACAGTAAGGTGGTGGTTTTTTCCCCACTTGGTCTTGGCTAGGCAGATAAGATAAAACATGCACATCCTGTTAGGGTTTTGTTCACATGCATTCATGGCTGGAAGACTCATTACAAACAACCAAATTTTAAAAAGTGTTGGTAATGCAAAAAGGTACTTTTGATTTATTACGACACTTGCAGTTTATTCTTTCTTAGTAGTAAAACAGTAGAATATGAATGTTCTACTGTGCATTTAGGCAGGATATGTAGACATGAACAATCTGATACTGCATACTGGTGTCTGCTCTTAAGTGCTCAGAGAATTGTTTACACCTGGAAAAACCAGGTGTAAAGATTTTGTTGTTGTTGTTGTTAGTATGAGATGCCTACCACATACAGGTGATTAATGCAGCTCCCCTGCCTGCCCCCTTGTTCTCTGCACAGTAGTCTGCCATTTGAAGATGCGGAGTCAAAACATACATATTCTTCTATTTCCTGCTTTTGAACCATTCTCAGACCCGTCCACAGTTATTTTAAGATATGCTACTTGTACTTCAGTACTATTCATAAATGTCTGACTGACCACAGGTATGATTCCCATCCATGCACTCCATTGCTGTTACTGTCTGTTAAAAAAATAATAAATACATTAATACTCTCTACTAATTGCTTAGCTAGGAAACTTAAGTTTTGTTCATTTACAGCTCAATTCATTTATGCTTTATAGCTTGTAAAGTACATTAAAATACTTTATGGGCTGAGAATTTGAAATGATGAGAGACTGCAGTCTTTGCAGCAGGACTGCTGTGGCGTTGTGCAGTGGAGTTTGGCTGGCACGGTGCCTGCTTTTTGCAAGGCCGAGCTCATTATCTGTGAGTCACGCCTGGGCCTCACTAAGTTTGGAAGCAGGACTTCTGAGGGTCATTCCTGAGCTCTGGGCTCCTGCCTTGTGAAACTGTCTCCTGCTGCGTGCTAATGAGCTGGCTAAATCTTCCATAAGTAAATGGATGCTGGAATGAAATGTCTGGTAATTGTGTTTGTAAATCCAAAGAAGGAGAAGTTGAAGATCAGTTTATTTAAGTATGCCTTAGCTGTGCAGAGAAGACTGACCTTGGAAAATGCGTTGTTTGAATAACATAGTTTATCAAAATATCTCCAAGTGCTTTGCAGAGATAGATGAACTTTGTTTCCTTTCTTGTACCGATAAGAAAACTGACGCAGAAATGCATGAAATGAGTTAACCAGTGGTTGAGCTATTATTCTTGGTTATCACAGGGCTCTGCATTTCATCTCTCATCATATGCTGCTCTTGCAGCACCGATCAGGTAATATGAATCATAAATCTCTTTGCCAATACACAAACACTCACAAAGTCTTGACTTTCATATGAGTAAAAAAGTTACATGACTTAACATTTTGTCATGTCCTCAGATGTAAAGAAAACAAGTTTAGAACAATGGGAACAATTCAGATCTCACCATGCAAATTGCTTCCTGATTAATAGCAATGTATTTCAGTGAAAATTAGTCTCAGGATGTGTTTCAGTTAAATTCATATCTGTAAAGTATTTTGGCCTGACAGCAGTAGGTGAGCTACTTGGAAAGTCTAGTTGGACCAGTCATCTACTGGCTAAAATTGTAATAATGTTTTGCAGGGAATCTGTCCTGAGTGTGTTATTCTACTTTTGTTAATAGAGAATGCTATATAACAGCATTCCAGTTAAATAGATTTCTGTGTAACAATATTTCTTCAAAAGAAACTCATTACTAAGTGGGACATAGAACTGCCTTGCAGACTGAAGGAATTTCTTCCCTTTGAAGTACACATCAAATTTCTTCTGTGCTCCCCATCTGCCTTGTATGACAAAACTTCATTTGACATCAGTGACCTCTGGCAAGCCCTGTATAGATAAGGAAAATGTATTTGCACACTATTCAGGTCTTTTATGGACTACATATGTAATGGACAGTCTCAAGGGATTGAAGCCAGTGTTTCAAATTGATTTATTAGTACTATAGTGTGCTTAGCAAACTTTTGCTGCAAAATTTGGTTCGTAGTTTCACTTAACATGCTGCTGCTTTTCAGCAGTTTGCCAGAGACGGAACTGCATGTTCTAGTGCTTGCAGGAAATGAGTAAATGAAGCTGAGAGAGTATCCATGTAGATTTGCTGGGCTGTCATTCACCAAAATGGTTGTTGTGCAGTTCCTTTGACCCTTGCCTGTACAGGGTGATTTACTTTATGGTTAGTGTGGCATGGTAGCTTTTGGATTTTTATCAGGCTGTGCTTCTAGTGTCTTCAGTGCCAGATATATTTGACTGCAGTGGTCTGAGTTACTGTTTTGAAACAGCAAGTGCTTTCCTGGCTGTTCAGATGGGTATGTCATGATCCTTTATGTTGTTTGTGACCCCCGTGTATCATGGAATACACAGCTGAAGCCAAACTGAGGTCAAGCTTCAGTTTCCTGTTACAGCTGACAGTGGTGATGGCATCTTGTCACTATGGGCTGCAGCTTGTCGGAAGCTCACTGGTTTGGTGTGCATAGAGGAGTCATGAAGGTGGTTGTGATGGACGTGCCCATGGTTATAAAGATCTGTGTCTGGTGCCAAGGTAGGGCTTGCTGCTGCTCAGAAAGTTACTTATAGCTTTGCATAGCTGGGTTTTGAGGGGTATCTAAAGTTTATTTCAGGGATACATGTTTTCTTAGCCTTTACGTTGCATGTTTATATATAGAAAGCAATACTGACCTTTTGTGCTCTGAAGTGTGGCTGCTCACTGCAGAGGTTCACGCTTCACACTGCCAGGAAAGTTTCACAATGGTGGGATCTTCAGGTTTCTTTTGTTTCATGCAGATGTATTTCCCTACTTTTAAGGGTATTTCCCTACTATTAAGGGTATTCCCCAGACCCCAGCTTGTTTTCTTTGAGACATAACTCCTTTCTCGTCTCTGCTTAAGATAATTAGATCATAGAAAAGGTCTGTTTAACTGTTGCGTAAAATTTCCATGGGGAATTTCACTTGGGAGACTGAAGGAAGATAATGCCTTTTTTAGTCTTACGGTAAGGCTAGAGACTTATGAAGAATTGCATCCTCCATCTTCCTCAGTATTTACCAGAGAAGGGAAACCATCTGACCAAGGGCAGAGAAGCAGAGGTTAGCATACTTTAAGATGACCCTGAACAACAATCAAATATGTTTTCCAAAATACTGTTTTCCTGGGACACATGGCTAGGGAAGCATTCTGTTCCTCCTGAAGATGGGCATGTACTTTTTGAATTTTTAGTTGTAAATACAAAATTATACTATTTTTTATTTTTTACCATACATATCTTTAATGTGTATTTAATAAATAACGAGAACTTCAGAAATATTTAATGAAATTTTATGAATGTTGTGGTGATGTATTAGGACTTTATTTGGAAACTACTTCTGTGGGACTCTGAGTCTTATTTTCATGCTATTGTACCAAACCCATGATTGCTTTTTTTCTTTGCTTAACCTTTTGTTAAAGGTCATAACATTGTTATTAACCAGTATGTTGTATATTATCACAGGTGTGGTACTTAACCGTAAGTATAAGTTATGTTTAGTTGATGTGTATATGAGTATTTTATGGAGTTGCTTTTATTTAAAAGTCAGATTGTTTAAAATGTGATTGGACTTAGCGCTATATGTAATTTTACATGTATTTTGTGAAATACTTAATGTATACACTGTTGGAGTGAGTCCAGAGGAGAGCCATGAAGATGATCAGTGGGCTGGAGCACCTCTCCTATGAGGACAGGCTGATAGAGTTGGGGTGGTTCAGCCTGGAGAAGAGAAGGATCTGGGGAGACCTTACAGCAGTCTTCCAGTACACGAAGGGGCCTGCAAGAAAGCTGGAGAGGGACTTTTTACAAGGGTATGTAGTGACAGGACAAGGGGTAATGGCTTTAAACTGAAAGAGAGTAGATTGAGATTAGATATAAGGAAGAAATTCTTCACTATGAGGGTGGTGAGGCACTGGAACAGGTTGCCCAGAGAAGCTGTGGATCCCTGGAAGTGTTCAAGGCCAGGCTGGATGGGGCTTTGAGCAACCTGGTCTAGTGGAAGGTGTCCCTGCCCATGGCAGGGGAGTTGGAACTAGATGATCTTTAAGGTCCCTTCCAACCCAAACCATTCTATGATTCTATATGTTTTGAAAATTTTTGTTGGAATTGCACTTTGGTAGTTGAGTTCTTGTTGTGCTTATAATTTTTGGATGAACCAATAATTAAAGTGAAAATAATTAACTCTCTGTGTGAAAAAATAGCTCTTCTAGGAGTTCTCAAAATATATGCTTTGGCTTTTTTATGTATCATTCTCATTTGGCAGTCATTTGGGAGATTGCATCCTCAAGGATTACTTTGGCTTAGGTATTTCTCTTAAGCTAAGAAAAATAATGTAGCATAGAATCAGGTGTTTTTTTTCCACTCCCATTAAACTTAGAAATGGTTCTTCACATAATTGAGAGTGCCTGGAAAAGCATGTTCCCACTGTGCCATGGTTCTCTGGTGCAGTCAGCCCCATTGGATAATGGGCATTTGTTGTGGACTGAAAGTCAAGTGCTTGGGGTTGCTTAACATTTCCCAGCCATGGGCTGGAATATGAGAGTGGTGCTGTTGGACATAACAGAAATTGCATTATTTAGGGTAGAAGCACATATGAAGTGTGTACCTCAGTATTCTGGTGGGTACCTTTGTATACAAATACATCCTTGGTGTGTGTATATACACATTTAATACAGCGTTTTCATCTTTGCTTAAATTTCTAACTTAATTTGTTCCGAAGGACTATATTGATTGAGGTTGTCTTCTCAGAGTTGAGAATCTAGATGCGTCTGTTTTTTTCTGGGTCTACTTCAGGCTGTTCCATTCAGTAAAGATCCCAGATGATGGATGAGGTTGTATGCTTGCTTTCCCTTCTCCTCCCTTCCCTCAGAATCCCTATCGCTTCTGGAAACCTTCATGACTTTGACTGCCTCATCTCTATACCCCATAAAGTACGGTGTAATGAAAATTTTTTATGATCAAGTCTTTTTTTTTTTTTTTCCCCTTCCTTTTTTAAATAAATAATTTAGGTTCTTGCTCTTGATTTCTTATTGCTAGTGTGACCTAGTGCATGTAACTATTCTTGTTGGAGTGGTTCTTTTCAGTGGCTTACTGTCAATTCTGTTGTGTGTTGTACTGATTCAGGGTGTCTTCAGGCACATGTGCTGTGCATCAGCTGTATTTCCAGTCAGTGTGAGCCCAAAATCAATGTAGGTGTAGAGGGAAATGTACAGGTCTGTCTTGGCAAACACTGTGGTTATCTTCCAAGCCATAAAAGATAAGCACACAAAGGCTGTTGCACTGAATGTGAAATTAACTCAGTGCACTGTGAGACTGTAGTGTTAATCAGGTTTCATCTCGCTGGTTAATATCTCCCAAGAATTGCTGGAATGCAAGTTGTCTAAAAATGCACATAAGCTAAGGCGATGGAAAACTATACTGCTCTGTGAATAAAGTAGAAGGTTGAGTCAGGAATAATAATTTTTATCTTCAGTGAATTTTGGATCAGGCATGATGAACTATGGAATAAGTCCTTCCAGTTCTTGTCACGCATAGCATCTTGGTCTGCAGCCTTTCCTTTATTAAATGATTTGACAGTAATAAAAAATGGGTTTGGGGTTTTTTTGGTTGGTTTTTTTTTTGTTTTGTTTTGTTTTTTCCCAAGCAATATTTGCTTAATATATTACAAAGTTTTCAACCTGATGATTCGGTACTATTTATGCCTTCAAAAAGGTTGTATTTTGTGGTTTTTTTATATTTGCATTGTTGAGAAAGATGTGTCGCAAGAGAATAAAAAACTCCCTTATCTTATCTTGCTGCTCCGTAACTGTACTTTGGTTTAAATGAAATCCATAATTTTTCCTTGTTGGTATGACAACAGAAAACATAAAGGTGAAATTAGAATAAGAATATAGATGAATGCTAACTGTATGTGCTGTAGCAGTTAAATAAATCACTTGATGATTATAGGATAATAATTCAGTGTGACATGCAGTCAAACAGAATGCTTTTAAGAGGGGAGGAGCAGTATAAAGAAAGAATTATGTGCATTTAATGTAGTATTTCACTGTGATAGTAAATTGATTCCCCTCGTCAAATTATATGCACAAATTTATGAGTGTGCATATCTAGGGCAATTAATAAACCATATTCTATAGGACTAAGATATCTAGTTTTGCACTGTAACCTTTAAATACAATTTATCTCAAAGGCATAATGATTAAAACTTTCTAAATGTTCCTTTTAAAAGAAAATTTAGGAAGAAAAAAGAGAAATAATGCCTGACTAAAAAAAAATGTTAGTTTACATAGTATTCCAGTTGCTTAGAATTTAGTTACCTTTCAAAGCTATTAATTTTGATGTAGTCTCTCAATTTTGATAATAAGGTTCTCTGCAACACTATTTCTGTGTGTTTTATGAAATGAAAATTTTCACGTACCTCTCAATCTTTCTGAATGCTTTATAGTCAAGTGCAGTCCAAATAACTGGGATCCGTGAGAAATGGTCTAGTTCTGTACCCTTAAGCATGTGCAAGTCTCGTGTAAGTGACAGCACTGTGGGTGCAAACTCCAGGTAGCAGGAGGTGTAACCTCCTGGATGCCCAGGGAGTGAATCAGCAAATGTGATCTCTGTTCATACCTTGGCCACTAGTTTCTCCTCAGAAGCCTTACAAGGGCTTCTCTAAGTTCTTCAGAGCTGGGACCATGCATGTGCACTGTGGATTGATGCTCTCGAATGATGCCTTCAGGTTCTAAAGCAGGAAAAAAAAAAGGGAATAAAGAAGAAAGAGTTGGAACTGAGCTGTACCTGAGCAAGTAAAAATTAATTTTCTGTACAGAACTTTAAATATATGAAGAATCTGTCTAGATGTCATCTTGCTCTTGATGCCTACATTTGTAATACTGCTTTCCCCTTAACAGTCCTTCCTGAAACAGGTAACTCGATTGATAGAGGGTTCAGAAGTCACTTGCCTAGTGAGGGTCTAGCTAGAGAAACAATTTTCCATGAAAATTTTTTGAGATATACACAGACAAGTTAACTGCGCTTTTTTCTGGTAAGAAGCTGAAATCACCACCATCACCAAATTCTTGAAAATCATTAGCTATCCTCTGCTCTGTGGCAAGTTACTTGCCCTTTCCTACTTCTGGGGAGTAGGGACAGCAGCTACCAATATGGGAGGGGAAGAACAGGGATTGTTTGATAAGGTCAGCAATGTTGGACGTAACCATCCACAGTGTTCTGTGAAAAGGACAAGTTTTGAATATGTTTCTAAGTCATCTCCAGCCTGCTGTCATCCTTGTAACACTGGCTACTTGGAAGTGCTCATCCATATAAAACGAGCAGACTACAATGGGCTTGTGTGCTGTACAAGTCAGTTACATACATACCAACAGCACTGTTGTCAGTGAAAGTGTGGATAAAGGTGTTGAAAGCAGGGTCCCTAGGCTTTGCTACCACACCACAGCGTAAGGGAGCTCAGGGTGTTGAAGGAGCCCCACACAGTCCTTCTGTTCTGCAGGGTTTGTTTTTGGCAGAGAGCAGCAGTTTGCATAATCCAGCAGTCAGTATGGGGAAGAAATATGTGGCTACCTGCTTCAGGTAGCAACCAGCAGACCTTATTTTGTGTTTCCTTTGAAGAAGGAAATAGCCCTCAGGAGCTGAACAGCTAAATGAACTGGTGCACCAGTGCATCGATAATGGCAAGTAGATCTTATTTTGTTGTTTCCTTTGAAGGAAATAGCCCTCGGGAGCTGAACAGCTAGATGAACTGGTACAGCAGTTCATCAATAATGGTAAACCTTTCCTTCCCTTGCACCAGACTACCCGTGGCCTCTTCTCTGCCAGGGGCTGCGTCCTCAGGGATGTGATGGAGCTTTCCCCACTAATTAGCTTGTCAAGGTCAGTGAAGAGAAAGAGTAGCCAGCCTTCTTGTCTCAAGAAAGTCCTTAGCTGTGCTGTACTGTACTGTGTGGTCACAGAGTTTTTGTTATCTTTCTTCAGCACCAGCTCGAATCTCTTCCCTAGAGAGAGCTTTACAGGGGTAAGTAAGTGTTTGAAGAAATTCTTCAGCTGGTGTTCTCCAGCTCTATTAAGGATCTCACAGCAGGTATTTCCAGACATACAAATCAAATCTAAAACTACAAATGTGAAGATCCCAGTGTGACGCTGGGGAGTCTCCATGTAGGAAGTTCACTTTTTAGGAATTTATCACTGAACATCATTAATCCCGTCTTTGACGCTAACCTCCATGACGCATATCCTTTGCATACAGCCCACATCACAAAATGCTGAGTAGGCAAAGGTGAAGGAGCGAACGTTGTTCCTGTTTGAAGAGCAGTTGAAGCGCTGTGGAAATAGTCAGCTCTGGTTTTAGGTTAGCATTAATTGAGTTTAATGCCATTTGGCTCTTTTGTTTTAAAGAGTTTGGAGAAGCAAAGAGACAGCTATATAGTTAAGCTATCTCATGAATGATGCAGGAGTTAACATCTTCCTCAGAAGTATTAGTTAACTGGCAACATGTACAAACTAGTAGCTGACAGGTATGCTTGGGGTATTGCATTTAACAACAGTATTTCCCAAATATGGCATGTTTTCAGTCATGGCTTGTTTTTTCACCTTTCCTCCCAACTTCTCTAAGTACTTTTTGATTTATGGTTATTTCTCCCTTATCATGTGGCTGAGAATGCATTATATTTGTTCATCACAGAAGTCACGTAATAAGGAAGAGGTAGAAGACCTGTTCTTACCAAAGCTGCAGGTAAGCTGCTTGCCTTCTCAGAGGGCAAACCATGAACTAATTTGAACACAGTGGATTTAAAAGCTGTAATTAGTTTTCAGGTCCACATATTTTTTTAATCTTAGAAATGAAGAAAATTAATCATCTGCAGCTAGTGTTCCTGGTGCCGTGGCCACTAAGAATAAGCAATTTTGATAGCGATCAGGGTGTTTTCTAGAATCAATTTAGGAATGGTTTAAAAGAAAACCAAACAAACCAAAATGACCCAACCAAACAAAACCAGAGAAACTTCCACCTGTATCATATTTTATGACTCTCTTCAGGGGAAGGGGAAGCAAAGACTGACCAGTCCCAATGTTTATGTAGACCACCTAGCATAGTGAGGTCTTCAGTTCCCCTGCTTGTTACCAAAGTGCAAATACTGATACAAATATTGTAATACAGATTAGCAAATTAATTATTTGTACCAACATCCTTATTCATCATTCTTACATTCTTGCTGGTAATTTTGGCACGCCTAATAAGGTGATAAGTACTGAAGGGAAGGCTGAAGTTGTTTCTTGGCCAGGCAACTGTGTGGTATTGCTGTTGTGGACTAGTCAGCTCTGACGACATTCTATGAAATGTGGAAAAAGTGAAAAGCAATCTTGCTTTCAAAGGATTGTTGGTGACCTTTAAATTAGGGCTGGGAGTCTCATCATAAACTGCAACTGCAGGATACATGACTGACTTCCCTTTCCTTCTGAACTGAAAGGTTGTTTTCACTGAAATTACCACTTATTACAGAAAGGTCAGATTCGTATAACTGCATCTCAAGTAAGTAGACAGTGACCTTGTTTAGCTCAGCACAGTGTTCTCAACTTCATAATTCTGTGTTTGTTTTTTTTAAAGATCATGCTGTTGTCATTCTTTTATAACATGTTGCAAATAGACACATTTTATGGGCTAGACTTTCAACTGCTGCAAATTGTTTCTGTTCACTCAAATGGAATAATGGTAAATTAAACTGGTGCAAGGTTTGGTGCTTTGTAAGAGTTGTTGTTCAACTGCTCTTTGTCCACTGTCTCCCTAGAAAACAATGCTTGAAGTCTCTGTTTTATGGGTGCTACTCTGCATGTGCTATTGGGCCTACCAAGACTTTGTGTCGTATACCGCAGAGTAACTTAAGTCTGCATTGTATATGCTAGTTCATGACTTGCACATAGTTAGAGAAATTATGGGTAACATTTGTAAGAGCCCCCTAAGTGCCACTGGATTTCAGTATGACTAAATTCTCAAATTGTTTAGGTACTTGCTCTTAGACTAGACTTTACAGCTCTGAGTTAGATACGTAAAGAACCTCTTTTCCCAAGGCTTGATAAAGGTATTTAGAAACCCAACTCCATGCTACACAGAAGGTTCCCCTTCTATAGGGATGTCACTGTCTTTGGGAAGGAGCTTGCTTTTGCAAAACTGGAGTAGAAGTCACTGTTCTTCTCAGTTTAAGCAGGTGGCTGTGTGTGCACATTCTCCCTCTGTAATATCTCTGTTAAAACACTTACTGATGTTGAGGGAGATTTGCATTTCAATCCTTTTTTTGTGTATACCAAGCATTTCAGCCACTGGAACGTTGTGGACTGTGTACGTGTAGAGGAGGAAGGGATCTGCAGCAGAGGGCGAGGCATCTTGAGTACCAGACTAGCCTACCGTAGATGTGGAAACTAGAGTTAGGAACATGTGGATATTAGTATGGACAGTGTTTGTGCCAGTGGGTGATGATGTGTCTTCATGCTTAATATTGAATTGTTTCTTTAACTGGTAACTGTCAGAATTTAAATCCTGATGTTTTCTGGAGCTGTTACTTGCAGTATTTTGGTTATCTCTTAGACCTCATGTTAGAGAGAGTGTGAACATTGTACATCAGAAACTGTTAGTAACTACTTTCTCCTGCCTCTGCATTTCCAGTATATACAGGTGGCATTAGGCTGTACTCCTGTCTTTGTCTTTGCTGTATATTTTAAATTATCTTATTTATTATTTTATATACTTGAAAGGACCAAGAACTTTAAGCCATGATTTTGCCCACAACTCTGCTGGCATTTTGGTACTGTTTTAATCAAGTGGATAGAATCTTGAATTCAGGACAGTAGTTATATGCTACTCATATAAGCTGGCTATAAAATTTAGTTACTCTTTTTTTCTTTATTTTTCCACAAAAGAGATGTATTAGACCATATTTAAACACTTAACAGTTTTTTTTTTTAGGTGTGTCTAATGTTAAGTACAAATCTTGAGAGTCAGGGAAATAGACTGGATATAGACTAGACTCTTCACCTAGTGCTTCAATCTGTTTTTATTTGGCTAGTAAGAGAAAAATGTCTCTATTTTTTTTTATATATCTTCTAATGTCTTTTTAATATCAATTTATTCCTCTACTTGTATAAACTTAAATTGTTATCTAAATACTTGCCAAGAGATGGCAGTGCAATGCTGCTCAATGTGCTGGATGAGATTGTTGGAAAATCTAGTAGCTGTGACAATACAGAGCCTTCTTCCCTGGGGTTTTTGGTGGCCTCTCCTAGAACAGACCGACATATTTATCAGCTTACTTCGTACATGCTGTGGTTTGAGAAAATAAGCAGAAGTTAAAATGATTGCCTGCTTTGTGGTGCTCTGTCTCTGGAAAGTTACACTTCCAACCTGCATGCAGAGTAGATTTCTAAACTGTGCCTTGGTTTCTCAGCCTCTCTCCAAGAGGAATCCAAAGGCAACTCTTAGGCTGGCATAATTTCCAGGTTGTGTACAGCTGATGGAGATCCACTGTAGTGGTGTAGATCCAGTAGTCATGGTGCAACACTGATTTCTGTTAGCTATGGAATATTAAAAAAAAAAAAAAAAATCCTAAACCCCCAAACATGAATCACCTTGTATTTCTGCTAGGTGCTGTATACATTCAAGTGAGGCAAAGCTTGTAGAAAGAGGTAATCTCTCTTATTTGTCAGAGTTACAAGAACAGACAAGCTTTCTGGTATGAAAGCACTTCTTTAAATCTCTGTTGTACATTCAGACATTCTAGGCACACCAGAACACAGAGCTGTTAATACTGAAAAACATCTTTTTTTTTTGTCTTCTGAATACCAAAGTGTTTCTTGGAAAAGGTGGGTGGGAGATCAGAGGGATAGCTGCAGAGTGCTCCATTGCACTGTTAATACCAAATGGACTTGAGAAGATGTCTGAAAGAGGCTTCTTTGTTCTGTTTTGGGTTGTGCCTACATTTGACGGATGCATGTGAAGTCTGTAATAGTATGTCAGTGCTTGTACCTTCCTATACCTCTAAGTGTAATTTAGTTCCTGATGTCAGTCACAGGCAGTCTGTAGATTATAATTGTTTGGATGCTAGTGTTGATAGAATTCTGATTTAGAAGAGAAGCCCCTGAGGAGTGAGTGAAGCCTTGGTGTTCATCTTCAGAATAAACACCATCACCTGACCTGAGCTAACCCGCCATCAAATGTTGTACTGCGGATTTCACATTGTCTAGTTGTGCATTGCATTCTGTACCAATGATGTTGGAGACTGGTGTTTGTGCTGCACTGCAATCCTGTTGCATTTGCTCCCTTTGCCATTGCATTTGAAAGGCTTAAATTCAAGCTGGAAATCTGTTCATTGAGAATGTCCCCTTTAAAACAAATATTTGTAGAGAAAACTCTTCAGTTGGTACTGTTCATTGCTAAAATCTGAGACTACTTCCATGACACTAGCACTAGACTGTGAAGTAACCATAACTAAGCACTATGTTTGTTCTTGTCCCTGTAAAAATATATTTGGGTACCTCTGAAGAAAGATGCAGTAATAGGTGGTTTTGGGTTTTTTTGTTTGGTTTTGGTTTTGTTTTTTTTTTTAAAAAAAAAAACCCTTATTTTACTAACATTCCAGTTAGCAGCTGTATTCCTTAGGTTTTCTGCTTAAGGATACCATTTTAACCCCAAACATTCTCATGCATTTTGCTCCCTTGCCGATGCATCTGTAACAGTTTAAGCGTATCAGTAACCGTCATTCTGTCCTACTTGGGTTGTGGATGATGAATTTGTCATCAGGTCAGTTCCAGGTGTCACCTTGCTCAGCAGAGAGCCCCAGCCTGAGCAGCAGTAGAGTTTGTGTTGGGGGATTCCAGCAGCTCCAGGAACCTCTCTTTGACCAGGATACAGCCAGGCACCCATGTGCATCTCTTAAGTGCTTCCCCTTGAATTCTGCTCATTTCTCCCCAGTTACTCTCAGTAACAACTATGTTGGATGTAGCTTGCATCTGGCTAGCTGCTTTTGAGTAACAAGGGAAGTGCAGTGACTGGCAAGAGATAGAAAAATTGTATAAAACAAAGATTAGAAAAGTTTCTTGGATATAGGTAAGCAATCTGTGTCCAGGACCTGCTTGATGCAGGAATTTGCAGGCATCAGTTTCTACACATATGTTGAGCAGACAAAACTTCAAAAACAAACAAAAAAGCCCACCAAAAAACCCCTTCTTGTGAATGACTTTGGCCCAGTCTGCAGTCCAGCTCCTCCATGCTTTCTGTGTGAAGTAGAAGGTCTGCATCTGGCCATTACCTCTCAGTGCTATCCCCATCCCCACACCCTGACTACATGCCAGTGAAAGTGCAGAGTAGTTGCTGGAAGCTGCTGCTGCACAAGTCACAGTGATCCTGCTTTGGCTGAGGTGACACAGGAGAGACTGAGGGGATGAAGGTGTGAGGCAGGGCACAGCTCTGTTCATTTACGCATCTGCAGGCTCATGGTCCTCGAGGGTGCAGGTGGTGCTGATGTAAACCAGAGTGGTCTCCAGATGCTCCAGTGTGCAGTGGGGTCAGGAGAGTGACGGAGTTCAAAACCTGCATTTTGTCTCAGGTGATTAAAGACTTTCTCAAGAGCTTTCTGCTGTTCCACATGAGTGACCTGAAAGTCACCAGTGATGGGCACGGGGCAGAAGAATCTGGTAATGAGCTTAATTTCCTTCCTCTCCAGATATCAGTGTATCTGGACCTGTGATACTGGCTCACCATGTGTGAGAAGCTGGTCTTCACCTGACCCACTTGTGCCTGTAATTTGTAATGCAGTAGCTCTTTTCCAGGCTTCTAAGACTGACCATAATGAACCCAAGGCTGTAACAAAACATTTTGGTGCCTGTGGTGAGGTGTCAGGTTGGTTTCATTCCTTCTGAGCTTGGAGAAAGACTTTGTTTGGAGTAGGTTTACATGGAGACTTTGCCATGTTTGGCTGCATGTGGGAGGTGATGTTAAATGTCATGTTCCTGGTTTCATCAGCCCACTTCTACAGCTAGGGTCCTACCTCAGATTAACTTTCTAATGTTTCTAAAATACGTGGTTTTGTAGTTCAGAATATGGAAGGTAAATAAAAAACACTCTGGTGAGTTTCTTTTTAACAAAAGCATTTTTAAGCCACTGTTAAGATTATATCTTGAAGGGTGGGAGGGGAAGAGAACCCAAGTACCATTTGAGGTCGGCACTGCTGAACACTGCTGCTTTCTGTGGGCAGAAACAAGCAGCTTCTTAGTGAATTATTCCCCCTTGTACATTTACTGGGCTTTTTTTTCAGTCCAAAATGGTTTTAATTGTCAGTTGAAGAGGCTCCCTCCGTTCACATAGGATGTTACTTTTCTAATCAATAGCACTTTGTCAGGACAGTTTCCTAATATTCAGTCTAAATTTTCTGTTCCTAATTACAATCCAATACTGCTAGCAATGTCTCCTTTACTATAATAAATATTTTATACTGTTATAAAGAGCTATGAAATTGTAATAATTTGTACTTCTGAGTGAATGTGAAGTTTCTTACCTAGTGTACGTCTTGTCATTTTTTTCATTTACTCTTGAATTTCATTTGTCTAAAAGCTTTAATAAATACTCTAGCCATTCTAAAGATGTTCTTCACTTGGAGAAAATGAATGAGTAATCTTTGTAATGAGCGAACAAAACTTGTAACCATTTGAAAAATAAACCTAAACTCAGCTGTCCTTCATGGTGCTGGCACTGGTTGTACTGTTACAAAGCCATGATGGCAATCATGATCTTGGTGGTTATATGTCTCAGTTCAGCTATATTGCAGATGGCTGGCAGGGAGACCAAAAGTTGGTTCTTGGCCGACAAGATACAAAAGTGGGAAGCTGAACTCTGAACAAAAGTCCAGAGAGAACTGGATCTTGATCTGCGTCAGCAAAGGCCAGTGGAGTTTCAATGTGCTGTGCTTTTTTTTTTTTGACCACATCAGGAGATCTTGGAGAACTTTACAAAAGAGGTGAGTGAAGGACTGGAGAAGTGAGGTCCAGTGGACAAATGACTCATCAAAGATTGTCTAGCAGGATGTGGCATGGGACTCGGGTCTTCTGAGTCTGTCCCAGTCTTCTGGCCAAACTGCCACAGCTAGAGCAGGGCAATGAAGCCTGCTGCTGCCATGATTCTCCTTACCCCTGGGCTCCAGCAATGCTATTTTTTTTCCCTCTGTGTTCTAGCCAAACACCACTGAAGGCAGTGGGAGTCCTTCCATTGACATCAGCAGGCTTTTAGGTAGGCCTGGTTTTGCAGAGGAGGGAACGTAATCTTCAGCATTAAGCATCTTTGTAATTCTTGTGGTGTTCAGGGGGTTTTAGATCAAATATTGACTAAATTCTTGCTTCTTGGAAATGATGGGCCGTGTCTAGGGCCAAAAAGCATGCTGAGGCTGTTGTGTGTTATCACATGGAAACTTGTGTACAATGGCCAATTTGTGTTCCCACTCAGTCAAAATTAACTGTTGCTTAGCATTCAGAATCATCCCTGCTCAGGATTGTCTACACATATGCCAGTATTGCAGCATTTGAATGATTTGAGCGTGCAGGGTAGAATAGAGAGAGAAAGCCTTTTGTTAATAATGTCTGTACAGTATTAGCTGAAATGTTTTGGATTACTTAGTAGTTGACTAGATTTTGGACGCTTACCTGAACAACCCATTAGTATCCTTGGGAGTTTTTAGTTGATATGTTCACAAACCTGTGGTCATTGAATGGTAATGAATAAAGTGTATTATTATTAACATCACAGATTTATTTTGATAGCAGAGTATTGAGAAACTTTTAAGATTAAGGGGGGAAAAGTAATTCCTATTGATAAGAAAACTGAATGCAATTACCAAGGCTTTTTGCTGTCTGTCAGCACTGTATATAAATCCTGCCCCCCCCCCCCCCCCCCCTTCTCCAGTCACTCTGAAAAGCACTTTGTATTTTATCCCCTTCCATATATTCTCATGGAGTGCACTGTTCTGTACCTTGGTTAAATTTTATGCTGCAAACTGTGATTTGTTTACATTGCTGGAATTAACTTTGTGTCTTTGCTGCACTTCCTTGTTTAAAAGGCTAGCAACAGGAGTATGTCCGTGTCTCTATTTTCTGTATATGCTCAGAATATTTTTGGGGGTTCTTAGGGATCCATCCTTCTCACTTCAGAACTTTTGACTGCAGACAGCAGTTAAGGGGTAAAAAAAAAAAATCACTTGATGTAGTTATGGAAATAAAGACTGCAAAATGTGCACTGGTGGAGATTCTCCTTGCTGGAACTATGTATTTTGATTCCTGATTGGCTTTGTCTTTCCATCTGTTCATCTCATCTGCAGCTCTTCCACTGTCTCTCACCAAAGTCTGCTCAGAAGCTGGTAATTACTGGTATGTTTTATTTTGCGCCAGACTGTTTTGGGACAGGCTGCTGACTTGTTTCTACTGTACTGATCTTCTTTTGTTCCCCTGACTCAGATCTGCTTCTCTCTGTTCCTCTGTTTTTCTCTGACATAGACACTTTCCTTCCAGTGAAAAGACTCTGACAAGATTTTTATAGTAAGTAACAAAACTAGAATCCTTTTTTTTTTTTGTGCATAGGATCTGCTGCTTCATGTGGCCTTTTATCTGAATTTGCTCTTGTATTCTACCTTCACTATGTTATTTCAAAACTTTGTGTTTCCTGTAGTTCTGTTGCATAGTCTTAGGGTGATTTAGGTTGTTTTCTGTTATGGTTGAAATACCTTTTATTTCATCACTTTGAATAATTAGTTGAGCAGTCCTTTGAGCTGTGTATTTGAAATATTCCCCCCTGCCAGGTTTCTTCCCCCCTCTTTATTGTGGGAGTCAACTTGATTGAATTTCATGCTGGTATAAATGCAGAGCAGCTATACTGGTTTCCGTTGGGTTACACTGGATTACCCGCTGTAAGAGATCGGAATCTGACTGCTGACTTTCTTTTACTAAATGCATCACAACCTTTAAAAATAGAAAACTGGTAGTATTGATTAGAGGAAGCTGCCCTTCAGTTTTGTTTTCACAGTGCTTTGTAATTTTGGGTTTTGAATGAAAATGCTGGTGTTCCAGGCTTGGTCTGTTTTGAGGAGATATTTTCCAAGTGGCTCCAGGATATAAACAAACACACAAGCCTGTGATCATGAAATGCACTTGAGCTTGTTTCTGGTGGCTTGAATTTTAATTCCAGTCACCTGAGAAGGATGTACGCTGTTAAAGGAATTTGACTAAGTAGTTCATGTACAAGATTCAGATTTTTTTCTTTTTTTTTTTTTTTAAAGGAAGAACTGGAAAGGAGCTTCAAACTTCATACTATGAGAATGCTTCCCTCCCTCTTCTCACGTGCCCACTTGCTGTTGTTCTCCCAGTGGCTTTGGAAACTTAATTACATTCTAAATAAATTTTTATATCACACTTGGCAGACAGTAGTATTGACAATATAAACAAAGCAGACATTGTTTAATGCACAAGGAAGAGATAACGAAAAAGGGAAATAAACCCTAGCTTGCTTACAGTGGCTGCAGTGAGGACTTACTTCTTGCATTTCTAACATCATATGTAGCAAAACGTAGCAGTTTCAGACTGTTTCAGTTCTAATATCCCTAGCCATTAGTCACAAATTAAACTCAACTACCCTACGTTTCCTAATGTTGCCAGTCCCCGGCATCCCCAGTGTGCTGGGAGTTCAGGCTGACTTGCAGTTCCTGGCTCCTTTGCTTGGCTCCATTGCTGCTTGCTGGACTGCAGGGTGCACAGTCTGCAGAGATCTCATGTAGTGCAAAACAAGCGAGGAGTGGAGCAGGGGCAGATCTTATGGGTCTTTGCCCATTTGCACGTTGCTTCACGTTTCCTGCACTTAAATGTTCTTGGCCTTACAGAGCTACTTTTTGGGGTACTTGCTGCAAAGGGAGATTCTACACTTGGTATTTCTTTTTGAAGGAAGTCTGTTTTCTGGGAAATATAATACAGTAAAATGCAGCTCTTCCTAAGGGAGTAGCTGGTAATATTTAGTGGACTCTGGTTTTTGGGAGGCCAGAATATATGAGCAATGGCACTTTTTGGCCTTAAAAGCTGTAAATTGAATCTCTGGATACCTAACGTATTGTAGCTAAATTTTCAGAAGAGACAAGTGATTGTGTTTGCCTTTATTCCTGGGGTCACAGTTTGAGACTCCTCAGGGGCAATGATAGAACCTGTCCGTTTTTAATCAAGCTGTTGTACCAGCTTTTCCTGTGTTTGCAGTGTCTGCATATATTTTGTATACAAGGGTGAGAAGAGCCATATTTCATAAAATATATATGCTTCCTACTTTTGTACCAAGCAGTCAGACACTTTAGAAATGACAAAATAGTTGTTGGACCAGTTTAAATGATTGACTGTGATTTGCCTCTATAAAAACAGTGAGAAATGGATCTTAGGTGATACAACTATTCCTACCTTCATTGAGGTCAAGAGAATTGTGATGGTTGACACCAGCTGAGAATCTACCACTAAGGGACATCAGGTTGGTTGTTGTTTGATTACAGAAATGAAAGTATTTTCATATAAACTTAGATAATCTTCTATATGATTGACTTAGCATGACTTACTGGTTTTGTTTCACTTAGTTTTGAGCGAAATAATGAAGTAGTATAGAAGGTATTACAGTAACGTAGAAAGTATTATGGTATTTAATGGACTGAAGGAATGATTTGAAAAGTTGGGATTGTGTTAGAATCTCTTTTTGTTTGTTTGTGTGGTTGGTTGTTTTGTTTTGTTCTAATGTTATCTTTGCCATTATGCACTTTGCCACTGCCATTTCCAAATTTCTTTTCTGAAAAATAACTGAACTCAGGAAGCTGACACAGTCCCTGAAGTTCACAAATTAGTGTTTCAATATACACTTCTGTCACATTGGTTTGATTTTATCAGCTTGAGGAAATTTGATAAGCTGGGTGTCGTGGTTTAACCTGAGCCAGCAACTAAACCCCACACAGCAGCTCTCTCGCTCCCCCCCGGTGGGATGCGGGAGAGAATCAGAAGGGTAAAAGTGAGAAAACTCGTGGGTTGAGATAAAGACAGTTTAATAGGGAAAGCAAAAGCCACGCACACAAGCAAAGCAAGGAATTAATTCACTCCTTCCCATGGGCAGGCAGGTGTTCAGCCATCCCCAGGACAGCAGGGCTCCATCACGCATAACGGTGACTTGGGAAGACAAATGCCATCACTCTGAACATCCTCCCCTTCCTTCTTCTTCCCCAGCTTTATATATGCTGAGCATGACGCCATATGGTATGGAATCTCCCTGTGGTCAGTTGGGGTCAGCTGTCCTGGCTGTGTCCCCTCCCAGCTTCTTGTGCACCCCCAGCCCACTCGCTGGTGGGGTGGGGTGAGGAGCAGAAAAGGCCTTGAGTCTGTGTAAGCACTGCTCAGCAATAATGAAAACATCCCAGTATTATCAACACTGTTTTCAGCACAAATCCAAAACATAGCCCCATACTAGCGACTGTGAAGAAAATTAACTCTACCCCAGGCAAAACCAGCATACTAGGCCATCCTTTTTCCCCACCTCTATGTATTGTATAAGTCCTTAGTTACTAATTTGAGATTTTAGTGCTCAGTAGTATAATGAGTACTTTTAAGCATTTAAACAAAATAGGAATTGAATTACTGAGACACTGGGCTTTAAAAAAAGGAATTTCTCTGTATGTGAGGTATCTACTCCTCCATGAAGACATCCTGAATTTCTGCTTACTCTGTGTGCTTGGTAGAGTAAAATTATTTTAAGCATATTATTTTTGAAATATGTCAACTCCCATTGGTATAGTAGAACATAATGACATTTCGTATGACACAATCTGCAGACTGAAATTCTTTTAGTAAACATGGCCCTAATGGTGAAGAAACAGTTGTAGTCTAGCATTTTTTTAAATCCTTATTAGAAGGGATACTTTTGTATATGGAATCATTTTTCTGTGGTGTCTGATTATTGGGTGAGGTGTGTATCTATTAGTACTGAATACTGTAGGCTTCCTGTACCTTCTAAGAAAGAGCTCATTTTTCTACAGTTGCATCTAAGTTCAGCTTGCTCAGGCTACTTGGGATGTTTCATGTAACCTTCAGTCCAATCAAGTTCTATCAGTTCGTCTTCTGAAAGAGCATGATACACATCTTACCAAGAAATTTAAAAACTACTTTAAATGGTATGGCACCTGTAGTCTCTAATAGGCCATTACGTCTCTGAAATGAAGGTACTTTTGGTGCAGTGCTGTTGTAATTCCAAAATACAGAAGGCCATGCAACCACGGGAAAGGCTGGGAAATAGTGCCAGCATTTAGTTCCTCGTCCAGCAAAAGCTCCTATCTAACATTCCCTCATTGTTCAGGGGTTTTGCATGGGGTGCGCTGTAAGCTGCAAATACCCATCTTTGTTAAGCTGGGACTGGTGAGGATGGCTTAAATGGAGTAAAATGGTGGGGTCTGCAGGTTAGTGGTAGAATATTTTACTCTCCTTTTATTTTGGGAGGGGAGATGACCTTTCTCTTTGCTGTTCCTCCAGTCCATGTGTAATGTTGCTTTGAAGCCTGTGACACAGTCCTTCCTCTGGTATTTTGCCTCCCTTGTGCCTTTAAGAGTAGAGGGAAATTCAGAAGCTGAAAACCTGCTGAGCAGAACATTCTCTAAATTGTCATTCCAGTGGCTATAAAGAAAAAAAAGACCCTAAGGTGACCTACTGTTGTTTGCTTCCTACTTGTACAACTTATTGAAGCTGTCAGTTGTATTGTGTGGTGTTTGCATAGCAGTAACAGTACCGTCCCATGCTTTTCATGGAAAAGCAGAGCAAGAACAAGAGAGTAAGTATTTAGCAGTAAAGTCAGGTCTTTCAAAATGTGACCTAGGCTGTTTGTAAAAAAATTTTAATGGACTTCAATTCTAAAGATGTTTCCTGACAAATTGTACAGGTATATTGTGGGGTAGAGGTGTTTGCATAGGTCTAAGTTACTAAAATGACTGAAAAGAAAACTGTTAAAAGCAAACTTTAAAGTTTGAGGAATACTTTAAAAAGAAACATAGACTTGAGGGGAAGAAATATAACCATGGCATTGACTTTCTTTGTGATAAGGTGTCTGAGATTTTTCTCAAATAATTAGCAGGATATAAATATATCAGTTCAAAGAAATGTGCAAATCTGTTCTGACAAACATTATTATCTGGAGGCATTCTTTTTATCTGGAAGCATTGTTTCTTGTGCATCCATGGTTACTTACTCTCCCAGAAGGGTAAAAAAAAGACTATCTGTTACTAGGTATCGTGTTTTACCTCTGGCTAAAACTGTGCTATGGGTGAAATAGTTTTTCTGCATAATCTATCCTGGGAAATGGTGAGTAACTAAACCAGAGTAAAAGTTAATTACCAACCAGTTGGTAATGCCATTAAAAGCATGCCCAGGGGTAAGAAGAGGTACACAAGATACAAAGGAGGTAAGAAGAGAACACTTTTTAGTAGGATTGTGTGTGTGAAAGGGAAGACAGTAGTTTATGTACATAAAATAAGAGAAGGCAAAAGATTGTAACTCAGTGATTAAATCTGATATGCTGAAGCCTTATTTAGTTAAAAAAGAAAAAAAAATTATTTCAGATAAGCTGTTGTTTACAAAAATTGAGAGGCAGCAGTGTCCTGCATGATGGTGCTCTGGGTATATTTACTTCTGAGATTTCTTTATGTACATGCCTCATCAAAGAGAACCGCGTGAAATAAGGTGTCAAGAGGGCTCCGACAGCCTTTCTGACCTCCCTTATGGCCAGCTAAAATTTTAACAAGTAGATTTGTTTGTGCTTTAACAGGATGTCTGTGTCCAACATCACAGTCTGTGACAACCTGAGACTGAATAGTCTGAGGGGTAAAAGCAAAGCCCCCAAACCAGCAGTTCCTCCTCTTCTGTACTGTTTGACTCATGAAAAGTAGTATCACATGGGTATGACAACTGTCAGTCTTTTCACTGATTAGATGCTTTCTAGTCAGATTTCTCTACGATTAGATTGGCTATGTGCTCTATGATCAGAGCTGCAGCAAAATCAAAGCAAGCACTGAGGTCCTGGTGTGATGAGCATACATGCAATGCTCATGACTTCAGCTCTGGACAGCCGGCAGCAGCCTGCTGCTGCCTTACCCTGATTTGTCCGATCGCTGCAGTCCCCACGTGCCCTGCATGCTGTTGTTATGGCAGCAGTCGTGCTCAGGGGCCTGGGTTTGTGCAATGTGAGGAGGGCTACTGGAGCATTGGAAGGGACTGCTTCGGAAAGCTGGGCTGGGTGTGCGCTCGGGGGAAATCCTGTGCAGTAGGTAGGGAATTGATAATGCAAGCCAAAAGCTAAGCACTGTGCAATCAAAAATCAGTGGCATTCACATTTTACAAGGCCAGTAGAGATACACAGGAGGAATCTTGACTAAAATGCTATCAACACAGCCTGTGAATATGTTGCTATTCCAAGGAATACTGTCGTAACCAGACAACTTGTCTATACAATTTTATCACTGCAGTTCTTGTGTGTGCAGTTCTTATCAGTCTGCTGATACCTGATAATGGGCAGGCTGAAAACACATATTAGCTCTTGCTTTTTATATTCATATCTGGTTTATTGCAGAAGGCAGAGATCATGTAAAACTGGTTTCAATATATTCCAGGCAATGTCTTTTTTTAAGAATAGCAGTTCTTCATCCTGCTGAAGGAGGGAGTTTGTCTGGGATATCAGTGGCCATTCACTCTTTCACCATTTACACTCTTGACAAAAAACAGAATTGATTTATTAGTTTTCTGGTACATGATGAGTTGTTAACTCTTTCAAGCGTCGGTGGTGGTCTACACAAAGATGCTGTATAACATGCAGCACAATTGATATTTTTCCTGAACAATTGCTGGGAGTGTCTGAGAAAATCCAAATTCCTTTTGCCAGGAATCACAGTAGTAGCACACAAAGGCAGCAAGCATCACCTTTTCTTTAAGGGGGTGCCTGTGTTACTTTGATTTGCCACTGATGGGGACATACATGAGCTGGCTTTAGGCTGGCCAGCACAGGTCCTGCTGCAGTGCGGCCAAGGTAACAGCGAGCTCAGGGCAGGCTGACTGCCGACACCTCAGCCAGCTTTGGCTCTGAAATCAGGAGTTACCAAGCCAGCTGGTTTAAAATCAGCACAGTATAGACAAGGTCTAAATAACTGTGGTGGAAGATTGGACACTGAGATGCCAGCTGTGATCCTGTGATTTGTGTGTTTTATGATTTGTGTATTTTATGAAGTTCAGTTAACTTTACTTACTTTGTATAGCATTTTGGTGGCTTCTTGGTGGCTGTTAGCATTTTTGTTTTTATCAAGTTTAGCAGCAGAAAGGTGGGGATATGAGCAAAAACTGGTCTCTGAGATGCTTTGCTTGATTTAAGTTCCTTCCTAATGTGCTTTTTAGTATGAGTTTGATTTAACTGCTTGAGAAAGATGCCTGGATATTGTTCAGCCTAGGTAAAAATAGCCCCATTCTGTCAGATAGTCTGTATTTTAATAAGCCTTGTGCTAAGAGCATGTGTGTTTCACAGCGTAGCAGAGGTGACCTAAGAGACTTGTGGGTAATAATTCATATTCTGTAATAATGAGTTTTCTCTAACCCTCCTTGCTGCTTTCCATCTGCCTTAGGTTTTTCACTAAGTAAAAATTAAGGGTTTTATAGATCAGAATTCAAATTCTGCTTGTTGCCATAATGGACAAACATATGTTGTGTGATGAGACACAAGATGTGCCATCGGGGTGGAGGTGTGCATGTTGCTGTTGCCCTTTGCAGGGAATGCCAGGGAACTAAGGCCCTACTGAATGTGAGCAAGGGTACTGAATTTAATCTTCAATGTGGCCGTAGGTCCTCATTCAGTCAGTGGTCTCAGTAGCTGATTGCGGTCTCAGCTTGGTGTACATTGTCAGTCTTCCTGAAAAGGGAGATGTCTCATTGCTGCATCTCCAGTTAGATGAGACACACTGAAATAGCAAAGACACGGGAAAAATTCTGTAAACTCTGCAGGATGGTGCTGCTGCTGTGGTTGTACAAGGTGAAACACAAAGCACCGGAGGCAGGGGTGTTAGAACAGGCTGTCACTGTGAGCAGCTTTTCTGGAGCTCTCATGTAAAGGCTGAGCACTGCCAGAGCCAGAAAGATGAGTAGGAGACAGAAACCTTGGGAAAACTGGAGCTGTGGTTTGCTCAGGTAGGAATTTGCAGGAGACCTGGAAAGCGAGTTCACGCTAGGAAAGACTCCAGAGAGCCAGCAGATGCCTGGCCTGCAGAGCAAGGATGGGGCACTGCGGTACTTCAGGGAATAAAGGGGAGACCTCATTTCAACGTGCGCATGAGAACTGCTGTGTTGTTTACTTTTAATAATATTTGGTTCATTTAAAATATTTTGTAAGAATCGCATTTATATCAGTTGGTTTATAATTTGGACCCTAGCTTTCTAGATGTGACAAAAAGAAAAATTGAGTAAGAAAGGCAACAAGAGTTTTACAATAAAGGATACGTCTCTAAAATGGCCAATATGAAGCAAGATACAAATGTAGCTGAGACATGGCATTAGGAAACATATCTAACCTTTTTAAGCTGTCAATAAAGCATTCTCATCCTTCCCTCCTGTCAATACATTTAGTCAAAAGAAGTCATTTTAGTTGCATAGTCAAAAGAAGTCATTTTACTTGCAAGAGACTAATTAAACTTCCTGATATGAACAGAAATATACAACACAGACAAGTAAATGAGGACATTATGGTACTGAGAAGTACATTTGCCAAAGAGAGCTTCACATCTTTTACTGACTACAGAGAGAGAATAACTGATAGCTAATGCGGAATCCTGTAATAGGGTGCTGTCAATTTGAATATGTCACTTGCTTGGACTTTCTTTCATTCTGTGTTGCAAGCAGTGCCTCAAATCCTGATAATTAACTAAGTGAAAGGCTAAGTTTGATGAGGACTATATATAAATTATTTTTAAGTAACTCTGTCAGCAAGGATAAGAATAACCAAGCAGCTTTTGGGCATAGAGGTCCAGTTTAAGTGTTTCTTCAGGGTTTGAGTACTTCAAAGTTTATACAATTCCCCCCCCCCCGTTATATCAGTTGATCTTATTAAAAGATAGCCTTGATGTTCAGAGACCATAACAGAGGTGAGATTTGTAGAAAAAGGTTAGATCATCATCAGTACAGAATGTGGAATTTGTTGAAACTTTTTTCCTCTGCTTGCCTTTGATGCCACAAGCTGCACGATGTGATTGGAGCTGTGGTTGTTTCATTGCAGCAGAATTGGGGTGACTGTTCATGCAAAGGTGGTCCTTTGGGATTGAAGGTCTGTTTCATTGTGATCCATTGCTGTTATGTCAGTGTTTGAGTTGAAAAGTCTCTTCTTTTAAGGAAAAATGAAATTTTCTTCTTTTTAATTGAAGGTTGTAGCAAGTTCAGTCTTCAAAATCTGTGTAGAGCTTGGGTAGCAGTTGAAGTGGTGTGGAGGGTGAACTTGCACACTGGGGCCCAACTGGCCTGTCAGCAAATCCAGTGGAGGATGTTTTGATGCATTTGATCTTAGCTGGGTGTTTACTTCAATGTTTTTTTGACAAACACAGAAGCAGATGATGTAAGCATTTCATACAACAGATTGTTCAGCTCTTTGTGGGTAAAACCTGAGTGGGAGTCAGCAAATTCATTACTGAGAGAATCATGTTTTATGCCGTGACGATGAGTAGGTCCTATTGCTATGTTTCAGAAGCTAAAGTGCATAATCTCAAGAGTCCTTGTAATGTTCTTTTTGGGGTTACAGGGTCCCTTTCTATGTTTGTTAAATTATTTTAGTAAGGCTAGTCCACAGCTAGGCTCCAGTCTGAGTTTTGAACCAAGTTTCATCCTCTCCTCCCTGGGGAGGCAAAGCATAATATATGACTGAATGGTCTTTTTCAGTCTTTGTTTCCTAGTCCTCAGTTTTTCTGTGTCTTATATGGAAACTAATGCTGTGGAATATACAATAAAAATGAATTTTATTTATGATAATATATTCCTAGCATTCCAAATACCAAGGGAGGGATTGTAAGCTTGCTTTTCTCCATTGTTAATGATTCTAAAAAGGTGATGAGATTAGTTATCTTAGGAGCATGAGGTAACTGTTGTTTTAGTTACTGGCAGATGGTGACTGTGTAATGAATGTGGATATAGTGACAATTCACAATCACAGTAGTTCGAGAGAGTTTTTAGTCTCCGGAGAATGGAAATGGGCCTGCTCAGCATCTGCGAGAGAAGTTTCTCATAACCTTAGGAAATTCTTTTAGCCAGCAAACCATTGGGTGATTAAAATGATGACTGTATTTTGCTGTATTGGGTACTGTAAGTATGGGGTGGTTCTTGTGATCTGTGGTGTTGAATGCACTAAAGACCAGTAAGGGAAGAAAACTATTATAATTCTTTGTGTTAGTGAAATGTGTTACTTTGCAGAAAAGCAAATAAATCTTAATGTTTTATCTGTAGCTCTGTTTCCTTTCTGTGAAGATTAGAGTTGATTCATGTCTATTTGTGCTTCTGTATGACTGTTCTTCCTTTGAATTCTGAGTCAAGATCTTTTAGTGGATAATGCCACGCTTTTCCAGCAGACTTCACAAGTTTGAGTTGTGCTCACACGCATGTGTAGCTCTAATGTTGGGGAAGCTACCATCATTTGGAAGAGTGACCTTGTCCACGGCCTCTCCTTGCTTTGGGTAGGCTGTTAGCTTGGCATTTTCTGCTGATCTCTGGATTATTTTTAATGCCTTTTTGTGGCCTTGTTCTTCAGAACATGACATTGTACCTGACAAATTCTGTGTGGTAATGAAAGAATTGGACTAAATGGATACCAGGATAGTTTCTGACCAAGAAATCTCTCTCTCAGGAACAGAATTATTCTTGAACATTCTTCTATGGCTTGTATTTATGAACAAAGAAATTGTTGAGGCTCCATTAAAACAGTGTTTAGATACCCATGAAATTTTATGTGATTTTTCTCATAGGTAGATACCCACTAGCTATTTTCCAAAAGCTTTCTGTTAGTAGAAGACTCTAGTTTACTACTTCTTTTCTATAACATGAAGAAAGGCATGTATTAGACCTCCTGTGCAGTCTTTCCCAGTTCAGTTGGAGAAATTAGGATGGAGGTGAGCATTTTTCTTTCTAGCTTCTCCGTGCTTCACAGAATTATGTATTCTTTCTTGAGAAGGGAAAATTTTATTTATCAGCTATAAAGATCAGTGTAAGTTTCCTTCAGAGTTGTAACTGAGAACCTGCTCTGTACATTGTCTTGAGTGATAAGCAACAGTGTGTTTTTTCTCAGTATAATACTGATTTGCAGAAACTCTTCCATACATGTCCTGGGAGTCAAATATTTGAACTCCTTCTGTATGAAGAGGGAAAAATCATTTACCTTTTTCCTTCCTCAACCTATAATAATCTGTTGCCTACATGGTGGCACAAAGAGGGTTGGGCTATGTAATCTGCGATTCCTTGGTCTTGTCCGTATTACTTTCTTTCCATCTCTTCCTGTATCTACCACCCACAGAAAAATATGTGATTTTCAATGTGGCTACCCAGATTAGCTTCACTGCTTCAGAGTTTTCCTCCTCAGCCCTTTGTATCCTTCTCCCCTCTTCCTCCGTCTCAGTTTTGTTGTGGATTTCTCCCTGGGCTAAGGAGCACTCTGCAGCCATACTTCATATGAATTACAGGCGTACAACTTTTTTCCAATCACTTGCTGTAATTAAGGGAGAACACTCCATTTCCTTGAAGAATGGAAAGCTCAAATCCATTTTCAAAACACATTTTTTGTAATGCTTGATAATACAGTGTTGTTTATGGGGCAGCATTATGTTGTGGTTTGGGAGAGTTATGGTAACTGAAGGCCAATTCCACTTCTTCCAGGGATTTTCTCTGTATTGCTGGACGGGTCACTGTAGATAGTTTCTTTGTCTATAAAAAGATGATGCAGATTTGCATTTATAGAGCACAGTAAGGTACTTCTAGAAGAGCAATGTGTGTTGCAAAGCAGCATTATGATGATTAAAGAAGAAAGATGATAATCTTGAAAATACTCAGCTAGAAATATAATTGAAAATATAACCTTAGTATGTAGATTCAGAGAAGAGAATTTTTGCTTAGTCTAGTGACTCCATTAGTTTAAAGACCATTTCCATGTACCCAGCGAAGATTATGCCCCCAGAGCAGATGTAGAGTTTGGAGTCCTGCTGAGGTGAATCATCTCTTCAGAGCTTGAGTTTGCTGGCAACAAAAAGAAGGAAACAGCTGGAGAAAGCTGAGAGGGGCTTTTGGGGGTAGGCTTCCTATAGATTATTCTCCTAATTGCTACAGCTGAGCACACAAGAAGAAAGGCAGAGCCAGGGGGAGGTATATTTATGAAAAATGTGTCCTTTCTGTTAGCTGGTTGTTGGCCTTCTGACTATTGTGCTGTTAGGGTTGAAGCTTGCTTCTGAATTTTATCATTTAAACACAAATAAAAACATTAATTCTTAATAGCAATCTCTCCTTGCAACATTTCACTTTCTTGAGGTATATGGTGTTCTAATTGCTACTAGGTAAGGAAAAAAAAAAAGAAAATGCAAACCCAGGCTATAAGAGACTTGTTAAAGATTTATCAGCTTCCATCTCCTTCAGTGTGATTTGGCAGCATTTTTTTGTCAAATGGGCCAGAGAGCCCTAACTTTGACTAGTTTGTGCTTGGTGCCCATAACTCCCCAAAGGAAGGAGGATTAATCAGATCTGGCATGTTATCACTGAACACTTAGGAAATAATAAAAGGCAGAGACTGTCTAGCTGTAGTTGTTAAGGGTACTCGTTGCAAGTAACAGCACGTAACAATAATTCTCCAGGATGAAACTAGTGTGATTTATTACTATTGCATTTATGTCTGATACAAAGTTTTCTGCTCTAGGCTCAGCTCCATTTTGTGGATTACTGCTTCCTCGGTTTTAAGGTCCTCTATATAATGAACTAATTGCATTCCAACCAGGTTTACTATGGGAAAGTCCTGTTACATACATGGAGTTGAAATCTGCCCGTGAAAGAGCTGGCAGTATATGCAGATCCACAAGCTTGAGCCATAACGTAGAAAAGCTATATTGCATCATATATTGCTTTTGGGGAATGGAGAGCTCTCTGGCCTCCGTCCTGGTCAATTTGTGCCCAAGACTTGTTAGCACAGTTATGAGTTAATAAAAGCAAACTAATCTATTTTTACATTGAAGACATTTTGCTTGCCTTCTGGCATTGTAATTCTGTACGCTGTCTGCCTTCTGATCAGTCGGGTGTTTCTGCTGTATACTCCTATCCAAAGTCAAACTGGATGGAAACTCAACTGTTTCACTGCAGAGAACCGTTATGCTGAGCTGGATGTGATAAGCTTTTCAGAGCCGAGATCGTTCTGATGGCAAATTCTCAGGAGGTCTAAAACCCCATGTAAAACTTGGTTGCGTCTGTGCTCTGTTTAGTAAATGTCAGCTCATTGGTAACTTTGGTGTGCCCATAGACACGCTGCTGCTGGCAAAGAATTCTTCTTATTTCCCCTGTGCTTCCTGCTGTTTTCATTAGGTTTGTAATGTCATTTTCTTCAGCTAGATGATTAGTGTCTAACTGTTTTTATGTTAATGCTTGAGTTCAAGTCATTTAAAAAACCGATAAGGAACCGTATTTCACTTTTTGAAATTGTGGAGGTATTCAGAGAGCCTTTTGTGCTCATAACAGATTAAATAACCACGTCTAGTTGGGAGAATGCTTGAAAAACTGAGACCTTTAAAAATGCCCTATTGTATATGCCAAAGTTAAATGGCAGCACCGTTACAAGTCAGGAAAGACCATACTAAACATGAACCAAAGGAAGATGGCAAAAGTTAATATTTGCTGTTGCAAAAGCATGAAGCAGTCCACTGCCATTAGACAAAGCGAATCCTGCATTCACAGCCACAGTGCTCTCAGCCAGGTTAGAAGCACAATATCCCAAGGAGGACATGGAAGCTTTTTAGCTGGGACTATGGATCAGAAGAGGAGGCCAAAGATGGCAGAAGAGAATTGCAGGTTGATCTGTATATAGAACTCATTTTTCTGAGAAAATGGTAGAAAAAAAATCGATTTATCCATCTACTAAGGTCTTTGAAACAGTGGAATGGAGGGAATACATAAATCTTCAAGATAGTTTGGTGGATGATAGCGCACTTCATCAGTGGTGATAGGTGCACTGTTCTGGGAAGTTCCTAATGTTTGTAGAGGTAGGGGTTGTTCAGTAATGTACTGTTTGCCTGGAAGCTGCTTCAGATATTATTATTATCTCTTAATAATTCACTTTTAGATTATTAAAATACGTTGAGGTAGCTGGTGGTGTTGACAGCAGCTTTAATTGCCTTGAATGAGCTAGAGAAGCTCCCAGAAAAGAAAGTTTGCATGTAGGGAGGGTGGGGGTTAAATCTCACTGAGCTTCTTCCCTTTAATCGATACCCCACAACAGAGGTGCCTTTTGCTAGTTCTGTTGGCGTTCCTCAGGGTAAGTGATGATATTTAGGCTGTGGACTTGCAAGGTGCTATAACGGGCCCCATCTGTCAGGAGTGCCTCCCTGCCTGGATTTAGTAGGGGGGTATAGCCTCCTCTGCAAATCTGTCTCCTGGGGATGATAAGGTTTCTTGGAAAATCTGTTTTGGGGAACAGGACATGCAGTGATACAATTTTGTTCTTCCCTTTGTCCCTGTATTGTAGCCATTCTGGGTACAAATCCCTCTTCTCCACTCTTCATGGCACATTTGCTGTGTATCTTTGGGATTGCTTTGCACAAATAGTTTACTCAGTGCTAAGAGTCCTGTATACACATCATTAATTTCTTCTAGTATGTGATTTGTGCTCAATTCTTTATTTTCCTATAATATCCAATAAATATTCTAAGCACTGTGCTAAAGAGTATTCTGCAGAATGAATTTCTCAATCTTTTCTACTGAGGTTGTTCTACTTATTAGGGAAAACTTAGTCTTTGAGAGTGAAGCGATGGAAAAGAGTGATTATAGCCAGTGGGGTAGAGGACTCCTGGGATGGACAAAGTGATACAGACAGAGCCTGGATTCTAATTCTGTTCTCCTGAATATTTATTTATGCAAAAAATAACAGGTTCAGTAGGAGAAACAGATCAAGGTCTTCCTCTCAAGTATTCCAGAGTTCAGCTTTGAAGTAATGGCAGCTGAACAATTGCAAGTGAAAACAAACCAGTAAACCAGAGCGAGCATGGCACTGGAGCGTGTTAGTGCTTCTTGCAGCTCTAAGCTGGGAGCACTGCAGGGTGGGCTGGGATGCTGCAGGCGGGTGCACAGGGCTTGCAGCCCTCTGCCCAACAGGCTGGCCTTGTCCAGCGAGTGGACAAACACCCATGAGATGTATGTGACCCAGCCGTGATGGGAGGGTGGCAGAGCCAGAAGGCCTAGCAGCAGGAATGGCACAAAAACATGAGCTGAGCTTGCGAGGCCTTGAGCTGCTGCTGTGGCTGGCCTGGATGAGGGGAAGGGAGCCGAGTGCTGCTGTGCTCAGACACAGCTGAGGTGGTGCAGGGGAGGGCAGCAGCCCTGGTTGTGGTGATTCCCCAAGAGGCAGTGTCCCAGCTGCTGCAGGTGAAGGGTTCTCCTCTCAGGGCTGTGCTGAAGGAGTGAAGGAGGGGGAACTGTCCTGGAGCAGTGTCTTTGATAAGGCTGCGGCTTGCGCTTAGAGACCTAGATTTGCGGTTTTCTGGCTTTCATAGGAATGTGGTTAAAAGGTGCCTCAACCAAAAACAAAATGGTTTTTTGGCATGTTAACAATTCTTGTTCAATTGCAACAAGAATTGTAGTTGAAGACAAATTGCTTTTTTCTATCTGCGGTCATTCATTTGTATTAGATTTTAAAACAATTGGCAAACCAAAATAACCCTGTTCTGCGTCTGATTTCTGCTCAGAGGTTGCATTCTTAAAGGAACGAGATGCACCTGAGTGTTTCTCTTGATGTCTTGTGTTCCCTTGGAAAACTGTTTGTCTGCAGGAAGCCCAGCAGGCAGACCTGCAGGTGCCCGTGTGCTGTCGTCTGTGTGCCGTAAATCTGTGTGCTGTCGTCTGTGTGCCTCGCAGGGGTGTGGGGAGTGTTTGCATGGGCATAGTGCATATGTATGTATTTGTGTGCTGAGACAGAAATATGGGAGCCTGAGGTAAAACAACATATTTTTTTATTCCCAAACCCTATTTAGAAGAGCCTGTAAGTATTCTCAGTTCGTCTGAAACCCTAAATCTGTGTCTCATTTAGCTCCAGCCCCCAGTGGGGGAATCGAGACAATTTTATCATCCGTTTATGTAAGCTTTTGTCACTGGAAAGTTAGATTTATGCGACGTAGTTAAGTCAGATTTACGGGACACCGTTAACTCTGAGAGAATGACCCAGGGGATATAAAGAAACTTCAGCTGAGGAAATATTTTATTTTAGTGTCTGGAGGAGTTTTACACCAAGCAGACACTTGCACCCTCATGCTGGTAATGGTTACAGCAGCATATTTCTGGCTGTAGAGTTAATGAGGTTGCTTGAATGCATTTTAAATTCTGTGTCTGTAATTGGCTGAAAGTTGTTTGCAAACATCCAGATTAACACTTCCCCACTGGAGCTGGGTCTCTGGTGCCGCTTTGGATCTGGAAATGGCATGGCTTGTTCCTTGGGCCTGGCCAGGGTGCGCTTGGTGTCCTGCTCCCAGAGGAGGTGACAGAGCACCTTCATAGGCCATGCAAAAAACTTCAGCCCAAATTTCAGAACAGCAGGTTGGCTTTGAAAGTAGTCTTTCTCATCTACAGATACCAAATAGTTTCAATGTATCTGTAGTCCTTGTATCACTTTATGTAATCGGGGGAACTTGGTCTAATTTAGCAGCTGAATACTTGCAAGCTGTAAGGGAGGAAAAGGTCCTTGCCTGGTTTTCTGGTCTGTATCTGTCACTGTAAAACAGGATCTTGCTTTGCCTCAGCGGGGCTGAATTCCATAATCTTTCCTTCTCCTCCCAACACCCAAACCTGTGGGGATTCAGCATGATGGGTTTGATTTGTGAGGTGAAAATCAATTAAGTCTCGTTCCTGTCTCATGTGTGGGTGAAGGTGTGAGCACTCATGAACAGCCTCAACAAAACCTCCTTAATGTTGTTTGGTTTAACTGAAGTTCACTTACACTGTTGCCCTTACAAGCCTGGCAGGCACTGGGGGGTGTGCTTGGGGGACATATGGGCGAGTGCCCTTGTCTTTGGGGCGAGCTTGGGAAGAACTGAGGGAAGTCATGTCACCTGGGCTTGTGCTGGGTGTCTTGGAGGCATCAGTACTACTAGCTGATCAGGGATGATGAAAGCTGTGATTATTTTAAAAAATCTGTCAGGAAAGGGGCTTTCTTCTTCCTTTCTCTTCTTGTGGACCAGAGAGATGACAGGTGTTCCCTTGTGACACCCAGGTCCAAAAGCTCTGTGCATGGGGGATGTATAAGTGAAATAAAATAAAAGATCATAGCCTAAGCAAGAATGGTGAAGGTTTTGGTGTACTTCATCAATCCTGTTTGAGAAAACAGCTGAAATATTTGCAAGAATCGGGTGTTACATGGATTTAACTTTCTCCATCAATAGCAGGTTTTGGCACCTCAGGCTGAGGAATACGGACCCAGCTTTCTGCGCCTCGGAAAATATTCTTATTTAAGATAAAACTCAAAGGAAGTCATTTTCTGTTTATTTTCTCCCTCTGATGGGTAGCTCTGTGAATTTTGATGTTAATCTTTTACGCTTGGATCCAGATGGCATTTCACGTGGTTTAATGTACTGGTGGGTGAGTAACCTTCAGCACCATGCTGGCTGCAGGGGGCTCTGGCCAGGGCACACTGGGGTGTGCCGCATCCACTCGTCCCCTTCTCACAGAGGTGCTATTTCTTGCTTCTTTAAAAGCCTGGTATGGTTTTCCACTCTGTGCACTAAATTGTTTTATTGATTCTCCTTAAATCCAGCCTTGCGTATACAGGTATTATTTTGATGAGTACAATAAAGGAGCCAGAGAGACCAAAACCTCCTTTTTAAAAGTCTGTCTACCCTGATCTCCATGGATTTTCAGGTCTGAAGTGTTATGTGTATCATAAGTCTGAGTTAAATTCTCGTATATCATGCAATTGCCTGTTTAGGCAAGCATCCTATACTTTTATTTATTCTCTGCATAAAAAGGGAAGTTACTTAGACAGATAGTCTTTTTCCAAGGTAAAAATTGTATAGGATTGGTAGAGCAAGACATGCTATGGAGGAATTGTGCTATATATATTCAAGACAGCTTTGAGTCAAATAGGGTAAATTAATAAATTGCATCAAAAGGAGCTGTGAAATTTTATGAATAAAAAAATCATCTGTGTGGAAAGATTATAATCTTGAGACAATGATAGAAGCTATCATCACAGTATACTGATAATGTCCATGAAAGGCTAAGTGAGATTAGAAAAGCTGCAACAGCAGAAATTAGACTGTAATTATGGGTATATTGGCTGGGTTTGGGGCTGAAGGTAGGAGACTAAAGATTTTAAATCTTACAAACCTCTGATTTTTGGAGCAAAATAACCTAACCTGAAAAGGGGGAGCAAATCTTGATTAATCCTGCATAGTGACCAGGACATGATTCAAGATACTACTATGAAGTTGGTCATCATGTTATTCAAATTTGATCTCCTGGTAGAAGCAATAAATCTGGCACAGTAAAACATTTAACTTAAAAAAACACACCTATTTAAGAGGCTGTTTAAAAATAATTTTAAAGGAACAGCTGAGAGTATAATGCTTTCAGACAGAATGACTTGGAAAGGACACCAAAAGCTACCATGATTAAGAGTTGAAGTGAAAGAGACTCTTCAAAAGTGGATGTAATAGCAAAAGAAGGAAAACTTAAAGAACATACATTCTGATTAATTTAAACAAAAAACCACAAGAAAAGCTAAAAATATTCTGATGAATTGACAGCCATAATTAAAAAACAAAACAAAACAAAACAAACCCCCAAACTCTCTGAAACCAAGTCTTTAACAGTCTGGCACTGATCCTGCTTTTGCAGTTAATAGATAATCAATAGTAAAGTAATAAACAATAATGCAAGTCAGGTTCGAGGAAAATAATGTGATAGTAGAAGAGCTAAATGTAGTATTTGCCTTGGCACACAGTATTGGAAAGCTTAGGGAGGCTCCCTATCAGCCCCCTTTCAGCTACTTTTCTTGTGGGAATAGTCTAAGGAACTGTCACAAAGTTATGTGTCAGTAGAAGATGGTCAAAACAATCGATAAAGTAACAAAATGACAGGAACAGATGGCAGAATCTTTGGTGAAAAAGGAACTTAAATAGGGGCTGTTAACTGTAGAGTAACCTGTCATTTAAATCAGCCTCAGTGTTATGGAGATGAAAAGGCCATACTTCTTCATGTGAAAGAGTAGGAGAGGTGATGTGGGGAACTACAGGTAAGCAAGTGTGGCTTCTGTACCAGAGCACTACTAGATAATAAAGATGATTAGACACATTGTTGTGTTTAGCCTCGGTTGGCAACCAAGCACCATGCAGCTGCTCGCTCACCCTCCCCACCCCCGCCCCAGTGGGATGGGGAAGAGAATCTGAAGAGCACAAATAAGAAAACTCATGGGTTGAGATAAGAACAGTTTAATAATTAAAATAAAATATAATAATAATAAATTGTAATGAAAATGAAAACAAGGGGGGGGACGGGACACCAAAACCCAAGGAAAAAAAGAACAAGTGATGTAATTGCTCACCACCCCCAGCTGCTGCCCAGCCAGTCCCCGAGCAGCAATCGCTGCCCCCCAGCCAACTCCCTCTGCTTTATATACTGAGCATGACGCCATATGGTATGGAATAGCCCTCGGGCCAGTTTAGCTGTGCCCCCTCCCAGCTTCTTGTGCACCTGGCAGAGCATGGGAAGCTGAAAGGTCCTTGACCAGTGTAAGCATTACTTAGCAACAACTGAAACATCAGTGTGTTATCAACATTATTCTCATGCTAAATCCAAACCACAGCACTATACCAGCTACTGGGAAGAAAATTAACTCTATCCCAGCTGAAATCAGGACAGTATCCACCCCTTATTCTGTACCACCTATGACATGCCCAGGTCCTACACTTTCCAATGCAGTACAATTGATCACCACCACTGTCCCTATCTTTTGATATATACACACAGATATAATTCCCTTGGTCTATGCGCCATCCCTCTAAAATGTCCTCTGAGTTCATTTAGTCCATGACTTTGGGCTCCATCTGTCATAACAGTCCTTCAGGGCAGGAGAGATGGTGTGTGGTGTTGGACTGTTGCATGCTGAAGCCAGTTCTGGTTCCATCACCACTGCACTTTGCTTGGTTTCATCAAAGTTCATTCTTCATTAATCTGGGCCATCCTTACTGTAATACTGTTGATATGGCATGTAGCAACCATAGAAGTGGTGACATACAGTATTATATAGGAATTAACATCACACCATTCAGTTCATTGGCTATTTTCACCCAAAATCACGTCCCCTTGAGGGTACACAACAGACTTCCTCATCCTTCCACATCACCCACCAAGTACACCCAGGTCCTTGAGCAAAAGCAATCCCACGAATGGGTTTTCCTTTGCCCAAGGCAGGAATAACCCAGACTGTCTTCCCCAGCATGTTTTTTATGTGCACTACAGGGACTTTATCCCTCTCCACAGTACATGAAAGTTTTGATTGGGTAGGGCCAGCTCGATTGACAGATCCCCTAGTGTTGACTAACCAGGTGGCCTTTGCTAAATGTGTATCCCAATGTTTGAATGTCTCAGTGTAGTCTTTAACAATCCATTGTATCATTCAGTTTTCCCAGAGGCTGGTGCATGACAGCGGATGTGATATACCCACTCAATGCCATGCTTTTTGGCCCAGATGTCTATGAGGTTGTTTCGGAAATGAGTTCTGTTGTCTGACTCCATTCTCTCTGGGGTGCCATGTCACCACAGGACTTGCTTTTCAAGGCCCATGATAGTGTTCTGGGCAGCGGCATGGGGTACAAGATATGTTTCCAGCCATCCGGTGGTTGCTTCCACCATGGTGAGCACATAGCACTTGCCTTGGCGGGTTTGTGGGAGAGTGATATAATCAGTCTGACAGGCCTCCCCATATTTCTATTTCAGCCATTGCCCTCCATACCACATAGGCTTTAACTGCTTGGCTTGTTTGATTGCAGCGCGTTACGCATTCATGGGTAACCTGTGCAATAGTGTCCATGGTCAAGTCCACCCCTCGATCACGAGCCCATCTGTATGCTGCATCTCTTCCTTGATGGCCTGAGGTGTCATGGGCCCACTGAGCTATAAATAATTCACCCTTATGTTGCCAGCCCAGGTCCACCTGAGCCACGTCAGTCTTAGCAGCCTGATCCACCTGCTGGTTGTTTTGATGTTCTTCAGTGGCCTGACTCTTGGGTACGTGGGCATCGACATGATGTACTTCTACAACCTGGTCCTCTACTTGGGCAGCAATATTTTGCCACAATGCGGCAGCCCAGATGGGTTTGCCTCCGCGCTGCCAATTGTTCTGCTTCCATTGCTGTAACCACCCCCACAGGGCATTTGCCACCATCCATGAGTCAGTATAGAGATAGAGCACTGGCCGCTTTTCTCGTTCAGCAATGTCTAAAGCCAACTGGATGGCCTTTACTTCTGCAAATTGTCTTGATTCACCGTCTCCTTCAGCAGTTTCTGTGACTTGTCATATAGGACTCCATGCAGCAGCTTTCCATCTCTGATGTTTTCCCACAATACAACAGGACCCATCAGCGAACAGGGCATATTGCTTCTCATTTTCTGGTAGTTTATTATACAGTGAGGCCTCCTCAGCACACGTCACCTCCTCCTCTGGTGATATTCAGAAATCTTTGCCTTCTGGCCAGTCCATAATTACTTCCAAGATTCCTGGGTGACTTGGGTTTCCTATTCAAGCCCGTTGTGCGATCAGTGCAACTCACTCCACGTAGCATCAGTTGCATGATGTGTAGAGGGGACCCTCCCTTTGAACATCAAGCCTAGCACTGGCAGTTGGTGTGCCAGGAGGAGCTGTGCTTCAGTACCAACCACTTCCGAAGCAGCTGGAACCCCTTCATATGCTGCCAATATCTCTTTCTCAGTTGGAGTATAGTGGGCCTTGGATCCTCTGTATCCCTGACTCCAAAACCCTAAGGGTCGACCTTGAGTCTCCCCTGGTGCTTTCTGCCAGAGGCTCCAGGTAGGGCCATTCTCCCAAGCTGCGGTGTACAGCACATTTTTTGCATCTTGCCCTGCCTGGACTGGCCCAAGGGCTACTGCATGAACTATCTCCTGGTTAATTTGTTCAAAGGCTTGTCATTGCTCAGGGCCCCATTTGAAATCGTTCTTCTTCCAGGTCACTTGGTAGAGAGGGCTTACAATCAGACTGTAATTTGGAATATGGATTCTCCAAAAGGCCACAACACCTAAGAAAGCTTGTGTTTCCTTTTTGCTAGTTGGTGGAGACATGGCTGTTATTTTGTTGATCACATCCACTGGGATCTGATGACGTCCACCTTGCCATTTTATTCCTAAAAACTGGATCTCCTTTGCAGGTCCCTTGGCCTTACTTCATTTTATGGCAAAACCAGCTTTCAGGAGGATTTGGACTATTTTCTTCCCTTTCTCAAAAACTTCTTCTGCTGTATTGCCCCACGTGATAATGTCACCAATATATTGTAGATGTTCTGGAGCTTCACCCTGTTCCAATGCCGTCTGGATCAGTCCATGGCAAATGGTAGGGCTGTGTTACCACCCCGGGGCACTCAATTCCAAGTGTACTGAACGCCCCTCCAAGTGAAAGCAAACTGGGGCCTGCACTCTGCTGCCAAAGGGATTGAGAAAAACGCATTAGCGATATCAGTTGTAGCGTACCATTTGGCTGCCTTTGACTCCAGTTCGTATTGAAGTTCCAGCATGTCTGGCACGGCAGCACTCAGCGGCGGCGTGACTTAATTCAGGCCATGATAGTCTACTGTTAGTCTCCACTCTCCATTAGACTTTTGCACTGGCCATATAGAACTGTTAAAAGGTGAACGAGTCTTGCTGATCGCTCCTTGGCTCTCCAGTTGATGAATCAATTTATGGATGGGAATCAGGGAGTCTCAGTTGGTACGATATTGCCTCTGGTGCACCGTTGTGGTAGCGATTGGCACCTGTTGTTCTTTGACCCTCAGCAACCCCACAACAGAAGGGTCCTTCAAAAGACTGTCCAGGGTGGACAGCTGTTTAATTTCCTCCGTCTCCAAGGCAGCTATACCAAAAGCCCACTGGTACCCTTTTGGGTCCTTGAAATACCCTCTCCTGAGGTAGCCTATGCCAGGGATGCACGGAGCCTCTGGGCCAGTCACAATGGGGGGCTTTTGCCACTCATTCCTGATTAGGCTCACTTTGGCCTCCAATACAGTCAGCTGTTGGGATCCCCCTGTCACTCCAGAAATACAGATGGGTTCTGCCCCTGTATTGCTTGATGGCATTAGGGTGCACTGTGCAATGGTGTCTACTGGAGCCTTATACTCCTGTGGGTCTGGGGTGCCAGGCCATTGAATCTACACAGTCCAGTAAACCCAGTTGTCCCTTTCCTCCACCTGGCTGGAGGCAGGGCCCCTCTAGTCCCGGTCATAGTATTCGTTACCCACTTCTTGTAAATATGAGTCAGGAGCTCCTTTATTAAAATCGGGAGTAAGATCAGCCCTTTTACTGTGTCTGGGGAACTGCCCACTGGAAACTGGAGCAGCAATTTTCCTGGAAGAACCCCTTTGTGTGATTGTTTTTCCTTGCAACTCACATACCTGCACCTCTAGGGTCAAGGTAGGTTTTCCATCCCACTTCCTCATGTCCTCTGCGTGGTCACGCAGGTAAAACCGTAGGGTGCCCCGGTGTGTACCCTCTATATCCTCTCTCTTGAGCATAAGAATGCTGTCTCCTAATAGCTGAGATACTGGTCCGTACAGGTGGGGTGCAGGATCTATCCTCTTTGAGTTGCTGGACCTCCCGGGTCGGTTTCTCCACAGCCGAGATGAGGGAGGGAGAGAGACTTTCTTTGTAGTGCTGGAGTTGGCCAGCCGGTTTGTCCACCGTTTGTCCCTCTCTGTCTTTCCAGGTCAGTATTGCCAATGAGTTGGCTTACGATGCTGGTGCACTCCATACAAACTTCCGCCATGTGGCTCGAGTGCACTTGACTTCATCTGGATCTTTGGATAACTGCTCATTGTCTGGGTCACCACAAATTACCTCCAGCACAGCTAATTCCCTCAGGTACTGGATATCTCTCTCCATCGTGGTCCATTTGCCTGGGCAATACATAACATCTTCCTCGAAGGGATATATTTCCTTCATAGCTGACAGGAGTTGCCTTCAGAGGCTGAGGGCTTGTGCCTCTTTTCCAATTTCTTTGTCAATGCCCCCTTCCCTAGAAAGGGATCCCAGCTGCTTGGCTTCCTTACCGCTAATTCCAGGCTACTGGCCCCATTATCCCAGCATCAGAGCAGCCAGATGACAATGTGCTCGCCTGGATGATGGCTGAAATCTTTTCGCATATCTCACAGCTCACTCAGGGATAGGGATCGGGTGGTTTCCATCTCATTTACGAGTTCTTCCTCTTCCTCCTCCTCTCCTTGTGATGACCCTGCTTTTTCATCATCCCTTTCTAAACGAGCTGACTTTCGCTTCCAAGATTTCTTCTTATGTATAGGGGTGACTGATACCGGCATGGGTTGGTTCCCTGGTTCAGTTGGGCGCCAAAAAGGACTGTTGTGGTTTGGCCCCAGTTGGCAACAAAGCCCCACACAGCCGCTTGCTCACCCTCCCCCCCCCCCCCCAGTGGGATGGGGGAGAGAATCTGAAGAGCAAAAGTAAGAAAACTCATGGGTTGAGATAAGAACAGTTTAATAATTGAAATAAAATAATAATAATAAAAATAAATTGTAATGAAAAGGAAAACAGCAAGGGGGGGGGACAAAACACAAGGAAAAAAAGAACAAGTGATGCAATTCCTCACCACCCCCCAACTGATGCCTAGCCAGTCCCCAAGCAGTGATTGCTGTCCCCTGGCCAGCTCCCCCCAGTTTCTGTACTGAGCATGATGCCATAAGGTATGGAATAGCCCTTTGGCTTGTTTGGCTGTGCCCCCTCCCAGCTTCTTGTGCACCTGGCAGAGCATGGGAAGCTGAAAGGTCCTTGACCAGTGTAAGCATTACTTAGCAACAACTGAAACATCAGTGTTATCAATGTTATTCTCATGCTAAATCCAAACCACAGCACTATACCAGCTACTGGGAAGAAAATTAACTCTATCCCAGCCGAAACCAGGACGCATGTGCATAAATGTGATGTAGTAGGAAAATATAACTTCTGAAGGGAGTCATGCCTGAGAAATCAATCAAATTTGTCTGAAGGAGTTAATGGATATTTGGATAAGGGTGGTCTAGTCAATATAACGTACATTAATTTTTTCAGCAGGGTTCCTCGGGGGGGGGAAAAAGCCATTTTATTTATAGTGTAAAATGAATTAGTAACTTGCCATCATATAGGAAACAGAAGGTAAGAATAAAGGTCTTTTTATTTGAATTGAGGGAGGTTTCCATTAGTCAAACAGACTGATTATTGGATTTGTGCTGGTCATTATATTTGTAGCTGGTCAGGAAAAGGAATGAATAGTGAAGTGCTAATGTGTGACCATACATATTGCTCTATAAATAGCATGTGTAGAGAAGGCTCTTCAGGAATGAGTGTACAGCATTTCATACAAAACACAGCAACTGCTTAGTGAAATTATTAGACAGTAGATTTTAAACAACCAAAAGGACGCAGTCTTTCTTCCTACAGCATGTAATTACATTGTGGAGCTCATCAGCACAGGATGTTGCAGAGACTTGAACTACAACTGTATTCAAAAAGAGATTCAACAGATATTTTTGGAGGCTGAGTCCACTAGTGAATATTAAACAAAACCATCTCAGTGCAAGTCTCTGGCTCAGAAGCTCGCCAGCCTGGGGATTATGCCATCTTTGTCATAAAAAAATCTACAGCTGGCTGTTGTCAGACAGGGTGCTCTGCTTGATCGGCCTTTTCCCTTACCTGCTCTGTCAGTTCTTATCTGTTCATTTTAAGACCTGGTAATGATACTTGGAAAAACATCTTTGGGCAAGATGACATTAATTTTGAAGCATATTTTCTGTCGGAATGAGTTGGCAACTTAAAGCTATTTTTAAATTATTTCTTTGTTTGTGGGCAGAGGGGAGGGTAAACTGCTTCCCACCGTTTTCAGGGAGCGAGCATCTCTGAATTTCTTGTGTGAGTACTCTTGTCCTGCACTCATCAAATTATTTGTGCTACAGACAGACATGGTCAGTGCTTACTGTGGTGTCATTCACCTATGGATACATCTCTAGAAAGGTTTTCTTATTTGCGCAGGAAGTATTTGAAGCAGCCCAACCACTCCAAATACTTTCACCTGTGCTGGAAGAACCACAAAATGAGAGTTTTGCTTCTGTTAAAAGAAATTGTGCACTTTGCATTAGCAAGGCATGTCACAGCTTCTCCATGTTCCTTAACAGCTTTCTCCTTCACCTTGAAGTGACATGTTCCATGTTGTGCAAGGGGCTCAGTCCTCAGCTCAGTGCCAGACTTCATGCAGTCAGGTAAATATCTCGTGGTTCTGGCTGTGCTGAGTGACTCCTTTTTCAGTCTGTATACAGGGAAAGGTGGCAGTGCCACACTGACCAGTGATGGGTGCTGTGGGTCTCTGAGCTGGTGCACTGTGTGTGCCTTCTGACGGCTTGTTGATAGCAATAGATATAAGCTGGCAGCAGCTGAGATATGAACACTGAACTTGTTTTCTGGTCCCTCCAAAATTTTGCACAGAAAGAAGCATTCTTCTTTAACCACTGCACGTACAGTACTGGTGGGATGTAAGAGTAGCGGAGCCTGGCAGTAAAATATGGAAAGTAGTGCAAAACAGCAGTGAAGGCATTTTTACAGCTCGTTAGATTGGTTTACTGTCACTAATGACTGGACTGTGTAACTGTTGCAAAATCAGCAGTATTGCTGTTGGCTGTAACCTGGCACTAGAAATGGGAATATTGGTGATAAACTGTGTGTTTAACGTGTGAAAAACCATTTTTAGTTTTCCACTTGGAATAAAAAGTCTGGTTTGACTCTAGTGGGTTAAATATTTTCTGACATAGAAATTAACAGCCTTGTTGACAGAAGGATTGCATTGCTATTAATAGATAAGTATCTCTGTTTCAGTAAATTTTAGCCACCTTTGTTTTGAGCTGTGGGAATTCGTAACATAGCTAATGTAAGTCACGCAAATTAAGATTGCTGAGGTACGCAACTCATGCATTCTCTCATATGGTAGTATATGCTGGTTTAGATGTTCAAAAGAAACTGTAACCATTGAGACAGAAAATTATGTGAGGGAATCAAGATATGGAAATAACAGTTGCTATGTTTTAACAAAAAGTGAAGAATTTTTCCTTTGACGTTACAAAACTGAGTTGTTGAAATACCTCTTTGTGATAGCTCTCCTAAACTGACCAAGCTGCTCTCAGGGATTTAGTCCTTAGCTCCAGGTCGCTAACAGTAACACCGTGCTACATCGATGTCTAGATGCATCTGTCGTATGGAAAAAGTGATTTCTCTCCCATGCCCTTCCTTCATCTAAAAGTTGTAAGAGTTGAAGAAGTGGACACCTCATCTGACAACTCTGAAGCGACCTCAGAGCTTCTGTTAATTCGTGCTGGATTATATTAGCATGAAGCACTGAAACCCAGGTCTAGAGTGCAGAGGGGGAGGCAGATGTGCTGGGCTCTGGTCCTGAGCCGGTGCTGCTGAGCAAGCAGGGATGCTGCTGGGCTTTGTTCTCATGACAAGACTGCACAAAGCAATTAAACAGTGTCAGTGTAAGCACCGTGCACTGGAGGAGGATGCAATTACTGCTTCACCATGGGGCTGGCAGGGCAAAGTGTACGTGGGGGTATAAAAACCACCACGGTTTCCTTTAACTCTTGCCCAACAAATGAAATGTGTCTAAGGTTTATCCTTGAACATTTAAAACTTCTCTGAGAGGAAGACTTCATTTTAATACACACGGAAATGTTTTCTGTCTTGTTTGTCCTTGGGTTTTCAACACTGGAGCATAGGAGTATAAAAGGTCTTGGTTATCAGTCATGTCCATTGGTCCTTATATTATGTCTTCTTTATATAGTTCTCTCTCCCTAATTTTCACTACTAAAGTATGCTTTGGTTCAGGATTAAAAAAAAAAAAAAATCTGTTAGCATTCTTTCTTGACCACTTCTGGTACTGAATCTCTGGAATCCAGTTCTAGTTTATTGCTGTAATTTATTTCCATTGCTTTTCTTTTTCACTCTTTCTCACATTTAAAAAATTTAGAAAATGGAAAGGATTTATTTTTTAGGATTGGAAATGATTATTTATAGGTGAGGCACATGTCCACTCTTTGAAAGTCATCCAGCCTAGTAGATTCCCAGGAAAAAAATCCTGGGAAAAAGAGAATCTGCTGTGTTGAATTCTGTGTAATGTAACTGCATTGCACTGGGGAATGTGTCCAGTTTTAATGACAGTTAAATTCTGCAGGACTTTCTCATGGGAGCAAGAAGTCCCTCTGTGAATCCCTCTTTGCTTGCCAAACTCATCTCAGTCGCTCTTCCTTTTTTTCAGCTGGCTGCTTCACTCCATCCTTCTCTTCACAAGGGAGAAGCTAATGGGAGGGAAAATAAACCAGACGCAAGGGGTTTCCTTCCTGAAAATGTGTTGGCACATAACTGACATAAAACTACCTTCAGATTTTGGTAGCGTGAACCTGCAAGTGAATAACTGACCTTGAAGAATGATTCTTAATAATGCACTTGTGGAAATTTTTCTCAGTGTTCAGACCCACTTTATTTTTTTTGTATTTAAAAAAAAAAGTTGATAGTTAATCCTGTAATATTTTCTGATTTAATGGACATCTGCTCTGAAGCAGTGTAGCTGTGTACATACATGTAATGAAATTTGGAATTGGGAAAGCTTGGTGTCAAGTGAAGGAGATGTAAACAGTTTAAAAACAAAGGAAGTGTTTTCTTGAGTGAGGTGTGTTGTATACAATTACTGTGGATAAGCTATCGCTATCGCATTTTGTATTCTAGTTCCTTATTAAAATTGTCTCTCTTGCATGCTTAGGGCTAAATTTGAGTATCGCTACTTCATGGTAACATGCTTCCAATTCAATCTAAGCAGAAAAAAAATATCTGATGGTACATTTTAAAAATTTGATATTAAACCATATGACTAATTTTAGGTTTAGATTATTCTTTTTTCTCTTTTGTGCCGTAAGAGGCTTATATTTTACCTGACTTCAGACTTCCTACACAAAGCTGAGTGAGATTTACCTAGCACAGTGTGGAACAACTTATTTTAAGGTGGAAAAAGTCATTAGCTGTCTCCTGCTGAGACCTTGTATTGAGAAAGCTAAATTATAAGCCACTGAAGTTTAGCATGAAGAAGAGGTAAGTTATTGTTTATTATTTTACTGTTTCCTGCTTGGAGCCCTCAGGCTTGTTAGCTGAGCACGTTATGTGACCTTTCTGAGGTGGTTGGGAATGGGGCAGGAATTGAACTGAAAGAAGAAACTTGTTAGAACACTTAAATAAAACGCTAGTTTCTCATTGCACAGATTGATAGGAAAACTGTCCACCCCAATCTGTTGAATCCTCTTGCTACCACTGCCTGCTGCAGTGTTTGTAGAAGGAGTCAAAAGCAAAATGTTGGCTTTGCTGCTTTATCTTGGGAAGTTTTTCAGCAATTTTTTTTAATTATTATTATTTTTATTTCCTTGCAGCAACTGAACATCCTTAGCAGAAATATCTTGCGGGCAATTTCAGACTGAGCAGTACAAAGTGCCAAGTATTTTGAGGTTTCTGAAAGGATGCTGTGCCTTCCTGAGCAAATGAGACATTCTGTGGAATGTGAGGAAATAGATCAGTATTCAGTTTCAAGGATTATATCCCACTACAAATGGTTCTTTATTGTTTTTTACAAGCCCTGTCTAGTTAGAAATGTTTCAGGGCTTTTGGGAATATTTTGTAGGAGTAGTTTCTGCAGATTTTATTAGGTTAAACATGTATTTGTCCAGCACAAGAGAAGTAGTTATATAGAAAAGGATGTTTAAAAAAAGGACCCATGACTCTTGAAAAGTTTTCACCTAAGAAGGAGGATTTTTATTCATAGGAACTGGGGAGCTTGTTGATGTTAAATAGACTGTATCTTGACAGTTTTGAAAAACTTCGCATTATTTTTGTTGTCTTGGAGAGGGCTATAAGATGGGTGAGGGCCTACCTCTCATGTCATGTCACTTTGTGAGAAGTAGGAGGAATACAGCTGCAGTGTTTTGTATGTTTCATCTGTGCTAGGAAGCCTTTTGTTTACTTCTGAACTAACCTCTGGCCCACGAAAAGATACAGAATGATACAGCCCATTTAAAAAAAGCTGAAAAGATGGAAAAGGTGGTAACTGCATGCCCTCCGGGGTACAGCGTCCTGCACTGCAGTGTGGGGCTCTGACACTGTAAAGGTTGAGAGGGAAAATAAGAATAACTGAAACAATTTTCAGAATTTAAAGGACAGAAAGACATAGAAGTTCAGTCTCTGTTGATACGCTGATTATTTCAAAGTCAGGCTAGCAATCATTAATTGTTCCACTGTCACTCATTATGTTAATAGTTCTATCTTTAAGTAAGGGTTCCTCACTCCTCTCATAGCAGAATTCAAAATTCAATTATTTATCCTCCAGAGCCTCTCCATTTATTCTCATGGGGCTTCAGGAGGACTGTGCAAGTCCTGTACTGCTTTTACAGAAGTCCCTGATGCAAAGGAAGGGGATATCCTTCTTATATGGGACTGGAAACATAGATCTATGAAGAGAACATGAGGCTAAATTTGGGAACCTGTTTCCTGTTGGCAGCTATTGGAAACCAAGGTACAAATACGGATAGATGTGTAATTGAAAATGTATTTTTGAAATTATACTAAATTCAACAGTGTACTTACTCTTAGGAGAACAGAGTAGAAGTGCTTGTTGGTATTGCACATGTTGAAATAAGACATATGCGTACTGAGTTAGGAAAACAGCAAAGCATCATTTTATGTTGAATTACCACTTTTTATTTAAATGGAAAACACTAGCATATATTCAAAGGTTTTTTGCTAAGACTTTGTGCCTTGTACAGTAGTAAGAGACTATAACAAGGAAATTGTAATACACAATAAATATATTTTCATAAACTAAATTCTTGGCTTCTTTAACTGTAACCTTAATATGTACAATATATAATTACAATGCCTTATAAGCATTTCTTAACAAGACTTTTTTTGAGCAGTCACAAAAAAGCAGTAATTAGTAATAAAAATGAGGGCATTAGCACTTGGACCACAGTAAAAGCATGACTAAAATGTAAGTTCTAAGGTATACTACTTTAAATTTGCCTCATTACGTGTGCAATTAGGGAATAAGCAATAAAATGATCATAATTTTTCTGCAATTTTTTATCCTAACTGCCTTTTAAAAGTTTAATTAAAGTTTAAAAAAAAAAAAAAAAAAAAGTGGTGGGATAAGTCAAAGTTTAACAAGCAGTACCATCCTTTAGAGTGATCAATGATCACTGCCTGCTCGTGATCCTGCAAGTTGCTGTTTGCTATGGCAGTAAAAAATGTGTTGCTGTATTCAGATACTGTGTGTGATTTATCCCCCTCGCTCAGAGAAGGAACATGCTTGTGGAGTAGCGAGGGAGCAGTCCTGCCCTCGCTGAAGTGAACAGCAGCATTCCCGCTCCTCCAGGGAAACAGGAGCAGACCTCTAGAGTTAATGCTGCGCTTTTTGTTCTACTAAGATAAGATGTTAATTAAGATAGCAGTCACTGGAGGTCTGATTTTAATATATATACGCTGTTATTTGTGTGTAAATTTCGTAATCCATCGTTTTGGTTTCATCTGGGTCTGGCACTAGCAAAAATCAGCAGAAAAATGTGTTATGGAGCCAGAGCTGTTCTGGCAAGAATAAATGGTAAAAGTATCTTTCTTTTCTTTCATATCTGCTAACCCTCTTTCATATTCATTGGGAATACTGTTGTAAATGTTCCACTGTAGATACTTTGATGTCATTTATTGCTGGTAACTAACATTTGAAGAGATATTAGGCATTAAGTAGACCAACCTATTGACTTGGAGAGCTTGCCTTCCTAGCTGAAAGAATTGAGCTGTCATCTAACTGGTGAGAGAGCTAGAAGGGGCCAGTTTGGGCAATAGGAGATGAGCTTCCACAAAATCTTGACCATCCTTTTGTGTAATAGGATGTACTGAGGTTTTGTTTCCTTTACACGCAGTAATTCCAAACTTCCAGTGTGGTTCCCCACACTGAGTGGAGAGGTCTGTCTCTGTGGATGCAGAGTGATTACAAGTTAACTCCACTTCTGGGGTGTCCGTTGTGTTCATGCGTGTGGGGTACAGACATCTCACTGCTTCGTCTGCCTTCCTAAGTTTGCTTTGTGCGTGAAGGTAATTGCGATACCTCATCTGCGATGTTAAAACAGAGCTATTCAGGTGCATAGTACTGAGCTGTCATTTGAAAAAAGCTATGTTTGCTGGAGCTAGCTGAGGGCTGTTACCTCTGCTGGGACCATACTTTATGGTCCCATTATTTAAGTAGTCACATTATTTAAGGTTGAGGGCACAAAACATAGATCTCTTAAAAGTGTTGTTTCTGAGCCACAGCTTACTGTTTACCTACGGTAAGGGTGCATTGCAGACTTTGAAGCTGGATTTTTCTGAACTGATTCTAATGAAAAATAAGCTTCTGGTCAGATGTTACTTAATGAACCTCATCATTTAGTGTATTTAGGAGGCTTGGGGCCAAAGGGTGAGTTCCTTGTTGACAGGAAAAGTCTTTATTTGTAAGTCTTTTAAGTTTGCAGATGACACCAAGTTGTGCGGGAATGTTGATCTGCTTGAGGATAGGAAGGCTCTGCAGAGGGACCTAGACAGGCTGGATCGATGGGCCGAGGTCAATTGTATGAGGTTTAACAAGGCCAAGTGCAAGGTCCTACACTTGGGCCACAGCAACCCCATGCAAGGCTACAGGCTTGGGGAAGAGTGGCTGGAAAGCTGCCAGGCAGAAAAGGACCTGGGGGTGTTGGTTGACAGCCGCCTGAATATGAGCCAGCAGTGTGCCCAGGTGGCCAAGAAAGCCAATGGCATCCTGGCTTGTATCAGGAATAGTGTGGCCAGCAGGACGAGGGAAGTGGTCATGCCCCTGTACTCAGCACTGGTGAGGCCGCACCTCGAATACTGTGTTCAGTGTTGGGCCCTTCACTACAAGAGAGACATTGAGGTGCTGGAGCGTGTCCAGAGAAGGGCAACGAAGCTGGTGAAGGGTCTAGAGCAGAAGTCTGATGAGGAGCGGCTGAGGGAAGTGGGGTTGTTTAGCTTGGAGAAAAGGAGGCTGAGGGGAGACCTCATCGCTCTCTACAACTACCTGAAAGGAGGCTGTAGACAGGTGGGTGTGGGTCTCTTCTCCCAGGTAACAAGTGATAGGACAAGAGGAAATGGCCTCAAGTTGCGCCAGGGGAGGTTTAGACTGGATATTAGGAAATTTTACTTCACTGAAAGGGTTGTCAAGCACTGGAACAGGCTGCCCAGGGAAGTGGTTGAGTTGCCATCCCTGGAGGTATTTAAAAGACGTTTGGATGAGGTGCTTAGGGACGTGGTGTAGTGGTGGTCTTGGTAGTGTTAGGTTTACGGTTGGACTTGATGATCTTAAAGGTCTTTTCCAACCTATATGATTCTGTGATTCTATTCTTTACTGGTGTGTAATAAGAAGTACAGGAAAGAAAAATATGTATTTATTCATTTTGCACATACTGTGTTACTGGGATTTGCACTGGCTGAGAAGCATCTGGAAAAGAACAGAACAAGGATAACTGTCTGGCATCTAACAAGTGTTTTGAGGAGAAATCCACTTGGGAAGTGGGACATTAATTAAAAGCTTTACCAGAAAATCATGAGCTATGAAGATTAATGAAAGTATGGCATGAAATGAGATTGTTTTTTAACATTGCATTGTTAGTTAAGCAGTCATTACTGAAATTTTGGGCCTAGGTTAGAGATTTCATAAATACTGAAGATGAACCTTACAGATCACATCTAATAACTTTTTGCCAGTCTACAGGAAAAACAGACTGTCGTGGTTTAACCTGAGCCGGCAACTAAGCTCCACACAGCCGCTTGCTCACTCCCCCCCGGTGGGATGGGGGAGAGAATCAGAAGGGTAAAAGTGAGAAAACTCGTGGGTTGAGATAAAGGCAGTTTAATAGGGAAAGCAAAAGCCACACACGCAAGCAAAGCAAAGCAAGGAATTAATTCACTCCTTCCCATGGGAGGCAGGTGTTCAGCCATCTCCAGGACAGCAGGGCTCCATCACGCATAACGGTGACTTGGGAAGACAAATGCCATCACTCTGAACATCCTCCCCTTCCTTCTTCTTCCCCAGCTTTATATATGCTGAGCATGACGCCATATGGTATGGAATCTCCCTGTGGTCAGTTGGGGTCAGCTGTCCTGGCTGTGTCCCCTCCCAGCTTCTTGTGCACCCCCAGCCCACTCGCTGGTGGGGTGGGGTGAGGAGCAGAAAAGGCCTTGAGTCTGTGTAAGCACTGCTCAGCAATAATGAAAACATCCCAGTATTATCAACACTGTTTTCAGCACAAATCCAAAACATAGCCCCATACTAGCGACTGTGAAGAAAATTAACTCTACCCCAGGCAAAACCAGCACACAGACCTTGCAGGATTTAGTGTCTCCCACATCAAACTCTTGGGTATGTTACCTTGATAGCGACATGAATGCATCAGCCTGTAGCTCTTTTGTGCCCAGACTGTCTCGCACAACATGGCTGAGGATCATATTATCTGGGGTGATTGCTACTGCAGATGCTCCTTCTGCCTGTGTCCCGCTGTGCTGTGGCTGGGAGTAGCTGAGAAATTGTATGAACCAGTGCTATGGCTTGGAACAGGAAGCAAATGACACTGTGTTAACTGAAACCACAAAAGGGAATTTAAAGTGGAGGACAAATAATTGCCAAAGCTAAAATAGGGCTGTAAGATGGTTAACGCTGCTGATAGAAAAGGCCAGTTGAAGATTGTAGAGGTGGAAATATTTGGAGAAATGTTCTCAGTATAATTAAAAAGATGACCTAGGTACATTATTTTGAAGTGATGGAGAAACTTAGGTGATTTCTTTGCAGATAACGAGGTAAATTTGTTTTTCCAGCTAGTCATGTTTCTGGGAGATTTTTATCTAGTAATTGTTTTTGTCTGCAGTGTACAGATTGATGGCAAACTGATCCTGCTTAGCTTGTGTTGTCTGTCAGGATCACGGTATTAGAAGGTATGACTGACATGCATGCCAGTTTTTCAGGTATTACCTTCAGGAATCCCAGCACCCTGAAACAAGAAAATAAGAGATATTAAACAGATGTGCAACTTTCAAATACAGCGTGAATGCCAGCTTGAGAGTATCAAGCAGCTGTGCAGTGAGGATATTGTGAGGTATTTTTCTGTAGCTTGGTTAAGTATCCAGATATATCTAAATCTTCATGAACTAATATATTAAACCTCCTTCCTAACCCCTAAAGTACAGAATGAGGACAGTGAAGAAGGAGCGATTAAAGTAGAGACAAAAATACCTACTAGTCACAGAAAGGGTTCAATAATTTTGTTTCTTTGCTAAAGGGGGAGGGGGGGGGTGTAAGCTCAGGTTCTAACTTTAAATTAGCTTAACTTGCTGATGCCTTAAGACTGGGGATTAGTGAATTTAATTATGAGAGCCAGGAAACACATTAAGATAACGTTGGGCCTTAAACTAAAACCCACAAAGCAATGAAATTAAAGTTGGTGGTTTGCGTTCCATCTTTATAATGTCCTATTCTTATTGCACTGACTTGCAGGAGGCCCTTCCTGCTCCACTTGCCTCTTGGCATATGCTTTCAGGTACTTTTTTTTTCCCCCAATGAATGAATGACCTTTATGAGCTTTTCATGATGTACAGAATGGTCTGCTTGATTGTCACAATTGTACATGGACTAAAATCTGTTTTACCCAGTAATGATGCAGCTGGCATGGTCAGGTAGGTCAGGTCATCTTGTCGTTCCGCTTCACGCTGTTACAGTCCAAGTCACTCTTCAGCTTCTCGGACGTGATTGCAAAGCACCAACTTGAGTCAGATTGCAAGGGCTCCAGCAAAGAATATTTGGCACTCTGGTGAAGACAGGTTGTTACTAGTATAATGCTGACACAATATGTGAAGAAAATCTGATTTTGTTCCTGCTTTGCTTTTACCTTCCTGTTCAACCTGGTCTACTATTAATTATTGGGTTTTGTATCTGGACTTTGTAATTACTTTTTATTTTTTAAGAGAGAGACTGAAGATTAAACCCTTTTAAGACTGCTTTTATGAAGAGTATTAAGTCTTAGTGTTATTTGCTGACGAATTATGTAATATTGACCTTTCTCTTGCCTACATGGGATGATGATTTTTCTTTCATTTGCTGGTTTTGGAAGTTGCACACCCCTCACCAAGCTTTTTTCACTTAAAAGTGATATGGGTTTTGGTGGAAAAAGGAAACCAGTTTACTTGCCTTGGGTTATGTCATCCTTTCCTGGGCTTTCTGTTACTTAGTGTGATTTTTTTTTTTTTGTATTTACGATTTGTCTTTTACCTGATGAAAATGCAGTAGCCTTGAAAAAGACTGCCGTTTAGAAGTACTGTGCTCTCCTGCTTCAAACCAAAGGAGCTGGGAATGTTACATCTGTGAATCTGGAGAGGTTTTGAGGAAAAGAAGAGGTTTGAGTCCTCTTGAAAGACTTAAATCAAAGAGGTTGAGTGTCAGAGAAATCTATGAATGCATTTATCAGTAAGATAAATGCTTGAGACACATACCAAATAAAAAAAGTATGCACAGCCCTTTAAGTGTTGGCGCCATACTGAGGAAAGGAACAAATCTCAGCACTTCTTGTGTTTATCTTCATTATTAGTTATTAGTCCTTAAGCACTTCCATGAAGCTTTCACAATTCCCATTTCATATTCTGCAAGAAGTAGGAGATGAAAGAAACCACTGCTCAGATTTGAACCTTTGTATTTGAATCATATGGCCCAAAACACGTTTTCAGGGGAAAAATAAAAGCTTAAAACTACTCTTTACAGTAATTCGTGCATTATGGTCACCTGAATTTCTGTAGGAAAGAAACGTACGTAACTAAGTAAATGACAAATCCAGTTACTTGTATCACTAGTAAGTCAGCAGTATCATAAGGGTAACTCTGAGTTCTTTGTATTAAATTATATTAAAAATACAGGGAATATTTCTGTCTGGTTTTGTGGCTCTATATGATGAATTTAGCAGCCCTCTAACCCATGCTGTAGTCTCAGCTTTATGTCAGTTAATATATTCCTTGTTTTATGGATCATTGGAAGATAATTTTGTTATTTTCTACTGAACCATTAGTAAATGTGAGAATTTTTCTGGTGCTGCTAAGTGTAGCATCCAGCTGGTGTATCAGTTTATGTCAAGTGCCTTGGTGTCTTATTCTTTGTTCCAGCGATTGTTTATTTCCATGTTGGTTTGAATCATTAACTCTGACCCTATTTGTCACAAAGTAAAAATAATTGCTTAAAATGTGTACTTAATAGTGGTTTTTTTCTTATGTCTTCCATCCCCCTTCTAAAAACATGATTTAGAAAGAAAACAGACAGGCCTCTTGCAGCTCCTCTGAGTTCAGTTTATGTAGTACGATTTCTTTAAACCTACGCAAGCATTTCCTACCTTGTATGACAAAACAGCACCGTATTGCAGGTACCCAGCAGGTCCCTTCTGAAGAGACAGCTGGATGTTCAAACCCTCTTCCTGGGTTTGACAAATGTGAAATTTACGGCTTGGGGTAACAGATCTTTAGACTGACTTGGGAATTCAAGAGATTTTACCTATATTATGTACTGTCCTTCAGTTTTCTGGATCACACAGCAGTATCTGTACAAATAGTTGTAGCAAGGTGTCAGTACGCCCTCAGAAGGAAAGAATTGGCCTAATGAAGTAAACTGTTCCCTAATGAAGTAAACTGACGTACGGCATTTAGAGGCCTGTAAGTCTTACAAGCCTTCTGGTTGAGTTGTGACATTAGAAATTAGAGAGTTAAGCTGAAATCTGGGACAGTCCCACCTTCTGGTAGCATGGGAAATGTTACATTACCTTGACATACGACTTCTGAGCTGTTACAGGATCTCAAAAATAAGTTCAGAGCCAATATTGGTCTCTTTAGTCTTCCAAAGATACATTATTTTAAGACCTTTTTCCATGTTGTTTGCTAAAGTCTTCTCCTTTTTATTCTCTGCTTGGTATCCATCTGTTCTTATATCTGTCCATTTTAAAAAACTTCTGATTCCAATAAACATTTTACTCCCTTTCTGGTTGGCGTCTTCTTAAGGGCCTCATGGTCACAACATGGTATGCAACTTTATTCTCTTGGTATGCAAATTTATTCTGTATTTTAACTGTGTATTTCAGGGTAATTCTCTTGGTTTTTGTTTTATTTTGTTCCAGATAATTAAAAAGTGTACAATAGCTTAGTAGTTAAGGTTGTTGTGACCAGAACACTTGGGTCATTCAAAAAACTAATTAGTCAGCCTGGCAGGGAGTATGGTATAGCGAATGGATCGTCCTGTGCTGGGCCAAATGGTTTTCATTCTTCCTGGAAGCACTCCTGATTTTCACTCTGAGTATTAAACAATGCAGTTAGAGACTGAGGTTTCTGTGTTTCAAGCTTGTTTTGAGATGCTCATATTTCAGGGACAGTGCAATTTGAGAATGAACAGGTACTTAATGCAGTGTACACTAGAAAGCAGTAGAAGTAACTTTTCCTGAAAATAGTGTATACAGCATCTCACCTCATGAAGAGATTTTACTCTCTACTTAAAAACACAAGTAAAAATAAAAATGAACATTCAAAGCTTAATATCGTATGTTTTAAATCACTATATTTTTAACATTCAAACATCCTAGCGACATAGCAAATGGCTAATAGAGCGGTTCTGGTGTACAGGCTGTTTGCAGATACCTGGTCTCCATCAAGACAGTCGCTCATGCTCTTCCCCACTGGTATATTCACATCCTGTTGCCTGTGTTCTTGTTGGGTTTCTTGTTGGGATCTTAAGCGTTGCCATTTTCAATGTTTGGATGAGTTGGTGTCTCATTTTGACACTGTAGACATTCCATTGTCACTGTCATGATGGCCATTTCAGGATTTTATTGTTAGCTGTATGTCTTGGAAGTCTGCTAGTTAAAAGCCTGGAAAATTAAGTCTGTTTTAATGTCATGTAATTGCAGAGAAAATGGAAAATTATTTGAGATTCTCCTTATTCAGCACTTTCTTCAAAAGGAGTCCTTGTTGATTGTTTTGTAAATACCAATTCTGATTAATAAGAGGAATTTGCTTACTGGATGTACAAGAATGTATATGTTGCACGTGATCATCCATCCCATTCCTCTGTCATCATGAGGCAGCCTGTGATGTCAGGCACATTTTCTCCTGCTTTCTTGTAAATAGAGGTGCAGTGTCACATACAGCGGAGATGCACCATCTCTCCGGAGTAAGTTTCCCTGGTGCTGACTCCTTTTCCTGCTTCCCTTCCCTTCCCTTCCCCTCTGCAGCGCAGCCATCAGCTCCAGCTCAGGCTAACGTTGAGAGACGTAGGTAATCCTGGGCCATACGCTACCTAAAGCCATATTCCTAATTGCAACATTTAGCTTGCAGTGTTGGAAACCAGTAGTTTACAGGTTTGAACACTATCTGGGTGCAGGTGGTAGGGCTCTACTTCTGAGTCCAACAATAAATACTGACTGACCTTGCTAAGCCTGCTGACTCGTTTGTCTGTCTTCATACAGAGTTTGCATGCATACTAAGTAGTTTCTTTATGAAAAATCCTTGAATTCCAAAGATACTGTTCACAGTAATTGCACTTTAAGAAGAAACAAAAGGTATTGCAGTTTTGTTATTTACAGTGCTCTCCGCACAGCATCTTTTGTAACAAATAAATAAAGCTCAACCACTTAAGTTAATCGTTAGCAATGCTTTTTCCTGTTATGTTTTTTTAAGGTGTTACTCTTGGTCCTTGGTCTCCACAGACTTTTAAATCTGTGAAAAGTTCCATATAAAGTGATTAAAGGCAAGGATGATTAGAGATAGAAAAGGGTGACATTTTTAACAAGGGACTTTTTAATCTGCAAAAAAACAGATAGTAAAGCTTTTGGGTAGAGGAGAAAAAAAATACCACTAATCAATGAATCACTTGTTTCTCTGTCACTTGTCTGTGAGTGAGATGAGTTGCCCAACTCTTCCCTGTCCTATTTTTTTATTTGGGATAATTTTTATTTGGGATCATGACTGCTAGACCTTTACATGATCCTGTTTTTAAAATAACCAAGGGATAAGCTGTTTCTCTTTTGGGGTCATAAATTGCTGGAAAGAGCAAGTCACAGAGTGAGGTGAAGCATTAGCAGCAGTGTACTGAGGTGAGAACAACAAGCGATGGCTATTTGGTGTTATAAATAACTTCTGTACTTGGCCTTCTGTTTATTGCATTGTAAAACAATTTAGAAATACCTGGCTAAATAAAAGAGAATAATAGCATCAGTGATGGGACAGTGCAACATGCAATAGAGTCAGGCAATCTTAAAGGGACAAGATGAAGCTATTTGAAGTGCAGGACACTTTTTATAGTTTTTTTGAGTGGAAAGTTTTCAATGCAACAAGTTGCAATTTTGTGGTGGTCTTTTGAGCTGATGTGAAAAGTAATGTGGCACTGATTTAGTCCCGTGTATGCCAGCTGTGATATAATTGGTTTGCAGTACTTGTTAATTGTTTCATTTATTAAGATTTTACTTAGTATTTATTAAAACATGTAGTAGTGCTAGGTATTTTTTGAAATTGACTATGAATAGACAAAAATCTGTCACCGTCTTTTGTGATTAGCAGTTGGTCATGCTTTACTCTCTTGTTTTCACTTTCTCATTTGACTAATCTTGCTTATTAAAAATCCAGTAATGTGTGACTGGTTTGTGAAACCATCTGCGGTAGTTCCTTGGCTGTATTTAGTGCTCCATCCAAACACATCTCCTACTATTTATTCTATAGATATTGATGAGCCCTGTGTTATAGTCCTCAATATTTTATTGGGGAAAGATGGTAAATATGCCAGAAATACTCTATTCTGTGGTGGTTGTAAGTTCTGGCAAGTGTTTTTTTAGCTGGGAAAAGGTGAAGTGGTAATGTCTTTCCCTTTTCCAGCAGGCTAGTGGCTGTATCATTTATCCATCACATAGGCGCTGGGCTCAACCTTTTCCTCTGGCAGAGCAGGTCTAAGCAGTTAATGCTCACAGGAGGGTGTAACTCCCAGGTTGCTGGGCTGTCTGGATAGGTGAGACTGTTGTGCCGTCGCAATTGTTGTACTTGGTGTGAAGTCCCACGTTCCTGGAGCAGGACTGAAGCTGCCCCATAGGTGTTACCAAGTCATCTGTGTCTGCCTTTGCTCAGAAGTATTTTATATAAAGTGAAGCAGTGCAGATGCAAGAGCAGAGAACTTGCTGGTTTAGGTGAAAAGCGGTGGTTCTAGCAGAGGAGGAACATTTTAAACACATCAGTTGAATGTCTTGACCATTGGGCTGTTGGATAAGAGACTGATGGTACCATTTCCTGCATTTCAAGCTGGATCTCTTAATTCCCTTTCCATATTTAAAACAAACCCCCAAAAAACCAACCAAAAAAACCCTACCCCACCACTGGGCTCCTGTTTTGTGCTGGCAAGTGGAAAATGGCTTTGAATGTGCCTTGTTTGGTGGTATCCAAACAACTGTCCTTAGCAGTTCGCAGCAGTCCCACTTGGCACTTTCAGCTATCCGTGATCAGGGTATTTCCCTGGACTTTTCTCTGGATATTGAAATGCCTGAGTTAGCAATCGTTGATGGCTGATAGCTAATTTCAAATTATATTCACAGCAAATTTTAGCTTTCTAGTAAAATACAAAGCTTGAAAGAAAGGATCTAAGTGTGACAAAGTCGTGGGTTAGGATATGTTGAACTGGGGCACTCATACTGTCTTCCATTGCAGATTTAAAGTTTTCTCTTGTGGCAGCAAATTTGGCAGCTGCTGCTGCTTAACCTTGGGTATGTTTGTCTGCTTCTGCAGTGGGTTTGTTAGGGATCATCCTGTGCATCAGAAATCTTTCAAAATTGATTCCTTAAATTAGACTTACCATACATGTCTTTTCTAGTATGGTCTATTCTAGAGCAGGTTTCCAGCTTCCCTTTTTTCCTCTATAAATTCTGTGCTTTCAGGCATAGGAAGTCATAGCTATTTTTGCCTCGTCTGTGAAGCTTAAGGTTGACTTCTAACAATTTTGTGCCAGTTGTATTTATCCTGTCCTGCTAAATGCACTTCCATGATTTCCTGGCTGTTGCAGTGCTCACTGTCTAATCTTGATGCAGGTGGGAGATCCCCTCTGCTGATGTGAAACCACAGGCTTGTCCAGCACAACAGCGTGCCTCCTGCAGTGGTCAGCAGTGGACACCTAAGGAATTCAGAACAGGGCAGGCACCTCCAGCTGTTTCTTCAGAGCACCCTCCCAGCCTTCAGCAGCTTGTAGCTTCCCATCTTCCTGCGACAGTCGCGCTCCCAGGAGGCAAGGTGGGTAGCTACTTGTCATCTCCAGTGGCAGCAAAAGAAACTGCTTATACCAGGTGTACAGAAAACCTACATTTTCCCACTGCGACAACAACATCTGCATAGCACATTGTACCTCTCGTCCTTTCCCTGGACGGCAGTTTACTGATAATACATTGCTAAGCCTTTTTTCTTCAGTTTAAGATGGTTGTTTATTGATGTGCTTTTGGCAGTTGGTAAAATGCCAACTTTTAGTATTAGCTACTGGCCTCGTTTTATTTAAACCTTATAAAATTTTATTGTTTCTCTTCAATGCTGAGAACGTGTAAATGTTTCTCCTAGAATGGTTTAGAGCAAGGCTTTTGGTATTTTCTGCCTTAACCCTTAAAACTCTCATTGTGCAGATTTCAAAAATGGCACCTGAAAGATTCCTTCAACCATCCTTCTTCCAGCATTTGAAAAGGAAATGTTTTAAAGCCAGTGACCTGTCTGTAACAGCACTGGGAGGGAGGGAGGCAGGGGAGCAGAGGCATGACATTCAGAATTCCTGCAGGTATAAACATAAATTAATAATAAACAAGTAACAGCTCAAACAAAATTCTTAGCCAACTCTTGTTTTTAAAGTATTGCTACAAAACATAATATTGTGTCTCCTTAGAAAGTAGAAGATAAAGTTTATTTCTCATTAATATCTGGATACTAATTGATCTTGTAGTGAGGAATAAGATGCAGGAGAACATCTGGCCTGGGGGTTTTTCTCCTGCCACAGAAGTTGGAGAGCACTACAGGGTTTCTTGTACCAATGGAGACAGATGTGGTGAGAATCACAGAACCTCTTCACAGTCAATCTTCCTGTGTTAATAATATGCAGTTGCCACATGCGGGTGTCTGTGTATTCATAAAGGGAACATGTACAGAATGTTTTAATAAAATACACTGACCCTTATTACTATAAACGGGTTTGTTTATAGGAGTGTCTTGGAAGAATTTCAGGAGCGTCACTTTTCAGGGCTGATAGATGACTCAAGAGTTCTTATAGATGAGAACTTTGAGAATGTTTTACAGTTAGTTAAATATGTTGTCATTTTAAGTTGTCCAGCTATTCCATATCTGTTTTCCTGGTATTTAATCTGCATTATCTTTATCATTAAATTGTCATTTACATTTTTATTGTCTCCTTGTTACCTAGTTAGATTGATCCCTATTCTGGTGAGAACGCTTCTAGCAGAGCTACATAGAATTTACCCTGTTGCAGCCTAGACATATTGCTGAAGACTTCTCCCTGTTTAGCCTGACCTGTTCCTTGAAGAAACTAAACATTTATGATTTTAAGACCAGAGGAAGCAGTCATGGTAATGGTGTCTGACTTTGTGTCAGAAAAGCCATTACCTTTTACTGGGTGAAATAGTTGCTTTGCTGGTGTTCTGTTAGAATACTGCCATATTATATGGATGAAAAATTATTAGTGAAGAAATGGAAAATAAAGGGCTTGAAAACAGTTACTTATATAATGTAAGCTGTTACTCATGATTTAAAATTTGGGTTTGAGTTTTCTGTAATTATATACGGAATAGTTGACTTCCATAATCCCAAACTGTGTAATAAAAGGTTAATCAGTTGGCAAGAGCATAAACTGTGGGAAACAAAAGTAGTTTGGGACAGTGTTGAGAGGAAACAGCATACTCGAATTTCCTGGTATTTGTGATGGTGATTGACAACTTTTTGTATCCAGTTGTAAGTTTATGGTGTCAGTTTAACTTACAGAGAGCTACTTTTGTTTAGCTCCGTGTAGATAGCTGAGGAAGACCCGGTTGCAATATCCAGCGGGTTCAGAAATTTTATAGAATGTGGGTTCTCCCAAGGAGTTCAAGAAACTAATAGAATACACTCATCCCTATCCTTTCTGCACTTGTAATAGAGAAAAATCATCTAGCTAGTATTTGCGGTGAGTTGCTTATACAATTAAAATTCCAGTCTAATTCAACTTCCATGTATGAAAGATCATAGTAAACCAGCAGCCTCTGTGCCCATTCCTCTGTTTTGTGATGCTTCACATTTCTCTTGGTGAAGTTAACTGTAGATTTCATTTGGGTTTTACTGCTGAAGAATGCCACTGCTTTGATAGCATGTAACAGCCTTAGAAGCAGATTGTGAAAGCAGGGTTTTTTCCGCTTTATTTTTGTTTTAATTTTGCTAGGCATTTCACTTGTCTCTAAACCCTGGAGGACTGCAAAAATGGCACTGTAATTCTTTGTGTAGAAAATCCTGGCACCACATCTAACGTTAGCCTTTTCGTTACTCACCTTTTATGGTAATAATCAGAGAGACCCAGAGAAAAGGGGTTGTATAATGTACGGTAGCAGATTTCAACTGGGTCTAAACAGATGGAAGCAGGAAATGAGAAATAGTGACAAACATTACATGCCTTGTATTCTTTGTAATAAATTCATCTGAATGCTGAGTTGCTGTGTGTATGTGCAAAATCAGTCCTTGTGTAATTTTAGGAGCACAATTTGTTTTATGTTTGGCATCTATATAGCCTTTGGCTTGTCCCCTGTGGCAATAGGCATATAATATATTTTTTATAGAGCTCTGTTTGCCTTTGTGCATTTCTTTGCAACAATTAAGTGTTTTAATTTCTTATCTCCTAAGGATTTGTTTCTGGTTTTAGCTTTCTCTTGTCTAATCCATGCTGCTTTGCTGCAAATGTTATCGCTGCTATTCATAAGCAAGAAAGGAGTTTCACTGCTGCCATGATAGAAAGGGTGAAAGATCAAACTACTTCATTCAGTCTTGCGTCTTTTCACAGCAGTATCAGGTAAAACACAAGTATTATGACCAACACTGCAGGGTGTCCAGGAGTCACAGCCCTAAAGTTTGGTTTGATTCCCAAGGCTGTAGCACAAGGACCTACAAAATTATTGTGGCTTCCAGAATGACTTGTTAGAAGTGTAACATGTTTAAAGCTGGTAGAAGGAAAAGAAACGGCCAAGGCATTCACAAGGTATCCCACTGTAATCCCAGGTGGCTTGTACTGATGGGGCTTCTCTACAAATGTACGTCCTCTAACTTCTTTAAAAGACCTCAGGTGGAGTTGGAAAGCCACGGATCTAAACCATGAATTGTGGCACATTCAGTGTTCTGGTTCAGGCCTTGCCTTGTGAAGAAGTCAGTGGTTTGATGTGACAAGATATTTTGAATGTCAGAGTGGGTATGCTTTGCTGTCTGTGGAGTGTGAGAGTATGGATGTGTAGCAGCACATTTGGGTGATAAAACAGCACAATTTATTCAGAAACAGTTAATTCAACATTTCGTTTGTACAAAGTGAAGAATATTGCAGAACAGGACCACATATTCATACAAATAAGATCTTAAGTTATTTGTCTCCTTATGCCACCTGTTCTAGCAGCTAAAAATAATATAGAATTTTATATTGTATTATTACTTGAAAATGGAAACAAATGAAACAAAGCTGCGTAGCAGTCATTTTCATTCTGTGCTATCCATTCCCATGTCAGGTCTCTATTAGTCATGATCAGCAGGCAGGGCTGCTGCTTCTTATGCTTGTGGGCAAATGTTTGCATTGTAGCTCATTGATTTTGGGAAATCATAATAGAACTGAGACTGTGCTTACTCCTATGACTATTTGCTTACCTTAAGTTTGCAGAGACTGATTGAATCTGAAGGTAAACAGCGTAATATTTCCAGTAGAAGTATTGGATTCATACATCTTCAGTTCGTCCCTCTCTTAAAATTTCACATTCTGTAAATAAAAGATTTTATATGGGATAACCAAAATGTGGAACAACTTGTTCAGTCATTCCTTCCACTGATTTTCCTAGTACTGAATTATCCTTTCTTACAGTAGTGTACGTGACTCCTACTTACCAACTTGGGGACATTACCATTAAGGTGCAGAATGGCTATCAGAATAATTTTGACAGAAGTAAGACATTTACTCTCCCTTCTAAAAATCAAAATAGTTCCTTGCACCTAGGGGTTATTGGAGGTTTTCAGCATGGATTTAATTACAAATATGGCAATTCTCATGTCACTTGTTGACTAGCTGTTACATTCTTGACTCAGCATACTGGCAGTTGATGCCTGTTTTACTAGGTGCAAAGTTATTTAAAGGTTGATGTTAGCATATTGGGGAAAAAAACGTAAACATACAACTGTGTATAATTGCTGAGTACTGAAGCATAACGTTTTACAAACCTGTGTCACTGAGTGGCTTGTCTGTTAACAGTGGTTAGATACAACCCTACAAGAAGTTGGATAGTTAGGTATGAACTTACCTTACAGCTGGGACTGATGATTGTAAAAGTCAGCAATTAATTCATGTAGAATAGAGAACTGTGAGAAGAGAAAGATTAGGAAACAGTTTTGTGTGCGATGCTGAAGTCAGGTCACACTTTCAGGTAAATGGCTTTAAGGGAACTTGTAAGAACAGCCAGGGCAGTTTAGAAATCGGCAGACTGGTATAGAGTGAGTTTTGAATTGCTGTACTGGCTTTTATATATAGGAGGAACAATAAACCTGAAGTATTTAGAGAAGAAAGTGCCAAGAAGCTTTATCATTCCATTATCATTCCACCTTCTTAAAGTGAACTAGACCAACAGTCTTTAAAAATGATTACTTTAATAATATATCTAGTTTTGTAGTTATTAATGCTATAATTACTCATGGTATGAATTATTTTCTTTTAGGTGGGTACAAGAAGAAGGACTGATTGTGTATGAATGTTTTGAAATTAGCGCAATGAGAGTATGTGCTGTAACAGAAGTTAGGAATGTTTCTTGGTTGATCTAACACTCTTCAGTTAATACAATGCAGTGCTAGGTATGAACCGTGCCATTCTATTAAAAATGCAGTATGCTGAACATCCTTTTTGTACTTTCTTAAATCATTGCAATATCTTGGCAATTTTTGTTCTGGATTCTGTGTAACACTAGGGATTTATCAATGCTGTATGAATACGTAATAATGATAATGCTCCTTCTTGTACCCATTTGGTGTCTTGGTCCGAGAAGTTCCCTTGCAAAAGAAGACAAGTCCAAGGCTAATATTTCTTGGAAATATTAATGCATTTGTTCTTTTAGGCTATACTTTTATTGCCCCTTGTTAACATGATGAAATGGAAATCTTCTATTGTCTATTTTAGAAACAAAATCTTGTTTAGAAGACCTGTAGCTGAGAAGTCTTGTGGCTAATTAATAAAGGAACAGATTTGTCTGATGTTCCACTTAAGACCATGTGCCTGCAAGAGACATGAGTTTGGAAGGGTAAAAATGAGAGGACTTCTAATTCTCTAAAGTTTCTAAAGAAGTCGATTTGAAAACAAAGTTTTAACTGCAATAATACACGCAGCAGAAGGAGCTGAACCAATAGGTGGACTGACATGAGAAGAATTTGTCTTAGCTTTCCAAGCTCACCAACTTTGAATTGGTACTTTCCCATCTCTGACTCGTAGGCTCTTTGTTGCATCTAGCTCTAGGTCTTGTAGCCCTCACTACCGCAGGTAGATGGTACCCGTCAGTTTCATGTAGTCATGTAGATAAGGATATTCCGTTTAATGTGCTTCATGTTGGACTCGGGCACTTGAAAAACCTTGGCCTGTAGCTCTAGCAGTGTAAAAGCTGCTGTACACAAGTGAGTAATGAGAGCAGTGTTTTTGTGAGCAGTGGCTCAGGAAAGCAATGGCAAGCTCTCCTTTCTCAGCCTGCCGCCTCCTGTTTCAGATTGGGGTCAGGTGTTGTACGTATCCTGCAGGACCTGTGTGCTCCCTGACCTTGCAGGTGGCATGTCGGGTTACCCCACTCAATAGCCCTTGCCATTATGTGGCCTTGTAATGGGAGGAGGAGCAGTCTCAGGAGATTGTTAATGGTATAAGGTTCTCCATCTCATGGTCTGTCTTTCAAATCTAACAGCTGTTTTGGTGATTGAGAAGTTGTCAACATTGTGGTAACCTTTTGTACTGCCTGCTCTTGTCCTGCCTGAGCCAGCAAAATAGAAACTTGCTTTGTACCAGTTCACTAGAGAACAGCAGAGCACACCTCACACTTTTTTTCATCTAAGAAAAACACAACCCGATAATCTCCTTCATATGGTTTTGAAAACGTGGAGCTCTTTCTGTAGTAAGCCTCATTAAAACCAATATATTCCTTTAAAATACGATCCTTCAAATCTCTTAGAAGGTATTCAATACTGTAGCCTTAGTTTATCTCTCATCAGATTATATTAGATTTTCTGGCATCTGTTGCCTAAGCATTCAGAGTAATTAATCACTTTCATCTTGTGCTGGGCACACAGCGTGCATGTACATGCTGCCGCTACCTCCTGCACGGCAAATGAGGAATAAGAAGGTCAGTTTAGGGTGTGGAGTTTTTCAGACGTAAGTGTGCGCTTCTGTTGAAAATATTCCACTTAGGTGGAATTTTTTTTTTCTTTTTCTTTTTCCCCTTGTTGAAACAAGATAGCTCAGCAAAATCCAGTGTATGCTATAGGAAGTATCTGGCTAAGTTAATTTCTTAAGTCAAAGGTTGATGCATATAAAAATTCTCAGATGTCTTTATTTTCACCTGTTTTAACTTTTCCAGTCTGAAAAAGACTTAACTTTTCCAGTCTGAAGTGTCTTTCTCATTTTCCCATTTTTGTGACAGAGGTTCTTTTTAATACTCCTCCTATAAATGAGTTAGTAAAGAAAGTAATCTCATTACAGAGAAATAAAATCTTCCCATAACTTCATTGAGTAAAGGACCGGGTTTGGTGTTGATGTTAGTGGAAAAGAGAAAGAAATTGTAAAATCCCTTCTAATATTTGTGGCTAGTCTCCAAAAGGAAAGGTTTAAACTACATATGCTTATCATTTCCAGGTATTTGAAAGTGCTTCTTTCCTCCATTTGTCTGCCTTGAGTTCTGTTCCTTTTCTATTTATTTATCTGCAGTTGAGCATCCACCAAAACAGAGTTTTCATGCCTGGTGCTGAGGGCAGGATGGACTTCCCGTTAACAAAGCTGTGATGGCATGAAAGCCCAGGACAAGCAAAGGAAATGGTGTAACTCTCTGAGACGAAATGGCACACCAAAATCAACATTTCTCAGTTCAGAGAAATAAGGCCATGTCACATTGTCTGTGTGGCACATGGTTAGAGATGACAGTGCAGAAAATGAGAGCAGGCACTCTCTGCATCGTAATTCTGTGCCAGTTCTTAAATCCACATAGGAGGCAAACGGTAACGCTGCTGCAGTCCTTCTGCCAAGCCAGTGCATCCCGGCAAGCCTTAAATAGGACATTTCGCACTAGGAGCAGAGCTGTGTCAATCATAGCTTGTCAATTGTTAAACTTCTGTGAGCTTTCAGACTCCTGCGATTTGAGTAGTGTGTATCTTGGCAAAAGGACACGCATTATCTCAAATGCCATCTGTAATCGCTTACAGACCTTTTTATAATGTGCCCAATTTTTATCTGTCAAAGAAAGTTAAAGGAACAATATTTTCTAAGTGATAACCGGAATAATTTGAATTCCGGTAGGCACAGCAGAGCAATCTTTCAGAGAATGTTACGTTCAGAGATGTTCGAGGTATGGTCTGAAGTCAGCAGGAGTTGATGGTAAGATTCAGATGTCAGTGAGCTACAGAAGAGGCCCTTGGACAAGGGCAGCAGTTGGGAAAGTGACTTAAATATACTTTCTAGCTCCCCCAAATTTGGAAATGTTTTTTCATGAGCCTTCCTGCAATCTGAAGTGTTCATTTGAACATTGACAGGCTTAATGAAGGAAGTTGGCATTAGAGAGTCAGGAAGGTCTGTGTATTTAAAGGTCCCCTAGGCTGTGCTTGCTCCCGTGTTTGAGAAGGCAGTGGTACTGCGGGGCAGCATGTGTTCATGCACCTTTGCTTCATGTGTTCTGTTCTAGCACAGTGTTTTAGCCCAGACCCTGGAAGTAATCAGCATTTACTAGGTGGTGTTCTAATAGGGAAGTGTAAGGGCAGCATCTACGTTGTGTCAGTCTCTTCCCCTTTCTTTAGCAATCAGATTCACGCTGGCTGGGAAATTTGTGAGTCATGAGAGTCTTAGATTGTAGATTCAAACTTGAATTGTAAACCTTCCAAATAAGAGACCAAATTAATGGGATTTAATAAAGTACAAAATATTTTTGTTTTGACCTAAAGAACATCTTTCATTTATTTGGAATCCATTTCCCTTTGTAGAAAATGGAAATTTTTGGCGAAAAAGGCGAAAAAGGTGCTTGTTTTCAAGTGTGACACCAGTATTTCTTCTTTTTTTGTTGGTTGGCCATGCAGCTGAAAAAATATTATTTTATTGTTAAAGCAAAACTTGTGCAGCCCTTCCTTGCATCAGTAGTCACAAGGACAGCAGCAGAACAAATTCTGTGTTTGAGCATAAGTGTAAATCAGAAGCAAATCCTTGATGACTGTACGATTATTCTAGCAGGAATTTAGTGTATATTAAAGACTGAGCACATGGGACTATAAATTAATTTGGTAGCTGGGACAGAAGTGGATTTTATTTAAATTCCAAGATAATTTCAAATAAAAATATTGATTTTATTCAGTGGCCAAGACTTGCCAGTTGTGTTCAGAACATTTTTTCCTACTTTGCTGAAATCCTTCACCTTAGCTGGTACTTCCCAGCTACTGATGTGCTTTATTTTCAGTACCAGTTTATAGTGCATGTTAAAATGTCAGATGAACTGTTTAAATAGAACATCATGATGATGTAAAATTTAGTGCTTACTGTCCTGATCATTTCATGATGAATGGTTCATTCAGAAAAATAGAGTAGGAAGTAAGTAGAAAAACAGTGATACATTCAGTACTTAGCAATAAAGTACTATTGGCAATTATATTTTAATATGAAAAATTATTAATTTCTAAGAAGAATTTCTTAGTGATCTTTAAGAAAAGATACTGGATGATTACAGGTGATTACTTTTATTGAACAGTAACTGCAAAGTATAACATTACGGAAATACTGATACTGTTCTGCCTGTTCACCAGTTTATGCAACTTGTTATGCACAAAGCTCAATATTACAAGGAGGGAAAAAAAAATGTAGGGTGTCTAAGGTATTTTGGGTACTGTATGTTTAATATGAAGAATGTACTGAAGGAAAAACTTTATTCAGTTATTAATTTCAATTTAGAATCCAAGCTAGTAATTCAGCAGAACTGCAAATACTGGATTTAGAACTAAGGGTTTGCTTAATTAATATTCTTGGTCAACCTTTTTCTTAGAAAATAGTCCAATTTTAAGAAAAAAAAAGACAAGATTACAAAGTCTCATTTCATTGCCACTTTTCTTTTGCTGCCTCACTCATATTCTACTGTTGCTTTAAAACAGATAATTGTTTTGACAGTGTCAAATACCAGGGTTGGTACTGAAGTTAAACAGGATTTTAATTCTTCGCTCTGCTGAAAGTTAGCAGATCTGTTTGTTCACCAGCCACTTAGCGTATGACCTTGAGCAAGACGGCAGCAAGGGCTAAATTTTTTGAAAAGTGGTCTCTAATTAGAAGAATTTCTGTTCTCTGCTGTGTGCCTTGCAGGTACTTGAATCAGGATGCTGGAAAAACACATTTGTTGGGCCTTGCTTCTACGAGAAGGAAAGCCGAAATCTCATGAATAAAGAAATTCTCTGACCTTGGTCACTCACTTGAAAAGAAGCACAAATACAATTTTCAGTAGATGAACTTCTGTTTATAGGTTACATCCCAGAGTTTCCATGGAGCATGCAGAGTGGTGGTAATGTCTTCAGCCAAACTGGGAGGCTGATGGGAAACTCCGTTAGGAACCAAGGCAGAGGACCGTAATGTGCTCGTTTCAAAGTTTTGTTAGTGTTTAGCAGCTTCTGGTTTTCTCTCTTTCCCCACCCAACACACCTTACAAGCAGGTGATCCTGCTCCCGAAAGAACTCGGTAGCACATGTGAGCTAAAGACATAGCTTGATTCCCAGTTTAACTGAAGAGGAAATCAGTAGTAATCACAAACACGATCTATAGCGTGTTGGCCAAGCAATTTTGAGGAAATACTCATGTGAATAAGACCTTGAGCTGAACTTGCCAGCATTTAATTTCTTTGCAAAGAAAGCCACAGCACACCACAGTCTTGCCAGTTTTAAAACACGCAGTTTTAATGACGTGTGCAGGACTTAGCTCTAGGTACCTAGCATATCTGTCTATCTAGCATATCTGCGTAGAAATCTTTCTTTCTTTCTTTCATCAAGTTAAAGCTTAAGACATTTCCTAGAGTTTGAAGGAGTGTGGTGGGGCGTGACTGTTAATCTCAGGAATGTTTTGAGCTACTCTGTGCCAGGCCATTTCAGAGATTTGGAGTCTAGGAGTAGGTTACTCGCTTCGTGCAGCAGAAGGTGTGGGGCACAGTCTGGTCATTTGTCCTTAATGCAGTTAGCTAGTCTGGATTTATTTACGTCCTTTGCTGGATCAAGGCCAGCATACGCTACTCTTTGTTAAATAATTCCCCAAGTTTGTATTCTCCAGAAATACGGTCCTTTCCCAATAAGGACATGTATTTGGTTTTTTACTGTCACTGGCCGCTACACCATCTCCTCCCTGTTCTCTTAAGCACTTGGTGTGAAAATAGAGGTAAAAAGTACTGAAACAGGTAAGAGGCCTAGTCTGTTCTTAATTTACATTAACATGTGTCTCAGTTTGTATGCTTTATAAACAAAGAGATTTGCCAGCCACTTGTTAGATCCTCTACAGGCACAAAGCTGGAAGGTAGCTCTATGTAAATTTTTCACGCTTTCTGAAAACTAAAGCATAAAAATGGCAAATTCTGATGTGGCAAGAAAAATGCCAGCAAAATAAAACCACGAAAACACTCCAAACATTTTTACTTCTTCCGTGACTAAAATTTTGAAAAACAAGACTTGTATGCATTTTCTGCATGTCTCAGGGATGACCTGCATCTCTAGTATTTAAAGCTTGTAACCAGGGTTTTTGCTGAACAGTGAGAAGAGTTATCTTTTATTATTATTTTTTTGTTTGCAAGTTTCTCCAATGCAGCAATTCATTCTAGTTCATAATTGCTCGAATAATCCCACCTCATTGGTTTCCAACAAAACCACCTAGATTGATACTTCAACAAATTGAAAGTTCAGTGTAGAATAAAAGCTAGCGACAAACCCTGACTGCTTTGAGTGGAGGCATGAGATTAATGGTTAAAATTATTTAGCTGCCATGCTTTGCCTCTGTGAAAACCAGAGCACAGAGTAATACCTATCTGAGTTTATTTTGCCCCCTCTCACCCCATTTTAACTACTTTTAGTTCATTCTCTTCCTTTTTACTTTCTCTGGCCATAGTTTGCCCCTCTGATGGTTTATTTGGAGATGCTATGCCTGAAGCACAGAAACCCCAGCACCAGAAGTGCGTCCGGCCAGGCAGTCTGGCGTGGACGTGGTCTGCTGCCCTCCTGGGCGTGCAGGTTGCAGTGGTGACATGCTTTCAGAAGGCTGTCAGAAAAGTGAAACCCTCGGGGCTCACTGGTGGTGTGTGCAGTGTGTTGTCCTGGGAGGAATGGTGAGTGTTTATTGGGAATGTGTAGTTTACTGGTGCAAGAAGACTCTCCTTACAGGCTGTCACTGAATAAAACCACTGCCCCTTTTGTCTAGGGTCCTTGATTTACCTGTGATTATGTTTTTAAGGCTTTTAAGTAGTTAACACTCCGAACCGTGAAAATGTACATTAATGAAAAAAACAGTCACAGAGCTATTGGGCGTGTACAGAGACCTATCCACAAACCTGTTGTCATGGATTCTTTGTAATTGCTTTTGTCCTTAAATCCCTAGACTGACTTAGTGACTCTGGATCCTCTCTCTTGTGTCTTCGGGCATCCAGCAGCCTTCCTCCGCAGGTGTGTTATCTGCTGAGCTCTCAGCTGCCATTATTTCCCATTGCACAGGCTTAAAAACTCCCGTATGCACGCTGATTGGGGTCGCTGTTGTGAACCTGCTCTCTGGTGGGTCTATTTATTTTTATGCATGTGGAAGTAGCTATTTCTGAATAACCTTTTGAACAAGTCTTGGAGAGTTAAATGTGGCTCAAAAATCTATAGCAGACTATTGTAAGGACATAATAGAATATGGCACAAAAGTAAGACCTTCCTCCAGGGCTTTCTAACCTAATTATGTAGCAAATATGTAACTGTATCAGGGACTGCTGTTGAGCTTTTAAAAATTCTATAGAAAAGTTAATATTCTCTGTTCCCTTAATAGCAGATAGGGGGTGTGTGTGGTTGCCAGTTTTATTGACAGATTTATTAACTTCCTTGCTACCATAGTTATGATTTAGAAATAGAGCTTATTTTTCTCCTTTTTAGTGTGATTTTGTTGTTGTTGTTGTTGTTGTTTTGGTTTGGTTTTTTTTAAACCAGCTTTACTTATTTACTTGCAACTGTAGTGTCTCAGAAACCCAATCAGGGCCAGCACCCTGTTGCACTAAGTGCTGTACATTAAAGGAATGATATGTAATGTAGTAAATAAACTTGCTTGAGGCATTGATAAAACTGAAACTTTTTTTCTTTCAGGTTCAGTCTGTTGCACATGTATTCTGCAGTCTATCTAGCGAGGAAACATTAGATCTGATTCGTCAAGGTAGTTAAAGACAAGCTTAATTCTAAGTAGGTGAAAAATCCCACCGATTTCCTTGGGCTACTCATTTGTTAGAGATAGACAAGTGCTAATATACAATGATAAATTGAATTCATAATGTACAAATCATGCACATGCTGTTTTCGCAGGTGAATTTAAAGGCTATCATACATTTATGATAAATAACCTGCAAGAATCCTTACTTAATCACATGAGTTATCCATGCCTCTCCAGACACATTACCAGCAAAATCCCTGCTTACTCAGTGATGCCAGCAGCGTGGTTTGGGATTTTCAGTGTACCGTCAAAGAGGTTTCAAGAATGGATATAGTGGCAGGGTGAAAGCTGACCAGTGATGGGCAAAATAATTACTTAATTGTTAAGAGAAAAGAAAAATATTATCTGAAATTAAAGGCTGTTGTAGTAGCTAGTACAGAAATGTTCATAGCATTATTTGATACATCTAAAAGCTTAATAATAATAAAGATGTTCCCAATAGTGCCATTGTGTTTCAAGGAATTGGTTGTGGTGTCGCTTAACAAAAGTTTTACCCGTTATTAGGAGGTAAAAACAGGTTCAGTGCCCTTAAAATAAGAGAAGAAGAAAGCAGGAGCTGTAAGCCAGGCTTTCTGGCTTCCAGAAAGCTTGTAGATACTTTGCAAGCAAGTACAAAGTGCATTTTGTGGAATGGGAACAGAGGCCTTGCAGTGGGCAGGAGATAAAGGATAAATGTCAAGAAACAGTTTTCTGCTGCATCCTCCCTTGTAAGGATCTTGGTGATAATCAGTGCTGTAAGAAGCGTATCATCTGCCTGCACAGGAAAGGGGAGTAGAGTATGTTCAAGGGAATGATAACAAAAAATTAGTTCCCGTTACCAAGGGAATGATGACAAAACCCTCTGAGATCATTTCTCTCCTTGTAGTTACTACAGAAGTCATAGATACTAGGTTCGTTATGCAGGCCCACAAGTTGTGACAAATTTCAGGCTGTTTTACCAGTTCTGCAGATTGGAGGAATACTCCCCTCGCCTTGTTCTTGTACGTGCATGGAAGCATGTACATATGCGTCTGCTCACATGTACGTTTATTATGCACACACAGAAAATAGAAATCAGTGGAATTCTACAGCTGCATCTGAAGTTAATTGACATGAAATTAATGAATTTCCCTTCCTTCAAGAACGAGCTTGCAAAACATTACATCCTTAACAATAGGGAAGGTCAGTTCTCTGTCTGTTTTTTGCATCTCTCTTTCTAGACCCATAGCCTGTGGACAAAGCGATGTTACGTTTGGCTAGAGCCAAATGCCCTTGTTCTGTACTCATCCCGTGGACTGGAAAGGTAGCCAGAGCTGCTTGAAATATCTGGAGGGCTCATTATGGCATGCACTTACTGACCTTGTTGTCATCTGCTGCGAAGAGCCAAGACCAGCTCTCTGTAGCTGGTTGATGACTTGAAAGGTGTATAGGAGTTTGGGCAGGCTTTCTTTGTCCGAGTTGGTTTTACCATTTTTGGATGAAAAGATAAAGCATAGAAGATGCAAAGGTTAAAAAGAGAACCTAGCAGCAGCTGGATTTAATGTCTCTGGTCTGAAAATAAAATATATTTTGATTGAAAAACATTGCACTGAGGTTTTTACAAAATTAAGAGAAATTATTAGTTTGGGCATCCATTTCCATAGTTTGGGCATCCATGACATGCCAAGAGCGCAGTGTGCTGGACATACGTTCCCTTTCATACCAGCCTGTGTCATGTTAATCCTCTTGTCAGTGCAGTTACTAGTTGTGGCCAGAATGTATGATGGTGATGCAGCATTTTTCTTCCAGCTATCCTGAAGAGATGATTAACTCACATGCTTGCCACACTGAAAGGAAATGGGGCATGCAGAAATAATGGAAAGATGCCGTATTAATTGCTGTGACCATCACTTAAATACTTAATTGAGAAATAATTATCCTGATATTTAGAATAAGGTATTCAAAATGTCTAGGTAACCCAAAATGTTGGGTTTAGTTCTGCATTCACATCAGTAAGTAAACTTGTGATGACCATTTGCTAGTCATAGCTGTATCAATCACTGTAAATAATAACAGTCAAAGAAAATAAAAACTGACGCTCCCGAATGTAAATGCTCAGAGCAGCCACAAGAAAAACCTATCAACAAGCTTTAGGGTAGCTATAACCAGTGGAATCTCAGAAATGCTTGGAAACTTAAGTCTCAATGAATAGTAGTGACTGATATCCTAGAATTTTCAACACATATTACTTTATACCTTGTTGACCTTAGATACGACATTAATTTAAATCTGGTTCTGCAAACTATGGTTGGTTCCCTATGTCACATTGTACACAAACAAGTTTCCCAGGATGCTAAAGGATCTGCTCTTGTGCAGACTGTATATAAATCTAATTCTCTTTAGCTTCCAGTTCTGAAATGAATAATTATATTTGACACTATGTTTGTATTTTTTCTGTATTACAATTTACTAATATAAAAATTTGGCGAAGGTATGGATATTAAAAACAGTTATCACCCAGGCCAAGCCATATCTCTAAAGCAGCTGCTTATCTTAAATCCGCAATGTCTGCTTTGCCAGGCGAGTGCTGTGTGATGTGCTGCGGCTTACTGTGACCATGCGATGCAGAACAGGGGCACTGGAATGGAGACCCTGGGTCTGTGACCTTCACTCATGAGAAGCTCCCTGTGCTTTTTTTACCTAGTATCTGCACAAGAGCTGCACCAAATGTACAATAAAAGAAATTTTTACTTAAGTGGTGTTCTGCCTTCCACAGGAGTGAGGGTGGTTTTTCTTTTCCCCTTTCTTTCCTTTTAGCTTCTCTCAGACCTTTGTTCTCCTCTACAGAAAGAGGGGAAAGGGAGCAGCTTTGTAGTGGGAATAGAGAGAAGAGACTCCTGCCTGAAGATGAGCAGGATGGTGGGCAATGACAGTGATTCAGCTAGCCAGAGTGCTTGCTTTCTGCATCTGAACATTTTGAAGGTGGACTGCAGCAATGTTAGCAGAGGGACTATTTGTGTATGCAAATACTGCTCAAGTTAGTAATGATTTCTGGGATCAGTAACCACTGGAGTCAGTAGCAACTAACTCTCCTTCTGAGAAGGATGTATAATCTTTTGTTACCAGTATTATGTGATTGCAGCATGGAAGTTCATCCTTTGACAAGCATGGCAGTGCTTGTAAATATCACTTGTATAAGTGTTTGTACATGTATTTGTTTTGCATTATTATTACATAGGCTTTTTTCAACAGCTTTTAGTAAATTACTGAGTTTGGGCAGCAATAATCATATTTACTTGGCATATCTGACTTTCTAAAAAATATCCTGCTGTGTCCTTCAGAGTTTTTTGAGTTGTCATCTCTCTTTCAGTGCTGTTGTATTTGTAGCTGCTTTTAAAAAACGTTGTTGAGGTATGAACTTCATTTTCTAAATGTAGAGAACAATAGCAAAAGGGTTGGTTACTTTTTTTTCTGAACTCAGGATAGAGTAATAGTAGTGAAATGATTTATGTGCCATTCTCCTAAACAGGTGTTAATCTGTACCATATTGCTTGTTAATCCAGCTGCTGGCAAACCGAGAGATTGTCTGGCAGGGTTGGAGTCAGTCGCTTGTGCTTCCTCCCTTGTATTGCCCTGTTCCTGCTAACTCATCTGTTTCCCCCTCTAAACAAAAGGAGACAATTTCAAAGTGATTGATGATCATCTCCTTTTTTTCTTTCATTAACTACTAACTACCCTAGAAAGCAGGCTTGCTACTGTATCACCTGACCACAGGTGGTCAGATGAAATGAAATAGATAAGGAGAGCTGGAGTCCATCAAACCAATTTATACAGTGGATTGTAAAGAAGAACAAATTGGATGCTTCAAGAAGTAATACTGGGCAATCAGAGAGTGGTGGTTTTGGTTAGTTAGTAATTTATAAGCCAATGGCCTTAACTCTTGTTTGAGGATACTGAATTGTTATCAAGGATGTATCTGAAGCTCCTGGACACTGTCATCAGGATTCCCATAAGATACATTCATTAATCTGCAAAACCTAAAGTGCGCTTATATTGATTGCCTGCTCTCTAATGTCCAATCAAGAAGTTTTCACCAATTCGTCTCTTATGTGTGCAGCATTGCTTATGTATCATCATCCCGAGAAGGAATGGCATTACACTAGTGGGCGTCTACACCTGCTGTTTGCATGTAAGGTGAGACTTTGAAACAGTGGGGTTCATCAGTCTGGGGGATACTCTCATCTCCCGACAGTAATCTCTTTTGTATAATCAACAAAAAGAAATGCTCCTCTGTAGAGAATAGGTCAGTAGCAACGTGGGCACCTCCAGCTGTGGTCCGAAAGGGGCTAGCCTTCCCCGTGCAGCGTGGAGGGAATGTAGAGGAACCAGCCTCATCACTTGAGCACCTAAAAATGCCTCTGCTAAAGTTCATCATTAGTGAAGTGTTCTTTCATTAGATCTACACAGACATGTTGTCATACTCTTCTGGAAACCCAAAAGACAACTTGCGTTTCACAAGGATGCATCAAGGAGCAACCTGAACTCTTCAGTCATTTGTCTTTGCCTAAATATGGTTTGAGCTCTTAAAACTCCAGAATTTTGAAAGAAAATCTCTAGGCTAGACTCTGATTTTGGATCATCTAGAAAAAAAAACTTATAGAGATGTTATTTCTGTCCAACCAAATCTTATTTATTGTAGTGGCAAAGTAGTAAGGGAGAGTTTAGTGCTGGCAAACTTCAATGTCTGCTTTCTTTCAGCTGAGTAATTAAACTCTTTCTGCTCTTTCACCTCACGACTGAAATTTTCCTGTCTAGTATGGAAATATCTTTCTAGGGAGCCAAATTACAAGGCCTAGCAGACCACTGTTGATGCATTTAAGGACCATTTTCCTTCAGGCTTTCCATGGAGAGCGCTCTAGGGCCCTGCATGTGCCATCCTGCCATCTGAACCTTGTTAGCGATTCCACCGGTCTTTCTGATCAATGAGCACATTCTTTATGCGCCTCATTATCTCCCTCCGGGATGTAATGGAAATTGGGAAGGGGGAGGGGTGTTAGATAAGCCTTCCCAGAGTGTTACTAGAAAGATGAGGATAAATGTACTCATAAAATGAGTCATTTCATTTTCTCACAATAACTCAAAATTCGTACTAAATAAATGGTCTGTGCCTTTAGAATGATTTTAATGATAACACATGGCCTAATCAAGGCCATCAATAATTAGGATTTTTGCATAAAGGCAAGATATTTTAAACTGGAAGATTGCTAGGAACAGTCCTGGCAGAAGTCGCGCCGTGCCTGCCTAGGTTGTGGAAGAGCTGCCCCGTGCCCAGGGGCCATGCTTTGGGATCAAGAGCCCCGTCTGCCTCTTTCAGGGCACTGGCTAAACTGCAAAGAGCATAAAAGCTTCCCTTCACCTTTTTTTTTTTTTCTTTTTCTTTCTTCCTCTTGGTGATGCGGAGCAGTTGAAAGCCGAGTGAATGTCTGAATGTGTCGGAGGGTGCATCCCGGAGCCCAGCGAGGCAGCTGGGCACAGAGGGCTGATTCATGGCAGCGCCAGCCTCGGCTCCGCTTTGTTGAAGTCCCTGGTGCCGATATGGAGGGAGGACAGAGTATTTTCTGTGAGGCAGGAGGGGCTGGCTCAGGCTCCTTCCATTCTCCAGCTGCACCACATCAAACTTTTTAATGCACTAATAGAGATAGTTTAGCCATATGGCAGAAAAATGGGGGAAAATCCACATTTAAATCACTTACAGGCTCATCTTGCAGCTTTTTGCAACTTCCCTGAATCTGTTTCTCCCAAAACTCTCCTGTCTCTGTCCAAAACGACATGTCAGCTTTCCAGCCAGGCTTCCTCCTGTCCCACCCCCACTGTGGGGGAAGGTGAGCAACAGGGGGGTAGACACGTGGACTGTCAGTCCAAAACTGGAGAGCTAGAAGGAGCTTATGTAAATCTTTTGGGATGTGACAGTAAGAGAAGACTTGAACTAAAATGCTGTGTTACTGAAAATAAAATACTTTCTGGTGAAAATAACTGAAGCGATACCCTCTTTCTTTGGCTTAATTTTCATGTTTTCTGAAGTAGGTCTGTCTCACTGTCACCTTTTACTGTCTCCAGTTGTTTTTTCTTTTGCCCATTATTTCCTGATTCTGCAAAAGCTTAGGCACATCTCCAGTGTCAGGTACCAGGAGTAGTTTCTGCCTGCAGTCAGGCATGTGTGCCAGGGCTTTCAGGGTTAGGTTTCAGCAGGGCTGTTTTGTCTTGCACCTTTGCTAGCCATGCAGCTGACTCATGTTTCCAGCTGCAATTATAGTGTCTATAATGAGAAAATTATCTTTGCAGTACATTTTCTTATGCTATCTGTCTGTTTATCCAGATTATTTAGAAAGGGAGGCACTTGAACATCTAAATTGCATGTTGTTTGCGCACAGATAGAGGGATTTTTGTGAGTGTGACAAATTATGACCTTGACACTACTCAGTCAATTATCTGGGTTTTTTACACAATCGGGTAGTTGTGCACATAAATTGGGTACACGGTGGTGTACCTGACTCTTAAGTTTAGAACATTATTGAAGTGTTAAATGAGAATCTGTTTCCAAGGGCATTCTTTGTAATTGGAAATTGAGCCAGGCTTTGGTGCAGGAAAGGACTAGGGCTAGCAGGATGTCCTTTAACATCATCTTCAGGTTGACTCTTTTTGATGAACTTAATCCTTCTCCTGTTTGAATCTTGCTCACAGTTACTGGCTAACTTGGCTTCCGCATGGTGAACTGAAGGCATCTGTGATGAAAGGCCACAAATATCCATTTCAGTACTCCACTTAGGGTGATGCTGTGCAGTTTCAGCACAGGTGATTTTTCACCTTCTGTAGCTGCTTCTCACTACAGGGAATAGAGACACTTTCTGGTGACTGTTTCCTGATGGGAACCTCTTGGATTGCAATTGAATTACAAAGGGGAGTTGGTGGGAGCGCTGCAAGGAGCTCCAGGCACCGGGGCCCTGGTAGTAAGGTCTGTGGGGCTGACAGTCCACCCAGCACGAGCCTGGTACGGGTTCCATCCCTGCTCTAAGCTGTTCTCCCTAATCCAACCACTGATAAATGGAAAATGTTACAGATCATTTCTTGCTCCCCAGTGTTTGTCATATTGCAGGAATGTGTGGAAAAATTAATCAAGGTGTGTTTGTATTCCTCAGCTGCCTTGTCCTTGGCTTAAATCTCTGTCTGACTGCTGTAAGCATCCCTTGCTGCAAGTCTGTAGATTACTTGCTTTTTCTTATCGTTACTCAGGAATGGGGAGCTGCAGAAAGTGTTAAGATACAGGTCAGTTATGGCCTGCTGAAGGGAAGTTAAGGTCACTGACGGTTAGATGAAATGCTTTGGTATTCTTTTCTGATGCATTTCAATTTTTTTTCTTTTAAGTCTGAAGAAATTGTTGACTTCAAATATCTTGCAGTTTGGAGACTTCCTTTTGGCTGGTTTTGGAAAGTTGGGATAACTTGGTTCCTACTGATGTGACGGGATTCTCTCAGCTTCACGGGTCTAATAGGTGCTAAGGTACTTGACAGATTTCTCATCTCCCACTTAGGAGAATTGAATTCCCATAAACAAATCAATCTCATTCAGGCCCTCTCTTCAAGGAACTGTTTATTAATTCAAGCACACCAATTGAGGCAAAACTCTCAAGTAAAACAAAGCAAAACTCTTGCCTTGCCCAGCCAAAGCCACAAGTGCCTTTTTCTTTGCCTTTGTCTGTCCCAGGTGCAGGACCCACCACTCCCCTCTGCTTGGTCTTCCCCAGCTTGGCTCAGCTCCCATTTCAGAAAATGTCTGATTCTTTCTTTAAGATCTGGTAACTTAACAAGGCTGCTTGGACATACGCTTCAGACATACACACATAAACCAAAGCTTGTTGCACTCACACCTGCAACACTGGCTTTGCCAGTGGAAACTTTAATCCTTTCTTTTAGACTGTATCTTATGGTAGCTGTAGGGATTTTCTTTACTTTCAAATCTCAGACTCTTATCTTCACCATTTAGATATGTTATTCACTGTGTTTATGGAAAAGTTATGAGATCTTTTAAGGTAAAATATCCACTGACAGGGAATTACTTGGAAAGCTTTCACATTCAGGAGGGGGAAAGAACACCTGCTAATCTGCTGTCTTAAAAAGAAATGGGAAGATGATAAAATAATTATTATTTTGAATGTTAAGTTCTTTATTTTGGTAAATTTGTCCTGCAAAGCCTTGCTTTCTGTTTTATAACTGAGCACAAACCATTCACTTTCCGTAATGGAAGTGCAAAAATAATCCACTATAAATTGTACTGATATTGGAAGTACAATATAAATTCATACTTTTCTGTGTAGACATATACATGGTCATAATATCATTGTGGATGAGTTTTGAACTTTGATGGCCATTATTGTCAGGGCTTTTTGACAAATATAATTTTAAAAGTATTTCTAGAAGTTTTGTTCTTGTATTTTTGTTTCTATTTTGTTTTGACAGTTGGTAAACATCACAGAAGAAGATCCAGTAAAGAGACAGATGCTGACTTAGTGGGTACACAGTTTGAATGACAAACCAAGATCAACAGATCATTATTTTTCACAGCAAGCAGAGAAGAGCTGAGAGAAATGGCTGATTTTAGTGCCAACCTGTGCTGATAGTAGCTCTTGCGTTCCAGAATGCTGCACAACAGGAGAAGCTCTCTCTTGCACTATTTTGAGGTTTTGCTCTGTTTGATTGCAATTACGTTTTTTTACATTCAGGCCACTACCAGTTTGCTCATAGTACTGCCATTGCCAAAAAGGAGGCTGATAACCTCATCTGCTCTAATTCTAATCAGAAATAGTAAGTTGTTGCATGTTGTCAAATATTTATTTTAATTTTCTGCATTTCTACCAACCTTTGGGCTTTATTCCCAGACTCATTGAGTTAATGCTTAGAGCAGGTCAATTAAGTGTAGGCAACATGGTCTTTTCACTCTCTTTTGACATCCTTTATTGTTAAACTAGCTTAACTCTAGACTAAATCTTGATGCAAGTCAAAGTACTCTGCTGCAGTTGCACATCATCTGATGTCTTCATGAATCCCACTATATCCTCAGCTTCTTAAGGAATAAAGTAGATGATTCAGGACAAACTCATTCAGTGCTTGTGGAGAGCAGCTTTGGGGACCTTTCCCAATATGCCAGTGGTTCAAAGGTATATCGGATGTTTTCTGTTTATATCTTGTTATATATGTGGATACAGTGGTAGTGTAGTTCAAAATTCTTTGTGATCGTTAAATGGGTTAAATTAGTAGCATGTGGAAATGCCAGATAATATTTATTTTATGTTTCTGTGTTCGACTTCTGAGGTTTGAGTGGTAATTGGCTAGAGGGAAATACTTCTATTTCACACGAATCATATGTTCATCATAATCAAATATGTTCATATGAGTGTTTTTCACATCTCTTAGTCTGATTTTCTCTTTGCCTTCACAGAGCTGTACAGAGGATGAAATGCACGCACTGTCTCAATTTTAAAGCCAGTTTTTGACTTAATTCTTCCAGATAGATAGGAACTGAAGAGTTTGCTCCAACTGCTGCTGCTGAGCGGCTGGTAAGGTGAAAGCTCTTTGAAAGCATAGTCACAACCCACCAGTAACTCACAGCTCAAAGTGCTTGGTTCTGCCTGTAAATATTTGTACTTCAGGAACTGCTTTATTGCTCTCTTGGATAGCAAACGGCTTGCCTGTAAATTTTTTTACCCAGTAAGGGCTGTTTTACCTGACCGCACTTGTGTCCTGCTCATAAATACTCCAGCCACTTGGGATTGCTTAAGTTTGGGACATTCTCATAAAACAAGACGGTACCATGGGACTTGATAAACTCAGCACGTTTTTCTGGAACTGCTGCGCTTCTACACAGCTACTGTTGATCTGCCCAACACCTTTCCTGTCCTTGTCTTTGGAAGTTTTCTCTGTAAACAGCGTGACCACATAACAAAACATTAGTAAACTCCATGTCGCTGGAGCCAACCTGGACTGTACAGACCACTGGGAATGCACCACCATGCATTCTCAAATGGTATGAACAGAGCAGTTGTACTGCCCAGACAGTAATTGCTGAAGTCATTTACTTACGGAAAGCAAAAGGATTGAGACCGATGCGTTATTTAAGAGAAAATGCGCAGAGGCCTGGTTTTCAAATACAGGCGATAAACTGTATTGGCAGGTGTCAGATTTGGGCCCGCAGATTGCCATGTTGGTCCATCAGATGATAATTTGATCAGTGAAATGGCAAGATAAACCTGAATGTTAGAGTGTGAAGACTCTGTCTCTGGCAAACATGTTCCTGACACCTGTGGAGTAAGGCATCTCATAGAAGTGGCCACGTGCTGGTGGAGGCTGCATCCATGTGAATCCAATTGATACTGTGAAAGGTCACAGTTTTTCCTCAATCTCTTCTTGCTTTTTTTCTTTGTAAGTAAATGACATAATGACATTTAATTTAAACATCCTTAATATTTGGAATTAACCAGTAATTGCATGAGCTAGTTAGGTGTGAATGTTTAGCACCAATCTCTCCTAAAGGGAATGAGCAGTCTCTCGCCCTCTATCTTCTGACCTTATGCCATTGGTCCTAGGAGATAATTTCTTCTAATAAATGGCTTTGAGGCAGAAAAAATATGTTTACTGTGGTCTTGATACTGTAAGTGGCCAGGAGCATGGAAGAGGATGGCCAGCCAAGATGATCTCTAATCATTGCTGCTGAATCACTGCAGTCATTTTCAGAAAGGTCAGTTAAAACCCAGGAAAACACATGAGAAAATTAATTTCTTATTGTAGTTTAGATGACAGATTGTTGAAGATATTTTGAAGAAGCCATAAATCTGGTACTGATACTTAAACCTTTGAACTGGATGGTTGGGTTACATCAATATAAATCAATGGCCAGCTGGGTAAATCATAAGCATCAGAAGCCTCAGAACTGGGAGGTGAAACTTCTGAGCAGCTCATGAACTGGGTGTGCTTACATCAAATCATCTCCAAAGTTAGACACGATGTTACAGGCCAGCATGCTGTGCCGTGACTCTAGCAGATGCGTCGTTCTCTTTCAGTATTAAAAAAAGTGACTCCCTGCTGCTGCCCTTCCTCCTTCGCTGAGATCCGCCGTCCCCAGGCTGAGCACTGAGCCTCCTCACTTTGCTTCTAAATCTGCTGTTTTTCTCTGCAGTAGCATCTCTGAGCAGAACTGCATTTGCTGAAAGTAAGGAATAAACCGGTGTGTCCTCAGTGTCTTAGATATCGTGATTTCAGGCAACGACAGGAGACGGGTGTAAGGAAGGCTATTTTCCTGGTCCATGTGAGAGGAGAGTAACTCTTGTCTGGTTGGACCTGTTCGTGAACCTCCACAGGGAATTTTCATCATAGACTGACAACCTGTGAAACCATGATGTTAGTATCAAATCATCCTTGTGACCTTCGTACATCTTTCCCACTACCTGCTGCTCAGATTTCAGCATGGATATAGCAAGCAGTGTTTCCATAAGCTGCTAGGGGTGGAAATGACTTTCTACAAGTAATCATAGTTCAAAAATTGTGTGATGTTTTGAGAGCTAACGGAATTTTTTTTAATAATGAATATTTGTAAGACAATATAGTATTTCAAAAGAGAATTTGTTTTGTCACACCTGAAGTACTGTAAAGATGATGAAGAAAACTGGCCCTGGCTTTTGGAAGTTTGGTTGTTGGTTTTTTTTATTAAATATTGTAGGTTTCAAGATCAGAGAGGAGTCCTAATGCAAAATGAAGAGATGACTTCAAAATGGTGTAGTAGGAAGATGTTTTCTAGTCTTTTGATTATGGTGCTGATCTGAATAGAAACACCCAAATCTATTTTGACATGATGATTGGAAACAAAGCTAACACAGTTTCCAGAAATGTCATTCATACTCGATGAAAATTTATTTCCCTCTGTCATAAAATTGTACCACCCACTGAAATGAAAACCTTTTTTTCCTTTGGTTTTCTGGTGTGTTAGATAGAAGCACACATTTAGCTGAATTTCAAGCAATCTTTGTCTCTTTCAGTATTCAGTTTGAATTTCTTTAGTATTAAGATGCACTGACAGTTTCGCAGTAAATCCTCATTATAAATATGCATGCTAAAGAGTCTCAGCATGCACAGCTAGAGTCATTACTCGCGTAGCATATTTGTTTTCTATTTTTTTAACCTACTCTGATTCAAATGTAACTCTGTTCTTCTTGCTGTTTAACTTGATTTCAAACAGTTGGAACAATATAGCCGAAGGCGCCTGTTGTAACACAAGAGTCAAAACCATGCCTGGAATTTGTTAGAGGAAAACCCAGCTCGGTGCCTGTCCTTTAAAGGCAAAAAGTAAAGTACTTCTTAAAAGTTTGCAAAAGTTTGCTGTAATCTCAGGTTAAGTAAAAGATGAGTAATTTTGAAGCAAGCCAGCAGCCCTGGTGAAGGGTTCACCTCTGGCAGGACGATGTACCTGTTGGTGTTCCTCAGCCTGCAAACTTCTGTGGCACTTCTGGGCCACTGTAACTGACACTGATGTGGGAAGCATGGATAGAGGCATATTTACACATAGCCAGATTCCAGTTAAAACCATGGATCAAAAATAATTGGGTCTTGAGATGGGCTTTTGTGGAGGAGACACAATTCTGGTGAAAAGATACAAAATAAAGAGGGTTGGATCTGGTACTATGCATCGAAGAGAGGGTCATGCTGAGAAGTGAGGTTTGTGGGAAAACAACACTGATGGCAGGAGAAGGGCAGGCTTGAATTCTGTCTGCCATAGTATTGCTGAGGAGGTGAGGATAGTCTTTAAAGTGTTTCCTGAGATTAGCAGCTAAGAAAAGAGTTTTTATAAGAAATGGCACCTCCTGCTGCTCCTTAGGAACGATGGAAAAAGTTCTTCACGCATGAATAGCACCATGTGCAAATCCATGATAAGAAATGCTCTGTTTTTGCACCCACCAAGCTGTACACCTTCTACTTCAATATTTAGCTTTACTAGATTCACACTGGTGATGGACACCGTAAAATGCATTTTCCTCATTCCCCAGCAAGAGATTTCTTTCCTTCAGTAGCTTGTGTTTTTCTTTTGCTTTTATTGAAGCTTCTCTTTAAGTGTTCTGAATTTATTTGTTCCTTAGCATGTTCTCAGAATCACAGAATCACAGAATCATATAGGTTGGAAAAGACCTACTTTCTCCTCCCAGGACAAGACATATGACTGGTAAGGACCAGCCAGATTACTCAATCCATTTTCCTATAACCAGTGAGGGAAGAGAGAAATGAAAAGAAGTAATTCTCCAAGTTTTCCCCATGTTGTGCTGTGAGGGCAGATCTGCTTTTCTGTGGAGGAGGGTGGTCATCAGTATTTTCAGTACTGAAGACTTGAGTAACAATAATAGAAAGTACTGTTTTTCTACTGATTAATTTCCTCATGCAGTGCTTATTTAAAAAAAGAGAAAAGTTCATTTTCCAGACAGAATCAAACTATAAACATAGTAGCTGTGCTTTTGCACAGGTCAGGTGGATGTCAAATAAGATGGCAATGAAATAACAGAGTGCTTTAGAAGAAATGAGTACAGCTCCCAGTGAGACAGAGCACAGCGAGGAGGAGAAATTGGTTGGGGAGCAACGAGAAAAATCTGAACATCTGAACGTACAAACAATTGAATGCAGTAATGATCCTAAAGAATTGCTTATCAGCTTGGTGAGTTCTGGTGTTTTGTTCAGACAAGTTGTAAGTTGGAGAGGGAAACTGGGACATTAGGGAGAAGTAAATTGGCAATTCCTGTGACTGTCAGAATAATAAAGGGACAGATGCCCAAAGCTGTCTCTGAAGTACTTGAATAGACCCTCTTCAGGTCCTGTCTAAGCTCATAAAAAGGCTCGGAGGGGTTCTCTGCTCGGTGTTGGGCAAGGGAAACGCAGGTGGGATTTTTAAAGGCACATGTAGAAGACTCCCACTTTGTAGTTTCTGATGGCCCTTTATGGCTTTGAAATTTTTTGTCCCAAATCAGTAATTGCAAGAAAATAAGTCTGATGCCATGAGCCAGATCCTGAATAGCCCCAAGTCAGCATGGTTCCATTGAATTCAAGGACTGCAGCAGCTTTTCTAGCATTCTTGGTTATAGGAGAACATTGACAAGTTGCCTTAGTCCTCCACAGTATTTCAAGGGTTAATTCTTTTTAAGGTACTACAGTGTTTAATGTTTGATGACATTTAATTGAAACAAAGCCTGTGAAATGAAAAACAAGATAACAGGAGATTTCCTAAATCAGAATGCGTCTGGGTTGGGGAGAACTTAATTTCTATATTGGAAATTGCAACTTTGACCCTAGAGCTGAGTTAAGCTTTACTTCTTCTTTATATTAGAATGAATCAGTTTCTAATTCTGTGGATTTTAAGGCTGATACTTTTCAGGTGAAGGGTTTTTTTCTTTTCTTTTCTTTTCTTTGTTTTTTTTTTTTTGGGGGGGGTGTTTGTTTTTGTTTTGTTTTGTTTTAAAACAATAAGGAATTATGGGGGAGTATTCCACTATAATTTTTTCATTACTTGTTCTGCTTCCCTAATGTTACTTTAAATATAGTTTCTATGCATTTGTAAATAAACACATTTTCTCCTGCAAGATGTTCCTATTACTGCTCAAATGTCTCAGCATAAATTTTGATACGTGCTGCACTCAAGTTAAAAAGCATCACAAATACTTTTTTCCCCCAACAATTACCAAAGGTTACTCAAAGAGCAAAGGCGTTATTTAATTTAATCTTTTAGAACCATTCAAGAAAAAGTGCACTTGTTGCTTTTGAAATTGTCTGATGCTGCCTTTGCCTCCAGCCAAAGAAAAAAGGATTTTGTTTTCCTCACAGAAGGGTACTCTCATCAGCTGTTACCACTTTGTTTTTGACATTGTACCTTTGTATTACTCTTAGTTCAAGGATCATAAACTTCGTCAGGTTGGTTACTCACCAGTTAATCTCAAATGGATTTCACTGTCTAATCTAGTTACTTGTATTTCTGTCGTACACTGCTGTATACCTCTTGTAAGACTTCCAGCAACCTTGGTACTGGCAATGTAAGCCCTTGATTCGGAGAGAGCTATGCATGGCATTTTTAAATGTCAAAAATGACACATGATTGTTTCAGCCCGGACTGTCTTTGTCTCTATGCCTGTCCCAGTTGCAGACTAGTCCTAGTCTAGGTGATGGCTTGTCTGAGTTGTACATGTTGCTCATACACGTGTTATGGGGCAATAGCATTCTGTGCTGTCAGTCACTAACTGCCATTATTACCAAAAAAAGGAAGGGAAAAAAAAAAAGCAACCTCTTACCCTAATTAATAGGCTCATGAAATTCTGAAGCGTGCCAGGTTGCCTCAGTGGAAGATCCAGGTAACAGCAGTAGAACTGCAAATATTTATTATTGTAAAGGATGAGAATATTTTAAATACAACTTCAGAACTAATAGGTGAACAACTAGTAATTAGAGTTCAGCCGAAATTAGCTTCATTTACAGAGTTCTCTGGTTGCTGGTACTTCATGCAAACTGCTCCAAGAAGTTCACTACAATTGGAAATAAAGGAGAATTATCCTTTCTGCTTTTTTAAATGAAAAATACATTAACTTGTGTTTCCCATCTCCATTTAAGTTCTGCTTGCTAGAGCGAATCTGTAACTGAGCCATTGGTCAATTTTTCTTCAATTAATATCCTTAATTACATTGTAATTTCATCCTTGTCAGTCAGAAGCCCATCATTAGAGTTGAATTCTCTTTAACAACCAGTATGTCAGGATCTTTTTTTCTTCATGTGCCACAAGACATTTATGAGGAAAAAAAAAAAAGAACCCCAAACTGTAAAAATTTTAACTACTTTCCTCTATAGCTATTTAAGCATTGCTTGGTGGCCGCACAGGCTGCACAGTGCTGCAGTTTGTGAGTTAGGTATGAATGAGTCCCTCATGTTCGATACTTCGCTGAGTCCAGCTGTGCGTTGCAGTTATCTGAGGGTAGATGGGAATACTATACAATCATTATTTTCCTTAGAACAAAACTCCTTTGACTGTGTTAAATCAAAGCTTTTGGTAGTTGGTTGCCTGCCAGTCTCGTATGCCAGCAAATATTTTGGATCGAGTTATTCCATCGTTGACTTTGGGTTCGGCACCCTGCTGCGTTCTGGCTGTGCGCTCCTCCCTGTCCCCTCGGACCATGACCACTCCTCCCCGTGCCTGATGCCCCTCGAATCCCCAGCGTCAACTGGCCCTTTCTGCCCGGTTGTCTGATAGATGACCGGGGCCAAGTTAAACTTGGGACGATTGTCAGAAATGGGCTGTTCTGTCTTTGGATTTGAGAAAGGTCATTTGTGCTCCACACGGGTCTGTGTTTCCAGCTGCGCCACTGAGCCGGTGAAGGACGCGAGGGCTGTCCAGGCCAGCCCTGTGGAGAGTCTTAAGCTTTCACCAAACTACTTCCCACTTCTGACTTGAAGTCTGATTCCGAGCCTGGCTGGCTGCAGTGGCTAAACATGCTCTGGGAAGGCTTGTGAGCGGTGAGGTCTCAGCTTTTTGAATAATTTAAAAGGCAGCTCATCTGTTTGTTTGGAGACCCCTCATACTAGATTCAAACTTGCTTCTCTCCTTGCTACAGTAACATTTGGGTGGCTTAATTAATTATTCATGTCACTTTGTGTAGGGTCTTGATTTTCTTTTGAAGGTTATCAATACAAATAGCGCAGCCAATTGATACTGCTTAGCTTAGGAGCTGTGATGAGGCAAGAGCCTAAAATATGTCTGGAAGTAATGAAATTACATTTTCACACGCTATTGTCATAAAGATATATTCAGAATTAGGTTGAAAAAGAGAAAGTTGAGATAGCAATATACTACATAGCAACACATGGTTTCAGAAAGAATTCCTGGAATTATATTTTGCAAGTGTGTCACTGCTGTGAGCAGCTATGTTTCAGCAATACATTTATTCTTGTTGCTGAAGACATCAGGCTCTTAGTAAAAAACAAATAAAGTGAAAAATGCCATATGAGTTTCCCCCAAAGTACTTCATGCTATGTGTGCTCCCTCTCTCACTGTTTGGAATTTTATTTGATATTCAGTGAAAGCTAAAGGGTTTAAGGACGCTGCTCAGTTTAGCTGGCGGGAGAAGTTTAAGCTCGATAGCCAGGTGTTAAGTCCTGACAGTGGAGGCAACGTGTTGACCATCAGTTGTTCAGTTGCACGTGAAGAAGGACTTCCATTGGAGAGAACTGGGTACGTAAATGTGCTTTGGGAGGCAGGGAGCCTTGTGAGAAATCGGCTGCTTAGTATGTCTGTTCCTGCATGTCAGACTAATAGAATAAGAAGAGGTGGCAGAAAAATAATTGCATTCTCTTTACTAATGAAAGAGCACTTCAAGTTGCTGATAGTTTTACTGGCTTAATTACTTTGCAATGGCAATATTCAGTGCCTTTGATTTGAGTTTTGTAATAGCAGTTACATGGACTTACTAGTTCCTGGGTGAACCACGCAATTTTTTATGCAATTACATTTGAAATGTATTTAAGTGCATAAGGAAAAGTACAGAAAAAAGAGGGAGGAGAAGTAATTAGTGAGCAGGATGGTTGTGCTGGGGGGAAAGTCCCAAAGGAGGCCAGAGCTGGGTTTTCAGTTCCTGCTTGTTCCTCTCATGGTTTCAGTCCCGTGGTGGCTTCAGCACCTTGAGGTCTTCTGAAAATATATCCATTTATTTAGCATTAAATTTTACGTAGAAATAAAATCCCACTTGGGTGAATGGAAGAAAAAGAAAGGAGAAAAAAAATTAGCAATATTTTTAAACTTTGTCGTTTCACACCCGTTCTGTATAGTTTGTAAAAGGTGGTCATGAAACTCCTGTTCTTGTTTCTTGGCTGAATTCTCTGAATTCAAAGCTAAAGACCAAGGTTTATGTTCAGCTTAACAAATAGTTTTGCCTTTGCTAGTTTTACAGTTGTATGTAGCAAAATGAATTGAAATGAAGAACAACATTTTTAAAAGGCTGTATAGTCTTAGTGGTCAGAAGTTTGTTCCAGTGAGCTCAGGGGTGCTTGTCTCTGCCGCTGCAGAAGAGTGTCATGAGAAAGATGTCTTCTCTCCTCGTGGTGCTACAGATGGCTGCAGTGGAGAAACCTGCTCCTGGGATGGGGAGGGCTGGTTGTCCTCCAGCCCTCCTGTGCTGGGGCAGCCTTGTGTTCGTCCACTTGCATGAATCCCGTCATAGTGCAGTTTATGACAGCTATATCACATGGCCTGTCACACGTACTGTGCGGCTCGGAAGAGACACAGCTCTCATCTGGAGAAATTTCACTTCTCTGGCAGCTTACCACTGTGGAAGGAGCATCTGTCAGGCTCCACGTTAATGTGGTTTAATAACGTTCTTTCTGAGTGTGGCTTGATACCAGTTGTAATACAAAAGGCATTTCACACGTTTTAAGCCATATAAATCTGTGTGTGTGTGTATGTAACACATCTGAAGCTATCAGGTAGGTGATAACGTATGCTCTGCATTCAGGGCTGCAGAACATTAGCTGTCATCTTCTTTTTAACTTGATAGTAGAGTGAATTTGGATTAACCACTAGTTCCGAAGTGACTGAAATATTCCCTTTCTGGTGACAGCACTTTTATTCTTCTTGGAGTAAAACATTTACTCCAAGCAATAAGATGCTATGAGAGACAGCACAAGAAGGAAGGTGCAAGAATCTGAGCAATAACATTGCAGTAAAGCTATCTTCATGGTTGGTTTTTATTGTTGTAGCTATTACGGCATATTACTAGCCAGGTATATTATCTAATTTGCATTAATTATACATACATATATATGGCTGTGTATAGGTTAGTACAGTATGTGCTCTGTGTACATGTTTTGCTGTGTTCCACTGTTTGCAAACATGAACAGTTTTTAGAACTAGCAGGCAATAAAATATATAAGCCAGAGGGAAGTACACATGATGCAGTGCAAATATTTGAGCCAGCAAATTTATAATAAGGATCTATAGGGTAGACAAAGATTGATGAATGAATTAACCATCTCACACTTTTGCATGCAAAATGAATAGAACATCGTAAGAGACTCTTTCAAAGGCAACAAAAACATTGTTGTGTTTTATGGAAGGAAGTTAATGTTTTCATGTTGCTGGGTTTATCCTTGAGTGTTTTGCATTGTTTAGAGAGATAACAGCCATGCTGCATCGTATGTAAACACCTGACATCAGAATTAATGATCATGTTACACTTAAACGTTTGTGAAACAGTGCTAAATTCAAAATTCCTTTAGATTAGTACTTGTTTGTTGAGTCTGGCCCTGCATTTTTTCCCTGATCATTTCAAAGGCTTCGGTCAATAGAAAAGTAGTCAACATTTTGAAGTAATGTATTTGTAAGGGCAAAGTAGTCATAAATAGTTGTCGGAACAGGAATTATATTGACACTAGACTTTTGAATACTTTTAAAATTCAGATGCATCTTTTGTGGCAATATAAAGAAACCACTGCTTTTTAGACGAGTTACTCATTGACCCAAAATCTTAGTGTACTTGTTGACCCAAAATCTCAGTGGAGCACAGAATTCTGATTTTAAATTTAAATTGTTGGGTTTTTTCCCTTTTAGAGCTGCAAGACAGCATGGTGCAGAGCAACTAGACATGTTCAGTTACCTTCCACAGGGTAAGTCTGTCTGTCTACAAAGAATGGAAATGATTTGCCTTGTCTTGACATACCAAGACCCTGTGTGTCCCGTAATTCATTGCTGAAAGCTTGTAGTGGTGCTGACAGCTGAGGGTGCTGAGGTGGTGTTTCTCCGTGCTGTGAGGTATGCCTATGTCTGTCCTGCACACCAGCAAAACCAGCTGAGATGATCTGTGCAAGGGTAAAGCCTGATACTTTTTATTATTCTAAGATTGTGAGTTGCGTGGTGTGTCTTAGCAGGCTATGCCCTTCTGTCTTGTCTGGCTTGTAATTACGTATTTTCTCTGAAACTGTTTTCTCATAAAGCGGGAAGGCTTTTATTCGGCTGCATTTTGTTAAACTGTGTATAGAGCCCAGATACAACCATGGTCTGTGCATTTTCAGTTGTTTCTTATTTCTTTCTGTGAGTCTCAAGGCCTGTTTGAGAGATCTATGGTGTGGGATGGTATCATGCCAATAATGAAATGCTGGGTTCAAAATGAAAGGCAGTCATTCCAAAACATTTTTATTTTTAGATCCTCCTTTTCTTAGTCTTGGATGCTGTTTTTCTCTGCCCTCCCTTCAGCGTGATTGCTTGCCATGCCATGTGAGGCAACTTAAAACTGACATCCAACCACAGCTTGAAATGTGCCTTGAAATCTGTTTTAATTAGATATGAGCCATAATAATTTAATTACAGATCCACCCACTAAATTGTCTGTTTTGAATTGTAGCAGCCACATTGTGTACAGAAACAAAAATGTTTGGAGTAGATACCTCACTGATTTCTATCAAGGGCATTCAAGCTCGGAATAAAGTACCAGAGTACTGTGATTGTTTAACCTCTAGCTTGCTAATTACCCACATTACTTGTAAAATCTGCCAGATTTACCTAGATGTAAGTCAGCTCTGTCTTAACTGCTTGCTCCTGGGGGATGAGGTGCCTGGTGCATCCTGCACTGAGGAAGCACCTGAGTGCAGGATCTTGCCTGTGCTGCTGGTAAGGAGTGTAGGGCCAGCAATAGATGACTGGAGTGTGAGAAATGTCTCATTTCTTTCTGGACAGACCTTTCAAATAATTACTTCCCATAAATTTGAATTAAATATGTATCACACATTTAACACGGAGTTCCATCCTTCCGTGTAGATATATAGAGGCTGTTGTCTGAGAGGAGTCAGTGCTGGGGAATGGTGTCTAGGTTGCTATTCAGGCATCTGGTAACGAATATGAGTTACTGCTGTTTAAATTTGCAATTGACAGAAAGACTGATAGAGTAATTATTACATCTTCGTCCATATTTAATATGTAGAGTAGGCTAAATCATTTGGTAACCTGGGATCATTCAGTGATGTGTGTTGTAATACAGCAGGAGGGAGATCAAGGAGCGAAGGCTGTAACTGAAGAGGAGAAACTGTATCTGAAGAACCAGCAGCTGCAGAGGTAGGAGCAGACAAGTCGGTTAATGGAAACTTCTTGTGCGATTCTGTTGCAAAACATCACTTGCAACCCTCGGATTGAATCAATCAGTCAGTCAATCTGTCTGTCTACCACAGATACAAACAGGTTGCTAGAGTTAGCGTGAGAGCAGTGGAATCGCCTTGGTGGAAAATACCTGCAAATATGCTAAAGCTACTACATGAACAGACCTCAGATATGCAGTACTGGTCAAACAGGAACTAATCATTTCATTCATTCTGAATTATCTAAAATAAGTCTTTAAGTGCATCCTTGAAGGGCTTTGTATGTTTGAATTAAAATGTCTGAAGAAATACTGCTGTAGAAAATATTGTGGTTGATAGCACAAATTTTATTTAGTTATTGTGCCTCCTACCCATCTTCTCATCAGCATTGTGGTGTATTGTTTCCTTTCACTTCGCTGACATTCAGCTTAAAGGTAATCTTTAGATTCGGAATGTTTTGTATCTTCACATTCACAGATGAATCTTTTCCAGTTTGGTGATTTCTACTTATGTCTAAATCCTTGAGATGTTTGATGGATATTTTTTCCAAAATTGTTGGGACAGTTATTCTGATGAAATCTTGTTAATGGAATTTCTTAGTGGTTAGCAGTTCAAGGTGAAAAGCTGTAGATCTAAATTGATTCCACTTGTGTTGTCAATGGTATAAATTCACATTTAAATCAGAGAAATGACAGTATGAAAGCTGAGGGATGGGAGTATACCTACATGTGGGCAGGTACTAGAGGGCAGCTGGTGTGCTGTGACATAAGCCAGGGTATGAATGAAAGCTTAGTTGTGTGTTCAGAAAACTTAAAAGCAAAACACTGTTGAAATGAAACCTCTCCATAGAAGAGGGGCTGTGGGACTTGGAGAGAGAGCCCATTAGTGGGAAATCAGGGAGGCTCACGTTGCCGCAGCTGGGATGGCCCTTTGCTCTGTGATAAGAGCAGTTCTAGATCATTACCCGCCTCTGGCAGACTTCTCATGTGCTTGGGGATAAAAGGCTGTATTCTTCTGTCTTTGGCTCTGCCAGAGACAGCTCCAAAAGAAGATGTTTTCCATTGTTTCAAATGGTAGTTATCGGGAAAAAAATTGGCATTTTAATGATTATTTTTATGAACAATTCTTCTTATTAAAAGCTTGTTGCAAGTCAGCAGGCACCATTGTGATTGAAGGCCTAATGTTTTAAGAATTAATTTGGCTATCACCTGTTGCAGGATTGGACCAAACCGATCATATCGGCTGCCTCTGAAGGAGAAGGCTGAGGGATAATACTTGTCAGGTGCTTCTCTGTTTCCTTGGCTACAAGATAATTTAAATGCCATCTATTTTATTGGCATTAATGAAAATCTTCTGCGATACACATCTTTGAATGATATGCAGTGATTTCTTTTGAATCATAGGCTGTGTTAAAACATTAGCTGTAGGGATGTAGTATTTTGGGTACCAATCTAATCAGCTCCCCAAAAGGGTAAAAATGGTTTAGGAAGACAGAAATATTAATAATGTGTATTTCTCTCTATTAAATATCCTCAAATGGCATATTTTATTGTTTGAATCTTTCTTTCCATGACACTAATATGCCACCAAGAATTTTTTTTCCCAAAAACTCAAGTATGTGTTTCTTAGCAAACACCTATAATTAGGTCAGAATTTTATAAAAGGCTTTCTATTTGCATATAGTAGCATTAATTTTGCATTCTTCTATCAAATGAAACACAGAGAAGGAACAAATAATTTATTCATGCAAAACCAACCGGCATGAATCATTTATTTACCTCTTCTGGTAATTTCACAAGCTCACTTTTTATGCATCAAGCTGCAAATTAATCAGAATTTTCTAGGAGTTGATTTTGTCCAGAAAAAAGTAATAATGACATAAATAGCTTCCTCTGTATGGAAAATCATCATGTGAACTTGGGTGAAAAGTCCATACAGGGTTTGTTTGTTTTGGTTTTTTTTTTTAAGTAACTATCTGAAAGAGCAGCTATAAGACATGCTGTTTTCACTGTCTTTAACCTTCAGAAAATATTATTAACAAAGCAGAATTTTGTGTTCAACCCTATCAAGTTAATCCATGAATTCAGAGCAACTCCCTTGAGTTTGTTAGAGTTTTCATCAGTGTAAATAAAACTAAACCTGATGTAAGGGCTTTAATCTGCAAATGCACGTAGAAGTAAATGAGAAATGTACTGACTTTTTTGAACTGTGCTCCATTCCCAGCATCAAAATTTAATGGAACAAATTCTGCTCCTGCTGAGCCTAGTGACAAATGACCCATTGAATTCTACAAGTGCAGTATTTGGCACCGTTTAAAATATACTCTTAGGGTCAGTATGGTCCTGAATTAGATGCTCTTTACTGAAGCACCTTTGGAGTTCAGGACTGCTTTTGCTATTTTGTTACTGTTATTGATGTTTTGGTTAGAGCTGAAAGAGGCTGTGGCAGAGCAGGGAACAAGTGCTGCTTGACCCTAGACTGTATGATAACCTACATACACCCTGACTACACTGATTCTAATGTTTAGATAAGTACCAGTGTTTTACATAGTTTTACATTGTGTCTGATGTCATGTTGATGTGTGAAATGTTTAAAAAATGCAGCATTAAACAAAAGTGTGGTATACAGCTGCCATACTCTATTAAGGAAACATATGGTCATTGATTCCAACATATGCTTAAAGAGAAAAGTATTCTTTGGAAATATCTCTGGTATAGTGGCAGTTCTTTAAAATTAGCTAAAACCAACTTTGTTGCCATTGCAGTTTCCACAATCATTACGAGTGTCAGAAAAGCAAGTGATGATTAGGGTTTCGCGCTTTAAAGGATTACTAACGACTGCTGTACTGGCCATCTTCTCATTTACTTGTTTTTTCCTACATGGCTAGATGGGCAGTTCGATTAAGTTGATATGTCAATCAGAAACATTACTCTTCCTAATTCAATAAAGATTGTTTTGCATGTCAGTAATTAGCTTGCTTTGTAATTATGCGTTAACTAAAGTTTCATCACAATGGTGCTCTTCCGTGAGAACAGGAAATGTGCTGCAGAGGTTCCAGGGTACCAGCCTGGCCTCTTTTCTGAAACAATCCCTACTTGAAAGTCTGCGTTGGAAATATATGCCATGATGAGGAGAAGTTAATTACAAATAGGGCACTGTGAAATTCAGGAGATTTTGTCTCATATCTGCTAGTTGTTTTGTAAAGTATTTGCTATGAATTCAAGAATGTAAGCGATCAATGAGCTGGTCTTAAAACTCAGTGAATTTGGGTTCAGTTCTAAGCTTTGCCAGACTTCCTGCATGAGTGGGGCAGTTCATGTGGCCTGAGTATCAGATCTCCATTTGTGAAAGCAGGTTTGGTACTTCTCAGTCTACTCTCCTCTTTTTAAAGCATAAAAAGAGCTGCTCTTCTAGTGAGGAAGAATTCATCTTGGTGAGAGCCTCCGTGTCTGCCAATAAATTCAAAACCTGACTGGACACGGTAGTGAACAGCCTTCTGCAGCTGGCCCTGCTTTGAGCAGGAGGGTTGGACTAGATGATCTCCAGAGGTCATCCTCCCTCCCTGTCTCAGTGATTCAATGATGCTGTCAAGTAATAAAGTGGAAGTGCCCAGTGAAACGACAGAAAGATGCTAGGCTGTGTTGTAATTGAGAATTACTCAAGGCTATCATTTTATCCTGTGCTAAAAGCTTCAGAATTGCAGGAAGATTATCTTAACAAAGATGAAAAGTAATTATTGTGCTGCCATTTTTTGCCACTATAGTCAAGGGCCTGTCAGGATCTCCATTACAACAAACATGGTTATAAAGGCTAATCTAACTTTACATGACAGATATTTTCTTGGAATTAAAATCTGGTAGAGCAGTACAAAGCTATTTTGTCTTGTATTCTGGTTAACTTTTTTATTTTATCCTAGTGAATGGATAAGCTCTTGAGCCTTTCATTGATATTTTTATATGAACTTAGTTCAGTCCAGTTAAGCAAAATGCAACCCAGAATGGTAGAAATTACAGAAGTTAGTGTTTGATGAATGCTTCATAGCTCTGTTAGAAATAAGTTCTCTTCAAATGGCGTGTATTTATGTCACAAGAGTCGCTGCTGTAATTGCAATTACCATACTCTGTTGTCAGCGGTCTAGCAGGCAAGCCGCATGCTAAATATGCATGGTGATGAAATACTTTCTTGCTCACAGAGGAGGACATTCCTGGTACTGTGTAACTACAGTGTGGTGCAGTTTCCTTCTCCAGTCTGTCAGTTTAAGTGTCTCAATATTTAGGAAGTGTTAAAAAAAACCCAACCATTCAAAATTTATCTTGAAGAAGATAGCTTTTGATCAAAAAAGTGTTCTATCCATAATGTCCCACCTGATTTTGTGTGTTTATTAAGGGTTCAGTGCGGCCGACCAGCTCATCATTGGTTTCATCACTTGATCCTTCGTGAAGGTACTATGCCAGATGTACAGGAAGAGAAGCAACACTGGACAGAAGTATGGATGGTGCATGTGCTGCATGCACGCGGGAGGTGAAAGGCTGGGGAGCAGCAGGCACTCAACACTCTCAAACCAAGAGAGCTCAATTTACCTTTCACAACTGTTACATATTTTTAAAAATGTCATGTCCATTGGCCAGATGTACTCTTTCATCTCCTTTGTGAAGTGTTATTTTTTAAGAACAATTTAGATTTCAGCCCCTGTTGAATCTGGTTCTTTTCCAAATGTGCACAAAATTTAAAAATCTCTTGATGGATTGACACTTGCTAGTCCCAAGGTTTAAAGATTTTGCACCGATACAAAGATCATGGTGTTTATTAAAGATAATACTGTACAATCCAGGTTTTTTTTTTTTAATGCAAACTTATTTTCCTCACCACTGTCAGGTGGCACCGGAGGTTTGTGCTGTGAACTGGAATTTTGTTTCTGGAGGATGATGAAGGTTCTTGGATCTGGCGGCATTGCTTCCACTGTGTTGCACTCCAGTGTTTTAGCGTTCAGTACAAAGTATTTTTGTTTAGAGCTTTGGCACACAGAGCAGTAGAGAAGAACTATTTTATATATTCTACAGTTTATCAAGCTTTTCTCATCTCTTTTTGGAGTTAGGACTGAGAACAGCTTCAATAATATTTTCAACACTTCCCACTGCTGTTGAGTTCGAGGTGTGAAGCAAAGAGCCTTGGAGTGTGAGAGCATCTCCTGGCCAGCTGGGAGCCACAAAATGCGCGGAAGAGAAATGGAAGAAAAGTTGGTTGGATCACATCTCCGTCAGCCTGGAGGAGGGGTACTCTGGGACATTTTGGGGAGGGAGCAATGCTGTTTCTTCTGGAGTGGTGGAACAGCTCCTTGGACAGGGGACGGGACCACAGGGGCACAGACTGAAGGTTAGAGAAATGGATTCCTGTCTTGGCTTGATATCTTACCTTGCTGTGGGGCCTGTGGCAAATTACTTCACTGCTTCCTGGTGCGGTTCCACAAGTGAAAAATTGCAGTTCTGTCCTTTTGGTGGGATATGGAGAAACTTGCAATGTTTTCAGGGCTTTTTGCATTCTGAAATGAGGCAAGTGGGTTGGCATACAATTCCCTCCTGACAGCTTCGGAGTTCTAGTAAACGTAGAATTTTTCTCCAAAAAAAAAAAAGGGGGGGGGGGGTGTTCTTTTGGGAACAGCTTCTCCTTACTTGTGTTGGAGCAGTATGGTCGTGGTCAGCAGGTTCAGTAGAGAGTGGGACGTGATGTGCTTGGTGCTGCCAGGCCCACTGGAGACAGTGTCCTCTCTGAAGTGCTTTGCTTCTGGCAGGTAGGAGATGATGGGCGGAAAACTGAAGTTTCTTTAACGTTCTCCACGAGGTTAATGGCAAAATCTTTTCCTTGCTCTGGTGTCCCAGTTGTTAGACCCTTGTACATGGGCAATGCGAACAGTCTGATATTCTTTACGATGGTTAATTTGATTGGTAACAAAAGCACTTTAAAGTTTATGGATTTCACAAGGCCTAGTTTCAAGAGTAATTAAGCATCTCATTATATCTGGTAATGTTGATTGCATTTTTAATTTTATTTGTACACTGACATTTGCTCTGGCTAAAAATAGTCTTTATAAACGGGACTGAAAGAGGGAACTAGAGATAGATACGTACAAGCTTGTGAATTGTAAGTAAGGGAAGAGTGTGGAGATACCTGTCTAGGAAACAAAGCTACCTCTAGTGATGGGCCTTTCTATTAAGTTCACAGTGTTGGTAATTCAAAAAAAAGGGGCATTTTAAAGTGTAATTACACTGATCCAAGCCACATTATGGTTATTTAGATTTAAATATGGTTAACATCTTATTTGGGTAGAGGAACTCAAAACCAGTAAATATACCATATTTAAATCCATCAATATGCCTTACACTGACACCAGCAGGCTCTTCCTCCTCCTCTGGAAAGGTGGTGTTTGTGTTGTTGAAGACTTTAAACTTTTAGGTTTTACAGATAAGACTAAAGTCTCGCAGATCTTTCAGGTGAGACAATGATTTCTGTTCCCATCTATATAATTCTGGGAAAGAAAAAAAAAGTGAATTATTGATGCTTGGTAGACTTGAATTTAAAAGGAAAAATTATTGAAATGTATTTAAAAGCCACAAGGACAACATGAAACAGGAGAAAATGCAAGCTTGAAAATAAATTATTTGCTTTATGAATAATTAAAAAGTCAGTGTGAAGTACATGATAATATATGTCAGTCCTCAGCTTGTTGGCTATGCTAATTTATTCAGTGTATTATAGTTGGCAATTAATGTTCTTCTAACAATACGCCAGTTAAATATTATTGCATTTTATTAGTCATTTCTCTTAGTTTTCCTTGAAGACAAACATTACAGTGCAGTTTTCATAAGTACACAGGTAATCCACGTGGGGTTCATGTATGAGTAGTAGCAGTTTGCTCCCTGGGACAGCTGGTGGAAACAGCTTTTGAAAGGTGAATACTGATAATTTGCAGGGGAAATTGCATACAGCCCACTACATTACCCAGCGTTTTCATTTGCAAACACTTAAATTACATGCCTGTGTGGACACTTGTGCTTATCCTTTCCATGAATCTTTACACAGTTGCTGGATGCCTTCGATTCATGGTCTTGTGTGTGTTTTTGCCAGTGAGTCTTGGTCAGTCTGTTCTTGCTTTTGGAGAAGTTATCCCATCTTTTAACATATCCAGACATGCGACATTTTCAGATGACACAGATACTTCTTCTAACACGTGTTTTGTAGATCAGCATTAAGCTCTGCTGATATCTAGGGGCAAATTAAATCCTCTGATAGGGGGGAAAATTTTTTCTCCAAAGTCACCAACAGTGAGTTGGAAAATGAGAGGTGAAGTGGATTTCTTAATAAGGCAGCCTGTTGAAGTAACAGTAAGGTGGTTTTAATGATAGCTATTCTGCCTTGACCTGCAAAATGATTCATCGGTTGCCAGAAATATTCCTGAAGATGTTCCCATTAGATTAAGAACGTGGCTTGAAGTTGTATTGGCATACATGCTCTCAACCTCTCTCGAAAGAAAATAGCACAACTTCTGACTCCTATCGTCATCAGTGACCTTTGGTTGTTGCAGTAGCAGCGCAAGAGGCACGCGTGGTTTCACTTTGGAATAGTTCAACCTTTTGCATATATCAGGCACTCAGTTTAATAGCTTTATCTCAGCAACATCTTGGAAGTATAATGAAAAATTACTTTTCTCTTGTTGCTGTTTGATAGCTTTGAAGCTTGCATTTTGAAGCTGTGTTGAATGTAATAGACTTTTCACTGAATAAACTTTAAGACAGGTCGTTCTTTCTCTGGGAAATGGAATTGTACAGCTTTGCATTAGTGCTGAGAGGTCCTAGCAGTCAACATCCCCCTCTTCTGAAGGGATGGAGTGAAAGGTGGTTTCATGGGAGCATGGGAATAATCTTAATTGACATAAATCATTTGAGGTCCTCTCAACAGAATATTACTCCTAATCTGCTTTTTCTGTTTCTTTTAGGGATTTCTATTTCTTTTTAAGGATTAATGCAAATCACACATAATTACAGATTTTTTAGGTGGAGGCTAGTCCTTTTGATACATTAAGCAGTGTCAGATTTACTCTTTCACATAATCCTTAGGCTCCCATCTATGAAACTATGTGAAACAGACTTAGGGAACACATTCAAGTAAGTTTCGAAGTTCCTGCTCAACCAATTTCTAAAACACAGTGTATTGCAGTTGTAACTGCGAGCATGGTTCTCAACGGTAAGTCTCACTAATCTTCTTAAATAACCTAATACTTAATATGATTGTGTTAAAGAAAACCAGGACAGTGATCAGCAATTAAAGAAACTGAAATATATAAAATGAGCTTTGTCCATAGAAGTCAATTAAAACATCACTAGGAGAAAGAAAAATGCCACGCTGGAAGATTTATTATCTCAGCAAATCTACTATTAGAAACATGAGCAATTGATCTGCTATCAAACATGTCCAAAATGACAGTTAAAATGATTGAAACACAGGTGAGTTAAATAAGTTTTAGGCTACTAATTAACTCTAACTTCTTTATACAAAATCTAAATAACAGCTCGTCAAGGACATGACGGTGTCACCGGTAGAACCAGGCAGCTCTCCCAGGTTTTGTGGGGTCATGACAGATTTCTGGGGAGCCTGTACTAAAAGTGGGGCATCTTAGGTGTTCAGTAATTTACAATCTTGTGTACAGGATAAGCTACACCCTTGAATAGCTGCGGGTTATGTCCATCTCGAACACTCATTTTTATAGCTGTAACTTTGAAGCTGATGTGGACTGTAAAAAAAAAAAAAAAAAAAAAGGAAAAAAATACTTTTTTCTCCGATTCTGAAAACTGTATTAATATTAAATAGCGATTAAAAATCGTTGTATGTATGCAGAGGAACATCATGAAGACATTTAAAGAACAAAAAATATCATCAAAAAGAGGATAGTGTACTTTGTATCAACAACCTTGTTCAGTTAAGGAATGAGATCTGTTGGCTTTGTGCCAAGGCATACAGCATCATTTATTGCAGTAATTCAACCCAAATCCCAAAAAGCTAATTGTGTACCTTGGGCCTTGTGATTCACAGTAACACTACTGCTTTTCAACATGTTCTGTTTCTAATGGGAAACATGCTGTCTGGTAACAAGATCCTTTCACAGTTTGTTCCTTAAACCGACTAATGAAGGAGGGAGCACATCATACACGTTCCTTAAGAGGTGTTCCCTATTACTTTTATGGAAATTTAAAATATATGTAAGTAAATAAATATGTAGGTATGTCTGATAGCATAGCATTTAAGGCTTTGATCTCGCAGCTAATTTATGGGGAAACAGTGGAACGATGTGTAACTAAAGGACTGATTGTTTTAATTGCTTTGCAGCGGTGATGCCTCGAGCTACAGCCAGATAAATTCTCCCTCCCTCCAGTGTGTAAGAACTGTAGCAGTCACAACGAGCTGCTTTCTTGCTGTTAGTGCAGCAAGTTTTGCTTTTATTTCAAGGGTACAAACGCATACTTAAGTATGTTAGTTATTAAAGGTCTTAAGTTATATCCAAATGTGTGAACTGTGCCTTACACCTGCATGTGTTACCTAACTGTTCAGACTTTGGTCATCAAATTTATTGCACGAGACCTAAAAAACTAACGCTTTGTATTGTTAACTAGAGGAAAAGTAATCGTGTTCAGGGAGGATTTTTGAGGAAATTGAGAAATTATGCTGTTTTGGTACAAATTTGTTGAGCCACATTTTGTAGCATGTTAGTGTGAGGATAAAATTCAGGAAAGAAAATCTAAGTGCTCTGTAAAACAAGTTGAGACTAATTTCCTACTCTGAATTGGAAAAACATACTTAATACTATATAAATATTTCTAACTAAATGAAAGATTTTATAGAGCATTAAAAATGTATAGCACATCAACTGCCTTAAAAATGCATTTCCTTTCTTTCTACTCCTGTGTATTTTAGTCAGCTTGTCATTGGCTGTGACTGGTTTATTATGGCCCTCTTCTTTCTGAGCAGTCATTACAAATGCCCTTAAGTTTAAGTGAATGCATTTGTGGTGGGTGCTGTGATGACTGTTTTACTCTGTAAATAGACTATAAATTATGTATGGGGAATTTATGAATTAATCCATAGTGTATATCTCATACTCATAAATATTGTACAGTACCTTGCAACCTCTTTATAACTTGCTGGTGGAGATCTTTAAGTGCAAGGTTTTTCATGCTGTTCTCTTGTATCGGAAATAAGTAGTTTTGATTTTCTGCAGTACTATTTTCGTTCATCTTTCGGTACTGCACTTTGCAATGTGCAGAGCAAAATTGTCAAATGTGTATAATGGAGCAAGGGATGTGCCTTGCTTCACCTTCTGTTTTGGAAGGGAGATAAATTACGAGTTTCATACCTGTGGAGCTATTTTTTCTTTCACCTGGGTCCTCTGAATAATACACATTTTCCCCAGGCAGCTAATTACGGGGTGAGATTAATATGGTAGCAGATTGTAACCACAACTGAAGATCTCAGTAACTACCTATTAAAACACTCTACATGTCTGTTGAGTGCAGCACTAAAACCTTCTGTTCACTGAAAATAAGACTTAGATGCAGCGGTATATGTGAAGGAGTATTACAGGTAGGTTGGTGATACTTCAAAAAAACCCCACTAGCCAGTGTTTAGCTAGCCTCTGTGTCAGTTAATTTTCTCTTCAGTTAATTGGGCTAAGATAGTTGTAGACTGCAAGCTTTTAGGAAGCAGTTTAGGATAAATTAATGATCTCCGGAATAAATTTCCATGCAACGTTCAATGCAATATCTGCTGTGATAATGCCCTGTGTAAGTTACAGGTCTGCTGTGGTTTATAGTCATTGCTGAGGTGCAAGTCAGTAGCTGGGCTGGAAACTGTTATTCAAATGCCCTGAAAGAAAACAGCAAGAAAATACTTCCCTTGTGACATTTTCAGGTTTGTGCAATGTGATGCTGGTCCTGCTGTCTGTTCTGTTCCAGAGCAAAGGCTCAGCTCAGGAAGTGATTTGGTGATTGGTACCTCGCACTCAGCACTTTCCACTGCAGCGAACTGGGGCTCAGATAGCTGGGGAAATAGGTGCGACGCCTTCCGTCGCACAGATAAGAAACTGAAGCAGAAAAATTGAAAGAACTTTGTGAAAATTTGTGGAAGAGCCAAGAAAATAATTTTAGTTTCTTGACACCTAGCCCTGTACGTGGGCTAAAAGGTGAAGCTTCTGCTCAGAATATTGCAATTTGCAAGCTCTACTGTTGAGTTCTTCTAGTAAGACTTCCTTATTATACACCTTTAGTAAGACTACTTTAATTAGAGGAAAATATTGAATAAATATGCTCATAGAAATACATTCTAGTCAAAACTGAAGGAAGATATTGGAACAGTGCACTTTCTTGTCATTTGTGGTGTTCAGTCCCTTTATGAATCATTTTGGTGTCGCATCTTGGAAATACCTCGTTAGTCCCTTTCTGTTCTCGTCCTTGTCCATCTGGCAGACATCGGTATTTCTGCCCCCGCCTCTCCCCCCAATATGTTCTGGATCACAGATCACCACAGCATTGCATTCTATACTTGAGTATGACTACAACCGCTCATGATGGTAATAGTGATCTCAGATACTGTAGTGGGGCAGTACCATGAAATTGCCTGTAAATAAACCCAGTTCACTGATTGAGACCTGTAGTTGTTCTGTGTTCTTCTTCCTGCTCCAAAGGTTGACTCTGTGAAAGCAGCAGTGAAAAGTACATGGTTTATTATAGAATTGTGTGTTAATGCTGATGCTTTGTGGTGATTTTATTTTCTGGTGAATTATTGTTAGAAAAACAGTATGTAGACCTCAATTCACTTCCTTTGCTGCAAATACAGTAACTCTCTAGGTAGCTTCTGTGACTTCATGCTCATGTCTGAAAGTAAAATCCAAACTATATTTACAAATATGCAAAGGAAATTATTTATCCTTTATCAAAGTATTGCCTATTGAGGCATGTCAGAAAAAATAACTAATTTGAGGAGTGTGGAAACAGCAAATATTTGAAATAAAGCTAGAAGGAACACAAGATAGTCTCTGACTTCCCCTGGGTGGGCGCACTTTGTTAAGGCTTCTTCAGCTGATCTGCCAAGATGGAGAATAGAATCAAAGGAATGTGGCTTTGCAAGAACACTGTACTTTGTTGGTGTTTTCTCTTACTCATCTCAGTACTGGTACAAAAAATGAGTGGTTTGGTGATATTCCCATGATGGATGGTTAGAGCTCATTGGATGTGTTTCTCACAGTCCATCTCTTCCTGACAACCTGTGTTTTCCTATCTATTTCTTTTGTTGGCTGTGTAACCTCCAGCTCTGTGTGGCTTTCCTAATTCTTCATACTCCAGAGTTTGTCATCAGTCTGGCAGTTCTTAGTTAGAAGATATTTCATTTATCCCATGTAGCAAAAATGCCGTACGCTCTACGCTCTGCAGGGACACTGCCGTGCCGGTTAGTCCATGGAGTGGGAGCAGGGGTCGTGCAGAGCTCTGCAGGGGGGCCGTGGGGCAGTTGTGCCTGCAGGAGACAGGACAGGTCACCCCAGCATCCAGCAAGTGCAGGAGCTCTCCTGTGTGTCAGTACAAGAAATAGGAGGGCATGAGGCATGCTTTTTGGGGGGAGCCGTATACATGAGAACTGTGATGTGGATGTCACTGTACTCTTTCCATCATCACAGTAATGTACAAAATCCCTCCAGGGATTCATATTGGAGTAAGTGTATTGATGCATGCTAGGTTACATATTCATGAGTACCGCTGTAAAGATTTATCATACCCTTGACTTGCTCAGAAAGTTAGTTGTTCAAAATGGAGCAAGGCAAGTATTGGTAATACCATTGCTTCCCACCCCTCGGCACTGGTAACTAAGCCTCTTAGAGGGCTGTGGTTTGGCAATGGTGTTAGCAATGACTGTGTGTTCAAGTCCATATACTTCCAGTATAGAATTTCTTGAACATATAGAATGGTGGGGTTTTCTTCTGATAGACAGTATAATCTTTTGAATTTGGGACTTCTTTAAATCAAGCTCCTCATTCTGCAGTAATGCCTCGAATAGAGTGATTGTTCTTCATACGTTTTTCAGTTCCAACTGTAAAATTGATCTTTAAGTAGTGCTTTTCTCAGTGTGGTGAATTAACCATTAGTGCATAATGGAGGAAAATGCTTCTTGAAATACAGGGATATTTTTTTTTAAGGCCATTAAGCAAGAAAAGAAAGTGCAAAAGGCAATTTTTGTGCCTTGGGGATGGATCTTCAGTTCTGTTCAACAAGATGGCTTCTGGTAGGTCCTAAGCCTATTGTCAGGAGACCCTGTTACTCTGGTTGTGCAAACAGACTGTGATGTGCCTTTGTGAGATTTGCACTAGGAGTCGAGTAAACTTTCATGTAAACTTAGCTGGGGCAAATTTGTCTATTTTGCTTTCAGCTTATTAAACAAATCCTTTGGTTGTTTGCAGAAAGCAGTAATGTTGCTTCCAGCATGTCTGTTTACTAAGAAATAATAAACACTTCTGCGTAGGTTTATCTTGGCAAACAATTCTCTAGGTGCCAATTTTTTCATATAATTGGGATCTTCTGATATCTTTACTTAATTTCTAAAATCTTTCTACTTATGTATCCTGAAAAATAAATGCCCATCTACAAGTTCTGCAATGGACAGATTTAATCACCAGTGAAAAGTGGTAAGAAATGGCAAATCAGTGCTTATTTTAACCAGACTCAGGAGGAGGGGCTGGTTTCATCCAAGACAGAGTTTCCCTGTAAGTCATTAAATCTCTTGGTGCACAGAGATGAACGTACCCATGCCAGATCCGAAGGAGTGCCGTTAGAAGGCCATACAGAGCAGTCGGTCTTCATACTGCAGAACAAATGGGAGCAGCAGTGAATGATGGAGAGGAGTGAGGGTCTGTTTTCAGCTCTGTGCCTACAAGACTTTTGGGGGAAGGATGGCTCGATATAAATGCATAACCTCAAGCTAAAACACGGTTTTCCATTAATTCCTTCTGTTAAACTTTAAACTACATTTCCAACATAAGAGATAAAATCCATTTCAGCTTTTTTAAAAACTTTAAATAAATACTCTAAAAATTGAACATCTCCTTAGAGACCCATGGAGAATAAAAATCAGCAGTTCATTTTCAAATAATGTGTTACCTTCTAGTTTTAAAATTCTTACTGATTCTAATTGAACTATAGCTATTTTCCAGAGTACAAGTCAAAACAGAGCCATCAACTCCATGTATTGATATTAGAGAGAGGTTAAAAATGGTAGAGTAGAAGATAGATATTAGATAGAGAGCATGAACCTAGATTTCTGTCTTGAGGCTAAGAATTTTCAGAAATTCTTCCACTGTTAGAAAAAGCTGGGGGATTAAAAGGGTCCATACATACTGCATGAGAATTTATCCACTGGGATTAGCGCATGTAACTTGGGACATCAGACAATATCGTGTATTTGGAAATCAGCCTGTTACTGGTCTATGAGAAAAATGACTGCTCAACCCTGAAACAGTTTGATGAATCTCGAAGCATGTTGAGTAAAGAAAGCAAAAAAAATTTCTTCGTCTAGCATTGATGAAATACTGCACTTTTATTCTGTTTTTTTCCTAAAACTTAAAATAACAATCCAAAGCCATGCTGTATACAAAATAGCATTTCTAGCCAAAAGGTGTGTTGGGCTGTGCTCAGACCACTGTAGTATGTTATCAGAGCCACCTGGATCATGTAGAACACTTTTGTATAATAAGCATTTTAGCTCTGCCATTTCCATCGTGATTTTGTTGGCATCTTCAGAAAACACTCTTAGAGGAAAAACCTTTCAACAAGCTGCAGTCCAGAAAGAGAATAAATAGCTTGCTCTCGCTACATGCTTGCTCTTTCCGTCTCCCTGTTGCCCTGCAGCTGGAGAAAGCGTGAAGGTTAGAATTAAAAAACAGGTGCACACTGAGTGAATATGACTTGGGAAAATAGCAAATAGGATGTTCTCAGGGTCTTTCCTGACCCCAGACTGAAGCAAAAGAAGCTATAAAACACAATTAAATCGTGTATTGATTTGTGTATCAGAGAGGAGTTTTGTCTTGAGCTACAAGCATGCTTTCAGACTCATTTCTCTTGTAATTCAACATAGACTGAGACAGACAGATGTTTTTATAAAATTGTGGCATTCTAGTTGTAATGCAATCATACTTTTAAAATGTTATTTCATTAAATGGCACTTTGACTTTTAATAATAATAATGTCATGAATAATTTAAAAATAGAGTATTTCTCATTTTCAGGGAGTATGAAGGAGAGGTTATTCATATTCTAGGCTTTTGTTAAAACGGAGTGAATTGCTGTGTGGATGACAAGTTCCAGACAGCCTGGAAGGCTGAAGGTCTCTCTCTATTTATAGAACAAATGCATCAATGCAGAGGGGTTTGAGCTTCCCCACAAGGTCCCATCAGTGTCCCCAGGGGTGTTGCGGAGGAAAGCGAGTCAGTCTCTAATGTGTCTGCTGCGAGGCAGCAGGAGCCCCTCGCAGTGCCGGGATGCTCACCAAATGGGCTGAGCCCATCCTTTAATTTCACAGATGACAAGAGATATGAAACTGCAAATTTTCAGTTAGTCCTAATACAAAGCAATAGGGTGCTTAGACTATTTCCCTGTCCAATTAACCAGCTCTTAGATCATCCATCACCAAGTGCTTGCTTTTAATAGCAGTGGTAGTTGATCAGCTGCCAAATAGAACAGGAATAGGAAGAAAATGAACTGCCTGAGCTGCAAGAACTATTTCTGGAGGTGAAACCTGATACCAAATTTGATGCCAATTCCAGTGATGAAATCAAAAAAACTTCTGCTGGCCTCAGTGCATTTTGTGTCAGGCTACAGTATCTGGAGATGTTACAGGAAAGAATAGCACTAGTGGGTGATTCCTGGCCCACTGCTCCTGTGCATGATTAGTACTGATGGTGGCTGCAAAACTGGAAACCCAGCCTGCAGTGGAACAGGGTTTGACTTTTCTGTGAAAGGTAGTTAATGGCCACTCTTAGACTCTTTGTCCTGGGGTAATGTAGTGGTGAGTCCACAGGGTCCTGACTCCTGCAAAAACACGGCTGCACTGAAGCTGGATGTGGTGTTGGAAATAATCTCTGCTTTCCAGAGACAGACAAGACTGTAAGAGAGCTGGACATAAGGTAACTCCTTTTTCTTCTGATAAAGCTTTTGAAAAAAGTTATCTAACTGTGGAGAGATTTATACTGTATTGCTGAGAAAGAAGCAGTGCTAAGTTTAATCATGTTTTCCCAGTTACACAGAAATTTAAACTGCATGATCTTTCCTTGCTGCAAGACCGTTGTGAAGCTGGTGTTGGTCTGGTGACGGTCTCTGAGTCACAGTCCCCTTTTCTAAAGGCAGCGATGCGTCACTGATGCAATTCAAGTCACTGCAACAGAAGATGAGAGATTTACCCTGTTCAATATCAGAGCGCTGATAACAGTTTGGAGAAATGTAGGGTGCTCGCATGAGGGCCCTGGGGCTGGGCAGTAAAAGTCTTTTCATAATCAGAGGATCTAAAGGAATACAGTTTTCCAAACTTCGAAGTTGTTTTGTCCCATAGTGTCTTGCCATGCATACTAGGGAGGAATACAAGGCGAAATGTGGAGAATGATGGGCTTTCCATTGCTGTAGGTGAGATACTTCAAAGCTGATGTACGGTTTGGCAACATGAATGCTTTCCTCTTGGTGTGTTTCTTACCATAGCACATTCATTTAATGAAGCCCACACATCGCCTTTTCTTTTTGAACTTGGACAAACTCAGACCAGTCCATCTTTGGCGTTAGAAGATGAATTCCCAGACAATTAAAGTTTTGCAGAATGAAACCATGGTTCCTTTGGCCTAAATCCAACCAGTAACACAGCCAGGTGGTGGATGGCTATCCGTGAATGAAAGACCTCAACGAAGAGCAGGCCGATGGACCAGGCTTCCACGTAGCGCGATGTGTCCCGGGCGATTGCCACGCTGCAGCTTACAGCCTGCCTGGTCTTCCCCAGCAGCTCCACGACCCAGCATCGGGACTGGGCTGGGCCAGCGTGCCTGCGCTGTGCTGGCGGGGAAGGACCACGTCTCTCCCGTGCCCTGCCGCGGCGCAGACCCCAGCCACCCAGACCCTGTATTTGGCCGTTCCGTTCCGTGACAAGCACAGGTCTCTGCTTGGCAGCACGAAAAGCAGAGTTTCAGTAAAGAGTGCATATTTTTTAGCGTGCATTTAGACCTCTTTTGCTTTGGAGGACATCAGTGTAATGAGGCTTAATGTGTTTACCCTATGATGGGAGGGTTTGTTTTATAGTCTTTAAAATGAAGACTCTTTGAGGTATACTTTTAATCCAACATCACTCTACTCCAAGGAGAGAAATCTAACATGATTTTACCACCAGACTTCTTGCTATTTAGCATACTATTTTCTGCAGCTCAGAAACTAAAAGCTGCAGGTGGCAGACAGAGAGATTGAAGCATATGGTATACCAAATAAAATACTATTTAAGGTTAGTCTGAAACAGATAGGACAGACAGTTGTCCTGGGATTCTAGCAGTTCTCTGTATTGGAAATTCTATAAAAACCTTCCCTTTTAGAGGCATATAAAAAAAAAAGTTGACGACACAGGAATTTCTTTGTGCATATTTTTATATATAATTTACACATGAATATAAAAATATGGATTGGTAGGATATTTGCATGTCTTGCCCAGGCTTGGCCAAGGAGTGCTGGTGGTCTGCACTAGTCCACAAAAGGTATATTGATGGAATGCAAACACTTGAATTTAAACTATTTTTATTTTTTGAAAACTTTAGTCAGTTTATAATACCACATTAAATTCTATCCATACTTGTTTTTCTAATAATTCTTAATGAAACTTGATAATGGGAAAGTTCTCCACTATAGTATTGTTGAAAGTATAAAAAAATAAGAGATTGTTCCTGCTTACATTATGATTTAAAAGTCACTCCTGTGTAGTCTACAAGCTTCATCTTTACTAAGTTATGTCAGGATATTTTTGCTGCAGGTGCTGCTGGTTTGGGCTTCTGTGACTACTGCTTCAGTCTTTTACAGTTCTTAAATAATAAGTAAATAATTATTAGTAGTTAAATTGAGTAGTGTCATTGAGAGAAGTAACATGCAAATCACATCATCTGTCTCTGAACTGAGCTGCAGCCTGTGTAGTGATGCTGTTGCTACAAATGCCACATCCCCAAGTGTTTAGCTTATCATATGTGATGGTAAATTATTCCACTCGCACAATTGCAGGTGCCTCTAGGGAGTAACAATGACAGGATGAGCTGCTGCTCATACAGATAATACTGAAATTATGAAAAATATTAAATGCATATGATAAAATCTTGGTGCCTACTCTTGGAGATAAAAGCAGCCAGTATAATGATGAAGCTATTCTTTTTCTTCACAATCCATTTTTATTGTCAAAAAGGAAATGCAATAATAAAACTTAGATTCCACTTGTATTTATTTAGAAATGTTACATTGTTGTACTGTTTTCTTCTAACGTTTTCTGTCTGCTTATTCAAGGACTCTTTTTCTCTGTGATCTATAGCATAACCTACTTACGTTTCTCAGCTTCATTACCTATGTTTCACTTAGGATCTTATCTAGAAAAATTATTCTCTTGTTTTGTATTTCAGCTTCTTCAATGCTTTCTTTATAGTTTAGATTAACTGCAACTTATTATAATCCAAAATATTTGCAGATTTCTTTGTGTGAAAGATGCCATTGAAAATAACCGCTTCATTTGCGCTTTTATGAAGATGATGCTGAAGTTAAATTCAGGGTCAGGTTGGACGGGGCTTTGAGCAACCTGATCTAGTGAAAGATGTCCCTGCCAATGGCAGGGGGCTGGACTAGCTGATCTTTAAGGTCCCTTCCAACCCCAGCATTTCTACGATGTGGTGATTTAATGGCTGGTTTTGGGTATGTTTCCCTTCCAGCGGCATAGGAGCCCAGCTCCAGTAATACAGGCCGTCTGCTCCTCTCCTCACCCACGTATTCATGCAACACAACTTGGCTCTTTCTAGAATAACTGATTTTGTTTCATCTCATTGGCTTAACCCATTGCAAAAAAGTCTCATCTCTGAATAGTCATAATTAACTGGAAACCTTATAAACTTTGATCAAGATCTCGATCTATTTTAATTTGCAAGCATACTTTTGATGCAAAAGTTCTTTTTTGCCTCCTTTTTGATTAAATATACCTCTTTTCACTTCTTTTTGCTGGTCTGCTGTATGTTGGAGGAAGATTAAGCCTCTACTCTCCATCCTGACATTTAACCTTTACTTATCTCATGCCAATTCCATCAGCTTTAACAAAATTATCTTATTTTCCCCCATGCTGATAGACAGTGGAGGCACTTCAAATTATTAAAAAAAAAAAAAGAAAAAAGGAAAACAAAAGAAAAAACTGATGACCTTCAATTAACTTTATTCTGTGAAATTTTACATTGGAATGATTCATGTATGCCACAGGATTTCACTTGCTATAGATGTGGAAACTGGCCGCTGTTAAATGTATTTCTACATCATCAAAGAAAGTGACTTGAATAGATAAAATAGAACTGAGATTCTAGGTGAGTCCCAAGGGTATTATAATGCAAGTATGTCTTATATTTCCTGGTTCGTTTTCTATATGTGTAAATACGTTGAGTTTTGTTACAAATATACAAGATTATTAAAAGATGGAAATGTTGCTGTTCAACGCAGCAGAGGAATGGTAAATGAATGAATGTTTTGTATAAGATGAGAGAGAGATGGAATAGCAACAAAGAGTAGAAAAACAGAACTGATGCATTTTACCAGTGGAATTGGTTGCTCCACTGAGATGGGAAGAGAGCACTGGGGAATTCAGCGCAGGGCTTGTCCATGGGGCTGGCGTGCAGGATTGACTGGTAATATTGTGCACCATTAACTTGAACAAAGAAGCAACTTCTGTAAAAACATTGCTTTTTGTTAATTAAGCTGCTTTGCACCCTAGGAATGGTGAATCATTAGCTGCTCATATTCCCCCAAGAACACGGAGCTGTTTGTGATCTCTGGGGGTGCTGGAGATAAAGGGCTGTTTATTTTCCAGGGTTAGATTCATCTGATTGTTTCAAGTAAAAGTAAAAAGATTTAAAAATCCTGAACAGGCTCTGAAGTCAAACAGAAAAATGAAGCAGTTGTGTTGTCTGTAGTATCCTTCTCTCATAATGGGTAGGATTAAATTTACACAGACCCTTCTCTAGGCTTTCATTTTAATGATGGCCAGATGCTCCCAGTGTTACAAGCTTTGTTATGACCAGCAGAGTCTAAAAACTTGCCATATGTATTGCTGGATATTATGTACCTAGTTTTGATGATTGACTTTCAGCTATTTCTGTAGCTCACTTGCTTGTAGCTCAAGTCAGCCTTCAGCATGTTGTAGACAATGCAGAAAACTTCAGAGCAAAAACCATTACAGTTGTAAACATTTAAATGCTTAGTTTCACAGTTCGCTGATCTCAGGCAACCAGCTGCTCATTTTCATCTGCCTTTTTCTTTTGTTCTGTATTTGCTCTGTATTGGGAGTGACTTTTGTATTGATTGCATCAGATCGGGTGAAATTTTTACTTTAAATTCTAACTAAAAGTTTAAGATGACTTCACTATTTTTTAATGGGATTCTTATCAATTATACTGAATTATTTATAGAGCAGTTCAGACTAAAAAGAATTCCCTGTGGGAATTTCTAGTGTTTTCAGCAGATTTCCAATCTGCTGTTTCATTAAGCCACAGATCCAGTGGACAAACAAAAGGTTGTTGCTCCTTCCTTAGGAAGCCACGTGTTTAACGAAGCTTTGCATTCATTCATGACGGCCTCTTACTGAGGCCCAAGCTCAATGCATCAGTGAGTGAATACCAAGTTCCGTATCTTCTTTTTCCTATAAGCCTTTAATCACTAAAAGTCAATTGATTTGAGCACAATTCTCACTTGATCTGAAAACCAGTGTCTCAAAGCCCAGCCCTCCTTCCCAGAAAGCCTGATCGTGTAAGGTTGTGAGCTAAAGAGAAGGTAATGAAATCTGTAATAAAAATACCTGAACTGTGCCACATCTTCCATACCTGCACATCTCAGAGGCTGAATGTGGTGAACTCTCGCAACGCTGTCCCGGGCACTGCAAGCAGGGTCAGCACTCACTGCTGTCACACCCAGTCCCAGCTCTTACTGGGAGGGAAGTTTTTGCTCAGCCTGGAGTTGTTACCACTCCCGGGAGGGGAGGTATCGAAAAGTGTGAGGAATACAGCTTTGGAGGAAGGATCCTGCCTTTAGGCTTCACGTTTCTTGCTGCCCTTTGGCAGGTCTGTACCTGTAGGGTGTAAGGGGCCTTCTGTTTCGTCCTGCATAGTGATAATACAGTAATATACAGCCAGAAACGCTGTTCTTCACAGTGAAGTTACAGGGGAGACTCTGGACCTGGAGGCTGCACTGGCTGTGCCTGCTCCAGGGCAGTGGTGAAAGAAATTCTCTATTAAGCGTGCAGCAAGATTATACAAGAAAATATGTCATGATTTCAGGAAAATGACATACTTCTATTAGATGCACCCAGCTTTAAGCAACGCTCTCCCCCCGCCCCATGATCTCTCTCTTTGTTTTCAGATTGTTTTAATAACCATTGGGATGTAACAATGTCTCTTGCAATGGTTTTGCAGTTTTGAAGATCTGTGGAGCTCATGGGTCAACATAGCGCTCCTTCGACATGTTGGTGCAGCAGAATTATAAAACCGGTCCAATAATGCAATCTGCATGCCTGTATCTATCATATATTATTACCTTTAAGGTGCAAAAGAATGAGACCTAAAGGACCTGTCAGTATGTGCATGCCTTTAATTAGAAAGTTATCCCAGCATCTGTTCCTGTGATGTGCCAAGCCCGGCTCCCACACGTTAAACAGTGACGTGAGTGTAAGGTGCCTTTCCCCTGCAGATTTCATGCATGGAAACAAGTAATGTATTGTCCTGATTCACAACCACAGCAGGGAAACCTGCCTGTTGTTATATAAACAGAAGATGAATGTCATTGTAAATGAAATAGTGGTAGTGACACAAAAATAAATGTTTCTTCTGTTGGATAGTTTCTGACCTTTATGATGCACAAACTTCCTGTCACTGTTGGAAGAGCCAAAATGAGAAGGCACCAAAAATAGGATGCAGATGCGAGACCTTGAAAAATGCCACATAAACATCCTCTGAGTGTTTTGACAACAGAGTTTTGATTTTACTTTGCAGGTAATAGATCCTGCCTGGTTTTGACCCATCCCGTTTTGGCTTTATTATTGGATTGTTATTAATGACAGAGCCGGGTTACTGGTCCCTTTAGCTGGCTAGGAAGACACTGGACGGGCACTGGCGTGAAGCTGAATGGGCAGCTCTTGTTGATGCTGGTGCGAGCGAAAGCACTCTGATCTGTAACAGGGTAGCTTTGTTGTAGTGTGTTTGCAGGACAGAAATTACATACATTATAATTACTTTCTTCTGTGTGACCGGGTGGCATATGGTATCTATACACCACCATGTTCACCGTCATTGAAAAGTTTGTAAGCAGCATCCAGGGAGCTCGGTGTGATCGCTTTGGAATTCAGTAAGCGTTGAAGCAGCTGCCTTCTGTTGACTGCTGATCTTCAAACCCTTGTCCTGTAACAAGTGGTGGTTTAGTTTGAGGGTTACCTGAGCCTGTGCCTTCAATGCCAAGGACAGGTGACGGGCAGCACTTGTGTTTGTGCATTGTATGGATCGTGTACAGGACGTCTGTGCATCTGCGTGCCACCGCCTTGCGTGTATTGTATAGTTGTGCAGTGAGGCTATTAATTGTTTTCTCCTTTGGCAAAAAACACTCTGTTCTTCACAGATAGGACATATAAATCCTTAATATATGAGAAGGTTTATTTGTTTATGTTGCTACAATAGTGCACGCTTTTTTGTTAATCCACTAGTGGTGCTGTGAAGGGTACACTTACAGATAAAGGAAATGGGGTTTCTACTCAGCTTTCAGTTAGGGGGTTTTTGGGGTTAAGTAATGTTGGGGCTGTGCAAAGCCGTATTCCTTTTATACATCTCTTCTTTCAGACTCTTTTGAGCTCTGTACCACTTAAATATAACAGAGAGTGGCCAACTGCCCGCACAGCAGCGAGAGGGATGTGGAATTCAGGAGCACGTGCGAGGTTTTGTTGGGAGCTTGGCAGTTCTCCAGAACAGCAAGTGTGAGTCTTTTCCCCCTTTACTTTTGTTGGTAACTAAAAGAGCTTTGGCAGGAAAAGCTGAGCAACAGTAGTTCCAAATCTCCAACTGGTTAACTGTTATTTTATTGATCAGATAAAAAGTTCCAACAAGTATGCAAAAAAATCTTACAGAAAACAGGATGAAGATAAAAATCCAACTTATTTGCTGCTGCATCCCTGTAAAGCAACTGAATTTTAAGTGGAATTTCTCACTTTCGTGCCAAATATCTGCAGCATCCATTTTTTAATGAAAAGGAGATAAATACCAACCTGTTTCAGATGGCAGAAGGAAAGTTCAGAAGATGCTGCACATATATGTGTATTGGGAACTGCAGCGTTTTGAGCAAGCGAAGTGAGTAACCTTGGCTTCAGGACGATGGAGTGGGCAAGGGAGAGGGAACGCCGAGGGCTGGTGCTGCAGCAGCGGGCAGGGGAGGAGGGCGGGAGCCTGGCAGCAAGTAAGGAGAGAGGCAGCAGTGGATTTGGCAGCCTGCCTGGATGGGCGAGAGATGGGGAGATAGTCCCCACAGCTGCTCAGAAAGTCAGCTCCTGCTCTCGCTAAAACTGCTGCAATTAAACCGCACTCTGCAGCGTTGCTACGAAAGCGCTCTGAGTGCTGAAGTTTTGCTGTTCAGGACTCCCATTCTGAATAGACTATTTTGGTAATTAAAACCAGCTCCGACATGGATATATTTGTTGAGTCGATAAATCTGTATTAGCATTGCAGTTTGGGGCACAAGTGTGCTTCTGGAATGAATCTCTGTCCTCGCTGCCGCTCCGGTGGGTGTGCTAGAGGCGTCGGGAGCACGTGGACCGAGCTCCTTTCAGATGGAGCTGAACCAGATCTGTGCTCCAGGAGCACGGCTCGTGCTGTAACCACTTACGTCCATTCAGTCTGCAGGCCAAAGGTAGGACTAGTTTGAAGGAAAATCCCTTTGAAACGTGTGCGTTACGGATGGCAGGACCTCAGCACCAACAGTACTGCTCTACAAATCTCCTCCTGGTCTGCGCTGCTGGCCACTACAGACAAAAGCCAGTGATGTGTGTGGGTGAACTGACCATTTTTCTCTCCAGAGTGTCAAGGCTTTGCAGGGGCAAAGCCTGAAGGCAGCTGCAGTTTAAATGATAAGGAGCACTGGAATTCAAACCCAGCGCTGCCAGCATCATTTGGGGCTGGGGCAGGAGGGTTGTGCTGAGACCGTGGCTCTGCCTCTTGTCTGCTCTCCCCCAGAAGGCTGCCTTGCAGGAGAGCAGCTTTGCTGGGATCTCATTGCATGCTGTTACGACTTTCATATTCAACAGTAAATAGGAACAGAGCTTGATATTGAGCACCAAGGAATGATCTTCAAAGAACTTTCTTGACTAATGTGCTATTTGTATGTCAATATCCCTCTGCAACCTCTTCCTTTTTCCTGAGATTCCCAATTACTTGGGCTGTGCCTTGAAATCTTTTTCATAAATTATAGTCACACACAAAAACAAGTTAAGAAAAATATCCTCAGTGTTCATTTGTTGTCACTGTAAACTAAGAATAGAGCAATGCAACAATCAAATCAGATCAAAAAAGTTTGTCTCGGTTTTGGATTTGAGTTAATCATGCCAATACAAAGAATATAAATCTTCATAACACTAGCGAAGATCCTCAGGAGGTAGCTGTCAATTTGATAGTAAACCACAGCCAAATAATGTTACTCTGTGGCACAAAACTCGTATAAAAATAGCTGATTGCTAGAGCTTGTTTTCACCAATCCTTTCACATTTACTATCATCAGGATTAAAAATAAACTTGAATATTTTATAACTGATACCATCGTTCTTCTACTAAACAAGATGAGTTGTTATCTTTCTGTTTTGGAAAAAGGACATAAGGCAGTAGCTGTTTTCTGGAATCCTTATCTTGATACAGGAGTGCTACTTCAATATTTTTCAATAGGAAACCTGTTTAGGTATGAGTATAGTTGGCCACACATTGTGCAGGTCTCCTCTATTTTTATATTTAAGTATTTTGAAAAGAAATTTAATTTGGAGGTGGTGAGTCTATTTAATCAATACTCTTTCAGGTAGCTGAAGTTGTGTATAAAATGTGTATAATTTTAAGTTCTTCACTCAAAGTTACAGTGTTTATTTTTTGCCCACTAAGTAAATCTACAAATAATATTGCTTCCTATTATTCAGCTTTAGAAAAGCCCCAAAACCCTAGTAATTGATTGAAAGGTGGCAGGAAATTAGGCTGCCATGGACCACTTCCCCCCATCATTTGTATTGCTAATATGAACAACTGAGGATGATGTGTGCCTTCATTTCATAACACTCTTTCATGTATGTTACTTAATTCATACATTTCTTGGCTGTGAAACTGTGGGGAATAATAAATAATACGATAAGGATATGCAGATAGAATGATGAAAGCAAACAGATGAAGTAAATGATGGGGTCATGGTGCAAGGTCATGTCTCTGAGGTGTAAGATAATGTGGAAAGATCTGAAATACAAAAGAATTTGGAGGCTGAAGGAGAGAGAAAGCATCAGCCCTTGTTAATGTACAGACTTAGAGCATGGGAACAAAAAACTTGTGTGGATATAGTCGTAATCTGAAGATGAAAGGAGGTGGGACACATGCTCACCTGGGGAGATGGAAGGTGAGCAAAAAAATACCCTGTAGAGAAAGTGGTGGTGAATATGGACCAGAGCTCGCAGGGCCCCAGCTGGCTCTTCTGTAGGCCCTGTGGACGATATACCCAAGCTGAGTCTTTAAGAGTGATTTAAGGACAATGATACAGGTCTGTGGACAGTGATGGAAAGCAGCATGAGAGGGAAAGCAGAAAGGTGCCTCCGGTAAAGGAAATCAAAGTGTTCCTTTTCTGCGGGAGTTTTGGAATTTGATTTTCCCCCTTACTCTGAATTCCAGCATGCTCTCAAAAACAGCAGTCCCAACAGACTTGCTGGCATCTCTCCAAAACCAAAGCACAAGTCTTATACAGTGCTATAGTATTAAGTGTTTGAGATAAGGGTGGCTTGACATCTGGCAGGGTTCCTGCTCAGCCTTTCTGAATGACAATTCTTGGGCATATCATTATAGCTACCTTTTAATGATTTTCATGAAGGTGTAGGCTTAATTTCTCTCATACTGGGCTTTTCTGAACTATTACTCTCATGCAACTTCTATAAATTACTAATGATATTTTCTTTAGCACAGGAATGTCAATGAACTAGTTATTCAAAACAATGTGATTAGGAATATTTTTTGGGGCAAAGTATGTATTCTGCAGGGCTACAAGAAATACCATGTCTCAGTTTGATTGACTCCATGGAACCGATGAATAGTCAGAATTTTTTATTAATTTGGATATTAAATGTTGCAGGAAGCTGACACAGAAGTGAAACTGTACATCATAATAATCAAAATGTCTGTGTATGTATTGGGTCTTCTAGAGATTTTGCTAAAAATGTGGCTAAGCTGTATCTTCAAAATAAACAAGTGAAATCGTAGATGCCTGAGCATTTCAATTTTATTTTTCCCTTTCCCATACTGTAGGCTGTAAAGTACGTGTTGTTGCAGCTGTTTCCATAGGTTATGAAATGTAAAAACTTTGTTTTCCTTGCACAGCAGGTGAGACACGGGAAGATTTCCCTCTTGTTTCAGGTTAATTAAAGGGCCAGGTTTCATGCTGCGACACAAATATGTGCGTGTGCTTCATGTTTGTGAGCTCTCCAGGCTGCCCCCATCCAGGTGGGAAGGGCTGTGGGCATTGGCGCAGGCTGGCTCCGGGAGACCTGCGTCCCTGTGCTCGGCTGCATTTGTCACGGCGTGCTGGGGGTCTGAAGCAGAGACTGCGTCCTGGGGGCTGTGGGATGCGGTGAGTTGTGCAGTGGCTCATTGCAGAGGGTTCAGGGAGTAAAATTAAGCAGAAGCCTGGAACTTGTTAAGGATAAAGAAAGTCGGGTAGGCTTTGCCTGCTCCATGTGTCACTGAGGGCAGGGGCTGGTTGGCCCCACGTGTGAGCGGGGACCATGCGCACCGCGCCGGGAGCCGCTCCCCAGCCCCAGCTTCCCTGTAAGGCGTGGATTCACGCCGGGCAGAACTTCTGCAATTAACAGCTGCTGTGCTTGCTCTGCTTTCCCCTCGTGTTTCTCTGTTTTTCATTGTTTCTCTTCTTGTCTATGACTTGGGGAAAAATTTTTGGCAGGTCAGATGAGAGCCCTGTCGTGGCTCCTGTGAGGGCACAGCTCAGGCTGCCCCGCTAACAGCTCAATGCCAGGCGTTAGGGTCCACCTCAGAGCAGCCAAAGCTTGGCAGGAGAGGCTTCGTAATACTCACACCTGAAGAGTGGTTTAGTTGTGTCAAGGTCTTTTATTGTTTTTCCAGCTCTTGGTATAATCCTGTAGCAGGTTAAGCCCTTTCAGGAGTGGTATGTAATATTTAGTATTTATGAATATTTGTAAAAGCCCCCAGTTCCAAAGGGCTGTTTTTCTTATGCAGATGATCTTCCGCTGGGATAGGTCTGGGTGATTTCTGCAATGTTATTCCTGACTTTAAAATGTCCAGAAAAATTGAGGCCAACATATGCTGGGATTTGCACTTTTTTCCTGCTTGGGTTATTGCTTCGCTAGACTAAGAAATTAATATCTATAAATCCTTTTCTTTCATGAAGAGTGATGTGCAGAATAGCTCTGGTACAGATGGGGAATGAAGGAGGAGGTGAAATATTGAAGTCTTGATAGATTTTGCTGTTGTATTTATCTTTTTTTAAGAACAATTTAACAAAAATCCCGTTTCTCCAGGATTAATCACCACTCATCTCCAAATGGGGCTTGAAAGGGAGATAATCCTGTTCTAGTCCCAAGGCAATAATACTGTGGACCCTAAAATGCAAAATGTAATGGGACTTTCAAAAATACACTCTCAGTGATTGACTTGCATGAACAAGACGTGCTTGCTTAGTCTGAAAAAGAATTTGTCTTGTCACTGGAAGTTTTTCTTCATGATAGGTCATGCTTCTGGTAAGTTTTTATTAGAGAGATTACATTACTTTAGGCAAAGTGTCCGAGTGACTGGCCAGCACCTTTCCAGTGATTTTTGAAATTTGGGATGTTGAATTGGCTTTGAAAAAGGAATCTGAGCAATTACTTAGATACTGAAAAACTTGTTTTAGAAAATGTTGGCGAATGACTGCTCTTATCATCTCCCTTGTTCCTGTAGCTTTTTATGAAGGCAAATGCTGAAATGGAAATTACACCCTTCCTCTTAACTAAGACTTCGCTGCCTCAGCTGTGGCATTTCTCTGTTCACTCTAACCTTATCTGAGCTTGCAGAGTTTTTCCAACGTGTTTGTACAGAAGGGCCTGGTCAGTAAATGTGGCCTTTGCCTTTCCCTCTGTTCCTTGTCTTTTACTCCGTCGCTCAGATTACATCCACTGTCTGAGGTCTCTTTTCAGCTGGCTGAGTGTAAATTAGTTCTTTTACCTGCCTTCCCATTCTTTTTCTGTTTTTCTCCTATATCTGCTCACTGTTCACTTTAACTTCTTTTTCTGTCTCATCTTCCCTCTTCCTTTGCTGCATGTCACTGATGGGGAAAAAAAATGAGGGAAGAGCACCCTCCAGGAGATCTGTGATTATCCCAGTGTCGTCTGGTGCTGAGTTTTGCAGCCTGTTCCAGAAGAAACAGATTTGTGGTCTTATAAGCTTCAGCCTTGAAGCTCATAGCTATGTATTTGTGAGGAGAGGTGTTTCGAAAGCAGACTGGGCCATGTAAGGCTGCTGTCTTTAAAACAATAGAAAAAAGGAAAGGGAGAGGCTGCTGCGCATGCACAGATCAGTGTGAATTTGCTAGGTAGGTCTAATGTGTCTGGGACCCATCCAGTAAAATTATCCAGGCTGTTTGCTGGGTGATTTCCAACCCTGATATCATGCTGTTGGAGGTTCTTTGGTGTGCCCGGGGTCTGTCCTTTTGCAGAATAAGCTTCCAACCCTTGAGTTTCTTGCAGCGTTCTGCAAGAAACTAGTTCAGTGATTAGAGCACCAAGTGATACATGATCTGCAGATGCTGCTGCTGGGCGTGTTAATGTAAGTTGTTTTATTTGATTGGACTATGCTTCAGTTGTCAGTAACTGGCTTTTTCTTCCCAATAAATTAGAAACTGTGCAATATTAAATATATTGATTGCATCTCCTGCTATATCAAAGTTCCCTTCTTACTAAAAAAGAGGTTGTATTTAAATTTAAAACTTCATTTATTTGGGCTTTAAAATAACTATTGTATACTTTGGTTATGATCATTTAAATGAATTTTGTATATAGAATAAGATTCTTACAAAAAGATACTTCTTAAAAAGAATTGATGCATGTGCCAGGCTTAACTTGGGTGAATGGGAGGGTGGATGGTAACCCGAGTTCAGGAGGTATAAAGTTGTTCTTCAACTTTATTGGCACACCAGAGAGAAGAATTTACCTTGCGTTCGGAAGTGCTGCATCGCTAAAGTTAGCAATGTCTCCTTAGATACTCAAGTAATGCATTTTATCTTACAGCTGATTATTATAACCCCTTGTATTTTTTTATACCTTGAAGAGTGCTTCTGACAGTTGCAGTTACGTGGGATACCCCAGAGAGCAGTGCAGACAGCTCATCTCTGCCCCTGCCTTGCACGCAGCCTTCGCAGCTCTTGCCCACCGCCTCCGCTTGTGGCAGTTGTGCGAGAGGGTGAGCTCTGCATCCTCCTGCTCCTCACCGCTCTTGCTGATCACAGGACCCCATTCCTGACTCCATCCTGAGTGAGAAAGTGTTTGCCCCACACATACATGTCCCAGTTACAGTCTCTCAACACTTGGTTCATTTCTGTAGCAGTCACATAGGCTCCAGAATACGGGGCCAGTAAACCAGCATATCTTGTCCAAAGTCTTGCTACTCTGTTATGAAGCTTTTTAATATTTTTTTTCCTTACCTTAAACCTACAAAGACTCATTAAATGTAAAATAACCTTTAGAGGCAGCAAGGGAGTATATCAGGCATCCAAAAACTGTACAATTATTCAGTTGGAGGCCAAATTTTCCAAATTATTACAGTCCATGCTAGTCAGTTTTATTCCCAATTACTGCCAAAAAAATATATTTATAGGATGGTTGCTCCCAATCAAGGAAGAGATGAAACGTCAGAGAATGTAGAGTGGAGGAGAACAGTCGAGATACACTGATAATTAATGCCTGAAGGGAAAGCTATTCACTTTGCATGGTATTCTCATTCAGTCAACTGCATTTCAACAAATTTAACAAATGTGTGCGCTATATACTGATTGCAACTACAAAGCAGAAGCAAATGTCATTTTGCAGTTACTTTTTTTAAAGCGAGATTGTACAAAGATTGTCCCACATAAATTCAGGCTGTTACTACAATATATGTCTTGTGAAAATACCATAAAAGATTTGGTATCATAGAGACTGCCTAACTAGTTGGCATAAGCTTTAAGGTATTATTAACTGTGAAAAAGAGAACACTAGGTTTCTACAGATAAAAGCACACGAAATAAGGAAATGCAATTGCTTATACACCAAAAGCAATATTGACTTGGCGGTGCTGAACACAGTGTGTATTTTATATTATGCACAACTTACGATGTAAGCTGCAGTATACTGAGAGAAAAATGGAAAAATAGTACTGGTGATTGTGCCTCCACGTTTATGCTTTCTGCCCTTCCGTGGTTTTATCTTAGCATCAGTAAGTTTCCTGACTCTATCTGTTTGCTTATTTACAAGAAATGAGGAAGATCTGTGCCATTTGCTCACACTTCTCTTATCCTGGTTAGATTCACTCTCTTTCATTTGAAGCTAATTAGTAATTTGAATTTCTTGAAGTCTGGAGATAGTTTTGCAGAACCGCAATTTGCAGGATACCACCTTATCTGTTCGTATTGTCCTGAAAACATTTTTCCCATACCAACTCCCACCCCCAAGATTAAATAAAAATACATATTTGAGCTAAGCAAGTACTATTTCCCATTTATATTCAATATAAAGTTTCATTTAGATGTTCAAAAATTATTCAGGGGAGATGGAAAATGTGTCAGCTTGACTGCAGAGAGCAGCAGGATTTTATTGTATTGTCCCAAGAGCAGCTCAGTGAAAGAGCCGTAAATTGCACCCAGGTTCACTTGCTGTTTTTCTTTCTCTGCATTAAAAAAAACCAACTCCAAGCCTCCCCAAACCACGGCGGTTCTTGTCTCCAGAAGCAAATTGTTTCCGTGTCTACTGCAGTAGATGCATTATGTGAAGCCCTTACGCTTTCCCCTGCCAGCTGCCTTTAGGGAGGGGTGCGGAGAGTCCCACCCTCCTGCAGGAGCACCGGCCATGCTGTGCGGGGAGTAGAGAGGCCAGAGTCCACCCATCTGTCCTGCCCGGCTGAATACAGGGTGGGACTTTTGTAAGCCATGGAAAAGATGGGAGACTTTTTTTCAGCACTTATTGCAGCAGACCTGTGATACCCTGGGCTCCTGAAACCAGGGCTGGGTGCTGGTGTGACGCCCATGGGGAACGCTGCAGCCGTCTCCTCCCAACGCAGTGTCTGCTGGAGCATTTACTGGTGCATCAGTGTGTCCAGGGACATTACGTGAGCTTTATGTCAACGACAGTGTACAAATGCATTACATAAAAGGTGGGGAGAAAGTAAATATTTCTCTTTTATTCAACCTTACTGGTTATCTTTAGTGACTTGGTAATGTAAGTTTCTATGCAGTTTTGTCTTTTATGTTCTTATTTTTGTGTTGACCCAGGTGCCATCATTTCCTCCCTCCTTTTTACTTCTCTTAGTCTGGGCTATGAAATGTGTTTTCAGATATTCATAAATAGTATCCTACTTTTATAAATCTGGGATATTTGAAAACTGTTAGAAAGCACCAGACAGACCTACGATTTCACCAGGGCTTGTACTATGCTGGAGTCTTTGTTTCCTTGATGAATCAGGTAACATAGCCACCCGAGTTTTATTTATGACTTTTAACTTGTATTTATTATGTTGCTCCTTAATGTGTGGAGCACTTAGATGTTCTACCTTACAGAAACTTCTTCCATTCAAGGCAGAGTCGGAAAAGGGGAGTTTATGCAATAGCAGCCAGCATTTTCTCGTACAGATGTGGCGCAGCAAACACACACACTTCCCACACCCCCTTTGGTATGTATAGAAAAGTGATATCTGGTGAAATTCGGTTTGTTTTAAGTACCCAAAAAAGCAGTCCTGTGTCCTGTGCAGTCTGCCCTGCTGGGTTTCAGAGCAGGCTCGCTCAGTCCCTGACGGTCCAGAGCCAGCGAGTGGCAGGCAGTCTGCAGGCTGGCGCTTGGGCAGCTCTGTTCTTTGGAGGCTGCAAACCCCGGCCAGCAGCGCAGCAGGGAAGGATGCAGAGAGTCCCCTGAGTTTTGAAGGAATTAGGAATAAATTGTTAAGATGCATGTGGAATGTTCTTTTCCCCTTATTTTCTGCGCGAAAACTCGTAAACCTGAAAAGAGACTAAATATATGTTTTTCATAGTGCGAATAGTGGACTAAGTGGCCCGGCCTGTTGTTCTGTGTGTTATCACTGAAACTAATGAACGTTGGTGTACAACTGCCTCTGAACTGATGCAGTTTTACATGCTGTTTGCCTTTGGCTTGGCATCACCATGTGCGACTTAAATCAGGTCTATATATTTGCAGGATTGAGGCCATGATGCTGAGGGTCTCCGAAGTAGCTCAGCTTGGTGGGAGCGGAGAGGCAGTAGTATCTTGTCGACCAGGTGGGCAGGACCTGCTCACAACCGGAGGCATCGGGGGGCTGGTTCCCCCTCCCTCCCAGCAGTGCCCTCCCCATCCTCGGGCTGACCCGCTGCTCCCAGCACCCCGGCACCACGTTGTGCAGCTCTATGGATTTATGTCTTCTGTCACAGAATAAACTTTACGTTTGCACATTAAATTGCAGTTGCACCTAGGGAGACCTGAAACTGTAATGCTTAACGTCGGTTGTTTGTGTCCTGTATCGTACCTTCATTCTTTATGGAAGAGATGAAAGCTTTTATCTCAACTTATGTGGAGCAGTAATAACAACCTGCAGTAAGCCTGCCTGACCTGAGTGCCACTGTTAGCTCAGGAAGGCGAGATAAAGGTATAAATCCGCCCCCCTGAGTTTTTACAGCAAGTGTTTCGGTTTCCTCCCTAACTTTCCTTCTCCTGCATGCTGGCATGCAGCAACTACATTTTTCTAATTAATGCCTAAATCTTTTATATTTTTAATCTAATTGATACAGTTTTGGTAGCTCTGGAGGCTTGTGGAAATTCTTATTTAGTTTAAAACCATGTCCTTTTGGAGCAGGGCAATGTAACTTCTGGTGCAGGTGTGTTGCCTTCAAATTCTGCATGTGTATAATCACAGAATTGCTAAGTATCTGGGTGATCATAGTAAATGCAAGTGGTTTTGTTCACGCTGTGACCAGTTTCCAAAAATAGGTCTGCTGGTTTGTGTGGTACCATGTCAGAAAAACAGCAATTCAAATAATTTTTACAATGTTATGATGCAATCACCGGTAATATAAAAACAAACAACAAAAAAGTCAAGAGTATTCAATAGTATTTTGTAATACCTAGACTAAAACCATGATCCAACAGAAGGACAAGAGCTTCTTATTTCATTATGAAGCCTTTATTATCCTTTTTTTGGAAGTAATTCCTGTAGTGTGTACTCATGAGCTGTGGGTTTTATAGGTCAGCATGGCTTGTCCCTCAGCTACATCAGGGTAATTAATTGCTATCTGAAACACAAAGTCTGTTCTGTCAACACTGCGCAGTACAGTCTCTGTGAATTTTCTGCAGACGTTGAGCAGTGCTGTTGGCACTCGGATGGCTCTACAATGTCAGAGTTGGTGTTCCCTGCCTTTCTCATCTCGTGATTTGTTTGCATCCTGTCTGCTTACGGTGCCTGTCGTACAGGCTTCCTCAGTTGGTTACGCTTTACATCCGGCAACATGGAAATGCAGTGGATCGCTGTACTGTCCTTTCACCAGTATGCACTGGGGTTTGCATTTTCTCGCTCACAACTAAGTGTAAATTTTGTTGTCCATTGAGTATATCTACGTTAAATCCCATCGATGGGCTTGAGGTGCCGGTGGCCAGCTTTGGACCACAGTGGGCAGCAGCTTTCGCCTTACTGGAGCTCAGCTGTACACCTGGAGGGTCAATATGTGGCATCGCCTACACAGCCGTTGCCAGCACTGTAGGAGAAAGCATATGGAAAATTGGGGTGGTTTATCATTAAAAAGCAGGAAGTATTTTGCTGAATTGTTCCTGACAGGGTGATGGTGCCGTGATGGTTCTAATGACAGCAGATATTTTTTCACTGAGACTCCCCCCAGGAGGGGATGCCAGGGGGTAGATAATTGGACTTACTGGAACCACTTAGAAACTTTTACATCGTTTTATATTTATTGAAAAGATAATGACTGTTTCTGTCTTGAAGTGACCTAAAAACTGTAGAAAAGCAATATGCAAAAGTACGTTGAAGTTGGGTCCTGTCTGCCTCCTGTGTGAGCTGATAGACATTTGTCAGGGGTTTCCATATAAATTTGGTATAAATTTAAACGTACTGCTTGCATACTAATTTTGTGTATTAATGCCTGTGACAGCCCAGATCTTATGCAGAATGAAAGCTTATTCTTTATATTCTGAACAGGAGCATTGCATTTCACCAAAAATGTAATTTTTTTTAAGATTTTAAAAAAAACAACCTTGAGATCTTGAGTGGCTCAAGAGCGAGCTGGAGCCTCAGTCACTGGCAAGACCTGCTCTCCCTGGGCACATGGACCTGTGATACGGGACAGTATTGAATATCCTGACTTTGTCACTGGACTGCATCAAAGCAGTCACCCCCTTTCTCTCAGCTGTGTTAATTTTAGACTTGTCTCCTCCTTTCTGGTTGCAGTTATTGAATTAAGAGTTATTTGCCATCTGGCACATTTTTAATTCACTTTCTCGTAGTGTTAATATTTTTAGCAGCCAGAAGCACGATAATTTTTCTTTTGTCAATGAGACATGAGAGGTAAGAAAAAGAACGTGCTGCAGAAGACAAGGACGCTGTGAAAGTGAGATCTGAGGAGATCTGAGTCGATCTGCTCCAACACATTTGATACAATTATTTGCTTTGCTTTGTCTGCAGATCTGTGGACAAATGCCATTTCAGGCAGAGACTGGTTTGCTGGCATTAACCTAGCCTCAAGTGAATATTTTTTCTGTATCTCTAAAATGTCATTTTCTTGGAAATGGCAAGGGCTGATTTGTGCAAGACTGTGGCTGAGATAGCGGACAGCTCTGCAAATCAAAATTCAGGCTCATTAGGCATAGGGTGCCCTTGAATTACGCCTGTTATTTTGGTAGCCAGGCACCGTAGCACTTGTGCCTCACGGCAGGTTGAGTTATTGTCCCGACTTCTATAAATGCAAGAAATCCACCAGATTGCAAATCTGTCGGTGAAATTTTCCTTGAAGATCCATCACGATCAAAATGTACTGGCTTCGTACCTCAGTCAATTGAAAAATCTTACTGTCAGTGTGTGTGTATAAATCCCAATTTAGGCTGTGTTTCCAGAACTGTGCAGCTCTGCTATTCCTTTGTGTAAGTGTGGTATTCCTATTACTGGTGTTCAGCAGGAATTTTTGTACATTTTTTATTTATCTCTAGGGGGTTTTTTTACTTATACATTTATAGGGACAAAAATGTTTTTCATTTATGGTGTAGTTAAATCTCTTGTAAGCGGTATAATGAAACTTTATAACTTCCTCCAGCTGGGGGGGTTTACTGGTTATTTGTCTTCAGGAGATGTTAATTGCTGATGTGATTTTCGGTTAGGTAAGATTGTGTCTATTATGTGTCTCGGTTCCAGTGTAGGCTCATTTTTGTTCCCCGTTTTCCTGTGTAATTGTAATGGATTTTTTTCATAAAAAGTCATTTTGTAGCTAGGGCACTGAAGCGTAATGATATTTATACATTCTAGCTCTTTTTTGAAAATGCCAACTCAATATATAATGTTTAGTTCTTTTTGTGATTTTTAGATGTAACTTAATAGAAAATCTGATAAAAATTTTGCCTAGAAAGCTTGTATAGAAACAGCAATATGTTCTTGATTTGTGTGTGTGTGTGTGATACTTAGTGTATATACACATACAGATAAATATACATATATAAAGAGTTGTTTGTATTCTCAGCTTGTGAATTTTTTTACCCATTGATCATTAAACATTTGAAGATACCATTACATTTGCTTGTCTCCTAGTATGTGCCTCTCCTTGTGACTGCTTTGTCTTTACCCAAGCTATCAATTAAATTAGACTTTAGTAATACCCCGATCATATATTCTGGAGCACTATGTACTATGTGTGATGTAATGTAAGTATATAGTGCTGTATATAGTACCAAGCTATATATATTATATATAAAAAATAAACATGTTATATCATCTATATTACTATGTTCTGCAGTGTGTATACCGTAGACTTTAGTAATGTCGTGCTCTCTTGTCACTCTGCACGCATATACAAATAACAGTGCACTGAACAGGAAATCTACCTGAGCCTCTTCAAAACCCTGTAGCTCTGAGAAGGCGGATGATACAATCACATGAAATAAAATGAGGTAATGGACTGAAGATGACGACCAGGAGTGTATCACAGGGTGTGGAGAGACTCCTTCTGCATAGACTAAGCTGAAAGTAGAGACCTTTGAGGCTGATGAAAAAGGCTATGACAAAGGTAATTTTTTTTCCTCTGGAGAGAGATTTAAAAGGAAAGAAATTTTATGGAAGATGTGTGAATAATGTCAGTGGATGTCTTTACAAAATGTTATGGAGCCCCTGTAAATAGTTCTGTCAGGGCTTCGCAGAAAAATGCGGCTCTCAACATTTCTAAAACACTTTATAGATTATAAGAACAAATGACTTTGCTATGGGAGAATTGGCTCATGATCCGTCCACCATCCTGTCTTTCACGGTGGTCAATCCCGATACAGCAGCTGCTTCAGTAACGGAGGGGTTTGGGCAGCTATTTAGAGGTCAGGGAACTCCACAAGCAACTGGGAGTGACTGGTGACAGTAAGTCCCCCCGCTTCTCTGATGTTGTTATTATTTCTTCCTCCTCCTCTATATTTGTATGCTTTAATATACAGGAAGGAGATTGTTAGAAATTGATTCAACTGGGTTTTTTGTAATTATTTTGTTAATAGTTTTTTTCTAACTTTGAATTCACCTTTGTTTTGGGATGTTGGTATCCAGTTTTGTTTCCGCCTTGGACTGTGCCATTATTTCCCTCTCCAGCTTTTTGGGGCATAGACCCTTTCTTTCTGTCCGTGCCTTGCTTAGCATATGGCAAATACAGGGCTGTGTCTCTTTGCTTAGGTTTCAGTCATTATGTGAATAGAAATGTAGGATGAATAAGTCTGCAAATGTGAAGGAATGAATGCTTATTAATTTCTGTATATCAGCTGGTGGCTAATGCAGTCATTCTCATTTCTGCAAGTGCTGTTTAATAAGCAAACATGCTAACTTTCTCCATTTTTCTCTTCCATTCTGTCATAGTGTAAGTGGCACATGCAAGAGAGGAGAGGAAGAAAGATATGCAAAGTCAAACCAGTATTATTGTACTGAGAGCACTTTTCCTCCTACCTCACGACAGGAATACGTATATGTGATTTATTGCTATTTTGCATGGAAGAACACCATCTTCCTGTGTAGAATTGCAATTAAAGTAGAAAGAATCTCATCAGTCATCCAGCCATGTTTCCATGACATGTACAGCTTGCAAGTCAAACACTGAAATCTTTATTTAAGCACAATTGTGCTTTGTCACAGTGCAAATTGTGTATGAGTAAGGAGTTAATTGCACAGTTGCTAATTCTAATGAGGTGCCATATTAGGGTAGAGGCTGCCAGAGTAGGACTGGCATCGGCATGATTTTACATTTTGGTGGGTGTTCAAGTTGTAGCAAACATGTTGGTATTCTGCACATACAGGTATGCAGCCCATTCCACCATGTGTTTGTCACAGTGAATTTAGTATTAATAAAAGTCTGAACATTGGAAAAACTTAGGAAAATTCAAATTACAAATGATATTTATTACTCATGGACATTAAAAAAAAATACATGACTGGAGCTGCTTCGCCAAGGACACCAGCATTCATCTATCACATGTACTTTCTAATTCAGGTTTTATGTCTTTCTGAAGCTTCTTCAAGCCTTGCTTAATTGCACTTATTTGAACTTAATACAGTGGCTGAAATTCATGGCTGCTGCTGTGTGGGAAGACAGACAAGAAGGTCCTAGCTCTTCTGGCACTAACTTCCATCTATATATTAATGTGTTCTTCAGTTTGCTGTTGATGTCCAGAATAAATGATACCTATTCCTCCTTTACGTTGTTACTCTTAGTACTGAACTATAGCTAACACAACCCCACTTGAATGTCTTTGGCCTGAATACGTTCCCTTTCCTTAGCCTTTCTTTCTAATCATATTCCCTACTCCTTTGCTTGTTTTGATTCCTTTTCTTTACAAGAAAGAGGTTCAGATTGGCTTATGGTTTTTTTGCTTAGGGGATCAAAACTGCAGAGGACTCCAGGTACATATGCAGGGATAGATACAGGTTGCTGAAATTTAACATCCTCCTGAGAGCTCATGCTGGCTTTTTTTATTCACTGTCACCTGCGGTTCTTTTTCCATGACTGCTTTTGTCTCTGAAGTTCCTTGTATCAAGTACACAGCATTTTGTAGCAGTCTTTCCCACATGCTCTGGTATTTTCAAGATATATCAGGGTGTCTGGGGATTATACCATATAGAACATTATGTTTTGTTTTACCTTAAATAATAGTAATATATGAGTGGGATTTGAAAAGCTTTTACATGTCTTAATTCTGTTGGCTATGAATGCAAGGGGACAGGAATTAGGCCAGTGGTTTGTTCTTAAGTTCACTCTTGTGAGACGCCCCATAATCCTCACGTGTGATAAATTCCAGGACCACAGGATCAGTAAACACAGTTTTGATAACTCCTGAGCTTTTTGTTGTTCCATTTGTCTTCATAGCCCTTACTGTGACATGCCAAGCCACCGGTGCAAGTGCTCTTTATTATGTACCTTAGTCACAGAAATGTGTCTTCCTCCCCTTGTTCTCTGTATAGACAGGTATCTACCGGCAAGTGTCAAGACTTGAGCTAGCATCTGTATTTAATTTTCTTTATGATTCCATCTCTAATAGATGTGGCATGTACTGAGTCTTCGAAGAGTTACACTGTTTAGAATTTAGAAATTACGCTCATCCAGAATTTAGCTACAGGAAATGTCTCATCAGTAGCCACATTATTCTTGAATGGTAAATGGTTCAGGCAGAAATACCCTCCTGCTTATGTATTCATTGGTAGATAAAGAAGGAGATTGTTTTCCTTGTGTATTGACCAATTTGGGTAGCATTACCAAACCCAGGGTCAGTATTAATTGGTTTTGCTGTAGAGCATGTCACGTCGTATAAACCTTGCCATGAAAAGACAATGTTTTCTTCCAAAACTCTGTCTGCATAGATGTGGCAAATCCTCAGTAGAAAACAACTGAAATCAGCTTTGTCTTTTTGTTTGTGTGCCAACTGCTTATCTGGAGAGATTAAAGAAAAGAAAGAGGGGAGGGCACTGAGTGTTGAAGAATACAATCTGTCTAATTTAACAAAAAGATGAAGATGCGATTTGATTGCAGTATACAACTGTCTGCACAGGAGAGTATTGGATACTAAAGGGCTCTTTAATCTAGAGGAGAAAAGTATAAATCAGTATACAGAGTGGCTGCAGTTAAAGCTGCTATAGTTTAACCAAGACACAAGTTTTAATGGTGGAATGATTAATAACTGAAACAAATTACCAAGGAATGTGGGAAATTCTCCATTTCTTGGTATCTTCTGGTCATGCCTGGATACTTTCAATGACATGGTTCAAACAAAAACGAGTTAGAGCTATTGGCACAGGGGAGATCAGTAGAAGGTTAAGTATGGTGCGACTGTATGTCAGGTTAGGTCTGAAGGTCTCTTTTTCCTTTCTGCTCATGGATCAGGGAATCTTCCCATAAATACTTCTCCAGGACATAGCCCACGGAAGTTCTCCATTCAGCCTAACGCCTCGTCCCGAACAACATGCTGTTCATTCAGCAAGCGTTGCCCAAACAGCCAAGTGTCTCTTGCCCAGCATCCTTGCAACCTGAGCCAGGGGCTGTGAGTCGCTGCTGAAGGCACCTGCAGAGAAGGAGGGAAGAAGACCCTGAAGGAGCTTGTCACACACCCTGGTGTTTTATACTTGAGGTATAAGATGGAAGAAAAGGGCACACCAGAGCCTGCTTTGGGATTTCAAGCACAGGGGAGCAGTGATGCAGTCGCTTTACATCCACAGGGACAGGGATAAAGCCTATTGTCCAAGATGCTTAAACAAAAGCACTGTCATTTTTCCATGTCACAGTGGTTATCGACTCTTTCCTATATTTAATCAATCTGGAAATTGTCGCTATTTTTTCATAAGAAGATGCAACTTTGCTCCCTAATAGCAGTTTGACTCCTCTGTTTTCATCCACACTGAGCCTGTTTGTGTTGTGTGCTTGGAAGGCTCAATTTCTACTAAATGGAAAGGTAGTCATTGTTACGGGACAGCCGTGGTTCTCCACCAGCAGAACTTTAGATCATTAATAATATAAGCTCTTGCCCCCCATCTATCAATCAGTTAGCTTTTCAAATAAAATTATAAGAAATCTGTTTAGCTCAATGTAGTTGGAGTAAATCAGGGATGTGTGTGACCTTGCTAAAGACTGAGAAGGTGGAGGTTTTCCAGACTTCATCTTTTGGATTAATTGAGGGTTTATTTGGTCTTTTATTTCTTGACAGCTATTGCTTTCATTCATGGCGGAGGTTAGAACAATTGCATAGAACTGTTTGAAAAATATTAATGATTTTATGTGTAAACTGGTTTTCCCCACTCAGAACATTAAGGGATAAGAAAATGAAGAAGGTCGTCTTTCTGAGGAAATGAGACCTCAGAGGTCTTGTCTGTCTCTCTTCAAAAGAAGAATGGAGATGGTTTCCAGAAGAACTGAGGGTCTGCATCAACTTGTGCTCAGACTTGTGCATCAGATTGTAAATGGTCATGGTTTAGGAGCTTCAGAAGGACAAGAAGCTTGCATGCTTGCCTCTGGGATCACAGAAAAGTACGTGCAGCAGAAGAAGGGGAAGAAACACTTTGGCTTAAAGGTGTTGGAGAATATTAGGGCTCTTTGGATGAGGAGACCTGAAATATTATTAACCCTTTAATACCATTGATTCAGTGGCTTCTGCCACTGAATGTTGATAGTTTCTATGCAGACTTCAATATATAGATAAGAAAACTTGATATTAAATACTAGAGTAGTCTTGTTTTGCATATGATTTGAATCATTAAATAGCTTTTTGATGATTCGCTCTAGGCAAAATAGTCAAAGTATGTATTTTTTCTGTGATGATTGTTCGACCTGTGCTATTGGGCTTCTGTTTGCTTACTGGATAAATGTGAGTGTAGAATCAAGTGAAAGATTTGCAAAGCTGGTCTGTTTTCAATGTGTCAGAAGAGAAGAAGGCTGCTTGCCTTTATTGACATACGGTCATGTTCTTTATGCCGGGATAACTAGAGTGTTTGTCTTGCTGCGGATCTTTAATAGAGACAAGGTACCAGTCCTTTTTACCACAACAGAGCGAGAAAGGACAGAGCTCTGCCTTTAGCCTGACGCTCACCAATACCGACTTTACTTTGAAGCAGTTATGTGCTGTCTTTTACAGGGAATCAGAGTTGATGTGCAGTAAGTGTCCAGTACTGAAAAAGTAAAAATATATTTTGATCAAACACAGGAAACAGGGCAATGAACAGAATTAGGGAATGATAAAAAAATTGTTCATACAACCTTTGTCTGAGACTTATATTTAGAATGCTTTTATAGAACTTCTTTGCTCAGACTGTGAATTTTTATTGTAATTACATTTTTAAAAAGGCTATCAGCATGAGTGAAGTATGGATAATGTTTTCATTTAGCTTTTTGTTTCTACTTGCTAGCCAAAGATCAGCTTAGGCCTAGGCAGGACAAAAATAGGCAGTGGTTCATCCCAGGAAAAACAGAATAAATAAAGTTTTCTTAAAATTTTGAAAAGGGAAGAAAGAAACAGGAGAGGAGAACAGGAAAGGATTGCAAGGAAATAATGTGCACTTGTACATGGTTTGTAATGTCTTTTTTTGTTACATTTTCTGCTGCATTTTTCCTAGTCTCTGTCTGTCAAGGCAGTCTCCTATATAAATTCTCAAAGACAGTTCAAGAAGGCTGTGGAAATTAACTGTTACCTATAGAAGTAGCACAGTTCTCATTGACTTTAAGAAGATAAGGATCTGAGACCTTGTGCAAGTTCAATTCATACAGTTACGTGAAGGAGAATGAATCACTGGGGAAAGCAAACTAACTGAAAACTCTTTCGAGATGGGATTTTCAAATTGTTCCAAAGGAAATTAGGTGTCCAGACTCCATTAAAATGTAACTGAAGCTGGAGCATAACTCTCCCAATCTTTTCTGATAAACTTAGTTCAGAAGAAGTTCATTGCGGGTGATAACCTTGAATGTTTATAGTTCCACTGTCAGCTTCAGCTTTGACATGAAAGAACTTGGAAGCCACGGAAACCACTTCTCTAACATTAGTCCCATGTGATGTGTGACAGCAAAACTTCACACTAGGGGAGGATAGGGAGCAGTACAATAACTGCTAACGACATCATTTTCCACAAAACCAATTTTAATCTGCTGTTTAGGGACTTGCAGATGGCCTTAAATAGCTCTTGCCATTGAAGAAGCTCATTGGAAGTGCGGTTCAGCAATGCACTTAAACATCTGCACCTTCGTTTAATTGTTCTCCAAGATATGTTTAGGTCAATCTTGAAAAGTTGCTGTGTCTCATGTTTCTGCTCCCCCCCTCAATAGTAGAGGAGGGGGAGGGGGAGGAACAGCTGTGTACTCTCCCGGGCTTCACTCTCAGACTAAGTGTTGTTCAGTAATTGTAGAAATACGAGGCTGTGCAGATGCTCATACTGTGATTTTCCTCCTTGTGTATTTTGATCAGCAGAATATTAGGCTATGGTTTAGTCTGCAGTTTATATAGATTATGACACAGTCTCCTGGAACATAGTACTGGGGTTCAACTACAAAAACTGGCAGAAGTTTGCAAAACTGATGATACGAGTCAAACCAGTGAGATGATATTGTCATCTATAGTAATAGATTTATTAATGCCTTTTTCTACAAAGCCTTGTCAAAACAACCACGTTTTTGTTTCAGCAAAGGAGAGAGAAGCAGTAAAATTGATGATGATCTGCTGTATGTACGTAATCCATTCTGGGGAGATAGAAACAGGTAAGGCAGAGTGGAAGCAGAGATGTACCCCCACTTGCTTTTTGTTTTTCCTGCCAGTGACTACATGTTGGAAGACATCCCTGTTGCCACTTTGTACATCTTTTAGTTTCTGCTTATTTCCATCAGAATGGATTCTTGCCTACACACACAGAGATATCCTCATAAATCCTAAGGGGCTTTATAAAGTAGTTAGTTACAGCCCAGTGTTACATCTGTGTGTCACAAATGGCTATGATGTACCAAGGTATTGCTGTAGATACTGTTTTAATTTAGGACCAGCTCCTTGAACAGAAGTTCATTCTTTCCCTTAACAAACCTACTGGGAATATCTACAGTATCTTTCTAGAAATTGGGGAAGATTTCTTCTAGAGACATTTTCTTCCTAGAAAACGGGCATTTTGTTATTCCATTTATGGAACGTTAAATGTTATGTCCAGTTTTGTGACCTTAATCTTCAGCTTATTCCCAGGCTTGCTAGCTTATTACTTGTGGTGCAGGAGCTACATCCTTCTGGCTAGCTCATCCACAGGGTAATGTTAGCAGTATTCCCATCCCACCCTCATTTAAACAAGAGAAATATTTCTGTTGCTATGGATCATCCTAGAGAGAGAGTGCCAAGCGTACAGGAGGGAGGACAGAGACGGGGAAACCGTGAATGGTGGTCTGAGAAGACTTGGATGAAAAGCAATGGGCTGGGTAAGGAGACCCACCTGGCTGCTGGGTGTGGTGGGCTGTGACTTGGAGTGTTATGAGAGAAGAACAGGAAGGGCCCAGAAGGGACAGGAGTGGACCATGGCCAGGGTGAGAGAGCATGTAAAAGTGGTCCCTAAAGCATACCTGTGAAGTCCAGAACCTAGCATTGCTGCATGTTGCTGGGTTTTCTGCTATTTTTGCCTGTGAAACCTGCTGACTAGTGCCCCATCTCTCTTCAGTGCTTCTCTGGTGTTAGCAGGGACTGCATCAGCTTTCGTACAAGCACGGATGTCTCGGTTCTGCTGTGATTCCTGTCAGTACTGATAGGGATGGAAAGTCTGTTGTGCAATTTTTTATAAGCCATTTTGTGTATATTATATATAAAGCATGTAGTACACAGAAATCAAACAAAAAAGGAGAATTATTAAATTATCAGAGTTGCACTGGAAGAAAATGCTAGTGGCAGTCTGTGTAAGCATCATTTCTCCACTGTTTGCTAATGCACGTGTGCTGTATGTGATCATCCCATTACAGCATTCCATCACAACTTTTTCAGATGGGTTCATTCCCAGTAGACCTGCCCAAGGTATAAATCAAGTCTGCATGGAAAAGGGGGCTGCTCTCATGTCAGCTGGGCCTCCACTTCGTGTCTCAAAGCTGAAAGGTGCGCAGGGAATGAGGCTGGAAAGCACAGGACAAGGATGTTGTGAAGTTTCAGGTGGGGGAATGCTGCTCTCTAGAAATGCATCCTGACCTCCCACCAACAAGAGCTCCTCTGGGATGTGAGGCAAGTCAGAAAAACTTGGTCTTTATTTATGAACAATATGAATTATATCCTCCTCATGGGCTACATAGAGGTGTCATGGCAGCTCGTTTGAACATAAAATACTCTGGAAAACTCAGGGTCCAGAGAAATGAAATTAGGCACCCAAACCTCTTGGCCTTAATCTACTTATATAGTTCTCCTTTTCCTGCAGTAGTATTTTGAAGCTGAATTCAGCTGCATATTTGCAGAGTGTTTTAACAGCATACACTGAAGAGCACCAGGCCCCCGAGGGATGGTTTGCTGCAAATGAGGCACTGGAGAGCTCTGCGGAGCAGCAAGGAGAGAACAAAATATTCAGCAGTTGACTCCTGAAGTGAACTGGAGCTCCCCAGCGTGCGGAGGGAGTGCTTGTCCTCTGGAAAATGTCAGCTAAGGACTGTGCTGGCGCATGGATGCGGCAGGTACATCCACATTTATTGAAGGCCAAGGGAATGCCACACCAAGGACATAAGTGAGCAGAGTCATGTGTGTGTCCCCCCCCACATCGTGTCGTATGTGGAGAGAGATGCTGTACAGCCTTTGCTGTTAGCAGCGTGGCTGCGTCCAGCCCTATTCACAGGGGACTGTCTGGCTGTATTAGTGTGCTCCTGATCAAATTCAGAGGAAATGGGGTAATTCTTCTGTTTTGGTGGTATGACAACAAAGGCGAAGGCTGAGGATGTTTGTGTTGCTCTGTTAGGAGCAAGGTCTCTTTCCTCCCGTGGGAATGCTCAGAGTTGAGGCACTGCTTTGCATGACTGCTTAATTTTAAGCCACTCTGATTTTTAGCAGTTACCAGAGTATTTGGCATCTGGGCACAGCAGGGATCTCTAAGAGCCAACCCAACAAAAACTGCTGTATCTTTTGACAGAAGTAGGTGACAACATGTTTATTTTTTAGCAAAAGGGTAACATACATCCATAATCTGTTACTGGGTATGGACTGTGACTTCCAGAGGTGCATGGCATGGCAGCCTCAATATCTAGGCATGTGAACGTGTCACCATTTAAACCTCTAACGCGTGGATTGGGGTTGTTTCTTCCTAGTCTCGCTGAAAGCATTCATTCCAGGCTGCAGCAGCTGGCTGTACGTCTTCTGTATTCTCTGGGTGTGCTTTGATTTGCAGTGAAAGACAAACATGTAACTGAGTATAGGATGTAGAATCCTTTTTTATTATTATTATAGAGAACTCTTCAAATGGACTATGAAGGGTAAAAGGGTAATTTCATACTTGAAACCAAAAAAATTAGTTACGAATGCTTTCTCTTGTTCATGTTTTAGAGCAATGGGTTTGTAAATGACCTGCATTATTAGGTTGCACATAGTCCTTAAACATACTGCAAAGTCTTTGGGGTTGTTCACATTAAATGATCTTGTTCAAAACTGAAAGTAGGCAATACTCCAGTGATCTTTCTTCTTTGTTCCCCACCCTGATCTTAGTTCTGATACATTAATTCTTGCTTGGAATCAAGTCCAGCAGAATAGGCTGCAGTAGGAGAAGCTACTGTTTAAAAAATCTGCCAAGAACTTTTACTCCAATTGTGAGCAGAAACCTGGAACTGCAGTTTTTAAAGACATAGACCTTATTTAGATCACTGCAAATCAGTAACTCCATGGAGGATAACAGGATTTAAATCCCATCCCCACCCCCATAACTGAGATCAAAATTATGGTTTCAAGTCATTTTTGAAAAAAATCCATCTTATAAGATTCCACAGAAAATGTTTCACAGCTGCTCAGAATTTAAGGAAAGTTAATACTTCCAGATGCACTTGAGAAAAATCTCATTTACCTGATTTTGCACCTAATGTACTACTGAAGTTAATGAGATGTAAGCTCTTAAGTCATTTAGTTGCTTCTGAAAATTTTACTTAATGATCAGTTCCAGCTTTTCCAAAGAATTTATTTCCATGTATTTCAAAAACTGTTGTTACGAGTCTTTTATTATGTTTCAGCATTCCTTTGGTCTACTTGACATAAATACACAATAGTACAAATTTTATGGTAAATCTCCTTTACCTTACTAGAAAGAAAAATTAGTCTTTTGTTGCTTTCATACCAGTAGAAAACAGAGGGTCATAATGTGCTCACAAATACGGACGGATAGAGAACTGGAGCAGAGAGACATGGGAAGACATTTAGGGTTTTTGCTAAGCGGAAGCGAAAGTTCTGTGCATTAGCAGTAAATGGGGAGGCGGCAGGGTAGCACTGAAACGCTGCCTGCCGGAATCGCATCCTTGATCTGACTCTTACTGACAGTCAACAGCAATTGAGGTCTCCAAACGGAAATGGCTGAAAGAAAAACAGGGTAAGAATTAGGTGAAGGGAGAAAGGCTGGCGGAGAAAACAGGTAGCTGCAAAGTTAAATACAAATTAGAAGTCCTTTAGAGTAATCTTTTGAGATCTTGTGATGACCAAGGCTGTGAAGGATTTGCCCTTGAATGGCAGAAGGGCATGGGGCAGGATGAGACCGGGGAAAGGCTGACTACAGAGCAAACATACGAGAGAGTGGGTGGATAAAAGTTCTCAAATGTAAAAAATTGCAGTAGTTGGAAAGAGCAGAAAAGGAGAAGATTAAAAGGTTGACGGTTCAGGGGAAACACAGAACATTCACTTCTGTATGACACTGCAAAGAAATGTTATCTAGGGGTTTTGGTAGCGGTAGTATCTTTTTTTGCAGGGATACAGTGCCAGTATTTTAACAAGGGCTATGTGTAACAGCATTTGGTATCTCCAGCTCAGGCACTCTGGGTTTTCCTGAAGAAAGTTCAATGGTAGCACGTTCACCTTGCCCTTCAGTCTTGGGGTTTCCGTAGCTGTGGGCACTGGGGCTGCAGCGGTTGTGCTGTCAGCACAGTGAGCGTGAGAAGGCAAATTCCAGTGGCAGCAGAAGTTCATGGCATTCATTTCGGTGGTGGGTCGCGGAACAGGATTACAGTGTAACAGACAGCTACTCCTAGTGTGTCGGGTGTATTGTGAAACAGCTCCTTCTGGCACTGGTCCCATATGCCCGTGTGCTTTTCCACCATGACTCGCCCATTTGTGCACATGTCCATCACGATGCTTTGCAGGATAGTGAGATGATTAGGAAGAGAAATACCCCGAGTGAATTGTCCTGTTCCCATACAGGGTGCATCAGCTGCGGTGGAGATGTTGCAGAAGTAGCCCCCAGCTGCTTATCCCACTGAATTTTGGGAATTTCATTGCAGTGGTTGGCCCTGTCTTGTTTTCAAGGTTGCCAGCACAAAGCAAAAGGAGTTGCCTAATTTGAATGCAAAAAGATGCTCCTTTTATCACTTACATCCCAGCTTGTCAGTGGCATTAGGGTAAGTTTATGCACTTCTCACTGGATCCCAGATTTGGTGACCTATTTCCAGTTTTAACCCATGTATGAAACCAGTGGTCCAAACTGTTGGCCTTTTCTCTTCATAACCTTCTTTTAGTAACTAAATGAGTACGTATTCGTGAGGCAGGGCTGGAGGGCAGATTGTAGCTCTATGAAAGTATCAGTGTATTTGTGCCCTTCATTCCAAGACCACGTCCAGTATGAGTCTTGGTTCATGGGTGAAAATATCCTCTCTCAATCCAATAGGATATTATGATTTAGGTGAGGAAATGAAAAGTGGATTTAGCTGGAATACTGCACACCACACTTGAGTGAGCTATTTACTCTTCAGGGGACTGAAATATTTTATTATTGGGCAACCAAGTGGAATTAACACTGCAGAAGTTTAGTTGGGTATGAAATATCTACTCTTACACAGCATTTCTAAACTGTTAGCCAAATGAAAGATAACAATGTTTTTTCCCATACTGTTTTTAAAGTGGCCAGTCTTAATCTCTGATTCTGAGCAAACTGGGGGTGTTTTTTTGTCTTCGGTGAACAGTAGATGCAAATACATTTTGAAGGCAATTAGGCACAGTATTTTTATTTTTGCTCACAATAAACTGCAAGCACAAAATTGCTAGCACAAGATTGAAGGTTATTTATTAAGATTATATGCCACATTTGATTAATCTCTTACCCACTTTTTTCTTTTATTAGCAAAATTTTAAATTTCCAGGGGATCTGTACAGAATTCTAAGGGGTCAGATTACAAGGCTGAAAATACTTATGACTAGTGGCTGTGTGTGCAGAATATACTGTATTCACTAGGTGCTTCTTGCTGCTCAGCTGCTCTCAGGTAACCTGCATCTCTCTCCTGGAGTCCCAGCAACATCAGCTACCCTGAAATACTGCAGACCAGCACATCCTGGAGAAGTGTATGGCTGTCATAAGGCCATTTTCTCCTGCTATTCTTCAACAGCATTGCTCTAAGATGATAACAAATGACATAAAACTGCCAAATAGGTCTGCAGGGAACAAAAGGCCCATTATTTCCCCAGTGGAAAGGAACATGTTAAACATTGCTTTACTTCCCATACCCCCCCCAGCTACTGTTGGTGATTGCTGATCAAACTGTTGAGTGCTGCTTTGTCCTGCTCTGTGGCCATGTGTCCCTGCCACCTACCTTTTTGCCAGTCATTGTGTTTCTGAAACTGCCCAAACTGCAGCGATAGCCAAGTGAAAACAAATCCGGCCACACATATGCACACAGAGCAAAGTTCTCAGTGTGGTCTGTCTTCACCAGCAGGGACTGGTCAATATGAGCATGTTCAGAAGGCAAGCAGATCTCCAAGTTGTGTGTAATTGAGGATGGGAGGTGGGGACAGGGAGGAGGAAGAGCAGGATCGCTGTTTTGGAGGGCAGCCCCATGCCTAGGTTAGCTTACAGTGACTGGTGAACCAACACCTTGGACCCAAAGTGATGTATTCTTCCGCAGGTTCGATAGGAGGTTCAGGTAGAGCACCATGGTCTTTGCGTGATCTTTGTTAATATTTATGGTATAGCTGTTCAAGTGCTGCTGGAAGCTGAGGAGATGATGGAGAAAGGGGCTTGCTCTGCGCTATCTGACATGTGTTCAATTAATTCTTTTCTAAAGACAATTTTATGATGTCATGCAAGTTGGAAGCCATAATTTTGCTGTCAACCTTGTCCTCACTGTGTCCTTTTCTCTGGAAAAAGTAGAGTGAATCTTCACTGCCAAAAAGATCTCAGTTTTAATTCATCATGCCTGCTATAATAATAGAGGCAGTTTTAAGGTTAGAATAGCATATAGACAAGATGATAATTATTGCTCTGAAGCTTTTCTGGAGAAGAAGGCAAGAGACAGGCATTAACATTAGAAACAAATACAGCAGAAGGTGACGAATAAATGCTTCCACCATGCTACTTCTGCATGATCAGAAGACACTTGCCTAATCCCAACATCTAATTGTCACATGATTAAAAATGTATGAGATCTCATGAACATATAAAAGATTGTGTATAGCAGCGTAAGTGCTTGATTTAAATGCGTAATTAATAGCTTCACTCAGCTTTATGTTGAAATGCAAGATCAACAAGGCATGTATCCAAGAGACGTACTGAAGTTTTTGCACCAAAGCAGCTTATTAGTGAAACTATGCTGATAACTTTTTCATTTTTAGACAGTTGGCTGAAGGGGAAAAAGAAGTTTTAAGCTATTTGTAAATTTTGGGAGGGGTCTTTGATATACTTAAGAAGCTAGTGAGTTAAAAAACGCCAAACAACCTCAAAACCCAGGCACATCCATTATTTTAACAATTAACTTTTACTTACCAATAACGTATTTGGTATGTAAAAACATGTAAAAAGTTGCACATTGATACTGGTCATAAAGTGTAGAAAATTCTGTGCTTGCTGATTAGGTATGTATTATAACTGTAACCACGTACTTCACCAGAAGGCCACCCTGCTTGTGGCTCGTGTGCAGTCCCTGCGGAGAACTTTCATGGATTCAGAAAAGACAACGTACAAAGCTTCTGTAGGTTCAACTGTAAATTATGCATTTATATTATACCCAGTGCACACATAGAAACACCACTGCTTTCTGAGTTTTTGCACTTTAACATACTAATTCAGTAAAATACTTAAGAGTACTGGTTAATTTTAAGTCTGTAAAAAATACAGTTCAGTATTGGACCCAAACATATTACTGTCTTGTTAGTTTTAGCTATCTTAATTTCTGCTTTTGAAGGAACGTTAATCCAATTCACTTCTTTTATTTTTTTAAAGTATATGCCAGGATTCAACTGTTTTATTTCAGTTTGGTAGCACTGAGTTGGGGTTTTTTTTGTCCTAACTGATCATAATGACAGCTAAATGTCAGCTTCATTTGTATCTTAGCTCAAACTATAAACAGAAAAGTATACAAAAAGGAAGATGCTTTTTTACACACTCGGTGAATTATTTTTGCTGTGTACCTTATGCCAAACAGTTTTGATTCTGCATGTGACTTACAGTCCAAAAGCCGTACCCATACATTTTTCTGATTAAATTATTTTCAATATTTTGCATCTAGTGCAGAGAAAACACTGCTATTAAAATAAATGCATTTAAAAGAATTGGAACTTTGTTGAAACATAATTCCATCGAGAAAAAACCCACAATATTTTTATATATAACATTTTTGATATATTTTACGTCAAAACATGATCACCAGTCAAACTGGTGACATCTAAACCCAATACATTATTGTGACTTCTAAAATAAAAAATCAGAACAAAACTAAATCACCATGTGTTGGTGATTTAAACACAACAAAACTCTAGTATTCTTCAAAAGTGTCTACTAAATATAATAAAAAGAATAAGAGAACAATTAACATTTAGTCTGTTACATTAAAAAATTGGATGTACATATTTCTATTTCCTGTTAGCTTTACCTAAGCCTTCTCAACTACTACAAAAATAAAAAGAAAAAAGAAAACTCATTGTTCAAAGTCAAAAACATTCAAATCAGTTGATACAACATTACAGTACAGTCAACTAACATCATTCAAGGTCTCCTTTTCTCAGTGTATGAGTCCTTAGACCAGTGTTACAAACCTTGTTCAATGCAGTTTCAAAACTGTATGTTAGCTTTGCAGGATACTGTACTCTACTGATGGCTTCAGAAGAATGGGGTTGTGCTACTTTTGAATCACAGGGTAACCCCAGCCTCTCATTAATTTTATTCAGCACTGTAGTTAGAACAGCATTAAGTTTAGCACAATAACTAAAAAAAAGGAAAAAAAAAAAAAAGAATTGGAAGCTAGGTGAAGCTGCCATTTGTGTCAAACAATTGCGATACGCTATACTAAAAAATTCTGAAATATCCACCTGTCCTCACCACTCTGCCACAAACTAGCAAAGTCAAAAATACAAAAGTCTTCAACTTCTCATTTTTGCAGAATAAAGCAAAAAAGTCTTTGTGCTCCTTACTACCAGAAGCAAAATATCCTCTGAGTTACCACATGTAATAGCTTCTGGATGTGTCGACTTGGGTTGGCTTGGTCTCTGCAGAACCATCCTTGTCTTTTTCACTGTCACCTTCCCAGAGATTAATAAGTGGAGGGTAGAGCTCATTCAGTGGGATTGAAGAGGTCTTTTGCATATATTTTTTCAATGAGTGGTGGTAGTTTTTTCTCTTAAATCTTTTCGCAATATAAACAGAAATGGAGGCGAGGCTAATGACAGCAAACATGGATCCCATTACTGCTGCGAGGGCAGTGCTGGTTTCTTGGTCTGAAATATCTAGCGCAAAAGCTGCATTTTTTGTTGTAACATTAACGCAGGACTTCTGTGTTTGCTGATGGATATTTGACACCGTTAGACACACTTCATAATCTGTAGATGGTTGTAAATGCGTGAGGTTATATTCATGTACATCAACTGGGACCCTAGCAGTGTACGTAATGTGAGGGTTGTCAATCTTCATAGTGGCCGATGACCATTTTAAATTGGAAGTCATGACATTGGAATTAACTTTCCAAGACACTAAGATTGAATGCGATTCAGCTTGCTTAACGTAGATTTTCAGAACCTGGGTACCATCCAAAAGTGTTCCGTTCACCCGGATAGTAGCGACCCTCGTGTCAGCCCCTTCTATGTTTTGAGCAACACAGGTGTACCTCCCAGAGTCTTCAACCTGGATGTTAGAGATTTCCAAGGTGCCTTCACTACTCAGCTTGTATTTGTCAGAGAGACTTTCGACAGTTACTTTATTGCCGAGAGGAGTGACCCAGTAAATTTCTGGCTCAGGTTCTGCCATGGCCCGACAATCTAAAAAAACTGTCATGCCAATGTCCAAGTTTAAGTGATTTGGAAAAGTCTCATGAGAGATCATTGGAAGACATTGTTCGTTTGAATCCTGTATTAACACTTCCTTCACCTGCTGTCCTCTGTATTCTGGAGGCATGGCGCAAAACATGGATAGAGGTTCCATGAAACGGATATTGGTTTTGTTTGAGTTGATCCAGTGAATGACACAGTCGCACCTGAGCGGGTTACTGTGGATACTGATCTCACGCAGATTTGGAAGGGATTCCACCGTCTTTTGGTAGACTGCGTTCAAGGCATTATTGTTCAGCATCAAGCTCTCCAGGGCAGGAACGTTGCGAAATGCCAAACGATGTATGTAAGACAGCTTTGGATTGTTGGTGGCTTCAAGCTTTGTAAGTTCAGGCAGGTTGTCCAGCGCATACCTATCAACAGAAACGAGTTCTCCCATATTATTGATTCCAAGCTCTTTCAATCTGAGCATGTTTTTAAAATCACCTTCTTGAATTTTATGAATTGGATTTTTGTTGAGATCCAGGAATTTTAAATTTGGAACTTTCTCAAGCGCAAGCTGAGGAACTTTTACCAATTTGTTGTCATAGAAGGAAAGACTTTCAAGGCTATCCAAGCCTACCAAGGCATTGCCAGGAATGTCTGTGAGATACATACCTGCCAAAACTAGACTCCTTAAATTTGAGAGTGGTTTGAAATTCATATCTAATATTCCAATCACTGGATTTTCTCCAATCATGAGAATCTCTAAGTTAGGAGTGGAATCAAACCAACGGCTGTCAATAACCTTTAACTTGTTGGAGTTGAGATGTAATCTCAAAAGATTCTTCAGGCCAGAGAATGCATTTGCAGAAATGCTGCTGATCTGGTTGTGATTTATATACAGCTCCTGAAGATTGCAAAGGTCTTGCAAGCAGTAGTCGGTCATCTCCGTTATCTGATTTTCCTCCAGGTGCAAAGTAGTAAGTTGAGTGAGATTTGAGAGCCCCACGTCTTTGATACTTGTGAAGTTATTTTGTGAAAAATCCAATTCTGTTAAATTAAATAGCTGTTGGAGTTCATCTGTGGTCTTTGCAATGTTGTTGCTTTGTAACAGAAGGACTTGAGTGTCACTGGAAAGATTGCTGGGGATTTTTGTTAATCGAAGGTCATTGCAGTCAACTGTTGTGGCTTCCCTGTACGTTGACTGTGGTGTAAACCATGGCCTGATTTCACATACACAAAGCTGTGGACATTCGTTACTCTGTATGGAAGACTCAGTTAATGAATTCATTAACAATTCTAGCACCAACTGGCAAACAGTTAAAACAACTCTAACCTTCGCCATGCTGGTCAGCTAGTGAGTTCAGCTCCCCAGCCCCTTAAAATAACAGATTGAGAGGCTAATTTGTTATCAGGCAGAAAATGTAAAGCTTGAAGTTTAAGGTGAAAGGCTTGGACATCCAGAAGGTGAAAGATGATTTTCTGAGTTTAGAGAAGACAAGAAATGGTCTGAAGACTCCTAGCTGCTCCTCTGTGTTCCAGAATCTTCTGCAAATCAGTGTCTGAAGATGTTCCTGAAAACAGATTAGGGTATATGTTATGGTCATCTCATATACAGTTCATATATTATTTAATTTCTTCATCCTTTAAAGAAAAATATCTGAAAACATCATTATTTTAACATTCATGTCTCTTATGAAAATCCTGATCTGGTGTAGTTAAGTTATGTAGGGTTTGGAACTCTCTTCTACTTGGGATTTACATGAGAAAACTCTCTGATAGTTCCCAAGTGAGTGACTGGAACAATGTATGCAATCGTCTGAAAATAAAACTTTCGAATACCTTTCAGTTTTACTCTGCAATATCTGTTTGAATGGCTTGAGAAATGCTAAAGATCGCAGACGTGCTTGTGAGCGCAGCTACGTCTCAAACGAGTGTTCAGAGCATAATCCCGATGGGAGTCAGGGTACCAGATCTGTCCCCAAAGCTTGGATTTCAGGTGTGTGGAATTAAGGCTCAGGAAGATGCTGGTTTATAAGTTTCAAGCTAAATGCATACGAACTTTGCCAGAATTCTTCAGAGTTAATCAAATTGGTTCCAGATAACAGCTTAGATTTAATCCAGCTAAGCACCAAACAATAGCAGTAAATTTGATTAAATGAATGTACTGTCCTTATTTTAGCTGTTTGTACTGCATTGTGCATCATACATGAACTGTGTATCACAATTCCAAATTACTGTGTAAACCACACAATTTATCTCTTTTTAGCCTGAAGTTATTCATGCAAGAGTAAGTTTAAATTAACCCAACAGTGTCCAACGTACCTCAGAAAATCTGTTGCGTCGTGGGTCTTTAAACACATATTCAAGGAAAATGTAAGCTCTTAGTAAAATCTTTCTCATTTTCACTTTATTGAAAAAGTAAGCTCCAGGAAACAGTTTGTTACCTGCAAACCTATCTATTACTGCTGCTGTAAAAAGCATGGATACAGTTTTGAGAGTTCTGTATGTGTATGTGTAAAAATGTGCAATTTGGCACCTGTGGTGTTAAATACAACAGCTGCCTATCTTCCAGTTCAGAAGTATGTTGCTTCGGTGATGGTGATGCTGCATGAACTGATTTTCTCCAACTAGTGCTTGTGGTGGTGATTTCACATGCTTAGCAGTATTCCTCTTGGCTCGTTGTGCACGTCAGTATTGGCAGATAAAGTATACCTTTACAGTATTTCACAGTGAAGGTTAAACAGGTTAGTGCCTGTGTTCAACAAGCTTTGAATTAAATGCAAAGCATATGCGAGCAAGGCACGTAACAAATCTGAATAAGGATTTAAAGAGCAGATCTCTTGAAATTCAAGGCGACACTGTAAATCTCATGCTCTAATGATTGCAGTTGAGACTTCTCAAACAAATGTTTTGTCTTTTTGTGTAACTAAAATAGTCAAGTTGTGCTATATCTGAGACAGCGTACCTAACAATGATAAAATGTAGTAGCAGAAAGCAGGAAATAGCATCTTTTTCAATTAGAACGTAGTGAAGTCAACCTAGTCAAAACCCACAAAAGATATTACTATATAAAATAATAAAACTAAATACAGCTTTTAAAAATAGTTTTAAAATAGTAATCTAGATAGTGGTGACAGGAATACAATTTATACAACACTTTTACTTCAAAACCTGGTCAGCATATTAAATAATGAAATTACAGTATTTTATTTCAGATTCTGATATAATGCTCTAAGTAGAACACACCAAATAGAATTTTTATTTTGGCATGCTGTTATTTGTTCTGTGGTTGTATTTTGGAGGAAGGGAAACAGGAATGTTAGCCAGAAAGCATTTGACCCTGTTGAGTTAGATTTTCTCTCTGGTAGCTGAGACTGAAATGAGAGCTGAGAAGAGCATGCTGGAGGGGGAAAAGCCAGATGTAGAACAAACATTCCTTCTCAAATAACTTTCAACTGATGGAAGAATTGAATAAGACATTAACTGCATTAACAAAAATAAATCCTAATGGCACTGTAATAGTAAGGAATATATTAACATAGAGTGATGAGGAGGCTGGCATAAACTGAGTTATGCTGACTTTAATGGATGCTTCTCTCAATTACAATCCATTTGTAGGTGACGCAAACTAGACAGTTCTAGGAATATTGACGAAGTCCGAAGTTTAATTGATTTAATACCAGATTTCTCAAATTATAGTATTTGCCAGTTAGTAATGCAGGCAGTGATTTCCTCTGGTAACAATTTCAGACAGGTACTGGAGGTGCTTTGAGCTGCCATTACCCGTGGGCTGTTCCCTTGCGCAGGGAGATGTCTCTGGTCCAGCTCTGCAGCCTTGGCTCAGTGAGGCACGAAAGGGAGCAGCACGACTGGGGGCAACAGCCTGCACCAAACCAGATGCCACTACAAGAGGTAATATTGCTCCAAACATTCCTGCCTTCAGAGTCTCTCCTGTAACTTTTTTCTAAGTAGACGAAGAGAAAGAAGTCCATGCCTTATAAAGCTGTGGGCCCTAATGATTTTTTAGTACTGATTTAGCTCTGATGTAGTTATATGAATCATCTAATACTTTAAAAACGAAACTGCCTGAAAAAGACTTCAAAGCTTCTTTTAAAATATGTTGGAGCACATCTAGATTTTGAAAAAAAACCCTCTAATTCGATCCTTCCTTTGTTGAATATTTATATCCTCTTACTTGCACATTACATTTATTGTTCATCCTTGGTAAAAAAGCATTTCTGGTTTTATTGAATAGAGTTCTGGGTTTATAATCATTGTAGACATATGATTTTACAAGTTACTAGTGACACTTTCTCTTCTCTAGCTATTTTCTACTGCAAATGGATTTAATTTTCTTTAACTGGAAAATGTTCTTTAGAAATGACCTGCACATTACTGTCTCCAATCTCTCCCAGCCCAGGGCAGCTTGAATGAAGCTGTAAATGAAAATCCAGTGTAATCAAAAAGTAAATTCCAATCGGCTCCGCATGCCCCAGTCCATTTTAGTGCTGTGCTTCCGTGAATGGCAGCCCAGAGGCCACAGCATGAGGGAAAAGCAAAGTCATGGACTTTTGCTTTATCTGCTGCTTATGCTATAAAACCCCATCCGTCGCTCTGATAAAAACTAAAGAGGCAGCTGTTATCAGTGAAAAAGTGCACTGCAGCTTTTTGTATAACTAAATAGCAATGGCTGCTTTTGTTCTGCTGTTTATATATGATGTGCTTGGCCATCTCAGCTCTCATGTTTGTAAGAAGCTGCCAGCTCTCTGAGCGGTCACTGGCAGCCATCCCTTTGTCCCTGGATGTCTCAGCTTTCCAGTCTTCGCAGTGTTGGCAGGACTGGTCCCAGACACCTCTGTGACACTTAGTGTCCAAAGGAATAAAATAACACGATGTTTTTCGCTGGAAGACTATGTTTCCCGTTGTTAGACTCTTCTCAGGTTCTGAAGTCCTATCTAGAATTATAATCACATCTTTCCAAATAAAAACTAGACAAGATACGTATGTCAGAAATATTTATTTTTTTGGTGGATAAGCTGGAGGACAACCAGGTTTTGAAAACAAAGTCTGTGACAGTATGCAGTTCCAAATAGCCACCAATCACCAAGCCCATGTGGGTAAACCAGGGATTGCTCCTGGAAAAGTTCCCAACTCTCACTGGAAGCAGTGAGACTGAATTGAGAAGAATTTGAGTGTTAGCGTGTGCCCCTTTCCTGCTAGACATCTCAGCATTTTGCCCAGCGAGATCCTTTTTGTATTAACTTGTTCTTTTTTTCATATAGAACAAATACAGTATGTCCCTAGTAGCCGAGTGCAGTCCAAGCCAAAGACAAGTCAGGGGATCAGTTCAGAAGATTTTGGCTTTTGAAGGCCAGGGAATGTTTCTGAAAGAAACACCAGTTCCAGAGCAGGCCCAGAGCAGTGGCTCCTGGCTTTTTGGATTAAGGGAGAGTATCAGTCCTCAAAACCTCCCTTAGGACAGAGTCATATCACAAAATCTCCCCCCCCCCCCCCCCCAAATGGTATTTAATACGGGTCATGTGATTGATGGCACTTCTTTTAATTCTGTGTTTAAAATTTATTTTAAAAACACTGCGTGGGGAAGCTTCCCCTAAACAGTAAGAGGGTATTATACCTTTCTTTCGGGAGATACTGAGCTTGTAAGGGACTGCTTTTAGCATTCTCTGCCTTCCCCCTCATTTAATAAATTCGTATTTTCTAGTGTACTAAACCACTACAACAGTCATAACAGCTGGTAACTTGATATCAACAGAAATAATGGTTAATTTATTAACCATCCCCATTAGGGAGAGCTCCATGGGGAGCTCTCAGTCCCCAGATGTAGGAAATCAGGCAAGGAAGGGACGAGACCAGCATGGCTGAGTCGAGACCTGCTGGTCAAACTAAAGAGCAAGAGGGAACTGCACAGGCAGTGGAAGCAGGGACAGGCAACCTGGGAAGAGTATAGGGACGCTGCCCGCTTGTGTAGGGATGGGGTCAGGAAGGCCAAGGCGCAGCTGGAGCTGAACTTGGCAAGGAATGCAAAGAATAGCAAGAAGGGCTTCTACAGGTATATCAACCAGAACGGGAAAGTTAAAGAAAGCGTACCTTCACTGATGAACAAGAATGGTGACCCAGTATCAACAGACGAGGAGAAGGCTGAGGTACTCAACAACTTTTTTGCTTCAGTCTTCTCTGGCAACCGCTCTCCTCACCCCTCCCGAGTCAGTGGACAACCTGTTGGGGACCAGGGGGGTAAAGCTCCTCCCACTGTAAGGGAAGATCAGGTTCATGACCGCCTGAGGAACCTGAACATACATAAGTCTATGGGACCCGATGAGGTGCATCCCAGAGTCCTGAGGGGATTGGCTGATGTAGCTGCCAAGCCACTCTCCATGAGATTTGAAAAGTCATGGCAGTCAGGTGAAGTCCCTGGTGACTGGAAGAAGGGAAACATTGTGCCCATCTTTAAAAAGGGTAGAAAGGATGACCCTGGGAACTACCGACCTGTCAGCCTCACCTCTGTGCCTGGGAAGATCATGGAACAGATCCTCCTAGAAGCTATGCTAAAGCACATGGAGGACAGGGAGGTGATTCGAGACAGCCAACATGGCTTTACCAAGGGCAAGTCCTGCCTGACCAACCTAGTGGCTTTCTACGATGGAGTTACCACATCAGTGGACAAGGGAAAAGCAATGGATGTCATCTGTCTGGACTTCTGTAAAGCCTTTGACACGATCCCACACAACATCCTTCTCTCTAAATTGGGGAGATATGGATTTGATGGGTGGACTGTTCAGTGGATAAGGAACTGGTTGGATGGTCGCATCCAGAGGGTAGCGGTCAACGGCTCAATGTCCAGATGGAGATCGGTGACAAGTGGTGTCCCTCAGGGGTCCATACTGGGACCAGTGCTGTTCAATATTTTCATCAATGACATTGACAGCGAGATCGAGTGCACCCTCAGCAAGTTTGCAGATGACACCAAGCTGACACGCCAGAAGGACGGGATGTCATCCAGAGGGACCTGGACAGGCTGGAGAAGTGGGCCTGTGTGAACCTCATGAGGTTCAACAAGGCCAAGTGCAGGGTCCTACACCTGGGTCGGGGCAATCCTCGGTTTCAATACAGGCTGGGGGATGATGTGATTGAGAGCAGCCCTGCGGAAAAGGACTTGGGGGTACCGATGGACAAAAAGCTGGACATGAGCCCACAATGTGCGCTCGCAGCCCAGAAGGCCAACCGTACCCTGGGCTGCATCAAAAGCAGCGTGGCCAGCAGGTCGAGGGAGGTGGTTCTGCCCCCCTGCTCTGCTCTGGTGAGACCTCACCTGCAGTGCTGCGTCCAGCTCTGGGGTCCTCAGCACAAGGAGGACGTGGAGCTGTTGGAGCGGGTCCAGAGGAGGGCCACAAACATGATCCGAGGGCTGGAGCACCTCTGCTACGAGGACAGGCTGAGAGAGTTGGGGTGGTTCAGCCTGGAGGAGAGAAGGCTGCGGGGAGACCTTATAGCAGCTTTCTGGTACTTAAAGGGGGCCTATAGGAAAGATGGGGACAGGCTTTTTAGCAAGGCCTGTTGTGACAGGACAAGGAGCAATGGTTTTAAACTAAGGGAGGGCAGATTTAGACTGGATTTAAGAAAGAATTTTTTACAATGAGGGTGGTGAGGCACCGGAACAGGTTGCCCAGAGAGGTAGTGGAGGCCCCATCCCTGGGAACATTCAAGGTCAGGTTGGATGGGGCTCTGAGCAACCTGATCTAGTTAAAGATGTCCCTGTTCTTGCAGGGGGGTTGGACCAGATGACCTGTAAAGGTCCCTTCCAATCCAAAGCATTCTATGATTCTATGGGAGAGATACGGAGGGAAATATTTTACTAGGGGCTAAATAAATGCATTTTCCATAGCACCTCTCAGTACCCAGTACATTAAGAAACCACACTTCTGTCAGCAAGCAAACCCACAGCAGCTGTCTGGGATATTAGCTTATTCATGTTTCTTGTGAGCAGAAAAGGTGAGCATCATTCCTGTGTCTCCCATGCTGGAAATGCAGTGGGGAGAGTTTGTGCAGGGCTTTCTCTGTCCAGCTAGGTTGCAAAAACTGCTTAATGGTGAGAATTTGTTTGGCCCAAGAAATCATAATGGGGGAGTATTTGGTTATGGAGCAAAAGATTCTTCATTTCAGCATTCCTGTGGGGTGGAGAGAGGTGTGTGCTGGCAGCTGTAGCCTTGCTGATGAGAGTTTGTCTAGTAGTTGAGGCAATCCAAAGAAAAAGTACGTTTAAGACCACAGTGCAGTAAGAGGAGACTATGAAGGGACAATCATGAAATAAACTGTTCATAAAAAGTGTTCATAACTTGCTAACTAGAAAAAATAGATGTTAAACATTTTTTCTTGGTAATAGGAAGACAAAGTGTTGTCACTTCCATGACAACTGTATTAATGGTCACTATTAAAAATTGCTGAAAAAAGAAACTATTTGCACAGGGATATTTGGATGTCTGTTTTGAAACAACAATACTACCACAGAAAATCTTCTCTTTCCAGCATTCAGTGGTTCATTCTTGCAAAATTTCTTTTATATTGCAAGTAGCATCAGCATAGATGTTGGTTGGCAGCCACATATACTAAATATGCCTAGGTAAAAGTCTGAGGGATCAGATACATGAAGAAAATTACCTTGGGCTAAGACAAGCAATTTATTTTGCACTTGCTGTGAGCCAGAAGCACATACAGATCCACAGTACCTACCCATCTCTCCACAGAAACATTTTCATATATTGAGCCTAAGTAATGTAGTTAGTCTTTTGGAAAATTGTCTGTTATGCTAATGTTCTGCTAATGACTCGTGCAGCTTTCTTGTTTCCTCATCATCATCATTTGTGAAACTACTGCCATATAAACACCCTCCATCATCAGTCAGTTCGGGAAAACTTGTCCTGGGCTGCTGCATCCTGGATTCAGGTGGGTCATTAGGAAAATGCATGTTAGACAGCCCAGCATCCATGCCCAGGGATCTAGAGTGTACTGCAACGACTGAGTATTAGTGCCAAGGCATAAGAACTGGTGAGGCTTCAGCTAGAACATGGTGATCAAGAAAACCAAATTCAGACTGGGATCAATACAAAGTCCATAGTCAGGGAAAGGAAGAGCCTGTTCAGACAGGCGACACAAAGAGGTTGGCTTGGTTGGTCTGGCAAAGATACAGCCTGAAGATCTACTTATGCTAGAAGCAACGCTGGAGATGAACTGGCCCATAATGAGCTCAGGTTGAGTTCATTATGGTCAGATTAAGACAGTTTGACAAGTTTAAGGAGAGGGTATTGTGTGTGTGTTGGAGGTAAAAAGTGACTTGTCTTGCTTTGAGCTGCAGTAGGGCCTTTGCAGTTCTATATCCACCCATTTTCTGTAGAGAAAAACTGAGCTGTTGGTGCCACACTACAGGTGAACAATAACCTTTGATAGTGCTTTAGGAGAGAGGCAGGCATTTAAGTACTGCCGCATGAATATGTATGTGCGCCCACTAAAGCACACAAGCACGCACAACACAAAACCTGGTCTAAAATGTTGTGTTACTAACATCAGGGCTTACTCCAGTCAAGAACATCAGTGACCTTGTACATCCTAGAGAAAGAGGCCAGACTTGGACTTGGAGTTTACTAACCAGGATATTTACAGCTCGCCTACGGAATGGGCTCCTTTCCCAGGAATCAAATTCACAAGTGCAATCCTGTCTCTTTAGAAGAATATTGAGGAATCATGCCTGATAGTAAGCCTTTTATATTGAGGTTTTTAAAGTGTCTGATGTCATCAGGAAATAAGCTATTTACAAGCCTGAATTGTGTAAAATACAGAAGAGTCAAGCTAAAAATGATACAAGTCAGTTGAAATAGCATACCAAAATCTGAAAATGCGAGCTTGTTATTCAAAGCAAAGACAAAAACAAGGGCCTATAGGACATGTAATAATGGTAGAAAGCTTCAAAAGACATCCTCAGGGATTTATAATACTTAAGGTTTGGGGTTTTTTTCCCTGCAAATAATGCCTCCTTTTTCTTCTTGTCTGTACACACATTCCATCAAAATAAAGTCAGTGTTTAATTTTAGGGAAAGCTCTGGTGAGAAGGCAATTTGCTGTATTTCAGGACAACCTTAGCATGCTTTATCTGTGTTCTTTTGAAAAATACTAGTCTTATCTCCACAGAAGAAATGCGAAGAGCATCCTATTCATAATGCCTGCACTGCAGAAACAGCGTATTAAATCTTTAAAATTTGTAATTTATGGGGGTTTATTCTTAAGACTTGTATCTGATACAATGTTTTTCATTAAAATATTGAAGTAAATTTGCAGGAGAGAGAAAAATTATTTTCATTCATATACTGATCTTGAGTACAAGGGGCTAGATACCATACAGAGTACAGCTACTGTATATTGATGGCCCATCAAATCAACCATGGAATTGCAACCCAGCTTCTGTCATCTGTTTGAAAATCTCTTACAAATTACCATTAACAAGTCATATTAGAAACATCAGGAATAATAAGTGCTTTCCAAACAGTGGGTTGTCAAATTATATAGTCTGTTTGTTTCTTCTTTAGGAAAGAAAAACACTCATAAAACCATTTAAAAGCCTTGAAAACCTGAACGGCAAGATATGTTTGTGCAGTAGTAATATTCTTACATTAGAAACCCAACTTATCTACTTTTTTACTCTGTTTATTTTCATAAAATAGATTACTCTTGGGACAATATGGGCTGTTCTTTTATTGCCCATGACTCTAGTTTTCATGTCCTGCTACACAGGGTCTGCCCGTGTTCAATATGAAAGCAGTAGTAAAGCTTTTATTTCATTTGATGGAGAAGAATCATGTCTGTGATCATTATCCTCACTCCACATAATTACCAGATAAAATTATTTGACTGGATCAGCTTTCCTGACAGCCAACCAAGTAACGTCCACTGTCAGGTTAAAAGCCAGTTTCATGAGACCTTCCTTGCAGCTCTTCCCTTCTGCACTGAAATGCAGGACAACTACCTGCAGTTGATGGAGGACAAACCGCTGGGGAAATTCTTTCATTTCCACCTGCACATGCTGTAATGCATTCATAGCCTTCTGTATATTTTAAATACGAGGGAGAATTTAAACCTAATTGGTTTTAGCTTGTACAGTGTCTAAAATTTACGGAGCATAACTAATTTTGAAAGACCTGTTCCAACTATTTTTTGCAATTAGTGTATCTGCTGGCTGAAGAATGAAAGAGGACCAAGACTAGAGAAATACTGCTTCATCTTCTAATCATATTTAAAGAACAGAAATGGAATTCAGTCTTGGCATACTCGGGATCTCAGAACCACATGGAAGGATCTGAACATCTTGTTACCCATGGGGGCACCTGCCTCCCGAGGATTTCATACTAGAACAACTCAGATAATCTCTGCTTCTTACTATCTATCAAAATCAGTACAGTACAAACAAATTTTTTTTTTAAAAGTGAAATAACTCTAAAAGAGGAACAAGGGCATTAAGAGATTGGGTTGGATTTTGGAGTAGAATTTCCTTTTTGGTTTCTGACTACTCTGAGAGCCAAGGCAGCTTGGCTAGTGGAAGTGAAGTGTTAATAATAATGAAATAAGGAGCACACGAGAAGTATTTTTAACCACGAGAAATATGGATGCCAGAACTCCACAGGATTTTCACAAAGCAACAGAAAATCCTCTTCCTCTCTTTTTGCTGACTGGCTTTCTGGCAGTGTGATTATTTTGCTTCCTACACAGTTCTAGATCAAACTCCAGTTTTATGAGTCATTTAGGATCCCCCACAGTTGGGAAAGACCCCGGCGTGTAAGTAGTTGTTACTACCATAAAGGATGCCAAAAAATCCTGTGCTAGAAATGGTAGCCAATAAATAAAAACTGAAATGAGGCAGTATCTCAGTATGTATTTATAAAATCAACATAATAGTACTGGCTGTAGGAAATGCATAAAACTTCTTATTAAAAAGTTGTATGTACGCATGTATATGTAATAAGCCAGCCATCTATAGCTTCAATTGTTTATCCTCAAGCAAGGAAAAAAGAGAGTTCTTTTTCTAGTCCTTGTTACACTCTACTTTGATAATTCTATTTCCTGTGGCTGTACTATGTATTTAGTTTTCAATTATTAGTGATTAAGTATTAAACTGTGTTTTACTGTTAGCCTACATCTATATGTATGCATTTTATACATGTAGTGTGCTTACACAGACTTAAGCCCTTAGAATAAAATAGACTTATTGATTTTTTTTTCTAGGAGTTATATGCTCACAAGATCAAATTCTCTATTTGAGCTGTATTTACATATAAATGTTAATAAAACCATATATTGAATTGACTGATATGGAGACACCTTACTGTTCACTCAAGACTGTGAACATTCCAATAACAAAATAAAAGGATTTATCATGGGAGGTGCTGAGCTCTAATATAAAGGCTATTAGCACCAAGGCAAAGATTTGGAACTCAACCAAGTCAAGACAGGATAGAAATAATTCCATTAAGTGGCCACAGATCTGGGTTTGGTACTACTCTGATCTAAGAAGAGAGTTACTTTCTCTCCAGTTAGATAGCTGTATTACATGACCCTCCCCTACGCCTTTTCACAAGTCTTGCCACACTTTTGAATGGGCTTCTACATGAAGTTTTTTTTCATTTTTCTGAAGACCTCCTTCTTCCATTCACAACTTATAACCCAACGTACCATTACACCATACTGAGAAAATACATGTTTTATGGAGTATATGTTTTCCATCATTATTTCATTCCAAAATTGTTTAAGTAGTATTGCTTGGAATGTAGAGCAGGTTGTCTGCCACATCATCAGGAAAGCAAGGCTCATTCAACCAAGAATGGTAAAAATACTAATAGCCTATATTTAGCTATTTCTCTTTATCTCAAGTATCACCTAAATTCTGAGACTAACTTTCATGCAGAAAACAGATCACAGTCTTGCTTTGAGAGGTTCATGAAATGAAGAGAGAGAGAGAAAAAATACTTCATATTTAATGTATTTGTATGTTTAAGAATAGACCTATAAGTTGCTCCTGTAGCTTCAGTCCTCAGTCTTATCACAGCAAAGTCAGCAGCTTTTCCACAGATGGGTTTATTTCATAAGCACTCGCAAAATATAGAGGTACTAAAATTGCTGCCTATTGCAGAAAACATAGGAGAAGTTATTTCTCTCAAAATTTTAAGTTATTGATGCTTTCTAGATAAAGTCTTTACCTAATTAAGGTGATTCATTCAGGCACAGTAATGTTTAATTTGTATATACTAGACTTGTTTCACTTAAAGGGCGGCAGAAAGATAAAGGAAAAATATTTGCCAATGAATTTATAAAGAACACTTACCAGGTTTTACTCAGTGCCTTATACTATGATGAAACCATTTTAAAGACCTGTTTTCAAGCAGCTATTTAAAAACTTTTATTTTTGCAACTGGTTCACTTAACTGGTTGTTCATCTATGGTAAAATAAGTTATTTTTGCAATGCATTTACAAGTCACTGCAATGCCTATTATGAGTGGTGGATCTCCTATCAATATTTACTCTATTTGTTACAGTGATGGATCATTTGTAATTTAAAAGTTTAGCAAGGCCAATCAGTAGCTCATCTGCAGCCTAGTAATTATATGCACCACATTAGCAAGGTATGCATTTACTAGGTATTTTTGGACTTGCTTAATCAAATAAATCATACGATGCATGAAATAACAGAAAATGTAGGATTCATTGTATCAATGATAAACACTTTCAAATTACAAAAAGACAATCCAAGCCTTGATTGATATTTTATAAACAAATAAAATGCTATTCTACCAAATTTTGGACAGGCTCAATAAGTCTCTCCAAATAACTTTTGTGTGTTTCTTAGAAGTTACTTAGTCTGATTCTTCACCATGTTGCTGACCAACCGCTGAAAATTACAGAAGACCTGGGCTTGGTTTGAGTGGATCAAGTCTTTTGGACCATACGCAAACACGGGTGTTTTGGCTGCCTGGGGAGCTGAGCTAGCATCGCAGTGCATGTCCTGGAAGCGCAGGTACCCTGTGCAGTGCTCATCGTGCTGCTGCAGTTGGGGGTTAGCGAGGACTTTAGTGTAAATCCAGTTTTTACATAAAGACAAACTCCAAAGATTTCATTTTGCTTGATGACTCAAGTTACATTGACTGTACAAAAGTAGTTATAAATCAATTAAAATTAGGCATTGAGGAGTAGATGATATATCAGACTCCAGTATGGAGGAGAAACCCAGGGAACATTTCCCATGAACCGAAACAGCCCCTAGTCTTCTCCAAACTATTAATGTTATCTTTAAAACCTGCCTCTGATAAAATAAGGACTAGTGACCTCTGGTGAAATACTCCAGTGAAAGAGACAAAGACGGTAGTTACAGAGATGGAGATCTGGGTTAACTGCATTGTCAGTGGTGGAGTTTCTCCAGTTTTGAAGGGTATGCATTGAACACAGGGGAATCCGGTTTTGGTCTCAGCCGTAACTGTATAACATCTTTGGTATTGAATATGTCTATATCAAACCAGAACTTCATATTTCTGGAAGATAATATTCAGTAAAGCACAAGGAGTGTCAAATGGACGTACCAGACACATCCTTACAAAAGTCTCCTCTCTCCCAGTATCAGCTGTGCCATTTTTCAGTCCTGCACTTGACTTTCAGACCTCCTGCTTGTCTACAAAAGCAACTCTTTTGAGATGAAGCAAGTGACTCCCAGTTGACAGCGGTGGTCTCAGAAGTGGGACATGCCCAGCCAGGTGGTCCCCAAGGAAATGGGGCTGCCAGCGGGATGGGGCAGTGATGGCTCCCACCCACAGAGGTGGAGAAACAAGCTGGTGGGTAGATCCTACTCTAGTCCTGCTCCTGGAGCATCGTGGCATGAAGACTACCACCCACCCTGACACCTGCCTGGGGTTTTGCTCCCTTCCAATGCAAGAAGAGCCCTCTTCGCACAAGTCACCCGCACGTACCCACCCCTGCCTCCTGCCCTGCCTTGTGGGACATTGCTGGATATCACTGGATGCAGGTGAGGGGCCGCACCTCACCGAGACTCGCAGAGCCATCGGTGGGAGCAGCCGCACGGGCCCCCGCAGAGGTGAGCGCTGCCACCCTGGCGTTTGCTAATGCTGGAGGAACCAGCAAGAGGCAAACCCTGCCAAATACCTTGAGGGGGGCTTGGCTTCAAAAAGCGGTTGGGACTCCTGCTCTAATCAAAGCTGACAGACACATAAATTGCTGGAATCGCCAGAGTTTAAATTAAATACCTGGAAATGAGATGCTGACAACCTCTAAAGTTTCTAAATAAAACCCATAAGTATTCTTTGCCTCCAGTGTTAAATGGACCGCTTCGGTTTGTGAAGTGGCCGGGAAAAATACTGTCCTGTGTTACCACGGAGGACTAAAGGGCAGCACCTTAAGAGAAAGAATTATGGAGCAAGACCATTGTACCAAATAAAATACAGGAAAGACCTGTTTCTCTATGGCACTTTTATAACTTCTGTGCATTCTCAGTACAGCATCCTGTTAAATATTTCAAGACCGTTACTTACAAGTGCTTTGCCCCATTGTTCTTAAGTTAAAAAGAAAAGAAAAAAGCAATAGGTATCTACTCCATCTCAAATACTTGATCTTCAGAAACTATGCTCCAGGTAAAAACCAGGTCCCGTTCTTTTGATAATTCAGCCAGCTGGAAAGTCAAGAAAATACTGGCTTGTATCACCAAATTAAGATCTTATGAATTAGAAGGTGAAGTTATAAAAACATTTTGCAGTAGAATTTAAGAGCAGAGACTAACTCTCTTCCCACTGATGCCAAAGACTTCTGCTGTCTTCAACAGAAGGAGAATCAGGCCAATACAAAATAGGCCAGTCCAGTATTTTCTTTCAGTGCCATATGTAGAAAAGTGAAAGACAACATCTAAATAGAAAAACAAAATTTGAATAAAGTTGCAGGGCTTTAAGCAGCAATGAATAAGAGAATGGGTTTGAGAAGAACTTTAATCTGGGTACCTCTTAAACCTGTATGGAGGCATGTTCTGTTCCTGACCTTATGAAGTCCATTAGTGGAGGACTTAATTTCTCAACTACAGGAAAAGAATGAGACTGGAAAAATCATTGACTACTTCAAGCACATCCTCAGTAGACTGCTTCTTATCAAAGTAGTCCTTCGATTTCTCTTTGCAGAATTTCAGCACTCCATTCTTAGAGAAACACCACTATTTACTAGTTTTGTGACATATCAACAAAATCAGTTTCTAAGCCAACTCCATGGTTTTCTTGCCCATCTTTCTTCCCGTAGTGAGTACATGTTAGTTGCAGAGACAAAACTGAGTATGGGAATATTTTTCAGTGTGCTTTCTTGGATTTCTGCAGATGCTCCTGAGGGAGCCGGCATGGGGGGGGCTGGCTCCTTCCTGCCTCTCTGCTCCCCCGGGAACCCGACAGGCATTGCCAACCTGCGTAACACAAGGGGGAGAAAAGCTCTTTCACCTCCAAAGTTGGCTTTTGTGTAGACCTCGCTGTGCTGCAAGTTATTTTTAAGAAAGATGTGTTTTGTATTTGCCATAGCATTTAAGGCCTGATCCTGCTACTTACTTAACTGCTCTTGACTGGAACCTGGAATTTAGGATTCCTGGGAGCACCATGCGTCTCCCATGATGGCATTTCCAACTGGGAGAAGATGCAAAAATCAGCTGTCGCGAGGCTGAAACACAGGTTCCCTGTCAATTAGCATTACATAAACAGATAGGAGGAGAAACGGATTTATGTGCTTCCAAAAACTTTACATAGATTTTCTTCAGTTCTGTGTCTACAAAATGTCTGCCAGGAAAAAATCTGGAGCTTGGCAGGATGAAGCCTCACACGTGTATTGTTCGTGTAACTATGGTAACCTACAAATGCCACCAGTGTTTCCATTTCATACACAAATGAGGGGACAGCTGTGGCGACCACATGTCTGCCAATGGAATAATATATGTGAACTAGGATGGCTTGGTCAGAAAATTACAACTCATTTATATTAATCAGGGCTTCAAAGAACAGTCACCTCCGTAGTTAAAGTGCGCAGTAAAAGAAAGTGGGTTTTATTTCTGAAAATGTTTGGGTCTTCAGTAAGCATTTTCAGTGTCTTGCTAGTTTGCTGGTTGAAAAAAAATTAAAATAAATGCTGTTAACAACGAGTGCTCTTCTGTAAATGTCACTTAACATTTTTTCTTTGGTTTTGTCTTTTGCTGATGCCTGATCCTAGTCTGAGCCTGACACAAAGCCCAACCTGGGACCAGGCGTGCTCCAAGGCGTTCGGCTGGGGAAGCAGCAGATCCAAAAGAGGCAGAAATAATGTGGCCTAGAGCTCTAACCCATCTACCAAAGCAAAAAACCCTTTTTTTACTAATCGATATCATTAACAGAAATAAAAGCTTCAAAACAATTCATACAAGAAATTTTAAAAAACCCAAAAAATTATTGTTTAAATGAACTTGGATTTTATATCATCCCTAACAACAGCAAAACTCTGTAGCTTCAGTAATGCAAGTAAGTACCTTCAGTAAATACTAAACTATGCAAGCTGCAGTACCAGTAATACTTGACTGGGGTTATGATTCATCCAAGGTGCTTTAAGTGTCCCTACAAAAAAAATAATCAAGAGCTGGTAGCTGCCGCCTGCCTTGGCAGCAGCAGCCTCCTGACAGGCGGATGCAGCAGGAATACAGCACGCCGATTAGCAAAAGTTTTCCCTGGCTTCTGCAGTGCCACGATACTGTATCGAAGTAAAACAAAAGGCCGCAGCATTACCTCCGCCTGGGCTGCCTCCTCTGCCACTGAGGCACCGCGCTCCCCGTCCCAGCGGCAATTAGTATTTCTTCAAAGACCGAGGGGTACTTACTGTTTATTTCTGATATGATGAGGAAAGTTTTAACTAATGCTTATTTAAATGATCACGTTTTCTCCACGAGTTGGAATCAGATGCACATATGACTGGTTTTAAACCAAGGCTTCCTAGTCTCCGAGCTGGATCTGTGCCTACACAGTTGTCTGAGCCCTGGTAAGTCAGACTGAACAGAAGTTTCTTTTTGCAGCATACATTTGGATGCGCTTGGCATTATTCATGTCAATAAAAAAAAAAAAGGTCTTTCACAGCTAACATTAAAAAGTTTTTATCCTTTTATAATCTATACAATTTGATGCAAGACCCTATTTCCTTTAATAATCAGTAGTATTATTCATGTCTGTTCTAGATAAATGGAAAATACTTCACAGTCATCACAGTAACTGGTCTGTTAAAGTCCAAAATGCCTACTAGGATATATAATTTTATAGGGACTACGCAAAATTTTATTCAGATAACTTCTTAGCTGTCAAGGCGAAAGTTTCAAAGCCCAGGTTTCACTCTTTTCGGGCCACAGTACGACACACTGCTGCAGCGCTGTGGGACAGGGAGGACGTCCCGGCACCGCGCGCTCGCCCTGGCTGAGGAGGTACACCCGGTGAAAGAGCCCGTAGCCCGATCAGACATACCAAATCCTGTACTCTTAACTACTTTGTCATCTAGGAAGCTTCGTGCGTTGCTTTTTCTTTCTCTCGGCATGTCTATCTTTAAATTCCAACTTGCAAGACTTTTGGACGTACTTTGGTAGGACCCTTCAGACAACAGTGGGACTGATGTGGTATGTGACTTCGGTCGTTTGAAGCATCTGTGAGATCACCTCACGTACATCGAAATTATTCTCCATAAAAGGTTTATAGTCTTGTTCAGAAATACCAAGATCTTTTTATAAGGATCCTCTAAGTCTGTAAGGAAAAAAGACTTAAAGGTCCACAAACTACTTTTTACTGAAGAGATTCATTACTTGGGGACTATCACGCAGCGCCAGCACAACAATATAAGCATCGTGTGCGTGATCGCTCGCCTTTGGACAGCGTTATTTCCTACTTTGAGTGCGATCCTGTTACTTCTCCTTCCATCGCCTAGTGGGAGAAACGCACCGAACCAGCACTAAATAACTTCGGGGAAGATCTAAAATAGCAGGCCAACATCTGTCGTGTTTCTCCCGGTAAGACAGAGCCCGCCGGCACAATGCGCGCTCTCTCCCCGCTCTCAAAGGGGCTCTGCGAGGCGGGGGCGAGCCCCCGGCGCTCAATGGCCCCTTTGACAGCCGGCAGCCCCCAACAAAGGCGCGGCGAGCGGGGCCGGCCGGGCCGGCCGCCCTTTGTCCCGCTGCGCGGCCGCGCAGGGAGGGCCCCGCCGCTGCGCCGGGCTGCGCGCCCAGAGCGCGGCCGCCCCTCCGCCTTTCCCCGCGCATCGTTAGGCAACCGACTTCCAAAAACCAACAAAGCCCCAAGCCCGCTCCCGGTGCGGCAGGGAGCCGGCGGAGCCGCGGCTGGAGGCGGCTTCAGCTGGGGCAGAGATCCTGGCCCCGCCGTGCAGCAGCCCGGCCACACGCCGAGTTGGAAACGCCACCGAACCGCAGTAACACAGGTGCGAAGCGGCCGTTCCGCCCGCGAACAATGCGCTCGGCCCTCGGAGGAAGGTGGCGGAGCCGCCGGTCCCGGGCAGCCCCGCTCACACTGCGCCTTTATGCCGTTTTCTTAAGGGCTATTGTTACACTGAGGACTCCTTGTCTTTTCGCATTCCTCCGTGTGAATGGATGAGGCAAGACATCTGCCAGGATACACTCCCATTTGCATGCAAATCGGAGGTCGGGGACGCTGGCAGCCCTGCCGCACAGGCGGCACCAGCTCCGCTCCCCGCCCGCGCTCCCCCCGCGCCCCGGCGCAGGTACGCGGCCGCCGCCGGGAACCGGGGCCACGCGGTCAGGAAGAAGCGGCGACGAACCGCGAAACTGAAGCGGGGGAAAGCGGGGCGCCCGGCGGGGAGGAGGGCGATGCTGCAGCCCCCGCTGTTCCGCGGAAACACCGCATCCGCCGTCCCCGTCGCCCGCAGGTCCGAGGAGAAGCGGCCCGCAGCCCCGGGGTGGTCCCGGTGCGGTACGAAATCGCCGTCCGCACGGCAAACCTTGCTGCCCGCTGGAACTTTCCCGGCAGAGGCAGGCGGCGGCCGGGGGGCGCCGGCTCCCCCGGGGGCGCGGCCGCTACCGCAAACTTTCCTCCCTCACGGCCCCGTGCGGGCCGGGCCCCCGGGGACCTCCGCCGGGGCGGGCCGGGCCGGGCCGGGCCGCGCCGCACAGCACCGCACCGCGGCGGCCCGGAGCGGAGCGCCCCGCGGGCACCGCGCTCCCCGCGGCGCTCCCCCGCAGGCCCGGCTCCCTCCCTCCCCCCAGCTCGGCGGAGGCACTTACCGGCTGCCGGAGGTCGTTGCCGGCTCACCCGCGGCTCTCCCCCGGGGCTGCCCGCGGCGGCCGCTGCGCGGGGGACGGCACATCCGCGGTCCCACCGCGCCGAGCTGCGGAGCGGAGCGGTTTAGAAAACGGGGTAGGGGGGCGGGATTGCGGGATTCCTTCGTCCCTCCCTCCCTCCCTCCTGGAGGAAGGGCGGAGCGGCAGCGGGGGGATGCGGATGCGGAGCCGGTGCCGGTGCCGGTGCCCGCCGCCCGCTCTGTGGTGCCGCCGCCGGCGCGCACCTGGGTAGGCGCCGCCGGTCAGCTGATGGGCTGCGCCCCCATTGGCCGCCCCGGCGCGGCGGCACCATCTGCGCGGGGCGGGGCGGGGGCGGGGCGAGGGAGGGCGGGGCGGGGGCGGGGACCGCCTTCGCCCCGCCCTCCCTCGCCCCGCCCCGCGGAGGGCGGGGCAGGTAGCGCGGTGCGGTGGCGGCTTTGTGGGTGAGCCATGCTTCCTCGCCTCGGCGGGGGGGGCCTGTGTTGCTAATTAGTTCATCGTTAGGTTTCAGAGTTAACAGCTCCCGGAAGAAGATGGACTCACAGCCCCCTCCCAGCGGCTGGTGAAAGTTATGCGCTCCAGAAGGTGTGGCATCACTGATAGTCATGCTGCGGGCCGTTTCGGCTGACCTAACGAGGAAAAACGTCACCGTCATTTACGTAACGCTAAGGCAGAGCGTGGACCCATTGGGGAACGCTGCCAGGTGACTTTCCACCTCCTATTTGAATCCTGTTTTTCATTTTTTTACAAACTTCATTGAAAGTGACACAAAGGATCGAGGTGTAATGCCAAAGCACCATGTGTCGTAGCGGCCTTCCAGGATTCAAACGTGTGATTTTCTGTCCTCTGTAGGGAGGCGAACCTCCAGCCGTGGAGACGTGGCAGTGCGGCGCTGCTCGCAATGGTAACTGCTGTACTGCAGCCGCTGGCGGTGCCCGAGGCTCAGCGTAGGGCGTTGCCAGCTGAGGCGTTTAAAGACAGGGGACATTTTCCTGTAGGTGAGTAAAGCAGCATCACTCGCTGAAATTACATTTGCGTATCCTCTATGGCTGCTTGATTAAGAGATTGATGAATTAGCTAGGAGAAAAATAGGCTACGACTTCAACCCTAAGAGTCATTTGAGCCTGAAATTCAAGGATTTAAAGCTGTCCATGTAAGCCCTTGGATACGTGCAGCTTCCCGGTCACTCCTGGTTTTCCATCTTGTCTCTTTTTTCAGTTATCTTAGTCTGGAATTACTGACTTGCACATTTCCCTACATTCTCTTGTCCTGACCTCGGTCTTTACCCGCTTCGCTGGCCGAGCTCCCTGTGTGTGCTGGCAGGGGTTTCTGCAGCTGGGCATCAGAGTGCCGTGTCTCCAGCCTAGAGCCTTCGGTGGTGATACAAGAAGTGATTCACTGTATTCAGTCAGTCAAAACCCTGCTCTTCTCCACTATCCTGGTGTAGAGATCATATATAGACGGGGCTGAGCGAGCAGGTCTCAGAGAGGTAGGCTTAACTCGGGTCTTAGAGTTGAATTTGCAATTCCTTATGAACAGGATGTGAAGCAGTTGTTTCTGTCTCTGGGAGAAAGCTCGGAGTCTCATTGTCTAAGTCAAGGACCTGAACAGGTTGACATTTCACCTTATGCAGTCTCAAGCATGTTTGAGATACAGTTCTCCTTTACCAGGTTAATAAAATGATTACAAAAGGACTTGCATAGAAAAACCTATTATGGCACTCTGCAGAAATACCAAAATGAAGAGCTGCCTTAGATTTTATATGCAGCAGAGGACTGGTGTGGAAGAGGAGTGCTCTGACCATGTGTCGTGCACAGCTCTGCTGCTACATCGGCAGGTGACCGTCATTTCTAAAGAGGGGGTGGCAGTGACCGAGCTCAGGGGACTGGACAGAGGGACACTGTGTTTGAATCCCAGACTAGCAGGTGAGGCATTAAAGGCCTTGTAACATTACCCGTGCTGTAAATACACGCAGGGCTGATGTTATTCTTTGACTCCGCTTACTGCAACGGAGCCTGAGTTGCCTCTGGTTTACACACATGAGAACACATGCAACCCCTGTGCTCGTTCCAGCTCCCGTTAATGCCACTGGCTTGGGTTTGCCAGGCCCGTCTGCAGCACCACCATAGCAGAAATAACGTCTGGGTCCATTTCAGAACCGCTTGCAATACCAAATGACATAATTAACTATTCCTTCCCACCTAGTTCAGCTGCTGCTTTCGGTGTGCCCAGCTTAAAAACCATCTTGTTTGCCCCTTTTCTCCCCCCTAGTTCTCTATTGAGAATATTTTGGCCATGTCAAAGAATTCAGTATTTCTTTTTAAGTGGGTTTTTTTCTGTGGCTCCTTTGTTGAAAACCTTCTTGGTGTGAAATTAACTTTGAAACTCATGGACCTGGTAAGGTATTGAACTGACATGTGTTGATCTAAAGACCTGCTCTATTAGAGAGGTTCCCCAACAGGGGATGTTACTTGGCCAAAACTAAGATCTTTTTTGCTCAATATTTCTGTGTATTACTGTCTGAATATAGCACCTCGATTATTGGTGGGGGGAGTGTGTTCCGATTCTGTGTGAAATAAATAAAAATACTCTGCAGTATGTAAACTGTAGGGGAACTTTCAAGTGGGTAGTGATATCAAATCTTGACTGTATGTTTGCTGCATAGTGGTGTATTAAAAAAAAATGAAAAACACCCTTTATGGCTTTTCATCTAGCTCTGAGACAAAGGTTTCTATTCAGCAGAAGGGAGTTATTTGTGGTTGGTGCCCACGCTGGTGCCCTGGGCAGAGGGTGGAGCTGGCGTGACGGCAGGTGAGCCGGTGCCCACGGGATGGAGCCGCAGCGAGGAGCTGGGTCTGGGCAGGTTGTGTGGGGAAGACTGAGCCCCGTGCCGCCTTCGCGTCCCGCGGGGAGAAGTTGCACGTGTCTGTCTGGCACTTTTTAGTAAGACCGAGCACTCAGTCTGCTTGGAAAGCGTGAAGGTAAAGCAGGTCGCTTTATCCTTCCCACGTGTGGGGAAGGATCTGAAGCTGCTGTAAATGACAGGCTGCATTTTACTCGATGAATCAGTGATCCACAACAAAAATCTTGTACTCACGATCAACTAATACAGTGGGAATTCTGGGACCTATACACTATACTAATGAATTATGCTCTTATGTGTGTGTTTGGGGGGTGGGCAGCATTCTTTTATAGCAGATACAGTGATATTTCTACTTTTAATAGAAATAATCTTAATTTTAAATTCAAATATCATCTGGTTTTAATGTTAAAAGACCTGATTGCAAGTATGGTGTAAGACTGTATGTTCTTTATGATGAAAGGAGAGGAGAAAGATAGGTAGAAATAAAGACACTGCATTGTTTTTGGTTAAGCATATGTTGACTAAACTAACTAAATCCTGGAGATTCAGCTTCCCCCAAAGCCAGACTGTGATTCTGAGGTGCCTGCAGAGATCACTTATGTTTCAACCTTGCATGTCAAGATGAAAAGAGTGCTCCTGAGATGATGCTGGCCAAGGTGCTGTGGTTGCATCACTACTCTGGAAAAGATGCACAGGAAAGGTGTATAGGTATGAAGTATAAAGCATATAAGGTATAAAAAAGGCCAGTAACAGCATTTCATAGAAAATCTGCTGTCCCTTTGTAGGTGATAGATTTCCATTGCCATCGCTGTGCTGCTTCCGTCTCCACGGCAGAGTATTCCCGTGTGAATACAGATGGGCGACAGTTTCTGGTGCTCACGGGAGTGCAGCGATGGATGCTGCACCACGGGTCCCACATGGCCGCCTCGTGCTCAGACAACGCAGTGGCTGGTGTCTCAGGCTCCTGGGTTTGGTAACTGGGCAAAGGATGGACTCAGAGGAAGATGACAGAGGAGTGACCTTGCAGTCTGCCTCTAGCGTTGATTCAGGAGGAGTCGGTTCAATTGCTGGGTCTGTTACGGACATCTGCATGGCCTCGGCCGAGCTGTTAAACTGTTACTCTTCTGTGAAATGAGGATTTGCAAACTTCAAATTTCCCTCTCTCATCTGCTGTGGTTGTAGTCCCCACAGACTGGGAGGAAACACAGAGAGCGGTCTGAGAACTGTATTTCGCATGGCTTAGCCTGAACTATAGCTCTATTAATACTAAGATAAATATAATTTAAATTCAGTTTGACCTTAAGTGGCAGCTGTGACAAAGCATGGCATGTTTGAGGTCTGGATACAATTATTTGGAATTACTAAACACCATACTTCAATCATGACCTTTAGATTGCACCGACACCAGAGGAGGTCCCTGATTTTAACTTCTAAACTGCAAATCACCCCATTGGAAAGAGACTTCAGAAGCTATCATAATCATAGAGAATATTTTAAAGTGTGTAGAAGCTATAACCAAAATATTTATTTTACACACTTGTCTGCATTTAATCCATAAATCTGTCTACTACGATAGTGTTTTACTGGTGTAGATGAGGCAAGTAAGCTGAGATCATAGCAGACATGTCCTATAAAGCTTTACAGAAAATCATTGCTTTTTAATCCCTTTATCCCTGTTATTTCCTACCACTGTGAAAATCCAGTGGCAGGGAAAGCTGGCACAGTGTCGGACAGATGCATAATATATCATGCTAAGCAGGCAAAAATCCTTCTGTTTGTATAATACTCCAAACACATTATAAATGTCAATGTTAGTGCTATATGTCCTACATAAATAAAAATAACTTATCAATACTTGACCGGGTATTATACATCTTTGGGCTAACCTTGTTACACGTGCTGTCTTGATATCAATGACTAATCTTCTAATTAGAGATAGCCAGAAAAGTTGAACTGGACTAGTTTATGAAAAGCAGGTACCAGCCAAGTGGCTACCTGGGTATAAAAATGAGTTGTGTACTGCATGTTATATAGCACCTGATCTCAAGCCTTTAGGGGGTTTTTTTGCATTATTTTTTCCCTGCATAAACACTGAAAACATGCTTAGACAGTAGAACTGAGCTCGAATGTCCAGAAGGCATCTAGACATTTTCAGGTGCATGATTGCTTCCTTGATCTTCACATTAAAGCATCCTCCTGTCCGTAGTACAAATTTAATCAGCTGAGCTACATCCTCTTACGCTGAAAGGTCCGTGAGCCCTGCAAGTTGGCTGATCATGGCACGGTTTGAGACTATTTGTACTACAAGGGTGAGAATGGATTTAGTTAAAATGCACAAGAAGAGCTTACGGTAGCTGTCATGAAAGCGAGACATTGCAATGTGCCTAGTGTTTGGGGAAGGGGGAATACTTAATAAAAATATCTTATACGTATCTTACACGTGCATTTTGAAAGGGAACATTTAAAGATGAACTTGGCAGTAAGTGCAGTGCTGTCTATGACGGATTTGCGTGAGTAGCAACAGCAACAGTTTTCTCCCAAAGTAAATCTTACTGATTTCAGGCCGTCCTGCCTGGCTGACACCGAGCAAGGACAGAACCTCTGCAAAACACCCAACCACCTTTTCATTGCTTTAGGATCTATGCAGAGCACACTGATTAGAACACCCCCAATCCTTTGAATTATAAAGACCAAAAGTCGTGTGTTTCTCTCCTGCTTTCTCACAAGGGAGGAAATTGGACTGATGGGATTTTCTGACATGCTGAGCATAATTCAATTCCTGTTGGAATCAGAAGTTTTATCATCTACTCAGTACAAGTACCACGAGGCCTGAGCTTTGCTTGACTTGATACCTCACGGCCCATGACATTTGCAGCGGCACAGCCTGGTCCTTGCACGCTCGCCCCAGCACCCCCCGTCCATCCCCCTCTCTGCTGCAGGACACCGGCACGCCGCGGGCGCCCTGCCCTCCTGCTCCCACCGCTCCTCCTTCTCACGATAAGGTTGTTGCTATTTATTTATGCACTTGAGGGCTGCAAATTTTAGCTAATTAATGCAGGCATGACCTCTTCCCCATGTTATTAACCACGGAGGAACAAAGCATTCTGAACCTCATTCTTCCTTTCTCACCCTGTTAAAATGCCGTCTGACTTTCATGGCAGTTTGCCAGAGCAGCTCACAAACTGGTCGCAGGCTGGAGCACGGGTCTTCCAAAATGCCAGCTGTAGGGACATCATAACCCCAAATGGATAGATTAGAATATATGTGATCTTTTAATCTAGGGCAAGAGAACATATGGAGCATCAAGGCAGAGTCAATTTAAGATTTTGACAACAAAAATATGTGTTCTTTCAGCCATAATAATTTAAAAAAATGGTTCATTTTTCTGCTGTTCCTGACATTCAGTAGAAATTGCGGGAGAGTGACAGGTTCTCGGGCTGTTCTCATCCGACTTTAAAAACATCTGCCTTAGGAAATTACTTTGTACCTAACCTATGAGCAGTTTTCCAATTATTTTACTAAATAAATACAAGTATTCTGTTAAAACAGCTGCTACTCTTAGGAGATATTTTTCCATAAGGTAAAGTCAATCAAAGAGAATGTGCTGCTTTTAGATAAGTGTTCCAGGAATAAATGCAAAGAGCAGAGCTGAAGAGCTGCGATGCTGAAACCCGGAGCAGGAGGAGCCCTCCGAACCGCGGGTTGCTGCCGCGGGCCCCGGCTCTCCCGCTGTCCCCTGGCCAGCCGCGGCTCCGGCAGCGTCCTATAGCCCCTCCAGCTGCTGCCGTTCTTGAAGTTTCATTTAAGATTTTATTTTTTTATTTAAAGGGGTAGAGACAGTTTACACTCCATTGGTGACTTTGTCGTTTGCATTTCAGCATCCCACCATGCACTTTAGCGATAGAGGCTGTGATATCACCTCTGTTTGGTTTATGGAGAACAAACACATCCAGAACAGAGCACGTATTTGGCCAGCTTCAGATAAGAAGTTTGTGGCAGGGCTGAGAGTTGAACCCAAAGTTTTTGAGTGCCAATCCAGGACTGGTTAATCACCAAACCCTGCTAGTCTTAAAAATACGTTTAAAGGGTTATTTAGGTCTAAGATGGCACCGTGGAAGCGTGCTGTTAACGCTCGTGGTGATACACGAACAGAGCTTCCTCCCTCTAGGCTGTCTGTCTGTCCATGGCTTCCACGTGGAAAAACCAGCAGACAGGGCTGCTGGCCAAACCCCGGGCTGCCTGTAAGCAGGCTGCTGTTTTTACGTGCTGTGCCGTAGGGGTGGGAGTGCCTGTCGGCCGGGGAGAGGGGTCAGGTACCCGCACCCCAGGTGCTTGTGTACGTGTCAAAGTCTAGCCAAGTGCTGCACCAAAACCCCACACCTTTGCTTTGAAAATCCATGCAAGGGCCCCGACAGCCTCCTGGAGACCTGCTTGCCCATGAGGAATGCCGGAGCACAGGCCAAGGTGAAATCCAATAGAAGAGTAAAATATAAGTGAAAAAGCTGACTTTCCTGTGGATTTTTTAAGCATTTAACAGAACTTAATAGAGCATTATCTCTCTCGCTAAGGAATGATAAGGTGGCTGTAAGAGCGGCTTCGACAGACCCTGCTCCTATAAAATCTAATTGGTTTCATATCTATTAAATTCTAAAGGCCTTTCTTTAAAGTTGTGGGGTTTTTTTTAAAATCAAATAATAGATTTATTCTTGATGTCTTGGGCACATTATTGCAGTAACCTCATCCTTGGACCACAGCTTTGGCAGAACACACACATCTGTAATGAGGGACTACGTGTTCTGTGGAGTTTTTATTACAAAAGAAAATGAACAAGTATATTAGGAAGAAAGGGGGAAAACAGAGAAGGCTACTTTTTTGGCAAAGCTTTGTATTACAGATCTCATTTCTCTGGTTGCAGCTGCCTTTAGGCACCCATTTGAGTGAGCTGCTATATTATGCTTAACTGTAGATGCTTCCCAAATTTGCTCTTTGGTGAAACAGGCATTTGTGCAGGTTCCCCATAAAAATGACTGATGTGAGTTTTACCAAGAGCTCTGGCACTTCTCCATTATAAGAAAGGATTACATTTTTAGCGAGATTTATCAAGATGGGCGTAGTGAAACAAACATTTTAAATGTCCAGTTTAATCCTCTCTCTTCCCCCAAACAAACCTATGTGGGCAGGATTTTTAGCCGTTCTGAAATGAAAGCTTCCTGAAAGAAAGATATTTCCCTGTGGGACTACCCAGCTTTCAGTCCTGCTTCTGTGGGAAGGTAAGAGAGCTCTGTTTTCATTTACTATTTATGAGATGTGCATTCATATTGCCAAGTGACCATAGGATTCTGTGCTCTTAAGAATCTGCAAATGAGATGAAGCTCATTACTTTTTAATGCAAAAAGGATTATTGCGATCTTAGTGCAGGGGTATGTAACCTCAGATATGTGTCTTGCTGTGGGATATATATTGAGGCTTTTGCTTTAGGAAGCCAATAAAGTACACGCAGTATTTTCCAGTCATTCTGTTCAGCATACAAAAGCAGTATTTATTAGAAATAACACTAAAGGGGATTTTGTTTTTTAATTGCAGACCATGACTTGCAGGAAGTTGCCCTCCTCTTTGCGTGCACTTTACTTTACAGTGTTGAGATAAATGCAGGGGCACATTTTCAAACATAAAGCTGCTCCTTAATAAGAGACGATTCATTATTACCCACTCCCATCTCCACGCACAGGAGTTAGTCTCACGGTCCTGAGGGAGAGCAAAGTCTGATAATCAAGTAATCCCTTGTTAATTTTTCCCTCAGTAAATTAGGGTTTACTTTATAGAATCACGTTATGGGGTGTCAAGCTCTCGTGGCCCTGCTCTAACAGTGACAGGCACTTCAGTGTTTCTGCAGATGAAAGCGTTTGCGTGCGTGTCTGGCTGCCTGGGAGTGGGAGTCCCTGATCTGGGAGGTGGGGCGTAGTATCTTAGGAGGAAAACCAAGCAGTGAGAGAGCTGCAAAACAGACATTAAATCTGCTTATTGCACCCACAGTTACAATATGCAACACCAAAAGGAAACCCGTTCGCTATGCCTTTGGTGTTTGCCTGGCACCGAAGCCGTCAGCTGGGGTGCCCTGGGTTGCTCCCTCTGACGATGGCAGGTCTGGTGCTCGTCCCATGCTGGCCGGACGCTGTGCGAGCACGTTCCTCCGCCCGCGGGACGTTTATACTGCCGGTGCCGTTGTCCTTACGTCCCGCAGATGGGACGCGCTCTAATTCTTGTGGTCACCGCGTAGGTTGCTCTGAAGCAGGTTCATCGCGTGGAGTTGTACAAAGAGTTGTTGGTGGAGGGCAGCTCAAATACACCCTTAAGTGCCTGCGCTCTTCTGTGCCACGCGTGTGTGGTCCCCTTCAGTATTTCCGCCTGCTGTATTAAAATAGTGCAGAAATGGGCAGGAGCGAGGAGGTTTAAGAGGGAAGACACTTCGGATGTGTTTATTAACCAGAAAAGCTGGATTTTCACTGCTGCCTATTACTCTACAGAAACTACACGTTGGTTTTGCACACGCGTATGGCCCCTGTTTAAAATACCTTGTTAACAATTAATGTATTCTCGCAGCAGTTCACAGAATAACTGGAGAAATGGCACACGAGCTTTCTGGTTTTATTTCTGTCTTCCAGGTGTGCTCAGCCCCACACGTTCACCCCTGGGTCTGGGCCGGGCAGGGAGCCGGGGTGAGCTCCGGGACCGCACGCCTGCACGTTCCCCACCTTCCCCGAGCAGGGCGACCCTCACAAATCCCGCCATTCTCCACTCGTCCCCTGTAGCCTCACCTTTACAGGACCGGTCCCACTGCTGCCTGGCTGTGCTTCAAACACAAATTCAACTCTCTCCTCTGATTTCTGGCTACTTTGCCGATGCCAGCTGTGCTCTGAGCCTGGCCGCTGCCACACAGCCCTGCATGTCCCACGCAGGGTTTATGCACAACTTGAACGTTTTCAAGCCTATCGATCTGAAACAGAAGTGTCAACCGGTAGAAAAGGCGTTACGCTTTCAGCTGAAGGTACCTGATTTAGCAACACGCCAAAGACAAGTCCAAGCTACTCCAGAAAATAGTAAATTAAAAGGAAAATATCACAGCTTTGCTGTACGGGAGAAGCATCAGAGGGCTTTAAGCAAGTACCCAACTGCCGAGCGCTTTGCGGAGCCCTGGGGACCGACATCCCTGCTCCCAGGAGCAGCCTGGGACCTGCAGGGAGGGGCACAGGCCAGCCGAGATCCCCCTGTACATCACAGTCCCTGCGTCCTCCCCGGGACAGAACAGGATGAAGTAAGGCAGCGTTGATCAAAATGCCCTCAGGGACTGAGGTGACCAGCTCCCAGGGAAGAGGCACTTACAGCCCTTAGGCGCCTTTTAAGACCCCAGCCTAATTTCCTTCACTGTGTGCTTGCTCTCTTGAGCTCGTGCTCCACACATGCAGTAATTGCAAGCATTTGTTTTGAACCGTGGAAGCCTGCGCTCCAGAGCAAGTTTTATTTACTACAATTATATCTGGCAGGTAATTTCTAATAAACTCGGGAAAATTATAAACCTCTCACTAAATTCATGAACAGAAAAATAGGGCAAATTGATCAAATAAGCTGTTTCCTACATAATAAAAAAATGATTATGTGCATAACATCCTGGAACAGAAATAGCTCTGGTGAAGCCATAAAGACAAGCAGGAACTTGCTAGAGGCATCTGTGCAGAGTTTTTAAATTTGGGCTCACTCCTAGCAAAGAGCCGAAGAATCTGCTTAACTGCGAGCCATCAGCTCTGCCCCATGGCCGGTGGCGGAGCTGCTTGCTCACCGCCCCTACCATGGCCCTCTCTGTCAGAAGAGTGCTGGGCCATTTTGAGATGCAGCCTTGGAAAGCTGGAGCCCCATTTTTGCCCTTCTCGTTGTTGACTGAAGAGCAGTCTTCGTACGGGAGCAGAGAGAGCCTCGCTTCCTTCCCACATTTATTGAAAATGAAACCAGACAAAATGTTCAAAATCTAATATGTGAGATTTGTTCCACATCTCGTGTAACCGAATGTATGTGTGATGTCACTGAATCTAAATTTCAAATAGCTGAATTCAGGTATTGGGTTTTTCTAAAATGAGCTTTTAATAATTATTGAGCTTTTTCATCTCTGCTATGTAGCTTAATTTACATTAAAAATTTGAATTTCATCTTAAATTCTCAATCTAGCAGTGTTAACACCTCTCTGAGATAAGTAAACGATTGCTACAAATTAGGTCTGGGCTTGGATGCCGCAGCTGATTAACATCACATAAGGACAATTAACAGCATTTTTAGGAGTGGATAGGAAGAAATTATCATATGCAGTTGAAACTATAAAGAGAATTTTAGGGAGGTATGTAATTAGGCAAATTAGGCTAGGGTAGTGGCTTTAGCATACCTATCCTGATGAAAAGCATTTATGGATTCCTTAAGGACCATATAGGTTCTTTAAAGACTATAGTCTTACATCTCTTCTAAAACATATATTTACAAAACAATTTAAATGTCAAATCCATTCCATATTAACATCATACCAGTTCTAAATGGTCTGACATCGCCAAGAAAATTAATGAGAGTTTCCCTGCCTGAACTCTGAATTTCTTTCTCATTTGAGTTTGAATAAGGGGAAAAGATAGCTTAGGAAATGAGAGCGTACATTTAGACAGGTTAAAGAAGGCTTACAGCAGAACTGGATCTTTTTGATTTCTGCAGTAATGTCTATCTGCAGCCCCTTCTGATGCCATTTTTTAAAACCATTCACGGGGCAGGGGCAATGGTTGAAGGAGCTGCCATAGGGCTAGGAAGGCCATGTAAAATAATACGAACATAGCTTTCCCATTTTCCAACTTAAAGCATCATTATGTATGACCTCATGTCACTTTATGCTTCATTATCAATCATCATCTGAGGGCTGAGGAAAGCTTTATCTGCAGCCTGGGTTGTGGAGAATGGCAACAAATGGAAAATTAGAAAGGTTTCCTTATCGCTTGTGGGAAATGCTCTCCTTTGAAACCTCCGCTGTGCTCCCCAGACTCCGTGCGTAAGCCTAGATAGAGAACAATGTTACTCAGAGGCTCGTATTTTCCTCATCATCTGGAATAACGGTAACCAGGAGTGACAAGCTGTGAGCTGGAAATTATCCATCATGTGGCATCTCCATCCTCCTCCCAGTGCACCGCTGGGTGGCTGTGATTCCAGGTGTTGTGGCACTGGTTTCTGCTTGCATGGAAGCGGGGAAAATCAGGAGGTACTTTGTTCTGGAAGGGCTCGCCCATCCTCCAGGACTGTTGGCTTTGCTCTACCCACCCAGCGTCAGCCTGGCTGCGGAGCGGCTCTTCGTGCCCACGCGGCGTTGGTGGGTACGTGGCAGCAAGCGCCGCTTTGCCAGGCTGGCTGTGTGCAGGTTTGAGGGTTTCTCACTCCTTTTTGTCGTCTCTCCAGCATGGTTTCCTCTCTGAGCTTGACTGATACTTGATCCCAGTGAGTTTCCCAAACAAAGAAGAGCAATTACGGTCTCTGATTAAAAAGCCTGGGCAGCGTGGTGTGTGCAAATCAAGATAACCATTTATCTGCAACTCTTCCCTGTCTGCCTGCGGGGGCTTAGGCTCAGCCTGCATTCAGGTTGCAGAAGTATTTGCTTTTGCTGCGATTGCAGCGTGGAATGGTGAGAGGGGGCGAGGGGGCGGCAAGGGCAGGGGACGGCTGCGGGTCTGCGGAGGGAGATAAGGGCCGAGGCACCGGGAGGGAAAGCTGCGGCGCTGGCCCATCACCTGCACATGATGTGCTTTTGCAGAGTGTCAGTGCAAAAGCACAGTGACAGCCAAAGTGACCATTTCTCTCTGACGCATTGTTCGGCTTCAGGCTGAGGGCAGCCCACGTGCTGGACTGCCCTTCCCTGCGCCCCATCCCGCAGGACACCTGCCACCGCTCCTGATCGCACTGGAAGGATAAGACAGATGTATGTGCTCTATTTCAAGGGGAGCACTCAACACAATACTGCTAGGGCTATCAACATTGCTATCAGACGCTGAAGTACTCCTTCCTAGGACACTAAAATAAATTAGCAAGCACACTTGGCTAGAAGAAAAATATCTTCAGTGTCACCCTTAAAAAATGCTGCTCTCCTCTGCCCCTGTGAGAAGGTTTGGAAGGTAATGTATATTTGTTTAACTCACATATATACTTCATAGCATTTATATGCCTCAGGAAAGACGTCCTTGATTAACATAAAGTGCAAGAATGAATGGATCAGAATATGAAACCCATCTGTTCTCAAGCAAGACCGAACTCTTGGAGGTGAACATTGGGGTTCGTAGCGGGAACCCAACAGTGAATGTGCTGTCGGTGCCCCATCCTGAGGACAGCATGGTGCTGTTCAGCGTGGCAGAGGGCAGTTTTGTGCTCGCTGCTTTCATCTTCCTCATGTCTGGAGAAGCGATGCTGCTGCTGAGCCTCTGGGGAGGACAAAATGAATGTCTGACAAACTCCTCCACTTCTTCACACCTTCTGGGATCTTAGAGAGGACTGTGCTGTCTGTGTTGCAGCAGCCCAGAAGGCCACAGGGTTGGCCAGGTCCCTGCTGGTTGGACAGGAACCAGTTAGTCCCAGTCAGATGCTTTCATGGTTTTGTCCATCACTTTGAGATTATAATGCCCAAGATGTATGGGCTGTATGTCAGCATGGGTCCAGAGGCGGTTGCGGTTCTCCTGGTACTCAAATCAAAGCAGCTGTCTCCCATCAAAACAGCAGCCCTTTGGGTCTTTAACTCACCTCAGCAGAACGTCACGGCCTTGGGTGATAAATATCATACTGGAGGAAGCCTCCAGAACCACCACCTTAAATCTGTCTTTTATGACTTTTAGGTACTTTACCTATTTTCCAGTATTTCTACACCATACTGAATAGCGTTATACAGTGTTAAATGTCTCTCTTACCAGGTTACTACAAGCTCTGTCCTTTTAAATGCTTGACCAAATTAATTTTGAAATAAATTCCATATATATTGCTGAAGTTTATTCTGCTGTTGAAACATTGTACAGAAATCCTTTATCTGTCCTGAAACTTCAAATAAATCTTTGCTTCTTTTAAAATAACCTTTGAAATGTTTTTGATCAAAATGAGTGAAATAGCAAGAACAATAGATGTTGTAGGATTTGTATCCAGTATAGTTTCCTGCTTCTCCAAATGCTTTTGGAAATGCTGATTGATTTGTAACAAAGCTTGAAATGTCACCAGGAGGAATGAATGAAAAATACACTGCTCTAATGTATGTTGAAGTCAAAATTGGCTCAAAGTTTTAACCTTTAGAGATGCTTTTTCCTTTTTTTTGCTTCTTTAACTTTTCACAGCACTTACATAGTTGGAAAGATAACTGGGAACAAAACGCATGTAGAGGAAATTAATAAATTGTGCTTTTATTTTTGGCACATTTACAGGAGAGATGCGTTAAAACTCCAATTCAATGACCAAAGAGAGGATTGCTCTACTTAAAATAAAGCCTGCTTGTTTTGGTAAAGAGGGATGCTGCACTGGTGGATTCTGATGGATACATGGCCTGGCTGCATTTTGCGGGTCGCGACTGGGGGGACCAACCCGCGACTGCGCCCACAAGCAGGGTGCCCTGCGCCCAGGGAGTGTGCAGCAAAGGCCTCTGCTTCTTGCTGGAGCCTCTACTTTTAATACAGGCAGGATGGTGGGGTGGTGCGGGGACTTTTTAGCAGGATGGGATCGTTCGGGTCTTGGTCAGTGGTTGAAACCTGGCTGGGAGAGCGAGAGCAAAGTCCTGGCGGTGTTCCCTACCCAGCTGGTTTTGTTGGTTCAACTGTAAGTGCAGTATATCAGTGAACTGCATATATGTTTGTGGATGAATAATAACACGGGCTTTGCCTGCTCTAGAATTTGTAGTAATTGCAACTGCAAAATTAGGTAAACATTGTTTGAAATCTGGCCAATTTCTGATACAGCAAGAAGACCCTTCAGTGACATTAGGGCTGCTCCCAGGCTGCCAGCTCGTCTGCCTCTTGTCCTTGCACCCTTTGCTCGCTGGCTGTATTCCAGTCTTCAGAGCGCTCAACATTTTTCACTCCTCAGGTTAGAAATGTGTGGTGCCTTCTAGGATTTGCTGCTTTTTTTTTCCTGATGAATTTACTCGCTGGAGTATAAAAAATAATAAAAAAAGCCTCAGGACCTACCTCACTGAAATTAGTCTGTGATTGCTTCTGGCTGGGGGAAGATTTACAGCATCTGGAGCTGCGGCGTTGGGGAGACTATTTGTGACTCTCTGGGCCTCGCTCTCCCCTGTCTCCTTCCTTCAGTAACCGCTGATACTTGGGCAGTGCAGAAGCAAAACGGGAACCAAGCAGTAAGCTGTACCTGAGTGCATTTTACAGTCGCTAAGAAATAACATTGCACAAGCATACATAGGTGTATCATCCTCCCTGCGCCGGCAGTAGCCATGAGGATCCCACCTGGCACATTCTCAGCGCTGACCGCAGAATAGTGTAAAAATGCTGTCAAATGTGGTGTTACATCTTTTGCATGGGATTCTGTGGGAGGAAACCAGGGCCCTCTTCTTCATCCAGCTCCCTCTCCTGCTGTACCAAGGGCTGTTCCCTGTGCCGTGATGATGGCGAGGAGAAGAGGGAAAGCAAGAGGTACTGAGCAAAACCACATCCTCACGTTCATGTGATGGCTTACAGGTAACATAAAAAAACCCAGCAGGTTCTCAAGTTCCAGTTCATGCCTGTGTTGAAACTTGCTGCCCCATCAGAGATGGACTAACCAAACCCCTTCCAGCAGTGCGTCTGTGAATGCTGAGGGAGCTGCATTGCAAATGTGCAAGTGGTCTGGCTTAATCCTGGGTCTGTAATTATAGGGCTCTCTCACCTTGTTTCTAGAATTTTTTTTAGCAGAAGAAGGCTCAAAAAGAATCCACCTATCTCATTTCAGCCTCATGATATGTTTGTTCAACATGAAAAAATCAATGTTGAACTAGAATTTTGTGGGGAAGGAGAAGATCCATGGAGATTACATTTCTATTTCAGTGCAATTTCATGTTTTACTGCTGCACAGACTAGCTAGTTAATAAGGTATACGTGAATATGAGGTCCATATTATATTCATTGCTGTGCTGGTATGTAAAAATCGATCCTTGTAATTTTTATTGGTGACCACATGCTCTTTGGTATCATTATAATTGTGTCTGTAATTGATTGACAGCAGCGAATAATCAAAAGCATTTCTGTAATTCTGATCCCTCGTCAAAATACAGAGAGCAGGGAGTGTCCTTGTGCCTAATGCTCTTCCTTGGCACTCGGATGATTCCTCAGAGCCGTTGTCCGCTGGTTTACTTCGATGGAGAAACTTGCTTGGCATTGAGCAGGGATGCAGCCAGGATGGCAATGGAAGGGCTGTGCAGTGGCAGCGCATCGCCTTTGTCTGAGACTCCTTCTCCACCGCTTTAAGCATCCCTTTGGTTTTAATGAAATCCTTTCTCCCATGAGCCCATTCAAGCACCTGACAGTAATTCTTCCCCTGACTTTGTATTGGGATAATGGGCAGTTAATGATAGTTTTGTGCTTGGCTGGGGAAAGGTGATAAGGAGAGGGAAAAAAATGCATCCCTTGGAGAAGCAGCACATACGTACCCTGGATCTCTGTCTAGGCCTTTTATCTGATCTGGAGAATGAAAAGGAGGTGATTTAAATGAAATCTGAGTGTGATAATCTTCTTGAAAATCTGAGTGGGGTGGAAGCAGACTGCTGGAAGGAGATCAGTCCTGGGCTTCCCCGGACGCTTGGCTGAGAGATTTCAGGAAAAGCCAGGGAGCTCCTCCGTAAGACACCAGAGTGCCTGCCAGGGCTCGATCCTTCATTTTTTGAAGTATCTATGAGTTAAGTTAGTTATAACACTTGATTACCGATTTAGCTTTCAGATCTGATTAAAAAGGTTTGATTACTGAATTTGAACTCAGATTAATTTAGTTAGGGCACCAAAACTAACGACATTTACATAAATTAGCTTTAGATAGCCAAATCTAAGTATGACATATAATCTCCACCATGCCTGCAATAAGAAATGCCTACTCTGTATTAGACCTATAGAAACTCAATTTAGTACGTAGTGCTCATGAAAAAAAAATTGCTTTTACCCGCATACATTACATTTCTCTTCCCTTGGCTGATAATCCTCTGCATGTTAGTCTCATGACTGCTTTAAAAATTTTTGAATTAATGTTGAAATTATTCATTTGGGTAGTGGAAGCATCTGTTTCAGTATTATATTCTTGTCTGGTATTTCTTGATTATATACGGGACAATGCACTAGAAAGGCACTTGAGATGCAGGTTATAAAAATACCACAAAGGCACAGAAAACATTTGTTGGAAGAGTGCTCTGTGAATTCGTATGCATTTCTTTTAGAAAAGATCACACATATAGATGGGTAATGTTTATTACTGCTTCTTTCCAGGGCCACAGGGATTAAGTGACGAATGGCTGCAAAGGGAGCGGTTGCCAGTAGCTGGTTCTGACATGGTTGTGGGTCAGAGGATTACAGCTTTGCTCAGCGGGAGTCTGGGTTCAGAAGATGGGGAGCAGGAAAGCTTGATTCCTTGGGGACCACAGAGCTGGGCTAAGTAAGCTTGGGCTGTCCAGAGGAGGAAGGTCTTAAATCAGCTGTAAGACGTGCAGGGCTCACTGGCGAGCGGTGGCAGCGGTGGAGGGGGTCAGGGTGAGGTACCAGGAGGAGACGGTGGATGCCTTCAGCTCCCAGTGAGCCCTTGCAGGGCTGTGGGGCACGGCGAGGACTGCTGATGGATAAACCTCTGCTATAAGGGAATCCCGCAGTTCGATGGGACTGGACTTCTGGTTACGAAATCAGGTGGCTGGAGATGGAGGATTTTGGGTGCAGGTTCAGCCATGTAGGACGAGGGCTGATACCCACATGGGCGAGTGGGTTATGCTCAGTTGTGTGGGGTGGCTGCGTTAGGGACAATACGATCATCACGGCTCTAGGCTTAGAAACCAGCTTCTTGGCTGACAACGGAAAGCCTTCAGTTAAGATTAAATCTTGTGTCCCTAAAGACAAAAGGCTTATACAGAATTTTATGTGAGCTGTAAATCACTGGGCTATCGTTAGGGCTAAGGTTAGGTTTTGGGTTAGGGTTCAGACTAGCATCCTCAGGAACCCATTTTACTCTTGATCCTCTAAATCGCTGCCAGGGATAAAAGGCTTATAGTTAGTTATCAAATGATAGTGATGGCTCCCTCGGCTGTTTTTAAGCCCAGGTTTGGTGCAGATGTTAGATGCATTTTCAGAGGAACAAAACGCTCAAGAACTTGATTCATGGGTGGATCATGGCCCACATTTTATAGGTCTTCAAGGAACCACCAGAAAACCATTTTTTCCTGCTCTTTGTTTTGAAGCCTAACCCTATGGTACGTGAGCTGTTGGCATAAACTCAACTCAGAAAGAAATATGAACCATTTGTCAAGGAAAGTAGCTGCACATATTTTAGCCTTACAGACCTGCAGGCTTTCAGGTATTACCCAATAAAACAAGCTAGTCCACTCTTGCCTTTTGAAACCCCAAACCCAACTTTAAGTCTGTTTTCTCTTTGGAGTTCACCCTATACCGTTTTTCCCTCTGGAAGACATCCTAGCCCCAGGACCCTTGTCTGGCTGGGTGATAATCCTGCCTGTATTGCCCCTTTCTGAAGTGGAGCCCTAAGCCAAGCCCGTGGTTCCTGCGGTTCAAGCCTGCCAAGCTCCCCACCGAGAACGTCCTTCTGCCCACTCCCCCATGGCTCCTCCTGTGCTGCAGCTTCGCTCCTGCTCATCCTCAGTGCCTCAAAGTAATTACAGGCTTTGCATGTGTTCGAGGAGAGGCAGTTGGGTGCAGGAAATGGGGAAGAGAAGAAGAAAGAGGGAGGAAACAGAAGCGTGAGAACGAAGGCTGCAAGGAATTTCTGGGGGGTTTCTCATGTTTCCCAACCTCCTGCAGTTGCTCCACGTCTCCTCAAGGATACACGCTTCACACCTGAGAGCCACTGGTCTCCACAGCCTGAGGTTTTCTTGGCTTGAAATTCTGATCTGGGCCAAATTCCAAGCGTTTACTCATTTAGATTAGTAAATCTAAGAGAAATTAAAGATGAAGATGTATTATCAGAGTCTTTAGCTTCTGTGTAATATTGGTGCATGCCTATGATTTTGTCATTACATGAGTTCTTGAGAAGTAGAAATTGCTTTCAGTAATTTAATCCTTACGCTCTTTTATTGCATTCTTGTGTGCTTCCTTGACCCCACATCTCTTCGCTGAGTTATAATAGGTTTTTACAAATTTTCCTTGCGTATCTATGTCTTCAGGAATATCAAATAACTGAATAGCATATCCATTCTCTTTCACTCGTAACCGAACGTGAAAACTGGGTTTATATATACAGTTCATAGAGCCTACGGCTGGACAGGACCATCTCATCGTCTGTTCTGACCTTGCCTGTGTCACAGGATATACATTTCTGCCTTCTGCCCTTGTATTGACTGCAGTAGCTTATATTTGACTAAAACAAACCTTAAGCGAAGGCATCCGGCTTTCATTTGGAGTCTGCAAAAGATGGACAACACTCTGCTTTCCAAAGAGATTGGTTAATTACTAGCATTGACAAGTATTTATGCTTTATTTTTGGTTTGAGTTTATCCATCTTATAGTACCTTCAGATGTTGTTTCCTGTTACTCCTTCATTCGGTGTTTTCTCCAGGGAGACACTAACTTCGGTAATGGAGACCTCTCATTCTCTCCACGCAGAGCCAGGCTACCCACGCCCGGGCTTTTCTGTCCTCACCTGGAAGATGCTCTCTCCAGCCACGCTGGCAACACGTGCCAGATTTCTACACTTCCTCTAGTTTTCTCATTTGTTTTGAAACACGTGGGCAGGAGAACCGTAAAAAGCGTGCCAGTGCTTCAGGGGTACGTCCTGGGACAGTGCCTGGGGTGACGGGGGGGGGAGGGGGGGGCTTTTAAAGCATCTTTTAAAGTAAATGGGATTTTTTAGCCAGCAAGCACTAACTTTCATTCATTTGGTTTATCCCAAGCCAGTCTGGTTTGGTTCAAAGCAAAATACTCTCACCAATTTTTTTTTTGGGGGGGTGATGTTTTAATGATCTTGAAAGTTGGTTTCTGTGTCAGGTATGGATGACAGAAAAGGGCCTGACTGACATGCTGCCCTTAAATAGCTTCTTCTGTTGCCACCATCAAAAGCAGAATAGTGTGCTGTATGGGCCACTGGTCAAATCCAGAAGAACATTTCTTACATTCTTATTTTAGGATCTAAAACTTGCATTCTAATAACTTTCCGGTGACTCTTCACAAAGTGCTGTGGTTTCCTCCGCAACAGCTTGTTCCAGTTTGCTCAAGGACTATGACTCTCATTTTGGCTGGGGGTTGCTCAAGGCCTGCTTTGCACACTGCCTTTCATCAAGCGTAACGTAGCACCGCACTTAATTAAAAATATACACTCCACTGCCAATGTTCGAGCAGAGCTGAGTTCATATCCCGAGTTCCGCTTCAAAGGAAATCATCGTGGGAAATAATGTATTTTGTATCACTGTCCTTTATGTAATGGTTAATACCAGTGATTATTATAGAGCAGCAAAACATCTCTTATATTCTTTCCTTTAAACAAAAGGATTTAAAAATTACCAGCCCATTAAAAATCATCCTCCCTTTTAGAAAATAAATAAAGGCTCATACTTCTTGCTGTGCAATTCAGAATGGAATATTTGATGCTTCAAAGTTTTTGAAGAAATTATACTGTAACGTGTCATTAAGCACTTCTCCATCATGAGTAAGAGTATCATCAACGTGAATGTTACCCAGGATTACCCTGTAATCCCCATGGGCAGACTGCTATACCTGCACAAATCCCAGTGCTGCATCGAGTCTTAAAGGTATTGATTCAGTGAAGGCAATTGTGATTGTGTTTAATACACTGTGCATGTGTGTGCTAGGGTGTCCTTTGTAGCGTGGAACTAAATCCCAGCTGTTTGTGGTAAGACTGCCCCAGCTCATGCTCTTCTTCAACCCAGGCAGCGTCCATGTTCCTGCAGAACCAGACCCACTTCCTGCCCCCAAAGTCCCCGTCAGCCTGAGAGTCACCAGGGCTTTCCCTCTGTACTGGATAGGTGCGATGCCCGTGTCTGGCAGGGAGGCTGATGGTCAGTAACACTTGCATTTCCCATTTTTGTACCTGAAGACTACATGGGCAACGTCACACCTGGCAGCTGGCACTGCAGCCAGTCACGTAGTAAAAAGGATTATGCATTTGCATTTGTTTCTGAAAGGTATCTGATTCTCTGCGACGCAGCTTTGCAGGGTGGATGTCCCTCAGCTGAGCAGCTGGCATCTTCTGCTGCCACTAACGCTGCCTCTTCTTCGGCTGCACATGGAAACAACTCACCTGCGGCAAGGACATGGGAGTGACTTTACCTGGAAACGTAATAGCATCCCTGAGCAACTCAGAATGCAGGATTCTCAGGGGTTTTTTAATGGCCATGTTTCTTGTGAAAAGTAACTTTTTTCTGACTGTTCCCAAATGATTTTTAGACAATAGGAAGCCTAGGTGTGTTTAAATGCAGTTTGTAAAAATGGTCCTGCTGGCATCTACGTTTATGAAGTCTGTGAGGTTTCCTCCCAAGTGCTGAGATTGCAGTCCTGGTGGTGTATTTTTTAGCCTGAAACCCCAAGCAATCTGAGGGCTGGCCTAGATCCTTTACTTCTCACATCTGGTCCACATTAAGCAAACCCTCAATGCTGCCGGCTGCGGCACAGGGGCAGCACCTGCCCACACCCTTACAGCTGCAGCAGCAGGGCAGCTCTGTGGCCCAGCAGAGCAGACCCACAGCTGGGGTGAATTAAAACCCCAGCAGCTTTTTCTTCATCCTCAGCTTCAGCTGGGTGTGGGCAGGTGTTTGACCTTGATATATGCTGGTGTCTGGCCAAGCAATGACGTAGTTGAGAGATATTATGGAGCTCCTTTGTCCTTCTCCGTGTGTGCTGAGGTGCTGGCTCTTCAAAAGCAGCTAGCTGATCATGCACTTAGGTAAGACTTGAAGCAGCTGAAGGTTACTGTAATTTCACTGTGTGATCTTGCTGATAATAAGCAAAACAAGTTTGTTTTTTTTCTGGCAGTGAAAGGGATGCCTAGAAAAAACAAGAGCATGGCATTAAAAATAGCTACTGGGAATCTGCTGTGCTCCTTGGAGCCTCTGCATTGTTATGCTGTTAATAATGTGCTTTGGACATCCATAGAGCTTCTGCTCCTTCCTCCAGCAGGTGCCAAGAAGCAATAAGTAGATAACCCAGTGTCATCAAACTTGTGCTGCCATGCAAAACTTCAGTAGGGACCCACGCATTTATATGCCAACAGATAAATACATTACTACCAAGCATTTCATGCAAATGAGGGGTTATTCTACTGTAACATTGTCAGATCAGTACAATTTTCTGTTTTAATAACTCCTTAAAGGGGCTTTAAAATCCTAGGTTGAATTTCAGGTGAAAGCCCTACGTTACAGGTGCCTGTTCTTCTTTGGTCTGTATTTGCACCCCTCGCTGACAAACTGCTGTTGGGAAAGGTGCAGTTGTGCCCTGCTAGGCTGCGCCTTTAAAGTCTGCAGCAATCATTCTGGAGATGTCTTGACGAGCTGTCCCCAAGTGTAAAATCCAAGTCTACTCTGTGCAGTGCTGTTCTTCGTCTGTGTGTACGTAATCATTTTGGTTAAGTAGAAAAAGTAATATTCTATTCATTTAAATATTGTAACACCTGACATAGCTGCAACGCTCCAATATTAATGGCTCACTTGAGGCCAATTCTTTTACTCAAAGGGCTTTTTCCATTGCAAATTCATCATGCAGGCATCAGGCAAAGAGTTATCATTCACTTCTTTTTCCTGAAGGACAGATATTGATATTCTCCCAAGATGTGAAAATAGATCCCCTTATCAGCACTGCTTAGCATTACAGGCTGTGTGCAGAGGCTCGTTTTGGTGGCAATACCGTACGATTGAGGGGCCCCGCGTAGCATCAGAGAGCTCCGCTTTCCCTAGAGCAGCCATAGGAATGCTTGGATGTTACATCTTCAGACTAAAAAGCTGGATTTTTGTTGAGTTTTGTGTTCTTCATTCCCTGTGTCTAGCAAGATACATATTTTGGTCTGGGTAATGTGAGCTTCCATGCTTTGAAATTGCTTGAATGTTAATTGGAAACAAGGACAGATGTCTTTGAATAGCCCAAGGCATTGCTTGTGGGGTGAGGAGGACCAGAACAAGGGCTGCTCCTGGGCCACAGAGCTGGGCTTAACTTACAGCTCTTCTCCAGTCTCCCAGTGAGACTTTGAGCAAAGTTGCTGAGGCTTGTTGTGCTTCCATTTTTCATTGCTGAAATGCATTTTCCTTTCATGTGCAATTCTCTCATGTGCTAACAATGACTGCTGTGGGACAGAAATCCTTTTTAGCTCATATTTACATGTGTAGCACAACAGGCACTTCCCCTTGGTTGAGGTCTCGGCTGCAGCACAGCAGCAGTGAGGTCCTGCAGCCCCGCTGCCGGCCTCCGAGGACTTGCCAAACAGCACAGATGCGAATGAAAACGCAGACTGAAATGCTGTTGTTCCTGCTCAGCTGTGTGCTGAAACTGTATATGGAATGTGAAAACTTCCTAGGCTGACAGCTTCTTGCAGGTTGTGAGCGGGGCTTCCAGCCCCCCAGCTTTGGGAGCCAGATGTGGCAGAGGCAATGCTCTCCTGAAGCCTGCACCCCAGCCTTGTAGGCAAGTTATCATTAAAAACCCAAGCCTGTATGGTTTTTGAGAAGTCCAAGAACATTCTCCTATGGTAGCGTCCCGGGTTTGCTTAAGAAAGTATCTAGTAGATGCCAGTAAAATTAATGAACTGCTTTTGGCTGGTGGGTCTCCAGCGATGGGTGATTTGGAGTAGCAATGAACACACGGTCTTGGTGCTGCTGGCTGAGGCCTGAGTGTTATTATGTAGGGCAAAATTGATTGATTTCCTTGTCTAAATTATTCGCAAGCTTAGTCATTACTTTTGTAGCTGATAATTTCATTGGAGCTTGGGACCTGCCATATTATGGCTTATAAAATTTTAACCGTCAGTGAACTCTTAGGCAATAAATCACTGTGGTGCTGTATTGCTCTTAAAACTTCACTGAAACACATGGTTGAAACACCAAGAGAAGGGTGGAGGATTGCAGGGTACAGCATTTAACGCTGAGACATCACAGCAAGTTTCAGGATTTGCATCCTGATCCAGTACAACCCTTATGCATGGGTCTGATTTTAAACTTTCCCTCTTAAAGTCGCATCCTGCTGCACTCTGTGAGGTTCAAATACTACTTTGCAGATGATCTGGTGGTTACTTTTCTCCAGATGTTCTTCTGCTTGTCTCAAGCATTTACGAGGCCCCTGTTGACTTTCTTGGATGAGAGCATTTGACTCGATGGTGATTGCCCAAGGGTTGCGTGGTTGCCCTCAACAAGCATGAGCCCCGTCAGGGACCATCTCCTCAGGGGCACAGATGGGTTTCAGGTTGGGTTTCAACAGAGCTGTACCAAGGTAAGCCTTCAGTGTGGTTTGGTTTTTTTTTCTTTAATTTATACTTGGCTACTTTTTCCTTTTCACTTCAGAAAGCTATGTAGCTATCTGCAGAGAGCGCTGTGAAATTATTTGAAACGTCTGAGACAACAGAGCCTGGACTGGTCCATAGGTGATACATTTATTTAATAATACATGTATATTTGTAATTCCAGCGACTGCAGTTTTGTACTGAGCACTGTACTGCGAAGCACATGCCTGCTGTGCTGGGGTTTGGATCGGTTTTTGGGGGGGCCTGTTTAGGTTTGATTTTTGGTTTTAGTATCTTAGCTAGGCTTTAATCAGTGGTGGGTAAGGTTACGCGTTCGTTTAAACACAAGGCATGCTTAAGTCTAGAATTACCCGAAATAGCTTTCATCTGGTGTGACTGTAAGCTGATTAGATCACATTTGATTTCTGCAGTTTTAAGAAGCTCACTTTAAATGTAATTAAACTACTTGGCAGAAAAATGGAAATTTAAAAATTCAGTGAACAATGTAACTAGGTTCCCTAACTTAGTAGGGCACTTAATATGTCCAGTACCTTGTTGTGACCTGCCTTCTCGTTGATGGAAGTGCTCATAATAGTGCACATTTCATCTTGGGAAAATGCAGGTTTTCTACTCGCAGAGCGGTCCAGGGCCCCTCGTCACACAGCCCCTGCAAAACTCTCCTGACCCTCTTACTGTGGTCAACAGATATTTTCTGTTAGTTTTAGTTGTTGAGAAGAAGGAGCAGAAATAAAATGCAACTAAAGCATATTCTGTAGTCTGATAAATAGCTTTTGTGCTTAGGTTGGTAATTTTTGGTTACGGTTTTACAAACCTACGTTTCAGAGGTGCTTACCTACGTAGATAGCACAAGAAAGCATCATTACTTTTAAGAAATCGGTTTCCTTCTGACAGCCGATCTGGAATCGGCGCCTCACAGGCTGATAGGAGCAAAGGGAAGATGCCATTCATTTCTTCAGAAGTTATTGCAGTGTGTCAAAAAAAATGCTATTTTTTCATAGCATGCAGAGTGGTACGTGCCTTCCTTTATATCATGACCTATATAAAGACAGTGTCACAGCTGTCATTGTTACATGCTGGAGATTCTGTGTTTCTGGGCTTATTCAGAAAAAAAATCCAATTTTTTAATAGCAGACTTGCATGAACATGGAGCGCAGAATCTGGCCCCATCAGCCTTCCTTGCTCTGTGAGGACGCAGATCAGCTCCTCTCAGTAATGCCCTGCAAATGAGATTCCATGCCATGATAATTGTAAGAGCTGAGCTAATTTTCTCATAGCAAAAATAATAATAATTTTTAAAAAGACTAAAAAAAAAAATAGTAGCTGTTAAAATTCTGCCATTCCTGTCCATTTATCGTCTCTGCACTGTCTCCCCTACCCATCTCTCCTATTTCTCCATTCTGGTTAGAGCTCTAAGACCCAATTTATTAAACCACCAAGTCCATAGTAAACATCTTGATAATTGTGTCCTGCCAACGCCAGCGGAAAGCTGCTAATGGTTCAAAACCTCCTGACTTTATAGAGCAATTTTCCATATATAGTACATTCTGCCTGCTCCTTAAGGAGAGTGCAGATCTATACCAGCATATGGTCATCTGGAAAGCAGCTTTTTGATCATAAGAGTCTGAAATGGGAACCTGGTGGTAGCGTTTCTGCAGGGTTTTCTCTGACACAGGCGCTTAATTGCCAAGGGGCTTGAGTCCGAGGTGCGCTGGAGGTGGACATGGCACAGGAGTCTCGTTTGGGATGTTGCTTCAGCACATGCTTCACCTCCAGCTCTTCCATGCGTAAAGTGGGTCTGCTCCGAGGGCCAGGACGGGCTGGAGGACAGGAATGGCACTTCGGGTTGGTGAAGTGGCCGTTAATTGTGCGTGTGCTTGTGCGCACCCACTCACCTAGCGCACACAGGCAACGGGTGGTTAAACGTGGCTTTCTATTATCGCCAAATTCATCAAGTAAGTGAAATTTCTGTGTGGTAGCACTTGTGAATGCGATACGCCACGGAGCGGTCGGAGGGACGGCGATGGTGGAAAGGTGACGGTGGGCTCGAGGGGCCAGCCTGAACGCCGAAAGGGAGAGAGGAGGAGGAATCACAACAGCGGTGCGTGAAGGCAGCAATAAAACAGCATCAGCTGCAGGTTGCAGAACAGCCTTCCCACCTCTTCTGGGGACGGGGCATCTGTCCTGCTTGCGATGCCGTCCTTCCTCGGCACTGCTGGGTGAAGGGCATCTGCCCGTGCTTTGGTCTGGTGAGACACGCTGCTCTGCGCCGCTGCAGGCCTGTCGCTTTGGGCGTTGGGCACCGCTTAATTTGCAGCTTACAACTGCACCTTCCCAATTGCAATATATTTATTAGCATAGGGGCTTTCTCCTGACGATAATGATGCTGATTCAGCCCTGTAGTCTAGAGGAAGCCTGTCTCTTCTCTGTCCAGAGTAGATCTACTCACTGGGATATGGGGACAAGTTTTGGTGGACAAAGACTACTTCTGGTCAGGAACCGATTTCCAGAGAGCTTTGCCGGGTCTGCCAAAGCACTGGGAAATGCGCTAGAAATGTGAAGGGTATTTTCTGGTGTTTATTTCTGTGTGTTCAAAGGGAGGAAAAAATAATTAGAAACTTAAAAGTTAGCATGTTTTCTTACTACCCATGGAATTACTCTTTCATATTAGAGTTTATTGTGTAAATTACCAGCATGAGAGATGACTGGGGAACCTGCAGCTAAATACCCTCGTGAGGCTTTGCAGCCATCCGTAAATCTCTTGAATTGTACTCTCCAAGCTTATGACGTATTTAGAGCCCCTTGAACAAATTATGGATTTGCATTAATTCCCTATAATTTCCTATATAACCACACAGTTGTCATTCATTCTGGTTTGTTATAAAAACTCTTCAATATATATATAGACAGAATTAAATGGCGCTAATTAACCTCTATTCTGGTAGTGGTTCTGGGTGGGTCTAATTTCACTTACGTTGAGGAATCCTACCCTTCCTTTCCCATTCCTGATTCTTGTGTAATATTACCATTTAACCACATGCATAGGGTTTGCAACAAATTTGTCACCATTCGTCTGCCTTAACTCCTTCAGTTCTGTCTTGGTCCCCATGACAGTTTGTGCATCTTTGTGTTAGCTGGAGTTATTGGAGGCACTTACATTCGTCCTGACACGACATGTTCATACAGAGCCTTGAAATACTTTTAGCACTTTCTCTGCTCTTTCTGTTCTATCTACATAATTAAAGAAGTTGAAATCTGCAAAGATGGACAGCAAATCAACCCAGAGAGATAAAGATGTCTACTCATATTTATTTCTCCTACAAGATATATTCTTTATGAATCCTTCATAGCACATTAAATATTGACTCTTCCTTGTCTCAGTGAACAAAATAATTGTGCATCACCAAATTTCTCCTTCGAAAGCACAGAGTGGATTTCTGTGGCACTTTACTCAATATTTAATTAAATTCAGTTTTTAAAAAAAACAGAGAAAAACTCATTTTGATATATGAGGAACCCAAGAACTTCAAAGCTGCAGTTGGTTTAACAGCAGCAAGCAGTTTCTTCAAGGATGCTCTATGAAGCATGGCTAACACAGGCTGTTAGGAAAGATAGTTAGGAAATGCATCAATATTTAGAAACCTTGACTGAAGAATCTAATTTTTAAAACAATCCTACCTATAGACAATAGAAGTGTATTGTTGAAATTAACAAGTCTGGATCTTAAAGAAAGCATTAACCTTGCTTTGATTGCAAGTGCTCGTTAGCCATGGCACAGCCCTTGTTTTATGGGCCAGCACTTAGCATGCGATGAATGCTTCACGCTTGCCTGCGGTAATTCCCTCGGACGGCTGGGAAGCGCCAGCCTCTCTCAGCAGGACGTTTGCTGAACACAGAGCCTTTCAGAAGGAAGGAAAAGGTGATTTTCTAGTGTTTGAAGGAAAATATGAAAGCATACCTCATGCTGTAGCTCTTCAGTCTTTATTTTATTTTGGAGCACAGGTTGAAAAATGACTGGTGTAGAGAAAATGCAGAATTCCAACGAAGCTTCAGCAAGCATAGCGTATTTAGAGAAAAGTTAAGTAACAGGACCTGCACTTGTAATAGGAAGTTTGCCACTCTTGCCATCCTCTCCTTTGGACTGTGTGTGCGGTGGGGTGTTTTGCTAGCGATCGTGAGGACACTGTTTGTAGACGTGCCTTCTTCCCAGTGTCTTCCTTGGAGAAGGTAAGCCAAGAAGAGCCCCATACTTGGAGCAGAAGGTGTTCATATTTGCAGTAGTATCTAGCTCTGGAGATTATGGTCTCCAGCAGAGGCAGCTTTATCCTCGTAAGCAGAGCTTATATTCTCCGGAGGGACAGAGTTGGGAGGCTCGGCTGGTCATTCAGTGCCAGGCAGCTCAAAGAGTGGGAAAGACTCTTCTCATCACCTGAAGTACCACAGTACAAGTTCCCTCCCACCGCCCACTGCAATTTGATTAAAGCACATTGCAGATAGTGTGCTGGTAATGGAGCTGTTTAGTATGGCTTCGTTATGAACATCTATTCAGTACGAAGGTAAAAAAGTCAACCAATGTAATTTCCCCATAGACCATAAAACAACATCAAGGTGTAACGTTCAGTGTCTTCCAACGGATAATCCAACTGATACTTCAGAAATGCAATGTCGCTGTGAGGGTGTGCGTGGGACCGTGGAGACGGAAATGGCGGCTTTAAAATGATTGTGATAAATGCCTGCCATCGCAGGCTTAGCTTTCATCTTGTATAAATAAGGTCAGTCTTTTTGTGGTAGATTTAACACAAGATTGAAAAAGAAATGAAATGTGTCACTTTTATCATATCACAACACATTTCTGGGAGTGTTTAAACAGAGTGTAATATATAATAAGGTATAATATTGAATGAAAATAGGGTTTTTCTGTTTCTTATTCTTTTTTTTTCAAGTGAAAGTCTTGAATTAAAATAAGATTAATAAAAAAAGGAAGAAATATTACCAGTGTCGAGTCTTTTGAAAATCATGTCTTGGGACCTAACAAAACACAGGATTAACTTAAGTCTCAATATTTTAGAATTTAATTAAATTTTGTCTTGGGAAATGTGGGAATCAGCCTCTGGGGCATACCTAGGTAGTGCTTTGAAACTTCTTTCTTCCACTGCATGAGCTTTAAATATGCGTATTTAAGTGAAGAGAGAGCCAAGATTGTGCAGAAAGAAAATCACCTCGGGGCCAGGACCCAAAGGATGTCACTGCCCTCCAAAACTGGGAGGTGGCGGTGTCGAGAACATGTTAGGTCCTGTTAAAACTGAAATCTGTGATGTGGCTAAATGCGATTAATCATTCAGTATGGTTGTTCATACATTTGGCTGAGATATTTGGGAGTACTGGTTGTAATTCACAGCCTCTGTGCTCGGCAGTGTGCAGGGGTAGATCAAAGAGGTGGCCAGAGGTCCTGAAGAGGAGCAGTACAGCCATTGCGTTACTTTTCTGAAGCCTTCTCCTCATTTACCGACCGCAGATGTTTCCAAGGAGAGGACGTAGGTGGCCAGCAGGTCTCTGGTGGCTTCCCCACAGCCTGCGCATGGGCAGGGGCCGGCAGTGCTCCTGCCTGTCCAGGACGCTTGGCAGCTGCAGCCACGCCGCTGGGTAATGCAGTCTGACAAGAAACCCAAGGGTTTAGATAGGGATATTGTGCCAAAATGTGACATGTCGTGTCTCGCGTTGTCGTGATTTGACGTTATGTGGCACATGCTGTGTATGGCTCCTGTGAATGCTGGTGATGGAGGCATCAGTGACACAACATACTGAATGAATTAAAAGTTAAAAAAATTAATTTTAAAAAGAAACTGGGGTTTGTTTTGAGAATACTGTTTGAAATGGGGGAGAATACTTACAAGAGATGCCATCAACACTGATACACTTTCATCCCCAAAATCTTTGTCAAAGCAGCACTTTTTAGATTAAAACAACCCCTCCTTCAACAATGATTTTACCCAGCGCTAGCTTACATCCTTGTTCTCTACCGAGGACCCATCCTACCTTTTTTGACAGTTAAGTCTGTAGGGCACAGGCTCTCTATACGGTGGGTGTGTGGCAAGTGTATCCCTGCTCAGCTATAGGGCAGCTCTGCGCTTAAATAAAAACTTGCTCCTTGCCTATGGCAGCGTTGCTTCGGGGTACCGCCGGCATTCGGTCCCGGTGTTTAGGGAGAACAGGGAATGCCATTTTTAATAAATAATCATACTTCCCTAATGTATTAAATTGTTAAATGAATTAACCTAACTTTCTGCAAAATGTGTTTTAAAACAAATTTTATGCCTGCAATACTGGCATATACTGAAATCTATGGGGAGGAACTCAACAAAGTGCTGGCAGCCTGGGGATTTATTATTTATGTAATTTTTGAAGGTTTTCATCTTTCTGGAGTCTGTAAGCAGATGGGCTTATAACATTTGATTTCCCTGGATCCTAATTAAAGCTGGGAACATTGAAGTTAAGGAATTAAGTGACCATTACTTAATTTTTCTCCCATTATGATCTTTTATTTTTCTTTTTTCTCTCTCTCCAAGACCGCGCTGACTTTTCATTTATTTTGACAGCATTTTGCAGTTGTAATGAGATTTGGAGGGAGTCTGAAGCAGCATTTGAATTGACACATCATTTCTGAAAACGTACGTGTCGAATTGCCTTGTGCAATATATTCGCAGTGGCCGCGGCCCTGAGGGCTCGGTGTCGGTGGGCGCTGGGACTGCCGGCACGATGCAGCGTCGGGCACCTCGCAAGCTTGAGTTACTCTGTCCTCATCACCCCTGTGAGGCAGGAATGGGCCATCGCAGCTCTGCAGGAGGAAGAGTGGAAGGGCAGGATTGATGTTTTTAATGAGGTTCACAGAGATGCGAGATCCCTCGTGTCTCCATGCTTCCTCCTGCATTTGGTGTATGCAGACCTTATGGTCACACTTTGTCCAGCACTGTTGCTCACCAGGTACGTTAGGTATCTGTTGAAACAATGTTCACAGCCTGGCAAATGACTAAAAAAAAAAAAAAAAAAAAAAAAATACAACCAAAACCCCAACAGATAAATCCCACTGCTTCTACATGTCACATAACCTTGGACGTAAAGCTGAGTTTCGGATCCCGCCAGTCTTGCTGATGCAGAGAGTAACCTGCTCATCGTGCTGACCCTTAGCAGATGACAACCAACAGCCCTGTATGATGATGTCACTAAGTTAAATTGTGAGTTACAAATGTAGTTTGGAGTTTAATGCTTTCCGATGGCTATAGATTTACATTTATATGACATTGATTTTTGCTGGGTCATCATTGACAAAGTTTGAAACGTGAATAATCACAGCGTGGCTGTTTCAGCACTGTGGGGGCTACTTCTGCTGTCCTTCTGGAGAAAGGCTTACAGGGGTGGGCCTGGATCCAGCTGCAACGCTGACTTAGGCCACGTTTTTAAAGCCCTAAATCCACATCTGCATTCCTTACAAGACAGAGGCCCAAGCTAATAGAATAAGAGAGGTTTGTATAAGTAGATGTGGCGCTGAAAAATAAAATGGGCAAACCAGATGTCCCCAGCACAAAAGGCAGGGCAGACTACAGCTGAAAAATGGCTTACGTAGAAGGTGTTTACTGGGTGCCGTGTTTTGCTCTAGCAGCACAGCACTCATATGGCGATGTGTTGTTGTATAGCCTGACAAACAAGTATTCTTATGAGCCTGTAAAGAACTCCCAGACAAGTACTTTTAAAATGAAGTGGCAAAAAAACAATTGTTTATGTTTCCAGCTGGTTTTTCTAGTGAGGGGTTTTGAAACAGCACAAAGCATTTCCGAGAGCGTTAGGAATGGCCTGGGTTTTCTAACGAGGCTGTTGGGTACGTCTGCTCCCAGTCTGATCCCGCTCAGATACATGGCTACCTTGCTTAGACATTTCTTCCCTTCTGTTAAATTGCTCTTGGCTTCTAACGGCTGCAGACACGGTCATGGTTGTGGCTCTGTGCCATTGAAACTGGAGCAACACAAGATCAAGATGTGGGCTGTGAAGCAGAGACTGCATTGGAAACTGGGATGAATTAATTGCTAACATTAAGAAAGGGAATTATACAACCACACTAATGAAACTCATGGTTCAGGCCACAAGCTAATTGCTTAAGAAGGTCAACAAGAAATGCCTTACCCAGATACTTCATTGCTCAACTGGCTGCCTGGCCCTACACGAAGGTGCTTGGATGTATTGGAGTCATTAGCATACGGAGATTAGACCAGAACAATTGTGCCTGGAGTTGTTAAGCGAGTGGTAGATAAATATATTGTTTGCTGGGTCTCTGCCATCCCTCTTGCTTTTCCTTTCATCATGGTTTAAAAGCTCTTCGTCCCAGCGTGCTGGTTACCCACCGGCTGGTAACAGCAGCTGGTTTGGATCACGCAGGACTGAGGCTCCTGGGCTGGACACTGCCATGACATTAAAACCTAATCAAGGCACACTGCGATGGCCGTAATTACTACTGTTAGTTAGGCATGTTCTGTCCAGATACACGGCAACAGGCGTAAAATAAAGCCACTTCTGTCATTGGTATGGTAAGATGACTGGAATGAGGCGGTTGGCTATAAAGGCATAAAGCAAGTCTGGAAATGTACTGTCACCTTCTTGGGGATTTAGAGTTTAGCTGAGTATTTCCCATCTGCCTCAGGAGTGATCTGCTTTTTTTAAAAACTTTCATATGTTAGAAACAGAAGAATTTGGGGACTTTTTTTAAAGGAGAAAATGAACTGCTAAGCTTTTAGACATTAAGAGAGAAAGCGTGAATCTTTTAAGGAGCTACAGTAAGTTGTATCTAGTAAGTTAGTAGTCCCACGCAGTTTTATATATATTTTAGTGCTTCAGAATGGCTAATTTCCCAAAGATGAGGAAAATTGCAAGCAAAATTGACCGAGACAAAAAATGTAGAGGTAAACATGTGAATGAGATTTGGAAGTCTTTTACAGAGAGTCTTATCAGATATTAAAAAGATTGTGATTCCACAGCCCAGAAACATGACAGCTTTTGCTAAAAGTCTTCTCTAGCTCAGAGGATGAAAAAGGCAATTATTAGATGTAAAAATAATACGGGGAAAAAAGAGGAAATAAAAATTGATACAAATTCAAAATTTCCAAGTATGGAAAAGAAGGGAAGTGAAATAAACCAGTCTGGACTCCTTCCTTAAGGAACTCTCCAGGAGTGGTGAGCGTTTTGGCTGGGTATGATGATTATGAACAAGTTTACTAAAGCTATAACAAACTTTCCGAAGGCTCTAACCTGTGTAAATATTGTTGCATGTTCAAAAGGGCAGGAGGGTGGCCCAGCCTGCGACTGCCACTTACCCTCCTGTAAATCACTTAAAGTTGATATGAATTTGGTTAATGAAGAAGATGGGAATTGAATAAATTTCACCATCAGAGATGATTTCTGTTGTGTTTAGCTGTGTGCTGTGTATGGAGGTGTTTTGGTTTTGTGGTTTTTTGGTTTTGTGTGGTTTTGGTGTTTTTGTTTGTTTGGGTTTTTGGGGGTTTTTTAGGCCTTTAACTGAGCGTGGTGTTTTGGTAATATGGGTATTGTTATATTCAAGTAGTTCCGCCATGTGATCTGCCCTTCAGCTGTTTGAATTCCCAATATCTTGATCGTGTTTTCTACATCTTTTTCCTGCTTTCTGGCTGCCTCATAACTGCTCAAATACAGCGAGCTGCTCCCAGCGCTTCCCGAGCAGGTCTGATGCCCTTTGATACCAGCTCTCTAAACAAGAGCTAATGTCAATACTCATGGAGATCTACATCTCAGGCACTGGGAATTCAGCTGAAATATTTAGAAGTGAGCAAAGTGAAGGAAAAAACCCTTTTCCCTGTACTTAGCCTGGCTGTTTATCTTTGGATGCCCAGTGCACCTCTGTGCACTGTTTTTATGATGGAATATTAGAGGCAGAAATTCTGCCATGGGGCGGAGAGAGGTCTTTCTTTAGATGTCTTTGTACTTAATTTAGCATGTGTGCTGGTTTTGGCTAGGATAGAGTTAACTTCCTTTACAGTAGCTAGTACGGGGCCATGTTTTGGCTCTGTGCTGAAAACAGTGTTGATAACACAGGGATATTTCAGTTGTTGCTAAGCGGTGCCTATACTAAATCAAGGACCTTTCAGCTTCCCATGCTCTGCCGGGTGCACAAGAAGCTGGGAGGGGGCACAGCCAAGCTGGCCCAAGGGCTATTCCATACCTTATGGCATCATGCTCAGTATAGAAACTGGGGGAAGAAGGAAGGGGAGGATGTTCGGAGCGATGACATTTGTCTTCCCAAGTCACCGTTATGCGTGATGGAGCCCTGCTTTCCTGGAGATGGCTGAACACCTGCCTGCCCATGGGAAGGAGTGAATGAATGCCTTGTTTTGCTTTGCTTGCGTGCGTGGCTTTTGCTTTCCCTATTAAACTGTCTTTATCTTAACCCACGAGTTTTCTCCCTTTTACTCTTCCGATTCTCTCCCCCATCCCACCAGGGGGGAGCAAGTGAGCGGCCAGGTGGGGCTAAACCACGGCAGCATGCAGGAGCAGTTGGTTATCAGCCATGCAAAACATTGCTCAGAGAGAAGAAAGAGCGAGCATTTCGACACGCGTCTCTGCACAGGCTCTACCTGCAGAGATGGGTGGCAATGGGAGGCAGATCTGTGGGCTTCTATGTATGAGCTGATGCATGGACAGCCATCGTTTGCAGAGGGCTAATGGAGCCACCTCTAATTACGGTCTTACCATAGCTGCTTTTCAGTGCATCCTCTGTTTCAACCTTGAAGCAAGCTCGACCAGCCTGTTGGGAGAGCAGTGATCTCATGCTGCGCGGATGGTATTTCCAGGGATAGTCACGGGTTCGGAGGAGGGAACCCAATGGTACCAGGAGTCTTCTCTGCAGCAGCTTCCTAGTTTGTTTTTCTCCTCAGCAATGAAGAAAACCAAGATATGTAACATCTGTGTTAGGCTGCCAGGAAACAGAGCAGATCTGTCATCCCCCAACTCATCTGTGTTTCTCAGCATGGCACGTGCAGTCCTCTGTAGGTCAACAACAAATTACTTTAGCACTAAGGTGTTTGATGGGAGCAATGCCCCCCTGCAAACCTTGCCAACCAAGAAGAATTATTTCTAATATATCCCCCCCTCTGTGAGAGAAGGGCTCTCAAATATTTTTTTTTATTTAAAATTCTTAAAATGTGTAAGTCTTTGCAGCAGACAAAGTTCAGTTATTGATTACAATATCCTTGCTCCCTGCTGACAGCGTGGGGTAGAGGCACTGGAAGATGCTCAGCTGAAGCAGTGGTTAAGGACACACTGCAAATACTGATCCTCTCCCAAGAAAAAGTAATGTGAGTTTGCAGCTTTGGAAAATGGCACAGGCTTTTCGCTGCTGTAGAGGAAGACGGCAAGGGCTGGGCTGTGCTCTCAGGAGTGAGAGGGGTTCTGCTTCCTTGTGGCTGAGGATGAATATTTTGAAGTTTCTGTATGTGCATGTAGAGTTTTCAGCTGTGCATGAAAAAATGGGAATCCTTTGGTCTGTGCAAGCATGTCTCAGTGGCATGCATCCCTTTGAGATGCAGGCACTGATGTTCCTGGTCCCCCGGCGCTTCCAGTTCTGCAAAAACACAGAGTCTTGGTGTGAATATACAGCACAGCTCAGGTCTTCTGCTCCTTGGTATTGATGGTAATTCATCGTGTTGTGTACGACATGCGTCAGGTAGGGAGAGGAGCGGGTAGAGCAGAGGCTGTTTGAAAATGGTTCTTCAGGGCGCGGGGTCAGCCTGGGCAGCCCAGCCGGCTGCTAACGGCAGGCAGGTCATTTACCAGCTTGGAGCTTAATTAGAGCAGTGGTGTGACGGGCGCTGGCATGCTGTGTGATTGCTTCACTGTTTGGGTTTTCTCTCTTATGTCTTATCCCAGTCTTTAGGAAATATGTGCTCCCTTAGGCTATTGGCAGCCTGTGTTGGAGGGCCTTCGAGGGACAGAGCATCAGCTTATTGCAGCTGATAAGAATCAGATTATTATTATTATTATTAATTATAACATCATTTCTGTAGGTTACCTTCCAGTATTCATTTCAGCAGTGTTCCAGAGTAATAAGCCACAAGCGGTGTTATTCCTGCCCCAGGACAGTCTGTTCTGCTCCAGAACAAAATGCACGTGCCCTGACACGATGCAGGGGTATTGCAGACGTTGCCTGCAGCAGGGAAAGGTTTGTTACTCACTGCCACTGGCCGCCTGGCTGGTAGAACTGGTGAACTGGTGAGTGGATGTGTTCAAAATCTTGGGTAGAGTGGTAGGGAGGGCCTCACAATTTATTTCTGCATACCCCCAAAATGGCTGACGGGGGTGCTGCCGTGAGGCTGGCCAGGACGCGGTGGTCACCCGGACAGTGTGCGAGACCCATGTGCGCTTCCCATGGGGAGCGAAAGTTGCTCCCCTCCACCTTGCTCTGGTTGAAGTCTCTGCTGGTTTTGTTTGGGGTTTGTTATCTAAAGAATGGTGTAAAAGCAAACAGGCAAAGCAAAAGCCCCAGGCAAACCCCCTCAAGAGCAAGGCAGGCTGCAATGGCAACCGGACCCGAAAGATGGCTCACCCTGGCCACTGCTGTCCCTGCAGGGAGGGGAGGATGGTCTGCAATGGAAACATTAAATGAAGTTTAATCCACTAAAAACGTAGCCAGTCTTGGCTGATTTGCAAACAGCCAGAGAAATGTAAAAGCAAATAACAGTACCCTAGCAGGCATATGGCTGCTTAAGTGTTTTGGGTTTTTTCCCTAGATGCCAGATTATTTTCCCAAGTAGCGCAGTGCGGGGAGTTTTTCATGCCCTGTTTCAGGTGCTGGGTGCGCACACGGGCACCGGCTGCTTCCAAGTGAACTTCCCCTCAGGATCCCGTTTTGAAGAGATGCTGCCAGTACCTCAGCACTGGAGACACTGCCCATGCTGTAACATCCGAGCCATCTGCAGCAGATTAACTTCCTCGGGCTTCTCTAAATCTCTCCTTCCTGTGATCTCCCAGCACCATTTACAAAACCCCAATTTATGCCCTCCAGGTTGACCTTTAAGCCTTTCTTACCTTAGTTGAACTTGCAGCATATGAATCTATTTACAAGGCTTTGCTTTCACCGTAGCAGGGTATTATAGACTGAATTTTCACCATATGGCACTTCCTTCACAGCTACATCTTCAAGAAATTGCTTACAGATGCAGGGGTCTCAGTCTGAGGCTTTTTCCAACATCATTGTGACCCCAGTGAATATTTTTGACTATTTTTCTTTTTTTTCTCTGCAGCTATCAGCTGTTGTGCTGACTTCCACTTTTTTCTTCTTTTTTGCTGTACATTCAGAGACTCGCGTTACTACTACAGAAAAATCAAATTGGTACAATAAAGGTTCAGGTCAGAAATATTCTATTTGGTGACCTTTGCAAATCCTCTTTACTCGTGGGTTTTATGTGATAAATTAATGCTTTAGTAAGAAATGGTCTCAAAGTAGCCATATTAAATAGCACTTGTTTTTGACCTGTGGCATCCTCAAGTCAAGAGTTTTTCAGATTTTCTTGCACACATTTCTGGTTATTCATTGGGTTTGCAGCTGATATGCTTCTATTCATTTGGGTCTATTAGGGAAGCAGCTGGAGTATTCTCAAGCATGAGATTCAGCCTTTACTTTCCTTTTCTGCATACAGATGATCTGTGGTTGACAGGAGTGGGGGTCCAGCCCATTAGATGTGTAGCTGCCTCGGACGGAGCCGTCTCTGCTTCGCTGGTCGGCTCAGCTAGCCACAGCCTCTGCTGTCACTGAGGTTGTGGGGTGGGTTTTTCCCCCCGTTACTTGATACCTAAAGGTCTGTATTCCCTTTCTTCTCTAGAGATGTGTTGCCATGTGAATTTGAAAGCCAAGTCAGACTGTCTGTTTTGCGATACTAATAGTTGTACTTTGCCCTGTATATATCCTTACTCCCCAACCCAGGGAGTGAGAATTATCTCTTGGTCCTTAACAAGGATGAAGATGCACATGAGGGCAATGACAGGCTGCTCAATGGAAAGGAGCACAGGGCAATGGAAATCACAATACCCAAGGCAGGAGAAGTGCCTTGAGTGCTTAATGTGACATTATCAGGCAGCCTAGGCAATCCCAGTTGTGGATTATTGAGAGTTTGTCCCATGAATTTTAAGTGTAATTCCAGGGATTTTTAATGAATCCACATCTGTCAGAGGTGCTACCCTGTAACCGGAGAGTTATCATGTGTAATACTTTCCTTTTAAAAAGGGAGAAGTGGCAGCTTCAGGTCAGCACTCTGCAAAGTGTTAGAGAGGCAGAAGGAGAGAGTTGTGGTCGCAGAGGCAAAAGGAGGGTGATGTGAAATACATTATTATTACTATTGTGTTGCAATCTAATTTAATACCTTTTTTTTTCCATAAAAGGGCTCTTTTTTAGACAATGATAATGGTTGGATGTCATCTGTCTAGATTTAAGCAGAGCATCTGACACACAGGAAATTATTATTTGAAGTCGATACGATGGCGATTAATATTAAAATTGTAAAGGAGAGAAGGAGCTGGCTAAAGGGGAGACTGCGTTATATATGCCAGGGAGTTACTGGGGTGGATGGCAGCAGTGGGGCTAGGGTATGTGCTCACTAAGCTTGCAAAAGTAAAATTGGCAATGCTACAGAGGTCTAGATGCTATATGGGGCGAATTAGATGACAATATTGATTCAGCTAATAGAAGTGAGAGGGAACTCGATAGCAGAAAATGCAAAATAATGCTTTTATAGCAACACTTTGCTATCACCTGGGGACTTGTCATCTAGAAATGTTGAGGAGGGAAAAAGATCTGACTTACCTCGCTCATCCTACAAAAAAACATTGTGTCTGAGCTACCTGTGAAAAGGCCATGTGATTTACTTATTTTTTAGGACGCATTAGGTAAGGCATCCTTTAGTAAAGACTCAGCAAGGTTACAGCTGCTGTGCAAGGCCTTGGTGTGACCTCATTTGGAATAGTTTGTGCAGTTCCAGGAATTATGTTCCAAAAGATGAAATTATTTGGATCAGGTGCAGAAAAGGGCTTCTGGGATGATAAGAAGAGTGTAGAATCTTCCATATAAAAGCATGTTACAGGAGCTTATCTTGTTCAGCCTGATAACATGGAGGTCGAGAGGAGACAGGCTGACTCTCTTCTGTAAGTGCATTTGGGATTAAGAGTCAAGGAGGAAGAATATTTTCTTAAATTAAAAGAAAATAGGGGTTTACTGTTAAATGAGCTATAAATGGAAAATCAGTAAGTTTGGATGGAAAATTAGCAGGTGATAAGGTGATTGCAAGCCATTCAAGGAATAAAGTTTTTTGACACTAGTAGCAGGGAAGAGGGAGCATAGCACACATCTCGAACAGTTGGGAGCGTGAGCCTTGTTAGCGTCTTCTCTTCATATTCGTGGGATTTGTATCTGTCTCTCTGCCAGTTCCTGATCACTTTTCATCTTCCATTCCCACTGGATTTATTCTTGCAGTCCTTTCTCTGCTCCTTTCCTTTCTGCAAAGCATAATATGAATGCTATCTTACTTGCAAGTCAAAGCTTTGGAAACCAAGCATTTTGGTAAATGTGGAATTAAAGCAGAATTAATTTATTTTGCCCTAAATGTTATATTAACATTTCATTTATTTATATATTATAGCAAATGGACTCAAGCTAGAGATTTATGTGTCTCCTGGAAGACCGTTTTGATACAGTTTATTGAAATAAACTGGAAACATTACAGAGATGCCTCTTCTAACTTGTGGCCTGAAATTAAAATGAAATGATCAGCGTATTGGCTAATTAAGAGAAGACATTTGTAATTTAAGTTTTAGTATTCAGTATAGCTGTAAGTCACAGGGTAACGATGATAGTTAAAACAATATTATGAGAAACTGACATGTTCATTCTGGTGATGAACTTGTGAAATGGATCAACCAATTTAAAGTTTAATGATGTCGTTAGTGTGGCTGAGTGTGCACGCTCTCCACTGGCAGCGGATGGCGGTCCGAATGCAAAGCTGCTTTAAACAGGAGTTGATTTGGTCTCCTATTCAGCAATTCAGTTGAAAGGGGCTATTATTTGATATCACTTCAACCTGAAATGAGTGCCAGTTCAACTAGCAGCGAGTGAATTAAATTTGATTGCAATAATGCGCATAAAAAGCCCGTGTAAAACCAAAAGTTAAATGCCCTTTTATTGGGGTTAGGACTGTTAGTTTTGTGGAAGGAATTGTAAAATCCTGCAGAAAAGCGGGGGAAAAATGTTTTCTTTGCAGCCTGCATTACACGGCACCGAGCTGCGGCAGCCTGGCCCTGTGCAGACAGGGCCGGTGGTTTTTCTGGGCCGGTAGCTGCAGTTTCGCTCCAGCCCGTCCCTGTGGGTGCCCCTCGGGGTGACTGGCCCCGTCAGCATCGGGCCAAGCTCAGCACCAGCCCGATGGGACTGTTGGGCTTTGGCTACCCCAGAGCATGTACGTCTGCCCAGAAAGGGCCGTGCAAGGTGCCCTGCGTGTAAGGACCAGTGGGTTTGCGCGAGAGGCTGTGGTGCTCTCACAGAAGACAGAGGTATTGATCAGTGGGGAAAAGAGGTAGCTTTTCATTTGGTTGAGTTTTTGGCAGAGTTAGGGGCATCATTGTGGAGACAAACCTCACTGCTTGAAGAGAGCATGAGCTGGTCGCAGGTGCAATACAGATTTGCTGTCTGACTTGGTGCCGCTGAGTGTCACTTGGGCACTTCATCAGGTCACGCTGCCAGAGGATGAGTGGAAAAGCAGGAGCAGTGCTCCTTCTCACTGGGGAGAGGTTATGGTACAACTTTGAACATCTGATAAGACCGTCCTCAGAGCAGCGTACCGTGAACCACATTCCATGAGCTGCGTTGTCACTGGAGATGTGTCTCCAAGCTGCAGGAGACTTTCTTATGAGAAGTAGCCCATACGTCCTTGCTCCACACCCAGTGGAGATATGACTTCGACACTTTCAGACCAGGCAATGAGTACCCAGCGGTGGTTGCGGAGATGCTCACGTGGCCCACGGCTCCAACAGCGGCGTGGGTGGCAGCTGAAGCTCTCCTTGGTGCTCCCATTGGAGACGCTCCCTCTGTGTTCAGCGGTGCACAGAGCTGGCTCCATGTTGTCCTCTGCTGTCTTCCCTGGTTTAAAGCTTTTAACCCAAGTACAGCCATTTCCAAGCCTCTTACTTAGAGCACAGTCATCATCCTGCTTAAAGCAAAATCAGGGGCTAATGACAAGATGCTTCAGAGCCCTAATGAGCTTTGTCCTCCCCAAGATCTGACTGGACATGGAAAATGGCAAAGAGAGGCCAGAAGTATCCCTGCGTCAGTGTAATCCCATGGCATGTGAGCCTGTGTCCACGCTGAATTCCTTCTGCTTTGGTCTGTCTCATCGGGAGAGGTGTTACGGGAGCAGTAGTGCTGTCTTTTTCTGGTCAAATTAAACCACGAAACATGGTTTCACTGGAGAACACTCGCAGTCCATCGCTGGAGCTGTTTTTAAAAGAATGAAATTATTGAATTAAGGTCAAATAACTAAAAGGAAAACAAGGAAATCATGCTTTGTTTATGAATGACTTGTGAGCATAAAAAGAGGCTACATTTGTTGACCAAATTATTCATGATGAATTATTTGCTTAGCCCTAGTTAGTAAAAGATTTACAATAATTCCTGCTCTCTTTTTCTGTGTTACTCCTTTCAGCCGGATAGCTGTTTCCTCTGTGGATATTATATTAAAATCTTTATGTACAGTAAACACCATTTCTTATTGCAGGCATCTATCTTGAAAGCAAAAGTGAAAAAAAATTAAAGGAAAATGCACCATGAAGATTGATTTCTTTTATATTTATTGAGTTAAAACTTGCAGACTTGAATTGAAACAGGGTCTCATTTATCATGAGGCTTGGTTGCATCTTTAAATAACCCCCTTTTTATTGAAATATGTTCACAAAATAATTTATGAAAGTAGCAATTTGGCAGATTGAACTATATTTTTCTGAATTGAATCTCTGTTCTCTCTGGTTTAATATTTAATAACTAAAGCATATCTGCTAGTGAACTAGATAGAAATGACAACTCTTCTATGTGGGCTGATTAGGGGAAGAAAATCCTGCAGGCAAGTAATATCTTAGTTTTCAAAGGATGCTTTTAAGCTATTCAATTCTTATTCCTCTTTGAAATTTTTATAATAGTTTGAACAACCTTGAATTAACAAATGTAAATTAGTGTTTTAAATCGTACTTCTTAAATACTTACCTAGATAACTTCAGAGAGGCGAGTTCTGACTTCTCACAAACAGATGTTTCTAGAGAAGATCCACAAATTAATGATCTTTTTAGCATTGCAATAAATGTATAAAATAATTTGTTTGAAATAAAATATTTGTACTGCAGAAGTAAGGCCAAGGTTTGGCTTGTTATTTAAAGACGTGTCTAAATATATTTGTACCACCATTGGGTTGAATCAGACTGAAGTCAAGAATTACCTGATTTTTAAAAAGGGGAAAAGTCTCTAATGAAGCTCACAAATTACTTTTTTTTGAGAAAATACGTTCCTTATCTCTTACAGATTTGATGGGTTAAGGGACTTTGTGATTGCTGAGCTGGATAGCTACGTACACAAAAGTTAAAGCAAGACATGATTGCTGCCCAAAACAAACCAAAATGAATCTCGTCAGAGGTTTCATTGAGTTTGAATAAGTTGATATTCAGTATTTGCGGTTTTGACGTGTGTCCGTACTGTCAGGCTGCAGCGGGACTGCCGCTGCACGAGAAGCCCTTGGGCTCCGGGCTGATGCTGTACAAATACCAAAGAGACTTGGAGGGAACAAACTAGGAGAAGGATTTTCTTGTGCTATTTCTGGCTGGTTCAACATTCATAGCCCTGGCTATAAAAGCACAGCTTGATATTTATGGCTGCCATTACGGCCTTGTGTCTTAAAAACAATATTCTGATTTTGTGGTAGTGCAAGTCTGAAGGGGTAAACCTTTGGCCGAGACATTACCCCATCTCCTGTGCTACTCAGTGCTCATCATGCTTCAGCCTGGGGGAGATGTGGCTGTGGCCAGGAGCTGCCCGTCCTTTGCAGGCGCATCGATCTGCGTTTCACCATCAGTGCCATATAAGTAAATAGAAGTCTAACGTGCTTTAACCTTCCTCCAGCTCGGGTTTTTGCAGGGTCACTGTGCGCCTCTTGGCCTGCTGGTTTCTGCTGCAGGAGATCTGGTCTGGGAGAAGGGAATTGCAGCCGTGCTTAAAGCTGCTGGGATGGTTTGGACACGTGTTACCCGCCTGCTTTCCGCCAGCTTGGGCCCAATTCAAACTGCAAGATGGAACGTGCTTACTTATATAATTATATAGCATTTTAAAATATAGGAAGAGTCGCAGCATAGGAAGAGTCATAGCAGCTTTAAAGAGTAAAAAGCCCTTTGGCTTTTCCATTAAGCTGACAAAAAAAATAACGAATTTCGATTTGCTTAATGCGCAGCTACCACCTGCCCGACGCTCACGCCTTCCCGGCTGGCATATTCTAGTAACAGTTAAACGGCTTTCATCTTTCCTTTTATTGTTAGCGTATTGGCAGCTTGCAGGTTTGGCATAAATATTTGGATGCAATTAGAATAAAGCAATATTGAATTGTTGTAGTGGGAAACCAAAATCTTTCACTTAAGGAGAAACCTCTCCCTTCAAAAGCAGCTCCTCTTGCCCTCCTCCACGAGCCTTGACGTGAGGTATCGGTTGCAGTCTGCTGGGGAATGAGGAATAGCTTTTAAATTATGTTGGAGATTTTTTTTTTCCCCTTAATTGTGTTTATTCCTGTCTTCCTCCAGCACTTAATTGATTTCTGCATCCTTGCAGCATCTTCTTCCAGGCCTGAAGGGCACTGGGGTGGTGCCTTCCCCCTCTTCTGTGGCTTAGATCGAGTCCTAATAGACGAGAGTGGTTCCGCTTAAACAGTGGCAGAGCTGCATCTTGAAAGATGTGAAGAATAATTAACTGGCAATTTATAATGTGTTAATTAAATGTAGTGATCATTTCACACTATTGCAGTCTGTGATAATGCATGTGTGCCTTGGTAGGCAGAGATTTACGGTCACTGTGGAAAGGGCCACAGACCCTTTCCTGAATGCAGCAGATCACTGGGATTTGACTCGCTTTTGGGAGCAATTACAAGGTTTTGGCTGGTGAGAAATTGGAGGATTGATGGGTGTGTGCATGGGGGGAAGCCTGGCCAGCTCCTGCCGGTTTTAATTTTTAGTCTTTCAAATGGTTTTAGCCCAAGGGGCAGGTGCTGAGCTCGCAGCCCTTGGGACAGGTCCATGTGGTGTGGCTGTGGCCCCGCTCGCTCCCCGGCATCCCGCCCCGGCACTGTCGAGGGGGGGAATAGGCCAGCCTGGGTCCCAGGGGTTTTCCAGGCGGTATGGAGATATTTCATCGCTGGCTCTCTGGCACGGTCGTGCGGTGTGCTGGTCGGTGTCCGTGAGTCTCGGAGGCTGTGAGTCCTCCATGCTCAGCACAGTGTGTCCTCCTGCAGATAGGAACGAAGAGTTCATGCTGCTGGCATCCAAGGAGCTGCACCAGCCTAAAATTAGTGTAAATAAAGCAAGGACAAGAAAGGAGCAGACACATATATGGAATACGGGACGGTATAAACAGGGTGGTCTCCCACGTCTGCAGACCACCAGTGCAGCTCTGGCAGCTGACACCATTACGCAGCCTATTTTTGCATCCTCAGGCATGTGCTCTGTCTCTTAAAAAAAAATAAATAAAATAATAAATAGCTCTTCCCAAGAATCCTGGGACAGGTGAAAAATATAATCCCCAGACCAAATGGCCAACAAAGATGTCTGTTGAAGGAAAGCTTAAAATAAAACTGTTGCTGGGGAGAAATGAAAGCTTAGGGTTGGGAAATGTAACAAGATGTGTAATATGTAATTAAAATCAAATTTATCAAGACTAGCACTCATTACATGGGGTTTGGGTTTTTTTTCAAACTCCTGGAACTATGAAGTTCTTTGAGAACTTCAGTGATCAATAACCCATTACAATAGTGACACAAACTCTGAACCTAATTACCAGCAACAGCGCAGTAGAGCTTACCTAATGAGTTCTAAGAATTATTGGAATGGGCAAAAGTGTGTGGGGTTAATATCCTCCTTTTTAATATATTTTTCTCTATATACCTTGGTCTCTTGAGTGCAACAGAATTCAGGCTAAAAAGGAGGATAGTTAGACTTGTCTCTTATCAAAGCTCAAACTGCAAGCACAGCATCTATTTTTCACTGCTTGGATAAAATTCTGATTTTCTGGAATACAAGAAGCCCCCTTGTTTTACTAGCACAGCTCCTAAACCTTGCTGGATTTCATTCTTAATGAAGCATACAGATGTACAATACCTATTTTTTTCTTAAAATGCTAATGTGTATAGGGTGGTTGTGGGTTTTTTTTTTTTTCTCTTGCATTAAAGTGAATCTGTTTGTACTGCTGGAATCTGAAAATTCCAGAATTAAAACTTGCATATGTCCCTTTCTACAGACATCGTGAAACCCCTTGCCTGTTGTGGGCTTTGGATGAGGTTTCACATCCATCCAAATCAAGTGTCAGAAGTGGCCCTGTCCTCTGGATCCTTAGGGGGAATGATCTGCCCTCCTGTGAAGTCTCAGACAGGCATATGTTAGTAGGACAGAGGATGCTCTAATATTAACGCATCTGGTAGTTCACATTCTGGTAACTTTGTTTCATGAACATTAGGTGTTTTTATTTCTGTTTAGAAATATTTTGCTTACGGATGTGTTGTCTTTCTTAGCACTCTTCAGTATATTTAAGTCATATATTTGTTTGGGGAGAACAGCAAACACAAGTTCGGACTTACTGTGACTTAGTGGTCAAAAACCAGATACAATAAATATCTGGCTATTGGCAGCTTGCTTGTAATTTGCTGGCTGATGCATACTGGAGTCTTCTGCTCTAATTAAGGTTTTCTCTGCACTCATCAACTCAGTAGCCGGTTGGTTATCTGTGGGCAAAGGATGGAAAATCAGTGTTGGGGCTGAAGCAGTTTTACTGTTTTTTACTAACAATTTTCACCAGGGCTGAATGGCCCGCAGGAAAAGAGGGGAGCGTGAGCTCTCCCAGAAGAGCATCTCCTGTTGTGGCTGTCGGAGGCAGAACAGGCACTCGGAGGGACCACTCGGCTTCGTCCTGTTCCTGCCTGTGAATGCAAGAGACATCGACGCTTTATTTCCTCATTTACCTGTACATTAAATACCTGTACGTATAAATACATTTCTTCCTAAGAGGCATCCAGTCTTGATTCCGAAACATGTCGTGATGGTGGACTCGCTGCTTCTCAGCTTGGTCTTATCTGCACTGATTAAGTTCATTTGGACGTTCTCATTTGAATTTTTTGGCATTCAGTCATTTATTCCTCTTGCACCTTTCAGTGCGAGATTGAAGAACCCTCCAGTGCTGTTTTTTCCTGAAAATAATCAAGGTGATATACTGTAATCAAGCCATCTCTCAGTCATCTTCTTGCTAAACTGGGTTGAACTTTTTTCCAGTTTCTCTCTGCCAACCCTTGAACTCTTTTTTGGTATTTTCAGTTGTTCAGATTTTTCTTAAACAATGAGGAAGATGAACGAATGCTACGCTGTAGTGGTGTTGGTGTCCTTAATGCTACGTACAGGTCCCCATCTCCACTCCCTGCGATGCCTGTCCCCAAGGGACCCTTCAGCATGCAGCTGGTGGCCTCACCGCAGAGATGCGCTGCCCTGGGTGATGGCTTGGAGACAGGGTGGCCTCAACAGCTCATGCACAGGAATTATTTATATATACGTAATGATATTTAGAGATGCATCCGTAAATTGCCGAGGTACCTACTATACTTGACTGAGTCCATTAAAATGAACATGTAGCTAACTTCCCCAAAATGCTAAGCCAGGAAGACTTCTTGAATTCAGCCCTTTATACCAGGAAGTTGTGAGCTTTGTATTTGTAAAAAAGGCAAAAAAATCCACCCAATTTTAGCTATCAAAGCTGAATTTGGCTTCTAAGGTTCATTTAATCACTACAATGGCTTAGTTAGAGAGAACACTGCAGAAGGGTAATTTATCTTTATTTGTCAGCTCCCCAGGGCTGAGTTCTTTTGAAGGGCAAAAGTGAATAGGAGGTAAGAATAAATTGTGAGCTGTCTAATTTTTGACCTGTGATTTCTTTCAGACATTATGTTTAGGGAGTTTTCTAACAGTGGCATCAGGAGACCATCGGTCAAACCTGTAAGGTGTGCCAGCCTCTGATTTGCCTGAGCCTGGGAAATGCCATAGCAGTTTACATGTTTTAACCAAGGAAAACGTGCACAAGATTTAAAGGGGATCTGCAGAGAGTAGAGCTCTCTGCAGATCTTCATAGTTACGGTGGGGCAGATTAATCTAAGCAATATAAATTGGTTTGATGAACCTGCATTTTCACTGTTTCAGCGTGGCAGCAGCGGCATGAGCCTCATCCAACGGCCACAAAAGTCAATAGAAAGACTCTTATTGATTTCAAAGAGGCTTGAATCTTATTTAATGAAAACTTCACTAAAGGCGACTTCCACATGTCCTGACTAATGTCGTTGTAAGGGAAACTACTTCCTGCTGTGCATTTAAAAATGGGTAACTTCTGTGACTAATGCTGATTCCTCGGAAAGCTATCCTTGTGCTAGGTCATCTGTACACGTGGAGAGCGCGCTTCATCTCAAAGGGTTGCAAGATCATCTGTCAATTACAGGAGTTAATTGACATGTAAAACCCCACTAATAAAATTATATGATTGCAAAAATAAAATGACATTTGGGAATGGACTTGTTAACATTTCTGACAATACCTTCACTCACTTGCATTGTGCTCCAGGTTTGGTTTTGTGGTTGCATTATCCTGCTCTGGTGCCTCTTTCCAGGTTCTCGTCCAAGCACTTAACTCAAACCTTTTTCCTATTTGGCTCTTAAATTGAAACTATCTGAATCCAAAGTTTAAAAAGGGCGTTTTCCAGTCCCACTGTAGACAAGCTAAAACCTTGACGGGCCAATGGTAGAAATCTTCCAAGAATGGTCATTCTCCATAGGGCTAGCTCTTGGCTGCCAGAGAGAGATAACTAATGAACGTTAGCGGTTTGGCTAGAAACTGGTATTGTGGAGCTGAAAATCAGGTAGGTTTTACCATTCTGTTGGCTGATGAAATCATGCTTGTTCACAGGATATAGTGTTGGCATGATTTAGCCACCATCAAAGCTGCTGGACTTAATGTCACAGTCAGATTTAATAGTGAGATGGTTAATGCACTTCAGTTCTCTCACCCAAAAACTTTCTACCATTATTCATAGTGAAGCCAGACAATTCCAAATTACTCATATAAAGTCAAATGCCATCTATGTCCCATCTCTTGCAGGAAATCAGAAGTCATGTTGGAGAATTAGCCAGACTCACATATAGAGCATATAAATTGATGTCAGAGCTCTCAGTGTTTTGGGTAGCTTATCTGACACTGTTTCATTATAAAATGAGTCCAACAATAAATTTTGGGTTCCCCACGAAATGTATCTAGATATATGTGGGGGAAAACTTTATCTTAAAATTTACTTTTCTTATGACTTGACAAAATGCAGTGAACTAATGCGTACTAGTGAAATTATTTTAAATACAAACTTCTAAACTTAGGCTTATTTTTTATAAATATCATTGATCACATATGCCATATCTTTGATTGTCCTTGACAGAAATTGTTAAAGATGCATAAGCAAAAATTGTTTTTACAAAACAGTAGGAGAAACTTGGCTGTAATAATAATAATACTTTGAATTAGAAGATTAGGCTTTGATTAGAGGCAGTGTCTTGCAGTTAGGGTTCACACGTTTTGCTCTATCACATCATGGCACTTATTTTACATTCTCTCATTTCTCTTCAAACAGTTCAGTTTGGTTAATGGGACTTGAGGTAAAAGTCATCTTGTATCTGTTTCCTTGAAGAAGATTATTCAGAAGGTAAATCTGACTTTTTAGCTATTATAATTGCTGTGGATTCTTTAGTTCCCTTTTAAATTTTTCTCTTTGTATTTCATACTCTCCTGCCCATGTTAATTTTTTACCAAGGTATGTTGATTTATGAGAGATATAGCTAAACAAGTTGACCTCGTGTATATGGTGACAAAAGGATACAGGCAGAAAAGGGCAAGTAGTGTGCAGCAGCATTTGTTTCTAGCACGTGATCAATGACAAATTTATGGTGGATGCTTGGTTTTATATTGCCCATTAAAGCAGTATTCATCCATGGTGGTGAGCAGACAGCACACACAAATTTCCAGTTTAACGAGGTTCAACTTCATTCACTTTTATGTGAATTCTCTGTTCTTTCTGCTCCAGCCTGGAGGTGTTGGGGAGCTTCTGCAGCCGCCACCGTGCACGACAGAGCAACAATGAACTAGTAGGGATGAGATGTGAAAACTGAGATAGGTTGAAAGCCCTTTGGGAAGCTGGAACAGTAATTAAAGCTGGCAGTAATTAAGCGTGTCCTAGCTCAGGCAAGAGGAAGATCTACTGCAACCAGTAGAGTTTCTTGGCTCTCCCACCTGGTGGGTAACGGATAGGACCTGGAGGGAGCCAGTGTTCATGCTTAGATGCAAGATATATATGGCTGTCCTTCTCCCTTCTTCTGGTGGAGAAAGAAGCTGGAGCAGAGCTGGACACAGCTTGAGGCACACAGCAGTCGTACCTTTTGGTTGATTTTGTCTTGGGTATTTTCAGTTTTCATCCATAAATTTGGATTATGGATGAGGAAGCCTGACAAACAGGAGGTACCAGCAAAACCCTGTGCCAAGGCTGCCCGTAGCAGCCTTCACGCTATGCTTCAGGCTCCTCCACCTGCAAATACTCAGTAGGATTTTCTGCTCTGTACTTGGGCACTGCCACAAAAGTAGAGACCTGAAGAGATTCAAGGATGTTCTGTAAAAGGAAGAATAGCTGATAGGATCTATATGTATTTGCATAAAGTGAGCTGTTCTCTGCTTTTACCGGTCTCCTAGCTTTAAAGAAGACTATAGTAAATTAGCTAGAACACAGTCACAAAATAGTGCCAATTGGCTGTCTTTTTATTTAAATTTTCTTTCTGTCCTTCCTGCTCTTTACCATAAAGTTGAGGAGTTTTAAGTGAGGGTAAAACGCTGCAGACACCGAGGCAGCCCTGCGTGCAGCCCCAGAGAGGATCGGCAGTGAGAGGGGTTCGGGCTCACGCCATCCCTGAAGACCTCAGCCCTTGTCAGGCACCGCTATTCAATGGTTCCAGAAATAAAGATCTTCGTTCCAAAACCCATTTTAGGTTGCTAAGTGACAGCAGCGTGCTTGTCTTTTGCATTACTTATTAAACCCAGCTCCTAAAAGCAAGGAAACCAATAGTTAAGGGCATGATAAAATTCAGAGTGCCAGGTATTAAATACGTTATTCTTACTCCGGGAAAGAAATGCACATTCAGCTCACGTAAAGGCCAGAGCTCCGTCTCGGTGCAGGGAGCACCGAGGGCAGCTGGCGGAGGAAGGGGCAGTTCAGCCCTTCAAAGCCGCATGTGTTGACCGTGTCCCTTCCAGCCAGGGAGAGCTGGGAGATCACGCTTTTATCGGGCTGTGCACTTGTCTTTTCCTTCTGAAAATATACAGGCTGTGGTGGAAGTTGCTCCAAAACATTTTTCAACATCCTGCTTGCTGTTTTTCACTTTTGTTTCACTCCCAGAAATACAGGTATCCCTATAAACCATGGTATTTCTGAATGATGCACCTATTTCTCCCTCTAAAGTGCCTCTTGAACATAAAAATCTGGGTATGTTCATTTTCTCTCTCTAGTATGATTTTCTTTAGAGGTAGGAAGATAGCAATGCACATTTTAAAAATATAATAATAATAATAAAAAAAATAAATCCAAAAGCAGCTTTCAAATTAGGCCTGTGTTAAAACAATGTGGCATCATTCCTGTGATCCTTAGCAAGAAAAGGAGGAATTCAGGGCTGAATTATTGTGCCTTTGGGAACATTCTGGTTGTAGTGTGGTCCTTAGGTCTGCAGAGAGAAAATCCAGTGGGTGATACCTCAGCTCTTGCCTTGAATTTGGTACAGTGATTTAATTATCTTAGTGTGTAGGGGAAAATAAACTGTGCCAGATAAGCATCTAGAGCCGCACGCTGCCTCCCTGGAGGAAGGGACTAGAGTTGAGAGGGACTAAAATAGGATTTCTTAATAAAAGCTCATTAACAGTGCCTGTGTCGCTGGTCCCAGCATTAACTATGACAAATATGTATATTTCATGATCACAGGAAAGTGCTATTCAAATATAAATAATTCCTTCTGTACAGCATACTTGAAAAAAAATTGTCAGATATTTTCAGTCAACAGCAGTTGGCTTTGCAAAACTCCTCATCAGCTGTGATAAGCTATTAGGGGAATGTTTATGGACACGTCGAAAATAAACTCCAAAAAGCATCTATCATTTTTATTGCCCCTTTCCAAAGTGGAAGGGTTTATTTTGTTGCTGGAAGAGTCTGCAAAGGACTGATTGAAACTGGGGAAGGCAGCAAGAATCGACGGGGTTTAGTGGTTTTCCACACATGACATCAGGGTTTGATACAAGAAATGAGAGAGAATTCATGTTCTTGTAGTACTGAAAATGCTCTGCAAAGTCTCCAAACCACAGAATTCACCAAATTGCAGGAAAAATCTGATGCTTTATGTTGCTTTGATTTAATATAAGTCTTAACACCCCACTCCTCCCCCAGAAAATAAATTTTAGCACCCCTAAGGTCAGTGTGCCTCAAACGTTTGCAAAGGGACGGGGATTTGTCGTTTCAGTAGCAATTGGGATATTCTGGGTTGGTTTCCAGAAGTTTGTTTGTGTCTGAAGGCAGAGATGCTCAGCGGTGTGGGAGGGCTGTGAGACCTCTGCTTAACGCCTCTCTCCTTACACTGCCTGAAACATTCGTAGCTGCTGCCAACGTCAAGGTGTGCCCAGATGGGTTTTAATTAGATCACTTTGTTTATTATAACTAGTTCTCTTAAAAACCTGCATTTTATATAAATACTGTTGGTCTGTTCTCTGTAGTTCATTAAGTGCTCTGGAGCGTAGGAACAGAAAAGGTAACGAAAATACCAATATCTTCTGTGAAGGTGCTTGGGCTGTGCTGTTATGCCTTGTACTGCTTTAAAAATTCATGCACCACAGGCAGTAGGAAGTTGCTTAAAATCTACAAAAGCTACAAAAATTGAAATGAAACTTTTAAATAACAGTCATATTGTAGGTATGCGCTGCAATCCATTGTGCCTTACCTGATGTGGTAATTACTACCGTTACAGAACATTTTAATTACAACAGTGAGTCAAACTTGTGCATCTCATGAAAGCTCCTGACTACAAAAACTATATTATATATGCGCAGATACAGTTTTTCTACTAATATTTTCCTTCCTTTGTATTTAGCTGTTAACAGAGACCGATTGCTGCTGTCACATCTCCTACTTGTTTAAAAGTTTCAAGATTTTTCCAGCATTGTGTGGAAAACAGAAACATTTTCTTTATAGACTTGTTAGATTGTCAATGGACCTCATTTTATAAACTTGCTTTTAAAATCTAGCTGGGCAGAGGAACTATTTGATATAGTGATTCTGCAAGCTGATAGCGAGAAGACTGTAAATTTGAGTTTGAGTCGTGTAGCAGATTCACAAATGTTTTCTCGGGGTGAGATGAGAAAGAATGCCGGTCTTTAAAGGCGAACTTGGAGAACATGGATGTAAACAGCTTTCCAAAGCTGGGGGGTGCTAGCCTGAAACAGTGGATTTTAAAATGAAATTATACACCCTCCTCTGTTCTTCAGTTGCTTCTAAAAACAACAATATAGAAGACAAATCAAAAGTAATTTTGCACACTGTGGGAAATTCTTAATGGGAAGCTTATGTAAAGCCTTGTGCATTCAAGATTCACTCTTTCAGGTTTTCTTATTTTGCTGCATGTTTTGCTGAGAAATTAAGTGCTAATAACCATTTTCAATAACTGTCCTTTTTCGTTTCATCCTGGGCTACTGGTAACTTTTGCTGCAAGTATCTTGCTCTTGCTCACAATCTCAGTGTCCCTCTGCCTCACACACCCAGCGCTACCTTTAAAACCCCACCACCCCCCTAAAATCACATATAAATGTGATTTCACAGCTCAGTCTTAACTCAGCAGCAAAATCACAGGTAGACACAGAAAGAAGCCACTAGATGAGACACGACCTGACGTTCATTGAACGTCAGCTTCAGCCTGGGGCGTCGTGAAGCCCAAGGTCTGATGGTAGCAAGCATCTGTGGGGCTGCAAGGTGAGAAGAGCAGGGATAAGGAGAACTATTAGCGTAGCCTGCACGGAGATGGTACAATATTTATACTGAATATTTATAAACTGGTATTCATAAGCCCATGCTTGTTCTAAGAGCACTAGCATATACCCACAGGTATTTCCTTTTGATGTTTCTTTAGTCTTCAAGATCAAAATCAACCTTGTGGCTAAAAACATTCTTTGCAAAAGGGGCTCGGCCATCTGTGAAAAATAGTCGGACTTCTCTAATCTGCATTGCGGGTGCTCAGCCAGCCCCAAACCACATTTTCTCTGTGGCCACCTTTCCCTATTAAAAACACTGCCCAAGAAGGTTGTGATGGATACCTGGTTTTCATTTTAAAAAGCCATTTTTTTGCATGAAAACCAAGGAGCTGTTGCTCCATTTGCCTCATTGGTGTGTGGGCGTTTGGGTAGGTCCACAGCAAAGCTGAGGGAGCCCGTACGAGAGTGTGCTGCCGTCAGCTGTATGTACAACCTGCGTGTGTCTTAGGAGCCCTTGGCAGAAAATGAGGCCGTGAATGATGATGATTGCGGTGTGCGTGTCTGGGCAGGGGGTGCTGCATGGAAGGAATTAGAGGACACCACTTTCATGAAGCAGGTGATGAAAGGAGAGAGAGATAACAGCATGTATGTGGGAAGGAATAAAGCCCAAGTGTTATGCCCTTGCATACAGCCAGGACAATAATTCCAGCAGACTGCAGAAAAGCATGGATACTTCTGGCCATTGCACGATATTATTTATTTATGACTTGCTTCTTTATTGACATGGAAAACAGTTTTGGAGAGCAGCTGATACAGGTTTTGCAATTTAATTTTTAGCTGCATGGGGTTGGTGTATGATGAGAATCTCACCTGATGGGCTGTAAAAGATGCCTTTGTTACTCTTTTCTTTGTTATCTCTCTGGAAGGTTCAAATTGTGCTTGGGAAAATGAAGAACAAAAATATGCACAATGACTAGATTAACTACCTGGCAATTACACTACAACTCTTTTCAGGATCACTAAGGCAAAATTAGTTCCTTAAAACATGCCTCAAACCCCAAAATTTATTTACCAAGAAATTAATGAAATGGTTGACAAAAAGGAATTGTTAAATCCATCCTCTTATTAAATCCATCATGCCATCATGACATAAAAATTTATAGTCATGCAGTTTATGTGAACCAGATTCCATGCTTTCATGGCTTTACTAGAGAAAGCGTTGTGTTCAAAATCCATAGCAGAAGGGGACGTATAGTGGACCTATTTTCTGCGAAAATTAGCTGCAGTACATGAGTGTTTGTTTGAAAGCAGACCACTTCTATTAAATGTTATCGTCTGCTTTAATGGAAAAGCAGCAAATAATTATTTTGGTTTAGGTTTTACATTTCTGTTCTTTGTACCAGTACAAAGTAAAGGCTGTGGGTTTGGCGTCTTTTAAATGAAAACTGACTGTTTATTGCAATCTGTTTCTCATTTGTTCTTTGTATTCTTGCAGTTGTTCTTGGACGTAGGAAAGATTTGGGGTATGAGAATGAGGCACAGATACTGGATGAGTTCATGATATGTGCAGATCACCAGCTTTTCCTTTCTGCCTCCTGATGTGGAGCAGCAGAGCCTGATTCTTTCCTTTCTGAAAGGAACCCTGGTTGTGGTCCTGCCTACAGCAGCACAAACGGGCACAGAGCCAGGGCATTCCCCTGCCCCGCTGTACAGCACTTGGCTCCTGTAGCATCCCTCAGCCCCCGCTAGCATTCACCCTGGGGGCAGGAATTCGGTACCAAAGCACTGGGCACTGCCCGTGGCATGAGGGGCAATAAAGTCTGACTTGAATTTTTGTCTTTGGCTGGAAGTTTCCAAGCTGCGTAAGGAGTTTGTCCAATTCTGAGCATCGGCGTAGCCTAGGTGCCTTCGGCAATCACGTTGGTAAAAATTAAGGATGTCTCTGGAGCATAGGAAAAACTGAGAGTAAATAGCTCTATGGTTTAGAGGCTGTATTATTGTAATCTTTTCCCAGAGTGAAAACCTCACTTAAAGGTTCATGGGAACATCTTTTTCTCAAAACACAAGTTCTTACTTTAGGTTTTACTGATGGTATTAAAAATGTGTAGGAGTGGTAACACTTTGCAGTTGTATAATAGCTATTAACCAGAAAAATCTTTATTTGAATGTTTATCGTTTGCAGATACAGAAATTGTACCGCCTGCTGCTGAAAAAAACTGAAGCATCAATGAATATGATGGGAACTGCTCTATGGCAGCTTCTAGTAGGGGAAGGCTTTTCAGCAGTTGCTTACTAAGCAATCAGAGTACTGAGAATCCCATCAAGTCATTTAAGATCCCTAGGAGACAGGACCTGAGTTTTGCACCTTGATAGAAATATGTCCAAAAGTACGTTAAAATGTAGAAAACAAATCTTACTGCCAATTTTCCATGAACAGGACGCTTGCCAAGCTCACGTACATACTGCTGCTGTTGTGTTGTTTGGGTTTTTTTGTAAGCAGTTACTTTTAGCTCACTTGTCTTCAGCTGTCCTGGTTAAATAACTTTTGCACAGGTTCCTGCAACTTCGCAGTGTCCGCACAGTATGTGCCTGCTGTGCCAAACAGAAATTGCCAGGATGGCGACTCCCTGTGCGCTCCCTTCACGTCACCGGTTGCTCTTAGAGCTTCTGATTTTCTTCTGCATCAGTGCTGGCCTGCAGCATCCTGAAAGTTGCTTAGGGGTTGTCAAGTGAACTGGTCCTTAGAGCGCTTTAATGCATTTCCAAAGTAATACGCTGCTAATTAACATGTAAACTCCTTGCCACCATTAATAAGATAAATCGGTGTTTTCTTGATTCTTATGCACAGTTTATGGTAATTTTAAGCCCTACAGAAAGTGGCTGTTTCCATGAACAAATGCAGATAATTAGTCGTAGATAGTTATTATGCAAATTTAGTAATCTGCACCTTTGAATAGAAGTGGATGAGCAGGTTGAGCATAATGCCCAAATTTTGGATGCAAATGGAAAAGATGTTTCAGTGTAACCTGCCCAGGTTGCCCATGCTTAAGATCAGCTGCAGAAATTAATTCGGAAAATCGAAGCCAGAAATCAGCCCAGCCTTTTCTCCATCTCCAGGTGTGACTGCGGCTGGGGTTGAGAGGCTTGTGAGTGAGCCCGGCCATTTCCAACAGGCCCTTCCCCGCTTGCCATTATAAATGAGCAAGGCACGCTTCCAGAGGGGAGAGGATAACCGCGCGGCACTGACAGTATTAGGGTTAATGTTCTGTGTAATTATGGAGACGAGCTCTCTAACTAGCTGTACGGCACAGCTCTCGCAGCTGCAGGCTCTGCTGCAGAGCTCGACTCCTACCTTTTAATTTAAGAGCATGGATGGGGCAATAAATGGATCAAACCTGCCATGGGGCTGCGATAGCAACTCGCAGGGCGTGCTCGTTCCAGGCAGCTTGGCTAATTAACGGCTTCAGCCGAGGGGCTGAGAGATCGCGGGGGCTCTCACGCTGTGCCGCCCTGATTTTGGAGGCCTGTCTCGGATTTGTCAGAGTCTCTTTGTGCTCAAAGACCAATTCTTTAAGCAGAGCACCGAGAGCGGTGTGGCCAGGCTGGGAGAAGAGTTTGTGGCTCACACAGAGGCTGTGTCTGAAATAACCGCGTTGCGTTTCAAAGTGATACCAAAGCACATGCTTGCTTTTACTGCCTAGGAAGGGCTGGTGGGAAAGTCCTGTTGTGGCATTTTTTTGACAAAAACCTCACTTCAGTGAAGTTGAAAGGTTTGGGCAAGTATTGATATTTGGAGGATTGCTTTGAAAAATCCTGACTATTTAGGTGATATTACATTTTAATGCTTTAACTACCACATCTTTTCATTTAGGTTTGTTTTAAAATATTTTTTTAAAACAGATACGTAAATACTTTCAACAGGCTGAAATGCAAAGGAATGTTTTGGGCCACGAGACAGAGACATTCAAACAAATCCCAAACTTTTTGTTTTGCAGAGTACAGCACAGAACATCTCGTGTACATCTGCTCCATTTTGAAACTAAACTTCCCATCACGTGTAACATCCAGCTCCTGTGCACCGTTCTGGGGCTATCAGCAATCGCAGCCGTCCTCGTGGAGGGGTGAGCGTGGTGGCTCACGGTGCGGATGTGCTGGAGGCCCTGCGCTGCTGCTCCGGGGACCCAGCTGCTGCCTGAGCCTGCTGGGCTGGACGCAGGTGGTGACGCTGGCCAGGCTGGTGCGTCCCTCCAGGAGGAGAGCTCTGTGCCAATGCCGTTCCATGCAAGTATGTTCTTATAGACTAATTTTTTTGTATCAGTTGGAATTTTGTTCATCTGGGCATCTGAGCTTCATCATTGCTCTAAGTAATCAAGAGCTGACTATCAATTAACATTGAACGGAGTAGCAGATAGCAACATGCTTTAGATATATTTTTTCCTACGAGGGACTTCAGCTCTACTCCTGTTGCCACACAGCTTGTGATTCACAGTGATTAGGGTTTTCTATTCCCACGTCTCAGCTTCTGCTGCTCAAAAGTCCTCGGTGCCTTTGGTGCCAGTCAGTACCAAAACCGGCGTTGCTTGTGCAGCTGTGGCCCTGTTAGGGGTGTGTAATTGCACACTCGCTCTGCTGCCAGGTCTGCTGGAAGGAGGAGGGCTCATGCCTGCAGGCTTTCAGATGGCTGTGTTGTTACGTGAATATTTTGTAAAAGTAACTTTGAAGTGGACATTCCTTGTTCTTCCTTGGTATTCAGGGAAATCCTTGATATCCCCAAAAACCAGAGGTTTGGCCACTGCGTCCCGAGGAGGGATGAATTGCTGGGCCCAGCTTGGTCACTGGTTGACCGACGTCACCCCGTGCCCCCTCGCTCCCCGCCATGCCGTGCAGGGACCCTGGCAGTCTTTGCACCAGCCCTGCCTCTTGGCCAGAGACCTGGTGCCGGGCTCTGAGATGAGCGGTGGGTATAAACCATGCACACGTGCTCTTCACTCAAAGAAACTCGTGCATGGGGAAGGTTTGTTGCGTTGTCCACAAGAATAAATATAACAAACGGAAATGTTTGATGTTGAGGGAGAACAGGTTTTGTCCTTGACAGGCTGGTTCAGGCTTGGCTTCCCTGCGGTGCAGTACTGAGGAGGACACGCAAGCGCAGATAAATGCAGTCTGGGATCTGCTCGGCTTTCCTGGCAAACCTCAGGAGCATCCTGAGGCGCAGGTGAGCTCCCGGATCGCTCCCACCTCACACGTCCGCCCAGGGCTTGGGAGAGCGCGGCTCCTCCGGTTGTGCCCTGCTCCCCCCCGCTGCAAATCAGGGTCCACGCCAGCACCGACTTCATGAATACTGAATAAAAATGCCTTATGATGTTTTCTCTCGAAACAAAAGGGAAATTGGATGGATGTAGGATACAAATGAGGGCAGCACATCATAGGTTCTTGTTTCTCTGAAGGAGGACAGAGCAACTTATATTTACGTTATGTGACATGTGCCCTGACTATCAATATTTTGAAACTTCTACACAGATGCGCTGAAATCTTCACCTGAACTTTGTAAAACTATATTATCACTCAATCTTTTGATTATCATTGGGGAAAAAAAACACATTTCCATAACAATAGAACTTAATGACCAGAGATGGTGAAAATTCAAGGTCTAATTTTATACATGGAAATAAAGATACGACTTCTCTGCTGAAATATTTGAAACTTGTTTTAAGAAAAGATGTTGGTGGAGAACAGATGGCTGCCTCCTGCCATACATATTCATGAGTGCATTTATTTCATTATGTCTTCCCCTAGGAAACTCAGCGCTTCAGCTTTTATAAGTTTGCCTGGCCATCAAATTGAGCAGTCAGAAGCCCTCTGTCAAAGCTCTGTTGCTGTAGAAATTGGAGAAAGTATGTGAAAGGCTTTAGCACTTTTGTCTTGACTTTTATCACCAAAACACCTGTTGCTTTGGGATGGAGAGCAGAGATTTTTGCCAGGTGTTATGTATGTTGTCTTTCGGCCGATAAAGTGACATGTTCATTTTAACTAAATTACTTTTACCTTAATTCTGTGACATCCTTGGGCAGTGCTACTTAATAACTTTTAGAGGGCTGAGACCTACGGGCTCAGCGTGCAGCAGGAGCTCCCACTGCAACCCAGAGCTGTCAGAACCTCTTTTGGGGAAATAAGTCGTGTGATTCTCTGCTTGATATATTAATTGCCCAGCATAAATTTTACAAAGCAGCAATCGCTTAGATCTCAAAGGGAAATAAAACATACAGATAGAACTGCAAATACAATTTGAAGTGTCTTTTCACATAGGAAAACATGTTGTTAAGAACTAGTGAAAGCTAAAAAGGTTTTGAGGATTATTTTTACTCTACTTTTAAGGCTTCCATGTGAAATTTGGGATTTTTAAAAGTTTTACCCAAAGAGAAATTGCTCCCCTGCCCCCCATTTTGTCCTTTCCCAGTAACATCTAATTTCATATGAGAGGATACACACTGCTTTCTCTGAACACTGGCTGCGTTTGGCTTTTTTGCTACAATACAATGTGTGCAGCCCTAAACGTGTCTCTAATGGACATCAGTAGCACTCTATGGTATCTCTGCAGGGTTGCAAGCTGCCATGAGCTTCGTCCACCCCGACGGGCAGAGCATCCTCTGGAAGGGCTGAGACACCTTCTTGCGGGTGAAGACCAGGAGGTCTGGCAGGCACCAATGCCTTCTGGGGAGATTTAGGCTCTGCGTCATTGATCCGATGATGGGAGACTGTCTGCGGGCGTCAGAGCTCCGGGTCGGCCCAGGGACGGCGAGACTAGAAGTCTGAGCGAGAGGACGCGAGGGACTGATTGATAGCAGGGCCGGTGTCCCTTGGACTTTCTTAGCCTTGCATTCAAGACCTACCTCTTTTTTTTTTTTTTTTAAGACAAGTTTAGCAGCTGGTCCTTTGATTTGCAAAACAAGGTTTAGTTCTAAAGAATAGGCCAAGACTGAGGGGATTCTGTAGGTTTGGGACTTGAAATTGCTTTTATCTTCCTCTTTTTGTAACTTCATTCCTTTCTTTTGAGCCAGAAGTATTTTTGTGTGCTCTTCAAAAGCGGGGCTGCTGTTGTTACTCAGGCTCCAACAAGACAGAAAACTGAGTGCCTCAAATGTGCCATTTAAATTCAGATTTTTTGCAAAGCTTAAACAGAGAAAATTTTTTTTTAAAGTTTCCTACTTGGACATAATCAATCATTAGCAGGGTAAAACATGGAAATGTTCTTTTGGGGACCTTTGCTGAAGCCGAATGGAATTACAGCTGGTGTAATGCAACAGTTTAAGCTGTCACCTGTTTGAATACAGACAAAATCTGACCATGACAACAAAGAGTCTCCAGTATTCTTTTTTACTAGTTTTCTAGAAGTAAAAAATATGGTTAATATTCCTCCATTTGGTTTACTTGAGAAAGAGTACAGTTTAATTAAATAAAATGAGCACAACTGCAATTTTTTTGCATTATGGAAATGTCAGTTTAGTGTACAGTTCCCGAAGGGTACTCGAAGGATCATTTAATTTTAAAATGATTGTAGCCTTGAAATAACTTAAAAGGCACTAATATATTTAATCAAAGGAGGTAACTGGTAATAGAGAAATAAATCATTCATGCATATAAATAGCAGGGCTCCAGTGAGTGCGTAAAGCCAACAGGGAAAATATTTAGGACTAAATTTTTTCCTCTGGGCCCCTTTGTGCCCATGTCAGTGGAGCTAAAAGACCTGATCTGTTTTGTCAAAGGCCAAATTTGGCCTCTACATACATATATATATATATATATATATATATACACACACAGACGGTATATGAAGATGTACTGTCAAGTATCTATATGCCTATCCTCATGCATAATTTGTACATATATTATCCACACAGATTATGTATTAAGTGTTTCCTGATCTGAGAAGTTCACCGCCTCTCTAAATGTCAGAATTCAGGTTGCCTGAACAGCTTTAATTTTACCCTTTCATCTTATTCACTGAATGAGAAATAATGAAGAAGAAAAACTCATATGTGGTCATGCAATTAAAACGCCTTTGCTGAGACTGAGCAGAAGTTATTTTATTTCTGGTATTTCTTAATTTATGAGGTTACCTGACTTTGCTGTATAAATAATGTACTTTTAGCAGTGCCTTTTGTGTGTGCAATTTTTTTTTTTTTTAAAGGCTTGGAAAAGTACAGTTTAGCATATGCAACAGCAGGAATGTGCTTGGTTTATATCCCGGGTGTTTCGTACTGCGAGCGGGGGCCGGTACCGCTGCCGCGGTGTTGCTGCTGCTGTGTCCAAGCGAGCCCCAACGACGGCACCGCTCTCTATTCCCTCAAGCACTGGGCTGGGACTCAGCAAAACCAGTCGCCTTTGAACTAACTTCTAGTTGTTTCAGAAATACATATTTCTGTTGATTCTTTTTAATTGTTGTTTTATTTTTTAATATAAATATACAACAGAATTTTTCCCAGCAGTCTGTCGCGAACAATTGGAGTTTGCGCTGTGCTCCCAGCTGTTCCGAGGCAATTGAAGTTCACATCAAGTGCACTTCATGTGCACTTAAACACCTGAAACACTTAAAACCTATAAATCTTTTGACAAAGCATCCACCACAAACTTGAATTTTGTGCTCTGAAGTAGCACAAAATATTGAAATACAGAAATACATGAAATATTTTAATCTGTAATTTGCAAAATCTCTTGGGGTGCAACAGCACTGGTGCATCTCAGCTGGGTTACAGCTGGAAAAACCCCTCTCCTGGGGTCAGGAGTTTCCCCATGCCCACAAGCAGGGCTCGCTTCCTCCGGCCAAGGGAAGGAAGAACCAGTTTCTTGGCAATATGCCTCAGGGGGTCACCGTCCCTGGGTTATTCCCCTTTTTGCTGACAAACCTTCCCTGTGACAGCCAGTATCTGTTTTTTCTTAATATTCGTGGTTATAAACTATCTGTAGCAATTCATCACATAAAATGAGGCAGTGGGGCGATGCTCCCCAGAGAAGGAAACAGAGACAAGGAAAACTAATTTGATAAAAAGTGGTAATGCCACATCTGTCTTGGATATTTTTTCACTCTTTGGCTGTCACGTGTTGTTTATTTTCCGGAGGGTCAGTTTGCTAATTGGTTGAGCACAGATAGTCAACCCTGTCGTAGTTTTCTTAGAAACCTCCCATTCTAGGCTATCTTTCCTCCTTGAATGAAGTTATTAAGTTAATTCAAAGATTTTCAAAGTGATCTAATGAAAAATTAATTTCTAGGGAAAAAAAAATGGCAGGTCATAAATATAAGATACTTCCCATCTGTTTGTGGTGCATGACTCGGTGCTACTTGCATACACCTGGATAAAAGATGAATAACCTGAAAATCGTGCCAGAAGAGCTTTTTAGCTGGTTGGGATCAGGCAGGAGGGCCAAGGTCGTTTAGGATTCCCACATAATATCAACTTGTTAGAAATGACATTTTAGTACTATAACTATATCCCTGGGAGCGTTAATATGAAGGAGCAAGGCTGAGGAAAAAGCTCCAGTGGCCTGAAATACCTATTCATCAAATGCACTGGAAATTAAGGATTTTGATGTTCTGTTGGTGCTGCCTCAGGGAATCTGGATTTAATGTGCTCGGGGTGTGTGTCGGGGCTCTCCCCCACCCATGTGTCCGCCAGGATCCTCGCTGGAGCCAGGTGCCTGCCCAGCCCCAACATGCCGGGATCAGCATTTATCTGCTAGAAAAGGCACTTTCATCGTTCGGTGTATTTTTTTCTGCCCAATAGAGAATTTGATTTTGTTCCGCACAGGGATGTTTCTGGGGTTCTGATGTTTATTCTGAGCACGGGTTTGATTAGGGCAGTTGGGTGGTATGAGAAACCCGGTGTCCTCCAGGTGCTGCCGAAATAGATGCTGAAGTGCCATAGAAAAGCAAAAAACTGGCTCATAGAGAAGCAGCACTTTCCGCTGGTCCCCAGCGAGGTATAGTTCTGCGTTTCATTTCTTTGGGAAGCAGAAGGCAAATCTATGATGATATTATTAGATAAAAAAAGATTTGGGAAAGTGCCACTAAGACATTTTAGGAAAAAAAGCGAAGAATCAAGTAACTACTGATGCTATAGAGTGCAGCTTTATTTTACTGCCTTGTGTGACACACAAGTAATATCCAGTGAGAGTCCATAAAAACCTTGCCTTTGGCTGAAAGGAGATTTTTAAGTAAAAATTTTGCAAGGAGTTTACCACCAATTTCAGTGGGTGTCAAAAAAAAAAAAAAGCCATCAGCTTTAAAATTCATTACTTCATATATTTTACTTTTCCTTTATTTCCTTAGATTGTTAGGGAATCAGTGCTGGTTTGTATCCTGCACTACATTTTGCAATCTCTGTATATCACTTCAGGTTACAATTACAGCTATCATCATGTCGACTCTCAGCCACATTTAGTTTTGCATCCTCCGACTCAGCTGTGTCCGGGATGATTGCAGAGCAAGCGTCGTCCACATCTGCCCAGCTTTCAGAGCAAAAGGCTGCTAACCTGGGAAATGTCCTTAAAAAAAATCCCAACCCCATATAAATTGAGGCTGGTAAGTGCTTCTGAGAGGCAGCAAGTTCCATATTAGAGTCGCCTTGAAGAGCTTTCCTGGCACTCTCTTATGGAGAGGAAAATCTTTTTGTCTGTCCCTCATCTGGGAAGGGAAATTACCTTGAGAAGTGTGGATTTTCGTGGTCGTAAGTAACAGTAATTGTAGTAACAATAATAATAGTGACAGGAATAGTAATAATAATGATAGTAATGGGAATTGTGGGAAAAATAATTATAAGGGTCTGCAATACATTGGTACGCAATACGGGTACACAATACAGGCTGTGGGTGCCATGGAAAGAGCTGGGTTTCAGCTTCCTCTTCTCCGCTAAAGCTCTGCAATAACTCCCTTTTTTTAATCTGTTGTGGCACTCCTTTGGAGAGAAGGTACAATTCTGTATTTTCTTATTATTAAATACACAGCAGTTGGTTTAATGAGAAAGCAATTTCATGGGTAAAAACCAAGTCATTCCCTAAAAGAGCTGAAGAAAGTTGTTTCCTGCATATCCATCACATTTCTTAAAGCAGCGTTCCCAAATTTGGGGATGTTGTTATAAAATCTCAAGGCTGTGGATGCCACTGCAACCTGGTCTCGATGATTAGCCCATTTTCTGGGCTCTCCAGTATGTGAATCATGTTTACTTGCTGTGCAGCAAACAAAACCAACGCAAACCTGTCTCACAAACCTTTTGCTAGACTTTATCTCTGTATTTGAAGATGAGTGTGTAGCAGGTCCTGTGCTGTGTCCCTCCGAAGTGTGGGAAGATGTTATTCTTGCTGGCATACTGTGTGTGGGAGAGTGGGGAAAAAAACAGCAGAAAAGCTGAAATGATATTTCAAGCTAACGGATCTTTAAAAAGGCATCTGTGATTAAACAGATGTGGTTTAAATAATTTAAATTCACTGCATCCCTTAACATAGAAATGGTAACAATCTGAAAGTACCATAAGTTTTCTGGAAGAAAGATGCTTTAAGGTGACTTTGGTTTGGTGTAACAACAGAAGCAGTGCTGGCTGCTTCTGTCAAGGGTTGATCTGATGCAAGTATTGGTGTGTGTTGGCAGTCACCAGGAAAAAGTTACGCTATGTAAATTTTAAGAGTTTTTAATTTAGTTCATTGGTTTGCCACTCCTGTTCCTCTCTCTCGAGGCAAAAAGGAAAAGCATGTGGAGGGAAGTCACCTTTTCAGTGTGGTGGGATTTAACTGAAAGAGGTTTTATGCATCTTTGTTGATTTTTTAGATGCCACAGTGTTACGTTAACATTTCTTGTAAGGGAAAAGGTGATCAAAATCCCGCTAGCCCTGGAATGCAAGACCCTGGGCACTCCTGCAGTGATCTTCATGTCTTTGGGCTCAAGAGATTTGGATGTCCCATGGATGTTTTGTCTCTGGTCCTCATGACCATGAGAAAAAAATGGTAGGTGTGCACTGTCACGGTTGAAAACTAAGTGAATACATGTTTAATGTCATGTTCTGAAGAGCTTGACTAGCAAAAGTGTTCAGCTTGACTAGCAAAAGTGTTCATTGCTAAATGTTGTCTGTGCTTTCTCTGCAAGAAATACAGCCATTTATAAGGGTCAGCTGGTTTAACCCGTAAGTGTTAACAGTGTAATATGTAATTGCTTAAACTGTCCCTTCTTATAGCATCAGCCTTTGAAATCAGTGTCAAGTGCAGAGAGTTTAAACACCTGATGTAAGCTGTACGACCAAGGTTGGCAAATAAGTACTAATCTCTTGATTTTCCTGTTTGGTGCCTCCAAATACGCAATTCCAACGGCTTGTCAGGCAGCAGACACGGCTTATTGGGATTTCACCAGTTTCTTGGCTCTGGGGCTGGGACGGCTCTGCCCAGCACAGGCAGTACCATTGGTTACAGCAGAGTGTTGCGGGCAGCTTGTGACTGTGTGATTTCTCCATCGTTTGAGGAAACAGCCTCTGCGAACTTTCTGTGTCTCGTCCCAGGAAATTAGTAAATAAAATAATCTGATCAGTAAAGGTTTTCATAAGGCAAGCTTTTAAAGAGACACTCTTAAGTGTTTCTCTGTGGAAAATGAGAAAGGGCGAGTGCCTCGCTGTTGGCTTTATTACCACTGCTGTTTCAGCTCTGTCACTATGAAAATAAAAGCAGGCTTTCAGCATTGGATCCTCATTTACAGAGCAATAAAATCTCAGGGAAAAGTAGCAATGCTTCATAAGTACAAACAAAGCAAATACCTTTCTTAGGATATGTCCAGCAATTGGAGATTATTTGAAAGGTGGTAAGCAGAAGTGCAGGATGGTTACTTTCCAGCTGGTAAAACAAAAATCAGTGGACATGAGAGGAGTTAATATAGGTGGAAATTTTTCACTCACAGCACTGCAGGTTTTCAGTGCAGAATTTTCTGAAGGAACGTTTTATCTAACACTGATTATGTTTCTTCCCTGCTTATTAATTTAGCTTTTGGTAATGCTGGTGTTTAACTGTACCCATTTTTTTTCATTAGACAGCTAATGGGTACTTTTTGTGGAGCACTATCAAACACTTTCTATATCAGTTCAGGTTATGCTCTTCAGCAGAGCATGGCTGTGGCTGAGCTCAGGTGGAGACAGCTCTGTCCAAGAAGTCCTGCAGCCCAGCCTGGATGGAAAATGGAGGAATTGCTGCTGGCAGATATATTTCTGCTAACATTAATGCTGCATCATTAATGCTGCTGTAGCTTCACGGGGGATGGAAAGGCAGAGGGTGTGCGCTTTGCAGACAGGGCCGCCCAGGAAGGACCGTGCAGGCGAGAGCGGCCGCTCGGGCAAGACGTTGTTCACGCAGGGATAAAATGTGCAAACTCTGCTTGGAAGGGTGTGAACTGCCTGTTTCCCGTGCGCTGGGGCTTGCAAACTGCAATTCCTGTTTGCTAACCCGGACACAGCAGGGCCAGATTTTGCAACTGAAGAATTCAGACCTTAGAAATGGTGTCTTACCCTGTGGAGCAATGCATGACTGAGCTGAGGGGGCCTTCGGAGCAGGTGGCACGTAGGGGCCATGGTACGGACAGTCCCCACCGCGTATGGGTTAGTATTTCTGACCGGGGATCTTACAGGCTGAAGCAGGTGGGATTTTGCAAGTTCTTTTGGATTCCAGATAATTTCAATTTTTTTTTAAGCAATACAATAGAAAAAGATTGAGTAAAAAAAATAATCAATCTATAGTGTTACATAACAGTGTAGTATGGATTTGCTTTGCGGGAGCACAGATGAAGTGAAAAAACAGCATAAAATTGTGGAAATATAAACAAATACAGATTTTAGTATGTCAATGATGTGGTATCCATGAAAGAAATGATCCTAAAATGTAAGCGCTCACAGAACCCATCAGTCAGCTTCCCACAAAGCCTCGGCTTTTTATCATCATGATGTTGCTCCCATCAAACAGGAGGGTTTCGGTTAAAGCCGCATTAGCCGTTTCATTCTGAGCAAGTCAGGCAAGGCTTTTCCAGAGTTTTAATGCAAACTTCTTATCGATAATAAAATCAAGCAAGTAATGTTTACGTATGATAGGCTGTATTTTGTCTAGTATTACTTTGATCCTTAGATTAAAACCTCTTCTCAAAAATCACAACAACAAAGGCTTTTAAAGGAGAAACAGAAAGTGGGTCTTATGCCCTAATTCTTTGGGGCTTGAGCCTCTCCCTGTTTCTCCCGTGGGTTATTTCTGTAACGCTTGGAGATGTGGGAGCGAGTCGGGGTGCTTAGGTAAGAGACTGAGCATTTCCTTGCTGAAATTTCCCCAGGCAATCACAGGTCGGTGACACAATTTTGCATACCCAGCTTTGAAATTAGTTTTCTGTTCATTAGAGCTGCGCAAGAGGATAAATGTTGTATAAGATGCCACCACGCTAACAAAACATGCTCTCTGACAGATTATGTATTTTTTGGGGAAAAAATCTCTGATGGCAAAATTGCCTCTCCATCACCATCCCACCATAACCAGATCTTGCCAGGTGGCTGCAGGTCACCAGACACGTGTGGCATCTCTGATGTCCTGTGGCCCCGTCCTGTGGTGTCGTCAGGTGGTGGCTGATGACAGCCTAAGTCAGTTTTGGCTGTAATTGGCTGTTGGGGTAGGCCGTACCTCCAAGGCCTGTTGGACCATGCCGAGTGCCACGCGTGGCACCTGGGCACCTCTGATGCCGCAGGTACTGCCAGGCCAGGCTGGAGCTGGCGGAGGCTGGGACGGGAGCCCACGCAGGCTGGCTATGGAAATGCGCTTCCTTAGTCAGATAAACCCCCGGATGCATTCATCCACATAATTCATTTTGTGTTCCCAGCAAGATTAAACCGCGGTGGAGTGTTTTGTATTAGAGCTGTTCTTCCAACACATACTCCTATTCATCTGGGGAGTGTTTGCAAATGATTGAACATTTTAATCTTTTTCTTGCATTTTCTCACGTGTATTCCAGTAATGTGCATACGGTAACAGCAAGTGGACTATGACCCAAAAGGGATTTATGGGTTGTGGAACAATGCATCCCTGCTGTAATTTCTTTCTCGTCTTCATCTTCTCCTGCTGTATCCTCATCTAACTTCATACTGGGGTGTTCTGAAACATCATTTATAGCAGCACTGTTCCTAGAGGCTCCCTCCCCTGGCCTGAGCCCAGCTGTGTGCTTCAGCAGGAATTTCGCAAGAGACACTGCTATTAATACAAACGGAAATCCTTCCCCGTGGGTAGTCAGTCTATGTGTGCAGTTTGGGCATACTATGTGTAATGCTATTTGCTGTGTGCATGTATAAATGCAAAGGAAATGGTGCCTGAGCACAGAAGGACCAATATAATGTTCTCTTCCCACCCATGCTTTAAATTGTGTTTCCCAGTTGGGTAGCTTTATGCTGAGTGATGATGCAGTTGTGGTATAGCTGCTCAGGAGAAATCCCTACTGCTAACAGGTGACTCTCTTTGGGAGGTTAGTAGAACATTTGAATTTAATTTGAGTTTCTCTTACAGTGTCCACGGAGCAGAGTGGCCAAATGTCCCCAGCCGTTGCAATAAACCTCGTGTTCCTCTAACCTACTCTCTGCAGTCTCATCCCAGCACTCTGTGGTCCCAGGGCACGGGGTGCAGTGCACCAGAAATGCTAATCCAGAGGAGCGCTGCTTCAGACAAAAGGCTAGTTCTTTTAAAGGCTGAGTTTATACATCGTGATATTGAATCTTTCCTAAATTGTTCCTATGTAGGTGTCCTCTCATTGCGCAGGGAGTCGTTGGCTGCACGGACCTCAGCGTAGCTGTGACGGCCCTGCTCAGTGTTCATCCTGGTACCGCAGGCGCTGGGTTCTGTTTGCTCCAGTGGCAGGGTTGGACTGTGTTGGCCATTGCATGAGAGGCAGTCATCTGCCATGTTTTGCAAGTCATTCGCTTTCCACTCTAAATCAATTTTCTCATCAGTTTTTCTTTCCCAGTGGTAATCATTTTACCTCCGTATCATTTTCTGCTGCAGACACCAGTCCTAAGCCATCTTCATGCAATTGTATGTCTTTGGCAAACGCCTTTAACCATTGCAGTCTGGTTATGTTTCCCTCCAGCCGGTGTCAGAACCTACCTTTGGATTCCTCTCCTGAACGCAGCACAGCCTCAGGACCAGAGCCTGCCTAGATCTAATATTGTACGGTTTCTAGTTTCTTGTTCTCCTTCTAGTGTCTTGTTCCCCAAAGACTGCAAAGGCAAATTGCCTGTTCGCGAAGGCTGCGACTGCTGCCTCTCAAGGGGTTTTGTTTTATTTTGTTTTTTTGAGGCAGTCAGCAAGAACAGCTGGTTCTGCACTTAATTCAGTGGATACAATGATCTACTTCATAAACCCGTGAATATTACCCCCTTGCTTAGTCCTCACGGCATCGGTGTGCACACTGTAAGCTGTCAGTATGTGTGGTTCATCCTTGGGGTCTTTCCTTGAAGATCTGGCTGATGACCTGCTAACACTTGCTATGGGAATGTGGTTGGATTTGTGCTTGTTTTTAACTCCATTTGCAGAGGCAATGATAATAACTTGTGGCTCCCTTCCTACAAAATGGCACATTGCAGAAAGGATAGACAGTAACTTGCTTTAAAATTCAAAACAGCAATCTTTCTCCAGTCCAACAAAATGATTAACTATCTTGGCTTACATTGAATAATTGCAGGCTTTCCTTCACGCTCCCATATTTGTATTGTACTACTGAATATCAGCTGATACATCTTTACTATCATGACACTTTTTCTTGATGCACAATTAGAATTATAACACCTTTTACATTATCTTCTAAAAAGCATTCAATATAATTAAAAAGCCAGACTTCCTTTGAAATAACAAAATTCTGGCTCTTCATCATGGCAAGTAATACTGTTACAGAATGAATTGTTTTTAAGGCAAATTATGCTGGCAGGTTGGGCTGTACATCAGGCTGTAGAAGTAGGACACATTCCTTATTTGTTGTCAGTTTTCCTTTTGTGTCTCATGCAGATTTGTCTTGCGTTCCCAGCGCTGGAGAGGGAAACCTTGATTTAGGAAACTGTGCTTCAATAAAATGAAAACACTTCATGATCTGTTGGTGTAAGGCTGTCACCTTTCTCCCTGAGCTGCTCCGTTGCCTTTGATATGATTTCAGGCAGAGAAATGGATTAATTATTGGTAAGGGTGACAAATGCAATCCATGCGATCCTGCACCGCCCCCAAGGAGGCAGCTGGCTCCTGCTGGGATGCAGGGCTGGGCTGGCAATATGTGAAATCAGCTGGGTCCCAAAGCCCAGCGTTATTCCTAACCTGTCAGAGTTGAAAGATTGTGTCGTAGTCCTGTAAAATGCGATGTTATACAGGTGTTTCCGCTTCCACTTAAAGATAAAATCAAGTTTCTGTTCCTTGCGGTTGTTGAGCGGGGAAAAAAAGGTGGCTCAGAATCCCAAAGACAGATAAAGACAATATAACTAATTAAAAAAGAATAAAAACATCTTGTGGTGATTAAAGTAATCTTAGAATTTGTGAGGGCTGGGAGGGAAGCAGCCTTGTGCCTGGTTTTTGGCTGCCTAGGGTTGGCAGTTGGCGTTGGGGCATGCCTTGGGTACCATTTTACAGCTTCTGTCTGTATGTCAAGTCTTAGTGAAATGAGTTTTAGGTCCAATTTTAAGTCCTGAAAGTCTTTATCATTAATAAGGCAGCATTTATTAGGTGGTTCCACACTAAGTGGGATTTTCATGTTTCTACCCTATTTTTACAGCCCTTAAAAATCTTTCTTTATTCTTAAAACTGGAGTGCGTTATCACCATTAATGTAAAATACCAATGAGAATATGTAGTATGCTTCTCCTGGTGACCTGTATAACATTTCTTACAAGGTACAGACTCAAAAACCATGCAAATCTCAGTACAAGGAAACACATGAAACTTTCCTCAAGGTTGCGGTGAAGAGCACGCTCCTCGTGCAGAGCTGTTGCATGCCCTGAATGCAGCCGAGGCAAGCAGCCTTCCCGCGCTCGGCGGGTTACCCGTGCTCGCCGTGGGCTTTAGATGCAGACAAATAGCTCGTACAATGAGCTTCAAGCTGTTGACCTTCAGGGCATGGTGGAAGGCTGGTATAGGCACTTTTCTGTTGTTGTATGAGAGAGCATTGTAAGCGTTGGAAGAAGTGAAAGGATAGATGTTAATATTTTTTGTTCTTCCCTGGAGCGCTGCTGTTTGGGTTTCAAGGGGCAGCATGCGCTGTGCTGGAGGTGGGTATTGCTATATTTAGAGTTTGTCCCTCGAATCCGTTCAGGATGATCAGGCGTCCTTATATCCATCTTATCTGGGAATCAAAACAAATGAAAAGAGAATTGAGGCACCATTCAGCTGCTGGATTTTTTGTTTGTTTGTTTTCATACAAGGAACCAAATCCTACCTTACTGTTCTGGCATAATGGATATAAATAAATTGCAGTGTATTTGTGCTCAGAAATCTGGCCTGGTATCTTTTGTCTGATATGGATACTTAGATTTTCTCTTTATTTTCAATTACATGATAAAGGAGAAGCCAACCTTCGTGTCTGCCTTCCAACATGCTTTTCATTCATGCTATTTGTTAGAGCTGCAAGGGGAAAGTTTTGGGTGGAGTTGATGAACTATATTTTGCTGCAGCATTAGCTGGCTGATAATTTAACTTTTCTTATTATATTATGCTGCTAAGCAACATTTTAACGGATTGTAAGTTTCCTTTTTTGTATGGGTGTCTGGAGAGCATGTACAGTCTTTATAATATGCTTTAAATCTAAATAAAAAGTTAAGTATATCGCACTCTAAGTCTTCATAGCACTTTAATAGATTTATTTAATCATCCTTTATGAGCTAGGCTAGCAGTTACTGCCTCCCTGTTACCGGAGGGGGAAATGATATATCAGGAGACTGAGTGACTTGCTGTGGTCAGGAGAAATGCCACCGAAGCAGGAGAGCTCCCACTCGCGCTGTTCCCGGGGGGAAGAATCCCCGGAGCTTTAATGGCTCCGGTTTTGCATTAGTCCTCACCGCTGGTTCGGTGCCAACGCTGGTCACCCCCTGCCTACCTGGGGTCAGGCTGTAAGTGCATAACGTAGCGTCACGCAGGGGCTGGGTTTGCAGCAGGTAAAAACTGCAGCCGCAGGTCTGCATCGATTTTCTTCATCGCAGGATCTGACTCACGGTTTGCAAGTTCTGTCAGAATAAATTAACTGCTAATTTATCATCTAGTCAGGTGAGTCCCGAATAGGTTTGAAAATCCAGTTCACATCGTGCCTATTTCCTATCTGATACATACAAAATACTTAGCAGTCCTGCATACCAATGACCATGGTTACCTGGGCAGGATTATTTAATAACCTCATTAAAAAAATGGAAACAGATACTTAATGAATCAAAGTGCACTCAGATTAAATGATCAGAAATTCCTAGTTAATCACCAGAAAGGAAACTAATTAAATTACCATTCGGCTTTTATGGGGGCCTTGGGATAGTAAGCTAAAATAAGTCCCTTCCATCACTTTTTTCATTAGATGGGACAGGCATATTCAAGGTTAGTGAAGATAAATGCAATGTTCTTTGCTTGCTCTTGAAATTATAATATTTAAATAGTGTTTTATGCTTCATCACCTAATACTAAGCCTGATGTATACTGGTAAGAAGAAGCCATGGCAGAGAAAGCTTAACAGATAGGCACATGAAAGAAAGGTGAAAATTGTGGAATATGTGAATCAAGATTTAAAAGATTTTCATTTAATTATTATTTAAATTTCTAATTGGGTTTTGCCTTAAGGAATAAGGTAGATAGGTGACTGGAAAGTGAGACACTAATTCCCGCGTTGTCTCCGGTCCTTCGGAAGCACAGTGGATGGCCATGCTTCAGACACCACGTGTGATTAAATGTGGTGTGTGGATGTCCCGCTGACTCTGAAGGCCATCGAACACTTTCAATAGGCAAAGGGGAAAAAAATTGTTATTGCGTATTTTGTCAAAAGTATAGGATCTTAGTAGCAAAAGAGCAAATTCTTTTTTTGGCAGCTCTGTGTCCTTAGGAGACATCAGCGTGGCTTTGTGGTGACAGAGCTTCAGGAGGTAGGTCAGGTCCTTGTGCGCGGGAAGTGCCTCTGCTCCCCGCCGAGGCTGTCAGCCTTCAGGTTATCATCCAGCAGGTACTGCCTGTCTTTGACTTTTTTCTTTTTTTTTTTTTATCCCTGTCAGTTATTTTAACTTTGAAGGCAATGTTTTGTCAGGGGTTCTAAATGTAATATATTGGGTGTCAGCGGCAGCAGCTCTGCTGAGCTGTGGGAAGGCAGAGGAGATGCTCCATCTTTCCTGCCTCCCCGGTGCCAGCCCCGTCCCCGGGGCGGGGGTGATGTCGGCCGCGGCCTCAGCACCCCTCAGCCCCAATGGGCCCCTCGGCTGGTTTGATGGTGGAGTTCTATTGCCAGTGCAGAGGCATTTTCCCTTACATAGAGCAGTAGCTACTCATCACCGTGACATTTTTGAGAGGTAGCACTGCTATTTCATGGATGGGTAGCAAAGATACTGTAACCCCAGGAGGTGCTTGCAAAATGGAAGGGAAATCCCACAGTGCTTCAAAGGCAGAAGTAAATATAATTCTGAAATACATAACAACCCCTATAGAGAAGAAAGAGTAATAAATCTTAGTTTAAGCACGGGCCTAAATATTTTGGTGTTCCTTTTTTTTAAAAAGAAAAAAAAAAAGAAAAAGCAAACCTTTACAGGCTCACAAAAGTAACAGAAGATCCCAGTGATATCCCTTCAGTTCACTGAAAGGGAGGATTTTCAGAAGAAAGTGAAATCAGTGAAATCCTTTCGCTTTCTTTCTTAGCTTTTTAATACCCGTACCCAAGGTTTCTGAAACCCAGAACTTGCTTGAAAAACTAAGAAAAGAAAATGCAGCTGCAGGATTTCAAAGCAGGTCACAATCAAGTCAAAATAATCTAACTATAAAATCTGGGGTCTTTTCACTCTGAGGTTTTCCCATGAATGGAGATATTGGAGAGACATAAGGTAATTTAGATTGCTTGTTAAATTAGTGCAGCTTTACTTACAAGAATAATAAGTAGCCTTTTGCAATGAATGATCAACTGTAAAAATATTTGCTAACTAAAGCCCACAGAGCCTTGAAGTGTTGCTGATTTTGTTTTCTAGTAATACTGGTAATTATGTTTACTTTGTCAGTTGGGATCATATCATCATGTGGAAATCTTCCCTTCCATTGAAATATTAGTACATTTCCAGATACTTTGATATATCTAAAAATTTTCTCTAAAAGCCTGAGAATACAAACATAGAAGACAAGAAAGGAGCATAATTATATTATTTTTCAATTAAAATATTTTTAGATCAGTATCAACATCGGGGGGTGGCACATGGTTTTGAAGTGGAACAGAATACACCTCGCTGAGTTAGAGGAAAATACTGTCTCATTTTCTTCAAGTAGTGAGCAAAGGCCTGGAGGGAAGCTCTGTCAGCTGGAGCCTTCCTCACCTCCAAGACGTCCTTTCCAGCTTGCACCTTCTCATAAGCATTGGTGCATAGCAGTGCAGAGGGATGGCCCCAGATGTTCAGCCAGGTGTTGGTTCTGCCTTCTTGCACACCCGCTATTCCTAGGGAGGTTTCTCTCCTGTAGGGAGGATGCCCAGGAGCTACATCTTGGCTCACCGTTTCCTGTAGAGGTAATTTCTCTTTTTGCTTGCCTGGGAGGGATCCTGGAGGTTTCTTTCCATATGTTTCTTTGCTTTGTTACCAGAGCAAAGTAATTACCAAACCCTGCCTGTGGAGTTTGTGGGACGCCATCGGTTTCATTTTGGTGACCAAGAACTGAAGACAGTCTTGGGGGATGAGGGATTATCTGTGATAATCCATTAAGCAAACTTCCTACCCACTTCTTTCAGTGGGGAGAAACTCTCTTTGGACACACTTTCAAATATCTCATTACAAAATAGGATTTGTGTAGCCTGGCTTCCACATTCACTTGCTTTAATAATGTGGTTTATGTTTCCATAGTTTTCAGCCATCTTCAGTGGTAACGAGCAGGGAGCAATTAGCAATTAGTTAGCTCAGCAATTTCTGGTAGAAGGGTCTTCTGCCTCCCTGGAGGGCATGCTGTACGCTTTCTTCACAGAAATGGGCAGATTCTGCTTTGAAACGTCCCAGGGACCACGTGGTTCTCGGGCTTATGGAGAGGGCGCCATCCTGGTAGCTGCAGACCATATGCTCCCACAGCTGCTCCGGATGCTCACCCCCGGGTCCCTCTGGGGAGGTTTGTGGCCAACAACTGTCCCCGCCGACCAGCTGCACGCGGGTAGCACTGATGGAGGCGGTCAAAACCTCACCTGGGGTACGAGACATGGCCGTGAAGCTGTCTTAAGCCCTTCAAACAGCGTGGGGGTCCACAGCGGCTCTGCTGATCCCCAGCTCCTGAGCTGTCTTCCATTTCCAGCTGCAGGGTGGGTGCCTGTCCGGTTGACAGCTCTATAAATGTTCCTTGCTGAAGGGCACTGACATGTAGGATTTCCTTCATGTGCTAAATAAGTGGATTGTTGCATCCCTTTGGATACTGAGATTATACCAAGGGGCCAACCTGCATGAGGAGGCTAAAACCTCATCCGAACATAGGAAACGAGGAGAGGTGTTCCAGCTGATGATCACTCTGTGGTTGTGCCAGCAGTGGGCTTGTCTGAGGACACGGAATCTCACTAGTTACTCGTGTCTCACTGAAGCAAAATTTTGCTTCGTTATCTAATTTCTCACATGGTTAGTATTTGCCCTGTATTGCTGAAGTCTGGCTTTGCTTAATTTTAGTGGAAAATGGTAGCAATAGACATTAAAGCATCCATGATGAGTGGAATGGCTTTTTCCTCGGTTGATATGTTCTTCATTTTGTAGTAGTAGTTCATTATGGCAGTTCACAGAGGCCTAAAACTGATGATTTCTGTATTACTGGTATTGTGGTGGTGCCAAAAACATAATCATAGGCCAGGAATACACTGTTAAAATCATGAAACAAAAATGTGTTGATACAGGTTTAAAAAAATAACTTGGATCTTAGGCTGATGGAGTTTCTGTAGTGGAAAAGAAGAAACAACAACTAATACCCAGGAACAAATCCAAAGGGGTGAAAGTAACAGATCTACATCCCAGCAGGCCCTAAAACAGACTTCTTCAAATTAACCTTCAAATCTGCATTGCAGCTTTCGTGTTTAATATCATCTGGGGCCAAAGGGGCACAGCAACTTCAACTTCTAATCCAAAATAATCTTTCATGTTCAGTGTGTCCTTACTCCCAGTTACTGACTTCAGAGCCAGGTCTGCGATGAATTAATTGCAGGATGGCTAAATGTCTGGTGATTTTTGTAGTTGCCTTCCACCCTAGCTGGAGGCTATGGCTTGCATTTTAGGCTTTTGATCATGTACTGATTATTTTGTCATTGTTTTGTGAATCTTCCAGTATCCTACTGGAAGGCCTGATTAGATTAATTAAGATATGCAGAATGAAGAGCATGCAGGTACCAGAAGTGTCCAAAGAAATTATACTGTAAACTAGTGATGATGACAGTGCCGCTGTTAAGAGTCGTAGTTCATTATTTTCGTTTCAAGGCACCAAGTCAGGTTTTGGGAAAAAATAATACTGCAAAACTGCAGTATTAGAAAATGGTCTGTAGATGCATTTTGCAAAGTGGTAGTGCCATATTAAGTTATGTTATTGTTAATTATACAGATGTAGGTGAGAACATTTGTACATTTTTGAAGGCAACTTATCCTCATTGTGTTTTCGTAACATAAATATTACCATGTGTGCTGTTCTACAAGATGAAAGTCCAGTGGAGTATGGACTCTACTGGAGTAGTAGAGTCAGTGAAGCTCTCAGGCTGCTATAAAGGTGAAACTAAAGCTTGACGTTGCATGTTCAAGAGGAGAAGTGGTATGGTGAGGAGCCAAGATGAGACACGTCTGCCCCTGGAATGGGAGCAAATGATCGTCCTGAACCTTCTCTGGGTGAGATGGAAATGTTTGTACTGGGAGGGGAGATGGCTGTTGATATCACCTACGTGTACGTAACTCGTGTTGCGTTGGCACTGTGAAAAAAAATCTAGAGGTGGTCAGTGCCCAAAGAGCTGCACACTAAATAGGCAAGGAAGACCTTTTAGAGAGGAAAAAGAGAGATTAAGACTTTGATCGTCCAATGGTTTTCAGAGGTGCTTTATGCAGCGCTGAATTCATTAGGTCTGTTCACAGGCTCCAAGGGGAATTATAAGGAAAAGACTTTGCTGGGCCAGGCTAATCTGTGAGTTGTACCAAGATCACAGAGACCCTAAAAATGAATGTAAATGTTCTGAGATCTCATGCAGTGTCTTAATGAAGCCTTCAAACCTGTCTGGCACTTGACATGGCAGTTGGCCTGCAGGTAACTGACAGAGGTGATTGTGTGGGAACTTTGTCTGTAGAGGACGTGATGGAAAAGAGAATAGCTTGGGTACATATTGTCAGATGGATTTCAGTCTATATGAATGATTTTATATTAAAGTGATACAGGTATTAGGAAATTATATTCAGAATTGTAGGAGCAGTCCTCACCAGCACACTCACATTTTTATGTCTTTTCTTTAGTGACTTCAAAGTGATTCCCAGACAGGTGTTATACAGAGAGCGAGGTCTTCTAAAGACTTTGGCAAGCTAACAATCACAAAAATAAAGGAAATGTAGGTTTTGGGAGCTGTCAAAAGAATGATGATTTTTCCCTGTGCCTGAATCCCTCATTGCACTTGTTGGTTTACTTCACGTTATTGCAGGGAGGAAATATCGATGCGAACCATCACTGGTGACTTCTTGTGACAAGCAAGGACTTTGTAGTTTCTTTGTCCTTTGCGACTGTGAAAGCAAGGGTTGAGCTCTGAACGTAAAGGTCCTGTTGCTTCTTCCTCCTGCTCAGCAAGTGAAGTTTGAGTGAAAGCAAAACAACAAATAAGAGACTGGGAGAAAGCTTATAAAGCATGTAAAAATGATTTCTGGGGAACTCTGCTACAAAACAGATGCTGCTCTTGGAAAGATCAATGAGGTCATTGATAAAGGGGAGCAAAATGGGGCTTTTGTGTTAACTGACTATCCTGGTTTCAGCTGAGATAGAGTTAATTTTCTTTATAGTGGCTGGTATAGGGCTATGTTTTGGGTTTGTGCTGAAAACAGTGTTGATAATACAGAGATGTTTTAGTTGTTGCTGCACTGGTCAAGGACTTTTCAGCTTCCCATGCTCTGCCAGGTGCAGAAGAAGCTGGGAGGGGACACAGCCAGGATAGTTGATCCAAACTGACCACAGGGCTATTCCATACCACATGACGTCATGCTCAGTATATAAAGCTGGGGAAGAAGAAGGAAGGGGGGACATTTGGAGTGATGGCGTTTGTCTTCCCAAATCACCGTTATGCGTGATGGAGCCCTGCTGTCCTGGAGGTGGCTGAACACCTGCCTGCCCATGGGAAGTGGTGAAGGAATTCTTTGTTTTGCTTTGCTTGCGTGCGCGGCTTTTGCTTTCCCTATTAAACTGTCTTTGTCTCAACCCTCAAGTTTTCTTACTTTTGCTCTTCCAATTCTCTCCCCCATCCCACCGGGGGCGAGTGAGTGAGTGGCTGCATGGGGCTTAGTTCCCGGCTGGGGGTAAACCACGACACTGACTCTGAAAGAAATTTTGGGTGGGCAATGGGAAGAGAAGCCTAACAGGCATCAAAATAGGAGTATTCTGAGAAATGTTTTATGTGCCTGGTCAGCAGTGTGTGAGCAAGGGGGGCCGGCGAGCCCCTGAGCATGGGCAAGCGCCAGTGGCTGGCAGAGCTCTGCCAAGAGTTTTTGAAGAAAGGCTGAGGATGACAGTAGGTGATGTACTGGAAAGCTGCAGCAGAGTAAATGTGTTTGTTGTGTTGTTACCGGCTCTCCTGAGCCCGGTCAGCTCTTCTGCCTGCGTATCTGATTGTGCCAAGTGCTGCGTGTGCAGTAGAGAAAATAATTCAGCACAGCAGCCGTGTAATTTTTCTAATGTAACCCCAGTTTTAATAACAGGAACTCCCAGTGGCATTTGTGCTCTAACAACCACTGAGATTTCATCCCCTGTGCTTCACGGACCTCCAGGGAAACCCACTGATACCAGCAGTGGACACGGCTTGGGCTGATCATATTTAAAATAGAATAGAATAGTTCAGTTGGAAGGGACCAACAACGATCATCTAGTCCAACTGTAACTATATAGGCCTTGTCACTTTTTCTTTGGTAATTAAAAAAATGGCTTTGAAGGACTTTTCTGTCCAAAATACCTCCCCCCCCCCCAGTAAAATTTTCTTCCAGGTCTTTTGCTTCCTTCCATCCTCGCAAGGATACAAAAAGAAGAATTATTAAAAAAAAAAAAATTCAAACATTCCCTAAATAAATTGCAATAGCAAGACATTTTGAAGAAATAAAAATGTTCCTCTTTAAAACCTGGAGACTGGAAGTCATCTAGAAACACACATTTTGAACAGAAATGCCTTGGGTATTTTTCCCCCCACCTGCTCTCAAAGGAGCTGGGGACAGAGGGGATGCTCTGGGCAGTTAAGGGTTGCAGGATGCTGTTTGGAAACGCAAGGTTTTCCCTTGGGTTGCTGCTGCCAGCGCCTTCAGTGCCGGGAACAATAAGGAAAGTAGACGATCTTAAACGGTTGCGTGCCAGAAGTGCCTCATTTTATTTTATTTCCCATTCTGAAAAGTTATTTTCAGGGGAGTAGAACTGTTTAGGAGTCAAATTCTCCTTGACAGAAGCCAGCCAAAATCTTTCTGTTTGTTTAACTCAGAGGAATGGAAGCAACAAGGAGGCTCCCTTACATCCTGTGCTACTACTACTGCCACTTCTACAATGGGAAAAAAAATTAGCATACTGAAATTTCAATTGAATTGCCAAAATACTCTTTCAGTAGATCATTTCTATGTGAAGGATACCTGGAAATTATTCTGCTGACAACTGATTTACAGTCGGACCCTGATTGAGATGAAGAGGGAGATGCCCAAGAGGGAGTGTGAATGGTTGTTATATATTATGGAAACACACAAGAATGAAGTGTGCTATACGACCCTTTCAGAGGGTATTTTATAACGAGATCCTGTTTTGAGTGACCTGTTGAATAGTTCACTTATAGGTGCACTCCTGAGGTGGCTTAAATCAGAGTTGCCCCAGTGATGTCAATATGCGTCGCTGGAGAGTTTGGTCCCCGACATGAGACAGCGTCGTCTGTGCTGCAGGCGGTGTGCACCAGGGTCTGTAAATCACGGGAAAGTCCAAGGACATGAGTAAACCCTGTTAGACCAAGTTCATGGTAATTCTAATCTCCATTCGAAAGTCTTGCCTAGAAGAAAGCTTTATATTTCAAATAATTGGGCACTTGAATCCAGTTCCTAAAACACACATGCTTCTTACTTTATTGTGTGGGGCATAGTTTAAAGCAAAAGTTCACCTCTTCTAACATTACAGTTAGTTTGAAAAAAGCCTTTCCTTTGCATATGCAATGTTAAATTGTCCACAGACCTGGTGCAATGTGGCCGTTTTGTGTTTGGTTTGGTTTCTTTTTTTAAAGACACTTTATGTAGGTTTGGGTTCTGACTGATGTAAGTCTTAGCAGGACATTTTTTTTGTTTCACTGAAGATTTTCCTATAACACCGAACCCTATTTTATAAGAAATGTTTTGAATACACCATCCACGTCTCAAATACACTTAAAATACAACTTCCTTGGCAGACTCCTGATGCTTCAGAAGTGTCACCTCCCTGGTGGATGGCACCCAGTTGCGCTGGCTGCTCCGTGGTTGTGTCTGCACGGCTTTCCTCACTCCATCTCTGCTCGTTTGGCAACACCTTGGTGGACTCTCTAGACCACGTCCCTGTGCCGTGGGTAACAGCACGCAGCTTTAGGGAAAAAGGGGGGAACTCCATGCTATGACTGAGGCTAAGACAGCTTTGCCGTGGTACACCTCTTTCTGCAGGGAGAGAATGAATTCCTTCATGGTTTAATGATATTTAAATGACTCCAGTGGTTTCAGTAAATGAATACATTACAGAGATCACATTTGAGAAATTGCAATAAAGCATAATGGAGTTAACAGTTTATTAGTTTCATAAATGTCACCTTGTTATTAACAACACAGGTAAAAGTAGTTTTACAAGGGATTGCATTATCTGCTCTGTGCAATATTGCATGTGCTGAGCACTATGTTTAGAAACACTAATTTCAGTCTAATGTACCCTTACATTACTGTGCAGTACTGCACGAGAGCCGGTATAGTGCAGCCGCGGTTTCCCAGCTGTGGTCTGTAGAGAGCGGACTGGTGTGCCTGGCAAGACTGGCTCCTGCTCCAGCTTCTGCGTTGCATCGGGGGGCAGTTAAAGCATACCGCATGTCCTTATAACCCGCTGTGTACTGTAAGGCTTTGCCATAATTAACACAGGGAAGTGATGTGATCAATCCCTGGAGAGGAGGCCGGGCAGCATTCAAACAGCCACCGCTCAGGGAGGGAGGGCTGTAGGTGCTCATGCCGTTAACTGTTCTGTCTGCGGAATTTGAACGTGAAGGTATTGGTATGTAGGAGTCTTGAGCACGGCTATCATAAGGACAAGTAAATCTCAAACTGTTTAATGGCTTATTGAGAGCCTTGTGTGCAATACAGCATTGGTTTACAAGGAAGCTGTGTCAGGAGCTGGCTGGGTACGTGCAGTTTGAACTGGCCTCTGCTGGCACTGAGCTGAGCCTTTAAGGAGGTACAGCCCTCAGTGGAGAACAGCTCTCTGATGACTTTGCTGGGCTTTTTAATCTTGGACCTCTGCCAAAGCATATTCCCAAAGTGGGAGATCTTGCGGTAGGCATGTCTTGTGGAGGTGAAGGTTGCAAGTGGTTGTGCCGTACTCTGAGCAAAGCATTTACTTCACTCTGCTGCACCAGAAAGACATTCAAGGGCCAAAAAGACATGGCCCTGGTTTCACCCTTGCTCCTCTGAAGAGGCTACTGGTGCCAGAGGTATTGACCTGCCTTTGAGAGACCACAATTGTGAAAAAAAAATCTGTAAATGCTATTTTCCTTGGTCTGAGAGAAGCCCTTTTTTCAGCTTTGCCTAGGAGAGGCACACTTGAAATATCACAAGTCATTAAATTAATTAGCTAATGTCTAAAAAGTGCTTTGAAGAGGAAAAGCATTACATAAATAGGAAGTAGTGTTAATATTATTTTTAATAAATATGAGAGCACGATCCATAATGAAAGCTCGTATGATGAAGTACGTTTCACTGTATTATTTTCCCACGCCCTTCACAACAGAAGAATTAAGAGTCTTTCTCATGATTTCAAGATTAGTCTTTGGGCACTGTAGAGAGCTCAGACTTTTATTTCCCTCAAAAATAGGTTAAAAACTGTATTCAAGCATTTTTATATTTTATACTTAAGGAAGATGAAGGAGGGCAACATGACAATAATCTCCACCATATACCCTCCCCTCAGATACATAATGGGGCTGGAAAAGCATTTCTAAAGAATAACTCTGGTTCTGTATTGAAATTCTGTCAAACTCCCTTGGAATAAGATACAAAGGTGGATAAAGAAACCTGGATCACAGTGATAAGCTCCTGAAGTGAAGACCAGGCACAATAGAGTGAAAAGCAGTAATGTTATGTAAGTACATTATTTTAATTGAAAAGCAAAATGTCCTTACATTTCTTGGGAACAGCTTGTGTCACGGACTGTAAGGGAATACAAAAAGCGAGGGCTTGCCATCATCGCCATATATAGACTATCTTGCCTCACTGAAGTCAATAGGATTTTTTCACTTACTTAAATTAGGCTTTGGATTTCAGTCCTCATTTTTCAGCATTTTGATCTAAGTGAGGCTGCTGTTTCTTCATTGGCCATCTTTGACTCGAAAGATGGTCGCGAGTTGCACTTGTTAACTTCTGCTCAGCATATTTTTGGAAGAGAAGTTGCAGACAGTAGATAGCTCAGTCTTTGGAGAGATCTGCTTGAATTGGAGATCTTCCAAAAAGCTGTTTTGCCGGTGCTAAGTGGCCTCTGTCAGCCCTGACTTGGGCGCAGACGTTGATCCTCCTCCTCCTCCTCGTTGCAAGGGGGTCACAGCAGCATCCGCACCGTTGCAGTGCTGGAGCAAAGTATCTTCCGTGCAGCACTCCCAACGTCACTATGTCCTGAGTGTTGCAGCACAGAGAAGTCCCTTGCTGGGTTAAAGAAGCCTTCCATAGCAGCATCTTTTCTGAAGCCGGACAGGCCCAGGAAGGCCACTGGGGCTTTCTCAAAGTGCTCGTGTCCCTCATGGCCACTGCTGGAAGGAGGAACCGCTCTTCTTGCCCAAAGCACAGAAGAAATCACAGCCTGGTCTGATTCATTCATTATAAAAATCTCTCTTATCTATTTAGAATCTTTCTGGCAACAAACCATGAACACTTTATGTAGCGCATGCATGTGAGTATTTTGTTCAGTGAAATATGTTGCAAGAAGATCCACTGTGTCTGTGTATGTAAATAAGGCAGCAAGTGAGATGGGGGTTTGTGTTTGGTTTTTAATCACTGGAATAGTTTTCCCACGGCAGCTATCAAGAAAACCTGTGCTTTCTTGCTTAATATTTTCTGGAAAATAGTTTTATTTTTCTGGTTGTTGTTTTTCTCTCTCTCCTCTCTTTTTTCCTCTTTATTGCATTTACTATAAAACGTCAAAAAATTATCTACTTTTCAAATAATGACTTGAAATTTTGAATAAATATTTTTCCCTTCAAAATTTTATCTTTCAGGAGACATATGTCAACATCTTTGTGGGAGAATGAGGAGGACGGGGGAGTTCTCGCGACCTCTTCTGTAAGTGTAGGCATGGTTTGGTGTGAGTCTCTTTGTGGACCTGGCTGGCACACCATGTATTTCATCACGCCAGTCATTCTTCTTGTAGCTATCTTTGTTCTTGCCCTCTAGGATTGTTTCTGAATTTATCTCTTTACAGAAAGAGCAATCACATACAACGTGCTGTGAGGATACAGAAGTCTGCCTGGGGAGGTGGAGGCAATGGCGCTAGTGGAGGCCTGGGGCCCTCCATCCTCCCTGCCTTGGCAAGCCCCTGCTCTGCCGACACACGGCGGCTGGTCAGCTCCATTACTGCTGAATATGCTTCTCTGAGACGAGACATACCAACAGCTTCATGATTCATTTCCCATCCTTTGTGAGCACTCACTCAAATAACCTTGCATGGTGCTTTCCAGAGAGCCAAGCGCAGTCAGAGGTCATTCTTCCAAAAGTCAGGCACCTCGCGAAGCAGCGTGTATATACGTACATATGGCCTGAAAAATCAAACCAGTGCTTCAAACTAATGCACACAGCACCAAAGATTACAGTTGTTTCAAATAATGCTGTATTATGCCCCATAAATTCAGTAAGGTGACCCAGGAGTGTTCATTAGAATTTATTTTAGCCGCACTTATTGTCACTTAACAGACTAAACAAGAACTGATGGCTCTTCAAGCAGTAATAGTAAATTATAGTTATGGTGAACACAAATGCCTCATTACATCTAGTCAAGGTCTATTTCCCCTTTATAGCAATAACTGTAGGAAAGCATTGTTTTTAATTTATGAATAAGGATGCACAGGAATCTTCGCTTTCCTATTTACATAAACAGGATAGACAATTAATCTTCTGTAAAGTAACCGGAGTGGTGTTTAAAACATACAGATTCCTTCTGAAACACATTCCAAAATGCCTACGGGGTATCCGTATTGTAGGGTGTTTTAATGATAATCTGTACATAGATGAGTACAAACAGCAGGAAAATAGACAATTTGTTTCTTTTTTCTTAAGTCTAATTTCATGCTATATGATCCTTTCAGCGAAAACTGATGTGTGGATTTTTATTTGCTGAAGTATTGAGGTGAAAGTTATGTCAGAGTAATAGGAATAGCTAAGGTAGCAAAATATGATGAATTTTTATTGCAGTATTACTTGTCCCATCTCCTCTATGTGAAATGTTCTTATGATTTTCAAAAACATCTTTTATACTAATGTTGCAGTATAAATAACAGAGTGATGGGGAAAAATTGAACTTGTGTAAGTGTCCAGATCAGTCCTGCTTGATAAGCATCTTTTGGTTTTAATAGTTTACTGTGTTCTTGATATATTACCTACCTATACTCTGCTTAACAGCCATATGACCTACACAGACTTTTTTATGTATTATAGACAAAACAGAGGGAAGTGCAGCCTGAATGGAGAGAGAAGACAAATGCAGATAACCCAGCGAAGGCTGATACGCAAGGCCCTTTTGTTGTTGTTGTTGTTTCAATCTTCTCAAAAAGGCTAATTGTGTTCTACAGATATTTAATTAATTTTAACAAGTAGACAAGCATGCAGGTCAGCATAGAAAAGGAACAGATTAAAGAATATTCAGATGCTGTAAATATTCTGAGATCAGTAACTGTTCTATAAATTTTTGCAGAAATGGGCAACTTTGGCCAAAAATCTTATTTCTCAAGCTGTCACATGAGCCAGAAAGAAAATGAATGTGGTTTTCAGGGCTCATAGCAAGGCTTCTGTGTTTCTGAGGAGGCAGGGAGAAGACATTTGCCTGTACGTTGAATGCATTTCACCTTAACATCCTTGATCAATAACAGAAACAAACTCCAAGATGTTAAACTAAAAATCATATTTGCACATACTGACTGTGTTTCAAGAAGAAAGTAATTTTTGCAATAATTTCATTTTTTTTCCCCTGCTTTCCCCTACAGCTTTGTATTTTTCACATCAGACCTTTAGCTTGATCCCGTCCACATTTCAACCTATTTTATTGTTGCTGCAAGGGATACATTTTGGATACTGCCTGCATGAAATATCTGATACTAGTTTTTGATTCCTTGGACATGGCACAGTTGTTCTTTGCCCTCTCTAGGACTTTTAAGATCAGTAACTCAATGTATCTTTCAGGACATAGCTATTTTTTGAGATTAATTAACTCCCAAACGTTAGCTCCCATCCAAAAGATCACTGAACTGATCTTTTCACGTGGAGACTCTTGCCTATATCTCATCCAACAGGAAGTAATAAAATGTGGAGATCATAATAAATAAAAATCAAAAAGTGTAAGTAAAATGTAAAAGTAAATTATATATATGCTATATTCAGTGGGGCGTGGTGACTTGCTGCCAGTCTGTGGCTTTGGTCCTTTTCTCATAAAAGATTTTGGCACTAAAAAGTTAGGAGTTCTTGTCACCTCTTTGGGTAATATCAGAGAAAAATTGACTTTTGGAGTTTTGTGGTTCCAGTTTTAATGTGCAGTTTTACAACTTGATGTTGCGTTTGCCTAAAGCAATGAAATCAATGAAAAGTAGCCTGTGGATTCCATTTGGAAATCAACATGAAAGGAGTCATTCATATTTTTTTATCTGAAGAGTTCTCCAAATTGTTGTTGTTTTAGAACCCATTATGTTTCAGAATTTTACAAATCTGCTGTCTTTATTCTGGACAGTGAGCTCATCATTTAGACTGGTGCCATTGACGTGACAATTTCTTGTTACTTCTTTTGGTAACTGAAAAGTTTAAAAAAGGTCCTGCTTCCAGAGGAATAGTATTGTAGAAAGGCATTTACAACTTGTCTGACACCTTTTCAACTTGTCCAACACCAATACCAATGGTGATACTCCCGACATTCACCTACGTACTTGGGAAAAACCTTCATTGCTGCCCTGGCCCCATTCTAGCTCAGTCGGTGGCAACTTCTCTGTGCACACCACAGCTGAGCATTTTTTAAAGTTTTCATGTGATTTGTTTAAAGTTTTTCACTGATTCACATGTGAAAAAACCAGTGAAAGTGAGTTAACAAAATGTGCTACCAATTAAAGAAAGCAATCAATAGCGGGGGAAAAAAGAGAAAATACATGGAAATGCTTTAATTTACTTGTCCTACTTGCCAGTTACATTAGTGTTATGTGCAGTCACGCAAGGTACAAAATTAACAGGCAAATGTCACTTTGTCCTGAAAATAATGCCCTGGAAATGAAATGTTTCCTGACAAGAAAATATTAGTACATCAGCGTTTAAGTTTTTGAGGGAAGATTGATAAAATACTTTTTTGAGTACCAAAAAAACCCCAGGTTTTGGTACTTTTTAAAAAGTCAGACTGAGTTGCTATCTTTGTATCCTGGAATTAAATTAATGCAAATTATTATTTTGCTTTTCTTAATAACTGCAAATAATTCCAGTTAATTCAGACTATCATAATTCACCCTGCTTCACGCAGAAGCCTTCTGACGCTGCAGGATGCATTACACGCCAACGCTTTCAGCCTGGTATTGATTGATTCTTTGCAGTGGACCTTAAAAATCCATTAAGGAAGAAGTTAGAAGATGTGAATTAATTCTAAATCCTTTGTTGGTGTGTGCAGCTGAAGAAAGTCTTTTCAAAACCATTAATCGTAACTCAAAATAGACTGCTAACTTTAAAATAAACTTTACAGTAAATTGGAGGACAAATCCAAGTAAGGTATTTAAATTCACTGTCCCAATGCACACTAAAAGTTTTCTCAAGTGCTTTACTGAATGTATTTTCAATATTTTTCAATTTACATTGTTCTGATAAGAATATGTTGACATGCAGCCATCTGTGCCAAAAATGAAGAAGATGATTGCTATTTAATAGATAAGATTTGTCACCAGTTTGGAGGCATCTGAAAAGCAAAAACAATAAAGCTTGCCATCTCCTCCCAGGTAACACCATTAATCAGGAAAAACTTCATTTAGAACAGGAAAAAACCCCTCCTTCTGAAATCCTCACCCATTATTAATTATTAAAATTAATTTGTATTGAATAGTTTATACGCCCACTGCTCCCAACATCTCAATCTTAGAAATGAAGTTACAAAAACTTTAAAGTTAGAATGAAACACAATAGGAATGATGCCTGAAGAGCTAGGTGGTATTAAATAGAAACAGAGAAACCTCGACTGAAAGAATAGCTGCAGATTTATTCAAATTGAGTTCTACTTACATACTTTGTATTTACTAAACTACGTAAAGTAATCTGTTACTGGTTTCTGTGTGTGCACAGGAGGAGCCCGCAGCCCAATCTGCCTTTTCTGGTGTGTCCCTGAGAAGTCTCTCTGAAGGGTCAATGGCTTTGTGGGCTCTCCCGAGTCCACGACAAGGCTTGCTGGCTCCAGTGGCCCCAGGTTTTCATGCAAGGTGTTGGGTTCCTCCTGGCCTGCTGCCTCAGTCCTCTGAAACCTCCTGACTGCCTGGGTTTGTCCTTAATTTAAGGTTTGTCCTTAAATCGTGTGTGTTATTACAGCCTTCAAGGCTTGATCGTTGTGTGATCAAGGCATAAGGGAGCTGTACTGAAATATCACAGTTCCCATGTGGTGGCACTTTGTTGTGCTTGAGCTTCATTGCATCCCCACTCTTCATTTCTGTGTCATTTAATGGCAGATAGTTTGACACTGCTTAAAAGCTTTGGTGAAAAAAATATTTTGGCAATTTTTCCTTTGTCTCTTAATTATGTACCCTGCTTAGGTGGGGCTTGGTTTGTCATTGCAGTTGTTATTCAAGACTTATGCCAAGGACATTTCGGTGGAAGGGAGATCCAGCAGTGGTGGCAGAGTCGCATAACTTCTGCAATGGAGTGGTTAAATTTGGTTAATTGGTTAAATTTTCTTTCCCCTACTTTGATAGTCTGATCAGCCCTGGAGAATAGGACTCTTGTTGTAGCAACTAGGAAGAGCTATGGATCACCATGGTACACAGGAATATTTTTCCTGAAATTGTAAATTCTTTCCCAGTGAGGAAAATCAGGAACCGCATTTTCTAAAACTTGAAGGTGAACTTGAAAAAACACTGAAAATATTTTCATCGTTCCCCAAAGGTCCCATATACAGTAGTAAATTGCTAAAGTAATTGAAATGAAACCGGTGAGCTGTGTAATAAAGATTAATCCTTCCCCACTCTGAGAACACACAGTACCTGAGACAACTGCTCTCATTTGAGATGTGTAACATTAAAGTGCCACAGTTAATTTCCAGGTGGTTACTAAATTCATTGGTGCTTTATGTCAGTCTGAGAATAAATTTGCATGTTGATTATATATATTTTAAAAATGCAAAGAAGTTTGAAGCACAGTTGGACAGCGTGGGCTGGTCTGGGTGGGGTGCTGCTGAGCCCTTTGCTAATAAGTGATGTGTTCTTATATAAAGGTATAGAAAGCTTGAATAACATCTTAATGCATGTTTGGAAGCAGTTCTTAAGCTATGCAATTTGTGAGTTAAGAAAAGTTACTCTGAAGAATTTTACAGCAAATGTGGTGTTGGAAAGAGGAGAATCGATTTCCCATCTCATTATACCAATACTCCTTCCCACCTCGTTATGCTGGTGCAGCGCCCTGCGTCTGATGGATTGTCCTAGCCTTGCCGGTGGGCAAGGCAGCAGAGAATAGGACCAAATGCATTGCAACGCTGGCGCAATCAGTCCCATAACTGATGCAAATAGGCAGCTCAGAAACGCAAGGGGCAAAAATTAAGTGTTCGTCTAGTGCTGAGACACCTCTGTAGCTTCTGACCCTGCAGGCATCCCCAAATATGTGTCTTGGGGATGCCTCAATTAAATATGTGTCTTGGGGATGCCTCAATTAATCACTCAATTAATCACAGGAAAGTGTCAGATAAACACGCATGCGCACCCATTCTCCAATGTGTATCTTGTGTGACCACTCAAAACTTGTGTGTCTTTGGCCAGAAATACTTGTCCGGATCACACTGAATTGTTTTAATACTTTGGGTCAAGCTTGCCTAGACTATAATAGGTGTTGTGGACCTTATCCAAGGGCTGCTATTGATTTCAGTAGTTGTTAGATCAGGACATACACTGAATGCAGATTATCATGACCAAGAGAGCCCCTAAAATTTTATGTGCTACAATTTATAGGAGTCCACAGTTTTAATCCCCTAACCGATTGTTTTGCATTGATCATTAATTAGACTTATAGATATATATATAAAAAAGACTACATATAGTCTTATATATATAAAAAAATTTGAAATGTCATTCTGTGAAATGTCTCAAAAGCTATATTTTCTATTAGTGATTCCTTTTGTTGTGGTTTTTTGTTCGGTTGGTTTTTGGGGTTTTTTGTGTTTGTTTTTTTTCTTTTAAAGTTCTTGCTTTGGAAAACATATGCAACAAGCTTTAAAAGACACCATATAGCACCAATTACAACATAGCATCCGTAGTACCTATATAGTAAAAATGATAGGACTGTTAAGCCAGACTTTATTGTTTCTTTAGGGATTTGCTTTCCTTAATTTGCATAGAACTGTCTTTGGTTAAAAATTGCCAGTCACAAAAGTATCTCAGTGATTTTTTTTGTAGCAGTCACCATTTCTTCTAATGAGAATATATTTTATGCAAAGGTATGTTTTTATTTATTCTAAGTGTACTCTTTATTTTATTGATTGGTTGTATCTTAGCGTATTCAATTAGAAAACTGTATATCCTGCTGTATTATAACTGTTGGTAATTAATCTGCTATACTACATTTCTGTTGGTGCAGGTCTAGTTAGGGAATGGAGATGTGTGGATACTTCTATCTGGAACAATTTTGTGCAGCTGGAATAATTTCTGCTCTAGAGGAGCTTAAGCTTCAAATCTTAGAGGTCTCAATCAAAGGACAACATTGCTATGCCATGGGCAGAGCTGAGTATAGAAATTTTTACAGTTTTTGGGTGTGCTCGAACCTCTTCCTAGCAGTTGTTGTCAACAGCATTCATTTATAACAACAATTAAATTAACAAAAACAAAAAAATGTAAGGGATACTCTATGAGAAGTCAAACAGAACTAAGCAGAACACCTTGAAATTCAGGTCTTACTCTGCTCATTTCACAGTCCACTGTTCTTCTCTAACTTTTCTAAATCTCTTAGTAAATAGATGAGAAATTAAATAGCTATATCAAAGTTCACCTTTTATTCACAAAGTTATCTTTTAGCCTCCAGACTAACTGCCTGAAGTCAAAAGTCATCTGCACTGCTTGTCTTTGGGTATGATACTGTGCACCTCAAATAGTGGGAAATCACACCGGTTTTTTAGCCGCATTAAAAAAAAATCTTAGGCACTTTCCCTGTGATTGATGTTGCATTATCACTGATGTATGCCAAGGTAAAGTCCAAATATATTGCTGCGTGGCAGGAACAGACCCAAAAAAAGTCTCCATCTGTCCTTCCTGTAGATCTGTTGAGCGCGGTGGGAGCTTGCAGCCGCTTCTAGGCAGGGCAGTCCTTGCCGCAGTGAGGTCAGGAAGCGACGGCTGCAACGCCATTGAAATTCTTGAGGGAAGTCAGTGAGGAGATGATTTGTAGAGCACAATTAATTTGACAAATGCCACCTTTCTTTCTTTTTTTGTATATTGTCTTTGAATAAATGGCCAGTTTCTCCTGTATGTTTGACATTTGCAACTTCTACTTCCCAGAAGGTTCTCCTGGAGTGGGAGCTGTAGATGCATGCACTGTGCCAGCCACACGGGCCAGCTGCAGGGTCCAGCCCTGAGGCTGTGTCACTTTCTAGACTATTTATTTTACTGGTAGTATTAGAGGTTTTTATTTAGTGTTTGACTGGCCAAAGGCCAAATGGCAGTAACTGTTTCAGTTGAGTCAGGTCACCGTGTCTTAGTGCACAGTGGCATTTGGCCCCATTCATCTCAAAGAAGGGTGGAATATCTCCATTTAACAGAATTGCTCATTTTACCAGGGCAGGAGAGCATGTGCTGCGGGCATTCCCTTCCCACGCACGGGTCTACCTCCCTGTGCGCTGTATGGTGTCCTGCCAGCGAGGAGAGCTGCTGCACAAATCCAGCGTAGAGGGTGGTTATACAAGAGCTGCATTGCAGCAGCCTGCACCAGCTCAGCCGGGAGCATCTGCCAGCAGCACCTCATGTAACAGCACTCCAGGCTCTCAACAGTTCATTTCCATCACCCGGACCAGGAGCTCTCAGAGAAGGTGTTGCCTGATATAACCATTTGCAACAGGTTGTTAACACCAATGTTTGGGGTTTTTGGGGTTTGGTGTTTTTTTTTTTTAACTTGGCTATAAATACTCTGATGAATTTTTAATGCAAATGCAGAATTCTGATTTAAAGCAGCAATGACTGGATTTGTTCTCAAAGTTTTGCGAATTCTCTGATGGGTTTCTTAGCACATCCACCACTAATGATTTTTTAAATTCTTTTTACAGTGCATGTGGTCTGCTTTTCTGGTCGGTAATGGGTATTGACTACTTCCTTCACTTTTTTGTTTATTAGCTTCCAGTCATAAAATTTGTACAGACAGTTGCTTATGGTGTGACCTTTACAAGTGCATCCCAGTAGTCTGACCATTGTTCTAGAAAACTGTCTCCTGTGAAGCTCTATAGTTGTTATTTAAACTGAGCTTTTTATAGACTTGCAATGTAATCTGCATTTCCCAATACTGAATGCATTTAGAAAATGCTCTGTGCTGAGAGCAAATTGCCTTTGTTTTTGAAGCTCAGGGACCTGCTTTCTCATGCCTTGCAAAGCCAAGCAAGTTGCTGTGGTCCATAATTCTCAGCAGAGCTCAGCAGATCAGGCTCTTGCTTGGATTCCTGGTTGGGAGCTGGATGTAACCAGCTGGTGAGTCTGTTTACAAGTTTGAATATCTCTCTCACATAAGCTTTAATGCCTTCTAGCTCTGATCGATCTTCACTAAAGGAACTGGCAAATGGCATGAGCAGCAGATGCCTGGGCACTGCGGTGCTCCAGCATGCAGGTGAGCCCCAGCACACAGCTGGGGGACTTGCAGCTGGCCAGATGTTCTCAGAGGGAGGAGAGGTGTCACCAGCTGGTGCTGAAAACACACACAGGGTGAGCCTTACCAACAAGCTCAGTGCCAGTAACAACCTGCGCAGCAACTGGCTTACGAGCTTCTCTCCTGAATCAAAAAACCAGGGAGCACCTTGTTCAGGGAACCCAGAGCTCTGGCATTTGATATTTTTTCCTTAAAAGGTATTTTTTTTAAAGGCTAAAACTAAAGTTTATGGGGTTATCATGCTTGACGATTAAAAAAAAAACCGTACTTTTTTAGTGTAATTGTTCCCACTAAAATCTAAAATTTGTTATAAATGAGGAAAAAAAATGCGGAACTGAGCAAAGCAACTTGAGTATTGATATTCTGAGACATGCCAGTTTAAAGCCTTTTAACACACTGATTTTCTTGGTAATTCTCCAAGCGCAGTCATAACAGTGTTTCTTAAATGTCCAAAAATACAAAACAGGCACAAAGTGCAAAATAAACCTATGGCAGGTTTTAATCTCTCAGTTCCACCTTTCTTTTGAGAAATATGGGAAACGCAAATGAAAATGTTTAGAATGATAGTGGCAAAGTATAAATAATCACAAGATACACAGAGATCCAAAAGAAATAATTTGCATGATTTTCTGTCAAGTTTTGAAGGTTATTGTGACAAATTGGAAGTGTTCTTTGGACACTTGCATTGATTGGTAGATTTTGTACTGTAATGCAGATGGCACTATGAATATACGATGTTATTTCATATTGCTGCTCTGACAGCTGAAGTAAAATGGTGAAGTCAGAAAAAATGTGATGAATACTTTCAGGGCCAAATTTCCACTTAGTTGAGTTTGGATCATTGCTTCGATGGTTTCATTATCCTACACGCTGGGTGAGAGGTTCATTGTTTCTCTGCTTTTCCACCAATCATTAAACAATTAAGAGATGAAAATAGCATTCAGTGTTAAATGATGGTAAACTGGGGACACCAGTGAAGGAAAATCACTGTTTTTTAGGCATAGCGTGTATTGTTGATACTGCATTTGTTGGGCTGCATTTTTACTGACTTGGATATCTCTCTCTGAGTTAGACACATGGACCAGAATACCCCATATTTGAATATGGGGTTAGCGGCAAATGTGCCCCCTGCCCGTATGCCTCGTGTTTTTAGAATGAGAAACTTCTACACTTTGGTCTGCTAAGTATTTCTGAATCTAAATTAAATTTCCCCCCCCCTATGCCCCCCTTGGCCCCTCAGCTGAAGTGCCTTTTGTTTTTCCATAATGCTCTTTCTGTGCCTTATGTAAAAGAGAAGATAATGGGTTCCTCTTCCTACAGTGAAGATGTTCTGCTGGAGGCATATTACAGACCTTCTGAGCAGAGCTTTCTTCTCCGTTACTGCTTCCCCAGTTACAAAGCTTTGCTCTGAATTACTTAAACCTCTGAGTCAGAGGAATAATGAGTGGTTCTCAATAGCATTAAAAGCCAGAGAGTACCCAGGGCGACTTGCGTGAAGCAATACGCTTTACACTAAAGCGCTGGATTTGTCTTTTCCAAGATGGTCTATCACTTCACACACTGTTGTCTTCAAAATGGAAGGGATTTTGCTCAGAGGTGCTCACACCTCATAAGTCTGTAATTGCCTCCTGCATTAAAGCGGTGCTTCAGCAGTCCGACTGTTTTAGTCCAACCACTTTTCACACATGGTTATCTTGCAAATGCAATAGAGCTTCAGCTATTTGACTCCATCTGACTTGCAATCCTTGTCTTATCATCTAAGGGGACACCAGCTGAGATTGTTGTGTTCGCTTTCTCTGGCTAACACTGGACTCGTTTCAAAATCCCTCTGCGATATTTTAGAGCTCATAGGCAAAAGGCAGCGCTTGCTGGAAGGGTGACATCTTTTCATTTGCTCTTAGATGGAGGTCAAGTGAGTAATTTGCACAAAATCCCGCAAACGAGTGTGGGTATTTATGCCATTCTTCATCAACTGGAAACTAAGGATGGTGTAACTTTTATGTTTACTGTATAAAGAGGTATTGATCTAGTGGCAAGAGTTGATCCCTGGGTGCTGTCCCCCAAACTTTTTGTTTCTTTATAGACGGCAATCAGGTACAAAATATTTCACATATGGCAAAAAACCAAAATTGTCTCCAGGAAGGTAACGGGTCTCTCTCTTCCTTGAAATTAAGGACATAGAGATTTAACAAAAAACAGTGCAGTAAAATCAACTTGGATTTTTTGTGTGGCTTCAGGTGATATTTAAATGATCACAAAAATAGGATTATTTCTATTAAAAAATTAAAAAGCAGGAAAAAATGAGCTGCCTTCCCTCTGAAGGCTCTGTCGGCAAAGATCCCTAAAGCTGTGCTAGCCAACGACGGCGGAAGACTTACAGTTAAGTTCAACTATTTATAACTGAAATTATAACTGGACTGTTGCTGAATAAACCCTGAGGGTTTAGGACTGGGATATTTTGTGGGCTGGCAGAATGTTTTTCTTTGGGGTGTGCAAAGCCCATCGTAGCAGCTCCCCTTAGGGCAGGATGAGCTGGAGAGCGGGTGTGGAGGGATCACCCCACATCCCTCCTCTCTTCTGCTTCTGCAAAGTGGGTCTGACGTGACGTTGGAGTTGGCTGTGCACTACCAAAATAACACAGTAACTCCAAAAGCCATTCTTGCTTCTCTGAGGCCAAATTTCAGGTTTTCCTTGAGTGCAGCGTGTGCCTGCATTGTCCACTGCCATGGGCTGTGTCTTAATAATCCCGAAAAATTTTGAAATATGCGAGTGGTTCTTTATTTCTTTCCTTTTAATAAAAAGTCTGCAGTGCTGCTTGGGAAGGTCAAGTTTGTTTGACATTGCCAGGGTGCTGGTATTCTTGGAACAACCATCTGTTCAGAGCACAGTGAAAAATTGGTTTGTGAGTGCCCAAAGTCACTTCAGCTCATGAATAAAATAAAGTAAAAAAAGAAAGTACACCAGTATTTTACCACTTAAAACAAAGAAATTACCATTTGGAAAAATTAGTGTTTATATCCGTGACTTGATGAGTGATGGTTTGCTAGTGATCTGATTTAGGTATTAGTGGCCCAAAGGAGGACATGGAAATTGAGCCCCTGGGACTGTCGCCGTGTGACCAAAAAGATCTTGGTCAACAGATCAGCTGTAATGAGTTGCACAAGGGCTCAGGGGAGGGAGGTCAGGGGCTCGCCGTGGTGAACCACGCAGACTGACAGAGCATAACCTGTATACTCCACTCCTATCCGAGGCAGAAACTGGTTTATAGATTATTTTCCCTTTCTCTCTGCTACATGAATTTCACATTTCATTATATGAAACTATGAAAACTTTGGCAGACTGAGAGTCTTTTTTCTGTTTCTTTGTTCCTTTCTTTTTTCTCCCGGCAACTTCAGTATTTCCTCTTCTCTCTGCTTTTCTATTTTATTCTTCTTTATGGTTTTTCATGTTCTTACCAGCTGCTGCATTTTCATCTCTGTTTCTCCTCTTCTTCCCTTCAGGCATAATCCAAAAATATGATCCAGTGGCTTCTGCAGATTTTATATTTTGCTGGTTGGCCCCAAAATGTGCCATGTTTTGATCATTAGGTTTTGTAAGCCAAAGACTTGCAGACCAGCTTCTCTTCTTTGCTAATTTGAGACTGTATTGCTGCTTAAATTAGTGAAAATACTTTTCCCTTGAATACAATGAGTGTCGATTAATATCTGTGTTTTCCAGGTATGCTGTGGCTTACCTGGTGCTGCAGTGCTTTTTGCCGAGATACTCAACACCACTCTTTGGGACCGTACTTCATGATACAGTGAGTAGAAAATCCCAGATAAAATAGTGGAGCCTGTGTATAATGACGTGGTTCAGAAGGGCTAAATATTGCTCCCGCTCCTGTATATAGAGCGGCTGGGCTGGACTCGGGCAGTAGCGGTGCTTGGTGCCGAAGGGCTCAAGGGCTGCGTGCGACAGCCTCCTGCCCGCTGTGCCGATGACGTGTCTGAGGACGGTGATGTGTGGTAGCAAATCACTGATATTTCCATTCAGAGGGCTGGACTGCAGCTGAGTGAAGAGCTTGCAGATGAGGAAATTCTTACTGGTTCACAAGAAATGGGAGTCCATTGCAATAACGTGAAAATAAGAAACTTTGGGAAGGTATTGTATGTGGCAGGCTGCTGAAAAGGATTAAAATTACAAAAAAGCTTTCTGGTGTGGAAAGTTTCATTAAAAGTTACATCTCTGTGTTCAGTCTCAATTTAATAAGAGATAACGTCTCCAGCTTCTTAAAATTTAATTTGATAATTTATGAAGAAAATAATTAAAACATATTGTGGCATCAGTTACTTTTTATTTCATAGAAAGTCTGTATAAAAAAGTACCATTCATACTGCAGTGAGAGTTTATATTGGCCTGCAAATTTAGTTTGTCCTTATTGACACAACATCCACTAATCCAAAGTAAATGGGAAGGAAATTATTGAAATTATTTTTTGTAAAAAAGGGTAATCTTGACCTTGAGGTTATGTAAAGTGAAAGTTGGTGGAAAGTTTGGAAAAGTTGCAGCTTTGTGGAGAAAGAGGATGTTTCTAGTACCTAATAGCAAACTGGTGGTACCTGCCTCTGGGAGATAAAGAGGTAAGCCAAGAGTTTCTGGGTCCTTTACTCATACCAAATAGCGTATTAGTGCACTGATGATTTCACTGTGTCGTGTGGAGAATAATACCAAATAATACCATTCTACCCATGGTTTCCATGCCATGGTCACTAATTAATGTCTTCTCTTAGTCGTCATGCACTTGAGGGCAGGTGAGCAAAATATAACCCACTAGCTGTTCTTCAGTGATCTGAGCCCTGAATCCTGGACGATGAAAAGCTTAACATTGGGGACCTTATCCCCTCTTGACAGACTCCCATTACCTCTGTTCACTGACTTTCCTAGCAGAGTTTTGCTTTGGGTATATGCAAGAGAGGAAACGCATCTTCTCGTCACTTGCTTTCGTGGAAATCCAAAGCTGGAGCACCTTTTATTTGACATAAAACTGATTGTGGCTCTTCCCAGGCCTCTGTCTCCTATTGTTACCAGAAAATGTTCAAGAGCGCTTCATCTGCAGGCTGTAACAATAGGTTTCAGAGAGTGTTTTGAAGATTGGAATTGCCTCTGGAATGGTTTTAATCAAACTATTTTTTTCTGTCACTTTTTGGACACTTTACAGTTTTCAGTGACTGTCTTGAATCAAGTCCATAAGTGTGTCTAACATGCCAAAAATAGATTAATCTCAAGCCTCTATTACAATTACCACTTTGGATTTCTGTATCACTTACCACTTAAGTGGTTTACAAGCAATTACAGACTAAGTCTTCCAGAGCCTCTTGGAAGGAGCATTTCCTACCCGCTTTACAGAGAGAAAGGGAGCATTGGAGAGGATCAGATCCTGGTCCGCAACGTGCTGAATTCCAGCACCCACCTCCATGAAGTGCAGAAGGGAGGTTGCTCCACTGGTAATCAGGCTTCAGCAGACTTGCCCAAGGTAATGTAGCAGCAGAGGCAGAAAAGGAGAATCCAGATTGCCTGCATTCGGTCCTGTCCTCGAGTACAAGTTAGATTTAGTCAGGTTGATGCACTGCTGCTGACAAGCTTCCTTCTGTTCTTGAATGATGCCGGTAAGGGTTAGAAGCCCGTAACCCAGGTAGGTGGAAAGACAGATAGATGCTCAAGTCGTTGCTCATGTAAAAACAGCATCTGATGAGAAAGATTAACTATGTGTTTGGCAAGCTGTTTGCATAAGTCATAGTTAATCCCTTCCTCATGGCTTCTTAGTACCAAGCAGATTCGTGTGAATAACAGAACCTGGTGCCATTATATCTGTGGTCTTTCCTTTGTTATTACCTTGAGGAACTGATAATACGAACATGAAACTAAGAATTACCTGAGGATTGTGTTCAATAAAGTAGCTGGGAGTCTCCCAGCAATCAGAAATAGATACGAGGGTCTTTACGTACATGTTTTCATAACCATTTTTTTGTTCCTAAGTAGTTATTTGGTTTAGATACACGGAAATTAATTTGGTGCATAGTCTCCCGTTACGTTAGGATTCCTTTAGACCAGGTACATTGGAGGTTTGATGTGAGTGTCAGGTCCGCTCTGGTTATTTTGGCTGGGTGCAGGGAGGGCAGCGGTGTGGCCGTGCCCCGTCACTTGGCACAACGCATGCCGTGGCACCGGGCACTGAGCAGGACAGCCAGAGTTTTGTGTTCCCTAAGCCGTGCGGCAAAGCGAGAGCCGGCTGTGGTCCAGTGGAGTAAAATCGCTGAACAGCTTCTCACCTGCGCAGCTCAGCACGGGGAGGACTGCACCTCTGGCTTTGCTGGGAGGACCACAAACGAATTCACTGTGCCACTTCTGCTGGTGATGTTATTGGTTTAATTAAATAAGAGCTTGGCATGAGGAGAGCGCTGGCCTCGTAGCTAAGTTAGTGGCCTTGGTATAGTTGGAGAAGCAAAAACAGGCAGAGGAGCTTGTAGAAGTACACGGAGTGGAAATGGGAGTGTATGCAATAAAGTATATAGCACGTGGTTAATCCTCATTACAGCTGGAGAGCTGGAAGCAGGCTCTGCAGTGCATACATGTGGCTGCTGTACAAAAATTGGACAATATTAATTTAAATGCTATTGAACAACGGTGATTTTTAAAAAACAGGATTTTGTTAATCTGATAAGATTAAATTGAAACACGGCATTACCATCTCTGCTCTCAGCCCTTAATGCCAGAAGGCAGGAGGACTACTGGGGGGACCTGAAAACCCCGGTTCCTCCCGCAGGGGAGCTGCCGCGATGAAGGGATTTCAGTGGGTGTTTGCTGGGCCATGCCGAGCTGTGCTGGCCGTGCGGGGTCCTGCTGCAAGGACTGAGGACAAGAAGTTACTTTACCAACAGCGATGTTCAAAATGTGATGTTTCATAGTCGTGCAGAGGTACAGCATTATTCTGCCTTTTCTGCTCAGAAAATCACAATATGCAGCACTATAAGACTGAATAATCCAAGTACTGTTGAAAAGACATCTTATTTTTCCTCCTAGGTTGCTTAATTAATTTCTTTCGGCTTTTTTATACTGTTTGATGAATGTTATTTCAAACTACTGTCAAAGGGAATGTGAGGAGGGAAAAATGAGCCACCTACATACTGCTTCTAATACAATTGTATCTCCCTTGAAAAACAGAGAATTAATAAAAATAGGTGTTAGCCTATATGCTTGACAGAGAGCATTTGGAATAGTCAGGCATGTTTCTGGTCTAATTATCCTTGTCAAGCCATTTTGTAAACAAAAAAATTTTGTAAGTTAAATAAAATTCAGAGACGGGCCAGGATATTTGAAGCTCCACTTTCAAACCAGCAAAACTGTACTTGTTCTTGTTTGTGTTGTTACCTCCTACCTATGGACCTTTCATGCCGTATTCCCATGAAAAGAAAAATGAACACATCTGGTAATATTATGAATGTGGTTTGTTTGAAGGTTATTAGACATGTGCTTGAGGAAATCTAACAAACCTGGACAATCATACAATGTTTTGTGTGTAGAAGAAAGCCTCCAGGTGGAATTACATGGACAAGTTTTCATGCCCCTTTATTATCATGATTAAACTGAAAGGCTGAATATTTGTTGTTGCTAATGCTTTAGATACTGTTAGGGTTTGGAGGCGTCTTATCATGGATACTGACATAACAACAGTATCCTCTGAAGCAATCACAGTGCAAGCAGGTATGAAAGGAAAAGGGATGGTTCTATTTTAAAGGTGAAACACGTAGCTACCCTTAGTTAAAGGCAGGAGACGGAGGCGGCTGGAGTTGGTGGCCGTGGGGTTTTGTGCACAGAAACGCACCTCCCTGACATGCCGCTATGCGCCAAGATGCGAGATTAGGTTATTAGAAATTACTCTGATTAGGAAGATTCTTGGGTAGGGCGCCCCAATTTAGAGCTTCCAGGGAAGTCAGCGCACGCTAGCTATTCAGCTGCTGGCTGCGCACACTTCATATACTTGACTTATGCGTAGCTGCTGCTTCTAGCTTGGCTTGCTGTGGCATTTCCTCCCCTCACAATGCTGAGTGCATAATTTACAGATTAAGTTTGTCTTTTTCTCACATTTATATTTACCATTTCAAAAATCTTTGCTGAATAATTTATCAAAATAAGCCTTTTTCTTTAGTTCTTTTCTGAGGAGGCCGTAGGAAAAGTTTCTGCTGCCTAATTGGAGGTTCCCAGAATCAAATTTCTCCCATGAATACACACCAATTTAAAGTATCTGTTTTGTGAATATTTGCTGTAACTTGAGCGAGTTACTTCTTAAAAACTTTACGTTCTGATGAATGTTTCTCCCAGGAAAGTTCGCTTTTCAATTATTTGTGGAAAACACACAAAGGACAAGGACACAGTTGAATTATCTTCGTTTGCAAACGTATTTGAATATTCATGATGCACATTTTAATATTCACCCATTTTCTGCTCATGTGAATGCAGTATGTCTGTTTTAAGGTAGAATACATCCGTCGCGATTTGTTTCGTTTTTGTTATCAGAAACATTAATGTTGGGAAAACTAGTGCAAGATTTGGCCGGCAGAAATCCTACTGCCTGACTGAGGCCTTAAATAAAATTACAGAGGTCATCTTCCTCCCCTGATGGAGTGGCACAAATAATGAATATTATGGTCAAAGATACTCAGTGTGTGAACGTTGGAAGGGCCACCGTGACCCCGCAGGGGCCAGAGGAGCTGAGCCGGGGCTGTATGGGCTGCGTTTGGAAATGTCCCCCTTTGGTGTATCACTTTTCATCACACGCTGCACTCAGCAGACTCATATCCTGAGGTGTTTAAAGGAAGGTGAGGATGAAAGCACTTTGGACCCAGTCAGAAAGAAATTAATTTTCCATTTTAAACCAGTGCTGCTGAAAACCATTCCCTCTCTTCTCTGCTCAGCACGTGGCATCCAGCACTTGTCTTCATTCATCTGGTGCCTGTCGACAACTCTTCAAATTGTCTTATGGGGACATTTCCTCCTACATGTTATTTGAACATTTTTTTTCCCTACCCTGATAAATGATGTTGCCAGCAAAGATTACTTCTTTTCAGGTCTGGCAAACACTATTTCTTACCTGATGGCTTATTGGGAATACAATTGGAAAAAACATGATCACATTTTAAGAAAAGCATGATGAAATAAAGGGAGAAGAGAGATTTGTATCTATCTCCCACCTAGTAGTTGCAGGCAGAGGAAGTTCCTACTCTGATTATCTCCAGAGTGTGCAATTTTTCTTAGTGGACCTGGTGATTAAGTACCCAGCTGAAAAGCATGAGTGTCACAGGCTGCTGGCTTCCCAAGGTCGCTGTGCTGGCACATGGAGGAAGGTCCCCACCGTCACCTCATGAGTGGTACGGGCTGTCCCCTCCAATGGAGCGGTGGAGGAGATGACTTCTGCCCGCCTGACGGTGGTGGCGTGGTGAGGAGCCCGCCTCAGACTTTGTTATTGTTACACGCCATGTGCTTGGTTCCTGTAGAAGGAAAGTCTTCCCATTTGCCTTCTCTTTGAAGGCACAGATGTTCTTACCTCCAAAATGTCCTCACCACTCCTTGGTGTGCTTTCAGATTGTGTGAACAACCATGTTGCTAAATAATATCCTGCTGCCTCTGCTGAGTGTTTTGGTGCAGTAGCTGTAGGAGCTGCTAAGCAAGAACTACTTTGGTAGGTACAGGAGTGGCATTTTGCATGCCTGAGATCCTTTCAGATCCTCTCCAGATCTAAGCTTACTTGTAGTTTACTTTGTTTGAAAATAATGAGAATTGCATTGGTCACACAATCCACATGTTTGTAATCTCTATTCAATAACTACTTTCTCGTAGGTGCTGTTGGTCTTAAAGATGTTGAGCAAAGTCAATGGAAGTAAGGTACCCCATTGCACAGAAGTTCAAACCCAAGTGGGAATACCCACAGCAAAAGTGATTTTGCTCACAGTAATAGAAACTTTTAAAATTAGCTCAGTTTATTCCAGTTCTTCTGTGTTTGGGGGTGTGTGGGGTGGCAGTGGTGGTATGGTACAGTGCACTTGTTTTAACTGGTACAAAATCAGCAGTATTGAAAGTTAAGCAATTTTTCTCCATGCTTTGTCTTCTAAGCAGAATTTCTTAATTATTTATAGAGTCCTGATTTGCTGTTGATGGAGAAAGTATTCAGAGATACCTACTGTGATCTTCTTCTGGAGATGTCATATACGCCCTCCAAAAATAACCCATTTTCAGCAGCAGATAATTCATCCACTGTCTCAAAGTATAATCTCAACATCTCAATACCTTCTTTTATTTCTTACTCCATTATGTCAATAATCCCTTCATCTACTGCTATACTTGCTTAATTATGTATTCATTGAACTGTACTAGGAAATACCTTGTTGAAAAGGGAAGTTATCACCAGTTATTTTATTACTCCGTATAATTGCAGGATAGTACCTATATATTTGGGGAGGGAGAGGAAAAAAATCACTTGTCAATTTTATTGAAACTCTTCAGGAAGTCAGCATAAAACACCCTAAAAGTTTTGATTTCCAAAACCAACCAAGTGCCTCTCCCCCAGAGTCTCCCCAGTTGAAGAAGTAACCAGCCACACTGACGACGGAAAATCTTGGCCAGAGGATCACTATGAGGTGACAGAATATTCTGGCTGCAAACATGGACTAGAGAATATACTTCTTACTGTGACAGACAGTACGGGAGAGGAGATGCACAGTGCTGTAGCTCTTAGCTTAGTCCTGGGTGTGTAATATAAATATATAAATGTTTTCTGGTTTTCAAGTTGGCTCCTTAGTGGGGGAGCCAGGAGGAGGAGCAGAACAGCTGTGCATCTGAACTGACTTCTGACAAGTCAGCACATTTACCCTGGACACAATCCTGACCTTCAAAATTCAGGGGAGAGCAATCAGTGCTGACAAGAGGCCTCTCTAGGACTTTTAGATTGTGTTTATTCTCCCTCTCTCTTATTTCAATTACCTAAACATTTATATAATTAAAAAATTGATTTCAGCACAGCAAAGAAAGCTATAGACCAGATAGATACAGTATTTTCTTTGCTAAGTCGCCCATAACTAACAAAGTGACAATTTCTTTATTATAGGATGAAAGCACATCTCAGAAATGTGCTGTCAGTGGTGTCAAGAGAAATGTGGCACGCTGCACCATTGCTGCGCATTAATATTTTCATTTATTTTCGAATAGTTTGCAGAGCAGCCAACACCTGGCATATAGACTGTGCACCATTAAATCAGATTGAATAAACGTCTGAAAGAGTTGTTGGAATTACTGTACCTTTCAAACCCTGTACTGTCACTGTAAGGCAAAAGAAGAAACATATGCTATTAAATTTTTTCTTACAAGATGTAGTTGTTTTGCTCATGCACTGTTTGCAAGGAATTTACTCTGGTAAATTTAGGGTACATGCTATTCTGCATAGCAGTGAAGCATATCCTTAAGTCTCACTGAAATATAGAAGACGACAGGGATTACAAGTCCTTCCTGAGGGGCCGGAACAGAACCCATTAAGGTATTGCAAGTCATGCAATTCAATGGCCCTGAAAGTATAATCTGATTGTAATTCAGGAGGTTACTAAAAGGAAATCCATACCAGGCTCTAAGATAAGCAAAAGCGAGAAGTGTATTTACTACCAAGTGGTTAAATGTGAGGTGTGTGAGTCCCTTATCTCTTTTGTCTGCAGTTTATCACCACTGAAGGCAAGTAAAAGAGGAATAATATCTAGTCCACAAGAGGAGATTGGATTAAGCTTTCCCAAAAGTCTTATGGGAGTTATTTCCATTGCACTCTCCTCTGGATTAAAGCGCCTTCAGGCTATTTCCAAATCTGTAAAGGAGAAGGTCTTGGCACATGGGAGGGAGGGGAGGATGGCCAGTGCGTTGTTTCTTCGTGGAGGAATTTGCCTTTGACTTCTGTAAAGGAATTAGGAGACCTACAAAGTCCTACCTGAGTGTAGGACTTCCCTTACTGTGGAGCTTTCTTTTTCAGATTCCTTTTTGCTATGCAAGCTTATTGCTTTGTAATGGGTGTCCCTTATAGGGGTTTATTGTAATCGTTATTTATTAGAAGAAACTTGGGTGCTCTCATATCTTGCTGTGATTATACTCACTGCCCTTGTCTACAGCTCTAGTTACTTCAGTTCAGTTTATGCATGTGAGATAGCTAATGAAATATTGGAGTGGACTTGAGGTGGTTGAGTTTATGTACTATGATACTGAATTTTTTGTATGTTATCTCTTTGTTATTGTGTACAACCTTGGAATAAGCCCTTTCTAAAATACACCTAAATGAAAGGTAGATGCAAGGAGTGTAACGAGGAGCAATGTTCCCTTGACTGCAGACAAGCACGTGAGGATGCCTAATGTGCTGAAAGGGCAGTCTGTCCAAGGCGAAAGTACAGGCAGCGACATTGAGAGAGACAAGGCAGACACCCGCCATGTACATGCAAGAGACCGACACCACTAAAGAAAAATTACTCAGACAGAGAGATAATATAGAGCACCACGTGTTGCTGTTCCCGATTAACTTAACTTTCATTGTACGAATCCTTAACTTCTCCCTTAACTTTCACTGTAGGAATCAAGAGGAGAAAGGCAGCCAGTCTCTCTCTGCAGAATCCTACCTGGCTCACTGTGTGACTTGGAAATAGCCCCAGGTTTTCTGTATTTTATTTCTGTGTGAGAAGGGCTTCTGCAGCAGCAGAGCACAGGGTGCGCTCGGCCCTGTTCTGGCGCAGGGAAAGGATGCTGCTGCTTCTGCTATGGTGAAATCCAGCCTCTGTCAGTGCCTCCGTTCCACCTGCATTCTATTAGTTTTAGTAGAAATGACGCAGTCTGGATGCAAGGTGGTTCTCAATCATAAGTATTAGTTTAGACAGGGTGGGTTATCCAAGTGAAGGCTGATTATGCAGAGGAGATGATTTTGTGGTTCATAAGTATTTACTGTCGAGATGTTCCAATTTTTTCTTAGCCTTTTTCAAATATATCATAATTTGCTTTACATGCACGTGTGTGAAAAAGAGAATGCACTTATGGAATATTATGTTTTACTATTCCATTGATAGCTTAACTTAGAAGAAGTGATCACAAATAGACACTCATCACTTTCCAGCTAATACCACGCTGTTTGCAAATGGAACAGGAGAAAACCTCTGCATCTCGGAGGCTCTGACAGGTAACTGCGATGAAGTTTGTAACAGCCCTTGGAGCTGTAGCGAAGGGCAGCTTTCCCTGCTTTTCCATTTTGAGGAGGCAGGCAGTGACTCTTTCTTGCCCACTAATGGACAGTGCTGATCAGCACAGCATCTTCCCATTCGTGTCAGACCTTTGATCTTCAAGGACCACACAGTTCTTTTTCTAACACTTTCCTTATTTCTCTCTGGTTACTGTTGGAACTGCTGCATCTTCTTTGAGCTCCTGGGCACTATGAGACATCTCCTAGATGTTGAATCTTGTCATTTTTATAAATGTCTGTGAGCCACAGAGCTCAGCTGAAACTGCAGCTCTGCATCTTGAAGTGCCAGTTTAATCTGTTTCTAGCACTGGAAAAAAGAGGAAGGGGAAGCAAAAAACCTCACAGCTTTATACCAGTAATAACGAAGGGAACGAATTGGCTTTCAGAAAATAATTTAATGCCTGTAGTACTGGAGATGGCTTTTGAGTGTCATGTTTAACAGAGCCTAAGGTAGGGGAATTGTCCTGTTGTGGCTCGTATTAAAAAAAACTAAACCTTTTTCCTCTAAAAGTTCATTAAAGTGCAGTTTTATTTTACTATTTTCCAGACTGAAACTGCAAGTGGAACAGCCTTCTCTTGGAAATCCTGGGGATTGTTTTTGCCTTAGCATCGTTGGATCACTTCTTGTGTACATGCCCTTCATATTGTTTTATCTGAGCTTGAGATCTGAAGGGATTTGAGTATTAATCATGACGGGGGAGAGGCCAATGGCAGTTCTTTTTAAGAGATGATTGATTACTCACCAGCAGAGCTAGAGGAAGCTTTTAAAGACAAAAAGGGGTGCTGGCCACCTATTTGCCATGGGAAAGCCAGCAAAATTAGGTCTCTATGTCTTAGTCTTCAAAATTTCCCTCTGGATTCACCAGGGTAAGAGAACAAATTTCACTACTGTTTTCATAATTCCATCTGGGTTAAGACAGTCCTTAACGCAGCAGTTGCTGTCAAATTAAATGTCAGACGAATGCCACAGAAGATGAGAATTAAAATTCGGATGCTGCGTCTGCCTGGTTCTCAGGATCAGACAGAGTTTATTTCCTCACAGATGCTAATCAGCAGCTTCGCTGGCTCTGGATGGGCTCCAGCTCTCCAAGAGGCCGTGGACGGAGTTTCTGGATGTCGCCATGGGCTGATGGTAGACAGGTCTGTGGTCATGGGCCTGCAGTAAAATGGTAAAACCCATCCTTCTGTTTCAGCCTGCTCTCTTTCTCAGGCCAGCAAATTTCATGCTTATTGCAGGCTGCTTAAGGTACTCTAGGACAAGCCCTTTCTTTTCACATACTTGTGGATTCCCTCTGTGCCTGGACATCTCCTTTTTTGTGTTTGGGAATCACTGGTTCAAATTGAAACTATTCAGTATGATGTCTTGCCAAGATTCATGCCCTCTCAAAACAGCATCCCTGTTTTAATGTTTGGGTTGCTTTAGATTTCTCTCCAAATACCATTAATTATCGAGAAAAATCTGCAAGCCTATCTATAAGTATATAGAGCATACAGAGCTACATGTAAATGTATCTCTAAGTGCATTTAGGCCAGGTATTAGGAATGTCCAGGACAAGGAATAAACAGGATGACCACCTGTTTAGCATTCAAGTTCATCTATCTAAACTACCATTTTCATTTGTACTGTGGTTGTGACATATAAATCAATGCCCACAAAATAAAATTGCTTTGTGTAATAATCCTTTGTGCCAGTATTCTCAATAGTTCATTAGTCTTGCTTTGCATCTGTCAATAAAAGGCGCAATTGAGAAAGAGAGAGCTCAAGGAAAGAAATTAGTATATTCTATATGGGAAGATGTCTTCCACTTTGGCCACCCTTTCTCTCCTTTCGATTGTAGGCTGCGTGGTGTGGTTGCAACATATGCACAGCACAGCTTTTTTTCTCTTGAAACACCTTAGAGGACAGTATAAGGTTTCATTTATTCCTGAAGAGCCCAAAAGGGCTCTCGAGACTCTGAGCTATATTCACACCATGGAAACGCATGTGTGAGAAACTTCCACAACAGGATCAGTAATTATTTTATCTGTCCTTTGGGTTTTGCCACTCATCCAAAAGGCACTTGTGCAAAGGCAAGTTGTCCCTTCCTAGCTAGAAATCAGTGTGCCTCTGACCAAGATGGCAGCATGCTATGTGCTGACTATTGAGTGCCCCTTCCTGGGCCACCTAGGTGCTCCTCACTCATTACCCCGGTTTATGTAGCTTGACGTGAGGGATTGGATGTTATCCCAGCAAGGTGGCATGGCTTCTGGCGATGATATTTTACTCACATAATCTTGCCAAGTTCATCTTGGCAGCATTTTGTGATCTGGTTCTGCTCGATCTGTGTCACTAAACTCTACACAACCGGCCAGAGACAATGTATGTACCTCTTCTGTGTCAAAGTTGACCAAACAAAACTGTAGCACAGCCTTGGTAGTTTCAGCTTTTTATCAATTAATTAGAACTCCGCATAGTTTGCAAGGAGGTCAAGAAATAAATTGTGTCATTAATTAGATACAAAATAATTAGTTGATGGCTCCTAGGATGCCACTTGATTTCTTTCACCACGGTCATTATGTAGTTACAGAAAGTTTTACTAATGATCAGCATGCAATAGTTTCAAAATTCATCAAACCAGTAGGTGTTGAGTGGTGGAGCAAAACATCTGCTTCACAAAGGTGTTTGGAAGTCCCGGTCTTCTGCAGTGGTGATGTCCAGGATAGGATCCTTGGCTGGGTGTACTTGCTTGGGTACAAATGGGATTTCTGGTCACAGAGAGGCTTCTCGTGGTTACTTGCAGGTTGAGCTAGAAGGTGCAGTAGCACACTTGTGCCCATCACCCTGCAGCTAAGAAGGCTCGGCAGGCTGGAGGCTGGGCTAGATAGCTGCAGAGTGGAGCTCCACCATGACCCTACAGTTAGAGTACATGAGTCAATTCAGCACATCTAAGAGAAGCGGAGAGTTTATGCAATCGCCCCATAAAGTGATTGCAAAGACCTCAAGAGATATGTAGAGTTTATTCTGAAAAAAGCATCTGAGACAAACCCTTCTGGCCTTCTGGTACGCTAGAAACAAGTTTTTGAACATAGAGGTACCACGTGTAGGTAGTTGAGTAGACCCAGTGAAAAGTTTTGACTGAAAAACTATTTTGTCAGCATATTCTTTCAATGAATGTTTCATGAAAGCCTTTTGATTTCTTCAGATTTTCCTGTTAGAAAAACATTGATCATGGTTTTGGGTAATTCTGGTGCAAGAAAATTCTTCTTCCAGTTGATTTTATTTCCTTTTCCTTTTTGCCACAGGAAAAAAACCAGGAGATTGGAAAGTTATAATGTTTTCAGAACAACAAAAAAAAAACATTTTCCTATACCCTTTGTTTCACAATGTACTGCTGAAAATTAAAAATGAAAAAAAAAAAATTGCAAACTGAAAAAAACCTTATTTTGAAATTTCTCACAAGATATGTTTGCCTTTTTTGAAAAGTCGATTTTATTCATATGTAAGTTAGAAAACTGATCTGGTACTGCTAGGCTACAGTTGAACAGAAAAGATTTGTATGTAAAGGACTGAGTGATTTTAAACTTCTTGTGTTACCGTATTTTCTACCAATATTTCATCATAAGAAGTCGGTGCAGAGACTTTGAGTCTCGCTTTGCTGGCGCAGGTAAGCTGTCTCTCTGTTAAAGTGTCATTCTTCGATGGCTTTCTCTGCTGATAGAAGTTAGCAAGGGGAATGAAAAGGGGCAAATGCTCATAGCTATCCAGAAAAACAAGGAGAGAATGAAAGAATTTTAGCTCCTTTTGAAACAACATCCCTTCTGGCTGCAGGAGTCCCTGCAAGCCCTAAGTGTGTGCCCACGATTCATGCACCTACCAACTCCAAGACGGCGGGATGCACCGCCATGGGCAAATATTGCCTGCGACCGCCTTCTCCTGCGATTGCCTACTTTGAATGTGGCAGAATGAAAAGTAGTTCCATTAGCAAGTAATGCTCTGGGCTTGCGAGGAATGCTTGAAAATTCTGTATTCATGAGAATTAATGATCGGAAATTTCTAATCTTTCCTCTGCTCCAGGCCAAATGCAGATGTTATTCAGAAAGATTATCCAGTAGAGTCAGCTTAAACTGAGCTTTCCTCAACTATCCTAGATTTTTTTGAATAAAAACTCTCCAGAGCCCTCACCTCACCAAAATAACAAAAGTTGCATCCAGAGCTGCTGCACAATGCCACGTGGTCGGCTGACAGCAACTGCAGCAACAGGCAAGACCAAGCAATGGGAAAACAGGACAGTTAGGAGGTAAAGAGAATATTTGGCACATTTATCCACTGTCTGCTCCTTGCAAAGCTCTTCCAAAGCCTGACTATAGCTCTGACTCTCACACTGTGTTTGAAGATAAGATCCAAGAAATTACTCAGGGCCCATCTGTGTTGCCAAATAACTTCACTCCGTTGTTTGCTCCTGGTCTTCACCATCTGACTGTCCATGCTAGATGCTGCTTTGAAGTAAGCCAGATAGTTTTCCTCCAAGAGGAAACTCTCCAGGGCTGCTGTCACAGAGGCAATGTGTATTCTCATCATCGTGCCATCTCGCAGCTCTGATGAGCTGTGAAACATCTCTGGTATCATCTCAGCTATCTTGGACCGACGTTGCCATTCTGCCAGAGGATTGCCTTATGGGTCCCAGCGGGTGTGCAGTGCAGATCAGGCCATCTCATTCAAGAAGGAACTAGTCCTGAGCAATGCCCTCAAATCCCGTAGTCCAAAGAGGGAATAAATTGTTCAAGGTTGGGCCGACGAGCGTACAACAGTGGCGGTTTGCTCTGACCGTGCAGCATTGCTGTGCCCATTGCGGCGAGTTGTCTTAGTTGTGAGTAACACACGGTTTTAGTAACAATTGGAAATTTACAGTGTACTGTGAAGGTAACGTTGTATGGGAATCCACAGCTATATTACTTTTTCTGGTTTTATCAACAAATGTAGCCTTTCTTAACAGCCTTTCTACCCTTTTGCCTCATGATTTATTTTTGAATGTGTTACAAATAGCCAATGCTCTAGATCAGGTCAGTTCCCTAGGGAAATAAGTGCATACTACTTATATATTAGAGGTTAAATTCGTCCCTGCCTTATACTCACTGAGTACAGCAGTAGGGGAGGTGTAAGGCAGGAAAGAACTTGATACTGTGTACAGAAAGTAATTTTAAAGAATTACACTAATTTCATTTTTAGAAGCTTTATTATAAGGTCAATTTATTTTGTCAAATGTCAGTAATTAATTTTACAGAAGATGTTAAAGAGAGTAAACTCTCAACTCTCTGCTCTAACTCGGACCTTGACATTAAAAGTACAAGGCTTGAGCGTACTGGGCTTTCAAAGATATGCTCAGTGTTGGCTGAGTGATGTGTCATGGTGAAAGAGATGGCAGGGCCGGGAAGAGAGGTCTGAGCTTCCTTCAAACCAGCCAGCGAAGGAGCCAGCAGCGGTGCCGCCACGCCGCTGCCCAGCACAGCGCAAGCTGATTCCTCTCGTCAGAAGCCGGCCAGTGCGCCTTGCTGGTGCGGCACCTTTCTTTTTGTGCCTCTAGACCTCCAAAGGTTACGAAGAGGGATTCTCTGTGCAGGGCAAAAGACAAAGTATGAGGGATGCATGTAATTATATGGCAGTTGTGTTGTTTTTTCCAGAAATGCAAACTGACAGCTAGTCATCCAGCACAAGCCCCTGTGTGTTTCCTCTTCTCTGCCATCTGCCGTGGTTGCCCTGTTCCCTGCCTACTCCTGATAGAAAAATTGCCTTTTTCTCCATCCTGCTAAGCTTCCTGGACAAGTGAATCCCCTTGTGCCGCTGCTGGACCAGTGTCACAAGGCTGCTGAGAAGTGACCTGGAGGAGATGGGTATAAATGCTGACCTCCCTGCAAGATACAGATCACCCACTGACGCTTCAGTTCAGCTCCTCACTCAGAAAACTCTCTTGATTCTAATAAAGAAACCAAAACAAAGTGAGATTTGAAGAAACTGTATCTGTCTTACATGCTGGTGAGACAAAATCCCTCTCCTCACTGGCTGTGGGAATTGTACTCCAAAATTCACAGCAGTAGACTCTTTCATACTGCTGATGTATGTAACGTAATTTACTCCATCCCCATAATGAAAAATGTTTAGATACGGGTGACAAACCCTTCAACCTATTTTGACCCTATGGAAGGTTGAAAGAAAAGCCTAACTGATTTAACACTGCCTTTTTTTTTTTTGGAAGGATGCTATTCATACTTTGGTTTAACAATCCAGCATAGAAGAAAACAGCATGAGTCGAGCCAAGGAGAAGAGTAGAGAGGGTGAATAACGACAGCACAAATCAGCAGTAAAGAAGCAGTCTGCTGCAGCACCTGTACAGAAAGCCCGAGGCCAGTGAGGAAAGTGGCAGAAAGATTGCAGTGGGAAATGGCATGGGGAGCACCATATGCACCGAGCACCGAAAGGCTGAGAACAGCATTTTAAGCTATCCTAACACGGGGGAAACGTCTCTGTCCTTGAGTAAGGGCAAAGAGAGAGGAATTTTTGAAGATGGACAGTTCAGGACCATACTTTTAATGTTAGGCAAGTGCAGGTTTGCTTTTATTTAAAATACAGTGTGTTGATGCTAATGAGGCACTGTAGATGTTCACAGGGATGCAGTGTGCAGGCAGGAATCTAGCATGGCTGTTGGGTATTTCTTTAGATGAGAAATTGGTATTGATATGGTTGCATGAAGTTTACAATAAAAAGCAATCCATTAGTCAATCCAGCAAATTAACCACTTTGAATGCAAGTTAGGGAGAGCTTCTGTTTTGCTTTGTTCATTGTGTTCTTGTTTTAGATAGGGTTTGATGCAGAAGTTATTTAAAGCAGGAATATAGTTGAATAACATTCTCAAAATAGCCTCTGCTATTACTATTAGGATGTTTACAATCTATGTAATGCTAGATTTTTCTACTAAATGTATTTTCTTCCTAATTTTGAATTTCCCTAATCTGCTGAGTCTGTTCCACTTGGGATAAAATAGAAGAAAATGTATTGTGTGAAATCAAAGCCAGTCGTTAAAGCCATCCCACAGGATGCAGGGTTAAGGTTCCTTCACCAAATTAGGCAGACAGTACGTTACTGCCTTTTCTGTGGCTTTTTTTCCCCTACTTTTTGTTTTAAATGAATACTACTGGAACATGAAGGATGTGCCGCTTACCTGACTTGCTTTGGTACCTAAGTCAGGGAGAGAATTCATGGCAGAGGGTCCCGGAGATGTTGGACAGATAACCTCCTGGTCAGAGATGGCAGCTTCCCAGGATTTTGGTCTGGGTGAACTTACTTCCTCCTTCAGGTCTCTTCCCTTAATAAGAACATAAAATGAGATCTTTTGAATGACCTGAGTGTTTGGTTCTGTTTTTGCTTGGTCAATATATTATGTTGCGAGCTTAGAGTTGAAAGTCGGTGTGAGTTTGCTGTTGACATCAGTGGGGGTGGGAAGCAGCCAGGCGCTCCTGATCGTAAGGGCATCGGCATCCTGGAGCCAGGCGGGACACAAGTTCGGCTGAAAGAGTTCTACCAGAGTCCCACGGCTTTACAATCCATTGACTGGTCACTGCAAGATGTTTTGCATAGATCTGCTTTTGTTCTTACCTGAATGTGAACACATACAGATCAATCAACGGAGTTTAAAATCTTCCTGGTTCTTTTATGAACATTCTGCTTTGTTATTCCTTTCATGTGTTTTGCACAGAATAAGCCAACACCAAGAAAATAACTTCTTGTGGATGATCAGAAAGAGCTTTTTTCCCCCTGTTTTTTTCAAAAGGCAGTACACAAATTGAATGTTGTCTGTACACAGAGCTGCCATTTTCCATATATAACTCAGGTGTCATGCAGCTCATTATTTCATAATGTTGAGGAAAAAAATCAGTGTCAACACCAAGGCTTGTGACTGTCATTGGTTTTATTAAAAGCAAAACCGTTTGATCTTTTGAAGAAAGAAAAAAAATCAGCTCCTGTATTTTTTTAAAATATTTTGCACTTGGTCTTATCTAAAAGCATCAAAAAGTGAAAAATCTAATGTGACATTATACATTCTAGTGGCCCCTAATAGCCAATCACTCCACCAATTTTTCTAAGTTTATCTTTAATCTACTACTCCCAAACTAATTAAGGACCGAATGCCTTTGGACTGATTTTCATTTTGTCTTGAGTTATTGTGACATCTTTACTACAAATTCTTTTTCAGTCTAATTAAATTCCTGCAGCGTAAATGTCATTATTAATATCATCACCTTTGGTAGACTAACTTTGCCTGGGTCTCCTGATAACTGTGCATTGTAGACTAAGTCCCTTTCTTCCTGGTTAATATTTGAAAAGTTTGGCTTGAAGTAAGGACATCTCGAGGCTTAGCATAGACAGAGAATCCATTAATATAAATACATTAATTCAAACGGATGGGTTTTTATTAAAAAATCCAATAGTTATGCTATTATATTAGTTTCCAGAATAATATTTCAAAACTAATTTAAAACTTTTCTTTTTATCTTCAAAAATCATGCCCGGATGCTAAGTATTCTAATAATTTGAGGATCAGAAGTAATTCCCACTTACATGGCAAAAATTTCCAATCAAATCATTAATGCAGGTGGAAGAGAGACTCAGTAAAAGACTGCCAAAAATGAGTATTCATTTCTTCAAGCCAAGAGGAGCTTTTCTGTGGGCTCTGCAGAGGACAGGACACCATTCCAGGAATGGTGGGAGCTCAGCATAGGGCTAGTAGGTGAGTCCTTTTTTCCTTAGCAGGTAAATATAAAAAAGAACTACCATGAAAAAATGAATTGATAGGAAAATTTCATAATCTACACATTAGTCTGGCTAACATTATCTCAATAACTTTTTGTTAATTATGAATTTAATAATGATTTTTTAACCTCTAAATCCATCAATTGGTAATACAGAGAAGGGCACAGGTAACTGAATTACCTTTCGTGGGAGGTGTGTTAGGAGTAAATCAACAAATTGATTCCTAGTCTAAGAATTTGATTCATTTCTTAAGGTGAAGTTTTGATCTTTGATCTCTCAAAGTTTTGATGAGCATTAGTGGTATTAGAATTGCAGGTCCAGACATCCAGAACAATCTATTAAGTTAATAGGTAGTGAGAGTTTGAGATTAATTGCTATAATCACAGCGTGAAAACTGAAATTTGTTTTGTAGATATAGATAACTGGGCCAGACTCTGGCACAACTGCAGAAATGTATGTTGCTACAAAAATTGTCCGCTTAAATTCTGATGAACTAAAAAGGAGAACAAAATGCTATTCAGAAAGGGTGAGACTCTTATAATTTGATCCTAATAAAATAGTCCTATCTTCTTCTTCACGAGCCCATACAAGTTTAGGCAAGCCTAAATAAGTATAGGGAGGCTATTAACTTTGTATTGGCTCTACAGCACAACCTACATCAGCCCCTCGAGAAGCCATGATGCACAGTAGCATCATGGTCTGTATTGGGATGATATAATCAATGAAGTCTCTGGAATCTTCAAATCGAAGCAGAGAGAAATAGAAAGCTTGCTGCTGCTGTGAAATCCTCGTTCCCACCCTGTATCCACTGTAGCAAATCTCTACCGACCCAAGGGATGCTCCGGGGGGTCGGCTGGTGTTGCACCAACCCTGCAGAGGCAGAGGCTGTTCCTGCTGAGGCAGCCCTGTAACGGATGGCCAAAAGCTCTCCAAAGACTGATTAAATTGCCAAGTTAATGTCTTGAAGAGAGTGCACTTCACTAATTAAATTGCTCCGATGCAATTGCTACGCTCTACTTTTTTTTTTTCTTGCGCTCTTGCTTATATTTTGACTATCCTTGAAGAAGTCCACACTTCCAGAGCTTCCTTGGTGCTCCCTGAATTTTACAGGTAAGTCCTCGATGCCTTTCCTTTCTCTACCATCATGAGGCTCAAAGGGAGAGGGGTGTCTCGCGTGCCTTTGAAAGTCTGGTCCTGAGCTGTCAAGTGAGGCAGACGGTCCCAACACACCCACTCAGCTCAGAAATCCTCTGGTCTGATTTTAAACATGGTGCAGTGGCTTATCTGCTAAATAAAATCTAAATGAGAAATGTTGATACTTAATGAAATATAAGTTTGGGGATTTCACATAAGAAAGCTGCTGTCACTGCTTTAATTTATTAGGGGAGAGTTATGTGCAGATGGTATATACAGAGTTATTTCCTGACTGTACTCCAAAGTAAGTTGATTTGTGGTTTAATGACTTCTATCAAAATGAAATAAGCATTTGATCTTTGGATTTGATCTGGCTATATCTGCAGCTGCTACACCACCACAGCAATTACTTCCAAACTGGGCTTTTTGCCCAGGCAAATGGAGTTCGTCCTTGTTTCATGTCTCATTGACTGTCCTGATAATACACACAGTGGTACTGTAGGTTTTTTCTTCCTCTAAATTTGATAGGTGTGAAAGTAAGAGTGTAATTCCCTTTTTTTAATATCAGTGTTGTTTTATTATAATACATTTGCTACCACTGGTTAATTTTATCTTGAAGCTGCTCCTAACTAAAATTTAGTGTAAGAATGTGTAATTTTCTCTGCATAATCCTGCTATGCCCTTTTTATAGAGAAACAAGAAATTCATTTATGAATTCTAAATCTGGGAACCCTCGTGGTAATCTTCACATCTGTCTGTGTGGTTTAGGGATGAAGTTGTAGCGATACGTTGTACACCCACGCTGGACTAAATCCACTCCTAATGTATTTCCATGGAAGGCAATAGAGTTATACTAGGAATAAATTTACCCCCTTGTATCAATCTCTGAAAGAGTGCTCTTTTTCACTACTGACTAATTAATTACTTACTTACAGAACTAAATTGTAGTGTGTTAAAATTAGCAATTCTTTTTCCAGGAGAATACTTCTTTACTTACTGTTCAGGACAAGATTTCCCGAAGTTCAGCCCCAAAAGCTCCGAGTGAGAGATCATCATTAAGATTCACAGTTCTTAGACCTTAGTGCTGCCAGCTGTGACTTTCATGAGTAGCCCCAGCTCATGCCAGCTGCATTTTTGACCAGAGTGTAAGAGACAGCAGCTAATTTGATGGCTTGCAGCCAGCTCACCTGGGTGAGGACTAACAGAATGAAGCTGCTGGTTTGCGGTATGCAGTGCCTTCCCTGAATACGGCGCTGCTGGAGGAGGGTGCTCTGGAAATGACCTAGGTTTGCAGCTCGCAGATCTGAAGGCTGCAGATTCACAATGGCAAGGAGATGCAGTCGCAAGGAATTACAAAGCAAGTTAAAGATTTTTGTTCTCCCCTTGTTTACAGTCACATTGGTAGAAAGTGCACTGCACTTTGTATGGTTGGAAGCTAGTTTTTAAATTGTCTTTTTTGGTAGGATATTTCTTAGAGATATGTGATAGAAATGGCAATAACTGGAAAGTGACTGGTGAATGAGTTGCCTGTAGATTTGCAGCCCTACCAGAACCTGTGTGAGAAGGCGGTTCGTCACAAGAGCTCTGGAAGGTTTTCCGGTGCCAGGGTTGCTGCTGTGTCTTGAGCAAATCAAACGACTTGCATAGTACTTGCTTCTTAATCCAGGAAAATTAAAACCACCAGTGATAGCTACATTGTTTAGCCATCTGCTCTCCCAGGTGCTCCCACGCCTGATCAGAGATGAAGTGATGTGACCTAGAATTCTACTGCATATCTGGGATCATTCCCAGCACAGTCCCAAGCTTCAATCTTCTGCATGACATCAGATAAAGTAAACATCAAGATTTGATGCGAGAGCATATGTCCATTGCATAATTCATTAGACTTCTTCTCTGGAACTATTTTTAGATATTTTTCCATCAGAATGAGAGGGTGAGGATTATTCAGGAAAAAAAGATAAGAAAATTATGGGGGTTTTCAGAAACATGTCTAGGTTCTTCTCATGGGACTGAAGGCAAATTTGGCCATTCAGCTATGTGCGCTTGTTTTTTAAATAATTATTTCCGTCTTGGACAGTTCCACAGTCCTTCACGGCAGCTTGGCTGTGAGATGGTGTAAATCCAACAGTGGCATGGGAAACCTGCTCCTTGTTTACTTACCACTGCTGCTAAAACCCCTGTCAGGTCGGACAACAGAATTCTTCCCTCACACCAATTTCAGAGTTGTATCACTCCATTGCCTTGAGTGCGCTTGTTCCAGATTTCCACACACGAGACACATTCACAACTATTTACCTTCTGTTTTGCAACGTATCCACTAAATGTTGGTACAGTGTAGCAGGCAGAGTAGATGGGTAGCCTGCCCAGGCTGTGCAAAATGCCTCCTAACTGCAAATCATTGCAGCACTTACATCTTGTTCTCTTGTGTCAGCAAGAAAATGTGAAATGCATGCAGCTTGTGTGGGACACCTGGAATGCTCATGTGTTCTTAAATGAAGGCAGTGCATGCACCCTTTTCCTTGCCTCATTTCACCTCACACACACACACACACACACACAGAGTATGAGTGGTTTTGCTGTAAGAAAGTAAAAAAAACCCAACAAAAAAACCCAAACCCAAAAAACCATATTGAACAGTATGAATCACTGAGAAGAAATGGAAGGAGGAGCTATTTTGAGGGCTTTTACATCTTCCTTATTGCTAGGAGACTGCTTCCCGTGCGTGCAGTGCTCTTCAGGCTCTCAGCAGCTGCCTCATTTGTACAGCAGCATTGAGGGCAATTTAAGGAGCAGTTTTGTACGAGAGAACAAGAAGCAAACGTGAATGGGAGCGTATTTTAATTTTTCAAGCTTTCTGAGACAAATGTGAGCGTATACGGAGACAACTGCAAGTGTCAAGGAGAGCATCGTGCCTGAAATGTCAGGGATCTCGGGCTGGCCTCGGTACATTACTCAGGTTTCAGGACAGCCATGGCTTGCTCTCTGCAAAGAGCGGCGTGATTATGTAATTATACCACATTTGTGTTAAATTTATAGTGCTAGGGAAGCCACTAGTGAAAAAATGCAGTGTTGCCAATCACAGAGGCAAGTTTTGGCTTGTCCCTGATGGTCAGTCCATGAGCTGTGTGGAGAACTTGCACCATCAACTACCAGTGCTTTGAGTCACACCAAGGGCAGATGCTCAGGGCAGCCATCAGGAGAAAGCGTGAACAGGGGCCAGACTCAAACCCTGTGACACCAATTTATAAAATTCTCTATTTTGAGTAAAAATTACTCTCTGGGAACCACAGTTTTAATAAGGCACCTGAGGTAAGGTGATTGAGGTTGGGATTGTAAATGGACAAATCTCCTAGGGTTGTAGTCATGGGTAAGTAAAACCTAGGAAAAAAACAAATCTAAGATGATGAGAATGTGTGAATTTATCATCTACAAGGGAGTTACTGAGACAACTGTATATCTCTTACCGTATTTTTCACACTAGTGCCAGATGGCCAGGACTGGGATCCCCCACGTTCTCCTTCTAGTCTGAGAAGACAAGAAAATAAACAAGGAAAATGTCTGTGATGGTATTAGTTGGCTGCCTGATAAGGTGAGTCATTGCTTTTGATTGCTGAAATAATTAGGACTGCTTTCTAATTTGATTACCATGTTAACCCTTCCTGCTCCGTTCAGTCCTGCCTCACAGATCTCAATCATCCTTTTAGTTCCTGTTCCTCCTTTGTGCTCCCTGTTGTGACTACTGCCAAGTTTGGGGACAGTAGCCAAATGTCCGGTGCCTTCAGCACCGTGCTGTATCAATGGACTAACAGACTCCAGCGGATGTAAACCGTATGTCAGAAAAGCTTTATTCAACAAAAATTAATACTTAGAGGAGCCATCTCCAGCAGGTCCCAAAGGCAGGCCAGATGGTCACCACTGGCAGAGGCTGCCAGCTTGCAGCCGGCCAGCAGCCTCGCCCCAGGGACTCCCACTTGGTGTCTTCACACCAGTGTGATGGCGTGGTCTGTAATTCTGGAGGTTTCCCTTTTTAATTGTAATTGTGAGAAGCTGGGAGCTGTTTGTAAGCTCTGACCCCCATCAGTAGCTGGGGAGCACGTGGCTGTGCCTTCTCCTCCTCCACCACGTCCAGGAGCAAGTAGTCCCTCGTCAGGCTTTCATCTCTTGCCATGACAACAAAGCTGTCGCACGATGAAGCTCTGCTAAGAGGTTACTGGCAAACCACACGTGTTTGCCCACATGCTTTTGATCAGGGACTGGTCCCTGTCACTGCCTTTTGGCTGGCTGGACTTTGAAAGCGCCTTTGATCCATCTGTGCCAATGAAATTAAGTTGTTTGAAGTCTTTGATCCTTTCTGTGGGCAAACTTGATGGGCTCAGGATATTTCTGAGGATTTCTTCCATTTTAAGAGCCATGAAAAGCAAGATTCAGCAACTCTTCCCGTTGGCTTGTTTGTGTTGTCTGAAGTAGACCCAAGCAAGGGCATTCTACACCAGTTGGTGTGTTGGTGTTGAAACCCATCCCTCTGTCACTCCCATCATCTACAGGACCATCCTGTGAGTTATCAAGACTCAGTTGCCCTCCAGCTACAGGAAAAGACTGCAAGGAACTATAGGAAAAGAAACAAGGGGCAGAAATTTTCAGGTGTGGTCTTCAGAAAGATGGAAATTTCGGCAGAACAAGATGGACATGTTAAAAAATATTGTTGTGGGTTCGTTGACAGGCACAGACTCCTCGCATGAGACAAGAGCCCATGCGGGTGTGGGGTGCCCTGCGCTCAGGTTTTATTTTGGAGGTGCTTGGCACACTGTACAATCCCATGCTCCCCAAAATCCCTGGGTTCATGCTGTATGCATGTTCTGTGAACATACATTTATTTTTAAACTATAATATGCTGCATTTCCTACCTAGCTAGTGTATCAAAGCAATTTTGTTCCTTAGCAAATAAAGGAAATAGCTGGGTAAGTATAAATGTGTTTCTTAACAGCCTTGTTTGTGACAAAATTGTGAACTAAATCTTCACACGACATAGGGCTGCAAGTATTCGAGTCACATTCGGACAGCAAAGCCCACTGCATGAAGCTTTAATTACAATATTTCTCTCAAACACAGTCTTTCTCTCATGTTTTTCTGAACATTGTTTAAAGAACTGATGAAAGGGCTGAAAACTTTTCAAACTTTCCTTTTCTTAGGGTCTCTTCAGCTCAGTCTTTCATCACACAGTCAATAAACAGTTGAAAAGGCCTCTTCTGAACAGCAGCAGGAGGGAGGAGGAAGAGGGGAAATTAATGATATCACCAAATTGAAACTCTTTCAAGTTCCCTTTAATTGCAGAGGGCACAGGGAGCTCATTCAGATTTTAATTCTCTGATCTCTTGCTCTCCCCAAAGGGAGCAGTCTTCCTCTCCTCCCACGTTGCACGCGATTTTCCCGGAGCGTTGAGCCCAGCAGAGCAAAACGAGGCAGACGCCCAGCTCCCTCCTCGGGGCTCCTCCACTGCACAGAGCCCTTCCCCATGGGATTTCGGCAGCGGAGCAGCAGCCCCGGCTGCCCGCAGTCCAGGGAAGGGCAGGGCCAGGTCAGCAGAGCAGCTCTCCTGCAAGCCCTGAGGTCTTTCTCTGGGTAAGGAAAGGAGAGGGGGTCTTTACAGAGGGCAGAATAAGTAAACCTTGGCCACAAACTACAAGCAGCCCTTGCGCCCACCTCCGAGTACCCTCTACCTTTCTAAACCACAGCCCTAACACCGTCTCCTCCACTATTCTCCGTGCTCTCCAAATGCACTCCTGCTCTGTGATGTTTCCAGGAAACACTGGGGCCTCAGTGATGTTTCCCCCCAGGACCCCCACCTTCCCATGCTGCACCCTAATTTTAGATAGGGCTCTGTGTGCTCTTCACCCTCCTGTGGTCCCACACCGGGGCTGGTCCAGCTTCATCACCTGACCTTCGCCTTTGACCTTCTTCACAATAACATAGGAATAAAGTCAGACATCCTCTAAACAAAGCTCTTATCACCCGGTACAAAGCGGTGGGACCTTTCATGCAGCCCTGGGGTGCCTGAGCTGTGACCAGACCCCGCTCGGCTGCTGGGTGCCCTGGCCTCACGCTGGTGGTCACACTGCCGTTGCTGTGCAGCATTCACCATGCAAGGATGCTTCCTACTCATTTAGGCACCTGGTAAGCTGTTCTCCCTATTTTTTATCTTTCAGACAAAAAGATAAAGGTTTTAGAGCAGAATGGAGAGGATGTGGGAGGGTACATCACATTTAGGTTTATTGTATTTAAGTTGGATAATGAAGACCAGTGTGCATGCAGAAGCATTTTGGCATTATTTTAGGAGTCTTTTCTAAATAGTTGGCTTCCTTAGGAAGAAATTATGACACTTTTTGAAACCTTGTGAAGTATCGTATTTGTTGGAAATGTCCTTACGCGATAGCTTTCCATCTTGTCAGTCCTGGTTAAACCCAGCCTGTGGCTGACAGGTACTGCCAGTTCAGTGCCTCGCCTGCCCATCTGTGAGACGGTAAGTGAGAATTACATATCCAAGTAGTCCAAAGTTAAGAGAGAAAACAATAAAAATTGTTTTCCAAATACTGGAAAATATTTCCAATAATTGGAAATTATTGGAAATAATAATGTCCAAATATTGCCACTGTCCAAATATTGCCACTGCCCACCGAGGAGCTGCTCAAATAAATGCACCAAGCGTGCCCTGGCCGTCTTTGTCTTGTGGGAAGTATCAGTGCAACAGGCTGAAAACTGCTCAAAGAGCCATTCCCACCATTGAAAAGACTGAGGATTATAATTGCAACAGGTCCATGGGCAGAAACATGAAGTATAAAGCTTTAAATTCAAGTCACACTGATAAGTATAACAAATAAAGAGACCAAATTCCCTTAAAAAATGGGATTACAGAGGCTGTGGGGAAGAAATATTTTGAAGGAAGTTAAAGAGAAGTTAATCTGCTTTTATGTAATTTGTTTCCCTATTCTTCCTGAACGGGCTTGCTTTGGAGACAGCTGCTTTCAAGGTTTACAGCCGTGCATATGGTTAGGAGGGCTGGAATTGGCAGCCGATCGCCTGACAGAATAATGGCTAACTGGAAAAATAGCTGGGTATATAATTTACAGATGATTCGACCACATCAAAATCAGTGAAACACAAACTATTCATTTTTACAGTCTCCAGATTGCTGTCTGTTGCGATCTGTTCCTCCTGATTGCTCCCCCGCCGCGCTGCTGATCACCTCTCCTCCCACCGGCACCCGTGGCAGGGAGGACAACGATGAGCCGCAGCGCCGTGGGGCAGGATAAGATGAAGATCTCAATTTCGGAGGATTGTACGTTTTAGATATGGATGGGAGCCAAAGCATCGGTACCACCAGGTCTGTGTCTATGCAGAAAGTGGGTCTGCATATCAGCATTGTGGTGGGCACCCCGAGGTCTGTAACCCATAGCTCGTTCCTCTCCCAACCACCACCCGGGGTTCCAGCTCTGTGGGATCTCCTGGGGCTCAGACAGCCCAGCAGGTCTCGGACATCCAGCTCGCAAAGCTGTCCTTGCTCTGAAAGAAGCCAAACGGCCTGCAGTCGGTGCATTTCCAAATTTTGAAATTGTCTGGATTTGAAGCCTAAGGTGAAACAATCACAAAACCAGCAATAAAACTGGTGAAGACCGAGTCTGGTTACACCAACAGTATTTGACCTTCTGCAAATATCCCTGTCTTTCCTGTTGGCATATTGTCTGAAAAAAGTTGCCCTTCAAAAAACTAGTGCTTTTCTGAGGGTACTGTTACTTTAAATCTGGGCAGAACTTCTTCATGCTGTTTTTCTTCCTCAGTTTTCTCAGTGGGGGAAATGACAGTAAAAAGGGTGAGAGAGTGGGAACCATGAAATGCAGATGGAATCTGGAAAAAAGGGCTTTTTCTAAAAACTGGAAATATTTCATCTCCAAATAAATGGCTTTCTCTACAAATATCCATTTATTGTGAACATACCAGTTCTTATTTTCTCATTGGAAAAAAACCAAAAGGGTTTTGTTAAGCCTTCTGTTCCTCTCCCAGAAAAATAGACATGTGGCAAAACCCAAAGACACTGGGAGATGGTTCATGTAGTGGGACACAGGGACTGTATCTCTTCCTTCCCGGGATTACAAACGGAGGAGGCTTCTTTCCTCGCAAATGCCCAGGTTACCCTTCAGGTGATCTGTATAATCCGTCCTACACTGCATGTTGAAGAGTGTCCATGTTTGAGAAACAAATGCGAGTCTTATTGAGGCATTAGTCTCAGTTGTATTCTGCCCCAGGGCTGAAGATTTTATTAGGCTCAACTCTTCTCAGCTCCTCCTGACATTATCGCTGTGTTTGTTATCCCTCACTTAGGGAATTCAGCTGGCCAGCATGAACTGCCTTGATGTTTTCTTGTCACAAATTCATGGCTTCACCAGGTAAGCAGTATGTTACGTTTGAAATATATTCTGCATGGGTTGGAGAGGGTCACGCCGCTGTTGTACCTCTCAAAAGAGCCCAAGCAGCACGCAGGCTGGCACGGAGCACTGATAATATTGATTTCTCCAGCTGCATTGTGTTACAGAGTGTGGCCTTGCAAAGAAGGAAATTACTCCAGCAGTTGCAGTAAGTGTAAAAACTGCCGTGTCATTTAACAGACGCGGTGCCAGGGCTTTTATAGAGTGTAATCCAACTCTTTCGAAATTCTGCTGAAGGATGCTTGAGCTAACAAGGCTCTGCACTCTCTGATGAAGCAAGCCATGTACATTAGCTTTATTGTCAAGACATGGCGCAGAGCATTTATTGCTTTTGGCTCATGTACAGTGTAGGATTATTCTGTGAGTTTACACAAGACTGTCTATTTGTAGTTGAAAGTGAATTATTTGCTCATTAGTGGTTCAGAAAGGTCTGCTTGCTCCCACAATGCGAGACAGCTTGGGCTTCTCTGTGTGATGAAACGTGCTTGCTTTAGCCCGTGCTCGACAGACTCAGAGCACCTTCAAGGTGGTCCAGAGGACATGGGATTAGGAAAATCTGCAACTATTGTAAGAAAAATATTAATCTCTTTTTCTTTTTTGTTGCTCTTGCTTGCAGCGCCGCCATCCCACTCTGAGGGCTGTGCGTGCCGGAGGAGGGAGGTGGAGGCAGAGGACAGCGATGCTCTGGCTGGCCTCAGCGTCTCCTGTCACTTGGTCTTCCTCAGCGTATCAGTTCTGGTGAGCTCAGCCCAACTTCCACTAGCCTGCCATGGTCTCAGATTTTATACTCACTTTGCACCTCTTAGAAAGCATTCTCTGAATCAGAAAATATGGCAGATGGCAGCTCGTGAGAAGAAAACAGCTCTTCAGTGCCAGATTTAAGCAAGTATGTAAGTTTTCATTATATATAAAAAAAGACAACAGTGCTATTTCAAAGCGAAATAGGAATATGCTTAATACTTCCCTGAGCTGGCCCCAGGGGTTTGAACCCCAGTTGATTAAAATTCCTTAGGTTTGCTCGAGACAGCGCACCGCACCATGGCCCACCCAGCTGCTCACATCCTTTGGCTGCAGTGTAAGCGGCTGCACCCTGGAGTGGGGTTCGCAGCACTGCTGGGGGCATGGACAACCCCTGAGCCAGGGCAAGAGCCGGTGAGCTTGAGGGGGGGCCAGCAGCTGAAAACTGCACCCTGCCTTTTCTGCTGGTCCCCTGGGACACCACACAAGCTCTGTCAAATTGCAAAGCTATTTTTCTGAGTGGTTAGTAGGAACTTAGGCAAGCTTTTGGAAAAGGGCATGAATTTTCCACTGACCCACATTTATTTGTTTCATGAAACCTCAGCACTGCAACGTTATAGTCTTTTGTCCTACTTTTTTTCTGAAAGAAAATACTTATTAGGCTTTGAAGAGGAGTATCACAGAAGCTGGTGCTGTACAGTAGGCTCAGCATCTTTTGCCTTTCCTGGCTGGAGCACTTGCCGCTCACCTTTTTCCTAAAGAATCATTTCTTATCACTGCCAACCTCCATGTGTTCATAGAGAAAGAGGGCCAGACTGCTCTGCCTCAATATGGGCAAATTTCTGATTTTCAGTTATTTTTTTCTGGTAGGATTTCTGTCATACAAGGGTGGAATATTTAGCAATATGGAAACAGTATTGTTATAATGAGCTGCAGCAATCCTCTGCTACCAGCCCCATCTGCTGAGTGATGAACGCAGGAAACTGTCGCTCAGATGTGGGCAGCTGTGTGGACATGGAAATCAATGGATATTCAAGGCGTGGATTACTGCAGGGGCTGCTTATTTGTGTGTACACAGGTGCAATGCTGGATGTAGACTTGAGACAAGTTTTGGACCACTCTGACTTCAGTGGAAGGAAACTATTTTATAGCAGAGACTGAAAACTCGGGTGGGAAAAGCTGTAGAGGATGACCCTAGAGCCTGGTGTCCATTCACTGTGCTATTGATGTGTAGGACCATGGTTTTAAGTTCTACTTCTTCCCTATTTTATCTGTTTAAACTACTGGGAACAAGGATTAGTCTTTACTCTGTGGTTTTAATATTCAAGGATAGATTAAGACAACAGTGTCCTGATGTTAGATGACTATTAAATACTAAATTCTGTCAAATCCTCCAGCAGCATTAGTCAAATCAAATCAAACCATAAGTCCTAAAAGCTTTATACTTTCTCCAAAATAATTACACCACAGTATCACCTTTGAAGCCGTGTTGGTTTTGTTAATCAATAAATGAGCAATTCCTGGATATGTCAACGGGAGAAGTTCTAGCCGGGTTAGTCATGGCCCTCCCATGGCCACGCCATAAGTGAAAAGCAGATTCTCATGGCTGAGTTACAAAACCACTAAACAAAATGGAAATGTTGATGTTCATTATTGATTTTACTCTTCACTGCCATGGAATGGTGCTAGTGGGAGCTGTTGTAATCAGATTACTTTAAAACTTATTTACAGAAGGAAGTGCTTAATTTACCCCCCCTTTTTCCTTTCCCAAAGTGATACGATATCAAGGTATCAGCTGTGTTTCTTCTAGAACAGCTCTTCTCTTTTTGGTTTTCTCACTATGTTTGTGTAATTCATTTGTTATCAATTCCTATGATCTTTTTTAAAAAAAATTTACACGTGTTTTATCTCCTAAAGTGATGGCTCATATTTGTTATGGAATAGAATAGACAATGATTGTTGAAGATGTAACCCCAAAATGTTTCAGATTTCTGGAAATATCTATCAATAACTACATTTACTAAGCATTCATCTAAACCCCCCTGTGCTGTCAAGTCACAGCTTGGCGCGTGTACAGCCTGTATGTCTTTGGGATTCAAGTGCAGTTTAACTGAGAATCTGGGAAATGCTGCATTTTGAGTGATACATCCTCTCATAATCTGTGAGGTTAAATGGTTTTTCTGATTTGCTTCTTTACTGCCTTCCCCATTTTGCATCAGATCAAATTGGGTGTGAAATGATAGGAAATCCAAATGGCAGGCTTGTCTGCCCACCCTCCGCTCCTTCGTAGCAGCGTGAGTGATTGCAGCGAGCACAACAGAGAAAGAGCAATTAGGCCTTAATTGCCCCTGATTAGTCACATGCAATGTACCAATATTAGTGGCAATTTCAATGGGCAAAGTGTCTGGGGAAGCCATCCCCCATCGTTAATCAAAGGTGTTTGTGGGGCTGGAAGCGACCCTGATGCCGGTCACCAAACTGCCGGTTTTCTTCCAGTGCAAGAGCAAACCCAGCTCAGCAGCAGCTGCTCAGAGCCGTCGAGTGGTAACTGCGCTGTGTTTCGTGGGCAGCGCTGGGAACGCGCTTCCTGCATTTCCCCTGCCTTCTCGCTGTGTTCTGCTCAAATACCCATGTTCAAATTCATGTTGAATCTGGCTCTCCATCCTCTTGAGCCCATGGTGGATACCTGAGCCTGAGGGAAGCAAAGCGTTTGGACCAGACGAGCTATGGCCGTGCTTAGACCTGCCATCATCCCTTCCCCGCCGAAAGTATGCCAGCTCCTTGCAAAAACATATCCTGCCATGGTCCGCTCCGAGTGGCCACTTGACGCGGGGAACACCTGCCTTTCAAATGAATAAGAGTTTTAATCTCTGGAGACAAATTTAACCCTCTCCTTGCTGTGTCCTGGCTGCATTCCCTGCCATTGCTTGGCAGCGAGCGGCTCTGAACCCAGCTATTCCCGTCAGCCTCCCCCCGACCACCACTAACCGCCTTTGAGAGGAGTAGTGAGTTTCTGCTGACTTAGCTGGATGGCAGCAAATCTTGATACCTGCTTCTCATAGCCTGGCTCGTGGGTTTATAATGATGTATTTACTCTAGCACCTAGAGTAAATGAATTATATTAAGCCTCTACAAATGGTCATAAATATGATAGTCTGTGTGAACTGAGGTAATTGCCTGCTTTATGTATGTGTTTATCTTCACTGCATTGCATACACAATGTGCGTTATGTCAAAAAGATGATAAAGAACGGCCATAATGCTCCTGAAGTGCATAAGTCTTTTTAGTTTATGACTGAGGCTCGGAGTTATCTTATGCAAAGTTAGCTGCAGTAGGTTTAATATAAATTATCATACTTACAAAATGTCAAGGAGCATTAATTGACAATTTCTGAGGCCTACCTCACTACATACCAATTCGGTTCTGAAACCCCTCTCTGCAAGTTTAATATATGGAAAATAATGCTTATTCATGAATGTCTTATGTAACTTGGAATTAATTACATGGCAGCTAGAGCTAGCTGTTACAGATGGTCTTTCTATAAAGCAAGGTGCCGAAAATAAAGTTGCAAGCCCCACAAGGGAACTTCTGGTCTGGGTATTCAGCACTTTGGAAAACCAGGGCACATCATCTTGTGTGTAAATATCGACTTACTAACCTAATTCTGGACCCACTTTTGAAAGAGAACTGGCCTATATAAAAGCATTTAACATCAGCAACTTCTCCTGCGTTTTGAATGAGTGTGGCAGATGGGGTCCGCGGCAGAAGCCCAGCATACCTCCCAGCCCACCTGCTCCCCTGCCGTTTTCCTCATCTGGAAGATGGAGATGATGCTGAATATCTCCAGCTGAAAAAGGTGAAACAAGCTAAGGTTTATTCATTGAACAGTTAGCAAAGTGTTGGTGGGTTCCTTTGCCTGCCCTACAGCCTGAGCAGCATTATAGCTGGTAGTAGTCAGTGTAATGGGCCAGTTTGGAGGTGCTCAGATGAATGCTAATTGTTGATTAATATAGGCCTGGGTTATAAAAAAACGCAGCTTCTCTCTTTAGTGCTTTTTGCCAGGCACCAGGGAAGTGCTGATGTCTCTATGAAGGCTACCTGCTCCTCTCTCCAGCTTGTGTCGCTTCTGGCAGTAAGTGCGGTCAGCTCAGCACTGTAGTGTGCCCGCTTTCAAAGCTCGTTGGAACTTTATTGCCTGCCTAAACAAAGTTAAGTAAGGCTGAAGGATGATATTTTAAAGCATTTATTGATCTTCCTTTAATATTTTGTTATTTCTTTTCCATCAATACAATATTTACTTTATCTAGCGCACTGCAGTATAAGTATATTCCCAGAAAATGATGCACATAATGTTATTTTCATATATGGGCATACAGATATAAAATGAAAGATTGCTTGTAACTCACTTAAAATAAGTAACACAAACAGCATCTAGGAATCTCTGCTCTACGAGCTCAGCACTCTGCAGCTACCCACACTCAGGTTACTGGCGTCGGGGTGGGGAAGGGCAGTCCCTCCCAGAGCAGGCGTGGAGGGATGGCTTTCCTTAGCATCCGTGGAGCTTTGCAGCGCTTGGGGCCCCAGAGCTGTGCAGTATCGGGTTTCTATGGCAACTGGCTGGTACAGCTGGGGATGGGGGGAACCTGCCCTGTGCCCCCTGCTGTACCTGCAGCTTTTGCCTATTTTTTTACCGAATAGACCCTTCTTTCATGTTTTTCCTCTTCTCTTTTTTGCATTGCTGCTGTTGAAACACAGAGTTCATCTTCCCATCCTCTGCTGCTCACAAATGTCCCAGGAAACTCAGTGAAGGGCCGTAGGGCACCAGGTGCGTTTTCCCATGGGTGCTCGGGGACCCCGCTCCCGTGGGAACCCGCGTAACTCTCCCACCATGCAAGGGGCAGCAGCAAACACCGTGTGTTATCAGCGTGGATCACCTTCAGCGTATTCAAGGTTTGTTTGTGTTTCTCCCTCGTGCCAACATGGCACATGGGACACCAAACCCTTCCCTTCTCATTTCAGACCTTCCCTGCTTCTTCAAAGTACAGAAGTTAAATTTCCATATGTCCACCCCCTTTATGCTGTCTTTGCCAGAGATGAGAAGCAGAGGGCAAAGACACAGATTATCAGATAGAATCAGAGAATCAGTTGGGCTGGAAAAGAGCTCTAAGATCATCGAGTCCAACCATTAACCTAGCACTGCCAAGTCCACCACTAAACCATGTCCCTAAGCACCACATCTACACGGCTTTTAAATATTTCCAGGGATGGTGACTCCACCACTTCCCTGGGCAGCCTGTTCCAGTGCTTGAGATCCACAGGAAGAAGCAGCCATTGGTTTAGTCTGAGTTACTAGCAAGTGGTGACAGACTGCCTTTAGGGATGAATTACGGGCTGGACCAGTGGCCAGTGAGGTGGACTGCAAGACATCCCTGGGCAACCTGCTGTAGCTGCCCCTGCTTGAGCAGGGGGGGGATGGGGCGGTCTCCAGAGGTCCCTGACAGCCTCGGCTGTCCTGTGACTCAGTGAATCTGTAATCAGTGATACAACTTTGGAGTAGAGTCTACCCCACCATGCTAGTGGTAGTACAAATGCACAGTAGGAGGTAGTCCACATCCCAAAGATCTCCCCAGAACAGGGAGGACAGGAGGTGAGGAAGGATAGGGTGAAAGTGGAGCAGTTTCTGTTTCCCCTAAATTAAGCCCTCCCCTGAGGTCAGCGGCAAAAATGGGACTGGAAGCAATCTCCCCAGCTGACAGCAAGTGCTTATTCCCCTTAACCGCCCTGCCCTTGTCTTTCTGCTTGCTTTTTCATCCCCTGCTTCTTCCATCCAGCCTTCCCAGTGACCTGCGGGGAGACAAGCCACTCTCTTTTCAAATCTCCTTATGTACTTTGTAACTGTGACTTGTTGTCTGCTTGGGTTCTTTTGGATTTTGTTGGTTTTTTCTTTTGCTTTCAACAGCAACACTGTGGAATTTCAGGAGGTGTTTCCCCCCGTCTGGTGCCACAGATGCTGGCTGCCCTTGCCTCGCAGTGGGAGGCAAGCCGCCGTGGCTGGTGGCAGTGGCAGAGCGAGCACACTGGTGCGAGGCCGGGGGGTCACACCAGCTGGAGCCCCTCGAGGCTTTTTGGGAGCAAACCAGGCAGGTACGTGGCCCTAGCCGGGCAGAAACACTGTTCAGCTGCAGCATACACAGACATGCAAACTGCTCCTTCCCGTGAACCTGCAGTGTTCCCACCACAATCATCTCCCACGCTACACCGTAACGGGGTCTAGTTTTATATACAATACCAGTAATCATTTTGTCTTCTCTTGCTTGAAACGTAAAAAAAATGCTTTAACCCATCTGCTAAGCAACTGCTTCAAATTAAATTTTGTGGTAAAAACAAATGAAGTGTAATTGAGAAGAGACAAGAGGAACTTGCCCTGAGAACAGAATGATAAGAAATTCACTGTGACAATGGTGCAATGCATATTGTTCCTCTACGGCACACCAAATGTCCCTGCTGTCGGGCTGCGCTGTCATCAGGGCACTTTGCTGCTGTTATTGTGAACCTTAAAACGTGTCTTTCCCCTTCCATGTGAGACCACTCCTCTAAGATCTTACGCATGCTAATGAAAGAATTAGGCTCAGCTATCAGGAATTAAGCAAAAAGTGCACTGACACATGCTCCTAGAGATACTGCTGAAAGAAAATGTATTTTACAGAGGTGCTCCGATGCTTGCTGCAGATATGAATATTGCAGAGCGTGCAGCCTGTCTCTAGGGGGTTGCTTGACCATGAAATTGCCCATGAAATGGGAATCTATTGTTTATCATGCTAATTAGTAACCCAAAAAGTTTATTTAAAGGTCACTAGGAAGCAGTGAGAAATATCATAGCGTGTTAATGGAAGAAAATTCAAGAAGCCATAGGGGTTTTGGATTATTTAGTAGAATATTATTCCTAATATTTAAGTTACTTTCTGAGACGTGCATTAAGTTAGTAAGGGAGATGAAGGAATGTTTTAATATAACTTAGTGTGAAAATAGCCTTCAGAATTTATTTTATTCATAGATTTTTGCATCAAAGGTCCTATGATTAATTTTCAAACTTACAGGTTTTAATAGCAAAATAAGAAATAATAGCTCCAAAGTTCTTTTGAAATACTTAATAAAATACTGTTCTTTAAAGCATTAGATGGCTTTCAAATGCCACTAGTACTTCAAAGAACAGTATTCTTTACAATATTTCTATCCAGTGTTTCTATTCAGTTTTCTACACTGTGCAAAGCTGACTCACTTTATGTAGCATAGAAATATTTTCACATGGGCAAAATCAAGGTATTGTCATATTCCAACAAAACGCTGGACTGAAAAACTGTACTGGCTACTTGATAGGGTAGACGTTTAAATGCAAGTTAATTTGATGTTACAGAAGATTCCTTGGCCTTCCAGATTCCAGGACAAACTTAAAAAAAAAAAATCAGTAGCTAACGGATGTAATTATGCTAGCTTTGTACACCAGGCCTCTGGAGGAGGAGCAGCACAGCAGGTCACTGGGTATGGGTAGTCACAAGCAAGCAAGCAAGATCCTTCATCATTGAGGTCCAGTAGGGAGCGAGTAAGTTAAAGCTGGTTTTGTCCGTTGAGCAGAAAAATTGTCAATTAAGGTAGGATAACTTAAGCAGTCATCACCCCGGGTGGAGGAGAGGCTTTTCCTGCAAGCACAGTCCAACAGGCTGAAGGGCACGTGCCTGAGGGCTCCCCTCCGTGCCCATTGCAGGTGATGGGGGGAGCTGATGCAGATGCACGGGAGGACTGAGAGATCCCCAGTCCAAATGCTTTTTGTAGGAAAATGTATGTCTTTCCTCCACAGACAAGAGACATATTCATGTCAAACCAAAGGTGTGTAAAAAAGGGGTTCCAAGCTGGTGCCTGCCAGAGTGCCCCCTTAACGGATACTGGAGAGAGAGAAGCTCTTCCTTGGATGCTATAAAATAAAAGTGCAGGATTTGACCCCTTCCAGCGGCCCAGGGAGGCAGAGGGCAGCGCTGAATGGCAGCTACAATCGCGTGCTTGGATTCCGTTACAGGAGGGCTACTAATTGTAAATTCAAACATGCAATGGATTAATTGCCAGCAGGTGTCAAAGATAAGAAATTTCTCTCTGATCTGGGCAGGGGGTAACTTTGTGTATTTTCCTGTATTGTTCTCTTCTAACTATTGTTCATTAGAACATAAAATGAACCTCTACGTGAGGAAATGGGATAAAGAATTTTCCTGCCACCAGAATAGGAAAAAAACCAAAGTGCAAGTCTTCAAAGGGGAGAAATTGTTAATTAGGAAATTACTACATGAAAAAATGTAATTGTGGAGGTCAGACAGTTCTTAAAAGCTAGCCTGTAGTTCTACAATCTGCCTGCAGCAAAGGGTTATACATAATCTGCCCCAGCAATTTACTGGGGCTCCTCGCCAACTCGCATTGTAGGAAAATTAGTGAATTTAGGCAATTTTTAGAGCTGGCGATTGCCAGGGCCCTCCTGGTCATCGCCAGCTCCTCATCCACTTGTGGCTGCCCTTTTGTCTCCATCTCCGGGCGCAGGTCTCAGCCTGGGAGGTCCACATGCATTAGCTGGAGCAGGAGGTCCTGCCACCGTCACTGCTCCTCGCCGCGCCATGGGAGGAAGCGGGAGGCAACGCAGATCCTAACTAAATGCTTTAATTAGGGGGCTAGTCCCCATGGAGGGCAAATGGAGAGCAAAAGGAGCAAATGGAGAAGGATACTCTTTAGAAGGTGATTCCACCCACTGCCCCCAAGATCTAGATTGCCTTTTTTCTTTTGTCTTTGCAGAGACTGCAGGGAGAGCAGTTTCTCTAAGGGATTGGTATGGGCAGGACATTTACTCTGCTTGCAAAGTGAGTGAGCTTGCTTTCGATGTGGTGCACTAGGAGCATCCATGAAGGGAATTACTGCTGAGAAATAGCGCTCTGTAAATTCAGTCATCACTTCATCATTTCAGTAGGTGAAAGAAAAGTCATGGCACCACTGTAATAATGGCAAAGCAAATGGAGCAGTCAGAAATAATTAACTACATGGTGAGCGCCAAAGTTGGCTGATTGGGCTGTTCCAGTAGATGTGGCTTCTTTGCATGAGTTTCTAACGCCACTGATGCCACTAGGTGTGGTTTCTTGATGTGGGGGGAAAAATGTTGGTACTTGGAGTCATAAAACAATGTGGCTTTAGGAGTTTTGCCATCACCCTCAACAGGAGCTGAGGCACAATCCTGAATTGGGAACCTCTATACAGCATTTACACTGATGAAAATGGACAATGGACCTTTTGGGTTTATTTAAAAATAAATTTAAAAAGCATTGCCTGTAGCCTTACATGCCTTTGCAAGCATAAGGCTGCCAGCCCACACACCCCATAAAAAAAGCCAACGCTTTGTTTTAAATTAGCACCCAACTTCTTGCCAAAGGAAACAGAAGAAGCAAGCCAGTCATATGAGTTTCTCTGTCTCTGATCTCCCAACAGGCCACTTCGGCTGAGTATCAAAAGCAAATGCCTGTAAGGAAGGACGTTTATTCAGTGCAGAAGAAACACACTTCTTATGCGCATCTGGTGAACAGTAAGTCTTGACTAACCATCCAAGAAATGAGAGATCCCTGTGCTTTTTGCGTGCCTTCTGTTAAAAAAGCCTGTACATCTTTGACTGATAGATTTAGAAAATAGAAACAATGCTCAAATACTGTTTCATGGCATTCTCCAGTTTTCCTTTTTTCTGTAAATATCATTGTTAGCGCTTGTGAAAAGTCATTAGCAATGAGTCCATTGCATCCCAAGACATTAAGGACAGGTTTTAATTATTTTCCCTGTACTAATACAGTTTCTTAACGGTATTGTGGAAATCTTTACATTTTGATTTCAAACCTAAAGTAATTAAGGACAAATTACAGATCAATGCAATGATGTTTTTCTTTACTTGTTTGTTCATTCTTTCAAAGAATGGTGCTTAGAGGAGCCACTCCCTTGAACAAGTATGCTGAACAAGATCTTAATCTCCTGAAATAGCAGAAACTAGCTGTTGGTCTTTCCTCAGTCTCTACATCTGTTTTGGACCATGTCAGTACATATCAATAAAGTGAAGTAAAAGCAAACGTGATTGACTGAAGTGTAGAGGAAGCTATAATGGGCATTTCTCATTTTGACAGCTGTCCTTGACATAGTGCTCGTCAGTCTTCTCCAAGCCTAACCAAGTGATTCCTCTAGTGGAAAGCTTGTAGAGTCCGTTTTCCCGAGCAGCGGAAGAGGTAGCTTTCCATCTGTACAGTTTTATTTTCCTTTATTGCAGTAAAAGGAACACGCACTCAAGCGGAATTTGAAGTCACCGGCAGAAAATAAGGCAGCAAGATAACATGAAGGCAACTGGGGGAACTGTAAAGGTGTAAGCAAAGGATGGAATAGAAATGAAGGAGTTAGATAAAAGAAGGGGAATATGTAGCACTTTGAAGAGTAAAAGATAAGCAAAGCAAAACATCCAGCAAACGTCCCAGTGACAGTATCCCAGCAACAATAAATTCTGCTTGTGATAGGGCAGGCTGAGAAAAAGTCAGGGAATGATGGTTTTCTAATCTCCTGCCAAAAAAACGTGGTCACTGGTACCACTGCATAATGTTGAGTGTAATGTGTAAAACTTGTATAGGTATGTATGACTTTTATGCAGCAGCTACTGCCAAGAAAACTATTCAGAGAGATAGAAGTTGACAGACAGTACTGATGATCTGCATTAGAGCTCTTTGAAGAAGTATCTGTCAGCTGTGAGAATTAATCTGACTTCCAGTTCAGGTGGAAGATGCTGACAAAGAAGTCATGTTGCTGGATGGGCAATTTTGGGGTTATGTTTTCTGCACAGAAGTGACGTTGGCCTCTTAGGTTATCTGCTACCAAGAAAAAGGAATGGGATGGCTGGTTGCCACATGGATCAGTTTATCAATGTAACAGGGTTTTACGGACTAAAATAAATGGGAATTTCCTGTGGAAGAACATCTGTGTGGCAGTAAAGGGTATCAAATAGATGACTAGCACATTTTTTGAGAAAAAGGAGAAATGAGGCTCATGCAAGTATATTTGGAAAGAAAGTGATAAATAGTCAGATGTCTCAGAAAAGCCTGAATGGAGGAATAATAGCCATCAGTAGTGAAAGACATTGAATTAGATGGATTCCCACTTCTAGAAACTTCCTATGTTTATTATTGACGGCACTGAAAGTTTTATCTCTTTCCTTTTTGTACTTCTCCAGTGATCTGGTTAGTATTTCAACATGCAAAGGTAGGTGATGGAAGGATTCTGGAAGGAAAGTGAAAAATGACATAAACGAGCTAGAACAACAGCTGTGCACTGGCAAGGAGTACAAAGACAAGTAAGAAGAACTGGAGATAATCCTAAATGACAAAGAATTTACTTTCCTAGTTATCACTAAAACATGTTGGAAAGAGTCTCAGGAAACCGCAAGTCACTATTTCCACAGGCTTTCTGAATCTCTGAGCCTTTTTTCCCTTAGCTAATGTCCTAGACCGGATTTTAAAGGTAATGAACACCAAGAGGTTCTGATTTGCGTATAGAAAATTCACTGCTCCCCTATTCAAACTCTTGCACATCTGTCAAATTGGAAAATTCTGCCCCGTATCCTCTGGCAATGGATGCTGAAATGGGTGCAGTGGTTCTCACAGGGAGAGGGAGGCAATGTGCAGGTGAGTAAGTATTTCAGAGATAGCTCCATATTGAAATTGTCTCAGGCAATGAATAATTTTTGGACTTTCTAAAGGTCATTTTAAGTTCCCCTGAACTTTTAAAGTTGCCTATTTAATGAAATAAAATAAAAAGAAAGAAATATTAGTATAGATAAATGTCAGTCAGGTGAGCTACCCTGAGAAACGCTCTGGCAGGTCACGCCACTTCGGCGACAGCTTTTGGGGAAGAGAGAGCAGTCGGCAGTGCTGCCTTCCCTGATGACAGTCTGAAATTGAAATACCATCTCTCCCTCTTGCAGCATATTTAAGTGGAAGTTCATTGCCCTCCTGGGCACCTGGATTTTATAACTGACCTCTGAGAAATGACTAAGCCAATCTTCTGCCTCCACTTCTATAAATTAAAGCCCAAACACTGGCTGAAGGTAGCTACTTTCTGAGTGGAAGAGACCAGAGTGAGACCTGCCCCTTTTTTTTCTGGAATCTCCTTAGGGACTGGATGCTTTTTGAGTGATTCATGGGGCTGGTGAGGTGCCGATCATCGCTATTCTTGTATGTTTGGTACTCTGCAGGTAGCAGGTCTTAAGACCCCAGCAGTCTTGAAGGAGGAGCAGACAGAGGCTGTGCGTGGTGGGTCAAGAAATGGAGACTCCCGTGATGGAGAAGGCTGCAGTCTTGTGGCTTTGGGCACCAGGAGGAAAGCTCCTGCTACACCTGCAGATTTGCAGCTCAAGAATAGAGTCAGTGCCCTGGCAGTGATGAGCACCCGAGCTGCCAGAGCCCAAGCCCCACAGCAGCACTGGGAGGGTCAGGGTCAGCAGACAGACCAACATGGGCACCACTGGAGGGAACAAGGCAAAAAGCAGTACATGGAAAGGTATGTACAAGTACAGTTCTACATGTACCAAAAAACTGTAATTTAAAGCAGTAGAATGATGTTTTCCTTTGTTAGAATAATTTCAGTTCCAGGTATGTAGATTTTCTTTTTTCCTTCTCCAAATCTGCATCAGTGTTTGCCAGAAATGAGAAATGGATTGGTTTTTCAACGGTGCTGTGCTCCAGGTCAGCTTGATAACATGGGAAATGGCAGGCTAATGACAGTTTAACACCAATTAACAGACCACTTTATAATAGATTAGCATTCTGAGTCTGTTCAATTGATAATTACAATAATTAACTCTCCGAGATTGCATGCACTTTTGAACAGAAATTTGGTACCTTTGTTTACGCTGAAGAAGGCAATGCACAGAGCAGGCATGGATCATTTGAAGTGTTATAGTCAGTCAGGATCGTAAGTGTACTAAATTTGGGCTTGCTCTTGAAATGTGCTTGCGGGTGACATCTTCCCAGGTGGAGGTGACTATATAAATGACTATTTTAGTCTTAGCTGAGCACAGCTGCAAGCAGAGACTGAGATTTAACACATTGCTGGGGTTCAGATAAGCTGTGAAAGGCATTTGTTCTGCAGAGTGACTCTCTTCATCCTTGCTTCAGGATCCTTGGTCTCAAACTGATGGATTTCCCACCTACTTAGGCCAGTTATTTTCAACTTTTAGCACCGGTAGCTGAAGTTGGACTCCCAAATATGTCCTTTCCTGTTGGGAAAACTAACGGTGAGAAGTGTTTGGTAAGAGGTAGCTCCATGCTGATGGAGTGACGCTCAAAAGAGCTCAACATCCAGCGTGACTGTGTCCTGAATTCTTTGGGAAAGCTCCATTTGGTCTTGAATCCCTCAGGAAATGCAAGTGCTGCTGCCATAGTGATTGCTGTAGATGGTTTATGGAGGGCTGCTGGCACCCACGCGTGATGGTGGTTATCTATGGGACCGGAGGCAGAGCATGGAGAAGTCGGTAGGACAGACCTGCTGGCTCTGGGGACATGTAGCTAGGTCTCTGGTCACATTGTCTTGGTGGGTTAATGGTTGCAAGATCTCCTTTGTAATTCTTCGGTTCCTGTTGACTTTATGCATCTCATTTAATTTCATTGACCTCCTCTCTTAAATACTGTGAAATCTCCTTATGAGAAATTCACAAGGTGACCTCTATTTATGGTTATTTTTTAAATATTCAGGCAGTGGTCAGAGCTAACACAGCAGGGGACCTTTGCAAATGTAGCGTGTTTGGGTATTTCTTCAATCCTGCACGGATTAATAAAATAAATCATTTGATGCGTGTGGCACCAACCCCGGAGAGCAGCAATCCAAATCCCACTTCCTCTGGAGGATGGACTTCAGTATTGTTAAGGAGCCAGGACCTGTCCTGGCAATGGGGAAAAAGAGGTTTAAAAGGAAAACTGGACTTTTAAACTAAAAGTGTATTGTTTGGATTGTATGGCTGGGTTGTTTTTGTCATGCCATGCTGTACCAGAATAATTGGATGTATGCACATTGGAGCAACAAGCCTGGGTGACAGTGGGTTTGTCGAGGAGCTAAACAAGACGCCTGAAAGTAGAGACTGCAGTTAAAAGTTGTCATCTTCCTTTGCCCCAGCAGAGCTCATGTCTCCCGTTCTTGACATTTCATAAAATTGCCCACACAGTGAACATCACTGTTCTTGCCTTGTTTGAAAACAATCTAATGGAACAATAAGGAGGTGAAATCATAAAGATAAGTGGCATTAATGGTGCTACAATTGTAAATAAAAAAGCCTTGACTCTTCCCAGTAATGGCTCACCGGGGCTTAAGTATTATGAGGGACAATGCTGTGATCTGCACTGTCCCAGTGGGACGTCCCTGCCCGTAGAAATCCCGGCAGCAGACAAGATTAAGTAGATCACACAGAGGAACATCCCTGTGAGATAGAGTCCTCTGGCATGTCCTCAGGTGTCTCTGGGTACCGCATTGCCCAAGCGCTATGAGTCCTTCGAGAGGAGGCTGAGGCGAGGCAGAGATGCTAAACCAGCTTTAGCTGCTGCCTCTTGCTTGAGCCTGGGGGGCTTGGGGTGCAACTGGGGCCCCATAATAACTTTACAGCTCCCTGGAGAGCGGCAGGGCTGGCTACGGAGGGGGAAAAGCTGCCTTATCACAGGAGACTCTGAATAGATGGCTTATATTTCTAGTACTAAAAGGTGCCCCAACTTTCTAAAATCTATAGATGAGATTCTTAAATTCATGAATCCTTCTGGAAAAATTGCATGCTTGACAATCTTGACAGAAAAAGATGGAGTTAGCATACAACACAACTTGGTCATTAAGGGATTAAAGTAAAAAATCAATGACTTCTATATAGGGTGTCTTAAAAGAGCCCATTTCATAAGGCTGAAAGCAAATTTGGGCTAGATCAGCTGGGAAAAATAACTTGGCAGAAAAATGGGAGTAATTAGAAAAGTTGACTAGGAGATCAAAATTCCTCAATCAAGAAGGATAACTGCTGTTTTGAGAAACCTCTGTCTTGTTCAGAAAATTAGAAATTTGTTTCCCTTCAACATTACCAAAGAAGAACTTTTATTCTTCTCCTGCCTATTACAGGGCATTCAGTTTCATTGCTTGCTGCTCAACAGAAGGTAAACCCTCTGCTGATCCACTTAAAATATAAGTCATGCAATGCGCTCTGTGGGGCATGGAACAGATGTTTGAAAGCACAGCTGCTAGACGTCCTTATTGTTAGTCACTCACAGCTTTTTAGAGTCTGATATCTCTCTATGGTTATATTAAAGAACATTTTCTATCCTCAACGTGCCTTGGATAAGCTCTTCAGCTTGGGGTGTCTCCCCATTCCCTGGCTGGGGACCTCCTGCCCTCGGCATCGCTGCCTGTCCTGGAGAGAAACCTGCTCCCTTTGACTTTGACGTGTCTCGCTGATTGAAGAGTCGGGTTGATGGGCTGTAAAAGGTGCCACTTTTAGTAGTTGTCAGCAAGAAGACTGATCGCTGACACAGAGGTGATAAAACGGTTAATGAAACAATGGGATCTTCAGAGATGCATCAACTGTTCCCTCCCCAAAGGAGGTGATGGGCCAGGTCCTCAACTCGGGTGAGCAAAGGCAGCAGAGCTGCCACAGATCAGGCTTGCAAGACATTAACTCTTGCAAATAATATCTTATTTGCTGCTTTCTAAGCCGTATATCAAATATTACAATTGTTTTGGGTTTGCGTCCTGGTGAGTGTAAAAGGAGGACAGATTTCAGACCTCTAGGAGAGTCCTTGTCTGTGATTGAAAGCCTGCAGACAAGACTGTGTTTCTAACAAACGTCTTCATAATACTTAACATTCAATGGAGTAAAAGGAGAATAATGAGCACTGCAGCTATCCCAGGTTAGTAATTACCACCGTCATTATTAATTTTCCAGAGCAATCCCGTCAAATGAGTCATTATTATCTCAATTCCTTAGCCAGGACTGATTGATTCTTTCTCCCTGTTGTGCCTAATTTCATATAATGTCTGAGTACAATATAGAACTATAGAGCCAGTGTAATTCTAATGCAGAATAATTCTAAATAACCAAATCCCTTGCCTACAGCTCTGTTTAATCTGATGCTTTATACTACTTAATTGAAATAAATACCCCCATTCAAGAAAAAGTCACATTATTTTAAAGTTGGTTATAATTATGTCAGAGGAAGAAAAATGATATCAGAAGTGATTCATGTCAATGTACATTCCATAAACATATCTATCACTGTCCTTCGTTCAGACCTTCCAAATAATTGTATTGCCTCTCCACAATGCCATATAAGCTGCACTGGATTAGCCCCAACAACTGTGCCGTTTCTGCAGCTGAGTCATTCTGTGCAAAAATAAGTGTTTCTGCCCATTTTGGATGTGAAATGATACCCTACCCAAGCCCTTAGATGTGTTCAGCCCAGCTGTAGCCAGTAAGCAGGGAAAGCACTAAGTACTGGTGAAACCCTTGGTTGGTGAAGTGATGCTCTGTTGCCTGGCGAGCGGGCGGGCAGCTTCAGTGCAGGGTAGAAAAAACAAGGGGATGGTTGTTAAAGGTACTGTCTTTCCTAGTGCAGCCCAAGTATTCCAGTCCTGTCACTCCACACTCTCCGTCACAGCCACCGGAATTCCACTGGAGACAGGGTTTTCTGCCAGCCCAGGGTCTGCCCTGCCTCTTTTGATGTTGTATCTGTGTTGGCACTGTACAGGAGCTTCACAGCACCTTGCAGAAGCAGCATGGCATAGTCTGAAATAAGTGTCGGTAATCTTCAGCATTGCATAATATTCATTTCAACCATTTTCAAGGAAGGAATATGTTGGTTAGTCTGGTTGTGTGGCTTTTTTTTTGGAGGAGAGGCTAAACATGATGGCTTTCCAGCTCTGTTTCATTAGCTCTCTGTTTGCAGTCTTGTGTCAGCGGACCTAAGTATGAAGAAGTTCACTGCAAGATAAGGAGAAGGATCTCCGTGGGGATACTAATGTGTTTCTTGCCTCTACAGAAATTATGAGGTCGAATGATTACCTTTCCTTTAAAAAAAACGGAAACCCACTTCTTGCATTTTTCTTGAGCTGGAGGGAAGGAAAGAAGAAGGAGACAGCAGTTATTTTACAACTTTGACCTTTTTGTCTCCCAGACTTCAAACGCGATCAGACTGGAGAGGAAAAGAGTAGACTATAAACTAGGAACAGCAAGCGGCGGGGTTGTAGATGGTACCCTTAGCATTGGATCTTTTTTTTTTAGACTAGGAAGATATTATGGTTTAATCCTGAACCGACAGCCTAGAAATCTTGGTCTGCATTGATAGGGAAGAGTCATGTGCTGCTTTGTCAGTGCAAACAGCGTAAGCAATGTGCATCAATTACAGCTGTACAGATGCTAAGGCCCCTTAGTGCTGCCAGACCCAGCCGGGCCACGGGTGCAAGGAGGCTGCCTTGCCGTGCCGCATCTCACCCTGCCAGAACAGCCGGGCTCTGCAGGCACAGCTCAAACTCTGCAAGCAGCTCCCGACCGAAATTTTACATGCATTTGGCAAGTGGGAATGGGGCCAGCGGGCTGGGTTTTCATGCCTGAGCTCTGCTATGTGCAAAGCAGCGGAGATGCTGGTCACTTTTTCCCATGCACTGGGTGACCTTTATTCCTGGCCCTGCTCGGAGAGGAGGGATGAGAAGCTCCGTGTCGCTGCTCTCAGCGTGTCTCGGCTTTGCATGCCTAAAGCCAGCCCCTTCCCAGCGGCGGGCGCGTCCCGGTGCCAAGCTGGCTTGTGTCTGCACTGACATTTAAGGATATCAGTGTAGGTTGCTCTGGACTGGATTGGGGGAATTAAAAATATTGAAGTGGACAGTAAATAAATGAGGAGAGGTCTTGTGACATTTCAGTATCTTGGCCATCCTGCACTCATTTATTTCTACTGGTTATTTATTGAGGCAGTTCCACTTTAGTCTGTTACTGCTGAATTAAAAAATATACTTCCATAGCCTGAGAAAGCAGACCTTGTTGTACACGCTGAACTCCTCTTCACTGATGTGTTTGAGTATTTAAACCCATCGGAAGTGTGCGTTGCACCAGGGACTGAATTGGTCCACAGGGTTCAACCAGGGGAACTGTCATACCTCAGCGTCCATGAACAGCCTTTTGCTGCTTGGGGATGCTGGGCAGTGAACCTTGTACTGGGGTGCTTTGCTGGCACCTTCCCCTCGAGCCAGGCTGGGTCAGGTCTTGCCATCCCGGGGGCTCGTGTGCTCTCTGGAGGCCTTGTGTTTTGTTCCCGACCCCAGCCCCATCCGCGTTCTGGCCCCAGGTACAGCCATCCCCGTGTCTTCTGCTTCCCTAACGGGGTGTATCCTGTCCTATTCCTCCAGGTGTATTGCATAAAAGCTGTAAGATGAATATTGAAATTTTATCATTTCCAGATTTTAATAGGAATACTTCATAATATTAGTGCTGCCTTCTTGGAAATGTGTCTCTACTGTAAATTTCTGCTTTTTCTGGTGTTCCTCCCAGCCATACGGCTTCAGCTGGCAAGGAGAAACTAAGGTGATAGTTTTACATACTATTTTTTCTTATTTACAGTAAATAATAATACCCTGTTTATAGTAATTATCACCCAAGAAGTTTACTAGGTTTGAGATGCTGAAATTAAAGCAAAGCAAACCTTGAACTAATTAGAGAGTCCTTTTGGGCACGTGGAATGCGCTGCTGAAGTCAGGGTGGTGCCTTCTCTGTTTGCCAAAGATGAGCACAGAGCTGGTGAAGCAGTCGTTGCCCCAGAGCAGGAGCTGACTTACGTCTAAACCTTTCCTGCATCCAAGCGTATGAACAGTTCAGCTGAAATCAATGAAAAGAAAGTCTGCTTAAAGCATATGTTTGTAGGGACAGCAGGCTAAGGATTGTAGTAACCTGGCTCAGTTAAAAAACCAAAAAAACAATTGTGGTATTACAACAATCTGAATATAAGTTAAAGTAAATGCAACTTCTTGCATACAACCAAGCTTGGAGATAAATCTCCATGTTTTTATAATAAATGTTACTTTATGGCAATCACCATATGCTACCTCTAGTCCTGTTTTGAGTATAAATCATAACAAGTGTGTGTCCTAAAATGCTTTATTGTCTTTTTACGGCCACATACGGCTGCTGTTCCTTCCATTTGTGATTAATTTTTTTAATGGTTCCCCCTAGAACCTAAAAAATAATTAAAACTAATGAATACTCTGCAGTGACAGTAAAGGAATGAGCATATTGCATCTATTCTCACTTCCCAGATCTGATCAAAACCAAGTGTCGAGCTGTGAAGTTGTGACACTGACATTTTGTACTGAGCTGCCGACCACCTCCTGAGACCAAACGATGACTTTGGGGAAGATCATGAATTAGAGTTTTCATTGTTTCACAGGAATAGTGCTGAGAGCGTAGAATTAAAATCAGTTGAAGTCACAATGTTTATTTCTTAGTGGAGTCTTTTTAAGAAATTAACCTAACATGCAAAAGACTTTGAGAGGAACAGCTTTTTTTTCCTTTGTCCTTGCCCCTGGCTTCAAAATCTGATATATCCTATGTACTAGGACTGGCCTGACTACTTGTTTCAATGAAACCTTGTTAAGAGCGCAGCCCCTTTTTATTTAAAAACCTGCAAGCCATACATGTGTTTGTATACCCAGGTTGGTGTAACTTGCTCAGGCAGCTGCGGCTCCTGAAAGTCCGTGGGAGGCAGCTGCTCACCCCCACACCGCTGGCGGTCCTGCCCTGGCAGAGCATCGCTGGTGCTACAGTTAATGTGAGCCTGGACTCAAAATCCAGAGCTTTGACTCAAAGCAGGAATGCTGCCTTGTAAACGTGGCTTTTATCTGCCCTCCAGAAACATGTGGGTTTGATTTTTTTTTTTTTCCTCCAATGCACTTGGTTTTTGAGTTTATGCATGTGTTTTGCATGGGAGCACAGCCAGCTTTTAGCGTTTCTTAAAAACCTCTAAAATTCACTTCTCTAAACTAATATTTATCTGTAAAGGATGTAATTAAAGTGTGTGTGGGGGGGTGTTGCCGTGCACATATCTGCCACGCTCTGGACTTCCTGCAGCTCACAGTAGCTTTGAAATTAAACTTAAGGGGAATAATTGACAACAAAGTGCTAGACGGGTTAAAGTGTCATTACCGCAGGAGGAAACCTTCAAAGACCCCATTCAGTGGGGGACTGGCCAGGGCTGCAGCCTGTGCGGACTGATGAAAAGCAAGCTCCCCAGACAGCTCTTTGCATGCTGTCACCTACCTTCTTTCATTCATATATATGCATGCACAAGAGCACACGGTGGTTTGAATTTATTGTGAATTTTGCGTGTCTGTTTTGCAGGCCATGAGTGACATTGGCTTCCCCAAACTATCTCCTTCTTCTTCTTCTTCGTGCCGGAGCAGACCTGCAGCCACGCAGTGGAGCAGGGTCTGGGCTCTGCAGCACCAACGTTTCTGGCCACTAGGCTTCTTGGCCAGTTACCAGTTACATCGATAAATACTGACAGGTTTAGTTACAAAAATAAGCAAATAATGGATAATAAGAAATTATTATCATCTGCATAACTGATGGGGGAATAAGTTACCCTACATTTAGGAAGTCAGTGGTAGAGCCATAAAATTGAATCCCAGCCTTCTGAATTCCACTTTGACATCTTAAGCTTGATACCATTGCTTACTCTTTTATGCCTTATGTTGATTCCTTTCTGGTTATAAGAGTTTTAACTATTTAAGTCAACTTGCTTTACAAGCAAGATAAAAACAGAGCTTAGGAAAGCACTTTTTAATTTCCAAAGGTATTTGTTAATTGATTCCAAGGGGAGAACCAGTTATAGTTAAAAAACAAACGTATAGGAAAAAAGGGTCATCGAAGTCAATGTCAAGATACTGCCAGGTGGTCAAATTTTACTCCTTTTCAAAAAAAACTTTGATGACCATAAAGTTGCCATTTTCTGTACTAGGTTCTCTGCGAGCTTCCCCCCATCCTGTGAGTTATACAGTATCATGAGTTAAAGTGAACCAAATCTAAACTGTTGTGGCATATAAAAACAGCAAACAAAGGAAGGCAGCTTTTTTCCCTAACCCCCTGAGATTTATTCTGACAGTTTGCAACTAGATGAAATGGATAATGGAAGTCCCTTGTCACAATAACTCAGTTTAAATGTATTGTCAGATTAATAGACTCAGTTATCCACTCTTCCAAGGAGAAAAATGACTTGTGGCTTCAAATCATGCCCTCGCTCATGGCATCTGAACAAATTAACTAAACAGGCCAAATTTAGACTCCCAGCAGAAGCCAGGCATTTTATGCATTTTTGTCATAAAAATGTGTTTATTTCTTTATTTTTAATGCCGGCCAAATGCTTTCCAATTGCCACAGCAACAGCTGTCAGTGACTGCGCAGCGGATCCTGGGCGTGAACCCCGGTACGGCGCCGTCCCGCGCACCCCGCTGCCGCGGCCTCGGCTTCCAGCGGTGCAGGAGCTGGCGGTGCCGGCGGGGCGATGCGCGTCCCTCTCGCCGTGCACGGGGAGGTCGGTCCTGCGTGTTCTCCCCCGCGTCCCTCTGCAGCAGCGACTGCAGCGCGTGGCCCTCGGCTGAGCCCAGCGCCCCAGTGAAAGCATGCGAGTGAGCTAATTGAACTACTGCTTAAATAGGGGGATAAAAAACACTCTTAAAAGGACTGCAGGGCTGTATTTTCTGCTGCCCTAGATTGATACGGAGGAGTGGGAGTTTACAGCTGGTGGAAACTCGGCTTGCTGACGTTCTGCGGAGTTTGTAAAGCATTCTGTAGGATTTACCCTAGCTGGGTCACAAAAATACCTGTGGGAAGGCTCTCCCCGTCCTTCCAATTCCAGGAAGAAAGCACATTAGACCATGTGTATTCGTATCTCTCTTGTCCTTTCGCTAATCTCACGAGATAATTTCACTCTCCTTTCAAGGTCATGAGTTGGTTCAGAGTTGAGCACAGCAGAAAAAAAGCCCTCACTGGGATCTGTCCGGGCAGGGCATTCATGGGCTGTAGGAGCTACAGCAAATCATTCAGGGAAAGGACAATTTCAGTATAAATGAAGCAGCCCCTTTTCCTGCCCTTGGCTGTGGTTTCTCAGCAGCAGGAATCACTGAGACACGGGCGGACGTCCTGGCTGCGGTGTGCCGAAAGCGGGGTGTGCGCGAGGGCCCTTTGCGGCAGCGGGACTGGAAGCAGCGGTGACCCTGGTGGCTGGGGCTGCCCCGGCAGTGCTGTCCCCAGCTCCAGCGGTCCGTCATCGCATGGCGAATGGGCCATGCATCCGCATGGCTGCTGTCGCATCTTTTGTGGGGTTGGGTGGGGGTTTTCAGGGGAGTTTTGATACTCTGTTTTGCATGTTGTCAAAAAAAAAATCTGAATTTGCCATCCATCCATCTGTTGCACATGGTGCTCCTTTTAAGAAGCAGGGTCGTTTATTAATGCATGTGGAGTGAATTATCCTGGTTTACATCTGGAGAGTGGCAAATTGTTGGATTTAATAGCTGTAAGCTCCTCTGATCTGCAATCACTGTCTGCTGGATTTTTTGATCTGACAAAGCATTGTGCGCAGTACTGCAAGGATCCTTCCCCAGCCTCTCGAGGGGAATCCTGCTGTCAGGCTGCAAATGTATGGTGCATGAAACATGTATTTTTGAAGTCTAAACCTCTGAGAGCTCACGACACTCTGAGGCAGCAGTTTACCTTCAAAGTTGCCCCTCTGCCTGTACTTACCACCTCTTGTGATTTGGCACTACCGCTCGCATTTCCTCCACAGAAAGTCATAAGGTTTACTTTCTAAAAATCTCATCTTCTTCTCTTAATTAGGCATTTTCACACAATGAACCATATGGGAGTCAATGAAAAAGGTGTCGTGCAGCGCAGCCTGGCCCCGTGGATGCTGATTGATAAAGCTGGCAGGTGGGTAGATCATCGGCTTTGAAGCCTGGATTTTTAGTGAGATTTCCTCTGAAACCATTGAATAAATAGGACAGGCAGAAGGACTAAGTGGCAGGGAGGATGTGCAGCACGGCTCCTTCCTGCATTACCAGAGGTTGCTCAGGTCAGTGGGGTTTCCACCTTAGCATTTCCTTCTCTGTTATTTTTTTAAGCCTTTTTTGCTAATGCCAGCTGCTGCTTACCCCCTAAATATGGCTGCATTTAAGTGGTTGACCCTGAGGGTTGAAATGATGCCCAGCTTGGTGCCTGAGCATGGAGTCAAAGTAAGTCAGCTTATCACCATTGCAGTAGTTGTCTATAAACCACTTCATACAGAAAGGTGATGAGACACAAGTTCATAAAGCATGGGAATTTTTAACTAGCTTAGCCTTTGCTTTCCTTTCCTGTTTCCCATCCTAGCTGGTGTGCTGGGCCTCCTGTAGACATCTCTGCTCACCATTTTCTATTTCCATTTGCTTGTTTTCGCTTTCCCCCATCTCCTCTTTCTTCTACTTCTCACAAAGCCTCCACCTTCCATTTCGTCTTCTCTTTGCACGTGTCCATCTTCCATTTTCTTCAAGAATGTAGATACCGTGCCACTATTTTGGACTTTTCCCTGCAAAGTAACCCAGAATTGTTACAGAGGTTTGGTCTGTGATCTGAATTTCTCTGAAATTCTGCATGTATTGATTTAAGGAAACACTTGAAGAGCACATGGTTAAAAGCAGGTTTGTGCTGAGTGCTGTCCCACACCAGGCTGTTGGAAAAATGTCTTCTCCTCTGAAATGTGTAGGTTGTTGTGTCATTTCTGTAAAAGTTTCCCTAAAACTCTTAATTCCCAGGAACACCTGGAAGCGTTCTCCATGTGGCTCTGTGGAAATTGAAGCCCCTGGCATAAAGAGTGACAGAAACATTTGTGTGAACCTCCCTTGAGTAGCAAAATTGCTGAGCATAGCAATGTACATATCCCTGAAGCAAAAGGGAGCTCTTTTATTTTAAACTGTAACCATGAAATAGGAAAAAAAGCCCAGTGAAGCAAAAGCTTCTGCCTTTTTATTTTTGCTCTTAACATGTAAAAATAGAAGCACCTGCTGCCTGCTGGGATCATTACATATGTCTTTTTATTTTCATAAATCACCATGGTAGAAGTTGAGTTATTTACTCAGTAAACTCGAGGCTACGTTAATTTTCATTCTCCAATTTTTTGTAAGCCATTCTTTGTGCATTAGTTTTGGAGCTGTTTCCCACCCACCTATTGTTCAGTGCCCACCTTGGCTTCCCGAGCAGGGTCCCTCCCCTTGGTGACTGCAGGGGTTTCGTGAACTTCAAAAGCAGCCTGAAATGTCAGCCACACGCAGCCTTTCTGCAGCCGCTAAATTATGGATCAGAATACAGCAGATCAAACAGTTCAGAATCATTCACTTATGGGTCTTTGCTTGGTAAAGCAATAAAAATCTCTGCATTTCTTCTTTGGTAATATGTGGGGTGGTTGTTCTACATGCTCGAGAGTAATGTTATCAGGGGTATGGGGGTGTGTATGTAATATTTTTTTTTAAGCGAGGCACTTCAATCAAAGCTTCATTCTACTGTAAACCCAATTAGCTTCAGTCTGCCAAGTCAGCTTGACTGTCTGCAAGAATGTATGTAAGGCTATGAATAATTGCTAAACTCAGTTTTCTTTCTATCTAAGAAATGCCATGAGGCTTTTGTTACCACTAGATAAACCCTCTGCGCTTGTCTGTGAGGTTCCAGCTGAAGACACCCGTTCAAAAATCATAAATGTGTTTGAATAGTATTCTGTGTGTGAAGAGGCTCAGTAAAAAGCAAATGCTTTCTTTGCTTTGGAGCAGAAGGTTGCTGAACCCAGATCCTGGGCTCCTCCAAACGCTCAGGGATTTTGCCATTAGCTTTAGTGGGAGCAGGACCAACAATTTACATAGCTTTATTGCATGTGGCTGCAGAATAAGCCCATTACTGTAGGAAAACAGTAGCAGGGCTGTCCCCTGTGTCATACAAGAGGAAAGGTTAGAAAATGAAATGCTCCAACAATACGTGTGGAAAATGGGTCACCTACTTTGTGCGAGGAAGTGCACAGGATGCTCTCGCTGTATTTTAATATGCCACGTGCTGGTTTCTAGCAGTTTGGACATGGTTTCACAACTGGGACGATATCACGTGAGAATACCAGGCTGTGCTGGCATATGGGGTGCTGGGGGGGACAGCCAGTGGGCTGGGCTGCTAGGGATGGTATCGGAGGTGTCCATGGGACTCAGCTGCACAACCCACCCAAACCCACACGGAGAGGTGGAACACGCAGGGAGCCGTTGGCATCACCTGCTGTGAACTGCTTCCAGGGCTCCTTCCCATCACTAAGGTGTGTGCTGTAGATCCTCTTGCTTTTGGCCAGTTGGCGAATACAGGATGTATTTCCTAAGATAAGAAAGGTTAGCCATGTTGATATATTCGGTTGGTTTAAATAGAACATGACTTCCCCATCTGCAATGGGTTCCCCCTTACATATTTACTTGCCTTTCTGCCGTAAATTAATAATATTCCTATTTTTCCCTCTCCATCTATAGGCCACCCAAAAAGTTGTCAGGGTGTTGTCATTCATCTAACTTGAGTTGAGAGTCACCTTCTCATTTTTGAAATTGGACTGTGATTTCTGTTAGCATCCCTCAAGGATGGTCATATTCCAATGACATCTTGAAGAGTCTCCAACTCTTTTCTTTAAAAAAAAAAATTTTAATTTATTTTCCTTCAAGTCTAAGGTTCAGAAATTGATATAATACTCCGTGTGATGGCCATTGGTGGTGAGCTGTGTGACAAGATTTCAATGCTTCAGGGAAAAGGTTGGATATTTTGCAAGATCTGAAAATGTTCAGATTTTTATTACTTAAGCGTTAAATGATGTGTATTTACACTGACACACACATATAGGCAGCATTTTTTTTTCCGGATATGGCATTACATAAAGCATCACAATATTATTCCATTTGTCTTTTGTAATGTCTGCCAAAAGTAGTATGTTTGCACTAAGATTGAAAAATTTATATATGAAAATATTTCCAATGCTACAGGGGAAGATATGATTTTGACTAATTTTATTATAGCGGGTACATAAGTGAACGCCTGTTTTGACAACTATGAACTAAGTTGCACAAAGTAGGAGTGACAGTGTGATTCCCAGCAGCAGAAGTCAGTGCCACACTGGTTTGTCACAGCTCCAGCTTCCTTTTTCCTACACGAATGACGGTGGTGTCTATTATCCCCTGTACACAGTGATCTGTCAACAACTACTTTCTCAATTACTTCTAGTGTGTATGTGGGGGTGGCACGGAGGAGCAGGTGACACCTGATAATAGTACATTATCAACAGGGGAAGGTTTCATTTTCTTTAAATAGAAACCATGTCTGAATAGCTACAAGACTCCCAGACACTGTGAAATCTAGAAGGAAATTTTAGTCTTAGCTCTTTCTGTGGGATTATCTAAAAAACACATGTACGTCCCATTTCCTTTGAAAAATGTATTGACAGACTGATGACTATTGCTCCTGTATCTGGGTGAGGACAACAATATAGAGCCCAAGAAGACTGGGTGGTCCTCTAGTGACGCTTCCAAGCAGTGTAAAGCACCATATAGTCTACAGGAACAGGGGGCCAGCCCTCAAAAATAGCCATGAGAGGAGTTTCAGTCAATGGAGGACTTGTCCCAGGCAGCTCTTACTCAGTAGTTGTTTGTTGCTGTTAGGGAATTAAAAACACAGGTTAACATGATGAGCAGTAATTCAGCATCATGATTCAGCTGGATCCTGCCAGTGCTTGAGGACGTGACCGCAGCAATGTTTGTGCTGTCAGTCCTTGGATCCTCACTTCTTGCCGGGCAGACCTCGTCACTTCTTTTTTGCCCGGAGGCTCTTCAGAGCGCCCGCTGTTCATGTTGGTCCTTGGTCCTGGTGGCATCCAAGTAGGTGTGATTTATCTGTAAAGAAATAATAGATGTATTAAACTTGGTAGTTACTATGTATTGAGAAATGCCATTCTTACATGAGGGGGTTTTTTTCTTTGGTGAGGATGCAAGTTATTTTAACTAAAAGAGGAGGAACGTCAGCCTCCCCTCACGAGCTATCAAGAGTGGCAAAAATTGTCAAAGGACTATGTTGGGGGGTACAGAAAAACGGTCATGCTGCTTCTTCCCTATTTCATTAGTAGCCATTTTGGTATGTTCATTACCCAAGGACATTATCACAAATTGTATTTTGTCCTGGGTGATTATGCCGTTGACTAAAATGTCAATGATAGTGCGTAAAACACAGCTGAGAAATTAGGGGTAATTTCAGTAGCTATTAATGAACTACAGCCTTGCTTAGCTGATAGAGTCTTCAGAGAAAGGAAAGATGAAGGGTTTTTGTCTTTTTCAGTCTTTATACTCCCAGTAATATTACTGTTATCGATTAGGTGCAAGAGAAGCTTTACTCCCATTTATTTTAATTTCTGGCTGCTTGGCTGATTACAGAGTCTCTGTGTGCAAACTCCGTGCATCTCAGCTGAGATGCTCAGGGCGCGCATCCAGGGAAGCCGATGGGAGCCTGGCCAGGGCCGGCTGTTCAGAGCTACGGAAAGAGCTGCACAGAGGCCGCCCGCGGCAGCGCACAGCCACGGGCCGTACTGCTCTGCAAAACCCAGGAGCAGGGCTCCATCTCCTTCAGCATTTTCTTGAGGCCTTCTACTTATTTCCTGTTTACATGTCACTGCTTAGGATGAGTTTTTGTAACTTTTTGCTAATTATAAAATACCAATACAAAGATACTAGGAGCCTGACTCAAGTTGGGCTTTGTGGTGGGAACTGGTGCGATGCACATCTCGGCAGAATTTAGCACGCTTATCTCAGCGTTTTGTAACTGAAGAGAGCTCTGGAATGGAAGAACATGTGGAAGCTATTTTAGAAGATTTATATATCCATATATATATATATGGTGCTTTAAATGCAATTAGGGAGATTCAGCTAAAGGTTTTACATTAGCTCATTAAAGCATGGCAGCTGTAACTGATCCTCCCGGCAATGAACTGCAGTCTGTTAAATGAGGAGAGGCTGCATAGCTGCCCTGCTCCTGGCCATGTGTCGGGGCTGGAGTATTCCAGGATGGGATGGCAGATGGGGTCCTGCAAGGAATCCCAGAAATTTCCTCAGATGGATTTAGCAGCACGATATTTTATACAATCAATATATAGAATATTGCTGTTGTTTCTAGTCCAACAAACGACTCAAGCAGAGGGAGCACAGCACATGCAGCCATAGATTTGTGCAGAGGAATTCTGGCAACTAGACTGACAATTGTAGCCAAAGAACAAAGTGCGGATTTTTCACTTAATTTGAATGTTCAAGCATGTGCTGTAATTTTTTGATTCATTAGAAGTGATATGGAGGTACTCTGCAGCATGCAAACCCTCTGCATGCTGCTCCAGGCTTTGTCTGCAGCATCCATGGTCCTCTTGTGAGGCAGAACTTATGTGCACCCCATAAATGGAAATATCAAGACAGCTTGGGGCTCTTGGAGAGTCTTTGGGACTGTGGCAGTGGTACTGGGGTGGTTAGACAGAGCGGTTGGCTCTGCAGGAACCCTGAGTCATGGGAGAGCCGAATTCAACAGAGCTGCTGCAAGAGCCCATAGGAGAACTTCAACTTGGGCAGTGGCCTGGCCCTGCCAGTCCTCAGGACTATCCAAGTGGAACAGACACGCTTTGGCCCCTCGTCACTTCTGATGGCTCAGCTCCGCTCAGCTGCAGCTTAGAGCCAATTAATTTTATGAATCCTATTTGTAGCTCATGTTCCTCCTTATATAATCCTCATTTGTTTCAAATGAGCAGAGAGTGTGCCCCTGAGATTCTAAACATACCTCTTTATTAAAGTTTAAACAGAAATTGTTACCTACAGAAGCTAAACTTAGCACTGATATATGAAATGAGATGAAGAGAATCCTTTTAAATCTCCTACCAGGTGTTAGATAACACAGCACTGTAAAGAGAGGGGGAGAAGGTGACTGCATAGTGTTATGAACATCAGCATTAATGATCTATTGTATTTACTTCTCCAGTAAGCAGAAGTAGATTAAAAACAAAAATGCAGAAGTTAATTGGGTGATTGCACAGCAACCGGTCTTTGCTTTTGTTCTCCGCTCCCCGTGAAGCTGTGCGCTGCCGGAGTGACAGTTGTGAATAACAGCACGCAGCTGGGGCAGCGTCTTTCTTACCAGCTGCATCAAACACAGGGAATGAAAACAATTTTAATGAAGCGTTGTCCCATTAAGATCTCAGGGAGCGAGCAGCCCGCGGTGGCCAGGCTGGAGCAATCCTGCCGGCTCCCTCCCACCGCCCCGCCGGGGATGCGAGCCCAGCAGAACGGGCCTCATCTCCTCACTGGCCTCCCTCTGCCCTCAGGAGGGGCTTGGAGAGTGTTTCGAGAGCAGTTTTATAGCTGATAAAGGCAATCAGAAATCATGTGTTACCACTGCTTTGCCGCACAACACAACGTGTCTCACACTGCTGAGGTTGCTGGATGCCCAAGTCAGGATATCGGTCTCACCCGCCAGCTCCGAGATTCCTTTTGTAGGCTTGTGGTTCATCTTCCAAGGATATTCCCGTACAACCCGAAGCAGGAGAGAAACCAGATTGTTTAAAGTATTGAAGATTTTAATGAGACAAACTGAAAAATGTTCAGCTTTTCTAATAAGCACACAGTTAAAGACCACAAGGAGGAGAGAAAGGCAGCAGCCACTTCACAGTTCAGGAAACACTGGCTTTCATTGCCATCGTGACCATGGCACACCTCTCTGAAATCAATGAAAGTCAATTCTGCCTCAGAGTGATAGATTGCTTTGAGATCTCAGTAGAATTTTTCTCCAAATTGCAAACTGGATAAGGGTCTTACAAATTATGAAAGCTCTAGACTCAATGCACATTAATTTTCTAGTGTATTTGCAAGGCCATTGTGGGAGCAATAAACAAAAATTAAGAAGATTAGAGATTATCTGTGGGCTCTCCAGTGGAGCTCCTCCACTGGGAGAAGCAGGGCTGGGAAGAACTGGTGGTGTGGGGGAGCTGGGACTCCCCTCCAGCACAGGTCTGGGGTGTAGGGACTTTCTTTTAGGAGTTTTTTGAGATCTACTTTAGCAAGGTGTTTTCTGCCCTTTCTCTAGTCCAATTTAAAGCTGCCTGTATGTGTGCAGAAGGCAAATTCCCTACTACCATGAGCAGCTCTCCCTGCAAAAATTGTTAAAGAGAATTAAGTTGCAGGAGTATATATGAGAAAATACCTGCTTTTCCTCTAAGGAATACGATGATATTTGTCAATTCCTCTCCATTAGAAACCTAACACATTCAGAGGTAAAGATGAAAAGTGAAAAACCCATGAAGATCAGATGAAAGGATGGAAATTATCACTCAGGTAACCCAGCTACCTTAACACTGTCACCATGGAGATCCCCGATTATCTCCTGCTCTTTGCATGCAAAGTGCTGAGAAACACTGGTTTCATAATTGGCATCGTATTTCTCCGGGTATATTAAGCTCACCTGTGGAATAAATGCTCATCAGGTCCTGAATTATTTCAGATAACTAGTGGTAATATATTGAATCAGATGATTCGATATTATGATTTCCAATCCAGGGATCATTCAATGGGTTTCCATGCACAGTGTGCAAGCATGGAGATGACTGTACCTGTGCTGGGGGTGAAGTTAAGGCATTCTGGGGTTTGTGGCTACTGAGAAGAAAGTTGTGGCTTTGATCGATGAATAAAGTAGCATAACATTCTGCTGTAGCTTGCTCTACGTTCCTTGTATTTGCAGATTTCTGTACTCCGACTCTGATTTTCCTGGATTTCTGACTTGGAAAAAATCTTTGTGCTGCAGTACCTGCTCAGAAGGCTGGGTGGACCCAGTCCTAACTTTTTCTTTTTGTAGGTCAATACATGTGGGCTCAAAAAAATTCTTTACACAAGAAATAGGATTAGACTTAGCTTTTTAGATTGTCTTTACAATCTGCATTGAATGCATTAAGTAGCTGTCTGATGAATTCAGCTGGTGCATTTCCTCCTTCTCCCATCCAGCATGTTTCAGGGTTGACAGCAGAGGTGTCACGTTTGTGGCTGTAGCTTTACATGAAACCAAAATTTGTATTTTATCCTCTTGTGTCCCTAAAACAATTTAGTCCTACTGTAATTATTAGCATTCTCATTAAGAACAGTTTAGCTAAAAGTCAAGACACAAAGACGCAGTGACTGCATCAAAGCAACGCAAATCCAGATAAAGCTAGGTTTCTAATTCGACTTCTATGCTTTGAAATAAATCCTCAGAGCATCAATTACTGTATCTATTGTAAAGCAATTACTATCAGCCTCCATTGCTCCTCTTTACACATTTTAATTTAATTATTATTTTTGCTTTAAAATATAGCGTAAAAAATTTTACAGTTCCTCAAGAAGAACTAAAGCAGACAACAACAAAAAATTTCTGTAAAAGCAGAAATTGCTTTCTTTTGTAATCAGGTTGATTAGACTCATGTATAATCATACACAGCAGGTGGGAAGATTAACATTTCACTAATTCCTAGTGGTCATTACTGGAAGGAAATTTAATCTGCAGAGTTCACAAGGATTGGAGTTGCATGCTGGTAAAGCTCATTTAAAAGACAGAGCAAAAACAACACAACTTTATATTCTGGAATCCAGTTTTACTCAAAACTATTTTGGCCTGCAGGCAATACGCATACACCCAGTATCGTCTACTTAATTGAAAAATAGATTTGTATTGATCATGACCACTTAACAAGCACATTCAGAACCTGTGCCTGTTCTCAGTTACTTAGGTGGGGAATACAGGCAGTCCCTCAGCGGGTTAAGCCGGTTGATAAAACAGATATTTTTACAGTAAGTGTATTTTTTCTATGTGGGGGCTGTATTAGTACACAGCACTAATAGATTCAGTTCTCATATTTGGATCAATTCAGAATAATTCTGCTGAAGTTGAACATGAAAACAAAATGTGACATAATTATTATGATCAGATTCTGCTTCACTAACCAGGACGTGGGGGTTTTTTAATACAAAACTCCAAAATAAAATGCCCAGAAACTTCTGATGTGAAAGTTATGGTCATCTGCTACTCCTGCACCTACACCTCTAATCTCTGGACTTCTTTCAGTTTCTACCAGCAGGACACTTTCCATCGACATTCAGTGGTACAGCTCAGGGTGGTCTGTGACTAAGCTGGAAATGCTTGAAGGAATATTGGATGGGTAAGTAGGGGTGCCTACCCTGCTTTTTTACTTGTGTGGGGTCTAGCTGAGATTTAGCTGTGTTTTCTGACTCCCATGAGCAAGAGCAAAGGGAGATGAAAGAGCAAAGAGGAAGACAGTGGTCCCTAGTTGAAGTTGCTTTGAAGACATCTCCTAAAAAAGCATCTCATCCCATTCATACCCACTGAAAAGCCTTTTGCATCTGTCTCAGAACATTGCCTGCATGAGAAATTGGGAAGTGGGACCTGCGCCAAACCCATGAAGCTATGTCACCGTTCCTGTGCTGCTGTGGACCAAGGAGGTCTTAGGGACAAGAGGTAAGGTGGCACCGTGGGGCAGAGCTGGCTTGCCTCAACAGTTGTCCCTCCAGCGGGAGCCTGTGTTGCCGGTCTGCACAGAGGGTTTCCTCTGGTCCCCCTCTAAATACCAGGACTGCAGCAACTCTCCTGTTGACTTAGTTGGGCTCATTAGGCTAATTTTTTTACCTAATGCTTTAAGGGCGAAATACACTCCTTTGATCTATGCAGTTAAAAGTATAGTTGAGCTATATTGTTAAAAAAACTCTAAAAAAATTACCAGATGGCACAGTAACTGGTTTTGGCTGGGTTAAAATAGGGTATTATTCCAACACAGATAACAACGTATCCCTCCAAATAAAACACGTGACCACTGAGCATATGTTTTATTAGAGTTTTATTGAACATCAGAGATTTTTACTGTGATAATTATGATGATATTACAGTGATATAATGCTGGAGTCCTTTATCCACAGAAAGCGTCAGTGAGTCTGAGCCCCGGCGGGACTGGTGACGCTTTCTTGTCCCTTGCAGGCCCATGGACTCGCACAAAAATGTGGCTGAGGCTCAAACCTCTGTCCCAGCCCTGCTGCTCTGCCAAAGTTACGCTGAGCTCAGGATTACTGAAGTTTTAATGGGGATAAACAAAATCAAAATAAACTCCTCCTGTTGCAAGAGTTACTTCCACTAGTTTTTCAAACTCTGGGTGCAGAATAACAGCCACAAAATATGTGGCATGAATCAAAGCAAGTTAAGTGCAGCTAAACTAGGTTAATAGTGGTGTAGATGGTGGTTTAAAAATCAGGAACAGCTAAAAATATGACTGCACTGATGTTAATGCTGTATTAGCCTGATAATGGGACTGATTTTTGTAAGTCAGTCTTCAATCGGTGTCTGCCTCAACCCTCAAATGCAGCCTACTCTGAAAAGATACCATCTGAGCTTAGCATTCTGGTTTAATCGTGGCCAAAATACAAAGCAATACATTCAAATAATTGGGTGTATGCACAGTACTGAATCCTCACAGCCATTCATAGTGTGAAAATGAATGCTAAACAACCCCAGTTTTAACTGGGGTTGTGTAGCCTGGAGAAAAGGAGGCTGAGGGGAGACCTCATCGCTCTCTACAACTACCTGAAAGGAGGCTGTAGAGAGGTGGGGGTCGGTCTCTTCTCCCAGGTAACAAGTGATAGGACAAGAGGAAATGGCCTCAAGTTGTGCCAGGGGAGGTTTAGACTGGATATTAGGAAATTTTACTTCACTGAAAGGGTTGTCAAGCACTGGAACAGGCTGCCCAGGGAAGTGGTGGAGTCGCCATCCCTGGAGGTATTTAAAAGACGTTTGGATGAGGTGCTTAGGGACATGGTGTAGTGGTGGTCTTGGTAGTGTTAGGTTTACGGTTGGACTCGATGATCTTAAAGGTGTTTTCCAACCTATACGATTCTGTGATTCTGTGATTCTGTGAAAATGTTACTGGGATTTAAGTGATGGGGTCACCGAGCAGAGCTGGAGGGTTTGCCCCTGCGAGGTGCCAGCTAAGCCCCTGCGGGAGAATTTACATCCCACGTAAAATTAGGTAGCTTGAACTGGTGGAGGTGGCTCAGGGGTGAAATGGTGGGGTGACCCACCTGGACTAATGGGGTGCCCTGACCCACCGCAGGGGGATGGTTCCCTCGCTGCTGCCCTCCACAGTCCGGCATCCAGACTTGGTGCCCAAAGTTAGGTATGTCCCATGTTTGGGTTAAAAAAAGATGGACAGGAGCCTTGTGAGGCTCCAGGAGAGTGCAAGGGACGAGCAAACAGGAAGACATCAAGGGACTGTCACTAGCAAAGATAACAAAATTAACAAGTAAACGAAGAGGCAAGTTATAACATCAATATGCACAGTAATAAGTGACAATGAATCACCAGAGATCTGTTGCTTTAATGATGCTGTTGTAAAAATGGTGGCCCTGAGCTATTTCAGGCCACGTATACTGAATTTTGGCTGATGCTTATCAGTTTATATGCAAGAAAATTTATAGCATGCAACCTAAAGGAAACAGTCCTTAGACAAGAAGAAATGGATTGCAGGTGCAAACAAGCATGAAATGAAAATCTACTAATGAGTTTCCATTAGTAGCTAAATACATAATCAAATATTTTTTAGCCAACATAGAGCAATGAGAAAATCAATTTATTCCTCATAAGCACTACTATATGGATTGATGCTCTAGTACATCTAAAGCTGGTTTTGTTAAGTGAAAGCTGAGCTTCAGATTCAGTTAAAACTCAGCTCATAGCAGCAGAACATGGGTTTGCTTTTGCTGAATATGAATGGAATATATTTTCTTTGGACACCCTAAATAACATAAGGTAAAATGAGGTATTAGTTAATATGGAGTATTTCCACCTGAAAGCTAGAGACTAAAATATTTCAGAAAGATGGACTAGCACTGGCACATCTCAATATACTTACGAAGATTCATTAATGAAGTAAGCATTGTTCTTCATCTGCTCTTGAAGCAATGGTATCCTCAATTTCCTTTCTTTATGCCTTAAACAGCCTCTAACCTGAGTTTTGTTTGCATGGTGTTTTCACACCTTATTCAACTATGGTAAATATTTCTCCTTCACCTATGGAGACCCTGATTTCAAGGCTCTCACAGACATATATGTAAACAAAATAGCTTTGAAAAGCTGGTTTGAAAGTGTTGGTGAGGATTCTGCAGCAGAAGACACGCTTTGGTGTTAGAGGCACCACTTCAGCACCAGGCATGATGTGGGATAACAGCTGGAGGTGACTTAGAAATTAAACTTATATTCTCACTTTTAGGTAAGGTACAGCATTGAAGAAGATTCCCGGGTAGAATGCGGCTGACATGCAAGGCCATTCCATGGAAGTTCCCTAGGCCTGTAACCTTAGACGTCGGTGACGCCAGGGGAGCTTGGTGTACTGACTCTAAGAAGGTACTGTTCGGAGGGTGGAGCGGCGTGGAGACGCCGCGGCCAGGCTCTGCAATTAAATGGGAACTCAAAGGTATTGTTTGTGACCAGTAAGCTGCACATTTGCTATCCTGGGCCAACAGTCTGTCATGCTTCTGACAAAATGCTGTCCTTTGATGAACTTTGCTCATTATAACATCATTATAATACCAAAACACACCTCCATCCCAAAAGCTACCCGCCTCCAAGGTGCGACCACTCCTCACTGAGCTTGCGCTTTGAATTTTTCCTAGCCTATACCTTTAAAGCGAAGCGAGAAAACTTTACACCAATCCTAAACAAAGATGTATGACTACAGCCACTCAAGCTCCACCCGAAAGGTGAAAGATAGTATAAAATGGCTTAAGAGAAAGCGAATGTTAGGGAAGACACCATCGCGTACCACTCTGACCTCTGGGATCAGTCGACGGGCTGAGCCTCTCTTCCCCCCCATCGGGACGCCTTTGGGTAAGAGTCGAACACTTGGTTATTCCAAGTGCCTCCCCGGGAAACTTAGAAATCTCTCTAGAGTTGCTTTATCATCTTTAACGCATTTATAGCCGGCAGTGTCACTCATGCTCTTGGTATTTGCACGTGCTTTGCAGACAGTAAATTTATCACCGGTAATCCAAAGAATCTGTGTATCTGTTGCTCTAATAAACTGCACTCTTTACTAATGTGGCCGTGATAGTTCATGCAACACGACTAGACTGGGGGTGCAGCGCATTTAAATTAACGCTGTCGCCTTTACTCTGATGAATGGCTGCATATACAGTCCTTAGAAAATAACCGTTGACCAAGTCTGAGACTAGGACTGGACTTAGCCGCACCTAGACTCCTCTCTGAGAAGGAGTTTAGAAAGCAAGGGGGTCCTGTCTGAACCTCGTGACTCAATGGGAGGGTTCCCCCCCCCCCAGCCACTCCTCAGACTCCTACATGACAGTAACTCTTAACGCAACACGTGAGAATGGCAAAACTGTGTGGTTTTGCAGTTACTGCACAGGAATGAAATTTATACTGAGAAACTGGCTAATATGTACGGTACAAATAATCTACTGTTTCTTCCAGGCCAGATTCTTCACCTTTACTTCCAGCGAGGTATGTGTCCCATGGACCTCAAGGGGCTACTTGTGGAGGAAATACCGTTCCACAAAGTGGAGCTCAGATGGGCATGATCTGGCCTCCACTGTCCAGTGGTTTTAATTATGGAGAGGTAGGTGGGTTTCTACTTCGTCTCCTTAGAAGCACAACCCTGTGAGCTAAAAGCACTCAGTACTTTTCAGGGCAAGATACTAAAATCAAGAGGAGTTTCAAATGGGATAGGCTTAGAGAGTGACATTAATCACAACATTTTAAGGCTCAATAGTTTATGAGTCAATGTATGCATAATATTTACCAAACCAGAAGTCAAAGGAAATAATAGAGAAGGAAAAAACCAAACACTTTTTAGCACCTTTTTTCAAGGAGGAATTCATTGTGATAGCTCAGCCTTATTAAGTTTTTAAAACACTGATTGATACGATGGGGATCCTAGATCAGAAATAGTTACTTGATTGGGACAGATTTCAGTGGACATTATTTCTCAGTGGATCTTATACATGGAAGTTGAAGCTTATAATAAGCTGAAAAACAAATGGACTTGCTTGGACACATAATACTTCTAGACAAGCTTTCAATAAATGCATGGCTGCATATAAATCTCCTATTTTAGCATGACAAATATATCCCCTCATAACAGAAACTTCAGCAAACTCTGAATGGAAATGTTCTGGCTGGTAGCAGTCCAAATGAGGAAGAGGCTGGAGCACAGTCAAGTTAATCATCATGTTAAATGTCTCACATTCGGTGACCAGCTCTTGCACGCTGATAGCACCTTGCTCCAAACGGCCGTGTTGAATTCGATGGAGTGACAGCTCGTATTCACATAGTGCTTTGCATTTGACGGGATCCCTAAAGGATTTGTGAATTTGTCAAAGTGAAATATAGTCCATTCACTATTGAAGTCAGCTTCCTCCGGCGTGGAAAGCACATAATTCTGCAAGACGACTGTGTAGAGCAGGGAGTGATGAACAACGTGCTATGGAAACTCTGAAGGGGAACTGGGGAAGGTGCAGTGAAATGATCTAACTTGACATTTGGTAGGAATGTGGGAGTTTTTACAAGCCAATTTCTGAAAAATACAATGTGGCATCTCTCGTGTATTCAGAATTTCAGGTGTGGGTTTCTTCTGAAAGCAGAGCCTCTAGCTTTAGGCACCTGTCAGATCTGCTGGCTGTAAGGCAGGGGGAAAAAAATCTCTTTTGACCCCAAAAAAAGATGTATGAGAAGTGAATAAATGCTCTATTTCCAATATTAGAAGATGTTACTGTCTTTAGTCTTGATCATACCACTGCCACAGAGTATGGCTTCACGAGAAAATGGTGATGGTAGTGAGAACGTGGGGTCTCCCAGTGGGCTGCTGCCTGTGGCCGTGTGTCTTCCGTATTATCGTCATCCTCTCGTTGCCACTGCCGCCTCCTTTGCCCACATACAGATGCGTAAAGATGGATAGAGAGGTAATGCTCAAATCCATGGAGATTGCCATTCTTGGGCTCACATTCGGGATATTTCCTACTGAATTACTGTAACTTACTGCAGAACAAATGCCTGATAGAAAAGCATCAGGAAAGACATCTTTTTTTATGGTCTTTACCAGTTATTATTGTAGCAATGATGGCTTTCAGGGAACTGGAGATGGCTCTGTCAGAGGTGGTAATGGCACTTCTGAGCTGTTGATTACCTCCATGTTGTGCCATTTCACCACATTTGATAAAGACATCTCCGTTCTCTGAAAGCCATAGGTGATTCAGGGATAATACAAAAATCAGATTGGATTCCAGGCACTTTCTCTGGCATCCTGTGTTTAAAATGGGATGTCCCCGTGGCATACAGAGTGAGATTATTTCTTTATAAAGACGCAATATAAAACACACTTGAAAATACCTTGTTTTCATAGGAAGCTGTTGGTATCTTTGTATCTGTGATTTTTAAACCAATGTGAGACATAAATTATTGGACACTATCTGGATATGGCTGAAATTTCTGAGGCTCGTTTGACTCGAGTTGTCTGAGAAAATGCCTGCATTTTGGACCCAGTCTAATGGCAGTTTCCCATTGACTCCAGTTGGCATTGTATCAAACCTTAGAGTGCCCTACAGCAGGCAAATGAGAAAAAAAGTATTTCTATTACTTTCTCCAGAACTGTGAATGCTGGGGTAATTTGGAGATACGCACAAGGTCTCCCCGAATGTGCCTGCATGGATGCTATGTGCAGATAAGCGATGACAAGCAAGAAACCAGGAACACAAGAAAGCAAAAATATTAGTTAGTTCCCAAGTAAGTTTTGTCAAAGTGTTAGAAATGTCTACACAGCCTATCTAGCTCCACCTTGGAGAGCTAGCTAAAGCGTATCTTCCTTCCTATCTTCCTCTAAAACTCTAAATGAGAAACAAATAAAATTTTTGTAACCTTATATAGCCACTGTCATAACCCTATGTATCAGCCAGCATCTTTTATCTCTCACCGGCTGGAAATCTCACATTTTCATTGCCCTGAATCACCAGATGCATTCATCAAATATGACAAATGCCTCCAAAACACTAAATCATGCCACTTGATCTCAATGGGCTACATAATCATTGTCACACCGGCAATAAATTTGAAAATATCTGTGTTCCAGACTCAAATATCTACAGCTCCTACCAGGGCTGAGAAACTGCAGGGGGAAAACTGAATCCTAAATTAAGTTTAAGAGTTTTTCAGTCCCTCAAAAATTTTATAAACCCATGAATTTTTGTGAGGCTTTCTGATTTATTTTTAGAAAAAAGTATTTTTTCCTACCCACAGGAATGATTCATGGAGTAAGAGATGTTTTCCAAGAATAAGGTTATATCTTAGTAAGTACAAAAATGTAGAAGGGAAAAACTCCTGTGCTCTCCTGGGGAGTTGCCAGTTTGCAGTCCTGCCCATGCATTGCTCCCCGATGCTCCTGTGTCCCAGAGGACCCGCATCTGCCCGAGGGTGGCATTGTAAGGGGTTGGCAATCCCTTTACAGCTTCCAGGGGGAGAGACATGCATCAGAGCATCCTCCTCCTTGCTCTGTTTGATGGGACCCTGCACCCAAAAGGCACTGGCAGGAAAACGCTGAAGTCACCGCAGGTCAAACTTTTGGTATCGCTCAAAAAAAGGAGAAGTTGGGCTATGGACACATGAGCAAATTGCCCTAAGGATCCCATATATCAACTGACCTGTGAGAACCACGTCTTTTCTGCAGTGAAAGCCAGGCAATGCAAGGTAACTTGATAACCTTAATTAAAGAGATTCTCATTTTCTTTGGAGTTGGTCGAGGCTAGCAAACGGTACTACCTCAGATAACCTTATTTTTTGCAGGAGCACCCGCAGGCAGATTACAGCTTACCATACAGTAAACAGTTCTTACTTCCATGGAGCCGGTACTCCATGGTCAGAGTGTTTAAACAGACATTTTAAAATTAGTTCAGTAGAAGATGCATGAATGTAAACTTTTCCTCTTCGGTGTTTATAACCCAAATTCAAAAGCCTTGTGTTTGTATGTAGGATTGCAACATGGACATGTAGGAAGTCTTTGTTTTCAGTCCATACATGAATCTTTAATTTTTTGAAGTATATTTATGTACACGTATGTGCATATACAAAGACATCCTCACAAAAGCAAGCATAACATTTGCTGCTATACAGTCATACAGCATCTTCTTAGATCTCTGCTGAGTGCTATTTATTTAATTTTTAATTTTAAGTCAGGTCAAAAAGGAGACTTGCCCAGGATTTTTCACTGTGTTTTTGCCACCCAGTTCCCACTAAAGCTGAGTGCGGGATTTTGCTGTAAAGAAGATGCTGATTTTGCAAGAAAGCAAAACCTGTGCTGACATCAGTAAGATTTGTGTATCTGGAATGATTAAAGACCAAAGCCAATGATATGACTGCATGGTATTAGCCTGGGATCTGGGAAATGAGTACTCCTTGCTCTGCAACTGTATCTTCTTAATAAGGGGCAACTTAAGGTGACCAGAAACCCAATCCTGCTGATCATCTGCACTGTGAACTTCTAAATGCATTTCCCGGCAGCTGCCCAGTTTGACCTTGAAAGCTGTGATGAACATCTAGGTAAGAGGGAAGGTCTCCAGCCTGTCCTCCCCTCCAAGCCTTTTCTCCTCGATGTACCTGGCATGATGGGCCAGACTGTCCACCGGCAGCAACAACCTCGTCCTCTTGTCCGGCTCCCAGGTCCTCGCTGTGTTGCTTCTCCTTCCACAGCTCCTCGGGTGAGCTGAGCTCCCAGGGAGACCCCCTGCAAGAAGGGCTTTCTCAGGTGCTGTGGTAAGAAGGATCTATTAAATTGCTATGGCTGTAGATAACTTCCACTACTGTTTTTTCGCAAACATCATCTGATTTACTCTAGTGATAAATCCAATGTTCTGTGTAAACATTTATTTCCTTGACAACCTAGTTTTCTGTTAGAAAAATGCCCAAACCTGGGACCTATTATGGCAATTGACAGGTAAAAATTCAGCTTGTGCGGACTCACGCTGTTTAGCATATATACCCAAACAGTGAGAAAATGGCATGTGTCACAAACCCACAACCGCCTTGTTATACTGCAAGGGCCACAGGGAACGCACACAGTGACAGGGAAGCCAGGTTCTTTTCAGCCCTTTGTCATATTCAGAGTGTTAAGAGGGCTGAGATTAAAATATCTGAAATATTTTTCAGTGGTAAGGACTCTCTAAGTAATGATTCTTGCAGACTAATTGCCCCAAAACCAATTTTTTAACCCACTGTTTGATACAGTTTTACTTGTCAAGCTAAAGAGAGGTGTCAGAAAGTTAAACTTGTTTGCAAGAAGCTTATTTGATGTGAAAAGCATCCAGGATCCTGGTAGGAGAGGATTTTCCCAGCTGAGAATTACAAAATAACATCTTTGGTTTAGAGACGAGTTCAGAGGTAAGCATATAAGCAGGCACCCTACCACGATCAGCACAAAGCCTCAGTGCAGGCTTAGCAAGGAAGTCTGCTGGCATCCTGAACACCATGGAGAAGGTTGCTTCATGTTTCTGTTTTTAGAGCTGAGCTTTGCCTCATTTCATTATGATCAGACGTTGGGTGCTGAGGGTCTGCGGTCTCCGGTTGTGCCCACAGAGCCAAAGAACCTCTCCATAAGCCACAGCCTGCAGCTGGAGCTTCAGGCACTCTGGTAGCACAGGCAGGTTATAATTCACAAACAGCCTCAGAGGCTCCTGTGCCATCAGAAAACATGGAGGATGGGTCCAGCAGGCTCTTCCCTCTTTCTTGTTTGCTGGCAGTGGCTCAAGAGTAAAGACATGGACCGTCTGTGTGCGGGGGCTGCGCCAGACCTGCTGGGATGCAATTACCTCCGTGGTGCTTCATCAGCGGTTTCCATATAAAGAGTATTTTGGAAGGAGCAGAAAAATGCTTTGTGCAATTAAAAATATCAAAAAGGACTTGCGATGGTAGAATGTAAATAACTAAATGACCAAATCAGCTTTCTCTACTGGGAAGAGATCCATAACACAGATGCTGTTGGGTATATTGTCTTTTGAATGGCTCTGTCCTATTCCTTCCTCAGCTGCCTATACCTCGTGCTCTGCCATGACACTGCTAGGCTCCCTGCATTGCCACACTCGATTTGTCCAAATAATGGTCTTTCGAAGAATAATGCCCCTTTACTCAAGGTTGAGAAATGGCTGAATCAGTGAAAGCAGCACTTGGAAGTTTTCCTGGGAGGTTACTGTCTCAAGTACTGGTCAGGACCTCATCCAGCTCAGCCCGTTAGAAATGCTGACACTGCAAAACCCGCTGGTGAGATTTCAGGCTGTAGTCTTTCCCATTAAAAAACCCACAAATAACCTCCCTTGCTAGAGAATGAAATATGAACCTGTATTTTTTCTGATTTCCACAAGTAAACCTGTTAACCTCTGGATGCAAGGCTGCTTTCCACATCGGCAACCATCCAACCCAGATGCAGTTTTCAAGTGAAATTGTCATTAACGTGACAGTGCATGTGAATGACAGGTTTGTGTAGCTGCGGTTAACAAGACTGCTTTCACTTAGAGGGGCCCAGAGCATTAAATCTGTATTCTGGGTATGTTTGGTCCAGAGGAGACGTGCTGTAGTCCATGTCAGGTGCTGCAAATGCAAACCTGTACTACTATTTTCATTAAAATCAAATCTAGATCTTAACAAAGCAGCTATATTTTTGGCATCTAACCCATTCTGTTAAAAAAATATTTATTTTAAAAATTAATAATGCTAATAGTCATTTAATTATGTGAAATGCTCACACTTATTGCTTTGACTTTTTCCATGGGAATGTGTCACTAAAAGGAAAGGGTGTTACTTTAATAACTGGCCAAAGCACAAACCCAGCTGCTGTTGATGCGATACAGCTTTTCACCTGAGCAAAACAGTCTGCCTTGCAGGAGCTCCAAGAGCAGTTTTGTTCCTTTAAATTAAATGATTTTTGAATCAAAAACATTGGTCAGCTACTGTCATTTGTCTATTCTTTCTGTTGGTGCCAAAAGGAATCTGCTCTTCCTACCTCTACGAAGATGCATGATCGGAGCATTTACTGAACATCCAGTTTTGCTTGAAGTTTTGTGCGTAGGAATATATAAGAGGTTGAGAAATGCTAGGAAATAGGGGATTAAGTGTAGGACACTGTGTCCATCCAGTTAGGGACACAGGAGAAACTAAGTCCGCTTGGTCTTTAACCTAGTTGAATCCTTCAGGCTGGTGTAGACCTTGCAGCCGCTGCAAGGGATAGCTGCAGCTGGGTGTGCCTTTCAACTAACCCACCCGTGTGCAAGCAGCACCGATTGACTTGGGACCCAGTGCATGGTACCGATGGACAAACCCTGCTTTTTCAGACATCAGCACAGGCGCCTGGCATTTGCAAAGCAGATCTCTCCAGAATTGCCTTCACACGGTATTTGGGGGCTTTTGATCTCTTTGGGTATTGCGAGGCGTGGAACGGTGTGAGAACAAAAAGTAACACAAATAATGACATAAGAGATATCGAGGTGGTATGGGTTAAGGAGGCAGGATTTGGAGTGGGAGAAAAAAAATTCAATTTTTTCCAATCCAGCTCACCAGTCCCCTGTGTGCGGACTAATTTTAGAGATAATTGTTACATGATTTCCTGAATATAATCTATTGTTATCTGTGCCCTGCAAAATAAAGCTATGTCTAATTCTGGATAACCACAGGGGTGATTTCATAGTTACACTGAAATGAGAATAAGGACTTGTTAATGATCTTTAAAGATCACATCATTTAATTCTGTGCTGTTGGTAGTTAAACCAAACTAGTCACAAAGGGGTATGTGCTCCTTCCAGGGCAGGCAGCAGCCCCTGTTAATTCGGATGGCAGGGAGAAAGGAAGATGCCTCTGCTCGCACGTCTCACCTTGGTGTGACAGTATCAGCCAAGTGTTTGAGACAAAGCAGGGGATAATTTGCTATTTCGCTTGTGTAACTACTCCGCAACCTGGAGCAAAGGGCTTAAAGGCCAGGTCCTGCTGCTGCTGAGAGTGCTTCTGAAGTGCTAAGAGCCTCTGCCTCCCCAAACAGCGAATGTGTGACATGTTCTGAAGCAGGCAGAAATTACCGGCCAGAAAACGCTCACTCTCCAACAGGGCAATTAGGAACAACGGGAGCTGCTGGGCACTTGATGGGCTGGAGGTAAAAAAACCCACTGTGGAAAAGTACCAACAACTCAGGAGGTGATGCTGCTATTTTTCCTGCTTTCCAGTGTTTTCCTGGCTTCAGGTGTGACTCTCCACTTTAATGAAACCTTTGGGTTAGGTTATGGAGGGAGAGACAATTCACCTTAAGGAGTGAATTATAGAGTCACGTTTATCTGTGGTTTCCAGTAGAAAAGAAGAGGGGGAGCAATCCGTTCTCCTCCCCTCTCCAAAAACAGGTCCGGGGAGCTCACTAGATCGAAATAACGTGATGAAGAGCTAAAGTTCTCCTAACAAAGTAAGGAAAATTATTTTCAGCTTACTGGAAATGATTAATGGCTTTAGATAAAATTTGCCAAATAGTTGTGAACAAAAAGGAAAGAAAATGATCAGAAAAAAACAACTTTGAGAGATGTTTCTGACTTTTGTTTTCAAAATGGTGCTTTCATTTCACAGTTAGCTAAAAAATGCAGTCTTGGAGGCTTTAAAGGACTGTAGAACTGAACTGGGCTGGACAAAAACTACTAAGTCACCTTGAAATAAGTTTTTCAAGTTTTTAGTCAATGAAACTTTTTTTGGGGGGTAGGACAACCCAAAAATATATTTTAATGCCTTTTTCTTTTACTTGCTTTTGCTACAAAGTGAAAAAAAAAATTCTCATGATTTTGTAGAGACCATCAAACTGGTCCCACCTGCACCAGCAGTTCAGAATTTGCTACCAACTTAACTAGCTCTATGGTGTTCAGATTCAATAAAAAGGTAAAACTCTCTTATGAGCTTTTTTTTTAATCCTGCTCCCTTTTTTTTTGAAGCCTAGGAGGCACATAAAATGCAATTCTCAGTGGAAGGGTGGTAATTGGGAGAAAATGTAATAGATGGTCCACATTTCTCTTTGAAGTTCCCATTGATCAGTGTTGCTGAGACTATTTTTCTAATCCATAACTCAGAAACATGAAGGAATTGTCACTTTATTCTTTGGGTGTATGTGGTTCATCTCCTAAGAAAATAGACTCTGGACTCCTGAGTAGCCTTTATTCAGGTTTTTCTTGCAATATGGTGTAAAATGGGAAAGAATCAGGACCCCAGTTTTAGTATTTTCTTGAATACAACTTTTCCTGACATTAACCAAAACAGTAGTGGTTTTATGATTTCTTTTTTATATCTGAATTTTGTGTAAGAAAACTACATCTAATATCCTCCACTCAAAGAATGTGCTTTTCAGCCAGCTGAGCATTAATTAGGAGACGATTACCCCACCTCCTCTCCACTGGAGAGACAGCTTGTGTTGAAAAGCCAAACCTTTCACAAAGAGGGAAAAACCATCTGTCCAAACGATGCTTAAGAAAGAGATTTTTTCTTAAGCTCACGTTAGTTGAATCTACATGTAATAACTTGTTTTCACAATGAATCCAGTTAGTAGGACAAACTTTCATGCCCTTAGTTGACACAGCTATGATGGCAAACCTGCTGAAGTAGCTCTGGCCACAGCTGTTAGAAAGACCAGGGAGTTACAGCCAGACGCTTAACCAGCACCGGGACCCACGGACACAGAAACCTCTCTGGAATCGTATCTGTGCAGAAAAAATGTCCTGGCATTTAAGGTGCCACTTGTACTGAGAAAACAGTTTCTCTGCACGGTCAGGCACTGCCAGGTCTTGATCTCTTTGCATTTCGCTACCTCAACTGAACAACCACCTTCCTTGGCAGGAGTTTCCAAAGGGAAAGTATTTAAGACTTTGAGGATCTCGCATACGCCGCTGCTGGGGCCACGTAAGTACCTGATATGGGGGAAACCTGGTCACAGAGAGGGCTGCTGGCTCGGAAAAAACTTCTGATGGCCAGAAACAAAACTGGATCTATGACATGGAAGTTTTCATATTCTACTGCCCTTCCCTTGTCTCAAACATAGAGCAAAATGGGCTCCCCACACCTAATGCCTAAAGGTGAAAACACTCAAAACCAGGAGGCATGTACTTAGGTTCCTGACTACATTTTAATGAGAGAGACGGAAAAATTATACTCGTGAGTGAGGAAATTATGGTGATCCAGAATTCAGAATAAGAGTAATTAATAAATAATGAGTATAGTTGTGAAGAAAATGAATTTTTCAAGGACTCTGAAAAACACATATAGAGCTGCAGTCTGGAACCTGCACGCAGAGTAACTGCAAACATCACGTATCTGTTCACATTAGATTGATCAGAAGTTTGTTAATTAGCTACTTCTAAAATAAAAAAACTTTTGCAGCTGATCTGATATTAATGACGTGGTTTGTATCTCCCACCCTAAGTCGCATACAACAACCCTCCACATGGGGAGAGCAGCGATGGGCGAGGGCGAGCCCGCCTGCACAGAGCTGGTGGGATGCTGCTCTCCGGAAGGAGCGATGCTTTCCAAAGTTTTGTCCTGGTTTGAAGAAAAAGAAGGAAAATGGTGATTTCTTACGCAATGAGTTCTACCAAACTCTCTTCAAGTGGCAGGGTTTTTTTAAGACTCATGTATTTGTAATGTGTTGCCCTGTTGCTGCCCTGTTACATACCCCTGCTTTTACATTCTCTTTGTGCCAAGCACACTGGTTCCCACTCAGGGACTGACTAATAATTCTTCATAACAGTCTTTTGGGTGTTTTTTTGCATCTATTTTTGCCCATAAATCTCCTCTTCTTCTGCGTTTAGAAATATTATAAAATCCTTCTCCATGGTCAGACACTTCAGGACAAGCTGTGGTCACTGTGTAAGTGCAGAGCACAATCCAAATGGAAATGGAAATGAAAACAATTAAATATACATGACAAGCAGGTATTTAGATGAGCCTAGATTTGTTAATGGTTCATTTCAACCTTTGAACTAAATTAAAGTTGCTTTCATCTATTTTTAAAGAAATGTCTATTTTTGGTTTGTAGATGCCCTGCTCCATCTGTTCTTTAGATGGCTTTTACTTAATCTTAAATATAGCACCCACTGGCTGTGTTTGTACAAAGCACGTATGCTTTTTATGCCACCATAGATGAGGATTCACACAAACCTATCAGCAAATGCATGGCCTAAAAGGTAGATTGACAAGCAATTACCTCCAGGTCTCTTTTGAAAGTTGAGTCCTCTGTATTTAGTGATGATTGATATTAATTACATGGTGCTGGCACATTTTGCACCACTGCACTTACAGGATGGATTTTCGGACCTGCTTCTTCCAGTGCACCTCTGCAGCTTCGCACACGGCGGCTGGAAGGTACTGAGGCTGTAAGTACTGCTTGTACCGAAACCAGCGGAGCTTCTCAGAGCAATCAAAGCACCCAGCCTGTGCCACACTGAAAACACGAGCTCCACTTTCATCAGCATATATATGGTTGAGCGGCCACGATGGGAGCTGGTCACGGGGCTCCTGGCAGTCACTCTGCTTGGAGCAGCTCTTGGGAGTCTCACTCCCACTCAGACGGTCTGAAAATCAGGGACTGGGAAACCAAAAACCTGACTTCGTCTCAATTTCTGGCCCTGTGCTAATGACAGGCAATCTAAATACTCAGATGCAGCGCAGAAAAATCAGGGGAAAGCTGATCGATGTTGAATGTAGAGAAAGCACACTTGGATCTTGCAGTCAGGAAAGACAGGGAGAGGGATATTATATTTCTCTGAGCTTTCGGGTTGCCTTGCCGTCTCCGACCAAGAAGACAGCAGATTTCTGGTAAATATTTAAAGACGAAGACTGACCCACCCCATGCAGTGCTATGCTGCGTAAATGTAAAGGCTGGCAGCAATCTTCCAATATTTAAATATGTCAATTCTGAAAATGTAGGTAAAATGGCTACTCCTATCACAGAGGCATTGGGGTTTTTTAATCTATATGTGGCAGTCTAATGCCATATAACATCTGTGTGTTATTTCTGGGAAGCTGGTTAACTTCATTAACAGAAACTGTTTAGACAAAAATGTGGCAGGGTTTTCTCAGGGATGACAAGCTGCTGTCAGCAGAGGCCAATGTATCGCTAACATATATTTGTCTTCTCTAACATATATTTGTTTGTCTTCTCTAACATATATTTGTTTGTCTTTAGTTTTTTCATTCTTTTGAAGCTTGCTGCATAGTGGCAAAGGCGTAGCTGCTATTCTGTCTGTGATGGATAGTGACATTAAGTATTACTTTCTGGCTGGAATAGTCCCTCTAAACTGAATAATCTATAAGGTGTTTTTACACGTTACTTTGCAGAAATAGGAAGGCAGCTTCCCATACATTTCCACAGAGGATGGCATCACTTCTACCATGGCGGGCAGCAAGGCTGAAGACACTGGGAGAAAATGCTACAGGCATTTCTTTCTCATCTTCTTTGGTCTGTGCTGCACTACTGATGTGCAGTGCTGACAACGAGCTTGCCTTTTCTTTTGCTCCCATCAGTGGGAAACCAGTGCTTTTTGGTGCACTACACCGCTCTGTAGTTCCTGTGCAGAGGTAGTGCAGGGACACAAATATGTCTTTGAACTTGCATTCCCCCTTTTCCGCCGTCTCTCCTCGTGCCAGCCACAGACCCAGACCTGCGGGAGAAGGAAGGCCTTTGCTCCCCTTGCAGGCGTGGGATTTCCACAGCTGTGAAGTTGTGTTTCCAAGGCTGCTCCATATGTATTTTATTTTACCTGATCTGATTCTTATTAAGGATTTTATTGGTTTCTGATGATTCTTCACCCAAACCAGTCACCAGTAGGGCTTTAAATAGAAATCATAGAATCATTAAGGTTGGAAAAGACCTCTAAGATCATCTAGTCCAATGGTCAGGAAACAAATGATAGGAAACAAGCCGAGCAGCTGGCCGGAGAAATGGGATCTCCTGGCCAGCCTTTCTTTACAGGTACTGTCATTGAGCTGTGTAAGAGGAATAAAAACTGCGGCACTACTTCTGTTTCTGTTGCAGGAGAATCATGGAGGCAGGTCTCCCCAACAGTCACCACCGGCAGAAAGACCACAGGCTTGTCGTATGCTTGCAAGGACGTGGGCTGCATGACAAGGGCTGGGTTTGCTCCTTCTTGGCATTCCCAGCCTTCCTCCGCGAGCCTCAGGCTGGGGAAGGGCAGAGGAGGGAGATGGGACACAGGAGGATGGCGAGAGCCTGCTGATGGTGGGCTAGTGAGCGAGGTGAAACGGGGAGTTTGGGAAAGTAGAAAGGGAAACAAAAAGAACAGAAAATGAGAACAAAAAATGGGAGAAAAAAAGACTGTAAAAGTGCACGTGAAGAAGAGAAAGGTATTTGCAAGGTCTTCACTCTTTAGGGTAGCTCGAGTGGCTGTATATCATGGGTTTGTCTCCGTTTTATACAATAGGTATTGGCATCTGAATTCTGACAAAGGTTTAATGGTTTCAGCCCCTTGCAGGTGGGATGCGGGGACGGAGGTGCGGCCGGTGGGGTGGCCAGCCGCACTCAGGCATTCCTCTCTGCGGCCGCCTCCTGGCACTCAGCAACCGCCCCGGCACAGGGCAGCCTGGAGGAAAAACCTCCCGTTGTAAAACCCAGTCTGGGAGACGTATGTATACTTGCACTTTACCAGGAGTGCGTATTGATTAGGGCGACGATGTCATTTTGTTTTGTGCTGAACAATCCAGTGTTTGGAATTGAGACCTGTCAGGAGCCGAATGACTTAGCAGAGCAAATTGAAAAGAACAGGGCTATAAATTGCAAGGGAATTCACTTCGTGGTTAACACTTGGGCGTGCTGTGAGAAACAGGACTGTACACAAACCGCCTTTCCATGCAAATCCCAATCAATGTGCTGACAAAGTATCCTGCTGAACCCTGGTGTCTCACTCAATATTTCTTAAAATAGACATAATTTAGGAGGCATGGGAAGGCATACATTTTCACCTCAAGTGATGCACGGATGGGAGGTATCGTGGAATTAATAAGGAGCGTATATAGATGAGCTTTCTAGCAGCCTTATTGCATTTATTTCATATATACTGCTAAACCATATTAAAATGGCTGTAACTGAAAAAGGACCTACTTGATACGTATGGCACCATTTCCCTTCTCCAGTATGTATTCTGAAAAGTCAGTACAATATTTTTTCATAAGTATAAACCCAGGAATTGCCAGAAAACTAGGTCAATACATTCATGCAGGAAACTAGTAAATCCCCACACAGCAAGTTCACCTCGCTGTGCCGGTCACAAACCCCGTGCCACAGTCAGTCCTTGTGCAGATTCCCACCCTGCCACAGCCTCCCGTGGCCTTTCAGGAGCCCCAGATCTCTTCCTGCATTTCAGTGTCAACCACCAAACTCTGCCTGAAGGTCTTACTCAGTTCCTCAGGGTCTCGGGCTGGATTATCGTCCCCTCCAACTCTCCGTACGGTGTTTGCTGCAGTTGCTACCCAGCTCAGCTTCCAACCACCACCTGCTCCTTCATGCTTAAATTAAGATGGTGGTTGGAGAGATACTAAGGTTCCAAAAGGCAGTGGCCAAAGCATTTTAATGTCTTATATCTTTGCTGTTTAATCTTGGTCAATTAGAAAAATCAGGAAAAATGAGCGAACGCTCGCAGAGATATTTGATGTGTGAAAGGAACCTATAAAGTATTTGGAACGGTACCGATATCGGTTGGGCTGATGGTTGTTAAAAGCAGTTCTGGGAAAGGAGGAGGGTATATTGCAAAGATAAAGCAAGGCGGCTTTGGATACTGTTAGTTCAGACATTCAGCACAGCAGCCAGGTTTTACAAAACTCCTGCTTGACAGCAAGCCAAGCATCGATGAAGCAGCATCGCAGGATCATTAAATTTACAATACTAATGGGAGTGAGAGCAAACGAAGTTACACAGTTTAATGGAGGGGCCTTTCAAAAGCAGTAGATATAACTTCAAGCATTATTTAGATCCCTGTAAAACCTTGTTATCCCAGATTACACTTCCTTAAATTACAAATTATCTTTCCAACCAGTGTGACCGTGTCACGTTTCAACCCAAGGACCATTTGTCCTTTACATGGAGGGGACCCATGAGTACTCTGAAGCCGTAATTCCACCTTTCGGTCAGTCCCGGGAGGGAGCCAGCTCTGCTGGAGGGGGATTCATGCTCACTGCGCTCATCGGCACTCCCCGGCCCGCTGCCGTGTGTACTGGGAATTTGGGGGAGGTCTGGAGGTGGGGGTGAAAAACACGACATGTAAGGAGAAATTTGGACTGACACTTGACAACTTTTCTGTTTTGTAAGTTCTAGAGGAATTTGAATTGCATGATATGTTTTCACTTGCAAATGTTTCAGATTTGTTATTTTTCCCTTTTCCACATATTTTAAGCTTTGCATAATCCCTTTTTTTCCTCTGTCCTTGTGGAGGAATGAGCAGATAGCAATATCTTAGGAATAACGCCCTTGCAACAGCAGTCTATTTCTGACTGAAGACAAAATAATCCAAAAGATGTTAATAGTTTTAATTTCCAGTTGTGTAAGAGTGGATGCTTCTGGAAAGGTGTGATCTTTAAACCTGTAGTAAACTCAGATGTCTCGCAGCAGAGCTCTGTGGGAGTTCCGTGTTTGTTACAGGAGCAAAATATTGGAGCTACAAGCTTGTTTTGAAATACGGTACTTTGTGGAAGAGCAACTGGAGAAAAATAAGCAGATGTTAAACTGAAAGGACTGCAATGCAATTCAGTCCTGGGCTGGTTTATGCTAAGAAAGGGCAGGAGAAGCCAAATGTTTAAGGAGGGCTGGAAGGGAATATTAGACAACAGTAGGAGATGTTTAGATAAACAATAAACAACCTGCTGAGTGCAAGGATTAAGAGATCAGTGGGAGAGAGATGTAAAAAGAAATGAAGGGGGGAAAAAAGATTGTAATAAAATGCTGAGAGGAACTGGTCCTCAGCTTGTGCAAACTGGATTAACTTCCTTGCAGTCAGGGATCAGCAGCTCCCAGGACTGTCCCCAGCTCCCGGGGCAGGCAACGCGCTCGCGGCCAGCAAGGAGTTTCTCCAAACTAGTGGTAGAAAACACGAGTAAAATTGAAGCTCATAAATGTTATGGTGGCGTGGAAGAGAGAAGGAAACAGGCATTTTTTTCTTTATGCCAGCTGGCTCCTGTCTTTCATGGAGGAGGAGGAGGCGGAGGAGGAGGCGGAGGAGGAGAACGGTGGCTCTTCCATGGAAGAGGAGGAGGATGGAAAGTTGCTCAGGAAACAAGATTATATTTCCTGGCATGATGTGATGGGGGAATTTGATCATCTCTTCATAAGAACAAAAATGTCTTTGCAAAAATTCTGTGCTATCCTGGTAAAAAAAAAGTCAGGAGAGTTGAGTTCTGTGCCCTCAGAAAGGAACTGAGGTAAAATGAGCGAGATCCTTGAAGGTCCTTTGAGGCAAAGCACGGTTAGCGTAGAATCTCCGCTTTGCATCCAGCCCACTGTGCGCTACGTCGCAAGCAGTGACAGAGCAGTTATTATAGAGGGACACTTCTCTGTTATTTTCTTTCCTTCCCTCTTTTTTTTTTTTTCATTACACTCCACTGCTGGAAATACTCCTAGGATATGAAAATAAACAACATCTCTTTCCCTACCATTTACCAAACACTGCTTCTAATTTACAGAAGCCTCTGCCCACCTTGGGAGCGAGGAGACCCAGCGATGCCACCTGCACCATCTGGTGGCTGCCTCGCCTTTGCACTTCGGGCTCTTTGCAATCACGTTAAAAAGCATTGCAGTGGGAAAAGCAACACTTCCACCTTCTTCCACTGATTTAAGCTTTCCTGTTAATGGCACGCGTTTTCCTTTCCGCTGTGTGCAGTATAAATCCAGTTTTAGCTTTGTGCGATGTTCATTGGGCTCTGTGGGCTATTGTGGAGTTATTCCACTGTTGCTGAGAGAATCTGGATCCCTTCCTATTATTTGTCTTTATTCTAGGGAATAAACATGCCGACATTTTCTGCAGATGTGCCTCCTCTACCGAAAAAAATCCCCCACAGCACCAGAAATCAGTGCAGGCACAAAAGACAGGGGTGGAAACATTCTGAAAATGCCACGCTGGCTTTCTGAAATGACCGTGTTGACATTTTGCCTTTACATTATCAAAACCATTGCGCGTGCTTCGGGGAGCAAAGAGGTGCCCGTCGGGGCTCCCCGGCTGCCCCTGCTCCTCAGCTACCAGGCAGCTGCTGTTCTTGATCTTCTTTGTCCAGGAGATTCCTCCCAGTTGCCACTCTCACTCCCCTCTCGTGTTTTATACAGAAAAATTAAATTGCTACTCCAGTGTGCTATGATGAATGTGATCTGGTCGCCGTATTTAACGTACCCTTGGATAACATTTAAACACGTAACAGCAAACCAAGCTGTGATAAACCTCTCACAATGAGTCGAGAGCAAGCTCATTTACAAAAGTATTTCAGTAGGAATTAAAATAAAATTTCCATTTTCCACAGTTAGATTCTGATTCTAGTTGTCATTAACTTACTCAAAAACCCATTTGGTATTTCAAACTTTAGTAAATCATTGTGTCTTCCAATTAACTTTCATACTCCAGACAACATAATGTGACTAATTTCATTCAATTCTGTTGTTTAATAAACATCTAAACAATTCTTTATTTCTGAGTCACAAAGAAATGTGCAGTTACATTATATGGTGAACGCAGTAATGGGCAAAAGGAAAATTACAGGAGAGAAATTCATCTTGGTTCTTTGGTTTATCAGCTGCGGAGAAGTGATGCTCTGTGAGTGATGGGCACAGCCAGGGAATTAGCCAGCCCACCCTCTCACCACACAGCATTATTTGCAAGGAGAAAGTATTGCACTCTCATACCAAGCCTCGGGATTTTTGGCTGCCTAAGCAAAGGCACTGCAGGGGTCAGTTGGATGCTTAGCAGCCCAGAGGGTGCAGTGGCTGTAGCGATGACTATAAACTATGATTGCTTCCATCAAAGAGACAAGTTAGGGGAGCTGGGACACTGCAACAGCAGTTGGAGACGGGCTGGCGGACTCACACTGTTCTGGGATCAGCTATGGGCATGCACAGCGGTCCAAGCTAAATTTAAGTAATAAGACCTTTTAAAGCAACGTGAGCTAAACAATACTATTTCAATAACTGAACTAAGATGTTAAAATATTCAGTATTTAAAAATTCAGAGAACATGACTGTAGGGGCACAGTTCTGATCCCAGTGTCCTAGCAGGGGCTGCTGCAGCACAGCTGTAGGCAGGCACGGAGAAGGGCAGTGTATCTGAACAGAGGTTTTCTCATCGATACTTTCTCATTAAAACTGTCAGTATTTTAAAACTAGCAGTTTTTACAAGGTGGTCAGCACATGTGAAATTTTCTGCTGGTGTAATTGCAGAGGGCTCTGTGTGCTCCCAGGGGGATGTGGCCCCATGGCCACCATGCCTCTCCGGAGAGTCCTGAGTGCTGGTAGGTGACCTGTAAAAAGAATATTAGCATTGAAGAAATGTAATTTGTCCTGATTTTTCATTTTGAATATTCTTTCCAGAAGAGTTTGAGCAAGCATCTAATCAGGGAGGAGAAAGACTGCTGTGTAACTTATCAAACTGATCACACTTGAGTCTGATATTTGAGCATCTTGTGGCCTTCCCAGCGAGCAGAGCCTTTGAGATGAAATATGCTAAAGCCATTCCAATAACTAGTGTCTTTGAGGAACATGATGTCCTCAAAGGATTGAGAAAAAATACTCAATCTCTTGAACACTTTGCTAATTACTGACCTAGAGCTGGTCTGTGGCGTGCGGATCCCGATCTTTAAGATGGACGATTTCTGTGGTTGGCATCACCCACGGTCAGAAGCATCAGTCTGAACACGCTGTGAAAAACCTTCTGCTCCATTTTATGTTCAACAGCAAAAATGTGTATATGTTCATAAACTAAGCAACTACAATACTGCCTGAGTTGTGGGAAGACATCTACAGAGGTAGTGCTGTAGCTGAATGCAAGCAGGCCATACTGGGGAAAAAAAAAAAAGGAATTTAGTGGTAAATAATGAGTTTATGCTCTGGTGTTTTTCTCAAGTGTAAGTGTTTGCAGAGCCATTAAAAGCTATGTTTAATCTCTGCTCCATTTTCAATCATCTGCTATGCATTGTGCTTCTTCCACAAGGAGCAAGTGCAGTTAATGGCACTGGATGGCTCTGCCTCCATCCAGGGTCTCCTGCTCCGGGGCTGCTCTGCCAGGGGACTCTGGAGACGCCTCTGAAACCTAAGCACAGGGCTAAACGCTGTTACGTGTTTGTGTGTACCAAACTTGCATGCCAGCATTTGTGACTGAATGAAAACTTCCCTGAATTAGTCATGACAATTTTATTTTTAAGGGACTCGAGCTCAGGCAGCATTTTAAAAAATGAATCATGATTTTAGGTGATTTCTTTCTGCATGGATGCTCAGAACTGCCTGAAAATTGTCTGTTAAAGCTGCTTCAACTTCTGTCTCTAATGGAGGTGCTCACACTCGCTAAACTGTTTGGCAAACACTGGCTGTAGTGTCTCATCCTCCTGATTACACTCTATATTTGCATTTCCTTGGATATGCGAAGAAAAAGCAAAGCAGCAATGAACAGCACAGTTACAGCAGGAATAACCAAACTGGGATCGAGAAATAACTGCTGGTCTGGAGGTGACACACCGCACTGCCAGACAGACACCCGGGCCCTTTGCAGCAGAGCATCCTGCAGCTGCCCGGGCTTCCCGGCGCCGCTCGGGCACGGCGGGGGCTGCTGGAAGAGCGGGGTGGCTCAGGCTCTCCTCGACTCCTTCCCCACCAGGTCTCTCCCTCCTGGGGACGCACTGACAGGAGCAAGCAGTCCAGCTCAGCACAGCTCAGGTGCAAGGTGCTGTGGGAGCGTTCATTTTTGCCCTTTTCATTGATTTCCTCAGAAGGATGCAAGCCAAGGTTTGGTATTTTAACACTTAGCCTAATATTAACTAGGGAAATATAGCAGATGTACTTCATCATATTAAAGATAGAAGCAGTCTCTAACGGTCTGTTATTAATGTGGGTAGATTGACTGAAAACCTTTTGCTTCGATGGCTCTTAAGAAATTCACAGTTCACTTCCAGTCATTAAAATAATTAGGTGTTGTGCTCTGCCTATACTAAGGGCACAGCTATAGGGCCAGCTGACCTCGGCGTGCGTGAGGGTGTGAGCGCGCAGCCGCGTCCCCTCCTTGCTGGGACGGCGTACGCGTGCGCTCCCACCCTGCGATGGAGGTGATGCTGCTGCAGCGAGAGCGAGCCGTGCCTCCGCTGCACCGCCCGCGGCAGCCCCAGCAGTGCCGAGCCTGCCAGAGGACGGATGAAACCCAGGGGAACGCAGGGTTTAAGTAGGACTTAGGTGCTTAAATGGCTTTGAGGAGCTGGGCCCTGGCCCTGCAAAAAAGCACATGAATAACCCACTCATGCTGGCCCGTTTGTTTTAATGAGACTTCTCCTACAATATAGTTCCGTAAATAAGTGATTATAGGATTGAGCCAAAAACAATCGCTAAGGATTAGACGTAACTCATGGAATCAAGAGAAGCCCTTAGTTTTATTGGAGGCAAGGGAAAAAAAGTCTATTCTTCTTTGCTGGATCCTGTTATGGATCACCTTCACTATATAAAGAGGTCTTGGAAAATGTGAGTTAACCCAGTGAGGCCCCGTTACGCTGTTCATGTGATGTGAGGATGTGAGTTAGAAGGAGCTCTATAATTTCACTTCTCCTGTCCTATTTTTTCAACTAGTTCTTAATCGAAATGTCTTTTATCTTTTTTGAAAAAGCAAAGAGATGTTCTCGTAATTCTGGTGTTAGGTAGCAATATCTTGAAGGTATTTCTGTAAATACACTTGAAATGTATAGAATTCGGCTCAGAGGAATTGCTGAGGGTGTGCAAAGCTTTTCTCTGCATCGGCAGTTTGGACCTGGGCGAGATTTATAGTGGTAGAAGGGCTGGACAGTTTTGTACGGGTTAGGAATGTGATATTAGAGTCAGGTCAGTACAACCACAATACAAAGCTGCCTCAGGCGCCGCTACTTCCACTGCAGCGTCTGTGAGAGGGCTGTAAACCCATCGTCGCTAAAGGGGTGCGTAGTGCTTCAGGCAAAGTCACTGTCCTCTGATGAACTAGGCAGAGCAGATGACGAACTTGCATCAGCATCTGCTGCTGAAAGTATCACCAAAAATCAAGCATGCACCAAAACGACTCTTCGCCACTTCGCATTTTTCTCTCCGCCGCAGGGCTGAGGTGCAGGGGAAGAGCAGCCTGGCTGTTAGCTCGTCTGTACCGGCCTGCCTGCTTATCGTGTGCAACCGGTCCCGCGGAATCAAAACCAAACGTGAACTAAGGTGAAAATCTCTCTGCATTGTTTGCTACGTGACAATGCAGGATCTAGTACGATGGTGTCCACGCCTGCGGCTGGAGTCTGTAATACTCTGATACTAAACATAGCGAAAGTAAAGATGTAAATGGACCTTTCAGACAACCGTCACTTCAGTAAACTAGGAATGCAAAACAAACAAACAAACAAAAAACCAAACCAACAAAACAAAAAATAATTATAATAATCATCCACTCACTTTAATGGGATCTGAAGAGTTCAGATGTTTGGGTAAGTTTTCTTTCACTATTCGCTTACTTAACTTTGATAAATATAACTCATTGGAGTTTTAGAAAACTAGATTGTGAGTGTGTTAGTGATAGGAAAATAAGAAGCAATAGAAATGGCTGCCGACATACTTGTACTATGAGGAGGGAATTTTCAGAACAGCTATAGTTGAGTAATTATGAGCAGGACCAATGTTTCCACTGAATAAATTTATATTATTCCCTAATTATAGAGATTATTTGAAAGACAAAAGCTATAGAATAATATACACTAGAAGACGTATCTATTTCCAAAGTCCCTGAAACCATACTTAAATCTTCGGTGTTATTACTCACCTTTAACATAGTTCTCATCAACTGCATTATAAGCCTTAGAGCTGGCACTTCGGATAAGTACATGATATAGTTCAGCCCTAAAACCCTTAACAGAAAATACATCAGGACTTACTGTAAAATTTCATGGAGGATTAGAGAAAATATTAAGCCAATAGTTCTTTAGTTATTAGGGGCTTTTAAGGTAATCAATACTTTCTACCCATATTAGTGCCTATGATGATGAAAGATGACATTAATATCCAACTCTCCTTCTCTTGGTATATTTATGTATATCCTTTCTTTAGTCAGTCCTGCTAGAATCAACAGCAATACAAAGAATATGGTTATTTTAAAAATGTCATCAATATTGATTTGCTTACTACTGCCAGTTTCAACTCGATTTCAGGAAAAAATTTACTTTTCCATACAAAAGAATTACCAATCAGCCTAAAACTTTGGAGTACCACCTGACTTTGCCTATGGAGATATTAATGGTTAGCAGCGTGCTAATGCAGCAAAAACTGGTTTAGGATTAATAAATCCTAAAAATAGGATTAATAGGATTAATTCTAAAATTCTTTAGAGTTACATGACATTTTATGCCCTCAAAGCATTGCACAGATGTTAATTAAATTTAATTGATACCATTCAGTCCTGAACTTACATGCATGCAGTTATTAATAATTTAATTATTTTGTCAATGGAATAGATTCTTTGCCTTGGATTCTGTTTCAGAAAATGGAGACGGTCACCCTATGTACAGTCTTTAGGCTCAATCCTTCTTATTCTGGCAACTCAGGAATATGGCTGGTCAAATGACAAAATTTCCGATCCTTTGCAACAGCAGTGTTCTTGGATGTACTTTCTTTTCTCTCCCACTAATCATCTGCTGGCTTTCTCCTGTATTTCGCAGGTGGGAATTTGCTTAAAAATTCTGGTGAAATCTCAGTGTTCCTCTCTGCACGTCCAGGACCTCGTTTGCGAGCTGCCCATTCCCCTGCTTGTGCAGTTCCCCAAACCACTTATTTATTTGACTGACTGCAGCTTACAGTTTCAATGAGTCCAATGACAACAACAGAAATATTACAAACGTGTCTGTATCTATTCGCCTGTGATTGCCTTCGGTCCAGAAACTAGTCCAAGTACTCAAGACAGAAACTTCCCATAAAGAAAAAAACCCCATGTGTCCCAGGAATATCAGACTGTACTTGCTGGTTCTGTCACTGGTAAACCATACCCTCATGCATTCATAGAAACTAACACTTGCTCTACCTCTTCTGTTGCCCTGATGCAAGGGTTTGAAGTATGCTGCATCACCGCGACCAGCACTGGCAGGCACGCAGGGCCAGTCCTCACGTGCTCCAGACCCTGGCCGGCTCGGGGGGCCTCTGCTGAACCTGCACCCATTTATCCAAGCCTTCCCTGTACGGGGGAGCCCCAGGTTGGATGCAGTATTCTAGATGAGGTCTAAGGACTGCTGGATAAAGGAGGGTAAGCGTTTCCATCGAGCTATTCTCTTGTTAATGCAGCTTAGGATGCTGCTGGCTGTTGCTGCCGGGCTGGCTGCTGGCTGAGGCTCAGCTTGCTGTCCCCCAGGGTCATCCCCAGCAGGGCTGTTCCCCACCTGGCCAGCCCCCAGCCTGAGTTACTGCGAGGGGTTATTCCTTCCCAGGCGCTGGGCTTTGCATGTGTTCTTACTGAGTTTGTAAGGTTATGGTCAGCCTGTTCCTCCAGCCTGTTTAGGTCTCTCTGAATTAAAAGCGCGCTGACTAGTCCCCCCGCTTTGATACCATCTGCAAACCTGACAAGAATGCCTCCTCCAGGTTCTTGCTAAAGGTGTTACACAGGACAAAGGAAAGGCTTCCCTAACAGCTTCAGAGAGCACAATTCGTCAAAGCACTGTAATAACTTCAATTAATGTCTCTGTTGAATGGCATCCTTTAGTTCTTTTGTAATTAACAAAATCGTAAACATTGTCATCTAATTTAGTCAAGAGGGGCTGTGAGATCTGCAGTGTTTGCTGTGTATATGTTACAGACAATATGTGTCAGGGATAACTAACAGCAGGCCTGTTTAATGTAGCAGTTTTCTTGTCTGAATGTGACTTTTGCAGACTATTGTTTCTAGTGAAGTGCAGGGTTTATTTGCATGCAGTGATTGCTCAGCTTTGAAGTGAGTGCCAATGAATGAAGAGTGGATACATTTAACTGATTATGGAAGGCAGAACTGCATTATTTTAGCTAGATTTAAATAACATTGGGCTACAATTTTAATCTTGTTTCTAACCCACTTGTACCTTCTGAGGGACTTGGGGACCCAAACTCTTGCAGAAGTTGCCAGCTGGAATTTCCCTTGGAAATTAACCCCCAGCAAAGCTGTTTCACATACAATTTGTCCCTTTCTGACCAATTCTAAGGCAGCTGGAAGATGGTCTCTTACTAACTACATCTGGGTTTGAAAATGGAAGGAGCTCCTCCTTAAAAATATCCCTGAAGCCACTGCTTTTAGAAGCTATATTGGGAAATGTTGCAAAACTGCTCCCAAAAATAAAATGGTTGGAAAGAGCAAGAGAGTGGACGCACTATGAAACTGCTGAACCATTTACGCTAAAACCAGTTACTCCAGCGGGTCCTAGCATGAGGCGTGAAGCACTTGATACAAAGCAAGTCAGCTGCAGTGCACTTGGAGGGTTTTCAAGATGGAAACCTATGAATTATCATCAACTTCCTAAACCTCTGTTTCTGGCTGTCAGTGTTAAAATCCTTTTGTGTCCCTAGAATATTTCTGCAGAAGGTACTTTTTTCTTATGAACAGTAAACATCTCTGAAATGTAATGGGGAAGGCATCTCCACTGCAATATTGACTCTCCTTCCTCTCGCTGTCATGGCCTGTCTAGGATGAATACAATTAGATGTGATCCATGCACTCAGGAGAAACAAGGCTCCTTTTCTCTAACTAAGCCTTCTTCAGTTCCTAATAAATGGGACATTAAAAGGGAATTATTCCATTTTGCATTTTATAAAATGGCTAGTCTTCCTCCGTTTGAGTGTCAGACCCTAATGATCAAGTCATTGAAAACATTTCTAGTCAGACCTCTTTTTATTTCAATCCCTACTTATCTGGGGGAAGAACAAAACATAAAGAAACCACAGAAAACAGAGCATTTAGCTGACCCCACAATACATCATTTGTATAGCTTTCACTCCATCTTTCCAAAAGGCCATTTAGCTTAATGCTCTCTTCCATTTTTCATTTCCTTATGTTACAGGTGCTGTAGGGATGATTTTCAAAAGAACAGTGGAATGACATTTTACCTGACTTTGGAAATGAATTCAGCAGTGGTTTAGCAGTCTCATGCCTTTTGTGCCTTAGATTTGCCTTCCATAATATGGAACGGGTGGTAAGATACTTTAACAAAACAATAGCAAATTTAAAATGAGAGAATATATACAATTTTCTATCCTACTACAATTTTCTTAAGCCATTAGTAAATTGTTTGTACGTCTGTATTTGTAATAAAAGATTAATTGACTTAATTGAATTTTCAGAAATTTAGGCAAAGACAAAATGAATTGGCCTCCATTGTAGTTTGTTTAACTAAATGCCAAAAAAATCACATGTACAAAACACATTATTTAAAAAACACTCTGAAAAAAACATGCCTAGCTGTATGATACATATTTAGACAATATATATTTAAGCCCTGTAAGAACCTACAATATTCAATTTACATGAAATAGAATGAATGAAAAAGGGGCAAAAAATGGGCATTTACCTGGAAATTTGGACTGGAGTTTATTAATCTATATCGGTTGTTATCTATAATTGGTTGTTACTATTCTTATAATTAATAATTATAATTAATCTATATATTGGTTGCTACTATTCTATACTACTATACTATAATATAATTCTAATTAATCTATATATTGGTTGTTACTGTTCTTATTTGCCATTGATAATGACAGGTCACTAAATGAAGGTCAGTTCATTGTGGAAGAGTTTGTTGACTTCTTCAGGGTCTTAAAACTTGTGAAGCGTGAAATCAATGACAATTTTTGAGGAGGTATTAGCGTTTTAAAATGTAGAGCTTACGGTGATTTGGAACATTGTAGAAAATCAACTGTTTTGTGAATGGCCAACAAAATACTATGTATTGCTGAAAATCTCCTTAAATACTCAGCATTGAAGGAAATTAATCCTAAGTGGGACTTCAGTAGTAGAACTTCTACTTTGATGAATTTTTCATGCTTGATAGATAGTGATATTCAACTAATAATGTTAATAACCTTACTATTTACAGGTAATTATCCCTATAAATAAGCTGTGATGGTTTGAAAACTTCCTCTTTCCTTTTGGAATTGGTGTACATCTACCCTTAAACAAAGTGAAAATTTGGTGTGATAACTCTGAGGACTGAATGGCTATTTTTTTCTGCAGTGCTGTATTCTCTGCAATTAGATAACAGCTTAAAATATGATTACTGCATTTTTATGTATCACTGTGTATATTATTAGAATGTCTGTTTCCTTAATCTCTCTGCTTTATCTGATATTTTAGGCATTAAACAAATCCTAGTGTTGATATGTATAAGATGTTTAAAAGAATTGTTTTATTTATTTGCTTATGAAATCCTTTGGTGGAGACATCCTTTTAATGAGCTTTGCCGTAACTACTTCCTACTTGGAATCTCAGCCCCGTGTTGTGTATATTCACCCACACGTTCATCCGGACCCCTTGAACCTTAACCAACACACACACGGCCTGCACTCTGAATGCACAAACACAATAAAACTCTCAACTGAGAGCTAATTTGATGCCAGCTGAATATTCAGCTAGTACTCTGAAACTACTGGTAATCAAATACCTGAAACATCTTGTGCAGAGTGAGAATTCCCATTTTTCAGAAGGTATATTTTTCTTCCATTCCCAGCAGAGGTTTTCACCGTCACTTTATCTGAAGTCCTTTAAAGCTGTTAGTCAGTTTGGCATTTCACTAGGAGATTCTCTCAGGTAGAGGAATCCTCTTAATGTGACGGTTATGGTAGTAAAGGGAAAATACTACTCTGTAAGTAGTTTTGTACATAAGAGAGGTTAGCTGACAGAGGTTTCTTTACCCATACAGTTGGCAGCAGGATCCTTTTTTTCCTTCCAACAGAGACGAAACTGGAAGCTTTTAAGTGTGGGGCAGCAGGGGAATCTGAACACCTCTCTGAGGCTGTAACTACCCTCCCGAAGGGACTCAGCTGTACCAGAGGGATGTTGTCACAGGTTCCCATGCTGGGTAATGCCGTGAGAGCAAGACTGGGATTGTCACCAACCTGCATGGCTGAAACTGGTGTGTGACATGAAGGTTGCAGCTCTAATATTAGACTATAGACTGGTATGAGCTTGATATAGCTGGCGTGTCCAGTAAGAGTTGTAAGGCCAGATTCTCTGTGATTTTCCAGCTCTTTCATGGCTCCCATGTTCTTCAGAGTGGCTAAAAAGCAGTTAAAGGGTTTCCTGAGATTTCTTTCAGAATGTGAATGTTCTGAAGCATCACACCAGGAGATGGTAAAGAACACATCAAGGCAGATAGAAAGTACAGCTAGTCTCACTATGTCCAATATAACATTACCTATGGGACCTAGGCTGCTCTAACCTATATGAGGGTTAAGGATGATGGAAGTCCTGCAAAAGCAAGAGCAAAATGAGAACTGCAAAATCATAAGAGCATGTCTAGAGTACCCATTCCTCTGCTACCCCAGGCAGAAATCCAGCAGAGTTTGGCATTTATGTCCATTACATGTAGTTTATGTCCATGACATTGCAGCGTATATTTTTTTCCACCATCTTTGCAGTGCAACCACCTTTGGATTGGAGTGATGCAATACTTGGTACCACTACTAAAAAAAGTTAGGGAATGATGTTAACAATATAACTTTCAGCCCAAGAAATGGAGAAAACCTAAGTAAGCAGACTACAAACAAAGTGTACTCAGTCTCTACCAAATTTCAGTACTTTGTGATGAAAAAACCTCAGACAGGTCTTGGTTTCAAAGCCTTTGCTGTGTCTCTTTCACTCTTTGTCAATGTTAGCTCTGACTCAGTAATCTGTTTTCACGGCCATCATCTGCTGAGGTTACGTGCCTTCTTCCCCAAGACAAACTGCAGCCATGTGAAGCCAGCAAAAGCCTTAAACAGTATCAAGAATGTTTTCTCCAAGATTAAGCACAATATTGTTGTAAATGTCACCATAGTAACTTCTCGGAACCTTCCTGAGTGCTGAGTGATTTTCCTGCGTGGGTAATGGAAGTAGCAAGCTCTATATACACAGTGCAAGAAAGATAGTACTTTTCACTTATATTTAGTACTCTGTATTTTAAACTTAAGTCAAATTTATTAACTAGTTACCTCTATCTAAATGTATATAAAACTATTTACATTATTTTACATAACATATGGAAACAATTTAATAGTCTCTATTGGTTAATATATATATATGTATAAAACCGACACTGCTCACACTGTGAGCAGGGATTGCTGCAGTGAGCTCTACATAAACTCCTTTTCAGACAGGGCTAGTTAGATCTTCTTCTGCAATACTGTCTAGAACTATATATACATTGATCTTTTTGCTAAGAGGGGTGCTGACAGATCCAATAAGAACAATGGAGAAAGAAAAAGAAATGTTATAGCTAGTAAGACTTAATGGAGTTAGTCTTGTTTACGCTGGCTGAAGATCTTGACACCTAATTAACATAAAGACAACCAAAAATTTTGTTATGGAAAAAATTAAGGGCAAGATCAGACCCTTATCTCTGATAAATCTTCTTTGCAGCTTACACCAGCTGTGGACACATCAGGTCTGTGCTAACCTACATTTGAAAGCTATGGACACATCTTATGGTGGCCCAGGAGCAGTGCAAACCACCGTGGTTTCCAGAGCAGGTTAAGGAAGCCCTAACAGAATTTGTTTCTTTCAGGCTCTCAAATCAGCACGGTGTAACTGGAGCTCTGCTCAACACCACTGCTGTTTTCCCACTGGTGCTTCTGAAAGTCTCTTTAAAGTGCAGCTCACCACAGCCACAGAAGAGAGCGTTTGGAGCCGCTCAGGATCTGGCTTTAGGGCCCATCTTTAATTTGCATTGGCAACTGTAAAGCTGCCCATCGACGACACTGATTTACAGTTCTATTTGTAAAAGCAGCAGTCACACAGGAACAGGTCTTGGCCCCTTTTCTCATAAGGGTACCCTCATCTCTAAGCTGCCTGGAAGCTCTGGATTTATGTAGAGGCCATACTCCTAAAGGCTACCTAAAGGACGTGGGGTCTCTGACTTGGTAGACCCTTCCAGCTAGCGTTACCTGAAATGGAGTTTTTCCTCACTTTCTATTCTGTTTATTGAACCAAATTTCTGTTTATAGTCACATTTGCTTTCTATGCCATGCTGTCTGTCACTTGTGTTGAATATGGGTTTTGCACACATGCCAAATAGTTTGTTACTTGGCGAGAGTTCACTGGCAAAGAGAATTTGCTTCTACACATAGTAATAGGCATGTTTGGCTAATAGGCTCTTTGTCTGAAAGCCTCCTGCGTATTCAGAGCTGTTCATTTGTCACGCTAGCCTGACCTAGGCAGCAAATATTAAAAAAGAGTCATAAATATGTTCTCACTAGAATGCCAACTGAAGCAAGCATGATGTTGGCACTGTTTCATGATCGTTATCTGCTGCTCTTTAACTTCACAAGCATTGTCCAACCACACTTATTTCTAGAATAGTTCTGTCCATCACTGATTTTTTTGCTTTTGGAATTGCCTTATTCCGTTGCCTGTGTTCTCTTAGAATACATTTAACATTGAAATGGACAGTTCTGATGATGTAGTAGTTTTGGGATAGCAAATTTGATAACCTGGTGTATGCAAGCCGACAGTGTAGGATCTGTTCTGGTTTTACAATTGAAAGAAGGAATTTTTCCCTATTTGCTGGGTGTGTGTACCAAGGCCTTCGACTGGAAGTACTGCACCAAACTTCTGCACTCCCTGAATGCCATGCTCCGTGCTTCAGGTGGCAGGTAATACCTGCATTACCTGGCACGTCTTCCTAATTTGTGCAACAAAGTCGTGACAAAGGGAGTAGTAAGTTCAACTGGTAACTTGTGTTGATTGACTTGAAAAGCCAGGAATTTCCTTGGGCGTGTGGAGATGGCAAGTGTCTTTAGTGTTGGGACTGCCTGGTTGCTGGGATGAAGATGGCTTAATATAATTTTTTGTAACTTGCTTTTTTCATGCCTAAAGTATAGATTTTCTTTTTGTCCTGTAACTGCTTTCTTACTGTCAGTATTTAATAAATTGTCTAAAGGTTGAGAGTCACTTTTTATTTTGAAATACTTAGACATATTACTTTGTTCTGCCTAGAACTAGCGGGTTTGGGTGTATAACAAGGCAATTTATTGGCAGAGTAGAAATCAATGGCATACACACACAGGACTTTTCCTATTTTAATTAGACTATACAGACTACTTTTTAAACAGAAGTAGTCAAAACAGTATGTTGCAGAAACACACAAAAACCTAATTTAGAGGGATTAGGTCAGAGATCAAACTTTTCCATTGTTTGCTGTGAATCCCCTAAAAATAGAAATCCCAAAGGTAACAGTGCAGCACAGCTGACTGATTAAATCTCACAAAGAAACAAAATCTGCAAAAGTGTATGTTACAGCACCATCTAGTGCCTCTTATCCCAGCAATATAGTAAATTAATTTAATTTTCCACTTAATTCAAGTATGTATGTGGAGAAGACAGACTGCATTGGCTGTTTCTGTATTCTGACAACTTATTTTCTCTCAACTAGTGCCGAGAGAGAAGGGAGCTCAAGGATGTAAATGAGCTTTGGGATTTCACATGGCAAAGATTTTGTCAGTATAGCTGCTGTTAGTTCCTCTTCTTTTATCCTCTTACCAGTCACATAGTTTTTCCTCCTGAGGATAGTAGGGAAGTGGACACAGGAACGCGTATGCTGAGAAAACGGGAGAAGTACTGCAATTAAATAGCAAACTGACCAAATGGTATATTTTGGGGGGGGTAGACACGTATTTTTGGTAGAGCATATATTCTGTTTCGTGTGTATGAATGACTGATAAGTGGGAGGTTGGTGTTTGTTTGCAAACACCTTTTGTTGAGAACTGCACCCATAATAAATGTACTTGTTGCAGGTAACCAGCACCCAAGCCTTTGCTTTCTTCATCCCGAGTATGACCCTCAGCAACGCTAAATGAAACTTTAATTATTGCTATGTTTTAATATCCTTTACGTTGCTGTCCTTTTCTATGGGTTGTTTTTTTTGTGGAAAGGTGATTAACATCCTCAGACTCCAAACTACTAAGAGGTTAACCAACAGCAACTTTGCAATTAGCCACTATTCCCAACCATCAATTGCAAGATACAAAAGAGACAATATGAATTTGGGCATTAAATCCCACAAGGTCTGGTGGCATGGTATTTAAACTTTGTTTCTAAATCAACGTTCTTACCAATAGCGTTCCTAAAATAAAATGAAAATTCATCACAGCTGGCTGTGTGTATCTTTGACAAACAGCTGCTAAAAAGAAAAAAGCCCTTCATCATGTTTAAGTGCTCCGACTTCATCTAAATTACAGTAATTTGGGCCACTCACAGACAGATTGGCACTGACCAGATTAACTAACATGCTCTGGGATACACATATACTTGCCCTCACCAAATTTAATAAAATAACTTGGGATTTACACAGTTGCTCTTCAGTCTACACCCTGCTGCTTTCTGTTTTTAACCCAACCCAGGGTTAATACTGCTGGAAGAATAGGAAATGGCTTCCAGTGATTCCAGTCTGTTTGGGAACACGGCACATGCCAGTATGGATTAAAGTGTGAGAGTAATGTCTCTCACAGTCCTAAAGTTAAAGACTGCCTTTTGTGATAATAAATGTAACTATTTATGTCAGATGTATTTTCTAGCAGGCTTAGGTTAAAAACTGAAAAATCAATCATACCTTAGCATATGTAATAAATATCCCGACAGTAACATGTAACCTAACAGAGGTCACATATCTCAAGAAAAATCTTCACAGTGTCTTCACACTATGCCCCCGGAACAAAGGCTGGTGGATAGTAATGTCTGTAATTTATAGTCAGAGACTAAATTAGAGTTAATGCCCAATTTGGGGTCTTGGATTTAGATTTAAGGCACTAGCTAGAGTTATACATGCTGCACACAAATATAGCCCTTAGCAGTGTTAAGGTCATAAAGAGATGCAATATCATCCAAAATAAGAACTAGGGAACTCTTAGATTTTGGTCCCAGAGTTCCCAGTACTCATCATTTTATTAGGATTATTATTGTATTTAGTGTTTCCTAAAAAAAAAACCCAGCTCCTTCAGTCATGTGAATTATTTGAGAATCTCAGTAGCCATTCAAAAATAAGGTCTATTCCTCAAGACTCCAGAAACAAGCTTAAAACTGTGACTCAAGTGTACCCTCAGCAATTAAGTAAAAAACCAACAGAAATCAAAATAGATTAGCATATCAAAAGAAGCAAAAAATATTTAGCATAGCGGTTTTTAATGAAACCCCAGGGTTTGGAGAAGAAATGGCTCATTATTTTTTAATACTTCAGTTTGCCAGACTGCAATCCAGCCTGACAACAAAAACATTTGCTTTTTTTATGATGGTATACATAACAGATACAATACCCTGGAATTATGTATATTATACTGAGATAATGCAGAAAAAGTTACGGAATCATAACTTAATCATTTAAGTGATTATTGTATTCTTCTAAATACTTAATGTATCATCACAGGCATGTTTGTGATACATTCCTCATTTGGCTGATGTGATATTGATTGTTGCTCTAAAGACATATTCAGTTCAGTATAGATAGTGAGTATTTTGAAATTTCCCACCCATGATGGTAAGGAAATTAGACTGCTATTTATCTTTAAAATGTGTTTCTCTAAAACACTTTAATTCTGAAAAAAAAATTAGTGTTTTGCTTGCTGGTTAGTCATTGGTTTACTTTGTCACTGGTCCAGGGAGAATATTATTGCTGAACTGAAATTGGACATACTAAAGAGAACAGCAGAAAGTACAGAATTTTGCCCTGTGAAAAAGGGCTTATTTGGGAGACAAGCAGAGCTGAGATACTGAGGAACTGTGAAATGCTTGGAGCACTGTATGGGATTTAGTGATTTGTAACAGTCGTCTCCAATGAATGCCAACAGCAATAAGAAGTAAGCATTTTAATACAAAGGGAGAAATCCCAGAGTCATGATCTGACAGGTTTGTTTGTTTGGGTTTTTTTAAAGGGGAAGGTAATGATAACAAATGATGATACAAAGCATTTGTGTAAGAGTTGGGCAGTGCAGAGGCAGCCCTACCAAACTGACTTTTTTGGGGCATATCAACCAGGTTTGCATCCTGTGAACCATTTCTGGTGATCACACCAACTTCATGTCAGGACAAGGCTTTGCCGTTTTAGCTGACAAGTCCCAACCACTTTCTTTTAGCAGCACTACAAAACACAGTCTTAATATTTTTCTTTTTTTTGTAAGTAAAAAATTATTTTTACTAAAACCTCAGTTCTCAAAGAGGAAACCACTACTTGTGCACCAGTGAGGCACAGTAAGTGCCACGTACAGCACACCTGAGGTTTGGCACTACAGAACACATTAAGCCACGGATGCACCTCAAATACTCTGCCGACCACCCAGATGTTTTTCTGAGGCACAAGTCTGGCAGTAGTACTGCTTTTGAGAAGGTTATATTCGAAGCCCGTGCTAAGTGTTCATACAGCGGCGTGCCAGAGGAGTGGAGCTGTGGTTTCATGGCAGAGGGGAGGTGATGGGCTGGTGGGAAGGGCTGGATGTTCAGCTGCAGGAAGCAGATCAGTGAGGGCCAGCAGCGTCAGTTGTGCGCAGGTACCGAGGTCTGTCCCACGAACAATGCAGGTCATTTCAACCTTCCTGCGCCAAACACAGCTCCCCTGGCTCCTCTCCAGCTCACATTTCTGCATCAGCAAGATCTGGTCTCCCTCAGGAATCTCTGCCGGGATTGCACATAACTAATAGTCACGTTTACAGTTTCTGTTTCAAGCTATCTACCCCAAAGGTGATCCACCATGGCTTTTATTCACATCCATCCCCTCTCCCAGATCTCAAAGATGGGGCTCAGGCCTGAAGCGCTTTAGAGAAGCAGCTGGTGCCACCCTGGGAGGGTCTGCCGGGGTCAGCCACGGCCGGGTCCTCTGAGGAAAGGCGGCGCCGGGGGGGCCGGGGGACACGCACGGCCTCGTCCCCGCTGTCCCCTGCCACCCCCCGCGCCCCGGGGACCTCCAGGCGGCGCCAGAAGGCCTGTGCCTCCCTGGGGCACATGGGGCCGGCACACGGGGCCGCCGCCCGCAGCGGCCGCCCTCGCCTCAGCGCGGCGCTGGGGGCAGCCCCGTGCATCCCCGCCCGTCCCTCCCGCCGGCGCTCCGCGAAGCCTTTCTCACGGCCTGCAGTATAAAATAAACCCGCTGGGAGCGGGAGCGGGACGGTGCGAAGCCCCGAGAGGCGGCGAACAGGCCCTGACCCGCCGGCAGCCCCTGTGCTCCCCGAGAGACGCCGCTAGAGGCCGCCGGCCGGGCCGCGGCTCCTGGGCTGCTCCGGCGGCGGCGACTCGGGCTCCTCCTCCCGCCTCCTCCCCCCGCGCCGGGGGCTTCCCAGGCTCCTCTCCGGGTAAACAGCGATGGCCGCCGAGGAAGGAGGTGGCGAGCCCCATAACAACATGGGGAACCACCTACAGCTGGTGCCCGGTAATGGCCGCGGCCGGCGGGGGGAGCCGGCGGGGCTCCGGGCCGAGCCGGGGAGGAGGCGCTAGGCTGGGGTGGGCGTGAGGCGCCGGGCCGGGGCTCCGCGGGCGCGGAGGAGGCCGAATCCCGGTGCGTGGGCGGGATCGGGGGGAAGGGGCGGCAGGAAGAGCTGCGGGGCCGGAGGGGGGTTGCTTGGGAGGGCGCATGGGGCGGGAGGCGATGTGGGGAGCGGGGACTGCCTTCCGCGGGCCTGGGGAGAGGGTGAGGGAAGGCGGAGTGGGGCCAAGGAGGAGGCTGCGGGGCTGTGTGGGCAGAAGGGGAGCTCTGGGGAGCCCGGGCGGTGTTCGTGGAGTAGCCTTTAGGTGGGTGGTAGGCGGTGCAGCGCAAACGTTGGAGCTGCAGCCTCCTTACGGCAGCTAGCTCTGGTGTTGGCACGTTGGTCGCTTACAGCCCGGATTGACTGAACCCGTAATTCTGCGGTGGAAGAAGAGATACTCAGTCAGCGGGTGTTTAGGCATGAGGCAGCTGATCGGGTGAAACATGCTGTGAAGTTTCTACCAAAGTGGGCAAATGCAGACGCTCTTCTCTCTAAATTCGGACCTCTGTAAAACCAAACAAAGTGTGAGGGAAAACATTTGTTGTTTTAGAAAGTCTCTGCTCAAATTAAATGCTGTCTAATGCCATTAATAAGCAGGGAAGCAAGAGGTGGTGTGCACAGGACTTGAGGGCGGTGTTGGATTCCACACGCTGTCCAGGCTTCTGCAGTATTTATGCTGGAGTTTGTAGAACAGCCTGGCTTGTCCATCCACGTAGACCAGCATGATTTCTCATGGAGATACCTATTGCATAATAACATGCGTTTCTCTGATTTAGCACTTAGTGCCTCCAAACTGACAGGAGATCATATGGTTTTGGAAGCAGCTCGTGCTAAACTGGAAAAACATTATTTCAGAATAAAAATGCAGAGGAGAATGTACCAGTAAGTCCTGCCAGTAACCAATGTAATTTCCTATAGCAGGAAATTCTATGAGCATTTTATGCCCATATATTTAAAATAATATGAAAATATTTCCTGAACATTTTAGGAAATGTAACCTTAATATTTCCTACCCTGTTCCTGTTTTTTTAAATGAGGTTTGTATTTCCTCATTTCTGCACGGCAGTGTTGAGAGTAGATTTGGTAGTGTTAGTGGGCCAGGATGAGCATCTGGGAATGCCTAACCTGCCACGAAGGAAATGTGAGCCTTGTCACACAGGGTGCCTTTGGCACTTACTTTTCCCTTGTTTCTGTGTATTGGAGATCTTGCTAATCTTGAAATAAAAAAAAATCAACAGAAATATGTATAGTTAAGGATGTAAAAGATGCAGTTCCTTTTGCCTTCCGTCTCCTGTTCCTGTAGTGTGATCAAGGAGGAGAGTGAAGACGGTGGTGCTTTTTCGACGTTCACATGGTGCTGCTGCAGTAAAATGAGTCATCGTTCCTCTCTGCCACCACACAGCAGCTAGTGTGCGTTTTTGGCAAGAACGAGCAAAAGTTTGCAGGGCATAGTTGTTTCTGATCAACTGCTGTTAATTCCTTTTGTGTTCAGAAAAACAAGTGAAACAGCCTCTCTCTAAAAGGCTATTACAACTGCTAATGATTGGTGCAACTTGATGAGAGTGCATGCAAACCAGAATATAATTTTTGATGAAGTCAGCTTCCCTCCGCCACCCTGCACTGCTGCGCCAGAACCAAGCAAAAACTTTCTACTCTTTCCCTCCATCAAGCTAAGCAAAATGCTGGCCATTTTGTACGTCTTAAACATTTTGCAATCATTCATGGTTAGGGTTCCTAAATGAGTATAATGGAAGAGAAATTTCGTAAAGAAATTGAATATTTTTACAGTAATTAGGAAGTTGATGTCTTATTAAGTTCTATAATTAGGTAAATCACCAAAGAGAGTCTGTAACCTCTTTTCTTGTTGTGCTGGATCATTTCTTGTTGAGATAAATAAAATATAGGATGGAGCCATAACATCAGCATGCCATGCTGTGCCTCCTATAGAGAAGGTTCTGTAAACTATGCAATATTTAAACAAAAAAAAAAGGTGAAGCAGAAAGAACACCATTGACTAAACATTTTGTAAAGAATACATTTAACAAATGTGTCTGAAGGCCGAAGAGGGAAAGAAAAGGTTCTCCAAAACGAGCTTATAATGTCTTCATTGTTCTCTTGTCCTCCCACTCTGAGAAATAGTAAGATCTCGGTGAAAGAGAGTGGTGGTGCTCCCATTTCTGAAGGAGGACTCTTGCTTTTGGCGCATCTTTCTTTTGTAAGATTTGCCTACAATACCTTTCAGATAAGATAATCACACCACCTTTTAAATTTTCAACTGGATTATTTCTTAAGAAGATACTAATTGCAAAGGCAGGCAACTAGATAGACTTTTGTAAAGATATTTTTCTGCCTATCTTGTAATGTAATAGCTTTCAAGATCTAAATGATGTTTTTCAGCACCATTGGGATTATCCATTACCCAACAGCTATTGGTGTAAGAATCCTACAGATTGGTTTGCGAAATTTATGATAGCATCTATTTTAGATATAGCATGGTTTATAAATACTGTTTGTGTTAAAAGAAATAGGATCAAGTAATACAGTTACAAATGTGTGATAATTACATTGCATTTGTTTTGGGTGAGTATTTGCAGGCATACATTGTATGGTGATGCACAGAATAGTCAGTGAAACCAGCATTTTAGAGATAGGTATATTTTTTGTTATCTTCAGTATGTTTTTTAATTTACTTCTAAATATTTATACAGATTTTATACAGATAAATGCACTATTTGTGTTTCCAAAATAAAATATACTGATACTTTCAGGCAAGAAGACAGTTAAATTAAGTTTAGAATTTACACCTGGAACTGAGAAATGGGAAGAAAGTAGTAATTTTTAAATACTATTTTGAACCTGAAATTCTTTGCAGGATCATGTTATTTGCTTCCTTTATAGTTGTCTTTGCTGGGTTTGTGTGTGTGCTGGGGTTTGTGTGTGTGTGTGTTTGGTATACACACAGGAGAGGCTGTCAGCAGTGAAGTTGTCTAAAATACTAGCAAGAGTCTTTGCATGAATATAGAGCTTCAGATTACTTTTAACTCACTTGCTTTATGTGTGCAGTTATATTGTTCAGTTTTGTACTACTTCAAATGCTGTATTCAGCATCCTACAAGAAATTAAGTTACTTGGCATCCTGGTGTGCAGGCAGAAGATGTTTAGAATTGAGATAAGGAAATACTACTGTAGTGAAAATCTGAGCTGACAGAGTTTTATTATTTCTTCCAAGAAAAGTTGTTCTTTAGCCTTTCAAAAACAAATTACCAGCTTTTGACCCTTTCTATAGAATGGTGATTTTGCTGTAACAGCAAGAAAATTATTTTTCACAAGTTTATAAATACGGAAGTTGCTTCCTCATGAAAGGCTGTAGCCTGGGAATATTGAATGCATTTCTGTGATTCTCTTAATTTTTCTCAGTATCTTAGTCTTTGCTGATTGATTTCTACACAATATTCTGTATGTCCTTATTAGCAGAGAGCGAGGAAGAGGATGATAATGAAATGGAAGTTGAAGATCAAGGTAGTAAAGACGCTGAAAAGCCAAACATCATTAATTTTGATACCAGTTTGCCAACATCACATGTGGTATGTTCTTTATATATCATCCGTTAAATACATCTTGAAAAGGTTTTGATTGGTTTTGTGTAATTCTATTGTAATATCCTTAAACCAAAGACCTAATTTTATTTTATGCTTGTAAATCACTGAAACCTCTTATACCACTGTCATTTCCTTACTTATTGTTTTCAGTATTTAGGTTCTGATATGGAAGAGTTCCATGGAAGAACGGTGCATGATGATGACAGCTGTCAGGTGATTCCCGTGTTGCCCCATGTGATGGTGATGTTGATTCCTGGACAGACGTTACCTCTTCAGCTTTTTCACCCTCAAGAGGTTAGCATGGTGCGGAATTTAATTCAGAAAGACAGAACGTTTGCTGTTCTTGCATACAGGTAAAATACACGAGTGGCTTTACTGGTGGTATGCAGCATGTATTTTTAGCACAATTTCTTTGGATACTAAATCAAAAGCAGATGGTTGCATTGGTTCTGTGGTGAATAACATAAGCTGTGGTTTGAAATTGTTTGACAAAAATTGTCTTCCAATATGTAATGAAAAGGTTTTTGTGTCATATTGGGTAGCTGCATGACAGTATCACATGTTTGTATAGAGAAACAGTAAGCATTGATGTGCTTTCCTTGTTTGAGCATCCTCTTGATTTCAGTAACTGTTGGAATGCACTGCTCCATTTTGCTTAAAGAATAAGCCTTGATCTGAAATGTAAAAATCAGATTCTTGTTTTGAGAACTGTATTGTTGTAAAGGTGTATTTGCTTGTTTTGTGTATAAATTAACAAGCACAGACAAAAGTTTCACTATAGAGTTGAGAGACAGGACGTGAGAGAAAAGCGGAAAACGTAAAAGTGCCAAAAGAAATTGGGAATGCTGCTCCCTCTTCCGCCAATTTACTATGGTTTAATTATGTAGGAGGTGGGAACAGTTACTTTTAGAAAGTCAATCTAAAGAATTTTGGTACTTTCAGTGTCTGCATTTCAAATGCACATACATTGGTGATCCCTGTGTTCACAGAATTTCACCTCTAGACCCTAAAATAAAACTAAGTCAACTGTCAAAAACCCCCAACCAAACAAAACATTAGAAGTTGCTGTTAAAATGGAAAAATAATTATTGCAGTCAGTTGGAGGTATTTTACCAAATTTACTTTTTTGATAAGACGAATCATGTACAGTCAGTGCAGGTAGACTAACTTGTGAAATCTGAATGAACAATGCTGTTTGGAGGGTAGGTAACCTTTTTAATTCTGTTACTTTTAGTAATGTACGTGAAAGGGAAGCACATTTTGGAACAACAGCAGAAATATATGCCTACAGAGAAGAGCAGGAGTATGGAATTGAAACCGTCAAAGTGAAAGCAATAGGAAGACAGAGGTTCAAGGTGCTTGAAATAAGAACCCAGTCAGATGGGTAAGAAAATTACATATTTAATTCTACATACTACAAATCTTGTTTCACCAAAACATTATATTTTACTGCAGGTGCATCTGCCCTTTCAGTCACACAGTTGACTGATTAGTATAGATATTAATTGAATGCTTAATCAGTAGCTTCTCTGGGTTTTAAGGACTTCTGACATTTCCTGTTCTAAGACTCATGTTTTAATTGTTAATAACTTTGCTATAAAATTCTCTAAAGAATATCTACCTGTAGTTTGATTTGATGTGTGTGAGAAAACATCTGTCGGAATGACTTTGTTTCTGAAAATTAAGTCAGGAAAAAGATGTTGATTTGTCTGCATTGTAAGTTCTAAAGCTTTATTTCAAAATCTCACGTCCCTGTTTCAAACCAGATGTGAAATGAGAGCATACAATATCAAGTGTGTGCCTTCTGTTGTCTTGTGGAAAGCCTCCCCAATAGTGACCAGATTCCATTCCTTTAAAAAATTGTAACACTCATTTTCTGAAAGGAGACCTTTCTAGAGATGGTCTGCATTGGACGTGTTCCACTTCATAACTTTATGTGCAATTGCAGCTCTGAACTGCTGCAGGCAAGGGTCTGACACTACAGCTAATAACAATATGCTTGTCCTTTTTTGTACATTTGAGTGATCTTTAACTACTGAGCCTCAACAGCATGCAGAAGGATTCAGCTGCATGATTCAGATATGGAGAGGACAACAACTGTGCCCAGAGGGGTGGTGGTTTTCATGAGAAGCTGCCCATGAAAGGGGAGGACTGGAGTCTGGAAATAAGGGAGAAATAAGTCGCTTCGCTTGTTCATTTTTTCCCCTTGTAAAACATAAAAGCACACTGAGATTTCTGGATAAATATTTGAATATGAAAATAGGTTCTTGATTTTTGCTAACTATGAGCAGCCCATCATTTTCAGTTTCTCAAATACTAAATCTTGTTTATTTTAACCGTTGGCACAGTTTAGTACATCCTTACCTTCAGCAAGTCTTACCTCTTCCTTTCTGACTGTTCACTGATAATTCACTGATAGAAAAGTACTACTTCTCCTGTTATTGGTTGACAATTCATGTGCTTGTCAAACACACTCAAATCAGCTTTGACAGGAGTGTTCTCTTCTCTTCTATATTCTAGTCCTGTTCTTTTCTATATTCCAATGTGATACCTGTGATATTTAGAGGCTCCTGACAGTTTTATCGTATCATGTAATTAATACCTTTGTCCATTTATATAAAAGTGGCTGAGACCCTTAACATTTAGTTAAGAGTATACTGTGTCTTCTGTCATTTTCAAGTTCTTCTTGACATCATGCATTGCATCATGAGCCTCTGTTAATGTCACTGTCCAGAGATACAGGCTCCAGACCTTGATTCTGCAAGCATGTGACAATTCTTAGCACAATTGCTAGAGGTTTTTGTAGTCTTTTCTGCAAAGCGTATAATGTCTTACTCCAAATCTGTAAATCTAAAGCTAATCATCTGTATTCTGCTATTGTTCAGTATAGTGGCATTGCTTTGGAAAGACACCTAGGAACAGTCTGAGCTCAGCATTTTCTTATGCTTTTATGACCTGCAGCTGAAGAAATGAAGACTGTGTGCTACTTGCTATTTATCACTACCTAACATTTGGTCACAGATAACATATTCCAAGTTTTACAGCTTGGGAAAATCATTGCTTGAACACAAGATGGCAGTACTTGGACAGCTACAGTAGCAATGGCATTGTTACTGAGAATTCAGTATCCAGAAACAGTTAAGATGTACAGTGATTCTGTTGTACTGTTAAAACATTTTATTATGATGGTTTTATATCTACTGACTAGCAAAGATGACTTTTACACAGCACGTTCATAAGTTTCTTACATATGAGTTTTTAAATGTGTGAAGTAAGGGAGGCAAGATTAATCTTCTCATCATGGCAAGCTCTAGATTTGTTGGAATGACTTAAACTATATAGAGTTACTCTGCTTTCAAATAGTCACATGCTTGGGAATTCTGTAAGGATGCATATAGGATTCAAAATGCTTGAACTAAGCTAGAATCATTGCTCAGTCTCAGTGGTCTGGCACTTTTCAGAACATAGAAACACTTCCCAGCACTTCTTCAGAGTAAACCTACACAAGTAACAACAGGCAAAATGACCCAGAGCACTACATAAACAAACAAGGGTCTGTGTATTATGCACACAGAAGCAAGACTGGAATCAGTGTTTACCTTAATATCATCAGAATGACTGATGATTTACCTGAATGTGTCAATTGTCTCAACAGAAACTTTTCCAGGCTCATGGATGAATACTTCAACTCTCAGTAATATAGCCAGTATTTCAGTGTACTTAGCCATTTGCGAACCTCTTCCAAACCATCAGCAGTAAGAAATGCTGAAAATTTTGCTTTGGGGAAAACAAAAAACCAGACCTTTTTGATCCAGTGGTTGGGCTAATTAATTCTCATTAATTCTGTCATTTGCAAGAGTAATCTGTTAGGTCTTTTAAACCTTACATGTACATTTACATTTGCAGTTTTGTACAGTGAAGTTCCTAAGGCTCTAACTTGATACTGGTGCTATTAGGGAATCTAGTTCTGGTGATTGGAACCCTAATGAGCCAGCTATGAGGGCTGCTGGCGTGAGGTTAATAGGCAGGGTGCTGTCTGAGCGACAAGGATAGCTGGGTTAGTATGTACTAGCTTAGTATCTGTTGCTGGCAAGAATTTTAAGTGTCTTGACACATGGATATCTGTAGTGAATATTAAGAGAGATGGCACGCTTCGGAGGTCTCTGATTGTTGGAAAAATGAATGTTTTCTTCTACAATGTTGTCCCTGTAAGTACAACTGGAAATTTGTAATGACATGCATCTTAATATTTCAGGATTTCTGATGCATAATACTGTTAAAATGTGAAGTCCTTTCTGCTGGCCAGTATTCTTAGTAGCCACATAACTGTTGCTGAACTCTTTGCAGAATAGGTGACCTGGTTGATGCTAGGATATTAAAAGATGATCAGAGTCTATATCCTATTTCTGCTGATTTTGAACTCTAGCTAAGCACATAAGCTTTTGTGGTCTGAAGATAGCAAACTGCATTTCAGCTAAACGTCCTTTCTGAGGGTTTGATATGTAATAGCTGACTATTAGTTTATACAAAAAGTAACTTGAGGAGACAAAAATCTAAAAATACAATGCTGAGTTGGTAGAATATTCTGCTGTGTTGCCACTGCCAATCTGGCTTTAATTCTGTCCACCACAATCCCAACAGATATCTAGTACTCTAAAATACAAAGACAGCCTATTGTATCCCGTAGAAAAGGAAGCTAACTGTGAGAGGGGGGAGGAAAAACCAGCAAAGAAACTTTTGCTGAAAAAGTTAAAGCAGTGATCTTTGTAGAGTTCTGTATACCAGTGTAAAAAATATTTGGAAAACAGCTAATTCTGGTTTTTAAAGGAAAAGGAAAAATAGAGATTGCTTCTGTCTTCAATTTAGGTAGATCAAAGTCCAGTCAGCACAGTGGCTTTAATAATTTAGCCAAGGGCATGAGATAATCTGTGTTCTAGAATAGTATATGTTTGGTTTGCTACAGGTACGCTCTATGCTCCCTAAGGTAATTTGATTTACATTAATACAACTTCAAAAATCTGATTAAATGGATTGCTGCTTAAATTTTATAGTACTATGTAGTGATTAGATCTATTACACAAGCCTATGTTTTTATAAGCAGTAAAATCCATTTTTTTAAACTCTTGTATACGTGTGTATATCTCATCTTTTGTTTTCTTTCATCAGAATCCAGCAGGCTAAAGTACAAATCCTTCCTGAGCGAGTACTGCCTTCAACAATGTCAGCAGTACAGCTGCAGTCTCTCAGCCGATGCCATATATTTCCTTCTTCGAAACCTACATCGTGGCAGGACCGAGCTATACATCAATGGTGGCAGAAATATCAAAAGGTTAGAAGCTAGTTGTTGTGGTGTTTTTCTTTAAATTTTTGACGGTATTTTGAAAATCAATATAAATTTCCACCTGTTCATCTTTAGAGGAGGATGCACAACTGGGATGCTAGATGCCAACCTCCTGCTTTTGTCGCCTATTGTGTGATTGTTTACACAACAATAGGGAAATACGCATTTTGCATTATTAGTTCTCTTTAGTTTTAATTACAGTATTATTAGGTTGGTATTATTACATAATATTTCATGTAATATTACAATTACTATTTTTTTCCATAATCAAAACACCTCGGAGAGAGTGCTGGTTGGTAAAGTTTGTAGATGATGAAGTGTTGGTGGAAAAACCAGTAAGTTTATAGGATTTTATTTGTAGGAATGTCAAAGAAGCATATTGATTTTTACTGACACTGCTTTAACAATAAAAATATTGGCAATCAGTGTTGACAGTGCCAGTGCTCTTGCTTTGTACTTGTCATAATGGTTTGGTTTTGGAAATAAGGATGCTTTTGTAACTGTTTCTCTGTGACTGATTCAGGTAGAAGAGGTCTTTAACGAGCAGAGATGGTTTAGAGGTGACTCCCAAATTTCAGTGATGAAACTGCAGACCTGTAATGTCTTAGTTTGGAATCACAATTCCATTTGCTAATTTTGCTTTAAGACCTGCATCAGTTAAAGGATTAACTTCTGCACCTGCAGTTACTTGTTTACAGAATATGTGGATCTGCATTAGAATGACAGACTCAGGTTTTTTTATCTCAGTCAAGTATTCCCACACAGATGATTGTTGGCTGAAAACTAGGCCGTACTTTATAGTTTTGAGCATGCTTTATGTTGCACTTTCATCTTGTAAATTTTTATATAACACATATCTGAAGTTCTTGCTGACTTTTGCGCTTAGTCATTATCTTTGTCAGATCACAATATTTCTATACAATCCACTTATTCTGGACAATTGCACATGTATTTCTAAGTCTGCTTTTGATTTATTAGTATTTGGTCAACAAATTTACCTTCTGGGATAGTTAATATGTAAACCCCTTTCCCCCCCCCCTTTTTTTTTTTTTTAGCTGAATTTAGAAACTTTCTTAAATCTTATTATGGTACTAAAAGTGACAAGATAGGAAAGGGTTTTAGAAATCTCTGATTTTTTTCCATGCACTCTGCATATGTTGACATAGTAGTTATTAGCAGAAGACAGTGCTTTTACACCCAAAGTGGGTGAATTAGCAGTTGCATGGTCTTATCAATTTTATTTCCTAGAGCTTTTTTAATAAGTGTGCAGACTTTACACTTCTTTAGAAGTAGAGGAGAAATAATCATTATCAAGATGTTGGTATTGTCATTAAGGAATTAGGTTCTACTTTCCTAGAACCTAATTTTGCTTCACTGGCACAAATTCTGTCTTTGCTTGTTTACAGTATTTTTGCAGCACTGCAGCTGTGACAGTACTTGGAATCAGAAGGGAATTCACGCTGAGATTGTAGGGCAGAATTTTCAAGAGTCCTAAGTGGCTGCTCCCAGGCCTAAGCTACAAACTTTTGCATTGCTCAGGAGAATAATAAGGTGTGATTTGTGCTAGAGACAGCTGTGCTGTTTAAAAGGTGCTAAAAGATGCATTTATACAAGTGAATGTGCACTTTTACCAGTATACAGCGTTTTCCTTTAGGAGTCTGAAATAAAACGTACTGTCAAAAGGATAATTTTGCTGGAATAAATTATGTTTCCCATAATAAGCACCATGCTAGCGTATCGTACTAGCATAGTTATACCAGCAAAAGCCTCTCAAGTGTAAACCTAGCTTGTTCTCAGGCACAGTGCAAGCTTTTCAAAGGCTAACTATCATTAACAGTGGACAAATGGGCACGGTAAGGTTAATGAGAGAAGAGTTAGCACTGAGGTCAGTAGGAGAGGATGTGGTGAAACAGAGCAACCTGACACTTCTGAAAAAACTAAAACTGTGGCTTATTTGTTATTTATTTAACCCGCTGTTTCAGTCAGTGGCATATAAGAGGAGGGATACCTTGAAGTCTTCCGTATCTGTAGAGATCTTTGGAACTACCTCCAGAAATGAATATAGAACACTAGTAATTCTCCTCATTGTCAGATGCAGTTAAGGTTTGGATTTGGGTCTTTTTATTCAATGGTTTTGAAATCTGTAGAAAAAAGTCGTTAATAACAAAAAGATAGTGATTCTCGGAGTTCTTGAACAAGTTCATCTATGAGTTAACAAGCCCAGAAACCCCAAGCTTAGTGGGGGTGGGGGCGGAAATCCCTTTCTAAGGCTGAGTCTGTCTGATAGCTGAAATGCAGTGCATGTTTTGTGGATTGAGATACAGATCCAGAGTAGGGGCATTGTCCTATTAACCTCCGTTGCTCTATTGATGTCAGTAGAACTGTGACTGTTTCCAATATGACAGGCTGTACCTCTGTATGTTTACTAATATAATGAGAGATATTAGAAAATGGAAGTTCCATTTTAAGAACGGTTTTTGCTCCATATAAGAGCTGACCCCATGTCAGCTGTTACAGAAAATATACTTGCTAATTAAAACAATAACTTGAGTTTTGGTGTTCCTGAATTCTTTCCTCAAAGTACCGTTTATTTGCTGTGGATCTTAGTCTCTATTGCCTGATTTTTAATTTTTTTTTTATTTTTTTCTCATTTGTAAAATAAGGGTAGTTGCCCTCAAAGGGAAAATGAAAATTTAATTTGCAAGTATTTATAGAACAATTTGAGATCCTCTTTTGGAAAGCAATTTGGTTATGTAGTGTACTGCTTTTTAGAGTTTTATTAACCTAAATCTATAAATTTAGGTGTTCTGAAGTTACTGTAGAGAATTGGTTAACTAAGCAAATAACCTTACACTGCTGGAAATTTGGTGGTTAAGGAATTCAGTTATAATTCAGGTTTTCTTGTCTGCAGGATACACACAGGCTGAAGATTTTTTTTAGAGGTGATATTGGTGGCCACTTGTATTGTGTTCCTCCATATCTGCTCTGTATTGTTGTATAGATGTTTTCGTACACAATTCAAGTGAACATGTTAGTCATGTTCACAGTGAAGTATGGTACAGTAGCATGGGCCACTCCTGTTAGTAAAACTTTTATTTTGAAAGAATACCCTGCAATAAAAAATAGTTATGAGACCTTCAGGGTGGTTTTTTTTCCCCCCTGTTGTTTTTGTTTTCCTCCACATGTGTTTCTTACTCAGTGCTCCATTTGGGTCTGAATTTTTCTTCATGGTGTGTTAGACAGATGTAGTACAATATTTTGTTCACTGTCTTTGGGAAGTTAAAATATAGCTGTTTAATAGATTTTCAGTAGGCTGGCACAAGCATTGATTTCTGAAAATATGATTTCCATTAAAAATAGATAGCAGAGTGCGAGTGGCTAGCAATATAGGATTAAACATCAAGACTACCCAAGTTTTCTTAATCAGTAACTGTTCTGCTGTGAGAAAGCATCCTCTGGAACTCCTGACTTGTGTGTTGATATTTTCTGGTTATGTTTTTAACAGATTGGTTTTCCATTTTAAAGGTATCATCATATGTCCTTTGAATTTATATATGTTAGCTTAGAATACCTGATATGGCCCATTAATCTCCTTCTTTCATTTTATTTATGCATTTGACTAAATCAATATGAATAGTTTAATAACCTTACATTGTGGCTTGCTGTGGTTGCTGAAGTAGCAACAGTTGATGGATACTAAAGAACAGGTGCACTGTCTAATAGTACTTAAATTTTTTGATCTGTCTAGATTTCAGATAAATGCTCTTTTGAAAGGTATAATTTCTTATTACTAAACATTAGAAATACTTTTAATGCTGAGACAAGTTTTCTGAGAAAATGTGTATAATGTCTGTCTTGTACAGAAGTCTTAGCTCTCAATGTGTTTGAGAAGTGGTTTGGAAGCTTCATGTTGAAGTACTGGTCCTGATGGTGATAATTTGTTGTATCTTTAAATAGTCAGGTATCTCTTCTCTGTTTTATTTGTTTGAACAAGAACTGTCCCTAAAATCTGCTAATGTTGAAGAATAAATATTTGTGGTTTTGGCTTTAGAGGAAGTTCCACTGTGCAAGTTTGACATCTTGGCCTCCCTGGCTCTACTCTCTCTATGATGCTGTAAGTTCACCCTGTGTATTACCAAATAATCTACAATTAGTTTTGTGTGTTTTAATATCTAATTATTGGATAATGTAAAAGCTTTAATTTTTTTGGCTCATATGTTATGTTTTAAAGAAGTGTATAATTTTCAGTTCACTGTGAAAAGGGCAGGAAGGGCTTCCCCCTCTGTATAGTTGTTCTCTCATGCATATGTCTGGGGTGGATAACAGAGGTTCAGGTTTCTGCTGTGTTGTCTCAGAGCAAAAACTCAATCCTCTGTCCCGCATGCTCCAGGTGAATGTCCTAACCACCAGGGTGCTGGATAGTCTTAGGTCTGTCTTTGCTGTTGGAGTTGGTTTACCCTTTAAAAGGTACACATTTCTTTATATACGTATGTATATTAGTACATAAAGTAATTGGTGTAAGAGAGGCAGAAGCAGGGAGGAGGCTAGCCCTTATCTCGTTTGTACAGTTCTAGAATTTTAACAGTTGTCTCCTTATCTCTAATGAGAGTTATAACCACTGTAGGCCATTGGTTCATTTTGGCCCGTTTCCCATCCTATTTTGCTCTTAGTTTAAAATATGTAGGTACAAAATGACTCTGTAATTATTGTAAGGCTTAAAAGCTAATGTCCACTTAGGGGAAAATAGCTTACTCTACATTTTGCTTCCTTTTTTTTTTTCCTAAGAAAACAGAAATACCTATGTATTTAAATTAGGCTTTTCTTCTAACAAAAGGAAACCTTGATGGAAAGAGTCAAGAGGCAGCTACATGAATGGGATGAAAATCTTAAAGATGAATCTCTTCCAACAAACCCAATAGGTATGATGATGTTTAGCCTATGAACTCAATTTTTAATTTTTTTTTTATGTTTCCTGAGAAAACAAAACTTAGCTAATTAGCTTTTATTGGCAGTCCATCCCTCACTTCCAGTTTCCAATAAATTTTGAGGATTGACTTTGACAGAAGGTTGATAGAGCTTTTAAAGACAAACATCCTTCAGCCGTGTGGAAGCATGTTCAGTAAAAGAAATATAACTCCATTGTGCTCCCTGGCAGGAGGAATGTGATCTAAGTGTTTCGTAAGAAAACCAGAGCCGAAAGTATACTAGATTTTTTAAATTGTCTTTATGTAAGTCTAAGTGTTAGTATATATAATCTCTTTGTTCTTTCTTCTTATTACCTCTTATCAGATGTGAGAGAAAATAGCACCAGTGCCTAATTGCAAAAAAGTTGGTATCAAATTTAATGCCTTAGCTGGCATTGGGATTTTGCCCCAGTGAACAAGTCTCTTCTCTCTACAGGTGTAGGATCTAATGAGGTGGAAATTTCAGTTGAAGCCTTTCTAAGAGGAAAAACATTCTTTCCTGTGTAGACTCTCAAATGCCTAATAAGGGGGGAATTCAAACTGCAGCCTTCAATTAAAGTCAGTTAAGCACAGGTCGGGGCTCAATAGTTTTGATATACATTGAACTCTCGTTTCTGATTTGCCTAAAGTAGTAGTTGAAAGTACTTCCTATCTGCTTTGCCCAGAGTGCTGCTTAGAGGACCATATATGGAAAGCATATGAAATAATCTGAAAACAAACAAAAAAATCCAGGGTTTTTTTGGCACTTTTCTCATGATTCACAGCACACTGATATTTTGCTGACTTAAATTTTCAGCTTTTGAATTCTTTTACAGGCTGTGAGGGATGGGGTGATTTCAAGCTTAGCAAGGTTTTTGTTAGCTAAATTAAAGAATGACTACTACTATTAAAGTAAAGTCTGCTACCTTTTGTGTTTGTGCCTTTTAATACCTGATTGAAGTTGCTGCCTGAGAATTTACTATCATATTAAAACTTTTTTAAAAAAAAAAAAGTCTGTCTTCTTAACTTAATATTTTTTGATCTAATTTTGGTCTGCATTCAAATGTGAAAAAATCCTCCAAAACCTCGAGAAAGGAGTAAATACGGAGTATCTCTTTTTTTCTTCTCACAATATAACAGTAAAGAATACTTTGTTAGTAGTAATGTGAGTAATATAACTTGGCTGTAATTTATGAAGGAGGTGTATGGTTGGGGTGGTTTTTCTTTAATTTTTCCTTCTCTCATAAAAGTATGTCTTTCTTTTTTGAAAAAAAAAAAAAAAAAAGAGGAAGTACAAGCATAAAGATAACCACTGGTGGTTGGAAAACTCAGTAATTCACTGTCGTAGTGGAGGTCTGTATCAGACTATGTTCTCCAGGGGTCTGTTGTGGTTTTAGAATACATTACCTTACTAGCATTGTTCAGTCTCCATCACTGGTGATCTTTAAGTGTCGATTAGATGAGTATCTTAGAAGAGGTTTTTATGTGTACATGATCCAGCCTTAGGGCAGAAGGATGTACCAAGATGACCTCTAAAAGTCTATTATAAACCTAAGTTTTAGCACTCTATCTGTAACTGAATAGAAGTAGTAGGTTTTATTTCTCTCTAAAATTCTAACAGGCCTCATACTTTCTCATTTCTAGATTTTTCTTACAGAGTCGCTGCTTGCCTGCCAATTGATGATGCATTACGTATACAGTTGCTTAAAATAGGTAGTGCTGTTCAGCGACTGCGGTGTGAATTAGATATTATGAACAAAGTGAGTATTTTTTCTTGTCATTAAATTGTTCTCACAAAAAATAGGAGTAACTGTTACAATCTATAACAAAAGTATATGAAATTTCCAAATAATACTTCTAGAGAGGGAATTTGGGTGTTCTTTTATTTCTTCCTTCCCCTTTAAAAGTTTGCTCAAGAAGGAAAATGCTCTCTCTCAGTACTAGACTTTGTTTGGCAGCAAGCAAGAAACATACAATTTCTAACAAAAACAAGTATTATTATATGTCAACCCCTCACAGCACTTTTTTAGCCAAGAGATGGTGCTAGAAGGCCAGTGTTGCTCATAACCATCTTGGGAACATCATAACCCCATATTAACAGTATAATACATTGCAATCAAGTAGCTTTGTGCCGTGAAAACTTGTAGATTTTGTAACAAAAGATAAATCTTTGTAATATTGAGCTGTTGAGTATAAATCTAAGTATTGAACTGAAAGGATTTTTGCAAAAGACATGTATTGACTTGTTAGGCAATACCTTTTTAAAATGTTAAACTTGTCTTCCCTCCCCTTCTTTCCATTGCCATGGCCATGTAATGCTCTAAATGTAGGACATTGAAGTTTTATTTTTACATAGTACATTTCTTTATAATAATATATGCTTTCTTAATAATAATATCTACTCTAAGTAATATTATAACTGATAATGCAACTAAGTATCAGTCAACCTCATGTTGAATCCCACTGTTTAGGAACAGCATTTGCAACATCTCCAACAGGAGTTCAGATTGCTATTCTCTTTCCAAAGAGAAAACACTGAAAAGAGCCATTGGTATAAATACAAGTTTTAACTGTAAACTTGTTTGTGTTTGATAGTGGTAGCTGGAATATTTGCGATTCAATTCTTGAATGGAGAAACAAATTAATGTTTTGTTAATAGATTCATATCACAAAGAATAGCTATATACATCCTGATTGACCCTCACCTTGCTGGTTGTAAGCTTGCTGGGGATACCAAAGTACTGTCTCAAACATTAGTATAACGTAACCCCAGTCACTATTGTGTTTGCCTGCTGATGCAGTGGAAATTTTGCCTGTTTGCCTAAAAAGTACTGCCTGTTTCTGGGCAAAAGAGAACCAGAATATCATTTTAATACTGTTCCTCTTCCCAAAGTTCATGCACCAAAAAGCGAAAAGGGAATATACAGAGAAAAGGAGACAGAAAACATCTCGTCCATTTTTGTCTCAGAATTTGGAAAAGTTTTTGCATGAGACTCTGTAATCAGATTAAAATTCATTTGTCTTTCCTGAGTCAGAAACTCCGAAAACATTTGGATATTCAGGTACTACTAAGAACTGTTCATATTCAGTACATTGTGTATTTTCTATAAATCCCAAAGAGACAAGAGGACTTAAGTTACCCTCATAAAATATAAGGTAAAGTTGACTTTTAGCCTACACCAAAAAGGTGTTTTCTTCATCATTGTGTGAAATTTTATTCTGTAAATGTGTGTAACTGTTCTATATTAGTGTGGGAATGGTAAGTGCATTATGTGTTTTACATTTTTTTAGCAACACTTATTTTGATCAAATCCACTCTTTTTAAGCCAGGGTTCTTTAATGAGAAGGGGTGCTCTGGCAACATAGCATATATTTTGGTTTACTTGACAAGGATGGACTTAACACAGTTCATTGTTCAGAACGTAATTTACAGCAATATAACTGATTGTAAGACCTGATCCATTTTCTTTTGTCTTTGATATCAGTGAATTATATTGTACTTTTAATAGCTTTTCCTGTTATTAAAGACAGTTAACTGTTTCTGTGCTTATTTTTAAACTAATGTACATCACTCACAGGTATAACACTTCTGTAAATTCCGCTTGAGAGTGCTAATTGTAGTAATTAGATAGGTTTGGAAGTGGAGGGATGGAATTAAGTAGCTGTCTAAATTGGATTCTGAGAGGGATATATGAGCATTCGATTATAATCTGTGAGTAAGGGTGATTTAAAAGAGTGAGTGATAGTAGGCATTAAAGGTCCCTGGTAGAAGAGAAAGGCCAAGTGAGCTTTAAGAAGGGAAGTGAAGAGAACTGGTGTATGATAAATAGTATCTGTATAGGAGAGCAATTTTCCTCCCTCAGTCTCCTGGATGAGTAGACGGCATGTTGAAAATGTGGGGCAGAACCAGAGTCACCTGCAAGAAAGGAGCTGGAGGAAGCTGAAATGCAGCAACAAGCCCAGAGCATCTGAATAGAGGAAAGGAGAGAGTAAAGACGGACGTAAGCCTGTGTAGTATTACATGAGTGGAGTGCAGGAGTCAGAGCTCAGGGAGACTCAGAAGCATGAGCTGTGATTTACTCAAAGTTTTAAAAGGAAATACACTCACACAGGGACTTGTCCAAGTGAAGATCCTAGGCACAGTGTTTTGTTCCAAAATATAGTGGATCATTTTGGGGGTAATTTCACATGCATTACCCTTAAAAAGAGGTAGAAGTAATGCACCTCCTGAAATTAATAGTAGTGTTCTACTAAGCTGATTTAAATGCTTATTTTCTGGGCAATGTCAGTGATGAATTGTTTCATTCTACTTTCTAGAAATTGTAGAAGATAGATTAATCTGTTATAATCTTTTAAGAGAAAGATCAATACATCTTACATATTTTTCTTGAGGAAATTAAAACCACTGATCTACAGTATTCTCAAATTTTAGAAAAACTTAATGATTGCATTTGTAGTTATCTACTTTTTCTGTGTTACATCTTAGAAGAGCAATGGGCTTTTTCTAAATTAGCTTTTAAAGACCTTAGAAGGTTGTCTCATTTATTATCTTTGTGTAGTCAGATTCTCTTCTGTGTGTGGATTTTTTTTTTTTTAAAAAAGGTATGTAAAATATGTTTTGTCTTTTAGATAACAATTAATGTTTACCATAAATAATAGAAAAATTTTTTATCCTTTGCTAGAAAGAGAAAACATAAGTGACTGCTGCCCAGATAAGCAAAAGAATTGGTACAAAGTCTATTCTGAGGGAAGGGAAGAGACATTTTTATTATTTGCCACTGTGCTGACAAGTGTCTGGAAATGAATGAAATTACCCTCTTTGTTTTTCTTTTCAAGTGTACATCTCTTTGTTGTAAGCAATGCCAAGACACCGAAATAACTACCAAGAATGAAATATTCAGGTGAGTTTATTGCTCTTAATCTTCAGGAGGTTCTTGATCAGAAACACTGGCACAGCAAAACAGATTAAGCTAGGTTATGTCTTGTAACTATTGTGTTTTCCACAACTGTAATAAAATTTAAGTAAATATTTATAGGGAATTTTCTTTATAAAGCAAAACAGGTTATTTGAGCTTTTTTAATAAAAAGTTAGGAAATCTGAACATCACCATGTATATATTGTAACGGAAGTTAGTGTGAAAGGCCGTGTTATACCTACTCCAGCACCTTGCCACTGAAGCGTTGTGCACTCTGCCGTAAGTTTTGAAATACAGATTTGTTACATATAAAACTTGGGATCTCATGAACTTTATTCAGAAATAAAAGGACAAAAAATTCTGTCTCAGCACTTCATTCCGACTTCTATATGTTAACAAGCTTCAATGGCAGATTAAAATGCACTAATAGAGTGGTATAGATAGGCTCCCCAGATGTTGTCATGTAAGGAAATTGCCTATTTATGTCATTAAGCATTGTGATACCTTTTTTATTTTAAGAATGTCGGGTTTAATCCTAATAACTTCACTAGACAGTATATTCCCATTAACGTATGGCATATTGACGTGTACAATATCTTCCATGTTCAACAATGGTAATACTATACACTTTCCAAATAATAGCTGCTTCTGGCAGTCTTGTCACTATTTTAATCTTGAATAACTAATATCTGTCCATCACATGATAATGTGAAGGTTAAAAGACATTTTGGTTAACAAAGCAAGACTCCCCACAGTTTTCCTTTATCAGTGTGATAAGAAGCTGACATGGTAATTAAAAGCCATTTCTTATCTTCTAATCAAACGATGGTTTCCAGAAACCACAATTCCTGCTGTGTCGATATGATGGAAATTAACAGAAGAATGTTGAGAAGTTAGAATAATGACTGAAGGTTTTTGCTTACTTTTAAAGTTAGATTTAAGAGTGGCAATATAGGTGTTACTTGGTTTTATTGGAAGTTGCTATTAAAAAGCAGCAAGTAAAATAAATTATGAGTCTATCATGTACTTTTTTTATATACTGAGCTGTAGTTTTTTGAGGGAAAGATTAATAACTGCCTTAAATGAGGTAGTTTCCATAGCATCCTGTCAGCTATCTTCTAAGTAACTTGTCCCCTTTAACAAACAGCTAGGTGAGGTTCATCTGAACACAAGAATGTTTTAATCCTTACTTGTGATAGTATCTTTTTAAATACCTTTTCTGAAGTAGGGGCTTAATAAGTAGGTAACAGGAATAATTTATGCATGATGAATGCATCAGATTTATAACACTGGACACTTAAATTTCTGCAATTCTAAGAAAATTTGTGCAATGATATTTTACATTAGTATCTCTTTTCTTTCAATTTTTAATAATATAATTAAAGGTACTTTTTTCCTACAGCCTAAAGTGGTTCTTTTGCTATGGAAAATAGTTTTAAGCATGGTTAGCAGTTTTTCCTGTTTACATTTGACTGCCTTTGGTTTTTGTTTCTTCCTTGAAGTCTGACAAAATTGTTAATTGTCTGTTGTAGTTTATCCTTATGTGGACCCATGGCAGCATATGTGAATCCTCATGGGTATATCCATGAAACCCTTACTGTATATAAAGCCTGCAACTTGAATCTCAGTGGACGACCATCAACGGAGCACAGCTGGTTTCCTGGGTAATAAGTTGAAATAAACTTTATTAGTAAATGAGAGAAATTTGATTATAAATGTATTCCTCTGACAGTGGAATAGTAAATATGTAATTCTTGAAACATATGCCATCGTTTTGCTCATATGCAAAATAGGAAAGTAAATTCAGACTTTTTCAAAATACAGAATAAAATGGAAAATAGAATGTTTTCAGAATGTCTCTGGAATTTTTTAAGTATATGGATATCTTAAGATTTTAAAACATAGTCTAGCGTCTGAGAGCAGTAAACAGGATACTGATTGTCTGGGAGTTTCTTTGTGTATAGTTTTGTATAAGCTACAACTCAAATGAGAATTACTGTTTCCATGCAGGTTTCTTTGACCATAAAGTAAATAAAGTGCAAATGCAAAGCATAATATATAAATGCAGTTATACTACTGAGATACTCTTTTTAGATCTAAAAACTGAATAAATGTTACATTAATTTAAAAATCACTAACTTTGTATTAATCTGATTACCTTGGGGGGGTGGGTTTATTTATTTAATTATTACTAGATAATAATAATAATCTCTGTAACAGTAGCATAATTAACTGTCAAGATCTAAAAGTCTGCCTAATAATGAAGGGTCTTGCATCAAAATGTCACCCCTCTCTGGTAACTTAAATTTAATGTTTTTTGGCTAGACAAGCATGCTGCAGGTGCTCATTCAAAACTTTGAATATTTAACTCCTGAAAATAGCTCAAATGTCAAACTATATTTGAATTTTAGTCTCACAAAAATATTCTTTATAGCTTCACAAAAATATTATTTTAAGTACATTTTTACCAGACCACTTTTCTGAGTGGTCCTTTCTGTGCCAGAGTGTTAGAAGTCATTCTTCTGTCCTTATGGCTACCATGTCCTCTTCTGAAGCAGCATAAAATAATATGTTGCTGTATCTGCAGCCAGTCCAAGGTTCTTGACTAATGCATGTACACATTTACTCTTCCATTTTTCTCGTGATCGTGGGTTTTTTCTGGATTGTCACATAGCACTGAGTAATGACTTGGAGGGTGTGTGGCATACCTGTCATAAAAAATGCACTCTTTAAGACTCGCTGAAGAAAACTTGTGGCTTATAATATCTAGAGTTAATTTTTCTTACCCGTATGTGTTTTCTCAGCTCTTCCCCTCTATGAGGGTTCTGAAATACTCATTCTGCATTTTAAAGCTGTTCAAGTAAAGCTCTGTTGCTCTGGAAAGTACAATTCCCTGCTAATCTAGGAGCAGTGCAAAAATCACTTTTATTTCCATGAAGTAACTTGCTCTCTGAGAACCATTTTCTGACTCTTCTTTAAGGCACAGAGTATTTCATCATACTGTTGAAATGTTGTGCTAGTAAAATGCTTTAGTTGCTTTCTATACTTGAATGATGATTTTTGAAATTTTTTTTTAAGATCTGCGGGGTTTTTAGGTGGGAGCTGAGCACCTTGATTCCCCAAAATTATTCGAAAATCTAGCTTGAGACTAGTATTCCCTTCTTACCTGCTAAGTGAGCTGTGTTCCAGTATTTTTAAGATGTCTTTTCCTTACATGTTAGCATCAACTTTTTGTTTTGTTTTCGGTAGGTATGCCTGGACTATAGCCCAGTGCAGAATCTGTGCGAACCATATGGGATGGAAGTTCACAGCTACCAAAAAGGATATGTCACCTCAGAAATTCTGGGGATTGACACGGTCTGCTCTCCTGCCTCGGATTCCAGAAACAGAGGAAGACTCAGGCCACGATAGATCACCGTTACTCTGCCTGTAATCTAGTAACCTGCTTTGGAGATGAACAGGCAGTAGTCTGTCTCCTAAATGCATCTGCTCAGTTCTGCTTCTGATGCTTACTTAAACTTAAAAAAACCCAAGAACCCACACCCACTCACAAAAAACAACCAAACAAGCAGGCTCACTCATTTGCGTTTGGTGTGTATCCACATTACTGTTGTTTCAGACCACACTAAGAACTGAAGGTTGAATCTTTAAAATGACAGCTGGGGAGAGGAGGTGGCATGAGACACTAAGAAATTGATCTGATCCATCTGGGCAGACTTGAGACTGAACTTTCTACTTCCTTGTATAATTTCAGAAAATGTTTACTGCTATCAATTTGCAGTGAAAGGAGGTGGGGGGAAAATAAAATTACAAATAAACAATGTAATTTATGCAATATATGTATGATGGTAGATAGCAGTTACTTGCTGCGGAGTATTTTCCATAATACACTTAAATTGTTTTTGCTGAGAATCCCTGTTTCTAACGATGTGGAATACTTCAAATTTTATGCTCGTGCTATTTCTCAGATATTTGCTGAACAACCATCAAAGAGAGTACAAGACGGAAGTATCTCTTCTGACTGATACTGTGTTGGTAATGTCAGTGGCAGTGCTGTAACTGGCAGAAGCAAGAGCTTCCTGCTGCCTGTGGCTAGAACAGCTGCATTACAAGATGCCCTTTGAGAAGAACCCATGGGAAGTATTCGGTCCTTACAAGTTGTCTGATATATTTAGGATCTTTGACTTTAGAAGTCTTAAATTTTAAACTATTTATACAAAATATACATGAAATACATTGTCATTTACTGTCAAATGTGCTTGTATTTACTTTTCAAAATTTTTTCTGTGAAGATTAGTTTACCAGCATATGTGTCCAGGGTTCTGTGAAGTACTGTCTAAAATACATAACTATGGAGATTTTTTAGTAGTGTTTATTTTGACAAGGGGGAGGCAACATCTCTTTAATTTTTTTTCTTTTACACTTTCATATCATAAAGTAAAATTTCACATTATCACCCTTACCTTACAAAGAGCAAAAGTTTCTAAATAAAACAAATAAAAGGCAGTGTGCTTCCCCCCCCTCCCGCCCCATCTTAAGTGCTGTCTATGCTACAGACATTGGGTGCCAAAATGGAGCAGCTTTTGCCATTGATTTATTGGGAGTTTTTTCCCTCAGAATGCACTTTGATGATGGAAACTGAAGATTTCTTCAGTATGTGTACATACATGCTTTTTTTTTGTTTTTCTTTTGAAGCTTTATCATTCACTCTTTATTTCTTCACAGTAAATATTTGAGAACTTGCATTGTTAAATATAACAACATGAAACTCCTTAAGATTTAAGACATCAGCCACTACTTGGACATTCTCAAATCACACCCCTACATCAAACATACATAGCAGGGACAGATTACTTCAGCGAAAGGCTAAGTCAGACCTCTCTACAAGACAAGTAGCTGATTTAAATGATAGTGTGGCACCTCTTACAGTGCAGCTGAAAAGATACCCAGATGTGAAAAGATGCTAGATGCTGAAAGGCTGTTAGGATAGTTTATTATGCTAGGTATGTAGAAACTAATGATTGTGTAACTCAGGTTTAGTTATTTGAAGCCTTCTACCTCTGTGCTTCTGTGATAACTATTGTTCTCTCCATAGACATCTTTAATACCGTATTTAATTTTGTGTGCAGTGCTCTGACGTGCCAGTGAACTGTGAAAAGCAATACTTCTTTGAATATAATTCTGAACAAATAGAGGGTGAATGATGGCTCATTTTCGTCAAGAAAACATTCTGTATTTTGATTATGTTTCTATAATAAGCTTTCAAAAGGCTGAAATGATAAGCACTAGTGTGAGAGTGGGACTGTGAAACCTCTGTACTTGGATAACCACTGAAATCATACTCCGCTTTCCCCTCACGCCATGCACATGCACCCACACAGACGTACACACAACATGCACGTGCATGCACACAGACACACACATGGCTTAGCTGTAGGCTTGGTTTATTTTTTCTCTCAAAGATACCTAGTATCTGTTGTTCCCGTTACCCTCAGTAGGGCTTGTTGGTGGCAAGAAGTTTGAGGGTGCTTTAGAGTACCTTCTGCTGCCATTCAATTCAAGTATTCACTGAGGGTATGGCAAGTGAGGTTTTCAAAATTATTTTCTCAGCTATCACTGAACTTCATAAGGTCTTTGGGTTTTTGGCCGAGTCTTTTGGATTGCCTCAACTGAAAATGGCATTATGTTGGCAATGTTTGAATACAAAATAGGCATATTTTTGGTATTGTGTATATATAGTGAAATGTAAACTAATATAATCAAGTGAGATAAGTCAGGAGTAAATTTAACACTAATTTAATTTTATTGTTGATGATGCTGTTCCATCTGCCTAACTTTCTGTGTAATGTTTGCCATTTCAAAGTCCATTACATTTTCCAGGTTGAAAACAAGTGTGATTCAGGTTGCTGCAAAGAAGATGAATCCTGCCGTGGTGAAGCTGGCCGTTATAGTGCGACACGTGTAAGAATGCTCAAAATGTACAGCATGTGACTGACAGGGTGGGTGTGGAGTCGTGGATGGTTCTCTACATTGGTTAATATTTTCTATGCTTCTTTTCTCTGTTTTGGAGAGAAAACTACTAGATTGGGATTGTGGAAAATTATCACTGACAAATATGCATATCATATGCTTTTGAGAGCTAAATACAAAGGAAATCACATTTTACGATAATTTCCTATATTTACTGCATTCATTGGTTGGCACGTAGCTTCATGGGTTAATTAATCCAATTGACTTGCTGGCTGCTGCCCAAAAGGGATCATTCTTCTCTTCTCTCCCGCCATAATCTCTGTCCTTCTTAGTGAGATCTAGGAATTAGGCAGTCGCAGGGCTGGTGTCCCGGCTGCGCAGCCACATCTGTGTCAGGTCTGATGGAGGGAGGAGGGAGGAGGGAGGAACAGGCGTCTTGTAGGGACAGAAGAGGGACTGCCCTGTGCAGCAGCAGCTCTGGGCTGGATTGGAGCACATGCAGTATAGAGCTGCCTGTTTTCAAGCTGTCGTTGCAATAGCATAAAGACGTCATACAATCAGAGCCTGTAATATTGCAAGTTTTCATATATTTTAGTTTAGTTTTGATGAATAGGTAGAATCACATAGGACACTTCCACACTTGGTCTAAAACATGTTCAAGTACTCTACCGTTTGTTTTTTAATAATGCTGTTTTTGTATGTGCTGCAATTCATTTTGTTCCTCTCATTGTTTTTTCACCTTTATTTAATTGCTTTGTAAAAGCTGCGGAAAGGGTAGCACGTTCTCCGCTTTAATTCTTCCTCTGTCTGCCTTTTGAGACAACTTTTCAGAAAAATCTTGTTGCTTGCAAACATTTGCAAAGAATAAATTTCAATTTGTTTCAAAACTGATCTTTCTTTGCTGATGGTTGGGATGGGAAGAAGAAAGTGTTTGGGTTTACATTGTGTTTTAAACCGGTTAGCTTCAAAAAGTAACATGTTCAGTAAAGAGAGTTTCAGCTTCAAAGAATGTGCAGGCTCGACGGGCAGAGGACAGAGAAGGTAAGAAATAACATGGAGAGAGCGTAGGTTCTCATTCCAATGAATAATCAAAATGAAACCTTGAGTCCTTCATCTCAAACTCTTTTCTCTCTCTCATCTCTGCACTTACTTGCTTTAATCCACCTGAGTAATTCTTAGCTTCAGGGCCAAATTGCTTCCCTCCATATTAACCTCCCAAGGTCTAAGAGTCCTGATGGTTTTTCCAGCATCCCCTTTATCTCCAGTTTCTCCCACAAAGAGAAATTGGTAGGTAAATATATGAAGGGGTTAGGTAGTGAAAGTATGGGGAAGATGCATCTGGAGACGCTTTGAGGAAAACTAGTCGGAGGCTTTGCAGACAGGGTCAGCAAAAGCAGTCGAGGGAGGGAGGAAGAGATGGGTGTGAGCAGTGAAGCAGAGGGTGCTGGGGTGAGGCAGCAGCCAGGGGAACCAGGAGGTGCCGGTGGAAAGAATTTTAAGCTGCATAAACATCTGCTGAAACATAGGCTCCCCCCAGGCCTGTTACTTCAATTACACACCGTCCTAAGTTCTGTGCTGAGGGCAGTTTAACCAGGAAAGAAGGGACGTGTAGATTTACAGGTTATATCCACAGGTTATACAGGTTATATTACAGGTTATATATTACAGGTTATATCCATCCTCTTGCAGGACTGTCCTGTTGTGGTTCAACCAGCAGCACCAGAAATGTGTCTCTGTAATCTGGTTTATTCAATTTTATTAGGAGAATGTTCTCTGGACTGGGTTATCAAGGAATCAGGAAGATACAGTTTGAGCTTAACTCGTGGTGCCAAAATCTAATTTGCTGTTAGAAGGCTTAAATTCTGTGTATGAAATGGGCTTAATCCTGCTTTGGGGCTCAAAACACAACTTCATTTTTCCTATATGACAGTTTTCAAAATGTCCTTGCTACCTTATAGCTGAGACCGTGTTGCCTGTTTTATCTTTCGGAGGTGGTCACAGTGTTTTCAGAAGCAGTGTTCAATTCTGCTCTCCCAGAGGTGTTAGGGGAAGGGATGACGGTAACGCGTGTCTATCCCAAACATGGTAGTTACGTAGACCAGCGTGGGAGTCCACCTGCCTGCTGTCAAGCAGTTCTTAGTTGACTTGCTAAACAATTTAATTTTTGAGTAAACTCCTTGTTTTTCTTGTTTTTCCAAGCAGACACATGTGAGGTGGCTTAGCTGGCGCTTTGGCCTTTGTGCCAGAAGAAACCTCGCAGGAATTTCACAGGTACCTGCCTCATTTCCAGATGCTGTTTTCCACACAGACCGTGCTGCTGATGCAGGATTTTTTTCCTAGTGCAGAATTTTTCCTCACACTGAAGCTCTGCCGTGTGCCATGGGCTTTCCCTTTCCTCTGTATTTTAAGACCTTTGAGTCTTCTGAGAGCTTGCAGTGCTGCGTAATGATTTTCCCCCTTACAAATGTTTGCATAGCACAAATTCGGGATGGTTGCTGCTCCATTGGAAAAGTCCTGCAGTTTTTTTCTAAGCATTATACAAAATCACAAGGACTTTGTGACAACAGCACAGTGTTTACGATGGGCATCGCCATGTCGCTGCTCCACAAAGCCATAGGCGTGTGGCTGTGGAAAGCCACGGAGGAAGACAGCTTCCCAGCCTCCTGTTTCTTTCCGTATAGCTTTGTCTAGAGTACAATGCTTAAATGAGGCTATAGGATGGGTAGTTTGGGCAATATGCAGGTAGTGGACCATGCTGAATGGAATTTCAGACTCCTAAAGAGCTATTGTCTTACCACGTTATAAAGAAATTATCTAAAATGTCAAAGCTTTAAATCCTTGTCCTCTTGCCCAGCCTGATAATGAAGGACACTGTTATTCTCTCCACCACTAACACTCTGCCAAGGTAACGTAACCTTTACTGTCCCACTGGAACTGGAAGCAGCTTTTTAAGGGAGGAAAAGGCTTTATTATACTACAGCCAGTCATGCTCCACGGTGTTCTGTAGGATTTGTTGATTTATTGAAGCTTATAAGAAAGGTCACCCATCTGAACGAAAGCCCTGGTAGAGCGCTGGGTACCTGAAGACATTGTCCCCGACTGTATTGAATCCACAGAGAAATTCTAAAGGCTCTGAAATGGAAGCATGTTCTATGACTGCCTTAATCTGAGTGCTCTCCTAGAGAAGGTAAATATAACTTTTAGAGTACTTAGAGGAGAAACTTCATCTGTGTCTGAGTATCGTGGCCTCTGCCTCCGTACGGTCACAGTTTGTGTTTGATGCTCTGTATACATTTTTCCCCACCCACCAACATCCCCAGTTCCTCACGTAGCGGAACAGATGGGTGGTATTGCCATCAAAAACTACTTGAGCCCTAATCCCTCGAGAGTCCCCTCGAAGTTAATGAGCCATTTATGTCTGTACCATATGGGGAAGTAAAATAAGGGTAATAATCCTGCTTTTATGTTCGGCCAGAGGAATTCCCCTGTACAACTCGCATTTATCGTGTAAGCTGTAGATACAGGAGGCATTGCTGTCCCCAAGCTGGACTGAAACAAGGTCGGGGCGGGGGTGGGGGGAAGAGGCATGAACTTCACAGACTGGCACGATTCATAAAAGTTTGGGAAGTAAAGAATAGTTCGCACGTGTGCTGGTGATGTGTCTGGATCTGAACCTGCTCTGCTGTGTCACTGTGGGACCACGGTGCAGTGCCTGGCCAGCCCCAGCCATGTGTGTGCTGGGTGACAGGGCCAGGGCTACCATCCATTTAGGCACCTCCAGGGCAGCAGAAGGTCCTTCCTATGGGAGCAGGGAAACCGAGGCAAAGAAAAATGGAACAATTTTGTGGCTCGCAGCCACCCATTGGGGAGCGCAAGGATGGCACGATGTCTTCCTGACTTTTTCCAGGTGCTGTTTATTAAGCTGTCCCAGAGCAGCCTGGCTGGGTGAGGCACAATTCAGGGAGTCAAAAAAAGAGCAGGCACGACTGCCGGTCCTGCGGGAGCGGGCTGAAGACCACGGCTCTGCTGCTCACCCGGACCCGTGGGGTGAAAGCGTCCCAAGTGCTGGGGTTGTTCATGCACCATGTGAGATTGAGTTATTCTATTTTATTTTAATTGACAAAACGACTAGCCAAGAGCAAACACAAAGGAGGGCGAAGCAGAGCACGCAGGCCAGCGCAGGGGCAGCAGGTGCCCGTTGGGAAGGCTGCTCCTCGGCGGAGGAGGGACGGGCCAGGGACGGCAGGGAAGGGCCGAACCCAGCGCCTTGGGCAGCAGGGCCAGGGACCACCCTGGGAACTGCAGCTGCTCTTACCTATAGACACACCCACCCTCCACACACCTCTCTCTATATATACACACACATCTATGTATAGATACATACATCTCTGTACTCACACCCCTGTAGATGTGTGTGTGTGTATATATATATACGCCATCTATGCATACACATCTATGTATACATACATATACACAGCATCTCTCTCTCTATATATATATACACACACCCCATATATATGTACATACATATCTACATATACACACCCCCCCCATACAGAACCCCCCCCGTGTGTGTGTATATATATATATACACACACACACGTCTACATATATGTATACATAGCTGTACACACCCTCCCCTCTCTCTACACACACACATATTTGTAGGTACATGCATCTATCTGTTGACACCCAAGGCTATCTATATACACACAGAGACACAGATACACACATCCCATCCCCATATAGATATACACACACACACATATACAGATATATAGACACAGGCACATATCTAGGGACACTATGCACACACACACACCCCCCCCACACCCACCCCCCGCATTCATACACATCTATATGTATACATACACATCTATGTATACATACAGATACATCTATAGACACACAACCCCACACTGCACCCTCTGTGTGTGTGTGTGTGTGTGCATGTGTGTGTGCGCATATCTATACACGTATACGTGTGTGTGTATCCCCCATACACCCCCCCATAGCCAGATACACATCCACACCCCTCCTCAGTACGTACACACCTACGTACACCTGTGCGCACTCCACCCCTCTCGCCCGCTCCCACAGGTCCCCTTCAGGCTCCGTCGCTGCCTGAGCCAGGCGAGGAGAGGCGGGTGGGAGGATGCAGCGTCTGATCTGACGGCCGTATGTCCAGCCGTAATAGGATTAGGCAGCATCGTCTACATCCTTGTTATACCAGAGTGTTCACGTTTCAGAGCAGGTCTCTGCCAGCTTGCGTGCAGCAGGACTAGGTCGGGATGTCGAACTTAATTGGTTTTTATTTTTAAAACCAATTTTCCCTATGTAAATACCAGCACACGCACTTTATCTTCCCTCCGCAAGCGACTGTAGTTGCCTTGACCACTTTTTTTCACATTACTGGCTCCAGACACGCCTCGCTCGGCAGCAGACCCCAGCACCACCACGAACCCTTGCGCTCAGGGACGACTGTTCTGCGCGGGCCGCTGCCCCCACGCACGTGGGCTGGTGGAAACCAGGTAGGTGTTGGTGTACGTATAGGTATAGATATCTCTCGCTCCACACACCCCCCCTATGATCTATCTGCGGCTCCTAAACTTTATATATATATAAAAAATATTTATTAAAATATAATATATATTATAGATAATATTTTTTCCTGTATGTATTATATATATATATACACACACACATGCATTTGTATGTATATGTAGGCGTGCATATACAGACACACACGCACAGACCTATAGACACACATCCCCCCCCCCCACTGTACCCACACACACGTATGTATATATATATGATCTGTCATTCTATCGATGGCTCCTAAACTTTATTTTTATATATATATAAAAAATTATAATATATTATAATAAATAATACAGTAAATAATATATTTTATAATAATCGATAATAAAATATATAACTAAAATATGTACTATATTACAATATATAACATATATATTTTTATATCTATAAATCTATGGCTCCTAAACATTTTATGCGTGTATATATATATATATGCATACATATTATAACATGTATATTAATATAATAATATTTAATAATAGATATAATAAAATAAATAATATAAATTATAAAAAACAATAGAAATAAATATGTAATAGGTATACATATATAATATATATTTTTTGTTCTTTTAGATTTTATTATTACCTATTATTTATTATTCTCATATATTTATAATATATAATATGTATACATTTATATATAATTTATTGTAATATATTATGTTTTATTCATTTATTTATGTGTATTGTTTAGGAGCCACTGATGGCTAGATAGAGCATATATACGTGCGTGTGTATAACAAAAAAAGCTCAGTCGCCCCTCCCAGCGAAGGGCAGTAAGGCAGCGCAGCGGGAGCGTGTCGGTGGCAGGAGGGATGCCCGTGCCCTCCGAAGGGCCTGTTGAGCTCCTTCGCCTCCCTCCACGCGGTGCACAAATCTTGGGGCACTTGTGGTTATTTTCCTCTTCTTCTCTTTGCTTCAGGCCCGAAGTTTATGGGCTCTGCAGGGAGAATTAGCCATGCCCTTTCCCCTTAAAATGCATCCAAGCCAATCTGGCCTTTTAATCATTTTTACAGATCATTACATCTTGAGAGAATGGTAAAAACCTTCATTAATCCTCAGAAGCCATCTGCGAGGGAAAGCAGTTTGTATTATTTACCATTTTGCCCTTCAGACGCGGTTCCCCCCTGGGACAGCGATGAGCACGGCAGGCACAGGGGAGCAGGCGAAGGGGGACGGCGCCTGGGACCCCCCCAAATACACAGGGGCTCTGGGCTCCCAGGGATGCTTTGCTCTGCAGAGAGGGGCTGCATTCCCATCCTGCTGCTCCGGGCTCCAATTTGAAGGAAAATTAGTTGCACTGACAGGAAAAAGTGTTTGTTTCATTATTCTTTGCGAATTTCAGGGATACGTCCCGCCCAAGGACAAGTGGGCGTACAGGAAGAGTCAGTCTTTTACTCTTTTTTCCAACAAACCCGAAGAGGGATGGACTTACCGTCAATACTGGCAGCCAGTTTGAGAAAGGGCTGTCACACTGGGGAGCCAGCAACAGCTACCAACCAGCAAAGCCATGTGGGTTTTTCTGATGTGTAACTTTAATTAAAACACATTGCAAGTATCATTTAATTAGTCAAGTAATCCATTGGAGAAGAGTACTTTATGTGACCATATATGTGTCAAATTGCTTCATCTCTTATCTCCCAATTTGGTATTTAAATAGTTTGTACTCTAGTGTTTATTCAAACACATCATTTTTCCAGACCTCAAGCTGGTACTGCTTGCTTAAAATATGCTATTGTTTTGATTTAATGCAGTTTCATTTTTAATAGGGTCTAATGTATTTGAAATATAGTAAAACAGAGATGCTCCATAGACAAACTGGAGACCTCAACTGTAATACGATTTTTAAATGAGCTATTTGAGCAAATGTGCTAACTACGCTGAATTCAAGGCAGGACTGTTTAAGATGCTTTCAGAATAACCTGTTTCTGCTGTTTTTCACAAGTGCTGGAGATTGTAAAGGGTTCAAGCTCGTGTCCTTAAAAATCCTCTCTCCACGTGGAGTTTGACCCTGCCAACAATTTTGGGTAACATAAAGTGTAGTTGCTAATATGTTACCACCTCCACAGAAGTTGCCTTAAAAGATGCCGTTTTGTGAAGTGTTCTTTACAAGAGTCTACTATAGTGCTAAATTTTATACTTGTCTCCCTCCCAAGATTTCAGTAGTTCCATAAATTGCACAAGGAGGCTTCAATTTAATTACATAATTAAATCAAACACCATCATGTTCTTATGAGATTTGCCTTATTAACAAAGAAAAACAGCACTTTTTTTGTTCCCTTGCTGTCTTCCCGAAGTTCCTAAGTACCTTCAGAATAATTTATTTGAAATAACTGACTTCCTAGGAAAAAAAAGAAGCAGCTGGAAAGTTAACTATATGAAAGCATAAAATGCTGATTTTTTGTGGCACAGGTCTGGAATTACTGCCGTCTAGTGTTGCAAAATGATACCTGAGGAAAAAGAAATCCAAACAATTTTATTAGTTACCACGGTTTTGTAGGAAAACTTAAACCTGCAAGAAAATTGATATACAGAAGAAAAGCTCTCGGCTACAGCTATTTTTTTGTTTTTTAAAAGCACACCAGAAAAGCCAGGGACGGTAATACGTGTTCATTAAGACCAGCCAGGAACAGCACTGCTTCAGAAACCCATCTTCCACAGCACTGCGTGATGGCTACTGTTTGAACAGACCGCGAACTCTTCATTGAACCTGCTATGAGTTATTAGGTACTACATGCAAACAACTCTCTCCCTCTCTAGGTTTCCCTCCCCATCGGTTTTAACTAATAGTCAAACCTCTTTACTTCTCATATTCTCCAAAATGTTATTGATGTATTTCTTTATTAATTTTGAAGGGCCAAATTATTTAGAATTTCCTTTTTAATGTGGATCTATCTAGATAGAAGAACTGTAAGGATAATTAACACAAGCAACACAGGGAAGATCCTGGTGTGAGAGTAGTAGGGATGTTAAGACTTCTTCCCAAAATAATCCTACGGAGTTAAACAGAATGCCTGCAAATCAGAGAGGAGGTGAATGCCTCTGGGTCGCACTGCTGTGAGTTACAGGAGGAGAGGTGGGGAGAAATACTGAAGGCAAACTGGCACTTTCTCAAGAGCGTTAGTACTCTGAAGGTGACAGAGCTACAGGACTTCCCTCAGGTTCACTCTGTTTAGGCACACTCACACCATCATCTGAATTCTACTTGTACCTCACCGGGAAGAAAAAAAGGAAGGAAAGCAGGAGTCAACTACCAGACAGGGCCAGGGGAAAGGTAGGGAACGTGGATGTCCCTTCCCTTCTACTATTAACATTAATAGTATGGTTCACACACAAAGTTGAGAACATACTGTAGAGCCCTTTGCCAGTTTTCTATGGATTTAGTCAGTGATAAACAAGTTACCAAAAAACTACTGAAGACAGAAGTTCATGATACTGACTCAGCTGAGTCATCCTTTTAATCTAAAATGGATTCTGGAATTACGGAAAATAAAGATCTTTTAGGAAAACAGACTTGTTTTACATGATAAGACTGTTTGGGAACTGCTGGAGTGAGCATTTCAATCTGATATCTATCTTTAAGTACAAAAAGATTTAGAGCTCATTATTTCTAGACACTTTGTTGCTCTCCTACGCACAAAAAACGCCCATGATTTTATCTAGAGGACAGAAACACCGTTTTTGGATTTGTTGGTTTTTTTCTTTTTTTTAGATGTAGCAAAGTCAGGATGAGAAAAATCGTGGTGTCACCTCTAATGCCCCAGAGTCAAGATAAAGTAGTTAAATATTTATCATTAAAATAGAACAAAAAGAGGTAGAGACTGTGGTATTTGCCAAATAACAGTTTACATTACTACAAAATTAAACTTCTCTTTTGCAGAAATTACCAATTAGTAAGAGGAGAACGGTGCTGTCTGAAGATCTTAAATATGACAAATGCTATATTGGCTGCAACACCACTGGCAGAATATTTACTGGTATCTCAGTTACACTTGGAACAGGGCACAAACAGTTCTCTACTATTATTCAATTTTACAACTTCTTCAGGCAACTTAACAGTTCTTCTTTATCCATATGGTATCCACTCTTCTTCCATTCATCCCTTAACTGCTGTAACGCTGTTCCAATTTCTTTTCCAGAAGACACTCCCATTTTTCTTAAATCATGGCCACTAACAGGAAAAGAAGGAACAGTCCATTGCTGCATTTCTCTTAAAAGATGTTCTTCTCCTTGGTATTTTAGAAGCTCATAGATCTTGGAATTTGTATTAGCTTCCCTAGACTAAAAGAAAAAAAAACAAAACAGAGGATTCACTATGAAACAATAGAAAACAGTGCTCAACATTGTGTTATTCCCATGACATCTTATTAGGCAACATCTGGATGAGTTGGAACTATGAAAGCAAGGATCTCTTCTGCCTCACAAGTTTTAAAACTCAGTCCTAACTTGGAGGCTCTGGGAAATCCTTGGAGACTTCTTGAATTCCAGGTAATAGCTGTAACCATTATCTTCAGCCTCCAACTGGAGAGGAACTATTACCTTTCCTGTGGGAGACAGGCCTCACTGCAGAGACTGCCGTCTCTTGCCTTCAGTCTCAGGTTCTGCGATAAAAGTGCAGAACTTCACCTGAAAATGACTTGAACTTTGCTGTGGAAGAACATCACAGGTTGCCTACTTAACAGTACTCCTCACGAAGAACACATACCGATGCTCCAGGAATTGCACCGACTTTCAATACACAATTCAAGGAGTTGAATTTCACATAAAAAAGCTGGAGTCTCTTGAGGTGCAGATCCTGTCTCATGTTTTAATGCAGAAGGGGAGATCAGCTGGGACAGTACAGCAAGCTGTCTGTCCCAAGGTATGTTCACAGGAAACTTCTCTTTCAGATGACTGAATATGACATTTTTCAGCCTGAGTGGAAGGTAGGCTTTTAAATCCAGTCAAAAAGTTGCTACGGAACACAAGGTGCTCAGAACTGCTAAAAGTATGGCAGGGTTTCTTGTTTGTTTGAAATAATTTCTAAAAAATTAATTTAAAGCCTCAGTATTTTGGAAAGGAAAGAAAAAAGCTTTTCAACCCAAGTAGAAATGTCTGCTATTTCTCCTCTTGCAAAACTAAACTCTACTAAAGGAAAAAAATCTTTTTATACCCAAGTTTCTGCTTTATGTTGCAGAGACATGCCAGGACATTTGCAATAGCTCTTGTTAATTTCTGGTCCCCTCTCCAGAGGAAAAACAAAGGGGAAAAAACAAACAAACAAACCCCACCTCAGTTAACTGAAACTGGTATCAATAATACAGAAAGATATTTTTCCAGTTACTGTGACGGTATTACACTGGGAGCAATCTGAATTTGGCTAATCCTTTTTTCAGTACATCCCATCTTTCTGATGAAAATATCATGGTCTTTACAACCCCAGCAAAAATTTGCCTAAGACCAATAAACAAGCCTGCCACTGAAATGGCTCTTACTTGACTCTTTTAAGGCCCTTTCTTTCCACTAGGCATTGTCATCTCTGCTACTCTGTAAAACTGGAAATTCAGTTTACTGTGAAGAACAAAATAAAGCAATATGAAACACTTACATCCATTATGAAGTCCTGATATGGGCGAAGTGGTTCTGGACCCATAGCTTTGGTTAACTCCTGCCGGTGCTTCACTAAAAAAAGGCCAAGGTTTTTTTCTTCTTTTGAGATTTTCAGCCTCAGATCAAGGTTTGTGACATCATCCTTCACCTTGAACAATGATGTCAGAACAGTCATTGGTTTTGGACACAGGTTTTGAATATTTTTAGTGACTCTGTCAAATTCCTCTAAACTTCCATCAAGTGGTAGTCCTAAAGAGATACACACAAAAAAGTGCAAGAATGAGCGTTAGTAAGAAAAGTGGATGTTAACACACGGGGAAAAAAAACAAAATCTAATTTCTTTCTAGGTAAAAAGTTTTATCTCACTTTGCCATGCTGCAGTTCTGTTTGTATATGATAAAGGAGTAGGAAATCAATCTACATTTCACTTTACCTATGTATTGGGCAATATCCAGCTCATACATAAGTCGAACCAAATGATTTACATGGTTTCCAAGAAGAATTTTTTTCAGTTCCACCCAAATCCTTTCTCCTGATATTCCGGCCAAACCTTTGGCATTTTCTTTAATTGCTTGCAGTGTATTAGGTTCATGATCACCAGGTTTTTCTGCGATTCTTCCATAAAACCTGCCCAAATAAAACCTCTGTATGTTAGATTGAGAACAATTATTCCATTTATAACTGCTATTCAGAGAATCAATGTCATGACAGTGTTAAATATTCTGATTTATAATACTAGAGGAAACTTAACAATATGACAATTACAACTCTTTTTACCTCACTGATCTCTTTTTGCGCATTTCTGAAACCTTCTACAATGCTTAGTTCATTTCTTTATCTAGGAAAGGCAAAACCTAGTACCTGAAATATCTTAGGATTCGTAAGTAATCTTCTTGTATTCTCTCACTTGCCTTTCCTACAAATCTAATTTTCTTGTTTTTCAAGTCTTCATATCCATTAAAAAAATCATACAGCATCCCATCCAAACCTAGAAAAAGAAGAAAGAAACCCAGAAGAATATGAATTTACAAACGTGGCTGGCACAATTAAACACTCTCATTTGAAAATACAGAAGACAAGTTGTGTGATTTGACCTGGTTTGTCAGATCTCACATATTTGTACAGACCTTTCAGCTGCCAGCAGTACAAACAAACAAAATTAAAACAGACTGAGAGAATTTACTGGCTTAATTTGAAAAGCAGTGTTTCATCTAAATATTTGCTTTTGAAAGAGTTTACCTAAAAACATGGAATTGACAGTCAGATCCCTCCTTTCAGCATCTTTTTCCCAGTCAGTGGTGAATTCCACCTCTGCATGTCGTCCATCGGTGACAACATCTATTCTAAGAGTAGTAATTTCAAAATTCTGTTCATGGAGCTGAAAATCCCACAGACATTGTTACTTCAACACAATCATGAATACAAATGTAAAAAGCTATATATTTTTTCAGCCTCATGTTTGTATAGAGTTAGCACTCAAGCTGGATACATGCAAACCAACATGTACCATGTTTTCATACAGAGCAGACAATCAAGAAATATGAATACCTGAAAATAATCCTTGCATTATTCATTTTCTAGATAGCCTGCAGAAGATGGAATAAGAGGCAGAGGAACAAGCAAGGTAGAGGAAGCAAGACTTGGGAAGTCAGGAGCAGGAAACACTAGGATCAACTTCCCCACATTATCTGAACATGTGGGCAGCCTACATTATCTTTTCTAGCAGTGACACAGCACCGTGAACGGGTTATGCAGAGGTAAATATGGTAATTAATTGAATTCTACAAACAAAGAGTAATCAAAAAATCACTCCATACTTTAAAGCAGGGTCTCATTTAAACGCTTACTGTGATACTTTAACAAAGAAGGAGCATGCTACCAGTTTTCTACTGGATACACTGCACATCCACAGATACAGCTAGAAAAGATCCAAGTCAAAACATAAACCAACCCTGGCAGTAATGGTTCCATGTTTTTCTCCTTTGTTATTGATCAGACGAACACCAGCAGATGTGAACATTTCCTTCATCTCCGCTGGTGTAGCTGTAGTAGCAAAATCTATATCTTGTGGTGTCATTCCACTTAGTAAATCCCTCACAGCACCTCCTGCTATTCTCAGCTCATAGTTCTTCTTCTCAAACAATTCTGGGAAGGAAAGGAAAATCATAAAGCAATCTCTCAAATAAAACCATAGCACACTGTCAGCCATAACCTACCTCTTCACAAATTAAGATCACAGATGTGGGAATACATACTCAAATATGCAGTAAGCAGCAAGTATGTACATACCTCACAGCTTCATGCAAAAATGCACAAATTAGGTACACAGCTGAGCACCCACAGGTATTTTCCCAGTCATTTCTGATATATTTGTCCGGAGCATTTCTGATAACCTAAATATTATCAGGGTGCTAATTGATACTGGGGGACTCTGGGCTGGGGAGCGTTTTTAGCAGTTAGTAGCTGACAAGGGAAAAGCACTTAGTTTACTTATGGCAGAGCACAGTGAACCGTGAATCCAAATTTGTTCAGGAACAATACCCCACGACAGCTGATGAAAACCGAGCTCCGCCACGTCCTTTGAGTCATTTTAAAGTTACAGCGGCTAGAGCTGAAGAGCAGCACACACCTCCCAGAACACAACAGCTACCCAGGCTGCCCTTTAGCTCCCGCGACCGGGCCACAAAGCCCCTGGCCGTTCCCCTCCTAAGGGGATCAGGGGCTGCGACAGGACGCAAGGCGCAAAGCCAGCACGCGCCACCCCGGCTCTCCAGGCCGGCGTTTCGGTCCTCCTCACGCCACAGCAAGCGGGGACACCTTCGGGGCCGCGGCTCAGCCCGCCGATGCCCGGGCCCGGCCCGCCCGGGCCGTGCCGGGCCGCACTCACCTGCCACGCTGCGGAGCCCCGGCGTGAAGAGCGCCTGGAACTGGGGGGACTGCAGCTTCATGGCGCCCGGCGCCCGGTGCCGCAGCCGGAGCGGCGGGAGCAGCCGCAGCCCGGCCCTGCAGGGCAGAAGCAACACCTCAGCCCACATCTGGGAAGAAACAGCGACACGACGCGTCAGCCGGGCCGGGCCGCGCCGCGCCGCGCCGCACGGACCCCGGCCCGGCCTCCTCCCTCTCGCCCCGGCGTGCCCCAACCGCCCCACGGAGAGGCGCCCTTCCCCGCAGGCACAGGGTCCCCAGGCCGCCGCGCCGCACGCACCGACCGGCGGGGCTCCCGGCGCGGCTCCCGGCGCGCTGAGGCGGCAGCGCTAGGCCCGAGGAGCCGGCTCCTGCCGCCCGGCCTCGGCCCGGCGCCGCGCGATGAGCTCAGCGGCGCGACGCGGCCCGGCCCGGCCCGCCCCTTCCCCCGGCGAGAGGCGCGGCCCGGGCCCCGCCGAGGGGAGCGCGGGGAGGAGCGAGGCCCGCGGCGGCGTCCGGCTGCGGGCAGGGCCCGGCCGAGCCGGGGCTGGGGCCGCGGCCGTGCGTCCCGGGACGGAAGGGGCTTTGCGCGGTTGAGTGCTGAGGAGCCGCAGGTGGAGCCCTCAGAGACCTGCCCGCCAGCGTCTTCTGCTATGGGAAGGCAGATGAGCGTTTGTCCTGCCAAGAAATACAGCACGAAAGAAGAGAGTTACAAAAGAAACAGTACGAAACATGAAAGGTTTATCAAGTTGTGGCTTGATACCAGTTTAGAGAAAAAGAGGATTACAAAGGGAAAAAAATACATGTCTTCTGATAATGACACAGCCGTGACAAAAGAAGCGGCCTAATTACCCCAGCACACCACTTGTGAGATCGCTTCCATAGTCACCGAAACAGCCCAACGCCGGTGTTAACCTTGGCGGCTGCTGAACTGTGTCCACCAGCTCAGAGCTGCTGAACTATGAGCAGCAACTCAGTATAAAGTATTAGGTTTACGTTTATCAGCCTGGATTGATCTAGGTTTTCTTTACTGTGTGGAGATGTATGGACAAGACAAGATAATGTGGGAGTCCTGGGGATTTGGTGCAGTTCGGGGGGTCAGTCCTTCCGTCCTCACAAATGTAATTTCGCTGCTGTTGAAACTACTGAAATTTCACTGCATTTGGCCAACTGCGCATCCCCAGGGCTCAGGAGAGCCACGGCTCTCATCGCTCCTCCCTTTACTGCCCCTGCGAGGAGGCATCTCAGAAGGGTTGGAAGGAGTTGGAGCCTGAAGGAGGAGCTCACCCAAAAGCAAGTTAATTGGGAGTGTGCTTCCCTTTGAAGCCTGAATAAATCTCTGTCTCAGCAAAAAGAGTGCTACAGGTTTCTTGGTAACCAGGAAAAAATGCTACACAGATTTATCCAGCCTTTTAAGCACCTAACAAATCAGCACCTCACTGCAGACAGGAGAATGCTTATGAGCACAAAAGGGTTTTTTTGGAATGACCTATTAAAAAAAAACCCTCAGATCTGCAATAATGTAGTCAGGCCTGTGCAAGAACATAACCTTTTCTTACCCCTTTTTTGTTTCTTACCAAATTCCTGCTTCGCCTTTAGAAATTATCTCTTTTCTACAGAACCATTTTGCTGTACATGTCAGAGCTCTCTGCCCAGTAATTAGCTGTTTATTCAGAGACATACAGGCTGGCCAGACCTTAGGAGGTCACCTAATTTATCTCTGTGCCTGATAGTAGGATTTGATTACAACTGTCATTCCTGGTTGATGTTTGTCTATAGATGCCCAGTGACAGAGTTTCTTTTAGTCCTCAGGCGCCTGCTCCACTGCCTCCCTTTCCCTGACACTGACATCTATCCATGATATCTAACCTGAATTTTACTTGTCATTACCTTCTAGTCCCAGCCCAATGGACCTGGAGAGCATGTGAAAGTCTTAATGTGTTACATTTCTGCACAAGTCTTCCCTTAACTTGTTTCCTCACTGGTACTTTTTAGGCTCTGGTAGTATCCTTTGCTGTGTACTGGCTTGTCTTCATCTGCTCCATGGCTTGCTTAAGTGCAGTATCTGAGCTGGACACAGTGCATGTGAGTGGAAGCTTTATCAGTGCTGTGCAGAGCGGAAGGATTACTTCATGTGTCTTGCAGAGGACACTCGCTTTTAGCTGGCCTGGGGTGCCTTTTTCACAAGCGCATAACATTGTTTATTCCTCTTCAGTTTATGACCCTCCAAAACTCCAGATTCTTTTCTGTGGAACAGAGACCTAATCAGTTGATAATTGATTATTTATAGCTAGTAATTTACAGTTGATAATGCCTAAATGCAGTTGTGAGCTTGTCCATATTGAACTGCACCCAATTTCCACCAATTTGTCAAGAACTTTCTTAATTCTAGTCTTAGCCTCCAAAGCACTCACCTCTCCCAGCTTGTCACCTGCACATTTAATAGGGTTCTCTGTACTTGCAATCCAGGTTGTTAATGAATGTAAGTCATTAGCCTTCTTCTCGTCCTTCCTATAACTCCATTACATATAGCCCTACTTTCGGCAGGGTCTTCTCTAGGACCTTGGATTGGTTTCTGCTGTTTGTCCTGCTTGTGAGCCTGTGTTATCCAGCCCTATGGATCAGCATGAGGTTAGGTACCAGCTTCCTGGTACCAGAGCGTACCAGTTGCTCTGGTACAGGTAACTTCTCAAAATACCACTGATGTCCACGTGGCTGTATGGCAGGAGCATTGGACAAGATGGTATAAAACCATCGGACAAAACCAGTTTTCCAGCAACGTTTGGATTTGGTTTTCTAGGGGAAGAACAACTTGGGATATCAGCAGTGGTCCATAGGTAGCTGGCTATAGGTTATTTCTTTGCAGTCAGTCATTAAATGTTGCTGCTCTTGCAAAGTTATTAGAGAATTATCAGACTATGGTATATAATTAACCCTCAATAAATAAAGTAAAACCATTTCTGGGCTAAACTGTGTGCTTGTATGGAGCCTTCCATCCTGTGGTTAAATCTGTAGTTCCCTTTTTCAATGCATGCTTGTCTAACTTATCATCTGCCATCATTTCTGAAGTACCTATCACATTTGTACTTGAAAGACAGCAGTTATAAAAGAAACCCACAGGGAGATGACCCAGAGGATGTTTGAACAAACGGAGCAGACTCTTCACAGAACTTTTGAGACTCCACAGGTAATCTCTTGGGATATCTGTTGCGGTTTGTTTTTGTCTTGTGGTGCTTTGTTTCAAGACTGCAAAGGTCCCGCTTTTCAAAGTCAGCTTTGCCTTACACTGGGAAATGCATCTGGAATCTGCTTCTGTCCAGTTGCCTGTGAGATAGTGGGACACATCAGCTATAAGTAAGAAATTTATTACCTTTTAGAGGCTGTTTTCTATGGTTTGGATTTCTGCTGTCCTTTAAGAAGGAGTATACGCTTTATGAAGGGGATAGATCCTTTACCTTCTGCGTATTATTTTTTACCATATATAACCAAAACATAATATAGTAAAGGCTTTTATTTGTCCTGAGAACTTACTATATTCATTTTTGTGAGGAGCGTAATCCTCTTGTAGATTTCTAGTTAACATCTTGACTTGAATACACTTATTTTGATTCTGTTTTCAGTAATTTCTCACATGAATCACACAGGGTATCACAGACTGCAAGGTGTTCTTAGGTTGTGGTCTTACACAGCTGTAGAAATACCTCTTCCAGAAGCTGTATTTTCAATCTTAGTCTGATAGCAAGAAAAAGAAAAATAGCATTTTTTAAAATAAGGCAGGAAAAGATAAACTTATAAGAAAAACAGGGATAATAATTGGAAACTAATCTGAATTACAGTAACATTTTATATCCAGTTACAAATCAGTAAACTGCTGCTGAGAAAAATGTTAGATCTGTGTCTAATACGTGCATGCTTTTAGACAGCAAAAGTACCTTTGAAAAGTTGATCTTTAGGATCTTTTCAAAAGTACAGGGTAAAGAATGTGCCCAGGAAGAATGAGAATCCCTATTTTTTGAGGACAAGGTAAAAAAATCTATAGGTAGCCAAACCCACTTTAAGTAAACCCAAGAGAGAGCCAGCTTTTTTAGTTGTGCTAAATGCCAGAGCAGTGTTGTAACCAACATACTGACATTACTCACGTTAGTAGATGTGAATCCTAAGCAGTTGTAAAACATGAGGCTTTTTAAAGAATTTTTTTTTTAATAAAGTACTGAAGTGATTGCTTTGTTTTAAAAAAAGTGAGTTCTCTTAGCAGGGGAACTAATGAAGCTTCTTTCCCAAAGTCTTGTAGTTGTTAAAGCTTTGATAAAGCTTTGACTGCAGCTGGGGAAGCACAACCTGTCCCTCCATCTCTCTTCTATGCCAGTGGAATGCCCTTTGGTGGGTTCTCGTGTCTTTCTCATCGAGGTACCTAGTTCACATTACGAGAGCTTAATCTACTTGAAACTGCTTCTTAGCTGCTGGTTTTGGTTGTAGGTGGTCGGTGAGAGAGCTGCAATGAACGTGGTGGGTAGTGTTAGTAGACAGGTAGGAATGCAGATGTGCACGCATGCATAAAACCACACGCACACATCTGTGCAGTTCAGAGTTGCGTTCTTGGCAGAGTGGTACTGGGGTTATTGCTAGCATGAAAATGAGAAGCTGGTTTTTATTTTCAGGGATTTGAAGTTGATAAATTTTTACTTTTAAATAGAGAAAAAGTTATTAGTGTATTTAATAGTCTCATCAGGTAAATGAGCTGTACGATGTTTTTTGAAGCAGGAAAGAAAGCCTGATGCCAGTAATTTGTACAAAAGCATATTGGAAATGTGTGTCATGTTCTAGCAGTTTTTTTAATTAGTTTTTATCAGATTAAGCAGTGCAGGTGTGGCAGAGGTGGGCAGAGATCAGGTGCCATTGTAAACTTGTGTTCAGTCCACATAATGCCCTCTAGAATAACATAATCTTGTGAAGCAGAGGTCTGTATGGTATTCAAGTGAGAGAATCCAAAAGAACAGGCTTTTCATGAATGGTAATGCAACAGGAAATAGTCTTGGAGGCATTGTGTAGCCATAAATGTATGGTATGAATAATAATTACCTGATTGTTTGTGATTCACATACATTTTGGAAGAACAAAAATGTCTGACCAAAATGTCTTTCAATAACCCAACATACGTAAAAGCAAATCGTGACTCCCCAGGAATAATCCGTTAGGAAACTCCAGCGGTTCAGTTAGCCTCACACACACTTTGGCTACCAGAATAGTAGATACATACAAAATATGAATATAGATAATGAGTGGACTTGGACATTAAGAAACACACTGCATTATAGATTATGTGTCATTTTAATGAACTCGACATTCATACACCATTTTGAAAAATAGTTACTGTATAGTAGAAGTACTCCAACTGTGATCAATTGGAGTGCTTCCAGTCCCCGGGTTATTTATTGGAGGATGGGTTAAAGATGCTTTCTCTGCTCATTACCATCTGAAAATATTATGTTTTCCATACAAGCAATTGCTGTAGTGCCCCAGGGAAGTACTGTGATTGGGCTGGGAGGGCATATTTCTCTTCGGTAAGAACATTTTGGAAAACTGCTGTTCTGTATTTCCATGTTGTTTATATTAGGTTATACATGAATGATTACACACAGATTTTTTTTCTCCCAGTACTTCATGAAACAATCCATAGGAAGCATAAGAACATGCTGGTTTTAAGCATTAAAAATAGTCGTTCAGTTAAATTAGAAACAAACAAAATAGTTTCTCTTACACCCAGTAATTAACACTGGAGATTAGCCTTGAGGTGAGCACTGAGACTGCTTCTTTAGCGAGTTTTATTGAAATAGAAACTGGAAAGTAAATTCCAGTAAGTAGCTATTTTATATTTAGTGGCAGCTAAAAATATGGTTATTTCTGTTTTTGGAGTAAATGGGACTCTACTGAAAGCCAATGTACCTCAACCTGACTCGCTCCTCTCTGTGGGGAGATGCTCTAAGTCCGTGACTGCTGCTCTGAACATCCACACATGATAGTGTTTGAAACCAGTAACTTTTTCAAAGAGGGCTGGCAAAAGCAAAGGGAGCAAAATGAAATGTCGTTGGTAGTACTGATATAAAATTTAGCTATGACAAGATGCATTTTCCTGCAAGGAAAGGAGAAGAGTCTATAACCTGCAGTTGCATTCCTTTGATCATGTGGATATACCCAGCTCCATGGTTTGTGTGCCTAACAGTTGGGATTGTGTTCATTTTTAGCCATCGGCCTCTGTAAAATGGTGACAAGGCACATACGCTGATACACGGCCGTTCTCATTTACCATTTAAAGATTATGGCCAGCATGATGAGAGATTTTCTGATCCTCCTTTGGACAATGAACTTGATTCAGCGAAACGTACCTCAAGCTGCAGGAGGTAAGGCATTTTCCTTCTACCAGTGTGTTGTTTTAGCACCAGTGGGTGACCAAGACCCCTCTACGTGTTGGTCACATGCACTATTCTACACATGAATAAAACAGTTCATGGCATGCCATGAGTACAGGACCACAGATGACCGTGCTGTGTTAACGTGCTCCTGGGACAGTTGTACCCTGTCTCAGTTAGATTGCTTCCAGCCAGTGCCTGAGGACTGTTTTGCTTTGAGAGGGAAGAACCATGAGGCATGTAGACACAACTTGTGCCGTGCCACTTGTCTGGGCTGGACAGTAGTTTCTGGCCTGGTTTATTCAACAGTTTAATCCAGCCAGAGTAAAGGCATTATTCCAGGTAGCAATTTTACTTCCAGGAACAAAACTGTAGTTAGCTGCAGAAACATGGCAGCACAAAGCATTGCTGGTATAATCTTGATGTATCAACAGCCTTAATGGTGACGTTTTTTGTGGGCATCTCAACAAGGAACATTTTAAGGGAAGCAGTTCAGGGTGGTTTTTGTTGGGGTTTTCTGAGCCTTTATGAGGCAGTTTTCCTAATGCAAGTTATATGCTTGAAAATTGAACTAGTAGGCATCAAAGGTTGAAATCATGGGAGAAGAGAAGTGGGGACTGACGTCCCTCAACTGCCTTGGAGATGGCAATTAAGGGAGGGCAGGCTCTGAAGAACTCTAGAAATGAAGGGGAGTAGATTGATTATTTCATTGCCTTGCTATTTATATGCTAACATTTTCCCCCAGCATGAGATCTTCCTCATTTCCATAGGAGCTCCAGGAATCCCTCTTGCCCTGTCATTTTAAATTATCATTCCCATCCTTCTATGTTTTCTTCCATTTGTGCTTAATTCCTCTGTTCATAATTTTGTTTCTTCTCTCACATATAACTTCTTGTGGCTGTCAGCCTTCTCTTAGAAAGCCCCCATATTACACTCTTCCGCAAGCTTATGTGAGTGAGAATTGTACATACAGTTGATCACTTGATCAGCTCTGTTTCAGTACAGATGGCCAGTGTCTGTGTGGCTATGAGGATCAAGTTGAACAACCTGAACCTAACAACAAGCCAGAAGTAACGTATCATTGTGATTTTCAAGTTGAAACTGTTACAAAAATACATTTTTTAAGCTAAGTTTTAAGTAAACTCTTATTTGATTAAGTTTTGGTTGTTATTTAAAGATGTTTTTCAAATATTAGAAACATTTTATAAGAAGCTGTTGAGAGAACACAATATTGAAATGAAATTACTTGCTTGTATTGCTCATTGCTTGTAAACAGCTATTGCTCGAAACAATTCACGGGATTACTATGTTATGAATATTTTTGTTTTCTCCCTTACAGTTCAGGTTTTCCCACCTGTTAACTTCACCCTTACAGTCTCTGCATTAGCACAAGTACTTTTACACTGGAAACCAAACCCTTATCAAGAACAAAAAAACTACACTATTAGATATGATGTGAAAATCCTAAGCCCTGTGCCTGAAGAGGTAAGATAAAAGATAAGTCCAGTATCCTAAGAAAGTTAAATTCCTGTTGAGTTTAATGTATTGCACCAAACCGGGGTGCAGTAGGCGTGATACGTCTCTTGAATGAATGGCATATTGAATCACTTATTCCTTTATATCATAAACATATACTTTGAGCACTGGAGAGATTCCCTTCCAGCTATGCTTATGGCTACAGCTCTGCTGGGACAAGGGTTAGCCTGGGAATTGGCACTCGGCAGCATTCATCTTGGGGCGAAGCTGGATACTGGCTTTAAGTGACATTCCTCCTGGTTCAAGTCAGCTCACTTAATTCACATTAATGCCAGGGTATCATTAAATGTCAGATCATGTTTCATCACAGCTGTATGCTATAGACAAATTTTTGGTAAGATAAGGGTCCTGCTGTTTTAAATGAGAAACCTTACACACTTCTTGTGTGGATTATTTGTACTCTCTAGCTTTATACACTTAATATAACCAGCTAATCTAGCTGTCTGGTTTGCCTCTCTGCAAAGACTGGATCAGTCTTTGCAGGTCCCTTAATTTGGCTTCCATTACATGTGATGCTTATTTGATTTTTTTTTTATTTCAAGTATGATACAAAGAAGACTCACAGTATCCAAACAGCTGCACTTCACAACGGTTTCTCTGCACACATTCGGACATTACTTCTTCATAATGACTTTCAGATGAGAAGTGACTGGGTGAAGGAAAAACTCCCACCTCCGCCAGGTAAGAAGAAATGCAAGGGAGGTCTGAATTTTGTGTCCTGCCCTGGTCTGTGGACTAGACATCAAAAGGTGACAGGTTTAATACTTGAAAAATACTGCTACACTGATCTTACAAAATTATTTAGCCCAGACCTTTCTCTACTGCTGTGGATCCTGGAGTACAATCTGGAGGTGCACAACATGGATAACCCACATAAAATTTTCTAAAAATTCCTTGCTAAGGCTAACCTACTTTCATACGCTCTAGGATATTAAAAGATCATGTTGCCTTGAATTGCAAGGTGTACATGAAATATGTAATGGTGTTGTGTGGTACAGCTTTACTTACACTGTTTGGGAATCTTCATCCATCCATAACTGATAGACCTGTGTGATAAGGAAGAGAATTGGATACAATAGACGTAGATATAATGGACCAAAGACTGTAATAAAAATGTTTTAGCAACATGAATTTCTTACGATTTTTGTAATAAGATTTTTCTTTCTGCTTTATAATTCCTTGACTCTCTAGGTGCTCCAGAGACATCTGTCACTAATTTGTCCTGTGTTACTCGCATCACCATTTCTAGTACTGTTTCTCTCCATTGCACCTGGGTTCCTGGCCAAGGGGCACCAGAAGATACCAAGTACTTTCTATTTTACAGGTTGGTGTTTATTCCCATTTTAGTCAGCAATGAATTTCTTTAAGAGCGTCATGTCTCACAAGTATTTTAATTTAGGTATCAGACGTACACTGAAGAATGTCAAGATTACATCAAAGACAAGTGGAACAGGAATACTGAGTGCAGATTTTCAGTGACTCATATTGATCCTGAAGAGGTTGACAATCTCATTGTAATACACATTAATGGGTCTAGCAAGTATGCTGCAATAAAACCTTTTCAGCAATTATTTAACCAAAATGCCATTGGTGAGTGGAAATACATTTTTAAAAAAAAATTAAAAAATGTCTAGCAGGACTGTCAAAAGATTTCTGAGAGAATATTACTGGATTGAATGGTTCTTGTTGCAGGTGAAAGTTTATGCTGATTTTGCATAGACATTTTAATGAAAGTGGAAGAGATTATAAGACAGAAATGGATGGTTTTAACTAACTTTGATTTTAATATTATAGAATGACAAAAACAAAAAGCTAGAAAATACAATTAGTTATTCTGTTTGTTAGCCAAAGCATTATTTCCAATATTCATTTTCAATTGATTTAGTCAATATACCTTCAAGTACAGTTTTTACTGCCTTTTATTTTATGGCCTTTCTTTGAAAGGAAAAAGACACATGGTGTTCAAGATAACCATGTCCTTTTAAAGAAAGGCATTAGACTGTTGAATAAAAGGTAGTATCAGCCATGACTGTCTATCATCTTTCATCCACCCAAATAATTTCTTTTACTTCATTAGTTCTACGCCTTTCACTTTTTTGTAAATAGATAACATTTCCCTTTTTCATGGCTTCACTAAGATAAAACAGTTGACATACTTTCTTCTTAGAAATCATCCCCATAATAGCTTGAATTTGTTCCAGTTTTCAGTAACTTTCCTGGTTATATCTGTTTTTTTCCTGAATAAGTTTTTCTAACTGTTCTACCATTAATTTCATGCTTTTGTGAAAATTAATTTAATAACCCCCCCCCCATAATCTAGTTTTCCAGAACTTTTAAGTGGATTTTAAAAACTGTTTTCCCTTAACTGTTTTCTCCAATATAGTTATTCCTCCTAAATCCTTATCTTTTCTGTCCAAAATGTGAAATAAATTCAAGGATTATAGGTCCTGCTTGGAAACCCTATCAGGTTATAAAGTGCTCCAATTGTTAGTATTTAAACTTTGCTCTATAAATAACTTACCAGTACAGTTTTCTTTTTGTAGAGAAAGTGAATGTTCCCAGAAATGTCACTGTACTCTTAGAGCAAAATGATCTCCTGGCCACATGGGAGAAGCCAATTTCTCCTTTCTCTAAAGAATGTTTTGAATACGAATTTTACCTCTTCAACTTGAAGTCAGGTAACAAGCAGGTAATTGCTTCTCTGATGCCCAAGTACTACATAGCATTCCTGTCTCTGAGCTGACTGTCCTATATAGCTAGAATTTGCCTTTATGCAACCTCGTAAAAAAGTCTTTATATTCATGGATATGTTACAAATTTTAAAACATTTAAAATAAAACCTGCTATTAGTACATTTTTGAAACTATGGACTTTTGGTGGAACTTGTGTCCCATTTGTGACTAGGGTTCAGCAAAGCCAAAGTCTCATCAGTTTTCATATTTTTCCTCTTTTTCTGGACATCATTTATGTCTGCAACAAACTATCCCCAAGAGACGTAGGAAAACAGAAGGACAAAAATTGGAGTTATTCAGTTTTATGCATCTGGGTTCAGAACAGTAGGAGGATGGACAACTCTGAAAATCCAGCATTAAGTGTCTTAAGGAAGAATGCAAAAATGAGGCATCTTTCAAGAATTTGCCCTGAAATATTGGTGTATTATGAGAGAAAATACACCTATAAAAATAGAGATCTTACTTCAAAAGCAAGGCCAGATGCTCACTGTTAATCCAGTAAAGGAGTTTAAAAAAAATAAAAAGATAAACATGATTAAAGTTTGTTTTCTGAATTGTTTAGTCTTAAGTAATCTATGACAGTACAATATTGTTTTCCTAACAGATATTGAAAATATCCTCAAACGACTTCAGATTACGGATTGATGTTACCAACAGGTATTCCGTACAAATAAGAGCTAATCATCACATATGTTGTACGAGAGGATTTTGGAGTGACTGGAGTGAAATTATTTATGTTGGTAAGAATGAATTACATGCTTCTGTCTTGTAATGAATATTATTACATTGCTGGAAAGCAAATGCTGCCTAATCATGAGCATGCACAACACCAAGTAATTTTAATAGAAGCCAGGAAAATAGGTATTTGAAGAAAGAAACTGACTTGTTAATGCCAAGTGGAGTTAAATCTCTGTTCCATTTAAAAAAAAAAAAAATCCCAAGCAAAATTTTGGACATATGGAGGGGTTTTAGACAGTGTTTTGTTTTAACATGCTTATGTTTTCAGAGACTGCTTTAAACTAGCTTAAGGCCTAATTCTAGGTAAGGCCTTTTAGTTGCATTACTTCTTTAGTTTTTACATGTGTTTCCCTGGCATGCATTGTGACGTTCATGCTGGAAGTTAATATGAATGATCATGCCAACTACTACTTTACTGGAGCTATCTGAACTCTTAAATGTTGGGGGGCGGGGGGGGATGGAAGAGCATGGTTTTAGCATCTTTGGAACATGATAATTTGCCCCACTTTGTTCTGTATTTCCCACTTGCTGAACATGTTTTTCTGGAAATAACAGTTTCCTTATCACGGCACGTTATCAACTGTTTCTTCTTAGACATCCTCCTTTGCTCTTATCTTTTGAGTTTCTTAACTTCCTGGTTTTCACTAAAAAAAAAAAAAAGTCCTTAACACTCTCCTGTTTACTGCACTTTTTCCTCTTACATCTGTTTGCTAGTGAATGTGATTAAATCTGCTGGTGTTTTGCTGCCTTACTCTTACACATCCCCTTGACCTTCCCACCTGGCTCCATGGCACTGACAAGCCCTTGGGAAGAGAGGCTCAGCAACCCGACCACTCACCTGGGCCAGGGGGGGCTGACCAGACAGCTCATTAAGTAAGAAAACTGGGTCTGTTTATTAGCCTCATGCACCTGTCTGGGAAGTATTTGGATGAGAACAACTTTAAGACCAGTAGACCTGTTCTGAGCTCATACCCTGAGAAAAACACTGGCCTAGACTGCCCGTCCTGTAGCAGCAATCCTCCAACTCTGTTACCAACTGAAACACAATTCTGGATCCATTCTTTGGGCTGTGGTGATCAAGCCCTGTGAAATGCAGCCATATGCTGCCAAAGTGGGCGTTGTAAAACTGCACCTTGATACCAGCTGTCTCTAAAAGGCTGTTTAGAAGCATTGCAGTCAAACAAAGCTAGATAAAAAATCCTTAGTGCAGCTGAGTGGGCTGGACACCCTCATTAACTACACACGTCAGCCCAATACGAAACAAATCTGTGAAGCTGTAGGTCCGTGTGAACAGCCACTGCCAGGGTTCACAGTTTAAAAGATCCACAGGTCGAGTTTGGGGCTGAGAAGCACCTCACAGCACATTTGTGCTGTCCCGGTTCTGCTTTCCCAGCAAGGCTGAAAGATTTGAGGGCCCCTCTATGTCAGCTGGAGCACTTTTGAGCTGTCTCTCCTGCGTGGCGTGACAATGACTGAGAAACCTGGAAACATCGCTGTTACAGATGGCTCTACTCACACACTGCCCATACCAAATATGGGAAATTCATCCTGATGGTAAAAAGGAAGAAAGTTAGTCTTCCATAAAAATTTACTAAAATCTCAAAAATATCCAAGGATAGGTCCAATTACTTCAGTTTTTCTTATGAAAACAGGTTTTTAGAGGCTTGTTGCAGTTCATTGACACAATACAGGTTACTGCAAAAGTCACTGGGTTTCAGTACGTACTCAGCCAGTGGTTAGCGTTGCTGTTAACTTGCTCTGTGGCTCTGAGGAAGTTTCATCTCTTCCCTCCGTTTCATGCATTATGTGGACACCTCTCACTAGGCAGGGGCACGGGCTCGTGCTGGTTCACAGTGGTGCGCGGGGCTGGGCTGGTCCCTCCGGGCACATCTCGGCGAGAAGCCCGACGAGGAGGCCCCGGGCAGGTCCCCAGAGCCACAGCACAGCTTCTGCAATTGCTGCTTCTCCCACACCTTATTCCGAGTTGCGGTGAGACTTAGTGTTGCCTGGTCGTGCCTTTTTGGAGCCATTGCCAACTGACATAAGATGGAAGAGACTTAGGACCCTTCCATTTTTGGTTTGGAAAGTGGAGACGCTTCCCAGCCGTCACGCTGGGATGCTTAAAATTGGTTTATGGGACTTAAATTGGTTTATGGGACTTAACCGTTTTCCACAGTTTGCTGCCCCAGTCATCCTCAAGACTTACACAAAGCATAACTCATTGACAGTTACATCCTAAATCTTATTTTCGTGAAAGAAAAGTGGTAACCCTGAAGACAAAATAAACCATCCTAACCCGTTTGTAATTGCGAGGCTGACTGTGTACCCCCATCGGGGTGGCATGGAGGCGCAGAACGGATCACCCGGGCCTGCTCATGGCGTCATCCACATGCTGCTCTCAGGGACTGCTGTGCAACCACAGCCGCCGGCGGAGAGAACAGGCTCAGCTCCTCATTTCTCAGAAACAAATCTGGCCACCATTGAATATTGTTGTGTCTACAGCACCAATAAACCCAACGCTCCTCTGCTCGCCGATTGATGTCCTTCCAATTACCTGGTAATGGCAGTGCTGACACCTTGATGCATAGGACAGGTAGTTATCGTAGCCACACACGGAATTGGCAGCCTTTTGAAAATGCGGTTCAATGTAAATGTTTTTGTTATACGGCATAATGTGGCGCAAAATAATGGTTGTGGTCACTGAGCAATACCTTTTCAAAACAGAAGCATTGACCTTGATAGAAATACCTGTGTCTGCTCACAGGCAGAGGCAGTAGAAAAATCCTTCCTGAGGAAATGTATCGGCAACCAGCTCACCAGAAAAATGGGGGGTTTGATGTCTTTTTTACAGGCAAGTTTATGAAGCCAGAGAAATCCAGTTCCTGGCTAGAAAGGATTAACAGAAGTTAAGAATGGTTTAATGGAAAACAAACAGTTTGTGCCTGAGATTATCAGCAAACAGTGTCTTTTCTGAGTACCAGTCGTGTGCGCGCTGCATGGCATCGCATGTCTCCGGACGGCAGCTAACGGACCATATCGTCCTGGTGGGCCTGGCTCCTCATGCTTCTCGGCTTGTTCTCTCCTTCATCAAAATGAAAGAAATTTACTGTGAAATTGCCAAGTCAGTTTCATGGAAATTGTTCTTGAAGCTCTTCGTTTCGTTTCTAATCCTAGATACCAAATCTTCATCGTTTGCATGTTAATTTGTGATCTGAATGTAATCACATAAAGCAGCTGATGAAATCTTTTGTAAGAGTGTTTTTAAAATAACCTGCACTAAAATAATATATTTAACTTCTTTTTTTCTTGAAATTCAGGGCAAAACAAACTGGAGAATCCCGTAGCCTGGATTCTCACTGTGCTTTGTGTGTCCACGTGCTGCACATTCCTGCTTGTTGCTATAAAATGCAAAATGTAAGTATCAACATCTTCTTTTTAATTACAGTATAACTAAGGACTAGGTGTTCAACAGGTGTGTGTGGATGTTACAAGCTTTGCTTAATTTTAAGAAAGGGCACTGAGTTTGGTATTCAAGCATAATTATACAAAGCAAAAGCACTGAAAAGTAATAATCAGCCTCATTAATTATCAACAATAACATTCAGCAAAATTGGTGGATAAGAGGGTTATTCAATTTAATCTTAAACAACGAAACCATATACTGAGTGAGGTTAATTTGTTAAAAATCTATTTGTCCTTATCTCATTTCTTCACTTACATGGATCTCGTTGGATCAATGATTTTCCCAGGAGGACTCTGTCTTTAACCCTGGTGAAAGCTGCTGGGAGCATCTTTCATGGCTAAAATGTACAGACCAATATTTTCTCAGTCTTGTCTAGTTCAGCCTGCAGACATACACTCTATATTGGGCCCTGGGCATGTATCTGAATTTCAGTTGACATCAAAGGAGTGTGGTAGATGCTCTGAAGAGGTACAAATTCAGTGCTTTTGTGCTTGCTGCTCCTCTTGACCTCTTAACAGGAGCAAGTGCATTGAGCTATTGTTTGCTTTGAGTTTCTGAACTATTTGTTTATTTTATTTTTAATTACTATTAAATTATTATTTTAATTAATTTAATTACTACAGAGGCTATGGATGCCATGCAGTAAAAACAGATACCATATAGCTAAACTTCCCAAAATGTGCTGTGAAGAAACCCAGATACACTCTGGATTTCTGTAGCTGTGACTAGTCAAATCGTAAGTGATGACTTAAAGAGTCAATGTAATTACAAGCTTCTCCCCTGAAACATTCATCAAGCAGCAATTATCACGATAAACACAGCTCCCAGTAATGTAAGTGCTGTCCTCGACTCTGCTAATTTCTTATTAATTTCTTTAATGCCTTTTAATTTATTGGTCATCCTGATGTGTCCTTGGCTATTTTCCTTTCCATACCACATTTCCTTTATCAAATAAAGGTCTTGTCTACAGGAATGTTACATTAGAATAACTGTTGTTAACTCTCCCTAAAGTGTCTGGTGTCTATGATAACCTGTTCTTAAGTCAATTTAATTAGCATAGCAGGTCTCAATAAGCAATCCTTTCTGGAACAAGATAGATTAACTCCCCAGAGAGTTTATTCATGTTGTGCTCTGTATGCACCTGTTCCCAACTATGCAGCCTTGATGTGTTGGTGGAAATTCCCAAACTGCTCTTACTCACATCACTGATTCTTTTATGGATTGACCTGTCTGTATAGCTGTAGGTCCTCCACTGCTCCAGCATCATCTTTGTCAGCTCTCTCCTCTCTCTTTGGGACAGCAAAACACCAACACCAGTTAGTTCCAACACCAGTTGGTAGCAGTCATACCGCTCCATGTTTTCCTGTGGAGTTCTGCAAGTATTTGGATATTATGCAGTTACCCCCTGCGGAGATCCTGAAACAGATATAGGGGAAGAAATAGGTATAGGGGAAGACTTCTACTCAAGGACCAGCTTGAAGATGCTGTAGTAATGCATTTTATGAACTTCAATATATGAGGCAAATTTAAGCTAGCTTTTCCAGGTTCAGCTGCTTGATGCTACATTGGTTGCTTCTAGGATTTTCTCTCTGCCTGGCTAGTACATAATTCCCTAGCACCCAAAGGCTCATTACATTCCATCTTTGCCAAAGTGATTCAAATTTTATCTGCCTGCTGCACTGAATTTCATGAAGTTGCTAGCATTACTCCACCCTTCCCAAGCTGCTTCTTGCTCAGTGTCCTCGCCACTTCTCTAATCCTCCAGCCTGCCCTGGGAGGAGGTGGGAAGTGTAAGAAGATGAAATGCAATGCTTAGCCTGCTCATTTGTTGTATCTGCAGATATTAAAAAAAGAAAAATAGAACAGGTTCCCTAGATCACAGTTTCATTAGTACTCTCAGTTTTTACTGCTGTTGAAAATTCATGAAGTGTACCATGCAGTTCAAGCCACAGAATCATTTCAAATTTCATACGATTTGAAGGCATTATAAGGAATTTCATTATAGCAAAGAGTTCTATAAATTTTTCTGTGTGCTTCCTGGTGATTGCAGGCATTGGAGATACAGCCCACCGTTTGGGAGAAATGCTACAAGGCAAAGAAGCCCTTTGGGACTGTTTGGATAGTCTTTTCCCTTCACTTACTTGCAGTAGCTGATGAGGTTACTGTCTTCATAAAAAGCACAACTGAATGTTTTCCTAGTTTGCCCGCTGTCTTTATGAATGAGCATCTGTGCTTCCTTAGGCTGTATCTTGGAATAACATTTTCCTCCTGGAGGTGAGCCCATAGGACGATGTAGTTAATAACTTGCTCCTAGGTGCTCTCCACTTACTTGACATGAGGACAGTCAGTAGCCCTCCATACCCTGAAATCAATGTGCTCATCCCGACCTCCACCAGGTACCCCTCCCTCTTCTGCATGCCACTCCAGTCACCAGCCACCCGCTACAGGGAAGTCATTTGGAAAATGTCACAGGGAATCTCGGTGGAGACAAGACACTAGAAAAGGCACTCTAACATACTGTGAAAACAAATATTTTATCAATCTCATCGTAGTGGTTAGAAGAGGGAAAATAACTTGTTCTCCTACTTATTTCTCTTTATTTATCTTTGGCCTTTTCATGTCACAGCCTGTGGGAAAAGTGGAAAATTTCAGAAAGACAGACACAGCACAATAAATGGAGGCCCTGAAACGCTGAGTTAAGGCACGAGGGTCTATGGGGTGTTTCCAAAGCCTGAAGGTCCAAGTAGTGCTAATGGAAAGGGCTGTGCTCTAACCCACGTACAGACAAGCAGAGATATCTGGAACATTTTTTGTGACAAGCTATTTAATCACATAACTGCAACTTTTCAGTGTCCTGCAAAAAAGAACAGGACCATTCTGAGGGCACCACTGTCACCACCCCCACCAACGCCTCACTGCAAAGACTCTTGCACCTGGGGGCAAGCAGCCCCCCGAACACAAGTGTGCTTCTGCCTCATTTCTGTTGGGCGTTTGTGCACCCCTCCTTAAGGGTTTCTATTCCAGAAGTGACGTGTAACTTATGCTTTTTGCTGACTCAATAAATAATTTTGATATGGCTCCATCAAAATCTTTTATTGACAAACAGCACAACTAGAAACGCGCCAATTCCAAAAAAACCCAAATCTTGTTGGTGACATTGCACAGCAATAGCATAAATCACAACCACACTCAGAGCTGAAATAAGATGCAGGAGAAATCATGTGGCCTCCCAGGGCCTTCCTCCTGAAAGGCTTGGGAGACCCGATGGACTTGCAGGAGCCGTGAAGACAACAGTGCTTGCAAAGCTCACCTGGGTATGGTCACAAAGACCTAACCCTTCGCAGGAAAGCTGTGAAGAGTAGAGATGATGCCAGGTGCTGGAGTGTTAATATTGGAACTCATCCCGGTCCCACTCCTGAATTACACCAGCAGCCACCTTACTGTCCCACTCTGCTGGTGGTGACTGCGCAGCCTGACTTGTCCTCTGCAGCCAGCGATGGTTGGACTGCATTCAGCATTTCAACAAAGGGGATGCAAATGTCTCCTAAAAACAACTCACTCACACCCTGCTTTTACTCCCTGTATTCCCACTTCTGGCTGCACACCTCCATCACAAGCCCTTGTCCATATGCAGCAATGGGGAGTCATCCCATAGCTTGCTTGGTCAGCTCTATTGTGTGGGCAGTGGTATGGCCCTTCCCTTCGCCTAATAATTAGTTAAGCATCAATGTCTCCTTCAAGGCAGCAGCAGCTCAGCCAGGAAGGTTTAGCTCCAAACTGATAGTCAGAAAATATTCTTCCTCAACTCCCTGGTGAGGAGATATAATAGGATAAAAGAAAACTTGACAAAACTCCGAAAGCTTTTGGAAGAAGAACAGTCATAAGAACATAAGCATTGAACTAACCAGACATCAGCCAGGAGAATTGTCACAAAATAAATGGGGCGGAGGAGCAGATCTGGTCGCAGCAGCTAGGGCTCCACACCTTGGCCGTCTCTGCTTCATGGATGTCAGGCTTGCTCCACAAAACAGGTACCGGATACTAATTCTGGGCCAAATCCTATAATCTTCACTCAGGCCAAGTTCCCATTAAAATCTGGTCCTATTTGGACATTGTGCTGTCCAGGGGTAGAGATAGTGAATGCATTTTGGCGATCAAAATGTGAAGTCTATACTCTGGGATATATCAAAGATGAGAAAAAGTTCACTCTGCAGCACTTGCTATGACAAAAATACATATGCCTGTAAGCTTCAGCCAGACTAAAGAGTGTCAGGCAGGGAAGGAGTATCTCAAAGAGTGTTAGCAGGATGAGTTATTACACCGCTAAGCAGAACCATTTACTGTCAGCCATCTCATGTCTGGTTCCTTGCCTCCTCCTTGTTCCCTCGGCACACAATTATTTGTGGTTGCTCTCCTACCACGAGACGTGGGCAGATTATGTCCAGAAACCAAAGTCAGCCTGTCTTGACTGTCCAAACAAGGTATATGACAACGCAGCCCTTGGGAAGAACATGAGTGTGAACAGACAGATCAGAGCAATTAATTTCTCTCCAAGACAGGCCTACTGCTGGCTGTTAAAAGCCGCAGCAGTGCCCCGTTGGATCGGACCTTCTAGCCCAGCTCTCTGCTGCGGCGGCGATGGGCGAGGCTGATGGGGGAGAGTGTCAGCCCACCTCCTCTTTGTCATCCGCATGTCCCCAGGGTGCAGAAGTGTCCTGTGAGGAACGGCACACCTGCCCAGTCCTCGGGGTGTCCGCTGGTGGGCCGTTATCCATTACTTTGACCCCTTTTGAACCTCGTGCTGCTGTCTGATGCCGATGACTGAGTGGGAGGGGAGCAGGAGGGCTGGCGGTTGCGAGGAGATATGCCTTCTCCCAGGGCTAAACACGTGCTGCTTGTTGGATACGTCATCATCAGAAAAAGCAATTCTTTCACATCCCTCCACTACTGTTTTTTTGCAGAAACCACGTATGGAGTAAACTGTTTCCACCAATTCCAACACCCAGCAACAAATTCAGAGATCCCTTCCCGAATGACTACGAGGTAAAATAACATTTTAGTCACTCTTTTTTTTTTTGGGGGGGGCTAGAAGAAACGCTTGTGTTTGTGTGCTGCTCTTTCCCTGTAAGGCTGTGAGCATATAGCTTGTTACTGCTCAGTTAAAGCCTTTTGATCTCTTAGAATTTCTAACGGCCATATTAAATGTGGACTACATTGTCAAATGTGTTGTGCAAAACATGCCAAATGGGAAATTTGTGGGTGCAGTTACTCTAATGATACGCACAGCCCTGACTATGAGTATAAAATGGAGTTAGCCATCGAATTTAGCAATTTGTGAGGCTGTTTTTGCAATCATAACTGCTGTGGTCGGTTCTCACCTGGCTGTGTGGCCACCTTCCCTCTGAGGACAGGTCCCAGTCTGCAGTAGCTCTGGATCTGGCCTTGTTTGTAGGTGGGGTGTTTTGTGGAGGGTTAAAAACGAAGGACAGGATTAAGTGCTATTGTCGAGTGCTTTTCTAATATGCAACGAATTTCAGGCACACAGTGCCCTATCTCTGGCTCTGCCTTTTGTAAGGAAATGGAGTTGCTCCTTCCACGGAGCACAGCCAGGCAGATAGCTCTGCCTTGGCAGGGACTGGAGGTTGACTCCAGGAGAGCTGATTTATTTTGTGAACCCTAACAATGGGAAATGTTTTGGTCCTACTGTTAAGCTGGTCTTAAGCCTTATTATGTTTGCTGTTACTTCCTGATAAATACATTTGCCTTACAGATAAGATAAAATTCCTCATTGTCTCCTCAAGGGAAGTGCTGCTCAGTAACTTGATTTTAATTTGTCCCCTTAGAACAGGGGCTTGATTTTTTGGGTATTGTTCTTATTCCATGGTCTGGTCAAGGAAACAGGCTTAAAAGATTATCATATAATGTTTGTTTTTAATTAAAGCCACTGATGTAAAATAACATGACTTAGGGTATCACAAATAAGAATATGAGAAATAGCAAATATTAACACTGCAGCTAGAAAATGTGAGCTTGCAAAAGCTGTTTCACATTATCAAAAGCAGCACTGCCTTTTATTTAGTCATCTCTTTACTGAAAGTGAGCTCGGAGCGGGTAGGTGATACCGGCTGGAGGCTTTCTGCTGGCACTGCGGCTGCAAGGGTGGTGGTACTGGCAGGGAGCTGTGAGGACATGGCCCTGGTGTCTCTGCTGAGATCACCCGGGAGAGTGAAACCCCCAGCAGCTGTTTGTTGTGGGCATTCAGTTCCTAAATTTGTAGTGTAAACAGCGGGGCGAGGTGATGAAAGCCCCGTGCAGCAGTGGCAGCATGGCCCGTGGGAACCGCGCTCAGCCCCGGGGAGAGGCTCTGCCTCCCACCACCCCTGCGGGCTTCCCAGCAGCTGAACTACTGCTTTCTGCTTCCTTCTGCGAGACACCCCGTCCCTGCACGCCTGCTTGCACAACTCTGCTCAGTACCGAGGGGTCGGGCTCTGGCCCCACAAGTGGGCTTCACTGCTGTTTATTCAGAAAAATTCACGTGCCTCCTAACATGCCCTCCAGTTCCTCCCGGGGCTCTTTGTCCTTGGCCACAGAGGGCTGTCTGGTGGGCCACTGTGGTCAGCTGTGTTGTGCAGAGTATGCCGAATGGGAAATCTGTGGGTGCAGGGGGCTGCTGGCCCGAGGGACAGAGTGATGAGCAGCCCTGTGAGAACTTCAGCGGGAATGTGAACTTTCTGGCAAATTTCTTCTGTTGAACCCAATGCTCTTTCTCGGCTCTTACCTCATGAAATGTTTTGGGTGAATCCCTCTTTAAATGCACCAACTTGAAACACAGTGTTTTGCTAAACGTTGTTAAGTGAGGGCTTTGCAGCATTTGTTTCATAATGAATATTCAATGCATGCTTAAAACGACATGTAATGACTCATCTCTCTTAATTAGTGCAGCGTAGTTGATAACCTCTGTTTACCTCCCAGCTCACCAGCTAAAAGTGGTGTTTGCTTTCCAGAGAGCACGCACCTGCACCAGCGAGACGGAGACCGAGTTCGGCAGCTTCGCTGAAGATCTCTACTGCAGCGCCCTCGACGACTCTGTTTTCTGAGAGGCTGTGGGGCTGGTGAGGCTGCGCAGCCCCGGCACACCACCCAGCATCGCGGGACGGGCTTCGTGTCACCTCTGCCGCGGCGGTGTTTCCAACCGGGGAAGGAGGACTTGCTTCCACGAGGTGCCTTGCGTAATGATAAGCTACTAAAAAAGTCCCAGTTTAAGCAGGATATTAGTACATGGTACAAGGGCTGTGTAGGAAGAAAAATTTCTGGAAAAGAGCTAATGGCTTTTTTTCTGGTTGACAGCTCAATCTTTTGGATTTTTGTTTTGTTTTAAGTAACTCTGACAACTCAAGATGCAAAATACAAACTGGGACTTGGCGCAGCCCTGTGTATAGCAGCAAGGTACCCAGCCATGGTCCCTGGCAGTGATCAAGGTGGGTCAAATCCTAGGAAAAGAGTAAAACAAGCTGTAGAGCACCCCAGTGCTGTCATCTCCAGTGCTGCACGGCTACAGCAAATTCTTCATGAGAGTGGGGACCCACACTTGGCCTTCACTGATACATTTTGTAACGAAAGAGTGTGAACTCAGCAAGTACTCTGAATAACCTCCATGGAAATGGAATTCATTGATAACGGAAGCGTCTGTCTGTGCTGTGTGCAAGCTGTGAGCCGTGCAGCCAGACTGCTCCTGCGCAGGGACTGCTTGAACGGTGCAACGGCCAGGCCGTGCCTGACGTGGCAGTGTCCCTCTCGCACTGCATAAGGTACTCACATCTTGCTTTTTAAGTAAACATAGCACCAATTTTGGATGTGGGGAAAAGGCTGTCTCAGTTGCAGGACTTTCTAAACCCCAAAAGCCTCTGGATTTTATAGGCTATTTAAGACAAGGTTAGTTTGCCTATGCAGCTGATGTACAATTAGAGTCTTATTACTTTTGTGCACAAAGCTAGCACCTTGCCTTGCTACTTTTGTACACACAGATAGCACATTGCCTTGTTATTTGCGTGTGCACAGCTGGCACCTTGCTGCGACAGGCATAACTCCCAAAATCTCAGAGTTTGTGGCAGGTTTTGCAGGTGGCCTGCTGTGCTGCACGGGTTGTGTGCAGTGCAGGCCTGTGAGGAGCCACATTTAAACTTCCAGTAAATTCACAGCTTGGGAATTGAAAACTATTCAGGTAAATAGCTATGAAACGCTGCAGAAAACTGACAGGAGTCTCCCGCTGATGAGCCACTGGCAACTGAAGAACCCTCAGCAGCCCCTGCAGAGCACTGACCCCAGTGCTGAGTGTAAAACCCCTCTGAGCCCCGGCTGGGCACGGCCAGCCCCGAGCACGCTGCTGGCTCTGCGCACGCTGCACTGCCGGGGCTGCCAGCCTGGGCCCTGCTGCGCCAGGCACACGGCGAGACCTGGGGAGGGGACCAGTCCTACTCTCAGATTTTTCCTGTGAAGTTCCAAGATACTGGTAAAAATGTCTATGCTCATGTAGTTGTGCTGCCATGCGGACAAAGACACTCAACTGACGATACCCCGATGCCTCCTGCATGCCTCTCCTCTGGTGTCCTGACTGTCCAGCATGCAGAGGAGTCCTTACTGTTTATTCCTCTCCTGCTTTGTGGAAGTTTATTTTTTTCTTCAGGTTATTTTCTTCCTTCTTGTAAGATTCGTGCAGTTTGCAGAAGAAAGCAGGCATTTTTAATATCTTCGTTTCCCTAGGCTTAAACATCCCCAGCTTTTGGCTGTGTGAAGCTGGTGGGGCTGCGATGGCTGACACCTGCACAGGGATCACGGCGGCTGGCCAAGACTGCAATCTGGGTGCTGCGAGACCCTGATTTCAATATGAAACAAGAGCTTCATCTGTGTTTCTTACAGTCCCTTCTCCTGAATGAGAGAATGCCACGAGGATGGGTGGGCTCTGAAAGTGCATCTGTCTGCCTACCTGGGTGCTCACTGGAGGCCGCGGGATGGCAGGAGGCACGGGAGACTCGCAGTTGGCTCATTTTCAGTCCAAGGCTGCTTTGCAGGCTCTTGCCTTTGACATCAGCTGGCAGCATCTGCAAAAGGACAAGAAGGGATCGTTTGTGCTTCCTGGCACAAGAGGGTAAAGCTTAAGGGGAAAAAGAAAAAAAAAAAAAAAAAGACAAATGGCACAAACTGATAAACTTCCTCAATTGCACCTACAAAACAAAGCACAGGCTGGCAATGCAGAGTTTTCAAGCATACGGTAATTAAAGAAATGTGCCAAGGACCTCTTGGTGCTCTTAAGAGGCTTTCTGAGCTGCAAGGAGCTGGGCTCCTCCTTCATGGGCAACTTCAGCTGCCTTCAGGTAATTTTGAAAATCCAAACCCAATACTGCAACCCATTTTTCTTCACTATCTGTTGTTCCATCTGAAATGAACTGCATTTGAGACAGCGTCGGTTTCTGTTTGCAATTTGTTTACTTACATTGTGTAATCCACAAAGGGAGTTACCAAATAAACCTCCTGCCTGAAACCACTTGAACAACTCGGGCTTTGACCTTTCTGGCCGCGGACCACGAAGCTCTCCTGTTCTTGCACTCCTTTCTACTTCCAAGAAACCTCCTGTCTGTCGAGCTGGCCAGAGGTGGGCTTAAGCACATTAACAAAGAATAAAAAGGAAGATTTGACCCAAGCAAGTTTGGAAAGTGCCTAACATAATGGAGTTCCCAAGTGCTACAGACTAAAAATAATTATAATAAATGAGCCAGTTCTCATCTGGGTGAAATAGCATGGCTCCATCAAAATTAACGTAGCTCCTTAATATAACAATGTTTGTGCCTCAAATGTCTCTCCTGCATGTGATTTTAATGGATTTGAGGTGCCCAGCTTTAACAGTCTAAAATCAGAATTTCATTAGTAAAATCCTAAAAATGAGACTAAAGAGAATTCTTTTACTACAATGTATTTATGTCATGCCTTCAAGTGGCCTAATAAGTAAGATTTCTAAATATAATTTCATTCCCATTAATGGCAAGATATTGCAGAGATTAATGCGATATATTTAAGTATATTTTGCATTTGAGATGTACATTTAGCTATGTGAAAGCGTGTGTGTGAATGCTCAGCGCTTACTAGTGAAGGCAGCGGCAGCCGAGGTGTTCCCCGGGTGCGTGGGCAGGTAGCTGGTGGGGAAAAATACGCTTTTGGTTTTCAGTGCCACTGATAAGCATGTGCATCACAGGAAAACAACGCAAACAACCTCAACGAGCCGGTGATGATAGAAAACCCGTGTGGATGTTCATCTGATCAGCAAGGGCACGTCAGGTCCTCGGTGCTTCCAAGGAGGATGAGTTCCCTTGGGGATGGGCAGGGCTTGATGGCTTTGAAAGCCAGCAGATACGTTTTACACTCACTCTAGTAAATAAAACTGGCCTGGTGTAAAGCAGCAGGAGTATCTTCATTTTCCCAGCCAGGCCTTTGGTCCAGCCCTTCCTGGCAGCCCAGTGCTGCCTTGTGCAGGTACACGGTGGGGGAACCTCACCTGTACTGAACAAGATCCGCCCGCGGAGGACGAGAAAAGCAATTCCTGTCAGAGCTGCTTCCTCACCATCATTATACTTGGAGCAAACAATCATCATTTCAGGCAGCCAGAAAGAAAGGGGAGCACGTTCAGTACATCCCAGGCAATTTGCTCGCATTGCCATGTGCCGCTCGCGAGCTCTGCAGCGGGGAAGATGCAGAGGACAGGCCACGCTCAGGGCTGCGTGTCACACCAGCCCACACCGCTGGTGAAACTGACCCCACACTCCTAGATCAGAGTTACAAGTTTTGTGCCCAGAGCGCACAGAAATACTTATTCTGAAGTTTGTTTTCTTTAAACCCAGCTACAAGCCCAGTGCGTTCCTCCTCCTGCAGCTTTTCCCCGCTGCCTCCGCAAGAGCAGCCGCAGGAGCGTGCCCTTCGCCCACCTCTAGAGATGGCAATGTTAAATTTGCTTTCTAAAATCTGAATTGTGTTACCAGGCCATTTTGGTTTTAAGCTTCCTTGATTGCAAAGCGCAATATTGCTTCTTTGAAAGACAGAGCACAATCATACAACTCCTGCGCTGCCACCCCTAAAAATCAGAATTAGAAACGCGGGTTTGGTGGATTTAGCGATTTCAAGCAGTGCTCCCCCGAATCCTCAGAAATCCACAAGGACAACCAGAGAAGCGGTGCTGTACCTGGAGGGGGTTTGCTCTGGGCGTAGGGTCGGCGATGCTCCGCTCTCCTGCACTGCCCGCAGCTTGTGCGTGGAGCCGCTGCTGCCTACCCTGCTCCTGGACGGCTGCGATGGCTGCGGCCAGACAAACAGCCACAAGGAGGGTGAAGGCCAGTTTGGTCTTTCTGTTTGGTTTTTCCCTTTCTTTTTCACTTCGAGCTTCCCAAGCTGTAGAGGCCCCACTCTGACAGCACCAGCCCACATAAGCTTGGAAAAGTCATGACTCTACATAAATAGACATTATCACCCCAAATTCACCCACGCAGATTTTTTTTTTGGTGCCAGTTTTGGAAGCAGAATTAGACCAGAGATGTATAAATAGATTTTTTTTTTCTGCCTCCACAAAGTTTTGACTTAAACCAACTCTTCTTTTGTATCTTCACGCCAGTGACAATCCCAGCAGGCACTGCCTATTGCCATGGTGAAATTTGTCACCGGTAGAATGAAACATGGAGGAAAAACACTCCTGGAAGACAGGTATCTTTACAAATGACGGAATATTTATTACCAATACCTTTAAAAAAAGATTACATCTGCTAGATCACTGATAAATATCATTTACACTGGGGAGAAAACTACAGAAGCTTTTTTTTTTGTTCCATTTTTCTTGGTTTTGTGGTTTTTTTGTTTTTCTTTTTTTTTTTACATAGAAGTAACCATATCAAACTAAGAAAGGAACACAGCTTGAAATACTGACAATATTTCTCTGGTCAACACCCCTGACTTTTACACAAGTGGAATCCTGATTATGAGTTACTGAATAAATATATTTAGAAGGTCTAAAAGTTAACTGTATTATTTTGTAAGCAAAAAAGACAAGTTACAGGCAAATTCAAGCTATCAGGAAAAAAAATAATAATAAACCACTGCAGCGCATTTAAACTTGAAAATTTTATAGAAAATTCCATTGCCTTTTACTAGCATTATCCCATCTGAGTGAACTTACAAAATTACCCCGTAGTAACAAACAGTCCTTCTCTTAAGAAGAATTATTTTGCTGTGGATATTGTCGTTTTCCGGCGTGACTCTATTTTGCCTTCAGGCATCTGTGAAGAGTTTCTAAAGAAACACAGACTTCCTAGCAGAGAACTACCGGGAGATCCCACCTGCCCGCGGACAACCCGCACCTCCGTGGGAGCCCCGGCTGCCGCGCGGCGCTCCCCGAAGCACGGCACGGCTCCTCTGATGCTCGCGTTCAGACCAGATTTCCTAAGTGTTTTCTATATAGTGGAGTTACGAAGGATGATGAGTTATGTTCCAATGCACGTGGAAAGCAAGCGCGTGTTCAGACAACGAACCCAGGGCAGCTTTACGTCTTGGAGTCGCTGTGTTCTAATTTCCTTGGAATAAAATCCCCCAAAGCGAGGTGGATTTAGCTGGGTTTACACCCAAAGGCGAGAACCGCGTGGTTCGCTCCTTCGGGTACCTGTCCCTTTTTGTCACTAGAGGCAGAGATCGCATCTTTGCAGTATCTTCATTCCTACCCAATTTAATGCTAATTATGATAAAGACAAAGCTATGGCAAGACAGTAAAAATGGACCCTTCCTGCATGATGCCAGAATATTAGCTACAGGTCCTGTAGTCCACAAACAACCAAAATTCATGTATTTTTTCAAGATTATAGTGTTCTTACTGAGTATTTCGAGTTCGTCTTGCTTAGACCTCTGAATAAAATGTAACATCTTGTGTGTTATAAGCACTTGATTTAACACAAGAACCATCGTAACCGCCATTTAAATACAACCACATTACGAACCGAATCTGGAACAGTTCTGCCTTGCGTAGCCTTGTAAAACTGTACAGTAAAGTTGCAGCCGAATTACTAAGAACAACTTTGAACTCTCTGTCATAAAGGAAAAAATTCCAAACAATATTTTCATGATAATGCCGTCCATAGCATTTTATAGCAGAGGAAAAATTAATATCTACATCATATGTTAACTTTAAAAAATTCTATAAAACACTAAATATATAATAAAAAATATGCATATAAGGACATATGTAAACTGCTTTGGTAACATCATATTACAGATGTTTTCAGTGCATTGCAGAGTTTCCAAGGAAACTTCAGACAAAGCTATATTTGCTTTGAGGAAGTACTGTATAATGCCATTCCTAAAGAAGCATAAACATTTTTCCAGTAGTAAGATGTACTCAAACCACAATATTACTTAGTACTGGGTGTCTTCAAAACAACTAGCTAAATGTTGCTTATATTATAAACAAGAAGTCCTTTGTGTAATTTTTGTCATAAACTGGACCGAGCTGTGAGCGATATCATTATTGTGCTGATGGCTGACAGTGTACAGGCGTTGGAGGTCGAAGAGCCGGATCCTCTCGCGTACGCATCTGAGCAAAGGAGAGAGAGGGAGAAGGTAAGTGAGGAGAGCAGCGTTCATTAACCCAAACTTCTCCCCCCCCCCACTTTAACTCTGTTTCCTCCGATGAAGCGCGGTGGTGGCAGGAGGCGGGTGGCTCCCGGGAAGGTCGGACCCCACGCGCTGTCCCCTCCTCCTGCTTCAATAACCTCCCGTTTACTGGGTTTCACCTCTCTAACGGAATTTTTGGTTTAACTTAAACTCCTGCCGCTGTTGTGTTGAGGCTACTTTCACAATTAGATCACTTCATGGCCTGTTTACTTACTATTTTTTTTACATTTGTACTATATTCAAGTTGTTACGTATGGCACCAGCCTGGCATGATCCGTGTCCTGGAGGAGCTGCATACCTGCTCTGTGGCCCACTGCCTTGAGCCAAATAGGAACTGGCATGTGTTCCTGCTCTCCTTCGCTCTCCTGTGTCTGCTGATTAAATTCTTCTGTATGGTTTATATAGCCACAGTGTACAACTATAGTGGAGATAATTCTGATCTCACCCAGAGTTTTTTACATTGCTGCAATTTTAATGCCGTATTCCTGCATTGCAGAGGCTCCTGATTTAATGCAGCTTATAAACTGTGGCATTATTAATGGAAGATGGGACGTGGAGACTTTGCAAAAGCAATGTTGTGTAATAAAATACTCTCTTTTCTGTTTGTTTTTCTACACAACCTCATTTCCCTAAATAAATATTTATGCATCCAACACACAATGGAATATGGCTGTACAGTAGCCTTATAAATTTAAAGGCCTCTGAACACCACATTTTGTATTTTGTTATAGTGAATTGCAGTGCAACAATATATTCAACATATATAGAAGTATGGAAGTAAGAGAGTGGAAAGTGTCTAGAAATCTTAAATACAAATATAATTACTTATGATGGCGTGTCTTACGGTTTAATCTTGACTCGGGATGAAATCAGAAACGTGGGCAGGAATGACTACTGGTCCCGGGTGAGCCTGGGTTTCAGCTCCCTGCCTGGGAAATGGCCAGACCTACAGCCTGCCCCTGCTCAGCTTCAAGGCTCTGGTTCGTCCCCGTTTGTAGACGCAAACAGTGACTGGGGTGAAGCAGGTCTGCCCTGCCAGCGGGCGAGGAGGAGAGGGGCTGGGGACGGTGGCTCCCCACGGCTCAGCAGTGGCAGGAGCGGGCACCGACCCCAGTTTCTCCTGTCCTTACTTGATATCTTTGGAATTCGGATTTGTTCACTGCTGCTGCCGTCACCCCCGTCGCTGAACGGCTTTATCTCTATGATGTAGTCCTCGTTGAACGGCAGGGAGAGCTCCACGGAGGTTTTATTCGTTTCTATTACAGACGTGCTGCTCTGCCTGTTCCACCTGTACAAAACCTGCAGCGAAGGGGAGAGAGAAGAGGAGGCAGAAGCGGCAGAGATGTCCATTGTCCTAAGGGCGTCCAGATTTGCTGCTGCTCTTTTCCTGCCTCTGATGCTCAGACACATGGTCTGGTCACAGAGGGGCCATTTGGACCCCACAGGGGTTTTTGCTGGGGACCCACACCAGCACAGCGGTGACGGTACCTGGATGGGGAGGTGACACTGGGAGGAGGGTGATGCTGATGTGCAGCATGAAATGTAGCCCCAGTACCTGGCAGAGCCCCTCAGCGAAATCTTTAGCTTGGTCAAGCTAAAATAAATCCCAAGGCCAAAACTTACTGTTTCTTCAGGAAACTGAGTTGGGGTATTCGATGCAGTGCCACAAACGGCTTCCCAGAATAACTGGCTTTTTTGAATTACTTCTAAGATCTGGGAATTCTACTAATTTTGATCATAAATCATGACATAAAATATAAGATTTATAGGAAAAAAGAAGAAAATTGGGAAACGTTTTGCTATGATTCAGGAAAGAAATCAATCTGTGTTATCCTAACAGTAAGTTAAAAGAGGACTTTTTAGAAACCCGACAGATGGAGTTTGCTTTTTCAGGGTGACGAGTCTCTCACCCTCTTTCAATTGACTTCTTAATTTGATTTCCAAACCTAAAATATGTAGTGAAAATTTGGTCCAAACTGCTGAGGTTCATCTGACGTTTTGACTAAAAACCCCGAGGAATCACTTATTTTTGATAATCCAATACAGTGCACCAAAGATACTTAAAAGTTAGTGCAGAAATTCAGGAGAGCTGGCACAGGCTCGCAAAGCTGCTGCTGCCGGCATTTCAGATTGTGAACAAAATACGAAGCATGTCCAGGCTCTTCATCGTTTCAAGCTCTGGTGGAAAATGTTCGCACAACTCAACACTCAAGGCAACGGCTGGCAATTGCACACCAATGCCTTCTTTGGGCCAAATTAAACCCTTGTGTAAGGTGATAGAGCTGAATTCTTCCCAAGATTTCGCTCCAGTTAAATTATACCCTATTAAAACTGCTGCTACTGAGGATTCTCTTTCTTTTCCTTTTGGCTTTGCTTTCTGAAGAAAATGGGAGCTATTAAAAAAGCATTTTATTTAGCTGCAATTAAGGAGTCAACTACAGCCTTTGGAAGGTTTCCACCAAAGGCAGGAGAGCAGTCCTGCAGGTGGGAGCTTCGGAGGGAAGGAGCAGGTGAAGGTCCGTGGGCTGAGACCCGCACGGGTGCTCGCAGGGGTGAGCACTGCTGGGGCGAGAGCGAGCAGCCAGCAGAACGTGCTCACTCTACACAGGTATGGCTTCTGTTTTTGGAGGAATGCTCCAGTTTTAACCTGGAAAACCATGCAAGTACCATGCAAAACACCTCTTTGGTCTTACTATAAACCCCAACTTGACACTGGATTCATGGAAATGTTACCTATAGCCCAATACCAGAATCCAGCGACAGCTGAAGCTTAGTGAGGACTCACTGCAGGCCCAGGGGGTGGTGAGGAAGGTGGTGCAGGGCAGTGTTGTCCAGCTGCCTGTGCTGACAAAATACTCACTTTGTAGCCTCTCACTTCTGACTCGTTGTCCAGTGCTTTCACTTGGTCCCAGTTCAGTATGATCTTGGAGTCCGATGAATTCCATATGATGTTCCCGGGGGGCTGACTCGGTGCTATACCAAGATATACAAAGCACCGCATTACTAAGGAGCACCATTTCCCAGTTGGATCCCTCCCAGTACCGATGAGGCTTCTACCAGCATAGCTGAGCGTGCCCAGAGTCCTATTGCTCTGGAAAGCTAATGAGCTGTTTCACTGATCTGTGTCCTCAAGGTCAGAGGAGGTGTGACACAACACAGTGTTCTAAATGAAAAAAGGATTCAGTCAGTTGCTCAACATGCCTGAGACCAGAAGAAAAAAGCCCTCTTGAACGATGAGATAAATATTTAATTCTCCTGCACAGCTGTGATTTCAGTTTTGCATGCTCTGCTTACTTAACACGAGGAAGAGCCTTACAAAAAAAAAAAAAAAAGGCTGGTAAGTCTTCTGCAGAAAAACCCGGCAAAGAAAAGTCTGACAGCTGCTTCAGACCTGAGAAAGCTTGAAAATGAGAGAGGGGAGTGCTGGCAGAAACTCTCCCAGGCAAGAGCCCCCCCGTCCTCACAAACACTCACGTGGCTTTTTGGTTGTGACGTTGACCGCAGCACTGGAGGGGCCGGTCCCTGCCGTGTTGTACGCCCTGACTGCCAAGTGATACAGCGCGTTACCTCTCAGGTTGCCGACTTTTGTAGACGTTTGATTGCCAACTGTTCGAATCCTTTTTGCATTTTCTTCCTTTTCGTCGTGTCTCCAACATCTGACCTGAGAAGCAGAGCACGTACGTGTTTACCTCCAGCTATGGGCTGGCAGCACCCGGTCATTTCCAGCGCTAACTCTGGCACTTCTGCCTGAAGTGCAAGTGCCACAGGGACAGATCCCGCACCCTGTTACAATCCCTTCTTGTTCCTTGCTAGAAACCAGCCTGGCTGCAGCGCTCCCTCCCCAGGACCTCAGCTGCTGCCTGGCCATGGAAGCACATTCATGCAGGTTTCCCCCAGCAAGCTCTGCTCTCCATTTTCAGCCAGATCACACACAGAAAGATGTATAAGATGTATAATTGTTTACCATGTGAGAGCGATCTCCACGTACTGAAGAAACAAAAGGCAGCAAACGCACCACAGGAACCCACCAGCCCCATGGCAGGCAGGAGCAGCACTGCAATGACTGCCCATGATGTATCTCCACGTATCCTCAGCGCTTAGTACTGAAAGGATGCTGCGCTGGGTTTCCATACCTCATATCCCTGTATTCTTCCTTTGTGCTGGTTCTCCCGAGGGGGAGCCCAAGAAACTTCAACGTCTGAGGCAGAAAGACTTCTGGCCAAAACAGTGGTTGGGGCTCTCGTCGGCTCTGGGTAGAGGAGTTAAAAATAAAATTAAGAGTTTTCAATTTTATGTTCAGTTAGTCCCAAACTTCAAGGGATTTATTTTCTTCATTGCACGAGAAAAGAGGCATGCCACCAAAACAAACTTCCACATTTCAAAACGACGGCCTGTCAGTCTGTGCCAGACGGCACTTCTCCTCTGCCTAAGAAATAATAAGATGTCATTACTAAACTCAACCCAGGATACCATGTACTGTAATTAGGACAAGAGGGAACATTTTCTAATCAGTGGACATTAATTCATACTAAATCTCAGCGGAATTCTTTCCAGATTACATATTACTTTTCCATTAATATCAAAAGATTTCATTACGATTAATGTTATTTTAATGACTATCAAAAGAATTAATCATGGCTCGCCATTTATTATAAATCAGAACAAGGATTAGGTATCAAAGGATATGTCAAGGTGGATACTAAACCCTTTCAGACCCAGTCAACCTCCCCGCGTCCACTGGCAGGGAGGAGGGAGAGGCGGTGGGGTGGGCTCCTGGCTCTACCTTCCTCTGCCGAGTAGACGACCGTCACGGGGCTGAACGACCCTTCCCCCTTGTTGTTGTACACTCCCACTTTAACTTCGTAGGGGGAGAAGGGTGGCAAGGTCTCGTTGCGGAAGACATATCTTGCGGCGTCTGGGGAGGCCACGACAGTCTGCATCCAGCTGACGGTGCCGAAGGGGCGGAAGGCCACCACGTACCCGAAGCCGCCTCCGTTCTGCAGCTCCTCGGGCACTGTCTGTGGGCAGGCAGACCGCAGGAGAAACAGTACTTTCAGCAATGGCACGCATTTATCTCTGTCTGCATGCGGGCTATTGCTCTTGCTCCTTCTAAAGCTACTGTCCTAAATAGAGCATTAGAGACAGAAGGCGGCTGGAGTCCTACTTCACATCTAACCTGAATTCATCCCATCCTGACTGTGCTAGAGCCTTGCTGCTCCGCAAGCTCCCTGTAGTCAGGGGGGGAAGCAGCACCTCCGGAAGACACTTCGCTTAAGTCTTAATTCATCTTCGTAGGTGTCCACCTTCCTTCACTGACTAGATGGAGCCTCCGGTAACAATGTAAGTGATTTTAGGCAGTGCAGTGACTAAGAGGCTGAGGTTTGGTGGGGTGAACCAAGGACATGGTTCCTGCTTTTCCAGTACACGTGCAGCTGCTCTCACGTCTTTGGAATCACACGTGAAGCCCTGAAGAACATATCCTGGCAATGTCGCAGCCAGCGCAGGGCTGGTGGTCCCTTGCTGGCCCGTTGCTACACAGTGACCCAGACCAGGTCAGCCGACTATCCACATCCCGTGTGACGTGACCTGTTAGAGACCGCGATGGCAGGCAGTGACTTGTCACAAACATGATGGAGAAGGGCAGGTAAGTGCTAGATAACAGCTAGAAGAAACAACCTGTCACCTCCAGGTCACTGCTGGACACACTGACACTTCCTAGTCTCAGGCTTGCAGCCCCCTAAAAGCTGCATCAAAAGCCAAAGCTTCAATGTATTAAAATAATCTGTAATTACGGGCCACTCTCCCACAGATGTCCATGGTGCTTAAGCACGTGCAGGGGTTACTTTTGGTGACTGCTGCTTAGTCTGTATTGTAAGGCTCAAAAAATACACCAGACCATAAAGAAAAGGCCTCTGGACATTTAAAAGAGTAAACTGACTGTTCTATCAAAATACAAATTATATTTTGTGCAAATTACAACTCAAAGTCATGGCTGATGTTCTTGCCATGTGTGTTTTTGAAACATATTGCAGTATCTTTAGGAGACATGGCGTAGCTAATTAGTCCAATGGAGGAGGAAATTTAGCACATTGAGCTGTGTGGTAAGGACAAAAGCCCATTTATAGCTTTTTAATAACCTTAAAAATATCTCTGGCGATTCATTCTGCCAGCTTGGTCAGAAATAGTGCTAAGTGGAAGTGTTAGCATGTCTAGTGAAGTTCATTATTAGGAAAAATATGCCAGCTGCATCGCATCATAACATGAAAATATGAGCAGACAAATGACTAAAGTTCTAACCCCGACTGCCTTAAGGAATATTAAACATTTTTCATCTCTGTATCTCCTCTTGCTGGCTTTCATTAGCAGCAACGAAAGCCAGCATGCAATGTGTTGTGCTCACTCTTTTAACTATTTGCTGCCATATAACCCGGTGCAGGGATAGGGCTGAAGGCTTGGAGCCAGCCACAGTTCTCAACCAGGTCAGGATGTGCCAAGCCTGGCCTCACAAACTGTTTTATCTCTCAGGTGGATTCTGCCCATCCACGTTTTGCCGTATGCGTACGGATGTGCTGAGAGTTGGGGGGCTGAGCTCATGTCAAAGCAGCGATGCGCAGCCCGTTCCCTGCGGTCCCTGCACAGCACTCCTCCGCTGGCTTCCTTGCGTGGGGGCCTGGGGTAAGGGACAGGGTGTAGCTCAATTTTAATAGCTGGGCTATTTTATCAGACAATCTGGGCTTTTTTACCACAAACCTTTTGCAATCTGCAGAAGCTTCACTGGGGTCTGGGGGGGCACATCTAGATCAGGACCGTATTAATTTTCATCTCGGTTTGGACTCCACTTACCTCCCAAGTAATGACAAGCTCAGACTTGCTCCCTCCGCCACCACTGACGTTAGCTGGGGTCACTTCAGGAACTGCAAAAAAAGATGCAGAAGATGCACATGGCAACTTTGAAACCAGGAAAGTGTGTTGAAATGAAACAGACCTACACAGCAACAGGACTCTGCCGGCCTTTCCCTGCTGGGTACCGGAAAAGCTATTAGGAAATGACTAATTTGCCATGGCAAACAGCACATTAAAAGTATGTCAATAATAGTATATTAAAAGTATGTCAATTAAATTGTGTATTCAGTCACTAATTGTTTAGTTTAAACATTTATCTTCCATTAAAAAGGGCTTTTATTTATTTTCCTATTTCATATTCTGTTCCATTACAGGCTAAAACAGAACAGAGGAGCCACATACCAGGGGCTTCCCATAACCGAGGCACATATCCCTGCAGCCACCACGCTGAGCCGCCTTCTTGCCGTGACCCCTTTCTGCCAGATCAAAAGACAGGGACAACATCCAGGAGCATTAAAGCTCTCAAGGCTCGTAGCTTGTGCTGAAATCCCTGAATACAGGCACTACTGAAGACCACCATAAGCTCTGCCTGCAGCAGGCTGAAGATGTAGTGTGGTTCCACGAGGCAGCAGCGTGTCCAGGAGAGGGTCACAGAAGACAGATCTTCAGTAAGCCTATGAAATGATCCAACCCATAGGGCAGCCCAGGGTGGTTGCTCTAACGCCGATGGCCCACAGGGTGAGGTCCAAGTTACTCTGAGAACCACAGAAGCCCCCAGCATCAAGGGCCTGCCAACTCTCCAGCTGTGAAGCTCAAACTCCTGCTCTCAAGGTGCTTTAGTCTGTGCTACAGAGTTTCCATCACATTGGTCATGGGAAACCAGAGGGACTACTCTCAGAGTTCATTTCTCTCATCAATGGATACTGGGCAGTATTTTCCAAAAAACCCTGCCCAAATACCTTTTTTTTTGGAAAATCGTTGCTTTCTGCAGGAAAAGGGGATGAAGTCTTCCTATACATCCAGGAGTCATGGAGTGAGCAAAAGAGCCCATCAGGAGCTCCACAACTTCTACTGCCTGTTCTGTGCACACAAATAACATGCCACGAGGGAGGAGAGCGATGGGCGCAGAAAGCGCTCCTCAGCTTCCTCCAGTGCAACCCTGACGAGCACTTACTCAACAAGACTTAACTCAGTTGCCCACTGCTACTTACGAGCTTCTTCAGTTCTTCTCTTCTCTGAAGGCCTGCTGGGTTCTCCAATCCCAATCAGGTTGGCAGCAACTACTCGAAATTCATACTCAACCCAAGGGTTCAAACCCACCACTGTCGCTGTGAATGTCCTGCCATCGATGATCTCTGGAACTAGAAGGCAGCCACAGGTCAGGAGTGCAACAAAAACCACTAAAAGTATTAAGGACTGCTGAGAAAAGGTCATTAGCTGATACCCTTAAAAGTGAGGGACTAATGTAAATACAAAGTGAATAAGGATTGACAACAGGATTTTTCTAACATTTTGTTAACTGCCAAAGAAGTAAAAGAGGCAGCATTAAAACACTGCGCTTTTAGCACAGAAAATCCTGCTATTAAAGAGTTTCTCCTAAATTGCCACTTTTTGAAAACAAAGTGTCAAGACAACAGGTTTAAAGGGTTTTTATTTTTCTCTTTTTAAAACACAGTGTTCCCTCTATTTAATGGCTACTGGAACAAAATTAACCTCTGACGGAATGAGCTATTACATCATGGGATTTTTCCCTCTATCAGGAAAATAATTCTACTTAAAGATAGGCCAGATGACATGGTCTGTCCCTGAGGGATGTCTTTATAGACCACAATTACTGTTGTATATCTCCAGCGTGGCAACAAAAGATAGGAAATCATTCTGTTTTCTCTTAAACCTTCATGAGAAAAATGGATGAGTAATAGCACTGACTGGACCCTAAATCTTTGGGTTGCCAAACTTGAAACTAGTTAATAAGACCAGTGCTCTGCAGCCAGAGAAATTACTTTTCACTTCAGGGTGCCAAGCTGCTCCACTCGGCCTGTGCATAGGTCCCGATGGATGTGTTTTCCATCAGCGGAGCTCTCTGGAGGCCAGGCGATGGACCTACCTGTGCTCACCGCTTGCCATCCCACTGAGAAGGGGGTCCTTGCTTGCACGACATACATTGTGATAGGGCTGTGGTTGTCTGCTCCTGGCCTCCAGGACAGCTGAGCAGTGGTGTCGGTGATTTCGTCTATTGTCACAGCTTCTGGTGGACCTGGGGGACCTGTTGGAAGAATTACAGGAGGGGTGCTTGGAGCTTCACGGTGGCTTGAGGAAGGAGCACTCTGGTCTTCTTCCCTTACTCAGGACAGAGGTAACTGAGTTCCTACGGAGCAGTTAACCGCAGCCCCAGCTGTGTTGTAGCAGCTCTCATTGCCTAGATGAGACTGGGAGGCATGGGGCGACAGACAAACACACAGATCACCAGCTTCACCCACAGCCCCCGGGTGCCTCCGCGTGAGCAGCAGCACCGAGCCCCACAGCATGCCTGAGCTACCCAGCAGTGTGGCAAGGCGCCCGCTGCAGCACTCGGGATCAGCTCTGCCATCTCACATCTGCTGCTTCAGGACTGGCCTATGTACAAGTACGATTTTTGGCTGCAGCTTGGATGCACCCAGAGGCTGGTGAAGAACAAAGGACCTGCCTGTAATTAGCATCGTGTGCAAGTGTGGACCAGTATTTTCTGTTACACTGCTGAGTCCCTTTTAACCAGGAAAGCACTGCAGGACATACCGATCAGAGAGAGGCCATCTCTCCTGTATCATATGGCCATTGCTGTCAGTAGTGGTACCTGAGGTGCAGTCTCTCCCCAAAAGCACCATCTCAAGCAAACTCTCCTCTTGCAAGTCACTCTTCGGAATAAAATTATTCTCATATGATATTCAGAGTGCTGGACATGTTTAACTACCTAAAATACCCTGAAACCTTCCAATATCCTGTCTTTAAAATGAAAGTTTCAGCAGGTCTAGCCAGATTTAATTTCTCAGAAATTAAAACTTTAAATTGTTTTGCTGGGGGGAGTAGCCACGCAATGCAGCCTCATGGAGCAGTCAGCTCCTTCGGTCCCCCACCGAAGTTACACCAGAGAAATGAAATTTCATTGGATCTGTCACAAATTACTCCTACTGCTTGGCAGAGGCTGAAACAAACTGTCTTCATTTCATGTCTTGGAATAACCATGGCTTTTCCCAACATTTCAGGATATACTTCTTTGCAGGGTGCAGGCTACATTAGGGCAAGAGAGGGAAAAATTACCAGTTACCGATTCACCAAATATTTTTGGGCTCCTGACAGACACATGCTTCTCCTGTTCTGATGGCGTAAAAAAATCCCATCCTGAACAAGTGGGCTGATCTGCATGTACCGGTGCCAGGGGTTACTTCTGTATGCTCTTGTTTGACATTCCCTGACATAAATAATTGATTTTTATTCTAGTATTTAATCTCTTACTATTTTGACATAACCCCAATATTTAAAAAACTTCTGAAAATTATTCTGAAGGCTCTATTTACGCACCAGCGATTCACCTCCCCGTCCAGTCTCACAGCCCAGGGCTATTTCCCAGTTTTTATGCAGTCGGTGAGACAGTACAGCACAACTCTCAGTGCAGCTGTGGAACCACTGGCCTGGATGGAGACGTCCCCAGTCATGTTTTTAGGGAGCGACAAGATCAGTATTTTTACCATCATCAAGGGTCATTTTCTTGTGAGAATTTAATGTTCCTCCTGTTTGTTTACAGAACCAGCACTAAGGAAATTACCTTACCAAAGCACCCATCAGCAGGCTATTTTGAAATGTTTGTGCAAAACAAAAAAAAATTCATCTGAAATCATGCTGCAGCAAAAACCCAAGAGTCAGCGTAACGGGGAGCAACCTCCTGGGGAGGAGAGCAGCAGCTTCGCTGCCTCCAGGGGCCCAGCTCTTTGTACAGCACATGGCTAAGAACGTCTGCGTTCATACGCCTACGGGGGAAACGTGGTAAAAAGCATAACGATATTATGAGGATAGCAGAAACACCCAGGTACAGACAAGGGCAGGTTTCTCAATGAAAGTTCAGGGCCTAATCTCACACATTTTACCCTGACACAGCTTTGATAAAGAGGGAATTTCTTACTTCTTTTCATGCTCTCCTCCTTTCACTGAGTTGCCTGAGAACTTATGTTACGTGGAGAACGTGCGAACTATGATTTTGCTGGGGTCTACGAGAACTGAAGGTAGCAGGTACAGAGCAGCACCAAAGTTTGCTTTCCTCAAAGCTAACGAGCAGGAAAATATACGTATCATATTTATTGTAAGGATCCAGACTCAGGTTAACTAATTGCATCTCTGTTAAAGTCATACTTACAGATCACCTGTGTATGGTAATGAATAGATCTTGAAATATCAGTGAAGTTACTAAATCATGTTTATTCTAGGAATGGAACAATCTTGCTAGGCAGAAATGCAGTGAATAAGCTGGATACTGTTTCTGCTGCACAGTTTATCAAACAAATGAGCTTGGGGCAAGTTTTGCATTCAGGACACGAACATGTACTAGTGTGTTTATCTGTGCTGTGTGTCTGTTGTATGAGTATGTATATATGGAAGAATCTTTATATGCACTGTTTGAAAATGTACTGTGAACCCTAGCGTGTATTTAGAGCTTATTTCTTAGATCAATTACAAGATGCTGGGATCCCAATGAATGTCTCTGAACCCAGGAATTGTCTTACCAGCAGCAGAAGATAGGAAAAAAAAAAAAAAAAGAAATTTTACAACAACAGCAGTAACAAAATTCAAATACCTCTTACAATCAGGTCTGCAGCAGCCGATAGCTTGTCCACACTTGTTTGCACCATGCAGACGTATTTCCCAGCATGCTTCAGCTGGATGCTTCTGATCATCAAATCACCAGCTGAATCCTGCTGATAAAGTAGGGAAAAGTGGTTACAATTACTTTTTAATGAGCGCTAAACATCATTATCACATGAAGGACACTGTGACTAATGGATTTACTTTACACTGGCTGATGAAAACATTAGTAATGCAAGCCGTGGCCTATTAAAATTATGTGAGTCTGCCTTGAAGATAAGAGCGGGAGCGTTTCTAAAATTATGGCTCCTACAAGGGGCAGGGGAGCCTGGTTTGGGTCCGTTAAGCAGTTTCCCCATTAAAACAATGTGACAAGGCTTATGTAGGGCAGGTTCGCTCCGATTCCTCCTTTATCTCTCTGGATATCCAATTTATAGCCTCTCTGCTATTCAGATGCCCAGGTTGTGTCTACATCTATTTCGTAAGTGAAAACCAGCCCAAATTATGGGACATCTGCAATAGTTTCATGGCTTTGTATTACGGCCAGTATTTTGATTGCCCGACGTTTTTGTGCTAAAGATCATGAGAACAGCACTCTCCGAGGAAATCTTGCATCACCTAACAGCGGTAATTTGTTTTCCAAATGCCAAGTGCATGTCTGATTAACTGTTGAATAGAACTAATTAGGTTTCTGTATGTATAGGAAGCTGAAAACTCTCTCTAAATTTTTCTCCAGACACAAAGCATTCGATACATTAGAAATCTCAGCGTAACCTTGTGATTGTGGCTTTCTGACTGAAGAATATTAATAGAGTTTGTAATTTTAGCTTTGCAGGCCAATCAGGCACAGTCACCGGGAAGAGCCGTCGCTGCTGATGTGCGCCCTAGGCATCAATCTTTAAGTGCATCTTTTAATGATTTTTTGGGGGATAACAGCAAGGCTTGTAAATTGTATTTCCTTTTCCTTTCAGCATTAAATTTCACTCCTGACAAATGTAAACACGGACTGCCAGTCTGCCTGAAACCCAGCGGAGCACGTGTCTCTGTAAAACCTCCCTTAGAGCAACATGCAAAACCCTTTCCAGTTTTCTACCTCTGCTGAAAATTTGTTGCATTTCTTTCCATCTTTTTCTTGCTACCTTCACCCAACAAAAGTGGAAAAAAATTCATGAAGGATGAGAAAAGATTTTTAAATTGCAAATAAATTAGAAATTAAACTCCCCAAGTCCTGCCTAATACGCAACAGGCTAAATCAGGTGAAATCTGAACTGCAAAGGAAAACATTATGATTACAAAGGAAAGCAAACTTTCTACCCATCTTTCAGACACAGCCTGTGAAATCGCTGCTCCTCTTTTAGTAAAAATTATTTGGAAATTATTTTTAGTCAGAAGAATGGCATGAGAAGCTGGGGCAGGTCTGACAGACGTGCTACCTCCTCGTGTGAACCCCCTTTCTAATAGATGGCGTCCTGAGGTACCTCCTATAGCACTGACCCTCTCCGATTCCCAAAATTCATGCCACAACACCTTCAGAAAATCTAAAACTACTAGAAAAGCTGAAACAACCTGCCCGTTACAACTGAGGTAAAAGCAGAGAAAATCAAGCAGGGAAGGACCATCACAGGCACCCTTACCTTGCTGTGGGCTCTCCAGTCCCAAACCTTCCTACAGAGGCAGAAAATGGCAAATAACCCAAGCAGATTTTCTCCTCTCCTAACAAAGGAAAGTAATTCCTACCTTCACTACCTTTTCTTCCCCGTACCTGCCACTTGATTACAGTCTTGAGCGACAGCGGTGGCCAGGGCTGTATTTAATGGGCAGTCTAACCATCATTTCAAACCTGACTCCTCTCCCAGCTATCCGATTTCCATGAACATGATCTTTTCAACCTTCAAATAAACACTTCTCTGGACATTGCAAAAGTTTGCATTGTCAGTGGGTACCGACTGCGTTTCCCGTAAACAAACAAACAAACAACCCAAAGATACCAATGTGACATTGCCAGGAAACGTGCACAGGTGACACTGAAAAGAAATGTCGTCTCTGACGGTTGGTGATGTTTGTAATACTATGCAGGCTACTTTGTGTAGAGCAAAAATACTTATTCTAAGCCTGTGGTCACAAGAGGAGGACACAGACCGAGACAGATAAACATGCCAACAAACACTGCCTGAACAAATTTGGGGGTATCATCTCATTTCCTGCTGTTTTCTGTATAAATACAAAGCTCTACAATTGTTATGTTTTACATTTCTTTTACTGTTACAGTCAGAGAAGAACTATTATGGACTTCTTCCTTGAATGAGAAGGCAGTTTTTTGCAATGAGGTCTTCTGACACACATCCCACTGCAACGTGAACGCATCGTTCATGCAAGCAGATTTAAATCATGTCATTAAGCAATTATAACAACTCTACACCAACTGTAACGAAGTAGTATACTGGCAACGTTTATCTTCTCAGTCTACAAGACACAAGATAACGTCTCCTACTATTAACTTAGTCAAATCCATTCCTTCTATTAGTAGCCCTTTTCTGTGTTATCTGCTTTTATTACTGCGAGGAGATTGCTTTAGTATTAATACTTACTCCTCCAACTCTTTCGAAGTGATCCCCATCTTTTTCGAAGTCTATCAGGTGTCCATTAAATGACCAGGTAAACATGATATCTAGTGAGTGATCGTGAGACACCTGACAAGGCAAGACAATGCTTTCTCCAACAGTGACATCCATGCTGAAAGGTGACACCATAACCCGGGTTGGATCTACAAACAACAAAGAAAACAAAGGGGGGGGAAGAAGCATTAATCCTGTCCTCCTGAGAAATGGAGAGAGATGTAGAGCTGAAAAAGATCCTAAGCAGTCTACCACAACCACAGCATTGCCACCAGAACTTGAAAAATTTGCAGTGATCACTTAGGAAGATCCTTAGTGCAATGAGTGAACTCTTACATTTTTGATTTTATCCTCCGATACCTTTCTCTTTTCGTTAGATTGAAACACTATTAATAAATCCTCCAGAATCCTCTTCTAGCCACAATCCAGATGAGCAAGGAGAAAAGAAAAGGCTGGAAAAGAGTGTAGCAGATCTGAAAGGCTGGGTTAAAATTTTTGAAAGAGCTTGGAAAACAGAGATTATTTTATTTGAATCTTCTTACTCCAAAAATTGGTTTCACAGTCATAATTTGGTCACCATGGTTATTAAAAAAACTGGTTTGTTGCTCTTATATTAAATGCTGCTTTGAGAAAACTCTCTCAATGTAAATCTCCAAAACTGGAATGAAGAAGGGTGTATTAAAAACATAAGTGACACCTGCTTGGACCTGGAAAGGGAAAGATTAAACTAACATAATTGTTGTATGTTATGTTTACTGAAAACTTGGTGTTTGTTTAGAATACTAGCCATGTTCTCTGTCTGATGGATTTTAAATTCAGGTAGTTTTCTTTGTGTGAGGAGGACCCACACAAAGAATAAGTATGAACGTTGAGTGATACCAACCAAACCTTTCACACCACGGAACCCAAAACTCTGCCCCAATAAGCCAAGCCCTGTAGTAATGTCAGACAGAGGGGTTTTGGGGTAAGTCGTGGCTCTGCGTGTAGTAACTCCCCTGCCTGACGTGCAGCTGATTTGGGTCAGTCAGTAGGTCAGACTGACTCACTTTTTAGGACCTCTGTGGTCTTACATGAGATGTCACTGACCTTTGGTAGATGACGTTTGCTAGGTGATTGAGAGGGGTCCTGCCGTAAAAAACCTGTTATGGTGAGCAAGAACTGAGCAAATATTTTGGGGAGGTGGAGCAGAAGAAAGGTGAGGAAGTGCATTGTCCTAAATACAACATTTGCAAAGGAAAGCCCCAAAACCTGTGGATATCTGTGATGTGGCAGGTTCTGTCTGTTAAATAGGGGCAGCAGCATGTACTAGCTCCACCTGGAGCTTTGGGACTAATCCCTTATTCACAGCTGGAGTTCACATGGGTCCTTTACCACTGGTTTAATGGTCTATTTTTCACTTTACTTGCACAGTACTAACAAAATGGTGGCACAGAAAGATGAGCCATGACACATTATGCAGACTTCAGCTCCTCATCTGTGCCTGTGAATTCCCTCTGCCTCTAAAGTTAACATTTGTCTTTCATTTCTGTTGACAAAAATGCTGTTTTTTTTTCTACAAGGCCTCAGAGGAAATGAAAAGGAGAAAAAATATTGCTTAACAATGAGACCAAAAGTCTGAAAATCATATACAGATAGATATTTTTGCTTATTCCAAAAGTCTATTCTGCACAGCTGTCATGCTAAAATACTACGGGCATTATTCATTCTCTGGTATATGAAACCAAAATCTTAACTACTTCTTCCAGGGACTATTGGCCGACTGCTTAATCCTCTGCTAAAATAACAAGGATAGAGCAACAAAGATATGTACTGGGCAGAACTACTCACTGAAGTTCAGGGGATGCCAAGCCGTTCCTGGGTTTTCAAAGGCCTTACCAAAAATGTACAGGAGGTAGCGAAAAAGATTTCATCACTGACTTGAACAGGCTTCAGATCAAGTCCACACGGACTTGGCTGTATTACCTTCAACAAATTTAATTCATCTGTATTTTGGTTTCACTTCTAACAAAACAGAGTAACTCTTAGCAGAACCACAGTAGGTGTTACGAGGCTTAACTAATTAACAGAAGTAAAACATTTTAAGTTTCTCAGGAGAAAAGCTGTATAAGTGCAAGTTACTAAAATAATGCTTAATTCTTGCCTAGACTTATGACATTGTTTTTGATTATAACTAACTGATGTATCAGGATTTTACAGTCACTTGGAACTGCTACTACTGAAACTCAAGAAGACCTGGAGCATCCCAAGCTCAGGACGCTACAGAAATGCCCGCACCTGCAGTGGGGCTTAGGCACAGAATCATTTACTGAAATGCCTTTTAGCATGAGAAGTTCATCCTCTGCTCTGCTCAAAGCCCGTATGAAATATTTATGAAGGACTTGACTCTGAGATGAAATGGGTGCCTCCCACAAAGCCCTGAGCTCTCCTACATGAGTCCCGTAATGATTCATGTAAGCTGTGGTCCTTAACAAGTGTCAGCACCAAGGTTCTGCTGTAGCTAACCCTCGCCTCCACGGCACTTTCTGCAAGAGGCGAGAAGTCCACACCAGAAATCGAATTCTTCCTGCTGCAATGCATACAGTTTATAAACATACAGAGAATGAAACATGGGTGTTTGCTGAAGACCTTCTTTCCAGAGCAGCTTAGCACAACTCTTGTGGACATCATAGGAACTGCAAGTGCCCGGTGCCTCTGAAAATCAGGCCCCCAGGTTTCAATCCAATCATGTCAAGAAGCATTGCAATCGAGGAGCTTACCATACGAGGTTATGGGAATGGCTGATACAGCTTGGTGACAAACGACGCGCGGGGAGGGCTCTGACCCAAGCCATGCTCAGCAGGAGTGCGAGCCCCAGCAATGCACTTTACAAATCACCCCAAGGAGAATGCTTACCCATCTTTTCTCAAGGACTGGGAAAGCTCAAAAACAAAACCATCCCCTCCCCCGCTTTAATAGCCCTAGCAGAGCAGCAAATGGAAAATGTTATTCAGAAGGCAATTGAGGGCAGCCGAGTGTAGGCACACCTTGGCGATACACAGCCAAGTGGTAATCAAAATTATTAGATTTGCATTTTCAAAACCTGTAACATCAGGCACTTTTCAAATTATGGCAAGTGCTTTAATGATACCAAAATTGTGTTGGTTAGCATCCAAGTCAAAAATAAAAAAACCGATTGTTTTTTTCCAAGCTAGCTACTCATTTATTTATTGTCCGCTTGCAAGGCAAGAGAGGCAGTCTAGGGAGACAGATACTGTGGGAGAGCTGATCTTAATGCTCTGTTACTGTCCTGTCCCCCCTAAGTGCAGGTTATTTTCCTCAGATGTCTTTGCTTAGTAAGGGCACTATTACCAAGGACAGTTAATTTAAAAAAAAAAAAAAAAAAGAAGTTATTTTGGTGATATTTTGAGATGATATTCACCTTTGGAGCACTCCAGTGCATTTTGAGATAGTTTTAAAAATAAGGCTGGGAGATTCAGTTGCAGATAAGGGGTAAGAATTTCTATTGGTAGCATCACCCTTTACAGCTGCCTGCAGGTTTCTGAGCCCTCCACAGAGGGAAGCAGTGCCTGGCACTTCCCAGCTCTCCTGCAGAAATAACAGACAAAAAGCAAGCAAAATTGTTCCAGGTCACTTCTGAGAAAGTTCGTCTGGCATTACTGAGAAGCTTTTAGGGGAGAAATAAGTGAATAGTGCATGCTAACGGGAACACTCTCAGGGGATGAAAAGCCCTCTGTCATCAGGAGGTAAAATAATCTGGTTTTTAGTCTCCAATAGGAAACAGGGAAAAAAATAACTACACTGTACATGCAAACATATTCAGTAGGTGTCCTGTACATACAGCAAATGCAGTGACAGCAGACGTGAGCGAGTTTATATTGGCCTGGGCTTGGCTTTGCTACAGAGAAAGAAGAGACCTTTCCTGCGCAGCCCTGAGCGGGGCAGGAGCAAGGCAGGGCTTACGGCGTGTGCCGGGACGTACCCTCCGCAGGCTGGCTAGCGACTGTCTGTAGATGTCACTGAAGGCTCAGGGAAGCAGGGAAGCTCCCTCAGCCTTCCTTTCACGCCGGCATTTTCAGGAGCACGCTTTTTGTGTGACAGAAACGGCACTTTTTTATTTTACGTGCAGTTTTGCTTGCATGCCAGCCAGGCTGGCAGCTCACGGAGCGGCTCAGCTTGTAGCTTGTCGTCAGAGCCGAGATGGTTTGAGCAGCGCGAAAGCCCAGGTGCTGGGCCTCAGCTGGAGCAGACCCGCGCGGCCACACCGGACAGCTCTGGGTGCCACTGCCATCGGCCCTGGCCTCCCTAGTGGGGTGCACTGAGGCTACTGGAGCTTTTCTTACCTATTTTTGTCCTGCGTTACATCCTTTAGTTTTACTGCTGCAGCATATCGCAGAGAAATTGGTGTATTTCTGCCTGATTTAATGTATTTGGTTTATATTATGACAGATTTTAACAAAGTTTTCTTGCTAGCTTTCAGTTTGTTAGAAGAAACAGAGCTGAGCAGCACTTCCCATCTGCAGGAAGGCTGCAATTGCTTCGCTTTGTCCCTCGTCCCCTGCTAAAGGGAACCTGTCATTAGCTGTTAGTGCCACCTGCATTTCGTGCCTCATTTCGGGAAGCTGTGATGCATCTCCGAGCTGCAAACCAGCAGGCTGCAGACATCCTGGGTACCAGTACCGTCTGAGGGTAATAATTATCCAATCTGAAGAGAAACCATCCCACCCTGATTTTCTATTGATTGGGTGTCCATTAGGAGGGATTACTTGTTTAGGGGAAACAGCTTTGCATCGCTGCGTTTGCTTGTTGTAGCTCACGCAGTGCTGTGTTGTGTCATATTGATCTGGAGGACATGACGCAGTGGGACACAATCTACAGTGGCACGACGTAAGTGACATAAAATGAATCAGCGACTGACACTCAGAGATAATGCTTTTTTTTTGTTGTAAAAAATAGGTCAGTCCAGAGCATGCAAATGTCTTTTGAATGATACAAGAGGACCAGGGCAAAGCCAGAAGCGATGTCACATACACTGTGCCCAGCAGCAGCATTTCAACTGACCGGAGGGTTTTTTCCACCTAGAGACAGGCAGACCTGTCTGTGTTAGATTGATACTTGGCGTCCCGTTTCCAAATGTGCTCCTTTCCAATTTGGCTCAGCTGTGGAGGCTGTGTGCTCCGCTCTGCAGGGAAGGGATTCAGCGATGCTAATAACCGCAGTGCCTTTCATTTAAGGATATCAAAGTGCTTAGTAAACAATGAGATATGCTTTGCCAGCCCTGGCTGCTGAAGGAATATAGAGTATTTTACTATAATAAAAGATTGAACTGTAGCATGCTCAGGAGATACAGCTCCTGTTGTTGGCCTCAAATCAGTGGAACTGAGCATCTCAGAGACAGATTAAAAGGAGATAATGTCAGCATTTCCAGTGCTGGTTTCTGAAACCTGTGCACCTAATACCTAAATGCTTATTTAGACATCTATCCCAGCATAGAGGAGGAGGTCAAAGGAGAATGAAGGGAAGGGAATATTCAGGTTTTGACATATTTATCCAGGGTAAAAAACTGAAGAAATCAGAAATCCCCCCCAAAACTTAACAGTGCCTTCAGACTGTTCTACTGATAAGGGAAATTTTCCAAGATCTCGCAAGGCTTATTCCTTCCTTTCTTCTTCCAGCCTTGCCCATTTCACTTTATTCAAGATTTGTTTGCACTTTCATGCTGCTAGGTGTGGTTAATGGAAGCTACTGGAAATTTTGTAAAAGATCCTCCATTGAAGGTCTGCAGTGTATGTCCCTCCCCCCTTTACTCTTTTGCCTAAATAGGAAAAGTCTGTTGTAAATATTCATGGCTTTGGAGGGGAAAGTATTGCAAATGGACACGAAACAGCTAGTGAAAACTGCAACAGCTGCTTACGGACAGAAGAAACATGGTCTGGTTCTTTAAACAGAAAAAAAAGCAGTGTTTGTTTTTGCTGAGGGATATGTACATTTTCTTCAAGTACATAATTAATATTAGTATCCCACCTATTACACTCAGAGGGCAGGTCTGAGTTAAACAGCAGTGAGCAGCTCAGATGTGTAGTGGCCAGAGCGGCTGCTGCAGAATGCAGAGAGGAGGACATTTATTCCAGGCTGGACAAGAGGAGACCATATAGACCAAAGTCATTTCAGCATATGAGGCTCTGACTCTCTGCATCATGTATTGTGATAGGAGCATGCCAGGGCATCTGTTAGCTGTTTAATGAAAGCCAGTGTGGATGACAAGGTAATTTCAGGTTCAAGCATGAATGCTCAAGTGCAAGAGTTTATGTTCAATTACCAGATGCTTCAAACAAGCAGCTAAGACAAAGGCAAGCAATGCCAAGCACACACGGCTGCGTCCAACGCGAGAGAAAATGGACAGAGCACTGCTTTTCCTCAGGCTAAGTTTCCATTCACGTTACTGATATTCCTTAGGTGGACCTAGGCAGATAAGCAGTAGTTTCAAGTTTGATTAACCATCGAATTACCTAATTCTCTTAAACAGCCATTACTGTTACAACGTTAAAGATCCAGCTACATTTTTTCCTTATCTGCATAAACCATTTCATGTACAAGATTTTAAAATAGGTTTTTCTTGTAGATAAACTGTAACTCGAGTATTTGGGACTCACTTTTTCTCCTTCTGGAATACCCGCATGTTTACTGTTTTCATTTTTCATCAGAGGGAGTTAATAAATGTATTGCAGATCAATGTCCTCTATTTGCAATGACATTTTACATTATTGTATTGATTTCAAGGCAAATCATGTCTGCAGATAATAAAAATCAATCTTGGAAGTGGATTCATCTGTTTTCTATGAGCAACCAAAGAATAAAAGTCCAATACATAAATACTCAAATGTGCTCTAAAGTTTCTTTCTCTTCTATTTGTGAATGAAACATTTATCCAAGACCATAAAGTCAAAAGTATCTGAGACTTGATGACTGGCTAAACTTCTGGGAGCTCTTAGTGTTCTGGGCACTGTCAGGCACCATAAGAAACGCTGAAGAGAGGAAAATATGACCCTGAACTAAAGAGATTAATAACTGGTGAACAACTAAACACATAGTATGAATTAGCATAGCAAACTACAGCTATCTTAATAGATTGCTTGAGTACCTTATGGGGCATGGCCAAAATTAAGATTAAAAAGAAACAGGGAAAGGCCAAGTATTTACAATATTTGGCCTTCACAATGTCACAGACTTGAGCTGTGATGAGTCACATTTATGCTTTCAGGAACAAGCACGTGGCTCTTTCTTACACCAATGTAACTCTTCTGTTCCATATAATCAGCTATTACACATGTGCTCTCGCCAAGACAAGTAACTGATTTACAAGGCACATTTCTTAACAGAAAACTCTGCAGCACTTACAGTATCCTCTGGTGTGTACTATGGTAGTTCAGCCTAATAAAATGTAATCTTATTAAAAGCGAAGGGGACACTACTAGTTTAGAAAAGGGAATTTAGGTTTGGGACTAAAGTAACTTTTCTGATTTTAGAAATATATGTGGTTAGTGGTCTAGATCTTTCCATGCAATCAGGCAGCACCGATCTTTGGCAATGAAGGCAGTGATACACGGCCACGTATTTAACGGGGATTAAGGAAAGGAGGGGTGGAATGTTTGACCTTTCCTGGAAGAGCGGAGACTCTGATTCAGCAATACACTCGGTTGAGCTGGGCATTTAGGACATGCTAAAATTGCTTTCCTGAAAGAGGATCCTTATCTTGCAGTTTACTTGGCTTAAATCTTGCCATATTAGAACCACAGCGGTGTGGGGGACATGCAATTATTTTTGAGTGGGTGCTTCAGCATGTCACGTGAGTCCCTTTCTCTTAGGCAGCCTCTGTTTTCTGTTAGTGTGGGCAAGGTTTTTTTAAGAGGAGAGTTTAGATGTTGTTCCTTGTGACTGCACTCCTAAGTAACCTGTCCACTTCCAAGAATGGCAGTTTCCTTCTCAGCTTCATTCAGAGCTGAACTGCAGTCAAGGTACAAGTTATTAACATATTTCTTAAACTGATATTGAAAAAGAGCTTCCCACAGATTGAAAACTGTCTAAACTTGATGTAAGAGTCTCCCTCCCAGGAATTAATGCCTCCCACCTCCCAGACAGGGACCAGGCAGTCAATCAAGGGATTGCATTTCTGCATACTCAAATATGCATTCTTTGTGTGGCTGAATAATAAATGAAGGTTAATTTAAATCTGAAAACACATTAAGAATGGAATTGCTTCAAAGGATACTGGAGAGGGATGTGCCATTATAGCAAATTCAAAGACAAAATATATGAAAATATATCCACTCCACTGAGAGTACAGAGAGTGTTACTTAAATAACAAGAGGGCACAATACTTCATTTTAACCTCCATTTTACCTAGTGCAATGCAATCTTATCAAATCAAGCTCTCTCCATACAATTGTGAAAAAGAAAATCATATGTAATGGGGTCTGGAAATGACAATCAAATCTGTCACTCATAGAAATTTGTACTTGCTCTTTATAGCAGCATGCAACAGTGCCTGATTACACTAGAAAACCCAAACATCCCTTCTCTCTCTCTTTGCATTTCAGACTAACATAAAAGCCACTTCACTTCAGAGGTGCCTTAAATGAAATAGGTATATTTGACAAACGACTGAACCGTTTGTGACACGCTTTATAGATAACCCAGTGAATTCAAGGTGTCACCTTTTGTGGGCTATTGATTGCAACTAGCTGATACCCATCTTTTCAAGTATAGAATAATCCACTGTCATTGCAAAAATGATGGCCATCTTACAGAGAAGGTTAATCAGATACAGGAGAAATCATACCTAATCTTTGACAAATTGCAAGTCACTCAAGGATCAATCACTGTTCTCCTTGTAACACAAGCCACAGGTAATTGTGCAAACGTAATGCCATGCAGTTTGCCGTGCAGCCCATATACACAGTGGCCAATAGCATTTTGCCCCTTCGAACAGTTTAGCCTGCTGAGACGGTTGATTTACGGGGCTTTTAAGTATGTTTTGAATAGTAATGTCCATAAATAAAAAATTTTCGAAGAGAAGCAGTGCAGCTATACTATGATACGCAGGCATTCAAACTGCAAAATTATGAATTAACTGGCACAGTCTTTGCATTTTTATGGTACAGTATGTGTTTTAGGCCTTTCCTATCCGAGTTCTGTGTCTATTATCTACACCCTCCTCATAAGGACCAAGATGTTCGGAATTAGCTGACATGCAAGAATAAATCCCAAATTAAGAGTCATTAGGAACGGATGCCTCTTGAGCTGTCAAACTTACAGAATAGCATGAAAATCACTAGCTGGACTTTCCGGTTTCCCTTACCCATCCTTAACATCACCCAGATCAAGGCTTGCATGTGCCGTGAATGTCTTGGGATAAGCAAGTCTTGGCATACAGGTCGTTTATCAAGCAGCCCAAGACACATTCAGCTTCCCAAGTACCTGGTGTGAACGCAGTGCATCACCATTCGTATCGGTAAGGGGAACTGGATGGGAGCACCTACTGATACCTCTGAAAACAGGAAGTTTTTACCATTACATTAGTATCAAGAAATTGGGCAAATTTAAGATTATTCTACTCCATGTCCAATGTGTTTTAACTTGGTTAAAATAAACCTTGGCACTAAACTGCTATATCAATATATTTACCCAAAGTTAGTAAAACCCACGTACATGCTGCAATACAGGTATCTCTATAAATACCATTTTATACAATAATGCAATCTGCAGGAAGATACAATACCTCTTGGTTCTCAAAATTAATACAATTATTTCTCAGTAATACGCAATACCTTATTATTATAATCAGACTATACTTGCTATATAGAGCCATACACACACACAGATGTAGAGGGTGTCACAGTATCGTTCTGGTATATATCTACATATAACCTAAGGTAAATTTATTTTCATTATTATTTGCATGTGTGGCTGTGTATGTTCAGGGATGTCCCTAACTTTCTTCAGGTACTACCTTCTTTACATTGGGATTTTGGCTGTCACATGCTGCAGTAAAAACCACAGACCCACAACTGCCCTTAAGCTACATTACAAAACCAGCCAAAAGGAAGCATCTGCTTTCACTTTCATGTGGTCAAGAGTCAAGGTCTACTGCAGGCACTTTTATATTTGGTTTTAGGGATTTTTGGCTTTGCTTTTCCTGAGAATTTCAATTTGCTGCAGAATAAGAAGAGCCGTGGATCTAAGATTGTAATTCTGTGATATGAGGCTAAAGATCTTGCTGCAATTAAAAAAGGAAGCCAACTTCGTTGCCTGTCCCTTGTAGGACCTGTCTTACAGACAGTGACTGGAGAGACTTTATAAAGGCCAGCACTTAGAAACATAACTTAGGTATCAGAACTAATAGTTCTATTTAAAACTACGAGCCCTATGCCACACATCAGCAGAATATACTGAATATTTCCATTGCTAACTTGGTTTGGCCAATGTATCCTGAGAGGTTACCCTGCATGGATGCGGAAAACTCTTACGTCCACAAAAGAGCAAGAGAGTTTTGTCCTTGCTAAATCATTTTCATTGATTTTCTCTGACTGTGATTTTCTTGGTTATGGAGGCAAAGAACTGGGACCTGCTGAATATATGCTCATTATTAAATGAAAACAGCACTGAGGATGATTCCAAAGTCAAACTTCTGCTGTTTAGCAGTTTTACCGATTCTCAACCCTACTTTTAAAATACAAACCCATTCCGGTTCAGCAGGTTCTCTGGCTGCTTCCAGATGCCTTAACCCTCAGGTTTGGTGGGTCCGTGCTGTTGAGCTCTAATGAGCAATCAGGACTTACTGCCTTACTCTAACTTTCCTCATTTCTAATGTACAATTCCTTTTTGCCCTTCCTCCCTCCACCTCCTGGCAGATTAAAAAAAAAAAAAATTTCTTGACAGAAAGTGGGCTATCAAGATTCACTAATTTTAGTAAGTACCAAATGTATTTGTTTATTAAAGAGTTTGAATCTCCACTGGAACACAAAACTCAATATAAAGACCCAAGAACAACGTAGAGAGTTTCCCACTGGAACTCACTGGAACTCTCTCATTAGGAAAAATGACCACCTCCATTTTCACCACGGAGTGTTTATCTCCTGCTGTTATTACAATGGCTTATCTGCTGGGTGGTTGCTGTATCCATCCTGTGAATGCCTTCAACCAAAGTATTTCTCTAAAGCAGCATCTGCTCCTACTATTTTATAATTAGAATATAATTAGTAGAAGTTCTCGCAAATAGCTCCCATAGAGAAAGGACTCTACCACACAAAAGAAAGATCTAAAATTCCCAAGCTATTTACAATCTACCCTAAAAAGAAATCTGGGCATTTCTCTAGTGCCTCAGGAAATGACATCCAGACAACAAGACATAATTAAGAAGTTGTTATGCAGTGGGCAGGACGAGGCATGACAATCTGCAGGCAGGTAGGGCAATTGCTTATGCAAGTAACTTTTAAAAATTTATTTTCAGTTACAAAAAAATCTTGTCAGGTCAGCTCAAAAGGTCAACCTCAAACAACAAAGTCAAACTATTTAATAAACTAAACACAGAAAAAAATTATGGCTGTCACAGGTAGCATCCAATTTTCTTCCATTTAAAATTATTTTAAAACAAAATTGAAGTAACTGTTTAAAGAAAATGTTATTTCAAATAGAAAATAGATGCCTCTAGTTAATAATTATAATGCTGAATTCTTATTCAAGTTGTACATATAAATAACAGAAAAGTTTAAGTCTGTTCTGGCCAACCTGTGGAAAATATACATTATCAAAAAGTACCTGCCAGTTTAAGCCAACAGCACTTATACAAACTCAGCTACAAACCTCCGGAATGTACAAGTATCCAGAGAACTGAGCCAGGCAACAGGGAGAGGAGAAGCCAGAGAGAGGGGGCTATTTTAGCCCTCTCTGGCGGTGTTCACAGAGGGAGCCTACCCAGACCCGCAGGCTTGCACATGGCTCCTGCCAGGGGCAAGCACAGCAGGGGAGCCAGCCTGTTAAACACTAGTTTGAATATTTAGACTTTGAATCACAACCAAATGTGAACAATTAAGCTTAATAGAATCCCATCGAAAAGAGAATTAGATAAGCAAAAGAGGGGGCAGAGTACAGCGTGAAGAGCAAGGCTGCTCTGTGGGGTGAGGGCCAGCAGGAGCACAGACCTCGGAGTGAGAGGGAATAAAACGAGCTCTCCTCCTTACTTTCTGTCTGACCTTGAGCAAGTCATTAAAAGTCTCTGCTGCCTTATTTGCCCAGCCTATAAAATGGAAATAAGACCTTCATTATAAACTGTTTTGTCTTCTTATACCACTGTGCACAGTGATATTTTTATGTAAGATTAACTTTTTCTTAAAACCCCGTTGAGACTTCCATGCTACCACTGGCAGGACTGAAGCTCAAACGCCTATCTCTGAACAGATCAAGTGACAGTAAGAACAGAACCAACAAAACAAACCTTGAAAAAAAAATTTCTGGGCCACAAAGGTCTAATTTGTTTCCTGGTGAAGGCAAGATGTCCTGTGCTCTCTTGCAAGGAAGTGACTCATGTCTCCATCTTCTAATTAATTCGTGACACACTGAGTGGACAAACCCTTCTTCCGAGGGACGTGCCACTGTTTTGCTGTCTTGTTGGTTGAGCCCCGGTCCTGATGTTACAGGAAGGGGCAGGATGGACGCAGGATCACATGTGAAAGGAAAATAACAACCTGCAAGACCATCCCGTCATTATAACTTGCTCAAAATCCCCAGCTCCTACTCTACTGAACAAATATTCAACACAGAACATCATTAAAAAGTGTCTCCGACATTCTTCCTGTTACGTGGCATTTTAATTCAAATTAGCCACAAGTTCTTCCTATGTAAATAATTTCAAAACAAGAATGAAGATCCAGCTTGCAAAGATACATGTAGAGAAGAGGAGGAACAAACAGCGTGTCAGTGCTACCATCTCTCCTTTCAGCCTGGTTTCAGCAACGGACGAGTTTGGCCCCGAGCACACAGCTTCGCTAGGGTTTCAGCCATGGTCCACAACATTGCTCCCCAACACTCCCACTCTGCCTGTGGCTGTCTGCTGCACGGAATGATGTTCATCTTCAACTGCACCAAATAGTTTAGTTACCAGGACTAATGGATTCAGGCTTGGATTTTTACAGAGACTTTCTACTGTGCACTTAGACACAAAAGGAACTGAAATTTTCACTGGTGAAATACTGATGACTTTCTAAACAAACTCTGATAAAGATTATTATTGAGATTTATTCACAATGTAGCTAAAAGAAAACACAGCACTAAAACCTACAACTTTGACCACTAGTTCTTCATGATACACTTAAAAACTTCAGTCATAACAAAAGCAAAATTCATATTCCAAATGTGCACGTGACAGAAAGAGACAGAGAAAACCAACATAAGCCATGGCAAGTCAATTCAGTGACAAAACTTCCTTGTATTTCAGAGTCAATCTGCTTTTGAGTCATGAATGTTCGTATTCATGTTGTGTTCCCAAATGACTGGCTTGAGCGCTGTGATACAGTACACCTAGAACTTAACCTATTCCAGTGGTGTCTGATATTAAATTCTCTCTGCCATCATGATTTTGGGATTAAGACAAGAGACTCTGGTCTCCATATTAACTTTGATGGGATTGCGCATAATCTTACTTAAGTTGCATTAGAAGAGGGGAAAATCAGGTCCCAGGAGTCCCTAATATTGCAACCACCACCTCATCATCGCTCAGCAGTGCTTTAGTTACTCTCTGATGTGTCAAAACCCATCACTCCTAGTCTTTATCCATGTGCCACTTGGCTATTATTATCTGATAAGCAACTTTGAGTAACCTGTTTGCAATCCAGCTAGGCTCAGGGAGAAAAAGTCACAACAGCTCAAAACCTCAGAAGTTTGGTTCTGCTAAGCTGCTTCCAAAAATGCTTCTGAGAAAATATACAAAAGGACTGATATTTCCCCGAGTACTGTCCCAGATTCATTTCTTCAACACTCTTACACTTTTCCCTCCTACGACAGAAACTGTGCTCTCTAAACACTTCCTCTGTATCTTTGATGTTAAAAACATAGCCTTCAGGCCAGTCTGTTCTTAGCCACTATTTTCAAGGATATAAAGTTCTTAGGATAAGAGAGTCATTATCACTTCCCCCTTTATTCTCCCACACCACTTCCTTCATCTTTACCTGAAATGGAGATCGGCAGTCACTTTCTCAATGCATGTCATGTTTAGATCATTATCTCCCCTATCCCTAACTGCACAGTCAGACTGAATTACTTTGGTGTGAAGAGAAGTGGCTCTAGGGAGACCTGCTCCTATCTTCCACAACAGGACCGTATACTGCAATAATCTCAGTTTTCTCTGTTGTATTGTTTTCTCTTAGAGCGTGGCCCTAATTTACCCAAGATTTGTGGGATTCCCATGAAACTCATGTCTGGAAGTTCATCCCACTGCATGCTTTGGAAAAGGACAAACTGTATGCATCCTCCTTTAGGATGAAGATCAAACTCATAACGTTAGTAGATTTACAACCCAAGATCTTCTTGAGCAAAGAAAAGACATGGGATTACATCCCACAGCAGCACAACTGTCATGTTTCATTTTCTAGAAACCAAAATAGTTCCACAAAACTAAAAGCTTGAGGAGACAGATCTGCTGCTGCCAGAAGTTCCTGGTAACTCCACTAAGACACACAAAGCTGCAGGAACTGAGATATGGCCCCTTACATCCAAGCCCCGTTGGACTCCTTTCTTGTTAAGTACTCCATATGTGTGCAGCACCAGCAGCATGAACTGTGAACTGCCAGAGCCACCGGCACGGGAGAGGTCAATCAGCTCAGCTACCTCCAACTGACTTACTCCCTTGAGCACACTTCTGGCTTGCTCGGCATGGTGGTACTGCCTCGTTAACCCGGCTGTATCATGCTGGCTCATCCTACAGACCTCAGCTTTTCCTGCTTCTCGTAGTAGCTCTTCTTCAAGGGCTAAAGTAATCCTCTGCAACAGCTAGGGAAATGGGCGGAAAACGTTAAGTCAGACACATTCCCTTTCTTCTGAATTTTTAACTGTCCCCTGTCTGATAGTAATTTCCAGTTAACAAGCTCTGGCTAGTCTTCTTCACTTATGAAATTAACTATTGGATAGAACAGTTTGTTGCTTATGTTTAATATACAATCACATACGTAAACACACACACACATAATCAAATGCACTACATTTATTTTGATTAAAATATCTATCAGAAGTCCTTGATCTATCATTTCATTTTAACTATGCTGGGTTTTCATTTGTATTCAAAAACTGAAAAATATTTTAGCCTTTCCAAAATGGATCATGTTAAAATAAATTGAAGCAAGTTGATGAAAAGTGTTAATTAACCTGCTTTCGTCTCATTAAGAGTCTGTGTTTAACCTATAGGTCATCTCCTCTTTCAGCTGATGTATGGATTTGATCTTCAATGATGACCTGAACAACCCAATCTTCTATTGATGATTAAGAACTCCTGAACCTGGTGCTTTTTTGGGAGAGGACACGAAAATTCCTGAAATGAAAGCGCTGAGCTTTTTAAGGAATTATTCTAAACCTTTTTTTATGGCAGGACAGGTTGCAATAATGCTGACCCTGCAATACATTGTGGGTTTAAGATGAAAATACAGAACAAAAATATTAAGTCTTCCCCCTGCCCCCCCCCCGTGTATACAGACATAATGGTTGAACTTTTCTAAAAAAAGCATTTTTTTTTCCACATTGTGTGCTAAATCAGGTATATTTATAAGCATCAGCCACTTGCTCTTGTCTTGACTTCCTTATCTACCTGTGCAGTTATCAGTTTTAAGGCCCCTGATGTGCCTGAAGGTTGGCTGGGGGTTGGAGGGACACAGAGGACAAAGAGGAAGGTGGTGGGGAGGGAAGTGGGGGGAAGAATCTGCTGCGTTTACCATGATCCAGAGCAAATATTTCACACCAGCTGGCACTCTCTACATCAGAATCAGATAGGCAAAGTACCTGGAGAAGCTGCTCCCTAAGAGTCAATATATTTGTATTTCTGCTTTTAAAAATATAACTCTAATAATGCTAGAGATAAGTCCAAAATTGGCAAGAGAGATAGGCTGGAGATCTATGCTTTTTAATATCAAGCTCTTCACCAAGACAACTTTTATCACGTTAATGGCTAAATCACACTGATTGTAAAACAGCCAAAATGAGGCAATTAGTAAGGCCTGTGACAGCCACAGAAAACGAAACGCACAAGGTTTTCAGTGCAAGCCAGATGGATATCTTCAATATATTTCTTATTGTCTGCTTGTGGTAATACGTTCAATTAAACTGAATCAGTACTACAGAAGACCCTTTGAATTGCCTGAAAAAAATTAATTGTCTGCTGCAAATTTAATGAAGCTTAACAGTTGTATTATGTTTACAAGTTTTATTTGTTATGATCAGTAAGTGTTTACAAGAAAAAAACCTAACTTACTTCATTCAACTATCCCTAAACGCAAACCATTGGTACTTTACAGCTTACTTCATTTACATGTTTCTTTGCCATTTACTGTTTTTGTCCTTAGCAGCTGACCTAATTTTTTTCTCTCCCAAATAAGAAACTGACAGCTCTTGCTGTGCTGTTCATTCACGAGTTGTTGCGAGTTAAGTCTCACTCAACAGTTTGACCACAAACTTGTGTTACGACATGTCCCCAAAGGGGCCGATGGAAATATGCAGGATGGGCTGGTCCCTCTGATGCTTGCTATGATCCTCAATGTCCAAGCAAGGTCACCGACCTTCCCCAGCACAATGCAGCCAACAGTCCACGGCTGTCGTGTTTGACGAGTTCACATTAAGGAAATCAAAAGCAAAAGGCGCATCTGAGCAGACGCAGGGAGGGGTGGCTTTGGGGAAGGCTCAACAGCATATGAGGCATCTGCTTCTCATTTTGCCACTTCTGTAATCTCAGAATAATTACGACCTTTTTGCTTCAATTAACTGTCAGAAAAATGGAAATGCTGACATGATACACAGCTATTTCATCTTCCCTGGGGGGCTTTGGGGCTGACCTGATTTTTCTGATGACCTCAGTTTCTCACCTGAACAGAGCTGGGAGAAAAACCAAATGTTTACCAGACTCAGGTGTAACACGCACAGAGGAGATGCACCTGCCAGCTCCGAAACACAAAGGTGAGCTTACAGCTGCAGAAGGAAATTTGAATAGGCATCATATAACAACCTTGACTGTGGTTTGCAGTTGGAAATAAACATGTACGTTGCCTGAAACTATAAAATACTTGATTAAACCTTGTGTTTGAAGTGCCATATGGAGAAAAGCTCCTTAAAAGCTGCAAGGACCCTGAGGTATCTACTGGATACCAGCCCCATCACCAGCTTCTACTTTAAGTTTTTCCACACAGGGTTTGTTAAGGAGATCCAGCAAAGTGCAGCCTGAAGCGTTGGGGCTACCACGGTTGAGGAGAGGGAGAAGTAGATGTGGTGGATACACAGATCTCTCATTTATAATTGTGCCTTTCATGCAGTGCTTTGGGTCATAATTTTACTTAAACCTAGCAAAAGACCCTTAATTGTGTCCTAGAAATAATTGGTGTCGGTGGAAATAGTCCAATTAGAGCTGAATATATTCCTTTGCAATTTTACGGCCAAAGATTATTGCTTTCATTGTCAATTCTCAAAATCAAGCATTTGCTACTGGCTGTGAGTTAGAAGTCAAGAAAGATTTTCAGACTTAGAAGTAAGTTTTATTTCCTAAACATGAGAATACTTTAACATGTACTCATGAATAAATCAGTGCTTACATACCTCTATGGCGCATTCTAATCCTTTTTTGCCTATAAGGCCCTGATTTAGATATTCTGGAGAACAACAGTTTGTACTCTAAGTTGACTTTTTCTCCCTGAAATTTTTTAAAACAATGTGTTAAGCCTGATAAGGAATATTCACTCATGTCTGGACTACATATAAAAACTGTGTCCAGCAACTACTAAAAAACCCTTTAACAATATTAAAACTTCTTTTGACTTTTTCAGAGTTCTGAGTCTTTGGTAAGTGTAGAAGATCTTGGCTTTGATACCAGCTGAACACACACCTCGTGTGCTATCCAGCATAATTATAAAAAGCCCATAAAATATGGACAGCCCTAAAGTGCTGCTCTGGGATTATTACTTTAAACTCTGCCTCTCTTTTTTAAATTATATTTCGTGCTTTCAACACCAGGTGTCGCTTAACCAGGTCCTTTCTTAAGGGCTGAGGCATAACCAACATGAATTTAAATTAGACTGAGTTCAACCGTGAGGAAAAGAAAAATAAAGACCTTGCATGACCTTAAACACTGCTGGATCACGACAGACCTCGGAAAGAGTGACAGAGGGGTATTCATGTTTCAAAATGACTACCCACTAAACCCATGACATATGGACTTATGGCATGGAAAATGTCTGCAATAGCTTTCTGGGAGAGCTTTCCATAAGAGCAAAGAAGCAAAGAATGTATCTGATGGGGGAAAAATCAGGGAGGTATAGAGAGGGTTTCTGGTAATGTGGATAGTGCTTAAATGGGACAACAGATTTAAGTATCTGCTGCATTTTTCCCCTGGTTAATGTAAAAACCCCCAACATCTTAATGTATGGCTTACTCTTCCTCTTGGGAAAAAAGTTAACCCCCCACCCCAAGCAACTGATATCCCAGTTACTCAGAAGTAGTCATGACATAGTTGAGAACAGCTAGTAAAATTCACCATGCTAGAGTTACTTGTATTCACTGATTGAAAAAAAAAAAAAAACAAACCCAAAAAAAGGACACTGACGAAAATACACACACTCCTTGCTGAAAGATTAGCATTTTGTGCAACTGCAAAGTAAAAACATTACACACTTCCTCTTCAGCCAGATCCATTCAGAGTACACCCTAACAAGGAAAGACACTTTCTTAAGGCACCCAACACCTCTGCAGAGGTCGGTAGATATATTTCAAAAAAGCTATACATATTTTTGACAAAGAGAAGATCAGGTTTATTAAACACGACCTTTTTTAATTGATGGAGTCAGTAACGGCACTATTTGAGAACTAGCTCAGTTGCTGGCAAGTCCAACATTTGCTGATCTCAGTAGTGCAAATGGCCATAGCGTTAGATTTAAGGCTGGCACTGAAGCCAAAGCAGATGCTAAAGAACACAGTCAGCAGTACTAGCTCTGCTATGCAGAATCAGTGTCTGTGATAATGGAAATAAATTATTTTTAAGTACAAAACAAGATATAAATAGACACATACACCATCCTACGGATGGAAATAATTTTGTAAGGAACACACAACTGTGATCTAAAACTCATATGGTAACACTCTGGATATTCACTCTGGATTGAGTTTATCTATGAATATCCAACAAAAAAATTGGCATCATGGTGACTTGTAACCATTTATTAAAATAATAAAATAATTGTCTGAAAAGCCATGAGAGATATCATTCAGACTGGATGATTCTCCAGCTGATTTTGATCTCTTTTCTGAGCTTTATTCTTTAGACTACTATAACATAAACATGGGATTCATTTAAAAGTCTGTCTGGATCCCTAAGTTTATAAACAAATAATACATTAAAAAAAAAAAATCAAACTGAAGGCATTATACTGAGTTGTCTTTAACACAGTTACAGGGGGTTATGATGACGTCTTCAAAGGTATAAAGAACCGCAAATGACTGAAACTCTACTGCAGTGAAATTCAATAGCCGGTGTTTCATGACGAGCACTGTTGGTGCACACAGATCTGCAACCAGCCTCTGCGCCGTTCAGCTTCAGAAGGCTGATGGGTACGAAGGTATCAAAGTCACCGCAGCCCAACCAAAGAACATTATACACAAATACAAAAGGAGGCATAAGCAATTCTGTTTGATTGCATGTGTGCTCGTTAGCACATACTGGCTTACTGTATTATGTGGAAATTAAGCCACAAATGACTTGAAGAAACCCTGCACCATGCATTATCAGCCACGTTCAAACCAAAACTTCTGAAACACGCAATAGCGGACAGATGGTCAGTCATTAGAGAGCGACGTCTCTCCACTGGCGCATACCTGTGGAGCTGGAGAGCTAAACTCTTTTCAGGTCTTTATGGGCAGCATAATATTCATAATCTCTGAAGATGAAAAAATGGTTACTCCTTACCTACTAAGACAATCCATAGCAGTATAAATCCACTCTAGCCCCATGGATATGAGGCAAGCACAACACATTTTCCAAAGAACATAGTTCAATACTGATCAAGTGATGTCGAAACGCTGACAACCACAGATGGCCAGAAGGGCCAGGAAGGCCATCGCATCCCACCGACACTGTTTTCACAGAGTGCAAACGCAGTGTCCACGCTGATCAGCACAGCACGGCCCCTGAACTATGAGCCCAGCTACTTTTAAAGGACTAGAATAACACAGTAAGAATTGCAGGTTTAAAGGCAGTAACATTTGAAGTCTCTGAAAAGTTACTCAATAATGGGCCAGAATTTACAGTATTTAATCAATCGTTTCAATTTTAAGTGCAATACACCAACTCAATGTTCACACAAAGGAATAGACTTGGAATGGAAAAGATGCAATTTTGTAGAAAATAATTTGGATCACTGTGCTGGACAAAATCTAGACTATCAGTCTATTCAAGCGTGAGGAAAAAATAACCTACTGACATTATCTTTGTATTCTTTTTCTGCTAAAGCGATATGGATACCAGCTAACAAAAGTTCTCTTGCTTTTACTGCCTTGAGCCCTCCCATGACAGTCCAAATGAGATGAGCTAATGGCAGTAGGAAAATGTTAAAGGTGCATCATAATGAAACAGGCAAATAAAGTCAATGGAACTTGCCCTGGTCAGAGATGCAATAACGTGACCAGAATGCTGTACTTCGCGACAAGAACAGAAGCGTACAGACTCTACCAAGCATTCACATGCTGTTTCTGTCCGTTAAACCACGGCAACAAGGGGACTGGAAAGGCCTGGATCATCCTGGTCTGCAGTCAAAGGCAACCAGATAATAAATGGTACGAAAAGCCGTTTCTGGCAAGCTGGAGTGCTTTGAAAGCCAAGAGCATCTCTGCTGCAGGACAATCCCTGCCACCGCTCCTCTGAGGCCAGTTCCATACCGCACAGCTCCAAGTACAGAAGCAGCAGCAGCCTCGCTCACCTCTGCCACCGTCTGCTTGGGAATTACAAAGGACCACACCACGAAGCTACAGGCTGTGGAGTCAAGCTGAATGATTAGATTTATAGATAGATTTATATAAAAATTTATATAATTATATACATTTATATGGATAGATTTATAGCTCAGAACACAGCCAAAAGGAAAGCAATGTTTGAGAAGCAGTCACACATCTCTACGGTGGGTGCCACGATCCATTCACCCCCAACGTCCCAAAAGCAAAGCTGGCCACAGGCTCATCCAGATATTTAGTATGTCTGCTGGGAAACAAGCTGCATGACAAGGATTTTCTCCTCCTGTGAAAGAAACGGTGGCAATACGCTATTATCATCTGCATTCCTGTCATTAGCTTGTTTGGGCTGCTTCTTCCCTACCTAATGCTGCCAGAGAAACTTCATTTGGGTCTTAGTCATTGCTACTGAAGGGCACGTTAGCACCAGGAGCCTCTCCTTGCACTTCCTATATTCAGAGCTTTTATTGCAACGTCTTGAAATTAGTTTCCTATTTCAGAGCTGCTGCTGTATTAGCCAATTTATATCGCTGCATTAAATACCAATAAACTCATATTGTACAGTCTACGCCTGTTTACACTATTTGTCATTTAATCCTCCAGTACTGAGAAAGTCTATAGTCTTTCTGTGTGTTGGAAGAAAGAATTGAACATTTAGCCTCAAGTACAGGAAAAAATGGAAAAAGAAAGATGGAAAATTAATATTTATATACTACATGTAAACACATGGCATGTTTTACATAGCTCTGAACACTGGCTGAGGGATTCTTCTTTACCCTTACAAATTCAATCCTGCTTTTTAATTTAAAGGTCAAACCATACATGCAAGTTTGCAAGATTTCAGGTCTCGGAGGCCATAGCGGTTCTCATTTAGCACCAACCAAGAGAACAAACCCAAACCACAATCTCACTGGTTTGGAAAACCACCGAGGTTCACCAGCTCTGACAACAGCATGTTAATACACAGCCCTATGGGCACCCGTCAGAATTTCATATTTTTTAAGCTGTCTACTCATGCATAATATGAATATTTATTCATCCCTCTCTGGTAGTTTGCCAGAGATTTATTTTAAGCTCCTTGGTTCTGGTGTAACAGATACTCTCCTCCTCCTCCTCCCATCCTTGCCTACACTGTCTTTGACACCGTCGGCATCTCTCCCTGAGAGAGAAAGAAAATTACCAAAAAAAAAAAAAAAAAAAGAGAACCTGCAATATTAATGGAAGAATGCAGGAAGGGTAGAAAAAATGTCTTTTGACCTTCACAGTTTTTTACTGAATGACATAAGATGAGTTAGAAAAGAATATAAACATATCTTAAGGTCAAAAAACTCATCAGCTGATAAATTAGTCTTTTTGTACACCGCAAAACTGAGTTAAAATTCAGTCATATTTCCGTGAAAACTTGCCGGTGTTTTACTTAGGGCAGAGAAACTCAAGCATTTCAGTATAAAATACAGTATTTTACACAGTTCATTTGGAGTTCAGAATAGTTTCTGCTCTTTTATACTTTTTATGGGATAGACTTTGAAATTGCATTTCTCAGTTTGCTGTTAATATCCACATCTTGGGCTTAAGAGTTTATTCTCTGCTTCATGCACATGTGTCGCTCCCATTAATGCTAATGGAATCGAGTTAAAACGGGGCACTGAGGGAGAAAAAAGTACTTGCTAATCCTTTATAACCTTACCGCAAAGAAAAGTGATTTGTAAACCACGTGAACCCAAAGATCAGGTACAATAGCTGCTGACTATTGTGCTCAGAGTTAGGGGCTATTCCTTGAGTACTGAGAGGAAGAAAGGATAAGCCATGGATTACAGAAGCATGACTCTCCAATAACAGAAACGAAACACAGTCCTATTTTCAATGATTGGCTTTTTTACGGTGGTACAAGGGGTCCCTGAACTGCAGACCCCGATTCAACCCCCTTGGTCCCTTGCAACACTCTGAAAACCAGGATGACCTGAGCTGTGCCCAGCCTGGAGAGGAAAAGCCAGTGCCTCCTGCCGTGAGCACGCACCACCCTCCTGCGGTCCCCGTGGAGTCCAGGGAAGGATGTTTGGGCTGCGTTGACCGTTTTGCTCTCCAGTTTTGCTCTGGGGCAGACAGTAGCTGATCGACCCTTTTAATAATAGACAAGGTCTTTTTTATGTTCGTTTTCCCTGAGCGTTGCTTTCTTAGCTATTTGCTGTGGGTGCCTCCTTAGGAGAACACAGATTAAGAAAAGGCAGAGTCAGCTCATACAGAGGTCTAATGCTGATCTTGTCTCTCTTTTTGTTTGCAGGGACTGATGTGGGCACGGGCAAATGCCATACAAGCTGTTCAAATCAACTCCAAACCTGAAGAAGTCTTGGTGTCAATATGCTACAGCATTCCTTTTACAGTAAATTACCTGTAGAAGATATGAAGGGATAACACAGCCCTCCACCCTGGGGCTGCACCGTCGGCCCCTTGGCGTCAGGGAAGCAGAAAGGTCAAGTGCTATGAAGCACAACGCCAGAAACATCCCATCTAACTACAAGTACCTCACTGGACGGCTAAGGTAGAGGCAAACATTTTGCTCAAAAAACCCCTGCTGCTGTACCCCTGTCACCGGCAGTGTGTGACTATAACAGGGGCTCACCAGCTTTCTCAGCACTTGCCTGATCCTGACATTACTTGCTGAAATGTGCTCTGACTATAGAAACCATGGATTAAAACTTGCATTGAAACATTTTAAAGTATTCCCTATATACCATAAAAATAATTGATGGGGAGAGCCTCTAACCAAATACTATCCATCAATGTCAATATATGGGAGAATTAAAACTGACAGCATTAGAGCTTTGTGATTGATTTATTGCTTTGTAATCAATCTTTCCTGATTTGTTATCCAATATAGGTTTTTCTGCAAATAAGAAGGAGATGGAGAGTGATTATAAGTGTAATAATCTATATATTCATTGCCTATAATAATTCATCAGACATCGGACTACTCATAAGCAGGCCAAAAATTAATTTAAGACACTTGTCAGTGTCTCTCATTGTTTATCAAATTATTACTTTAAATATTTTTGTCATATGTTATAGCTTTTGCTTTTGAAAAAAATACTTGACAGAAAAATTCTGAACACAGATGAATAAACACTTCGAATTCCTGAAATGCAGAAATTCAGCCCTGGATAAGAAATAATGAAATTAAATCAGAGTTTGTGCATCTTTTAAAAAATTAAGACATTGAACTGCAAGGGTGAAACTCTTGCATCATTCTACAACAAGACAAGATGTATTAAAGAGTTCAGAAGGTTTTTTAAAAGATAATAGAAGTTTAGGAATAACAAGAATAAATGAAGTTGAACTAGATAAGACATGTTTTTAAAGGACACCACCTAATCTCAGCATGCTGAGGGCAACATTTCTCCACAGATATGCCATGGCTTTATGCTCCTTTGCAAAACTGAAACTTAGGACACAGCTGGCTGCAGCGACAGCAAATATTTCTCAAGCATGATTACCTGCCATTGCTAGAAACAAGTCATACAACGATATGGACCAGGGACCTGGCTTTGTATTACAATTTCCGTATTTCTCAAGCATGATTACCGGCCACTGCTAGAAACAAGTCATACAACGATTTGGACCAGGGTCCTGGCTTTGTATTACAATTCCCATATCGCTTGAAGTATAATTTTAAACTACGTGTGAAAACAAATGCATTAATTTGCTGTAAGCACCATCAGTCAGTGTGACCACAGACACTTTCTTGCTGTTGAAGTTGTCTCCGACCCACGAGGCTCAGCAGGTTTCTGAGATGCAAAAGACACTTTAATCCCCCCGGGCTCCGCCTGCATCAGCATCAAAGGGGAAAGGTGCAGCATACATGGGGCTGCTCGGGACACTCTTAGACGCTAAAATGGGGTATCAGTCATATGCAATAAAAATTGCAATTACCTTTCACAACCAAGCTGCCCGTGCTGCTTGCTGTCCCGAAGTGGTTTGTGGCCACGCAGGTGTAACTTCCTGCGTCGGATTTGGTGACGTTGACAATCCGGAGGCTGCCATCATCCAAAACAGTGATTCTGGAGAGACAGCAGACACAAAAGTTATATATTTTTTAAATTAACATAAAACTCTTTTGAGTCTGCATTAATCATTGATGGTTTGAACAACAGACAGTCCATTGTCCGTTACAGAGGGAGTTTAGCTGACAGAAATCTCTCAGGACGCAATTCATGAATACTGAATGCATCATTTACATGAGTTTTCTGTGTCTTTACTTGAGGGCAAGTTTAATTTACACAACAGCAGCTTGTGTAGGTTTTACACATTTGTACTTTGATATTCAGCACTCACCATGACAACCCTTGCAACGTGTGGTACACAGGCTACATCTAAACATCTCCGTGCTCACTGCTTAACAATGTAAAAGCTTCTGCCGAACAGATGCAATGAAGCAGGTGTTTCATTGCTGCTTTTTTTCAAGAAGGCTGATGGCTTTTCAGCAAGGGTACCACGCTGCCAAGCTTCCCTTCCGCGCTCCCCACCTCTCTGCCTGCAGTATAACTCAGACGGTGGGGCTTATCTGCAGTTGCACTTGCAGATTAAAAAAAAAATATCCTATTCCATTCCCATCCCCTCCTCACATATGTACTCCCCATCAAAACGGTGGTGTTATCTGCAGCAGTACATGTCTCTTGGATGGCGGGCGGTAGGCAGGGATGGCACATTAATTCCGGGGGTGATCCCCGGCCCCTCCTCTTGCACACTGGCTGCACTTCAGGCTTGCCTTGTTCTCACAATTAGCTTTGTCTCCTGTTCCATTTTCTTCTGCTCTGCTCTCAGTCAATGAAAACAGAAAACCTGATCCTGCACAGCAAACCACATCGAAACATGAATGACTTGTGCCCTGTGGAGGCATAATCTAAGGAGACTCCAGAAAAACCTTTCCCCTAGCCTAATATAACCTTTTAGCAAAATACTTGGTTGTCTGCTCAGTATCACGTCTTGCAGCAATCTGCTTTCTCCCCTTCAGCCACTTTCAGACCTGCATTGAAAATCCTGTATTAATTCCTGCCTTCTCCTGCTTGATTATTTCCCAATTTAACTAATTTGAAAGAAAATGAAGAAGCCTTCCTGCATCTGTAACACCAATCAAGCTCTGCACAACCGGACTGAGAAATTGGGAGGAAAAAAACTTAGCAAACAATACTTGTACCATTGCAGAAGTGTTCAGATGGCACTTCCCACATTAGAAGGCTTTAAGAAACAGACCACGTGAATGGGCACGAGCCTTTTCTTGCAGCCATGGGGCAACACTGAAGCAGCTGAATAAAGTACCAGTGTGAGACAAGGCACGAATGCAAGCGCAAAGGACATCTGCCCACGCCAGCCATGGGGCTCCACAGGCTCCTGCCAGCTGCAGCCCCTGGGCTGAGCACGGTCTCCAGTGAGACTCAGGAGACATCAGCTCACCTAAGGGAGCTGCTGCGGGTGCCTTTTGTCATGCCATGCTCTCTTGATGGACACATACAGGCTACTCAGTCCACATGCGCAGACCTGCTTTGAAAAATGTGAGTTTGAGTGTCTTTACAACAATGGTACTGAGTGAAGAGGAGGAAGATGGTGCAAGATGCTCCGACAGCAGCCACCAAAGCTCCATCCTGGCTAGCCTCTCCCTGACCTGCTCTTGCAGCAGCACAACAACTTGCAGGCCAGCTGGCAGAGACCAGGGACAGAGGTTATATTTCACACATCAATAGCATTGATATTAATAGAAGTTTCTCAACTGGCTTATAGGTCTCCAAATTGTTGCAGTCAGTAACATTCACTATTGTAATTTATTTTTGCAGGAGTCCAGTGCCATATATTTGCTTCTGTAGCAGTTGCTCCAGCTCAATAATTGGAAGAGAGTAGTATATAGCTACTTGTCTCTTATCTTCACTACTATGTTGGCACAAATCAATGCACGTATTACATTAAATGTGCACTGGAGCACAGGACTTTCCACACTGGCCTCCAGTGCAGGAGCCTGGGCAGCGGCAGCGCCAGGAGCTCCCAAGGAATTACTTACTGCTGTTATCAATTTCAGGTCTTCGGAAAGAACAGTGCCTTTCTGAAACCTGAAGGTGCCCTTGGCATGCATTAAAATTCAAATCAATATAAACGACAGAACAAGCTCAGCAATACGCTCCAGCTCAAGAAGGACCACCCAGCTCTGGCACTGCCCCTGCCAGACTCGGCACTCACTCCTTCAGCATTTTTGCCATCCCAAGAAATCCCAATAAAAAAGTGATGTTTTAGACTATTTCTGTACAGTTGAGATTTTATTTTTATTTATTTATGTTTTATTATTAGCCATATGGTTGAAACCTATTTACTGGATAATCTCTTCCATAGATCATTTTAATTGTATCTGGTGATGAAGCCAGCTTTAATTTCAAACTCTAATGCTTTCTCTGTCTCTGTCTTTCTCATACTATTGGTTTCCTTCTAAGTCATCTTTATTCTCAATGTAAAATTAGTTTGTAGTTAATGTGGTCTGGATTGCTCTAGAGGCAACCGGATGAGGACAGTCAATCTACCATTGGCTTTGGCACATCTCGGGGAGCTAGTGCTATCTTTATTTCCTTCTTTGTCTAAGCTGAAAGCCATGGCCAGCTGGCTTTACGATTTGAGCACATGGGCATCCTTTAACTCTGGTAACACGCTGCAAAGAGTTCAGGTGGGACGTGCACCGAGTTCTCCACACCCATTCCCCGGAGAGTCTCCAGGCATGTTTAATTCTCATCTGGTAACTAAGTAATTCCCTGCACACTCCTGTAAATGACCAGCATTAAAACTGACAAATAATTGTGCAAGTTAACTGAATTTTTTTAAAATAAATCAGACCATTAAAACCTTACTGTGACTCATTGGTTAGGAGGCCTTATGGTTATGTGGCTCTTTTTGCTGAAGGTGCTTTTCTACGCTGAATGTTTTGTCCTCTAATTTCAATCCAATGTGTTAGAATTTAAGAAGTAATTATTTTAAACTTTGAAATTTGTCACAGTTAGTTGAGAAAGTAGGAAGAACTTCCACTGATTTTGCTAATTCACAAATTTTCTTTGCAGACATATCCACATTAAAAGAGGGGGGAGGCTCATTTCAGGCCACTGAGGGTTCTCAAACTGCTAACTGGCTTGAAAGCAAACATCCCTTCATCAACCACTTCTAGCAGTTCGGTTGAAAAAGTTCTTTCAAGACACAAAGTTCAAATTAAATGAAGGACTGTTCAGTACACTTTCTTCCTCTTCTGAAATACACCCCAAGAATGTTTTCTAATAAGATGCCTAGGAAGACACAAAAATAACTCACATTTCCGATAAACGTGTATTACTTCAGAACAGAGTGCTGGTTGTTGAGTATGCACCTCTTTAAACCACTACAAACTCAAAAAATGAGCTAGTGACTTGCTATTGAATGTTTTGGGTTCCCCGATACTACTAACCACAACGGTGATAACAACAATTAAAAATGTAAATCTCTTCTTGTACAGATTAATGCAACTGCTCTACTGATAACCTGGCTCATGGTCACTGCTAATATCAGAGAAAAATTGAAGAAGATAAAAATATCCATTTGAAAAAAAAGATGATATAAGATAGTTTAGCATCCTTACATAAAGAAAGATCATCTATTTTAAACATAGCATTTGTAAGACGGAATCTGTTGGTCTGTGTTGTCAGCTGGAGATTTCAGGTCCACAGAGAGCAGAGACACATCTGAAATCAGGAGATAAAAGGATTGTTTGTTTCCTAAACTGAAGCTTTGGGTTCTACTCCAGGAAGAGCTGACCTTGTCAATGTTTTGATCAAAACTCTTCTGGGGACAAAGGACCTTTAAAAATGCTGAAAACATTCCTCCTTAGCCTTCCTTGCCCATTTTTTTGGCACTGCAGCAGCAAATGTAAAAAGTTGCAAGCTGGATGCTTTGCATTACCCTAAAGAAGCCTGTCTGCAAAACTGATAGGCACACAGTTTCCATAGCAGCTTCTTGTTGATGCTGCATGCCCGACGACTGCGCGTGCCCTTTGCCAGCTCTGCAGGAACGGAAGTGTCTTAAGGCATTTGTCTATTTGGGTGGTGTGAACCTTGAAAAGTACATCAAGGAGAAAGATGCATCTTTATGGATGAAAAATACCTAAGTGTGTGCTACAGCTGCACAGAGCTCTGCTGCTATTCAAAGACACCCAAGCTACCTAGAAAGGACTCACCTTGGCATCATGGCCACATCAGCACGGCCAGCTGCCTGGATCAGTACAGCAATAGTGACTTGCCCAGTGTCTCCAGCAGTTGCTGGAACTGGATGGAAGAGGTCAGGCAGACCTGGAGCAGTACGAGGAAAAATCGCAGTGCATAATCATTTTGGACTGATCTATTAGTGCTTATTTTTCAGCTCATGATACATCTGCCATATCTGTTAAGTCGCCCATCAGCAGGTTATGTTACCTCCAACCCTGAATCGAGTGCAATAGATCTGATTCATGTAGCTCACCACAGCATCCCCCACTGCTGGGCAGGATTCCCAGGAGCAGATAAATATTTCTCAGTCAGTAACATATGCATTTAGAGATAGAATACGTCCTGTTGAGATCAGTAAGAGTTTTATCGCTGACTTTCTGAAAATGAGATCAAGCCCTTATTTGGAATATAAATGATGACTGAAAACTGCAAAACTCCCGGAGCATACCATAAAACCAAGTATCAGTAATAACCTCCAGCCCGGCTCCAAGGAAATCTGACCTTTGGGTGTCTGACTGCATCACTTGGATCTACCAAAACATGCCTACGACCTGCTGCTCAGGTTTGACCTCATGCTTTGACAGAATGTTTGCTTAAAAATCCCAGACTTATAGTATCTACTGTAACATCTTGCTCTGTTGTTTAATTAAAAGAAAATCTATACGGGTCCAGGAACCAAATACATCAGCACTGCGGAGCCAGGGGTTGTTCAACCTCACCCGCACCTTGCGGTCGCCGGGTGAAAGCCTTTGCAGGGATAAGTCGCAGGTCCATGCACTAACCTTTTCATTGCGAATTATTTTCTAACTCACAAAGTACACACATCACCGACAGAAGATCTGCACCAGACAGATGATACTGCAGGTATCCCTCAATATATTCTTCTCAGCTTGCCCTCTATTTTTCTGTTCAGCAGACGGAAACATGTGGAATATGAATGGACTACAAATGCAGTGCATATGGCAGGTTGCGTGTGACAGTAACGGTTATCTTCCCGAGGGACGCAGCACGCAGGCGGGCAGCAGAACTACTGGACTGCAGATTAGAGCTCCAATGTTTCTTTGGAGCAAAGTGCTCATAATTATAAAGTGACCTTTTTTTTCCTCTCAAATGGTTTTATTAGCACTGCTGCAATGAAATAAGGTATGTTGTTTCTTATCTGATAATTTTAGCATTTTAATTTACGAAATACAAGCATAACTACACTTGCTTTCACTGCTGATTAAACACATGCATCCGAAATATTTTGTGCTTAGCCAAGTGAATATTTTAATTTTTTTTTCCCAAGGAAACAATGCTTAGGATGTCTGATCTTTTTTCTATTACAGGGAGAAAAGATGTCTTAGAGGAAGCATTTAAATGAATGTCAGCTGCAAGAAACACACACTGAGTGCAATTTGAGATAAAACTACCATTGATCCCTTCATGTACAGCCTTTGTGGCAGTGGTTGACGTGGCTATTGAAAAGAGACTGTTGTGCCAGAGTTCTTCTAAGAGATAATCCGTCTTCTGAGAGAGGATTTAGGTTAAATGTACCTGTGAAAAACAGTGTATTTCAGCCGACATGATGAATGGCCTATTGTCCATCCTCCAGAGCCTTGCTTGGGCTGGGGGGGTTGGAAGCAGAGGAACAAAGCAAAAGCATGAGACAGACCAGACTGCAATCTCAGCGGTGTATTTGCTCAGCCTTTTCCCATCGTTCGTAGGCAGGAATATCTAGAGCAATTTTTAGCCTAACAGCAGCTTTGCTTCATGCCACAAGTCTACTGCAAATGTAAATGATTCCGGGCAATTACATTATTTATCAAATTATTTCTATTTCTATCACATATCTTTGTTGCAGTTTATTACCTTTTTAACAATGCTTCCCGTGCAATGAGGCAGAGACTGGGATTATTAAAATGATCTCATAAAAGCAGTATTGGCCATTAGGCTATTTCAGGAAAACACAGTTTTCCTGAAACTCACAGGTTTGGCTGAGAGGGAGGATTTACTGCTCAGAGCACAGCCCTCCCCGAAATCAGGGACACCGCTCATGAGTACCTGCTTGTCAGTTGAAGAATGGGCTGGTTCCGAGTGTGGTCCACAGCTAATAATTTCTGTGGCCCTGGGATGCTGTCTTCGTGTGTGACCACAACCTTTACGTTGCGTAAATAAATAACAGTAAGGTCAGAGCTTTCTGCTTCATAACATTAATCCCCATTAAAGTATACGCCGAGGTCAAAGCCAACTTCTTGGGGCTTCACTCAACACCCTCAACGGTCCCTGGTGCACAGGGAGGAGAGGGCGAGGGGAGAGCCCTGATCCTAACCCCCACCCCGCGCCTCGTCATGCCATCTGAGACTTCCCACCCTATGTCAATACCGGCCAAAACCGCTCAGCATTCCCCCATAAGCAGACAGGGCTTTCCAGGCTTGGGCTTCATCCACATCCTGTAACCCCAGATATTTCTGAAAATGCGTGTGAAATGGATGGTGTCTGCACTGCCACCAACGTGGGACATCAACGCAACCTAAGGGCTATGGTCAGGACAGCAAAGTGAGTGAGGACAGGAGAAGTTGGGTCCACGTCTAATGGCCGTTAGGATAAGTCTGAGTGAAATGCAGGACGATACTGTCTGTCGGATTGGCATTACAGTGGTTTCCATCTGATCATCCATCTAAACTCACAACCCATGTGGACAGTCATACTGCACAGGCAATCTTCTACACATATGCAACTTCTTGTCCAGGACCTGTTAGTTTTGATTTAGATAACCACCTACAGCTGCTTTGGTACTTATTTGTCTATAACTACTTGTCTTTTCATGGTTCACAGAAAAGTCTGAGCTAATTTAGAGCCTCAGTCAAAGCCCATTTAATTTAGTGCATGTCTTTCTCTTGGTGAAAGCAGGCATTAGATAAGACCTTCCTTATCCATGACAACTGGCAGGTCTCTTAACAGCAAATTCCCTATAATTAATTTTCAGGTAAGAACTATATGTGCTCAAAATAAACTGAGGTAAAATCCTGTTCCATTTTGTTCAGCAGAATATTTCCCACAAGCTTTGCTGGAAATACATTTTAAAAGGAGCTAAAGAGCCTGAGGATGAAGTGGTTGAACTCCTGAGGTTGTGTGTGGCACAGCTACGTGGGGCTCCGGGGTCTCTGGCGTGGGAGTGCTTCTCGATCTCTAAAATACATATATTTTGTTCAAGTCAAAAATACTGGCTGGAGAAGGTGCTGAGGAACATCACCTAGACATCTATGGTGCACAGAATTTGGGTTCATTTAGCATTTTCTGTGCTCTGGGACTACAATAGGAAAGCACAAAGAATTAAAACGAATCTTTTGGAAGGTCTCCCTAGGCAATAGCTGCTCTTACCTTGCTGCATCGAAAAACACAGAGTATTACACTTGTTTTTCTTAGTGAATTCTCGATATTGATCTCCAAGAAAATACTAAGAACACTTCTTCCAGGGACGTGAACTGTTGTGTATAAACGTATTTTCATTTTAGGCTTTTCATTTACAGGCTTGCTAAGTATGAAGAACTAAAGGTGAGGAGAGTATAAACTGCAATTCTTTCACATTATCATAAAAAACTGTAAATATTTTTCTAGAGAGAGAGAAAAAAATATAACATATTTTGCTCAGACAAATATTTTTGAGAAAATAGTAGGGGCCCCTTTGGCAATATCAAACAACATAACTGCACTGAATTCAGTATCAGCTTAAACCAGTCACGTATCTGGCATCCTAAGTTCTCCCACAATTTTCTTTTTCAACAAATTGTTTATCTGCAATGACGGAGCAGTCCAAATAAATAATACTGCATCCAGCCTATATTAATATCTATAAACACAAAAGCTGTGTTTTGTCATCATCCTCCCTTTTGCCCATAAATTTTTAAGACAAGTCTGGAAGTGACAAAACATCGTCCCGAAGGAGTGGGGCGGTGGGAGGGAAAGAAGGGAACATTTCCAGCTATTAGAGAGTTCATGTAAATTGTTTAAAGATGCCTAGAGTCATAATTCAAATATAAAAATATCCCTAGGTTATCTAAGAAGAACAGTTCTCTACGAAATATCTTTCTTAAGGGATGCTGATAACAGGGAGAAACAAATGAAAACCAAACACAAACACTGCTAGGGATCCTGAAGTAAACAAGTAGGCTGTGGTGAATTTCAAATAATAGAAACCTTTTGCCTTCTCTCCCTACTGCTCTTTTTTCACTACACACAAAATTAAAATAAATACAGTAAGAAAGACCACGTCATGAAAATAAATATTTGAGGAAGCAGATTTGAGTAAAGCAAAGGAAAGCTTCTTTTTACAGCTTTCATTCCTGAGGCATGAGGCAATGATAATTTGAGCTATAAGAGAAGATTTTGTGAGTCTGGAAGGGTCCAATGGTGCAAAGAGCCAATTTTTCATTGATTTTGGTGGGAAATGAAGACCATCCCCCATGGGAAACTGCCCTTTCAGCACAGCTCTGCAACTTAGCAGTTTATTTTCACAGACTAAGTTTGCCGTTTGCCATAACCCATGAAAACCGCTATGACCCCCTGAAGGATGGGGATACTCTGCACGTACACCAGCAGCCCCAGGAATTCTCCCCCGGAGTGGCTCTTGCTGGTGGCGGTGGAGGGGCAAAGCACACTTGCAAACGGCCCCATGAAGGGCTAAAACATCCCTTTATGCACAGTTACCCACCCAGAGACAGGCTGCTCCCCACAAAGTATTCTCTCGCACTCAGAAGCGAGGTGAATCTTGTGTAGAAAGCAGCAGGTGCTGTGAAGCCACTACTCCATTCAATCTACCTAATGTTTGGTGAAGTATTTGCTATGCTCATTCTTCCAGGGCAGTGACTATAGCTAGAGGCATGGAGATTAAGTGACTTCTCCCAGTCTATGAAGAGGGACAGTGGAAACCTGAGGAATCGAATTTGGAAGCGCAGCCTCCAGCCACCTTCGCCAACACCTCCTTCCCCAAGGAGGACAAGCCATCACCCTCTACCTGCAGCGAACTCTGCGGAGGTTTGGAGAAGGTGACCATTAAAGGGGACTCCACTGAAGCTCATAAAAATTATTCTCTTATGAGAAAAAAATCCATGCAAGATTTTCTGTGCATCAGCTGCTGACACAAACCATTTCTGGAAGCATTTGTGAGATTAGAGCAGAAGCAGTAAATGCATTCTCAGCTTATTTGTTCCAGCTGATACCACCCGAATAGAAGCCCAAAGGCATAGTCTTTCAAAGATAACACGTCTTTTCCTCTAGTTTCAACAAAAAATGCCCACAGTACGAAGATAAATTACCCACTCCACTTGTAATTGACATTAACATAGATTTGCAAGATCCAAAGACACATTTACATCACTTAAAAATGATGTTTAAATAATCACCAAAAATATCACCAAGTCTGGTAGGTTGTCTAAAAAGTTCATTAGGAATCCTTTTTCCCTCGTAGACATATAATTATTTTCTTGGATTTTAAACATGCGTTTCTTGAAGTGTGGCCCTAACTGTAAAATCATTACCTTCTTGCTCTTAATCATGAAAATATCCAAGAGAAGAAATATTTGATAATAACTTTTTCCTTCAAAATGCTACAGACTTACTAAAATCATTATTACTATTTTCTTCAACTGGAGGACAAGTATGAAGCACACATCAATTTCAAATTGCATTTAGGAGACTAATTACAGGCATTTATTTTTGAAAGCGTTGGCTGCAGCATGTGCTCACAACGGAGAGAAACCTGTCTCGCTGCTGGGAGCCAGATCCTGCCACCTCCGACACAACAGCACTACGGGGAGGAACTCGCTCTTTCCTGGAGTGTCTTTACACAGAGGAAGAAATAATTTGTAGCTGTATGCACGGTACCTAGAGATGAATTTAATAATCATAAAGATGAGACACCTCAAGCAGGAAAAACAGCAGCTGTTTAACAGCATGCAACGAGTGACAGTGTTTCCACGGGACGTGTCCTACCATGCTTTGGAGATCTGATGTCTCTGAGATGGGGGGTCTCTGGATGCTTCATCCTCTCCTTTTGCCTGCCTCTGCAAGCTGGGCTCTACTTTTAAAATTAATACACAGGCCCCAAGGTAAAAGCCCGTTGACTTCTCTAGATATCTTGGGTCACAGCAGCACTGCAAGTTTGGTCAAACCATGGCTGGACTGTGGTCGCAAGCTTGTTCCAGCAGCAGCAGTGGTAGCAATGATGTCCTACATGTGTATCACTGAATACTACAATAACACCATGCTGAAAATAATCTGCTGGGAAAACAGGAACAGATTGCTGATGTTACAGGAGACTGTGTCAAGGTGTGAGAGAGTCTCATTTCTGGAACACCACCTGAAACTTGGCATAGGTTGGGATTACGTTCATCGACATCTCAAGTATGCTCAACAACAGTTTGTGGCTGGTTATACGAAACACTTTCCTAGCTCTACAGGAGCAGATAAATGAACTTGCAAATTTTAGGGATCAGCCTAATTACTTTACACATACAAAAGAAACTGGCACTGAATCTGGATTCTAGATAACTCTCTAAACCTTCTCAGATAACCTTTTGCTAGAAACGGTTGTTCAAAAACAGCAGGACAAGATAACGCAAGAATGAACTGGAGTCGCTGACTTACTAAAGAAAGGTTCAATCATCAGAAAGCTGCTAAAGTGAAACAGATGGACAGCTAAGCTTTGTGGAGATACCACTTACAGAGTTATGCATACAAGCATACACTAGATATCTTGAACTACAGAAGCAACAGGATTTATTATATTTGCCAGACACGCACAAAGGAAAGAAAACAGGTCCATGTAACTATCCTTAAGAAGCAAGGAAAAGTTAGTGACCTGCTCCTAAAGAGAACTATGGCAAAACTGAGTGGTTTTCACCAATGGACTTCAGATCACACAAATCAGTGGTTTTTAGTGTTAGCACACACTAAACTACAAGTGTTTAGTGGTGAGTTGACAGACCCGCAGCCACAACAAGCTTATGTTAAAACACACTGTGATCCTCCAGAACAGCACAGAGCTAAAGCCAGCTTCTGCTGGGAAACAAATGGGCCATGAACACAAGGCCATCAAGCCTAGAACGGCTGCTTTCCAAGACCTCTGACCACTGAATCAAGTGGTTTCCTGGTTCATTTTAGTTCTATTTTGCAGAAAATTGGTTAAAGTAAGTTGACACACCAGTTATTTCAGATGTTCCAATGAAGTAGAGCCATCTTCTGCCATTGTCTTTGAAAACTAAGATGAATGCTGCATTGTCGATTCAAACTTCAAAAAGCTATTTGCAGGGTGTCATTTTTCATTTTGCCTAGGCAGGATGTAATGAAAACCCGACAAGTTATTGATGATTTGGTTACCTGTCTGCCTTAAAGAAATTGCACAGGTGCTTTATTTAAAAAAAAAAAAAAGTCAACAAAATGAATGCAAAACAACGATAGGAAGCATCCTTTGAGGTTTTATTTTCTGCTGAAGTGTCACTAGACTGTGTGTCCAAAAGCCAGTGCTGGCAATTTATCTCTCAAGTAATCAGTATAAAAATATTACCATGGTTTGTATCCTGGCACCAGACTGGGAAAGATGTGCTGTCTGTCCTATTGCCATTTTATTTCTGGCTGTTTAAAGTAATTAAGAACTAATTAGGAAGTCTGAGGCAACAAATAAGAAATTGGAATTTATACAACTTTTTAAGCTCAAGACACACTGAAAGAATAAGAGAAAAGCCTTTCTTTTCTTGTCTGATTTCACAATTTTTCCTTCTCAAAATGACATAGCATCGAAGTGAGTATGTTAAAATTCCTGTTACAAAAATAATACCTGAGGGGGTCTGTAAATCAACAGCCCTTGTGAGGAGGTCCTTAGGATGTGAACTCTTGAGAAAACCATGGCTAACCTCTTCCAGAGAGAAAAGTCTTTCTGAACAGTTTTGAAGTGCAGAAGACAACAAAAAAATTAGGTGAGAGCTTTCTGCTTTTCCTTGGCCACAATCACTCCAGCTCCTGGGAGCAGAGACTGCTGCTTTGGGCTTTACCCTATGACTCCTCCCGACTTTGTGCTGGCCTGGGCACTCAGGACAGGACGGAGGCTTGGCTTCCCCCAGGGCAGGGCTTCAGCTTTGTCTCCGAACTCTTCTCTCTCTCTTCTTTCTTCGTCTCAAACATTCTTCTTTATGAACAAATTAACATTCACTGCCCATATTAATAAGCCTGCAGGCACAGCTGTGTATCCAAGAGGCTTTTTAGCCACGGCTGCCTGGTGTCCTACAGCCTTGGACATGGGGCTCCTGATCTTCCTGGCAGGCCCCGAGCAGCAGACTGCGTCTCCTCCTGACGAGGCTGGGATTTCGGGGTGGCTCTGTTTGTGTTTTTGTTTGTGGATGGGTACAAAGCCCCGAGTCCTCATGAGACTCCCACTGCTCCTTCCCAGTCTCAAGTCCTCATCTTCTTTTCAGAAGTTACCAGTTCAAAACTGAACTTAGCCTTCGAGATAATCTCTGACTCTAGGCTACCGTGGAGAGCAGCAACGAAATACCTGGAAAAATCTGGACCTAAATTACTTAAATACTGAAGCACATAAGCCAGTTTTGAAAACAAATTGAAGCACTTTCTGGAAGTGCAGTTCTCCCTCCTGAACGTTATTTGACAAGGTCTAAGTTAGCTGGGCACTCTTTACACTTCCAAATGCTGCTGTGACTGAACTCAATGGGTAAATGCCACTATATGCTGCTTTTCTGCGCTTTTATTGGTTTCCAGCTTTTAAAAAAAAAATCTTCCTGCTTTAAGCAGTATGGCTTTGTGTGTGCAAGAGTGTGCTCATGTATCATGAAGCCTGTCAAGACTGCAAGATAATGGGACCAACTGGGAAAATTTCCATGAAGACAGTGAGCGTGCCTGGAGTATCTAGGTCACATCCTGCTCTAACAAAGTGCACTATGAGGGCCCCTTTATACAGAAACTTGTTTAATTAAGATAACAGATGTTGCTATTATACAAGTCATAGTGAGTGGCTGTTTAATTGGACACTTTCATATTCTTTGCTACCAGCACAGAACATCATTTGTTTTTTATGAATTTCTTTCCTTACAATTAAACTGTATAAACAATGCATGCACTGTATATTCATAGAAAAGAAACAGCTCTAATGATGTAAGGGCTTTACATGAACAAGAACGGGAGAAGAGCAATTTGTTTTGGGGCTTAAAAGTACTATTATTTTTCTGTCCTGGACTGAGTACACAGCTGGTGGCAGGGTAAACGTGGCTTTAGGAGAACATTAGGAATGAAGACCATTGTGTACATGTTTTAAACATTCATTATTTCAACGGAATACACATCAGATTTTGACACATGCAAGCTCTTACCAAGCGCATCAGATGATAGCTAACAACACTGCAGCCCCGCTCCCCTCTTCGCAGCGATGCCCCGAAGCACCCCAGGGCAGGGCTCTCCAACACGGGGCACCCGCTAGAGCCAGCACTAGCCCAGACCTAAATGCTTCACCCCGCTGCTGTACCACAGCCTGTCCCCATGCTTTGCCTGGTGGCTAGTAACAAACCACAAGACTGGCAGAAATATAGTATTTCCCTAAAAAAAAAGCTATCTTGGTTTTCCTGCACACCATCTACAGTTGGGGAGACAAGGAGAACGAGCGCAGCAGGAAGCCATGGCAGACCAAGAGACTGAACCATGACATCTCCCTCATCTGCTCTTGAACCACACAACGCTACAGCTTCACCTGTGGGAAATGACAGTATGTCTCTCTGACAGACTGATATCTAAAATGAGACACTCTGTGAGAAATAAATAAATAAATGTAATTATTAATGGCATGTAAATTAAAAGTCATTTCCGTAAGTCCAAAACAAGCACCTGAGAAAAGAGGAAAGACTTGCAGGGAAAGTGATGCAAATCTTGCCTTACAAAGCAGTGCCTAACAATCCCTTCCAATGCTACTCCAGCAAAATCATTCTATGCCAACAGCAAAATATATCCCTTGACCAATTCCATGAGAAATTTTCTTAAGATACTCTAACAAAATAGCCTCTGGTGGTAAATTATTAAAAGACAGTTCAATCTGTGCAGTGGAGTGACAAAATGCCCCAGTTTGTCGACACAGATCACAGGACCAGTCTCAGCTCTAACGTTAAACCCCAGTGCTCCCACGGCCGAGCCCTTGGACGCTGCGTGCGTGCGTACGTGACAGCACCTGCAGATTTGTTGGGCTGCAACGTTGTTCTTTCGTGGGCTACAGAAAACCATATGAAAATTAAGGGACATTTAATTGTTTTAAAATGAACTGTTTTAAATTAACTGCTGAATTAACTGGTTTAAATTATTTTAAAAATGCTTCCTGATCTATAGTTCAAAGAGAATTACAGTTCCATTGCAGGACGTTTGTCCAACAGTTTGGACCGTGGGAGCAGCTGTGACGGAGGCTTATTTTAATTTCAGCTGGCAGCGCTCTGCGTAGCTCCAGGATTTGTCTCTAATCACGCACAGCCTGATTCTCCCTCCTGCACCCAGGAAACCTGAACGAATGAGCCGGCAACTACAGTGACTTCTGATTTCCACCACTGCGAGGATGAACCGCTCACGCTTGCAACCGAGCACAGTTCTCCGTGGGAGCTGCGCCGTAATTATGAAGAAATTGAAAGGTTTCTGTGATAAGATCACCTGAAAATAAAGGTTTTAAAGCACTAGTCCCAGTAACAAATTTATCTAATGTTGTGGCATTAGATGTAATTGAATTATTATGAAAGGATTAACAAAATCCTGCAAGAACAATCTGACTGCTGTGACTTCCCCTCCTAACTCCTGCCGATGAATAATATATACAATGTAATGCCAGGAAATAATTTTCACAAATGGTAAATACTGCGGACTGGAGGATGCTTGGCTTTAGGAGTTCAGGAGTTTAAAGGAAAGACTCTCCATTAAGGACTTGCTTTCATTCACTTCAGTGTTATACAGGGACCATCAATTCACATAAATTTTTCCAGACTTATGGGTAACTATGGATTTCTGTTTTATATTGGTAAATCTCTCATTAAGTTACCCTCTACCTCTGTAACTCCCACTGACATCTAGAAACGATTGATTTGGTTTCTGAGACAGCTTTGGAGCGAAGTATAAGCACAGTTCAAATCATGTCTTTCGCATAGTGTAATAATTGCAGAAGACCATGTCTCTATATAATGCCTGTATGATACCTATAAGCTATGTATATGATGCCATAGATGCTATGTATTTATATCCAAAAACTCTCTTGTCATTGACTGTTATTTCACAAAATCAGGGGGATGAAGACATAAGATTATAAGACCAAAGTGCCACTGAGATTTAAATAAGAACCATAGGTTCTGGCTTCTACAGTCTGTGCACTCCTCACTCGAGGAGTTTTTGTCTGGTTTTGGATGCCAGCCCTCCTCAGGCAGCTGGGCAGTAACATTCTCCATCTCGATCTCACAGGCTTGAGTCCAGCGTCACTTCTGAGTCACACCAATGTAGCTGGGACATGAGAAAAGAGAACCTATGTAATGGGATTCCAGCTCTCCAAAATCTCTTTTCTGCTATTGTTGAGTCAGAATAAAGAAATTGGAGGTTAAACATATCTGGAAATATGAATATAAGAGAACCAAATGGCAAGTGAAAAACTTTCTGAACTCAACTCAAATCTTTCTGTCTGATGAATGATCTGACATGTCCCAAAGACACATCGCAGTTTTGCAATGACCAGAAGACAGGACTTACTTCCACCCTGAGCTCCCAGTGCTTGCTGGCTTGTGGAACAACTCCTTACCAGCTGCAGATCTCCACAACTGGCTCAAACTTCCAGGTTATATACGTAACTGTATATTGAAAGGGTAAAACGACTTCTGCCTGAGGAGTGTGCTGGGGCAAATGGGTCCTAAACACTACTTGTATACTACTGTCTCTCTGATGATGCAGCCTGCACAGCTTTATGGACACCTATCTAAAAGGTATCCCCTGCTCCTGAGCGAGGGTTTCCCAGAGCGTAGGTGTTTTTTAGTCATGTCTCCTATCTCAATGCTGTGGAAGGTGGGAGATACTGTGGCAGGCAGCAGGCTCACCTGCTCTTACTCCACCAGTGGCTCTATGAGGCTGACTTGTACAGAGTGGCATTAATAGGACTGAAGACCTTTCCCACAGAGTGTAACAGCCGTTTTGCACTGAAATGTGAAGGGAAGATCAAGGGTAGAAAATGATCTCTGTATCTTTACCTATATAGAAGTAGTCTTTGTTTCCAAGCAGCATTTGCAATATATCTGTATCTGTGCTATAGCTGTTTCTATATAAAATTTACCTTCTGGAGTCAGGCTACTAACATTATTTTGACTCAGTTAGGCCTCCAAGGCAGGATTTCCATTATTATGGAGATGAACTGCCTTTAATGACTGCAATAATATAATTGTACCCCAGGGCAGAATTTCTAATAACACAATTGCACAGTTCTCAACCACCAGTAAGAGATACCTTCAGGGCATGTGATTCATTAGGGGTGCGGTACACACTACCTCAGTCTCCAGAGCAGAATATGAAACCTAAGCCAATAAAGCTCTTTTCTTCCATGGTAGTTTCTGCCCTCTGGGCAAACATTGAACACCACACTTAGTTTTGCCTCCTGGACAGCAGTAGCCTCCAGAGCAAGAGTCCTGGCAGCAAAATCTGATGCACACTATTTCTGTCTCCAGCAAGGAGTCCCTAACATTACATTCCATCTGAAAAGTCACACAAGCCCCAGGAGAAATGCTTGAGTGATTGCCACGGCAGCCGTCAGGCTGTACATCAGAATTCAAAGCAAGGACTGACATTAACGTTGCTTTTAACTCCGCCTGGAATTGGAAGGACCATCTATATTGATTAACCTTCACATGATCAAGTTCAGTTTGGAGAAGTATCCAGATGTTCAGGTGCCTCTCTGAAACTTGAAGGACTCTTTAACGTCAGTTTAACCAGAGATTTCATTTAAGTTTCCTCTCCCACGCCTGTCTAAAAGTTCTGGTTTCTGCCCGAGATGAGGAGATTTCAGCAACAGCTTTTCTTGGCATCTTTCTTTCTATATTTCAACAGATTTTTTCAACAGCCAAGAAAGTTCTCGTTTGAAACCCACACATAAGCGTGGGTGTAGGGACGTACTAGGACTGGACTCCAGTCAATGCTGCTGTCCCCTGGGATGGCAGGAAGAAGATAACGTTTCAGCAACTGAAGAAACCAGAAATACAGCAACGTTAAGCAGAGGACCAGGCACCTGGCCTCTCCTGCCCGTGAAGTCAGACAGTGCTGATGAACAATGCCGTGATCATATAAGACAATATAATTTCCTAATTGCACATTTCACACAGTGTCCAGGCACAGACTGCAAGGATGGTGTGGTTAATAAAGGCAATGGCGAGGATTCAACACCCTTGTCCCCACGGGAGACACAACCAACTGCGTATAAGAACTAAATAGGTCCAACTGCCAAGTCAACGGAGCGGTGTTCATTAAGACATTTTGCCAGATAGGCCCCACTGGATGATCTGGCTGGCGGAAAAACCCCTGGGCTGAAGTAGCAGAAAATTTCACACCTGCTTGGGCACATTTCACGTCTGGTTTCCCATCCAGGGCTTGGTGCCCAGGTGGGAGGCTCCCGGTTCTGGCACGGTGTGCTCGGCAGGAGCAGGAGGAGCGTGGCGGCGAGCCTGCCACTGCCCCGAGCACCAACACCTTGGTCTTGCTGCGGTTTGCATTTGAGCTCAACACTGAGCTGCTCGGAGGACTGTGTTGTACTCACAACCTGTCCTCCCAGCCACTGCCTCAAGTCTGCCTGGGCATGGGGACTATGACCAGCAGACAGCAAGGTATATACTATTTAGCAAGTTTTTATGATTATACCTGCCTTTTGCCTGTATGCCTCAGCAGAAGATCGGTCAGGAAAATGCTGTAGGTAAAGCCTTACACTACTTACACAGATGTGTGCACCCTTCAGGGTGCTCTGGTGTGGACTCCCTCATGTCTACCATGGCACGACTTTAGGTGACAGGGTTTCACTGAAGGGAAATAATAGTGTCTCCTTTTCCCAGTTGCCTATTTTCACAAAGCTTTGAAGAAACCTGCTATTTTTGAGGTGTATGTCTTCCTCTCTTAACCTTGGTGGAAACCAGCTGAAACATCTACAGCCAGTTTAAACAACCAGTTCAAAAATTATTTGCAAGTAAACACACCGGCAACCGAGCTTCCACCTAGCCTTATGCTACCAGTGCATGAGCCACATTCCCTTGGGAAATCAGGATACAGGGGTTTCTGTTGTATTAAAGCATCCAACTTTTAGGTAAGTTTGCAGATGAAAAAGTAGTGCTAAAAAAAAAAAAAAAAATCACTTTGTTGTCAGCATTGGACAGTAGTGACCAAGCAAGAAACACAGTCACTCACATTTCTTTCCTTTCCTAAGCCCTTGCTCAAATAAACTAATGCTTTCTCTCTCACTCCTAAATTAAAATGAGGACTGTGCCATGCCTAGGAGAACAGCATCACAGAAAACAGCACATTTCCGCTACGGACTGTGCCAGCGAGGACAGGGGGACGGATGGAAGCTCATGGGCTGACACTCCAAAACTTCCAGTATTTAATACTTCCCATGCTTTGCACAATCTTCACCAGAAGAACAAGTTATTTCAGTTTTAAAAATCAATATACCTTGATCTATTATAACTTCGACCTCGCACAGCTTTGCACCCCAGCTGCTAGAGGAAGCTCTGTGTAATCGATCACCCAACTCTTTTTATCCCAAGAGGCGAAGTCGAACAGTCCACAGACAATAGCTTTGTAAAGACCAGGTAACAGGAGCTGAATAAGTCAGAAATAGGTTGTTCATTATTTTACTCATCTGGCTCTAAATGAACTATAGCTTTTCGCACACTCGTATACACCACGACAGTATATATTTCAATGCCCATTACAGGCAGGCAGGTTGGCTAGAGCAAGACTAGACTTTCCAAGATAAAAGAAGAGCTCTAACAGGTTTAAGCTTTTAAAAATAACAATTTCCTGTAATTTCTGGCTTTTTGACCTTTACTAACAGGACAGGATTTTTCCCATCAATCCAAGTGGCACATCATATTTTGGAGGACTGTCAAGGACAGCTCTCCAGGTCCTGCTCTCAGGTGCTGCACAAGTGGGACAGGTAACACTACTGCACCTCCACACAGTCAACAACAAATCACTCAAAACCATGCATGCAAATTTGAAAGGTAGGCTCCTACTTCCTCCTAATACTCTCCTTTTGAATTACAAAAAAAAGAAAAAAAAATATGACTGGGCCAGTCTGAGAAAGCTGTGTCCAAGTCAGGCATTAGGACTGCCAATTTAATTACTAACCCCAAATAATTCCTGTTTGCGGGACATTGAGTAATGTACCAGAGCAGTACAATTTGCAGTGGAGGGTTTTATCTCCTGGGAAATTTTCTGAAAAACAATGGCTATTTAGAGCAATGCGGAGGCAAAATATTTGCTTTTTAGAATGTATCTTTATCAGCTTCTTGGCAGGGATGCTATAATAGTACACAGAGAGTGGGATGAACACAATGGGAATAGAAATCTCACCCCCAGCTCCTTGAGACTGAACACTAGCTGTTTTCACATGTATTTGCAAGTCAATTTTGGGAAGCTATTAATGACAAATTTAGCTTTCATTGCTGAAAGCCCCTGGGTTGGAGCAAGCTAATGAAAGAAATGGTTACTTTAAGACATTACCTCTCATTTTCTCTTAGGATGTCTTTTCCTTTCTTCCAAGAATAAGTAGGTCTGGGGGAAGCTTTCGGCTTACACTCAATGATTACTTCACCACCCACTTTAACAAGCGTTAACTTTTTCAAGAGTGTTTTGGAAAAGTCTGGACCGATGGCTGAAAGGAAAAAAAGTTAAAAAAAATCAGAATTGCCCCTGGAAAAACCAAAGTCAGGCTCTTTTGAACATTACAATATTCCAGGGCTGCTTCTCACCTGCAATTCCTAAATGATCTGACTTTATGAACTATATGCACATATGGATGGGGCAGACAGACACCTGAATGCTTCAGCTCTTTACTTGTTTAGAAATGCACGTTCAGCTACAAATTTCAGAAACCAGTAACCTCAGCAAGCAGCAGAAACCCGGTGTCACATACATCTCATTTGGGGGAGCGCCCCTAGGAACTACGCCTGCATGAACTGTATAATGTATTTCCTTTTTTGTGTCATAACAGTGTGATCATAATTTTGTCGAACATTGCTATGCGCAGAGCAACAGCATGCAGGAAAATTGTCACAAACACAGAACCCATACAATTAATCAGAATTGAAATTTTTATGCTTTATATTCACAACTGTTGCATAAACAGGGTCTTTTATTTTCATGCTGTAAGGGTGGGACACCTTGACATGGCCAGATCCTGAACCAAGCAAAACAAAGCAAGACCTAAGTAGGCACCAGGGTACAAGGTACTCTCGAATCATCTTTCTTAGTCCCTCCAGGGCACGCTCTTCTGTTTTGTGAAAAACAGTCAGATATTCATTGAAGCAAACACCAAAGCCCTGCAGACAGTCTGCAGCCTGGCTGTAAGGCAGGCCTGGGAGGGAGGAGATGGTTTGGTTTCTGATTCCTGCCTCAAAGGATTTTTAACTATTTATTTGATGGGACCCGATGACAAGCAGAGCTTTGAGGCGGCTGCCTCTAGACTGACTCTGGTAGTGAACTCCCCAAAGACGACCAGAAGGTTTTACTTATATCAAAGTAGGACAATTAATTTTTTCAATATAGAAAGCTCTGAGCAAATAGGTGAGGCAGCTTAAGGGTTTCATGAACAACTCTTGCCCTGCTCATTACATCTTTGCTGACAGGAGCTTGCTTTCTGACAGATCAGCGGCAGCAAACGCTGCCCAGTCCTCTCTAATTCTCTCCATCCCCTTTGCTAGCTGTGTGCCTGCACCTGTGCCTCCTGCCCCATCCCCATATCTCCCGAGCTTGCAGCATTTTCCTCAACTTACTTTCTTGCTGCACCCTGGGAGGTGAGAGTTTAGATCACTGTGCATTGCATCTGCTTGATGCTCCATAAAATGATCTAAAGCTCACCTGAAGCATCTGGGAGACAAAATCTACCGTGTGATACAGAAAGCAAATTAATTTTTCTTAGGGCATCTCGTCTGCCTCAATTCTTCTGGATATCATTCCTGTCGCAAAAGAGTTGAATAAAACATAATACTACACTGATAATGGGAGGGGCTTTATGATCGAATAGATCTCATCTTCCACTTTCATGAATCAGAGTTCACTAATGTCTGAGCTGTCTTGTCTTCTATGTCTAATCATAGATGGCTGACTTCATTTTAGCATAGAGGAAAACATGTATGTTATTAAAGTCTATAAAAGAGCCATCTGAAAACCAACACCGGTGATGTAAACCATTTCAAAATTAAAGTAAGCATCCTGAGGATCACTTCCCACCAATGCAGTCAGAACCAGATGGATTATTATTTATATCATATTATCATAATTAATACATTGTCACTTCTGGAAATAATTTCTCAGATGATTGTCCAAAGTTTATGAGCAAAATAGATTTTTTAATAATCCTGTTATTTCCAGCTCTGTAGTGAATGGTTTAGAATTGGTTTTTTACAAGTCATTTACTATTTCCTTCTTGGTCCTGTGTGAGGTAGAGGAGTTGCACAATACAGGTTTTATTCTGTGACATTCAAAATGTTGTCATCTGACATTTAGAAACTCTGGGCTCAGTTGTCAGTGCTTCCCTGTGCCACTTTAGGGGTAATGCATTTAATTTCTTCACACCTTGTTTGTAAAATGAGGATTTTAATTACTTTTTTTCACTCTAAGCCCATCCCTTTTTTTTTTTTAAACATTTAGCCTGAAAACTCTTTAAGGCAATGACTGTATCTTACTATATGTTTTTACAATGCCCAGCACAACAGGATCCCGGTTTTAGCTGAAGACTCCAGGCAATATAATTGGCAACAATAATAGAGAAGAATCACTCTGAGAAAAGCTCTGTCTGTAATTTTCCATTTCTCTTTTTCACGTGATTTTGCTGTAAGTCTCACTTGCTATTAGTGGTGTTTAATCATGTCAAGTGCTTAACTTCAGGACCTTTTAAAATAACCATTTTTATACTCAGAAAGATCTGTTTAAAAGTTAACATTTCTCTGTGAGAACTCAGAATATTGACCTCCTTTGAAAACCCTAGCGAAAAGGAAAACATCCTGTTTTTCTTTAAAAATATGCCAAATTAAATCACAGGTCCATAGAAATTAATCTGCAGCACATCATTCTGCTACTTTTCATGTGACATACAGAAGCACGATTGCATAATCCAAATGAGAAGTCAGCCAAAAACACGTTATCTGGCAGGTTTTTAAGAGCAGGCTCTCCAAGGTCTTTGCTTTTTGTGGAGACACGAGGTCGGCTCCTGGGTGCTGTGGGACTGCCAGGCACGGGGAGGCACTGGAGGTACCCATCAACAAGGGCAAAGTCTCTGTCTTCTGAGAAGATATGTCTTCCTCCAAAAGGCTGATTTTTACCAGGGTTTTGAATAGAGAGGAAGAGCATCAGTGGGTTTATTTCGATTTCTTTCACGCAGTAACACATCCAATAAATCTTAGCACTGTGAAGTCTAATTTATTGAGCTTTATTGTACTTTTCCTGAACAGCAACACTGACAATCTTTCAAATGAGTTTTTTTTCTATGCAGGCATCTATCGCTGCTGATAAAAAATGACCGATAATTGGAAATGCCATAATCAGAAAAGACCTCATGCTTTGTTCTTCAGGATAAAGTGGGGAATGATGCTATTGAACATTCACTTTGAAAACAACTAAACCACTATTTTGTAATCCTGAATTCTATTTAACCCTTTGAAACTACATATCCATGCTGACATATCAGTTTCCAGGCCTGCCACTCATACAAGAGCAACGTTTGTGAATGAAGTACAAACTTGCAGGACAGCTGAGGCTGGCAGGGATCTCTGGAGATGGTCCCATGCCACCCCTGCTCAAGCAGGAGCAGCTACAGCAGGTTGCCCAGGGCCATGTCCAGTTGGATGTTGAGTATCTCCAAGGACAGAGATACCACAATCTCTCTGGGCAAGCTGTTCTAGCGTTCAACCAACCTCATAGTAAAGAAGTTTTTCTTATGTTTAAATGGCATTTCCTGTGCTTCAGTTTGTGCCCATTGCCTCTTGTCCTGCACTGGGCACCACTGAGAAGAGCCTGGCTCTGTAATCTCTACTCCCTCCCACCAGGTATTTAACCACCTGGATTCACAGGAGCTTCTCCTGATATTAACTGGGACAAGTAAAGTAGGTGTACACAAAACAGGTGGGGCAGAAGTTGTTTTTCTTGGCGAGGGTTTGGGATGGGAGCATTACAATTGCCATTAGAACGGTGAAAGGTCTATTTAGACAAGTGGTTTTTCAACATTTCCTCAAGAGAGTCAGCCTCTGCAGCCCACGAGCAGGCAGTTACTGTCCAGTATGCTCTGAACTGCAATAGTCGGGTTTCTCCATAAACGTTTCTAACCAGCAAGAGGTTGAGTGAGCTTGCCAGCTCTCCGTGCTCAGTCACCTGGATGAATATGGGAAGATGGAATGATGTAAAAAAATCTGTTCTATGTCTATCCACTTTCTCAAGTTTTCATTTCATGCCTTACTTAAAAACAAAAACTTGTCAAAGATCCTCAGTAGCCCTTCAGATGCTGAAACTTGGCAAAACCAGCTTGGGTGAAGGCTTTGCCGGTTTTGGAACGTCTGCAGTGTTCAGGAAGGTAAACTTACCGATGACACTTAGTTCTGCACTGGCAAAAATAATGCCATGTCTGTTTTCCGCTACACACTGATACATGCCGGCATCCAACAGGCTGACGTTCATTATCGTGAGCGAGCCCTGCTCTAGCTGAACTCTGCCCTGCAGGAAACAGTAAAACAAATAAAAAAGTAAATAAGGAGATCCTTCCCTGGAACATAAACCCAGTGGTTGTGCTGTATTTTATACCAAGGTGGACAAAAAAAAGTAGCAGTAATGGGAAGAATTTGCATGCTCCAATCTATTTGTCTGCCAGCTAAATTTATGTCAGGTTAGATACTAAATGGTAAAACCAATACAGTAGTTGGTAAATGCAACTTAAATTGGAGGACTTTCCCTTGACTCCTCATTGATTTAATACCCAAACCATTTAGAATAATATCCCTTTCAAACAGATAAACTTGAATCAAAAAATACACTTTTGTTCCATAGTAGCGTATCACAGCCAACCGTATTCTTTAAAACATTTAAAACAATGGTATTATGAGCATATATGGCAATGAAGGCTAGTAAGACTGGTTGCCATCTCAGCTAGCATGGACAGAAATACTTAAAATCCTCTGCAGTTTACTGAAAACAATATAGATGTTAATAATTTAATGATCCTTTACTTCATACCAGCCACTGACGTGATTTAAGTACAGGACCATCTGCTAGTGACCAGCATGAAGCAAGCAAAATTAGAGTGTGGAACAAAAGACCAGGGTATCATTTGTCAGCCTAGGGATATGGAGCTCGTGTTATCAATTTTAATAAGTACAGCAAAGTGTTCCCTCCCTACCCAGGAGTTTCACCATCTAAAAAAATAGTAATATAAAGAGCTATTTGCTTTCTACTTGGCCGTAGGGCAGAAATTTAATGTTTGTGCAATCTTTATCAGGGTTTGATCAAATCTGGGCTGCCATATTCTTTCACAATAAGTGAAGGGAAGAAAATGCTGGCTTACTGTGAAACCAATGTTTTGGTGACTTGTTTTACTTTGTGGTTATAATGGGGGGGGATCATGGGACTGAGCGATGACACTCCAGCAAGAGGCTGGGCAGACAGGGCGGTGGGAGGGGGTGCATTTCCCCAGCTCCTGCACACCACCCTTCTTTAGGCAGCTCTTCGTGTCCCTGGAAATGGCAGGCCACACTCCTGGTCGCCTGCACAGGGACAGAGCTCGGCAGGAGGAGTGGGAACACCATTAAAGACCAGCAGAAATGCTAAGCTTTCATTAGCAGCCAAAGTAAAAAAATAAAAAAAAATTAATCCGGGGCGATCATTTTTTGGCTGCAGGCTCCACAGTCCCATTCAGCCATTCCCTCTTCTTCACAAGGGTCTCTCCACTCTTAGGTTTCTATCACGGATCCTTCACTTCAGGGAGGACCTCTGAATGTAGAGCTGTCGTGTGTCCCACTTGTCACTAACAGCAGCTCTCCTGAAGCCGGACAGAGGTGCCCACCAGGCGTTGCAAGGAATTGCCTACCCAGAGGGGGGATTTCAGAGCACCGCCATCCTTTCTATTTCCATTCCAAAAGTACTAAAACATGCAGAGATGAGAAAGCTGGTGGAGCATGAAAGCACTTGCAGAGCCTGTGACCCTCCTCCCCGGTGAAGGGCTCCAGCAGTGCCTACCTGGGGCAGCAGCGGCTCCCCGTCCTTCAGCCAGCGGTACGAGGGCTTCGGTCTCCCGCTTGCTCGGCATTCCCAGATGACGCTTTCCTCTATGGCTGCGTGTGCATCGCTGATTTTCTGAATCCAGTTGGGCTGAGCTGCAATGCAGAAGTAATGACTAAAGCCTTGTGTCTGTAACCAACAGCGTGCTCTCTAGGCGCAAGCAAATGGCCATTTCTTTCTTTATTAGCACATTTAAGAGTTGGATTTAATAACATGTTTAATAATTGCTAAAGATTATTTTTTTTCCCTGAGTCCAGTTCTGCTTTCTGAAGGTGGCACGTGCAAGATCAGAACCTGTTTTCATTTTATTTTTAATAAAAACACTTAATGAAAAAGAGTAGTTTCAGAAATCCTGATCATTGTACAAAACCAAAGCAACAATTCATGTGCTGCCCCAGTGGAATAAATGGCACTGTTAGACCCCTGGTCCTTCAAATAGAGACATTTTCTTCTTCAGGATCTATATGACTTAGGCTTCAAAGCTCTAAAATTTAGCATCCAACTTCAAAACTTGTAATTTAGAAGTACCTCTGCATTGAAATTAAGGTTATTCCAGTAACCTAGGCCTGCACGGTTATAGGTACTACTTCAGGTCCAAATTCTTGGTCTTTTCTTAGATTAGGGCCATATGTACAAGTACTGCCATAGGAAGATGTTCCATGTGTATGAAAAATCTCTGAACTCAATAATTGCATTAATTAATGTTGCACTGAACAACCCTGGAAAGTCCAAAAGCAGATATTGGAGATACATTTTGCTAGAACTTGGTGAAAACTGGCACTGGCAGTTTTCAGACACTTATGAGATTATAATTTTAGTTGTGTTTCACATATTTTTATCAGAGTTTGTTGTTTATTGCCTTTTTTTTAAATACAGCTTAAGTTTAGCCAGACTCCACATATAAATTAAATTCTGCTAAAACTGCCATGTATTTTTGGAGACCATACAAAACCTCTGACTTTCTTATGTTACATTCATAAACCCTATCTGTCCAGATATACCTACAATACTTTTCAGAAAGTCCCATTAAAAAAGAGAGTGAGTCCAGATTTTTTTAAGGGTCATTTGCCCTATTTTGACACAAGAAAATCTGAGAGACTTAGTAGGAAGATATTACCAGCAGAGGTCTCCAAGAACCTGGTTAATACTTTTTCCCATGTAATCAGGTTAAAAAAAAATTAAGATTACTCTAAAACAGGTAACAACTTCATATATCTCCTTTGGACAGGGACAGGGGCCAGAAAAAGGTCTGAAAGGATAAATTAAAAAATATATCAAAATGGTAAGTTCAACATACAGTTGATATGATTATACCCAAAATATTGGTATGTCTACCATGATGTGATGCTGGATATACACATTCAGAGAGCTGAGTGCCTTTTAAAACTGTGTTCAGGCTGTGACAGATGTGTGCTTAATCCCACACCTACCACACTGCACACTTCTCACGGTGCCTACAAAGCACAGAGGAAAGCTGAAGAATTTTGCACAGCATCTTAACTCCAAGGGACTTGCAAAAAAAGAAGAAAGGCGAACTGAACGTAATGACAATGCAGAAGCAAAAGAAGTGGCTGAAAAGGAGAGGCAAGCAGTGTTTACTTCTCTGACTGCCCCTCCTGCCCCCGTAATATTTTAAGCTTCCTTATTATCTGTATCAAAAGAGGTATGAAAGGGAAAGCTTTTAAATGTAGGAAGACGAAAGTCAATTCTGTCGTCTGGAGTAAGAACTTGAACAATTCCATCGAACTGAGACACCCTGCGCAACTGCAACAGGTTCAGTGGCTCAAGGACATTTGCAAATTACTCATGAATTTACATATTTACTATTCTAACAGTATCCAACTCATAATTTTGAAGAGAGTCTTATGATACCATAAAAGGAGCTCTATAAAACCAAACAGATCCATTTGCCTTTTTTGCAGTACTGAACGTTTTACTGATTTCCCACATGTAAACAAAAAACATTCAGACAAAACAACTGAAAGTAACCTGTAAAACAAGAAAATCCATGAAAGGTAAGGTGGGTTCTATAACATATAAATGTATGCTATGTAAAAAGAAAGATAACTCTCATGTGAGGAGGAAAGAAAATTCAGTATTTATCCTTATTTCAGGCAGACTCCCCAAATAAGGAAAATGCTCACCCAACGCAGCAGAAGACTTTACCTGTCCAGTCTTTCTGCTGTACTTTGCATGTTGCACATCTCAACTCCTGCTCTAAGCAATGGTGCTGAGATTTAAATGTGTGGTGCTGGAAGCGCTGGGAGCTGCCACCCCTGCTACTCATTTCACTCTTTTGTGCAGCACCCGCGAGCCACAGCCTTGCACCGCGTGCCACTCTTCACCCCCTCCAGTCATTTTAACTAGTTAAGCTGTCTATCCTAAAGCCATTTATGATGCAGACAACTACACAATGAGCATAATAGGTCAAAAAATAAATCTCAGTGAAAACCGGAGGAGTCCTTTGTTTCATAGGAGCTTCATTCTCTGCTGCTCTTTGGGAGACTTTTCCAATTAGGTCAACCTCTCCTTTCAACAGTTCATTTCAGAGAATAACAGGCACGCTCTTGACTTAATCTTGGGTAATACACAAGGGTTGGTTCATGCAGCAAATATGTTTGAGCCACCAAATGAGAGTCGCCATAATATAATGAAATCTGACAGCCTCCCATTGGGGATCACACCAGGACGTGGTAATGTGACACAAGATTTCAAGCACGATAATTAAAATAATTCAAATAAGGATATGAAACCAGCTCCATGCTACAACATTTTCTGGTATAGCAATATTATTTGAGATAATGACAAGGTTTAATTTGTGACTGGTAGTCGTGTTCCAGAAAAAGTCCTTCGGATCATTTCAGTGGTGCTGACCAAAGACTAATTCTTTCATATGATGGGTCTGGAAATATTTTGGCCCTATTTGGAGTACTTAGATATTACTGGCCTTGGAAACATCCCGGAGGAAAAATCTGGTACTAAAGAAAAAGATTACATGGAAGCTGATTAAGAATTCATCTGAGTCGCAAGAAAAATTCACATGCTAAATCTATAAAGTGGAAGAGAAAGCTTAGAAATATAAGCATGACTCTTACGTAAGGATAGCTTTAAAGAAAAATATCCCTCTCCTAGGTGATGAGAGCTGTCTGGAATTTGTCCTCAGGGGGACAGGAGAAAAATTATGGCAGCAGTTAGAAAAAAACCTGTTTACCTTTGATCACCTTCCAGTCTTCACCAATGCAAAGTGGGGCATTTTAAACCAGGTGATTAGGAAAGTATGCCCAAATATACTCCTACTTCTCTAAGACCAAAAAAATCCAGAATGAGTCTGTCCTTCATTGTAATAAACTGAAAGGCAAAAGTAGGCACTGGAAAGCTGGACCAGAAATCATGTCCTAAAAGGCATTTGAAAATGAAAGGACACAGCTGGTGATGATGCATCGTATCAGAAATGAGTAACAAAACCAAAGTATTACAGGAGCAATGTGAGAAATAAACCAGAAATAAATCTGTAGGACTTTGCAATCGTCTGGGAGTTCAAAACAACCAAAAAGACTAAAGCAAATGAGGTACTAATACATATACAGAATCCAATTCTCGGTCGGTATATATTGATTTCAGTGTTCCTAAGCCAATTTATAGCAGCTGATGACCTAGTGCAGGCTGTGTAATTCATCATTAATGGCAGATGAAAGGCTGAATGACTTGTCCATTACTATATCTATTCTAAGGAGATTGAGACTGAGCCCAGGATCAGAAAAGTCCAAAGACCAGAAAGCCAAGCATAAGAAGTAAGAAAAACAGATGGGAAAAATACATGAGTAATTAAAAATAAAGAATGCAGCCAGTGTATAAGGTTTGTGCAGACAAGTGCACGCGTCATCTTGGTCCAAATGGGGATATAGCTTCTGTAAACAAAACCCATATGTCCCTAATTTGTTATCTTTCCCAATGATCACAGGAATGTGAAACCAGACTTTAAGTTATCACTTTTCCTCTTCTCTTCCTTTCCTCCTCTTAATCTCTTTCTCCTGACCTCTACTGCCAATTAAGGACTATTTGAAATCTATACAACTCTCAAAGCTGTGCAAATCCTCCACCAAAGTCATTTGCTTGAATGTTGCACCTAAATGATCTCCGTTTGTCTGCGTCTTTGCAAAGTTCACCAGATACTGCCACGTGGGCAGGATGTCTCCTTTCTGCCTCTCTAGAAGACTGACCATAATGAACCAACCTGGGAGTTCTGCTTGGGACTAAAATATTAAACATCAGAGCAAAAGAAACAGAGGAAAATTTGAAGGAGTTAACCTAGCTGGTAAAAATACTTAAATTGTCCCTACCTCTTATTTACTTCCTGTTCCATAAGCTATTCTGCACCATTACATGACTTTCTCCCCAGTTAGGCTGGGCACCAACTGACTGCAGGTATTACAGGCACATTCATAAAAACAAGTCCTCTGGGATTTAGTTATTTTTTATCCCTGATTCTCTAGACTGAGGCTACCCAGGGGAGTAAAGGAGGTGTGGGGTGCTCTATGAATAGCCTTCACACTTCATTTCTCATACCTATTTGTATTTTTGCTTCTCCTGCTGGAGAGCTATTTTTCCAAGCCAAAACGATAATAATTTGAGCACTTTTTCTGAATCTCCTAAAAATTGATTTCTCTATAAGCAGGTTTCCAGCAATCCCTTGGAAAAGGAAAAGTGGAGGAGAAACATGCCTGTTCTCTGTGCAGAAACTTGTTCTGGATGCAAGACTTCCCTTAGGCAGCAAGTTATTCAAAACTCAGAGTTACTCCCGCCTGCACTAAAGTCTGAGAAAATACATATTCCACTGGCAGGAGCCAAGACATCCTCCCTCCGAGCAGTGATTTTCCCCAGGGCGAGTGTAACCAACCGAGATTGGGCACTGCAATGATTGCTCCCACAGCCAACGGCCCCTTTCTGGAAGGACGGATTTGGCTGCTGCCAAGTCTTTAAGTGGTGGTTAACCAAAAGTTAAATTGGCACAATATTCTGAAACAACACAGGATTTGAGAACTTTAAATAAAATGAACACAGAGGTGCTTGAAGGTGAGAAATCAATTGGCAATGTATCTGTGTAACAGGTAGCAAACTGGGTTTTCTAGTGAGGCATGTCAATTATAATTAATAATAATATATACTTGTCCTATTTATGTGATTTTTTTTTTGTATTTTTATCAGTCCAGAAACTCATTTTATTTCAAGTGGCTTTGAATTTTCAGTGAATTATTTGTGATCTGGGACCTAAATGGAGTAGAGACATACAACTGCCTGATTTTCACTTATGCAAATTTCCTTTTTAGACCTCTAACCATAATGAAGAGCATAATATGGTTTACATTTGAGGTTGTTTTACAGAGCGGCATAAAGTAGCTTTTGCACAAATAAAACACAGGCCCACCGATGAAAGGGGGACTCTTTTCACTGCAAAATTAAGGAGCCACATAAATTCCTGGTGGGACTTTGATTTGAGAAGTATTTCATCTGAAAAGCAGTCCAGCCAATTAAATGGCTTCTGCTGAATATCTTACAAAATGCTGCAAAGAACTGTAATTAGTTACAAATAAGTCTGTCTCTCTGCTAATGCGGATGCTGCTGTGCTGACACTTTTAGAAACCATTTTAACTGCAATTTTTTCCTCCTCGCCTTGGCTTGCCCGCAAGGTGCTGGGCAGGGAGCTGATGAGCTCAGGCGAGAGAGATGCTGGAGGACCCCAGAGCAACACAGGCAACGCCAAGTCAGCACCTGCATCAATGCCGGCTGAAACTGAGCCATTTTGGTACTGGGATATTTTCCCTCTTTTCCAGGCCATGTAAGACAGCGTTGATCCAACTGGAAAGCGCAATTCCAAATTGCATGGTTTTGGTCATAATTCTGGCAGACAAATGTTCCCAGTGGTGGTGCAGCTCCTCAGCCCCAAGCACCCCTGCCTGTACTGGGGTGCCTGGTTCCAGCCTAGCAGCCCTGCCTGCACGGCGGAGCAGCCTCCCCCGGTGCTGCTTTCCTACTGCTGTTGCTACCAGCCCCATTAGATGTGCTTATATTTGGATCACCTTGACTGACAGCTGTTGTTCTTGTTTTCTGTTATTCAGATTATACATGCCGTTGGGGTGGGGGATACCAAGATCTTGTATTGTCTCATCAGACAGAGCCAATATAGGAAAGTCTAAATGCACGCTGAAGTGGAGCCCAAGGAGTAAGCACTGGCATAACCATCTTATTTCACACTTTGCATTAAAAAATACACTCATATTTTTAAGAAGTCCAGGAGAGCAATATGCTGGTGTGGTGGTACAGAGACCTCTGACGATGGCCAGGAGGGAGAACCCAGCCAAGGCACGTTAGTGGAGCTGTAGAGGGGCGCGAGGCTCTTGTCCATTGTGGGAAAGGCTTTGAGCACAGGGATGAGCAGCCACAACAACGCCTTATGAGTTCACTGTGCTTGTGCATCTGACCGTTGCCTCTTGTCCTATGCTCACGACAACCTTTGGGTTGCAACTGTCTGTCTGACAAAGGATGATCTAACTGAAATGGCATCTAAACTTAACATGAATGGAACAACATCCATGATGATAATAAATAAGCATCTCCTTGATGGTTTTATGAACGAAAAGGCAATTTCTTTTCAAATTAGGTAGCTAAGGTAATCTGTTTACTGTACTTCTGCCAAAAAAAAAAATTGTTGGCATTGCTTTTTGCTCAGGATATAAATCTTAGCCTCATGGAGGCTTATCAAATTTAAAATTTATGAGCAGCCAGATTAAAAATAGAATCAGGTCAATGGGAGTGCTTCCGAAATGCTGCGGATCAAAAGACATAGCTGACGGCGTGGCGGACCCTTGCTGCCGAGTTCAATGGAGAAGCAGGCACTTGAAGCAGAGGCGTCAGTGCAGCCAGCGCCGTGGCAGTGATGTGCTCCGGCCGTGCCGACGCCGGCTCCCGCTGGGGACCTCACCTGCCTCGGCCACAGGGATTGACCTGGCCTGGCTCACAAAGGCACAGGGTCTGCGGGGAACAAGCTGCCAAGTCAGGAACACAGTGCGACGTGCATTTATGGCTGCTAAATGAGGGTGGAAAAAAAGAGATTTTTGCAGTTTTAATTTGCTAGTTCTCAGGAGCCAATTTGAGGTACGTGGTATCTGGTTACGAACGGCAGACAGAACAAGAGACGTACGGCAAGAAAACAAGTGGTATGTCATTCAGAGTTATAATAGTCAAGGAAACAGGTATAAGTCACTGTAATTGCATTAACATTAACATGTTTTCTATTGTGTAGGTCTATCTATCAAGTAGGGCATATAGCACTCAGAACAAATGCTTTTGGAGAGCAATAAAAACAGCCTGTTGCAGGGGCTCAAAGCACAGAAAATGGAGGAAGAACAGATCTTGCACGTTTAATTAACCTTTCCTGCTGCAATGAGAATGTCAAACAACTTCAGTGTCACTGATATGCTAACAGAGGAAAAAATAAACATTGATACAAGAATGAAATACAGCAAAAGTCAACCTTCCCTGACAACTTCTAGGAGCACTGAAAGAACCTGACAACAGAGGCAACACTGGGTTATCTACAGCGAGCAGGCAAATTTGAATTTCATTTTCTTTTTCCTCTTTCTTTTAATTTATACTATGCAGAGAGGCAGATAACTGGGTTTAAAGGAGTCATGCTGTTAGAGCCAGATTGCAATCTCCAGGGCACACGTCGTTACAGAGCACGTCACCGCGCGCAAGCGGCACGTCTGACCGCCCATATCGCATCCTCTGGGGCGTTCCCTTCTCTGGGCGCCAGCCCCAACCTGCCAAAAGCTCTGCCAACATCACAGTTGTATTTCAATAACGACATAACACTTCTCCGCTTTAAAAAGAAAAATGATTAAGGAAAATGACTTTTGTTCAGTTTCAACTATTCGTATATAATGTTTACAGTAAGTTACTTTCCCTAAAAAAATTTCGCTTGCCACGTGAAACTCCAGAGCCTAGCTTACAGAAAGCAAGTTTTTTTTTTAAGACATCCGTTTTCAGTACTAAATGGCTGCCAAAACACAAGCTATCCTTGAAAACTGAATACTTATAAACTAGTAACTCATCATCCTCAAGACAACAAGGACGATATTTTAGTCAATTATCTTTAAAACCAGTAACCAGCAGAGGTGGCAGGCTAACACGTCTCCATAAGGAACTCCTCTGCTCACATGAAGAAAAGTGGATGTAAAGATAGTTCCCAGCATCACAGAGAGAGAGGAGGACACTCCTCTTCCCATAAAATCTTGAGCTGCTTTGCTGAAATGCTATCTTGAGTGTGAAAACCAGCACTAGCCATGGTGGCAGCTTTTGTGTAGGATCTGCAGTCCTCCAGGAATGGGATCCAGACTGGTAAATTCATTACTGCAATTAGGTAACTTAATATATGCTATGGTGGGAGTATACCAAAGGCTCGATTCACTGCTTTGCAAGGAAGGCAGGTTTGGCTGTGGGTTGAGCAAAACTATACAACCGATGAGTCTTTTCATTTACTGTCCACATGGGAAAAATCAGGAGAAACATGCATTGTTTGATGAACAGAAAAAGAAATCTTCAAATCTTTTAATTTAAAAAATGAACAACCAGTCTGAATCAACCCCAGATTCTTTCCTTAACATGAAAGATTTCACTTTGTTCTTGCTATTTCACTCCTTTTTAATGTTTTCTCATTTTATATTTTACTCAATTTTAAAAGGAGAAGTGTTCATTTGAAATGGAAGCCCCAAAAGTTCTGATTTCTAAATGAAATGTCTTTTAGAAATATTTCCAATTTTAAAACATCCCTATATATGCCTTTAAAAAAAAAAAAATTACATTACTCACCAAATTCAATCCAGTTTTGCCAGGAGGGTTAGTTCCCAAACCCTTTTTCTGCGGCAAATTTACTATAAATCAAAAACATTCTTCTCATCTCTGGAGTTCAACCCAATCTTCCCTGCTGACAGAAGTTGGGCCCTCAGGAGTATTTGGGGGAGAAAACACTGAATTTCTCTCCATGTGTTCGATAAAGAACGACACTCTATTATGCTCCTTAGGATGATAACAGAGCAGCAACAAAATAAAGATTTTTATGACGGTGGGGAGGTCCCTGCACGCCTGCATGCGGGGTATGTAACCTGCAGCCTTCTCCCCTCCAAAAAATATCAAACAGAAAGTAAGTTCCAAACCAACAGCCCATTCGTACCTCTAAAACCCCTCTCTGTGACTCTCGTTCACCTCTATGCGGGTAAATCCACAGCAACTCAGAACAGGTAAAGCTTTCCCCTGGCAAGCTTGGTTCACCTCCTAGAAGCATTTAATTTGCTTTGCAAGACAGGGCTGTTTCCAGCAGAAATTTGGGGGTGGGCAGACACTTGTATCAGCATTAGAGGTACTAATGCATCTTCTACTTAACACAAAAGGCCTATGAAGCTGAAGTTTTACATTTTTATTGTGCCCAGATCAATGGCTCTGATTTCAGTGTAAGAAGAGGAGGTGTAGAAAGTCTTTGGGTGAAGAGGACTCTGCTGGCTCCGACAGGGTTAAATCCCAACTTTCCACGCTGTGCAACCAGTGACCCCTCTTGAAAGCAGTCCTTAATTAGTTATAAGCAATTAACATTTATTAACACAAGCTGGGGCAACACATACATAATAAATCCCGAGTTGTAACCACAACGATGCTCCACCAGAATATGTGCTTTAGCCTCACAGCCACAAGAAGGCAAATGAGCCGTTTGCAAGTGTTTTCTGCATGTTACCATGCCAATGTCCTTCCAGCGAAGTGCTTTTGTTCCAACTGCTCTGATTCTCAATTAATACGCACCATTCAGACAGGTTTTATTTCAAATTACACCCTTTTTGAGATGAGCTGTTTGTAAAAGAAAGTAATTTTAAAAATACCCCCCAAAATGACCTTCTCACAAAATATTTACTGCATATTGCACTTGATACAATAAAACCCCCTGAAAGCAGGCAGTCTGCTTACCATAAAATGTCAGTTGTCCTCGTGCCACGTTTTTGCCTCTCACATTTTCAGCTACACACTCATAGAGCCCAGCATCTTCTTGCTGAAAATTTGGGATTTCAAGAAGTCCACTTGATCTGTGTCTCCTGGCTTTTCTGGGTATCTGTTTCCCATCTGCTCTCCTCCAGCTAATCGTAGGAACGGGACTAAATAAGAAAAATAAAGCAAAATAAGACTCACAGAAAAAGCTATGGGTCTTGTCCTGATAAGCACTTGTCTGATCAGTTTAACACTGTTTCATGTTTGAGGATGATGAAGACACGGTCAGCCTGAAGACTCTGGCACAGGATCTGGAGCAATTTTATTATGGGTGGCTTATATATAATATAAATCTACATATGTATACCAATGGTGTATTGCTCACATAGTCTTAAAAGCAGGAGACTATATTATTAAAATGCTGTTTTGACAAAGTTGAATCCGGGGTTCTGCTGTGACAATACATCCATTTTCCTACCAGTCCCACATTTTGATTTCGGAAGTGTTGCCAGTGTTTACTCTAGAAACAACAGGTGTGTTTTAAGTGTTGCATGAGACCTCAAAACAGGAGATGCACAAACACATCTTTACAAAATAAGTTACATCTTCTGTCTTCCTTGGCAGTTCCTATTTTTGGTGAGCAAAGCCCCTGTTCCCCAAGTCCTTTGCCTGTTACGAATGCTGGCAGTAATTAACTCCCGCTGAGGGAAGTGAATGGTTAGGAAATCCTGCAAACTCTACAACACAGCATTACGAAAGTGAGAAGCTGGAGGAATAATAATAATAATGGATCAAAACTTACTTCCCCAAGGCAAAGCACTCCAGTTTCACCGTTGTTCCTTTTGCAGATGGAACCGTTTCTGGGAACTGCACTTCTATTTTCGGCTCATACTCTCCCATCACCCCTGTGAACATAAATAGATGCTAAGGCTTGGTTGAATTTTTGCAATAAATTCGCAAGTGTTCCCGTGCTAGCACAGAGCTGTTCTATACATCATTACTTGCCCAATTAATCCATTCATTTTAAACATGGCCTGTTTCTAACAGCCGTGTAGTGTGGGCTCTTTTCCCATTTACTGCCAGAGGAAAATCTGAACCAGCGCTCCACACCATCTGCCAAAGATTAAAATTTCTTCATGGCTCTGTTACTTTTTGCTTTTGAATATTCAGGATTTTTGCAGGTAACTTGTGAAATAAGGAAAGCAATAATAAGGGAGGTTCACCACCTTCTAGAAAATGAAATGCGGAACAAATAGCCACTAGGAAAAGATTTAAAAGCACTGGAGCTAATCAAGGCTTCTATTAACTTCAAGGAATTAGATGCACAGAGAACATATACTCTTCGGGTAATTTCTTTATTTTTACTACCCCAGTAAATCATGTATTGTGGCAGCCTCTTTATGAAACTGTGTTTAAAAATTTGTGCACATAAAAAGGCCATTATATTCATGATAAATGGCTACACTTCTAGTCACTGTACTGTCTTAAAACCGGCACATATCATTTCACCAATAGTGATTATCAGCTAAGTGATGATTGCAGTTTAAATCTTAACTGCCTGGTGCTTCCCGGACGTTGGCCAAGCATGGGGCAGGTGAGGAGCACGTGGGCTGTGAGGCGGGAGTGGTGCTGGATCGGGCCACATGAATGCCACCAGTAGGCACAAATACAGAAATGAGTTAGCACGAGTAATACAGAAATGAGATAGCACAAATTCGCAGAGATATTCAGGTAAGTCAGGACTGCTTATGGGGGCCCATGATTGCAGTGCTGCTTTCTGTCCTGCTGCTTGGCAAAGAAGATGCAAGAAAGGCCTTTTTTTCTTTACTTTTTCACAGTTAGAGTTTTAAAGCTGAAAATGCTCAGTATGAGGCTTACACCAAGTCTACCTTTACTTGCTGACCTGTATATTACCTGTTCTGGTGCAATAGCAGATTACATCATCTTTCTTCCAACCCGTTAATTGCACATAAGCATTGCTGCTACATTATATAAAGAGTAGCTGCTGCACAACATCAGTCATCAAAACTAAATGCATTTTTTAACAATACAAATACTCTCTCCATAGACATGTCCTGGCCAACACATACAGCAGAAAACTCACAAGTCTGTGTCAATGCTCCAGCATTTACATACTATACAAATAAGAATTATGGACCATGCTACTCCTTAGCCCTCTGCATGTTAACACTGCAGCCCTGAAGGGCTGGGAAGTGTCTGTTACAATTAACGTCATGAAAAATCCTCTCTGTTCTCCTGATTGCAACTTGCCACATCTTTGCAATCTTGCCTAAAGTTCTCCAGACTCCGTGCTAAATGTTTGCTGGGCAAGCTTCAGCCGAGACAAGAACAGCTACTGCCCAGCAGTGTTCAAGAGCAAGGCTGGGTGTGAATGCTTGGGAGCAGTTTTGCTGATACTAGAACTTACTGAGAGCTTTTCCCAGAAGAGCATTTCCACGTTCTGCAATGAAGACCACAGATTTGGCAGAGGAAGAGCTTTTGAGGATATGCATCCCACGAAAGCCTGACCGCATCCAGGCAGCTGCCTCACTTTGGAAGATGCTGGCTTTCAGATTGGAGACTTACCTGGAGAAATTATGGTCTCCACCACCCTTCCCAAGGTGGTTGAAGAGCTCCTTGGTGCCTGTGCCACCAGTTACCCCCAGCCCCACCACAGCCCCAGGTGCATGAGCAGAGGCAATGCAGCTCCCCCCAGAACTACTCCGCCGGCTCCGCTGGCAGCCAGCTGGAGGGTGGGAGACGATGCGGTGGCCAAGTAACACGGGAGAAAGGGAGCCGGCCCGAAGAGCCAACTGCCCACTGACAGGCCAGCTACAAACCAGTCCTCAAAAAGCAAAATCCATGAGAACAGCTCCTTCTTCTGTGCCTCCTCCACTCCTGAAGCAGGAACTCGGTCCCCTTAGGCAAAGCAGGCTGTAAAGTATTGTGTGACACTAACGGGCTATTTAGGATATTAAGGCAGAATGTATTATTAATACGTTATTCACCTGACAGAGCAGGAGACAGGAATGGGAGGGAGGAAAAATGGCTTTTTTTGCCTTCTCTTCACTCATTTCTTTTACTGTTCCTGTTTCTTTTCCTTGGGCTGGGACTGGAGACCTGTAATCCCAGGGGTGACAAAACCCCAGATCGGGATGGGAAGGCTACCTGGGGCCATAGGACATCGGCTCCGGCCACTGTTACCCATGGCCCTGCAGCTCTGGCAACCGCTGCTGCCTCTTACAACTGCGAGGGCAGCTGTTTTACCAGCATTACTGCAAACTCTAACCACTTAAAAATCAGGACTCATATCTGGAAAAATCACAAGGCTCCCACTGCAATTATAACCTACCTACACATATATATAGGGTATGCTGCAAGTCCTGCCATCTCCGCTTTATAGGAGAAACATCAGTGCAGTTGAGATATCTCTGTCCCGAATCCAAGACCATTTCCACGCAGACAGTCCTTATTTTTCCTGCTGTTCCTGGGCGATTTAACATCTGACTTAGCCGTGCAGGTGGAAGGGACGGGGGAGAAAATAAAAGACTAAAATAGACACCGGGTTTGTAGCTTGGAGAATGCTTCCAGTGTCATGGCACATCAGATGCTCTACGTGTTTGCATTTCAGAGGCTTTTGTATTTTTCTTCCAATTTCAAGGTTTAAAAATGTGCTTTTGGATGAAAGTCCCAGGAATTCAGAAGCAAGCTAATTTGTCTGAGGATATGATATGCATTTCCTGACAACACCTGTGAAATGTTAAAGTTTAATTGGCCCATACAGCTGCTGCCAATGGTAATTTTATTCCAGGTCTATTTCAGTTCTTTCCTACTATTACTGTTTTAATTCTGATGTAAAAAATCCAAAGTGCATTTTAAAGAGAAGAAGTAAAGTACTGCAAGAGTGGTGGCTGTGAACACCTGGGTGCTCCTCACAGGCTTTGGCTGGTGTTTGCTGCAGGGTCAGGATGGCCCAGAGGATCCCAAAGGTGCAGTGGTGGGGATGGCACCCCTGGGTATCTGCTGCCCTTCCAGGCAGCACGCTGCAGAGACTGTGGCCTCGATGGGGATGGGGCAGCCAGATGACAGACATGTTTTTATTAAATGGAGGACACAGTGTTGCAGGTTTGTTCTCTTTCCTCCTCTCTTCCAGTCCATATCCCTCAGCCAGCTGCCAGAAGGCTAGTCTGGCACTCAAATTTAAATCCTTTTTCTTCTGAGCTGCAATAAGTGCTACAATCCTAGTGGACGCCTTACTTCAGGCTTTAGGACCATTATTCTTCGGTGCCATATATATTTAGCTATTTATTATATTTCCCAACATGAAAATAGCTCAGAGAGCCCTTTCTCCATAATGGGAGGTACCACCTGGTAGTGTCAGGACTAACTCCCACCCTTGCAGAACCCAAGCCAAAACCAAACCTCAATACCTTGGGAAATCTAGAAAACCATAGTATCTTTTATTTTTTCCTTTTATACACTAGCACTTACATGATGTGAAAGGGAGAGCTGCTTCATTCCTGGATGCCTGTGCTGGAATATGGGTGCACATTTTAGAAGGACAGGTCCCAAACCATAAATGTGCAGTTTTGCTGCACTTACATAATATTGTATTCAAATCTTTTATCCACCTGCACTGCAAGCATCCTTGCCGCCAGAAATCCATACAGCTACATGAAACTATTTAAACAGGGGGTGATGGCATGCATTTGTGGGAGGGAATTTTTAAGAGGGACAGAGGAAAAATATCCTTTTCCCAGCACACACTGTACTTTGTACGCTGTATTTATCATCCTCAGATAACCTCTGTCCATAGAAGCAGAGAGCTTGAGCTCTGTGACCGCGACAGCTGCCTCAGCATTGTCTGTTCCTACCGCCATCCCGTAACTTTCTATGATATTTATCTCTCCAAGGAGGAAAAGCTGTCTGAGGGTAACTAATGGGATAAGAGGCACCTTCTGCTTCCACAGCACAGCAACAGGGAAGGAACTCGATTTCTGTCAACAAGAGCATGTACCACTGGTTACAAAAAGTAGCTGCAAACATCAGGACATCTATAACTCTGGAGCCTCGCAGCTGAAAACAAGCAAAAGAGAAGCACAAAAGGCACAGGTGGGGAAAGCAATCTGCCTACAGGATCTGATTTCATCCCCTACACCTGTATCTCTTCCTTTTACCGATTACAGCTCAACAGCCTGGTATTGTAAGGCAAGCAGCGCTTGAAAAAAAACATGTTGAAAAGCTGTTTTTCTAGGATGATTACATTCAAGTAACCACGACAAAGACAGCAGGTATTCGATGTAAAAAGCCTAAATGATTCACAACTGAGTCTAGAAAAATTACTGCCATAAATTGAAGAAGAAATGTGGGAAGAAACCTCGGGGCTCTCGTGGGCGAGATTTCAGCCCAGCGCGTGCCGTTCTGCATACCCAGATCTGCAGCGGCGAGCCGCTCTGGGGGAACAAGGACTGTTCATTATTTTGATGAGCAGTTTGAACATTGCCTACAGTAAGAATACCCACCACGTAATTCATACCCATATCTATTAAAACAATTGAAATTCTTGATATCGAACAGCATAGGGTCAGCCAAACTGTGAGCATCCAAACTCTGTTTTCTTCCTACAGCTCCGGAATTGGGAATTTAAAAAGTTTTTGAGTGAGAGATTATCATCAGCACAAAAGGAAAGAGTCTTCTCTTTCTCTTTTCAACTCAGTGTGAAATAATTAAAAACCAAAATATAGGTGCTATTCTTAGTTCTATGTGACCAGTATTCCTTTTGGATAGTATCCTACTCCACCATTTGTTTCTTTCAAAGTAATGGGGCTATGTATAAACTACAAAGACCCGTAATTAATTCTGCATGACAGCAAAAATGTTTTGCAGTTTAAAAATAAATTTGATTTTTGAGAAAAACAAAAATTTCACAAGGAGATTGTTGTGAAGTACCTGGATTTTTCTGGCATTCACAAAAAGTATATCAATATGAAGCCAACCAGGCAATAACTTAGAAACTTTTAGCAAAGACAATTTTACAAAGGACGCATTGGAGGAGGCTGGACTATCCCGGCTGGGACGCCAGCCCTCCAGCCCAGGGCTGAGGGGCCTCGGAGCGGCATCAACCCCTCTGTAACTCGGGAGCTTCCAGGGGGATGGGGGACCCCCACCCCTTCTTCCGAGCTGCACAAGGGCCCCGCAGCCGCGGTACCTTCCTGCCTGCCCGGGTGGCAGCCAGAGGAGCAGCTCAGTACCTCTAAATCAATTGGGAGAGGTACATTATGAATTTTTTTCCACTTAACTCACTAACTGAAATTAAAAGGAACTGAAATATTAATTGTTGATGAGCTAGCCTCCAAGCCTACTAATTTAATGATAAAGTGTTGTAAGGAATATAACATGTCGTATATATTAAGATATACTGGACATGTCAGATATGAATACAAAAGACAAACATGACCACTTTGCCAGTGGAAATACAATGTGCCTTGTATGTTACTCACTTCTGTTGTTCACGCTTCTGAAGCAACATACATAATTTCTCTTTTCAAGTGTGATAGTGTGTTATATTTGGATTTTTTAGGGTTACTCTATGTAGAATGAAAAATTGAGATCTGCTGATTTTTAAAATGAAGTTTGCCTGTAATACTAGTGTAATCCTCTTTTAGAATACACATTTAGTGCAGTCCTATTTTAAAATACACATTTAGCCCATATGCAGCTTTCGAGTACAGCCATCTCGGGCTCTACAGATACTACAGCACCTTTCCTGTTTAACTCAGGAATGTATTCCCCAGCACCTCAGAGGTTCAACTAAAGTTTCATATCTTTAATGAACAGCAGCGTGCACTTCAAAGGAATCGGAGAACGCTCCTGTGAATTACCTCAGGAAGGCAATTGGTCCCTGTAAATAAAGCGGAGTGCACGGAAGAGTGATGCACTAGGGTAAAGCCCTTGGCGAGACGCTTTACAATTGGGCCGCCTAGCAATCATCCCAGCATCAGCCCCATCTCAGAACGAAAGCAGATATTGAGCTTGACTGCGATAAATGGAAGCACTTTCAGCTAGGTAAGGTTTGCATAAAAGTCCTGTTAATGTAGTACTTAAAAATATTTCTTCTTCAGTGCTGAAAATGTTAGTATGAGACAAATTTAAATATTCCTCTTTATCTTTCATAAATTAGGTGACCTACTCTGGACTCAGAGGGACAGATTTATGGCCACTGTGTTTACAGAAATGCAGCCTCCCTGTAACAGAGAACAGATCTGGCACAGACCTGCAAAAGCAGTCTTCTTCACCCCTCCCAGCCTAACCGCGGTGCTTTCTCATCACCAACAACGTTTCCAAACGGCCTGTCCGCAGGAACCGTGTTAATGTGAAAGGGACCGCTATGGGCAGGAGGCTGGCAGCAACGAGCCCGTATTTTACATGCGAGGAATTTTTGTCAAATACCACTAGGTGACAACGGATCTTCCTCTAAAAGAAGTTTCTAATAACGCATTTCTATTTCTGGAACAAATGTCCTAACTGTTATCCTTTCAACAGACAAATTTTAATTAATTTTAATTGCAAATTAACATGCAAATTTATTTTTCTTATCTACTCAAAAATGACGATGCTATAAATCATCTGTATAAATTTAGAAATCCTCTTTTGGTTTCTTCTTGCTTTTTTGTATTATTCCACAGACTACTAAAAATAGCACTAATTCTGCTCGGAAATACAGCCTGAGCTAACAGTTACCGAAACAACAAAGTGCTTTTGTTCACTTTTGGGCTGCATAAAATGAGGAAAACTGTAGTATATCCCAACTCTAAAATCTATTTTATTTCCTGTCTTCAGCCAAGTGTTGCCAGGTTCTTCTTTTATAATTATTGCCTGAATACTGAGAGTTGTTCCAGTGGTGGGAAGAGCAACCTTGGACACAGCATCATAAACCCCACCACTGTCTGTAACTTTGAACCATGGTTAAAGCAGAGGCCTCCAGTCCCACTGAATCTCTGCAAAGCAGAAAATCTCTCCCTTTACTCCGACATAATTATTTCAGGCCATTTCTGAATTTCTGGGTGACAGCCAGTCAAAGAAAACAAAACAAACTCTCCAACCCCAGCTCCCAATTCCCCTCCTCTAAATCCTACCGTCGTTCCTGAGGATGAGTGGGGTGGGGGGTCCCAGGACCCTGCTGTTGGTCACCGTGTTTGTCACCACGCACGTGTAGTTGCCCACGTCTGAAGCTTCCACCTTTGCGATGTACAAATTCCCAGTCTCTTGTGAAACAAAGCGGCGATTGTCCTGGTGTACGAAGGTTGGGTACTCATTGAAGATCCACGCGTAGGTGAGCTCTGGAAGCACAAAGTACCAGGAGCATTAGTGACAGGGTGCACATCCCCATGGGGCACTGTCTGATGCTGGGCTCCACCTCGAGTCGGAGCTAAAGCCCTGAAAATAATTTTCTCCCTGCCCCCTCTGGTTAGGAAAATTGGATATATCACAGCCCATGAAATGATAAAAAGGCTAACATTTTGCAATTTCTCATCTTTATGGCTACAAATATAAATTTCCAACTGTGACACTTCTGAGCCTGCACACGGATCTAATATTCTTGTTGCTCCTTCAAGTTCTTCCAATCCAGAATATAATGTGTTTTACAAGAATCTCACCTTTTTGTCATGAACATTTCAGCCTGACTCATGACTTTTCTTTTATTCTTTCTTATTAATTTTTTTCCCTTCAAAGACAGTTCGGAGGAGGATCTGCTGAGCTGTGTTATCACACACTGTATGTTTTATTCCTTCGGAATTTCTGAATCAGCAAAAACCTGAACACTAAATTAAGCAGCTGTAATCTTCTATATGACTAATTAGATAGTACTCTGTGTTTTATAAGGCATCTTTGGAAGTTATTTGCAGAATAAAAAAATAAGAGAGAGAGATGCTGCAAGTGGTTGCAGAGTTTGTAACTGAGGTTAATGCAATATAACCCTATTATATTTGCCGAAGACTAATTCCCAAACACCCTGAAAATGCTTGAAGAACTAAAGTGAATACAAGATTGCTGTAGTTTTCTAAGGGAACACTAATTATACTAAAAAGCGTATTCTTAGTTTAATACTCTAATGAGTCATAACTGTAATTGACCTCAACTACCATTAGGTACTTTGGAAAATATATTCTGCCCTCATGTTCCACTGTTTACATATATAAGAGGCTGAATGCAGATTGTTGGCTTTTATTTATTTATTTTTAACAACAGGATTATAAAATGCCTGCTTAGACTTTTAGGAAGATATGATAATTATGTTTATGTGGGAATATCTAATAATCATATTTACACATGTGCATCTAATTATAAGTAACCTCATGCTGATGTCAAGAGGATACTCAGAGCAAACAAGGTACCACTTCTCAGCTGGCTTAGTAGTAAAGTTTTTTTTTTTTAATTTACTCTTGGTGAACAATTATCTTGTTCCTCCAGAAACATCCAGCAATAGACAAACAAACATCACTGCCCTGGAATGTACAGAGGCATTTAAATTTGAGTGAATCTTCACACAGCAGGTTTCCACCAAAGCCCCCCGAGCTCTGCAATACAACAACATTTTGCATTGACTGTGGAATGGCAAATTGACCACACATTCCTCAGAAAAACACAGAACTGGGAGGGTCTTTCTGAATCAACAATCCCCTTCCCACCCTATCCTTCCCTGGGAGGTTACGTAGTCCTATTCATAAATATACCCTAGAAGCAGCAAGGTTTTTGGCTTCTACTTTTCAGTTGTACGTTGGTATTACTTTAATTGCTAAGAACCCTCTAATTTCCAGGTTAAATATTTTCATTACTAGTCTATAGCTATGTGCTTCTGGGCTAATGATGCCTTTAGCTTAAAGAGTTCTTGCCTCGTCGCTGGTGAGAGCCATCAAGAGCCCTTCTGCCTTCATTTTCAAGCCAGGCTTTCCAATCTTATGATCGTTGTAGTAGCTTTTCCTAGCCTCTGCCTTAGTTTGAAGTCTTCAATATTTGCGTCATTTGAGCTGAGTGCTAGGTTGGAAATCCTAGGTAAGCAGGTCACAGGAGAGCAGAATGCAAATGTAAAGTTGTGCAATAGTAAAGAGGTCTGATCAAAGCAAGTACCAAATGGTGATGATCCGGGATTCCTCCACACAGAGGAACCCAACACAGGGGGAAGTAAAGGAGACCTATTTCTGGCGTGCAAAACATCAAAATCTCCCCAAAAGCCATCTTCAAACTCTATTAATTTGGCTACATAAAACTGAGGAACATAATGATCTGATGTTACAGCTCTGCTGTCCTTTCATTACAACAAATCTTTGTCCAGAAAAACACAACTGCCCAAATTACACAGCCTTAGATATTAGGAGCAGTCCATTATTGCTATACAATAATTAAAACAACTGGATAATTCTCTCTCTCAAATAACATGGGACTGATGGAATATAGAGCACAGGGAATAACGCAGACTGGAGCATCTGTAAGTGCATTTGCTTGTGTAGCAACATGTAAATAAATACTATATCAAAATCACTTTGATTTCCTTAGAGATCCTAGTACAATATTTATGGCTTTTCAAACTTGACGGATTTCTTTTGATAAGGTTTCACATACTAATTGCTCTGGAAATGATAGACAGTTCACATCCCATAGGCAATTTGTAACAACTGTATAAACAGACACTTAAAATACAGCTTGAGATGGCTCCTAGTGACTGCGCGTGATTGAAACGTTTACTGAAGTTACAGACATGGAGTCTTCCAGTACAAAGAATGAGCAGTAGCAGGCAATTCATGGTTCTCTAATTACACATTAGACTCTACATCCTTGAGGAATTTATTACAAACTTCTCTGTTCTAATTTGGGGCCCTTTTCATGTAATTTTGCTTAATTTACAACACTTTTAATTTCCCCTTTAAAGCACACTCAAGTAGGTGTCTCAAACACAGAATATTATCAGAAGATTTCTGACCCATGTTTGCTGTTTTTAAAGACAAGCAGAAACTCCTCTAGCTGCAATCCCATCACCGGCAGCAGAGCACCTGGTTATCCACTGCAAAGACCTATCTTGCACTTTGATACTGCACTTTTCTTCATTGCCCTGATGGCCTGGATTTCCGTGATAGATCAGAATGAGATGAAGATTTTTGGGTGGCAAATATTCACTCTGTAATGATTATCAGCAAGGACAGGAGGATGGAGAAGTTACTTGTACATTTTTGGTACAGATGGTCTATGCACCCTGGCTCAAGCCATCATCAGATGGAAGACATTCAATCCCAAATCTTGTCTTGCTCTACCAACTACATAAAGAGCGTTTTTTATCTACACAAATCCATGCTGACGGGTTACATGCACTTGGGTACTTGGAATACCCACACAACCACTGCAGGCACATGCTAGAATGAGGAAAGTGGATTTCTTTTTGTCAAAAGAATGCAGGTTTCTGTGCAAAGGTCCCAAGTTGCTAGGTATCTGCTCTACTGGTCCAGAGCAAAGACAACAGAGATGGGGAAGAGTGTCCTAAAATAGTTAACATCACTCACCTGTTGCCAAGGAGCCTATGGAAAATTCGGGCTCGTGAAGAGCAGTGGAGGTAAAGGTGGGGACCACACAGGCATGTTAGCAGAAGCTTGATTTGACTTTAGCCAAGATGGATGGTGGAAGTGATGGGCACAAACATGCAGAGCTGCGAATCACTCCCAGATCAGACATGTGGCAGGAAAGCCCACTGCACACCAGCAGACCATTAACCTCTTCTCTGCGCTCCCTCCCCTGCTACTGCAGTAGAGGCTTTCAGGAGAAGCTCAATCACACAGAGATAACACAGTACACTTACCATTAATATTTATGTCTCTGGGCTAGTCATCAGTAGGAGAACATGATAGGCAGTACATGGCAGGCAGGCAATATGCGTCAAACATCCGTCTATGCAACATCAGATAGGAACAGTCTTGATTCAAAGCTCCACCGACAGCCTTTTACTCAAGTTGCTATTTGCAAAGTTGTTTTACTTAGATGTTCATGGCAGCAATATCAAAAAAGAAGCCAGAAGCCTTTTTCTTTGCTCCTTTTATCCCTTTCAGAGACTATCTGACACCAGTTGCTCCCCCCATGCACTACTGTGAACCCTGATGCTCAGGTTACCTCTGTGTTTCAGGACCAAGCGTGCTAACCACAAACACATACCCTGTATCACATACAAATGCCAATGAATATTTAAAAATAGAACCCAAGGCCTCTGCCACTATTGCATGACTAAATGCCATGGTTTAACAAAATTTAGAGCAGCCAGCAGTTGCCATCGACTTTAGCAATTACAAAGGAAATAAATTATTCAAGACACCTGAGTATAGATTTTGGACGTTTTAAGATACGCCTTTTCAATTTTATTACCAGAGTGCAAGCTCTTTTTTCCCCCCAAGAAGAAATGTTCTGAGCCGCTTGCCAGGGCACCAGCAGAGAAACCTGGCAGCCCTGTGCTGCACTGCCCAGCACCTTCACTCACCCTGGGAAAATGAGCGACGCAAAGTAGTAGAAGTTGCATCACTTTGCCTTGCTGCATGGTTTTTGTCTGGGGTTTTTTTTTGCTCAGCAAAGCACGCAGCCCGCCTGGGTCTGCTTTTCCTGATCACATTCAGAGCTCGTCATTTTTCTAAAGCATTCAATGATAAACTCTATTAAAGCGCGAGTCTCTCCTGTGCTGCCCCCAGAATACTCTCTGCTCAAGACAAGAAACAAAGCTAAAGACATTGAAGATTTTAAACGTTCTCTAAATGATAGCAAGTGGTGAAAAAAAGTTACTGAAAGCTGAACAGAAATTATGCTATGAGTAATTATTATAATTAGACCATATGGTTTGCCAAAATAACGTTCTCTGGTCTTCTGTCTTGTCACATGCATACTATTTTGTCTTTGCCATGTCTTTGCTTTTTAGTACAAGAAACTCTTTACTTGATTTTTTTTTTTTTTAAAGTCTCTTCCATAAAGTCAGGGCTGCCACTTAAAAAGGTCTCTGTAGCTATTATGGGAAAAGCTATTAAAACATCAAGATTATGGTAACCATAAAGCTGAATAGAAGAATGAAATTTTGAAATTAGTATTAGCCAAAAAATGGCGACCATTTATCATTTTTAATAAGAACAGTGTGGTACAATACACTATTATTTTTTATAGGCTTTACTGAAAGTTACAGAGATTAATCCAATCTTTAATGATTCCTATAATTTCTATATTATCACCTACTATGTCACTCTCAAGTTGGACAGGTGGGAACTGTTTTTCAGTGTGAAACAAAAGATTTGCAGCATTTCCTGTAAATCTTGATGCACAAAAATGAGGCTTCATTACGCATGGCAAGAAACAAACATGAAATTAGGGAAACGAAGAAAATCCTCCCTTCATAACAGTCCCAAGCAACCCAAACGATAATTGCAGTAGTATAGCATTTTGGAAGAGCAGTACATAATTTTGAGACATTTTGAAACGAAGGGTGAGGCTCATCCTGGTATGTTATAAACAACGACAATTTAAATCCAGATACGGTGAATACAGCTCCATGAGTTACGTCTGGACTTTCTTTGATCATGCAGTTCCATAAAATTATGATTGCTTTTTTATTTTTTCAAATGCAATTTATTCTTAAGTATGGGAAGTGCTGAAGTTTTGCTGTCTACTTTACTCCATACCTCTGCTTTCCCTGTCATAGATGGGGCCCTTCCTGATACAGCCGACAGCAATAGCGGAGTCACAGGAAGTTTTTCCTGGAGAGAAGCTATTCCCTTCAGCTCTCAGCTACTGCACTGCAACTGGCGTCAAGAGGAACTGGATGTAGCGTTATGCTTTTATACGATTTAGTACAGACCCATGTTTCTCGGCTTTGTGTGTGTTACCGTCTGTGCCTGCCGCAATCCAGGTTTCCGTTAGAGAAGCTGATGGACACATGAGCCCAGCCCTTCTTCACCTTCCAGCATTTGCTGCACTCCAGGCTAGGAAGTGCCAAGCGTTCACACCTGCTATTTATTCTATGTATTCAGATACTGTAGCAACATTTTACTGTACAAAACACCAACCATACCCCCTATTCCCCCCCATCCAGTTCATAAAAGCCATTGACATTGCAACGCCATATTTAAGCCTGGCCAAGGCATAATTTTCACTTATACAGAAATAGGATAATGTTGCCCTGAATGGAGTGAGGGAAGTACCTGGCCATCTGTAGCTTCAGTCGCCTGCGATGAAGCCTGGTGCAAGATTTCACCCTGGCAGAACACGGCTGTGATACAAACCCTGGCACACGCAGCTAATGCCCCGTTAATACCACCTTCGTACACCTCTGTGACGGGCTTGAGTGGGTAATGTCTGTGTCAATAGCAATGTTGTATAAACTTCATAACAGACCCATTTTTGGTGAATAATTTGTAGATTTCTCTTTTTTTGCTCTGATTGCTTGCATTCCTTGGTGTTCACATTTCTCTTAAGTGGTACTGACAGGGTGTTTTGATGGTTATGGTAAATTTGGGCAATGATAAAGCATAACTGATTATCTGATGAGTGTCCTGTGAATTCATTCTGTATTCTCATCTTGCTCACTAAATTTTGCTGCCTGCTTGTAGGGGATATTCATAATTTCAAACTTCACTCCAATTTGATTAAGCAATCAACATCCATAGCCCCATGAATAACATAACACGAGCTGGAAAGGAGGCTCGATGCACCACAACATGCTGTCTGAGAGTGCACTGGGAAGAGGAAAGAGGATTATCAGGGAAGACTAATCCCTGGCACAATATACCATGTATGTGGCCCTACCCAAACCCCCGAGGCTTCTCTCCGCCCATACCAGTCGTCTGCTGGCAACTGCACTGTGGTTTTTGGAGTTTTGGACCATTTTTCTCTTTCACAGTTTTATTTTAATAGTAAAGCTACATGAATTATGCACTGTACACATTTTTTTGTGGGCCTACAGACTATTTCATTGCCCTGCTAGCACTTTGGATCAATTTTTTATCTTCTCTTCTTAAATAATTGCCAAATAATTTAAAGGAGTCAACCTGGATGCAAACATCACTCAGTAATTCTCCCCTTGACTCCATGCTCTGCCCTCTCCATCGCACAGGGCCGCCCAGCTACCTCACAGCTTCTGTGTCTCAAATGCGGGTTTTAATAAGAAGAATAATGATTAATGAACAAGATTAATCTGAAGTTAACAACACATTTTTGGATGAAACCTCATCTATGCTAAACCTGACAATGCGGTTACTCAGCAGCCAGCCAGTCAACCATTTGCACACAAAGAAATGTGCTGTCCTTGCCAGATGGGACAGGAAAAAAGCACGTGCCCTTCGTCTTTGCTAATATTAATTAATTGGTTTGCAGAATTTAACTTAGAACAGTATTGAAGTGCCACTAGTCACTGTTGCCAGTGTCAATAGGGTGACGATGGGAATCATCATAAAGATGTGAAATCACGGAAGGCAATGAACAGATTTGAGAGGTCATCTCTCCAACCTGAGGCATGATAACTATGACATCTCTGAGGTTTTTCAGACTTTTTCTTACAAACCTCCGATGATGACAGTATACAACTTCTGATATGGTCTAGCAGGGCGCAACACACACCAGCGGAGGAATGGGGCTCTACCACAGGCTGCGTTGCTGGCATCTCCTGACCACACACCAACGGTAACGGCAAGTGGCCCCTTTCTACTTGGGGGGGGATAATTATTCTTGTAAACGTAACTGTGCCCATGTGTTTTTTAGTGCTGGCTTATAGTAGCAGAAAAGCTGGATACTCATGTACGTGGCATGTACATTAACGAGTCAGAAGTGTGTAAGAATGAGGAAAATGTATAAATCAGCCAAGTTCTGCGTCAGACTCATCCTCACAGCAATTTGCTATGTGTGCAGGGCTGTGGTTGCTTCCCAACCCCTTGACTCCACGCTCACCAGGTAGGTAGAGCTTCACGTATGGGTAATTAAAAAGGTGAGAGGTCTTCATTACCTGAAGCCTAATCAATAATCACCTGTATCTGTTGCATCTCCGTTTTTCTGTATCTCTAAAATAGTTAAATATTTTATGGCTGTACACAATTGACCTGGCTTATCTCTTGCAAACAGCTTCCAGCCCCAGTCGATGGCTGGCTACGCTGGCTGCCGTGGCACCGGGAACATTAATGACTACTGCACCGTGCCATCGGGGATTTTGACGAAATTTTAACTTGAAGTTCCCTCAGGGAGAAAAATCAACAGCAGCCTTTATCTATGACTGAATGGAGAATGTTGTGAGATGGAGAGTCCCGTGGTGTTGTATTTACTACAGTTAAATACACAAACCTATTTCAAAATTGTCTTATGGGCAGCAGACATCCTCCTGCACCCCCACCAATCTAGCATGCAGGCTGGCAGGTTTTGGAAGAAACGATATGGTTTTTTGTCTGACAAACTTCATAAACTGTCTTATAGAAATTTACAGCTCAACCTGCACTTGCCTGAAAAAAACCCCACAACCCGACCCGACCTGTATTTGCCAAAAGGGCTTATGATACCTTTGGGGAACCAGGTTCAGTGTTTACTGAAACTGGTGAACCTTGCCCAGGATTAGATTTGATGCCACTCAATTTCATGCACCTCTGGTTTAAATTTAAATTTTTGGAGTCAGGCTCAACCCAGTAGTGACGCAGCTGCTCTTGGACTCTGTGGAAAGGGCCAGTTCCCCCAGCCATGCCCCTTTCCAACGGAGATGCAACCCTGAACTGCACCAACCAAAGAAGATGCTTCGGACACTTGAAAAGTTGGGTTGCTGGGCCCACCAAGAGAAATACTGGTCCACTGAAGAAGAAAATTATGAATTGGAAGCTTACTTCTGATAATCTGCTAAGGAATGGGAAATTATCAGATGGGCAATCCTGGAATGAAACACTACCACCCCTGGCATAAAGGATTAGGGTAGTTGTGGCAGCGGGTAGTTGTGGCAGCTGATTCATGGTGAAATAAAGATTATGGAAAAATCTTACCAAGCGTGGAATGTATCGTGCCATGTAACTACATCAAGCCAACCTTAAAAAAGAGCAACAATGCAGAAAGCACTCACAAGTGGGTAAATAGCTATATATTTGCTACAACCTTTACCCCTACTAATCACGCAACATATTACTTCTGGAAGCCAGGAGATGCACGCTTGTTCTCTGTGACACTGATTCAAGCCTAGGTGATTTCACAGCTTTTCCCACTGAGCAATGTATAGATCTGTATGATGCGCGCTCTGTTTGTAAGTTGATTTCAATGAGGAAATTTCAGTAAAAAAAAAAGAATAGCAGCTTGATATGGTCCACAGAGTGGCATCAATATCCTTCCAAAGAAACACTCATCTTCACCTGACAACCAGAGATAAAGTACCTCCATGGCAGACACTGTCAGTAGCAAATGGAAAGGAGAGAGAGGAGAGATCGGCCAGAGAAAAAGATAAAGGGGGCTGGACTGAAGCTGCTAATTACTTATGGGCAAACATCAAATGAGAATAAACACACTGTAAGCTGGGCATGTGCCTAAATGATGCTTACACAGATTTTTAATTCTGCACTGTATTTTTGCTCTGTGAGATTCAGTCGTTGCTAATATTTTCCAGGCTTGTTCTACATAAAGTGCTACACATACCACCTTAAGGAATGACTCACAGATTTAATCCGTCAGTTTGTTTTCTGTCTAAAGTCAGAGAGAGTTAGCCTAAAAATCTTTTTTTTGGGCACTTGCTTCAGTAAAGCTAAAGGTCCCTGGGCTTGTTTTAAAACATATTTCAATGTGACCTAGCTAATCCTTTAATACCAGCTTTCACTACCTTTGATCAGCCTCTTACTGTAGCTATAAGAGATTAGATCAAACCTTTAAAAAAAGAAAGCTGGTTGTGGAGAATTTTCTTACTGCAGTGAATTAATATTATGATCAACTCCAAGGTTGAAATATCTGGCCAAGCAGTGTGGGTGGTATGTCCTTTAGGGGAGATCTCTGCACAGACAGGCACTGCTACGTGACGCCATGGCACCTGCCTGTAGTACACAGGAAAAAACCACTCTGTTCACATACTTGATAGAAAAACAGTGTTTTGATATATACCAGCTGAAAACAACATCACGGTTGCACATTTAGACATATGTATCAGGTAACAGAAAATGCCAGAACCAATACCTCCATTTATTTTTCCAACAACAAAATATCACCCCCATAGGAAGCGGTGCTCACACAGCCAGGACTATTGACTTACACGAAGCAGTATATGCATTCAGGGACCTGGAAAGCCAAATTTGATTGCAAAAGCGGAGACACATCAATGCTGTGTTTGTATTAACAACACGCTTTCTGCTATGACCATCTCAAGGGAGCTGAACGTAGATCAGCCTCCCTGGCCACTTCTGAGAGCTTTGTCTGAAGGGGCCAGCTCAGGCTGGGTTTGGAGGGTAAGGGTGGTTGCAACGTGGTTAGCAGAGCCTGGGAGCTGGACTCAGATCTCTAATTTATTTTATAAAGAGATCACAAGATGTTACAACTTTCAATAAATGCCTATTGACTGAATTCTGTCAGACAACAGACTTCACTCATCTTTAGCCAGCCCCTGCTGGCTCTACCCCCTTTTCAATACAATTTCAATCTTCATTTAGTGGAGACTGCAACTGAGCAGGGGAATAAACCACATGACTAGCTCACAGATGATTTCTTTTTAAAGATGTCATCAGCTGTCACTGATAAATAAAAAAATCCATTAATGTCATGTTCTTTATTATTTCCAAGGTCTTTACTGAAGAGTTGAGCCTCTTTCTTTTTAGTTCTCCAGGAGGGCAGCACGCGTTACAAACCCCAGACGTCCTACCTCACTGCCTGTCTGTGACAGCCCAGCTGGGGCACAAACGTATAATGGTAGATGGTTGGTAGGAAGCCTGCAGTGGTGCTGACACCGAAGGTGATAAATGACATATACCAGTTGAAAATTTGGGTCTGAACGCCTGTGCTGAAGTCTGTTCTTGACTGCGACCTTATTTTGCAACTACTGCTCACAAAACCCATCCCTGCTGAAATGAGGCAGATCACATACATCAACTCTGGTGCTTAAATTAGTGTCAATCTAATATGAGCTTGGCATTTGTGTTATTAGAAATATTTGTCATTTCAGAAATTTCTCAATTAAAACAGCACTGCATGTTCTCTGTGCTGTCAGAAATATCAAGCCAAAGCATTCCCAAATTAGGGAAGAATTTATCCTTATCCCTTATCCTCAAATATGTTGATAAACTTGTGCACAAACTGAATCAGCAGTTTTAGAGAAAGGATTATGTCAGATTAATTTTAATCTAATCCATTTCTATCTCCTGAGAAGCTTTTTACTTCTTGCTTTTAATAATTTAAACAGTGACTGTGGCATAGTATAAAAAATAAATGATGGGAGATGCACTTTAAGTGGAAGTTACAACTCTTAATCACTTCTTATTTAAATGAGAGTTTCATATGCCTGATTTTAAGTGTAATGAAACCCATTTTTGCTGAACTGTAATAATCTTCAACATGTGGAACCAGACACAGAAGAACTACTCTCTCCTGCAGCTCCCAGAGCCAGCAGGGAAGCCCCATGTCTGACTCACCTGCTCTCCCTAAAGCTGCTACGGAAAAAGATACCTCAAGTGAATTTTGGGCTGTCAAGAAGAAATGCTGCCACACTGCTTAGATCCAGCTCGTGGGGATCACCACCCTAATTTTCCAGTTGTGGCATTTTCCAGTTTGTTCAGAAACCGAGCCTTCCCTCCACCGCTCCCTGCACCCTGCAAGCAGAACCGACCGCGCATGACACAGTTTAACTCTTGCCTCGTGACCCAGAAAGGTCTGCGATACCTCCTGGTGCTGCATGCACCACGTTTGGCCAACAACTGACCCCACCGCCACTGCCACATTCAAACATGCTGAAAGCATCACTGACCAGTGCTAAAGCAAAATACTTCTCTGACTTTTTCTTCTTTTTCTTTCTCAGCTCCAAGGGACAGTTTACCTGCTCATATTTTTGCTCCAACCTTTGGAGCAATCCATGAAAGGCTGCTCAATGACCTTGCAGCATGTTGACAAATAGCTGAACCAACCTGCAACCAGCTTAGCAGGTTTTTTGCTTGGTTTCCTAGAGAAATTGAACTTTTACAACCACGTTGCCCACCCATCTGTGAGATACTCCTCTCTAAATTAGTTTTTCACTAATTGGAACCAAATCTGACCAAGCAGCAAAGGCTTAGGAAGACATTAAGATAGAAGAGAAAGAGGAAAAACTATTAATGCCTCAATAAAGAGAAGGCAGGGGTAGTTCAGCACTTTGGCAATCTGCTTGGCAAGAGGCAACTGCCCAGTCCTGGGCATGTGGGTTGTGCAAGAAGCACATTTTTAAAAAGCTCTGGGCATACCACATGGGAAGAAACTGCAGGAAAATAAAGGCTGAATATTAAGGTTACTGTAGTGAAAAGGTGTGGGGGACATAAAATGTTCCAGGTCACCTGCTATGTAAGAAATACGGCAAGAGAAGCATTCTCATTCTAACAAATACAGAAAAGTGATAGAACTTCTAGGATTCAACTTTCCATTCCTCTAAAGATTTCATATTAATGGGAATGTGCCATAAGAAAAAGATCTGGTACTGAGAAGCTGATTTAACACTTAGGGGAACACGTGCTTCAAGGCTCTTGCCGAAAGCCATTCTGAACTGGTCATCCAGCAGAAATGCTCGATGCATTCACACAGCGGTATGGACATTGCAGAGTAGGCAGAACAGGCTGATGCTGCCTGGACAGAATGAAATAATCCCCTGCTTTTAGGTAGACATTAGGTGGAAATGTCCTTGGCCTCTTTGGCTATGTGCTATTTCTACAGTAATTTCTTCCCTTTCCATTACTCCTTTCAAGGTTGACTGTTTTCCAAAGTTTTAACATAAACTTTGCTTAATGTTGACTGTAAGGGCACTAGAGGAGAGTACTCCAAATGTTTGTTCCCGTTGTTACAACAGTGGCTCTAAACATTTATTAATAATGTATTAATTCTTCATAAGTGACAAATGAAAAGGCAGTGTGACAGTTTTCAAAGAGGAGAGAGAAACAACTGTAAGGTTGGCACTACAGGACAGGGAGTAAAAGGGCAAAAATACTTGACAGCAACTGAAGAAAACTCTGTCCAAAGCGCTCCCTGCTGAGCAGCGCTGCTCAGGGGGTGAAAGCCCCATACGTTGATCCTCTGATGGTATAAAAATGTCTGATAATTGCCTTTTTCCTTCTGCACTGTTCTGCTTAGTTTTCCCAGTTTTTCTCCCCTTCCTCCTTGTACTATGCAGCGGGGGGTGTATAAGCATGAGAGAATACGAGATGCGATTTGTGCGACAGATTATTTACGAGACAAACTCCTCAAACCTTTCATCACGTAATAGAGGCCATCAGCCATACTTACAGCCAAAACATTTCCACTGTTTCCAGCCCATGAAGTGCCCATCATCGCTTCAAAAAAAAAAAATAATAAAAGGAGAGAAAAACTGACCAGACGAGTAAGCACACACTAATCATTTTTCTGCAGAGCACAGAAGTGGTCTTAGCACCACTTTAATCAGTAAAGTGCTTTCTGAAAACATGTCTGGTGTCTACGCTTCACTACCTACTGTACAGCATGAAAGGCGGAGATTGAGATGAAATCAGAATTGCCATCTCTTCTGTCAAATGCTAAAATTTAGTTAGTTCTACTTGATTAAGCTGTGCAACAGAACTAAAAGTTCTCCTAGCTACTGGGAAAAAAAAGAGCAGGAGAGAACGAGAAAACCTGAACACATCCATTATGTGAAAAGATGTGAGAATAATTCTCTGTCAACATTTCAGCTCACAGACACAGACTACACGCCTGTGTTTCCAACAGGAGTAATGGCATCAGATGGGAAAGAGTTATTTGAACAACTGAGCTTTAATGAATCCCCTCCTCTTTGGGAAGATGGACTTTCACAAGCGCATTGAGAACATGAGCACTGCAGAGAGACAGAAAACTTATTTTCCTTTAACTCTTGCCTTTGTTCAGTCAGAGATGCGGTTCCCAGATGCTCAGGAAAGTTGCCTGACTCTGCAGCAAGGAGCAGAGGGACAAAGTGTCTGGGGAACTGAGGTTCAGGACTAGAAATCACGTTGGGAAGGTTCAGTTCCTGGGTCACCAGGAACATCATTAGTGGCCCTAAGCAAGTGGGCAGGAGGAGACACATTTTGTAGAAACGTCAGCAAGTTTCCATCTGCATATCTAAGCACTTTGCTACCTAAAAAAAAGCTGTCAGCTGACTTATTTCTTCCACAGATTACTGAGATAAATTAGGAGGAGTGAGAATAAATATGTTACAGATGTGATGAGTGGTGGTATGGGCTATGGACAGAGAGATCTCAGAAGAAGACATACCTCTAGGGAATGCAAGGGGAACATGAAATTTAAATAATCAAGTAATTGAGAGATCATTTTCACCAGTTCTCTGTGTACATTCACCATTTCTCACAGCACTTGGAAATCTCAATCTCTAACTCTATAGGGTTTTCCTGCGAGGGCAGGAAGGCAAATGTCACGAGAACATCATGTACATAGATCTTTCTGAAGATGAACCAAGAGAAAATCGGTGGGGGGAGTGAAGGAAATCCTAAGACAAGTTCATTTATCTTCCCAGAGAAGGGAGGGGGAAGGATTTACAGACTCGTTTGTTCTGCATGCTTATGGGTGTGCTACCAACCCATCAAGTGAAATGTGCATACCTTTCTAGGATTGTATTTTTTTAATCTCTAGACTCACAATGAAATGCCAGGGATGTTACAAGGTATTTGAAAACTGTAGTTGTTAAAATATTAACTAACCCTGCCCTGACTATCAAATAAATCTAGTAAAAGTGGCAGCTAAATGACTCTGTTCCCACAAACATAAATGAAAAGAACTATTTGGCACAAAGGAATATTTTGGTCTTAAAATTTGGAGATAAAGTTAAAAGGACAGTGACCTCCAAATACTTCCCACGCATATCCCCTATGGAACGCAACTTATATTCAGAGCCCTGAGAAACACAAGCAAGTGCTTGCTTAATTTTTTTGGGAAGATTTTTTGTCTTGTTTTGTGTTTTGGACTAACTTTATCTTGCCAAATAAATATATCTTGCCAAATTTGATTAACAATACTGAAAAAATGCAAACAAGAAAAGCTAACGTGTTTCCCCCTACAAAGCTCCTCTCAGAAGGAAAACATTTTCACCAACAGCTTCAACTGAACACTCTATTTTATGTTTTGAAATGCTTCAAGGTTTCTAAATGTATCTAAATGTAATAAAAAGGCTTAAAAATACAATGGTATGAAACACTTTGGACAAACCAAAGGTTGTTTTGGTTTTTGCTTTTTCATTTTGGCTAGCAATCCCCCCCCCTCCCCAGTCGATTACTCCTACAGCTCCTCTGAAGTGCAACAGCAGATGGTATTGATCTAGCAGGGCTTTGAAAATGTAAAGCAAGATAGCGTTGTTTTTATGGCATCCAAATTATAGAGCTCATCCTAAGACATGCTGAGATACCTTAACTAGTCTCATCAAAAAAGTAAGGAAAACTTTTTGATGTTCCTCCCATTTCCAGACCCTTTATTGTGATTCAGTTACTGTGGACTGCCCAGTTAACACTGCGGTAGCGGCCAGCAGCTGCGATGAGGACTCTCGTGTGTTTCTTGCAACAAAACCAAAGCCAAATTTTACATACTTTTAGGATTTTTGACTGTTCTCTCCTGTCCACTTAAATACCTACAGCTGCTTATCGTGCTGTTACACAGGCCCTGAATGCCATGTTCCCATAGCAATGTTTACTCTTACATTATTTTTTCCATAGATCTTCATAGGTAGAATGGTCGACGCATGTCCATTGTTAGGCTTTTGATTAAAAAAGCAGTGGAAATAATGAGAGGAAAACCCATCACACACAGGGTAATTATCTCAGAAAAATGCTAACAACCCAGGTAGGTTTCTACTAGTTTTTACACTGATTAGTGCATGTAAGTGAACAAATGGGGAAGGGGGAAAAAAAAAAAAAAGAACTGAAAACTTCTAACAGACAAGGCACCATAAATACGGCAGGACTGGCTTCGGGGCCTCAGGCATCCACTGCTCCAAGAGCAGAAAATACAACAGAAGCAAACGTTTGATTTGCATTTATTCTGGTTTTCAGTCCAGCGACTTTCTGAGCTCCAGATGAACACTTATTTTCCAAATTTCCAGCACTCAGCAAGCACTTCATCACAGGAGGCAATCGCATCATTATGCTGCTTAACAAAATGTAACACCAGGATGCACTGACCTGACAAAATAGCGACTCCCTGCTGAAACCATGCTGCAAGAAATACACATTTCATTTTCATCTTGGGGGACTGGGGGGGAGGAGGGGGAAGCCTAGATTCATATGCTGAATCTCCAACTTATATAAAGTAAAAATTGGGACAATACATGGTGATGCCCCAATTGTTCTGTTCAAGCTGTATGCAGCCCATTTTATGATGCTGAAAATACTTGTTAATCATTTGGACGCATTTTCAGGATGAATTTCTTGCAACATTTGAACAGTAGGAAGCTCTTTATTTGGCATCATTAAGAAGAAAAAAAAAAAAAAGAAACCCTCAACAACTAATTATGTAGGCCAACATAATTTCACTTTTAGCTGCCAGCTCTTTAAATATGGACGTTTCCAAGTAGCAAAGTATTAGAGTGAACTACAGTTGGAAGGATAAAGGTCTGGATGCAGATCGACATTTTTGTAGTAAAATCCACAATTATAGGACCAAGATGACCAGTGACACAACAGTAGACAGGAAATAATTCCCTTCTAATTTACTATTTTTCTTTTATCAAATCTCTTCAGTTAAGGGGGGCTCTAAGCCTTGCCAGCTGAGCCACCTCAAAATGGAGGAGACACTGGCACTGAGCACTCCTCAGACACTTGGGAAATCTTCCCCATCAGGCAAAAATTCTTGAGCCTGTGTCTCTGACACCCAGAAGGATATCCGAAGCTCTCTGCTCAGGAACTGGACAGGATGGTTTTTTTCCAGGCTTCTACTGTTCTAGCGAATACCCTCATCCTCAAAATAACAGCTATTCTCTGAACAGTTTTGCTTTTTTACTTTTTTTTTTTTTTAAGATTTCATTTTCAATGCAGATCAGAAACCAAAGTAAAAAATAATAATAATATAAAAGTATTTTTTTTCCCCAGACAGTCCTACACTTCAGCGTTGGTCATTAATGTCCCCAGGCACTTTTTGCAAGGATGATGAAGTTAGGTTTGCTGTCCTAATCAAATTCCAAAATAAGTAATTGAATTTTCTCTATCTTAACGCCACTTGCACTTTCAACGAGATGTATTATTTTTCACTTCTAACCTGAATGTTTTTTATTGTTGCACTACAACGTTAAATACTTGCAATGTTATATCCCAGTGGTGGCATATCGGGGAATAGGAAGGAACAGATCTCTACAGCTTTGCTTTGCCAACCCTGCCTTGGACCCTGGGGATGGAAGCTGCCCATGAAACACGGCGGTTTTCTGACGTGCAGCGACTTCCCAGTGATATCTGATATTCTCTTATGAACCTCCATCTGCCCAGAGCTGGAACAGGAGATAGCTGTGGTAATTGTGCAGTGACTGCTAGAGACCAAATAGCTTCGATGACACTGGGAGACATGCAGCTGGCTAACAGAAACGCAATGCACACGACTGAAAAGCATTAACTTTGCAGTTGCGACTTTTAAAACTCATCCTTATTTCTAACCTTAGGAGGGAGAAAAAGTAAAAGAAAATATTGCCACAGAGAAGGTTAATTCCTGCAGAACAAAGGTCTCAGTCTGAATTAACTGGGCCTATTTTGACTTTCCATTAAATACTTTCTATGCAAACCAGAAAACAACAACCAGCATATCTCCAGCCCAGCTTAGTTACAAAACGGTAATAGTATCAATTTAGACTAATTGTGGATCTGGCTACAATTAAGATCATTTCTAGCTGGAATAAAGTAGGTCATAGATGGTGGTCAGGTAGGAAGTAATCTCTCATCCAAACGATTGAGGGAAATAATTACCCTTCAGTTTTCTGCCTTTCTGGGCACCAGAAACGTGCCTACCTCCCGGTCACCGTAACATGCTCTTTCGCACATACTGAACCCAAACTGGAAAAAAGGCCAGCACCTTTCTGGAATGTTTTTGTATCATCAGTGCGTACACCCAGACCAAATCTTTCTCCTGAATCACCTGAACAAATGTACAATTTCCTTCTCACTGCCTACATGAACCACCACCGGCCGCTGCAGCTCCACGCAAGGTGTTCATGCTGCAAAGGCTTCTTAAACAGAAAACTCTCAGTAACCGCAGAGCGAAGCTTTGCTAAGGAGACAAAGACAAATGTGCATGATTCCTGCCTCGTCTCTGCGCTGTCTGCACACTCCCCGTGTCCCTCTAGGAGATGGCAGCCTACTCGCCTGGGGAGAAATGGGAGGCAGCACCGCGTGGCCATTGGTGCCAGCAGGAGCGGGCTGTGCGGGTGGGGTTAGTTCTTCTAACTGGAAAAGGGCATAAAAACTCATGCCTCAGCTCTCCAGAGCAGTGCAGCTCAGTACCCAGCCATCCCAGGCCTTCCTGCACTCGGCCTGTTGACACTATCCACCTTTGTGCAGCACAATTAGTTTGGGATAGGATGAGCGCAAGCACTGCTCTTCAGCCTCACGTTCAAGGCACTGGGATGAATGGGGTTTATGGATCATGAAGCATTTCTGTCCCGAATCTCCCCTCCTTTTTTTTTTGCTGTACAAATGAAGCTAAAAATGATGCTTCACCCATAGCACTGCACATTGCAAATGAGTTCGTGGCTGACCCACAACCCGCCTTCAGTGGTTCTTAGTATCTTGCTTTGGCAGCTTCCTTATCAGATGCGGCAATGAGACCCACCTGAAGGGGCTGAGGGGCAAGCTCCATCCATGCAGACCAGAGGGCACGTAATTATGGGGTATAGTTAACACTATAGGAGCATAAAAGTTAGATGCTGTGATAATGAGTAATTTTGTGGACTTGATATCACGGGTGCAAGAATCACCTTCAAGTAACATCAGATATCTGAGATACTGAAACTCCTGTGATAACCTCTGAACTAAAAGGAAAAATGGCATCTGAAGCCAAAAGGTGAGAGAGGCCCTAGCTGAATAAATTAAGTGGGTAGATACGTTTGCCACATAGCTCCTTCCTCACAGTATGTAAAAGCAAGGTTTCCTGTTGCTCTGCCCTCCAGCTGGTCAGACGCAAGCAGAAGCAGCTCTGTAAGCACTTGTCTCCTCCTATCTGAGCAATAAAAGCAGCCTAACAGCAAATGGCTCGCCAGGAAATTTTCATCCTGCTGATGAGGACAGACAGATTTCAAAGCAGAATTGCAAATTTCTTTAAAAGGGACACAGATCCATAAAAGATGACCGCTTGTTTGCGACATACCGAACAACCCCCTGATGAAAGAGCCAGCCGCAATGGCTGGTTGTTGGTCGTGGGGGGTAGCGGCACGACACACGGCGCTTGTTGGGCACACACAGGCCATGACTGAAACGGCGTCCGGTGAGAAGAGATGACTGACTGACTCCCTTTCTAACGTGTGGTTTTGTTTTGTTTTGTTTTGTTTTTTTTTAATAAATCTAACAGTGCAACACGTGTTCAGGAAGTCAGCCAACAAACGCAGGACTGGCACATTTAAAACAAATTTGTGCTAAATTGAAAGAATTGTTTTGTATTTTCTAAACACTTATACCATCCTCTTTGAAACAAACTGCACCAAAGTACTTGTTACATTATTTATTATAATTGGCTATTTGTAAACTCTGCTTTGAATCTGTTTTTTCCCCTACCAAATTTTGTCTTTGCCACTGAGAAAATGCTGGCTTTCTTAGTGCCATTAATACAAATTGCTCATAAACCTCCCCACACGAACTCCAGAGTCAATGTTGCTGGCTCTTCTCAGAGAGGGGCCTTGAGCAGGTACCACATGCTGCCAGAAGAGATCATTGCAAGGCAGACACAGACAGCAGCTATTGTAGTCTTCCCTTTCATCTCCTCGTTAACTACTTCCTAACATGAACAAATAGATTGAGAATCTGGAGAACACTAAACACTTTGCTGTTAAAATTCAGAAGCTATGTGAATATAATACAGTCCTTTTGCTGTACTAAAAATCTTAAGACAATCTAGAGTAAAAGGTTGCAAATATCCTTTGTGTCAATGAGAGCTGACCTCCTTTCCCTCCACCCCCTCCCCACCAGTGCTCCCTGGGTGGGTGCACTGTGCATTGACTCTCCACTCCCCAGGATAACGTAGGTTAGCATTGTGGCTATGGAAAATGCCCAGGGAATACAGAAGAGCGTGACACAAATGCCTGAAGGATTCAGGGCTGATCCAGCCAGCTTGGCTAGATCTGAAACCTGTATCACTCATTGAACCCCCGGTGATGCTTGACAAGCCGGTCAGGTGCCTGCAGCATATTCCCCAGATCCTATCTGCTCAAGCACAGCGTGAGACCCAAGGTGCCGCCTGGGTCAGCAACCGAGGAACAGGGGCAACGCAACGCAATGATATCTGCACACCTCTATTGTGGCCAGGCATGGAGTGGGACAGATCCAGTAATTGCCATGGGTGCCAGTTTCCATAACCATATGGGGACATGCATGCCATTGCCCCTGCTCTAAACAGCGAGTATAACATGTGCCAGGTGCAAAAATGACAAAGTAGTACGATTTTAAGAGGGGATCAATCATTTTATAATACAACTATAGTACACTCTACAGAGTACATGTCAATAAGACCACTCTAACACCACAGGTTTTTTTTTTTTGCCTGTCTGCTACTACAGCTTTTCCATTTCTCCATGAAAGTCAGAAATCTGCCCTTTTCTGAGGTGTCACAGATACCAGTGACTGTCAAGACAGGTTATGTCCTTTTCTGCACAGTCTGTATTTTTGGACACTCAACGAGCCCTGAGTTACAGTTAGTACCTGTCTCTGTAATAATAATGGATTTAAATGTATCACCAGACATAAACAATAGTGCACACAGTGGCAAACCTTCAGGGACTTTCAGTAGCAGAGTTTCTCCATCATTCTGTCTGGACCTTCAGATTATGGTTTCCAGAAAACTAGGTGTAGGTGTGAACACCAGCAGAGAATACAGAGTTGTCTTCAGCATCCCTATGTAACTTGCTGGCATGTTATTTCCTCTTCTCCTACAACACTCTCCCTCCCATAAAAACAGTAGGAAGAATATGTATTGCCATTCCAGAAATAAATCACCATATGAGACCTGGACAATTGCTAATGGATCCCAAGTATCCATGACACAAAAATAGTGACAATGAGTGTTTGAAAAAAATGAATAATAATGAGAAGATGATGCACAAAAGTGGCTCTGTCAGCAATCTTCAATCTTTTTGCAGAAGACACACCTAGGCCACATAGAGAAAGGCTTCTAAAAGTTGCACAAGATCTTGGCCATGTCTTCTATATATACACACATTGCTTTAGTTTCCATCAGTTCATCTCCTAAGTGCATACCTGTATGCAGTAAAATCAGGCTCTTTCTCTGCATTTACACCCAGCTGGAGATCTTCCAGTGCATTTAGTCAATAGGACCACCCAGCATGACCCATTCAGTCAGGCTGGCACCACCATAGCCTTCTCCTTTAAGGTGTGCCATTTTAAACTTCCTGAAACATACCCTGAGAATGAAAACCTTGCAAATTGCTGCTGAGTGCTGAAAGCAAGAGAAGGAAACCACTTTACCTCCAGAATGCGGTGGTGGTCCACACAGCAGCACCATGCCCTGGCCCTGGCGGACGGACACTGTGCTTCTCGTTCTGGTTTTGAAGTTCTCAAGATCTGCCAAGAGAGAAAGAAATCAATTAAAGGAGTTTAATGGTTTCTCCTCATGAGAAGGACAGAAGGTTCATTAGGACTTTGCTGCATGACATAGAAACAAAGCGAACATCAGCTTGGAGGGTGGGTTAGTGGGACCTGGGTGGAATGCGGGGCAGCGGGAGGCTGATGTGCATCAAAAGGATCAGTAAATGTCTCCAATGTCTCCACAGGCTGCAAGGCTGGTAAGGGGGAAAAGGTGCTGATTTACACAGGGAAGAAGACAGGCCTAGAGAAAAATCCAGCAAACTGTAATGCTGATAGAGTTTTGTTTTATGAATTTATGAAGAATTACTGCCTTAATCAATTATGGTATAACCCAGTCTGTTTCCCTTTTGGAGACTTGTTACCAATGCCCTTGCAACCCATGTGTAGAAACCCTTCCTTTCCCATAAGGAAGTCTCTTGTAATAGCTGTATGTTAGCCACACAGTGCTTTAATTAAATTAAACTCCTCTTTCCACCTCTCTCTTTTTCCTCTCCTTCAGGGGCCATGCACTGCAAAAATGCAACTCACTCTCTTCTCTCCTTGCACACTGAATTCAGGAAACCTGCTATTAAGTGACGAGGTGACTCTGTGAGCCGAGCGGTGGCACCAGGTATTGATCAGCACCAGCGGCTGCTGCGTGGGAGCACTAATACACTGAATCGCTTTGGTAGCCTTTTATCTTTAACAGTCCCTTGAATTTCAATTTTCATTTTTTTGCTTTCAGTGTAGCTGAGCCGTGGTTTGGTGATTACAAACCTGTTGTCAGTGCACTTGGGAACCAGAGAAAACACACAGGTGATAAATATTTAACAGCAGGAACTGGTAGGAACATCATTATAAGGTTACAAGGATGAAAAATTAAGCCTTGATTTTTATCCTCTCTTGAAAATGTTTTCTGGAAGCACTGGCATGCATACTGAAAAAAATTTAAATAAAGAAAATCAGAAGTCACTGCTTCATTTTAGAAACCTTCTTCATGGACCCTTCCTGCTAAAGCCAAATTCAGGACAAAATCCAGGCAAAAGGGGAACTACAGTGGAAGTAGTGAGTAACAATTCGTTATAGTGCTAGTAGTCATTGTGAGATTTCCAGCACAGTTCTGCCATACTCTTATGCTGTATGTTACATCATTCCAGGGATCTTATTATTATATTATTTCCATTTTTTCATTTGCATTTTAGTGGATAAATATTGTGGGGACTTAAGAAGCCTGCTGCACTGCAGTGAATTATTTGTGAAAACAAAACTAGTTGAACCTGCCACCCTCCCACCTTTCTTCTGCCCAAGTCCACGGACAGAATGCCTACCGAACCCAGGTGGTGTTGCCGTTTGCATTAGGTGCTGAGGCCGTTGCGTTATCACACCCTTTGGGCAAAATGGGTTCACACAGGAGGTTCAGAACTACCCCTGAGTTTAAAACAGGTCCAAATTTAACCTGGGTATCAATTCATCAGCAGATTCACCAGTGTGAGCTGTTTGTTCAGACTCTGTGTAGGTACAGGGAGACAATAAAGCATGGAGTTTCCCAGCCTCAAGTCATAGTCTGAGTCTATAACTTTGAGCAGGGTGATCTTCTTTGTCCTTCTGCCTTTTTTTGGCCTAGGAAAAAAGACAGAAGGTAAACAGAAGAAAACCCACTGTCAATGAAAATAGATGTAATTTTTATGTCCTAAGTTCTATAAAAAAGGTGGAATGGCACTTTTCAGGAACCACTATTACATTCCTCTGGCCACCTGCCAGTCCCATAGATTTAAATATATTTTGACTGCATACAGGCACAAGATTGGATCCCATCCTCACTGAGGACAGTTGCATAAGGATTAATAGCCTAAAACCAAAATGATGCCTGGAGGAATAAATGTGGTATAAGGAAATGTTTTTACATGAATATTATTTCCAATAAATGAAAAAGTAAAGTAAAAGCATGTCGTGGTTTAGCCCCAGCTGGCAACTAAGCACCACACAGCCACTCTCTCACTCCCCCCCGGTGGGATGGGGGAGAGAATCGGAAGAGCAAAAGTAAGAAAACCCGTGGGTTGAGACAAGAACAGTTTAATAATTGGAACAAAATAATAATAATAATAATAATAATAATAATAATAATAATAATAATAATAATAATGAATTATAATGAGAAGGAATACAATGAGAGAGAAAGAGGAACAAAACCCAAGGGAGGGAAAGAAAAGGGAAAGGGAAAAAAAAAATAATAAAATAAAATAATACAACCGCTCACCACCCGCCGACCGACGCCCAGCCAGTCCCCGAGCGGCGATCGCAACCCCCCGGCCAACTCCCCCAGTTTATATACTGGACATGACATCATATGGTATGGAATAGCCCTTTGGTCAGTTTGGATCAACTATCCTGGATGTGCCCCCTCCCATTTCTTGGGCGCCTGGCAGAGCATGAGAAGCTGGGAAAAAAAAACAAAAAAAAAGGTCCTTGACCAATGTAAATACCGCTTAGCGACAGCCAAAACATCAGCGTGTTATCAATATCATTCTCATACTAAAATCCAAAGCACTGCACTATACCAGCTACTAGGAAGAAAATTAACTCTATCCCAGCCGAAACCAGGACAAAGCAAAACAAGTCCCAATCACCAAAGCAGATGCTTTCTATACTTGTATATACACACATCCACATATAGATGCATTAGAAAAAAATTGCAGAAGTATTTGTAAGAGTCTCAAATTATATATAATGGAAGATTCTTCATATCTCTATTTAGCTATTTGTATCTTCCTCCACATTGACAGAACTAACACACTATGCCATATGCATATACATACATACACACACACACAAAACATCTTAGAGATTATACAGAATTCACTTTTCGGCCTGAATCCTAAAAAAAAGCCATACACAGGTCTGCTTTGGAACACAGGAAAGAAAAATTGCATCAACTCTGAGCCTGCGTGTTTAAGTCCACTTACACAGTGCTCTAGGGAATTCTTCTGTTAATCACAGGGGAGGGAATGGGAACGGTCTTTCATTACTAATAATAAGAAACGGCCACCTGCTTGGTGACCCAGCAACTCTTGATTATGATAGTATGGAGAGAAAGTGCATGACTCAATAGTTTAAACACAAATCTAGTCCTCTAACTTTTTTTGCAAGGAAGAAAGAACCCTATTTGTTGACAGACAGCTATATAATTTATGACAGGAAAAGGATTGCTACCCGGAAAAGAAGTCTCTGCTTGGATGAACGACTAGGAAATGATGGAAGAATGGTCAAAATCAAATGGAGGCAGCAAATAAAGCACAGCATTCATCACTATCGCTTGTAGTGCAAACTATCAAGCTTTCAAAGTTAACTGTCAATTCCAAAAAGCCTCATGCATGTACTTAAAATCTGGCTCCGAGTAAACTAACAAGATTAAGATAATTATAAGAAAGGCTAATGTATCATCAAACTGATTAGGCTGATTATGCTCGTGCATTCTGAAATCCACACTTCAAATTTATTTTTGCAATACCTAAATAATAACTTGAATTAACAATAATATCATTAAGATTTTATTAATAAGAAACTTCATTTAAACACCACCTTGCAATCTTTCCCAAGAAATTAGGAACAATATTAGTGTTGTTGAATGGTTACAAAGTGTACAGATTAGCGATGAGCAGATTCGAGAGGTTCTCCTCTGCTTTCACATGCTGTGCAAAGTGGACAAACACCTTTCCTACAAACTTCTGCTCAAACGGGTACAGAATATTGCACTGAAATTCTGTACCACTGAATTCCCCATACACGGAGGTAAGACCACTTGCTAAACAAAAGTTAAACACACTTACTGAAAACCACCCCGCAGGAAGCTTTAACGCAGAAGTAGCACTCTTAACACTTCGTTCCTCATGTTTGTTATCTTCCTCCAAGGGAAACACAGCTGTGTAGTGCCCCTCTACCCCTGCCCGGAGAGTAGGTAAGAAACTATTCTCTATACTTTTGACATTAAAAATCAATGGGACAGCAAAAGAAGAAGAAAAAAATAACCCTCACAGCTGCAGAATGACTCTGAATTACAGCGTAAATGGTTTGGCTGTATGTGTCTCCCCTGATGAGAGCATTAAGTTCCATTTTGCCTTGCCCCTACGCCCAAAGACCCTGGCTAATGTATGAGGATTTTTGTTCTTATTTGCCAATAAAAAAAACCCAAACCCACAAAAATGCCAGAAAACTTACGAACTTACGAAGCCAGCAAGCTCAATTATTTCTTGGCACACTTATTGTTTTGGAAGAAGGTTTGAAGCAGGACTATCATACCTCCATACCTCAATACCAGCTCTCTTTCCACTGGAAATTGCACCTGAGCAGAACTAGGTGACCTTGGAAATCTGAGGTTTGCAGGCGTCCGGCTGCTGGACCTGCCACTGTGCCCGAGCAGATGACCCCCATGACACAGCAATGGCCATTCAGCACGGCTGTTCAGCTACAGGGCTGGCCTCTACTCATGTTTTTCTCACTATGTCATAGTTTACCTTTTTATTTTGTTTCCTACTCCTTCTTGTTATATTCTTCCGCACTTTAATCTTCATCAATTTCTCCTGCGTACATTGTCAATGAGATCACCGACTCCTGACACAAAATCTTTTGCCCACATTTTGGGGAAAAAAAAACCCAACCCCAACCAAAACAAAGAAACAAACAAAAAAACACCCTCACAACAAAAACCCCCACAAGTTCTTGAAAAACAGCTGAGTATGTAGGTTAAAAGAAAATAAAACAATTTCAGATTTGGGAGGGAGGCGGTGAAAGCCTCGAACAGGTCACTACTTTCTCAAACAGAAGTGAGACATTTCTGGTTTTACATGTAGAAGCACCATCACGAGGAGACAATGCCATCTCTTCAAGTGTTTGCTAACCCAGTGGAGGATGTAACAAAAACCAGTGGTATGAAGCTGAAGTCATGGAAACGGAGATGAGAAATTACACTTACTACGAGTGATGATGATCAACTGCTGGAATAAACTACAACAGAGAGCAGTGGGTTCAGCATCCTTGATGCCTGGAGATCAAGACCACCTATCTAGAACATGTACAAATATTAACTATGCTTTAATCACACTTAAGCGGCCAGGTTCAGTTAGGGATAAACTGGCAGAAAATACAGACCATGATAAACAGGAAGGCACATTACAGGGCACTACACCCATCTAGCCTTCAGATGCATGAAATACTGGGAAGGAGGAGGAGGTCTGGAAGCCAGTGTGACTGTCTGGTGGCCTGATGGCCACTAACAGACGTGAGAATCCCAGAGGTTTGCTTCCTGGGACCTGGCAACATAGTATGTAAGAATTCCGAAAATAATCACATTATGATTAATTAATTAAAGTACCCCACAGGGCACTAAATACCTTATAATAGAAATAAAAGACATGGTAATTTAAAGAGTTTACAGTTAAATGTTAGACATAATGCAATGAACATTGGTAAAAGAAGAGAGAGAACAAGACGAAGCAAAACAATGCCTGGAAGTGGTAAGTTCATTAAGTTTTAGCATGCAGGCATCTTTGTGACTTAATTAAAGTTTTTAGGGTGTGAATTGCTTCAATTAAAGTGATCTATCACTGCATAGATCAAAAAAGAAAGGAGCTTTAATTTCAATAAAAAATATTTATACATGAAACAAACAAAACATGACCAGAATTGAGAACTGCTTACATGAATAGAAACTGCTTCTTGTTAGAGCCAGGATTCCCGCATGTATTTTTGGTGAAAATATGTCACCAACTCAGGGATTTGTGGCACTAGGCAGACCATGAAAAAATACTGTTTCTATTCCCAGGATCAAAAATTATAGCAGATGCAAGCTTACCCTAACTAATCAAAGCAGCATACATCTGCATGAGAAATCCTAGGTCAGTCGCACCAATGAATAACTCGTAGATCAGGCTTTTATTTTAAATGCGTGATTTCAAATAATCAAGATCAGGTATTTGTATGACTGTTAAGAAAAGAATACACTTGCATATTAGTTTTTGGCCTATTTAACTTGGACATTCTCTATTTAGAAAGCAATTGTCAAAACTGATTAAGAGAAACCCCTGAGGAAGAAAATATTAATGCTTTCCAATTCTGGAGGTCAATGTCCTGCCAAAGCTTATTGGGAGCACACAACACTAAACCAATGACTCCACTGAAACCAGAAAGATATTGCATAAGCTCCAGTAAGTCCAGCATCACATGAGGATGTGATTAGTAATATTTTCAGTGCAAAGAGGAGAATACAACAGGGAGGTTTAACAGGAATGCAGACAGGTTATCACGATTAACACTGTTACTCAGACCTTATGAACGAGTGAGGATGCCATTTGAACTTCATCATCTCCACAGTATCAATTCTAAATCAGACTTAACAGACCCATGTGAGTATAAAGCTGTATGCATTTAACCTGTGAAAAATACATTGATTTGTACCACTGACACCACCGTACTAGCGACTGCATGACTTTGGGAAAGTCATTTAAGTTCTCTGTGTCAAAGTTTACACATCTTTAAGCATGAGTACTTAAACTGTGTGTCTCAAAAGAGACTTAATTAGCTAATATTTGCACAAAAACTTGCCATCTGATGCTGAAAGGACCTAGAGTGCAACACGCTATTAGCACGTGCACACTAACACCTACCCTTTAATATGAACTTGAATGCCTTTTCTTGCATTACGAGATTTTTCTGTAGCCTCCATTAAAACTCTGCCTTAACGTTTAGTGACACAACTTATGCAGGTACTGGTAAGCCATGCCAGTGTGATACAGATGCTTATTCCTCAAAAATGCTCAAAAGCCCAGAAGGTGCCAGCAGCAGCTGTCAATCCCATCAGCTTTTCAGTTTGGGTAGGGTATTGCATTGAATGACCTCCTTCCAAAGCCTCAAATCGGTTTAATAAAAGCTTAAACCATCTGAAACGATCCAAAGCCCCTTAAGACTGGGTAGTTTGTCTCAGTAAATGGCATATGGAAATCTTAATCAAAAACATATGGCTTTTCACAGTTACAATTATCCAACTTTGGCTAGAGTAATGAAAAATTTCCCGAAGTTCTATGTAAAAAAAAAAAAAAAAATCAGTCTTTATAGCAAAGAAGATTCAATTATAAGCAAAAGAGCTGTAGCTTTTTATCCTTTATTAGGACCTACTCGGGTTTGTACTTTATTTATGAAATTTGGTAATTCTTTTTCTAAGCGACCACTAGATAAGTCCTGGAAATCAAAGTTTGCTCTTTAAAAGAAATATTTCACCGATGACATTGAAGTACGAGCAAGCAAGCAAGACCAGACCAGCTCACTTCCCTGCAAGTTCCCACTGGCAGTAGCAGTGTCATATTTGACCTCCGCTTTTTGTATTTATATCCATTCTCATTTACTGCTCCACTGATTGTTCTATTGTTAGGACCTCTGCCCAAGCAGAGTGGTTACGGTGTTTGTATACGAGGCCCACTTGGTTCCCGTTATTGGCTGCAATGTGGAAATAACTCAGCTGCTGAACTCGCCGTGCCCTGGAAACCAGACCGAAACAAGGAGGCTTCCCTCAGGAGGCTGCAAGTCTCAGGTCATTGGTGATTTGACAGAGAGATCCCTATATTTTATGAGAGCTAAGCTCTGTTTTGCCTTTGCTTGCCGGAGGATGGTTTGCATGGTTTGCCTTTTCCTTTTTTTTTTTTTTTTTTAAATGCATAGCGTAATTTTAGAATCCAAAATCCGTAATTATGCCAGTTCTGAAATTAAGAGAGAACTTTCTGTGCAAAAGGGCTATTTCAGAACTATTAAACAAAACCAAAAATATTATAGAAAATTACATGAATAGTAAATGATTCAAATTGATGGTGACAGGTGTCTGCATGACTTTTAGAAAGCCAATTTATGTGACTATATCATGTAGAAGGAAGCACTGCTGTACATTGCCTTGAATGGCATACTGTCAAAAACTCATACACCATTAGTGAACCCTTTGTCGTTACATTTAAGGGTTTTTTCCTAATGATTAGAAAAGCAGTTTCTATGCTATTTTTATCTATTATTCTTGTTTAACTGATATGAAACTGTTTCTCCTTTTACTATATCCTAACACAAACATACATACATCAATCACTTCTTTATACACCACTGAATTTTAATTTCCGAAAGAAAACATAAGTAATATTCAGGCTTAGAGAAAAAAAATGTTAGTGGCTTTTATGCTGCTATATTTTACTTAAAGCCTATCTCTAGAGACTTTTGTAAAATGAATTTGATAACACATCAGTGATATTCCTCTACTGAGTTGATGTTAACAGCAAGTAGTTACCAAAGCATAATACCTGTATCTGTATGTCTATCTATATCTTCAAATGGATCATTATCCCTACAGAGTGAGCTATTCAATGAACCCTGATAGAGGATGTATGTGCTTGAAAGAAAAACAAGGCATTGCAACATGGGACCCCGAGAATACAACCACAAGGTAACTGCACAGCCCTTGCTGGTGCAGCCGCAGGATGGAAACAGACGCCTCCAAGCTGTAAGCACAACCCGCAGCTCCTCCTCACCAAAGGAACGCAACCCGCGACTGAGCAAAAGTGGGTTTGGGGGGAACACAGAGAACCGCAAGCAAGAACACAACCTATATAAAACACATATAGTAAAACTCAGACACACCAGAGGCAGGAATCAATGAAGAAAGAGCAGTTAATACAGCAGGAGTAGCAAATGTATAAGAATATCCACAGTCAGTCCCAGCCAGGAGGAAGAAGCCGCCCCTGCCCCATCATGCTCTCCAAACAAAGCAAGTCCAGAGGCAGGCAAGGGGCTGTAACTGCCTCCTCCTGGGAAGGCTGACACCCCCCAGCTTATGTCCAGGAGGAGCGCGGGAAGGGAAAAGGGTCGATGCTTCCCACACACACGAGACTGTGTGCACCACTGCAACTGTATAATTACTGGGAATTAGCAATAACCGGACACTACACACTCTAGCCTTAGTATCATTGTAACTGCACTAAAAATACGTCTTCCATTAGGTTACTAATACTTCAGTTAGATTATCAACAAATCCTTTGATCAGGTTTTTTAAAAAAGGGGAGTTTTAGCCCACGTAAATTACATAGGGTCTTTGGTTTGGTATTTCACCCTTGAGGCTTGGTTGTAATTTGGATACAAGAAACTTGAACGGTTAAAAATTAATTTGGTAAGAATTGACTTTTACTACATATACTAAATGAACTTCAAAGCACCCATACAAAAGGAAGTAAAGTAATGATATACGTAAGGAGTAGTTACATTTTCACAGAATCACAGAATCGTATAGGTTGGAAAAGACCTTTAAGATCATCAAGTCCAACCATAAACCTAACACTACCAAGACCACCACTACACCACGTCCCTAAGCACCTCATCCAAACGTCTTTTAAATACCTCCAGGGATGGCGACTCAACCACTTCCCTGGGCAGCCTGTTCCAATGCTTGATAACCCTTTCAGTGAAGTAAAATTTCCTAATATCCAGTCTAAACCTCCCCTGGCACAACTTGAGGCCATTTCCTCTTGTCCTATCACTTGTTACCTGGGAGAAGAGACCGACCCCCACCTCCCTTCACCCTCCTTTCAGGTAGTTGTAGAGAGCAATGAGGTCTCCCCTCAGCCTCCTTTTCTCCAGGCTGAACAACGCCAGTTCCTCACAGCTGCTCCTCATCAGACTTCTGCTCCAGACCCTTCACCAGCTTCGTTGCCCTTCTCTGGACACGCTCCAGCCCCTCAATGTCTCTCTTGTAGTGAGGGGCCCAACACTGAACACAGTATTCGAGGTGCGGCCTCACCAGTGCCGAGTACAGGGGCACGATCACTTCCCTAGTCCTGCTGGCCACACTATTCCTGATACAAGCCAGGATGCCATTGGCTTTCCTGGCCACCTGGGCACACTGCTGGCTCATATTCAGGCGGCTGTCAACCAACACCCCCAGGTCCTTTTCCACCAGGCAGCTTTCCAGCCACTCTTCCCCAAGCCTGTAGCGTTGCATGGGGTTGCTGTGGCCCAAGTGCAGGACCTTGCACTTGGCCTTGTTAAACCTCATACAATTGACCTCGGCCCATCGATCCAGCCTGTCCAGGTCCCTCTACAGAGCCTTCCTACCCTCAAGCAGATCAACGCTCCCGCACAACTTGGTGTCATCTGCAAACTTACTGGGGGTGCACTCAATCCTTTCATCCAGATCATTGATAAAGATATTAAACAGAACTGGCCCCAACACAGAGCCCTGGGGAACATCGCTTGGGACCGGCCGCCAACTGGAGTAAACTCCATTCACCACCACTCTTTGAGCCCGGCCATCCAGCCAGTTCTTTACCCAGCGAAGAGTACACCCATCCAAGCCATGAGCAGCCAGTTTCTCCAGGAGAATGCTGTGGGAAACCGTGTCAAAGGCTTTACTGAAGTCTAGACAGACAACATCCACAGCCTTTCCCTCATCCACTAGGCGGGTCACCTTGTTGTAGAAGGAGATCAGGTTGGTCAAGCAGGACCTGCCTTTCCTAATCTTCATATATGTGAGACTCACAATCCACTTATGTACACAGATACAGCCAAGAAATTAAAGTCAATTTTCAAGCATGACTTAAAGAGATTTATGGAGCATAACAGGGTTTGCCTTCTCATACCCTTTCTATAATTTTAAGATGATCCCAGCAATTTAAGGTCATATGCAGTCCTTGAATCAAAGTCAATGGGATATTTTTATTATTAAAGACCATATGACTTATCTCAAGGGTATTCTGAATAGGTTGGCAATGACACCTTGTTGAACAAAAGAAAAAAGCAACCACGGAGTTTGGCCAAGTCTTCCTGGTTCAGACTGAATAAAGAACCTTCTACCAAGAGATAGCTTGTATGCCCTCTTCCAAATTGTCTTCATCACATTTGCATAACTCTCAACATACAACAGAGCATACTTTCATATCCTGGACAAAATACACAACCAGATGGAGACAGAAGTCATTTGCATCGCTGCCCATGGAATAATATGACTTCACTGGCTGTAGACTATAAACTATGCTAATTTGGCCCATAAAACAGTCTTGAAGATGAGATTCTAGTGCATCTCAATCAATTTCAGATTTTAGAGGACATTGGTTTGAAGAAATCGTAGCCCGTCTATATGAAGGCAGGCTGAAAGCACTTTAACTGATGACTAGCACCCACAAAAGCATTAAAGCTTTTTGCTCTCGAAACACTTGACAAGATTCGCCTCCTGATATTTATGGCTCTAATATCTCTAAACACTGTCTCTATAAAACCTGTGCCTGACTTTTTAAAAGCAGGGTTTTATGTCATCCCTTTCACAAATACACAAAGATTAAGTTCTTCTGCCCATGTCCTTGCTGCTGTGTCAAGACTACACAGTAGGCTGTGCAACTCGGAATAAAACCCCCTTTGATACAGAGCTTAATAGAATTTTAGTTTAAGAGCCTGTGTTCTAATGAACAATTTTAGAGTCAGTGATTTCAGAAATAGTTTACAAGTCTGGGGATGAAAGCTTTCTAATTTGACCTTTAGAACAGAAATTTCACTGGGATTTCTACTTCACTGAAAAAAAAAAGTTTTAGAGGTAAACATCTTGCCATTTCCCTTACCCTGCCTCTCCTCTGGAAAATATTTTTGCTTGGACTTTATTACTGTAGGCATTAAATAAGGTACTGCCTGTGCATCTTTACCAAGTGGCCAGGTCCAGTTTGGACTTCTAGACCTTTCCTGTCCCTGATCTGTCCTGCACAGAAACTGCTATTGTTCTCACAAGATGCAAAAATTCCCAGATGAGCCTTTGCTGTGGGGGCATCTGCAACTGGAGGATTTTCACGGTGGGGTTTACTCTGAAGGCTCAATTTAGCTACGCGATGAGAAGAGATACATAGCTGGAGGAGTTGCAGGTTTGAACTCAAACCAGGCATTCTCAGAGGAGGCATGCTGCCTCCTGCCAGGGAGAAGGGCCCACAGCTCCTCCTGTCTGAGCCAGGAGCAAGCTGCAAATGGCCACGCTGGCGTTAGGAAAGGAGAAAGCTGGTGTGTCGGTATGCAAGCCAAGATCTTGTTTTTCTCCCAAGCCCTCCCTGCTCTCCCCGTCACTCACATCTCTGACCTATGTATCATCATGGACTTTGACATCTCTATCTGAGTTCTCATACTGAGAATATGTTTAAATCCTGCCAAGTCTTTCTGACCACCATCTATTGAAGACAGACTGATTTGTCTACCCGCATGGCTGAAATTCCTCCTCAGGCTTTTACCTTGCATCCCAAAGACTGTGACAGTTTTTCCTCGAGTGTTACCAATGCCACTGGCCAACACGTAGCTGCGGTAGTCATGGATCCTCGTGCCATGCTCGGACTGCTTTCTCCTTCCTCTGTCACACCGAGCACGAGCTGCTTGTCCCCACCAGGATGGCCCCTCCTGGCACACTGTTTCTTCAGCACCTCACTGGGATTTGATCCTTGCTTCCAAATAAGCAACAAGACAGCCCCAGTGCCTTTTTTGCCTGCCTTCATGCCACTTGTCTTACTGGGGAACAGAGGCTCTTAGCAGTATCTGCAAGGCACCCGCTGTTCTCTTCCCAAATCAAACCACTCTTTCTATGATGTTACCAAAAAAAGAAAAAATCCTCCTTGACTTTATGTTCCATTTCATAAAAACTGTCTGTTTACTATCCTTCTATAGGAAATATTTCAAACATTCATTTTGAAGCCACTCTCCTGCTTGACACAAAATGCTGAGGACTCAGAAAATTTTATTTTATTACTTTAATCTGAAAAATCTGGGCAGACATTTCCCCTTGGGTTGACTTGAGTGGAGTTACTTCACTTTCAGAATTTTTTTATATTTCCCTAGCAAAACAATGTGTTATTCACACACTTTCTTCCAGCACAGATGATTTTTGCAATAGCCAGAAATAAGTACTTCTATTGGCAGTAGGAGATACTGCACAACTCGCTCTCCCTTCATAGCTGAGCATTAACATTGCAAATGCCCCACGCGTTCCCCACCGGAGCATGCTCTGCTGCACCTTCTTACTTTGCGCAGCTAAATGAATGCAAATTCAGACCCCCAAATAATGTAAAATAATGTGACACAAGCTCGCTGAGCTAGAAGTTTCAAAGAACAATTTCCCTTTACTTGATAGAAACACAAACGAAAAAGACCCCACAGAGATTCTGGTCCTCAGAGGGTATCTGGTGGTTCAGCTTGCCTACGGAAACATATATTATTATGCTAGGCAGCACCACTTAAAGAGGAGATTTTTTTTCATTCTGTTCATCTCTCACGTCTAATGAATTATGAAATGGCAGTCACATTTGTTGCAGACAGGAAAACTGACATGGGACAACTTTTGACGAACATATTTAAAGCTCTGCTGTCCTTTGCATGCCAACACTGACTCCCTGATTTTGCTTTCCAGAAGGAAAATAGGAAAGAAAAAATAAAACAATGAAAAAGCAGCCACTAGCATAAAATTGTTCTGCATTGGCCTTACATCCCATCAACAGGAACAGAAATTTTCTTACAAAGCAGAGTCCACCTCTGGCCTCTGGGTATAGTCTGCGCTTGACCAGGGGGTCCTGTAACTGCTATTTTCCATACATTTAAAGACAATACTGATTTGCATTGATATAGAATCAGTTAAGGATCAACCTAAGGATTATAATTATTTCTTCAAAATAGGTAAATAGCTTTATTTTATTTGACAGACAAAGGGATTGAGAGCCAAAAGGGGAGATGTTACAAGAAGCATCCTAATAACTGAGAAACTAACAAATATCTCAATTCCTTGTCCTATTCTCTATCCACTGGACATAAAAGACCAGAAAAACAGTGATTACAATATGCCACAAAAACATATGCTTATAGCTCTTCAGACATCTGTGCCTCTAGGATCAGTTTTTGCAAGATGTTTGGAAAGATTTGTAACGGGAAAGACCTGGACCAAAAGAAGCCTTAGCTGTCAACCACAGATGTTTACATGGTTTGAGGCTCATCACATATTGCCTGGACAGCAATGGTTCACAGACCTGACATACCTCTAATGTCTCTAATGGAGAGAGCGAGCAGGCAGAGACTACTTGTTACAGAAACGATGCCCAGAATTCACTCCATGTAAATGAGTGGTGACCATGGATGCATATGTGAAATCATGAGCAAGCACCACTGCACAGGGACACAGCCTACCTCTACCTTGGCTGCTTCCTATATAGCAGACAAAGTCTCTACGGGATTGCTAATCAAAATTTCAAGATATTAACAGCTGAAGGAAATATCCTTATGAACTCTAATTATTATCTGTAAGTCAAGAGAGAAAGATTTCTTTTAAATTTATGAGTTTTCAGTTGGTCATATCCCATTTTGTCTTTTCGAGAATGTATGGTTCAATCTCGTTGACTAACTGAGTTCCCTGAAGGGTCACTGCACTCTTGAGGACACTGCTTTATATTGGCATCTACGTTTCCAGGCTATCCCCTTTATTGTCAGAATAATAATTTAAATTTGCAATTTACTCTCCTCTCTTATTTATGCACCCTTCTATCTCCCATCAGAATAAGCCAACTGAACATCAGTGATTTGCAGAGGTAAGATTGTACTCAATGAAGGTAGCTGGGCTATATTCTGAAGTTATGCCAAAATAAAACTCTAATATCATCTACAAGCTATTGAACTGTTCCAATCCTCAGCTTTGATTTAAGAAAAAATGCTCAGAAAAATATTCTGTAAATATAGTCACAGTCAGAGGATTAATACTACTGCTAAGGACACATTAATATTCACAGTATACTACTATTTTCCTTCTCGCTTTTAGCCTTCAAAGAGTGGAATAGATGTCAAATGATGTGCACTGATTCTCTAATAATCTAGTGGTAAGCAGCCAAACAGGCCACCAACAGGAACTACCTTGGTGGTAATAGAGGCAAGTTAAAAAGGCTTCAGGAGTGAGAGAGAGAACAAGAAATTTTGCTGATAAATAGCACGGTATCAGATCCTGCACAAAGCCACGGGGAAAGGAGGGAAAGACAAAGTCTTGCTCTCTCCTTAGCTTACCGTGGGAGCTTTACACCGTTTTCTTTAAGACCTACACATTGAGCATATAAAAAGGGTGGTATTAAGCTAACAGGTGAGATGTCAAAGTGACTGATTAAGCCTAAGATCAGAAGATCTTCAAAGGCAGAGAGATCTACTCCATTTTAAAGTGAAATTGTCCCAAATACCTGGGCTCAGAACCTGAATACTTACTGCTTCATTCAGAACATCAGAGGAAAAAAAGAAATCTCCCTTTTTATTTCCTTCCAGGTCCAGTTGAAGTTTTCCATAGCATCCTGACATGATTTAGCACAAATATAATTTTCTCAAGACTAGAAAAAGCCTCACATAACAGCAGAGCTTTTTGCAAGGAAAGCTTAGATCACTGGACCTTGGCACACTGGGACCAAATTGGTCCATTTAAGCATTCATTTTAAACAAAAGGCTATATCTGCATTTAGTTTGTAAAGATCCAGCCCCTAGGTATAAAAAAAATATGTATTTTGAACATATGTTATTTTAGATATTAAAGACAAAATTAATAAATATGGAGAGAGACAGGAAAAAAACTGTCAAGCCTGTGCCTTGCTGTTCCCTAAATTTCTAAACCACAAGAGAAACCGTGGTGCTGCGACCGACCTGTGATCTTAAGCTCAATGCGGCGCGATGCCCAGAGGTGCCGGTGGCAGCTCTCCTGCCCGGCACAGCAGCTCCCAGCCACAGCCCTCTGACGCGGCGCCTGGACTGGGATGTAGCACCTCCCTGTGCAAGACTCCCTGCTCTCAGCAGCACTATTTTTGCGTGATATAAACTGAAATACAGTTCCTAAATAACACTGCAGGCTTACAAGATTACTAGCTTTGAGAGAAGGTGCACTGATTATTTACAAATGCCCTGCCACTGCTTAAAGCACGTAATAATGTATTCATCTTATTTATAACCCTTGGGTGGAAACAAAGCACGTATAAATCCTATGTTTCTGTTCTAAGTTAAGGGTCCTTCTATCACAGATGAAAGTAAAGTAGGTTATATATCTATCCTCTGCTACATACTCCCTGTTGGTCCTATTCATCAATAAAAAAAAAGAAAAAAAGAAGAGCTTATGTGAGGCTTAGCCTAGTTTTCCACCCATCGGAGGCTGCGTGGCAAAGGTGCAGAGGTTGGGAACTGGATCTCTAACACTGACAACTGCACTTTGCACAGCTGAGTTAAGATTTCAGCAAAGGAGAGGAACATTGGGAAACATGTGCATGTAGAAAAATTCAAATAAATTTGCTTGTTCCCGTGTTAAGAACATACATGGCATCACACCAAACCCAGTCCTGGGGGCCCAAGCAGTAGGAGTGTCTGATTTTGGATAAGATCATCAGGCCTTTTATCGATATAAATGGTATTTTTCCTTTAAAGGACACTGGAGGAGGAATCAAGGACTCTACATGCATACAGGAAATGACACTCCTGAGCCAAATTTGTCATAATTAGCCCCAAATGTTATCTGATGGCCTAGACAATTTTAACATTATAACTTGGCAGAAATGGGGACACCACAAATAGCTTGTGCCCTACTCTTACGAGCTGTGACCTGACAGCTTCATGTGCATCACAGCGCATGGAGGAAAACAGGGACAGCTAGCATGTCCCAGTCACTTCGGTGGCACTGGGGAAGCCTGGGAAGACAGGGCCTCTGGCAGCAGACAGAGGTGCACATACAAACTCCAAAATAATGTTTTATTTGAAGAGTTTCAGGAGCTACAAAACATCTGTTCCTTTAGGAAGAATGAAAAGTTTAGGAAATCTCTCTTACCAGAGAATCTGTACCAAGACAGATTTATTTATTGGACCCAGAATTTAAAACGTGTCCTGTGTATCCGGGAAATGTTATAGTGAGTTTTTTAGTCTCCCTGGAAACTGGAATAGGAAGGTCAGCCAGAGGAAGCAGAGGCAGACCCTCTGCAGCATGGTGTCATTTGTTGCTGCCGCAGAGCTGCTCCTGTGCACCACAATGAAACCCTCCGTCTGGCCTGGATGAACAGAAGCTCTGAAAGGCTTCAAAGGGAAAAAATGAGACAGCAGAAGAGATTTTGGGGTGTGTACAGGGCAAGTAGGCCACGTTAAGAAAACCACTTCCCGAAGATGTAAGAAAAACTAAGGAAATTAAATTATTTAACGCAGATTCATGTGCCCTGGGTGTAAGCAAGTTCCAGTTGCTAGCTGGGGGTGTTCTCTCTGAATTGTGACCGTACGTGTGGGAGGCAGCACACTGAAGAAAATGCCAGGAAAAAGTGAATTAACCTATGGGAAGAGCTGCAGATTTGAAGTCAAGGCTCTGAAAAAGCAGAAGGGGTACCTGAGCAAGAAATAGCCAAGCGTGCTATTTCAATATCTGGGTGAAAACCAGCCTTGGAGCAGAGGCACCCATGTCCTGCGGCGGTGGCTGCAGGCAGGGGCTGCTGTGTGCAGGCAGGCATGGGTGCTTCCCCTATCCTAGTGCAGGTGGGCAGCTCCCACCCAGGATGCTACAGACTCCCACCCCACGTACCTGGCAGGGGCTTTTCACAAGTGCTCTCACAGAGAACCAGAAAAAGGAAGGAGCCAGGAAAATGCACTGAACTGGGTTTCTGCCCTTTACAAGCAGAAAAACCTTGAAAAACTAAACTTCACGAAGGGGATGAGCACAGGTGACCGACGGGCTACTGAGGGACGAGCAGAGCCATGCGCACTCGCCGTCCCAGCTGCAGTCCGACTTGTGCAAAAATCAACCCAAACCCTCTGTCTCCTTAATTTCCAGGAGGCTTAAAACACATCATCTTTTCTCAACACTCAGACGTTAGTAATCACTGCGGAAATGATTTAATTTGCGTGCCGAATGCCTCATTCAGCCAAGCGGCAGTGCATCGCTTCATTGATCAATCAATGCGATTGTTGTTGCACTTGTTTGTTTAGGCAAGGCAAGGCAGATACTTTGGCGGTTTTCTGAAAATGTTTTCATTATTAATTGTTCTTGAAAGAATTACTTCATTGATCATTTAATCTCCAAAAAGAAAATGAATGCACTTCAGGGCAATAAGAGGGTACAATAGTAAAGAATTTGAGCAGCAATTATAATTTGTTTCTTAGCAACTAATAGCAAAAATTATGGGATTTGCTCAGGTACAAGATATAACAGGAATCATTCCAGCAATGGGAATATTGGAAAAAATCCTTTTCCGTATAATGTTGGGAGTAATTTTCTTTTTCTACCACCACAGTGAAATTATTTTGGGATGGTAGGTCAAAGCCCCAAAGTATTCTCATTACAACCACATTATTACTGTATTTTCTGCTACCATTTGCACTACCCAGTGCTGAGTCCTAGCTGCTAATTCATGCGTAACAATTATTTTAACAGAAACACTTCTCTAAAACAAATTCCTTTAATAAAGTGTGTGGGGAAACAGTTTTCAGAAACAACCGTGCGATTCCCTGCAGTTAGGGAGTATGTTCACAGTAATGAAGAAGAAAGAGTTTCTATAAAGAAACAATCCAACGGAAAAAGTACAAAAGGTAAGTCTGAAGCTGCTGCCCTGGTTAGCAGTGGAGGGAAGCCCACCTGCAAACCCTGCCCTCCAGGCACGGTTTAGTCTTCACAAACACAGTAAAACAGTTCAGGCTAAATTCCACACACAAAATATGCCATTTCGCTTGACCGGGGCTGTCTGCAGGAGGAGGAGACCTTTCTGCTTTCATTTCATCTCAGGGCTCCCAGGAGCAGCACAGCGATGGTTTGCTGCTGTTGCTGCTGCTCTATAGCATCCTCTGAGGACACCTCCCTTCAGCACTGTCATCCCCTCTCCTGGGGCCTCATTTCTCTTCTAAATATTGGTGCCTCAGCCCCTGGACATCTCAATATCATTTTTGCCAACTGCAGAAAATACCCATAGCATTAGCACGGACCTGTTAAATTACAGATTCAAAGGCAACTCCTTCATAGAAAATTGCTAGAGGTTGGAAAGACACCGATTTCAGAGAAGCATCTCTGCACAGAGTGGGAGGAAGGAGACCAACCGTCCTCCCAGCGTGGTGGTGCGACAATGTGCAAAATGGTAAAAAGCCCTGAAAAGTAGATCCCATTTCTCTAACAGCTCATGTTTCACAGACATCACTTTTAGGCAGTTTTTATAACAACAGGGGGCAAAACAATGGTATGACTGAAAAACTACACCAATTTGAACTTGATTTTCCTCTTTGGATACTCATTTCGCAATCAACAGCATGTGACAAACATCGGTACTGATGAGAAAGGCAACAGCTACTGCATGGCTACTCACCCACTCTCCGGAGGGTTTATTTTTAAACCAGCATTACTGCAGGTAGCACTGCCTTTGTGTATTTTCAGGTTAAACTGTAAATCCCGCTGAGGAGTTTAGGGCCAAATTGAGTCTAGTTATCACAGCAGGGGAAGGATATTTCATCTACCAGCATTGGGGATGGCTCCACAGGAGAAGACAGGGGTCATCTGCTGGGAGAGCACAGCGGAGCCTTGGCCCCGTCCTGGTGATGCTGCCACGGATGGAGGCGGCGATGGAGCAGACACAGTCTGCAGACCCCGGGGGTGGGAGGCACAGGGGTGTCCAGATTGACCCTCTGCCCTGCTCCTGGAGACGTGCAAAAATGTCTGGCTTCAAAGCTTTGGTGGTAAAAAAACAAACTGCAGCCTCAGCAAGGTAAAATAAGTATCAAAGTTAATCTCTAGAGATGTTATTCTATAGGTGCTTATAAATCAGCTGAAAGGTAAGATAATAATTGCCATTCTCTTTGCTGGCGACAGTCCCGTCTTGCTCATCCCACCCTACCAATGGGACTGTAAAAGAACAGATCTGGACATCACTTAGCAAAGAATTACAAACAGAAGGGGAAACCTTACTTAGTCGTTTTATTCCTGAACTCATTTCCACCAGCGTGGCTCATTTTGAACAGGTTTGACAAGCTGGCCCTTTTCTTCATTACCAGCCTTTGGTTAAGCAAAAGCAAACCCTAAGACAGTCGACAAGCCACAAGTCAGGTGAAAGCTGGTGCTCTCCAAGGTCACCCACACGTGGCGATAGACCGGGGTCTTCTGCAAAGACATTTCTGGTGTGAAGCCATTGGGACTCAGCTGTCCAAAAGCACAATCCTTTGGACATCTACCACACTCGACAGTCGACAGAAGGGGAGGAGGAACAGATCTGAAAGCCCTTGGGCCATTACCCACACAGGGCATGGAGTACAAGCATAGTCCAGATGATCAGTAGTAGCTCCTAGCAAGTAAGATTAGCACTAGCAGAGGCCACCAAAATAAGTGAAACCAAATCTTAATACATAGTCCTCCAAATACACACTCCTGAGAAGGGTCTGCAAATGTTGTGCAGAACAGGCTGGCGAGCTTCTCTAAGGAAGGGCATCGATGCTGCTTCACACTGGGGACAGACAAGCTCTTGAAGCCTTTCCTGGGACTCAACTTTGTGATTTTATGCCTACAGAGATTGAGTATAAATGCATCTTTCAGCACCTGTTTGCACTAATGTTCTACTTTGTAAATTATTTCACAGTCAGTAGAAATAATTTGGCAAGGACACTCATTAAAAGTGCATCTTGCTCACGGTGTACCACTCTGCACTGAGCTATACTACTTTCCTGCCCGCAGCCAAGAGCTGCTCAGCACCTTCAAAGCATGCCAAAGAGAATGGGAGCTGACCAGGCGGAACAACTTGCAAATTCATCACTTTCTGAGGGGTATGGTCCAACTCTGGTGCCACTAAAAATCAATACAAGTTTTATCTTTGACTTAAACAGAAGCAGGATCCGGGCCATAGTAAACAGCTTTAATCACATGTCTGAATGGGTGGGTACATCTCTAAACTGCAGCATCAGAGCTGCACTTCTTTCCAGGCATAACTTATTGATTTCAGCATTCTTTCTGAACAGAAAGTGTGGTACAGTGAATAAAATTGTCAAGCTAAGCCCCATCCCCTAAAATAAAAAGCACATAATTTAATCTAGTTCAGCTGTGTTTTCGTATGTCATTTTGCAAAAGCCATTATTAGAATCCATACTCAGAGTTTAAAGCTTTTTTTATTTTCTGAGAGCCTGTTTACTATAAGCACAGGGTTTAGGGTATCAATAATCCAGATTCTGTTACTGTGGCAAAGCAGATTCCTTACTTTGTGAAAATATGTTCAATTTCAGAGACAACTAGCATGGGGGGGAAGAACAAATTTGAAATGCAAATGATATATCACAAAGCAAGTATTGGGGGAAAATATTAGCACTTTTATCGTAATGAGTTTGTAACCTAAATACATATTTCAAGGATTAAATTGCTGACCCTCTCTGACCTCCACAGGAGGTTGAATAGCTAGATCGCAGTTTAATCTTCAGTAAAAATGCTGGAGAAGAATAATACAGCCCTTGAAGAACGAATGAACATGTATTAATGATGCCCCAGGATTCAGAATTTAACTCTTAAGACGAGGAAAAAAAAAAAGCTCAAACCCCCAGACATTAGTCTCAAAAGACTCAGCAATAACTTTCCTCAGAAATAAAAATGAGATAACACAAAAATCACACCAATCAGGCTAGAAAATAAGGGAATGCTTGGACAAAGGGGGAAGCTATGGATGGATTAAGCAGTACAGTCCTGACTCTCTAACCAAATGGCTTTCCACAGTTAAATCGTAACATGTGACATAGCAGGGCATAAGAGACCAAGCTGAAGTGCCGGAGCTGGGTCAGAGACTGCACGTGCTATCTAGGGGCCAGACAAGGGTGTAAATTCAAGAAAAAAACTTGATAAAAGGGAAAAACACTGAGAGCGCAACTGAGAGCAAACAAGCTTAGAAGAGCTCTCCAGTGGCTAGAAAGGGTCCTCTCCATACAGTGCTTATGTTATTCCACACAGAACCTACAGAAGGCCATTCAAAAATGGTCTCATTTGGAATAAACCCACATATAGGCAAGTAGTTATATTAAGCAGTGCTACTGCATCCACACGTCTTGGATGTCAAGGCTGAAAAACACACATTACTAATACAGACGCCCATTTTTATTGGTTCTTAGAGGCAGAGCTTTTGTAATAAACGTAAACCACTCTGTGTATTTCCTAATTCAGCTAATTCAGGTTGCAATCCCTTTGATTATACAAGACAAAATGACGTACTGTTTTCTGAAAGCACAGAGCCTGCCTTGATAAATGCTAATTTTTTTTATTTAATCCAAATGTTTCTAATCTGATTATGCTGTTTTAGCAATCTAAAATAAATTTTAGGAATCAAAAATAATACATTTATTCAAGTTCCCCATCATTATTTTAACTGGAAAAGAAAGAGCTTTCTTTTTGAATTCAATCTTCTTAATTAAGAATCAAACTAAATTTGTATTTGGTCAACTAGAAAACTTAAGAGATTTTTGCCAGATATATCATTCATCGAGATAGATAAATTAATCAGAATTTAATAAACACTCTGCATCTGAAGCAAAGACATAATGTTAAAGGTTTCTTATTTTTTGTGCAGAATTCTCCATGTTTGCAAGCTCTTGGTTAATAGGTGCCTAACAATTTAAACAAGCAAGGAAGCTGATGTATTTCCACTCAAGTTGTCCGTGGCTACTGCACTTGCCAGCACCAGGAGCCTCCCCCCTAGTCCCACATTCTGAACTTTGAAGCATGGGACCAGCGTCTAAGGAGCTGCAACCTGGTACTCAGCATGTCCTTAAACGACTGACCTCAGCAAACAGTACAAGGCCAGCCAAGGGGGTGCTGAAGTGCTCTGCTCTCAATAATGATGCTTCCCAGTCTCACCCTGATAGCTAGCAGAAGGCCACAATTTGTAGGACAGAGCCTGCTGTGAAACACGTGGTCTCCAGAGAAGCAGACCAACGCAATATTTATGAAGCGATCACCTTGACATACTGAAATCTGGAGTGATGAGATTGGTCTTGAGGAAGCTGTTCATTACCCATCCACAGTGAAAATGCACCTTCAGTCACGGAGAAACACAAGCAGGTCATAAGCAAACAGATAATATATTGTAAACTACACAGGGAGACAAAGGACTTGCCTTTACTGACAGTAATACTTCTCATTACAAATCACCTCGCTATATTGTGTGAACCTGGCGTTTATTGGCATTTTTACCTTTTTATTTTTGTAGCTGGAGCACATCTGAAATAGTCTATTCTATTCTATCAGCTTCTCTTACCAGTCGGTCAAAAGCATCTTTGATTAAGCTCTACTGAAAGCCCAGCTCACCGTTACTGATAGCTTCATGTCTGGGAACGGATTGCCTTGAACTCCTGCACATGCTTGCAAGGATACTTCATAGTAGGTCCTGCTGTAATTACTAAGCTGCTATGTACACCCCTCCCAGGACAACAGCACAGAGAAATCAGAGAAATGATGGATGAACAAGCCCGTGTATCTATTCTCTGCCTTCACCTTCGCAACTACATGAGAAAAAAGATGACTCGTGGTCCTGCATTATCATTTGCCCACTCTTACAGACTTTATCCTGTACCTCAAAATGGCTTTTTGTAATTTCATATAATGCTAATTCACATCAAGACCTGTGTCTTTTGTTATCCTTAGCTTTCGACAAGAAGCTGCAACTCTGAATTTAACCCAAAATAAATATGAAGCAGCCTGTTTTCCCTTTTACACAGTTACAAAATATCACCCATACCTGAAAGTACTTGTACCTAAGTACTGAAATGCAAGACCTGCAAAAACTCTCATTGTGAATTTATTCCTTATAAAGAGTATGCCCCTTCAAATATTTGAAGCTTTATTTCTCCAAGGAAAGGAAAAATCAATGGTGAGATCCCATTTGCCAGATACTTTCCTAGGTGGCCTCTTTCTCGAGAAATAAGGCATTTTACTCTGCATACTACATATAATTTTACCTAAATAATCATTAACTAAGGCATCTATTCCTCATTCACATTTCCCCTCTAAATCCAGGTGTTTTCTCTACTCCATGAACAGCTCAGAGAACACCACATAATGCATTAGAAAAGGTTATTAAAGCAGACATTGCTCTCTCTGTTTTTCTAGCATGCTGCAGGAACAGAGGCTGCGTTGTTACTTACAAGCAAATTGAAGCTTTGCTTCTCTGCTGACAATCGTTCCAAACGGGTTTGTTGCTACACACTGGTATGTTCCAGTATCTTGGGTTTTATTGGGATTATTGATCAATAGGTTGCCTTCCACCATGCTGTAGCGGTAATCCATACCGATGTCAATACTGGTTCCATTTAACTTCCACCTATAGCACAAAATGCCAAAGTTAAATTCTGCTGATATTAACAAATACTCTTGGGTATTTGAAAATACAACATGTAGTAAATAAAGAAATATTTAACACACCTTTGACTACTTATTAAAAAAAAAAAAGCATGAAAATGCAAATTTCCTGCACAGTATTGAAATATTCCAGTATTTAACTGAAAGAGCAATATCCTTGACATGTATTTCAGTCTCTGATATGATTAATGCTTCTGTAGTTGCTAGTGCTGCTGCTCTTTGGAATTAATCATTTTGCAAGGGGAAGTCCCAGAAAGAGGATCTTTAAACCATTCAAGTCCAACGAGGTTTCTTTTCCCCTCTTGACTTGCTAGCTGTTTGTTTTTAAATCTAAGAAAATTCACATGCAGTAGATGTTGTCACAAAATGGGGCACTGAGAAATTCCAGCACCGGGTTGCCCCAATTATAGCAACCCTCATCCCCAGCAGCCCTGGATGAAGCATGCAAAGGAGCCACAGCCACATAGCAGCTCCCTTTACCAGAATGTACAGAGAAACAATCTGAGTATGTTTGCACCAGTGAATCAACACAGTTTATTGCATTAAATAGTTGGTTGTGTCAGAAGACAGCACGGTGGCTGAGGTCTGACGACTCTAATCGGTTTGAGAGTGGCATTTACTTTGGTGAACAAAATGAGAAAGGCACTAAAGGAAAAAAACCAGCAGCCTAAATGATTTACAGCAACAGCATCACCACAGTATATAGCATCTTTTTCTTAAGGATCTCAAAGCAGTTACTAAAGCTGAAAACAATTAAGAGCTTTGTCCATGTTTGTGGAAAAGGGATGGTTAATCTGGGAGCCAAGACTACCTACAATCCCTTCATAACCTGTTTGTTAACTCTTACCCAATTTTTGCAATTGTGTTGCAATATGGAGTGATTTCCTGATGCCTGTTTTTTGTTATCAGCATTGTGGTAGACTCCCGGGGCATCACCGAGTTACACTGCGTGACGCATGCAGGAGAGAGGCTCTTAGGGGATACTGCTGTAGCACGGAGATCATGCTAAAGAATAGTTAAACTTTCAACAAACCCAATGGTTGGCCTGGGATTTCCTTTTACTTCGCAGCTCAGCTTCACTTTCTTTTCCTCTGAATCCAAGGGGAAGATCACGCTGTCGGGCTCCTGAAGGAAAACTGGCCCATGTAGTGTGTTGTCGTCTGTGTTAAACAGAGGAAAAATGTGACAGATACTTGATGGAATCTCTGTGTATCCAGTGTTAAAATATAAAATAGTACCTTACCAGCAGGAAGTCATGTATCATTCACCTTAGAAAAGATGGGATAATGACACTTTTTTTTAAGAACAGCCAGATTTTTTTCCAAAAGCCATTGAACCTCATGTGGAGTCAACGTTCGGGAAAACATTTGTGCACTAAATAGACTACAGATTGAAACTTTATCCAAAGTTCAAACGAAGGGCAACAAGCATATCCTACTGTGATAGCACAGCTCACTTCAAATCAGAATGCCTAGTTTCACTTTTAAACACTGAAAAACTAAAAATACTCATTATTAAATACAGCTACAGAAAGTAAGGACTTTCTGTCTTTTAGCTGAATGGAAGGAGTCTTGCTTGAACATTTTCTGATCATGTTCTGCAGGACAAAGGGGAACTGCATGGGCCATCAAGGGTGCTGCTGCTGGTACGAGTGGTCCCCTCGCTGGTGAGGGCAGGGACTCGCAGGGTTGTGAGCACGGATGTCACTTTGGCCAAGCAGCCCCACTGCCATCTAGTCTGCTGCCAGAAGACCATCTTGATGGACATGTAGGAAATTTGTGGGTATAGGAGGTCAGAGGAGAATGAATAAATAAAATATAAAGATGATGGGATGTACAAAAAAGTAAGAAAGAAAAAGGAATGAACAGAACAGAGGACAATGCATCTTCCTGCTGCAGGAGGAGGGTGAGAATGGATGTGTATAGCCCTCACCCCAACACTGGGAAATCAGCTGGATTTATTAGGGACAGAACAATAGCTCTTTACTCCAGGGAGAAAATTCTGTCATCTCCACAGAAGGATTTCAGAGAGACTTTGCCAGGAAGATTATAATGGAGCAACCTCTCCCCCGTGTCTCCTCCCTCAGGCACCACCACAAAAGAGAATGCACTAAGCATACATTCATATCAGTTGTATTTATTTTTAATTATATGTTAATGATATCTGACTGAGACTCATCTATTATTCAAAACACATTTCACATAATCTCTAGCTTTAAATTATACCTGTGTGCAACTTACTATTGCTGGCAGGAAAAGATAATAATAACCGTAAAACATACAGGGCTAGATTATGATATTCTGACTTGTTTCTGAGACCCAGGGCTGCATCACTCCTTAAACAGTCTCATCCAGTGTAAGAAAGAATATTACAAGCTGGCCCATAAAGATTATAGCTCCGAGTACTATATTAATGGGTTCAAAACCAGAAGAATGAAAATACATTTTAATTTATCCAGTTTTCTAATGTAAAATACAGAAGCTGGCCTGGTGCTCAGGTGTAGGAGTCCCTTCAACTCCCGTAGGCAAGGAGCTTGATTGTGCTGGGACAGGCACAAGCCAGACCATCCCAGGTAATCCAGTTAGCAAACCATGCTGACTCAGGTATGTGTTGCATCAGCTGTGTCATCTGCCTCACACCCCATCAAAGGACTCAAGTCACGCTACACTGTCATTTGCTGTTATTTCAATTATGGTGTGTCAATTTATATCATAACACATCATGCTAAAGGTCAGATTCTTGGTGCTCCTCCTGTCACAAGAAAATACACCTTGCATTAAAAAGTAGATAGCTCACCTACTTGAGTTGTGAAACAGACACACAAACAAATCTAAGGGTCCAAATGCATCCCCATATGTCCAGGACATCACTTGGCTGCAGGATCAGGGCCCAGACTGTTATGGTGTAGCGTCCCGGGGCGAGACACTGGTCTTCAAGGTATAACAAAACTGGTCCACATGATACAAGGGGGTGTTTGATATGGAGTTACATTTGTAAGAAACATTACAATCTGCCTATATAATTAGTAAGCAAAATACAATTTAGAAAACACTTCAGACAAAAAGTAGGGAACTACGAAGGTAGAAATTGTCACAAATAGGTGAAAAGACCAAATAACTTGATTTGCCTAAGCTAAAATAGAAGCTCACAGAAGATCAAATGAAACCGCTTTCCAAATATTACAACATCTGCTGCTGACACTGTTTAACATTCAACTTTTATATGGCAAAAAAATGCTTGCTCTTCCTGTTAGCCAGCAAGAAGAAAAGCCCTGGTGCGACTACTACTTGGCTTTCAAGAGAACAGCGTTTGGGTCAGGCAGGGAGAAGCTCTGAAAGCAGCTGCCAGCATATCAAGGGAACAGAAGAGGAGGAAAAGCCTTGCAACAGTGGGTAGATAAAATTATTTTGAGTGCCTTTCTTCTTTCTCTTATTGCTGCCTGTGTATAACCAAGATAAGCAAGTCCAAACTATTTAATCATCAGCCTGTAGAGTCCTTCTGCTACAGCGTAATGCGTGATTGAAATCGCTGCAGCCCAGATCCTAATGCAGTGTGTGACAAGAGTTGAGCCACAGTACCTTACAGAAGAGGAGGATTTGGTTCAAAGAACACTAAATACTCACTAATAAATAAAACAAACTGCCATCTAGATTCTTACAGGCAGAAAACTAAAAGTACCTGTACCACATATTGTCCATTTTTTACTAACTTACAATGTTACTGGGTAGAAACAGATGTCAGATGTTTAGCGTCAGCACAGGCAAATGCACTTGCTCTATTACAGTCTCTGGTTTTGTGGGAGCAAAGTTTTGCTATCCAGATAACTTCGAAATGTGAATTTTACACTGTGGTGGTTTTTTTTTTTAAATAAAAGCAGTAACTCCATTTCTACTGCAATAATGTTCAGGGACTTGCAATCATGAAGCGACAATAACACATTTTTAGTTTATCACTGATGAACACTACTAACCGCTTGATCCACAGAAGCCCACCAATGTCAGAAGGAGGCTCTTTCCTGAGCTTAGCAGGCTTTTCCCTTGCCCTTCTTACGAGACTGTGTGCATTAGGCTCTCTTTTGGCCATTTCATCTAACAGAACAATAAAGCAGTGCATACGTGTATGTATACACACGAAAGCTGCTCAGTTATTTTAGCTCACTTTGCTCTTTAGCATTTTCAGCAGCTACTGTGTAACCTGTCCTACTCCTTACACGTTTGTTACTGTCCTGGGAAAATACAGTAAGTAACCTTCCCGGACAAGCTAACTGTTAAGACACTCTCCCAGTGACAGATTTTATTTTTCTGAGTTACGTTTCTTTTGCTCGAGTCCAAAATGAGTTAACCCAGAATGAACACTGAGCTGCCCTCAGTTTAAGACAAGTTGCAAACAAGATTGGTTACCAAAAAGTACTTTTTTCCCCCTGTCAGATGAAACAAATGTACTGCTGTTCTGGGTCTGCCTCCTTTGAGAGAACTGTATTTCTTTCAGTAAAATGCAGGACATAGGAAATTTCAGTAGATTTCATGATAAAAGAAACATTTTTAAACGCAGTACGAGGTGTATGCCCATATGCTGTTGGACAAAATGTGACAATTTAGAAGAACATTCTGCTATCCTAGCTTCTGCTGAGATATATACATATATTTTTTCCTAGTGAATCACAAAATCTATTAAAAATGCCACATGAATTTAAATACATTCCAAATGAAGAGCCAGCACAACTAGTAGGATGCTAAATGCTTGTCGTCTTTGTGCGCTTTTGAGGAACTGAAACATGAAGAATGTCAGCTGAGGTTAATTCACATGAACAGGTGAAACCATTCCTATTCTCCCTGAACATTAAGCCTGGTGACGGGTATCATTACCTAAATAGAACTGCTTTAAATTTCATTGAAAGTTATGGCCAATTTGAGAGAAGGTTTAATTGAATATTCCACACTGTAGGGAAAGATAATAACTAAACTGAAGAGAGAATTCTTGGAGTATATCCAGTATAAACAACAAAAATCCCTTCCTTGTTTGCTGCCAAGGGAATTGGTTTCTGCTATGTATGCTGGGGTGTTTTCACACAGCGCTACAATTCGGTATTTCTTCAAGACAAAACTGCACCTCGGGAAGAGCAACTCTTCAGGAAACTGGAAAGTGAAATGGATAGGACAGCTCAAAGGCATTGCTGATTAACACAACAGCCTACTCTTCAAGGTTAGTCAGCTGCATTACATCCTCCTGAGCAGGAAAAGATTAAATTGGATGGCTCGCTCTTTATTTTTTGCCTATCACTTTTATGAACATCAAATGCACACACAAATGGTGCTAATGGCTTTGAAATTATAAGAAAGACATTTTTATACCAGACAGTCCTACTACAAATAATTCTGTAGACTTCTCGATGAACAAGACCTGCTAAAGGTGCTTCCCATTCAAAAGAAACAAAAAATGTACTTAAAAAAGGAGATTTCAAAAGTCCTGTATGAAGTGTTATTTTTATGGGAAGCTCTGCATCTCTGGAGACAATCACCAGCCTTTCTCCACCATTGGGCTGTCAATCGTTCCTGTCTACCACTGCATCATGGCTGACCAACATGTTTAAGAAAGGATTAAGAAAGAGAACAAAACAACAACAAAAATCAGATACTTCCATCAGGAGCAATGCTGAAACAAACTAGGAGGCTCTTTCCCTCATTCTCATCGTCACCACTCCATCACTGCATAAGATGCACTTTCTGCAGACCCACTGCAATACTCCGAGCCGTGGGAGCAAAACACCCTCCCAGAGATCTTGTCCCAGCCATGCCCTGCAGGCTTGCTTTCGGGCTGAGAAGCTGGATGAGTAAGAGAGCCGCCACCTCTCCCCACCCCTTGCAGCACTAGGCTGCAGGATTGGGCTTGTTTTGCAGCACCCTACAGGTCTCCAACAAGGACTGCGAGCTAGATGGCTCCTCCCGCTGTCGCCTCTCTTTTCTGACATACTTTTATTTCCCAGATCACCACTGTACCAAGTATGAGTGCAGTTAAAGTGGAAAGCCATGCCTGACAGGTGACATCTGACAGGCAAGCATCTGATACCCGAGTTCAAAAGCAGTGTCAGATATTCCTCAGAGACAGTAACGCAGCCATAAAAATCCAGAAGCTCAGAAGACAGGAAGAAATAAATCTTCACTCTTGTAAATGCCAGCACGGAAGAGGTCCAGAATTTGAAATGGAGGCAGTGATGGTCTGACGACCCTATTTATGAGTGACCCAAGTATCTGGAGCAGTTTGAATTAAAGGCAGGGTTAAACACATACACCCCGACACGAGCGTGCTCTGACCTCTGAGGGAAGCCCGGGGTCCATCAGTTAGGGGAGGTCAGGAGCCAGCCCACCAGCTGACTCTGCCCGGGTCCTGCGACGCCGGGGCTCAGGAACCAACGTGCAAATGCCAACCGCGGGTCAGGCTCCAGCTCGGGGAGTTCATCTGTGAAGCCTCTCATTCAGTCTGACTGCCTGTACCACAGCAGTATCATAATTTCACCTATTTAAATGCCACATGATTAATTATAGCAAATGTCATCAAGTTAGCACTTTTCAAATAAGATGTTGTTACCTGATCCGTACATGCAAAAGCAAGCAAGTTTTCCCTGTGCCTTGTTTACTGGGTCTAGACAGCCGGGAGGAGGCAATTCCCAATGCAGTGTAATGAGTGACTTGTCCTACGACAAAAACCTTATTTAATAGAATGTAATTTGTGTTCTTTTAGTAAGTCAACAGCACGATTATGATCACAGATGTTCTCTTCAGCACACAATAAAAGCACATTTCTCCATTACTGCAGAAAATCACAAGTTTCTTCACCAAGCAGCCTTCTCCCTGAGTCATCACAGCTGACATCAGGAAAATAAACAGATAAACTCGCACTGCTCTGTTAAGGATGATATCAGCCCACGATAAAGCTATGAATAATTATAAGACAACAACAGTAATAATAATAGTAAATACAATAGAAGAGCACTGGGGCATCTGCAGGTCCTCTGCCCAAAGATCAGTTACAAAAGATAACACAGAACCGGCTGCCTGTTCATTAATGATCAGGTTATTTGTTGATCTCCAGTGCTGAAATAGTAGAAACAACCAAAAGGATATTTTTGAAAGATACTTTTAAATACATAAATAATAGTCAGGCTTCTTCTGATGTCTTATAAGTTAAGCTCTAGCCCTGAGGAAATAATTCAGCAGTTATATATCCAGCCCTAGAAACACAGGATTATGACAGGAAATTAAAATACTGTCCCTACCTAGCACAATACATCTATTGTTACCATTGGGCAGTAATAAAAAAAAAAAAAAAAAGGGCACATTTTTCTTCTCAAAGTAACAAAGACATACATTCTGTTTTTAGGAGATGAATAACATCACAGTTTCACCAGGGTTCTCAAAAGCTGCTGCATAACATCTATTCTGAATGTGTTCAAACATATACTGTCACCACAAATAAGGACACTAAACCTGCATTATCTAAAAACCCACTGAAAACTGTTTGTTCCTCTGGACTTAACGATGACCTAAATAATGATCTATGAACTAAATGACCTTTGTTGTTGTTGTTGTGCACATGCAACTCTCATGGATTTGAGCTGTGACCAGAAATCCACCCTCCAGGATGCCACCAGCACGTCGCTGAACCAAGCCCAGGTCAAAATCCAGGACTTAGCTCTTCAGTTGCTGGATACATTTTCCTCGGTTACTTCCTTCATTCTCCCCTAAGACCATCGCTATAACAGCTCATGGTGCTGTGTCATTACTTAATTGGTCAAATCTGCTGGTTACAAGAATAAAAATAGTCACACTCTCACATTAGGTCCTGTTCGTTTTGTTTCACCAGTGTATACAGAGACAAAGTGATCATAGCGTCCAAACACTGAGGCTACTAAAACTCCTCTGTGAATGGAAGTGAAATGACAGGGATATTTGACATCACCTGCAGGGGCTGTGCTCATTCACATAAAACTCCTTGCTATGCACTTCACCAACTGTAGTTGAACATCTTGAAAATGACACTTACTTGCCAATGCAAACATTGTCATTTTGCCACTCTGCTTTTGAATACTGTGTATTTAAGAATCGAGTTCACAGCATCTCAGATGACTGGATTATATAGAGCCTTAGATAAAATACTGGTGTTTGATGTGTTTCACAGTTTACGTATTTTTTAATTCTTTCAACTCAGGACATGACATACTTTCAACCGAAGAGGTCAGTCAATGACAGAGAAATTGGTCCTTAAGGGAGACACAATTGACGCTCATGGTTTACTCCATCCATGGCACTAATCTTAACCACTGAAACAGCAGCTCTGAGACATCTTGCCTCAATCCATTATCCTCATCCATCAACAGGCATGCCGGTGGCCTGTCACAGATGCAGCAGGGGTAGCAGCCACATCCCACGCCTGATGAATTGCGTTCTCAGGTTCTCGTAATCCTGTGCTGTTGGCAATGGTGGCTTCCGGAGAGGTTTGTAACCTCCCAGGAGAGCACAGGCAAAGTCAAGCCATGAGGACCGTTCCCAAGGTCTACAAATCCTGACTGCACCTGTATCTTGTAGCTAGAAACTGATACTGGACTGATTTTTTTTCCATCCCTGTTGAAAACAAGTCCTGGATGCAATGGGCAAAGATGGGCAAAGACTATGGTTCAGGCTGAAAATGGCTTTTGCCTAGTAAGAGACCTAAATCTGTGAAATTCTTTCAGAAAGCTGTTGCCAACACCCTAGACTATTAGAAACCTTTATATTTGCACCTGGTTGCTTTGACATTACGATCACCTCTGACCAAGCCCAAGTACAGCACATCACTGGGCACAAAAGCTGCCTTCAACTATTTTTCAACCTCCTCCCAAAGTCTGCAGATCCCTCCAGTTCTCATATAGACCTATTTGTGGATATGGTATTATAAATGTTTTAAAGGTCTGTACTCATTACCTATTGATTTATTAGTAAAATTTAAGGTGTTGATATAACTGCTGTCTTCCAAGAACACATATCATTACTGTTAGATCTTCAGTTGTCTTGAGTATGACAGGGACTATAAAGTGGATATAAAAAAAAAAGCAGAAGTAGTAGGTCTGTGTGCATATTTTAAAGCCAGGTATTTCCTTTCTGCAGTACCTCCCTGAACATCAATTGATTTTAATCTTTTATGTAATAAGGAAGGCGTGTAAAAGCCAGGCTAACAAATGCTATCCTCTCCACGCCACCAGCGGGCAGTAAAAAGTTATGAAATACTCATATTGAAAAAGCCTCTTTCCTTTAAAAACCTGAAGCCTTAGAAAAGAGAAGTCCCTGGGGCAATAACCTATAATCTCTGTATCATCTATTGCTTGAAAAACAAAGACAACTCTGGCAATGTGTACAGGCTCTCAATTGATTGAGGAGCCCAACTCTGCAGAAATCTTCAAGGTGAAAGGAACTCTCTGGCGCACTGCTTCAAGGTGAAGCCCGTTTTTTGTTTTCAGGTTTAAATACATTAGCCACTGACAGAAGTAAAGCTGATTCCTGCCAACTTTTTATCCAGCTATTTACAGAGAGGTTTAGGCAATGGATTCCCTTCTCAAATATTTGTGAATAAGCAGATCGAATTACCAGCGCCTCTTGAGCGATGCAGTACTCCTCCTGGGTAGCAGCGAGCAAGGGATAATCAGTCTGGCACACTTCGAGCGAAAGACCAGGAACCTAATTTGCACTACGTCACTGGTCAGAAAATGCACGTACGGTGGTTCAGTTTGTCAAGGGGGCACTGTAAATCTGCTTATCCTGGGTCACGGGCACATATTTTGCAATTACGGCAAGAAAACACAACACTGTATACAAGAGAATACATCAGGGATGACTTTGACATTTAGTTGCACAGTACTAAGAGAAGCAGTGCTGAGAGCTGTCGTAACAAGCCCTTGCTTATGCCCAGAGCAGGCGGTGCTGCTGAGTAATTATGGGAATATCAGGAATGCTTTCCCAGGAGGAGACTAGCATTCAGCTAGCATGCATGACTTGCTGCCAACAGACAGGCACAAAACTTTTAAAACATGAACAAAGCAGAGGGTAAAAGAGCTGTTTGTTTACTCAACAATACACGCACTTCTCCTTGTCTTTTAGTTTTGGCAATATCTGAACATTTCCATATCCCTGGGACAACACTGTAATAGGACAGAGGTGATGAAGTTTCATCATCTCCACCTGTTGGAGTTGTGTCTTCTCCCAGTATTAGTCACCTGAAGGTGCTAGTCAGATGCAGTTAAGGTGTGCAGCTTTCACTTAATTGACAACTGTTTAACAGACATGAGTGTATGAAAGCAGAGACTGTTCTAACACAGCCGTGGGTCTGCCCGTGGGTCTACCCATCACTGAACGTTTGGAAGAACAAGGTACCTCTCTTGGACGACTTCAAAAATCTCTCCCGTGGCTTCTTTCTGCCTCTGGTTCCTCTACATTTGCCTGTGGTTCTGCAGAAGAGCTATTTTATTTTCATCTAGGATAGTCTAGATTGTACTAGAAGCAGTCAGTTTAAATGCCTTCAAAAAATAATTCTGACCTAGCAAGTCTGTTTTTAAAAAAACATGAAGAATAAAGGTAGTGTCCATCTAAATCAAGGCAGCTGAGTTGTTTATTCAATTCCTTTCAATCTTTTAAAAGCATACAAACTTCGCAAAAAAGAAGCTACTTTTCGGAAAGATTTTTTTTTTTAATACATGAGGGCTATTTTGGGGAAAAAAAACCCCGTAGAATTAAACTGTAAACACATTCCTGTGAAAAAAGCTTGGGATTTGCAATTTCTCTAACTGAATTTCAATATAAAGAAAGAATAAGAAAGCATAAGAAAAGAGCACATGGGAGATGCATATGGTTTCTCCAAAGATATACACACACCCATGGCTATGAAGGAAAATACTTGTTCGTTTTCAAGCCCTGGGAAGGCTGCAAGGACAACCACACCTATACTTTGGTGGTGGAGCCTTTCACAATCCTGTCCAAACTCTTCCACTTGGGATATGTGTAGATCCCTACAGCATGTATGTATTACAAGTTCAACATGATGTTTCACACGTGGCCCCATGAGCAAATACTTCATATTCAGTAACGTGGGAAAAAGGTGACTATGAGTTTTGTGTCCTTTCTATCATAGACTACTGGCACAGGCACCTTTTAGCATCTGCCTCATTACAAATATTACGCTCTGCATTTCTGTCACTATTTCTAGCAAGTTCAGCCCTTGCCTTAAGAAAAACAGACAATATTTCAATGTAACAAATTACAGTGTAACTGAAAGAATGGTGAGAGACAGAAACCTCATGTTTATAATGTTATATATTTATATTTTTGGTGCAAAATTGTCAGCATCAGCTTGTAATGGTCTCCAGCTGCCTTGAATGCAAGCCTGATGGTATCCTGGGTATCTGGGGTTTAAACAGAAACAACTTATTCAGGAAAAGAGAATAACCTCTCTTTTAAAGTTACACGAAGAGGTAAATCAAAGCCATTCTTGCAGTCATTGCTGCATAGCCTCTTGAGATGTGCCAGGCATCACACTGCACACTATCAAGATGCTGAGCAGGCTCCTGGCCGTGGACAGAAAACCTCACTAGCTCTTCCCACTGCTACTAAAGCAAGAAAGCGTTTAATCCTCTAAACAGGATCCAATGCTATAATCTCCAGGTGGTTACATTATATAAATGGATTTAAGGTATCTGAAGTCTGCTGTTGGGACACCAGGCTGGAACCTCAGCTGGTGTAAATCTCTGTAACTTCATTGAAGTCAGTGGAATTGCACCAATTGAGGGCACATTTGAGGAGCCGTCCTTCAATTAATTTAAAAAAAAAAATGCTTCTGTAACCCTCAGCAGAGCAGCAACAAAAAGTGTTCCTGCTCTCCCGTGGGCAATTCCCTGCACAGAGAAGCCGTAGGGTGCAGGGGAGCTGCTGCGGCTCCGGCTGCCGGGGCACACTAGCCATTGACACCGTGTCCCGCTCTGCACAGCCACTCATAGCACAGGGACCTGCAGCACTCGCACAGACTCCCCAACTCTTTTTCTGAAAGCCACCATTTATCCCCATTTATTCTGCTCAGTCATACCTGCAGAGGGACCAGAACCTCCATGCACACACAGACAAGCAAACACAAAATCCCACACGAATCTGGCATTAAAATTAACGCCGCTGAATGCCAAATTGATGGCAGCTTAAATAAAGTTCCTGGAGTTCAATCAGAGCCAATGAGGAGAGGTGCTATGCTGGACCTTGTTCCACCAAGAAGGAGGGGCTGGTGGGGAATGTGAAGCTCAAGGGCAGCTTTGGCTGCAGTGACCATGAAATGGTGGAGTTTGATCCTCAGGGCAGCAGGAGGGCGCAGAGCAAGCTCACTACCCTGGACTTCAGGAGAGCAGACTTTGGCCTCTTCAGGGATCTGCTTGGTAGAGTACCATGGGATAAAGCCCTGGACGGAAGAGGGGCCCAAGAAAGCTGGTTAATATTCAAGGATCGCCTCCTCCAAGCTCAGGAGTGATGCATCCCAACAAAGAGGAAGGTAGGCAAAAACACCAGGAGGCCTGCATGGATGAACAAGGAGCTCCTGGACAAACTCAACACAAAAAGGAAGCCTACAGAAGGTGGAAGCAAGGACAGGTAGCCTGGGAGGAATACAGAGCAATTGTCCGAGCAACCAGGGACCAGGTTAGGAAAGCTAAAGCCTTGATAAAATTAAATCTGGCTGGGGACATCAAGGGCAACAAGAAAAGCTTCTGTAAGTACATCGGTGATAAAAGGAAGACTAGGGAAAATGTGGGCCCTCTCTGGAAGGAAATGGGAAACCTGGTTACCCAGGTTACCCGAGAAGGCTGAGGCACTCAATGACTTTTTTGCCTCAGTCTTCACTGGCAAGTGCTCAAGCCACACCGCCCAAGTCGCAGAAGGCAAAGGCAGGGACTGGAGAATGAAGAACTGCCCACTGTAGGAGAAGATCAAGTTCAAGACCATCTAAGGAACCTGAAGTTGCACAAGTCCATGGGACCTGATGAGATGCATCCGCAGATCCTGAAGGAACTGGCAGATGAAGCTGCTAAGCCACTATCCATCGTATTTGAGAAGTTGTGGCAGTCTGGTGAAGTTCCCCCTGACCGGAAAAGGGGAAACATAACCCCCATTTTTAAAAAGGGAAAAAAGGAAGACCTGGGGAATTACAGGCCAGTCAGTCTCACCTCTGTGCCTGGCAAGACCATGGAGCAGATCCTCCTGGAAACTATGCTAAGGCACATGGAAAATAAGGAAGTAATTGGTGACAGCCAACATGGCTTCACTAAGGGCAAACTGAGCCTGACAAACTTGTTGGCCTTCTATGACGGGGTTACAGTGCTGGTGGATAAGGGAAGAGCAACTGACATCATCTACCTGGAATTGTGCAAAGCATTTGACACTGTCCCGCATGACATCCTTGTCTCTAAATTGGAGAGACATGGATTTGACGGACGGACCACTCAGTGGATAAGGAATTGGCTGGATGGTCACACTCAAAGAGTTGCGGTCAACGGCTCAATGTCCACGTGGAGACCAGTGACGAGTGGCGTTCCTCAAGGTTCAGTATTTGGACCGGTGCTGTTTAACATCTTTGTTGGTAACACAGACAGTGGGATTGAGTGCACCCACAGCAAGTTTGCCAACGACACGAAGCTGTGTGGTGTGGTCGACATGCTGGAGGGAAGAGATGCCATCCAGAGGGACCCTGACAGGCTTGAGAGGTGGGCGCATGTGAACCTCATGAAGTTCAACAAGGCCAAGTGCAAGGTCCTGCACATGGGTCAGGGCAATCCCAAGCACAAACACAGGCTGGGAGGAGAATGGATTGAGAGCAGCCCTGAGGAGAGGACTTGGGGCTGTTGGTTGATGAGAAGCTCAACATAACCCAGTAATGTGCACTTGCAGCCCAGAAAGCCAACCATATCCTGGGCTGCATCAAAAGAAGCGTGACCAGCAGGTCGAGACAGACTGTCTGACCCCCAAGACAGACATGGACCTGTTGGACCAAGTCCAGAGGAGGGCCACGCCGACAATGAGCGGGCTGGAGCACCTCTCCTATGAAGACAGGCTGATAGAGTTGGGGTTGTTCAGCCTGGAGAAGAGAAGGCTCTGGGGAGACCTTCCAGTACCTGCAGGGGCCTACAGGAAAGCTGGAGAGGGACTTTTTACAAGGGTATGTAGTGATAGGACAAGGGGTAATGGCTTTAAACTGAAAGAGGGGAGATTTAGATTAGATATAAGGAAGAAATTCTTCACTGTGAGGGTGGTGAGGCACTGGAACAGGTTGCCCAGAGAAGCTGTGGATGCCCCATCCCTGGAAGTGTTCAAGACCAGGCTGGATGGGGCTTTGGGCAACCTGGTCTAGTGGAAGGTGTTCCTGCCCATGGCAGGGGGGTTGGAACTAGATGGTCTTTAAGGTCCCTTCCAACCCAAACCATTCTATGATATGATTCTATGAACATCAAAAGAGCAACCAGGAGTACAATTTGTACAATCTACCCATGTATTCCTTTAATTTTTTTAAAATATTATGAACTTTAAGTAATGCAGCAGGAAAAAGGTATCAGTAATAGCTGTCAAAAAAGACTTTTATCACCTCTAACACTGCAATTGAGCACCCCCACAAACTGCTCAGGTTGATGACATTTGTAAGTAAAATCTTTTTTCTATCTGGTATAACTCTACAGGTTAAGCTTTCAAACATTTCTTGCTCACATTTCAGCAGCAGCATGGTGGGGTTGCCCCACTGACAGAGTTCATCTTGAATGCTCCATTTAAACCTCCACCACCCAGTGCAGCTTTGGGAAGAGAAGCTCCCTTTTAAGGTGTCCCTTATAATAGGAGAAAACCACTGCTGGAAACAGAGTCCTTAATGCAATACAAGGCCATCAAAGAGCAGCAATTACCAAAGAACCCAGCCTATCCCAAGGATAAAATTTCAATTTTCTTTGCTTATGGAGACTTCTGGTTCTTCACCCGGAGGATGCTGATACTTCAAACACAAACATTAAGCAAAATGTAGCTACTTGTGAACAGGCGCTTCAGATTAGACTTTGACCTGATGCAAACAGCATTTTCTATCAACAATTTGCAAACCAGTGTCATTGTGACAGATAGTAAAACAGTCTACCACTTTTTCCAAGGTGTTCCCACTACCATGGTGACCAGGAAGAAGTTGTACAAGCAGCAGAGAGCAGCAGTACTGCTGCTGACCGATGCACGGCAGTTTACAGGAGTCTGTCCTCCCTGTGTGCCTGCATGGAGAACTGCCCGCATCCTGTCACCAGAGGCACTGAGGATAAACACAAAATAATTGCGTCTCAAGAGATGAAATATAGCTAGTTGCCCCCCCGAGGAGGCTCTTGTTTTGCTGTTAGACAAAGGACATTAGGAAAAGCTCTGAAGAAGTGCACCGCAATAAAATGATTAGAAAGATAAAAAATCCAATATCAATGAGGAGAGCAAGTCAGAAGTCAAATGGAAGGGAGATGACATGTATTTTTTTAGGAGAATGTAATCTGACTGAGGCTTATTACTTTAGAATTAAAAAACAATTTATTTTATTGTTCAACATGAAATTATGTTTTACTGTGTTACTCTGATCCAGTGAAATAAATCAGTCACTACCTAAGTCCACTTATGCCAAACTAGCAAGTCGATGAAGCCTTCATAAAAGTCATAGATTAGAACTCCAATGCAAACTAATAAATGTTATCCCTCACTTTATTTTACTATAAATAGCCCAAAATATCAGGAAGATGCCAAAATAGGAGTTGACTTGCATTACTCATCTGAATGTCATGACCACCTGCAGCACTTTGGCAAACTGGGAGACAACCAGCTCCAGGACAGTGTTTTTTGGTTTTGATTTTTCTTTTTTCTTTTGGTAAATTACAAGTCAGAAGTTAAAAGCAAGAAAATTAATGAAAATCATATAATTTCATTCTAGTGAAGAGAAGGCTTAATGGGTAATCAAAATAATGTGCACTGCTTCAGCAATTTTTTCATTACAATTAAAAAAATAATGGCTTTCTCTGTTTTGAAAATTAAGGATTATACTGGATTGAGAACTGCACTACAAAGAAACTCCTGATTGGATTTTTAGATGCCTCAAAGACAAATAAGAATTTCTATAAGCAGTCTTCTATCTGGAACAGAGAGCTTTGGTTTTAATTTCTTCAAGAAGTACACTACCACACTCCACAACGAAGAATATGCCGACAAAGTAATTAAACCGAGAATAACTCTTTACATATCGTTTTGGTAGCACTCTGCTGTCTTGCTAGAGCATTGCTCTGCGAGCAGCAAGAAATCAAAGCCACGGAGGATGTTTCTCTTGACCTGTTTGTTTCTCAACCTACCGTACCTGAGAGCACTTCAAATGAGAAGTGCCACTGCTCTCAACATTGCGGCTGCCGGAGAAGTTTGTAAGAGCACTGAGGAGGCAGCCAAAAATAGTTCAAAGACATGAGAATGAATGCCTTTTTTAAAACTGCTGCCTTTTAAAATATGCGAGACATGGAAATGATAATACATAATTAATACATGTGAGAATATATAACAAAAATAGTGCTACGCTATCTGCTGATGTACATTAGCGGCAGCATTACTGTGCAGTAGTATAGTATAGAGGAAAGCGCCCAGCCAGGTGGATAAACAGGACGGTTTCTTTCACGCGGGTATGACGCAGCAGTGGTTTTGTAGTACAAGCACATTTGTTACCCTCAGACCTTAAATATACACATCCTTCATTCTTCAATCATAACCTGTCTCATATAGTAAAAAGATCTTTGTCAATGTTGGAAATGCAAAACATCACTCAAACCTGGTCTTGTTTATTCTGCACCAACATAAAACACATCCCTTCATACTATGTTGTTGCACAGTGTAGCTGTTTACAATACTGGATACTCCACCACCCAGAGAAGTTTGCTCATTACTTACAAACCGAGCCTACAGCGTATTCACCACCCGCTGCCTGCGAAGGCAACGGCTGCGGTTCCCTGAAGAGCAGCACCCGGCGGGGCGTCAAACACTGTCCTGCCCAGGTCGCCTGGAGCTCGTGAAGCAACTGGTCTCAAGCTCTCCATTGCATTTTTTTTTTCCATCTCTATCATCCATTAGAAAAATATAATGGATTTCAATTGCAATCAACTTGTTGACTGAAGGTCGTGTGACTCGAATTAAGCTTTGCAATTCAAAGAATGTTCCCGAGCTATGCAATGAAAAATTTTTTAAAAAAATGTATTTTATATACAATTGCAGCCATTTGCAGCCCAGTGACAACACCTTTTGCCTAGTATACTGTGAATGAAAGTATATCCCTATAATTAGAACAGGAATTAACTGCAACAGTCAAGCTGTTAAAGTAATGTGTTAAATGCTGACTTCACTGACACCTCAACAGGTTTCTGGTCCTTGCAATTAACATCCTCTAATTAAGAAGATTTTTCCCTATATTAAGTCAACTAACAATTAATTACTATACCCTCCAACAGACAGACTTAAAAGCTTGTAGGGGGTTTTTTTTGTTAGTATTGCTACAATTCTAACTTTTTTTGTCCTTTAAACTTCTACGTAAACTTTTCCTTAACTGTTTATTTAGTACAAATGTACCCTTAACTTCTCCCAAGTAAGCAAAGCATGCTGAGTTATTGCTGCAGCAGTATTACTTTGCTTGCCTCTAGAAAAGAACTGAAGTATTTTAATACTAAAGAACAAATGTGTACAGTAAAAAGTATGCTGTGACCGTATTTGTATGCGTGGTAATGCAGTAAATACTTCCCTTAAATATTTCTCTAATCCCACAGATGATTTTTCATTTTGCTGGGTTTATTCAGTGGAAAACCAGCAAGCTCCTTCTTAAACAAACCAACATTTTCCTCCCGAAGGAGAGGAGGCCCACCCAGGCGAGCAGTTAAGCACAGGACCCGTGCCCCACGATGGGCATGCACACCCCACACCCCGTGCGGGTACCAGCAGTTTGCTTGGAAAACTCATTTACTCCCCGCACTCCCTGCAGCTCCCACCTCCTCTCATACAGCTGTTCCGCCAACTTCCAATTCACAAAAGCAAAACCTCTTTAGAACCAAAATAAATACTAATCTTAAATTCAATGTACCCTGACAGCAAATAAGTTTGCTGTGCTTACTTCAGCATGAATAAAAAGCCCGCAAGGAGACTCCTACATAAGAGTATATTTACAAGTTCCATTACCCAGTGGAGAGATTGATGTAATAAACCTATAATAAAAAGCCTCGTGTTATGGATTTCTCTAATGTTTCTTATCAAACAGCCTGTATTATCTTGGCTTGTGTATTCAATTTAAAATAGGTTTTCAATAAGTGCCTTAGAGCTAGAGGTCATTTTCACTTAGTTTTCCGACACGCAGGGATGTGCACTGTCTCTTCCTGCCCTTAGAAACTAAAAGCTGTTTGTATCTTGGTCAAGTACAGTTTGCAAAGTAGGCAGACGGATAGATTAGAGAGAACAAGAGAGGAAATATATTATCTGTATACCTATGCATATCTTACAGCTACAGCCAAAGCTACCAGGGGCACAGGCCCCATTACGCAATTTATTTTTATTACTAAGTAGAAGGGTGTAGTTGTTCCTCATGAGATAAAACCAGTACACAGAAATTGTTTTGCCGCCAATTGTCACCTTATTTGTATTTCATACTGTCTGGCTGCAACACAATCGAGGTGTTTCCGTGACTTGCAGGCAGACTACCTCAGATCTGCAGTAGTTACTTCACCTTTTAGGTAGAAATAGTACAAAATGGGACAACAAACACACTGAAGATGCAAGCAATAGCTAAGCACTTGTACCTATGTATTTTTTTTTCCCCTGGCACTGGATTTAGCTAATAACCAACAGCTGCTAATTAGGATTCAATACAATTTACCTTAGGACATATTTCAAATCAATGCAACATAGTTATGGTAATATTTTTCTCACTTATTAAATCATTTAAATACATTGTTGTTTTTATTTTCAATTCTTAACCCCTTACTCCGCAATGTCCCCTGCTCACTTTGAAGCAGCTTCATGGACCTACATAGGCCAGTTCTTAGTTCATCTCCCTTTCACTGACAAAATTTCTGCTAAAGCCTCTTGAATAAACTGTTCAGTCCCAATATGATCCATCCACTGTAGTCACGGGGCATTTTTCCTCTGATTTCAGTGGACACTGGACATGCAGCCCAGTTGTCTACTGACGTCAAACAGAGAAAAGGAAACCGCATGGATTTTTAGGCTTTGCATGTCAACCATTTGTAATGACCTTTTTTCCTTATAATCAAGTCTTCCTTTCATTAACCATCCAATACTAGTAATGAAAATCCACAACTCCAAGCCCTGTTTCTTACACAAAAAAGAATAAAACTGTGGTTTGTTTGGTAACATGTTGTATATTCAATGTCAGTGATCTCCTGCAGTTAACATTTTGCAGAACAAGCTGCTCAAAGTGTTGGAATCAAATAAAAGCAGAGATACATTTAGGAAAATGTGCAATAAAGTGGTTGGGTATTAAACTGAAATCAAGACCCTTAACTTTTATGAGAACAGCAGATACCTCTGCCATCAATCTCATTGTGACAAGGGTGAAGGGCACTCAGAGGTGAGCAGCAAGCTTGCCATTATAAAAGGTTAAAAATAGGTAGCTTATTGTACATCAATTGATGCACTAGACAGATGGACAGACATCTTCCCAGGGGATAGAAGATTCTTTCCAGTAACTACAGGAACACATTCAAAAAATCTCTTAAAAACCCGAGGGACAATTTGAAATTAAAAAAAAAAAGCACACCTGTGTATATATGTAAAGTTCAGGTAAAGTTTTCTCATCCCGTATGGAAGACAAAGTATGTGCACCCACCTGCAGTATGACAACTTTAGCCTACTATAGCTCATACGTTTTTCACTGTGGTAGTTTAACAGCAGCAGTGTAACCGTGCCCTTGCTGGGCTCGGTTCATGGGTAATCATTGCATTGTAAGCTTTTGGTGAAGACATCACACCATTCCTGATTTCTGCACTGAGATCACCTCTGAATTAAAAGATTTTAGGTCAAACCGCACCGTGAAGCTTATGCATGTGTTATATGCCACATTTACTGCATGCTTCAAGTTACATTAAATGAAGACACCATTAAACATTTAATGGTGCCTTCCTCACTGTGGCAGACAACGCTTCATCTTCTTTTTTATCCACCAGACCGTAATGACATGGTTCTGACTGACGTTCCTGCTCTGAGCTAACAGGTTCTCACCCGCCAGAGAGGTCGCAGGCTCCTTTACACGGCTGAACTTTCACTATACTGAAATATCACTTTAATTTCAGGTTACAATGTATCTGTTCTACCCTTTTATAATGAGTCATCAATCCCTTTGTTTTTTATTCCATGGCTAGCAGATCTCTGCTCCCAAACTCAAAATAAGCTGTAAGGGTAACTGGGAAGGAGGACTACGACCTGTATGTCTCACACACGCTGGGAACAAACTGGCTTTAGCACATTTAAATAAGTATTTGGCTTGCTGCCTTTTCAGCCCTGGTATTATCTCCTAAGCACTCTCACAGCCCAAAAGCTCTCCATTCAGCTTCAGCAGCTCTGAAACTGGAACCTGAAGTTTGAAAGCATGAAGGAGTAGCAGAGCCATTGATGGAAAGCCCTTCGGCCACATGCCTGGCAGAAGTGACCAAGGCTCTTCACATAGACTTTATAAGCAGGGATTGTGCCAAGCTATTTCCTGATTCTGAGCAAAAATGGAATTTTCTTGGACTATGTCTGCAAAAATAACCCCTCTGTCTAGCCAATAGAGTTGCAGAGGTCTACGGGAAGCTGCTAAAATTATATACTTTGGTACCTAACAAAGTGGCATTGCTCTCACCGGTGCTAAATACCCCCCTGTTGTGTTGAAATGTGTGGAATTTAGGGCATCTTAACACTTCGTAAGTCAGGTCCCTCTCCTGGTTTTTTTGTTTGTCTTCTGCATTTCTGAATACAGATTTGAGAAGTCAAGACAGTCAAAATGATAAACAGATATCTAGAAAAAGTACTCCTACTTTAAGTGAGGAGGACTCCACGACTTTGACAATTAAAGTCAGTAGAGAACAGTCAATCCTCCTAATGCTCACAAAGTCCACTAATACTCTGCAGTGAAAATTCTACATAGCCTCTGGACATCTACAGACCCTAAGTGAGATGCTTAAAAAGCCTAAATTCACACCGCAGTTGCTTTGGTCAGCTTAAATAGACCCTTATTATTTTTATAACACAGGTTAGTTTTCTTTTGATTGCCTTTTTCCATGTTATTTAATAGCCTCTAAAAGGAAGAGGATGCTCAGGACCAAGCTTTAATGCAACATCTTGAACAAATTATAGTAAAACAAAATTTCAATCCTTGATAATTTAAGTGTTATTTTTTACTACTAATGTGAATCCAACCCTAACAAATTAAAACAGGAAGAATTAATTGGATATGCAAATAAGATTATTCAGTATATAAATCTAATTACATACCAATTTGCTTTAACAGCATGAAAAAGAAAAAAATGTTCTTTGTAAACTGATTGTTTTAAAAACCACCTGTAGCACAACAAAGTGGAAAGGCTGTACCTTAAAGGTACTCATTGTCGGCATTAATACAACAAGGTATTTCAAAGATCTCGTCAAGAGTACTTTTTTAACGGGCACTCTGCTTAGTCCTCTGATTTACAGTATTCCATTATTAGTTTTCAAACACATACCAAAACACTGCCTCGACTTCTGTTCTCCCCCAGCAATAGACAGATGCAAACAAAACAGGCTGATCTTGGAAACATTAGGTGATTCCGGTCACAAACCCTGATTTTTCTGTGCTGGTGCAGACTGATGTTCACACCTGACCGCAGAAAACTAGCAACACTGATTCTGCAGGCTGGGGTGGCATCAGAGACAAAGCAGACCTTGCCAGCAGTGGTCATTCAGCAGCTGCTGGCTGCACCGCGCACATACTGACCCCTTTCAGATTTCTCTGTCACCTTTAGAAAACAAAAAGGGAGAAAGGAATAATTAGCAGAACACCACACTGCATTGAGGAAGATTTCTCCAGGGGAAAAAAAGCCTGTTAATTTTGAGCCTTTTGTGTCCAAGAAGCAAATTACACAGATAGTCAATTTACTTCTTTGAATAACTACTTGTCAGTAAGAGTAAAAATTATAAATGAGATCACTGGAATTGATTAAGATACAGAATAGCTGACACTGTAATTACTGCCCAGTGTGCCATCTCTGATAAAGGATCCCAATCCCCCGTTTTCATTGACTGTACATTGAATTTTGTCATCTAACTCCAGTTCCTTGATTCACAAATTGGGCATCTAAAACAATCCAGAGTAAACAGTATTAAAAATGTGCTTCAAAGAATGATAACGCTAATACTTGCTTGCTGTACCAGTGTAAAGATCACCGTATCAAAAGCAAGATGTTATTATTACTGAAAACTAAATTTGACCCATGTGAAATCTGAGCTGGATGTATACTACAAAATATTGAGACACATTAAAAAAAATAATTAACTTATGGCCATAAATGGTCAAGGGAGCAGGAGTTTTCATACGAAAAACTCCTTGGAAATGAATGTGAACTCACAAATACACTAATCTAAAATAATAAAACTAGCTGTGACCTGGGGGGGATATGGGAGGCGCTGCCTGGTTCACTACTGCTATTGATAAGGAAAGTTGCTGCTTCTGAGACTGAAAATTCAAACAAAACTGGTGACTAAACACCTCTGGTCATCTCCTGGAGCGAAATCCATGTTGGTGATGCCCTGCAGAGCTGCATCCACTCCCCCAAGAGTACTGCAGCCCAGGAGCAAGGAGCCAACTAGAAGAGCAAGCGTGCACATACGGACTGCTTTGCAGCAGAGCATCTTCCAACTTCCACTCTGTTTTCCAGGGCATCCTTATTTCATCGTGTCCAATTAAACTCAGACGAGGTTCCTCAGTACATGGTTATCGGTGGGAAAGGCAGTTAGTGTCATCTTGTACCTGTAGGTTTATGAAAGCAGCAGCTGTATCCAAATACACTGCAGTCACTTTACAGGCATCATCTGCTCTGTCTCTGTAGGCAGTGTGTCAGGGCTCAGTGTTGGAAATTGAATAATCACTGCATGCACATGCCGCAGCTTTACTTTGGGTGAAAACTAATGTGATCTTTAATATGGCTGATCCTCCAGTGAAGGATGCACACCACAGAGGATTATGTTTTTATTGCTATATCATAGCTTCTTTAGGGAAATCAGACAGCTTTCTAATTAACCAGCCCCCACACACCCACCCCTACACTCCTGCTTTGAATGCATGTGCTGAACCATAAACACCTAATTCTGAATCATATTATCAAGCAGGTTGTGGTTATGCTTATCCTCATATGTATTCTTCTTGTTTTCCAATCCAATCCAAAAAAATAATGGTTTACTGACATCTATTTTTTTATTGCTCGCATTACTGAAAGAAAAGACTTTCAAAAAGCCTGTAGTCTTCTTTCATCCCTCTGCATTTTAAAGGGTTTTATGGTACTTAAAAAAAATTACTTTTTAAAAAATTGACTTTTAAAGAAATTTGCAAGGCCTTGTCTCTTTCTACAATATCTCTGCTGCAGGGGAAATCTGATCTCATTTTTAATGGAAATGCTGAGATTTACAAATTAGCACACTCTGCCATGCAGCCTGACACCTCACACTCTTTGGCATGTTCCCTTGGGCAATTTGGTCATTTGCCCCTGTTACTATCTTCTCACTGGGTTTTGTTCTTCGTCTATCTGCTTTTTTGGGAAGTGCAATGAATCAAGAATTAATGACTCTCTGGTATAAGTCCAAACAAGCAAACATTTGTACGTAAACATTTTCATGACCATAAGACAGTTGCAAAATAAGCACAAATAAACTCTTCTTCTCACAAGGAACCTACAATCCCAGCAAACTACACTGTGCTCCCACCCACAAGAATGCTCTCCTGGAGCTTGGTTACAAAATGCTTCGCTTTCAGAGGACTGCCCTTGAACCGCTGTAGATGAGTATTGAAAATAAATGCAGAAATTTGGTGAATGCAGAGGGTTTGTCACTTAAAGTCTCTATATGGAGTTTACTTGCAGCATTTATTGTATATTTTAAATTGTATTAATAATGAAGGATAGCTCAAGTTAAGCATTATACAGCTACAGAGATGCTGGTAATACATTCATATGGTTTAGCTAATACATTTTTCATTTAAGTACAGGCTGGATACTAATACATTTGTATAGTGAAACTAATACATTTTTTATTACTTTAAATGCTATGTGGGCAGCTGCATAGTAACTAATGAATTTACATGAGATCTTCTGAAGTCTTCAGAAACAACTTAAATAGCTTTTAAACTACTACATTCTCATGTTCACAATAAACAATGATGGCAAGGGACAAGACATAACTCCTGCAGAGTATGTCAGCAGGGCTTCCTCTGTGTCCTCGAGTACAACTAAGCAAAGTGGGGGAAAATGCTTTGTTGTTTTCTCTAAATTTTTCCACTTTTCCACTGCCTCCATCAGCTCTGCCAGGGGCAGCCAAGGCAGCTCTCAGGTGTGCACATCAGCAGCTCAGTGCACTGGAAGGGGTTTTTCTAGCTGTAAATTTGTCTCCTGTCTACACTTGGAGCCTAGCTGCAGGCACCTGAGCTCCCCAAAGTCCTCCTGCTGCCTGTGCACCCACGGGACACACCGAGAACCATGAATGGCACAACCTGTGCTACTGGCAACGAAGCCACACGCACACACAGTGCTGCAACCACAGCAAATGGTGTCAAACAACCCCCGTCCCCCACTTTGTGCTGCACCAGTCGGTCACACAGGCAGGAGGGACCAGAGCCCAAAATACGGAGCAGCTGCCCAGCCAGTGCACCCCGATACCCAGAGCCCCTCTGCTCTCTGCAGCACTTCCAAATGCTGCAATTCCATTTCCTTCACACAAAAAAGCTTCTGAAGAATGCAAAGAGAATTAAACCAGACAAAACCACAATAAACATTAATGCAAAACTTGAGCCTTTTGGACTCGTCTTTCCTACAGGAAACTATTTTTGCCAGAATCTCTGTCCTGCTAATTATTAAGCACATGAAGATCTTGGCTCTTGTAATCTCACTGATTTGGCCTGGCACATTTTATCAGCTGACACACATTAAAAATGCTCTTTTTTTTTTAAGCTATGTTATGACATCTCTCAAATTACATAAAATCCTTGCTAACTGCTATATTTTCATGCGTCTTCTCCTAAATACTTTTAGAAGAAAGCAGTAAAACGCCAGACAATGTCTACACTTAAAAGTAAGAAAGGGTGGTTAAGTTTTACCAGTAATTGGATGTTACATTAAGGAAAGTTAAATTAAAAAAGTGTTAAAAGCCTCTGCCATCATTTTAAACACAACACCTTGCAAGAACTGTGAACGCTACTGCTGACTCTAACGCGTAAGACCTAACAGGCTAACAACCTTTCACAAATCAATCCTGCAAAACACTGACAGGCACATTTAGCTTGTATCGCCAAGAAAAACCAATGCTATAAGCACATTTTATACACAGCAAGCATGTTTCAAAAACAGCACCACCACACCTGCACAGAAACACCGAGTCTGATAGGTGTCGGAACAAACTGTAATCGTGACTTCAAATAAAATTTTAAAAGTTTGGTTCAACATCACTCATTAAAAATTTAATGAGAAACATAGCAATTGGACCATTACTGCCTGCAATGATGCCATCAGAACATCCTTATTCCAGGAATAACTACCAATACCCGAAGGCTAAGGTGAAGATTTCTCTTCCCCAAATCCCAGGTCAGATTCCTGTCTCCTGTGCTTTTATTTGGCTTGGTTAGGCAGTTCCTGACCTTTTCAAACTGTCCAAGCAGTGCTGCAACATCAGGATTTCAACCTACAGACATGCCGTAGTCCACTAGCACATGCTACAGATGTTTGCAGCTGCAGGCTCACATTAAGTTGGTCCTAAACTCTTGCAGCCCTGCCCATGGTTTCTTCACCTCCTGCCTCTGGGTTGCACTGATTTCTGAATCTGCTTGGGATGGTCTAAACACGAAATGCAACACTGCGCTGAAGACAAGGTTGACCTGCTTTCTCTCTCTCTGGGTATGATCTGATTCCTGAGGATATTCGTAGACAGAGAAAGTGTATTTTGTTTGTTTTTAAAGCAGGATCTCATTGATTTTCACTGTCGTTTCTACTTCAGAATGGAATTTGCTATTTTTGGGTGAGAAGAAATACAACACTGTGACCCAGCAATTCAGCACCGAGACTACAGACAATTCCCTGTGTCAACTCCTGCTGATAAAGCATTTTGATTGTACATATGAGCTCTAAATCCTTCAGTGTAACATCCAAGTGTCCCCTTTCCTGCACCCTGTAGCGTTTTAAACGTAATACCTGTCAAATGTTGCTAATTCACGATGAGTGATAGAATTGTATGCTTTGCCTCACACACATTTTCTGTCCTTTATATTCATTTGCGTGCATGTACATTTAATGGTAAAAATGGAGACATTAGCCACGTGCTTTAAATGTGGCCTGGACTATGAAGTAGCACCTAAAACTGAGCACAGAATGCCTCTTTTAGTACTGTTCAGACATAGATATAATTTTAAATAGTTCTACACTTTCTTGTCTAGTTTATACCACACACGTGTAGCAGTATTAGCTGTACCTTTTAATTCCACTTCCCTTCTAAAAAACTTTGGTTGGGTTTGCAGCGTTCCTATTTGCATGCTTCGTCAGTGGGGATACACAGCTCGGTGCCTTTTGCTCCCTGTCCCCAGGCCCCATGATGTAACCCAGGCTCGCTCTTACTCCTTCTCTCTTGTTGCCATTTCACAAGGGTAAAGCTCCAATAATTCATCATTCATACACCACTCCTGCAGCCACAGTTACAGAAGAGAACACGTTTGTAAAAAAAAAAAATCCATCATGGTTGTTTGCACACATCTGTATTTTCTTGCCCTTTGACCTTTTTCTTTTGCTCACTGCTGTTTTGGTAAATACAACTGTGTTCGAGTAACCATCGCCTAGTGCTGCACTGCAATTAGCAGCAAAAGGGATGCTAACCAATTACAAGATTATTTAGTGATTCATAAACTGCAGAAAATATTTAGCTAGTGGTGAAATACAAAAATCATGCGAAAGAACAGTAAGACAGAGGAAACCAGAAGCAGGATGGCAGAACATGGAAATCCTGTGTCATTAAAACACGAGCCAGCTCCTCAGCTGGTTTAAACTGGCATTCTTTGACAGCAGTCAATATAATGACTTGCACTATTGGAGGACTGGGGTTATCTGTCAGGTCTGACAAACCTTTTCTTTCTCAAGCGGTACAGGGGATGCAGGACCCTGCAGGGAGCGATGGGGAGGGCTCTGCTGGGCTGCAGGGAGTGATGCTGGACCATCCACAAGGCTGCTTTCCAGATGAAGCGTCTTTCCACAGCAAACCTGCACAAACTCAAGCTGTTCAGCTTCACCCACTCGCATCAGCGCTGATCCCAAGTGCTTGCTGATACACAACTCTGCATAAAGATACCACATTGACCAAACATAGGCGAAACATCTGTTGCGCTCATTGGTGCTGCTCCTACAGAGCAAACTCAACATTTACCCGTACGGCTGGAGCTCTGACAAATTATAAACTCACGTTACAAAGCCGCTTCCTAGTTCAGGGAGCTTGTGAGACAGGCATATTAAATGAGCAATAAAATGCAACTTAATGGGGTCGATGTTAAATTAGTTTCAATTATCAAACCCCATTTTAACAAAATGAATGCCTGGCTTACATCCAGGATTCACATAATTTACATGAGAAAGGGCTAGGTTCTCTCTCCTCCCGCTAACTGATGGCATGTCACTCCTTTGCCTTTCATTAGGGAATAGCTTCCATACTCTATCCTAAGTACATGAATGTACCAACAAAAGCCAGAAAAAAGAAAACATGCAAGTTCAGGCAGAAATGGAGTAGCAATCAAGAAATGCGAGCAACTGCTGAACTTGATGAAGCAAAGTCACTATTAATAAATTCTGGAAAATTCTACGCCGATTATTTTACAATTAGTTGTTTGAAGAGCGTTATCACGAGGATATTATAACAACTAAGAAAAGACACAGAAAACCTCTGCTTTTCACTAAGAAGAAGGGGGACACAAGCTTTAATGTGTACCAAGTTATTTAGATCTTGAAAATAAGAAAAGGAAATGCCTTGCAGCTGTATGTTACATATGCTGGAAATCAGCCACCATATTTTGAAATGAGTAGCTAACATCAGTGAGCATAGATTAATAAGGACCCAGCGCCTGTCCTCCCTCCCGGGAAACGGAGAGGGGACACCAGTGCATCCCGGGAAGCCCACTCCACCCAGCACCACTACTCACTATCACATATGAAAAAAATTAGTACCTGCACAGTTTTTCCAATTTATGAAACGAGAGACATAGCCATTACTGATAATTGTTCTTGGCCACTTGAGAGTTGCAGCTGGGCTTCCTGACTCAGAAGAGGCATCATCTTTACATTGCTACGGAGAACATTTTTATTCCAGTTGAGGAATACACAATTCAATAACAGTTTGATTATGTGCTGCACTGCCTTTTAGACTTGTTTTCTCTCCGTAAGTACTTCAATGTTCTGAACCCGGAGGGACTGAAGAGAGCCAACACATGCAAACATACATACAATAGCAAAAGCACCTCCCAACTCGCTCTCATCCAGGTGCCCTGGTTACAGCTGGACTCCACGGGCTGTCCTTCAAAACCCTATCAACCCCTCCCCACCCTCAACTCTCCCTGTTTTGATGTCCATAAGATTTTTTGGGGTCTCTTTCCATTATTCTTTCAAAGCTGTCATGTTAGCCATAATTTCTATACTGGCAGATCTACCACTCCTCGGCCTGTGCTCTCATCTCACATCTCTACCTCTTTCAAAGATACTTCTTCCCTCAGGAAGAAAACTGCAAGAATAAAGCTTGTCTCTCCTTAAGCCTTTCTTCCTACTTTTTTTACTTTAATTGGCAGTAAGTATCATCCCTTTCAGTAATGTCTGCAATTTCAGAGTTACCTGTATCTACTTTGTCTGGGTATGGTCATGGTATACTTGTGCATAAACCAAAAAGAAGGTTGGAGATCACTGGCATACTACGGGTATCGGATCTGCATTACACATTCAAGAGGATCACAAAATAATGACAAATGTGCAAGGTGAAAGAACATGATACTTCAAGTTATTGCCAGATCACCACAACCAGGGTTTCAGCAGTAAAGCTCAGAAATACAATGCAATTATTTGTTTCATATATAATTCCCCTTTTAAGGAACATTATAAAAGGCAATCTGACATAGACTACTTGACACCAAGAATTTGGAAGCAATTTTTCCCTAGCTGAGGAAGTGCATATTTCTCATCTTCATTCCACCTGTGCATCCAGCTGCTTCCAGCCCCTTTTTATCTTGCTGTGTCTTCTGCACTACTCCCTGCTTTCATATCCCAGAAAGCCCAACCATCAACCTGCCTTCTTTCAAGTCCCTCTCCAGATGTTTTCTAGTAAAGCCCACATAGCGTGAACCTAGAGAAAATGCCATTTCACATGGACCATATGAAAAATAGAAGGACAGTAATGCTACAAGAATAAAGCTTGATCTGGCTCTCAGCAAGCATTTCATGTTGTCCAGTCACTCAGACAGCAAGGTCGCAGGGGCAGGAATAATTTACTCTTCCAAGTCTCACTGAACACCCATTACATTATCTGCTTTTTCACAAGTAAAAACAACAATAATATTATGAACTTCGTCAGGGATCTATTCTGCAGCCATGAAGGCTTAGAAGGTACAAATTAAAAGATCGTATGGCAGGTATTTCAGACACAAAGAGGAAGCCATCTAAATTCATGCTGTACTCAGGACAGAGTTCAAACAAAGCTTTCTCAGACATACTACTTTTTTTCTTTTTAGTTATGCAATATGGACATGGGATGTTTTATAAATGACAATTTTCCTTAAAACAGATGCAATCTTCATACATTTAAACTCAGAAAAGTGAAATTAAGACACATCCATATATTAAGACAGATATATTTTTCATACTTTCACTGATACCTGGAAAGTTTAATTAAGATGAAAGTCACCAACTTCAGCTGAAGATGCTGACTGCTGGCTGGTTAATTAGTTGCCTGTCTCATTGATTAGCAACTTCTGCAGTACTCGATTATAAATGGTTGTAATGCTTGCCTTGCTTCACAGCCTAATTAATATGATATAGACTATTTAACAATTGTCTTAGTTTGATTTATGAAGCTAAAAATGTATATTTTATCGCAAAATAAAAAATTCAAATACATAAGGAAAACCAAATTGAAGCACTGAAGTGACAAGGTGCAAGTTTTGCTTTTTCATTGTAATATACAGGAAAACTTTTCTAAAACTTGCAATAATGAGTCAGTGCAGCCTGTCATGAGTATATTCTTAATTTCAGAGTGCAGACTGTCACAGCATTTGACAAATGCTTCAATAAACCAGCATTAAACAATGTTCAGATGAATGAGCTGCACTATAGCATTCTGTGCTCTATTCATTAAAAGCAATATTTATTGCGAGCAGCCCACTCACTTGCCATAGACCAACTTTGAGCACAAACTTGCAAGAATACATAAGCATCTGTTCTATTAATGGCCCAAATCCTGTAAGACCTGGAGCACTTGCGACAACCAGTGCCTAGCTGCAGAAGGCAACATGCATTTCTATGAGAGACCCTACAAAATCATGCAGACTTAAGTGAAGAGCCTCACTTTCTGCTACGGATAACATTAGCCAGCAATGCTCTGCCAGCCTATTTATACATTTAGCTGTCAGTAAAGGGTAATTCTGTTACTGCCCACATTTATAGTACTATAATTATCAAAGTTGAATTGACCCTTTCCCCTTTTATTCCGTTTGGATGATCACCCTTGATTGCTGCTTAGCTGAAAGACCTTTATCCAAATAATAATGATTGCTGCCAACATCATTTTCGGTCAGTTAACGCTCCGCTGCACGAGGTAAGGGCAGAAGGCAAAACCAAGGGATTTAACCCCGCAAGTCTGAGCGGAAACTAATGGTTCCCCCAGTGACTCCTGTTACTATTCTAAATTATTAAAATACCCACAAAAGTGTGGAGAAAAAGGAAAGAAATTTTGTACCTACGCAGGGCAGTGTTAGGGGATGAAATGTTTACACAGAGGCAGGTTTCTGACTAGTTATGCCAGACTTCCCCCAGCAATTAAAGATAAACAGCAGTAAACACAAGCTCCAAACCAAAATCTCAAATGTGGGAGAACGGTGTCTTGCATGCAACGAATACATAGATCGTTATTTCTAGATATACGTTGTGGCCCAGTATTGCAGTTCTCAGACCATACAAAGATGCACTTGCCTAAATAAAAGCCCAGAGACAGAGCCAGCAACAAGCCCCAGTGCCCGACCTGGCAAGGTTTTGCATTGCACCACATCTCTTACCTTCTCATTCTCCTCAATGACCACACAAGCATTACAAAATGAGGTCCCTTTCCAATAATATTTAGATTTTCTAAAAATCATACAGTATTTTACCTACAAAGCAATAGACTAATCACCTCAAATTTTGCCATAAAACTTCATTTTTATTGGCAATAAAGAAGTATTTTGGGTCCATATTCTCCCTAATTTGATAGATGCTTGGAAAAGTAGGTATTTTTGTAACTCCCTAAATGAGATTTAATTTCAATACCTACATACTAATTCAAATGCAAAGAAGCTAAATTGAAAAGAGGCATCACATAAAATGCACATGGGATCAATACACAGCCAGATAGTTGGAACATCTGCATATAAAAATGTCTGTATAGTCTCTGTTTTATTTAAAGTGCATCATCTTACCTCAATAACTTTTGAGAAAGATGTAATTAAACTTGCCCAGATGGACTTGCGAGTTAAACAGAGAAAAACATAATATACCTAATCATCTGCATGTAAAAGAGAAATGAGAAAATTGCATTGATATGGTCTCTAACTTTGTAATTTGGGAAATTATGGCCTAAATCAGAGTCAGGTCACATCTAGTGAGGGCTTCATTGCTGACAGACCAGGAATGTAAAATGGGTACAGACCTCTTGTGAGGCTGAGTCAAATCCTCTGCAATCACAGAAAAACTTGCCATATAATCCCCAAATAAGCATAAATTACACATAATCACATACATTTTCTTAGCTCCCCTTCACAGCTATGTACAGATGAGTGATACTGTAGAATCCCACTCTGGCAGCTCAAGTCTTCTGGTTTCAGTTTAAATGAATTATTGCCCACTTCAGATTTAATTGTTCTTATCTCAGTGCCCTTTTAGCTCGAACAATTCTTCCCCTCTGAAGTTTCTTCCCCTCTCACTCTTTATTTCCGTAGTTTAAACCATTCCCTTTTCATCTCCAGCTTCAGTTGCTTCACACTAGAATTATGTGTCCTCTGGCTTCAAACCTCTGTACTATAATACATAGCACCATATTAATACTAGTTATTATTATCACCCATCACCACCGCCACCACCTCAACAGCACCTTTAATTCTGTTTACACATTTATATGTATTAAGGAAGCTTCTGTCCGTCCTTAGACAGTTTAGGCTAGCCCAGGAAACGCAGCAGACGGGCATTACAGAAGGAGAAGAAATAGCCAAATGAAGTTTCTAGCAGGGTTTTCATTGCAGCAGCAAACTTTGACAGGCTTGGAGGAGAAGACAAATGCAGATGCACTTGGTAGTGCTGATGACCCCAATTCTTTGACTTTTCATCCCAAATTGAAATGAGAATTTTAATTGTACAAAGTTTGTAGAACTTTTCCCTGACATTAGAGGAATGCTTACTGGCTTGAGTCCAAGACACTTGAGCTCTAATCAGCAACAAAATGTACAAGGAAAGGACCTTTTCTGGGAGGACTCCAGCCCAAGTGCTGAGGAAGGGAACAGACCTCTGCTAGCTCCTGCATCACTTCCACAGCATGTCTCAGGATCCCACACTGCCAACCATTACCCACAGCAAACTGTAATGCTCACTGTATTCGCTTCACCACTTACAGCTGTTCTTACCTCAAAAGCCTTTGCTTTTACAGCAGCATGTCCCATTAACGATACAACAACTATCAGCTGTAGCAAAATTGTCCCTTGACATGGCAGAAACACATTTAATGCAGATCAGTTTAACCATGTCCAACATGCAGCAATGTTGCTTGGGACACAGGTGGAATCAACACTAGAGTCAAACCAATGGTTAACAGTCTTAGAGAGCAGAACATCACACTGGAGTCCAGACACTGCCAGGAAATGGATAAAATCAAATTCCATGACTGTTGAAAAATTAACAGCATTTGCCACAGCAAGTACTGTCCCCCAGCAGAAGTGACCTGTATCTTTGCCCAAGCAACCCATCTCCACCCCACCTCTCGCACCATGTGGGGCCGGTGACCCTGCTATCCCCTTTGCTCTCCTGCAGCAGAAGTGCCTGTGGAAGCAAAAGTTAGTTGGCATACAGGTTTGTTCCAGCAGAAACATGCTAAAAATTGGGAAAATACAGAGAACAAACTGTTCTCATCTTCCACAGGAGTCCCACCATTTACTGTCCTCTCCTGCTGGCAGAAGCTTGCCCCAGCTGGGAAAGAAAGCAGCCTTTTATTGCAGAAAATGGCTTTTATTCCAGAAAATTCCAGAGCCTGTCCAAAGCCCTCTGCTGGAGCAACTATTCAGCACCACCTTTTATTGACAATTTAAAGCACATTTTTACACAGCTTTTAAAAACCTCTCTGAAGGAAAACCAGTGCACTCATGGCAATAATCTCCAGCAGTGTGTTTGCTCAGCTGGTGAGGCTATATGATGTCAAGTATTCACTTTTCAGTGGAAAAACCTATACTCCCAGCTAGCACGCTGTGGTGTTGGTGTTACGGCACCGCTCTCCTGTGACCTCATCATCCTCCACTATGACAGCAGGCAGACTCTTTAGGGATCCTCAGTAGAACCGTGACACGACAAAATTGTTGCTACAATCAAAACTTTTATTTGAAGCTGGACCCTGTGCAGAGCAGGACATTTCACAAAACTTGTCCCTGAGGCCCCCTGCGCGCCAGGCTGTTTTAACTAATGCCTGAAACCCTTTGCAGATTGGGTTATTTTAACATATTCACCATAACGTGAGCTCAAAGGACACGGTACAAAACTTACTCAGCCCCTGGCAGAGGCACCGACAGCACGCGCTTCCATGTCCCCTCCCCCCTCCAACGGCGGCAGCTCCGCCCTGTACGTGCTGCGGCGCGCTTTTATAGGCGGCGCGTGCTCGTGCACGCCCCTGCCCTGCCACGTCTGTCGTCCTGGTTGGCCCGGGCGCCCGGGACCCCCGTAAAGGAGAGGCGGGTACGTGACCAGGTCGCCCACGGCTCATGGCCGCCTGCCCGCGACATGGCGCACGCGCGGAGAGGAGTAGGGGGCTCCGCTCACGGCTCTCTCCACAGCATTTGAAAATACAGGAGCTTAAAGTGAACAAAAAACCGCTCGAATAACTCAGGAAAAAACGCAAAGTATCAAGGGCAAGCCAGATCTCCGCTGCAAAGCCCTCTCCAGTGAGCTTCAGTGACAGCTTACTGAGTGCCGTGAAGCCAAGGGCTGGGTCGTGTTTGAGAAGTGATTATATCAATAGGAGGCATTCGCTGCTTTCTCTGTTCCAAGTGCTATGCAAACATTAATTAGGCAGTCGGGTACAGAAATGCAAAGTGCTGCAGAACTGACCAAAATACAAATTAATTAATTATGGAACTGCAACAGATTAATCATGTTCCAGCTACCCACTAACATCAAAGCACCAGTCATGGGAACTACCCAGCACCAGAAAAAACGCTGAACAAATTGAATTGCTGCATCGTTTATAGAAGACCATCATTTAATATGAACAACAGTACTTCTTGGTTTAATTATTTATATTCAGACATGAAATTAGCAGAATTTCTTTTGTACGTAACCTACATCTGCTTGGATAGAAGCATGAATTCAAATAGGCCTGTGAATATTCATCTTTGTATGAATTTTGAGTTAATTTTTAACAGAGCTGGATGCCTGATTTCATTGGAATGTATTGATACAAATTACGGTGATTTTTGTCTAACAATGGAGTCATTTTTTTGCCCAGGAATTACTTAGCCATGCTCTTAAATATTCTGGTCTGAACCACTGCTGAGGTATTGGTTATGCTGTATCAGCATGTGACAGAAGGAGAAAGAATGCCTGGACAGGCATTTATAAGAATATTTTCCTGTTAAAAAACAGTTTTGGAAAAACAAAAAACAGCCCACATTGAAAATAAGCTCTACAGAAATACTTCTCTTTTTTTTTCCTGACTTCTGCTCTCGTATGCATATTTCTAGATTAGAAAACGGCATTTTTCAGCAGATAAAAGGTGAAACAATGCTTTTGTTCCACCTTAATAAAAAATACAATAGAATTTGATATTGAAAAATATGATGCTGTCCCTGGATTTGCAGAATTAAGCGCGGGTGTTGCAGGGATATCATGACACCAGGAACGGGCTTCCCTGTACAACAGCCAGCAAAAACCCCATTGATGAATACCAATCTAACCCCTGTTCTGATGGCTGAAACAACATACAAACATTGTACATGTGGTCTTCTCCATATTAATTCATCTTACCTTTTCAGATGTGAGAGGCTATGGCTAACATCTGATTCTGGATACCTGGATAACTGCAAAACTCTGGCTCTTCACGTAACTGAGTGTAGACGTGTACAGAAATTGCGGGGTGACCTATACAAACCACTCTGGGGGAGCAACGCAGGTATTTCTAACTTTCAGGATCACCTTCCATGTTTCACTAAAAGATTGCCAGAAATCTTTGTGCAACCCATTTAGTCTGTTGCAAAACAAAGGCTTACACAGCTGGGGGGTTTCATGAAGAAGCCAATTTAGCAGAGAGAAAGAACAGTGCTTCCTTATTCATTCATGTCAGTGTAAAACAAATACTAGAGTCAGTATTTTGGCTTGTGCTTTCTGGAGCTACCTCAGTCACCCCTCCAGGAGCATTGAACAGATACAGCTGCAATAGCACTTCCCCTTTGACAAAACAAACTTGTTGAAACAAGCGCATTATTATACAGCTACAAGACAAATTTGCTTATTGAAGCTATTGTGTTTACGTGGTGCTTGCTAAGAAAAAAGGCAGGCCAGTCTTGCTGGCTGGTGTGTTTTTTGTGAGCACAGATCCTTTTAAATGGCAAGAACAAGCAGAAGGCCAGAAACCAAAGCCGCCAAGAAAAAGTCGAGACAGAGATCGGGGGCAGGAGAGCAAGCCAGACTCCAATGACATGCACGACACAGCAGAGCATAAACACTTCTCAGAAGCTACTAGGTTCCTTTTTTGTTTTCTGTCAAAACATGAGTGATCTTCATGGGTTAAATTACATTATAAAATATGCATATGCACACTCACATGGCTAATGCGTCTATGTGACTGCAGCTCATTAACATGCAAATATGACTTCAACAGTGAAACTCACTGGTACAGGAAGTTAATGAGGCAAAGAATTGCATAAGAGTCACAAAAATACAGAAAATTTCCTTTCATACTTGTCCAGCCCATTACAGGCATATGGCCTATGTCCCATCTTCATTAACACAAGTCAGTTTGGCTCATCCTGTGCAATGTCTTTTGTTTCCCCGTCGCTGTTCCTAGGCTGTACACAAATGCATTTCAAGGTATACGATAGCTATGTGGGGCTGCCCAAGAGAGAGCATTTGTTAACAAAGTCACGACTTAAAGAGCTGTGTGTTATTTTTCACAGCCTGTTCTGCCTCTCGTCTTACGCTCCAAAACTTAAAACCAGCACCACCACAACTGCTATTTAAGGAATCTGACAGCCCTAACAAATCAGGGTTATTTGGCAAAAAAAGGAATAATTTGCAGTTACTGCTTCCCAGAGCTGACACCTGAAGAAAAGACTCCTGAAAATATAATCAGAAACTTTGAACTGATATGCATCAACTATCGAGTCCAAATAAAGCATCCTTAGCTTTTATCAGTATGACCTCAGAACAAGCAGTGAGAAAAGTAGGCTGAAAAATATGGTCCCAGGTTGGGTGATGGATTGAAAGGCAGTTGGTAAGCTCAGAATAGACCTTTAGCAGTGCTGCTGCCTTTTCAGGAAGGCTGGATGGCTCCTGAAATTATTACTAGATTTGCACCTCTGGATAGCTGGTTTAAGTACGTCCCGGGATTGATCTAGCTTTCTATCTGACTGTTTTATCCTGCTGTGAAGAACTGTAATATCTGAACACCCAGAACATAAAATCAATAGCAATATCCCATGCGGACTGTGAACAGCTCTGGCACGTCTTTCTTCTCCTGGCACGTTGGCAGTGGCGGATAACTGGTACCCTTAACGACACGTTTGGATACTCTAAGTGCTTGGGGTTTGACAGCTGTTTAATGGCTTGAATGATACGAGTGTGGAAGTTTTCATGCAATTTCTAGTGAACAGATGTTCATTTAGGAGGCACACACCCAAAAAAAAGCCCAAGTAGCTGCTGGGACTGGCAGTAGCTGGAGCCCACTGGCTGTCCCCGAAGGGGCACCGGGGCCACTGCTGCACGGGGACGGTGGGGCCACTCTCCTCCATGGGGAGTTTTAACAGGGCAACACACAAAAAGCTCATCCTCCACCAGCTGTACCGCTCTCTGCGGCAGATACAAAGGCGAGAGTGATACCTGGGCTGTGTGTCTGACACTGATTAGAAGAACTAAATACAAGTATTCACTTTTCAGGTTTAAGCTTATTTTCACAGGTAACTCAATACTTAACACAGTTTCCCAGTCATCTGAGGGTCCACAAGGCACTATGGAAGGTTGTTAGATAACTTCTCCATCCTATTTTTACCTTTTTTTTCCTTTGTATCATTCAATTATTGATCTTTTTTTCCCAAGGATGGGTCAATGGTTTGATCAACATGAAAATAAAATATTACTTCCTAACTTTTTCTTTTAACTGAAAATTTAAGAAGAATTTCAGAGAAGAGCAATGACTACCTATTGTAGTCAGAAGGAAAGCTTCCATCCCTCCTGGGCAGCCTTGAAGCAGAGCCACCACGCAGGGCAGCGGGAGGAGCGTGCCCCAGGAGAAGTGGGCAGCCTCAGGCTCCCCCGCGCCTCCCTGCTGCCGGGCAGGACACAGCTTGGGAAGTTACCAGTCTCCTTTGAGCTTTTTCCTTGGGATCAGCTGAAGTTCTCCAAGAGCAGCATAATTACCAGCAGGGGCAAACATGCCTCCTGAAACTAGGTTAAAAAAAAAAGTAGAATATAAAAATAAAAAAATTAAGAAGGGCTGAAGGTTTGTCTATGAACTTTTGTTTTACAGCTTTGTGCCTTTTGCGTGGAGCTGCTAAATAGCAACTACTAAAATTAACTACTTCATGGTCACCTCCTCCTGCCTTGCAGAGCACATCGATGCAGAACAACATGATGCAAGGCATCCAGTACAGTTTCCTCCTTAACTTCAGAATATTTAACAGCCAGATCTTAATGTGTTCACATAGTCCATAACAGCACAGCGCTACAGAAACACTCGCACAGGTCCGGGAAGCATCCTGAGTGTGTTAGCTAACAGCACTGCACCCAAACGAGTTAGCCCTGCTTCGTGGTAACACCATAGCTCACGCAGAAAAATCCCTTCCACGCCTACAGCCGGCTCATACAACAGTGCAGGCAGACACAGAAACTTCCAAATTTAAATCCTGTCGAAAGAAGTCGGCCCAAACCACTACACGACTACGTCCTTCAGCAAAATGAAACAATTTCCTCACTCATCACCTAATATAAAACTCGCACAAAACTTTTGGCACTCCTCTCACTGTAACTCTATTAAATCTCCCTCAGCAGGACACAGAAACTGATGCCATGCCCTGAAGATTTTCAGTGCGCTGCAGAGATGAGAAAAAATGCTGTTGCGGAATAGTGTGGGGAAAGCCAGTGCATTTTTCTAAAAAACAGATGTAAAAAATAAGGACAACCCCCCTGAACACATTCTCCTGAAACTTTATTGTGCTGACCCTAGACATTTTGCAATAGAAGTTGTAAGTATAGAAATTACAATTAGAAAATATTTTGCATGCTTTTGTTTTTCCACTATTTTGTTTATTTGCTTAAAATAAAGGATCATACTTCATGTATTCCTGCAGCCTAACTTCTCTAGGGTTGCAGTTCCTGAAACACGTGTGGCACTGCATTGCAGAATCTGTCTGCATCCAATTTTCTGCCAGCTCAGAAACTGTCATAGCACATTTAGAAAGACTTGGAACCAAATTTCAAAAATAGGTACCCGTAAGTACCGGCATAAAAGTGGCTTTGTGTTCAGTAGAGCTAAGCAGAAGAAAGTAAACACTATTATAAGTAGTTTGCTATTACCTAAAATGCTGAAAAAGTACCCTGACAATGTGCACATATAATGGGGAAGAAAGCACAAGTTACTAAACAAAGCAGTAAAACATTCTGAGCGCCAAGCAGCAGATAAATTAGAGCAATCCAGATGAACACCAAGGTGACATAAACATTAATTAAAACGTAACACACCCCCCCCCCGAACAAAATACATGTTAAAGAATAATAATGCCAATTCCAGGAGGAAATAATCAACGATAGCTGAACAGCAAAGGAAGAAAGACCCAAAATAGAGCTCGACAGCCGTGGCGCGATGGCAGCACCCGCTCTGCCGGCGCGGCACAGGGCAGTTGGTCCCGGTGCAGAGGCACGGGTGGAGCGACACGAGCCCGGTTCCCCCAGGCCACTGAGCAGCAGCCAACAGGGAACTCCTTGCGCGTGAGGCGGGCAGCAAAGCTTTAGTGCAAGCTTTGCTGACCCTCTGCAAATCTGAAATTTGTTTCAGCTCCAGGATAAAGGTACATTCCTCGGAAATTTAATTCTGCCGGGAATGCTCAAAACATTGCAACTCTCAGGGAAGAAAAAGTTAAACAAGGGCAGTTACAGAAGATGGTTATATCGCTGAAATATGTTATTCTAATTATTTGTTAAATGGAGCGAGGTCTTAGCTGTAACATAACACCGTTTTAATGGGATTTAAAGCTATACTCCACGTAGGTTTAATTGAGCATTGAAACGCTTAGCACAGAACATGGGAAAACAACTTGCATCAACAGCAACTTGGAACTGGAAATGGGTAGAGCAGACCTTTGAAACATTGCACTTTTGCTGTGGAGACACTGATCAACAGGAAAAGGAGCTTGTTAAGAGCATCAGCTTGATCTGTTCAGCAGCCTTTCGTGATGCCGGTCATGGAGCAGGGACTTATTTTGCCATTTTATCACTGGCATATAAAGTGCGGCGCACTTTTGCATTAGTGTGAAATACAGTGGCATTCTTAAATCAGAAGTTTTAAAATGACACTTTACCTGCAAGGCACACCATGAATGATTGCAGCACGAGCAGTTCCCATAGCAACCTCATCTTCAGCTTCCTGGGTCAGAGGAGACAAGGCCAGTATCTACAGACGAGAAGAGGGCTCCTTGGAAATTTTAGGCAACCTTTAATCTGTAAAAGAGAAAAGACACATTATGAGGAGACTTAGGATTGCTGCTCCTTCCATTTTTGACAGTTTGGTTTTCTTTCCAGGAAAGCTGTATCTGAAGACCAACAAAGAAACTTTTTTAAACATTTCATTTCAAATCATTCTGAGGAATGATTTGCGAATTTGGTTTCCTCTGCAAGTTCTACTGGAGATAGTTCTCTACTGCAGAACTATCAATGTTCTAGATCTGAAGAAGAAAAAAAGAAGATTGTCAGTAGAAATGCACAGAAACTTGCAGAGGAAGCCAAATTTGCAAAAGTAAGGGGCTGTGTACACTGGGTACCAGATGAGAATTATGAATTGTAACCCCGTATCTGCACCTTCCACTTGGGTGTTGTGAGGTTTCTTCTGTCTCTCAATTCTGTCATCAGCAGATTCACTCACTGCCTCTCTGGGGTAATCTAAAGTGTAATTAGTTAACTCTTTAGATCACAATTAAGAGGAAAGTTATGAGAATTACTTTCACTTTTCTCTACAAACATCGTCCGGTACATGAAGGACACTGCCTCTGCAAGACAACACTTTCTAGGAAACATTCCCACCCTGCTCAGGAAAGGGGGATACTTTTCCCATTTCAGCCTCATTCTCATTGCTCTACATTCTTAAAAAAAAACCCTTAAAACATCTCCAGGTAAAACCTGATTTTTTCCTCACACTCTATTACAACTTGTAAATAGTTAAAATTCGTAAGCAGGCACTTTGAAGACTTTCTCAGCTTATCACTGCAAAGTACCCCCCCCATGCAACCCAAGGGGGAAAAAAATGCCTCCTTTTATGAAAGGACTCTTTTCCAGAACAGACATTTAAATATTAAAAATAAATAAAGCAAGTCAGACACACATTCTTATAATTTATTCATATCACTGAAGGCTGGAAGTTAAGGGGCCTTTGTGCTTACAGGACAAACTGCATGACTAATAGCATGTGAAGGGGTATCATGAGAGGTCTCTGCTTGCTTTTGTGGGTTAAAGTTGATAAAAAAGTCAGGTTCAATGCGCCGAGAAGACTAAGAATCTTTATCTTCTCATCTGAAGACGCAACTTTGAAGGGGGTAGAGATTAACTGAATATATTAATCTATTTTCATACAGACTGATTAGGCTAGCTGGGGGTTAGCAGGAAGGACTAATCAATGAAAACTAATAACATTTTAAATGAATGATTAGAGTATTAATTATTAATTTTTGAAGGAAAATGTCATCATAGACCTTTATATTGATTGACATAGTTAAGCAGTTACTCTCTCCGTTTATAGTGAACTCAAGAAACGCATTTTTTTACCCTATATAGTCTTGATACACGGCCAAATACTATTTTTCCTCTAAGCATCAAATTCTGTTGGTTGTAACTGCACCTATACAGGAGATTTCTGCCAAAGGCAAGTCACCCTGGTTTTACACTAGTTTAATTGAGATTTGAGATAAATCTTGTATTCACCAGCAGCTGCTGAAATTCTTTTGTGTTCTCGTTTTCCCACGCATTATTCCCATCAATAAGCCCATCGTGTCACTTAAAAGGCTTCTCTTCATTACACTGCAATGCAATGCTTTACGATTGTTCTCACTCTCTGCAATAAGCTACGTGGGACTGAAACAGAACAATCACTTACAGCCTTTGATACCTAATTAAAAACACAAGAGGTATAGCACTTATCAACTTAACCTACTGCCAGGAACCCATCTAAAGCACCCATAGACCTGCCTGTGAGCTGCCAGCAGGCAGGAGGGCTCACCAAAATCACTCCTGCTATGTGGATTAATAACAACAGCACTCAGCTTCTCAGCTGTCTGTAAGCAGTGCCAGTGTCAAGAAAATATAGTATCTGCCTTTTGGTTAGAAGAACTATGAATATAAAACCCCAGATCTGACCAAAGTCAAGCAAAATGCCTCTATTCTACGGGCTTTGACGATGGTGCTTCTGGAGACTTGATAGAGATGCGGGACAATTGTTCACGGAGGACCATGGAGATGGTTGTCCTGTTGCAAGTCCCAAGGTTGTTTGCATCACATCCCTGACATTCCCTTCAAGCTGGGATTGTTGTTTTGGTATTTTATTCCCTACTACTCCATAGATGCATGAAAATTCTTGGATAGTCTTCAACTCATGACTCCTCCCCACTGCAACTTCTCTTACCAGAGCTTCTCCTGACTCACCACCTCTTTGGGAAAAATTCTGTCTACTTTGTGGTTTTTGCAAACTGAGGTTTGGGTTGGTTTTTTTTGTTTGTTTGTTTGTTTTTTTTACTCAGGAAATCATGCTTCTCTAAGCATTTTAAAAAATAATACAAAACATTTCAAAATTATTAATGTAAATTAGTTTTTAGCTTGTAAGGGCATTAAAAACAGCAGGCTCTTTCTTTCCTCCCAAGATGTTTTGACACAATCACTGGGTCTTACTTTCAGCCAAAAATAAAAGCTATGCTAAAAATATACATTTCTAGTACTCAGCACATTTAATTATTAAGTCCAGAGAAAAAGCTGAATGTCTTCCCTATTACTTGGTTATTCAAAACGTACTCCAGAGAGCCAGCAGACATCAGAGGGTCATGCATGTGCTTCAAAGAAAAATTTTCAGCTATCTGAATGGAAACAGTCGCTTCTGGTATTAACAAACTGTCTATACATGGGATAGACTCCCGTTGGTATTTCCATTGATGTTAATGGAAACTCCGTGCACTCACAGCCAAAGTATATACCCTGTAATAATTACCTTAGAATATACTCCGAGAATAGGCTCTAGCATTTATAATTTTCCAAATACATGGAACAGTACCACATTCTGTTGTCATGCCCAGAATTGCTACCGCTGGACTAATACCAAAGCTTCAGAAGCACCATCTCCCTGGTGCTCTGTAACAGCCCTCCCAGGAGCAGCGCTGAAAATAGGTACCTGGAGACTCGGCTGCCAGCTGAGCCCTGGCCCTGCACAACCACGCACCAACCCACGCCCTGACTTTTACTGATACGTCTCCTAACACGGGCTAGTATGTTACAGAAAGTTTCCCAAAGAGAAATGATGCCTGTCTTAGCATAAAAAGTAGTGAAAAGTAAATTAGATGATTACCATTAAAAATATTTTCCTAAGGTTAAAATATGGTGGTATTCAAGATACAGCTGCATTTTCATTTCTCATGATAGTTCCCTATTTCACATGTGAATGAGTCCAATCTTCAAAATGTTTTCCTGTAAACATAGCTGCTATTCATATCAGCAGGCCCATTGTTCAGAGCTGAGTAAAAACTGTCGAAACACATCGACTTTTTATGGCAACAACTTTAGGAAAGGCAACATTTGTGCATGAGCAAAAAGATACATAATTGAAAAGATCCTTCCCATTTCTAAATGTTTTCTGACTATAAAATCCCAGGGGGTTTTGCACTGCTTCTGAAGGAGAATATGAGAGGCCTGAAAACTTCGAAAGTTTAATATTTTATTTCTAGAAGGAAGTGTGTGTAGTTTCAGCACTATACAAGTTATTTCTTCAAGATGAAAATGAGATAGCTGTGCTTCAGTTTGGAAATGCATCCCATTAGAAAACCTAGTGCCAACACACATGTGCAGATGTCTTTGTAACTTTACTTTTGGCACTGCATCCATTGCAAGTTCTTTTGAAAGGCACCTTTGTTTGTAATTGGATTCTGATGAAGAAAGGTGATTCTACGAGCTCTGACTGCAATCGGGTATGAGGAAAAAAAGGGCATGCAGTAGAAATATTTGTGGTGAATTTTTCTGAGTTAGTAGGCATGGCTCTTTGTCAGTAATTCCATTTGGATGTTTAATGATTACCACTTCTGAAAAAAACCAAAATAGAAATGAAAAACCTAAGGCTAAGGTATATGGACGCATTCAGAACACAAAAAATACTTCTGTAGATATAATTTGCACTATATGAACTCCCAATTTTGTGAATATTCAGAAGGAAAATTTGCAAACCATGCCTAAGACTCCTAAGTAGTGCAGAAGTAGCAGCAGCAGCAAGAAGCAAGCCTTAGCAATCATCTCACGTTTTTCTGCTGCACATCGGTGTGCTGCACAGAGCCAATTCTTCTAAACTCCAAAATAAATCACTGTTAATGAAGCATGCTGCACATACAGACAGCAACAGGCATCTTTTAATCACCTCAACAAAGGAAGAGCTAAGGGTAAGCACAAAACACTCCGAGCATGTGAGCTGTTAGATTTAAGGTGGTGCCTACCCTCCGACTGTCACAAATCTGACCTGAGGGCAAGAGCAAGTATCTAACGTGAATTCACTACTTTCCTGAATAGCGACATCAATTCACGGTGCTAAAACCTCCAAAGACTTACCAAGCTTTTTAAACAGAAGTATAGTATCATAAAAATAATCTTCAGGCTTGGATGCAGAAGAGAGAACCGAGCAGTGGGTTACCTGACTGCTGTCTTTACGTAGAACTTGGGGCTGTACAGCTTCTGAGAGCATAAAATACTTGCATGTCTAAGTAAAAGGGCATATGGCAAACGTATGCAAGTACACCTACATTGGATGCATATTGCAGGTCAAGTCTAGAAAGACCAGTCCTAGCAAACCTGAGCACAAAGGTTTAGCATAAACTCAAATTCATCTCATCTACACAAAAAAGGTAGAAAATAGGCCACAGAAAGTTTTCTGAGATTCAAAAGAAACCCTTTTCCCTAACATGAAGATACCTTCTTCTAATATACACATACAAAAAGATCTATATCCATCAAAGATGTGGTTGCTAGGTGCTTCCCAAGTCTTAGGAACATAACTAAAAAGTCTGCAAAGCTACACCAAAATGCCATTGTCCATTTCCATCTCTCCAAACACACTTTCAAAAGTATACAGACTTCACAGGCCTGGCAGTGCAGGAGTAAGTCCCGTTTTTTTGACAAGACACTATAACACGTGTTCATTTAAGCTTTTAACACTTAAGGAGCAGCGATAATAGATAAATATTGAAAAGGAAATGGTTAGTTGTAAGTGAAATGATTTAACTTCAGAAGATTTTAAACCCTTTCCTTGAACTTCTGATTTTTGACCCCTCCATTTGACCCCACATTCAATGGACAATGCAGCCATTTTTGTCAAAATAACCGCAATGAAATGGACTGGCCATCAGTTCCTTTAGAGTCCCCAAATACTCTAAAGAACGAGGCATCCCCTCTGGAAAGAAACATTCATGAAACCCAGTGTTCACTGGTAGCACAGCTTACCTCATCCTCTTTTGGGTACATTTGCCATATTTCCCTCAAATGCTTTTAAGGAGGGAGGAATATGAAAATTTCAACTTCGGAAAAGGAATTAACATCAAAATTCATTTCTCCTTCTAATTACCTGGCAGGCAAAATTATCTGCTTATTTTTAAAAACAGATACACATATGGGCTGCCTGCATGCAGTCCATTTGTGATTTGAACTCACCCTTGCAGACTTCTTTGCAGGACAGGTGTTTTTTCTATTTTATCACTTTGGAAAGTTTCAATTTAGACTTCATCAGAGGCCAATTCTATAACTTTACTGAAGGGTGGATACAACTGACTGAAAAGCCATAGGTGGAGAGTAATTATTGAAAGTTCACCTGCAAAATGAGTCTGTCTTTGGTCTCATGTTTTCCAGTATTTTTATTAATAGCAATGGTGGAAGAGAAGGTGTGCTTATTCAGTCTGCTGGTGACACTAAGAGGCTGAGGTACCTCTGAGGATGTGAATGTAATTCAAAATCAACTTGACAAATTGGACATAAAAGCAGACTAAAACAGAAGGATGGAATTGTGTAAGAGACAAGTGCCGTGTACTGCAGTAAATAGGATGCTGCATTAAATAGCACAAACATATGCCGGGGAGCAACCGGCTGGGTGATAGCTCTGCACTGATCCACATGCAGCTGAACGTGTCAGCAATGCCCTGTGACTGTGCAAGCAGCAAACACCCTGCCTGGGATGTATAAACCAGGCTTGCGGGTCCTTTTCATCTGAAAATTCCTGCTAGGTAAGCAACCTGTCACTCTCCCCAGCACTGGGGGCCTCAGATGCAGTATTACATGTATGCATGTAGTGCCGCATGTCAAGGAAGATTTGCCCCAAACAGAAGCATCCAAAGGAGAACACCACAAAGGATTAGAGGTCTATAAAACATGTCCTATAAATAATAACCAAATGGAGTTGCTTAGCCTGAAGAATAACGAAGAGAAAAATGCTAACGGTATTAAAACATGTAAAAGACTGTTGGAAATAGAAAGAAATAATTTGTTCCCACATCCAAAGTGGATGCGACAAGAAGGAATATGAAAAAGAGATTAAGCTTTAGACTTTAGGAAAAACTTCTTAAGGCCAGCTCAAGCACAGCTATGGGCTGTCTGAATAGGCTGCAGAATATCCATTATTGATGTTCCTTAGCAATTTGTAAGATAAATTTAAGTCCAGAATGACCTAGATATTGAGGACAGACAGTATATATTTTGCTTCCAGGAACATCAATATTTGGAAAGGGATGGAGAGAATTCCAAACGTTGGGATTCTCCAGTCCCATTGCTGCTGGTTGCAAGGCGAGGTTGTTCCCCATCTGATTCAGAAATTGGAAGACCAATAACCTTAAGCCTCCGATAATTAATTGAAAGTCACTCAGGCTGATGCACTGAATGGTAGCACAGAGACGTCCTCTATAAATGAAGGTTAAAGAAACTATTTGGCTTTAGTAAGGGGTCATGGGGCAAAAGTAATGAGGTTTCTTTCATGTAACAGACAAACAAGGTTTTTCCTAAATTAAATTGCTTTATCTGTGAAAGGGGTTGAACAGTGTTATTGCAGGGGAGCAGCATGAGGAATTAATTCATAACAAGGTTGTGGCAGATACAAAATGCTAACAGCAGTTACGGAAAGCAGCACAATTAGACCTTATTCAATGGGACTGCATCAATACATCAGCCCATAAAGAAGTGAGAATATCCTTCTCACAATTTAGTGCCCAAAAGCAACGTGGAAGCTGGACACCTTTGTGAGCATGTTAGTGTGAGGGGCAGGAACCGCATCATCCGGGGTAAACTGGTAAAATATCACCGATCCTGGATGAGACGATTCTGAAGGGCTCTGAAGTGTCCAAGATGCTTAAATCACGGGCAGCTTTTGAGGGTGTTGCTCAGAAATAGCTGGTAGCCCATGCTGCTAGAGAGCATCGCCGTGATACATTCCTCCAAGAAGCGTCCTGGGCGTGGGCAGCTCCAGTCTCCTGCCAGCCCCTGCTCCTGAACGCTGGCCGTGGCCCAGATTCAGCAAAGCATCAGATTTCTAACTCCGATCCAGCCTCTTAATACTCTGCTGAATCCAGGTCTGTGTGTCAGGAGAGGCACAGGCTCTCTTTAGCAGATGCAATCAGTGACCCGCAAAATTGAACGTCCAAAAATAGAAGGTGCCTAAAAGATGTGTCCCCAACAGTGCAAATCTTCACAGCAATACTTTTTTGATGTGCACATCGCTGATTTTTTTCTGCTGTGGTAGCTGTTGTTATGAGTCCTGAGATAAATATTGGCCTTCCCTTTTGCATAAGGGAAGAGAAAAGAGAATTTGAAAAGATGGCCCGGGGAGATGAAGGGTAGCGGGAGCATGCCAGTGGCATCTCTCACCGTGCTCTCCTCGTTCTCACAGCACGTCTGTCAGATCCTGATCTATCTCAAGCTTCTTTGCTGAAATTATCCCTTCTGGAGTTGCACTTATACACAATTTACACATTATGAAATATATACGGGCATATTGTGCCTGATAAAACAAATGACACATACACAGCATGTTTCTGAGACAGGCTTATGATAAATGGGAATGAAATGCTTCAAAAAATTAATTATCTTAAAAAAAAAAAAGACTGAGAAAAACAATGTCAGTTTTTACATTGTGTTTCCTCCTTTGGGCATTCATTCACATTCACTAAATAGAGATTTCATTTCACTATATCAAGGAAGTTACAGCACCTCAACAGATGCAAGTTCCCAACTCACTCCAGTCATTTATACTTGTCAGGCTGTCGGGTCTTTGGCGTGCACTGTGCCTGAGCCACCTCCTCGCCGCTACACACCTGCCACGGCTCGGTCCTCACCCGAGGAGGATGCCGAGGTACACGTGCACATGGGAAGCAAGGATTACATCCACCAGATTAAGACAATAAATACAATTCTAACTATATTAGCAAAGATTGCTGAAGGAATAACTCAGTAAGCACCCCCTGCAGTGAATTATGACCCCTAGAGTTTGAATCCAGTTTTTTCTACATAAGTTTTTTCGACGTAAGCGCTCTGTAGCTTACGCTCATACTATACATCCCCTAAGAAACTGGCTGGTGGGGCCAGCTCTGTTAGTAGTGGGGCAGGTAGGGAGAGTCCTTGTTGCTGATGTAATAAAAAGTGTATAGAAATAACTATCACTGACACCATCCCCTTCTGACTTGTTAGACTAGAAACTTGTAAAAGCAATATACCTACTTTATCTTTATGCAGAACCTAATGCCACAGCTTAAAACCTGATTAGAGACTCTGGATTATATGAAAATAGCCAGCTAATAACAGGCACGCACTCTTTTAACATTTTACCGCGTTGCAGTATTCCCGGCACACCTTTATCACCGGCAAAAACAACTTCATGGAAGCAGCAATCCATCTCAAACGCTGGATATTCCCACGTCCCTCCACCTTATGAACCAGTGAATCAGAGCACAATTTTCCACTGAAGAAAAAATGACAGTAATTAAAGCCTTTTAATTACTAGTCACTAACTACCACACATCACCCTATTACAACCCTTACTCTTTGTCTCTTGCCCCCAGGAAACTGTCGTTGCCCTGTAAAACCTGAGTAATTTGTAAGCATAAATCATCTCTAGGTAAGGAGATCTGGATGACTAAAGGCAAGTCTAAATTAAGGCTACTGGTGTTAATTAGGGGTCACTATGTATTGTTCTACCTTTTCCATGGAAGGGATATATCCAGAAACACTCACCTGAGGCAGCACCTATCAGATAACATCCAGCTTTTCTCAACACAGAAAAAGTCCATCACACCACAAACTCAGGAGGCACTTTGCTCAAACCAGGAGTAACATTACCATAATAAAAAGCTGCAAGCAGTGAAACTTCATAGTCTGGCATTTTCTACAAATTAGAATTTACTCTCTTTTAGAGAGTCTTTTACTGAAGATTGTCTAGAACAGTTACCTTAAAAGTCACCAGTTTAAAAACAATTCCCCACTTCATGCAGAGTAAATTTTTCAATGCAGTATTTTGCAAGATTAAAATGAATGGCTATTCCATATATCCAAGCAATAAGTGATAAACTCTGCATAAAATGCCTGCTTCAGGGACAGCAAAACTAACTTGAAGAGCAAAAGATATTTGAGTTGGTATTCAGTAGGTCCAGCTCTTCTCTCCTAGCCCTATCACTGATCCACCATCAATGGAAATGGTCTATGAAGCCCATTACATGTTCAATTTTTATTTTTTTTTCTTTTTTCTCGTAGCAAAGATTGTCAAGGAGAGACCTGAATGCAGAGCAGAGCACATGACCAAACCTGGCTGCCAGGCAGGACCCTGCAGCCACCTCCAAAGCAAACCCAGCCCATCCTCGTCTCCAAGCAGCCTCTTTCCACCAGAGAATACAGACGCACTGGCAAACTCCACGATACAAAAATAAACTGTCAGCCAAAGTGGGGTATTACCCTCCATCTGACTTTTGATCATAAATTTTCTAAAGAAATAAGGGTTAATTTATTGCTGTCTCAGTTTGACAGAACGTTGCACCAAAGAAACAAGGCTCAAGGGACTCTGCCTGACAATGAAGTTCCTTTTATCCCTAGGTCACTGCTTCAAGATAATTAATCAAGACAGTTTCACTCTCTGAACAAAGATAGATAAGTAACATTCAAAGTTATCATTCACTTTTGAATGGGTCCATTCCCAAAATACACATTATCAGAGAGCATTATCTTGTCCAGGAAACAAAAAAATGATGCAAAAATAGTGAAGATATTTCCGTGATATCTCTAAAATCAGCATCTTAATGACACTTTGCTTTTCACTTCTGGAGCATACAAAATAATCCATTTTATTTCAAAGACGAAGGGAGAGCTTTCTCCATGAGTTCCACAGGGGGAATCAAGCTTATTGGACATATACGCACGTTATGAAGAACGCTTTACCCGGCGTGCTGCCTTCCTTCGGTGCTACAAATTAGGTGTTTCTTAAGCGTAAAAAACAGAACTTAGAAAGGAAAAACAACATGCAAGTTTATTAACTTTGAAAAGTTGGTAAGAAGCTAGTCTTGTACTCGGCGTATTCCTGGGAATGCAGGCTGTCAAAACAACAATTCCCTTATCACCTGTTACCGGCAGAAGGTTCCAAACCCAGATAATTGAGATACTTGAACCCAGAAATGTTTTTAACTGTCTTCTTAAATTCAAAAGTCATCTAGAGAAGGAAAAAAAATAATTCACCAACCATTTTGATATCCCTGTTACGTGATTATTTAGTGTTTTGTTTTCCCCTCAAAGTTTATTTTAAAAGGTTGCCTGGAATTTGAGTGTTTGAAGGGAACTGCTTTCACCCTCTGACTTTTCCAAACACAAGGTTAGGAGCTCAGCACTTTATTTCTGCTGGGATGCCATTAAAGTTCTGCTCCTCTCAGACAAAAAGAAATCCTCCCTGATTTTTCAAACTAATGGCATCCAGTGAGCCATATATATTTTCTCTTACTGACAAAAATAGGCTTCCTACAGCAGCTGGAAGCAGAAGGAAAGAGGGTGGATTTACCTCTCAGCATTTGCTGGCATATCAAGGCCTAAATTCTAGCTCTTAGGGGATCTTTCAAAAATTAACATGGTCCGAATTAAGGGCTGGGTAAATAATAGCTAAAAGTTTAATGTGTCTGAATTTATTAAAAAGTGAAACGTATACTTTGGTGATCGTAACCTGTAACAATTTTAGTGGACTGTGAGGTGGCACTGCAAAATATTTTCTGAAATATTATTTCCAGCTGATAACCCTTTGGTATATTTATTCAGTTTGAATCTGAAAGATTCACACAGTCTGGGAAGAGCAATGTCCCAGAAGACCTTTGCAAATAATCAAAACAAGTTATATATCAAATATTCAAAACAATAACAAAGCTGATCTAAATGATCAGCAATGCACGGTGGGTGCCAGAACTGCAAGTGGCTGAGTCCCACTGCCCAGCCCCCGTGACCTGCCGCTCGTCTGGGATACCGAATTCTTAATAAAACCCCTCAATTCTTGAACTATGAAAAATTAGTTGCAGAAAACATTTCTCACCGCTTCTTGTTACTCCTGTTGTTGCATAAAATATTAAAAATAGATTTTAAACGCAGGTTGGGAAAAATTACATAAAGTTCTAAAAAATCCACTAACCTTATTTTGTCATAAATGTACCTCATTTTTCACTCTTAAAAAAAAATATTAAAGGATGTATTTATTTTTATTGGGCCTGTCTAGTACATGGCTATGCTTAGCATTATCTGTATAATTATTTTATTCAAGTAGCAATACAATACAAATCAACCATCTACAAAATCTATTTTTTTTAATTGCTGGCAGGACCTGGGTCTCAGAGGACGTGATGCCCAGGGAATAGGTGGTTATTCTTGAACTCACGGAAGACTTTTTGCCGCTCAAAGCTTTTCAGTATTTTCTTCTAGCAGAATTTAAGGTAAGAAAGACCAGAACCGTGCATAGAAGAAAGAAAAAAAAAGTATATACACTTTGCACATTTTACATAAAAATAAGAAAACTGTGCATAGCCAAGCTCACAGGCTATCTTGTAGCTTGAATCTGTTTCAGAGGTCCAGAGCTGGAGCTGAGGTTGCTCTACACCACTTTTCAAATTGGTTAGGAGATCACGACAATCTTAACTCTGCATTACATTAGCCCAGAAACCTTCGGTGCATCTTAGCAGCACTCTTAATTACATCATATTTAAAGTGAATTTCTGTATGCATACTTAAAACACAATGTGGCTGCTCTACCCTTGCTTCTGGCTGTCAATTGATTTGTAAGAGACAAAAAACATCTTGGGGCGGTTTAAACGCTGTACTACAAATGAGCCCTGACAAAAGTTTGACACGAGGTGTCAGAAAGCATTCCCTGCTCCGCAGGTTGTCTTCCGAGTGAAGCGTCTCCTTGAGAGGAAAAGCCCAAGCCACATGGACTCCTTAACATGGGTGCCTTCACAGTCACTTCTCCAACTTACCTGGCATCCTGCTTACAATATTAAAATCCCATTTTATTTTTTCAAAGGCAGCATCGGGGTCCCTGTCTTCAGCCTCGCTTTTCGGCTGCTCTCAGCAGTTCTCCTGCCTGCAGCCTGGTTTAGGTGCTCCATTTCTCTCCACACTTACGTACGGAGTCGGCGATGGCACAGTTTATGGTGCAAAGCCAAATGGCTCAGCTGTTTGTGTGAAGCTAAGGAACCCACGCAGTGAGACAACACAGCAAAATATGAGAATTTACAGACTCCTAACGTGCTTTTCCTCCCACTATCAGTGGACTATTTCCAGCAGCGAGGCCAGGATCACACACGGGATATCAAGTGAAGGCACAGCACGCCTCTTGTGCATCCTTTGTCATTTTTCTTACTGCAGAAATAGTGATGTCACTCTTTCCTTTGCACATCTAAACTAAAGACACAGCTCAGTCAAAATCCTGTTTGTGATATTTTGCTATCAAATAGTCTGGTTTTAGACCTAAAAGTGTTAGTTTCATTAAAAAAATGAGCTTCTCCCCAAGGAAGCTAATCTGTAAGGGAAGCAGAGATATGGAGGTCTAGCCTTGACCATGGCCATACAGAACAGGCTAATTTAGCCTTGAAATCAGTTGACTGGAATGGCTCAGATTTTCAGTCTAAACTGGACTGAAGACAAAGTTTTCCCTCCCACTGGGAGAGTAAATCCTCCAAAATCAAACAACCAAGCAGCCAAAGGAAGACCACTGAAGGCTGGAGGGATCTGTTTGCCATGGTGGTACTGCCACCTGAGAGCGGCTCTGATGGAGAAGCAAACTCTTTAAGGCTTGGTGTATAAAGAGAAGTGAGCGTGCTTCTCAGACAATGATGTCATTTGGGGTTATTCTGAGTTGGAATTCAGGGAATAAATAGGCTGTAACAGAAAACATATTCTTTTCGTACATAGGAACTTCATTAGCGATTTCCAAACTTTCTCAAAATTGCAGGTGACTGCAGTTGAAAGCAAGTGCCATGGGCACAGCAGCGGGCGCCTGCCTGATCTGGCCAGAGGTTACGGCCACCGAGAGCCCCACCTGCCCAGCCCCTGCCCCAGGCTGCAAAGCAGAGGGCTGGGGACACCCCGGGCTGGAAGAGTCATGGTCATGCATGGCTTTGCACCTAGGAGCTCCTTGGAGATACCTCCTGCCAGGACAATAAACCTCTACAGAAGATGATTTAAAAACTCTGACTGAACCCCAAGTGACTTGCTATGAAAGAAGGGGAGGGCAGGAGTTCCCGGCTATTTCAGGCGAGGTGACCCCTCTCAGCGATGTGAAGCGTGGCTGGCCGACCAACACCACGCAGCAGGCACAGCAAAACAAAGTGACTCCTGTGACACCTCCATGTAATCACTGCTGTTATTTGGTACACTCCATAATGCAATCCTTTTACTCTGATTTAATTACTAAACATAAAAGGAAATAAACTTCAGAATGAAAACAAAGAAATTGCACTGCATGTAATTTATGGGAGCTATTCTTCAGCTGAATGCCATAAAACCCTGCATGTTTACGATACCCTATTAGAGGGCTGAAAACACACTTGCATTTGCTTATATTGACTATGCAGATTATGTGATATTACTGCCTTTTTCTGCCTCTACCATTTTTCATAGAAGTAGTGTGTTTGTTTAAAGACATCCTTGCACTAAGCACTGGCTCCTGCTAGGAAAAAAAAATAAGACTGGCTGTGTACTCCCTCATTGCCAGAGGCTGTCAAGCTGGTAAGCGCCGAGCAGCTGGCAGAGGTAAGCAAAAGAAGGGGGCAATGCACACAGTTTTGTTTTCAATCTGGAATATCAATTATTGGAAGAAGCAACCCCACGGCCAGACAAAACAAGAACCATCTCTGTAGTGGATAACTATGTCAAATGACCTGAGCAGCATGGCATTTCAGGAATGGCTGGATGGTAGCATGAGGATTTATTGAGATATCACATTAAGCCCTTGGTTTTCTTGTCATAGGAAACAGATGAAAGGAAATAAGGTTTGCAAACTTGACTGCAGCATCGATTTATGTATAACAGCTTCAAAACGCGTGAACAGAAATGTGTGTTCCTGTTATCCGTGGCTTAGGGCTCTGCGTACCCCCCACTTCTGCGAGCGGAAGACCTGGGGACGGCAGCTGTAAGGAGCAGAGCACCTTCCTGCTGCCTCGTGCAAGCTGCTCCCCCTTCCCAAGCCACAGCAGTGGCCCAGGAGGAGCTGCCCGGAGCTCCTCTGCTCCTACCCAGGGTGAGAGCACAGCACCACGGGTAGGGCACAGGAGGAAAGGAAAGGAGCCGGGAGGGACATGAGACCAGGTCTGGATGCACACACAATACTCTGACACTGAAGCCATCTCCAGTGCATAGGTTTTCAAGCCTTTCCTTTTTTAAGCCCTTCCCTGAACAGTAGATTCTTCTCCCACCTTGCATGGATGGAGTCAGCATGAAGAAATAGTATGAGTTCACACCAATTCAGCCTGTTCTCCAAATAGGTAGCAGTAGTTCTTCTCCTGCCAGCTTGCAGACAGGCCCAGCCACCTATTGAACCACATATAAGCCAGGCGTCCTAGTACTACGTCAAAATGTTCCCTTTTACTGCCTATTAAACCCTGTTTTAATATCTCCTAGAGTGCTAATTGTCAACTTTTCAACCTTCATCTGCATCTTATCTTTATGTGCCAACTCATTTCCGGCTGTAGTCAATATTTTCCACTTTTCATTTTGCATAGATGGAGCTGTCAACTCAAATTTAATAAATTCAATATTTGGCAAAACTTCTTAGTGATTTCTGGGCATTTAAAAAAAAAATTGTAACATCTTGAATTGAAAATAGAGTCCAAAAACCAGGAAACAAGGAGTATGGAGTTAGAAAATTAAGACTGAGAAAGGGATGAAAAGCATGTCTGAGTAAAAATATCATCCACTGTAGCTTCATAGGTTTGAAGTTCGGAATCTGATCGTGCTGAGATTGTCATCTTCGTCATTTCCCATAATCACTCCAAAGGAAGACTCAGATCCCTAACAGCTCTGCTGCTGTTCGAGGCTTTTCCTGTTCAGCCTTTTCTAAATCATTATCATAAAGCCAGGACTGAAAGCAGGATAAGAAGTCAGGTTATTTAACAGCAGGTGGATCTTTTTCGGTTTTGCAGCACGTGATGGAGAGCGGTCCTAATGCATGGCTTTAGTTGTGTCCTCGACAGCCTGGCGTTAGACCTCCGACAGTGCTGCCTAGCCCCTGGCAAGGCTCAGAGATGAGCAGTCCCTCTGTGGCCAGGAGGGGAGAAGCCACCCACCGTGGTGGGGTGTGACAGTAGGGGCGACTTGGGAAGGAAACTCTCCCAAGGACAATACTGCTGGCAGGCAGAAATAAGGACACGAGGCAGAAGTGCAGTCTGGTAGGAGAGAAACCTGTGAGCAGAAGAGAAACCAGGCACCAAGATCAAAATACACTATTGGGGCGGGAAAGAGGTGCATGAGCAGGCACTCACGCCATGGCACTGGAGGCAAAGCCACCCCTACAACTAGTAGGAGACTCTCAGAAGGCAACAGAGCCAGACCTGAGGGGTGGTTTGAGACTCCAGCTGTGAACAAGGAGGACAGACCCAAATTATATTAGGGTTCTCCCTTGCCATATAATTAAAGCGATCTTTCGAATAGCTAGATAAGAATTTACTGCATGTAGTAAAACTTAAATTCTACCATTTAAGTTACAACAGTAGTATGTTAATTTATCTCCTGTTAAGACAGTTAAAACAATGACTAGTAGCTATAACCAGTGAGCAGAAACAGCCCATTTTATGGCCTAACTTACAGATCATTGATGCTAATAGAAGCCTATTAGCTCCAATGGGCTTTGGATAAGACCATAGTGGAAATAATAGAAGCAGCACTGGACGGAAGAAATATTGTAACGTGATAAATACCTTCATCATAGAATTTATCAGTTAAATCAGTTCTACGTACAGGATACCCATTGCAGAAGAACTATACACATTATAAACCTTCGCCAACATTTAACAATGAGCCCTTATTTCATTTTATTTTAATTAAAGCAGCAGCTAAAGGCACAACTATTACATTCCCCAGTATTTTACGACTACTGCATTATCAAGGGGAACTCCATGAAATACCCAAAGTGAGCTAGAAGTCATAGATAAAACAGAAGAAAGACAAATATTTCAATCAAAGTGATGCTTTGTAAGAGAACTCGCTCAGTGGCATTACATGAGTCAGATGCTGGGCAGCAGGAGATAAGCCGAGATACAGCTCGGGCTCTTCTCCAGCGAGATGCTATAAGCAATGCACATATGCTGATTTCAGCCTCTGCAGTGGAAGGAGGAGCGCAAGGAGGCTGTGGCTTCCCTGAAAACACGAGACAGGAAGCACAGCAGCAAAGCTGATAGTTACAAACACAGCAGGAAAAATCCTGTTTCGTCCTTTTTTTAAATCACTACGCATGAGGAAGAAAATCACAGTAAATGCACAGCAGGCACCGCTATTGAGTGCTAATCACAAGACTGGATTGTTTTCAGTTTGGAGATATAAAAATATTTAATTTCAGCCTACAGAGTTACTAGTTTTAAATGTCCCTTAGCTTATCTGTCTGTTCCTTCTGTCTGCTCACTTCTGCAGAGGTTCTCAAGCCCAGCAGCCCTCAGACTTTTAGGTTTGTAAGAATATTAAAGTCTATGCAAAGATCAATTAATTCTACTGAGCTCTGTCTGCTTTTAAACTCAGATGTGAAACTATTGCTTTTCATAATGATGAAGACATGATCGTTGATTGTTTCCACATTTCCTTCAGAGAAACTATAAAAAAACCACGCAGAGGATAATTTAAATGTACTTAAAAATTCAGGCAACTTCCATGAATCCTGACCTATGTTTTAAATTTATTGCAGAAACTACCACCAGGAAATTTTTCTTTTGCCTGGAAGCAATGCTGCAGATGTTTCGCACCCTGTGATAAGCAGTGCTTTGGCTTAGGAGCACATGGGGGCTGGTGTGCTGATCTCCACATGCTGGTGGTTTCAGCTCCACGAGGAGACAGGACTGGCTGATCTGTCATGTCTCTAACCAAGGGAAACGTGTGTGTCCAACATACTCAGTGACTTCTAACGCATGGGACTACAGTTAGTACTTCATAATAATTTGCGGTGTTCCTCCAGGACTGTCCAGTGAGCTGATTTTGCAATGAGAGCCTGGGGGTATTAGACAGGAGTTCATAAACAACGTCTCCTGATTGTGGCCATGGTCTAGACCAACGGTCCCTGAGCCACCCAGCAGGAACGCGGTGCTCGTGAGACCTGCGGCCGTTCCTCACAGCCACGAAGCCACCAGCCCCCACGGTCCCTGCGGGGACCAAAGCACGGTGCTGCCGGCCGTGCATGCATGCCTACCTCCAAGGCTTGCTGCAGAACCGCGTCCTGATCGCACGTGTCAAACAGACAAAGGAACTGAATTCACGGTGGTATCAAATATCCACATATACTTGCACAGAGGGAGAGACAGCTAGCAATGCTGACCTTCCAGTCAGTGCAGGGGTATTTAAATGTACTGGATGACAACAAAACCAGTAGCTGTTGTGCTCTTATAAAATAAATAAAAGAACCAGACCCATCCTCTAAGCTCATCTTTAAGCACCACTAACGTGTGCTTATTAATAACCCTAGCAAGCCAAATTCCCTGACAAAGTACACTTTCCTTGCAGGGACAAATCACGTTCTATCTGGGACAAGCAGGTATGAGCCATGTGAGCTATCACAACACTTCTCTCTTTGGTGTTTTCCTTTGGCCTACACGTCTATGGAATGACCTTAAATGTGATAAATGATAAGAATTTCACCCTTGACTGGGGATTCAAATTATCCCATTGATTAGCTTTGCCACATACAAAGCAGAAAATATTCACAAAATTGAGAGGCTTTAAAGAATAAAAGTTGTCACCTTGTACGTGCAGAATAGCAACACAGGGTAGAACTAATCGACTGGCACACAACTTTCTTCTGAACCAAGAAATACACACCCCCCAAAAAAAATCACATCCTCAAATTATTTCACTGTAATATTTTGAGTATTGACCCGTTTCCTGCCTGAAACGTGCCCTCAGCCCTCATAGACAGAAAGTCGATTCTGCCAATTTCATTTTCTGAAACAGGAGCACATTTGTTAGTGACAAACTTGATTAGAAAGGTATCTCCTGGCAACCCAGGGAGCGGGAGGTACATGCACAGGCACAGAAAATGTGGGATGATTCAAAATAGCTAAATATTTTCTAGATTTAAAAAAACCATAAATTAACTTTGCACAACACAACTGAAAACTGGAGTCTAAACAGCTCAGTGAGGTTTTGTTCCTCTTTGCAGAGTTATACTCAGCACGCAACCTACACATAGTCATTTACAGCAGTGGTTAGGAAAGCATTTAGCTCAACCAATGGAGCCTCCCCAAACTCTATATATGCTCCACAAGCTTTTTCACAAACCCTGTTTTATCAACCTCTCAAGTACTGCTGGAAAAGTCTTGCAGAATAAGCACGGCCTTGGAGCACAGGAGCAGAGCCTGTGAGTCCAAAGAGTGAAGCAGGTCCTGCTGTCAAGGACTTGTCTCTCAGATGTCGTACTGCCAGTGCTTTCACCAGAAAACCAGGAAACGTTAGCATAAAGCCTCAGCTGACATATGCAAAATGAATTGGACGCAAAGGATAATTCAAAACAACTCAAAATAAGGAGACTTTTATCCGCATGAATTTGAGGCTCTCCTGCCTCCAGCTCTGACACCATCTCATCTGGCACTCGTCACTCAGCTCCAGGTTCTCCACGCCACACCAAAGCGTTCTGGATGGTCAAGCCAAGTACACCATCCGTTTTTAAGAATCACCCTTCTTTAAGTTCTAACATGGAAAACACCTCTGTTCGGAGAACTCTGAAAAACCATTCAATCCTCTCCCTTTCTAGTAGGAGCTGTCATCATACTGTGACAGTGGGGAAAAAAATGAATGTCTTTCCCAGAGCTGTCCCTTGCAGCAATGAAATATGCAAAGCTGCAAAAGAAACACAAGCCTTTTACTGGGGGCTATCAGATGTGTCCTCCTAGCAGCACCCAGCCAGCCCACAAAAAACCACAATGCCAGGGGGAATAAGGTTTCTGCTCCAGAATGAAAGCAAGATAAAATCAGAATTTTGCATTTCCACTTTGAAGTGGGGATGTGGCATTTCCGCTTTTAAGCTTTATTCCTAACCCCTCCAGTAAGTCTATACATGTACTGCAGCAAGTCTGAGGACAGAGCGGTGATACTAAAAGACTAGATGGTTTTTTAAAATATCAGAATTAGGAACGTGAAACCCATAATACGTGGTTTTATGTGCTCTTCAGACACACTTCTCTCTTCTTCTTGCACTTTTCTTCTAGTTGGACAGACATCTTTCTATAGCATGAACGTCTGCAGCCCCCCCAGGGTACAGTGGTTTGGCAGCCAGCCCCGTGACGGCGGCACTGCGCGCGGAGCTGCGCCCGGTGCAGACCTGCGCAATATGCAAGGTGCTCTTCCACGCTATTTCCAACTGCTCCTGAACAACCGCACATCAACGCCTCGCAAGCAAAATTTTTAGCTGAACAGATTAAATACAAATGGGAAATCTACTTACTGCATTTTTCAAATTCAACCTCCAACTATTTTAGTTGCTAAACTAAACTGTACAAAACTTTGGAGAAAGGAAAGAGCCAATATATAATGTTTACATGATATTGAACTGCTGTAATACACACAGCACATTAAATTTGACATCCTGGGAAACTGAAAACCTATACTCAGGTATGCATAACTCAACAAATTGATGAAAAAACTTAATTCATTAAATTTATCTCTTTAGCCATGATAGAACGTAAGAAATTATACTTCAAACCATACAGGATTTTAAGACCAAATATCTTTTCTGTGTCTCCAACTAAGACAGTTGCTTTATTTACTTTTCATCCTGTTGGTTAATTTTTAAGAAATATGATAGGTATACTTGGAGGAAAAGGATTTTTTTGTTTGTAGCATAATAAAAAAGAAGATGTGTCCAGCTGTTCACAAGCTTGGGACATGGGAGGCAGCAGTATAAGTGATGGATTAGTGAGCAGAGTGCAGGTGAAGTGGTCAAACTTACATGTTAAAGACAATTTATCAGAGAACTCCCACAGCTCTGCAACACATCTCTCACAACTGTATTTACTTTTTCAGTATGTTTCACTGCAGCCAACCACTTCTTAAGAAACAAAAAGCTCCTTAAATTACTTTTTCTGTCCTGGCTTCTCTTGGTTCTTGCTCATCCAAGCCTGTCTGTAGCAGGAGACCTTCTTTCAGCCCATTCAGATTTGAAATTCAGCATAATGCTTTCACCCATCCCTAGGCAGGATGGATTTTTCATGTGTCTCCAAGATTGGTCATAGCTAATAAAACCCAGTAGTTAAGCTGGGCCAAATTTAATCCATAGTCATTTGGAGAATTTATCCTGATATACTTTTCAAGAGGTTGATTTTCAGAGGGTGGACAAATAGCAGCCCATTGAAAGTCTATCACAATGCTCATCCATAATCATTAATCTCAACCTGGGGACAGACCATTATAATTTGGTATGCACGGGTATGAAAGACAGTTTTTTGCTTGTAGTGCCAGAGGAAAAGCAGAGGGAAAAGCCTTCATAGACAGACGTTTTCTGAAGTCCTAGCTGCTTCTCAGATAGTGATGTTACACATGTCATTTTATAGTGAGTAAGACTGTGTGATTATGCTTACACATAGCTTAGCACATGTAACGTCTAGGCAATATGTGAGAAGAAACAGCATTTAAGGGAATAATAGGCTGAAAGTAAGCTGTACGCTAATATCAAGCAGAGATCACTCTGGAGATTTCTTGTGAGAGAATTACACCAAACCCTAATATTGATGTAAGGTTAAAAGATATTCTAAATCAATTGACATTTAAGGCTGCATCACTGGTAGTGTGTCTGGAAAACGCAAAAACCTTATTAACCCTCATGTATGGATCTTTAGCTTTTAAATGCTACATCCATTTGATACTAGGAAAAATATATTTAGTATAATCAGGAGTTTTTAGGCTACTAAGAAACAGCCAGATAGTGTATTTTCATTTTAAACAGTACGGGCTACAACCCCAACTTTCATAAACCAACTGTTGGTTTCTCCCCCGGGGAACAGCAGCCTACACCTGTGTTTCTTGCTCATCCAGAAGAGGCTCAAGGACTCAAAGCAGAAATTACTTTTACAGTGTCACCCCACTTTTCCTTATTTCTGTGGGCCCCTAGCTATTTTCCTTCCCCGGGTTGCGTTTGAGAGCTGCAGCATACCCCTACATTATCTGCTGCTTCACGTGGTGTTTACACTTTCCAGTCTCTGAAGAGAGTTTAAATTATTTCCTGTTTCTTCAATCTGGGATGTGGTTACCCGGCTGTCTCCAATGCTTCCACTCCAGTAAATACCATTATGGTTTAATGACCCTCTATCATCCCTCTCCTGAAAGCAGATGGTGAGTACACACACACACACACGGAGACAGCTAAAGATACACAACTTCATCACATCTCCTCAAATCCATAATTTATACACAGGGAAGTTCACCAGCCATCTCAGCTGATTAGGCTCTCATGCCCCACTTGCAAAAGTTACAGAGATAGTTCCAGAATTATTTATAAAATCAGTGAGAGGTGAACTTGGTATGTAAGTTATAAAAGAAGTTGTATTTGAAACTGGTGCCCATTAACTGAACCGTCAGCTGCATAAAACCTCAGAGCTGGGCCTAATTCCTTTCCATGGGAGAACTACCACAGTGTGGAGCTTTTTGCTCTTTAACACAAATTTATTATTTTTTTCTAAGTTCAGTTTTGAAAAAAATTTAAATAATCTTTTTAGAAATCAGTCCTTCATTTTGAGGAAGACTGGACCAAATGTTGAACTTCACAGTTTAAGGGCTGTAACAAATAAACTCAGCGTCATGAAAGAATCATGACAATTCATTAAGCCATGTCCCCTGTCTTTTTAGCTAAGAATAGAAGCTTTGTGCGTAAATCAGCACACTTGTCAAGTTAAGAAGATAAATGAAACTGCATGTTTAAATATATACACTACACTTACAATATGTTTTTGAAACCAATACTGCCTAAATTCCACAGTTCACAGCAATTTCGATTCAATTTTTTTTAACATATCAAAAAATATTAGTGTAGCCTAATATTGAATGCTTTATGGTTTGACTTTTATTTTGTGCCATGCTCTTCCTAAAGACAACACCTTGCACAAATGAGAAAGCCCTGCAATATTTCCAGCATTAGTGCAGGGCAATATTGCTGATTTTGCACAACTCAGCAACTATCCTGTCGTCTTCCCTCCAATGTCATTTCTCTCCGCTGGCGAACAAACACTCCCAGACAGTTGTGGGACAACCAATAGCTTTTTATTAACTGCAGCTGCTTGGTTTTACTTGGGCAAAGAATTCAGGAAACTGTAGATTTTATCTAGTGGGACACCAGTTCTGTCCTGTGGACAACGTACAAGATGGCAATATTGGATAGTCTTGAGTCTATGTTCCTGATGAAAATCTAGGTTGGTACTTTAGTGTCATCACATATTTCACACAATAATCCATAAAGATGAAAACTGCAGAAAACCAAACTAATTTTATAACATCTGTTACCACAAATGCAACATGACACATCCACTCAAATGTATTTGTTGAGTAGTATCTCATATAGTTTCGTTACTCGGAATATCATTTTGCTTTTCCCCTTGCTAGGACGATTTTAGCTACAATATATGGTGTTTGTTTTGAGTTCTTTGGCACTCTATGAGCTTGGCAGACCGGGTGTTTCCTTTTGAAAAAGCTTAAAACAACAACTGAGTAGGAATAGGGCAAAGAAGGTGCCTGTCCAGCATCTCTTGGGCATTGCAGCTTCCCTTTGCAATAAACACATCAAGAGCTAAGACAAACAACTAAACCCTTCAACACATCTGAATTTCCAGAAGAGCTGAAAGGGAATAGTTTTATCATTACTATGGCTAATGAGTAACCTTGCTTAGTATGAATCTTGCATTCAGCAGCCAAACACATTTTACTAACTGCCTGCAACTCTTAGACACGTTACTCAGGCTCTGATTCTTCAGCTAGGAGACTAAAGCACAAGGTCTCGTCACTAAACACATTTTATCCGTATCTGTGTAGCCATCACTCATGCACAAAAATGTCCTTGTCTATTAGAAGGACTCCACACTTCCCTCATACTCATCAGGATAGGTTGCCATGCTTTGATTGCATACTTTGTATACATAATTTCTTCTCACTTACTGACATCTACCATGCAAATGCCTGCCCAGAAAATAGCAAAGATCCTGCGTTTCAACAGCCAAATCCTTGTACACCTCCACAGGGTGCGTGTTACCACTTACTACAAAACTATGGGGTCTGCCTTTTAGTATATTTTTTAGCTTATGCAGAATTTTTTAAACATGTTTAAAAAGCCATCGAAAGTAGCTAAAGGCAATTACCTCTTAAACATCTCAATATAAACTATTCAAGTTTCATAAACGTTTATACAGTAACTTACCAATGCATGCGACAGCTGTTCCCAAATTCCTCCCAGTGGTCTTACACTTGATCTTTTTCCACATACAACACATCCTCTCTCCTCAGCATGAAGCTGTTTCTCTGCGTTTCATTTGACCACAGTCCTCTTAGATGTCTGTTGCCTTATTTACATTTTCTTTGCAGAGCACTTGAATTTCTATCCCCTGATATAGGGTTTCCTTCTGGCAAGTCTTAAATTTGTCGTCTTTAGTCCATTTGCCAACTGCCTGGGATAGTCAGCTTCTGTAAATTCTGCCATCTCCTTTAAAATCTACACCACTGCATTTTATATCTTGCCATAAGATATACTTTATTTCTTTGGTATCCTTCTGATGCTTTCCTGTAACATTAAATCACTGGTTTTCCTTACTCAAAACCAGGCTGATACTGGTGCAGCCCTCTGCTTTATAAGCAAAACTACTTTATAGGTTCTTTGAGAACATGTACCTTTTAATTGTAGTAAAACAGATCTCTAACAAAGGCTTTCTGTGCAATAAATACAGGCAGGTCTTACCTGTGATTTATAGCTTGCCTCCTACTGTACAATAAAACTGTCTGCTGCACCATTGGAACTATTAACTAAGCACTATTGAGCTGAACATTCAAAAATCTTCTGATTCATTGGTTCAAAGCCAAATGTATGATGTTGCTGAAGTCAATACATAAAATTGCAGCTAAGGAATTAACAGCTTAAAGAAATCAAAGATCCCTGTCATCGCTATACTCTGCATAACAGAGCCTGGGTAGGTGGAAGTATACTTTGCTTTAAAATGGATATACATTTCTAAGATGGAAAGAATGCAGTAAAAAAGGGCAGGTCTTGCATCAGTGCTTTCTTTTAATTAGGTCTGACTTGTTCAGCTAGGCTATTGATACTTTAAAACCCAAAAGCAATAGGATTTTCATTGAGCTCATAAAAAATTTAACTATTTCATGGTTTAATATTCTATACCATATAAGTTTAATCAGAAATGACATTACCAAAACTAAACTAAAGCAGAGAAAATCTGAAATGGTATCTATCGCTCTCAGCAATAAAGGGACTCAGATTATGTGCAATAAAGCATTTAAAGCGTACAGAAAATACTGTTTTCTGTTATGTTCCTCAGTAGCTTAAGAATACCAGGCATTACTTTATGCAATCTTTAAAGAAACCTTCCATTAAATAATTTTTACAGCCTACTTTTGAGTGTAAAGCAAATAATTTCACATTTTATTCCACCTGCTGGGTGCTCCTGCCCAAATCTCTCTCCTTTTCAATTGCTACGCCTGTAAAAGAGGAGCACAGCAGAGGGAACCACACAACAGGTGCCCTGCGAGATGCATGGCCGGCCGCCCAAGGCCCATCGGAGAGCGGCACGTAATGAATGCTGGAGCATTCGCTGCACTTCAAGCCTGGAAGTGCTCTTCCCAGCTCTGGGCAGGAGCCACGTGCTTACATGACACCCCCACGTTTCCATACTTTTCCTGACTTGATATATTGCTCTTTATAAGACCAGTCAAAGCACTCCTTCGCTTCACCGTGCTGTGCTGATAGCAGATGTGCTGCCGTTGCTCAGCAGTACGGCTCTCGCTGCATTTCTCTCCAAGTTCCCCATTTTCCCTTTTGCACACTTTTAAGCAATCACAGATCCAACGCAAACCCTTTGCTTTCAAACGCCCTGGTACATGGCAGTTTGCTAGGAACTGCGTGGTTAGTGACCAGACGCACAGTATGGGGAACATTTTCTAATAATTCAACTTGTGCTTCCAATACAGCTAGACTGTGTTTTGCAAGGGAATTGCAACGGCTTTATGTATCAACGTTTTCAATCATGTTTAAAATTTTTCCTCCATAAATAACAGCACAAGGCTACCAGGACTCAGTATTTTTGTTCTTTAAGGCAAACCAGAAATGGAGGAGATCACCCCACAGCTCATTCTAGCAGCAAAATTAACGTGGTTTCTCTGTTTAAAGTAAAAGCAAGATAAGTGACAGGCATAAAAATATTTAGAGAATTCACACTATAGTGGTAAAGTTTTGCTTAATTGTGCTAGGAAAGTTCGGCAATGGAGTCAGGTTTCAGCAACAAGATAAAAAACCTCTTAATGTAGAAGCTTTGGTCTTGTAAAAGCAAGACCTCAGTGTGGGTTTGTTTATTTATTCATGCTTTTAAAGGAAAATGTATATATTTGCAAAAGCCTGACACGTTACTAAGGACACTGTTTTTTGCTAATGTGATGCATGCTGAAGCAGTACCCCATTCTTTCCTGCATCTGCTTATAATCATTATAGAAATGCTGAAATTACAACATTCCTAAGAAAATAAATTATCATCATAATATTCACATCAGCCCTTTCACTGGTGCTCATTGGGGATGCCTTTTATTCTGAAATGAGGGCAAGTTCTTCTTTCAATTAGGAAAAAAATGCTGAAAACAACAAACCTTAAACATACTCATTGCACATGCTTAATTCAGAGTTACTGTTTTCCGTGAAAGCTGAAAGCTTCATAACGAAACCCCAGTGTACCTTTGCAGGGTAGGGTGCCAGTTCCCTCAGGTGCATACCTAATACTGCATTGATATTTCACCATCTCTGCTTGCTATATGTTACATTTTCCTTATTCTATCCCCTTGAACTCCTTGGCTCCAGGAACCTCTGGAGCACATAGGTACCCAGATACTGCTGCTCTTTTCCTCCTGTGCTGTTCTCCTCAGCCAAATCTAATGAGAATATACGCTGTCCTTACTAGTGAGACGCTTCCATACTTCACAGCCTGTGATCTTCTCTGCTGTGAGACTTATTGCCTATTCAGGAGAAAAATTATCTGCTCTTTTGTATGTATCTTCTGCACTGCAGAATTTCGTGCAATTGTGCAACTACTCTGGCCCTCAAATAAGACCAATTCAGCGCGGCTTCAAAGCACTCTGAGGCTTGAGCTTTAGCCAGAAGAAAACAAACTCCAGAGACAGAGCATTTAAACCAGCGTGTTGAAAAGCATATGAAACTGCAGAGTGACATTTACTAACATCACGCAAAGCCCCCCAAAATCTATACACCTGGATATGTGCTGTTATCAATCTTAAATGTCACTACCACCACTCAGAAATTGCACGGCCTTGCAAAAACCATGGCAGTACACAAATGTAAGGTTAGTATTAGAGGTATCGACTCATGCTCTTGGCCAGACAGGGTTCCGTAGGCTGAAGTAAGCATCAGCGCACGTATCAAGTACATGGAGGAGAACAGTCCAGCTCTCAGCCATTGATGGGTACTGCAAAAATGCAATGACAACTCTTTCTGTAAGCACAGCATTAGCTTAATGCATCTTTGTAAGTAATTTAAGTTGCTCAGAGTATACCAAAAGTTTCATGCTTTATTTTATTAAGTATAGGGTTATCTAGGCACCTGGAAATATTTGTAAGAATAAAAGCAAATACTTAATGTTTCAGCCATTTATCATGCAACCCTAATTTCTGCTTTCATAATACGCCAGGAAACCAAAGTGAAACGTCTTCCTGGGCAAAGCGTATGCTTCTCTTAACTCACTTCTTAGCATTTAAATGAAACAAATCAGTACTGCTATCAACAAAGCTACAAACAACCCCAAAAGTTTTAAAGCATAGTGAAAGGCATCAGACACTGCACTTTCCCACCCCTCCATCCCGATGGCTCCAGTGAACAGGTGCTCTGTCAACAAGTAATTTCTATATTCTAGTGGAGAATGCAACAGCCAGAAAAATTCTACTTATGCTAAATAATTTGTCCTGCTTTTGTCCCTGCTATACCTGGCTGAACTGTTCATGCTTGCTTGCAAAGAGTTTTATTGATGCTTGGCTCTGAGACCAGCGCTATCCTACGCGACGAGATCTTTAACTTTTGCAGAAAGCATTTGGTCTAAAGGACAGCTAATTTGCTTAAATGAATCAATTACGTGCCTGTAAAAGAAAAGCCAAAGGAACCGCCGAGCTCTGAGCAGACAATTCTGTCTCACCAACTTGATTCAGCAAAGAGCAGCAGGATAGAAAACCAAAAGCAGCTAGCAGGGCCCTGTCCACAGGCAGCCATGGAGGAAAACCAGTACTTACAGTGCTGTAGAGTGAACCGGCCCCGTTTCGCTTTGCACGTTACAAGGCATCAGACACAGGACCCGCTCGCCGCGAGCCCCCGTCTGCACTGCTCAGCTGGTCCCACCGCCGTGTCCTCACCCAGGACGGGCACGGAGGCTGCCTCGCTGCTCTGCTCCCCAGGGACCTCTGCGATGAGCAGCCGCGTCCCGGCGGCACCCTGGGAGGGAGCAGCACCCAGCCCTCCCCGGGCACCCTGGCACTCCCCCGCCAGGGAGAGCCATCCTGCACGCTCATCTACCGCTCTGAACCTAGTAAAACTCAGGGGGGAAAACGCAAAACAAAACATACGCTTGCTCGCAGGTTTCGGTGCGGGCTATAATCCTGCTGTCACCACTGAAAGATGATTATAGAAATCCCCGTAATTAAACTGGATGCTGTGTGTCCGCAGCAGGCTGTGCTGTGTAGGCTGACGAGCCTGTGCCACCCCTCGGCAGCCCCATTTCACCGTGCATGGGACTGCACCTGCTGAAGCGTCACCTCGCTTCCCTCTGCGTAAACCTTTACGTTCTTTGCAGGCTTAATCTTTGGGGAGCAGACTGAAGTCTCCCCTTCAAAGACACTGATAGAAAATACCTTCATACATCATTACAATCTTTCAGGATTTTATTGCAGCGAGGGCAGCTATGCCCTCTTATACATACGCCTACGTATCTTTCTGCTACATATACTCCAGGTTTATTGTTTTATGTAAGCATCAAATCTGCTAGTTCACAAGGTCAACGTAACAAATATTTAATTGCCACATTTAAGTAAACAGGTTCTTTCCCCACAGTCCTTTTGAATCAGTAAAGACTGCACTTAAACCTTCTCAACACAGCCGCAGGAACAAAACGCTGTATTGCCATCGCAGTAACTAAATTTACATGCTTGTGGATGTACATAAACATGTACATCAAACAGATGGTGAGAAATACTTAAGGAAAAGTCAGAATGTAGATTTGCTGAAGGAAATATCTGGAGGACACCTGCAGTACTCTCATCCCCAGCCCAGAGGATGCCCAAGGACACAGATCCCAGACTCAGCACAACCACTCCCAGGATGCCAGTGGAAACGGGGACCACCAGTGTTTTAAGGAAACAACTTCCAGGGCTTCAACAAAGGCAATATTCACTTTATGCAGTATATCCTGGAGTAAATCAAAGCCATTCACTTGAGATACAGGAAAGGACTGGGCCTAAGCTCGTCAACAGTGATAGACAAATGGACCAACGTCTAGCTTCCATACAATCCATACAGTATTCACAATATGTTGCCTGGGATTACTGCATACCAAATTCTTTGTAATTGAGAGTAGAATACATGTTTCAATTTTGTTTGCATGTCAATTAGATATTTCTGCATTCAGTTATTATAAAATAAAAATTATATTATTCCATTTTAATATAATATTCTGAAACTGCAGCTTTTGAGAAGATAACCATGCTTTTATTATAACTTTATGTAAATTGCCATAGATCCAGTGAATTAAATTAACTGAACTGAATTCCAATTTGCAGAGAAGCCTGGTCCAATAATTCAAAAACTGCATTTCTTGAACATTTTTTAATTGACCAGTGCTTACAAATCTGTCATTCTATTTTTACTATTGTTACATAGCTGTCAGCATACATATTTCATAGAGACTGTGAGATGCCCACAAAAACAGGTTAATTAAGGAGTTCTCATACATCCCAGTCATATTAACAAGCAGACCCCATGAGCAAACAAGAAGTGAAGCAAATGAAAATATTCTGAAGTATTTATTCAGAAATAAAATGGAAATAAAGACTTTAATTGCCTTCAAGTTCTAGTCAGTCTTCATTTCCTTAGCAATTGCATAGATTCATTTTTTATTGTTCTTTGGGTTGGATTCACTGTGGTGCCCTGTGACTCATATTTGTTTCTAAATGGTGGTGGTAATTAGTAAACACAATTCCTTCTAGTTCTGTTTATCCCTGTTGGGATGTATTCCCTTGGAGACAGACTATCAAAGACAGGAAGACTTGTAACTTTAAATTGTATGATGTCTCAATGATTTCTTTAAAGTAGAATACATCACAATAAAATAAACACATTACTGAAAAGAAAGCATGTATTCATTATTAAATCATTCCATACATATAAGAAAGACCAACAAAACAGGAACTGACAGATCCTGTGTAAGAGAACACTATCAGAGGAGAAATAAAAAAGAAAAAACTACATGAAGTGATTCAAAAGAAAGTGTTGAAGTCTGATAAAGAAACCCCAGCAATCTTGCCTAACAATGTTTTGAATTCCTTATTTTGTAAGAGTGTATAAAGCAATGGATGCTTCCACTATTACAGCATTGTGGCAGTGCTTGGGGAGATCGAACAGAAGAAAGGAGCTACTTATTTTAACACAAGCACAACAAAAACGTGGACAAGGTGCTGCAGGGGTTGCAAGCCCCTTGCCCGAGATGCTTCTTTCTCCTAGCACCATCACACTGTCATCTAATCGTGGATGTGCTCGCTCCCACACCCCCTTTATAAAGGAAAGGTAATTCCTTTCCTAAAGGTGGAGCCCTCCCCTAAAAGAAACTTTACACCTAGCAAACGTATGCCTATTTGGTAAAACACTCTCCTCCTGTTACTGAAGTTCGTTTCATGTTTTTCAGCATTTTTGTGTTGCTGATGAAGGATAGATTCTTCTGTTGGGAGTAAATCAGCTTTGCAGTGTCATTTTTGTCCTTTGTCTGAAGGAGACTATACTCTTGGATAGTTACCTGGTTTTACAGTGATAAAAGTAAAAGAAAAATAATTGAAGAATCCAGGTGAGGAAGGAAATGACCCTGTGATTAATAAGCTATACCAAGTGTCAGGATCTGTGGTTCTGTTTCTTAGTCTTTTTAAATGGCTTAACATCCCACACGCACCAACCTGGGCTGACAGAAAACTGTTTTGCACAAAAGATCTAAGTTTTGCGATGACAAACTCCTTACCCCTTGGACGCAAGCTAAGCACCCTCAACCAGAAGGAGGGGAGAAGGCTGGAAGGGCAGGCACCCTGACGGCACGCACCCCACGCTGCTGGACCCGCCCGCGGACACCAGGAACACGTTGCACTGCCAGACAGGTCCCCCTCATATACCCCCTGAAAAAAACCATCCTGCCCACCATCCACAACTTCTTACCACTTTCTAACCAGAACAAGTGCTACAGCAGGAGGGAATATCCCTGTTCTGCCACGGAGAGATCCCCAAGAGAGCTCTGACCTGCAAGCACTTGTTAACCCGGGCAGCACAGCACACTGCTGCAGTTCAGACCCGAGATCACTCATTCGGGATTCACCTCTGCATGCCTAAAGCATTTCTGTAGAACATCAAGCTTTGTGCAGAAAAATTTAAAATAAAAGTGGGGATTTTTTATTTATTCACCCATATTTTTTTCATATGTTCCACCCCAGGGAATTACTGTACTGTCTGTTAGAGGTGATGGCTCACTGCATCCTGGTCCATCCTGTAAAAGATGGGAAGGTGAAGTTGTAGAGCGTGCAAAGAAGAGGATGAGGCGGTTACAGGAGACAGAACAACACTATCTTTTTATGGCAATATTAGATTTAAAATAAGATTTAGAAAGCACAAGGAGACAGAAGGGGTTTGGACAATACTGTGATAAATCAGCACTTGCTCCCTTGGTGGTATACATCTACCCCCTATCACTTCAGCTTGGTGAAGGCAAGGATGCTGAAAAAAGAACACAATTCAAGTCCCAGAGTCCTTTCCAGAATGATATTTTGTTGTATATGCCATTAAGGAATTACTTGCTAGGAGAAATGTATACAGGAAAACATTCAAAGTACAATCCTTATTCTTTTATGATTCAGCTAAGTCGTTTCCAGTAAATAAGAGAAGTCAAGAATAACTTTAATTACTCAGCTTCAGCAAGTTCTTCCAAAAAAGATGAGAGCTATCAACTAAAAGTGTATACTGTATGAGTAAAAAATCATACTGGAAGATTCACAAAAAAGCACTTACGTTTAGAAAAAGAAGGAAAATTACCCTATGTGTTATTTTAGACTATATAAAGATGACGGTCATGAAAGGGTAGATTTATTCTCTCTCACATCTTTGATGACTTACCAAATGGATCACAGCCATCAAAGACAGAATAGTGATGCTCAGTAAAGCTCATTCTTTTAATGCTACCCGGTTTTTTTCTTCCATTAACACTTGAACAAATAACATTTCTAAGATTATCAGAAAATATTGAACTGTTAAGATAACTGGTTCATGATTCCACCAAAAGTGTATTTTTTCAATCTGCAAATGTTTCATTTCATAACGGAAAAATAATTTGTAAAAAGACAAAGCTGCACGCCAAACAAAAGCTAATGCAAGTCAGCAAGTCTCAATATGGCAACGCTAAGATGAATGGTTCGTCCCTTTTGTATTATTTATCGTGCCTTTATATCTATGAATTCCAAACTATCTATTACCAGAGATGGTGCCCACACTCAATTTATATAATATTGTGACAGTCAGTTGTTTCCATCATTCCTAAAAGCCACTTCAACTGAAGCTGATGTTAATGCACTAATATCAAAGGTAGGATTTATGCTACCTCCCACATACACTGTAATTGTGTATGAAAGGGAAGTCACTACGCTATGGAATTACTTTTGCTCACTTTTTCAAGCAAACAGAACCTTGAATTGCTAATTGTTAAGACTATGCATTTTAGATAACTGCTGATTACGGTATTTGAAGTGTAAGTGATTGTTAAATGTGCTGTTTGGCTAATGCCCAGAAAGCCAACGTGATATCATGGATAATTATAGACAGTTTAATTGCTTCGGGTCTTTTAATTGGCAAAGTACACGGATGATGAGAGACAAGATGAAACTGAAAGGTCCACTGAGCCAAGGAGGCCTCCAAAATTGCATGCCATGAACTGACCCTCTGTATTTTGGGTTCATTCTTTAGGGACCAAAATAGGATGAAAGGAGACTACATTTCTTTCAAAAGAAAGGCCTAAGCTGTCCTACCTCTACAGCTAGTCTTTGCTTGCGAGAAATTCCTCTGCTTGTCTGCCAAAGGCTGCCTCCTATATTCTTTTCAGCCCTGTATGTTATGCAGCCATAAATTCCTGCAGAGACATTGTCACCACATCTTGTATTACCCTGTCTGTCTTCTGGTAAGCTTGCTCGTTTCATCTGGTAGGAAGGGTTACCAAGAAGTATGGCTTAGAGTCATGGCAGTGGTTAGATGTGGAAAAGCAAGAACCTGCAGAGTATTCATGCCTGCAAATTGTCCTGGATGGCAATGAGTTTTGAGTAAGAATTACAGAATTTGGCTCGTGAGTAAGTCCACCCAGCAGATGAAGCAAAGTAGCCTTTGTGATTTGGATAACTCTCTTCTAGTACTCATGACAATCCACGAATCTCCCATCCGTGAAAGTTATTAAAGAAATTTAAAGCTATGAAATAAGTCAGATTGGCAGATGTGAAAATATAAATCCTCCTTTTACCCCCAGAGAGGTAACTGTGCCAAAATCCCTCAATACCGGTTTGCAAATCTCTCTCGTTTCTGAGTTCTTCCCTCCAGTGGCTAAAGGGTGGCCCTTTTTAAATACCATTCTGCTAATAAACTATATTGCTGGACTTTCTGCACAATAGTCTTTAGTCACCCAGAGCAGAAACTTGGCACCAAAGTAATCGGAAGCACATCAGTTTCCCAAGCGCAAGAGCCTGATGCATGTGTCTCCACTCAACTGCAGGGTAATGGATCACTTCAAAAATTTTATTTCTTATGCAGTTTAAAAAAATACCAGCTCATGATTTCAATTTATAAATATTTTTCCAGGATCCATTTCAGTTTGCCATTGATCACAACAGAGACACACATACGAAACCAATCACAGTGCTAATTTGCATGGTCATACATTGAGACGTATAATGAAGGAACATGTTCAGGGTAAATGCAAACGTTACCGACTGCATGAGGGTATTTTATATAAGCTTTACACTGTGATAAATGGCCACACAAAAGCAATACAGATTATCAGCAGATCAACAGTCTCTTGTAGGTAGGTTCATCTACTGCTCTTAAGCCTCAGAAAAGTGTCTGAAGGCACTGGAAACAGCAGACCTCCACCCAGCTATAATGGACAGGAGGCATGCAAGGGGAGGGCAGGACTATAAAAAATATTTCAAAGCAATGCCCTCAAACCCAAGCAATGAGCTGCAGCAGCAACTGTAAAACAGCGACATACAGGAGGAGACATCCAGGAGGGATGCAACTGCCCAAAGCAGCAAAGGGGATTCCTGTATAGAGCCAGAGGTGATGGGCCCATGGGTCTGGTGTGAAACCTGAACCAGAGGAAAGACTGCTGTAAATCCTAAAAATGAAAACCTGGCCTCTGTTTCTGCTTCAGTTTTTGAAAAAATGCGGAAGGACAGTAGTTAGGGCAGGCAGTCTGTCAGCGCAAACTCTCAAACGTGCTTTCCACTGACATTTCAGCCATGCACATGCTGGCAGATATCAGAAATGTTTAGTTTTTAAAACTTCAAAGTGATATTTTTATTTAGGGAATAACCTGTTGAATTACACGATCCCCTGACAGCATTACAAAGATGATTGTGTTGCTCAGAATGAGCCCACGGTGCTACTTACACGTGCTACTTACATGTGCATCTTACACGTGCTACTGTCATTTCATGTTTTGCAGTATTTTTGCTATAACATTCTTATAATCACATCATGATAGGAGTTGCTTTTCAGGAACATAGTAAAAGATGTTGCAGGTTTGGGTCCTAAAGTAATCTAATCTGTCTTTTTGAGAGGTTAAATCTCCCTGTGACTTTGTTTCTAGTTTTGAAAAATTGATTTATCCACCTTCTCAGAATACTACCAAGATTTAATTCTAGCATCTGTAAATTTAAGATCTTTGAAGTATTTTGAGTCCCCTTAGAGAATTACAACTCTGTAAGTTTGTGCTAGCTAAAACATCTACCAAAAACCCCCATCGCTAGGATATCAGAGTAATGACTGTAGACCTGCGTTACGCTTAACTGGTTTAAACGCTGCCAAAATGCTGCAAGAATTTTCCGTAACTGCCTCTGAACTCCTTTTAATCTTTGGCAGGTGGCCTACAAATGGTTACCATTACGTATTTTTTGTTTATTCCTTATTAACCTGGGATTCAGCAATGCTCTTCCTACGGGTGCACTTTGGGAAGCATTTCCCGTGCTGGGGCAGCGGGAGCAGAGGGGCAGGAGGGAAGCGGGGAGCCGGGGGCCGCGAGCCAGCAGGTCTGGGGTGGCAGCTGCCTGCAATGTCACCGCTTCCTCTGCGCTGCGAGAGGGCGTCAACACGGCGAAGCAAACGACACTTTAATAAATTCACATACACACCCTGCAGTAAGTGTACCCAGAAGTACGCATGCAAAAAGACAACCAAAATATACCCCAATGTGAGGTTTGGTGTAATTTATAAGTCAAATTACATCAAAACAAAACAAGCTACTACCATAAACTTATATTAATTTTTAAAATATATATGGATGTATACACACAGGTACACACATATATATTTATTGAACTAACACTTCAGATCACAGAAAATTTTCTGAAACCATCTCCTGATTATAATAGCTATTACAAATGTTTGAATTGCAGAACATTACTTTGTAGAGAAAAACAAGTAGATTGAATCACAGAATCAAGATGCAGTTGGACAGGGTGCTAGATAATCTCATCTCATCTAGGCTCCCTTTCCCACAAAAGGTGGGACTGGATGATCTTCAGAGGTCCCTCCCAACCTGGGCTGTTCTATGCTTCTATGATTCCTTCACCACTGTCAGTGCCCAGATCTCTTTGGGGTTCACCAAGCCCCCAACCCTCCCTGCTGCTGGGAGTCCCCATCCTTCCTCTCTGACCAGGCCTCTCCATCTCTTTCATTTCCCACCCCAAATCTCACATGTCCCCCCAGTGACCGCATCAGTAAGGGCGCAAGAGCAGATCCCTGCTTTGTGCTAACCTGAAGACTTTCATTTCCTATGTGCCACTGTCCTGGTTTCAGCTGAGATAGAGTTAATTTTCTTTATAGTGGCTGGTGTGGGGCTATGTTTTGGGTTTGCGCTGAAAACAGTGTTGATAATACAGAGATGTTTTAGTTGTTGCTGCACTGGTCAAGGACTTTTCAGCTTCCCGTGCTCTGCCAGGTGCACAAGCAGCTGGGAGGGGACACAGCCAGGACAGTTGATCCAAACTGACCACAGGACTATTCCATACCACATGACGTCATGCTCAGTATATAAAGCTGGGGAAGAAGAAGGAAGGGGGGACATTTGGAGTGATGGCGTTTGTCTTCCCAAGTCACCGTTACGCGTGATGGAGCCCTGCTGTCCTGGAGGTGGCTGAACACCTGCCTGCCCATGGGAAGGAGTGAATGAATTCCTTGCTTTGCTTTGCTTGCGTGCGTGGCTTTTGCTTTCCCTATTAAACTGTCTTTGTCTCAACCCTCAAGTTTTCTTACTTTTGCCCTTCCAATTCTCTCCCCCATCCCACCGGGGGGGAGTGAGCGAGCAGCTACGTGGTGCTTAGCTGCCGGCTGGGGCTAAACCACGACAGCCACCATGGCCAGTGTGCGCTGAGCCTGAATTTGAATGGCACCTTGGCAAGTCATTTCGTTCTCCTGATGGCATCCTAATGGCATCTACTTTATGCAAAACTGCAGAAATTAGAGCTGGAGAAGACACATTAGGTAAATTATGCTGAATGACTGGAATGGGATAGATGGAAATAACTGGCTTAGCATTTCTTATCATACTGCATTTCTGATGAGTCACAGGAATGTTGGAATGTCGTGGTCTGGGAAGAAAACATCAGAGAAAGGGGAACAGAGTCATCCTACTTTAAAAAAAAAATATAGGACATTGTAAAATACAGTAAATCTATGACCTTATTTCAAATCATTGTTCCCCAAATGCCTGAATTATCACCAGCTATGATGAATTATATCTTCTTTCCACCCTTTCACTGAAAATATCCAAGCAACGGGTCCGGGACCCATCACCACCTCCTTGAGATAACATCCTATGGTTCTGCAAATCTTACTCTGAAAACTTTCTCCATTGTCACGTTTTCTTAATTATATCGTCACCTCTCACTCAGTTATACTCCTCTTTGTACAAGTCTAAATGGATGCTTTTCCAGCTTGCAGCTTTTCTCTGATGGCTCTTGTCCTTTTGATTTTCAAAGGGGCTGCTATTCCCTGCTCTGTTTTGCCTGTGAAATCCTGAAAGATCATGGGGTTTCGCAGGTGTAACTAAGAGAAGAATTTGTCCTGCAGATTCTTTATCACTGATGGAAATGTAGAAGCCAGAAAGATCACAGCATGAGTTTCAGAGCTCACGTAGCGTTGGCAAAGCTAGCAGCTAGGAGGATGAAAAATACCTTTTCCCTGTAAACTGAACAGATTGAGGAACAATAAAGCATGAAATCACACACTGTACCACTTACAAATATTTCTTAGAAGCGCATTTTGATATAAAATACAATACAGCTATTTTTCAATTGCCCTAGCCTGGACACTTTGTTTACAGCCAACGATACATAAAAATTTTTGAGCCTCGTTCACTTTGCTTATGACTGTCTTCAGCAAAGCTGGAATTCTCTTCTTCACCTTAAAGCTGATTTCCCATGGAAGCACCGGTGCTTTAAGCCTGATGACAGAAAGCCAGGCTACATACAGATCTACTAGACACGTTATTTGGAGATGAAAAGAAGGTATGTTCACATTGTAGGCTTAGGTCGACCTTAACCTGCTTGCATTTGAATTGCTCAGTTCTCAGACCCAGACCTAAGCCTCTTGACTCTGGATTTGAAACCCCTTTGCTATCCCAGGATCAGCAGCTTGTCTATACAAGTAGAAAGCTTAAACGTAGCATATTTCAGGTATCTCCAGGCTGCTTTTGCTGTGAGTTTTCACAGCTTTTTTCCAAATACATTTACCCTTAGACACCACCTACTTCCCAGCCTCACCAGAGCTCATCTTCCACTTCGCAGGTTGTCAAGTGACTGCTCCGAGACTTGAAAAAAACAGTCTCTGCAGAGTTTTAGTATAAACGTTAGTGGGTAGCTAAGAATTAGCAATGATCTATGGTTATGCAAAAGACAATAAGAATTAACCCCTTACGGAGGCTGAGAAAGCTTCATAAAACATTGCTTCTCTAGATCTTTTCCTGTCCACTGCTACTTATCTAACCAGGTTCCTATAATCACTATGTCTGTTAATGCAGCAATTAGTCACAAAAGCGAGCAGAACTGGTGCTACATTAACCACACTTAGCACATACTAATACTACATTGCAAGTCATTTATAATAGCTTTATTACATACCTGAATTTCTGTTTGAATTCAGACAACACTGAGAAACCAGGTTATTTGTGAGGCCAAATGGAGAACTGGGTCGCCTCTGCCACCTGCCTGACTTGGTGGTGGCCCTGGACCAAGGGTTCAGACATAAACAGTGAGCACAACTCCAGGGAGCTGCAGTGCTGCCAGCCCTCGTGCTGAGGGGAGGCTGCATCTCACCCTCCAGCCTTCCCTGGTCTGGAGCTTCTGGACACCACGGTTAACCCTGGCATAAACGGAGGGACCAAGGCATCTCCCACCGAAACACAACCCTGTGGTTACGCAGCACTAGTCAAAGGACTAAGCACAATACATCTCCTCGTCTCTTTTTGCTGCGGTATATAAAGATCTTATAAATTGGTATTGTGTAACTGAAAGAAGAATTCCAAGATACACATAACTAAAAGAATTCCAAGAGTTTATGAAGACTTTTCAGGCCCTGACAATCTCAGGACAGTACTTCCAGTTCCACCATCAACTACTACTAGTTTATTTTAAAAGTAAAATAAAAAAAAGAATAACCAAGTTAGAGCACTGAATAGATTACATCATATAAATAGATTATGGCTGATTTCCTGTTTATGATCCATTACATTAGGAAAATATAGCCATTAATTTATGCCTGTGACAGAGAAAATTTGCAATGATTCAATATACCTTGATAGAATTGATCGTGTCATCTATAGGAAGGAAAGTGCGATATTACCAGAGTATCAAATGTAAAGTACTCTGAAATATATAAATTATGGGTTGATGTAAGAGATTCCACCTAGAAAATACTGGCTATCAGGTTAAAAAGTAATCTCGGAGACGAAACAGAGGATTGATACATGCTGGGGAGACGTGGCCAGTGAAGGGCTCCTGCCAGATGCTGCAGTGCAGGCCATTTGCAGGCAGTGCTGGTACAGCTTCCCTGGAAGACTTCACCAAGCACCTGAATTAATTTGCTGTGGACACTGAAGTGAAAGTACTGAATTCTGTTAGCTGAAAGTTAATTCCCTTAAAGTCAAACATCCTACAACCCAGCAGCTCTTTACATCTGAAACAGCCCAGCTCTGCCCATGGTAGGTCAGACAGCGGGGTGAGGCAGAGAGGAAGAGAGGAGGTTTTTAACATTAAATAAAGAGTGGACAAGTGTAGCAAGAACACAACCTCAGCTCCTGTTCTTACTGTATTGGGTTTGCACGGCAAGGTTTTGGTAGCTGGGGGGCTACAGAGGTGGCTTCTGTGAGAAGCTGCTAGAAGCTTCCCCCATGTCCGATGGAGCCAGTGCCAGCCGGCTCCAAGATGGACCCGCCACTGGCCAAGGCCGAGCCCATCAGCAACGGTGGTCGCGCCTCTGGGATAACACCTTTAAGAAGGGGGGAAAACCTGCGCAACTGCAACCAGAGAGGGGAGTGAGAATATGTGGGAGGAACAGCTCTGCAGACACCAAGGCCAGTGAAGAAGGAGGGGAGGAGGTGCTCCAGGTGCCGGAGCAGAGATTCCCCTACAGCCCGTGGTGAAGGCCATGGTGAGGCAGGCTGTCCCCTGCAGCCCATGAAGGTCTACAGTGGAGCAGATATCCACTGCAGCCCATGGAGGTCCACGGTAGAGCAGATATCCACTGCAGCCCGTGGAGGACCCCACGCCAGAGCAGTTGGATGCCTGAAGGAGGCTGTGACCCCGTGGGAAGCCCGCGCTGGAGCAGGCTCCCGGCAGGACCTGTGGCCCCGTGGAGAGAGGAGCCCAGGCTGGAGCAGGTTTGCCGGCAGGGCTTGTGACCCCGCGGGGGACCCACGCTGGAGCAGTCTGTTCCTGAAGGACTGCACCCCGTGGAAGGGACCCACGCTGGAGCAGTTCGTGAAGAACTGCAGCCCGTGGGAAGGACTGGCGCTGGAGCAGCTCGTGGAGGACTGTCTCCATGGGAGGGACCCCGCGCTGGAGCAGGGGAGGAGTGCGAGGAGTCCTGCCCTGAGGAGGAAGGAGGAGGTGGAGAAATGGGAGTGAAGTTGAGCCCGGGAAGAAGAGGGGGGTGGGGGGAAGGTGTTTTAGATTTGGTTTTATTTCTCATTACCCTACTCTGATTTGATTGGTAATAAATTAAGGTAATTTCCCCAAGTCCAGCCTGTTCTGCCTGTGACAGTAATTGGCGAGTGATCTCTCCCTGTCCTTATCTCGACCCACGAGCATTTTGTTATGTTTTCTCTCCCCTGTCCAGCTGAGGAGGGCAGCGATAGAGCGGCTTTGGTGGGCACCTGGCCTCCAGCCAGTGTCAACCCACCACACTTACCGATTAAAGTTCTCACTACAAAAGCACCAAAACCCATGGATCCTACACATGTGTGTTTAAGAACAAAGCACACCAAATGCCCTCAGAAAATTACATGGGTGAGACCAAGTAGCGTGGATGGAAACGAGCTTGCACAGAGCCAATAAAGGACAGATACCCACTTATTAGTGAAAGAATATTCTTTGTAAAACAGCTTCTACACCTCTAAACTCTTGCCCTTGATTCTAGTAAGACTAAAAATGCCTTAAAAAGACTGTCTTGTCAACTACAACTTGTGAGTTTGAAGGACTCCAACACTGCCTTCAGCAAACTGAACTCTTACACCCAACCTGTGCTTCTCTTGAATGCTGCTGTTTTCAAACCTGAAGAAGAATAAGGAACCAAAAGTCTTTTTTTTTTTTAATGTCTTTCTCTCAATTTCAGTATTTCTAATGAAAGCTGTAACTTCTGCCAACAAACTGCATCTAAAATCTGCACAGAGACCTCCACTGCCTGCTAGAGAGGCAGATTGTCCAATACCGCTGAAGAACAGGACATACCTTAATGTTTCAACTGCTGCAAATTCTTTAATAAATGGGATTGGATGGTGTTTTTTGTTGTTTTTCAATATGCTGAAGTACTTCAGGAATTTTAGGACTAGTCTGAAAATAAAGATAAATACAGCAATAATATCTGAAGCTACAGTATAAAAACCAAACAATGTCAACAGGAGGAGAAAAAACTGGAAGCAGAGATACACGAAGATCACAGAAAATCTGAGGTTTAGATGTCAAAGATCTTTGCAGACCACCATGGATAAGTTTGGAGAGAGCTATAAAGAGGACCAATTTAAGCAGTTTTCTGTAAATGAAAATAGACGCCACTTAAAGAAAAATAAATATTTACTGAACTGTAAACGTAACATTGTAAGCACTATGGCTGACACAAAGAAAATATAAAGATGAAGCTTTAGATGTGGCAAAAAGATGACAACTATTTAAACTGAGGTGACAAGACTGCAATTAACAAAGCTGGGCGCAACATCTCTGAATATAAACAGGCTGATGGGAGGAAATAAGAAAAAACCTACCACAGAAAAGTAAATTTGCAGAATAAAACCAGAGAAGCAACATGAAAAGTTTGCATTAATTTTTGAAAAAGGAAGTAAAATAAATACTGCTTGGGTACAACTGTTTGGGTAAATCAAATGCAACATAATTAGCATAGAAGTTAACATAAGTTCTGTGATCTATGTGACACTTCAATTAACTTCATTTACTTTTAGGTAAAGGAATTATTTTTAAGAGATCTATTCTATTTTCAGACAGAGCTGAGTAGGAACAAAAACAGTCAGCAAAAAAAATGGGTATAGCAGAAACGTGCCCATCAGTGGTAACAGGAAGATGGGAAGAAATATAATACAGAAGTAAAGGGAAAGCAGAAAAATACATCTCTTTTTTTTTTTTTTTTTTTTTAAAAAAGGCAAGCAAACCAAAACCTCAAACCCTAAACAATCCACTACCTAAAAAAGTTGCTTAGTAACAGGAATAAACACACAGAATAAAGGAATGCAGAAAGACATCAAAGATGAAAGACTCCAAAAGCAAAAACCAGACTGTGCTCTGGAGCGCAGGTAAAGCTGCAGAGCTGCGCAAGGCAGAGCAATGCTCTACTCTGGCCCTGGGCAGCTGCAGAGCCCTGAATCAATGCTGGGTATGATGTCCCTAATTAGGTTAGGAAGAGGAAATGCATATGGCTATGATATGATAGTTATGAGAAAGTACTGTTAAATAACACTGGAGACAAAATACTGAGAAATAATCACAGGGACCTTTCGCCCGGGCCCATCAGTTCTGCCTATCAGATTTATCTGAATCTCTCCTACTAAAAAAGTTGCTTCAAACTAAATTTCAAAGCAGCACTGGCTTCTTGCTGGAAATTTTTCATAATTGTTAATTAGGGTTATCTGGTTTGCTATGATTAACACTGGGTGATGCTTTGATAGTTTATCATCTCCTTGATAAGAAACAAAGGCATGAAGGAGGTTTATTTCAGCTCCAGAGACTTGGACTGAGCCAGTCCCAATACCTCTCACACAACAAGAGAGCTACCGTGAAGCCACCGAGTCTTTCACAGGCTTCTTCCCACTGTCATTAAGGCCAGCACAAATTTTGCAATTCACAAGCAGAATACAACTTTAATAGGAGCTGACTGAGATTGAATGAGAGTATTGAAGACAGATAAAGGTTCAACTATCGAACATGCCGTAGCTTATAAAGGGTATGCAAGTCCATTTGGATAACGTGATAACCAACGGTAAGTAGTCCATTTTTTTTCCTAAGATGTGTTAAGAGCGTCAGAGCTAGGGATAAAAGAATACCATGGAAGAAACACTTAAGGAATACGTAGTTTGGTTTGTCTTTGTTCTGAAACAATATGGTCATTGGACCAGCAGCGGTAAAGCATGATGCTTCATATTGGCGATGAGCAAAATCCACAGAGGGGTATCCATCTTCATCTTAGCTGAGTAACCGATGGTGGGAAACGAAGCTTTACATTTTCACACACATTTGAAATAGCTCAATTATTGTTTCTGTTTGCACAATATTTATGGACTCCAGTCAATAACTAGGTGTGCTAGGCAAAGTGTGAACACAAAAGGGAAAGGCAGTCCCTCTCCTCATCAGCTGTAATTCTTACAGAGTGGACAAACCAGAATAAAGAAAAAAAAAAGACAAACACATAGAAGTGATCCAAGGAACAGGGAAACAGATTTTGTCAGTATAACAAACAAATCCTTTTTATGAACATAAATATAAAATTTACTATTGCTAAACTGCATAACATGAAACAGATGTGCTGCCTCACATTATTATATGTAATAGCTATAAAAAAATCATGTGACCAACATTTCAAAACAAGAGATTTCAAACTACTCATCTGAAGTCATGCAATACTAACAGAAATGACAATAGAAACAAGAACTGAATATTTTGTGATGTACCAAATATATTTAGTATTGTCTTAGTAATCGAGCACTTAAGAAAGATTATGGCTGGATGAAAGGACGTGAAAACGGCCACTGTCACTTTAGTTCTCATTACTGTCAATGGCTGGTAACATTTAGAGTTAGAGGCACGGAAAGGGTGTGCTGTATATACAGGTATAATATCCAGAGGGCATACAGGGGAAAAGACCTAAGACCCCCACTCATATTGAAGGCCAAGAACAGAAGAAAACAGCAAGCATTCTATTTTTCAAACAAGTAAAAATCAATAGTTACCAACTACTTTAGATCATAACATTTTGCCTTGGCTTTCCTCATTTCCTTACCCTCCAAAATCTGAATTCTCTTGAATTTAAGTTTCGGTGAAGTGATTTTCTAATAACACAGTGAAATCGAGTTCTTATTTCAAACAACATGAATTTCAACCATCTTCGAACTCTAGGCTTCCAGATGTCCATGTCTTTATCTCACTGCTTCCACAGACACAGTAAGAATATAATTCATCTCAACAAGACTGTGACAGATTTCAGGCTAATTTTGCTTGCTAGAATTACCCCTGGTTCCCAAGAACATTACTGATTATCAGAATAACTTTTTTTGATATTTTCCTAAAATATACTTTCCCTAATGTCACATAATGTCTCTGAATGTCAAAATATGCTTTATTAATAGAAAAAAAAATTGCTAAGAACATTTAAGTTCATCAAGTGACGAATGCCCCTTTTGATATGAGCATGGCACACCTGCAATAATTACTGGAGAGAGATTAGCAAGCCTTTTCTATGCTCCGATGGCTTCATGGAGTGTTGGTTTAGTGCATCGAAGTGCATGTCATAGATTGAATTCCCTGCTGTTTTCTGCAGACAGCCAATTACAAACTACCTGCACACTTGATGCTTTTGACCTTGCCCATCACAATATCTGAACTGATGGACTGAATCACTTTGAAATGATAAAACTTTGCAACAAGAAGCCAGACACTCCACCCTCCAAAGAGCATTAGGAAATTTACAGTAGGATTATTTTAATTAGTCTCTTAAACCTGTACTATTTACTTTAAATCCCTCTATCCCACTTACCCTGGCTCTACTGGAAATGAGGAGTGGGAAGGTATCACAAATAATTTCTTTAGATGCAAGAAAATTGCAAGGCAAAATTTACTTTTTGCAAACCAAAATTTTTAGCATTTCCAAATAACAAAATTCACATTCAGTGCCAAATTATACCAATAGCTTCAGCCTAAACTGGACCAAAGCATACTTACTTATCACCCACAGTTAAACATCTTTCATTGTTATTAATATCTGATGCAGACTGTGCTTCTGTTCAAAAGCAGATGGGAGCTGCGTGGGCCGCTAGAATTTCTTTCAGCATATTGTCTTCAGAAGTCCTTCATCAGCTTTAAGACTGAGTATTTAAAGCCAGGCATTCAGACACAGTAGTCAAAGAAAATATGCTATTTTTGTTTTATACAAGTTGGCGTGTTTGACTGCCATACCCATATACAACTTCTATTCTGCTCATGTTTATAAAAATGAGTTGGAATAAGTTTCTTTGGAAACATTCTCTCCTCATTTTTCATTTTCCTCCTGTCAAAGCCTTCTAAGTGAAAGTTATTATTGGCTTTATAATTTGTAACTTCTAAAATCCCTCAAGGTGAATAAAGAAAATTTATTTTCCGTTTAACATTACTGTGCCTTAGCTAACATTGCCTTTTGAGAACAGTATTTCCTAAAGAAGACTGCCTAAAATAAAAAAAATAATAATTTAAAAAAAGTCCCTCAATGGACAATCCAATTACATGTGCGATTACTATGGTAGGGTTTTATGCAAAAGTAGGTTTATGATCCCTTATTGGGTTTCTTATATCCCTTAAAATCATGCAGAGAAGAAGGCGGCATATTTACATATCTGCACGTATTGATCTTCACAATTCTGTACGTACCTGCTATCACAATTCTTGCTAAGAAAAGGCACGGCAGACAGTCCCGGTGCCGGCCGTGCCCAGGGCCAGGCTCAGCAGATGGCACTGTTTCTCCCGCTCAGCCTCACGAGAGCTCTTTGAAAATTAACTTTTAAGTTTTCATCTCCAGCCAGCAGCCCCGCAGCCCTCGGGGAAAGGCTGCACCGCCGCTCTGGGTCCAGGCCCGGGGCCCTCGGTGGGTGGCACCTCCCCAGCGAGGCCACCCGAGGCACGGTGACACCTACTGTTGTTGGGACATCCTGAATATATTTACACCGTAACGATGAACGGATCCCCGTACCAGCCCGTCAAAAGCCAGCGCGCATCCCATTTGTAGTCCACGACTGCTCTCTGTACAAACAACAGATAGGTAAGGAAACAGTGTATTTACAAAGAGGTGCCATCACTGAACAGAATTCCTGGTATCTTCCATATATTGTGATCAGAATCTTTGACAGTGTTCCTTATGTTTAGATAAGAAAAAAAGCCTATGAAAACTACTTTTTTTCCCTCCCCAGTTTAGTTTCTACAGCAAGTAAACTGGGGTTTGCATGCAGCCCAGCTTCACACCTCCATCACTCCAAGTGCCGACACAAAACACAGCAAAGTGGTAAGTGGTGTGTATTTATGAGACCAAATGCATGTTTCCAGACTTAAATCACCAGGAACTTCTGCAAAAAAGGCAGACAAGTACTAACCTGGGCTGCTCTTCTAAATGTTTCGTTACGTCCACCAGTTCCCTAGACCCAGCACAGGAGGTGACCGTGCACAGAACCATGTAGGGAGCAACTGCAGGCACCACACAAACCAGCCGCTTTTGGAAGGTCAGGTAAACGCAGTGGTGAAAATGTCACAAATTATTTCTTATTTTGTACTTGAAAATGTTGGCATGGCCTTGATCATGTGGCAAATGCAGTATTAGGGTGCCTTGGGGAAGGAGTTGGGTACAGATGGAAATCACACTTGAAATTAATATCTGAAACTATGTAAATGTGAGTACCTTCACTATCCAAATTTTCTGTTGAAGCTGAATGGACTAATAAAGTTTGACCTATATTAATTTATTTAAACAAACATATTCCTAAAATCTACACTGAAAGTTATCTAGCATGGGTTTTTAAAACTCCCTAAATACAGGAAGATGCTGAAGACAATTCCCTCCCATTAGTGTTACAAGGAAAGTGTTAATAACCCTTTTTCCTTGAATGATAATCCTGCTCCTTGTAGACTCTTTTGCTGAGATTGCATCTCACTTGCCTTAGGTATTAAGCCTATGTAATTTTCTTAACCATGGGGTATCCATTTATCAGATTTGATGCTGATACCTTTTAGTTGCTTCAGCTGGAAAAAAAGCTTCTTTCAGAAAAAGATTATTTAAATGTGACTATGAATAACCAGAAAAAAAGCCACCTAAAGCTATCAATAGATCTAATGCAATAAAATTCAGTGACATCTGGAAATACATTAGGGTAAGTCAATAGCCTAAAACAAGGCATTATTAGTTGTATCTAGCAATTCCTGCTAGTCTCCATTACTTTATTTGCAATCATTTAGTAGAGCCTCTAATGAAAAAAGGCCAAAAGAGAAGTACTTTTAATTCTACAAAATAAAGTCAAGGAAGTTATTATGCTTTCTTTTATTCCTAGTCTGCATAAAATAATTGCTCGTGTTTATTGATGCTGTTTTAGTGGAGAAAATTAATTTGTGGAAAATTCATTAACAAACTGCATTGGTATGCTAGCATGGCCAGCACAAATGACCACCACAGACTGCTAGTAAGAGGGGAAGAAAGATAAGAGCCAAATAAAATCCTTAGTTTTAATGAAACCATGACATTAAAGCCATCTATTTGACTATTAGGGTTTTTTTATTTTTTTCTTTAAATTGTAAAACAAATAGCACCCTGAAATAAAAGGAAAAAATCTCCCTATAACGAGACGTGTGCACCGTTAGACTGTTGGCCAGCTCAGCCCTGGTGTAATTCCACTGTCCTTCTCCTGAACTTTATTTTAATTAAACATATGCACTTCACAATATATGACGTAAATCAAATTCTTGATATTAGGGGCATTGCACATTTCAGTGCATCTGCTAGCATAGGTTAATTATCTTCATACAATTTGTATGGTTAGATCATCACTTGGATAAAAACACACTATCAATTCCCAGGACAACATGATTTCATCACTTGTTTCTCTTAAAAGAACACTGGGTCCTCCTCAGCTGGAGGTACCGTGTTTCCAAAGCAGGAAGGAAAGGTGTTCAGGGACCCTACCTGAAGTTTACAACTCTGAACAAGGTAGCTTATCCTTCACTTTAAAGGAACTCATTTGCCTCTGACCTTGAACAAAGACAACACAACCGCCCGCTCTGCGCCGGTGGTGAATCCCTTCGAGCCTTGCTAGCGTCTGTGCGGTCCCTCGTCCCCACCGCGCACAGGGGAAGGTTAAATTCCCCCAGAGAAATGAATGTTCTTGGTAACCCAATTCCTCACAGGTTTCCAGTCCAGTTAGAGAGCTGACAGAAGACTGAGCAAGACATTTAAGTGTTTCAGTGGTCCTTGAATTGGGCTCAGGTTCCAGTTTAAGACTACAAATTTTCCCTGAAAAACCACAGAGGACTCGTGGGTCAGAGACACACTTAATGAGTTCTACAGGCTCATCACGTCTGAAAGCATCTTCAGGGCTTGAATGGTGGCAGAGTGCTGTCCCTACACCTGGCAGCGGGGACATCTGGGAGAAATGGAGTGAATGACAGAGGTGGCCTTGGAATGAAAATTCTAGAGACAGGTAAAAAAAAGTGTAAAAGTTGATTTAAGGAAGAAACTGAATTATCCCAATAAATGGAAATAAGAACAACAAAAGAACCAGTCACACCGTGCTATAAACCATGTCATTTGGTTCTAGAAGAGTTAGGATTTGAAGATTCCCAGCACACAGTCTTCTGCAAAGCTGAACATCTGTGGACCCTAACAGAGGAAAAAGTAAAACCATTTTGGGGGATTAAGTAACTGGGCATCCCTCCTGAGCCAGGCTCTCACTTACTTTTGCATCCGCTGAAGGCAGATTTTGCTTCGGACTTGAGCAGAGGTCAGCACTCATGCCTCTGGACTCAAAAGCAGGCAAGGGACTCTGAAACCCCGCGTGAGCTGGGGCCACCTCCATCACCTCCTCAGGGCTGTTGAGAAGGTGACAGGAAGCACACAAGCCAGGACCTGCTCGTGCTCTGGGGAAGGCTTTTGGCTTCGCAGGAACGGGTACCCGACCCCAGCTCCCTCCCCGTACAGCCCAGTGCCTGCGTGCTCAGGACAGCCAGGGTCAGACAGACCACGACTTCTTCTAGGGCTTGTTCAGAAGAAAATCTGCGTTCTTCGTTTTCTGCCATGCATAGAGATCTCTGCGACAGGTATAAACGCCACCTTTGTTGTTGATTCAGTTATATACACCTTGAGGGAAGTGATATTTAACATTTGCTACAAACATTCTTTGGAGTATTAAAATCAATTCACCTCCAGTATCTTCCCTTGTGAGTTTATTTTCTATGCATCGTGCAATCTATGTCTATGCATTTTCAGGTCAGTGAAAATGCATTTTAAAACTACGCTTTGCAGAAAGGAATTTTAAATGCATTTTCAGCATGCTTTCCTGCCACAGGGTTGTTGTTTTTTGGGTTTTTTTAACTGGATTTGTGATTACTCAATTAGCAAAGAGAAATAATGAATGATAACCAATAGAAACTGTGCACTGCTATGAAAAATTGAATCAGGAATAAGTGATCTAGAAAGAGAGGTCACCGAGTCATTTTGAATAAGTACATTTGAGGTAATTATTATGTGCTTTGAAGACATTCCGAGAAAAAGAGGCAAAATTAATCAGATACATTAAATTATGAATTATTAACTCAGCTCTATTAAATATCAAATAGAAAAGCTTTTTAGGATTAACCATGTTTTTAGAAATTCTACTAACTACAGAGTAGACTTCTTTGATTTAAAAATTATTTTTATTTATATTTGAAATGCGGGAGACTCCCTCTGGGGCAAGCAAAGCTTTCCAGAAGCGGTGCATCACTTCTATGGATGGGGCTTACTCTGAAGCAACATAAAGACCTTAATCCATTTACACTGAACCTTTTCAAACTGCAATGGGGATGGTACGCATAAAACAAAGTCTGTAAGTACCTAAAGACAGAGGTATCAGACAGACTCACAATTTTACAAGCGCTGGAGATCTGTTTTAATTATAACTTTCGCTGAATCTGTTGACCCTTAAGTGAGTAGTGGCAGCTCCCATACTGCTGCATTCATCTCAAAATAAACGCAGGACTTCTGTTTCACATCTCCGACAACTCTTTGGATATTTCGGCTGGTTGATGCAAGTTTTTTTTAATAACGAATTCCTTGGCAAAGTCAGCCTTCACATGGAAGAATGCCAGAACTACTCATGAAACAAGTTGCTGTGGCCTTAAGTTAAATCAATAATGCTGAATGAATAATGGTTGTCGCTGGATGTTGATTTTTCCTGGCTAATAAATAGCTCTCATGTCATTTCCTGAACCACTAGTCCAGCTCCAGCCACTCAGCACGATGAAATGCAAGACGCGTTCCTTCAGCAGAGAGGATGTGAACCCACCCACTGAACAGTCTGCTGCAGATCCTTAATCGTATCATGGTCTCTCATTTCCATGCCATCTATCAATGAGTTTTGCTTCTGTCTCTGCAACTGCCAACAGATGTAATGCAGCTCATGTTTAGCGATGCACCCATTGTTCTTCGGTATCTATAAAACACAGTTGAAACTATCGGCCTTTCTATTTCTAAATGATTTACAGGATTACAGCAGTAACGGATTTTGACCAAAGTAAGCACTACAGGTTTTGTTAGTTCTTTAGAAGTAGTAATTCTATTAGAAGAAAGTTTCCAATGGTTAAATACCTAATTTTTCTTATTTATTTTCATTTTGCAGAGTCTGTGACATGGAAAGGCAGACTCAGCAGCAGCACGCTGGTGCCGCTGGTGCCTCAGCTGCCCCAGGGGTTCTCAGGTCTGGCTCCTCTCAAGCACCAGCCCCGCTCCACCGGCACCTTGCCATATGGAAACCCTTCAGCAAACGTGCCTGTAATCTTTCTCCTTCAAAGCTTAGAAATAATTTCTTACGCACTAGACACACTTTCCTCACCCATTTGTTAGTTAGTGCTGATATTAAATAACTGAACTGTTGCTCTCAGAATTTGCATCTTTATTTTCAACACTGATTCCCACGTAGAGCTCAGTGGAGGGATAAGAGTGGTTGCACAGTGCTCCAGGCACTACTGCAAAACTTGCAGCCGTTTGTTATATTGTTTGATGATTCTGACATGATTGATTTTGTCCTTGGCGAGCTAATCATATAATTACAAATTAGTGAAGTATTTTATATTAGAGAATTGTTTCATAAATTAGGTCACTGTCATTTATCATTATAATTTCTTTAACTAACACATCTGATCCTTTGATCCGTTAACATTTCTACTCTGCGACGTTAATACACACTCTCAGTCATGACTGTAACACAATAAAGAATGAAGCCTGAAGTTTACCAAGCCAGAAAAATGCAGTTTCTTCGTTTTCCTCATTAGCAGGCACATGTGAACAGGGAACAGCAGCAAACCTTTCCAAATCTTCTCCTAATACAGAGCATCCACTGAGAAACCATGGGTTTTACCTTACACCCTGGATAAGGTACCTCTTTCCTACTCATCAGCTAATCAGATCTTTTAATCATCTCCACTCTTCCCCTAAACTTGCTTTCAAATTATTCTGTGTCTTTCCTTGCCTCATATCCTTCAAACACTTCTAGCAAGAAACTTTGTTCTGAAAGCTGTGCTCATCTAATCAAAGATTTAGAAGAAAGTAATCCTGGATTGATCCATACATCCAGTGAAAACTAACCATCCATCCCTAAGTCTCTAACCTAAATGAGGATAATTTACAGGCCAAAAGCTATTCCATATTTATTTAGGGAAGACTTCAGAAGTTCATTCATGGATAATTCAAAAACTGATTGAATTAACAAGTCAGCGCAGGTTACCTGCTCAGCTCTGGATGACAGCAAACACATGACTTCAAGTCAAATTACTGAAAACAGGGGAAGCTTGCACACATGCAGATGAGGACCAAACATAGAACAAAATACCTCATACACTTTACATTATTTCCTATAGCTTTTCCACGCATAAAATTATCATACTGTTATCTCAGCACAGGAAACATGGTCAGGTAAAGGAAGAACCACTCTCAATTCCAGTGTGTATAGCCAAGGACATAAATCAATTCCAGGCTGAACAGTGCCAAAGCGTGCACTTCTTCTTTGGCCCTTTGGACAGTGCAAACTATACGTGCCAGTCCCTAACTTGTCATCGTAAAAAAAAATATGCTATTTTACACAGATATCTTGGAAAAATACTGCCAAATTTCTGTTTACAGCTTATTCTAGTTAGCCTCTCGTACGCACCAAATACAGAGCAGACATCCCTGGCACTATTTTTACATCTCTATTGTTGGACCCTGCTTAATCTGAACTAAATTAATCTGAGATATTATCTACAAACTTTTCAACTGAGATTTGTTTCATTGCCTGTAATTGGATCAACTCTAATACCTTTTTTCCAGTACTACCACAGCTCCTTCTTCAGAAAGTTCTCCTGGAATTAATTAAAAAAATACAGACCCTGAGGCATTTCTATTTATTTATATTTTTGACGGACAGGACAATAAAAAACCCTCACTACTTCTTTCTTTTCTAATTAAAATAAACCACTATCATCGACATTCCTGCAGTGACACGCACATACACCAGGCATACAGCAGATAACCATCAAGCTGGTGAGGAGAGGCGGGGACAGACGTAGTCCTGCTCGTATTGACCTTCGAAACAGGCTTCTTTCAAGTGATTACAACTGATTCCAAGTCTTTGGTCCAACGCCTGTCTAACAAAAGGAGAAACAAAAATCCTAATCCTAAAAAGCTCTTTAAAATATTTCCAAGAAAGTATTTTTCTTTCCATGGTTTAGCGCGTTATCTATAATCTGCGTTGTGAGGATAACAAGCAGTTGTGATTGCATTTATTTATTTATTTTATGAGAAAGGCTCAGGAATTCAAAATAGTAATGTGGACAAAGTACCTCGTTTCAGTTTCTTTTCAGAGTCTAATGAAATGGATGAAGTTTTCTGGCATTACCACTGAATTATATAATCCAAGAGAAGACATTAACGGCTGCTCTAAAAATCTAATTAAATTTTAGAGCACTAGTAATGCAGCCATAAGGCCCATGTAAGCCATTATCTACATTAATAAAAATTAAAGTCAAACAGTATCTATATAGTAATAATGTACCTGGATTCAAGGTCACTTTAATTCCCTTACTCCCATATTTTTCTTTATTGTTGCTATAAATATTATTATTTAATCAAAATTTCAAATGTATGTACATTTGTTACCCTGAATTGTTCTCTCAATACATAGTATTGAGACAGGAATTAATTTAATTGTTTTTCTTAATTGTTTATTTTCTCACCTGCTACATAATATAACTGCTATTATTAGCATATAAAAAGGCAAGAAACTGGGTCAAGCTACAGGTATTTTATTATATATCTTAATGAAAATCTAGAATCAATGCAACACAACGCGGGCATGACTCATCTCAAATCCAACTCTTCTTTTGCATGGAAGGTGAGAAAAAGAAGAAAGTGGATGCTATGGAAAGGAACAAGGAATAAAAGCAGAAAATGAAAAAAGCTAACAGGAGAGCTGGCACAGAGCTGCTCGCACCCTGGGAGCCAGGGCTCTGCCCCTGGGAGGAGAGGCGTGAGCTGCCCCCCGAGTCTGCTCCAGGGGCAAGTGCATCCTAGCCAGGGACTGGCAAAGTAGCCACTGACTTCAAAATCAGTATCGACTAAACATTTGTGGCTGGCAATGTGATATAATAATTCCTTATAAAAATAAGGAATTTCTAGGGCTATGAACGGCTTGTAGCTGATGGGCCAATGTTCACTAAAATGCATTTTTTACTTAGAGGTACACTATGATACACAGTGTTTATGAAAACAGGAGTTTGCAGGATTGGTCTTTCCTTTTGCAAAGAACACTCTGCTTTCTGTAACTGCATTAGATGCTCTTTATGGGCTGTGTTTAACTCTGTGCCAGTCCTGGATGGTTTATTTGACTGAGGAAACCCACAGTTACGATGCTTTTTGAGTTTTTAGGATAATCTGAGCTGGGAGGAATTATCACTGTTGGTACTGGGCTGAGAATATCATCTACTTTGCCTCAGCCAGGAATTGTGCCTTCTTCATAAAGATCAACAAAAAGAGCGGTCTGTGGCAATTCCCGACACAAAACTAAAATGAGGCCAGAGAGGCTGCTGACCTGTCCCAGAGTACGGCGTTGACCCTCGGCTGGAAAACAAAGTTCACGTAACGAAGGGGCAGTGAAAACCAGAGACATTCTGTCAGACAGTTGAAGAGTTTTCTACTTGTTGGGTGAAGAAATTCTTTCTGTAGCATGCTAATGGCTTGGATTTTGCCTGGGATGCTACGTCTGTGCAATTATATTTGGATTTTATTTCTATTCAAACAGATTCAAACAAACAGATTTTATTATCCTACTTTGAATAGAAGAGATTACTGTGCATTTAAATAATGTCTGTACCTACCATGGTGTGTTGTAAATGACAGAACAAATTGCAAAGATAATTTTGGAGTAGTATCTTGAAGATGGGGGATTTACTTCACTGAAACTTCACTTTGATTTCTTTGGAAAGATTGAAAACTGTTGGAAAACCAGAGAGTGGACGATCTCAAGCAGGATCATCTGCATTGCTTCTAAACCCTTCTGCAAACCTTTTTTTTCTCATTACTGATCAGGGCAAGACTGTACCAGCCACGGCAATCTATAGTTAAGCTGCATTTAACAATCTCCCTGGCTGCCATCATGTGGAAGTGCATTTTAAGAATCAAAATATCATCAAAATGCCACTCCTAAGGTTTTGCCGTGCACAAATCTACAGCATGCCAACAATGTTTTAAATAAAACTGAATATAATGGGGCATAATCTGCCATGGAAGTGCATTTTAAGAATCAAAGTATAATTAAAATGCCGCTCCTAAGATTATGACAGTCTGAAAAGGAGAGGGGAGGGAGGAAATGTTTGCACGAGATGAAGTATCCGGCTCCAGGCTCCCTGCGCAGAGCAGGGCAGGGGGCCGGGCAGGGGGTCCCTGCTTTGCTCTCCCAGCAGCTGTAATGCAGCCAGCTCTGCAGGTGCCTAAAGAGCGGAAATAGCTCCCAATTGTGAACAAAACATTCAGAAATACATGGACTTTCATTAAACTTCTAATCACTGATATGCACAAATCGTTTACTGAGTGCATAATTAAAACCTCAAGTGTTTTCCATAAAAATATTTGTAAATTAGGTGAATAAATTATTCAGTGGTCATTATTGAAATTAAATCTTCTCCGAATTAACTTCTTTCTACCTCGCAAGCAGAATTCAGAGTAACATGGCTAAGTTCTCTCAGATGTAGCAGTACAATGTACTGATGGTACTTCAGTGCTGGTCACAGCAAACAAACCTTGCAAATTCTGTACTACGTGTGAGTGGGGCATGTGTATCTAGAAAATGCAGCTCCAGTCTTCACCTCCTAAATATTTCTTGTTCTAACAACACTGGAAAGACATGATACAGGTGTTAAGTCCCTAGCAAGACCACTAGATCTTAAATTTATTTTCCCATTGTCCGAGACCAGCATCTCAAGGCAAAGATCAAGGCGGCTGCTGTGGCCGTGTCATTTCTCTCAATGGCCTCAAAATGCTCAGATCTTATGCCTAAAGTGATAAAAGTAAGAGACTTCAAAAGCATGTTAAGAAATCAGAGGGATGGGAGTGGTCTGCTTTCCATCACCAAATCCAGCTCAGGGAGCATGTCCTACAGTCATATTACCTGTACAGACACTGCATCCAAGAATAACTCATTCCCATTCTTTTTTTAAGCAGGTTCACATTCCTGGACACAAGTTCAATGTCAGACACTATCCGTTCAAAGAGAGTAAGGACGAACGGGGCAACTATGGGGATAACGTACCGGGACAGCTAGTTACTGAGTTCTGGCAAGAGGACAGAAAATGGTTTTACCTGGGATAAACACTGTGAGAGTTTTTCTCATATTTTTCACTCGTTTCCAATTCTAATCCTGGCTGGCACCTGGGGAAATTAAAAAAACCTCCCTCACATTTATTCACCATGAGAACCTCGCCTCGTGCAGCCGCGGTACTGAGGGTAAATACTCCAGGGATGGAGTGAAGAGCAAGGAAGAGAAAGAGCTAAAGGACGGTGTGTTTTTTTCTGGAATAGTTCATTCAGTTCTAGTAAATATGCCACTTTCTATATTGGTTTATAACTATTTTTGGGTTATGTATAAAATTCAGTTTACACATCCAGATGATCTATGTTCTCTTGCATATATTCCTCCTGGTTTGCTTTTCAAAAGTGACAATGCAGGAGCTCATAAACAACCAGAAATATCAGCTCACCAGGGAAAATACATTCTCTGCTTTGCTTTTCCCTTCAGTTTAAAGAAAATTAGTTAACCACACAACAGCTTTTACAGCCCAAAGACCTTCTCCAATTAAAGAGAAAAATTCTGCCAGCATTATTTCCTTCAAGCAGTCATTTCATCACTAGGCATGTTACGGAAGCAATTTTTTTGCCGTCAGTGAAAAAATTATTTGTTTTTAAACACCAATTCTTAGACAAGATACTATGAACTTCATTTAGAAAATGTTAGAATCGGTTTGTTCATTCAAAATTTTTTGACAATCGTGCATAAGAACGTTTAATTTTTTATTTAATTTATTATTTCACTTGAAGCAAACTCCTTGATGCAAACTCCTTAAGTACAAGAAGCACCACTTAAGCACTCTGCATTACACAGGGAACTTACTATTTTATTACTACAATAATAATTCAGCTTTGAATTTTGTCTCCCCAAATTCCTAGCCGTTTGTCCTCGCTGCTTCACAAACCTCAGTGGAGGGGAGAGGAGGACGGATGGTTGGGAGGAGCAGCGGAACACCGAGGCCAACAGAAACCGCAGGCTCCCATTACAAATTATACCATTTCCAGCACCATTTCCTCCGGTCTTCAGGATGGGCCACCAGTAGCTAGAAAGAAGCCCCTAAATCAAGTACAGCGAGTGAAGAGGCCCCCAAAATAATATTTTCTTTGTACTGTACACCAGCAGGGACTGGACATTTGTTATTTACATTTCCACTATAAACTATTTTATAGCTTAGGCAAATAAATTGCTTCAATAACTCATTGGAAGAAAATGTTTAAATAAAATCTGTATTTCAGGTGGTGCTTGCACTTGTGACTCTCCTTTCAGCTTAGCTAAGTTTTAGCTTAGAATCCCTTTGGGATTTAAAAAAAAATCCAAACAAACAGAAAACGAACCCTACATGTTTGTGTTGTAAACTTCAGAGACACATCCCTAAACATCTGGGTACCCGAGAGGGCATCCAAAAATCTGTGCATGTGTTAAACTATGCTGCTACAGACTCCCGTGACTCTCTCAATTTTGCACACAGCCTGGCTGGGAACAGCAGGTATTCTCAGACAAACTCGTTATTACCGGCCTTCAGCAAACTGGCAGAGTTCAAGGTAATGATGGAAGGACGCCTTAAAATCACAACAGGTAATGCCTTTGACCCAGAATGACCTCGAACTGCTTTGCAGCTATTTCAAACTGATATATGTATCATTTCATGCTCAAACCTATTTATTGGCTGTTACAATGTGAATCTACATTACAAAGTTGAGCGCCTGTGCTGGTTTTGGCTGGGATCGAGTTAATTTTCTTTACAGTAGCTAGTACGGGGCCATGTTTTGGCTCTGTGCTGAAAACAGCGTTGATAACACAGGGATGTTTCAGTTGTTGCTAAGCAGTGCCTATACTAAATCAAGGACCTTTCAGCTTCCCATGCTCTGCCGGGTGCACAAGAAGCTGGGAGGGGACACAGCCGGGACAGCTGATCCCAACTGACCACAGGGAGATTCCCTACCATATGGCGTCATGCTCAGCATATATACAGCTGGGGGAAGAAGAAGGAAGGGGAGGATGTTCAGAGTGATGGCGTTTGTCTTCCCCAGTCACCGTTATCCGTGATGGAGCCCTGCTGTCCTGGAGATGGCTGAACACCTGCCTCCCATGGGAAGGAGTGAATGGATTCCTTGCTTTGCTTTGCTTGCGTGCGTGGCTTTTGCTTTCCCTATTAAACTGTCTTTATCTCAACCCACGAGTTTTCTCACTTTTACTCTTCCGATTCTCTTCCCCATCCCACGGCGGGGGGAGTGAGCGAGCGGCTGCGTGGGGCTTAGTTGCCAGCTGGGGCTAAACCGCAACACCAGCATTGAACCTTGACTGGCAAAGACCTTGGAAGGAAGCAAACATGCACAAATAAATCCATAGACTGATCTTGCCAGAGGCCACACTGCTCCTCTCAGGTCATCCCCATGGGACAGGAGGGGCCTCGCGGGAGGGCCAGGTGGGATGGTGGGACATCCCACGGCACCAGGACCACTGTGCTTCACCAGGGCTGTGAGGGAGCCGGGCAGCACATCCACGACCTCCCTCTTCTCTCTCCAGCCACCCAAAAAGTCATACCTGAAGCCACACAACGGCACATGAGAGTTATGATATTCTCTGTTTGTTTGTAGCAGAGATAAAACCGGAACATGAAAGATCATAGCACTACCCCAAACTTGTCTTTCTAGTACTATTTGTAGAATAAAATTACCGTAATCTAACCAAAAAAGCCAATTCTGAATTACCTCTAGATAAGCTGTTAAAGGCAAACTGATTGAAAGATCTACTTTATAAAGCTGCAGTGTAACTTCTGAATGAATCGCATCTTGGAACCCACCATCAACTCCACGGTGCCCATGTTGGCACTAAAGCTAATGCTCTGTGACCATAGCTATGACCCAGCAATTTCATTTACTCTTATTAAATAAATCTCCAACTTTATATCTGCATATATCTGGAATGTCTGCAATATTTTCTACTTAAAAAAGACAAAGTAATGTACAAATGGTATTTTGAGTGCTCTAGATACGGGTTATTTTCCCTTTACCAAATGTAAAGCTTTTAAAAAAAAAAAATGTAGGAGAAAGACCTTCAGCTGTTTCAAGATCTGTGCCTCTCTACCTGAGCTCTCAATTGGTGAACAGTTACGCTGTTCCCCGGGTCGTATAAAAACAGAGCGAGCTCTATTTCCAAGCAATCATCTTCCTTCCCTCTACTGACACTCTTACGTGAGCTGAGCCAAACATTGGGTCTCAAATTCGTGCTTGGACCACAGGGCATTTTGCAGCACCCAAAGCAATACCAGATCTGCTCCCCAAAGGAGAGGGACGACAGCTTTAGGGTAAAGCCACGCACTCGCACAGGAAGGAGCCGAGACCCTGGAGCTGGGGTCCCACACGGTAACTTCTGACCGGTGCCCTGCTGCTCCTTTTTTCTTCCAACTCTTCCACAAGCTGCACTGACTCACTGTCAACGGGGGCTGGAAATTAAGAGACAGACACTACGGTTTGCTAGAAAAAGGCTCAGTCTGACTCACTCTATAAAACCCATGTTTCTGGGAAGACATGCTACGCTTCATCTACCACATCGTCAGTGTTATTTGCATTTCAGGACCCTCGGCCCTCTATTAGTCAGATAAGAAATGAAACATGTAATATATTACACTACACACACACACACACACACACATCATTTTGGCAATTTGCTCCCTAGCTCTCCCTGAGACTCCTGAAATTCACACAAAGAAAACACAGGAGCTTCTCTTTTTTCAAGCACTTGCTGTACATGCTGTTCCGTGCCAGGTGAGCAGGTTCTGCAAATCCCAGATCACAACAGCTGACCAGAATTTTAGAATACAATCCTCATGAATCAAATATCATTAAATATTTGAGTTAGTTTTATTGCATACTTAATTGATCATTTCATTTACTTCCTATAGGCTCTTCCTATAAGCCTTTTCCCCCCTGGTGCCTGGCACAGAAAGGAGAGGGTCCCCCCCTCCTATACACCTGTTTTCTGCAAACGAATACATGGCATTAAAAAGTGCACGCAAGGTCTGAAACCTCTCCAGGCTGCAGATGCACTGGGAGCCTCAGGCTGCAGAAATCAAAGATTATAAGTGGAAGCCTCTAAGAATCAAAATATTTTAATATTTTTGTGCGCTTTATTGCCTTCTCACTTGACTTGACAGTCTCATCTACCCACTGCCATAGGCTATCTTTATCAATGATTGATCTTTGTCTCCCTTCCAACCTTATGGGGAAACCTGGAAAGCTGGACAGAATATATACTTTTACTTTATATAATAACAAGGCTTACTGTAAAAGAGACCACCATGTGTTGAACAATGCATATGTGACCTGACTCATTTATTGATGTTTAATATTCTCTTCTCTCTCTCACTATAACCGTTGGAGGAACATGGAAGTGCAGAGGAGCAGAATACAAAACAACCGAGCCACCGTCAATCTGAGCCCTGGGGATCTTCAGTGATGACAAAAACGCTAATCAGCTCCACCAGTGCAGAAGACAAAACCCCATCCATCTTCCCCTGGCTGTCCAATTGGTGAGATTCTACTTTCAGCAGTGCCTTGGAAATTCCCTGTTAAATAACGGTTCTAAAAGGTCATTTTAATTTGCAAATACTGCAATGAGAGACGCTAAAGTGACCGCTGAAGGAGTAGCTATCATTTGTAAAGAAACGCCATGACAAGAGCACGGGGAAGTTGTGGGCACGGTTTTACTTGGGGCGACGCGCTGCACTTATTTCAAAAGACACAGAAATACATCAAGACATTAAACAGAACTTCACACTGAGCAGCGGGAAAGGAATAAAGAGAATAAGGAATATAAGAAAATAAAGAAAACGACAGTAAGAAATCTCACATCCCTGAGCAAGTACCATCCCCTGTCTGCGGGGTGGGACCCTGCTTTGAACACCTCGCTGGCTACACCAGCTGCAGATGATGTTCCACACACAGCATGGCTGCAGAGCACAGCACTGACGCTATCGGTCCTCACCCTCCATCCGACAGCTCCTGAGGAGCCGCCACCGTTGAACCAATTCACGGACTGATAACCTATCTATAGCTCTCTGCCTCACTGATTATCCATTCCCTTCTCCAAGGTAATTTAAGATCCTCTCCCTCCTTGCTAGCTTAGTTCACTTACATTGGAATTAAAAGGACCAAAATAAAGGGCACTGATTAAGCCAGGACCTGTGCTGGACCTAGCGCTGTATTATATTGAACACAAACAGGTAAAAGTGGATTTCTTAATACTAAACTTCCCAGGGATAAAACTTTCCTTTACAAAATCGGTTCTGTATGGATCATAAAAAACCCCATCTTTTAACAACTCTCCCCCCACAAGGAGAAGAGCAGCTCCTTCTCATGCCAGCAAATCAGCCTGCAATGAGAGTGCTCATTTGAACAGCGTGGCTACAGCTCCGGGGCTGCCCGATTCAAACACCAGACTGGAACCGAATCCCTCACATCCCTGCCGGGAGCTCACACCTTTGCTCTGCAGCATCAGTCATCCCCTCTCTAGCGAACAATTGGCAAAGCGGAGCTGCTCCGAGGGGAACGCGGTCCCCGAGAGCTGGAAATTTGCCGGGGAGGTCGCAGCGGCGAGCGGCTCTGCCTGATGTGACCCCGGCCCACGAGCTCCCCCAGCCAGGCGGGTCCGCTGGCTCCCTGCGCCTCTCGCCACCAGCCTCGCTTACAGCCTCAGAAAATACCGTAACAGCGCAAAAAAAGTTTTTACGTCAGAGTTAAAAAGCTAGATATTTGGCTGATCATCGTCAGGGATCAGATTTGTGGATAATCACCTGTAGGCTACTGGAAGAGACTTTATAGGCTTGTTTGAGGCAATGCTGAAGGCATTCAATAATTATGTCTTACCACGAACCAAAGCGATACAAGGAAAGGAAACTGCTATTACAAGTCCCCAGGTGGAAATCAAATGCAAGTGCTTTGAAGCAGGACACGATTTCTACACATTTCTGCAGCAGGAACTGGATTTCCACAATGTTACATGAGAAAATGGCTCCAGCCCCATTGGGAAGGTCCACACTCCAGTGAATTCTGGCACGACCAGCCCCTGGGCAGCTTTCTCCTGCTTTTTCCATTACCAAGGGAAGCCCATGGCCCAAATACAATATACTACAAAATATTTCAAAACTAAGCAAGAGCTGAACTTAAATTTTGAACAACATTTTTTAAGGGCTCCCTGGAAAAAACCCAACGAGCTGGCTATCAGATTTCAAACTGCCACCACTATACAACATTTAAAAGAGGAGAATATCTGTGGGCAAATTGTCAAGTTTTATAACCAGAAGGATCTTAGAAATATTTATTTGCCCTTAAAAATTGTCAGGAATTTTCACTGAATAAATTATTTGCTAGTTTAATCTCAAGAGAGCAGGTTAACTCACAAAAAAGCCTAAAATAATTTCTTCAAAAGAAAATGACAACATTTATCAAGTTACTGGTAATGATAACTCTGATCCTATCAGACTAAAAATACACTAGATGCTGCCAGCACAAGGCTAGGTAATGAGGATTATCATCTGATTGCTCTACTTTGATATTCCCTGTCCTCCACAAATTCCAACCCAACTCAAATTTGAAAGGTTATGGTTAAAATAATTTGAAAAGGAAAACGAGGGGAAAAAAAGCTTAAAGTCTGTTGCATTGCACGCAGTCCCTGAAGAAGTGAAACCACCTATAAGATTTCTACCTTCAAATACACAACTCAGTTGTGAAAGCTCAGCACCTTACAAGTTCATTATGAAAACAACATTTAAGAGTGACTCCTAAGATAATAACAATCTTAGCTTTATTCTTGCAGTAGTGACCTATGGATTTATTTATTTTTACTATGGTCACCACAAATGCAGAGCCTGCAGATCAGTTTATTTGGCTGCAGACTTCACCTGAGTCCTTGGTTTAAACTAAACATTGGAAAGTTTTTTGTTAAAATCAACACATTAAATATTTTTCCTCCTTCTACCGTGTCCTGGTTTTGGCTGGGATAGAGTTAATTTTCTTTCTAGTAGCTAATACAGTGCTAAGTTTTGGATTTAGTATGAGAATAATGCTGATAGCAACAACTAAAACATCAGTGCGTTAAGTAACGTTTACACCAGTCAAGGACTTTTCAGCTTCCCCTGCTCTGCCGGGCGCACAAGAAGCTGGGAGGGGGCACAGCCAGGACAGCTGATCCAAACTGGCCCAAGGGCTATTCCATACCATATGGCGTCATGCTCAGTATAGAAACGGGGGAGTTGGCCGGGGGCTGCTCGGGGACGGGCCGGGCATCAGTCAGCAGGTGGTGAGCGGTTGCATCACTTGATTTTTTGTTTTTGCCTGGGTTTTGTTCCTCTCTCTCTCTCCTCCCCTCTCTTGTTATTTTCCTTTTCATTACAATTTATTATTATTATACTTTATTTCAATTATTAAACTGTTCTTATCTCAGCCCACGAGTTTTCTTACTTTTACCCTTCCGATTCTCTCCCCCATCCCACCGGGGAGGAGGGTGAGCGAGCGGCTGCATGGGGCTTAGCTGCCGACTGGGGTGAAACAACAACATGCAGACATGTAGTTTCTTTCAATTAGGAAACTCACACTAGAGTTGTTTAGAAAGATTTTATTTATGGGATTTTCTTTTCTACAGCTACAATACAATAAGGAATGTAAGCTACCACTATATATTCCACAGTATCTATATCCATTTTAGGAACTTTCTCTGAAACAGCTCATACAGAAATGGATATTTAATGAAACAGGACTTAAAAATGAGTGTGGCATTTTTAGACCACATAACAGATTTCTTCTCTGTGGGATTCCTGAAATTATTTGTTGATTATGGGTTTCCCAAAAGATCTTATGTATCTCCATCATCACACCGTGGTCTCACTTTGTATGTCTTAAAGGATACATGCAGCACACTGTGCCCTACATAGGAGGGAACGGCTCTTAAAGGAGGATGCAATTGCCTAGTTTATTATTAACTGGGTCCCCATCTGCCTGCTCTGAGCGCTCAGTGCTTCAGGGCACAAACTCTACTGATCCATGAGGCTTAGGACAAATCTGGCAATGCAACACTTCTACATTTCACATTTTATGTCACCTAGACCAGTCCTAAGCAGCAGAAGAAAACTGGTAGGCTGGACTGTTCACTCAAACAAGCAGAGATAAAGGTTATTTTCCCAGATTGCATAACTAATTTCTGCATGAAGAGCCAGAGGGATGTACGTTTTCCCAAGGGTAATACAAGGGACTATTTAAAGACAACTTTAAACTACAGAGAATAGGGGTTTTGGAACTAATTTTTAAAAAACATATAAAAATATATAGTATACTGACAAATTATACTCTAAAGTTTAAATGAAACTTCACAAGATGACCAAAGTGAATATGCGGATCCTTTTGTCATTGAGTAATAGTTTTTCAGAGATGGGAATTATTGGGTAACAATCTTTTCAGGTTCATCCTAAAGACTATAAAATACTATGGAAAAAAAGAGAATTTCACACTGTGTTTTTAAAAATTACTCCACATTCACTTTATTCAAATAAACATCTGGGTGAACATGATCAATGTTCATTAAAAGCTCCGAAGTGACAGGTACACAACCAGCACTTGGTGTTTGCACAGCTAAGCTTTCACAGCTGTAATGAATAAATGGAGCATGTGCTTCCACAAGCAGCTGACACCATCCGTAACTCTGTATTTGACACTTGACTGCCCTTAGGAAGGATCTGTTTTTCAAAAATAGTTTATTTGCAGAAAAAAAAATTACCAGAATAACCTTCGCAGTAAGAAGGCTTTGAAACGCAGTTATAAAAGAAATGCCAGAAAGAAAATTCTTCCAAGTGGTAACGTGTGTATGAGCTGAAACTATTTCTTAGTGCATACACTGGAGTTTATTACCATACAAGTTCATTTAAAGTATTATATAAAATTGCATATATGTGATTATCATGTCTCCTCAAAGTAAGTATATGAAGAGGCAGGCATTGCTTTCGTGGGAGAGCATCCCCCGGGAAGCCCATGCGGCCACCTGTACCAGCCGGTCCAGGGTCTCACCCAGCCACCAGGACAGGAGGTAAAATGCAAGCCCTGCTCATCCCCTGCTAAAATCCCATCAATTCCCAGAATGTCACAGCGTTCAGGACAGGATATACTTTCTAGGACATAATTTCTCTAATTATTACAGAAGTAAGTATGTGGTAGCCCTTCTCCATGATAGAATGACCAACGCAAGAATTAGGATTGATGTTCGGAGCCAGCCAGCTGCATGCTCTGGCCTCCGAGACAGACATCCTTTTGGAGGGCTTCTCCAAAGGCATTTCAGACTATTCATTAGCCTCCTTCCCTGAATGATCCCTGGCACTCCTGTCCTCTAACAAAATACTTAAAAGTTTTCATGTTTTTGGGGTTTTTTTTAAACTACCATTGAGGTAGATTTTTGGATGACAAGTTTTCTCAGGTATCATTTTGCTCTTTTATGATATCAAAAGTACGAGCAAGGCCAGGCAGGAAAATCCTAGCAGTTTGCACAATGGATTAGAAGAACTAGAATGAATTTCTTTTACATCAGCTCCAAATATCACATTGTCAAATTTCATTTTAGGAAAACGGAATGAGGGAAAGCAAACCAAAACCTGTACCAACAAATTTCTTCTCGCTACTCCTACATGATAAATGAACTCAAACTGCCATGAAATCTGGCTACAGCTTTTAATTGCAGAAGACCAAACAAACATGCAGAAAACCACCAATGTTTTGGATTTATGAAGAAATCTCCAAGCAGAGGGAAACAATCGTAATTTAACAGTTCTTTTTTGCCTTGGGTATACTATGGAAAACAGTAGAGTGAAGCACGTCTCTCCCCCTCTCTGTAATGAAAGCACCAAAATGGAAAAGGTTTGATTTGCCATTTTCAGCCCTCTGAAAGTCCATCTGTCCATTTTCTTCCCAAAATTTCTTTTGAGGCATGCCTTTGTAAGAATTGGCTTTCCCTGCGAGCTGCGCCCTGGCAGTGGGACACCCTTTGCTGTACTGCACCTCGTCACATTGATCAGCAACTACAGATGGTAATTACGTGTGATGGACAAACCCCGTGGGCACAGCTGGAGCTCATATAAAGCTAGCCAAACCCCTCTGGGTTTGAATCTTGGGAAATTAAGACTCCCTGGCGATTTCACTGTTTTGTTGAGGTTTGGCAGCCCTGGGAACGCAGTGAGACAGACAGACGTCCGTCCGTCCGTCCACAGCACCAGTGCACTCGAGCACTCTCCCACCAAGGGAGATACCTGGTTTGGAAGGATGAAATCTGCCATGGACAGATGCTGACTAGCATTATGTTCAGTCCTGGGCTTTAAAAGAAATAAAATTTATTTCCTTGTTTTTCATTTTATTTCTGCATTTTCTTGATATATTACAAATACTGGCAAAAAAAGAAATAAGAAAAATACGTAATCATCTGTGAACTATGGTATTTCTTTTTTGCTCCTTTGATGGATATCCAATGTTTTTGATAAACTCAGAAATATTTCAAGTGGTTGATTTCTGTGCAGAAACTGATTAAACTGCATAATTACTGCATGCTCGACTGTAAACTGTAATCACACGTAACAACCAAGAGGCACAAACTCTTTTGCTGACTCTAAGTGCTTTGTATTTTATTTTGAGCAGAATATTAAGGGGCCTTCACAAACCAAGCTCAGCAGTACCGATATGGTGGGGGAGCATGCTCTCACTCACGCTAAGGGTCAGAGTAGATGCCCATACTCTGTAGGTATATATTCATTCTTAAGGGTCAGAGTACATACATATATAGAAGATCTATGATTTGTGCAGCTTTTCTGTTAAATTTACAAGACCACCTTAAATGTTACTTAAAGAAGTCAGTTTAATTAAAGAAGAGCTAAAATCTGATCATTGCTTCACTAAACACTGGGAAGCCGTGCAACAAGTGTGTTTATAGGAACCAAAGTTTTTAAGAGTTTAAGGCATCTTGCAGAAAGAATCAGTTATTAAATTTTGACCAAGACTAGGATAATTTGTTTAAGTACTGATTGACTCAAAGGCTAATCTTAACATAATCTCATTTTGTTTGCAATTTATACACAAAAGACTACAGTTTACTCAGATTTCATAGTTATTTTCTAATGAATCTGTGATCCTATGAGTGGTACGAATCACACACAAATCTCAATTTGTGCTATTTATTTTTGAGTAGATGAAGAGGTAACATGCACTTTCTGTCTCCTTTACATAGATGTGAACAGTTGCTCTAACTATCTCTGGAAATTTGATTGTTCCTAATTCAGGCTTTATTTTTGGAAATGTTTTTTAATACTGTCTTAAAAGTCACCATTTGCCACCATATTCTTGCCATTAACCCCACTGATGAAAATGGAAACATAATTGCTGAGAGCAAAAGTAGATGGGTTCAGAGGCAGGACGTGGAGCCAGAGGACAGGGAGGCAGGAGCTGGGGCAACAGAACTGAGCAACTGCGTCCATCACAGGGACACACCGCCCAAGTCCCAGGTGAAACCAGACTTAAGTCTCAGACTATTTCACCTAGTTTTGTTTGGCGTTTATCGCTACCACACTGCAGTGGGGAACGTCCAGGAAACTACGAAAACTTCACACATCTCCTCAACCTCCTCATGCATTTCTCAGTGCAGAAGGACAACGTGGATCTAAGTAAAATATTATGCATATTTGCCACACATGCAGAGAACAAATTTTTCATATCCAAACCCACAAAGTCACAAAACAATTGGCTGGGGAGCTGAGATACTCCGCTCAGCTGGTCAATGCCGTGATTTTTATACACACACACAAATGATCTGAAGTAGACCAGATCTGAGCTAGAATCGATTCCCCAGGGTGAGTAAAGCCTATCGTCTCTACACCCCGGATGCTGCCGAGGATAAAAGGTGAACTGCCTCCTACTGCAGCAGACTGCTATAAATACCAAAAGACAGTTTCATTATTCTAAATCTTAATGCAAAACCACACTGAAACATCACATCACATAGTAAATGGTTTGAAGATTGCAGACAAAGTAGTCAGGCTATGAATAACTGACAAGAAAGTCTCCAGATAAGCATACGAAATTAATTATGCCGTACCCAGAAATAAATAAAAAACACCATCTCCAACAGTAACAAACCAGCTGGTAATAAATAATAACATGTAAACATTTTAATGCACTTATTTTGGTAAAATTAAAATCAATGTTCATGCAGCAATAGCTATTAAATAATACTTACTGGGGAAAAGTCTGAGAAGCTTAAAATCCAGTACCTTGTGTGTCAGAAACCAAACCACACAATGAGAAACAGCTGGAGCTCATCATTTATACCATTTTGAGGTCTTAAGGAAAAAGGCAGCCAAAAAAACACCACGTACAGATCTTCGGGGCAAATTGATCTCATAAAAAAAGGATTAGTGCGTATGAGGGTAATCAAATGCTTCATGTTGGATTACAATTGCACTTAATAAATCAAGCTATTTCTACTCATGAAAAGGTTCGTTTGATTCACCAATGCTATTCTAGTTCTATACTCATTTGATTAGTTACACTAAAAATAAATCCCACGCAGCAAAACCAAAAAATAAATGATTGGCCTTCTCAAATAAATGCCGCCGTGAGTCCTTGTAACAACCCGGCTATGTACGCTGCCAAGCCAGCCCCATGCCTCCAAAGAGCTTGGGAAAATTCCAGCTCGACCAAGTCACTTCTCATTACACACACTAAAGTTTAGACTTTTTTTAATGTCATCCACTGCACTGGCCCAATCCTTGCTTTAACCTCCACCAAGCAAGCACCAGCTCAGAAAGCGCCTGCGTACGAGGCAGGGTAAAAGATGAGAGAAGATACAATAGAAGATCTTCCAAATTTGGCTCAAAAGGATAACTAGAGAGGGTTATCATTTTAAAACCATCAAGAAAGCATTAATTTCATACCATTTTCTATTTTCACTGCCTGATGTGGTGCGGTTGGATGAATGCAATACCATAACTCTCTACTCCTGCAGTGCAATTTGAAGACTGCTGCAAGAGAGACACTGTTTTGCATTCTGGTGAGGCTGTTGCCATCCTTGTCTGGAGAATGGATAGCTACTGTTAAGCATGTTCCCCTTGCAGCATCAAGTCTGCTATTACTCCAATATAATTAGGGACCTCTATGTTCTCAGAGTAATTTTTCCTTACAAAAGATGTCAGCTACTCACTCTTCTTATTTTTCTCAGGACGTCTGTGGGTGACAACATGACTTTACAGCGAAAAGGACAGGAAAAAATGGTAACCTAGTTCCTTTTCAAAAAATAAAAATGAGTTTATGTTCTGACAATGGTCTGCACTCCTCTGAAAGCTGAACCCAGTCTTTGCTGTGAATCATGGTAGTTCGCTATTTTATTTTGACCTTTTCATCATCATGCAGCTTGATTAGCTATCTGAACCGACTGCTTTCACATGAAAACGAAATCAGCTACTTAAAAAGATAAAAGATTAAAATGATCAAAGTATTATTTCATATTCTTGGAACAGTCATGTCTTAGAAAAGAAGTGCCGCCAGCCTGACATCACCGAGAAGTAAACACCTTTCAGTACATCAGCGAAGGACAACCACTCCTCTCCTCCAACATCTTCCCTCTGAAAAGGATTTTCGGAGGGATAACGTATCCGAGAGACAGCAAACTCTCAGCTGAATTACTGCGGAGCAGCTGAGGGGTGCGATAGGGCTCAGCCACGCAACAGCTTCAGCCAGTTTCAACAGAAACTCCAAGGGTGGAATAAGAGCAAGGAGCTGAATTTGCAGCATACAAAAGTGGTTGTAATCACAGATGCAAATTTCAAGACATGAAGCAAAGATCTACTTGAGACAGATTCGCAAGCTCGCTGAGTAAGCCCTTTCTGCATCCCTGTCCTTAGGAGTACCCACAACAACTTTCAGACCCAGAGAAATCAAAACATGGTAAAAATTACTCTCCTTGAACAACAGCCTCCCTGTGCTCAGCTTCCAACACTGCTTCAAGTCACCTGAGCAAGTGCTAGGAGAGGACCAGGACCCCTCCAAGCTTTCCACCACAATAGGGGCATACAAAGACAAATTTGCTTTGCTGGCAAACAGACCTCCCTGAAATACAAACATGCAAAAAATGCAGTTTACTACAACAATTATTGGATACATACATATATACACACACATATAGAAGTGAGCCTTATCAATGTATTAATCTATTTCCCCCCACAAAAGCTACCACAAATGTGGAATGAGATGCGCTATCTAAGCCTGCCAGCAGGACAACGAAAGGATATCAGCTGAGACGCAGCCACTGGATATCACCACAGACTGCTCATAGCTGCCTACTGTACAGCAGCCAAATGCAAAGGCTATTGTCAAAAAATCCTCAGATTTGCATTTGCTCACCATGAACCTTACTGTGAATCTGGCACCAAAGCATAAAAGAGCAAACCAGGTTCTCCAAACCCAGGTGAAAGTAGCCTTGTCTACCAGCAAGTTCAGTCATAATTTTAAAACAAGTAGCATTTGCCTATATATTAACTAAGCAGCCAGTAAACAAATAAAACTCAGTAACGAGATACAACATCTTTAAACAATTACAGTATTTGTACTTGACTTCGGTATCTCTAAGGCAGCAAGAACAATATTGCAGCAGGCAGCGTCCCAACATGAGAGCATTTAGCGTGATGGAGTGACTCCATACAGGGCTCTGTCACTAAATGCTTCAACTCCAAAATAATTGCGTTATTAGGCTTGATTAGCTGGTGTTGGTGATTAGAGAATATTTTGCAAGAATCACTTGAATCTGGAAGATCCAGTGACTGAAGAGGCAAAGCAGGAGGAGGAACGTGCCAGGGCAGGAGCTGGCGCTGGCAGGCATGATGCCGATGGGACGCTGCGGGTACCGGGACTCGGCAGTGCTGGTGCAGAGCAGGAGGGCAGTCCAGGGGAAACACACGCTTGCACAGGAGAACAGCAACGTTCAAACTTCCCTGGACAACTCTGCACAACTGGCTTTTTTTTTTTTTTTTTTGCATTCAGATTTTATTACACCAAGCCACAGGCCCAGATACGTGCACTGAAAACTCCATGCATCTATTATCTCTATTTATTACATAAAACCACAATGATGCTTTAACAGTCCCTTTCACTGCGCTTCCATTAGCAAAATATTGGCATGACTTCCTCTTCCACTCCCCTAATGACAATTATAAAATATACCCCCTAACTACTTCTGTTTTTTAAAAGTACATTTTCCTAATATTTAATTTATAAATCATTTCCCACATGTATTAGTAATAAATGTTTAAAGGCGGCAGACAGGAATACAACAGGAAAGCATAATGCTTGCTGTTTACTAGGAGGCCTCATTAAAAAGGCATCAAGAGCAAGGAAAATAAAAACAACCTTGTGAACCTTTGTAATTGGTCTCAAGAGAAATGTAACACTGAGGACATCAATGCAAAAATGTCCCAGGCCATTCTAGTGCCAGAGATTGAAAAAAAATGCCAGTTCACTGTACTGTTTGCACTCGTCAGTTCTTACACTGTCTGTTTTCTTAATTAAAACACACTAACTTTTTATATTTTTTTATAGCTGTAATGTCTCTATAGATCAGGTGTTTGATGCTATGATATTCAAAATCATACTTAAATAATCATTATTTCTGCCCCCCCCAATAAATGATTATATGGGCAGAATAACCAGGGGCCATTTTCCTTTAGTTCCACAAGTTCCACTGTGGTTCTCTCCAGTATGCTGCCTGTTACAGTCTGTTGTGTACTTTTTATCATCTCTCCTATCCGTACTTGGTCTCTTTATTTTAATAATTGTAATGGATAAGTTTGTTATTTTAACTTGCTATTTGTAGAATGCATCGGGCAAAGAATTGTTATGTTAGACACATTTTTAGCTAAAGAAACAAAATGAACAATTAATTTGACTAGCCTTCTCCCTTGCCAGCTAGCTTCCAGTTAGGCCCAGATGTCACTTGAAAAGCTTAATTTTTAAACCAAATGCAGTACACCATCTATTACCAAGCGGACTTCAAAATTCATATTTAAACCCAACAGGTCCCAGAGGCTCCTTTCAGATACTCCTGGGCTTCCCAGAAGACTCATGAAAGTTGATTAAACTAAAAATTGCATTTCATTTTCCTGTTTTGTTTGCATTTAAATGGAGAAACTTGCAGCTGGATAACAGCCATATATTTTCTGATGTACTTCCGCTCCCAGCAATAAGCATTTTGTCATGTTTTCTGCCATCTAAAGTATATACTTCTCACTGTTTCTCCAAACACAGAGTAAGACTTTCTCTGTACAAAACTGCACTGCAGAAACCCAAGTAAGGCTTTCCTAATAGGTTTAATTTGTGAGATTCAAAAGCCATCCAAGTACAATTACTTGTAACGTCTTCACTTGGAGATGCATTTTGATGCGTGATAATTTGCCTTGCAAAAATTAATTCCGATTCAGCTATCTAAGCTTATGGGTCCATGTTTGCAGGCTGGCTGGTTTTCTCTTCTCAAAACGTAGGCAAACCACCAGGATGCGGACACTGGCTGCAATCACCCACAAGGTGTGGACAAACCGAGGAGCCCCGCGTGGCTGCTCAGAGCTCAGAAAACAGCGAGGGAAAGAGCGGTGCTGAGCTCCCAGGATTGGGATCTTCTAGGGATGCTTATTAGGAGCTCCCACTGAACACGAAGCCATATCTCAATCCTCTCTATGAAAAATGAGACCGTTTTAAAATGCCTCTTAAGGCAAACATGTATGCGTATTATATTTTGCACTGAAGTAAACCTTGCCTCTCTGCTTTTTGGGGGAGCGATGCCTGCACACCACTCCCACGCAGCTTTATCAAACCGTTCCCTGGATCAGCATTGCGTGCCAGCGGTGACCCCCCAGCAAGGAGAGCTCGTCCTGGGGTGAGCAGTGCTCACTCCCCCTCCTCACTGCCTCCACCCCAGGCTCCCAGACACAGTTACAAGACGTTTCAGATGCCAGATTTTACATGAAAGTTGCAAAAACATTACTCAGCCAAACAGCAGATCTGATAAAGCTAAAATGCAACACAAAAAATCGCCACCCTTTACTCAACTGCAATGTGCACTGATTAAACAAGTCTTTGCACCATTACTACTGAGCTCCCCCATTCCATGCAAAGGGAGCGGGCACTTCTGTGGACCCCCGTGTTCAGGGCAACACCTGAGATCTGGTCTTGTATCATTTTTTCCAGAGAGCTGTGGCCAGCAGCTCCAAGCGGCAACCAAGGCCAAGTTTCAAGTATCTGTAGGAAAGCCTTCAGGGCACATCCATCAAAGGTGTAATTACCATCACCGCCATCACAGCCTAGCTAGGCTGAGTAAAAATAGTAGGCTTGGCAGCACAGATGTCTGTGCAACACGCACCCGTACCCAGGGCCCCGGCAGCTCTCAGCCTGTCACAGAGACAACACCGTGGTGACTTTGCTTTGGTAGACATTGAGCCAGCTCTGCTAATGCAAGCTTGGGTATGGCCATCTGCTGTGCGATGGCATCTTCAAACACGGTGTAGACAACCTCAGAGCTGGACCACTGACGTATGTGTGGAAGGCTGTAAGTCACATTAGCCTTTTCCACCTCCTTACAGTTCTCGAGGGGATTCATTCTGGGAACGATAAGGCAAGAGAGATGGCAGGTGGCCGCCCAGCACCCACACGTGCCCAGCCCTAGAAGAGCCATGCAACGGCAGCAGCTCCAAGCCGTGCACGGCACAGACCTCGCTGGCCACCGCCTCTCCTCTTCTCTGTGGCGTTATAGCCCAACGGCTGCCACGGGATGCGAGAGGTGTCTGTACATATCTTAAATTCACAGCTCTTTGAGGAAAAAAAATTGCACCCCTAAAAGCACTGATGAGAAAAAGCCATCCAAATTTGTTTTCATCCATTTAAAAGCCTATAAACTTTAGTGTTATTTATTGGCAGATTGGTCTGCTGTGAGCTAACGCTTTGCAAAAGGCTTGCCAACACACGCTTTGGTGTGCTTTCACAGGGTGCTCCCACAGAGCCGCACGCAGCCCTGAGTAGGCTTCAATTACATTTTAACAACCTTTCGGCCCGTTTCTGGTCGGTTTTGCCACACCATTTTTTGTGCACACTATAGCTTCCAAAATTAAGAAATATATCTTTAATCTCCTCCCTATCTTTCTCCTTCCCCACCAAAGGACTTCTCCAATTTCTTGCATGAGAGGCTCCGGTTCTGCCGCTTGCAAAGCACTGCCGATCCAACCCACTGCAACGCCAGCCCGCAAACTGCCGCTGCTGCAGACACCAGCTCCTCCTCTCCATCTCCCTGTGCTCTCTTGTCCCGTTTTGCACAAATCTACACTAGCGTAGCCAAAATGGGCGTAATGAAAATAGTTTAAATTCATCATAAAAATAATTCTTAATGGTCTTTGTCACATTAACTTGGGTAATGTGCTGCATACAAGCGCAGCTTACCTGGAAGGACTGTGTAATTAATGCACTCCCTCTCTCCACTGGCCAGAGATGAACAAAGTGCCGTGATTACCTTCACATGTTAAGCGTCATCGGAGCACGATTGTGCAGTTAATAATGAAGGAAAATCTATTTCCCATACCAAATGAAACAAACTCCACTGCCTCTCCTCCTCCTCTGCTTCCTCAAGGAACATTTTACTCATGGCACAGAGATGAATGGCATCTACACACGGCCACAAGCCAGGGGTTACCCTTGGCTCCCCGCAAGCAGCACCATTCCCACTGCAATCCCTGGTCCAGACCTTCCTGCAAGTTTTAAGAAATAGCTCTAAAAATTCACTAATTATCCTGAATAGGAAATGGGGATAGGAAAGCTGTAATAGATCAGCTCCCCACGCGAACCCTGTCCTCAAGAATGCTTCCCCACACCAAGTGATTAAATCTGCTGATACATGAGTGTATTTAGCTTAATAGAAACATGCAAGAGATACAGTTTTCAGTAATTTCCCATAGCAAATTTGTGGTTTGCATATATATTGTACCCCAAATCCGGGTAAAATCTACAACAAAAAGGAGTAAGACAATTAAAGGAACATTTCCATCTTTCTTTTGCAGTATCACCTACCAATTCTGCACCTTCGTCATTAAAAAAGAGAACCAGGGTAGGAACTTACATACTTCATCTGAATTTTTATAGACTAATTGCCTTTCTGCAACCAGTGTTGCACGCACTCTTTGGCGCCGATGAACTACTCTTTACTAACCCTGCCTGGTCTGTCTGCATCAACAGATGGGAGCAAAACGGCTTCTGTAAATCAGAAACAAGTGACAGCAACTAGATTATTTCACAGTCCTGTGAAACAATCTCAGGTAAAATTCACATTAGAATGTCATTAGGATTTCTCCCTGAAATATTGCTTTACATAAATTTTGTAGTATAATGGTTATTAAAAACCTCAATACAAAAAGAGACCTAATCAGTTCCTTAATACCCTCTCCTAATTTGTTTGTAAGTTAAATCATATTTTTAAAAATACATTATGACATATTGCAAGAGAGACTCCTTATTTTAATAACTTATCTTTAGAAATGGAGAACAGTATTGCTAAAATACTAAAAATGTTAAAGTGAAATTTCAGAATTAGAAAAGTAAGTGCTGAAGTATTTCAATTTTCCATTACATGCACTTAAATTTTGCAAGATGGGAATCAATTAATCAGCTACTGCACTCAACTTTGAAACTGCCAAAGGCAGATTATATCCGAGAAGGACAAAGTTTTGAAAAGGACTTTTAGGACTACACCAAACACAAAATTATTTAAGACAAGAAACAAAAATACCTTTTATTTTTTTGGCCAGACCAGTTAAATCAGAGGACAACATGAGGGTCCTCTAGTACTGCTATCGGTACGGCTTCAAGAAAATTAACACTAGACTTAGGTAGTACCACAGTATTAAACTAGAGAGCTACATTATTTAGGAAGGAAAATTTTACTTACGATACCAGATGCCTTTGTATTTAGTAAATGCTACCCTTCATCCATTTTAGCTCAATTTCAAGCCTCCATGGATTTCTTCTTTTCTTCTAACCAATACAAGCAGCTAAAGCCTTTCCTTTTCAAGCGTGCTCTTTGAGCCACTGGTCTCCCTCGCAGTGATGCTTCACAAATGGAACAGCTTCAACATCTCCACCAGCCCAAACCCCTGAGAAATCCATGTGTATTCATTTCTTTGAAATTATTTCAGAGGCAAAAAAAAAAGCACTTCCTTACTTTGTGTTATATTTCAGAAAGTTTAAACGGTCTAATATCCTATTCCTTTTCAACGTACCACAAAGTGCTAAATGGTAAGAATTACATTACTGCCACTGCTTAGATCCTGGCTGATAAGGTGAGCCTTTTACATTTATACTGACTTCTGAAAAAGCTGTTGCTATACTGGTCTAATAATTAATAATTCATGGCGCCAAATTACAGCTCTAGAAGGATAGAGCCATTTTTACTAGTTCTTTCATATTCCTCTGATTTATGTATGACTAAGTAGGAGACTCAGCAAAGGAAAAAAATTAAAACTTAACACTTCAGGTTTAAATTTAAATTGCTGTTCCACACTCAGAAAGGATGGATGGAGCAGGATATAACAATGCTTCTTCTGAGACAAGCACGTGTACAAAATTTCTGAACATACATTAATTTTATTATATGAAAATAGCTTTTGCAGCTACTAAAATTGTAGATACTTAAAACTGGAAATATTTATCACTAATGGGACTTCTAGTGTCATGGAGTACAACACAACACATTAATATTTGTAACATCTTCACAATAGTCCTTCTTTCATGTTGTCCTTGATGAATGGACTAATTTTTCTGCCCCCTGTATCTACTGTCTCGTTGTTAGACACATTTTTATGGATCCATGTACAGAACAAGATCCACCTAAAGACAAGGATCAGTAAAGAAATCAATTTTGTTATTTTATTTCTTCCAGAAAAAAAAGATGACTCATAAAATTATCTCTTTCTCAATCTACCAAGCATAGCCTAGCTGACATTTTCAAAAGTTCCTAAAAGTGTTCTAGAGGGTAAGGACACAGACCAGGATAAAGACAAAACAAACAAACAAAGAGTAGTCATCTAAAGACACAGGCATATACTGGGGCTTTCAGAAGTTCTTAAGTCTTAGTCTTTGCAGCTTTTTACTGACTTTTTGTTTTCCAACATTTCACCCTGAGACATCAGCACTGAGGCAATGCTGTCCTGGACCCTGGGTGAACAAGGAGACCTTTTTTAGTAGATGTACCAGGCTCATGTTGAAGGCACCCAAAGCAGCATCTGTTTAGAATAACTATGCTGATCTTGGTCAAATCAGTATTTCAGCATTGCAAAACAGGAAATTTTGAAGCTTTTTTTAAAGCTTGTATTATTATTACCAATTAAAAACTGAATTATTGTCATGTAATGGCTTGAGAAACTACTACCTCTGCATAGCTACTACAGGCTCTAGAAACACACACAGCTCTGTTAAAGAGATGGTCCTAGGGGTCGGCATACCCTATCCTGCCCTCTGCTTCACTGTTTTATCCTCCTCAGCACAGTTAGCCCCTGGTTATTTGCTGGTTGATCTCAGTAGATGCAGATTCACAACACAACCACTACTCTGGTGCTGCGATGCTCACTGTTGTTATGACACACAAGCTAACATTAAACTCTTAAAAAGTTAAAGCTGCCTTCTTCATTATGGCCAAGCTGCTGAAAGCCTGCAAGAAGCACCTGTTTTTAATGAAGAGTTTAAGGCCAGATAACAGCCATTAAAGTTTCTGATTAGCACATGTTTTAGAGCTGCAAAATATGCTTGAAGAATCATACAGCTTCAATGGAAACAACATTTCTTGGAAGTCCCCTTGTGTAAGGGATTCAACTGAAGCACAACATTTGGTAGCACAATGAGAAAACTTCTCATTTGTAAAAGGTGTCTCATTGTTCATATTCATATGGGCTGCTGAATTCCTGGCTATTCTCTCAGCCTTCAGTTTACATATCACAAATAAAAATCTCAGAAAACCTAATTAATGCAGCTAGACTGTTTAATCTTTTTAAGAACAAAATTAAAAAAAAGAATTGGTGCCAAGAAGAAAGAAACTTCTTGCTTTGGTTTTTGGGAAAATGGGTAAGGGCAAAATTTTCATAACTGTTGAAATAATTAGGTCTTAAACTGAGGTTTAGCTTCCTAAGACCCTAAGTTACTTTGAAAATTGTTAATTCCATATCATACATGATAATCTAGAAGTTTTACATTACCACTATCTATATATATCTTACTTATTTGGAGCTTCAATATCTAGTGATATGACGTTATTTAATCAGAAAATACAGAATTTTGGAGCTGCCCATGTTTGGCCATGTTGCACAGAAGTATTTATATCCACAAGTATGCTTCAATGCAAACAGCAGCAAAATAAGCTAAAGGTACTGCAACAGATTGTTCTGCTGGCAAACAAAATGATCCAAAGTGCCCCGAAATGAATCCTTCACCAGCCTTTTGGAAAACAGCTATAAGTATCTACCAGAGACAATTGCTAGATGTGTTAACTCTAACAATTTACTCTATTTTACACTAAAGATGAGAGCACAAGAACATTATTGTGAGTATCTGTGCATCCTTTCCAAGGCTGGCTAATTACTGCTGCTAGACTGATTAATATTTCTACATTTGTCCTGGACAAGACTTTTTTTTTTCCCCCCATAGTGAATGGTAAAATCCTGCAATGGGTGGTCCATAGAGATTGTGGAGTCCTTGGAGATGCTCAACACTCAAATGGAAAAGTCCCCGAGCAACCTGACCTAACCAGACCTGCTTGGAACAGGAGGCTGGAGTGGATGACCTCCAGATTCCCTCCAACCCACATTATTCTATGGTTTTAACAGCAAAATAGACATAAAAACTCCCCGAGTGTCAGAGGCTGGAACAGGGAACAAGCAGAAGAAAGAGTGGATGTACACAGGCACGCTTCCTGGTATTAAAAAAAATGCACAAAACACTAAGACTTATTGTAAGCAGTTCATTCAAAGAACTCCAGTTATTTATTAAATCTAGTATTTTAATATAGTATTTAATATATCTAGTATTATATTATAGTATAATATTTATATATTATATTAATATATAAAATATATTAAATCTAGTATTTAATATATTTTATATATTTAATTAAAATATTTTTAATATTTAAAAAAATTTGATTTGTTACTAAGACTAAAAGATACATTTCAAATGAAAATTGTTTGTTGACACTAACAGGAGTCAATGATGTTCAGAGCATGGAAATATTCAGCACCCTGGGGCACTTTCCAAACTTGAACCAAGCTTTTAAATTAAATCCTAATATTTGGCAAATAAGTGACTCATCTGATCATGCTGGAGAGCAACTACAGAGAGGTAGTGGGTTAGTGTTAATTAACCACAATTCAGTTTTAAAATCAGTTCCATTTACGTTAATTCCTGAGGAATCTGAAACCTTGGTTTTGTCTCCTGGAAAGGCTCAAAGTGCAATATAATTGGAGAGCCACCATGGCTAATAGAGAAAAATGGCAGGAGATACCTCAGAGAGGTATTACAGCGTTTTGTAAAGCAGAAACATCACAGAAAAACCTCTTATGAGAAATAGTGACCTTATCCTCAAAGAATCTAATTCAAGGTGAATTTAGATGCAGAATTTTATCAAAGACTATTTCTTTTCACTAACAATTTTGTTTATGCCTTGTTTTTTTTCTACAGATTTAATAACATCCACTCCTCAATGTGAGCTGTATCTAGCATGTGCAGAGGGCAGCCTCACTTCTCAGTTCACATGCACCAATAATTAGAAGCTTTGCAACTGTACTTAGCTCCACTTACTGTGATGAAAGATGCAGATGTCTTTTAACAGCCTCTGACAAGCATTCAATTTGATCAGCCTGTACAAATACCCTGCAACTCGTACTGTGCAAAATTTCTTAATCCACTATTCACATAAAAATACACACTCCAAGCATTTAGACTTCTAAAGATGAGATTTCTAGGTGAGACAGAAGATTTGAGTGTACGCCATAAACATTTCAATAGCTAAGACCACATTTTCCAAAGCCATTGGGGGCCCCAGCAAGCTTCCAAGAAGCACTTGAGCAGCCCAGCAATTGCTGACAGCACCCTACGCTGTGCTGAAGCACCTCTGAGTATCTCTGCTATTATCTATCTGTTTATTTAAATTTATCCCGAAGTCCTAAAAGCCAGCAGTAGAAATGAGTTAGGCTCTCAGCATGAAAAAAGTACATCCTAAATATACATATACAATGTATGTAAGCTAGTCACCTAAAATAAGCTAGTTAGCTTAAAGGTATTGCCATCAATCACACCACCATTATAACTGCAGCTTAAAATGCCATTAGAAACTTCTGGAAATAGAGCTTTGTAGTTTCTGGAAGTGTTATGACATATTTCTTTTAATTAGAATGATTATTTAAGCTTCCTTACGTTACTGAAAATCCTACACTAACAATAGAATTGTCTTTTGTATTGACTAAATAAATCAGCACAGTAAACAAGAGCAATAACATTCGTTTTCAGTTAGAAGGTGAAAGCAAAGTCAAGATGGAGAACACAGAAAATTATCACAGACTTACATTTTAAAACACAGCTAGCATTCCCAAAACCAATTAAACACAGTTTTTGCCTTTTTCCTCACTTTTAAACTGCTGCCGTAGCTTTCTAGCTATGAAACCATCATCGTGCAGAAAACACTGGGAGAAGACAGAAGGAAACCCATACGGCCCATTAACCTCTACACATACCAAGTTTACGCAAGTGCACAAGAGGAATAAGTTACCACCATCTCTGGCATCCTTATACACACATGTACTCATAACTCTGGGAAAATCATTTTCTACCACAAAGGTGAAGGACTGAGTCCATACAGGACCAGGGGAGCACACACAGGGGTGCAGGAAATTAAGCATGCTGTCCTGTAACTAAATAAATTTTAAATGAGTCTCACACGTTCATTGTGTTGGAAATGCCGAAGGATGCTCAGAGTACGTAAGTGTTCATTCATAACTCTCCCCTGATGTGCAAGTTAAATTTCACAGTAAGAGAATAAATGAAGAAAATCTCAAGCTGAAATAAAATTTGCCTATTTTAGACTAAGGATGGGCAAGGGGCACGTCTGCTAAAGCTATAGGGTAGGTCAGAGGTACAGCTATACTGTTTTACCTTTTCTTCCTAAACTCAGATTTTTGCATGGGTAAAAATTGTTTAAAATTGCTGCTAACTTCCAACCTTTTCTTTGATACAAGTCTAAAAAGCAGAAAACAGTAACATCTCCAGTATTAACCCTAAAAATCTAGGTAGAGCTGACCCTAATATTGCTAAGAGAGCATTAGGCAGACTGGCAAAAAGCCACATCCAGTTTGAAACGTGTACTGAAAATTTCCTCTGTCAGATGAATCTTTAATCTATTTATAATCTACAATGTTTCCTCTAAACAGCACACCATGTCTTACCTTGTATCATTTTCCACATAAATGCCATGGCACAGAGCTAAAACATATGTCCAAATAGAAAAGTGGATTTTTAATTTATTTATTTAAAGCGAAATGTTTAAGAGATTGACCTTGTTATAATTCAGTCTACAGTCATTATTACCAGAACAACTCAAAAGCAATTCCTGTCATCCTCCCCCCTGCAGTGTTTTGGAAACCAGGGCCCCTGCTACAAGAAAGCAATTCTTTCCTTATTGCCCATCTTTTAACTAGAAAACCAAAATACTGACAAAAATTGTTCCATATCTTCTGATGATTCTTTCCAGGAGTAAGGGTTTTCAAACCCATGTTGTTGTGAAATGTACTTAGGTAATTAACGTAATCTTTTCTAAGTTCTTCATACACGAAGAATTTATCTGAACCTAAATAAGCCAGCCTCCTCTTCCTTTCCTGAGCCATTACAAGAGCTCCCCAGATTCCCCCTTCGCTGCAAGAGACAGGAGAACTGGAGCGTCAGGTAGAGAGATTCAGGTTATATGGCAAGAACCCCTGTGAAATGAGATAAAGCTTTTTAGCAGCAGGTAGGAGAAAAAATGCCATTGTGGATGCAAATACAAATGTTAGAGCTATTCCCACTCACATACCTTACTAACAATTCACTAGGACAGCAGACACAGAAATTAGGTTTCCTTGCACATACCTTCATCATGTCTGTCTGTATAAAACAGAAGTAAATTAGCAACGAACAAGTTAGCAGCTACAAAGAGCCTTTCAATAGCTATTTTACTCTTGTACTACAATCTACACAGCACTTATTTTATTTCAGAAGCTACAGAAACTAACAAAGAAAACACGTGCTGAGCTTTCATTATGATTATTTATGACCGATTTTATGTATCTGATTATGCACCGTTCACAGTAGCCAGATTTAAGCCAAGCTTCTTATGCTGCATGCTCATTCAGCAGAGGTATGGTTTTAGCCCTCATCTCTCTGAGTTAACACATGATGGTAGCTGGCTTCTGGAGTTGAATTTTGAGTTGTTGGTAGCACTGATAAGCCTCACCCAAGACCAGAGACGACCTGTCCTCAGCACTGCATAAACCACAGCATACAGTCCTTGACCAAGAGCTTAGGACATAAGTGAAGAGAAATGAGAATAAAGTTCAGCTGGGACAGAACCCCCACAAGATGTGCACTGTATGTTAAAAAGGGGGGTCATCTTAACCGCTATTGATGCACTATTCACTCATTAAAAAAGTTTTAGTTTCAAAAAAACCCCAACCATCTATTTTCCACATGAAAAGATGTTTCTGTTTGATGCAATTCACACGCAAGCTAAACTAACACAACCCTAATCCTGCTTTCTCTTACAAAACCATCAGACAAGGAGTCAGCGTGAGCAGCGAGGACACCAGCCTGACCTTTCCCAGACTCACAGCACCCATCCGAGGAGGAAAACTGTGTGGGGAAGGCCACCGCAACGCATGGGCGAAACGGAGACAGAGCGTGGCCGGGATGAGCAGGCGCTGCTCAGCATCCCATTAATGTCCTCTGCATTACAGCACAGCCTGGAGCTTGTGTCCCCGATGCTCGGATAGCGAGGTACCCAATCCATTTGGTGCCTATCAGATAGCAAGGCTATCAGGGGGAAATCTTCATCTGCTTCATGCAACACCGCTGGATAGGGTATATCTGGAATTCAAGCATTACGGTGGTACTTTGCTATTTTGGTTACTTCAGTGACGCACCGGCTCTCTATCTGCATCTCACACGGATGAAACGTGGAAAGAAGGCAGCAGCTATGTAGGACAACAGCAGAGTGAGACATCTCACCACGCCGAAAACAGCAAGCCTGGAAAAGCAGCAGTCCTGGCAACGATACTGTATGCAGCCTCGCTGCAACAGGGAAAAGACTTGAGAGGGCTGGGTTTTTTTAATTGTAAATACTTGAAATACTTATGTCTGAGACAACATGATGCTGTGTATTTCCATTCACACCTGTGATAATTATGCCTGACTTTGATATAGTAATTATTTTTTATGCTGCTGCTAAAACATTACATTTTACCATGCATATTTAAGCAAGAACATCTTCACTTCTTTTCTTATGATTGACAAAATTACACTCTCCTAGGAAGAAAATCTGTCTCTCTATACTGCTCTGGTTCAACCAGGTTCCAAACCAGTCCTATGAGTCCTTCCAGTCTTCTAGAGTCAGATGCCAATAAGGAACACAGGAAAGGATACAGCCCTTAGTTTCTCTTTTATTCCAAATGTCAAGAGTACCTTTTTCTTGATATTCATAATGGTTTGAATCTCTTGGTTTTCATCTCTGCTACTGATATGTGGATGTTTTTTTAATATCTTTCTTTTTGTAGGTCATATTCTCATTACATTTAGAGATCTTCTCTAAAATATACTGAATGAGAGCTTATTACTGTACAGTTATTCAGACGTTTTGGGATCAATGTTGCATGATCCACGAACAGACTGGCGGAGAAGACTGGCAATGTACTGTGAGAAGAAAATTCTGGCAATGTAGGATGAACTGCTCCTCTTCAACAGAACTACAACCTAGATGAACACCTGAACCAAACCCGAAGTATTTCATATGTCCAAGGAACTCAGTTACCTGAAAGAGTTTTTTCTCCTGTTTTACAATGTGCCATCTCATTTTATGACTTTACAGAATTCAGATAACATAAAATTTCTACAGTTTCACATTAGGAAAATAGTGTTAAAGACTACTAGAAAGAAAAATCAAGTCAAGAGAAAGCCCTGCTGCCAGCAGTGTAAGTTTTGATTCAGAGAGGAGACCCTCTGCTTGGAAGGGCCAGACACTGTTCCTGGAACTTCTGGTTCACTCCTCAACAGGAATGCTTTGGACTTGGCTCTAGGCTTTCAGGTAACAAGACAGCCATTAAAAAGGAAGCAGTCAGTGGAACAATACTAATCACACCCTCTCTGTCCCCTCCCCTCAATTCAATATCTTTTAAAGATGATAAAGTTGATGACAGTAAGGACTGTAACGTCTAAACTTCCCTCAATTGTGCAAAGTTTGGGGCAGCAGGCTTCTCTAAAGGAGACACACGGGCAGCAGGCAGAACTATTCAAATATGAAAAGAAACTAAAAGAAAAACTGATTTACTTCTTACTTTAATATTCTTACAGAGAAGCACAAATAGATCTCAATTTTTATTGCCTTTAAGGGCAACTCATAGTGAAATTTAGTCTTTCAAACTGAATTTAAATGCATCCTTAAATTACAGAAAAAAGGCTTTTGTTCCCATAAGTTGGCAATCAAAAACAGACGCACTAAATAATGTGGCTGTTATGAGTCTAGGCAATTTTATTTCCAATACAAAAGAATCCTTCTTATGCAAAAACTTTGATTAATTATTTTGCATCAAGAAGAATGAACCTTTTTTTAATTGTAGCGAAAAAATTCATTATTGATTAAAATGTCATTTTAAGTAAGACATTATGGAACCAAGAGATCATTTCTGCTCTTTCCAAATTAAGCATACAAAACTAAAATTTAAACTAAGTAAAATGCCATATATTGCATTGGAATGAACTTCCAATAATAGTAACTACTTTATATTGGTACAAACAAACTTTGTCTTAATTAGATTGACCTTTAAAAAGCTTCTCAGGCATTTGAGAAATGTAAATACCTAAAGTATGATTCATTCACATTCCTGTTTTCTCAGACAACTCTGAAAGCTTTGAAATGCAGAGCTGGGGCCACTTCCATCCGTCCCGCAACTCTACTGGGGTCGGTCCAGCCAGGCCTGGGATGAGTTTGGTCCCTTCTGACTGCATGGTGGCCTGGCGGCGATTGGGACCTTGCATACACATCGGCACGGCTGTGAAATACAGTAGGAGCTACAGCAAGTAGTTACTTGTGAGGTGAGCAAATGGTTGATGGGGTTGAAGATGAAGCGGCATCGCTGTACCAGAAGAGATACAGTTCACGTTGTTTGCCACAGACCATGAAATTAAGAAGAAATCTTAAATTAAATAGAAATCTCAAGAAGATTTCTAGTATTTAGTGTGAGCATACAGACTACAGCATGTCTCTTCCCACACAGATAGTCCATATAGATTATTCCTCATAGTTTGTGTGTGTTGACTTGTGAAACGTCCCATGTGGAAGACTCGCACGTCCACACAGGTAACGTGCAGATTCTGTCTCAGAGCAATTTTCTTTTATTATTTTCTGAGCTTATCCTTGCTAGAATGAGGAAGTGAATTTGATATAAGGGAATTTATTTTGCCAGTTTATGATGCTGTTTCACAGTATGTGGACCTCACACATCAGAGGATAACAGAGCTCGTGTTTCAATGCTCAGACTTGTCACCTCTCTCTCCAGCTCTTCCTCCACATGACCACCGCACAAACCTTGCGACCAGCGTAATAACAAATAATAGATGATCTTACTCGGCACGTGACTGCGTACAGATAGGCTGTAGAATTTGGAATAAAACCAACAAATATAGTAACAAAACCAGACTTTGCCTGAAACTGAGAACAGCAACAGAGATGGATGTATATTTTACCAAGGTCTAGGAAAACTAGAGTCAGATCCCTAAAAATATTACTTGTATACACAACTACACCATTATAAAACCAACACAATCCTGCCCAGGCTGCTTACTATCTGTAGGTATGTGCAACCTTCCCTTCGAAGGCAACCCGCATCCTCAGGGTTCAGCCGTGCCAGCAGAGCAAGCATCGCTGCATCAGCCATTACGACTCGCTTTTACCTACGCCCACGGAAAGCCTATTCCGCCTCATCACCGTGTGCGGTCCTGATTGTTCGTTTGAAACTGTCAATTTAAAACATTTCTCTTATGAACTTCAGCTCTAACTAGACTACAGAGACTGTGAGTGTTCCTGGCAATAAAGGAAGATTAAGGCTGGGAAGGACAAGCAAGTATCATAAAAATAACAGTGTATAATTGGGTAGCCTACCATAGCTGGTGAAGAGAAATGAGCAGGTCAAGCAATCGAGAACCAGGAGAAATGACCTTAAAAAGTTCTGTCTGGGGACAGACTGCCGATGGTCTCATCAGCATTCAGCTCCACCGCCACAGTCTGGAGGAGGAAACATAATGCAGAAAATGGAAAGGAAGGAAATAGAAGAGCAGTGGGGAGAAAAACATCTTTCTTAATTCAGCCAGGGAGGAGATGGAAACCAGCCGTCTGCAGCCTTTTTTTTTTTTTTTTTTTTTAAAAATGAGTCCTCTGATCTGTGACCCACCCACTAATATATTTTCAGTATCACATATAATCTTTAAGAAGAAAGATTAGTGACTTACAAAGAAAACAGTTGGTTGCAAGGCGCTGTTGAGTCTTTTACTGCATATTCCTATTGTTTCATGTGAACCGAGAGGGGCTTTGGGTGGGATTTTCAACAATGCTCAGCAGATTGAGGTGCTCAGTGATTTTCAGCAAGAGCCAGACACCAATCTGCCTTTGATGTCTTTGAAAATCTCCTTTTACTTGTAAGCTTTTCAAGACAGATTGTGGTTTCCTACGTGTTTATATAGCTCCTTCGGCATTTGGGTGTTACGGCAACATAAAGAGATATTGAGAATTGGTTATCTTCTGTCATCTAGCTTTTCCATCAGGTTTTTACAGCTTTTTATAACAAAAAAAGATTTTGGGGAAAAAAGGACCATTTCGTAAATGCATACATACACACAATTTTCATACGTGTTTACAGGTTATCAGTGAGAAACTGAAACCCCCCAGAATTTTTTTATTATGTTTTCTTCAGGATTCCATTTCTCAACCATGATACTTTTGCCTGAATATTTTCAAATAAAAGTGATCTTTCTAAATTTTACTTCTAAGCTTTTCCAACAGAAGAGAAAATAAATTGTAGGTTTAACAAAACAAGAACCCACTCAGCTAACAGCCCCTGCACACGGGGAGGGCGGATGCTCTGCATTCATGGACTACACAGGAGCAGCTTTTTGGCCATGAGCCTTGTGATCCCCATTCCGGCTCTCCCCAGAGCCCCTGAGGCAGGAGCAATCTGGTACAAGAGCCTGGGAAACAGTCTGAAAAAGTTTCCTACCAAAACTTCTGGGACAATTTAGCAAACTGAACACACATCTATGAGACGTCGCCGTAGGAAAAGGAGGCACTTACGTGCGACCCTGATACTGCAGATACACAGCAGCATACGTTACCCAGCAGAGACTCAGGTGTATTTATGCCTTCTAAGGTAGCACCTGCCCAGCAGCCACAGAAATTCACTTTCTAATTTCCATTACTTCATTGCAATGAGTTCATAATTAGACAATAATAATAATATGACTAAAGATACAAGATGAGAACTTCCTCATAACTTCGATCTCTTACTGTACAAGGGGTGAATAGCAATGGAAACACTGGCAGTGCTACTTGCCTTCAAACCCATTTCATTTCTTCATGCTCTGGCATGAGTTTTGATTCCAGCCTTCAGATAAGGAATGGTGCAGAGCCCCTGCACACACATAGAGTTATTCATACATTAAGGTTTATTCCCCACACCGTTGCTTCAATGACATTAAAAAAAAAAATTTCAGCAGGGATAAGCACTCTGTTAAGAAAATGCCATCCCCAGATGAAATAAATATCCAAAAAGCCAGAATCAAATATTATCACCAGGCAGGTTCTCTTCTACTCTGCTCAGGTCAAACATGAAGACAAGCTGTAGGAGGGAAACCCATATCTGCTTTGCCATATGTCACCCTATCATGCTTATCCTCAGACCAGTTAGCTCTTTCAAATGTCATTAAAACTGACTATATTAAAAAAAATCCTTAAGATCACAGCATCTGTGGTGCTCCTGACCCATGATATTTAGGTCTATAAAACATTTTCACCAATATGCTGTAAAAAAGCAGGCACACGCTCTATTCGTAGATACGCAAGACTTGGTCCTGCGAGGTGATGACAGCCCTCAGCTCTCATCAGCCTTAAAGTGAAGATACTCAGCAACTCGTAAGACCTGCCCCACTCTAAATAGAGTTACTTTTAGCTCCAGATGCTGCACAAGTCTCTCCCGCGCAACTTATCTAACTTTGCACTGCAGCTAACAGAAATGTAAGACTTGTTATTACCACTGTACTCTTTTCATATTAATAAATAACAATTAAGTGAAGTATTCGCTCACAGCACACTGTCTATTATTGCATTTATTTTTTCGTAAGGCTTTTAAACAAGTCTATGGGCTGAAACCTGTGCAAAATCTAAAGAAAAACAGCTGGGCTACCTAGTGCCTCGAGTTTTCAACAAGTCTTATTTTGCAAATGGGAACCAATAAATATCAAGAAACACTGGTTTTGGTGAAAGAGTCACTATATATTTTATAAACTTAATTCATTTTAGATACCATCAACACTGATTAATACGCATGATGCTGAAGGAGAGGCCACCAACTTGACTGCATTAGGCTGCTGCGAATCACTCATCCTCCAACTTCATGGTGCTCTAACAGCAGAGTTTACAATGAAGACCTATGTTCAGCTCAGGCAACTGAGGAAAACACTGAACACTGGCACAAAACCTGCCAGCAACAGAGCGGCACAATTAAAAGCAGAGATGTTGGAAAGCTTACGGTTCATTTTAAGCATGCCACCCCCTGCTCCACATTACCAATTATGCCTCTTGTGGAAGAAACACCATTCAGAGCGAGACGCAGATGTTGTTTATGGCAGAGATTTGTTCTCAGGATTCCCAGGGACACCCACAGGCTCAGCCGGATGGCACAAGCTGGAGCCCATCTCCTTTGGCTACCACTCTTCCCCACTGCAATGCCATCCATACACAGTGATAGCTGTTGTCTCGGTGTTATACCAACAGATTTTGGAAATGAGTGGCTAACAAAACAAGCAATAAGATGGAGAGTTAAATTCTCAGGGGATTTGGCCATCCGCATCAGAATTTAGGTGAAATGAATCCATTCAAAATCCAGCACAATACTGAAAATAGCTACAAGACCATCCAGGGATTATTTCCTGTAAACTATAAAAAGCATCATAGCGCAGGTGCAGAATTTGGGTCTAGTTCCCTACTATAAAGTGGCTACGGTTTCAGTTCACCTATTATCAAAATGAATTTAATACTTCTTTATAAAGCATTTGCACCTGCCATTTCCAACCAAGGACTGGGTTCTCACTATGTTATAGACTGCTGGATATGCTTGTACCAAATTATATGAGACTCTGCCTCTGTTTAGTAACGTGCAAGAGGCCCACTGCTGATAAAAATCTCCTTGGGCTAACATGGAATAAAAAAGATTGTTCCTGTGCCCAAGTTCACACCACCTAATTTAACATAGGTCTAGGCATACTTCTGCAACAGACCTATTACAAAGCACAAAGTTCATTAATTCTCAAGTACTAGACAAAAATGACAATCTTTGTGCAACTTGTTACATATTTCTCCTTAAATTCTTCTTTAACAAAAAAGATTAATTCTGTAATGTTAGATTTAAGAGACCTGAACAAAATTACAAAGAAGGCATGCCGTACAGATGTCCTCAGTTCCCCAGCAGGCTTAGTTCTCCTCTACCCCACAGAATTTTGGCTAGAGGAGCTGTGGTTTCCATCTACTGGAAAACAGAGTTGCACTGAAAGTCTTTTTGCTTCTCTTGCAAATTACACAACACAACGCTGTGTATATCCGATTTGTCCTATACATTACAGATGTGTACATCTCAATTATTTGTTTGCTCTGGAGACTTTTCCAAATAGAGAGTAAAGGCTGGCTGAACATTACCTCTCTAAGGGCCGTGTAACTCGTTCAAATAACACACGTGGGTTTTGCAACATGAGATGAATCCACAAGTCATCAGCTATGCAAGAAGCATGGAGTGATGCACTTCATTAACCACATATCCTGCTGGATTATTACTGCTCCAGTAAATAATAATTCCTGCACCTATTGCTCACTTTAAAAATCCCAGATACAGGGAATTGTCCAGGGAGAATAAAGAGTGACCTTTGTCCTCCTCTGCAGCGTGGCACCTGGCTGGCCCCGAGGACAGTCCAGTGATCAGCTTCTCGTACTCCAGCTCTTTAACTCTTTGCTCTTCCGCCCTCCCGTTGTCAGAAATAATTTCACTGCTCTTTTTCCTCAAACAGGCTCTCCCCGAGGTTTCTCTCAGCACAACCACAGGGACCTGCTGCTGAACAAATCCAGCTGGAAACAACCCAGCTACTTCACTCACATCCTTCTCCTGGTCCCTCCATAGTCCCAGTCCAGCAAACACTTACACATGTGATTTTCTTAAAGCATGTAGAGAGTACTCGAGTCACATGGGACTACTCAGATACTTACCTGTGTTTTACAGTAAGATGTAGGAGGGCAAAATTATTTAATTCTAAGTTATTCACAACATGGCAGTCGCTTTCAGTTGAGGAACACGACTACAACACTGTGGAATTGGAGCTGTTTCTTATTTTTTATACCATACCCACTAGAACATTTTTACAAGCCCTGAATACAAGAAAAATATCTTGCTTTTAGTGTTCTGGGAAATGTTTTCATCTGTACAGGTGATGGGTTAAGTAGGTATTTCTAAGGCCCCATTTGCTCCTGAAGACTTCAAAACACCCCATCACTTTTTGGAAGAGCCCTAAGCTCAAATGGGTAGGGAAGCAAAACACTGTTTAAATTTAAAAAATGATCAGGTTGCCAAGTATGAAAAAACCCCATTGCTGAAGTTCAAATACAAAAACATTAGGGTCTGAAAGGAGGTTTCTTATTACTAAGTTCTGCTTCAGTTGCACCAAAATATTAATTCAGGCTGGATTTTCAGCCAGTGCAAACAAGTAGAGAGAAAAAAAAAATAAAACAAACTACAAACAAGGCCAGATTCAGTTCTTCATTGCTGTGAAGTCCACAGCTAAGATTCATACAAGCTAATTGCATGACAAGATTATTCAAAACATTTCACATCTATGTAGTAGTTTTTGTCCATAAGCTTCCTAGAGAGCTTAACAAGCATTGTATGAAATATAAAACCTGCATTAATTTTAACTTCAGACTAGACTAATAAAAAGTCCATACTAAGTTTATTAACATCCTCTTATCCCCATCAACAACACATAGTAGACACTTGACTCCACAGTAGAAACAGTAAAACCATCACTAGTGACCTTCCTAAATTCAGACTGAAGAAACTAGATTTCATTAGCATTCCTATCAAGACAATGGAGCCTCACTGTAAATTGCTGGGTATTACCAAATTAAATTGTACAGAACAGATTGCTTCTGTGTGCAGCATCAGACTCTACTCTGCTGCTCAACCTCACTCTCCTACTTGTCAGGACAGGCTACAATGGATCGATCACGCAGTGCTGGAAATAATTAATATGTTGTGGTGTTACCGAGCTTGAAATCTCAAACACAGAAGTGCAAGTACATTTGCTACTTCCAGAAGATGATCATCAGCAGGATCTTCTCACCATCCGCTGTGCTACCTCACCCTGGCATGTTGAACAAGCAGCACACGGCTGCTGTCATTTAGTGTTGCTAAATGTTCTGGTCATCTTCCTATCGGAGGAGCCTGAACGGCTCTGGGAGAACAAAGCTATGAGGTCAGGGCATTGCTGCTCACTACTCAGGATGCTGTAACTCATCTAGGACATGTGAAGCTACAAACCAGAACAGGGACCGGCAGACCAGGAAGCCACAAAGAGCCCCTGGTCACAAAGCCAGAAAAGTTAGAAGCAAGCCAGATTTTCTGGACGTAGAAAGGAAGGAAGACGACCCCACCGTGAAAGATCCAACTTTCACTAAGACCCCACTTAGTGAAAGTTGAGAGCTATGAGAGGACACCAAGCCAGGGGAACAACATTGTCAGGTTCCTTACCTTACTCAGTACTTGATTTGGGCTCTGCACCTTCCAGTTTCACTTATGGAAATCACCCCAGAATACCTTCATTATTGAATACAATTTGTCTATGTGAAACTCCCAAATCACACTGCACGGCTTTTCAGGTTCGTTAACTCTCTACACGTGGGTCATGGCCATGTAAAATGACAAAGGGGAAAACCATCTCGTCTTGTTAAGAATTCCCTGGATTTCCCATTCATCAAATAATAATAAAAAACAAACAATCCTGCTACTTTCCACACAACAACTTTCAGAAGGGACCATAGATGTTTGAATATTTTTATACGATAACATTATTTCCCTGGTTGTCTTTTCCCTTCAGATACATCTTTTCTTTATCTCGTCTTGGTCCTTTATCATACAATAAAGATTAATTTTGAATTTCTGCTGATTGCATGATCTTGGACTTCATGAACAAAAACCTCTTTTATGGGAGACATTAATATTCACAGTGACAGCCCTGAACTTCCAATTTCAGAAAGGTTTAATAATTTTCTAAAACCTCTTGATTTTGTCACAATGAGGTGTATTCAGGCTAACTTTTCTACTTGTCTTGAGCTATGTCATTTACCTTGAGCCATGTCTGGGTAATAAGCACTAGTCAAGTCCCTTATTCATTATGTCACTAATTGCCATTTCTTTTCCTATTATTTGTAACAGATAACTTCTGTGCAGAGCAGAAATTTGGGAGAGAAGTGGTATGAAAGTACCTTTCCTCTTCTCTTCAGGC